>NC_072402.2:68325000-78325000 GCF_028858775.2 Pan troglodytes
GATAATGGTCTTAATTTTGTAAGGCTTCTAGCTTTTGCTCCCTCTTTGGAGGCCTTGGTTAAAATCATAAAGGGGTTCTTGGTTTTAGTTGCATATGTGTGTATTTGTTTTGGTATTGAATCATTTGCTTAGGTATATCTTTGATTTAAAACTTTAGTTTATTTTTAGAGTGTAATAGCAACTATTAGCTTTTTAAAATTTTATCTTCCTTCTAGTGGGCTAGAGAGACAGCTCAGAACCAAACCAATAAGTAGGCGAGGCAAGCTCCTCCCAGGCAGCAGAGTCAGTGGGGAAAGGCCACTGCTGCTGCTACCACTGTCCTCTTGCTCCATGAAAGTCCAGCTGCTCAAGGGACAAAAAGTTTGCTGCTTTTATAGTTAAAATAATTATTTAAAAAGAACTATATGGTCAAGTCAGCTTAATTAAAAGCTGATATCCTTCTCTGTTCTCTTTTAAATCCTGTATCTTTCATGTGGACTTATTCAACCACATCTTTTTTCTCGAATTCTTGCTAGCTAAAACTTCATTTTCGTGTGTGTGAAACTTAAAAATGTCTCCTAAATTGGCTCTAAGACTTGCTCTTCCATTTCCTTCTACTTCAGCTCCTCCTTCCTTTTGCCATCTTTGATACCACATGAAGGGAGAGAGGGGACTTCTAATGACTCTGAGATCCCTTTAGGAACACACACACACACACACACACACACACACACACACACACACAAAGACACCACTGAACCCATCTTTTGGGACTTCCTGTCTTTCTCACAGAGACCCCAAGAGTCATGGGCAGGTTTCTCTCAGGTCTAACATTAAATAATAATCTTTGGACAAGTGTGTGTGTGTGTGTGTGTGTGTGTATGTGTGTGCTGTATGTTATGTCTAAGTATGTATGTGTCTATGCATGTATGTCTACATTGTCTACAGGTACTAAACTGACTTATAAATAAATGAGTGCCCATAAACTAAATGGCTAGCTAAAATGCTTTCAAGATCATGTAACTTTAGTGGTCTTTGGTAAATAAAGCTGGTTTTAAAACTGTTGGTAAAATAAAATAAAAATTTCTTCAAAAGTTAATTTAGACATTTTTGCCTGGGTCTGTTGAAACAGGATTATGCTTTCTCTGTTAGATATGTTAAAGTCATAAAATTGTTGCTTCTCTGATATTTTTGATACTTGATTGATTTGTCTGTTAGCTTACATCTTTGATTTGTGCCTCTGGATTCTGGTGTCTGGACAGGTAGCCATTATGAGGCCTGGAAACATGGTGCCTGGGCCATCAGCTTCAAGCCAGAGTCAAGCCCATTCTAACCCCATCCTCTCTGGCCCAGCTCTGCCTTCTAGCCATATTGGAAGGGATTGAATCCTCCAGGCATCATTTTTACTGTGAAATGTGTGTGCTCTATACTTGGTGTGTAATCCCAGGACCCAGATGGACCCTGCCCCTCATAGCTTCCCTAGAAGCCACATGAGTATTTGTGGTCCAGGACAACTGTGGGGAGACATTGTGGAGGGTTCCATGTCAAGTATCTTAAAGGTCTTGGTTAAGATGAGACTGACTGATGTAGAAATAGCCTAGTTTTGCTTTTTTAAAAGAAAAAAGACTGAGTACTTTTTTTTCAAAGCAATTCAAATCTAATTGTTTAAATGAATAAATTAGGTAAATGAAAATTGAAATAAAGATTATAAATAAACTTTTAATAATAACTGTGTTTTAAAACATATTTAATTAAAAGTTTCCAAATGCCTTTTGTAACTATACTCTGAAAGTTTTAAGTTAAATTAAATGACAGATATTAATTAAATATCTAAATCATCTTCAAATAAGGTATAATGCTAAAATATTAATTACTAAATACAACTGTAAGCTTATATGCTTTTGGCTTCTTATTTCAGAGAAACAAAAGATAGTTGTGTTTGTTAGTGAATATGTCCTGTTTCACTTTTAAAAATTGTTCTATAAAAAACCCATGTTTCTAGAAATTATAAAATATGTGTTCATAAAATGTTTTGATACATACCAGTTCAAAATTATTTACCCCATAGGTTTTCACAAGAAGTTAAGGTTACTTAAAGGTAAAACTGTACTTAATATATGCAAATAAAACTAGTAGATATAAGAGTAATAATTCTGTATACAAAGTGTGTAAGAAAAGTAGAATGTGTTTTTCTTTAAAACAAATTTTATATAGAATACATGAAGATGTGATTTTGTTAAAGAAAAAGTAATTTTGTCTGGAGAATTTAGAGTTGTTTCAAATTCAAAGAATAAAAAATATAGATAAGACTAAACGAGAGTGAAGGTATGAAAAGTCAAAAAAAAAAAAAGAGAGAAAACAGAAAGAAATGTAAAACGTTATAAGAAGTTTATGGAAATCTTATGTGGTCCAAGCTGACTGAGTTTGAATGTGTTTATAAGATTTTATCAAAATTAGTTTTAGTATTACAAATACACTAATACAAAATTAAAATTCAGTTTTCTCTTTTAAACACATTTTCATGTAGTCTTAACAAGAGTTAGTAAAATATTTTGTTCATCTTTTGAGTAAATTCCAAAAAAAGAGAGGAGGGAGAAATAGATAATGTGTACCTCATGCTGTCTTTATTAGGTCTTTTGATTATTTGGAAAACTCAGTCTCCTCTCTATCAAAGAGTAAATATTTTTGTTTTTTGAAATCTTTTAATTTTGACTTTCACTAAAGGAATGACTGTAATTTTACAGTAAGCTGTGATCCTATTTTGATTAAGTGTTTTCAATCTTAGAAATATTGTCAGGCGTCCCAAAATAAAATCTTAAATTATAAATTAATTCTGTTTTACCTCAAACTTTTAGTCATTTTGGAAGGGTCTTTGGAAGTATGTGAGAGACATATTAAATTTATTTGATATGCAAAATTATATGGGTAGCATTGTGAAATAGAATATGTTGAACCTTCTTTAAAAGTTATATTTGTGGCTGGGTGTGGTGGCTCACATCTTTAATCCAAGCACTTTGGGAGGCTGAGGCGGGCAGATCATTTGAGGTCAGGAGTCCGAGACCAGCCTGGCCAACATGGAGAAACCCCATCTCTACTAAAAATACAAAAATTAGCTGGGCATGGTGGCACACACCTGTAATCTCAGCTACTCGGGAGGCTGAGGCAGGAGAATCACTTGAACCTGGAAGGTGGAGGTTGCAGTCAACCGAGATTGGCACCACTGCACTCCAGCCTGGGCAACAGAGCAAGACTTTGTCTCAAAAAAAAAGTTGTATTTATATAGGTACATTATTAATATATATTTCAAAAGTGTATGAGATTTCTAAAAATCTGAGATGCTAAACTGCTGTAGATCAGAGGAAATGACCAGATTATTTTGTTAATTGCATCTTTAACCATGACCATTTTAAGTCTTATTGTCAGTAGTAAATTGCTTTATTTGGATGCTTTTTTCTAAAATCTCTTTGCAAATTCTAAAGTGTTGTTTCTTAAAGAGGTTCATGGAAAAGGCTACACCAGGTACTCATGTTTCTGACAACTTTGAGATTATACAATTGCACTGGATAAAAATTTCAAAAACTGAAAAAAAAACAACTAGACCCATAAGACTGCTAGCTTAACATCAAGTTGAACAAAAATTAATTACATGGGACTGAACCGATGGAGGACTAAAATTATGTTTTATGACTTTTGTTGTTTGAGACATTGCTGATTTTTTAATGTTTTGTTTTCTTAGTCAATAAAGCTTTTTTCTTTCTATCTATAGGTGACAGCAATTGAGTAACATACTTTTGTGAGAGAAAAATGAAACATTTACCTTTTTATCTAGTTCCTCAAGAATTCAGAAACGGTCATGAGTATTCTTATTTTATAGCAATATAGATATTTGTATAAGTCCAATAAGAATCTGTTTTGTAACAGGACACAGTTAGAGGCACTGGTTATCAAGACTTTGACACGAACGTCATCTTTTCAGATTTGACCAGACAGTTTTGAGAGATTGACTTTATAAAGCAAGTAGACTTGGAAAAAGACTGGTCAGTATCTTGTCTCCACGGTTTCCTTATAAGGTTCCTGACTTGTGGTAAGTAGAGAATGTCACTTTCTCATAGTCCCAAGAACCTTAAGATATTTTTGGGACTTCAAAAAGAGATGTATTTACTCAATTTGTACAAGTCTTATGGACACTATCTGAGGGTGAATCAAATCCTTGGGTTGGCTTCTAAGCCTTGAGAGGCTTTTTAAAAGTCGAATGCAAAATGTCTTATAAAAACTGCCAGCAAAGCCAACTTCAAAAAAGCCCACATGGCCAATCACCATTCTTGTTTATCTTATGTAAATAATCAGGCCAAAGATTAAACTAATTTTGCAAGTAAATTAGTCTTACAATAAATATTTTTGGTAAAGATGAGGGTAAATGTAGAAA
The DNA here is from genome assembly GCF_028858775.2 of Pan troglodytes. Lineage (NCBI taxonomy): Eukaryota > Metazoa > Chordata > Mammalia > Primates > Hominidae > Pan > Pan troglodytes. Next base: position 68,329,406 of record NC_072402.2, read on the forward strand.
GAAAAATTGTTTCAGAAGAAAATTCATAGAGCACCCATTATTAGATTCTAGTTCATTCATTTTTTGTTTTTTCCTCTGAAATTTTATTATCTGTAATTAGAACTAAATTCTAAACTTTTAGTTTCCTCTGATATCTGGCTATAACTCTCCAGACTAATGTTTCCAGTTTTTTTCCTACCCTTCTGACTTCGAAATTTTATTATCTGTAATTAGGACTAAATTCTAAACTTTCAGTTTCCTCCAATATCTGGCTATGACTCTCCAGACTAATGTTTCCAGTTTTTCTCCTACCCTTCTGACTTAAAATCACTAGAAATTAAAACTATGCTTTTCTTGAAGCTGAAATTTTCTACAAACTGGAGCTGTAAAACCTGATATAAACTTTGGGGGAAATCACTACAGTAACTTGTATATGAACAACCTTCATGCCTGGAGGGTGTATGGATACTCAGAAAGTTCACTGAAACATCTGATTCAAACTACAACTCAGAAAAATCAGTTACTTTGCCACTGCCTGCCTATTCCAACTGAATATGCTTCAGAGTCTGTAGAAAAACTAACTTACAGACTTCTCCAGACATGAATCTTTATTTTTTCTTCTGTTTCCATAGAAATGCTTCTTATTAAACATCTGTTTGCCTGTATTATATAGAGAGGCCTTGCTTTGAAAACCTATCGCAATTTCACCTCCTGGAATGTGACACAGCTGTCTAACTGACCTATTCTCAAGACTAGAAGACTGATTCAAGAAAATATGGACCCCTTGTTTAAATCTATGTTCTTTTTCTTCCCTCTGCCAATCTCTTATCTGACAACCTATAACCCAAATCACTTCACAGATACCGATCCTATTTTAATATGTTGAACTTTCTAAAAATGAGCTTTAAATGGGAGACTAAAGGAAACCAAAAATATCTCAACCCAAGATACATTCTGACATCTTTGTAGATGGCTATTCAGAGGATCTGCTGAGTGAAATAGCCCTGCAAAGCTGCTTTTTTCTGGAGCAGATTTTTATCTGTAAAGTCTACATTAGCAAAATAAGGAGACAGACTTTCTCTGAGACCTTCCTTGTCTAGATCTAGAAAGATTATCTCAGAGGAGAGAGAGAGACTGAGAGTATGACCTTTGAAGTTCTGGCAGAGAAACCGTTAGAACAGGCTACCATCTACTCTTTCTGAGTGCTGCTACCTTAGAGGCTTCATCTGCATAACAAGACAGCCTTCGCTAGCCATGCCTTTTCTCTCCCTCACATAACCTGTCTTACCATGATCCAAGCCCCTAAGTTTCCTGTAATCTCAAGATGATATAAAAGTGTAAACTATCTGGCCCCTTTGAGTTTTCATATTTTGTATTACCCCATGCACATGTATTCATGTTAATAAGTTTGTATGCCTTCTTTTCCTGTTAACCTGGTCTGTTATCAGTTTGTTTTATAGACTCAAATTATTGAACCTTCCATGGAAAAAATTTAAACTTCTTCGCAATATTAAATAAGTGGAGAATAATATCTTTAGAGAATTAATGACATGGGGATTTCATGGAAGGAGAGATTACTTCAAGCTGGAAGGGAGAGGAAATCTGGATTCACGTTAAATAATGATAGTTTGTGGAAAAGTGGAAAGCACAGAGAAGACATTCTGAGAAATGAAATGGACAAAGGCACAGAAGAAAGCACAATGGCATGTACCAGGGAGTTTCAAAGGTCAATTACACATAAATAATGGTTTCCACTGCGATGGAGAAATAAGTTATTGGGGGACTTTAGATCAATATAGAAAGCTGAAGATGCAAAGTATGCCGACTACTCCAAGCACATACAATAGAAAGCCAAAAATGCAGCAAAATTAATTTTAATAAAGCTGAACTTTTAAACAAAAAAATGACAATTTCTAGGTGCTAGAAATGAAGAGGAATGTCAAATATGTAGTAAGTTGGTAATTGTACCATACTTAAGGCTTAGGAGCTGGGATGATTAATAAAACTTTAAAGAGATCTAGGCCACAGTCATTGTGCAGGGCAGGAGACTTGGAACTGGTCTTCTGAACACTGCTGAGAAGGAGGGAGTGGTTGTCCCATTAACAGTAATCAGAAATACCCTTGGCTCTCAAATTAACAGACCAGAAATGCTCTTCCACCAACTCAGGAATTTAGACCAAACCTAAGTACTCCTCTCTCCACAGTGGCAATCTGTCTGGATATGCGTATTCATAGACATATCAAGTTATATAATTTTCTTGAATCCTAGAAAATAACTTTGCCATTATCTGTTTGCCATTCTTAGTCTTCTCATCTCCTGCAAATTCTATTAGACATACACTGGAGATAGTCTTATATAGAATATGTTTTAAATTTTCCTTCATAAACTCTATTTTAAGTGATAGTCTCCATTTTATCTTTGACTAATTATGCAAAGTATGTAGGTAACCCTTTGACTGAAATATTGAATGTTTTTTACAATTCAGTTAATATGTGGTGTGTGTGTTTGTGTGTACATACATACCTACATATACAATTGACCCTTGAACAACACAAGTTTGAACCATGTGGGTCCACTTATACACAGATTTTATTCTGCCTCTACTACCCCTGGGAAAACAAGACTAACTCCTCCTCTTCCTCATCAGCCTAAACAACATGAAGTTGATGAGGATGAAGACCTTTATGATGATCTACTTTCACTTAATGAATAATAAATATATTTTCTCTTCCTTATAATTGTCTTAAAAACATTTGCTTTTCTCTTACTTTATTGTAAAAACACAGTATATAATGCATATAAAATAAAAAATATGTTTTAGTCAACTATTTATGCTATTAGTAAGGCCTCCCTTCAATAGTAGGCTATTAGTAGTTAAGTTTTGGGGATTTTAAGAAGTTATGCTTGGATTTTTGCCTATGTGAGATGTATACACCCCTAACTCCAGTGTTGTTCAAGGGTCAACTATATAGTCATGCTGCTTGATAAGACTTTGTTCTGAGAAATACATCACTAGGTGATTTTTGTCATTATGTAAACATCATAGAGAATATTTACAAAAACCTAGATGGGATCACCTACAATATACCTAGGCTATATGGTTTAGCCTATTCCTCCTAGGCTACAAACCTATACAGCATGTTACTATGCTGAATATGGTAGGCAATTGTAATACAATGGTAAGTATTTGTATATCTAAACAGAGAAAAAATACAGTAAAAATGTAGTATTATAATCTTATGGGATCCCTGTCATATATGTGGTCTTTCATCAATTAAAACCTCATTGCATAGTGCATGACTATGTATGTATTTTCCAATTCAATAATAGGATAAAAGAAAGTAATTTTCAGATGTACAAACACTTTAAAGCTTTGCTTCTAAAGACTCTTGTTGAAACTACTACAGGATGTCCTCCAACAAGAAAGAAATAGAAGCCAAAGGAAAGCATAGCAAGAAACACAAGTGAGCAAAGAAAAATTAAAAAAAGATAAATGAAAGTTAGATGAAGGCAGGAAATTTTCTTCTTTGCCAGTGTGACACCAGAACAAAGAAGAGGGCTGATATGAGATACTATAAATACTTGCTAAATTTAACAAAATAAGCATTGAATTTCATAACTAACTAAAAAATAAAAATAAATTTTATTTTTAGAAACAACATGTAATAACAGTAACATGAAAGATGACAAGTTTGGGGGGGAATTAAAGTATCCCAGTTTACTTGTTAAGGAAAAAATAGAAATATCGGTCAATGTTAGGCTTTGTGAAAAATAAAAAAATTGTGCACATTTATATATTTTTACAAATTTACGGAAAGCCATTAAAACAAAGGAAATACTATGTATAACTTTGAAGAGGAGACAAAGGATGTGAATAAAACTCCATTAATGCAATACATTCTGAGGAAAAAAAGAGCCAATAAAAAAATGAAAATAAAATAACCCAAATAAGCACAAATATATCAGTACTCACAATAAATAAAAATGGGCCTGTTGTGCATCGATAGGTATATTTGAGGAGGATTCTTGGAAGAGTAGAGCTAAGAATCCCAATTCCTCCTCCCAAAGTGTGTGTGTATGGGAGGAAGAGGTAATATGGGGAATTCTTACCTTCATTATTTTAAGTCTTGAGAGATTTGGCTTCAACAAGACACCAAGAGTGTCTCTTTGCCCATGGAATGAGACATGACTGCTGCCTGGGACTTCACAAAGTTGCAGTTTGGCCTGAGTAGTGGTGATGGTATAGCCAGGAGTGTGCAGTTGTCCTGGGACTGGACTGCCATCTCAGGGTTTGTACAAGTATAGATTTTATAAGTATTTCCCCTGTACTGAATATGGACCATGTGGACAGAGAGCAGAGCTATGGCCATTTAAAATCCTACCCTAGATAACTGCCTTAAGGGAGAAAGAATGCATGAGCTGTGTGGTCCAGACTACCAGAGAAGAAGAGGCTGTGGGAGGACTTATAAGTCTGGGGAAAGGAATGCATTATCTGATGCATGAGAGTTACAGGTAAGATATCTAGAGACTCAGATTCCACACTTTGTCAGCTTTAACTATCTGCCAGATACAAAGAACGCAATGGCACTCGGCTAAAAAAGAACTGCCCCATCCTCTTATTCTTATTCCCCGCTGATCTCCCCCATTCAGTGCTGGAAATTCAAACCAGCAGCTCACAAAGATAAAGCAGGCATTTTTTAATCAAAAGAAAATGGGTTAGTATAAATAGTAGAAAATAGAATTTTGAGTAAAAAGCATTAATGAGGATTAAAGACGGACATAATAGAGTGATAAATGGAACAAACTACTAAGAAGATGCATTAATCATGAACCTTTATGCAATTAACATAAATGTGATATTGAAAAACATCAAATAAAATTAATAGCATTACAAGGACAATTGGAAAAATAAAGAATTCCAGTCAAGCTTTTTCAGAAAGTTGTAGAGGAAAATGTAAAAAATAAGCACACAGAATAATAACATATTCCTCGATCAATCTTATAGTTGTATGTGGGATTTTTATACCCTAAAAAATAAAGAATATGCCTTCTTTTCTAGAATTGAATATTTATAAAAACTTGATGAAGTGCCAGCATAAAAATAAGGTTATTAACAAAGTTTAGAGATAATATCATGCAGATCATATATTAATATGTAAGAACAAAAAGGGTAAAGTTGCTTATATCATCTTAAAAATTTTTTAAATTAATGTTAAAAATAAAGTTAGAAATTATTGAATATCTAGAGACTGAAAATACTGGAAATAATTCAAATTAAAACTCATGCGATATAGCTAAATTATGGTTTAACAGGAAATATATAGCCTTAAATTAATATATTAGAGAACAAGAGAAAAGTAGTGAGCCAACATTAAATTCAAGAGGCTAGATGAAAAACAGTAAAATCACGAAAGTGATAGCTAGAAAATAAGAGAATGGAAATTAATGGAGTATAAAGTAACATTAGAGTTTTTTTGTGCTTAACTTTTGAAAAACTCATAAAATAAATCTTTGGAAAGCTTCATTAAAGGAAAAAGTGATAAGAGCAAATAAATATTACAAATCAAAAAGAATGTAGCTACAGATAAAGCCATGGTTAAAAAATACATGAGAATACTTCATGTCAATAATTTTAAAGTTTTGGACAAAAAAAAATTAAAAAGGGTATTCAATTTATCTTTGAGACTAGTATAAACCTGATATTCAAAGCAGAATTAAATAAATTAATGTCACATCAAATTCAGAAATGTTAATAAAAATCATGACCAAGTGGGTTTTCTAAGTAACGCAAATATTATTCTAAATTAGTATATTCATTAATATAAGAAACATGAATGGATTAAGATGGAAAAATACTATGACCTTGTAAAAGTTTGCTATCTAGCATTTAATAAAATTACCCATTTATGATTTAAAACTATTGTAACCAAGAACAAAAAAACTTAAGAGTACACATTGCTTTTAATGGTGAAACTTTAGAAGTATTCCCAATAAAGTTAGGAAAAATTCTTTGTAGTACTAATTAGACTGAAATAAATAAAATTAAGGAAACTGGACTTAACAATGAAATAAAAGGGCATTTCCTTTTCTCAGTGGCTCTGTGAATGGGCAGCCCATACTCAATCCACATACAAACTTTCTATTGATGGAAATGGGATTAGTGTGAGGTTTAAGTACAAAACAAGCAACTGGGATCTACTCTTTGTTTAAAAGATTTCCTATGCAGGATGTTAAAGAGAGGCAAAGGCCCTGTCATCCTGCTTGAGGGCCAAGTCCTCCTGTTTAAAATCTTATGAACTCTTGGGTGATCAAACTTGTTGCAATAATAAGCCAGGCAGGGTAACAACATAAGTACTGAACATAAAAGTTTTTCAATTTTAAAAGCTTTCTTATGGTCATTAAACATTTCAGACAAACACTCATTATGAACTAATTGGTAGCAAATGTTAATTTGAAAACTTAAGCTGACTTTAAGTTATAGTCTTTTGGTTTTGTGATTTAAAAAGCGAAATATTGAGAAATCGTGTGAGCATCTTTCCGTGCTTAAAAATTCCAATCACCAAACCCTATTGTTCTTTAGATGCCGACCCTGAATAAATTGAGCCTTCTAATCCCAGAGTTAACTTCTCTAAATTCTTTATGCCATGAAAATAACTTCTGATCTCCTGACATTTTTCACTGTCATTCTCTAGATCCATTGAGACATGTTTGTGTAATTCTCATAAAGTTTTGAAATCTTGAGGAAAAGAAACAGGCATTTTCTATAGAGATGTCTACCCCTTCTTAGAATTCCTTTACCTTTTTCTGTTATTCTATAACATCAAAATTTATGGAGCATCGTAATAGGGACTAAGCTAAGTATCTCAGCAATTTTCTTCTCTTACTAACCCCAGATTCCCCAGGCTGCATGATTATTTTTTCTTTCATAGACTCTACATTTGTTGTTCTGGTACATAATAATATTCTTACCTTCTATCAGTTCCAGCAGAGGGTGGGAAAGTTGAGGGTGGGTAGGGAGGCACACCAGGGCCAAACCTGTCTGGTAACACATACATGTTTTTTACTCACCAAAATTCCCTTTTTACCACTCCCAAGGTTTTCTCCAAGGCTTTTCACTGCTACTCTATTTTTATCACCTCCTTTAAATCTTGGGTTAAAACTCACACCTAAAAGTCATTTTTATGAGCTCTACTTGAGCTGAGTATTGCTTTATATTCCTCAATTTAAAATGCAAGTTGTGAATTTTGATTTTTAAATCATTGTTATAAATATGTGTTAAATATATTTTACTTCTGTATATTCTTTCATACTTTAAGCTTATGCATGAGTTATACTTTCTTTTTTCTTCCCTCTTTTTTCTTTCTTTCTCCTTCCCTTTCTTCCTCCCCTCCTTCCTTTCTTTCCTTTTCTTTTTTCTTTTTTCTTTTCTTTCTTTCTTTCTTTCTTTCTTTCTTTCTTTCTTTCTTTCTTTCTTTCTTTCCTTTCTCTTTTTCTCTCTTGCTTTGTTTTTCTTTCTTTCTTTCTTTCTTTTCTTTCTTTCTTTCTCTTTCTTTCATTCCCATTCTTTTCCTTCCTTTCTATACTGTCTTATTTTATTCCCCAAACTGGTAGTTCTTTAAAAATACTTGACCAACTAAGAATTCATTTTTATTAGCGGATATAAAATTGATAATACTGCACATGAAGGTTGGTCAGAAATTATTCAGAAGCAATATAGAAAAAAGAGCTTCCACTGATCTGTTTCACGGTTTTCATTATATAGATGCATGTGTGTTTATATCAAGGTAAATAATATAGCATTTTGGTTATACTATGATATAGTGTAACCATAGACTGTGGTGCCATATCCACGTTGTGATCAAATCTCAACATGGATACATCCTGGATGACTCTGGCTGAGTTACTTTACTTCTCTTCTACTTAGTTTTTCAGTCTGCAAAATGGGGATGATTATAAGCACCCACTTCATAAGATTGTTGTGAAGATTAAACAGATTAACATATGTAGAGGACCCAATATAAAAACTGCACACGTTTTAGTTATCACAGCTTGAGAGTCCCAACTTCAAACTCCAAAGAACTCTGAAAACAAAATTACTTCTATGATTAATTCGAAAGCACTGAAGTTAACTACGACAAAACTATTTATGGTCTTTCTTATTTCTTTTAATGTGACTACACTTACATTACCATACAGAAACATTGAAGTATTTTAAGGACCTTACTGGGGGATGCAATGTTAAATTCAATATATAAAACATGCTACATTTCTATGCATATATATGCATGTGTGTGTATATATATATATATATATGTGAAATGCATCTGGCCCCAAGAGTTTTAGATAAAGAATGTTGTATTATTTGCTCTACATTTCTGCACTGATATAATTTCAGTTCAAATTTATGAATCTGACCTTGGCATACTGCATTTGATACATGAGTTGGAAATGAGTGATTATTTCTATTTTTGAATGTATATCACTCCCGAGGACCCTTTTCACCTTCTCGTCTCATGATCTTCCTTCTCTTTTCTCTGCTCTTTATTTTGTGCTCCTCCTATCATCCTATATCAATTATAAATTGCATTCAGAGATGAGTGATGGTCAAGTGAAAACTTGACTAGAGAGTTTCAGGTATTTTTATGCTATGCTAAGAAGTCCAGTGATGGGAAGTGCAGGGCTAGTAAAAGTGGCCCTTAGTCTCAAAACAGTGTCAATGTCCAAGGGAAGAGGCAACCCCAGCAGACTTCCATTTACTTCCTATTGTCTGAACTACGCACATGCTCACTCGTAGCTGCAAAAATGGTCGGGAATTCTAGTTATGCTTTTGTTTAAAATATTTAAAACTAGAGGCAACAAAGAATAAGGAGATTGAGATGGACATTAGTCAACCAACCCACAATATCTGCCACTTTATCCACATGAAAAATGACAGGTGGTGTAAGAACTGAATTAGAATATATTGTCATCAGCAATGTATCAAGATAAAGAGAAAATGTTTCAATTGTTTAGGTCCCCTATTTTATAATGTAACCATATTAGTAACCTTAGTGGTTACTTTGAATGAAGAATTGAATCTTCTAATCTCCTCCTGCAACTATATTTCCAAGCTTTTAGCCTGTAGCCTTTCTTTTACTTTCCCTATGTACAAGTTACATTTAGAACTCTTCTTTATTTTCCCATAACTATAATTAAAGCATGTGCATATGAATACCCATGATTCTGTGAGGCTATCTATGGAGATATCTTTTACAAGCATGAAGAATAGGAGTAAGAATGTTGTTGTATGTGTAAGCATGTGTTTGTATTCACACCTTCAGTGCCTCTCAAACTTTAAAAAAAGGTGGTATTACCAAGGAAAAATGAAAACAAAACACTCTTTTCCATAATCTCTTCTTCTTCCTTTGTATAAACCTTTCTCTGAGAAACTTCAGTGCTAACCTGTTTTTCTCTGTTTCTTCCCTGATCCTTTCTTGCTGTGGATGTCTCCTCAGCAATAAGTAAAAGACTAATAGGAGCAATCATTAAGTTTGTAAATTCTATGAATTAGTGAAATATTTTCTGTACATTTTTTCTTAAAGTAGGAATCAACAAATACTTTATTGGCATATTACCAAAGCCTACTATAGCTCCTTTCACGCTTGTTTTATAAACAAATATTTCATCCAATCCTCTTGTTAGCTTCCTAATAGACTAGGTGCTTTTATTGAATTGACCACAAAAAGGTATAAATATTTGTGCTGAAAGGTTGCAGAACATTAAAAAACTATCGGCATATATAAACTTTTTAAAATAAGATTTTATTTCTGCGATTATTTTCTCCTGGCCCTTGTCTGTGTTGAAATTAGCTGCTATTCTGTTGATCAATTATAACTTTTTGTAGTCCTCTGGTATTTTTTTCCTTTACTCTGTTAGGCTAGTTTGTCATGAACAAATTCTTTCCCCTTGCTACTCATGTTTTTAATATATTTAGCTTATCTCACCCCAGTTAACCCCGTAGGAACACTACTAGAAGATCTTTCCATACTCCATACTCAGAATTAGCTATTCATTCTTACTCTTTACTCCTTATTTCATAAGAAGTACAAAGGCAATAATATGACCTCTATTTCTTGTCCCATTGTCACCAACCATCACTTCTTCTAAGGAAATAAATTCAAAGCACTCTTTCAACATTATAGTATATTCTACTCATGAACATTCAGTAGTCATTATTGTTTATTCTTTTTAGAAAATTCTAACACCTCAGAAGAATAACAAGGACATAAAGGACTCCTCTGAGATTATTAGTCCATGTTCTTACTTGGGAATTAAGCTATCCCAGAGTGAGTAAGTCTCAAGTGCTTTTAATTTCAGAGAAAGAAATAAATCTATTTTCAATTATTATTTGGTTTTCTAGTTCTAAGACTCTGGAAGGGTGTGGCAATGAGGAGTACTCTGTATCATTATACAGCTTCTGGTGTTGGGGTACTGACATCAGAACACTGGATGGTATAGCCATGATTCTAACAAAATAAAGTCTTCTAGGTTTTCTAAAGGTGAATGCAATTGGTGATAATAACACTTCACTTCTGTAAGTAACATTGTCAATCATAGTCAAAAGCACAGTAGTTTTAATAAGTTAATCAACCAACCAAATTGATATATACAAACTAATCATTTTACTTGTTTTATCACATTTTCTGTTTCATTTTGTTTGTGTCTCCTCTGATGCCACCATTTGATAAATAGCACCATTTGTAGATAAAATGGAGTTATATAGAGAGATTAATTTCTAAAGTCAACACAGAAGATAAAGATGTCAGAGTCAAATTTACTACAAACCTGTTATAAGAAGATTCTTCTGCTGTCTCTCTATAAATCTATCTCATCATTTTTCTCTCAAAGTTGAAAGGATGGCTCATTTTGTTTTGTTCTGGCTGAACATCTGATATATAGATGATGTATTCTTGGAGGTGAAGGGCCATTATGTACAAAAGTATAAAAATATCTTATAACACAAGAATTACATAGCATGGCAAGATTCTCAATTTTTAGAACCAATATAAAACCAAAACTGATTGGGAGATCAGCAAAGCCTTATCTCTCCTGATATTTATTACTGAAAACATATACATATTCTCATTGATTGAAATGTCAGGCAGAATTGTCCACACTATTTAAATTATTGTTATTATTACTATTATTGTTTTGGCAGAGACCAAATAACTGAATTCAAGTAGGTGTGATGCACACATAATGCATCTTTGCTATACTTCACCAAATTGCCCATGCTAAAGTCACCAATGATTTCCACAGGATAATTTTCTGTTACTAGAACTCTGTTACTGTTGACACTACTGACCACTTTTTCCTTCTTTTTATTAACACTATCCTTCGTTGGTTTCTAGAATCCCATTATCTGTTACTTCTGTCTTTACTTATTCTGAGTTATTACGGGTTTTATTTTTTTCTTAAACCAACTTTTAAATATTACTATTTCCAAAATTCTTTTTCCCTCTACTTCTTTTAGTTGCTCACAGTGTCACTTACCATCTTGATTTTCCCGAGTTCCAAATGTACAATCTCTAACCTGAGATTTTGATTCATGTTTTCTGGTCCATTTACCGTGTTGACTGGGATGTCTCACAGGTATATTAAAGCTAAGCACATGATCTTTATTCAAACTTTCTTCTACAACATTCCTTTTTTTATTAGTAATTCTACAACCTGTTCAGTTTTCCAGGAAACTCAGTCATTTCAGCTTCTTTTTTTGCCATAAAATCCTATGTAAAATTACTCATTATATTCTGTCAGTGCCACATCTTAAATATCTCTAAAATTTGTTCTCTCTATGGCTGCTATTGTAGTTCAAGCCAACATGTTTTTCTTTCTTAGGTTATGACAAGAGATTCCTTGCTGGTCTTCCCCATAGCAGCTTTGTTTCCAGTATGTCAGCTGCAATAATATTACCAGGATAATCTTTTGAAAATGTTTACTACAACTCAATTATTATGAATTAAATTGTGTCTCTTCAAAAATCATATGTTGATGTCCTAACTCCTAGTACCTCAGAATGTGAACATATTTGGAAATAGGGTCACTACAGATCTAATTAATTAAGATGAGGGCATATTGGAGTAGGGCGAGTCCCTAATTCATTATGACTGGTATCCTTACAAAATGGGAAAATATGGACGCATACATGCACACAGGGAAAACACTATGTGAGCATGAAAGCAGAGATGGGGTGACACATCTACAGTCAAGGAACACCAGAGATTTATAGGTAACCACTAGAAACTAGGGGAAAGGCATAAAACTTATTTTTTTCTCACACCCTTTATAAATTAACCCTGCCAATACATTGATTTCATATTTCTAGCCTCCAGAACTGTAAGACAACAAATTTCTGTTGTTTAATCCACCCAGTTTGTAGTACTTTGTCATGGTAGCTTTGGCAAACTAACACAATAATTATTATATAATATTTTTGTACTCTAGATTTTTAAATTTTCCAATGGCATCCATTATTTATTGTTTCAAACACAAATGTCTTACCATAATACAGTATATAAGACATAATATGATCTTGGCCATATTTACCTCTTCACTTTTGTTTCTCATTGCTTTTTTCTCTACTATACTTCTATATATTTCTCTTATTTTGTGTGTGTGTTTAGTGACCTTCTACCTGAAATGGCTTTTCTGCCATCATTGACTGGGTGATTTCAACCTGTTCATTGTGGTGCAGGCATCAATGGCATCGCATTCTCTGCAAATTATTTCAAGGCGGAGTTAGATTTTCATCCCTCTGTTCTCTTGGAATCCTTTTTCCACTATTTTGCCATGTTTACCAGGACACTGTCAAACGTCACTGACTTTCCCTGACCACCCACTAGTTTCTCATGCATTGAATTCTTTAAGGGAAAGGATTTTGACTTGTTCATCTGGCACCAATGGAAGTTAAATATTTTGAATAGATAAATGAGGCCAGACAGTCTTCCACCCTCTCTTTACTCCTTCACAAACCCTTTCTCTTTTTCAGCAGGGTGCCTAGATAACCTATGCATCCTTTTATAGTTCTACTTTATAGTTAAAAGTCTAAATTTGTTTGTTATTATTTTAATCAGATGTTAATCAGATTATATGTTTCCTTCAAAGTTGATATTTATTTACAAGCTGGGGAAAGAACATGTTATAAACATATTTTAAAGTCCTGTTGGCCAGGATTCACAAATTTTGAACATTCAGTGCAGGAAATCATTGGGCAAGGGAATAAAGTGAAACGGTTTTAGCCTATCAAATGTCTTTCCAATTCAGACCTATGGTTTAGAGCTTAATACGAAACTGTACCTCACAGCAGTGGGCGACACTAAAGTTTAAAATGAAATTCAATAATTGCACAAGGTCCTTGGCTAGAAATGCACTGCTATAGAAGACAATATTGTCAAGTGGAAGAGGAGAGACAAATTACTCAATACAGCATTGCATTTAATATTTGTTTAGTAATATTTATTTTAGCAAATATTTGTGACAGTTAGTAGACACAATTCTGGTCGTAGTTCATGATAATATTTCCTTAGAAAGAAATTTAAATACAATATTAATTTCAGGAAATTGTGAACTCCACTTGCTGAATTTTTTGCACTGTGACTCTCAACTGATTGTATTGTATTTTAATATTCCACTTAATGTTCAGTTGGGATCACAAAATTTCAAGTCAGAAAGCACAGCATAGGTTATCTAGTTAAAATCATTTTTAGAGTAAATTACTAAGGTCTGAGTAGGCTAAATAACTTGTCTAAGTTCATGCAGTTGTCTGGTAAGTAAAAATAGACTATAACTCAGATCTAACTTCTTATGAAGTGTTCTTTCCTTCTTAGTATATTTACTTCTGTTGGAAGGAAAATCCAGTAACAAAAATGTAAAGAGTAAATATACTCTATCCTTCGATTTCACAAAGAACACCAGTGTATCATAAATTATTTATTTTACTTAAAAATGTAAGTCCAAGATTGCACATTTTACTAATCTAAAATTGTATTAGCCATAATAAACAGTGAGTATGAGTTTGGGAACTATGCTTTGGTTGACTCATGTCTATTTAAAATGCTACTTACAGTAGTTTGAACTATAGTTTTTTCTTTTCAATTAACATCCATCCAGAAAGCAAAGCCCTGCCTCAAACCATTTCATTGACTACCGTTTTATAAAACAGTCATTGTAGAATACAAATATGTGAAGATATTAATAAAATTTTATGTATCAGGATTCAAAGATCTGGCATTACTGTGAGATCAAAAGTTGCTGGAATTTTCTATTTCTCTATTGTTTTTATGTATCAAATATGAAGTTCTTTACTTTCAGTATTGTGTTGAGTACAGGAACATGGAAGAGTACTTCACACACAGTCCGTGTTCAATAAATAGATGTGTGGTTAAAAAGGTGTATGTATGCCGAAGAAAACACTTTAGATCCTTTTTAGACTCAGGCAAGAAACAAATTCTAAACACATTATTAAATAAAAGGTTTTGGCATTACTATAGAGCTCTCTGTCGATGATTGTATGCTTTGGCTCCCTAGAGTAATAACGTACACAAAATATTATATTTGGGGTTTCAGTTCTAAGAAAATTGTGCTACAGTTTTGCCCACTATTGTGCTTCCCGCTGTGGCCTACCAAATAATTCACCGTAGAAAGTTGAGTTGCCTTTTGTTATTGATAGAATTTCCATAGAAATTATCCTTTAAGAAATAAATGTTCTAAATAGTATTGTACTTAGAGTTAGGATTTGTAGCTTCTGTCACCAACAAGCTGTCTAACTATAATGGGTTTACCCTGTAGGGTAAGATTGAAAAAATGCTTTAATGCTTTTTCCAACCTCTACCCGGATCTCTATTCTACACTGAGCAATCATATTTTGAAGAGAACTCTTTGCTGCCTAGATTTTATATTATATGAAGAGTTTCATTTTTGTTACCAAGACTCAATTTTCTTTTACGAAGTTTAGTCCAATCCAATTCAAATGTCAATTCTTATTTCAAATCCAAATAACATATTTCTCTGCTTTCCAACTTCAGGCCTGGACCACCCTGCTAAAGAGAGGAGAATGGTGTGATCTTGTGCTCTTTCCAACTTTTATTCTTTGTTTCTGACTTTCTACAACTTTCATTCTTTGTTTCTGGCTCACTCCTCTGCCTCTAGATCTCTTTTTTCAGTTGAATGTTGAGGAAAGAAAAGAATGTTAGAGGAAAAAGGCCAACAGTCTTATATGTCTACGTTCTTGACAGGCAGCCATGTATGACTTTTATAGGCAGGCACTCAAATATAAGCTTTTTTATGAGATACACTTGTAAATTCTTTAGAGGCCTACATAGAAAATGTCCATACTATTCACCCACCAAATGCCCTTTCTAGATGGTATCAGTTGTATTTTCCTAAATTCTGCAGTGACAACAAACAAACCCATGCCTTAGTGGCTTACAATAACAAAGGTTTAGATTTAATTTATATTACATGTCCTCTGCAGGTTGGCCTTATCTTTTCTCCCACTTCTTTATTCTGGGGTTTGAAAGAAGAAACCAGCCTTTATCTGAGACCTGCTGCTGTCATTACAGAAGAAACCACAAGGTGGTTAAAACTTAAAGAAAATTTTAATTGAAAGTGTTATATGCCACTTCTGCTTATATCCCATTGGCAAAGCAAGTCACACAGAAAAGGCTGAAGTTGATATGGCAGAACGTATAATTTTACCACAGGTAGGGAAATAAATATTTTTAACAAATAAAACAATCTTCCACCATGATCGCTTGCACTCTGGCCCTATCCGTCTTTAGCTTCTACCCCTGGATATATACTTCATACCCTCTATTTTAATTGAGAGACATTCATACTAGCAAGCCTTTCTCCTGGGTGGAGTCTTTTTAAGATGGCTCCAATATACATTATAATACATCTACTTACTGCCGATATCTGATCACAGTGTCCATGGCCCTAGAGTCATGTACGATTTTCATGTTCAATAATAGGAAGGCATACTGTTCTTCGGCTGCCATCTCTTCTCATCTTGTTATTGGGAGCTGCTTTAACCTGATTTGCATAGTTAACATTTTCCAGAATTAACAGGAACTAGGATGTATGTTCTATCTGCTCTTTAACTCAAGATAATCTATTTCTCCCAAAAGCTTCCTTATCATGATCTACTGTGATGCACCATTAGGTAGGCCAAGAAGTTTCTTATGTTCAGTAAATGTCAGACTGGGGAATGAGATGCCAGTCTTTCATTCCTGAGGAAACCTTCAGTTTCTTTGAGGAATTCCTTGTTCCTTTCTTGTCTGAGCAGAGGAGCAGGCACTTCTCCTTTCATTAGGAAGGAAAGATGATGAAATGCTAGTATACTTCTTTCTAGGCTAAAAGCTCATGAAATATATAAATGCACTCTTCGTTAAGCTCTACTTTTCTGTTTATATAGTCTAGGAGTCATTATGAGGATTGAGAGTTGAAGAATCAGGTTGGCCATCTCTTCTTAAGCTCTGGCAATGATGTCTGGTATCTCCTTGAAACTCTGTAAAATACGGAAGTTCCTCATGGCTATTACCCATAACTTTGGGAATTTAGCTGACATTGAGACACACACACACACACACACACACACACACACACACAGTCTTCTTTGATACCCTTTTTATGTAATCATGGACAAGTCAATTAGCCTACACAGGACTCAGCCTTCTCATGTGGGAAGAAACATTATTTACTCTAGAGAACTCTAACCAAATATTACTAAAACCACTACAACAAGTGGGGAGATACTTTGAACAGGAGGTGGGAGGGACACTTTGATCCTGGACTTATTTCTACACTAATAACTAAGGGTAAAATTTGGTACTTTTTTTTTAAAAGCACAAAACATATTTTGAACCATTAAACATTTGCCTTCATTTTAGGTTGCTTTTCTGATTAAATAAAACACAATTCCAATTGTAGCAATCAAACATGTAGGTCCCCATTAGGCCAATTTTAAAACACTTCCTATTTTGTACACTTCAGAATTTTCCGTCCCCAACTATTTCTTTCACGTCATAGGAAATCTATTTCATTGAAATAAAGAAAATGTTTTAAATTAAGACAAAAAAGGTCCAGAGAACTCTAAGTTCAGCCCAGTTATTCTTTGAAACTGCAACAGATGAAAAAAAAAAAAAAAAAAAGGCTTTGCTGGCCTCAGTTGATTTTATATTCTTAATTTTATTCAAATGTAGATATTTTGTAATTTCCGCTTCCTTTCATTTAAAAAACATGAGCTGTCTCAGGGGATTATGGAGATAAAGCTTCATGAAGTACATGTATCCTGTGGAAGCTGGTTTGTATATCATGCACGCCCTTTGCGAACAGTCCGAGATGTACCTGATGTGCTGTGAACACTCTGGACTTATCACGTTGTGTGTATAGCACATAAGCTAAAGGAATGCATAGCTTTTCTGTTAAAAAGGCCACATAAAACAAAAAGAAGAATCAAATTTCCACTAGACTTGCACATAAAAATTTTAGTTTCACACATTGTTAATCTTATTTCAGATTTTATAGGGGTTATTTTCTACTTTTAAAACAAAATATTGCAGTAAACTGGTGTCTCAGTATTTAAAGATTTAATAATTTTGACATGTCCCATGGCACATACTGTACTATGTGAAATTTCCTTTTAAGGTATCGGTTCTCAGTTGGGAATATGTAATTTTCAATCACATAGTTATTTGTTTATAAACAGGCACCATACACTAGAAAATAGCACTTGAGAGTTGAAAGGAATTTTTAATGGTCAGCTAAAAGTTTATGCAACAGGTAGTAGAAAAGTAGGAAGAATAAAGTAAGAGGACAATATTGGGGTTTTTTTTAACGTTAGGTACCTCACTCTAGTTTCCAGTTGCATCTGATATCTAACTCTAGTATTTGATAATCTAAAAACTGTCATACTAGGGGTAAAAAATGACCAAATTCCCATGGAGAGTCTAGAGGTGAGAAAGCACCAGGTAGGACAACCTAAAGAGAGCTCCATATCCTTCTAGCTTGCTCATACAGCTTTCCTGCAGGGGAGGGGGAGTAATTGGTATAAAATCTGTGTTACTTTTCTTTCCAGAAGTAATTACAAATTATCTTGGGAGCTGCAAGGTGATAAACCCTTCAGAGAAATTGAAAGACCAGAATTAATTGATTTTTATTCTTTGCCACATTGAAGGAGAAAATGGGTTCTTGTATAACACAGAAAAGCAACCTAAGCAAGAAATTGAAGGGAAGAGGTTTTGAGAAGGCAGAGGGAAATCAAACCAAATCAAGTACAATTAATGACAGAATATTACACAAACAAAAATGGAAAGAAGAAAGTTTGATCCATTGGAGGGATTCTTTGGGAAGAGATGTATAGTTTCTGGAAAGGAAGCAGTATGTCCTATTTCTTTGAAAAGGTGAAAGAGTCTTCTAGAGCTAAGAAATGTGAAGAACTTAGTTACAGGAACTACAAAAATGAAATAGAGTGGAGATAGCCATTTGTAGAGCTTACATGGACAATCAGTAGTAGTTCTCCCTTCCTGAAATGAATAGCTTAATCTTGATAGAGAGTTGTCTGGGGCTTATAAATTTACTGGCCCATTACTGTACCTGGAACAAAATAGTCAGTCAACAAATGTAGCTTAAGATGAGCAAATAAATTAATGAATTCTCTGGCTCATCACCACTTAATAACCATGTTGAATGGGGATAAATGATATAAACAGAAGAAATCTGAATTTCTTCTAGGAATTATGAAGAAATTATGAAGTCCTAAGCAGGAAACTAAAATATTTGCTGGTAGCATGGTCTTATCTATGTTTCTATTTTAGGATAAGAGATTTTGTAGATATAAGATTAGTAAAATAATGGCTAGTTAAAATAAATAAAGAACAGGATCTGGTTGCTGAACTAGGGTTTATTCTGCTAGACTGATGAACACCTGGAGTATATTGCACAGAATCATTTGGAAGCCTGCCAAATTTATACTATAAAATCAAAATCTAGGAAAAGGGAAACATTGTCAGTTAAAACTGTAAAACTAGATATAATGAAGGGTATCAGCCATTACAATAGAACAAGTTATGTAAGTGATACAGATTTTTTAAAAAATTCCTAATAAAAATCACTAAAAATAAAGTCAAAATTACTATTATGTACACAAAGCACAGAGTATCAGCAACATTTGGAGTGTAATTCAACATAGTAAAACACTAAGATTTGTCATTGGAAATGCACAATCATAACAATGAAATATGTAGTTTGTTTAAATAAAGACTTGGAAGAAGAGGTAGATGGAGTCCGCATGTCATGAAGATACAAGCTTTAGTGGAACTCTTCAATTTTGCTTTCGCTATCATGAAAGAAAATACCTCCATGAAGATAAAAGAAAAGAGAATGAAGTGAAATGGTAGAAAGAATGTTCCATAACTGAGCTTCTGAAAGAAGGTCTTGTTTCTGCTCTTAGAATGAGAGTGAGCTTGGACCCTGAAACAGTGTCAAGAGATGCCTCAACATAGGGGTCCAGGGCTAGGTATTATTAGAACAGCATTCACCTAAGAAGGTAGTCCTTCTAGTTGGAGAGGGAACCTGGATCTTAGTTGAAAGGTAAACAGCACTGAATGAGAGATTTAAAGATCAAGACATGACAGAAAATAGGAGTGGTCAAAGCCGGAAGGATTAAGGGTGAGCTAGTATGTTATGGAAAAGTTTGTGGCAAGCAATTCATAATTAAAGCAATTGACAGAGAGCAAGAGAGTGTTTGGATTACTTTCCTAGGGGATGTTTAGTGCACGAGAGGTGGGGGTAGAAATATTAACAGGTGACAGTAACAGCAGCGTAAAGGAATCAGAGCACAGACCCGAAAAGAAAGACAAATATCATGGTTTTGGAAATGTTTAGCTTCCTTGTATTCTGTTAAATTCTCTCCTGGGAAAAGGTGGTTTGATATAATCATATCAAGCACAGATTTTAGAATAAAATAGGCTTAATATGAAACCTGACTCCGGAGGGCTCTGTGAACTTGGGCAAAAAAAAAATCTCCACATTGACCTCAAATTCTTCATCTGTAAAATGATAATTCTAATAGTAATCGCTATAATGTCAGGAAGATTAAGTAAGACTTTAATAAGATGGCCAATTCAAAGAGTGTACCTTGCACATAGAAATCCCTATATAAATGTTAGTCTATTCTTATTAATATTCAGCTAAAAGTAAATTATCTGATACATCCTTTTTTTTTTTTTTCCCCTCACTCTGTCACCCAGGATGAAGTGTAGTGGTGCCATCATGGCTCACTGCAGCCTTGACCTCCCAGGCTCAGGTAATTCTCCCATCTCTGCCTCCTGGGTAGCTGGGACTACAGGTGCACACTACCACTGCACAGCTAATTTTTTTGCATTTTTGTAGAGATGAATTTTCACCATGTTGCCCAAGCTGGTCTCAATTCAGCTCAGGTGGTCCTCCTGCCTTAGCCTCTCAAAGTCTGATAGATTCTTCATTTGTCTTGAAGTAAATTGTTTTCCCCTAAAAGTCCATCAAACTGACTGTCAAGGAAGACTTTGTTGAGGGGTGGAAATGAGAGGACCTCTTGAGAAAGTGATTCTGCTGTGTCATCTTAAAGTAGGCTTCTCTGATTCAATGTGCTAACAAAGTATCTGAAGTTCTTTTAAGTGTGCTCCTTCTGACTCAGTTGGACTAGCGTGGGGGCCTGAGATTCTACATTTATAACAAGAACCCAGGAGATTTCATCCTACTGGTCCATGGACTACACTTTGAGTAAAAAGGCCATAGAATACCCAAAACTGAGTAAAGAAAACATGGCAGGAAGTCAGATATGTAACATGGGTTTCAAGAAAGCAAATTTTAGAGGCCGCAGAAAGATTGGTAAGATTTATTGGATCAAGGCCTGAAAAGAAGATGGCTCAAATCCAAAACCAATGACATAAGTCACAGTTTTCAGAAGTAAACCTGGAGGGAATTTCCATATACCCACACCAATCAATTAAATAACATAAGAATAAGTACAGAAAGTTAAATAAAAGGAAATAACTAAGGAAGGAGAAAAAAGTGACCTAAGCCTGAAAGAACAATATTAGCAAGTTGATAAATCTTAAAATATATTAAGGTTCATTAAGGCACCTAAAATTCCTTTTAAAAGCCATTTTATTAGAGATGGAAATACTGTATTATAGCATATAATTCCTCTAAATGGGTTCAAATGTTTCTATTTAAATAGACTATATTTCCTACTAATTAGAGATCACTGACAGAATCTTTGTAAAATCATGATGAACCTAAAAGTTCTAAAAGACCCTAAATGACCAAACATTTTATTTAATAGTAGTTTCCATTTCCTAATGAACATTTCCATTTAGTATCATGTTCATTAGAAGCAATGTTTAATGAACATGATGTGAATTAATTCCTGATTAGATTTGAGACATTGTTTTCAAAAGATAATTAATACAGACAAAATATTTTGCCAATATTTTTTTCTTTAACCAATGATCCTGTTCATCTTTAAAGAACATATCCAAATGTAACTTTGTTGGTAAAGTAATTAATTATTATCTTAGATAAAATTAGTTACATTTTATATGTTCCCATTAATCTTAGAGTGAATTTCAGTCACTGTACTTACAATGTATTTTGGTTTCTCATTCACACATGTATTTTCTAACTTGATAGGGAGTGGCTTATTTTTATCATTATAATCTTTGTGTTCAGCAAAGTACATGATATTTAAAATCAAAATTTTAAATATAAAAATTGGAGTCTACACACATAGAGCATATGCATACATGGAACATAATTCAGTCTTCGATTACATTCATCAAAATATAGTGTCCAGAGTAAGGAGGATGTAAGTCCCAGCCAACTGAGTGGTACACAAACTATGTCAAAAGTATACATTTTAGAAAATGCAGGATAGCCCAGTCATTAAGAGCATAGGCTATACATTCCAGTCCAGACTACCCTGGATTCAAATGCCTGCACTGTCATGTTAAACAACTTAGGGAAGTTGTTTAACCTCTGTTGCTTACGGTTTCCATGTGAATAATAACACTACTACTGCATAAAGCCGCTGGAATGATTACATACAATTATATACGTAAAACACTTAAAGCAGTGGCTAGCACATAACAAGCTTGTTATTGTTATTGCTACTATAATTATTAGTGATTATTAATTATTCTAGGTACTGCCCTTTAAGCACCAGTGACAAGCAGCCCAATCCAGGGAGAAGTGACCAAGAGAGCAAAGCACTTGAAATCATTTCATAAGGAAAGTTAAACTATCTCAAGCTGTTAGGCTGGAACTGAGATGGAGAAGGGTGGAAGGGACAAGAATTAGGATAGCTATCCTAAACAAAAAGGCAGTGAATAACTTTGAGTTAGGACACTCAAGAGGACAAAATTGGACCAAAATTGGAAACCACATGGAGGAAGATTTAGGCTCAAATAATGGAAAACTTTTCTCATACAGAGTAAATCTAATGGAACATCTCTAGATGTACTTAAGCAGGACTTTAAGACCTCATTGTTAGGGATGGTAAACATGAGGTTGAATCATTGAATGTTAGGAGGGCTAGGCTAGCTGGTTCATCTGTGACTTGAACCCTATCCTATTCATTTTACAGATGAGGAACTGAGGACTAGAAATACAAAATAACTTGAGGCTTACACACAGAGAGAACAAATTAGTGGCAGATCCTGGCCTAGAACCCAGTTTATCAGATTCCCACTCTAGGGCTCTTTTCTAGGAAGTCCTCTTGTTAGCAAAAAGAAAGCACTTTCCAGAACCAGTGGGGTTGTATTTCTAAGTAACAATGTGAAGCAAATGTACAAGTGAGGCAGAGGGAAGTATGTGAGAAAAAGTGAGTAGAGCAAGCCATGTAGAATAAAGTCATTGAGTCCTGGATATGTAATCCCTAGGGTTTCTCTGGTGACTTTTTGTATTCTATTATCAGACATGGGTTTATTTGTATGTATACATGATCACAGAGCATTATGTTTTATTTATTTAGTTAGTTATCTAGTTATTTAGTTTTTTGAGATGGAGTTTCACTTTTGTTGCCCAGGGTGGAGTGCAATGGCGTGATCTTGGCTCACCGCAACCTCTGTCTCCCGGGTTGAAGTGATTCTCCTGCCTCAGCCTCCTGGGTAGCTGGGATTACAGGCATGCGCCACCACGCCTGGCTAATTTTTGTATTTTTAGTAGAGATGGGGTTTCACCATGTTGGCCAGGCTAGTCTTGAACTCCTGACCTCAGATGATGCACCTGCCTCGGCCTCCCAAAATGCTGGGATTATAGGCGTGAGCCACCGCTCCTGGCCTAATGAAATGTAAAGTTTTATGAGTATAGATTATATAAACCTGAGAATGTATTTGCTAATTTTGCTCCATGTGTCTCAACTATTCATCTGGGATAAATGTATTCTAGGTTTCAGTTCAATGAATAAAATAATTAAAATCAAATCCCCTCTTTCATTTTTCTACCAAGAGGTCGGTGAGTCTATGCTCAAATATCTCATTAGACATCATCCAATTTTAAATGTCTTTAACAATAATAACAAAACTGAGTGAAAAAGGGAAGAGAAATTTCCTTTGCACAAAACCCATTTGGTTCATAGGAGAATTTATTCCCTTTTTAAAGCATTGATCATATGAAGAATAAAAGATAGATTAATGGGCTGAATGATAAAACATTAGATCATTGAAGTTTATTACAGATAAAGTAATAAACAAATCTTGACTGGGCAATAAACTATATTATATATTCCAAGTAAGTTTTATAGTCAGAAGATATTTTGTTTCACTGTGGGAAAGATAGGAATGTTTTCAAGATTATCCTTGTTCTCTAATTTCTCAAAATGTTCGAGATTATGAGTTCTCTCCTTTGTCTTTCCTTTCTCAGAATATATGCCTATTACAGCAAAGTATATGTTTTATTCACTGATACACTGTCATGTGCTTAGAATAATATTTGACATATAATTGTCACTTGATAAGTATTACTTGATTACATAAATTAAAAATTGAACAAATTGACAAGTGGTAGATAGAACAGGGAGATAGAACAGGGAGAAGAATAGTTCATGGAAGCTACTTTAATTTTACCAGATTTATCAAACAAAAAGGAACTTCTTATAGTAAAAATAAAATCATTGCTTATCTAAAGTTCAAATTTAACTGAGCATTCCGTATTTCATCTGGCAAGTGCACATTTAGAAAAGAAAAAAGAAAAAATATTAGGACAAAAGTGCCATCAATATTTACATATAATAGGGAAAGAAAGAAATTTCTTCCAAGACTATTTTGATACATGTAAGGAAATCAAATTATATGTGTTTAAAAAACAAAACAAAACTTAAAAAGTATCGAAAGGGTTAAAAGTTTCTTTAAAAACACAGTTTGGTTTATAAAATCTTGCTAGATTCAGGGATGTTATGACCTGTTCCATCATGTGTGTATGTGGGTGTGTTTTGGGATAAACCCTAAAACAGCTTTTAAGTGTTTTTTTATACTTTGTTATTCCCTACTTGGAGGTCATCAGGGATGAGTTGCTGCTGATGGTGGCAAACATGGCCTTCTACTTTGAGTTATACAGTGTAGTCTCAAAAGAATTATTACATTAAAAGTAAAATAACACATCGATTCACAGTGCCGAAACATCAAACAGGAATTATTTTATTCACTGACACAGAGAAGTAGGTACTTGACAATCCTCCTGGGCTGCCCTCTTACTGATCCTTCAGTGCTCAATTTAACAATTAGAAAAAGTGAAAGAGATATTAATTATTTGTGAGTAGACATGTCTCCCTAATAATATCATAAACTTCAGGAATACTAAGAACCATATATGAAGCATCTATCTTTTGTGTATCTGGAGTTTAGCGTGGATTCTGGTAAATAATAGGTACTCAATTATGGATTGAAGAAAATTTTAGGACGAATGAAAGAAATATAAATAGGAGTGTCAGCATCTTTTCTATCTTTTTTAGTTAACTTCTTAGTATGTTTTTCTGTTCTCATCGGTATGTTTAAATGAGTAAATGAATGAAATTCTGGTGCCTCCGTTTCTTTATGTGTAATATAATAATGTACCTATCCAATGGCATTGTTATGAAGATTAAGTAAGTTAATATGGGTAAAGTGCTTGGAATAGTGATTGGCGCATGGTAAATTTTATCTATCATCATCAGCAGAAGTGGCAGCATTTTTTATAGTTAGATCTTTTTCCAATGAGAGTTTCAGACTGGACTTCTTTTGTCCTAATAGTCGCCCCTCCAGTTAGAAACCTGGCCTTGGGCTGGATAGGCCCTTTTTTGAGGTTTTAAAAGAAGTGTCACCCCTTCTGGATGAACCTAGGCTCAAATGTTCCTTGAAAAATGATGTGTCCCCTTCATGTTTACTTGATCGTTTATTTTTCTTCCCCCTCCCTGCTTCCTTATAATTCAATCCTGAACGTTGATTGTCATAGCTGAACTCTGTTTAACTGTGTTCTTGGATGCCTCAATATTTCCCTTTTATTCTAATAAGCCTATTGTGATGTCATTGTCTCAGCTGTTTTTAATTAAACTACTTCAATGGATAATGGAGAGTGACCCTACAAACTGGCTTTTAAAACACAGATCTGTTCAACACAGAATAACATGTTTTATACTAGGTTGTCTATTTACTAGTTTTATTAGAACTCCCTACCATCTATTGCTTGAATAGACTCAGATTAAGATTCAGATTAAGTAGGTTATAGCCTGGAATATCTAGAATACTGAGCTAGTTAATGTTCTTTCCTTATATACAATCTCTCTCCAATTGTTTTAGACCAGAATTATATTAACAATTATAATGAACATAAACAATGTTTAGCAACATTAATTTGTGATTATTATATAAAGTTGTTAAAATTTCCCTCTTCTGTACTGCCAAATTCACCGTCCTGAATCATCTTGCATAATGGTTGAAGATAGGAGACTATTTCCATTGGGCTTTCTTGCTTCAGCAACACTTTCTGATGATATCATGTTCCAAATATGCTAGAAACCCCTGTTCCTTTCCCTCCTTGCTGTGTCGTGGAATCCAGGGATGGTGAGCCACCCTCGATTTGCAAAATGTACTTAATTCACTTCACCTTTAATCTGTTTCACAAAATATTTTCTCTTGTAGTGAATATGTATGTATAATGAATATATATAATTAATTTTTAAAATATTAAAATAAATATTTAAATTATTTATTGCTAATAAAACTATTCTTTTTATAAAAATGTGTAATTCAATGCATCTCTTACCTCTTTACTTATTCATATCCTAGATAATCTAACCCAGTGGCTGTCAACCTTGGCTCTTCAGTGTGTTAAAAACACAGATGTCCCTCCTTACTTCCAGAAAAGTGAATGGAAATGTTAGGGGTGGAGCCAAGCATTATATTTTAAAATAAACTTTATAAGTCATTCTGATGCTCAGCTGTGAGATTCTTCCAATTGCATCCTAATTGAGAAATAATTAAGCTAGTAATATTATTATTGCTTTATTACAAGCTGAAAATACTTCTTAAAATGTACCTGCATGGATAATAAAGAAGACATTCAATATCCAAAGATGAGAAAGAGTTGTATATTAGTCTTACTTCTTTGGATCTTGGCAAATTATTTTGTAATTGGGAACACCTCTTTCTTGGAAAGTCTTGGTCTCTAGAGAGGAACAGTGGAATGGTAATGTTAAAAAAAATTACCTGGGGTACTCTTTAAAATATGCTCTATATGAGTGACATTAGAGTCCTTCACTATTCAAATGCTTTTTTTCTTCCTTTTTTGTTTTTTGCCTATTAATTCTTCATGTTGAAAAGGGCAAACCCAAAGTACAGTCACATTATGTAAATGAAGTTGAGTTAATTATTAGCAATAATTTGCAATGTAATGAAAAGATGTATTCGTTTGAATTTTAATAATCAGTTTTTATTCATACACTTCCAAAATAACTTGTGGCTTAAGGAAAATAGAATATATAAGTGCAGTTTAGAAACTTTTTCTTAATCCCAAACATATTGTATACATTTTAAATAATGCTAGACAGAAGATACCATATCATGGTGCTTCAATTATATATTATAATATTAATAAAATTCAGAAAATTTGCTAATCAATATGCATCATGATTAAACAGATAAATTCCCAAGTAGTTTTGTAGCCAAATTTTCATAAAACTCTCAGTTAAGGAGAAATAGCCTTTCATGGAAAGGTTGTACTCCTAAGTTTAAGTAACTGTTACTTGGTCTCTGAGTCATATAATGTACATTTATTTCTATATATCATAATGATCCCTTAAAATAGAATGTGGTCTAATAATTCCTAATATCTATTCAAATATACATGAATAACTCAATTACTCAGAGGTCCATTTTCCAGGTTATGAATTATTTATTTCTTTTGTTTTGAAGAGGTTATTATAGCTGTCAGGCGCAAGAGAATAGTAAAGCTCCAGAACCTGATGACAGTGTTTATAAGATATTTAAACGTGGAAAAGAGGCATTAGTTACAAAACCGAATAACTTTTAAATTAAGGAAGAGTCAAAGCAAAATGCTTCAGTATTTCTAAGACTCTTTCCATATGGATTATTGAACAACAACGTAAAGTGAACCCTCCAAGAATTCCCATGAGATTTTAGTTTGTAATGAAATACAGCAGATAGGATTTTTGCCAACAGTAGATCTAGGAAAGGGGCTGACATCAAGAACTGTAGCCATGATATTTATTTGATACTACTAGCAACCCAAACCAAAGTTCTGACTGCCATTGATTGTGTTTGGCTGCCCTGAGCTCACTGAATTCTGGGATGATTTAAGTTTTCCCAAACAAAGAGTATTTTATTTGGCCTTTCCCCATGGATTAAATTGGAGCATAAGCAATAGAATAAGGCAGTGCTAAGGGTAAATGCTATTAACGACAAGTACTGATGTGACTCAGGTAAATTCTGTATGCCTAAGACTTCTGTGAACAATGTTCAGCTAAAAGCTATCACTAATTCAGTTCTTTTGAGTGTCAGAAGGTTTTTGGATAGATTTTACTGCCAGAATGGCAACAAGTGATCAAATGAAGAAGCTGTGAGATTTGTAACTACCCAAGATTTTACACGTTTTTTCATTAAGCCATTTTATCTATGTTCCCTGTGTTCCATTATACATTAAGAAGGATTTGTAACCACATATGCCTATGGAAAATGTATTCTCTTTTAGACAACCGAATCGACACGTTCATTATTGCAATACAATTGCATTAGACTTGATTTACATAATGAATGGGGAATAAAATAATAGCTGACACAATCCTGTTTTGGGATATTCGACACCTTCATTATCAGAAAACCAAAGCCTTCATGGCACTGATTTATGTACGCTAAAAAGTTACTTTAAACTATCTTGCAGTCTCTTATACTTTAGTTAATTTCACCCAAGATATTTACTTGTGAACGATACAATGCTATACTACCTCCTAGAAAGCATTCTTCCATGGAAACAATAGTAGAATGGCAATAGCTTGCTTATGAGATGGAAGGAAAAACTCAAAAATAGGTCACATACCAGCTAAATTTTATTGCTTGGACCAACTTAATCCTAGAAAACATCTGTGACAATTGTCCAATACAGTCTGGACTACTCCTAAAATGTTTGATTTTTAAAATCCTTATTCTGGCAATTCTTCTTTTAATGTTAGTGTACTGAAATTAGAGATGTGTTTTGCCTCTTTTATAGCTCTATTACCCCAACAAAAATAATACTTAAAGTCTAGAGTTAGCTATTATTTAAAAAAAGAACTTCAGCTATAAAATGTCAATGACATCATGGCCCAAATCAACAATTACCAAAGTTCTCTGGACGTTGTAACTAGAGCATTTAAGTGAAACAACAACAACAACAACAACAACAAAAGTTGTGACTCTAAAGCTAAAAATGTTCTTTCTCCCAAAATGTTAAAAACAGTGAACGCAGACATACTTTGGGGGAAGGGAGCTGGATTACAGATCCTTATCATAACTTAGAAGCATCAAATAAAAAATTAGGAAATTAATTAACTACTAAGATACTTAAGTATTAACAAGAAAAATCAACTAGACACACATTTGGAAACACCTAAATAATTACGGTATCATCTATCGGCTCTTCTAATGCCTGAAGACACAACATTTCTATTCATCATTCAGATTCTTCTTGAAGTCTGCCTTTTGGAATGATCATAATCAGAAGCAATGTTTTCCTAAATTCCACCCTGCCTGGATTTGAATGTGCTCCTCATGAACTGCCAAATGCATTTCCCAAATTTCATGTCCTTATTCTCAGTCCCTCTACCTAGAGTCATAATATATATTTGACGATAATATTTTACAGTCTGAAATTCAAGGATCATGCCCTTGAAAGCCATTAGAGACATGGAAGGCAATGCTATTTTGTAAAACAGCCAGGTGAAAGGTCACAGAAAGGAGCATGACCTACCAAGAACTGCACAGTAGGTACCTACCCCAGAGTGCTCAAATTCAAATTATTGAAAAAGCAAACATAGAGACAACAAACAAAAAAACACAAAGCTAGCCCAGCAAGATAGATTAATGAGATAGCCTCAGCCCAACAGCTGCCATGTTGCAACATTTAGCCTAGATCAGTGGTTCTCAAGACAAGCTGCAAATTATAGTCATGGCAGCAATGGAAATGAAACACAACTATACATGCCCACCACTTTCCTCCAGAAATGGTGGGCAAATGGTCTGGGGTGGGGCTCAAAGCACTGGAATCTTTTAACAATTCCCTAGCTGATACTAATACCAAAGTTGAGAACCATCGGTCTAAAAAAAAAAAAGATTTTATTGAATTACATGAATTTATATTTTTCTGCTTAGATATTAATCCCTATGGGACAGAAAGAGGCTGCTGACTTTCATATTTACAATGAAGCCAATTTACTAAGCTGTTTTTCAAATGCCAGTGGGAAGTTTCCCTACACTGTCTTTGGTCACACATTTATTCATTAGGGAGTTAGTTGAGGTTAGGGATACAGTCAGACATACAGAACAACTGTAACTGTGTATTAAAGTTATGCAGAAAAACAGAACCAAGAGGATATATATGTGTGTCTACATGTGTGTGTGTGTGTGTGTGTGTGTGTGTAGAAAGAGAGGTATGGTGTATGTGTGTGTGCATGTGTGTTTGTAGATGAGGGGAGGGAATTATTTTAAAGATTTGGCTTACATGATTATAAAGGCTGGCAAGTGCAAAATCTGCAAGGTAGGCCAGCAGGCTAGAAACCCAAGGAAAAGTTGACGTTTCAGCTTTAAAGATAGTATGGAGGCAGAATTCTTTCTTCCCCAGGAGACTTCCTCCTTTTTACTCTTAAGGTCTTTGGCTCATTGTGGTTGAGTTCACCACATTATGGAGAGTAATCTGCTTTACTCAAAGTCTACTGATTTAAATGTTAATCTCATCTAAAAAAATACTCACAGCAACATTTAGACTAGTGATTGACCAAGTATTTGGATGCCAAGTTAATACATAAAATTAACCAGCATGCTATGCAAACCACCCCACAAATGAGAAATGGAACAACTTGCTTTTCATTAAACACAATTGCATTCTCTTACTTACAAATTGAACCTCTTGGTTACCGATGTGTTCTAACCGGCCAAACTAAAGGCCTGAATAACAACCAGTTTTTCTTATTTTCAGGCCTACGTTTCTTCCTTTATAATTTTCTTCCTTTAGAAGACGTGACATTATCAAGAGAATCTTCCCTAGCTAAGATCCTTAGCACTAGAAAACTTACTTGATTTTATTCTTTGCCTCATCATCTTTATACTTACTGAGTTAATGTACACTTCAAAGTGATGAACTTGCCTTTTTCTAAGGAGCTCAGAAACTAAAAACAACTTAAATAACTATTGTACTAGAACATATAAGATTTGGAAGTGCTATAGTTTGAAGGTGTCCCAGAAAGCATGTGTTGGAAACTTAATCCCCAATGCAACAGTTTTGGGAGATGGGTCCTAATGGGAGGTGTCTAGATAAATAGATTAATGTTTATTATAAAAGAGATTGAGACTGTATGCTTGATCTCTTGCACTCTCTCTTGCCTATGATCACTTGTTCTTCTACCTTCTGCCATTGAATGATGTAGCAAGAAAGCCCTAGCCAGATGCAGCCCCTCAACCTTGGACTTCTCAGTCTCTAGAACTGTAAGAAATAAATCTGTGTTCTTTAGAAATTACCCAGTCTCACATATTCTGTTACAGCAGCACAGAGTCAAGTAAGAAATGTGTTTATAATAGTGTGGCAGTTTTTAAAAATGGTTACAATTTTTTTGTATCTTCTTGCATCTAGAAGTAGAGTCTATGTCCCTTTTTCTGAGTCTGAGAATCCTTGTGCTCTTTCAACCAGTAGAGGCAAAAGAAGTGATGTTCTATGACTTCCAAGACTAGGCTACAAAAGGTCTTGCAGTCTCTGTCGAGTTTTCTTGAGATGATCTGAGGGAGGCTAACCTCCATATAAGAAGTGTGACTATTCTGAGATTGCCATGCCAGAGTAGCTACCTGAAGGCATTGAAGGAGGCAGTCCCAGCTGAGCCCAGCCATTCCAGCCATTCTTGCCAAGGCACTAAACAAGCAAATAAAGTTTTCTTAGACTCTACAGACCAGCCTATTGATTGAATATTATGATTGCCCTCATTTGATACCACAAGGAACAGATTCGAGTTCTACCTAAATTCCTCAGCCACAGAATTAAGACAATATAAAAAGATGGTTGTTGTTTTAAGCCACTCAGTATGGGGATAGTTGTCACACAGAAATAAAATTGGAGAACTAGCAGTCATGACAGAGGACTAGAAACTGAGAGCTGAGACATCCATCTATCTTTTCTCTTGAGTTAATGCAAACATGAGTGAAGCTGATACACAATGCAGACTGTCAGAAAGCTAAATCTTCTCTGGAAAGGCTAGCACAAGGCTGATGATACTATCATTGTGTTCTGATGCCTACTTAATAGCTGTGATATAATGAAGGTACTTCAAAAATATGTATATTGAAGACTTCTTGACTTTAAATCTTAAACCTGATTAATCTCCAGTAATCCTGTATTCACTCATTTGTAATGAAAGAAATACAGAGCACTCAAGA
This sequence comes from Pan troglodytes, assembly GCF_028858775.2. Taxonomy (NCBI): domain Eukaryota; kingdom Metazoa; phylum Chordata; class Mammalia; order Primates; family Hominidae; genus Pan; species Pan troglodytes. Next base: position 68,361,569 of record NC_072402.2, read on the forward strand.
TGCTGAGGAGGAAAGATCACTTGAGACTAGAAATTCCAGGCTATTGTGCACAATGACTGTGTCTGTGATTAGTCAAACTGCACCCCAACCTGGACAACATAGTGAAATCCTGTGTCTTTAAAAAAAGAAAAAAGAAAGAAAGAAATTCAGATTAATCAGCGCAGTAAATCCTGTTGAGTCTACCTTCAAAATATTCCTCAAATTCATTTATTACTCTGCATCTCTACCATTGCCTTCCCAGGTCACTATTATTCCTTGTTTGGTTTCTGGTAATAGCCTCCTAACTGGTTACTTCTCTTTCATTTCACTGCTCTGCTTAAAACCTTCCTTTTGCCAGGTATGGTGGCTCACGTCTGTAAGCCCAGCACTTTGGGAGGCTGAGGCAGGAGGATCACTTGAACTGAGGAATTTGAGACCAGCCTGGGTAACATAGTGAAACCTTGTCGCTACTAAAAATAAATAAATAAAACCCCAGAACAAAAACAAAAACTCTTCCTTTTTTCCCATTACCTTTAGGTTAAAAACTCAATGTCCTCACCAGGACCTACTAGGTCGTGAATGATTTAGCCTCTATCAGCATCTGCAATCTTATATCTAGCAGCTTCACTGTTTACATACCATGTTCCAGCCACACTGGTCTTTTCCAAGTGCCTTGAACTTCCCAAACTCTTTCCTGCCAGTGTTTTTGTGCTTACTGCGCTCATTGTCTAGAACACTCCTCACATGTCTGGCTCCTTCTCACTTTTCAAGTTTCTTAATATTCTCTATTAAAAAACACTTTTTATTTTACTCACAATAACAATTTCAAGACTTACCATCTTATTTATTCATTTTATGCTGTATATTTTCTCTACCAGCAAATAATCCCCAGGAAGAAACAGAGACCTTGTCTGTCCTAATCCACCATTTCATCACCATTGCCTAGGACCATGCCACAGACATAACAGATGCCCAGTGAATATTTCTGAATGTCCAAGTGATTGAACCAGTACTTCAATTTTGACATTTTAATACATCTATAAATAATTGAGTGATCTGAATGCCTAAATTTGGCTAAGAGGATAGGTTATATGGCAAAGTGCTGATCTATTTGAGTACTCTCTCAATAAATGCTTTCAGTTGTCATCAGCACAGTTCTCATTCATCTTTGATTTAAGCATTTGTCATTGTGCCCCATTGTAGAATAGCATAATAAAATGCATACATGCCTCACCAATCTGACACATCTAAGGTCACACTATTAGTAGTACTTGAATATTGCTATTTCCAACTTCTCATTTTCTCATTCAGAAACTCCAATGCCTTAACACTTCCCACCCCTTCAGCAACAAAAAGGATCTTATATGAACTTCAATATCAGTTTGAACTGTAATTACCCACCATCCTCTGCTACTCCAAGCTCTATCTTCACCATCATTCCTTGCCTCACACAGGCCCCTCATTTCATTAAGGTGCATATTCCTACCTTTTTATTTGCAACATTAATGTTCTCAGTGCTCAAACAGTATGTCAGGAGTCTTTGCAATGTTCCATCCCACTATATTAAGCTCAATGGGTAGGGTTCCATAGTAGGAGAGCTTAAGGATCTGAACTAGAGTAGACTCACAGTACAAGTAGACTCAAAAGCATATATGGCTCTCGACAATAGAAGTGTATTTCTTGATCATGTGACACTAAAAGGTGAGAGAACAGGTAGATGGGTCTGCCATCTCTTATACTTTCAGTCACACAGAGACCCAGATTGGTGAAGTTTCTGCTGTCTTCTGCATGAGACTTCCAAAGTTCCCTGGGAGAAGTTTTTATTATAGGCAGCAGAAAAAAAAGAGAGAAGATCACAGAGGAGCACTTCCATGAGCCAGATCTTGAATAGTAACATCACTTCTTACAATATTCCACTGGATAGATCTGAGTCACCATGGTAATGCTTAATGACGACGAGAGCTGAGAAATGTAATACTTATCTGAGAAGTCACTTTTCAGTAACAATTCATGAATTTTTGCTGGATAAATTTCTCTGCCTACCACAGCCCATAAATACTTTAGAATATAGTGGAACACCTTTTCTGGATCACACGCAGAGCCCTTCATGTCCTCAGGATGTCCACATGCTTCTAGGGTAGGTATATTGGGACTGGTTTCAGGACTTGGCACCACACCATACCCAGAATTACCATTTCATTCTTATCTCAGTCTCTGTTGCTGAATCTGCAAGCTTCTGCAAAGGTTCAAGTTTCTTTCTGTATCCTGGCTTGCAGAGGCTTCTATTGAACCATAAGTTACATCTGTAACATTTTGGATGAGTACAGTTTTTTTTTTTTATCTTCAAGGAAACTCTTCAACCCTCAACAAAAAGTCACTGGGAGAAAAATAGAGATTTTCTGGTGATAGTGTTGCTCAAAACTATCTACCAGTCATACCCATACCACAGCTCCAACCCTTCTCAGATCCTTGTAAGGAATTTGAATTAATCCTGGATATTGGTTGGAATTTATGAAGACATAGGGGCTAAAGAAAGAATTCAAAATAAGAGATAAGACTTCGCTAAAGACTGACAGGAATTCATTCATCATACATTCATTTATTCATTAAATATATATAGCTCTCTGAGGTTTAGAGAAAGAAAATGGCTTTTTCATGTATAAACAAGTATAATATTCTTCACATTAACTATAAACTGCCTTATGGTAGGAGCTATTCATTTTTCTGTTAGTAATCTTCACAAAGTTGATTCTAAATCCTATTTCACTAAAAATTTAAGAATACATCTTAAAGTTCAAAAATAGTTCTTGGAGGTGATTTCATTGATAAAGATCTTTTTAAAATCAAGATCAGAAGTAAGATTAGAATAAATGCAGAAAGAGTATAGGTATTTTCAAGATGAAGTCAGAAAGCAACTAAAAATACAGCTGAAAATAAGGTTAATATACTTAAGAATTGTAATTACAGGCAAGAGTCCAATGTTCATGAATCTCAATCTTCAGAAGACTGGCTAAGTAATGACATTTGAGAAAGTCAGTAAGCGGCAACTCTCCAATCCTTCTTTGTGAAGGAAAGCTGGACAGGCCTAGCCTAGCTGGCTTGAGTTTGAGGGGCCGCCTCAGAAGGTAGAAGTGCTTCTTGCTTGCATCTGTGGTGCATGGTGCCAGAGTCCAAATACAAAATTTTGTTCCAAGAAGAGATGCCAAGTGTCCGTTTGCAGAAATGTGTCCAAATGTTCTGTCAAACCAAAGAAGCCTGAAAGTCAAAGCCAAGACAGCCGATAATCCAGGGAAGTCAACACCAAGAAACAACGGGTCAGAACTGGGCAATAACCAGGATCAAATGACTTGGACAATCATTGTTCTAGGTGGGGTATAAGGTAAAATAAGCCAGTATATATAAAGAACATAGAACAGGGCAGAGAGTAAGAAAAATGGTTTCTAAAAAATAGCTAGGATAGAAATTAATTCTAACACAGATTTCTAGGAATGTGAAATAAGTGGTAACAAATGTAACTTGAGTTGAAAAAAACTGATAGATCTTGGCTCTTCCTAAACATATTCTTTATTGACTCAACTTTCAAATAGAATTTTCAGTTTTGACCAATAAAGTAATTGGTGTAGAATAAGAAATTATTGCCAGAAGATTTGTATAAAATATTAGAGCCCTAAAAGAATGCACTTTTTCAGTAATCTCCTCTTGAAACAACTTAATTGCTTATCTTCCAGAAAAGAAATAAAAAGCAGAGGCCTAAAGGTGAAGGTTTGATTAGACAGGAATTTAATAGCCATGTAGTTTGAGTGTAACTTAGATTGCGTGTCCCTGAAACAAATTCAGACACAAGAATCCATGTGCAAGTGATTTCTGAAGAAAGAACTCCCAGGGTAAGGGAGTGAGACAAGCAGGAAAGGGAGGGGAACAACGCAAACAACAATGCAATTTTAGGCAAAGCCTCCTGCCCTAGAGGATAGCTGCAACTTGATTCCACCAGGGTTCTCTGCAGTCTAGGATGTATGTCAGAGTTATTCTGCCCCAGTGCAAGAGAGCTGGCTTTCATATTTTTGCATTGCACTAGACCTTCTTTAGTGAAGAGTTACCCTGTGTGGAGGTCCTCTTTTGAGCAATCATAGGTACAGGTTGCTGGAAGCAAAAATGCGGGAAACAGGGTCAGAGCTCCGTGAAATAGTAAAAGGCATCAGAGGGAAGCCGGACAGAAGATTGATAACTGTGGTGGTGTTAGAAGTAATTTTAATATGCATATGTGTCTCACTCCTTTTGGGCTGCTATAACAAAATACTTTAGGCTGAGTAACTTACAAACAGCAGAAATGTATTACTCACATTTCTGGAGGCTGGGAAGTCCAAAATCAAGATGCCAATAGATCTGGTGTTTAGTAAGGGCTCACTCATTACTTAATAGATGGTGCATTGTTGCTAAGTCCTTACATAGCAGAAGGCACAGGGAATTCCCTTGAACCTCTTTTTAGTTGGGGTAGTAACCCATTCACGAAGATGAAGCCCTCAGGCCTTAATCACTTCCTGAAGGCTCACCTTCTTACTACTATCACATTGGGTATTAAGCTCTAACATATGAATTTTGGGGGACACCAATATTCAGACCATAGCAGTATATAAACTCTGTTCCATTAAAAATACATTTTACATAATCATATGATTAAGTGTTCTTTTATAGGAAAATAGTATTTTATTAAAACTGTTATAAGAGAATATTTAAATCAACTACAACAAAAAGTGAAAATCAGTTTACTTCTCAATCATAAGCAAAATAAACCCATAAACTGAGAGATATAATAAAAATACAAATAGGAAGTGTAATAAAAGTGATCTGGGATGATGGTAACCTAGTAACATAATTTTATAATGACCTAGTAACATAATTTTATAATGGCTGAACAGAGTGTAAATTCATGCATCACCATAAGACATAATAACATGAATTACATTGAAAGGTAAATTAGAAAATATATAAGGTATACTGGAAAGGTAATTGCATTATGATAAAATGTGTTATTAATAAAAATATGGCATAAATATGATTTGATATTTGAAATAAAACTTTTAAAATGTGATGCAAAATCTTTACGACATTCAGAAAGCATTTGACAGATGAGTTATAGAGTGGGAGTTAAACTCAGCTGTATCTGTTAACGGTTAAACAAAATCTAAATATGAACATAATGATATCGAATGATACTCCCAACACAAAATTATCAGATATGTAGGTAACTTTTTTTACAAATAAATTGAATATGCTTTTATTAAAAAATAAATTTTCTCTGGTAAGTATTTATTCAAAAGCAATATGTGTTTCCTACCATAACTGAAGCAATGCAAGTATACATAAAGAAAAAAAACTAAATCTAAAGCACAAATCCTCCATTTCTATTTCCTCAATTAACCAATTTAAAATTGTTAGTTGTTTATTCTTAACATATTTATCCATATGCGAAATGTATATAAGATTTATTTTTGTTCATTTAAAACAGTAACAGTATACACAATACTTTTTACTTTCCCTTGCCCACTTAACAATATTACATGACCATCTGTCCAGATAAATATACATACATTTACTGGATTTTCAAAGGAGAGAAAAATTTTCAATAATAGGAATGACACAAAATGTATAAAATTATTTCTCTATGAATGATGAATATTAAATATGAAGCTTTTTCTATGTCACTATAAACCTTGATACACTAATAAATTTTGTACCTATGTCCTTGTATGCCAGTGTTTTATTTCCAAAGGATAGATTCCCAGAAGTGGAACGTCTGGGTCAAAGAGTATGTACATTTTTAAATGTAAAGATAAAAATAAAATTCAGTTGATGACCAAGTATTTTTATTTCACTAAGAACATAAGAAGCAATCAAAAGGGAACTCTCACAAGCTACCTGAGACAAATTTGCCACTTGACAGGATCTATATCATATACCATGTTCTCTCACCCATGGTAAAATTAACTGTTTATTCCCCTAAATCTAATCCCTTCATCTATACACCGTATTTCATTCTCTCTTGCCTACTCAAAGATAGTTTCACTCCAACACTTCTCCCCTTTTCTTCTGTCTCTTACACAAACTCAGTATTTCCACTTTATCAAGACAAAAAATCTTGGTGCTATCCTCCACTATTCTTTCTCTCATGCTGAACATACAACACATCAGCAAATCAGTTTGATTATACTCTAAGATGTAACCAGGATACAATCACATTTCACCACTTTTAATGTTATAACCTTTAGTCCAGCTAAAGTCCTGGATTACTGCTCTAGTTGTCAAAATGGTCTCTTTGCTTCTACCTTTGTTCTTTTACAATCTACTCTTAACTCAGTGGTCAGAGTAATTCTTTTCACCCTAAGACCAATGATGCCATTATTTTCCTAAAAAATCTCAATAGTTCTTTACTTCTGTCAGAATAAAAACCAAAGTCTTTACACACATGAACCCACAGGTCCACCTGCAGCTCTTTACCAGATCTTTGACCTGATCTCCTGTTACTCTACACCTTGCTCCTTCTGTTCCAGCTAACTGACCTCCATGTTCTCTCTTGAATGTGCTAGATATGGTCCACCTCAGGGTCTTTGCACTTGTCACCCTTAACTATAACAAGCTTCCTCCAAATTGCTGCTTACTTAATTTCCTCACCTTCTTTAATTCTGAACTTGGGCATAATTTTCAGAGTGAAGACTGTAACAACCCTATTTAAAATTTTAGGCACCTCCCATATCCCAATCCATCTAGTCCTCTCTGTGTTATTGCTATGCAGCACTTACTGCTCTTAAATAAAATGTATAATTTCCACATTCTAGATCAGTTTAGATATTTCATAATTGTAAATCATTTTTATTAGTGTTTAAATATTATTGTATTCACTTGTCTTTATATTGTCCAAGATTTCCTTATGGAAAAAGTTTAACATACAACTTAGTGGAACAAATTTTGTAATAAACATCCTAATACTCATCACCTATATTTGACCATATACATTTTACTGTACTTGCTTTATTGCATACATCTCTATGTCACCATCATCCTGTTTAGCAATCCAGCCACTTCACTTTATATGTGTTTCTAAATGAATTGCACACATCAGGTTTAATTCACATTTTCCTGATGCCAGATAATGCTGAACACTTTTTTACATGCTTACTGTCCTTTTATATATCTTGTGTTGTAAAACGTCTGTACAGTTTTTGCGCATTTTAATTGAGTTGTCTTTTGCTTATTGAATTATAGGGTATCTTTGTATATCCCATATACCTGCTCTTTGCCAGCGGTATGTATACAATTTTCTTCCCACCTATGGTTTGCCTATTCATTTTCTTAACTGTGTACTTTGATAAGCGTATTTTAATTTTTGATAAAGTATAATTTCTCAATTGTTATAGGTATTGTTTCTGTAAACTAAGAAACCTTTGCTTACATGAACATCATGAAAATTACATTTTATCTAAAAGTTTGATGATTTCAGCATTTATATTTATGTCAATAGTCCATTTTGAGTTAATTTTTGTGTATGGTGTCAGGGAATTTTTAATTAATAAATTTTATCTACTGGAAGAGTTTTAGGTTCATGGCAAAATTAAGCAGAAAGTACAGAGAGTTCCCATACACACTCTGCCCACCGCCCCTCAACAACTACCGCCCCCACTATCAACATCCTGCACCGGAGTAGTACATTTGTTACAATCTAAGAATGTATATTGACACATCATTATCACTTAAAGTCCATAGTTTACATAGTGGCTCACTCTTGGAGTTGTACATTCTATAGGTTTGGATGAATGTATATTGACATGTAACCATCATTGTACTTTTTTTTTTTTTTTTGAGACAGAGTCTTGCTCTGTTGCCCAGGCTGGAGTGCAGTGGCACAGTCTCAGCTCACTGCAAGCTCCACCTCCCGGGTTTCAAGCGATTCTCCTGCCTCAGCCTCCCGAGTAACTGGGACTACAGGCGTGTGTCACCCTGCCAGGCTAATTTTTTGTATTTTTGGTAGAGACGGGGTTTCACTGTGTTAGCCAGGATGGTCTCGATCTCCTGACCTCGTGATCCACCCACCTCGGCCTCCCAAAGTGCTAGGATTACAGGCGCATTGTACTATTGTATAGGATAGTTTCATTGTCCTAAAAATCCTCTATCCTCTGCCTATTCATCATTTCCTTCTCTTGAACTCTCAGCAACCACTAATTTTTTACTGTTTCCAGTTTTGCCTTCTCTGGAATGTCATAGAGTTGGAATCATATAGTAACTGTAGCTCTTTCAGATTGTTTTCACTTAATTAGTAATATCCATTTAAATTTCCTCCATGTTTTTTCATGGCTTGATAGCTCATTTCTTTTTAGCCCTGAATAATAATTCTTCATCTCACTGTAGCATAGTTTATTTATCCATTCATCTACTGAAGTATATCTTGGTTGCTTCCAAGTTTTGGCAATGATGAATAAAGCTGCTATAAACATTCATGTAGAGGCACAACTTTTCAATTCATTTGGGTAAATACCAATGAGCATGATTGCTGGATTGAATGCTAATGGTATGTTTAGTTTTGTAAAAAACTGCCAAACTGTCTTCCAAAGTGACTGTACCATTTCCTTTTCCCACCAGCAAGTGAAAGACTATCTTTTCTCCACTGTACTGCCTTTACTCCTCTGTCAAAGTACAGTTGACTATATTTTTATGAGTTTATTTCTGTACTTACTATTCTGTTTCATTGACATATTTGTCTGTTCCTTCACCAACACCAAACTATCTTAATTACTGTAACTTTATAGTAAGTATTGAATTTCGGTAATATCAGTCATCTATATTCTTCTCCTTTAATAATTTGTTGGCTATTCTTGGTCTTTTGCTTCTCCATATAAACATGGTAATCAGTTTGTGAATATCCACAAATTATCTGCCTAAGATTTTTATTGGGATTGCCTTGAGTATATAGATCAAGTTGGAAATAACTACTATCTTGACAATATTGAGTATTCCTATCTATGAACATAGACTCTCTCTCAATTTATTTCTTATCTGCTATTTTTCATTACTGTTGTATAGTTTTTCTCATACAGATCTTATACATATTCTGTTAAATTTACATCTAGGTATTTAATTTTTGGGGTGCTAATGTAAATAAAATTCTGTTTTAATTTCGAATTCCATTTGTTCATTGCTGGTATATTAAAAAGTGATTGACTTTTGTATATTAAGTTTGTGTCCTTCAACCTTTCTATAATCACTTACTAGTTTTAGGAGCATTTTTGTTTATTTTGTTCATATTGTCTACATAAGTGATCATGTCATCTACAAAGACAGTTTTATATCTTCTTGCCCAATTTGTATACACTTTATCTCCTTTTCTTGTCTTTATGCATTAGTTAGGACTTTCAATATGATGTTTAAAAGCAGTAGTATCTAATCTTAGTGGGAAAACTTCAAGTTTCTCATAATTATTATGTTACTGTGGATTTGTGTGTGTATATGTGTGTGTGTGTTCTTTATCAGGTTGAAAAAGTTTATATTCCTAATTTCCTGATAGTTTTTTTAATAAATAGGTGTTGAATTTGATATGATTGTGTGATTTTTATTCTTGAGCCTGTTGATGTGATAGATTACATTGGTTTAGAATGTCAATCAGCCTTGAATACCCGAGATAAATCCCACTTGGTCATTGTTTATAATTCTTTTTATATATTGTTGGATTCTTTTTTTTAATTGAATATTTTTTGAGGATTTTTGTTTCTATGTTCCTGAGTGACATTGGTCTGTAGTTTCCTTTTTTGAATTGTCTTTTTTTTTTGAGATGGGGTCTTGCACTGTTGCCCAGGCTTGCAGTGGCATGATCTCAGCTCAATGAGACTTCCGCCTCCCAGGTTCAAGTGATTCTCCTGACTCAGTCTCCTGAGTAGCCAGATTACAGATGCCTTCCCCCACGCCCAGCTAATTTTTGTATTTTTAGCGGAGATGGGATTTCACTATGTTGACCAGACTGGTCTCGAACTCTTGACTTCAAGTTATCCACCCGCCTCGGCCTCCCAAATTGTTGGGATTACTGGCATAAGCCACCATGCCCGGCCATTGTAATGGCTTTATCTGGTTTTGGTTAGGTAATGCTGACCTCATATAATGAATTAGGAAGAATTTCCTGTGCCTCTATATTCTGTAAGAGATTGTAGATGATTGCTATAATTTATTGCTTAAGTGTTGTTGTCGACTTCATCAATGAACCCATCTGAGCTCTCTATTTTGGAAGGTTGTTAATTATCGATTCAATTTCCTTAATAGACATAGGCCTAATTCCAATCATCTATTTCTTGTTGCATAATGATCGGCAGGTGGTGTCTTTCAAGAAATTGGTCCATTTTACCTAGGCTGTCAAATTTGTGAGGAGAAACTTTTCATAATATTTTTATTATCCTTTTGATATGCATGGGATCTATAGTGATGTTCCCTCTTTCATTCTTATACTAATCATTTATATTTTCTCTCTCTTCTCTTAGCCTGCCAGAGTTTTATCAATTTTATTGATCTTTCCATAGAACTAGTTGTTGGTTTCATTGACTTTTCTCTATTAATTTCCAGCTTTCAATTTCATTGAGTTATGCTCTAATTCTTATTATTTCTTTTTTTCTGCTTACTTTGAATTTCATTTGCACTTTTTAAAACTATAGTTTCCTAAGGCAGATGCTTAGAAACTTTATTTTAGCACTTTCTTTTTTAAATATCTGCATTCAGTGTCATAAATGTTCCTCTATGCACTAGTTTTATAGTATTCTACAAATTTTGATAAGTTGTGTTTTCATTTTTATTTAGTTCAAAATATTTTTTGAATTCACTTGAGATTTCTTTTTTGACCTACGTGTTATTTAGAAGTCTGTTGTTTAATCTCTAAGTATTTTGGAATTTTCCAGCTATCTTTCTGTTATTAATTTCTGCTTTAATTCCATTGTATTCTGAAAGCAGACATTGTACAATTTTTACTTTAGATTTGTGAACATGGAATTTATGGCCCAGAATGTGGTCAATATTGTTGAATGCTCCATGAGAGATTGAGAAGATTTTGTATTTTGTTGTGTTTGGATGAAGTACTCTACAGATGTGCATTACATCCAATTGACTGATGGTGTTGTTGAGTTCAACTATGTACTTAATGATTTTCTGTCTCCTAAATCTGTCCATTTCTGACAGAGGGGTGTGAAAGTCCCCAACAGTAATCATGAATTAATCTATTTTTCCTAAAAGTCTATGAGTTTTTTGCCTCAAGTATTTTGATGTTGTGGTGTTAGGTGCATATACATTAAGGATTGTTATGTCGTCTTGAAGAACTATCTCTTTATCATTACGTAATGCCTGTGTTTATCCATGATAATAAGTCTGCTCTGTCTGAAGTTAAAATAGCTACTCCAGTTTTTTTTGGTTTTTTTTTTTTTTTTTTGAGACAGAGTCTCTCTGTCACCCAGGCTGGAGTGCAATGGCACGATCTTGGCTCACTGCAACCTCCACCTCCTGGGTTCAAGCAATTCTCCTGCCTCAGCCTCCTGAGTAGCTGGGATTACAGGTGCATGCCACCACACTCGGCTAATTTTTGTATTTTTTTTTTTTTTTTGGTAGAGACCGGGTTTCACCATGTTGGCCAGGCTGGTCTTGAACTCCTGGCCTCAGGTGATCCACCCACCTCGGCCTCCCAAAGCGTTGGGATTACTGGCATGAGCCACGACACCCAGCCTACTACTGCTTTTTGAAAAACAGTTTTAGCATGGCGTATCTTTCTCCATCCCTTTGCTATTAATCTGTTTGTGTCTTTATATATAAAGTGAGTTTCTTCTCAAACAACATATAGTTGGGTCTTATTTTTTTATCTACTCAGAAAATCTCTTTTTTTAAATTTGTTTATTTAGACCTTGATGTTTAAGATGATTATTGATATAGCTGAATACAATACTATTATTATTTTGAACAAACTATGATCTGTTAGATCAATTAAGAAAAAAGAAAATTAAAGTTTATTATTTCAATAATCAGGACCTTCAATACAATGTTGAATACAAATGGTGGTGACTGTGTGCATCTTTGCATTATTCCTGATATGTGGGGGAAATATTAAACATTTTACCACTATAAAATGTTACCTGCAAATTTTTACATAAGTCCAATTTCTTTAAGACATATGGGGCAGTTATCATATAAGTTGGGAGTCACTGAACTTCTCTAAATCTATAAATTTGTATCTTTCACCTACTTGCGGAAATTTTGGCCAGTATTTATTCTCTTTTGTTTCTGTGCCACATGCTCTCCCTTCTCTCTTTTGGGACACCATTGTGCTATAGGTCCCAGAGTTTCTTTGTGTTTTAAAAATCTTTTTCACTCTATTCTTCAGATACCTAATTGCATTGACCTATGCCCAGTTCCACTTCTCCCTTCATAGTCACAAACTCTGTCATACTTCCAGGAACTGTGTCTACATATGACAATGCCTGGCAGAATAAAAGGGACATCTCTTTTTATTTATCAGTAAGGTTGCCAGAAGACTTCCCCTATGCCAGAACTATGTCACATATACATCCTAGGTCCAATTGCCAGCAAAAACAATGGTATACTACTTTTGGTTTAGTGAGTTATATGGTCTTCAAGAGGAGAGTTGGTTCAACAAATAAATTAGAGACTCTGTCACAAAGGAAAAAGCTGGTTGTACTTCTTGGATAGGCAGCCAGCAGTCTCTTCTACATAAAGCTCTGCATTGCAAAACTCCAAAAGACAATTTTCATATAGACTAACACAAGAATCATGGGCCCCAGAATTGTACAATTTGGTGCTGTTAAAATTAATTACTAGACAATTTTTTAAAAATAGAATAGGGAAATTCAAAAAATGAAAACCAGTTTTATTTTCATCTAACTGCAAAGCCATTTCAACAGGAATGAGATCAGTATTGGTTAAAATTCATGATATAGACACTCTAAGCATAGTTTAAAAGGAACAAGGAGGATATTCTAAGGTATATAGATTAGCATATAATCATTGTTGACAAAAATACGGAAAAAGAAATTATTAGACTAAGATTTTGTAAAAAGTCTACAGTAAGTTTTCTCAGGGGGAAAAAAGCAAATAAAGTTGTGTTAGTCAGAGTTCTCCAGAGAAATAGCATGAATAGGATATATATATCCTATTCATATATATATATATAGCTATAAATTTATTTATTATCTTATAATACATCTATATATTGGCTCACAGAATTATGGAGGCTGAGAAGCTCCAAGATCTATAGTCAGAAAGCTCAAGACCCAGGAGAGCCAATGGTGTAGTTTCAATCAGAGTTTGAAGTCCTGAGAGCTCATAGAGCTGATGGTATAAGTTTCATTCTGAATGGCCGTGGCTTGACACCTAAGAAGAATTGCTTTTCCAGCTTGAGTCTGAAGGCAAGAATTTTTTTTTTTTTTTTTTTTTTCAGACAGAGTCTCACTTCGTCACCCAGGCTGGGGTGCAGTGGCTGTGATCTCTGCTCACTGCAGCCTCTGCCTCCTGGGTTCAAGTGATTCTCATGCCTCAGCCTCCTGAGAAACTGGAATTACAGGTGGGCACCACCACACCTGGCTAGTTTTTGTATTTTTAGTAGAGATGGGGTAGAGAGGCTGATCTCGATTTCCTGACCTCAGCCTCCCAAAGTGCTAGGATTACAGGTGTGAGTCACCGTGCCTGGCCAGAAAAAGATTGATGTCCCAGTTTACCCAGTTAGGAAGGAGGACTTCCTTCTTATTTATGGGAGGGTGAGCTTTTTCATTCTATTCAGGCCTTCAACTGATTGGATGAGGCCCACCCATGTTAGAGAGGGCAATCTGCTTTACTCAGTCTACTGATTTAAATATTAATCTGATCTGCAAACGCCCTCGAAGGCACACTCACAATAATGTTTGACCAAAATATCTGGGCACTTCATGGCCTAGTCAACTTGACACTTGAAATTAACCATCACAAAAGTATTTCATTGGGTGATGATAAAAGCAATTATTTAATGATAAACTTCTCTGTTTGCAGAAGTATTCCTAGAAGAAGAAAGGACCAAAATAGGCAGTAATTAGATCCAGTTAGTTCAAGAGTGTGATTCATATTAAAAACTAAGTCATCTTTTCAGATGAAGAGAAGGCCAAGGACTTTTTCCTTTGGATAAATTCCTAGAAATTATATCATTTTTCTGTTCATTAATGCAGTTTTGGATAGTTTTTTGGCAATTAATTCCTATTTTAGCTAAAACTGCCTAAAACACCAGTGCAATTAAGGACTGTCAAATATTAAAAATGTAAACAGAGTAGTATCATCTCATCATGGTTAACTCCTATTACTCAATTTCTTATCTTTATGCAAGTACCATGGGTTTGACTTTCAAACCCTTCCCATCATAAAATACCTACATTTATGCAACACCTTTTTATAGACACTTGCATAAGACTTAAAAAATCCATTTAGTCAGAGTTCCCTTTTATCAACATTTGCATTTTCTCACTATATTACTCATTATCTTTTTTCCAAAAAACAACAAAATTTTACTGTTTGCTGTAAAATATTGGTATTGTAAAAAGAATATTAGAAAGTTGGGGCATGCGGCTCCTAAAGATTCTGTCATTAATTAACTGGCTAATATCAGGAAAGTAATTTTTCCTCTATGGACCATAGTTGTTTCATGTGCAATTGTGTAAAAAAATGAAAACAGAGCTTGATTTTAGACAGGACTTTCAGTTCCATAATTCCATGATTCCATGAAATAACCAAGTAACTAGATTGGGTTTTCCATGTTAATGACCACCTATTTTTACTATTGCCATTAAGTGGTGCTAATACAATACATACATCATTATTCTGGGTCTCATAGGTTAGAAAATTTTAGAGCCAAATGGTCTCTATCCCTTTGCCTAAGTATTATCCCTAAGACACAAAATTATGAGTGTCAGAACCAGAAATATAATGTAGATTTCCTAATTTTTGGTTTAGCACCCTTTACCTCTTTTCCCATTCATCTGAAAATATAATAAACTATGTAAGCCTGACAAGTATTCTGAATTATTCTTTCCTCCCCATGTGACAGAAGATACTATTAATAGAATTTATTAAAGCACAGGTTATCAGGCATTATTCCATATCTCATTCCATATTATATCATCATTCCCTATCTCCCTTTCATCCTCAATAGACTTGGCATTCTCCAGCAATGTGAAAGTCTACTAAGTGAAAACTAAGAAACTGTATATTTTTCTACAAGAAACAGTTCCAGGAAATACACTTTGTTGGAGAATAAATCCAGAATAATATTCAACAACACACAGCACACACATCTACTGAAGAAAACACTGATCTGTTTCAAAATATTGTCCAATTAAAAACACATTACTTCCATACTCTATGTATTTTAGGTCATTTTATCATGAAAAATCATTTAAAAATCTATTAGTTGAAGACTCATTCCCAAATAAAATCATGTTACTTGTACTAACTTTAATACCTATACAATAGTGCTAGAAATAAAACATTATATAAAAAGAGGTTAACTTAGGTAAGGGGTCTGTATTAGTCTGTTCTCACACTGCTTGTAAAGACATACCTGAGACTGAGTAATTTATAAAGGAAAGAGGTTTAATGGCTCACAGTTCCACATGGCTGGGGAGGCCTCACAATCATTGCAGATGACAAAGGAGGAGCAAAGTCACGTCTTGCATGGTGGCAGGCAAGAGAGAGCATGTGCAGGGGATCTCCCCTTTATAAAACCATCAGATCTCATGAGACTAATTCACTATTACAAGAACAGCACAGAAAAACCTGCCCTCGTGATTCAATCACCCCCTACCAGGTCCCTCCCATGACAATGAGAATTATGGTACAATTCAAGATTTGGGTGGGGACACAGGCAAACCATATCAGGGTCTGAAATAGTGTCACTTTGGAAAATGTGCTCAAGGTACACACTCCCTTCCATCAGGCTCTTAAACATACAGCTTCTTTACAGGAACATCGCACACTCCTGAAATTGAGGACAATGCCTCATCCACTTCTCTTCACCACAGAGGGAAGTGCTTGGGCCCTGGCTCTTAGTCTTGAGATGCTTTGACCAAAGGCAGGGATCTGGATCAGAGCCCCTTCCATTTGCATGCTGCAGGAGGGCTCTCTGCATCCCTCCCTTTACTAGTCCCTTGTAGGGAGCAGCACTGTGACAAAACATTCCACCTTCCCCTCCTCCTATCTGAACATAACGTTCTGTTTCCAGCTTCTGCACTTTCCTGATGGAAATTGGAGTACACAGCTTTCTCTTTCCTTTCCACCAACATCATAAATGTTGGCCATAAATGTTTAATTTTTCCTAATGGTCATTCACCCTTCCTCAGTTGGGTAGCTTTCAAAAATTCATTTTGTAAGAAAGACAATTCAACCAGGAGACAAGCTTTCCTCCAAATGACAGAAGCAAATATGTTTGAGACAGAAAAATGATGAAAATGAAATTGGCTCCCCAAACTTTATACAGCAATTAATTTCTTCATAAAACCTTTATATGCTGTCATGTGGATACAACTGTGTGTATTTTCAGTAGGCCTGAAAGGATAGTGTTTATCAGTAAAATGTTCCTAAGTACCAAAACGAATTATACTTTATATTGCTAAATCTAAAAGTTGCTTTATTTAAAAAAGAAAAAAAAAACTCTGAGGCTGAGGTTTCTAACTTTACCAAAGATGTGGTTTCCTTGCTGTATTTCATTTCCCTTGCTTCTTTACCAAAAGATAAACTAGTCACTTTTTCCCCTGGCTTTGCTTAGTTATAATTTTTTTAACCTTACAAACAATTTCATTTTGGACTTTGATAATAGGAGATCCTGTCTTTAGGTTAAGACTCATTTTACTACTTTAAAGTTTTACTTATTTTTAAAATGCAGTAGCTAAAATTCAACTGACACACTCAAAATACCAAAACAGAGGTGAGAATGGCAGCAGAGTTTGTTAGCTAAATTCTAACTCTTAAGTAATGAGTAAATAGGGATTTTTTTTCCTCATAGCCCCCCTTGAGGTCATTTTAAGAATCTTCACTAAAGTAAGCTTCAAATGCTCTCAGGGAACATCCTCAGCTAGCTTGCGAAGTTTTTTTCCTCCACTAATTATGTAGAATGGATGTGCACTATCCAGCCTTAGATTTCTAGGCAAAATAATCAATTTCTTTTTCATCTTGGTGGAAAAGTAGCCCAGAAGTTAGGTATCTGCCCCCAAAGGAAAGAAGAAGGGTTAACTTGACACAGAGCAGGGTCCCAAGTCAAGGACAAGGGCTCTCTTTACTGCTACTGTTGTAGTATCAATAATCAAACAGAGCAGGTGGTTCTGCAGAACAAACCTCTACATTTGGGAATGAAACAGAGAAGCAGAGGTATTGCTTTCATTTAAGTATGCCTTCAGAACCCAGAATTTTCTAGAATAAACAATAAAATCAGGCACGTGAAAGAGAAAAATATAAAAAGACATAATGTGAAGTACCACTGTCCTTACTCCTTAGGCTCTCTCAACATGGAGTCCCCCAGACTTTGCCAACTGGCATTTCTGAGGTTCAGAGTACTGAATCTGGGTGCCCAGGGCTTT
The DNA here is from genome assembly GCF_028858775.2 of Pan troglodytes. NCBI lineage: Eukaryota > Metazoa > Chordata > Mammalia > Primates > Hominidae > Pan > Pan troglodytes. The sequence goes on from NC_072402.2 coordinate 68,379,166, forward strand.
TCTAGGCAGAGGATTGTGTCAGAAAATGGAAATAAATGCTGGCTTTGCCACTTGGGCAAGTAACTTCACCTGCCTGGACGTGGACTTTCATATCTAAAGTCCATGTTCCTTTCTACTTTTTCCCCTATCTTGTCAGACTGGAGGGCAAATAACTTACGCATCTAATCATATAACACTTAAATTTCTTTGATAAATCAAATGCTCTTAATTGCCTTCCAGTTACAGTGGGCTACTTTTATTGTTCTACTATGCAATTCTTTTACTAGCATTATTTCTGTCAGTCTAGAAGTTGACCTCTAAAACAGAATCTAGCAATAATTAATAGAAATAACATTTATCTGTTATAGATAGATATTGAACAGTGCCAAAATTGTATATGTAAGTCTTTAAGCTTCTTATTATTTTTTCAATCTATTCCTAATGATCTGATAAGCTTTATTTTTCAAATTCAAAACAAGACTAGATGTCTAATAAGAGGTCCTTGAAGGGGTGTGTGTGTGTGTGTGTGTGTGTGTGTGTGTTTATAAAATGACAGGAATGAGTTGGGTGATTTCCCACAACTAAGTTTCAAATTGTAGAAAATACATGATTAAAATATTTCTCATATATATTTTAGGAAATTATATATTTATATATATTTTCCTATTTTTAGGGAAAAAATATATAAAACAGCAAGTATAGGCGAAACACTGAAAACATACCAGCTAAATCAATAAACATTACTATCTAGTGCTGTAAGGTAGGAAGACTCTACCTTAATTCACCCACAGATGAACATGGCTACAATGGTGTAAAGCAAAAGAATGTTTCTTTCTCACAAGTTGGCCGAAGAAATATTTCTAAGTTCTTTCTCCCTCTGCCAATATAATTCAAATGTCAAATTAAAATAGCCAAACTTCTGCTGATAACTGAATGTATTAGTCTGTTTTCATGCTGCTGATAAAGATATAACCTAGACTGGGCAATTTACAGAAGAAAGAGGTTCAATTGGACTTACAGTTTCACATGGCTGGGGAGGCCTCACAATCATGGCAGAGGGCAAGGAGGAGCAAGTCACATCTTACATGGATGGCAGCAGGCAAAGAAAGAGAGTTTGTGCAGGGGAATTCCTCTTTTTAAGACTATCAGATCTTGTGAGACTTATTCACTATCATGAGAACGGCACAGGAAAGACTTGCCACCATGACTCAATTACCTCCCACTGGGTCCCTCCCACATGTGGGAATTCAAGATGAGATTTCGGTGGGGACACAGCCAAACCATATCACTGCAATAGGAATATGAAAGCCAGAATTTATACTTAACATATAGGAAAGAAGGAGACATTATAGATTTTTAAGGAGAAATGAATTTCAAAAGGGCCTACTGTTGAACCATTAACCTAAAAGCAGTCTCCTTCACCCCTAGCTAAGATTCAAGAGATATATCAAAATGCTGTCCTAACTTAGCGATAGCCCAGAAGTTTTCAACCACAAGGTCAGAACCTTCCGAAGGCAAACATTGCAATACACCTTGAGAATTTTCCAAACATCACGTGCCAAATGCCCCAGAGATTCTGAAATGTTCCCTCTCTTCCTTCTTGCCCCACAGCCTCAGAAGGGACCACTGTTATTCTTGGAAGTGCATTATATCTGTAAGTATGAAAGGCTGAAGTGCTTGCCATTCACTAGTTTAGTGCACAGGAAGCAGCTTGTCACTATCGGCCCTGTCATCCTGGGCAGCTCACTTCATGATCCCAGATCTCTCTTTTTTTTTTTTTTTTCCACCTGTAAAGTAAGGGCAGTAGAAATAAGAGAGTTAAAGTATTTTCTAGCTATAAAGATACAAAATTCTATAAATTCTCAGGGTTATAAGATTAGAAGATGAAAGACTAAGCCCTGATCTGGGCTTCATAGACTCTAGGCTATATTGATTTCTATAAGAAGTCATTTGTTTATGAAATTTGTGAAACTGTCTAGACAGTGAGCAATACCCAAAATTATCTGCAAATGTATTTCATCTTGGGGTTTTTGGTGCTCTACCTAGCTTTAGCACCTAGCTGTACAATTGAGGGCTGCATATTTCTTTATTTTTAAAGATCTGTCTTTAGTTGAAACGAAAATGTTCAAACAATACCTCTCAGTGGGCTAGAAAATAATATTAATTTCCCCCATTCTTTTATACACCAGACTATTAACAAACATCAGTATAACATGTTTCCTTATAAAAACATTAATGATTTTTAAAATTAGTAAAGATTAATATTAGGAAATATTTAAACTAAAAAGAAGAAAGCTGATTTTAATTTAGAACTTTACAGTTTTCCATAAATGTATGTCATTTATGAACATAATTTCTACTTTATTGGATTCCTTTTCTGAAGTCATTTATATAAATGTATTTTATTGAACAGTCAGCAATCAAAATAAATTACTCTTTGATTTTAGACCTCAAAATCATTAGCTAAATAAAAAACTCTGCAATGATCAATCAAAATTCAATATTAGATTATACATTTCTAGAGGGAAAATGTCATGCGGCATTACCTTTCGTATGGTTCAAGGAATCCTGTACATCACCAAGCAAGCATTAGATGCTTCACAACCTGCTTTGTAGTAATTTGCACTTCCCTGTTATCTCAGATATCCAAAAAACCACATTTTATGAACTGGTTACTTACTGTGATGGTATATACTGCAGTTTGAAGTTAGTGTCCTGAGTAGGACAGAATTCTTCCCAGTTGATTTAAGTGAAGAGACTTTAATAAAATAACCAGTTACAAAGGTGCAGGCACTGTGAAAGAAACAAGGGATAATGATGATAGGCAAGTAATAGACAGGAACTGCTACCAGTTCTTGAGCTTAAGAAGATGGGGAGGAAATATTATTTTAGGGTTGCCAGTGATAGCCAGAGTCCTAGAGGAGGGGTCACCCAGTGGGAAGGGATACAGACACTGCCAGAAAAGTGTCACTGAAACATAAAGGAGGAGAGGAGGAAATATCCAGAGTTCTTTCGCCTTCTGTGTGCTGATCTAAGGATTCCATTCTCCCATTGACAAAACAAACTCAAAGTCTTCTGTTTAAAAAGGACCGGTGATTCACACATGTCAGCACAGAGCTGAACAGAGGAGGGGAAAGAATGGATCTGGGGGCCAATTGAAGGAAATCCAGTACAGCAAATATTGCATTGCCCCCAACACAATAATTTTTAATTCATAGAAAATACATTCTTTTTGTCAAAATTTGCTTAACAGAGGCAAAATTTTTCAAATAGAATGTATATCAGGTCAAATTATATTTCATAATAAGAGGCACAGAGGACAGCAAATGGATTAGGGAACTTTTATCGGGAAGTAATTAAAATAATAAACTAGAAAGCAAGAAATATGCTTCCAGGAGTCTGGGAGCAGGAGTAAAAGAGAGGAGGTCAGGTTGGGTTGACAGAAAGGATGCAACCAAAATCTCCACACTGTAGAGAAAATCTAGAAAAAAGGATTGTGCCAGGGACATAAAATAGGGAAAAATCAAGTCTTAATCATTCGTGAAGCCATAAATAGAAGTCACAGTTTTCCTTAGCTCTTGTTGTAGAGAAAAGGAAAATCAAAAAGAATTTTCAGGGGCTCTTCTTTCTTTTTCAATATCTCTCTTTCCAATATCTGGTTTCTGAGTCCTAAGATAACCATATTTTGCCCATCATTAATGATAAACTGCCTAAATTCATGCATTCAATCATGTATGCACATTCTTTATGGGGTAAGTTTCTCTGTCTAATTTATTGGAAAAACCTTGCACCATTCACAATGCCTACCTAGCATATAGTAGGCACTCAATAAACATTAATTGAATAAAAACCAGTTAAATGTCTATTGGCATGACATTACAACTTTAAAGAAAATATTATAATCTGTCAGTTAATTCACAAACATAAATGACTAATATCAGAATGTTTACAATTTTGCCATAGATAGCAGGACTAAGATGCCTAGAGAGCTTGAAGTAGGAAGAGGCACAGATCTACAAAAGGACAGCTGGGAACACAGAAAACAAACAAAACTTTTCAGAGACTTCACAACTTTGTCAAGGGAAGGTTCTGTTTACCATCAGCTGGGAGGGGACAAACAGCAGCTTTGTGAAAATATGTTTGTTGTGTTTAGTGCCAAGATGCAAAGTTCAGTTTCCAGGAATTTGTGGTGATTTATTGTATGTTTTAAACAATCTTATATAGAATTCTTTTCTTGTTACAAAAGATCCGTTTTATCATCTTGGCCATATTTCCTTCCTAATAACAGATCATTGAGTCTGTTTGAAAGTGAGGGAACAGAAAATTAACCTTAGTTTCAAACTTTGAAAAAAAATTGTTTAAGCAACCTATGCTTTGAAATATCACAATACTTTATGGAAAATTAATATTAGAATGCAGAAACCCAGATCAAATTATAAATCTACTTTTCTAGAAAGTCTCATCAGTTTTCTAGAGGTGAACTTATAAATTCAGATTCTATTAAAAAAATTGGGGTATTCTGAAAATATGGGGTATTCATTACTTTTTGATTGTATTCATCTCAGAAGCATTGATAAAATATCCCCCTTTGCCAAGCATATATCAATATTTATTTTAGCTAACCAGCTGATACTTAATAATTCAACACTATTTTATTACTTTTCTCTGGTTAATCTATTGCAGCAAAGATATAATTGCTTTTCCATAACTAAACCCCTAACTGTTTTTATCATTTCTACTCTGCCATCTTAGACATATTAGAATGATGAATGGTCAATGGTAAGAAAGGGAGTAGGGAGGAAGAAAAAGAATATAAACAGGACAGGTGTTGCAAAAATTAGGGTAATAGCCTAAGGTCTATCACAGGAGTTCCAAATTCTGGTCTACCATGGAGTGACCTGGGAATCAGCTTATTCATCTATAAAATACATGTGTTGGATTCAGTTATAGCTAAGATTCCCACTGGCTCTGAAGCACTGCACACCACTATCTGTGGGATAACACTTCTTTTCTGTTCACTTGAAGCTCCTGGTTTAAAAACAATAAGATATCACTCCTTCATTCACCCAAATGTGAGTGATTATTAGCATCATTTCTAGCTGCAGCCTGGGAAGTGCACAAGTCCTAACGATGACTTAAAACTGGCATGTTCTGTGTCCAAAAGGGAAAAATGGGCTGCGACACATACTCATAAGGTCTGCACCACAGGGTGAAAAAATGAGGCCTGCATATGTCTAAATTTTTGAACAGCGTGGCTGACTTTTGACCTTACTTAGCATTACTTGAAGCAGCTTACTGACGCTGCCAATAACATCATACATAATAGGGCACACATCTTGTAACTGAACCACAGGTAGTGCTGAGCAACATAAAGAATCCAGGCAATACATATGTAAAATGTAAACTGCTCAAACACAATAGCTACTGAAGGATCTGCTAGTACATACACTGATTGCTTCTCTGAGGTTCAAGAGCCAGGTTTTAGGATTCTTCAATGGCTGCTGCCATGGTCTTGTTTTAAAAAGCCTCAATCATTTCTCAAGACATCACACGTAACAAAAGGCTGCATCTATTTCTCTCAATACAGAGCTAGCCTGATAGTAGCAGATATGTTTAAGGGCATAGAAATAAAGTATGCCTTCCAGAAGTTGGATAAAAGAGAAAAACAGCCTTTGAGAATTAGTAGGTACCACTCTAATCTGAAGCTTGTACTGTCCTTTTCAATCCTAGCAAAGAAACAATTAATAAAGGAACCCATTAAGACCTGATTATTGCAGCTAAAAAAGGAAGGTAGAATTTCAGTCCTTTGAAGTAACTGAGAATGATTCAGGCCTCATTACAGAGATATAATCTACATTCATACATTTATGTTAGTGATTCAAATCTATTGGGAGAGATTGAATTCCGTTAAATAGTGCATCTTTCCTGTGGAACTTTTCTCAGGCTTTCTCGGGCTAACCTAAGAGGTGACCTAACAATGCAAAGTAGTCGGGTATTTAGGGATTCAACTGTGCTGTAAAAGAAAGGCTGCACAGAAAAGAAAAAGAAGAATGAGATATAATCTAAAAAGCTATGTCAGCTTTTCCTTTGGGCTGTTTTGTAAATGCCCTCTTGTCATCACGCTGTACAGAAGAGCAGCGAAGGGGCTCTAGAACTTTCAAACACTGCACCTGCTGCAACCAGATTTTAATATGAAAGTTTAAAGACATCTTTTCCCTCATTTTAGACAGAAAAAAAAAAGAAACTCCTAGCTAAAAGATCTGAATGGCTTCTTCTACTGGAACATAAAGTTGGTAGATGTGTGTATGAGAGAGAGAGGGAGAAAGAGAGACTAGCTTTGGATTGGAGGGGCACATGTCTAGGGTGAGTTTAACAAAAATTTTTAAACCCCAAAGTGGCATCAAAAGTGTTGGTTCCTATTGTACAGAAACCCCAAAATAATAACTTCCTGTGTTTTGTAACTTTTCACAGCAGAATCTTTATTGTATGGTTTCATCAAACATAATTTTTAAAAAATGTAGTTTTAATTAGTTGTAAATTCAAACATTTGGATTCTTCTGGACCATTGGGCTGAAACCCAAATCCATGGGAAACACTACACTGTCTTTCAGGCATTTGTCCTCTCAGGTATAAAACTGTGAACTAAAACATTGAAATTAGCACTGTTGGTTCATTTTTCAGTATCCTAAAGAAAAAGACTCGCTTGATGTGTGCTCTTTATTTGCTTAACTTTCCAATTAATATCTACCGAAATTAGAGCTAATTATATTAAACTTTAAAAACCTATTGTAATGTTCACCACATTGTTGAACTCTTCTAAATAAGCACTGCATGAGTTATAACTAATGCAATTAAAATCCTGATTCTAGTATTAAATGATTCTATTTCAAAGGATTTGAATACACAGAAAAATATAAGAACATTCATGTAAACTCATTTTTCAAGTCACTAAATACTTAATTGAGCAATCATTCCTAATGCTCATCTCTAACGCTAATTCTTTTTTCTTTGCATTTCCTCTGGTTCACAACCAATATGGAGGTCAAACGCACATCATAGGGATCCTAGCTTGTGTGAACACAGACTCTTCTAATTAGTTCCCTCCAAATTACAGTTGCTGTTGTTAAACTCCCAGTTCACCTTGAAGTGTTTCTCTGTCTTACATTGGCAGCCTAATTTTAGGTTGAAACATATGAAATTACCACTTTTGTAGGTACAAAACCTTAAAATGTTGGCAATTTTGTGGGCTTCAACAAAACACAAATGTCTAACTGTCCTATGTGACATAGATAGTTCATTCCAGTACATGTTTAGGCATTCCTTCTAGTTAAACGTTCCCTAGTTTAGAGTCATTCTTAAAGAAGTGGTCCTCTAGGAGCTGTTTCTTATTCAGATTGGAATGGATTATTACAGTATTTCCTTTTTTGTGCCTCTTAACTCTTGGCAAAGGCTTCTTAGCCTTGGACTTAGTTCTGTCAATACCTGGGCTGTGAGCTAGTTTCTGCGAGCAAGGGAGGAGTTGGGGTGGCTTGAAAGAGTGTGAAAAGGAGAGGAAGACTAGTAGTGCAGTGATATTGTAAAACAGAGCCCTTTAAACATTAAATGTGAAGATAGAAAAAAAAAAACCTCCCCTTTATGACAAAGTGCAAAGGAAATTGCATAAAAAAGAAAACAGACAGCAGGGTATTCAGCCAAATTATATGGTAAAATCTTTGCGATCGCCATAAAGTGCGTTTGCTTTGAAGTGCACGCATGATTCAGTGAAGGGCTCATGTTAGCAATTAGAAATCGGTTATTTGGGTCCCTGATTTCATTTGCGCCGAGAGAGGCAACTTTTAAGGGTGACGATAAATCTCCCTGAGCTTAAAAGGCAGAGAGGGCCAAAGTGTGAACTTTTTACTTCAGCAACGGAAGCGAGAAATCAGTGATTCATTAAAGAGGAGACCTCCTTGGAAGCTGGCAGCAGAGGAGGAAAGGACACTAATTATGTCTTCCTTTTCTGTGCTCGCTCCGACCAGTTTATAACCTGCTGCTTTGGACGGTTTAAAATCCTCAGCATCTTCTGCTTTCTCCCAGCCCTCTCCTCTTCTGGGAGTGAGAAGGGGGGAAAAGTCAGCCAAGCACCAGGCTCCAGGTGGCTCTCAAGTACTTCACTGCCAAAAGAAATGGGGGTGGGGGGAGGAGATCCTACGCTGGAAAACAAGTGAGAAAGGGGCTCCCCAGAAGGGATTGGTTCAGGCTGGAAGACAGCAAAATTCGGAAAGCGGGAAGATACCGTCAGCGCCGTGGCCCGCGCTGCAAGCATAGGACGCTTTAGCAGCGAATTAGCCAGAGCTAGAGGCGCCGGCGGAGGCTGCGGCCGCAACAGCCGCGGCGAGGAAGGGACCTGGCAGCCCCCGAGCTCGGTGCAAAGGCATCGCGCTCTCTCCTCGCTCCCCTGCTCCCCCACCCCCTTCTCTGCCCCTTTCACCCTCCCTCTCCCTGGCGTTCCCAGCAGCCTAGGGTTTCAGATGTCCCACCGCCGGTTGACCCCCTCCCCCCTCTTCTCCACCCCTGCAAATGAGGTTTGACCAGCAGAGGCAGAGCCCACCTCTGGCTTAGAATCACTGACATTTAGACTCCAGGCTTCAACCTGTTTACAAGCGGACTTTCCAAAGGAAGGGGGTGGGAGATAGGGCCATACAAAACACCAGCCGCCGTTCCCCAAAACAAAAAGTGACTTTCGGCAGCCTTCAAATCGGCAGGCACCACTAAAAACAGAAAGGAAGAGAGGGAAGAAAACAACGGCGACTGGGCAGCTGCCTCCACTTCTGACAACTCCAAAGGGATATACTTGTAGAAGTGGCTCGCAGGCTGGGGCTCCGCAGAGAGAGACCAGAAGGTGCCAACCGCAGAGGGGTGCAGATATCTCCCCCTATTCCCCACCCCACCTCCCTTGGGTTTTGTTCACCGTGCTGTCATCTGTTTTTCAGACCTTTTTGGCATCTAACATGGTGAAGAAAGGAGTAAAGAAGAGAACAAAGTAACTCCTGGGGGAGCGAAGAGCGCTGGTGACCAACACCACCAACGCCACCACCAGCTCCTGCTGCTGCGGCCACCCACGTCCACCATTCACCGGGAGGCTCCAGAGGCGTAGGCAGCGGATCCGAGAAAGGAGCGAGGGGAGTCAGCCGGCTTTTCCGAGGAGTTATGGATGTTGGTGCATTCACTTCTGGCCAGATCCGCGCCCAGAGGGAGCTAACCAGCAGCCACCACCTCGAGCTCTCTCCTTGCCTTGCATCGGGTCTTACCCTTCCAGTATGTTCCTTCTGATGAGACAATTTCCAGTGCCGAGAGTTTCAGTACAATGTGGAAATGGATACTGACACATTGTGCCTCAGCCTTTCCCCACCTGCCCGGCTGCTGCTGCTGCTGCTTTTTGTTGCTGTTCTTGGTGTCTTCCGTCCCTGTCACCTGCCAAGCCCTTGGTCAGGACATGGTGTCACCAGAGGCCACCAACTCTTCTTCCTCCTCCTTCTCCTCTCCTTCCAGCGCGGGAAGGCATGTGCGGAGCTACAATCACCTTCAAGGAGATGTCCGCTGGAGAAAGCTATTCTCTTTCACCAAGTACTTTCTCAAGATTGAGAAGAACGGGAAGGTCAGCGGTACCAAGAAGGAGAACTGCCCGTACAGTAAGTAACAAATGCGTGCTCCCCTCCTTCCAATTATCCACCCCCAGCCCACACGGGGGGGAAAAATCTGTTCCAGATGTGGCCAGCTAAATATTTACGTCCCCAACCCCTGTAAAATGATTAAGTGGAATACTTTCACACTAATTCACCCCCCAACCCCCGTGTATACATTGTGCTGCCGCATCCCCTCCCCTAAGCGCGCTCCCTTCACATCCCCCACCCCTTGCCGCTCTACCCACCCCTTCCCTCCAGCCTGTCACTAGCCGGACCACGCAGGGCGCTCAAGAGAGTTGTTGCAGTGCAAAGATGCCCCTTTCTCTCTCCACCGCCTTTCCCACCTCATCCAAAGAGCTCTTTTTCCTTCCTTCTGGAAATGGCTCAAGTAAACACATTTTGTTTCTTTTCCCTGGCAATCTTGTTAAGAGTTTTGGGACAGGCTCCTCAAGCTGAAAATAATTATCCGCTGTCAATTATAGGGGCTTTGTGGGAACTTTATTTAAGAAAGAAAAGTCAATTCCACTCTCTCCCCACCCCCATCCCTTTACCCCACTACCTCTAGATATGAGCGAAAAGCATTTTTCTGGTTTTGATTTTTGTTTTGTTTTGTTTTGGGTCCCTTATGTTAGTTTGAGTGATTGCAGTCCATGAAGTTAGCTTTTCAGGCACCACCGCTGCTATTTGTCTTCTGCCTGCCTTCCCTCTTGGTAACATGATGCTCATGTCTGCATTGTCAATAGCGTATGCACTGCTTTGTGGTGTCCTGTTGTACTGTTTCTTCTGAAACCTCTCATATTGCAGAGCCATACTACTACAGCATTGTAAACATCTGGGACTGGATTCACACAGACCTCACACAAATTTCATTGTCATTCTTTTATTTTCAAAGTAAAAGTCATAAGTCTGTTTCCATGGCTATAGTTTATCCCACAGTGTGACATTTTCTCCTCAGCGTAAATTATGCCTGGGATCCCTACATTTTGGTCTTGCCTTTTCCCTCTCTCTTTCCTTCTTTCTCTCTTTCCCTTCTTTCTTTCTTGCAGGGGTGTGGGCTGGTTGGGGGAAGAGAACTAGAAGAAGAGGGGTGGATATTGTGTCTCTTCTTGAATCAACCCAGCAAACCCAGATTACTCTGTTGACTTCCTTTCTCAGATACTTTCAAGTGGTGAGACTTATTCATCCACTATTGATTGTTATGTGAAAGGAACCCAAGGCTCTGTAATGGCACACTGAAGACAGTAGACAATGATGTTTAAACATCTTTAGTGACCATTTGGCATTATCTCAATGGTAAATTCCAAGTCACCTTTAAAGGGGACATTTTTGTGTTAGTTGTTCAGAAATTCTAAGCATAGATTGTCAGTTAACTTAAATACGTCAGTCAAACATTTCAAGATTCCTTGGTTTAGAAAGTACCAGGTACTAATGGGAATGACAGTTGACCAGAATTTAGTATTTTATTTTTGAATACAAATTTACAAGAATTAAGAATTTAGTTTTCTTCTGTGGGGATGTACACACATTCAACATTAACTTCTGTTTCTCCTCAGCCACTGGTTCTATTTACTAAAATTCACAATATGTTTATAAGTAATAAAAATATGTGTAGAGGTGCTTTTAAAGTGTTTCATTTTATGTTTCATACTAAAGATATTAAGTACCACATTATCTGATTCAAAGAAAGTAGCTGAAATAATGTCATAATGATGACAATTATTTTTGCTTAAAAATCATTTGTTACCTGAATTCATTAGATCCTATGTATATAACCTTTAAGGTTTTTCGATTAAAAATTTAAAAACTTTATTTACTTCTAAAATAAAATAGTTGTGGTGTCATTCAGTTAGCAGGATGGGGAAGAAGCTATCCAAACATTGGGCTGGACAGAGTGAGCTGGGAATTAACAACAACAACAAAAAATTCCGATGGACTCATTTCTTATTTTTCATGGAGAAAACTCAAAAGAATATGATAAAGTTTCAGAGTGTTATCCTTGAGCAAACTTTTTTCTTTTTAAAAAATGTTTGTGCTATACTTTAAATGTCTTTATGATATGACTTAAGGTCAAATCTGCTCTGTTTTAGTTTACACAACTTAAATTGCTATTTTCTAGAATAATAATCACGTGTGATTAGCTGCAGAGTAAAATGATTTCCACAGTACACACTGAATTTCATCTTTACAATAAGAACTATCTGCAAGGAAGAAAAGTACACAATATATATTGTATAAAAGGGGTGTAGAAAAGTTCCATCCTAACTGTCCAAAATATACTAATATTTTATTTTCTCTGTGATAACATACATTACTTGTTATAATGACAAGCTAAATATCTTATATGGTAATGCAATCTTAATCAATGGTTAACAGTGAAAGGGGAGGGGTTCACTCTGCTAAATATTGTCAAACCATAAATAATTTAGGCTTTCCAAGAACATCTGTGTCAAAACATAGCAAGTGAAAATTAGAGATTGAAAAAGCCTTAATTTCACATGTGGCCAGGTAATCTAAATGCTGCTACGATTTCCAGCTGGACTGATTCAGCTGAACTACATGGTATCATTAAGATATTGTCTAAATGTTGCATAATAACATGTGAACAAACTTTTACCATGCCTACAGGGTAGCCAGCCAGCCGTCCACCAAATGGTAGCTTGTCAAATACTAGGATCTCTAACCTCTGAAGAGTGTCAGTTCCTTTTCCAAAAACCACATTTCAGTAACATTTTCCTAAACAAGTTATTAATTATTCTCAATACACAAAGCTGTTCTTTTGAGGTTTGCTTATTTGAAGATTAATTTTCTTTGTTACTTTTGACCCTAGTATTATTGCTGCTAAAATACAGTAACAGCTTATCTAAGAGGTTATATGTTTTTGATGTCCTGGGTAATTAAACAACTGTTTTCTGGCTTTTTGCCAGGAGAATGCTAACAAAAGGGAAGTAAGACAATCATTCATAAGTATTGCAAAATCATTTTTAACTTCTACTTTCAAAGCTAGTTCCCAGAAATTCGATCGTTCTAAAAAGACCACATGCGTTAACAAAGCTCTTCTCTATATGGGTGATTATTATAATTTTTGAGGGTGGGGGGCTATACTTTTTGTTTGCTTCTTTGCCATGATATGAGAGTAGAATAAAGAGAGCAGAGATGAATTATGTTTCTCCTGCTAGAAGTCTGAGAAAGCTTGAATAATTTAGAATAGCTGTGGTGTATCTGTCACTAGATATGTGTAGGCTCATTTAGGTTTTGTTTTATCATTCTTTACATCTAGAGCTTTGCCCTTGAAACCTTACCACTCGGCTTTAGTTCTGACCTCTTAGAAAGGCTGGATACAGCTGTTAGGTATCCTTGCAACTGGGACCAGTTGACTTATTTCTGGATGTGAGTAAAACAGCTGTGAGCTTCTCCCATGGTTGTCATTTGTAGAAAAGAGGGATCTAGTGAAAGGAAAATGTACCCTAAACTTGAGACAATTAAGAATAGATATTCCAAAAAGGGAAACTCACAAAAAAGGCTCCTGGGCCTTTCTGGGAAAGAAGAATGGGAGGCAATAGAGAAATCAATATGTAAAGAGTATGTAGTATATGCTTTATTTCTTTAAATACACACTTCATTTAATAATCATAATAGTCCTACAGCTATCAACATTTTTCAAATTTGAAAACTCATACTGAAAGAAGTAAATTGTCCAAGGTCATTCAACTAGACATGGGCAGAACCAGGATTCAAGCCCCAGCCTATTGGTTGTATCTCTCCTTTCTTATTGTACCTTTCTGCTACTTCCAACATTAATATCAATTTATTAGAATTTGACACCTCAAATCTCTAAAAAACAAATTATCCAAATCTTTACTTGCTTCTTGCTGTGAACACCCACAGTTCTTTAGAATTAAATTGGAACAGAAATAAAATGACAATTGCAGAAAAACAAATACATTAAACGTGTCATTGCAGGTGGCCACATGATATCAGACAAGGTTAGTGTATTCTCTAGGTAAACTCTCTCTTTTGATATTTGGGAATATAATTGCTTATGGATACACACAAAATACACATACATCAATCTCACTCATGTTAACAGAGGTCATTAGGAATACATGACTATTTAAGAAAAATCCATGAATGTCATTTTATATAGTAATTGTTTACAGCTGAGGGCCAAATGTTTAATTGTTCCCATGTGTAATAAAATAATTTGATTGTAAATACCTGTGATAAATTGGACTGTTGCAGAAACTTCTGATATATGACTCTAAAAAGGGCGACGTCTTAGAGACTTAAGCCATACATATTAAGAAAAATTTAAAATAAACCTGCAAATCAAAAAGACACTTTACCATATAAAATGACAGATTATTATCTGGGATTATTACTTTTTAACCAGGACTAGAGCTTATTGTAGGAAGCTAAATGAAGTGAGAAAAAAATAATTGTTGAGGAAAATAGGAACTCAGAAGTGATCTTCTAATAACGACACAAGAGTTTTCTGTGAAGAAAAACAATTTATGGCTTCCACTGGTATCTTATTTCAGTTGTGGTTGTTTCTAGAATTTGGTTGCATAATTTATAACCGGCAGCATTTAATCACGAGCATTGAGGATTTATGAAGGTGGAAGACACTGTATTTAATGTTTACATGACATTGTCCTGTTACCTTTACTGCATTCCTACCATATGGACCCTCCACTTTGATGGCTTTATCATAAATCTATTAAAAATGCACAATTCAAGAGAGTTTCCTCTTCATAAACCTGATTTATAACCACCTACGAGGAGAAACCTAAGGAAACAGTTGTCAGGAATCAGATGCCCGTATTGGAGCATGAGAATTCAGAGACACCAAATTCTAGGTCTTGGATATTTCAGTAACCTATTACCTAAAGGTGTGAATGACTCTTTAAAAGCAGGTGTTTTCAAAATGATGTTTAGGCACAGAATTTTAACAAAAGAAAAAGAAGTAGAAGAAGCGTGTCTTATAGGATCAAATAAACTCCACTGTCTTCATAGTTTCTTCTACATTTATACTATCCAGTTTAGAGTGAAAAGCTTTATTCCAGTGCATTTCTTTAGAATTTAAAGAACTGATAGTAGAACATGAATGAACACTTTAAATTTCTATACAATTACTTTAATGTCCAGAAGCAAACCCCATTTATTATCCAAATGTCTAACTTTCCACAAGCCAAAATGTTGAAAAAAAGTTGACAGCTCATTTGAAATGGAACTAATGTTCCTCCCATTTATGAGCTGCCTGTGAATAACTACATCTTTCCTAAGCCTTAATGTCTGTATGCTTATCTGACATTGTAGTGCAAATGATATTTCTTTATTATGCTTCAGAAAGAAGAGTAATATATGTGTATTAGTTCAAAGTGATTTTAATCTATCTTAACATTAATTCTGTGAACTTTGCGATGAAGAGTAATTCAGATGACATTTTTAGTATTACTGTTCCAACATCTGTCAACATTTATAGTTGATGTTTGCTTAATATAAGTAAAATATTAGAATTTTCCTTCCAGAAATTATAAATCTATTTTATTTTACAGTAAGATGGAATATACAATTCATGTTTATGTAATTTTAATACAGTTTTATCACAATATAGACAAGGAATCAACTTCATTTTGTCTCAAGTCATTTATGCAGAAGTATTTAAATCTTTCATGGTATATTGCAATGATCTAAGATAATTTACATTTGACATTTGACCAAGGGTGTTTATTACTTTGTTTCACAGATTTAAAACATTATTTTGTAATCGGCACTCTTTCTTCTCAGTGCATGTTACCTTTATCTGTGTCAGTCAGTCAGTACAACAAAGAATAGCTTAGAAATGTACTTTTAAAATTTGCGAAAGGAAATATACCTGCATCTTGGAAAGCCACTAGTGACACTCTGATACTGAATTAATGAATACAAAATGTTGATGTTTTACAGAATCAGTTTAAAACCCAATACTTAATTTGTATAGATTTTACACAAATAGAAAGTTTCAAGACATCTAAAAGGGAGCCAGGTCACCCACAAAATAATGACCTTAAAGGCTCCATTCCTTTTAAATCAGATCAATTGTGTTCTTTCTTTGAACGCTGTGTTCTAATTGGCACAATAAATCAAAGAAGACACTCAGAGTAGATTCCCATGTAAGGTGGACAACTGGACAGTGACTTTTTACTGCTGCTAACACGTGCATCCAATTACTATCTGATAGATTCATAGTGCTGGCAGTAAAGCATTGCCTTATTTTATAGTTCACCTAATAATTCTTCAACCTAAACCTGTCCACCTTTACCTATACCCATTCTGTCAGTATGTACATTATTAATGAATAATTTTCAAAGTTTTGGCATGCTTCCTGCAAAGAATGATGTCATTGAGCTCTTAATGAATCATCTAACCCTAATAGAAGGTAAAGTATTGATTAACTTGATATACCCCAAATTTCAAAGAATTGTCAACTAAACCTAATAATTGCACCACAACTAGAACCTAATTCTCAATAGGGTGGGTTAAATTCCATCTAATTCTGAATAGTGTGGGATTGCTGCAAGATTTAGAACTTTTTTAAAAAGGTATTTTTAATGTTTTTCTGTAATTATTATTACTTTTCTTCAAGGACCTTGTGTTAACATGCTTTACTGATAAGCAGACATGTTATTTCATCCTTAACCTTTTTTGCTCCTGTGTTGAGGACAACTTGACATGTTCATAGAGTCTTTACAATTCAAGACTCATTGACTTCTTTCTAATAGCTTTGTTTTGAGTCAGTCTGTGACAACCCTGCTTCTGAGCCATTGTAAATCCCTAATAGTTTATCATCCCTTCCTCACTCCATTATTTTCACCTTCTTGGTTTTGTGTGTTTTTTTTTTTTTTTTTTTAATTACTTTTATCTGGTTTCTGAACTGGCTACATACCTTTAAGCCCAGGGAAAGTCATTCATTAGTATTACTTGGCACCCAAGGTGACATTCAGGGCCAGAGGCCTAGACATTTTCAGATGCGTAGCATCTAAAGCTGATAGTTTTGTTTTTATTTTGCATAAAAATCTTCAATGGTGTAAATTCAATATACTCCATCAGGACCATCTTCTCATTTCGATTCTGCAGTGAATTCCTTCTTATCCCAGCATTCCAGGTCAATTTCTTTTAAGCTCTGCTGTAAGTGAAGTGGACAAACCACAGATAAGCCCCCTTCAGAGTGCTGATTATCCCATTACTAGATCATCATTCTGCATTTTTCCTCCAAGTTAAATTTTTGCTCCCAATAACTCTTCCTGCTTTTCCTATTTTCTTTTAAATTATTTGCATGCATAACACTTACTAGCTACTTTGCCATTTTTCTCACATTTTTGCCTTTGTCTGGACTACCATGAAAGAAAGAAAGTGAAGATGATTTTGAAGACAGGGTCTCACTCATGATCACAGCTTACTGCAGCCTCAACCTGCTGGGCTTAGGCGATCCTCCCAAGCAGTTGGAACTGCAGGCATGTACCACACTGCCTGGATAATTTGCTGATTTTTGTTTGTTCGTTTTGTAGAGACAGGGTCTCACTATGTTGCCCAGGCTTGTCTCAAATTCCTGGGCTCAAGCAATCCTCCAGCCTCGGCCACCCAAAGGGCTGGGATTACGGGTGTGAGCCACCATACCCAGCCTGAACACTTATATTTTTCTACTTTAGTTTTCATTTATTTTAAAAAAGATGAATGCTGATTTGGAGGTCTTTGATATTCCCAACTTCCAGAATGGCACTTAGATTATCAAGCTTCTCTGTGTACCCCTGTCAAATATATGTGGCTTTTAAAAATAAAACCTAGGTTCTCAATAAAACTTTTTAAATCAGGAAACAATGTAAAATAGGTATATGTATGTCAGGTGAAACAAATATAGAAATACGTATGCCTTTACCAGGAATTTTTGAAACACCAACAGGAGTTAGAATCTGAATTAATTCCATAAGTGTTTTCATATACTTCTAAGAATTTTTTGGCACTGACTGATGAATTAGATTTAAGTTTATCATATGCAGAATCTGACTATTGACATATGTTAAATTTATGTTTTAATAATAATAAAAGTCAAGCTTGTTTTTACAATTGTTTCCAAATTTTAAGTAACTTTAATTTACTGATAGAATTATTAAAAGAAGAATTAATATTCTGTAACATGGGGTAAATGGTAACATATGGACACTGATTTACATACTATTGATAGTCTAAAGTAAGATACCTTTATAATGGTATTCATAGCAGTAATTACCAGATTCTGGGTGTCATTTTTTGGGAATATCTCTGCAGAAGGATATCATTCCACAAGTATTAAAGAAAAGTGCTAGTGATGTTAATCACATTATAGTATAAAACTTGATGAACAAAAATAGTGTTTTAGAGCTCAAATATGCTGACATCCAGGAAGCAAGAGAGACGGTAAAGATCACATAATGAAATTTTTTAGAAGCCAGAGGGAAAAGTAGAAAAAGAGAAGAGGCCCTAGAGTGTTTAGACACATACTGTGAAAGGAGGAGGAGATGCTTTGCTGGAGTGATGAAGACAAGGGTTTTGAACTCTCAGGAAAGAGATCAAGCTAATGAGTAGCACTGCAAAAGGGCTGACATGACAAGAAAGGTGTGAGGGAAATATAACCCAAGCCCTGGCATTCAACTGGATGTTAAATTAACTGAAATGAGAACCTATGATCTAAGAGAAGTCCCACAGAAGTCATCGCAGCCAGGCTATCAAAGTAAGGAAAGCTAAGTCCCAGTTCCTGCTAAAGAGGAGGTATGATAGAGTGATTAAAAGTATGGGCTTTGATTCAAAGGGATAAAAAGTATAGTCCCGGAGTGAAAGCAGGCTTTGAAGCCGCAGACCTGTAGGCAAACTGCGAGGTAAGAGTTGATAACTTTGGGCAAGTTGTCATCAGTAAAACAAGGATATTAACAATACCTACCTTTTTACTACATGGTAAAGATGAAATGAGATCGTATATTTATTCATTGATTCATTCATCTGAAATTTGAGTGCTTGCTTTGTGTCAGATAGTGTGTGAGGCACGAATAAATGCATTGTTGAAAAAAGTTGGTCTTTCTGCTCTCATAGAGCTTACACTCTCCACAGATAATGTCAAAAACGTTAACCAAGAGGTGATATGATGAAAAATTGAAGTGAGTGTTATCAATGACACAAGTACAGTGTTTTAATAGAAAACAACTGGGAACTACCCCAAAGAGCACTGCTAGAGAAGCCTTTTGAAGAGGTGAGAAGGGAACTACCCCAAAGAGCACTGCTAGAGAAGCCTTTTGAAGAGGTGAGAAGGGAACTGCAAAGGGAGAGTTTGGTGCCTCATTCAAGAAGTACAGAGAAGGCACATTGAGGCTGGATGTGGCAGAAGTTTGAAATCTGAAATGACACACACACAGCTTAATGGTGCCTGTCACATCATAAGCCTTAATCAAAAGGATACTATATGAAGAAAAAGTAAATATGATGCTTCCTCTTATTTCAGGGGGAAACATCAGGAAAGCAACAATTATATTATTCGATGAAGTGGAAATTAACAATGCTGGAATTGAGGAAAGAGGCAGGAAGGAGAAATATACTTGGTTTTTGTTTAAAAAGGGAAATATCGGCCAGGCGCAGTGGCTGACCCTGTAATCCCAGCACTTTTGGAGGCCGAGGCGGGCAGATCATGAGGTCAGGAGATCAAGACCATCCTGGCTAACACGGTGAAACCCCGTCTCTACTAAAAATACAAAAAATTAGCCGGGCACGGTGGCGGGTGCCTGTGGTCCCAGCTACTGGGGAGGCTGAGGCAGGAGAATGGTGTGAACCCAGGAGGCAGAGCTTGCAGTGAGCCGAGATTGTGCCACAGCACTCCAGCCTGGGCGACAGAGCGAGACTCTGTCTCAAAATAGAACTACCTGAAATTTGATTTGGAATTATAATATTCACACTGTTCTGAAGTTTTGGGGAAAAAGTTAGAGGCCTGGTTCTTTAAGAAATTGGTAGAAGAAACAGATTGAGCACTTCTAATCCAAAAATCTCAAATCCAAAATGCTCCAAAGTCCAAAACTTTTTGAGTGCCAACATGATGCCACAAGTAGAAAATTCCAAACCTGTCCTCATATAACAGATCACAGTCCAAACACAGGGGCACAGTTTATTCAGCATCCCCAAGGGGAAAAAAGACCCTCCCATCCCCCTTCAGCTGCTGTTGCTTAACAGCTGATACAGGTATTCTGGTGATGCTACTGTGCTGCCTAGTTACCCCCAACACATGATTTTTTCACTGTAATAGTGGTATGTCATGTTGTTTACTCTTAAGTACTTATGTATGAATAAGTGTAAGAAAATGATTGCTTATCAGTAGCATTTAAATTCAGAGTCAGGAATGATGGTGATGCCAAACAACCACAGATTACCTACATCAACGGCTAAGATAGTGACATCTTTGCTTTCTGATGGTTCAATGTATATGGACTTTGTTTCATGAACAAAATGATTTAAAATATTTTTAAAAATTACTTCCAGGCTGTGTGTATGTAAACCACAAATTAGTTTTGTGTTTAGACTTGGGTCCCATCCCCAAGATATCACATTATGTATATGCAAATATTTCAAAAACTGAAAATTCCAAAATCTGAAACCTTTCTGATCCCAAGCATTTCAGATAAAGGATACTCAACCTGTATTTGAAAACTGAAGGTAACTTGAGGAGAGAACAAGGTGCTTAAAATAAAGAATAGAAGATGAATATTTTCAAGGACACAAGCTGTAAAAGGTTAAAAGAAAGAAAAAAAGAATCGCAAAATAGGTAACCGTGGAGATTTGATGACTATAGAATAAAAGGCAACAAAGAAAAGTAATTCTTAATTTTTAAATATTTCAGAATAAGTCTTATATTTCAACTTACAGTTTTGAGACAGCATTATCACAGATACTTAGTTCTTATTAAACTTGGTAGTTGTTTTTTGTTTCTCATCCTATTACTGTGACCTTTTTGGCTCATACCCTTAAAGCATTTGTAGTCTAGAAGTAGAAAGAGGAGATCGTCACAGGGAGTTGGAAGAGCATATAAGGCAGTTTCTACTCAATGCCAAGAAGCAGGGCAGAATTTAAGTAAACAGCAGTCTCTAACTGAGGGAGAGATGCATGACATCAGGGGGTCACACTGAGGATAAGGGACTCCAGCTAGACAGAGATAAAACAAGAGAAGGAAGAATATTCTAAACGAAGGCACAGAAGTGTGTGGGTGCAGAGTCAAACATGAAGTTTTCAGGAAATCACAGGGAGGAAACAAAGTTTACATGCAGGTGGGCATCTTCTGACAGACAAAGCAAAGTACAGTAGAAGGTGGTATCATGTGAGAGGGAAGTATGTAAATGTATCCCTACATCTGAGGATCTAAACTTTCTGGCAGAATATTACATTGACATGATTTTTATTTAAACTTGCCCTTTACTTTTTTTTTCATTTTTACTTTTTGAAGTAAAAAAAGAAAGAAAGTGGAAGAATATTTCAAAGGAGTATTATCTATATTATAATTGACAATCTAAATATAGTAAGTAGCAAGAAATTGTAGCTTAATCAAAAGAAAAAAGAACTAATTTTATACTAGGGACATGGAAAAGAAGAGTTCTTCTGCTCTTCACTAAAATGACATTATTCTTCATATTTCTGATTTGCCAAATGATCATTATTTTACAATTTAAAATACTTGGAACTTCAAAAGTTCTTAATATGTATATTTCACTGTGAAGAGGTTCTGTAATTTCCAGCAAATCCCCAAAAGGAACACCTGACGCATCAGTATTTCTTGCTCTAGTTGTGGGCTTTTTTTTTGTTTTTTGTTTTTGGCATTTGTATTCTAACTTGTCTTAGATTTACTTGGTTTAGATAATCAGAAAAAGAAGCAAAGTATGCTAAACTTCTTTTTCTGGAAAAGGAGTACATGTAAGTGTTTTTTAAACAAACTAGGAGAAACATACAGACAGCATATATACAACTACACCCCCCTACTGACACTATGAGCTCTCGAGTCAGACTTCTTGGTGTAGAATCTGGGTTATTTATAAAACTTCATAGTTGTGTGATCGTAGCCAAGTTACTCCCTGGGTCTTGGTCTCTGCATCTTTTAAGTTTAGATAAACCAACCTCACCACTGTTGGAAGAATGAGTCATAAATTTACAAATGATACTATAAATGTAAAGTTGTATTAAATATAGGACCTAACACCATGTAAGAGTTCAACAATGTTAGTTCTCATTACTCTTTTATGCCATGACTGCTTGTGTTGTTACTAATTATTCCATTATGTGAAAAATTCCCTAAATCATTGAATAATAAAAACTTCAGCAGATTAATGCTTTTATCAATTGATTCTCAAAAAAATTTTGTAATATAGGTAAGATCATCGTTGTTATACCCATACTATGTTTAGATGAGAAAATTAGGCCTAAAAGTTATTGTGCCAGACTGACATTATAGAGTTAACATAATTGAGGATAAAACCTAGGCCAGTCTTAGTGATGGTGATCTTCTATCTTTGCTTGCCTGGGACAGTCCCAGTAAATGTCTCTTGTTCTGGCATTTTATTATTAACACCTGTTCAGTCTCAGTGTACTATCACAAGACCATCCTAGTCTTAATCAGTGTGGTCTATGTAAGGCACAAATCCACACAAGCTAGTTCCCTCTTAGATACTACTACATTCCATCACATCCCATGTCATATGTCATATAATATCATGTAATCTCTATATTCCTTCACATGTCATATAAGACCCTCATGATTTACTCCCTACCAACTCCCTGGCCTCGTTTGTTACTACAGTGCCCATTATAGCTATTTTATGTTGATTTCAGTTCTAGAACCTGCCTTGTCCCTTCCTGTTCAGCCTTGCCAGACACTGCTAGGTCGGCCTGGAATGATGTTCCTGCCCTCTTTCCCAGCTCTTCTTCTTTTCAAATTTCACTTAGATGTCATCTCTGGGAAACCTTCCTGCTGTCCTCTCAAAACCTGTGCTTCCAAAAACCATATACCTAGCATTATAATGCAATACCACACTTGATTAGTTGACTGTTTACCCATCTAGTTTCCTCATAAACAGAAAACTTGTTGAGAGTGAGAACCATACCTCACTGATTTTTACATGCATGCACTTAAGATAGTATTTGGCATATAATAAGTCCTCTTTCTATATATTATTAGGTAAATAACTGCTTTTAACCATATGATCTTGGTCAACTTACTTAGACTCTCAAAGTTCAGTCATCTGGTCTGGAAAGGTGATTAATATGCTACCTACCTAAAATGATGGTTGAAGTAAATTAGCTCTTAAAATTTCACTTAGTTCTAAGTTCTACAATTCTGAGAACCTGAAAAATAAGTTAGTAGGGCTATCATTATTTAAGAGACTGTTAAGTACTTAAATTCATTAGAATTTCTGAATTAAAAAAAATGTGTAATCATGAAGTGAATCATTTTTCATGTTCCTCTACTTTTCCTAAGGTTACTACTGATAACATTCAGTGGGGATTAAAAATTACTTTATCCCCTTTAAAATTCCTGCTGACTATGAGACAGTTATTTCTAGTTTCAGAGTTGTGTTTATGGATTCTTGGATAATTTGGTGGTTATTAAAAAATGAGCAATTCTTAGTAATTATTTTAGAGAGGAAGAATAAAGTGCTGTAAAGAGTGGGAGTAAAGGGAGTGGTCTTGTCTGTGTCAAAACATTTACTGTGGATCTTAAGCAGGTCATTTACTTTATCTTGGCCTCAGAGACTTAATCTATAATATGAGTGTATTAAACTACATTATTATTAAAATATTTTAGTTTAGTATATTTATTTCACAGACTAAGGACCAGATTCCTGGAGTGTACCTATATTAGGAAATAAAGCTATATTATGCTGAATAATGAGCACCCAAAGACATCAGGTTCTAATCCTGGAACCTGTGAATGTTACTGTATTTGTAAAGTTTTGCAAATGTGATCAAGTTAAGGATCTTGAAATGAGGAGATTATTGTCATTGTCCAGGTAGGCCCTTAATGCCATCACAAGTGCCCTTATAAGAGAGACACAAGGAGATTAGACATACGTAGAAGCACAGAAGGCAGAAGGCATTTTGAAAATGGAAACAGAAAGATTTAAAGATACAATGTTGTTGTCTTTGAAGATGGACAAAGGAGTCATGAGCCAAGGAGACTGGAAGAGGAAAGGAACAGATTGTCTCCCTAGAACCTACAGAGGAGTTTGGCCCTGCTGACACCTTGCTCTAGGCCCAGAAAAATTGATATTGGATTTCTAGTCCCCAGAACATTGAGAGAATAGATTTATATTAGTCTAAGACACCAACTTTGTGGTAATTTGTTGCAGAAGCCATAAGAAACCAATACAGATATGGTACTTAGAGCAGGGTCCTGCTGTAACTCAACCTAAAAATGCGAAAGTGGCTTGGGACGTGGACAGTGGACATAAGCTGGATGGATTTTGAAGCACATGATAAAGAAACCTGGATTTCTTTAAACAGACTTCTGTTAGAAATATGAGGATAAAAGGTGCTAAGGTGAGGATTTAGGAGGAGGTGTGAGGCACAGTAGAGAATGCCTATCTCATTTAGAAAATACATATAACATCATAAACAGAAAGCTGGTGGACATATTAACATTAACAGTGCTTTTTTTGAGGGCTCAGAAGGAAATTAAGAATATGTTATTGAAAACTAGAAGAAAGGCAATCCTTTCAGCTACAGAAATGTAGCTGAACTGTGTTCTACGTTGTGTGAAAAACAGAACGTGTAAGTGATGAATTTGGATATTTAGCTGAGGAAATTTCCAAGCAAAGTGTTGAAGGATCAGCCTGGTTTCTTCTTCCTGTTTATAGTAAAATGCAAAAAGAAGGAGATAAAGTGAAAAAAGAACTGCTAAGCAGAATCAAAATAGCACTTGATGATTTGGGAAATTCTCAGCCTATCCAGATTGCAAAAGATGCTAAGTTGGGAGATTCACTGTTAGGAAAGCATGCTCTGAAGAGAAGGCTAAGGGTACGACTAGACAACCTTATGATAGTGCTGAAGAAATGAAACATGTGATGGATGGATTCCCTCAGCCACCTCAGCAGAAGTCAGGAATAGAGATGAGGTTACCTAGGAAAGATTTGTAGAGAACCCTCTTATGGCATGAATCCCTGTGACATACACGGGAGGACCACAGAGTTTTTGAGAATGTTGTATCAGCAGAAACACTGCCAGCTGGAACTAAAATAGACAAAGACAGAGCAAGTTGAAGGAAGGCTGTCAGACTCCCAAAATTCTACAGGCAAGTTGATAAAACTATTCAGCTGCAAACACATGATAGCTTTAAAGAAAAAGGATCACCATGAGTGCAGAGCCTTGGGTACAAAGGAAGTGCAGAGGCATAGAAGCAGAGACTCTAGCCATGTGCCCTGAGGCAGGACCCTCAAGTCACAGAGGTTGATTCCCAGGCCTTGAAACCTAGTGGAGTTTACCCTGCTGGATTTTGAAATTGCTTGGGACCAGTGACTTCTTTCTTCTTTACATTTTTCTCCTTTTGGAATAGGAATGTTTATAACTGTTATACTATGCTTGTTCTACCATTGCATTTTAGGAACTGATAACTTTTTTTCTAGTTTTATGGACTCAGTAATGGAGAATAATTTTGCCCAGGATAGATCATACCCAGAGTCTTATCCATATCTGAATTCCATTATTTACATTATACAATTTGAGATTTTTGAGCTGCTGTTACTTAAATGAGATTTTGGGCTTTAATTTAGGTAGGATATAGAAGGCTGAATAATGGCCACCCAAAAATTTCAAGCTGTAATCCCTGGAATGTGTGACTATTACCTTATATGGTAAAGTTTTGCAGATGTGATTAAATTAAGGATTTTGAGATGAGGAGATTATCCTGGATTATTCAAGTGGGCCTCATATACCATGACAAATGTCCTTATAAGAGAGAAGCAGAGGGAGATTAGATGTACACACAGAAGGCAGAAGATGATTTGAGGATGGAAGCAGAGATTTGAAGATGCTACACTGTTGGCTTTCAACATAGTGGTAAGGCCATGAGCCAAGGAATGTGGCCAAGGAATGTGGCACCAGAAGCTGAAAGAGGCAGGCAATGGATGCTCCCCTGGAGAGCTTCTAGATGGAATACAGCCCTGCCAACACCTTAATTTCAGCCGAGGGAAACAGATATTAGAGTTCTGGCCTCCAGAACTGTGAGAGAATAAATTTCCGTTGCTTTAAGCCATCAACTTTGTAGTAATTTGTTATATCGGCCCTAGAAAAGTAATACAGGAATCTAAGACAACTTTGTGCAGCCCAAATTAAGGATAATTTGACAAAAACAAAGCACTATCTTGTGGTAGATAGTATAAGCATGGACTCAAATAGATGTAAGTTCTAACCTCTTAACGAATGGTGTGAGTGAGAAATGTCTCTAAACTTTTGTTTTCTCATTCCGTCTATGAGGATTAAATGAAATAATCTATGAAAAGTATCTAGGAAAGTATCAGGCTTATAATGGAACCTCAAATTTTAGTTGAATCTAAAGGGATAACAAATTTAGTTGACTATATGCTTTTAAAACGTTATTTTAAAATATAGTTTATTTGCTTACAATACCTTGACTGCTAGGCACTACAAAAGCAAAGGGCTTTGGTTGTTTGATACAGAACCTATCCATAAAAGTAGCCTGTTTTTCCTTTGGGCGATACATTCAATCTGACTTGATTAAAGGGTTTCCATTAACCTGGCCCAAAAGCCCCTTTTCTGAAGATAGGCGCTAAACCAATGGGAACCTTTCCTATTTAAAGAAGCCCCTTTATATTTAAAGGTGAGAGAAGACCAATTTTTAAAAATGGGTAATTAGTGTTGCCTTAGTTCATTTTCTGTTGCTTGTAAGAGACTACCTGAAACTGGGCAATTTATAAGAAACAAAGTTTGTTTCTTATACTTCTGAAGTCTGAGAAGTCCAAAGTCATGGAGCCACATCTGTTGAGGGTATTCTTGCTACTGTGGACTTTCTGCAGGGCACCGTGGCAGCAGAGAACATCACACATCAAAGGGGCTGAGTGTGGTAGTTCAGGTTCCTCTTTCTCTTCTTATAAAGCCGCCAGTTCTACTCCCATTATAATCCATTAATCAATTAATCCATTAATGAATTAATCCAATCATGAGGGCAGAGCATTCATGAACCAATCACCTTTTGGTTCCTGTTGCCATACTGGGGATTAAATTTCAAAATGAATTTTGGAGGGGACAAATATTCAAACCATAGCAAATGTAATTAAATTTCAGTAACTGGTACATTCTGAAGGATTTTTCAACATTTATGTTGACGTTACTGTGTATTTACTCTTTGAAACTAACATCTTTTATCATCTATCTTCTCTCACTATGTGTAGATTTCCTTTAACATCCTACCTTTAAGCATCTCACATCTCAAAATGTTTCCATAATACATAGTACAACTCTCCTAAAATTTATTAACATCTTTGTTTACATCACTTGAATTTTTATGGCTTGGAAAAAAATAAGATTCTAAAACTGGCATTTCCTCTTACAGAAAATTTGTTTCTCTCATAGTAATAGGGGCTATGAAGTTAGAGACAGCAGACAAATGTTTTGTTGTCAAGTCTTAGGGTAATGGAGCTTTTATGGAGCTGAGGCTGACTGAAACAGCTGCTAATTTAGAGTGTTATGGAGCTTACTTCTTTTTGTCCTCAACACTCTTTGTCTACTGAGTGCTGGGACTATAGTAATTTGAGAAGAGAGATGATGGTTGTGATATTGGGAAAGGTGGTGCAATTAGGAATGGGGCTCCAGTGCAAGGGAACGAGATAAGAAATGTGACCCAGGATTACCTTGAGCACAGAGAGCACATGAGGATCAATTCTACCAACCCCAGTGCCATTCAAGGATTTTTACTTATATTATCTGAGACTAGGCAAATAAATGCATATGTTCATTCCAATCCCCAGGAGGTTTCTGAAACTTTCTTAGAGATAGAATGCCCACAGATAAGAGTTGTGCATTCTGATTTGAGATCCATACCCTACCTATTTCTCTTTATAAGAAGATTCTTTCTAATGAGCATTTAGAAAACAGGCTTGGAGAAGGAGAGGAAAGCCAGATTGGAAATAGGTAGTAATAACAGGCAGTAATAGATATTTCTCAAACTTGGGTCTATGGACCACATGCTCAGAATGAACTAGTGTGCTTGCTCAAAATGAAAATTATAAAAGTCTCATTCTAGATGCACTGCACAAAGTTGGCGGTGGAGGAGGGGGGCAAATATGTTCACACATAGAAATCTGAACTTTAATAATCTCTAAAAAACAATAAAATTAAGAGTAACACTAAATTAAGTGTAGAGGTGATGGGAGGAAAGGCCAAAGGTCTTTTGAGCTTGAGATAATCTGAAAAATTTGGCAGAATGAATTTCATACACATATTCCAGGTTTGCACATTTTGTGTTTTTGCACATATTCTGGAAAGGGAGAAAGTTCCAGTATATTGTATAAAAAGGGGGTAATTTTTAAAGTAAGTTAAAACACATGCTTAAGTTTAAATGCTCCCTGTTTGGTGAAAGAGATTTTCTGATAAATCTGAGATTAGGTCAGTTTTCAGCTCACTCTTGTAAGTGTCTGAGTGCGTGTGTGCTAAAGCTGGAGGGAGGGAAGAGAAGATATGATATTCATCAAAAGCTGGCTGTTTTCTCACCATGTCAGAGTGCTCCGCCACTGCTATTTATGAGGAAGAGCTGGGGATGCTACACCAAATGGCAGTCGTGTAAACAAACTTTTAGGGATTGAGAGCTCTTCCCTTCTTCTTTTTTAAGCCACAGGAATTTATGCGTATGTGCGTCTAACCCCAAGAGTGTTGGCGGGAACCTAGCCCTCAAAGTGATCACTTGAATTTGCAGCCCAGCCTCCAAAACTGGAAACATGAAGAAGGAATATTGATGAGATTCTATAGTTTCCTCAGGAACCATCTTTTGAACTCAAAGAGTTCTTTAATGTCTTATGGTTTATTGAGAAAAAAGTCCTCTATTGTGAGAAATTCTTTCCTTCAGCTGTGGAGATTATTTGAGTTTCAGTTCCGTAGATGACCTTTTCTCAGACGAGTGAACTGGAACTACAGTCAAAGCTGTGACTCTGTCCACCTTGGGTGTTTCATGAGTATACAAATTATAGGCTCATGTCTATGTAAGTGACATTTCTTTATACCTACAAAATACACATAATACCAGATTCATATTCCGTATAATTCATGGAATATCTCCTGTAAAGTCATGGGAAACATGAATATGAAAATATTAATAAAGAATTGACCACATGGGCTGGAAGCAGTGGCCCATACCTGTAATATCAACACTTTGGAAGACCAAAGCAGGAGGATTGCTTCAGCCCAGGAATTTGAGATCAGTCTGGACAACATAAGGAGACCTCATCTCTACAAAAAATAAAAAAAAATTAGCCAATCATGATGGTGCTTGCTGGTAGTCCTAGCTACTCGAGAGTCTGAGGCGGGAGGATCCCTTTCACTTAGGATGAGGCTGCAGTGAGCCCTGATGGTGCCACTGAACCCTAGCCTGGGCAAGAGTGAGACCCTGTCTCAAAAAAACAAAACAACAAAAAAATTGACAACACAATACACACTGACGCATTTTTCTTCTGTACAGATTTTTAAAAATATTTTTTCTTCATATCAAAGGCTTCAAAGTCATTTAATAAGCTTTACCTATAGTTTCAGCTGAATTTAGCAGTATGTAACCACTGACAATGGCCATAACTAATTAGTCTGAGATGATTATTGTACTGAACAACCTAAAGTAGTGTGGTTGGGTTTTTCACAGTCCCAAAAGACTTCATGGAGGTGTGGAGGTTTGAAATTATTTGTTATGTGCTGTGCTATGTTGTATGAGGCACTTAGCCAAAGACATCTTTGTCCTAATGTTTTGTGCTCCAAAGAAGGCATCAAATTATTATTAAAGAATCTGAATCGCATACTTCCAATTTTACTCATTGAAAAATGCCATCCATCAATTGTCTTATTATATATTTTCCCCTATTAGTGACTATGATTATAGATAGAATAGAAATATATTGCCTTAGTCCTAGACCATCCTACCCTCTCATGTCCTTATTCAGTGACTGGCACTCTGATTGAATTAGTAAAATTTTAAATTAGTAACATTGACATTTTGTGAAGAAGCAGACTGGGGACTAGAAAGGGAAAAATTAGAATTTGGAATAGGTTGTTATTAAAGTCATATTTTTATAGTCTGTTACGTTAACTATAAAAAAATCCTTGTTTCCCTATGTTGATCTTGGGCAAGGTTTTGAGGCAATTCAGTTTTAATCAACATATGTGTTCTTTATGTGCCACTGTGTTTTTTTTAAATTACTTTGTGTATTAGCACATTACATTTAAAAAACAGATAGACTTTTAAAAAAAAACAGCATACAAAGTTTTCTTAGGCAGCATTGAATGATTAATGCAAACTGGGTGAATGGTCTTAACTACTGATATCTAGCTCCTGGTTTTAGATATTGTTTCAGTTCTGTTTTTAGAATAGGAGAAAATAATAACTAATGATATTGAATGCTTAGGCCTATGTACTTTATATGTATACTCATTTAATGCTCAAAACAATCCTAGAGTGTGGATACTAGGTTATCCTATTGTACTGATGGGAAAATTTGAAGCTACTGAAAAGCCGAGTAACTTCACTGAGTAGTTGATAAGTGATGAGACTAGGATTTGAACCCAGGTAGTATGGCTTCAGTTCCTGTGCACTTAATCACTAAGCTATTGTGCCCTTTGATAAGATGCAACTAGTCTAATTTGAAATCCTTCAATTAGACAGAGGCAAATTAGTCACTATGCTACATCAGCAAATTAAACTTTATAGCTAGAGGAAACTTCCATAGAGTATTCTGTGCTTTCTTGACAAAGTTTGCCTACATAAAGAACAAAAAAAGATCTCTTCTTGCCATCTACAAATGTTTACCTGCAGTTAAAAAAGTCTGGCTCCTGACCACTTTTATTTTGAAACTCCTGATGGCTAAAAAAGAAATAGATGAAAAAAAAATGGATATTTTTCAGTAGTTACTTTTCAAAGGATGATAAATGGAAACATTTAAAAAATACTTTTATAGTATGAATTCATTTTCTATCAGTTCTTTCAGTTTGAAATTTCTTTTTTTATTTGTTTAATATCAAAGATTTTTAACCTTCTCACATATGAGGAACACTATTTATTTTATTTTCTTGCAGTTTGAGAAATATTTGTCTTGATGCCAAACTGCCTGAAGACATACTCTTTTACAAAGAAAGCAAAATTTTAAGAGAAGTTAACTTAGGGTTGCTGACATTTATTTTCTTCTTTATTTAATCTTCCCATAGTTCCCAAGTTCAGAACTTGAAATATTATCTTTATTAAAGAAAGTATTTATATTAAACTCCCACATCTATATGTAGCCATTTTTAAGTCTAAAGTATAAATTAAAAATTATCCAGACACTATCAAATAAAATCCCCATCTTAGCAAATGCTTTTCCCAATGAATTTCAACCAAACTAACCTAGAATCAGCTTTTGGCGTACCTTGTACTAATGGAAGATTTGCTTTTTTGCTTTTGAAGGCAAATTGATATTCACAAATCATATGTCACAAGCCACTAAAAGTGTCAGAATCCCACAGCAGGCCCTTGGTAGCTTGTTAATCTCTCCTGTTTAAAGGAAACAGACTAATTCACTTAAATATAATGAAAGCCATGCCTGCCCCAGCTTAGTCCCTTAAAGCGTCAGCCCATACAAGTCCTGCCTTCTTTCTTCACCTCCTTCTTTCCTGGCTCTGACAATTAAACATGAAACTAAGAAGCAATGCTTTCCTTAATGTTGCCATGTCTGAGTTATTTCAGATGTCACATATGTGAAAATTGTGAAAATGCAGGATGCCTTTAAAAAAAATTTTCATTGACAATATATGCAAAGGGGTATCCTTGCCCACCTTTCACCATTGTTCTCAACAAAGCATAAAAGATAAAGCAGGATGTTAAATGCAGGGACCAGATGTATATATAACCTTTTGCCCTCATTATTCTAATTGGTTTCCATTAGGAGGAGGGAGGGAAAAGTAAAATAGCAAAAAAAAAAAAAAAAAAAAGGAAATAATTGATATAGAGGTGAGAGAGTGAACTTTTAACATTGGATTGGCTAAAATCTGGGAATATTATAATCAGAATAATAGAAGAGCAATTTCAAAAGATCACATCAAAGGTGATTCATATAACACCAATAAACGGGGAGGAAATAATTTATCTTAATTTTATGCGCCCAGAAATTTTTCAACTGTGGTCAGTGGTGCCCCAACTATATTATTTTTAACACTTCTCATTTTTACATGTATTTTTGTACTTTGAAGGAAGAGCCAAAGGTTCTCTGACTCTTATTGCCCAGATACACACAATCACATTTGTGGCTAACTATATTTGTATTTAGTTCTCCCCCTTCTAACCATGTGCATTTTCCCCTTTTAGTAGCATTAGCTATTTGTGGTTCTCCACGCTGAAATGAACTGTAATATGCAGTAAGGTTAGATCTTCCAATCAAGGACTTCAGTGGCAAAGGACCTGAGACTGGGATGACAACAGAGTCTTACTTTCAACCTAAGTCTTAATCAAAGCGTAGAGTCATAAGATTGAAAATCTGGAGTTAGGGCATGTAGGGGAAAAAACCATTTTCATTGCAAGCATACTGTACATGTTAGTCATGGCTCAGACTGCAATAGGAATTTTATGGAGCAAGAAAGGGGAGGTGCACGAAGAAGGTTTTGAGTTTCCTACTAAATGTATTTTTAAATAGCATTACAGCATCAGGATTTATAAAGAAAGAAACAATAACAAAAAGGAGCTTTTTATCTCTCTCTCTCTCTCTTTTTTTTTTTTTTTTGCAAATTATTTGAGGATGAAATTGACCACCAGAAAAGAGACATGAGGAGACCAAAAGGAGCTGACTGATTAAAGAGTGAGCTCCTGAATGTGGCAAAGTCTGGAATCCTACAAGACAACCTGCCAAAGCCTGTTGACAGCTCATCTTGGGGTATAAAGTCTGAGTGGAGGTCTTAGGTATGGAAGGAGCTTTCAGAGGTCATTTAGGTCACTTCAATCTCTCTCCACAAATCACACTCTTTGTTATTTTAGACAGCTCCCAACCATGCCGACATTTTACAGTAATAACTATAATTGGAAACTTGACAGTATCCATTAATTTCCAATTCTAGTGTTTGGCTATACCTATTTTTATCTATATATTTTTAAACTCATATCTCTTATTCTCTCATTTTAGCTCATTTTGCCTTGGTTTCTCCTCAGTAAGCATGAGAAATAATTGGGTTTAAATAACTTACTTAAAATCTTTACATATTCTATGTAAAAACCACCTACACAGATAATATTATCAGATTTCTATCTTGGTTTCCTTAAACTCAAAGGATTCACACTGTGTTTCAATTCATTTTGATACTTTATTTGGTTTACAGGATCATTTTACATGTATGATGTTATTTAGTTTTCACCATAACGTCATCAATTAGGTAGCATATGTGGTAGTATCTTCATTATTTATGTGAGAAACCTCATCATATTTCACTTAAACTAGAATTCTCTTTCTTTGATTTGTAATTAGTAATCTTTCCACTGCACTATCATATTAATCTTAAATAAAGATTTGTTAGCCACAGCACTATTTCGAACCAGGTAATTCTTTGTGGTAGGAGCCTGCCCTGGGTTTTGTAGCACATTTAGCAGCATCCCTGGTCTCCACCTACTGAATGCCAGTAACACCTCCCTCCCAGTTGTGACAGTCAAAAACTGTTGTAGGCTGAGGAATTGAAAATCTGACTATATTTGGAGAATAATTGCATTCAATTAATATTGAGTGTCATGAGATTCTCTAAATATAAGATGTGCATCTTCCTATTAATATACATAAGATTGCTGAGTTATCATTTTTTTGATTATGACAATGCCTGTCACCTCACAGAGGATATAATCCAATACGTTTTCTTAATACGTCTAAGGGCTTTGGTTCTCCATCAAAAAGTAATTTTCCACTTTTGCTTTAAAAAGAGTCACAGTAAGAAATGCTATTTCTTTTTTTCTTAGAAATTTAATTTTCAAAAGAAGAAAATGTAACTCAGATGAGTTTTGAAAGTCTCAGCCACCTCAGCCTTGGTGGATAGCCAGGGTCTCAGCCCTGATATTTTCTTTCTTTTTTTATGGTGCTCCCTGAGGTTGTGAGTTTCTGAAATATATAGTGAATTCTACAATGCAATTCAAATATAAGGAAGTCTTGTTTATTACCAGGTGCAAATTTGTTGCTTCATTACCATGTGATCCAGGGCTATCTTATTTGTGTAATTGAGGTTATAGGAGAGATATAAACTATGAAGCAAAATGTATGTGGAGACCAAAAGTGTATATGAAATAATGAATAATTTCAGGTGAATATGTAGTTAGTGATTGCCCACCCTCTAAGTTAAAAATAGATTTCTTAATGACATAGGACAAATACCAGGTTGCTAAAAGTTACTTCTTCCATATTGTAAAGAGGCTGTTTCAATGAAGAAAGATATTATCAATGACCTTATTGGAAAGTCACATTTAAAGTGGATGAATCCTTCATGCTCTATTTTTGCCCTTCAACAAACATATCTTTTTTGGTGCTTCTTGAGTGTATAAGACATTTCATGGGAAGTTTCAAACTCTGTGAAATTTGCCTGTACAAATAACAGAAAATTTAGAGCATAAAGCTTTGAAATGTCTTTAAATTTTCCAATCTATGTTTTTAAAATTACTGTTGAGTTCAAGAATGCCTAATGGCTGAGTCCTGTTGCTTCACTGTAAGTATAATTGTATTTCCTTATGAAGGTTAAAATTCCCATTTCATTTCTTCCATGTATCTAAGTTTCCAGGTGACATTCACAATTAGCCATTAAAAATGATTGTGTTTAATTGAGATTTACCAGTGGCTTTAATACAAGTTTTCACTTAAAGAGCAATTATGTTTTATATTGCAAGTTGAAAACTGTATTAACGGTGAATTCAGTGAAGGAAATTTAGAGATCTGAGGCTAATGAAAACTTTTTAATGACATGCAATACCTAGGAAATCATATTCATCTGTTGTTTTTCACAAAAACTAACTCCAGGAAAATTGATATTGTTGTAGAATATTGGAAAAGTTACAGAGGACACTATTTAGAAGTACATTCATTATTCAACAACTACTTTCAGTACTTATTACATGCCAGGCCCCGTGAAATATTTTGGGGACAACATAATTAATAATTGCTGTCTCCCACTAAAACCAGAGACAGACGCATAAACACATAATCATACAGTACAGTAAGTGCTGGAATAACAGGGCAGTGGAGGCTCAAAAAGAGAAGGGAAGAGATAACCCTGCCTAGGTCTGAGTGTTTGGGGTAGGAACACTCAGAGCTGAATAGTGTCAATTCAAATTTCTCCAAGAGGGAATTTCTTTAGCAGAGGGTAAAGGATATATAGGATATCTCCAAGACATTAGGGACATTGTGAGTAGAGGAGGGAAGCAGCATCTATAAGGGCAGATAAGATTACAACAATTTGTCATGCTGAGGGAGTCTTTGTTCTCTAACATATAGTATCCATTGATACTCTATGATATCTCTATATGGGATAAGAGGACAAAAGGAATACAGGACTAGCTCCTGTGAATAACACTAGCGTTGTCAAATATGAGGAAATATAGTAAGTTGCTTTGTGCTGTTTGCTGGGTTATAGGAGTTCTCCCTATGTCCTAGTTAATTTTATCAAAAATTGTAACATTACAGTGAGTGCTAGAATAACAGGGCAGCAGAGGTACAAAAAAAGAGAGAAGAGTTAACCCTGCCTAGGTCTGAGTGTTTGGAGCAAGAACACTAGGAAAGGAATGGTGTCAATTCAAGTTTCAAGAAGGAATCTCTTTAGCAAAGGATAAAAGATATATGGACTATCTCCAAGACATTGGGGACATTGTGAATAGAGGACGGAAAGTAGCACACATCATGGAGCAGATGATGTTATTTTCATTTTTCAGAAGAATTAAGGAGTAACTAGTCCAAGTTCACAAAGATGGTAAGTAGCAGAGCCAGGATGCCAAGCTAGGTCTGCTTGACTCCAATTTTCATGAAATATCATCTCTCTTCTATGTGTTTTATCTGGTTTGGCATGGCTTTTTAGAGAGTATAGTCTCTTTAAGGGATCTTCAGGGAATAGAAGCAGGAGGCATACAGACATGAGATTTGTTTGGGAAAAATAAATACAGATCACCTTTCTGGTAAAGGGAGCAGTTGAGAGAGTGATAGGAGGTGACTTTGTGTCCATATGGATTTGAGAAA
Organism: Pan troglodytes; assembly: GCF_028858775.2. Taxonomy (NCBI): domain Eukaryota; kingdom Metazoa; phylum Chordata; class Mammalia; order Primates; family Hominidae; genus Pan; species Pan troglodytes. The sequence goes on from NC_072402.2 coordinate 68,415,272, forward strand.
GAGACCTTTTGCAGATGCAGATGAAAGGAAATGAGAATGGTATATAGGTGCTTAGGAAGTAGAGACTACAAAACTGCTGAATAGGCAAACCAAAATCAGGGAAAATTTTCAAGCAAACTTGCAGAAAATAGCAAATGCAGATTTATTAAGTGAAATATAATAATGAGTTTGAAAGGCATAAAGAATCTGTAGAAGCCCAATGTTTCCGAATCTTGCCAGACTATGCAAGACAGACTTCTCTCTCCTCCCTGGCTCAGCTCCTAAACAGAGCTATTATCTGCAGAGATAATTCCAGATGCTCTGACCCCTTCCAAATTCTTATTTGATGATCAGTCATCTGGAGTGGAACTCTTACTCCCCATTGAGGTTTCAGAGTGATGCACCAAACTTTGCTCTCCTAATTAACACTGTGGGTCATCCCCATGCACCCAGTAGTTCTTAGAGACTGGACTGTCAGGCTCTCATATCTATGACATTGCCTCTGGGGAGGAGAAGGATGGGTGGACCCCTTGAGTGGCCTTCAAATGCCTCAGCATTAAAATAGAAAGCTCTTATGAGTGCCTGAAAAATCTCAGCTGTTATTTCTCCAGCTTAAAAATGTTTGAACTCAGAAAGCAATAAACTACAAGCTAAGAAGACCCAAGGAGCTTCTGTGGGGCAGCAGAAGCTGCTTTTAGCTGAAATAGCAAACCCTCTGATTGTCATCATTCCAGTCAAGATTTCAGCACTGAAGAATAACCTTGAGAGTTGCTGCTGCAAGGCAACTCTTATCATATAAAATGTTTACTATTCCTTTTAAGTATACAGAGTACCTTTTAACAAAGACATTTCTGGGAACTTTGGTTTGAATTCTTTATTGGGTCAATGAGATAACAAGGATGACATTCATTCAGAAAAGTTAGAAGTTGAAGTTAGGAAAATTAGAGAAGTTACCTATGCTTTCTGCAGCAGCAGGCCTCTTTAAAAGATCCAAATTTTGAAATATCATTAGGACAGAATATTTGGTCGATAAAGTAGTCAGGCCATTAATATTCTTTCACAATTATTCACTTGGTGATTGTGTTGCTACAGGTGACTTGCTTCTTTTTAGTGGTATTGTTAATGATTGTCATCATGCCTTGCAAATATTAATTACATCCTTGCAGGCATCATATAAAGAGACATTAAGATTTCAGCTCCCATGCTTTAAAGTCTTGCAATTAAATTTAGAAAACAAGACAGCTACTATTCTGATAAGTACCTATAAAAATTCCTAATTGTTGATGCAAAAGAAATGACATATAAAATTAATACAGAGGTAGGTATGAGAAGCCATGAGGTAGACAAGAGGTATTCTTTGAAGGAAGCCTGTAGTCTAGAGAGTGGCTGCAGGGAATTCAAAGTGTTGGCCTTGACTTAAATTACAAATGTTGCTGTTATGTTCAGGGATCAAGGATCAGATGCTTATGGTTGAATGAATGATTGCCCTAGGGAAGGGAGTGTTAAAGATTAGCAGGGAAAGCTAAATGGGCATATCAAAAGCCATCAGAAGATATCAAATGTCAGGATAAGTAGGAAAACTCATTAACACATTAAATGTTTTGCCCTTTAAAACTACTTTTCTTGATGGAGTATATTTTAAACAATTAAGTGAAACCTGTTTTAATTAAAGATTCTCCTGATGTGATTAAGCTGTCATTTTACAGTGGCATGATGAATTGTAACACTTGGACTTCAAAATTCTCCGAGTGCATTTAGGCAAAAGCTATTCCATGAAGTCATAATCTGTCATCAAGAACCAAAGCATTGAATGAATACTGGTCAATGCAAATTTGTTTCTGTTTTTCAGTGCTGTCAGGATTGGGATGATTTGAAGGGCAACTCTTAGGGTTCTTAAAAGGATATAGGTATTCCAAGGTGATTCAGTTCAGGAAGGTGGCATTTTCTAAACAATCACAGGACTAACCCTGGATCACATATTTTCAAGACGGAATTAGATTTTCTAGTCCAGTAGAAAGTAGAATGATAGACCATGAGACTTGGAAGGGTTAGGGGGTGAAAGTTGGAGTGGATGATGAGAAATTACATAATGGGTATGATGTATGTTATTCAGATGATAGGTACCATCAAAGCCCTCACTTGACCATTATACATGTAACAAAATTCCACTTGTATCCCATAAATTTATATGAATTTTTCAAAAAGAGATTTTCCAGTCCAGTAAGGTCCCTACAGTAAGCCACTGAAGAAAGTGGCATTATCACCATTTTATAATGAGGAAAAATAAGATTTTGAGACATTAAGCCAATTTACTGAAGTTACCCCACTAATAATTTAAGACTTTAGCCCAGTCTATTAGACTGAAAAGTCCACTGTACAACACCCTCCCTCAGATTCAATCTGCAGGATTGGTCTAGAAAAGATTTATCTAATTCACATTTTCCTTCTTCCAGGTAATGTGGAAGTTTTTGTGATTCAGTGATTTTCCTGGAATGCTATGCAATGACAAATGTCAGGAAGAGTAATTAAGAATTGATTTCCCTATAGGATTCAGAATATCATATATCATTATCTTTGAATATGCATGTGATTTTTGCAATGCTATCCCATTCCATGTGTGCCAATATAACTTTTTCTTCCAAAATCTTTTATGCAAAAATATGCAAGTTAATAGCATTACCTAGTAGCAATCCTCAAAACTTTACTGGCACATAAATTAAATATAAGCACTCTCCAAAGGTGCTTAGATGGTGCAAAAGAAGTACAAGATGATAATTTGACTTTGCTGACTTCAGATCTTGTTAGGAGTCTCTCGTTGGGGTATAACACTGCACATAATCAACTGCTAAAAGGCTTGAGCCATTGTGTATGCCAAGGATAAGCGTATATGTATTGCATCACATAGAGAACAAATGTACCACAAAAGCAGAGAGTCTTTATTGGAGAATGTTATTCTGAGATTTTTATTTTAGGAGGGTAATCCTATTAATTATCTAATTTCCATTTTTCTCTTGGCTTCTAAAGTAGATGTATCAATTTTAGATACGATGTACTGACTTTTTATGTTGTCATGAGTAGAGCATGTACCATTAAAACTGATGTGCGGAGATAATATGCACCACATGGTTTCTTACTGTCTATATGTCTGGCTTTAATCACAGATTCTTCATGAAATGTTGCAATCCTGGGGTGAGCTAGCTGTTAGATTCTTCTGGGGTACAGCCTGGGCTTTGGATTATTGGTGAAACTGCATTACGAGGCTACTGGGGTTAATTATGTCTGAAAGTTTTCAGTACAATCCACATCAGTTGACACTCTGTGCATACTACATAAACAGTCTGGAGGGAGACCTTTATTAGCAGAGCAAGAAAGCAGCTAGCTGTCTGTGTTCTATAATGTCCTTTGTTTTTTAGAGCTTCTGACTCATGTAGCCCTTCTGTTTTATTTAATGTATTCTTAATCAAATATGTGCTTATTAAGCCAAATAATGAAGAGTCAAGAGGTTCAAATCTTGAACATAAATTCCCTATGTCTAAGAACAATTTTTAATTTAAGATTATGTGCCCCAGGACAGCAGCCCACTGAATCTGGGGGAAAGCATGCCAATGTTTACCCAGAATTTCAACATACATTGTGGCACTGGAAGCCATCCTAACCTGCAGAAGTGCTATGAAGAAATTAGCCAATGAACATACGTTAAAGATCTTCTCCCTTGTGTATGTCGTATCTTATCTGTTGGAACTTCTGCCATGTAGAATCTTCCTAATTGTCAATTAACCATAATGTTCTTATGTATAATATTCTTTCTGTTCCTAAACAAAAGAAGGGTGGAAGAACATTAGTCTAAGCTAATCCAGAAATGCCTTTGCCCCCCTCAAGACTCCTGACTTTAAAGTCACTCAGCCTCTTGGGTACACGATTTCTACTTCACCTGGCATGAACTCTGCATCATCTTATAATGTGGTGGGTTTGGTAAGTTCTGGAGGAAACAGAGGGGAATGCATTATTCCAACAGGTCTTCCTAAGAACCTTCATGGCAGAAAAGACTAGGAAGCTCGAGGGTCCTGATGGCCTTTTAAGTGAAAAAGCACTTATTTGGCTATACTTAACTATAAGGAGAAATCCGTATTCACCAAGATGTTGAAAAGCAGGAGAATTTTGCCCCCAATTGGCATCTTTGTCTCTAAACTACCTAAGCACCTCACAAAGAGAGGCAAAATAGCATAATGGTTAAGAGCAAGGACACTGGATCAGATGCTGAGTTTGAATCCTGGCTTCACCACTTAAGAGGTATGTGACCGTAGACAAGTTATTGAGCCTCATGTGCCTATTACCTCTCAGTAAAACGTAAAACAGGGATACTAATTGTACCTCACTCAAGGCTATCATGATGGTTAAATTACTTGATATTTGTCACTTGGTAAGTGTTAAACAGTTTCAACTGTGAATTCTCAATTCCATCCATTTCTCTGATAGAAAGTTCATTATTAGTCATTTATGTATAGATCAACTTTTATATCTATAAACTAATAAGAAAAAAACCTGGCAAAACTACAAGGTAACTTCTTGCTCTTAGCCCAACACTGGGAAGCTGTGACTTTGTGCAAAAACATGATCTTTCAGGGTTTAAGATTCCTCCTCTGTAAAAGAAAGGTTGAAGTAGATCACTGGTATGGCCCCTTTCAGGTTTAACATTCAGTTTTTCCAACTTTAGGGTTTTGTTGTTGCTAAGCAAAAATAACTCATCATGTTTCCAAATTGCATTAGAATGTTGGTTTTTTTTTTTATGAAAATCTTAGGAAATTGGAGGTAGTGTCGGTGATCTCAATGGCATCTCTTACCTACACATACATATTTTTTTTTTGTAATAATCTTTTTTTCAAACAGTTTTGGCAGTTGAAGCAGAAAGAAGTGAAACATTAGATTTTTGAAAGCCAAGTGTACTGGGGGAAAGGGATGTAAGGTCACCTGGTTAGTTTGAAGTGTGTAATTCTTTTCTCTCTCACCTCATTCTGGCTTCTTCAGAATGGCAGTTGGGTAATACTGCATCAGTTTGATAAGGCTGCCTTGCCCTTCCTAACAACTAAAACCATCCTAGACACCTTTTCAGGGACACTCCCTCCATTAAAGCACCAGAACTTTAGAACTGCTTTTAAAAATAGCAGATAAATTAATGATGTTCTTGAGTAACACTTTTCACTAGAAGAGTCTGACTGAGCAACAAAATTGATAATGCTGTACAATATTCTTATATTGAATAAAGGCGTGGAGTCTTTCTGCCTTGAGAAACATAGTCAGAAAATAGCCCTGGGACACCGATATTAGAAAAGGAACAGACGCAAACTCCATTGCATTTGGCTGCCAGTAAAGAGCTCATTTTGTTTACATTATTACTCTCCAAAGAAGACAAGATGAAATTGTCATTATCCAAATGTTGTCTAGTGTTTTCCAACTAAGTTCCTGAGCTAAAGTAAGAGATTGCCAAAAACCATGTTTACAACACTGAATGCATTGTGTAATAAAGTGTTAGGTAGATCAGCTAATAAAATTACTTATTTTAGACTTAGATAAGTTGAATTTAGGTTTAATTCACTACCCAATGGGGACAAAGTGAGTTGATTTTCTGATAAACTGAAACATACCCAACTTTTTGTTGATAACAGAGTGTAAGAGCCTTTAGATATTACCCACGGGAACCACTCCCTTTCAGTGGGAAAAGCCTGCCATTCTCAACTGAATTGCTAATGGTCATCTATTTAATTGATTTTGATTCTCAAATTTGTTAAAATGCAGTTGGCAAAGAATATTTTTTATTGCCCCTGTTGGCTGACCTATGGACTATGAGCTGGAATAGAGTTGGTGAAAGTTTAGGAATGGAGCTGGAATTAAATGCTTAGATTCCCATCGTTTATTTCCTAAGGGAAATTGTAACAATTTCACCTCGCTCTTTTTCCTGACACTAAGAATTGTATGACCAGCACTCTCTTGTTAAAGTATTAGTGGATCAAGTCTTTTGGGAAAAGCTGCAATGTACTTTGAACATTTGACCCAAAGTACCACTTAGGATAATTTATCTGAATTTATTTTATTTATAAGACGCAGAATAGGAAACTGAATCATGACGCTTTAAATATAAATACACTCTGTTGTCAGCATATTCCTGCGGAGTCATATGAAAGAGGTCCTCTCTTCCACGCTGCATTGTACTTTACTTTTATCATTTTAGTTTTGTTTAAGTATTGCAGAAAAATATGGACCATTATATTCTCTCTGTTTTTATTTTACCTTCTGTGCACTAACAATTAGTCTTCCTTTGTTTTGCACTATGAGTCTGAAATGTTTGTTAGTTCTCTACTTTCTTAGTAAATGGTACCATTTAAAATAGATTGTAAATATATATTGCATAGATATTTAAATATATATTGCATAGATATTTAAATATATATTATAAATATATAGAAATATATATGCATACTCAGAGTCCTCTATAAGCTCTCTGTTCTACTTGAGACTTTTCATATCAGATCCTTATACTGTGTTTTCTCTTTGTGTTTGATCTGTTCTTTTATCATGTCTACAACAAAGATGTTTAACCTATGTACAAAGGGAATATAATTTGACTTTATATACTCCCTTTTGAAGACCATTTTTAATACTAGTTTGAAGCCACATACATCAGAGTGGTTTGGTAAGATGAGATTTTACACGTCTTGAAAAGTCCAGGAGAGAATGGTTATACTTGGTGAATCAAATTGTCTTCTTTCCTACCCCATTTTTCCAACTCTAAATACAAGTGAAATGAATGTTCTTGTAAATTTTGCTTTCTTTTTATGCCTTTTAGACCATAGTTCTATACACTATGTGCACACATAATTTAGAGAGTAGGTACATGCGAAGAGGATAAAGTCACTGCCTTTTAAAGCTCTGTGTTTACATCAACACTGTCTAGCTAGATAGCCTGATGAATGAAAAAGGGAACTGGTATTATAATGGTAGTTAATTAGGACAGCTAATAAAACCAAGATCTGATCGAAGCTGCATCTGGGAGTGAGGTTTTAAGAAGCAGGCAGGACTGTGCACTAATTGTTGGATTGTTATTATATTACATGCGTCTTGGAGAGGAGATAGTGTGACTCAGGGTAGGCAGCAGCTGAATCAGTAGCACTGGGTTTTATCCATCACAAATTTAGTATTAAAACTTCAGCTGCGTTATAACTTTCCTAATGGAGCAAATTCCAACACATGACTTGCTGCAACAGCCAAACACACCTACCACTGCTTTTAGAGATTTTTAACCCTGATATGAGGACAGGTTCTATTTGGATACTTTCTGAGCAGGATAGAAAGTTCACTTACATCTGCGGGGTGATGCTTATGGCTCTGCTGTAACAATGAACAAAATTAGTGGCTCTGAAGATTTTCAGATGCAATTAGATGTAAGAGTAAATTGATTATTTGACCTAAAAAAGCCCACATAACTGTCCTTTAGTATGAGATAGTTGTAGAGACAGGGAAGATATAACAGAGTATATCTGTATAATATACTACTGATTATATTATTTTAATGATTTAATAAGCACTTTTAATTAAAAATATGTCTTCCTCTTAGTCCATGTGAGAAATGCCGTTAATTATAATATTAAGGCAACATATATGCTAGACAAAAGCATTTTAGTAAGAACACGTGAGTGTTCAACATGCCATCCACTCTCTACTTTCTATTTAAGAGTTTTACTTACAAAGGTGTTACTAGAGATGCAACTTAAGGATCTAGTATATTCTTTGTTAAGGAGTCTGTTTGTATTCTCTTAAGAAAAGGGAACATTTTAATATTCAAAGGCAAGGTAGATCCATCATATTTTAATTCACCTAAACTAAGAACTCCAGAGAGAGTTATAGCTTATTATTCACTATCTTACTCTATCTTTATATTATTACTTGGTTGTATTGCTACCAATATGAAAGAAAAAATAGAGGAAAAAATCCTCAAATTACTTATGACATAATAAGTGTACTTTTTGCAAATTTATTTTATTTCAGAAATGGAAGCATGTTAGCTGGCTGGATAAACCAGAACTACTCTTTCAAGTCTGGCTGTATTCTAGCAGAGAAAAGAAGAGCCCCCACCCCCCGCTTTTTTCATATTAAATTATTGAGTTTTCTCTTCCCATTGATGGCTTAGTAGATAGTTCACTTAATCTTAAAGCAAATAGGGAGAGATGGTAGAACTTCTACCACTTTCCTTACTTACCAGCTATTTTTGCTGAGGAAAAAGTTTCTAGATACATTCTAATTTTGTTAAGAGAATCTTTTAAATTAGAAGGTACCTGAGCTCTCATAATATTTGAAATGTACCCTCAGGATTTACTTTTTAAAATTTATTATTTCTACATAATTACCAAGGGGCTTGACGCAATTTAAAAATACAAACACAAAACAAAACTAATGAAGTGAGAAAATGAGAATAAAAGCTAAATAATGAGGGTTTAGTTACAACAGTTTTATTGGAAACTGTACTGGAGATTGCTATAAATCATAACATTTAGCTCCAAGCTTATTGAAATGTAAAGAAAAAAGAAAACGCAGAACAAACCATATAGTTCTCAACAAAAAAAAACAAAGCACAGCAAGCAAAGCATGAAAACTAACAACAACAATAACAAACAGGTCATTTAGACGATAAACAAATATATCCTGGCACTGGATTCTTACATGGATATTGAAGAGGGACTATGGACTATGCGTTGGGAAGCTAATATTAACTAAGAAGAAAGTGTTCACAGACACTGTTCTAGGAAATTTACCTGCATAATCTCATTCATAATCATCATAAGATTGCTATGAAATCAATTGCATCTCTGTAAGAAAAATGAGAACACAGAGACTATTTGGTTTCATTGCACCTACAGATGGCATTGTGTCATTCTAAGAAATCTTTTTTAAATTACAAAACATTTTCTCTAAGAAAGTATCTCAACAATTCTTGTGAGAAGCCTAGCATATAATATTAGGAAGACTGAAAGTTTTTATTTTTAATAGTGTCAAAAACAACTTCTGTTAGCATTTATTGAGGACATACTATAACTCATTCAAATCTCAGAAAAATCCTTCTGTTAGGTACAAATAAGATTTTCTGATGAGGAAAAAGAGTCACAGAGGGAATCCTGAGAGCACTTTCAAATACCGTAATGAGAGCTTCTCAGGTATCTTCTAAATTTGAAGGTTCTCTTGGTAGAATCAAATGTACCTGGAAAATGTTTTCTCAGCATAAGAAGCCTGGTTAAACATAATTATAAAACTTAGACATTTCCCCAGGAGAATGTCCAAATCATGTACTCCTGCCAATCTAAACTAGCACAGGGGTGGGTTTTAAGATACTTTCATGGATGTTTTTGAGCTTTAGACTGTTGATCTCAAAAATTAGTAGTATTAGAATTTCACACTTGGAAAATCCAGACCTTAAACGTAAAAATCAAGATATAAATCAGTAAATATTTAACTCTAGATGTGTGTGCGCGTGTGTGTGTAATTTAAAAAAGGAATGTAACTGTTGTTTATCTTTTGGCAAAAATTATTACACTGAATCATAAACTATTGACTCCATCTCTCCAAATTTATCCTGCAAGAATGGAAATTCATAGGGTTCAAACTAATAATGGTAGTAAAATATTAATAGAAATGTTAGTATAGGAAGTAGTCACAGGTAATCTGGAAGTCTTCTTCCTTACAGATAAGATTCCGATGACGGGGCTGACTTGGAAAGCATTGATTTCTGGTTTTCAGAGGAAAAGTTTACAGAGTAGCATGTTTCTTTGTTTAATTAAACGGTATTTTTGATCTAACATTTAACTTTAGTTTTACTTATAGTTCTCAAATCGTCAGAGATATTTCTATTTTTAAATCTTTGGAAAACCACTTAACTGTTAAAAAAAAGATTCTATCAAATGGGATAAATCAGAGAAGGTGACATCTGTTATTGATATAGGACATCTCAATATAATCTCTATCAAAAATACGAGAATGAACTGCTGACTCATTTTGCCAATTATGTGTCTATCTATCTTATTATCTGTTTATTGTTGGGTGAGAAATCAAACCACTTATTTATATAAGAAAATTGACACATACTGTCATGTGTTTAAAGCATGTCTTTTGTATCTGATTAGTGTATTTTGAATGAGAAAAATAAGAAATTCTACCATAGATTAGCATCTTCTTCCTAAAGAAAAAGGATAAGAGAATAAGATTATTTTTAGACACAATAAAATTCAAATTTTAATGCAGGCTAAACTTAATTAGCTCACTTTTCTTCATTTAACAATGCCAGAGTAAGCAGTCTTACCCAAGAAGGTTAATTTTAATTAATAGATATTTACCTACTTTAAGTACTTTTAAAATTCTTAGCCACGTGAAATATAATAATTATCAGTGGGCATTATTTACTAAGCTACCAAATGATACAAATAAAAACAAGTTTTCTGAACTTGGAAACTTTCAACCTGGAAGTTACCAAAATCACATTCTTTTAAAGAAATAACCAAAGTGCTATCTAATACATGGAACAAAACCAAGAATGAGCCATAGTAATTTAATAATCTCTTTGCTAAACCTAGATACTGATTTTTTTTTTCATGAAATGAATCATGGATAGAATAAAACACTTTTATTTAAAAAAATTTTATACATCATTTTAAATTGGATACATTTTTTAAAAATAATACACAGGAATAATATACAAAACTTAAGGACATATATGTATATTATATATATACACACACCTATGTGTTGTATGTATGCATATGTTATGCATACATATGTTTATACATGTAAACATTACTTTTTTATTGCTAATAGTATTGCATGCCCATTGTGAGAAATACGTAGATAAAGAGGTATTAAAATAGCTACTCATAATTCTACTACCTAGAAGTACCTGTTGTTCTATTTTGGTGAATTTCTTTTTATTTTTTTCCCTGTATCTATGATTACATAATTATACATTGAATGGATAATCTGAGGAGACATCATACTGTATACAGTACATTTTATCCTGGGTTTAGGCTTTTCTCATGGATACTTTTTCATATCATTAAAATATTCATATGTATTAGTTTAAGATTCTTATATTCTGACTTCTAGTTATATCTTAGTTTACTTAACCATTTATGTATATAATAGATAATATACATTTATTATATATATTTAGAAGATATACATATCAATAGTTAAAATATTCACAATAATCCTGTTTGATTGATATTCTTATTATCTCAGTTTTTGACATGGACAATTTCAACTCTAGATGTGTATGTGTGTGTGCGTGTGTGTGTGTTTGTTTAATTTTAAAAAAGGAATGAACATGTTGTTCATCTTTTGTCATAAATTATTACACTGAGCCATACACCATTGAGTATACTTTTCCAAATATATTCTAGAAAAATAGACACTCACATGATTCAATACAGTACATCCAAATAACAAACTACTGAACAAATGAGACTTAGACTTTTCATAACTTTAGATGGCAAAACTAGGATTTGAGCCCAGGTCTGTAGGAATCCAAAGACTATGACCTTAACTACTCAACTTTATTGCTTTCAAATACTTGTCTAGAAGCCAACTGTTTAGGTCTAAGAGTATTCAAAATTTTTAAGTTATTGATAGATATTCCCAAAGAGTTTTTTAGTTTTCTATAAATATATTTAGCCTTAGCAAAAGTAGAATATCAAGCTATTTTCAAAATGAAGTATGAGTCAAACTGATATGTCATGTACACTTTGGCCATATCTAACTTAGTGATTTCAAAATAAGAGACTAAAGCCTAGCAGAGCAAATAAAATGGCATATATAGAGATATATACACACACACATATATATATATTCTGATATATATATATATATATATATATATAAAGAAAATGCTTTCCCATTTTCTTAGGCAAGAATTATCATTGTTAAAAGTATTAAGACCACAAAGACCTTAATTTGTAAAGTGGTGGTAAAAAAGAAAAGATAGCTAAATTGCTTTCCATATGAACTTAATAATGATCTGGCTGCTGGGGTAGGCAGAAAGACAGATGAGATGGCTGAAGAAATAGGAGGTGAAACAAAACAGAATGAGGCAAAAGATTATAGAGACAAGTGCCTATGAGAAATTTGCTCAAAGTAGAAAGTGGGAGAGGGGCAGGGAGTGTAACCAAAGTATCCTAGGAAATAAGCACATCTTTAATTTAATCTTAAATTATTTAAGCTGGACAGATCTATAGTCCCTTTTTAGCTGCAAATGTTAAGCAAAGTCTGCTGTGTTCATAAATTTCTTGAACGAGTTTTGGAAGGAAACATTACAGAAGAGAAACCCTGGTTCACCATGCAACTAGTGCAGAGCATAAGGAAGAAGAGTCATAGAAAATGAAATCAGAATTGTAGTGGACACATAAGATTGAGCATTTAGAGTAAGCCAGAATTTAGAATCAGAGGTGATGAGGGGAAACATAAGTCACCACTTCCCAGAATTCTCCCCATGTAGAGCTGCCAGATAAAAATTAAATATGGATTTCTATTAAATGGCTTCCAATTAAATATGGACTTCAGATAAATAACAGATTTTCTTTCTATAAATATGTCCAAAATATTGCATGTAATATAAACACACTTAAAATAAAAAGCCATTCATTATATATCTTAAATTCAAATTTAATTGGGAATTCTGTATTTTTATTTGCTAAGTCTGGGAACCTGCTCCTAAGAACCTCTAGAGATAATGGGAAGGCTGGAAGTTCCACCTTATCTGGGATGGGAGTGATAGAAACTTGCACTGAACTTTCTTTACAACTCAGAAGGTCTGGTGAACACAAATATGCACAATTAGTGTCAAAATGATTATAAAATCCAGATCCCATGTTAAGTGCCCTTTCTTCTGTCCCTAGTTCTGTTTTCAGAACTAGGTAAGACTACTCCATTAGTAAGTTGTGTTACTATGGCAAGACTATCCCATTAGTAAGTTTTATTAGTGTTAACTTTGTTTAATACTTATGGAATATTTCATCCTACTATTGCCAGTGGTTTCATAAAAGCAAATTATATTTTTAATAACTCACTGTTAACCCACCTTTATATGCACAACTTTTCAGAACATATGAGACATTTCTTTTAAAAAAAAGTTGCAAGTCTACTTGTGCCTTATTAACTACTTCATTCATGGTATAGAGAGATGGCAGGTAGAATCCTCAGGAGCTTCTGTTAACCATCCACATATTTGTCAAACATTTTTGCCCAGACACATTCTATTTACATTTTATACCAAATCATGGCAGTCTTAGGAAAAGACATATTCCAGAAGGATTGTGTGGAAGACTCCTATACTGACCTTCTAAATTAAATAAAAATATAGCATGTTCCCAACATAAAGAAAATCATATTATAGACACTAAAAACAGTTGTTCTATATAAGACAAATGGTAAAAAAGAAAATAATAGTTTTTCTATAGGAACAATAAAAACCTTGAGACAGAGCCATTGGGTCCCCTCCACCAGCACAATGGAATCCTACTATAAGGGCATGAGATGAGTTTAATTAGCAAGTATTGATTGAGCACTTATTTTGTGCTATAGCTAGACCTTTTGCTCTGTGCTAAAATTGCAAAGTAGGTCAGTCCATGCTGTCCTGTATGATTTATTCATGTGGCAATCAATATTTGGGCAAAGTATAAAAGGTGCCCCCCGAAAAAGAGTGATTCTTAGCAAGAGAAGAAAGATTTGCCAGGGACAAAGCATCACAAAGAACAGCCCTCAGAGATTTTGAAGGATGGATATAGTTTTGCTAAACAAAAAGAAGTTCTATTCATACTGCCCTAAGATGTGTGAAAAATGGCAAGTACATCAATATTGCTTGAGTAAAATATGAGGTGGGCAGAGCCAGACTAGGCAAAAGTTACCATATTATAAAGGGTTGCTCGCATTTCTTCATGATGGTGACATAAAACCCAAAGTGTTTTAGGCAGGAGAGTGTGACTTGATCCCATATGTAACTCAGAGTGATCACTTTTGACAGTGACGTGAAGGAGAGAGTCGAGTGAGGCAGGAGTCATCCCAGGGAACATAGGGAGGATGCAGTTATACTAGTATGAATGGGAGATATTATGACTCATGCTTAACTTCATGAGGGATAGATTCATCCATTCATTCAATTATCTATTTTTTTCTACAAATATTTATTGAGTATTTACTATGTTCTGGGCCTTCCTCTAGGTACTGATTATATGAAAGCAAACCAACAGACATCCCCACCCTCATGGTGATTATGCTGTAGAGAAGAGAAATAAATTTTTCAAAAGTATATTAATTCATTTTTTGAAATTTATAATTTATAATTTTATTTTTTAAGAAACAAAATAAGATGCTGTGCTAGAACTGCATTATTCAATTCAGTAGTCACTAGCCAAGCGTAGCTATTTTAATTTAAATTAGTTGACACAGTAAAAGAAAACTAAATAAAATTAGTCTGTTTCTCAATATTATTAGTCATATTTTAAATGCTCAACACTCACATATTGGATAGCATAAATTATCAAACATTTATTGCAAAAAGTTCAAGATGGAGCTACTTTGAGATCGATTATTTGTATCAGATTATTTACTTATGAGGAGATGTACTGAGACCTGAATGACAAAGTGTAGAGTAAGCTATACAAAAATCAAGGAAATAAAGCTCAGGCAGAGTGCATGAGTTCTGAAGAATGAAATCAATGTGTGAAAAAGAAAGAAGGCCAAGTGGGCTGGAGAATGTTGTGTGAAGTAGAGAGTAGTGGGAGAAGTTTGGAAAGTAGATCGTGGTCATGTAGGCCATGCTAGGAAATCTGACATTTATTCTAACTAAGCAGTGATGTTATCTCCAAAATTAATTGACATGTTAATTTGGGAAGCTAGTGAATGGATCGATGTAAGTGAAAAACATGATATAATTTTATATTTGTTTTTTTAATTCACTTTATTTTGGGGACTGGGAAAAATGAAGGAAATATACAAATGAGAAAAAAATGATGGCTTTGGCTAGCACTGACAGTGGAGCTGTAGAGAAGTGAAAGAGTCAAGACATTTTGGAGGCAGAACAAGTAAGTGTTCATGTTTGACTGTAAATGGGGGTGGGAGGTACATAGATAAGAGGAAAAGAGTAAGTGGTGTTGTTTTGTGCTGAGATTAAGGCTGTGGGACAAGGAACAGCTTCAGGAGGACAAATCAGTTAATTTTGGAGATAAGATCACTATTAGAATTTCAAGGGCAGCCGTTAAGTGATTAGAGGTTTATGAGGTTAGAGAATAGGTCAAGGCTGGAGATGTATGTTTGGGCATCATCAACATATGTATTGAATTTAAAGTCATGAAACAGAAGTGCCTGTGGAGGCAGCATAGAACACTTAGGCCTGAGTCCAACGTCAACCCAATATTTTCATACTGAGTAGAGCAAGAGAAGAAAACAGAAAAATGACTTAGAAGTACTAAAGGGATGGGAGAAAAATCAAGAGAGTGATATCTCAGAAGATGGATGAGAAAACTTTCCAAGTATAGAAGGTCAGCTATGTTGAATGCCATGCAAGGAGGGGTAAGATGAGAAAAGACAGTTGAAATTGAGCAGCATTGTTGGTGCCTGATGAAAGGCAAGTAGAAGTTCGATTTTTTTTTTTTTTTTTTGAGCTGAGAAAGGGAATGAACAGTGAAACAATGGGGAAAAACTTTCTATTTCTGAGAAGGGAAGCAAAGAAAAAAAAGGAGAGAAATTTTGAGGAAAGCTTGAGATCAAAATAAGGTTGTTTTTGTGAAGAGATCCCCAAGCATGTTGCAGAGAATGATCCTGTACATTGTCAGATATTGATGATGGTAATGGTCATTCATTTTGGTTAAGATGAATGGAAGTTCAATAATAATGGAAAATTGTAATGCATTAATAGTCTTGTAAACAGAAAATATAAAACCTAGCTGAAGTATTATATTCTTGGTTAAATTCTATTTGTTCAGTTTTATTTTACTGATTTTTTTCCTCAAGGTATCTTCAAATCAAGTCTTCCCATTTTCTCATTCTATATTCATTATTTTCCAGCAGTGTATTGTTTGCTTTGGAATTTGAAGACTATTTTTAAGGTCAAGATATTTTGCAGACTCCCACATGGAGTCTACATTATGATGAAATTATGATGAATTATACCTACATTATGATGAAAAGCTAGTGTGGATGCTTTAAAATAAATTTTATTATTTTGTCACTAAAAATATCCAAATATATTTGAAAATAGTGTATATACATAATATATGCTGATTTAAGTTATAGACAATCTCTAATGTGACTCTCGATTGTAATAACTAAAGTTTTTTAGGCACCCAAGGCCACAGATGGGTGGTCCCTATCAACATGAAAAGAAGGGAGCTAACAAGTAATTGTATATACTGCTTGTTGCCTGAATCAGGGAAATTACAAGGAATATACAAGTGCTATTATCCAAATTCAAAAAGTTATTTTTTCAAATGAAATCCTTTGAAAGTTCCAAAACTTCCTTTCTTTTACTGACCCCTAGAAACCACTGACCCAGTACATACCATAAAATCAGAACAATGCTGAAACTTAGTTATTATTAGCAAATGTTCCACAGAAAATCATCATGAAGGAAAACTTGTACTCTCTCAATCCTGAGTATTGGAAATGCAAAATATTTGACCCGGGAAGCAGAAGTGGGTCAGAGAGTTGGTTTAACACACACACACACACACACACACACACACACACACAGAGAAAACAAAACAGTAGAACCCTAATTTTGGTAAAGGAAAAAAAAAGGTTAACTTTTGCCCTAACTATAACTCATCTCAAATCTGATATTTTTACTGTTTGCTTGAAATTTTGTAATAAAAAAATTTATTTAATCTTTTTAACAACTTTCAAATGACACATCTTGTGGTTTTTGTAGTACCCTAGTAACAAATACAATTGCTTAAAATGCTATTTTCCTAACAGTTTGTCTTTATTCAGACATGGTATTATCATCTGCCTGAATTTATCCCCATTCAAGCATGAATCCATAAAATTGGACTGTGGCAATGGGATGCATTAAAGTACTTGGGCTGGACTAGCAGCTTGCCTCAGACTTGGAGCTGACAGCTTTTCTGTGTTTTCAGTCTCACCTGTCTCTCTGTTCTCTATGGACGTCTCTTTGCTTGCACTCTGACCAGATCTCTGGCCATCCAACCTGGCTTGTACTGTTGGCCCCTATGTCTGGATTCACATTTGTTCACCTCTAGTTCTTTAATCAGAGTTGTGCTTTGATCTGTCTGCATTCAGCAAGAGCTTTTACTTTCCTGGGTTGTTAAACCATCATTAGCAGTATTTTCTCAACACCAGTCATTCACATACCACTACTACAAATGTTGCCATATTTGTCAGGCCCTATCCTATTATTTCCTTAATTCTTTTCCTGCAAATTGACTCACTTTGTATACTAAAATTAATTTATTTTTAAAGACAAATTATTATATCACTCTAATAAAGGGAAAGCCAATATCTGTTGCCATAAATAGAAGGTGATCACATAATTAAATATAATAAAAACAAGATACCATGGTTAAATTATGGCTATATGCTATGTTTTGGCAAAAGAATCTAAGTCTGAGGCCTCAGATTTCATTTGTTGGAAAGGGAGATAAGCAAGTTTTCCAGAGGTGTTAAGGACATATTAGTAATAAACTGAGATTTTCCTTGACATAACCAGAAGAACTGAAAAACAGGAAGTGTTTCATTTTATGATTTAATGTTATTTCATACTACTTGTATGTGCCACCTCAGAAGCATCTCATATACCCTCAACATAGCATGAAACATCTAGAATGTTATGTGTCCCACATTTTAGAAGACAGAATTTTAATGTAAAATTAGCTATCAGAGAGTTTGTGCTAAACATGAATAAAACTGGATAATACAATCAGGTAATGCATGATCTTCAGTCGTATTTCCTATGGTTGAGCTATAATATTAGCAATAGGCTTTAAGGATCTTTAGACTTAAGGGATCCAAGATAAGTTATGATTGTAATGATTCTTCGTTTTCTTGTCATTTGATAAGACTTTAGGATTCATAGCATAGATTTCAGTGGGGAATAAGTACTTGTACCTAACTTGTACATAAAGTGGAAATTTAAATTCAAAAAAATTTTTTAAGTAGAGCTTTTAAATGAAAAATTATTTTTGTAAACAAAATGCCTGTCATGAACTATAAGCTCTAGACGAGTTATTTTTATTTGTTCATGTAAGGGAACCACACACCCACCCACCTCTATTTGAATCTGCACCCATCTCTGGAAATGCTTCTTTCCTGAAGTTCGGAACTTTGATGGAATGGTGAGGAAATTATTATAAAACTAATGAGATCCTACCAAACTATGTGATGCATTTGGGGAAGAGGATTAATGCTTTGGAACTAGTAGACAATGCAATAAAATCTAGAGACTCACTTTACTCCACTAGAATTGGCTTACTGTTCTAGATTCTGTTTACTCATGTAAAACAGAGAGACTGACATCCCCAAATTTGGAGACATCATGGATTTCCTTTAGACGGCAACATTCTCCAACTTAAATTACTGAAATATCTCAAAGCAAGCAACTTATTTTTTTTAATGTAGATGAACTTTAGTGTGGGCAAGGTAACGAACTTCCTAAATATTTTCATTCCCTTTATGTAAGGGTACTCTGTCTTCCTCCTGCCTGTGGTTTGCTAGAGTGCTTAACCTATACGTGGCAGTCAGTAAACACAGCACTTTGAAAAATGAATTCTGGTTAGTTTTTTTTTCCTAAAACTTTCTATAAATTTCTTAATCCAAAATCCTTGTTCCCTTGAACTCCAATTGAAGTTATTTTTGATACAATTTATTCAGAAACTTATATGTTATAAAAGAATTTGTGACATCTATATCTAATATTTATTAACTTTCACAAATTGTTTTGTCCTTTGACAGAATGTGCCTAACACAATGTACACTGAATTTCAATGACTGAAGTAAAAGTAAGGTCTAGATGCTGGAGTGTGACTTCTACTTCTTTGTATCCTATAGTTAATAATACATAAGGGCTACTTCATAAGTGTGCATTGATTTGTTTGTGATACTCATGAAGATCAAATTTAAGACTAAAATAATATAATTTTATAAAGGAGACAGCTAATTAAGGAATACGTGGTAGCATGGACTGAGAATAAAAATTTACTAACTTCCAGATAGTTTTAAATTCACAAATGTTATTGCTAGAGTGAGGTTATTAAGATATGCATACATTCTTTTTAAAGAATATTATAGAAAAGACAATATTGCTTTCCCCTCTCTACCTTCAATCATCACCAAATGGTATTTCTGCAAAGCATACAAGATTAGTTGGAATTTAGAAATAAAATAACCACTATTTGTTGAATACTTTCCATACCTTAAATAATGTATTACTTACATAAATTCTATGAAGTAGGGTTGTTCAATATCAATCAAAAGAGTATAAGGCAGACCTGGTTCAGCTCTGTCTGATTTTAAATTCTATGATGAACCCACTGTCCCATGATTTCTTCCCAGTCACTTTGGATCTTATTCAGAAATGTTTCTCTTCTTACATTTAGGTCCTATAGCAGTGCTGAGCAACCATAACAGTTCCCTAGAGGTTTTAGGTCTTCAGATAATGGGTGTTAAATCTCCTCCAAGATTATTACATTACAGTAAGTTGGTCTATTATGTGGACATTATAGAGCTTTCATTGCTCTGCTTCAAAGAATAGACTAAAATAACTTACCTACTTGAAAACACTCATCAGGTTTATGTTTTTTTTAAATAACAAGGCAGTGAATTATGGAAATAGCTCAGACTATCTATTATCTATCTGAATATATAAAATAATAAACCATATCATATTTCTTCTTCATTGTATTCAGTAAACCAGATACATGACCTAATGAAGTAGAACTGAGTGGTGTAGTTTTTTTACATTCTTGCTCCTAAGTATTCCCTACAAGTGAAATTTTACCAATTTTTATCCAATGCAGCATTCCTTATGTATACCACATTTTCAAAAAGACATGTTCAATGAATCTGCATAATATCTGTAGGAAAGAAGCAAGCATAATGTTTTCCATTGTAAAACATTATGCTATAATAGTTATTAGATTAACAAGCATTTACTGCCATTTATTTCACCTAGAACTCGTATGCAAACTTTTACGCTAGAATTGAGAAATCAGATAGACTCTAGAAATGCTAAAAAATAAGAACAAAGGAAGACTTGATTAAAATATATTTTTCTCATATTAAATGGAAAGTATATTTCAAGTCATCATGTAAACCAATCCTTAACTTGGGGGTGGTTCTCATGTTAATTTCTAAAGTTTATACATGGACATGGTTTTTCTTTCTTTCTTTCTATTGTTTTGTCTCTCCCCTTCCACCTTGGATTGATTCTTTCTTTGACTGTCAATTCTTTTTTCTTTTTTTTTTTCCTTTGGGCAAAGGACAACACATACATTCCTAATTCTCTTTTCTTCTCAACATTTCTGAGTTTAGATTTTAAATTCCTAGAAAAAAAGGTTAGCTGTGTATCAAGAAAGTTATTCCACCGGAGTCTAAATTCTCAAAAGCATTTTCTTTCAGAATTTCATGTTAAGTAACACTCTGCTGTCCTAAAGTGAAAACCAACAACTATCAATCATTTATGTCAGTATTGTCAGAATAATGAAAATTAAAATTATACTGATAAAAGACAATACCTGTAGCCATCACAACAAAGAAACATTTATCTGTGTCCTATTATTAAACACTTCTTTTCATGCTGCATATAATGTCATTGAACTTTCAAATTTTTATTATATCTCATAATATTTTTCTATTAGGTTGGTGCTGTATCTTTTTTAAAAAGCTAAGGAAAGTACACCAAGAAGCTAAAATGTTGGCACTTTATGGATACAAGGGTAGATTTCAAAGGCTTATAACCCTCACTAAAGTGTATAACTTTTGGGCAATTCTTGAAGGGACAGGGAAAGGAGTGTTATTCCTATTCTTTGGGCTACTTTCATTTCATTCACCTTCCAAATTCTGTGTTGATGCCAACTCCTGCTTTTCCCCTCCACTGCTATTTCAGTCTCATCTGCTCCCATCATTTTTATACACTCCTTTCTTCTTTAACTCCATTTCTCCTTAACTGTCCAAAGTGGTAGATGTGTGCGAAATGGAAAATTTCATGGCCACTTTGGCTTAGTAGTGGCAAGTGGTCACTGGGACAAAGATGAGGCTACTTTCTAAAGTTCTTCACTCCCAGCCTCTCATAAATCTTGATTATCTTGATTTCTTACCGTTTTCCTGTCCTATTAACTAACCAAATAGTGGAGAAAGAAAGTTCAAATCAAGAGAAATGAGCAAAGTTCTACCTTAATTTAAAGCAATGTATAAGAATGATGCAAGAGATGGACGTTGATAGGAACATGAAAAGAATGGGGGCATATAGCCTGAAGTGCCAGTCCTTTGTCTGAGATAATAAGGACTCTGAAAGAAGGGAAGAATTTAACCAAAAGTGGGAAGGTGAGGAGCTGAACAGCACAGAACAGAAAGCATGACATTAAAGATAGGGGTCAAATGGCCAGAGGAAACCTTGAAGATAAGAAAACATCATTCAAAGAATTGCAAAGTGGAAAAAGAAGTGGAAATTTCTCAGTATGGGCCTCGTAGGTTACTGTTTCACAAATAGAGTGTTGATAGAAGGTTATCACTGCATTTTAGATAATTTGCAAATACGCAAGGAAAATTGTCTTGCTATACCAGAACAAAACCCACTTATATAAAGAAAGCTCTTATTCCCTATAGAACGCCTTATGCTAAAAGTTTTTTTAATTTGTGGGGTTTTTCTCTTGTCCTCAACTCTAAATGTCTTTAATATACTGTGAGAACAATTATCATAATTTCTACATTCAAAAGTTAAAAGCCAATTAAATTATAATATGTGTAACATTTTTTGAGTAGTGGGTTAGTTTATACTTACTGGTACTACTGAACTCTAAAATAATTTAACTATTCTGGTCATATCTGTACAACATTTAGAACCTGAGATGTAAAGACTTCAAATAAAAATAATTAAATAAAGCTTAAAATGTTCTTTGTGTTTGGATTTTAGTCTCTATTTAAAGACAGATTAGATATTTTGGAAATTTTCATAAAATACCCTCTTTAAATCATATTCATTGTGTGCTTTGATCGCTTTTAGAAAAAATAGTAAAAGGAAAGAAGCTGTTTAAAATTAAATATAGTTGGTCTTAAATGAACAGGAAATCAGATTCACTGATTTGGCTTTACATGACCATTTACCCACATTCTAACTGATGTTCCTAATATGCCTTAAATTCATTACTAAGTAGCTAGTTAGACAATCTCAATCTAGATACAGTTTGCTTTTCTACATTAATTCTCTGTTATCTTCTTACATTCCTCGCTCAATAACAATAACGTCTCATTCTTTTGACTTTGATATTTAAAACAGAACAAATTAATCACAAACAGCTAATGAAAATTAATAGAGTACTTTAACTCAGCTGTTGGGGAAATTCTGATAAAGTTATAGAGAAACTTAAATTATAATTCAAATCTGGGGAGATACATTTCTTAGAATTTAGCCTTTTCATAATAAATGTTTCTTTGAACTTGTGTTGTGATGAGGGAAGACAAGGGAAAAGCTTTGCTGATCTTTTAAACACATCAAAGCCTTAGGAAGCTAAACATGCTGGACGGATGCTTTTGTCAACCTGAATAGTATCTGTGCCGCATCTTTCAATGTAGATATGGCATTTATCTCCTCTAAATGGCAGAAGACCTCCGGTCACTGCAGGGACTCTAAACCAGGAGGTCTACACAGAGCTTCATAATTTCTTTTGGTATCCCTCAAATTTGATTATTGTCATATTTTCTGAAAATCAATTTTGTACTCTGAAAAACAAGTACTAAATACTGGTTGTAGAAAATACAGAAGAGTACAAAGAAAATAAAAATAACTAATAATGTCATCACATAGAAGCAATCATTATTTTAGATTATCTTCCTTCTTTCAGATATGTAAAAACTATATGTGTTATTTAAGATAATATATTAAATGGTAGCTTTTATAGAATTGTGAGCATAAAATATCAAATTTAAAGCTTACATTATTAGCAATTCCTCAACTCATTAATGCTATTTTTAACCTTTTTCTAACATGTTATATGATTGTTGGTGGAAACATAATAATTACATGTTAGAATAATAATTTATTTAATACATACATTTATTTGAACATTTAGATTGTTTTCACTTTGTCATCATTACACATAATAATTGTAATATGCATTTTTTTTTCTGAGACAGAGTCTCGCTGTGTCGCCCAGGCTGGAGTGCAGTGGCACAATTCAACTCACTGCAACCTCCACCTCCCGGGTTCAAGTGATTCTCCTGCGTCAGCCTCCCATGTAGCTGGGACTACAGGCGCATGCCACTACGCCTGGCTAATTTTTTGTATTTTTAGTAGAGACGGGTTTTCACTGTGTTAGCCAGGATGGTCTCGATCTCCTGACCTCGTGATCCACCTGTCTCAGCCTCCCAAAGTGCTGGGATTACAGGCGTGAGCCACCACGCTGGGCCCTAATATGCTTTTTAATGTCCAAATCTGTTTTTGGCATCTCTGACCATTTTATTTTCTAATAGTGCTTCACGCATAGAAAAATATTGATTTAAAGTACTTTTAATTCAACAAACTGAAACAAAGGTTTTCAGTAGATTATTTTTGTGTTTTAGCTAGGCACTTCTATCATCAAAAGGTAATGATGGTATGGTTTCCTCTTTTTAATACTTATCTTTCTAATTTTTGTTTAATGTTACATTGCATTAACCTGGACTAGTGAGTTAATGTTAAATACTAGTTGTGTCAGTCGGTGTAGTTTACTAAGAGTGAACTTCATTTGAATTCCTGGGATATACCTCAATTGATCATAATGAGATCTTCTATAATAGACTGTGGAATTCAATTAATTAATGTTTTATCTAGGATTCAATAGTATCTTTCTTTTTGTGTTATCTTAATATTTCAGTATCAGAGTTATGCTACTTTTTTGCAAAATAAATTGGGATCACTAATATAACATAAGCTTACCTATTTTAGAAAAATGTAATAACATTCACAGGTGAAACCACTAGATGTTAAAGCCTATTTTTGGGATTAAAATTTGTTATAATAGTAGTGGCAGAAATAGTGGTACTCTATCTTATTTAAGATAGCCTCTTTCTCAGTTTGAGTCAGCTGTCAGGGAATATAGGATCTAAGAAAATTTGAGGCTCATCTTTGGTTATTTTCAGGTTTACCATTCTGCCTTGCCACTTCCCCAAATTGGTTAGTAAGCGCTCTTTGTCTTCCATGTCACTTCCTCTATCTAGACTTCACCTTAGATGGAACATAACTAAGATGAAAAGTTGCTGACTTCTGAAATATGCAAAACAAGGAGATTAATAAAAGTAACTGTCATTTTACCATATTCTTTTATCATTCTTCTATATACTTTTAAGGCATCATCTCATTTAATTCTCACCACAGTTCTAAATTCTATTTTTATTTCATATTACAGATGAAAAAACTGGGCTTAGCAAGCTTAAATAATTTGTGGACCCAGGATTTGAACTCCAGCTTTCCAAAGTCCAAATGTATAAGCATTGCTCTATATGGTCTTTCTGTCACTTAGGGTACTCATTAGAGAAATCTTTCCATGAGACAGTTCTTCTCCACCTCTCCCGGAGGAGGAGGGTGTAGGGAAATGAAGTGATATGATTACAACAAAACAAAGAAGACAAACATAGAATCTGACAATCAGTAATTTTGATCACAGTAAGTATTTGAAACTGATTATCTCTGAATATTATGAAATCAAACCACAAAAAGACGAGAATAAAATATATAAACTAGCACAAAATTATGCATTTAAATACCATGAAAGAAATTTTGAAAAACACCAGTATTTCTTAGACTATTTAAATCATTTTCAGACAAAAATTATATATTTTGAGTAACTCTCATTAAAGAGATAAAATGAATTAGAAAAAAGGAAAGAGAATCAAACTTACATACAAAGAACTTAATAATTAGCAGTTATAAAAAGCACAGCTCTCCAAAAACATTAATGAAATGCTGATGAAAATTTGGTTTTAAAATATGATGAAAAACATGCAAGTTCATTAATATACAATGATAAAGATAAAACAATTCTACCTTATTCATCTACAAATTTGTGGTTCAAATGGTACATGTTTTATGTTATCTTATTTCAGTTTTCTTCCCTTTTACTTTCTAGTCGGTCAAACATTTGAATCCATAGAATTGTCCTATTTGTTAGACCTCTGTTGAAGTTATTACTGTTATTAATATTTACCAATTATATTCTGATATTTTAAATATTCAATAATATGAATGCTTATATGAGTTACTAAAATGGGTATGCCTAGGTAAAGTAGCATATTCTATAACATTTGTTTACAGATTGTCTTTCATTTTCAATATGTACTTTCCCAATCTGTATAGTCTATAGTCAATAAAGTGGAAAGCAGTATATTAAAGCTAGACAGGCAACTCTAATCATGGCTTGACTCCTATATGAATTGGTACAAAGGATGTGTTTTCCATAATTAGCTTCCATGTGCTAAAAAATAATTTAACCTAAATAAATAGAATGTAATTGGCCTTTCTTAATAACACTCAGGTTGTAAATCAATGAATATGTTTAACATGCCAAAAATTATATTTGTCACATAGAATTGGGAACATAAAATCTAAATGATTGTTACCAGTAGAATTCCCAAGAGAACTTTTGTTTAAATTTTATTTTGATAAAGTACCCTTAATATGAAAGTATGTTTTTTGTTATATACTAAGATACATACTAAGTAGAACACTAGCTATAAATAGAATGGAAAATACAGCCACTAGAGTTTAACTTGATACAAAAAGGAAAATCTGAAGATCTCCAGTCTACTTGGGCATGCTTGAGGGAAGGGAAGGGAGAGTAGGTCATTTCTTCTCACCATTAAGAAAAGATGCATGAATGCCTCTTGGTGAGTGATCATTGTTATGAGTGATTATTGTTATGTTATGAGCCACATATTCCTACCTGTAAGCCTAGTTTGAAAACCAAATTTCATTTATAACTGATGATTAGAAAAAGACTTCAGATTTATATGTTCCTATCTTGCTGTTATTTATCACTCTTTCATGATGAAGTTAAATTTTGAGTCTGGAAGTACTTGGAAAAGATTAAATTAAATCAAATACAATATTATATCTTTTTAAAATCCTAACATTAGTAGGGGAAAATGTTCAAGTGAGAATGATTAAGGGAGACAAAGAAAGGGAAAAGTTCTTCTGTGATACAGGGATTTATCTTATGCTTACTCATGATTTCCTCCCAACATTCATGATCAATTTCCACTGAGCCTTTCCTGGGCTTGTTTATGCAAGTATCTTTATTTGTCAGCTGACTAAACAATGTCAGGCACCAGCTTTCGCTAGGCATTACCATATCAGGTGGTAACTACTCTGCAATAGTATCATTTTTTTAGAGCTAGTGAAAAGAGCATTTGGCTGATATTGAAAAAAACACGAGTTTGAATTTCAGCTGGCTTAACCACCAGTTGTGTTAAGCTAGGTAATTCATTCAACCATTAGGACATTTATTGTGTCCAATCCAAATTACTGACATTCTTTAATATGACCTCTAAAGACATTTCCATTGGTAAGCTTCTAACATTGTGCACCTGTGCCCTAGAACTTAAAGTATAATAAAAAAAAAAATTTCCCTGTGGGAAGTAACCATATTCCCCTATGTAGTTGGGATAAGAAGGTGGCTTGCATTTCTTTTTTTAAGTGACCTGGGAGAGCCTTTATGTTGGTTTTGGATTTCAAGATTTCTTTGTAGACAATGCCTGAGACTATTCCAGAAACAAACTTAGAATATTCTATGAAAGAATGAGAAGAAGCAGTATTTTAAAATGGATTCTTACTCTGGAGTACAGAGATGATATGGCAAAACAGGAACGGATACAAGGCCTAAGGTTGTGGACATAAGGATAGGGCACTATATCCTCATTCAAAATTAAAAAATGGGGCATAACAAAGTTTCAAGACAAGTAACTGACGCTTGCCTGGAAGCGGAAAACTGGGAAGGTAAATTTGAAGTAATATTTACCATTATTATAAGGAAATGATGCCCCTCCTAGTTGTAGCAGCAAAAGAGAATCACCTTTTGGCCCACGTGACTATTTGTTTCTGAAAATAAAGAGGGTTTGGGCCAGAAGATTTAATCTACTGAAGAGGATGAAAGCTACGCTGAAGGGGTAGAGTAGGGAACCAAACTTAAAACAGAGATACAAGTCTCAGGTTCTGCTTTCCCTCCCCCTGCCTCTTCCTACAGCCACACTCCTCACAGATCGAATAAAAATGAAGAGATGCTGAGACACCAACACACATTATTTATTACTCAAACTGTCAGCCTCACATTATCTCCTTCCATTGCACTAAAGAGGCAGCTGTTGAAAATATGGAACACAGAGGGGAAGGATTCCCCTTCATCTGTTGATTAGCTAGAGTTAACATTTTGAAAATCAATGAAATGCAACACAATCCAGTGGTTAAGGTTTGATGTCATACATGAGTTTGGACCTTGACTCTAACCTCTTTTAGTTTCAGCTTCCTTATGTATATAATGGAGAATATAATGGGGCCATCAAAATAATGGCCGATGTTTGCTTAGCATAGGGTCAAGGACATAGTGATGCTCCATAAACGGGATGACTATTAATCTTCTATAAATTTTGTTATACTTTAACATAGTTGTTTATTCTCTTCTTCTCTGGAATTAACTCATGACAAAATGCCACTGCTGGGTTGGCTTCCTTGCTTAGGTCTATATTCTCAGTACTCAGAACAGTGCTTTGAACATACAGGTTTTTGTTCCTAAACTTTGACTATTCTACTGTCTGGGAAGAAATCTCACTATGCAAGAGTTAAGTGCATCTAGCTATATATACTCAGTGTTCCACCAACACAGCTTACTTCTGTAATAAAATACACAAAAGTAGTGAGTATTTTCTCTCTAGACTGATTTTAATATGTATGTTTACATAATTATAATGTTACATAATTATAGAATTGTAAAATCTTAACTTTGATTCAACAAGTTGTAATTTTTTTGGGGGGGGTCAGGACTTCTTTTTAATTAAAATTTACTAAAATATAATAAAAGATAAGAGGAACACAATGTAAGTCCTAATGCATATACTGTCCTATTAAGCCTAGATATAGAAACTTTCTAGAGATTGCTAGTGATCAAGAACTATGTAGTTTTGCCACATGAGCCCTTTCAATCTGGTGGATTTAATTCCTTCTTCATATTCTTCCCCGTCTCCTTCTCATTCTCTTGCCCTTTTCTCTCCTCCTCCTCCTTCCCCTCCTTCTGTTTCTTTTTCTTCCTCTGCATCTTCTGCTAACTAGAAACTTCTTTCATATCATGTGCCAAATATGTTTCCTTCCTTACTTAAAGTAATTATATACCAAAGAAAATCACTTAAACTCATGCTACTCAAAGTGTGGTCCTAGGACCAGCAGCACTGAAATCACCTGGGAGTTTGTAATGCAGAAGTTAAGGTGTCACCCCAGGTGATGTGTATAGCTTGAGAAGCGCTATTTTAACCAAACTTGTTAACTACTCTAGGGAAGATATGGTTTTATCCACTAGAGGGCAGTAGGACATATGTACCACTGGCATTGCATTTATTTCCCAATTAAAAGCTCTTTTAAGAACCACTCTCAGTTGCCAAATGGATAGTATGCTTGGTTCCTTTAAAGGAAAAAACAACAAAGTCAAACCAGGTTACATAGAGAAATTCAACATGTGAGATTAATGAAATAAGCAGTTCCATGGCACTAGCATAGTATAAAATCAGGTGCCAAATCCTAAATTGTGATTTTGGCTCTTGTTCATAGATCATAGTATTATAAAGCTGGAAAAGTCTTTGATACTCACTGGGGCAACCAACTTATTTTACAGATGAGGAAGGAAACTCCTAGACATTAACTGGCTGTTTGAAATTCATACAGCTTCCAATTTGCCAATCCAAAGCTGAAACTTCTACCAACAAAATCCCTACCCAAAGATTAAGAGAGAGAGAGACTTTAACACGACGCTAAACACCTCTTTGTATTATTTAAATGGAAAACTGGGGTTCATACTTGTGCTTTACACATCTATTGGGTTTAATAGTATTCGTTGTTTCTGAAGAGGTGGGGAGATAGGGAGGAATTGGTAGGTTTTTTTTTCCTTCAAGTTATTTATATTCTGCTGCACTGCCATCAGAACACAGCTTGCATGTCTCCATCTCAAGCCCAAAAGTGTCCACATGTAAATATCAACCAATCACTAAGTATTGAGTAACCACAATATTCATGGCACTGTTAGACATTCTTTTTAGCATGATGCTAGCATGATTTCTGCTCTCGATGATCTTTGGTTATGTGTTATTAACAGCCGGGCTGGTAACTGCTTTTAATTTTCAATCCCACATGTATTTTGCATGCAAAATGGGATCAACAACATTGTGTCAGACTCAGAGACACAAAAGGTGATGAAAACTGAGCTGATGGATTCTCATTCATCTAAGGAATTGGCAAGACTTTACAGAGAAAAGAACCCTAATTGCACATACAACACCCTCAGTACAACTTGCTCACATGTCTTTAAAATGACCTTTTAAAGAATGTTTTAAATGTCAATGGTCTTTTAGAAAACATTGAATCAAACATGAAAATTGCTTGAGAAAAATTTTGCAATCTCCAATTAAAGGCACAGTCACATTTCCAGTTTCCTTTTCCTCTTTCTCTTATTATCAATGGAATTATTTAATAAAGCCTAAAATCACATGAAGTTTATGGATGTAAGAATTTGGATACTGATAGATGTTTACAAACAGTTTCTAAGAAAGAGACTGAATTGTTAAGCAAAGCTCCAAAGTGAAAAATGTAATAAGCAAAGTCTTGGTGGAGTGGCCCCAGAAACAAAGGAGCTCCTAAAATAAGTGCACAAAAATTTTAAGCACTATCTAGTCTGGCTTAATTTGTATCTGGACAAAAGGAAGAGGCTTGTCAGAAATTTAAATTTAGCTCCCAAAGAAATTTTTCAGAACTATGTCTTCAAACCACAGAAAAGCACTTCTCATTTGTCTATCTCTCCTTTTACCATTAGCTTTAGTATATAAATGAAGTCGTAACCAACTGTCATAATTTAACCAGGAATCGTTACTTATGATGTCTTTTCCCCATGATCTCACCATTAGTTATTAAGAATATGAATGCAAAATACTGTTTGTGAGACAAAGTCTGAAGAAAACGTCCATTTTTTTAATTTTAAGCAAACAGTCAATAATCTCACAAAAAATGACGTCTGATCAATGAAGTTGATAATTCTTAGTTTATATTTTGAACAGTTTAAATTGTAATTTTGACATTTTTCTAAGAGACAGATGAGGCTTTATATTGCTTATATAAGCTATGTATGCTCTCTATCCTAACAAATAGTGCAATAGCCATGAAAGAAAACACTAGCATTTAATATGCTTTACCTTCAGCATTCATTACATACACAGTTATTTTAGGAAAGTAATGTTACCATTTGGACTTACTCTACCTATTTCACCTGAGAATATCCTCTGTTTTCCCCTCATTATAATAAAAGAATAGCTCTCAATTATTGCCAGTAATATTAGTGACACACTCATGTTTATATCTCAAATATGCTTTTAATTTTCTGAAACAGAGGCAAATTGCTGGTGATATCTTAATGTTTTAAGGTAGTTAATGCCAAAAGGCTTGGATCTGATCTTAAACTGAATATTTCCCAGATGTTTGGTAGGGTGAAAGGTGGAACTGCTAACAGAAACCAACTTCCTATCCCTGTTATACTTACTTAGGTGAATTTTAAGTAAGGATTAATTAGACATTGAGACCTTATGAGCAGTCAACTTCACAGCTCCCAGAGATAAAAGCTGGGGGCTTGCTCAGTTGTAACATAAGCCATATGTTGAGAAAGCAAAGTCTCGACTGCCACTGTCTCCTTGCACCTTGTTTATAATGCTCCGTTAACTTTCTTTTGAAAATGCAATACTTTTGAAAATGTTGAAAAACTACTAAAGGATTAGACAACTTACAGTTTTTGAGTAAGTATTGGGTAAATATTAAAGTTGCAGATATACATCCAAAATATTTAACTCACAAGAATGAGCTCATAAATATAAAAGGATAGCTTATGAATGAAAAGAGGAAACTGCTATTAATGTGGCTTATCCTAGACCAGCTTTGTACTGGCAGAAACCCTGAGGACACTAAGGATCTGAAAACTCTGTGTCTCCATGGGAAGCCAGGCTGCCTATTATAGGAAGAGGAATTTAGCGCAAATTCACAGTTGTTTGCCCAGATTCAGTAGGGACTAAAGATGAACTGGAATAAGGTCTTGCCAATTACCCATGCTTAAGGGTTGGGAGCTTTAGCTTGACAAGATTTTGCCACCTAAAACAGCTGTTTTGTGTTGGAGACTAGATGGTAATTTTGCCAAAACCACTTAAAAGGTCCAAGCCATCAATTTCAAAGCAAATGTTTCTTATATTGGGTACATGCTCATTTTTGTGATTTTTTTCATTTAAATTTTCATGTGAATATGAGTTCTAGTTTAGGTTGGAGGTGTTGATGAAGTAGCAGATAGTGATGCCAAGTTAAGAAACTATCACCAATCTATGCCAGCCAATGAGAAAGATCTACTTCTACAAATATAGAAAAGACTAGGCCAGGCACGGTGGCTCACACCTGTAATCCCAGCACTTTGGGGTGCCAAGGTGGGAGGATCAAGAGGTCAGAAGTTTGAGACCAGCCTGACAAACATGGTGAAACCCCGCGTCTACTAAAAATACAAAAATTAGCCAGGTGTGGTGGCATGCACCTGTAATCCCAGCTACTCAGGAGGCTGAGGCAGAAGAATCGCTTGAACTCGGGAGGCAGAGGTTGCAGTGATCTGAGATTGCACTAGCGCACTCCAGCCAGGCCAGCCTGGGAGACAGAGTGAGACTCCACTTCAAAACAAAACAAAAGACTGTACTTGGTAAAACCAAAAGGAATCAATGAAATGCACCTATTTACTAACAGTAAGAGCACAATCTACATTATTAATTCTTCAAATACGTCAACTAGTTATTCTGGGTTGGAATCCACTTGAAATAATTTTTCTTATAAGGTTTTCCTCTTCTTAGGCTATTTATTTATTCAGAGACAGAGTCTCACTCTGTCACCTAGGCTGGATTGTAATGGTGCAATCGTGGCTCACTGCAGCTTCAAACTCCTGGGCTCAAACATCCTCCCAACTCAGCCTCCTCAGTAGCTGCAACTACAGGTGTGCGCTGCCATACCCAGATAATTTTGTATCCTCTCCACTTATCAGTGAGAATACATATTTGTCTTTTTGTGTCTGACTTGTTTCACTTAAAATAACAGCTTCCTGTTCCATCCACGTTGCTGCAAAAGACACTCAGATGGAGTGCAGTAATGCAATCACAGCTCACTGCAGCCTCTACCTCCTTGGCTCAAGTGATTTTCCTACCTCAGCCTTCTGAGCATCTGGGACCACAGGCATGCATCACCATGCCCAGCTAATTTTTCTGTGTGTGTTTTGTAGTGATGCGGTCTCACTATGGTGCCCAGGCTGGTCTCAAATTCCTAGGCTCAAGCAATCCTCCTGCATCGGCTTCCCAAAGTGCTGGGATTACAAGAGTGAGCCACCATGCCCGACCATTAGACTTTTTAAAAGTATTTTATGAATATACATGAGATTGTCAGTATGGGTTAAGATCTCATAGATAAGATAATTGTAAGGGTTAAGGGAAATGTACAGAATCTGATAAATAAGTATCTTGTAAAGAAAACAACTGGTTATATGTTTTTATGTCTGTAATAAATTTGCCAGCAAATTTGCTACCTAAAGAATTTGTGTCACCATTTTGCTTCAGTTTCAAAGGCAAAAATATCTCTGACTTTCCAATGCGATTACGTTGTTTAGTAGTTAGCCAGCAAGGGCAACTGAACAAAAGAAAACTGTTGATTCTAATGAGCAGTACTCTCCTCACTCAACATCTATGCCAGGATTTTTGGAGGGGTTACATAAAGGTGAAAGGAAAAAAACAAAACAAAACATGAAAACAATTTTCAAGTGCAGCCATTTAAGAGTATAGTATGAATGTCCCTTGAAGTTTGTGAGTGGGAAGACATCTAAGGAAATGTCTCTGTAGCTCTCCTTTTGAAAATCAATCTTAACTGGACAAGACCCCTGGCCACAAGCCTATGCAATTAGACTGCATATCCTAGTACCACAAATGCAATTGTTAGCAGCTGTCTTTGTCAACAGGCAAGTTGGAGAAACAATAAAAAGAGGAGCTGGTGATGATGAAAGAGGAAGGGTGTGAAATGGTTGTGTGCTTCCTAGTAGTCTTTAAGTCTCCACATACAGAAAAGAATTTGTGCTCCTCCCTGTAGCTAAAGTGTTGAATGACTGAGAAGGCAAAGAGGGATGAGAAAGCTGTTTGTTGTCTAGAGGAAGAAAGATAGGATATCCTACCATGTCAGAAAGCTGTTAAACACTCAAGATGAAAACACTCATCAGGGTTTTAGAATCAACAAGCAGTTGTTTATATTTGGATGTTTGCAGTGGACCTTATTACCTTAACATCCTTGACCAAGTTTGTGAGACAAAGAATATCCAGGGTGTGGACTGAGATATTGGACTTTGTGGTTAAGGGACTCTTTTTAAAAACCTTTTTTAAAAGGTTATTATGACTGCAAACTTGGGTAAGAAAAGGGAGCCAAAGTGGTCCTTGGCTTTTGTTGTGGTTGAAGCAAGTGAATTTAGAAGAAAAAGACTGAGCAGAATAATTCTGGTTTAGGCTTGGGACTCTTTTATTAGTTCTCTTCCTATAGCATACAAGTCACAAGAAATTCCTTTTATGTTTTGTAGATGGCTTTTATACCCAGTAAACACCAAATATTGTCAGTGTGATTTTTCACAGGGATACATTTAGCAGTCAGTCCCTCATGGTACACGTTTATTATTTTGAGTTGAATATGCATATGTTAAATAATGGGAGGATTCAGCCTCAGGCTGGAAACCACGCTGAAGACTGAAGAAAACTTGGGGCAGTGGGTGGGGAGTGCTGCTCTATAGTCCTGCCTACCCTGGAAGGGCTTCTGATTTTACCCCACTGAGTACCCTGGGCAGAGTTGAGACACAATTAAATAGGGAATACCTGCCAACAGAGGAACAGCTTCCCTTTTCCTGTAGTGTCCCCTTTCAACTTGAGAATTGAACAGAAAGAACACCGAGCACTTCTTTCTTCTTTCCTTTTTCTAGGATAAAATGAGTTTGCCAAGTTGAAACAAGTACTTTTCACATGAGTTTCTTCAGATAAATTTATTAATTTGTTTACATATATACATATGAAATATGATCCCGGTGCTGGTAGTACAGCATCAGGTAAGAGAGGCAGATGAGGTCCATATGACGAAAGAAGTATGCTTTCAATAAACTAAGGGCGGTCTCAACACTTTGGGAGGCTGAGATGGGAGGATTGCTTGATCCTGGGAGATTGAGAACAGCTTAGGCAACATAGTGAGACCTCTGTCTCTACAAACAATATTAAAAAAAAAAAAAATTAGCTGGGCATGGTGGTTTGTGCCTGTAGTCCCAGCTACTTGGGAGGCAGAGTTGGGAGGATCGCTTGAGCCTGGGAGGTTGAAGCTGTAATGAGCCATGATCATGGAACTGCACTCCAGCATGGGTGACAGAGTGAGACCCTGTCTCAACAATAAATACGTAATAAACTAAGGGCAAGTTGGATCTCTTTTAACTTCAAGCTAAGTATGCCATCCTCTTCATCATACTTCTCAATTGTACTACATGATCAGAGATCAGAATTTTTAAAGAGTTTGAAATCTGCACACTAAACATTTCTCCTCTAAACTAAAAGATACCTAGTTCTTGTATCAGTGCATTAAGAAATAGGCTCAGCTACACAGTAGCTATAATCTATACATAAGGAAAAATTGCTTAATAGAGTTCTATTCCTGAGTTCCATTTCCATGGTTTGCCAGAGTTTAATTAAGTTTCTCAAGCTTTTTAAGGGCATGTCTATTTTTATTTATTTCTGTTTTGGTTAAGTTTTATTTTTATTTTTAAATGCTCTTTGACCTGTTTTTGTATAAGATAGATGTGTATCTATTCATATACATACCTATTGAATAATAGTGACTGTGAAATATATGCTGTATGATGGGTACTGAATTTGAGTCTATTTTGTTAAAATATAGAGACTTCAAATATATCTTTTCTTTTTTTAAAATTTTGTATTATACTTTAAGTTTTAGGGTACATGTGCACAACGTGCAGGTTTGTAACATATGTATACATGTGCCATGTTGGTGTGCTGCACCCATTAACTCGTCATTTAACATTAGGTATATGTCCTAATGCTATCCCTCCCCCCTCCCCAGGCCCTGGTGTGTGATGTTCCTTTCCTGTGTCCAAATGTTCTCATTGTTCAATTCCCACCTATGAGTGAGAACATGCAGTGTTTGGTTTTTTGTCCTTGTGATAGTTTGCTGAGAATGATGGTTTCCAGCTTCATCCATGTCCATGCAAAGGACATGAACTCATCATTTTTTATGGCTGCATAGTATTCCATGGTGTATATGTGCCACAGTTTTTTAATCCAGTCTATCATTGTTGGACATTTGCGTTGGTTCCAAGTCTTTGCTATTGTGAATAGTGCCGCAATAAACATACATGTGCATGTGTCTTTATAGCAGCATGATTTATAATCCTTTGGGTATATACCCAGTAATGGGATGGCTAGGTCAAATGGTATTTCTAGTTCTAGATCCCTGAGGAATCGCCACACTGACTTCCACAATGGTTGAACTAGTTTACAGTCCCACCAACAATGTAAAAGTGTTCCTATTTCTCCACATCCTCTCCAGCACCTGTTGTTTCCTGACTTTTTAATGATTGCCATTCTAACTGGTGTGAGATGGTATCTCATTGTGGTTTTGATTTGCATTTCTCTGATGGCCAGTGATGATGAGCATTTTTCATGTGTCTTTTGGCTGCATAAATGTCTTCTTTTGTGTCTGTTCACATGCTTCGCCCACTTATTATGACACTAAATTTGATGTCTATTTGGATATCATTTATAAGATCCTTATATAAAAACAAATAAACAGGGTTTACTTTGAATTTTACCAAAGAATAATCTACATTGAAATTATGTTACACACAGTTTTTTTCCTGATCTTTAAGAATTAGCAAAAAAAGAGGAAACATTTGCAAAAGAAATTGAATAGTATGAAACTGTTCGATGTTGCTTTTTCCTTATAGATGTTTACATTAATTTATTAATCTGACTTGAAAAAGTCAACCACTTTACCTAGAATTAGGTTTTGCCATTTTGCTGGCAAGTTGAAAAGTTGTTTTCAAATTTGTCCAGTCTTTTCCAGCCCTTGTTTTTCCCTGTCTCATATTTATGTACCAACATTTTAATCATCATGCATTATTATAAATTATTTTATTTCAGTTGAATTTAATAATTATCTGACAACACTTTATAAGCTAGTCAGATTTGAGAAAATCAATTTAAAGTCCTTCTTGCAATTCATTATATGCAATAAATAATATTAAGAGAGTCTTTCTTCTGGAAGGAATGCCTTCAGATTTTGACGAATAAATGTAAATAAAAACATTTCTTCAAGATATGATATTGTGCGGTTTATCTAGCTGAACCCAGGTACATTAAAAAGAAGTTTAAGGTAATGTTTTTCTCAATATTCTTCTTCTAAGTTTTAAAAGTATTAACAGTTTCAGATAAAATTTGACGAGGAAAGTTAGACATTTACAGTTAACATGGCTTGGATATATATTTTAATAATGCATTTAATAATGTAATATACACAAAGTCAAGTCAGTTCAATAATTTTCTTTTTTTTCAGTGTTTCTTCTCTTTTAACTTTTAGCTTTTGCCTTTCCCTTTATGTCCCTTGTCCTTTAATCTGGATCCCAGCAATATTTTATGTGCATGAGAACTCAAGTACATAGTAGTTTTAATCTATCATCTATTGTTAAATAATGAAATTTCAACATATTCCATTTAGAATCATTTACTAAGACACCAAGAGGAGTATGAAATAACACTTATTTGTGTGTAGATAGATAGGTAGATAGATAGGGATATACATTATTTTTATCCACTTACTATTCTCTTTGCATTTTTAAAACTCTCAATGTTTCCTGTTGATTTTGTAGCACCAATTCCCATATAAAATGTTTCCCTTACCCATCAGTTTTCATTTTCAAATTGGATCAGATAGATCATGTTTTTTCTTAAAGGGCATGAGCACTTTCTCAAGAACATACTACTTTAAAACAATGTAAGCATTTTTAAAAAGTAAAACAGGATAATGGGATAATTTCTGGTCTTTTCTATCAAGAGGAAACAGATCATAATGTGCCAGATTGCACTCATCCTCTCTAGGAATTTCTTTATAGATAGTTTGTTAACTCAAGACTTAATAAAAGTGTTTCGTGAGCTTTAGAAAAACATCTTACCTAACAATCCATTTCCCACATTTAATTACAAAAAACAATAATGCATATATGTTGGATTCTAATATCAATCCTTAGTTGCATCTTACTAAAGAATGAGTAATGCTCCCTCCCCACATGTGGTTAAGGTAATAGTACCTGTTCTTAGACCATCTCTAGCCCAATGTTGCTTTTCCCATGTTATCTGTACTAGAATGTCAGATTTTCATGCTGAGTTCTAATATTTGTTTAATTACTTTCTTAAAATACAATTTTTAAGCACCAGGAAAACCCTTTAAACTAATTTCTATGAAAGTACTTTCTCTAACATTTCCTACAAAATCCTGGCTGCATGCTTTACTAGTAGTCACATTGTATTTAGTAGTCAGAAATGATGTGTGATGCTGTCTTCTTGTATTTCCAACCTATGGGTTCTGTTTTCTTTGCCAAGTGTGAGTTGTGGCAAAAATAGGACATTTCCATGGACTTTAGGGATAAAGAACCACTTCAGTCTTGGTAATCATCCCAAAGGGGGTAATCTGTAGTCCAGAAAGCCAGGACCTTCCAAAACATATTGATTAAACATCTCCTTTACAGCAGAAGCCAAAAATCTTTATTGCCAATATTATAAGTTATAGCAGTGGTCCCCAACTTTTTTGGCACCAGGGACTGATTTTGTGGAAGACAATGTTTCCATGGACCAGTGAAGGAGATGGTGTCAGGGGGATTCAGTCACATTACTTTTATTGCGTACTTTATTTCTATTATTATTATTACATTGTAATATATAATAACATAATTATACAACTCACCATAATGTAGAATCAGTGGGAGCCCTGAGCTTGTTTTCCTGCAACTAGATAGTCCCATCTACTCCATAATCTCATTTTGGTTGCTGTCACTGCAGAAAACCCTGCTTCACAAAGATAGAATGTTGGAAATTGAAGCAGGCTCTTTGGTGCTTTTGTGGCAGTTGCAAGATATTCTGCCTTGACTTTAATCCAGAACATATGGAGATTTGAAGTTGTCTCAAATATATTTTAAAGTCCACTGTCATTTGTGATCTCAAGCAGTTGATCCTCTTCTAACATGGACAAAGTCCATTCACCTGGCTTATTCATAAATGGGTCATGGATCCATTTCTTCCCAGTTTGGGGTCTTTTGAGTAATACTCAAATGCTTTTGAAAGCTGAGGTAAGTGACCATGCACCAGCTGTGAGAAAGAAGGCCCTGGCTCAGTCTCTTTATAAATCACAGCTAATGTTTAAAACATGTCAGAAATCCCAATGTTCACTCATCACCCCCATAATTCTACTTTGGCTTTTAATGCAGACCCTTTTGCTGACTTGAACACAGTTCTCATTCTCCCCTGAAGTGAGATTGAGTTTGTTGACTAGGTTGAATATGTCACACAAATAGGCAAGTTTTGGGACCCATTCTGTGTCACTGAAATGTGCTGCCAGTGGTGATTGTTGTTCTAAAAATCTCTGGAGTAGTTCTCATAACTCAAAAACTCTGGCCAGGGATCTACCTTTAAAAAGCCATCTCACTTCTGTGTATAAGGGAAGATGTAGCTGGGCGCAGTGGCTCACACCTGTAATCCCAGCACTTTGGGAGGCTAAGGCGGGCAGATCACTTGAGGTCAGGAGTTCAATGCCAGCCTGGCCAACATGGAGAAACCCTGTCTCTACTAAAACCACAAAAATTAGCCGGGCATGGTGACGGGCACCCTATAATCTCAGCTACTTGGGAGGCTGAGGCAGGAGAATCGCTGGAACCCAGGAGGCAGAGGTTGTGGTGAACTGAGATCTTGCCACTGCACTCTGGCCTGGGCAACAGAGTGAGATTCTGTCTCAAAAAAAAGAGAAGATGTGTGTGCTCTCTGTCTATCTCCTCACAGAACTGTGCAAACAGACATGAGTTAAGAGCATGTACTTTAATGTGGTTGATAATTTTAATCACATCCTGCAAAATGTTGTTAAGTTCAAGTGACATTTTTTGTCTAGCCAGCATTTCTCTGTAGATGACACAGTGCATAGACTCACATTCAGAAGCGACCTCTTTGACCCGAGCAGTGAAATCAGAAAGCCATTTTAGTCACGGCAGCTACTCTGTCTATGCATATACTGACACAAAATGACCAATTCAGTTTTCTTGATATATATTCATTCAAAGACTTGAATGTTTATGCAGCTGTGGTGTTGATTGCCAACAAAAGTGCACATAACAAATCCTCATGCACATCTTCCTGAAAAATATATTGCACTAAAACAAGCATTGTTGCCTTGTCAACATCAATAGACACATCAACCTAGACTACATACCATGGTGACTCATTAGTCCTCTCTGACAATTGTGCCCTGATATCCCCTGCTATTTCATCAATTGGTCTAGTTATGGTGCTAGCTGAAAGAGGAACATGTGCCAACTTTTGAACTGCAGCCTCTTCTGTAAGTTCATGACAAATGTCCTTAGCAGCAGGAAGGATCAACTCTTCACCAATAGTAAAGGGTCTCTTAGCTGTAGCAATGTGGTTAGCCACTAAGAATGATGCTCTCAGTTTAGACACATTTGATGAAGTGGTGTCCTTCAATGTTTGCTTCTGTTCTTCATGTTCATCTTTTTTTTTTCTTTTGAAAAACTTCAAAAGGGACTGGCACTTTGGGAGGCCTAGGTGGGTGGATTGCTTGAGGCCAGGAGTTTGAGACCAGCCTGAGCAACATGGTGAAACCCCATATATACAAAAAATACAAAAATCAGGCATGGCGGCACATGCCTGTGGTTCCAGCTACTAGGGATACTGAGATGGAAGGATCACTTGAGTCCGGGAGGCAGAGGTTGTGCCACTGCACTCCAGCCTGGGTAACAGAGTGAGACCCTACCTCAAAAAGAAAAAAAAAGTAGAGAAAAAGAAAAAAAAAGAAAACCTCCAAAGACTTGAACTTGACTTTTGACACAGGGTGCTTAATCTGCATGTGGTGAAGAAGTTTTAAAGGTTTTATGGCTTTTTTGGATAGCCAGTCATCACATATTATACAAAGCAGGCTTGCAGAATGAATGTGAATCACCTGTTGCAGTGAACCCATAATTTAAGTAGGACTCTTGTTATTTTCTTTTAAATGCTGAATTTTTGTAGGCAGTCTTAGAAGTCTTCCGCTGTTTCATCACTGGGTCTTTCCCTCCTTCAAAGAAGCACTCCAGTGATGTTTGTTTTTTTACTCATTTTGGCTGGGTTAGCTTGAGGGCTTACCAAAACTGTGACTGAAACAAGTGCACAGTGCAGGAAAGAAGCATGGGTGGAAGTGGTAAATACAATAATGGATGGGCCATACATGAACTAAATTAAGTGCTAGATTCTGACTTAAAGCCTGACACCAGATGCAGCACAGATAGGGTTTTGATATGAGTCTGTAAGCAACTGATTTATGATGGTCTCTGTGCAGTCAAATCTGTCCGCTAACGTTCATCTATATTTGCAGCTGCTCCTCAGTGCTACCATCGCCACCTCAGCTTCGCCTCAGATCATCAGGCATTAGATTCTCATAAGAAACATGCAACCCAGTCCCTCACATATGCAGTTCCCAATAGTGTTCGAGCTCCTATGAGAATCTAATGCTGTTGCTGATCTGACGGGAGGCAGAGATCAGGCAGTAACGACTGATGGGCAGTAGCTGTGGAGTGGCTGCAAATACAGATGGAGCTTCACTCACTCACCACCGGCCACTTCCTGCTGTGCAGCCTGGTTCCTACCAGGCCATGGACCAGTACCAGTCCATGGCCCAGTGGTTGGAGACCCCTGAGTTACATAAATATATAGTTATGGCAAATGAATCAATGTTGCCATTTGTCAAGTATACATAAATAGATAAATTGTCTTTCTGCACAATCAAATCAAAATTCACATACCACACAGTGGAATATATATTTCTTATAAGTATTATGATTACCCACTAAGTAATCATGGAAATAATCTTTGAAGGAATTAAGAGGCCAATTATGTATTATTCTATACCATGTTGGAAGCTTGTCAAATTTACAATACACATGTTCAAAGTGAGCCTACAGCTTGAACCCCTCAAACTTATTCCATATTAAGTATTTAAAACTACTCAGGGCTGTTCATGATTAGCTAATTTGTGAACACTTTAATGCATCAAGTAAGACTTTTTCTTACAGGAAACCCAATATCAAGATGTGCTCTACTGACCCATTTTATTATTTTCCTTAAATTGAGGAGAAAAGATACTCTATATTATAATTAGTTATATTAAAGAAATTCATAAAAACCTGAGTAAATGTGGTAGACAGTTTATAGCAATGTCTTTAGGGTAAATGTCTATATTAACATGTTGATCATTTATTAAAATATGCCATGCAGTAATTCCTCTAACCCTTTATGTGGCTTAAATTTTTTTCTCTCTTTATAAATAAAATGCAGTGGCCAAGCCCAAATAGAATGAATTGTTTCTGTGTAATGAACAAGATATAAAATCTTTGCCTGGCTGCCAACTGTTTGTAAATGTTAGCAGGAGCCTTATGGTGAGGTAGACTAAGTATTTACTTAAGGCTCTAAGTAACCTTTACAGATAAGTCCCTCAATCTCTCTGGATTTCCCAATGTCATCTATACGAAAGAGAATTGGATATGAAACAGACAATCTCTAGATTTCTTCGAAATCTTCTCTGACTCTACAATTTGCTAAGACCAAGCCTTAAATGATCTGAACTTTTCTCACTAAAATAACAAGTATTTTTTAAATTTAGTAATTTTAGCTCAAATTAGATTGATCAGAGGTTTTGATTGAACATAGAAGACATCTCAAAATAATGTAAAATAACTTAGTACTTTGGGGAAAAATATGACAGTTGACTTGCTTGCCAAAGCTTCTGTATCATAATAGATCTAATCTAGGTAGTAAGTTGGCTTCTACTGATGCATAACATGTTTCTAACATTATTTTGCATTCTGGATATATTTTCCCAGAAGTGATAACATTGCAATGATTGTCCCTTATTTTTGCATGGTCAGTATATGAAACTTTCTGTACAGACTGGCAGACTTTCTGTCCTTCCAATGTTCGCGAGAAGACACAAACCACACAAAGATTCCCTTGGGATTTTCCTTAAAATATGAAATGCATTAGATAAGAATAGAGACAAAAGTGGGATGTGGCCATGATGCCCTGGCAAAAAGCCAGGATTTCTAACTTTTCAGAATTTTTGAAGGGTTGAGTTATCTACTAAAGGAAATGAGGGGAAAGAAAAACCAATAAATTGCTACATAAAACTTTATATAGAAATATGTTTTCTGATACAGAAATGTTTACCTCTCGGGAAGAATTACTCTCTGCCTTGCTCATGGCTTTGTTACCATTCAAATGAATTGTGCAGAACTTTTCTAAGGTAATCGTTCAGGCTTCCTTTCTTAACTTTTCTGTCTTGTACCATTTCCCGCAATTTATCCCATTGCAAAATGGGATCAAAAGTCAGTTATCTTGGGTCACAGCAAATGACTCAAACATGTAAGTGTTTCCAGTAGTTGTTGTTTTTTTGTTTGTTTGCTGGATTGCTGGTAGTTGGGAATAAGGGTAGAGTTTCTATCTCCAGGGGAACACAAGCTTTTCTAGATCTTTATTTTACCCAAAACTAGCGATAGAATCATTTCACACTTTGTGAATTCAATTTATATCAGCACTTATTATGAACAGTTCTCAAGAATTACAAATCCATTTCTGTCCTAGACACGTGTCATTTGTGTCTCACTGTGAATGTATCCTAAGAACAGAGAGGATAATGTTTGAAAACATGACATTATTACAATATTGATAAGTGATTATTTCCTGAAATATTTCCATAATGTTAAATACATTTTAAAAATCTCTACCAGTGAGGAAAAAATTAGAAAAAAAAAGTCAAGTTTACCAAATCTATTGATCTAGCACAGTGTTGTGAAGAAACCTATTAGATGGTCATCTGCAAATATTTGTTCACTTATGATCACTG
This sequence comes from Pan troglodytes, assembly GCF_028858775.2. Taxonomy (NCBI): domain Eukaryota; kingdom Metazoa; phylum Chordata; class Mammalia; order Primates; family Hominidae; genus Pan; species Pan troglodytes. The sequence continues at coordinate 68,458,974 of NC_072402.2, forward strand.
TGAAAGATCTGGAGTCATATTTCATTTGTAATAAAAATGCAGTAAGAAATTGATCTTTAACACACTTTAACAATTAATTTACCACTTAAGAATATTGTCCCTATATTGCATTGTAAGTTTCTGATACTTTTAATGTTAGATCAGTGACAATGGCTCAATGACAATATTGGTTAAATATAGTCTTAAATTGACAAGTGTTTTGGGATCTGCCACTGTACTCATCAATAAGGCTAAGCTAGGCACTGTATTTATCCTATGACTTGAATTATCAGGTGAGAATGTAAAATGTCATTTTGGTATTTAGCATACTGCGAAAGATATATCATCTTATCCAGAGATAGAAAGGATTTTCTGCAAATTCAGATCTCATTTCTATCTGTAATTCCAAATGCATGTCAAGTGTATTGACAGAACTGTGGAAGATAGAGAAACTAAATGACTCAAATACATTATACTAAAAAGGCAACCAGAGTGTATAATGGTAGGAGGTGGACTAGACCTAGATTGCTGATTAGCCCAGTCTAGTACCCTCCTTTTAATGGCAATGAGATCATTCTAGAGCAAGTATTAATATATGCTTTCAACACTGGGTGTAGGGTGAAGGATAAAGTGGAGCCCTATTGCTTTGAGACAATTTCTTGACCATGTGCATATATTTAAGGGGGCCATATAGTCCTTTAATTCTTGGTGTTAACACAATTAGCCCTTTGAAAAAGCCCATAAAATTCTTATGAGTAGTTGAAGGCACTTAAGTTTCCACCAACATTTCCACACTTTTAAAATGGAGAAGAAAATAAAGATTCTGATGACTATCAACAACAATGCAGTATATCTGTACACAAATCCCAAATTCACAATACCATAGTTATGTAGATGTTAAAAATCCCATACCTGTTCAAAAATGAGGTTACTAATTTTCCACATTGTTTAAAATTTTTCTTGTTGTTAAGCTGCCGCTATTACTTGTGTGTATTCCTGTCTGTGGTTCTGCTTCTATGCACACGTTCTGTCAATGCTTTTTTGCATCAAAGCTGTGCTTTGTCTCTGAATCGTATTGTATAGAACAGTGTGTGGTTCTTGGACAAGCAGAATCAGCACTGTTTGGAAATATGCCAGGAATTCTAATTCTCTACTCCAATCTAGAATTACTAAGTCAAAAATCCCAGCAATCTGTCTTTAAGCAAGTCTTCCAGATGATTCTGATGCACGTTCATATTTGAGAACTATTGGTATAGAAGGTTGGTTAACTTGCCACTATTCTGATTGAGCAGACAGTAAATATATATTTAGCACCCACTCTCTGAGATTCTTTGCAACCCTATGAGCTATAGGCCAGCGGTCCCCAACCTTTTTGGCAGCAGAGACTGGTTTCGTGGAAGACAATTTTTTACACGAAAGGGAATGAGGAGATGGTTTGTAGATGAAACTGTTCCACCCCAGATTATCAGGTATTAGTTAGATTCTCATATGGAGTGTGCAACCTAGATCCCTTGCTTGCATTGTTCACAGTAGGGTTCGCACTCCTGTGAGAATCTAATGCTGCCACTGATCTGGTAAGAGGCAGTGCTCAGGCAGTAATGCTAGTGATGGAGAGTGGCTAAATACAGTTGAAACCTCGCTCTCGCTTGCCTATGGCTTGCCTCCCGCTGTGTGGCCCAGTTCCAATATTGGTCCATGGGACATTACAGTTCCCATAATGTTTTGAGGCTTCACTTCACTTAACTTTGTTTCATTTTTAAAGAGAGGTAAAACCACATTTAGAGCCATTTAGACTCACACTATGGTATGGCCACATAATCCCAGAGGTATTAGTGAAAATGTGATAACAACCCCAAGGAGCTCCCTAAGTCCTTCTGTGCTAGGATATAATAGATGAACTTAGGACACTGACAACAATTCTTGGGAGAGAGAGAGGTTTCATTTAGAGAGGTTAGTATTTGTGTCTTACGTTGTGCTAACTATGATATGTTTCAGCATCTTGATTAAAACTATGAAACTATATAGCATTATAATCAATTTCAAGTTAAAATGTTTAGAGAAAAATAGATGTGACTGATTCTGAATTAATGAGACTTTCCACGTTTCACAATAATTTTTTTTTGGAAAGTACATTCCTCACCCAGAAAAGCACCACTACCACTCAATGAAGCAGAACCTTTAGTTTTAGCTAGTGGCCACCTCAAAGTGCCGTTGGGGGAGGTGGGGAGAAATGTGGCTCAAGCACTTGAGCTCTTTCTCTCTCCAAGCCTGTTTTTATGCATGCACTTTCTCTCCCTGGAATGTTCCTTCTCAACTTCCCAAATCCCCCCTATTAAAATCCTGCTCTTGAAAAGTCACCTCAAACACCAGCTGTCTTCTTCAGGATGGCTTCACTATTTAAAGTAATGTATAACATATGTTATCTCTCATACCACACAATATATTTTCTTTCTGCTTTTTTTTTTTTTTTGTATTGTCATTACTTATTTGGGTCTTTATTTTATTGAGCTTTAAAACTCCTTGAGGCAAGGACCACATCTTGTTTGCCTTTGTAACCTTCAGAATGAGAGCTAACACCTACCCTGCACACTGGTGCTTAATACACATTAGCTGAATTAATTTACTCGGTCTATAGAATTCCATTGTATATTTATGTTCTATTTATCTAGGAGTGGATAGAAGGATTTTGCACTTATTTTTCACATCTAGTTTTCCTTGTCTATATCCATTCTATTAAATACAAGTTTTATTTGCCATATACTTTCTCCTGTTGTGTTTATGGAAAAATATTTAGTGAGAAACTTACCCTCCAGACCAATAGCTTTTTCATTCTAATAGCACCAAAACAGAAGAAGCCTTTGTCCAACATGATTGCTAGGGGGACAATAGGTCAGATGCTCCTCTTCTGGAGAAGAATGAGAAGCAGCAGCTGGGAAAGATGCTTGTGAATGGCCACCTTCTCAGATTAACTATTTAGTCACTCATCAAAACATTACCAGCCCAAACAATTATATATATGAGTATTAAAAGAAAAAAATGCATTTACACGAAAATTGTGACTTCTAAGTTATTTCCACTCAGAGATTATCAAGTCACAAAATTTTCTCCATTACTAAGGTGATGATGCATCATGAGGGAACATTCGCAAAGTAATATGAACTGATTTTTGTCATAATCGCTTTTGTAATGTTGACTATCAAACTTTATTTTTTAAGATTTTAAATATAATCTAAAATAAGCTTTATAGATTGCTACTATTTACTGAAGAAATTTTCTAAATATTACTTTATTTCTAATGTATTCTTTAAACAATTTTATATTTGTAGACAAAATCCTTCCTAGTTGCCAAAATTCTTAGAATCTGCACAAGATGTTTACTAAACTGAGTCTCATTATCTCCCAACTTCACTTTTCTCAGCTTCCTGACTTGTTCCTTGTACTCCAGTTGGTAAATCAAACCTCTTATGATATTTGAAAACACCATACTGTTTTACCTTAATAATTTGCTCTTGCCTTCCCACCCTTCCCAGCCTTCCCCTGGACACTTCTTAACCTTCATGACTCAGTTCAGGTCTCATCTCCAACAATAATTTGATTGTGGAACCCCAGCCAGTATGACCTGCCTTTACCTTTGCCCCATAGTCCCCTTGTCATCATCTTAAGTCATCACTTACTGCCATGTAACATGTTTTATTGTAATTATCTGTGTTTGTCTTTTATTCCCAATAGTACATAGACTTATCAATAGAAAAGCCATTACGTATTTGACTTTATATTTTCATTTTCTAAAAGCGTACCCTTCTCCTCCTAGGTCTTCCTAAGTGATTGAACTAAATTGTCCAAAGACCCTTAAATAGATTCACAATACTACCTGGGCTATTCATGTTTTAAGGGACATAAAAACTAATATAGTTACAACTTAATATAAATAATAGAATTTCACTACAAGAATATGCCTATAAATTTACAAAATATCTGTTTTACATGAATGGGAAATATAATTCATGTGTCCTTTCATTAATAATATAATTTTCAGGTGTTTCTTTGAGTAAAAAAAAAAAACCTTTTTTTATAGCTTTTAATGTTAAGGTAATTGTAGAGTCATAAACTTGTAAGAAACACGGGGAGATCCAGTATGCCCTTAACTCACTTTCCTCCAGGAGGCTCTTTTAACTGGCATTTAGTTTTGCTTCAAAATATACACATATAGAACTATAAGCTACTGATCCAACAATCCTCAAACGAAATTCTGGAGCTCCTTTCCAAAAATAATTTGATAGGCAAACTTGATCATCCTCACCAAAGAACAGAAAAACTGGAGTGATTCCTTACAAAAAGTAAAGAAGTCCTCTAGGCTTCAGTCCTTCAGAACTCCCCTTTCACATTCACAGATGTTTATAATAGGTGCAGTCATTGTCCATTACTCACAAGGTGATCAAATTATAACTTACCTGACCATACGCTGCGTCCAAAAATTATTTTCAAAATTCAAAAGGATTTTAAATCACCTATGTCTTCCCTCTATTTTGAAACAATAACTAAGTAATAATATAAAAAATGATAGCTAAACCTTTTTAAGCTTGCCTAAAGTAGTTGCAAAGTGGAAAAAAAAATGGTTGATTGAGTCTTTGAATATTGCGCTCCCATTTCAGGTAAAGCAGAAAGAAACAAAGGGGTATCTAAGCTAAATATAATCTACAATACCACTTGCAGTTCATCCTCAGAAATAACGGGTCAAAAATTCAGTTATATCTTATACTATTACTATAGCTCAGTCTGTTAGTATAGTTTAATCCCAGGACGTTGCATGCACCTTCACAAATATTGGTTTATTTTTTGCTTAAAATCATCCTTCATTCCTCTTTGTTCTATTAATTTTCAGTTTCAAAAGTATACATAAGAGAATATCTTGCAGTTTACTGACAGTACTTTCTTGTCTTTTGGCCAGACAATGTAAGCAGCTGCCTAATCTTTTGCCCCTGTATTCTACCTCCTGCTCTGCTCTGTATCTTCTGCTTATGACATAAATAAAGTATGTTAGATTTTGTTCTCTAAGATTCAGACGTTATCCTCTATGGCATGCCATCATCCTTGGGAGGAACAGCACATTAAGTCATTAAAGAAAATTATCTTGATGAGTCATTTTGTCAGATGGTTTGCAACAGGGTTCCCTTGTAGGAATGGGAAAGAGGAGGAAGATGTGATGGAGAGGCAAAGTAGTCAGAGATGGGGAGCAATAGAGTCTAAAAGTCAGAGGCTTAAGTGTTAACATCCATTATTACCGACCTTTATCACCTTACCACCTGTGTGTGTGTGAGTTAAATAACCTAAGTATCTTCCGTTTTTATATTTGTAATCGAGACTAAAAACAGTATCCTTAGAGGGCTATTGTGTGAATTAAGAAAATATTTTTCAGAATATGCAAATAAATGTGCGTGTGTGTGTGTGTGTGTGTACCTTAGGGAAACTACCAGCATAAGGGAAATGGATGTAAAAAAACACAAATAATGTCTCCTTCATCCTTCACAATCTTTCCTTGGTTTTGGCTTGCAAATAGAGTGAGATATATCTCTTTTGATGAAAAGGAGTGCTGTGTTAGGTCAGAGACTTCCTACAGATACATGGACAGAAGGGTCTCTGACATGTAGTCTTGGCAAAGTCTCTGGTTATGTCAACTTGGCAACAGGGGAAACTCAAGCATTTCTATTGGCCTCCATAAGGCTAACCTGTGAAGGAATAGGAAAGAAGGTATTCATCTCTCGAGAATAAGCTAAGCCACTCTACCTCTATGGGAAGAGTGAAAACATATAATCTGTAGACTGCATTGGGGATGGTGTTTCTCATGATACATGACAAGTGATAATATGCTCAACTTTCAGATTTCATGTATTAAGCCAATGGGAATTTGTATGTAGTGTTCAGGATTTACATAGCCCATTGAAGAATTTCCAAAATCTAGCACTGTTGGAGAAAAACTACCCTCTAATGATAATTAAGAAGATACTAAGCTCCAGGCAAATTCTAATAATTTTATAGGTACTATCTCATTTAATATTCACAACAAAATTATGAGGGAGGTACTATTATGTTGCCCATTTTGCAAATAAAATTGAGTCATGGGACACTTCAGTGACTTCTCCTATGGTAATTCACTAATAAATGCAGAGCCAGGAGTTGAACCCAGACATTTTGGCTCCAGAGGCCACATGCTAATCACGATGCTACTTGTCTACCCTGAACAAACTGCTGAGAGTTATGAAATAAGTAGTTTTAGTTCTCTAGGTCTTCTTAAACTAAAATGGGTGGGCACTTTGAGTAGACGATAAACTGACTTCCCTATTGTGATCTACAAACTTTTCCGAGAAAATTATCTTTAGATGCAGCAATCGAAACTTGTGTATAAGGGGAAAAGGAGCTCTTGTCTACCTCTTACTACTTCCCTCGATTTTCCATTTTTCCTAGGGAAAAAAAAAACCTTAAAAATCCATGTTTATGGATTTTCCCCCAACACAGAGCAGTAATTCTGCTATTTCAGGGACAGTGCAGATGTTGGGATTAGTCTCCCTGTATCTCAGAATGTCAACACATTTGCTAAAAATGAATCTATCAGTTAAATGTAGCCAAGAGATTTAGATTATCTATATCCTACCAAGAAGAAATAGTTTATCACTGTTTTTAGAGATTGAGGTAATCTGGCATATTATTGACATGTGCTACAGATTTAATTTAATACCATAGTACAGATATGGGCTCTGATAAGTTATTTTGAAATCTAGGCTAAGATGAGTGGAGTTGTTTCAATATTTATAGGGTTGAAAATGCAGAGTTAGCAAAGGAAGCATTTTAATTAAAACAATATTTTATATGTATGCTCAGAGTAAAATGAAGGGGAATTCTTTTAAAGCCTTATTACTTTTTTCTATATATTTGCTGGAAATACTTGCCGGGCTTTAAGACACAATGAGAAAGATTTGCTTGTTTGCTTGTTTGTTTACCAATGTTTTGTGCCTTTTGTTTTTAGAACCACACAAAAAACAACTCAATAGTTTCTTTTGATTTTACTTTTCTTCCAAATATATTTAGGATTCTTTATTTAGCCTTTTAAAATTGTATGTTTTAGGCATCCTGGAGATAACATCAGTAGAAATCGGAGTTGTTGCCGTCAAAGCCATTAACAGCAACTATTACTTAGCCATGAACAAGAAGGGGAAACTCTATGGCTCAGTAAGTATTCTGCTTTTGTTTTCAAATCCACTCCAGTAAACCATCACCATAGTTTTGGAATGTTTCCTCCAGACACCGAATAGCTTTGTTATCCTTCTATTGCTAGTAAATAGAGCCACAGTGGGTTAGTCACCACTGTTTCAAGGGTTGGCAAAGCAGCTCTTCCAATTCTGTAATCTCCTCTGTTGTTCACCCATTAGTCTACCACACAGGCTGCTGCTGGCATTTGTCTGTGAATGTTCTAAACTGCTAACCAAGTCAGGCTCTCACGGAAGCATCCGGTCAGATTGGCACGGAAAATGAAGACAACTTGGAGAAAAAACACTAAAAACAAAGATCTTGAATTGAGTAGAAACCCATGTATTATATATGTGTTACGGCTGAAGATGAAATAAGGGCTCAGATGTTTTGCATTTTGTTAAAATCTGAAATGGGGAAATGTGTCAAGAAACACCATTTTGCTTGTTGTTCAATCAACTCTAGAATTTTATTTACCTAGACAATAACCTTTAATTCAAATTATGCCTCAAAATCATATATATATGTGGCAAATATTATTTGCAATAGGGTCCTTGTGGAGCAGGTATCCCTGCAGTGCTTTGGGCACATCCATGCCTATATTCCATACCAGGTGTTAAGTATTTGGAATACCACTTCTGCAATCTTGGATCAAACTCTTTTAAACCAATTTCTTAGAAATTTAAGATCTCACTTAAAATGCCAAATAGTTGTTTTATAATTGCAATTGTAATAATAATTAAATTACAAGCAGTGAGACAATTTATCCTGCTCAAGTCCTTAGAAAAAAACGCATCAATCAATCATATCAACATCTACTATATGCCAGATATTGTTTGACATATCAAAGATGCATAAGAAAGAAGTATAGAAATGGGCCTTGACTTCAAATAATTTATAATATATTTAGGGGAAATGTTAACAAATATGAAAGAATTACAGCATGATTGGTTGTTACATGTATGAAAGGATCAGCTATAGCAAAGCAGCCCTATAATAAAGTTGGGAACTAGGTTTCAATCTCTTAGCTGTCATTTGAATGATGACAGGAGTATATTAGTTTGTGCATGTGGATCCATCTTATTGTGTCCCTCCCAGAGATAGATCAAGGGGATGCTAACTGAATTTCATTTTTTTCTCTGGATTCTACTGAAGGGGAGTGTATTGAAGGCAACTATAAACTTGGAAGAATTTTAATTTAATTTTTTGGAGGACATGTAATATTATATATGGCCAGAAATAAAACCTGTGACACAAATCTTTTAAATAATTTTTACTTTTGTAAACAGATCCTGTGTCATTTTTACATTTTTATGTAATCAAAAAGGAATTTCACTTTAAATTTGTAAATAAACTTACTTTGTTGATTAGCATAAGGCTGAGAGAACCATTTAGAACCATTTAGTGACCATTTAGAACCAGCAGCTCTTAAACTTGAGTATGCATCAGAATCAGTGGAAGGGCTTATTAAAAGACAGAATAATGGGATCCACAGCCATATTTTCTGATTCAATAAGTCTGTGGTGCGGTTCAATTTCCATTTCTCACATGGTCCCAGGTGTTCCTGATGCTGCTGGTGCAGTAACCACAATTTGAGAACCGCTGGTCTGGATGTAGAGTAGCCTTATATTTTACTAATATCAGGTCCACTTTTAACTGGGGAGTCAGGCATGCTTTGAGTTGGTCCCTGGGACTAGGGCAAATGCTTTTTTTTTGCATGGGGGTCAGAGGAATTTTAGTAAAATTTCTCCATTACCATTGCTCCCCTAATGAACCCAGAGGAATAACAGACCATTATAAAAAGTGGTTCCATTTAGGGGTTCACATCATAATCTCTTTTGAGGCATGTTTAATGTTTTCATTAAACATGTCCAGGTTCTTCCTTGATCTACTATATCAGAATTATTGGGGAAGAGAACCAGGTACATATTCTTTGAAGAGATAACAACACACATACTTAGTCTAGACCCAACGTCCTAGAGCCAGCTAACACTAATTTAGATTAAGGAAGAAAATGTAAATAATTTTAATGAATATAAAAGATTTTAAATACTTTTAATTGATAAAATATACTTATTTAAAAACATGACATCAAGGAGAAATGGATAACTTTCAAATAAACTCTGACATAAAAATATTTAATACTTTTCTTCACATTTCTCCTCTTTTTTTCTTCTGCCCCAACACAGCTCATGGACTGTGCTTATGCTTCATCTTGAGCTCTAAGCTCTGTGAATTATTTCATTCGAATTATTTATTTAAAGTAGAGTCCGGTGGCTTTCTATTATCTGCAGTGGCACTTATCTGAGATTTCTCTCATTAATGTGTTTGTTGTTCACTGTCTTCTCCCAATAGATTGTGACCTTGGAGAGAGTGAGGTCAGTCTTGTCCCCCACTATTTGTTCAGCACTTAGAACCGTACAGAGCACAGTTATACACTGCATAAACCTAACCTCTCGTAGAAGCTCAGCCAATTAAAGAACATACTTTCCACTTCCAGCGTGTCTCAGAAAGAAACTCATTCTCTAACCATAACATTCTTTTTTGTGTAACTTTACATTTCTACTAGGAATAATGAAAAATTATGGTTTGTTCAAATTTTAAACGAAAAATTTATTCAAGTTCAATATTCTGCTCAGAGTGGAATAGAACTAACATCAAAATTTATAAGTGCATATCTAATATAATTCTGTATATTAGGTGACAACTCTTGTAATTCCTACCTTCATTTTTTTGTTTCATACAGTATCCATCGATTCCGTAAGCCCTCCTAAAAATCTGACTTGGGCAAAGATTCAGACTGACTGATTAAACCAGTTTTATATCTATTCTCTTGAATTATCTTCCTCTATTCCTTTTTGGAAACTGTATACCTTTCTTATATTTTCATTATCCATTCTCTAAGCAATTTATCTATTGTATTTTGAGTTTTCTCCTGACTGATGGGATTCAGTAAATAAAGTATAAAACTGAATTAAATAGAATAGGTCTTCATAGAGCATGATTTAAGGACCAAAGAAAATTTTCAGGTAGCTGGAAAAAATCCAAACTTCTTTTAAAAAAAACTTCCCGAACCCTGCTTTTGAGACCTTGCTGTAGCCTGAATTTTCTTTTTATACATAACTGCTTATGATTTGCTTAGATCCTGTCAACAACATATATTTCGAGGCCCCTTCTCTAGAGATTTGGTAACTTTGGCCCAAATATTTAAAACATCTGAAATAAAAAGGCTGATACATGTGCACTTCAATTTAAGAAACATTACTCTATAAATTAATTTTGGGGAGGAAATTTAACATTAAGCATAGGCTCCCACTTTTCTATACCTAGCTTCATCTGAAATATGAAATCACCTCAAACAATCTCAGTCCTTCATTAGTCTCTAAACTGTACCCCATTTATTGATTGAAATGAACATAATTATCCATATTTTAAAAATTACTCTGCTTTGAAAAGTATATAGTTTTAGACAGACTGAGATAAAGAGAATAAAAGTAAATCCACACTAAGGATTTATATTCCTTTCAAATACAGAATTATTTTTGTTTTATCAAAATCCTTACCTTAAATAATTTACCTTTCCTTCTTACTTTCAGCCAGTTAAATCATCATTTGAATGTTATATTTAAATATTACTTTATAGAAGAGAAGCATTTAAGACTAAAAAATTTCAGGACAGATAACTTGAGCTGGTAGCATTAACATAGAATACATCTGCTTCTTATGGTTCTGATAATGTTCTAAACTGTGATAAATCCTACAGACACCTAGGTATATAAACATATACATTTTCAGGAACTTGGAATTTTGTAGAAATTTCAAAAAGTCTCAAGGTGAGAGAAACTGCCAAGTACAGTCCTCAACTGAACTATGCCCACGGGGCCCTTGCTTTGGATGAAGAAGATAGAACCAGAGGGCAAGTGCTCCAATTCCTTAGCTTCTTAACTACTTTAGTTTGAGTATAAGAAAAGAAGCTACTTCTCTTTTTCTGTTTGTTTTTGTTTTGTTTTGTTTTGTTTTGAGACGGAGTCTCGTTCTGTTGCCCAGGCTGCAGTGCAGTGGAATGATCTCGGCTCACTGCAACCTCTGCATCCCAGCTTCAAACTACTCTCCTGCCTCAGCCTGCCGAGTAGCTGAGATTACAGGCGCCCGCCAATACGCCCGGCTAATTTTTTCTATTTTTAGTGTAGACGGGGTTTCACCATGTTGGCCAGGCTGGTCTTGAACTCCTGACCTTGTGATTCGCCTGCCTCAGCCTCCCAAAGTGCTGGGATTACAGGCGTGAGGCACTGCGGAGGCTACTTCTAAAGCCAGAGTCTTGAGATCATTGGGCTACTTCCTCTTTGTTATTAACTCCAGAGTAAGAACCTGGATTTGTGGAGTGTGTGAGAGCGAAGCCTTGTCCAGGAATGTCTCCTTAAATCCAATTGGCCTCCTGAACAAAACCAAAGCTTTATGGCTATGGGATGGAACTTCCCAGGATCCAAGTCCTTAAGATACAATGTAGGCATTGCTATTCACCATGCTCATAATTTCTTCAACATAGTAGTTCACAAAACGAGGAATTCCATGTCCTAGTTTTCAATCCCTAGAGTTCACGAGCAAAATCTGTCAAAATTCCAAGCTATAGAATATTGAAAATAATTTCATTAAATTAAGAAATTTGATATTTGGAAGAAAGACATCCCCTCCTTTTGGTTATGCAGAACTATTGTGGTTTTGCTATAAGCTCTGCTTTCTTATGAATGTGTGTGTGTATTTATTATGGATTTGTAGGTAAAGTTTGCAAACTTGACAAGCCCATATCTTTCCTTCAGTTCTATTTTTTCCCATGGGGCCCCTGGTTATTACTGTAAAAGAAGCATTATAACACTATTCTTTATTACTGACTCATCACAAATATTGTTAGTGGGATGTCTACTTCTTGACAATCACTCTAGGCACTTAAACCATATAATATTCAAAGCACATCAGCTTTTTAAAAGGGCTTTCAAAAAGTGGCTATGATGATCAATTAAAATGTATCATGTGCTTTCAAACAGAATGTGTTTTGTGGTTCTGAGATTTACTTTTCTATTGTTGACGTTATGTATTAAGTGCACAACTTAGGTACAAATGGCAACTACAAACAGAATCCTTGGACTGGAGTTCTCTGGATGGCTTGTATCAAATGAAATCAAGTACAATCACCATAGGAATAAAAGATTCTGTTTTTCCTTTGCAGAAAGAATTTAACAATGACTGTAAGCTGAAGGAGAGGATAGAGGAAAATGGATACAATACCTATGCATCATTTAACTGGCAGCATAATGGGAGGCAAATGTATGTGGCATTGAATGGAAAAGGAGCTCCAAGGAGAGGACAGAAAACACGAAGGAAAAACACCTCTGCTCACTTTCTTCCAATGGTGGTACACTCATAGAGGAAGGCAATGTTTGTGGATGCAGTAGAACCAATGGCTCTTTTGCCAAGAATAGTGGATATTCTTCATGAAGACAGTAGATTGAAAGGCAAAGACACGTTGCAGATGTCTGCTTGCTTAAAAGAAAGCCAGCCTTTGAAGGTTTTTGTATTCACTGCTGACATATGATGTTCTTTTAATTAGTTCTGTGTCATGTCTTATAATCAAGATATAGGCAGATTGAATGGGATAGAAGTTATTCCCAAGTGAAAAACATTGTGGCTGGGTTTTTTGTTGTTGTTGTCAAGTTTTTGTTTTTAAACCTCTGAGATAGAACTTAAAGGACATAGAACAATCTGTTGAAAGAACGATCTTCGGGAAAGTTATTTATGGAATACGAACTCATATCAAAGACTTCATTGCTCATTCAAGCCTAATGAATCAATGAACAGTAATACATGCAAGCATTTACTGGAAAGCACTTGGGTCATATCATATGCACAACCAAAGGAGTTCTGGATGTGGTCTCATGGAATAATTGAATAGAATTTAAAAATATAAACATGTTAGTGTGAAACTGTTCTAACAATACAAATAGTATGGTATGCTTGTGCATTCTGCCTTCATCCCTTTCTATTTCTTTCTAAGTTATTTATTTAATAGGATGTTAAATATCTTTTGGGGTTTTAAAGAGTATCTCAGCAGCTGTCTTCTGATTTATCTTTTCTTTTTATTCAGCACACCACATGCATGTTCACGACAAAGTGTTTTTAAAACTTGGCGAACACTTCAAAAATAGGAGTTGGGATTAGGGAAGCAGTATGAGTGCCCGTGTGCTATCAGTTGACTTAATTTGCACTTCTGCATTAATAACCATCAACAATAAATATGGCAATGCTGTGCCATGGCTTGAGCGAGAGATGTCTGCTATCATTTGAAAACATATATTACTCTCGAGGCTTCCTGACTCAAGAAATAGACCAGAAGGCCAAATTCTTCTCTTTCAATACATCAGTTTGCCTCCAAGAATATACTAAAAAAAGGAAAATTAATTGCTAAATACATTTAAATAGCCTAGCCTCATTATTTACTCATGATTTCTTGCCAAATGTCATGGCGGTAAAGAGGCTGTCCACATCTCTAAAAACCCTCTGTAAATTCCACATAATGCATCTTTCCCAAAGGAACTATCAAAGAATTTGGTATGAAGCGCAACTCTCCCAGGGGCTTAAACTGAGCAAATCAAATATATACTGGTATATGTGTAACCATATACAAAAACCTGTTCTAGCTGTATGATCTAGTCTTTACAAAACCAAATAAAACTTGTTTTCTATAAATTTAAAGAGCTTTACAAGGTTCCATAATGTAACCATATCAAAATTCATTTTGTTAGAGCAGGTATAGAAAAGAGTACATAAGAGTTTACCAATCATCATCACATTGTATTCCACTAAATAAATACATAAGCCTTATTTGCAGTGTCTGTAGTGATTTTAAAAATGTAGAAAAATACTATTTGTTCTAAATACTTTTAAGCAATAACTATAATAGTATATTGATGCTGCAGTTTTATCTTCATATTTCTTGTTTTGAAAAAGCGTTTTATTGTTTGGACACAGTATTTTGGTACAAAAAAAAGACTCACTAAATGTGTCTTACTGAAGTTTAACCTTTGGAAATGCTGGCGTTCTGTGATTCTCCAACAAACTTATTTGTGTCAATACTTAACCAGCACTTCCAGTTAATCTGTTATTTTTAAAAATTGCTTTATTAAGAAATTTTTTGTATAATCCCATAAAAGGTCATATTTTTCCCATTCTTCAAAAAAATTGTATTTCAGAAGAAACACATTTAAGGCACTGTCTTTTGGCTTATAGTTTAAATTGCATTTCATCATACTTTGCTTCCAACTTGCTTTTTGGCAAATGAGATTATAAAAATGTTTAATTTTTGTGGTTGGAATCTGGATGTTAAAATTTAATTGGTAACTCAGTCTGTGAGCTATAATGTAATGCATTCCTATCAAAACTAGGTATCTATTTTTCCTTTATTTGAAAATAATAATTGCACCTGACACATAAACATAGACCACCCACAACCAAAATTAAATGTTTGGTAAGACAAATACACATTGGATGACCACAGTAACAGCAAACAGGGCACAAACTGGATTCTTATTTCACACAGACATTTAGATTACTAAAGAGACTATGTGTAAACAGTCATCATTATAGTACTCAAGACACTAAAACGGCTTCTAGCGAAATATATTAAAACTTGCAGAGGCCAAAAATAGAAAACATCTCCCTGTCTCTCCCACATTTCCCTCACAGAAAGACAAAAAACCTGCCTGGTGCAGTAGCTCACACCTGTAATCCCAGCAGTTTGGGAGACTGTGGGAAGATGGCTTGAGTCCAGGAGTTCTAGACAGGCCTGAGAAACCTAGTGAGACATCCTTCTCTTAAACAAAACAAAACAAAACAAATGTAGCCATGCGTGGTGGCATATACCTGTGGTCCCAACTACTCAGGAGGCTGAAACGGAAGGATCTCTTGGGCCCAGGAGTTTGAGGCTGCAGTGAGCTATAATCTTGCCATTGCACTCCAGCCTGGGTGAAAAAGAGCCAGAAAGAAAGGAAAGAGAGAAAAGAGAAAAGAAAGAAAAGACAGAAAGACAGGAAGGAAGGAAGGAAGGAAGCAAGGAAAGAAGGAAGGAAGGAAAGAAGGGAGGGAAGGAAGGAGAGAGAAAGAAAGATTGTTTGGTAAGGAGTAATGACATTCTCTTGCATTTAAAAGTGGCATATTTGCTTGAAATGGAAATAGAATTCTGGTCCCTTTTGCAACTACTGAAGAAAAAAAAAAAGCAGTTTCAGCCCTGAATGTTGTAGATTTGAAAAAAAAAAAAAAATGGAGATATTGAGAGATCTGCCTCTGTAGGAGTATGGTCCCAGGCCCACAAAGTTAAAGTGCATCAGCCACAAATATGTGTCCATTTGAGTTTTGGTTCTGAGAACACTCCTCATAAAGATATAGAATCACTCCCTCCTCCTAACTCGCAAAAGGCTGAACAGTGTATAGTATGTTACATTTAAATAAAAACAATAAAAATGTTGGGAAAAGAAAATTAAAATATTGTCCTTGTTTGTTTTATTAGTCAGAAACTCTACCTGGTAATAAAGAGAGAAGCTCAAGTGTGTGCATGGCAGGATGTGGTTAAATGCCCCACAGCCCCAAACAACAACAACAGAAAAAAAAATTACTCAAACATTTGTAAGTTTTCTCTAATGTTTCACATGTGTGAGTTAGCTATCTTTACTCTAATAACAACCAAATGCTTTCAATCTTTTCTAAATATTCAGGTCCACCTAATTTACACAGTGGATAAAGAAAAATGAATTGGAAACGAGGATGGCTTATGAAACAATGGAAGACTTTTGGAGGAAAGCCAGGTGGCTGCAGAATCTGATTTCAAGGGGATGAATGACCAATGAATTTGATTTGAAAATTAGAGAGAAAAAATACATAATAATGCAAGTTGCTTCCAGGGCCCAAGCAAGTTTATGAACCCAATTTATATAGATCAGCATTAATGCTGCACAGTTCTAATAATTTGGATGCTGCCAATTCAAGGTTTGTGATTATTCAGTGAAGTAAAATTTACCTTTTTCATATTACTGAAGGGTTCAGCTGGTCCAGACTTTGTCTAAATAAAGTTATATATGTAGCTTAAAATATTTAAGAGAAGATGTCTAGTACATAAGAAGTGGGACATATACATGCAAACAGATAACATATTGATTAAGAGTTCTTATTTATTTCATGAAGCAGGACTTTTCCAACTTAAACTGAAAAAAAAATAAAAAGGAAGAGGAATATCTTTGAAGGATGCTCAGGAGAAAAAGGAACTCTGAGTTCTATGAGTACTTAGAAATGTAGTAATGAAGATCTGCTTCTTCTCAGACATTCATTTTCTCTTACCCTTCATTGGTTTTATTTGGTTAGGCCAGATTGCTTCTAGTCTACTTCTTTCCTACTCCAAAACCCCAAACCCCAAACTCCTTTACTACAAGATCCAAAAAGGTAAACATCCTAGATATAACTCTTATTGGCCAGGTTTGGATAACATACCAACCTCTAGACCAATCAGTATAAGAGATTTGGGAATTGTGATTGACCAATCTTCAGTGACATGACCACAGAGAGGCAAGGTGAAGATTTTGGCAGCCCACACAACCGCAACTAGTGAAGAAGAGTACACCAAGGAGACAGCAGTGCTGCAGGTGCAAAAACCAAATGGTTGTTTGCTACATCTTATTAAATGAAGCTGTGACATAAAAGCATTTTCTATTCCTATATTTCCCACCAATTCCAATTATTCTTCACCTGTTTGTCCAAATTAGAGAGGTTTTAAGATCATTCTCTTTCATATGTTCTTTACTATTGAAAGATTACTTTTGCATTGTTTTGTTTTAAGCCAAGAGTAGGGCCCTGGATATAGCTAGGCTCACTGTGGTTTTGCAAACTTTATATTGGGATGAATGCAAGTTTTCACTGAATAAAAAGCTGGTCCTTCTACTTCAACCTGTATCACAATATGATGTTATAAATGTTTCTTTCAGTTTATCCCAGGAGTATGTGCTAGTATTTTCAAGTGTATCGACATATAGAAAAAATCTGAAACCCTGATGTCATTCATTGTTTAAGTGTAAAATAAAAAAGAAAATAGAAAAAACCTGCTTTGTCTTTTACTACATTCAACATGTGACAAAAGAAAACTTTATCACCTAAACTTTATCTATTTATCTTTTTGCAGAATAGTAAAATAAAACACAAAATGCCCTTGCAAGTGAATAATCTTTGGAAAATACCTTCATAAATACCATGTATTTGTTAAAATGGAATAATCATGATCAAACTAATGAGGTCAAACGAATTGGTCTTGTTCCTAAGTGGCTAATAATGAACATTTCCATGAGCCTGTTCCATGATAGCAACAAAGGGCAACAATTCCATAAAGAGAGAAAAGCCACATGCCAAACATACATGCACGTGGCATGTATTATCTTACACATTTTTATTATCCGCCACAAAAGAGTCCATGTTCATTGTTTAATACAGGCAATTGCATCCTCTAGAGATCAGCACAGCAAATGAAGGATCAAAACACCCCATGCTCCTCATTACAACTGTAAATTGAACATATGCCTTCATACAACTTAGGCAGTGACCCCAGCTATAGAATAACCAACTACAGTGAGGTCTTACCCCTCCGAAAGTTTGGTTTTAATTACCTTATACACATCTTAAATGCCTAAATCATCTTACGGTTTTCTAAATTATTTAGTTATTATCTCTGTGGTCAATTTAAGCTGCTGACAATGCAAATATTCCCAGCGAGGTCTTTCAAGGAGAAGTAAATTAAAACCAGTGTTTCATGAGGTATTACAATTTTTAAAAGACTGCTTTTTATGGTTACAAGAAGTATTAGGGTTGGGGTCACTAGTCGAATCAACTCAGCATTAAAAAGATTTTAACATCAGGTATATAAACACTAAATGTCTTGATAGCCATTTTTTTCAGTGACATAATCAATATGTTCAGATATCAATGGTGTTTAAGTCAATACCTATAAAATGTTACAAGAAAAATATCTGTTTTAGGGGGCTTTCCCACTGAGGAAAACAAAAGAGAAACACTGAAAGATGGTATGCATGTAAGTAAAGATACAAACAATATCTTATTTGCTTTCCTGACAAATCAGATACTGGGCATGAAATGCATTTTACAATTGGTGTTTATACTCATGCAGCAAAACATGAAACTAAATGCTATTTTCAAGTCAGTGTAAGCAATCATTTCTCCTCATCTTATAAAGTTCTGCATTTCATCCTCCAGTATCTCCTAAGAAATAGTCAAATCAGTACATTTCAACTGCAACAATTAGCTTATCTTTCTCTTTCTCCTCATTTTCAATGCCAGGTTATATTAAACAGCTATGTGATATGTATTCCCTTATTAGACTCACAAGAAAATGATAGACTTTATTTAGACAAATCATCTACTTCAGCTGCTTCAAGTGAGTAGACTCCATAGTAATGTTCGTAGAGATTGTTGGAGGCAATTAGTATTCAGAACCTGGAAGTATTGTTACATTCTCCACATTTTTAAACATTTCTGTTTCTCTCCACACATATAAGTATTCTCTCATGATAAAATTAATTATCCCTAATCATTTAAATTAATTAAACCTAGTATTGGAAAAAAACTAAACATAAGGACTATTATGGGTTGAAGTCCTAATTCCCAGTACCTTCCAAAGCGGCTTTATTTAGAAACAGGGTCGATGCAGATGCAATTAGTTAATATGAGATCAGGCTAGAATAGGGTGGACCTCTAATGTGACTCTAATCTGACCTGTAATCTTTATGAAAAGGGGAAATTTAGATGCTTGCACACAGGTAGAACTGTCTTAGTCCATTCAAGCTGCTATAACAATATTATTATAAATATAGTGGTTTTTATAAACAATAGAAATTTATTTCTTATAATTCTGGAAGTCTGAGACCAGGGTGCCAGCTTGGCTGAATTCTGGTAAGAACCTGCTTCCTGGTTCATAGATGACTGCCTTCTCACTGTATCCTCAGATGACAGAAGGGAGGAGGAGGCTTCCAGGATCTCCATTATAAAGGCACTAATCTAATTTAAGAAGGCTCTCCTCTCATCACCTAATCACCTCCGAAGGCCCCCTCCACCTCTTACTACCATGGCATTGGGGATTCGGTTTCAACATAGAAATTTTGGGGAGACAAACATTCAGTCTGTAGCAAGAACACCAGGTGAACATGAAGGCAGAGATTAGGGTGAGTCTTCAAGCCCAGGAACACCAAAGCTTGCCAGTAAACCACCAGAAACTGGGAGAGAGGTGTGGCACAGATTCTCCCTCAGGAAGAACCAACTGTGCCAACACCTTGATTTCAGACTTCTAGCCCTCAAAACTGTGAGGTAATAAATTTCTGTTGTTCAATCCATCCAGTCTGTGACACTTTGTTATGGAAATCCTAGGAAACTAATACAGGGCACGTAACTTAAGACCACAGAACTTATAGTTAGGAATTGGTCTTTCACACCTGGAATCATAAGTCAATAAAAGAATTGTTTGCTCCAACCTTCATATTAACAAAAAATCCTTAACCAGCTCCTAAGGCATGCATGTACAGTTTTGCCCAGTAAATCTTTACTTAATCAACCCATAGATTTTTTTTTTGGAATATTCCCATAGTCATGGGGATGCCATCTGACTATGGTACACTTTTCCCTTAAAGTTTTTGTATGGTTGTCCGAATGGCCCTACACATAATAGGTTCGAATAACTACATTTGACTTATATCTCAATATGCAAATTAGGTGAGTTTGGTGTAGGCCAGAAAATGCAGTGTGAAATAGACATGCTATTGAGGGTTGTGATTTTTAAAAATACTTGACCTTCTCTGTTTACTAGAGAAATAATAAAAAAACATAATCAGACCATTACATACAATATAAATCTATTCATGGCAGCCTCCACTAACTTCTGATAATTTACAACAGTTTATATGGAGTAACACCGCTCTTAATGATTTTTTACACAAAAATGTTTGAAATTACACGATCAAGGAGACATGACTACAAAGTAATTGAATTGGCCAACATATCAAAATTTATATATTCAAATAAATATTTCCCACTTCAGATTAGAACATTAGAAGACTATTTATATTACTAGTCTTCATCTTAGAAATCAGATGCTCTCTTAACTCTTACGCCCTGCCAATGCATGTGTTTGATCCCAGTGACTTTGTATCCTATCCATGGAAGTTTATACCCAGGGTCCCACAATCATTTACAGTCCTAGCTTCTGTCTTTTTTAGTCTTCCTTTTCCCAATATAATTGCAGAATTAACTTTTGAGTCCAAATGCATTACTAAATTGGTTCCTTTCCTATGTTCCTACTGTATGCAACTATAAGACAGGTAAATAATAAGGGTCCCCTTCTCTGAACAATTTAGTAAATCCATCTGGAACAAACAATGAATAAAACAAAGGAATGCTTGTGTTATGTAGCCAAAAGCTACAAGGATCTTTTGTAAATACAGTCACATTTGCCAAATCTTCTCTCTTAATTATCTTATTTCTTAAAAATGTTATTGAACCATTAACATCTACCCAGGTTTAAGCACCATAATTCTTTAATCACCACCTAATGTTTCACAGACTTTCTAATCTATCATTCCTCTTTGATAAACACAAAAATCTCAAACTGTCCTTTAATGTTATAGGAAAGTAAAAATAAATTTAAGATCTTGACTGAAAATCTAAACCTTTGGGCCAAGAACGTTTGTTTTCAAATTATACTTGACCCATAAGAGAGTCTATATTCATGATTTTCTCTGTTAAAGACAGTTCAGGGCAAGGATTTCACAACCTCTCCGCTATTGATATTTTACACTGGACTGCCCTGTACCTTGTAGCAGGGATCCTTAGCAGCATCCCTGGCCTCTACTAATTAGATGCCGGTAATGCTCTATCAGTTGTGACAGCCAAAAATGTCATTAATTTGGGGTAAATAAACATTTTTATAATATTGAATTTTCTCCAACCACGTACTTAATTTTTCTTTTCCTGAAGCCTTGTTATATGGTCTGCACATTTCTCATTAGGTTTATTGCTACGTATTTTATAATCTTTTCCATTTTGATTTTTGTTTTGGTTGTGTGATCTCCGTTCATTATATATTTAGACTAACCATGAGTTTATGTAATTTTAAGTTCACATGGGAAGATGTATTGTCTAGTGGGTACTTGGGGGAAAAATCCATCCTTCGCTGATAATTTACTGGTGAAGCCAATCATATCTAAAAGGTTGACAGTGCTTTGTATCTTATCCTCCTGTCTTCACCATGTGAAATTCTATCTCCATTGTGCTGTTAGTAGTTAAACAAGCAAGGAGCTATCAGACCTACAACAAAATAGACCTCTGCAAAGGAAATACAATTATGGTGGGATAACCCAATGCTAGGTGATTATAGAAGCACTCAACATTCAAAATACCATAAATAGACTTTAAGACACAACACAGTCCTATTACCAGAAAACTTGTTTAAAATTTGGGTGCTATATCAAATGCAGCACATTACTTGAAATGTTTATCTCTATCCTTCTACTTTATTTATTTTATTTTATTTTATTTTATTTTATTTAATTATTGTTTTGAGACTGAGTTTTGCTCTGTCTCCAAGGCTGGAGTGCAGTGGGACAGCTCAGCTCACTGCAACCTCCTCTTCCTAGGTTTCAAGCAATTCTCCTGCCTCAGACTCCAGAGTAGCTGGGATTACTGGTGTGTGCCACCATTCCTGGGTAATTTTTGTATTTTTAGTAGAGACAGGGTTTCACTATGTTGGCCAGGCTGATCTCGAACTCCTGACCTTGTAATCTGTCTGCCTCGGCCTCCCAAAGTGCTGGGATTACAGGCGTGAGCCACCGAGCACAGCCTATCCTTCTACTTTAATATCTTAATCTTATAAGTGAGAAAATTGAAGTTCATTTTACTTCCCAGAGCTTATTGCTAGATAATGAAGCTGGTATCCTGACTAAAATCACTCTTCTTCCCATTATATGTGTACTTTCCAAAAAATAAAACAAATCAGAATGATATTCTTTATAGCCCAATGTTCAATTTTTCAGAAATGCAATTCTAAGAATAATGAAAGTTTTTCACTTTAATGACACATCTCACATTGTGGATACTTTTTGGGAGGAATAGCATGTACTTTTCAATCAGAGAAACATAACTTTTAATCCCAACTCTGCCAATTTCTAGAAGTAAACTTAGAAAACTTACCTCATTTAAGGTAAAAAAAGAATGAACAAAAATCTTGGATAATCATTCCTAACACTTGGGACAGTCATTAGCATTGAATGTTATCGTATTTGTTCACTGTTTTCTATAATGCCTGGCCAGAATTAAGTGCTCAGCACGTGTTGGTTTCCTCCCCTTTCTGGTCAATTGTGAACATTTATTAAAAGTTTCCTTATGTGCTAAAGTAATGACTGGGTCACCCTCAAACTCTCCACATGTGCTCAAGTGATTACTTCGTTACACAGATTTCAAGTTTGATTTGTGTAGTATTTCTTTCTTTTCCAGAAAATCTCTTTCTGACTATTGACTAGATCATCATTTTATATTAAAGTCATGCCTCTCTCAGCACTGTGGATTCCTGGGCATGGGGCCAGCTCATGAGGTAGTAGTTTGTTCCTGAACCACAATTTTTGCTCTTGGGAAGATGGGCTTTCTCAAGCATCAGAATACAAGAGGCGAAGATAATGTGAAAAGAACCAAAGCATGGACAGGGCTTTCTTACCACAGGAGGTGGTAAGGGGGTGACAATGTCTGTTAGATGATTGGTTTAAAGACCAAGAGAGACTGATATTTCATAATGTTCTTTTGAAAGGAAGGGTCAGCCCTGCTAGCGTGAGGGCTTCTAGAAAAGTTACATGTCTTAGTAAAACAATGGTTTAACAATAATTTAGTTTTTTACCCCAACCAATACAAATCATCACTTTTATTGAAAGTGAAAGTGACAATTCTTTAACCCACAGGGAATAGGGGGCATAAGAAAATGGACAAATCTATCTTGAATATTCTATTCTGTATAACCACCTGTTCTGTTAAATTCTTAATCCTTGCATAAATAAATTGGGAAATGAGGACAAACACACCTATCATCTCTATTTCTAAGAAAACAATTCAGATTTTAGAATCCTGGGTGGTACATGGCTGGAGGACTGCCTGGATCCTAGACACAAGGCATTATTCCCCAACAGCTGAAAGCAAGTTGCGTGGCCCCCGCAGGGCAGTGACATCCAGTGAAGGCTCATAAATCATGCCTCCTTGCTCAATTGCGGATGATTCTATAGGGTCATCCCCTGAGCAATCAGCTGATACATTTATTGTGTGTTAGTCTCATATCAGCTCTTTCCTTTTCTCAATCCTATTTCTTCGCTCCCTCTCAGAGACTCCCAAGAGCACTCCCCAATAAACTTCCTACGTGAAAATCTCCACAAAATCGACTTCTTCTAGAATTAGTTCTAAGATATTCTATTTGTGTATTTTGTTTTAGGAAAGGAGTTATTTGAGAAAACTAACACATAGCTTATCCCTTTCTCTGAATGATGATTGCTTCAGTTTTAGCTTAATAGCATGTGAGTTTAATAAGTCTCCTAGAGAAACCTGAAATCACACAACACTTTCTAGGAGCAAATAGATGAGGAAAGCAGCAAGTTTTAGGACTAGTTTGGAGAGATGCAACAGTGTTGAATGGTAAGAGTGCATTTACCAATCTGGTTCCAGAATATGAATTACAGTCTCATGAGCACTGAGCTATGTGCCAAGTTCAGGCAGAGGCAAAATGGTAATTATCTAAGTTCTTCCTACTTTATTTTATTGGAGAACCAGTGAAGAGAACCTATGAACATACAAATTATGGTGCAGAAAACCTAAAGGTTACAGAAATATACCCAGAAATTCCAAAAGGAACATTTCTAAATTTTTTTTACACAAAATAAAAAGTTATTGAAAGGGAAAATGGAAGGTATGTAGGTATATGACTTCACCGTAAGAGAGTTCATCAGAATTTGTCTTGAGTCCAAAAACTAAAGAGTAATATTTTCAAAACTAAGAAAAGTTCCAGAGTAGCCTCTTCAAACAGTTTGAGGCCTAATTATGTATTTGTATTTTTGTAAAGAAAATTACTGATAACAATTTGCTATTTTTTTTTCCAATGTTTCCAAAGTGCTGTGTTGAAATTCCATTACTGGGAACCTCGAACATCATTATTCAGGACAATTCCCTATTATTATGTTGGAAATGGAACTTAATTTCAGGTTTCCAATTCCTAGTCCCAAGTGGGAACCAAATATCACAGAACAAAATGTCATGCAATAAGATCGGATGCTAAAGTATGTGACAGTAACCAGATGTTTCCCTGACAATTACCAAACAGCCAAAGCCAGTCAAAGAAATGAAATACAGCACTTCTCACAAGTCAAATGGCATGCCACATTGTCATTAAGCATGTTGGTATTTGCCAGTTTATGTTCTGATGAGCACACCCTGGATGTCTCTGAAGAAACACAGAATAAAATGCAAAGTACGATTATTTTGTGAAATATATTTTTAAAGTATACTTTAATAGTCCCCAAATAGGGCAATTCATATTATCAACAACACAATCCAACTTCTAATCAAGATGCAAAGTAGAGAAAAATAGGTTTTTGATTATTCTACTGAAACCTCCTTGTCATCGTTCCCACCCCAAACACTCACATTAACTACTTTGTCATCTCTGAGACGTCTGATGAGGCTTTTTATAAGAGAAATGAGAAATATGAGGGATTTTCAGCTTAAAGATGATGAAGCAAAATTAAAACTGACCGCCACCACCCCGCACCTTCAATACTATTTATGACACAGATCAGAGTCTTAGTTCATGGTGGTGTTCCTCATCGTCAATGCCAAATTGCCAATCTCAGAGAGCAGATTACTTTTTCAGGACTGATATCTCTATTGCTTCTTGATATTCAGTTTTAACACCATGCTAAACTGATGGTCAGTAGTGAAACCAAAGATGAAAAACAGAAATACTCTTCAAGCCCAATGGAGATAACCAAACCTCCATGAGGCAAGGGCAAATATTAGTTTAATGGATTAGAGAAAACATTTCAACAGTCAAAAGTCAGAAATATAGATAAAAATTAAAAAGCCTTTTAAAGTAAAAATAATCTTAGATTAATACAAGTGTTAGAGGTAATCATATGTAAATAACAGATTGACCCAAGAAAAGTGAAAACAATATATATTTAAATTCTGGTTCCATGTGTTTTTTTTTCTGGGAGCTCCAAAGTTTCGTATGAACTAATATGAGATATTTATGAGTTTAATATAGGATAGGATAGCAATTTTGGAAGTGTTTTAAGTTTTAAAATGTATCCTTGAACTTTTTTCTAAGATCACACTTTTCATTACATCTAAGAAAGACATCACTTGGTGGCTAACACACAATATTCTATAGACAAGCTTTTAAAAAAATTCTATTTGCTAAGAAATCTTAAGCTATGAAAAATATCTACTGTCCCGTTTTTCCCCACTTTTACAGAAATAGTATTTGATGAAATGTACAGTTGCCTTCAGCACTCCCTGTATGCAGAACACAGCAAACAGGTGACCCAGTCAATTTGGAGAGAAAAGGGTCAAGATCTGCCTCCCTGTGATTTTGTAAAAATTTTTATTTGGTTCTTTTGTTTTAACTGATGCAATGCATTCCATTTTTTGAGCTACCATAATGTATTTATCTTTCTTCAAACTGATACATAGGTCATTTCTAAATACTTATAAACATTGATGCAGTAAATTGTCTTCTACAAGTCCTTTTATGTACAAGGGCAAAAAACCTCTTCAGTGTGGGGCAAAAAACCTCTTCAGTGTGTAACAAAAGGTGGACTCAAGGGTTTGAGTATCTTTGAGCTTGTACACAGGTTGTCACGTTGCTCTCCAAAAGGAAAGATTTAAATGTTAAATTTTAACATGGTTTGTGTTTTCCTATCATTAAAAATATTCTTTCCCAACTTAAAGTTGTAAATGTTTTCTCATAATTATTTCTGAAAGTTTGAATATATATTTTCACATTTATATTTTCAATTCATGTCCAATTTATTTTTGTTACAGGTTAAGCTATGGATAAAGTTTTATTCTTTTTGATAAGGATAGCCAATGGTACCCTTATTTATGTTAAAGTCTACTCCTGTCATACATAGAATGACCATATGGCTGGGCGCAGTAGCTCATGCCTGTAATCCCAGGACTTTAGGAAGCCAAGGAGGGTGGATCACAAGGTCAGGAGATCAAGACCATCCTTGC
Source organism: Pan troglodytes (assembly GCF_028858775.2). Taxonomy (NCBI): domain Eukaryota; kingdom Metazoa; phylum Chordata; class Mammalia; order Primates; family Hominidae; genus Pan; species Pan troglodytes. Next base: position 68,485,548 of record NC_072402.2, read on the forward strand.
CAACATGGTAAAATCCTGTCTCTAGTAAAATACAAAAAATTAGTTTGGCATGGTGGCACGCACTTGTAGTCCCAGGTACTTGGGAGGCTGAGGCAGGGGAATCACTTGATCCTGGGAGGCAGAGGTTGTAGTGAGCTGAGATCGCACCACTGCACTCCAGCCTGGTGACAGAGCAAGACTCTCTACAAAAAAAAAAAAAAAAAGAATGACCATATATACTGAAAAGCTTTTGAAATTGAATGGGGACATTATTAATTATTATGGTTGGACAGCAGGCATAAGTGGGAAGTATCACCAGCAAGCTAGGACATATAGCCATTTTACTTGTAAACCAGATTCCAATATATATATATATGTGGGTCTACTTTTTGAAACTTTAACCTCTCCTATTAAAACTTTTGTCTATTTCTACTGCTGTGCACACACAGTTTTGAGTGACTAAAGGTTTTAATGGCTGCAGTTAAGTTTTAGCAAAACATTTTCTAAGAAAGACAAAACCATATAGTACAGGAACTCATATACATTTTAGAATGGGAAATTATATTTGCAGCATATTTTATTGAGAAAGATTAGTATTCAGAATATACCAAGAAGTCCTACAAATTCCTAGAAAATAAAACAACACAAGACACCACTTCATACTCATCAGTTTAGAAAAAATAGAAATTCTAATAACATCAAGTATTGGAGAAGATTTGTTGAAATGGAAAAATTCATGCACCACCATTGTCTTGATAGAAAGTGGCAAGGAGGAGGGCAGTCAACTTAATTTCTTCTTCTTCATCAAAATGTTCCAAATGTTTCCTGACCCTTTTCTATCCTATATGAGCTTTAGATCAGCTTATTGTGTTCCTTTAAAAATGTCTTTGTTCATCCAAGTGTTTTTTCTGTTCTCAACTGGCTATACTCATAAGCCTCAATATATAAAGCTCATCCATCACCGTTCACAGCTTGCTTGCTTAGGAGAGTAGATGAATTTAAATTATTGGTAATGATCGTTTACTACACTAGGGATAAACATATCAGAAAATATTTGGTGCCAAGGCAGCATTAGCAGAAGATGATAGGGGAAGTATGTTGTGAGTGAGGGAGTTTAATTGACTCAAAATGTCTTCTAGTATCATGATGCTCATTATTTAAAATTAAACTATTATTCCAAGATATTTGTAGATTCACAAGAGAAATAATAAAGAATTTATCTAATTCTCCCCAGTGGTAACATCTTGAAAAACTACAGTACGACATCAGAAACAGGGTATTAAAATTAATAAAGATAGGGGAACATTTTCATTGCTATAGAATCCTCCACTTTGCCCTTTTATAGCACTTGTTTCTTGCTGACTCCTTCCCTCTCCTTAACACCTGCAACCAGTAATCTGTTCTCCTTTTCTATAATTTTGTCATGACAAGATTGTTATAAAAATGAAATCATACAGTATGCTATCTTTTCGGAGGGGAAGCAAGGGGACACAAAGAAAAGCAAGAGGAGGGTTAGGAAGGAAAGGCAGGAAAAGAGAATGGAAAGGAAAGGGAGGCAATACGAGGCTTGAAAAAGAAAGAGAAGAGGAATAAGAAGCGCCATTTTGGAATTATGATTGAATTATTCAAAATGCATAGTGTAATTACGGAAAATTTTTGCCAGTTGCCTGGTCATGTTCCCTCCTTTTTAATTACATTCCTAACAATTGCCTTGACCAATTTGGTGTGGAGTAAATTCTGCAACTCTAAAGTATCAAAGCCCTTTCAGCTATGCTCCTATGTTGTGGTAGAATAGCAAGTTTTTAGTGAATTTACTGTTTACCATTTCTTTCACAGATAAACACGTACTCTAGACTTAGGAATTGTGTTTGTTTCTTGCTAATACTCTGAATAGGTCTTTTCCCATTCACTTTACCATGCTCACTCCTTTCCAGTACACTGGCTGACTGCTTCCAAAATCCACATGTGCAGGGCACCTCAGGACTTTCGTACATGCTGATCCTACTTTAGGGAGCTCTTCCCCAGGATATCTGTATGGCTCATTCACTCATCAGGTACCTGCTTCAGTGACACTTTTCAGAAAAGCTTTTCGTAAACATTCTATGAAAATATTTCTTACATATTTCTTACATGGATTCATTTCTCTGCATGTTACTTAATAAATTCTAACATACTATATGTTTATTGGTTTATTTACTCCTGGAATTTAAGATCCATAAGAGTAGATACTTTTTATTTATTGTTATATCTCCAGAACTTAGATTCCTGAAATGTAGTTGGCAAACAGTAAATGAATGAAAAAGGGAATTTTCACATCCTTACAATGCTTATATATTTCTAGTGACTGGGCAGGGGGAGATTTTGTTGCTACATATTTTTAAGGTAGGAAAATTCTGGTAAATGTTTGAAACATCAGAGAATTAATGGCAAAGCAAAGGAGAGAACCCAAGTCTCAGAACCCAGAGCTCAATATGTTATCCTTTATCCCCTTGAAGCCTCTAACAATTCCTTACTTTTGCATGATAATCTGATTTTTTATTGTTATCTGAAATTCTTGCATCTGTTAAACCCACTGGAAATTTCACAGGCAGAGTTATTTTTTAAACATAAAATTTATAGCAACATTTTGCTTCCTCAAATCTAGTCTAAATTACCCAAGAAAGAGCCTTCTCTATAGTATTTTGGCATTTCCCCTCCCGGCTAAAATTGTTCTGAAAGCATAAAGGTGTTCCAAAGTGAAAAGTAACAGGAAAGAAAAATTAACTCCTGAAGCTTCTAAAATGATTAGATTCAAGTTGCATTTGTATTTTGGTATAGAAGTCATGAGAGGTGAAGGGGAAGGGTTATTATTTTACTGAATCTAAGGATTCAGGTTTGAGATATTTCTCTTTGTTAAGGTTTTCTTGGAGTTTCTTTGTTTAAATCTCTCCTGTTTCTTGCTGACAATTCATTTTTAGCGAGCCTCTCCTTCATGTATATGTAGAAAATTTTCTTAAAGGGAGCCAGAACACATGTAACATAATCAGGATGGACCTAATTAAATAGGGGACAGATGGTGATCTTTCCGTAATACATAAAAATCTTGTAAGACTTCTTTTTAATTGAGCATAAAATATGCAACAGATTTGTTGCCACCTAGATGGAATTTCAGATTCAAGAATAAATACACATGATGGTGCATCTACACACAAGATAGTTTTCAAACATTCAGGAAAATAAAAAATAAACACGTAGAAAATATTTTATAAACCAAACCAAACTTTGTGGCTGAGTTTGAGAAAAAGGGCTGTCCTCCATTCCTTCCAGTAATATAAGAGTATAATCAACAATAATGAAAATCATTATTAGTCCTCACATCTTTTAATTATTGCCCTCACCTCCAAGGTAAAACAATACATTTTTTCATAATTTATTTCAATAAACAATCTCACTGTGGTAGAGAGAATAGAAACACTGGGGTCAGACATACCTACATTCAAATCAGTCATTTGTTAGTTGCGTTGATGGTCAATTTACTTATGATAAAATAGAGATTATAATTCATCCCTGAAGGTTTTTATAAAAATTTGAAACGATACATGTAAAGTTCCTATCAGTTTCTGGCCTATGGAAAATGTTCAATAAGTGTGAAACCAATTGCACTTGAAGAAGAAAAATCTAGAAGGTTTCCTTCTGATATTTGTTTCAAATAAAAAATTGATTTGCCCTGCAAATTTTCCAGACACATATACCTTATATAATGTTAGCATTGGAAGGGATTTTAGAGATTAACTAGTTCAACTCACTCGTTTTAGAGACAATGAAACAGAGGTCCTGAGAAATTAAGTGACAGAAAGAATATATCTTGGGCAGCCTGGCTTCAAATGTGCCACTCTTCCAGAAAGCCCCAGAAACTGGTTTCTCATCCACTGGTGTGTTGTATACACCTGCATGTGTATATTTACTCTTCTGTTTTAATATAAAATTTGATGAAATTGATTTTTATGGAAGTTTCTTATGAATTTTTCTGTTTCCTACAGGGATTTAAGCATAAACTCATGATTAATTTCAGACACTGTGGTTTTCCAATTTTTTAAATTAACAATAATACATTTTGGCATGATTTTGCAGCGGCTGGTACCAGTTGTTCCTTTCCATGTTTAGTGCTTCCTTCAGGAGCTCTTTTAGGGCAGGCCTGGTGGTGACAAAATCTCTCAGCATTTGCTTGTCTGTAAAGTATTTTATTTCTCCTTCACTTATGAAGCTTAGTTTGGCTGGATATGAAATTCTGGGTTGAAAATTCTTTTCTTTAACAGTGTTGAATATTGGCCCCCACTCTCTTCTGGCTTGTAGAGTTTCTGCCGAGAGATCTGCTGTTAGTCTGATGGGCTTCCCTTTGTGGGTAACCCGACCTTTCTCTCTGGCTGCCCTTAACCCAGCAATCCCATTACTGGGTATATAACCAAAGGACTATAAATCATGCTGCTATAAAGACACATGCACACGTATGTTTTTTGCGGCAGTATTCACAATAGCAAAGACTTGGAACCAACCCAAATGTCCAACAATGATAGACTGGATTAAGAAAATGTGGCACATATACACCATGGACTACTACGCAGCCATAAGAAATGATGAGTTCATGTCCTTTGTAGGGACATGGATGAAATTGGAAATCATCATTCTCAGTAAACTATCGCAAGGACAAAAAACTAAACACCGCATATTCTCACTCATAGGTGGGAACTGAACAATGAGAACACATGGACACAGGAAGGGGAACATCACACTCTGGGGACTGTTGTGGGGTGGGGGGAGAGGGGAGGGATAGCATTAGGAGATATACCTAATGCTAAATGACGAGTTAATGGGTGCAGCACACCAGCATGGCACATGTATACATATGTAACTAACCTGCACAATGTGCACATGTACCCTAAAACTTAAAGTATAATAATAAAAAAAGAGAGAAAAAAAACAATAATAATCCGAAGTTCATAAAAATGAAATTCATAGTTCTATGATCTATAGCTTTTATTTTCCTGGTGTTTTCCTCCCATCTCTTCTCACTTGACATTTTTTCCCATGTGTTGGGATTATAGCCTATACATAATTTTATGACATTTCTTTTTTAACTCTATGAATTAAGAAGTGGGGGGAGGAGAGATGGAGTTGAAAAAAACACATTTAAAAAATCCTGTTTGGGGAACTACTGTTGTTTGATAGTATTAAACTGGCCACTCATCTATCTTCAAACTTATGCTCATTCAATTGGAATTTTCTTTTTCTTTATATTAGAGTAAAAGACCACTATAACCTAATATGATGGTCCTTAACTGGGGTAGTGAAGAGGCAATAATCTGAATGTGACAATTTTGAAAAAATTTCTTGTTGATCATTCATCTCCCCACCCTCCATTGACAGTTATGAGATTAATTCATAAGCGCTCAAATGTGGGGTGTGCATAGCCACATAATTTGTGTGCCACAAGAAAAATTTTGTTATATATTTTAACGAAAACGCAAGACAGAAACAAAGTTTTCCTAATATCTAATAAACACACAGATACTGTCGACCTTTTGTCTGATGGTCGAGAGAAATCATAGTAGGTGAGGCACCGTGAAGGAAGAGGAGGGTGACTCCCTCCAGATTTCTTTGCTTTTAGCATATTAGCATATGGTGGAGTTTACATATGGCCAATTAAGTAGACTTATAAGTTATATTATTTATTTTTAATTAAACTAATCCTAACAAGATGGCTTTAAAAGATTTCTATAAATAGCCATAATAAAAATAACATTACTAATAGAAGCAAAAGAAAATAACCAAAAAGTTGTAGAACTGGCACTTTTACTCCTGGAACAAGCTCTTGGCTGTACTATAAGGTTAAAAACAACAAAAATAATTTTACAACAGTATTTGAAAAAATAACACTATTTCTTCATAGTAAAGTTTTATCAATAAGCTTGAAAGTAAAGCTTTTAAAATGTATATACTAATTTTTTGGTGAGTATAATTTGACAATAAAGTGTTTGGAAACGTTTCTATTGTTACATGATTATATGTTGAAAGTGATGCACATTTATTACTTATGCACACATACATCCATAGAGTGAATCCTTTTTCCTAATTCCATTTTCACTATATTTTTCATAGCTTTGCCTCTAAAACAATTTCTCACTTTACATTTTATTTAAACCTTAAAAATATCCAGCAAAGTGTTCCTCCATGCTAAGACCTCATTATGAGGCTTGCTAAAGGTTTTTACAACAAACTGACTTTAAGTAAGTCGAAATACAATTCAAAGAAACATGTATGTGTTTATAGTATATGCTAGACACTTTGCTAAAGGCTCTAAGATTGTAAAAATAAAGACCTGTAATCTCTGTCTTTGAGGTGGTTGCAATATAAAATTAACCACAAACAAGTAATCTTGTAAAGATATAATGTGATAAGTAATATGATAAATTTGCATTACAAAAGAAAACAAATCACAGAGGAAAAGACATTCAAATTTGTATATTAAAAATGGTAAAATTAGCCGGTTGTGGCAGCGCGCGCCTGTAGTCCCAGCTACTCAGGAGGCTGAGGTAGGAGAATTGCTTGAATCCGGGAGGCAGAGGCTGCAGTGAGCCAATATTGTGCCACTGCACTCCAGCCTGGCAACAGAGCAAGACTCCGTCTAAAAAAAAAAAAAAGGTAAGATTGAAACAGGTGAATATTAGATGAAGTAGAGGACAGGAGAAGCAAAAAGCAGAATAAATAGTGCTATCAAAGGAAGACAGGACAGGATAATAACAAAAGGGAATGTTGTGATTATCAACAACTTATTTTTCATAATAGTTATACGGATGCATCACTAGACAACTTACAGCTTCAAAAGCAAGAGCAAAAGCAAGTTCAACTTGCTTTTGACCTTTATGTACAAAGGAATCAGACTACACGTATTTTCTATGACTTTTTCCCCAAGATTGGATTTGAGGCTCATCCATATTGGTAAGTTTGGCTGTCGTTAATTCATTTCCATTGTTGCATGTTTTTATAAAAATATTAATTACTTATTCATTCTACAATTAAGGGATCTAAATTTTGTTTGCTTGCTTATTTTTATTTTTATTTTTTCATTTTCACTATTGTGAAAACATCTAGTACCCACACATTTAGGAGTAGAATTGTTGGGGGGTGTATGCATTTACTACTTCACAAGATGATATAAAATGAGTTTTCATAGTGGTAATAGTTATACTCCCATGGTGTTCTTATTAGAACACATCTTCACCAACAATGTATTTTCAGAACTTTAAAAAAATATTTTTAGTAACATAATGATGTGAAAAGATAACTCGTTTTTACTTTAACTATTTTGCTTTACAATTGATAGTATTTTCTTCCCAGGTTTTTAAAATTGAAACATGATGTATATATTATTTTGGGATACATGTGATAATTTGATTAATATAATGTATAAAGATCAAATCAGGGTAACTGGGATATTTATTACTTTAAATGCTTATTTTTTTCTTTATGCTAAGAATATTTGAATTACTTTCTTTTAGCTTTTTTGAAATTTATAATAGATTATTGTTAACTATAGTCACCCTACTGATCTATGAAACACTAGGTCTTATTTCTTCTTTATATTAGCTGTATATTTGTATCTATTCATCAACCTGTCTTCATGTTTTAACTTTTATTTCCATGAGTATTAATAAAGATGAGCATTTCATATACTTATGGGTCATTTGTGGCACAAGGTATGTTTTCATAACTATTTCCTGAATTAATAAATGAATTATCAAACAGTATTATACGAATTCTGTTGAATCATGAATAGTGTTATAACAAGATCCTACCAATCTTAGAGTGCAAAGAATTTTGAGAACCATGCTTATTTGGAAAATGTTGGTGTATATTAACTTTTAAGGCTGTAATTGATTCAGTAAAAATAAAGTAGATTGGTATGTTTCTTATTAAACTGCTATCTTTCTTATCATTTGCTCTGGATATGTAAGAATGTTTGCTTCCAATTACAGCAATGCTAAGATAGAATTAGCTTGCTCTTAAATTTTGTAAACTATTCAATAGGCAATTTAAGAATTGATTTACTAACATTATTTAGCATATATGTAGTTAAAGAGCACATGAATATTCACAAATCATGACTACAGATTCATTGTGATCACCTGCTCAATACCCACTAGAGAAATGCCCCTAGTGTTTTGTTGAATCAAACATAAGTCCAGGCATACTGAATTTATTTAAGGTTTCTGAATGTGCCATGACCTTTGTTGCCTCCAGGTCTTTAAATGTGCAACTCTTTCTCTTATTAATTCCTCTACCCCAATATATCTTCCAGATTTTGAGCCTATGATTTCCTTAGATTCTATATATCAAAAAATTATTACTTCAATATTGACGCTAAACCACTGTAGTAGATCGTTGCAATTACTTTTTCCTTCCCTTTTTCAATCATATTTTATTTTATCACTTTTTCTTCATTTTTCTTTGAACAGATAAAAATCATGTAGAAAACTATTATTTTGCCTTTATATTTCTCAAATAATCTTCATATGTTTACTATTATCCACAGAGTCCAAAAGGCCAATGGATATTTTTCTTATTAAAGACCTATTTTAAAACCAAATTACCGTGTAGTTCTCAGAATCTTTGGTTATTCTTTACTTCATTAATATTTGGGAACAGTTATATATTTGCTGCTACAAATTTTATATTTTTAGGATGCCTATTTTCATGAATATATATTCACTGTTAAAATTAGTCATACTTGGGTTTTCCTACCATACTAAATGCACATAATTTAAATTTAAAAAAAGAAATATGTTTAGTCTCATTATTTCAATGAGGATAGTAAATGTTAATTTACAGAAAATAAATAAAATAAGAAATAATTACAAAGTAATTAAATTACTCCAAAAAGAAAGAATTGTAATATTCTTTAACAGGCAGAGATTAGGTTTTGCTCAAGCAACAGCATTTATGAGGAGTAATTTACACTCACAATAAAGATGAAGTAACACACTTTTTCTAACAATATGCATTGACATAAGTCAGATGAAAAATTATAAAACGGATTGTTTTTTCCTCAATACCTATCTCTATATTTCTTTCTTTTTCTTTTTTTTCCTTTTCTTTTCTTTTTTTTTTTTTTTTTTTTTTTTTTTTGAGATGGAGTCTCTCTCTGTCGCCCAGGCTAGAGTGCAGTGGCTCAATCTTGGCCCACTGCAAGCTCTGCCTCCCAAGTTCACCCCATTCTCCTGCCTCAGCCTCCTGAGTAGCTGGAACTACAAGTGCCCGCCACCACGCCCGGCTAATTTTTTGTATTTTTTTAGTCGAGATGGGGTTTCACCATGTTAGCCAGGATGGTCTCGATCTGCTGACCTCATGATCCGCCAGCCTCGGACTCCCAAAGTGCTGGGATTATAGGCGTGAGCCACTGCGCCCGGCCTATATTTCTAAATATGAAATAAAATCAATAGATAATTCAAACATCTAACTTTAATAGTAGTACTTAATAATTTAGGATAAAACACAAAACATTAAAAATTTTGAAAAAATAGCTTCTATTAAGGGATCAATAGAATTATGCTGGCACCAAATTAAATATTTTTACTAATCCAAGTATGAGCATGTCATTCTTTACAAGCAAATGAAACTTCTCTTCTGAGATCAAAGAGGTTTTCTTGGGAAATTAGCCCTTCCCCTTCATAAAACCCAAGAGTGTGAGAGTGTTTCTTAGAACCTCTCTATTTGTTTTGGTTTCCCTTAACTTACCTTTGAAATCGTACTGTTTCCATGTTTTAGAAATGTTTATGCATAGTATCTATAAATTTTAATGTTCAATATAATGATGTTTTGAAGTTGCTCATATTTATATATTATTTTCAACTTTACTCTCTGAGCACATTTCTAGGCATAATAGAAAGATCAGTTCTTCACACTGGAGACAGAAATATGTCTTACTCTCATCCTTTTGCTCTCAACCTTCAAATTCTTCGTCTACACCATATAGAAGGCTGGAAAACCTCTTAGTATGTTCATCATCTGCCTAATTTAGAACAAGATGTTTACCATCACTTCAAGAATGACTGCGCCCTCTAAGACACTAGCTATTCCATGTAAGAAGTTGCAACTAGGGCTTCAACTCTGTTTCACAAATACCAAGGTTCACCCTCACCCCAAGTTTCTTCCATAATAGGTAACTCAGGTATTTTCAAAACACATTGTATTAGTTCACCATAAAGAAGAGTTAAAAGGAAACGGAGATGAGAAATATAACTTTGCCTTGCCCAGCGTTCTTAACATGAGGTGCTGCTTTATTGCATTGATGATTTGTTTACCATCCTCATATTCGCTTTCACAATTTAAACCCATTTGATATCTTCCTTGGGTTTAATCTAGTGAAGTAAAACTTTTAGTCTAATTTTAGCATACTTTAATAGATTCCATTTAAAAATTTTTCTTGATGCTTTGTGTTTCACCTTAAATTATTAGGCACTACCAGTTAAAGCTAGATGTGGAATTATTCATTGATTTTATTTTATGTTTGGAAATACAGAGATAGATATTGAGGAAGGAACAATCTTTTCCATAATTTTTCATCTTAATTATGTCAATACATTTTGTTAGTAAAAGTGTTCTGTCACTTCATTTGACCTTTTGTGTGTGTGTAAATTACTGCTTATAGATACTACTGCTTGAGCAAAACCTAATTTCTCCATGTTAAATGATAATATAATTTTTTGAGTAATTTAATTACTTTGTAATTATTTCTTGGAGTTTTAAGATTTCATTTTGCTTACAAAAAATTAGCCAGGCGTGGTGGCGGGCTCCTGTAGTCCCAGCTACTCGGGAGGGTGAGGCAGGAGAATGGCGTGAACCTGGGAGGCAGAGCTTGCAGTGAGCCAAGATGGAGCCACTGCACTCCAGCCTGGGCGAGAGTTCGAGACTCTGTCTCAAAAACAAAAAACAAAAAACAAACAAAAAAAAAGATTTTATTCTGCTATCATTTTTCTATTTCATTAACTACCTTCCTGTTTGTCCCAAGAATACTCCCCAGCAGCACTTGCGGTTGCAGCTTCTACCCCAAGTTAAATTTGCCATGAAATATCTCACTTTTATTATGACTTTCGCATTGCTCTAGTATGCCAAATTTGGAAACAAAAGACATTATTCTATTTATAACATTCTATTTTTAGTAGTGGTATTTCCATTTACAAAATATAGTAACTCTCGATTGCTGAAAATGTCAAATCCTAAAAAACACAGCATTCTTATGCATGTTAAACATCATCACTCTTGAACAGGTGTTGACTGAAGATTCATTTGAGGAATCTGATTTTTCCCAAACAGACAATTCTGATGTTAGTTCTGTTTAGAAATAACTCCAAGAACAGTTTTTATATTGTATTTTTGCATTGAATATCAGTCATATTTGCTTTAGCCTTAAAGAGCATGTTTATGTAAAATTAAATGAGTGCTTTCAGTGAGCTGCACTTTTTTTTTTCCTAAACGAGAAAAGGGGAATTCTATGATTTTTTTTTTTTGTTTCAAGTTGTTGAATAGCTTTTATAGTTAAATAATTTTGTGTTTTTGTTTTTGTACTGGATAATACTCATACCACAGATGAGTACCCTGTAAAATGAATTTGAAAATCTCTCAGCTACGTCACATCATAACTATGCCCAGTGGATCCAAGGGGATAAAAAGAATTCAGCTGCATCTCAATAGCTTGTAGAATAATTAGGAACATGTAGGTTTTGGAATTTCACTGGATCAATTTCATTGACAACTCAGAATTAAAAAAAAATTTTTGTAACTTCTCTCACATTGTGATACATGGTAAAAAGTATGACAAATAATTAAGACGACCCACTATTTTGGAAAATATGTCAATTGAGTACCCACTGTGGACATGATACACAAAGTATTTTCTTTTGATTATTAACCACATCTCTCTTCAAAGTTTCTTCAACCATTCCTATTTAGAAATATGCCTAAGTAACCCATCTCTATCTCCTAACCTCAATCTATCCAATTGACACCAAGGTAGAATGGCGAGACTGATAGCAGCAAATTGAGAACTTACTGTCTCTTTCCAGCTGCTCGGCTTTTTGTTTATTTTGCTTGTTTTTTAGACATTTATTCCTAAAAAGGGTTCATGCTGTGGAAGAAGGATATGACAATTTTCTGTTTTCATGGAACTATTTGTTTTGTTGGGAATTCAAAAAACAGAGACAAGATTTATACAGTTGAAATAAGGAACTATGTGTGAATCAGGTTTCAGTCTAATGTTAGTAACCCAGCAAGGATGTAAGCTCCATAGCAGCAGGATCCTTGACAGACTGTCTTATTCAGCTCCATCTTCAGGGCTTAGGACAGTGGCTGGAACACAGTAGCAACAATAGCAACAAACTCTGTTGCTACTGAACAGTCGCTGACCATATCCTGGACTGTGAATGTGGCAGCAAGCCAAAGAGGGAGAGTTAATTTGATCCAGTGAGCTTGGAAAGACTTCTTGGAGCAATTGGGATTCGAATAATCAAGTACATTATTGATACTTACAGAGTTGCTGAGAAGCAATGAACATTTTTAGTGCTTGATAAACAACTCTCCTGAACCGTACTTCATTGGCTTTCAAATCCTTCAACACATTTTAAAACCATTTCTGACTCTTTTTCTGCCAACATTACTACCATTGTAATACTACCAATAATGCTTAGAATACTTTTAATATTTTATTTTTGAGATATTTCCCTTCATGGTCTTTCTATACAACAACAATTCTGCTACTTCCATTTGATATTTTTAAGCTCTATAATCACCAGATATGTGATATTGAAGTTATAAATATAAATGAGAAATGGTTCATTCCTCAATGACCTCATAATGCAGCATGCTTAAAATATAATTGCCATACTGAACAATAAATGCTTTATGTAGTAAGAAGGGGAAGCCAGATATTATTAGAGACCTACTGTGTTTCAAGCTTAGAAGCAAGCAATATGCTACTGCTTTTCATAATCTTGCAAGCTACATAATCGCCAACTTTACGTCTGAGAATTCTGTATTGACATAGGCAGAACTGCTTCCTAAAGGAAGAACTTGTATTTCTGGAATCCACTCTTCATTGTGCTGACTATATATTACCACATATTGTACTTCTCACCCAAATTCTATTATATGATTACACCATATTGCAAGGCCTCTTCTTCGATCTCTTTGCTATTTCTCCTCTTCTTATAGTCTGGCTTACCTCCTGAAATGAAGTAAAAAGAAATGCATAATTACCTGAACTTAGATACTCTTTGGTAAGAAGTTTTTAATGTCCTAAAATTTCTTCTCATGGTCAATGAATCCTTACTATTTGATATGTGACCTCATATTCTGTACTTAACAAATGCAGAATGTGTATTGTGTTCTTAGAGAGCTAGGGCAGAACTCAAGCTGATTCAAATAGTCTTTTACTGGAGGTATAATTACCTCAACAGAAATATGTTTCCATAGATATTACGATACTTCTTGGAGTTTAAATATATCCTGTCTGGCCACACAAGAGCCTTTGGTTTGAAGAGCTATTACCAAAGTGATGTTTTTCCTTCTTATCTACTAGGATGGTGCAAATACTTAAATTCATCTAAAAAATCCTATTAAGAATTTTCATATATTCTTATTGGCTTTATCTAAATTGAGATCACCAGATTGCAGACTTCTAATAATGCACTCTGCTAACTAGAACGTCAGACTTAAATTGTGAGTTCAAAACAACCTTGTACAAACTAATAGATGCCATTTATGTGTACTAAGTCTTGCCTCTACTTTTAATAAAATTCTTTTTCCGATGGCATCATTCATACAAAAGAAATATGTTTGTTTTAAGTTTTATTTCTTCTCTTCTCCACATTTGTGGCAACTATTCACTCCTGGTTATTAATATATTACAGAGAGTATACTCCTCTGAAGAATGATGTGGGTACTGCGGCTGGAAAAACTGGGATTTTTGCTTAAAAAGAGTTAGCCACCAAAGCAAACAAGCTGGTTTTGAACTACAAAAACTGCCTAAAAAAATTTTCCATGCTTTTTTACCTTGTTTTTCCTTTGGGTATATGGAATTCAAGGACACGAATACCAAGCATTTCTGACATAAGCTTCTTAGACTTCACTTGCTGAATCCTTTCTTTTTCCGTCTCTGAACTGATGCTACCCATCCACAGGATAAAGCAACAATCCAATACAAGCCTTCAGGGGCAATCTCTTTTTCTTCCAACTCAAGTATATTGTTGAGTTATTCTGACGGAGCAACAAGAGTCTAGATAGACCTCTACCTTTCTCGCAACATATTTTTAATGTCTAATACATTTACTCTGGCATTCTTCTCTGAAACAAACAAGTAATAAATAAAATTGGCCATGATATTCAAGCCATAAAATAGTGATAGTCTTAGGCCCCATGACAACTATCTTTTCTATCATTTCTGTTCTAGAGAGCAGAATGGAAAAGTAACATTACTCTATATAATTGTTAAACAGAACTAATTGTTATACAGATTGTTATACAGAACTAATCTGAGTATTTTACTACCTATAGATTTAAAGATCTTGCTTCTTCTGGATTGATTAGTTCTTAGGGAGTAATTCCATATAATCTTTTTCACTTTGTTTCCTACACAATTACTCATGTAACTTGGTTCACTGCCTGACACATACTAAGTTCTCAAATATTTGAGGAACAAATGAGCAAATAAACAAAGTAATGTATATAGAAAAATCCATAAGGGAAAAAAACCCAAATTATGTCATTATGGAATATATAACAGTCTCTAAGTAACTATGTACCCAGAAATTGGGTAGCTTCTAGTGTGGCTTCCTTTTTACTGTAATAGTGAGTGCAGAAATACCAGATGTTTTTACTTAGGACATCGTGGAGGCTTGAAAATAATTACTTCCTCTTTTGAAGGCCTTGAGAAAAGATTTCAATGCTTTATAGCTTTAGTGAAGACACATATAAGGTACATCTATCATCAAGGCAACTTGGAAGAAGCACTTTGGTAGTCTATGAATGTGGAAATGGCACAGTGTATAATGTAACTTGTAAAACATAGACTGAAAAAAGTCTATATTACAAATAGAAATCCACCATGTTTCAAGTCAGTGATTTGAAGAAAAAACATTTCCATTAAAAGTAAACAATAGGCGAACCACAGCCAGACCACATCTGTGCTTAACTTTCAAGTTATTATTTAATAATTCGTTTACCCTGTAAGCAATTCAGAAAGACAATTATTGTTTTATGAAATCTATAGTGATATGTTGGATTCCAAAGAGATCTGGAGGTCTTTTTAACTGTCATCTTTGACCACCCTATTCAGGACATCTTTCTTTTTCTCTCTTCTTTTTGTAACTTATTAAGCATATGCTCTTGAGTGATGAGATGCCATGATGCAGATCAGATGCATTTTCTGTTTTATTTATCAGATTATTTTAACTTGATCACAGTTATTTCAGACCAATTTTTGGAAATAAAGGCTCTTGTCAATCTGTATTAAATATAACAACTGCTGAGTTGTGATTGCATCATCAAATACTTAGAATGAGACTAGGAGAACGTTGACCCATGAGAAGTCTAACCCAATAAACAAATTATTTTATTTGAAGAGATCTGAAAATCCAAGTCAAGTCCTGACCAAGTGTTTTAATCACAAACTGCACAGGAAAAACTTGTTAATTGAATTAATG
The DNA here is from genome assembly GCF_028858775.2 of Pan troglodytes. Classification (NCBI taxonomy): domain Eukaryota; kingdom Metazoa; phylum Chordata; class Mammalia; order Primates; family Hominidae; genus Pan; species Pan troglodytes. Next base: position 68,501,258 of record NC_072402.2, read on the forward strand.
AGTAGCTAGCCATGAGTTATACTCCTTTTCAGGTTTTCAGTTCAATTTTAAATTATTCTTAAGTAGTATATACCAATATGATTAATTTTTATATTTTGATCTTGCTAAACTCACTTTTTAATTCTTATCTTTTTTGTAGATACCTCAGAGACAATGAGAAATGTCATCATTGAACAGAGTTTTATTCCTTTCTCTCCAATATTTATAGTATTTATTTATATAACTATTAATTTACTTGCCTTATTGCATTGGTTAGGATCCCCAGTATGATGTTAAATAGGAGTGGTTGTGAGAAAGTGCATTTTTCTCTTTCCAAATCTTAAATGGAAAGAATTGAGTCTTTCACATAACTTAAGTATTATGTTAGTGTCTTTTTTTGCAGATCCTTTTATTGGGTTGAGAAAATTCTCTTTTATTGCTAGTTTGTCAGCTGTTTTAATCATGAGTGGTTTTTGAATTTTGTCAAATGCTTCTTTCGTATAAATACAATCATTTGGCTTTTCTTGTTTATTGACTTTCTGAATGACCAAATTGATTTTGAATGTGGAACCAGCCTTTCCTTCTTGGAGTAAATCCACTCAATTTTGGCATCATAATATATTTAAATATTGCTGAATTTAATTTGATGACATTTTGTTGAGGACTTCCACACTTGTATTCATGACAAATATCAGCTTATTGTTTTCCTTTCTTGTAATGTCTTTGGTTTCATCAAAAGAATAATTCTGACTTCATAAAATGAATCAAGCAGTGTTTCCCTCTCTTCTACATTCTGAAGAATGTGTGTTTTCCAACTACTTTAGCAAAAATTAAGAAGTTTGATAGTGCTAATATTAGAGGGCAATATCTATCAACAGGAACCCATATACATTATTTTTGGGAAAGTGAATTTTTGTAACCATTTTAAAAATAATTAGGCACTATCTTATAAAGTTAAACATGTTTATGCCTTAAAACACAGCAATTAAACTCCCAGAGAAATTTTAACATATGTGCACCAGAAGAAATGTACAACAGAAAACATGTATAAAAGTATTCAGAGCAGCAACATTATTTATAACTGCAAAACAATGGAAACTGAAATGTTCTTCAGCATCAACAGGAAATGCAAAAACATGGATAAGTTACAGATACATATAACACATACTGGTAAAATAAACAAGACCCAGAAAGCTATATATAACATGACAGCATTTTTATAAAGCTCGATTGTTTAAGAATTAATACATAGTAGAAAAACTATTTTTAATAGCAAGCTAATGATAAACAACATTAAGGATAGTGGATGTAGGGAGAGCAAGGTATTAGGACGAAAGAGGAGCACATGAGGCTTCAGAGACTTGGGTTTCATACCTAAGCATTTTATTATTATACAATGTAACTTACCTGTTTGGCATGTATATCCATTGACCCAGATGTATTATACAATTTAGCAGGTTTTTTTAATTAAATAAGGTTATATATGTATATATATGGTTTATATATGTGTTTATATTATGTATCTGTGTGTGTCCTTTTAATATGCTTAGTTGTTGTCATAATACACAATTTAATTCTATGCAGAAGGAATAAGCAAATGCCCAAATTTCCCAGTTTCCTACAACCCTTTACACTGGATGGAGTCTTTGATTGCTGGGATAAAGAAGTTCCATCTGTATTAAGAGATCAATGAACACAGTAGTGTTTACTCTAGACCTGCACCACTCCTGCTAAGAGATCCAAACCGCTTGGCCTATCTCTAGGTTAGTAGCCTGTTCATGGCTTGTTTTAGTTAAAAAGAAACAGTCAAAGTGAAAGTTTTATAACACAGCATGAATTCAGTCTTTTCATCTCCCCAACTCATCTCCCAAAAGAAGCAGCAAAACAAACAAACAGACAAAACAGACAAACAAACAAACAAAAAACAGTTTCAAACTCTTAAGGTACATAAGTCCAATGCCTTTCATAATCCTAGAATCTATCTGCTATATCCTCACTTGGAGAAAATAAAATCAAAGAAAAATGGATAGAAGGTAAGGGGAAGAAATAACGCTTGATTAATGTCTAACATTATTTTATTTTTGACCCCAGGAAGCTCAAGGCACATTTTTAGTTTTCAGACAAACTTGTGCAACAACTGAATTTCATCAAAATGACAATAATATATTCCCTTTTGTGAAATAATTTTTTTAATTGTCCAATTTTTCTGAAAATAAGTAACCTATTGATATCTCTGTGGTCAAATTATCCTAGTAATGAATATGCTGCAAATCATATATCAAGTGGTATGAGACAGCCTTTCCCGTGAGATGTTTGTGCCATGTCTTGCCAAAACAAGTAGAAGCCTCCCTGAACATGTGGCAATTCACACTCAAAACAAAATTTCTATCCCTATCAACTATATGATAATGGAAATCTTAATACACATATGGTGATTTCAACAAGCTTAGGGAAAATCTTATCAGATACTTGTGGAATATATCTTTACGATAAACGTATTCAACTCATAACCCACTCATCCAGTGTTACACCAGAGACAGAACACAGAGCAATAAGTAAAAGGTAACACAACCTATGTACTTATATCATTCAAACACCATTAAAGAAATAAACTCTACAACAACACTTATTTGAAAACTCCCTTTCTAGCTTGTAAGTTTTCCTCATTTAGTTCATATATTGCTATTATGTTGCTATCTCTCAAAATACACACATACAAGAGAAAAAATAAAATGTTTTTCTAAGTCAGGGTTAATCTTTTTCTCTACCCAATCTTTTATTGATTTTTGTGTTAGGTAAGATACTCCAAAAAACTAAGAGGGAGAGAAACAGCTCACAAAGCCAAAATTCTTTTTAGTGGTCAGTGGAAGAGGAAGAGCTGTGGACAAATTTAAGTTAAAATTTTCTGACCAAAGTTACTTATGAGAATAATTGCATACATTCTTGCAATATAAGCCACCTTTCCCTAAACCAGTGGTTCTCAAACTCCGCTGTCAATTTGAAATGCCTAAGAAATTTTTATTTCTCCTTCACTACTGAAAGATCATTTCATGGGATATAGAATTCTAGGTTAATGAATTTTTCTTTCAACACTTTATATATTTGATTCTACTGTCTTCTTGCTGGCATGCTTTCTATAGAGAAGTCTGCATAATTTTTATCCTGTTACTTATAGGTAAGGTGTTTTATTCCCTCTGGCTTCTTTCAAGACATTCTCTTTGTCTTTGGTTTTCTGCAGTTTGAATAGAATATACTTACATGTAGATTTTTTGGTATTTATCCTTCTTGGTGTTCTGTGAGCTTCCTTGATCTGTTGTTTGGTGTCTGTCATCAATTTTGGCTTGAACCTGCATGTCAGGATGAATCTGCCTTTTAATTATTGCTATCATTCACCACTTCCCAGAATCTAACTCACATGGGATGAAGAAGTCCTAGATCAGTCACCATTTTCACATCAAGCCCTGCTATTATGTCAGAGGACTTCAAAATCCATAAAAACAACTTAAGCTCTATTCATATAGATCTTTGACGTCCTCAAGTCCTAGAAACTTTACTTCTCAGACAACCTCATGGTTGACCTCTTTATCTTAACTGACTTTAATAACACTTTCTGCTAATGCTCAGCTAGTCCTTGATGATAAACTCTCCCATCACTGTCATAATACTCTCTGGTATCTTTTCTTTCTCTCTGGCTATTGCTTGTTATTCTACTTCATGGACTTCTCTTTTTCTTTTCTCTGTAATTGTTTATGTCTTCCAGTATTCATCTTATTCCATTTCTGTTTGTGTTCTAAACACTTCCCATGGAAATTTTCATTTACATTTTTGAATAAATATAAATTCACCCATCAGTGAAACCAAATAACTGGTCTTCTTCTTTGTTTAAAAGTAGAAGTTTTTACTACTTTTGTTATATATATAATACACTTACACACATAATATACATATACATGTATATATATACAGTATATGTGCCATAATTTGAATGTACGTAGTTGATTCTTAATTTTTTCTTTTTGATTAAAAAATACAATAATTAAAAGGTTTTTTTTGTAAAAGTTTCAAATCTGCATCAGATTCAAAAGGGGACTAACATCAAGAAAATATCAAGCATCACTGGTCTAGGCAAGTAATATATCACCTCTTACTGACTGAATAAATTTTAATCATCAGTTTACTGTTCCAATGGGGAAAAATTAGGAGGTACCATTTATAGTCAAAGGAGAATTACAAATTGTCAATTACCCGCTGTTGTATCTGTGTAAAGATCTAGCCTTCTAAATTATATAGTAATTTCTCCTATCTGACTCCACACCGTATGGAAAGACTAAAGTGTCTCACTTAGGTGTTTCACTTCCTTATAACTCCCTCAGAATAATAGGCTCAAATTGGGCTAACAACAGATTCTGGTGCCTTAGCCCTGCCATCTGCATTTACAAACTGCCCAGATATTTCTGTTACAAATCATATTATCTCAGTCTGGGCCAGTGTTAAAGATCTAGTATGTACTGATACGCACTTGTTAACTGAGAAAGTGATTCCTATCCAAAACAGCAGGAAATTTGTCTAAATATTTAATATATAAGAGTGACAGTTTTCCAATTTGTAAGAAAGTTGGAGGTTTTTTCTTCTTTTTATTCTTGTATTTTTTTGTTTTTGTTTCACTTCCTGTTAAGGAATTTGTTTTTAAATTTTTTTAATTTTTAGTTTCTGTAGGTACATAGTAGGTATATATATTTATGGGGTACATGAAATATTTTGATACAGGCAAGCAATATGAAATTATCACATCATGGAGAATGGCGTATCCATCCCCTCAAGCATTTATCCTTTGTGTTATAAACAATCTAATTACATTCTTTTAGTTATTTTTAAATGTCCAATTAAGTTATTGTTGACTACAGTTGTTTGAATCTCAATCCAAATGTAGCCATAGAATCATTATCCTTCAACTGTCCTTGACACGATTATTATAAAGAGGCTTAGAGTTAATATATGAATATATAATCCATAAACCCTCCAAAAACTCTCATTACTTTTTAACACATTTCCATTTTATGAAAGAAAAATTATTTATTAATAATTATTCAGCATAAATAATTAATTTATCTGTAACCAATGCCTTCTAATACTTCTTTCCATTTTTTCTTAACAAGCACTAACATCTTAATCTTTAAACAAGATTCAAATTATGATTCAATTTACAGAAAATAATTTCAAATATAGGAGAACATAAAGTGTAGATTCCGGCACCAATCATGAGCCAGGCTTATCTAGAGGACATACAGTTGGAGAGCGGAAATGAGACATAACCTTAATTTTAACCCTTAAGCACAGTAAGTTGTTTAGTGGGCCATTATTTTCACAGTTCATCAGCACAAGCAGCTTTGCCTTATTTGCTTTATAGGGAACATTTTATCCACCCCATAAAAATCTTTTTCCCTCCCCTCTTCTTTAAGCAGGGGTTGATAATTAGACATTGAATTTTAATTCAGTGTAAGAATATCCTTGTTGACTGAGATTGGAAGCTTTCATTTGCAAGGTCTTGTTTTAGCTTCAGGATAACTTTTCTTACACTCTTCAGAATAATATATTGCTACTACTTTGACTTTATTCACCAAACAACTCCATTAATTACCACCAACCAGACTTCACTTCCTTGCAAGGTTTTGTGCACCTGGTTTGCAGACGGGATGTAGTAACAGAAGCCCACAGAGCACATCCAGACTGCTGCACAGGTTAGAATATTGGCTACCCTCAACTAATTTTATGTGTCTGTGGCAAACAGGGCTTTGGATTTCTACCAGCTGAAGTTACTGTTCATTGTTTCTCTATTCAGCAACAATTTTTTGTGCACAAAATCATAACAAGAAAAGTGAATTGTCAAGATGTTGACCAAGTCATCACTTAATGGAAGTCCTATTCAAATAATGATGGATTCATATGTTGAACCTATGTAGATTAATATATTGAATAGAGAGCTGGGGATTAACACTTTTTAATAATTTGGAGCCCTATCATTGACTTTATCTGTTGATAGCATGTACAATTTCACAACAAAAGCTGAGGGCTCCTCTGAAAAAAACAAACAAAAGATGCCTTAATATTCTGCATTCTTATTGGCAAATCTATGTCTGTGTTAGTTAAAGGGTTTAAGGTTCTACTTAAAACAAGTCTTAAAATTTCTTCTCTGCATATGACATGAGCTGTCTGTCTGTAATATGCCCAATAAATATTTGAGGATTTCATTGTGAAATTAGACTTTTTATCCCCATTTCTTTCACATTCATATGTTTTTCTACATTCAGGAGGGGTTCCTGACAAAGAATTAACCACCAGAACCATCTTTGGGTCTTACTTTTTTGGGATCTCTCCATTAAATCCTCCAAGTAAATGTTGATGGTGCTCTAGTGAACTATCCCAAGGCAGGGCTTGTAGGATATGAGGAGCAAACTCTTTGCAACAGTGTGGATGTGGACAGAGAACATTCCCCTACTTTGGCTCAGGGAGACCCTTTTGTAAAGATGCAGATGAAACAAAGGACTTGGCATATTTCCTCAAAGATCTCTTGCACAGATGAGTTAAAATGGAAAACTATAGACCCCTTTCAGGTACATTGAAGAAAGCCTTACAGTAACCTAAGCATTCCAAATAAAGTGCAAAAAGATACAGGAACTCTTGGGCTAGGCATGCTGCCTCTGAACACCCCATGGGCCTCAATTTAGAGAGAGCTGGGATCAGGAAAAGCATGCCAAGACCTCCTCCAGGGTTTCTGTGTGGCACCCCAGGGGACCGTCAGCATCTTCCCATAATAATAGTACACTCTTTGGCCCAAATTTGTTTTACTTTTTATAACGTCATAAAGAAAAATGGAATGAGAATATCTGCAGTGATTGATTTTGTGAATGGGGAGATGGAAATAATAGAAATATGTAAAGCCAAGAAAAACTAAAAATTTATAAATTTTCTATAGCTTGACTCAAAGAAAGATTTAAGAGTCTATTTTAATTTGTTCTGCCTAAAGTAAGAACAGATATAGAGGTATAATTGTTGCTTGGCTATAGGACGAAATGAAATCTATAGCATTTCCTCTAATATTGATTTCATCATTAAATAATTGAAATTTTTCTTTCAGAGAACAGATTTGATAGGCATGTCAAATGATTTTTGTTAACTTTATCTTTTCATCTTGGTCTTTGTGGCAATTATTTCCAGACCATATTGTGGTTTCCTGGACAAAATTATACCCTTAAGCATAGCAGCTTTACATTTACTACAGGCACAGGACAATAAAAAGTCAATAGCAGGAGAAAATATGTTTTATATGTTCAGTTAACTTTACACAGAACTGGAAAGTATTGGTAAATAGCACTTAGTTATGTTACCCTACTTTCTTTAATATATCTCAAAAATTGACAATCTGAATAGAGATTGCTAATTTCTGCAGTTATTTAGAGATAGAATAATTATTTCTATAATTATTTAAAGTCTTCTAATAATCTATTTATGATTTTATAATTCCTTCTTTATTTGATTTTATACTATTTTTTATTTTTAACTTAAATTGTATTTAACCATAAAATTAATGGATAGTAATTTTGAGACATACAAAAATATAAATCAACTAGACATGGGTAATCCTAATTTCTTTAGCAGTTTAATATGGGGCTTGTATTTGTCTACTATCATTCAGTTCAGAGATCTTCATTTTGATGATATTGAGTCTATGCATTAGTTACCTACTGCTATATGATAAATTATTCCAAAGCCTGGCTGCTTAAAACAACAATTATTGTGTTATAATTTCTGTGGGTCAGAAATTCAGGAATGGTTTTGCTGAAAAGTTCTGACTCAGGTTCTTTCATGGGATGACATTTAAGATGTCAGCCAGGGCTGCAGTCATCAGAGGGTTTGGCTGGAGTTGGGGGATTTGCTTCCAGAATAGCTTATTCTCACATCTATTCTCAAGAAGCCTGAGTTCCTCACTGGCAGGAAGCCACACAGGCTTTTCCACAGGGCTTCTTGGTTTTCCTCACGAAATGTCAGCTGGCTTTCCCAAAATCCAGTAAGTCAAAAAAGCAAAAGGAAGCTACAATGTCTTGTATCACCTAGTTTCAGAAGTTACATTCCATTACTTCCACAATATCCTATAGCTTACACAAATGATCCCTATGCAACATGAGAGGAAACTCTACCATGGTGTGACTATCAGATAACAGAGATCCTTGAAATGAGCTAAAACAATCTAGTCTGGCAGGGGGAGGAAAAAACACAGTGACAAAAAGATAATCGCAAACAACAGACTTCGAGGTAATTGACAGTAAGAATTTCAGAGCATGAATAGTTGACACATGTCTGGGAATACTGCACAGAGTTTCTGTCAAAAACTACTCATACTTTAAAATGAAACCCAAATGCAAGTGACCAAATTGATGTGAGATCCTAGGACATCCACCTTCCTTTGATTCATTTATTTTAATATTTCTCTTAAATCTTTCAATAATATTAGTTTAATGCAAAAGTAATTGTGATTTTTGACATTGAAAGTAATGGATACCTCATGATTACTGATTGGATTTCGTACTCTCTCTAAACACTAAGAAAAACAGAATAATGTGTAGGAGCGATCTCATGAAATTTGCAAACAAATTAAATTCAAATGATACAAATAATAAGTTGTTATCATTTGAATTCTAATCTGATTGCTAGTTGCTGTTAGCCTGTGGCTATGTAGCTAAATAGTAAGACGTGTGATACATTGTCTGAATTTACTTATATAAAAATAAAACCTCTGGTCAGGAGATCGAGACCATCATGGCTAAGAAGGTGAAACCCCGTCTCTATTAAAAATACAACAAATTAGCCAGGCGTTGTGGCGGGCGCCTGTAGTCCCAGTTACTTGGGAGGCTGAGGCAGGAGAATGGCATGAACCTGGGAGGCAGAGCTTGCAGTGAGCCGAGATTGCGCCACTGCACTTCAGCCTGGGCGACAGAGCAAGACTCCATCTCAACAACAACAACAACAAAAAAACCTCTGCTGGAAATGCCATATGTGTACCATACATGTAATAGACACCACAAAGAGGTATAAAGAGAAGACATTTGTACAATTTCTCAAAATCGTGTTGGATGACTGACTGACTAATTTGTGCTACCCCTTTTTTGACAAGAAAGCATCAGAGGAAATGTGGAGCCTGGGTTGGTTTTGTTTCCTCAGGGCTGACTTTCTAGTTGCACTCTAAGATATTATACCTCCAGAATGACAATGTCTCTTGACAGAATTAAATAGTGCCCCCCACCATCCAGGAAATGAGAGTAAGAAACATGTGAACAGTGAAGTCAAATACTTTATTATCCTAAGGTCTGCCCTTAGCAACAGATGGCTGAGGAATACACAGCTTTAAATTAGAGACAGACATCAGATTGAAGGGAAATACAATGAATCTGAGCACAAAAGATGATAACTGAGCCCAGTAGAATTCAAAGAAAAGACTTTAGCATGGAAAAGCTAGGGTCATGTGGAGCAATGAATGTATTATTCATTTTTTTTTTTTGCATTTCTCCCACAATATCAGGTGGAAGAAATGCAAAAAAAAAAAAAAAAAAAAAAAAAAAAAAAGGGGGGGGGGCGGTGTGTGGGAGAAGAGGCAAAAGTTTTTTTTTAAACTTTATTAGAATTTGCCTCCAGCACAACAGAATACTGAGAGATATTACAGAACGCCAAATGCATGCAGAAAAATACTTTCAAAATAGCAGAGGCAGAACAGAACCTTGGGGTTATAGCTGGCTTAGCCATCTAAAGTGAAGAGTGGAATTAGAGGTGAATCCAAGCTTGTACTGAGGAAGCTCTAGGCCACCAGTTAGGATGGGGGTCTGGTAGAAGGAGGTTGGTAGGAAAGGAAGGGCCTGGGGGTAAAGGGTGGCTCAAAAAGCCAGGAACCCCCAAATAGCATCAGGTGGTCGAAATGGAGCAAAGAAGATGGGGGAACAGGGCCCAGGCAAGCTCTAATGATTACGTTCTTCCAGTTTTTATTTCCCAAGAAATGAATGACAGAGTTCCAGTACCAAATTCACCTTACTGTCACAAAGAAACTCATGACAAGATCATCCATTAATCAAGAAAACATGTGTCAAACTTTAATTCACCACAAAGAGAGAAACTATGGGATTCATAATGACAAAGTGGCTTTACTAAAATGCTTCATTCCCAAAGTTCCAAATACAGAGTTACATTAATGTATATAGCATATTCCAGATAGTAACTGAGCTATCCTTTTGCTTGTATTCTTACTTCCTTATGACTTGAAAGTAATGAGAAAACAGTAATGTAATGCTACCTTGGGCGCTTGTAGTGGGAGGCTAAATAAGTGTGTGTGTGTTGGGGGTGGGGGGTGGCAAACTATGTAGCAATCAAGGATGTGGCTCAAAATATAGAGGTGGAATAAATTGAAGAGCAAAGTAGCTCTACATTTGTGGTTCTATTGCCCACATTAGAGTAACAGTTTACATAAACAGTGCAGTTTAAATCTTTTTAAGTACTTCCACATATTTTCCATATTCCATTTTATATCCTTAGAACAGTCTTGGAGTCAGTTGGAAAGGTATAATTATGTCTGTTAGTTTAGTTGTAGAAATAGACTCACAAAGGATATACGACTTGTAGAAGTGACAGAGCAATGGCATACAAATGCCCAGAATCCCAGTTTCGTGTTTGTCTCTCCTAGTTCAGTGCTCCTAGAACTTTCACACTAATCCCTGGGAATCTCGTTGAACTGCAGATTCTAAGGCAGTAGGTCTAGGGAAGTTCCTGAAATTCTGCCTTTCTAACAAGCCCCCAAGCAATACCAATGCTGCTGGTCTAAAGTTCTAAGCCAGACAACATCTAATTCAATAATCTCCTGATTTCAATGACTGTCTATCAATACACATAGATTCAAAAGTCCTAACCCCTAGGATTCAGTTAAGTCTGGTATAGGTCCCTGGCATGTGTGTATTTTTTTAATTTCCAGAAGTGATTTGATTCATATTCAGGACTGAGAACTTTTGCACATTAAGAAGTTATAGCACCTGTAATGTACATATTTATAAACTTAAAGTGAGAGGTTTTTTTGTTGAAATTATACTGACTCTAGTTCCATCCTAACTCACAATAAGGCAACTGTTTATAGAATATTGAAACTGATTTCTTTCAGATTTCTGTCCCTCATCTTTTGACTTTTATTTCTCTAGTTCCTAGAGTAAAAAGTATCGTAGCACTCCATAATGTCACAGGATGTCAGTTTCACTCATTTTTGTTTAAGATAACATCACTTACAAATTTCAATCCCTATTTTCTTTGATCTTTTAAAATGTCTATGCTTCTTGGTAAATTTATTGTCAGGTGTAGTTTTCATAAAAAGGCACATTTTAGAGGTCTGTACAGCAATGAGGAGGAAGTGTTCAAGATATAAAAATCATTTCAAGAATTAGATTTTGGAAGGAGAAAAAACCTAATCCCTGAATGACAATTAAAGAAATGGAAACCTTATTGCCACGGTTAAGCTTCTCAGTGAGCACATGACAAAGACTGAGGTAACAACAAGCACTGACAGGTGTTAGGGATGATGTGCCATACTGGTTTTGCAGTGGTTTTTGGAAGTTTGATAATCCAGCAAGATATCTATCAGATTTTGCACTCCCTGATGTGAAGGACAGGTTAAAAGCAGTATGAGGATATCCACAGTTTTTTCTTTGTAAAGATGACCTTGGCTTTCAAATTGCTAAACTAGGTGTCATTTTATTTCAACTGTAGCCAATGTTTACTTCTCAGATAAAAAAGCAAAAAAAGGTGGTGCCCACAAGGTGGCCAGAATTCTGCAAGACCAATCCAATAAGTTGTTAGTTCTTCCCTCCTGTATAGCCTTCCCATCCAGCAATTTCAATTTCTTTAGGACTTTAATCCTAGTGGGGTAATGTCCCCAGAGAAGACATGCTTTCTCAGTTTACAATGCTCTTAATCTCACAGAAATTTTTTCACAACACACTGAACCAAACAATTTATTAAGTAGTTAAATAAGTACTTAAATCCTCACACTTCAGTGCCTGCTGAACACAGTACAACTTCTTAGACTTTAGAATCTGATGGGACACTGCTATCTTCATTTCCTATTCCTAAATGATTTTCAATGATTTTCATGTGCTCCCCACTTTTTATCATTACAAAATCCAGCTTCATAAAGATATAATGCAACCAAATAGAACATTAAAAAACCTAAGGTTGAAAGCATTAGTAGTTCATGTACATCCAAAATATGTTACTTTAGTTCCTTTGAAAATTTACAATATTTAGTGATGTCCCCCGACATCCACTGAGGCACCCCACAATGCCTCAGTCCCAGGAGAACCATTGCTTTAGCACCTAAATTAGAAGCCTAAGACCCAGACTTCTGGTCCTGGCAGCTGAACCTTCTAGCCATGTCTTGTGCAGGAAGTCTCTTAATTATTCTAAGCTTCAATTTCCTCATTTTAAAAATAGAAATGATAGTTTTCAGCTTTCTAAGAGGGAACATACTTATGTTAGTCCATTTTCACACTGCTATAAAGAAATAACCTAGACTGGACAATTTATAAAGGAAAGAGATTTAATTGACTCGCAGTTCTGCATGGCTGCAGAGGCCTCGGGAAACTTACAATCATGGCAGAAGGCGAAGCACGCACCTCCTGCATAAGGCGGCAGGAGAGAGAAGAGTGAGGAGCGAAAGAGGAAGAGCTTCTTATAAAACCATCATATTTCGTGAGAAGTAACTCACTATCACAAAAGCAGCATGGGGGAAGCGGCCATATCATATCAATACTACCATATCAATACTACTGCTTAAGTACAAAATACTATACTAACGAAAGCTGTAGAATGTCCTCTTAAAACTGAGTTGGGGCTGGACGCTGTGGCTCACGCCTGTAATCCTAGCACTTTGAGAGGACGAAGTGGGCGGATTGCCTGAGCTCAGGAGTTGGAGACCAGCCTGGGCAACAGAGTGAAACCCTGTCTCTACTAAAATACAAAAAAAAAAAATTAGCCAGGTGTGGTGGTGGGCACTTGTAGTCCCAGCTACTCGGGAGGCTAAGGCAGAAGAATTGCGTGAACCTAGGAGGTGGCAGTTGCAGTGAGCCGAGAAGGAGGCACTGCACTCCAGCCTGGGTGATGACAGAGCGCAGAGGGAGACTCTCAAAAAAAATAAAAACAAAAACAAAAACAAAACACTGAATTGGGGCCCGGCGAGGTGACTCACGCCTGTAATCCCAGCACTTTGGGAGGCCGAGGTGGGTGGATCACCTGAGGTCGGGAGTTCCAGACCAGCCTGACCAACATGGAGGAACCCCGTCTCTACTAAAAATACAAAATTAGCCGGGCATGGTAGCACATGATTGTAATCCCAGCTACTCGGGAGGCTGAGGCAGGAGAATCGCCTGAACCCGGGAGGCGGAGGTTGCTGTGAGCCAAGATGGCACCATTGCACTCCAGCCTGGGCAACAAGAGCAAAACTCTGTCTCACACACACACACAGAAAAAGAAAAAAAAACTGAGTTGGTCCAGTATAGTGAATTTCAGACTTTTGCCTTTTGAATGTAGAATTCCTTCTTTAAGTGAAGTATCACCAAGAGCAAAAATACATATATGTGAGACTTAACGTAGAGATATTCCAGCTGGAAAACGCAGGCTGGTCATTTCCCCCAGGCCCATTCCTTGCCCTTTTCATGCTCTGCTCTGTTTTCCAAGGGGGTGAACTCCTACTGTGTTTCCCAGGATACCTTGCAAATTGGCTTTTCACTGGGCTCATCTTGTAGGCTATTGCAGGGAGAGTCCAGGGTATTCCCTAACTCTGCCTCTCAGATGCTCCTCAGTAGTCCTGTTTTTAGTCTCCCATGAAAGTTCCCCTCCTATGAGATATCCATTTCCTCAGCTTCTTCTCCATTTTTCCCTGCAGTCCTATGGGTAATGGTGATTTCCTGTGGTTGTTTATGTTGCAGTTGCCTCAACATCTCCAGGTTGCTCTTTCAAACTCTTCTAACCTATAGCTAATTTTGTATGTTAAATTTTCCACAATGAATTTCTGGCGTTGGTTTTATTTTTGTGATCGTACCATGACTGATACTAAGTTGCGAATAGCCTAGAGCCCTGCCTCTGGACCCCAGGTTTCCGGACATGGGGTTCCTCAGGCACATTTGAAAAACCATTAAGGCTCATTCCTCATCCTGTCACTAAATAGCTGTATGATCTTGGGAGAGTCATAGAATATCTCCAAGCCTCACTTTCCTCACTTTTTAAGGGTCAGACTCACCTTTACCTATCATAATAAATGAAAAAATGTTTGGACAATTTAAAGTATTACACAGATCTTTTATTTATAGCCCAAGTCTCTGTGAATCTGGATGAACTAGAAGGTAGATATAGTTAAGAAATATAGATATAAATGATATAGATATACAGATACAGATAAAGTGTTAGTTTCTCAGGGATGCAAAAAAAATGCCTCCTTCTCCCACCCATAACCTAAATCTAACTTTGAAGATAGAAAATTTTAAACTGTTCCTTCAAACAATTGTAAGATTAAATGAGGATTCATAAATTTATATCAGTTGTAGCAAAGTTATAACGATCTTAGTTATAGCTACTGATTCATGTTGTTTCTATTCAGGTCTTGTTGTTTATGCCTAACAACCCACACTGGTATTGTACTCATTCTTTCTTGTATTGTGGTTTCAGCACTTCCAGAGTGGTTTTAGCAGTCCCAATCCAAATTTTAGATACATGTGCTTTGAGATAATTACCTTTGGTTGCAAGGAGGATGCATACATACAATAGAAGTTGGAATTAAACAATTATGGTTTGAGAATTGCTGCTCCAAATAGAAAGGTAGAAATATATATGTTTATAAATAATTATGGCCTAGTGTGATTTTTTTGTTTTTTCTCAAAAAAAAATTCAGTTTCATTTTCTGATTTCCTGTAAAATCAACTCGGTCTGGTGGAAAGAAGACATTTGGGTCAATGTCACTACCACACATCGTCTGACCCATGACTAAGAGTACTGATTAAACAGATTATCACAATATTTAATACATTGCATTGTGATTGCCTCTTTACTTATCAGCTTGACACATCAACTATTATAAACTTGAAGGGAAGTAGGATTAAGTCCTTTTCATTATGCCAATGTCTTTTCAGTGACATCACAGTGCCTGCCACAAGGGAGGTTTTAAAAACACATGAGATGAATTAATCAATAAGTTCCAGGCTGGATTCAGGCCAACTGATGCCTTCAGCACAGTCCAACAACTGTGCTGTGATGGAAGCAAAACCCTCAAGCCATGCAGTATCTCTCAAACAAATGCAGTATCTGACAAAACTTTCAAGTCAAACTTCTAAACTTGATCACTCACCATGCCAAAAAAAAAAAAACCATTTAATAATGAAAATTGAAGTCAAACATGACAGATAAAGATAAAAAAAAATAGACTAAATTTAAGGGAGGTAGTGAAATACTTTTGGCCATGATAACTGAGGTCAGTTCAGGGAAACTCTTTAGTACCCTTTCCTCTTGGTGCATCTGTTTATTTTGCTAAATGATTAATCCAGAGCTGAATGAATGGTGAAAATGCCGAGATGATTGATATTAGATAAAGTCCACCTTCCATGTTTTCTTCTGATTCTCCTACACTAATATAAGCCTCACTTCATAGTTCCATTGCAGGACTCTTCTTATTCATACATTGAATTGGGACAACCCCTTTTCCCAATTCTATGAGATCACGCCTGACTCAGGTTTTTCTTGTTCTAGTGCTTTGCATTCTTACTGCTCAAGCCTTCGCTACTCAAAATTGATTTTCTCTCCTCACCTAGTACATCATTTTTGGTGCTTAATGGTTACAGTACTTTGTGAAAAGTATGATGAAACTGGAATATAAAAGAAATGAAAAGCAGAACTACTGTAGAGTATTTCACATTATGACTATACTTCAATTAATTTACTCATTTTTCGATGAATGAACATTTAGGTTGATTCCAGGTGTTCACCTTTAGACAAACATTGTTACAATAAATATTCATGCATACATCTCTTAAAATACATATGCAAGAGTTTTTCAAAAGCATATATTTAGAACTGAAATTTGTGAATTTTAAAGGACATGAAATATTCAACATTGCTATCTATTGTCAAAATTTCTCCAACTGGTTTTTACTAAATTCTACTTCCATTAAGTAGCATATGAAGTTCCCCATGTCTCCATATCTTAGTAATGTTTGATGACATAAGAATTTTTCTTTGACAATCTAACATCTGTAAAATGGTATCTCTCCTTTGTTTCTGTTTATAGTTCCTGATTATTTGTGAAGTAGCATATTTCTTAACTTTATTGGTTGCTCTTCTCCTACGAATGGCATATTATATGCTTTACATATATTTTCAACTATTTTACTTACTGTTTTATGTTGATTAGTAGATATTCTTTATGTATCCTAGGTAATATTGTGCTGGCCATATGAATTTTAAATAACTATTGTTTATCTTTTAACTTTATGAGGTCCATGGTTGTTTAGAATATTTTTACTTTGATATAGTCAAATTTCCAATATTTTATTTTATAGTTTAAAAGTCTTGTGTCTTCTCTGAGACCCTCTCCTATATTTGATTCTAAAATCCCCCTGTGTTTTTCTTTGCATAGTGTGACATAAGAATCTAATTTCTTTTATTCTAAACAACTGATTCTTCACATAATTATTTATTGTCGTTGCTTTATAATTCTGTCTCTAATCTATTCTTTTATTTATCTATTTTTTTTTTGAGACGGGGTCTCACTGTGTTGCCCAGGCTGGGGTGCAGTGGCACAGTCTCGGCTCACTGCAACCTCTGTCTCCCAGGTTCAAGCAATTCTTCTGCCTCAGCCTCCAGAGCAGCTGGGATTACAGGTGCCTGCCACCACACTTGGATAATTTTTGTATTTTTAGTAGAGATAGGGTTTCACCATGTTGTCCAGGCTAGTCCTGAACTCCTGACTTCAGGTGATCTGCCCACCTCGGCCTCCAAAAGTGCTGGGATTACAGGAGTGAGCCACAGCACCCAGCCTAATCTATTCTTAAAAATAGTCTGTCTAGATAATAGCAGCACATTCTAAATGGAATATTCTCTCCTTTAAGCTATCTTTTTGGACAAAAGTAGCTACAGGAAACGTAATGTATAGCATGTGTGTATGTGTGTGTGTGTGTGTGTGTGTGTTTGTATTCCAGAGGCGTTAAACTCCTGGAAATCTTGCTTTTAAAATATTCACTATGCAGTGGTCTCAACTAGCAAGCAAAGGGGGAAGAAAAGAATATTAAAGATACATGGGGACTTTTGATGTTACTAGGCTATAGATGTCATCCCCAGCCACATCCGGAAACCTAGGACTACTCTGGCCTGACCAGAGTCTCCAACTCCTGCCATGCAGAGACCTCAGACTTGTAGCGAGCCTCTGAAATGTGTCTCTAAGATCTCATCTTCAGCCTGAATTTTTCTTTAGCCTATAACCGAGGATTCAGCTCAGCACTTTTCTGGGAGTAAATTAGAAAGGGATATTTTGAAGTTATCAGTATGTCTCCACCTTCAGGATGACAAGGTCCAGTATCACTTCATTGCCCTCTGGATAGCAGACCACTGAAGTGTTTCACTGAAGAAAGGTGACCATGTACTGAATGGACTTGTTTCTTCTGGGAGACATTACATCTATCAGGGAAAAAGAAATGACCCAGCACAAAATAACCAACAAACAGCACTTGTAAACATCTCTGAGGAAGCCGATGGACTCAGTACAGATGATCAATAGTGATAGATAGAGAGGCTTCTCATATAATCGGTGGTGAGAGGAGCTGCAGAATTGCTGCTTAAAGAAATTCTGAGCCGAGGTGGTAACAGCGCACATATAAAAGCAGCAATTCCTGGGCTTTTTCACTTTAACACTCCTGTAATTTAAAAAGAATGTAATGGATTTTATTTTCAAGACCTGGAAAAACAAAAGTCCTCTTAAGCTGAGAACAAATGCTTCAAGTGTTTGCCTGAAGCCATTCTTTTTATTGGGAGATTTACGGCCCCTTGAGAAAAAGGGATTTATAATGGAAAAAATGAAACAACATCAACCATAACAGAGCTCAGAAAATAAATAATAAAATCCCTGTTAGTGCCTGACGTTTTATATTTCTCCTGCCTTTTATCCAAAATAAGACAGTTGCTGAGAAAATAAATAAAGGCCAGGCTGATCTGCCCACAGTGATACATTACCTTTTGAATATTCCTCAGACAAAAGACCAAGAATTTTATGAGAAAGACAAGCATGTATTTAACACAGTTCTTTTACTTACTTTACATTTATTACCCTTAAGGGAAAATGTGGTCCCTTGGCATATGTTCGATTTCCCTTATTTTCAATCCCCCATATAAATGCAGCAGAAACCCTTTCAAAAAAGTCTCCAGTGAGGACAGGATTATGCTTTTCAGCTGAACCCACCAATCTGAGAAGGAAACAGCATGGTTCTCAGGGCCAAATCTTCCCACAGTAGAGGTTTTACATATGGAATTCCTCCATGGGGGACTTCTTGCAACACAAATACCTCTAAAAACAGTAAATAGAAATAAATACTCAGTTTATATCCTCATGAAGTTGGGTACCAAGGACATGGCAGTACATGTGACACTGTCCTTGTCCCCAAGGACCTCCTATTCAAGGCAGGCAGAGCCAGTAATTAAACACAGTTTCTGGCAATTATTAAACACTGATGTGTGCTTTCCACTAGGCTTAACTTTTCACATGCATTACGTCCTGTAATCCGCATGTGAACCTCAATGAGATAGGTATTATCACCACTTTCTAAGATATGGATCAGGCTTCCAGGGATGAATGAGCCTTTCCAGAGTCCACTGGGCAGGAACAGCAAACCAGGAGGATATGCTGCCTCCTCAGCTGGGTACGCAGCTTGCAAGAATTTGATACACTATATTAGGTCCACAGAATGAAATGTTTAATAGTAAAAATAGACCCTTGTCATTTTTAATTAAATGTGATAACACCAACAGCTATCATTGGCTTTTAAATCTTCCCTTCCTCTCAGTAAAATGTAGTAATATAAATATGTTGAAGCCTTACTCAGTGCTGCTATTAGGGCTTATGCCAGGACATCCTCTCAAAGACAATTCTCATAGAACATGTTTAACAAGTAGTATCCCTTAGAGAGATCCAAAACAACCTGACATTACTCTGACTTTTACACAAATGAATTCATATTAATAATCAGATAATGGCAATCTCTGTAACGATAAGGTGGTGGCAATGGTCCTATCACTCACAAAGTGATTTCCTATTATCTGTCATACTCTCTCCTTTATAATCTAGATGTTTCTCTACCTTAACATAAGCTTTCTGCATAAACTTAAATCACTTAAATTGGTAGTTTTTAAGGTAGAACTTGGTCCAGTGTCACATTCTAAATTATTGCATTGCTATGTTTATAAATTGTTTTAGAACCTATATCACATTCTTTTATCTAGTTATCTTTAGTACTCTTCTTATTTCTCTATTAGATTTTAGGCTCTTTGGAGGTGGTGGGCACAATGTTTTATTCATTGCTCAACCTTGGACAGTGCTGGGTATCAGACAAGGTGCCCAACTAAAGATTTTAAATGTAATTTTCTAGAAAATTGTTTTTATATTGAGAATATTTAGTGGTCTTAAAATTATCGCACACTCTAATAATATTTGCATTATCATGACTAAATATATAGAATTTCAAAATGTCTTCTCTTTCTTCTCTCTCTATTCCTACTTCTTGCCTCAGCGGTAGCCAATATTACGAGTTTACATATATCCTTCAGCCCTTTATCTATGTATTCAGCTGGACATATATGTGATAGCATCAATAAGCATAATAAAAAGTACTGAGTGATCACTATGTGTGTTACACTGTGCTAATCATCACGTTACATATTTTAACTTATAATTCACATAACAACTCTGTGAAGTACATCCTATTAATACTCTCATGTTACACCTAACTAAATTGAGGTGCTGAAAATTTATGTACCTTGTCCAAGGTCCCTTCAGTAGTAAGTAAACAGAATTCAAATAGTCTGATGCTGACCTCAAGTTCCTAATCATGAGCAGACTATTTTTTAACTACAACAGTTTCCTATATCTATGATAAAAATTATATTGAAATAGCTTCTCAAAAATGTTTAATAAGGAAATGTTAAAACATATAACAAGAACAAGCAAAATAGTAAAATGAACCCCTACATATTCAATGCCCAATTTCTACAATTGTTGAAATGGCTCAATCATGCTTCAGCCATACCCTGCTTCACTCTCTCAACTCTGGATTCTTTTGAAGGAAGTTCTTAGACATGATATTATTCCATATGTCTTAGTTCAATTCTGTTGTTATAACAGAATACTTGAGACTAGGTAGTTTGCAAAAAACTAGAAATATATTTCTTATCATTCTGGAGGTTGGGAAGTTCGAGAGCATGGTGGTGGTATCCATGAGGGCCTTCTTCCTGCATAACATGGCAAAAGGCATTGCAGGGAAATAGCACAAGGGAATGTATGTCAGCTCAGCTCTCTCTTCCTCTTCTAATAAAGCCACCAGTCCCATCATGGGGCTCCACTGTGATAACCTTATCTAATCTAATTACGATCCCAAGATCTCCATCTCCAATCAACATATTAATTTGAGAATTAAATTTTCCACACATGAAATTTGGGGACAGTTTCAAACCATAGCATCATACATGTATAATTCAGTATGTATCTCTAACAGATAAGGTTATTATTATTATTATTATTATTATTTGAGACGGAGTCTCACTCTGTTGCCCAGGCTGGAGTGCAGTGGGAAGATCTCAGCTCACTGCAACCTCTGCCTCCCAGGTTCAAGCGATTCTCCTGCCTCAGCCTCCTGAGTAGCAAGGATTACAGGCACACACCACCACGCCTGGCTAATTTTTGTATTTTTAGTAAAAACGGGGTTTCACCATGTTGGCTAGGCTGGTCTTGAACTCCTGACCTCAAGTAATCCACCCTCCTCAGACTCCCAAAGTGTTGGGATTACAGGCATGAGCCACCGCACTGTAACCATGACACCATTATCCCACTTATAAAATTAACAATAATCCCTTTATATCATCATATACTTAATAGGTGTTAATAGGTGTTCAGATTTCTCTGACTTTTCTCTATTTTTTGACAGATTGTTTAAATCTTTATCTCAATAATATCCATATAGTTTAAGTATCTCTTTAATCCACAAATTACTCCTTCCTCTTCTTTTCGATTTCTCTTCAATGCATTTGTTAAAGAGACAACCTTCCTGGTCTTGTAGTATTTCCCAGGGTAGATTTTGATTATTGCATTCTTGAGGTGCTGTTTCATTTTATTACTATTCTTTTTATTTTCTCTAAGTGGTAGTTAGGTCTAAAGTCTTGATTACATTTATTTTTTACTTGATTTTTTAGTCAAGAAGATATCACAAGTATTCTTGTGGACTTCTACCAGGAGGCACATAATTTCTGATTGTCACTTTGTTTTTAAGTTAGCAGCCATTGATATACATCCTCTAGCCATTACTTTACCAAGGATTAGAAAATGCTGGTATTATAATTTTATAATTTATTCTGCATCTGTTACTTGAAACTTTTCTGGAGAGAATATTTTCTCAATAACTAGTTTATTACCCTGTAGCAGTTTCTATATTAAAGGCAGGATAAAATTTTAATTCCTTCATTTTATTTACCACCAGTTTTCTAAATAATGAATTGGTTTCCTGGCATGACTAAGTTCAGGGTTGAGTATCATTTGGTATTACCATGAGCTTATAGATTTAAGCATCTTTGATATTTGAAAACCACAGCAATCATTTTTTAATTCATGCTCAAATTTCCAACTTTGACCAGGGACATATCCTCAAATTGTCTTCTTTTGACAATTTATCTCAGACATTGTTGATAATTTTCTTGCTGTTTGATGTGACAAGGTGATGCGATAAGATATTCTAGGCTCAACTTTTACATTTCCTGAAGTTAGACATTTTTTTCAAAGATTCATGGTTTATTTTACTGAGAAATTTAGACTAGATTATGTATGCTAGTGTGCTTATTGCCACTGGGATGGTCATGATGTCTAGGCTTTTTCAGTAGACAGAGCTATGTGTCATACTTGTTTTGAAGCTAAAATACATTACAAGTTTATAATGATACATCCAATTCAAATACAAGATAATAGTTTTTTGCTTAATCTTTTTGATATTATATCTCCTTTTTCCCATCCCAAAAACTCTAGATTTCATAAACATTAGCATAACTCCTTTGTTTTATTCTATGCCATGTACATGACGATCTTAGAAAAATACTGTGGTAAATTACTGTTATCTATTGCCCCAGTTTTTCACCAGTACTCACATCTACACACCTTGCTTTGTAAACTTGTAGTGTTTTTTCATTCTTATTCTGGCTCTGCCCAGTGGCTTGCCATGGCCCACAGGATTTCAGCAACCATGAAACAAGAAGAGGATTTAAAAAAACGAAACAAAACAAAACAAAAAAACCTTGCCTGTTTCTACTTGCTGTCTTCCACTTCTACAATTACCACAGGAACATGCTTGGGCTACTTTGCTGGAGCTACCTGGGGCCAAAAGACATTAAAGATATAAAAATACAACCATACTGGCTCTGCTGTGTCTCTCAGCCAAATAACTCTAGATTAGCTGATAGCCAACTAACTCCTAGGTTGAGCCCACCAAGATGAGCAGATCTATGTAGCCAACCTAAAACTGACTACATACTCATTAGCAAGACCAGACCATATCAGCTAGACTCTGCAGGATTGTAAGCTAAGTAAATATTTATTATCAAGAGTGATTCAGTAAGATGGAAGACTAAAAGGTCTCTGCCTTTAGAACCCCTCACAAAAATTCTGACTGGCAAATAACTATACATATACAAAAACACCTTTATGAAAATTTTATAACTTGAGGGTGAGGTGGAGGTGCCCCGCTTGGAGCTCAAAAACCAAGAAAAGCCACATTAGAAGAGTAAGAGAAATAGTTTGATTTTTAACTACATCAGGTCTCCCCAGGGTGCACAGCACCACACCAAGGAGAATCTCTTGTTTTTTCTCCTACAAAACAATGGGGAAATTTGCAGGAATACACTACCTGAAGTCAGGTAGAAACAAAGAAAGGGAACAGGGCTCACAGCGACCAGCATGTGTATCTTGATGGTGGTACCACATCTATGCCAGGGGCCTTACCCCATTAGAAAGCCAATCCGAGGCCCCACTCATATGTGGAGCCAAGTTGGTGATCCCATCTTGCCAAGGAGCACAGTCAGCTGTTCTCCATGGTTGAGGCTCCCAGCTAGCAGTCTAGTCCAGCTGTGCAACTTAAGTTTTCCATGTGAGATATTCTTTGAGGCCTTGCGTATCAGCAAAACTGCTGATGCCAGGTAGCTTTGAAGGATCCTTCAAGGAGCTGACTCACCAAAAAATGCAGTTTCCACATCCTGATGATTTCATTCCCCTTACCCAACCAATCAACAACCCAATTTTTCATTCCCTCACCCTCAATGATCCCCTTAAAAACCCTAGCCCAGAACTCCTCCGGGAGATGGATTTTAGGGGCTCTCCCCATCTCCTTACTTGAAGCCCTGCAATTAAACTATTTCTCTCTAACAAACCCTGCTGTCTTGCTGTATTAGTCTGTTATGGTGCAGCAGGCATAAAACCTGTTGGTCTTTTAACAGTGTTAACTGATTTGGTTGTGGTAATCACTTCACATGTATACGTATTTCAAATAATCAAATTGTATACCTTAAGGATATACAATTTTACTTGCAAATTATACCCCAATAAAGTTGGAAAACTATTTATTTATGTTTGTGTTTGTTACTAAACAGTTTGTAGTGAAAGATACCTTCTACAAACAAAGCAACATGATTACTGAAAAGATTTTAAGAGTATCTTGCAAATCATTTTGCTCATGTACTCCACTAGATATGTGCGGTCAAATTATGTGTTTTGAAGATACATGAGTGGTTCCGCTTTGTGTGGTTATGCACCTGATTGATACAAAGCTCACGAATCTCATTATGCCTTCAAGGATTAATTTTCATTTCATAATAATGTAAGGTAATCTATAAAACATTATATATTCAGACACACATAGCTTATATCCCTGTCCTTTCCACACTATTTTCTCTCACCCCAACAGATAACTATTATTTTAGATTTGGTTTATCCTGCAATTTTTTAAAAAAATAAATAAATAGATTCAAATACACATATGTTACTCCCCTTTCTAATTTAAAGTAGCAGAAGAGCAAGAAAGGCCACACTGACATTGGTTTATGCCTTGTGTGCAAAGCAAGAATGTTATTAACTAGCTATGTTCCTTGACAATAATAGTAAAATTAAAATTACCACATTTAGTGACAATTGTGAGCCAGATATCTTCAGAACAATAGTTAAGTAAACTGCCACTCAGAGTGCTTAAGTAATGTGTTCTAAATTACTCATCTACCAAACAACAATGTGGGTGTGTAGATTTGTGCTCTTCCTAGTCTGCTGTACAGCCTCTCATTATACCCTAACGCTTTCTAAGTTGTACTGCACTGTCAAATAATATGAAGGAATTGGAGGAAATGATCTTGAAAATTAGCTTGAAAATTCTATAATTCTATGACAGTTTATATTTTAAATTCAAAATAAAATGATAGTGAAAATTGATTATGAAGATGACATTCTTCAGTATCTACACATTAGAGATTGCAGAAAGTTTTTAATTAGTTCACAGATAAGTCTCATAAGCATCATATTGCTATTTTGTTTTTATGATACTAAACACTAGTGCTTTGGGAATGTAATGTGAATAGAAGAATTCCTTTGACCCAAATGACAGAAACTCAATTCAAACTAAATTAAGCTAAATAAATAAAAGTTGAAAGGCAAGTATTTATAATAAAAAGTCCAGGACTGGTTATCTTCAGATGTGTCAGATTACCTAGTTGGATGAAGGTACTCAAATGATATTATCAGCAGTTGTCCCTCTACATATTGCAGCTCTGCTTTCCTCTGGTTTGCCCCCCTTTTTAGGTAATTTTTCCCCCTTGTAATAACATCTTACCAAAACTTATCAGTCTGATGAAAATAACTTTTTGTAAATCATTGCTTCCATCAGAAGTCCCAGAATCAAGTACTGTTAACCTGAGATGGATCTCACTGCAGTCAGAGAAATGAAATGTTCCAATGAAAGAGCCTCAGGCATATAGCAACCCATAGATCCAAGTGGAAAAAGTAACCCCATCTAAACCACATGGGCTGAGAAAGGAAGAATGGTGACTCCTCAAATGAAAATCAGAGATTTGTTCCCAAAAGAGAAGTGGTTAGATTCTGTACATGCAAACACAACTAATGTACTTTACAAAAAAAAAGATAAAGAAGGAAAGAGCAGGGCATGCTCAGGATTAGTGAGTAGGCACAGTGATGTGGAACATCCATTAATGCTTTTCATAATTATTTGATGTCCTGAAAAAAATTTTTGAGTAAAAATAATAGAAGGGAAACAGATGGCATTATGAAATCATACTAGTTAAACCAACAATCACCTCATATTCCTAACTCCCTTCTAAGGCACACAAAGTATTTCTTGAACCACAGAATGGAAACTTAAGAATCTATCTCAATTCAATGCAGAGGTAGAGCAGTTATTAACAGAAACACTTTCCCCACGTCTTAATTCCAAGGCGCATAGAGGTGATCACGGTTAATGTTGGGGAAGAAGAAAAATGGGAATAAGTTGTTGGTTTTATGAGATTACATTTTTCTTAAAGAAGTCTCTTTGCCTATCCCCCATATGTTTTTCTTGAAATTCCCTGACTTAAAAATTGTTGGATGAGATGCTAATCAAAGAGCTTTGAGTTCTTCAAAGAAAAGTCTCTAAATAGAACAAAATCCATGGGTAAAAATATTAACACTTAGAAATGCAGTTATTTAGATATTTACACCACAAGAAAATGAAAAATAATTTTTCAGTCATATTTAACAGATTAAGCTCCTTGATGTAAAAAAAAAAACCCTTTCGTGATTGGCATTTTATCAAATTAAAATTTATTCTACTTTACACACTCACTGTTATATATACTCGGAACATCAGAGCATAAATAATATATATACCAAATGTTGACTTCAGTGATGTCTATAGGCAGAAAAACGTTTTCCTCAAAAATAGATACATAACTAAAAAGCCATGTTTCAGAATCTTATATAAAACTACCTTAACCTTCTGCCAAGAATTGCAGTAGAAACTTAAGTTCCTGTTTTCTTTTATTTTATTTGGAGTTTTATTTTTTTGTTTTATTTTCTTGTTTGCAGTCTCTCTTAAAATAAGAGAGAGCTGAACAAACATCTAAAGGTTTTTTTCTGTAAACTTTTCATGAACAACCGTCGTGAATCATCTACTCTGCAAAACTTTTGGGTCTTTCAAGTTTCATCTTATTCAAGTATAAAAATTAATTCCATTGAAGGTGGCTTCAGAAGAGCAATTTTATTCACTGAAGTTGAAAAAGGGATATTTTGCCAGGTCTAGTGGCTCACACCTGTTATCCAAGCACTTTGGGAGACTGAGGAGGGAGGATCACCTGAGGTCAGGAGTTTGAGACCAGCCTGGCTAACGTGGCGAAACCCTGTCTCTACTAAAAATACAAAAATTAGCTGGGCATGGTGGTGCAAGCCTGTAATCCCAGCTACTATGTACGCTGAGGCAGGAGAATTGTTTGAACCTGGGAAGCGGAGGTTGCAGTGAGCCAAGATTGTGCCACTGCACTCCAGACTTGGCGACAGAGTAAGACTCCATCTCAAAAAAAAAGAAAAAAAAGAAAAAAGGACATTTAATACCATTGATTCCCCTATTGTAAGCTTTCAGGACCACAGACTAACTTATGAATTCATTCTTCCCAACTTTCCTTGCGATTATAACTCCCTTATTCTTTAAATATGCTTACATCACAGAGTAATGGTAGAATCTGAACTCTATGCCAGATAAAACTTAGACTAATTATTTTAATATAGCTCCAATTCATAAGAGCTCCCACATGTATGTCCCACTTTGTGTTCATCAATCTCACTTCCAGATCCAGGGAATCGTAAGGAGGTCAGAGTTCCAAAGTAAGTAAGTGATTCAGAGTGCACTAGAAGAAAACAGGCCTTTCATGGGATGAAAAGCTTCTCCTCTTTTGTACACTTCAAAATAATATTCTTTGGCAAGAGCCTGGAGAGATATTATGTGTACATTTGAGGGTATCATATATACATATTATATATAAACACATATATATGAATAATTGAATATATATATGAAGAATATATACATATTACATATGAAGAACATACTATATGAATAATTGTTTTTTTTTTCTTCTAGAGTTCACACCATTCACATGAGAATTTTAGAGGGAAAAATATTTACAATTCAACTGCTCCAAATGAAACTAGTATAAGATTCTTTATGATGCAAGTCTAGTTTCAAAATGTCAAAATGATGAACCATTTTCTGCTTTCATCCAGCCTGCTTCCCAAGATGGTCAGTAAATTTTTTGATTGGATATTTTCTCTCGATACTGTCTAAACTTAGACTTTCATCATCCACCGCCACCTCCCCAACAAGTTTTTAGATCTATGCCCATCACATTTTTGGTCTCCCAAGGATAATCGTACCTTAGCCAACGGTTATTTTGCATCTCACTCAATTTGACTTCGCTTAGTTTCTAAAGAAACCTAGGGCCAAATTGTACCACAGATTATGTTCTTTTCACACTAAAGTCAAAAGGCTCTGTGCAGGCAACCGAGGAAAGCACAAGGACAGGAGTGCTTTCATCTCTCTTCAGAAGATAATAGCTCTAGGCCTTTTGTTGCTTAGTTCTTCTCTCAAATTCCTGGATTGTTTTCCACTCAAAGGCCAAGCTACGGCTCCTTTAGCTAATGTCAAATGTGGGAACACCAAAAAACAAACCAGAGAATCACAAACTAGCTAACACAGAATTGTCAACATTATCCAGTAGCTTGCTGATTCACATGTTACTTATTCCCAGTTTAAAATACAAAAAGTTGTGTAATGGAAAGCACAGTACGTTAAACCTGAAGCTTTGAAATGTGCACCGTTGATAGCAAGACATGGAGTCAACACAGGAAATATAAGTTTAGAGCTACAGCAAGCTCGGAGAATTTCAGGAACCACAGCTCTTACTTTGATGTTTCTAGCTATTTCAATCAGACAGATAGAGGAGAGAAAGCAGTCAGACAACTTGAACTAGCATTTCTCAAGAGGGCTCTTCTTTCCTTTGAGGAATTCTTTTCAACTTATTAAATTAACTGCATCTTTAGTAGCAATGTGTTTTCCAATGTAAGACCTTACTAAAATGACAAGTAATCTACTGGGAATTAAACCAAAATGCAAACTTAGCTGTTGTTTTTAAAACCACATGTCTTTAAATCCGTTGATTGTTCACTTTTATCCCAAAAGAAGAATTAACTTTTACTGACTTGCACTAGATAATAAGTGGCCTATTTTAAGTTCTATTTCCCCCTACCTTGACAACTTAATTGACCTGTTAGAAGTATAAGTTACCAGATAAAAATAATAATATGCTCCAAAAGCATTAAATAAATTTCACATAAAAATCACTATAGTATATATCTAATAAACAAGGTGGAAGAAATAAAAATTAGATAAAAATATTTTAAGAAACCCAGATGTAATATGATGCTATAATTTGTATTAAGAAACATTTATTCTAAAGCTTTAACCCAGTTGTCTATTTCATATAGGTCATGTATCATGGCCATCCACATAGCAACTTTCTTTGGAATTAAACTTTGGAATTACTTGTTTACACAAGAAAACTCATCTCAGATGTAGCATCTGTTTCTCACTAAGGCTTAGCTTTCACCTAATTCTCCAAATGGGTTGACCGAGGTTCAAGAATGTGAGGTGACTCGATCAAGAACATACAGTGAATCTAGGGCAAGCAGCCTCTCTCCCTTGAGTAGTAGATGGATATCTTGGTATGGAACTCCACTGATGTCATTGTCAGGCCTGTAATGCACACTTAACATCCACTGGAAAACCACAGTTCATTGAGTGAATCACTTGGTATCCTAATATTTTTAAATGTAGCAGAAGGAAGGGAAAAGTGTTTTGTAATTTGAATATGTTCACCAGATCTCCTTTATTAAATTATATGTCTTAACTTCAGAAGCAGTCTAACTTAAAATATTTGATTATTAGAACCACAGATATTATATACATTGCATAATATAGCAAGAATGTAGTGAAGGGAGTTTATATGGAGTATATTCAGTGGTTAAAAAATTAGCAGAAACCTGTTTCTGTGTAGCCATATTCATTTATTTCATATATCATATATTCTACTATATTTATATACTATAAAAGAATTTATAAGTGCTAATTTTTGCTTGGATAATTTCTTGTCTTTACTAGATAAAGTATGCTACTCTTCATAAAGAACCTCAAATAATATTTAAAAATTAAGTTCATAGTAAATCCAAACAACTATATTTCAAGGAAATAATTCTACCATAAGTACAGATCTACATATATGCAGCTGAAATAAAATGAATACTTTTATAATTAACATTTTTATAATTATATATTTATATATAATTATATATAATTTATATTTTTTATAATTATAATTTATGTGTGAACATATATGGTTTTCTATCAATAAGCATGTTTATTTCAATTTTTTTCATTTTAATTATGACATCTTCTTTAGTCAATTGTACATAGTATACAGAATCACTTCGGATCTTTTCTAATGTACATTGAATAAAATTTCTCAGTCTTTTCTTTCAGCATTTTTCAGAGAGTCATATATTTTGTGTTCATTATTACAAGAATTGCTTCAAGTAAAGCAACATATCCACAGAGGTTATTCTCAGACTTAAACGTTATTTTTCTATGAAGCCCAAATTCTACATTCAGGTATTTCTACATGCCTGTTACTGATCATGATTGACTCCAGTGATTCATGACTTGGGTATTGTAACTAAAATATTCTATTCCATTCCAATGGATATTGCATAATTCTCTCAGACACTTCCACAAAAGAGTTGCTCAAATTGCCTTCTATTTTAGTTTTTAAAAAATAAGTGGGTTATGTGAGATTTTAACATAGGGAAACATAAAGCACGTTGAAGAATGTACAAAAACCTGTGTACTCTCTTTGCAACTTTTAGGTAAATATAAATTCTTACTAAAACAAAAAGTTGAATTTAAAAAGTCTGATATAGCTCATTTTTAGGAGGAATAAGGTGATGGCTAAAGTTAAAAAAAATAATAAGATTCTGAAAGTAGAGGAAGGTAGGAAATCCTTTAGAGTAACTTTATGGGTTATTTTCAAACTTTATTAGCCCTTAAATATTTCTTTTCCTCTTCTTAAAGGTCCCTGAAATGTTGTTAATTTATTAAAACAGTCAAAACATCTGTAGTGATACCAAATACAAAAAAGTATGCCTGAGTCTTTCTGTAACACTGGCTTGTAACAAATGTTCTTCAGTCACCTTAGGAACACCTTATAGTGACATTGTTTTGGTTAATCATTCAGGAAATATATATGGAGCATTTGCTGTATCCCATGTATTATACTGAGCATTGGGGATGTCAAGTTGTAACATGATGCTTGGAGAGCTAGCAGCAGTGGGGGAAAATGAAGATGACCCACAATGAACTCCATTCCAGTGATGCTCTTCTTCTGGTAAGTATGCACGAACACTCCCTGAAGTAGGCTATATTTTAACTTAGTTATAACAAATTGTATATTTCATTTTATAACAAATTGTATATTTCTCATGTAGTTTTTCTCATCCAAGTTTCACCCCAGGCTAGTACAGCTAGATGGGGCAGCTTTTTTATTCCCATGTTACTGATGAGAGTTACTCCCAATTACACCAGAGGCCTGGAGAGTTTTAATTCATGTCCTCTGAACTCCTGCTTTTGTCCTCTTTCTACTACTTTATACCTCCCTAGGTGAGGGTCTTATCAGACTAATTCTATAAATATTCCATTATTTCATAATAGTAAAGTTAATCTCCAATGTATTTATTTTTCTTTGGCTTTTACTCAGTTCTCACTTATTTCTCAGCACATGGTAAATAATAGTAGTCATTCTCATTTTAAGCCAAATATCCTCTCTCAGGATAGAAGGTACCCTTTTGAAAATAAGTGTTTTTCCTAGGGTCCTATAAGTAAATCAAGCACATTTTGGTGTTTCATTTAATTTTCAAGCCATTTATTACCATTTAGTGTACTGAAGAAGCTTACTCATGAAATATATTCTGCATTATAGTGTTTCACACAATATATTTTTGGCCTTTTTTTATGTGCCATGTATTATGCTGAGCCTTGGGGCTCATGGTCTAATGTAGGTAGGAAGATGGATAATTATAATATAGTATGAAAATTACTATTATATATGTATTTCCAGGACTTTATGAAAAAACTTTTGAGGAATTCCTAAACTAGAGCATTAGAGGGGAGCATTTTAGGGTGAGTTAGAAGCAAATACCAAAGGTTTGGAGGGCATAGCAGTTCAGAAAATTGGTAGCAATTTAGAAAGCCTAGGTACAGAGAGAGTTGAGAGTTACCACACTGGAGAGAGATGAGATTACAGATGAGTGGCTTTGCATGTCAGGCTAAGGATCATAAGTTTTATGCTGAAAATAAGGGGCCATGGAAGGATTTTAAGCAAGAAAGATGTGATCAGGTTTGCATTTTATGAGAATCAGTGTAGCTGCTGTGTAGAGAATAGATAAGAGCAGAGGAAAACTTTAGACAGGAATAAATAAGACCATAACAATAACCAAGAACAAACTGGTAAGAAGGTGTTTGACCAAGTAGTTAAAGCTGGTCTTGAGAAAAGTGGATGGACCTAAGAGTTATCAAGATGGCCAATAAGATTTAGCGGACAATTGGATGTAAGTGGAGTGGATGTGGTAATGGAGCAAAATATGTTAAGGAGGTCTTCCAGGTTGCTGGCTTTGGTAACTGAGAGCGGCTTTTGAAAGGAGAAACAAGGAGATTGTCAAGAGGTCAGATTGTGAGGTGTTTTGGGGAGGGTGAAGGTGAGCAGGGGTGAGAGGAGGTGAGAAGATGAGGTGTTCATTTTGGGACACATTAAGGTAGAGCCGTCTGTGTATGTATGGACAGTCAACACTGGTAAAATGTCTGTGGTAGTAATATTGGGGAGTTCTTTGCCATAATAATATTTGGGTTTCTGAAAACTATGTGAACTCTGAAGTTAACAGCTCAGGTTTTAGAGAGAGACCCCAGCCAGAGTTTGCAAAATGGATTTACTTCTAACTGTTTAATTATCAAAAACTCAGCTTTCCCATCTATTATTATCTGTCATGTATGACTTCTTCAATAACAGATTTTAAAATGTGTAAAACAACAAGCAGGATGCTTAACATATAAAAGGAACATAATAATTGTACATTATCATTATCTTTTTTTTTCTTTTCGAGATGGAGTCTTGCTCTGTTGCCCAGGCTGGAGTGCAGTGGCATGATCTCGGCTCACTGCAAGCTCCGCCTCCCGAGTTCATGCCATTCTCCTGCCTCAGCCTCCCAAGTAGCTGGGACGACAGGCGCCCGCCACCACGCCCGGCTAATTTTTTGTATTTTTTAGTGGAGACGGGGTTTCACCATGTTAGCCAGGATGGTCTTGATCTCCTGACCTTGTGATCCACCCGCCTCGGCCTCCCAAAGTGCTGAGATTACAGGCGTGAGCCACCGTGCCTGGCCTGTCATTATCTTTTAAAAATGCTCAAAGCAAATGTTAGTGATGGTTAATTTTATAATTTAAAATGTTTAAAATGTTAGTGATGATTAATTTTATATGTCAACTTGACTGAGCTAAAGGGTACCCAGATAGCTAGTAAATATTACTTTGGGGTGTATCTGTGAGAGTGTTTCTGAAAGAAATTAGCATTTGAATCAATAGACTGAGAAAAGAAGATTACCCTCACCAATGTGGGCAGGTATCATCCAAACCGCTTGACAGACTATATAGAACAAAAAGATAAGAAAAGGTTAATTCACTCTCTCTGTTGAGCTGAAACATCCATCTTTTCCTGCCCTAAGACATCTGTACTTCTGGCTTTTTGGCCTTTGAAGTCAGACCAGGACTTACACACTTGGCCCCTCTTGCTTATCAGGTCATTGAATTTGGACTGCATTACGCTACCAGCTTTCCAGGTTCTCCAGCTTGCAGATGGCAGATTGTGGGATTTCTCAGCCTTCATTACCATGTGAATCAATTCCTATAATAAATCTCCTTATATATACTATTGGTTCTGTTCCTCAGAAGAACTCTAACCAATACTGATATATTATTTTATAAAGGATTGTTTAAATAATTGAAATAAGTACCTCCAAATTCAATTGTTTTATAATTTAATTATTTGACATATTTAAATATAAATATATACTTAACATTATGATTCATCAAGGTTTTAAAAAATAGATTACCCTGCTTTCTGGTTCAGTATATATAATAATTACTCTTGAAATTCAATATACAAATTTAAAAATTAATTATATCTCAGCAAATGAAACCCTCTCTTTATAAAAAGTTAGTATTTTGTACTATCATAAACTATTATGATTTTCATCATTTGTATATACCAAAGGTTAAGTTGATTGAGAAAATATGTGGAGATAGCTCAGGTTTCAATTGTCAAATTATAATTTTTGTAGATAATTACCCTTTTAACAAAACACACAAATGATAGTCCAAAACATTCAGCTGGATTTAATAAGTTCACACTCTAAAATATAGCAGGGTACAACCTCCTCCCATCTTACTTGTGAGCTCATCCTTAAGAATTCCCTTCAATCATTCTTCCTTTCAAAGGTCATTGGAAGAAAACTGGAAAGTCTGGAGACTTTTTTGTTAACCAACTTTTTATGCTACAATTTGAAAAGTCTGGACGCAACACTCCTCAACTGCAGAACATAAACTTTTAGTACTTCTTGTTCTGGAATCCAACAGAAAAAAAATTGACTTGCTTGGCCTTATCCCACTAGCTTTAATAAGTTGTTTTCATGGAGTTGTTTTAAAAAACAATGGATGTGAGATATATACTGAAATACCAGTTTTCAAACTGGAGTCGTAGAATAAACACATTTTTTAAAAATGAGATAAAATAGAATTATATGGAATATAGCAGAGTGAAATAGAAAATATCAAACTTGACTTAATATTGAAAAGGTAAATACTGTTTTGTGAGACCTTTTGTTCATATATCATATGATACATATGGTTGTGCGTGTGTGTATTTTGTATATTGAATCAAAATATATGTGAATTGTAGTCAGAATTTAGAAGGCCATAGCATTGTGGAATTGTACACTATGGAATATGCAAATTGGAAAAGATATAATAATACTTCCCTGAAAAATCATTTTCCCTATGAACTTACACCCAACTTGTTTTCAAAAATCTCTCACAATTCATTTTTAAATGGAAATGCCTATTATGTACTACATATTAATGATGGTGATGAAGATGATAATAACTCACTTTTATTTATATTATACCCTTCAAGGGATTTCAGCTCTGTTATTTAATTTTATTACATTTACTTCTCAGCAACACTGCAAAACCAACTGGAGAGGTAGCTGTAGTTCTGTTTGCATTGAGGCACAGAAGGACCAAGTGATTTGCCTTAAGTAACTCAGGAGCTACATGCATAAACGTGGTCATTTAACTTTCAATGATGCTTTTTTCCTCAGGATTGTGTTGTTTCATGCCATACAGCTGCAATTAGTTTGCCATTTTTATCTCTTGTGTGGGTCTTTGTCATTTGTTTTGCACTTAAAACACTATCTACAAAAAAGTTCAAAATATTTGGGAAAAGGCAAGAAGGAGTAAAATAAAAATGAGTTGGTGATTTAGGGATTTGTAAAATTCCCAACTGTTTTCACCTAAGACTGAGGCTTTAACTGCATCAACCTAGCAGCCAATCTGCTATGTAGATATCTCTTTTATTCCCAAAACTATCATAGGACCTTGAATGTAATAGGCTACTCAATAAGTATTGTTGAGTTGAAGTAAAAATTGCAACTGTCAGGTCATATTAATAGGGGAATTCATGGTGATATGAGATCAATTAGAAATTAAAGGTGAGGTGGAGGGGAGAGAGGACATAGGGTAGCTTTAGAGCAAGCTTCCAATACAGCCACATACAGTGAGCTAGGGAGCCTCCCGGCCTTTTCTAGTACGTGGAAAATTCATAGAAGGTGGAAATTATCTGACCTAGCTATTCCTCTAAAATTCTCAGAGTATGATACCTTCTTGATGGAAGGTTTAAAAACTACTGGTTTGATTACTTCAATTGATTTATAGATAGATTACGTTTGTTAAGTTATATTTGTCTAGAAAATTGTCCATTTTAGCAAACTAGTCTCTAAAGTTTTCCATAGAATTAACTTATGATTTGTTCAGTTTCTATGTGTGTGTAGTTTTCCCTTTTTCATTCCTGTGATGGTTAATACTGTGTGTCAACGTGATTGGATTGAAGGAGGCAAAGTATTGATCCTGGGTGTGTCTGTGAGGGTGTTGCCAAAGGAGATTAACGTTTGAGTTAGTGGGCTGGGAAAGGAACACCCACCCTCAATGTGGGTAGGCCAAAGCTAATCACCTGCCAGCATGGCTAGAATATAAGCAGGAAGAGAAAAGTGAAAAGAGAGGCACTGCTTAGCCTCCAGCCTACATTGTTCTCCCTTGCTGGATGTTTCCTGCCCTCAAACATCGGACTCCAAAGTTTTCCAGTTTTGGAACCTGGACTGGTTCTTCTTGCTCCTCAGCCTGCAGATGGCCCATTGTGGGACATTGTGATCATGTGAGTTAATACTTAATAAACTTCCCCTTTAAATATTACATATATATTCCATTAGTTCTGTCCCTCTAAAGAACCCTGACTAATACAGTTCCTAACAATGCTGGGATATCGGGGGACCTGCCCCGATAATCACGTAGGTTCTTTTCTATTTTCCTAAGCTTCGACTGGCTTGAGAAATAAAAGGACAGAGTACAAAAGAGAAATTTTAAAGCTGGGCGTCCTGGGGAGTCATCACACATTGGTAGGATCCGTGATGCCCCACAAGCCACAAAAACCAGCAAGTTTTTATTAGGGAGTTTCAAAAGGGGAGGGAGTATACAAATAGGTGTGGGTGACAGACATCAAGTACTTAACAGGGTAATAGAATATCACAAGGCAAGTGGAGACAGGGCGAGATCACAGGACCACAGGACCGAGGTGAAATTAAAATTGCTAATGAAGTTTTGGCACCATTGTCATTGATAACATCTTATCAGGAGACAGGGTTTTGAGATCAACCGGTCTGACCAAAGTTTATTAGGCGGGAATTTCCTCTTCCTAATAAGCCTGGGAGCGCTATGGGAGACTGGAGTTTATTTCACCTCTGCAATCTCGACCATAAGAGACAGGTACGCCCCGGGGGCGCCAGTTCAGAGACCTACCCCTAGGTGCGCATTCTCTTTCTCAGGGACGGAATTCAGCGATATTTCTCCCATTTGCTTTTGAAAGAAGAGAAATATGGCTCTGTTCTGCCTGGCTCACCGGCGGTCAGAGTTTAAGGTTATCTCTCTTATTCCCTGAACAATTGCTGTTATCCCGTTCTTTTTTTCAGGGTGCCCACATTTCATATTGCTCAAACACACATGCTGTACAATTTGTGTACTTAACGCAATTATTACAGGGTCCTGAGATGATATACATCCTTCTCGGCTGACAGGATTAAGAGATTAAGGCAAAGACAGGCATAGGAAATCACAAGGATATTGATTGGGGAAGTGATAAGTGTCCATGAAATCTTTACAACTTATGTTTAGAGATTGCAGTAAAGACAGGCATAAGAAATTACAAAAGTATTAATTTGGGGAACTAATAAATGTCCATAAATTCTTCACAATCCACATTCTTCTCTCATGGCTTCAGCTGGTCCCTCCGTTTGGGGTCCCTGGCTTCCCGCAACAATTTAGGAGTTTTTTTTAGTTCGTTGTTCTTACTATAGTAAATATATTCTACCAATATATTTAAAGAACTGTCTTTTGGTTGATTTTCTTTATTCTTATACTTGGGTACTTTTTATTTCGTAAAATATTCCTATAATTTTCTTTATTCAGCTTTATTTTATTTATTAGATGTTTCCTTAGTTTTTTAGTTTAAGAAGAGCCATTAAAATTTTTTTTCTTAACATATGGTTTTGCAGACTACAGATTACTCTGTAAGCACTCTTTTATTTGCATCCTATAGGTTTTGATATTATTGTTCCCTTGTAAATATCCATTTTGATTCACTGTTGAAGAATGAACTGTTTACAATTGTGTTTTATGCTACGTTGCTACATCAGATTTCTTTTGATTAACATCTTCCTTCTATATCTTTCTCTACCCCCACTCCACACAGTCTTTTATTATGTTTTAAGTATGTCTCCTGTAATCATCATATAGCTGGATTTTTAAACTTTTTATCTTGAAATATTTTAATATTTTAATGGAAAATTTAGAACTATACTCAGAATTTTTTTCTGAATGATTAAAGAGTAAATTGGAGAGATCATGCCCCATCACCCCAGAATATTTATGTGTAATTCCTAGAATATTTACCTACATAAACATAATACTGCCATTAAAATCAGGAAATTAGAATAGACAGATGGCTATGATATAATCCACAGACCACCATTAAAATTTCAGTTTTTTTCAATAATGTTTCCTATAGCAAAATTATCCTGTCCTCAGCTATATTTTATATTAACCTCTGCTTTTCTCCTTCAATCTGAAATAGTTCCTCAGACTCTCCTTGACATTCATGACGTTGACACTTTCCAAAATAACACTATTTTGTAGAATGTTATTAAGCTTTTATTTGTCTGATATTCCTTCATTATTAAATTCGGGTTATATATATTTATTGGAGGAATATCACAGAAGTGATGCTGTGTTCTCATTGTTTTACCAGATGGTATGCAATTTCAATTTGGCCTACTACTAGTTGTGTTAACTTTTATCACTTGATAAATGTGATGTCTTCTAAGTTTCTTTCCTATAAAGTTGTTTTTCCCTTTGCAATTAACAAATCTTTGAGACTAAGTAAATACTCCATTCCTTGTCAAATTTTCTGTCTCTAGTTTTCCCATCCATTGATGTCTTTATGACTGAATTATTGGTAAGATGGTTGCCAAATAATAATTTTTCATTCCATTATTCCATCTACACTTATTAATTGGCTTTCTGTTGTAACAAAAAGCTTTCTTTTGTCTCCATTTATTTATGCATTTGTTTATTTATATCTGTATGAAGAAATAACAATTTAATCACCAGGTTATAATCTATTACTGTTATTATTTTGATGTACAAATGATTCCAATGTTTGTCTAATGTGGGCCTCTTCAAGCCAATTTTGTACATCATTTTCTGAACACTTCCTCACTTTCTGGTACAATAACATTTTCCATGCTCATCTTGTACTTTGCCTGCCCAAGCATTGGAACCAGCCATTTCTCCAAGGAGCCCTAGTTCCTTATGGCTGAGAATTATATTTAGAAATGAAGATCAGTGTGCACATTGGTATTGTGATTACTCGGGTCTCTCAATGGACATAACCAGGGCATATATGTAAATACACGTTTACATCTATGTGTATGTTTTACTCAACTATCTATGTATATGTTTTTAAAAAATGAGTTAATACCAATGTCTCTGATTTCAGTGCAATACCATAGGATTAATTCCAGTTTTTTTTATTTCCATATTTGTAACCCCCTTTTACTACAGTGAGAAATATGACTCCCATTGTGTTTGTCTGCTTGGACTGCCATAACAAAATACCATATCCTGGGTTGCATAAACAACATAAATTTATTTTCTCACAATTCTAGATGCTGGAAAATCTAAGATCAAGCTGCCAGCCTATTCGATTCCTGATGAGATCTTTCTTCCTGGCTTGCAGAGAGAGAGAGAGAGAGAGAACGCTCTAGTGTCTCTTCTTATAACTACAATAATCCCATCATGAGGGCCTTGATCTCCATACCCCATCTAATCCTAGTTTTCTTCCCAAAGTCCCTGTCTCCAAATACCATCGCATTGGAGGTTAGGACTCAATACGTGAATTTGAGGGAGATGCAAACAGTTAGTTCATGACACCCATTATCCTTGATATGATCTTTCACCAGATCAAGTTTCCTTGTATGAAAACAAATTCCAATTGCTGCTGCTGCAAACACACCTCCCCCTATTTTCATGCGCGTCCATGTAAAGAGACCACCAAACAGGCTTTGTGTGAGCAACATGGCTGTTTATTTCACCTGGGTGCATGCGGGCTGAGTCCGAAAAGAGAGTCAGCGAAGGGAGATAAGGGTGGGGCCGTTTTATAGGATTTGGGTAGGTAAAGGAAAATTACAGTCAAAGGGGGTTTGTTCTCTGGCGGGTAGGAGTGGGGGTCACAAGGTGCTCAGTGGGGGTGCTTTTTGAGCCAGGATGAGCCAGGAAAAGGACTTTCACAAGGTAATGTCATCAGTTAAGGCAAGGACCGGCCATTTACACTTCTTTTGTGGTGGAATGTCATCAGTTAAGGTGGGGCAGGGCATATTCACTTCTTTTGTGATTCTTTAGTTACTTCAGGCCATCTGGGCATATACGTGCAGGTCACAGGGGATGCGATGGCTTGGCTTGGGCTCAGAGGCCTGACACCTATGTAGACACTCAACACTCTTTTTCACTTGCTCAGTCCCTGATGACCATGTCAGACCACCACCACTGCTTCCACTATGCGGTCACCAACATGACCCAACAGGTTTCACCACTCCATGCAAGGCTGCTACTCTTGCCATCATCTCTGCCACCTGATGCAGGTAGTCTTTCCCCTACTCAAGCTCTGAGGCCCCACACCAGGCCGTCTGCTCTGCCCCTCTTTGCAGATGTCCTACTTATTCTGTTTGGGGTCTAATACTAACCATTTCCCCCCATAAACACACACACATACACATACATACACAGTGCATATGCCTCTCTTTTTTGAACTTAGCTGGTTGATTTTTTTTTTTTTTTTGACACCAGTATTAATTGACAATCTGGTGACTTTAGGATTTAATTATAAAGAAAGAAGGAAAGGCTTTAAAAAAAAAAATCCAATCTAAACACTTTTAGCTGAAGAAATTCAGTACTTTTATGTTTATTGAAATTATTTATAACCTGAACTTTCTGCCACTATTTTGTTTCGCTCTCTTACCATGATTTTTTTTTTTTGCTTGTTTTTTATTTCTTTTCTTCCTTCTGTTGAATTGAATTTCCCTTTTTCATTTTTATATCCTCTACTAATTTGGAAATTACAATGACCAATTTTTAAATTGTTTCTCTTACAATCATATCACGCATACTGACTTATAATGGTCAAAGTCAGTCAACACTGCTATTCTTTTAATAAAGATTCGGAGATCTGCCTTCATTCACTTCTTCCCATGTGACACATTACTGCTATCCACAATTTTACGAACTTTATTTTTACACCATCAAATTGTCCATTTTTATTATTATTCATTGTTTTGTTTTGTTTAATTAATGTGTGTTGAAATTTACTTGACTCTTTACCAGTTTCTTGGATGTTACATAGTTTCATAGCAAGTTTAGAATTGCTATTAGGGATTTATTTATATTCATTCTGGTTCAGACTTGTATTTCCTTAATCTGAGAAATTATATCTGATTATAGTCATTGTATTTTCACTCACTGCTTCTCACCAAAGCCTTTTTTCTTTTCTTCAGGTGCTTTTGTTAGTTGACTGTTGGATCTTTTAGTTCAATTCTTAATATGTTTTAACCATATCTTTGAACTTTTTATTTCATTGTGCTGCATCTTTTGGAATTTTGTCAATTTACTAATTCTTTTTTTTAACTGTATCTAGTTTTTTCAACTATGGTAATTTCATTTTTATAGTGTCTTGTTCTTTGCTTATAGTTTTAATTAACTCTTTTATATGTTTAATCTTTTAAACATACTTATTTTATCATACTTATATCAAATATAATAAAATTATGCAGTTGTGTACTGTATCAAATAATACAAAATTATTTGTTATCAAAATAATACAAAAAATTACAAAATACCAAAATAATACAAAAAATGCAAAATATTATCAAAATAATACAAAATTAGTGTGTATTATACCAAAATAATACACAATCACTTTGCTGACAACCTTTGAGAGAAAGTGTGATACTGATATGCACAGCAGACTATAGAAATACGGAAAAGTGGACCTTTTCCCAACCTTCAGGAGATGAGGAAGCCTATGAGGTCCTTAGACTGAGTTGGAGTTAAAGGGCAACTGTGAGAAGATTTCCAGACAGGTACACTGAATAAGCAATGTGAGAGAAATCATAATGTGAACCTCTAAAAACAGCTTCCAGTTGTCAGCTTATAAATTTAGGGGCACAAAATAATCATATACAAGTCCATAAAGGATAAGGCAGGTGACATATTCTTGAGGGCTTTATATGCTCTCTTAAGCACTTGGACTTAAGTCTTCCAGATCGGTGGTTTTTAAACTCTCCATTGGAGACTTCTTCTTTCCACCTGGGAATTGAACATTTCCTCCTCTACTTCTACAAAGGCAGATCAGCTTAATTTATTTCCTTTTTTTATTTTAAACATTTGGCTCCTGTATTTGGAAAAAGAATAGTTATTCCTGCCAAGATAAGAAGAAAGAAAATGTGGAGAAGAATGTTCTAGATGATAGGAAGTCAGCCTGTGACCCTCTGCTGCCTAATGGGAAGCAACATGGAAGAGGAATATAGTACAGAAATTCAGAAACAACTGCTTTTCAATTCCAACCTGTAACGTATAAAGCTAAACTGAGACAATATTTAAGCCCTATTTCCCAAGGGTCAACTCAAAAACATTTTCATCCTACCCACTGTTCAAATCTCTGGGTGGATCAAATAGTCTGAGAGTAAGGGTCTTTTTAACAAGAAAAAAAATTAGCTTATTTGTGACTATCCTACCAAAGCTAGCTAGGCTCAGAGTACTTGCATTGAAATCTAGAAAGAGGCTTGTGAATGAAGCAAAGAAATTCAGCATATGAGAATTCTATCTAGAAAGGAATTTTGAGTGTGGCAATTGACACATGGAGCTAACTAGAAGCAAATAGGCAACTAAGTTTTTGAGAGTTGCACTGCCAAAAAGAACCATCATCCTGAGAGAATGCAACTATTAGAAACAAAGCACTCATTGTCTCCCAGTAGTCTACAGGCAATAACTAAGCTGAGAAAACAATTCAGCCCATAAGGACGGCATATTTTCTAATGCCCACTTTAGATGTAGCAAAAGAGGATAAAATAAAGAAACTTTCAGAGGGATCACCTAAAAACCACAGAGAACAATGTAATAGGAAACTCCCTTCAAGAGGCAGAATCTGGGCCTAATTATGAAATGTTTTCCATCATCAGGGTAGGGAGCTCCCACCCAACAAGTATCCAGTAGGATTTCACAAATGCTACCTGTGTATGTCCACCTGCTGTATGTCTCCTGTTTTTTGTTTCTGAATAGTAGAGTGAGTTTATTATGGTTATGCTATCTCTAGACACCATTGTACACACTGGGAGTTTCAAAGAAGCACGTAAGTGATCATTTTAGTGTTAAGGTATCTGGAGAAACGGGAGCTGCATCCTAGTCAGGCACCACTCAGACATCCTGGCCTTTGATGCAGTTATTAGGTGCAGTTATTAGGTACAATTTTTAAATTATCTTCTTTGAGAAGGGAGGGTTTTGTATATGTAGGAAGGAGGCTTTTCCCAATATGGAGAGCTAGAGGAAAGACTGTGGTCGACATCAGTTCAGTCCACCAAATATTTCTAGTCTTTCAGAGGGTCACATTCTAAACTTGCACTTCCTCTTCCCACTTAAAGTTAGAGCAGCCATATGACTTGTGGCTTAATAAATGAGCAAAGGTGACATGTTATTTCTAAGTAGACATTTTAGGAGTTTGTATGTGATTTGCCACATTCTCTTCCTCTGTCTCAATGTTTGAGAAAGCATCTGTCGAGGCAGACAATTAACCTGAATCTCTGAATGACTATAATCAACAGAGCCCCTATCTAATCCTCAGTGGACTTGTCACTTAAATAAGAAATAAATTATAACCCACTATGATCTGGGGGTTGTTTTCGACAGCAATAAATCATAGCATATCCACACTGATGCATTTGCTTTCTTTGCCACATGGTATTATAATTACTTTTTCTATATCTTTTTCTCCCAGAAGGCAATATGCAACTTAGATATACAGACTGTTATCTTGTTAATCTTGTTTATTTCATCAATGTAACTGTTAACATATAAACATAGTGCTATCATGCTTCTTACGATGTGCCAGGAACCCATTCTTCACATTAACCAAATTGTAAGATATTATTTCCACCGTTTTACATAACTCAGTTACATAAACTGAGTCACCTAGATTATGTAACTTAGCCATTGCTACATGGCTAGTAAATAGATAAAAAGGATTTAAACTCAGACTATCTGGTGCCAAAGTTGATGGATGTTACCATCACCATGTCTTTCTGCCACATTTCTGTATGCCCAAGAATAAATTCCTACTGAGTAAATGAATAAAATCTTGTGGCTCTTTGGTACCTTCAGTACTTTAATACATTTTCATCATCTAAGACAACCAATTTCCTTCTGACCTCTTTTGCCTCCCTAACAGTCTGAGTCACATGCTAAAATATTCAAAGATGTTCTTCATCACAGTTCTGATATTTCTGCACTCTTGTCTTTTTGCTGAACTTTCATAGCCAACTCCACCATGAGGAGAGGACCATATTTTCCGATTTCTCTGCTTCTATTCTAGAACTTTGAATGTTGTACATGTGTGTAACAGCAACTCGCTGGGCCCAGCCACACTGAGCCCTCTCTAAAGGAGTTC
This sequence comes from Pan troglodytes, assembly GCF_028858775.2. Lineage (NCBI taxonomy): Eukaryota > Metazoa > Chordata > Mammalia > Primates > Hominidae > Pan > Pan troglodytes. The sequence continues at coordinate 68,545,322 of NC_072402.2, forward strand.
TAAAGTGTTCCGAACTGCTCTAAAGTGCCTCCTGTAGTAGATAGGCACTAAAGGGACCCCCACCCCCACCGCCACTGCCCAGTGAGTCACACCTGTGTGTAATCCACTCACCTCCAGTGTAGACACAACCTGTGACTTGCTTCCAACCAATGAAATATGGCAAAAGTGAAAGGATGTCACTCCCTTGAGTAGGTTTTATTTATGGCAAAGTCGATGGATGTCACTTCTTTTCTTTTTTTTGAGATGGAGTTTCACTCTGTTGCCCAGGCTGGAATGCAGTGGCACAATCTCGGCTCACTGAAACCTCTGCCTCCCAAGTTCAAGTGATTCTTCTGCTTCAGCCTCCCGAGTAGCTGGAATTACAGGCATGCTCCACCACGCCTGGCTAATTTTTTGTGTTTTTGGTAGAGAAGGGGTCTTCCCAGGTTGGCCAGCCTTGTCTCAAACTCCTGACCTCAGGTGATCCACCCGCCTCAGCCTCCCAAAGTGTTGGGATTACAGGTGTGAGCCACCGCACTCGGCGGATGTTACTTGTATAATTATGTTGCATTGTATAAAACTGTGTCTTAGCAGACAAGAATTTAAGAGATTCTTCTGGATCCTTTGAGAAACACTGTCTTGTGAACCGTCTGTGGACAAGGTCACATGACCACAGAACCGCAGGCAACCCCTATGCTCTCAGGCCTTAAAATTGTGATAAAGCTACCTTAAAAGCTACCAGCTACCTTTTTTAAGTAGCTGGCAAGCAATAAGGCCTTCAGTCACACAACCACAAAGAAAGGAATTCTGCCAACAACCTGAATGAACTTGGAAGTGGGTTCTTCCCTAGTGAAGCCTCCAGCTGAAAATGTAGGCTGGTGACACCTTTATAACAGCCTTGTGAGCCCCTGAGCAGAGGACCCACTTAAGCCATGTCTGGACTCCTGATCCATGCTAACTGTATGTCAATAAACGGTGTTGTTTTAAACCACTAAGTTTGTGGTAATTGTTACTCAGCAATAGAAAACTAATAAACCTCCCTAACACATTTACCACAGAATTTATTTCAAAGCCATTCCCATGTCTTCAGCTCTGGGTTATATCTATCTAATTTTGCCCTCTGAGTGGCCTTGCCTCCCACTTTATGGTAAGTTGTATATTCTTTGAATTTCTTGAAATTCTTTTCTCTCCATGAACATTTATTAATATTATTTTCTCTTCACTTGTATTTGTTTCCATCTTTCTGTCATAGAGAACAAATTGTCTCTCCATTAGGAACTCTTAACTTACGCCTTTATTCTTTTTTTCAGGACTCCTTTAGGAGGCTTTTTTCTAGAAAATCTTTCCTCTACTTGCAATACAATTTATCTCTCTCCCCTGACGCAGTCTAAAAATACTGGCATGCCAAAAATCCTAAGCTCATTTCTACTATCCTTTCAAGTTACTATCATATTTTCCTCTTTACTTTTATTTTTACCATTCAATTGTTTCCAAATAAACTGTACTTGTGATGTTTAGTTTCCACTCTTAAACCATTGTTAATTCCTTGAAATCTGACTTCAGCCTTCATCACTTTTCTGAAACTGCCCTTTCAAAGGTCTTTAAGTACAGACGGACTTCCAACTCTAATGCTGTTCTGTGTTGTTTTGCTTCCGTTTCCATCTTTCTCAACCTCTCGGTGACTTCATGGACTATCGACCAACAATTCCTTCTGGACACTAGCCATTCTAGTTCCTCTTCTATTCATGTGATCACTCATTGTATTTCTCTTTATCTGATTCTAAAATCCTGTGTTAGATGTTCCTTGTTTGTGCTCTCACAGCTCTGTGCATGTTCTTATCACCTTTTAAAAATATCTGCTGCAATTATCCATTTACTTATCTGTGTCCTCAGTAAACATTGCCCTGCTAAGGCAAGTCAGGGGATCTCATTTTTTTTCTTATCTATAGCATTTGTCACAATACAGTTCACAGTGTAGCTACTCAATAAATATTTGTGGGATAGAAAAATTTTCCCAAGCATGATCATTTGGTCTCACAGGTCATAAGAGATTGATTACAATGTACATACAGAAAGGAAATAATAACTGTTGAGAAAACCCTGTATATAATTGAGAATGGAATAAATAATGAGCTCTTTTACCATACAATATAGTACAATATATCAATTGTAAATCTATGTAAATATCAATATGTTAAATATAATGGGATTTCTGTCTCGCCGTAGAAGAAGTAATTCAAGACAGATTTTGGACCCAAGCATAAAAGCTAAAACCACAACAATCAAAAACCAAAATGCATTTAGAAAGAGACATAGGAGGATCTCTGAGTAACTTGGAGATTAATCTACAAGTTTGTTAGACAAGTCACAAAAAGGAACAACCACTAAAAAATCAATACATTTAATTTTATCATATTTTAAAATGACTACTCTTCCAAATATTATTGAAAGTGTTTGCAAAACATATATCTGACAAAGGAGTGTTATCCAGTATAATTAAATAACTATTACAACTCAATAATAAATAAACAACTCTGAATAAGATCAAAGAATGGCCGACAAACCTATGGAATAAAAATCATTGGTTATCAGAAAAATGCAAATAAAAATCAAAATACCACTACACATTCAAAGGAAACAAATTACTGAGGTACCAGATGTGAATTAATTAAAATATACTGATGGAAAGAAAAACCTATATGCAAAAGAATATTCCGTATGATTCCATTTATATGAAATTTTAGAATTGCGAAACTATAATGACAGAAAAAGTGTGTTTGTGGAAGAGGGCAGGAGTGAAGATTGACTGGAAAGTGATGAAGGAATTTTCTGGCTGCTACAAATGTTTTGTGTCTAGAAACAGGTTTGGATTCATAGGTGCTATATATGTGCATTTGTCAAAACCTAGCAAATGTATGCTTATGATTGTTTATCTTGTATATAAATTGCACATCAAAAGAAAAAAACAAATAAGTATCAAAATCTAGCTAAGTACTCTAAAATATTTAGAGGGAAGTATATATTGACATCTGCAATTTACTTTGAAATGCATCTAAAACAAAATGGATTAAGAGTTGCAGAGAAGAATGGAAAAATGGATAAATATGTGATTAAAAAATTATAGTAAAATGTTAGTGGCAGACTCTACATAGAGAGTATATATGTGCTCAGTGTAAAATTCTTTTAATTTTGCTATTGGAGAAAAATACAATGGGGTACCAAAGTACTGTGTTAGGGTAAACTCCTTTTCACTCTACATTCTTAAGAATTGTTGGAAATTTTTAACATAGTCAAATGTCTGTATAAAAAAATTTAAAAATAAAGATAAGGCATTGTCATATTTATGTAACTAATTTATCCATGAAATTAAATTAATAGTACTAAAAATTTTATTTGGAAAATAATAATTGACTAATAATGTGTCCAATTAAGACACAATTATTCCAAGTTGAACTTAGACTTGTTCAATATATGACGATGGAGGCTATAGAAGAAGAGGTAAAAAGTAAGAGAAAAGTAGCATTTACAAGTACTCAGCTATTTGGGTTTTTTTTTAACTGTTTTAATCTTTTACTAAATTTCTTGAGCACTACTGAACTCATTACTACTTAACTTTTTCTAAAGTTTCACTTAAAACTAGAGAACAAGTATATCCGTCAGAGAGCCAGTAATTTATTTCTCAGCATTCCTCCCTTTTCCATCTGTCTCCACTCCTACCAGTTCCTTACCCCTTATCCTTAGCCTACTCAGTTTCGTCCAGTTTTCTTTGTGTGAAGACTAAATTCCTATTTCCTTCTTTCTGATTTAGTCTTAATTACAAACCTAACTGAATTATTGTCAATATTACTTAGCTGTTTTCTCCACCCACTCATCTTCATAAGATCAGTCACATCTTCTCCTTTTAGACAACGGTTTTTATGCTGGCCCACTTCTCACAGTAGCTTTCATATGGATTTTTAAAAAAATTGTCCTATATACTACCTATATTCCCAGAATATGCAAAAGTTCAGAGAGGAAACTCTGGAATTCCTAAAAATTGTTGGTAGTTTGGGGTTTAGTTAAAAGTTGCAGACAAGGATGGAGAAATGGATAAACATGTGATCAAGAAAGATACATAAAACCCTCTAGAACAATAACCAAGAAAAGTTCTCAGATAAGTTAAAGCTTTTTTGTTCTCATCTTGCATAAAGAGATCAGTGTTTGGTCAAATTAGGTAATATTAAGCTTTAATTCCTTTCTGACTTGAAAGTCAGCTGTAATTGGGAATAAGATTATTTAACATCTTTAATACTCAGGAAACAGAACTAGATAAACAGAAGGATACCGACTCTTCCCATCTTTGCAAACCAAGGCCCATTCCTGAAACCCCTTTCTTAAATCCACTTAAAGAAGTTCTGCAAACAGTAAAGGAACCTAAACTAAAACAATATGAAATCTTTTCTGACTTTAGCTATGGTAAGAAAACATCGTAAATGGTAAATGTTAGATCTAAACAGAGCCTGAATAACCATCTATTGCAGCATTTCCTAAATATCTTTGTGCAGATCTCATTCAATAGGATTTTGTTTGGTGTGGTTCCCTGATTAAGTAAGATGGAAGGTGCTGGATTCAATCACGTTCAAATCTAAAATAACTGGAGTTGATGTTAGTGATCTCTGGGAGAATAACTCATTTTTTTCTGCCGCTATTTTATTAACATTTGCAAAGACACGATATGATTAACCTAAATTCTGTGACTAAAAAATAGCAGAACTGGGGCCACAATATAGGTTTCCTGATTCCAAGCTCAGGGCTATTTACGCTATATCTCAACACATCCCATTAATTTAAGACTATGGAATTAAAGATAATAAACATCTAATGTGCATATTTCTACAAAGGTTTGCGGACTATACACTTCTAGCAATCTGACATTTTTTTCTTTCTATAAGAGAAAAAAATCAAATATTTATTTCTTAGAGTATTCCAGAGTTTACTTGCCAAAATGTAGGCATTGTCAGAAAAAAATTAGTACAAAGATTATTATGTTTTCACACTCCCTGTTCTCTCTCTCAATCAAAAACCAAACCAAACAAAAAAGCCCAAGTAACATAGCTCAAAAAGTCCCTGTAAGTAGAAAAGATCTTTCTTTTAGCAAAAATAAAGATTTTAGAGGTAAAACTACAGAGTAAAGCACCTACTGAGGTAAAACTACAGAGTAAAGCACCTACTGAAAGGTGACAGTTGATCTAATTTCTCCCATTTCACATTACACACAAAATAATCTGGTTATTTTCTTAAATAAGTGGTTGACAAAAGATCACTCTTCAGCAATATCTCTAATAAAGACCTGAATAGGTAAATCCAAACATAATTGTCAGTATCCAGCTGGCAGGAGTTATTCCTAAATAGCCCATAGAGATAAAAGCCAAACCAGTTAAGAGTAGAAAAAGGAAATAATATACAAGAGAGTAATTGCTATAAAAAGTTTCTATTTCATATCTTCCAATTATAAAATGAATATAATTTTTCAAATTATTTTATTTCAATGAGAAATTTTCATAATCTAGATCATCATCTAAACTCTTTGTCAAATAAATATCAACAGAAAGATTATTCTCCCAAAGATATCACTAAAATGAATTCTAGTTGATTCTAGCCTTCTTTTCTTATCTCTGAAAGCTGCCTTTCAAAATTTGCTCAATGTCCCAAACACCAAGCATAAAAAATAGAATTCATTTTCCAAAGTGTGTGCCTTCCAGCTAGAAGTGAATAGAACATAAGTAAAATGAAATCAGATTCATTCTGATCTTTAAAATCATTCAGTTGCAGTTGCCATCATTTGATCAAAAACGGATGCCGTGACATTACAAACCCAATTGAAAACATAGGAAAAACAACGTAGGTACTTCTGTGATTGTTATTCTCTTTTTTAAAAAAATAATGTTCAAGTTCATGTTGACTCCTGTGATATAGTTCTCCAGGTAACTGACTAAAATTGGATTTTTGCTTCATCAACCAGGCTAATTAAGGCTTCTGTTCTGGTCTTTGAATGACAAGGCAGAGTATGGCTTCAATCAAATTGCCGGTTGACTCGTCTATGGGCCTAAATCATACCCAGTAATATAATCAAACCAGTTTGGCTAAATTACACACCATATATCAGTAAATGGCTTTTCTGGGTCACTAGCCTACAAACAATCTGGCATTAAATTATAGCAGATAAAAAGAAATGTTTTAATGTTTCCAAGAAACTCACATGCATTACTTAAGGTCTTAACTAATAAGAAACTATTAGAAGAAATAAAGAGAGACATGAAAGCATAACAACATTGTGTCCATCCCAAATGTCATTAGATGCAATCTTTAATCAGGCACTCATTCCAGTTACTGGGCGGTATCGCCAGCCTCCCAGAGGGAAGTCAGCCACAGACCAAGAATGAGAAAATGAATTTGAAAAAAAAAAAAAAAATGAACCTGAATGATAACTGAGCCCAGATGGGGAAAAGAAAGGTTAACTGTGGAACTAGTCTTATTTAAAGGCCACCAATAAATTTAAGCCACAGAGAAACTTGCCCAAATAGGGAAAATACTATGTTTCACCCCAAATAGTAAAAAGACAAATGAACATACTCAATTGGATCCACCAGCCAAGACGTTTCCCAATTTTTATTATGGAACATAAGGTCCATGAGCCAGAGTTACAGGCTAAATACTGCACTAGGGCAGTGTAGAAAATAAGCAGCTGGTTCTTATTATTTGTGTGTATTTTTCTTATGGGTAAAAACGTGGGTGAGATGCCATGGCGCACTGCTGGGCAGACCTCCCAAAATGACAAGGGCAGAGCACTGGCTTTCCTGTCACCATCAGGGATGTGGTCAACACAAGAATATTTTTCCAAAGAAAGTCCAGCAAGAAGAGGACCTGTCACATGGCCGTTGCCATGCAGCTCTGAGAAAGAAAACATAGATGAGGGACAGCTTTTTAAAAGTGCATTTAAACATCTGATTAAATTGTACTAAGAAAAACTAGATGTATGTAAATATTAAACATTATTGTCTTTAGAAACCTGTATTAGTTGCTTAAGATTTTAAATGACATGATGTTCAGCTAACAGTAGAGACACTAGCAGAATCATGAGTTGGAAGAAGGGCTGCAGAGGAGATGAACTCTCAAATCTCTTTCTCCTCTCCCTTGGATCTCCTCCAACTATCTCCCATTGCGCACATCCATTTGGAAGTGGAACTCAAGGCAGCCCCAAGGATGCCATGGCAGGCATCAGAGCAGAAAAGGGCAGAAAATGGATTTGGAGGGGCAACTGAAGACTGGCCTGCAGGCTCCCATAGTTTATTCTCAACACAGCCGTGACAGTGAGTCTTGTTAAACCTAGGTCAGAGGTGTCAAGTTCTCTTCTACTCAAGACCTCCAGTGGCTTCCCACCTAATCAAGAGGAAGACTAGAATCTTCACAAAGATCTACAAGGCCCTGCATGGCATGCACTCCACCTTCTTCTCTAACTTCTCCCCTTCGACCACCTTCCCTCTACCCACCACCAGTCACCTTCTATTCCTCAAGCATTCCAGACTCACTGCTTGCCCGTGCTGTTCTCTGGGAGCATTCTTCCTGCAGATTCAGAATAACTCATTTCCTTGCCTCTAGCAGGTCTTTACTCAAATGTCCCTTTTCAGTATGAGATACCATCACTGCCCTATTTCATATTTTAATCCTATCCCACCCCAGAATACCAATTCTTGTTTCATTTTTTTTGATAGCACTTATCAACATCAGCCCAACTGGTTTTATTTTTTTGTTTTCTGTTTTTCCCAACTAGAATATAAGCCCCCAGGTATATGCTGTCTATTTTGCTCTCAAATGTAATCCCAGAACACTTAGAATGATGTCGGGCACATAGTAGGCACTTAATATTCATTGAATAAATAAATGAATTAAAGAATAAATTAATGAACATTTTAAGATATTTAATCTTAACATGCATTTTCATTGTCACGTATTACTCATTTATGGACAATAATCAACATCTCCCATAACACAACTTGGTAAAAATAAGTTTTTCAAAGTTTGATTAGATACTTATTGTATTTAATGCAGGTGGAGGAACAAAAACCATTCCCACCAGCCTTTCTTCACATTATTAAGCAGCATTAAAACTGAACAAATTGCTTTTGACAAGGGAAAATGACCTCTCTTTGATTTTAGGAACAAAATACACTTTCTCCCTTTTTAATGTGAAGTTGTAGGGTCACAATGAATGACCTACCAATTACCAAATCCCACAAACACTCCTCAGTACTTATCTTTCTTGACTTCTCTGGGTTATTTGACACTCCTGAGCACCTCCTTCTTCAAAAAATTAATAGAGATTTAATTTATTATGGCTTAACAAATAGGTGGGAGACTGGTTCTTCAGTAAAATTAAATGTATGTTGTTAATATATTTCTTATGATTGAAGTAATAAAACTTGCAATTTAAAAATAATATGTAAAGTGTTATTGGTTGACTATATAGGGATTCATGCTTGTTGTAAAAAAAAAAATCAGAAAAATAAAGAAGAGAATTCAAATCCCACCACTCGAGATAGGCAGTTCAAAAACTGGATGTGTATTTTGCATACATACAAACAAAATTTTTAAATAGAAAGGATTCCACTACAATATTTTTACACTAATTTTTTACTTTAAAATATGTTATATTTATTCTTATTAAATTGTATGCACACACATCTACATCATATTATAATAACTATAGAATATCTCATTGTTGGAATGCACCAAATTTGTTTTACCCATGCATCATTATCATGCATTTAGATTGTTTCCATTTTTCTAGTTTAATACATCTTGATTAACCTCCTTGAAGATATATTTTTATGCAATTAGCCCATTATATATTAAAGAATAACCCTTAGAAGTAGAATTGCTGGGTTTTAACATCTGTAAAAACTCTTTCCTTCCTTCCTTCCTTCCCTCCTCCCTCCCTCCCTCCCCTCATTTCTTTGTTTCTTTATCTCTTTCTTTCTTTCTTTTTCTCTTTCTTTCTTTCTTTCTTTCTTTTCTTTTCTTTCTTCTTTCTTTCTTTTTCTTTCTTCTTTCTTTTTTCTTTCTTTCTCTTCTTATTTTACTTCAAGTTCTAGGATACATGTGCACAATGTACAGGTTTGTTATATAGGCATATGTGTGCCATGGTGGTTTGCTGCACCTATCAATCCATCATCTAGGTTTTAAGCCCTGCATGCATTAGATATTTATCCTAATGTTCTCCGTCCCCTTGCCCCCCACCCCCGACAGTCCCTGGTATGTGTTGTTCCCCTCCCTGTGTCCATGTGTTCTCATTATTCAACTCCCACTTATGAGTGAGAACATGTGGTGTTTGGTTTTCTCTTCCTGTGTCAGTTGCTGAGAATGATGGTTTCCAGCTTCATCCATGCTGCTGCAAAGGACATGAAGTCATTCTTTTTTTATGACTGCATAGTATTCCATGGTGTATATGTGCCACATTTTCTTTATCCAGTTTATCATTGATGGGCATTGGGATTGGTTCCAAGTCTTTGCTATTGTAAATAGTGTTGCAATAAACATTATGTATGCCTATGTCTTTATAGCATAATGATTTATAATCTTTTGGGTATATACCCAGTAATGGGATTGCTGGGTCAAATAGTTCTGGTTCTATATCCTTGAGGAATCACCACACTGTCTTCCACAATGGTTGAAATAATTTATACTTCCACCAACAGTGTAAAAGTGTTGTTCCTATTTCTCCACAGCCTCACCAGCATCTATTGTTTACTGACTTTAATAATTGCCATTCTGACTGGCATGAGATGGTATCTCGTTGTGGTTTTGATTTGCATTTCTCTAATGACCAGTGAGATGAGCTTTTTTTTTTTTCATGTTTGTTGGTCGCATAAATGTCTTCTTTTGAGAAGTGTCTGTTCATATCCTTCATCCACTTTTTGATGGGGTTGTTTTTTTTTTCTTGTAAATTTGTTTAAGTTCCCTGTAGATTCTGGATATTAGACCTTTGTCAGATGGGTAGATTGCAAAAATTTTCTACCATTCTGTTGGTGGCCTCTTAACTCTGATGATAGCTTCTTTTGCTGTACAGAAGCTCTTTAGTTTAATTAGACTGCATTTATCTATTTTGGCTTTTGTTGCAATTGCTTTTGGTGTTTTAGTCTTGAAGTCTGTGCCCATGCCTATGTCCTGAATGGTATTGTCTAGATTTTTATTCATGTATTGCTTTGTTTTTTGGATGTTGTTTTGACTAAATCTCCAGAGTAACAGTGGAGTAAACAGACATGGTTGGCTTACTCCTAACACTATAAAAAAATCATTCTTGATGTCTGCTATTTTTAACCAGGTATTTCAAAAGAACTGCTACTAAATATACTGAATATACAACTACTGAATTGAATATTTTTCTCAAACACAAACTGAAAACTATTGGTCTCTCCAATCAATGTAGCATACTATTTGGACTTGCTTCCTGCAACTTTTAATTGAGCTAATAATTAGGATTTAGGAGTTTTCACATTTAAAATCAAATTAAATTTCTATCTTTTGATAAAAAATGATCAGGCATTGTTAGGTCTGCATTCATTGGGGACAAAAATTGCTGGGAATGAATATCTCTTTGCCTGTTTAGATAGGATATGGGCATTCTAGTCAACCATAGTCCCCACAATTCACATATTGTATGCATATGTGCTTGAACTAAAATTATTCCACTCACATACATTTCCTGCCTGATTCATATAGGCATTGGATTTTTGGTACTTAATCCAAAATATTAATTTTTAAAACTCCATAAAATTATTTCACAGGCCCCATAATAACACATCACAGCTTCCAACTCCTGGGTTCAAGCCAACATTCTGTGTCAGCATCCTGAGTAGCCAGGACTATAGTAGCATGCCACTGTGCCTCATGTCCATGGAATTCTGTTATGTAAATGGATAGTAATTTTGTTAACCAATTACCTATTTTTGAATATTGAGGTTATTTTCCAGTCTTTCAATTTTAAACATATTCTTATGAATAACTGATTATTCACTTAGCAGAAAAATCTTAGTTGTAGAATTATTGGTATGCCTATTTTGAAGGCTGTAAGTAAGCATTGCTGGATAGCCTCTAGAGATGTTGTTGGTTTTACATTGGCACTAGTAGAGCCTGTATTCTATCAGCTTCCAAAAGTTAGGTATTATTATTTTTAAAAATTTGTCAAAAATAGGTTTGCATTTTTCTATCAATTTATTTTAGTAATTTCTTTTGTTATATTTATCACTAGTAAAGTGCATCACTTTACTACAAAAAAGTACCTTTTTGTTGCAGGTATCAGAGAACCACTGTAGATTGCTGAAGCCAAAAAAGAGACAGATGTGTCTCCCAGAACCAAGGGCATAAGCACAGCAGAGCCTCAGGAAAGACTGGAGCCAAACCAGGGCCTGGAAAGTCCACGGTAACTCTGAAAGTGTTCTTCACAGCCTATCAATTCTCAATGTTTGTGTGAATCCGCTTATTCTGTCTCTCTCTGTCCCTCTCCCTCTGCTAAGTAGATTCCTCACTGTCCAATCTGCATGGTGGCAGATGGTCTTTTAAATTTCCTGAGTTTTGATTATGGGACCATACATGTAGTGAGAGTAAATCTTAATTTGTAGATGGAGGACTTTGGTTGGTTTGACTTAAGACAGATGCCCGTTCATCACTGGCCACTTGACTCTATATTGTTTAAACATGCCACAAGGGCATAATAGAGGGAACTTTTAGGGGAGTTCGATGAAAGGTATGAAGACAACCAAAATAGTTATCACCATAGGAGACTGAATATGTTTCTATGTGCTCATTGGTCATTTGAATGTCTATATATTAGAATTACCAATGTATATTCTTTGCCCATTTTACTAATGGTGTGTTCATCAATTTCACACTAATTTGAAAGTGCTATTTATTTATTATAGTTATTATCCCCTTTCCACCTATATTTCAATTTACCTACTGGTTGTCATGTAATTTTTTATTTTGTTTATAGTCCCTTTTCAGCCCCAAGGTTTCAAAGTCATGTAAATGTATCAACTCTGAAGAAAGATTCCATTAGTTCTCCTCAGGTTCTATAACTACTTGCTGAGAGTTCATGGACAAGTTTAATTTCTCAACACTTTGGTTTCTACCTTTTGGAAAATGAATCTAATCCCCTACTACTCTACAGGTTTATTGTAAGGATTAAATAAGTTTTTACATATAAAATACTTGACACAATGCTTGAAATAAAAAAAAACTGCTGAGCGAACAGCTGTCATTTTTTTTTTGTTCTTTTGCTTAAAAGGGCCATCTAACCTCAATTTTCTTTAAGAAAACCTTATTTTAATTGACTTTTTATCATTGCATTGCTTTATATTTTATATTCAACTGTTAAATTTATGTCCAATTATTTTAGTGTATGATATGAGAGAGAGATTTCACCTCATTTTATAGATTTGTCTAAATGCCCAACATTATTTATAGATTAATTATTCTTGTTCCACTAGTTTGAAATACCACCACTTTAACATTATAATTTATTAAGTATCTGAGTCTGTCTTGGGGAGCATTTTATTATATTCTATTTTTTGGCAAGTATTACTGTTTTAAAACAGTATATAGAAGTATTTCCCTAAGTATTCTTTGTTATCTCACAAAAGTTTGTCTCATTTTTCTTTGAATTCTTTATTGACTACATTTACCAATTTACTTTTCCACGTGAGTGTTACTTTATGAAATTATTTTTCTCCTACCCCTACATATGCCTAAGATATTTTGTTGCAGAAATTCTGTTATGAAGATTTTATGTCTTTATTATTGCCTTTTCATCTAAAAACAGATTTTTGTTGAAATTTTCTCTTTTTCTATGCCTACGACCGCAATTTCTTCTGGGACAAAGAGTCTCTCATTCCTTTCCACCCTGCAAATCTCACTTGAATGCTTCTCATTTATAATCTCTAACCCAGACCCATATAAAGAAGGGGATTCTGGGATTTGTAGTTCCTGACTTCTAGGCAGTACGCAAAGTAGACCTCAGTACCTAGTGGAGATAGCTGTCAAGTTGTTATGAGATAATTCAGCACATGAGGCATCCTTCTGTGGTTCTCAGGTTGGGAGAGTAACTCAATATTTCCTGGAATGTGAACGTTGTTCACTGTTGGTTTGATATAAAAATCTTTATCCATTAAAGAAGCCTCATTCTAGTCTTCCAAATTTACTAAAAAGTTTTTATCAGGAATAAATGTTGAATTACACCGAATGTCTCCCTTTTCTAAACTCTCCTTCTTTGATTACTATGACCTCATTCTCTCCTATTTCCTTCTTACTTTTTAATCCATTCATTCTTACTACCTTTTGCTTACTTTTTATTCTGCATTTTCCTTTTCAATACTGGTATTACCAAGGAGTCCATCCTTGGTTTGTTTTTTACTTTATTTACTCACTATTGTTATAGTTTTATCTCCAACTCAGATTTACTGAACTCTAAGCATATATTTCCAACTGTTTATTGAATTTCTGTATATGACTGAACATGGGTAAGTCAAACTCTGTCATAAAATGAAGGCTTTGTTTTTCCCTACAAACCAATTACTCTGCTAACACCAATTCATCCCTTTTTTGTAGTTGAATAAGGGCAAAATCCCCTACTCAATGGCTGGAAACATCAGCCTAATCTTCAACCTTCTCTTATCCAGTGAATCATAATTTTGCTTTAGAAATATAGTCTGAATATGCCTTCCCTAGTGTGTGTATGTTCAAAATCTTATCATCTCTACCTAAGGTGGTAGTGCAGCAATCTTCTAAAAGATCTGTCTCCATATCTTCTCTGCACATCAAACTCTTCTCCCAACATTTGCCTCATACCAGAATTATCTTTCATACATATGAAATGGATACTGTCTTCTCCTTATTCAAAAAATGTTGATCAGTACACAAATAAAGTTAGATAGAATAAGCCCTAATATTTAATAGCACAGCTAGGTGACTACAGTCAACAATTTATTGTACATTTTTAAATAACTAAGAGTATAATTGGAATATTTGTAACATAAAGAAATTAAAAATGTTTAAGGTGATGGATGCCCCATTTACCCTGATGTGATTAATATGTATTGTATGCCTATATCAAAATATCTCATATGTTAGATGAATATATGCAGCTACAATGTACCCATCAAAATTAAAAACTAAAAAAAACTTTGTTGGCTTGCTTTTAATAACTGGACAACATTAGAATGCATTGGGTACATACAAAAGGCCCTGAACTTTTTACACTTTTTTCTTCATTGGTAGTCGCTGTCCCTGGTTATGTTCTAGAGTCACTACTTTACACTTTCTCATATTCTATTCACATTTCAATAATGCGTCCTCCATTTTTGCCTATATAGAAACCTCCTGTTGCTCATTCAAGACTTTTCAAAAATCAACTCCTCTCTAAAGTCTTTCTGAGTCTCCAGGTGTAGTCTTACCCAAATTCACTTTCCATTTACCTGACTAAATTGTAATCATTTGTTTACATAATATTTTTCCATTAGATTTGAGTTCCTTGAGGCTGAGGTCATGTCTGATGCTTCTGTGTGTCTCTGGGACATAGCAATGATTAAGTCCTCAATGAACATTAAATGGCTGAATGCATATATGTCTCAAAGATCTGCAATATATTGCAAACATTAGATTTAGTCAATAAAATGAATGAAAGAAAAATTGATGAAAGATTTAAAATAATCACGATTTTTAGACCAAGGCTACCACCTCTGGCCACATGACATTTGCCAATTTATGAAATGATTTAATTGAAAATGAAAGGCCCTGATGAATTACATAGTCTGTTCTATTCCTAACCTCCCTGAATCTTAGACCTTTTATCAATAATAGCAGATATAATAACATTTTTATATGTCAGAATTATTGTGACAATAAAATGAGCTGTGTGTAGGAAAGCTCTTTTAAATTTGGAAAAGCTGGAGAGATGTGAAAGGAGTTTATTACTTCATATTTAATGCTGTAAGTCAATCTTGTGTGTTTAGGAAAATCTTTAAATCAGGGCTTTTCTATAAAGAGTTATTGGCCCTTACCTGTTGGTAATCCCTCAGCTCACGGCCTAATAAGTAAGACATAATCAGATATTCACATAATATTTTCAAAATACACATCCTTAGTTTCAGTTTAATCAAGCATTTAATGGAAATACAGAGTATCTGCATTGTATACCTTTCCAGAGACTATAGCTTCCTGATTCTAAACCTAAGAATATAAACAAAATAAATTTTAAATATTATCTTGGGATATATAATCAATGTAATAAACCACTAGACACAAAGAGAGTGTAAATAATAAAATCAAAAAATATATTTTTTAATTATCTGAAATGGATGTTTCTATGCCTAGGAAGACCAAGAATATCAGATCAAAATTTATTACAATTCATAAGAAAATTTAACAAAGTAGCTGGATATAAGATAAATACTTAGAAAATAATGCAAGTTTATTTATCAACAGTGACAATAGATAATATATGGGAAATGAGTCATTTTATACTTTAAACCAAAGGTATAAAATACTTAGACATATGCCTAATAAGACATAAGTTAGAAAAATGTTAATAAGCCTATAAAACTTGCAAGTAGAGAAATATGCAATGTTCCTAGGTGGAGCACTGAAAAAAGAGGTGCCATTTTTATAAATAAACTAAATTACAACAATATATTCCAACTAAAATCTCAATGGGATTTTTTTGATGGGTAAAAGAGAAGCAAAATATGACAATATAAAAGAAACTTGCCTTCCCAGGATTTAAAACATATTATAGAGCTGCATGTAATAAAGTAGAGTGGTACTTCTATAAGAATAGACAGATCTTAGTTGAAAACAGTGGAGAAAATGTCACACAGATAATTGCTTAAACAATATCTTCTCTGTTAAACTTTGTCACTGTACATAAGCAAATTTTTATCACCCTCTTTGATATTCTATCATTTTTTATTTGGATGGCTCATATGAAATTATCAATACTCAATATCAATTATCATTTGACAATAAAAAAGATAATTTTATTTCTCCATTACAGCTCTTATGCTGGATATTACAATTAGTATTTTACATGTCCATCTTAGGCTGTGAGTTCTTCAAAATCAGAAAATTTATTTTATTTATTCATAAACCTTTAGCACCTAGCCAGTGCCTAGCCCATAATAAAAGTATAAAAAATTATTTGGTTATATAATTGTACATAAAACAATCCTCAGCAAATTCAATAAGATAGGAAATCCTACCAACCACATTCTTGAACCACAGAACAATAAAAATAGAAATCAACACACACACACACACACACACACAAAACACTCAAAACCATACAATAACATGGAAATAAAATGACCTGCTCCTAAATGACTTTTGGATAAATAGTAAAATAAGGCAGAAATCAAGGAGTTATTTGAAGTTAATGAGAACAAGGATATAACATATCAGAATCTCTGGGACACAGTTAAGACAATGTTAAGAGGGAAATTTATAGTACTAAACATCCAAATCAAAAAGTTAGAAAGATCTCAAATTAACAACCTAACATCACACCTAGAAGAATTGAAGAAGCAAGAGAAAATCACTTCTAATGATAGCAGAAGACAAGAAATAACCAAAATCAAAGCTGAACTGAAGAAGATTCAGACACACAAAAAATCTACACAAAAGATCAACAAATCCAGGAGTTGGTTATTTGGAAAGAAATAATAAGATAAACTGTTAACTAAACTAATAAAGAAGAAAAGAGAAGAGATCCAAATAAGCACACAGCAGTGACAATGGAGATGTGACCATTGACTCCACAGGAATACAAATAATCATCAGAGCCTACTATGAACACCTTTATCCACACAAACTAGAAAGTCTAGAAGAAATGGATAATCTCATGGACACATACACCCTCCCAAGACTGAGCCAAAAGGAACTGAATCTATGAATAGACCAATAATGAGCTGTGAAATTGAGGCAGTAATAAATAGCCTACTGACAAAAAAAGGGAAAAAAAACAAGTCCAGGACCAGATAGGTTCACAGTTGAATTCTACCAGATATACAAAGAAAAGCTGCTACCATTCCTAGTGAAACTATTCCAAAAAATTGAAAAGGAGGGAATCCTCCCCAACTCATTCTATGTGGCCAGCTTTATCCTGATATCAAAACCTGAGAGACAGCAAAAAATGAAAACTTCTGGCCAATATCCTTGATGAACATCTATGTAAAAATCCTCAACAAAATACTAACAAACTGAATCTAGTGGCACATCAAAAAGCTGATCCACCATGATCAAGTTGGCTTTAACCCCTGGGATGCAAGGTTTGTTCAACATATGCCAATCAATAAATGTGATTCATCACATGAACAGAAGTAAAGACAAAAACACGTGATTATCTCAAAAGATGCAGAAAAGGCTTTTAATAAAATTCAACATCACTTCATATTAAAAACTCTCAATAAACTAGACATTGAAAGAACATACTTCAAAATAACAAGAGCCATCTATGACCAATTCACAGGCAATTTCATACTAATAGACAAAAGTTGAAAGCTTTTGAAAATCTCACCACTCCTATTCAACATAGTATTGGAAATCCTGGCCAGAGCAATGAGGCAAGAGAACGAAGTAAAGACATCCAAATAGGAAGACAGGAAATCAAACTATTACCTTCTGCAGATGACATGATTCCATATCTAGAAAATCATATTGTCTCTGCCCAAAAGCTCCTTAAGCTGATTAACAACTTCAGCAGTTTCAAGATACAGAATCAGTAGCATTCTTATACACCAAAAACATCCCAGCCAAGAGCCAAATCAGGAATGCAACCTTGTTCACAATTGCCACAAAAAGAATAAAATGCCTAAGAATACAGCTAACTAGAGAGCTGAAAGATCTCTATAAGGAGAACTACAAAACACTGCTCAAGTAAATCAGAGATGACACAAACAAATGGAAAAACATTCCATGCTCATGCATAGGAAGAATCAATGTTATGAAAATGCCATACTGCCCAAAGCAATTTACATATTCAATGCCATTCCTATCAAACTACCAATGACATTATTCACAGCACTAGAAAAACTATTTTAAAATTCCCAAGGAACCGGAAAAGAGCCTAAATAGCTGAGGCAAGCCTAAGCAAAAAGAACAAACCTAGAGGCATTACTTCACCCAACTTCAAATACAGGACTACAGTAACCAAAAAAGTATGATATTGGTACAAAAACAGACACATAGACCAGTGGAACCAAATAGAAAGCCTAGAAATAACGCTGCACACCTGCAACCATATGATCTTTGGCAAAGGTGACAAAAAACAAGCACTGAGGGAAGGACTCCCTATTCAATAAAAGGTGCTGAGATAACTGACTAGCCATGTGCAGATTATTGAAACTGGACCCCTTCCTTACACCACATACAAACATTAACTCAAGATGAATGTATTAGTCTGTTTACACACTGCTATAAAGGACTGCCTGAGACTGGGTGATTTATAAAGAAAAGAGGTTTAATTGACTCACAGTTCAGCATGGCTGGGCAGGCCTCAGGAAACTTGGCAGAAATCTTGGCAGAAAGTGAAGGGGAAGCAAGGCACTTTCTTCACAAGGTGTCAGGAAGAAGAGTGAATGCAGGAGGAACTACCAAACACTTATAAAACCATCATATCTCATGAGACCTCACTATCACAAGAACAGCATGGGGGAACCACCCCCATGATCCAATTACCTCCACCTGGTCTTTCTATGAGGCTTTTTATGAGGATTATGGGGATTATAATTCAACATGAGATTGGTGGGGGGGGACAGAAAGCCTATCCATATTATTCTGCCACTGGCCCCTTCCAAGTCTCATGCCTGTTTCACATTTCAAAACTAATCATGCCTCTTCAGCAGTCTCCCAAAATCTTAATTCATTCCAGCATTAACCCAAAGTCAAAGTCCAAAGTCTCATCTGAGACAAGGCAAGTCCCGTCTGCTTAGCAGGCTGAAAAAAAAAAAAAAAAAAAAGGAAGAAAAAAGTTAGTTACTTCCAAGATACAATGTGAGTACAGGCATTGGGTAAATGTTTCCATTCCAAATGAGAGAAATTAACCAAAACAAAGGGGCTGCAGGTCCCATGCAAGTCCAAAATCCAGCTGGGCAGTCATTAAACTTTAAATTTCCAAAATGATCTTTTTGATTCCAAATCTCAAATCCAGGTCAGACTGATGTGAAAGGTGGGCTCCCACAGACTTGAGCAGCTCCACGTCTGTGGTTTTAGAGAGTACAGCCCCCCTTCTGACTGGTTTTATGAGCTGGAGTTGAGTGTCTTGTTACTTTTTCAGGTGCATGGGGCAAGATGTTAGTAGATCTACTACCCCGGGGTCTGGAGGACAATAGCCCTCTCCTCACAGCTCTGCTAGGCATTGCCACATTGGGAACTCTGTGTGGGGACTTCAGTTCCACATTTCTCTTCTGCAGTGCCCTAGCAGGCATTCTTTGTGAGGGCTCCACCCTTGCAGCAAACTTCTGCCTGGCCGTCCAGGCATTTCCATGAATCCTCTGAAATCTAGATGGAGGTTCCCAAACATCAATTCTTGACTTCTGTGCACCTGCAGGCCCAACACCATGTGTAAGCCACCAAAGCTTGGGACTGTCACCTTCTGAAGCAATGGACTGAGCTGTATGTTGGCCCCTTTTAGCCATGACTGGGGTGCAGGGCACCATGTCTTGAAGCTGCACAGAGCAGCAAGGGCCTGGCCCTCACCTATGAAACCATTTTTCCCTCCTATGCCTCTGGGCTTGTGATGGGAGAGGCTGTTGTGAAGACCTCTGTCATGTACTAGAGACATTTTTCCCATTGTCTTAGTGATTAACATTGGCTCCTGGTTACTTATGCAAATTTCTTCTGCTGGCTTGAATTTCTCCTCAGAAAAATGGATTTTTCTTTTCTATCACATTGTCAGGTTGCAAAATTTCCAAACTTTCATGCTGTGCTTCCCTTTTAAATAAAACTTCCAATTCCAAACCATCTATTCGAGAATGCATAAAACTAAGTGTTTTTAAGATCACCCAGGTCAACTCTTGGATGTTTTGCCACTTAGAAATTTCTTCCACCAGATACCGTAAATTATCTCTCTCAAGTTCTAAATTCCAAAGATCTCTAGGGCATAGGCAAAATGCTCCCAGTCTCTTTGCTAAGGCATAGCAAGGGTCATCTTCATTCTAGTTCCCAACAAGTTTCTTATCTCCATCTGAGACCACCTCAGCCTGGACTTCATTGTCCACATTACTATCAGCATTTTGGTCAAAGCCATTCATAAAATCTCTAGGAATTTCCAAACATGTCCATATCTCCCTGCCTTCTTCTGAGCCCTCCAAACTGTTCCAACTTCTGCCTGTTACCCACTTCCAAAGTCACTACCATATTTTCAGGTAACTAAATACCAGCACCCCACTACCTCAGTACCAATTTACTGTAGTAGTCTGTTTTCACACTGCTATAAAGAACTGAGTGACACTGGGTAATTTATAATGAAAAGAGGTTTAATGGACTCAAAGTTTAGCATGGCTTTGGAGGCCTCAGGAAACTTACTATCATGGCAGAAGGTGAAGGGGAAGCAAGGTACCTTTTTCACAAGGTGGCAGGAAGAAGAATGAATATAGGGGGAACTACCAAACACAGAAAACCATCAGATCTTGTGAGAACTCACTACCACAAGATTGAAACCAAAGCAAAAATTGACAAATGCAATCTAATTAAACTAAAGAGCTTCTGCAAAGAAAAGGAAACTATCAACAGAGTGAATAGACAACCTACAGAATGGGAGAAAATTTTTGCAAACTATGCATCTGACAAGGGCTAATATCCAGAATTTGTAAGGAACTTAAACAAATCAACAAGCAAAAAAAAAAAAAAACCCATTAAAAAGTGGGCAAAGAACATGAAGAGACACTTCTCGAAAGAAGCCATACATGCAGTCAACAAGCATATTAAAAAATACTCAATGTCACTAATCATTACAGAAATGCAAATCAAAACCACAATGAGATACCATCTCACACCAGTCAAAATGGTTATTAATAAAAAGTCAAGAAATAATAGATGCTGGTAAGGTTGTGGGGAAAAGAGAATGCTTATACACTGCTGGTGGGGGTGCAAATTAGTTCAACAATTGTGGAAAGCAGTGTGGCAATTCCTGAAAGAACTACAAACAGAATTTCCATAAAACCCAGCAACCCCATTATTGGGTACATACCCAAAGGAATATAAATCATTCTACCATAAAGACACATGCACACATGCTCACTGCAGCACTATTCAAAAGAGCAAAGACATGTAATCAACCTAAATGCCCATCAATAATAGATTGGATCAAGAAAATGTGGCATATATACACCATGAAATACAATGCAGACCAAAACAAACAAACAAAACAAGATCATGTCCTTTTTAGGAACATGGATGAACCTGGAGGCCATTTTCCTAAGTGAACTAATGCAGGAACAGAAAACAAAATACTACATGTTCTCACTTATAAGTTGGAGCTAAACAATAAGAACACTTGAACACAAAGAGGGGAACAAGAGACACTGGCGTCCACTTGAGGGTGGAGGGTGAAAGGAAGGAAAGGATCAGAAAAAGTACCTATCAAGCACTGTGATGAAATAAACTGTACCCCAAATTCCTGTAACATGAGTTTACCTATATAACAAACCTGCACATGTACCCCTGAACCTTAAATAAAAGTTAAATAGAAAAAATAATAAAATAGGATAATAATTCTAAAAAAATTGATGGTCTTGGAATGTGAGTGCACCATCTTTTAATACATGCAATCACCTTTAAGACATCAAGATTGACCTTAACTAAAATCTGTTTTGAGTATCTTTTATATAGTTGAAATATGTAATTGAAATCAGATGATGGTGAGAAATCATGAAATCTAACTAGTCAGAATATCAGTAGTAAAAACCAGGCATTTTGTCTCTAATTAGTTTATACTATCAACATATCTAAAACTAGGGTTGTCCTCTTGCATTTCATGTAACAAATATTCTTATCTAAAAACTTAATATTTATAACTAAAATATAGGTTTACCATTAAACATATTAGGGGTAACTAGCAATATCTATAGTTAATTTGGATGTTTTTAAATGTGGACCATCACCATTACTATATATTTTATTTGGAAATATATAAACCCCATAAACATTTCCATTAAAGAAAGAAATTTAAACCTCAAAACCTAATTGTTTTTATGTAATATTAAGGGAAAAAATTGACTTAACAAACACGAAGATAATAACACCTAATTTTATAGAGCTATGTTTGACCTTCAGTCTTATTATGTCAAATAAAATAAAAAACTAAATAGACATTGTAATAAAATCTGCATGATTGTAGAGAAACATTTTGGCAAAAATCAGTTGTGTATGTTTGCTTAGGTAACACTAACATCATAGCAAAATGGTATCACTGTGGCCACCACCACCAATTAAATTTTTGTTAAAATCTGTCTTTTGAATAAAAGAATTCTTGGCTGGGTGCAGTGGCTCACGCCTGTAATCCCAGCACTTTGGGAGGCCATGGCTGGCGGATCATGAAGTCAGGAGATGGAGAACATCCTGGTTAACACGGTGAAACCCTGTCTCTACTAAAAATACAAAAAATTAGCCGGGCAGGGTAGCAGGTGCCTGTAGTCCCAGGAACTCGGGAGGCTGAGTCAGGAGAATGGCATGAACCCGGGAGGTGGAGCTTCCAGTGAGCCCAGATCGGGCCATTGCACTCCAGCCTGGGCAACAGGGCAAGACTCCATCTAAAAAAAAAAAAAAAAAAAGAATTATTTTATGTTAATGGAAGATCCCTTGACCAAATCCTCATTTTCCTTTGTATATACAGTCAAAGTAGTTAGCCAGAATGTGCTACAAAACTTAAGAGAATGAACTTAAGAAAATTTATAATAGTACTACAAATAAAATTAACTATCATTAACACTTGTTACTTTTGACTTTAATAATAGGGCCCTAAGAAATGATTTCCTGTAGATGTAAAACTGGTGGCAATATTGTTAACACAAAAAAATTACATGTTGTACTAAATGCATTAGTTTATAAAAGGCATATCTAAAAAGGAAGTTGAATTTTCAAAACTAAGCTTCAATCATAGACTCCTGCAAATGCGTCTGGTTATGGGTTTGATACATTGTACAACAAAGTATGCATGACTTTTTATGTTTAATCTTAACTTTAAAAAAAAAATGAGAATTTTAAAAGAATCATTTACAGATTACCACAAAAATAAGTGATCTCTGTACCTATAACATGAACTGCTAATACAGAGAAGACACCATGCTGTCTAAAGCACTATCTTGCTGGCCATTGCCTCTGTTCTACAAAGTTCTAACATCACTCACAGGCTCCAGTAAAAAAAAGATTCCCTGAGACATTGGGTCACAGAACTTCACAAGGCCCCTAGATACAACCCCAAAGGCTTTGATAAGAAAAGGGCTGTATTTTCCTAGCTTTTATCATACTGTGCTCAATCCAATGCAGTGAACATGAGGATGATGTCCTTTCATGAGTTTCATGAGTTCTTCAGGGTGGCACTAAGTAAAATTAAGTTGTGAAATGTTTCTTGACTTCTTTAGTTCAATTTTTATAAAAAATTATTTTTAGAAGGAATTTTAAAACCTGAGCCAATATTTTGTTTTCATTTTAACTAATTTATTTTTCTTGTATAATGCAGCTATATGATTTTTTGTAGTATAAATGATACATTCTATAATAAGAGCACATTTACATATGAAAAGCATTTTATTGCTGTAAGGTTTTTGAGGACTTGAATGAGGCAGATTCTAAGCTTCAGTCTTACTTTCAAATTGTATTGCTATTAAAAGTTCTTTTCAGAGTAGAAAAGTTAACCTCATAACCCCAAACTTTTAGGTTTCTTCCTATTTTTACTCTAATATTCTAGATACTCACAGTACCTCTGTCTTCTGGAAAGTGAAAGGAAATTGTTGGAGCGGAAATTCTTAACATTAACAACCCTCAAAATCCAGACCTTGAGCCTAAATATATGAAAGAATGCTGTTGCCAAATTGACACCAGTCACAAAAGACTTTGAAAATTAATTCAAAAAGAGTTTACACATGTTGTCAAATCCCTGAATAATATTGCCTTGATCCAAGTGGGCCATTATGGAGGAGTTAGAAATCCCCTATAAAAAGCAAATGATTATGGGTGGAATAAGCTGAATTGATTGGAGTGGACACTTGACATCTGGCATATTTCCCCATGCCTTGAATAAAGACATGGTTCATGTTTTCTGAAAGTCCATTTCTTGCCAAAACTTTCCCTCTGGTAGATTTACTATAGGAGATGAGCAGTCTAAAACTATTTCGCTTGGGAAAGTTACATGGTAAAAGTAACTGTGGATGCTCCATATCAACATTTTTAAAGGTCCACATACAGTCATGTACAAAGGCAATCTGAAGATTAGAGGTCATTTATATTCCTGCTTCTTCACTGCAAAATGATAGCAATGGTTGATGTATTAAATACCTGTACCTAAGATCAGATCTCTTCTGAGCACCTACTATTTGAAACAACTCTTTATCCTTCCCAACCACTCCCAGACCACAGAAACAAAAGTGACCTTTGTCATCAGCCATAACCTAGGTTTGTTTCTGCCAACAAACATACAAATTTTTATTGTTTTCTATATCAATCTACTGAAAAGTAGAACAAAATAATAAATAAAACCTTACTAAAATATATGTCAAGCTCACAGTAGCCAAACTGCAGCCTTCACCTATGATCCTTGCATGATCAGCGGAGAGCACTGCGGTCAGTAAGGCCAAGGAAAGAGAAAATATGTCCTAGCTTTGAAATTCAGGTAATGTAGTTTTATGGTTTTCATTACATTGTAATAGCTATGTAGAAGTAAATATAATCTTCCTGTTTTAAGTGCATATCTGTCATAAATAAATTCAGTGCTCTTTCTTCTGTAAACTACACATAACATCCTATAAGTTCATGGAGTGTCAGAATGCAGAATTTAATTATATAATTCACTTAACCAAAGTTTTGCTGTTTCCTCAGTACAGCTCATAATTCTCCATTTTCACAAGAGATGTAGTAGGAACCTGATACATAATGCCTCTTGCGAATTTCAGATTAGAGAGAAAAATCAAAGGCATTAGTTCACCTTGTTCAGATAAAAAAAAAAAGAGAGAGAGATTAAAAGCCATGAAGACTTCCTTTATCTTTCTCTCTAATCTGAAAGCCTCAAAGATCACAGGTAGATAAATCCATGAAGATGAAGAAAAACCAGTGCCAAAACGCTGAAAACTCCAAAAACCAGAATGCCTCTTCTCCTCCAAGTGATCGCAAATCTTCACCAGCAGGAGCACAAAACTAGACAGAGAATGAGACTGATGAATTGCCAGAAGTAGGCTTCAGAAGTTGGGTAATAACAAACTCCTCCAAGCTAAAAGAGCATGTTCTAACCCAATGCAAGGAAGCTAAGAATCTTGATAAAAGGTTACAGGAACTGCTAACTAGAATAACCAGTTTAGAGAGGAACACAAATGACTTCATGTAGCTGAAAAACACAGCATTAGAACTTCATGAAGCATACATAAGTATCCATAGCCGAATTGATCAGGAGGAAGAAAGGATATCAGAGATTGAAGATCAACTTAATGAAATAAGGTGTGAACAAGATTAGAGGAAAAAACGGATGAAAAGGAATGAACAAAGCCTCCAAGAAATATGGGACTATGTGAAAAGACAAAACCTACGATTGACTGGAGTAACTGAAAGTGAAGAGAGAATGGAATCATGTTAGAAAACACACTTCAGGATATTATCCAGGAGAACTTCCCAAACCTAGCAAGACAGGCCAACATTCAAATTCAGGAAATAACAGAAAACACCACTAAGATACTCCTCGAGAATAGCAACACCAAGACACATAATTGTCAGATCCTCCAAGTTTGAAACAAAGGAAAAAATGTTAAAGGCAGCCAGAGAGAAAGGTCAGGTTACCTACAAAGGGAAACACATCAGACTAATAGCAGATCTCTCTGCAGAAACGCTATAAGCCAGAAAAGAGTGGGGGACAATATTCAACACTCCTAAAGAAAGGAATTTTCAACCCAAAGTTTCATATGCAGTCAAACTAAGTTTCATAAGCGAAAGAGAAATAAAATCCTTTACAGACAAGCAAATGCTGAAAGATTTTGTGACTACCAGGCCTACCTTACAAGAGCTCCTGAAGGTAGCACTAAATATGGAAATGAAAAGCTGGTATCAACCACTGCAAAAACCCACCAAAATATAAAGACCAATGACACTATGAAGAAACTGCATCAACTAATGTGCAAAATAACCAGCTAGCATTGTGATGACAGGACAAAATTCACACATAACAATATTAACCTTACATGTTAATGGGCTAAATGCCCCAATTAAAAGACAAAGACTGGCAAATTGAATAAAGAGCCAAGACCCGTCAGTGTGCTGTATTCAGGAGAACCATCTCATGTGCAAAGACACACATAGGCTCAAAATAAAGGGATGGAGGGATATTTACCGAGAAAAAAAAAAAAGCGTGGGTTACAATCCTAGTCTCTGATAAAACAGATTTTAAACCAACAAAGATTTAAGAAGACAAAGAAGGGCATTACATAATGGTAAAGGGATCAATGCAACAAGAAGAGCTAACTCTCCTAAAGACATATGCATCCAATACAGAAGCACCCAGATATATAAAACAAGTTATCAGAGACCTCAAAGAGACTTAGATACCTACACAATAATGGTGGGAGACTTTAACACCCACTGTCAACATTAGACAAATCCATGAGACAGAAAATTAACAAGGATATTCAGGACTTGAACTCAGCTCTGAACCAAGCATACCTAATAGACATCTAGAGAACTTTCCACCCCAAATCAACAGAATATACATTCTGCAGAGCACCACATACCAGGTACTCTAAAATTGACCACATAATTGGAAGTAAAACACTCCTCAGCAAATGCAGAAGAATAACAGTCTCTCAGACCACAATGAAATAAAATTAAAACTCAGGATTAAGAAACTCACTCAAAACTGCACAACTACATGGAAATTGAACAACTTGCTCCTGAATGACTACTGGGTAAATAACAAAATTAAGGCAGAAATAAACAAGTTCTTTGAAAGCAGTGTGAACAAAGAAACAATGTACCAGAATCTCTGGTACACACCTAAAGCAGTGTTTAGAGGGAATATTATGGCACTAAATGTCAACAATAGAAAGCTGGAAAGATCTAAAATTGACACCCCAACATCAAAGTTAAAAGAACTAGAGAAGCAAGAGCAAACAAATTCAAAAGCTAGCAGGAGACAAGAAATAACTAAGATCAGTGCAGAACTGAAAGAGATAAAGACATGAAAAACCCTTCAAAAAATCAGTGAATCCAGGAGTGGTTTTTTGAAAAGATTAGCAAAATAGATGGACCACTACCTAGACTAATAAAGAAGAAAAGAGAGAAGAATCAAATAGACACAATAAAAATGATAAAGGGGATATCACCACTGATCCCACAGAAATACAAATTACCATCAGAGAATACTACAAACATCTCTATGCAGATAAACTAGAAAATCTAGACGAAATGGATAAATTCCTGGATGCATACTACCTCCCAAGACTAAATCAGGAAGAAGTTGAATCCCTGAATAGACCAATAACAAGTTCTGAAATTGAGGTGTAATTAACAGGCTAGAAACCAAAATAAAGCCCAAGACCAGATGGATTCACAGCCGAATTCTACCAGAGGTACAAAGAGGAGCTGGTACCATTCCTTCTGAAACTATCCCAAATAACAGAAAAAGATGGACTCCTCTCTAACTCATTTTATGAGGCCAGCATCATCCTGATACTAAAACCTGGCAAAGACACAACAAAAAAGACAGTTCCAGTCCAATAAGCCTGAAGAACATCAATGAAAAAATCCTCAAAAAAATACTGGCAAACAGAATCCTGCAGCATATCAAACAGCTTATCCACCACGATCAAGCCAGCTTCATCCCTGGGATGCAAGCCTAGTTCAACATATGCAAATCAATAAATGTATTCCATCACATACACAGAACCAATGATAAAAACCACACGATTATCTCAATAGATGCAGAAAAGGCCTTTGAGAAAATTCTACATCCCTCGAGTTAAAAACACTAAGTAAACTAGGTATTGATGGAACATATCTCAAAATAATAAGAGCTATTTATGACAAACCCATAGCAAATATCATACTGAATGGGCAAAACCTGGAAGCATTCCCTTTGAAAACTGGCACAAGACAAGATGCCCACCACTCCTGTTCAATATAGTACTGGAAGTCCTGGCCAGGGCAATCAGACAAGAGAAAGAAATAAAGGGTATTGAATAGGAAGAGAGGAAATCAAATTGTCTCTGTTTGCATATGACATGATTGTACATTTAGAAAACCCCATCATCTCAGCCCCAAAACTCCTTAAGCTGATAAGCAACTTCAGCAAAGTCTCAGGATACAAAATCAATGTGCAAAAATCACAAGCATTCCTATACACCAACAACAGAGAAAGCAGAGAGCCAAATCATGAGTGAACTCCCATTCACAATTGCTACAAAGAGAATAAAATACCGAGGAATACAACTTACAAGGGAAGTGAAGAACCTCTTCAAATAGAGCTACAAACCACTCCACAAGGAAATCAGGGAGGACACCAACAAATGGAAAAACACTCCATGCTCATGGATAGGAAGAATCAATATCATGAAAATGGCCATACCGCCCAAAGTAATTTATAGATTCAATGCTATCCCCATCAAGCTACCACTGACTTTTTTAACAGAATTAGAAAAACCTAATTTAAATCTCATATGGAACCAAAAAACAGCCCGTATAGCCAAGACAATCCTATGTAAAAAGAGCAAAGCTGGAGGTATCACGCCACCTGACTTCAAACTATACTACAAGTCTACATTAACCAAAAGAGTGTAGTACTGATACCAAAACAGATATATAGACCAATGGAACAGAACAGAGACTTCAGAAATAACACCACACATCTACAACCATCTGATTTTCAACAAACCTGACAAAAACACGCAATGGGGAAAGTAGGGATTTATTTATCCCTATTTATTAAATAGGGATATTTAATAAATGATATTGGGAAAACAGTCTAGCCATATGCAGAAAACAGAAACTGGATCCCTTCCTTACACCTTGTACAAAAATTAAATCTAGATGGATTGAAGACTTAAATGTAAAACCTAAAACCATAAAAACCCTAGAAGAAAACCTGAGGAATACAATTCAGGACATAGGCATGGGCATAGACTTCATGACTAAAACACCAAAAGCAATTGCAACAAAAGCCAAAATTGACAAATGGGATCTAATTAAACTAAAGAGTTTCTGCATAGCAAAATAAACTGTTACCACAGTGAACAGGCAACCTACAGAATGGGAGAAAATTTTTGCAATCTAGCCATCTGACAAAGGTCTAATATCCAGAATCTATAAGGAACTTAACAAATTTACAAGAAAAAAACAAACAACCCCATCAAAAAGTGGATGAAGGATATCAACAGACACTTCTCAAAAGAAGACATTTATGTGGCCAATAAACATATGAAGAAAAGCTCATCATCAGGAAACGACAGAT
The DNA here is from genome assembly GCF_028858775.2 of Pan troglodytes. Taxonomy (NCBI): domain Eukaryota; kingdom Metazoa; phylum Chordata; class Mammalia; order Primates; family Hominidae; genus Pan; species Pan troglodytes. Next base: position 68,575,026 of record NC_072402.2, read on the forward strand.
GCTGGTGAGGCTGTGGAGAAATAGGAACACTTTTACACTGTTGGAGGGAGTGTAAATTGGTTCAACTATTGTGGAAGACAATGTGGCAATTCCTCAAGGATTTAGAACCTGAAATACCATTTAACCCAGCAATCCCATTACTGGGCACATACCCAAAGATTATAAATCATTCTACTATAGAGACACATGCACATGTATATTTATTGCAGCAGTATTTACAATAGCAAAGACTTGGAACCAACCCAAATGCCCATCAATGATAGACTGAATAAAGAAAATGTGGCACATATATGTCATGGAATCCTATGCAGCCATGAAAAAGAATTAGTTCGTGTCATTTACAGAGACATAGATAAAGCTGGAAGCCATCATTCTCAGCAAACTAACACAGGAACAGAAAACCAAACATTACATGTTCTCACTTATAAGTGGGAGTTGAACAATGAGAACATGTGGACACAAGGAGGAGAACATCACACACCGGGACCAGTTGGGTGGTGGAGGAGGGAGAGCATTAGGACAAATACCTAATGCATGTGTGGCTTAAAACCTAGATGATGGGTTGATAGGTGCAGCAAACTACCATAGCACATGTATACCTATGTATCAAACCTGCACATTCTGCACGTGTCCCAGAACTTAAAGTAAAATTTTTAAAAAATTATCTGTAAGCAACACTGACTATGTAGATGTAAAGATATAACAATACCAGTGCTCTAGCTTTTCCTCTGATACAACTTTCCAGATAATGCTGCTCCCTGGAATCCTAGGGAGAAATACATGCATGAGAATCTCCTGTTTACCCAACATGAACATGAAGAGTGCGGAATAAATAATTTCTCTTGTTTGAAGTCCCTGGGATGTGAGTGAAAAGGAAAGCTTGGTAGAATTCCACAAAAACAAATAATTTAACTCAAAATTAATGCTAATTTTATTCTATTATGAAAGATATGTTTTGAATGAATAGCTACTATATTAGTCAGTCCACATACTTCCATAACAACATACTTGAGACTAGGTAATTCATAAAGAAAAGAGGTTTAATCAGCTCACAGTTTTGCAGGTTGTACAGGCTTCTGGTTCTGAGGAGGCCTTAGGAAACTTACAATCATAGCAAAAGGTGAAGGGGAAGCAGGCACAATCTTTACATGGTGGCACAGGAGAGAGTGAATGGGTAAGTGCTAAGCACTTTTAAATCTCATGAACACTCACCCACTATCACAAGAGCAGTAAGGGGAAAATCCATCCCCATGATCCAATAACTTCCCACCAGGTCCCTCACTCAACGTTGCGGATTGCAATTCAACATGAGATTTGGGTGGGGACACACAGCCAAACATATTATTCCACCCCTGGCCACTCCCAAATCGCATGTCCTTCTCATATTTCAAAACACAATGATGCCTTCCCAACAGTCCCCCAAAGTCTTAACTCATTCCAGCATTAACTCAAAAGTCCAAGTCCAAAGTTTCATCAGAGATAAGGCAAGTACTGTCTGCCTATGAGCCTGTAAAATCTAAAGCAAGTTAGCTACTTTCTAGATACAATGGGGGTACAGGCATTGGGTAAATACGTCTGTTCCAAATAGGAGAAATTGGTCAAAATGAAAGGGCCACAGGCCTCATGTAATTCTGAAATCCAATAGGGCAGTCATTAAACCTTAAAGTTCCAAAATGATCTTCTTTGACTCCATGTTTCACATCCAGATGACAGTGATGCAAGAGGTGGCTCTCATGGCCTTGGGAAGCTCCATCCCTGTGGCTTTGCAGAGTACAGCTTCCTTTCTGGCTGCTTTCAAGGGCTGGTGTTGAGTATCTGCCACTTTTCCAGGCAAACAGTGCAAGCTGTTGGCGGATCTACCATTCTGTGGTCTAGAGAACAGTGGCCCTCTTCCAACAGCTCCACCAAGCAGTGCCCCACTGGGGACTCTGTGTGGGGGCTCCAACTCACATTTCCCCTCTGTAGTGTCTTAGTAGAGATTCTCCATGAGGATTCCACCCCTAGAGCAGACTTCTGCCTGGACATCAAAGCATTTCCATAGATCCTTTAAAATCTAGGCAGAGGCTCCCAAGCCTCAGCTCTTGCCTTCTGCACAGCCACGGGTTTACCACCACATGGAAGTCTTGGAAGCTCCTGGCTTGCATCCTCTGGAGCAGTGGCCTGAGTTGTACCTTGGACCCTTTTAGCCATGGCTGGAGCTGGAGCTGGAGCAGTTACGACACAGGGCGCCATGTTCTGAGGCTGCACAGAGCAGCAAGGCCCAGAGTTTGGCCCATAAAACTATGTTTCCCTCCTGGACTTCTGGGCCTGTGATGGGAGGGGCTGTCATGAAGGTATCTGAAATGGCTTGGAGGCATTTTCCCCATTGTCTTGGCTATTAACATTCAGCTTCTCTTCACTTATGCAAATTTTTGCAGTTGGCTTGAATTACTCCCCTGAAATGGGTTTTTCTTTTCTACCACATGTCCTGGCTGCACATTTTCCAAACTTTTATGCTCTGCTTCCCTTTTAAATATAACTTCCAGTTTCAGGTCATTTCTTTGTTTATGTAAAATAGTGTTGGATTTTAGAAGCAGCCGGGCCACATCTTGAACAGTTTGCTGCTTAGAAAGTCCTTCTAGTAGATACCCTAAATCATCTCTCTCAAATTCAGAGTTCCACAGAACTATAAAGCAGGGGCACAAGGCTGCCAGTCTCTTTGCTAAAGCCTAGCAAGAGTAACCTTTATTCTACTTCCCAATAAGTTCCTCATCTCCATTTGAGACTTCATCAGCTTGGCTACTAATAATGCATCATTTAATGCACTATCAGCATTTTGGTCCAAACCATTCAGCAAGTCTCTATGAGGTTCCGAACTTTCCCTCATCTTCCCCTCCTCTTATAAGCCCTCTAAACTGTTCCAACCTCTGCCTGTTACCCAGTTCCAAAGTTGCTTCCACATTTTCAGGTATATTTATAGCAATGCCCCACTTCTCTGGTACAAATTTTCTGTACTAGTCAGTTCTCACACTGCTATGAAGATATACCTAAGACTGGGTAATTTATAAAGAAAAGAAATTTAATCAGCTCAAGGTTCTGCAGGCTATACAGGCTTCTGCTTCTTGAAAGGTCTCAGAAAACTTCCAATTATGGCAGAAGGTGAAGAGGAAGCAAGCATAGTCTTCACATGGTGGAGCAGGAGAGAGAGAGAGAGAGTAAACAGGGAAGTGATACACACTTTCAAACAACCAGATCTCATAAGCACTTACTCCATTTTGAAAAGTCTCCATTTTGACACAGATTTTGTGATGCTTCCAAGAATGCTATCAAGCATTCCAAGAATGCTCCAAAAATGTTGTCCAAAACATTTTTCAAACTCTTTCCTTGGAATTATCTATAGAATGTACACAACCTTATGATTTTCTTGTTTTATACCTGCCCTAACTCTCTAGAATAAGACAACATATTCTGCTATTAAATTAAAAATACATATATATTAATTCCATCTGTCAAAATTATGATTTAATTGCTAAACTTTGAAAGTTTAAATGTGAAAAAAATTTCCAATGATTTTAAATGAAATTTATTTCACTAGTAGCTTTTTGTTTTGCTTAAATGAGAGAAGAGATTAACTTTATTGAGTTCCTACTAATTACCAGACACTGTGCCCAGTTTCACATATATTCTCACACTTAATCATGCCAGTTAGGTAGAATTTTCCCAGTTTTATATGTGAGGAAACCGTGGCTCAGAGATATCTTGTTCAAATTTACATGACCAGTCATTGATTATTTTAAATTGCTAATTAGAATTATATAATTCTAACTCTGAAAAAATGGGATTTTCCTATAAGACATAATAAAACCATTTTGAAACAACAATAATTACAGTTATAGCATCATTGCATAGTTCACAAAACATAATACATCTTTTTCCCCTTGGGCCATTTCAGCTGGCAAAATATATTAAGCAATTAGAACAAATTTGGAGTCATAAGTCATGTTTAGCAAACAAATGGAGTAAAAATGGCCACCAAATTTTGGCTTATGAGCAATATCCTCTGTGTGATCTGTATTCATATTTATTAACATATGGTTTAAATTTTGGCTTTTCAGTGAGTTGTAGTCAAAGTACATTCAAACACATTTTAAATGAAAAGATGCTTTATGTTCAAATACTTCAACAGAGAGATAGTGTTTTGATGAGACCATTAGAAGAAAATTGCCTGAATTTTCTATTTTCATAAACCATGGCACTTTTATGTGTGTATGTTCTTAGGGCTAGGGTGAGTTTTAGGAAAACTGGCATTATCTTACTGTAATTTTTCCTAACTTCCCATTTCTGGTGAAAAGTAAATGAGTTATGCAGGATATATGTTGAATAACAACATTATCTTAAATATCAGAAAGTCTTATCAAAGTTATTACTAAATATATTTAAGAATTCATATAATAATAAGAAAATTGAGCAGTGACATGGATTTTATCAAAAGCAAAAGAACAGTTTAAGGTTAATTTCCAGATATGTGACAGATCTAGTTTTGTGTAAATTTAAAAATATGTAAAAAAAGTTTTCTTTTTCTGATGCCCCTCAAAACTTAGTTTGTCTACTACTAAAAAGTAGTTATTTATCAGGTCATAAAATACCATCAATATTTTCACATTTAAAAAAATGATAAAATATTTATGCCATAGGGCAAATATTAAATCATGATAATCGAGTCAAGGGAAAATGTTACCTTTTGAGTTAGAGGATATATATTTTTTCCTTACTCTTATTTTTTAAACTATAGACCATATGTTTGAACCAAGAAAGATGGAAAATGTAAGTTGTATTTATGAAGTTTCCATTAGGTAAGTTCTAAGGATGATCCACTTCAGTAGTGATATGAGGGGCTCTGTAGACCCTCTCCCTGGCAAAACCATCACAAAACAACAACCATTTAAGGCGTTTATTAAAATTGAAATTGTCCAAAACTATTGAACAAATGATGAAACATTTATTCAAAAATATCTAACAAGTCTCCATGAGAACAGTGATAGTCTGTGCAGTGATAGTCTATGCACTTGAGCCATGATTCACTCCTTTCTGCCTCTCTCAGCTCAACAAGACAGAATTCCTGCTCAATGCAAATCTGGCCAAGAATATGGGGCTCCTTTTCTCTTCATCTCCCAGGAAAGAAGATGTCCCAGTAGGGGAAGACCATCATAATTTCTTATCTCCTTCTGCCTGCAGCTTTGTGCTTCAGATGCTACACTTCAAAGCAAGTGTGGCCAAGAGGTTGAGGGATCCTGTCTCCCACAGAGGTCTCACTCATAGGGTGGAGGCTCTACCTCAGTCATGGCAAACAGAGAATACTCTGTTCCAGATTGTACTCATTCCAGCTAGCTAATAGGACAGAGGTTTTACACCAGAAGAGGCAAGCTAGGAAGACAAAAAGGTGACTGCATCCACCCAGCGTCCTGCTTGCAAAAAGGGTTGTTACTGAGAGAAGTGGGCCATTATCTTCATCCCTAATCCAGAGTAGCAGTTAAGAGACTTTGCCAAAGAGGAGAGGCAAGGTACAAAAACAAAGAGGTCTGACGCACTTCCCAAAGGAACTAACATTATTTAATACAGAATGTGAGGAAGTTCAAGCTAATAGTGCTCTCAAAAACATGGACATTTAGGTGGTACACAATTAAGATTAGGATGGTAGCTCCATGAAAGCAATAGGCTAAACCATAGGTCAGCTGGTTTACTAGTGAGAACCAGAGAGGAGATAGTGAAGAAAGGTTCTCTAACGTAAGAAAAAAATATCAAACACAGGCTTCTCAAACTATTCCTGCAAAAGGACCCAACTTAATTTGATCAGACTTGGGTACAATTTATTCCCCCAGATATTGTCCAAAAAAATTAAAAATGAAGTAATTAGCTGTCAACATCTGAGAGTGATCCAGAGACAGAGACTGACAGAGAGATCAAGGAAAGAGACAAAGACAGGCTTGCTAAAACCACTGTCATTCAAGAGTGACTGTGTGCATGCCTAAAATTGCACACTCTGTGGAGTAACATCAGAGACTTCACACTTAGTGGGTGAGTGAGGGGAAGGAGAAGGCTTCACTGAAGTCGTTTATTCAAGTAACTGCACAGATAAAGAATAACAATAGGAAGACCTGAAGTGGAAGGTGGGAATCAGCATACAGAGTTGTTTTAATTATAATATCTTCTCTAAAATATTGAGTTTCCAACAAAAATTACAAGACATGCAAAAAACAAAGCTGAGGTTAGAATGACCATACACAGTGAAGAAAAACTCGAGCAATAGAAACTGCCCCGAAAGCAACCAGATGTTTGGTTTAACAAATAAGACGGTTTTTTTTCTTTCTTTCTTTCTTTCTTATTTTTTTTATTTTTATTTTTTGAGACAGAGTCTCACTGTGTTGCCCAGGCTGGAGTGCAGTGGCACAATCTCAGCTTACTGCAACCTCCACCTCCCAGGTTCAAGCGATTCTCCTGCCCTAGCCTCCCAAGTAGCTGGGACTACAGGCATGCACCAGCATGCCTGGCTAATTTTTGTATTTTTAGTAGAGACGGGGTTTCACCACGTTGGCCAGGCTGGTCTCGAACTCCTGACCTCAGGCAATCTGCCCGCCTCAGACTCCCAAAGTGCGAGATTACAGGCGTGAGCCACTGCGCCCAGCCAAATAAGACTGTTTTTTAACTTTTAAGTTCAGAGATACAAGTTTGTTTGTTTGCAGGTTTGTTACATAGGTTAGCTTGTGTCATGGGGGTTTGTTGTACAGATTATTTCATCACCCATGTATTAAGCCTAGTACTCATTAGTTATTTTTCGTGATTCTTTCCCTCCTCCCACCCTCCACCCTTCAATAGGCCCCAGTGTGTGTTGGTCCCCTCTATGTGTTCATGTGTTCTCATCATTTAGCTCCCACTTACAAGTGAGAACATGTGGTATTTGGTTTTCTGTTCCTCCATTAGTTTGCTAAGGATAATGGTCTCCAGCTCCATCCATGTCCCTGCAAAGGACCAAATCTCATTTTTTTTATGGCTGCATAGCATTCCGTGGTGAATATGTACCACATTTTCCTGATCCAGTCTATCATTGATGAGCATTTAGGTTGATTCCATGTCTTTGCTATTGTGATGAGTGTTGCAATGAACATACATGTGCACATGTCTTTTTAATAGGATGATTTATATTCCTTTGGGTATATACCCAGTAATGGAATTCCTATGTTGAATGGTATTTCTGTTTTTAGGTCTTTGAGGAATCACCACACTATCATCCCCAGTGGTTGAACTAATTTACACTCCCACCAATAGTGTATAAGTGTTCCTTTTTCTTCACAACCTCACCAGAATGTTATTTTTTCACTTTTTAGTAATAGCCGTTCTGACTGGTGTGAGATGGAATCTCACTGTGCTTTTGATCTGCACTTCTCTAAAGATCAGTGATGTTGAGCTTTTTTTTCACATGATTGTTGGCCACTCATATGTCTTCTTTTGAGAAGTGTCTGTTTATGTCCTTTGTCTACTTTTTTATGGGGTTGTTTATTTCTTTAAATTTGTTTAAGGTACTTATAGATGCTGGATATTAGACCTTTGTCGGATGCATAGTTTGCAAAATTTTTCTCCCATTCTGTAGATTGCCTGTTTACTCTGTTGATAGTTTATTTTGCTGTACAGAAGCTCTTTAGTTTAATGAGATCCCATTTGTTAAGTTTTGCTTTTGTTGCAATTGCCTTTGGCGAGTTCATTATGAAATCTTTGCCCCTGCCTATGTCCTGAATGGTATTGCCTAGGTTGTCTTCCAGGGTCTTTAAGTTTGGGGTTTTACATTTAATGCTTTAATCCAGCTTGAGTTAATTAACAAATAAGATTTTAAAGAAGCCATTATGAATAAATTCAAAGAACTAAAGGAAATAATTTTTAAAGAAGTAAAGAAAGATATCATGGAAATATCTCATTAAATATGGAATGTCAAAAAGAAAGTTTAAAAAGAATCACGTGGTAATTCTGTAGGAAAAATGTGCAATAGCTCCAATAAAAATTCAGTAGACAGGATCCACAGATTTGAAATGAAAAAAGGAAAGTCCATGAACTTAAGATAGATCAATAGATTTGGCAATTTGAAGGACAGGGATAAAAAAAGAATGATGAAAAATAAACAGAGTGACAAGAAATATGGGACATCTTTAAGTATACCAACACATGTGTAAGCAGAGTACCAGAAGGAGAGGGAAGAAAGAATGGAGAAGAAAATATGCTCAAGGAAATAGTGGCAGAAAACTTTCCAAGTTTCATGTGAAAACTTAATCTTCACATTCAAGAAGCTCAACAAAATCTAAGATAGACGCAAAGAGATACGTACTCAGATACACTATAATAAAAATGTTGCAACCCAAAGACAAGGAGAAAATATTGAAAGCAGCAATAAAATTATAGCTTGTAGCATACAAGTAAAGCAAAGTAAGAGTAACAGCTAAATTCTCATCAGAAGCGATGGAGGCCAGAAGGCAGTGTAATGACGTATTCAAAGTGCTGAAAGAAAACAAAACTGTCAACCAAGAATCTTTTATCAAGCAAAACTACTTTTCATAAAGGAAGACAAAATAAAGGCATTTCCAGATGAACAAAAGTATGGAGAATTTGTTGCTAGCAGACTAACTTTACTATAAGTACAAAAGAAAATTACACATGCTGAAAGTAAGTGAATGAAATTATAAGACAGTATAAATACATATTTTTTCTTTATTGTTTTAACTGACCTTAAAATAAATTGAATAAAACAATATTATACAACTGTGTTTTTTGATTTATAACATAGAAATGTAACATATTTAAAAATAACAGCAAAAGGGGAGGGCAAAGGAGAAAACCTTATTGGAGTAAGGAAATGAGATCCATCAGATGGTAACACTTCAACCAAAAAGGATTCGTCAGACTGAAAAAACACTAGCAATCTGAACAACAAAAATTGAACAATTCAAAAATGAAATAAGAAAACACTTTTACTTGCAATACTATCAAAAAGAAAAAATACTTAAGACACTTATAAGAAGCACAAAACTTATACTCTGAAAACTATGAAGCATTGCTGAAAGAAATTAAAGTAGACATATTGCAGGACAGTTTTCAGGTGGCCTTAGACCAACCCAATTCTTCCTTCTTTCTTGCCTAAAGTTCTTACGAATAACTACAAAATGTACTGAGAATGCAAAAACATTAATTTGGACATAATTAATAACATCATAGGCAAAAGTAATGTCTAATGGGTCATATATTTAAATGTAAAAGTTAATTTACAAAACTCTTGGAAGATAACATAGGAAATACTTATAATCTTGGGTTTGGAAATATCTTCTTCGATGTGACAGCAAATGCACAACTCACAAAAGAAAAAATAGATAAACTAGGCTTAATCAGAACGTATAACTTCGGACTGGCAGACAGTTTCTCAAGTGGGTATTGAGGCTGATGAATGCCCTTGTGGAATGTTATTTGTGCCCTATTTCTTTCACAGGTGTTACTCCCCAGTATTTTTTTTTCCCATTTCCAGCTCCATCTCAGAGTCTGCTTTTTGGAGAACCCTAATTATGACAGTTGACACCAAGAGTAATCCAAAACATCACCTGGTAAAATGGAATTTGTGGACTCAATAACATTGCAGACAACAGTGAAGATCTTATGTCCAATGGTAGGTTATGCTCAATTGACCCCTTGTACAATATGGTCATACACTTGTTAAATGTTTATTGATGGTGAGCTTGGATGTCCTGCCTATGGCAGGGAATTCAGTATCAAGATGTCATAACCCAGGGTTAGAAATACATGAAGAAAATAACAAATACACGAATATTAGGATTGGATGGTTGTTACTAAGTTACAGATTTGATATTGCAAAGCTGAGAGCATAAGAAGACACATAGAATTTTCTGATGCTTGCAAAGAAGCCCTCATCTCATGAAGTATGCCAGCAGAGAAAAACTGAAAATCAAGTCCAAGATTTGAGAATTACAGTCGCCAAATTCTGAAGATGGTTGAATGCTTAATCAATGTATGTCTGGAAAACCTAGGAATCTGACACACGGAATGGGAATGTTTGGTGGCTATCCCCAAAGATTTGATTCCCAAGATTTATCTGAACCTTCACAACTTGTGCAATTGGGCCGCCAGTCCCCATTAAGAGCCAGCTCGTGCCCCATCTGAGAAGACAATTCAGAAGACTTTCCCCTCACAGGGAAAAATGTGCTCCTTTAAAGACTGCCTGGCTCTTCTGGCTAACAGGCCCTTAATGAGAGTTACATAGGAACATAATCCATCCAGGTAAGTGCTAGGTCTGATGAAGGAAGAAAAAGACTATGCGCCAAACCAGCTGCAAGTTCTAGCAAGCATGTTCCATCATACTAGATTTTCAAAATGTCAAATTAAGGAGGCTAGAATGTTAGACTGTATAAGAGACTTTATTGACTTGGTTTTCTCTCGGATTGGAGAATTTACCACCCTAATAAGAATCTCAGAGGGTGGTGCAAGCTGTCTGCCAGGGTGTCTGCTAGCCTGTAAAAAGCAATAGCTCATGCTAAGTAAGTTTAAGTTGTAGAATTACTATGAAGACAGAAGGAATAAAAAGGCTCAGAGAGGTGAGCATTCTGGAGTAGAAGTATTACATAAGGCCAAAGACCCACCAGAGTATTACATTCCACAGGAGGAACCATAATTTAGAAGTTACGCCACTCACCGGGGCCACCAGGAATGCATTGGAGAGGGGGCAACAACATCACTAAGAAGTTCAGTGATGGCTGTCCTCTGTAAGCCAGAATAATAATGGGCAAGGCTGTGTAAAACTTGGCTCATTGATAGGCATGAGGTTGATAGAATCCCAAAATAACAGCAGATGGTGTCCTCAATCACTAGATGTTACTGGATTATAATTATGGTAAGGATCAACAAATCTGAGTGGCAGCTAAGTGAGCCTCACCTGTAGAGAGTAATAGAGATCACAGCATTCTAGAAGCAAAATAAATGGAAATCCAACAAAGGAACTACATATACAATCTAAAGAAGCCAAGAATGAATGAGCAGTTTCCCCAATTAAAATTTATAACTTTTTGCTTCATTTCTGGATCTGAGCTAGTTTTCAGGCCCATGATCTATTGACTAAAAATTTCTAGTTCCCCAGGGGAAAGAGCCCTGTAACAACATGGCAAGTAAATATAAACACTGTAATAATTTTCCCAGTTCTTCCTCAAGGGACCTGCAGTCATTATTTGTGGGATTGTATACTGAGTCAAAGGGAATACCCTGATACTGGAAAACTTTTGGTATAGAGTCCAAGATGGCTATGATACCTGAAGACCAAAAATGTCACTATTATGCATCTGGTAGAGTGGGGGAATTTGGAAGCTAGATTAAAAATAAGATTCTGGCCAAAGTCTGACATACAGTGGGTCCACTGGATCCACAGACTCACCCAGGGGTCATTTCTCCAATCCTTTAATATATAATGATTACTGACATATAAGGGCCCATTGGGTCCTTAGCCTTTAGGATAACAGTCATTCTTGTGTATAATCCCAAGTAGAATCCTTTGAAAATGTCCACTCACACATTTGAATCTAAACAGTAAAACAAAAGCAACATTTGTGCCACCTTTAAAAATCTAAACGATGCAGGGTAGTAGTCATATTCCTATTTGATTCACTTGTCTAGACCCTTCAGAAACTATATGGATAATGGAGAATAACTGTGTATCATAAGCTCAACCAAATAAAAGTTAACCCTGATCACAACTGATCACAACAAAAGCACACATGGTTTTGTTGCTACAGCAGATTAATTGGCCTCAGGTACATGGTATATGGCCCCTAATCTAATGAATGCCTTATTTCCCTCCTCAAAATCAGAAAAAGTATCAGAAACTGATTGTATACATAGGTAATACAAAAGAATTTTTATTTACAGTGTGGCCTATCTTATCCTCTGTCCTAATTTTATCCAAAGAGATCTGGATCCGGTAGACATTCCACAAAACATCATATGGATCCATTATATCAATAACATCATGTTAGTCAATAAGTACAGACAAAAGGTCATTCACATGTTGGAGACCCTGGTGAGATTCATGTATTACAGAGGGTAAAGATAATCCCTATGAAGATTTAAGTCTGTATCATTCCAATAGTTTTTAGGGTCCACTGGTCAGTGGTGCCAGCGGTCCCCTCCAAAGCAGAAGACATACTTGCTTCATATTACATTTCCTATCATGAAGAAGGAAGCACAATGCCTGGAAGGCTTCTTTGTGTTCTGGAGGCTTAGAAATACTATTCCAGCTCATATATGATTGTCATGGAAGGCTACTAGCTTTGAGTGGAGCCTATAGCAGGAGAAGACTCTGCAGAAGGCCTGCACTGCAATGAAAGTAGTGTTGCCACTTGGACCATTCTATCCAGCAGACCCTATGGTACTGGAGGCATTAGTACTAGAAAAAAAAAAATGCAATATCTGTTTTATGGCAAGCACCATTGAGAGAATCACAAAGCAGGCTCCTGGGATTTTGGAGCAAGGCCATAACATCTGCAGTGGAGAGTTATACACTATTAGGAAAACAGCCTCTGGCATGCTACTGGCCCTGGTAATGATGGAATGCTAGAACATATGGAGACCAAGTGACAATGCAGCTGGAACTGCAGCTGGACAATGCTGTTGGACTACTAAGTGTTGTGCTGAATCCCTATTACCCTCAATAGGGAAGGCACCAATTTCAAGAGGCTGAAGAAAAGACCCACAGCCAGCAAATGAGATGTAGAATTTTATTAAGGGCTTCCATACCATGGGGAGAGTCCTGTGGTGGGGGTGCTGGACAACATATCCACCTTACATGTTGTCCAGTGGCAGTGGGCTGGACAACATATCTGCCCTACATACAGTTCAGTGGCAGCGGGCTGGACAAGATAACCACATGGCCCAGTGGTGGGAGGCTAGGCAGGAAAACCGCAACCACTTGCAAACAGCATGCTGCTTATATAGCATTTTCACTTAACACCCTCCCCTTAATGACCTCCACCTGGCAACCTTCATCCAATCCAAAACTCATGGCCTCAATCCCCTATATGACCCTTGTTCCATTAGATAGGATAGGGGCTCAGATGTCACTCATAGACAAGGAATTTGTTTCAGGATTGGCCATTCCCAGATTCCGTAGCTCAGAACACACATTCGGGTGTATCTGCCATTCAGGGTAATTCCAAAGGTGTATTTGTTATTGCTTTTACATGTGTTTATCCTACACCAAGTCATAAAGTCAGGCAAGCCTAGCATAATCTATCTCAACATGAAAATAATACATCCAGGACCAAGCATGAGCAGGCCAAGCAGGCATAAGGAAGCTGCAGAAGCTCAGTCTCACATGTCACCCATCACACTTGCATCAATGCCTCGTTCTTACTGCACAGTAATAGATAAATGGAAAATCCTATGCAATCACCTTAAAGAGCTTAAAAAGGTATGAGTTTGCATTATGGATGGATATGTTGAGTAACTATAAAAACCAAAACTGTTACAAGCTGTATCACAGCCCTACTCAAAAGCTGTCTTGAAAGACATTGGCAAAGGTAGTGAAACTGGCCATCTGCCTTGTATGTATACAACAAAGCTGTCTAATAAAAAATCTTGTGTGAGCCACAAATGCAAACCCCATATATGAGCTTTACTTTTCTAGTAACTACATTTTAAAGGAAGTATTTAACTCAATATACCTAAAACATTATCATTTAACCTATAATAGCTACTTTAAAATTAATAAAATATTTTACATTGTTTCATGATAGGTTTTATGTATCTGGTTTGTATTTTACAACTACAATACATTTCAATTTGGAACATCACATTTCAAGTGTTCAATTGCCTTATGTGATTAGTGGCTATGTTATTGAACAAAGTATGTTTAGAATATACATAGGCACACGGGCAGCAGCAATCGACCTGGCCAACTTGTCAGGGGCCTGGAGGAAGAAAGCTTGTAATATCAGAGGCAAGAAGCTCTAGAGTAGAGGCATGTGGGTGAGCATAAGAGGGGGGCACAAAGGGGACAGTTCTTTGTATCACACATTAATGGTAACCATAAATTACTTATAATGGAAGAGGCACTAAACACTCAAGTAGACAAAATGTCTTGGCCAACTGATAATAGTCAGCCATTGTCAACAACCGCCTCAGTACTGATACAATGAGCACATGAACCAGCTGGTCACCATGGTAGTGATGAAGGCCATGCATGTGCCTGGTAACTATGGCTCCTGCTTAGCAGGGTTGATCTAGCTCTGCCACCTCTGAAAGTGCAACTTTCTAGTAACCAACGTGCACCCCTGGTATATCATTATTCCTCAAGATATTCTACTAGCCACTAGTGGTAAATTAATTACATTTGGTCTCTTTTGTCTTAAAAGGGACAAGGGTTCATGCTCATGAGAATAAGCACCTATTACCAACATATATTTGCCTTTCCCACCCATCAGGGTCTTACTATACCACGCAATATATGACAAAAACTGCAATTACTTTTGCACAAACCTAATAGCACTAAACTTTTATAAGTGCAATATAGCACTAACTTCTTTTAAGTTTACCCTTAGCAAGAGAGGCCCACCACAGCACTGAAGAAGCTTCTCCCCAAATGAGAATAGAGAAGAGGATCAGCACAGCACAAAGCATGCACTGTGGCAAACACGGAGATGTAACACTCAAAACATACTTCAATATGTTTTTGAAAGAAAATATGTTTTTGAAGCAAAGGAATTGCTGCCCAGCTGTGAAGAATGTGGCTGACAGCTTCCAGCAGTTAGATTTGGCAGAGTCCACCTCATTCTCTAGCCCAGGTTATGCTAGTCTCAGGATACTTCCTGATCAATTACATAGCAGTAGATGAGGACATACACTACTTGGGGTAGCCGATTCATTCAAGTCAATGAATAGGCAATGGTACCACTGCCTAGCTATTTCTACTCAATACTGACTTCTCTAATAGGACTTCTTTACTCCAGAGCTCTTTCCCAGGCTGTCAGATTGAAATTCTGTTTTCATACTTTTCCTTTTATAGGATTACTCTCCAGTGAAACCTCACACCCCTAAATCTATCTCAGAGTCTCATTCTGGGAATACTGACCTGTGACACCAAAAGTCAGAACCACAAATGAGTTCTGGTCATGAGAGCAAAAGTGCCCTAACAGTGGTACAGGGAAAATTGAAAATTGAAAGGTAGATGGCTTTCTCTATAAATAAAGCTTTAACTATATTTTATATTGGAACAAAGATTATATTTTTAAAACACAAGAAGTTTTGTTAATTAAATATAAAGCCACACATGGAATTTGGAGTAAGGAATTTTGAAGACATACCTCCAATTTTCTTTGCTTCCTCCTAATCTGAGCTTTTGTGATATCTGTAATTTACACAAATACCTCACCATAGACAGTTCAATGTGATATACATTATATATGTACGTAATTCACATCTTGCTTGATAATAATATGCATTCTCTTTTTCACCTCTTGCTGAATAATAATCCACCTTCTCTTATTCACATCTTACTTGATAACAGAGCTTTGTAAGTTGAATACCATATGTCAAAAATATGTTTCTATTGATAAAATTAATGACTTTCTTATTAGCAGAATACCTGTTAGATATTAGCTTTCACAAGTTAAATCAGAAGCTATTCAAGTAAAGTGAATTGGCTAAAACTATTTTAGAGACAATTCCCTATACTTTTATGAACAGGATATAAGAATCCTACAAAGTCTTTCCCCTTTCTCCTTAGTAACAGTGTTGAGGTTTAATCCTGAAATAACCCTGTATTCAACCATTAGTTTAGTAGGATTTCTCTTGGCCTAATACTCTCAGGGTAGCAGAATTCTTCTTCTGAAATGTGTTGCATATCCCTTGAGTGATCTTTCATGCAAGATTGAAGATGCTTTAAAAAGGTAGTAGATCTCCAGAAAGAATAGAAAGCTGGAACTTCATCAAGCTTATAAAGCAGGTTGAGCAAACTATTTTTTGCCTGCTTACTAATAATTGTTAGTTTAATTACTGTCTGTACATATTGCAGATTTTTGTCTAAAACTTTCTTTTGTTATACTTGGAAGGGAATGGTGGGGAAGTAGCTAACCTTCATTCCTTCAAAATTTTTATAAAATCATTAAATTATTTACCTCCCATAAAACTAAGAATTTTTTTAGTTATTATGCTAACACTATAATTTAGTTTATAAAAGATAAGCTATTTGTAATACAAGTCTTCAGCACCAATTTCTACAAATCTAAGATGACTGGAGAGGGAAGAAACTCTTGATAAAATTGATTTTAATGATACAACAAAGAAACCCAATAAAATTTCACTGAAAAACTTTAACAGGCTTGGGGTTTTCTCTTTGCATTGGGAGAATATTAAATGCTTTAAACAAAAACATGTTGAAATCCATTTGGCATATGATTTATGAAGCAAGCTAATTTTAGAGAAATTTGCCAAAAGTAAATCCATAATTTTTTTTTTTTACCAAATTGACCTAAATTGGTTTAGTCTTTGGGGGAACTATTTGCTGGCTATAAAAGTGAGTATAAGCAAATCTGATGTACAAATATAAGTATGTTCTAAATATACTTTTAGAATAATTTTGATATCTAATTGTTAATCTCAAAGCTGATTTTTAAAAATAACTGAGTACAATTTCTTTTAACCCAGGAAAAAAAATATTGCAAAGCACACCTGCAAAGCATCATAGATTTACAACAAAATAAATTTCTACAATCTTCTTCAGCGTCTCAGAAATTGATGTAGTTAGCCTAGTAGGTTATAAATACTGCAAATAGGAGGGGCTCATTAAATAACCCTCTGACAGATCCTAAATTACAGTAGTCTATGGAGGGAAGACTGTATTGATGAAGTCATCTGCAAAGCAGTTACATCCTAGTTAAATTTTTTCAAGTTGTGAACATTGAAAACAGACCTGGATGAAAGCTATAAATTTAAGGAATATATAATAAGCCAACTAAACAGTTCCCAAGAGACAGATTTGGAACAGTTTTATTGCAAGGTCTGAAAGTAAACAGTTAATAAACTATACATGTTGATAAAATAACACCAAATATTTATTTTTAAAATAGCATCACACTTTGGTAATTATTTTACATTTTAATAAACGTGGATAATCTCTAATTTGAAGTTAATATGCGCTGTTTTACTAAGCAAAGAATAAAAGATATTGTGAGGTGTGTGTATACGTCTACATGTGTGTTTAATTAAACCCAGTGTTCAAACGTAAAGCAATTAAGATGCACCCTGAGAAATTGAAACTAAATATCATAAAGGTCTTCAAAGTTATGTTATTGCTTAGCCTTTGGGCATGAAAATGTTTACTAGGGGCAGTAGATGTCTATAGGAAATTCGAAGTTTTCGTAGGTATTAAAAGACAATTTAGTGCTCTGCTAATCTACTATTTAATAAGCAATACAATAAGATTGTTATTCAGAAGGGTTTAGAACCAAACAGTTTGGGTTACAGTCCGAGATCTGCAACTTACTAAATAGGTGACATTAATCAAACTCATTAATTTTTTACTTCTCAGTTTTCTCACCTCTAACATAAAGATGAGAATAAGGTTCTGAGGAAGATATCACTAAGGTACTTAGTAGAGTGCCTGACAAAATACTAACTTCTTAATGAATGTAACATTAATATTATTATCATTAATCAACTGAGAAATTGCAGAGTACAACATGATGTAGAAAGTTAAAAGAAGTGGATTTTGCTCATGCCATCAGTGTTTTAAAAATCAGATCAACACAGTGCAAGAACTGTGGCAACTCAAAAAGCTAGGTGTCTCCTTACCTCGAAATAACCACACTAGCTTCCCAGCAATGGTCCTTAACCAGACTGAAATATCTGCAGTGACAAACATAGAATTCAGAATTTGCGTAGCCGTAAAGAAAGTTGAAAACCAATTCGAGAAATCTAAGCAATCCCATAAACTGATACAACAGCTGAAAGACAAAATAGCCATTTTAAGAAAGAAACAAACTGATCTGATAGAGCTGAATAACTCACTATAAAAATTTCATAATACAGAGGAAAAAGGAAAAAAAATGGCAGATAGGAGGCAGGAGTAACTTGCAGCTCCCACTCAAATGGACACAGCAGCGTGTGGAGACTCACATCGTGAACTTTTGCTCGAAGAACTACCATAGGAACATATCAGGGAAGCTGAGAGAATCCACAGACCCTTTGAAGGGATGGATTGTCACTGCAGGCTCCATGGGACAAGCCAAGGAACTGTGAGTCTGCTCTCTTTCTAAGCTGGGAGGCTTGTAACCTGGGGCAAGTTCTCAGCCCTGCTACCGGCTGCCTGGAAATAACTCAGTGCTGTTAAGAGGGCATGGTGAAAGTGAGACCTGCCTTTCGGTTGCAGGCTGTGTGGGAGCTGATTAAGGCCTGTGGCTGCTGGTTTTCCCCCACTTCCCTGGCAACCTGTGTGACAGAGCAGAGGCAACCATAATCCTGCTGGGAACATAACTCCATTGGCCTGGGAAACACACCCCCATCCCCCACAGAAGCCGCAGCAAGCCCTGCCCAAGTCTAATCCTGCCCCCAACTGATGGTCTTTTTCTACCTGCCCTGGTAGCCAAAGGCAAAGGACATAATCTCTTCGGAGCTCTATGGCCCCACCCACTGCCTGACCCTAGGGCAAGCTTGTATCCTCCCTATACTACTGCAGCTGAAGTGCTCTTAAAAGCGTTACTCCATGCTGGAAGCCAACCAATACAAAACCATCACACTGAACAAAAATACAACCAAAGACTCTCACAGAGTCCTTACTCTCCTGCCACCTCTACCAGAGCAGGTGCTGGTATCTATGGCTGAGAGACCTGAAGATAGATCACATGACAGAACTGTTTGCAGCCACTCCCCAGTGTCAGCCTGGAGCCTGGTAGCACCACTGGGAGGCTGGATCCAGAAGAGAAGTACTGGATCCCTTCCTTACACCTTACAAAAAATTAATTCAAGATGGATTAAAGACTTAAATGTTAGACCTGAAACCATAAAAATCCTAGAAGAAAACCTAGGCGATACCATTCAGGACATAGGCATTGGCAAGGACTTCATGTCTAAAACACCAAAAGCAATGGCAACAAAAGCCAAAATTGACAAATGGGATCTCATTAAACTAAAGAGCTTCTGCACAGCAAAAGAAACTACCATCAGAGTTAACAGGCAACCTACAAAATGGGAGAAACTTTTCACAACCTACTCATCTGACAAAGGGCTAATATCCAGAATCTACAATGAACTCAAACAAATTTACAAGAAAAAAACAAACAACCCCATCAAAAAGTGGACAAAGGATATGAACAGACACAAAAGAAGACATTTATGCAGACAAAAGACACATGAAAAAATGCTCATCATCACTGGCCATCAGAGAAATGCAAATCAAAACCACAATGAGATACCATCTCACACCAGTAAGAATGGCAATCATTAAAAAGTCAGGAAACAACAGGTGCTGGAGAGGATGTGGAGAAATAGGAACACTTTTACACTGTTTGTGGGACTGTAAACTAGTTCAACCACTGTGGAAGTCAGTGTGGCAATTCCTCAAGGATCTAGAACTAGAAATACCATTTGACCCAGCCATCCCATTACTGGGTATATACCCAAAGGATTATAAATCATGCTGCTATAAAGACACATGCACATGTATATTTACTGCGGCACTATTCACAATAGCAAAGACTTGGAACCAAGCCAAATGTCCAACAATGATAGATTGGATTAAGAAAATGTGGCATATACACACCATGGAATACTATGCAGCCATAAACAATGATGAGTTCATGTCCTTCGTAGGGACATGGATGAAGCTGGAAACCATCATTCTCAGCAAACTATCACAAAGACAAAAAAACCAAACACCACATGTTCTCACTCATAGGTGGGAATTGAACAATGAGAACATATGGACCCAGGAAGGGGAACATCACACACTGGGTCCCATTGTGGGGTGTGGGGTCGGGGGAGGGATAGCATTAGGAGATATACCTAATGTTAAATGACGAGTTAATGGATGCAGCACACCAACATGGCACATGTATACGTATGTAACTAACCTGCACGTTTTGCACATGTACCCTAAAACTTAAAGTATAATTAGAAAAAAAAAATTCACTGCAGTTTGGCTGTCAGGAAGCCCCATCCCTAGGGGAAGGCAGAGAGTATTAAATAAAATGATCACTCTATGGGACAAAAGAATCTGAACAGCAGCCCTTGAGCTCCAGATCTTCCCTCTGACATTGTCTACCCAAATGAGAAGGAATCAGAAAAACAACTGTGGTAACATGACAAAACAAGTTTCTTTAACACCCCCAAAAGATCGCACTAGCTCACCAGCGGTGGATCCAAATCGAGATGAAATCTCTGAATTGCCAGAAACAGAATTCAGGTCAATTATTAAGCTAATCAAGGGAGCACCAGCAAAAGGTAAAGATCAACTTAAAGACATCAAAAAAATGATACTAGATATGAATGAAAAAATCCCCAGTGAAACAGATTGTATGAATAAATAACAATCACGACTTCTGAAAGTGAAGGATACACCTAGAGAAATGCGAAATGCACTGGAAGGTATGAGCAACAGAATCAAACAAGAAGAAAGAAGAACTTCAGAGCTCAAAGACAAGGTTTTTGAATTAACCAATCTAACAAAGACAAAGAAAAAAGAATTGTTGGAAAATGAACATAAACTTCAAGAAGTTTGGGATCATGTTAAACTACCAAACTTAGGAATAATTGGTGTTCCCAAAGCAGAGAAATATAAAAGTTTGGAAAACATATTTGAGGAAATAATCAAGAAAAATTTCCCCAGCCTTGCTAGAGATCTAGACATCCAAATATAATAAGCACAAAGAACATCCGGGAAATTCATTGCAAAAAGATCATCACTTCAGCACATAGTCGTCAAGTTATCTAAAGTGAAGATGAAGGAAAGAATCTTAAGAGCTGTGAGGCAAAAGCATCAGGTAATCTGTTAAAAAAAATATCAAATTAACAACAGATTTCTCAGCAGAAACCCTACAAGCTAGAAGAGATTGGGGTCCTATATTTAGCCTCCTTAAACAAAACAATTATCAGCCAAGAAATTTGTATCCAATGAAAGGAAAGATAGTCTTTTTCAGACAAACAAATGCTGAGAGAATTTGCCACTACCAAGGCAGCACAAAAACTGCTAAAAAAAAAAAAAAGAAGCTCCAAATCTTGAAACAAATCCTCAAAATAAATCAAAATAGAATCTCCTTATAGCATAAATCTCACAGGACCTATAAAACAATAACACAATGAAAAAAAATTCAGGCAACAAATAACATGAATAGAACAGTACCTCACATATCAATATTAATGTTGAATATAAATAGCCTAAATACTCCACTTAAAAGATGTAGAATAGGCCAGGCACAGTGTCTCATGCCTGTAATCCCAGCACTTTGGGAGGCCGAGGTAGATGGATCACGAGGTCAAGAGATCAAGACTATCCTGGCCAACATGGTGAAACCCCGTATCTACCAAAAATACAAAAATTAGCTGGGTGTGGTGACATGCACCTGTAGTCCCAGCTACTCGGGAGGCTGAGGCAGGGGAATCGCTTGAACCCAGGAGGCAGAGGTTGCAGTGAGCTGAGATCGTGCCATTGCACTCCAGCCTGGTGATGGAGAGAGACTCTTCGTCTCAAAAAAAAAAAAAAAAAAAAAAGATACAGTATTGCAGAGTGAATAAGAATTCACCAACCATATATCTTTTCAAGATACTCACCTGACACAGACATAAGGACTCACATAAACTTAAGGTAAAGGGGTGAAAAAAGATATTACTTGCAAATAGACACCAAAGTGATCAGAAATAGCTATTCTTATATGAGACAAAACGAACATTAACAGAACAGCAGTTAAAGAAGACAAAGACAGACATTATATAATGATAAAATGACTAGTCCAACAGGAAAATATCACAATCCTAAATATATATGCACCTAACACTGGAGTTCACAAATTTATGAAACAATTACTACTAGACCTAAAAAATGAGATAGATGGCAACACAATAATAATGGGGGACTTCAATACTCCACTAACAGCACTAGACAGGTCATCAAGATGGAAAGTCAACAAAGAAACAGTGGACTTAACTATACCTTACAACAAATGGACTTAACAGACATTTACAGAACATTCTACCAAACAACTCCAGGATATACATTCTATTCACCAGCACATGGAACATTCTCTAAAATAGACCATATGATAGGCCACAGAACAAGTCTCAACAAATTTAAGAAAATTGAAATTATATCAAGTACTGTCTCAGACCACAGTGGAATAAAACTGGAAATCAACTCCAAAAGGAACCCTCAAAACCATTGAAATACATGGAAATAAAATAACCTGCTCCTGAATGATCGTTGGGTCAACAATAAACTCATGATGAAAATTTAAAAATTCTTTGAACTGAACGATAATAGTGACAAAACCTATCAAAACCTCTGGGATATAGCAAAAGCAGTGCTATGAGGAAAGTTTATAGTATGGAATGCCAACATCAGAAAGTCTGAAAGAACACAAATAGACAATCTAAGGTCAAACCTCAGGGAATAAGAGTAGCAAGAACAAACCAAGCCCAAATCCAGCACAGAAGAAGACAGATCAGAATAGAACTAAATGAAATTTTTAAAAAAATACAAAAGACAAATGAAACAAAAACTTGGTTCTTTGAAAAGATAAATAAAATTAAGAAACCATAAGCAAGATTTACTAAGAAAAGGGGAGAGAAAATCCAAATAAGCTCAACTGGAAATGAAATGGAAAGTATTACAACCAATACCACAGAAATACAAAAGATCATTTAAGGCTACTATGGACACCTTTATGTACATAAACTAGAAAACCTAGAGGAAATGGATAGATTCCTGGAAGAATACAGCCCTCCTAGATTAAACCAGGAAGAAATAGAAACTCTGAACAGACCAATAACAGTGAGATTGAAATGATAATTAAAAAGTTAACAACAACAAAAAAGTCCAGAACCAGATGGATTCACAGCAGAATTCTATCAGACATTCAAAGAATTGGTACCAATCCTATTGAGACTATTCCAAAAGATAAAGAGGGACTCCTCCCTAAATTATTCTGTGAAGCCAGTATCACCCTAATACCAAAACCAGGAAAGGACATAACAAATAAAGAAAACTACAGACCAATATCCCTGATGAACATAGATGCAAAAATTCTCAACAAAATACCAGATAACTGAATCCAGCAACATATCAAAAAGATAATACAACATGATGAAGTGGGTTTCATACCAGGGAAGCAGGGATGGTTTATCATACACAAGTTAGTAAATGTGATACACCACATAAACAGAATTAAAAACAAAAAGTACATGATCATCTCAATAGATGCAGAAAAACATTTGACAAAATCCAGCATCACTTTATAATTAAAACCCTCAGCAAAATCAGCATAGAAGGAACATACCTTAAGGTAATAAAAGCCATCTATAACAAACCCACAACAAACATTATACTGAATGGGGAAAAGTTGAAAGCATTCCTTCTGAGAACTGGAACAAGACAAGAATGCCCACCTCTGCCACTTCTATTCAACATAGTACTGGAAGTCCTAGCCAGAGCAATCAGACAAGAGAAAAAATATATAAAGGGTATCCAAATCTGTAAAGAGGAAGTCGAACTGTTGATGATTGCATAAGATATGTTCGTATACCTAGAAAAACCTAATGACTCATCCAAAAAGCTCCTAGAAGTGGCAAATGAATTCAGTAAAGTTCAGGATACAGAATAATGTACAAAAATCAGTAGCCCTGCTATACACCAACAGCAACCAAGCTAGAATCAAATCAAGAACTCAAATCCTTTTACAATTAGCTGCAAAAGTAAAATAAAATATTTAGGAATATACTTAACCAAGGAGGTGAAAAATCTCACAAGGAAAACTATAAAACACTGCTAAAAATTATCATAGATGACACAAACAAATGGAAACACATCCCATGCTCATGATGGGTAGAATCAATATTGGGAAAATGACCATACTGCCAAAAGCAATCTAAAAATTCAATGCAATTCTCATCAAAATACCACTATCATTCTTCATGTAACTAGGAATAAAATCCTAAAATTCATATATAACCAAAAAAGAGCCCACATTGCCAAAGCAAAACAAAGCAAAAAGAACAAATCTTGAGGCATTACATTACCTGACTTCAAACTACACTATAAAGTCATAGTCACCGAAACAGGATGATACTGTTAAAAAAAAAACAGGAATATAAACCAATGGAACAGAACGGGGAACCCAGAAATAAAGCCAAATACTTTAAGTCAACTGATTTTTGACAAAGCAACAAAAACATAATGTGGGAAAAGGACACCCTATTCAGCAAATGGTACTGGGATAGTTGGCAAGCCACGTGTAGAAGAATGAAACTGGATCCTCATCTCTCACCTTATGCAAAAATCAACTCAAGATGGTTAAAATAGTTAAATCTAAGACTTGAACCATAAAAATTCTAGAAGATAACATTGAAAAAAACCCCTTCTAGACATTGGCTCAGGCAAAGACTTCATGACCAAGAACCCAAAAGCAGATGCAACGAAAACAAAAATAAATAGATGGCATTAAATTAAACTAAAAAGATTTGGCACAGCAAAAGAAATAATCAGCAGAGTAAACAGATAACTCACAGAACAGGATAAAATCTTTGCAATGTATACATCTGACAAAGGACTAATATCCAAAATCTACATGGAACTCAAACAAAACAGCAAGAAAAAAGCAAACAATCCCATGAGAAATTGTACTAAAAACATAAATAGACAATTCTCAAAAGAAGATATACAAATGGCCAACAAGCATATGAAAAAAATGCTCAACATTACTAATGATCAGAGAAATGCAAATCAAAACCAAAATGTGATACTACCCTACTTTTGCAAGAATAGCCATAATCAAGAAATCACAAAATAATAGATGTTGGCATGGATGTGGTAAAAATGGAACATTTTTACACTGTTTGTACGAATGTAAACTAGTACAACCACTATGGAAAACAGCATGAGGATTCCTTAACTAAAAGTAGATCTACCATTTGATTGAGCAGTCCTACTCCTGGTATCTACCCACAGGAAAAGAAGTCATTATGTGAAAAAGATACTTGCAAACGCATGTTTATAGCAGCACGATTTGCAATTGCAAAAACATGGAACCAGTCCAAATGCACATCAATCAATGAGTGAATAAAGAAAATGTATATATACACCACGGAATACTACTCAGCCATAAAAAGGAATGAAATAATGGCATTCACAGCAATCTGGATGGAATTGGAGACCATTATTCTAGTGAAGTAACTCAGGAATGGAAAACCAAACGTATGTTCTCACTCATAAGTGGGAGCTAAGCTATGAGGATGCAAAAGCATAAGAATGATATCATGGACATTGGAACTTAGTGGAAAGGGTGGGAGGGGGTGAGGGATAAAAGACTACACATTGGGTACAGTGCACACAGTCTGGGTG
Organism: Pan troglodytes; assembly: GCF_028858775.2. NCBI lineage: Eukaryota > Metazoa > Chordata > Mammalia > Primates > Hominidae > Pan > Pan troglodytes. The sequence goes on from NC_072402.2 coordinate 68,600,638, forward strand.
ATGGGTGCCCCCAGATCACAGAAATCACCACTAAATAACTTATTATATACAAAATATATTTTAAAAATTTTTTTAAAAGCCTTTAGGAACTAAAAAAAAAAAAGAATTTCATAATACAATTGGAAGTATTACCAGCAAAATAGACCAACTTGAGGAAATAATCTCAGAACTTGATTATGGCTTCTTTGAATCAAGTCAGAGAGACAAACATAAAAAAAAAAACAAAACCTCTAACAAATATGGGATTATGTAAACGGACCAAACCTATGACTCACTGGGGTCCCTGAAAAAAAGGAAGAGAGAGCAAGCAATTTGGAAAACTTATTTGAGCATATTGTCCACAAAAATATCTCCAACCTCGCTAGAGAGGTCAACATGCAAATTCAGGAAATTCAGAGAATCCCTGTGAGATAACATACAAGGCAAACATCCCCAAGACACATGGTCATCAAGTTCTCCAAGGTCAAAGCAGAAGAAAAAATATTAGCTGCAGAAAGAGAGTAGGGGCAGGACACCTACAAAGGAAACCCCATCAGGCTAATGAGGACCTTTCAGTAGAAATGCTACAAGCCAGAAGAGATTAGGGGCCTATCTTCAGCATATTTTTTAACTTTTATTTTAAGTTCAGGGATACATATGAAGGTTTATTACATAGGTAAACATGAGTCATGGGGGTTTGTTGTACAGATTATTTTATCACCCAGGTATTAGGCCAATAGTTATTTTTCCTGATCCTTTCCCTACTCCCACCCTACCCCGTCCAAAGGGCTCCAGTGTGTTGTTCCCATCTATGCATCCCTGTGTTCTCATCATTTAGCTCCCACTTATAAATGAGAACATGGGGTATTTGGTTTTCTGTTCCTCCATTAACTTGTTAAGGATAACGCCCTTCAGCTCCATCCATGTCCTTGCAAAGGCCACAGTCTCATTCTTTTTATGACTGCATAGTATTCCATATTGCATATGTGCCACATTTCTTTATCCAGTCTATCACTGATGGGAATTTAAGTTGATTCTGTCTTTGCTATTGTGAAGAGTGTTGCAATGAACACATGCATGCATGTGTCTTTATAATAGAATAATTTATATTCCTTTGGGTTTATGCCCAGTAATAGGGTTGCTGGGTCAAATGATATTTCTGTCTTTAGGGCTTTGAGGAGTCACCACACTGTCTTCCACAATGACTGAACTAATTTACACTCCCACCAACAGTGTATAAGCATTCCTCTTTCTCCACAACCTCCCAGCATCTGTTATTTTTTCTTTTTAATAATAGTCATTCTAACTGGTGTGAGATGGAATCTCATTGTGGTTTTGATTTGTATTTCTCTAAAGATCAATGATATTGAGCTTTTTTTCATATGATTGTTGACCACATGTATGTCTTATTTTGAAAAGTGCCTGTTCATGTTCTTTGCCCACTTTTTAATGAGATTGTTTTTTTTCTTGTAAGTTTGTTTAATTTCCACATAGACGCTGGATACTAGACCTTTATCAGATGCATAGTTTGCAAAATTTTCTCCCTTCCTGTAGGTTGTCTGTTTACTCTGTTAATACTTTCTTTCACTGTGCAGAAGCTCTTTAGTTTAATGATACCCTTTGTGTCAATTTTTGCTTCTGTTGCAATTGTTTTCAGCATCCTTTTCATGAAATCTTTACCAGTGCCTATGTCCTGAATGGTATTGCTTAGGTTGTCTTCCAGGGTTTTCATAGTTTTGGGTTTTACATTTAAGTCTTTAATTCATTTTGAGTTAATTTTTGTATATGGTGTAAGGATAAGCTCCAGTTTTAATCTTCTACATATGGCTATCCAGTTATCCCATCGCCATTTACTTAATAGAAAACCCTTTTCCCACTGCTTGTTTTTGTCAGATTAATCAAAGATCAGATAGCTGAAGGTGTTCAGACATATTTCTGGTTCTCTATTCTGTTCCATTGGTCTATAGGTCTGCTCCTATGCCAGTACCATGTTGTTTTGGTTACTGTAGCCCTGTAGTATATTTTCAAGTCGGGGAATGTAATGCCTCCAGCTTTGTTCTTATTTCTTAGCTTATTGCCCTGGATATTCTGTCTCTTTTTTGGTTCCATAGGAATTTTTAAATAGTTTTTTTTATAGTTCTTTGCATAAATTGAATAGCAGTTTAATAGAAATATCATTAAATTTATAAATTCCTTTGGGTAATATGGTCAATTTAATGACACTCATGCCTCCTATCCATGAGAATAAAATGTTTTTCCATTTGCTTGTGTTATGTCTGATATCTTTGAGCAGTGTTTTGTAGTTCTTTTGTAGAGATCTTTCACCTCCAAAGTTAGCTGTATTTCTAGATATTTTATTCTTTTTGTGGCAATTGTGTATTAGAATTTGTTCCTAATTTGGCTCTTGGCTTGACTGCTGTTAATGTGTAGAAATGCTATCGATTTTTGCACATAGATTTTGTATCCTGAGACTTTGCTGAAGTTGTTTATCAGCTTAAGAAGCTTTTTGGCTGAGACAATAGGGTTTTCTAACATCGGACTCTGTCATCTGCAAACAAAGATAGTATGACTCCCTCTCTTCCTATTTGGATGTCCATTATTTCTTTCTCTTGCTGGATTGCCCTGGCCAGGACTTCCAATACTATGTTGAACGGGAATAGTGAGAGAGGGCATCCTTGTCTTGTGTCGATTTTCAAGGGGAGTGGTTCTGGCTATTGCCCATTCAGTATGATGTTGGGTGTGGGTTTGTCATATATGGCTCTTACTATTTTGAGGTATATTCCTTCAATACCTAGTTTATAGAGAGTTTTTAATATGAATGAATGTTGAATTTTATCAAAAGCCTTTTCTGCATCTATTGAAGTGATCATGTGGTTTTTTTGTCTTTAGTTCTATTTATGTAATGAATTACATTTACTGATTTGTGTATGTTGAACCAACATTGCATCCCAGGGATAAAGCCTACTTGATCCTGGTGGATAAGTTTTTTGATGTGCTGCTGAATTTGGCTTGCCAGTGTTTTGTTGAGGATTTTTGCATCGATGTTCATCAAGGATATTGGCCCGATGTTTTCTTTTTTTCTTCTATGTTTGCCAGGTTTGGGTATCAGGATAATACTGGCCTCCTAGAATGAGTTAGGGAGGAGGCCTTCCTCCTCAATTTTTTGGAATAGTTTCAGTAGGAATAGTACCAACTCTTCCTTGTACATCTGGTAAAATTAAGCTGTGAATCCATCTAGTCCTGGGCTTTTTTTTTTTTTTTTTTTTTTTTTTGGTTGGTAGGCCACTTATTACTGCCTCAATTTCATTGTTTGTTATTGTTCTGTTCAGGGATTCAATTTTTTTCCTGGTTCAGTCTTGGGAGGGTGTATATGAGCAGGAATGTATCCATTTCTTCTAGATTTTCTAGTTTATATGCATAGAGATGTTCATAATATTTTGATTGTTGTTTGTATTTCTGGAGTGTCAGTGGTAATATCTCCCTTTGTGTTTCTGGTTGTGTTTATTTGAATTTCTCTCTTTTCTTCTTTATTAGTATACCTAGTGGTCTATCTATTTTACTAATATTTTCAAAAAATAGCTCCTGGATTTGTTGATCTTTTGAATGGTTTCTGGTGTCTCAGTCTTCTTCAGTTTAGCTCTGATTTTGGTTCTTTCTTGTCTTCTGCTAGCTTTAGGATTTGTTTGTTCTGTTCTTTAGGTCTTTTAGTTGTGATGTTAGGTTGTTAACTTGAGATCTTTCTAACTTTTTGATGTGGGCATTTATTGCTATAAATTTGCCTCTTACCACTGTCTTATTTGAGACCTAGATACTCTGTACATTTTCTCTTTGTACTCATTAGTTTCAAGAACTTCTTGATTTCTGCCTTAATTTCATTGTTTACCCAAGAGTCATTCAGTAGCAGGTTGTTCAATTTCCATGGTTAGAATTTCTTTTAAGAATGTTGAATATTGGTCCACAGTCTCTTCTGTCTTGTAGGGTTTCTGCTGAGAGGTCTTCTGTTAGTCTGATGGGCTTCCCTTTGTATATGAGTCTGATGGGCTTCCCTTTGTATATGACCTGGCCTTTCTCTCTAGCTGCCTTTAACATTTTATTCTTTCATTTTGACCTTGGAGAATCTGAAGATTATGTGTCTTAGGGATGATCTTTTTGTGAAGTATCTTACTGGGCTTCTCTGAATTTTCTGAATTTGAATGTTAGCCTATCTAGTTAAGTTGGGGAAACTCTCCTGGAAAATATACTTAAGTATGTCTTACAAGTTGGTTCCATTTTCCCCATCTCTTTCATGTATACAAGTCATTCATAGATTCAGTCTCCTTACGTAATCCCATAGTTTCATAGGTTTTGTTCATTCCTTTTTATTCTTTTTTCTTTATTCTTTTCTCCCTGTCTTATTTAAGAAAGCCAGTCTTTAAGCTCTGAGATTCTTTCCTCTGCTTTGTCTATTCTGCTATTAATATTTGTGATTGCATTATGAAATTCTTGTAGTATGATTTTTAGCTCTATAGAGTCAGTTATGTTCTTCTTTGTACTGGCTATTTTGTCTGTCAGTTCCTGCAATGTTTTATTATGATTTTTAGCTTCCTTGAATTGGATTACCACATATTCCTGTAGTTCAGTGAACTTTGTACCTACCCCTATCCTGAATTCTACTTCTGTCATTTCAGCCATCTTCAGCCTCAGCCTTGTTCCAAAACCTTGGTGAAGAGGTGTTGCAGTCATTTGGAGGAAAGAAGGCACTCTGACTTTTTGAGTTTTCGGCATTCTTGCACTGATTCTTTCTCATCTTTGTGGGCTTATCTATCTTCAATCTTTGAGGCTGCTGATCTTGGATTTTTTTTCTTTTATCCTATTTGATTACCTTGAGGGTTTGATTGTGGTATAAGGTGGATTCAGTAGACTGGCTTCATTTGGGGGAGGTTTTAACGTTCCACTCCCAACTCTTGGACGGTATGCTCTAACTCTTGGGGACTTGTATTGGGCCCCAACTTTATTCTCTGGATTCTCAAGGTTTACAGTCCACTGCACTAGTGGGAAAGGGCATTCAGGAGCAGGAGGGCCCCTGCTGGAGACTGTGTGTGCTGTTGCACTCAAGGTGGTGTTAGCTTGGAGTATGGTGCTGCCTGGTGCAGATTTAGGTGCCTCCCTGTGCTCCGCAAGTGGAAGTGATTGCTCAGGATGTGGGAGGATCCCCTGTCTTCTGCCCAGCATTAGGACAAGGGTGGGGCACTAGTGGGTGCAGGGCTTGCTGGTTCTGTGCGTGCCAAGACTACATCTGCAATGGTGGTCAACAGGGGTGGGGCAGTGTACTGCACTTCTGCGTGCTGGCAGGGCAAGTAAAGCAAAACCTGCCTGTGCAGTTACATGCCAGCAAAATGATGTGGGGACTTGCCATGGGCTCAGGGGAAGCTGTAGTATAAGAAGGGAAGGTGTGAGCTGGTGCATGGCCATAAGGGTTTCCACACTGGACCTCTCCACTGGTCAGGCACGGTCTGCTATCATAGAAGCTATGTTGTTTGCCCCAGGGCACCTTGAACTCCCCTGTAAGTGGTCATGGCCAGGCTGGGGCCCTGTTAGATACCAGTGGACCATGGAGTGCTCAGGTCTGACCAACCTCATCTGATGTGCCAGACCACCCAGCAGAGATCAAGTCCAACACTTCCCCTAAGGCTAACGTCTCTTATGGGAGCAAGTTGAACCTAGAAGGATGGCCGTTCCTGGCCACACTCCACTAAAGGTGCGGCTCCACACCAAACCCTCTGGGGTCCACATCAGGTGGCTTGCTGCCCCATTACTTCGCTTGTCTCCTGGGGACTCCACCCCAGATAGATGTGGGTCAGCAATCACTCAGTGAAATCAACCCAAGATGGAGGGTTCTAGCCAAGAGTTCCCTGTCTGGTGACAATCAGTAGAGGGTGTATGGGACCCATGAGAGATGGATTGGCCTCCTCTGCTTGGGTCAACTGCAGCTTGTTGGAGGTGTGGATGAGGCACCTAAGGTCTTTGCTCCTTCATTAGTCTGAGGGTAATAAAAACAGTTTCTCTTCAAAGACAATGGAAGAGAGGTTTTCAGTTGCTCCTGGAGGCTCTGTTCAGGGAATTGCCAAGTTGCTACTGGCTTGATAGCTCTGGTCAGGGGTGGCTAGAGGCCCAGGCATGGAAGACCTGCCTGGTGAGGAGATATGGGAATGGGCACACATGTAACAGTCTAGCCAGTTTTCTGTAGGGCTGCTGTGGTATTCTGGGGGTCTGGTCTAGTTTCTAGTTGCCTCACATTTTCAAGTACCTGGAGTTGTCACCAGTGAAGGCTGTGAAACAGCAAAGATGGCAGCCTGCCTCTCCCTTTGGGAGCTCAATCCCAGGGAGGTATGGACCTATTGCCAGCCCAAATGCACCTGTAGGAGGTGGCTTGAGACCTCTGTTGGGAGGCTCTACCCAGTGATGATGAATGGGATCAGGGACCTGCTTTAAAAAGCAGTCAGGCCACATTTTCACAGAGCAGCTGTGCTATACTGGGGTACTGCCTCTGTCTCCAATTAGTTTGGACTTTCCAAAGCCCAAGGGCTGGAATGGATAAGTTGCCCAAACAGCAAAGATGGCAGCCCACCCCCCCACACCAAGGGAGCTCTGTCCTAGAGAGGTTTCATATCTCTGTACGCAGGAGGACACTGATCCAGGTGGCTGGAGGCCCCAGCTGTGCTGTGTTGAGGTATCACCTCTGCCCCCAGTCAGCTTGGAGTCTCCTAAGCCTGAAGGTTAGAATGGCTAAGTCACCTAAACAGCAAAAACGGCAGCCCACCCATCCCTCTGGGAGCTCCATCTCAGGGAGATGTAATGCTGCTACTGGTGGCTGGCTGGAATTCAAAGACAGTGGGTCTTATCTTGTAAGGTGCCATAGAAGTGGGGTCTGCAGACTGCTGCTGCTTGGCCTCCTGGATTTAGCCTTTTTCCTAGGGGTATGTATGGGAGTCTAACCTCCTGCTTTGCTGGAGTTGCAGCTGCTTTTGCCAGGTTGCCCATAAACCCTGAGTATCTAAAGCTCCTTGGTCTCTGCACATGGCTGAGTGGCTGCTCTGCCGAGACTCCACATAGCTCTGTGTGTCAGACTTAAAGCCCTGGTGAAGTAGGTTCATGAATGAGAGGATCTCCTGACCTAAAAGTTGCAAAAATCCATGAGAGAAGCATGGGTTTCCAGGGTTGCACATTCATTCACCACTTCCCTGGGTGAGGGATGTTCCCCTGGTTCTGTCATTCCAGATGGGCCATCATCCTCCCTCACTTTTCTCCATTCTCTTTGGGTCAAGTTGTTTCCTTGATTATTCCCAATGTAAGTGGCTGGATGTTTCGGTTGAAGTTGCTGTATTTACTTACCCCTTCTGTTCCTCTCCATGAGAGCAACACACACTAGCTGCTTGTAGTTGGCCATCTCAGCCACCTCCTTTAAATGTGGCATTTTTAAAGAAAAGATATTCCAACTAAGAATTTCATATCCAACCAAACTAAGCTTCATAGCAAAGGAGAAATAAAATCCTTTTCAAACAAGCAAATGCTAAGGGATTTTTTTTTTTACCACTAAACCTGTCTTATAAGAGGTCCTAAAGGGAGTGCTAATCATGGAAATGAAAGATCATTACTGGCCACCACAAAAACATACTTAAGTACATAATCCATTGACACTATAAAGTAACTACACAATCAAGTCTTCATAACAACAAAATGACAGGATCAAATCCATGCATATCAATATTAACCTTGATTATAAATGGGCTAAATGGTTATTAAAAGACAAAGAGTGGCAAGTTGGATAAATAAGCAGGACCCAACTCTATGCTGTCTTCAAGACTGTATGCTGTCTTCAAGAGACCCATGTCACATGCACTGACACAAATAGGGTCAGAGTAAAAAGGTGGAGAAAAATCCATCAAACAAATGGAAAATAAAAAGAGCAGGGGGTGCTATTCTTACTTCAGACAAACAGACTTTAAACCAGCAATGATCAAAAAAGACAGAGAAACATTATATAGTGATAAAGACTTCAATTCAATAAGAAGACTTAACTATCCTAAATATATACACACCCAACACTGGAGCACCCAGATTCATAAAACAAGTTCTTAGAGACTTATGAAGAGACTAGATAACCATACAATAATAGTAGGAGACTTGAACACTCCACTGACAGTATTAGACAGATCATTGAGACAGAAAATCAACAAAGATATTCAGGATCTAAACTTGACACTTGACCAAATGGACCTAACAGACAACTATAGAACAATCCCCTCAACAACAGCAGAATACACATTCTTCTCATCTGCACATGGCACATACACTAAAGTTAACCGCACTGTTGGCCATAAAGCAATTTTCAACAAATCCCAAAAAAACTGAAATTATACCAACTACACTCTCAGATCACAGAATAAAAATAGAAACCATACCAAGATCTTTCTAAATCACAGAATTACACAGCAATTTAACACCTGCTTCTGAATCACTTTGGGATAAACAATAAAATTAGGATAGGACCAAGAAATTCTTTGAAACTCATGAAAGTAAAAATACAGCATATCAGAGTCTCTTGGACACTAAAGCAGTGTTAAGAGAAAGTAATAGTGCTAAACATTGACATCAGACAGTTAGAATGATCTCAAATTAACAACATAGAAGAACGGTAAAAACAAGAGCAAACCAACACCAAATATAGCAAGAGAAAATAACCAAAATCAGAGCTGAACTGAATAAAATTGAGATGCAAAAAATCATACAAAACATTAACAAAACCAATAGTTGGGTTTTTTTTAAGGTTAATATTCTACTAGCTAGACTAATAAAGAAAAAAGGGAAAAGATCCCAGTAAACATAATCAGAAATAACAAAGGAGTTCTTATCAGAGTCCCCAAAGAAATACAAGAAGCCATCAGAGACTATTTTGAACACCTCTATGCACAAAAACTTGAAAAGCTAGAAGAAAATGATAAATTCCTTGCAACAAAGAACCTGTTGGATTGAACCATAAAGAAACTGAAACCCCAAACCGATCAGTAACAAGTTCTTGAATTGAATCAGTAATAAAAAGCCTACCAACCAGAAAAAGCTCTGGCAGATGAATTCACAGCTGACTTCTACCAGACATACAGAGAAAAGCTGATAAAAGTCCTACTGAAACTATTCCAAAGAAGGGAGGAAGAGGGATTGATCCCTAACTTATTCTATGAGTTTGATAACAAAACCTAGCAGAGACACAATGAAAAAAGAAAACTTCAAGCCAGTATCCCTAATAGACATATATGCAAAATCCTCAAAAAAAAAAACAAAACAAAACAAAACAAAAACTAGCAAACTGAATCCAGCAGCACATAAAACAATGAATCCACTGCAATCAAGCAGGCTTTATTCCTGGGATGCAAGGTTGGTTCAACATACACAAATCAATAAATGCAATTCACCATATAAACAAAACTAAAAAGAAAAACCACATGATTATCTCAACAGACACATAAAAGACTTTTGATAAAATTCAATACCCCTTAAAGTTAAAAAACCCTAAACAAATTAAGAAATAAGGAACATACCTCAAAATAATAAGAGCAATTGATGAAAAATCCACAGCCAAAATCATACTGAATGGAGAAAGCTGGAACCATTCCCCTTGAGATTTGTAATAAGACAAGAATGCCCACTCTCACCACTCCTATTCAACATACTACTGGAAGTGCTATCCACAACAATCAGGCAGAAGAAAGACATAAAAGGCATCCAAATAAAAAGAGAGAAAGCCAAATTATCTCTCTTCACAGGGGATATGATTCTATACTTAGAAAATCACATAGTCCCTGCCAAAGAATCCCAGATCTAATAAACAACTTCAGCAAAGTTTCAAGATACAAAATAAGTGTAGAAAAACTTATACCATTTATATACACCAATAATGTCCAATCTTAGAGTCAAATCAAGAATGCAATCTCATTTATAATAGCCACTGATATGGTCTGGCTCTGTGCCACCACCCAAATCTCATCTTGAATTGTAATCTCCATATGTTGGGGAAGGGACCTCATGTGAGGTAATTAGGTCATGGGGGCTGTTCCCCCATGCTGGTCTCATGATAGTGAATGAGTTCTCAAGGTTTTATAAGGGCCTTTTCCCACTTCACTCTGCAATTCTCTCTCCTGTCACCGTGTGAAAGACATGCTTGCTTCCCCTTCCTCATGGTTGTAAGTTACCTGAGACCTTCCCAGCCATGTGGAACTATGAGTCAATTTAACCTCTTTTCTTTATAAATTACCCAGTCTCAGGCAGTTCTTTATAGCAGTGTAAGAAGGAAGTAATACAGCCACAAAAAGAATAAAAAACTAGAAATACAGCTTAGCATGGGAGATGAAAGATTTCTACAAAGAATTACAAAACACTGCTGAAAGAAGTCAGAATAACATAAATAAATGGAAAAACATTCCATGCCTAGGAACAGAAAGAACCAATATTGTTAAAGTGGCCATAGTGCCCCAAGCAGTTTACAGATACAATGCTATTTGTATCAAACTACCAACACCAATTTTCACAGAATTAGGAAAAACAATTTTAAAATTCATATAGAACCAGAAAAAATCCTGAATAGCCAAAGCAATCCTAAGCAAAAAGAAGAAAGCAGGAGGTATCATATTACCTGATTTTAAACTATGCTATAAGACTACAGTAACCAAAACAGCATGGTATTGGTACAAAAACAGATAAACAGATAAACCAATGGAACATGTTGGAAAGCCCAGAAATAAAGCCACACACCTGGAATCATGGATCTTCAAAAAAGACAACAATAACAAGGAATGGAGAAAGGTCTTCTTATTCAATAAATGGTGCTGGGATAACTGGCTAGCCATATGCAGAAGATTGAACCCTGGATCTGTTCTTTCCACAATACACAAAACTCAACTTCAAGATGTATTGAAGACTTAAATGTAAAACAAAAACTATAAAAATCCTACAAGAAAACCTAGGAAATAGGTTTTCTTATAGCCCTTGTCAAAGATTTGATGACAAAGGTTCCAAAAGCAATTGAAACAAATACAAAAATTGACAAGGGAGACCTAATAAACAAAACTTCTGCACAGACAAAGAAACTATCAACAGAGGAAAGAGACAAACTACAGAAAGGGAGAAAATATTTGCAAACTATGCATCTAACAAAGGCCAAATATCTAGAATCTATAAGGAACAAATCAACAAGCAAAATCAAATAATCCCATTTAAAAATGGGCAAAAGATGTGAATAGGCACTTCTCAGAAGAAGATATGCACATACCCAACAAGCATATGAAAAAATGCTCAACATCACTAATTGTAAGAGAAATGTCAACCAAAACCACAATGAGATGGAATCTCACACCTGTCAGAATAACTCTTATTAAACAGTCAAAAAATAACAGATAGTGGCAAGATTCTGGAGAAAAGGGAATGGCTATATACTGTCGGTGAGAATATAAATTAGTTCAGCTACTGTGGAAAGTAGTCTGAAGATTTCTCAAAGAACTTAGAACTACCATTCAATATGGCAACCTCATTACTGGATATACAGTCAAAGGAATATAAATAATTCTAGCAAAGACACATGTGTGCACATGTATGTTCATAACAGCACTATTCACAATAGCAAAGACATGGAATTAACTTAACTGCCCACCAACAGTTGATTGGATAAAGAAAATATAGTACATATACACTATGGCATACTATGCAGTCATAAAAAGCAAAAAATCATGTCCTTTAGAGCAACGTGGATGGAGTTGGATGACATTATCCTATGGAAATAAACACAGAAACAGAAATCCAAATATTGCATGTTTTCACTTATAAGTAGAGACTAAAAATCGAATACACATAGATACAAAGATGGGGACAGCAGACATTGGGGCCTACTTAAGAGGAGGTAGAAAGGAGGATGAAGATTGAAAAACTGTCAAGTGGTATGCTCATTACCTGGGTGACAAAATAATCTTCACACCAAACTCTCATGAGACATAATTTACCCATGTAACAAATCTGCACATGTACCCCAGAACCTAAAATAAAAGCTGAAAATAAAAGTAATAAATGAGAAAAAAAATCAGGTAGACAGGCTCTGGCTTTGGCAGCATTTTTACAAGCGGGGACTGGCATAGCCTAACATAACGATAACACTAAATCTCATGAAGCATTTTATATATTTCAGAACACTGCTGAAATTAACTGCAAAGATAAAACAGAAGCTAGAAATCATATTGTTTATCTTAAAGACTAGAATCTCAAGACACTACAAGATTGAAACCGAAAAAATTTAAAATAGATATATGGCAGTGACTGGAAAAGTTCTTCAAAAAATTTACCCAAGATATTAACTGTTTCTTTGAGATCACAGATCAATAAACAGTCATTGAATGGCTCTTTGGTTTAGGTAGAAATTTTGCATAAGAATATAGTACTAAATATATATATATATTTGGTGCCTATTAATACAAAACAATGTGGACTATGAAGCTTTATAAATGCATTTCAAAGTAAATACTCCCGATTTTGAAGCTAGTTTAATGGTTTTGATTAAACTTCAGTTTAACGCAATTTGAATTTTAGATTGCATTAAACTTCAGTTTAATACAATTTGAATTTTAGATCACAAGTGTTTACATCAGATGCAGTTAGGTTTAGATAAACACATTTAGATTTTGACACGGGAGATGCATTTTCTCTATCACTGCATAAAAAACACAGAACACAAGCAACAGTTAATGAAGCCATTATAGCTGTCCAGGCAATTATTGCTGATCCAAAGACAGACTCCAGGCTGGAAAAAGTTGCAAGATGAACATTTTAGGATTTTACCATGTCATCCAGTTAGTATAGCCAGAGCCTACACACAATTCTGGAATGTGTAAGAAAATCAAATGTTAGCTTTTCAGGAAATGAAAGCCCATAAATTTCACCAGGTATTTGCCATATTTGGTTTTTTTCTCTAGTAAGTATTAGGAGAAAGTAAGAGGATATATTAACAAAATGAAAATGGTATGTATACAAAGATGCTCATTTTAACTTCATTACAATAGCTAGAGTTGGGGGTATTCAATGTCCATCAAAGTAACATAATTTAACCATGGAACAGTAACAACTCAATGAACTGCCTATAACTCAGTTTTAACTGTTTATAAAATACCAATAATGTGTAAAACTTTCTGTTGGTCTGTCTAATATTCCACTGCACCTCAAACCCAAGAGTACTGAGTATTTTTATATATTCTAAATCAGATTTCTCAAAACATTTTTTGGGATGGGTACTATAACATCATTTTTACATATGAGAAAAGTAAGTTTAGAAAAATTCAGTGAGCTTGTGCAATGTGCTTCGTGCCATGCCACTGGTAAGTTGTGAAGGTGGAACTGAAGCCTTGACATCTGCCAAGTCCAAACACTGTCGTCCTCAGCACATTTCTAAACTAAATGTTCTTTCCCTAAACATTCCTGTTGTTGCTGGCTTCCTTTATATGCTACCTGACCCATTATGTTCAAATCCTTGGTGTAATATTCTTTCCCCTACATCAGTAATCTGAAATAACTCTGGTATCTTTCCTCCTCCACTATTCTTCCAACAACAATCCTTAGTACCCCTCTGCTGGTAAATTGCAATTGTTCCGTTTATTGTCTCATTGGCTCCAGTCTCTGCATGCCTTAAGTTCTAAGGCCATCTCATTGTCTTCCATTCAAACCTTTCCATTAGCTTGGTCTCCTAAACTCTTATTGTATAAAGGCTGAGTCCCCTGCATGCTTTCCATGCCTCTCCCTATCCTGTCCCTAATCAGCTTCGCACAATTTACATTACCTCCTGCTTTAATTTATACATCATCATTTTAAGTGAGTTTAGAAAGGTATTATTTTACTTATAGTCTTATTTTTTCTTCTTACTTGCTTCTCATATTTTCACATTCTGGAATTCTTTCCTATATTACCCTTAATTAACAATAGGTTAAGTTCATAATTGTAAACATGGAATGGGAAACACCAAATTTAGCTATCAAAACAAATAGCAACAATTCGATGTCATAAATGAGCTGGAGCAATGTATTAAAAACCAGTTTGAAATGACCAATCAAAAGAATGGCAATTTGAGTTTTCATATCAAAATACAGAGCTCTAGGAACTTTAGAATGAAGGCTGCCATTCTCACTTTGAGAATGAAGGCTGCCATTCTCATTTGAGAATGAAGGCTGCCATTCTCATTTGAGAATGAAGGCTGCCATTCTCATTTGAGAATGAAGGCTGCCATTCTCATTTGAGAATGAAGGCAGAGACACTCTTAGCTGGGAGGACTATAGATCCATCTCACTGGTTGTTTAATTGCTTTAGAGAGATATAAAACTACTTTCTGTATAGATGTATATGCAGCATGTCTGAAGACAGATACTAAATATCACAATGTATTATATTTTCCTAAGGATGCAATTGAAACTTTTTATTTTGAGTTCACTGGTGATAGGCTCAGAACAAAGTGGCAACATCTACATCTATACAGATTGTATAGATTCAAGAGTAAAATGTAAAAGCTAAAACTATAAAACATAGAAGAAAAATTTTTATGACCTTGGAGTTAAGAAAAATAACACCAACCATGAATGGAAAAAAAATTGAATTTTATCATAGTTTAAAATTTCTACTCATCAAAAATGCCATTACTAACTGAAAAGGCAAGCTAGACCTTGAGAAAAATATTTTTAATAGATACATCTGTGAAAGAAGCGTTATAAATTAATAACAAAAAGACAAACTTAATTTTTTTTAAGTGGGCAAAAACAGAAATTTCACAAAAGAAATTTATTTTTCACAAATAATTGGCCAATAAGCATATGAAAAGCTGCTCAACATTGTTAGTCATGGGGAAAATGCAAATCAAAACCACATGAGATCTCACTATATACCAACCAGAATGCCTGAAATAAAGACTACAATGTCAAGTTTGGAGCAACTGAAAGGTACATATATTGTTGGCGGTTGTAGAAAGGGTACAATCACTTTGGAAAATTGTATAGCAGTGTCTAAGAAGGTTAAATATCATCTACCTTATGACTTAGCAATTTCACTGCTCAGTATGTTTCCAAGATAAATAAATATATGTCAATCAAAAGCTTGTATTATAATGTTCACAGCAGATTTATTCATAATAACCCCAAACTGAAAACAACATAAATGTTTATCAGCAAGAAAATTGATAAATAAATGGTGGTAAAAATGAATGAACTACTGGTACAACTGCAAATTGAAGAATCTCAAAAACATTTTGTTAAGCAGAAGCCAGCCACAAAAGAGTACATGCAATACGATTTCATTTATGCAAAGTTCTAAAACAGGCAAAAACAATCAATGATGATATAAATCAAAATAGTAGTTTCCTCTGGTGGAGACAAGGGGTGTGGATTGACTGCAAAAACATACAGGGGAATTTTCTGCAGTAATGGGAATATTCTATATCTTGATTTGACTGATGGATTCATTGGTGTATATATTGATTTTTAAAATATAGGATCTTAACATCTGTGCATTTTACTATATGAAAATTATACCTCAGTAAAAAAATTAATCAGAAAAAAGTACTGAAGAGTGGACCTTAAGTAAAGCAAGGATTACAAAAGAACACTAAACCAACAATAAAATGCTTTTAAAGCTATGTTCTGAGTGAGAATAGTAAAGAATAGATATGCCTCACTGCTTGGCCCATTCCCACTGATTCACCATTTCTTTTGCTTCCATCTGTTCAGCAAAGTTGAATGACTTTTACAGTGGAACAACCATTAGTAAGAGGTAATTGGAGTTCAGAGGAACTGATCAGTGAGCTGTGGTTTTGCCACTAACTCATTTTGTGATCTTGGGCAGTTTACTTCAATTAACTGTACCTCCATTTCTTCATCATTAATATGAGGGCCAGACTAGAAAATTTCTAAGGCCCCTTCGAGCTCCAACATTCTGTGTGTAATTCCAAATGTGAGTTCTGCAGCTTCATACAAGGAACAGCACCCAGAGTTCTATGGTGACCTAATAAAAACATTTGGCACTGTCAATAGACCTGAAATCTGGCAGATATTTCAGAATGTTGGGCTGCCAAGAAAAGTTTACCAAGGTCATAAGCCTATTCTACAATGATATATTGGTCATGCTAGTGTTGACATCATCTCATGTGATCCCCTCCCAATTACTGGTGAAGTAAAGCAAGGCTATGAATGGGATCCAGGGATACCTAATTCTTTGTATGCAGCACTATTAAGAGATTCGAAAAAGATTTGGAAGCTGTTGTTGAGCTCTGTTCCCAGTCCTCTGGAAAACCTTTTGAACTCATCAGACCAAACACTCAAGAAGAAACAAACAACTAATGTTCTAAATAAAAGCATTCCTGTGGGCTTAAAAAGTTGCAGTGCCTATTAAACAAACTCCTATTATTCGGGTTAAAAATGTTTAATTTCCAATAATATTAATGGAACATGAGTGTGTACTAAATGACTATATGAAGATGTTTCATCTTTTCTTTACCAGATACTAACATCTTCTACATATTGAGAAAGGAACAGCTTGCCCACCTTCCAAAGCTATATGGAACCAATACAAAAGTACACTGAATTCTGTAGAAAAGACACTAATTTAATCGGTCCTCAGGGCCTTATTTAGCACATTTCAACAGTAATTGACTGTCCTTGGATAGCTTATATAATTTATCATTCATCTCCCAGAGCCCTTTCAGCCCAGGGAATAACAGAACCTTTTGCTTCCTAAGGCATTCATGGTTCAGGACTAATAAATTAAAAAAAAAAAAATTTAAAGGAAATCCAAAAATGATATCATAAAGGGAAAGAACTGGATTTCAAATTTTGCCTCTAGACACATATATTTATCCTGGAGGCATCCTAAGTCTAATAGATAAATATATATATATCGTTTTCTGCAAGGGCCATCTGTTCACTTACTTGTTTCTGAGGGGAAATTAGCTTTCATTTTCTGGAGTATAGTTTAACTTCTCACCAATAAAAATGACTCCAAATATACATGAAAGAATTGGAGGGTGGAAAAACTTAAACTTAACATTTTGTTGCAGAATTTTGTTCTTTAGTTCAGCTAAAATCAGGCTCTTGTCACACAACCAGAAAAATTTAGGCATGTGGACAGATTGAAGGGTGAGTAGGGCAGAATTTTATTGGGCAAAAAGGGAAAAAAAGAAAAAAACTCTAAAATGAAGTCCTGCTAACCGGCCTCACACCTGAGAGATTGAATCCTAGCATGCCACACAGGAACTGAAAAGGCCAGGCTCCTCCCTGCTGGCCTGGAAGTTCAACAGTGTGAACTTCCCTTGGTTTCACCCTGTTCTCCCAGTGCACAGGCCAGTTGGAGGTTCTCCAGGGACCCTCCCCCTTATCTTCCTCCTGCATCTGTCATTCCCCCCTCTAAAGAAGTACATCTAACTGCCATTAGAACAAGAATAAGGAAAAGGATGAAGACCAATCTTAACTGCTTCCTGCTGACAGGGAGTACTGTTTTGGGAAAATGGCAGACAGAGCTCCTTCAGAAGACTATCTGAATGTCCCCAACAGAAGGGGCCATCGTTCAAGGCTCCAGTTGCATGACCATTTGGAGTTTGATGGCCTGAAGGTGAGAAGAGACAAACCAGGTTATTAGAAAATATGTATCAAAATAAGGATGGGGTAAGGACAGCACAAAAATCCAGAGATGTTTTACTGGTTTGCACAAGGAGGGGGAGACCACAAGCGCAACTGGTAAAAAAAACAAACAAACAAACAAACAAAACAACAAAAAAAAGAAAATAAAACTATTTTGCTAGAATGTCAGGCTTCTGGATTCCCTTCCCCTGAGCCTAATCCTAAGCCAACCAGTCTAAGGTTTGGGAAATTAACTCTTCTCAGTTTGGAGGATGCATTTGAGGGGAGTGTCTCATAGTACAGAGACACAGTTACCTGTCAGTGAAGAGAGGACAGAGGAGGAAAAAGGAGGCATTTTTTTCAGAGGAATCCCAGGGATTCAGGATGCATTCAGAAGTGGTACAGACTGAAGATGAATGGCTACTTATCTAGAAAGAGGGGAGTAGGCATCCCTGGTTCTTTTCTCTTCCTAGCAAATACCTGGAAAGAAAGAGTGAAATGTTCCTCTTTCTTTCCTCTCTTCTTGTATCCCTGAGTCCCTGACAACAGCAGGGTGCCACCCATGGGCATCAAAGTGGCTTTCATCTGTGTTAACAGGGGGACCTAGGTGGTGGGAATATACTCTCTTACCCACATATGCCCTATCTCCCCTGCTGTCAGTAGCCTTTGAATTTCTTAGACCTAATTTATGTCATGAATACCAGCATTACCTTTATCTATGAAACAGGAAGCTTGGCTTAATCGGCAGGAATTAGTCATGCTCACCTGTGCTGTGCCTTTTAACTTCTGTTATCATCTTCCTCTGGATCCCTCAGAACTAGAACTTTGTACTAAGGATTTGAACCAAAGCTTGGACTTGAGTTTGGGGCAAAAATGTGTCACAGGGGGTTGCATGGACTCCTTATCAGAGGCCAAATGCTAAAGTGAAGCTGTGAAGTTGAGTCCTCCTTCAACAAGGGAGAGAAAAGGATGTCTTGTGACATCCTCAGATAACTGGTGACTATAGTAATGCTTGCTGAGATTTGCGTGCATAGTACTTGGCTTTGGTTAGCTCCATTGGTCTTGCTTTCCCAAACAGAAAACCTCTGGGTGATGGGCATCCCATTTAACTCTTCCCAGTTTGGAGGATGCATTTGAGGGGAGTGTCTCACAGTACAGAGACACAATTACCTAGCAGTGAAGAGAGGACAGAGGAGGGAAAAGGAAGCTTTTTTTTTTTTAAGAGGAATCCCAGGGATTCAGGATGCATTCAAAAGTAGTACAGACTGAAGATGAATGGCTACTCATCTAGAAAGAGGGAAGTAGGCATCCCTGGTTCCTTTCTCTTCCTATCAAATACTCTTCCTGGCAGGATTTGCAGAATAACTGTCATAAACTAGAATATTGATCCAGGTTTTCACATCACTCATCCCTTTTGTTCTTTCTGAGCTGAAGCCAGAGATTGCTGATTGGTTCACAGGAACAAGCAGTTAGTCTAAAATGTAGGCGAAAACTTAAAAACAACTAATGAATCTAAAATTTAATGATGATAAATTTTGAAACATAATTTCTCTCTCTCTTGTTCTCATTTCTCTTAAAAACAAAAACAAATCACGATAGGACTATGTTGTTTGCAAAATAGACTTTAGTCTTATACTTGACCTAATTATTTGCAAAAAGTGCTAAAAGAATAATTATTTCTATCCAGGCCTTTTAGATTGGCTTTGGTGGAACTCTGTTCCACAAGGAATCTCAAATAAGACCTTTTAAAACTGAGCCCAGACATGGGTTTCTATCCTCAAATACTTGTAAGTTTGGTAAACTCTTCTCTTCTTGAGGTCCCAAGAGCATGTGGTTCCTGGGCCTGTTGGAAAATGGCATTCTTTACTCATCAAAGGTTAGAAACCTACAAGAACTATGTAGACAAGAATATGAGGCCAGTTTTCTCAAGGAGTTTTTATCAGCTTTGAGATTTGAGCTTGAGTCCTTAAAGGGAAGCAAACTCTTCCAGTCAAAACCTTGGTAAAACAACCAGCTTCTCCATTTGCATCCTGTTGCAAAGGAAAATTGATTCTTATTGCACTGATGCAAACAAGTGTATTGCCATAAGTTAAAAATACTCACAGATAGTTTCCAAATTCTAGAGGAACCAGGCAAAGAGAAACAAATATGCTCCAAATTTTGTACACAGGAGTATACCTTTCTCAATTATTAAAGGCCATAAGTAGCTTAAAATAAGTTTCCTTGACTGAAAAACAAAACAAGGATTAGCAATGTTCCAAGCAAAACTCAAAAAGATTACTTCAGTTTTGTGTTAGTTCAGTCCATCCAGTTAGCTCTTGTTTTGCTTGATATTAGTGAGCATTTCTGTTCTTCATGAGTCTTGTACATTTTTTCTTTATTCCAATGTCACAATTTCCAAGGTAATGAGAAACCTGTATTTGAGAGCACTTGTCAGGCTCCTACAGCTTATTACAGAGCATCCTTTGAAAAGGATCAAACAAGACAATGATTGTGAATAACATAAAGTCCAGGGTAGTTACAGTCAGAAACACAATTGACAAAGAAGTTTGGTTGTCATTGTGGTTTATAATAACTTAACATAACAACCTTAATTATGATTGATGGCATATACTTTAGACATTAGAGTTTTAGAAATCCCATACAATTTTGGAAGATATGTTAGTACTATTCACCAAAATATAACCTTAAGAAGATTGAACACCATTTTGGCAATCCCATGTAATGAAACATGTCAAATAATCCTGTTTACCTATCTTGTGGACACTCCAGGGGCCCTCTGTAGCATCTAAAAGCCAGGCATCAGGAAAGACAATTTTGAAACCGAAGTTTGATTTTGGGAAGCCTGTTAAATATGTTAGAGGTTTAAAACTCTTGATGTTATGAAATAGAATTCCAGATTACGATGTTAGTTATTTTGCCAAAATAATTACTCAGAAATTTAAAAAAGCAAAACCTTTTATAACCCCTTATAAATTTTGTTAAAGGGCAGATTAGTGCCTTAAGAGTGCCTTGTTATGCTTTTATTTTAATGATCAATTTACAGAAAAAACATATAATATCCTTTTGCATTTAGTCAATATGTTCACACATGAAATTTTTGCAAGATTAATTTTTACAGTCATTTCATTATTTGTTTAAACCTTCAGCCATATATTATCTGATTCAAAACAATCCTTCAACCCTAAGCAAGAATTTACATTTCTATGTCTTCTTATAATCTTTGACTAAAAACACATTTTACTGTTCTTACACACCTTACATATAAATCTATTTCCAGCAGTTTAAATTACATGTTATAATGGTAACTTCTAGCAATTTTTAACTGTAATTTAAAATCTGGTAAGTTTTTATAGTATATGCTAGGTGCAGCCAAGGTTTGACTCCTTTCAGCACAATTAAGGGTGTGGTTAATTCCATAGGTCTCCAGGCCTTACCAATTGTGACACAGGCAAGTCAAACAGTTCTCAAAAACCAAAAAGGCAGTTTATAAACTTAAAGCACTTAGCAAACCTAATATCTGACCTGCAGAGTTTAGTTTACATATTTACATTTTGATGACATCTGCATTTCACCAATAACCTTTAAAGCTGTTTTTATTTCTCAAAGATTAAAGTCACACGATCTTAAAAGGAACCACAGCTTTTATCTTCCCTTAAAACATCACACATGCAACATATATGTAACTACACAGACAGGTAGAAGAGGATCCAGTGGATTTTTCATTTGCCAATCTCCTAATTATTGGCTTCTTATGCATGCACTAATAGTGGCAAGACAAAATGGAGAAAAAGAATTCAGTCAATTGAGGAAAAACCCTTTTTCCAGCAAAACAAGATCTGAGAAAAGAAAAACAGAAAGGCCTTTTAAATATATCTGTAACTTGGATATCCACTTTTAATTAAGCTGAGCACTCTTTAAGACAATCTTTCAACTCCTTTATTACCCAACTTTAGTCCCACCAAGTAGCCATTATTTCTGGCTTTCAAACCTTACTAAAAGTAACCTCATAGGTGAAACCAACAAGCCTCAATTAGGGATATAATTTAACTGTGAGTGCATGAAGTATTTCCAAAGGTAGTTCTTACAAAATTTAGAACCTTTAAAGGTAACCCAGAGAAAGGAAGATTTAATAAAAATGCTAGAAGTTGTTCACTGTGGGGCAGAGAATCAGCAAATTGGCAAAAGGCAGGCAGATATGAACCCAAAAGTTCTCATTCCCTAAGCCAGGATTGAACCCTGGCTACCATTGTAAATGGTGGAAGCTAGACAAAGCATTGCCATATGGTTAGAGGTCATGCTCCCAAGGATGTAAAACAAGATGGAAGCCTAAAGCAAAGTCTGCAACTAATCATACAGAAAGTCCTGCAAAGCACACCAGGTTGGCACCAACTTAAGACCAACCTCACAAATCCTTTTTCATAATTAAAATTTTACAGAGAATATAAACAGTGATTCTTATTATTCCTGGCCTAGTTAAATGTCTTCTAAAAACAAAACAAAACAAAGCTCTCACTTAAAAGTTAACTGCTGACAGGGTAGAGAAAAGGAAAAAAAGTTTAAAGTGCAGGGTTGGAACGTTGCCTGGGGGTGGAACCTGTTATTCTTATACAAATGGATTCCTAGCCCTGGTAAGGAGAAGGACAGGGGAGTTGCCATTTATCATTCCATCCCACGTGTGCCTGCAGCCTTTGGGGTGGGGTGGGGTGCAGTTTCCTCTGCCCTCAGAAGAAGTCTGGGGACAAAAAGGCTTAGAAGGAAAAGGAAAAAATATTTTTTGGTTTTCATCTTACCCTTTCTCAAACCCCATGTCTGGGCACCAAAATGTTGAGGAATTTTGTTCCTTAGTTCAGCTGAAACAGGGCTCTTATCATATGACCAGGACAATTTAGGCACACAGACAAATTGAAGGGTGAGTAGAGCAGGATTGTATTGGGCCAAAAGGGCAAAAAAAGTAAAAAAAAACTCATCAAAGTGAGATGGAGTCCTGCTAACAAGCCTCTCACCTCACAGACAGAATCCCAGGCCACCACAGAGGAACTGAAGAGGCCAGGTTCCTCTCCCACGCAAATGGCACAAACTTCCCCTGGCTCTACCCTGTTCTCCCAATATGCACAGTATGCAGGCCAGTCACAGGTTCCCTGGGGACCCTCCCGCTTATCTTCCTCTTCCATCTATCAATTTGATCATATTTCAATGGTGTGATACAGAAAGTGATGGAGAAGCAACAAAATAGATCAGAGCATGCCAAGTAAATTAGTTCATTCCTTGTACCTTAAATTAATTTATACTTAAGTGCAGTTACTAAAAGATAGAAATTATTAATGTAAAGAAGATCTGGCGGGGGGGGTTCTCTTTATAATTAACTTCAAAGAAGAGTGTATTTGCACCAAATAAAACATCCCAATTGCATATATCACAGTATGAAATCTGTAACTGGGAGACTACCCTAGGAAAATAAACTTTTTAAGTACATTCAAGTTTTGTTCTTTTTGTATCTTGTTAGAGATTTTCTTGTGTAACTAACTTCAGAGGCCTTTTCAAATATATGTTGCTTTGTTCAGAAAGCATCTAAAAGTGTTACTCAAGCAAGAACTAATTCAAAGCAAATTTATTTAAAGTCTGTTTTGTTGTTTTTCCTCTATTCTGAAAGTTATGGGAAATGGAAGAAAAATCTATTATAGGTTACTTCAGCATTTAAGTGAGGTTCAAAAGCATCCTTAACACTATCTTCCAATTATATGCATGTGTAGAAGGGATAGTGTAACTTCCAAGCTTTGATCCAAGAGGCTTGAATTTTCCTCTAAGAATGTTTTAAGATTCTCTATAGAGTCAGGGTTAGTAAGAGGATTGATACAATGACTTCTAGAAAACTAGGGCACTAGAAGAGTAACACAAACAACACAAATTATTAGGATTCCTAGGACAAGTAAGACTAATAGTATAACAAGGGCCCCAGTTATAATTTGCTAGTAGATGAGGCCTCCCAAAGAGCCTGAATATCAGGATGTATCATGGAGTTTTCATAGTATAGATTATTCTCATTATCTGTGGATTTCATATTTGCAAATTTGCCTACTAGCTAAAATGTACTTGAAGCCCTCAATATTGCAGAAGCTTTAAAGGTCCTTTGTGGACATGCACAGATCAGTGAAAAAATTGGGGTACCAAGTATTCATGGCCCTAGCTGAGATCCAATGAGACCATCTTCTGCTTTCTTGTATTAGCTCTCAAAGTGCGAATAAGTGTCCTTTTCCTGCTATGTTTAGTGCCATTTTGGGAGGCATTTTTGTGCTTTTGCTGGTGATTTTGCCTTTTAAATGCTCTCCAGCATAGTGCTGCAGTACTACCCAATGTTTCTAAGTACAATAATACTATTATGTAACTTACAGAAAAAATTCATGTTCGATAAGCTCTGTTGAGACATGAGTGATAGTGCTGTCCTCCATGAATTCAATGTTAATGAATCAACGATATATATTAAATAAAGTGCCTTTACACAAAAACACACATAAAACAAGGATATGTATTTGTTGATTGAGAAAAACCTTGTGACCAGAGGCCTGAAGAAATCTAACTCTGTATTTCCCAAATGAAGCAATGTCTCAGTATTCACTAACTTGGTGTTGCAAAGACTGTATAGAACACAGCTACCGTGAATGAGAATCAACTATAGATGTACTCGTTAAAATAAAAATAATAAGAAGGAAGTCTAAGAATTATTCTCTTTTCTAGAAGGCTTAACTGTTGATAGAAACTAAAATTATTTTTAGATTTTATTTATCATATTATATTATGTCCATAGTAAAAATATTTAAAATGGAGATAAACAAAAAATAGATGGAAAATTCTTTATAATGCTAACAGCCATAGAAAACCACTGCTAATATTTTGATGTTCCAATTTACAGAAGACTATATATATATATATATATACACACACACATACACACACATATGTGTGTGTACATATATAAATATATACACACAAAATACAGTTATTTAAGCTGATATTTTTGTTAGTGGTGGAAGGTATCTGAGTTACTGGTGGTGAATCCACATGGGTCTGCAGCAACTTCAATTCTTGCCTCTTCAGAAGAAAAAATTCGACTGAGGGGCATAAAGCAGAAAAAGAGACTGAGGCAAGTTTCAGAGAAAGAGTGGAAGTTTATTAAAAAGCTTTAGGGCAGGAAAGAAAGGAAAGTACACTTGGAAGAGACCCAAGGGGACACCATGGAAGGTCAAGTGTGGCATTTGACCTCAAGGTCCTAGGGGTTTATAGGCTGCCCAACTTCCAGCATCTTGTGCCCCCTTACCTATGGAACTTCTCTTAGGATGGGCTGCCTGCATGCCCAGTGCCCTCCTTGAGCTTAGGAAGTGAGCACAAGGAGTGTAGTGTATTTACGAAGTTGTATGCATGTCCATCTGACATGTATTTAGAAAGTTGTGTGCATGTCCATCTGAGGCTGTCTTCCCTTTTCTGGCAGAGTGCCTCTGGAAGGTCATACTCTTATTTTGTCTCTTAATGTGCATACCTAAGCTCACTCGTCCAATACCTGAGATTTTACTGGAAGCTTATTTTGCTTCTCCCCGGTGCCTGCATTCAATTTACACTTTAATATAACAGCTGTGGACCTTCAGAAGATTATCTCTCCCTGGTGCCAGCTACTTAATTATCATTTTTAAAGAGGCGATGTGATAATGGTTGAACCATCACCTGATGATCACCTGACACTCCTCATGAGTGGGGGAGAGCCCTCTCCTGCCCTGCTCATGCCTAACTGCTTATACCATTTTCACTAAATGTGTTGTGTATATCTTTCCATCAATAAGCCATTTAATGATTATCTAGTATATTATTTTATTGTGATAGTACATTTATTTTACTAATCCTCATACTGTATATAGTTAAGTGGTTTACACACACACTTTTTTGTTTTGTTTGCTGTAAATGATGCTGTAATAAACATACTTGTTTTTACTACTTTGTAAACTTGTAAAATTGTTTCCTTGGGCGAAAAATATTAGGAGTTGACTTGTCAGTCTGTTTTAGTTTTCGATACTTGCCAAAATGTACCTAAATTTTGGGCCAAAATTCGACCTGAGTGTGTGAAAATGGTTTTCCTACGCAGTCTTACTATTGTTGTGCCTTGAAACTTTGGAAAATGTTTTCTGATATAACTCAATGGATTAAAAAATGGTTTACTATAGTGGCTCTAATGTAAATGTTAATTCTAGTAATTTGAACATATTTCATGGTTATTGGACAGTTGTATCTCCCATTTGTGAAATGTGTTTTCACAAATTTGCCTTTTCAAGAATGCTATTAAAGATTTTATTTTTCATTAATTTATGAGAAATCATTCATTTTAGTAGAATATATCTACCATATAGGTTACAAGCATTTTTTTCCAGTGCAGTGTTTTTCTTTTACTTTGTTAGTATAGATATTTTGTTTTTTTGTATTTGGTGATGAGGAATTTTTTAACCATCATGTAGTCCAATAATTCAAACTAGTCTCTCAAGGATTATAAGGACTCACCAGTCAGACCACCTGGACCAGCCCCTTTTGGGGAAGCTATTTTTGACAACATGTTCTATTTCAGCTACATTTATTATCTGATTTAGATTTTCTTTTTCTCCTTAATTTAATTTGGTAGGCAATATTTTTCTAAAAATCAATCATTTCAATTAAGTTTTTCTACTATTATGATTTTTCTACTATGTAAATCTCATTAGTATTTATTATGCCTCAATACTTATTCCAAATATTATTTGTATTGATGGCTTTTCTCATTTTCAGGACACGTGTTACTTTTATAAAATAAATATTTTCTGGATTTATTTTTCTATTTGTTTCTTTTTTCTAGATTAATTCTGTCAGTTATTTTCCTTTTTTTAAACCATTTATTTACTTTTAAAATTTGTTTTTATTCCATTAATTTCTTGATTTGTATCTTCATACACCCCTAAATTCCTGAAATGTTCTTTTGGTTGCCATCTTAGTCCATCCCAAAGCAGCACAGGGAATCACATGGTAAGGATGTTAAGCATGCTAGGTCAAGTCTCTTTTCCTCTTCTTATAAAACCATTATACTCCCATGATAACCCATTCATCAATTATTCCATGAATTTATTAGTCCACTTATAAGGCAGAGTCCTCATGACTCAATTACCTCCTAAAGGCCCCACCTCTCAGTACTACTACATTGGGGATTAAATTTCAACATGAATTTAGGAGGGGACAAATATTCAAACCCTGACAGATGCTACAATCAATCTTGGAGAAGATTCTGTGTTCTTTATTTTATTCCACTATACTTTTTATATTATTCACATTATTTTCTTTTTACTTGTCTTTAAACAAGACAAAATCTGGCAAGGCTGATGTTTGTCTGTACAAAGCCTATTGAATTGCCCTTTTCTCTTTCCTCTGTTCACCATGATGGTGGTCATTTTTTTTTTTTTAAGTAATTAGTTAGATTTACTAGTTAAAGTGCTCAGCTCCTAGGTGTTTTTCTGACTTTTATCAGTTTTAAACCAAAGGGGGAAAATATCACAAGAGAACTTTCCTCTCTAATGTGGTAGCTTTTCTGCATTGTTTATTGCCTACTGTTTGGATAGGCCTAAACAAATTATAATAAATTAAAAAATGTAATCACAGTTTGTACCAGAGCAGCACCTCCTTTATAACACTTTTCTAATGCAAAATAAAGTTTTCAGATGCATGTATCACAGTCTTAGTCTGTTCAATCAGCTATAACAAAATACCAGAGGCTGAATAGGTTATAAACAACAGAAATTTATTTGTCATAATTCTAGAAGCTAGGAAATCCAGTATCAAAGTGCTGGCAGATTTAGTGCCAGATGAGGGGCCACTCTCTGATTCACAGATAATACCTTCTAGCTGTGTCCTCACATGGTAGAAGAGAAAAGGCAGCTCCATGGGCCCTCCTTTAAGGGCACTAAGCCCACATTGGTGATTCGGTTTTAACATATGAATTTTGGGGAGGACACAGAGAACACAAACATTTGGACAATAGCAACCACCATCAGTTTCCATCACTTCTGAGTAGTCTCTAGGATTTAAAGTTGTGTGCCTAGTTGTTAATGGGAAGCAAGGGAAAGAGACTATGGCAAAGTGAAGACAGGGGTAGGAGCTGATGGCAAAGAAAAGGGTGCTCAGGTCCTAATTTATAAGGCAGAGAACAAGTGGTTAGAAAGCATGAAAGTATCTTTTATATTTTCTACTGTTAACGCTGCTTTGAAAAGCAAAAGAGACAATATGAAAACAGAACTTGGGCTCTGGTTAATTTCTTGTACAGCCTGGCACAAGAAAAAACATAAGTCTGGAGGATTCTGTGGTGCCAGAAAGTAAGAAAGTGCTGAAAACAGAAAACAAAAGGATGAGAGCAAGTATAAAGGACACACAAGTCAGCCTAAAAGAGTCTCCAATGGCCAAAGTTGAAACAAGTTGAACAACAAAATAAGTAACAATAGTACTGAGCTATAAACCTTCTAAAAATACATGAGATCATACTGACATAAATAAATAAATGGAGGAATGAAAACTTTTCTTTATAGAAGAATCATAATTAATAAATGTATATTAAATTAGAGAATTTGAAAATCACCAGTAGAGCATCACAATAATCATTGCTGTGGGCAAGATCCATTAATGGATGCTTAAATTAATGAACAGAACTTTAAGCAGAAAGGAGATATGTGCACGATTTGAAGGTATCTTTCCCCAAATATTGAGTAATTACAAAGAAAAAAAAGGAGTAGCTTTACAATAGAGAATTTTGGCAAATAACACCTTAGCCAAGTGATCAAGGGTTACAATCCTGGGCATATACATTGACACCATGTGCCTCTTCATAGGTGAGTTACAAGGATACATCATACCCAATGCCAAATAACCTTAATTTAACCTTGAGAAAACATCAGACAGGCCTAAACTTAGAGATACTCTGTAATATAAGTGATCAGTTCTCTTTAAAAGAGTGAAGGTCATGAAATACAAGGAAGACTGAGAAACTCTCATGGATTAGAGATTAAGAAAATTAAATACAGTATGTCAGCAAGATAATGAAATAGGAAGTGTCAGGTTCCACACCCATTCCCTCCTCCAGGAAGTTCAACTAGCTACTATCCACAGACCAGAACAACTTTTTGAAAATCCAAATGCTTGGAAACAAGCTTCAGATATCTATGTGGTCTGAAGAACTTAATGAAAGTCTGACTACAGTAACACCACCACTTCCCATCCCCCAAGTAAGTATGGTGTTATATGAAGATTTATCTAGGCCCAGAATCAACAAGGAAAAAGGAAACTGGAGGCAGTCATCCAGCTTCCTTGGCATCCTGAGATACTTCCCAGGATTCCCACTCTGGTCTCACCTCATATGCAATACTGGAGGGTAATGGCACAGTTAGACCACTCAAGGCCAGTTAGAAACAAAGAAAGGAGGCAGAGGTCATAATGGCCAGCATGGAAATCTTGACACCTCTGTCTTCATGCCAGCTGTGACATCCAATCAAAGATAGCAGGCACTTTATATTTTTTGCATAATGAAAAGTTCAACACAGCTTGAATCCCTAGAGAGCTGGTCTCTATGTCCCATCCTCAGAACCAACACCAGTGATTCCACCCAAGCAGGAGTACTCTTGGTTTCATCCATTTAAGAGAAACAAAAAAGCTAGACCTGCTTCGCCCAGAAGGTCAAACAGCTGCTCAACTCAGCCAAAAGCTCACCCCATGACTCTACTCTGGCAGGAAGGCAATCCTTAATCATTTGTTTCTAAGAAGCATAGCTTCTGATCCCCCCTTTTATTAGCAGTAACTCAGCTTAATATGAGTGATCCTGGAGCCCAGTGAGCAGCCCTACCCAACGGAAAACCCCAAATAGCAGAATTGTTCAGCCAAGGAACACATCCTGTGACCAGTCTTACCAGAAGCAATCACAATACCCAGCCAATAGTTCTGCCTAACAGCAGAACTCAACCACTGGTCTCTCTAGACAGTGGAGCACAGTCAGCAGCCCCACTCAACATTGGAACAAAGGCAGTGATCCAGCCAACTAGAGAACCTACAACAAGCTCTGCCTCCAAGGGGACGTCACTGGCTAGCTCTTCCAGAATCACAGGCTAGACTAAATAATGAAGGTCTACCCCTGCCAAAGAATACCTGTAAAGACAAGAAGACAGGGCTGTCTTCTCAAGTGCACAGGCAAAGCTGTAATAACACAAGAATTGTTAATAACCAAGGAATAATGACACTTCTAAAAGACACTAATGAAGTTCCAGTAATAAACCTTAAAAATCAAGATTTATAAAATGACTGACAAAGAATTTAGAATACTTCCCTTAAAGAAGTTCAGTGAACTACTAGACTATATAGATAGAAAATCAAATGAAATTTGGGAATTAATACATGAACAAAGTGAGAAATCTGACAATAATAATATGAAGAAGAACAAAATAGATACCCTAGAGATGAAAAATATAATGACTGAACTTAACAATATGATAGAAAGCTTCAATAGCAGACTCAATCAAGCAGAAGAAATGATTAGTAAACTGGAAGACAGACATTTAAAATTATCCAATCAGAGGAATGAAAAGACAAAATAATGAAAAGGAATGAAGAAAGCCTGCAAGAATTTTGGGACACCATCAAGGGACCACCTTTGCACATTAAGACCTATAGAAGAAGATGAAGAAAGAGAAAAAGGGCCAGAAAGCATATTTAAAGAAACAATGTCTGAAAAGGTTTTCCTATCTGGGGATAGAGGATAAAATACAGATAAAGGAAGTGTAGAATACTCTAATTAAATTCAACTCACAGAGGAGTTCATGATAACACATAATAATAAAACTACCAAAAATCAAAGACAAAAAATTCTGAGATCAGCAAGATATAAGAAACACATCACATACAAAGGAGTGTCAATTTGACTATCAACGAATGTCTCAGCAGAAACCTTACAGACAAAAAGAGATGATATATTTAAAGTGCTGAAGGAAAAATACTGCCATCCAATAATATTTAACCCAACAAATATATCTTTCAAAAGTGAGAAATAAAAATTTTCCAGACAAACAAAAGCTAAGAAAGTTTATTATCAGGAGACCCACCTTTTTGATCAGGAGACCCTTTTTGATAAAAGGGTTCTTTAAGCTGAAACAAAAGACCACATATGAAAGTACAAAGCTCAATGGAATAAGTAAAACAGAGCCATATTCAGAATACTTTAGGTTTGTAATGTTTATGACAAGCAATTTTATATCTAGTATGAGGGTCAAAAGCCAAAACTATTAAAAACAACTATAGCTAAATTAAATTGTCAAGAAATACACTTTACAAAATAATGTAAATTATGATATCAAAACTATAAATGTTGGAATAGAGTAAAAAAGTGGAGTTGCTCTATGCAACTAATATTAAGTTATTAGCTTAAAATATGCTGTTATAAGTATGTTTTATGTAAATCTCATGGTAACCAAACTACCTACACAAAAAGCACCTTCATAAGAACAAAAAATCAAGTAAGTGATTAGAGTACCTGATTCTAACATCATATTTAAAAAAGAGGCACTGAAGAGGGTAGGAAAGACAGTCTCGAATCACCAACACCACTATTCCTCCCACTCCCCAGCAGTGGAATTGTCTTATCACAGTGGTCAGAATCTGAGTTCTAGCAAGCCCCACCACAGCTGGCTAAAGTGCTCTGGGGTTCTAAATAAACTTGAAAAGCAGTCTAGGCCATGAGGACAGCCATTTCTGGCAAGTCCTTATGTTGTGCAGGGCTCAGAGCCAGTGGACTTGGGGTGTATGTGACCTAATGAGACACCTGCCAGGGAGGCCAAGGGAGTGCTTGCATCACCCCTCCCCCAACCCCAGACAGCACAGCTCACAGCTCTGGGAGAGTCTCCTTCCTTCCACTTGAGAAGAGTAAAGGGGAGAGTAAAGAGGATTTTGTCTGGCTATTTGAATACCAGTTCAACCACAATAGAATAGGGCAACAGGCAGACCAGACCCCAGATCCAGAATGACGTACCTAGACATACTCTGGGCCATGCTTTGAAATGAAGGACCTGGTTCTGGCAGGATTCATCATCTGCTGACTAAAGAACACTTGGTCCGGCACTAGTAGCTGGGCAATACTTACCGTGGGCCTTGGGTGAGACTCAGAGCTGTGCTGGTTTCAGACGTGACCCAGAACATTCCCAGTTGTACTAGCTATAAGGCACCAGTTGCCAATACTGGAGAGAAAGAGATATGTGACCTTTCAGACAGAAAATTCAAAATAGCTGTTTTGAGGAAAGCCAAAGATATTCAAGATATTGCAGAGAATGAATTAAAAACACTATCAGATAAATTTGACAAAGAGATTGAAATAATTAAAAGGATCCAGCAGAAATTCTGGAACTCAAAAATGCAACTGACATACTGAAGAATACATAAGAGTCTCATGACAACAGAATTGATGAGGAAGAAGAAAGAATTAGTGAGCTCGAAGATAGGTTATTTTAAAATACACAGAGGAGACAAAAAAAGAACAAAAAAGAGTAAAGCACACCTACAATATCTAGAAATAGCTCACGAATTCTTTCTTCTTCCTCATCAATTCTGCTGTCATGAGACTTTTATGTATTTTTCAGTATGTCAATTGCATTTTTGAGTTCCAGAATTTCTGCTTGATCTTTTAAATTATTTCAAAAGGGCAAATCTAAGAGTTATTGGCCTTAAAGAGGAGGTACAGAGAGAGAGAGAGATTAGGTAGAAAGTTTATTCAAACGGACAATAACAGAGAACTTCCCAAACCTAGAGAAAGATATCAATATTCAAGTACAAGAAGGTTATAGAACATCAAGAAGCCTTCATCCAAAGAAGACTGCCTAAAGACATTTAATAATCAAATTCCCAAAAGTCAAGGATAAGGAATTATAAAAGTAGCAAGAAACAGGAAGCAAGTAGCATGTAAAGAAGCTCAAATACATCTGTAAACTAGCGTCTTAATGGAAACTCTACAGACTGAGAGAGTGTCATGACATTCACAGTTTTTTGTTTTTTTGTTTGTTTGTTTTTGATACAGAGTTTTGCTCTGTCACCCAGGCTGGAGTGTGGCGGTGCAATCTCGGCTCACTGCAAACCCGAGAATGGGTTCACGCCATTCTCCTGCCTCAGCCTCCAGAGTAGCTGGGACCACAAGCACCCGCCACCAAGCCTGACTAATTTTTTGTATTGCTTTTAGTAGAGACGGGGTTTCACCTTGTTAGCCAGGATGGTCTCGATCTTCTGACCTTGTGATCCACCTTCCTCGGCCTCCCAAAGTGCTGGGATTACAGGCGTGAGCCACCACGCCTGACCAACATTTGAAGTTTTTAAGAAACAAAAAGTTTCATCCTAGAAGAGGATATTCACTGAAAATATCCTTCTAACATGAAGGAGAAATAAAGACTTTCCCAGACAACTAAAGTTGAGGGATTTCATCAACACCAGATCTGACCTAAAAGAAATGCTAAAAGGGAGTTCTTCAATCAGACAGAAAAGGAGGTTAATGGTTAATGAGCAATAAGAAATCTTCTAAAGACACAAATCTTCTAAGGTACAAAAATTATGAGTAATAGTAGTGCATAGAAAAAAACACAAAATAATATAAAACTATAATTTTGTGTAGAATATTCATATCTTGAGTAGAAAGACTAAAAGATAAACCTATCAGAAATAATAACTGTAATTTTTTGAGACATTGACAATATAATAAGATAAATAGAAACAATGAAAAGTTAAAATGTAGGGAGCATGAGGGTAAGGTGTAGAGTTTTCTCTTTGCCTTTTTCTTTGTTTATGGAATCAGTGTTCAGTTGTCATCAGTTTAAAAATAATGAGTTATAAAATACTATTTGCAAGCCTCATGGTAACTTCAAAACAAAACCTTTAGCTAATCTAAGAAAAAGGAGAAAAGATCCAAATAAATAAAATCAGAGATAAAAGAGGAGACATTAAAACTAATACCATGGAAATTCAAAGGATTATTACAAGCTACTATGAGCAACTACATTTCAATAAATTGGAAAACCTAGAAGAAATGGATAAATTCCTAGGAAAATGAAATCTGCCAAGATTGAACCCTGAAGAAATTGAAAGCCTATACCGACCAAAAACGAGTAGTGAGATCAAAGACATAATATAAAGTCTTTCATCATAAAAAATCCAGGACCTGATGGCTTCACTGCTAAATTTTACAAAACATTTAAAGAAAAAGGAATACCAATTCTACTCAAAGTATTCCAAAAAATAAAGGAGAAGAGAATACTTGCAAACTCATCCTACAAAGCCATCATTATCCTGATACCAAAACCACACCAGGATACATAAAAACAGAAAACTACAGGCCAATATTCTTGATGAATATTGATGCAAAAATGTTCAACAAAATACTAGCAAACCAAATTCAACAATACATTGAAAAGATCATTTATCATGAAGAGGGATTTATCCCAGGGATGTAAGGATGGTTCAACATACACAAATCAATCAATGTTATACAATATATCAACTAAATGAAGTTAGAAAACCATAATCATTTCAATTGATGCTGAAGAAGCATTTGATAAAAATCAACATCCCTTCATGACAGAAGAAAAAAATAAGTCAAAAGGGCAGAGAAGAAACA
Organism: Pan troglodytes; assembly: GCF_028858775.2. NCBI lineage: Eukaryota > Metazoa > Chordata > Mammalia > Primates > Hominidae > Pan > Pan troglodytes. Next base: position 68,634,961 of record NC_072402.2, read on the forward strand.
TATACTTCAGATGCACAGCTAGTATCATACTAAATGGGTAAAAAATGAAACCATTTCCCATAAGATCTGGAACAAGACAAAGACACACACTTTCAATACTGTTATTTAGTAGAGTACTAGAAGTCCTATCTAGAGCAATCAGATAAGAGAAAGAAATAAAGGCCATCGAAATTGGAAAGAAGTCAAATTATCATTGTTTGCAAATGATATGATCTTATATTTGGAAAAAACACAAAGACTCCATCAAAAAACTGTTAAAACTGATAAATTCAGTAAATTTTCAGGATACAAAGTCAATATACAAAAATTAGCAGTGTTTCTGTATGTCAAAAATGAACAATCTGAAATATAAATCAAGAAAGTAATGTAATTTACAGTAGCTACAAATAAAATATACTACCTAAAAATAAACTTAAATGAAGAAGCGAGAGATCTCTACAATGAAAATTATAAAACACTGATGCAATAAATTAAAAAGGAAACAAAAAATGGAAAAAAATTCCATGTTTATGGGTTGAAAGAATCACTATTGCTGGAATATCTAGCAAGCAATGGTAGAATACTATCAAAGCAATCTACAGATTCAATGAAAAACTACCAAAATGCCAATGAAATTCTTCACAGAAATATCAACAATAATCCTAAAATTTATTTGAAACTACAAAAGAACCAGAATAGCCAAAGTCATCTGGACCAAAAGAACAAAACAGGAGGAATCACATTACCTGATTTCAAATTATACTACAGCACTATAGTAACCAAAACAGCATAGTACTGGTATAAAAACAGACAGGCCAATAGAACAGAGTATAGAATCCAGAAATAAACCCATTTATCTACAGTGAACTCATTTTGGACAAAGATGCCAAGAACACATTTTGGGGTAAGGACAGTCTATTCAACAAATGGTACCGGGAAAACTGGATATACATATGCAGAAGAATGAAACTAGGCCCCTATCTCTTATCATATACAAAAATCAAAATAGATTAAAGGCTTCAATCTGAGACCTCAACCTGTGAAACTACTACAAGCAAACATTCTGGAAACTTTCTGGAACATTGTTCACGGAAAAGATTTCTTGAGTAATACCCCACAAGCACAGGCAATGATAGCAAAAATAAACAAATGGGATGACATCAAGTTAAAAGGTTCTGCACAGCAAAGAAAACAATTAACAAAGTGACGACACAACCCACAGAATGGAAGAAAATATTTGCAAACTACCCATTTGACAAAGGATTAATAAACAGAATATGCAAGCAGCTTAAACAACTCAATAGAAAAAAAATCTAATAAACTTTTAAAATGGGCAAAAGATCTTTTTTTTTTAGTTTAAGTTTTTTGTTTTTGTCTTTTTTTTCATTTTTTAATTATTTATTTATTATTATTATACTTTAAGTTTTAGGGTACATGTGCACAATGTGCATGTTAGTTACATACGTATACATGTGCCATGCTGGTGCATTGCACCCACTAACTCGTCATCTAGCATTAGGTATATCTCCCAATGCTATCCCTCCCCCTCCCCCCAACCCACAACAGTCCCCAGAGTGTGATGTTCCCCTTCCTGTGTCCATGTGTTCTCATTGTTCAATTCCCACCTACGAGTGAGAACATGCGGTGTTTGGTTTTTTGTTCTTGTGATAGTTTACTGAGAATGATGATTTCCAATTTCATCCATGTCCCTACAAAGGACAGGAACTCATCCTTTTTTATGGCTGCATAGTATTCCATGGTGTATATGTGCCACATTTTCTTAATCCAGTCTATCATTGTTGGACATTTGGATTGGTTCCAAGTCTTTGCTATTGTGAATAATGCCGCAATGAACATACGTGTGCATGTGTCTTTACAGCAGCATGATTTATAGTCCTTTGGGTATATACCCAGTAATGGGATGGCTGGGTCAAATGGTATTTCTAGTTCTAGATCCATTCCCTTTGAAAACTGGCACAAGACAGGTATGCCCTCTCTCACCACTCCTATTCAACTTAGTATTGGAAGTTCTGGCCAGGGCAATTAGGCAGGAGAAGGAAATAAAGGGTATTCAATTAGGAAAAGAGGAAGTCAAATTGTCCCTGTTTGCAGACGACATGATTGTATATCTGGAAAACCCCATTGTCTCAGCCCAAAATCTCCTTAAGCTGATAAGCAACTTCAGCAAAGTCTCAGGATACAAAATCAATGTGCAAAAATCACAAGCATTCTTATACACCAACAACAGACAGAGAGCCAAATCATGAGTGAACTCCCATTCACAATTGCTTCAAAGAGAATAAAATACCTAGGAATCCAACTTACAAGGGATGTGAAGGACCTCTTCAAGGAGAACTACAAACCACTGCTCAAGGAAATAAAAGAGGATACAAACAAATGGAAGAACATTCCATGCTCATGGGTAGGGAGAATCAATATCATGAAAATGGCCATACTGCCCAAGATAATTTACAGATTCAATGCCATCCATCAAGCTACCAATGCCTTTCTTCACAGAATTGGAAAAAACTATTTTAAAGTTCATATGGAACCAAAAAAGAGCCAGCATCGCCAAGTCAATCCTGAGCCAAAAGAACAAAGCTGGAGGCATCACACTACCTGACTTTAAACTATACTACAAGGCTACAGTAACCAAAACAGCATGGTATTGGTACCTAAACAGAGATATAGATCAATGGAACAGAACAGAGCCCTCAGAAATAATGCCGCATATCTACAACTATCTGATCTTTGACAAACCTGAGAAAAACAAGCAATGGGGAAAGGATTCCCTATTTAATAAATGGTGCTGGGAAAACTGGCTAGCCATATGTAGAAAGCTGAAAGTGGATCCCTTCCTTACACCTTATACAAAAATCAATTCAAGATGGATTAAAGACTTAAACGTTCAACCTAAAACCATAAAAACCCTAGAAGAAAACCTAGGCATTACCATTCAAGACATAGGCATGGGCAAGGACTTCATGTCTAAAACACCAAAAGCAATGGCAACAAAAGACAAAATTGACAAATGGGATCTCATTAAACTAAAGAGCTTCTGCACAGCAAAAGAAACTACCATCAGAGTGAACAGGCAACCTACAAAATGGGAGAAAAATTTCGCAACCTACTCATCTGACAAAGGGCTAATATCCAGAATCTACAATGAACTCAAACAAATTTACAAGAAAAAAACAAACAACCCCATCAAAAAGTGGGCGAAGGATATGAACAGACACTTCTCAAAAGAAGACATTTATGCAGCCAAAAAACACATGAAAAAATGCTCACCATCACTGGCCATCAGAGAAATGCAAAAAAGATCTAAATAGACATTTCTCAAAAGAAGACGTATGAATGGCAAACAGGTGTATGAAAAGTTGCTCAATACTACTGATCATCAGATAATGCTAATCAAAACTAAAATGAGATACCACCTCACCCCAGTTAAAATGGCTTTTATCCAAAAGTCAGGCAATAATAAATGATGGGGAGGATGTGGAGAAAAGGGAACCCTCAGACACTGTTGATGGGAATGAAAATTAGTAAAGTCACTGTGAAGAACAGTTTGGATGTTCCTCAAAAAAACTAAAAATACACTGCTAGTAAGAATGTAAACTAGTACAACCACAATGAAAAACAGTGTGGAGAATCCTTAAAGAACTAAAGCAGAACTACCATTAGATCCAGTAATCTCATTACTGGGTGTCTACCCAGAGGACAAGAAGTCATTATACAAAAAAGATACTTGCACATACATGTTTTTAGCAGCAGAATTCGCATTGGCAAAAATGTGGAACTTGTCCAAATGCCCATCAATCAACAAATGTGTTCATGTCCTTTGTAGGGACGTGGATGAAGCTGGAAATCATCATTCTCAGCAAACTATCACAAGGACAAAAAACCAAACACCGCATGTTCTCACTCATAGGTGGGAATTGATCAATGAGAACACATGGACAGAGGAAGGGGAACATGACACACCGGGGCCTGTTGTGGGGTGGGGGAGGCGGGAGGGGGAAGGGATAGCATTAGGAAATATACCTAATGTTAAATAACGAGTTAATGGGTGCAGCACACCAACATGGCACATGTATGCATATGTAACTAACCTGCACGTTGTGCACATGTACCCTAAAACTTAAAGTATAATTAAAAAAAAAAAAAGAATGGCCATAATTTAAAAATCAAACAATAATAGATGTTAGCATGGATATGGTGAAAACGGAATACTTTTACACTGTTGGTGGGAATATAAAGTAATACAATCAGTATGAAAAACAGTATGGAGATTAAACTAAAAAGAACTACCATTTGATCCAACAATCCCACTACTGGGTATCTACCCAGAGGAAAAAAAAGTCATTATATGAAAAAGACACTTACACACATATGTTTATAGCAGCACAATTTGCAATGTAAAAATATGGAATGAGCATAAATGCCCACCAGCCAATGAGGAAATAAAGAAAACGTGATGTTAAAAAAAAAAAAAAAAGAAATTGTGGTATATATACTTTTTCAATTGTGGTATATATATTTTTTCTTTATCTATTCATCTGTTGGAAATATATATGTGATGGAATGCCACTCAGCCATAAAAAGGAACAAATTAATGGCATTTGCAGCAACATGGATGGAGACCATTATTCTAAGTGAAGTAACTAGGAATGTAAAACTAAACATCATTTGTTCTCACTCATAAGTGGGAGCTAAGCTATGAAGATGCAAAGGCATAAGAATGATACAATGGACTTTGGGATCTCTGGGGAAAGAGTGGGAGGGGTGTGAGGGATAAAAGATAGACTACAAATTGGGTTCAGTGTATACTACTTGGATTATGGATGCATCAGACTCTCACAAATTACCACTAAAGAACTTATTCATGTAACCACATACCAGTTGTTCTCCAAAAAACCTATGGAAATAAATTTTTTTAAACAAACAAAAAACTACCATGTGATTAAGCAATTCCACTGCTAGGTATGTACTCAAAAGAAAGGAAATCAGTATATAGGTAACAGACATATGCACTCCCATGTTTATTGCAGCACTATGCACAATAGCCAAGATTTGGAAGCAATCTGTGTTCATCAAGAGATGAATGGATAAAGAAAATGTGGTACATATACACATTGGAGTACTATTAGTCATAAAAAGGAATGAGATACAGTCATTTGCAATGACATAAATAAAACGATAAGACATTGCATTAAGTGAAATATTTCAGGTACAGAAAGGCAAACTGCACAGGTTCTCACTTATTTGTAGAACCTAAAAATTAAAACAATTGAACTCATAAAGATAGAGAGCAGAATGATGGTTACCAGAGGCTGGGAAATGTAGTAGAGGAAAGTGGGAATGGCTAATAGGTATAAAAAAATAGAATAAATAAGATTTAATATTTGATAGCACATCAGGGTGACTACAGTCAACAATAATTTATTGTACATTTTTAAATAACTAAAAGAGTATAATTGGATTATTTGTTACACAAGGAGAGGATAAATTCTTGAGGTGATGAATACCATTGTATTTATTACGCATTTTGTGTTTGTATCAAAATAGCTCATGTACCCCATAAAAATATACACCTATTATGTATCCACAAGAATTAGAAGTAAAGAAAAACAGTTCCAACAATATGCTTCCTACAAGAAACTCAGCTCATTTTATGGATACATGTAGACTGAAACTGAAAGACTGAAAAGAAAAATTCCATGGAAATGGAAACCAAAAGACAACAGAGGTAGCTACACTTATTTCGGACAAAATAAACTTTACTTTTAAAATTGTTTGATACAAATTAGACATTATTTAACAATAAAGAGGTCAATTTATCAAGAGGATGTAACAATTTTAAATATTTATTCCACCAACATAGGAGCACCTATATATATAAAAAACATATTTAAAATGATCTGGGGGAGAGATTGACTACAACACTATAATAGTAGGCAACTTCACTACTCTGTTTTGAACAATGGACAGATTATCCAGACAAAACTTTAATAAGAAAACATTAGACTTGAACAGTACTTTAGACCAAATGGATCTAATAGACACAGGCAGAACATTGCAACCAATAGCAACAACATACAAATTATTCTCAAACATACACAGAACTTTCTCTGGGATAGACCCCATGTTCAGGGAATAAAAAAGCCTTGGCAAATTTCAGAAGATTGAAATTATAACATGTATCTTTTCTGATTATGATGGTATGAAACTATAAATAAAAAATAAAAGAAATTTCAGAATATTCAAAAGTACATGGAAATTAAACAACATGCTCCTGAACAACTAATGGGTCAATAAACAAATTAAATGAAAAATTAAAATGTTGTTGAGACTACTAATAAAATAAAAACACAACATATCAAAGCTTATGGGATATAGAAGAAGTAGTTTTAAGAGGAAAGTTTATAGCAATAAATGTCCACATCAAAAAAATAAAGCTTTCAAGTAAACAACTGAATGTTATTCTTTAAACATCTAGAAAAGGAACAAATTAAAGTCAAAGTTAGCAGAAGAAATGAAATAATAAATATCAGAATAAAAAGAAATGAACTAGAAACTAGAAAAACAATACAAATAATCAGTAAAACTGAATCAGCTTTTTCAAACATAAAGAAACAACAAACCTTTAGCTAATCTAAAAAAAAAGATGAATAAATAAAATCAGAAGTGAAAGAGGAGACATTACACCTGATACCACAAAAATACAAAGGATCACAAAAATTAGTATGATCACTTATACTCCAACAAATTAAACAACCAAGAATATATGAATAAATTACTAAAACATACAGCCTACCAAGCCTGAATCATGAAGAAATAGAAAATCTAAACAGACCAATTGTGAGTAAAAAAAATCAGATCTGTAATAAAAAATCTCCCATCAAAGAGAAGCTCAGGATCTGATGGCTTCATTTCAGAATTCTACCAAACATTTAATGAACTAATAACAATACTTCTCAAACTCTCTAAAAAAATTAAATAGTAGAGAATACTTCCAAACTTTTTTTGGCCAGCATTACCATCTGACCAAAGCCAGACAAGGACATTAGAAGAAAAGAAAGTGACAGGCCAATATATTCAATGAACATAGACGCAAAAATTAACAAAAAAAACTAGTCAACCAAATTCAACAACACATTATATTTTTTAACACAAATGTATTTTTTAAATGCTCAACATTGCTAATCATTACAGAAATGCAAAGGAAAATAACAGTGAGAAATATCATCTCACACCGCTCAAAAAGCTCTTGTTAAAATATAGACGATAACAAGTGTTGGCAAAACATGAAGGAAAAGGAAACCTTTTACACTGTTGTTGGGAATGTGAATTAGTAACATTTGCATGTGATATTGAATGCATACACTTTAAAGTATCAATCACATATGCAAATGATACTAGAAAGTATCAATATTTACATCTCTTCCTCCCCATTCTTGCTATGATCACTTTATAGTTTGAGGCTAAAATAAATATTTTAAGTGATACCTGAAGGAAATGTCAGGTCTTGTGCTAGAACATAGCAGTAGCTATAAATATATTTCTCTCAGTTTGCTGATTTGGCATCTCTCATTTTAAATTTTTAAAATAGAGAGCATCATCATCAAATTTTTTTTCCACAAAATTACAAAGCCCAAGCCTAAGGTTTGAGGGTATTTTTTCTAAAATATTCTGCGGTGGAATCTAAAACTATTTCTCTCAAAAATAACAACTTTTAAAAGCAGTTAAGATGAGAAATAAATATAACTTAATATCTGCATAGTAACTTAAAAATCTAAGGAAGAACACAAATTTGCATCACAATTATAAATGATTTTGCATTTTTTCTTTAAATTTTTACGTATATTTACTTCTGACTTCTGGCATCATTTGAGACACAGAATGCTTAATTCATCAAAATAAGGTTATCATTTTCTTCAAGTTAATAATGTATGAATCTCAGATCACATAAAGTGTATGTGCCTTACAAGGGAAAAACTAATATTCTTTTATATCTTGGACTTGGCTAACACAACCAAAGATGTTGCAACAGTGAGCCTAACTTCTGAAAATATTTTAAAAGAACAGTAGTATTTCAGTCCTACTGCATGTCTACCTTATGGCTTTGAAAAAAGAATAGAAGGAGGAGAAAGAGGAAGATAAGTAGGAGGAACAGAAACAGAGCATGACAGTTGAATAAACATATTGTCCTCAACTGTCACTGGACCAAGAGTCAGACAACTTGAACTTAATCAAGAGTAAGCTCAAAGATTTCAGTAGACATAACACACAATATTTGAAATAGATAATTCCCAAGGACTCTTCTATTAGGAGAAGATTCTCCATGGGTCTAATTGAGTGTCCAAGGACTTTCCACTGGGAGACAATTCTCCAGGGATGTCTCGTGTTTATGCACATTGATATGGTTTGGATGTCTCGCTGGAATCACATGTTGAAATGTAATCCCCAAAGTTAGTGGTAGGGCCTAGTGGGAGGTGATTTGATCATGGGGACAGATTTTTCATGAATGGTTTAGCACCATCCCCTTTGTACTGTCCTCATGATAGTGAGTGAGTTCTCATTAGATTTGGTCACTTAAAAGTGTGTAGCACCTCCCTGCCCTCTCTTGTTCCTGCTTTCATCGTGTGAAGTGCTTGCTCCCACTTTGCCTTCTGCCATGAGTAACAGCTTGCTGAGGCCGCCTCAGAAGCTGATCAGATGCTAGCATCATGCTTCCTGTACAGCCTGCAGAACCATGAGCCAATTACATCTTTTTTTAAATCAATTACCCAGTCTCAGGTATTTATTTATAGCAATGTAAGGAAGGCCTAGTACATATATCTTGCAAGAATAGGCACTGTATTAGTCTATATTCATGCTGCTAATAAAGACATACCGGAGACTGGATAATTTATAAAGGAAAGAGGTTTAATTGACTCACAGTTCGGCATGGCTGGGGAGGCCTCAGGAAACATACAATCATGGTAGGAGGGGAAGCAGACATTTCCTTCTTCACATTAAGAAGTGGAAGCAACAAGGAGAAGGGCAGAGTGAATGGATGGGGAAAGACCCTTGTAAAACCTTCCGCTCTCATGAGAACTCACTCACTATCACAAGAACAGCGTGGAGGTAACAGCCCCCATTATTCAATTACCTCCCACCGAGTCTCTCCCACAACATGCGGGGATTATGGGAACTACAATTCAAATTGAGATTTGGGTGGGAAGACAGCCAAACCATATCAGGCATCAACAGACTTTGTTCCAGATTTTTTTTTGTCAAGAATGTTTGTACAATGAACAGTCTTAAAGGATTATGATAGTATCTATCCCCAGAATAAAAAGTCAGTTTTGCTTATAGTCTGGAAATAAGAGACAATGCCTCCTTTTGGAGCAATAGACAGAGAGATTTACTGCCCATTATTAAAGATTCAGGTTTTTTAAACTCAGGGTTCCTCCCTGTAACACAATCCATACATGTATAGATATCACTGACCTTCCACACATCACCAGGTAGGCATTTGGTTACAGGAATCTGGTACCAAAAAAATGTTGATACTCTGGCTACTACTATTAATAATGTCCTTTGTCTCTGACTCAGGAGCCTGGTGTCTTCTGCCAGTGTGCATAAAACTGTGGCAAGTGTAACTTGCTATCATACAAGTACATATCTCAGGCTTTTCAGAGTTCTTGACATATTCAGTTCTCCTTTCTTTCACAAAAAGTAAAGACCAAACAAGAGTAATACAGATGTGTCAATTGTCTAAAGGTGCTTGGCAAGTAATAGAAATAAATGAAGAAGGTCAGGTGGAGATAGTTACAATATAGAGAGTTCACTCCCTGTTTAAATTGTGGCCCAGTTGCCACAATAATCAATTGGAATGCCAATAACACCATTTAAACCAATATTGTCAGAGTTGTATAATTTTTTTTTTGAGAAATTAAATTCTTGTTTTTATGAGTAGCACCTAAAATTTAAATGTTGGTTAACTCATCAAAAAATTCTAAAGACTGTTGTGGGATCAATAAAATATGTCTATGGAATCAGTACTGTCATGGATATTGCTACCGTAGTCTAGATGTTACATGTCAAAAGTCAAAGGTCTAGATTCTTCTACTCGTAGACTGCATAAAGTAATTCATTTATAAACTTTCTATAGTTTCCCTCATTTTAAAATAAGTTTCTCATTTGTAGAATACATAGAGTGGTACTTTCACAATTTGTTCTTTAGAATCAACCAGACTTTTTGAGCAACTTTTGGGAGAGAACATGACAGGAACCTACAGGACAATAGAGAAATTCAGGAAAAAGAAACCAAACACTACAATTCTTAGAAACAGATATAATTTTGCCTCCATGATCTGCCTTTGCCGAAATGAGGCCTGCAGTTTCAGGGGAAATTAAATACTGTATCTTGTTTATTGGATATTCAATCAGATATGCACCACTGAGTCTTTAACACTGTGTTTTAACTGCTCTGTATTTGCTGGCTAAAGATAAAGAAAAAGTATATTAAAATAAGATGTTAGTAAGAACATCAAAGGTTGAATGAAAATTTGGGCTGCTATGTTTTGCAGTATAAAAATGCCTAACTCTAGAATTTTCTCACAATTTGAATGTCCTATTTCGTATTGATGCTTTTTGTATAATAATCTCCCATATAACACATGGAAATATTTGAGAATTTCATGAAAACCTATTCAGACTCTCAATCTATAGAATTTAACAGAAGTATGCTATCACTCTCCATGATTACTTATTTTATTCCCAAAGCCCTAAAGTCAAAAAGTGATATTTATTAAAAAATAACAAGCAGGAAGAATGGCATGGGAAATATATAGTTTACAATAAATGCTACCTTAGGCAGAAAATTCAAATCCAGTGAAACTAAAGGTTTTGTTTCTAATATAATCTTGTGATCTGAGTTGTCATGTATATGAATGAACCAGCAAAATGGGCTTTTGAAAATACTTTCAAGTATACTTTTTTCCTTCCAGCTGCACAGCTGCTGTTGTACTCCTCCTTGAAATTTTCTTCTTTCCCCTCCCTACGTGTGCCTGCTCTTCCTTCAGATCTCAATTCAATTGAGATCCCTGTCACTGGAAAGCCTTCTCTGACTTCCCTTATCTGCCCAATGCCTTTAATTCTTACTACTCCCTGTCTTCTTTGTAGAACTTATCACAGTTGTGGTTATTGGAGTAATGTCTCTATTCTCTCTAGACTGTAAGACCCAAGAAGACAGGATTTATTTGTTTTGTTTCTCATTGAATCCTCAATTTTGAGAATTATTATTGACATATGGTAGGTACTCAATTCAAAGTTGTAAAATACAGAATATGAATAAGCAGAGCCAAGAGTCTAAGGTTCCCATCCTAAATCTTCCACTAACAAGTGACCATGGCCAATCGCTAAGTGTCTTCAACTGAAAAATAAAGAGTAAAACAATAGTGATGTTTTGATGTACATCAGCATTTTAAACAAGATAACAGTTGATGTCTCTTTAGTCTCAGGCTGATAATTATATTTTTATTTTGTTCCGGTTGAATGTTTTTGATATAATAGTAGTTTTATTATTTGCAACTAGTAAAAAGATTTTGCACTTATATTAAAATTCTAGGATACAGTTCTATCAAACTAATCCAGAAATTTGAAAGAAAAGTACTAGAAATTTTATACTATAAAATTAAATCACCCAACTATACTTTAAAACTGAATGTGTTTCTCAATTGGTTAATGTTCAATTTAGAAGTTCCGATTGAAAAGGCCTTTCTGTTTAAATTGACAACATTTGGCAAAAAATACATTTTATAATACTATGAAATGTTCAATAAGGACATTTACTTCAGATATTCACTCAATATCATTATGTTTAGCATGGATTTGCATTTTCCACATCATCAGTGATGCTCAGGTTGTAAGCATAAATGCAGGAATTGGTAACCTTATATTGTCAAATTAAACTCATTCATTTAAATTTTCAGCAAAGTCGTGTAACCATATTAAATTTTAAAGATATTTAATTTTAATCAGGAAAAAAGGTTTTTTTTAGTATTATTTGAAGGGTTTGTACCAGCACCTTGCCTCAAGATAAGCTAATTAACTTCAATAACAACAACAACAACAAATTACTCACTGCTCATATCATTAAATAATAACTGAAAGTCTCCAATTTAAAGTCATACTTTAGTAAAATTGTCAGTTCATTAAACAAAAGTGAGCTGAAGGATTTGAGAACAAGTGTAGCCTCCGAACTTCTACACAAGTAGAATTGTGTGTAGAGGAATGGGGAGGTAGAATATCATTGGAAAAAGGTAACCAGGGATTTTTTTCCTTGAATTTGCTTTCATATATCACGTGTGTTTTTATTTGCATTATGTATTTACTTGAGAAAAAAATAATGGAGATGGGACTATTTCATCTTTCAAAAGCAACTCCATAGCTCTGGCATTGTACTAGTATCTTAATATGCCTATATTGATGAGATCTACTCTAGTGACTTGAACACATTGCAGTGAACTTTTAAAATAGCTTTAAGATATAATTAGCAAATCATATAATTCATCCACTTATAAAGTGCACAATTCAGTGGTTTTTAGTATACTCAGAGAGTTGTGTAACCATCATCATAATTTTAGAATTTTTTATAACTCAACTCTGTTTTTATTTTTTTGTTGTTTGTTCTCTTTTCTTTTTCTTTTTCTTTTTTCATTTCCATAGGTTTTTGGGGAACAGGTGGTGTTTGGTTACATGAGTAAGTTCTTTAGTGGTGATTTGTGAGATTTTGGTGCACCTATTACCTGAGCAGTATACACTGTACCCAGTGTGTAGTCTTGTATCCTACCCCCATCCCACCCTTTCCACCAAGTTCCCAAAGTCCATGGTATTATTCTTATGCCTTTTCATCCTCATAGCTTAGCTCCCACTTATGAGTGAGAACACACGATGTTTGGTTTTCCATTCCTGAGTTACTTCACTTGAAATAATGGTCTCCAATTCTATCCAGGCTGCTGCAAATGTTGTTATTTTACTCCTTTTTATGGCTGAATAGTATTCATATATATATATATATATATATATATATATATATATATATAATCTCACGATTTCTTTATCCACTCATTGATTAATGGTCATTTGGGCTGGTTCCATATTTTTTCAATTGTGAGTTGTTGATGCTATAAACAGGTTGTGGAAGCATCTTTTTTTGTATAATGACTTCTTGTCCTCTGGGTAGATATCCGGTACTGGGATTCCTGGATCAAATGGTAGTTCTACTTTTAGTTCTTTATGGAATCTCCATACTGTTTTCCATAGTGGCTGTACTAGTTTACATTCCCACCAGCAGTGTAAAAGTGTTCCCTTTTCACTTCATCCCTGTCAATATCTATTATTTTTTTATTTTTTTGATTATGGCCATTCTTGCAGGAATAAGGTGGTATTGCATTGTGGTTCTGATTTGCATTTTCCTGATCATTAGTGATGTTGAGCATTTTTTCATATGTTTGTTGGCCATTTGTATATCTTCTTTTGAGAATTGTCTATTCATATCTTTAGCACAATTTTTGATGGGATTGTTTCTTTCCTGCTAAAGTGCTTGAGTTCCCTGTAGATTCTTGGATATTAGTCCTTTATTAGATATATAGATTGTGGATATTTTCTCACACTCTGTGAGTTGTCTGTTTACTCTGCTGATTGTTTCTTTTGCTGTGGAGAAACTTTTTAGTTTAATTAAGTCCCACCAACTTATCATTGTTTTTGTTGCTTTTGCTTTTGGATTGTTGGTCATGACATCTTTGCCTAAGAAGGGTTTTTCTAATGTTATTGTCAAGAATTTTCATGGTTTTAGGTATGTCATTTAAGTCCTTGACCCATCTTGAGTTGATTTTTGTATAAGATGAGAAATGAGAATCCAATTTCACTCTTCTACAGGTGGCTTGTCAATTATCCCAGCACCATTTGTTGAATAGGATGTCCTTTCCACACTTTACGTTTTTGCTTGCTTTGTCAAAGATCAGTTAGTTGTAAGTATTTGGCTTCATTTCTGGGTTCTCTATTCTGCTCCATTGGTCTATGTGCCTATTTTTATCCCAGTACCATGCTGTTTTGATGACTGTGGCCTTATAGTATAGTTTGAAATCAAGTAACATAATGCCTCCAGATTTGTTCTTTTTGCTTAGTCCTGCTTTGGCTATGCAGGCTCCTTTTTGGTTCCGTGTTAATTTGGGGATTGTTGTTTCCAGTTCTGTGGAGAAGGATGATGGTAGTTTGATGGGAATTACATTGAATTTGTAGATTGTTTTGGCAGTATGGTCATTTTCACAACATTGATTCTACCCATTCATGAGCATGGGGTATATTTCCATTTGTTTGTGTCATCTATGATTTCTTTCAGGAGTGTTTTATAGTTTTCCTTGTAGAGGTGTTTCATCTCCTTGGTTATGTATATTCCTAAGTATTTCGTTTTTTTGCAGCTATTGCAAATGGGGTTGAATTCTTGATTTCATTGTCTGCTTGGTCACTGTTGATGTATAGAAGAGCTACGGATTTGTGTACATTAATTTTGTATCCAGAAACTTAGATGAATTCTTTTATCAGTTCTAGAAGCTTTCTGGAGGAGTCTTTAGTGTTTTCTATGTAAACAATAATATCATCAGCAAGCAGTGACAGTTTGACTTCCTCTTTATCTATTCGGATGTCCTTTATTACTTTCTCTTGTCTGATTGCTCTGGCTAGGACTTTCAGTACTATGTTGAATAGAAGTAATGAGAGTGAGCATCCTTGTGTTGTTCCAGTTATCAGAGGAAATGTTTTCAACTTCTGCCTGTTCAGTATTATGTTGGCTGTGGGTTTGTCATAGATGGTTTTTATTACCTTAAGGTATTTCCCTTCTAGTCTGATTTTGCTGAAGGTTTCAATCATAAAGCAATGCTGGATTTTGTCAAGTGCTTTTTTCTGTGTCTCTTGAGATGATCATGTAGTTTTTGTTTTTAATTCTATTTAGGTGGTGTATCACACTTATTGACTTGCATATGTTCAACTATCCCTGCACCACTAGTATGAAACCCACTTGATCATGGTGTATTATCTTTTTGATATGCTATTGGATTCAGTTAGCTAGTATTTTGTTAAGTATTTTTGCATTTATATTCATGAGGGATATTCTTCTGTACTCTTCTTTTTTTATTATGTTCTTTCCTGATTTTGTTATTAAGGTAATGCTAGCTTCATAAAATGATTTAAAAAGGATACTTTTTTATCTTGTGGAAAGGTATCAATAGGATTGGTACCAATTCTTTAAATGTCTGATAGAATTCAGCTGTGAATCTTTCTAGGGTTCTGGACTCTTTTTCTTGGCAATTTTTAAATTACAATTTCAATCTCACTGCTACTTATTGGTCTGTTCCAGGTTTCTAATTCTTCCTGGTTTAAGCTAGGAGGGTTGTATATTTCCTAGAATTTATCTGTCTCCTCTAGGTTTTCTAGTTTATGTGCATAAAGGTGTTCATAGTAGCCTTGAATGATCTTTTGCATTTCTGTGGTGTTGGTTGTATATCTCCCATTTTGTTTCTAATTGAACTCATTTGGATCTTCTCTCTTCTTTTCTCAGTTAATCTCACAAATAATCATCAATTTTATTTATCTTTTCAAAGAACTGGCTTTTTGTTTGATTTATCTTTTGTATTTTGTTGTTCTTTTTGTTGTTTCCATTTCATTTAATTCTGCTCTGATCTTGGTTATTTCTTTTCTTCTTCTGGGTTTTAGTTGGGTTTGTTCTTGTTTCTCTAGTTCCTTGAGGTGCGACCTACAGTTTGGCTCTCAGGTAGCCACACCCCTAGGAAAAAAGGGAGAGTACTACATCAAGGGAGCCCCCCATGGGACTAAAGAATCTGAACAGCAGCACTTGAGCCCCAGATCTTCCCTCTAACATAGCCTACTCAAATGAGAAGGAACCAGAAAAACAATTATGGTAATATGACAAAATAAGATCCTTTTTAACACCCTTAAAAAATCACACTAGCTCACCAGCAATGAATCCAAACCAAGAAGAAATGCCTGATCGAACAGAAAATGAATTCAGAAGGTTGATTATTAAGCTAATAAAGACAGCATCTGAGAAAAGTGAAGTCCAAATGAGGGGAGAAATATTTAGTGAAATAGTATAAATAAAAAACAATTACAACTTGGGGAAATCAAGAATACACTTATAGAAATGCAAAATGCACTGGAAAGTCTCAGCAATAGAATTGAACAAGCTGAAGAAAGAACTTCAGAGCTTGAAGACAAGGCTTTTGAAATAACCCAATCCGACAAAGACAAAGAAAAAAGAATATAGGCCAGGCGCGGTGGCTCATGCCTATAATCCCAGCACTTTGGGAGGCTGAAGCGGGTGGATCACGAGGTCAGGAGATCAAGACCATCTTGGCTAACATGGTGAAACCCTGTCTCTACTAAAAATACAAAAAATTAGTCGGGCGCAGTGGCAGATGCCTGTTGTCCCAGCTACTTGGGAGGCTGAGGCAGGAGAATGGCCTGAACCTGGCAGGCGGAGCTTGCAGGGAGCCGAGATAGCACTGCTGCAGTCTGGTCTGGGTGAAAGAGCAAGACTCCATCTCAAAAAAAAAAAAAAAAAAAAAAAAAAAAAAAAAAATATATATATATATATATATATATATAAATCTACAAAGCCTCCAAGATATTTGGAGTATGTTAAATGGCCAAACCTAAGAATAATTGGCATTCCTGAGGAAAATGAGAAATCTAAAAGTTTGGAATACATATTTCGGGGAATAATTTTTAAAAACTTCCCTCCTCTTGCTAGAGATCTAGACATCCAAATACAAGAAGCTCAAAGAACTCCTAAGTAATTTGTTGCAAAAAGATCATCATCTAGGCACATAGTCATCAGATTACTTAAACTGAAGAAGGAAAGAATATTAAGAACTGTGAAGCAAAAGCATGGGGTAACCTATAATGGAAAACCTGAGATTAATAGCAGATTTCTCAGCAGAAACCCTATAAGCTAGGAGGGATTGGGACCCTATCTTCAACCTTGTTAAACAAAACAATTATCAGCCAATAATTTTGTATCCAGCAAAACTAAGCCTCATAAATGAAGGAAAGATACAGTCTTTTTCAGACAAACATATGCTGAGACAATGTGCCACTACCAAGCCAGCACTGTAAGAACTGTTAAATGGAGCTCTAAATCTTGAAGCAAATCCTCAAAATACATCGAAATGGAAGCCCTTTAAAGCATAAATCTCATAAGACCTATAAAACAAACAACACAATAATTTTTTTAAAAAATGCAAGGTATTCAGACAACAAATAGCATGATGAGTAGTGCAGTACCTCACATCTCAGTACTAATGTTGAATGTAAATGGCCTAAATACTCCACTTAAAAGATACAGAATAGCAGAATAAATAAGACTTCACTAACCAAGTATCTGCTGCCTTCAAAAGACTCACCTAATTCATAAGGGCTCATATAAACTTAAGGTAAAGAGGTGAAAAAAAGATATTCCATGCAAATGGACACCAAAAGCAAGCAGGAGCAGTTATTCTTATATCAGACAACACAAACTTTAAAGCAATGGCAGTTTAAAAAAAGACAAAGAGAGACATTGTATAGTGATAAAAGGCCTTGACCAACAGGAAAGTATCACAATCCTAAATATGTATATACCTAACACTGGAGCTCCCAAATTTATACAACATTTATTACTAGACCTAAGAAATGAGATAGACAGCAACCCAATAATAGTAGGGGACTTCACTACTCCACTGACAGCACTAGACAGGTCATCAAGACAGAAAGTCAACAAAGAAACAATAGATTTAAACTGTACCCTAGAACAAATGGACTTAACAGATATTTACAGAACATTCTACCCAACAACCACAGAATATAAATTCTATTCACCAGCGCATGTAACATTCTCCAAGATAGACCATATCATAGGTCACAAAACAAGTCTCAATAAATTTAAGAAAATTGAAATTATATCAAGTATTTTCTCTGATCACAGTGGAATAAAACTGAAAATCAACCATGCAAATACATGGAAAATTAAATAACCTGCTCCTGAATGATCATTAGGTCAACAATGAAATCAAGATGGAAATTAGAAAACTCTTTGAACTGAATGATAATAGTGACACAACCTATCAGAACCTCTGGGATACAGTAAAGACAGTGCTAAGAGGAAAGTTCATAGCCTTAAATAATTATATTAAAAAGTCTGAAAAAACACAAATAGACAAGCTAAGGTCAACCCTATTTTTCAACATTAGAGTAGCCACTCCAACATTTTATCATTGCAGTTTGCATGATAAATCTGTTTCCATACTTTTACTTTCAATTTATTTGTATTTTTGAATCTAAAGTGTGTTTCCTATGGATAACATATTGTTGGATCTTGATCCAGTTAATTTTGGCCTCCTTTACAAGGATTGTTTTTGAGGTCAGTGTTTGAGGTTTCTTATAATTTAAAGAAGGCTTTTTCTAGCTGCATAATGCCCTGGTTTCCTTTGGTAAACTTTCTGGTCCATGGTTTAGCTCATATCTCTGATGAAGTTAACAGTCTCATCTTAATGCTTTTTCCCACAAAATCCACTGTTTTTGAGAGCATCCTTAGGCTTGAATTTTCTCACACTCTGTTGCAAATAATGTCCGTTCCTTTGGAACAGCTGGAGCTCCTTGTCTGCCTTCCCCCTATGTGAAAGTGTCTGGCTCACAAATCTGGAGCTGGGAGCAAGGAAAATGGCACATTGCTCTGAGTGACAACCCTACTTTAGGAAATGGGCACTAAATATTGGAGAGTAGTTGTGTCCTCTGTTTTTTCAGCTTACTTCTCCCAGCATGAAACCTCCACCGTAAAAACAAGCTGAGGAGAGAGAAATCAGGTCTCATTATTCTTCACACATGTGCCCAAATTACAGCCTGCATTATATGAATGACGGCTGGGAAAAAAAGAAAGCCTACAACTTTTAGTGGCACTATCCAGGAACTAACCTCTACAATAAGTAGCTTGGGATTGGGAAGAGAAATACTGATGCTCTGTCCTTTCTTTAGGAATATGCTGTAACACTCCACAGGGCCTTATGTTCTTGGCTGCATCCATCTGGAGGGGAGTTTCTCTCCCATTGCTCTTAAAGAGGTGAAGGAAGGAGTGGGTTGTGATTCAAATGCCACAGGCTTGCTATTTCTCAGTTTTAGTTGATATTTTTGAATAAATATTACTTCATTTGCTGTATTCCCATAAGACCATTCCAGAGACCTTAATTGATTGTATTTTTCATAGTTTTAGTCAGTTTCTCTTGTGAGTGAGTCTGTGATTTCCTTGTACTGCCAGTTACGAGGTGGAGCTTATGGTCAAGTTTCTTTTATTTCCTTTTTTTTTTTTTTTTTTTTTTTTGAGACAGAGTCCTTAGTTGCCCAGGCTGGAGTGCAGTGGCATGATCTTGGCTCACTGCCACCACTGCCTCCCAGGTCCAAGCAATTTTTGTGCCTCAGCCACCTGAGTAGTAGTGTCTGGGATTATAGGTGTGAGCCACCATGCCCGACTAATTTTTTGTATTTTTAGTAGAGATGGGATTTCACCATGTTGCCCAGGCTGGTCTCAAACTCCTGGACTCAAGTGATCCAATTGCCTCATCCTCACAAAGTGCTGGGGTTACAGGCATGAGCCACCACACCTGGCCCACAGTCAAGTTTTCCATGACTCAAAATATTTGTGGTTCTCCTCGTCATCATTTATCGTACCATCAGTACAGATGATTACCAACTTATTTAAATACTAAGAATTTTACCTTTCATTTGTATGTGTTTCAAATGTTACATAAAGAATTATTTTTCTTCACAGTTGTTTTCATGAAAATTCTACACCATGAAAATTTTAAAGCATACAGCTGCCAAACATTAAAATTTCAAATAATCTTATTCTTCAATGCATAAAATACATGGATGTGTATTCGTTCTTGCATTCGACTGTGTTATCCTATGTATTATGCAATGGTACTAATTACAATTCATAGTAGCTTATGAGATGGGAGGGTTCCCTGTTCCCCTATGGAATTTGCAACGGGTGGGTGTCAGTCCTGCGAGCCCAAACCTGCACATATACATCCAGATGGCCTGAAGCAACTGAAGAATCACAAAAGAAGTGAAAACGGCTGGTTCCTGCCTTAACTGATGGCATTATCTTGTGAAATTTCTTCTTCTGGACAATGTGTCTCAGAAGCTTCCCACTGAGCACCTTGTGACCCCTGCCCCTGCCTGCCAGAGAACAACCCCTTTGACTGTAATTTTCCACTACCTACACAAATCCTATAAAACTGCGCCACCCCTATCTCCCTTTGCTGACACTCTTTTTGGACTCAGCCCACCTGCACCCAGGTTATTAAAAAGCTTTATTGCTCACACGAAGCCTGTTGGTGGTCTCTTCACAGGGATGCACCTGACATTTGGTGCCATGACTCAGATTGGGGGACCTGCCTTGGGAGATCAATCCCCTGTCCTCCTGCTCTTTGCTCCATGAGAAAGATCCACCTACGACCTCAGGTCCTCAGACCAACCAGCCCAACGAACATCTCACCAATTTTAAATCAGGTAAGTGGCCTCTTTTTACTCTGTTCTCCAACCTCTCTCACTATCCCTCAACCTCTTTCTCCTTTCAATTTTGGCACCACCATCCAATCTCTCCCTTCCCTTAATTTCAGTTCCTTTCCTTTTCTGGTAGAGACAGAGGAGATGCATTTTATCCGTGAAACCAAAACTCTGGCACTGGTGGCAGACTTGGGAAGACAGTCTTCCCTTGATGTTTAATCACTACAGGGATGCCTGCCTGATTATTCACCCACATTTCAGAGATGCCTGCCTTGATGCTTCACCTTGGTGGAAAGCACAACCTCCCCGGTGGCAAGTACCAACCTCCCCTCTTTCCTGTGCCTCTACCCTCTCTTTTCTTTGGGCTTGCCTCCTTCACTATGGGCAAACTTCCACCCTCCATTCCTCCTTCTTCTCCCTTAGCCCGTGTTAAAACCTCTTCAACTTGCACCTGACCTAAAACCTAAATGCCTTATTTTCTTCTGCAATCCCGCTTGACCCCAATAAAAACTCGACAATGGTTCCAAATAGCCAGAAAATGGCACTTTTGATTTCTCCATGCTATAAGATCTAGGTCATTCTTGTCATAAAATGGGCAAATGGTTTGAGGTGGCTGACATCCAGGCATTCTTTTTTACATCAGTCCCTCCCTAGTCTCTGCTCCCAATGCAACTCATCTCTAATTTTTCTTCTTTCTCTCCTGTTGGTTCCTTCAGTCTCCACCCCAAGCTCTGAGTCCTTTGAATCCTCCTTTTATGGACCCTTCTGACCTTTCCCCTCTTCCCCAGGCTGCTCCTCACCAGGCTGAGCCAGGTCCCAATTCTTTCTCAGCCTCTGCTCGCTCACCGTATAATCCTTTTATCACCTCCCCTCCTCACACCCAGTCCGGCTTACAGTTTCGTTCCACTACTAGCCCTCCCCCACCTGCCCAACAATTTCCTCTTAAAGAGGTGGCTGGAGCTGAAGGCATAGTCAAGGTTAATGCTCCTTTTTTTTTTTTTTTATCTGACCTCTCCCAAATCATTTAGCCTCTTCTTCTTCATCAAATATAAAAACCCAGCCCAGTTCATGGCCCATTTGGCAACAACCCTTTACCACCCTAGACCCAGAGAGACCAGAAGGCTGGTCTTATTCTCAATATACATTTTATTGTCCAACCTGCTCCCGACATTACAAAAAGCTCCAAAAATTAGATTCCAGTCCTCAAACCCCACAACAGGACTTAATTAACCTCACCTTCAAGGTGTACGATAATAGAGAAGAGTTGCAATTACTTGCCTCCACTGTGAGAGAAACCCCAGCCACATCTCCAGCACACAAGAACTTCAAAACACTTGAACCAGAGTAGCCAGGCATTCCTCCAGGAACTCCTCCCCCAGGATCTTGCTTCAAGTGCTGGAAATCTGGCCACTGGGCCAAGGAATGCCTGCAGCCTGGGATTCCTCCTAAGCCATGTCCCAGCTATGCAGGACCCCACTGGAAATCAGACTGTCCAACTCGCCTGGCAGCCACTCCCAAAACCCCAGGAACTCTGGCCCAAGGCCCTCTGACTGACTCCTTCCCAGATCTTCTCTGCTTAGCAGCTGAAGACTGACACTGCCTGATCACCTCAAAAGCCTCCTGGACCATCATAGATACTTTGGGTAACTCTTAAGGTGGAAGGTAACTCTTAAAGGGGAAGGTAAATCTGTCCCCTTCTTAATCAATACAGAGGCTGCCCACTCCACATTACCTTCTTTCAAGGGCCTGTTTCCCTTGCCTCCATAACTGTTGTGAGTATTGATGTCCAGGCTTCTAAACCTCTTAAAACTTCCCAACTCTGGTACGAACTTGGACAACATTCTTTTATGCACTCCTTTTTAGTTATCCCAACCTGCCTAGCATCCTTATTAGGTCGAGACATTTTAACTAAATTATCGGCTTCCCTGAATATTTCTGAGCTACAACCACACCTCATTGACACACTTTTCCCCAGTTCAAAGCCTCCTTCACATTCTCCCCTTGTGTCTCGTACATTAATCCACAAGTATAAGCTACCTCTACTCCTACCTTGGTGACTGATCATGCATCCCTTATCATCCCATTAAAACCTGATCACCCTTACCCCACTCAATGCCAATATCCCATCCCACAGCAGGCTTTAAAAAGGTTAAAGCCTGTTATCACTCACCTGCTACAGCATGGGCTTCTAAAGCCTATAAACTCTCCTTACAATTCCCCCATTTTACCTGTTCAAAAACTGGACAAGTCTTACAGGTTAGTTCAGGATCTGCACCTTATCAACAAAATTGTCTTGCCTATCCACTCTGTGGTGCCAAACCCATATACTCTCCTATCCTCAATACCTCCCTCCACAACCCGTTATTCTGTTCTGGATCTCAAAGATGCTTTCTTTACTATTCCTTTACACCTTCATCCCAGCCTCTCTTCACTTTCACTTGGACTGAACCTGACACCCATCAGTCTCAGCAACTTACCTGGGCTGTACTGCCACAAGGCTTCAGGGACAGCCCCCATTACTTCAGTCAAGTACTTTCTCATGATTTACTCTCTTTACATCCAACTACTTCTCACTTTATTAAATATTTTGATGACCTTCTACTTTATAGCCCCTCCTACAAATCTTCCCAACAGGACACCCTCCTACTCCTCCAACATCTATTCTTAAAAGGATATCTTATATACTCCTCCAAAGCCCAAATTTCTTCTTCATTGGTTATGTATCTTGGCATAATTCTTCATAAAAACACACGTGTTCTCCCAGCTGATCATGTCTGGATAATCTCCCAAGCCCCAACTCCTTCTACAAAGCAACAACTCCTTTACTTCCTAGGCATGGTTGGGTACTTTTGCCTTTAAATACCTGTTTTTGCCATCCTGACTAAACCATTACATAAACTCACAAAAGGAAACCTAGCTGACCCCATAAATCCTAAATCTTTTCTCCACTCCCCTTTCCATTCCTTAAAAAAACAGCCCTAAATGCTGCTCCCACATTAGCTCTCCCTAACTCATCCCAACCCTTTTCATTATACACAGCCAGAGTACAGGGCTGTGTGGTTAGAATTCTTACACAACAGCCAAGACTGCACCCTGTCGCCTTTCTGTCCAAATAACTTGACCTTACTGTTTTAGCCTAGCCCTCATGTCTGCATGTGGTGGCTGCTGCTGTTTTAATACTTTTAGAGGCCCTCAAAATCACAAACTACATTCAACTCACTCTACAGTTCTCATAACTTCCAAAATCTATTTTCTTCCTCACACCTGACACATATACTTTCTGCCCCCTGGCTCCTTTGACAATACTCACTCTTTGTTGGGTCTCCCACAATTATCATTGTTCCTGGCCCAGACTTCAGTCTGGCCTCCCACATTATTCCTGATACCACACCTGGCCCCCATGACTGTATCTCTTTGATCCACCTGACATTCACTCCATTTTCCCATATTTCCTTCTTTCCTGTTCCTCACCCTGATCACACTTGGTTTATTGATGGCAGTTCCACCAGGCCTAATTGTCACTCACCAGCAAAGGCAGGCTATGCTATAGTATCTTCCACATCTATCCTTGAGGCTACTGCTCTGTCCCCCTCCACTACCTCTCGGCAAGCCAAACTCGTTGCCTTAACTCAGGCCCTCACTCTTGCAAAGGGACTATGCGTCAATATTTATACTAACTCTAAATATGCCTTACATATCCTGCACCACCATGCTGTTATACAGGCAGAAGAAAATTTCCTCACTACACAAGGGTCCTCCATCATTAATGCCTCCTTAATAAAAACTCTTCTTAAAGCTGCTCTACTTCCAAGGAAGGTAGGGTCATTCACTGCAAGGGCCATCAGAAGGTATCAGATCCCATCACTCAAGGCTATGCTTATGCTAATAAGGTAACTAAAGAAGCAGCTAGCCTTCCAATTTCTGTCCCTCATGGCCAGATTTTCTCCTTCTCATCTTTTCACTTTACATTTCCAGCTTTGCCTTACAAAAGGTCTCTTCTTCCTCTGTGGCTCCTCCACCTACCTGTGTTTACCTGCTAATTGGACAGGCACATGCACATTAGTTTTCCTTCTCCCAAAATTCAGTTGGCAAATAGGACCGAACAGCTTCCTGTTCCCCTCATGACACCAACACTTCACCACTATTTTGTTTTATTTTTCTTATTAACATAAAAAGACAGGAATAGGCCTCGACTTACTCACTGCTGAAAAAGGAGGACTCTGTATATTTTTAAATGAAGAGCGCCGTTTTTACCTAAATCAATCTGGCCTGGTATATGACAACATAAAAAAAAAAAAAAAAAAAAAAACTCAAGGATAGAGCCCAAAAACTCACCAACCAAGCAAGTAATTATGCTGAACCCCCTTAGGCACTCTCTAATTGAATGTCCTGGGTCCTCCCAATTCTTAGTCCTTTAATACCTGCTTTTCTCCATCTCTTATTCAGACCTTGTGTCTTCTGTTTAGTTCCTCAATTCATACAAAACTGCATCCAGCCCATCGCCAATCATTTTGTTACTGGGGGATCCTTGCTCCCAGAGCCCCCAAGATGGTGGTGGGCCGCTACCAAAATGGCGGTGGGCCACTTCCCAGATGGTGGCAAGCCTCACGTTCTCTGACCTGGGGTTCTTGGCCTCACAGATTCCAAGGAATGGAATCTTGGGCCATGCGGTGAGTGTTATAGCTCTATTAGAAGCCGTGGGTCATGGAAGAGAACCGTGGAACCCAGTGACCAGTGTTCAGTTCTATTAGGACAAACCCAGGCACTTAGCCATGCAGGAACAATGGCAAGCCTTTAGCCTGATCGGGAGTGGCAATGGGTACCTCACTGGATCAGGAGCACAGTGGACACCCTGCTGGATCCAGAGGGATGGAAGTCAGCAGCGGGTCTGTGACGGCGGCAAACAGCAGTGGTGGATGGCGAACAAAAGCTCAGCTTGAGCCATAAAAAACACGGACCAGAAGAGTGCAGTTGCAAGATTTAATAAAGTGAAATAGAGTGAAAAGAGAGCTCCCATACAATGGGAGGGGACCCAAAGGGGGTTGCTGTTGCTGGCTTGAATGCCTGGGTTTATATCCCAATCCTTGTCCTTCCTGCTGTGCTCTCAGGCAATAGATGATTGGCTATTGCTTTACCTCCTGTTTTTGCCTAATTAGCATTTTAGTGAGCTCTCTGATTGGTCGGGTGTGAGCTAAGTTGCAAGCCCCATGTTTAAAGATGGATGCGGTCACCTTCCCAGCTAGGCTTAGGGATTCTTAGTCAGCCTAGGAAATCCAGCTAGTCCTGTCTCTCAGTCCACCCTCTC
Source organism: Pan troglodytes (assembly GCF_028858775.2). Taxonomy (NCBI): domain Eukaryota; kingdom Metazoa; phylum Chordata; class Mammalia; order Primates; family Hominidae; genus Pan; species Pan troglodytes. The sequence goes on from NC_072402.2 coordinate 68,660,855, forward strand.
AACAGGAAAACCCAAGTACTGTTGGGGAGGTTGGCCGACGACTGCTCTAACTGCTCCCTACTGAATTGGAGTGTAGTAGGGGTTGTGCAGTTGAGATTTCCTTGGGAGGGGTGACTTCGATGTCATTAACATCAGAGCATAGTCTAGCAGGCCAGTCCAGGGGTTCATGGTAGATTTTAGTCATGGACTGCATCTGGGTTTCCATTTGAAGAACGATTTGTAGCTTTACAGCTTCAATTCTGGAAGAGAGAAACTTAACAAGGAAGTTAAAGATACAGGGTCCAAAGAGGAGTAAAAATATTATAGCTGCTAGAGGTCCTAAGAAGGGGAGAGTCCAGGGCATCCATTGGCTGAGGAGGCCCCAGGGTGCAGTGTTTTGAAGGTCCTCTGCTCTACATTATATTCGATCTCAAATTTCTTTAACTTTCTCAGTAATGATTCCAGATTGATTAACATACTAACAGCATTCTTCCCCTAAAAATAAACAGGTTCCCCCTCTTTTGGTGGTTAACAAGTCTAAAGCTCTTCGATTTTAAAGGACTACTGCTGCTAGGGAGTTAAGTTGATCTTCCTAGGTGACCAGGGAGTTGGTGACCGGCTCCATGTCACCATTTAGTTCTTGAAATAGTTTGTAGTAGAACTGAGTAGAGGTTGTGATACCGCCAATGCCAGTACCTAGTCTACCTAGCACTCCTGCTCCAATAACAAGAGGAAGAATGGGTACTCTTTTGTTGCAGGGCTTAGGTATGACATAATTGTATAAATCTTGTTCAGTGTAGATGGTCGTAGGGGGCACTAAGAATGAGAGGAAGCACATAGATTCTGAAGAGTCATTCAAACAATGATAGGCTGAGGTACCACAGACAAAAAATATTCCTGAAGGTAGCAGACTATTCGTGTGGGAGGAGTTACCCACCTGATGCCTTGGAAGTTGGTTTTGTCTATAGTATTGCTAAATTTTACACAGGTGAGGTTTGAGGTATGGGTTATTTCCAGATTGGAAACAAGAGGTCCTACTAGAATGGAAGTAGTGTTTATTTCTGGGCTGAAGTTGTTCCATTGTTCAGGTACAGGGATTGAAACACATGGCCTGAAGTTCAGGTGGAAGCACATCCATGCACAGCATGTAATCTGCTGGGTTAAGGTAATTATCAGTGGTTGGAGTTACATTACCCTTTTCTAACAGAATAGCCCCATACTTTAAGATTTTTGAGTTAATAAGCTATGTTTTTGCTTTTTTGACTTAGAATAATTCTGAACTGGTGAGGTGTGCTCACAATGAGGTTTCCTCTAAAAGTTACTTTTCTACATTTAGCAAAGCAGTTGCCGCTACTGACTGAATGCATTTGGCCCATCTATGGGTTATTGGGTGAAGGATTTTTGATAGGAAAACTATGGGTTGTCAGTGGCCTCAGACGCTTTCAGGCTATGCCCTTATTTACACTGACAACAAAGTGGTATTGTACTGTTATAGGGTCACAGACAAGACCTTCAATTATCAATTACAGGTTTTAAATTTACTCTGGCTTTTAGAGGAATAGGGCACACTTCTTTTTTTTACTATTTCTATCTTTTTCTTTCTTTTTCTCTTTGACTCCTTCTTTGTCTCCCTCTCCATCTCTCTCTATCTCTCTCTCTCCATCTCTCTCTCTCTCTCTCTCTCTCTCTCTCTCTCTCCATTTCTTTCTCTCTCTCTCCATCTCTCTCTCTTAGCCATTACAAACTTGGGGCCCTGGCAAGGGTGGTGGGGAACAGGTCCCACATAACTGCCCATGTCGAGAGCTGTATACCTAAATCGGGAGGGACACCAGGGATAAGACTCCCTGGGTTATAGCCTAGGTGCCTAAGGATGCAGCGTAGAGCTTCCTTCAATCCTTTTGGAGATACAACTTGCCAGAGGAAATGAAAGTCTGAACCATTAGTACCTCAGAGGAAGGGATCAGAGGAAGTACATTCAGAGGTAAGGAGAATTTGGGGGCTACACTTTCAAGAAAGTCGTGGTCAAGACCCCATTAGGTATGGGTCAGAAAGAAAGGTACGGGTGCACACATGGGCGACTGTTGAGTAGAGACTTCTGGCTGCACCATGATCTCAACCAGCTACTGCAGGGAGTTTGGGATGACAACTTTCTGCCTCTAGTCAGCCCTCAGCTTCCCCAAGAAAATTGAAAGTGGAAGCTGGCTCCAGGCAGACCAACGTCCCCAACCCAGAAATGTTGAGGGTTGCTAGAAAGCCCTTCCCCAGATAGCCTCACACCTGAGTCTTAAGTCCAGCAGCCACACTAATCATTTTTAACTGGTCAAAAGGTGACTGCTATTTTCCTCCAACTCTAAGGAAGGATAGGACAGAATAGCAAGCAAAAGTGGTCCAATATTACTCATTGCTTTGGAGGTCCCTTCATGGTCACCAAAATGTTACTGGGTGGTCCTTGCTCCCAGAGCTCCCAAGATGGTGATGGGCCACTTCCAAAATGGCAGTGGGCCACTTCCAAGATGGTGGCAAGCCTCACGTTCTCTGACCTGGGGTTCTTGGCCTCACAGATTCCAAGGAATGGAATCTTGGGCCATGTGGTGAGTGTTATAGCTCTATTAGAAGCTGTGGGTCATGGAAGAGAACCGTGGAACCCAGTTACTAGTGTTCCGCTCTATTAGGATGAACCCAAGCACTTAGCTGTGCAGCAACAATAGCAAGCCTTTAGCCCAATTGGGAGTGGCAATGGGTGCCTCGCTGGATCAGGAGCACAGTGGACACTTTGCTGGATCTGGAGGGATGGAAGTCAGCAGTGGGTCTCCAACGGTGACAAACAGCAGTGGTGGACAGCAAGCAAAAGCTCAGCTTGAGCCTTAACAAACACGGACCAGGAGAGTGCAGTTGCAAGATTTAATAGAGTGAAATAGAGTGAAAACAGAGCTCCCATACAAAGGGAGGGGACCCAAAGGGGGTTGCCATTGCCGGCTCAAATGCCTGGGTTTATATCCCGATCCTTGTCCCTCCCGCTGTGCTCTCAGGCAATAGATGATTGGCTATTTCTTTACCTCCTGTTTTTGCCTGATTAGCATTTTAGTGAGCTCTCTGATTGGTCAGGTGTGAACTAAGTTGCAAGCCCCATGTTTAAAGGTGGATGAGGTCACCTTCCCAGCTAGGCTTAGGGATGCTTAGTCAGCCTAGGAAATCCAGCTAGTCCTGTGTCTCAATTGTATATGACAAATGCTCCTTCTAACAACCCCACAATATCACCCCTTACCCCAAAATCTTTCTTCAGTTTAATCTCTCCCACTCTAGGTTCCCACACTGCCCCAATCCTGCTTAAAGCAGCCCTGAGAAACATCACCCATTATCTCTCCATACCACCCCCAAGAATTATCACTGCCCCAACTCTTCACTATTTTATTTTTCTTATTAATATAAGAAGACAGGAATGTCAGGCTTCTGAGCCCAATCCTGTACGTATACATCCAGATGGCCTGAAGCAACTGAAGAATCACAAAAGAAGTGAAAATGGTCAGTTCCTGCCTTAACTAATGACATTATCTTGTGAAATTCCTTCTCCTAGACAATGAGTCTCAGAAGCTCCCCACGGAGCACCTTGTGACCCCCGCCCCTGCCCACCAGAGAACAACCCTTTTGACTGTAATTTTCCACTACCTACACAAATCCTATAAAACTGCCCCACCCCTATATCCCTTCACTGACTCTCTTTTCAGACTCAGCCCACCTGCACCCAGGTGATTAAAAAGCTTTATTGCTCACACGAAGCCTGTTGGTGGTCTCTTCACATGGACACGTGTGACAGTGGGGGTGGGGGGTGGTGGCTCCTTTCGCTCTGCCAGAGCTCAAACCTTTTGCAGGATGGTGAGCATGCAGGTGAGTGGATACAGGAGCCCAGGCAAGTGCCTTTAGCTGCCAGCAGGAACAAACCCCATATGGCCCACAGCATCATCTAGCACCTGCTCTTGACTTCTGAAGCCCCACTGGGCATGTGCTGCAAACAATGGTCTTTTAGCAGTTACCATCCATAGATGGCTAAAGGTTAACCAGTTCAGTGGAGAGTCAAGGTGACAGCCTTTTACACCTTGCACTCTTGGTACCCAGTTCTTGTTCAGTGTCCAAGAAGAACCACATTGCATGAACGGTTTGAAAGGTGGTGAATGTGGAGGATTTTATTAATCAGTGGAAGTGGCTATCAGCTGAAGGGGAGCTGGAAAGGGGAGGGTGTGGGAAGAAAGTGATGTTTCCCTGAAGCTCAGCCGTCTCCTCCCAGGCACCTCTCCAAAGTTGTGCTGTCTGAAGTTGTCATGTGTGTCTATAGTCTCTGATGTTCAATTGCTTATTCTCCACTCAATGTTCAGCTGCTTGTCTCTCTGCCAGCTGAGGTCTGGGGTTTATATGGGCACAGGATGGGGGGAGGGTCAGGCTAAAAATGTAACACTTGGGCAGGAAAACAGGGATAAATGTTCTCATTTAGAACCATGGTTTCCAGGCTTGTGGGTGGGGCTTTTGCCAGGGAACCACCCTCTTCACCCAGTATTTCCCTGCCTCCTGTCTGTATCACTTACATGTTTAAGATATTTGTAGCAAAGTGATCAGTTTAAGATAACTGCCTTTATTATATCTGTGACTTACTTTGAATTTTTTACAAAATTTCATTGCCATATTTAAATCTTTCACAGAAATTCTTGATGATAGTAAGCTCTTCAGTTTACAAAGAAAGAAGCTGTGAAATCTGTTATTATGCATTCTGTTTTGTTTCTAATTGAAATTATAGTTTTGGAGCAAATGACCTCAGAATTATTTTTCAAAATTTTGCTGCATGAAATACATGAAATAACTGGCTATTTGATTATATAATAATTGACCTACAAAAATGAACCCCATAAACCAAGTGTAAATTATCTTTGACTTTTGCATGATACATTTTTTTTAATGCAGTGTGGATTGGTTGGTTGATTTTATTCCATTTTCTTGTTGCTGTTGTTTTGTTTTGTTTTGTTTTGTCTTGACACAGAGACGTTATTTCTTACATGGCTGTCAGTCTGGTCCACACTAATTGAAGAATCAGTTATCTTGAGCTAATTAGTCTTATCACATCGACTTTCTAATTATTTTTCAAAGTTCCTCTTCTTAATCAGTTTTCCATTTATAAATTTAAAGGTATTTTATCTCACTTGAAATAAACATGCATAAGCATCCCATCTAGGAAGTGAGGAGCGCCTCTTCCCGGCCGCCATCACATCTGGGAAGTGAGGAGCGTCTCTGCCCGGCCGCCCATCGTCTGAGATGTGGGGAGCACCTCTGCCCTGCCGCCCCGTCCGGGATGTGAGGAGTGTCTCTGCCCGGCCGCCCTGTCTGAGAAGTGAGGAGACCCTCTGCCTGGCAACCGCCCCGTCTGAGAAGTGAGGAGCCCCTCCGCCCGGCAGCCACCCCGTCTGAGAAGTGAGGAGCGTCCTCCCTCCTCGTCTGGGAGGGAGGTGGGGGGGTCAGCCCCCCACCCGGCCAGCCGCCCCGTCCGGGAGGTGAGGGGCACCTCTGCCCGGCCGCCCCTACCGGGAAGTGAGGAGCCCCTCTGCCCGGCCAGCCGCCTCGTCCGGGAGGGAGGTGGGGGGGTCAGCCCCCCGCCTGGCCAGCCGCCCCATCCGGGAGGCGAGGGGTGCCTCTGCCCGGCCGCCCCTACTGGGAAGTGAGGAGCCCCTCTGCCCGGCCAGCCGCCCCGTCCGGGAGGGAGGTGGGGGGGTCAGCCCCCCTCCCGGCCAGCCGCCCCATCTGGGAGGGAGGTGGGGGGGTCAGCCCCCCGCCCGGCCAGCCGCCCCGTCCGGGAGGGAGGTGGGGGGATCAGCCCCCTGCCCGGCCAGCCGCCCTGTCCAGGAGGTGGGGGGGGCGCCTCTGCCCGGCCGCCCCTACTGGGAAGTGAGGAGCCCCTCTGCCCGGCCAGCCGCTCTGTCTGGGAGGGAGGTGGGGGGGTCAGCCCCCGGCCCGGCCAGCCGCCCCGTCCGGGAGGGAGGTGGGGGGGTTAGCCCCCCGCCTGGCCAGCCACCCCATCCGGGAGGTGAGGGGCGCCTCTGCCCGGCCGCCCCTTCTGGGAAGTGAGGAGCCCCTCTGCCCGGCCAGCCGCCCCGTCCGGGAGGGAGGTGGGGGGGGTCAGCCCCCCGCCCGGCCAGCCGCCCCGTCCGGGAGGGAGGTGGGGGGGTCAGCCCCCCGCCCGGCCAGCCGCCCCGTCCGGGAGGGAGGTGGGGGGGTCAGCCCCCCGCCCGGCCAGCCGCCCCGTCCGGGAGGGAGGTGGGGGGGTCAGCCCCCCGCCCGGCCAGCCGCCCCGTCCGGGAGGGAGGTGGGGGGGTCAGCCCCCCGCCCGGCCAGCCGCCCCGTCCGGGAGGGAGGTGGGGGGGTCAGCCCCCCGCCCGGCCAGCCGCCCCGTCCGGGAGGGAGGTGGGGGGGTCAGCCCCCCGCCCGGCCAGCCGCCCCGTCCGGGAGGGAGGTGGGGGGGTCAGCCCCCCGCCCGGCCAGCCGCCCCGTCCGGGAGGGAGGTGGGGGGTCAGCCCCCCGCCCGGCCAGCCGCCCCGTCCGGGAGGGAGGTGGGGGGGTCAGCCCCCCGCCCGGCCAGCTGCCCCGTCCGGGAGGGAGGTGGGGGGATCAGCCCCCCGCCCGGCCAGCCGCCCTGTCCGGGAGGTGAGGGGCGCCTCTGCCCGGCCGCCCCTACCGGGAAGTGAGGAGCCCCTCTGCCCGGCCAGCCGCCCCCTCCGGGAGGGAGGTGGGGGGGTCAGCCCCCCACCGGGCCAGCCGCCCCGTCGGGGAAGTGAGGGGCGCCTCTGCCCGGCCGCCCCTACTGGGAAGTGAGGAGCCCCTCTGCCCGGCCAGCCGCCCTGTCCGGGAGGGAGGTGGGGGGTCAGCCCCCTGCCCGGCCAGCCGCCCCGTCTGGGAGGGAGGTGGGGGGGGTCAGCCCCCCGCCCGGCCAGCCGCCCCGTCCGGGAGGTGAGGGGCGCTTCTGCCCGGCCGCCCCTACTGGAGAGTGAGGAGCTCCTCTGCCCGGCCACCACCCCATCTGGGAGGTGTACTCAACAGCTCATTGAGAACGGGCCATGAAGACAATGGCGGTTTTGTGGAATAGAAAGGGGGGAAAGGTGGGGAAAAGATTGAGAAATCGGATGGTTGCTGTGTCTGTGTAGAAAGAGGTAGACATGGGAGACTTTTCATTTTGTTCTGTACTAAGAAAAATTCTTCTGCCTTGGGATCCTGTTGATCTGTGACCTTACCCCCAACCCTGTGCTCTCTGAAACATGTGCTGTATCCACTCAGGGTTGAATGGATTAAGGGCGGTGCAAGATGTGCTTTGTTAAACAGATGCTTGAAGGCAGCATGTTCGTTAAGAGTCATCACCACTCCTTAATCTCAAGTACCCAGGGACACAAACACTGCGGAAGGCCGCAGGGTCCTCTGCCTAGGAAAACCAGAGAACTTTGTTCACTTGTTTATCTGCTGACCTTCCCTCCACTATTGTCCTGTGACCCTGCCAAATCCCCCTCTGCGAGAAACACCCAAGAATGATCAATAAAAAAGAAAAAAAAAAAAAAAAGACTAAAAAAAAAACAAAAAACAACAACAACAAAAAAAAAAAACAAAAAAAAAACTCTAATCCCCAAATTCTCAGGGAGACTATTTTGAGTAATAATAAAACTCTAGTCTCCCATACAGCTGGCCCTGCATGAATTTCTCTTTCTCTATTGCAATTCCCCTGTCTTGATAAATTGGCCTTGTCTAGGCAGCAGGCAACATGAACCTGTTGGGTGGTTACATTGCGGTTATCTTTGAAACATAAATCATAAATTAAATTAAAAAAACAAAAACAAAAAGAGACAAAAACAAAAAAGATTAAAAGACAAACAATCAAATAAAGAATGAGCAAGGGTGGCTGGCAAGATGGCCAAATAGAAACAGCTCTGGTCTGCAGCTCCCAACGAGATCAACACAGAAGGTGCTTGATTTCTGCATTTCCAACTGCGGTACCTGGCTCATCTCACTGGGACTGGTTAGACAGTGGGTGCAGCCCACAGAAGGTGAGCAGAAGCAGGGTGGGTTGTTGCCTCACCCAGGAAGCACAAGGGGTTGGGGAACTCCCTACCCTAGCCAAGGGAAGCCACGAGGGACTGTGCCATGAGGAACAGTGCTATCCAGCCCAGATACTATGCTTTTCCCGTGGTCTTCACAACCTGCAGACCGGGAGATTCCCTCAGATGCCTACACCACCAGGGTCCAGGTTTCTAAGCACGAAACTCGGTGGCCATTTGGGCAGATGCTGAGCTAGCTACAGGAGTTTTGTTTTTTTGTTTTTTGTTTTTTGTTTTTTTCATATCCCAGTGGTGCCTGGAATGCCAGGAAGACAGAACCCTTCACTCCCCTGGAAAGGGGCTGAAGCCAGGGAGCCAAGTCATCTAGCTCAACGGATCCCACCCCAATGGAGCCCAGCAAGCTAAGATCCACTGGCTTGAAATTCTCGCTGCCAGCACGCAGCAGTCTGAAGTCAACCTGAAATGCTTGAGCTTGGTGGGGGGAGGGGTGTCTGCCATTACTGAGGCTTGAGTAGGCAGTTTTCCCCTCACAGTGTAAACAAAGCCACCAGGAAGTTCAAACTGGGTGGAGCCCACCCCAGCACCTCAAAGCCAGTGTAGCCAGACTCCCTCTAGATTCCTCCTCTCTGGGCAAGGCATCTCAGAAAGAAAGGTAGCAGCCCCAGTCAGGGGCTTATAGATAAAACCCCCATCACCCTGGGACAGAGCACCTGAGGGAAGGGGCAGGTGTGAGTGCAGCTTCAGCACAATTAAACCTTCCTGCCTGCCAGCTCTGAAGAGAGCAATGGATCTGCCAGCACAGTGCTTGAGCTCTGCTAAGGGACAGACTGCCTCCTCAAGTTGGTCCCTGACCCCCCTGCCTCCTAACTGGGAGACACCTCCCAGCAAGGGTTGACAGACACATCATACAGGAGACCTCCAACTGGCATCTGGTGGGTGCCCCTCTGAGAAGCTTCCAGATGAAAAAGCAGGCAACAATTTTTGGTGTTCTGCAGCCTCTGCTGGTGATACCCAGGAAAACAGGGTCTGGAGCAGACCTCCAGCAAACTCCAGCAGACCTGCAGCAGAGGTGCCTGACTGTTGGAAGGAAAACTGACAAACAGAAAGCAATAGCATCAACATCAACATCAACAAAAAGGACATCCATGCAAAAACCCCATCTGAAGGTCACCAACATCAAAGACCAAAAATAGATAAATCCACGAAGATGAGGAAAAACCAGCACAAAAAGGCTGAAAATTTTAAAAACCACAATGCCTCTTCTTCTCCAAAGGATCACAACTCCTCGCCAGCAAGGCAACAAAACTGGATGGAGAATGAGTTTGACAAATTGATAGAAGTAGGCTTCAGAGGGTGGGTAATAACCAACTCCTTTGAGCTAAAGGAGCATGTTCTAACCCAATGGAAGGCAGCTAAGAACCTTGATAAAAGGTTACAGGAACTGCTAACTAGAATAACCAGTTTAGAGAAGAACATAAATGACCTGATGGAGCTAAAAAACACACCGTGAGAACTTCATGAAGCATACACAAGTATCAACAGCCAAATTGATCAAGTGGAAGAAAGGATATCAGGATTGAAGATCAACTTAATGAAATAAAGCATGAAGATAACTTTAGAGAAAAAAGAATGAAAAAGAATAACAAAGCCTCCAAGAAATATGGGACTATGTGAAAAGACCAAACTTACATTTGATTGTTGTATCTGAAAGTGACAGGGAAAATGGAACCAAATTGGAAAACACACTTCAGGATATTACCCAGCAGAACTTCCCCAACCTAGCAAGACAGGCCAACATTTAAATTCAGGAAATACAGAGAACACCACAAAGATACCCCTCAAGAAGAGCAACCCCAAGACATAATTGTCAGATTTACCAAGGTTGAGATGAGGAAAAAATGTTAAGGGCACCCAGAGAGAAAGGTCAGGTTACCCACAAAAGAAGGCCATCAGACTAACAGCAGATCTCTCTGCAGAAACCTTTCAAGCCAGAAGAGAGTGGGGGCCAATATTCAACATTCTTAAAGAATTTTCAGTGCAGAATTTCATATCCAGCCAAACTAAGCTTCATAAGCGAAGGAGAAATAAAATCCTTTACAGACAAGCAAATGCTGAGAGATGTTTGTCACCACCAGGCCTGCCTTACAAGAGCTCCTGAAGGAAGCAGTAAATATGGAAAGGAAAAACCAGTACCAGTCACTGCCAAAACATACCAAAAGGTAAAGAACATCAACACTATGAAGAAACTGCATCAACTAATGAGAAAAATAAACAGCTAGAATCATAATGACAAGATCAAATTCACACATAACAATATTAACCTTACATGTAAATGGGCTAAATGCCCCAATTAAAAGACACAGACTGACAAATTGAATAAAGAGTCAAGACCCATCAGTGTGCTGTATTCAGGAGACCCATCTCATGTGCAAAGACACACATAGGCTCAAAACAGAGGGATGGAGGAATATTTACCAAGCAAATGGAAAGCAAAAAAAAAAAAAAGCATGGGTTACAATCCTAGTCTCTGAAAAAACAGATTTTATACCAACAAAGATCAAAAAAGGCAAAGAAGGCCATTATATAATGATAAAGGGATCAATGCAACAAGAAGGGCTAACTATCCTAAATATATATGCATCCAATACAGAAGCACCCAGATTCATAAAGCAAGTTCTTAGAGACCTACAAAGGGACTTAGACTCCCACACAATAATAGTGGGAGACTTTAACACCCACTGTCAATATTAGACATATCAATGAGACAGAAAATTACAAGGATATTCAGGACTTGAATTCAGCTCTGGACCAAGGGGACCTAATAGACATCTACAGAACTGTCCACCCGAAATCAACAAAATATACATTTTTCTCAGCACCACATCATAGTTATTCTAAAATTGACCACATAATTAAAAGTAAAACACTCCGCAGCTAATGCAAAAGAACAGAAATCATAACAAACAGTTTCTCAGACCACAGTGCAATCAAATTAGAACTCAGGATTAAGAAACTCACTCAAAGCTGCACAACTATATGGAAACTGAACAACCAGCTCCTGAATGACTACTGGGTAAATAATAAAATTAAGGCAAAAGTAAATAAGTTATTTGAAACCAATGAGGACAAAGACACAATGTACCAGAATCTCTGGGACACAGCTAAAGCAGTGTGTAGAGGGAAATTTATAGCACTAAATATCCACATGAGAAACCTGGAAAGATCTAAAATCAACACCCTAACATCACAATTAAAGGAACTAGAGAAGCAAGAGCAAACAAATTCAAAAGCTAGCAGAAGAGAAGAAATAACTAACATCAGAGCAGAAGGAGATAGAGGAATAAATAACCATTCAAAAAAAAATCAATGAATCCAGGAGCTGGTTTTTGAAAGATTAACAAAAGAGATAGACTGGTAGCCAGACTAATAAAGAAGAAAAGAGAGAAGAATCAAATAGATACAATAAAAAATGAAAAAGGGGATATCACCGCCAATCCCACAGAAATACAAACTACCATCAGAGAATACCATAAACTTCTCTATGCAAATAAACTAGAAAATCTAGAAATGGATAAATTCCTGGACACATATACCTTCCCAACATTAAACCGGAAGAAGTCAAATCCCTGAATAGAGCAATAACAAGTTCTGAAATTGAGGCAATAATTAATAGCCTAGCAACCAAAAAAAGTCCAGGACCAAGCGGATTCATGGCCGAATTCTACCAGAGGTACAAAGAGGAGCTGGTACAATTCCTTCTGAAAGTATTCCAAGCAATAGAAAAAGAGGGACCCCTCCCTAACTCATTTTATGAGGCCAGCGTCATCCTGATACCAAAACTTGGCAGAGAGACAACAAAAAAAAGAAAATTTCAGGCCAATATCCCTGATGAACATTGATGCGAAAATCCTCAATAAAATACTGGCAAGCAGAATCTAGCAGCACATCAAAAAGCTTATCCACTGCAATCAAGTCAGCTTCATCCCTGGGATGCAAGGCTGGTTCAACATACACAAATCAATAAATGTAATCCATCACATAAACAGAACCAATGACAAAAAGCACATGATTATCTCAATAGATGCAGAAAAGACCTTCAATAAAATTCAACACCCCTTCATGCTAAAAACACCCAATGAACTAGCTATTGATGGAACGTATCTCAAAATAATAACAGCTATTTATGAAAAACCCACAGCCAATATCATACTGAATAAGCAAACACTGAAAGCATCCCCTTTGAAAACCAGCACAAGAAAAGGATGCACTCTCTCACCACTCCTATTCAACATAGTATTGGAAGTTCTGGCCAGGACAATCAGGCAAGAGAAAGAAATAAAGTTATTCAAATAGGAAGAGAGGAAGTCGAATTGTCTCTGTTTGCAGATGACATGATTGTATATTTAGAAAACCCCATCGTCTCAGCCCCAAAACTCCTTAAGCTGATAAGCAACTTCAGCAAAGTCTCAGGATACAAAAGCAATGTGAAAAATCACAAGCATTCCTATACACCAATAATAGACATACAGAGAGCCAAATCATGAGTGAACTCCCATTCACAATTGCTACAAACAGAATAAAATACCTAGGAATAAAACTTACGAGGGATGTGAAGTCAGGAAACAACAGATGCTGGTGAAGCTGTGGAGGAATAGTAATGCTTTTACACTGTTGTTGAGAGTGTAAGTTAGTTCAACCATTCTTGAAGACAATATGGTGATTGCTCAAGAATGTTGAACTAGAAATACCATTTGACCCAGCAATCCCATTACTGAGTATATATCCAAAGGATTATAAAGCATTCTACTATAAAGACACATGCACATGTATGTTTATTGCAGCACTATTCACAATAGCAAAGACTTGGAGCCAACCCAAATGCCCATCAGTGATAGATTGGATAAAGAAAATGTGGCACATTTATACCATAGAATACTAGGCAGCCATAAAAAGGGATGAGTTCATGTCCTTTGCAGGGACATGGATTAAGCTGGAAACCATCATTCTCAGCAAACTAACATGGGAACAGAATACTAAACACCACATGCTCTCACACATTAGTGGGAGTTGAACAATGAGAACCCACGGACACAGGAAGGGGAACATCACACACTGGGGCCTGTTAGGGGGTGGGGGGAAAGGGGAGGGATAGCATTAGGAGAAATATCTAATGTAGATAACTGGTTGATGGGTGCAGCAAACCACCATGGCACATGTATACCTATGTAACAAACCTGCACATTGAGCACATGTATCCTAGAACTTAAAGTATAATTTTAAAAAAATGAGCAAAAGCCTTAATAGGTGCCTTACAAAAAAAGGTATACAAAATGTCATATGCTCACATGCAAATGCTCAACATTATCAGTCAGAGAAAAAATGCAAGTTAGAACCACGGGATACCAACACATCCTCAAAAATGGCTAAAATCAAAACATTTATTTGACATCATAAAATGCTGGCTAGTCTGTGGAACCACCAAAACCCATGTATATTTCTAGTGGGAGTATAAACATTTCTTAACACATGTTCACTTAAAACAAATTAACAAATATTTATTTAGCAAAACTTATATGCCAGACACCATCCTGGTCATTGCGAATACAAAGTTAAAAGGTTGACTTCAGGATAACAAATGAGATAGAAATAAAAACATGTGGTAATAGTATAGATTGATAAGTTCTGTGATGTGGTGAGTATAGGAGATTGTGGAAGCTATTTTCTGGGGAAAAATGCATAAGATTCATGCTAACTATCCCTTAAATGTTTGATAGAATCCCCAAGTAAAGCCATCTTGGGTTTGAAATTTTTTCGGGGGGGAAGATCTTTAATTACAAAGTTAATTTCTTTTAAAACTAAAGGAACTAAAGAGCTATTTGGATATTTCTACATTCTATTATATAAGTTTTGGTAATTTGTATCTTTTAAGAAATTTGTTTACTTTAAGTTATCAGATTTATTATAAAATTTTTCAGAATGTTCCTTATTACCCTCTATGTCATTAGCTCTGAAGTGATATCTCTTCTTTTATTCCTGCATTACTAATTTATATTTCCTTACTTTTCGTTTATATCTGTCTAGCTAGGAGTTCTCTAGTACTTTCTTCTTTGATAAATGGCTTATTTAGAAGTGTGTTGTTTGATTTTCAATTATTTGGGGATTTTTCAGATGTCTTTTACTATTAATTTCTAACTTAATATCATTGTAGTAAGAGATTTCAATCTTATAGAGCATGTTCAATTCACTAATGTTGTTAGTGAATGTTTCACTTGAAAAAAAAAACATATTCTGCAGTTGTGTGGCTGCAGTGGTTTATGGCAATTTGGTTAAGTAGGTTGATTATGTTGTCCAAGTCTTCTATATACTTACTAATTTTTTGTCTACTTCTTCTATTAATTACTAAGAGAAGAATGTTAAAATTTTCAACTGCAATTTTGGATTGTTTTATTTTTCCCTTCAATGCCCTCAGTTCTCCCTTTGTGGATTATACATTTAGAATTATTATATCTTCTGGATGAATTGGTATAGTCAGTCTCATTTTTTTAACATTAGTGTTTGTATGGTATATGTATATTTTTACTTTTTACTTTTAATCTGTTTTTTTTCTGTTTAGTGGGTTTATCTTGTAAACCACAAATAATATGGCATTTTTTCAAATTAAAATGTCTTTCTTTTAGTAGGAATGGCTACATCATTTACACACAATGCAATTATTGGCATTTATTTAAGTAACACCATGTTGAAATTTGACTGTAATTGTCCCAGCTATTCTTTATTCCTTTTTTCTCATTTTCTGACTTTTTAAAATTAATTGAATTTTTTGTGTATTCCATTTTATGTTCCCTATTTATTTTTAAACTGTACCTTTTTGTGTCTTTCTTTGTTTTAGTTACTATGCTGTTTCACAATATGCATCTTAAATGTGTCATAATTTAGCTTCAAATAATATTATATAATTCTGCATGTAAGAACTTTATAATGATACACTTTCATTTATCCCCTCCCCATTCATTTTGGTAATGTTTTTATAATTTTTTTTACACATGAGATAAATCTCATACTACATTGTTACACTAATTATCTATTAAAGAAATTAACAACTCATAAAAATATTTTATTGCCTTCATATTGACTATGTCTGGAATTATTTATTCCTTCACATAGTACAAGTTTCTATCTGGTATCATTTTTATTCTGCCAGAAAAACATTCTTATTTTTGTTTCTGTTTGTTTGTTTTGTTTTGTTTGAGACAAGGTCTTGCTCTGTCACTTAGGCTGGAGTCTAATGGCATATACCACCACACCAGGCTAATTAAAAAAATTTTTTTTTTTGTAGAAACGGGGTCTTCTTATGTTGCCCAGGCTAGTCTTAAACTCATGGGTTCAATTAATCCTCCCACCTTGGCCTCTCAAAATGCTGGGATTACAGGCATGAGCCTTTACTCCAGACCAGAACTTCTCCTTTAACGTATCTTTTGGTGTAGCCCAATAAGAAAAAAATCTTCACAGGTCTTGTGCATTTAACTATATTTCAATCTCATTTTTGAAAATCATTTTTGCAGAAAACAGACTTCCATGTTGACACATTTTTTTTCCTTAGGACTTTAAAAACGTATTGTTGTCTTCTGGCTTGCATAGTTCTTGATGAGATGTCAGTGGCTATTTTTACTGTTATTCTATTCTGCATAATATATCTTATTTCTCTGGCTGCTTTTAGGATTTTTATCTTTGTCACTGATTTGTAGTAGTTTAATTATAACGTACTTTTTTTAGCTTGCTTTGTGTTTATGCAGCTTGGAGTTTGTTGAGATTCTTGAATTAGTGAGGTTAGTTTATAGTTTTCATCCAATCTGAAAAATTTTAGCCCTTATTTCTTCAAAAGAATATTCTGCCACAATCTCTGTCCTCATTTTCTCATTGCAATTACAAATACAATATATGGCTTGACATTGCCTTATGGGTCATTAAGACTGTTAAGTTTTTTTCAGCCTCTTTTCTGTCTGTCATTAAATTTGGATCATTTCTGTTGCCGACCTGGAAGTTCAACATTCTTTTCTTCTGCAGTGTTTAATCTAGTGAAAATTTCAGTTCAGATATTGTTTTACAGTTCTAGAATTCCCATTTCGTTTTTTTATTATATATAAATTCCAGTTCTGTACTGAGATTTCCTATGTGCTCTCTTATTATTTTCATGTTTTCCCCTAAACCCATGGGCAAATTTAAAGTCTGATCTTCTTACTCTGTCATTTCTTTCATTATTTCTGAATCCATCTTTATTGACTGATTTAATCCTGACTAAGACTTATACTTTTCTGCATCTGCCTTGTAATTTTTTAGTAGTTATTGGATGTTATGGGTGCTATATTGTTGAGTGTCTGGATTTTCGTGTTTCTTAATGGAGTATTCTATTTTGTTCCATCATGCTAACAATTTACTTACCCATCAGCTCGATCCTTTCAAGACTTGTTTTTAACTTTGTTAATGTAAAATTAGTATAGGTTTCACTCTAGGGCTATATTAGCTCTACTACCTAGGTTTTGTCTCTCTGGGACTCTACTAAACACCAAGCATTTTTAATGATGATTCTTCACTCATCCAGCCTTGTTTGAGCTCTATAAATTGTTCTTTCATCACTCCTCAGTGGATGTTTTTTACTCAATAGTAGGCTCTTTCCCTGGCCTCATGCTGTCTTACCGTGTATGCACAGCTTAATATTCAGCCAAAGACTCAGTGGGTTCTCCTATGTAGATTTATAAAGCTTCTTCTTATCAGAGCTCCTTTATCCTCACTACCTTGCCCTGCAAATTCTAGCTGCCGCTGTGGCCTGGAAGTCAGATATCTGGCTTCATCTTGGTGAGATTACTATATTCCGTTTGATGCCCACTCCCAGAAATTTTCTGTAGGTAAAAAGCCAGATGATCATGTTGCTTAGCTCATCTGTTTTTCTCCTCTCAGAAATTCCAGTCCCTCACTGCCTATTGCCCAACATCTTAAAACATAATTTGTTGTCAAGTTTTCTAGTTACTTAAGGGAAGGGCATAGTTGGGTAGTAGTTATGTCCTCAGGCCCAAAGCCAAAGTCCCTTGAATTGTGTTGTAAGAAAACTAAAGAGTCTGGTAAACTGGGTGAAAAGTCTGGATTTCCTCTATGAAAACAGGGAAGCCCCAACCAGCGCTCCAGGCAGGGAAGAGACATGAAATTACTATATTTTAAAAATATCAGTCTGTTACAATAAGAATGGATTACAGATGAGAAATCATGGAAGAAAGTAGATCAGTTAGAAGGCCACTTCAGTATTCCAGACAACATATTGTAGTCTTAGACTTTTTTTTATTTTTTATTTTTTTTTTTGAGACAGAGTCTCACTCTGCCACCCAGGCTGGGGTACAGTGGTGCGATCTGGGCTCGCTGCAACCTCTGCCTCCCGGGTTTAAGCGATTCTTCTGCCTCAGCCTCCTGAGTAGCTGGGATTACTGTTACTATACCTGGCTAATTTTTGTATTTTTAGTAGAGAAGGGGTTTCACCATGTTAACCAGGCTGGTCTCAAACTCCTGACCTGAGGTGTTCTGCCTGCCTCAGCCTCCCAAAGTGCCAGAATTACAGGCATGAGCCACCGTGCTTGGCAGGCTTAGACTTTCTAATAGTAGTGGTAATGAAGAAAAATGATGATAGTTGAGAAATAATTTGCTGATAGTTTCTATGTGGAAAATAAGGGAAAGGAAAAACTCAAGAATGATTCTCAGGTTTTTGTTAGCCAACTAAATGGAAGGTGATGCCATCTACTGAAATACTGTTGTACATATTTCTATATAAAATAAGAACTGTGTTTTATGAACATACTTAGTTTACCAGGACAGCAATAAAGTATCACAGACCAGGTGGCTTAAACAACAGAAATATATTGTCTCACAGTTCTGAAGACATTCTTTCTGAGGGTTGTGAGACAAGAATCTGTTCCTGGCCTCTCTGCTTGGCCATTTTCTCCCTATGCCTTTCCACGTTGTCGTCCCTCTATGCATGTCTCTGTGTCCAAATTTCCCCTTCTGTTAAGGACACCAGTTCTATTGTATTAGGGCCCATTCTAATGACTTCATTGTAACTTGATTACCTCTAGAATGAACCTATCTTTGAATAAGGCCATATTCTTAATACTAGTAGGACAGTCTTCAATATATGAATTTGGAGGAGCACAATTCAATTCATAACGACAGATAAGTCTGAAAAAAAGACCCAAAGCTAAAATGTTTCTAATTAATGACACTTTATAAGATGTTCAAACATATGGACAATGATGGCAATAAAAGCTTTTTTCCAAGGTCTGCAGAATACAAAATGTAATATATACATTAATGTTCACTACAATGTTAAAATTTTGTGTATGATTTTATATATGACTGTGTGATATTTCTAAATTATAATGTGTGGTGTATATGTGTGTATATTAATAATTGACTTAAATGTCTCTTGGTAATATTCTTGGTGATCCATGCTAACACCAGATTTCCAAAAGCATATTTAAAAAATCATCTCAGCAAGGAATTTGTATGGGGATGCATAATGAACTAAGATTGCATAATTCAGGTGCAAAGAAGAAAAAGAAGGTCTTGAATACAAAAGGAAAAAATAACTAAAAATTCTACATGATAGCAAACAAGGAATTGGTTTCATGAGCAGAGTCTTTACATAATGAAAAAAGTTATACAAATGGGAGAAAAATATTTCATGCTTGGTAGTAATAAATACATGGGAATGAAGAACACTCAGAAAAAGAGACCACACAAGGAAAAATGTCACTAAATGAAAATGTGTCTCCCAATCTTCAATGAGGGGGTGGTAGCTTTCTGCACTAATACAAAGAAGTGATGATTAGCCCTATAAATTTTTCTTATACACTGAAGCTGTAATATAAATAAATATCTTGAGAACAGACAATACCCTAATATGTTTTACATATGTTCTAAGTTTGTTATTACAGATAATAAATTTATATACTTAAAACTCCTCATAATCATTAGTTTGTTATTCATTGAGCCAAAAATCTTGTGAGATTTCCCAATTTAGAGAAGAGAGAAGCAAGACAGGAAAGCATGAATTCATTACTAAATCAAATACGGAATCAAGTCTCTACAATGTCAATACAGAGCTTTATGTTTAAGATTCTCATTCCAGGATTTAGCTCACCCAGACATTTTTTCCCATTATATGTTTTCAAGCACTTTATATTAAGCGTGCTTTTAAAAACATATTACTGTGGAACTATATAGTAAATTCTAATCCTTCCAAGCCTATTTTTGTATTCCAAGAACTCTGAGGTATTCATGTTTCCTCAATCAAAGACCCAGCTCTTTGGAAATAAGAAAGAAGATCTTGTGTTATACTTATTCCATGAGCTTAAATTAAATATTCCAAAATTCTTTAGCTTCACATGTGTTATTTCATTTGATTCTCACAACAACCTTTGAACAAAGGTATCTTTTTTTATAGTTCAGAAAGGAATTCAGAAGATTGAGTAATTTGCACAAAAGAAGCCAGTTCTAACTAAGTAGAACTTAAATTAAACCAATGTATTAGGAAAAAGGCAATGTCACAAAGACAAGGAGGCTTACTTTTCCTTTTATCCTTTTCCCTGCCCCAAGAAGATCAAATCTACTTTTCTCATATAACAATCCAGAGGTGAATGGTTCATGAATAGCAGGATTGCTTACATCCTTAAAGTCTATTTTCTACTCTTCGTTCAAGATTTCAATTGTCTCATTTTCTCAGTCATAAGGAAGCGGAAAAGAGGAGATACTAACAATTGCTTTATTTGTAAGTGTTTTATTTTTAACACAGCTATACTCCAGCTCATAGTCCAAGAACCAGAACATGATCATACCTAATTGCAACAGATAAAATTCTAATTGTAGGCCATGTATTCGGGAATGAAATATAATCAGAGTTTATTAGTACATGCAGAATGTGTTAAGTACAATAATTTAGAGAAACCCATGGGGATCAGCCAGATGATGTGCAAAAAAAAAAAATATGGCAATAAAGAGGGGACTAAATAGTATCTACTTCTTTGTAAAATGAGAGTTTCATGAACCAAGAACTTGATTGAGTGTGTATCAAGTAAAAATGGGGTAAATGCTGTCCTTCACAAGCACCATTCCCAGTTACCTAGCAAATATGTTCCCCTTCTTGTGGTAATGATATTATAATGATATTATACTCAGAATATAGATATTATACTCAGCATATAGATTACAGCAAGCAGAAGATGATTAACAAGTGAACTCCTTGTTGGAAGAAGATCTGGGGAGGGTTTTGAGAGAGGCTTTAGCATCTGGCAAATGATATGACAGCTAACAAGGGACTTAATTGTAGATAAAAGAGACCTTCTTGCATTCTGCAGAGTTGTTAAAATGCCCTCTGACTAGTTCATGGTCCAAACAAATGTAGATTTTGCATTGCCTTCAAGAGTGTTATTGCTGCATGGCAGAAAGTCCTACAGTGAGCACATTTAGGAGAGTTGCATAAGCCGATTTGTTCCAAAAACAATGAAAATAAATGCTCTGCCAGGTAGATCATTATAGAACACATAGGTACTTAAGGTTCTCAAATGCAATTTAATATTAATTTGACATTAAACACAGACTTAACTAATCATCAATTTGGATTTGATTTACAAAGACTTGCTGGAACCAATTGCTTTCATTAAGATCTAAAAGTATGTGCCTGAAATATATGGTATAAGGAAAATAAAGCTACAACATGCATCCTAAGAGGGAATTTCAGAAACAAAGAACATATGCACTAGAAGTAACAATGTATGCTCAAGGATATTATCTCAATTCTAGTCAAGGAATATATTCAGAAGCAATGAGGATATAGTTGAAAAGGAGGAGAGCTGTTTGGTGAAAGAACTTAGATTATGTATAGATGCGATTAATTAGGTAATAGGTAATCTCAACAGGTTTTGATGAAAGCATTGCTTGAAGCAGATGTGCTATGGACTTAAATATAAGTAAATGTATCATTTATAACTATAATTCAAGTAGCAAAAGTCCCTTTTACCTCATCTCATTTATGCTACTGAAAAACTCACCATTTTTATATTTATTGTCAGTAGTATTCACAGAAGTGCTTTCCTTGTCTTCACATATCACCCATTCTGCCATTCTCATAGCAGAGCTACTTATTACCCACTTTGTTTTTCTTTCTGATGTACATCCCATTTATCCAGCTAAGTGACACTTTACACCTGAAAGATTTCAGATTCTCAAGCTCCTTTATTTCCAAGAGCTTTTGGATACACTTTCTATCATAAGAACAGGTGAGCATTGTCCACTGAGTGGCAGGAATCAGGAAGAGAATGTGCAGCAAAGAGGTAAGTACTGGGAATGCATAGACGAAGAAGTAGGTATTAAAAATTGTGTTAGCATGGTCCATGTAATCTGTCAAGTGAACAAATACTTATAGAATGTGTATCATGTGTTGGAACCAAAAAGTTATTCCCTTAAGGGGTTTAAAACAGATGTATTAGGCAGAGATAGCTAGTTGCCTATCTAATATCCCTTCTTCACTTTTTCATTGTTAGCAGAAACCATGTATATCCGAAGTGGTAATATTCCTAGCCTCATTTGCAACTAAGAATGGCTTTAAGATTAAGTTCTTGCCAAAAAGACGTAATTAAAAGTTTTACCTTGGTGCTCTAAGATAGCTCCTTTAAAGAACAACAGATGATTATTGCATGCCCGTTTTTGCTATGCTCCCCTTCCTGCCAATTAACTGGATAGCTGATGTAATGGATGGACCTCTAGCAGCCACATTAAACCATTAGGCAACTGTAGGAATGGAAACCACATGTTAAGGTTGAGAAAGGCAGAATGGAAAGAGAGACAAATTTAGACCCTGATGAGCTGTCATATCAGTTCTGAACTATCTTCCACCTATCTGACTTGAGAGATTATTGCTCAAGTCACTTTTCCAAGTTACTGTTAAATGTGTGGAATTTAATCCTAATACAATATAAACTCTTTTCATTAGATTATTATAGGGGAGATCAGAGGGGAGGGAATCCAATAAATTAAAGATTCCACAAAGCCAATGGTAATTATTTAAAAGTTTACCAAGGCCCATATTATTGTAACTTGTTATATTTTCCAGATTTTACTTGTGTGATATACTGTCGAGCTTACTCAAGCACTAATTTATCTTTTCTTCTTTGAAAGATAATTCTCACTCTTCAGAGGCATTATTATTATATCTAATTTTCAACATTATTACACAAATAAAAGATAAAAATGGGCAAGGAAAATGTTTATAAAAAATTGTTTTATATTAAGGCCAGGCATGGTGGCTCACCGCCTGTAACTCCAGGACTTTGGGAGGCCGAGGTGGGCAGATCACTTGAGGTCAGGAGTTCGAGACCAACCTGGCCAATATGGCAAAACCCTGTCTCTGCTAAAAGTAAAAAAATTAGCCAGATGTGGTGGCACACACCTGTGGTCCAGCTACTCGGGAGGCAGAGACAGGATAATCACTTGAACCAGGATGTGGAGGTTGCAGTGAGCCGAGATCACACCACTACACTCCAGCCTAGGTGACAGAGCAAGACTGTCTCAAAAAAAAAAAAAAGAAAGAAAAGATTTTTTTTAATTAAAAAGAAAGTGTTTTATTTATTTTGTTTTGTGTTTATTGTTGTAGGTGATTACTTGCTGTTTAGTTTCAGAAATAATTGAGCAATCAACCTTATCAAATTTTATAAAACATAAAATTACAATGTCTAAAAATAATTATTTTACTCAGAAAGCATAATTCTGACGGAACTGTAATATTTGTCAACAAAGAACTCAATTGGATTCTCGTTGTCCAAATATGACACACACTTCTCGAACATCTTTTAGTACTCAAAGTAAACACTGAAATAATGTGACATTATTATGTCCACAAACTGCAAATACCTGAAAATTTTATAAGAGAGGGGGAATAAAGCATTTGATCGCCAGTGGCATATGTTTTGAATTGTACTACATGAATTAAATGTTTGCAAACAACTTTGAATAAGTAAAGAGACTGGGGAACGAAACAATATAATCTACACTGTAAAAAGATACATATCCTAAGGCCGAAGAAAAAAGTTTTCCTTTTTTTGGACCATAGCAGAAATATTTGATGTAGGAGGTGAGTTTTTTGCCATTGGGGTTTTTTTTCCCTTGCTCCGTTCTCACAAGTGGTTTATTTTCTATAATGTACATCCTCCTCCTCACCACAAAAGACACAATCAGTGCATTTCAACAGCTTGAAGAGATTACCTTCTCTCCTGCATTAAATTCAAAATTTTTCTCTTTCTTCTTTCTTCCTCTTTCCTATTTAGAGTCATGTGTTACGAAATTGGCAACTGCTAATGAGGGATAAGCATCTTGACCATCTTATTAGGTCTAAAAACTGGTCAAAGTCACTTGAGTTTGAGTTGTTTCCCACATTGTCATCAGGAGATGCCCCAACCAGAAGCACATCCAGTAGTGAGCTCCCCAACCGGCTACTTATGAATTCTCTCCTGCACTTTCCTTTTGCTATGTGTCCTGTCCTTAAAATATTTTCTCAAAGTTCCACTTCAGAAACATTTTGAAAAACTACTTTATCCAATATAAAAGTCAGGAAGTACAAAAGTTAAGGTTCTCACAACATCCATAACTCACACATATTGCACAGATTGTATAGATTAAGCTTGAATTTTTGTCACCTAACCCGTGATCAAAAATATTATATGCATTCAATGTTGAAGAGCTAATGTTTCTCTGACATTCTGTAACACCCAATGTTTCTATTAAAATTTAGTCTTTATGTTCTTTCAACATTCAAATTAAAAACAACATTTTAAGATTAGCAGAATTAGTTCATCTATATCTATGACCCCTTTTTCCAACACAAAAATGGTAGTGAAAAAAATTGTTTTCCAAAGTACTATTCCAGTGTTGTTCCTGAATATTTGCTTGACTAAGAGTAGGTATTTTTATAAGCTGTGGTTTGTTTTTGTTTTTTAAATAAAGATCATAGGTGTTTTGAGTCTCATACCAAAAAAAGAAAAACTTTTCTCCTACCCTTACCTTGAAAACAAATTTTCAAAAATGCAGATTTTATGTTACTGTAATGTCCAGCACCTAATTTCAATGTCTGTTTTTTTTCCAATATGCTTTATTTGACCTGTCCTCAAGGAGCATAAAACATTTTCACAGTTCTGAGAACTGCTCTAACTATTATAGGATGAAAACACTGAAGTTAAATATGTGGTATCATGTAAATAAAGTCATTTTTCAAGCTTCTTCCGTCCCTTATATACTTCTTCTATCATATATTTTATGAATATATAAATTTATTTTTATTTTAATGAAATACATTTTCCTAAAAAGATAACTAATGGTTTACAACAATTAAAAATGTTGTCGTATAAAAAAGGTAATGCTTGAGACTTAATAAAAATTTGTAAATTTGAAAATATAGTTTTCTGCCTATCAAATTGACAAAGATTTTCAAAATGTATGCTAAGCTGCATTGCTGACATTGTAGAAAATTTGATATTCTCAAATATTGCTGCTAAAAAATAATTGCTCTAGTTTTTCCAGGGGGGAATTTTCTAATTTCTATTAGAAAAGTGGATAAACAAATTGTGGTATAACCAGGTATTTCAATATTATATAACAAAGATCATACTTCTAAAGAATATTTAATAGGTAAGTTCTCATACTATAATTTTATAAGTGAAAAATGCAGGATACAGGCTGGGCATGGTGGCTCACACCTGTAATCCCAGCATTTTGGGAGGCCAAGGCAGGTGGATTGCCTAAGGTCTGGGGTTCAAGACTAGCCTGGCTAACATGGTGAAACCCCATGTCTACTAAAAATACAAAAAAAAAAATTAGCTGGGTGTGGTAGCGCACGCCTGTAGTGTCAGCTGCTCAGGAGGCTGAGGCAGGAGACTCACTTCAACCCAGGAGGTGGAGGTTGCAGTGAGCTGAGATCGCACAACTGCACTCCAGCCTGGGTGACAGAATGAGACTCTGTCTCAAAAAAAAAAAAAAGCAGGATACAAAGCTGTATATAGATTATTGCCAAGTTTAATTTTTTGTAGTGTTTGCAAAAATGGCCACAATAAGTGCCTTTCACATTGATGACATTTGAATCATATCTTCCCATCTGACTCTGAACTTGGCCATAAGACTTGCTGTGGCCAACTAGGCATTAGCTCATGAGAAGAAAGCAAAGGCTTAATAAGGGCTGGCATGTGTAAATTCACCCTCATACTGCTCTTTGGAACTTTGAGACCACCATGTAAAGAAGCCTGAGATCATGTTCAGGAAAGTGGGAGGCTCTATGAAACAGAGACAAGCCATCCCAGCTGCTGCTCCTAGAACAACCAGAAGCCAGTGCCTAGCATAGGAATGAGGCCACCCAAGGGCGCCCAGTCACTGCCAACTTGCCAGTAGATTGAAAGAGTTATGAGCTAAATGACTATTTTTTGTTGTTGTTGTTGTTTGTTTTTGTTGTTGTTGTTTTTTAAGCCACTAGGTTTTGGGCTTGGTTTGTAACAAAGCAAAAACTAGATAGTAAGATGACTACAGACGTTGATCTTTTCCTTTCAAGCCTTCAAAGTTTTCGAAATAGAATATAATTAGTGTGACCTTTGTTTATAATCAGAAGATTATGTTAATTTATACTGAGCAAAAAAAATAGATCCAAACAGATCAACTAAAAATGGTTGAAGAAAAATTAGAAAAAATGAGTTACATTTCTTATGAGTCCTCCTCGGTTATCAGCTTTCCCATAGAGCAGTGTGGTCAGCTCTGGGAATGCGTTTTTATTAAACTGTTATTTATATATTTTCTTTTTGGTTTCATTCCAACGACTGGTTTTATCATAGCTCCTCTCTGTGGTATTGGTGTCAGTAACAGACAAGTTTAAAGTCACCATTAAAAGTCTCATTACAAAAATCATTAGGCAGAAAATGACTAACCTATTATCTTCCTTTGTTAAAAAAATTCTCTTACTCACATTTAATTATAGAATATTTTCAAGAAAATACCATTAGAAAATCAATTATTGTGTAACTTTTATCGTTTAGTATATGCTTAATGTAGATTTTGTAGAAAATGAGATTAACTTATGATTACAACCAAATATTCACAAATATCAACACAGGTTCTGTGTAATATGTATGTTAAAAAAAGACACTGTCTTTTTATAAAAGTAACTAGATGAAAAACAAATTTTACTTAAAAAACTTTACCTTTTACAGAGTTAAATATTTATTTGGTAGAAGTAACAATAGCTGATCAATAAATTCAGTATTTATTTGGTAGATAGAATTCAGCAGATATTAGAAGATAGTTGGTAAACTGCTACACATGATACTAGATCACCGCATATGCTAAGTGACAAGGAAGAAGAAGAATAGTGGGGAGGGGGAGGAAAAAATCCAGTGCAGAGGGTGACATTCTGTGTATTGCCCTGTGAACCTTCCTATAATTGACCCCACATATTCACACTGCTTCCTCCACTGTCCACCCCACACTCCATCCCTCACATATAAAACATTAGTAAAATTCTCCTGAAACTATCCAGTGCTTGATATGGGAGAAACTTTTCAATAAAACTGGATTAAATAACTGCATGTTACACCAAGGTAAAGTGGCAGATCCAGATGCAGAAGCCAGATGGACAGTGACATCTGCAAGGAACATCCACCTGCAATAGCATGCCCAATGAGCTAACTGCAGGTGCAAACACAAAACTCACTAATCCCCAAACTAGCCCCTTCTTTGCATCAACAACACAGTGGAATCAGCTCACTACAGCTTGTGCTCTCTGGCCTCATTTCTCCAAGCAGGGAAAAGGAAAAACAGCCAAGCTGAAAAAGAGTCTCTGGGGAGAAGAAGACCAAGGGAAAGTTAGGAAGCACAAAAAGTTTTCTTGGGCAGCTTCCCCTACTTGTGCTCGCTCAGTGGCATGCTCCTCCTCCCCCATGACCTATGTCCCTGCCACTCTGGCAGAGTGATTTTTTTGCCCAATTTTTGCCTCATTTCCCCACTCACATCAACTGGAAGTCTTGACCCTTCAGTTCTCAGTGCCTGCAAAATGATTTATGTTAGATTTTTGTGCTTTTCTGGGAAATCATTTTTCCTCCTGTTGTTCCTAATTACCCTTACTGTTTTCCCTTTCCCTATAGGCATGCTCCAGCTGCTTCCTGATGAAGGAAAGCTTCCAGATAGATGCTTGCTTGCTGAAAGCTGAATCCAAAGAAGCTGACACCAGTGTCCTTAGACTAATAGCAAGCCAAAAATTAAACTTTCTCTTCCCTGAACTATGGCCAAGGCCCTCTCACAGTTTGGAAATTCTTAAAACCTCCAGATCCAGACCCTGTGTGTTGGAAATTGCACCATTTAGTCACTGGGTCCCCAGTAGAAACCTAACTTAGGTCAGTGGGATAAGGTTTATCTTCCTCCTAGCCCTCTGAAGATGGACCTGCTTGACACCCTGAGTAGGAAGGCTGCTAGTAAAACTTTATACTCCACCCATACACACCAATCCCTTTACAACCCAAATGGCTACCCCAGCTGGCCTCAGAAATATTTATAGAACTGTATGAATTTACTGTGAGCTAACTTTATGGCAGTCACTTGTTCTAAGAAATTCACATGTATTAGCATCCTTACATGTATTAGCCTCTTGAAGTAAGTATGATTTTGAAGACAGAAAAACAGAAAATTAGAGGAGTTAAATAATTTTTCCAAGACTCCCTCAAAGATTAAGTGGCAGTGATGTGATTTGAAACCCAGCTATTCTCCCCTAAGACAATACTAATTCAACTGCTTCATCTCACAGTTAAAAACTAAAGGTCCTAAATGTATAATAATGGGTTAAAATAAACAAGGCCATTTTAAATATGTGTTGAGATATGTCTCAAATACTAGAAGCTATAATATATCTGCATTATTGAAATAAGATTTACACAAATATAAAAGCCAAGATTAAAATCAAAACCCACTTTTTTTTCCTGAACCATGATGCTTTTTTTTTTTTTTTTTGTCACCAATGCATATTTATTTTCCAGCTCATGGAACATGCTCAGGATAGATTTGTTGAATGATTAAATGAATTATGTTTGAATAATTTGATTTAATGTCATTCCACTCCTGCAGGAACTTTGAGTTGGTAAACTTGATTCCAAAGAGTCTCCGCTCTTTAAGGATGGTTGGGCTGCATAACTGCTGTTCAGACAGCATGGCCATTTGTTCAGAACTTTAAAATTTCTTGGGAATGTTCTATCAAAAAGTGCTAATGTGGACACTGATTGTGTGGCTATCCGGAATGGTGATAAATATGCTCCTTAGGTATCTGTTAGAATCAGCCCTGCCCAATGAGAAAACATTCCTGCTCTGTATGTCCTTTTCTCAACCATACAGCAACATTACTTAACAGCTCTCTAAACAGTTTTAAGAGACTTAGTTCTGCTCTCCCAGACCACAGGGAAGAAAGCCATGTTCCTTGGGCAGAACAACCCTTCACATGTTCTTTACTCTCCAGTCTCACCATAAGTCACGCTGGGTTGTTCCTTCGTCACCCGCAGGAACATGTTGCTCACACGCAGCCCTTCCCTGCTAAAGTCTGCATTGCCTTGTAAAGTCCAATTTTCTCTTAACTGCATCATGCCATGCACTGTAAATCACATTTGCATCCCATTTAAAACATAAACCACAATAGACACTGAAGAACAAAAGGAACTACAAGCCCAGCTTTTTTTGACAAAACTCCCACACATTGATAATTGGAAGCACATAAATATGTACACAGATGAGGTCTGGAAGTGCTGCCATGCCTAGGTTACATGTTTCTCGGCCTCATCCACTTTCAATTCTGCCACCAAATCTCCTAGAAGAGTATGAAGGGCAAGAAAAGACTAGCAGAGTGAATACAGTCATTAATAACTTAACTGAACATTTTTAAATAACTTAAAGAGTGTAATTGAATTGTTTGCAACCCTGAAAAAATGCTTGAGGGGATGAAAACCCCATTCTTCATGATGTGCTTATTTCACACTGCATGCCTGTATCAAAAAATCTCATGTACCCCATAAATATATACACCTACTGTGTACCCACAAAAATTAAAAATGAAAACAAGACTAACAAAAAGCTTTCTAGAAGCAATAGAAATTAAAACAAATAACATGGATTGACAGACAAATTGTGCTCTTGGAGTCTTCAGTTAACCATGATTGCACCCTTTCTGGTTGCTTGATGGCATACAACTCCCATTGTTAGAATTCAAACTTTAAGTTGGTTCTAAAACAACAGCTGGTTACTAACAGGTTAAGTATATCTTTGGGTAAATAAGGCTTATTCAAGAAGTCCAAATTATTTTAAGAACTATAAAAAAAATTTTGCCCCCCAGCTTATATAAACAGCTCCCATGAATAGTGTAGGATTTTCTGTGTGTGTTTAATTACCCACCAAAATTCCATGGTTCTAAACTAGACTGAATTCCTTTACAATATGGCCTCTAAATTTAATTACTATTTAAGGTGCAAATCTAATGGAAAGTGAAAGGCCTTTCACTATGATGTGAAGCAGCTGATTCTGATTTGCTGCTGGGAACAATTTTGTCTGTTATATACACATAGGTATATTACACAGCCAATGCACCCTCTACTTTAGGGTGATTTTAACTTCTTAATAACTAGAGATAACTAACATTATCTCCCATTAAAAATAAGTAAGAAGGCAAAACTAATTCTCGCAGATGATCATCCTCCAGGGAAAAATCTAAATATTACACAGGTCAACTTCTATGTCTGAATTGTCAGAAACTGCTTAAATTGATCATGATTTGCTACAAGAGGTTGAATGAGTGTCTGACTTGAAATAGTCTGGCAGCAAAAGTAGGATTTTAATTAGATTATCAAGAGTTATTTGTTAAATTTTGGAATGCTGATAAATTTTTTAAAGCCCTTCTAATCTGGAGATAATTACCTTTCATCATTAAACTTGTTCTTGATTAAGAATTTGAAAATAAGCCTGTTAAGCCTTCAGCGAAATAGCCCAATAAAACACTGAAAATAATGCTGCCAAGCTACCAGGAAACTCAAACCGCTACTAGTCCTAGAATGTGCACAACTGGTGGAAATTAATGCTCAAAAAGACACCAATGCATCTTGAATGAATTCTGACCTTGGGTAAGCTTTTGAGACCTGATTCTGAAAAATCAAAAGGAAGATATATACTTGTATAAATCTTTGAAAAGTGCCTAGAGAAAAGAACTTTCTTATACTTCAAAGTGACAGAGGTGATAAAGACAAAGGATAATGTTTATTTAACTCCTCAACACAGATCCTAGATATTTGAGAAACTGGTTACAGCAAAAAAAATAGGGTTAAATATAACATACGTGCAAGATTGATAACTATTAACATTATACCTGAATGGTAATTGCAAGACATTCTGCTTATAACATTTCCTCTGGAATCTCCAACCTTGACTAGCTGGGAAGTCAATCAGTGGGACCACTAAAGGCCACGTGGATATGTTGCATTGTTTCAAAAGTAAAAGATGGCAATATTGAACATTGTTAAATAGTAATGACCATTTAAGGCTTTCTTTGTTACATACAAAATGTTTTTCTTTCTTGTATCTTGATAGGAATTATTACTGTTGGCCTAACAGTAACCATCACAGATTAAAGCCAAGTGTTACTAATTATCTTATTACCTAGTAAGAGAAACCAGGTATAAAAAGACTATCTAGGCCGAGTGTGGTGGCTCATGCCTGTCATCCCAGCACTTTGGGAGGCCGAGGCGGGCGGATCACCTGAGGTCAGGAGTTTGAGACCAGCCTGGCCAACATGGTAAAACCCCGTCTTTACTAAAAATACAAAAATTAGCTGGGTGTAGTGGCATGTGCCTGTAATCCCAGCTACTAGGGAGGCTGAGGCAGGAGAATCACTTGAACCCAGGAGGTGGGGGTTGCAGTGAGCCGAGATCATACCATTGTACTCTGGCCTGGGCAACAAGAGTGAAGCTCCGTCTCGGAAAAAAAAAAAGAGTATCTGCCATTCCCAAAGTTTTATAGTAAGTTTAGAGGAAAAAGAAATTAATGAAAGCCACATTCTGCCAATATCTAAGCTAATCTGTGTTCGGAACTAGTAGATGCTCTTTAACTCAGACTATCTACAACCTATTTAGTAAGTTGTTGCCAAAATTTTGTGCTGCTTAAAATAGTTTACAAAGACCTATGAAATGGCTTTGGCACACATTTTTTCTATAAATTATTAAGCACCTACCATGTGCCAGGCATTGTCCTAAGTATTATACCATATACAATGAATGACACAGAAAAAAAAAATCAGTACATGTACTGTTGAAGTTTTATCTTAGTGTGGGAGAAGAACAAATAAAGCAACCAATAAATAAAATAATCCTAAATTGTTTTAGTATTATGAAAGGAACTGAGACTCAATTGGGGCAATAATACTTTCTTCTTAGGAGGCATCATGGGTTGTCAAATGACTTAAAAGACTAATTGCATTTACTGTCAGAGCCAAGGATGTTAAAAATGTTGCAATATGGAGAAAGGGAAGGTGGCAGAGAGATAAGTCCCAGAAGACAAATATCTGTCCAATCCAAAGTGATGATAGTGCCCCACGGAGAAATCATATGCCTGGTTGAATTATCTAATACAGTAAATTCCCCAGTTAAAGATTCCTGCTATGAGAGGATTATTGTACTGGAAAATATAAAGGAAATAGAAGAAAACAAAAGATAGATTTTTTTTACCCCTAATAAGCCTGGAAATTAGGCTCAAACTACAAGCAAAATTATACAAATATGCAGTAGCTGGAAAAGCAGACAGGGCAACAAATGCAGAATGATGTAACATTAATAAAGCATTTGCTGGTATAGAACTTAATAGCTTGAGGATATTTTGAGAAAAGGAAAAAACTAAGCCAAATTGTAAGAGGGTATGAATTGGCAATATATGAGGAGAAAGGGGTTTTCTAACCAAAGAAAGAGACACGTAAAACCAGACATAAAGTCAAATCCTACGTAATTAACCTACCATAAGTGTGGTGGCCATCTGTGAACAATTCTTAGTTGTACATTCCTTAATTTTGTATGTAAATTTTCCAATCTATCAAGGTGAACTATGTTTCTAAAATCACCTGATTTTATTTCTGTTCTTCTTACTATTCCATTTTTCCTTATTTTTTAAAAGTTCTCTAGATACTCTTGATTCTGCTCATTTAAGGCCATAAGTAGACTTTATTAACTTTCATATAAATGGTCCCCAGGAAGGATTATACACATATCCTCTGCAATAAATTTAATTTACAAATGACCACAGGAGGCAAGTTCATTTACAGTCATTACAATTCTTGGGCAGTCTAAGAAACAAATGTCAAGTTTTTTTTTTCTTTCCATCATCCGGCAGTAAAACTTAAAAAAAAATCACTGATTCTGGAAGAACAATATTCAGACATAACAAAAACACATTTTTGTAAAATGTTACAAATATCTCTCCCTTTCTTTTATGGTAAAAGTCTCAGAGCTTTTACATTGAGTCCTTCCTGTGGTTACCCAATGAAAACCTCTACTGGATAGGATATTGCCACATTTCTATCCACAAAATGGAACATGAAGCACTATCCAAAAGAATGGGGTTTGGAAATGCCCCATGATGTAGTCAATCAATGGTTTATGGAAAGAGAATTCAAAGGTATTTAAATTGTATGTAACACAGATGCTTTAAGCCATTAAGATTGCTTTGCAAGCCACACACATACAAAAAGATATGTTTGTTACAAACCAGTTTAGAAGTTGATATGAAAATAATGACACTATACTAAGATTCTTATGTCAACATTTATTTAAGTTTTATGAGGAACTAATCCAAAACGTTTGTGCTTATACACTTAAGGACGGTCAGGTTCTCTAGGATTTGCAGGGATTTGTTGTATCTTTTACTTATTTTTGAGGATTTTTTTTTTGAGGCAAATCTTGTATCTAGAGCAACAGAAAAGTGAATGGACTTTAAAGAATATATACAATATTTTCTCAGAGCCGAGCACTGATATGAAAAATTAGAAAACCTAAGGAAGTGGAGGCAAGATGGGCTTCTAAAATATAGCCATTCAGTAACTGGCTTGCTGCCAACTCAAAACCTGGAAAGACATCTTGAAACCTTTAAATACCATAATTTTCAGCTGTAAGGAATTCTCTCTATGTTATCAATGTACTAAAAAAACAGGTATTCTTTTATAGATTTCCAGATCCAAGGTTAAAATGCATTTTAGGAGATGTTTATTTGAAAGTATTTTCTGCTTTCCTAGAGAGTCCATTTCAAGTAAGATGAGGTCAAATGGAGTTCAGATGAGTTTGTACCAGTAAATGTATGAATGAAGCAAACCCAAAATTTCTACCTCGATGTGACAAAACATGGTTACACAAGAAGTATTTTTCATAAACAGTCTATAAATTTTATTTTAATCATTACTGTTTAAATATCCCAATTATCACTAACCAAATTACAAAACAATTGAGTTTCAAAATGCTTTTAAAGAATTTTAACTAAACATATTTTCTATAGCTACATGGATTTTTTGGTCATATCAGAAAAAAATATGTCATAAAGATGGAAACCTTCATGAATATATTTATTCTGCTGGAACATTTTATTTAACTTAAAGTGATGACAACATAGAGTCTTGTTTAGCTAGGGATTAATGAAATCAAAATTTCCTTACTTTTTAAAAAATCCTGAATAACTCCTAGCCCGTTCCCTTCATCATGGCTTCACCGATAAAATAATAATAATTGCAGCTCTAGTTCACACTTGTATCATAGCTGGCAGCTAGTAACAGATTCCAGGAAAAATCTCAGGCCCAAATGGCTGGAAGATAAACAGGTATTAGGGCAAATAATGCACATGATAGAGGGCTGAATAGATAGTAAGGGTTCAAATGTTGTAACAGGACACCTAAAACCAGTTGAGTGGTACACAGAGAAGCTGTACATCAGTACCAACCAGACGAGCATTAGTTTGAAACCTGGGATGACCAGAGACAAAGACTCAAACCAAAGAGGACACCAGGAGCCTCAACACCAAGGATAGTTAGCAGCATGGAGTCCAAGGAACTGTCTAGCAACCAGGAAAGCCACTCCTGACACATCCTGTGTTACAAGCTGGCAAATCCCATCGGTAAAATCTTCAAAATATATTCAGAATCTGGTCACTATTTATCATATGCACCCTAGTTCAAGCCTCTACCATATCTTGCCTGGATTTTTAACCTAATCTTTTACAAGGTAATTTCAGCACAGAAACTAGAAGTAGTCTTTTAAAATTCAAGTCTGATCCACTTCTCAAATCTTTTTATGTAGCCAACAGACATATGAAAAAATGCTCATCATCACTAGTTACCAGAGAAATGCAAATCAAAATCACAATGAGATACCATCTCACGCCAGTTAGAATGGCAATCATTAAAAAACCAGGAAGCAACAGATGCTGGAGAGGATGTGGAGAAACAGGAATGCTCTTCCACTGTTGGTGGGAGTGTAAATTAGTTCAACCATTGTGGAAGACACTGTGGTGATTCCTCAAGGATCTAGAACTAGAAATACCATTTCACCCAGCAATCCCATTACTGGGTATATACCCAAAGGATTACAAATTATGCTACTATAATGACACATGCACACATATGTTTATTGCAGCACTATTCACAATAGCAAAGACTTGGAACCAACCCAAATGTCTGTCAATGATAGACTGGATTAAGAAAATGTGGCACATGTACACCATGGAACACTATGCAGCCATTAAAAAGGATGAGTTCATGTCCTTTGCAGGCACATGGATGAAGCTGGAAACCATCATTCTCGGCAAACTATTGCAAGGACAAAAAAAACAAACACCGCATGTTCTCACTCATAAGTGGGAGTTGAACAATGAGAACACATGGACACAGAGCAGGGAATATCACACACTGGGGCCTGTCGGGAGGTGGGGGGCTGGGGGAGGGATAGCATTAGGAGAAATACCTAATGTAAATGATGAGTTGATGGGTGCGGCAAACCAACATGGCATATGTATACTTATGTAACAAACCTGCACGCTGTGCACGTGTACCCTAGAACTTAAAGTATAACTAAAAAAAAAAATCAAGTCTGATCAAGTCGTCTGCTTAAAACTCTGCATTGGATTTCCATCTCACTCAGAATAAAATCTAAAATCATTACAACTAATAAGGTTCTATGGGGTTGCTCCCCATCCCCATTGGCTCTCTGAACCCATCTGCTTCTGCATCATCCCTGATTCCTCTAGGCACTGGCCTCCCACATGTTTCTAGCATGTCCGCAGGTTGTGCACTTGCTCTTGGTGTTACTTCTACTTGGAATATTTTTTTTCCCAGATAACCTCTTGACTAATCCTCTTATCTCTTTCATGTCTTCACTCAGAACTTACCTACTCAACAAGGCCTTCCCTTATCTATCATCTTATTTAATACTGAGAATGTATTCTCTTCTCCCACACTGACTCCTAATTCCCCTTGCTGCTTCTAATGTTTCTTCTGTCCATAACACTTAGCTTTCCATAGGCATTAATATGGGCCTATTTATCAGGTTTATTGTTCATTTTGTATCTCTCCTTGATAGAATGCAAGCACA
The DNA here is from genome assembly GCF_028858775.2 of Pan troglodytes. Lineage (NCBI taxonomy): Eukaryota > Metazoa > Chordata > Mammalia > Primates > Hominidae > Pan > Pan troglodytes. Next base: position 68,696,616 of record NC_072402.2, read on the forward strand.
ATGAGGGCAGGAATGTTTCTCTTTTCATTAACTGATCTATCCGAAGTTCCTAGAACAGTGTCTAACCCATAGAAAAGATCGATAATTATTATTTGTTCCGTGAATGAAGGCATCCACAAGCATTAAATAGTTTTGTTTTGCACCAAAAATTGTTTTAAGGTCATTTACTAGCTTAATTTTTTAACATTTTGTAATTATCATTAAAAACTCCCTTTTTTTTTTTTCAATTTGGGATGATACTCAAGCTCCTATATACAAAAGTATTATTCTCAAGAGAATTCCCCAGCTTCTGAATCTACTCCTCCCTGGGCTTGTGTTACTGAATCATACTTATTGCCTCTTTGGAAATTCTTATTAAACATTTCATACACTTTAATGCACATAAACTTATTTGATTCACTAAAAAGGAATTACTAATACCAAAAGACTTTTTAGTTTTTTGGTTTAAATTTAAATATGTCTATTATACACACATATATATATATGCACACACACATATATACACTGATATAAACCATTTAAATATATATATGCCCATATAAACCATTTAAATATATATGTATATATAGGTTAAAATATATATACATACTTAGGTTAAAATATATATATTTAGGTTTATATATTATTTAAAATGTATATATATATTTAGGCTAAAATATATATATATATATTTAGGTTTAAACCAAGAAACTGAAAAGACTTTTGGTAATAGTAATTTCTCTTTATTGAATCAAATAAATTTATGTGCATAGAAGTATATTACAAAGCCATAAATTGCTAAACAAATGTTAATTATATGTATATATGTTATATATACACACACACACAGTCAGTATTTGAATTATATTTCAGAGATCATAAATATATAAGATTTACTATTCATCCATTCATGGTTACTTAGAAAATGTGACGTTTCCAGTTGCCTACACTTCACATGTTTCTATTTATATTATTTTGTAAAATATTTGTAAGGTTAAATCACCAGGGTAAATAATAATATAACTGTAAGTAGTTTAATTTTCCTTGCTCAACTGAAAATAAGTAATGTTCAGTCTTAGCACTATGAGACTACTGTTTCTAAATTCTAATTCTACTTACTTTACACTTTTGATTAAACAACATGTACATGTCGTTACGCATATTCCTAAGTCACTTAAACATCTCATCACAAATGCTCACCCAATTAAATTTCCATTTCAAAAAACACACACTGGGTAAGAGCTATAACCGACAATCAATGTAGACCATAAAGGAAATATGAATTACCAAATAAACCTTTGATGAAAAGTACATTCCTCCCCCTCTAGAAAAATATAAGCCCTTAAACAACTGCTAAGAAATCATATGGGCAATAGCAGGAGTTGACGAAGTTACAACTATGAAGCTACATTATGCACTCTTGTCTATCTTTGGTCAAATCTCTCTTTTAGATAGCTGGCTAGCCTCAGCCATCTCCCCTCAATAGAATTAGTAAGCTATGACTGTTGCAGACAACCATGAAAGACATCCCTATTAAGATACAGTTTTTTCATTTGTGCAAGTTAACACATATAAAAGACTCATGGTGGAAATCATAAACAATTTAATATATTTTCTAAAGTCTATTGTGCTCTGAAGACTACGTTTTTATTAAATAAAATGCCTGAAAAAGAAAATACAAGTGGCTGAAAAACATTTAAGCAAACTTCATATCTTACTAGTCAAAGAAATGCAAATCAAAACAGGATTCCATTTTCCATCACTTAAGTGATAATAACTAAAGCTGATCAGACAGTCAAACTTTGGGATGCTGGTAGAAATCTAAATGGGTATAATCTTTCTAATGAGCTGATTTGCAATATATTATCAAGGCCTTCATAAATACCTGTATTTTTCCAATATGGGAGACCAATCCTGAAGAAATACTCTGAAATATTATATATACATATATAAAATATATATAAACATATATAAAAATATATGTTTATTAAAACAAATATAAAATATATAATGTATATTTATATATTATATATAATGTATATTAATATATATTATTAATGTATATAATATATCATATATAATGTATATTAATATACATTATATATAATACATATTAAAACATTAATTGGAATGGAAAAAATGATCAGCAAACTATTGTCCAGTAACAGGAGATGACCTAAGTATATTAAGACAATTAGAATGTTGTCAGGCTGTTTAGCTCAATGTTTACAGAGTTTTAAATAACTCGAGACAAGATAGGACTTCTGAGAAAGACAACAAACTAAGTGACTTATAACACCCTCTAACAGAAATTCACAATCCAAACCAAGGGAACCATGAGGAAAAGAAAAACAACTTTATCACAAGGGAAATGAAGAAATTATGTCAACCACATACTTTAAAGTTTGAGTATTTTTTCTATATCTAGCGCAAGTATAACCCAGTTGACATTCTCAGTACATTAATGTAGTATTACAGAAAATATGTAAAGGAAAATGTATCAAATCTTATTTATATGCCCCAATTTAGAGAAAGGATTACAGTACAGATAAATAATCGCAGAAACCACAAACATAGTAGGAAAGGAAGGCAAGGACTCTTAGTGCCTTGGATTTCTCAGACACATCTTCTGAATAGTTGTTTTGGCTATACCAACATGAAAGAAACTCAACCCTAATTTGAAAATGTGCTTTGTGGAGGCCAGGAAAAAGATGGAAGAGGCGTGAAACATTCCACTTAGATCTACTGACACATTTGATACAACAATATCAAAAGCAGATTCAAAAAGAAAGGCACCTGTGTCTCACCATTCTAAGGCAGGAGGGTGGTGGGCTTCTCCCTAACTGGAGTTTGCCATGAGAAACTCATCTCAAAGAGGGGAAGAAACCACACATCCCTAACAAGGAAATCACTGTCTCCTTATTAAGCCACTGCTTAGTAAAATGCCTTACACTTAATTGAGTTTGCTTACACCAGTTGTTTCAATGATTCGAAAGAATCAATTTTACAGAAAGAAAGATCCCTGGGGTTACCTATCTGATCCTCACAGTTGAGGCAGATGGATGACCATACTGATCAATGTAAACCTATGCCATCAGCCCTCTAGACTGGGTTCTGACGGGAGATATCTGAAGGGCATCACAAGCAGAGCCAGGTCCATGATTTATGGAGCCCAGTGCAAAATGAAAATGTGGGGCCATGTTCAAAAAGCAGAAAAAGGTGCATTTTAAGGTACTAAAATAGAAAATATTTTTCTGGTTTCTCTCTCAAACTGCATCATTTTTTTTTCATTATACAATATCATGCTTGCTTGGGTATGAGAATGGTATCTAAATGAGTTCAGACCCTCACAATCACCCTGGGAGACCTAGTCCCATGACGCTTCACACACAATCCATTTACTGCTGAAGCTGAATTTCTCCAACTGTCAGTCACCCAGCCAACACACGTTGCCCAGCCCATGATGGGGAAGTAAACCTCTGCTTCCCACAGGCTGCCATTCCTAACATGGTGCTGCTAGCTTGGGCAGATTTGGGCACTTCCATGAACCATGCCCAGAGGCTACACAACACACATCACCTGAGCCTTAACTGACTTTGACCTTCCTCATGTCTATGTCCAAGCACCCACTAAAGGGGAAAGGAGGCAGTGGTTACAGAGCAGGATAGAAGATAAAGTGAGGGAGGAGAGAAATAAGTGCACAAAATGGCCAAGAGCAGAAGGCCAAGACTTGAAGGCAAGATTATGTGTGATCTCAGGTTTCATGTATTCTTCACTGTCTTATTTGATGCCACTTAACAAAATATAGATCCAAAGATAAAATTGCTAAAAATTTTAAGCTGCCAACTGCAGAGCATTAAACCCTAAACTTCTGAGTAGGAGGCTATGTACTGGTCTCAAGGCCATGTAGTCAGCTCTACCCATAGACACAGTTCAGGAAGTCAATGAGAAGCACATACATGATTTGGGGGAGAAATAACAAGCCCAAAAAGGCTTTCCTTGATGACAAATCAGACACAGAAGAATAAAATAAAATAAAAAAGGACCTATTAAAAAGTCCAAAGTTAATTACTGTTAATATATTGCAGTATATCCTAGTCTCATTTCTAAGCATTAACACACACATATGTACTTATTATACATATCTAGATTTTTCCCTGAATGGATCATTATAAGCACGAGTGATTAAAATATGAGAGTTTCTCATATTTTCTTAATTATGTTGAAATCTAGACGTCATCTATTTAGTAGGAATGCCCAGGGAGATAACAGACAGAATTGAAGGGAAGAAATAATCAAGCAAACAATTAAATAAAATGTGCAATAACTGAGACTTTCTGTTGACAACGTCTTTGAGAACCATGAAAAATAAATGTCATATATGTCTAGACAAATTTTTAAATGATTAACTTGTAAAACATCAAGAGATGAAAGAGTAATTTTCCAGTTATTATGATAACTGCTCACAAAGCAGTAAGTAGAGATAATAGCTGAAGTTGTATTCCCTTTAATGCCAGTTGCACAGAGATGGAGAATTCAATTTATTATAAGTCATGTTTATTTTGTTTCATATATTTGCACTTTTTAATGTCACAACTAAACCAGAGCAAGTTTAATATTTTAATTGCTTAAATATTTGGCTTTATTGTTTTCATTGGAGGATCAGAAAAAGAATGAAGCTTGTTTCATACAGAATGCAAGAAGCTGTCAATTACCTAAAGCATATATAGGGATCTACAAAAAAAGAAAAGAATGTACTATTTTTAATTTATCTGAAAATTAAGAAAATACAGCTAGCTGAAAAGATTACCAGAAAAAAAAAAAAAAGTTAAATTGGAGAAAACCGTATAATTCTAAGTCAACATAGGGTATAGAATGATCAACAAGGCTATTAAAGTTATCTAGCCAACCCATCTCCTTTAAGAATGAATTAGCAATTGAGACACAGCTGGAAGCCATAGGACCAACGCGGCTTAGGTAAAAAGGAACAGATGGATCTGTGTAGTGTGAAGTTTCTAAAGACAGAAGAGCTCATTTTATGATCATTGTTGACCACAATGCAAGACACATGAGTATGGAGAAATGAGCTAGCATCATTAGACAAAAAGCAAGCTGTTCCTGACCATGAATGAAGAACACTGCCTGAAAAACTTACCTTTTATTTCACAAATATTGCCCAAAATAATTACCTTTGAATAGAGAGGACAATGATATTCTTCAAAGAAGTCTTATAATAGTCTTTTGTCTAATGCTTCACTCCCAGTAAGTGAACATCTTATTGAGCACCGAGTGCCCTTTAAGAGTTCACAAAATAAATATTTTAAGTCTCTTAATATCTTGTTTCAGTTGCTACATAAGAATTATTAATGCACACTTAATCTCAGAGTTGGAGAGGACCATCAAGGTTATCTATTTAACCCTCAAGTTGATGTATGAATTTCCTCAGCACAGTCCAGCGAAGTTGTCAGCCAGCTTCCCAGCTTCTGTGTGGGAAATACTACTACTGCTATGTACTCATTTAGGAGAGTACTCTCAAGACAGCCTTTTCCATTTTTCACATTTCAAACCAATAGAAATAAACCGATTTTTTAATGTGTTCAAATTAAATTTTCTATAATTGTCACTTTTTTGTCCTAATCCTATCCTCTGAAGCGGTCCAAGGTTAAGCCTTAGGCCTCTCCTGCATAGGAACCATTCAAATAAATGAAAGTTTGCAGCAAGTCGCTTCTCTAGACTAATCAACCCTGTTTCCTCCACTGTTCTCAAGAGGGAAGACACCATGTTTCCTGCCTATCCTGGTCACTCTTCTGTGTGCCCACCCCAGTTTGCCTCACCCCTCTTAAAGAAAACATAATTTTTCTATTTATTTATGTATTTATTTGTCATTTATTTAGTTATTTTTTAGGCGGAGTCTTTCTCTGTCACCCAGCTGGAGTGCAACGGCACGATCTCAGCTCACTGCAACCTCCGCCTCCCAGGTTCAAGTGATTCTCCAGCCTCAGCCTCCTGAGTAGCTAGGACTACAGGTGCAGGCCACCATCCCTGGCTAATTTTTTTTTTTATTTTAGCAGAGATGGGGTTTCATTATGCTGGCCGGGCTGGTCTTTAACTCCTGACCTCAAGTGATCCACCCGCTTCAGCCTCCCAAAGTGCTGGGATTACAGGTGTGAGCCACTGCACGCGGCTAAGAAAACACAATTTTCTTGAAATTTTTTTGAGGCAACCAGCTAAGGATGATTACTTCTCTTGTTCTTGATTACATAAGACAAAATAAAACAACAATAGTAATAACAAAAAGAGACCATGACGACGTTTCAGTATAAGTAAGTAGAATCCCTATCCCTTGGAAGATGATTTTATATTTCAGATTAAGAGTAGGCAAATTTGCCGGGCGCGGTGGTTCACGCCTGTAATCCCAGTACTTTGGGAGGCCGAGGCGGGCGGATCACGGGGTCAGCAGATCGAGACCATCCTGGCTAATACGGTGAAACCCCGTCTCTACTAAAGATACAAAAAATTAGCCGGGCGTGGTGACGGGTGCCTGTAGTCCCAGCTACGCGGGAGGCTGAGGTGGGAGAATGGCGTGAACCCTGGAGGAGGAGCTTGCAGTGAGCTGAGATCGTGCCACTGCACTCCAGCCTGGGCGACAGAGTGAGACTCCATCTCAAAAAAAAAGAAAAAAAAAAAAAAAAAAAAGAGTAGACAAATCAAACAATGGCCATTGCATAAACTGTGGTTTTCAAGAGAGACGCTAGATTTATCTATTCCTCCTTCTTCCTTTTCCTCAGTATGTAGCAGGGAATAACTGCAAATGGATTTTAGGAAATTACATAAATCAGCGAAAACTAGCAGTTAAACTTCCGTAACAATATGCTTAAAAGTTGGGAATGAAAATCTCAACTGTACATAAAGCATATTGAACTCTGTAATGTCAGGAAAAAGACCTAGGCACCAGGACATGATGTTCTCAGAGATACCTGGCCAGTGTATCCCTACAAGCAAAAAAAATAATAACAATGTTGATTATGTTCAATTTGGAAATGAAATCAAAAGAAAAAAACCACTTCCTTACCTTTGTATAAAATCATGATGCAGATCCACTGAAGATTATCATGTGTAGCTCTGGTCATCACAGAGCTCAAGCCTATAAGGGCTGTCACGAATGCTCTCCACACATGCTCCATTTTACATGCCTTTAATCATGCTTCCTCTCTTCATCTGTAATCAGAAATATAGCCCCAATACTCCATCCAGAAAGATATTAGCACAATTTTTCAGCAAAACTAAAGGTCAAGGAAGTATTCTTCTCCTCTATTTTCTGGGCATCTTATCTTCTTGCTACTCTGCACATTTGTGATATCAACAAATGTGGCAATTGACAACCAGTGGGGTAATGAAAGCAACCAATCTGGAATTTTTCCTACAGCCATCAATCTAGTCAATAACTAGCCTTATGATCCCTCCCTTGTTTACTAGCTCTTGGAGAAGTCATTGTATTCCAAACCTTACCAACCAATGAATACAAGGTCAGGAGTTATTTTGGATTAATGCCTTTTAGTTCTGCAAAAAACTATATTCTAATCTACAGGATTATTTTTTTCGTAGTTGGAGTCAGGAACTATAGATAAATATGTCAATTCAACATAAACTCAATGTCTGAATGCTCCTTTCTGGAAGTAATATAGGAATAAGGTGACAGACTAGATAGGAATAGATATCTATAGGACATCTATAGAAATAGATGATGATGATGGATAACAATGAGGTAAATGTCACCGTTTGGAAACTTAAGTAAGACAGAATATGGTTGAAATCATCACAATTTAGAAGCCATCTCTGGTTATCCATAAAATATATCGGCTATAATATGTATCCTTAGAGAATAATTAACTTGTTGTTTAAATGACAGGTATTTGGGATGGTTACATTACCTCTCTGAAAATGAACTCATATAGTTTAGAAAGAAGGTATTTTATCAAATTCCAAGATTTGGTTTGTGCTCCTTATCACTCATGCTACAAATGCAGACACCACATATTAAAAAGACATAAGGCCGGGCACGGTGGCTCACGCCTGTAATCCCAGCACTTTGGGAGGCCGAGGCGGGCGGATCACGAGGTCAAGAGATGGAGACCATCCTGGCCAACATGGTGAAACCCCATCTCTACCAAAAATACAAATATTAGCTGTGCGTGGTTGCACATGCCTGTAGTCCCAGCTACTGGGGTGGCTGAGGCAGGAGAATTGCTTGAACCTGGGAGGCGGAGGTTGCAGTGAGCCAAGATCACACCACTGCACTCCAGCCTGGCAACAGAGTGAGACTCTGTCTCAATAAATAATAATAATAATAATAATAATAAAGACATAATAGGACAGCAAAATGTCTTCACTATTGCCTAAGGAGAATAAGAATATAGGAACATCATGACACAAGGAAAAGCAAGGATTGAATCAGAAGGTAAATACTTGTTAAGAGTCATAGCATGTTTAATCATAAAAAGAACTTCACTTCTCTTTCCTTTTTAACAATGAAATCTAGGAGGGAAGAATCAAAATCTCCAAAATGTCAAGTGTATTGATGGATAGCATGTACATTTTTGCCAATCCCAATATTCTGGAACTAGATGTGGGGGCAGGGGAAAAAATGGAAGCCTTTGAAATTTAAAAATGGAAAGTTTAAGTCAATTTTAAATGTGTTATTGTTTGACACAGAGTAATTAAAGACTAAAATATATAAGTACACTAAATAAATGAGAACAAAGAAGATGTTCTGTTTTTTTCACTGATGTTTTCCAGCACATAGAACAGTACCTGGATTACATTAGGCTCAATAAATATTTATAAAATTAATAATAAATAACAACTGACTAAACAAGAAATGACATAGCCTTGCTGAATACAAAAAGGAAATTTGGATGTGGTTCAGCAGCTGACAGTCTACACAGTATTACATAGATCCTTGGAAGGGGAGAACATTGAAATGTTAATCATTTTCTACCTTGAAAATCACACAAGGATTCACTCAGTAAAGAACATCATACAGTTCTTCCACTGGGTTGCAAGCATTTGATTTTGAATATCTGTCTCACAATGAGGGGTAATCACAGGCAAATTTATGACAATGGGTAATTTCTAACTTCTAGCTATATGTTGGAATATAGACTATACCTCCACTCACTCTTGTTATGTTCCCAACTTTAAAGACAAGATTCCTTATCAGAAAAGGCATTGAATATACAGTGGAAGAATCTAAATTAAAATTCCAGCCCTGCCATTTGCTATGTGATCTTGGGCAAATTTACCTCTCTTGAGCTGTCAACTGCTCTGAGTTTCAGTTTTCTCTTTTGCAAAATGGATTGTGAGACTTAAAAGAGTTTGTGCATGAATGCGAAAGCACCTTGTTTGGTCTGACTGCCTGTCTGCTCACCTTCCTCTAGGTCTCTCTGTCCTCCCTTCCTTCTTTCATTCACCCAAGTATATCATTCTATGCTTCCCTCTTTCCCTATATCTCATATCTTGTGATGCTTCTTGTCACCCCAGACTCCACCATTCAGCCTGTCTTTTCTTCTCATTACCCGGTAGTTGCTATGTAATAATTTAATGTATGGGTTAGTAAAAGAGGATTATGAATTAATTGGCATTAAAGTGTTTATTATTAACAGCACAGCATGAGGATACTATAGCCTTTAAAATGCAAATCTATTCATGTCATTGCCAGTTGAAAGTTTTTCAATAGTTCTCCCTCTCCCTTAAGATAAATAGACTTCTTTACAAAGCTTATCAGACCTTGTGATCCTTGGTCCCTGCTTTTCTCTTCAGTCTCATCTAAAATGCATGACCCCTTGACTTTATGATTCTGCAATATTGGATTCCTTTGAGTTCATTTGTTAATATCTACTTATGTTTCAGGTTTCACTATGGATGTTTCTTCCCTGGGAAGCCTTCCTTGACCCCTTAAAGAGATGAGATCACTCTGCTATCCATTCCTATAGCATCCCATATGTTCTCTTTTGTTTTGCTTCTAGTTTTTGTTGACATTGTATAATATGACTTTCTAAGAATAAGGACCGAGTAACTTAATCCAAAATAACCTCTTTATATTCCCATAATCTTTAGGGAATTATCAGCAGGCTGCAGTTAAAATATGTTGGAAAAGTTGGTAGGCAGCCTGACGGTAGGGCATTCTTCACCCTACCTGAAAGTCTTTTCCATGGCACTGAATTATGGCACTATCCAACCTACCTGAATAGATTAAAATACCCACTTGAGTTAGGTGCAAAGGCAAGATGCATTATCTCCAGCATTAAACAGGAAATTTTATACAACAAGTATGTTTTGAACAACCACAACATACTTATACCTTGTTATCTCTCTATTGAAAGTATTTTTTTTAAGTATTCTGGGGCCCATCCTCCTAAATGTGCCTGTAGCACATCAACAGAAGAGAAAATGACACCCTAGATGCCTACAGGTTTTGAAAAAAGCACTAGGCCAGGAGTGGCACAACATTGGGAGAGCAGGACATCATGAAGCCAACAGAATTGGCCAAATGAATACTCTAAGACCTGTTTCATGCAAGAGTATTAGGTCAGGGAGATCAAGCCTATGTAATGAGCCTAGAAAACAAAAAGAAATACTTAGTGATAAAATAGTATGAATATTTCTGAGGGGATAAAATGAAGACTGGATAGAAGAACAATAACTTACTTTCTAATTTTGGCTGGGGTGAGACATAAACTAAGAAACATTCACAATCTTCATTAAACCACTACTGCTATTTCTGAGGAAGAGGTCAACACCCCCAGTAACTGCTATAAAACGAAAGTGTCAGTGCTCAAAAAATAAAATTTCCTGTATTCTGTTACATTTTTTATTCTTAAGCATAAGTTTTGAAATCTTACAAGAAATTGCTGAGAATTCCAAGGAAACTGAAAAATATAAAGGCAAATGATCTGGAAATTGTTTAAACCTAATTCTGTGTGACTAGTTGAAGGATGTGACTAGTTGAAGGAGCAAAGTCAGTTTTAAGTACTTGACACCTGATGATCAATAAAAACTCCAGTTTAGCTCCTGGAGCTCTGACTTTCTGAATTATTTTCAGCAAAGGAACTCTGAAGGTGAATATTAGAAAACTTCTAACAAATGTGCTACATTTGCCAGTTCATAGACACATAATAAACTTACAAGAAACCATGTTGACAGTTTCATTACTTTTGGTAAGACCCTTCAAATACTTGGACATATTGTAGTAAACATTCCAGTTTTTTTTCCCATTTTGATTCCAACATTCTTGAATGGGGGCAGGGAAGGTGTGGTGATGAAAATTAATAAAAAGCATTTTTCTCTCCTTTTAAATTAAATGACTCTTTAGGGGGATAATTCAAAAGAATTATTTGTGGATTTTACATAGCTTTAATGGGATCCACAAATTTTCTTCTTTGGGTGCTGTAATTTTTATTATGTTGCAAAGTTCTTTTCTCAAAAGTGTTAAAATTGTTTATCAAATGCATCTGCTGCCTCCAATTCTATATCAGCAATAACAGACTTTGTTTATAAACCATTACACATAGTACACATTGGAAATTTTGGAAATGTTGGAAAGATCTAATAAGAATATAATCAAAAAATGGCTGTGTGTGGTGACTCACGCCTTTAATTCCAGCACTTTGGGAGGCTGAGGCAGGTGAATCACCTGAGGTCAGGAGTTCGAGACCAGTCTGGCAAACATGATGAAACACTGTCTCTACCAAAAAAAATAAATTAAAAAAAAATAGCTGGGTGTGGTGGCACGCACCTGTAGTCCCAGCTACTCGGGAGGCTGAGGCAGGAGAATCATTTGAACCCAGGAGGCGGAGGCTGCAGTGAGCTGAGATTGTGCCACTGCACTCCAGCCTGGGTGACAGAGTGAGACTCCATCTCAAAAAGAATATAATCAAAAGGCAAGGTGAGTTTTTATAATTTAACTTCATTATCAATCATCAATCATCTTCATAACCACAAGAAGAAAATAATTACATGAACCCAGAAGAGCCACTTGATTCCATCTTATTCATACATGGCTCTCTTCCATAGTACTGTTTCAGCATTCCAATCTCAATTAGCCAAGGTAAGAACTTTTTTAAAAGTTTGCATATAATTTCTGGCCTTATGAACTAGACTCTTTACCTCCTAAGGCTGCCAAGCTTTAGAAATAAGGTTGCAGAAATCTCTTTAAGTAGTGTAAAGCATCCCCCCCTCCACTTTTTTTTTTGTTTTAAGATCCATGACTAATATATCCCAGGTCTGTTTAACCTTCACTGATTACACTGATGTCTCATTTCGCCTTCCATTATGAGGAACGCTACTCCACAAGCTTTGCGACTGTCAGGTTTCCTAGCCTCTGCCCTGAGTAGTCTTTGTTTTGACCACTTGGACACTGACTGACCTGTGTGGTTCTAAAGCTGCTTCTGGCAATTTAGGTGGTCCTGAATTTTAGCATTCTCTCTACTTCTTAAAATTTATATGCCTACAACACTCCTATAGACCTTAAAAGGTTGACTTTGGCTATGAGACAGGAAACATTGCATCCATGTGGAATCAAATGAAAAGCAAACCTTCTAACAAAGTACTAAACATAAATCAAGGGGGAAAAAATCAAAATGCTGTAGATTAGGGTTTCAGCTGAATGCACTTTATATTTTATACCAAAACATTCAAGTCTGAGTTTGAAATGTTTAGTTATCACTTCACTCAAGTTAGCAAAACTCATGCCCATTGGGTTTGATGGTTGGATTAAGTGCCAGGTACAAGAAAACACAGTTTGCTCCTCTGCAATGTGAAGAGGTGTCACTCCTTTTGGAGTTCACTTATTCTGTTTGAAGTTAATAAAATTTCCTTTGTACCACAGATGTGCACCAAATCACCCCATACATATCTGTTTCCTCAAAATGTTTTTAGTGCAACTGGCTTTTACTTCCCTGAGAAAACAGGGAAAATTGTGTTATATAACTTTCTACATTTTCTCATTTAACAAAGTCCTCTGAAGTTTACCTTAATTTTAATGAATGCATAAATGAACAAACTAAATCATATCTGCAAAAAACTTAAAAATAAAATTAAACTATTTTATAAAGAGGGAGATTACTGATGTTCATCTTGTGAGTTCTTTGGCTCCTAATGCATGAACTGAAAGGTCATCAGATCTCATGAGTGAGGCCAAGGCAAAAGTTGGTAGTGGTCAGAACAAATTGGCCCAGGGAATATATCAACTATTCCCATTTTTGCCTATTCTGTATAAGAAGTTATGAAAATATTTCCTATAGAGCAATGATTCTCCAAGTGTGGTCCTCAGGTTAATGGCATCAATATCACCTAGGATCTTATTAGAAATATAAATTTTTTCAGGTTAATGGCATCAATATCACCTAGGAACTTATTAGAAATATAAATATAATATAACTTATTAGAAATGTAAATTTTTTTGCCCCATCTCAGACTTACTGAATCAGAAATTTCAGGAGCAGGGCAAGAGGCCAGAAATCTGTGTTTCAACAACCCCCATATGATATTCTGATGCATGTTTCAGTTTGAGAACCACTGGTGTGGAGAGCCACTACCTAGAGTTCCAATTCTCAACCCTACCTCCATTAAGATGGATTTCTCTGCTTAACCAGAATTCAGACTCATGTGTAACAAGTTCAAATACAGCTCTCCTAAAAGTTCCATTTTTAAAAAACAACATCTAGTCTGGAAAAATCAATATATCTAAACATAAACTAGATCTTGCTGTCTAGCAGTTCATACCAAATACTCTTAAATCATACAATAGTGTAGCAAGAAGCGTTTGTGATACATCACAAATCACTACTATGAATAAAGTTTTACTGTGTAACAAAACTTTCTTGCATTTATCTAGGATATTAATATATAAGAAGAGATCTTTCCTCCTTTCAAAGAATAATCACAGTATTTTAAAATTAATTTTAATTGTCATTTTTCTACCATTGAAAAACATATACTGATAATTTCTCTGTCCTTATAATTTAGCATAGTGTCTGCCATAAAGTAGGTAGTAAATAAATATTTGTGAGTAAATGAATAAATAAATTATATAGGGGAGCAGTAGCATGGTTTAGTATGAAAATCATAAAATTTTTCCATAAATAGAGCTAGGTTTCTTTTCTAGTTCATTCATTCATTCTCTCAACTTGGATTTTAGAAAATATGTAACCTCTCTAGGTTAAGTTTTAATCTATAAAATGGGAAGACTAAAATGTGCTCATAGTCTTTAAATAAAGGCTAAAAGAGAAAATCTGTATAAAACACTTCACACAGCACTTATATCATTAAGTATTCCATGAATTACTGTGTCTTTTCTTCTCTTTCCCAGTATAAACATGGTACTCCCTTTTTAAATATATAGGGCTTTCCTCCTCAGTGATGAGGTAAAACTGATTATGCAGAAAATCCATATATGTCATAAACAAGAATATACATGTTGTGCTTGCTTCAGCAGCACATATACTGAAATTGGAATGATACAGAAAAAGAGTTGCGTGGCCTTTGCACAAGAATTACACACAAATTCAAGAAGCACCCCATATGTTTTTAAATTAATAAGATAATTTTGTTTTTTATGATACTCTCATTGTAACATAAATAAACGGACTTACAATAAAAGACTTATGTTATCTTGAAAAAAATATATACATTGCACCATTGAGTGAGTTTTGTGTGATGAGTTCACATCTTCTTTGGTCAGATGTAGTGATGCCATAAACAAAGAGGAACAATGATAAAAGTCAGAATCATTGCCTTGTATACAATTTAGTGAAGCTATGTATAGTATTGAATATTTATTCAGATATTTTACAGTATCAAAATTTCTTTTATGTTATTTGGAAGGAGATTTTACCCAGCTATCATGAAGCTTCTTTTGTTGAGGAAAAAGAATGTAGGTAGTTATCGTCATGTGGCAATATAGAAGGGACCTTTCTCTGCAGACTGTCCCAGAAATATGCTGTGAAGTAGATGCTCAAAAACTACATCATTTGGCGGCCCACAAGAGCCAGGAAATTATTCCTGATTTTCTTCAGAATTCAAATAACTTGTACTTCCCAAGGAGAAGCCAAAAAACACGAGGTTGGAAGGATAGTTAGGAAAACAAGGGCCAGATGCTGTACACACATACTTGGGAAGGAGAAGCTATGCTGAAAAAGTAGGACAAAAATGTTCCAAGCTGCTCTGATACCTGCCCTGGGTATCTGAGTTCACATTTCCCCAACAGGACACATATCCACACATGCAACTTGAAATATGACTTTGAGCTCCCTATTCTGGAATAAAAATCCATAGCTCAATGTTTTCAGCCAGTACAAGAAAAGGGCTCTAGGGATTATGGCCAGGAACTCTGGAAGGCTTCACTGGATCAAGAGAATCCAAACACTTACTGGTCCTTCAGAGAGCCTCAAGGTCAAGCAGAAGGGACAGTGAGTAGTTCTTACTGGGACTCTAATTGAAATCCTAATGTAGGATTCACTAGTTTTGTATCAACTCTTGCATTTTTCACTTTGATCAACTAGTGTTCCGTTTCTAACTGTCTGGACTTCCCTACCTTCAATCATACCACTTGCTTCTACAGAGAAGTGAAAAAGAATCCTGTGAGAAACCCGACCTTACCGTGCCTTGGTTTTATCATTTGTAGAATGGGGCACTCATCTTCACTGGGATATTGGAGCAATAAGATAAATTATATGGAAAGCAAATTGCCCAGTTCCTAGCGCATAGCCAACACCCAAAACATTTAGCGGAACCCACGGTCATTTCTATCTCTTTCTCTGACTATATGATTTCCTTTAAACTATGAAAGTTTGACTAGACTGCCTCCTCAAGTGGGTCCCTGACCCCCGAGTAGCACAACTGGCAGGCACCCCCCAGTAGGGGCAGACTGGCACCTCACACAGCTGGGTACTCCTCTGAGACGAAGCTTCCAGAGGAATGATCAGGCAGCAACATTTGCTGTTCACCAATATTCGCAGTTCTGCAGCCTCCGCTGCTGATACCCAGGCAAACAGGGTCTGGAGTGGACCTCCAGCAAACTCCAACAGACCTGCAGCTGAGGGTCCTGACTGTTAGAAGTAAAACTAACTAACAGAAAGGGCATCCACACCAAAACCCCATCTGTACATCACCATCATCAAAGACCAAAGGTAGATAAAACCACAAACATGGGGAAAAAACAGAGCAGAAAAGCTGAAAATTCTAAAAATCAGAGTGCCTCTCTCCCTCCAAAGGAACGCAGCTCCTTACCAGCAATGGAACAAAGCTGGATGTAGAATGACTTTGACAAGATGAGAGAAGAAGGCTTCAGATGATCCAACTTCTCCGAGTTAAAGGAGGAAGTTGGAACCCATGGCAAAGAAGCTGAAAACCTTGAAAAAAGATTAGACGAATGGCTAACTAGAATAACCAGTATAAAGAAGTCCTTAAATAACCTGATGGAGCTGAAAACCATGACATGAGAACTACGTGACACATGCACAAGCTTCAGTAGCTGATTCGATCAACTGGAAGAAAGGGTATCAGTGATTGAAGATCAAATAATGAAATGAAGTGAGAAGAGAAGTTTAGAGAAAAAAGAGTAAAAACAAACGAACAAAGCCACAAAGAAATATGAGACTATGTGAAAAGACCAAACCTACATCTCATTGGTGTACCTGAAAGTGACAGAGAGAATGGAACCAACTTGGAAAACACTCTGCAGGATATTATATGGGAGAACTTCCCCAACCTAGCAAGGCAGGCCAACATTCAAATTCAGGAAATACCGAGAATGCCACAAAGATACTCCACAAGAAGAGCAACTCCAAGACATATAATTGTCAGATTCACCAAAGTTGAAATGAAGGAAAAAATGTTAAGGGCAGCCAGAGAGAAAGGTCGGGTTACCCACAAAGGGAAGCCCATCAGACTAACAGCTGATCTCTCAGCAGAAACTCCACAAGCCAGAAGAAAGTGGGGGTCAATATTCAACATTCTCAAAGAAAAGAATTTTCAATCCAGAATTTCATATCCAGCCAAACTAAGCTTCATAAGTGAAGGAGAAATAAAATCCTTTACAGACAAGCAAATGCTGAGAGATTTCATCACTACCAGGCCTGCCCTACAAGAGCTCCTGAAGGAAGCACTAAACATGAAAAGGAACAACTGGTACCAGCCACTGCAAAAACCTGCCAAATTGTAAAGACCATCGAGGCTAGGAAGCAATTGCATCAACTAATGAGCAAAATAACCAGCTAACATCATAATGACAGGATCACATTCACACATAACAATATTAATCTTAAATGTAAATGGGCTAAATGCTCCAATTAAAAGGCACAGACTGGCAAATTGGATAAAGAGTCAAGACCCATCAGTGTGCTATATTCAGGAGACCCATCTCACGTGCAGAGACACAAATAGGCTCAAAATAAAGGGATGGAAGAAGATCTACCAAGCAAATGGAAAACAAAAAAAAGCAGGGGTTGCAATCCTAGTCTCTGATAAAACAGACTTTAAACCAACAAAGATCAAAAGGGATAAAGAAGGCCATTACATAATGGTAAAGGGATCAATTCAACAAGAAGAGCTAACTATCCTAAATATATATGCACCCAATACAGGAGCACGCAGATTCATAAAGCAAGGCCTTAGAGACCTACAAAGAGACTTAGACTCCCACACAATAATAATGGGAGACTTTAACACCCCACTGTCAACATTGGACAAATCAACAAGACAGAAAGTTAACAAGGATACCCAGGAATTGAACTCAGCTCTGCACCAAGCAGACCTTATAGACATCCACAGAACTCTCCATCCTAAATCAACAGAATATACATTCTTTTCAGCACCACACCACACCTATTCCAAAATTGACCACATGGTTGGGAGTAAAACACTCCTCAGCAAATGTAAAAGAACAGAAATTATAACACACTGTCTCTTAGACCACAGTGCAATCAAACTAGAACTCAGGATTAAGAAATTCACTCAAAACCACTCAACTACATGGAAACTGAACAACCTGCTCCTGAATGACTACTGGGTACATAACAAAATGAAGGCAGAAATAAAAATGTTCTTTGAAACCAACGAGAACAAAGACACAACATGCCAGAATCTCTGGGACACATTCAAAGCAGTGTGTAGAGGGAAATTTATACACTAAATACCCACAAGAGAAAGCAGGAAAGATCTAAAATTGACACCCTAACATCACAATTAAAAGAACTAGAGAAGCAAGACCAAACACATTCAAAAGCTAGCAGAAGGCAAGAAATGACTAAGATCAGAGTAGAACTGAAGGAAATAGAGACACAAAAAAACCCTTCAAAAAAATCAATGAATCCAGGAGCTGGTTTTTTGAAAAGATCAACAAAATTGATAGACTGCTAGCAAGACTAATAAAGAAGACATGAGAGAAGAATCAAAGAGATGCAATAAAAAATGATAAAGGGGATATTACCACCAATCCCACAGAAATACAAACTACATTCAGATAATACTATAAACACCTCTACGCAAATAAACTTGAAAATCTAGAAGAAATGGATAAATTCCTGGACACATACACCCTCCCAAGACTAAACCAGGAAGAAGTTGCATAGACCAATAACAGGTTCTGAAGTTGAGGCAGTAATTAATAGCTTACCAACCAAAAAGAGTCCAGGACCAAACAGATTCACAGCTGAATTCTACCAGAGGTACAAGAAGGAGCTGGTACCATTCCTTCTGAAACTATTCCAATCAATAGAAAAAGAGGGAATCCTCCCTAACTCATTTTATTAGGCCAGCATCAGCCTGATACCAAAGCCTGGCAGAGACACAACCAAAAAAGAGAATTTTAGACCAATATCCCTGATGAACATTGATGCAAAAATCCTCAATAAAATACTGGCAAACCGAATCCAGCAGCACAGCAAAAAGCTTATCCACCATGATCAAGTGGGCTTCATCCCTGAGATGCAAGGCTGGTTCAACATATGCAAATCAATAAACCTAATCCAGCATATAAACAGAATCAAAGACAAAAACCACATGATTACCTCAATAGATGCAGAAAAGGCCTTTGACAAAATTCAACAACCTTTCATGCTAAAAACTCTCAATAAATTAAGTATTGATGGGACGTATCTCAAAATAATAAGAGCTATTTATGACATACCCACAACCAATATCATACTGAATAGGCAAAAACTGCAAGCATTCCCTTTGAAAACTGGCATAAGACAGGCATGCCCTCTCTCACCACTCCTATTCAACATAGTGTTGGAAGTTCTGGCCAGGGCAATCAGGCAGGAGAAGGAAATAAAGGGCATTCAATTAGGAAAAGAGGAAGTCAAATTGTCCCTGTTTGCAGATGACACGACTGTATATTTAGAAACCCCATCGTCTCAGCCCAGTATCTCCTTAAGCTGATAAGGAACTTCTGCAAAGTCTCAGGATACAAAATCAGCGTGCAAAAATCACAAGCATTCTTATACACCAATAACAGACAAACAGAGAGCCAAATCATGAGTGAACTCCCATTCACAATTGCTTCAAAGAGAATGAAATACCTAGGAATCCAACTTACAAGGGATGTGAAGGACCTCTTCAAGGAGAACTACAAACCACTGCTCAACGAAATAAAAGAGGACACAAACAAATGGAAGAACATTCCATGCTCATGGGTAGGAAGAATCAATATCATGAAAATGGCCATACTGCCCAAGGTAATTTACAGATTCAATGCCATCCCCATCAAGCTACCAATGAGTTTCTTCACAGATTTGGAAAAAGCACTTTAAAGTTCATATGGAACCAAAAAAGAGCCTGCATTGCCAAGTCAATCCTAACCCAAAAGAACAAAGCTGGAGGCATCATGCTACCTGACTTCAAACTATACTACAAGGCTACAGTAACCAAAACAGCATGGTACTAGTACCAAAATAGATATATACACCAATGGAACAGAACAGAGCCGTCAGAAGTAATGCCGCATATCTACAACTATCTGATCTTTGACAAAGCTGACAAAAACAAGCAATGGGGAAAGGATTCCCTATTTAATAAATGGTGCTGGGAAAACTGGCTAGCCATATGTAGAAAGCTGAAACTGGATCACTTCCTTACACCTTAAACAAAAATTAATTCAAAATGGATTAAATACTTACATGTTAGACCTAAAACCATAAAAACCCTAGAAGAAAACTGAGGCAATACCATTCAGGACATAGGCATAGGCAAGGACTTCATGTCTAAAACCCCAAAAGCAATGGCAACAAAAGCCAAAATTGACAAATGGGATCTAATTAAACTAAAGAGCTTCTGCAAAGCAAAAGAAACTACCATCAGAGTGAATAGGCAACCTACAGAATGGGAGAAAATTTTTGCAATCTACTCATCTGACAGAGGGCTAATATCCAGAATCTACAATGAACTCAAACAAATTTACAAGAAAAAAACAAACAACCCCATCAAAAAGTGGGCAAAGGATATGAACAGACACTTCTCAAAAGAAGACATTTATGCAGCCAACAGACACATGAAAAAATGCTCATCATCACTGGCCATCAGAGAAATGCAAATCAAAACCACAATGAGATACCATCTCACACCAGTTAGAATGGCGATCAGTAAAAAGTCAGGAAACACCAGGTGCTGGAGAGGATGTGGAGAAATAGGAACACTTTTACACTTTTGGTGGGACTGTAAACTAGTTCAACCGTTGTGGAAGACAGTGTGGCGATTCCTCGAGGACCTAGAACTAGAAATACCATTTGACCCAGCCATCCCGTTACTGGGTATATACCCAAAGGATTATAAATCATGCTGCTATAAAGACACATGCACACATATGTTTATTGTGGCACTATTCACAATAGCAAAGACTTGGAACCATCCCAAATGTCCATCAATGATAGACTGGATTAAGAAAATGTGGCACATATACACCATGGAATACTATGTGGCCATAAAAAAGGATGAGTTCATGTTCTTTGTAGGGACATGGATGAAGCTGGAAACCATCATTCTCAGCAAACTATCACAAGGACAAAAAAAGAACAAACACTGCATGTTCTCACTCATAGGTGGGAATTGAACAATGAGAACACTTGGACACAGGAAGGGGAACATCACACACTGGGGCCTGTCATGGGATGGGGGAGTGGGGAGGCATAGCATCAGGAGATATACCTAATGTAAATGACGAGTTAATGGGTGCAGCCCACCAACATGGCACATGTATACATACGTAACAAACTTTCATGTTGTGCACATGTACCCTGGAACTTAAAGTATAATAAAAAAAAAAGTTTGACTCGAAATCTAGCAAAAAGAGAAAAATTTACAATCATATTAAACAATGTATTCTCATTATATTTCTCCCTGGCCTCTTAAATATAAACTTACGCTTGTATAAATAACAAAGCTTAGCCCTGCATGAATTTCTATCAAATATTTTTTATTATAAAGATAAATGAGATTGGGAATCAGGATAATGTATAAATGATCAATTTTTTTCTCATTTAGATTTGAATCTGTGAATTTTAGAGGACTTGAGGAAATATTTTTCATTTTTCTCTAAATTGTCTATCCATATTTATTAAAACTCAACCGCTGATGATATGGAATGCCCACCAGGAGAGATGAGTTGAATTCCTTAGGGAAGGGAAGGCTGGATCCTTTATGAGACTATAAATCGAAACAAACATCATAAATAATGCTAAATGTAACATTCAAGAAGTAATAGCAATTACTTGAATTTAGGTCAGATAGACATGTCCAAGATTTAAAAAGTAAATTTACCCAACTTGGTATATTTGCTGACATTTTTACAAAAAGATCATTCTCAATCTCTTCTTTAAAAAATAACATAAAACACATAACATCAGTCTCAATGTGAGTGATTCAAGGGAATTTGTGGGGTAAATAATCAAGATTTGTTTTTCTTAGAACATTTGAATTACTATTAATCACATATTCTTCAACCAGAAATGTATTCTTTCTATTCAATTTTTTTTCAAGTTTAAAAAAGGCAACAGAGTTCACAAAAGGAAAGGAACAAAGCAATTGCAAAATATAAAATAATTATCATAAAATTATATTTGGGAAAATTGTACCTCATCAAAAGAAATCAAAGGCACATTCAAAAACTTATCAAAATATACAATTACCTGGAGTCAGAAGTAAAATCCCAAAACAATAAATCAAGCTTTAGTTTGTCCAAGTTCAAAACTCTTTCCCAATATTTCTCCCCATAACTCAATTTGAAAACCTAGAACAACTTAGTTTGTCCAATAAAATATGACTGTGCAACAGCACTGAATCTGCCCAGCCATCCAATAGGAGGGACAATGCAAGCAGATTGTTTTTATTTATTAACTGTGATGTAACTGGAGACCACAGTCATAGTTGAGAATTTGTACCCACCCCTTACCACCACACAACACATGCAAAGCAGGTGCCTTTCTCTTCGTTAAAGTCAGATTGGGAGGGATCATTTTTATTTTATGTTATTATGTACCTAAGAAACCAGACATGATAGGAGAAAGATGTGCCAAACCGGAGAACGAACCATAGGGTACCACAGAGTCAAAAGTTTTGGAACCATATAGTACCACATTTACAAATGGATTTTTTTTTGTACATGGGTTTCTCTACATAAAGGCAAGTTTTTCTTATATTTTCTACAAACTCCAAGGAGGAGTTAAGCCCCACACAGAAATAAAAATCCATAAATCCTGAGCTTTCTGCATTTCTGAGAGCTCAAAAAGACATTTTATATGAAAGAAAAAAATTATTCTGACCCCATGGCACTGTTCTTGCACATGCCTCCATAACTCTTTTACATGTTTCATAGGCAAGAGCCACCTGGCCAAATGAATGAGCCCATCACATGGCCCAAGGTTAAGTAATCACATGCAGTCTGCTTTTCTATAAGTTCTGCAACGCCAACCTGAGGTTGGCTGTTTCAAAATAATAAATAAAAACAAGGAGATTAAGAGAATTATTAGCAACCAAAGCAAGTATAACCATCCTCAAAACACATAAGTGTAAGCCATCTACTGCTTTCAACCAATGAGAGTAGACATGAATGTGCGCCTTCGGTCTCGTGTCTAACAGTAATCATTCACTAACTTGCACTGGTCATGGGTTTGACATTTAGGAAAGCCAGTGGGAAAAGGATTTAAGCAGCATTGATAAGTGGCTGAATCCCGCCAGACAAATACAAAGCTTTACAAAAATTATGTAATGTAAGTATGACCTGATATATGCCTTCCTTTATTTGAGGCAATATAGAAATGAGAGCGGTGTTGCTAATCTTGTTCAACAAATATATTTTACCCTGTCCTCATTAAGCAAAATACCTCTTCCAAGATCTTTCTCCTTCTCCTTTCCTTTCATCTTTTCTACCTTTGCTTCTCTTCTTACTGTTGTGAGCCAAAAAAGATTGGAAGATGTTGCAGAGGTCTTGGAGAAATGAGAGAAATGAATTCTAATTTCTTTTTCCTCACCTTAAATTTTACTGTTAGATATATTATTTATTAGTCAACTTGGATGGTGTTCAAATGGTGTTTAAAAATGTAAAAAAAGATTATTCTATTTTATCATGTAAAAATTAAAAACTACCTTTGAAAACTATTGCCTATCACTATGGCTGTTTCTAATTTCAGAAAAGTATAGAAATCTGATGGCCTGATGATTATTATTGTTATTTGTATCTCTAGTAATGAGCACAGTGACTAAGCCATGGCAAACATCCACAATACATGAGTGAGTGAATGAATAAGTGAATAAAGAATGAATGAACATCCTAGAGACAGAATTATCAAAACAAATAAGACTTGCTAGAGCCCCTGAGTCCTTCTGGTTTAAAATGAATGCCAAACACCTGCATCCCACATATGGTACTCTGTATGTTCTTCCCACACTCATCCTCACCTTAATGACTTGATTTTCCTGAAAGGAATGGCTTTAGATAAACACCAGTTGACATACAGTGCCTAAATAAAGTTCTGAAGGTGATTTTTTGAGGTGCTAGAAGTTTCTACACATTCAGGAACCTTCCACAAGCAATTTTTTAGGGGAAAAATTCCAACAAGGATTGGTAAAGTCTGCTTCCTGGAATGTCATGTAGTCACCCGTCTTAATCTAGTGCTGGCTTAAGGAATTATCTAGGGTGGCTTTATTTTTTCCCCCAGAAAAGTGGAAGAAAGAGGTGCATTGAGAACAGAATATCTCTTATGACCTGGATGAGGAAATAATGGAGCAGTCATAAGGTGCCCCCCTTCCCTGGTGGGAATACAGTGCAGCTGCACAGTTGCAAATAGTCACACCATGTTGATAGTGTCTTACGTCATATAAAATTTAAGAAAAGAATAAAAATGATGAAAGAGAAAGATAAATTAATATGTGACTTTGTAGAAACAATATTAGGCTTGTTCTGACATGTTGAAATCTACCCACTTCAGAAAAAAAATATTGGACTTTAGAGTTTTATAAATCACACTTTTTATTTGACATTTATCTATTCAAACACTGCATTTCCTAGGACTTGGTTAGCATGTAAAATTCTAATTAACTTTCTTAAAAACTTGCCATATTTGTCCAAGATGTGAAATCTGCTGTTTGGCAAACATGGAGTATAGAAATGTTAGTAGTCTAATGTTTACTTTGGAAATTAACTCCTCAAAGAAATGACTTTCTTATAGTAAAGTGATTGATTTGAAATAATAGAGTGGTAAGGCATTGTTTGGTCAAATGGCTAACACGGAGTGTTGTGATTAGTTGTTTAATTTGAAGGGCTTCTTTCTCTATCCTTCAACCCTCCCTTTCTGTCTTCTTTGTCTACTGTAAGAAAGGGGAAAACAGAAAGATACTGCAATATTCTAGATAACTTTTTAACAATAAAAATAATAAAGTTTGAAATAGTAGTTCTACATTTTGAAAATTTCTCTATTTTATGAGTTGCTGAAAGAGATAAAGACCCACCTTATGTTACAGAAGTCAAAAGTATCAAATACTCCCTTTTGTCTATATGCTCCTTACCCCCAGTTTGGCCTGGATTCAGTCAATTAAATATTTTCACCTAGGATTTGAATTTTGTTTTATGGATTTGGGATTTTATTTACTTTTTTTCCAAATTGATTTATGTTTTGAATTGACATATAAAATTGTATCTATTTATTGTGTACAGCATGATGTTTGGAAATACAAACATATGTAGCTTAACAACAAGGATACTTACTGAGACATGCCTCGTTGATGCTTTCATCATTGTGCAAACGTCATACAGTGTACTTACACAAACCTAGATGGTATAGCCTACTAGACACCTAGGCTACAAGCCTCTATATCACATTACTGTACTGAATACTGTAGACAATTATAACACAATGGTAATTATTTGTGTATCTAAACATCAAAGATGCCCAGTAAAAATATTGTATAAAAGACAAAACCGGTACACCTGTATAAGGCACTTACCATGAATGGAGTCTTGCAGAACTGAAAACTGCTCTGGCTGAGTCAGTGAGTGGTACGTGAATGGGAAAGCCTAGGATATTACTGTACACGGCTGTTGATTTTATGAAAACTGTACATTTAGGCTACACTAAGTTAATTTTTAAAAATAAAGTGATAGTGCTATAATGTTACTACAGCTACAACATGACTGGACATGAACATTTTTCAACTCCATTATAATCTTATGGGACCCACCGTCATATATGCTGTCTGTCATTGACTGAAATGTAGTTATGAAACAAAGGATTGTGTATATACATTGTGGAATGGTTAAATCTAGGCAATTAACATAGGCATTACCTCATATAGTCATCATTTTTATGGTGAAAACAACACCCACTTTGTTAGCATTTTTCAATAATACAATGCCATTAACTACAGTCATGCTGTACAATGGATCTCTTAAACTTACTCCTCCTAACAGTAAATATCCACTCTTTGACCAGTATCTGTCCAGCCCCCTGCCCCCTAACCACCCTAGTCTCAGATAGCCATCCTTCTACTCTCTACTTCCATGAGATTAACTTTTATAAATTCCATGAGTGACTCCATGCAGTGTTTGTCTTTCTATGCCTGGCTTATTTTATTTAATATGATGTTCTTCAGATTCATCCTTGTTATAAATAGCAGGATTTTCTTCTTTTTATGGCTGAAGTGTATTCCATTGTGTAAATATAGCCAGTTTTAAAAAATGTGTATGGATACATAATAGTTGTACATATTTATGAGGTACATGTGATATTTTGATACAAGCATACAATGTATAACGATCAAATCTGGGTAACTGAAATACCCACCACCTCAAACATTTATCATTTCTTTGTTTTGGAAACATTCTAAATCTCTTCTAGCAAAATATGACATATATACACCATGGAATACTACTCAGCCATAAAAAGAACGAAATAATGGCATTTTCAGCAACCTGGATGGAGTTGGAGACCACTATTTTAAGTGAAGTAACACAGGAATGGAAAACCAAGTATCTTATGTCCTCACTTATACATAGGAGCGGAGGTAAGGGGAAGCAAAGGCATAAGAATGATATACTGGACTTTGGGGACTCAGGCGAAAGGATGGGAGGTGGGTGAGGAATAAAAGACTACACATTGGGTACAGTTTACACTACTAAGGTGATGGGTGCACCAAGATCTTGGAAATCACCACTAAAGAACTTATCCACGTAACCCAAAACCACCTGTTCCCCCAAAACTATTGAAATAAAACATAACAATAAAAATAAATATCTTCTAGCTATGTTGAAGTGTACAATAAATTATTGTTAACCATAGTTGCCCTAATGTGCTATTGAACACTATATCCTATTCCTTATATCTAACTACACTTTTGTACCTATCAGTTAACCCCCCTCCATCTACCTTTTCCACTACCCTTCCCAGCCTCTGGTAACCACCAGTCTATTCACCACCCCCTTGCGATCAATTTCCTTTAGCTATCACAAATGAGTGAAAACATGTAATATTTGTCCTTCTGTTACCGGCTTAAATCTCTTAACATAATTTCTTTAGTTCCATCCATGTTGCTGCAAATGACAGAATTTCATTCTTTTTATGGTTGAATAATACTCCACTCTGTATGCATACCACGTTTTCTTTATCCAATTATCTGTTGATGGACACTTAGGTTTAGTCCAGATCTTGGCTATTATGAATATTGTTGCAATAAACAAGACAGCATATATATCACTTCGATACACTGTTTTCCTTTCTTTTGGATATATATCCAGCAGTGGGGTTGCTGGATTATATGGTAGTTCCATTTTTTGAGAAACCTCCATACTGGTTTTCACAGTGACTAATTTACATTTCTACCAACAAAGTATGAGGGTTCCCCTTTTTCTGGATCCTTGACAGCATTTGTTATATTGTATCCTTTTGCTAATAGCCATCTTAACTGGGGTAAAATGATATCTCATTGTGATTTCGATTTGCATTTCTCCGATAATTAGTGGTGTTGAGTATTTTTTCATATAACAGTTTGCCATTTGTATTCCTTCTTTTGAGAAATATCCAATTTTTTTCTAATGTTTAATTGAATTATTTGGTTTACTTTGCTACTGAGTTGTTTGAAATCCTCATATATTCTGTTTACTAAAAATATGGTCAGATGAATATTCTACAAATATTCTCTAATGACCAAACCTTATTCTTCTGCCATCTCTTTGATTCTGTGAGTCATGCAATATCTTTCAAGTGAATTCATTTTCTGATTAGCCACTGCTAGTTTCTCTGGTTTGCAACAAAGGACTGAGATGTTTTATATAATGGTGCTCACAGTGTGGTAAAGATAAAATGGTAAATACCACCCATGGCAAATTCTGACCCAAAGCAAAGCAATGCCTCTAAGGTTTTGAAGAGAAGTCACGCCATATTCAGAATGTAATTATTTCAGCAAGTAAATATAATTTTGAGAACTTCTTCTGGCTTACCATTGGGCCCTAACAGAATGAGGCGCTAAGTGATCAGGAGATTAGAGCTTCCAAGAATAAATTGGATATATGCAGTATAATACAGAACAAGTTGCTACAACAAAGAAATTCAAAATTTAATAGCTCATTTTCCGTCACATTTAATTATTCAGATGTCCAGAGGCATCTAGAAATGATCCACATCTAAAAGATAGCTCTGTTCTAGAAAGTTCTCTCTGTCTTGTTTATCTACCATCTCCTAGTGCAATCCTCATCTTTATGACCAAAGTTGCCTCAGCTCCATGTCCACGTGCCCACCAGTGAAAAGTGGCAAGGAGAGAAAGTCTAGGACAATTTACTTTGAGGAAAGTGATATAAAATATTATTTCGACTCACATTCCATTAGCAAAAAGTTAGACACATTGGCCATATTAGCTACAAAGGAGTCTGAAAATATTATTTTCTAGATGAAGTTGTCATATACTCAAAAAAATGCTATTCATATGGAAAGAGGAAAGAATGGATTTCCCATGACAATTAGAAGTCTGCCACATAGTTTTCTGAAAAACCCAGCCCTGAATCAGGCAAGTGCTATAGCATTTCATTATCAAATCAACATACTACATCAGAGAGATGTACATTTTAGGAGCAGGGCATTCATACACTCCATGTGCTTACCCCCACAACACTGCCATCCACTATTCAATTCACATTCAGCCGTTATGAGGTGAACCATATGACTAGTAGACTGAGTAGGACAGTCCTAAGCTTAATTTCTAGACATCTGTGACAGTTGCTAAAAGTGGCTTGCTATGGAGGCATAGCACAAGAAAAAAACTGACTCTGTTAAGAAGACAGAATTTAGAGCAGCACGATTTGAGAAACAGATCATGGATTCTGGCTGGTCGCTAAAGATTTTATTGAATAGCCAAGGATATGAAAGTAGCAATATTGGAGGACTATTGACAAAATGTCTCTGGATGTGTTATATGGGTGGGGTTTTTTTGAAATAAACATTAAAATGCTGTATGCTAGGTGAATATTTACCGAAAAGACCCTTGAAGAGCAAGTGCTTAAAAATCAGGGGAACAAGATGACTACTTCATAGATTTCAATTTGCCTCCTTCCCAAATATCTATTCAATAAATAATATGCTCATAAAAACGTGTTGGCAAGGATAGAGGCTACACATGAGCTCAACGTGGATTTTCCTTGAAGAGATTCTTGTCATCATCAAGTAGCCTATTTTCCAGTATCAATAACCAACGCTAGGCTCCCAACACAGTTCTATACAGTGAGTGGGAATTTGAGTACCTCCTGAAAAATGAGTGGATCCTTTCCATCATGAAAAGGTTAGCATTTTGACATCTCTAAAATACATACCAATATCAGATTTATAGTTCTTTTTTTTTTTTTAACTCCGTGCTTATGCCAGCCCTAGTATCCATAGTCCTACTCTATACTTCATGTACTATTGTGGAATCCCTATAACATTGTTTCTACCAAAGAACTTAATATACATGAAGGTCAAGGGGCTACTGTCCATGGATATCACTATGTTTTTTATAAACCCCATCTTATAGAAGTACTTCTCTTAATGATGGAATTTCCTGTTGAAGGGAGATTTGGTTATGGTTGCAGCTTGGAAATAAGGCCTTGCATTGGGTGGATCACTTGAGGCCAGGAGTTTGAGACCAACCTGACCAACATGGCGAAACCCTGTCTCTACAAAAAATACAAACCTTGGCTGGGCAGGGTGGCAGGTGCTTGCAATCGCAGCTACTTGAGAGGTTGAAACACAAGAAGCACTTGAATCCAGGAGGCAGGGGCTGCAGTTAGCAGAGATTGCACCACTGCACTTCAGCCTGGGCAAAAAAGCAAGGGTCTGTCTCAAAAAAAAAAGGCCTTGCAAGCCAAGAACATGGGCACAAAACATGAGATATATGTTCTATACCAATGACCAATATATTTCTCTTATAACAAGCATATTTGAGTCTGGAACAAAGGGAGAGATATTAGAGTGATGCTTCTCAACTTCAAATGACACATTTGAAATATTTTGGTTTTCCATCTTTGAGACTCTAGGGCTTACTAGTGAAAAAAAATGTTAATATTAGAAGAACAATACTTTCAACAGGGAGCACTACAAATTTCCACTGAATTTGAAGCTGAGAGTATCATCTAACCATCTCTGGTTCTTATTGCCCTGGGGGAAGTGGCACAAACTGAGATAGATTGTGGTTTGGGGAGACAGCCCCTGACTATCAAGAGGAAGTCATATAGCCACATACCCTCCTTTCTTGGGTACCACCTTTGCTAAGGCCACTCTAGACTACTCACAATTACCCAAACTGGATGTTTACTTTCATGCCTCTGAGCTTTTGGAATTGCTAACCTTTCTGCTTCTAGTGCCCTCCACCATCTCTCATCGTTCAAAGCCCAGATAATGAAATCATCCTCAGTGTAAAGTCTTCCCTGATACTCTCATAAGACAAAGCTATTTACCATATCCTCTGTATATTATATAATCTCACAGAGTAGTCTTAGCCTTTTTCACATCACATTGTAACTATGTGTTTGCATGTCTGCTGCCACTAACTGCATATGTACATTATTGTATGTCATTATACCACAAACCCCTAGCGACAGACATTAATTTTAAGAACCAAGAACCTGCAGACTTTAAAGAACTGCACACTTCTGACAAAGGAAGTTAATTTTAACAAGTTATATTTTGTGCCTCCTTTGGCCAAGAATTGTAACACCACCGTAACACGTGGCATAGGGAAAGCTCTGAATATATCTTGTTCAAATTAATTAATAAGCTTTTGCAAAATATATACAGATATTTAAAATGTGAGAAATTTTGAGATCATGAGTGATGTCAGAGTTAAGATATGTATTGGGAATCAATAACAAAGAGACGATTTTCTTGACCATCTTGGTCAGGGTTTTTGGCTTACATAGTTTCCAATAGACTCCCTGTGTTGTGTCGAGACCACCTCTCTTTCATAGGTATTTAGCATCCCGAGAATCAGTTTTTTGTTGGAAACAAAATAGACATTCATAAATGTTTGTATAATTAATTACTTATATAGTAGTTTATATTATTTGTATCAATTATATAAACATTTGTACTAATTAATGAAGAAATGTACAAAACTCTGGATCCTATCATAGCATAGTCTCTGTCCCTTTGTTATACATTTGATAGTGTTTATAAAAGTGTATACTTCATACACACTTGGATAATGGAATTCTGCCTAAAATAATAGAAACACTAAACTCCTTTAGCAGAATGCAATTAACTTTCGCTCCTCTTAACTTTTTATAATAAAAAATGACTATCTTTACAATGGAGTACATAAGCATCATTAAAAGATTAAAACAACCATTGACTGCACTTAATTAACATTCTATAACAGACAATACAAAAATACATTCATGTTCAAACCTAACTTTGTATACATTTACTTCATTGTACACACAAAAGTATGAGTAACTATTTTCCTAGGCAAGATTTTTCAAGGTGTACCTCTTCCTTGTGTTTCCATCCTAATTATTTTGGATTTTTTCATACTGGGAAAGCTCTTTTTCTTCATCCAAGAAATTACTTTCAATGTGGAAATCATTAGTGCACTAGAATATGGAATTTAGAAATGAGAAAAACGAAGTCATAAACTAAACAGACTGTTTGACAATGAGATTAATAACTGAAGCCCAGAAACCACTTGATTTTGTTCTTTATAAAGTTTCATATACTAATGTGAGCAATATTTCTTAATTCTCATGGCTGTGTAATATTTGGGGGCTTATATGACTAGTCACTTTTCAGCCTTTTAGCAAGGAATTTTCAGAAGTTCTGGTAAGAAAGGAGTTAATGGAGTAAAATTTTATTAAAAGATTTATGCTGACCAGGTGTTTGAGTCGCTTGAAAAGTCGACCATTTAACATACAACCTTTCTGTTGTAAATACTGTACCACCAGAAGACAGATTAAATAGTTTCATATAAAACTATGGTTTAAAAAAAATAGGGATAATGAAAAAAACATTGTCCAACATTTTTTTAGTAAGTTGCCAAAAATGTGACCCTCAGAACACCACAATGTCTTTATACTAGCAACTCACTTAAACTGTCTCATGCAGAGACAAAGGCAGAATTGAGGCTTTTAAAACATAAATATAAATATCAAATATCCATATCAGAAACAGATTAATCACTACTCTGATTATATATGTGATTATATATGTCATATGCAAAAACTCATTCAAAAGACTCTCAGATTATCATGGCCTATAACATCATATTTAGAGGAGACT
Organism: Pan troglodytes; assembly: GCF_028858775.2. Classification (NCBI taxonomy): domain Eukaryota; kingdom Metazoa; phylum Chordata; class Mammalia; order Primates; family Hominidae; genus Pan; species Pan troglodytes. The sequence continues at coordinate 68,728,877 of NC_072402.2, forward strand.
TTCTGCTTCTCTGAGTTATGAGGTTAAACTGTTAACCCTGTCACCTTCACATTACATCACCGGAAATACTGCCTATTTGAGAAAATTGTGGTTTTCAGGCTTACAGTTTTGAGCTTGCCTTATACAAACCAACCACTAAAAATGGTGATGGGGGGAGGCTTTTCATGAAATAAGCATTATAGAAACTAACCCCGGGGTTAAATACTACAATCATTCACAGGTGGGATTTCCTGGGGTTTTGCAACTTTCCATGAAGGGATTTACATACGCCCAAAAGAAGCCACTGTTGAAACAGGGCTTTTATTCTTTTGGGTGGGGGGCGGGGGGTGTAGTTTTAACTAAGCAGTAAAGTAACTCTATCTGGTCATAGTTACCAAGCTGTTGTACTTTTTGTTTAGTAGGTCAACAGACTGTTGTCATCTTAATTTGTGTCTGGGCCTATCACGCAATGACCATTGCCTCACAGAAGGTTTTAATCAAAGCAGCCAAACCAACAAAATAGGACATCCTTGTCAGAATTACTCTCTCAACCTCATTTTGAACTGTTGCTTTTTCAGAGGCTTGGCAAATTTCATAATAAGCCACTTACCAAAATGTTCACATTTAATGAGAGACAATTTTTACATAAGGAAAAAATAATCTTCTGTCACCCAGTCCTCTAAAATGTCAAATATCCATAGGTAAGTGAACAATCATGCTACATTTTCAACCACTCTACAAAGTGAGTTTGAGCACAGACTCTAAAATTGCGCTGCTTTCTAAAAAGTCTCTCTACTCACATCCCTATAACCTGAACACCAATCTTTTTTTAAAAAAGAGATTTCTTATTTTTTTTAACTTCCCATAAACATAAGAACCATAAACACTGTTTGGTATTAAACTTCCGAATATCTATATGTATCATTCTGCTTTCTCTGTGTTGCCTGGATTCCACAGACCAAACAGCTTGTAGGTTACTGCTAGAGCCTGCTACTGTAAAAGGAAACAGAAAAATAACACATTGTCATGAAGCGTTACTAGATTCCCATCTGGCTTTCCTATGAATCACAAAGTTAAAGGTACACAGCCAGAGTCCAGAAATATCCAGAGTATTCACAACAGCCCATCAGTCAAGACAGGTACGTATCTTAGGATATTTTAACCGGAGACCATCTTTTCTGCATTCACACATTCATGGCATCATCTCTTTTTTTGCCAATAGTTTGTTGAGGTCATAGGTTTGTTCTTCAAAAACTAAATGCAAAGTTTCATTTTAGGTTGCTGTTAGTTTTAAAAGCCCAATTTGCAGGCATATTCTAAGCCTTACCCAGAGAGAGAGTGTGTATACATATGTGTCCAAGTAAATAGAGCAGTACAATGTGTAAGAACAATGTGTCACAACTAGGGATCAGGCCTCCCAATGCCATCTCATGGCACAAGCACATGTGCCTAGGAACTTAGGCCCCTGTCATGGTTGTCAAACCCTAACTCAGGCATGGCCTCCTCCAATCATTCTACTACTTCAACCACGGAGGCTGCAATCATGCAGAGCCTGATAGGAGACCCTCATAAATTACTTCCCTCCCCCAGTCTGGAAGCATGGGCAAAAAGATCAAAGTACAAAGCAGATTAGGTGGTGAATGGCCACATTTCTAAACAGCCTTCTGAAATGAGTGTTCCAATTAGGGCAATAATACAAGCATTTGAATTGGTCTATACACTCAAATAGATTCAGTGCAACCTGAAAGTGTGTGTGTGTGTTTCTGTGTATCCATGCATGTGTGTGTACATTTGTGAAGCAGTTTCCCCTTTTTCTCTCTCTTTCTTCCTCATTGAAATTGGTGTGCAAATAAATTCTACAATGTATTTAGTGTTTCACTGAACAGTTAGAGTTTATTTCTCTCTCTAAAAGATTAAACTTAGTCAAAGTTTTTGGCAATTATAATTAGTCAAAAGACTTTGTGGAGTAAGATAATTTTAACCATGCCGTATAACAGCCCATTTTTAAAATAATTCTACGGTAGTTCACATTTTATAACAGTTTCTCCATTCTTATACCTCACTTGTATATTTTTAATACATTAATTCATTTAGTTACTAAACAAATCCTTATTGAGCATTTAGTAAGACTTTGTTAAATCCTGGAAATAGAGCAGAGAAGAAAACAGGTATCATCCTTGCCCTTGTATACTTAGCTTTCGGAAGGGGCAATAGGCCTTCCCAGAAAATAACATTTAAAAAGTTGTCCCTATCTACAAAGTGATATCTGAAATAATTAATACAAGCTACCCAGCAAAAGGCCTGTATTGTTATTAACAATATTCTAAAATTTCTTCTTCTGTGGATTGAAATGTGTTTACCAAAAATTCATAGGTTGAAGTACTACTCCCTGGTTCTCAAAATGTAACCTTAATTGGAAATAAGGTAATCAAGTTAAAATAAGGTCATTAAAATACTGCCTGATCCAATTTGACTGGTGCCATGTTCATCAATGCCTCTAAAAGTCAAGAAATACCAAAGATTGTAGGTAAACCACCAGAAATTATGAGGGATTATAGAACAGATTCTCTCTATCAGCCCTCAGAAGAAAACAACCCTTCTAATACCTTGATCTCATATTTGTAGCCTCCAGAAGTAACACATTTCTGTGTTGAAGACACCCAGTTTGTGGTATTTTTTTACAACAACCCTGGCAAATTAATGTCTTCTAAAACCAAAGATGTTTCTTTCTTACTTAAAATATAATAAATCAGACAAAGAAGAAAATAACATGGTGGTAGAAAGAATTCTAATGGGGGGAAATTTTTAATTAGTAAGTTTTAAAAATTTATTTAACAACATAAATAAAAACACCTCCCTTCCTTCTCAATTTAATCTTAATTCAAAAGAGGCTACAAAAATAAAGATGTATAACCTCAAATTAAAGGTCTTTCTTTTTGTTTTCAATGTAAAATAAATTCCTAAGCAATAGTGGGACATATGAAAGTGTAGCTCAACAGCATTATTATAATACAGAAGAAATTAAATATAGTAGAGATGCAGAAAAAAATAGTATCAATCCTTGTGACGGGATTATCTTTAAACACACACTTGCAAGTGTGTGTGTCCCAAATCAAATAAAGTAAGGAAAGATACTATTTTTAGTTAGTGTAAAAATTTAATATCATTACCATATTGCATTTCAGAAGGTAAGCTAATTCTGATTTTGCCCCCAAAAGGTATTTATCTCTGCAACTTTATCGAGGGTGTTCAATAAAGTGAAAGAAGTTAAATCATGTAAAGACATGTAATTTTCAAGTAGGCAGAAGAATCACAATCTAAATACATAGCCAAATTTTGTTTTAATTGATTATCTTCTATAAAACTAAAGAGGAAAGATACACAAAAACAAATGGTAAATGTCAAGTTGAAAATTGTTTTGGGGGTGGGCCAAGACGGCCAATTAGAAGCAGCTGCAGTCTGTGGCTGTCACAGAGAACAAAAACAGGGAGTAAATTCTACACCTTCAACTGTGATATCCAGGTTCTTGCACTGGGACTGATGAGGCAATCGGCATGACCCATGGAGAGCAAGGAAAAGCAGGATGGGGCAACAGCCCACCTGGGAGCGACACAATGCCATTGGGGCTCCCACACCCAGCCAAGGAATGTGGTGAGCAATTGTGCGACCCCGTTTGGGAAACCACACTTTTGCCATGGATCTTTGCAGCCCAAGGATCAGGGGAAGGAGTGGCCACCATTTCTGTGGCTTAAGCCCACCTTTCTGGCTGCCAGCTTCAGGGAGTCTGGGCAGTCTATAAGGAATTCCTTTACAGCACAGCACAACTTCTGTGGCAGATCATGGACAGGCTGCTTCTTTAACAGGGATCCCGATCCATCCCTCCTCACTAGGCAAGGCCTCCCTGTGGGAATTTCAACAACTCCAGCCAGGGTTTTGTGGACAGAACTCTGATCTCCCTAAGAGGGAACCCCTGGGGGAAGGGGAAGCCAGTCTCTGCAGTTCAGCCAACTTAGTCTTTCCTCCCAGCTGAATCTGGATAGTCCATGTGGTCTGGACAAGAGGGGTTCGCCCACCCCAGTGCAGCACACCTACTCTGCCAAGGGGCAGCCAAAGTCTTCTTTACTTGGATCCCTAATCCCATTCCTCCTGACTGGGAGAGACCTCCCAACAGGGGTCTCCAGACTCCTACAGGAGCATTCAGGCCAGCATCAGGTTGGTGACCCTCTGGGACAGAGCTCCCAGAGGAAGAAGCAGGCTGCCACCTTTGCTGTTTTGCAGCCTTCACTGGTGATAACTCCAGGTGTGGGAGGGACCCAGGTGATTATGGTCTGGAGTGAAACCCCAGCCTATCACAGCACACTGCGGAAGAGGATCCTGACTATTAAAACAAACAAACAAAGCAACAAAAACAACATCAACAAAAAAGACCACACAAAAACCCTATTCAAAGATGAGCAACCTCAAAAATCAAAGGTAGATAGGCCCACAAAGATGAGAAAGAATCAAAGCAAAAACACTGAAAACTCAAAAAGCCAGGGTGCCTCTTCTCCTCCAAATGATTGTAACACATCTCCAGCAAGGGCACATAACTGGGCAGAGGCTCAGATTGCCAAATTGACAAAAGTGGGCTTCAGATGGTGGGTAATAACAAACTTTGTTGAGCTAAAGGAGCATGTCCTAACCCAATGCGAAGAAGCTAAGAATCATGATAAAACATTACAAGGGCTGATAACCAGAATAGCCAGTTTAGAGAGAAATATACATGACCTGATGGAGCTGAAAAACACAAGACGAGACCTTCACAATGCAATCACAAGTATCAATAGCTAAACAGACCAAGTGGAGTAAAGAATCTCAGAGCTTGAAGGCTATCTTTCTAAAATAAGACAGGCAGGCAAGAACAGAGAAAAAAGAATGAAAAGGAATGGAAAAAACCTCCAAGAAATATGGGATTATATAAAGAGACCAAACCTACAACTGACTGGAGTACCTGAAGGAGACAGGGAGAGTGGAACCAAGTTGGAAAAGATACTTCAGGATATCATCCAGAACTTGCTTAACCTAGCAAGACAGACCAGCATTCAAATTCAGGAAATGAAGAGAACTCCAGTAAGACACTCCATGAGAAGATCAACCCCAAGATACATAATCATCAGATTCTCCAAGGTCGAAATGAAAGAAAAAATGTTAAGTGCCGCCAGAGAGAAAGGCCAGGTCACCTACAAAGGGAAGCCCATCAGGCTAACAGTGGACCCCTCAGCAAAAATACTTTAAGCCAGAAGAAATTGGAGGCCAATATTCAACATTCTTAAAGGTAAGAATTTCCAAACTAGAATTTCATATCCAGCCAAACTAAACTTCATAAGCAAAGGAGAAATAAGATCCTTTTCAGACAAGCAAATGCTGAGGGAATTCATTACCACCAGGCCTGCCTTGCAAGATCTGCTGAGGGAAGCAGTAAATATGAAAAGGAAAAACTGTTACCAGCCACTATGAAAATACACTCAGTACACAGACTATGTGAAACAACCACATAGACAAGTCTGCAAAATAATCAGCTAGCATCATAATGACAGAATCAAATTCACACATAACAACATTAACCTTAAATGTCAATGGGCTAAATGCCCCAATTAAAAGACATGGAATGTCAGGCTGAATAAAGAGTCAAGAACCAGCAGTATGCTGTATTCAAGAGACAAATCTCATGTGCAAAGACATACGTAGGCTCAAAATACAGGGATGGGGGCGTATTTACCAAGCAAATGGAAAAGAGGAAAAAGCAGAGATTGCAATGCTATTTTCTTTTTTTTATATTATTTTTATTTTTATTTTATTATTTTATTTTATTGTATTATTATTATACTTTAAGTTTTAAGGTACATGTGCACAATGTGCAGGTTAGTTACATATATAAACATGTGCCATGCTGGTGTGCTGCACCCATTAACTCGTCATTTAGCATTAGGTATATCTCCTAATGCTATCCCTCCCCTCTCCCCCGACCCCACAACAGTGCCCAGAGTGTGATGTTCCCCTTCCTGTGTCCATGTGTTCTCATTGTTCAATTCCCCCCTATGAGTGAGAACATGGGGTGTTTGGTTTTTTGTCCTTGTGATAGTTTACTGAGAATGATGATTTCCAATTTCATCCATGTCCCTACAAAGGACATGAACTCATCCTTTTTTATGGCTGCATAGTATTCCATGGTGTATATGTGCCACATTTTCTTAATCCAGTTTATCATTGTTGGACATTTGGGTTGGTTCCAACTGTTTGCTATTGTGAATAGTGCCACAATAAACATATGTGTGCATGTGTCTTTATAGCAGCATGATTTATAGTCCTTTGGGTATATACCCGGTAATGGGATGGCTGGGTCAAATGGTATTTCTAGTTCTAGATCCCTGAGGAATCACCACACTGACTTCCACAATGGTTGAACTAGTTTATAGTCCCACCAGCAGTGTAAAAGTGTTCCTATTTCTCCACATCCTCTCCAGCACCTGTTGTTTCCTGACTTTTGAATGATTGCCATTCTAACTGGTGTGAGATGGTATCTCATTGTGGTTCTGATTTGCATTTCTCTGATGGCCAGTGATGATGAGCATTTTTTCATGTGTTTTTTGGTTACATAAATGTCTTCTTTTGAGATGTGTCTGTTCATGTCCTTCTCCCACTTTTTGATGGGGTTGTTTGTTTTTTTCTTGTAAATGTGTTTGAGTTCATTGTAGATTCTGGATATTAGCCCTTTGTCAGATGAGTAGGTTGCGAAAATTTTGTCCCATTTTGTAGGTTTCCTGTTCACCCTGATGATAGCTCCTGGATTCATTAATTTTTTGAAGGGTTTTTTGTGTCTCTACTTCCTTCAGTTCTGCTCTGATTTTAGTTATTTCTTGCCTTCTGCTAGCTTTTGAATGTGTTTGCTCTTGCTTCTCTAGTTCTTTTAATTGTGATGTTACGGTGTCAATTTTAAATCTTTCCTGCTTTCTCTTGTGGGCATTTAGTGCTATAAATTTCCCTCTACACACTGCTCTGAATGTGTCCCAGAGATTCTGGTATGTTGTGTCTTTGTTCTCATTGGTTTCAAAGAACATCTTTATGTCTGCCTTCATTTTGTTATGTACCCAGTAGTCATTCAGGAGCAGATTGTTCAGTTTCCATGTAGTTGAGTGGTTTTGAGTGAGTTTCTTAATCCTGAGTTCTAGTTTGATTGCACTGTGGTCTGAGAGATAGTTTGTTATAATTTCTGTTCTTTTACATTTGCTGAGGAGAGCTTTACTTCCAACTACGTGGTCAATTTTGGAATAGGTGTGATGTGGTGCTGAAAAAACTGTATATTCTGTTGATTTGGGGTGGAGAGTTCTGTAGATGTCTATTAGGTCCGCTTGGTGCAGAGCTGAATTCAATTCCTGGGTATCCTTGTTAACTTTCTTTCTCGTTGATCTGTCTAATGTTGACAGTGGGGTGTTAAAGTCTCCCATTATTAATGTGTGGGAGTCTAAGTCTCTTTGTAGGTCACTCAGGACTTGCTTTATGAATCTGGGTGCTCCTGTATTGGGTGCATATTTATTTGGGATAGTTAGCTCTTCTTGTTGAATTGATCCCTTTACCATTATGTAATGGCCTTCTTTGTCTCTTTTGATCTTTGTTGGTTTAAAGTCTGTTTTATCAGAGACTAGGATTGCAACCCCTGCCTTTTTTTGTTTTCCATTGGCTTGGTAGATCATCCTCCATCCTTTTATTTTAAGCATATGTGTGTCTGTGCATGTGAGATGGGTTTCCTGAATACAGCACACTGATGGGTCTTGACTCTTTATCCAATTTGCCAGTCTGTGTCTTTTAATTGGAGCATTTAGTCCATTTACATTTAACGATAATATTGTTATGTGTGAATTTGATCCTGTCATTATGATGTTAGCTGGTTATTTTGCTCGTTTGTTGATGCAGTTTCTTCCTAGCCTTGATGGTCTTTACAGTTTGGCATGATTTTGCAGTGGCTGGTACCAGTTGTTCCTTTCCATGTTTAGTGCTTTCTTCAGGAGCTTTTTTAGGGCAGGCCTGGTGGTGACAAAATCTCTCAGCATTTGCTTGTCTGTAAAGGATTTTATTTCTCCTTCATTTATGAAGCTTAGTTTGGCTGGATATGAAATTCTGGGTTGAAAATTCTTTTCTTTAAGAATGTTGAATATTGGCCCCCACTCTCTTCTGGCTTGTAGAGTTTCTGTCGAGAGATCCACTGTTAGTCTGATGGGCTTCCTTTGTGGGTAACCCGACCTTTGTCTCTGGCTGCCCTTAACATTTTTTCCTTCATTTCCACTTTGGTGAATCTGACAATTATGTGTCTTGGAGTTGCTCTTCTCGAGGAGTATCTTTGTGGCATTCTCTGTATTTCCTGAATCTGAATGTTGGCCTGCCTTGCTAGATTGGGGAAGTTCTCCTGGATAATATCCTGCAGAGTGTTTTCCAAGTTGGTTCCATTCTCCCTGTCACTTTCAGGTACACCAATGAGACGTAGATTTGGTCTTTTCACATATTCCCATATTTCTTGGAGGCTTTGTTCATTTCTTTTTATTCTTTTTTTTTCTAAACTTCCCTTCTCACTTCATTTCATTCATTTCATCTTCCATCACTGATACCCTTTCTTCCAGTTGATCACATCGGCTCCTGAGGCTTCTGCATTCTTCACGTAGTTCTCGAGCCTTGGCTTTCAGCTCCATCAGCTCCTTTAAGCACTTCTCTGTATTGGTTATTCTAGTTATACAGTCGTCTAAATTTTTTTCAAAGTTTTTAACTTCTTTGCCTGTTTTTAACTTCTTTGCCTTTGGTTTGAATTTCCTCCTGTAGCTTGGAGTAGTTTGATTGTCTGAAGCCTTCTTCTCTCAACTCGTCAAAGTCATTCTCCAGCCAGCTTTGTTCCATTGCTGGTGAGGAACTGCATTCCTTTGGAGGAGGAGAGGTGCTCTGCTTTTTAGAGTTTCCAGTTTTTCTGCTCTGTTTTTTCCCCATCTTTGTGGTTTTATCTACTTTTTGTCTTTGATGATGGTGATGTACAGATGGGTTTTTTGTGTGGATGTCCTTTCCGTTTGTTAATTTTCCTTCTAACAGACAGGACCCTCAGCTGTAGGTCTGTTGGAGTTTGTTAGAGGTCCACTCCAGACCCTGTTTGCCTGGCTATCAGCAGCAGTGGCTGCAGAACAGCGGATTTTTGTGAACTGCAAATGCTGCTGTCTGATGGTTCCTCTGGAAGTTTTGTCTCAGAGGAGTACCTGGCCATGTGAGGTGTCAGTCTGCCCCTACCGGGCGGTACCTCCCAGTTAGGCTGCTCGGGGTTCAGGGGTCAGGGACCCACTTGAGGAGGCAGTTTGCCCATTCTCAGATCTCCAGCTGCATGCTGGGAGAACCACTGCTCTCTTCAAAGCTGTCAGACAGGGACGTTTAAGTCTGCAGAGGTTACTGCTGTCTTTTTGTTTGTCTGTGCCCTGCTCCCAGAGGTGGAGCCTACAGAGGCAGGCAGGCCTCCTTGAGCTGTGGTGGGCTTCACCCAGTTTGAGCTTTCTGGCTACTTTGTTTACCTAAGCAAGCCTGAGCAATGGTGGGCACCCCACCCCCAGCCTCACTGCTGCCTTGCAGTTTGACCTCAGACTGCTGTGCTAGCAATCAGTGAGACTCCGTGGGCATAGGACCCTCCAAGCCAGGTGGTGGATATAATCTCCTGGTGCGCTGTTTTTTAAGCCTGTCGGAAAAGCACAGTATTAGGGTGGGAATGACCCAATTTTCCAGGTGCCATCTGTCACCCCTTTCTTTGAGTAGGAACAGGAACTTCCTGACCCCTTGCACTTCCCAAGTGAGGCAACGCATCACCCTGTTTCAGCTAGTGCATGGTGCACTGCACCCACTGTCCTTCACCCACTGTCTGGCACTCCCTAGTGAGATGAACCCAGTACCTCAGATGGAAATGCAGAAATCATCCATCTTATGCGTCGCTCATGCTGGGAGCTGTAGACCAGAGCTGTCCCTATTCGGCCATCTTGGCTGCCCTGCAATGCTAGTTTCTGACAAAACAGACTTTACACCAACCAAGATCAAGAAGGACAAATAAGGGCATTACATAAGGGCATTACATAAAGGTTGAATTCAACAAGAAGAGTGAACTATCTTCAATATGTATGCAGCCAATACAGGAGTACTCAGATTTATAAAACAAGTTCTTAGAAACCTACGAAGAGACTTAGACTCCCACACAATATTAGTGGGAGGCTTTAACACCCCCATTGACTATATTAGACAGATCATTTAGGCAGAAAATTAACAAAGATAATCAGAACCTAAACTCAGCTTTGATCAAGTGGACCTGATAGATCTACAGAACTCTCCACCCAAAAACAATAGAATACAAATTATTGTCATCAACCCATACTTACTCTAAATTTGATCACAATTAGAAGTAAAACACTCCTCAGCAAATGCAAAATAACTGAAATGATAATAGTCTCTCTCATCAGCCTGCAATCAAATTAGAACTCAAGATTTTAAAACTCATTCAAAACCACACAACTACACGGAAATTGAACAACTTGCTCCTGAATGGCTACTGGGTGAATAATAAAAATAAAAAAGAAATCAAGAAGTTATTTGAAACTAATAGGAATAAAGGGACAACGTACCAGAATCTCTAGGACAAAGCTAAAGCAGTGTTAAGAGGGAAATTTATAGCACTAAATACCCATATCAAAAAGCTAGAAAGATTTCAAATCAACACCCTAACATCACAACTAAAAGAAGTAGAGAATCAAGAGAAAGCAAACCCCAAAGCTAGCAGAAAACAAGAAATAACCAAGATCAGAGCAGAACTGAAGGAGACACACACACACACACACACACACACACACCTTCAAAAAATCCATGAATCCAGGAGCTGGCTTTTTGAAAAACTTAATAAAATAGACCACTAGCTAGACTAATAAAGAAGAAAAGTGAGAAGAATCAAATAGACACAATCAGAAATGATAAAGGTGATATCACCACTGACCCCACAGAAATACAAACAACCATCAAAGATAATATAAACACCTCTATGCACATAAACTAGAAAATCTAGAAGAAATGAATAAATTCTTGGATTTATACGGCCTCCCAACACTGAACCAAAAAGAAATTGAATCCCTGAATAGACCAATAATGAGTTCTAAAATTGAGGCAGTAATAAACAACCTGACAACAAAAAAGAGCCCAGGACCAGATGGATTTACAGCTGAATTCTTCCAAAGGTACAAAGAGGAGCTGGTACAATTTCTTCTGAAACTATTCCAAGCAAGTGAAAAGGAGGGACTTATCTGTAACTCATTTTATGAGGCTAACATCATCCTGATACCAAAACCTGGCAAAGATACAACAACAGCAAAAAAGAAAACTTCAAGCCAATATTCCTGATGAACATTGATGCAAAAAAACCTCAATAAAATATTGGCAACCTGAATCCAGCAGCACATCAAAAAGGTTATCCATTATGATAAAGTTGGCTTCATCCCTGGGATGCAAGGTTCATTCAACATTCAAATCAATTAGTGTGATTAATCATATAAATAGAACTAAAGACAAAAACCACATGATTATCTCAATAGACACAGAAAAGGCCTTCAATAAAATGCAACATCCCTTCATGTTAAAAATTCTCAATAGGCTAGGTATTGATAGAACGTATCTCAAAATAATAAGATCCATATATGACAAATCCACAGCCAGTATCATACTGAATGTGCAAAAGTTGGAAGCATTCCTCTTGAAAACCATCACAAAACAAGGATGACCTCTCTCACCACTCCTATTCAGCATAATATTGGAAGTTCTGGCCAGGGCAATCTGGCAATAAAAAGAAATAAGGTATTCAAATAGGAAGAGAGGAAGTCAAACTGCCTTTGTTTGCAGATGACATAATCTTATACCTAGTAAATCCCATTGTCTCAGCTGAAAAGCTTCTTAAGCTGATAAGCAACTTCAGCAAAGTCTCAGAATACAAAAATCTATGGGCAAAAATTGCTAGCATTTCTATACACCAACAAAAGGCAAGCAGAGAGCCAAATCACAAATGAGCTCCCATTCACGATTGCTACAAAGAGACTAAAATATCTAGGAATACAGCTAACAAGGGATGTGAAGAAACTCTTCAAGGAGAACTATAAACCACTGCTCAGGGAAATCGGAGAGGACACAAACAAATAAAAAACACTCCATGCTCATGGATGGGAAGAATCAATATCATGAAAATGGCCATACTGCCTAAAGTAATTTATAGAGTCAATGTTATTCCCATTACACTACCATTGAACTTTTTCACATAATTAGACAAAAAAAAATTTTTTAATTTATATGGAACCAAAAGGAGCCCAAAAGCCAAGACAATCCTCAGCAAAAAGAACAAAGCTGAAGGCATATGCTACCCAATTTCAAACTATACTACAAGACTACAGTAACCAAAACAGCATGGTACTGGTACAAAAACTGACACATAGCCCAAAGGAACAGAATAGATAACTTAGAAATAAGACCACACACCTGTTAGCACAACCATCTGATCTTTGACAAACCTGAGAAAAATAAGAAATGAGAAAATAATTGCCTATTTAATAAATGATGCTGGGAGAACTGGCTAGCCATATGTAGAAAATTGAAACCGGACTCCTTTTTTACACCTTATACACACATTAACTCAATATGTACTAAAGACTTGAATATAAAATACAAAACTATAAAAACCATAGAACAAAATCTAGGCATTACCATTCAGGACATAGGCACAGGCAAAGATTTCATGACAAAAACACCAAAAGCAATTGCAACAAAAGCAAAAATTGACAAATGGGATCTAATTAAACTAAAGAGCTTCTGCAAAGCAAAGAAACTATCATCACAGTAAACAGACAACCTACAGAATGGGATAAATTTTTTCCAATCTATCCATCTGACAAAGGTCTAATATACAGAGTCTATAAGGAACATAAATAAATTTATAAGAAAAAAACTCTATTAAAAAGTGGGCAAAGGACATGAACAGACACTTCTCGAAAGAAGACATTCATGTGGCCAACCAACATATGAAAAAAAGCTCAACATCACTAATCATTAGAGAAATGCAAATCAAAACCGCAATGAGTTACCATCTCATGGCAGTCAGAATGGTGATCATTAAAAAGTCAAGAAACAACAGATGTTGGCTAGGTTGCAGAGAAAAAGGAATGCTTTTACACTGTTAGTGGGAATATAAATTAGTTTAACCATTGTGGAAGACACTGTAGCAATTCCTCAAAGAGCTGGGAGCAGAAATATCATTTGACCCAGCAATCTCATTACTTGGTATATACCCATAGGAATATAAATCATTCTATTATAAAGATACATGCAGATGTATGTTCATTGCAGCACTATTCAAAATAGCAAAGGCATGGAATCAACACAGATGCCCATCAACAATAGACTGGATAAAGAAAACTTGGTACATATACACCATAGAATATTATTCAGTCATAAAAAGGTGACATCATGTCCTTTCCAGGGACATGGACGGAGCTGGAAACCGTTATCTTCAGCAAACCAATGCAGGAACAGAAAACCAAACACCACATGTTGTCACTTAGATGTGGGAGCTGAACAATGAGAACACATGAACACATTGGCGGGAACAACACACACTGGGGCCTGTCAGAGGGGGTGGGGTGAGAGAGAACATCAGGAAGAATAGCTAATGGATGCTGAGTTTAATACCCAGGTGATGGTTTGATCTGTGCAGCAAACCACCATGGCACACATTTACCTATGTAACAAACCTGCACAACCTGCACATGTACCCTGAAATGTAAAATATAAGTTGAAGAAAAAAAAAGAAAAGAAAATTATTTTGAGTCAATAAAATCTTCCAAGATTAATATCCCTGATCCATCATTCTTAAATATCTACTCTGTCCCCAAGACCTTGTCAATTATTTGTATTTAGACATTTTCCCATATTTTTAATATTGTATGTATTTATCATAATTTAATGCAACAGGAAAATTGCATAGACACAGGCTTTATGACTCAGTCTTGAGAGTAATCTATCATTTGAGATAGTTGTAGCTGATTTAGCATGTCTCCTGTTGGTTTTATTTTTCCAGCCTAAGTAAAGATGGGTAATCTTGCTGGACACAGCAGATGGGCATAATCTCCCTTCATTTATCTTCTTAATCAGACAAAAAAGGAAACCAGCTCTTATTTACTCACAGATTCACTTAAATATTAGCAATTACATAACATCAGGCAGTCTAGATGGTTTTTCAATCCTCACCCACACAATTTCTAATGTAAATATAGAAATTGTGTGGATGAGTCCATCCACACAATATGATATGTCCATTATCAAGGCAAAAAAGGATATTCATTAAATGTCATTATAAAATATTTATACCAATAAGAGTGTAATTTGTAATATGAATTCCTACCTAATATTTATTTTCTTTTCACATCAGAGCAGGGGTCACCACAGGACATGATACAAGAAGTGGGAGCCCAAGATGAGGTCATTACTGAATGAGACTCAGTTAGTGTTTAATGCAAAAAGGTCTGGCATCTAAGAAATCAAGTAGTAACCAGGAACTCAGCCATAGCCATTAGAAGCCAATAGATTTAAAAGGAGTGATAGTAGGAAATGGAAGTCAAAACTGGCTATGGTCAAAAGTCTAGAACACAAGTTCTATTCTAAGGCAACTGTTTTATACTTCTTACATCCAAATAGTATAGCCTCAGGAGCCAAACCTATAGATGTAAAAAAAGCACTTGCAGCTGGTTATAGAATGTTAATAGAAAAAAAAACTGATTAGCAATGGTAGAAAAAAATGTATTCTGAAGCAATGGATTGTACAAAGAGAAATAAAAGTAGTTAACATGGGCATGTTCCAGTTTCATCCATGATGGAACAGCTATTATTGGACTTAACTTGTTGCTATAAACAAGTATAAAATCTAGACAAAACATATATAACAACTGTTTGCAGGCATTGGACCACAGCCAGTGCAGGGCTATGGTCCTTGAGAAAAAAGAGGCAAACAAGATAAACATCACATAAACCAAGGATTTATCCCTTGGGGCATTTTCCAAATTATAGCTCAGGAAAATAGAGCCTAAGTAAAGACAGGTAGTCTTGCTGGACAGCAGAAACCAAAATCAGAGTTCCGGGTAGCCAAAAGAGCTAGGATTCGAGTGGCTGAGTCTCAGAGAGGAAAAAGCTACAGAAAAGGTACCCTAATAATTTGCATAACCTTTTCCCTTAGGTTGTTAGTCAACTTCTAAAGTGTATATATGCAGGGCAAAGCTTGGCAACCTATTTGAGAGCAGCCACTGAGATGCTAGAGAGCAGAGGAGAGATTTCCAAGGCCATGGAAATCCCTTAGGTCAGCCAGGGATTAGAGACCTAAAGCATTCATTTTACACCACAGAAATGTCTCAAATGTCACAATCCTAGGATATGGATGTGACATTTCCCTAGGTATAAGGGCTGTGCCCAAAAAGAAAGAGCAAAACTAAAATAGACTTGCTCTCACAAAACTTCAAACTACCTAGGCAAAAAAAAAGTGATCTACAAGTAATTTTAGTCTCTGACCAAACAAAATTTAGCACTATTTAGAAGATAACATAAATCAAAGTATCTATGACATATATACAATGTCAGTTTTCCGATCAAAAATTACTAAATTACTAAATATAGCAGTGGCTCATGTCTGTAATCCCAGCACTTTGGGAGGCCGAGGTGGGTGGATCACCTGAGGTCAGGAGTTTGAGACCAGCCTGGCCAACATGGTGAAACCCTGTCTCTACTAAAAATACAAAAGTTAGCTGGGCGAGGTGGTGGGCACCTGTAATCTCAGTTACTTGGGAGGCTGAGGCAGGAGAACTGCTGGAATGCAGGAGGCAGAGGTTGCAGTGAACCGAGATCATGCCATTGCACTCCAGCCCAGGCAACAACAGCAGACTCTGTCTAAAAAAAAAAAAGAAAGAAAGAAAGAAAGAAAAAGAAAAAAGAAAAGAAAAAAAATGCTAAGAATTAGTTTTAAAATATTCAATAATTGAGAGATAAAACAGTAAATAGAATCAGAAACAGAAATGATTCAATACAGCTAACAGATAAGGAATTCAAAATAATTAAGATGAATATATTTAAGAAAAGAGAAAAAAGATAGTCAAAATGAATAAAAAATACAGAATTTCAATCACAGATTAAAATCTATAAAAAGAAACAGACATTCTAGAAAAAAAATTATCTAAACTTAAGAATGCATTCTAAAGACTTCAGTGCTGTATTCGTCTGTTCTAACACTGCTAATAAAGACATACCTGAGACTGGGTAACTTATTAAAGAAAAAGGAGGATCAATGGACTTACAGCTCCACATAGCTGGGGAGGCCTCACAACATGGCAGAAGTCAAAGGAGGAGCAAAGGCATATCTTACATGGCAGCAGGCAAGAGAGCCTGTGCAGGGGAACTGCCCTTTTATAAATCCATCAGATCTCATGAGACTTATTCACTATCACGAGAACAGCACAGGAAAAACCTGCCCCCATGATCCAATTACCTCCCACCCAGTCCCTCCTACAACTCATGGGGAGACACAGCCAAACCGTATCAAGTGCAGACTCGAAGCAACAGAACACTGGATTAGTGCATTTGAAGACAAGTCAACATAAAAATATCTTAATAAAAGTGCTGAAAGGAAAAGAAATTACACAAAGAGCAATTCTGTGTCAGAATGGGGCCAAAGTAACCCTCAACTAAAGGCTTCTAGACATGCCCTACCATATATAAAAAGTCTTGAAAAGATCTTGAAAAGATCAGTCTTGAAAAGATCAAAGCGATTCTGAGTAATTCAATGATATCCCAAAACAAAACCCAAAAATATTTAGAGAAATACAAAGAATTTATGGGTACGTATTGTTCTTAGCTTCTCATGCTGTACATAAAGTGTTATATTATTTACAGGTAAGCTATAATAAGTTAAAGTTGCCTACTATAAATCTTTGAGTAAGCACTCAAAGCACAGTAGCTCAAATGAAGCTAAAATAAAATCATTAAGAAACAATACAAAAGCAAATTGGAAAATAAGAACAAAAGTGCATGCACACACACATACACAAGGGACAGATGGAAAATGAATAGCAAGACAGTACATTTATGCTATTATAACAGTGATAGCCAGAATTCTGAAATGACCCCCAAAAATCTATACCCGAATCTCTGGAATCTATGAATATGTTTAGATAGTAAATATGGTTTTGCAGGCCATATTGTCTCCATTGTGACTACTCAATTCTCCCATTGTAGCCAGAATATTCTAGATATGTAAATGAATGGGAATGACTATGTCCAGTAAAACTTCACTTACTTACAAAAACAGGTGGTGAGCTGGATTTGGCCCACAGACCATAGTTTGCTGACCCCTGACAAAGAACCTCCTAAGAAACCTACAAAAAAGATATTAAAACCAATAAGTTAATTTAGCAAAGTCACAGGATATAAGGTCAATGTACTAAAATCAGTTGCATTTCTGTATACTAGCAATAAACAATTGAATTTTGATATCTTTGTTAAATTTATATGATAGAATTCTGAACTCATTTGCTGTGTTATCTTGAAGACTTTGAGTTTCCTCAACACAGCTATTTTGAATTCTCTGTCTGAAAGGTCACATATCTCTGTTTTTCCAGGATTGGTCTCTGGTGCCTTATTTAGTTCATTTGGTGATGTCATATTTTCCTGGATGATGTTGATGCTAGTAGACATTGTCAGTGTCTGGCCATTGAAGAGTTAGGTATTTATTGTACTCTTCACTGTCTGAGCTTATTTGTAGCTTTTCTTCTTGGGAAGGATTTACAAATATTTGAAAGAAGTTGGGTGTTGTGATCTAAGCTGTATCTGCTTTAGGGAGCACCCCAAGCCCAGTAACACTGTGGTTGTTGCAGATTCTTAGAGATACCGCCTTGATGGTCTTGGACAAAATCTGGGAGAATTCTCTGGATTATCAAGCACAGACTCTTGTCTTTTCTCACTTTCTCCTAAACAAACAGGGCCTCTCTCTTTGTTCTAATACTGGGGGTGAAGAAGCTGGGGGTAAAAAGACATAAGCACCCCTATGGCCACCACCACTCTAACTGCTCTGGGTCTCACCCAAGGCCTGCTGTAACAACTCCCTGTGTACTGCCTCTGTTCAGCCAAAGCCCAGGGGCTCCACAATCAGCCAGTGGCAAAGCCAGCAAAGCCTGTGTCCTTCCCTTCTGGGTGGAAAGGTCTTCTGTTCCTGAGGTGGGTCCAGAGGTACCATCCGGTAATCAGAGACTAGAATCAGAAAACTTAGAAGTCTACCTGTTGTTCTACTGTAGTGTAGGTGAGCTGGCACTCAAACTACTAGTTCCCATCTTTTTTTCACCTTTCTAAAGGCAGAGGAACCTCACTCTATGGCCACCCCCACCCCAGGCCACAAGAAGTAACCCCAGACTACCACCAATGTCCCTTAAGGGCCAAGGTCTCTTAAGTCAGTTTGTAGTGACTTGCCTGGGACTCACTCGTCATGGCAGTGAGCTCTCCCCTGGCTCAGGATGGATTCAATAATGCCATCCAAAAGTAAAGTCAAGTCAAGTCCTAGAGTCAGGGACCCCAAGAGCCCACTTGGTGCTCTACCCCGCTGCGACTGTGCTGGTACCTAATGTGTAAGACAAAACCCCCTTTACTTTTCCCTCTGCTTTTCTCAATACTTTCCCTCTGCTTTGCCCTATAGCCACCACAACTGGTAATGTGCTCAGTCTCACCTGAAGCCAGCAAGTCTCAGAGGCTCACTCAAGGCTCTTGACATAGTACCTGGGTATTGGGGCTGGTTATTCATGGCTCTTCAAATAGCAGGTGATTAATGCTGCCAGGACTGGGTCTTTTCCTTCAAGGCAGTGGGTTCCCTTCTGGTCCAGGGTGTGTCCTTAAATGTTGTCCAGGTGCTAGATCCTGGAACGGGGGGCCTCATGACTCTTACTGATGCTCTATCCTGCTGTGGCTAAGCTGGTATCGAAGATGCAAGACAAAGTCTTACCCACTCTTTCCCCTCCTCTCATCAAGCAGATAGAAAGAGTCTCTTTTGGAGCCATGAGGTATGCAACCTGGATTTAGGGGAGGGTTAATGCCACCAACTCCCTTAGCAACCCTGACTGGTGTCTCAGTAGGTCATGCGCCCCTGGAGTCCACTGTCTCTGGGCCTACTTCAGCACTTGAACTTGCCTAAAAGTTGCCATCCTTATGGCCTAGACTGCCTTTCAACTTCATTTAGAGACACAGAGCACTGTAGTCCATGGTGGCAAAGTTTGCTAGAACTCAAGTTTGGCACTCTGGGATTGGTGATTCCGCTCTCACTAGGGCTGGTTTAAATGCTCCCCCTGTGGGAGGGCATCAGCTGAGTTTGGTCCAGCTTTCCTTTATGCTCTAACAGGACAGCACTGAGCTCAATCCCTCCCAGTTGTTGTGTTCTCCTTCCCCCAGTGCCTAGAGATGTTCTCTGCACCACATACTGCTGCCAGGGGCTGTGGAGAGGTGGTGTTGGTGATTCAGGACTGTCTTTTCTATCTCTTCAGTGCTTCTTCCAGCTATATGAAGATAAAAACGGGTACTATGAGGGCTCACCTGCTTTTAGGTTCTTATGAAGGTGTTTCTTCTACATAGATAGTTGTTAAATTGGTGTCCTTGCCAGGGAGACAATGAGTAGAGCCTTCTATTGTACCATCTTCCTCCACTTGTGATATGATTTGGCTATGTCCTCACCCAAATCTCATCTTGAATTCCCATATGTCATGGGAGAAACCTAATGGAAGTAACTGAATCATGGGGGCAGGTCTTTCCCATTCTGCTCTTATGACAGTGAATAAGTCTCACCAGATCTGATGGTTTTAGAAAGGGGAGTTTCCCTGCATAAGCTCTCTTATCTTGATTGCTGCCATGTGAGCCATGTCTTTCACTCTCTGCCATGATTGTGAGGCCTCTCCTTCTGCCATGTGAGTCCACATGGACCTGTAAGTCCATTAAGCCTCTTTCTTTTGTAAATTGCCCAGTTTTGGGTATGTTTTTATCAGCAGCATGAAAACGGACTAATACAACCTGTCTCCCCAAATTATGATATATTTATACAGTGGAGTAACATGCAGCCATAAGAAATAATAAGGAGTTACTATACAGGAGGATCTCTAATATCTTCTAAGGTTAAAAGAAAAGTATAGAGTCCTGTCAATAAATAAAAAATGAAAAAAGTCAGTGTGTATATAGGTATGTAATACAAATATTTCTGAAAAGAAATATATTGGTTGTCTGTGAGAAGAGGAGTGGCTGAAGTTCAGGAATAGGAGAGACGTTTCTCTGAATTCTCTATTCTATGAATTGTGAACCATCTAAATACATTACATATTGGAAAAATTTAGTAAAATAATTGGGTTAGAGAGAAAAAAATACAAAAACAAACAGTAAAAGGCCACTTGAAATTCTAAACTCTAATCTAGTCAATATAATCTAGAGGTATTTGGCAGAGCACTCTAAAGAAGAATAACCACAATTTGAAAACTTGATTATTTTTTTAAATTTCTCAATTTCTAATTATTACCCAACAACATGTATTGAGTATTTTAGCTAAATAAAATCATCCATAGACAAAAGCTTTCTAGTGAATTAAATTAAGTTGAATCTAAAATTAAAACTCTATTGTGGGTCTGTCCAATGGCAATTTCTCAAATCAAAGAGGGAGATGGCATCTTTTCTAGCTTTTCAAAACAGTTTGACATTTAGTTTTACCTAGTACTGATTTAACTTACCAAAAATCAGCAAACACAGTTTTTAGCCATGCTTTTCTACACAGTTAGAAAAATGTCTTCTATAATCTCAACCATATCACCACTACCCTATTACACCATCTCTGAATCCTTTTCATCTCTTCCCTGATGCCCTCCACAAGTCATTTTAAAGAGCAATTAGGCTTTGTGAGCTGATTGGCATTGAGCAGAGAAAAAGTTTTTTACAAGTCTGCTTCCAAATATAATAGAACAGAAGAATTTGTTTCTAAACTTGCTCACCATTTTATGTTTCATCATGATCCCAAGAATTTAGTTGGTATGAATTTAATTATTTTTTAAATTAAAAGAAAATTCATTGGTTAAGGAAACCATGAATGTCTTAGTTCTGGTCTAACCCTCTTAATTAACTTTATAGCAAATACACATTTGTCTTCCACTTATCTCCAGAATTTAATGTAATGGTCTAAAACTGGAAAGACTCAATGAACACAAATAGAAACTTGGGATTAGGTAAATTAAGTCATTCAGTCTGACCATCTTCCCAAATGATAAAAATTTAAGTGGACAAAAAGCAATCTGAGAAACCTGTATCTTTAAGCAGATTTTACAAACCAGTGCAGAAAATAAGAAATAAAGTAGGATTGGGGGCGGGAAGGGAGAAGACCTCACTGAAATAATGGTATGAAATGAGAGATGTTGCAATCCTCTTAAAATAACTATAACCTACACATTTACAAGGTTCTCTTTAAAGGTTGAGAAATTCAACGAAGCAAATAATTTTTCCAAGAAGGAAGCAATAGTGACATGATGGATATCATGCAATATTTCTTTAAAAAGAAACAAACAAACAAAACATGCTTATAAATAAAACAACGTATCACTTCAAATTCAAATATCTTATAGCTTCAGAAAGAAAACACTAAAAAATATTATTAGTCTCAAATTAAATATACTTTTCTTAATAAAAAGTACCCATGTTGAAGTAGTTTCAACTCTTAGTTTCTTGATCATTTTATTTGGATTAATAAATAACAATCTGAATGAATGTTATCTAAATAGTTATTTAACAAAACAGAGAAGGGGACAATAAATTTCAATGTGCCTATAATTTTGACAGCACAGATGAACACTCATGCTGCTAAGCTGAGAGGCCATTGCTCTAACATAAAATGTACTGCGAAGAATTCACCAACTAAAAGCAAAAACAATGAAATTAAGCTAAAATGGTCACTAAGGAAATCTTACTTATGTATACCCACATTTTGCATAATCTGTGTGTCTCAGGCCTTACCCACTAATAACTAAATTATAAAATATTGTGTCATTTTTCTAACTACATTGTCACAGCAGGACCTCCTACCAGACTTGTTGCTTTAAATTATTGGCCCCCTTATTGTGCTATAGAACTTTTCTGAAAGTTATCCAAGGGTATCTATCTACACTTAGTTTTCCCCCAAGGAAATATATAATATAATATAATATAATATAATATAATATAATATAATATAATACAATACAATATAATATAATACACATTATTATAATATAATTATTATATTAGATTATATTATAATTATATTATATTCTAATATAATTATTAAATTATATAATATAATTATATTGTATTCTAATATAATTATTATATTATATAATATAATTATATTGTATTCTAATATCATTATTATATTATATAATATAATTATATTGTATTCTAATATAATTATTATATTATATAATATAATTATATTGTATTCTAATATAATTATTATATTATATAATATAATTATATTGTATTCTAATATAATTATTATATTATATAATATAATTATATTGTATTCTAATATAATTATTATATTATATAATATAATTATATTGTATTCTAATATAGTTATTATATTATATAATATAATTATATTGTATTCTAATATAATTATTATATTATATAACATAATTATATTGTATTCTAATATAATTATTATATTATATAACATAATTATATTGTATTCTAATATAGTTATTATATTATACAATATAATTATATTGTATCTAATATAATTATTATATTATATTGTATCTAATATAATTATTATATTATATAATATAATTATATTGTATTCTACTATAATTATTATATAATATAATTATATTGTATTCTACTATAATTATTATATAATATAATTATATTGTATTCTACTATAATTATTATATAATATAATTATATTGTATTCTACTATAATTATTGTATTATATAATATAATTATATTGTATTCTACTATAATTATTATATTATATAATATTATTATATTGTATTCTACTATAATTATTATATTATATAATATAATTATATTGTATTCTAATATAATTATTATATTATATAATATAATTATATTGTATTCTAATATAATTATTATATTATATAATATAATTATATTGTATTCTAATATAATTATTATATTATATAATATAATTATATTATATTCTAATGTAATTATTATATTATATTCTAATATAATTATTATATTCTAATATAATAATTATATTATCTTCTAATATAATAATTATATTCTAATATAATTATTATATTATCTTCTAATATAATTATATTATATTCTAATATAATAATTATATTATATTCTAATATAATTATTATATTATATTCTAATATAATTATTATATTATATTCTAATATAATAATTATATTATATTATAATATAATAATTATATTATATTATAATATAATTATATTATCTTCTAATATAATAATTATATTATATTCTAATATAATTATTATATTATATATTATTATATATCAAAATATATATTATTGTATATCATAATATAATTTTATAATATATAATATTGTAATTATATAAAATTATTATTATATATAATTATATAAAAGTATATATTATATAATATATAATATATAATTATATAAAAGTATATATTATATAAAATATATAATATATAATTATATAATTATATATAACATTATATCACATAAATATAAATATAATATATTAAATTTATATTATATAATTATTATATTATAGTATTTATATATTATAGTATAATATAATATATAGTAATAAGCTTAAAATGTTATGCCTTATAGTCAAATACCTCCTGGGTCAGTTTTAGACATTAGTGAACTCTTTTATCCTACAATTATATTCCCTAAAACCAAACTTTAAGGAGAAAAAAATAAATGTTAGATTTGTAACTTAAGTCTTTTTTTCCTTTTTTGCCTCCTCTACTACCTCTTCAATTGGATTACGCTGTAAGTCCTTCTGCAGGATCAGGCCTAACTGTTAGAATTAGTATACCAGTTAGGCTGGCATGAAATCACGTTTCACATACTTGAAATGCTGGGTCATCCTAAATTCTCTTTATACCTATCAACCAGATCCAGGAAGTACCATGGCCAAGTCTCATCTCAGCATGCGTACAGGCCCAGAACCTGTACTCCTTCCATGTATGCTGGCTGGTTAGACTTTGGCTTTCATTTCCCTTCTATGGTGACTTCAGCTAGCATGCCTCTCATTCCAACTTCCCTTATAAAACTGAACCCTTTGCACTGTGTTTAAATTTTCTTCTCTAGGGCTAGACCACCCCAGCAGATTTCCTTCTACCTTAGTGACATCTCAAATTGGCCATCTCCTATCGTACTTCTGAATATTTCCCCATTCAATCATCTCTACCCCAACTAAGTGTAGTTCTGTGCTGCTCAGCCTCATAATCGTGCACTTCCTAGTCTTACTGATTACCGATATTGATGGACTTGCTCATTGAGCCTGTTGGCCTACTTGATTCCTCTAGACAAAACCTATCTCTGTTGGAAGAACATGAATCTTCCTGTCAAGGCTCCCAGCTTTTGTTTCCTTGCCTTGGGGAGTGATGCTCAAGAAGAAATAAACACAATCACTTCAGAGAAAAAACTGAGGGAAAATGGGAGGAAGGGAGTGTATTAGAATGAATACCGGAATAATATGCAGCCATAAAAAAGGATGAGTTCATGTCCTTTGTAGGGACAGGGATGAAGCTGGAAACCATCATTCTCAGCAAACTACCGCAAGGACAAAAAACCAAACACTGCATGTTCTCACTCAAATGTGGGAATTGATCAATGAGAACACTTGGACACAGGAAGGGGAACACCACACACCGAGGCCTGTCGTGGGGTGGGGGAAGGGGGGTGGGATAGCATTAGGACATATACCTAATGTAAATGACGAGTTACTGGGTGCAGCACACCAACATGGAACATGTATACTTATGTAACAAACCTGCACATTGTGCACATGTACCCTAGAACTTAAAGTATAATTTAAAAAAAAGAATGACTACTTAACTGTTTCTCCTGTATTTTTCCTTAAAGTGAATAATTTTTAATATAAAGTCATTCTCTCTTCTCTAGTGCCTAGCTTATCTCAGAGTACTAAATTTGTCTCTAGTAGGATAGGATTTATGAGTACTTGAATATCCCTCTGTTCAATCATCTCTAAAGTTTTTACTCAAGGGAAGTAAAAAGCATAAAAATAAATAAAGACACCTGCATTCTTCCTAATCCTACATCATCTGCAACACCTACAGACACATATATTTAGTAATATTTTTCTAATAAGTCTGCAAGTCTAAGTTTGGATAACCATACAGAGATTAATTTGGCTTAGAAGAGCTAATAAAAAAAATCTGAAGCCATTTTTTATAGATCTTGCTTACTTAGAACTGATTTTGTCTACCTAATATAGATCTGGCAAGAGCAGAATTCAACAGGGCAGGGGGACAAAACTGGGAAAGTTCTGGGGAGTAATGCTCAACTAGAAATGAAAACAATCACTTCAGAGAAAAAAACTGAGGGAAAAAGGGAGGATGGGAGTATATGGGAATGATTACTTAACTGCTTTTCCTGTATTTTTTTCCTAAAAAGTGATTAATTTTTAATAGAAAGTTATTCTCTCTTCTCTAATGCCTACCTTATCTTAGAGTGCTAAAGGGGTGAAGTGCTGATGGATATCTTTTCTAAAGCCAAATAATGCAGGGATTACAGTAGATATAGCACACCATTAGGGAAAACATTACTACTTTCTCCAACACTGATAAACAAGGGATGTTTGGCATGTGTCCATATCCCAGCTTTGGGGCCCCAGAGAATAAATCTGATTGTGGTATCCTGAAGCTCAACAGTCTACTTTGAAAGGAGAGAAAGAGATACGTGAATCAGGAGGGCAGCATGAAACCACTAGCTCGGTGTTAGTGAGAAGACAGAAATTAGAATCACAAAGTCTATAAAGCCCAATCCAGATTGTTTGTGGAGCTAGAGGTACCATCATTGCTAGACATTAAGCCACAGCAACCTGGTAGAAAAGCCAAAAAGCAATCACAACCTACAAAGGAGAGAAAAATGATATTGCCAAATAAAACCCTCTAAGGAGAAAACTGGCCCTACCTCTCAAATACCAGAGGAGTAGGGCAGGGCATGGGGTTGGGAACACATTTTGTAAAAAGAAGCACATGCTCTCCAGGCCACTAGTCTAGCCTTGGGTGGAAGGGGTGCTTGTGGAGGAGAGTGAGAGAAGGAAGTTTTCAGGCCAATGAGATAGCAAGAAGAGACTCCACAATTCTGCAGGCCCTGAAAGTAAGAAAGACATTATGAATCAAACTGGATGTCATTAAAAGGGCTCATTACATAACAGAAAATGCGTGGAGATTTCAGAGACTACAGAAGTAGTGCAAAAAATCCACATAGTCCACATCTGTATCCTAGTGGATCAAGACTGCTAAACATTGTTACAGTAGTATTTATTTTTTATATATTATTATCAATAGATAAAAATATGACAAACCTCCAAAAGAATGCTTCTAGCCTCTACCCTTGTATACTCTCAAAAGAGTTTCAGAAAGGTGAGTGTCCCATCTATTCTAAAATGTCATTTAAAGGTAATCTTCTTCCTAAAGTTATTCTAATGTTTAATAACTCTATTTGCAGGGCACTTTCTTCACAAAGTTGAAGATCTTTTATAAACATTAAATGCACACCAGTCAGAATGGCTATTATCAAAAAGTCAAAAAAAAAAAAAAAACAGATGCTAGCGAGGTTGTGAACAAAAAGGAACACTTACACACTATTGGTGGGAGTGTAAATTGGTTCGGCCATTGTGGAAGACAGTGTGGCAATTCCTCAAAGACCTAAATACAGAAATACCACTCAACCCAGCAATTCCATTACTGGGTATATGCCCAAAGGAATATAAATCATTGTATTATAAAGACACATGCACATGTATGTTCATTGCAGCACTCTTCACAATAGAAAAAACATGGAATCAACTTAAATGCTCATTAATAATAGATGGATAAAGAAAATGTGGTACATATACACCACAGAATACTATACATCCATAAAAAAGAATGAGATTATGTCCTTTGCAAGGACATGGATGGAGCTGGAGGCCATTATCCTTAGCAAGCTGATGCAGGGACAGAAAAGTAAATACCACATGCTGTCACTTATAAGTGGAAGATAAATGATGAGAACACATGGACACATAGAGGGGAACAAAACACACTGGGGCCTATTGGAAGGTGGGAGGAGGAAGAAGTCAGAAAATAACTAATGGGTACTAGGCTTCATACCTGGGTGATGAAACTTGTGTACAACAAACCCCGATGACACAAGTTTACCTATATAACAAACCTGCACTTGTACCCCTGAGCTTAAAATAGAAGTTAATAATAAAAATAAAATGCCTGTATACTACTCCTAAGAAAACATAAAAATATTTGCTTTCCAATTCTAAAAGTGTAGGTCTTATTCCAGTTAACAATATGACTTTGGCTTCCAGTCTTTCATTCTAATCTACATAAGTGCAATGTAAAAATCAAAACATTTCATGTGGTCTTTCCTTCTGAGTAAATCCTTGAACATGCACTTTGTGACTACACCTTCAAAAGGCAAAAATAATGAAACAGGTCAATAAAAATTCAAGTAATTTCTAAATTGGTGCAATACAAAGCTAACACATCAGTTCAGCAGAAATATTGATTAAATTGATTTTTCAAAAAGGTAACAGCATATTATAGCATCATGTATAAAAACACACTGGGGATATCAATTAAGACAGAATTAGGAACTTGGAAGGTTGATAGGGTAAGTGGATTGTGGTTAAGAATTTGTCTGTCTTCTAACATTCATGGAATAAGCTTATATTACAAGAGATTGATATTTAACACTCTCAGGAACCATAATGATTTATAGTATGATAATGGAACAAAGTTAAAAGCATATGGGAAATTTGAAAGATAGTACCAAAGAAAACTGCCACAGGAGACTAAATTTACAGCCTGGAAAATAATTTGCTATCACAACTGTGACTGCTTACGTAAAATTGTTTTTGTCAGTAGTTGGTCAACATAAAGATGTGCTGTCATCATTGCATAAAAATAAACATAGAGATCAGACCAACACCCAGTATTACACTGGAAAAAGGAAGAGGGAAACCCTTGCCTGAGAAGAAAAAAAATGTCGCAATTTTCAATAGTGTCCTAAGCCAAATATTCATAAAAAGATCACTTGCCAAGGAAAAAATACTTTCCTAATTTGTTTCTTTTGTTGTGTTTTGCTTTGAATCTGAAAAGTTCTTTTTTGTTTTGTTTAAAGGGCAAATTCATAAATATTTACAGAGAGATCTTACTAAGCAGAAAAAGGGATTAGAAAATGTTTTTCAATGAATGCAACATTTCATGTAAATTGAATTATACAGTCAATTTTATATTAAGGAGAAAAATTATAAATCACAAAATATAATCTATTTTGTGAGACAATATTTTAGATGATATGAGATGTGAAGACAATCCAGTGTTTTGTTTTTGTTATGGTTCAAATTAAATTTAAGGAACATATCGGCACCTAACACAGTAAGCAATAATGTGTGTATTAAACGTTACCAAGTAAAAACAGTACCTAATAGTTAATGTCTTCATTTTGAATTTTGAATTTAAACATATATTAAACATACTGATCACTATATACAATTCTTTATTAAATAGTCCTATAAAATCTTTGATTTTCTATTTTCTTGTACATCTGAGATTACAGTAAAAGTTTTTCAATTACAACCTCACAAACACAAAGATGAATTACATTTTTGTTTTATTCAGATAGTGATACTATGGAATTAAATTAAAAATGTAATTCAGTAAAGGCACATTTCTGTTTTATTGAAAAACAATGTGGCTTCTTAAGAAAAATACATTCACTATAGTCACTAAAAACCTCCTAGTACGAGCATCATCACAGAGACATTTAAATTTGTTGTTTCTAGTAGTCTTTTTCATTATTAAATACTAAACATGAGAGATGGGCTTTTAAAAAATTATTTGTAGATAGTTTACACTTAAATAGGCTTCATTCTCAAATTATAGAACTATTTAAACAAATACAGATAAAACATTATATGTTCCATTCTCTTAAACGTTGTGTTCATTTCTCCTAGAAACTTCATAGTCCTGGATATAAGTACCTACATGAAATTAACAAGGCCTTGATGCATCAAGAGTGAAAAGCTATGAATCATGTGATCCATGAAAGTGCAGATATAAATTGGGCGTCAGATTTATTCTCTCACTCACATAAAATTTTAGACATAACATCTTCTAAGAAGGTGTGCATCTTTTTGGACTTTAGCTTAATGATAAAATGACATCTCATGAAGTGCTTCACAAACCCAGTCAAGGAAAACAAAATAGGAAAAATACTTAAGGAAACAAGTCTCCTTTACCTTGCCTAAAGTCCTAAATTTACTTTCTGTAAAATAAGAAAATTAACACGTCATCTTATGCCTATAGGCAAAAGGTGTTTGAAAAAATGGTTATCTATATTTTGTTTTTAAATTCTGAAAAAAAGTAAGTGGGAGAGAAAAACTGGCTACCAGTAATTGATTCATTCATCAAGTACTAATTGAGGCCTCTTTAGAAAATAAAAGTTATCATAGTATGTTATCTGTGTGTAAAGGGAGATGCAATAATGAAAAATGCTTACTCAGTGTACTTGATATCCAAGGAGATTATGTGTTCCACCAAAAGCTGTAAAAACAACAATATCCATAGTTGCTTTAAGAAATTCAGCATTAAGGTAATTATTACAATAGTAAAATGGGCATAAGAGTTTTCCCTGATATTTAGAAAACTCTGATAGCAATAAAAGCTATGAATTCCTCAAAATATCTCATAGTTTTTCTCCTTTCTCTAAAGTCCAGTAGGTAGTTAGAATTCTTTCATCTATCTACTAGATCACTCTCTTTAATTGTGAGAAAGGTAAACCATGTGTTATGTGTCTAAATGTCAGTATTTATGGGAGAGAATAAGTAATTAAAATATATATGCAATAACATCACCTTAAGGATTATATTATGATTAGAGTTAAGGTAATAAGATTAGAATTTATACACCTTTATTTGTAATTTTTATATAAATCCCAAACAACGTCTTTTAACAGAAGTTAAATATATATTTTTCTAGCTAGCCATCACTAGATAATAACTTCCATCTTGTGCTTAAAATTGTATTGAGTAATTGAAAAGCATATCTGTAATAGAACAAAGAATTTTTTTAATTAATGAAAATATGAGAGTTCTAAAAAACAGCATGATAATTTGAAAAAATAGAAACCTGGTGTCTTGGTCCATTTTGTGCTGCAATAACCAAATACCTGAGACTGGGTAATTTATACAAAAAAAAAAGAAGAAGAAATCTTTGCTCCTTATAGTTCTGGAGTCTCAGATGTCCAAGATCAATGCACTGGCACCTGGTGAGGACCTTCTTCATGCATTATAACATGGTGGAAGACATCATATGGGGAGAGAGTGAGGGAAGAAACCTAGATTTATCCTTTCATAAGAAACTCACTCTTTCAATAATGAACTTGCTCTGACAATAAGGACATTAGAGCTAATCACCTCTTAATGGTCCCACCTCTCAATGCTATTCACTGGGGATTAAGTTTCCAACACATAAATTTGGGGGATGCATTCAAACCATAGCATTTCACCCCTGACCCCAAAATTCAGGCCCTCCTCACATGCAAAATACATTCATTCCATCCCAATGACCCCAAAAGTTTTAACGTGTTCCAGCATCAACTCAAAAGTCCAAAGTCCAGAGTTTCATCTAAATCAGATATGGGTGAGACTCAAGATATGATTCATCCTGTACGTACATACAAGATATGTATATGCTTCCAAATACAATGGTGGAACAAGCATAGGATAGACATTCCCATTCCAGGCCCCAAGTAAATTTAAAAGCTAACAGGGAAAACATTAAACCTTAAAGCTTCAGAATAATCTTTCACTCCATGTGAAAGATGATCATTCACCTCTCTGACACACTCAGGCAGGGGTTAAGCAGCCCCACCCCTATCCACCCCTATGGCTTTGCTGACCTCAGCTCACTTAGCACTCTTATGGTTGCCATCTCATGCCTACAGCTCTCCCATGTGGAAGTTTCATGCTGGTAGCTCTATAGTTCTTGGGTTTCAGGGGTGGCCCTACTTCCATGGCTCAACTAGTCATTATCCTACTGGGGATCCTCTCTGCAGTGGCTCCAACCCTGCAACAGATTTCTGCCTGGGCCCTCAGACTGTCCAGTACATTTTTTTGATACCTAGGTAGAGGCTGCTATGGCCCCACAACTTGGACAGTCTGTCCATATGCAGAGCCAGCACTGTATGGGCATCACCAAAGCTTACTGCTTGCACTAGCAACACCTGGGTCTACTTGAGCTGTGGATGGGCCAGCTGAGGAACACTGCACTGGAATGTGGGGGAGTGAAGTGCCAAGACAGCTCTTGTAGTAAGCCCATGGAACATGCCCTGATCTCATCCTCTAAAATCAGTCTGCCCTCCTAGAGCTCTGGGCCTGTGATGGGCATGGCAGCCTTGAAGAACTTCAAAATGCCTTCAGGGTCATTCTCCTATTGTTTGATGAATAACACCTAGCTCCCTTCTATCTACACTAATCTCTTTTGCAAACAGCTGCTTAGACCTACCCTTGGTTTGCTCTCTTAAAAATGCCTTTTCACTCTTTACATGACCAGGCTATTAATTTTCCAAATATTTTCACTCTGCTTAACTCTTAATTTCAATTCTATCTTTAAATCATTCCTTTCCTTTCATGTCTTTAAAAGACATGCCATTATTTTCAATGGCAAAAATCACAATTATTTTGCACCAACCTAATATGAGTGGTTAAAAGTACTCATACAGCTCCTTCAATATTTTGCTTAGGAATTTCCTCCACCAAATATTCTAGTTCATCACTATTATATTCTGCTTTCTGTAAAGCCCTTGGGCATGGACACAATGCAGCCAAGTTATTTACAACCTTTTAACAAAGATGACATTTACTCCAGTTTCCAATAAGATAGTCTTCATTTCCCTCTGAGACCTCATCAGAATGACCTTTCCTCTCCATATTTCTACCAAGATTCTGATCACAACCACTTAAACAATCTCTAAAAAGATTCAGAGTTTCCCTACAGCTATACTCTTCTGAGTCCTCCCCAGAATTGTCCTTAAAGCTTCATTCATAGCCATCCAGGCTTTTTCTAGCCTGCTCCTCCAAATTTTTCTAGCCTCTGCCCATTATCCAAGTCCAAAACTGTTTTCTGCTTCCACATTTTCAGGTATTTGTTATAGCAACACCTCACTCATGACTAATTTTCACACTCAAACCATGGCACTTGGGAATTATTATTATTAACTCTAATTCTCTTACAAATTACTTTGTACAGTATTTTAATTTTTTTCTTAGATGTAAGGCAAATGTGTGTGTGTGTATATATATATACACACACACACACATCAGCTTGATTAGTATGATTGTGTGAAAAATAATGAACTTTGCTCCCAATTATTTTAAAAGCAATTTAAAAGTGAGATGATAATTGCTTTGACTTGGATGATATTGATTGAAAACAAACATAAAGATAGAGAAGTTTCCATGTCCTAATACAATCCTGTAACATATACCCTCTAATGAGAAGTTCTAAAATACAAGTTTAAAGGCAGAAGTTGACAATGTACACACATACACATGTATACACACTGAATTTCTGTACCTAATTCCAGTAATATTTTCAATTGCCATTTCAAAATTCCTATCCATATTTATGATTTGCATCTTAGTATCAAACTCTGCCCCTGGCTATAAAGCCATTATTTTTATTGTCTTGGAAAGCATCCATGTGCAAGGAGAAAAACAAAATGTTATAATTTGTATTTATTTCCATTCTTTCTAACCACTGCTTAAATTCAGAATTGTTCTCTATTTCCTTTTGCAGCCCTTTTCTTTTCTGGTCACAAGGATGTCATTAATTCAAAGAAATCCAAGAATCAAAGTGCTAATTAAATTTCCTTTCAGTGCTTTTAATTTCCAGAAAAAAAGGTCATAATTGCTTTGAAAGTAACTCTCTATATAAAGAAATGAAAGTTGCAAACTTCAAATAGTATTAAAGAAATTATATATTAAATATAAATGAGCATTAAATAAGTTCCTCATTAAAAGGGGGGAAGGTGGCAAGGCAAAATGTTCAGGAATATCTGCTAAAAGAATTAAGAGTCAGGAGGAAATCCCACTACAGTCTCCTAGTTGGAGTGGGAAGGAATTCCCATCTTCCTACACTCTCCTAGAAAGGGTCCCTGGTGAGACACCATGAAAAATTATAAAACCCCCAGATATAATTACCTAGCAGTAATAATCTCTCTCTACAAAGACAGAGAAAAGTGAAAAAGAGAAAGTTCTCTATAAAAAGTAGAGAATTACTCCAGTACATAAGTGGGGAAAAGAAAGCTGAATAAAAACTGCCACTCTTAAAACACATCCACTTGAAAGAATCTTTTATTTTTCCATTTTTTCCCAATGCGTATATCCCTACATAGTTTTTTTCTTCTATACTGCCAATGCTAGCAATTTTTATAGCCTGGTAGATCATTTTGCAGATAATTTCTATGTAATCTGATTTTCTTGTTTAGCAATATATTATGAGCTTTTTCCTGGTAGACTAAAATAGTCGTTTTCACTATTGTTAATAACACTATTTGAATATTTGGGGACATACAATCAGGGCTTTGAGGTAATATTCTTCTGAAAGTGACATAACAGGATCTGTTTCAGGACTTATGAACCATACTGACAAAATGATCTTACAAAACATTTTCCAATTTATATTTCTACATTTTAACTTCAAATTCTCCCATCTCAACATATCTTGAGATGGGAGTAAATCTTGAGATCAACAAAATGAAAATACAAGCAAAAGGAAAAATAAAACCCTGAGGAGTTAGCACTGTTGAAATCAATAATGGTATTTCCCATTCCTGCCTATAGTTGCAGAAATACAACAATGCTGGAGTAGTACTTAACAGCAATAAATCTATTTCCACATGAAGGGGAAAAATTGTTTCATAATTGATAAAGATGTGAAATTTCTCCACTTTTCCTTTTTTTTTTTTACTTAACACATATATTTTAAAATAAATAACTGAATTATTTCAGTTAACAGAATAATTGATATCTTCTCATAGATTTCTGAGAGCAGTTTTGAAAGTCAGTGATTTTTATGTGAGGTGTATTTCAAGAACTCATTTTTTTCTTTGACTGCCTTTCTCTGATCTTTTATTATTATTATTATTATTACTATACTTTAAGTTTTAGGGTACGTGTGCACAACGTGCAGGTTTGTTACATACGTATACATGTGCCATGTTGGTGTGCTGCACCCATTAACTCGTCATTTAGCATTAGGTATATCTCCTAATGATATCCCTCCCCCCTATCCCCACCCCACAACAGTCCCCAGTGTGTGATATTCCACTTCCTGTGTCCATGGGTTCTCATTGTTCAGTTCCCAACTATGAGTGACAACATGCCGTGTTTGGTTTTTTGTCCTTGCCATAGATTGCTAAGAATGATGGTTTCCACCTTCATCCATGTCCCTACAAAGGACATGAACTTATCATTTTTTATGGCTGCATAGCATTCCATGGTGTATATGTGCCACATTTCCTTAATCCAGTCTATCATTGTTGGACATTTGGCTTGGTTCCAAGTCTTTGCTATTGTGAATAGTGCTGCAATAAACATATGTGTGCATGTGTCTTTATAGCAGCATGATTTATAATCCTTTGGGTATATACCCAGTAATGGGATGGCTGGGTCAAATGGTATTTCTAGTTCTAGATCCCAGAGGAATCGTCACACTGACTTCCACAATGGTTGAACTAGTTTACAGTCCCACCAACAGTGAAAAAGTGTTCCTATTTCTCCACATCCTCTCCAGCACCTGTTCTTTCCTGACTTTTTAATGATTGCCATTCTAACTAGTGTGAGATGGTATCTCATTGTGGTTTTGATTTGCATTTCTCTGATGGCCAGTGATGATGAGCATTTTTTTCATGTGTCTTTTGGCTGCATAAATGTCTTTTTTTGAGAAGTGTCTGTTCATATCCTTCAGCCACTGGTTGATGGGGTTTTTTTTTTTTCTTGTAAATTTGTTTTTGAGTTCATTGTAGATTCTGGATATTAGCCCTCTGTCAGATGAGTAGGTTGCAAAAATGTTCTCCCATTCTGTAGGTTGCCTGTTCACTCTGATGGTAGTTTCTTTTGCTGTGCAGAAGCTCTTTAGTTTAATTAGATCGCATTTGTCAATTTTGGCTTTTGTTGCCATTGCTTTTGGTGTTTTAGACATGAAGTCCTTGCCCATGCCTATGGCTGAATGGTATTGCCTAGGTTTTCTTCTAGTGTTTTTATGGTTTTAGGTCTAATATGTAAGTCTTTAATCCATCTTGAATTAATTTTTGTATAAGATGTAAGGAAGGGATCCAGTTTCAGCTTTCTACATATGGCTAGCCAGTTTTCCCAGCACCATTTATTAAATATGGAACCCTTTCCCCATTTCTTGTTTTTCTCAGGTTTGCCAAAGATTGGATAGTTGTAGATATGTGGCATTATTTCTGAGGGCTCTGTTCTCTTCCATTGGTCTATATCTCTGTTTTGGTACCAGTGTCACGCTGTTTTGGTTACTGTAGCCTTGTAGCATAGTTTGAAGTCAGGTAGCGTGATGCCAGCATCTTTGTTCTTTTGGCTTAGGATTGACTTGGCAATGTGGGCTCTTTTTTGGTTCCATATGTACTTTAAAGTAATTTTTTCCAATTCTGTGAAGAAAGTCATTGGTAGCTTGATGGGGATAGCATTGAATCTATAAATTACCTTGGGCAGTATGGCCATTTTCATGATATTGATTCTTCCTACCCATGAGCATGGAAGGTTCTTCCATTTGTTTGTATCCTCTTTTATTTCATTGAGCAGTGGTTTGTAGTTCTTGAAGAGGTCCTTCACATCCCTTGTAAGTTGGATTCCTAGGTATTTTATTCTCTTTGAAGCAATTGTGAATGGGAGTTTACTCATGATTTGGCTCTCTGTTTGTCTGTTATTGGTGTATAAGAATGCTTGTGATTTTTGCACATTGATTTTGTATCCTGAGACTTTGCTGAAGTTGCTTATCAGCTTAAGATTTTGGGCTGAGACGATGGCGTTTTCCAGATATACAATCATGTCATCTGCAAACAGGGACAATTTGACTTCCTCTTTTCCTAATTGAATGCCCTTTATTTCCTTCTCCTGCCTCATTGCCCTGGCCAGAACTTCCAACACTATGTTGAATAGGAGTGGTGTGAGAGGGCATCCCTGTCTTGTGCCAGTTTTCAAAGGGAATGCTTACAGTATTTGTCCATTCAGTATGATATTGGTTGTGGGTTTGTCATAGATAGCTCTTATTATTTTGAGATACGTTCCATCAATATCTAATTTATTGAGAGTTTTTAGCATGAAAGGTTGTTGAATTTTGTCAAAGGCCTTTTCTGCATCTATTGAGATAATCATGTGGTTTTTGTCTTTGGTTGTGTTTATATGCTGTGTTATGTTTATTGATTTGCGTATGTTGAACCAGCCTTGCATCCCAGGGATGAAGCCCACTTGATCATGGTGGATAAGCTTTTTGATATGCTGCTGGATTCAGTTTGCCAGTATTTTATTGAGGATTTTTGCATCAGTGTTCATCAAGGAAATTGGTCTAAAATTCTCTTTTTTGGTTGTGTCTCTGCCAGGCTTTGGTATCAGGATGATGCTGGCCTCATGAAATGAGTTAGGGAGGATTCCCTCTCTTTCTATTGACTGGAATAGTTTCAGAAAGAATGGTACCAGCTCCTCCTTGTACCTCTGGTAGAATTCGGCTGTAAATCCATCTGGTCCTGGACATTTTTTGGTTGGTCAGCTATTAATTATTGCCTCAATTTCAGAGCCTGTTATTGGTCTATTCAGAGATTCAACTTCTTCCTGGTTTAGTCTTGGGAGAGTGTATGTGTCAAGGAATTTATCCATTTCTTCTAGATTTTCTAGTTTATTTGCATAGTGGTGTTTATAGTATTCTCTGATGGTAGTTTGTATTTCTGTGGGATTGATGATGATATCCCCTCTGTCATTTTTTATTGCTTCTATTTGATTCTTCTCTCTTTTCTTCTTTATTAGTCTTGCTAGTGGTCTATCAATTTTGTTGATCTTTTCAAAAAAAACCAGCTCCTGGATTCATCGATTTTTTGAAGGGTTTTTTGTGTCTCTATTTCCTTCAGTTCTGCTCTGATCTTAGTTATTTCTTGCCTTCTGCTAGCTTTTGAATGTGTTTGCTCTTGCTTCTCTAGTCCTTTTAATTGTGATGTCAGGGTGTCACTTTTAGATCTTTCCTGCTTTCTCTTGTGGGCATTTAGTGCTATAAATTTCCCTCTACACACTGCTTTGAATGTGTCCCAGAGATTCTGGTATGTTGTGTCTTTGTTCTCGTTGGTTTCAAAGAACATCTTTATTTCTGCCTTCATTTCGTTATGTACCCAGTAGTCATTCAGGAGCATGTAGTTCAGTTTCCATGTATTTGAGCAGTTTTGAGTGAGTTTCTTTATCCTGAGTTCTAGTTTGATTGCACTGTGGTCTGAGAGACAGTTTGTTATAATTTCTGTTATTTTACATTTGCTGAGGAGTGCTTTACTTCCAACTATGTGGTCAATTTTGGAGTAGGTGTTGTGTGGTGCTGAAAAGAATGTATATTCTGTTGATTTGGGGTGGAGAGTTCTGTAGATGTCTATTAGGTCCGCTTGGTGCAGAGCCGAGTTCAATTCCTGGATACCCTTGCTAACTTTCTGTCTCATTGATCTGTCTGATGTTGACAGTGGGGTGTTAAAGTCTCCCATTTTTATTGTGTGGGAGTCTAAGTCTCTTTGTACATCACTAAGGACTTGCTTTATGAATCTGGGTGCTCCTGTATTGGGTGCATCTATATTTGGGATAGTTAGTTCTTCTTGTTTATTGATCCCTTTACCATTATGTAATGGCCTTCTTTGTCTCTTTTGATCTTTGTTGGTTTAAAGTCTGTTTTACCCGAGGCTAGGATTGCAACCCCTGTCTTTTCTTGTTTTCCATTTGCTTGATAGATCTTCCTCCATTCCTTTATTTTGAGCCTATGTGTGTCTCTGCACATGAGATGGGTTTCCTGAATACAGAACACTGATGGGTCTTGGGTCTTTACCCAATTTGCCAGTCTGTGCCTTTCAATTGGAGCATTTAGCCAATTTACTTTTAAGGTTAGTATGTTATGTGTGCATTTGACCCTGTCATTATGATGTTAGCTGGTTATTTTGCTTGTTGTTTTATGCAGTTTCTTCCTAGCCTTGATGGTCTTTACAATTTGGCATGTTTTTGCAGTGGATGGTACCGGTTGTTCCTTTCCATGTTTAGTGCTTCCTTCAGGAGCTCTTTTAGGGCAGGCCTGGTGGTGACAAAATCTCTCAGCATTTGCTTGTCTGTAAAGGATTTTATTTCTCCTTCGCTTAGAAGCTTAGTTTGGCTGGATATGAAATTCTGGGTTGAAAATTCTTTTCTTTAAGAATGTTGAATATTGGCCCCCACTCTCTTCTGGCTTGTAGAGTTTCTGCCGAGAGATCAGCTGTTAGTCTGATGGGCTTCCCTTTGTGGGTAACCCCACCTTTCTCTCTGGCCGCCCTTAACATTTTTTCCTTCATTTCCACTTTGGTGAATCTGACAATTATGTGTCTTGGAGTTGCTCTTCTCGAGGAGTATCTTTGTGACGTTCTGTGTGTTTCCTGAATTTGAATGTTGGCCTGCCTTGCTAGATTGGGTAAGTTCTCCTGGATAATATCCTGCAGAGTGTTTTCCAAGTTGGTTCCATTCTCCCTGTCACTTTCAGGTACACCAATGAGATGCAGATTTGGTCTTTTCACATATTCCCATATTTCTTGGAGGCTTTGTTCATTTCATTCTTTTTTCTCTAAACTTCTCTTCACACTTCATTTCTTTCATTTCATCTTCCTTTGCTGATACCCTTTCTTCCAGTTGATCGCATCAGTTTCTGAGCCTTGTGCATTCATCACGTAGTTCTTGTGCTGTGGTTTTCAGCTTCATCAGGTCCTTTAAGGGCTTCTCTGCATTGGTTATTCTAGTTATCCATTTGTCTAATTTTTTTTCAAGGTTTTTAACTTCTTTGCCATTGGTTCGAACTTCCTTCTTTAGCTTGGAGTAGTTTGATCTTCTGAAGCCTTCCTCTCTCCACTTGTCAAAGTCATTCTCTGTACAGCTTTGTTCCATTGCTGGTGAGGAGCTGCATTCCTGTGGAGGAGGAGAGGTGCTCTGATTTTTAGTTTCCAGTTTTTCTGCTCTGTTTTTTTCCCATCTGTGTGGTTTTATCTACCTTTGGTCTTTGATGATGGTGATGTACAGATGGGTTTTTGGTGTGGATGTCCTTTCTGTTTGTTAGTTTTCCTTCTAACAGACAGGACCCTCAGTTGCAGGTCTGTTGGGATTTACTGGAGGTCCACTCCAGACCCTGTTTGCCTGGGTATCAGCAGTGGTGGCTGCAGAGCAGCGGATATTGGTGAACCACAAATGCTGCTGTCTGATCGTTCCTCTGGAAGTTTTGTCTCAGAGGAGTACCCGGCTGCATGCGGTGTCAGTCTGCCCCTACTGGGGTGGTGCCTCCCAGTTAGGCTGCTCGGGGGTCAGGGACCCACTTGAGGAGGCAGTCTGTCCATTCTCAGATCTCAAGCTGCATGCTGGGAGAACCGCTAGTCTCTTCAAAGCTGTCAGACAGGGACATTTAAGTCTGCAGAGGTTATTGCTGTCTTTTGTTTGTCTGTGCCCTGCCCTCCGAGGTGGAGCCTACAGAGGCAGGCAGGCCTCCTTGAGCTGCGGTGGGCTCCACCCAGTTTGAGCTTCCTGGCTGCTTTGTTTACCTACCCAAGCCTGAGCAATGGCTTGCGCCCCTCCCCCAGCCTCGCTGCCACCTTGCAGTTCGATCTCAGACTGCTGTGCTAGCAATGAGCGAGGCTCTGTGGGTGTAGGACCCTCTGAGCCATGTGCGGGATATAATCTCCTGGTGTGCCATTTGTTAAGCCCATTGGAAAAGCGCAGTATTTGGGTGGGAGTGGCCTGATTTTCCAGGTGCTGTCTGTCACCCCTTTCTTTGACTGGGAAAGGGAATTCGTGACCCCTTGCACTTCCCGGTTGAGGCAATGCCTCGCCCTGCTTCAGCTCATGCATGGTGCACTGCACCCACTGTTCGGCACTCGCCAGTGAGAGGAACCTGGTACCTCGGTTGGAAATGCAGAAATCACCCGTCTTCTGCGTTGCTCAAGCTGGGAGCTGTAGACTGGAGCTGTTCCTATTTGTCCATCTTGGCTCCACCTCCAAAAGAATCTTTAAAAGTAATGAATAAAACTAGGGATCATGATTCTTTTTTTTTTTTTTTTTTTTTTTTGGAGACAGAGTTTCACTCTTGTTGCCCAGGCTGGAGTGCAATGGCGCAAGTTCAGCTCACTGCAGCCTCTGCCTCCCGGGTTCAAGGAATTCTCCTGCCTCAACCTCCTGAGTAGCTGGGATTACAGGTGCCCATCACCACACCCAGCTAATTTTTTTATATTTTTAGTAGAGATGGGGTTTCACCATGTTGGCCAACCTTGTCTCGAACTCGTGGCCTCAGGTGTTCTGCCTGCCTCGGCCTCCCAAAGTGCTGGGATTATAGGCGTGAGTCACCACGCCCAGCCCTCATGATTCTTTAAATTCCAAAGCTGAGAGAGAAAGTTAAAATTTTTATTTAAAATAAAAATTTTAAATAGGAAGCAGAGGTTTAGTAGGTATAAAGCATCCAGTTGTACCCAAATTTGTGCAAGTATTTAAATATTGCCAAGTTATACTAATAGTAACAATAATTATGCTTATCTACTACTAAACTGTTTCATTATCATTAGCAGAATTAATGGAACAGGATGCAAATGTGTTCCATAGAACACTAGACCAGCAAGATATCCCATATGATAAAAATGGAAATGTGCCGCTCGGATCCTCTTTCAAGAAGGGACGTTTACCCAGCCCCAAAAGGTCCAGTTAGCTGTCAGCCCGTGGTTATTAATTTCTTCATATCTGCTCCAGGTTTCATCCCAAGGTCGTGCTCTTCTCAAGGTGGCATCAATCGATGGCTGAGCAAGAATGTAGTAAAAGGACCCAGCCACTTACTACTCAACATGAGACACCTCTGAAACAAGCAATTTTCACTTCAGATTCTTCAGTGTGTTAGGAGACTGTCAGATCTACATTGCAATCCTATTTCCCTACTGTCAATATTATTTCTTCCCTTTTCCTGTCTTAGGTGTTAATCTCCAATAAATCTTTCCAATCCTAACTCTGGCTTAGCATCTGCTTCCCAGAAAATCTAATACAGTGGAACAATCAAAAGTCTTAGAAACCAGGTGGCAAAATAGAGTTTAGCAACTGTATCACTAACTCCCTGACTGACAATAAGGACCCATCCGAGGTGATATCATGCCACAGGTAGTCCCTGCCTCAAGACATTGGCCCAATGGCTAAACCTTGAAGAAATGTACCTGTGGAGAGGAGCACCCTGGCCATTGTGCTGTAATTCAGGTATTTGAAAATGTAATAGAAACGATGCATAGAAAGTCAATGAAATTCACTGATTGTTATTAACTTACACTTACCCCTAAAAGGAATTATGAAAAACTGAGGGCAGTTAACAATTGAAAACTAAATGTGAAGGCTATAGGGTCCTTTGGCAGATTATTAAAAAGCCCTTATTCCTCATTTTTCCTACTCTGGAAAGCAAGAAAAGCTAAAGACCAAATTCAGGATTTAGTAGGAAGAGTCTCCCAGTTTCAAAGAAAAATGAATGTTCAACTGATGCAGGTCTGAATGTTCAACTGATGCAAGATTAGGACCCTGCTTAGAAACACCTGGGACCCTGATGCATGAAATGATAACATGTGGGTGGATTCCTCCTAGGATTTTTTTTCCCCAAACTACTCTTTTTTTTTTTCCTTTTTTTGAGACAGAGTCTTGCTCTGTTGCCCAGGCTGGAGTGCAGTGACATGATCTCAGCTCACTGCAACTTCCACCTCCCAGATTCAAGTGATTCTTCTGCCTCAGCCTCCTGAGTAGGTG
The DNA here is from genome assembly GCF_028858775.2 of Pan troglodytes. Lineage (NCBI taxonomy): Eukaryota > Metazoa > Chordata > Mammalia > Primates > Hominidae > Pan > Pan troglodytes. The sequence continues at coordinate 68,771,265 of NC_072402.2, forward strand.
GGAATACAGGTGCACGCCACCATGCCCAGCTAATTTTTGTATTTTTAGTAGAGACGGAGTTTCGTCATATTGGCCAGGCTGGCCTCGAACTTCTGACCTCGTGATCTGCCCACCTCAGCCTCCCAAAGTGCTGGGATTACAGGCTTGAGCCACCACACCCAGTCCAGACTACTCTTAAGTTCAGAACATGCAAAGATGTCCTAGTCCTCCCTGTTAAGACTTAGCACTTCCCCAATCCAAGAATAGCCTGCAGAAGCCCCTAACCTGCAAAGCAACAGGAACCTCCACTCAGCACCCACCCTTACCTCCTTTATGCTAAATCATCAAAAAAATAGGATTAAGTTGCAGCAATAATCCAGTCAGAAGTGCTGGACCTGATAAAAGAGGAATAGGAACTATATCCACAAAGACATGAAAGAACCAACCAGTATGTATTAGCAGAAACCAGAATAGTACCTATTTCCTGGGTTTAATGAGTGTTTGATAAAGGGGGCTGGATTACAGGACTAGATACATTGAATGCTAATTGGCTTAGAACACTGTCTCACAATATATATTTAACACCCTGGAAAGTACTCTGAAAGATGGTGTCAGTTTGCAGCTAGGGTGGCTCCAATAAGCCTGGAGGAAGTAATAATTCACACTGAGAAAAACTGAAATGCTTGAATTGCCATAGCAGATGGTCGAGAAAGGAATTGGCGACAGAGCAAGACTCCATCTCAAAAAAAAAAAAAAAAAAGCTTAAGAAATCATGCATACTGAGGTGTCTATGATATGTAAGACCTGGGGAGATTATACATAACCCCATCAGAAGATTCTATTCTATGTCACAAAAGATGCCCAGAGGGTACACAATTGACCAAAGCCATCAAGAATATGAGAGGGACACTATCATTATTTAAAAGTTCATAATGGCTCTCCTCTGCAGATCAAAACTGATATAGAAAACACCATAACAGAATTTGTCTCATTGATAGCAAGGAAGATAATGGTGCACTAAAGCAATAGAGGCCAGAAAAGGGTACTTAACCACCAGAAACCAGGGTTGCAATCAACATAAATGACAAAGTTAAGTTAAAATGAATGGAGGATGACTGGGTAGAGAGAGGGAGATGGATACAGAGACACAGATATTAATTTTGCAACAAATGATCTTGAAAAAAATCAATATTCACATTCAGTTCCATTCAATGGAATATTACTCAACAAAGGAGGAAGGAACTACTGATACATACTACAATGTAGATAAGCATCAAAAGCATTAGGCTAAGTAAAAATATTCATATGCATAAAAGTAAAAATAATAAAAGAAAATCAGCTCTTACCTCACACCATAAACAAAGGCTAACTCCAAATGGATCATACACTAAATGTAAAAGCAAAGTTATAAAACTTCTAGAAGAAGCTATAGAAGAAAATTGTTCTGCCCTTCAGCCTGACAGATACCTCATAGGACACAACAGGTATGAACCATAAAATAACAAATTGATAAATTGTTCTGTATGAACCATAAAATAACAAATTGGTAAATTGTTCTTTATCAAAATTAAGATCTTTTGCTCCTCAAAATTTACCAAGAAAATGAAACAGCAATCCCAATAGGCTTGGATAAGGTATTTTTTAAATGTATCTGATTTTAAAAACACCTATCCAGAATATGCTTAAAAACTTTTACAGTTCAATAATAAGAACAGAAACTGTCTTATTAAAATATGAGCCAGTTGAGTAGCCACTGCACCAAAGAGGATATACAAATGGCTTGGAAGCACTTAGAAAGATTCTCAGCTTCCCTAGTTAATAGAGAAATCCAAATTAAAATGACAATGAGATACCGCTACACATCCACAAGAACAGTTAAATTTTAAAAACTAACTATACTAACTGTTAGAAAAGATGTAGAGCAACTGGACTTTTCATATTTCACTGGTATGTTCAGTCACTTGGAAAAGAAGTTGGGTCATTTCTTACAAAGTTTGGCATATATTTGCTATACGACCCAGGAATTCTATTTCTAGGTATTTTCCCAGAGGTAGTAAAAGTGTAACTTTACACAAAGATTTTACTTGAAAACTTATATCATCTTGATTAATAATTATAATTGTGGGCTATCTATTCAATGGAATAGTATTCAACAAAAGGAGAAGGAACTACTGATACATGCTACAATATAGATAAGCATCAAAAGCATTATGCTAAATAAAAAGAAAGTAGGTCCCCAAAGACTATGTACTGTCTAATAAAAATTTTCAAGGCAAAACTGTAGCAACAGAATGCAAAACAGTGGTTAACAGAGGCTGGGGATGGGGGTGAATAATTACTGTAAAGGACCATGAGAGAAATTTGGGGGTGTTAGTAATGTTTTGACATGATGATTGTGTAAATGGTACATGACTATACTTCAAAACTCATCAAATTTAACACTTAAAATATAATTTTATTTAACATTAATTCTACCACAAGAAAACTGATTTTAAAAGAAGTATACATGTCCTTTGCCCATTTTTAATGGGGTTGTTTGTTTTTTGCTTGTTGAATTGTTTAAGCTCCTTATAGATTCTGGACATTGGATATTTGTTGAATGCATAGCTTCTGAGTATTTTCTCTCATTCTATAGGTTATCTGTTTACTCTATTGATAGTTTCTGTTGCTGTGTGGAAGCATGTTCTCACTGATAAGCAGGAGCTAAATACTGGGTAAACATGGAAATAAAGACGGCAAAAATACACACTGGGGACTACTCAGGGGAAGTAGGGGAGAGGGGTGTGGTACTATTTGGTACTATGATCACTACCTGGGTGATGGGATCATTCGTACACCAACCTCAGAAACATGCAATTTATCCATGTAACAAACTGGCACATTTTCCCCCTCAACCTAAAATAAAAGTCAAGGAATAAATATAAATAAGCATATAAGAATGAACAAGCAGAAATCAGACAGCTATTGCCCCATTAAAGTGCCATGATCTGGCCAGGTACAGTGGCGCATGCCTGTAATCCCAGCATCTTGGAAGGCAAAGGTGGGATCGATTGAGCCCAGGAGTTTGAGACCAGCCTGGGCAACATGGTGAAACACCATCTCTACAAAAAATATAAAAATTAGCCAGGTATGGTGGCATACACCTGTATTCCCAGCTACTTGAGAGGCTGAGATGGGAGGATGGCTTGACTACCGGAGGCAGAGATTGCAGTGAGCCAAAATCACACCATTGCACTCCAGCCTGGGTGAGTGAGTGAGACCCTGTCTCAATCAATCAATCAATCAATAAAATGTCATGATCTCTTGATCAGTTCCCAAAACTGAGCCAGTTTTCAAATCTGGAAACTGTTGATTTAAGTGGTGGCCAGGTCTCCAGGAAAAAGGGCAAGACTGGCCATAATTGAGTTTACAAGGGGCCCACTGAGTTTGTCGACCCAACTGCTGGTCATTTCCCTGGCTGCCGAATAAATGATTAGGAATGACATATTTGGCACTTGGAGTAACCCTCCATTGGGTCTTTGACTTGTGGGGTAAAAGCTGTCTTAGTTGAGAAGCCCAACTGAAACTTCCAAAACTGTCCTTACTCTACCCATAGAAAGTGAAAAATCAAAAAATAAAAATTGTATCCCAGGAATGGTAAAGAGATTAATGCCACTTTTAAAGATCAAATTAATGCAGGTATAGTGGTTTATACATTTTTCTAGTCCAGTCCCTGCAATCACTAGTTGGATCCTGGAGAATGGCCATGACTACCACAAGATCAAACAAGCTGCATTATGAGATGTGATATCACTACCAGAGCAGATTAACACAGCCCTAGATATGTGATGTGTGGCTACTGATTCCGCAAGTGTGCCATTTTCTATTCCAGTCAAGAGAGAATATAATAAACAGTTTACATTCACATGGAACTGACAATGATATATATTCATGATTTCATCCAAGGACTTTGTTAATTCTCCTACCCTCTGTCATAATATAAACTGAAGAAATCTGAGCTATTTGTATACCTCACTGAATATCACATTGCTCCAGTATTATATCAATGACACCAAGTTAGTAGAGTAGGGTGAGCAAAAAGCAGTTGCGGACCTTGTTAAAAAATGTGTACTTCAAAGGGCGGGAGATACACCCTACGAATCTTCAGGGACCTGCCACTCCAGTAAAGTTATGGGAGGTCCAGTGATCAAGTACATATCAGGATATCCTCTGTAAAGTAAAATTCAAATTGTTGCATCTTATATCCTCTACTACAAAGAAAGACACATAAGGTCTTGCAGGCCTTTTCAGGTACACTGCATGCATTCAAGCTATGGTGCAAGTAACCAGGCTACCTGAGCCATGAAATCCACAAGAACCAACAGTGTTAAAAGTCAATGGTGGGAAAAGGTATAGTGTGGAGTATGTTTCAAGCCTTAGTAGGAGAATCTTAATACAGATTCTTTGAGTCCTGAAGTATAGCCTTCCATCCACAACATAGAACTACATGCTTTTGAGAAACAGCTCTTGGAGTGCTATTGGGGTTAGGCAGTGTATTATGCTTGGCCATGGAATCTCAGGCAATTTTGCATCCAGAACTTCCTATCATGGTCTAGGTCCTGTCAGACATGCCAAGTCACAGAGTTGAGTGGGTCTAGCAGCAATCATAATGAAAGGTGAAGCCAGCTGAGCTTCTGGGTTGGGTGGGGACTTAGAGAACTTTTCTGTCTAGCTAAAGGATTGTAAACACACCACTCAGTGTTCTGTGTCTAGCTAAAGATTTGTAAATGCACAAATCAGCACTCTGTAAAAACACACCAACCAGCACTCTGTGTCTAGCTAAAGGTTTGTAAATGCACCAATCAGCACTCTGTAAAAATGCACCAATCAGCACTCTGTAAAATGGACCAGTCAGCAGGATGTGGGTGGGGCCAAATAAGGGAATCAAAGCTGGCCACCCCAGCCAGCAGCGGCAACCTGCTCAGGTCCCCTTCCAAGCTATGGAAGCTTTGTTCTTTTGCTCTTCACAGTAAATCTTGCTGCTGCTCACTCTTTGGGTCCACACTACCTTTATGAGCTGTAACACTCACTGCAAAGGTCTGCGGCTTCACTCCTGAAGTCAGTGAGACCACGAACCCACCAGGAGGAGCAAACAACTCTGGACATGCCACCTTTAAGAGCTGTAACACTCACTGTGAAGGTCTGTGGCTTCACTCCTGAAGTCAGCAAGACCACGAACCCCCAGAAGGAAGAAACTCTGGACACATCTGAACATCTGAAGGAACAAACTCTGGACACACCATCATTAAGAACTATAAGACTCACCGCGAGGGTCCGCGAATTCATTCTTGAAGTCAGCGAGACCAAAAACCCACTGGAAGGAACCAATTGTGGACGCAATAAGATGAAAATGGCACTTACAGGATCAGAAGACACAAGCAAGCTGCATGAGGAGGTAGCTTGTGCTTCACGTTGCCCAAAATGGTTGCACCAGCACCCTTCTCCTTCAAGCTCATATTCAGGCCATATGGGAAATTTAACACTAGCAGCTTGCTAAAGGAGGAAGAAAAGGCTGAGCTTAATTTATGGATGGTTTTGCTCAGTATGCAGGTGAAGTCAAAAATACAACACAGTTTCATCACTTACTCACTCAGGGGTGGTCTTGAAAGTCAAATGGAGAAGAAAAATCTTTACAATGAACAGAGCTTTGGGTGGTGCACATAGTCATCCACTTTCTGTAGAGAGATGTGGCCTGATATTAGAAAATATATGGATTTATGGGCAGTGGCAAATGGCCTGGCCAGTTGGTCAGGAGCCTGAGAGAGGGAGGTCTGGGATAGAAGCACACAGAAAGACATAAAAGATGAGGTACTTATATTATACTTCAATACCCATCAAAAGCACCCACCACATAAGATGTACTAAACAAATAAGTAGACCAAATGAATCACCAGTTGATAATAGCTAGACATTGTCAGTGGCCACTTCAATGCTGGCACAATAAGCAACTGGAAAAAAATGACCATGGTGGCAGAGATGCTATGCATGGACCCAACAACATGAACTCCCACTGACCGAGGCCAATCTAGTTACTGCTGCCTCTGAATACCCAGACTACCAGCAAAAGAGACTACAGTTGAAACCCCAATATGCCAATATTCCCTAAGGAGATTGACCAACCATATGGTGGTAGGTTGACTACACTGGATTCTGTTATCATTAAAGGCCAGTGATTTGGTTACACAGTAATAAACACTAATTCCAGTTATGGGTTTGCCTTTCCTAACCACAGATCCTCAGCCAGTACCATATCTGGGGCTTACAAAGTATCTGTTCCACAAACATAGCATCTGACCAGGAAACCTACCTCACAGTGAAGGAGGTGCAGGAATGGATCTATCACCAAAGTAGCCACTAGTGTATTACATTCTACACCATCCTGTAGCAGCAGGCTTCATAGAACACTGGAAAGACCTGTTTAAATCACAGCTGAAGACCAGCTTGAAAACAATACTCTGCAAGGATGTGGTGCCATCCCCCAGGAAGCAGAGTGTGCTGAATGAGAGAGACTGTGTCCCAGTAGGAAAGCTATATGGATATGAGAAGATGGGATGGAAGAAATAATGGCCTATTTACCATCATTCCAAATGACTAAGGGGGAAATTTTGTGGCGCTGCAACTCTGAGCTCTGTAAGGTTAGAACTCCTGGTCCCCAAAGAGGACACTCTCTGCTGCAAGACACAGCAGAGTACCAGAGACCGAAAAGCTATAGCTGTGTCCAGGGATCGATAGGCGAAAACAAGTTGCATTTTGGCAAGGCAAATTGATCTTGATCCTCAAGAAGAAGTAAGAGGCCAGGCGCAGTGGCTCACACCTGTAATCCCAGCACTTTGGGAGGCCAAGGCGGGTGGATCACCTGAGGTCAGGAGTTCAAGACCAGCCCAGCCAACATGGCAAAATCCTGTCTCCACTAAAAAATACAAAAATTAGCTGGGCATGGTGGTAGATGCCGGTAATCCCAGCTACTCAGGAGGCTGAGGCAGGGAGAATTGCTTGAACCCAGGAGGTGGATATTTCAGTGAGCCGAGATCACGCCACTGCACTCCAGCCTGGGTGACAGAGTGAGACTCCATCTCAAAAAAAAAAAAAAAGGTAAGATTGCTGTTATACAAATAGCCACAGCGAGGAATACATGTGGAACTTAGATGACCCACTTCAGTACTTGTTGGTATTCCCTTCTCAGTCATGATCATGAATGGACAAATGCAACAGCATTGGACTGAGAACAGATGGTCTTTAACCATTAGGATATCTACCTGTGTTAGGAGAGGTGAAGGCGGAAGGCAAAGGGAATTTAGGACAGGTAGTGGTAGAGGGAGAGGATGAACAGAGTTACAGTTTCAAGATGAACTGTAGTGCCAGTTTGTCCTTCTAACCTTCCTCTTCCACTTTTCCCCTCAGAAAGAGAGACCAACTGTGACCCTGGAGGAGCTGTTGCTCAAATGTGTGTGAGGTAGTGAAAGAAGTGGACTGCTTGGGCCCCCTTGCAAGAAAGGACATGTGGCCTAACTGCAAGGAATTTGCTTAAACAACTTCCAACTCTTAACTCCTTCATGTCTTCCTCTAGCTTTTGAATCAAAGTCATAATCTTTTCAGGGTGGCACCAGCCAATGACTGAGCAGACTCTGAAACAAAGGCCTCACCTTGACAGCCCAACTGAGGACTCCTCTAATGGCAATCTTTGCTCCAGAGCTCTCTGTGGAGCTAACAGAGACTTTTTCAGATAAGCCCAAGAGCTCCCATGGCTCCATCTTGTTTTCTTCCCTTTCCTTTCATAGGTTACTCCCCAATAAATCTATGTACTCTAACTTCATCTCAGTATCTGTTTCTTATTTTTTATCTTTTAAAACAAGTTTCTATCTTTCAAAAAGTGCCAGAAGCTCTGCATCTTGTGTCCCATTCTTACAATTACAAGATAAATTAACATAATAAAGTTGCTGAACATTCTAGCAAAAAGGAAATCTGTTCAACTTTGCTTACTCTGGAGCTTCCTAAAATAATTTGACCATGAACCCCTTTTCCTCCTAACACCCATAACATCCCACAGAAGTCATATCCTGTGAACACACTTTGGGAAATACTAACAAAGCAGCAGCTTACCATATTTCAGATATATCCCCTAAGAAAAAATAAACATTTCTAAAAACTTGTCCTGCAAATAGAAGTCTATAAAAGCATCATAATAAAATGAATTAGAAACTTATACAAGTTAACTTATTCTAATTCAGTGTATCCTTGAAATTTTGGGGGAAAATGTTGATATCAAAATTATAAATTTTTACAATTATTTGCATCAGGATTTTCCCAAAACAGAACAGTTAACTACTTTATATTTCTTCGTGGTTTGTTGTTGTTGTTGTTGTTGTTGTTTTACTAAATTTACTTCTGGGTTACTAAAGTGATGAATAAATACTTCTCAGAATAATCTCTTTTCTCTCCATTTCTGCTGTCCTCAAGTTATACCTCCTGAGTCAAACAAGGTTTGACTTATCAATCTAATCTCCACCTACTTTGCCAAAGATCTTTTCTTTTAGTTCCTGGCCACCAAACATTCTGAATCTACCCACCAAGATCTTACACCACATTTTCTCTATATATTGTACACATAGTCTATTTATCCTTTTTACATGTATGTCTCTTTTTTAGAAGCAAATTTAGCCCCTGAAAGGCAGCAATAAAGTCTTATAAATCTTTGTAACTTCAACAACTAACATGGTACGTATCATGAAGACTTTCCTTTTCCTGCCTCAATCATCAATCTCAATTTGTCTATTCTTCTATTCATATCAGAATTCTTGAGATCATTGCTATATATCGCCTCAGAAGCCAGATGATGCACAACTTCATTATTCTTTTTTGAACCATCTCTTATCTTGGTTATATATGATCAACCAATACTCTTTACCCTCTATGGACAATATACTGTCTTCCAGACCACAGATAGGCACAGTCACATGTTTTCTTCAGATATATCCAACCAGAGCACCATATCCCTATGACAAATCCAGTAGACACTGTCTTTACATTAAAAGAAATAAATAAGATTCAAAATACTAGATAACTGCAGGGACTATATAATTAATCACCTGAACCAGGATGCTGCTGAAAGCAGAGGAGACTATTAGTAATAATTAAACTGAAACAGCAGACACTAACTATTAGTGTCCCAGCAAACCCACTTTCTATTTACTCAAGAACATGTTTGCCACAGGGTTGCATGCCAAAGCCCTAAAGGAGGACAAGACCACCTAATGACTCATTCTTTGATTCATTCATTCAACAAATATTTATTCAGTACTTCTGTGTGCCAGGTCCTTTGCTAAGCACTGAGATGAAAAGTCATAAACAAGGCAAATATAATCCTTGCCTTTGTGGAAGAAATAGAAAACAAGGAAACAAACACATCACTAAAATAATTGCCAATTGTGATTTTAAATGCTATAAAGAAAACAAAAAGCTTTGCAAGAGAGGGGAACATATGTGTTCAAAAAAACTATCTGGAGTGGTAACATTTGAACTGTGACTTGAAAGCTTAATATGATTAGTGATGGTGTGGCTGGGAGGTGGGAAGTAGGGAAGTGTTCCAAGCTCAGGAAACAGCATGTGCAAAGGCCCTGGGCAGAGGGTGGGGGAGCAGGGAATGTTTAGTTTAGGTGGGAAAATGACGAAGACTTGCTTGCTCATAGTTTAGAGAAAAAAAGAAAAAGTATCCAAAGTAGGCTGGAGAGATCAGAAGTCTTACATTCCTTAGCTAGAACTCTCTGGTGAAAGGACAGTAGGACCTTAACTGCCAACGCACACAGCACAGCTAATTCAGTAAGCATTTACTCTTTTGTCCCCTCTTAGCGTATGCCTACCCAAAGAGGTAAATTAAGAGGATGGAAAAAGATTACTGGAACTTAGTAAAAACCAACTGTGCTCATTTCCTCCTCTATTGCCATGGCATAATGAGGAGGGTAGAGAAGGAATGGACATGTTTATAGCAGCAGAATGAGTGCAGTACCACACAACACACTTTCTCCCTGGGTGTCTCTGCAGGAACTGGTGTCTCTTTGGAGCTGGAACTGATGTCTCTTTGTTCAGCATCTTCAAAAGTTGTTCTGGTCTATGCCTTTTACAAGTGACCACAGCATGGCAAAAAAATTCCAGACAATTTGTACAGTGCTTTTACCATTTGAACAAAATGCAAAATTAAGGTTGCACAATTATTGACAGAGAAGCAGAATACATTCCTTCTACCAAAAGTTTGGTAACATGTGAATATAAAGCTGGAAGTAAAGCTGAGTGTCAAAGGTTTTATCAATAACTGAAAAAAAGCACAAATCCAAGGAAGTAATTACAGCTCAGAATAAAGTCATTTTCAAATTTAAAAAAATAAACTGTATTAAGTCTAAACATGAATTAATTTTAAAAGAAAAGAGGCTCCAGCATAATTTGGGGGTCCAGGAAAACACTGAGTTTTATTCTAGTATTTTGGGTTCAGCAAAATACATTTTGCCAAACATTTTCCCCCTTAATTAGGAAAAGGCATGCATATTTGAAAGGAAATTTAATCCATATGTTTCTGATTCATTTACACTTAATTCATCAAAATGTTGTTTTGTAAGAGTTATTTGGTGTCCAAGAAGTCTTATAAGACTCTTCTCTTTGAACCAGAAAGCCTTGCATTGCCAGGACTAAATGGAATTTTATTTGCAAAGAGAGGACCTAGTGTTCCTCTAGGAAGTTTGGCTCATAAACTAGACTCTACTCCTGGAGCAGTGAAGTCAAGAGTAACAGGTAACACTGAGAATTAGCAGGGAGAGATAAAGAGAAAACTGTCACTCTCCAGTGAAACAAACTCAGCATTCGGTTGTTGAGATGCAGTTTTTGCTTTCATTTGTTATTACGGAAAATGATGTCAATATTTTTTCAAAAAGAAAATGGACTTTGGTCCTTAGCATGGAATGTTATACTTAGTTATCAACCAAGAATAAATATGTTATTTTATAATACAACAGCGAAAGTGTATTTCCTCTGGTATTTCAAGCATTTTGTTATGCCGATTGTGAGCTTCCTCATTGCCTTCATGCACTTCACTACTTGTTTCGAACTTTGAGAATGCTATTCTTTATCTAACTGATGTTTACGTTTTTCCACTAACCAGTGGGCTTTCTCTCTTTGGGTATGTGCTTGCTTAACTCCCAAGACTACTAATATCGGTTCTTCTGCTTCTTTATTTTTAATAAGCATGCAAGATCTCTACATTTAAAACTATATTATACTGTGATGTATTTACAGTGCTTAACTTGATTGTGCATATAATATGGCAACAGTTCAAAATATCTTTTCCAATCATCCAAACAATATGATGCAGTTATAGTACTATCCCTTGATGGATGTAGAAAGCCTAAAATTTCTTGAATGACAATGAGGCACAGGATTTAAAAATACAGACCTCATCAAGATTCAAGATAACTGAAGATTTCCTATGATTGAAATCATAAAATAATTCAATGAAAATAACTTGAGTAAAATATTAAACAGTAACAAAAATGGTTGCTGTTGATATGTTCTCAGTAATTTAAACTACAAAAACAGACATTTTTAAAGTGCTCACTATAGATTAATATATTTAATAACTGATTATGAACCCTCAAATATATCATCTATGTGTAATAGATATGTACACCTAGTGAATAATTCCTTTTAACTCTTCTTTAAATCTAAAATATTTGAGATTGTCAAACTTTATCTCTATTTTCTTTGAAAAACTTACCAATTATTGACACATAGAATTTCATTGAGTGCAACCCTCAAATTGAAATCAAAGGTTAGTGAATACAGGAATTTATTGAGAGTCTAGGATGCAAACATGTTTTCAATCCTAAAGGATTTATCTGCATAGTGCAAAGTATGTGATTTGGAAATTATAAGAGAATTGTCTTATCTCTTATCTAATAACTATAACAAGAGAAAAAGGCCTCCAGAAAGAGAACTTGAATCAAGTCCCAACTCTACCATTTAGAAACTGTTTTCCACTTAGATATTTTTTTAAAATCCCTATGAGCCAGTTTCATCATCTGTAAAGTGAGTAAAATATTATTCCTATCTCAAAGAGCAAAGAATTAAGCAATATATGTATGCTGAAGTAATGCTAGATGTTGTCATAAATAAATGCTCAAATGATACAAAACATGACAAAAATTCATTTCTCACACACATACAGTCCTAATTGGGTATTCTTGATTGTCAGGAGGTTTTGTTCTTAGCAGAAATGTTGGAAATAAGAGTATGCTTCTGATAACCCCACTCTTTCAACATATCATTTCTAAGATTGCTATACTTGTCTGCATCAAGGCAGCAGAAAATGAAAAAGTACAGAGCATAACATATGAGATTTTACAGACTAGACCTAGAAATAGTACATGTCACTATTTTCTTGCCATTGAAAAGAACAAACTCATCTGGCCACATGCAGTCACAGCTGAGGATGGAAATGCCACTAATTGGGTTGCCAGGAAGAAAAAGAAACAGAATGGGAGAAAACTAACAACTCTTTGTCACAACATGTAAAGTTCCTAGTACTCGTCCAGTCACAGGACGAAGTACTCAATAAATGTTAGCTATCATCATTATTAATAATTTCTCTTAATTGAAGACATTTACCTTGGGAAACTCTGACCTCATTGGCAGGGCACCTGAATACATATTTTTCTACATATTTACTACATTATGTGGCTAAGAGAAAATTATGTCAAAAAAACACATCTGCAAAATGTCTTACAAGAAAAAAACAATATATTTAGTGGCTATATATATCAAATAGACTAAACAAAAGACTATTTATGTATATTCTTGAATAATGCCAAGCTAAAAAGAACCAAACAGGCCTGTCTCAGACATCAAATGTTCAATGATTCAAGCTCAGTAGATTAGAACAAAATCCCTAATTAGACAGATGCATTTCCAATCCTATTATAGCAAACCCCAAGCTACTGTTCAAATTCCTTTGCTGCATTATCATCCTGTTGCAAAGCATACAGCTTCCATGGCATGAGGGTTGAAAATAGTTTTTGTTGTATGTACCAATTTCCCGTCATAACATTGTTTGCTATCATGAAGTAAGGCCTATGCGGTCCACCAATGTCACATAATTTTCTTCAAGTAAAGATCAAAAACTACACCTATCACTCAAGGGCAAAGCAGAAAACTTTGTAAAGAAATCTTTCCCTTCTTGTTAAATAAATTCCTTTTTTAAAAATCTAAAGTGAAAGAATAGTTCAAGATTCTTCAGAGTCTGGTTCTAATGGTAAAGCATTGCCAATCCAAGGGGCAGATTTCAGCAGCTTTAAAAAGAGTTAATTAAAATCACCCTTCTCCTAACTTGCCTCTTTTTCTGTCTCTTTAGTTGGCCCAACTTGTCCATTAGTATAATATTAAACAAATGAAAGCCAAAAGGAAAAACGAAGCAAGGTTCTTTCTATGCATATTTCTAAGACCAGGCGGTGTATGCTCCAAAACCATGTCTACAAGAGCCAAAATTGTGAAAATAAAGCAAATTTTTTAGCTGACTGAAAACTACTTGAATTCAATGCTGGTTTTACATACCACAAACGATTTATATCCTTGGAGATTTAAAAGTAATTGCAAAGCAGACACTATTAAATAGAGCACTCTTTTTTAAATATAATGTTTTGAGGGGCCTCTGAAATATGCTCAAGAAAGCAAGTTACCTCTTACACATTATTTTCACCTTATTTTTCCCCAGTAACTGTTAACCTTGGAAAATAAAGCTGTCCTGAATGTTTGCAACAACCTTGGCTATCTGGTCATGTGATCAGAGAAAGCAATACACTCTGGCTTTCATTAGTATGAAGACATCTGTGAGTAGAACTTACAATGCAAAACAATCTCAGTTGCTGATCTTGTTCTCTCATCTGGACCGAACAGTGTTAGTGTCAACAATTGCAGTAAACGGCATGGCTAGAGCTAACATAAACACTTCAGAAATCATAAGCTTAATATCATTGCTCAGGAGTTGGACCAAGCTATGACTAAACTTTTCTGCCCTCTAGACCACAGGCCAGAGACTGACTTTGATTTATTTCCAGAAAGAAAGTATATCCAAACCTGCACACTAGGAGAAAAGTAAACACTCCTGGTGTAGGAAGTAGATGTAGCAATAGGTGCCTTTGGTGGATGGACACATGCAGCTGTGGAATAAAGGGCAGTGATGCCCTGCCTGCAGCAGGCGGGAGGCTTTCTGCGGGTCCCATTGTTACGAAAGTCATCTTAAAAGTAGATACTGTTTACTTATGCAGTGGTGGTTCTTTGACCCTTGCTCCTCCTTTGGCTGAGTTTTTTAAAAATGGCTCCATGCCATTCCCATTATGAGTAGGGTTTCTTTCGACCCAGGGTAAGACAGTGGAAAACAAAATTAAACAAAAGCAAACAGAAACTAAATGCTTTGGGTTTACTTTATAAACATGTCAGCCACAAGGTAGGTAATTACCTCCAAATAAAGAAATAATTTGGTGGGTCACTGTGCCCAAGTGAGAATTTTGTTGTTACGTATAAGATCATAGACTATTTTGTCATCCCTGTTTATATGCAGCCAAAGATACTTTTGAACTTCATGTTGATTCCCAATGTTAATCCCAAATAAAAGATACAACAAATTGAATGGCATCTTCTCTATTGCATCTTCCATGATATACTTGTCATCTCTAGATCAAATCTGAATGATCAGGCCCTTTGATATAGTTTGGATGTTTGTCTCCTCCAAATCTCATATCGAAATGTAATCCCCAGTGTTAGAGGTGGGGCCTGGTGGGAGGTGCTTGGGTCATGGTGGCGGATCTCTCATGAAAGTCGTGGTTATCTCCCTGCAGTAATAAGGTCATGGGAGATCCGGTTGTTTAAAAGAGGCTGGCACCTCCACCTCTCTCTCTTGCCCCCTGTCTCTCCATGTGACACACTGGCTCCCCTTTGCCTTCCACCATGAATTTAAGCTTCTTGAGGCCCTCATCAGAAGCAAATGCTGGCATCACACTTCTTGTACAGTCTGCAGAACTGTGAGACAAATAAATCTCTTTTCTTTACAAATTACTGAGACTCAGGTATTCCTTTATAGCAATGCAAACAAGTGAACATACCCTTCTATTTCCAGATTTTTCTAAGTTAGAAAAATGGGAATGTCCTCTCTTTTTTTATATAATTACATTGAGCAGGTTTCTGCAATGGAAAAATTACTTTCTCATTGGCTCTGTAATTATTGCCCATAGCAACCTTGAAAGGTGGACCATAGGGAATTAGAGCCCATATTTGGCAGGTAAGGAAATAGTAAGTGTCAAAGCTGGGACTCAAACCTAGGGCATCAGATACCAATCTCCACACTCTTTCCTCTACACCATGCTATCTCTACACAAAGGTGGGGAGCTGAATTACAATAACAGCTTTGCATTATATCTTTATAGACTTTTTTTGATTTATAATGACTCAGAGAGGGGAGGTCCCCAGTGCATGCCCAGAAAATGCACAAAAGAGCCACTTACTTTAGACCATCCTTCACAGACTTGTCTTTTCCAGAAATCTACGATAATGGCCAAATAACAATATTAGCCACCAATTATACATACTGCACATTAGCAACTCAAAATTGCTTCATAGTCCTATAAGGTCAATATGATTTATGCATGATAAAATGGAATCTGACAAAAACTAAAGTAATTTGTTTAAGGTCATCTTGCTAGTGAGTAGCAGAGGTAGGATTTGAGGGTGAGTATATCTTATTCCAGAGCCCATATTTTTGGCATCATACTACACTGGCATAAAGTCTGCACTTAAAACTAAGTGAGAAATTGTCAGAACCTCTTAAAGATCTTCAGCAACTTGTTCACTTAATTATCTCATGCTAGATCTTCTCATCTCTGCATTTAGATCTACCATTAGGTTTCCGAATAGTTTTTTAAATAAATTGTCTTCAGTCTTGTGAAGGCTGAATTCAACTAATATCCAATTAATATCCAACTAATATACATCCAACTAATAGTCAACTAATATCCAATTAATATCCAACTAATATACATCCAACTAATAGTCAACTAATATAAGATGAGCTATTTCTCCATCCTATATCAAGCAGCTATTTAATTATCCTTTTTCTTGGTTTAAAAAGTCATTTGAGAAGTATTTATTAAGTGCCCACTATGGGCCAAGCACTGTGTCACACATTGCAAAGAACAAGATCAAAAGACATTAAACCACCTTCAAGGAGCTCATAGTCCCACTAAAATGCATAATTTCAGATGATAGCAGAAGACATTCAAATGCTCAAATCAAAAACATTTAAAAAGTGTAAAATTCTCAAAAAAGAGAAAGATGCAGTGTCAGAAACCTCTGAAGGCCTGGTTAAGAAATAATAACATTGTAATAATTGCTGTATCTTTAGTACCTACCACTGTGCTACCACTATATTTTTTGTTCTTTGTTTTTTGTTTTTTTTGCAAATTAAAAAACTTACTTCACCATCTGCATGAAGATCCAGTTAAATTAGTGAATTACTTATCACTCAGTGTTCTCTTTTCTCTCTCTTAAGTCAATCTAAATTCTTCCAGCTTATGTAGTATCATGCATATGAAGGCTTCACTTGTTTCCAATCACCAATCTCATTTCCTCCGTGTCTTAAAAAAAAAAATGGTGTATTGCATATTTTGACAGAAATCTTTTAATTGCAAATGGCAGAAGAAACTCAAATTAGCTTAGGCAAAAAGTAGAACTTATTGGCTCATATTTACAAACATTTTCTGTAAATTCATTACAACTTGCAGTCCAGACCCAAAGAGCAAACTCTCTTAATAGAAATAGTTACTATGTCACTATACATTTTTTGTTTGTGAAGAATAAAACACAGGTTTGATTTTAGTTTCATCAAAACTTTTCAACTTGTCAAATATGGGGTTGAAAATATAGTGAAAAAGAAATGACTTTTTGTTTTTGTTTTTGTTCTCTGAAAGGAGAATCTATTTTTGCCAATCAAAATGCCCTAATATAGGTAGTAGCGTCTACATCCTCTAGCTGCTATGGTTCTCAGTCTTGGCCCATTAGTCATCTGGGATCTTTTAAAAAGAATCGACATTACTCTTCTCCCACCTCACTACCTCAACATCACTCTTCTCTCACCTCAATTCAGTCAGAAGGGGACTTGAAGTCTAGACAACAGTATTTCTTAAACGCTCACCATGTAATTCTAATATGCATTGAGGATTGAAAATCCCTCTTCTGTCTAATTACCTATGTCATACCGTTTGCTTAGTCAAAGACTTAGCAGTATTTTCCAGATACTCTCAGAAAATATGAATTGGAGGTTTTAGACTACGGCCTCCAGGCAGAGAAAGACAGAATTGGACGTATAGTATTCTGCCTTCAGACACCACAGCCAGTTTGATAGTTGTCCCACATGCTGTTCTGAAGCAGAAGGCCAAACACTTGAGGTTACTAAAGAACAGTTATTTTAAGGGTCTTGTTAGTGAGCCACATGAAATGACAGAGCTGTAAAG
Organism: Pan troglodytes; assembly: GCF_028858775.2. NCBI lineage: Eukaryota > Metazoa > Chordata > Mammalia > Primates > Hominidae > Pan > Pan troglodytes. The sequence continues at coordinate 68,788,823 of NC_072402.2, forward strand.
TTGGCCAAAAATGTCACTTGTAGTTAAAGATACTGCATACATGGTGGTTCATTTAAGAAAACGGAATTACATTAGAAGAGGAACAGCAGCTCAACTACTGTTTTATTCATAGGTTATTGTAAAAAAAAATTATTTTGTGGAAGAAGGGAGTCATTTACGTTGACTGCATTAGAGGAAAAAACCTTAAAATGTGGCAGTTGGTTGCTTAAGGGTTTTATTTTCTACCAACTGAAAGGGATCGGATGGCTGCTGCCCTGGCTTGGCTGCACATACCTTGACTCCACAGCCATTGCTGACACAAGAAGGAAATCTATGTCTTTAGAATCAACGACTCACTCTCAGTGGCCCAACTGGCAAAAAATAAAAATAAACAAACACAAAATCTTTTTATTTTGCAATATTAGCAAAGAAAACACTGACCTTCCACCTCCTACCTAATCTACCCCCAATTGCTTCTTTGACATCATGCCTAGTAAAATGAAAAGGGGTTTTCAAAAGAAGGAAAGAAACATCTGCTTGGACTTCAGATTCCCCTCCAAAGCAGAAACCAAGCCTATAAAGGTTACATGTTTCAACGAGCCACGCAAAACAAAGGAGAAAGTTCAACTGCTTATCCCATTTGACCTTGGCTTTAACGCAGGATCACGTTGATCCTGATGGAGAGATTAAACCGCCAAGTCCAGAACCGCTCACGAAGCAAATTCACAGGGGGAGTTCTAAGAGTTCTTTGGCACTCTTACTTCATATGGAATTAGCAGGGACAATCCCAGGCCACAAATGTAGCAATATTTTAACTCAGTGTGCAAAATTTCAAAGATAAAGCCTGAGATTGGAGGCCGTACTGAACTTTTCAAACACTGCTTTCATGGTAGTTTTTGTCAAGAAAATGCAGGCATGTATGAGAGCTGTTGAAAGATCTCTTCGTGGAGGAGGAAAAAAATGGAGGTCACTAGGATCATGACAGGTCAAGGACAAGGGTGAAGGGATGACAAAATTGAAACATTTTCTTTTACATAGCCTTATTTTAAATTGCAAATTCATCCTACTTACCATGAAAATCACTTTCACAGTACAGCAAAATGGCACATCAATGGTCATGCCTTTTCTTAGTAAACAGTAAATCAGTTTTGAACAGCAAAACAGAACTATAACTTCAAACCTAAAATTTGGAAAATCTGAGAGAAATTTTAGCAATAAAAGAGAGGTTATCAACAAAGGTCTGTGCTGGTCCGTGAGTTCATCTCTTAAATTCCTCAAACAGAAAGCACCTTGGACCAATAGTCTGGGAAACTGAATTCCAGCCCCACTGCAGACCCTATCTGACTGCAACCTAAGCCAAATTTCTTATGTTCTTTGGGCCTCAATTTCTTCATCAGTAAAATTAGGTTAGAGTAGAGGATTTCTAGAACCAACGTATTCATAGATACTATGGAAGTTGTGCAAAGCTGCTCATGAATTCCATGCCTCCATTCTCAATTTGATGTTTTTCTTGAGTAGCCCAACTCATAGTGTTTCTCCCTCTTTCCCATTCAGGCTATTCATTAGGTCTCTCACCAATCTCTTAACTTAGCCTAACTTTCTTCAATTGATCTAATGTCTTCTTCTTTCTCTAGGAGATTGTAAATTCCCCTAAGACACAAAATAATTTATGTCTAATTGTATTCCTTACTGAAATTAAAAGAGTATTGTGTACATGGTAGATGTTTGGCACATGATTTTTTTGACAAACGCATGAATGAATTAATGTTTGGTACTTAATAAGTATTGGTTTAATTGACCAGTCACTAATGTTTGGGGTGGATCAGAAAAATAATCTGAGAAAGATCGATTTCTAGAAAGCAACATGTAGTCATTAGAAGACCAAAATTTTGCCCAGACTGTATTTGTTAATGTAAGAAAAAATATTTATATCTCCACTTTAAAATCCCTATGTTAGACTGTTTTGATAGAATCATTAAAGTTATATATCTCCTCTAAAAATCTTAATGTATATGATGAAATAAATCAATTGGCATAAAATGTATTTATTGCCAGAATATCATTTTTCATCAAAAAGTAAAAGATTCTACATCTTCCTAGTCCTTATTCATGCACTTAATTGCTAATGTTCCTTGGGGCTTTGCTCTATATTTATTAATTAATGTAGAAATGGTTAGCTCTGTTAAATGTGCTACCTTTTAAAATGATTTAAACTATCATACTTATTTTCCTATGAAAACAATTCATCACAAGAAGTATAAATTTTGGGGGCATTTTACTTAAAAATATTGTTTTCTTAAAAATACTGTTTTCATTCATCCCTACTAAGTATATACTAAAAAAAAAATTCAAGGGCATTGGTTGTAAGAATTGGTGCATTTATAAATTTACTAACATTACTGGCTTCTGCAGCCAGATATTTTTAGTGTTTATCATACCAAAAATGTGCTTATGTCATAAGATTGGACTGGAGAAATAATTAGTTAACTACCATAGGCAAAAGGAGAAAATAAGAGGTTCTAACATTTTAAGAGTCTTGCAGTATCACCAGCAATACGAATTCTCTTCTAATAGCATATGGAAAGTTTCCCTACTCGCTAATTAGATTTTACCATTCCTCTGCTTGCTTTTTACCACAAGAACATTAATCTTATTCTATGAATAATCTCAATTAGTTTTTCCTATGCTAATAGCTAAGGAGACAAGGCACAGATTATTCTCTCCTGAATTTTGATTATAAGCTTATATTTGAGATAGAAGCACATTGAGAAAAATCATAGCTAGGTGTACAGAATTAATCCCTAAAAGAAAGATGTCACAAGACAATGAAGAACCTACACATTCGGTAAGCAACAAATATGACAACCTTGCTCTATATGCTAGATATTCAGCCAGTGGCTGAATTTGAAGAAATAAACATTTCCCTCATGTGTCATCTTCAACTTCCCCTTAAAGTTTACTACTGCAAATTTTCATTGTGGCCAAAATGTTTTTGTTTTTTGTTGTTGTTGTTTTGTTTGTTTTGTTTTTGAGACAGAGTCATACTCCATCGCCCAGGCTGGAGTGCAGTGGTGCAATCTCGGCTCATTGCAACCCCTGCCTCCAGGGTTCAAGCAATTATCCTGCCTCCGCCTCCCACATAGCTGGAATTACAGGTGTGTGCCACTATGCCCAGCTAATATTTTTTTGTATTTTTAGTAGAGGAGACATTTCACCATGTTAGCCAGACTCTTCTTGAACTCCTGACCTTAAGTGATCTGCCGGTCTCAGCCTCCCAAAGTGCTGGGATTACAAGCATGAGCTACCACACCCGGCCCCCCAAAATATATATTTAAAAACAGTTTTTGCTCATAATACCTACTCACAACAAAATAATTAAGAACCCCCAAACAAGTTGAGTTTATTATAAGTTGGCCAACATGTGTAGGTTTAATTGGGTTAAAACCACACACACACGAACACACTATTTTTTTAAATTCCTCTTGTCACTAGGACTTTGTTTTGGAAATATTGTCCTTCTTCCTATATTCCTACCTTAAAAGAACAATTTCAATTCCAAGTGTCCCAGATAAATAGGAATATTGATAAAGGCAGTCAAATAGAAATCAAAGCCAACAAGGATAATACATGGCATACACTTGCCCTTCACTCTTAAACACTGATTTTGGGAGTATAAAATGGCACAGCTTTTCTGTAGTGCAATTTAGAAAAATTAACAAAAGCCTTAAACATGTTTAAAACTTTTATGGTAGTTCCACTTCTAGGGATTTTTCCTAATAAGTGAACTGAGATACAGAGAAAGAATTACATACAATAGTATTTATTGTGGAGTTACTACTGGAAATAACCTTGACGTCCCAATATAAGAAATTTGTTAAACAAATATGCCACATCCAATAGGATAGAACATGACTTAGTACTTCAAAATGATGTCATAAAATATGTAAATCTTAGTGCTTTGGGAGGCTAAGATGGGAGGATCACTTGAGGCCAGGAGTTTGAGGTTACAGTAAGCTACGATCATGCCACAGCACTCCAGCCTGGGCAACAGTGAGACCCTGTCTCAAAAAAAAAAAAAAAAAAAAAAAAAAAAAAAAAATTGAACAGCATTAGAAAATGTTCTTTACAGTATGTTAAATGAAAAAACAGGCTATAACACAGTAAGGATGATTTAGTCACAAATTTTGATTTATGTAAATGCATAGGAAAAAGGTTCAGCATATATCCTATATATCGGTGTTGTCCAGTAGAAATATGGTGCAAGCAGCCGGGCACGGTGGCTCACACTTTGGGAGGCCGAGGCAGGCGGATCACGAGGTCAGGAGATCAAGACCATCCTGCCCAACATGGTGAAACCCTGTCTCTACTAAAATTACAAAAATTAGCTGGGTGTGGTGGTGTGCACCTGTAGTCCCAGCTACTCGGGAGGCTGAGGCAGAAGAATTGCTTGAACCCAGGAGGCAGAGGTTGCAGTGAGGCGAGATCACACTGCTGCACTCCAGCCTGGTGACAGAGTGAGACTGCATCTCAAAAAAAAAGAAATATGGTGTAAGCTACATATGTAATTTTTAATTTTCTAATATCCACATTAAAAAAGTAAAAAACAGGTAACATTATTTTAATAATATAATTTATTTAACTCAGTATGTTTAAAATATCATTTTCACATGTAATTAATATAAAAATTACTAATAAGATTTTTTTCAAACTAAGTCTTTAAAATTTGGTGTGTATTTTATAATTACAGCATATCTCATCTCAGATTAGCCACTTTCTAAGTGCTCAATAGCCACTCATGGCTAGTGGCTAACATATTGGGCCTAAAGAATGTGGGAATGTTGGTGATTACTGTTTTCATATTTATGTTTTTTAACACATTCTACTTTTATAATCAGAGAAAAATTAATATTTTAAAATAACTAAACAGAGGCAGCAGGACAAAAGGAAAAATAATGGGTGTTGGAGTCAAAGACCTAGATTCAGAGAGTTCTAATTCTATTACCTTGTCTAATTTATGTAGTGGTGCTCTCCTTTGAATAACTGCAGTCCAACAGGATACATGTAAACACTTCATATGGAGGATGATAGGCTTGCCCACCATGAAACATAATGGTGACATGATGGGAAATATTACCCTTGGCCAAAGTGGCGGTAAGTGAACCAATTTAGGACTGTCCAGCTTATCCCTATTACATATATGCTAAATAAATGTAAAAAATGACTAAGTAAAATCCAGTCCCAGAAAGAGTTGTTTTCTTTGTCATTTTTAAACAGTTTTAAAGCTGCCAACTATATCATACAGTGCAAAACAAGCCATACAAATTCTTGGCTAATATATAGGCAAATTCAAGCTCCATAAGTATGTTAATGTTATGCTTTTCTGATTTCTAGAAATATAGAGAGCCCACCTTCATACCACCAAATTTATTTTAGACTTTGCTTTCATACATTTTGTGCTTATTTACTTTTGTTTTTTTGGTGGTTGATTGGTTGGTTGGCTGGTTGGTGTTTTGGAACTTTGTTGCAAAGAGTTGAGTTAATCATCCTCTTGGGTTCATAGGATATTATCCTATCAGCCATGCACAGCTATTCTCCTGTTTGTTTTATTTTTCCCCTTGTGCTCCATCCCCATTTTTGTTCCATTCATGGAACTCAACTCTAATATATTTGAAATGTGTCCTTAAATATTCATATATGCTTTTATTTAGCATTGTTTGTATAGATACAATTCTCTTTCAAACTTTTTTAGCACTGTTTTTTTAATATCCAATCCATGGTGATTCTAACTATTGTACAGTATTCTATTGTTTGCCTCCACCATATTTTACTTATCCATTCCTCCAGTGATGGGTACCTATGTTGATAACTTTCAGCTGCTATAAACCACATCAAAATAAACATTCTCATAAATATCCTTTTTGTACAGTTATATACCCATGAGTGGAATTGCTGATTCAAAGAGCCTAAATAGATAAATAAGACTGATGGGTGTCTATAAAATTACTGTACCTGTTTATACTCTCTATAGCACTGTTCAGTAAATACTTAATGTTGTTGATAGGTTCTTGGAAACTACAACTTTAAGCAAAACATTGTTCAGCAGGTCCTTGAATAATGTCATTTCATTCAACATCATTTTGTTGTAACATTGATGAGGAAAAAATGTTTTTCATTACATCATTTTGCTTACAGTTGCTGTTTCCAAGATCTTATCAACGATGTTAAGTGAGGACTCACTGTATAAGAATTCTCATCTCTCTATATCTTTATTTTATATTATCCATCTTTTAGAATTTTACCTTTGGTATGCTTTTGGTGAGAAGATTTGTGCTTTTAGCTCCAGTGTGTAAAGAGCTTAAAAGCTGTCACCTTCATCCTTACAACAAGGGAAAAGCTGAGCAAACTGAAAATCAATAACTTGTCTTAGAAGTCCTAGAGAACTGAGGTTGCAGAAACTGCCACCCTGAGATCTGGAGAGGCAGAAAAATCCAGAGTCACAATCTATGGCTTAACTGGGACAGAAGCCACTAGAGCCATAAACTGGTAGAAATATTTAAATGGTCATTTTGACATACTGCTGGAGGCTGAATGTGGACTAGCGTGAGAGTGAGAAGCTCCTGAAGGCCACAGTTTCAGGAAATCTCCCACAGTCATAGGTTTTACTTTTTAGACTCCCACCCGGTTCTCACAGTGAAAAATCAAGAAAAATCTCATGGTTCTGGCAGCAGGAGGAGACAAGTAACCTTTGTGAAATATCCTCAGAATGTTCTTTATAACAAAGAAGGCCTACTCTCCAGTGGGAAAGAATTTAAAAGCCTTTAACAGAGACTCACCCTACCTGGGGAGAAAATTTCCCACACTACAGCCCCCTCCAACCTTGCTATTTCACCTAAGGTGGGACAAAAGCTATGAAATATTTGTGAGGGTCACAGCCCAGGGACAGAGACGTACTAAAAAAGTTATATTTAATCATAATATTGTAGAACCCTTTCTTTTCTTCACACTTGACAGCCACACAAACAGGGCTTCAGTATAATAACAGTGGATTATAGCTGAAAGTACTGCAAAATGCAGGCTATATTGAAGTAGGAGTTTTAAAAGGCGCTAATAATTTATTTGGTTGGTTGACTGAAACATGGACCAAAAGGTAGCCCACAGTGAGTGAAGCGAAAATGCCAGGCATGCCTTGGTTTAATGTAGAGGAAGGAATAAAAAGGCTTAGGGGAACTGGAATGTAAGAGTGTTTTTGTCATTTAAGATCTACTCACCCATACTGGGTCCAGAAGACATATCTTTCACCAATATTATAGAAATAAATTTGCCCTGGCATCCTTGATGAGTACTGTGATTGCTCTTCTCTGTAGGCCAGACCACACAGTGGGAACTGTAGTCACTAAACTGGGAAACCTAACTGCAATGGTAGTAATTGAATTCTATAACAGTAGAGGCCAAGGAGCAGTACTCAACCTCAAAGGCAAGATGGCCATGGTTACCATGATGAACAGGAGAACCAAAGCATAGTCTCCAATCGGAACAGTCTGACTGGAGCATACCTATGTTGTTGGTTAGTTGATTATGTTTTTCAAGAAGTTATAGATAGGAAGCCTACTTAATTCTTACCTGATCTGTGTAAACAGAAAAGATCTAAGTCAAATGAATAAAACTCTAAGCCAAATCATAAGAACAGAGTTATGGCCCCTCAATCAATTCCCAGACTTGAGTCAGTTTACAGATCCTGAATCCCTTAAATGAAGGGAGGCCAGTTCCCCTTGAGTGAGGACCCCAATACACTACAGAAAATGTATACAGACAGTCCCTGACTTAGGATGGTTCAACTTACAATTTTTTGACATTATGATATGAAGCAAAACAATACACATCATAAATTGAAATATCGTAAGTTAAAAATGTCCTTTTCATTCATGGTGCTTTCAACTTACAATGGGTTTGTTGGTACGCAGCCCCATCATAAGCTAAGAAGCACCTGTACTATTAATTCTTCTTTCAGTTTTCCTCAAAGAGACCTATAACCTTTTACCAAGGTAACTGTACATTGGGGGAAAGAAAATAACAGATATTTGGGACCATTGGAAACTGACACTAATTCCAGGAGACCCATAATGTCTCTGTGGTCCATGAGTAAGAGTAAACACTTATAGAGATCAGATTATCAATGGATTTGATATGGCTTGGATGTCCTGCCCAAATCTCATGTTGGATTTTAATCCCCAGTATTACAGGTGGGGCCTGGCGGGAGGTTGGGGGATTCTAATGAGTGGTTTAGTACCATTGCTATCAGTGGGCTGGAGGAGGTCCTCAAACACCCATGAGACTTCACTCAACCCCAGCTGGTGTCCAGGCTCTTGACACTGTCATGAGAATGAATTCAAGGATGAGTCAGAAAATAGCGAAAGTACAGAGATTTATTGCAAGAGAAAAGTGTACACTCAAGGGAGTGCAGATGTACTGAAGACAGAGTCGGGCAATGGGATTTGGGGTTTCTATCTTTATGGATCCAAGGGGTGAAATATTCATGGAAATTCCTGGAAAAAGGCAGAGATTTCTCAGAACTGTGGTGCCACTCATTTTTATAACAAATTTGAGTGTTCTCAGAGCTGTTATGGCATTGATGGGATGTGTGATTTAGGATGTTCATAAGCATATAATGAGGTCCTCGGAGAAACCTAGGTCAAATCCAGCACCATGTTGTGTCCAGTCAGTCTTAGCCAGCCTGGTTTTTCACACACACTGGTTTTTCAGGAACTGATCAGGCCTTAGCTTCTGCAGTGATTTCAACAGTTTCCTTTTGCTAGTCATGTGGACTAATGCCTGGAGTTTCACATGACTAGAAAAAGGAAACTAAATTTTCTATTCTGCCACCACCCTGTATCCCTGTATTATTCCTGTCTTACCATCCCTGTAATTCTGTCCTCGTGATAGTGAGTTCTCTTGTGATGTGGTCATTTAAAAGTGTGTAGCACCTCCCCCCTCGCTCTGTGGCTCCTGCTCCCATCATATGAGACGCCTGCTCCTGCTTTGCCTACTGCTGTGAGTAAAAGTTCCCTCAATCCTCCCCAGAAGCAGAGGCCACCATGCTTTCTGTACAGACTACAGAACCATAAGCCAATTAAACCTCTTTTCTTATAAATTACCCAGTCTCAGGTATTTCTTTATAGTAATGCAAGAATGGATGCAGGAGTTTTAGCTTAGGTCTGTCTCACAGTGGGCCCAGTGGGTCCCTGAATCCATCTTCTGGTTATTTCTCAAGTTTCAGAATGCAAAATTAGAATAGATATACTTAGCAGCTGGCAGAATCCCCACATCATGTCCACCCACTGATGTGGAGTGTAAGCTATTATGGTGGGAAAGGCCAGTGGAAGCCATTAGAACTGTCTCTATCTGGGAAAAGAGTAAATCAAAAACAATACTACTATTATGTACACACACACAAAAAATTAAAATTTAAAATAAAATAAAAAATGGAAAAGCAATACTGCATTCCTGAAGGGATTGCAGAGATTAGTGCCACCATCAAAGATCTGAAGGATGCAGGCATGATAATTTCCACCACATCTCCATTCAGCTTACCTATTTGGCCGGTGCAGAAACCGGATGGATCTTTAAGAATGACAGTGGATTATGGTAAGCTTAACCAGGGGATAACTCCAATTGCAGCTGCTGTACCAGATGTGGACACATTGCTTGGGCAAATTAACACTTCTGCTTGGTATTTGTATGTAGATATTGGTCTGGCAAATAAGTTTTTGTCAGTGCCTATTGGTGAAGAACTTTTCTTTCACTTGGCAAGGCCAGAAATACACCTTTACTGACATACCTCAAGGGTATATTAACTCTCCAGTCCTATGTCATAATTTCATTTGCAGGGATTGAACACCTTTCCCTTCCACAAGATATCACAGTGGTCCATTACACTGATGACATTATGCTGATGGGACCTACTGAGTAAGAAGTAGCAGCTGCTCCAGACTTATTGGTAAATCCTTTGTGTGTCAGAGGTGGGAAAAAAAAATGACTAAAATTTAGGAAACTTCTACCTCAGTAAAATTTCTAGGGATCCAGTGGTGCGGCACATGTTGAGATATTTCTTCTAAAGTGAAGGATAAGTTCTTGCATCTGGTTCCTCCTAAATTGGTACCACAGACAATGGGGTGCTGCTATAAATATACCCAAAAATGTGGCAGTGATTTTAGAACTGGGTAACAGGAAGAGGTTGCAACCATTTGGAGGGCTCAGAAGAAAACAGGAAGATGTAGGAAAGTTCCAAACTTCCTAGAGACTTGTTTAATGGTTTTGACCAAAATGCTGACAGTGACATGGGCAATAAAGTCCAAGCTAAGGTGGTCTCAGACAGAGATGAGGAACTTGTTGGGAAGTGGAATAAAGGTGATTCTTGCTATGCCTTACCAAAGAGACTAGTGGCATTTTGCCCCTGCCCTAGAGACGTGTGCAACTTTGAACTTGAGAGAGATGATTTAGGGTATCTGGCAAAAAAAATGTTTAAGCAGCAAAGCATTCAAAAAGTAATAGAACATAAAGGTTTGGAAAATTTGCAGCTTGACAATGCAGAAAAGGAAAACCCATGTTCTGGGAAGAAATTCAAGCTGGCTGCAGAAATTTGCAGAATGATAACAGACTAATACAGTACAAGGCACAAAGCATAATGGGCCTCTTTGGATTTTGGAGGCAACACATACCTTATTAGGTATGTTACTTTAGCCCATTTACCAAGTGACCCAAAAAGCTCCAAGTTTTGAGGGGGTCCCAGAATTAGAGAAGTCTCTTCAACAGATCCAGGCTGCTGTGCAAGGTGCTCTGCCACTTGGGCATATTCAGCAAGTCCTATGGTACCTGAAGTCTCAGTGACAAATATGAATTCAGTTTGGAGCCTTTGGTAGATTACTATATTTGAATCCCAGGGCAGTTCTTCTGGAATTTGGAAAAATCCCAGTCATATCCAGATAACTACTCTCTTTTGAGAAAGAGTTCTTGGCTCTCATACTGGGCCCTAGTAAAGACTGAACCCTTAACCATAGATCACCAAGTTACCATGCAACCTGAGCTGCCCTTCATAAACTAGGTGTTATCTGATGACCAAGCCATAAATTTGGACATGCACAGCAACAGTCCATCATCAAATGGAAATAGAATTGGTATATACATGATTAGGCCTAGTCAGGCATTAGTAAGTGACATGAAGAAGTGTCCCAAATACCCACAGTCCCTACTTCTTTTTTTCTCCCAGCCTGCACCTATGTCCTCATACAGTGTTTCCTAATATTAGTTGACAGAAGAAGAAAAGACTCAGGCCAGGTTTATAGATGGTTCTGTATGATACACAGGTACCACTGGAAAATGGAGCTGCAGCACTATGGCCCCTCTCTGAAATATCCCTGATGGACAGTGGTAAAAGAAAATCTTGGCCAGACATGGTGGCTCACACCTGTAATCCCAGAACTTTGGGAGACTGAGGCGGGGTATCACCTGAAATTGGGAGTTTGAGACCAGCCTGACCAACATTGAGAAACCCCATCTCTACTAAAAAAAATACAAAATTAGCCAGGCATGGTGGTCCATGCCTGTAGTCCCAGCTACTCAGGAGGCTGAGGCAGGAGAATCGCTTGAACCCGGAAGGCAGAGGTTGCGGTGAGCCGAGATCGCACCATTGCACTCCAGCCTGGGCAACAAGAGGGAAACTCCATCTCAAAAAAAAAAAAAAAAAAAAAAGCAGAGAAAGAAAATCTTCCCAGTCAGAACTTTGAGCAATGTATCTGGTTGTTTACTTTACTTGGAAGGAGAAATGGTCAGACGTGATTATATACCAATTCAATGGTTTGGCTGGATGATGAGGGATTTGGAAGGAAAATGACTTGAGGATTATGACAAATAAATTTTAGAAAGAAGTATGTGGATGGATCTCTCTGAATGGACAAAAAACATGGAAATATTTGTGTTTCATGTGAATGCTCACCAAATGATTACATCAGCAGCGGATGATTGTAATGATCAAATGGGTAGAATGACCCATTCTGTACATACCAGTCAGCCTCTTTCTCCAGCTATCCATGTTATTTCCCAGTGGGTTCATGAACAAAGTCACCATAGTGAAAGCAACACGAGCTTCTACTCACCAAGGCTGATCCTGGTAGATGAGATTCACTGAAGGTATATAAGCCATATAGAATTTCTAAGATGTACACTGTGTAATAAGATAGCTACTAGCCACAAATTACTGTTGAGTACTTGAAATGTGGCTAGTTCAACTGAGAAAGTAAATTTTTAATTTCATTTAGTTTTCATTAATTTAAATTAAATTTAAAAATTGATAGGGCCAACCAAAAGCAGCAGTGATCTGAGGCTCCCACCAAAAAGAACCAAAACAGCATGTGAATCCTGCACTGGCAACCGAGGTATCCAGGTTCTGTCATTAGGACTGACTAGGCAGCTGGTGTGACCCACAGAGAGGAAGGAAGAGCAGGGTGGTGCGGCAGCCCACCTGAGAGCCACACAGGGTAGGGAAGTCCCCCACTCCCAGCCAAGGGAGGCAGTGAGTGAGCGTGCTACCCAGCCTGGGAAACTGTGCTTTTTCCATGGTACTGGGCAACCCACGGATTGGAAGATCTCACTCGTGAGTCCATGCCACTGGGGCCTTGGGTCCCAATCACAGAGCTGCACAGATTCTCGACAGCCACTCAGCTGGAATCTGCCTAAGCCTGCGGAGTTCCCTGGGGCAGGGTAAGGTGGGGGAGGGGGCGGCCATTACCACTGCTGTGGCTGCCTGCTGTCTAAGCTGTCTGAGTTCCCTGAGGAAGGGGCAGCAGCCAACATTGCAGCTGCTAGCTAAGCTCCTGGGAGGGAAGGGCAGCAGCCATCACTATAGCTCCAGGATTCACTTTTCCCTTACTGGAGCCAGGGAGGCTGGATGGCTTGGTTCCAAGAGGTATTCCCCACAGCGCAGCACACTGCCATGGCCAGATTGCCTCTTCAGGCCGGACCCAGACCCATTCCTCCTCACTGGGTGGGGCCTCTCTGCAGGAACCCTAATAACTTCCAGCCAGGGTCTCAGGGACAGAACTCTGATCACCATGGGCCTGAGCCCCTAGTGGGAGGAGTGACTATAGTCTCTGCATGAACCCTAATAACTTCCAGCTAGGGTCTCAGGGACAGAACTCTGATCACCATGGGCCTGAGCCCCTAGTGGGAGGAGTGACTATAGTCTCTGCAGACCAGCAGATTTAATCTTTCCTCCTGCTAGTTCTGAGGAATCCGGCCAGCCCAGACGTGTGGGTATCCACCTAGCACAGCACACCCTCTCCAACAAGGGACAGCCAAAGTGCTTCATTAAATGGGTCCTGGTTCCGTGCCCCCCAACTGGGTGAGACCCCCCAACAGGGGTGGCCAGACACGCTATACATGAATGTTCTTACTGGCATCAGGTCAGTGCCCCTTGAGATCAGAAATCCCCAAGGAAGGAGCAGGCACCCATCCTTGCTGTTCTCCAGCCTCCCCAGGTGACATCCCCAGGCATGGGAGCAAAGCAGATGAATAGGGCCTGAAGTGAAACCCCAGCAAACTGCAGCAGCCCTACAGAAGAGGGACCTGACTATTGAAAGAAAAACAGAAAGCAACAACAACAGCTTCAACAAAAAATGTCCCCACAAAACGTGATCCAAGGGGCCAGCAGCCTCAAAGATCAAGACTAGACAAACTAGATGAATTGACAGAAGTAGGCTTCAGAAGGTAGGTAATAACAAACTTCACTGAGATAAAGGAGCATGTTCTAACCCAATGCAAAGAAGCTAAGAACCATGATAAAACATTACAAGAGCTGCTAACTAGAATAACCAGCTTAGAGGAACATAAATGACCTGATGGAGCTGAAAAACACAGCACAAGAACTTCGTGAAGCATACACAGATATCAATAGCTGAATTGATCAAGCAGAAGAAAGAATATCAGAGATTGAAGACTATCTGCTGAAATAAGGCAGGCAGACAAGATTAAAGAAAAAGAATGAAAAGGAACAAACAAAACCTCCGAGAACTATGGGAGTATGTAAAAAGACTGAACCTACAACAGATTGGAGTACCTGAAAGAGACAGGGAGAATGGAAACAAGTTTGAAAACACACTCTAGGATACCATCCAGGAGAACCTCCCCAAGCTAGCAAGACAGGCTAACATTCAAATTCAGGAAATACAGAGAACCCCCACTAAGATACTCCACAAGAAGATCAATCCCAAGACAAATAATCATCAGATTCTCCAAGGTCAAAATGAAAGAAAAAAATGTAAGACCAGAGAGAAAGACCACCTACAAAGGGAAGCCCATAAGACTAAAAGTGGATCTCTCAGCAGAAACCATACAAGCCAGAAGAGAGTAGGAGCCAATATTCAACATTCTTAAAAACATTTTCAATCTGAATTTCATATCCGGCCAAACTAAACTTCATAAGTGAAGAAGAAATAAAAGTATTTTCTGATAAGCAAATGCTGAGGGAATTCATCATGACCAGGCCCGCCTTGCAAGAGCTCCTGAAGGAAACACTAAACATGGAAAGGAACAACTGGTACCAGCCACTGCAAAAATACACCAAAATACAAAAACCAATGACAGTATGAAAAAGCTGCATCAACTCATGTGCAAAATAAAAAGCTAGCATCATGATGACAGGATCAAATTCACAAGTAACAATATTAACTTTAAATTTAAATGTGCCAAATGCCCCAGTTAAAACACACAGACTGGCAAATGAGGTAGAGTCAAGACCCATGAGTGTGCTGTATTCAAGTGACCCATCTCACATGCAAAGACACACATAGGCTTAAAATAAAGGGATGAAGGCATATTTACCAATCAAATGGAAAGTACAAAAAACAGGAGTTACAATTCTAGTTTCTGACAAAACAGACTTTAAACCAAAAAAGATCAAAAAAGATTTTTTAAAAAATGGTATTATATAATGGTAAAGGGATCAATTCAACGAAAAGAGTTAACTGTCCTAAATATATATATACCCAATATAGGAGCACCCAGATTCATAAAACAGGTTGTTAGAGACCTACAAAGAGACTTAGACTCCCGTGCAATATTACTGGGAGACTTTAACACCCCAGTGTCAATATTAGACAGATCAACAAGACAGAAAATTAACAAGGACATTCAGGACTTGAACTCAGCTCTGAATCAAGTGGATCTAATAGAGATCTACAGAACTCTTCACCCCAAAACAACAGAATATGCATTCTTCAGAATATACATGGCACTTACTCTAAAGTCGATCACGTAATTGGAGGTAAAACACTCCTCAGCAAATGCAAAAGAACTGATATTATTTTAAAAAAAAAAAAAAGAAGTCTCTCAGACCACAGTGCAATCAAATTGGAACTCAAGATTAAGAAACTCACTCAAAACCACACAACTACGTGGAAATTGAACAACCTAATCCTGAATGACTCCTGGATAAATAATGAAATTAAGGCAGAAATCCAGAAGTTGTTTGAAACCAATGAGAACAAAGAGACAATATACCAGAATCTCTGGGATGCAGCTAAAGCGTTGTTAAGAGGGAAATTTGTAGCACTAAATGCACATATCAGAAAGCTAGAAAGATATCAAATCAACACCCTAACATCACAACTAAAAGAACCAGAGAAGCAAGAGCAAACAAATTCAAAAGCTAGCAGATGACAAGAAACAACTAAGATCAGAGTGGAACTGAAGGTGATAGAAGCACTAAAAACCCTTCAAAAAATCAATGCATCCAGGAGCTGGTTTTTTGGAAAAAAAAAAAATAATAATATATATATATATATATATATATAAAATAGACCACTTGCAGGACTTATAAAGAAGAGAGAAGAATCAAATAAACACAATAAAAAATATCACCACTGATACCACAGAAATACAATCTATCATCAGAGAATACTATAAACACTTCTATGCAAATAAATTAGAAAATCTAGAAGAAATGGATAAATTCCTGGAAACAAACACCCTCCCAAGTCTAAAGCAGGAAAAAATTGAATCCTTGAATAGACGAATAAAAAATTCTGAAATTGAGGCAGTAATAAATAGGCTACCAACAAAAAAGGCCCAGGACCAGATGGATTCACAGCCAAATTCTACCAGAGGTGCAAAGAGGAGTTGGTACCATTCCTTCTGCAACTATGCCAAACAATTGAAAAGGAGGGCCTCCTCCCTAACTCATTTTATGAGGCCAGCATCATCCTGATACCAAAACCGGGCAGAGACACAACAGAAAAAGAAAACTTCGGGCCAATATCCCTGATGAACATCAGTGCAAAAATCCTCAATAAAATACTTGCAAAGCAAACCCAGCAGCACATCAAAAAGCTTATCTGCCACAATCAAGTCAGCTTCATCCCTGGGATGCAAGGCTGGTTCAATATACACAAAAAAATAAATTTAATCCATCACATAAATAAAACCAATGATGAAAACCACATGATTATCTGAATAGATGCAGAAAAGACCTGCAATAAATTCAATATCCCGTCATGTTAAAAACTCTCAATAAACTAGGTATTAATGGAACATATCTCAAAATAATAAGAGTTATTTATGACAAACCCACAGACAATATCACACTGAATGGTTCAACAGCTGGAAGCATTCCCTTTGAAAACTGGCACAAGAAAACGATGCCCTCTGTCTCACCACTCCTATTGAACAGAGTATTGGAAGTTCTGGCCAG
Organism: Pan troglodytes; assembly: GCF_028858775.2. NCBI lineage: Eukaryota > Metazoa > Chordata > Mammalia > Primates > Hominidae > Pan > Pan troglodytes. The sequence continues at coordinate 68,805,540 of NC_072402.2, forward strand.
GGCAATCAGACAAGAGAAAGAAATAAAGCATATTCAAATAGGAAGAGAAGAAGTCATATTGTCTCTGTTTGCAGATGACATGATCCTATGTTTAGAAAACTCCATCTTCTCAACCCAAAAGCTCCTTAAGCTGATAAGCAACTTCAGCAAAGTCTCAGGATACAAAATCAATGTGCAAAGATCACAAGCATTCCTATACACCAACAACAGACAAGCAGAGAGCCAAATCATAAATGAGCTTCCATTCACAATTGCTGCAAAGAGAATAATATGCCTAGGAATACAGCTAACAAGGGACATGAAAGACCTCTTCAAGGAGAACTACAAACCACTGCTCAAGGAAATAAGAGAGGACACAAACAAATGGAAAAACATTCCATGTTCATGGCTGAGAAGAATCAATATTGTGAAAATGGCCACCCTGCCCAAAGTAATATATAGATTCAATGCTATTCCCATCAAACTACTATTGACATTCTTCACATAATTAGAAAAAACTACTGTAAAATTCATATTGAACCAAAAAGAGCCCATATAGCCAAGACAATCCTAAGCAAAAAGAACAAAGCTGGAGGCATCACACTACCTGACTTCAAACTATGCTACAAAGCTAAAATAACCAAAGCAGCATGGTACTGGTATCAAAACAGACATAAGGACCAATGGAAAGAATAGAGACCTCAGAAATAAGACTATACATCTGAAACCATATGATATTCAACAAATCTGACAAAAACAAGCAATGGGGAAAGGATTCCCTATTTAATACATGGTGCTGGGAAAACTGACTAGCCATATGCAGAAAACTGAAACTGGACCCCTTTCTTACACTTTATACAAAAATTAACTCAAGATGGATTAAAGACTTAAACACAAAACCCAAAACCATAAAAACGCTAGAAGAAAATCTAGGCAATACTATTCAGGACATAGGAATGTGCAAAGATTTTATGATGAAATCACCAAAAGCATTTGCAACAAAAGCCAAAATTGACAAATGAGACCTAATTAAACTAAAGAGCTTCTGCACAACAAAAGAAACTATCATCAGAGTGAAAAGGCAACATACAGAATGGGAGAAAAATTTTGCAATCTATCTATCTGACAAAGGTCTAGTATTTAGAATTTACAAGAAACTTAAACAAATTTACAAATAAAAAACAACCTCATCAAAAAGTAGTCAAAGGACATGAACAGATACTTCACAAAAGAAGATATTTATCGGCCAAAACACATGAAAAAAAGCTCATTATCACAATCATTAGAGAAATGCAAATCAAAACCGCAACAAGATACCATCTCATGCCAGTTGGAATGGCAATTATTTAAAAGTCAAGAAACAACAGATGCTGGTGAGGTTGTGGAGAAATAGGAATGCTTTTACATTGTTGGTGGGAATGTAAATTAGTTCAACCATTGTGGATGACAGTGTGGTGATTCTTCAAGGATGTAGAACAAGAAATACCATTTGACCCAGCAATCCTATTACTGGGCGTATACCCATAGGAATATGTTATTCTATTACAAAGACACATGCACACACATGTTTACTGCATTGCTATTCACAATAGCAAAGACATAGAACCAACCCAAATGCCCATCAATGATAGACTGGATAAAGAAAATGTGGTACATATACACCATGAAATACTATGCAAGCATAAAAAGAAATGAGATCATATCCTTTGCAGGGACGTGGATGAAGCTGGAGGCCATCATCCTCAGCAAACTAATACAGGAAGAGAAAGCTAAACACCACATGTTCTCACTCATAAGTGTGAGCTGAACAATGAGAACACATGGACTAAGGGAAGGGAACAACACATACCAGGGCCTGTTGGGGGACACAAGGGGAGGGAGAGCATCAGGATGAATAGTTAATGCATGTGGTGCTTAATACCTGGGTAACAGGTTGATAGGTGCAGCAAACCACCATGGCACTTGTTTACCTAAGTAACAAACCTGTATATTCTCAACATGTACACTGGAACTTAAAGTAAAATAAAAAATAAAATAAAATAAAATAAAACTGAGAGTCAATTCAATTATTTGAAAACTTTCAAAAGTATGTTTGAAACAACTTGGGCACATGAATCTATGTTTTCAACTATTAATTTTATAAAATCAAAATGTATATTAAGATTTTCTTTTTTTTTTTTTTTTTGAGACGGAGTTTCACTCCTGTTTCCCAGGCTGGAGTGCAATGGTGCTGATCTTGGCTCACTGCAACCTCTGCCTCCTGGGTTCAAGCAACTCTCCTGCCTCGCCTCCCGAGTAGCTGGGATTACAGGTGCCCACCACCACACCTGGCTAATTTTTGTATTTTTAGCAGAGATGGGGTTTCACCATGTTAGTCAGGCTGGTCTCAAACTCCTGACCTCCAGCGATCTGCCTGTCTCAGCCACCCAAAGTGCTGGGATTACAGGCATGAGCCACTGTGCCTGGCCTGTATTAAGTTTTTCTAATGAAATTTAGGCATCCAAGTTGTGATATGCTATGAATATAAAATATACACTAGGATTTGAAGACTTTGTACCAAAAAAGATTGTAAGATATCTCATTAGCAATTTTTAATGTTGATTATATCTTAAAATGATAATGAGTTTAAAGACATTATTCAAATTAATTTTATTTGTTTTTTATCTTTTTATGTGATTACTAGAAATGTTTTAATTATATATGTGGCTTGCATTATTATTGCGTAGCATGGATCTATAGCACAGTAACATCATTTCAGCCTAGATATTCCTCTTGGTATTTAGCATAGCATGGTGCACATAATTGACTCTCGCTAAATGCATGCTGTTCAAATAAAAAGGATGATGTATTAGGGCAAGTATTTATTACTATACTTTTTTAAAACAATTAATTTAAAAATGAATTCAGCCAGATGTGGTGGCACATGCTTATAATCCCACCTACTTGGGAGACTGAGGCGCAAGGATCATTTGAGTCCAGGGAGCTCTAGACTAGCCTATGCAAGATAATGAGACTCTATCTCTTAGAAAAACAAGCAAAAAAAAAAAAAAAAACAACCCACACACATAAAAATGAGTTCATTTTCTGCATAAAGATGGTTTGGTAAAGAGGTTAGGCAATGAGAAAAATGGGGAATTTTTCTCCTCTTTTTCAGAGACTGCACAATTAGTCAAGAGAGAAAGAAGCAAATGATTGCATTTTTATCAAGTCCCCACAACTTTCCCAAACATTTACTCGACTAATTGTCCTTTCTAGTTGGGGTTTTTCCCATCTATATTATTATGGCCACAACCAAAAATTATCAAAGTTTCAAAGAACTCTTCAGTAGCTCCAAGGAACTATAAGAAAGATGATAACTGGCATTAAAATTATAGATACTGACATCACACAAAATTAGATGAATTCAGTTTTGCCATACATAGATCATGAGAAAGTTATTTAATCTCTATAATCTTAATTTCCTCATCCATATATTGGGATTAATAATAGTAACTACCTGTTGGGATTGACTGATGGAGAAAAAAAACGAGTTGAACACTTAGCTTATTGCTTGAAACATACTAGGAATTTAGCACACGGAGGTTGGATGATACTAATGGTTAATTATCATCATTGTTACAATTCCAGGAAACTAAAATTTTCTTAAGTAATCTTCATTTTGATAGTTTCCACCTTTTCCAGGAATAAAAGTTTCTTTCAGGTTTAGTTTCTTACTTATCCTAGGTGAAATTACTAGAGCTGCTGGCACTACAGAACCATAAAAATAGAACCGAAAGAGGATTTCACAATCTAATGAGTTTCAGCAATACACACTAATATTTCACCTTTTTCTAAGAAATTAAAAGATTTAGATACCCTATACTGACAAAAATTGTAGCTAAATAGAGTGGTACTATATACACCGGTTTCAATTATGATCAGAAGATCCAAAGTGGAACACTTGCTGTAACTAAAGATGTCACATGTGATTATTTTATATTTTAAAGCAAGTAAGTAGCTTATAAACCAGGGCTGATTTATAGATTAGTCACAGCAGGCATAATGCTTAGGGCCCACCATGCTTTTAAGGGACCAGAAAAATGTTTTAATTTTTTTAAAAATCAGAAGAAAAATAAGTGAACTTACAGGCTGAAGAAAATGTTTTCATATATCATATTAACATATTTGTCCTTAGACCAACACAGTCATAAAATATAATTTCAATATGTTATGGAAGAAGGGACCCACAAAGGCAAAGGTGCCTTGTCGCATAATACAGCCCTACATAAGCCAGATAACCAGAAGGAACAAACAAGATAAAGCAATTCTTGTGATGCAACACCATTCTGAATGTTAGGAAACACAAGTGAGCTGGTTGCAAAGGAACCTCATTGCCAGGGTGAGCAATGTGAAAGAACAATATGTTTACATAAGGACAAATAACCGCATCACTATTCACAGAAGGCATGAGGGTTGAATATTCCAAAGGTGATTTCAATAGTTCTATATCTGCTACACACTATCTGTAAACCTTTAAATTCACCCACAGGCCACACACATTAGCAGAGAGAAGCCAGACCCTAATATCTTGGGATCAGTTTCACCCTTAGTACTGTCCTGGTTTTCCCCTAGGAATACTGACCTTTTCCAACCCTTCTAGCTTTGGGCTATACATTTAGACTTCCTTTTTATGCCTTTGCCCCTGTCTTCATCCTGCTGAACTATGCATACTAGTTTGTCCTGGGTTATGACTTTTGCTTCCCTGCTTCACTAAGATTCTTCCTCTCACTATACTGTCTACAATCATTTAGGGACCATTCTGCCCTAACCCAATCTTCTCTTCAGATTCCTTGGCATAAGCTTTATATTTTCAAAAGTCACCAATAATATAAGAAAAATTGTTATCATGGTCTAGCAGCTAGGAGTGGGACAGGTGTGATTTTGGGTTTCTTGTTCAGCTAAATGACCTTCACCTTTAACTTCTCTGATACTCAAATTTATTTGGCTGTTATCATAATGGGTAGCAAATCCTAATTAATTCATTTTGTCCTTTGTAAGTGAGAAGCAAGCAGATTGTTTAATAAGTACTAATGTTACACTTCTACTTCATATATAAAGGTCTTGAATTAATTTTTTCAACAAATACACATTACGTATTATGTGCATATACTATTCTAGGCACTGGAGTGTGTATGGTACTTGAAAATATGAGGACTAATGAAAGTGAGGTTTGAACAGATTCCTAAAGAAAGTGTACAAGAAAGCCATATACATATCCTTTCAAAAAGTTGGAACGAGAAGTAGAAAAGCACTGAAGCAGGGACATGCTTGGAATGCTTCAGAACAACAAAACCTCAGTGTGACTAGAACAGAGGTGAGCCAAAAGAGAATAGTAAAAGATGGGGTCAGTGAGGCAGAATGACCAAATTATGTATGACTTTGTCAACCATTGTACTATGGCTTTTACTTTAAATTAGGTAAAAAGTCATTGGAAGATTTTGAGCAAAGACATGATCTGACATGTGAAAAAGATCTCTTTGGTTCTTGTGGCCTAGATACAGGGAGGCCTGAAGAGATGGAGCAATTGAGGCAATCTAACTGAACTATTTGGCTGAGTGTTACCGCATTATTTGACTATCAAGTAGTAGACTCCAAATCCTATTGTTTGGCCAAGATTTTTGGTCTAACATAACTGCTGCAAGACATTCGTTATTGTTTATTTTCAAATATAGTCTTCTGCTTATATTATAGTGTCATGTCAATTCTTGAAAATATTTTTATTCAATTAGCAAGTTTTCAAATCATAAGCATATGTTTATGGTTAAATATATCTGAAGTAAACAATCACTATAAAATTATTCCTTTAAGCTTTTTAATAATTACTTTCTCTGTTTTTACTAAATACTTTATTTTTGCTCACTCGGTAGAAGCTGGAGGAGCGGCCCTTTTAGTACAAGTCTTTATCAACTAATCTAAGTGGATATTTCAGACCGAATGCTGATTGTAAAGCTTATTGTACTTTCAGGCACAATTGTTCTATCCATGAGTGGTGACATAATTGATTCCCTACTTGGCATAGAAAACAGTAAAGGGAAAAGAAAGGATGCAAGATTGGAAAGCCTCATGGTCAGGTCAGGCACTGCATTTTCAATTTCAATTTAACAAACACTTCTTGAATATATTCAAATCTCTATACTAGCTGCTAAAATAAATAAATAAAGTTAGATAAGATAACTGATACTAATGAGCTCATTTCATCTAATAAGTTATATATATTCAGAATTTTCTTAATACCACTTTAAATGTAGCTACAAAACCTCTTCAAAGGAAATTAAGATGTTTTTGGACTTTCCATCATTTTGGTTTATCTAACCTGTACTACTTTTCCCCAGTTTGTGTAGGTAATTAAAAGTTAACTTTCTTTTCAAACCAGTTGGCCCACCAGCTGGGAAATGGAGCATTTTTAGATTGTAATTTTTTTTTATACTTTAAGTTTTAGGGTACATGTGCACAACGTGCAGGTTTGTTACATAGGTATACATGCGCCATGTTGGTGTGCTGCACCCATTAACTCATCATTTAGCATTAGGTATATCTCCTAATGCTATCCCTCCCCCCATCCCCAACCCACAACAGTCCCCAGTGTGTGATGTTCTCCTTCCTGTGTCCATGTGTTCTCATTGTTCAATTCCCACCTATGAGTGAGAACATGCGTTTGGTTTTTTGTCCTTGCGATGGTTTGCTGAGAATGATGGTTTCCAGCTTCATTCATGTCCCTGCAAAGGACATGAACTCATCATGTTTTATGGCTGCATAGTATTCCATGGTGTATATGTGCCACATTTTCTTAATCCAGTCTATCATTGTTGGACATTTGGCTTGGTTCCAAGTCTTTGCTATTGTGAATAGTGCCGCAATAAACATACGTGTGCATGTGTCTTTACAGCAGCATGATTTATAATCCTTTGGGTATATACCCAGTAATGGGATGGCTGGGTCAAATGGTATTTCTAGTTCTAGAACCCTGAGGAATCACCACACTGAATTCCACAATGGTTGAACTAGTTTACAATCCCACCAACAGTGTAAAAGTGTTCCTATTTCTCCACATCCTCTCCAGCATCTGTTGTTTCCTGACTTTTTACTGATTGCCATTCTAAGTGGTGTGAGATGGTATCTCATTGTGGTTTTGATTTGCATATCTCTGATGGCCAGTGATGATGAGCATTTTTTCATGTGTCTTTTGGATGCATAAATGTCTTCTTTTGAGAAGTGTCTGTTCATATCCTTTGCCCACTTTTTGATGGGGTTGTTTGTTTTTTTCTTGTAAATTTGTTTGAGTTCATTGTAGATTCTGAATATTAGCCCTTTGTCAGATGAGTAGATTGCAAAATTTTTCTCCCATTCTGTAGGTTGCCTGTTCAGTCTAATGGTAGTTTCTTTTGCTGTGCAGAAGCTCTTTAGTTTAATGAGATCCCATTTGTCAATTTTGGCTTTTGTTCCCATTGCTTTTGGTGTTTTAGACATGAAGTCCTTGCTCATGCCTATGTCCTGAATGGTATTGCCTAAGTTTTCTTCTAGGGTTTTTATGGTTTTAGGTCTAACATATAAGCCCTTAATCCATCTCGAATTAATTTTTGTATAAGGTGTAAGGAAGGGATCCAGTTTCAGCTTTCTACATATGGCTAGCCAGTTTTCCCAGCACCATTTATTAAATAGGGAATCCTTTCCCCATTTCTTGTTTTTCTCAGGTTTGTCAAAGATCAGATAGTTGTAGATATGTGGCATTATTTCTGAGGGCTCTGTTCTGTTCCATTGATCTATATCTCTGTTTTGGTGCCAGTACCATGCTGTTTTGGTTACTGTAGCCTTGTAGTATAGTTTGAAGTCAGGTAGCATGATGCCTCCAGCTTTGTTCTTTTGGCTTAGGATTGACTTGGTAATGCGGGCTCTTTTTTGGTTCCATATGTACTTTAAAGTATTTTTTTCCAGTTCTGTGAAGAAAGTCATTGGTAGCTTGATGGGGATGGCATTGAATCTATAAATTACCTTGGGCAGTATGGCCATTTTCATGATATTGATTCTTCCTACCCATGAGCATGGAATGTTCTTCCATTTGTTTGTATCCTCTTTTATTTCATTGAGCAGTGGTTTGTAGTTCTCCTTAAAGAGGTCCTTCACATAAAATACTTTACAGACAAGCAAATGCTGAGAGATTTTGTCACCACCAGGCCTGCCCTAAAAGAGCCCCTGAAGGAAGCACTAAACATGGAAAGGAAAAACTGGTACCAGCCACTGCAAAAACATGCCAAATTGTAAAGACCATCAAGGCTAGGAAGAAACTGCATCAACGAACGAGCAAAATAATCGGCTAACATTATAATGACAGGATGAAATTCACACATAACAATATTAACCTTAAAAGTAAATGGGCTAAATGCTCCAATTAAAAGACACAGACTGGCAAATTGGATAAAGAGTCAAGACCCATCAGTGTGCTGTATTCAGGAAACCCATCTCACGTGCAGAGACACACATAGGCTCAAAATAAAGGAATGGAGGAAGATCTACCAAGCAAATGGAAAACAAGAAAAGGCAGGGGTTGCCATCCTAGTCTTGGATAAAATAGACTTTAAACCAACAAAGATCAAAAGAGACAAAGAAGGCCATTACATAATGGTAAAGGGATCAATTCAACAAGAAGAGCTAACTATCCTAAATATATATGCAACCAATACAGGAGCACCCAGATTCATAAAGCAAGTCCTTAGTGACGTACAAAGAGACTTAGACTCCCACCCAATAATACTGGGAGACTTTCACATCCCACTGTCAACATTAGACAGATCAATGAGACAGAAAGTTAACAAGGATATCCAGGATTTGAACTCAGCTCTGCACCAAGTGGACCTAATAGACATCTACAGCACTCTCCACCCCAAATCAACAGAATATACATTCTTTTCAGCACCACACCACACCTATTCCAAAACTGACCATGTAGTTGGAAGTAAAGCACTGCTCAGCAAATGTAAAAGAACAGAAATTATAACAAACTGTCTCTGAGATTGTAATCTTAACAGTCATTTTAAGACTAGAAGGGGGCTGGGTGCTGTGGCTCACACCTGTAATCTCAACACTTTGGGAGGCCAAGGTGGATGGATCACCTGAGGTCAGGATTTTGAGACCAGCCTGGCCAACGTGGTGAAACCCCATCTCTACTAAAAAAAAAAAAGCACAAAAATTAGCCGGGCATGGTGGTGCATGCGTATATTTCCAGGTACTAGGGAGGATGAGGCAGGAGAATTGCTTGAACCCAGGAGGCAGAGGTTGCAGTTAGCTGAGATTGTGCCACTGCACTGCAGCCTGGGTGACAGAGCAATACTCCATCTCAAAAAAAAAAAAAAAGACTAGAAGGGCCCCAAAATGTTATTTTCTCCATATCTCTGCTTGCAAGCAGTACATGTCTCAACTATGCCTAAATACACAGGCCTCAGTGTTTAGCCAAGTTCTATGCCAACTGTATTAGTCTATTTTCATGCTGCTGGTAAAGACATACCTGAGACCAGGCAATTTACAGAAGAAAGAGGTTTATTGGACTTACAGTTCTACATGGCTGGGGAGGCCTCACAATTATGGTGGAAGGCAAAGAGGGGCAAGTCACATCTTACATGGATGGCAGCAGGCAAAGAGAGAAATTGTGCAGAGAAACTCCCATTTTTAAAACCATCAGATCTCGTGAGACCCATTCACTATCACGAGAACAGCATGGGAAAGACTCACCCCCATAATTCAGTCATCTCCCACTAGGTCCCTTCCACAACATGTGGGACTTATGGGAGCTACAAGGTGAGATTTGGGTGGGGACATAGAGCCAGAGCATATCACCAATCTATATTTTGTTCATCTCTTAGCAGGAAGATTACCTCATGTGATAATTTTACATGTCTGAACACATCTTGTCTCTACTCACTCAAAAACCATATAGTAATAAACTCCCAAAAACTCTTTCAAATGACAATATGAAACTAGAAATTTTTGGCTGGGAGCAGTGGCTCACAACTGTAATCCCAGCACTTTAGGAGGCCGAGGCAGGTGGATCACGAGGTCAGGAGATTGAGACCATCCTAGCTAACATGGTGAAACCCCATCTCTACTAAAAATACAAAAAATTAGCTGGGTGTGGTGGTGGGTGCCTGTAATCCCAGCTAATCAGGAGGCTGAGACAGGAGAATGGCATGAACCCGGGAGGCAGAGCTTGCAGTGAGCCGAGATCACATCACTGGATTCCAGCCTGGGTGACACAGCGAGACTCCATCTCCAAAAAAAAAAAAAAAATAGAAATTTTTAGGAGTGAATGGCTGTCTTAGGCATTGTAGAACTGGCAATAAATTTTTATTTTTGGATGGAAAACTATAAGAAGGCAGCAAGACACTTTCCTATTATTAAGGCTAAGCAAAACAAACATTATTTTAACCTTTGTCATGTTTCTGGCTCACATTTACTTCACCATTTTACTGGACTTTCTCTTGCATTGCCCAATGCTGGGTGTCTGTACTTTTTTCCCCTACATCTGTTTTTCCTCAAACTCCATTAAGTTTCTGTACTTTCTGTGTAACTATTATTTTCCTTGTGTAACTTTTTCTCCTCTTTTGTTGTTTTTGTTATATATCATTAGACTGTATTTTTACATTTTTGTTCTTACTGGCTTTTTAAAATATTCTTGTTCTCTTTTTTCCCCCATTACTTTTTGAACCCCCATTCTCTTCTGCCCTGGTAAGTACAAGTCTTATGCCCTTTTGAAATATCACTGTAGTGCTACCATGCTTCCAGGATGTGATCAAGCCTTGGCCTCTCTGTCAGTTTGTTAATAATCATGTGAATTAGCCAGAAAAGGTAGAAGAGACAACATCCAAGTCTGGCATCTCCAGTTTCTCACTGAATTACAAAGTGAAGAAATACTGAAATTTTACCACTGTACATTTTCATTCCACATTTTATCTACATCTAAGGAGAAAACAGACTTAGTGCTAATTTCAATAAAGGACTTGTCAGGGTAAGAGAAAATTCTACCTCCATTTTTTAAACTACTGTATGATTTTTAGGTGGCATTTTGTAACTATTGATTCAGGAAAAATATGGACTTTGATTAGTATGGCATTCAGGTCTGCAATATATTGGCCAGCATGAGTAGTGGCCCAATGGATCCAGCAGACCAGTTTAGCCACTTAGGAGCACCAAGCAGACCCAAAACCCAACTCATGTCTCCTACCTTCTTAGTGTTTCTTACTTAATATACCTCTAATCTTATAACTGACACAACTGTACAAAGATTTTCATCATATTGCGGACCATCTCGTCTCCTTCAGTAAAATTAATGGTTTGCATTAACAATAAAAGTTAAATTGATAACAATTATAGTAGCCAGAATAATGACCACCACTCCTACTCCCTGCAAAGATGTTCACATTATAATCCCTGTAACCTTTGAAAATGTTACCTGGCTGGCAAGATGGCCAAATAGGAATAGCTCCCGTCTGAAGCTCCCAGTGAGATTGATGCAGAAGGTGGTTGATTTCTGCATTTACAACTAGGACCCAGTTCATCTCACTGGGACTGGTTGGACAGTGGCTGTAGCCCATGGAGGGTGAGCCAAAGCAGGGTGGGGCATTGCCTTACCCAGGAAGCACAAGGGGCCAGGGAACTCCCTCTCTCAGCCAAGGGAAGCCATTAGGGACTGTACCATGCACGCTGGCGCAGATAATGTGCTTTTCCCACAGTCTTCACAAACCACAGACCGGGAGATTCCTTCCGGTGCCTATACCACCAGGGCCCCTGGGTTTTCAGCACAAACCTGGGTGGCCATTTGGACAGACACCAAGCTAGCTGCACGAGTTTTTGTCATACCCCAGTGGTGCCTGGAACACCAGCAAGACAGAACCCTTCACTCCTCTGGAAAGGGGTCTGAAGCCAGGGAGCCAGGTGGTCTGACTTGGTAGGTCCCACCCCCATGGAGCCCAGCAAGCTAAGATCCACTGGCTTGAAATTCTTGCACCAGCACAGCAGTCTGAGCTCTACCTGGGATGTTCAAGCTTGATGGGGGGAGGGGTGTCCGCCATTCCTGAGGCTTGAGTAGGTGGTTTCACCCTCACAGTGTAAACAAAGTTGCAGGGAAGTTGGAACTAGGCAGAGCCCACCCCAGCTCAGCAATGCCACTGCGGCCAGACTGCCTCCTCTCTGGGCAGGGCATCTCTGAAAAAAATGGCAGCAGCCCCAGTCAGGCACTTATAGACAAAACCCCCAACTCCCTGGTACAGAGCACCTGGGGGAAGGGGTGGCTGTGGGTGCAGCTTCAGCAGACTTAAATGTACCTACCTGGCAGCTCTGAAGAGAACAGCAGATCTACCAGCACAGCATTCGAGCTCTGATAAGGGGCAGATTGCCTCCTCAAGTGGGTCCCTGACCCCCATATATCCTGACTTAGAGACACCTCCCAGTAGGGGCTGACAGACACCTCATACAGGAGAGCTCTGGCTGGCATCTGGCAGGTGCCCCTCCGAGAAAAAGATTCCAGAGGAAGGAAAAGGTAGCAATCTTTGCTGGTCTGCAGCCTGCACCAGTGATACCCAGGCAAACAGGGTCTGGAGCGGACCTTCAGCAAACTCCAGCAGACCTGCAGCACAGGTGCCTGACTGTTAGAAGGAAAACAAACAAACAGAAAGAAATAGTATCAACATCAACAAAAGGATGTCCACTCAGAGACCCCATCTGAAGGTCACCGACCTCAAAAACCAAAGGTAGATAAGTCCATGAATATGGGGAGAAACCAGTGCAAAAAGTTTGAAAATTCCAAAAGCCAGAACCTCTTTTCTCCTCCAAAGGATCACAACTCCTTACCAACAAGGGAATAAAACTGGATGGAGAATGAGTTTGACAAATTGACAGAAGTAGGCTTTAGAAGGTGGGTAATAACAAACTCCTCCGAGCTAAAGAAGCATGTTCTAACCCAATGCAAGGAAGCTAAGAACCTTGAAAAAAGGTTAGACAAATTGCTAACTAGAATAACGAGTTTAAAGAAGAAAATAAATGACCTGATGGAGCTGAAAAACACAGCATGAGAACTCCGTGAGGCATACACATGTATCAATAGCAAAATCAATCAAGTGGAAGAAAGGATATCAGAGATTGAAGATAAACTCAATAAAATAAAGCAAGAAAACAAGATTAGAGAAAAAAGAGTAAAAAGAAATGAAAAAAGCTGCCAAGAATATGGGACTATGTGAAAAGACCAAATCTACATTTGATTGGTGTACCTGAAAGTGATGCAGAGAATGGAATCAAGTTGGAAAAAACTCTTCAGGATACTATCTAGAGGAATTTCCCCAACTTAGCAAGACAGACCAGCATTCAAATTCCAGAAATACAGAGAACACCACAAAGATACTCCTCTAGAAGAGCAACTCCAAGACACATAATTGTCAGATTCACCAAGGTTGAAATGCAGGACAAAATATTAAGGGCAGCCAGAGAGAAAGGTCAGGTTACCCACAAAGGGAAGCCCATCAGATTAACAGTGGATCCCTCAGCAGAAACCCTACAAGCCAGAAGAGAGTGGGGGCCAATATTCAACATTCTTAAAGAAAAGAATTTTCAACACAGAATTTCTTGTCCAGCCAAACTAAGCTTCATAAGTGAAAGAGAAGTAAAATCCTTTATAGCAAGGAAATGCTGAGAGATTTTGTCGTTACCAGGTCTGCTCTACAAGAGCTCCTGAAGGAGGCACTAAACATTGAAAGGAACAACTGGTACCAGCCACGACAAAATCATACCAAATGGTAAAGACCATTGAGGCTATGAAGAAACTATGTAAACTAACAGGCAAAATGACCAGCCAGCATCAAAATGGCAGGATCAAATTCACACATAACAATATTAACCTTAACTGTAAAAGGGCTAAATGCCCCAATTAAAAGACACAGATGGGCAATTGAATAAAGAGTCAGGACCCATCAGTGTGCTATATTCAGAAGATCCATCTCACGTGCAAAGACACACATAGGATCAAAATAAAGGGATGGAGTAATATTTACCAAAAAAACAAAATGGAAAGCAAAAAAAAAGCAGGAGTTGCAAGCCTAATCTCTGATAAAACAGACTTTAAACCAAAAAAGATCAAAGAGACAAAGAAGGCCATTACATAATGGTAAAAGGATCAATGCAGCAAGAAAAGCTAACTATCCTAAATATATGCACCCAATACAGCAGCACCCAGATTCATAAAGCAAGTTCGTAGAGACCTACAAAGAGACTAAGACTCCCAAACAATAATAGTGGGAGACTTTAACACCCCACTGTCAATATTAGACAGATCAATGAGACAGAAAATTAGCAAGGATATTCAGGACTTGAACTCAGTTCTGGACCAAGCAGACCTAATAGACATCTACAGAGCTCTCCACCCCAAATTAACAGAATATAAATTCTTCTCAACACCACATTGCACTTATTCTAAAATTGACCACATAATTCAAAGTAAAACACTCCTAAGCAAATGCAAAAGAATGGAAATCATAACAAACAGTCTCTCAGAATACAGTGCAATCAAATTAGAACTCAGGATTAAGAAACTCACTCAAAACCGCTCAACTACATGGAAACTGAACAAAAGGCTCCTGAATGACTACTGAGTAAATAATGAAATGAAGGCAGAAATAAATAAGTTCTTTGAAACCAATGAGAACAAACACACAACGTACCAGAATCTCTGGGACACAGCTAAAGCAGTGTTTAAAGGGAAATTTATAGCACTAAATGCCCACAAGAGAAAGCAAGAAATATGTAAAATCAACACCATAACATCATAATTAAAAGGACTAGAGAACCAAGAGCAAACAAATTCAAAAGCTAGCAGTAGAGAAGAAATAACTAAGATCAGAATGGAACTGAAGGAGATGGAGACAGAAAATACCATTCAAAAAAAAATCAATGAATCCAAGAGCTGCTTTTTTGAAAAGATCAACAAAATAGATAGACCCCTAGCCAGACTAATAAAGAAGAAAAGAGAGAAGAATCAAATAGGTGCAATGAAAAGTGATAAAGGGGATATCACCATCAATCCCATGGAAATACAAACTACCATCAGAGAATACTATAAACACCTCTATGCAAATAAACTAGAAAATCTAGCAGAAATGGATAAATTCCTGGACACATACACCCTCCCAAGTCCAAACCAGGAAGAAGTTGAATCCCTAAATAGATCAATAACAAGTTCTGAAATTGAGGCAGCAATTAATAGCCTACCAACCAAAAAAGGTCCAGGACAAGACAGACTCACAGCCAAATTCTACCAGAGGTACAAAGAGGAGCTGGTACTATTCCTTCTGAAACTATTCCAAACAATAGAAAAAGAGGGAATCCTCCCTAACTCATTTTTAGAGGCCAGCATCATCCTGATGCCAAAACCTGGCAGAGACACAACAAAAAGAAAACTTCAGGCCAGTATCCCTGATGAACATCGATGCAAAAATCCTCAATAAAATACTGGCAAACCAAACCCAGCAGCACATCAAAAAGCGTATCCACCATGATCAAGTCGGCTTCATCCCCAAGATGCAAGGCTGGTACAATGTATGCAAATAAATAAACATAATCCATCACATAAACAGAACCAATGACAAAAACCACATGATTTTCTCAGTAGATGCAGAAAAGGCCTTCGACAGAATTCAACAGCCTTTCATGCTAAAAACTCTAAATAAACGAGGCATTGATGGAACATATCTCAAAATAATAAGAGCTATTTATGACAATCACACAGCCTATATCATACTGAATGGTAAAAACCCAGAAGCATTCCCTTTGGTAACCAGCACAAGACAAGGATGCCCTCTCTCACCACTCCTATTCAACATGCTATTGGAAGTTCTGGCCAGGGCAATCAGGCAAAAAAAAAGGAAGAAAGGGTATTCAATTAGGAAAAGAGGCAGTCAAAATATCTCTGTTTGCAGATGACATGATTGTATATATAGAAAACCCAACGTCTCAGCCCAAAATCTCCTTAAGCTGATAAGCAACTTCAGCAAAGTCTCAGGATACAAAATCAATGGGCAAAAACCACAAGCATTCCTATACAACAATAACAGACAATCAGAGAGCCAAATCTTGAGTGAACTCCCATTGACAATTGCTACAAAGAGAATAAAATACCTAGGAATCCAACTTACAAGGGATGTGAAGGACCTCTTCAAGGAGAACTACAAACCACTGCTCAAGGAAATAAGAGAGGACACAAACAAATGGAAAAACATTCCATGCTCATGAATAGGCAGAATCAATATCAATAAATATCCATAATGCCCAAAGTAATTTATAGATTCAATGTTATACCCATCAAGCTACCATTGACTTTCTTCACAGAATTGGAAAAAACTACTTTAAAGTTCATATGGAACCAAAAAACAGCCTGCATAGCCAAGACAATCCTAAGCAAAAAGAACAAAGCTGGAGGCGTCATGCTACCTGACTTCAAACTATGCTACAAGGTTACAGTAACAAAAACAGCATGGTACTGATACCAAAACAGATATATAGACCAATGGAACAGAACAGAGACCTCAGAAATAATGCCACACTTCTACAACCATCTGATCTTTGACAAACCTGACAAAAACAAGAAATGGGGAAAGGATTCTTTATTTAATAAATGGTGTTGGGAAAACTGGCTAGCCATAGGCAGAAAGCTGAAACTGGATCTCTTCCTTACACCTTAGAAAAAAATTAATTCAAGATGGATTAAAGACTTAAATGTAAGACCTAAAACCATAAAAACCCTAGAAGAAATCTTAGCCAATACCATTCAGTACATAGGCATGCGAAAAGACTTCATGACTAAAACACCAAAAGCAATGGAAACAAAAGCCAAAATAGACAAACGGGATCTGATTAAACTAAAGAGCTTCTGCACAGCAAAAGAAACTACCATCAGAGTGAACAGGCCACCTACAGAATGGGAGAAAATTTTTGCAACCTATCCATCTGACAAAGGGCTAATATCCAGAATCTACAAAGAACTTAAATTCACAACAACAACAAAAAAAAACCCCATCAAAAAGTGGGCAAAGGATATGAACAGACATTCCTCAAAAGAAGACATTTATGCAGCCAACAAACATATGACAAAAAAGGTCATCATCACTGGTCATTATACAAATGCAAATCAAAACCACAATGAGATACAATCTCATGCCAGTTAGAATCACAATTATTAAAAAGTCAGGAAACAACAGATGCTGGAAAGGATGTGGAGAAATAGGAAAGCTTTTACACTGCCGGTGGGAGTTAAATTAGTTCAACCATTGTGGAAGACAGTGTGGCAATTCCTCAAGGATCTAGAACTACAAATACCATTTGACCCAGCCATCCCATTACTGGGTATATACCCAAAGGATTATAAATCATTCTACTATAAAGACACATGCACCCATATGTTTATTGTGGCATTGTTCACACTAGCAAAGACTTAGAACCAACCCAAATGTACATCAATGATAGACTGGATAAAAAAATGGGGCACATGTACACCATGGAATACTATGCAGCCAAAAAAAGGATGAGTTCATGTCCTTTGCAGGGACGTGGATGAAGCTGGAAACCATCATTCTCAGCAAACTATCACAGGACAGAAAACCAAACATCACATGCTCTCACTCATAGGTGGGAGTTGAACAATAAGAACACATGGACACAATGAGGGGTACATCACACACCGGGGCCTCAGGGGGTGGGGGGCTATGTGAGGGATAGCATTAAGATAAATACCTAATGTAGATGATAGGTTGATGGGTGTAGCAAACCACAAAGGCACATGTATACCTATGTAACAAACCTGCACATTCTGCACATGTACCCCAGAACTTAAAGTACCACTAAAAATAAAGAAAAAAAAGTTACCTTACATAGCAAAGGAAAATTAAGGTTGCATATGGAACTAAGGTTGCTAATTAGTTGATTATAAAATAGAGAGCTGATCCTGGATTATTCAGGTGGATCCAATGTTATCACAGGGGTCCTGGAAAGAGAGTCAGAGTCTGACTGATTTAATGTGAGAAGGGTTCAGCCTCCCATTTATTGCCGAGGAGGGAGGAAGGGACCACAAGTCAAGGAATGTAGGCATTCCTTGCAGAAGAATTCATCCTCTAGAAGCTGGAGAAGGCAAAGAAAGGGATTCTCCCCTAGAGCCTTCAGAAGGAACACAGTCCTACTGACACCTTCATTTGAGCCAAATGAAACCTGTTTCAGACATCTGATCTCCAGAACTAAGAGAATAATAAATTAGTGCTGTTTTAAGCCATTAAATTTGAGGTAATTTACCACAGCAGCATTAGAAAATTTATTCAGTTTTTTTAAATGCCAGAGTTTCATCCTTATCTTTTTTAAATGTGTCAAAAATAAAATCAAGGCAAGTTAGAGAACTGTTTTAAAGTTTATGGTACATGCAAAAGAAGAGTCTGAGAACTGGGAAACTGATGGTTGTAAAACGCCCCACTCAGCAGTTATGATGCCACTTATAAAGCATAAAGGGGAAAGTATTTTGACCTTTATTGTGATTGGTTGTTATACAGCATCATTCTTTTTAGTGCAAGTAGAAATGTTTAAGCGTATTTCTCTATAGCTCACTGGTTCAATTTCATTGAATCATGCTGACAAAGATGTAAGGTTTATCTTTCGTGTTTCATTTACTATTAGAAGTCGCATTTTGCATGAATCACAATAATTTAAGTTTTGGCTACATGGCTATGAGCAGTTAGCCATGTGGTATATCTAAATTATGGTCTCTATTTTTTTCTGTTTAACATGTATAATATAGATTTTTAAATGTAATTAAAATTCTTAGCTCTACAATCCAAAGCCAGCTCTTTGTCCCCAACAACTCTGCTTCTGAATTTTGATGTGATTATTTCTTCTTTTTCTTCTTTTTTTTAAATTACACTTTAACTTTTGGGGTACATGTGCACAACATGCAGGTAAGTTACATATGTATACATGTGCCATGCTGGTGTGCTGCACCCATTAACTCGTTAACATTAGTTATATCTCCTAATGCTTTCCCTCCCCCTCCCCCCACCCCACAACAGGTCCCAGTGTGTGATGTTCCCCTTCCTGTGTCCATGTGTTCTCATTGTTCAATTCCCACCTATGAGTGAGAACATGCGGTGTTTGGTTTTTTATCCTTCCGATGGTTTGCTGAGAATGATGGTTTCCAGCTTCATTCATGTCCCTGCAAAGGACATGAACTCATCATTTTTAATGGCTGCATAGTATTCCATGGTGTATACGTGCCACATTTTCTTAATCCAGTCTATCATTGTTGGACATTTGGCTTGGTTCCAAGTCTTTGCTACTGTGAATAGTGCCACAATAAACATATGTGTGCATGTGTCTTTATAGCAGCATGATTTATAATCCTTTGGGTATATACCCAGTAATGGGATGGCTGGGTCAAATGGTATTTCTAGTTCTAGATCCCTGAGGAATCAAAACACTGATTTCCACAATGGTTGAAATAGTTTACATTCCCACCAACAGTGTAAAAGTGTTTCTATTTCTCCACATCCTCTCCAGCACCTGTTGTTTCCTGACTTTTTAATGATCGCCATTCTAACTAGTGTGAGATTGCATCTCATTGTGGTTTTGATTTGCATTTCTCTGATGGCCAGTGATGATGAACATTTTTTCATGTGTCTTTTGGCTGCATAAATGTCTTCTTCTGAGAAGTCTCTTCATATCCTTTGCACACTTTCTGATGGGGTTGTTTGTTTTTTCTGGTAGTTTCTTTTGCTGTGCAGAAGCTCTTTAGTTTAATTAGATCCCATTTGTCTATTTTGGCTTTTGTTCCCATTGCTTTTGGTGTTTTAGACATGAAGTCCTTGCCCATGCTTGTGTCCTGAATGGTATTGCCTAAGTTTTCTTCTAGGGTTTTTATGGTTTTAGGTCTAACATCTAAGTCTTTAATCCATCTTGAGTTAATTTTTGTATAAGGTGTAAGGAAGGGATCCAGTTTTAGATTTCTACATATGGCTAGCCAGTTTTCCCAGCACCATTTATTAAATAAGGAATCACTCCCCCATTTCTTCTTTTTGTCAGGTTTGTCAAAGATCAGATGGTTGTAGATATGCGGCATCATTTCTGAGGACTCTGCTCTGCTCCATTGGTCTATATATCTGTTATGGTACCAGTACCATGCTGTTTTGGATACTGTAGCATTGTAGTATAGTTTGAGGTCAGGTAGCATGATGCCTCCAGCTTTGTTCTTTTGGCGTAGGATTGACTTGGCAATGCGGGCTATTTTTTGGTTCCACATGTACCTTAAAGTAGTTTTTTCCAATTCTGTGAAGAAAGTCATTGGTAGCTTGATGGGGATGGCATTGAATCTATAAATTACCTTGGGCAGTATGGCCATTTTCACAATATTGATTCTTACCACCCGTGAGCATGTAATGTTGTTCCATTTGTTTGTATCCTCTTTTATTTCATTGAGCACTAGTTTGTAGTTCTCCCAGAAGAGGTCCTTCACATCCCTTGTAAGTTGGATTCCTAGGTATTTCATTCTCTTTGAAGCAATTGTGAATTGGAGTTCACTCATGATTTGGCTCTCTGTTTGTCTGTTATTGGTGTATAAGAATGCTTGTGATTTTTGCACATTGATTTTGTATCCTGAGACTTTGCTGAAGTTGCTTATCAGCTTAAGGAGATTTTGGGCTGAGACAATGGGGTTTTCTAGATATACAATCATGTCACCTGCAAACAGGGACAATTTGACTTCCTCTTTTCCTAATTGAATGCTCTTTATTTCCTTCTCCTGCCTGATTGCCCTGGCCAGAACTTCCAACACTATGTTGAATAGGAGTGGTGAGAGAGGGCATCCCTGTCTTATGCCAGTTTTCAAAGGGAATGCTTCCAGTTTTTGCCCATTCAGTATGATATTGGCTGTGGGTTTGTTATAGATAGCTCTCATTATTTTGAGATACGTCCCATCAATACCTAATTTATTGAGAGTTTTTAGCATGAAGTTTGTTGAATTTTGTCAAAGGCCTTTTCTGCATCTATTGAGATAATCACATGGTTTTTGTCGTTGGTTCTGATTATATGCTGGATTACATTTATTGATTTTCATATGTTGAACCAGCCTTGCATCCCAGGGATGAAGCCCACTTGATCATGGTGGATAAGCTTTTTGAAGTGCTGCTGGGTTCCGTTTGCCAGTATTTTATTGAGGATTTTTGCATTGATGTTCATCAGGGATATTGGTCTAAAATTCTCTTTTATTGTTGCGTCTCTGCCAGCCTTTGGTATCAGGGTGATGCTGGCCTCATAAAAAGAGTAAGGGAGGATTCCCTCTTTTTCTATTGACTGTAATAGTTTCAGAAGGAATGGTACCAGCTCCTCCTTGTACCTCTGGTAGAATTTGGCTGTGAATCCATCTGGTTCTGGACTTTTTTTGGTTGGTAAGCTATTAATTATTGCCTCAATTTCAGTGCCTGCTATTGGTATATTCAGAGATTCAACTTCTTCCTGGTTTAGTCTTGGGAGAGTGTATGTGTCGAGGAATTTATCCATTTCTTCTAGATTTTCTAGTTTATTTGCATAGAGGTGTTGATAGTATTCTCTGATGGTAGTTTGTATTTCTGTGGGATTGGTGGCGATATCCCCTTTATCATTTTTTATTGCATCTATTTGATTCTTCTCTTTTCTTCTTTATTAGTCTTGCTAGCGGTCTATCAATTTTGTTAATCCTTTCAAAAAACCAACTCCTGGATTCATTGATTTTTTGAAGGGCTTTTTGCATCTCTATTTCCTTCATTTCTACTCTGATCTTAGTTATTTCTTGCCTTCTGCTAGCTTTTGAATGTGTTTGCTCTTGCTTCTCCAGTTTTTTTAATTGTGATGTTACGGTGTCAATTTTAGATCTTTCCTACTTTCTCTTGTGGGCATTTAGTGCTATAAATTTCCCTCTACACACTGCTTTGAATGTGTCCCAGAGATTCTGGTATGTTGTGTCTTTGTTCTCGTTGGTTTCAGTGAACATCTTTATTTCTGCCTTCGTTTCGTTATGTACCCAGTAGTCATTCAGGAGCAGGTTGTTCAGTTTCCATGTAGTTGAGCAGTTTTGAGTGAGTTTCTTAATCCTGAGTTCTAGTTTGATTGCACTGTGGTCTGAGAGACAGTTTGTTATAATTTCTGTTCTTTTACATTTGCTGAGAAGTGTTTTACTTCCAACTATGTGATCAATTTTGGAATAAGTGCAGTGTGGTGCTGAGAAGAATGTATATTCTGTTGATTTGGGGTGGAGAGTTCTGTACATGTCTATTAGGTCTGCTTGGTGCAGAGCTGAGTTCAAGTCCTGGACATCCTTGTTAACTTTCTGTCTCATTGATCTGTCTAATGTTGTCAGTGGGGTGTTAATGTCTCCCATTATTATTGTGTGGGAGTCTAAGTCTGTTTGTAGGTCTCCAAGGACTTGCTTTATGAATCTGGGTGCTCCTGTTTTGGGTGCATATATATTTAGGATAGTTAGTTATTCTCGTTTATTGATCCCTTTACCATTATGTAATGGCCTTCTTTGTCTCTTTTGATCTTTGTTGGTTTAAAGTCTGTTTTATCAGAGACTAGGATTGCAACTCCTGCCTTTTTTCATTTTCCATTTGCTGGATAGATCTTCCCCCATCCCTTTATTTTGAGCCTATGTGTGTCTCTGCACGTGAGATGGGTTTCCTGAATACTGGACACTGATTGGTCTTGACTCTTTATCCAATTTGCCAGTCTGTGTCTTTTAATTGGAGCATTTAGCCCATTTACATTTAAGGTTAGTATTGTTATGTGTGAATTTGATCCTGTCATTATGATGTTAGCTGGTTATTTTGCTTCCTAGTTGATGCAGTTTCTTCCTAGCCTTGATGGTCTTTACAGTTTGGCATGATTTTGCAGCGGCTGGTACCAGTTGTTCCTTTCCATGTTTAGTGCTTCCTTCAGGAGCTCTTTTAGGGCAGGCCTGGTGGTGACAAAATCTCTCAGCATTTGCTTGTCTGTGAAGGATTTTATTTCTCCTTCCCTTATGAAGCTTAGTTTGGCTGGATATGAAATTCTGGGTTGAAAATTCTTTTCTTTAAGAATGTTGAATATTGGCCCCCACTCTCTTCTGGCTTGTAGAGTTTCTGCTGAGAGATCAGCTTTTAGTCTGATGGACTTCCCTTTGTGGGTAACCCGACCTTTCTCTCTGGCTGCCCTTAACATTTTTTCCTCCATTTCAACTTTGGTGAATCTGACAATTATGTGTCTTGGGGTTGCTCTTCTTGAGGAGTATCTTTGTGGCGTTCTCCGTATTTCCTGAATCTGAATGTTGGCCTGCCTTGCTAGATTGGGGAAGTTCTCCTGGATCATATCCTGCAGAGTGTTTTCCAACTTGGTTCCATTCTCCCTGTCACTTTCAGGTACACCAATCAGATGTAGATTTGGTCTTTTCACATAGTCCTGTATTTCTCGGAGGCTTTGTTCATTTCTTTTTTTTTTTTCTTTTTTCTCTAAACTTCTCTTCACACTTCATTTCATTCATTTCATCTTCCATCACTGATACCCTTTCTTCCAGTTGATCGAATCGGCTACTGAGGCTTATGCGTTTGTCACGTAGTTCTCGTGCCTTGGTTTTCATCTCCATCTGGTCCTTTAAGGACTTTTCTGCATTGGTTATTCAAGTTAGCCATTCGTCTAATTTTTTTTCAAGGTTTTTAACCTCTTTGCCATGGGTTCGAACTTCCTCCTTTAGCTCAGATTAGTTTGATCATCTGAAGCCTTCTTCTCTCAACTCATCAAAGTCATTCTCCATCCAGCTTTGTTCTGTTGCTGGTGAGGAGCTGCATTCCTGTGGAGGAGGAGAGGTGCTTTGATTTTTAGAGTTTCCAGTTTTTCTGCTCTGTTTTTTCCCCATCTTTGTGGTTTTATCTACCTTTGGTCTTTGATGATGGTGACGTACAGATGGGGTTTTGGTGTGGATGTCCTTTCTGTTTGTTAGTTTTCCTTCTGACAGTCAGGACCCTCAGCTGCAGGTCTGTTGGAGTTTGCTGGAGGTCCACTCCAGACCCTGTTTGCCTGGGTATCAGCAGTGGAGGCTGCAGAACAGTGGATATTGGTGAGCACCAGATGTTGCTGCCTGATTGTTCCTCTGGAAGTTTTACAGAGGAGTACCCAGCCATGTGAGGTGTCAGTCTGCCCCTACGGAGGGGTGCCTCCCAGTTAGGCTACTCAGGGGTCAGGAACCCACTTGAGGAGGCATTCTGTCCATTCTCAGATCTCCAGCTGCGTGCTGGGAGAACCACTACTCTCTTCAAAGCTGTCAGACAGGGACATATAAGTCTGCAGAGGATTCTGCTGCCTTTTATTTGGCTGTGCCCTGCCCCCAGAGGTGGCATCTACAGAGGCAGGCTGGCCTCCTTGAGCTGCTGTGGGCTCCACCCTGTTCAAGCTTCCCAGCCACTTTGTTTACCTACTCACGCCTCGGCAATGGTTGGCGCCCCTCCCCCAGCCTCGCTGCCTCCTTGCAGTTTGATTTCAGACTGCTGTGCTAGCAATGAGCGAGGCTCTATGGGCATAGGACACTCTGAGCCAGGCATGGCATATAATCTCCTGGTGTGCCATTTGCTAAGACTGTTGGAAATGCACACTATTAGGGTGGGAGTGACACGATTTTCCAGGTGCCATCTGTCACCCCTTTCTTTGACTAGGAAAGGGAATTCCCTGACACCTTGCACTTCCCAGGTGAGGTGATGCCTCGCCCTGCTTTGGCTCATGCTCAGTGTGCTGCACCCACTCTCCTGGACCCACTTTCTGACACTCCCCAGTGAGATGAACCTGGTACTTCAGTTGGAAATACAGAAATCACCCATCTTCTGCGTCACTCACGCTGGGAGCTGTCAACTGGAACTGTTCCTGTTCCGTGATTATTTCTTTTTTTTTTTTTTTTTTGTATGAGACAAAATTTTATTTATTTATTTATTTTCAAGGAGAACTACAAACCACTGCTCAATGAAATAAAAGAGGATACAAACAAATGGAAGAACATTCCATGCTCATGGGTAGGAAGAATCAATATCGTGAAAATGGCCATACTGCCCAAGGTAATTTATAGATTCAATGCCATCCCCATCAAGCTACCAATGACTTTCTTCACAGAACTGGAAAAAACTACTTTAAAGTTCATATGGAACCAAGAAAGAGCCCACATCACCAAGTCAATCCTAAGCCAAAAGAACAAAGCTGGAAGCATCAAGCTACCTGACTTCAAACTATACTACAAGGCTACACTAACCAAAACAGCATGGTACTGGTACCAAAACAGAGATATAGATCAATGGGACATAACAGAGCCCTCAGAAATAACGCTGCATATCTACAACCATCTGATCTTTGACAAACCTGAGAGAAACAAGCAATGGGGAAAGGATTCCCTATTTAATAAATGGTGCTGGGAAAACTGGCTAGCCATATGTAGAAAGCTGAAACTGGATCCCTTCCTTACACCTTATAGAAAAATTAATTCAAGATGGATTAAAGACTTAAACGTTAGACCTAAAACCATAAAAACCCTAGAAGAAAACCTAGGCATTACCATTCAGGACATAGGCATGGGCAAGGACTTCATGTCTAAAACACCAAAAGCAATGGCAACAAAAGCCAAAATTGACAAATGGGATCTCATTAAACTAAAGAACTTCTGCACAGCAAAAGAAACTACCATCAGAGTGAACAGGCAACCTATAAAATGGGAGAAAATTTTCGCAACCTACTCATCTGACAAAGAGCTAATATCCAGAATCTACAATGAACTCAAACAAATTTACAAGAAAAAAACAAACAACGCCGTGAAAAAGTGGGCAAAGGATATGAACAGACACTTCTCAAAAGAAGACATTTATTCAGCCATGATTATTTCTTGCAGCAAAAATTCTATTTAAAAATCTTATGTTGAAAAATTATTTTCAATATTATCTAGAGTGATTTTGTCAAAATAGCTTCTTTATATAAGGAAATGCTATCATAAGCATTTAATTTTTAAATAATTATCTTAAGATTTGTACTTCATTTAAGCATTTAGACTACCCCTGCTATTCTCTTCTCTGGTTTTGTCTTGTATTTTTTTTCATGGGACTGTTTTAATCCTAAAGAAGATATTTAAGTTTCAAAAATTTCAGACCGGTTTCCACACAACAAACCTTTTATAGTTAAGTCAGTAATATTTGAATATATGTAAATAAAGTTGTTAAATCTTGTCAGGCAAAGCCTCTGACCAAACTTCTATTTGAATGATAAACATATTTGGAACTCTGTAGCTATTCTTCTTTTCTCCTCTATGTCAGAAACATTTATATTTTATATTTGTGTGATTTTAGACAAGTTACTTAACTCCCTGCACTTCAGTGTACCAGACAAGATTATTTAACATTCTATAATACTATCACTTTAAAATTTGCCCTAAGTGTTTGATAAGAAAGGTGAGAACTAGAAAAGCATTGCAAATTTTCCCTAACCAGGGCCAAGCTTAAGCTTTTAAAGCTTTGAATTCCCACTTTTTCTTTTGCCTTGGTATTAATTACTGTATTAGTTACTGTATTAGTCTATTTCCATACTGCTACGAGGACATACCTGAGACTGCCTAATTTATAAAGGAAAGAGGTTTAATTGACTCACAGTTCTGCAGGGCTGGGGAGGCCTCAGGAAACTTATAATCATAGCAGAAGGGGAAGCAAACATGTCCTTCTTCACATGGTGGCAAGAAAGAGATGTGCAGAGTGAAGGTGGGGGAGATCCCCTTATAAAACCATCAGATCTAGTGAGAACTCACTCACTATCATGAGAACAGCATGGAGGTAACTGTCCCCATGATTTAATTACCTCCCACAGGGTCCTTCCCATGACACGTGGGGATTAGGTGAGCTGCAGTTCAAGATGATATTTGAGTCAGCACACAGCCAAACCATATCAGTTACCAATATCCATTAGGTAGTCTTTAAAAAATCCTCAATTTCAACTGTATACATACCCTAGATATGGGTAACCCTCATAAAATACAATCTCCCTCCTTCCTTCTATTCTTTCAGCTGCAAAGTCTTTAAGGAATTTAATGTTACTGATAAAATAAAATAACAAGTCTTAGAAATGTCTCTTAAAAAGCTGAGGCTCCTAGGGAGAAAAAAAGAAGAGAGCCAGGCCAGAAACTTCTAGAGATGTCTATCAGATAAAGATTCTAACAGTTATTCTCTTTCCATAACATTTTATCTCCCCATTTTAATCCTTTTTCTTCTTTGAAGTCTCCAACTCTACCAGGATCTCTGCCATAAGCTATGAGGAGAAGCACTGCCTGTGTGTGTAGCTGAGAAGGGCCACACACTCAACGACCAGAGAC
This sequence comes from Pan troglodytes, assembly GCF_028858775.2. NCBI lineage: Eukaryota > Metazoa > Chordata > Mammalia > Primates > Hominidae > Pan > Pan troglodytes. Next base: position 68,832,952 of record NC_072402.2, read on the forward strand.
CAAATCTACACCTTGTTCTCAGTTTTAATAAGTCTTATGCCACCTTTCTGATTTAATCTTAATAACTGTCCATCTTTGCTAAGACATACCAGCACTGACCACCACTTACTAACCTCTTGAATAAACTTCTTAAAAAAAGAGTCCCCTTTTAAAAATATTGGAGTAATATTTGAACTTCGGGTCCTCCTTTTAAATTTACTCTGTGTATTAGATTCATGTAGTCTTAGAGTAGTACATAATTTCTTTGTCTTAAAAAAAAACAAAACAAAATAAGAACAGAAAACCAAATACCACATGTTCTCACTTATAAGTAGGAGATAACATTGCATACACATGAACATTAACATGGGAACAATAGACATTTAGGACCACTAGATTAGAGAGGGAGGGAAGTGGGCTGAAGAGCCACCTTTGGATACTATGATTACTACATGGGGGATGGAATCATTGGGACCCCAATCCTCAGTGTCATGGAATTTACTCATTTAGCAAGACTGCATGTGTACTTTTTAATCTATAATAAAAGTTAATTTAAAAAAACTTTCTTTCTGATACAGAAATATCGTATTATTTTAAAAATGAGTGCTGCTGTACTGCTATGTACTAGTTGAATATCAGCCTCGAACGGGTTCAAATTAGAAGAGAAAATGAAGTTCCCAAAAGAATATCTTCAAGAAGAATGAAATGGAATCAAATAGTTGGTAACTCAAGAAGGAAGCTGGAAGATATGTGAGAAATGATAAACTCAGTTTCTCTCAACAAGAAAACAGAAATTAAAGAAGCTCATGCTCGCAAAATGAAGCAATCCACAAAAGTGAGTTTGAAATGAAAAGAATCTGTTAAACTTAACCTTGATGTTAGGAACATGCTCCTTTGACGAACACCAAAATAATAGTATCAGAACTAGAAAAGAAAATGTAATCACAGCATATTGCCAACGTAAAATGAGACAATATTATAAATACTGTTTACTTGAACTCATCTTTTAAAATAAATCTTTGTCTATGACTTTTCTATGAATGAAAAAATATGCAACATACTGTCCCTTGGCAGACTGTTTTATTTTGTAAACTTGCCACTGAGCTCTTTTGCATCTTATTATACAGCCTAATTTGCCAATAGCTAATTACAGCCTTCATTGACTAACCCCATTCTCACAGCACTCTAATAATAAAACAAGGAGTCTGATGGCATCACTTATATGGAATTCATTAGGAAAGAAGGGGATATCACATTGTTACCCTCCTCTATTCACATGTATGTGTTTATTCCTTCAGGCTTTCATGCCTGAAATAAATTTATTGGAATCCCACTATAGTATATGTTAAGCCTACAATTCAAGAACAGCTAGGCCAAGGACATAGTGTTCCATCTTTATGATCACATACAGATTTCCCATTAAAAATATTCTCTATTTCAAAAGATTTAATAGTATGGTGCTTTAAAAATAATTCCAGATGACTAAATTTTAGAACTGAAAATATCTCACTACTAGAAATATTTTAGCTTTATTGTAATTTGTACAAATTTTCATTCACTAGAGGCCTTACCACATAATGTTTTCTTTTTAAGAGATAGGTTGGGTTTAGAAGATTTACTGATTTTTCATATTGTTAATAATATTATTTTATTATATTATTTATTTTAGCTGTGTTTGTACCTATGTAAGATGGCCTCACTCTTATTGACACATTTTCAGTGATTTATTATGCAAGACATGTTGATATTTTTCTACACTGTTTTGCTACTTTTTGTATCAACTTGGCCATCTCTGTTACTCACATGCAACCCCACCCTCTTTTCTTTGAAGTTTCTGCTTTCTTAAATTAAAAATAAACTTCATTGAGCCTAATGGCTTAGTATGTCAAGAAGGAAAAAATTTAAAAACAACAGTGATTAAGTACATAACTTTTAACCGAAGTGAATATTTCCAAAATAAGCAACACTGAACAAATATTTCCCAATAGTCTATAGAGAGCCCATGTGTACTACAATAGGAATGTTTTTATCACCCTCACATCATACTTTATAGTAAATGTGTCCAAACAGTATTTGAACACTTTATTAACTTGCTGTTCTCTATGACAAGAAGTCACTGAATAATAAGTTGAACTTCTTGGCCACGGCATCTGCTAGCTTAAGTCACATGACTATTAGGCAGGTCATTTGCCAGCCCTACAATTAAAGACGTAGAGTGTAAGCACAGCCATTCATTGCTAAATGCCAAAGGAGAGGGGGTCATAATGCAATACATTTTTATATTTTATACAAGACATTATTTCAGAATTATTCTGAGGTAACTGTACATATGCTGAAATGATGCAAAAAAAAGGAAAAAACTACGTTCATTTATTGTGCTGTCATCTAAATGCAAAATTTTTCATCACATGTAATTTAAGCCTCCTAGTAACCATACCATTTTTAACTGATACATTACCTTTGATGGCTTGGCTGTCCCTGATGTATGCCTCTCTGAAGTACCCTTGGTTGTTTTGGTGTGTTATATGATTTGGCTGTGTCCGCATCCAAATCTCATCTTGAATTGTAGCTCCCACAATTCCCACATGTTGTGGGTGGGACTCAGTGGGAGATAACTGAATCATGGGGGTGGTTTCCCCCATACTGTTCTTGTGACAGAGAATAAGTCTCACATGATCAGATGATTTTATAAGGGAATATTCCTTTCACTTGGCTCTCACTCTTCTTTCATCTGCCACCATGTAAGACATGACTTTCACTTTCCACCATGATTGTGAGGCCTCCCTAGCCACATGAAACTGTGAGTCAATTAAACCTCTCTCTTTTATAAATTGCCCAGTGTCAGGTATGTCTTTATCAGCAGTGCGAAAATGGACTAACGCAGTAAATTGGTACCAGGAGTGCAGTGCTGCTGAAAAGATACCCGAAAATGTGGAAGCAACTTTGGAACTGGGTAACAGGCAGAGGTTAAAACAGTTTGGAGGGCTCAGAAGAAGGCAGGAAAATGTAGGAAAGTTTGGAATTCCTTAGAGACTTGTTGAATGGCTTTGACCAAAATGCTAATAATGATATGGACAATGAAATCCAGGCTGAGGTGGTTGCAGATGGAGATGAGGAAGCTTTTGGGACCTGGAGTAAAGGTAACTCTTGCTATGTCTTAGCAAAGAGACTGGCAGCATTTTGCCCCTTCCCTAGAGATTTGTGGAATATTGAACTTGCGGGAGATAATTTAGGGTATTTGGTGGAAGAAATTTCTAAGAATCAAAGCATTCAAGAGGTGACTCGGGTGGTGTTAAAAACATTAAGTTTTAAAAGGGAAACAGAGCATAAAAGATTGGAAAATTTGCAGCCTAATGATGCGATAAAAAAGCAAACCCATTTTCTGAGGAGAAATTCAAGACTGATGCAGAAATTTGCATAAATAACAAGGAGCTGAATGTTAATCACCAAGACAATGGGGAAAATGTTTCCAGGGCATGTCAAAGACCTTCACGGCAGCCCCTCCCATCACAAACTTGGAGACCTATGAGGAAAAGAAGGTTTTGTGGGCCCGGCCCAGAGCCCTTCTGTTGTGTGCAGCCTAGGGACTTGGTGGCCTGCATCACAGCCACTCCAGATTTAGCTAAAAGGGGCCAAGGTACATCTCAGGCTGTGGCTTTGGAGGGTGCAAGCCCCAAGCCTTGGCAGCTGCCATGTGTTCTTGAGACTGTGGGTGCCTAGAAGTCAAGAATTGAGGTTTGGGAACCTCCACCTAGATTTCAGGATGTATGGAAATGCCTGGATGTCCAGGCAGAATTCTGCTGTAGGGGCTGAGCCCTCATGGAGAACCTCTCCTAGGGAAGTGCAGAGGGGAAATGTGGGGTTGAAGCCTCCACACAGAGTCCCAAATGGGGCACTGCAAGTGGAGCTGTGAGAAGAAGACCACCATTCTCCAGACCCCAAATAGTAGATCCACCGACAGCTTGCACTGTGTGCCTCTAAAAGCTGCAGATACTCAACTCCAGCCTGTGAAAGCAGCCAGGAGAGTGGCTATACCCTGCAATGCCACAGGGACAGAGCTGCCCAAGGCCATAGGAGCCCACCTCTTGCATCAGCGTGACCTGGATGTAAGACATGGAATCAAAGGAGATCATTTTGGAGCTTTAAGATTTGACTGTCCTGCTGGATTTTGGACTTGTTTGGGGCCTGTAGCCCCTTTGTTCTGGCCAATTTCTCCCATTTGGAATGGCTGTATTTACCCAATGCTTGTACCCCCATTATATCTAGGAAGTAATTAACTTGCTTTTGATTTTACAGGCTCATAGGCAGAAGAGATTTGCCTTGTCTTGGATGAGACTTTGGACTGTGGACTTTTGTATCAATGCTGAAATCAGTTAAGACTTTGGGGACTGTTGAGAAGGTATGATTGGTTTTGAAATGTGAGGACATGAGATTTTGGAGGGTCCGGGGATGGAATGATATGGCTTGGCTGTGTCACCACCCAAATCTCATCTTGAATTGTGGCTCCCATAATTCCCACATGTTGTGGGAGGAACCAAGTGGGAGATAATTGAATCATGTGGTTTTTTTTTTTTCATACTGTTCACATGATAGTGAGTAAGTCTCATGAGATCCGATGTTTTTATAAGGTGTTTCTGCTTTTGCTTGGTGCTCATTTTTCTCTTGCCTGCTGCCATATAAAACGTGCCTTTCACCTTCTACCATGATTGTGAGGCCTCCACAGCCACATGGAACAGTGAGTCCATTAAACCTCTTTTTCTTTATAAGTTACCCAGTCTTGTGTATGTCTTTATCAACAGCATGAAAACAGACTAATAGAGTGTGTCTTCCCATAGGCCTATCGACTCGAATTCACCAAGCTTCATTCTTTTTTTTTTCCTGCTACACTATAAGCTGTTCAACTCTTCTGCTTAGTCTAAGAAACCAGTTAGTCTGGTTTCTTCTAATAGCAATTGCTTGTTAAAGGAATATAAAAGTTTTTGAGCACTTCTAAGCAGCTGTGTTATGTTAAAACATAACAAGTCTTTCTGAAAAAATTAGAGAAAACTTAGCTTCTGTATATCACTAACCAAAATAGTTGTCCTCATTTTTAACATAATCACAATGAGCTGGAACCTCACTACAACGCACAGACTGCCTCTTTGTGGCACACAGTAGGCACCCAAAAAAATTGTTGAATGGGTGAAAAATAAATGATGGAAGATTGTTTCAGTTGTGTGATTACCTAAACTACCTGCTCAAATAGGGATTCGTGAGAACTATACGTCACTTATGCTAGCATTATCTTCTAGAACTTGTAAAAAAATAATAATCTAAAATTGTCCTAGATATTTGCATTTTATGAGGAGTGGCTCCAGAATGTTGAGATTTTCAAGTGATACTGATGAATTATTACATATAAAACTCTAGGCATCCTGATAGTATTATGATTCGGACCACAGTGTAAACAACACACCCTCCACAAAAACAACACAGCCTCCACAAAATGCAACTATGGTGACTTCTCATATAACTTTATATAAGGACAAACTGAGAGGTCCCTCCTGTGGAAGTAGTTTATTACTGCTATCTTCTTTCAGGCTACCTGTATTTCTTCCAGGTTCTGGGCAGGTATTTTTGACCCTGAATTACATTATCACATGGTTTGAAGTGGAATCTGGAACTTACACAGTCTGCTTAGCATTTTTCCTCCTTTGGGATGTAACTTCATTCTTCCCCTCACTGCCAGCTGACTATAAAGAATATATGACTGCAGAAAGGACAACAACCCAAATCTGTCACAGACCCCAAGACTGCTGATGCTTCAGTCAGGAAAGGACTTCACACATGTTTAACGAGCATTGATGTAACCATTGGGTGAGCATTGCATTTTTTTGTGTTAACTCAAAATGACTATTTAGTACAACTGAAAACAGAAAAATTCCAGTTATACTCATAACAAAAAAATAGGGATATTTTAATGGTTTTTCACAATGAGTAAGTATGTTTCCATCTCATTTGAGTTTGTATGGGCAAAACACCTAAAAATAAACAATACTGAATTTTATTCTACTTTCCTGATAGTTTAAAGCATATTTTAAACTAGCAATGTTTGAAAATTTAAAACATCTCAGACATTGAAATTATAAAAAAACAGGTAAAGAAAAAAAGGTAGGATAGTGAAAGTAGAAGGAAGAATTTATATTTGTTCTCTCTTGCACAGAAATACCTTCTGGAATTCCTGAATCAAACAGCATTTGAAACATTTTAAATGTGGTATCCCATGAGTTCAAGAGATAAACCATCTCCCTCAGTATAGATCAATTTTTTTTCATTCTACTGAAAACAATATCTTTAATAAATATTTTTTAATACTTAAAGCCAACAAGTATTTTTTAATGCTTGTTACAAATCCAACATTCCAGGTTCTGGGGATGATGGAAAATAAATAAACAATATAGTTACTGGATTCATGAGAGTCTCAAAATTTTTATTAGGAAAAAAGATTTACATATATGAAGCCATTAAACTATGACATTAACTTTCTAATCTATACAGACAATAAATAATATTCAGGGTAATAATTTTTATTTAAAGCCATCTTCCCATTTCTCATCACTAATTGTCTTGATTCTGCATTAAAAGATTCAGGCCAAGACAACACTCTCCCAGATAGATAAGGGAAGCCTGCGGGATAGGATGAAATAGCCATGTTATAAAGATTGTCCCTTTTCCTGATGCACATTTTGTGTAAGAAAGAATGAGCCAAAGGGATATTAGTGTCATGTTAAATATTGTGGACATCTGAGCTTTGACTTCTTATTGAAATAATGGGAGAGGAAAAAAATTTGAAGTTGTGAACTAGAAAGGAACCTGGGCAGACCAAGGCAGAGATTAGAGCAGTAATTCAAAAATGAGTGTTATTAGATAATGACCAGTGACGTTTGTTTTTATTTTTAATTTTAGTGAGTACATAGTTATGTATATATATATGAGGTGCATGAAATGTTTTGATTCAGGCATGCAATGCATAATAATCACATTGTGAAAAATGGGGTATCCATCCTCTCAATCATGTATCCTTTGTGTTAAGAACAATCCAATTATACTCTTTTAGTTATTTTAAAATGTACAATTAAGTTATTATTTACTATAGTCTCCTGTTGTGCTATCAAATGGTAGGTCTTATTCATTCTTTCTATTATTTTTGTACCCATTATTCATCCTCACCTCTTCCCCCACACCCCCAGTTCCCTTCCTAGCTTCTGTTAACCATCCTTCTACTTACTTTCTATGTTCATGAGTTCAACTGCTTTAATTTTTAGATCCCTCAAATACGTGAAAAGATGTGACAATTGTCTTTCTGTGCCTAGATTATTTCACTTAATGTAATAATCTGCAGTTCCATCCACGTTGTTGCAAATGACAGAGTCTCATTCTTTTTTATGACTGAATGATACTCCATTGTGTATATGTACCAATTTTCTTTAACCATTTATCTGTCAACTGACACTTAGGTTGCTTCTAAATCTTAGCTATTGTGAACAGTGCTATAACGAACATGGGAGTGCAGATATCTCTTCAATATACTGATTTCCTCTCTTTTGGATATATACCAAGTAGTGGGATTTCTAGATCATATGGTAGCTGAATTTTGAGTTTTCTTGGGAAGCTCCAAACTGTTCTCCATAGTGGTTGTACTAATTTACATTCCCACCAACAGTGTACAAGTGTTCCCCTTTCTCCACATCTCCTCCAGCATTTTGCCTGTTTTAGGGGGATATAAGCCATTTTAACTGGGTGAGATGATTTCTCATTGTAGTTTTGATTTGCATTTATCTGACGATCAATGATGTTTAGCACATTTTTATATGCCTGTTTGCCATTTGTATGTCTTCTTTTAAGAAGTAACTATTTACATTTTTTGGCTTTTTTATTCAATTATTAGATTTTTTTTTCCTGTTGAGTTGTTTCAGCTCCTTGTATTAACCCCTTGTCAGATGGATAGTTTGCAAATATTTTGCCCCATTCTATGGCTTGTCTCTTCACTTTCTTGATTGGTTCATTTGCTGTGAAGAAGCTTTGTAACTTGATGTGAGCCCATTTGTCCATTTTGGCTTTGGTTTCCTGTGCTTTTGGGTATTGCTCAAGACATTTTTGCCTAGACCAGTGTCCTGGAGAGTTGCCCTGACATTTTCTCATAATAGTTTCACAGTTTGAGGCCTTAGATTGAAGACTTTAATCCATTTTGATTTTATTTCTGCATATGGCTAGAGATAGGGGCCTAGTTTCATTCTTCTGCATGTGGATATCTAATTTTCCCAACACCATTTATTGAAGAGACTGTCTTGCTTCAGAGTATGTTCTTGGCACCTTTGTTGAAAACAAGTTCACTATAAGTGTTTGAATTTGTTTCTGAGTTCTCTGTTTCATTGGTCTATGTATCTGTTTTCATGTCAGTACCAGGCTCTTTTGGTTATTATTTGTAATATAATTTGAAGTCAAGTAATGTGATTCCTCCATTTTCGTTCTTTTTGCTTAGGACAGCTTTAGCTATTCTGGGTCGTTTCCGGTTTTACATACATTTTAGGATTCTTTTATCTATTTCTGTGAAGAATGTCATTGGTATTTTGATAGGAATTGCATTGAATCTGTGGATCACTTTGGGTAGTATGGACATTTTAACAATATTCATGCTTCCAATATATGAACATAAAATATCCTTCAACTTTTTAGTGTCCTCTTCAATTTCTTTCATCAGTGTTTCACAGTTTTCATTATAGAGCTCTTTCACTTCTTTGATTAATTCCTGTGTATTTATTTTATGTGTGTGTTGTAAATTAGATTACTTTTTTATTTTTTCAGATTGTTCACTTCATTATTGGCATATAGAAGTGCTGCTGATTTTTGTATGTTGATTTCTTTTGTCTGAAACTTTGTTAAATTTGTTTATCTGTTCTTTTTGTCAAGTCTTCAGATTTTTCCAAATATAAAATCATATTATCTGCAAAAAAGGATAATTTTACTTCTTCCATTCCAATTTTGATGTCCTTTGTTTCTTTCTCTTATCTGACTGCTATAGCTAGGACTTCCAGTACTATGTTAAACAACAGTGGTAACAGCGAGCTTCATTGTCATGTTCCAGGTATTAGAGGAAAGGCTTTGAGTTTTTTCCCATTCAGTATCATACTAGTTGTGGGTCTGTCATAGATGGCTTTTATTATGTTGATGTATGTTCCTTCTGTACACAGTGTTTTTTAGAATTTTTGTCATGAAGGGATGTTAAATTTTATCAAATGTTTTCAGTATCACTGAAAGGATCATACGGTTTTTATTTTTTATTCCATTAATAGGATGTATCACATTGATTGAGTTGCATATGTTGAACCATCCTTGCATCCCAGGGATAAATCCCACCTGGTCATGATGAACGATTTTTCAAATGTGTTTTTCAATTGGCTTTGGTAGTATTTCATTGAGGATTTTTGCATCAATATTCATTAGATACATTTTTTATTTGTCTGTCTGCTTTTGCTTTCAGGGTTTGCTTTCTGGCCTTGTAGAATGATTTTGAAAGTATTTGCTCCTCCTCTACTTTTTGAATAGTTTGATTAGGATTGATATTAGTTCTTCTTTAAATTTTTGGTAGAATTCAGCAGTGAAGCAATCAGGTTCTGGGCTTTTCTCTACTAAGAGACTTTTTATAATGGTTTTAATCTCATTACTTTTTATTGGTCTTTTCAGGTTTTGATCTTTTTTTTCCTGGTTAAATCTTGGTAAGTTGCATGTGTCCAGGAATTTGTCCATTTCTTCTAGTGACATATAGTTGCCTCGTAACCACTAACAGTTCTTTAAATTTCCACTGTAATTCTGGAGAATTTCTGCAGTAATTAAGGAGAGTAATAAAGCAGAGTAACATCTCCTTTTTCATTTCTAATTTTATTTATTTGTATTTTCTCTTTTTTTCTTAGTCCGTCTAAAAGTTTGTCAATTTTGTTTAACTTTTCAACAAACCAACATTTTTTCCCTTGATCTTTTGTATTGTTGTCTGCATTTCAATTTCATTTATTTTTGCTCTGATCTTTTTTGTCTCTTGTCTTCTACTAATTTTGGATTTGACATGCTCTTGCTTTTCTAATTCTTCTAGATGCATTATTAGATTGTTTATTTGAAGATTTTCTCTGTTTTGATATAGGCACTTACAGTTATTAACTTTCTTCTTAGTATTGCTTTTGCTGTATCCCATAGATTTTGGTAGGTTTTGTTTCCGTTATCATTTGCTTTAAGAAATTTTTCAATTTCATTCTTAATTTCTTCACCAACTCACTAGTCACTAAGGAGCACATTGTTTAATTTTTATGTATTTGTATAGTTTTCAAAATCCCTTTTGTTATTAATTTCTGTTATTATTTATTCTGTTTTGGTCAATGAAGATGCTTGATAGTATTTAAAATTTTTTGAATATTTCAATACTTGTTTTATGACCTAACATATGGTCCATCCTTGAAAATGATCCATGTACTGAAGAAAAAAATGTGTATTCTGCAGCCACTGGATGAAAGATTCTGTAAATATCAATTAAATCCATGTGGTCTATAGGGCAGCTTAAATCATGTTTCTTTCTTGATTTTCCGTCTGGAAGATCTGTCAAATGCTAAAAGTGGGGTGTTGAAGTCTCTAGCTGTAATTGTATTTAGGCCTCTCTCTCTCTGTCTCTCTCTCAATCTAATAATATTTGATTTATATATCTGGGTACTCCAGTGTTTGGTGCATGTATATTTATAATTGTTATATCCTCTTGCTGAGTTGACCCCTTTGTCGTTATATAGTGACCTTCTTTGTCTCTTCTTATAGTTTTTGTCTTGAAATCTATTTTGTCTGATATAAGTACAGCTACTTCAAATCTTTTTTAGTTTCCATTGACATGGCTTATCTTTTTCCATCCGTTATTTTCAGTGTATGTTTCTCTTTATAGGTGAAATATTTTTCTTGAAGGCAACAGATCAGTGGGTCTCTTTTTTGTATCCATTTAGCTACTCTAGGTTTTTTAATTGGAAAATTTTGTCCATGTATATTCAATGTTATTATTGATAAGTAATGACTTACTCTTGCCATTTTGTTACTTGTTTTCCGTTTGTTTTGAGGTATTATCTTCTTTCTATCTTTCTTATCTTCTTTTTAGTGAAGGCATTTTTCTCTGGTGTTGTGATTTAGTTTCTTGCCTTTCATTTTTTGTGTATCTGTTGTAAGTTTTTTGGCTTGAGGTTACCATAAGGCTCATGAATGCTATCTTATAACCCATTATTTTAAGTTGATAACATTGTTTGCATAAACAAACAACAAAAAGAAAACTAACAAAGACTCTATGCCTTAACTTCATTCCTTCACTTTCTAACTTTTTGTTGTTTCTATTTATCTCTTTTTACTATGTCTTGAAAAGTTGTTATAGTTATTCTTTTTGATTGGTTCATCATTTAGTCTTTCTACTTAGGCTAAGAGTTTACACATCACAGCTACAGTGTCACAATATTTTGTGTTTTTTTGTGTACTTACTATTACCAGTGAATTTTGTACCTTCAGACGGTTTCTTTTTTTCTTTTCTTTTCTTTTTTTTTTTTTTTTTTTTTTTTTTTTTTGAGACAGAGTCTTGCTCTGTTGCCCAGGCTGGAGTGCGTGCAGTGGCACGATCTCGCCTCACCACAAGCTCCGCCTCCTGGGTTCATGCCATTCTCCTGCCTCAGTCTCCTGAGCAGCTGGGACTACAGGCCCCTGCCTCCACGTCTGGCTAATTTTTTTTTGTATATTTAGTAGAGATGGGTTTTCATCATGTTACCCAGGATGGTCTCGATCTCCTGATCTTGTGATCCACCTGCCTCAGCCTCCCAAAGTGCTGGGATTACAGGCATGAGCCACTGCGCCCAGCCCAGATGATTTCTTATTGCTCTTTTATGTCACTTACTTTCTGACTGAAGCACTCCCTTTAGCATGTCTTGCAGGACAGGTCTGGTGTTAATGAAATCCCTCAGATTGGTTTTGTATTTTTTTTTGGTCTGGGAAAGTTTTTATTTTGCCTTCATGTTTGAAGGATATTTTCACCAGATGTCCTACTCTAGGGCAAACGTTTTCCTCCTTCAGCACTTTAAATATATTATGCTACTCTCTCCTGACCTATAAGGTTTCCACTGCAAAGTCTGCTGCCACACGTATTGGAGCTCTGTTGTATGTTGTGTGTTTCTCTTGTTGCTTTTAGGATCCTCTTTTTCCTTGACCTTTGGGAGTTGGATTATTAAATGCCTTGAGGTTGTCTTCTTTGGGTTAAATCTGCTTGGTGTTCTATAACCTTATTGTACTTGGATATTGATATCTTTCTCTTGGTTTGAGAATTTCTTTATTATCACTTTAAATAAACTTCTTACACCTGTATCTTCCTCTACCTCCTCTTTAGGGTGAAGAATGCTTAGTTTTGCCCTTTTCAGGCTATTTTCTAGATCCTGTAGTGTGCTTTGTTGTAGTTTTTTATTCTTTTTTCTTTTGTCTCCTCTGACTGTACATTTTAATAGCCTGCATTCAAGCTCACTAATTCTTTATTCTGCTTGACCAATTCTGCTATTCAAAGGCTCTGATGTATTAGCATTCTTTAGTTGCATTTTTCAGATCTAGAATTTCTGTTTGATTCTTTTTATTTTAATCTGTTTGTTAAATTTATCTGATAGAATTCTGAATTCCTTCTCTGTTATATTGAATTTCTTTGAGTTTCCTCAACACAACTACTTTGAATTCTCTCTGAAAGGTCCCATATCTGTTTCTCCAGGATTGGTCCCTAGTGCTTCATTTAGTTCATTTGGTGAGGTCATGTTTTCTTGAAATATCTTGATACTTGTAGGTGTTCATCTGTGTCTGGGCACTGAAGAGTTAGGCATTTATTATAGCCTTCCCAATCTGGGCTTGTTTTTACCCATCCTTCTTGGGAAGGCTTTCCAGATATTGAAAAGGACTTAGATGTTGTGATCTAAGTCATATTTGCTTTAGGGGGCACCTCAAGCTCAGTAACACTGTGTTTCTTGCAGACTTGTACAGATACGGCCTTGATGGTCTTGGACAAAATCCAGAAAAATTCTGTATTAGCAGACAGAGACTCTTGTTCTCGTTTTTTATTTTCTCCCAAACAAATGAAATCTTCCTATCTGTGCAGAGCCATACGGAGCAGAAGATGGAGTGACAGAAGAACCCCTGTGGCCACCCCATTATGACTATGCTGGGTCACACGTGAAGTCAGCACAGTACTGAATCTCACCTCAAGCCTACTGTAATGACTCCCTGGCTATGACCTATGTTCACTCACAGCCCTTGGGCTCTATAATCAGCAGGTAGCAAAGCCACCCAGGGCTGTGTGTGTCCTTTGCTTCAGGGTGGCAGGTTACCCCAGTCCCCAGGCGAGTCCAGAGGTGGCATCTTGGAACCAGGGAATAGAGTCAGGAATCTTAGAAGTCTACCTGGTGTCTTTTTGTACTACAGCTGAGCTGGCACTCAAACGACAAGATGCAGTCTTTCACACTCTTCTCTCTCTTTTCCAAAGGCAGAGGAGTCTCACCCCACGGCCACCTCCACTACAGGTCCATGGTGAGTACTACCAGACGACTGCTGATGTTCCCTCATGGTCCAAAAGCTCTTGAGTCAACATGAAGTGAATGCTGCCTGGTCTGGGACTCACCCTTCAGGGAATTGGGTTTCTCTCTGGGTCAGAGCAGGTCCAGAAATGCTGTCCAAAAGCCAAGCCTTGGAACTGGGGACCCCAAGAGCCCATTTGGTGCTCTACTCCTCTGTGGCTGACCTAGTACCTAAGGTGCAAGTCAATGTTCCATTTACTTTTCACTTCACTTTTCTCAAGGGGAAGGAGTATTGCCCCATAGCAACCACAGCTGGGGATGTGCTAATTCTCACCTTAAGCCAGCAAGTCTGAGAATCTCACCCAAAGCCCTCGACATAGTACCTGGGCATCACTGTTGGTTATTCAGAGCCCATGGGCTCTTCAGTTAGCAGGTGATAAACCCTGCCAGGACTGGGTCCTTCCCTTCATGGCAGCAGGGTCTGTTCTGGCCTAGGGTGTGTCCAGAGATGTCATTTGGGAGTTAGGTCCTGGAAAGAGGGCACTGTGACTCTGACTGATGCCCTATTTTGCCAGGGCTCAGCTGGTATCCAAGATGCAAGACAAAGTCCTCCTCACTCTTTCCTCTCCTCTCCTCAAGCAGAAGGAAGGTGTCTCTTTTGGTGCTGAGAGCTATGCAGCTTGGAGTTTCAGAAAGAGTGATGCCAGCACTACTTTAGCTGCCCTCACTGGCATCTTGGTAGGTCGCGTGCCCCCATAAGTCTACTGTCTCTGGGCCAAGTTCAGCACTAGACCTCATGTAAAAGTTGCAGTCCTGGTGGCCTAGACTGCCTTTCAAGTTTATTAGAACTCCAGAGCACATTATCCCACTGTGGTGAGGCTTGCAGAAACTCAAGGTCTGACCCCTGGGATCAGTGATTCCCCTCTGGCCAGCTCTGGTTTAAATGCTCCCTCCATAGTTGGGTGTCAGTTGAGTTTGGTCTGGTTTTCCTTTCTGCTATAACAGGACAGTACTGAGTTCAATGCCCCACAATTGCTGTTCTTTCCCTCACCCAGTGCCCAGAAACACTATCCACACCACTCCATCACGGCTGAGGGTTGGGGAAGGGATGGTATCAGCAATTCAAGACTGTTTTCTCTACCTCTTCAATACTTATTTCAGCAATATAAAGTTAAAACCAGATATTGTGAGAGCTCACCTGATTTTTAGTTCTCATGAAAGTGCTTTTCTTGTGTAGATATTGTTAAATGGGTGTCTTTGTCAGTGGGGCAGCAGGCAGTGTCAGAGGAGCCTTCTATTTTGTCATCTTGCTCCACCTCCTAGTGCCATTTATTGAGAAGCATACACTTATTAGGTCCTTCAGGTAGGTTATACTTAATCATTTTTTAAAGTAAAGTATGCTTATATTTGCTATTACATTTTTTAAATTATTTTTAGATTCAGGGGTTACATGTGCAGGTTTGTTACATGGACGGACATATTGTGTAAGTTATGCCTAATTTTTGCAACAACTTTTATAGTTTGGAATTCTTTACTCACATGTCACTGATGAGGAAACTGAAACTCCCAGGGTTTAAGTAACTCCCCTAAGATTTCACAGCTAGAGAAAGTAGATAAATTCTTGACTCTTAAGCCCTTAGTTTTCCTACTCTACCAACAGTTTCTCTGAACTCATTCCATAGGACCTTGAACCCATGAGATGCACACACATCTTGAGTGCAGCAGATGACACAGTAAGAGATGCAGTATAGCAAACCTTCAGCAAGCATTTATTGGGTTCCTATTAGGCCAGGAACTGCACTAGATGCTAGACAAGCAAGAGACAAGAGGCAGAGGCTAGCCTTGCCTGTCTTGTGGGGAGCCTAGAATACATGATCAGAACAGATGGGGAGAAAAGAGGGACTCAGCATCATCTCGCACATCATAGACCTGCTTTCCTACAAGATGTCAAAAGCATCAGTAGAAGGTTAAGTTATGGAAGATAAGATTAGTTCACAAACTATGCCCAATTTCAAGCCCTGGAAGCAAAAGGTGTGAGAGAAGAAATAGCAGAATGTAATACTAATAATGACAGCAATCAAAATTTCCTGAGTGCTTACTAGGTGCCAAACACTCTTTTATACACTTAACATATGTTAATTTATTTAATATAAAAAGCATCAGAGCTATTTGTAGACTAAGAGCAGTAAATCATGTTGCATAAAAAATGATTATCTTATGAAATCTCTATGTCATTATTAACCTCAATAAACTGAAGTCCTTGGTCTCAATCTACTTGAGTATTTTCATATCATCTGTGCCAAAATCATCATTTTAGCAGACAATTTTTAGTATTGAGACTGAGAGTGAAAAAAAATCTCAACAGTGAATTCATTTATCATCAGGAGCATATTATTCAGCCAATTTATCTTGTTAAGACCTTTAAGGAGTTGCCTTTTCCAAACTTCAACCAATTCTTGTTAAAATATAGGTATTCATAAGTTTGGTTATTTTCCCCGTTGAAGCCCATGCCAGGGTAACATGAGCTCTCTGCTAGATAGAAATTTATATCAGCCTGTATAATATTCAAAATACAATATTAACTTTTGCATTTATACCAGATATCTCAACTATTTGCTTTGCTTTATGATCGAGTAGAACTCCTATACTTCAGGATACAGTGGCTCTAGGCTCAAAATATGAACAGACATGTAATAAAAAATAGCATCCACAAACATATTAATGGTTATTCAACTTCATTACTCATCAGAGAATTAAAAACTAAAGCTGCCATATGATACTACTTCACACCATCTACTATGGCTAAAATGAAAAAGACTCTCAACACCAAGTGTTAGCAAAGATGCGGAGCAAACAGAACTCTCCAACACTACTAGGGAAAGTATAAACTGAAACACTGCTTGGCAAAATCTATTAAAAGTGTATGCTAAGAGAACAAAATACCTAGAAATACAGCAAACAAGGGATGTGAAGGACCTCTTCAAGGAGAACCACAAACCACTGCCCAAGGAAATCAGAGAGAACTCAAACAAATGGAAAAACATTCCATCCTCATGGATAGGAAGAATCAATATTGTGAAAATGGCCAAACTGCTGAAAGTAATTCATAGATTCAATGCTATTCCCATCAAATTACCATTGACATTCTTCTCAGAATTAGAAAAACCTACTTTAAATTTCATATGGAATCAAACAAGACCCCGTATAACCAAGACAGTGCTAAGCAAAAAGAACAAAGATGGAGGCATCACACTACCTGACTTAAAACTATACTACAAGGCCACAGTAACCAAAACAGCATGGCACCGGTACCAAAACAGACATAACGACCAATGGAACAGAACAGAGACCTCAGAAATAACACCACACATCTACTACCATCTGACCTTCAACAAACCTGACAAAAACAAATAATGGGGAAAGGATATTCTATTCAATATATGGTGCTGGGGAAATTTGCTAGCCATATGCAGAAAACTGAAACTGGACCCCTTCCTTACACCTCATACAAAAATTAACTCAAGATGGATTAAAGACCTAAATATAAAACCCAAAACCATAGATTTCAAAAATTTTCTCCCATTCGGTAGGTTGCCTGTTCACTATGATGATAGTTTCTTTTGCTCTGCAGAAGCTCTTCAGTTTAATTAGGCCTCATTTGTCAATTTTGGCTTTTGTCGTCATTGCTTTTGCAATCTATCCATCTGACAAAGGGCTAACATCCAGAACCTACAAAGAACTTAAACAAGTTTACAGGAAAAATACAACCCCATCAAAAAGTGGACAAAGGATATGAACAGACACTTCTCAAAAAAAAGACATTTATGCAGCCAACAAACATTTATGAAACATTTATGAAAAATGTTCATCATTCCTGGCCATTAGAGAAATGAAAATCAAAACCACAATGGGATACCATCTCATGCCAGTTTGAATGGCGATTATTAAAAAGTCAGGAAACAACAGATGCTGGCGAGGATGTGGAGAAATAGGAATGTTTTTACACTGTTGGTGGGAGTGTAAATTAGTTCAACCATTGTGAAAGACAGTGTGGTGATTCCTCAAGGATCTATAACCAGAAATACCATTTGACCCAGCAATCCCATTACTGGGTATATACCCAAAGGATTATAAATCATGCTATGATAAAGACACATGTATACATATGTTTACTATGGCACTATTCAAAATATCAAAGACTTGGAACCAACCCAAATTTCCATCAATGATAGACTGGATAAAGAAAATGTGGCACATATACACCATGAAATACTATGTAGCCATAAAAAAGGATGAGTTCATGTCCTTTGCAGGGACTTGGATGAAGCTGGAAACCATCATTCTCAGCAAACTATCAGAAGAACAGAAAACCAAACACTGCATGTTCTCACTCATTAAGTGGAAGTTGAACAATGAGAACACATGGACACAGGGAGGGGAAGATCACACACCAGGGCCTGTCAGGGGGTGGGGGGAGGTAGGGGAGGGAGAGCATTAGGAGAAATACCTAATGCAGGTGATGGATTGATGGGTGCACTAAGCCACCATGGCACGTGTATACCTATATAACAAAACTGCACATTTTGCATGTGTATCCCAGAACCTAAAGTAAAATTAAAAAATAAAAAATAAGTTTAAAAAAAACCCAAAACCATAAAAACCCTAGAAGAAAACCTAGGCAATACCATTCAGGACACAGTCTTGGGCAAAGACTTCATGATGAAAATGTCAAAAGCAATTGCAACAAAAACCAAAACTGACCAATGGAATCTAATTAAACTAAAGAGCTTCTGCACCAAAAGAAACTATCACCAGAGTAAACAGGAAACCTATAGAATAGGAGAAAAATTTTGCCATCTATCCATCTGACAAAGGGCTAATATCAAGAATTTACAAGAAATTTAAACAAACTTACAAGAAAAAAACAAACAATCCCAAAAAAAAAAATGGGCAAAGGACATGAACAGATGCTTCTCAAAAGAAGACATTTACGTGGACAACGAACATGAAAAAAAAGCTCAACATTGCTGATCATCGGAGAAATGCAAATCAAACCCACAATGAGATACCATCTCATGCCAGTCAGAATGGCAATTATTAAAAAGTTAAGAAACAACAGATGCTGGCAGGGCCGTGGAGAAATAGGAATGCTTTTACACTGTTGGTGGGAATGTAAACTAGTTCAACCATTGAGGAAGACAGTGTGGTGATTCCTCAAGGATCTAGAACCAGAAATACCATTTGAACCAGCCATCCCATTACTGGGTATATACCCAAAGAAATATAAATTATTCTACTATAAAGACACATGCATACGTATGTTTATAGCAGCACTATTTACAATAGCAAAGACATGGAACCCATCAAAATACCCATCAATGATAGACTGTATAAAGAAAATGTGATACATATACAACATGGAATACTATGCAGCCATAAAAAGGAATGAGATTATGTCCTTTACAGGGACATGGATGAAGCTGAAAGCTGTCATCCTCAGCAAACTAATACAGGAACAGAAAGCCAAACACTGCATGTTCCCACTCATAAGTGGAAGTTGAACAATGAGAACACATGGACACAGAGAGAAGGAACAACACACACCAGGGCCTGTTGAGGGTGGGAGCGAGGGGAGGGAACTTAGAGGACAGGTCGATAGGTGCAGCAAACCACAATGGCACACATATACCTATGTGACAAACCTGCATGTTCTGCACATGTATTCCAGGTTTTTTGTTAGAAGAAATAAAGAAAAAAAATTTTAAGTGTATGCTTGTATACTCTATAGTGTAATGTTACGCTTAGGTATATACCCAACAGAAATGTATACATATACCACAAAAAGACATCTATAAACATGTCTATAGCAGCACATTTATAATAAGCAAAAATTGGAAACTACCTGAATGTCATTAACAATAAAATGGATAAACTGTGTTGTATTCACATAACAGAAAACTACACAGAAATAAATATTTGTGATCTACAACTACACTCAAAAAACATGAATAAATCTCACAAACATCATATTGAGAGTAAAAAGATTCACCACTTTTTGAAAATTCATTGAGCTTTATACTTATGATTTGCTCATATATGACTTTTTCTTTATGTTTGTTACATTTCAGTAAAACTTTTGCCAAAATTCAGGAGGTTCAGAGGGTAGTATAATGAATATTTCTCTGCCTTCTACAAAATAACAGCTAATATGAATATGTATGAAAAAGTTCCACAGTAAATTTCTCTTAAAATATGACATAAAAAATGTTTGTCTCTCCTGAATACTTATATGCTTCATTTATTAGAAAACTCAGAGCTTACTTTCATACTTCAAAGCAGTATTCTTAACCAAAATTTTCCAGTACTCTTAACTCCCAATTCAATACTTATTTTTCACCCTTTAATTCATTTTTGAATGATTCTGTCATATTTATATCTACTTAAGCAGCTAAGATCTGCAAAACCTTTCTGGAGTTAGTTGAGGTGTAAAAATAAGTACTTAAGTGTAGCGAGGCTAGATTAGTGATCAAACATAGCCTTCAATTATATTACAAACTTACACCTAGGTATTTCATTTAACTTTTAGTACACTCCTGTCTTAACTTCTTTCGTTCTTCTGTAACAGAATACCTGAAACTGGGTAATTTAGGCTGGAAGGTGTAATGTTAAGGGTTCTGCATCTTAAGAAGGCCTTCTTGCTACATCTTCCATGGTGGAAGTAGAAGGGAAGAGGGCACACAGAACCGAACTCACTTTTATAACAAACCCACTCCTTGCTGACTGCGATGAGCCCTCGAGATCTAATCACCTCTTAAAGGTCCTTCTTCTCAACCCTGATGCATTGGAGATTAAGTTTTCAAAAAATGGGCTTTAGAGAACACATTCAAACTGTAGCATTCATTATAAATGTTACTATAACATGATTAATAATTTTAAAGCAAAAATCTACTAATCATACAACCAAATAAGCCTAATATATCAAATGCAAATATTAAACTTACATGGACTCTAGTAATCATCTAATCATTACACTGGACTGTCTCAAATTGAGTCTATCTCTAGTTTTTTGTAGAGAGTAGAGGAAAGCTTACATCATTTTCATCATGAATGGTTAACATTACAAAACCCACAAAGACATCATCCAGACAAGAGGAAGTTTACTATCAATGAAATTGAATGTGTAGCTCAAACTCTCATTTTATGAAAAATAAAAAACAAACATAACAATACAAGCAGTGGCAAACCAAAAATGATGTTATTTGATGAGTTTACTATAAATTCTAAATAAAAGAAAATGGGAAAAAGCTGATGTAGCAGAGATAAGTATAAACTCAATACTCCTTGTTTTCCTATTACTTGCTTAAAAAGCAAATAAATATCACATTGTGTAACTGTAATGAAAATAAGCAAACATCAAATATTGGGAAAGATTTTTTTTCAAAAAGAAAATCCAAACTGACTTTCAACTGTTAATAACTTGAGCTTCCCAATGGGATGGCTTGGTTTTGGATTCCTGCTGTTGTTGTTGTCATTGCTGTTTTTAAAAGATAATGTCATAGGCTTTCTCCATTAAGCAGAACAATCTTGTATGTATTCTCTGTCTTTTCTGGGAAATACTCTATCAAATTCCATTATTGATCATTTTTATTCCCTTAACTGGATAGATTACATTTTTTTCTTTTATTTTGGGTTCTGGGATATGTGTGCAGAATATGCAGGTTTGTTACACAGGTACACATGTGCCATGGTGGTTTGCTGCACCTGTCAACCCATCATCTAGGTTTTAAGCCCCGCATGCATTAGCTATTTGTCCTAATGCTCCCCACAACCCCCAACAGGCCCCAGTGTGTGTTGTTCCCCTCCCTGTGTCCATGTGTTCTCATTGTTCAACTCCCACTTATGAGAACATGCAGTGTTTGGCTTTCTGTTCCTGTGTTAATTTGCTGAGAATGGTGGTTTCCAGCTTTATCCATGTCCCTGCAGAGGACATGAACTCATTCTTTTTTATGGATGCATAGTGTTCCGTGGTGTATATGTGCCACATTTTCTTTAACCACTCTATCATTGATGGACATTTGGGTTGGTTCCAAGTCTTTGCTATTGTGAATAGTGCTGCAATAAATGTATGTGTGCATGTATCTTTATAGTAGAATGCCTTATAATCCTTTGGGTATATACCCAGTAATGGGATTGCTGGGTCAAGTGGTATTTCTGGTTCTAGATCCTTGAACAGTCGCCACACTGTCTTCCACAATGGTTGAACTAATTTACACTCCCACCAACAGTGTAAAATCATTCCTATTTCTCCACATCCTCCACAACCTGGCCAGCATCTGTTGTTCCCTGACTTTTTAATAATCGCCATTCTAACTGGCATGAGATGGTATCCCATTGTGGTTTTGATTTGCATTTCTCTAATGACAAGGGATGATTAGCTTTTCTCATATGTTTGTTGGCTACATAAATGTTTTCTTTTGAGAAGTGTCTGTTCATATCCTACATTAAATTTTTTGTTTTGTTTTTGTTTTCTATTTTCTCTTATCTTGCTCACTAAAGAATAGTTTTAAAATAATATTAGATGAGGTAATAGCAGTTAACAAATATTGAGTAATAATTACAAGTCAAGCATTCTTCCAAGCACCTTATGTATAATAAATTCATTTAATTTTCAGAACAATCTTATGGGGTAGGTGCTATCATTATCACTGTTGTAGAGATGAAGAAACTAAAGAACAGAGGATTTAAATTATATCCCAAGGCTACCCAGCTAAGGTGTTAAATTTCAAATCCACTTGATAATACAAGAAGACCATGTAGGTTAATTTTCACTATATGATGAAATGAATATGTAAAATACAAAAATTCAAAGGTTATGTCAATTAAAAAAACACTTGTCAACAATGTTGAATTATTTAACTCAGCACTATCTTCTTTCAAATTACCACTTTCACATAACAATAAATTACACTAAAGTTAAGACACAAGGGGCTTCTATCTTGATGTCTTCAAATAGAATTTGGCATTTTGTTTTAAAGACAACATCAGCTGAAAGTTTCTTCTAAGCAGAAGTGAATATGGTCAATTTCATACTATACAGAGTTATGTTCAACATCAGAGAGGTTTAAGAAACCTCCTCAATGCTCCTCAGGGACCAATTTAAAAAATAACCCACTTTGCAAGGATCTCACCCTCAACAAACCCAGTAGCAGCTTTTTCAGTAATCAAATAAATAGAGAAATAAAGTAATTCAGAAATGGGTAGGTACCCTTTATCTGAACAGGAGCAAACAAAGCCTGGCTGAAGACTACCCTCAGTAATACCTCTTCTTCACAGTATGAGCAGCTGATCTCTGAAATAAACTTGCTTGTGAAGATGCTTAAGTTAACATCTGCAGAACTTCAGAAAGAGATTAGATAAAGCCCAGTAGGAATGATGGTGACTCATCCTAGAAAATAAAGAGACCCACAGGAAGAGGTGATTGTGTATACAGGATACAAACACAAAGACAAATAGTGAAAGAAAAGCAAAACATTAAAGATTGAGCAATTCATTTTTTAAAAAGAATTAATAAATTAATTCAATCGTTGCAATCATCTGATAACCTTTGACAAATAATGATAAATGGTTAAGTAAAATAAAGGATTAAAAAAGTAATTTGTGAAAAATCTGACTAAGAAGTAGTATAATATTAAGTGACTGTGATAACTTAAAATGCATACTGTAAACACTAGAATAACCACTAAATAAACTAAAGAGGTGTAACTAATAAGGCAACAGAGAAGGTAAAATGAAGCACTAAAAAATCACTCAATCTGTAAAAAGACAATGAAAGAGGAAAAGAGGGACAAAAAAATAGGCAAAATATAGAACAAAAGAAAAAAGAAATAAACCGCAGATTTAAATCCAATAATATAGAAAATTACATTAAATGTAAATGATCTGAATATTTGCATTTGATAATTAATAATTGTCTCTCTTCAGTGACATGATAATAAACATTGAAAATTATAAGAAACCTACAAAAGGAATACTAGTACTAACAAGGTCACAAAATACATAGTAAATATGGAAAATCAATTATATGCTGTCTACTAACAAAGAAAGATGGGAAAATAAAATTTGAAAAAATACATATATTATAATAGCATTCAAAAGTTTAGGGATAAATTTAAGAAAACATGTGCAAGGCCTGTGCACTGAAAGCTACAAAACATTGCTAAGAGAGCTTAAAGAGTACCTAAACAGATGAAGAATTATACCTACAAATTGGGTTTGGTGTATACTGCTCAAGAGATGGGTGACTAAAATCTCACAAATCACCACTAAAGAACTTACTCATGTAACCAGATACCACCTGTTCCCCAAAAACCTATGGAAATAAAAAAAGAGATATTGAAGATTGTTAATATGTCAGTTCACAAATTGATATGTAGATTCAATATGATCTTATTCAAAAATCCCAGAAAAAATGTTTTTTAATATTGAGGGTTTTTTTTTTGGTTGCTTTAGTTGTTTTGCTTTTCAGTAGTAATTGAAAGGTAATTCTAAAATTTATATAGAAATGCAATGTACCTAGATTAACCAAGTCCTTTTTGAAAAAGAACAAAGTTGGAGCATTTATATTATCTGACTTCAAGACTTATTATAAAGCTATGGTAATTGGAGCAATGTAATATTTTATTAAGCATAGACATATAGATCAACAAAAACAGAATAGAGTGTTCATAAATGGATCTATCAATATGTAGCTAATGGATATTCACAAAAGTTCCCAAAATAATTTAACGGTGTAAAGGTAGACTTTTTCAATGACTGGTGGTGCTGAAACAGATGGATATATGAGGGAGCAAAATGAAGTCTTTATCTTTACATCATACCATACACAAAAATTAAGTGTAAAAAAAGATCATAGAACTAAACATAAAATTTCAACCTAAAAACTTCTAAAAGAAGACCTAAGAGAGATTATTATTGAATATTGGATTAGGCAGATTTCCTAAAACACAAACACACACACAAACCATCAAGGAAATAAAAGCAATAAACTAGTCTTCATCAAATTAAAAACTGGTGTTTTCAAAATACACCGTTAAGTCACTCCATCTTCTAACTTCAGGCTCTAAAAGAGACCTCTTCCCTCTGCTTGAGGAGAGGAGAGGGAGAAGTGGTGAGGACTTTGTCTTGCATTTTGGATACCAGTTCAGTCACAGCCAGATATGGTACCAATCAGAGATGTGAGGCCCCCTTTCCAGGACCTAGTTCCCAGATGGCATTTCCAGACACATCCTGGGCTAGAAGGAAAACTGCTGTCTTGAAAAGAAAACCCCAGTCCAGGCAGGATTTATCACCTGTTAACTGAAGAGCCCTTGGGTCCAGAATAATCAGCAGAAATATCCAGGTACTATCTCAAGAGCCTTGGATGAGACTGTCAGACTAGCTGACTTCAGGTGAGAATCAGCACATTCCCAGCTGAGGCAGATAAGGGGCAAGAGTCCCTCCACTTCAGAAAGGTGGAGGGAAAAGTAAAGGAGACTTTGACTTGTGTCAAAGATACCAGCATGGCCGCAGTAGAGTAAAGCACCAAGCAAGATTTTTGGGTCCCTGATTCCAGGACTTGGCTCTTGGATGGCATTTCTGGGCCTGCCCTGGGCGAGAGAGAGGCCCATTACCCTGAAGTGTGAGTCCTAAGCCAGACAGCATTCACCATCAGTTGAGTCAAGAGCCCCTGGGTCTTGAAGGAATATTGGTGGTAGTCTGGCAGTGGTCCTGCATCTGCAGTGACAGTGGCCAAAGGATGAGGCTCCTTTACCTTTGGAAAGGAGAGGGTAAAGAGTAGGAAGAACTGCATCTTGTGGCTTGAGTGTCAGCTCAGTTGCAGTACGAAAGAACACAAGGCAGACTTCTAAGGTTATTGACTGTAGTCCCTGGCTCCTGATAACACCTCTGGACACACCTGGGGCCTAGGGGAACTCACCGTCCTGAAGGGAAGAACATTGACTGACTTTGCCACTTGCTGGTTATAGAGCCCCAGGGCCTTGAGTGAACATAGGCCATAACCAGGGAGTTTTTGCAGATGGCCTTGGATGAGAGAGACAGTGCTGTGCTAGCTTCAATCTGACCCAGTATAGACATAGTGGTGGTGACTACGGGAATGCTCATATTACTCCATCCCAAGTTCTAGGTGACTCAGAAAAGAGAGAGTGACTTAATTCATTTGGGAGAAAGTAAGAAAAGAAAATAAGGTTTCTACCTAGTAATCCAAATAATTCTCCTGGACCTTGTCCAAGACCATCAAGACAGTACGTCTACAAGTCTGCAAGAACCACAGTGTTATTGAGCTTGGGGTGCCCCCTGAAGCAGATAGAGCATGAATCACAGACCCAAGTCATTTTGAATATCTGGGAAGCCGTCTCGAGAAGAATGGATAAAACCAAGCTCAGGCTGAAAAGACTACAATAAATACCCAACTCTTCAATGCCCAGCTATAAATTAACATCTACAAGTATCAAGATATTTCAGAAAGGCTGGGTGCAGTGGCTCATGCCTGTAATCCCAGCACTTTGGAAGGCCAAGGCTGGTGGATCATTTGAGGTCAGGAGTTTGAGACCTCCCTGGCCAAGATGGTGAAACCTCGTCTCTACTAAAAATACAAAAATTAGCCAGGTGTGGTGATGGGCACCTGTAATCCCAGCTACTCTGGAGGCTGAGGTGGGAGAATCACTTGAACCCAGGGTGGGGAATCTGCAGTAAGACGAGATTGCACCATTCTTCTCCAACCTGGGTGACAGAGTGAGACTCTGTCAAAAAAAAATTTTTTTTCAAGAAAACAATCTCACCAAATGAACTAAATAAGGCACCAGGGGCCAATCCTGGAGAAACAGAGATATGTAACCTTTCAGACAGAGAATTCAAAATAGCTATGTTGAGGAAACTCAAAGAAGTTTAAGAAAACATAGAAGGAATTCAGAATTCTACCAGATAAATTAAATGAAGAGATTAAAAATAAGAATCATGCAGAAATTCTGAAGCTGAAAAATGCAATTGGCATACTGAAGAATGCATCAGAGTATTTTCATAACAGAATTGATCAAGCAGAAAAAAGAGTTGGTGAGCTTGAAGACAGGTTATTTGAAAATGTACAGTCAGAGGAGACAAAAGCAAAAAGAATAAAAAACAGTGAAGCACACACACAGGATCTAGAAAATGGCCTCAAAAGGGGAAATCTAAGTAAGTAGAGAACTCTACTCTTTGGGTAGAAAGTTTATTCAAAGGGATAATAACAGAGAAATTATACAAGCTAGAGAAATATGTCAATATCCAAGTACAAGAAGGTTATAGAACGCTAAGCAGATTTAACCCAAAGAAGACCATCTGAAGGCATTTAATAATCAAACTCCCAAAGGTCAAAGATAAAGAAGAAATCCTAAAAGGGTCGAGAGAACAGAAACAGATAATATACAAAGGAGCACCAATATGTCTGGCAGCAGACGTTGCAATGGAAATCTTACGGGCCAGGGGTAGAATGACGTATGACTGCTTAAGGAAAAAATAAAACTTTCACCCTAGAATAGTACATCTGGTGAAAATATCCTTCAAACATGAAGGAAAAATAAAGACTTTTCAGACAAAAAAAGCTTAGGGATTTCATCAATACCAGACCAGTCCTACAAGAAATGCTAAAGGGAGTATTTCAATCAGAAAGTAAAAGAATTTATTGAGCAATAAGAAATCATCCGAAGGTACAAAATTCACTGGTAATAGTAAGTACACAGAATATTATGACACTGTAACAGTGGTGTGTAAACTAATTTTATCTATGTAGAAAGACTAAATGATAAATCAATAAAAAACAATAACTGCAATTTTTCAAGACATAGTACAATAAAATATAAAGAGAAACAACAAAAGTTAAAAAGCAGAGGAGCAAAGTTAAGGAATAGGGTCTTTCTTAGTTTCCTTTTTGCTGTTTGTTTGTTCATGTAAATAGTGTTAAGTTGTTATCAGCTGAAAATAATGGGTTATAAGATAGTGTTTGCAAGCCTCATGGTCACTTCAAACCAAAGAAACATACAGCAGTTACACAAGAAATAAAAAGCAAGGAACTAAATCATATCACCAGAGAAAAGCACCTTCACTGAAAGGAAGACAGGAAAGAAAGAACAACACAAAACAACCAGAAGACAAATAAAAAAAATGGAGAGTAAGCCCCTGCTTATCAATAATAACACTGAATCTAAATTGACTAAACTATCCAATCAAAAGATAGAGAGGGGTAAAGAGTGACTGAATGAATTGAAAAACAAGAGTCATTGATCTGTTGCCTCTAAGAAACATACTTCACATGTAAAGACACACATCCACTGATAATAAAAGAATGGAAAAAGATGTTCCATGCCAATGGAAACCAGAAAATGAGCAGGAGTAGCTATACTTATATCAGACTAAGTAGACTTTAAGACAAAAAATATAAGAAGAGACAAAGAAGAACCCTACATAATGATAAAGGGGCCAATTCAACAAGAGGATATAACAATTTTAAATATATATTCACCTAACATTGGAGCACCCAGAAACATAAAGCATACATTATTAGAGCTAATGAGAGATAGACTCCAATACACTAATAGCTGTAGACTTCAACACCTCACTTTCAGCATTTGACAGATCTTCAAGACAGAAAATCCACAAAGCAACATTGGACTTAATCTGTACTAGAGACCTAATGAACATAATAGACATTTACAGAAGATTTCATTCAGCAGCTGCAGAATACACATTATTTTCCTTAGCATGTAGACCATTCTCAAGGATAGATTATATGTGAGGTCACAAAACAAGTCTTTAAACATTCAAAAATAAATAAACAACATCAAGCATCTTCTCTGACCACAATAGAATAAAACTAGAAAGTAATAACAAGCAGAATTTTGGAAACTATACAAATAAGGGGAAATGAAACAATATGCTCCTGAGTGATCAGTAGGTCAATGAAAACATTAAGAAGGAAATTTAAAAATTTCTTGAAACAAATAATGGTGGAAACACAACATACCAAACTCTATGGAGTACAGCAAAAGCAGTACCAAGAGGAAAGTGTATAACTATAATTGCCTACACCAAAAAGAAAAAAAAACTTCAAATAACAATCTAATGATGCATCTTAAAGACTAGAAAAGCAAGATAGTCAAATCCAAAATTAGTAGAAGAAAAGAAATACAAAAGATCAGAACAGCAATAAATGAAACTGAAATGAAGAAAGCATTACAGAAGATCAATGAAACCAAAAGTTGTTTTTCTGAAAAGTTGAACAAAATCGACAAACCTTTAGCCAGACTAATAAAAAAAAAGATCCAAATAAGTAAAATCAGAGATGAAAAAAAGAGACATAACATCTGATACCACAGAAATCATCAGTGGCTAGCATGAGCAACTATATGCCAATAAGTTGGAAAATTTAGAGAAATGAACAAATTCCTAGACACACACAATGTACCAAGATTGAACCGGAAAGAAATCCAAAAGATGAATAGACTAATAGCAAGTAACAAGATTGAAACTGTAATAAAAATTCTTCCAGTAAAGAATAGCCCAGAACCCAAAGACTTCAATTCTGAATTCTACCAAAAATTTACAGAATAATGAATACCAATCCTATTCAAATTATTCCAAATAAAATAGAGGAGGATGGCCTAGTTCCAAACTAATTCTATGGGGCTAATATTACCTTTATACCAAAACCAGACAGAGACACATCAAAAAAAGAGAACTACAGGCCAATATCCATGATGAACATTAATGCAAAAATTCTCAATAAAAAGTACCAATCTGAATTCAACAATATATTGAAAAGATCATGTATTATGACTTAGTGGGATTTATTCCTGGAATGCAAGGATGGTTCCACATACACAAATCAATGTGATACATCATGTCAACAGAATGAAGGACAAAAACCATATGATCATTTCAAGTGATGCTTGAAAAGGTACTTGATAAAATTCAGCATCCTTGAATGATAAAAACCCTCAATAAATGTGGTTAGAAAGAACATGCTTCAGCATAATAAAAGCTGTATGTGACAGACCCATAGCTAGTGTCATACTGAATGGTGAAACACTGAAAGCCTTTCATCTAAGATCTGGAACATGACAAGGATGCCACTGTCACCATTGTTCAGAATAGTACTAGAAGTCCTAGCTAGAGCAACCAGACAAGAGAAAAATATAAAGGGCATCCAAAGTTGCACTGAAAGTGGTCAAATTATCCTCTTTTACAGATGATATGATCTTATATTTGGAAAAACCTAAAGAACACACCAAAAAAAAAAAACTCTTAGAATTGAAAAAGAAATATAATAAAGTTGCAGGATACAAAATCAACATCTAAAAATCAGTAACATTTCTAGATGCCAACAGTGAACAAACTGAAAAAGAACCAAAAGTTAATCACATTTACAATAGCCACAAGTAAAACTAAATACCAAGGAATTAACTTAACCTAAGAAGTGAAAGATCTCTATAATGAAAACTATAAAAACTGATGGAAGAAGTTGAAGACAACACCAAAAAAATAGAAAGATATTCCATGTTTATGGATTGGAAGCATAAATATTGTTAAAATGTCCATACTACCCAAAGCAATCTACAGATTCAATGCAATCTCTATCAAAATACCAACAGCATTCTTTACAGAAATAGAAAAAACAATCCTAAAATTTACATGAATTCACAAAAGACCCTAAATAGCCAAAACTATCATAAGCAAAAAGAAAAAACAAAAACTGGACTGGATGTGGTAGCTCATGCCTGTAATTGCAGTACTTGGGGAGGCCAAGGCAGGTGGATCACTTGAGGTCAGGAGTGCAAGACCAGCTTGGCCAACATGGTGAAACCTCGTCTCTACTAAAAGTACAAAAAATTAGCTGGGCATGGTGGTGTGTGCCTGTAATCCCAGTTATTCAAGAGGCTAAGACAGGAGAATTGCTTGAACCCAGGAGAGGAGGTTGAAGTGAGCCAAGAGCTCCCCACTGCACTCCAGCCTGGGTGGCAGAGTGAGATTCTGTTTAAAAAAAAAAAAATGGAGGAATCACATTACCTGACTTCAAATTATACTACAGATCTACATAAC
Source organism: Pan troglodytes (assembly GCF_028858775.2). NCBI lineage: Eukaryota > Metazoa > Chordata > Mammalia > Primates > Hominidae > Pan > Pan troglodytes. The sequence goes on from NC_072402.2 coordinate 68,863,644, forward strand.
CAAACAGCATGATAATGACATAAAAAACAGACACATCAACCAATGAAACAGAATAGAGTACCCAGAAACAAATCCACACAGCTACAGTGGACTCATTTTTGACAAAGTTACCAAGAATATACACTAGGGAAAAGACAATCTCTTCAATAAATGGTGTTGGGGAAAACTGGATATTCATATGCAGAAAAATGAAACTAGACCACTATCTGCTTCCATATACAAAAACGAAATAAAAATGTATCTAAGACTTAAATCTAAGAAGTCACACTATGAAACTACTACAAAAAAAACCTCAGGGAAACTCTCCAGGATATTAGTTTGGGCAAAAATTTTTCAGTAATACCCCACAAGCACAGGCAACCAAAGCAAAAATGGACAAATGGGATTACTTCAAGTTAAAAAGCTTCTGCACAGCAAAGGAGACAATCAACAAAGTGAGGAGATAATCCACAGAATGGGAGAAAATATTTGCAAAGTACCTATCTGACAAGAGATCAATAACCAGAGTATATATAAGGAGATCAAACAACTCTATAGGAAAAAAATAATAATAATCTGATTTAAAAACAAGAAAAATATCTGAAATGACATTTCTCAAGAAATGACATAAAAATGGCAAACAGGCATATGAAAAGGTGTTCAACATCATTGATTATTAGAGAAATGTAAATCAAAACTGCAATGAGACATCATCTCACTCCAGTAAAACAGCTTATATCCAAAAGACAGGCAATAACAAGTGCTAGCAAGGATGTGGAGAAAAGGGGACCTTTATACACTGTTGGTGAGAATGTAAAAATGTACATTAGTTTGGAGGTTCCTCAAAAAATCAAAAATAGATCTGTTACAAGATGGCCGAATGGGAACACCTCCGGTCTGCAGCTCCCAGCGTGATCGATGCAGAAGACAGGTGATTTCTGCATTTCCAACTGAGGTACCTGGTTCATCTCATTGGGACTGCTTGGACAGTGGGTGCAGCCCATGGAGGGTGAGCCAAAGCAGGGCGGGGCATCACCTCACCCAGGAAGTGCAAAGGGTCAGGGGATTTCCCTCTCCTAGCCAAGACAAGCTGTGACAGACTGTACCTGAAAAAAGGGACACTCCCACCCAAATATTGCACTTTCCCAAGGTCTTAGCAACCAGCAAACAAGGAGATTCTCTCCCGTGCCTGGCTCAGCAGGTCCCATATCCACAGAGCTTTGCTGACTGCTAGCACAGCAATCTGAGATCCACCTGCAAGGTGGCAGCCTGGCTGGGGGAGGGTCGTCTGGCATTGCTAAGGCTTGACTAGGTAAACAAAGCAGCCAGGAAGCTCAACCTGGGCAGAGCCCACCACAGCTTAGCAAGGCTTCTGCTCCTATAGACTCCAACTCTGTGGGCAGGGCATAGCTGAACAAAAGGCAGCAGACAAATTCTGCAAACTTAAACGTCCCTGTCTGACAGCTCTGAAGAGAGGAGTGGTTCGCCCAGCACAGCATTTGAGCTCTGAGAATGGAGAGACTGCCTCCTCAAGTGGGTCTCTAACCCCCATGTAGGGTAACTGGGAGACTTCTCCCAGTAGGGGCTGAAAGACACCTCATATAGGTGGGAGCCCCTCTAGGGCAAAGCTTCCAGAGGAAGGACCAGGCAGCAATATTTGCTGTTCTGAAATATTTGCTTTTCCGCAGCCTCCACTCGTGATTCCCAGGCAAACAGGTCTGGAGTGGACCTCCAGCAAACTCCAACAAAACTGCAGCTGAGGGACCTGACTTCTACAAAGAAAGCTAACAAACAGAAAGAAACAGCACCAACATCACTGAAAAGGACATCTACACAAAACCCCATCTGTAGGTCACTGACATCAAAGACCAAACGTAGATAAAAACCACAAAGATGGGGAGAAACCAGAACAGAAAAGCTGAAAATTCTAAAAACCAGAGTGCTTCTTCTCCTCCAAAGGATCACAGCTCCTCACCAGCAACAGAAGAAAGCTGGATGGAGAATGACTTTGACGAGTTGACAGAAGTAGCCTTCACAAGGTTGGTGATAACAAACTCCTCTAAGCTAAAGGAGCATGTTCTAACCCATCTCGAGGAAGCAAAAGCTTTGAAAAAGGGTTAAATAAATGGTTAACTAGAATAAACAGTGTAGAGAAGACCTTAAATGAGCTGATGGAGATGAAAACCATGGCAAGAGAACTTCATGACACATCCACAAGCTTCAATAGCCAATTCAATCAAGTGAAAGAAAGCCTATATGTGATTGAAGATAAAATTAATGATATAAAGTGAAAAGACAAGGTTAGAGAAAAAAGAGTAAAAAGTAATGAAAAAACCTCCAAGAAATATGGGACTATGTGAAAAGAACAAAACTACATTTGATAGGTGTACCAGAAAGCAATGTGGAGAATAGAACCAAGTTGGAAAACACTCTTCAAGATACTATCCAGGAGAACTTCCCCAACCTAGCAAGGCAGGCCAACATTCAAATTCAGGAAATACAGAGAACACCACAAAGATACTCCTTGAAAAGAGCAACCCCAATACACATAACTGTCAGACTCACCAAGGTGGAAATGAAGGAAAAAATGTTAAGGGCAGCCAGAGAGAAAGGTCGTGTTACTCACAAAGGAAAGCCCATAAGACTAACAGTGGACTCTCAGCAGAAACCCTACAAGCCAGAAGAGAGTGGGGGCCAATATTCAACATTCTTAAAGAAAAGAATTTTCACCCAGAATTTCATAACCAGCCAAATTAAGCTTCATAAGTGAAGGAGAAATAAAATCCTTTAGACAAGCAAATGCTGAGAGATTATGTGACAACCAGTCCTGCCTTACAAGAGCTCCTAAAGGAAGCACTAAACATGGAAAGGAACAACTGGTACCAGCCACTGCAAAAACATGCCAAATTGTAAAGACCATCGGTGCTAGGAAGAAACTGCATCAATTAACGGGCAAAATAACTAGCTAGCATCATAATGACAGGATTATTCACACATAACAATAATAACCTTAAATGTAAATGGGCTAAATGTCCCAATTAAAAGACACAGACTGGCAAATTGGATAAAGAGTCAAGACCCATCAGTGTGCTCTATTCAGGAGACCCATCTCACATGCAGAAACACACACAGGCTCAAAATAAAGGAATGGAGAAGATCTACCAAGCAAATAGAAAACAAAACAAGACAGGGGTGGCAATCCTAGTCTCGGATAAAACAGACTTTAAACCAACAAAGATCAAAAGAGACAAAGAAGGCCATTACATAATGGTAAAGGGATCAATTCAACAAGAGCTAACTATCCTAAATGTATATGCACCCGAGGCAGGAGCACCCACATTCATAAAGCAAGTCCGTAGTGACCTACAAAGAGACTTAGACTCCCACACAATAATAATGGGAGACTTTAACACCTCACTGTCAATATTAGACAGATCAACGAGACAGAAAGTTAACAAGGATATCCAGGACTTGAACTCAGCTCTGCACCAAGCAGAACTAATAGACGTCTACAGAACTCTCCACCCCAAATCAACAGAATATACATTCTTCTCGGCACCACACCGCATTTATTCTAAAATTGACCACATAATTGGAAGTAAAGCACTCCTCAGAAAATGTAAAACAACAGAAATCACAACAAACTGTCTCTCAGACCACAGTGCTATCAAACTAGAACTCAGGATTAAGAAACTCATTCAAAACCACACACCTACATGGAAACTGAACAACCTGCTCCTGAATGACTACTGGGTAAATAACAAAATGAAGGCAGAAATAAAGATGTTCTTTGAAACAAATGAGAACAAAGACACAGTGTACCAGAATCTCTGGGACACATTTAAAGCAGTGTATAGAGGGAAACTTATAGCACTAAATGCCCACAAGAGGAAGCAGGGAAGATCTAAAATTGCGTCTATTTGATTTTTCTCCTTTTCTTCTTTATTAGTCTGGCTAGCAGTCTATTTATTTTGTTGACCGTTTCAAAAAAGCAGCTCCTGGATGCATCGATTTTATGAAGGGTTTTTTGTGTCTCTATCTGTTTCAGTTTTTTTCTGATCTTAGTTATTTCTTGCCTTCTACTAGCCTTTGAATTTGTTTGCTCTTGCTTCTCTAGTTCTTTTAATTGTGATGTTAGGGTGTCAATTTTAGATCTTTCCTGCTTTCCCTTATGGGCATTTAGTGCTATAAGTTTCCCTCTACACACTGCTTTAAATGTGACCCAGAGATTCTGATATGTTGTGTCTTTGTTCTCATTTGTTTCAAAGAACATCTTTATTTCTGCCTTCATTTTTTTATTTACCCAATAGTCATTCAGGAGCAGGTTGTTCGGTTTCCATGTAGGTGTGTGGTTTTGAGTGAGTTTCTTAATCCTGAGTTCTAATTTGATTGCACTGTGGTCTGAGGGACAGTTTGTTGTGACTTCTGTTGTTTTACATTTTCTGAGGAGTGCTTTACTTCCAATTATGTGGTCAGTTTTAGAATAAGTGTGATGTGGTGCTGAGAAGAATGTATATTCTGTTGATTTGGGGTGTAGAGTTCTGGAGATGTCTATTAGATCAGCTTGGTGCAGAGCTGAGTTCAAGTCCTGGATATCCTTGTTAACTTTCTGTCTCGTTGATCTGTCTAATATTGACAGTGGGGTGTTAAAGTCTCCCATTATTATTATGTGGGAGTCTGAGTCTGTTTGTGGGTCTTAAGGACTTAATTTATGAATCTGGGTGTTCCTGTATTGGGTGCATATGTATTCAGCATACTTAGCTCTTTTTGTTGAATTGATCCCTTTACCATTATATAATGGCCTTGTATCTTTTGATTTTGTTGGCTAAAGTCTGTTTTATCAGAGACTAGGATTACAACCCCTGCTTTTTTTGCTTTCCATTTGCTTGGTAGATCTTCCTCCATCCCTTTATTTTGAGCCTATGTGTGTCTCTGCATGTGAGATGGTTCTCCTGAATACAGCACACTGATGAGTCTTGACTCTTCATCCAATTTGCCAGTCTGTGTCTTTTAACTGGGGCATTTAGCCCGTTTACATTTAAGGTTATTATTCTTATGTGTGAATAATCCCGTCATTATGATGTTAGCTAGTTATTTTGCCCGTTAATTGATGCAGTTTCTTCCTAGCACCGATGGTCTTTACAATTTGGCATGCTTTTGCAGTGGCTGGTACCAGTTGTTCCTTTCCATGTTTAGTGCTTCCTTTAGGAGCTCTGGTAAGGCAGGCCTGGCTGTGAGAGAATCTCTCAGCATTTGCTTGTCTGTAAAGGATTTTATTTCTCCCTCACTTATAAGGATTAGTTTGGCTGGATATTATACTCTGGGTTGAAAATTATTTTCTTTAAGAATATTGAATATTACATTAGACAGATCAACAAGACAGAAAGTCAACAAGGATACCCAGGAAACGAACTCAGCTCTGCACCAAGCAGACCTAATAGACATCTACAGAACTCTCCACCCCAAATCAACAGAATATACATTTTTTTCAGCACCACACCACACCTATTCCAAAATTGACCACGTAGTTGGAAGTAAAGCTCTCCTCAGCAAATGTAAAAGAACAGAAATTATAACAAACTATCTCTCAGACCACAGTGCAATCAAACTAGAACTCAGGATTAAGAAACTTACTCAAAATCGCTCAATTACATGAAAACTGAACAACCTGCTCCTGAATGACTACTGGGCACATAGCGAAATGAAGGCAGAAATAAAGATGTTCTTTGAAACCAATGAGAACAAAGACACAACATACCAGAATCTCTGGGACACATTCAAAGCAGTGTGTAGAGGGAAATTTATAGCACTAAATGCCCACAAGAGAAAGCAGGAAAGATCCAAAGTTGAGACCCTAACATCACAATTAAAAGAACTAGAAAAGCAAGAGCAGACACATTCAAAAGCTAGCAGAAGGCAAGAAATAACTAAAATCAGAGCAGAACTGAAGGAAATAGAGACACAAAAAACCCTTCAAAAAATTAATGAATCCAGGAGCTGGTTTTTTGAAAGGATCAACAAAATTGATAGAAAGCTAGCAAGACTAATAAAGAAAAAAAGAGAGAAGAATCAAATAGACACAATAAAAAATGATAAAGGGGATATCACCACTGATCCCACAGAAATGTAAACTACCATCAGAGAATACTATAAACACCTCTACGCAAATAAACTAGAAAATCTAGAAGAAATGGATAAATTCCTTGACACATACACTCTCCCAAGACTAAACCAGGAAGAAGTTGAATCTCTGAATAGACCAATAACAGGATCTGAAATTGTGGCAATAATCAATAGCTTACCAATCAAAAAGGGTCCAGGACCAGATGGATTCACAGCCAAATTCTACCAGAGGTACAAGGAGGAACTGGTACCATTCCTTCTGAAACTATTCCAATCAATAGAAAAAGAGGGAATCCTCCTGAACTCATTTTATGAGGCCAGCATCATCCTGATACCAAAGCCGGGCAGAGACACAACCAAAACAGAGAATTTTAGACCAATATCCTTGATGAACATTGATGCAAAAATCCTCAATAAAATACTGGCAAAATGAATCCAGCAGCACATCAAAAAGCTTACCCACCATGATCAAGTGGGCTTCAACCCTGGGATGCAAGGCTGGTTCAATATACGCAAATCAATAAATGTAATCCAGCATATAAACAGAACCAAAGACAAAAACCACATGATTATCTGAATAAATGCAGAAAAGGCCTTTGACAAAATTCAACAACCCTCCATGCTAAAAACTCTCAATAAATTAGGTATTGATGGGACATATCTCAAAATAATAAGAGCTATCTATGACAAACCCACAGCCAATATCATACTGAATGGGCAAAAACTGGAAGCATTCCCTTTGAAAACTGGCACAAGATAGGCATGCCCTCTCTCACCACTCCTATTCAACATAGTGTTGGAAGTTCTGGCCAGGGCAATTAGGCAGGAGAAGGAAATAAAGGGTATTCGATTAGGAAAAGAGGAAGTCAAATTGTCCCTGTTTGCAGACGACATGATTGTATATCTAGAAAACCCCATCGTCTCAGCCCAAAATCTCCTTAAGCTGATAAGCAACTTCAGCAAAGTCTCAGGATACAAAATCAATGTACAAAAATCACAAGCATTCTTATACACCAACAACAGACAAACAGAGAGCCAAATCATGAGTAAACTCCCATTCACAATTGCTTCAAAGAGAATAAAATACCTAAGAATCCACCTTACAAGGGATGTGAAGGACCTCTTCAAGGAGAACTACAAACCACTGCTCAATGAAATAAAAGAGGATACAAACAAATGGAAGAACATTCCATGCTCATGGGTAGGAAGAATCAATATCGTGAAAATGGCCATACTGCCCAAGGTAATTTATAGATTCAATGCCATCCCCATCAAGCTACCAATGACTTTCTTCACAGAATTGGAAAAAACTACTTTAAAGTTCATATGGAACCAAAAAAGAGGCCACATCACCAAGTCAATCCTAAGCCAAAAGAACAAAGCTGGAGGCATCATGCTACCTGACTTCAAACTATACTACAAGGCTACAGTCACCAAAATAGCATGGTACTGGTACCAAAACAGAGATATAGATCAATGGAACAGAACAGAGCCCTCAGAAATAAAACCGCGTATCTACAACTATCTGATCTTTGACAAACCTGAGAGAAACAAGCAATGGGGAAAGGATTCCCTATTTAATAAATGGTGCTGGGAAAACTGGCTAGCCATATGTAGAAAGCTGAAACTGGATCCCTTCCTTACACCTTACACAAAAATCAATTCAAGATGGATTAAAGACTTAAATGTTAGACCTAAAACCATAACAACCCTAGAAGGAAACCTAGGCATTACCATTCAGGACATAGGCACGGCAAGGACTTCATGTCTAAAACACCAAAAACAATGGCAACAGAAGCCAAAATTGACAAATGGGATCTAATTAAACTAAAGAGCTTCTGCACAGCAAAAGAAACTACCATCAGAGTGAACAGGCAACCCACAAAATGGGAGAAAATTTTCACAACCTACTCATCTGACAAAGGGCTAATATCCAGAATCTACAATGAACTCAAACAAATTTACAAGAAAAAAACAAACAACCCCATCAAAAAGTGGGTGAAGGACATAAACAGACAATTCTCCAAAGAAGATATTTATGCAGCCAATAAACACATGAAAAAATGCTCACCATCACTGGCCATCAGAGAGGTGCTGGAGAGGATGTGGAGAAATAGGAACACTTTTACACTGTTGGTGGGACTGTAAACTAGTTCAACCATTGTGGAAGTCAGTGTGGTGATTCCTCAGGGATCTAGAACTAGAAATACCATTTGACCCAGCCATCCCATTACTAGGTATATACCCAAAGGACCATAAATCATGCTGCTATATAGACACATGCACACGTATGTTTATTGTGGCACTATTCACAATAGCAAAGACTTGGAACCAACCCAAATGTCCAACAATGATAGACTGGATTAAGAAAATGTGGCGGCCAGGCGCGGTGGCTCACGCCTGTAATCCCAGCACTTTGGGAGGCCGAGGCGGGCGGATCACGAGGTCAGGAGATCGAGACCATCCTGGCTAACACGGTGAAACCCCGTCTCTACTAAAAATACAAAAAATTAGCCGGGCGTGGTAGCAGGCGCCTGTAGTCCCAGCTACTCGGGAGGCTGAGGCAGGAGAATGGCGTGAACCCGGGAGGCGGAGCTTGCAGTGAGCCGAGATCGCGCCACTGCACTCCAGCCTGGGCGACAGAGCGAGACTCCGTCTCAAAAAAAAAAAAAAAAAAAGAAAATGTGGCACATATACATATACACCATGGAATACTATGCAGCCATTAAAAATGATGAGTTCATGTCCTTTGTAGGGACATGGATGAAATTGGAAATCGTCATTCTCAGTAAACTATCACAAGAACAAAAAACCAAACACCGCATATTCTCACTCATAGGTGGGAATTGAACAATGAGAACACATGGACACAGGAAGGGGAACATCACACTCTGGGGACTGTTGTTGGTTGGGGAGAGAGGGGAGGGATAGCATTGGGAGATATGCCTAATGCTAGATGACGAGTTAGTGGGTGCAGCGCATCAGCATGTCACATGTATACACATGTAACTAACCTGCATATTGTGCACATGTACCCTAAAACTTAAAGTATAATAATAATTTTTTAAAAAGTGTGTTGAATACCGGCCCCCACTCTCTTCTGGCTTGTAGGGTTTCTGCTGAGAGGTCTACTGTTAGTCTGATGGGCTTCCCTTTGTGAGCAATCCGACTTTTCTCTCTGACTGCCCTTAACATTTTTCACTTCTTCTCAACCTTGTGAATCTCACAATTATATGTCTTGGGGTTGCTCTTCTCAAGGAGTATCTTTGTAGTGTTCTCTGTATTTCCTGAATTTGGAAGTTGGCCTGCCTTGCTAGATTGGGGAAGTTCTCCTGGATAATATCCTGAAGAGTGTTTTCCAACTTGGCTCCATTCTCCACATCACTTTCAGGTACACTTATCAAATGTAGATTTGGTCTTTTCACATAGTCCCATAATTCTTGGAGGCTTAATTCATTTCTTTTTACTCTTTTTTCTCTAATCTTGTCTCCTCACTTTAGTTCATTAATTTGATAATCACTGATATCCTTTCTTCCACTTGATCAAATCAGCTGTTGAAGCTTGTGCATGCGTCACAAAGTTCTCATGCCATGGTTTTCAGCTCCATCAGGTCATTTAAGGTCTTCTCTCCACTGTTTATTCTAGTTAGCCATTCGTCTAACCTTTCTTCAGGGTTTTTAGCTTCCTTGAGATGGGTTAGAACATGCTCCTTTAGCTGAGAGAGGTTTTTTATTACCAACATTCTGAAGCCTACTTCTGTCAACTCGTCAAAGTCATTCTCCGTCCAGTTTTCTTCCATTGCTGGTGAGGAGCTGCAATCCTTTGGAGGAAAAGAGGTGCTCTGGTTTTTAGAATTTTCAGCTTTTCTGCTCTGGCTTCTCCCCATCTTGGTGGTTTTATCTACCTTTGGTCTTTGATGTTGGTGACCTACAGATGAGGTTTTGGTGTGGATGTCCTTTTTGTTGATGTCGATGCTCTTCCTTTCTGTTTGTTAGTTTTCCTACTAGCAGTCAGGTCCCTCAGCTGCAGGTTTGTTGGAGTTTGCTGGAGGTCTACTCCAGACGCTGTTTCCCTGGGTATCACCAGCGGAGACTGCAGAACAGCAAATATTGCAGAACAGCAAATATTGCTGCCTGATCCTTCCTCTGGAAGCTTCGTTTCAGAGGGGCACCTGCCTATATGAGGTGTTTTTCAGCCCCTACTGGGAGGTGTCTTCCAGTTAGGATACCCAGGGGTCAGGGACCTACTTGAGGAGACTATCTGTTCTCAGAACTCAAACGCTGTGCTGGGAGAACCACTCCTCTCTTCAGAGCTGTCAGACAGGGACATTTAAGTCTGCAGACGTTGTCTGCTACCTTTTGTTCAGCTATGCCCTGCCCACAGAGGTGGAGTCTATGGACACAGTAGGCATTGCTTAACTGTGGTGGGCTTTGCCCAGTTTGAGCTTCCAGGCCACTTTGTTTACCTACTCAAGCCTCAGCAATGGTGGACGCCCCTCCCCCCATCTCACTGCAGCCTCACAGGTCAATCTCAGACTGCTGCACTAGCAGTGAGCAAGTTTCCGTGGGCATGGAACCCACCAAGCCAGGCATGGGAGAGAATCTCCTGGTCTGCCAGTTGCTAAGACCATGGGAAAAGTGCAGTATTTGGGCAGAAGTGTGCTGGTTTTCCAGGTGCAGTCTGTCACGGCTTCCCTTGGCTAGGAAAGGGAAATCCCCTGGCCTTTGTGCTTCCTGTGTGAGGCAACGCCCCTCCCTGCTTTGGCTCACCCTCTGTGGGCTGCACCCACTGTCCAACCAATCCCAATGAGATGAACCAGGTACCTCAGTCAGAAATGCAGAGATCACCCATCTTCTGCGTTGATCATGCTGGGAGCTGCAGACTGGAGCTGTTCCTATTCAGCCATCTTGGAACGGAAGCAAAACACCTTACCTTTTAATAAATTTTGCACATTTGTCCAACTCTTTTTCTGATCCACATGTGTTTTATCACCATGAGATGTAACACATCTTAGCAGATTCCACTGCAAGTTGTACTGAATAAGTGTTTCTCAACTTCTTTGAAAATATGCTCATCTACAGTTGTCCCACAGACTGCTAACAATAGTTCATTATTTAGCCACTTTAAACTTGGCATTCACTAGGTATTTATTTCAAATAAGCAACTGAGGAATATCAGTAACATCTATTGACTCATCAAAAGCCAATGAAAACCAATTAGAATCATTTGCCTTGTTTTTTAATTGACTGTTGATGTTGCTCCCAATGTCCTTGACTCTTTCAGGAACTGTTCTTGTCAAAAAATTAGTAGTATTAAACAGTTATTTTCTGTGAACACATTTCTTCAGTTGCTATTGTCAAACAGCATTTAATTAAATCATCATTGTTAAACAGCTTTCCTTGCTTTGCCAACAAATGTAACACCCAGACACTTTGGTTTTAGACTCATTTTCAATTTTATTTTTGTGAACAAATTCTTCTGTGATGAGATATTTCATTTTAAATGTTCTAATTTTTCTGTCCATTGCATTCCTGAGTTGAAAATATTGTAATGAGCACTTAGTCTCGTAATGCTGATACATATTGTAGCCTTAGCACAGCTATAGTGTTATTACACAGAAACCACAATGCTTTGCCATCTAATTTGATCACAAAATAATATACATTCCACAGGCCCTTAAAGGACAATATCCAACGTCTAATTTTCTTGTTTTGGCTCAGTGAATATGCAGTGGTAATTAAAAACAAACAAAATGTTGCAACCTGGCAACATGGGTGGCAATTGAAACACTGTCCAGTTATAATTGCATCCCTGCCATTGGCAGCAGGGCAAACCAATGAGAGCAATACATTTGGTTTCCCTTGCAACCACTAAACTCTACCACTATAGCATGAACACACCCATCAATAATATGTACATGAATGGACGTGGCTGCCCTCCAATAGCACTTTACTTATGGACACTGAAATTTGAATTTCATAATTTTCACATCATGAAATATTATTTTGATTTTTTGTATTCTATATCACTGTAGAATGACCATAGTTAACAATATATAATTTCAAAGAGCAAAAGGGAATATATTGAATGTTTCCAACACAAGGAAATGATTAATATTTGAGATGATAGATGGATATACTAATTATCCTGGGCTGATCACCAGAATTAAATGTATCAAGACATAATTATGTACTCCATGAATATGTACAATTATTATTTGTCGATTTTTTTTAAAGTAAAAAAACCACTCTTAGCTCAAAAGCTGTACAAAGACAGGTAGTGGGTCATATTTGACTGGTGAGTTATCATTTGCTAACTTATGCCATAACACACAGTAGTTATATCTCCCTGACCAAGACTTGATTGACACAACATAGTTCAGTGCCAATGATGTGTTAGACGTCTGCCAGGTAAAGGAGATACAAAGATGAATATTACAGGGTCTCTCTCCTCAAAAGATCAATATGTATCCAATAGATTCAATTATGTGATAAAAATTTAACAAGTATTTGCCTGTCATCTACTACACACAGCATAATATTGCCTGAGATACCAAGAACTTCAGTCCTTTAGGCCTTCCCACCCTTGTTTGGAGAATAAGATTTGCCTGTATTTTCTATATATTACTGTGTAATGAATTAATGCAAACTAAGCAGCTTAAAACAGCATTCATTTATTATCTCACAGTTTCTGTGGGCCAGGAATTCAGGCATAGTTTAAGTGGCTAGGCTGCTCATTGTCACACAAAACTGCAACCAATATGTTAATTAAGCTGCCTTCTCATCTGAAAGCTCAATTGAGGGAGACCCTGTTCCCAAGCTCACTCAGGCTATTGGCATAATTTATTTCCTTGTGGCTCTAGGAATGTGATTCTTCATTCCAGATGGAGTTTGACACAACATAACATAATCAAGGGAATAACAACCCATCACCTTTTCCATATACTATTTGTTAGTAGCAAAACACAGTTACCACTCACACTTAAAGAGAAGAAATTATACAAGAGCATGAACATCAGAAGACATATATCATGGGGGTTCGGGAGGTGGTACTTCAAGAGTCTTCCACATGCTCAAAGAGTAATACAATAAAGTGTTCAGTCAAAAGGAAAATGATATGATACAGACCATACCATTCTGGTCCATACTGTTCTCTTAAATAACAGAGAGAACAGTATGGACCAGAATTATTGGATAAGGCCTCATGGAGGAGAGGTCTGGGCTTGTCTTTGAAGATTATATAGGCAAAAGCACAAAAAAAATAAATAAAATAAGAATTCACTGAGCAATGACACCATTCATGATAATACAATAGCAGAAACAATTGTAGATTTACAGTAAAATGCTAAGACCCACCAGAATTTTGTAACTACTTTTCAAGAAAACTTCACATCGTTACCAATTTTGTCAAATGTTAGAATGTGAAATACCACCAGTGTACAAATCCAGAATAAATCCAGCTCCCCCAAATAAAAGCCCTGTTTAAAAGGCCTCATTACTAATTAAAAGAATGAAATAAAACACAATTTGCAGTTGCAGAAAAATGTGGAACCAGCCCAAAAGCCCATCAACCAACGACTGGATAAAGAAACTGTGGTATATATACAATGGAATACTACTCAGCCATAAAAAGGAATGAATTAAAGGCATTCATAGTAACCTGGATGGGATTGGTGATTATTATTCTAAGTAAAGTAACTCAGGAATGGAAAACCAAACATTGTATTTTCTCACTCATAAGTGGGAGCTAAGCTATGAGGATTCAAAGGCATAAGAATGATACAATGGAATTTGGGGACTCAGGGGGAAAGAGTGGGAAGGTGGTGAGGGATAAAAGACTACAAATTGGGTCCAGTGTATACTGCTCAGGTGATGGGTGCACCAAAATCTTACAAATCATTACTAAAGAACTTATTGATGTAACCAAATACCACCTGGTCCCCAAAAACCTATGGAAATAAAAAAAATTTTAGAAGGAATGAAATAATAATTTTATCCATTCCTACCTTCTTTTATGTAAGTAATTTAATAAGAATAATGTTACAGTATTAACCATTCAATTTAGCAGACACAGGAGAAGAAAGGGAAAGAAATACGAGGAGACAGAAAGATGATTTCTATTTCTCCAACATTCTCACAGAACACTTATACTGCTGCAAATAATGGGTCCAAATATGGAGACACTAATGAACCACTAACAGACTACACAATGCAACTCATCATCATAATGCATGTTTACAATTCTTTATAGTCAACAGAGGTAGTTTTATAATTAAAGGAAGTGGGCATTTCTGGCTTCTCAAATTCAAATGTTATTTTTGATTCACTTCTAACTTCCTTATTTAAACATTCTTTTTTCCCAAATTAGCCAAGAGATTCTTTCTCGGTGAGCACAAACCACATGGAAAGTTACAGTTTTTAAGTTGTTCCCATTTCTTAGTTCTCTATAAACCAAACATAAATTACATTGCTTCAGATCCACAAATCTAACTTTAAAAATTTATATTTGGGTTAAGAAATGCATAGAAATTTCCTTCCCCAAAAGCTAATTTTAGGAGATCCATGTGAATTTTTAAATACCCAATTCCACATTCTCAAACCAGATCAAATGATCCAAGATGCTAGAAACATTTATGTATAGACATTTTGTCACCAATAATTATATTAAGTGATAAAATAATTATATTATTGAAATAAGATCAAAATAGAGATTTAATTTAGTCACTTAAAAAATGGAACTTTCTGCAATAGCAGATAAACAAACACTGTCTAATCTCCCGGATAACGAGTATCTGGAGAAAGGTGTGACTCTGAGTGTACTAAGGAAAAAGCTACATAAAAAAAAAAGACGTGGTTCGTTCTGAGTCAAAGTTCCAGACCAGTTGAATCTAGCTATCAAGGCTAAATTCCAAATAATAGCCACTTTAACTATACTATTAATCAAATAAACTTTGTTTTTTGCATCTGCTAAAGATTATTTGGCTAACCTCTTGACTCATCTTATCATACATGCCCTCAGTCCAACCTTGTGTCTTGATTTCCTTTTCACTACTAATTATGGAAAAATTTTTCTCATTGTGGAAGTTTAATTTCACAGACTATTCTTGAACGCTACCATTTCATCATCCATCCATTCAACCAGACACAACATCCCAGATAATTTTTTTTTTCTTTTCCAGGCCCACTGCCTTCACACTTGGTTTAGGAACTTATTACCTTATTAAAGGACTATTAAAATTGCCTTGGAACAGCTCACCCTGCCTGAATTTTCTCCACTATGTCCTATTCTCCACATTGCTACTGTAATAGATTAACTTCTGACTTAGTATAAGCAATAAGAGGTCCTCCTGGCCAATTAAAATGAAACAGGTTCTTGGTCTTTGCTTCAGTGGCATCTGATTCCCCTAAGCACCCCCATATTTGAGAATATCTTTCCCCAAGCTGACCTTTCCCTTTATCTTTATTCCATTTTTTTTTAATTATACTTTAAGTTTTAGGGTACATGTGCACATTGTGCAGGTTAGTTACGTATGTATACATGTGCCATTTTTATTTTTGTTGTTCTTTTCTCCTGCGGGCCCTACTCCATATCACTCAGTTTAATAGAATATCTTCCATTAAAATTTTCATAAACATCCCATCTTCCTTTCTTGAATGTGAACAGCATTCTGCACCAATCTCAGTTTTTATCTGAAAATAACTGGTATTGTAATTACTCCTAAGTAAGTCTTGCCTTTCTTGCTACAGTACAAGAAAATTTGTATTGTCTGTGTTTTATTCGCAAATGTATTTTAAGCAAAGTTAGTTCTTAAAATTACTTATTGAATGAATGTAATAATCTTCAAAAATCTAATACTGTATATTGCTACATGTGACTACTTTATAAAAAGATATTCTTAGCTGGACGTGGTGGCACACGCCTGTACTCCCAGCTACTCAGGAGGCTGAGTCAGGAGAATGGCGTTAACCCGAGGCGGAGATTGCAGTGAGCCGAGATCGCGCCACTGCACTCCAGCCTGGGGCGACAGGGCAAGACTCCGTCTCAAAAAAAAAAAAAAAAAAAAAGATATTATTTAACAAAAATAAGTATAATTAACTAACTCACTGACTCTAGATCAAAAATTATTTCTTATTTCCATTTTAAAAGTTTATACAGAATTAGCAGAGATAATTGACTATGAATTAATAAACTTGAAGCTACATTACTAAAAAAAAAAAAAAAAATGGCTACACTACCAAAGTTCAAAACAGGCAAAGACAATGAAAGAGGGACTCTATTCGAGCTTTTCTGTAAAACTCATTCAGACTCCAAACTTTAGTCAATCTGCTTCACATTTCATTTAAAATATGACTAGAAATTTTCAACCTAATAACAATCATAGCCTCCAATTATTTAGTGCCTACTATGTGTAGGACTCTGTGCTAAGAGTTTTCCATGTATTTTTGTTTAATCCTCACAACAACATTGTGAGAGGAGTATTATTATCCTCATTTTGTATATGAGGAAACTGAGAATTAGTAAGGTGAAATAACTTTCCCAATACCTCATAATTAGAAAGTTGCAGAACCAGAATCCAAACCTGTATTTTTCAGACTTATCAAGGTTCATGTTCTTATCTACCTCACTTTAATGTAGATTAGTCCTAACATACTAATACCAAAGGATATTATCTTAAATCTCATTTTTATTTCCTATGGAATTTGGAGGCTTTTGGCATACCAATCTGCATTTTACAGACATCAATAAATTACTTTTTCAGCTAATGATAATATTTGCAGGGCTGGTATTATTCAGAGATTTGATTTTGTTTAGAATTCAATTACTATTCATGACAACTTTAAGGTAGGTCTTGAAGATGAATTTTTGCATCTTCAGCCTGTTATGAAAAACTACTAAGATCACACAAAACTTAAGTTATACCACACAAATAAAGTTTACAGTGATTGAATATAACTTGATACAAATGCTGAAAATAATAAATTATGTTATGCCAGTAAGATTCACTGAAAATGAAAACAAAATAATTGTGCCAGAAAAATGTTATAAGTATTGCCACTTACATCAAATTACAAAATATATACGTGTATATTTATGAAAAATAATGCTACTCTGAGAATATTCCAGAAATTTACCACCTTTCAATAATACAAGAATATATTTATAAATATATTAGTACACCTAAATATTTAACAGAACCATTGCTAAAGGAATGCTACTCTATTTTAAAAATTAAGTGTTTTTTTAATCGGCTCAAAGTAACCTAGAAATGTAAAGTAAAACCCAGTTTCCTAAATGTCCTATTGCTTTATGTACATTGGTTAGAGTCCATGGACTTGTGATTCTCCTTTTTCATTATCAGTAGAGAAAATAATGTTTTTATATGTTTGCCATATCCCTAGAAGATATCTATTGATTCAGTCATTCATTCAATAACTAAACTACTTATTTATAGAACACCAAACGTGCCAGACATTACTCAAGGTGCCATGTATATAGCAGTGAGCAAGACATGTAAGATTCTTGCTGTCATGAAGCTTACCCTCCTGAGGAGACAGTCATTAAACAAGCACACAAATTAATAAGTAAGGTTTTTTTAACTTTTACTTAAGTTCAGAGGTACATATGCAAGTTTGTTATATAGGTAAACCCATGTCATAAGAGTTGGTTGTACAGTTTATCTCATCACCAACGTATAAGTACTATTAATGGGTAAATAACCCATATTTACTAATAAGTATTTACCCATATTAACTAAGGAGTAAATAACTAATATTAACCCTAATACACATTAGTTATTTTTCTTGATTGTCTCCCTCCTTCCACCTTCCATCCTATGGTAGGCTTCAGTGTCTGTTGTTCCCCTCTATGTGTCCATGTGTTCTCATCATTTAGTTCCCACTTATAAGTGAGAACATGCAGTATTTCATTTTCTGTTTCTGCGTTAGTTTGCAAAAGAACTATCAACAGAATAAACAAACAATCTATAGAGTGAAAGAAGATTTTTGCAAACTGTTCATCTGGCAATGATCTACTATCTAGCATCTATAAGAAATCTAAACAAACAAGAAAAAAACAAATAGCCCCATTAAAAAGTAGGCAAAAGATCAGGCACGGTGGCTCATGCTTATAATCCCAGCACTTTGGGAGGCCAATGGGGGCAGATCACTTGAGGCCTGGAGTTCGAGACCAGCCTGGCCAATCTGGTGAAGCCCTGTGTGTACTAAAAATACAAAAATTCGCTGGGCGTTGTGGCAGCTGCCTGCAATCCCAGCTACTCAGGAGGCAGAGATTGCAGTGAGCCGAGATCGCGTCACTACTCTTCAGCCTGGAAGACACAACGAGACTCCGTCTCAAAAAAAAATAAAAAATAAAAAGTGGGGAAAGGACATGAACAGACACTTTCCAAAAGAAGACACACATGTGGCCAACAAGTATATGAAAAAAGCACACCACCACTCATCATTACAGAAATGCAAATCAAAACCACAATGACATATCTCACAGCAGTCAGAATGGCCATTATTAAAAAGTCAAAAAATAACGGATGCTAGTGATGTTATGGAGAAAAAGGAATGCTTATACACTGTTGGTGAGAGTGTAAATTAGTTCAACCATTTTGGAAAACAGTGTGGCAATTCCTCAAGGAGCTAAAAACAGAACTACCATTCAAACCAGCAATCCCATCATGGGTTATATATCCAAAGGAACATAAATCATTCTGTCATTAAGTTAATTTTAGATAGTGTCAAGTAATACAAGGTCATTAAAAGAGTCTAACTTAAGAAAGAGTATCTCAAGGGTAATGTTAAATTGGGTGGTCAGGGGAAGTTACTTTGAGATGATGGCCTCTGAATTAACAGCTGAAAGAAAATAAGGAGTCAACACCATAAAGATCTGGGGAAGAGGATTCCAGGTGAGGGGGGATTGCAGGCAAAGGCTCTAAGATGGGAAGGAGCTTAACCAGTTCAAAGAAGAGGAAAAAGGCCAGTGTGAGCAGAGTGTTCTAGGGAGAGGGAAACGGGAGTAGATAAGGCTTAACAGGTAGGAAAGAGCCAACTCAGTGCTTTATTGACCACATGAAGACCTTTGGTTTTAAATGTGAATTGCAATAGGAAACAAGGGAATAAGGAGGTGAATGATGGGACATGATATGTACTGTAAAGAAAATTAGCTCCCACAATATTATTGAAACAATTAAACTGTTTATTCTTGGGTATAAAAATAGAATTAAAATAGATGTAATCCCTGGTTTGGATTTGTAGAGTAGCTTTCTCCCATAGATTTTCTTTGGAAATCACCATCTACTTTATTTTACCAACATAGATGTCATTATTCATTTTACAGCTCAGGATTAAGACACAATAAGATTAATTCATTTTCCAACCCCTACAGGTAATAATGACCATCACACCATGTATGATGCATCCTAATAGCAATCTAATGAAAGCAAGTATCTTGCCTTTACTGATTTCATTGAACACATTTCCTCATCCTTCACTTCTGATGGAAGAATTCCACAGAGTGCTTCTGGAAAACAAAATGCTGCTTGCCAAATTACAATCAGACAGCAGTCCTGCCTTAATTGATGAATGGTCTGAGTGTTAGGAGTCACCAAGCTCAAACCAACTAGTTTTAACCACTTAAAGTATTCAGTCACATCCTAACAACACACTGTAGGAAATGAGTGTCTTATTGCTTTTAGGAAACAGAATGTATATTTAAAAAATAAGGTGGTATTTGGTGTGCTTTACCAACCTCACAGCACAAACAAGTCAAATAAACACCATCTTCCAGTTTTTCAGCCCGCAGATCAGAAGTTTAAAAGAAGTCAATATTGAAAGTCAACCCATTAACCTCTGCCTCTCCATTATCTTGTGTTAGACTTTCAGAGAAACTTCCGTATAACTACAGCTCCTTAAACCATGTAATCTCAAGAAGAGCTAAGAGGACTTGACTTGTCATAGGAGATGTTAAAATGTTGTTAGTAGATTTAATGAAAACTTAAAAGACCATAGAAACTTTTTTACAGGCCAATGAATGTTATTTCTTAATCTCTCAGTGGGCCTTTGTTGGATGTATTCCTTTAATAACGTGTCCACAAAAAAAAAATGCCTCAAAAGGATGTGTTGGCATAATAAGAACCCCAAAATGTTTTTGAAGGGATGAGCTTCTTTAAATGTTTTTCTTGAAATTATTAAGGGTAAGAAAGCTGTTGGTGGGAGAGTCCCTATACTAATCAAGTATCCCTTCATGGCAAAGGATTATGCTAGCAAGGCCCATTTCTTTCTTCTGATAATTTGAAAGGATAATAACAGCATCTTGTTGGTGTCCTTAACCTTGTCCACACCTCTGTTCATAGTCCTCTCATTCAATTCTCTCTAATTTGACCATACCATCTGTTTTCTGTTGAGATCCTGACTGATGCTGTACCAGACTTCTGATCAGACATAGACCAGAATCCTGTTGAAATACAGCCTCTAATGATCTTTCTGAACTGTCATGACCATCTCGTTCTTTGTTCTTCACTGCCCTTAATGTTGTTATGCTGTCACACTGATTCCGGGGATCAAGAACTAGTTAAAAATCACAGCTTAGGCCAACCAGTATTTCTTAAGCATCTACTATGTGTTGGGAACTATGGTTGGAAATGGGAAGATAGAGATGCAGAAAATGTTGGCCCTGCAACATTTCTACATCTACACGTGATCTCAGGATGTCATATTCCATTGGGCAAATATACCTTCTCAAATCTAAAAGCCTTCAAGAATCCTTCTCATCGATGTTTCTCCCACATCACACCAGCCTATGTGTGAAGAAAGAAAATGCAGGAGGCTGGCTCTGCAATAATTACAGTCCAGAGACTGCAAATAGTGATGCAGTAATTACAGTCCAGAGACTGTAAATAGTGATGTTTGGAGAGTTCCAAATACACAGGAATTCAGGTACATGAGGGAAAGTAGCAGAAAGACAAGGCTAGAGATTGAGTTGAAGTCAGATAATAAAGAGAATTGAATGCCATACAAACTAACTTATTTGCCTATAATTTGATAGGAAATAGTAGATCATGAAAGTTTCCCAAACAGAGGAAGGAAATGATCAGATAAAATTTTAAATTTTATTGGAGCAATAAACAATGAATTCAAAATTATAGAAAGATGAGGGAAGAAGAGTAGGCAGAAAATCCTTACAACTGTCCCGTTAAAAAACTAAAATAGTGAACACAAAGAGGAAGAAACAAACATGAAAGACTAGAGAATATGAAATACAAATGGAAACAGCTCATTAAGTCTAGCAGTAACATTGAAGAGCAGAAAATTTGGGGTAAATTGTTGTGGGTTACATAATTGTTAACCTAGAAATCTTTGCTCTCAGCTCAAGATTTTCTGATTTTTCTCCTAAACCATACTATTACTCTTTGCAAATTACTGGCACATTTCCTACTTAGAAATAATTAAACAAAATGTCTATTTGACCCATTATTGCTCCATTTCAGAAAAGTTTCTGAAATGCATGTTTCAATAAAATCATATGGTGATCATCACTCTGTTAGAAAGAATGTAGTGTGGTTTTTCTGTATTACATCAGACAATAAGGAAAACATCGAAATCTTTGTAAAGAAGAACTGAAGCTATAATCATGGCTCAAATATGATTCCATCCCATTTCACTTTCTACATAAACTTTCTTTGAAAATGAAATGAGTGAAAGTAGGAAATGTTCTTTCTGCTTTTAAAACAAGGGAACAGAAGGTAACATAATTATACAAAAACAAGATGAATCAATATCATATGGAAGAGGTTGTTATGATAGTATCAATGATTGTTAAAAGCAAAAATATTGAAGATTGTTTGAACAGCAAACATATTTCTACTCAAATATAAAATCACCTATACACAATAAAGCAATTCTTAAAATTCTCCTCTCCCATTTGTTTCTCCATATTTAGGCTTCAGAGAAATATTCTAAAACAAAATCAAGGCTATCATATCTTTAGCATCCTTTAAGTCTCAGTTTTTAGCCCTTGACTCTATTCTCTTCATGTCCACTCCAAGATTTCCTCTATTCCCACAGTTTTCTTTACCATCTCAATATTCTATAGCTCCAGGCCTGCTACCCCTACTAAATTGAAACCCAGTTTCTTTTTTCGTCTACTGGAAATTTCCACATAGATTTCTTGCAGGTGCCCCAAACTCAATATATCTAAAGCAGAATCCATCATCTTCTGTCTTCCACCTCTGAATCAGTTCACCCTTCCATCATCACTATTTGCAAAGCAGTACATTTTCCCATCATTCTTCTAATCTTGAAATCTTGACATCATTGGAATTGAACAATGAGAACACTTGGACACAGGATGGGGAACATCACACACCAAGGCCTGTCATGGGGTAGGAGGAGTGGGGAGGGATAGCATTAGGCGATATACCTAATGTAAATGATGATTTAATGGGTGCAGCACACCAACATGGCACATGTATACATATATAACAAAACTGCACATTGTGCACATGTACTCTAGAACTTACAGTATAATAAAAAAAAGAAAGAAGGAAGGAAGGAAGGATGGAAGGAAAGGAAAGGAAAGGAAAGGAAAAAAGAAAGAAAGAAAGAAAGAAAGAAAGAAAGAAAGAAAGAAAAGAAAGACGGAAGGAAGGGAAATGAAAGGAAAGGAAAGGAAAATCTTGACATCATCTTTTCCCACTCCTCTATTTTATTTGTTCCTATAACATTTCCATTCAAATGTATGTTATCCTTTACCTTGAGGGACTTCACATCTGGATTAGAATGTGTAATAGTTGTGTATACTATACCATACACTTCACAGCAAAATGTTATTTTAAAAAAAAAAAAAACCGCCTTGAATTTCAAGACTGGCTCTGACCAAAATGTGTGGCCTTAGGCAAATTTAAATTTCTAAATTCCAGTATCCTCATCTATAAAATGGGGATGACAATAGTAATGGCTTTGTAGGGTAGTCAAAAGAATGAGATGACATATGCATATAAAAAGACATAGCACCATACTCTGCAACTAATAAGAATTCAGTATATTTTAGCTACTTGTATCATAATTACTTCACCCAGATCCAATGCATCACTTATCATAGCCAAACTAACTTTAATTAAACTTAGATCATGACACTCCTTTGCTGAAATTCCATTTATCATTCATCTAAATCATCAGAATATATTTATCCAAATTTTTCCTCCTGAAATTTGTATTATTTGTATATAAAACCTCTTGCTTATGATGGTATTGAAACATCATACAAGATGCTTCCCTACTTTGTCATCAATAACTCTAAGCACCCAGGGCCTTGAAAATAACCTTTTTGGGTCCCTCTTCTCACTCAAAACCAAAAAAGGAAATACCAACCTTTGATGCATTTTGTTCTTAAACTAAAGCATTAAAAGTCCTACTCACATCATTCACTTTTGACTGTGAAAGCCTGGAGTCAGTATCAGGTATGAGTATAATTTCTTTTGGCATGTGATGTCTGTGGCCTAATCAGAGACTAAATCCCAGATCGTGGAATCTGAGTAACTGACTTAGCGGTGGTGTTTTCAGGAACAGGTGGAGCCCTGCATGATTCTCTATCTCCTGCGGTAAGTGAATCTGACAACTCTCTGAGGCAAGAGAGTGATTCAAACCCTTTTCTGAATGTTGAGGGTTTGACATTAGTTTTTCTCTCCATTTTTAAACCCTATTTTGTTTCAAGAAAAATTCAATCCATCTGTTTCTGATTCTTCAAAACACTGTTGTTTTGTAAGAACTATTTGATGTCACAAAGCCTGATGAGTCTCAACAAAGCCATTTGCTTCCCAATAGAAGGCTATAGATCTCTCCAAGGAATTATGAAACTAGAACCTCAGGCATCTTAGACCTCACAGATCTATCACATTTCTAAAATTTCTCCCAGCTTGAATTTTCTTTTTGAAGAGCATCTCAATAGGAAATCGCTCCCAACAGCCTCATTAGCCAGACACTTCAAAATGTAATATCCAGCTCATGTTTTTCTTTTCAGCACATTTCAATCCTAAGAACTCTGTCACAAATAGGTAACATTCTATCTGAAGAAATAACACCTTGCAATAAGTATTTGCATTTTCTACTTTAATCCTGTAATTATGACACTTTTCAAACAAAACAATAGCAACGTCATACGACAGGTCTGAAATAGATTTTTGAGAGAAATAACATACAGGGAAAAAGGGTAACAACAATGAAAAGGCTGTCTTTGACCAAATAATCATTTTAGAAATTTCTAGGAAATTAACTAGTAAATGCAGAAATCACTTCATAAGAATAAGCTGTAGAACATAGTTTTATTTTTCTTAGAGTAAGTTATAATTGTAAATAGAGTCCTGAGGCTCTGAACTGAAGCAATGGGGGAAATTAAATTGCAAAGTAATTACAAAAGATGTAATTTAGCCAAAATATAATTTGACTTCTTGATGTAACCCAGGCTCTTGTTACTGCTTTCTCAAATAAGTCAGTGAATTAAGAAAAAGGAAATAACTCAAAATAATGTTTGTTTTTAACTTCATCAATCTGGTAGCAGTATTTTCTATGGAAGC
Source organism: Pan troglodytes (assembly GCF_028858775.2). Lineage (NCBI taxonomy): Eukaryota > Metazoa > Chordata > Mammalia > Primates > Hominidae > Pan > Pan troglodytes. Next base: position 68,888,323 of record NC_072402.2, read on the forward strand.
TGAATTTCATCAAATCCTCAAAGAGAATTTTTCATGCTAATGTATTAACATATTATAGTCTGAAAGGACCAGGATTCCAAAATACCTACCTAATTAAGTATAGGAATACAGTTGCATTTCTTTTTATAAAACTTTCTCTCAAAATATATTTACAGTGATGACTATGTTATAAATATGGAGCCAAGTCTGGGCTCAATTAAAGATCAAAATGGCCATTGTCTGGTTACTTGGGCAATACAAGACAACAATAGGTTACCAGAAATATATCAATATATGTAAATGGAGATTTCAACTAGTGTTAGTCTTTTTTACTTCACTTGGTAATTTTTTTGTTTTGAAGTACGGGATTATTCCATGAGATAAAATTCTCCAAATTATTTTTCTTTTGCTCAGTTAAATATGTTAAGGCCAATTACCATGTGAAACAGACATCAGTTGAGGTACCTCAAAAGAGAGTGCAGTCTCAGGTGAAACTGCTAAGAAGCAGAACAGATTTCACTTTTACTTAGATCACACAAAGTTATAATACCCCAGGATGGGTGGGTGTGTGCACCCAAGACACTGACATCTTGCACGCATTCTTTTTCCTTTGATAGAGAAATAATCTAGTTAAAATGGAAATGTATTAGGAAAGTCAAACAATTAATTGATGCAAGAAAGGTTGTTTCACGTTTTGTGTAAATCAAAGCTAAAAATTAATTTAAGGAGCAGCACTGTATTGTAGACTAAACACAATTTGGCCTGAGTATAGGGTTTGGTGTGGGTGTCAAAGTTGTTCTGGTCTACACATGGTCAGTAATCCTCAGCAGAAATGTTAACTCAATTTGTCAGTATTATCTTTATGTCAACAGTAATGCTTAAATATTTACAATAGGCATAGTACGCTGAGAGTTAGTAACGTAAGATAAATTGGAAAAATGCTAACAAAATGGATGGTACTAATAGAAAGCCCTGGCACTACAGACTCCGATTTTATATACAAGAGGCTTGCCCCAAGGTAAGATTTTATTAGGTTCTATCATTGATATGCTGCTCCAAAGTTTCCTTGAAAAATAAAAAAGATTAAAAGCTTTTTAAAAGGAAGCAAAGCAATGAGTTTACTAAATTTATTCCACATAATACAGTCAACATTTGAGTCCAAAGTACATGCTACCTACTATTTTTTTAAATAGACATAAATAATACTGCACAACTTGAACTGCTATGCATTCTCCAGATAAACTGCATTCTTAAACTTCCCACAGAATTAAATGGCTACCATGTTAAAGTATAACAAAAATCTATGAAGGAAGAGAAAATGCCCTTTTTCTTCTCTGATTTCTCCAATCCTGCTTCTGCTGCTACTGTTTGTTTCTTTAACAGAAGTGATATGTGTTTAAATTCTTTGTATCCTAAGTTCGTTGAAAAAACAGAGATAGATAAAACTAGTAAATACATCTCATGTACTAAAACACTGCCACAGCACCAACCCACTTAACAAAGAGTATTATGTTTTGCTGCTCTCCACCATTCAAGCTGTCCTGTGTTTTATTGTGACTGTTTGAGGAGAATTGATGGAATATGTGCTGCGAAATGTACAGTGAATTTTTCCTCTGATACCTGCTACAAAGCATAAGATTCCCTGAAGGACTTTATTGCATTTTATCACCAAAAAAGCACATTAGCACTCTATCCCATTGAATCTTCGCTTTCCTTTTCCATGAGGGAAGTTTCAGTTCCAGCTTGTAGAGAAGAAATCTAATAGAGGTAGTTGTTCACCTAGCTTCAAAAGCAACAGTGTTCATCACTGTTGTAGAATCTTCTGGTTTTCACTTATTTCTTCCTCTTATGTCACATATACTTGGGTGATTATCAAGCTCTTAAGCTTCTAGGAACTTTTGAGAGAAGGACTGAATAACCATTAGTATTGATTGTTCAACCTGGTAAATTATGAGAAGAGAGTAGAACAGATATCATTAAACCCAGTCATTTTTTTTTAAGAATCCACATTCTAACTAGGCCTGTTACTATTTCCATTTTAATAACATGCCATTTAATATTCATCTTAATTCCTTTATAAGAAATACTTTGAGAGGACTATACATACTGGGTAATAAAGATTAATAGCCAAGTTAACAAATACAGTAGATAAAGGAAGAAAGGGTGACCTATTAGATGTCAAAAAGAGGAATTCCAAAAGAAGCCATGCCTTGTGAAAGACAGTGGTTAATAGAGTTTTAGAGATACCTGGGAAATCATTGTTCCTCATAGAAGTAATAAAATAGGAAAAAATGTTCTTTCTAAGTAATTAGTATATAACAATACTACCCAATCACAGAGGGACATCTCTTTTTTTCATATATAAATCTATACCCCTAATACTGATTAATATTGATTTTGGTTATAACAATTACTCATTATTTGTATTTTTCACTTGTTGTTTTTATTACTGTCAATAATGATGGCTTCATAAAAGGGACAAATTGACCACAGTTTACTCAAGGACATACATAGTGAAGTTATCATGAACAATTAAAGTGGGTCTTCAAATAACGTCATTTCCTTCAACATCATGCTGTTATAATTTCGATGAGGAAAAAAATCTCTTCCCAGGCAGAACATGTTGAAAACTGTACATTCTCCTCATATCTGCATGCATTTTCTCTGGGTAGTTCAGTTTCCTTCCACATCCCAAAGATGTGCACATTTGATTAATGCATATATCTAAATTGTCCCCATAGAGTGAGTGTGAGTTTGGGTGTAAGTGAGTGTGCCCTGCAATGGGATGGAGTCCTGTATAGGGCTGGTTTCCGTCTTGCACCCTGAGCTGTGGGGATAGACTCCAGCCACTCATGACCCTGAACTGGAATAAGTGGATAAATAATTATCATACTTGTTTTTATTCATCTTTCTTAACTCTGTGTATAGCTCACATTTATTTAAATTTTTAATGTTAGAAGTGTCTTGGTCTTTATTTAAGAATTTGTTGATGTTTTTGTAACCAGAAATATGCCATAGGAACTTAAGTCTTATATCAATCAATTAGCCTATAATAAAATTTGTTTCATTGTATGTCATTTCACTTGAAGTATCAGTTTCCAAGAACCCGTAGATAAGCATGGGCTTATATACAAACGTGTCCTGAGTACATAAAAAGTAAGTTGAATGCCTAAAGTGCCCAAGATTCTTCCCATTGGTCCCAACCAACCACACTCTAGCCCCACTTCCTACAGTTCCTCTTGACTTTTCCTTTGATATGCTTCCCTCTTTTTAAACACATTTTTCCCTCTACCTCAGATGTCCTTCACTCTTGTCCACAGGGGAAATTCTTCCCTGTTCTTCAAGAACTTGCTTAAATGTCACCTCCTTTTGCCACACTCTCTTAGGTAGCTGGAAGCATTCTCCTCTTGGTTTTTATAGAACTACTGTTATTATTATTACTTATTATTAGTAATTATTATTATTGTTATACCAGTGGTCTCAGTGTTGCTGGCTTCCACACAAGAAAATTAACACCTTGAGGACAAGGCCATTTATCTATGTATTCCTGGCACATATCACAGTATCTGGTATGTAGCAGATTATCTATTACTACAACAATGCTGTGTTACAAATCGCCCCAAAACTCAGTGGGTTAAACAACAATTTGCTATTTCTCAAAAGTCTGAAGGTCAGTTGAGTGGTTTTTGGGGGTCGTGACTTGGTTTATTCATGCATCAGTAGTGTGCAATGGGTTGGATAGGCTCTGTTGTCCTTGGCTATTCTACCACATCTTCAGGGTCAGCTGGTCTCAGCTCTTCTCCATGTGCATCTCACATTTCTTCAGCAGGCTGGTTCAGGCACTTACTCATGACCAGGCAGAGATGCAAGAGCAAGCAATCTCAATCTTGCAAAAGGACAAGTGAAAATGCATAGGTGCTTCTTAAGCCTCTGCTTGTGTCACATTTGTCTATTGGCAAAAGCAAGGCCCATGGCCAAGGTCAGAGTCAGTGTGAGAAGGCGCTATAAAAGGGCTTGGATACAGGGAGGTAAGAAAAATTAAGGTCATGAGTGAAAGTGATGTATTGCAGGAAATGATCAATAAATTCTTGTTATATGAGTAAAGGGCTCTGAGGGACAGATTTATTCATGGAAAGATTGGGTAAAATTGTAAATTAGGCAGTTACTCTTCATCACTCTCTTCATGGCAACATGATCTAACAAACAAAGAGAGGTCTAGCACAGAACTTGGCCTACTATAAGCGCTCATAAATATCAGTTTCCTTTCTCTTCCCCCTCTTCAGCTTTGTTTTCCTTTTTACTTAGGCTTCTATTTCAGCACTTTCTTTCCCAATCCTCTAATGATCTTAAACAAAGAATGACGGAAACTCCTCTCTGAGACAATATCCTCAATTTGCTTCCCTTCTCTTCAAAACTTATCTTTCCTCTATCTAATTTCCCAAGAAGTTATCAAGAATTGGTTATCAGTTCTAGTGAGCTAATTTCCAGGTGTTAATGACTATATTAATATTTGCATTTTAAATGCCTTGACTTAAACTAATGAGTAATTTCAGGAACAATCAAGGAAAAGTGGAAGCTTTGGAGACTCCTAAAATCACTCCAACTCATGGATCTCCTCTTCCAGTTGCCCTGGGTTTTTGATATTGATCTTGAAGAGCCAAGGCAGGCAGAAGGCATCATAAACCAATAACTTTCATTCCTAAAAATGTCTGATTAAGTAGGTTAGATTGTACAATTTTAATATCTTTAGTAAAGATAATATAAGGAAGGAAAAGGAAATATCCATTTAGTGCTACCACATACAATAGGAAACTGAGTTTTGAGGAGGGTACACAAATAAAATAGGATGCTTTTCCTCAGTCATTAAAATCTAGATCAAGATACAGACCTTCAATCTAACCATAGCAATCTATTGTATGTGTTCCCCAAAAGCTAGCTTGCTTTTTTAAGGTACTATGAGCCTCCAAGGAAAAAGTGATTTGTTTCAACTAAAACGAAGAGGAAAGTCTTGAGAAAAAAAGATATATTTCTTAGAAATCTTAAACAATGAGTTTGACAGTGGTAATTAGAAGGGCATTTCTGGCTTAGTGAATAATACAAATCAAAGGTGGTATGAAAAAGTTCACTACGGAGCAGTGAGTAATTGAGGGTGGCAAGATACAGAGTGTGAGTGTGAGAAGTTGCCTCCAAGGACCGGTTGGTACTTCGAATCAGACTGAGTGGGTCTAGCACACAAGCAAACTAACACAAGAACAGAAATCCAAACACCACATGTTCTCACTTATAAGTGAGAGCTGAACAATAAGAACACATGAACACAGGGAGGGGAACAACACACACTGGGGTCTGCTGCAGGGTGGGGTAAGAGGAGGGAGAGCATTAGGAAAAATAGCTAATGCATGCTGGGCTTAATACCTAGGTGATGGGTTGATCTGTGCAGCAAACCACCATAGCACATGTTTACTTATGTAACAAACCTGCACATCCTGCGCATACACCCTGGAACTTAAAATAAAAGTAAATGTAATATTTAACCTAGAGATCATCTACAATTTCCTCCTTCTTATCCAGTCCATTTGTATAGTAGGTACTGGCAATACAATAGTAAATTTTTCAATATTGTCAAGTCTGTTACTTCTCTTTCCATCCCCACCATGGCCCAAATTGAAGCTATCACATCTCCTGCCCAGATCACATCATCTTCTTTTCTGGCCTCTCTGCTTTCCTCTTGCTCATCTCCCATCTATTCCCCAAACAGCAGCCAGAATACTTTTAAAAATAAAATATTTTCTTCCTATTACTTAAGAGCTTCCCAGTTAGCTTACTGTGTTAGCTTACTAACACAGGCCCTACATACATCAGCCCTTGCCTATCTCTCCAGTGATGTCTGTGTCATTCTCAGTCCAACTTGTTATTTCAGCCATCTTGGCCTCACTTCAATTCCCTTCATAAGTCACATTCTCCCTGTCATCTCTAAATCTTTACATGAACCATTCCCCCTGTAGGAGCATTCTTTCTCTATTTCCTGACCAGTCACAATTCACTAACTTCTATTTTTTCCTCCCTCCTTTTTATATATATGTACCTCCCAAACAAGATGTCAGCTTTTTCATTCTTTTCTCAGGCTCTGTTATCTAGAGAACATGGGCTAAAACAAGAGTCCATGAAAAGGCAGCGTGACCTCACAAGAAAAACTGATAAACCCAAGAAATTGTAGTTATAGAGAACAGCGAAAAACAAATTGATTGCAGGCAATCCATGAAATCCAGAGCTACTAACAGCAAAATAATAATGTAACATCAGTATATTACTTTTGAAAGATAATAATGTGCTCATTTCTTTTGTATGAGTATGTAACTACCTCCTTGTTGGCCTGAAGCATTCATCTACCTAGGGAGAGATTGAGTTTGTTATGGAAGGAATGTGAAAAGACAGGCTTGTATAATACTCAGCCTCTGATATTCTGAAATAAAATCTTTTTATAAGAAGAAAATCTTACAAGCCAGTTATTGTCTTAAGAAAGCATCTGCTCATTTCTTCTGCCTCCCATTTGTCCCATATCAGGACCAAACTTGGAGACCATGTTCATAGAGCCTCTGCATAATACAGAATGGCTAGGTCATGAGGCATGCTGTTCTGTAGCTCACAACAAAATCATATGAGGGAGAAGGTGTGAGGAAAGCTATTCTCTTCAGACTACAATGTATGAACTGAGAAAGAGAGAGACATACCAGTAGACAAGACATGGTCCCAATTTTGCCCTGGAAATGGAAGACAGGTTAGATAAAGGAATTAGCGTAGAGAAGCTCGGTCAGGTCTTTTGTGTACGTTCCTAATTTAGGACTCAGTACAGGGAGCCCCACAACAAGAGGGTGGCCCAGAAAAGTGAAGAAATTAATGCATTACAGTCAGGCAGAGAGAAATCCTGAAGTGTGGTTTTCCTCGGCTATCATTCCAAGTAGCAAAAATAGAACTGAATCTGAGTGGAGAATTTACAGATGTTGGGGAGTTGGGAGGCTCTCTGTTAAGGGAGGCAAAGTACATCCCCCAGAGTGGACTTAAAGGGGTCTGGGGCACCATCATTAGATAGGATGCAAGTGAATGTTCCTGGGAGTACCAAGAGGAACACCAACCACTGATTTCAGCTGCAAATACGAGCAAGACAAATAACAACCATGTAGGCGGGGGACATTAGCCCACAGACCAGAGAAACAAGGGACACCTTGCCCAAGGACTCCTAGTTTTTCTTTCTGATACATACCACTCCCTTGTCCTCACCCATTGAACAGATACCATCTTAGAAAGGAACCAGGAGGAAGAACAGAAGATTTAAACTTTTAAGAGACTGAGCATTTGCTCCTAGAAAGATTGAACTTTACCTAAGTGGAGTATTTAAATTATAGGACCAGAGTAAGGTTTAAACACATTTGAACATTTAGTCTCATTACTTTGGAGAGAGAGGGACCCAGGTTCAGAGAGTTTTCTGCTATCTGAAGAGTAGGGCTCAGTAGGGAGATTAGATTAATTATAGATAAAATTAATGTTACATTTTTCTGCACATGTAAGTTATAGTATGTGTTAATATTATTTACCTACCCTGGTAAATAATAATAGTAATGGAGATATTGTTGGCAATATTGACTGGGTAGGGTTCTTTATCGCCAACATTAGTGGGTAATATTCACCTGTCATGACATTCTCAACACCAGGAACAATGTCTTTAAAAAAAGAGCCTGGAAAAATAGTTTATTGAATAGACAGAAGTAATAATACAACTAGGACTGGAATAGTGTGTTCATTGAGATGAGTGGCTAGAGATGTCACAGAACTTAGGGAAGAAATTGTGGAAAATCTTAAATATCCAACTAAGGAATTATGTCTATAAGTATTGAGAGTAAATTTATACTTTTAAGAATAAGAATGACACCAGAGAAATCTGTGCTTTAAGATTAACCTGAGAGTTCTGTAGGGGATAGTTTGGAGATGGGGTATCAGCATATGTGGACATCACAGATGGGGCCAAACTTGGAAGAGATGAGTCCTCAGACATATTTTAACTAAAATCATCCTGTCATCTCTACTTCCAAAAAATATGGGGCATTTTATGATATAGAATCAAGTGAAAATGAACATTCAGACAGTCTTAAAATGGAAAAGATGGAAAGCATACAATGCAGGCCACTGGAGGGGTGAGTGTAAAAGCAGGAAGGAAGAATGTCTTACAGATGGATGGATGGAAGATGAAAGCCTAGAGGACCATCTATCTTCATCCTACCATCTCATTTCCATCTTACTGAGCTTGCTAATGGCACAGTAGGACAGGCCGCCGAAGAATGAAATGCACAATGACCTCCCTTTTTATTACGTCACAGAAACAGCACTGTGGCAGCCGACCCCATAAGAAATGGCAAAAGCATGGGCAGGGTGACAATCACAAGAATGCAAGAGTGCAGATAAATCTGAGTGATGCTCTGGAGGAGCCACCATCTCAGAAGACAGTTAGGAAGTCCTAGTTAAAACTAGAACTGCTGTTAACTAGCTACATGATCCTGAGAAAAGTATTTAATCCCTCTGGAGTGAGTTTACTTCCCTTATCAAAATGAGGCATAGTACATGTCTACCAAGGTTATTTCCAACAGCAGTGACTCTAGGATCTCAAAGTTTCCTTTTGTTTGTTCTAAAATTCACAAATACATATATACCAAAAGTCATGTCTTCCAAAGTCCAACAGAGTACTAGCCTTTTCTCAGTAAATCTATAGTTTGAAGATGGGTTTCTTTTCAAATAAGTGTCATATGTAGGTTCCATCCCAGTTCCCTGCAAGGAGAATATTCAGACACTGAAATAGAAGTTTACTCAGATAAAGTAATTGCTGAATTGTTTAAACTCATCACAGAAGAATAATTTTGTTGTTACTTTCATTTTAATCTACCTTATAGGAAACATTCAAAAGTTATTTGTTTAAATATTTTGAGGATGACATCTCTCATTATACTAATTTTCTATTTAATTTGATCTATTAAAAATTTTGTGATAGACTATAATTTAAACCAAATTTTCTTGTAGTCTAATTATTCAGTAAAATAAATAAAATTCCTATTATAAAAATAATCTTCAACTCCAAAATCTTATCTCAGCTTCCACCCAAAACCCATGTTATTTCATTTTATGTAACCTGGTCCTGTATTAGTTTGATTTGCCACTGCCCCAAAAGAGAAATTATAGGTTATAATTGCCCCAAATTGTGTTTTTGAGATAGCTTTCAAATTTGTAGTCTTTTTCCCTACTTTGCATTATCTCCTCCTGGGTATTTGCTTCCTGATAATGTGATATTTATCTTTCATTCACAAAGTCATCACTCAAAATAATACGTGTCTTTAAATTACCTAGTGATTTTTTACAGTAGTATTGCAAGGGTGTTTCAGGTCTCTAGAACTGCCCTAATTAGTAATACTTAGATAGATGATTACAGATGAATTTGGTTAAAGAGCACCTTTACAAAGGGGGAGTACAAAATATTTCTATGAATATTTTCAGAATTAAATAGGCAGAATTGATTATTTACATACCTTAACATATTAACAGGTGTTTGTATTTCTTGACCTTAGCTATTAGAGGTAGATTAATAATTTGATTACCTTAGATTTGACTATATTTTGTCTCTATTTCACAATCCTAGTATTTTCAATGAGGAAAAATAAAATAGTTACAGCATATACATGTAAAGAACTAATCTATAAATTATAGATCTATAATCTGTAAAATACATCTTAGAATGTGAATCTTTTAAAAGGATCTAGTTCCTGAATGAAGTCCAGTAAAACATGAATACTTCTACCACCCTTGAACAAATGGAAGCTCATATATATGCTGAGGCACTGAATATTTACTATCATTTGAATTAAAGAGAGACAGCCAGGTGCTTTAAAGCAGAACACAAAAGTAATGTTTTGAAAATGGGTGAAATCCCATCTTGTCTTTGAGCTGTCATTCAAGCCATTAGACTTTGCCCATATATTCTATTCACTACTCTTGTTCTCAACCTGTGATACCTGATTCCTAGTTCGGTGATTTCCACCTTTTGTTCACAAGTATTTCCTCTTAACAATACACCATTCAGAAAAAGGTATTTCTTTGAATTGTCAACTAGTACTTTGTTCTGACAAAAGATACCACTATAGTGTTTCAAGACTGTATGTTATAAATCTGGAAATTAACAGCATTTGTTGACTCCTAGAAATAAGTTTGACAAGTGGCACCTTAGAAAGTATAGTCAATAACATTAAAAAAACAGAATCCTACATTCCAAAATGTGTAAATATTTAGCATTGTCTAATTTGATATCACTTAATCTAACAGGATTATTCTCAAATATGATTTTTAACATGCATTTGTTGTGACATATTCATCATTGTAAAGTCCCCATTTCCCACCCCTAAGAAAAGGGTTAAAACTATGAGCAAACTTAAGTAACTGAAGGAAAAACAAAATGGCCATGGCTTTTCTACATTTCTGTAGGCTTAATATATAGAACAAAGCAAGATTTCAATTGCCCAGAATCTGAAAGAAATGTAACTGAATCAAAAAAGAGATTTAAATTGGAAGAATTGCACTACACTTTCTTCAAGTAGCTATATAGTCTGTTTTCCATGTAAGACTGCAACAATAAAGGAATTAGATAGATAGATAGATAGATAGATAGATAGATAGATAGATATCTGCAAAAAATCTAAATCTAAGATAAATTTAGGAGGATTAAAATTGATGCTGTTTACCAATATATTTAATATTTTATTAGTATTATATTAGGAATAATATATTTGAATATATTATTGAGCATAGTTTAAATGTAATTGATAACATTAATAGAGAATTTATTAAAGTATTTAGAGCACAGACCATGTATTATGAAATTCAGTTATCCTTTATTAAAATGTATCACTCAAAATAAAAGTTACAAATGATAACATTGTAAACTCTTGTTTAAAATGTGAAATAGGTTGTTTGATACATCAAATATAAAACATTTTAATTATCTGACTTCTTTAGATTTAAAATTGGGAGCTGTTTATAATTAAAATATTCAGCTGCTAGTTGAACAGTATTGTCACAAACATTTTATTTTATTTATTTCCCATATATTTTACAGAAATAGACATTATTATTGAAATAGGTCATCATATGAAAAATGAACTAGTAAAGTGCCCTCCATGTAATATGTTTTTAAAAGATTTTGTGTATCTTTCTGGAGCTATTTAGGCATATGCAAGCCTATATATGTATCTGTATGTGTGTGACTCACATATATATATGATTTTTTCACAAATCATTTAGGCTGTACACACTCTTCTATACCTTGCTTTATTACTACTCAACAATACTACTCAGAGGTCTCTTTTTATCAATAGATAAAGGGCTATCCTATCCCTGCTTTATAGCTATATCTAATTTCATTATATGGATGCACCACGATTTATACATCAGTCTGCTATGGATAAATATTTAAATTGTCTGTCATTCTCTCCTATTACAAACTGTGCTGCAATAAATAATCTTGAATAAATGCCACTTCCCACATACGTAAGTGTATCTGTAGAACAAACTAGCAGTGTAATTTCTGGCACCGGGTGCATTTTACATTTGTAAATTTAATAAATATTTGAAAAATTACCGATTACACTCCTGCCAACAGCATATGAGAGTAACAGTTTCTCCACATTCTTCCTATACAGTGTACTAGCAAACATTTCCATCTTTTCCAGTCAGATGAGTGAAAAATGGTACCTCAATGCAGTTTTGTTTTCCAATTATTTTCTACTGAGAATGACAGTGCTTAATATGTTAAAGGATGCATTTTTTTAATTTTAAAAACCCAAGTAACAATTTGGTAAATAGGTTACTATTTCATGGTATCAGCTTATTCAATCTAATACCATTCTTATTACTACAGCTGTTCCTACCAAAGGCCAACTCCTCGACTGGTGCACAAGATCCCACTCTCTCTTTTTTGCCTGATAATATTGCTCCAGTAATTCTCCCCTCTCTCCTACATCTGCATACAAGCACCTTACATTCCCTTTGAAAAACAAAAGAAAATCAAAAAACTTTATTGACCCCATGTCTCCTTTCAGATTTTATTTATCTGCTTTCTTTTACAGCACAGCTATTCAAAGGATGTGTCAATACTCACTGTCTTCTTTTCCTTTGTCAAAATTCCCTTCTGTACTGTGTAGTCAGTCTTTATTCCTCAACACTTCAGAGACACAGTTCTTGTTAAAGTCACTAGTAACCACCATGTTGCTAAATCCAATGGACATTTTCCAGGTCATCTTACTTGACCTAAAAGTAGTATTTGAGATTCTTGACCACTCCCTAATCCTTAAAACAATTTTCTCACTTGGTTTCCAGGAGACTACATTTTTTTTTCCTCCAACCATACTGGCAACTTCTTTTTAGTATTTTTGCTTTTTCTCATCTCCCTAGCCTGTAAATGTTGGAGCACCCTAGGGCTCAGTGTCCAGACTTTTCTGTCTATACTCATGTCCTAAGGACCTCATCCAGTTTCTTGCTTTGCATACCAACTATATTATCAATAACCCCAAAGTTATACTTCCAGCCTGCATGTTGCCCTGAACTGTATAGACTCATCGCTTACTGCTTACTTGACATCTCCCCTTGGATGGCTACATAGACTCTCCAAATGCTCCAAACAAAACTCCTGATTTTGGCCTCCCCAGAAAATCTGTTCTGATCTTCCCTTTTTCATGTGTGTTTACCATTCTTTCCCATTTCGTCTGCTCTGTTCTTCCCCATTTCAAAAAATTGAAACTTCATCTTTCTAATTGTTCAGACCAAAAAATCTTAAAGTCATCCTAGACTCATTTCTTTCTTTTACACCCCACATCCAATCCATCGGCAGATCCTGTTGATTCTAATACTCAGAATGCAAACACTTTTTATCACCTTTTCATCTATCATGCTGGTTTAGCAGAAACATCTCTCACCTGGATTATTCTTATATCTTCCTATTTGCCTTTCATTTTTGTTCCATAAATCTAATCTCAAATACTAACCAGTGGGAACTTTTAAACCATAAATCAGATTAAGTTAATTCTCTATTCAAATTCCTCCAATGCCTTCCCATCTCAAAGTAAAATCCAGTCATATAATGGCATAGGGTGTTACATGGTCTAACATACTTGCCTTACGGACTGTATCTCCTATACAGTTCTCCTCTTTGCTTATTCTGCCCCGGCCACACACTGGAATGAGTCTCTGCCATTGCTGGAGTATGCAACCAAAGACCTAGTGGTCTTTGTACTTGATATTCTCTTTCTCTGGAACACTCTTCTTTCCAGAAAGCTATAACCCTTGCTCCTTCCTTTTTGTCAGGTCTCTACTCAACTCTCACTTTATCAGAAAAAATCTTCCCTAACCACCCTTGCAAAATAACAGCCTCCATCTTCTGGTATTCCAAAAAGAGAAAATGATATCCACTATCAGCATGATTGTATTAGTCTCTTCTTGCATTGCTATACAGAAATACCTGAGACTGCGTAATTTACAAAGAAAAGAGGTTTAATTGGCTCATGGTTCTGCAGGATGTACAGGAAGCATAGTGGCATCAGCTTCTGGTGGTGCCTCCAGGAATTAACAATCATGGCAGAAAGCAAGGAGGAGCAAGTCGTCTCACATGGTTGGAGCAGGATAAAGAGGGAATGTGCCACACACTTCTAAATAACCACATTTCACAAGAACTCACTCACTATTGTGATACAGTGCCACGGAGGAAATCCAACCCTATGATCCGATCACCTCCCACCATGCCCCACCTCCAACATTGGGGATTACAATTCAACGTGAGATTTGGGTGAGGACACTGATCAAAACCATAATGATAATTAAGCAGGTTTCCAAAACCTCTATGAGTATCTTTCTCCTCAGTTCAGAAGTTTCCATTTACTTGACAGGATTGAGTTTTAAAAACGTGTTCTTCTGTCTCTTAGATTGAGTAACCTGGGAAAATAGACTGTGATAGAGGGATTCCTGTGCAGGAGGCTTATTGAGAAGCACCTCAAGGACAATACCTGCAAAGGAATGAGGGAAACAAGATTGGGCAGAAAGAAACATTGATCTGTGATGCAGCTGATGAAAGGCTGTAGCCAATGCCTCAGGAAGATTTGAAGATGAAATCATCTCTTCGGAGTGGTCCCAAAGTGAGAAAAGGAGGCTGAGCTTTTTCATCCTGTGTTGATCAGCCATTGAACGTGGGCTGCCCCATGGCAAGGTGTGTAACTTTGAATAAAGTGGCACATATTGGCAGAGGACAATTTCCAGACAGGTACTCAGCAGACCCCTGATGGGATGAGTGTTTGGTCCCAAAAGGGGGCTTCTACACAGCACATCAGAGTGTCCCCTACCACTCCTCAGGCCTTCATCCTTAGCTTCTTTTTCTTTTTTTTTTCTTTAATTTTTACACTGAGACTCATCTAAACTACACTGTTTCTCATACAATTGATATTGTTCATGTAGGGAAAGTTTGATATTACAAAATGCTCAGCCAACACAGAAAACAGTTTGTTCAAATGAAAGAATATTTCTAAAAAGAATAAATTTTAAATTACTTTTAAATAAAAATGTAATATTGGTTGTAAACAAAATCATAGCAATAATATATATAGATTATAAGTTTTCAGTAAAATATAATGAAACACATTCAATAAAATAATTTTACAAAATGTAATTTTTTATAATATAGGAGGCCATCCATGATCTACAGTTCTTCTGTGTTATGAATATAAAATTAAATTACATCATACTGATTTGTACACAAAACAGCTGTCAAAGTTGGACTGCATCTGCATAGACCTTTTTGTAGGAAGTTTCTGATTAATGATAAATCCCTAATATGAGCTTCTTAATTCCATGTTTAATTTCATTCATAAAAGAATTCAGACACACATGTATATGCACATAAATGCACGTGCATGTACACACACAAAGTGAAACAGGAAATCACTCTATATGGTATATGTCTTTTTAAACATGGTAGTAGGTGCAGGTTTTATATTATCTGATGTTTGAGGCATCAAGACTCTATTGACTAAAGGAACCACTGGGAACCCCAAAATGCCAAAATTCTGTTCTGTTAGAACATTATGTGACTGTGGACAATATCACTTAAATTTTTAAGGTCCTTTTTCTAAATCTGAATTGTTTATTTTGATCTTCCTTTGAATAATGTTGCTTGAATATCCAGTGAATTACCTTATCATATTTTAGAACTTCATGTACTTAATAATATCATCAATTTATATTTATATTTAATTGTATCATTTTTCAAACTAAAATCACACAATCATGTATATTAACTTACTCAATTCTCAAAACAATTTAGTGGTAGGCATGGAATATATAAATAGGTTCCCATTTTAGAGATAACAAAAGTCAGAGAATCTGAAACTTGGCCCATGGCAAGCCTGGAAACTGAAGGCTTTGTTCTTGTCCCTAAAAGATACCTCTGTTTTTAACATACACATACAGAGAAAAAAAGGGCTCACCCTAAAGTTTTACAAGTCATCTTGGTAGTATTGTCAAATGAAGGTATGCCTTGTTATATTAACCTTTGCTGATATTGTATTTTTTAAATAAATTAAGGGTTTGTGGCAACCCTGCATCGAGCAAGTCTATCAGCCTATTTTTCCAATAGCATGTGCTCACTTCGTGTCTCTGGGTCAATGTGCCAGTGTGTCACATTTTGGCAATTCTCACAATATTTTCAGCTTTTCCATTATTATTTTTATTGCGGTGATCTGTAATCAGTGATCTCTGATGTGATTATTGTAATCTTTTAGGGGCTCCACAAACTGTGACCGTAGAAGATAACAAACTTAATCCATGGATGTTGTGCTTGTTCTGACTGCTCCACCAACCAGCCATTCCCCTGTCTCTCTCTCTCCCTCTCCTCAGGGATCTCTATTCCCTGAGATACAAAAATATTGAATTTAGGACAATTATTAATTGTCCTACAATGGCCTTTAAATGTTCAAGTGAAAGGAAGAGTTGCACATATCTCACTTTAAATCAAAAGCTAGAAATGCTAAAAATGATTAAGCTTACTGAGGAAGCCTTGTCAAAATCAAGACAGACCAAAAGCTAGGTCTTTTAAGCCAAACAATCAAGCTGTGAATGCAAAGGAAAAGTTCTTGAAGGACATTAAAGGCACTACTCCAGTAAACACACAAATGATGAGAATGCAAAACGGCCTTATTGCTGATACAAAGAAAGTTTGAGCAGCCTGGGAAAATCAAACCAGCCACAACATTCCCTTAAGCCAAAGCCTAATCCAAAGGAAGACTGTTTTCAATTGTATGAAGGCTGAGAGAAGTGAGGAAGCGGCAGAAGATAAGTTGCAAGTTAGCAGAGGTTTGTTCATGGGGTTTAAGGAAAGAAGCTGTCTCCATTATGTAAAAGTGGAGATGAAGCAACAAGTGCAGATGGAGAAGCTGCAGCAAGTTCTCTAGAAAACCTAACTAGGATAACTGATGAAGGTGGTTACATCAAACAACAAATTTTCAGTGTAGACAAAATAGCTTTCTATTGGAAAAAGATGTCGTCTAGGACTTTCATAGCTAGAGAGAAGTTAATGCCTGGCTTCAGAGTTTCAAAAAACAGGCTGACCTTTCTGTTAGGGGTTAATGCAGCTAGTGACATTAAGTTGAAAACAATGTTTATTTATCAGTAATCATTACCGGCAATATCATTAGTTCAGCCAAATTCTAGCATCGCCTCTTACCAGTTGTATGATCTTGGTCAAGTTGTTTAACTTATGTTCTTCACTTTCCTCAGCTGTAAAGTGGGGACAATAGCAGCTACCTCAAAGATGAATTATGAGGGTTATATAACTCATACAAAATATTTAGCATAATTCTTGGCACAAAATAATCATTTAATAAGTATTAGCCATCATTATTCTCATTATTATCATTAGATCTGTTTCCAGTAGCACCACTCAGTTGAAATCAGGCCCTCATTACACCATGAATATCATATTATCCTAACTGGTTGGCTGTTCAATAATCTCCATTCAAATAAAACAAAATTAGCCCCCATAAAATATCCTTTTTCAAAAATCTCCAGTTGCTCCGTCATTTCCTAGTGAATAAGATATGTAAATTGAGATGATAAATATTATCATATCAAATGTAAAAGGATTATTAATAAGATAATTTATATTTTTGTACTGTTTCCAAAATCCAGGGCATGTTTTACACATATAGCACACCTCAATTCAGATACTAAATTTTCATAGGAAATATTTGCTCTATATTTGGATTTCATAAAACTTACAGTTAAAAAATAAATTGATATGACCAAGTTGTTTCAAACATGCATAAAAATTTTCCAATAACTAAACCAACTGCCAGGTTTTTTATTTAAAATAATTATAGTTAAATAAAATTTAAAATTTAGTTCCTCGATTTCACTAGCCACATTTTAGTGCTCAGTAGCCACACAAGGCTAGTGACTACTACATTGAACATACTTTACTTTGGACCATTAACTGAGTATAGTATCTTGTATCACCATCTTGTACATGGTCCACCATGACGGTAAAAATTATCTCATTGATCACCAATTTCCTGCCCCCTGTAAAATATTGCTACTATTAATGATGGCTAATATGGATATAAATATTTTAGATGTGAAGCCCAATATGGTACATTATTTTCTTTCTGGAGTCACTCAAATTCTAAGAGTATGTGTGTGGAATATATACATATATGTATATAGATGATCGATTGATAGAATGAGTGAGTGAGTTTCTTTTTCCCCTGTAATATTCCTTGGTCTCTTGGTGCATTTCCATTGGTCTGGATAATCAAAAATTAATTTAGAAATAATCTGGTACTCCATTTGATCTTGCCAAAATTTCACTTCAACAGTTGAGTTTACTACTAATGCTTACTAACCACCAATAGGTCTTGCCTCATTACCTAAAGACCCCCAAATCTAATTGCTAGACCAACAGGGACATGGGTTTCAGAGACATAAGAATTCCTTAGAAACTAGTTCTGTTCTAAGTCTCACAAAATTGAGTTTTAGAAACAGCTGACTTCCATATCATTATGGAAGGTAAGAGACCTTAGTCTTGAAAATTACTGAAGACCAATATTCAGAGACATATCACCTGAATTCATATGTAAAGACAGAAAATCTTACTGCAGGCTTTATTTTTCTAGGCAGCAGAAGGAAATACCCATATCTATGACATTTTCCCAATATAAGCATAGCATTACAGCTCCTAGGAGGTTTTCAAACATGCATGCACAGCCCGAAGAAGATCTAAGACTCAGTTCAATGTCAGAAAGCACAAAAACCAAGAGAACAAAAAGGCATTTTAGGAATTTAGGATCAATGAAACCCTTACAAATTCAGAAGTGAGTTACATTATGAACAACAAGCACTTACTGAACACCTGCCATGTGCAAAACACATTGCTTGTCCCTGTGATTAAATTAAATCCTCTATACTTAAAGATCAGAGACCACCCTACTTATGTTCTCTAGAATTGCAAGTCCATATATCTGTCAGGCCAAAACATCCCTTCTTACCACAACAGGTGACCATTTCAACTTGGTCCTCAACTTAGAAAAGTGCTAAAAAAAAATTTTTTTTTAAGTAAAAGAAAAAACAGTGATTGCATTCATGAGATTGACTAATTGTACCTATGCTCCTTTTTAGTTTGCCCAAAATTACTTCTGTCCAAAATAC
This sequence comes from Pan troglodytes, assembly GCF_028858775.2. Taxonomy (NCBI): domain Eukaryota; kingdom Metazoa; phylum Chordata; class Mammalia; order Primates; family Hominidae; genus Pan; species Pan troglodytes. The sequence continues at coordinate 68,907,076 of NC_072402.2, forward strand.
TTTGAAAGCCTATTTCTAATGGAACAATTTTTTAAAACAAGCCTTTGTCTCTAATTAATTATTCTACATATAGTTACTCCACATATAATTACTCCACATCTACATTTATTCCACCATAGTCTATCCCACCTTCCTAAAACATCCTTCCAAGCTTATATAAATCTCCTACTATTTTTCTGATAAAACAACTTATATTTCAAAATAAACACTTTGTTTCTAAGTGAACATATATTTCATCTACAAATATATTGTATATATGGCTGTGGTCTTCATTCGTATCTGAAATATATTGTGAACTTCTTGAAGTCAAAAATTACATCTTCTACTTTTACCCTAGCTTGTAATCCACAGCTTGATGTGGATTTATATCAAATTTTTGTGAGCTCTGAATCAAATTGGAGTCCTACTTTCAAAGTAAAGGCATGGGAAGAAGATTTTGGTAAGACAAGATTTTATTGTCAGAATAAGAATAAAGGACTAAGATAATCCCCTTAGATCCCACCTTAGACCTCCCTAGGCGGCTGTCATGCTCTTCACCTGGCTCCTCTTGGGAAACACAGGAAAAAGAAAAATGAGAAATCAGGACAGAGCCTGGACACAGCCCCAGGCTAGGATCTGCTAGTAAGTAAACAGCTTCTGACTTGAACTTGCTAGCATTCTTTCTCTCCAAGAGAGCAAAAGAGACCAGAGCTGTACAATGGGGCTCCTAATTTTCAGTAGGCCTTCAAGTCAGATCACTTTACACCCATACATTTTATCATTTGAGCACACCACTCTTCCTAAAGGGATGCCATCTCAAGCTGGATATTCAGAGTCAAAAAACAAGTCACTGAAATCAAAGCCCACCAGCCACAAAAGACATCCACTTAGGTTAGATACACCCACTCAGTTGTCAAATTTGGTATTTATTTTGAGTACACATGGATTGTTGTTACTCTGTTTTCGGGTAATGGCTCTTACTTCATGGTAAACTAATTTTACTCCCATCTTTAAAATATTTCTTGAAAAAGCCCAAAATATGAAATTTATCTATCATGAAATGCAGAAAACAAAAAAAGAAAAAATTCCTTCAAATTGAACTGTAATCCTGTATTTAAAGCTAGAACATAATAATAATACGATGTTAATAATAATGCTTTACATTCATGTGGTCTTTGTTCTTAGAACAAGCACTATTCTAATTCTTTTATGTATATTCATTTGTTTAATTACAGTTTATCAACTGTAACACATTTTTTCCAACAGTCACATTAAATTCCCACAAAATTGAAAATATTGAAAAAAAATTGTTTCTTTTGTAGGATTGCATTTGCCTTTTCCTGAAAGAGAAATGTCTGGAGGACTAGTAGGATGTGTAAGGTGACATAACATTTCCCTGTGCCAACAGTTCTTATTCACTCCCCATATGTGAACATATCTCTGTAATAACAGAGCCTTCATGACTCTTAACCCTTCAGGAAAACTGACTTTGCTAACTGCCCTTCTCAGCAGCCAGCAGATGCCAAACAGAGGAAATGTATTTGCTCTTCACAGCGGCTACTCCCTGGCAGATTCCAGAGCTGTTACTGGCTGTGGCTTCGGTGTTATCTACAGATGTGTCACATTTTTGGGCCATTATGTGATCAGTCCTGGCTGCCTTGTGCTCCTAAAAGCTTTTTTCCATTCAATGACTTTTACACATTTTGAACAACTGTGAATGAGGTGCCATGTGACTCTCCAGCGAAATCACAAGGAAAGGGTTTTTCAGGGAGAGAAACGGCACTCTCACCACCTGAATGGAGCCCAACTGTGAAAGTGGAGCCCATCTTCACTCAATCTGCTTCCTCCCTCAGCCCCACCCTGCATCTTCCAGCCACAAACCCCATTCCTACAACTCCCCCACCCCACCCTATCTCCACCCACCTCTGCCGCCTCTGGTCCCCACCCATCCCTCCTCACCAAAATATCCTTACTATTAATAAAAGATTCCATAATTGCCGGATCAATCCAATGGACACTTCTCAGGTCTCTTGACTTCTCTGAGGCATGTGACGCTGGTGACCAGCGCGCTCTTGAAACTCTTGCCTGGGTTGCTCAGAACCGCTCTGTCCTGCTGCTCCCCGATCTGTGGCTGCAGTTTCTAAGCTCCCTTCCCTGCTCCATTTCCTTCAGTTTCCCCATAAATGTTGGCATTACCCATGTATCCGAGCCTTTTTTCCTCTCCTTCTCTGCAAAGTCTCCCTAGACAATTTCATTTATGCTTGCAGTGTCAACCCACATGGTATAAACCCAGCCCTCATTTTCAACTCCCATGTCTCTCCCAAGCTCCAGATACATTCTCCCAACTGCCCCTGGTCTCTCCACTTGGTTGCTCATGTGTGTCTCACACTTACACACTCTCTGCTACTCAGCAAAGTCTCTTTTCTCCTGAATCCCTTATGTCAATTAGTGGCATCCCTATCCTCAGAAGTTCTGTGGCAGTTTGAACCTTGGCTACAGATTTTTTGACATACCTGAGATTTCTCAGACTTAGTAATTAAAAAAAAACTCTGCAGTTTCTTCCTTGGTCTTTGGGAACACGTGTTTTTGGAGCCCTGAGGCAAAATGTCCAACAATGTTAAGTTTGCCATGCTGGAGAGGCCATAGGTAGGTGGTCCAGCCTCTCCTGTGAGTTATGAGACCATCTTGGAAATAGTTCTTCCAGCCCAACCCTCCCAGCCTCCAGCCATTCTGGGTACCCCTGTCGTTTGCATCCTCACAGGAAAAACCTTAGAAGTCATGAAGCAGAGGGGAGTTGTCCCCAGTGTGCGTTTTATGAATTCCAAACTCACAACAACAGGAGCATTTAAAAAAAAAGTTGTTTTATGCTACTAAATTTTAGGGTGGTTTGTTATGCAACAACAAATTACCATGCTAGCTACCCTAGCTTCAAACATAGGAATCATTACCATCTTCTCTCTCATGTTTCTATTTAGCAAATAATTTCATTAAGGGCCTACTATGTGCCAGTCACTGGACCCAGCACTGATGATAGAAATAATTGTGGTCTAGCAGAGAGGCAGTACAAAGAACACAAATCACAACACAATAAGACATTTCCTACCCTTGTTTCAGAGGAATCTGTAGGCAGATATTTCTCAAAAGACATGTTTCATGGTCAATTAATTCTGGAAACATTGAATAAAAACAAATTTCTTTCCTTAATTACTTCTCAGGGCCTTTAATACTCAAATATGCATAAGAAATATGTAATAGAAGTCTAGAATGTAGAGTTTTTTCTAATTATTGATCACAAAACAGGTTTGGGAGTCTGTTGTTTTGTTTTGAGAAGAAACTCAAGTAGAGTTCTGCAAAAGACTATGGAAAGAGTGCCTTTGATCATTAGATGTATATGAAACATGCCCAGGGAGCTAGAAAAGGGATACCCAAGCCTTTCTTCAGTAATCAGGGAATATCTCAATGAGGAAGTAATATTTGAACTAAGACATAAAGAGTAACTGAGAATTGAGCTTGTGTCAAGATACTGAAATGAGAGAGGCCTGCCTATTAAAGAGAACTGTAAAGAAATGTTATAGAACTCGAACGTGTTTGCCTCTCTGTGAGAGACAGATGCTAGAATTTCAAGTTCAGGTCAGAAGCTGTTTACTTACTCATAAATCCTAGCCTAGGGCTGTGTCCAGGCTCTCTCCTGATCCCTCATTTTTCTGTTTCTGTATTTCCCAGGAGGGGCCAGGTGAGGAGCACAGCAGCCACCCGGGGTTTTCTCATCCTCTATTTCTATAATTACAGTAAATGTTTTCTTATTTAAACATCTACTTCTCATGTCTGCAGTTTGAAAGCAGGACATCAACGCGATCTAATGTACCCACAACTTTTATGAAACTACATATGAGATGCTGTGGTTTAGATCATCTAAACAATACACAAGGTGTGATTCCTTCATGTAATCGCCTTCTATATTTCAAATAAGAATAGCGATTCTGAGTTTATTTACAACATATGTGCCCTGATTCCATATAAGGAATTTATATTGAAGTGTTGGTATTTTATAGAATAAAGGCTGAAAAGATTTTACTACTAGAAATAGTAAATAGTAATTTCTACTAGAAATTTAGAAGACTGCTCTAAGATGATGGGACAGATTATAACAAAATAAAGATGAAAATTGGAGGATGTAGATATTTTTGGAGTTTTTTTTTAAATATATAGAAAGAAATTGGCTGCCAGACATAGGCAAATTTGAAAGTCATTTTTATACAAGAAAGATCATCTAGGAGAAAAAGATTTCTCTTTTTCACTGCCCTTCTTCAAGAGATGGAGCATACACGAGGGATTTCTAGCAATTCAGAACTTAGGAAGCATGACCAAAGGCCAAGAATAATCTGCCTAAATGGCTTTGATTTGGTGATTTGGGGAGACTTAAAACCAAATAATTTTTGTTCTAGAGCTAATGAGCTCTTACCTGCCAAATTAAAGCATACTCAGCTAGAGTTTCTTATAAGAGGACCACTCATTCTAACAAGCAAAAATGACACAAGCAACAAGGAGTGGTGGGGTAAGTCTTAGTACAAATTGAGACAACCATATAGAAATACTGAGGACATCACTCAGCTGTCCACATAATGATGTCTCTTTAATATGACATATTAGAGAAATAGAAAAACAATAAACAATCCCCAGTGACATATTTACATGACATTGAAACAGCAGCTACTTTTCTATTCACACTACAGAGAAGAAAAAGGGTGCCAGAATTGCAGTTACTGATCCCGTGAAAACCACTTCTTACATCAAACGTATCTCACAAAGTAAATGCATCAAAACACATCTTAAGAAACTCATAAAAGCAATTTCAACTTAAAATTTTTCATTTTAATCAACATACTTACTTGAGAATTAACCTAAATTGAACTAAAAGGTCACCAAAAAAAAAAATTCTAACAAAACTTACCATGCTGGCAGTATTTTCAAGTTAAAAATTCATCAAGCTTCTTTAAGAAACTTCTTTGTGAAAAGCATAAGATTATAAAAGAATGAGCAATTTTCCAAAGCAAACTTCTGTTATAAAGCTATTCCTTTTGAAATGAGGCAAAAGTTGTTGTTTATGAAGGACACAAAGAAAACCACAACTTGACAATAAACATGAAACAAATCATAATTTTAACTATAATTGAAAAACTGAACATTTAAACCACCGCGAGATACCCATCAGACTACCAAAAATCTTAAAGCCTAAAATATCAAGGGTTATATCTATAAGTATGCATACTTATAGATAAATCTAAATATGTTCATAGATAAATTGTTGCATATTCAATTAATACAATAATAGCATTAAAAATGAATAAACCACAGTTATACACATTATCGTGAATGAATCTCAGGAACCCAACATAATGTTGAGTTATAAAAGTAAGTTACCAAATTATGACTCCATTTCCACAAAATCCAAAAGCATGCAAAACTAAACATGGTAAGCTGTAACCCTTAAGGACATGAGAAACACAAATTTCAGGATAACAGCTACCTCTGAGAGGAGACAGGGAAGAAAGAAGATGGGGGGTCACAAAAAAACACAAATGGGGGGGGAGGAGCCAAGATGGCCGAATAGGAACAGCTCCGGTCGACAGCTCCCAGCTTGAGCGACGCATAAGACGGTGATTTCTGCATTTCCATCTGAGGTACCGGGTTCATCTCACTAGGGAGTGCCAGACAGTGGGCGCAGGCCAGTGGGTGCGGGCACCGTGCGCGAGCCGAAGCAGGGCGAGGCATTGCCTCACCTGGGAAGCGCAAGGGGTCAGGGAGTTCCCTTTCCGAGTCAAAGATAGGGGTGACAGACGCACCTGGAAAACTCGGGTCACTCCCACCCGAATATTGCGCGTTTCAGACTGGCTTAAAAAATGGCGCACCACAAGACTATATCCCACACCTGGCTCGGAGGGTCCTACGCCCTCGGAATCTCGCTGATTGCTAGCACAGCAGTCTGAGATCAAACTGCAAGGCGGCAGCCAGGCTGGGGGAGGGGCGCCCGCCATTGCCCAGGCTTGCTTAGGTAAACAAACAGCCCTGAAGCTCGAACTGGGTGGAGCCCACCAGAGCTCAAGGAGGCCTGCCTGCCTCCGTAGGCTCCACCTCTGGGGGCAGGGCACAGACAAACAAAAAGACAGCAGTAACCTCTGCAGACTTAAATGTCCCTGTCTGACAGCTTTGAAGAGAGCAGTGGTTCTCCCAGCACGCAGCTGGAGATCTGAGAACGGGCAGACTGCCTCCTCAAGTGGGTCCCTGACCCCTGACCCCCGAGCAGCCTAACTGGGAGGCACCCCCCAGCAGGGGCACACTGACACCTCACAGGGCAGGGTATTCCAACAGACCTGCAGCCGAGGGTCCTGTCTGTTAGAAGGAAAACTAACAAACAGAAAGGACATCCACACCGAAAACCCATCTGTACATCACCATCATCAAAGACCAAAAGTAGATAAAACCACAAAGATGGGGAAAAAACAGAACAGAAAAACAGGAAACTCTAAAATGCAGAGCGCCTCTCCTCCTCCAAAGGAACGCAGTTCCTCACCAGCAACGGAACAAAGCTGGATGGAGAATGATTTTGACGAGCTGAGAGAAGAAGGCTTCAGACGATCAAATTACTCTGAGCTACGGGAGGACATTCAAACCAAAGGCAAAGAAGTTGAAAACTTTGAAAAAAATTTAGAAGAATGTATAACTAGAATAACCAATACAGAGAAGTGCTTAAAGGAGCTGATGGAGCTGAAAACCAAGGCTCGAGAACTACGTGAAGAATGCAGAAGCCTCAGGAGCCGATGCGATCAACTGGAAGAAAGGGTATCAGCAATGGAAGATGAAATGAATGAAACGAAGCGAGAAGGGAAGTCTAGAGAGAAAAGAATAAAAAGAAATGAGCAAAGCCTCCAAGAAATATGCGACTATGTGAAAAGACCAAATCTACGTCTGATTGGTGTACCTGAAAGTGATGCGGAGAATGAAACCAAGTTGGAAAACACTCTGCAGGATATTATCCAGGAGAACTTCCCCAATCTAGCAAGGCAGGCCAACGTTCAGATTCAGGAAATACAGAGAACGCCACAAAGATACTCCTCGAGAAGAGCAACTCCAAGACACATAATTGTCAGATTCACCAAAGTTGAAATGAAGGAAAAAATGTTAAGGGCAGCCAGAGAGAAAGGTCGGGTTACCCTCAAAGGGAAGCCCATCAGACTAACAGCGGATCTCTCGGCAGAAACCCTACAAGCCAGAAGAGAGTGGGGGCCAATATTCAACATTCTTAAAGAAAAGAATTTTCAACCCAGAATTTCATATCCAGCCAAACTAAGCTTCATAAGGGAAGGAGAAATAAAATACTTTACAGACAAGCAAATGCTGACCGATTTTGTCACCACCAGGCCTGCCCTAAAAGAGCTCCTGAAGGAAGAGCTAAACATGGAAAGGAACAACCGGTACCAGCCGCGCAAAATCATGCCAAAATGTAAAGACCATCAAGACTAGGAAGAAACTGCATCAACTAACGAGCAAAATCACCAGCTAACATCATAATGACAGGATCAAATTCACACATAACAATATTAACTTTAAATGTAAATGGACTAAATTCTCCAATTAAAAGACACAGACTGGCAAGTTGGATAAAGAGTCAAGACCCATCAGTGTGCTGTATTCAGGAAACCCATCTCACGTGCAGAGACACACATAGGCTCAAAATAAAAGGATGGAGGAAGATCTACCAAGCAAATGGAAAACAAAAAAAGGCAGGGGTTGCAATCCTAGTCTCTGATACAACAGACTTTAAACCAACAAAGATCAAAAGAGACAAAGAAGGCCATTACATAATGGTAAAGGGATCAATTCAACAAGAGGAGCTAACTATCCTAAATATTTATGCACCCAATACAGGAGCACCAAGATTCATAAAGCAAGTCCTGAGTGACCTACAAAGAGACTTAGACTCCCACACATTAATAATGGGAGACTTTAACACCCCACTGTCAACATTAGACAGATCAACGAGACAGAAAGTCAACAAGGATACCCAGGAATTGAACTCAGCTCTGCACCAAGCGGACCTAATAGACATCTACAGAACTCTCCACCCCAAATCAACAGAATATACATTTTTTTCAGCAACACACCACACCTATTCCAAAATTGACCACATAGTTGGAAGTAAAGATCTCCTCAGCAAATGTAAAAGAATAGAAATTATAACAAACTATCTCTCAGACCAAAGTGCAATCAAACTAGAACTCAGGATTAAGAATCTCACTCAAAGCCGCTCAACTACATGGAAACTGAACAACCTGCTCCTGAATGACTGCTGGGTACATAACGAAATGAAGGCAGAAATAAAGATGATCTTTGAAACCAACGAGAACAAAGACACAACATACCAGAATCTCTGGGACGCATTCAAAGCAGTGTGCAGAGGGAAATTTATAGCACTAAATGCCCACAAGAGAAAGCAGGAAAGATCCAAAATTGACACCCTAACATCACAATTAAAAGAACTAGAAAAGCAAGAGCAAACACATTCAAAAGCTAGCAGAAGGCAAGAAATAACTAAAATCAGAGCAGAACTGAAGGAAATAGAGACACAAAAAACCCTTCAAAAAATTAATGAATCCAGGAGCTGGTTTTCTTAAAGGATCAACAAAATTGATAGACCGCTAGCAAGACTAATAAAGAAAAAAAGAGAGAAGAATCAAATAGACGCAATAAAAAATGATAAAGGGGATATCACCACCGATCCCACAGAAATACAAACTACCATCAGAGAATACTACAAACACCTCTACGCAAATAAACTAGAAAATCTAGAAGAAATGGATACATTCCTTGACACATACACTCTCCCAAGACTAAACCAGGAAGAAGTTGAATCTCTGAATAGACCAATAACAGGAGCTGAAATTGTGGCAATAATCAATAGTTTACCAACCAAAAAGAGTCCAGGACCAGATGGATTCACAGCCGAATTCTACCAGAGGTACAAGGAGGAACTGGTACCATTCCTTCTGAAACTATTCCAATCAATAGAAAAAGAGGGAATCCTCCCTAACTCATTTTATGAGGCCAGCATCATTCTGATACCAAAGCCTGGCACAGACACAACCAAAAAAGAGAATTTTAGACCAATATCCTTGATGAACATTGATGCAAAAATCCTCAATAAAATACTGGCAAACCGAATCCAGCAGCACATCAAAAAGCTTATCCACCATGATCAAGTGGGCTTCATCCCTGGGATGCAAGGCTGGTTCAACATACGCAAATCAATAAATGTAATCCAGCATATAAACAGAGCCAAAGACAAAAACCACATGATTATCTCAATAGATGCAGAAAAAGCCTTTGACAAAATTCAACAACCCTTCATGCTAAAAACTCTCAATAAATTAGGTATTGATGGGACATATTTCAAAATAATAAGAGCTATCTATGACAAACCCACAGCCAATATCATACTGAATGGGCAAAAACTGGAAGCATTCCCTTTGAAAACTGGCACAAGACAGGGATGCCCTCTCTCACCGCTCCTATTCAACATAGTGTTGGAAGTTCTGGCCAGGGCAATCAGGCAGGAGAAGGAAATAAAGGGTATTCAATTAGGAAAAGAGGAAGTCAAATTGTCCCTGTTTGCAGACGACATGATTGTTTATCTAGAAAACCCCATCGTCTCAGCCCAAAATCTCCTTAAGCTGATAAGCAACTTCAGCAAAGTCTCAGGATACAAAATCAATGTACAAAAATCACAAGCATTCTTATACACCAACAACAGACAAACAGAGAGCCAAATCATGAGTGAACTCCCATTCACAATTGCTTCAAAGAGAATAAAATACCTAGGAATCCAACTTACAAGGGATGTGAAGCACCTCTTCAAGGAGAACTACAAACCACTGCTCAAGGAAATAAAAGAGGATACAAACAAATGGAAGAACATTCCTTGCTCATGGGTAGGAAGAATCAATATCGTGAAAATGGCCATACTGCCCAAGGTAATTTACAGATTCAATGCCATCCCCATCAAGCTACCAATGACTTTCTTCACAGAATTGGAAAAAACTACTTTAAAGTTCATATGGAACCAAAAAAGAGCCCGCATTGCCAAGTCAATCCTGAGCCAAAAGAACAAAGCTGGAGGCATCACACTACCTGACTTCAAACTATACTACAAGGCTACAGTAACCAAAACAGCATGGTACTGGTACCAAAACAGAAATATAGATCAATGGAACAGAACAGAGCCCTCAGAAGTAACGCCGCTTACCTACAACTATCTGATCTTTGACAAACCTGAGAAAAACAAGCAATGGGGAAAGGATTCCCTATTTAATAAATGGTGCTGGGAAAACTGGCTAGCCATATGTAGAAAGCTGAAACTGGATCCCTTCCTTACACCTTATACAAAAATCAATTCAAGATGGATTAAAGATTTAAACGTTAGACCTAAAACCATAAAAACCCTAGAAGAAAACCTAGGCATTACCATTCAGGACATACGCGTGGGCAAGGACTTCATGTCCAAAACACCAAAAGCAATGGCAACAAAAGCCAAAATTGACAAATGGGATCTAATTAAACTAAAGAGCTTCTGCACAGCAAAAGAAACTACCATCAGAGTGAATAGGCAACCTACAACATGGGAGAAAATTTTCGCAACCTACTCATCTGACAAAGGGCTAATATCCAGAATCTACAGTGAACTCAAACAAATTTACAAGAAAAAAACAAACAACCCCATCAAAAAGTGGGCGAAGGACATGAACAGGAACTTCTCAAAAGAAGACATTTATGCAGCCAAAAAACACATGAAAAAATGCTCATCATCACTGGCCATCAGAGAAATGCAAATCAAAACCACTATGAGATATCATCTCACACCAGTTAGAATGGCAATCATTCAAAAGTCAGGAAACAACAGGTGCTGGAGAGGATGTGGAGAAATAGGAACACTTTTACACTGTTGGTGGGACTGTAAGTTAGTTCAACCATTGTGGAAGTCAGTGTGGCGATTCCTCAGGGATCTAGAACTAGAAATACCATTTGACCCAGCCATCCCATTACTGGGTATATACCCAAATGACTATAAATCATGCTGCTATAAAGACACATGCACACGTATGTTTATTGCGGCATTATTCACAATAGCAAAGACTTGGAACCAACCCAAATGTCCAACAATGATAGACTGGATTAAGAAAATGTGGCACATATACACCATGGAATACTATGCAGCCATAAAAAATGATGAGTTCGTATCCTTTGTAGGGACATGGATGAAATTGGAAACCATCATTCTCAGTAAACTATCACAAGAACAAAAAACCAAACACCGCATATTCTCACTCATAGGTGGGAATTGAACAATGAGATCACATGGACACAGGAAGGGGAATATCATACTCTGGGGACTGTGGTGGGGAGGGGGGAGGGGGGAGGGATAGCATTGGGAGATATACCTAATGCTAGATGACGAGTTAGTGGGTGCAGTGCACCAGCATGGCACATGTATACATATGTAACTAACCTGCACAATGTGCACATGTACCCTAAAACTTAAAGTATAAAAAAAAAAAAAAAAAAAAATCTGTCACAAAGTATTACACATGAATGAAGCTCTATCATTTTTGTTTCTTGCTTCCATGTTGTAAGTTGACATGACAGCCCCACTCTCTGTCTCTTTCAATCCCTTACTTACATTGTAAAAAGAACAAATGGAGTTGGCCTAACTTTTTGCAGCACGATGAGCTATCTTGACTTCACACCATTGCTTTCATACATTGGATTTCTCATTAATTTGGGCTCAGCAGCCTGTTAGGGGGGAAATGAGAACTTAAACTTAAGGCCAAAGAAGAGCATTTCCTTTCCTCTAAATTAATCACTTCAATCCAGATTTATTTTAGGGTTTAATTAGGAATTATGGACAGTTGAATAATTATAATAACATGGTAATTAAACTTCTGATTTGTTGCTCTCTCATGTTTGTGTAGCTCCTTTTGAAATCTCATATCTTAGGAATGACGGGAACTTGTAGGGATGATGGGACCGTAATCAATCACGTGCTGTAACTCAATACAATAAAGAACTTCAACTTAAAAAAAAAAAAAAAAAAAAAAAAAACACAAATGGGTTATGTGCTCATGCAAATGTGCCACATTCAACAGCCTTTGGGGCAGCCACTTATGTCCAAACTGTCCTGTCTCAAATCCCGATCAAAACATAGTTCTTCTCCCATCCATTTCCTGAGGACCATGCTCACTAACAAAACTTGCACCATTAAGAAATATGAGTTGTTAACACTCATAGGCACAATATTTGTAATGTGGAGTCACCAACATGAGCTGATAATGATACTTAAAGAACGACCTAATGGCAGAGATTTGACAAATGTCAGCAGGAAAGATGCACTAGAATAAGCACACCTGTGACAAAGTCAGCAAACTTCATTATCTAGGCCTCACATATTACACAAGAACCCAGAGTAAATTCATCAGGCTAGATTCTTGCTAAGCAAAAAATTAAAATACAAATACTTGTTTGATGAGGAATAAGAAACAAAAAATTTGGATTCAAACCCATGTAATCAAATTTTCACCACATGTAAAAGAAAAAATAATAAATTCGACCATGATATGTCACAGCTAGTGTTATTTAGATACCACAGATAAAGTGAGTGCCAGTGAAATCTAGCATTACACAATGACAATAGTGTACAGCATTTTACAGAGTACAATACAAACAAGTTAAAATTTAAGAGCACTTAGTTATGTTGTGTTTGCTTATATCATCAATTCAGAAAAATTCCAAATAATCTATCTTTATACTTGTCAATGTCAATAAACTGCAAATAGATTTAATTATTAAATTAGGTTCAAACAATATTCTCATTTTTCTGTAGATTTATCTAACAATGGCCAAAAATCTTAACAGCTGGTTGGCACTGGACCTTTTTAAGATTTTCAAAGTAATTATAGAGAAGCTTTTCCTGGAAAAGGTAAATAATAAAAGACTCACTTATTTTGGTGTAACTTATTTTTGCTTGTAACTCTTTAGTTAACCAGAACACATACATAAACTTGGAAGGCCTCAAACAGCAAAACATACCAAAAAATATATACATTTTACTCTCCTAGAGAGGCAATATTACTCTCAGAATCTCTTAGAAAAAAAAAATGTTGTTTGATTCCTAGAAACTGTACCTTAGTGGTAGTATTATACCACAGCAACAGTGATAAATCATATTGATAATAAAGACAAGAAAGATATGGTCTGTAAGTTCTCATTTTTCTAGGAAAGAATTAAAAAATAAAATTATCTACTTCAGTAGTTTTCTAGAGCATTGTTTCTATGCTAGAGTAATAGCTGCTAATTCATACTGTGGCTCCAAATCCAAAAGATTTAATCAAAAAGAATTAAATCATTTTCCAATGTTTTTGTACTTGAAATCACTAGTTAGGTACGTGATGCATAATAAAAATGTCTAAAGTTAAAAGCACTGACATATTAAAATGTTCTTATATGGAACACTACCTTAATTCTACATATCGCATTCTATATAAATAAGCTCTTCACATACCAGATGTCAAATTACTCAAGAAAATGAACTTTTTATCTAAAATATCTTACTCATCCTTTGCAAAATTTTATCTTGAAGGCAACTTTGAAATTGCTTTTTTCAAGTTCTTTGTAGGCAGCTCATCTTGAGTCATTTTGGCGCTCTTAAAAGCCATCATTTCTTCAGTGTTAGGAAGTGGTTTAATTTAAATTTCAGTTCTCAAGGCAGTGCTTTTGTCCAGAACCCATGCACTGTCAATAACAATAATCTTAAATATCAATGATATGCCATATAAGCTGGGCAGCCACCAAGAAATTCTGCCATCCAAGAACAGCATTTTGATGATTTCTCTGCATTGTCAAAGAATTGCCTCATCTTCCCCCAACAAATTACTCCTTTCATTCACTCATGTGATTTTCTTTTTACATAGTTGGAAGTCAGTGTTTTTCCTGTGACTTACATTTTTCTTAAAAACCTTCAATTATAAGAAAGACAAATTGAAATTCATTTTAATTATGCTTTCTCAAACAACATGCTTTTATCCAACACAAATTGTGCCCAAACTCCTTGCCTTAAAGAAAAGAATCATAACTCCTTAGGCATTAATTAATAATATGCTTAATAATTATTAACTATTAATTAACAGTAAACAATTATTAATAAATAATTAATTATATGCTTATTAATAAGGCTTAATAAGCTAACTCTCAGGAGTTCTGCCCAACAAAGTGTTTCCTCCCCAAACAGAACAGCAAAACTCCAGTTTGAGGTTCTTTTCAGTTATGCTGACATACCTAAGAGCCTTAGCCAACATAGAAAAAGATGTCCACTACATTATTGAACCTATTTGGCATGATGCAAGTCATTATCTCATGGTAACCCTTGTCATATGATTGCTTTTCAGATAGTATGGGCTTTCTGTATCATTAGACACAATTTCTTAATTAGTAAGTTTATTATTTGATAGAATTATCTCAGTGCATTATAATTCTTTTAATATTTAACTGATTGTCACCAAAACTGTTCTACTATTTATGTGGGCCTTCTTTATTTTGGGTTGCAAAAGCTTCTCACCTAATTCCATAAGTAATCTAACTAAATAATCTAACCATAAATAACTCCTAATATTATCCAAGGTTGTCATATCTATTCACATCCATGTGAATGAAATTCCTATGTGTAACCATCAATATTCAAACATCTGATATCATTTTATATGAAGCCTACAGTCTATAATAGACACACAAATGTATATATACACATTTATACATTTGTGTGTATATTTGTATTTTTTTCTAGAGAGAGAGAGAGAAAGAGGGAAAAATGCTGTTGAAGAATACTACTTCTGTTTTAATTTCTTCTTTAATCTTATCCGAATTTTTCAATTTTTCTATTGAGCACTATTACATTTGTAGTAAGAAAAAATACAAGTTTTTAAGTTAAAAGAAAACTAAGAACTCAGTTGTGACTGTTACAGAGCTAAGCATTGTACAAGCAGAATGAAATATTTAAATCCTAGATAAAAAGGCAATAAAGCATTTTCAACATTTTTAACTTCATGTGCTTAGAAAGCAAGAGAGATAGGGGATGACTTGTCTAAGATCTGACTCCTGTAGGCTGACCTTTCAGATGAGATTGGCCTCCTGAAAAGCTCCATGGAGAATAGCTAGGCCAAGTGCTAAAAACAATTAAAACAATTAATGGCAAGATTTGGACCCTAGCTCCCTATCAGGTTGGAAAAGTCCTGGTGCTCTCGTTAATGCTGATGAGGCTAATCTAGCTGAGAGTTTCCCACTTCTCACAGTTGCAACTGCAGTTTGAACCCCAGAAACAATTACCCTTGGAAAAAAGGCTGGTGCCACCTACCACAGCTGTTAAGGTGAGCTGGCATTTTAGACCTGGTGACAGGTTCTGCAATGTCATATTGCTATAGCACCCCAACTCCTAATCCCACTCCAGGAGGGACCTGTGCTTCCCTAACCATGCAGCTCAAAAGTCTTATAGGGTTAGGATCTCTCTCCTGGAGGACATTTATAGTGCATTTTGGGAAACAAATAAAATATAATGTAGGTGATTTATATTTACCATGCACACCATGCCAGGGGTAAAACCTGGAACACAAATGCAGCCTTATAAAAATATTTCTTCAGCTTAACCTCACCTGTTTCACGAAAACTCTAGTCTCCTTCCAATTCTTCCCAAATAGATCTGGGAGTCCAAAGACTTTGCTCAGTGGGCTCTCTACCAGTTTGCTTGTCTATACTTTGCATCAGTTCTTTTTTCCTCCCCCTGCTCCAATTCAAGGTGGTGATGTGGCCAGTCACTGCCATAGACAAAGAGTAACCTACTGTCACTGCTCCCTAAAGGCCCAGTTGCTACTGGTCTATCCTTTTCTCCACTGAGGTCACAGAGGCCTGATGATCATTTTAACTCCCTGTCTACCAAGAATAAGAATATTGCAACTATACTTAGGCTAGAGAAAAGGAAGAAGATCTAAAAAGTCCGGTGTCTTGATTGTGTGAGGTTGACGCTTCCAAACTGTAACAAATTCAATGGAGGTGAGTATGAACCAAATAAAATTATATTAATTCTTAGGTATTCACTATCAGAGGTAAAATGGATGAATAAGACAAACCCTTGCCCTCAAGATGCTATCTAGCAGGAAGCTATGTCATAAACATAAAAGCTATGGAGTAAGGCTCATAAAAGAAGTACACAAAGTTGTGGGAGTTCAAAACAGAAAGAAGGTCTTTCCTGACCATGAAAATCAATGAGAGTTGAATGGAGAAGACAGTCTACAGACATGGATGGGAAAGCCCTTTCAAAGAGCAACAACTCTTGGTCTACTTCAACTGAACCCTGGAGCACATATTGATAAATGGTAAGACTCTATCCCAGAAAAGTACGTTTGGCCAGATCCTAGAATATCTGAATGACAAATTATTCATAGGTCTGTATTACCCTCACCACTAGGTCCCATCTCCTTATCTTGACTTACATCCTATAGCCCCTACTTATCTTCTGCCTCATTCTCACCTCTCTCCACCTCTTACCCTCTATATTCCAGCCAAACTATTTATTTCCTTAATGTGCCCTGTTCTCCCTGACCACCCTGTCCAGAGAACCTTTACACATACTATCCTCCCTCCCTGTAACACTTTCTGCCTTTTTCCTTCTCCCAGGCCTCTCCACTTCTGTCCGAGATAACTCACACTTCTCAGGCACTGCTTGGACTGGACTTTTTTCAAGAAGCTTTGTCTGATCCCTAGCTCTCAGAAAGATGCATCTTTTACATCTGTACTTTCCTCATCACACTATTCTTTTGGCATCTATTTGTGTTCCATGACCCTATAAGCTCCCTGAGAGCAATGATTGTATATTTCTCATTCACCATTGTATCCTCACTGCCCACCACAGTGCCTGACATACTCTAAGTGCTCAATAAATACTTCTTGACTATATGAGTAAATGGATAAATAAATGACAAAATAAGCCTTTTAACTAATCAAACTATTTTAAAAATACATAAAAGCTGGGGTAAATGATGGCAGTAGATATTTTCATGCTTCATCAATATCTTTGAAAAGATAAAACATTTTATCGATGATATTGTTTCATGACTACTTGCTATTTGCTAGAGGGAAAACTCCATGCAGTTGCCAGATTATTTAACATCCATGCATTCTATCTTAGAATACGCTTTCTATCTCTGACTAGGTGGTAGTGACTGTAAAAGATAAAATTCTACCTATGACTTCATATTTCAGAAACCTTCAATGAGGTATCTTGGGGAAAACTCCTCTCCTCAGAATCCTAAAAGGGATCAAAATTCTACCATCTCCCAGGTTTGACCCAATTATAATACAAAGTTAGCTTTAAATTTATGAATGTTTATATTGAGCAAAATGTGGGATAATTGTACTTATGACTTTAAGGAGGGAGTACAATCATAAAGTAAAATTTAGGCTTTTTAGAGAAATAGAGTTCAAAAACATGAGGAATTTGGAAAGTAAGAAACAAATGCTACATGCTGCACAGAGAAACCCAGAAGCATCCTGATACATTTAAACCTGGAGAACAGGATGTGACACAGAAAGCAAAGAAAAAAATGATTCAGAGCAACTTCTACAAGAAGAAGAAAAATGTACTGCTATTCAAACTATGAGAGAACAGCTTGTAGTTAAGAAAGCAAAGAACTTTGCTGCTTTAGGAAAGAATGCAGGACTTATATAAGCCTGCAGAAAAAGCTATTTCAACCTGGAACTGTTAAAACTGGGGCAAAAAAAGAGAAAAATTAAGTGACCAATAAATTATGTCTACCATGCTTTGCTAACCAACCACGGAAACAAACCAAATACCACAGATCATCAAGAAGCAGCATAGCCAAATGAGACCATGTATTTGAAACTTCCCAGGTTATAAAAGCTTATACTCCAAGATCTCTCAATGGTCTTAGTAAAAGACCATTGTACACAATTTATCTTCTAAACTGGGAAACTTCTAAGAGTGTAGGGGGTACTCCTAATAATTAAACTGGTATTTAACTAAGTTGAAATTCTCAGTCAAACTGGGATGTAGGGTCAACCTAATTATATATTGAACCACTATATTATGTCAGAGAAACATTTTGAAGAAAGGGCACCAAAGGTGAAGTCTTGAGAGGAAAATTGCAACTTATTTGAGGAGCTGACCAAAAGTTCCCAAGCGGGAAAAAATTGGAGAGATTTCTGTTTAGGAGCTGGCCTGAATATACACAGTTGCATGCATAATGTTAATGTCTTTTATTTATTTGTTTATTTTATACTTTAAGTTCTAGGGTACATGTGCATAATGTGCAGGTTTGTTACATATGTATATATGTGCCATGTTGGTGTACCGCACCCATTAACTTGTCATTTACGTTAGGTATTTCTCCTAATGTTATCCCTCCCCGCTCCCCCAACCCCATAACAGGTCCCGGTGTGTGATGTCCTTTATTATTGGGCATACACAATATTTGCACAACTTATAAATAATTTGCATCTGAAATGTCTCAGTATTTATATGCTTTTTCGTTGTTTCTTCAAAGTTTATGACATCTATGAAATTTTAAGACCCTAAATGTCAGGAATTTTTTTCCATTTCCTGTATGTAGACTCAGCACATGTTGCTACTGTATAATGCACATAAGGGAATATGAACTTTCCTTCCAGCTCTGAAGAAATCTCTTCATGGGTCAAAATCTCAGTAGGATACAGATAGCACACACAAAAGGGGTGATTGATCTGAAATTAATGAAGCGGCCACTTACAAATATGTAAGCAGGGTTTAAGACAACCATAAGGGATGATTGAAAAACACCCAAGGGTTAGCAACCTTAAGACCACTACCACCCTTAGGCTTGCAAGGTCAGGGGAAAGAACAATTCTAGAAACTTGGTGAAAGCTGTAACTGTAGGAGAGCCCTCCAAATAGGAATTTTGGCTTTTGGTAAAGGAACACAGCAACTGACACCCTGCAATCCTGCAATCCTGCAAAGATACAGCTGTGGAATAAATACCCCAATTCTCTTTCCTCTAGCCATCTAATCTCTTGTTGGTACTTTTGAGCTAACCCATAGGTCAAGGGAGCCTAGCCAATAAATAATTCACAGAGATCAGCCTTCTGGATGACAGAGCCAAATGGACAAGCCTAAAGAATGTGTCTAGAGAGACTACCCAGCAGGATTTAATTGAATACTATGGAAGTTCATATTTCTAAAGTCTAGATATGTTACATACATTCTTTATGTTCATAAGTGAAAACTAGGAGCAATTTGATTTTCACAGTTATATCAGAGAAACAGTAGGTGTTTTAGTATTATTAGCCTCATTTTACAGATTAAGAAATAGAAGACAGAGAGGAAATATTACTTGCCTAAATCATCCAAAAAAGTTTAGAAAACACCACTGTGTCCATGGATCTGTCAGAAAGCTGATTATTTCCCAGGCTTAACTAGAACCTGGGTCTTCTACCTCTAAACCCAGAGATCATTCCATTTGGCCTTATCCACATAAGCTTGTTGTTGGTCTGAGCAACAGAAGCCCATCATACAGCAGAAGGAGTCTAAAAAATCAATCAGCCAAGTATATACCAACAGAGATTTACAGAACAAAAGTAATGTCTCTGCCTTTAGGGGATCCCAGCTTATAAACTAGGGAAAGAAAAGCACTCAGAAAAATTCAGGAAGACTATCAATCAATCAATCAATCAATCGATATTACTCTAACACCTACTATGCACTAAGTAGAGAAAACTTATGTGCCTGCAGTTGGCCATCATATTCTTGTGGTCACATGTTATTATGGCTCATGGTTTATGATGTTCAAGGGATTGATGGCAAGTTGTAAAGATTCCTATGTACAATGAAATAATGGTTGATACAGCAGAGTATGAGTGGACCAATGTCATATTAAAAAGCAATTCCCAGGTAGTGTCTGAGGTAGGTCCCTCATATAGAACCCTGATGTCAGCCTCACTTTCTGGTGGTAGCAGTAGTAATGAGAACTGATACAAAATCGAGTGATGATATATGTTGCTCTGTCACTTAAGCAGAGAAACAGAAATCCAACAACCACTTATAAACAGAGCAAAGCCTGAGAATGACTAAACATATTACTCAGGATCTCACCTGAGGCAGAGACTATTATGTGCTCACCAAAATCCATTTTATTTTTCTCCTGAGCATAAAAACAGACCATACTTTCTATCCTTCTTAAAATTACTTGTGGCCATGCCACTGAGTTCTGGCTAATGCAACAGAAGTGATTTGCTCCATTTTTAGCCTGGCCCATAAAACCCTCCAAAGATCTTCTCTCCCTCCTTTCCCGTCTGCAGTTGATTGACAATGCCCAGCAAACACTGAAAATCCCAAGCTAATGACTGTAGAGTCTACATCAGCCTGAATCTTTGAATGACTATGTGGAATAGCCCCCACCCCATCCTGCCACCTCACAGCCGGCAATTCAGCAAATTAAACTCAGTAAAATTAATGGAGTTACCACAGTAACCAGAAGAAATACATCACATCTCAAGCATAAGGACTCAACATCTTTATGTGCAAATATGAATATATATTTTCATATATATATATATGAAGGTATACCTTATTGCACACATTATCTTATAGCCTTTTTACTTGGCACTATATTGTAAACAATTTCCCATGTTCATGGAATCCTCCAATATTATAATTTTTAATGACTAGGATCCCAAGCTGTGGTTAGACCATGCTTTCAAATTTTTGCTATTTTATATAACTTTCATTTTTTGATATTAGACAGTATATGATCCAAAGACCTTTGTGATGCCATTATTGTGAAAAAGAGCATTTTTCTTCATCACAGTTATTTGTTGACCTACAGCTACTATTCAAAGTAATGAACCACTGATTTTGTGCTGTTCAACCCCATGTAAGTTAATATCTTTGAGTGTCTTCCATGTGATAAACCTTTCTCATATCCCATAGAAAGATATACTGTGAAAGGTAATAAATGTCCTTTAAAACATTACAAAATAAAAGGATTAGTGTGAATCATCGGATATTGGCATCTAGTCATTGACCTCTATTAGCATACAAAATGATTAATTTTTGCCCCAAATTGATAATGATAAAGTCAAAAATAATATAAATTAATTTATTGTAAGACTTATAAAATATCCTTCTTCTAAAGGGGAACATGTCTTCATCATCAACTGAACTAAATGAATACTATCTACTTTTTCACTTTCTCTGTTAATAGGGTACACACAAACTCCTTTGGAAGTTTATAAGGGTAAGGGTCAGGAAACATCTTCATGGGCCCAGCAACAAATTCAAATGAAAGTAAACATTGTTACACTATAGTTTGTATAGTGCATACTTACAGTAAGACAGAAAACAGAGGCTATCAAAATACATAATTCAATGCAACTTTAGAAAATTACTTGTCACAAAAATAGCTTTTCTACAGCTTCAAAAAATGATCCTGCCACATTTCAATGTTATTTCACTGTATATAATATAGCCTTGAAAAGGTTTTCCCAACAAGAGAACCTAAAATAAAGAATGTAATATAATTAATAGGACACTTAATGCTCATTAAATACTTGACTCTTATTTTCCTATGAATGTTATCTAAATTCTGTGATACATGATTATTTAAAGATAAAAATATTTTTAAGAAAGCATAGAAAAAGGATCAGAACTCAATAATGCCTATCAAAGGGTGATATGGCACTAATAACCCATCTCAGTATCTCTTAGCATTTCCCAGCCTCTTTTTAAAATGCATGATAACATAAAAAGTTTATGATATTTTGAATCAGTATTAGCTTTAAGATGTGTCTATTCTGCTTAGCAATCATGTGACCTTTAGCTATAGTTTTACTTCTGTGAGTCTTAGTTACTATTTCTATAAAATTATTGAATACCCACATCACAGGAATAAACGTAAATATTTAATTTGATATGTATATAAAGAAACTAGCACAGTACCTGAACAGAGTAAATTGTCAACAGCTGTTGTTTTCTTTTTCCCCACTCCCCACTGTTTTTACTAAAGCATTATTGCCTTAACACTGTCACTTAGGGTTTTTTCTTAAGCCAGCAAGATGTTATTTCACTGAATGGTTTGTATGATTAAGATACAATTTTCTTATTCATTTATTCTTCTAACACATGTGCCATATATCTACCATGTGCCCAGAACTGTTCTCGATGCAAAGGACATAGCAGTGAACAAAACAGAGCCCCCCCTCCCCAAAAAAGATTATAAGACTTAGGAAGCTTATATGATTATAGAGGAATATAGATTTTTTTGTTTAAAAAAAAAGTAAAACATATGTTTTAATATCTGGGGATATATGCTGTAGAAAAAAGCAAAATATCTGGGAGAATAAAATTCCAGGTGGAGAAAGGAACAAGTACCAAGGCCCTAAGACAGGAGCAAGCTAGGCCTGTTAGAAAAATAGCAAGAAGGCAGGGGGGTGGAGTGGCATGAAAGCGTGGGAGATTGGTAGGTCAGATGGGAGCCAGATCATCTACAGCCTTATAAGACATTTTAAGGACTTTGGATTTTACTCTGAGTTAAATGGGAGGCATAGAGGAATTGACTCAATTGTGGGAAGAGTGGAAAGAAAGTGACCTATATCGTGCGTTTTGCAATATTCCAGGTGAAAGATGATGGAGGCTTGATCAGAATGGTAGTAGTGGGGATGGTGAGAAGTTGTCAAAGTCTGATGTTTTAAAGGCAGAGCTAATGGAATTTGCTGATAGATTAAATGTAGCATGTGAGATCACAAAAAAAGGACCAGAGTAACACCAAGGTTTTAGGCTATAGCAACTGGAAGGATGAACATACCATTTTTTGAGGAAAACTATGAAAGACGTTTAGGGAGATAAGAACAGGAGTTTGGTTTGCTAAGCTTGAGATACATACTAGAAATCCAAGTGGATATACAGAGAAGGTACCTGGATAAAGAGCGTGGAAGTGAAGATAAAATTCAGGCCAGTAATCCAAAACTGGGAGTCCAGAACATATGGATGATAATTAAAACCATGATACGGGATGCAATCTCCAGTTAGAAACAAGTGTAGGCAGAGAACTTAGGAGATCCAGGGCTGAGCCGTAAGGCACTCAGTGTTGAGAGGTTGCACAGATGCAGGGTGGGTGGTTTTTTCCTCATGCCAACCAATTCTCCAATTCTCTAGCACCAACTAGGCTTCCTAAAATTTAATCCAATTCTGACACTAACTACTCAGAGCTAGTGTCAGACTCCACAGGTTTAAAGACTCAGTCCCAAAAGAATGCCCTCACTTCAGATGCTGCTTACACATATATCAGGTACCCAGCTCACTCACACCTCTGTCTGACTTGGTTACAAAGTCAGAGTTTCCCACAATCCCTCCACTTCAGGTTCAATAATCTGCTAAGATTCACAGGACTCAGGAAAACATTGCACTTACTACTTCAGTTTATGATAAAGGATGCAAATGAATAGCCAGATGAAGAGGCATATAGGAAGAAGTCTGGAAGGGTCTCAAGCACAGAAGGGGGCTTCTGTCCCCATAGAGTTGGGGTGCACCAGCCTCCTGGCACTTGGGTGTGTCTGCCAACTCAAAGCTCCCAAACCCCATCATTTAGGATTTTTCGTGGAGGTTTCATTACCCAACCATGATTGTGGCCATTGGTGATTAAATCAATCTCCAGCCCCTTTATCCTCCCCAGGGGTTGGGGGTTGGAACTGAAAGTTCCAAGCTGCTAATCAAGATTTAGTCCTTCGGGTTACAGGCCCCATCCTAAATCTCTCTAGGGAAGCTTCAAAAGGCACTTCATTAGAACAAAAGATGCTCCTATCAATCTAATCACTCAGAAAATTCTAAGGGTTTTGGCTCTGTGCCAGGAACCAGAGACAAAGACCAAATATTTTTCTTATCATACCACAGGTCACCCCCTGGTCTTTGACACATATGCTTTACAGCAAACTGATTATGCCTGTCAGAACATTTATATTTGATGCAGCACTCATAGAATAGATGTAGCAATGGTATCAAAATGAATATGGCTCACATTTGGAGAAGCCAGTTCAAAGAAACAACTAATTTGACCTATAAAACCATAATATATATTTTTGTATGCTTGTACTAATTTGTTATTCTTGTTTTCCCCTGGTCTACTGCTATTTGTATCTTATGATAAGCTTGTACTGAACTATTTATCCTAGAAATCAGCTTTAGGCTAGCTGTATCAAGTTCTTCCTCAGGTCAGCCATTTTCTATAGGTATTACATCCTGAGCAGGATGTAACTCAGTCTCTCAATATAATTAATCATCAATATCAGTGTTATCATAAGACTTGTTTACATGAGGTAGTTGAATATTACCAACAACCCCAGTATTATACCATATTGCAGTATGGTCACGGTATAATTCAGTTTCATTACAGAACAGATCAGTAAGAACTACAGAGGCATTTGCTTTGTCTTCTTAACAGAATCAACCCTTGCCCATATACTAGATCTTATTAAAAACAGACATTGTTACAATTGGCCATTATTCAGTTATTTCTGGGTTCCAAGGTAACTGGGGACAAAGTCAACCACCCTGTCTCATCCCACAGACTATATTGAGTCTGATAACCATTTTGTATTGTCATGTAGCAGGGGCCACCTCCCTCCCACAGGCAGGACACAAGTGATATTTAGAATAGCTCCTATCCTAAATAGTGTTTTATTTTCAACCTATTCTGGGGGCAAAGTCAGTCACACTATAATGATGCAAATTCGAGTGCCCCCAGAGAACTTCCATAAGTTTGGAGGGCCATAAGATTCCCAAAGGTGAGGCCCTCATGCTTCAGCAACTAGAATAGAGGGTCACTGCCCCATGAACACTTCATCCTTCATTTGAATTAAAATAGTCAAGAGGCCCTATTGGGTCAGGGTACAAGCTGTTTCCCAAGAGTAGATTTAGCATTATCTGGCATTAGTTGTTGAGTCTGCCAGACCCACTTTGCTAATTATCTTTCCAGGGTGACTTCCATCCTTTGCCTCCTCCTGGAAGGAAACTTCTCTAATCTGTTTATTCTAGCTAATAAATCATTTTCCTCAAAATACCACTCCTCATTAAAAGCAAATTATCTTTTTCCCAAGATACCTAGACCAGCACCTGTCTCCTCAGAGGCCCTTTTCTGTCTTGTGGGCCAGTGCTGTTTAATCTACCATGCGTGTTATTGCCAAATCATGTTAATGGCCTGAGTAGAATTGGAGTACATATTTTGTACCCCAAAATGATGGGTGCAACATAATCCTGGGGTTAGATGAGTGGTGGTCAGATCAAAATACCATTCAGTTTGAGTGTGCCATAAGGCCACAATATTCCTGTCTCAGGGTGGGGCCACTCCTCAGGGGAACTCAGATCTACCATGCAATGCCCACTATTTTGATCCCATCAGGAACTTCAGAATTTTTCCCTATTCTGCTTAATAGCTTTCCATCCACAAAAGTGATGGTAACATGCATTAGTGCAGAGTACACTGTGGTATGTTGGGCATGCTACCATTATAGCTTGTCTGTTATAACCAGGAATCTTTCAAAGCATTTGATCACCAATATTTACAGTTGCACACTGAGACTTACACCACACAGTTTGAATTCCTAGATTCCTAGTAGTTCTCAGAAACTCCTTCCCAGATTATATTCTTTGTAGTAGATATAACCTGAAAAATAGGAGTCAAAAGATAGTAGCATGTTACTAGAGTTCCATTTAGTCATTAACAGGCAGTCCAATAGTCACCATCATCTTGTATAACCAGAATGTCACCCAAAGTGATGCCCCTCGGATTTGTGGGCTGCCTTTCAATGTTGTTGGGCTTAAAAGCAGGGTGGTCTTGGCAAACATAGAGTGTCACCCTTCCAGAGCTTGGAACTCTGTCCCTGATTGAAGAGTACTCATGCAAAGGGATCAGCCTTCTGTAGGACCAGAGATGGGTATCCAGCATAACAGGAAGGAAGGCATAGACATATGAAGGTAGGCAAGTATGCCAGTGAGAGTTTGAGCGAGTAAGTCTCTTTTAACTGCTTTTATTTTCTCAGATTGAAAAAGAATTAAGATCATTAGCGAAAGTATAGACAGGAAAGAGTGTTGGAAGTTTAAAGAAAGAGAAGATACGAAATGCTCTACTCAGGGATTCTCAACCTTGGCACTATAGACATTTAGGGCAGAGTAATTCTTTGTCGTGGGGTTATTTAGAAGCATCTTTGATCTCTACCCACCTAGATGCCAGTAGCACTCCCTCCCCGAGACTGTGATAACCAAAAACATCTCCAGTATTGCCAAATGTCCCCCGGGGACAAAATCTCCATGGTTAAAAACTACTGCCTCCCTAGGCAATGGGGAGGGTGAAAGGAGTAGAGAAATGTAAAAAGATGGTGACCCTAGGTCATCTAAAGTTTCACTCGAGGCCAGTGGGCGTGAATTTTGAATGAAGTCAGTCAGCTTGCTTATGACTATTTTTCCAGCCACATTAGCTGCACAGGATCAGAACAGGCAAGAAGTTAGTACATCAAAGTGTAAAGGGGAAAAGGTGTATGTAAGAAAGTGATTACAATGGTAGAATTTAAGCCAGGTAAGGAGGAAAGGGAGGACATGAGTAGGGAAGAACAAGAAAAGGTGGATGAATCAACATAGTATACATTCCAGCTAGATGGAGGAGTCTGGGTACCAGAGGGCATGAGCTGGGAAATTATGAGGTGATGGTTAGCGAAAGAGATGCTTGAAACTCACTCAGAACTGGTTGAAGTTATTGGTAATTATGTACACACACACGCACACACACATACACACACATATAGAGAGAGAGAGAGCATTATATAGAGATATATAATATATAATATATAATTGGTACTTTTTATTAAATCCTGATAAACCTTCAGCTCCACAAAGAGCCAAGAATTGTGTTGCCAGTGTCTCATTATTGGACATAGCAAAGTGTAAGATTCAAATCTCCTATAGAGTTTATGTACACAAGCTTAATATAGCCTATTAAGCTGAGTTCTGCATTTTATTTGCTCATAATTTCCTATATCTCAGTAAGTAAGTGAAAGCAGCAGCCATTCCAACTTGCTCCAAGTCAGAGATTGGCATGATATCTAGCTTGCTTAGTTGTGAGAAAAATTTAGGCAAGAGGTGTTTTTTCCCTCAGGAAAAAAAGGCTATTGAGCTTGTGGAAATCAAAGCAGCTAAACAAACCTCTTATTATTAGAATAATGGCATGACATTCAATAGCCTTCAGAGAAAATTTAACCGGTCTTTGATTTTGGCACTTTAGCTACTTCAAAATTAGGTCAAACAATAAAGAA
The DNA here is from genome assembly GCF_028858775.2 of Pan troglodytes. Lineage (NCBI taxonomy): Eukaryota > Metazoa > Chordata > Mammalia > Primates > Hominidae > Pan > Pan troglodytes. The sequence goes on from NC_072402.2 coordinate 68,934,496, forward strand.
GAAAGAACACTGAACAAAAGACAAAATAAAGTCATATACCGACTTTACTTTTCAAGCATAGTCCAGTGAAAAATAAAAACGAAGTAAATTTTCCTTAAGCTCTAATATTCCACTCTTCTGCTTTTGAAGAAAAATGTATTTTTCTGTAGTTTTATAATAAATCTAAAACGCTATCATTTTTAGCATGAAATGCTAAGTATTGCTTCGCCAAAAATAGTCACCCTATGCTACAATCATCTAAGTTTGTTTTAATAATCCTCAGATACAAACGACCACTATGTCAGCCCCCTCAGTACTAACTACGATTATCTGTTGTTTAAAATAGATGTCCTAAGAACGTTATCTAAGTGAACAAAAGCATAAACATTTCAACTATCAAATCATCAGAACTGCTTAGGCAAGCGTAAATATCTCCTGGCTCCAATGTCTCCCTTATGGAATTTTTTTCCCTGTTACTTGCTCTGCTGTTGCAATGATAACAGGCGCATGCTGAGATAATAAAATTATGGATCTTCTTTTTATAGCTTAAGTGCTCTTTGTTTCTGAAGAAGTAAAGGTTTCTTTCTAGGTAGTAATATATTTTAATACAGTTCAAATACAAGAAAAACAAGATGTTTCACAGAAATGCAATCAATAAAGGATACCAGAGGGAAAAATAAATTGAATTTGGAAGAAGATTCAAGCCTCCCTGATTGGATTGTATTAGAGAAGGCAAAAAATTAATGACTTCATGTCATTGAGATTTTTCTCATTTCCATCAGGAAACTGAGTTCTATGGGCCCTATGTTAATTTTCCAAACTCTTCTTTGGTTTTGCATAGTGAAGAGCCACTCCAGGGTTATGCTCAACTCAGTGACTAACTGGCTTGGAAATTTCACTTGTTTTAAGTCCTATCTTCACACTCCTCAAGACTGCAGACTCTGTCTTGCCTAACAAAGGTGACATACCACAGAGGATTACAGAGACATGCAAGAGAAACCAAGTTCTATTCTAGGTTCTGTTGGTGAGGTCACTTCTTTTGGATTGGTATCAGATTCCATTTAATACTGTCCATTTCTGAGATCTTTTTTCTCCTCAACAGAAGTCCTCTCAACTATCACACTGACAAGCCGGCTTTTTTTCTGATGTCCCAAAGTGCTGGCACTACCAAGGATTCAGATAAGAACTGAAGCTGAGTGACTGGATTAGCTGATAAAATTGCTAATTAAAGCTCTGTTTTCAACACTCCTGAAAGATTAACCAACTGGGCCAAAATTTGGAGCACAGAGGAAGTTTTACTTTTAACAGTCTACACTGTTTGATAAATAAAAGGCTTTAACAATTTCAAAGAAACTCATGTTAAGAAATTTCCATAGGCATTTTTCCCTCAGAGAAGTACACAAATGGGACAATTTAGTCAGAACTTTGTATGGGTTTTCTTTCTTGTAAATATTGTTGCTTGGCAGGGAAGCACAGAAGCTGATCAGTCTAACACGTGTATGTGATTGTGCCGACACAATGATAGCAACACAAATATAGAAGTGCATTTTTCTTTTAAAAAAATCGAGTCTAATAATTTCAATTTTAAATCTAGTAAAAAAATACAAAACTTACATATCTGGTCAGAGACTGCCAGAGACATAATAGGATGTGGTAGATTAGGGCACAGACACAGCAGCCAAGTTCCTGCGTTGGGTCCTACCCCTGCCACTTCCCAGCTGGGTGACCTTGAGTTAGTTACTCAGCTTCTCTCTGCCTCCAATTTTCCATTGGAATGAGAGTAATAGTACCTACCTCAGAGAGTTGCTATCAGGGCTAGATAAATTAAATCTATCAAGTGCTTAGAAGAGTATGAGGCATATAATCAGGTAGTAAATGTGTGTTGTTATTATTACTGTGAGTCCATAAGTAAAAATGACCTTCAAGGTGTCTTTACATAAGATTTAACTTTCGTGTGCGTGTGTGTGTTATAATGAAAGATAGTTCCTCAAAGTTTTTCAACACCATCCCAAACATGACATAATTTGATCACTGAATCTTTTTCCTTAAGAGTTTCACTCTATTTGACACCAAGAATAACCTCATCTGTAAAATAAATTTCTTGTACCATATGACAGTTAAACTTTGTTCCTGCTCAAACAAGTACCAGCTATAAGCCTGTAAAATGAAAGTTGGAACTCCTGGTTTCCTTGGTCCACTTGCTAATTATCATCCTCTTGTGACAACTCCCTCACTGCGCTATAAATCCACCAAGTGCCTAACCCCAAATATGAACATCACCCACTCTGCTGGGAAAAGACAATGTAGAATTACCTCCTGTGGCATATTTTTTTAACTTGTAAAAGGAAGTGGGCTTATTTTCCCTGAGGGCTCTTTCTTTTCACGGAACCAGTCTATCCTGCCCATGATAGACATGTGGCATGCAGATAAATTGGGGACAGAAAGATGGATGTAGACGGCAGGAGAGGTAAAAACAGGGAAGAAACACAGCCTCACCAAGCTTATCCTGGTCCCTTGTCCTGTCTTAGGGTAAAGACCATTAAAATGTGACTGCCTTTGATATCACTTCTAATATGGCTGGAAAGAGGACTCATGCAGTTCGAATGTGAGATGTTTAGACTGTATTAAAACATGAGGCTCCGGTCACATCAAAGGCTCCTCACGGGTGGCTTGGGCCAGGGTAAGGTCACCACTGCCCCCACTGTAATAGGTGTGGAGACACTGTGTACCTGTGAAATGGTGGTGTTTGCTTTTTTTTGCTGATAAATGTGGAGCTGGGAGAGGAGATGCCTTCATGTGCCTGAGGAATGACCTACTGTGGAAGGTTTAAAGGCAAACAGGTATCAGGTTAGGGTTATGGGGGCAATTTTTTGAATGGGAATGTCCTTTGTTCTGAGGGAGTAGGCTTCTTTAATTCCTGGTGCAAGGACAGACATTGATAAGAAAGGCTTCCTGCTTGACCACCAAATTTTAAATAAAGGCGATTTTATTCTGACAATAGGTCATTTGGATGACATCAAGGCAGGACATAAAAGATTAGGGCAAGTTAACCTCATTTTGCCTTTTCATACTTAAATATTTTTATCTTACATTAGTTCCATCACACTCATCCAATATGTTTACGTTGCAATTGCATAAAATTGAGGGAAGAAAATTTTGTGTTGTCACTACTAGCCTATAGGACAAGTTCTCAAAATCAATCTCTTTATTACATCTATAATGGTTTTGAAGGTCTTAGTAATATTGCTTTAAAAGATTTTAGCATAATATTCTAAAAGTCCTTAAGATTAGGAATTTATTCCATGAAATAGAACTTGTCAAGACAACACTAACTAGTTCTCAAAGGAAAAAGCAAGATTGTATCCATGGAAAATAAAAGGACTAATGACTTAATAAATAATACTAGGCTTCTAATATGTATTACACAAGAAAAAAAAAAAAAGCCAAGCAGAAGACAACCAAAACAGAGGAAATGAAAAGAGATGGATCAGACTGACACCTAGAGACCTAGTTCAGGGGAGGGATATCTACCCCATTGGAAGCATGCGCTGAGTGCATTCTCTACCATTGCTGTTTAGGAATCTCACTTGAGGGAGGTCATTACGTAACTCTCAGGCGCTTCTGAACTCTATTGGTACTTAACAGTGCCACCATGGCTTATGAATTGCCTTGAAATTGTTATCAGTTGTAACTCCCCTACTCATTGCAAATTCTCCAAAGTACTTTGCTTTCCACTTTCTTTTCATCCCACGTATACCTAGTGCAATATCATTTATGAAAGAGAAACTTAAATCATTTAGAAATAGAATCACCATTTGATGGGGAGGAAAGAAAGAAAGAGTAAAAAGAAAATTTCACTCTCCTACTAACCCTTTCTGCATCTTCTCACTGAATGAAAAACATTTACAATCATTTCATTTCTAACTACCATGTTATACATTTCAGAGGGGAAAAAAATCATTTACTCTTAGACTCGGGTCCAATTTTCATTGTGATTTTTGCCCTCAAGAAATAAACATCGTGGTCAGGACGTCTGTCCGGCATCCTTGTGGCCAAGAAAGCAATGGTTTGCAATGAAACACGAGTGCTCTGGTGAGACTACGCGGCCCCATGCCTGCAAACTCCTATGAACCACAGGGTTTTTAACCACTGGCAAAGTCTCAAACCACTTAATTGAATGACAAGTCCCTCAAACAGCTGTCACTTAAGATTCCTGGGTTGAAATGAAAGGCCAGAGTACTTGTAATTACTCCCCTCTAGCACCCTTTTCCTAAACACAGAACATAGTATTGGAAACAATTTTCAATAACATGAACAGCCTGTCTATGGAAGAATGAAGCAGACAGCTGCAGATTGATATAATTTTTTTCCTTTTTTTTTCTTACCAGAAGACCCTAAGGTCTAAAGACAATTACAGCTCTTAAAGCCCCCTAATTTTAATCTCCTTTGTTTCATTGGATTCCAGAATTCAATTCTCTGTGGCAATTTGGTTGAATCTTATTCACATAGTGTAGTTCACCTAAGAAGGAAATCCTGATTTACTGAGTAGAGGAAGTCATTTCTTCAGATGCATATCATCATAAAATAAAATCTTGATTCATACTCTTGATCTACTTGGAACTCTGGGGCTGATAAATCCTTATTTCTCCAATAAAAATAATTCTAATTGTTACATTTAAACAGCAATTTATAATGTATCAAGTCATCTCACTTAAATTATAACATTCCTTTTCCCAAGAAAATATGTATTTAACATAATCATATTAAATATGATCAAATCATATTAAATATTAAATATGATCATATTTAATATGATTCTCAAGACAACCTGTGAGAAATATCCAGCAAGTGTCATTATCTCCATTCTACAAATTAAGAAATAGACTTAAACATATTAAGCCACTAGCCTCAAAGTTCTATTAGCTGATAGTTGTTACTGAAATCTACAGCTCACTGATTTCAAGTCTGGTAAATAATCATACCTAAAAATGTACATCACTTCTTTCACATTCACTTCTTCCTTTTCTTATTAAATCCCTTTATGCTCTCTCCTAATCCACTACACTTTCTAATCCAGTTATTCGCTATCTGCATTCTCAGAGCATGCTTCCACCCCTTCCAATTTCCTCCATCCTCTTTTATCTGTACCACGAGGTCCCTCCAATGCCAACACTTGAACCACCCAGTCTATCCCTCCCACTCTGTTCTGTGGAAGCCCTGTTCATTCAGGAACAAACTCCTAGCACAGCTATGGGCTGAACATTTTATTTGATTGGTCCTTCCACCTCCCTCTCTTAAATGTAACCAGGCCACCCTCTGGGGATAGCACCAAGCAGATGGCTACATATCCAGTCTTTTTTTTTCTGAGACGGAGTCTCCTTCTGTTGCCCAGGCTGGAGGGCAGTGGCGCGATCTCGGCTCACCGCAAGCTCCGCCTCCCAGGTTCACGCCATTCTCCTGCCTCGGCCTCCAGAGTAGCTGGGACTACAGGCATCCGCCACCACGCCTGGCTAATTTTTTGTATTTTTAGTAGAGACGAGGTTTCACCGTGTTAGCCAGGTTGGTCTCGATCTTCTGACCTCGTGATCCGCCCGCCTCGGCCTTCCAAATTGCTGGGATTACAGGCGTGAGCCACTGCACCCGGCCACATATCCAGTTTTGAATATCCCACTCCTGGGGCTTCTGATAAAATAGTTTCTCTTTCTTCCCAATCGTTATTCTCAAACTACTCACTTGCAATTCTCCCTCAATTACCTCTGTTCTTCTAATGGGAAAACTTCCATTTAAGTCACCTTTTCCTCGCTGTGTTCCATCCTCTACTAGTTTCTAAAACAGTTCCATCTTCTTTCATTGTATCAGCCACTTGCTCATAGCCATCCTTTTCACTCCACAATCAGCCACTGTTCTCAGTGACTTCAACATCCAGGCTGACAGTGATTCTGACAACACAATGTCTAATTTCTCAACCTCCTTAATGATGAAAGCTTTTCTTCTAACTTAGCCAAATACAACAGCATGCTGGCCCAGAAAGTTTGGTAGGATTTGGGTTTGCAGAGATTAGGGGAAGAAGGTGTTTCCTAAGTGAAAAATCTGAGAAAAGGTTCAAATGTATTTAGTATTTGGTAGAAATTTAGATAACACATTTTGGCTACATAATATGTAACACAGAAAATACAAGAAGATAAAAGTCAAAAAGTGATTGATCAGCTCATCATGTATGACTTATCTTCATTACTTGACTATAAGCTTCTTGAGAGCAAAGGCAACTCTGAGATAATTTTTAATCCTCTACATTATCTAGTAAGACATTCAATAAGAGTCTTCTAGAAACCCAACCATCTGTGTTCAGCAAAAAGTCCTATAAATCAGAGATTCTGTACAAGACCTATTTTTCTAATTATTCCCAGCTTACATGACACTCTGTTTCTAGCAAAAAGCTCATTAGATAAGGCATTCTTCACAAGGCATATTTTTAAAGTCAGAGAATATGCCCACTAATGTAATTTTCAGTTCAAAATTACCAAACTTCTAAAGGCTTTTACTGTTCATAATCAGCATCTTCATTTTGTATATTACCTACATTCAAAACAAGCTACCTCTCCTCAGCCTACTATTCACAAATATGATCTGCACCTATTTGAATTTCTCACCAATCAAGATGCTTTGCTTCAAATTTTGTTGTGTTGTATTCTTGAATCATTTTTAAACTTTGATACTCCTCTTGGCCAAATTATTAATGACTGCTCCTTAAATTTTTATTTTTTAAGTCAAAGTAGTTTCTAAATACTAAATCACAGGTGGTGGCATTCTCACTCGGAAGGATAAGTAGATTAGCAAGAGGCCAAGGCTTTTCTCTCTCTCTAATATATACTACATTTCAGCCCTATTTCTAATATCCTTCTCGTCCACACTGCCAAAATGTTCCAACACTTGAGTTAGGAAGATAAAATACTTCCCTTGTTCTTCCATACAAAACTAATTATTGTTTTTCTCTGGTATTTATTGCTGAACTAAAACGAATGCCACTCTGGAGAACATAGCTTAATCATATTACATAAGTTTCCATCTCAAATAGGTTGCCCAGTGGTCATTCATAATTTCAGAGTAAATCATACCAACTGTGAGAAGAATTTCACTTCCCTGTTAGATATCCATTGAGTAAACCTCTTATGGAATAATATCTGTCAAAGTTACAAAATCTGACAGACTCCCTCTGAGAGATAAGGTGATAAGTATAGTGAAAAGAGTGCTGGACCAGGACCCAAAACACATGGCTTCTAGTAAGTTGAAACACATGGTTTCAGAAATAAAAATGTTCTTTGGGTACCACTAAGTAGAAATCTGAAATTGTGACTCTGCTGGAAAATTAAGAATAAGAACACATGATTGCTGTAGCTCTTGTTCCAGTATTTACTATCTCTGAGATTTTTTACAAGTTATATCATCCCCTGTATCATCTGCACAGAGGAAATGCTATCTATACCTTATGGTCCTCAGAGCACCTGTTACCATAGCATGGGAAGTTGGGGAGTTTCCTGTCACTCCTCTCTCCATGACTTCCCTAGTTTCTACTAATCTTCTTGGATGAGTCCATTATTAATCACTCCCTGCCTCTCCAAGTGGATCATGAAGACCCCCTTAGGCTAGCTCTCTCTATGCTGAGAACCCTATTCCTTCATTCTTCACTTGTTCCTCTTTTCTTTCTTCATTTACCATGTTTTCTCCTTCTCGATCTGCTCCCTTGTCAACCTTCTGAAGGATGAGCTGAGCATCAGCTCGACCTTTCTGATTCATGTGCACATGAAATGGAAGATACTGTCAATTGTCCAATTTTTCTTGCTAAAGGGACTTTACTTTTCACCAAAAATAGGCTGTTCAAAGAAAAGCAGCAATTTGAAATTATGTAATATGTTTTTGCTAATGAGAGTCATCCTACAGTGTACAGAATACTAGAACTTATTCTTCTTATCTATCTGATAAGAGGCATTTTAAAACTAAAAATGCACGTGTTCTTTAAAACTGCATTTAAAATCTTTCCAATCTGGAAAACCAAACATCGAATGTTTTCACTTATAAGTGGGAGCTAAGCCATGAGGACACAAAGGCATAAGAATGATATAATGGACTCTGGGGACTCGGGGGCAAGGGTGGGAGTGGGTGAGGGATAAAAGACTACACATTGGGTGCAGTGTATACTGCTCAGGTGATGGGTGCACCAAAACCTCAGAAATCATCATTAAGGAAGTTATCCATGTAACCAAACACCACCTGTTTCCCAAAAACTACTGAAATAAAAAAGAAAGAAACTAATTTTTAAATCACATATAAATATATTTTTCTCTTTATGGAGAAAAAATTTCATTTTAAAAATAAAATAAAATCTTTCCATTCTGAAAGAATATTATGTAGTCCTCTACTTTGTGTAATTGGCCAAGTAGAAATTTGTGTGTTTCCAGGGACAACTAGTTAGTATTACTTTAAAAGTCTGAGAATCAGGGACTCTTCTCCCTAAGATAAGGGTTGTTCATAGTTGGTCTATATGGGACTTAAAAGTGTTTTAGTACGTAGACTATTATTTTTAGACAATAATTATGTGCTAAGCTCAAGGGATTTTTGCCATTTTAAATGCCTCAAAGACACATTTCGAACATTTGACACCATCAAATTGGACTTGTCTTCTCATATCGTCCTGGGTTCTCTGTTTTTTCATTTCTGTTTACACTATTCTGGGGAATTAATATAATCGCATACCTTTAACCACTGATAGAAGTACACAATACCTCTAAATATTACATTAAAAACCAGCTTCATATTAAAATTATTAACCAGGAATTCTTATGCTTCACTCTCCCTCTTAAACTTAACATGTTGAAATTTCTTTCTCCGTAAGCTATTACCTCTCCCTAAATTCTCAATGGCATTGATACAACCTCATAATCTCTCCAGCTTAAGTATTATAGTTAGTATTACTTCTTCAGGCTTTAACTGTCTCACACAGAAAGGAAAATAATATCCCTTGAATTGAGATCGGGTTATTCTGCATAAAACCCTTCCCATCACACCTGCTATAAAATATAAAATGCAAGTTTTTATCATGGCCTTTTAAGACTCGATACTTTATGTGATTTGGACTCTGTCTATTTCTCTTCCCTCATCTCCTACCACTCATTAAGGCCAGTGACACTGGCACCGTTTCCATTCTCATGACTCCTTCCTCCCATGCAGGTCTTAACCAAAATGTTGCCTCCCCTAAGAGAAATTCCCTGACTACCTGACCACTTGTCAAGGCGCTGCCTCATCACCCAGTTTGATTTGTTTCAGAGCACTCACTTTGTTCACTTGTTTATTAGCACTCTGTCCCCTTCCCGCCCCCCACACACATTTGAATATAATTTATGAGAGTGTCCTTTTCTCAGTTGTTTCCTCACTATCCACTCTCCTCCAGGTAGATTCTTCCAAGTTCCAGTCTTCTCCCCCAGGATACCTTGCACTTTGCCTTTCCACTTGCTCATCACACTTAGAATTAGTTGTTCAGGTTCTGTCTGCCACTATAGACCTGTGAGTTCAAAAAGAATACAGGATATATCTGTCCCCTTCCCCACTATTTCTCCACCACCCAGTACAGAGATTGATATAACAGGTACTTCATAAACATTTGTGGAAGAAATAAAGGAAGGGAGGGAGAGAGGGGAGAGGGAGAGCAGAAAGGAGGGAGACAGGGAGGAAGGGAGGAAGGAAGGAAGGAAGGAAAAAGAGAGGGAGGAAGGGAGGGAGAGAGAGGGGAGGGAGAGAGAGAGGAGGGGAAAGAGGGAGGGAGGAAGGAAGAAAAATGTGAAAGAATATGCTTTAGTATAACCAGTCTCCCGCCCCCACCCCCCAGATGCCTGGGACAGGAATTTCCCAGTATATGAAACCTTCAATGCTTGAACCTGGAAACTTCCAGGAAAACCAGTTCAAATTGACCATACTAGCTTTGAAGGAAACCCTTAGAAAACAATCATCTTGGACATGAAAATGCCTGCAGCTAAAGTAAGTCTCTCCTACATGTTTAACAAAATAGTCAGATGTAATCTGTATTCATCTGGTCAAGCAAGATACTTCCTAGTTATATTGATTACTTCAAGACAGTCTCAGAGTCCTGCCATGACCATTTGTTCACACATAAGCATTGCTGGTACCGTGGCCACAATGTTTGGACCTGCATGAACAGCTGAACCAGAGGCAGACACTAGAGGCTGTTAGCAAATTACAAAGCAAACTCATATAAGAACCCAGCTTCATATGTAGTTAAGGGAAGGTGAAGCCTAAAATGGATGATGATTAACTATACCACCCTGTTGGAGAAAAGACTTGAAATTGACATTTACAAAGAAGGTTCAAGGAGAAGAAGTGTCAGGAGTAGTAGATGCAGAAATAGCAAGAGATGTTAACATAAAGATGGCCCATGGAATAGGGAGCAATAGGTTTTTCAGTTTCTGAGTAACAGGATGTCAGAGCTATTAAGAACTGTATCCTAACTGTATCCTAAAATACATTGCAGTTTCCTTGAAGCTTGAGTGATTAGTGGTTGAAACTGTTTCCTGCTTCCATGTTTCCCAGGGTATCATTAAAATAAACCCCATTAAATAAGGTAATCTGAGCATGTCTATATTTCTTAGAAGTTAAAAGAACCTAGTAGATCACTATTTTTTCAGTCAATAGGATTAATGGGATAAAAAGTGAGATCCAACACCAAAAAGTCAAAAAAAATAAAATAAGCTGAGAGATAGAGCAAGCTCCCTGACTATCAAACTATCACAAATCCCTGGTGAGGAGAGATTAGAGGCCAAGCGATCCACAGTCTTATGCCTTACTCACAGCCATCTCTGAGTTACATGTGCTTGTTTGGTTTTTTCTTTTTTTCCAAAAAATATTTTTTGGTTATTTCATCACTTGCAGTTTAAAGTTGCTATTTAAAGAGTTATTTAAAATCCTGTTTGTTGTGGAAATACCTGAATTTGAGTGAGCACACTCCAATAACCTACTGATAGATACCATGGAATATAAACAGAAATGAAGTACTTTGATTGGAAATATTTGCATTCATAGCTAACGGGAAGAGAGGAAGGTTGGGGTTATAAAGTTATCATGAATGCCAATATAAATACAAACAGAAGGCACACAAATAGGGAACAAAAATATAAACTACATATTTATTTTTCTTAATTTTATAATTCCCATGGAACTTGGTGACTCAGAACCTTATCTTCATTTCAAAGTGCTCCCAGAAACTTCAGAAGTTTTCTCAAACTTTCCAAACTTTGAAAGAAACACAACTGGAAAATGGTCTGTCTCTAAGAGTATCTTTCCAGTAACTCAGAGTAAGCGTAGGTTATCTTACAACTGACAAATAGGTTACTGTTAACTTGTAATTTCTCACTTTAGGTTTCAGAGGATTTAGTTTTTATAAATTTCTCTATAAATATTTTATTTAGTTGTTGGATTCTTTAAGCATATTACACAAATGAGGGGGAATGGCAATCTTGAAGCAGGAAGAGATGTGGCCAAGAATGGAAAACTGGCCTAAATTTAATAATTTCATTACTAAATATTGAGAGTTAATTCCATGTATAGTCTTTATTTTCCTTAAACTTCACGATATAGATCTAATCATTTATGTTCATGATAGTCACCATTATAATATTACTGCTAGACAAAAAAACTAAATGCCCCAAATCAAAATATCAGAATCAAATGCTAGGAAGCATACAAGGAAATGGGGTCTCACTTGTGCAGCTGGCAGGAATGTAACCTGGCCAGCCATCCTACAGAGTACTCTGGCAATATTTTATGAAAGTGAGTCTGTGCATATTCTAAAATTCAATAAAACATACACCCCTAGACATACACCCAAGAGAAACTTACATACCAAATCCAAAAGACATATACAATAGTGCTTCTTATTTCATCATATGTGGTATTAAGAGTTTGAGAACAACTTAAATTCCCATCTTAGAAAAACTGAGATGCCATTAAAAAAAGAAACAAACTAGGTCCACATGGATAGACTTAAAAAACAACATGTTGAGAGGTTGGGTGAAAAAATTCAAGAAACAGAAGCGCAGTGTAGTGCAACAGAATTTAGATAATTTTTAAAAGAAAGACTCAAAATCATATTACATATTTTTCATGCATAAACACATTGGTGATTAAAAACACAAAAGTTCAAATGAATGATGTAAATCAAATTTATAAAAATGGGGCCAATGAGAAAAACAGGCAGTGAGTTTGAGGCCAAAAATGAAGATAAGACAATGAACCAAAGACAAAAGATCAATCCAATTCGATCCTCAGGTACCAACCTGCTGTCTCTCTTTCCTCACTTTCAGTGCACTTCTCAATCCAGTGGCTTTCATACATCCAAAATGGTTCCAACAACACCAGCTATTTATTCTTTTTGCTAAATTCAAAGAACATTTTCAGCTCTCATCTTATCTGACTTCTCCCTGCATTTGACTTATCTTACTTTGTCTTCTTTAACACCACAGGCTTCTAGTTCTCCTTCTCTGCCCACCTTCTAGTTCCATTGATTTTGCTGTTTCACCCACTTCTTAATCAGCCTTTATATGTTCTCATTCCCCCAGACCCTTCCCAAAACAGACTTCTTTCTCTGCACCATCCAAGGTGTGGCCTCAATTCTCTTCATTTTTAAATGTTTCCCAAATATATTTATATTTCCAGCTAAACTACTGTCTAAATTTCTACCCATTTAAACAACTGCCTTCTTGACATTTCCATTTAATTATCACAAAGGCCTTCAAGCTCAACATATCCAACTCATGATCTTCCTCTTAAAGCCTAGTCCTTTCCCAAAGTACCCTATGAGTGAATGGCACCACCATCCATCCAATTACTTAAACCAGAAAACAAAAAGTCATCTCTGACCCCTACTGTCTGACATTCTACTCATCTGATACCCATTGGATATATATCCAATATATCACTAAATGTGTTGATTTTTTGTGGCCTAAATGTCTTCTGCATACATCCACTTCTTTTCATCTACTACTACTGCCTAAGTCCAAGCTACTATCATTCCTCACCTGGACCCCTCCAATAATTTCTTCACTGATCTTTGTATGTCCCCTGGAATCCATTCTCCCACAGGCCACCTGAGTGAGCTTTTCCAAATTGTAAATCTGATTGTGTTAATCTCAGCTTAAAACACTTCAGTAGTTTCACATTGCTCTTAGGATGAAGGTCAGCATCTTTAAGATAGCTTCTACACATTTGCCTAATTTAGCACCTTTCTATGTCTACAGACTCATTACATATCCCTCTTCCCTTTGGTTATCATGTCCCACCTTAAGTTCTTCAAACAAGCCACACTTCTCTCCACCTCAGGGCCTTTGCACACACTGTGTCATTTGCCTAGGTTGCTCTTCCCTCTATCCTTAGTCTTCAGATCTCAGCTGACATTTCACCCAGGGAAGTCTTTTCTGATGGCTAGACAAGAGCAGGTTGCCGTATTTTAAAATCCCTTATGATTCACTATTTTTTCCTGTATAACACTTACCACCACCTATATGTTTATATATGTGGTTATTTTATCAATTTCTCTCACCCACCCCCCGAGAATGTAAGTTTCACAAGAGTGGAAAACATGTATGCTTTGTTCATCAATGTATGCCAATATTTAGCAAAGTACCTGCCATACTCAGTAAATATTTGTTGAACGAATGGATAAACTTGATATGCTAGGGTATTACCCATCCCAGAAAGTATCTTCCAGTAAAATTTCATAAAAACCCTACCCCACCAAATTTAAGCATTGGCTTCTCAAATAATGCCACAGAGACTGATAATTATCTTTTAATATCTATTCTTTGTTTTTATCAAAATAGAATCCCCAGTTTGTAGGAGGAATAGGCACTGTTATGGAGTGAAGGTCTGTGTCTTCCCAAAATGTATATGTTGAAGCCCTAACTCTCAATGTGATAATATTTGGAGGTGGAATCTTTGGAAGGTAATTAGGTTTAGGTGAGGTCTTGAGGGGTGGCCCTATAATGGGATAAGCATCCTTATAAGAAGAAGAAGAGAGACCGGAGCTCTATCTTTCTCTCTGCCATGAGAACACAGTGAGAAAGCAATCATCTGCAAGCCAGGAAGAAGGCCCTCCCCAGGAAACAGATCTCTTGGCATCTTGATCTTGGACTTCCAAGCCTTCGATAAATAAACTGAGAAATAAATTTATATTGTTTAACAAGTAAGTCTTGTTATAGCAGCCTGAGCTAAGACAGGCACTTAGGGGGAAAAAAGCCACAATTCTCAGTCTCACTTGCATCCCAAGGAAACTACGTGAATAAGTTTGAACCAATGCGATGCAAATACAACTTTCTGGACATGCCCTTGAAAGGAAGGGACACACCCGCATCTTCCTCTTTTCATCTTTCTCCATGCTGGGCAGAAATGTGGACAAGGTGGTGAACAGATGACAGCAACACTCAGAATGGAATAACAACATAGAAAAACCAGGCCCCTGAGGACTTTGTATGCAGAGTCACTACAGCTCCCCAGACTTTTAGAAGAAAAAGAAAAATTTATCTTCTTTAAAGCCTGTTATCAACTTTTATTATAGCAACTAAACCATTCTTGATTAGATAATCAATACATTCTACTAATCAAAATATTAAACATGTGAATATTTCTATGAAGGGTGACACAAAAAGAAATTTTCACATGAATTCCTCCTAACAGATATGTGCCCAAAATAAAGTTAAGGAGGAAAAAAAGAGACATGCAGATTCAGGAAAAAAGAAATAGAAAGCAAGGAAAATTTCATGTACTGAAATATTTTTTCAGGCCTGCCCAATTCAACCATATGCCCAGCTTATGGCTGAGCTTTGTCATCAAAACACTTGGTCAAACACAGCGCCATCCCAATCTGCCCTCCAAGCTCACATTCTAATGTTCCCTCCTCTTTTAACTCTTTTAAAGGCTTCAAGGGCCTTGGGGAATCCATCTGCTTCCAGCTGTGCTCAGTTCATTTTTGATTCATCCCTCTCTTCCCTCTTCCTCTTTATCTCTGCATCTTATCAAACTTGAGACTCCAACTACACACTCACTCAGACATGAGGCATTGGTAGTAAGAGAAAAACAACCCTTTAAATTTAATCCAAATGCCAAAGCCCCATAAATCCACCCCACCCCATGCCACCGCTTCTCCAGAGATTGCTCACATACACATTTTGGTAGCTGCTGCCAGGGCACAGGTTGCAATCTAGCCCTCTCCCCACCTCCATTCACTTATTTATTTCCAGATGCCCTTGGTCAAGAGTCCCTTATCCTTATATTTCCACACAAACTTTATCTTCTCATTTGGCAGAGAACATGATGAGAACAATAACAAAGAGCTACAGGGATTAACTGACACTTAATGATTTCTCCTTTTATAGGATTCCAGCCAAGTATTCAACAAGCCATGCAACTCTCAATATGACTGCTATTTCCCCCATTGTGAATAATAGCTCATTCCTAAAGGGCGGGCTGATCTTTTGCTCCCTTAAACAAATGGAAAATGCTGAATTTTTCAAAGGTCACAAAGCCAAAACTAGCAAGCTCCTGTATCAAATAAATTGATAACATTTCATAATTATGTGAATTCAGATATATTTAAGTAGAAATACCAAAACTGAAAATACTTCTATTTTATACCTTGGTGGTGAGATCATTTTAAATTATAGAAACAATTATTAAAACCATAGGCATTTGTAACTACCTGTAAATAGGAGGTAAGGGTGCCAATAATTCAATATTCAAATGCCTCTGTGTTTGATGGTAATTATCCCTATGACCAATAATTTTTTCTGTACTTCTAAACATTGAATTCAGAAGCAGCTGTTACTCCCACATTTCTTTACTGCACACATATTATATGCTAGATACTGGGAGTATAAAGTAAGACATGCCCTTAATCTCTGAAGAAGAAGATGAAACAAATGATACAATGTGTAAGTGCTGTGAGAAGGCACACATAGTCCACCTTGGAAAAGTGACCTCTAAATCTAATTTTAAAGAATAAGTAGGAGTTCTTTGGAGCAGTGTAAGAGAAAATTCATTTTGCACAAAATATATAGCATGTCCAGAAGCACAGGAGCAAGAGTAAGAAAACACAACTAGTTGGTTACAGTTGGTACTCAGGGAGCTAGTAGGGAAATAGCTCAGAACAAGACTGGAAAGATGAGCAAGTACATGACCCTGAATTGCTGGCTACTTCAGTAAGTTAAGCCCAGTACAATGTGCACAAACTCTTCTCTGTCATTACTTAAACTTAAACAACCATTTACAAATTACTAACCCTAAATATGAAAGAGCTAATACTGGGGTCTGATGACCAACCCATGATTGAGGCATTGATAAGCATTTCTCTACTTTCCCTAAGGTGGTGAGATAAGTACTGTTACTCCTATTTCACCAATGAGTAAACTGAGAGCAAAAGAAGCTAAATGACTGCCCAGATTTATACCATTAGTCATAGAACCAAGAACACACCTAATAATTCAGACTAAAAACCAAGTCCAGTGAAATTTCCACACAACACAGCTGCTTCTCAAAATAACAACTACCAACATTTGTTCTGATCTATTTATCTTATGAAGTCATTTCAAATGCATCATCTGGCTCAATACCCGTAAAAACACTATAAGGAAATTTAAGGCTCAGAGATTTATTCCAAGTTTGTTCAACTGTTTAAATGATGAATCAGGGACTCAAGACATGTGAGGATGATGATCTTTTGGTTAAGCCATGAGTCTTCTACTAACAGCCACAGATGAACATTTATGAAGGAATTGGAGTCTTTGAGGGTAAGTTGGGAATGTAGTTAAAAACCAATAAAAACTACAGGTCAAGGAAGGGCCTTGCTAATCTAGATTTTGCTCTTTACCTCTTCATCAAGCCTATTTTTATTAATTTCACTATATATCTTTGCTTCATAGAAGTTATCAGAGTTGCCATTTTACATTTATTTCAGCAGTTGTTTGATCAACATCTCTTTCCTCTATAAGACTACAAGTTCCATGAGAACAAGAAGAGATCCATTTTTGTTCATTATTGAATCTCCAGCATCTAGCACATTTATAATAGGGACTCAGTAAATATCTTTCAAATATATGAAAAATTCCCCAATCCAGTGACTTTTGCAATCATCACCTGGAGAATTTGATTATATTGACTTTCTCTTTCTTGAAACCCTTTTTAGCATGAGCCCCAATAACATCCTCCTCATTTTAAAATAAATAAATAAATATATTTATATATATATAAAATATATTTAGGGCTATAAATGCAGTTGTGTTATGTGGATATATTGCATACTGCAGAAATCTCTTGGCTTTTAGTATTGTCCTTATTTTTCCTATTCCTTTCCATTGCTCATTCTTGGTGCTTCATGATTCCTCCCCTCAAAACTACCCATGAATGTTGTTCCCTAAATACAATCCTCACTTCTCTTTTCTTCCTACTTTATTTACTCTCCCTGAGTAATCTCACATACAACCAATAGTTCACCCACTATCAATCCCATTGGCTTTTAAATCTATCATCCAAGACCTCTTGCCTGACATCCTGATTCATATTTCCAAATATCTACTAGGCTATCTCACACACAATATGTTCCAAACTTAACCCACCATCTTGCTACCAAGCCTGTTTTCATGTATGCCTGTGTTGATGAATACCAGTTGCCTAAGCCAGAAATTTTGGAATACACAACTACTATCTTGCTTATTCTCATCCTCATATCCAATTATTCTTTCAAGTTCTATATGTTCTTCCTCCTGGATATTCCTGTAATTTTTGCCATTCTTTCCATTCCTACGGTCACTATGTCACTAATTTGGTTCAGTCTATTTATTATCTTTGACCTAAATTCTTGTAGCCATTCTTGTGCTCCCCAGTCTGGTGACAGTCTAGGGTGTCTTGTGGCAGATTTGGTGTCTAGTGAGGGTACTCTCCCTGGTTCATAGATGGCCATCTTTTTGCTGTGTCCTCACTTTGCAGAGGGCACAAGGGGGTCTCTCTGGGGTCTCTTTTATAAGGGCACTAATCCCATTCATGAAAGCTCTACCCTTGTGACCTAATCACCTCCCAAAGATCCAACCTCCTCATATCATCACCTTGGAGGTTAAGATTTTTAACATATGAATTTGGGGAAAACATAAACATTCAGCCCATTACAATGCATAAATGATTTACACAAGAAAAAATTCTACAGAATCAGATATGGTATAATTCTAGCCCACAGACTAAGTTAGAATATAGTAAGTATGTATATATTCTAAGGCAAATGGTTTATTGGCTTATTTCAAAATGATTTTATTAATATTCATATGGCACACCACATACCTGATACAGAAATTTTTCATCAATTTATACAATAAGAAATTCTGACTCACAACAAATATTTTTGGCAGCAATTTCTGTAGACAATTGACTGTCCAAATCAGATTTGGCACCCAAGATCAATTTCTACATCTTCTTGGCCCAAAGTTGACTGTACGTATCACTTGAAACCTAGTTTTTCAATAAATTATGATGTTTTAAAAATTGTATGAGCATACATCTTAGCCCCATAATAGGTAAATATGTGTAATTGCATGTGTGCTATATTCTTTGGGGAAGCAAGATGTGATTTATGTAAAACATTCACATACAAACAAAAAAATGCATCCAAGCATTCTGTGCATTGGTTGATGTTACTATTTTCAAGGCAGCAGCTTGGAAATGTACTTCTCCGCCAGTTTACAGTTGCAGCTGCAACTGTATTCAATTATTTACACCTATAACTTGCAATTACCCATGATGTATACATAGGATTAAAAAGAAATAATATTTATTCTATCCCCTACACTCATATTTCCACTTTCTATTATAAATAAGAACCCAGAAGTGACAATTCAGCTTAGCCCATTCAACAACCTTTTGGCCTATTCGGTGCAGAATGTGTATCTGGGATAAATAACACAGGTTGATGTGAGGAAGATGTATCCCTTTCTAGCTCCTCACAAATGAGACCCTTGCTAAAGGTCTTGTGATTTGTTTGAAAAGCTACAGATGTCTTGATTGTCAAATACCTTTCTATACTACTGTAAGTAGAGGAAATTACTAAATATTCCCAGTTTATGGATAATTTGCTATTTTTCTCACTATTCAGGTCCTGCTCATCTCCAAGAGTATTTTATTATGTACTGACCAACTCTATCTGTTCAATTATAAATCACATTTCTTTCAAATTTTGAGAGTTCATAAAATAAGATGTCTAAAATCAATGCATACCTGTGTATAGCAGTTTCTTCTTTCCCCCCACAAAGTACTTGTGATACTAGTGATGCATCTACTAACTGATGATATCTTAAATTTGATAACATATATTAAATTCATAAAAATACAGCATATAGTAGCTATTAAAAAACAAATACACTGATGTCAAGTAATTATTTTTTAAATGTCCTTCAAAAAAGTATCCAAGTTGCTTTTCAACAATACTATATTTATTTCTACCAATGCAAAACATGAAAATCAATTCATTATAGTGAGTCCTTTAAAATAGGAGTGATGCCTTATTACTTTGTACTCATACACCCTAGAGCATACCTAGCATATGGTAGTCTCTCGAAAGATCCCTGCTGAAAGAGTGAGTGAATACAATCATCATGTACCGGTAAATCACAATGACACCCAAGCTTTTCAGTCCTATCTGTAAGCAAGGATTCAACAGAACAGCAAGACTTTCAGAATCTCACAAAGTATTTCTATTCTCAGATCACTTCAAATCATTATGAAATCCTCCCACCTGGCATTTGCTCTTAAAATCATTACTAGGATCAGAGGTCAGGAATAAAGAAAGAAATTAGGTTACTTCCCTTTCCTAAGCCCTGGGTTTTTGTTGTGCAGATTCAGGAATAAAAGAAAGGGCAGTTTTCATGTTATTTTTGTGTTATTTTTTCATACACCTCAACTTAAAAGGAACTGAGAAATGGTCTTATCTATCTAATAATTTTGAAGCAACCAAACTCCATAACTAACGTGATTTGCCGAAATTCATCCAGCTACTGAGGGCAGACATGGACTAGACCCATGCCCACTGACTTCAAGGCTCACACTTGCTCCATGATTTCAGCTCTGCCAAAGGAAAACACCACCTTCTTGAGCCAGGGCTGTAGTCTTCAAGCTTAGTAACAGGTCAGTCTTTGTGCAACGTTTACACAGAATTTCCCTAAAGCTCAAATAAATCATGGTCTTTGTCTATACCTAGGCAGAATAAATTCTTATCTCATCAAAGCTAAGTAATCAGGTGAGGCCATATTTGCTGTCAACTCAAATTTAAAATTCTTCTATTTTAACAATTATCCATCTCTTCTACCCATGGGTTTTCCTTGCCATCTTTCTAGGGCTAGTACAAGCTGTCTCTGATATTTTATATGTTAGAATCTTGAGAAAAAAAGTTGTATTTCATTATGTTACCTTCTTCTGCAACAATGTTTATTTTTGCCAACATAGCTTTCATTAGCACTTCACAGTTTTAATTTCATTCTGTAATCTTTCTTGGACCTCATTTGCATTTTATATTTATTATTTACACATTATATTTTCTTTCCCTAGATTATAACAAGTGATTTAGCCATTGTAGAATTTTAAAAACAAAATTGATGCATATTTTTAGTGACCGTTCCTTCTTATACTTTTCAATTTTGTCCTCCAGAGCGTTCTCTCTCAACTTTATATTTAAGTATTGTGTTTCTTTCAGCATTTTTTCTGCTGTAATTTGGCAATCATCATTCTAAGTGTTACTTTCCTGGGTCTCACTTGATTATGAATTACAATCTAACTGAATTATGATGGCTATCACTCCGTTAAGCAGTCCCTTATGTCTACATCGCTGATCATTTCCTCTGTGTTACTCAAAAGACCGACATAAATTGTTTCCTTTCTTGTTTGTTCCTTTAAAGTCCATATTGGATAACCAACCAGTTCCCCACCATGTACACAAACTTGGAGTTAAAATGATTTAACATCCTGTGGGCCAGTTTATGTCCAAGGGGGTGAACACTTCCATAACCCCTTATTTAACTTTTTCACAAACCCTTTCCTTGTTTTACCATTTGCCCAGACAGCATTAGCCACATTCCTCATATCAGTTTACCCTGTGACTAAATTTAATTTTGAGTTGCTTAACAATGATACTACAGTTCTTTAAAGGTCTTCTCACTCTCTCAATTATTTCCAAACTTCATTTAGTTAGAAATTTGTACCCCCAAATTAGGCAAAATATTCCCATCCTGCTATAGAGGAGGGGAGAAGCATGCACATATAGTAATGTATACACGAATCAGAAAAATTGTAGGCGTTCATCACGTTCTATATACAAAAGAAATTTCTAAATTGCCTGAAAACAGTATCTTCTCATAAGTTGCCTCTGAATGGGAATCAGGAGTCCTGGGCTACAGTCTTGGCTCTGCCATTAATTAATGTGTGACATTGAGAAAGTTAAATCTTAACTTCTATGTCTTAATCTGGAAACATAATTCTCCTTGTGATGCCATTAAGGCTAAGAATTTACTCAGCAACCACTCTCTCAAAGATGGTGCAAAATAAACTCAACCCAGTCTTAAACTACATTGTCACAAATTCTGGATATTTGGGATCCAAATTAATGAGTTTGAACTACATTGTTGAATTTTGAGACCTAGTGACGTGGGACTCATTTATTTAAACCAATTAAGAAGACATTATTTTTAAGAAAATAGAAAAAGAGAAAATGCATGTCTCCAACAGCCAAATGAATAGGAGGAAGCTGGGAAGGATGATTCCAAACAGTAAGTGCAGCTGGGCACAGGGGCTTACATCTGTAATACCAACACTTTGGGAGGCCAAGGCAAGAAGATCTGTTGAGGCCAGGAGTTTGAGACTAAACAGCTGGTTATCCAAAACTTTATAGTTTACTTTGGAAATTTTATTTATTTGAATTGGCTCAATTATAGTATTTCGAACAAGCTTAAAATGAAACTACCCTGCCCTGCAACTATTCCTTTCTTCCTATAGTCTCTACTTTCTGTTCAAAATAGTCTTAATCATTCTTCAAAATGATGTAAAGAATTTAACAACGTTCTTAATATGTTCTGCAAATTTGCTAATTCATGTCTTTCCTAAAGTAGGTAAATAATTGCTTTTGCTTTCATGACTATTATTAAGATTTGGTGAACATGTTATATCAAATCAATATTTAAATATAAAAGGAGGCCAGGTGCAGTGGCTCATGCCTGTATTCCAGTATTTTGGGAGGCCAAAGCAAGAAGATTGTTTAGGCCCAGAAGTTCGAGACTAGACTGGCCAACATGGCAAAAACTCCGTCTCTACCCCTCCCCCCCCACAAAAAAAACAAATATATATGTGTTAGCTGGGCATGGTGGTGCATGCCTGTAGTCCTAGCTACTCAGGAGGCTGAGTTAGGAGAATTGCTTGAGCCCAGGAGGTCAAGGCTTCAGTGAGTGGTAATCATGCCACTGCTCTCTAGCCTAGGTGACAAAGCAAGACTCTGTCTCTAAATAATTAATAAATGTTAGGTTGGTGCAAAATTAATTGCAATTTTGCCATTGAAGGTAAAGCTAGAAACTGCAATTACTTTTGCACCAATCTAATAGTAATACTTTAAAAAGTTAAAAGCATTATTTAGGCATTATAGAATAATAAATAAGTGTTGAATGTATTTGTTTTTTTTTTCTTTAGAATGAAGCACAAGACCCAAAAACAGGATATGAGTACAGAAATAAAAATAATAGAGAATAGCTCTTATCATGCTTCCCCTAAGAGATTCCTACACATACACATAAACACATCACAAAAATTCTGTTACATGGTTCTGAAAAAGAATGACTCCTGTTGATCAAACCATGTTAATGATGTTGTATCAACAGTAGACTAATTTCAGGTTAACATTTTGTTTTACTTCATGGAAACCTAGAAATTTACAGTATGGAAAACACAGAATCTCACTAAAGATAGAGATTATTTTATTCTGTCAGTCATTAGAATCTCAACAATACCAGGCCTTAGAATTAGCACATCACTATAAACAGAAAAAAATAGAGCCATGAGAAAATCTTAGAACTATCTTTGGATTTTGATCACAAAACTGCAAAATGGCAAGAACATTATTCTTATGTGACAGTACCTTTTGGGGAGCTAAAGGGTTGTTACCTTGAGAGCTAGGTTATGAAATGAAATAGACTTTATGAGCCTTGGTGGTGCATTAAGTACTGTAAACTCAGAAAGCTACTTATGTAAGCTTGAACATTTTAAGCTTTATCTATTTGTTTTAATTCTCCTGAAATTTCATAAAAATTCTAGCCTGCCTCATTCAGGATTCAGGGGAAGCTAGGAAAAATGTTTTAGTCCAAGCTTGAGGTCGAGTTTTAAGTGAGGAGCGGCAAACTAAGGGGATCAGCAGAGCACTGGCAAGAGGGCTCATAGTAAGAGAGCCTTGCTGGGATGGTAAACTTGGGCTGGAGGAAGGGAAAGGGTAAGGTCACTTGCTTTCATAAAGTTTAGAGAACAAGATACTCCTTCTAGTGCCTTGTGGAATCCATCTTTAATTTTAGCTAAATATCATTTAAATATCACCATTTGAAAAATAATTTTAACTTAAAAATCATAAGCTTTCAAATAATTTAAGAACTTTTTTCAATATCTGATTTTAAAGGAGGATATAAAACTCAAGATTCCAATTTACTACTTTCAAGTAGTAATTTCAAATTATACACTTAAAATGTCATACCTACTCAGCTGGTGATTATGCGGAAAGTTTATTTCTGACATTATAGGATCAAAATCACCCACAGAACAGATATCAAGTGTCTTGGGGAAATAATATCTGAACATAGTCATACAAACAATAAAATAATTTTTCAACATGAGACTTATTATACTTGAAATCATCTACACCAATGAACTACTAATTTAATATGTATATACAAGTGAGAGGTAAAAGGAAAGTGGATAAGTAGGGTAGGTGGGTGGATGGATAGGTGATAGATGATAGACAGATAGATAGATAGATAGATACATAGATAGATAGATAGATAGATAGATAGAAAGAAATAACCTCTCCCTTCCTTGTGGAAAAAATACATTATTAAAATCGATCTGACAGAGTTCAAAGATTGCATTACGATTCAATAAGGTTCATTTAGAATTCCAAATTAGCAAGTGTGGATCGAGAACATTTTGAAGAGTTTACCTTTTGAAAGGAGTCATAGTGTATTGCTAAAAATTAAAATTTCATTGATTCCAAAAAGATTCAACTCAACATACATGTTACAAATCCTTTTTTAATCTTTGAAAGAGCTGAAAATGAATAGGTCTTTCTGAAAAAAACAAGTTATAAAAGATATGGTAATTGTTTTATAGTTTTCATACCAGTATTTCTTGCTATTTTTCCATTTTTTCACTTTTGAAATGTGTGCTATTTTGAAACATATTTTCAGTTATCTAAATTCACTTTTCTATACATTAAGCTAGCATTGTTGGCATAAAAGTTGGTTTTAATTGTCATTAGCTGTTAAGGCATCAGATAACTTCAGTTTCTGTGTCCTCCCTTGAGATATTTTAAGATTAGAAGATTCAAATCTGATGTTACCATCACCATGCCCTCTAAATGTTACGGATTTATGATTTTGGTTAGCTTCATATTAGAACATAAACTCTTCAGGGAATGAGTTTCAATCTCAGAGAGAACCCATAATATTGATAAGCAGCTTTAACCATTTGGTCCCTAGTGACCATTTAATGCACTCAAGAGTCATACACTAAGAGATTCCCCAACAAATAAAAATGTCCCAAAGTCCCTAAATGAATTTCAGACCTTGATCATTTCAGGCTAATTAAATGGAAAGAAGGGAGCTAGCAATCTGGGTAATTGAGCTTGCTAGACAGTCTTAAATAAATAAGAAATAATGTAATTGTCTATAAAATTTCAATCATCAGTCTATTGACTATAGAGATTTCAAGACAATCTGAAGCATCCTATCATGAATCTGTTTTTGTAAAAAGAAAACTGTATTTTGGGCTTACTGTTCATCTTTTCCTATAAATCATGCACATTTTGGTCTAGGAAATCCTGCCCTCCTAGTTGATTACCAATACAATATATAATTTGCAATAGAACTTTGCCTTTTGACCTCTTTGAAGAAACAATTACACATGTGGGCATAAAAAATTGGTCGCTTACACCCACTTGACCTTCTCTAAAAGGATTTCACAGATAGCCAGTAAGAATTCAGTAGCAAAACTATAATTTCTATCTGTACATTTCTGTGTTCATTAAACTTATACTTATATTATCTCATGAATAAAACTGTTAAGAGGTATAAAATGCTAAAGGAAAAGAAAATGAAAGCCAAGTGCCCAGAGGCTACATAAAGTAGAATGACTATTCAATATATTGAGATATTTATTCATTCATTCATTCATAAAATATTTACTGAGCACTCATTGTGAAAAATTTACTCTTCTAAGTACTGGCAACAAGAGTTAGCATTTGTAGTAAGGTGTGTCTAGTGGTGTTGAATTTTCTCAGTTTTTGTTTATTTGGGAAAGACTTTATATTTGAAGAATAAATTTGTTGGATACAGTATCTTAGATGGCAGTTTCTTTTCTCAGGACTTTGAAAATATTGTCCCACTCCCTCCTGGCTTGTATGGTTTCCATTGAGAAGACTGTTGCCAGATGAATTGCAGCTCCTTTATGTTTCTTGCTTCTATTTGTTGCTGCTTTTAGAATTCTCTCTTTGTTTTTGACCTTTGAGAGTTTTATTATTATATGCCTCTTAATTGGGTCAGATCTGTTTGGTGTTCTCTGATCTTCCTCTCCTTGGATATTTATATCTTTCTCAGGCTTTGAAAAGTTTTCTGTTATGATTGCTTTGAATAAGCGCTCTACCACTTGCTCTTGCTCAACTCCTTCTTGAACACCAATAATTCTTAAATCTGGTCTTTTGAGGTAATTTTTTATATGGCAATCTTCTTTTTCTTTTTTTCCCTCTGCCTGTGTATTTTCAAATATCCTGTGTCCTAGCTTACTGATTTTTTCCTCTGCTGGATCCATTTTGCTGTTGGAAGTCTCTAATAAAATTTTCAGTCAGCCAATGTATTTCTCATTTCCAAGGTTTCCACTTGATTTTTTATTATTTCTATGTCTTCGTTAAAAGTCTTTAAATTTTTTTCTGAATTTTTGTGCCCTTTGCAACTGCCTTCCTATATATCCACTGAGAATGGACTCAGCAAAACTTCACCACAGCCTCCACTAACAACTGTACCATAAACCACCAAGGAAATCAGAGATAGCTGTGATTTAGATTTAACCACTAAAGCTGGTTAAAGCTAAAGAAGTCATACAGAGACCAAACTACTGCATAGACATAAAATCAAAGCCAAAGTTGCTACTCAACTAACAATGTATATCCATGTTTAGGAAAATGTCCTCCCCTACAAAAGCAAATCCAAATAATTGGAAGGGGCGACTGTTACACTAGATGGGTAGGTCTCAACATGAGGACACAAGAAACATGAAAAATTGAGGAAATACAACACCTCCAAGGGAACTCAATAATTCTCCAGCAGCAGATCCCAATCAAAAAGAAATTCGTGAAAAATCTCAGATAAAACATTAAAAATGCTGTTTTAAAGAAGTTCAGTGAGATATGAGAGAATTCTGAAATACAATACAGAGAAATCAGAAAACTAATTCAAGATATGAGTGAGAAATTTGCCAACAAGATCAATAATTTTTAAATGAACCAAATAGAAATCCTGCAACTGAAGAATTTATTGTATGAAATACAAAATACATTCAAAACTTCAACCATAGACTAGATCAAGCAGAAGAAAGAATCTTAGAACTTGAAGACATGTCTTTTGAAAAATAATAACAATGATTGAACAAAGTCTTTGTGACATTTACAACAACATAAAATGACAAAATATGCAAATTATTGGTGTCCTCAACACCAAAGAGAAAACAAAAGGGTTGCAAAACCTATTTGATGAAATAGTAAATGAAAACTTCCCAAGTCTAGCAAGATATTTAGACATCCAGATACAGGAGGCTCAATGATCCTCAAACACATAAAACACAAAAAGGTATCTTCACCCGATAGGATAGCCAAACCATTTAAAGTCAAAGAAAAAGAAAGAATTCAAAAGTAGCAAGGTAAAATTGTTTAGTCGCCTATTAAAGGAACTCCCATAAACTAACAGTAGGTTTCTCATCCGAAACCTCATAGGCCAAGAGAATGAGTGTAATATTTAAAAGGCTAACTGAAAAAAAAAAAAAACCTGCCACCCAAGAATACTACAACCAACAAAAATATCCTTAATAAATGAAGAAGAAATAAATTCTTTTCCAGACAAGCAAATGCTAAGGGAATCTATCACCACTAGACTGGTACTACAAGAAATACTAAAGGGAGTTCTAAACCTCAAAGTGAAAGGAAGACATTTATCATCATGAAAACACATGAAAGTATAAACCTCATGGGTAAATCAAACACACAAATGAGAAAGAGAAAAGACTCAAATTGTGCCACTACAGAAAAAAACAGACCACAATGACAAACAATAAGAGAAAAAAGAAAGAAACAAAGAATATAGAAAACAATAAAAAATATGACAAGGACAAAAAGCCCTGACATATCAATAATTACCAAGAATGAAAAACAGATTAAATTGTTCACTTAAAATATATAGAATAGCTGAATAGATCAAGAAGCATGATCCAACTATATACTGCCTACAAGCAATGCACTTTATGGGTGAAGACACATAGAGACTCTAAGTAGGGATGAAAATAGATATTCCACACAAACAAAAACCAAAAGCAAGCAGTATTGGCTATACTTTTATCATATAAAACAGACTTAAGTTAAAAAAAGACAAAGAAGGTCATTATATAGTGATAAAAGGATCAATTCAACTAGAGGAAATAATTATAAATATATATGCACCCAATACTGGAGCATCCAGATTCATAAAGCAAATATTAATAGATCTAAAGAGACAGATAGATGCTAATACAACAATAGTTGGGGACTTCAATACTCACTTTCAGCCATAGACAGCATCATCTAGACAGAAAAATAAACAAAGAAATGGTGGATTTAAACAGGGCTTTAGACCTAACAGATATTACAAAACATTTTATCCAACAACTATATAATATATATTATTCTTATCAGCACATGGAAGATTCTCCAGGATAGAATACCTGTTAAGCCACAAAATAAGTCTCACT
The DNA here is from genome assembly GCF_028858775.2 of Pan troglodytes. Lineage (NCBI taxonomy): Eukaryota > Metazoa > Chordata > Mammalia > Primates > Hominidae > Pan > Pan troglodytes. The sequence goes on from NC_072402.2 coordinate 68,962,798, forward strand.
AAATTTAACAAATCAAAATCCCATCAAGTATCTTCCCAAACTATAATGTAATAAAACTAAAAATCAGTACCAAGAGGAAGTTTGGAAACTATACAAAAATGTGGAAATTAAACAACATGCTCCTGAAAGGTCATTGGGTCAATGAAGAAATTAAGTTGGAAATCAAAAATTTCTTGAAACAAATTAAAATGCAAATATAACATAGCAAAAGTAGAAAAAAAAATTTAAATAATCTAACACCCTTTAAGAAACTAAAAAAGTAAGAAAAAAACAAACCAAAATTAGCAGAACAAAAAGTAATAAATATCAGAGTAGAACTAAATGAAATAGAGACTAAAAAAATTCAAAGAATCAATGAAACAAAAGCTTGGTTCTTCAAAACGATAAATAAAATTGACATATCACTAGCTAGACTAATGAAGATTAAAGAAGGAAAATCCAAATAAACAAAATCAGAAATGAAAAAGGAGACATTACAACTGATAGAATAGAAATACAAAAGATTATTAGAAACAATTATGAATAACTATATGCTAACAAACTGGAATACTTAAACAAAATTAATAAATAGCTGGAAACATAAAACCTATCAAAATTGAATCAAGAAAAAATAGAAAACCTGAAGTTACAAGTAGTGAGACTGAATCAGTAATGAAAAGTCTCCCAATAAAAGAAAAGCTCATCCTGGGCACGGTGGCTCACACCTGCAATCCCAGCACTTTGGGAGGTCAAGGTGGGCAGATTATGAGGTCAAGAGATCAAGACCATCGTGGCCAACATGGTGAAACCCCATCTCTACTAAAAATACAAAATTAGCTGGGCGTGGTGGCGCTCGCCTGTAGTCCCAGCTACTTGGGAGGCTGAGGCAGGAGAATTGCTTGAACCCAAGAGGTGGAGGTTGCAGGGAGCCAAGATCACACCACTGCATTCCAGCCTAGTGACAGAGCAAGACTCTGTCAAGAAAGAAAGAGAGAAAGAAAGGAAGGAAAGGAAGGGAAGGGAAGGGAAGGGAAAAGAAAGAGAAAGAAAGAAAGAAAGAAAGAAAGAAAGAAAGAAAGAAAGAAAGAAAGAAAGAAAGAAAGAAAGAAAGAAAGAAGGAAAGAAAGGAAAAAAGAAAAGCTCAGAACTGGATGGAATCTCAGCTAAATTCTACCACACTTATAAAGAAGAATTAATACCAATCCTCATTAAACTATTCCAAAAAATTGAAGAAGAGGGAACTTTCCATAAGTTACTGTATAAGAATAGTGTTACTCTAATATGAAAACCAGACAAGGACACAGCAAAAAATATAACTATAGGTCAATATCCCTGATGAACATACACATAAAAACCCTCAAGAAAATACTAGCAAACCAATCTAACAGCACATTACCAAAATAGTATACTATTACCAAGTAGGATTTACAGCAGGGATGCAAGTATGGTTCAACATACAAATCAATAAACATAATTTATCTCATCAATAGAATAAAGGACAAAAGCCGTATGATCACCTCAATATATACAGAAAAGGCCTCTGATAAAATTCAACATCCCATCACAATAAAAATTCTCAACACACTAGGAATAGAAAAAGCATACCCAAAATGATAAAGGTCATATATGGCAAACCCACAGCTAACATCATATTGAATGGGGAAGAACTGAAAGCTTTCCTCTGAGATCTGGAACAAGACAAGGACGTCTGCTTTCACCATTCCTACTCAACATATCACTATAAGTTCTAGCCAGAGCAATCAGGCAAGAGAAAGAAATAAAGGGCATCTAAATTAGAAAAGAGGAATTCAAATTGTCCTGTTTTGCTGATGATATGATCTTATCTAGAAAAATCTTAAGACTCCAACAAAAAAACTGCTAGATTTGATAAATAAGTTCATTAAAGTTGTAGGATACAAAATCAATAAAGAATAATCAGTAGTGCTTCTATACACCAATAATGAACTTATTGAGAAAGAAACTAAGAAAGCAAACCTATTTACAATAACTACAAAAAATAAAATACTTAGGAATAAATTTAACCAAGGAGATGAAAGATCTCTACAAGGAAATCTATGAAACACTAAGTAAAGAAACTGAGGAAGATACAAACAAATTGGAAGACATCCCATGTTCAGGAATTAGAAGAATATCATTAAAATGACCATAGTGCTGAAAGTAATCTACATGTTCAATGCCACCTCTATCAAAAATATGAATGTCATTTTTCACAGAATCAGAAAAAAAAAAATCCATTCATATGGAACCAAAAAAGAGCCAGAATAGTCCCTCTCCCTCTCCCTCTCCCTCCCCCTCCCCCTCCCCCTACCCTTTGCACGGTCTCCCTCTGATGCCCAGCCAAGGCTGGACTGTACTGCCGCCATCTCGACTCACTGCAAACTCCCTGCCTGATTCTCTTGCCTCAGCCTGCCGAGTGCCTGGGATTGCAGGGGCACACCACCACACCTGACTGGTTTTCTTTTTTTTGGTGGAGACAGGGTTTTGCTGTGCTGGCCAGGCTGGTCTCCAGCTCCTGACCGCAAGTGATCTGACAGCCTTGGCCTCCCGAGGTGCTGGGATTGCAGACGGAGTCTCGCTCACTCAGTGCTCAATGTTGCCCAGGCTGGAGTGCAGTGGCGTGATCTCGGCTCGCTACAACCTCCACCTCCCAGCCGCCTGCCTTGGCCTCCCAAAGTGCCGAGATTGCAGCCTCTGCCCGGCCGCCACCCCATCTAGGAAATGAGGAGCGTCTCTGCCTGGCCACCCATCGTCTGGGATGTGAGGAGCCCCTCTGCCCAGCCGCCCAGTCTGGGAAGTGAGGAGTGCCTCTTCCCGGCCGTCATCCCATCTAGGAAGTGAGAAGCGTCTCTGCCCGGCCACCCATCGTCTGGGATGTGGGGAGCACCTCTGGCCCGCCGCCCCATCTGAGATGTGAAGAGTGCCTCTGCCCGGCCGTGACCCCGTCTGGGAACTGAGGAGTGTCTCTGCCCTGCCACCACCCCGTCTGGGAGGTGAGGAGCATCTCTGACCAGCCGCCCCATCTGGGAAGTGAGGAGCCCCTCTGCCCGGCAGCCGCCCCATCTGGGAAATGAGGAGCGTCTCTGCCCAGCAGCCGCCCCATCCGGGAGGTGGGGGCAGCCCCCGCCCAGTCAGCCACCCCGTCCGGGAGGTGGGGGACAGCCCCCGCCCGGCCAGCTGCCCCATCCGGGAGGTGGGGGGCAGCCCCCGCCCGGCCAGCCACCCCCTCTGGGAGGTGAGGGGGTGCCTCTGCCCAGCTGCCCCATCTGGGAAGTGAGGAGCCCCTCTGCCTGGCCGCCACCCCATCTGGGAGGTGTACCCAATAGCTCATTGAGAACATGATGACAATGGTGGTTTTGTCAAATAGAAAAGGGGGAAATGTGGGGAAAAGACAGAGAGATCAGATTGTTACTGTGTCTGTGTAGAAAGAAGTAGACATAGGAGACTCCATTTTGCTCTGTACTAAGAAAAATTCTTCTGCCTTGGGATGCTGTTAATCTATAACCTTACCCCCAACTCCATGCTCTCTGAAACATGGGCTGTGTCCACTAAGGGTTAAATGGATTAAGGGCAGTGCAAGATGTGCTTTGTTAAACAGATGCTTGAAGGCAGCATACACGTTAAGAGTCATCACCACTCCCAAATCTCAAGTACCCAGGGACACAAACACTGTGGAAGGCGGCAGGGCCCTCTGCCTAGGAAAACCAGAGACCTTTGTTCACATGTTTATCTGCTGAGCTTCCCTCCACTGTTGTCCTATGACCCTGCCAAATCCCCCTCTCCGAGAAACACCCAAGAACAATCAATAAATACTAAAAAAAGAAAGAAAGAAAGGAAGAAAAAGAGCCAGAATAGCCAAAACCATTCTGAGCAAAAAGACCACAGCTGAAGGTATCACCTACCTCACTTCAAAATGTATTAGAAAGCTATAATAACAGGATTGTTAGGGATATAAAAACAGACACATAGACCAATGAAACGGAATAATGACACCAGAATTAAATTCACTTATTTATAGCCAACTGATTTTCAATAAAGGTGCCAAGAATATACACTGGGGAAAGGAAATTCTTCAATAAATAGTTTTGGGAAAATTTGAAATTCACGATATGCATAAGAATAGACTGAACACCTATGTCTCCCCATACACAAAAATCATCTGAAGATGGATTAAAGACTTAAATGTAAGACCTGAAACAATAAAACTGCTAGAAAAAAAATAAAGAGAAAAAACAAAACATCAGTCTAGGCAAAGATTTCATGGCTAAGACCTCAAAAGCACAGACAACCACAACAAATAGGCAAATAGGATTATATTAAACCAAAAAGCTTCTGCACAGCAAAAGAAACTATCAACAGAGTGAAGATACAACTTACAGAATGAGAGAAAAATATTTGCAAACTATTCATCTGAAAAGGGATTAATATCCAGCATATACAAGAAATTCAAACAACTCCTCAGTTTAAAAAGAAATCCCATTAAAAAGTGGGCTAATGATATGAATAGACATTTCTCAAAATAATACATACAAATGGCCAACAGGTATATGAAAAAAATGTTCCACATCACTAATCATCAGAGAAATGCAAATCGAAACCACAATGAGATATTATCCTACCCCAGTTAGAATAGCACTATTAAAAATACTAAAAATAACAGATGCTGGTGAGGTTGTGGAGAAGGAACTCTTATACACTGTTGTGGGAAAGTGAATTAGCACAACCATAATGAAAAACAGTATGGAGGTTCCTCAAAAACCTAAAAATGAAACTACCATATGATTCATTCATCCCACTACTGGGTATATATCCAAAGAAAAAGAAATTATTATGTCAAAGAGACATCTGCATTCCCATGTTTATTGCTGCACTGTTCACAGTAGCCAAGATGTGGAATCAATCTAGGTGTCCAACAGCAGATGAATGGACTATTTAGGGGCTTGGAATCATAGGCGGACATGCCCCTAACTTTGCAAGATAGGCAATTTAGTACCATGGAAAGAAAATCAGATGTGGACTCAGGAAACTAAAATTCTTGTCTTTTCTGCCAAAAACTAGCTATACAACTTTAAAGTAAGTTACTTAATTAGTTTTCATACCAGTAAAATGTAGCTAATGATATTCTCTCTCAGTAAGATTATTTGTATTATTTAAATTTTATAAATTTTCATTATCATTGTTACATAATACTTTATAATTTGTTAAAAAAATTAATGGATAAAGAAAATGTGGTATACATACATAATGGAATACTATTCAGCCATAAAAAGAATGAAATAATGTCTTTTGTAGCAATATGGATGGATCTGGAGGTGATTATGTTAAGTAAGATAACCCAGGCACAGAAAGGCAGATACTGCAAGTTCTCATTCACATGTGAGAGCTTAAAAAGTTGATCTCATAGTGATAGAGAATAGAATGACAGATACCACAGGCTGAGAAAGGTATGTGGGTAAGAGTCAGAGAGATAAAGAGAGGTTGATTAATGGGCAGAAACATACAGTTAGATAGAAGAAGCAAGTCCCAATATTCAATAGCAGAGTAGGGTGACTATGGTGAGCAACAATGTGTTATATATTTCAAAGTGGCTAGAAGAGAGAACTTGAAATGTCACCAACATGTAGAATACCCCAATATCCTGACTTGATCATTACACATTCTATTCATGTAGCAAATACTCATACATACTCATACTCATACCCCATAAATATGTAAAATATTTTGTATCAGTAACAAAAATGATAAGCCTCAGCAACAATAACAAAACATTTTGAATATCTTTTTTGTGTTATTTTGAAGATCCCTGAATTTCTTTTAAACTGCTATTTTGAATTTCTGGTCAGAGAACTCACATATCACCATCTCAGTAATGTCAGTCCCTGTTCCCTTGCTTTGTCCATTTGAGGAGGTTGTTGTCCCTGTTTGCTATTGTTTCTTGTAGATGTACATCTTTGTCTTGCATCGACGGACTCGTTGTTTATTCCAGTCTTCTATGTCTGGCTTGTTTTGGTTATGATAGAATATGTTTTCTTAGAGATTCTTTGTAATTTACCTATTGATTTTATTTCTTTTATTTTTCCCACTAGGTTGTTACCTCCTTTCAGCAGTAAATGATGCCTAAAGCCCAGGCTGACCTTGGCTCTGGTAAAGGAGTGGTGCCTGTCTTGAATGGGGGAGGTTCCAAAGGGGAAGGGTGGCTCAAGGTTTGTGCCTAGGGGCCCTGTGAAATGAACCTTCTACTGTGTGGTGCTGCTAAACAGCCACTCTGATTTGGAATCTCCTTTGGTGGATTGACAGAGCAGAATTTCCAGGGCCGGAGGTGGTATTTCTGCCTTCCCCTTTTCCTCTGGCTATCCTCAGGGATATTTCTCCCTTCAAGTACTCGGAATGCTTCCTATAAGTTGAGGCAGGGACAGATATCCTGCCAGGGAACTCACGGTGGTGGGGATACTGGTTATCCACCTTGATCTCACTTTTTCCAATATAGAAACAGTGAGTAGCGGAAAGGATTTTCTGCATGCTTGATGACAGGCAGATTGTGAGAAGGGGTGCCTGATTCTCCTACCATCTTCTCAGAGTATCTTCATGTCTGTGGTCCCAGGAACTGTCTCCTCCTCATATTTGAGTTCTGGGATATTGCTGGTGATAATCTCAGTGCTTTATGTTTGTTTCTGATTTTCCATAAGGAGGAGTAAAGCCAGCTTGCTTCTACACTGCCATTTTGGAACCAGAAATCTAACAAAAGATTTTAAAAAGAAGAAAAAGAAAAAATGATGTATTTTTCTCCAGATCCATTTAATTCCTTGGATGATGCTTTAAACATAGATGTACAATTATAACAATAGCCAGTGCCAGCATTATCACATCTTCTTGAAATCCGGCTAAATAGATTCATCATTAGCTTTCTCCTCACTTGCCAACGATTAGAAGAACAATCTTATGGCAACTTGAACTGATAAATAAATAAATGGCCAGATGTCATTTTGAATGACAGTCAAAAGATGTTCTGGAGCTGGCTCATACCATTTCACAAGAGCCAATAGTTAAATCTTCAGGAATTTTGTCATCTGGCTAACATCATGTTGGTAGCTTGAATCAGGCATAGTGGGAGTGTTCATACCACAGAAATTGGCAAACACTAAAAATCAGGACTTTATTTCTATGAGCCAGTTGTTAAACATGTACACTGCTTTTGGTTAATAATAATAAATAACAGTACCATTAGAAGCTACTATTTTTTTCAGGCCTAATGGAGAAATGCAGTGTGTTGAGGATAGTGTGCAAATTCACAACCTCCCTTAATCCTCACAATCACCATTTGAAATGAGACTGCCATTAACTCAATTTTGCAAGTGATGAAACTGGAATATATGAAGATTAAGTAAAATGTCCAGGGTCACATAACTAAATAATGGTGGAACCAAGACTCAAACCTTCAGATTCTCTAGCACTCACTCTTAATCCAGATAAACCAAAAAGGTCACCTGGAACACAGTCTAGAGAGAATGAGTTTCTGAGTTCCTTTTCTTGACTTTACTCCCAGACTGGATACTGAACCCTCAAAGATGTCATAGATTCTATTGATCAATAATCACACACACATACACATATACATCTTCCTTAGCTAATAGAACCCTCCCAGATTGATGGCAATATTGTCAGGGAAGATCTTTTGAGGATTTTTAGGTAATCTTGCTGTATAATTTAGCTACATTCTTATTTTCCCATAAACCTTCCACAAAGACCTAACAACCTTCAAAACTACCAGAATCATATTTAATTGTGTGTGGTTTTCTTTAATACGGCAACATATGACATTGGCCAAACAATTAAAGTTGGGAAAAGTCAGAGACTGCTGAAAAGGTCTCTAAAGTACAAAATTTACATTACTTAAAAGTAATTACCCTGTTGTTTAAGAGACTAGTGTAGGAAATTGTTAATTTTGCTTTCAGCAAATCTGTCAGAAAAAAAAAAAAAACTCACAAAGTGTGGAGGGGAGATTAGGTCAAGGAATAGAAATAGATCATTAAAATCTGGTCCTAATGCCTTAGCACCCAGGCCAAATAAATTTCCAACAAAGAAAACTCTTTATTATGATATCAATAATTATGATCACATATCTCTTTGACTCATTACTACCTTAGCCTATTTTTACACTATCCTGTCTGTGATGCTTATTTTCATCATGTCTTATGATTATTAATTATCTGCATATCATTGTAGCAACATTTAACTGTGTTCTGAAGTATATAGTTTACCTTAGAATCCTTGAACATGTTGAAAGTAATGTTACCAATTATCTAATCTTGATGCTTTTATTTTAATATATTGGAAACTATGACCAAAGGAAGCAGGTTGCTAAATCTATCTCAAATAACATATATATTTTAAGATTGTGGTTACTATATTAAATCATTTGATGCATTAGGGTATTTATAAATTTGCACTTTAAAATTCTCCCCCATGTATAGTGACATGAATATTTTACTGATGATATATTTAACATCCCTGGCATCTGAATATAATATTGTTAAGAATGATGACTAAATTTTATACATATATAGAGTTGAGAACTGCATATGTGATGGACAGATATGACAAAATTACACTTCCCACTCCCTACACCTTCAAGTAAAGAAAACTTTGTTCATTGACACCCAGCTGCATTTAATAGATTCTAGTAAGAAGTAAAAGAGAGAGTCACATTCAGCCATTAAAAACTATTAACAATCTGTTTGAAATCAGTTCATCATATTAAATAACCAGCACTAATAGAACCACAGAAACCAGAGAAGAGGGAAGGTATATTTTAATGAAATAAGAAAATATTGGCTGGGTACAGTGGCTCACACCTGTAATCCCAGCACATTGGGAGGCCGAGGCAGGTGGATCATCTGAGGTCAGGAGTTCGAGACCAGCTTGGCCAACATGGTGAAACCTCATCTCTACTAAAAATACAAAAAATTAGACAGGCATTGTGGCAGATGCCTGTAATCCCAACTACTTGGGAGGCTGAGGCAAGAGAATCACTTGAACCCGAGACACAGAGATTGCAGTGAGCTGAGATTGCACTTCAGCCTGGGCAACAAGAGTGAAACTCCATGAAAGAGAAAGAAGGAAGGAAGGAAAGAAGGAAGGAAGGAAGGAAGGAAGGAAGGGAGGAAGGAAAGAAGGAAAGAAGGAAAGAAAGAAAAAGAAAGAAAGAAAATGTTAGTAACTGAATACCAATTTCACAAATTAGCCAAGGGGCTTGCTAGAAACATGCATAAGTACAATATAAGCTTTGAAAAAGTATAGATGCCAAACTGCTATTTCAATTATCTATATTTTTACATCAAGCTAAATTTTCATAGTTCCTTCCTGTCATAAAAATGTTTTCTCTTGAATAATAATATTTTTGTTAATGAATAGGATTCATAATTATTTCTAACATTTTATGTTAGTTATCTAGTATCAAGAAAACCTTTCATGAATAGATGCCGAAAGTGCCTGGTCAGCTCCCACGGGAATTATATACCAATAGCCAGACTCATTGATGGGCAGTATAGCAGAACTCATTTGACAGTCATTATTTATTAAGAACCATTTTCACTATTAGAATATTTAGGAAAACTTTATGAATATTCATTGTATATTGCCAATATTACAACCAATATTTAAATTTTTCCATAATAAAAATATATATGTAGGTAAACAGAGGTAGATAAGTAAATTGTTCTGTCTTGGGCTTAAGTCTCTAAAGGATTCTTCAAATAAAAAGATATGGTACATGTTTATTTCCATCTATGCAGCCTGAACAGAGACCTGTCACAGCGGAAAGCACCTATAATCTCAACTACTTGGGAAAGCTGAGGTGGGAGGATTGCTTGAGCCCAGTAGTTCAAGGCCAGCTTGGGCAACATGGCAAAATCCCATCTCTTAAAAAAAAAATTTTTAGAGAATACCACAAGCAAGGAATCAAAAGCATTTATATGTGAAATAACACCAGTGAAATCAAAGACACAATAGTTTCAATGACTAGGTAATATGACATTTAAAAAGTTATAAACATTCTCACTAATTAAATATTGGCATATATGACTAGTTCCCTTCCCAATATCCACACTTCCCTTCCTCCTTTCCAAGATAATCCCTATTTAGAGGGTGGAGAGGAAGAGATAGCAAGGTGCCCAACTTTAAAAAATAAATTACATCACCCAACTTCCCTTGCAGCTAGGAATACCCTTGTGAGAGAGTTAGTTCTGCCAACAAGAGTTAGCCAGTGTTCCTGGGAAACCTGAGTTAAGGATTTCTGAGAAAGCTTTGCTTCACTAATATAGGTACCACCCCTTTCCTACATTTCTTCCTTATTCCCACCTGGAACATGGATTTAATGGCTGAGCTGCAGCAGCCAGCTTGCAACTACAGAAATAAAGCCCAAAGAATCACAGAGACCTGAGTTCTAACATACTTGACTTGCTAAACCAACCCTTATGCTGTTAAACATAACAGCCTATAACACCATAAAAATAAAACACCTATTTGGTTTTATAGTTGGTTCTCAGAAGCCAAAAGCAAATGTTTATTAATAAAGAATATAAAGATTAAGGTTTTTCTTTCTCTTTAATTGATAATATAATAAAGTAAACACTTTTCAAAACTTGAAGTTTCAGTCAGCTGAAAATTCTCCATTTTCCTAAGACCATATCCATGTAGCCAGTAATTAAGTCAACCAACGTATTAGGCCATTCTTACACCGCTATAAAGAAATATCTGAGACTGGCTAATTTATAAAAAAAGAGGTTTAATTGGCTCATGGTTCCACAGGCTGTACAGGAAACATGACACTGGTATCTGCACAGCTTCTGGGGAGATCACAGAAAATGTGAAATCAGGGTGGAAGGTAAAGGAGAAGCAGCACGTCTTACATGGCCTGAGCAGGAGGATGAGAGAGAAGGAGGAGATGCCACACACTTGTAAACAACCAGATCTCATGATAACTCACTCACTATCATAAGAATAGCACACAGAGGGGTGGTGTTAACCATTCAAAAATCCAATCACCTCCCACCAGACCCCTTCCTCTAACACTGAGTATTACAATTGAACATGAGATTTGGGTGGAGAGAGAAATCCAAACCATATCATTCTGCCTCTGGCCCCTCCCAAACCTCATGTCCTTCTCATATTGCAAAATACAATCATGTTTTCCCAACAGTCCCTCAATGTCTTAACTATTCCAGAATTAACTCAAAAGTCCAAAGTCTCATCTGAGACAAGGTTAGTCCCTTCCACCTCTGAGCCTGTAAAATCAAAAACAAGTTAGTTATTTCCAAGATACTATGAGATTACAGGCACTGGGTAAGGGAAATGGCCAAAAGAAAGGGGCTACAGGCCCCACACAAGTCTGAACCACTGAAGGGCAGTCATTAAATCTTAAAGCTCCAAAATAATCTCTTATCATTTTATACCTCACACTTAGGGCACACTTCTGCAAGGGGTGGTCTCCCAAGGCCTTGGACAACTCCATCCGTGAGGCTTTTCAGGGTACAGACATCATGGCTGTTTTCACAAGTTGGCATTGAGTGCTTGCAGCTTTTCCAGGCACACAGTGCAAGTTGTCAGTGGATCTATCATTCTGGGCTCTGGAGGATAGGGGCCCTATTCTCACAGCTCTACTAGGCAGTGCCCCAGTAGGGACTATGTGTGGGGATTCCAACCCCACATTTCTCCTCTGCACTGCCCTAGTAAAGGTTCTTCATGAGGGCTTCACCCTGTATCAGCCTTCACCCTGTAGCAGGATTCTGCCTGGATGTCCTAGCCTTTCCATACATTCTCTGAAATCTAGGCATCAGCTCCTAGGCCTCAACTGTTACATTGTTTGCAGCCTCAGGCTTAACACCATGTGGAAGCCTCCAAGGCTTATAGCTTGCACCCTGTGAAACAGCTGTCCAAACTTTACATGGGCCCCCTTAAGCCATGGCTGGACCTGGAGCAGCTGGGATGCAGGGACCAGTGTCTTTAGCTGCAAAACCATTCTTTCCTCCTAGGCCTCTGGGCCTGTGATGGGAGGGGCTGCCTCATGTCTCTCCAAAATGCCTTCCTTTTAGTTATGCAAATTTCTGCAACCTCCTTGAATTCCTCCCCTGAAGGTGGGCTTTCCTTTCCCACCACATGGCCAGGCTGCAAATTTGCCAAATTTTTATGCTCTGCTTCCCTTTTAAAAATAATTTCAAGTTTCAGTTCATTTTTTTGCTTGTACATATGAACATATGCTATTAGAAGCAGCCAGGCCATATCTTGAACTATTTGCTGCTTAGAAATTTCTTCTGCTAGATACCTAAATCATCACTCTCAACTTCAAAGTTCCAAAGATACCTAGAGCAGGGGCACAATGCAGCCAGTCTCTTTCATAATACATAACAAAAGTGACCTTTGCTCCAGTTCCCAATAAGTTCCTCATCTCCACCTGAAACCTCCTAAGTCTGGACTTCATTGTCCATATCACTATCAGCATTTTGGTCACAACAATTTAACAAGTCTCTAGGAAGTTCCAAACTTTCCCACATCTTCCTGTCTTCTGAGCCCTGCACGCTCCTCCACCCTCTGCCCATTACCCAGTTCCAAAGCTGCTTCCACATTTTCAGGTATCTCTACAGCAATGCCCCACTCTGTGGTACCAATTTTATGCATTAGGCTGTTCTCACACTGCTATAAAGAAATACCTGAGACTGGGTAATTTATAAAGAAAACAGGTTTAATTGGCTCATGGTTTCACAGGTTGCACAGGAAGTATGATGTTGGATTCTTCTCAGCTTCCAGGGACACCTCAGGAAACTCAATCATGGTGAAGATAAAGGGGAAGCAGGCACATCTTACATGGCTGAAGCAGGAGGAAGAGAGACAGGAAGAATGTGCCCCACACTTTTAAACAACAATATATCATAAGAATACACTCACGATCATGAGAGCAGCACTCACAGGGATGGTATTAAATCATTAGAAACCACCCCCAAAGTCCAATTACCTCCCATCTGGCGTTTCCTCGAACATTGAGGATTACAACTGAACATGAGATCTGGGTAGGGACACAGATCCAAACCGTATCAACCAACCCATGTAAAAAGCAACCATTTGAAGACCTTTCATGAAAACTTACAATTAATGAGCTTGTTCATTGGTTAATTAGATCAAATAAGTTTCCAAACTGTAAACTTCTTTCAGAATTCTGTGCCATAGAAAGGCAGGTATTCACAAATATATAACTTCTACTTACTAGACAATGACAAATTTGTAAAATCCATCTTATTTCCCTCTTTGTCAACTAGCAGAGAGTTCAGTTTCACACTCAATTACAATAACTATCTTATCTCAGGTACCTGAAGAAATTTTTTTCAACTGCTTTTAAAACTGAGGTCTTGAGGATTCCAAGATGCCCGAATAGGAACAGCTCCAGTCTACAGCTCCCAGCATGAGTGACGCAGAAGACAGGTGATTTCTGCATTTCCAACTGAGGTACCGGGTTCATCTCACTGGGGCTTGTTGGACAGTGGGTGCAGGACAGTGGGTGCAGCCCACCGAGCATGAGCCAAAGTAGGACAAGGCATTGCCTCACCTGGGAAGCACAAGGGGTCAGCGAATTCCCTTTCCTAGCCAAGGTAAGCTGTGACAGAAGGCACCTGGAAAATTGGGTCACTCCCACCCTAATACTGTGCTTTTCCAACGGTCTTAGCAAATGGCACACCAGGAGATTATATCCCGTGCTTGGCTCAGAGGTTCCCACGCCCATGGAGCCTCACTCATTGCTAGCACAGCAGTCTGAGATCGAATTGCAAGGCAGCAGCGAGGCTGGGGGAGTGGCGCCCACCATTGCTGAGGATTGAGTAGGTAAACAAAGCCACCAGGAAGCTTGAACTGGGTAGAGCCAACCGCAGCTCAAGGAGGCCTGCCTGCCTCTGTAGAATCCACCTCTGGGGGCAGGGCATAGCTGAACAAAAGGCAGCAGAAACCTCTGCAGACTTAAATGTCCCTATCTGACTGCTTTGAAGACAGTAGTGGTTCTCCGAGCACAGAGTTTGAGATCTGAGAATAGACAGACTGCCTCCTCAAGTGGGTCCCTGACCCCTGAGTAGCCTAACTGGGAGGCACCCCCCCAGTAGGGGCAGACAGACACCTCACGTGGCCAGGTAACCCTCTGAGACGGAGCTTCCAGAGGAACGATCAGGCAGCAACATTTGCTGTTCAGCAATACTCATGGTTCTGCAGCCTCCACTGCCGATACCCAGGCAAACAGGGTCTGGAGTGGACCTCCAGCAAACTCCAACAGACCTGCAGCTGAGGGTCCTGACTGTTAGAAGAAAACTAACAAAAAGAAAGGACATCCACACTAAAACCCCATCTGTATGTCACCATCATCAAAGACCAAAGGTAGATAAAACCACAAAGATGGAAAAAAATAAACCGAGCAGGAAAGCTGAAAATTCTAAAAATCTGAGCACCTAGCCCCCTCCAAAGGAATGCAGCTCCTCAAGAGCAACAGAACAAAGCTGACAGAGAATGACTTTGACTTTGAGTTGAGAGAAGAAGGCTTCAGACAATCAAACTTTTCTGAGCTAAAGGAGGAAGTTCGAACCCATCACAAAAAGCTAAAAACCTTGAAAAAAGATTAGACAAATGGCTAACTAGAATAAACAGTGTAGAGAAGTCCTTAAATGACCTGATGGAGCTGAAAACCATGGCACGAGAACTATGTGATGAATGCACAAGCTCCAGTAGCCGATTCGATCTACTGGAAGAAAGGGTATCAGTGATTGAACATCAAATGAGTGAAATGAAGTGAGAAGAAAAGTTTAGAGAAAAAAGAGTAATAAGAAACAAAAAAACCCTCCAACAAATATGGGACTATGTGAAAAGACCAAATCTATCTCTGACTGGTGTACCTGAAAGTGATGGGGAGAATGGAACCAAGTTGGAAAACACTCTGCAGGATATTATCCAGGAGAACTTCTCCAATCTAGCAAGGCTGGCCAACATTCAAATTCAGGAAAAGAGAGAAACCGACAAAGATACTCCTCGAGAAGAGCAACTCCAAGACACATAATTGTCAGATTTACCAAAGTTGAAATGAAGGAAAAAATGTTAAGGACAGCCAGAGAGAAAGGTTGGTTTACCCACAAAGGGAAGCCCATCAGACTAACAGCACATCTCTCAGCAGAAACCCTACAAGCCAGAAGACAGTGGGGGCCAATATTCAACATTCTTAAAGAAAAGAATTTTCAACCCAGAATTTCATATCCAACCAAACAAACTTCATAAGTGAAAGAGAAATAAAATCCTTTATATGCAAGCAAATACTGAGAGATTTTATCACTACCAGGTCTGCCCCACAAGAGCTCCTGAAGGAAGCACTAAACATGGAAAGGAACAACCGGTACCAGCCACAGGAAAAACATGCCAAATTGTAAAGACCATTGATGCTAGGAAGAAACTGCATCAACTAACAAGCAAAATAACCAGCTAACATCACAATGACAGGATCAAATTCACACATAACAATATTAACCTTAAGTGTAAAAGGGCTAAATTCTCCAATTAAAAGACACAGACTGGAAAATTGGATAAAGAGTCAAGACCCATCAGTGTGCTGTATTCAGAAGACCTATCTCATGCGCAGAGACACACACAGGCTCAAAATAAAGGGATGGAGGAAGACCTACCAACCACATGGAAAACAAAAAAAGGCAGGGGTTGCAATCCTAGTCTCTGATAAAACAGACTTTAAACCAACAAAGATCAAAAGAGACAAAGAATGTCATTACATAATGGTAAAGGGGTCAGTCAATTCAACAAGAAGAGCTAACTATCATAAAAATATGTGCATCCAATACAGGAGCACCCTGATTCATAAAGCAAGTCCTTAGAGACCTACAAAGAGACTTAGACTCCAACACAATAATAATGGGAGAATTTAACACCCCACTGTCAACATTAGATAGATCAACGAGACAGAAAGTTAACAACGATATCCAGGAACTGAACTCAGCTCTGCACCAAGCAGACCTAATACACATCTCCAGAACTCTCCACCACAAATCAACAGAATATACATTCTTCTCAGCACCACATCGCACGTATTCCAAAATTGACCTCATAGTTGGAAGTAAAGCACTCCTCAGCAAATGTAAAATAACAGAAATTATAACAAACTGTCTCTCAGACCACAGTGCAATCGAACCAGAACTCAGGATTAAGAAACTCACTCAAAACTGCTCAACTACATGGAAACTGAACAACCTGCTTCTGAATGACTACTGGGTACATAACAAAATGAAGGCAGAAATAAAGATGTTCTTTGAAACCAATGAGAACAAAGATACAACATACCAGAATCTCTGGGACACATTTAAAGCAGTGTGTGAGAGAAATTTATAGCACTAAATGCCCACAAGAGAAAGCAGGAAAGATCTAAAATTGACACCCTAACATCACAATTAAAAGAACTAGAGAAGCAAGAGCAAACACATTCAAAAGCTGGCAGAAGGCAAGAAATAACTAAGATCAGAGCAGAAATGAAGGAGATAGAGACACAAAAATCCCTTCAAAAAATCAATGAATCCAGCAGCTGGTTTTTTGAAAAGATCAACAAAATTGATAGACTGCTAGCAAGACTAATAAAGAAGAAAAGAGAGAAGAATCAAATAGACACAATAAAAAATGATAAAGGGGATATCACCACCAATCCCACAAAAATACAAACTACCATCATAGGATACTATAAACACCACTATGCAAATAAACTAGAAAATCAAGAAGATACGGATAAATTCCCAAACACACACACCCTCCCAAGGCTAAACCAGGAGAAAGTTGAATCCCTGAATAGACCAATAACAGGCTCTGAAGTTGAGGCAATAATTAATAGCTTACCAACAAAAAAAAGTCCAGGACCAGATGGATTTACAGCCGAATTCTACCAGAGGCACAAGGAGCAGCTGGTACCATTCCTTCTGAAACTATTCCAATCAATAGAAAAAGAAGGAATCCTCCCTAACTCATTTTATGAGGCCAGCATCATCCTGATACCAAAGCCTGGCAGAGACAAAACAAAAAAAGAGAATTTTAGACCAATATCCCTGATGAACATCGATGCAAAAATCCTCAATAAAGTACTGGCAAACTGAATCCAGCAGCACATCAAAAAGCTTATCCACTGTGATCAAGTGGGCTTCTTCCCTGTGATGCAAGGCTGGTTCAACCTATGCAAATCAATAAACATAATCCAGCATATAAACAGAACCAAAGACAAAAACCACATGATTATCTCAATAGAGGCAGAAAAGGCCTTTGAGAAAATTCAGCAACACTTTATGCTAAAAACTCTCAATAAATTAGGTATCGATGGGACGTACCTCAAAATAATAAGAGCTATTTATGACAATCCCACAGCTAATATCACACTGAATGAGCAAAAACTGGAAGCATTCCCTTTGAAAACTGGCACAAGACAGGGATGCCCTCTCTCACCACTCCTATTCAACATAGTGTTGGAAGTTCTGGCCAGGGCAATCAGGCAGGAGAAAGAAATAAAGGGTATTCAACTAGGAAAAGAGAAAGTCAAATTGTCCCTGTTTGCAGACGACCTGATTGTATATTTAGAAAACCCCATCGTCTCAGCCCAAAATCTCCTTAAGCTGATAAGCAACTTCAGCAAAGTCTCTGAATACAAAATCAATGTGCAAAAATCACAAGCAGTCTTACACACCAATAACAAACAGAGAGCCAAATTATGAGTGAACTCCCATTCACAATTGCTTCTAAGAGAATAAAATACCTAGGAATCCAACTTACAAGGGATGTGAAGGACGTCTTCGAGGAGAACTACAAACCACTGCTCAACAAAATAAAAGAGGACACAAACAAATGGAAGAACATTCCACGCTCATGGATAGGAAGAATCAATATTGTGAAAATGGCCATACTGCCCAAGGTAATTTATAGACTCAATGCCATCCCCATCAAGCTACCAATGACTTTCTTCACAGAATTGGAAAAAACTACTTTAAAGTTCATATGGAACCAAAAAGAAGCCCACATTGCCAAGACAATCCTAAACCAAAAGAACAAAGCTGGAGGCATCACGCTACCTGACTTCAAACTATACTACAAGGCTACAGTAATGAAAACAGCATGGTACTGGTACCAAAACAGAGATATAGACCAATGGAACAGAACAGAGCCCTCAGAAATAATACCACACATCTACAACCATCTGATCTTTGACAAACCTGACAAAAACAAGAAATGGGGAAAGGATTCCCTATTTAATAAATGGTGCTGGGAAAACTGGCTAGCCATATGTGGAAAGCTAAAACTGGATCCCTTCCTTACACCTTATACAAAAATTAATTCAAGATGGATTAAATACTTACATGTTAGATCTAAAACCATAAAAACCCTAGAAGAAAACCTAGGCAATACCATTCAGGACATAGACATGGGCAAGGACTTCATATCTAAAATACCAAAAGCAATGGCAACAAAAGCCAAAATTGACAAACGGGATCTCAACAAATAAAGAGCTTCTGCACAGCAAAAGAAACTACCATCACAGTGAACAGTTAACCTACAGAATGGGAGAAAATTTGTGCAATCTACTCATCTGACAAAGGGCTAATATCCAGAATCTACAAAGAACTCAAACAAATTTACAAGAAAAAAACAAACAACCCCATCAACCAGTGGCCGAAGGATATGAACAGACACTTCTCAAAAGAAGACATTTATGCAGCCGAAAGACACATGAAAAAATGCTCATCATCACTGGCCATCAGAGACATGCAAATCAAAACCACAATGAGATACCATCTCACACCAGTTAGAATGGCGATCAGTAAAAAGTCAGGAAACAACAGGTGCTGGAGAGGATGTGGAGAAATAGGAATACTTTTACACTGTTGGTGGGACTGTAAACTAGTTCAATCATTGTGGAAGTCAGTGTGGCGATTCCTCAGGGATCTAGAACTAGAAATACCATTTGACCTAGCCATCCCATTACTGGGTATATACCCAAAGGATTATAAATCATGCTGCTATAAAGACACATGCACATGTATGTTTATTGTGGCACTATTCACAATAGCAAAGACTTGGAACCAACCCAAATGTCCATCAATGATAGACTGGATTAAATGTGGCACATATACACCATGGAATACTATGCAGCCATAAAAAAGTTGAGTTCATGTCCTTTGCATGGACATGGATGAAGCTGGAAACCATCATTCTCCACAAACTATCCCAAGGACAAAAAAACAAACACTGCATATTCTCACTCCTAGGTGGGAATTGAACAATGAGAACACTTGGACACAAGAAGGGGAACATCACACACTGGGGCCTGTTGTGGGGTTGGGGGAGGGCGGAGGTATAGCATTAGGAGATATACCTAATGTAAATTTCGAGTTAATGAGTGCAGCACACCAACATGGCACATGTATACATACATAACAATCCTGCATGTTGTACACATGTACCCTATAACTTAAAGTATATTTTTAAAAAAACTGAGGCCTTGAGCAGGCCTCTCAGTTTCCTTATTTTTCAGCTACTATTAATGCATAACAAATTACTCCAAAATTTAGTGGCTTAAAGCAACAACCACCATTTTATTATCTCTCTCCATTTCTTTGATTCAGTGTTTCAGGAAGGGCTTGGCTGAGCTATGGCTCAGAATCTGTTAGGTAGTTGCAGTCAGATGGTGACTGAAGTCAGAACAGCAGGAGGCAGGAGTCTAGGGACTAAATGATCATCTCCGTCTTCATGGAGTCTCACAGTGTTTCCATGTGGTTTTTCCACACGGATTAGTTTAAGTTTCTTCATAGGATGGTGGCTTCAAGGCAGTCAAGAGCACTGACCTGGCAGTTAATGGCTTTAAGAATAAGTATTCCAGCAAGCAACGTAGCAGTTTCATACTCCATTAGTTGAAGCAGTGACAAAGGTCCATCCAGTTCTAAGGGAAGGGGACATAGATGCCACTTCTCAATGGGAAATGTGACAAAGAATTTGTGGACATATTTTAAAACCACCACACCTTGAATATACATGCATCATAAACTAATAATAAACTAGATAATGGCAACTTACTATATAATTCTTTACCAAATGAAAAATTCTTTGGAGCACATATTATGCCACACATATAATGAATATGGCCTTCCATAGCCATAACTAATTTTGATTTTTGATTTGCAAATCTTTATACATATAAAACCAATATAAAAATAATTATGGAATTATTTTTATGTTATTTTTATACTATTTTTATATTTTATATAGTATTTTATGATATATAAATATTATACATAAATATATATGAATATATTATACATAAATATATAAATAAATAATACATATATTTTATATAATATTTTATTATTTTATGTTTTATAATTCTATATAATTATAGAATTATATTTGTTATATATAACCAATTAAATATAAATATAATTTTGAAATTTGTTTGTTTTTATATTTAATTTGTTATACATATATAACATAAATATAATTCTATAATTTTTTTATAAAAATGAAAGGTCTTACTCTCACTGAGAATAATTATACTCTGATTTATCTCCTCTATCCAGAATTTTATTTATAGAGTTTTTTCAAAGCTGGAAACTCCTACATCATAACCTAGAGAGGTGCACACTTTTAGCAAATTTTCATGGTGGATGATTATGTTAAGATAAATTAAAACTTTTTGTCATGAGCTCTCGATTTGTTTATTGATAAAATGTGAAGTTCAGCAGACAATTAACAATTCTGCAATCCTCAGCCAAATTGTTGAGCTATACTTCAAACCATGAGAAAATTCTATAACCAAGTATTTGGAAAACTTAGGCACTTATTCCTTAGACACCTAACCCCAGTTCATTATGCTCATCATTTAAAAACATGCTTAAAGGAAGAGCATATCATCACACAATGTAACATAGAGTAGATATTGGAATACAAAATACAGTAAACCAGACAATGAAAGCCAGTTCATAACCAGAGAGCATGAATCAGGCCTACAACCAACACAGCTTAGCTGTAACAAAACCTTCACTCCTAAAACAAAGTTATATTCTTTGAAATGCACTTTAATTATTCAAACTTTCCTTACTAACCTATTTACTTGTTACATATTAACTTATTTAAAACCGTTCATGTATTTCATTCAACACTTTTTCCCCTAAAACCTTACTGCTATATTCATGGAAATACTCTTTTTTCCCTAAAGTTTCTCTTTTTCACTCTTCCCGGGGGTTCCCCACTTTTAATACAATGAAATGCACAAATGTAGTAAACCTGTCACTGTCTACCTAACTCACACCCATTACAATTTCACTGATTTAAGCATGTGCCCCCACTAAAATGTCCCTAATCTTCCTAGCCCATCTTTATAAATTTTTTCCCTCCCCATGTTCATTCCTCTTAACTGAAGTAATTGCTCTTCTTCATCTTCCTGGTGCTTACTTTTGTGTCCTAAAGACCAAGAAAATAGATGTCCCTACAGTTAGCATTCCATTAGAGCATTCCACTTCTAATAGCAATATTGCTAATATTACTAATGCTCTCCTTTCCCATTCAGTAATTCATGACCAACTTCATGTATACAGAGACACCTCTAGTAACACACTCCATGTGGATCTTAGGATGTTAATGAAAAAAAGGAGATACTATAATCCTAAACAAGCTCTTTAGGATGTGCAGACATGCCGGAGATAGAAATTCCGGACCCTTGGACAGGGTCACTTCCTTATGTACCCCTGTGTCCACAGCACCCAGGGTAACTCTGGTTCATCATAGCCCTCAATCCATAGTGAATGTTGAATTCATCAATTGTTAGATAATCATACGACCTTATAAAAGAGATAGATAGACCTTAGAAATCATCTATTCCAACCTCTTACTTCGCAGATGAAGAAACTAAAATCTAGAAGAAACATTATCTTGGCAAAGCCTTGGGAACTTGCCCAAAATTTAACAGCTAGGTAGCTAATGCAGCAATTAATCATTTTTCACAACAGTATGCTTTGTCTTACGGGTCTTCTAAAACCTTTTTGTGTTTGCACTTTAAAGAGATAATATTCCAAAGAATAAATATTCGCACTTTACAACCTAAAAAGTACGTTCAATTGATATATTAATTCAATTGAATATTTCCTCCATCTCAAACATGTTTTAATTGCTGATATTAAATTGATTGGTGCTCTCCTCACCACACCGCCAACCACTGCCCAATACAGAATCCTGAACCAACTGCTTCATTTAATCTGGCTTTGTTTATTGAATCTAATTTTGTTTGTCCAGCTGCCTTATGCATTTTTAACTTTGTAGTTTGTTAAGACTGACCAGGACACTGAAATATAATATGAACTTCAACGCAAATTTATAAACATAGTTTATTTTAAACCCCACTGAACAAAAACCATGTATCTTCTCACTGCTATTGTGTGCGCTTCCTGGGAAGATAATTTTCCACCTTGAAATGGTGTAACTATGAGAGCAATTACTTCAAACTATTTGAAAAAGTGAGCCTGTATGGAGACTTATCTCAGTGCTTTACAAGAGTAAGGCATTTTGTATACCACTTATCTACTCCCACTGACTTTGCTGTTATTTGCTGCACACCCAATTTGTCTCTTTTCTATGTGTTTCCAGAAAAGGTGCATGAGTTAAGATGTGGCAATACAGGTCACAACAGGAATTTGAATCCCTTATTGTTTGCATGCTGCTCCTGATTGCAGTATCTGCAAACCACAACACCAACATATGGGAAATAGAGTTAACAGCATTGAAAAAGCCTCCAGATGTCATATAGTCCCATCTTCTGAACCCAAGTCTGATGGTTCCTAATGATAACAAAGTTAAATATCTCTAAGGAAGGAGCTGCTATAACCTCCTTTGGTATCTATCATGCTAACTATGATAAACTGATAGAGTGAGTGTGGTATAGGCCATGTTCTCATGATCCAGATGGTTCTTTCTTATATAATGGAATTCTCCATTAGATGTCAACAAAACAAGAGTGTAGATATCTTTTCAGAGTCAAGTGTGAGAAGATACACAATCTGGCTTTTGCAAGAGTTATTAAGGAAGAAGAGAATAACAAGGAGGAACACAGATGTGAGGGAGAGAAGTTTTGCTTGGTTTAAACATTCACTGTCCCATGACATCAATGTTTAAAGACTAGTTGCTCTTGCCTTGCTCAGCTAATGTTATTGGGAGGAATCTGTGTAGAATAAAAACAAAAACTGACCTTTTATCTTAGACATAGCACCTGAGAGATAATGAATCACAACCAAAATCCCTTACATTCTGGGCATCTACTGGAAAAAGAAAAGGAAGAAAAAAGAAGAGTAAGAATAGAATGAGTCAGAACCATGATGGGCAACATAGCGAGAACCCGTATCTACAAAAAAGTAAACAATTAGCCAGGCGTGGTGGTGCATGCCTGTAGTCCTGGCTACTTGAGAGGCTGTGGCAGGAAGATTGCTTAAGCCCAGGAGTTCAAGGCTGCAGTGAGGTATGATTGTGCTGCTGCACTCCATCCCCTAGGTGAGAATGACACCCTGTATCTTTAAAAAAAAAAAAAAAAAAAAAAAAAAAAAAACCGTCAGAAGCCTCACTCTTCCTGCTAATGGGTTCTATTTACATAAACTTTTGAACTTTCATCCAATATATCTTCTAAAAAATAAAAAATATCTAAGTTTCAGTCAACGTGGCAATGAAGGTAACTTCCTCAATGGAAAACAGATGACTAAACATATATGTTAGGTAAATAAATAATTATTGTTCATTTATTTGACTATGAAAGAAGAAAACAAACATTTATTGAGTGCCATTTATTTTTAAACTGTACAAGTCTGTGAGGCAAGTACAGCTACCTCTACATTTATATAAAGGGAATTTACACAATTGGCTTAAGGTTGAAGAAACAGTGTCCAGGTTCAAAATCTGGTGTTCCTCATTCTGAAATCACATAGTCTGTATATTGGGCCACACATAAAAAGGAAAATAGTTTATCTTCTTCTTTCTCTTGCATATAAGGGCAGAGTTATTTTCTAGTGAGAAATAATTCTTATACACTTTGGTTACTGGAAACTTGCTTTTTTCAGATGATGCATTAAATAAAGAAACCAGAGCTTAGTTTTACCTCTTTTGATATTGAAGTACATTAGCTGTGTCTCAAGGATAGGGGCTCCCATATATCCATGCTGCCTTAATCAGGGCTATAGTCTCAGGAGGATCTGTGCATTCTCTCCCATCACCCTACCTCTCACCTGAACTTTTGGAAAGATAATCTGGCCTGGAAGGAGAAGAAAATGGAGACAGAAATTTCCCCAGGTAAATTCTCACCATATAAGAAGTGAATTTGTAAGTAGCATTTAACACTCTATTATATATTGCAGTTTTTAAATAAATGTCTTATATCTCCTACTCTCCTATAAGCATCTTATGAGCAAGAACCATACCTTAATAATTTATGAATTCCCACAGTAAGCACAATAATATTCTGAATGCATTCATTTCAACATGTATTTGTTGAATATTGAAGGAAAACTTATTAAACCAAATATATATTTGTTGATAACCAACAGTTGCAGAATGTCAACATTGAATGAACCCTTAAAGATTATCAACTACAGCAACATATTTTACTAATGAGGAAACCTTGCCCTAGAGAGGCTAAATAATTTGCTTAATGTCACATAATAACATAAGAAGCCAGTACTAAAACACAGGCCTCCCATTTAGTAATGAAATGCCCTTTCTTTCATGTAACTTGGATCATCCTTCTTCTCATATGTCTGAATGAATAAATAAACTTACAAGTGTTACCAAATACAGAAATTGGCTGGACTAATACCATGCTGTGTAGGCAAACAATATCAGAGCCAGCCTTCATAGGATATGATTCTTGCCTCCCCAAAGGACATAATTAGACATGTACTACATAAATGACTGTTCATAAGTTAAACAATTAAACTGTATTCTCGAGTTAACTTCGTCTGTCTCACTCATCCTCTGAGTTTCACTGGAACAGTCACCTTTCTCATATTTTGATTTGTTGTGTTCTTGTTTATATTTTTGAAAATGCTATTATGATAAGTCAAATTTCAGTGGAGTTCTTGGAATGCCTCACAACCCAAGTCTCAGAATTAAAGCCAAAAATATGTTTCTCCTGCCTTTTTCTTCTTTCCTTCCCCATTCTGCAGGTTAGTTTATAACAAAGAGAATTCATGAATCATAATTTTGGATGGAAAACATGCTACCCCAAGGCATTCTCAGTATTTTATAGCTGGGGAGAGCAACGCAGCAGGAGAGCCTGCAACAAATGTTGGGAGTGAAGAAGACTGAGGGGAAAAGAGGATCCACTGGTATGCTTGTGGTTCCATTTATTTCCTAGCAAGAAACAAGAAGCAAACCACAAAAGCCATAGTTTTCAGATCTCCTTTGCCAGGGATACTCTTGAAGGCAGCACATCCCACTCCAGTCATAATCTTATGACTGACTCTTGACTCATTTCTCCTGAAAGAATGGCACTTCAGAGCACCATTATGGGTGCCACTGCTCCACCCAGATCATTTTCCCCTCTTTTTAAAAAATATTTTTGTTCCTTCATATTTGTTTTCCCTTTACTTTTCTTTCTCTTTACTGGCTCCTTCAGAATCATGTACAAGAAAAAATACTTCCTCTCCTGCTTAGGTCATTGTCTCTTTTTTATTTTAATTGAAGTAACTAATATATGAGCCTTCAAGAAAAGCAATGGCTGTAAACAGAAATTACAAAACTGATGGGAATAGGATTTACAGAAACAACTTATTAAAATATGACACCTGACAACCTAGAAAGAATAAGGTAATTTCCCTGAAGATTAAAAAAAAAAGTCATCGCATATGTCACTTCCATTCTAACGCAAAGATTGCTAATGGTTTACTAAAATCCATGTGCTTCTCTTTTTCTTGAGTATACACCTATACTATATTCCATAGCTTTCCTTGCATTTAGGTGGGGCCATGTATTGAGTTCTGGCAAATGGACTGTGAATGGAAGTAGTGGTACGTGCCACTTCCAGACATAACCTATGTCAACTGTGAATATGTTTCTCTCTGTTCTTTCTACATTCTGGCTGTCAGAGATGGGGATAAACCACAATGATCTTGACAGTCGTGTTTTGAAAATGTCAGAGCCTAGATCCGTGAGTCCTTAAGTAAAAAAGAGCCACACATGAATCAATAAATTCCTATTATTTTTGAGCTACTATATATTTTGGGTCTATTTATTATAGCAGCTAACATTATTCTAACTAATACATTCTTTTCTAGGGACTACAGTCAGAGAACAGGTATCAAGAGACCCATATATCACTGCAACTCAACTGGTATTGATATAACTGAGTCAATGAAATTGATCCAATTGTATCACTGAATACAATTTTTATCTTAGATGTATTCCTTCACTTCTTTGCATCTCTTAACATTTTTTAGAGATAAACACAATAGTAGTTAATCAAATAATTGTAGAACCGTAGTGTTAAAAGATCACTTAGCCCAGCTTCATTATTACACAGATTAGAAAACTGCAGCCCAGAACCACTAGACTATTTAAAACAGATCTCACAAATTAAAGTCAAAGTTGGCAGCAGAATCCAGGACTATTATTCCCAGTTCAGGGCTCTTTTCTCTAAAAAGTTTATAGTGGAATGATTCCCCACCAAGGTAATATTTTGATTAGTAAGGAATTCACATATGTATTAATTGGGATTCTATTTGTAGAATAAATAGAATTAAAGCCAAAAAATCTATTTGTTGAATAGAATCCCAATTAGCATTTTAAAACTCATTCAATTGTGTAAGTAGCACTTTAAAAGTCATTCAATTGTGTAAGACTCTATAGTTAGATTATATTGAGCCATGTTAAATGTACATAATAAAAGAGAAGAATCTCTACTTCCTATGAAAAGAAAACATAATACTAATCATTTATTAACATTAATGATTCACAAGAAACAATTTTAAAGTTATATATTTTGAGCAATAACAGCACAAGTGTATTGAATGCCAAGGCTTTCTTGTTATATCACTCCTTGCTAATCAAATCTAAAACATTGGAGAGTAAATAAGTGAGTCTTTGGACTGTCCACAATTTCTTAAAACCAAGACTGTTCTGTTGGTGATTTATCCTGCAAATCTAACAAAGTGTTTGACACTTTAAAAACTGTGATAAATGTTTAATAAATGTGAATGTACTATTATATTTACCCCAGAGTACTTCTATGCCATAAAGTTTTGCATTACTATCATTAGCTACAGTATACTATCTGTTATTTATCCTTTTGTAGAAAGTCCAGCATTTACTGAAGCTGAGGGACAGAAAAGTATAGTGACTGCTGGGGTTTTAATCCCAATTCTACCAATTACCTTGTGTCCTTTACTTAACTTCCCTTTGTGCCTCCTAAGTCAAATAAGGTCCTGATAACAACAGAATATACCTTGGGGGTCTGAGTACCAGCAGGAAAACAATAACTCACAGAGTTTTTGTGGAAAGTTTAATGAAGAGATTATTTATAAAGTTATGAGCAGGTCATTGGAGCACCCCTGAGCTAGCAACAGCAAAGAGATTTTAACACCGCTAGACCCAATGGGTAAGAGAGAGAAGCTATTACCAGAATCCAGAGAGACAGACTTGGAGAAAACCAAATAAATGGGTGCTATTGTCTTTGAGAGAGGGATGCAGCCAACCTGCAGTGCCCCCAAAAGGGAAGGAATTAGGGTAATAACTACTATGGCCTCACTTTGCTTCCACCTTCTGATCTCACGCTGGGAACTCTCATTGGCAAAAAAAAAACAACCAGAAAACATAAAGCAAAATTTCCAGTCCCAAAGATCAGTCTCTTAAGGCACAGAGTATGGAAGTGTGAAAAGTGTCTGAAGAGGTAAATGAAAAATGAGCACACCTAATAAAGCTTTTGTGAAGATTTACAATGCTCCTATACATAGCGTAGTGTCTAACACCATGAAAGTGCTTGCTATTATTAATTTTTATTGAGTAGAGCAGTGATACAGCATTAAAACCTGAAGCCATACTGCTGAAGTCCAGTGTCCAATTTTGCTGCTTATTACAACTGTGACCTTGAATAAGTTTCTTAATTTTTTTGCCCATGTTTCTTCTTCTGTAAAATGAAAACTAAAAATAAAGCCCTTTGGAGTTGCCCGATGGTAATACATGTAAAACACTTAGAACAGTGGTCAGTATATATAAGAATGCAAACATTTATATTACTCTTTACTTAATATCTATTGATCTAAACAGGGTTTTGGTTAATTCTAGTGTAATAAGACCTGGAAAGTAACTCCTTTTGACCTGAAATAATTCCCTACTTATTCCAAGGAAATATATAGAAGGTTTGTTAATACCCCCAGGGCTACATTATCCAACAGGTCAACTAACTACATGCTCAGTCACTCTCGAGACAAGAATAGAGCAAATACGGAAGGGAAAGAGATTAAGAGAGAGAGAAGGAAAAAGTTAAGCTTTGATGCATTTATCAGAAAATCTAGAAAGAAGCAATCTTAATTTCAGCATACCTCTAAGTTTCAGGGAGCTTAGGATTGTTTTTACTTTAAAAAATATACTAGAGGTAGGAGAGATGAACAGAATAATCTTTCCAGTTCTTGGGGTCTCTTCATATCTGAGTCTAGCACTAGGACACCACCATTTGCTTGTGGCTATTTTTGTTTTGAGGATTTTGTGCAAGTTTTAGAGATGATGCAATTTCTTTACAGGATGCAATGAAGAGCAAGGGGAGCCTAAATGGGAAACAGAATACAATAACCGGACAGTTGATATATAAAAGGCATTGTATATAATCCTGGATCAGAATTACTTTTGTGATTACTTTTTGCATTTAATAAAGCCTCTAAACAGTAGAGATGCTCAATGCAACTTCAAAATAGCTTCCCAAGAAAAATGTCTCAAACTGTTTTGTTTTTCAGGAATTATTCCACACAAAAATTTCTTGAAATATTTTACATCTGTGACAGTTCGACAAACTAATCATTTCAAAACCCAACACCTCACAAATTTGAGTTTTTCTGTTGAAAGGACAAAGTACATTTTGCAGGGTGTTGTGGGGTTTATTATGTACATATGCCTGATGATCAGATTCTTCTAGTCTAGCTTGAGAGGATGCAAGTTGGCAGTCTCAAGTTATCCATCCCTCCTCACACTGCCCCCTCTGGGGCAGCCGCACAGGACCACTGGACTGCCCCTCAGCTGTTCCCCCTGTGACTTTGCAGTTAACAGAGGAATTGAACAATGAGAACACTTGGACACAGGATGGGGAACATCACACACTGGGGCCTGCTGTGGGGTGGGAGGAGGGGGAAGGGATAGCATTAGGAGATATACCTAATGTAAATGACAAGTTAATGGGTGCAGCACACCAATACATTCTTATTAACCACAGTTACTGTCACACACATCTGTGTGAAGAGACCACCAACAGGCTTTGTGTCCGTTTGAAGAGGCCACCAACAGGCTTTGTGTGAGCAATAAAGCTTTTTAATTACCTGGGTGCAGGTGGGCTGAGTCTGAAAGACAGTTAGCAAAGGGAGTTAGGGGAGGGGCAGTTTTATAGGATTTATGTAGGTAGTGGAAAATTACAGTCAAAGGGGGTTGTTCTCTTGAGGGCAGGGGTGGGGGTCACAAGGTGCTCATTGGGGGAGCTTCTGAGCCACGAGAAGGAATTTCACAAGGTAATGTCATCAGTTAAGGCAGGAACCGGCAATTTGTGCTGCTTTTGTGATTCTTCAGTTGCTTCACGCCATCTGGATATATACTGCATGCTTGGACTCAGAGGCCTGATATTCCTATCTTTTTTTTTTTTTTAATATGTATGGAATTTTATTTTTTTTATTATACTTTAAGTTTTAGGGTACATGTGCACAACGTGCAGGTTAGTTACATATGTATACAAGTGCCATGTTGGTGGGCTGCACCCATTAACTCATCATTTAATATTAGGTGTATCTCCTAATGCTATCCCTCCACCCTCCCCCCACCCCACAACAGGCTCCGGTATGTGATGTTCCCCTTCCTGTGTCCATGTGTTCTCATTGTTCAATTCCCACCTATGAGTCAGAACATGCAGTGTTTGGTTTTTTGTCCTTGTGATAGTATGTGGAGAATGATGCTTCCCAGCTTCATCCATGTCCCTACAAAGGACAAGAACTCATCATGTTTTATGGCTGCATAGTATTCCATGGTGTATATGTGCCACATTTTCTTAATCCAGTCTATCATTGTTGGACATTTGGGGATGTGCCAAGTCTTTGCTATTGTGAATAGTGCCACAATAAAGATACGTGCACATGTGTCTTTATAGCAGCATGACTTATAATCCTTTAGATATATATCCAGGAATGGGATGGCTGGGTCAAATGGTATTTCTAGTTCTAGATCCCTGAGGAATCGCCACACTGACTTCCACAATGGTTGAACTAGTTTACAGTCCCACCAACAGTGTAAAAGTATTCCTATTTCTCCACATCCTCTCCAGCACCTGTTGTTTCCTGACTTTTTACTGATCACCATTCTAACTGGTGTGAGATGGTATCTCATTGTGGTTTTGATTTGCATTTTTCTGATGGCCAATGATGATGAGCATTTTTTCATGTGTCTTTTGGCTGCATGAATGTCTTTTTTTGAGAAGTGTCTGTTCATATCCTTCGGCCACTGGTTGATGGGGTTGTTTGTTTTTTCTTGTAAACTTGTTTGAGTTCATTGTAGATTCTGGATATTAGCTGTTTGTCAGATGAGTAGATTGCAAAAATTTTCTCCCATTCTGTAGGTTAACTGTTCACCGTGATGGTAGTTTCTTTTTCTCTGCAGAAGCTCTTTAGTTTGATGAGATCCCATTTCTCAATTTTGGCTTTTGTTGCCATTGCTTTTGGTATTTTAGACATGAAGTCCTTGCCCATGTCTATGTCCTGAATGGTATTGCCTAAGTTTTCTTCTAGGGTTTTTATGGTTTTACATCTAACATTTAAGTCTTTAATCCATCTTGAATTAATTTTTGTATAAGGTATAACGAAGGGATCCAGCTTTAGCTTTCTACATATGGCTAGCCAGTTTTCACAGCACCATTTATTAAATAGGGAATCCTTTCCCCATTTCTTGTTTTTGTCAGGTTTGTCAAAGATCAGATATTTGTAGATATGCGGCATTATTTCTGAGGGCTTTGTTCTGTTCCATTGGTCTATATCTCTGTTTTGGTACCAGTACCATGCTGTTTTGGTTACTGTAGCCTTGTAGTATAGTTTGAAGTCAAGTAGCGTGATGCCTCCAGCTTTGTTCTTTCGGCTTAGGATTGACTTGGCAATGTGGGCTCTTTTTTGGTTCCATATGAACTTTAAAGTAGTTTTTTCCAATTCTGTGAAGAAAGTCATTGGTAGCCTGATGGGGATGGCATTGAATCTACAAATTACCTTGGGCAGTATGGCCATTTTCACGATATTGATTCTTCCTACCCATGAGCATGGAATGTTCTTCCATTTGTTTGTAACCTCTTTTTTTCATTGAGCAGTGGTTTGTAGTTCTCCGTGAAGAGATCCTTCATGTCCCTTTTAAGTTGGATTCCTAGGTATTTTATTCTCTTTGAAGCAATTGTGAATGGGAGTTCACTCATGATTTGGCTCTCTGTTTGTCTGTTATTGGTGTATAAGAATGCTTGTGATTTTTGCACATTGATTTTGTATTCAGAGACTTTGCTGAAGTTGCTTATCAGCTTAAGGAGATTTTGGGCTGAGACGATGGGGTTTTCTAGATATACAATCATGTCATCTGCAAACAGGGACAATTTGACTTCCTCTTTTCCTAATTGAATGCCCTTTATTTCCTTCTCCTGCCTGATTGCCCTGGCCAGAACTTCCAACACTATGTTGAATAGGAGTGGTGAAAGAGGACATCCCTGTCCTGTGGCAGTTTTCAAAGGGAATGTTTCCAGTTTTTGCTCATTCAGTATGATATTGGCTGTGGGATTGTCGTAGATAGCTCTTATTATTTTGAGATACATCCCATCAATACCTAATTTATTGAGAGTTTTTAGCATGGAGGGTTGTTGAATTTTGTCAAATGCCTTTTCTGCATCTATTGAGATAATCGCGTGGTTTTTGTTATTGTTTCTGTTTATATGCTGGATTACGTTTCTTGATTTGCGTATGTTGAACCAGCGTTGACTCCCAGAGATGAAGCCCACTTGATCACGGTGGATAAGCTTTTTGATGGGCTGCTGGATTCAGTTTGCCAGTATTTTATTGACGATTTTTGCATCGATGCTCATCAGGGATATTGGTCTAAAATTCTCTTTTTTTGTTGTGTCTCTGCCAGGCTTTGGTATCAGGATGATGCTGGCCTCATAAAGTGAGTTAGGGAGGATTCCTTCTTTTTCTATTGATTGGAATAGTTTCAGAAGGAATAGTACCAGCTGCTCCTTGTACCTCTGGTAGAATTTGGCTGTAAATCCATGTGGTCCTGGACTTTTTTTTGTTGCTAAGCTATTAATTATTGCCTCAATTTCAGAGCCTGTTATTGGTCTATTCAGGGATTCAGCTTCTTCCTAGTTTAGTCTTGGGAGGGTGTATGCGTTGAGGAATTTATCCATTTCTTCTAGATTTTCTAGTTTACTTGGTTAGAGGTGTTTAAAGCATTCTCTGATGGTAGTTTGTATTTCTGTGGGATTGGTGGTGATATCCCCTTTATCATTTTTTATTGCGTCTATCTGATTCTTCTCTCTTTTCTTATTAGTCTTGCTAGTGGTCTATCAATTTTGTTGATCTTTTCAAGAAAACCAGCTGCTGGATTCATTGATTTTTTGAAGGGTTTTTTGTGTCTCTATTTCCTTCAGTTCTGCTCCAATATTAGTTATTTCTTGCCTTCTGCTAGCTTTTGAATGTGTTTGCTCTTGCTTCTATAGTTCTTTTAATTGGGATGTGAGGGTGTCAATTTTAGATCTTTCCTGTTTCTCTTGTGGGCATTTAATGCTATAAATTTCTCTCACACACTGCTTTAAATGTGTCCCAGAGATTCTGGTATGTTGTGTCTTTGTTCTCATTGGTTTCAGAGAACATCTTTAATTCTGCCTTCATTTTGTTACGTACCCAGTAGTCACTCAGAAGCAGGTTGTTCAGTTTCCATGTAGTTGCGCAGTTTTTGAGTGAGTTTCTTAATCCTGAGTTCTAGTTTGTTTGCACTGTGGTCTGAGAGACAGTTTGTTATAATTTCTGTTCTTTTACATTTGCTGAGGAGTGCTTTACTTCCAACAATGAGGTCAATTTTGGAATAAGTGTGATGTGGTGTTCAGAAGCATGCATATTCTGTTGATTTGTGGTGGAGAGTTCTGGAGATGTGTATTAGGTCTGCTTGGTGCAGAGCTGAGTTCAGTTCCTGGATATCCTTGCTAACTTTCTGTCTTGTTGATCTGTCTAATGTTGACAGTGGAGTGTTAAAGTCTCCCATTGTTATGGCGTGGGAGTCTATGTCTCTTTGTAGGTCTCTAAGGACTTGCTTTATGAATCTGCGTGCTCCTGTATTGGGTGCATATATATTTAGGATAGTTAGCTCTTCTTGTTGAATTGATCCCTTTACCATTATGTAATGGCCTTCTTTGTCTCTTTTGATCTTTGTTGGTTTAAAGTCTGTTTTATCAGAGACTAGGATTGCAACAACTGCCTTTTTTTGTTTTCCATTTGCTTGGTAGATCTTCCTCCATCCCTTTATTTTGAGCCTATGTGTGTCTCTGCACGTGAGATGGGTTTCCTGAATAAAGCACACTGATGGGTCTTGACTCTTTATCCAATTTGCCAGTCTGTGTCTTTTAATTGGAGCATTTAACCCATTTACATTAAAAGTTAACATTGTTATGTGTGAATTTGATCCTGTCATTATGATGTTAGCTGGTTATTTTGCTCCTTAGTTGATGCAGTTTCTTCCTAGCCTCGATGGTCTTTACAATTTGGCATGATTTTGCAGTGGCTGGTACCAGTTGTTCCTTTCCATGTTTAGTGCTTCCTTCAGGAGCTCTTGTAAGGCAGGCCTGGTGGTGACAAAATCTCTCAGCATTTGCTTCTCTGTAAAGGATTTTATTTCTCCTTCACTTATGAAGCTTAGTTTGGCTGGATATGAAATTCTAGGTTGAAAATTCTTTTCCTTAAGAATGTTGAATATTGGCCCCCACTCTCTTCTGGCTTGTAGAGTTTCTGCTGAGAGATCAGCTGTTAGTCTGATGGACTTCCCTTTGTGGGTAACCTGACCTTTCTCTCTGGCTGCCCTTAACATTTTTTCTTTCATTTCAACTTTGGTGAATCTGACAATTATGTGTCTTGGGGTTGCTCTTCTCGAGGAGTATCTTTGTGGTGTTCTCTGTATTTCCTGAATTTGAATTTTGGCCTGCCTTGCTAGATTGGGGAAGTTCTCCTGGATAATATCCTGCAGAGTGTTTTCCAACTTGGTTCCATTCTCCCCATCACTTTCAAGTACACCAATCAGACATAGATTTGGTCTTTTCACATGGTCCCATATTTCTTGGAGGCTTTGTTCATTTCTTTTTATTCTTTTTTCTCTAAACTTCTCTTCTCACTTCATTTCATTCATTTGATCTTCCATCACTGATACCCTTTCTTCCAGTTGATTGAATTGGCTACTGAGGCTTGTGCATTTGTCACGTAGTTCTTATGCCATGGTTTTCAGCTCCATCAGGTCCTCTAAGGACTTCTCTGCATTGATTATTCTAGTTAGCCATTCATCTAATTTTTTTTCAAGGTTTTTAACCTCTTTGCCATGGGTTGGAACTTCCTCCTTTAGCTCGGAGTAGTTTGATCATCTGGAGCCTTCTTCTCTCAACTTGTCAAAGTCATTCTCCATCCAGCTTTATTCCATTGCCAGTGAGGAGCTGCATTCCTTTGGAGGAGGAGAGGTGCTCTAATTTTTAGAGTTGCCAGTTTTTCTGCTCTGGTTTTTCCCCATCTTTGTGGTTTCATCTACCTTTGGTCTTTTATGATGGTGACGTACAGATGGGATTTTGGTGTGGATGTCCTTTCTGTTTGTTAGTTTTCCTTCTAACAGTCAGGACCCTCAGCTGCAGGTCTGTTGGAGTTTGCTGGAGGTTCACTCCAGACCCTGTTTGCATGGATTATCAGCCACAGAGGCTGCAGAACAGTGGATATTGGTGAACAGCAAATGTTGCTGCCTGATCATTCCTCTGGAAGTTTTGTCTCAGAGGAGTACCCAGACGTGTGAGGTGTCAGTCTGCCCCTACTGGGGAATGCCTCCCAGTTAGGCTACTTGGGGGTCAGGGACCCTCTTGAGGAGGCAGTCTTTCTGTTCTCAGATCTCCAGCTGCATGCCGGGAGAACCACTAATCTCTTCAAAGCTGTCAGAGAGGGACATTTAAGTCTGCAGAGGTTTCTGCTGCCTTTTGTTTGGCTATGCCCTGCCCCCAGAGGTGGAGTCTACAGAGGCAGGCAAGCCTCCTTGAGCTGAGGTGGGCTCCACCTAGTTCCAGCTTCCCAGCCACTTTGTTTACCTACTCACACCTCGGCAATGGCAGGTGCCCCTCCCCCAGCCTCACTGCCGCCTTGCAGTTTGGTCTCAGACTGCTGTGCTAGCAGTGAGTGAGGCTACATGGGTGGAGGACCCTCAGAGCCATGCAAGGGATATAATCTCCTGGTGTGCTGTTTGCTAAGACCATTGGAAAAGCTCAGTATTATGGTGGGAGTGATCCAATTTCCCAGGTGCCATCTGTCACCCCTTTCTTTGACTAGGAAAGGGAATTCCCTGACCTCTTGTGCTTCCTCACCCTGCTTCAGCTCACATTCGGTGCACTGCACCCACTGTTCTGCACCCACTGTCGGACACTCCCTAGTGAGATGAACCGGGTACCTCAGTTGGAAATGCAGAAATTACCCATCTTCTTTGTCACTCATGCTAGGAGCTGTAGACTGGAGCTGTTCCTATTCGGCCATCTTGGCTCCACCCCTGTCTTCTTATATCAATATGAAAAACAAAACAAGATAGTAGTGAAGTGTTGGTGTCATGAGGGGAGCAGGAAGCTGTTTGGTCTTATTTGCAAATTGATTTTAGGGGGTAAGGAAAACTAGTGTACATGTGCCTTCCTAATTAACATGTAGACACACATAGGTGGAGGAGCACAGAGGAAGAAGAGACCTTGTGTAAGGCAAAACTGGAAATGTAAAGTGGGTGAAAGAATTGGAGTGTGCTTTTCCAGCAAAGGTCATTTATCCATTCCAAGAGGGAGTTAAGAGTGGTGGTTAGGAGATAAGACCAGCTACGATGGTTTGGAGAAAAGTATAAGCCAGCAGTGTAGACAAGGGCAGGGCATTTATGGATGGGTGAGAATGAAGAATAGGAGTATGGCTTGACAGAAGATAGCAGGGATGAAATGTTTTTGGGATGCAGTCTAAGTAGTGGGGGTGACGGCATAAAGCCCTGTGGCAAAAAGTAGGGTAAGGAAGAATAGACCTAACAAAATGAAAGGATGTATTAGGCTTATAAGGGTTATTACTGTTCTTCAGAAATGTGAGTGAATTTAAGGGAAGTAGGGGAGAGTACTTGTAACTTCCAGGAGGAGGAGGAGAGATCAGGCTGGCTGTCTGATGGACACAGCTTTATTCTGGAAAAGTGAAACTAATGGGGAGGGTCCTGCAGACGGACGGCAGTTGGGATGCTATAGACGACTAAGTGGGGTCCAGTCCACCAAGGTTGTAGAGCTTGAGGGGTCAGATTTTTAACAAGAACTGATCATCCAGCTAGGGTGTCCTCATATGGCTGGGAATCTGGAGTAGGCAAGAGAAGATTAGCAGCCTGGCGAATTTCCTGTCTAGCCTGCTAGAGGACTGGAAGATACTCGCCTAGAGGGCTGGTGTCTGGGATAAGGTTGGGGCCAAAGAAGAAAGTGAATTATGTATGACAGAAGGGAAGAAATGACTGTGGTGGCCTCCTCAGACCCTGTAGGAAAGGCTTCTACCTACCCAGTTAAAGTGTCTTTCCAGACCAAGAGGTATTTTAGTTTCCCAACTCGGGGCATGTGAGTAAAGTCAATTTGCCCATGCTGAGCAGGGGCAAATCCTCAAGCTTGATGTGTAGGGAAGGGAGGGAACCTGAGAAATCCCTGAGGAGTAGTAGAATAGCAGATGGAACACTGAGAAGTGATTTTTTGAGGATAGATTTTCACAATGGAAAGGAAATGAGAGGTTTTAAGAGGCAGGCTAGAGGCTTGTAACTTATATGGAAGAGGTTATGAAATGATGGCAGAATAGAATGGGCATGTGAGGCTGGAAGGAGATATTTTCCTTAGTCTAAGAACCATTTGCCTTGTGTGGGAAGAGACTGATAGGTGGAAGTTTCAGTGGGAGAGTAGGTGGGAGTGACCAATGAGAAGGAGAAAAACTGGCCATGAGGGACAGAAGTTGGAACTTTAGCTGCTTCTTTAGCTACCTTATCAGCATAAGCATTGCCTTAGTGATGGGATCTGATGCCTTTTGATGGCCCTTACAGTGACTGACTCCAGATTCCTTTGGAAGTAAAGTGGCTTTGAGGAGAGTTTTTATTAAAGAGGCATTAATGATGGAGGACCCCTGCATAGTGAGGAAACCTCTTTCAGCCCATATAACGGCATGGTAGTGCAGGATATAGAAGGCATATTTAGAGTCAGTATAAATATTGACACATAGTCCCTTTGCAAGAGTGAGGGCCTGAGTTAAGGCAATGAGTTCAGCTTGCTGAGACATAGTGGAGGGGGGCAGAGTGGTAGCCTCAATGATAGATGTGGAAGACACTATAGCATAGCCTGCCTTTGCCGGTGATTGGCAATTGGGCCTGGAAGAACTATCATCAATAAACCAAGTGTGGTCTTGGTGGAGAACAGGAAAGAGGGAAATATGGGGGAATAGGGAGAATTAATGGTTTCGTTAGGAAGGCAAAACCATGTATCCAAAGGCAAAAGTACCTAATCATGCCTAGGCAGGAAAGGAGTTGTTGTTTTGTAGAAGGGGTTGGGGTTTGGGAGATTAGCTGGACACAATCAGCAGGGAGAGAATGTGTGTTTTCATGAAGAATTATCCTGAGACAGGTAATGGATGAAGAAGAAATTTGGGCTTGACTGAAGTAATGGGGGCTGTCCCTGAAGCTTTGCGGCAGTACAGCCCAGGTAAGTTGCTGAGGCTGATGAGTGCCAGGGTTAGTCAAAGTGAAAGCAAAGACAGGCTGGGATGAAGGGTGCAAAGAAATAGTAAAGAAAGCATGTTTGAGATCCAGAACTGAATAATGGGTTGTGGAGGGAGGTATTGAGGATAGGAGAGTATATGGGTTTGGCACCACAGCGTGGATAGGCAAGACAATTTGGTTGATAAGGTACAGATCCTGAACTAACCTGTAAGACTTGCCTGGTTTTTGGACAGGTAAAATGGGGGAATCGTAAGGAGAGTTTATAGGCTTTAAAAGGCCATGCTGTAACAGGCGAGTGATAACAGGCTTCAATCCCTTTAAAGTATGTCGTGGGATGGGATATTAGCATTGAGCAGGGTGAGGGTGATTAGGTTTTAATAGGATAGTAATGGGCGTGTGATCGGTTGCCAGGGAGGGAGTAGAGGTGTCCTCTACTTGTGGGTTAAGGAGGGGGGATACAAGAAGAAGATGTGAAGGAGGCTTTGAACTGGGAAAGAGAGTAGCAATGAGGTGTCGCTGTAGCCTAGGAATAGTCAGAGAA
Organism: Pan troglodytes; assembly: GCF_028858775.2. Lineage (NCBI taxonomy): Eukaryota > Metazoa > Chordata > Mammalia > Primates > Hominidae > Pan > Pan troglodytes. Next base: position 69,001,604 of record NC_072402.2, read on the forward strand.
GCAGACAATTTAAAGTGCCTCGACCTAATAAGGGAACTGGCCAGGTGGGGATAACTAAAAAGGAGTGCATAAATGAATATTGTCCAAGTTGGCACCAGAGTGGGGGAGTTTTAAGGGGTTTTGAAGCTTGGCCATCAATATCCACAACAGTTATGGAGGCAAGGGAAACAGGCCATTGAAAAGAAGGTAATGTGGAGAGGGTAGCCTCCATATTGATTAAGAAGGGGGCAGACTTACCCTCCACTGTAAGAGTTACCCAAAGTGTCTGTAATGGTCCAGGAGGTTTTTGAGGCAATCAGGTAGTGTCAGTCTTCAGCCACTAAGCCAAGAAGATCTGGGAAGTAGTCACAGAGCCTTGGGCCAGAGTTGCAGGGACTCTGGGAGTGGCTGCCGGGTGAGTTGGACAGTCCAATTTCCAGTGGGATCCCACACAGATGGGACATGGCTTAGGAGGAATCCCGGCTGTGGGCATTCCTTGGCCCCGTGGCCAGATTTCCGGCTCTTGAAGCAAGATTCTGGGGGAGAGGTCCTGGAGGAATGCCTGGCCACTGCAGTTTAGGCATTTTGAAGTTCTTGTGTCCTGGAGCTGTGGCTGGGCTTTCTCTCACAGTAGAGGCAAGTAATTGCAACTCTTCTCTATTATTGTACACCTTGAAGGCGAGGTTAATGAGTCCTGTTGTGGGGTTTCAGGGCCAGAATCTAATTTTTGGAGCTTTTTCTAATGTTGGGAGTGGGTTGGTAATAAGATGCATATTGAGAATAAGACGGCCTTCTGGTCCCTCTGGGTCTAGGGCGGTAAAGCATTTAAGGGTTGTTGCCAAACAGGCCATGAACTGGCTGGGGTTTTATATTTGATGAAAAAGAGCCTAAATGCTGTTTTGGGAGAGGTCGGATAAAGAAAAAGGAGCATTAACCTTGACCATGCCTTTAGCTCCAGCCACCTCTTTAAGAGGAAATAGTTGGGCAGGTGGAGGAGGACTAGATGTGGAATGAAACTGTAAGCCTGTAAGCCGGACCAGGTGTGAGGAGGGGACGCGATAGAAGGATTATAGGGTGGGAGAGTGGAGGCTGAGGAAGAATTGGGACACGGCTCAGCCTGGTGAGAAGCAGCCTGGGGAAGAGGGGAGAAGTCAGATGGGTCCGTAGAAAAGGAGGATTCAAAGGACTTAGAGCTTGTGGTGGAGACTGAAGGAACAAACAGGAGAGAAAGAAGAAAGATGTGGGACAAGTCGCATTGGGAGCAGAGATTAGGGAGGGACCAATGTGTAAAAGAATACCTGGATATCAGGCACCTCAGACCATTTGCCCATTTTACAACAAGAATTATCTAGATCTTGTAAGGTGGAGAAATTGAAAGTGCCATTTTCTGGCTATTTGGAACCATTGTCGAGTTTGTATTGGGGTCAAGTGGTATTGCAGAACAAAATAAGTCATTTAGGTTTTAGGTCAGGCAAGAGTTGAAGAGGTTTTAACTTCTTGAGAACATAGGCTAAGGGAGAAGAAGGAGGCATAGAGGGTGGAAGTTTGCTGATAATGAAGGAGGCAAGCCCAGAGAAAAGAGAGGGTAGAGACATGGGGGTGGGTACTTGCCCCCCAGGGAAGGTGGTGCTTGACATCAAGGTGAAGGATCAAGGCAGTTGTCCCTATGGTGATCAGACACCTCTGAAATGTGGGTGAATAATCAGGCAGGTGCCCCCACAGTGATTAGACAACAAGGGTAGGCTGTCTTCCCAAGTCCGTTACTGGTGATGGAGTTTTGGGTTCATGGATAAAACATGTCTCCTTTGTCTCTACTAGAGAGGAAAAAGAACCTGGAATTGGAAGGACAGGGAGATTGAAGGGTAGCAAGAGAGGCTGGAGAAGAGAGTGAAAAGACCACTTACCCGATTTGAAATTGGTGAGATGTTCCTTGGGCTGGTTGGCCTGAGGACCCGAGGTCATAGGTGGATCTTTCTCATTGAGCAAAGAGTAGGAGGACAGGGGATTAATCTCCCAAGGGAGGTCCCCCGATCTGAGTCACAGCACCAAATATCATGTGTGTCCATGTGAAGAGACCACCAACAGGCTTTGTGTGAGCAATAAAGCTTTTTAATCACCTGGGAGCAGGTGGGCTGAGTCCAAAAAGAGTGTCGGCCAAGGGAGTTAGGGGTGGGGCAGTTTTATAGGATTTGGGTAGATAGTGAAAAATTACAGTCAAAGGGGGCTGTTCTCTTGCAGGCAGGGGCAGTGGTCACAAGGTGTTCTGTGGGGGAGCTTCTGAGCCAGAAGAAGGAATTTCACAAAGTAATGTCATCAGTTAAGGCAGTAACTGGTCGTTTTCACTTCTTTTGTGATTCTTCAGTTGCTTCAGGCCATCTGGATGTATACGTGCAGGCTTGGGCTCAGATGCCTGACAGTTACCATGTTATACAACACACTTCTTTAATTCATTCTTCCCACCTAACTGAAATTCTGTATTCTTTTTGTACATTGTTTGTATACCTTTTAAAAACTGAACACTAGCATTCCCAGATGCGAGAGAATTTTATGGTGAGAGCTAGAAAGTACAATTTTTAGTAGTGTAAGCATGCCTCTGTTGCCACTGTAGTCAGTTACGTTCCTGTTGCTGGCTAAGATTGAAAGAGGATGATGGGATTGGGTGGGAAGGGGTGGATATTTAGAGGAGACAAGCAACTCAGGATCAGACCAGCCAAACCAAGCCCAAGCTACAGGTTTCTTACCCTTTTGCTTGGAGCACTATCTTCAGCCCAGTCAAAGACAGAACCCAGAAGATTCTTATTTTGTCTTTCTTATTCTTTATACCACCAAGGAAGACTCTGTGACCATTTAAAACTCCACAGCCACATACAATTTCCAAAGGAGGAGAAAAAAGGAGTCAGGTCCCCCCATCTCCTGGGGTTGAAAATTTTTGAAATACATATTTTTAGTTCTTCCAAAAAAAGTTTAGTTCTTAAAAACATTGTTTATAATAAATCATATGTCTTTGTTTTAAAATTGTAATCAACTATAGGGTGAGAGCAGCTCTTTTAGAAAAACTCTGAAATTAAAACAACCACTTAACACTCCAACCTAATGCCTGCAGTAAATCAAATGTCTTTGTTGTTTAGGTTTTAGCTGAACAGGTCCATATAAAAAGAGAGTTTTAGCACTATATATAAGAAGAATTGTCTCTCCAAACCCGTCTAACAATTTTTTTCATTCTTTAGGTAAAAACGTCAGCAGGAACTTAAGTGGGGTATAGGCAGGCTACCAATAACTTTTTGTGCCAGACATTATATAACAAGGTCAAATTTTAATGTACACACAAATGTACAGCAGCTTAAAAAAGCAGTTGTTCAAAAAGGTGTTCAATAAATCATTGCCACAGGGCTGGAAGGGCTGGGAGGGTATCTGAGTTAAAACGACGGCTGGCACTAGTACACTGTGTGACCTTGGCCATATCACTTAACCCCTCTGCCTCTCAGCTTCTTTGTGTATGATCCTTTTACTGCTCACCCTGTCTTTCCAGGTCAAACTATCCAGACAACACTATGTGGCAGAGTGTTCTTTGCACGCTCATGACCCCTTCTACAAATCTGTTCCAGGAAGAGCATAATCCAGTGGCTGTTTTTTCTCTAGACAAAGCAGGCTCTTCCCTGTAGCTAGAGTTTCTACTCTTCCCAAAAACAGTAGAGAGAGATGAGAGTAGCACAGCATAGGGAAAAAAAGTATTGTGTCATAAGTCAGGAAGACTAGTTCCTAGCTCTGGCTCTGCTACTCCCTCGTTTGGGAAAAGACACTTGACCTAATATGTCTGTTTCCTCAACTGTAAAAAATGAGGTTAGAATACGATCTATTTGTAAATAAAACCCAATGGTACTGGCACATGACTAGACAAAGACCAATGGAATAAAAAAGAAAGTTCAAAAAACAGACCCAACTACTTACGGAAATTTAATTTGTGGTAAAGGTGGTATCTCAGATGACTGGAACAAGGTGGTCTCTTCAATAAATAATGTTGGGACAACTACAGGGCCACTTGGAATAAAGATGAACTCAGATCCATTCTTAGTGACATGTATGAAAATAAATTCCAAATAGATCTGGAATCTAAGTGTATAAAAACAAAACCACTCAAGTGCTTGAAGAAAACATGAGTGGATTCCTCTACAATGTGAGTGAAAAGAAAAGCTTTATAAAGATGATGCAATAAAAGAAATATTAGTAAATTTGAAACTTTTGCCTATAATAATCAAAAACAAAAACAAATGACAAATTTTGCTATAGATCACAAATAAAGGACTAATTTGTCTTAATATTTTTTAAAACTTCATAATTGAGAAAATAATAGAGAAATGGGCAAAGACTTGAACAGAAAATTCAGCAAAAAAACATTTTTAAAGGTTCTTCAACATATGAAAAGGTGTTCAAGTTTACTCATAATAAAAGAAGTGCAAATTAAAACTACACTGAAATACTTTTTTTTCCATCAGACTAATAAAAATTCAAATGTTTGACCATACATTTTGTTGGCCTGGCTGTGAGGAAAAAAAGACTTAAAGGAAATTAATACTAATAGCAATGAGCACAGCTAGTGCCCTATTCTTACTTTCTAAATACTATTCTTCATTAAAAGGAAACAGAGCTGCTTGCAGAAATGGCTGATTTCATGGCCATCTTGTTGGGCCAAAAAATAAGAAATTGCTCCAAAAAATGATGGAAATGCAGCACAAGGACACAGGAACCATTTTAATGGGATTTCAACTACCCAAATCTGTGATAATTCGAGTATGAAAAGAAATAAGGCTAATAATAAATTATAACCTACTGAATAAGATTTAATGAGTGAATATAGATAATAAATAGATAAATAAGTAGGATAAACAGGGTTTTTCTTTGTAGTAAAATTTTAGCTGATAAATGTGGAGAAAGTAAAGTTCAAAAATCAGTATCTGGCAATCATACTAGTAATGATTGGTATAGGCAAGAATCATCAATGAATGCTAAAGATTGATGAGAAACGGGATATTTTCATGGTCTCAAAATGTCTCTCCCTTGTTGTTTATTAGTTGTATAAGAAAAAATAGTCATTGTACATGGAAGAAGCCAGAGAACACCTTGAACAGGTTATCAAAATTAGCATCACCAGTGAGAAGCAGACAAACATCATGTGCTTCCACATTTGATAATCTGAGAAGGGTAAGTCATCCTTATGGAGTATTCTGGACGAGAATGCAGAACTTTAACCGGACTATGAGAAAATATGTGGACAAACTCATACTGATTGACATTCTATAAAATATTTGGCCCATATTCTTTTAAAAATGGCAGTATTATGAAAGATAAGGATACGTTAAGTAACTTTTCCAAATTAAAAGAGAGGAAAAGATCATAGCAACTAAATACAATATGAATTTTAGGCTCAACCCTGTTTTAAAAGGGGAAAACTTTTTTTAAGGACATTATTTGGCACTGGGGAAAGTTAAAGTATGAACTGCAGATTGAAGTATCATCTCAATGTTAGATTTCCTAAATTTGTTATCTGTACTATGGTTACATATGAGAATATCCTTTTTCTTAGGATATATACAATAAGGTTTTAGGAGATAAAGGGCATCATGCATATAACCTACTCTCAAATTGCTCTGATAAAAAATAAATTACCATATAAATTTTTAAATATATGATTTATCATATGCTGGAAAAGATAGAGTATGATGTTTAAAGATAGATTTTGGTGCAAATTCTGTCTTCACCAATGACTTCTGACTTTTGACTTTTGGCAAGTTTTAACCTTGTAGAGCCTTAGTTACCTACACTTAAACTAAAATTAAAAGGTCTGTCTTAGAGTAGGTTGTGAATATAAATAATTTATGTCTTAATAAAGTGCAATAAAGTGCCTAGCAGCATAGAAAACATTGAATAGATTACTAGCTTCCTCTTTATTGCCACCTTTTCCTTCTAAATGCTAGGACATTTTAGAAACTCATTAACTTTCTTAGGCTGCTAAAATACAATGAAATATGTAGATGTAGAGTTGTCATCAAATTAATAGAAGTAGCCACAAAGAGATAATACACAGTGGTCAACCCAAAGTTCTGTGTCACTTTCTGTATATAACAGTTTCAGAAGACAGTATGGCATCAAATTTGAATTTGAACAGGAGCTCCACCAGTTACTAGCTGTTGATTTTCCAAACCTTAATTCCTCACACATAAGTCATGCATAATATTACCTTGCATAATTATTAAAAGGGCTAGAAAGAATATATGGAAAAGACACGTCCTGGCACAAAAAGGTGATCCCGTAAATTATAGCTATTACTATTGTGACACCAATAAATGTCTACTGATTCAGTTTTACAATCCCTGACAAGAGTTGTTTAAAATATAAATGGATATGTTTCTGAGAAGTAAATTATAGAACTAGTTGGGGTGTTGTTGCACAATCCTAAACTCCCCGTTTTCAAGATTGCCAATCAAGGGCAGTGATTGCTATTCAGAAAAATAACTATCAAATAGAAATAGAGTCCTCTTTTATTAATTGCTAAGGGAGAGCCCAATAACTTACAATTCCAGAAATTGTGTTTGAGATATAAAAGTAGCTAGTGATGTAGATAACAACTGAACAGACACTTTTCAAAAGAAAACATACAAGGAGCCAACAAACATGAAAAAATGCTCCACATAACTAATCATCAAAGAAATCCAAATTAAAACCACAATGAGATACCATCTTACACCAGTCAGGATGGCTATTATTAGAAAGACAAAAATCAACAGATACTGGTGAGGATCCATGGAGGAAAGGGAATACTTACAAACAGTTTGTCGGAATGTAGATTAGTACAACCTCTATGGAAAACACTATGGAGATTTCTCAAATAAATAAAAATAGAACTGTGCCTTATTCCAGCAAAGAGATAGTTTTATAAAAAGACACTTGCACTCGTATGTTTATCACAGCACTGTTCAGAATAGCACTCATGAAATCAACCTAAGTTTCCACCAAGAGATGATTGCATAAAAAACGTGATTAATATATCACATTGAATAGTATTCCATGGTGTGTGTGTGTGTATGTATATGTATATATACATACACATATACACACATTATATATATAAAAAATATATATATAATATATATGATGGCTGAGCAGTATTCCATGGCATATATATATGCACAATATTACCTTGCATAATTATTAAAAGGGCTATACACCATGGAATACTACTCAGCCTAAAAAAGAATGAAATCATGTATTTTGCAGCAACATGGTTGGAACTGGAAGCCATTATCTTAAGTGAAATAACTCAGAAAGAGAAAATCAAATACCACATGTTCTTGCTTATAAGTGGGAGGTAAACAATGTATACACATATATATACAAAGTGGAATAACAGACTTGGAAGACTCCAAAGGGTGGGAGGTGGGAGGAGGTAAAGGATGAGACATTACCTATAAGTTATAAATTACACTATTCAGGTGATGGTTATATTAAAAGCTCAGACTTTAACACTATACAATATATCCATATAATAAAAATGTACTAGTACCACTTAAATCTATGAATTTAAAAAAAATTAAAAAGAAAAAGAAAAAAGAATTAAAGAGAGAAGGAAGAAAGGAACTTTTCTTTTTCTTTAGGAATAAAAGTCTTTTTAATTGATTTTGGGAGGAAGTCGATGGTAATGGAGCTAAGAATAGAAATAACAGTCACTCAGATAAATGATACAAAAAAATGAAGTGCTACCCAAACAATTTGGGAAAGTATTCTTCTGAAAACTGAGAGTGGGGCCCCTGGAGGAGTTAGACATCACCAAAGGCTTTGGGGCTGCGGGAATGGAAAATTCCTTGGCTCCCTTTAATGATCTCAGGTGCCCCAGGTGCTACTTATTCTAAGATGAGATTTTTAGGACTCTCAATTTTCATATGTACTCCAAAGATTCCATTCTAGGAGTAGTAATGGGGAGAAAAGGACTTTCTGCTAGTTTCCAAAGCACTGCTTATAGAGCTAAAGCACTGGGCTTTCCTCTTGGGTGCATTTTTCCCAGATGTGCTGTTTGGGAACTCAGCCAATGATGTGTGATTCCCCATTCCCTAGTCTATTACCACCCCACGGTTTGAGGATAAAGGTGATTAAGAAAGTTTACAAAGTAGAACTCTCGGATCAAATTCTATGGAACATTGAAATCTCATGACTGAATGTCACAAAATCCACCAACCATGTAATTATAAGTTCAAAACAACTAAAGAAATCAAATGATTGAAACTGGACCCCACAGTCTTTGAAAGATCACATCTGGAGAAGTCACTCATATTAATACAAACAGTGGCACCATGATGAACAAAATCAACTGTGATATGGAACTCAACATTAAAATTTTGGAAGTATATCCACTTTCCAAATGTCAGTGTAAACATCCAGGATATTGTTGAGTTTCTCTTCTAATCCACACTTGGGGTAGGCCCAACCCACTAGCCTTCCTGAACTGCCCCAGTTGCAGCCAATCCAGAGAAGCCTCCAGGAGAATGGAATTTTTCCTTTTATTACACCATGGTTTCTTTCTAATAGTGATGCAAATTAGAAGAATTTCTGAGGCAATATGAATGTTCTGTTAAGGATCTGTCACCTACAAAAATTTGACCAGTTAGCAGAAGCAATAATAGGTCTCTGGTGTCCAAGAATTTTCAGTCATGAAAATTCAGTTGGGTTTGTGTATTTCTGTAAAACCACCTCCCCTTTTCCTGTTTTACCCTCTTTTGACTTGATCCAGATTCCCTCCTTATACTTCCTTCGTGAAGGTGATAAGGGGCCACCCATCTTTAATATAATTAGGCCAGTTCTTCCAATTACTTCCTTATGTTATTATTTTAATATAGGCAGTTGTTTGGAATCCCATTGTTAGGCATGTGCGTAGGAGGCCTTTCTTGGTGGCAATCCTTAATAACCTTCAAGCCACTTATTATACTTCTCTTCTCAAAACTTTCAAAACCTAGAGAGTACTTGCATTATATCTTGAAATGTTAATGCATATAAAGCTTTTCCTTGATGTCCTGTGCTTTTGTTTCAGCTTCTTGTCAAAGAGATATCTTCTTACATTATCCTTATTCCTATGCACTTGTTTCTAACACACTATGTGGTCTACTTTTCTATTTCATCTTATTCCCTTTCAAATGGTACTCCCCCAAGTCTTTGGTCTGGTGACACTGGACCCTGAGTACACCAGACACGTTGCACCCATGGCCCAAAGAGAAACCAAAGAAGTTTGAAATTAGGAGACAATATGCCAGAAGAGATTCAAAAAGACATGCGGACAAGGCATTGCTGAACAGGACTTTGAATTAGATGCTCAACTGTTCCACACACTTGAATTAGGCCTAAAGTAACCCATGATCATTTTTGCTTCCAACTAAGGCAATTATATTTTCAGAGATAGTGATATGGTTTGGCTTTGTGTCCCCATCCAAATCTCATCCTGATTTTTATCCCCATGTGTTGAAGGAGGGACCTGTAATCCCCACATGTTGAGGGAGGGAGGTGACTGGATCATGAAGCAGTTTCCCCCATGCTGTTCTTGTGATAGTGAAGGATTTCTCACAAGAGCTGATGATTTTTAAGGTGTTTGGCAGTTCCTCCTTCATGCACTCTTTCTCTCTCCTGCCACCTTGTAAAGAAGGTGTCTACTTCCCCTCCCACTATGATTGTAAGTGTCCTGAGGCCTCCCAGCCATGCAAAACTGTGAGCCAATTAAACCTCTTTCCTGTATAAATTACCCAATCTTAGGTACTTCTTTATAGCAGTATGAAAACGGACTAATACAGATGGTAATATAAAAACACAAATGCCTTCTAGACTTTCTGGACCAAGAGATCGTCATTCAAATAATGCTAGAGGTATCAAAGAAATATAATCATCGGCCGGGCGCGGTGGCTCACGCCTGTAATCCTAACACTTTGGGAGGCCGAGACGGGCGGATCACGAGGTCAGGAGATCGAGACCATCTTGGCTAACACGGTGAAACCCCGTTTCTACTAAAAATACAAAAAATTAGCCGGGCGTGTTGGCGGGCGCCTGTAGTCCCAGCTACTTGGGAGGCTGAGGCAGGAGAATGGCATGAACCTGGGAGGCGGAGCTTGCAGTGAGCCGAGATCGCGCCACTGCACTCCAACCTGGGAGACACAGCGAGACTCCGTCTCAAAAAAAAAAAAAAAAAAAAGAAATATAATCATCATAAAATTCAGAGCCAAGAGAGACATTCATGTTAGAAACAACTGAACCACCTAAAGGAACATATAAAGAAGATACCTTTTAAGATGCTTAATATAGCTACTGGCCCATGAAAAATACCAGATCCAGAAGAAATACACTGAAGAAAATAAAAGGAGCTCTAAGACTCCAAGTTTCCAATCAAGATCAGTAAGATAAATACATGAAATAAAGTGACGCTGGGATTTTAACAGTTCAGCTGAAATATCGTGTGCTAGAAAGTGAATGATTCTGGAACAGAAAATACCTGGTGCCTGAGTCACATGTTTTCTCCCACCTATGAGCACAGCATTGTCTGGTCCCTACAAAACCATTTCTTCTAAATGTTCAAATATTTTCCCATGGTTCTTTGGTAAGATCATCACTATCCATGTTTTTCATGCATATTTTTTCAAAATTTAACAGTTCTAAAGAAGTAAAAGGCATCAAAACTGGAAAGGAAGAAGTCAAATTAGCCTTGTTTGCAGATAATTTGATCTCCTATTTGGAAAAATCTGAAGACTCCACCTAAAAACTATTACAACTGATAAACAAATTTAGTAAAGTTGCAGGATACAAAAGCAACATGTAAAAATCAGTAGCATTTTTATTTGCCAACAGTGAAGAGTCTGAAAAATAAATCAAGAAAGTGATCCAATTTACAATAGCCACCCGTAAAATGAAATACCTAGGAACTGACTTAACCAAAGAAGTGAAAGATCTCTATAATGAAAAGTATAAAACACTGATGAAAGAAATTGAAGAGGAAAGAAAAAAAGGAAAGATAGTTCATGTTCATATATTGGAAGAATCAATATTGTTAAAATGTCCATGCTACCCAAAGCAATCTACAGATTTAATGCAATCCCTACAAAAATACCAATAACATTCTTCACAGAAATAGAAAAAACAATCCTAAAATGTATGCAGAACTACAAAAGACCTAGAATAGCCAAAGTTATCCTAAGCATAAAGAACAAAAGTGGAGAAATCACATTACCTGACTTCAAATTATTCTACAAAACTATAATAACCAAAACAGCCTGGTACTGGCATAAAAACAAACAGACCAGTGGAACAGAGAGCTCAGAAACAAACTTACACACTTACAGTGAACTTATTTTCAACAAAGTTGTCAACATACCCTGGAGAAAACAGTTTGCTGTTAAAACTGGATATCCATATGCAGAAAAGTTAAACTAGACCTCTACCTCTCAACACAGACAAAAATCAAATCAAAATGGAGTAAATTATTTTTCTTCAATTTTAATCTAAGACCTCACACTAGAAACTACCACAAGAAAGCATCAGGAAAACTCTCCAGGACATTGGTCTGGGCAAAAGTTTCTTGAGCAATACCCTCCACATACGGACAACCAAAGCAAAAATGAACAGATGGGATCACATCAAGTTAAAAAGCTTCTGAACAGCAAAAGAGACAATAAAGTGAAGAGACAACCCACAGAATGAGAGAAAATAGTTTCAACAATCCATCTGACAAGGGGTTAATAACCAGAATATACAAGGAGCTCAAACAACTCTAAAAAAACTAATAATTTAATTAAAAATGGGCAAAAGATTTGAAAAGACATTTCTCAAAAGAAGATATATAAATGGCAAACAAGCATATGAAAAGTATTCACCATCACTGATCATCAGAGAAATGCAAATCAAAACTATAATGAGATATAATCTCACCCCAGTTAAAATGGCTTATATCCAAAAAAACAGGCAATAATAAATGCTGGAGAGAATGTGGAGAAAAAGGAAACTTTGTACACTGTTGGTGGGAATGTAAATTAGTACAACTACTATGGAGAACAGTTTGGAGGTTCCTAAGAAAACTCAAAATTGAGCTACCGTATGACCCAGCAATCCCACTGCTGGGTATATGCCCAAAAGGAAGGAAATCAGTATATCAAAGAGATATCTGCACTTCCATGTTTATTGCAGCACCGTTCATGATACTCAAGATTTGGAAGCAACCTAAGTGTCCATCAACAGATGAATTCATAAAGAAAATATGGTACATATACATAATGGAGTACTATTCAGCTGTAGAAAAAGAATGAGATCCTGTCATTTGCAACAACATGGATGGAAATGGAGGTCGTTATGTTAAGTGGAATAAGCCAGGCAGAGAAAAACAAACTTCACATGTTCTCACTTACTTGTGGGAGCTAAAAATTAAAATGATTAAATCCACACAGAGAGAAAATGCTTATCAGAGGCTGGGAAGAGTAGCTGGGGTGGAGGGAAACTGGAGATGTTTAAAGAGTATAAGAACAAATAGAAAGAATGAATGAGACCTAGGATTTGCTAGCACTACAGGTTGACTATAGTCAAAAACAATTTAATTGTACATTTCAAAATAACTAAGACAGTATAAGTGGATGGTTTGTTAACACAAAGGATAAATGCTTGAGGTGATGGATACCCCATGTATCCTGATGTGATTACTATGCATTGCATGCCTATATCAAAATATCTCATGTAACTATGAATATATATACCTACTATGTACCCATGAAAATTAAAAATAAAACATTTTTAAGTAAATAAATAAAATGGTTCTGAATTCATTTTTGATTAAACATACTGCTTTCTCATAGAAAACCCTTCCAACCAAGACCCTCACCTAACCCTCCTAATCTACAGTTTCTTCTTATCCCTCTGGAAGTTACTACTCATATTTCAAAAGTGCAACAGAATGAGCATGAGAAAACAAAGATCATGAAAGAGAAACTAGGAGTTCAACCCCAGGGTAGTCCAGGAGCTTCTCTTCTCCTAGACAAAATTAGAGGTCAATTCAAATACAAGTCTTGAATCCGACGTAACAAACCCATTCTTCTCTCCGCCTTCATAATGGTACAAGTTTTTTATGGACAAATTGTAGCAACCCATCCTATTTCTTTTTTCTTTACTATAGAAAAAAGCGGGGAAGGATTACTAAAACTATAAGGGCCCAAGTTTGTTCTAAAAAAATTATTTTTAAGGAATAAAAGAGAAATTATCCCAGCCCTGAGATTAACGTGATATTGTATGAACCCACCTAACTGTTCAGAGTTTGAGAAAATTTCCCTCATCTCCTGGGTCCTATTATTTTTCCTATGCCCACTGGCCTAACATAAACCTCTGTACAAAACCCTGTCTGGGATCCCTGGATACAAATCTGTTTTCTCCCTGTCACCAAGCTGCCTTACACACTGAGTTCTGCATCCTCTAACTATGCATTTGCCTATAACCTCTGCTCTGTTTGAACCTCTGAATGTCCACCCCAAACTGCCTTCTCAAAATTTGAAAAAGTCCAGTTTGGCCTCATCTATGAGGCTCTAACCTCTAATTTAGCCCTAAAACTTCATTATTCACTCTGTCCCCAGCCTTGCCTTCTGGTCCTGCTCCTGCCTGACCTAACATGTGTTGACTGCTTACTACTAAGTCCAGATGCCAACTGGAAGACATTATAAAACTCTTCAGGCAACCCTTCAACTCAGAAAAGAAATGATGAGAGGCCTAGATATAATTTCCACATCAAGCATAAAAAAAGATCCTGCTGATCATTTCAAACATGAGTTGTAATTAAAGTGATTTGAGGAGAGAGTCTATTGAGAACTATAATTTTTGGCAAATAATTCTACCCATTTGGAAAGTAAGGTCTGTGTTTTTTTGTTTTTTTGTTTTTAATGATTCAGACAGAGTACACTAGCCACATGTGTAGAAATACACTTGTTGGAGTCAGGTTTTCATTGTTGCATTATAAAGGGTAGCTTTCACAAGAAAAATGTTAATCCTTGTAAGGAATTGGCATTAAATAACCATCAAATATTTCACTCTCATAGATACTTTAAGACAGTTTTTAAATCTTGCTACATTCTTCCATGGTTTTCTTCATTCCAATCTTAACATCAAAAATGAAATTCCTGAATGCGTAAGACTTAGGTCTTTACATTAAGTTTTAGTAATACCTCTACACAATATCTCTAAATCATTTCTGTCTCAGGGTTCACCATTGGTCACTTACTGTGTGAATAGTGAAATGCAGTGTTTTTGCAAATGGTACAATATTCTAGTGGAAGATGTAGTACCTGGGCCCCTCATTTTGTCTGCCTCTGGTTTGTGTCAAGCTGACACTGTGTAGGTCAGTTCACTCGTCCTTAATACAATGTTTAAATACACAGTAAAAGCAATATTCATGGAGTGGTATAAATATCATACTCCCAAATTACAGCAGTTTTATTTAAATACTTCCATTTTCTACAGGACCCATAGAGATTTCAGTGTTTCCACAATTTAAGATTTAAACAGACCAAAAGAAATAGTCTAAAATGGATGATACAAAAGCAAAATATGAAAATAGATATTATTGCTTTTTCAAAATCTCCTTTTCAAGCATCATTGCTTTGCAATTTTAGGGCTGGGGGATAGTGCTAGTGAACATATAGATCATTCTAGGGTGTAAATATCTGCTCTATAAAACACTTCTGTTTGTAAAAACCCTTTTTCTATCCCCATTGAGGGTGATGAAAAGAAGAGATGTTTGTGTCAGCAACACCAGACTACATTCATCATTAAGGCAACAAGACAGAATTAAACCTCCCCATATAGAACAAAACCACCAAGATCGTTCCATTGCTATACTAACTTCCCACATAGGTGAGTTAATGTATCACACCACCAGAAAGACATATATATTATTCATCACCAATCTCACTGATGAAAAGAACTTCCTAACTGTTTTGATTTCCCTGAAATCTGACTTTGCTGATTCTTTTAAAGTATGCAGTTTAAACTGGGTCTTCAGAGTGCTCTGAAAGGTTTTTTTTTTTTAATCTTCATTTTTATCCTTAAGTAATTGCTAAATAAATGTATGACCTAGCTCAGAAATTAGAGAATAATTTCTTAAGACTCTTCTGTTAATATTTATCAAAATAACCTCCCAAATCCAGAAAGAATAAAATTCAAAAATTATTACAACATTTATCATTATGCATAAAGGATACATTTCATTTTTAAAGAAACACAAGAAAATTCAAAATAAATGTATATCTCAGTATTTCATTTTAATTACCTCCTCTGTTATGATGATTCAAATAAAAATGCTGAAATGAATATAAATAAACAAGCTTGATTAAAACAAAGCACATTAAAATAATTTTTCTTTTGAGAGGAATGCATAGCATATCTTAACAAATAGTTTCAGTACAGAGCTTCCTGGCATGAAAGATGGCAACAGATAGGCAATAACAAGGTAACGCTGAGTCATAGACCAAAACTTTAGCTGAAAGCTTCAAAGACCCAAAGAATTACTATTGAATAACATTTAAAGCCATTGATATGAGAAGAATTTTAAGTATTCCTCAAATGCAGATGTCTGTGGAATAATGAATTCAGTGAAGACTTGGCTTTTATTGAGAACTTTTTGAAAGGAAACCTACCTCCTGACATTGGTTCAAGGGTAGAATTTATTGAAATGCAGTTGTTGTCAAGTGGAGCCCCTTACCTTCGCTTTTTCTTTTCGCAATTGTGAGCAATCACTAGACACAACATGTTCCTGAAGTGTAAGCCAAAGCCCCACATGCCTGCCCAGTTTCTATCCTTTCCAATTTACATTGACATCCTTGGTTCCTTTCACAGGAAATGAGCATTAGCCTCTTGTGCATCTTGCCTCCTCGGTAATGTCCCATCTGAAAGACCACTGTCAGAAACCAGCCAGTTCTTACCTGAACCAGACACATAATTGAAAAGCAACTCTGCAGGTATTTGGCAGATGAACTAATAGAGAAGCCTCTGCAATTCCCATTTTCATTCTACAACCCCACTGTCTGGTGCTTAAATCATTTTTTCCTTTTCTCTCATTGAATTTAAGTGAATGTTAAAATAGTTAAAAGGAGACCACATTATAATTTCTCCCATTTACTGAAATCTGCTAAGTTAGCGTACTTTTTTTTTTATCATTGTAAGACATATTCCACCCTCTGGCAAGGGCCTACTTCCTGTTTGACATAATGAGCTGTGCCATCATTCATGAAAAGATAAAAAAACTTGTTCAACAGCCAATTTCCTGACTGATGTAATACCCGTGTAAGATATGGCCTACACCTCAGTCTGTAGGTTTCCAGAAAGCCAAAAACAAAAGTTATATTTTTGCTCCCTATACACAAGCCACCTCTGACAAAATTTCCTTATGCTTGTCAGCAATTCTAGAAGCAAATGGATTATTTGTTCCTCTATGGGAATTCTCAAAGCCACAGGATAATGATTTCAAAGAAAGGAAGGAGAAATGATGAAATAACAACAATGCTATTACTCTTTTAAGGAGAAAGACTACCGGCATATTTCAACTGGGTGGTCCAATTATTACAAATGAATATTTGTTTTTTATTTGTTTGTTGGTAGTATGACTTATTCCAGAAAGGATTTACAGCATCTTCAAAAGAAACTCATAACACATCAAGACACAATAACTTTAAAACACATTAGGAAAAAAATCAAATAAAGAAAAACTAAGGCGATGGAGATAAAAGGGACACAGAATTCAGCAAATAAAACTCACATTAAGTTCTTCTTGCTAAAGGTGTGTCACAGATTATTACTATTATTTTTAATTAACTATAAATTAATAAATCCACAAGCAACAATACCACTGCTTGTGGAATGGGGATGTAGGATTGAAGACCTCTGAGAGTTGTTTCTGAAATAAAGATTGTAGAATTATAGAAAAGTCATTGGTATCACTAACTGATTCATTTATGTTGAAGGTAAACATGGATATTCTATGATGGAAATACTCTGATACCATTTTAGTCCTCAAATTCCTACATATTAAAGCTAAACCTGAAAGAATAGTTTTACTGTGAGTTTATGTTTGTCAATTAAGAACCTTGCCATAGTAATTTCCCACAAACAGAAATGTTCATGATTGGCATCATAAAAGCTGATGTCCTAGTATTTCATGCCAATGTTAGATGAGCAGTGACACCATCAAATAACACTTGCAATCTGGACCCAGCTCTCTGTTGACTAGAGAGCAGTTTCTTGCACACTTATGGAAGAAATTTCACTACCAGATTAAACAGTAGCAGAAAATTGCTCTCTTAGCCACACAAGCAGTCAATACTCCTCCCATGGTTTTCGATGATTTATTACAACGCACTGTGAAGTTGGCACCTAGGAAACCAACTATTCACAAAATTATTCTATTTGAGATCCTGTGCATGACATGTTCTGACATGGCAGGATGATGTCTCAAAATCACTAGTAGCTGTCTTTCACTTGGGAAACCCCCAGTGACAAAGAGTTGGTAATTGCCCTAGTTCTTTTCCTATTGCTGCTTCCTCCATCGCCAAGCTAGATATGCGGAACTCTAGACACAAAGAGAAGTTCAATTGCTTAAAATGCTTTGGGGTTTTTTATGCTATTCTATCTCACAATGACAATAAAACTGAGAAAGAATTATGGACTTTTCTATACTGGCCAAAATGCTGGCAACATTCTGGCTTATGTTAAATATTTCACCTTAAGGCATAGGTAATTTGTGTTGGCCTTTTTTTTTTTTTTTTTTTGGCACCAGTGTGGTGAGATGTGATCAACTGAACATTAACATGCTGCATATTGCCCTTGGAAGCATAATGCCCTTGGAAGCATATTGCCCTTGGAAGCATTTCACAGTGTAGAATTGAGATTTCCAAAAGTTCCTCAAGATTGGTTTCAGTCCAAAAGTGGAATATATCACAGAAGATGGCCAAATTCTCCATGCTATAATTGAAACATCCTGGTCATTGGGCGGTTAAAAGGTGCTAAAGCACAACTCAGAGCTTCTCAGTTTTGTTTTCAGAGGCCTCCTTGATGTATCAAAAAACAGAATAACAACCTACCTATGTTGTCTTTCACTCTTATCCAGATTCACTCACCTATCCCTTAGAAATATCCATAGAAATAACCAACCGACATCATCCTAGCTAAATCTAATCAAAATATTAATAATAGTAGCAGTTCCTATTTATAGAAGGCCTGTTATGTGCCTAATACTGCCCTCAGACATTTTATGTTATTTTACTCAGTTCTCACGATAGGTTTATAAAATTGATATTTTTACCCTTATTTTACAGTGGAGGAAACCAAAAGTCAGAAAAGTTAAGTCATTTGTCCAAGATAACTTTACTAACAAGTGGTTAGATATAAGAAGTGAAGTGTGAGGCTATTGAAAATGTCTTTTAGCTCCTTGGAGAAATAAATCATATAAATTATAAATTATTTGAGACTTTTGAAAAAATTTTCCTACACTGTATATTGACCAACAGTGAAACTGTCAGGAAACATAGTCAATTAAGCATAGAAGGCCACATGGATGGCACAAGGTCTGCCTCCAGTCCAGACCAGCTGAATAGCCTGGCACCATGTTTATCAGTCGGTCACAAATTGCTATTAGTTAGCCTATACAAATGATATAATTGCCAACTAAGTGTCAGTAACCGTCAGGTCTTTCTAGCAATGTGAGACACCCAGGGCATAATTCACGTCATTTGTTCACTCATAATTTACCCAGATATTAAAACTAGTTCAAACTCCCTAAAAACACCGTATGTGTTTCAAGGAATCCAGGAAAACTCCATCCAACTGAAGCCTTAGTAAAATGCCTGCAACTAATCCACGGCCTATGGGTTCACTGGAAGCTACTTTAGGGGGTCAAAGCTTACACACAAGGGAAAACAAAATATGTGTGAATGCAGCTGATTCTTTCCCCCATAGCAATGCTGGAAAACTCATATAAATATACAAATACACTGAGCTGTATTGTGAAAGGAGCCATTTGTTTTACTAACACAAGTTGGTATGGTGCAAGATTTTTCTTGGCAAATATAGTAGACTACAATGGAAAAAATTATAAACAATGGAGTTTTCTGGCAATTTTTAAAAAACTGAATGAACAGCCTTTCCAAAAGGTAAAAAAAAAAAAAAAAAAAAAGAAAGAAAAAAAAACCCTCTTTCTTTTCCTCGGTCTCCCATGAGATACTACTCACATATAATCACTTTAAAAGTCAAAGCAGATGAAGAAATATGGCTCAATGATCAGCAGAGCTTGTTAAAATGACTATTTGGTCACTAGCGAGCTACCCTGCCAAATTTCAACACAGAGAACTACGTAGGCCATGCTATTCTAGCCAGAATGAAAAGTCTGTCGAAGATGGTCGCATGCTAGAGTTCAGGAGGTGAAGAAACCACTCCTCTTCCCAGAATTCCTTTGAGTATAGTTACCGTCACAGTGACGAAGGTTTGAATACAGGCATTGCTTTCATTACTAAATGTTACTATAGAGACCAAATGTTCTTGCTTAAACACAGATTTCATAGGAAGTGTGTTGGCTGAAGGTCAAAAATATCAAAAATATAGAGGAGAAACTTCCCCAGAGATAAAGTATATGATACTAGCTTAAGAAATCTAAGCCTACAGTGGCTACACCTCTCTCCTGAGCAGACCCCACGCCAAATGGGTGAAGTCTGTCTTTAACAACCTGCACAACTCTTTTTCTACTTGATCATTCAGAATGGTTGAAAACACATATACACCCCATTCCAAATTCAGTGCCTACTCACTTCATTCTTTAATATGCTCAAAAGTACATTATATCATGCATTCATGCATATGTTAAAGATGCAAAACATTATGAATTAAATATTTTCTTAGTTTATTTCTGAAATATTTTTAACCAAGAATTTTACATACTTTTTCATATATAATTGTATAAAACTACATATAAAAGATACACAGTGGAGTTTAGGATCCAACTCCAATCCCTCCTTAACGAACTGATAATAACCCTTAATTACTGTGGCTAAAGGCCTAATTCTTACACAATTCTAGATCATCTCCTATGCCCCACACTAGGCTTATTCCACCTGGTTTGTACTGGGATGTGTCATTTTTACTTCAGAGTTTCTGCCACCAAAGTACATAGATGCTACTTAAGTACTTAATGTCTATCTAGTCTTACCCAAGTAACCAATGTTGGCAATCTATTAACAACCTGTGTGTATAATTGTATACCCTTTCCATGCTTATATATTCATATATATGTATATATACATATTTTGATACATATATAGAAGTTGGAAATTTTCTTTGATTTTCAAAAATGAGGCTATAGGTATACATATGTACAATATACACATTTTTTTCTCACTTAAAAGTGTATCCTGGACGTCCTTCCCAGTATTCACTTATCTCACTCTTTCCAATGATTGTATAATAATTCATGGTAAGAATTTACTCAGCCATTCCTCTGTTTATGGGGATTTTATATAAATTCATGGTAAAAATTTAATCAACCATTCCTCTGTTTATGGGGATTTATTCCATTTTCTGTCTTTTGCCACATAAAACAATACTATCCAGTTAGAAGTAAAGCACCAATAGAAATAAATGTAAACTGCTAATAGAAATATATGTAATCTCTAATGGCACGTGAGGCCTGCTTCAAGTAGAACACCGAAGAGGAACTAAACGTACATACCTTCAATTGCTTTGTCCCTCTTCTGATCTGGTGTCATTGCACAACAGTAAGTATTCCCCATCTGGTTCCTCCGCTTCTACTCCTGTCCTGCTGCCTTTCATTCATCAGTAGAAGCCAATAAGTTGTTAAAATAATAAATCAGCTGATTTCATTTCCTTGCTCAGAAACTTCCAACAGCTTCCACTCATGCAAAGAATAAAGTCATAGCCAACCAAGCCCTATGTAATACGGCCCCTGGCTTCTTCTCCAACCTCTTCTCATCCCACTAACCACATTGCCTTTCATCCTGTTCCTCATCTGCACCAAGCACTCTCCAGTTACCTGCCTTTGCACCTGCTGTCTTTTCCCACCTGAACCCTCTTCCCCAGAAATCTTCAGTTCCTTCTTCCACTTTATTCAAGCCTCTGCTTAAATGTCCTCTCCTCAGAAAAGCCTTCCCTAATTATCATATCTAAAAATTGCCACTTACCTTGCTATATTTGTCTTTCAGTCACTGATCACTACCTGAAAATATATTGCAAAATTATGAAATTTTTTATTTTCCCTCATTAAAATATAAGCTCCATGCCTTGTTCTCCATACTTTCCCCAGTTCCTAGAACAGTGCAATGCATGAATAGGTGTTAAATATGTGTTGAACAAATATATGCACAAAAATGGTTTACAAGGGAACACTATAAGACAGATACAGCACATGTAGATTTTGAGTCTTTTGCGAGTGTTTGTACTTGTAGACATTTTGCCTGCATTGACTCTACCACTAACTTCCCTCTGCATTAGCACTTTATGTACTAAATCTTCTCCACAAGCATAGACACTTAAAATTTTCTATGAAAACAGAAAATTGTGTAATGGCCCTAAGGATTCATTATGCCATTTGTACTATTGCACTCAGTTGCCCAAGTTTCCATTTAATTTTGCCCTTATGGTTTCCCCGAGCATGAACTACAGAGTTGTTAGTGGAGGCTAATGACACTGGAAAAGGAAACACAGGAGAGAAAACTATCTCTACATTTGAGGGGTGTTCTGTTTCACTTTGGGGTATTGTATCAAAAAGAATCCTGGAAAATAGATGCTAAGTTGTATTGACTTGTTTCTCATTTTCCTGTTAGTCCAAAATACTGTAATTGGAAAGACAGGCAACCCTCATTATTTCCTATTTACAAAGATAGATTGCACATGGAATTGAGCTTCAGTCAATAGAGCACATTAATCAGTTTAAAACAAATGTCATAAAATGGGAAGTGGTTGAAGATTCATTCCATTAAGCAGAATATGAGTAGACAGGATTAACTCTATATTTTTCTTTTCTTTTCTTTTCTTTTCTTTTCTTTTTTTATTTTATTTTATTTTGTTGTTGTTGTTGTTGTTAAGATGGAGTCTCCCTCTTGTCGCCCAGGCTGGAGTGCAGTGGCATGATCTTGGCTCACCGCAACCTCCGCCTCCCAGGTTCAAGCGAGTCTCCTGCCTCTGCCTCCTGAGTAGCTGGGATTACAGGCACCTGCCACCAAGCCCGGCTAACTTATGTACTTTTAGTAGAGACGGGGTTTCGCCATGTTAGCCAGGCTGGTCTCGAACTCCTGGCCTCAGGTGATCTGCCTGCCTCTGCCTCCTGAAGTGCTGGGATTCCAGGCGTGAGCCACCGTGCCCGGCCTAACTCTATTCTTAATAGAACATCCTATCTGCTTACTAGTCATGATCTTAATATTCTTTCTGCTTCCAGGGCTTTCCTTAAGAGGCAGCAAGTTCAGCTGATTGGCTCCATCTCAAGCTTTGTATGATCCTACCATTTATAAGAGACATTTCCCAGTAGATGGAAGAAAGTAGGTTCGCCAGATGATAGAGAAATCTGGGATTCATAGAACAAGCAGCCTGTGTATCCATCCACCAATACTATGGTAAGTGTACTCAAGCCAGTGTCTTTCCTGGTTTGCTTCTTCCCTTCATCCTTATCGTTACTTGAAGGCACTTCGGTATTTATTTTAACTTAACTTCATCTGAATCAAGATACTGACAAGGCCAGTAGAGTCCATAGTTTTTCTTTTTAATTTATCAAAGAATTATACAGCTTACTATTTGCCAAACATCACTCTAATCATTTAAAATACTATCTCATTTAATCCTCACATCAACTCTATAAGGTCAGAGCTATGATCTATTTGGTAATTGACTTATTTAAGTCACATAACTAGAGGGCAGCAGAGTCAGGATTTGAACCCTAGCACTTTGATGCCACAGTCCATGTTTATAACCATGACTGTGCTGCCCTATGATGTCACATATATCTGACAGTGTGGAAAGGAAAACAAAATATTTTCTGCAACTCTTCTCTTTTTAACTAAAAAAGCTACTCATAAAAATTTTCAATTGAAAAAGGAAATAACAAAAAGTAACTGCTATTTTCTGTTTTAAAGCTTATCTAACACTGACAAAACTTAGCTTGAGGAGTAAAGTTGTATTTGAAAAAAATGAGTAAAATATTAATGGTTAATGTCATTGATTTAGGTTACAGCACAACTATTTGCCTATGATAATTTCACTTACATTGCTAACTTTAAAACCTGTTCCAGAAGGTGGTTTTATTTCAGAGGAACACCCATTTATAAGCCTTGTAATCTGTGGTTAATTTTTACAGAATTTCATTTACTCCAATTTCTCCAAACAAAATTAGGCTGGGTTTATGTTGTATATACATTTGATTGCATATAATTTAGAATACATGCACTCAATTTTCCTATTGTATCTAATATTATTTTATAGCAACTTTTCAGAACGTTCTGTACTATTGATAATTTGTTTTATGCAATGTAATATGAGGTGGGAACTCAAAAAAGATTGCGTGCTTTAGGAGAGGAAAATGTTAAAGAAAATTTGTTTATAAAATACATGAACTAACAATGATGAATTGAAGAATATTATTCCACTAACTTGCATTGTATAATTCCTCTCACACCACAGTCTGAGATCTCAGACAAGGTCTTCTCTCTTTATTCCAAAAGGGAAAATTGATCACAGATTTGTGGGTAGTCTAGGGTATGATAGCCAGTATATGATTGAGTAAAAACTCAGATTTTCTACTTATGAAGAAACCAATAAGAAATATTTTCTGCCTTGTCAAAACAGCAATAATCCAAAGAATACTTTTAAAGCAGGTTAGAAGAAACGTCCAAAACCTGTGTGAGAAAAATTATAAAATTCTCTGAAACTCACATAGAACAAATGCAAAGACACCATGTTCTTAAGAGCCAGGAGTGTTACATGTTCATAAAGAGAACTCCACATGATATGGATGTCATTTCTCCCTACAGTTATTTATAAATTTAATAAAACCAAATAACAATCATTCTTAGACTTTTTTTCAGAAGACTTGTTTTTCAGCTTTTTTCTCAGAGTTTTTTTCAAATTGCATGTTAGAACAAAAGGACTTAACAGACATCTACAAAACTTTCCATCCAAAAGCAGCATAAGACACATTCTTTTCTAGTATACATGCAACATTTTTTAGGATAGACCATATGTTCACTGCAAAACAAGTCTTAACAAATTTAAGAAGATTGAAATTATATCTAATATAATTTCCAATCACAACGACATGAAACCATAAGTTAATAGCAGGAAGAATCTTGAAAATTTTGCAAATATGGAAAAATTAAACAATATGCTCCTGGATAACCAATGCATTATAGAAGAAACCAGGAGGGGAATTTAAAAATATCTTGGCACAAATGGCAACAGAAATACAACTTCCCAAAGCCTATGGGATACAGAAAAGCAGTTCTAAATGGAACTTTATAGCAATAAAAGCTCACATTAAAAAAGAGGAACAATCCCAAAAAAAAACCTAACATAATGCTTCAATGAATGAAAAAAGAAGAAACAAAACCCAAAGTTAGTAGAATGAAGGAAATAATGAAGACTAGAACAGAAATAAACAAAGAGAATGTAAAGACCACAGAAAATATCAATAAAACTGAGGGTTTTTTTTGAAAAAAGGAAAACACAAAGCCTTAGCTAGACTAAGAATAAAATAGAAGACAAATCAATAAAATAAAAAATGAAAGTGGAAACATTACAACAGATGCCTCAGAAATAAAAAGGACCATAAGGAACCATTATGAAAAACTATATGTCAACAAATTTAATAAGCTAGAGGAAATGGTAAAATTCACACAAAAACAAAACCTATCAAGATTGAACCAGAAAGAAATATAAAGTCTTAACAGACCAATAAAAAATAAAGAGATTGGAGAAGTAATTAAAAAAAAACTCCCAACAAAGAAAAGCCTAGCCCCAGATGGCTTCATGGCTGAATTCTACTAAACATTCAAAGAATTAATGCCTTGCTTCCTAAACTTCCAAAAAAAAAAAAAAAAAAAGGAGCTAGAGGGAATAGTTACATATACATTCTATGAGGCCAGCATTACTTTGAAATTTAAACCAGGCAAAGACATTACAAGAAAAGAAAATTATGAAGGTAGTGGGAGGATGAAATCAGGTTGACTAATGGACACAAATATATACTTAGATAGAAGAAATAAGAGCTGGCATTTGATAGATCACTAGGGAAACTATAGTTAACATTAATTGATTGTACATTTCAAAATAAAAGAGAATAATTCAAACATTTCTGATGTAAAGAAGAGATATTTAAGGTGATAGATATCCCAATTACCCTGATTTGATTATATGAATGCATCAAATTATTATATGTATCCCAAATTATGTATATTTAATATGTATCAATAAAAAAATACCTTAAAGAGTCACTTTGCATACTCTCTCCCACAATAAAGTTATGTCAAAAATTTCTACAAAGAAAACTATAAAATATCTATGATAAATATGATGAATATTGATACAAAAATCTTCAATAAAATATTCACAAACTCAATTCAACAACACATCAAAAATATTGTACATCATGATCAAGTGGGATTTATCCCTGGCATGCAGGGCTGGTTCATCATATGCACATCAATCAGTGTGACACATCATATTGACAAAATGAGATAGAAAAACCAATGATCTTCTCAATTAATGCAGAAAAAGCACTCAACAAAGTGTATCTTTTCTTGATAAAACTTTTCAATGGTTTAGTTATAGAAGGAAAGTTCCTCAATATGATAAATGCCATTTATGAAAGACACACAGCTAACATTATATCCAGTGGGGAAAAGCTAAATGCCTTTCCACGAAGATCCAGTGCCAAGCAGGATGCCCACTCTCACAACTTCTAGTCCATATAGTACTGGAAGTACCAGCAAGAGAAATCAGAGAAGAAAAGGGGATATGGAGCAAGATAGTCAAATAGAAGCCTCCAGCAACCATACCCCTGCAAGAACACCAAACTGAACAACTATCCACACAAAAAAGAACCTTCACAAGAACAAAAATCAGGTGAATGATTACAGTACCTGTTATTAACACTGTATGAAGGAAAGAAACAATGAAGTAGAAAAGACAGTCTTCAATTCCTGACACCACCCTTCCCCCATCTCCCAACAAGAGTCGCATGGCACACATAGAGAATCTGTGCACTTGGAGGAGGGAAAGCACAGTGACTGTGGAATTTTGCATTGGAACTCAGTGCTGCTCTGTCACTAGAAAGCAACACTAGGTAGAACTAAGCCAGTGCCCACAGAGGTAGCATTTAGACCAGCCCTAGCCAGAAAGGAGTTACCCATCCCAATAGTCAGAACCTGAGTTCCAGCAAGCTTCATCACCATGGGCTAAAGTGCTCTAAGGTCCAGACTAAACTTAAAAGACAGTCTAGACCACAAGGACTGCAATTCCTGGGCAAGTTCTGCTGCGGTGTTGGGCTCAGACCAGTGGAGATGAAGTGCATGTGACCTAGTGAAACGCCAGCTGCATCAGCCAAGAAAGTACTTATATCACCCGTCCCCCAATGCCAGGCAGTACAGCTCACAGCTCTAGGAAACACTTCTTCCTTGACGAGAGGAGAGGGGAAAATAAAGAGAACTTTGTGATGTAACTTTGATACCATCTCAGCCATAGTAGAACAGGGCAGGAGGCAGTGTCATGAGGCCCTCATTCCAGGTCCTAGCTCCCAGACAACATTTCTAGACACACCCAAGGCCAGAAGGTAACCTGCTGCCTTGAAGGGAAGGACCCAGTCCTGGCAAAATTTATCACCTACTGACTATCAAGCCCTTGGGCTCTGAATAAACACCAGCAGTAGGCAGGCAGTACTCACTGCAGACTCTGGGTGAGACCTGGTGCCATGTTGGCTTCACGTGTGACCTAGTACATTTTCAGCTATGGTGGCTATGGAGAGAAACTTCTTTTACTTGAGGAAAGGAGAAGAAAGAGTAAGGGGACTTTGTCTTGCAACTTGGGTACCAGCTTGGCTACAATGGGACAGAGCACCAAGCAGACCCTTGGAGTCCTCATCCCAGGCATTGAATCCTAAATGACATTTCAGGACCTTCCCTGAGCCACAGAGGATCCTACTTCCCTGAAGGTAGAGACCTAAACCTTGCAGCATTCACCACAAGTTGACTAAAGAGCCCTTGGGCCTTGAGTGAACATCAGCAATAGCCAATAAGTACTTACCACTGGCCTCAGGTGATGGTGGGCCATGGGGAGAGACTCCTCTGCCTGAGAGAAGAGGAAGAAAAAGTAGGAAAGAATTTTTCTTGTAGCTTGAGTCCCAGCTAAGCCACAGAGGAACAGAGCACCGGTAGATTCCTGACGTTTCCAACTCCAGGTTCTGGTTCCCAGATGGTATCTCTAGACCTGCTTAGGGCCAAGAGGAACTCACTGCCCTAAAGGGAAGGAAAGAGACATGCCTGGATTTGCCAACTGTTGATTGTAGAATTCTTAGGTCTTGCATGAACATAGGTGGTAGCCAGGCAGTGGTCACTATGGGCCTTAGGTGAGACCCAGTGATGTGCTGGCATTGAATGTGACCCAGCACAGTCCCGGTGGTGATGGCCACAAGGGAGCTTGCATAACCCCTACTCCAGCTCAGGGCAGCTCAGCACAAAGAGAGAGACTCCACTTGATTGGGAGAAGCTAAGGGAAGAGAACAGGAGTCTCTGTCTAATAATTCAGGGGATTCTCCCAGAACTTAACCAAGACTACCAAGGTGGTACCTCTATAAGTCTGCAAGGGCCAAAGCATTACTGGGCTTGACATGCTCCCTAATACAGATATGGCTATAGTGACCAAAGACATAGATTACAATACCAAAGTCCCTTCAAATACTTGGGAAGCCTTCTCAAAAAGGATGGGTAGAAACAGCCCAGATGTCAAAGACTACAATAAATACCTAACTCTTCAATGACCAGACACTGATGAACCTCTGTAAACATGAAAACCGTCCAGGAAAACATGACCTTACCAAATGAACTAAAAATGGACCAGGGACCAATCCTGGAGAAGCAAAAATATGTGACCTTTCAGACAGAGAATTCAAAATAGCTGTGTTGTGGACCCTCAGTGAAATTCAAGACAACACAGAGAAAGAATTTAGGATTATATCAGATAACTGTAATACAGAGATTGAAATAATATTTAAATATCAAGCAGAAATTCTGGAGTTCAAAAATGCAATTGACATACTAAATAATGCAACAGAAATTCTGGAGCTCAAAATGCTATTGACATACAGAAGAGTACATGAAGTGTTAAGAGTCTCTTAACAGCAGAATTGATCAAGCAAAAAAAAAAAAGAATTGGTGAGTTTGAAGACAGGCTATTTGAAAATACAAAGTCAGAGGAGACAAAAGAAAAAAGGATAAAAATCAATGAAGCATGCCTACAGTATCTACAAAATAGCCTCAAAAGGGCAAATCTGAAGGTGCTAAGATAGCCAATTAGAAGCAGCTGTGGTCCATGGCACTCACAAAGGGGAATAAAAGGGGCAAGTGAATTAAGCACATTCGACTGAAATATCCAAGTTCTGGCACTGGGACTGACTAGGCAAACAACTCGACCCACAGAAAATGAAGAAAAGCAGGATGGGGCGATGGCCCAGCCAGGAGCAGCATGGAGTCAAAGGAACTCCCACCCCCAGCCAAGAGAATGGTGAGTGATTGTGGGACCCCACCCAGGAAACCAGCTTATGCCACAGATCTTTGCAACCCATGGATCAGATGCCCTCAGAAGTCCATGCCACCAGGGCCTTGGGTCTAATACACAGAGCTGTGTGGAGTCCCGGCAGAGCATTGCCCAGGCACACACAGAGACCCAGGAGTGTTACAAACTCATGCCCCAGGATCCCCGGCCAGGCAGGAGATCCATTTGTACATATCCCTAGGAAGGGAGGCAAGCATTGTTCTGCAGGCCCCACTTCCATGGCAACTCAGAAGTTAAGACCCACTGGCTTCGAATTCCAGCCAGCTAACAGCAACAAGCTGGGGTCTGCCTGAGATGAGACCTAGTTCCTGGAGGGAGGGGTGGCCACCATCTCTTTAGTTTGGTTGAGTTAGCTGTTCCAACCTGCCGACTTTGGAGAATTCATAGTCCTAATGAGAAAGGGTCCCCCTCAACACAGCACACCTGCTTTACCAAAAAGCAGCCAGATTGTTTCTTTAAGTGGGTCCCTGATCTCATTCCTCCTAACTGGATGAGACCTCTAAACATGGGTCTCCAGCCACCTCCTACAGGCACATTCAGGCCAGCAACAGGTCAGTTCCCCCGGGAATGGAGCTTCCAGAGGAAGGAGCTGGTTGCCATCTTTGCTGTTTCTCAGCCTTCGTTGCTGATACCTCCAGGTACAGGAAAAAGTGAGGCAACTTGTGTCTGGAATAAACCCCCAGCAAATTGCTGCAGCCTTAAGGAAGAGTGACTTGACTGTTAAAAGAAAAACAAACAAAAAGAAATCAACATCAACAACAACAACATGAACAAAAAAGACCCCACAAAAACCTCAAAGGTCAGCAACATCAAAGATCAAAGGCAGGTAAGCCCATAAAGATGAGAAAAATTCAATGCAAAAATGCCAAACACTCAAAAAGCCAGAATGCATCTTTTCCTCCAAATGACCACAACACCTCTCCAGCAAGGGCACAGAACTGGGCTGAGGCTGAAATGGCCAAACTGAAATAAGTAGGCTTCAGAAGGTGGGTAAAAACAAACTTCACTGAGCTAAAGGAGCATGTCATATCCCAATGCAAAGAAGTTAAGAATCATGATAAAACAATATAGGAGCTGACAGCCAGAATAGCCAGTTTAGAGAGGAACATAACTGACCTGAGGGAGCTGAAAAACACAACACAAGAGCTTCATAATGCAATCACAAGTATCAATAGCATAATAGAACAAGTGGAGAAAAGAATCTCAGAGCTTGAAAACCACCTTTCTAAAATAAGACAGACAGAGAAGAATAGAGAAAAAAGAACAAAAGGCCGGGCACTGGCTCATGCCTATAATCCCAGCACTTTTGGGAGGCCAAGGTGTGCCAATCACGAGGTCAGGAGTTTGAGACCAGCCTGGCCAACATGGTGAAACCCCATCTCTACTAAAGATACAAAAAATTAGCTGGGTGTGGTGGCACGCACTTGTAATCCCAGCTACTTGGGAGGTTGAGGGAGGAGAATTGCTTGAACCCAGGAGGTGGAGGTTGCAGTGAGCCAAGATTGTGCCACTACACTCCAGCCTGGGCCACAGAGTGAGACTCTGTCTCAATTAAAAAAAAAAAAAAAAAGAACAAAAAAAGTAATGAACAATACTTCCAAGAAATGTGGGATTATGTACAGAGACTGAACCCAGGACTGATTGGGGTAACTGCAAGAGACAGGGAGAATGGAATCAAGTTGGAAAAAATACTTAAGGTTATCATCCAGGAGAACTTCCCCAACCTAGCAAGACAGGCCAACATTCAAATTCAGGAACTGCAGAGAACCCTAGTAAGATACTTCATAAGAAGATCAACCCCAAGACACATAATCATCAGACTCTCCAAGGTCCAGATGAAAGAAAAAATGTTAAGGACAGCCAGAGAGAAAGGCCAGATCACCTACAAAGGAAAGTCCTCAGACTAACAGTGGACCTCTCAGTGGAAACCCTACAAGCCAGAAAAGATTGGGGGCCAATATCCGACATTCTTAAAGAAAAGAATTTCCAACCCAGAATTTCAGATCCAGCCAAAATAAGCTTCACAAGCAAAGGAGAAATAAAATCCTTCTCAGACAAGCAAATGCTGAGGAATTCATCACCACCAGGCCTGCCTTGCAAGACTTTCTGAAGGAAACACTAAATATGGAAAGGAAAAATGGTTACCAGACACTACAAAAACACACTGAAGTGCATAGACCAGTGACACTATGAAGCAATCACATAAACATGACTATAAAATAACCACCTAGCATTACGATGGTGGCATCAAATTCACACATAACAATACTAACCTTAAATGTAAATGGGCTGAATGCCCAAATTAAGAGAATGGCAAGCTGAATAGAGAGCCTAGGCCCATCAGTATGCTGTATTCAAGAGACCCATCTCATGTGCAAAGATACACATTGGCTCAAAATAAAAAGATGGAGGAAAGATTACCAAGCAAATGGAAAAACAGAAAAAATAATGGGTTGCAATTCTAGTTTTTAACAGATGTTAAACCAGCAAAGATCAAAAAAGACAAAGAAGGGCATTACATAATAGTAAAGGATTCAATTCAACAAGAAGAGCTAACCATCCTAAATATATATGCACCCAATACAGCAGCACCCAGATTCATAAAGCAAGTGCTTAGAGACCTACAAAGAAACTTAGACTCCCACACAATAATACTGGGAGACTTTAATACCCCACTGATAATATTACACATTTCATCAAGACAGAAAATTAACAGATATTTAGGACCTGAACTGATCAAGGGCACCTGATAGATATCTACAGAACTCTTGACCCAAATTCAAAGAATATACATTCTTCTCACCACCACATGGCACTTACTCTAAAATTGATCACATAATCAGAAATAAAACACTCCTCATCAAATGCAAAGGAACTGAAATCATAACAACAGTGTCTCAGATCACCATGCAATCAAACTAGAACTCAAGATTGAGAAATTCACTGAAAACCACGCAATTACAAGGAAATTGAACAACTTGTCCCTGAATGACTCTTGGGTAAACAATGAAATTAAGGCAGAAATCAAGAAGTTATTTGAAACTAATGAGAACAAAGAGAGAACATACCAGAATCTCCATCACAGCTAAAGCAGTGTTAAGAGGGAAATTCATAGCACTAAATGCCCACATCAAAAAGCTGGAAAAATCTCATATGTACCCTCAAACTTAAAGTATAATAATAATGAAATTTTTTTAAAACGCTGGAAAAATCTCAAGTTAACAAGCTAGCATCACAACTAAAAGAACTAGAGAACCAAGAGCAAACAAACCCCAAAGTCAGCAGAAGACAGAAAATAACCAAGATCAGAGCAGAATTGAAGGAAACAGAGACATTAAAAACCCTTCAAAAAAATCAATGAATCCAGGAGCTGTTTTTTCTTTAAATTAATAAAGTAAATAGACTGCTAGCTAGACTATTAAAAAAGAAAAGAGAGAAGAATCCATTAAACACAATCAGCAATTATAAAGGGCATGTCACCACTGACCACACAGAAATACAATCATCAGAGAACACTATAAACACCTCTATGCACATAAACTAGAAAATCTAGAAGTTAATAAATTCCTGGACACATACACCTCCCAAGACTGAACCAGGAAGAAACTGAATCCCTGAACACAACAATTATGAGTTCTGAAGTAGTAATATATAGTCTACCAACCAAAATAAGCCCAGGACCAGACAAATTCACAGCTGAATTCTACCAGAGGTACAAAGAAGAACTAGTACCATTTCTAATGAAACTATTTCAAAAAATTGAAAGGGAGAGACTCCCAACTAACTCAATCTATGAGGCCAGCATATTCTGATACCAAAATCTGGCAGAGACGCACACACAAAAAAAAGAAAACTTCAGGCTAATCATCTTGATGAACTTCAATGCAAAACTCCTCAACAAAATACTTGCAAACTGAATCCAGCAACACATCAAAAAGCTTATCCACCATGATCCAGTTGACCTCATTCCCAGGATGCAAGGTTGGTTCAACATATGCAAATCAATAAATGTGATTCATCACATAAACAGAACTAAAGACAAAAACCACATGATTATCTTCATAGATGCAGAAAAGGCTTTTGATAAAATTCAACATCCCTTCATGTTAAAAACTCTCAATAAACAGCTGGGCATGGTGGCTCATGCCTGTAATCCCAGCACTTTGGGAGGCCAAGGTGGGCAAATCACAAAGTCAGGAGTTTGAGAACAGGCTGGCCAATATGGTGAAACCCCGTGTCTACTAAAAATACAAAAATTAGCCAGGCATGGTGGCAGGCACCTGTAGTGTCAGCTACTCAGGAGGCTGAGGCAGGAGAATGGCTTCAACCCAGGAGGCAGAGGTTACAGCTAGCTGAGATCATGCCACTGAAATCCAGCCTGGGTGACAGAGGGAGACTCTGTCTCAAATAAATAAATAAATAAACTCTCAATAAACTAGGTATTGAAGGAACATGCCTCAAAGTACTAAGAGACATATATGAAAAACTCACAGCCAATATCATACTGAATTGGCAAAACCTGGAAGCATTCCCCTTGAAAACCAGCACAAGACAAGGATGACCTCTTTCACCACTCTTATTCAACATAGTATTGCAAGTTCTGGCCACGGCAATCAGGAAAGAGAAAGAAATAAAGAGTATTCAAATAGAAAGAGAGGAAGTCAAATTATCTTTATTTGCAGATGACATGATCCTATAACTAGAAAATTCCATCATCTCAGCCCAAATGCTTCTTAAACTGATAAACAACTTCAGCAAAGTCTCAGGATATAAAATCGATGTGCAAAAACTGCTAGCATTCCTATACATCAACAACAGGTAAGCAGAGAGCCAAATCATGAATGAACTCCCATTCACAATTGTTATAAAGAGAATAAAATACCTAGGAATAGAGGTAACAAGGGAAGTAAAGGACCTCTTCAAAGAGAAATACAGACCACTGCTCAAAGAAATTAGACAGGACACAAACAAATGGAGAAAATTCCAGCTCATGGATAGGGAGAATCGATATTGTGAAAATGGCCATACTCCCAAAAACAATTTATTAATTGTTAATAAATTAAATGCTATTCCCATTAAACAACCACTGACATTATTCACAGAATTTTAAAAAAGATTTTAAAATTCATATGGAGCCAAAAAAGGGTCCAAGCAGCCAAGATAATCCTAAGCAAAAAACAAAAAACAAAAACAAACCTGGAGGCATCACACTACCAGATTTCAACCTATACTACAAGACTACAGCAACCCAAACAGCATGGTGCTGTTATAAGAACAGACACATAGACCAATGGAACAGAACAGAGAACTCAGAAATAAGGCCGCAAACCTACAACCATCTGATCTTCAACAAACTTGACAAAATCAGCAATGGGGAAAGGACTCCCCATTCAACAAATGGTGCTGGGAATGCTGGCTAGCCATATCCAGGAAATTGGAACTGGACCCCTTCTTTACACCATATACAAAAATTAACTCAAAATAGATTACAGCAATAGATTAAAGACTTAAATGTGAAACCCAAAACTATAAAAACCCTGGAAAAAATATAGAGAATACCATTCAGGACATAGGCACAGGTAAAGATTTCATGATGAAAATACCAGAAGGAATTGCAACAAAAGCAAAAATTGACAAATGGGATCTAATTAAACTAAAGAGCTTCTGCACAGCAAAAGAAACTATCATCAGTAGGACACAGCCAGATCTCATCTTGAATTGTAGTTCCCATAATCCCCACATGTCATGGGAGGGACCTGGTGGGAGGTAATTGAATCATGGGGCAGGTTTTTCCCATGCTGTTCTTGTGATAGTAAATAAATCTCACAGGATCTGATGGTTTTATAAAGGGCGGTTCCCCTACCCATGCTCTCTTGTCTGCCACCATGTAAGATGTGCCTTTGTCCCTCCTTCACCTTCTGCCATGATTGCAGGGCCTCCCCACCCATTTTCAACAATGAGCCCCTTAAACCTGTTTTTCTTTATAAATTACCCAGTATCAGGTATGTCTTTATTAGCATCATGAAAATGGACTAATATGGTAAATTGGTACCAATAGAGTGGGGTGGTGCTATAAGAATACCTAAAAATATGAAAGCAGCTTTGGAACTGGATAACAGACAGAGGTTGGAGCAGTGTGGAGTGCTCAGAAGAAAACACAGAAATGTGGGAAAGTCTGGAACTTCCTAGAGTTTGGATGGCTCAGAAGACAGGAAGATGTGAAAAAGTTTGAAACTTCCTAGAGACTTGTTGAATGGCTTTGACCAAAATGCTAATAGTAATATGAACAATAAAGTCCAGACTAAGGTAGCGGTCTCAGGTGGAGATGAGGAACTTGTTGGGAAATGGAGTAAAGGTGACTCTTGTTACACTTTAGTAGCAAACAGACTGGTGAAATTTTGCCCCTGCCCTAGGATCTGTGGAGCTTTGAACTTGAGACTGATGATTTAGGCTATCTGGCAGAAGAAATTTCTAAGCAGCAAAGTGTTCTAGAGGAAACAAAGTATAAAAGTTTGGAAAATTTGCAGCCTGACGATGCAATAGAAAACAAAAACCCATTTTCTGGGGAGAAATTCAAACGTGCTGCAGAAATTTGCATAAGTGACAAGGAGCCAAATGTTAATCACCAAGACAATGGCGAAAATGTCTCCAGGGCATGTCAGAGACCTTCCAGGCAGCCCATCCCATCACAGGCCTGGAGGCCTAAGAGGAAAAACTGATTTCACAGGCTGGGCCCAGGACCCCCCGCTGTGTGCAGCTAGGGACTTGGTGCCCTGTGTCTCTGCCATTCCAGCCATGGCTAAAACGGGCCAAGGTATGGCTCAGGCAGTGGCTTCAGTGGGTGCAAGCCTCAAGCCTTGGCAGCTTCCACGTGGTGTTGAGCCTTCAGGTACACTGAAGTCAATAATTGAGGTTTGGGAACCTCCACCTAAATTTCAGATGTGTGGAAACCCCTGGATATTCAGGCAGAAGTTTGCTGCAGGGGCAGGGCCCCCATGCAGAACCTCTGCCAGGGCAGTGAGGAAGGGAAATGTGAGGTTGGAGGTCCCACACAGAGTCCCTACTGGGGTGCCGCCTAGTGGAGCTGTGAGAAGAGGGCCACAGTCCTCCAGAACCCAGAATGTTAGATCAACCAACAGCTTGCACCATGCACCTGGAAAAGCCACAGACACTCATTGTCAGGCCATGAAAGCAGCCAGGACTGGGGCTCTAACCTGCAAAGCCACAGGGACCGAGCTGCCCAAGGATGTGGGAGCCCACCTCTTGCATCAGCATGACCTGGATGTGAGACATGGAGTCAAAGGAAATCATTTTGGAACTTTAAAGTTTAATGACTGTCCTGTTGGATTTTGGAATTGCATGGGATCTATAGACCCTTTGTTTTGACTGTTTTCTCCCATTTGGAATGGGTGTATTTACTGAATGCCTGTACCCTCATTGTATCTAGGAAGTAACTTACTTGCTTTTGATTTTACAGGCTCACAGGCAAAAGGGACTTGCCTCGTCTCAGATGAGACTTTGGACTATGGACTTTTGAGTTAATGCTGAAATGAGTTAAGACTTTGGGGGATGGTTGGGAAGGCATGATTGGTTTCAAAATGTAAGGACATGAGATTTGGGAGGGGCCAGGGACAGAATAATATGGTTTGGCTCTGTCCTCACCCAAATCTCATTTTGAATTGTAGTTCCTATAATCTCCACATGTTGTGGGAGGGGCCCAATGGGAGGTAATTGAATCATGGGAATGGGTTTTTCCCATGCTGTTCTCATGATAGGAAATAAGTCTCACAAGATCTGATGGTTTTATAAAGGGCAGTTGCCCTGCGTATTCTCTCTTGCCTGCCACCATGTAAGGTGTTGCTTTGCTCTTCCTTCACCTTCCACCATGATTGTGAGGTCTCATCAGCCGTGTGGAACTGTGAGTCCATTAAACTTCTTTTTCCTTATGGACCCAGTCTTGGATGTCTTTATTAGCAGCATGAGAACAGACTAATACAGTCAGCGCAAACAGACAACCTACAGAATAGGAGAAAATTTTTGTAATCTATCCATCTGACAAAGGCCTAATATCTAGAGTCTACAAGGAACTTAAACAAATCTATAAGCAAAACAAACAACCCCATTAAAAAGTGGGCAAAGGACATGAACAGACACTTTTCAAAAGAATACATACATGTGGCCAAAAAACATATGAAAAGAAAAGCTTAACATCATTGATCATTAGAGAAATGCAAATCAAGACCGCAATGAGATACCATCTCATGCCGGTCAGAATGGTGATTATTAAAAAGTCAAAAAACTCGGGAGGCTGAGGCAGGAGAATGGTATGAACCCGGGAGGTGGAGCTTGCAGTGAGCCAAGATCACTCCACTGCACTCCAGCCTGGGCAACAGAGCGAGACTCTGTCTCAAAAAAGAAAAAAAGTCAAAAAACATAATACCAAATTGTTAAGAAAAGGAAAAACAGTCAAAAAACAACAGATGCTGTCAAGGTTGTGGAGAAAAAGGAACACTTTTACACTGTTGGTAGGAGTGTACATTAATTCAACCATGTGGAAGACAGTGTGGTGACTCCTCAAAGACCTAAAGGCAGAAATACTATACAACCCAGCACTCCCATTACTGGGTATATACCCAAAGGAATATAAATCATTCTATTATAAAGATACATGCACACATATGTTCATTGCAGCACTCTTCACAATAGCAAAGATGTAGAATCAACCTTGGTGTCCATCAATAGTGGACTGGATAAAGAAAATGTGGTACATATACACTGTGGAATACTATGTAGCCATAAAAAGGAATGAGATCATGTCCTTTGTAGGGACATGGATCAAGCTGGAAGCTATTATCCTCAGCAGGAACAGAAAACCAAACACTTCATGTTCTCACTTATAAGTGGGAGCTGAATGATGAGAACACATGGACACATTAGGTGGAAGAAATAACACACACTGGGGCCTGTCAGGGGTAGTGTGTCAGGAAGGGAGAGCATCAGGAAGAATAGCTAATGGATGCTGGGCTTAATACCTTGGTGATGGGATGATCTTTGTAGCAAACCACCATGGCACATGTTTCCCTATGTAACAAACCTGCACATAACGCACGTGTACCCCTGAACTTAAAATAGAAGTTGAAACAAACAACAACAAAAAAAAAACAGAGAGTGAGGCTGAGGGGTGGAGAGATTGGGGAGATGTCAGTCAAAGGAAACAAAATTTTGTTTAGACAGGAGAAATAAGTTCAAGAGATCTACTGTATATCATGGTGACTACAGTTAATAACAGTATACTATATATTTGAAAATTGCTAAGTGAGTAGATTTAAGCGTTCTCACCACAAAGAAATAAGTATGTGAGGTAATGCTTATGTAAAATAGCTTAGTCATTCCACAATGCATATACACATATATATAAACATGTTATACAACATATTTATAATATTTACTTATCAGATTTTACAAATAATTTTTTTAATTAAAAATTAAAATAAGTACCTTGCAACTCTAAAGCAAATAAATTTAACCAACAAGTTGGTAGATTATCTGTACAGAGAATTATTTTTTTCAAGTGACTTTAAAAGACAATCATTTGTACATCCTTATTGGTGTATATTCTAAAAGCGAAAACTGCAAGATAAATTCAAGCTGTTTTAAATAAATAAATAAACCTAATTGTACATAAAGTTGATGGAATAGCTTAAATGTAGTATCTGTATTATACATCAGTGGTGGAATATATCCTAAGGACACAAAGAACCCCCCCAAAATCTTAAACTGCATTAAATGTCATGCCATTAGTAGTAGCAACATAATTGTTATTTTGAAATTACTATATATGTATAATTTTTAAAACCTGAATACTATGTATATTCAGATAAAATAAATAATATATTAATGTCATTAGGAATCATGATTCAGTGTAAAAGAAAAAAGATGCCCTTGTAAAATCAAAATGATTAAATAAAAGTCCTATAATCTTACATTTGAATATAAAATATCACAATAAAATAATTACTTTTCTCTTTCTAAAAAACAAATGTTTACTAATTAGCTCTGACCACTGTAAAAGCTTGGGAATAATAACAATTCAGTGGCAATAAGCACACCGAACACACAGATCTCTAAACACCACTTTTAAGTTGGGCAAGTAATGTACAAGATGAGTCTGAGAACCTATCATGCCAGAAATCAAGAAAGTTGTCAGAAACTACCAGGGTCATGTTAGAATAACATAGAAACCAACTCAAATTGACTCACTGGCTGAAGAGGACTCACAGACCAAAGAAATTTTGAGCATAAAACACACACGCATATCAAATATATAAAGATCCATAAATTTACAAGTACAGAAAAAAAATAACAATTACCTACTTGGTTATCATTTAATTTCTAGGTCTCCAATTCATTATTCTGAAATAATAAACTAACAGTAAAGGGAAATAATTATTTATCTTGTTTTTTTCCACAAATTCTACTTGAGAGTAATCAAACTGTTAATAAGGAAAAGAATTTCTACTCTAATGTAGGAATAATAGAACTACACGATCGTCATTAAAGGCTGCTAAAGCCATCAGATGAGGAATAATAGAACTACACCATCATCATTAAAGGCTGCTAAAGCCATCAGATGAAAGTAGTTGGAAATCTTTTTTTTTTCTTTTGAGATGGAGTTTCACTCTGTTGCCCAGGTTGGAGTGCAGTGGTGTGATCTCGGCTCACTGCAACTGCTGCCTCCCGGGTTCAAGCAATTCTCCTGCCTCAGCCTCCAAAGTAGCTGGCATTACAGGTACGTGCCACCACGCCTGGCTAATTTTTTTTTTGTATTTAATAGAAACAGGGTTTCACCATATTGGTCAGGCTGGTCTCAGACTCCTGACCTCAAATGATCCACCTGCCTTGGCCTCCCAAACTGCTGAGATTACAGGCATGAGCCACCTTGCCCAGCCTGGGAATGTTTAAAATGGGGATCAAACAGAAAACACTTGAACCACTAGCTATGGGGGAGGAGCCAAGCTGGCCGAATAGGAACAGCTCCGGTCTACAGCTCCCAGCGTGAGTGACACAGAAGATGGGTGATTTCTGCATTTCCAACTGAGGTACCACGTTCATCTCACTGGGGAGTGCCAGACCGTAGGTGCAGGACAGTGGGTGCAGCGCACCATGCACGAGCAGAAGCAGGGTGAGGCATCGCTTCACCCAGGAAACACAAGGGGTCAAGGAATTCCCTTTCCTAGTCAAAGAAAGCGGTGACAGATGGCACCTGGAAAATTGAGTCACTCCCACCCTAATACTGCATTTTCCAAGGGGCTTAAAAAAATGGCACACCAGATTATATCCCGGACCTGGCTCGGAGGGTCCTACACCCACGGAGTCTCACTCATTGCTAGCACAGCAGTCTGAGATCAAACTGCAAGGTGGCAGCGAGGCTAAGGGAGGGGAGCCCGCCATTGCTGAGTTAGTTGTTTGATTAGGTAAACAAAGCGGCCTGGAAGCTTGAACTGGGTGGAGCCCACCACAGCTCAAGGAGGCCTGCCTGCCTCTGTAGGCTCCACCTCTGGGGGCAGGGCACAGATAAACAAAAAGACAGCAGTAACTTCTGCAGACCTAAATGTCCCTCTCTGACAGATTTGAAGAGAGTAGTGGTTCTCTGAGCATGCAGCTTGAGATCTGAGATCGGGCAGACTGCCTCCTCAAGTGGGTCCCTGACCCCCAAGTACCCTAATTGGGAGGCACCCCCCAGTAGGGGTGGACTGACACCTCACACGGCCGGGTACTCCTCTGAGACAAAACTTCCAGAGGAACGATCAGGCAGCAGCATCTGCGGTTCACCAATATCCGCTGTTGTGCAGCCACCGCTGCAGATACCCAGGCAAACAGGGTCTGGAGTGGACCCCTAGCAAACTCCAACAGACCTGCAGCTGAGGGTCCTGTCTGTTAGAAGGAAAACTAACAAACAGAAAGGACATCCACACCAAAAACCCATCTGTATGCCACCATCATCAAAGACCAAAGGTAGATAAAACCACAAAGATGGGAAAAAAACCAGAGCAGAAAAACTGGAAACTAAAAATCAGAGCATCTCTCCTCCTCCAAAGAAACACAGCTCCTCACAAAGCTGGATGGAGAATGACTTTGACGAGTTGAGAGAAGAAGGCTTCAGACAATCAAACTACTCTGAGCTACAGGAAGAAATTCGAACCAATGGCAAAGAAGTTAAAAGCTTTGAAAAAAAATTAGATGAATGGATAACTAGAATAACCAATACAGAGAAGTGCTTAAAGGAGCTGATGGAGCTGAAAACCAAGGCTCTAGAACTACGTGAAGAATGCAGAAGCCTCAG
Source organism: Pan troglodytes (assembly GCF_028858775.2). Lineage (NCBI taxonomy): Eukaryota > Metazoa > Chordata > Mammalia > Primates > Hominidae > Pan > Pan troglodytes. Next base: position 69,042,786 of record NC_072402.2, read on the forward strand.
GAGCCGATGCAATCAACTGGAAGAAAGGGTATCAGCGATGGAAGATGAATGAAATGAAGTGTGAAGAGAAGTTTAGAGAAAAAAGACTAAAAGGAAATGAACAAAGCCTCCAAGAAATATGGGACTATGTGAAAAGACCAAATCCACATCTGATTGGTGTACCTGAAAGTGACGGGGAGAATGGAACCAAGTTGGAAAACACTCTGCAGGATATTATCCAGGAGAATTTCCCCAATCTAGCAAGGCAGGCCAACATTCAAATTCAGGAAATACAGAGAATGCCACAAAGATACTCCTCAAGAAGGGTAACTCCAAGACACATAATTGTCAGATTCACCAAAGTTGAAATGAAGGAAAAAATGTTAAGGGCAGCCAGAGAGAAAGGTCGGGTTACTCACAAAGGGGAGCCCATCAGACTAACAGCTGATCTCTTGGCAGAAACTCTACAAGCCAGAAGAGAGTGGGGACCAATATTCAACATTCTTAAAGAAAAGAATTTTCAACCCAGAATCTCATATCCAGCCAAACTAAGCTTCATAAATGAAGGAGAAATAAAATCCTTTATAGACAAGCAAATGCTGAGAGATTTTTTCACCACTAGGCCTGCCCTAAAAGAGCTCCTGAAGGAAACACTAAACATGGAAAGGAAAAACTGGTACCAGCCACTGCAAAAACATACCAAATTGTAAAGACCATCAAGGCTAGGAAGAAACTGCATCAACTAACGAGCAAAATAACCAGCTAACATCATAATGACAGGATCAAATTCACACATAACAATATTAACTTTAAATGTAAATGGGCTAAATGCTCCAAATAAAAGACACACACTGGCAAATTGGATAAAGAGTCAAGACCTGCCCTCTCCCTCTCCCTCTCCCTCTTCCTCTTCCCTTTGCACGGTCCTCTTCTCCCCTTTGCACGGTCTCCCTCTGATGCCGAGCCAAGGCTGGACTGTACTGCCGCCATCTCGGCTCACTGTCGCCTCCCTGCCTGATTCTCCTGCCTCAGCCTGCTGAGTGCCTGGGATTGCAGGTGCATGCCGCCACACCTGACTGGTTTTCGTATTTTTTGGTGGAGACGGGGTTTCGCCATGTTGGCCAGGCTGGTCTCCAGCTCCTGACCACGAGTGGTCTGCCAGCCTCGGCCTCCTGAGGTGCCAGGATTGCAGATGGAGTCCCGCTCACTCAGTGCTCAATGTTGCCCAGGCTGGAGTGCAGTGGTGTGATCTCAGATCGCTACAGCCTCCACCTCCCAGCCACCTGCCTTGGCCTCCCAAAGTGCTGAGATTGCAGCCTCTGCCCGGCCGACACCCCGGATAGGAAGTGAGGAGCGTCTCTGCCTGGCCGCCCATCGTCTGGGATGTGAGGAGCTCCTCTGCCTGGCCGCCAAGTCAGGGAAGTGAGGAGCGCCTCTTCCCAGCTGCCACCCCGTCTAGGAAGTGAGGAGCGTCTCTGCCTGGCCACCCATCATCTGGGATGTGAGGAGCCCCTCTGCCCGGCTGCCCAGTGTGGGAAGTGAGGAGCATCTCTTCCCAGCCGTCATCCCATCTAGGAAGTGAGGAGCGTCTCTGCCTGGCCGCCCATCATCTGGGATGTGGGGAGCACCTCTGCCCTGCCGCCCCATCTGAGATGTGAAGAGTGCCTCTGCCCGGCTGCGACCCCGTCTGGGAACTGAGGAGTGTCTCTGACCCACCGCCACCCCGTCTGGGAGGTGAGGAGCGTCTCTGACCGGCCGCCCCATCTGAGAAGTGAGGAGCCCCTCTGCCCAGCAGCTGCCCCGACTGGGAAGTGGGGAGCCCCTCTGCCTGGCAGTCGCCTGTCTGGGAAGTGAGGAGCATCTCCGCCCGGCAGCCACCCCATCCAGGAGGTGGGGGGGCAGCCCCCACCCGGCCAGCTGCCCCGTCTGGGAAGTGGGGAGCCCATCTGGGAAGGGAGGAGCGTCTCCACCCGGCAGCCACGCCATCCGGGAGGTAGGGGGCAGCCCCCCCCGGCCAGCCACCCCATCCGGGAGGTGGGGGGCAGCCCACGCCCGGCCAGCCGCCCCGTCCGGGAGGTGGGGGGCAGCCCCCACCCGGCCAGCCGCCCCGTCTGGGAGGTGGGGGGGGCACCTCGGCCCAGCTGCCCCGTCTGGGAAGTGGGGAGCCCCTCTGCCCGGCCGCCACCCCATCTGGGAGGTGGGGGGCCCCTCTGCCTGGCCACCCCATCTGGGAAGGGAGGAGCCCCTCTGCCCGGCTGCCACCCAGTCTGGGAGGTATGCCCAACAGCTCATTGAGAACGGGCCATGATGATGATGGCAGTTTTGTCAAATAGAAAAGGGGGAAATGTGGGGAAAAGAAAGAGAGATCAGATTGTTATTGTGTCTGTGTAGAAAGAAGTAGACTTAGGAGACTCCATTTTGTTCTGTACTAGGAAAAATTCTTCTGCCTTGGGATGCTGTTAATCTATAAACTTACCCCCAACCCAGTGCTCTCTGAAACATGCGCTGTGTCCACTAAGGGTTAAATGGATTAAGGGCGGTGTAAGATGTGCTTTGTTAAACAGATGCTTGAAGGCAGCATGCTCATTAAGAGTCATCACCACTCCCTAATCTCAAGTACCCAGGGACACAAACACTGCGGAAGGCGGCAGGGCCCTCTGCCTAGGAAAACCAGAGACCTTTGTTCACATGTTTATCTGCTGACCTTCCCTCCACTATTGTCCTATGACCCTGCCAAATCCCCCTCTCCGAGAAACACCCAAGAATGATCAATAAATACTAAAAAATAAATAAATAAATAAAAATAAAATAAAATAAATTAAAAAAAAAAAGAGTCAAGACCCATCAGTGTGCAGAGACACACATAGGCTCAAAATAAAGGGATGGAGGAAGATCTACCAAGCAAATGGAAACAAAAAAAGGCAGGGGTTGCAATCCTAGTCTCTGATAAAACAGACTTTAAACCAACAAAGATCAAAAGAGACAAAGAAGGCCATTACATAATGGTAAAGTGGTCAATTCAACAAGAAGACCTAACTATCCTAAATATATATGCACCCAATACAGGAGCACCAAGATTCATAAGGCAAGTCCTTACTGATCTACAAAGAGACTTAGACTCCCACACAATAATAGTGGGAGACTTTAACACCCCACTGTCAACATTAGACAGATCAACGAGACAGAAAGTTAACAAGGATATCCAGGAATTCAACTCAGCTCTGCACTAAGCAGACCTAATAGACATCTACAGAACTCTCCACTCTAAATCAACAGAATATACATTCTTTTCAGCACCACACCACACCTACTCCAAAATTGACCACATAGGTGGAAATAAAGCACTCCTCAGCAAATGTAAAAGAACAGAAATTATAACAAACTGTCTCTCAGACCACAGTGCAATCAAACTAGAACTCAGGATTAAGAATCTCACTCAAAACCACTCAACTACATGGAAACTGAACAACCTGCTCCTGAATGACTACTGGGTAAATAATGAAATGAAGGCAGAAATAAAGATGTTCTTTGAAATGAACGAGAACAAAGACACAACATACCAGAAGCTCTGGGACACATTCAAAGCAGTGTGTAGAGGGAAATTGATAGCACTAAATGCCCACAAGAGAAAGCAGGAAAGATCTAAAATTGACACCCTGACATCACAATTAAAAGAACTAGAGAAGCAAGAGCAAACACATTCAAAAGCTAGCAGAAGGCAAGAAATAACTAAAATCAGAGCAGAACTGAAGGAAATAGAGACACAAAAGACCCTTCAAAAAATCAATGAATCCAGGAGCTGGTTTTTTGAAAAGACCCACAAAATTGATAGACCACTAGCAAGACTAATAAAGAAGAAAAGAGAGAAGAATCAAATAGATGAAATAAAAAAGGGGAATATTTGAAATATTTGAATATATGAAATAAAAAAGAAGAATCAAATAGATGACAAAGGGGATATCATCACCGATCACACAGAAATACAAACTACCATCAGAGAATACTATAAACACCTCTACACAAATAAACTAGAAAATCTAGAAGAAATGGATAAATTCCTCGACACATACACTCTCCCAAGACTAAACCAGGAAGAAATTGAATCTCTGAATAGACCAATAACAGGCTCTGAAATTCAGGCAATAATTAATAGCTTAACAACCAAAAAATGTCCAGAACCAGATGGATTCACAGCCGAATTCTACCAGAGTACAAGGAGGAGCTGGTACCATTCCTTCTGAAACTATTCCAATCAATAGAAAAGAGGAAATCCACCCTAACTCATTTTATGAAGCCAGCATCATACTGATACCAAAGCCTGGCAGAGACACAACAAAAAAAGAGAATTTTAGACCAATTTCCTTGATGAACATCGATGCAAAAATCCTCAATAAAATACTGGCAAACCGAATCCAGCAGCACAGCAAAAAGCTTATCCACCATGATCAAGTGGGCTTCATCCCTGGGATGCAAGGCTGGTTCAACATACACAAATCAATAAATGTAATCCAACATATAAACAGAACCAAAAACAAAAACCACATGATTATCTCAATAAATGCAGAAAAGGCCTTTGACAAAATTCAACAACCCTTCATACTAAAAACTCTCAATAAATTAGGTATTGATGGGATGCATCTCCAAATAATCAGAGCTACCTATGACAAACCCACAGCCAATATCATACTGAATGGGCAAAAACTGGAAGCATTCCCTTTGAAAATTGGCACAAGACAGGGATGCCCTCTCTCACCACTCCTATTCAACATAGTGTTGGAAGTTCTGGCCAGGGCAATCAGGCAGGAAAAGGAAAAAAAAAGGCATTCAATTAGGAAAAGAGGAAGTCAAATTGTCCCTGTTTGAAGATGACATGATTGTATATCTAGAAAACCCCATTGTCTCAGCCCAAAATCTCCTTAAGCTGATAGGCAACCTCAGGAAAGTCTCAGGATACAAAATCAATGTACAAAAGTCACAAGCATTCTTATATACCAATAACAGACACACAGAGAGCCAAATCATGAGTGAACTCCCATTCACAATTGCTTCAAAGAGAATAAAATACCTAGGAATCCACCTTACAAGGGATGTGAAGGACCTCTTCAAGGAGAACTACAAACCACTGCTCAATGAAATAAAAGAGGATACAAACAAATGGAAGAACATTCCATGCTCATGGGTAGGAAGAATCAATATCGTGAAAATGGCCACACTGCCCAAGGTAATTTATAGATTCAATGCCATCCCCATCAAGCTACCAATGACTTTCCTCACAGAATTGGAAAAAACTACTTTAAAGTTCATATGGAACCAAAAAAGAGCCCACATTGCCAAGTCAATCCTAAGCCAAAAGAACAAAGCTGGAGGCATCACACTACCTGACTTCAAACTATACTACAAGGCTACACTAACCAAAACAGCATGGTACTGGTACCAAAACAGAGATATAGATGAATGGAACAGAATGGAGCCCTCAGAAATAATGCCACATATCTACAACTATCTGATCTTTGACAAACCTGACAAAAACAAGAAATGGGGAAAGGATTCCCTATTTAATAAACGGTGCTGGGAAAACTGGCTAGCCATAAGTAGAAAGCTGAAACTGGATCCCTTCCTTACACCTTATACAAAAATTAATTCAAGATGGATTAAAGACTTAAATGTTAGACGTAAAACCATAAAAACCCTAGAGGAAAACCTAGGCAATACCATTCAGGACATAGGCATGGGCAAGGACTTCATGTCTAAAACACCAAAAGCAATGGCAACAAAAGCCAAAATTGACAAATGGGATCTCATCAAACTAAACAGCTTCTGCACAGCAAAAGAAACTACCATCAGAGTTAATAGGCAACCTACAGAATGGGAGAAAATTTTTGCAACCTACTCATCTGACAAAGGGCTAATATCCAGAATCTACAATGAACTCAAACAAATTTACAAGAAAAAAACAAACAACCCCATCAAAAAGTGGGCAAAGGATATGAACAGACCCTTCTCAAAAGAAGACATTTATGCAGCCAAAAGAGACATGAAAAAATGCTCATCATCACTGGCCATCAGAGAAATGCAAATCAAAACCACAATGAGATACCATCTCACACCACTTAGAATGGCAATCATTCAAAAGTCAGGAAACAACAGGTGCTAGAGAGGATGTGAAGAAATAGGAACACTTTTACACTGTTGGTGGGACTGTAAGTTAGTTCAACCATTGTGGAAGTCAGTGTGGCGATTCCTCAGGGATCTAGAACTAGAAATACCATTTGACCCAGCCATCCCATTACTGGTTATACATCCAAAGGATTACAAATCATGCTGCTATAAAGACACATGCACACATATGTTTATTGCGGCACTATTCACAACAGCAAAGACTTGGAACCAACCCAAATGTCCAACAACAATAGACTGGATTAAGAAAATATGGCACATACACACCATGGAATACTATGCAGCCATAAAAAAGGATGAGTTCATGTCCTTTGTAGGGACATGGATGAAACTGGTAACCATCATTCTCAGCAAACTATCGCAAGGACAAAAAAAACAAACACCGCATGTTCTCACTCATAGGTGGGAATTGAACAATGAGAACACATGGACACAGGAAGGGGAACATCACAAGCCGGGGACTGTTGTGATGTGGGGGTTGGGGGGAGGGATAGCATTAGGAGATATACCTAATGCTAAATGATGAGTTAATGGGTGCAGCACACCAACATGGCACATGTATACATATGTAACAAACCTGCACGTTGTGCACATGTACCCTAAAACTTAAAGTACAAGAATAATAAAATTTGAAAAAAACACACTTGAACCAACTAATCAACATTAACATCATTAAGAGTAGGACAACTTGACATCATACACCTCATAATGTAAAGAATAAGTACACAGAGCTTCCTATGAACTAGTTTCAAAAAAACTGGACTTGAATGTAATTAAGTCTCTAGATCTTATATTCTAGAATTTGAATATAATTGTCTATAGTTCTTATATTCTAGAACTTGAATATAATTATATCTCTAGATCTCTAATGCAACAAATTTACAGGAAGTATGAGGGATAAAGGAACAAACTAGATGACACCATGAAGAAGCCATCAGCCAAATCCAGAGTGAGGAATGTTAAATGATGACACCAGCAACCTGATTTCTTCAACAAAGTAATGGCATTAAGAAAAAGGGAGATGAGGGGAAGAGAACCTGTTACAAACTGAAGAAAACAGACATATCAACTAAATATAAATGTGGTCTTTACTTAAATCCCACTTCTAATAAACCAACTGGAAAAGACATTTCTGAGAAAATTGGGAAATTTTTAAAAAGCCTTACATTTTAAGTGATATTAAGGAATTGGTGTTATTTTTGTTAGGTATAACAATAGTATCGTGGTTACGTTTTTAAGCCCTTATCTGTTAGCAATACCTACTGAAGTATTTATAGATAAAATAATATTGTTTTATCTATAAATGACTAATTTATTGATAAAATTGTTGGGGGAAAGAGAATCAAGTCAAGGGATTGAGGAAGACATTACATAAAATTGACAATTGTCGACAATTGTTGAAACTGAGTAATGGATATATTGGAGTTAAGTATACTAACTATACTTTCATGGATGTTTAAAAAATTCCATAATAAAAAGATACTTTAAACTCTTGGTTGAGTTCAGGTGTGACATTTTCAATTGTCAGGAATGCTATCCAGAACTTGTGCTAACCAGTCTTCCCTATTATGTGTAAGAAGCACACATTCCACACATTTGACATATTTACATGATGCTCTGTTCATCTCCCATTCTCCTTACTCGATGCATATCCCAATTGCCTCCAGGCCAAGGAAATAAAGGATTGAATGAGACCCAAAAATTATAGACCATGTGCATCAGTTGGTTCCACAGGCTAGTGACATCATAAAACTATTCAGTGTGTGGGCTAGCCTGGTTTAAGGTAATATTGGGTTTATTTTTGTCAGATGAGAACCGTGTTTGTCAGGACCCTTAATGCAGATGTTTCAATACAATGACAACCTTTAAATGTCAAAGCTGATTTTAAAATGAGACATTTCCAAGATTCATAAACTGGATTTAGAGCCCCTTTCTGGCACCACTGCTTTTCCTATGGACGAACACACAGAAAGGGCATGTGAAGACTTTGCAGTCCTCTGATGCTTCAGGCCTGCTGGGCTGGATGTGCAAACAGCAACACTATCAAGCGATTCCCCAAACAACTTAAATATCTTAAAAAAAAAAAAAGAAGTTTGGTGCTGTTGAAAAAAGAATATGGAAAAAACAATACTGCGACACAAAGATCAGCTATAAGAACACAACGATGCCATTATAAATGATAAAAAATCAACTTCTGAAAAAACACTGCAGAAAGCGCACAGATTTGGGAGTCAGATAAACCTGCATTTAAATCCTACTTTTATGTCTTGACCAGGTGTATATCCCATTGGCAGAATGTTAAACTTCTCCACGTTTCACTTCCCTCATTTGTCAAGTGGATATGAAAATGCCTATTTAATAGGACTTTTGTAAAAATTTAAGAAAATTTTACACATATATACAAGTGCTTAGTAAAACACATAAGTACTAAAAAATAGTAACTGTTACATGAATTACAGTGTGAAATGTTCTATCCAATTAAGATAAGAAGCTCCAAAACTACTTTGCTAGAAAACTAAAAAGGAATGCAACAAACCATTTTAAGACTATTTACTATTCATAACAAAACATGAGCACTTTATAAATCATTTATCAATGCTGAATACATGTCTCCTCAATGCGGTAGAAATGGATATTTCTACAAACAAAAGGCAAAATTACATTACTGAAAATGCCTTGAGTGAAGAGAACAATCAGTTGGTCAGTGTAAATTGCAATTCTCTATTTCCTACTACCATTTCATGAAATTTCCATCAGTTCCTTTGCCACATGACTTTGATTTCTTCCCATCAATTCCTGCCCAGCCTGGTGTGCAATTCCCTTGGCCTATGCCCATGTGCTAATCCATTATCTCAACTCTAAAGTACATATACCTTTTCTTTTGTGTCACGTACATACTTGATTCTCCTTAACTATTGTGTATCCCAATTCTACACTGCTATTTTTATGTAGTATAACTGTATCAATTTATTAATATGGTCACTTGCGATGCATAATAATTTGGATAGGCTTTTACGTATTGTTTTGCAAACTTACCATTTATGGAACCAGGTAATAGTGTAGATATATCTTCAGTTAGTTGCTCCTTTGGCATTCTGAAAACACTGTAGAAGTTTGTATTAATAATAAAAATAGCTAATATATATTGAGCATTCAACATGTATTAATAAATGCCTAAAATGCATTAACTAGTATTATCCTGATAACCCTAAAAAGAGGATACTACTACTATTTCCACTGTATAACAAGGAAACTGAGGCTTAAAAATCTCAATTCTTCCTGGAGTTCACATAGCTAGTACATAGAGGAATTGGTATAACAGGTCAGTTGGTCAGATTCACGAACCCTTACTCTTAACCATTAGACTTTATCATTCATTTGTATTAAGGATTCTGCATTACAATTACTGTATAAGCTCTTAAGCATATTATCTATCAAAGAATAAAAACACAAGCTCCAAGTTAGTAAAGGTTATATCTCATTCATCTGTGTATCCCTAGTACCTTAACCTACATCCTGCCATACATAGAAAATCAATCTTTGATGAATGAATAAATCAATTGATATCAAATATAAATTCTTCAAAGTTGTTAGCTCTTGCTATGTTTTGTTTTGAAATCAAATCTGAGGAATGTATCACCACTCATTTATTCACAGACTAACATAGTAATTGTGTTAACTATTCTGATCCATTAATTTAATGCAAACCCCCTGAGAATCTTTCATTAGCAGTATTTTAGTAGCCTCATTTAGTAGCCTAGTATTTTTAGGCACTTCAAAGTCACAAAACCAGTATTATATTTTTTCCAAAATACTCTGGGAATGTTTTTTATTTATCCAACTTTTAATCTAAGTAAACTTCCCACTTTACTTAGACCAAATTAATTAGGTGGTGTTCTGTTGGCTTTATATTTTTATTCCACTATTTAGAGTATATATAAGCCCAATTATTCCACTATTTATATTTTTATTCCACTATTTAGAGTATATATGAGCCCAATTTATTCCACTATTTAGAGTATATATAGGCCAAATTTATTCATATATATTTTTCAACATATATATGAATATATTGAAATATATATTTTGAAATATATTCACAAAATATATGAAAATATATATTTCAATATATTCAAAAATATATGAATATATATTTTTCAATATATTCATATATATGTTGAAAATATATATATGAATACCTATACTTTCACAGTGTTTCAACTCAATAAAATTAATATTGTCAAGAATTTGGAAATAACTTTTGAATTTAGGCAAGTAGCAAATTCTTTTTCATGATAATAGTAATCACGGACACAGACACCACTGAAAAAATAACTACCAAATAACAGAACTGATTAGGGTGGGAGGAGCTTCAAGATGGCTGAATAGAGGCATCTGGCACTCGCATCTTCCACAGAGAAGAACCAAAGTAGTGAGTAGAATACTTTGAATAGATTTCTAAGAGAGAACACTAGAATTAACAGAGAAGTGACAGGAACCACCTAAAGCAAGGAAGGAGAGAGAAGCAAGGCAGCCTGCTGTCCTAGGAACAGCTGGGAGCCCAGAGAGGCTCCCTAGTGCAGGGAAAGAGTAAGGGAAAGATCCCAGCAGTTTGCATTCCCACTGTGGACTCCTGTAATCCTCACCATGAGACAGTCCCTCCGTCTTCGTGGACCGAGACTAACATAGGGAGCTGCCTGGAGAACACACAAAGGTATTGGTGCAGAGTCGGAGCTCATGCTGCCTCCTTCACACTGCCCAAGACCTAATGAGCTACAGCAAAGCACCATATTGAAAGCCCAGCCCTTACCAGATTTCATCTTTTCTAGGGCCCAACAGTCCCCGCATCTCTTCATCCCTAAAGCTCCTTTGATATCTCCCATCCACAGCCTCCACGCTTCTGGCTGCTGCCACCAGGGCCAAAATGAAAGCTACTGAGAGCAACCCCTTCACCCACAGTAGTGGATATGCCACGCATTTGCAAGATCCCTAGGGCAGGCTCCCCCATAAGCAGCCGCTGTCTATATCAAAACTTCTCATATGCTCCACATAAATATATGCTTACCCATAAAAATTAAAATTAAAAAAATTAAAAATAGCTAGAAGAGAGGACTTGAAATATTCCCAACACATAGAAATGATAAATACTTGAGGTGATGAATACCTTAAATACACTGATTTGATTGTTACCCATTCCATGCATGTGTATTCCATACATATTAACAAAATATCACTTATACCCCATAAATATCTACAAATATTAAGCATCAATAAAAAATTTAGAACTAAAAATCCTTTTATTTGGCTTCTCATCATCATTAAATATCATTATCTAAAAGAAACATTTATTGAGTAACTCCTATGTGTAAGACGTAGTACTAACAGCCAAAGAAGAGATTAGTTTTAACATAATATGAACTCTTATTGTATGTCCTTGAGTTGGTAGCTCAACTATTTTGTGCAATTATCTCTTCACTTGTAGAATGGGAGTGTCCATTTCTATCTCTTCATACTTCACAGAGTTGTGAGATTTAGTAAAATTTTAAATGAGACTTTTGTTTAAAGATTCTGCATAAACTCAAGATATCTTTACCTCTAGGTATCATATTAAACTTACATGAAGCAAGCAATACTAAACAGCACAATGAGAGAGACATGGGACTTGAAATCAAGAAGCCCAGATCTTTGATAAGCTCTGACATCTTGCTTGAGGGTCAGATGACTGAGAAATAGGCTAGTCTCCCCATCAAGCAAAGGCAAGTCCTGGACAAAAGAGAAAAGGCAAGTCCTGATTATCCTAAGGACAGACACCCAAAGATGTAAGTTTCAAATATGTCTGAACTAGGAAGATCCACAAAGAAGGAAGATAAACAAAATGAGTCTCATAATCCATAGTCCCCAACTCTGTAGATTTAGGTTGTTATGAATTCAATTAGGCTGTTGTCATTCATTCACTTTTTTCACCAAAAAGTTATTAAACACCTAATACATGTCAGGCACTATGCTGATCATTGGGAACCTAAAGATAAATTAGACAAAAGTCTGTCTCTCAAAACAAAAATAAATAAAGCTAGGAAAACAAATAAATACATTAAAATTTTATAAGAAACTGTGAAAGTTGCTGTAATAAATGTACACACTAATCATACTAGGAGCATATAAAAACAGCATGTAAACCAAAGTAAGAGAGGACAGGAGAGGCTAAATCCAAAAGGATAAGTAAGCACTACCAAATGAAAGGGATTGAGGAGGCTTTCCAAGCAAGAGGAATAGCATAACAAATCATTGCAACACCTCCATTATCTTAATTTTCCACCATTCCCTTCTCCAATCAACATCTCAAGTGATTCTTATGCACCCCATCCAGTACCCTATCAACAATTTTTTGACCAATACAGGACCTCCAGTCTACAGACTCTATCACTTTTACACTGTCTCTCACCCTACTCCTGTCTTCTTTTCCTTCATTACCCAACTTCAATTCCAAGACTCATCATTAAATTCGCTTTTTTACATATGCTCTCAATTTCCTTGCTCCTTTCATAAATTCTGGGTGAGACTCCAATTCTACTTAAATGCAACTGTCTGTCTACCCTGTGCATAGCCTGAACAACTCAATGTTGTTGGAGAAAAGCAAACCACCATGCAACAGATCTCACTTTACACTTATTTCTAGTAAGCTAAAAAAAAAAAATTAAAATAAAAAAATGCTCTTGATACTGCCTGGCAATTCTCACTTCCCTACTGTCCTACTCTCCTAAAAATCTATTTCACACATCTCACTTCAAACAATAAACACCTCTTCTGCCTCCTTGCTCTCAGCTCGGGCCTTTGTTCCAATTTCACCAAAAAATAGAACCCTTCAGAAGAGTAACTTCTACATCCTGTTTTCCCCACCACAACTGCCACTCTATATATCCTGCCATCCTGCCAGTTCAAAATGGTGAACCACCCAAGATCCTATTGGGGGCCAACTCCTCCACTTGTAAATGGTTCCCATCTGCTCTCATTTAGTCAAGGGCATTGCTTCTGCCGTTACTCCTACTCTCTTCCACCATCACGAATTTTTCTCTCTACTGAGTCAATAACATTTTCTTCTTAAAACGCTTTCCTCCCTTGGCTTATGAGGCACCACTCTCTCAGTTCTTTTTCTACCTCAGGGGCTGCTTATTCAGTCTCCTTCGCTGTTTTTTCCTTCTCTTCTAAAACTATAAACGTAGAAGTACTAAGACCTCTTCTGCTCTCTCCTAGGTGAGCTCATCTATAAATTCCATCTATACTTTCACACTCTTCAGTCCCAACCTCTCCCCTGAACTATTGTCTCTCATATAGAGCATGAAGATTCAGAGCTTTATTGAGGGGAGGCAGAGTGGGGTGAGGAGGGCATCCATAGAGAAGGGTGGTCCAGGATAAGAATCACAGTCCAAGCAGGGTTAAGAGGGGATCAGTGTGGGAGAGAAATTCAGCATGGAGTATCAGAGCCCAAATATGGTGAGAAGGATATTCATGCAATAGGATAGTCTGACATGAGGAGTCCAACCACGGAGTGGTCTATACAAGATGAATAAGGGATATAAGGGATGGACCATGAAACACAAAAGCCCAGGCAGGAAGAGGAAGACCTTCCCAAGGCAGTGTGGCCAGGCACAGAGTACCACAATTCCGCGCAAGTGAGGGAAGGAGGATGTTCATATTAGTACTACTATCTAGACACTACAGTGTGTCCATACAGATGTGTGACCAGGTACAGGGTCAAGATCTAAGTAGGATGAAGAGGATATCCAGGCATCTTTTAAACCAGGGACCTATTTGGTCTCTTTAAAGTAATTTTCAAAATCTCTAACCTGATATAGTATGTGTTTTTCAAGCTCACTTACTGTTATATCCATGTTCTACCTATAAATACAAAATACTGTGGCAACTTGTTGGAATGGGAGTGGGTAGGTACATGAGTGGTGGCCAGGTCTAGTATCATAGAAGAAGTGACAATATTTCTCGGACTGTAAGGATTAATTTGCTTTCCCTAGATGGAGAGAGGGAGCAAAGTTAATCTACACCAAAGGAATTGCAAAGATGTAGAATCATAAAAAATGTCATCCATTTAGTAATTTAAACTAGTTAAAGTCTGGAATGACATAATTTCAATTTGAACAGTAGATTATGAGAAGATACAGTTCCTAGATAAATCAGAGAACCCAACATCCATGTAGTAGTAGTGAGTATGGCATATAGGTAACATATCCAGTTCTGAAGTTAGATTTGCGCTATTATCTCTGCTTCGGAAATTACTCTTTGTATGATCCTGGACAAATTCCTAAACATTATATACCTCCATTTCTCTACCTGTAAAATTGGAAATAGTAACTGCTTCTACTTATTTCATAGATTTATTATGAAGATTAAATCATATAATTCCCTTAGACCAGTGATTCTCAACCAGGGGGTAATTTTGCCCCCAAGGGACTTTTAGTAACATCTGGAGACATTTTTTATTATCATGACTGGGGAGGTGGGGAGGCTGCTACTGTTATCTAGTAGGTAAAAGTCAAGGATGTTCTTAATATCCTATCATCCACAGGACGTCCTTCACACAAAGAATTTGTGTTCACACAAAGGACCAAAATATTAACAGTTCTGAAGTTGTAAAACCCTAACTTATAGTATACAGTGAATAAATGTTATGCAGAAAGAGGAGGAGGAGGAGGACGAAGTAAGGAGAAGGAAAAAGTGGTGGGAGGAGGAGGAGGAGGAATGATGCTGTGCACAGGAGATGAGCTTACTGCAGCTGCTTTCTGCTATGGTGAGTGCTAAGACATCATGACCTGCTTGTCATTGACTGCACCCCCTAATCCCAGCCACCACTTACTCTTCTACTTACACAATTGGTCATAGGATGATTAGATAAGAATTACAAACTGGTGGGCCCTGAAAGGGGAGTCAAGCATCTGACCAAAGATAAGTTTATAAAACAGGAAGCATGAGTGACCAAACTCCCCTGTAACTCTAACACATAGGCACCATCTCCTGTCCCATGAAAAATCAACTCAGACCTGAGAACAGTAAATCGCAAGACCCAATAACCAACCATGAAAGCCAGCAGTTCACTCAGTCACTAGTCTTGAAAGAGTGATTCATACAACTCATGTCTAATGAACCAGGCATGTATTAAAAATGGACCATATCACACTAAACATTTCTCCCATATAAATCCTGTGAGGCCAAAAGATCTCTGAAGATTCTGCAATCCAGTAGGTGACAAAGCTAGAAATGGCTAAGGACAAGAACAGAGGATGCCCTGGTGAATATATAGGATCCATGACAGTATAGCTTTCTTCAAACTAAGCTTCAGCTAACCACGCTTTGGCAGAACAAAATACAGAAGCAAGGGTTGAGCCACAAACCAAAGAGCAATCTGCATGTATATAGACGTGGAAAGAATTGCTTGTCAGAGGCTGGTTTTTCTCAGCCACAGGCTCATATGCGATGGTATCATCTTCAAATTATGAAGGACAATTTGATTCTTTATCGAGGTATGCAGGGAACCAATGAAGGATAATACCCTAGTTGACAAGTTAATGTCTCAACAGGAAAGACCAATTAAGAAATGTGTCGTTTAAGGCACTGCCTATACTTCCAGAATCAACTCAATGTTTTTGTTTGAACTGACATCTGAAAAGAACAACTAAATGCTGGGTCTGGAGTGAGGCAGAAATGGGTTTCAGTATTAGCTCCACCATTCACTGACTGCGTCTTTGAGGAAAAGTTATTAAACTCTCCAGACCCCAATTTCCTCAACTCTAGAACGGGGATGCTAATACTAGCTACACTGTGGAGCTGTAGTGAGGATTAACTGTGATAATTCAGGTAGAATTCCTATCTCCACACCAAGCACAGAGTAAGCCTTTGGTATATGCTGGCTGCCTTTGGTGTCCATGAAAAAAATCATTTATTTAATTTTCATATATCATCTCCTATATTTGAGAGGAAAGAACACAGGTCTTCTCAATCATATCACATGTCGATAACTGTGAATTGGAGTGCAGGGGTTCATATACACTAAAAATAGAACTATAAAAAAAACTGACTGATGAATGTGTTCATAATTCTTCCCCAATGTAAACATAACATTTGTTTAGTTTTGATATATCTATTCAAATGTTTGTCCTTCTGTGTTCTTTCTCACACCCATATTACCACCACCACTTTTAGAAGAAAGGACATTTCTTTTGAATAATCTGTTCCTCTTATATTTTTCTTTCTCTGCTGTGCTACTGATCAACCATTGTCAGAAATCTGTCAGCAACAGAAGTTCCACTCAGTGCCAGGTACAGTGGCTCATGCCTGTAATCCCAATACTTTGGGAGGCTGAGGCAGGAGAATTGCTTGATGCCAGGAATTGGTCAACATAGTGAGACCCCATCTCTACAAAAAGATTTAAAAATTAGCTAGGCATAGTGGCTCGTGCCTGTAGTCCTAGCTATTCAGGAGGCTGATGCAGGAGGATCGCTGGAGCCTAGGAGTTTGAGGTTACGGTGAGCTATGATTACTCCACTGCATTCCAGATTAGAAGACAGAGCAAGACTGTGTCTCAATAAAAAAGGAAGAAGAAGAAGAAAGAAGAAGAAGAGGAAGAAAGAAGAAAAGAAGAGGAAGAAGAAGAAGAAGAACAAGAAGAAGAAGAAGAAGGAGAAGAAGAAGGAAGAAGAAGAAGAGAGAGGGAGGGGGAGAGGGAGGAGGAGAAGTTGTTCCACTGGCAGAAGTTTCCTAGTGGTCACTGCAGTAGCTCAGTCCCAGAAATTATAATGTGAAAACAAACCCCTTTCTTCCTGGAATGCTGAAGTTAAGCTATCCCAAAGCCCACGATTAGAACATGATTGCTTCTAATGAAAGATACACTTAGTAAAATATAAGTCAGTTTCATATCTAGAGGGAGAATAATAATAGGTTAGAATACTAGAATAAAAGAAAGGAAGGAAAGAAGCACAAAATTAAATTAGTATTACCACTGATTGTTTTGTGAGTTGCAATAAATCAGTTTTCACTGTAAGTGAAACATGAAAAATGTTATGATCACTAACATTTTTTAAGTACCTACTAATGTGCCAAGCACAGTTCTAAGTCTTTTACATGTATTAACTCACAACAATCTTATGAGGTAGAAATTATGACAACTGCATTTTGTAAGATGAGGGAAAGGAAGGTTAGGGAGGTGAACTGCCAAGATTACACAGCTAGTAAGTGGCAGATCTGGGGTTTAAACCCAGGTAGTATGACTCCAGAGACTTTCCTTTTAACCTCTACTCTTTGATGTCCCTGAATAAAAGTAAAGGAATATTGCCTATCAGACAGCATTAGAAATCTAGACAACAACCCATTTCACAAGATAACATTAGGTAATGAAGCTATAATCTCATCATGGTAACAATTTAAATGATTTTGCCCCCAACCAAAGGTAATGATGTATTTTAAGGAGAGTAAAGAAAATCTTTTAATTCATTAGGATTGTACAGTCAGCCCACAAAACTTTCAGAATTTGGTGATTGTAATCGTCTTAATGAGAATGAGTATTTTTTTCTTCCAAGAGTTTAACATTGTTACCAGAAAGTAATATGAGGTTTTCTCCAAGTAGTTTAACTTAACTATAAAGGTCTGTCTTAAAGTGTTCTAATTTTTCATTGTCTTTTTCTATTTAATTCACAAATTTCTCATTTCCCCTTAAGTGAATAAACCATAAACTCAAATATTTTTCTTCTCATTGGCTCACAAGCACCATCTAGTGAAAAAACAGAATAATTACAGAATAGTTTCTCATGGGAATCACTATTTACTTTGTATTAACAAAGCCCAATACAATACCATTTTTTCATTGTTCTAAAACAGAATGAGATGTGTTCAATGAAACGTTATAGACAGGGCTAAAATTTGCATTCAAAAGTTGTTATTGTTTTGAATTTGCAGATATTGAGAACTAGCTTGCTTTCTATTTCCAACCCCTATTGGCCTTCCCACTACCAGGGACTATGAGTTATCAGATAGCATTTAAGTGATAAATTTTATGGTACCAATATTGCAGAATTGTTTTTGAAATTTATTGTTCTGTATCAGCCCACCCTTTGCTCTCTCCCTTTTCCTTTTCATTTCTCGTGCTATGTTTTAAAAATATATTCACCAAACCATCTATTGAGGACAACACCTGCCCTCAAGAAGTTCACAGTTTAGTAGATTTAGATGTTAGGGAAATAAAGTATTACAGGTATTATGATAGTGTATAGTGTATAGTAGAATTAATCAATTCAGATAGAATTGGCTACTATTTTGCAATTTATTGAAGATCAAGAAGCACATCTTATTATACAGCAGAAACTCTTTTAGCCAGCCTCCACTTAACCAACTCACCACATTAACTGAAGCTCTTCATTGCATCTGTAAAATATATTGATTAATTCCCACTGTATACTGAATGCTTTGGGCTAGTAGGCTACTCTAAAATGCTCGTGGACTTCTGTTGCTACCAGCTAATTGTATGCTTAACAAGAGGCAACTGGGTTTTGTTTCCAAACATGTTCATGCAAGATTTACTTGCAGTCACACAATATTAATTACACAATTTAATTAAATAATACATCAACCAATAAAATATAAGTTTAAGTACTATTGTCAAATCAGGTTGGAGTGAAACAACTATAAAAGATTTGAGGAAAATCATAAAAACTAAAAGAATTCTGCATTCAAATTGCATTGAAGATGTTTTTAGGTTTTTACTCTAATTAAAAAAAACACTTACATATGTTTTATGCAAGAGAGACAGTATGCAGCATTTCTAGTATCTCAAACCTTAAGATGAAGTGAACAATGATGACAAAAGGATTAATAACCAAGAACCATATAAAAAAGTGGCAAAGAGGCTTAAGAATAATATCAAAAAAAGCAAAAGCACAAAGGGAGCTCAAGGCTGTGGAAAAAAACGATAAACTTCGCCCTTAAAATCATATTTAGCGAAAAATGAGAGCAGGAGATGTGCACATCTTTGGAGTATGGTAGATGATGTCATAATAAGTAGCAGAGAGAAAGTTGATCTCAAATCCCATTTTCCTCTGTTTCCTGTAAAAGAGAGTGAAACTTAGATGGAAAAAAGACCCTTACAAAGGACCTCATAACTCCTCTAAATTGCGTTCAAATAAAACTTTCACATGCTATTTCCAAGCATAATTCCAGAGCATGCTTTGAGCTGACGGAATCTGTAGTCAGCCATCTTTAAAGAATCAAGACAAACTAGAAAAGTGTTACAAGTGTTACAAATATATTCCTGACCAAAAATAGCAAGAAGTGGATAGTGCAAATGATGGACTGGACTGTTAATCATCTTCAGCTACATTCCAGAACAAATTATTAAAATCTTAGACTATGAGAATTTTTAAAGGGAACCATGTTGAGTATGGATCAGAATTAGTCCATAGAAAACAAGTCCTACCAGAACTAACTCATTTCTGGGTTTGTGTATTTATTACGTTAGTCAGTTTCCTATTTTTGTGTGCTTTTAGAAGATATTTGACAAAGCTTCTAAGATATTTTTCTGGACAAAAAGTGAAGAAATATGAGTTCAATATACACTGTTGTTTCTACCTAAAGTACCCAGATTAACAGATCAGAGTCAGCCTTGGAGAAGAGTTTGGAATGCATGTTGCCCAGTTTTAGCCTAAGCCCTACAAAATGATGACATCTTTTTTCCCTCAGTGAATCCAGTGAGAAAATTGATGCTGTATTTGCAGGTGACACAAAATTAGAAGGAACAGTCAACACATTGGATGAAACAGAATCAGAAACCTGATCTCAGAGGATAGAAAATGGGCTCAAATGAGTCAAGTTAAAAAAAAAAAAAACTACATGTGTAAATGGGAGAGAAGTGGATTCACATCAGCAGCATGTGTAGAAAAAGATGAAGGGTTTTAGTTAAGTTCAATGTAAGAAAAAGAAGTGTCAAAAGAGTTCATGTTATCATAGACTGTATTAATTAAAGAATTAGTAGCCTAGAGAGGAGATGCCCAGAATAGTCTGTCAGTGGTGTCAAATGTTACAGAAATGTGCAAGAAAATGCATTTGAGATATGTATTTGGTGATGAGGTTATTGTTTATTTTCCAAAGTGATTTCAGTTAAATAATTAAGGTAGGGACCAACAAAAAAAGTGTTTAAGGAGCAAACAGAATGTGAGCAAAAGTACCCATTAGAGGGCTTTGATTGGTAAAGGGAAGAAAATAACTTTTAGTTAGAGAAGATAAGCTAATATTAGATTAATGTTAAGTACTCTTGTTTTTTTAAAAAAACTTTGAAATTTTATGCAATTTAGAGTAAAACAATTAAAATTCAAAAACTATATGCTTAGTATTCCTAGATTATTATCCAGCTTCAGCTGTGCTGTCTCTAATAATCAGTAATTTTTATATTTTATTTTAATTTTTTTTAGATAATCAAGCATATCAGAAAGACCAACTCTGGGTGATACAAAGGAACTAGAATATGGTTTAGCAGAATTATTGGAGTAGTAAAAAGAAAAGAGGAATCTAAACTGTGAGCAACAGCAGACAGAAAGAAAATTTTCTGCCTATCAGCTCTACCATAAAGGAACAACCTGTATAGGAAACATGGGCCAGAATGGAACAGAGAAAAGAGTCAGAAGATGATGAAGAACCCAGACAATAAAAAGAGGAGCACTAGAAGTAAAAGGAGGACAGAAATTCTGCCCAAACCAGGCTAGACTACAAGCTTCGTAATTTTTGAATAAGGAAAGAGTAATAGTTAACACCGAACCACAATATGGTTTTCTAGTTGAATAATTTGTAGCTTGTTATGTGGATATGTATGCTTAGGTAGATAATAAGGACTACAGCTATACCATGAAAAAGAGAGGGAGAAGAAGAGAGAGAGAGAGGGAGAGAGAGAAAGGAAAAGAGAGGGAAGAAAGACAGGGAAAACTACTCAAGAGCAGCCTGCCCATAAAAAGGAGTACTACAGACCCTGGGAGTGAAGCACATGATCCTTCTCATGGCACCACACCAAAACAACTGATTCTGTATTTGTAAAGGGTGAAAAAATCTTTCTGAAAAATTGACTCTACCAAACACATGCATGGAGTTAAGCAAATGTCAAATTGGTACAATTACTATATTTCTTTGCTTCTTTGTTTAGTATCACAAAGAGTTCAAAAATTACAAATAGTTTCAACTTACTAAGAAGTTGTTTTCTAAATGTTAGTTGGCAAATCAGTTCTATGACAGCAAAGTGTTGTGGTTCAGAGTGGAGCCAGACAGCCCAGATTCAAATCCTGATGCCACCACCTACTTAATTAATTGGGCCCTGAGCTTCCACATCTATAAAATGGGATAGCTACTCAAAGGATTGTTCTGCTGTAATTAATAAGTTAGTATATTGAAAGTCTTTAGGACAGTGGTTGGTACTTAATCAGTGTTAAACAAATGTTAGCTATTGTAATTAGCATCCTTATAGAAAGAGGAACAGGAGCATAATAGGGCCGTGGCTATGGGAAAAAAACAGGAGAGAAATACCATGTCACCAGGAAACTGATGATAAACAGGCATAAGTCATTTTATTGTGCTTTAAGGCATTTTGCAGATATTGTGCTTTTTTACAAATTGAAAGTTTGTAGCAACCCTGCATTCAGCAAGTCTGTCAGCATCATTTTTCCAACAGCATGTGCTCACTTTATGTCTTTGTGTCACATTTTGGTAATTCACATAATATTTCAGACTTTTATATTATTTTTATATTTGTTATGGTGATCTGTGATCAGTGATTTTAATGTTACTATTGTAATCATTTTGGGATTGATAAATGTTCTGTGTGTTCTGACTGCTCCATCAACCAGCCATTCCCCAATCTCTTGCCTTCTCCTCAGGCCCTCCCTATTACCTAAGACACAATAATATTAAAATTAGGACAATTAATAACCCTATAATGGCCTCTTAAGTTTTCAAGTAAAAGGAAGAGTTGCATATCTCTCACATTAAGTAAAGAGATAGAAATGATTAAGCTAAGTGAGGAAGGCATCTTGAAGGCCAAGACAGGCTGAAAGCTATGCTTTTTGTGCCAGTTAACCAAGTTGTAAATGCAAAGGAAAAGTTCTTGAAAAAAATTAAAAGTGCTACTCCAGTGAACACGTGAATGATAAGAAAGTGAAACAGGCTTATGGCTGATATGGAGAAAACTTGAGTGGCCTGGAGAGACGATCAAACCAGCCACAACCTTTCATTAAGCCAAACCTAATCCAGAGCAAGGCTTAACTCTCTTCAATTCTCTGAAGGCTGAGAGAGGTGAGGAAGCAGCTACAGAAGAAAAGTAGAAAGCTAGCAGAGATTGGCTCATGAAGTTTAAGGAAAGAAGCCATCTCTGTAACATAAAAGTGCAAGGTAAAGCATCAAGTGCTGTTGTAGAAAGTGCAGCAAGTTATCCAGAAGATTTAGCTAAGATAATTGAAGGAGGTGATCGCGCTAAACAAAAGATTTTCAATACAAATGCAACAGCCTTCTACTGGAAGAAGATGACATCCAGGAATTTTGTAACTAGAGAGGAGAAATCAATGTCTGGTTTCAAAGTGTCAAAGGACAGGCTGACTCTCTTGTGAGGGGCTAATGCAGGTGGTGACTTAAAGTTTATGCCAATGCTCATTTACCATTCTGAAAATTCTAGAGCCCTTAAGAATTATGCTAAACCTACTCTTCCTGTGCTCTAGAAATGAAACCGCAGAACCTGGATGACAGTGCATCTGTTTATAGCATGGTTTACTGAATATTTTAAGCCCACTGTTGAAAACTACTGCTCAGAAAAATAGATTTCTTTCAAACTATTACTGCTTATTGACAATGCACCTACTTATCCAAGGGCTCTGCTGGAGATGTGCAAGCAGATTAATGTTATTTCATGCCTGCTAACACAAGAGTCATTCTGCAGCCCATGAGTCAGGAAGTAATTTTGACTTCCAAATCTTATTATTTCAGAAACACATTTTGTAAGACCATAGCTACCATAGATAGTAATTTCTCTGATGGATCTGGGCAAAGTCAATTGAAAAGCTTCTGGGAAGGATTCACCATTCTAGATACCATTAAGGACATTCATGATTCATGAGAAGAGGTCAAAATATCAATATTAACAGGAGTTTGGAAGAAGTTGATTCTAACCCTAAAGGATGACTTTGAGGGGTTCAAGGCAGAATGGAGGAAGTAACTGCAGATGTGATGGAAATAGCAAGAGAACTAGAGTTAGAAGTGGAGCCTGAAGATGAGACTGAATTGCTGCAATATCATGATCAAACTTTAACATATGAGGAGTTGCTTCTTATGGATGAGCAAAGAAAGTGAGATGGAATCTACTCCTGGTGAAGATGCTGTAAACACTGTTGAAATGACAACAAAGGATTTAGAGTAAACTTCGTTGATGAAGAAGCAGCAGGGTTTGAGACACCAATTTGAAAAGAGGTTCTATGAGAGTAAAATGCTATTACACAGCATCACATACTACAGGGAAATCTTTCATAAAAGGAAGAGTCCATCAATGCAGCAAACTTCACTGTTGTCTTATTTTAAGAAATTGTCACAGTCACCTCAATCTTCAGCCACCACTACCCTGACCAGTCAGGAGCCATTAACATCAAGGCAAGACCATCCACCAGCAAAAAACTACATATATATATGACTCATTTATGGCTCTGATAATTGCATTTTGTAGCAATTTAAGTATTTTTAATTAAGGTATGTACATTTTTAAAGACATAATGCTATTGCACACTTAGTTGACTATAGTTTAGTGTAAACATAACTTTTTTTAATTTATTTTTTTTTTATTATACTTTAAGTTTTAGGGTACATGTGCACATTGTGCAGGTTAGTTACATATGTATACATGTGCCATGCTGGTGCGCTGCACCCATTAACTCGTCATCTACCATTAGGTATATCTCCCAATGCTATCCCTTCCCCCTGCCCCCACCCCACAACGGTCCCCAGAGTGTGATATTCCCCTTCCTGTGTCCATGTGATCTCATTGTTCAATTCCCACCTATGAGTGAGAATATGCGGTGTTTGGTTTTTTGTTCTTGCGATAGTTTACTGAGAATGATGATTTCCAATTTCATCCATGTCCCTACAAAGGACATGAACTCATCATTTTTTATGGCTGCATAGTATTCCATGGTGTATATGTGCCACATTTTCTTAATCCAGTCTATCATTGTTGGACATTTGGGTTGGTTCCAAGGCTTTGCTATTGTGAATAATGCCACAATAAACATACGTGTGCATGTGTCTTTATAGCAGCATGATTTATAGTCCTTTGGGTATATACCCAGTAATGGGATGGCTGGGTCAAATGGCATTTCTAGTTCTAGATCCCTGAGGAATCGCCACACTGACTTCCACAATGGTTGAACTAGTTTACAGTCCCACCAACAGTGTAAACGTGTTCCTATATCTCCACATCCTCTCCAGCACCTGTTGTTTCCTGACTTTTTACTGATCGCCATTCTAACTGGTGTGAGATGGTATCTCATTGTGGTTTTGATTTGCATGTCTCTGATGGCCAGTGATGATGAGCATTTTTTCATGTGTTTTTTGGCTGTATAAATGTCTTCTTTTGAGAAGTGTCTGTTCATGTCCTTTGCCCACTTTTTGATGGGGTTGTTTGTTTTTCTCTTGTAAATTTGTTTGAGTTCATTGTAGATTCTGGATATTAGCCCTTTGTCAGATGAGTAGGTTGCAAAAATTTTCTCCCATTTTGTAGGTTGCCTGTTCACTCTGATGGTAGTTTCTTTTGCTGTGCAGAAGCTCTTTAGTTTAATTAGATCCCATTTGTCAATTTTGTCTTTTGTTGCCATTGCTTTTGGTGTTTTAGACATGAAGTCCTTGCTCATGCCTATGTCCTGAATGGTAATGCCTAAGTTTTCTTCTAGGGTTTTTATGGTTTTAGGTCTAATATGTAAGTCTTTAATCCATCTTGAATTGATTTTTGTATAAGGTGTAAGGAAGGGATCCAGTTTCAGCTTTCTACATATGGCTAGCCAGTTTTCCCAGCACCATTTATTAAATAGGGAATCCTTTCCCCATTGCTTGTTTTTCTCAGGTTTGTCAAAGATCAGATAGTTGTAGATATGTGGCGTTATTTCTGAGGGCTCTGTTCTGTTCCATTGATCTATATCTCTGTTTTGGTACCAGTACCATGCTGTTTTAGTTAGTGTAGCCTTGTACTATAGTTTGAAGTCAGGTAGTGTGATGCCTCCAGCTTTGTTCTTTTGTCTTAGGATTGACTTGGCAATGCGGGCTCTTTTTTGGTTCCATACGAACTTTAAAGTAGTTTTTTCCAATTCTGTGAAGAAAGTCATTGGTAGCTTGATGGGGATGGCATTGAATCTATAAATTACCTTGGGCAGTATGGCCATTTTCACGATATTGATTCTTCCTACCCATGAGCATGGAATGTTCTTTCATTTGTTTGTATCCTCTTTTATTTCCTTGAGCAGTGGTTTGTAGTTCTCCTTGAGGAGGTCCTTCACATCCCTTGTAAGTTGGATTCCTAGGTATTTTATTCTCTTTGAAGCAATTGTGAATGGGAGTTCACTCATGATTTGGCTCTCTGTTTGTCTGTTGTTGGTGTATAAGAATGCTTATGATTTTTGTACATTGATTTTGTATCCTGAGACTTTGCTGAAATTGCTTATCAGCTTAAGGAGATTTTGGGCTGAGACAATGGGGTTTTCTAGATATACAATCATGTCATCTGCAAAGAGGGACAATTTGACTTCCTCTTTTCCTAATTGAATACCCTTTATTTCCTTCTCCTGCCTCATTGCCCTGGCCAGAACTTCCAACACTATGTTGAATAGGAGTGGTGAGAGAGGGCATCCCTGTCTTGTGCCAGTTTTCAAAGGGAATGCTTCCAGTTTTTGCCCATTCAGTATGATATTGGCTGTGGGTTTGTCATAGATAGCTCTTATTATTTTGAAATACATCCCATCAATACCTAATGTATTGAGAGTTTTTAGCATGAAGGGTTGATGAATTTTGTCAAAGGCTTTTTCTGTATCTATTGAGATAATCATGTGGTTTTTGTCTTTGGCTCTGTTTATATGCTGGATTACATTTATTGATTTGCATATATTGAACCAGTCTTGCATCCCAGGGATGAAGCCCACTTGATCATGGTGGATAAGCTTTTTGATGTGCTGCTGGATTCGTTTTGCCAGTATTTTGCTGAGGATTTTTGCATCAATGTTCATCAAGGATATTGGTCTAAAATTCTCTTTTTTGGTTGTGTCTCTGCCTGGCTTTGGTATCAGAATGATGCTGGCCTCATAAAATGAGTTAGGGAGGATTCCTTCTTTTTCTATTGATTGGAATAGTTTCAGAAGGAATGGTACCAGCTCCTCCTTGTACTCTGGTAGAATTCGGCTGTGAATCCATCTGGTCCTGGACTCTTTTTGGTTGGTAAGCTATTGATTATTGCCACAATTTCAGATCCTGCTATTGGTCTATTCAGAGATTCAACTTCTTCCTGGTTTAGTCTTCGGAGAGTGTATGTGTCGAGGAATTTATCCATTTCTTCTAGATTTTCTAGTTTATTTGCGTAGAGGTGTTTGTAGTATTCTCTGATGGTAGTTTGTATTTCTGTGGGATCGGTGGTGATATCCCCTTTATCATTTTTTATTGCGTCTATTTGATTCTTCTTTTCTTCTTTATTAGTCTTGCTAGCGGTCTATCAATTTTGTTGATCTTTTCAAAAAAAACCAGCTTCTGGATTCATTAATTTTTTGAAGGGTTTTTTGTGTCTCTATTTCCTTCAGTTCTGCTCTGATTTTAGTTATTTCTTGCCTTCTGCTAGCTTTTGAATGTGTCTGCTCTTGCTTTTCTAGTTCTTTTAATTGTGATGTTAGGGTGTCAATTTTGGATCTTTCCTGCTTTCTCTTGTGGGCATTTAGTGCTATCAATTTCCCTCTACACACTGCTTTGAATGCATCCCAGAGATTCTGGTATGTTGTGTCTTTGTTCTCGTTGGTTTCAAAGAACATCTTTATTTCTGCCTTCATTTCGTTATGTACCCAGTAGTCATTCAGGAGCAGGTTGTTCAGTTTCCATGTAGTTGAGCGGTTTTGAGTGAGTTTCTTAATCCTGAGTTCTAGTTTGATTGCACTGTGGTCTGAGAGATAGTTTGTTATAATTTCTGTTCTTTTACATTTGCTGAGGAGAGCTTTACTTCCAAGTATGTGGTCAATTTTGGAATAGGTGTGGTGTGGTGCTGAAAAAAATGTATATTCTGTTGATTTGGGGTGGAGGG
The DNA here is from genome assembly GCF_028858775.2 of Pan troglodytes. Classification (NCBI taxonomy): domain Eukaryota; kingdom Metazoa; phylum Chordata; class Mammalia; order Primates; family Hominidae; genus Pan; species Pan troglodytes. Next base: position 69,070,279 of record NC_072402.2, read on the forward strand.
TTCTGTAGATGTCTATTAGATCTGCTTGGTGCAGAGCTGAGTACAATTCCTGGGTATCCTTGTTGACTTTCTGTCTCGTTGATCTGTCTAATGTTGACTGTGGGGTGTTAAAGTCTCCCATTATTAATGTGTGGGAGTCTAAGTCTCTTTGTAGGTCACTCAGGACTTGCTTTATGAATCTGGGTGCTCCTGTATTGGGTGCATATATATTTAGGATAGTTAGCTCTTCTTGTTGAATTGATCCCTTTACCATTATGTAATGGCCTTCTTTGTCTCTTTTGATCTTTGTTGGTTTAAAGTCTGTTTTATCAGAGACTAGGATTGCAACCCCTGCCTTTTTTTGTTCATTTGCTTGGTAGATCTTCCTCCATCCTTTTATTTTGAGCCTATGTGTGTCTCTGCACGTGAGATGGGTTTCCTGAATACAGCACACTGATGGGTCTTGACTCTTTATCCAATTTGCCAGTCTGTGTCTTTTAATTGGAGCATTTAGTCCATTTACATTTAATGTTAATATTGTTATGTGTGAATTTGATCCTGTCATTATGATGTTAGCTGGTTCTTTTGCTGGTTAGTTGATGCAGTTTCTTCCTAGTCTCGATGGTCTTTACATTTTGGCATGATTTTGCAGCGGCTGGTACCAGTTGTTCCTTTCCATGTTTAGCGCTTCCTTCAGGAGCTCTTGTAAGGCAGGCCTGGTGGTGACAAAATCTCTCAGCACTTGCTTGTCTGTAAAGTATTTTATTTCTCCTTGACTTATGAAGCTTAGTTTGGCTGGATATGAAATTCTGGGTTGAAAATTCTTTTCTTTAAGAATGTCAAATATTGGCCTCCACTCTCTTCTGGCTTGTAGGGTTTCTGCCGAGAGATCCGCTGTTAGTCTGATGGGCTTCCTTTTGAGGGTAACCCGACCTTTCTCTCTGGCTGCCCTTAACATTTTTTCCTTCATTTCAACTTTGGTGAATCTGACAATTATGTGTCTTGGAGTTGCTCTTCTCGAGGAGTATCTTTGTGGCGTTCTCTGTATTTCCTGAATCTGAATGTTGGCCTGCCTTGCTAGATTGGGGAAGTTCTCCTGGATAATATCCTGCAGAGTGTTTTCCAACTTGGTTCCATTCTCCCCATCACTTTCAGGTACACCAATCAGACGTAGATTTGGTCTTTTCACATAGTCCCATATTTCTTGGAGGCTTTGCTCATTTCTTTTTATTCTTTTTTCTCTAAACTTCCCTTCTTGCTTCATTTCATTCATTTCATCTTCCATTGCTGATACCCTTTCTTCCAGTTGATCGCATCGGCTCCTGAGGCTTCTGCATTCTTCACGTAGTTCTCAAGCCTTGGTTTTCAGCTCCATCAGCTCCTTTAAGCACTTCTCTGTATTGGTTATTCTAGTTATACATTCTTCTAAATTTTTTTCAAAGTTTTCAACTTCTTTGCCTTTGGTTTGAATGTCCTCCCGTAGCTCAGAGTAATTTGATCGTCTGAAGCCTTCTTCTCTCAGCTCATCAAAGTCATTCTCCATCCAGCTTTGTTCCGTTGCTGGTGAGGAACTGCGTTCCTTTGGAGGAGGAGAGGCACTCTGCTTTTTAGAGTTTCCTGTTTTTCTGTTCTGTTTTTTCCCCATCTTTGTGGTTTTATCTACTTTTTGTCTTTGATGATGGTGATGTACAGATGGGTTTTTGGTGTGGATGTCCTTTCTGTCTGTTAGTTTTCCTTCTAACAGAGAGGACCCTCAGCTGCAGGTCTGTGGGAGTACCCTGCTGTGTGAGGTGTCAGTGTGCCCCTGCTGGGGGGTGCCTCCCAGTCAGGCTGCTCGGGGGTCAGGGGTCAGGGACCCACTTGAGGAGGCAGTCTGCCCGTTCTCAGATCTCCAGTTGCGTGCTGGGAGAACCACTGCTCTCTTCAAAGCTGTCAGACAGGGACATTTAAGTCTGCAGAGGTTACTGCTGTCTTTTTGTTTGTCTGTGCCCTGCCCCCAGAGGTGGAGCCTACAGAGGCAGGCAGGCCTCCTTGAGCTGTGGTGGGCTCCACCCAGTTGGAGCTTCCCGGCTGCTTTGTTTACCTAAGCAAGCCTGGGCAATGGCGGGCGCCCCTCCCCCAGCCTCGCTGCCGCCTTGCAGTTGATCTCAGACTGCTGTGCTATCAATCAGCGAGACTCCATGGGCGTAGGACCCTCCAAGCCAGGTGCGGGATATAATCTCGTGGTGCGCCATTTTTTAAGCCGGTCGGAAAAGCGCAGTATTCGGGTGGGAGTGACCTGATTTTCCAAGTGCGTCTGTCACCCCTTTCTCTGACTCGGAAAGGGAGCTCCCTGACCCCTTGCACTTCCCCAGTGAGGCAATGCCTCGCCCTGCTTCGGCTCGCGCACGGTGCGCACACCCACTGACCTGCGCCCACTGTCTGGCACTCCCAAGTGAGATGAACCCGGTACCTCAGATGGAAATGCAGAAATCACCCGTCTTCTGCGTCGCTCACGCTGGGAGCTGTAGACAGGAGCTGTTCCTATTCGGCCATCTTGGCTCCTCCCACCAACATAACTTTTATATGCACTGGGAAACCAAAACATTTGTGTGACTCATTTTATTGTGATATTCACTTTATTGTGGTGGTCTAGAACTGAACCTGCAATACCTCCAAGTTATGCCTGTATACACCTCTCTATATGCATAAGAAGAGGATTATTTATATCTCACAAACATTTTGAGGCTTAAGTCTCCCAAAATTTAAACTGAGAGAACACATTTAAATGTCAAAGAACATACCAAACCAAAAAAGTTTTTAATTAAATTTAAAATTCAATGATCAGATGACAATGGGAAATGCTGTATATTATAACCTTCCTTTTGGAGATTTACAGAACATATTATTATCAATCCTGTGGCAAAAGAAAAAAAGCACTATTTAATTTTATTTAAGGCAGCATTTCCCAAACCTGTGTGACCACAGAACCCATTTTTCTCTTTCCTGCAATTAGCATTGCACTTTAAGAAGTGCTTCTCCAGATCAATTACTACCCCAGATATTCTAAATTGAAGAACAAACAGCAATTATCCCTAGGGAAATAAAAGTGGCAGCTTTTAACACACACCCCTCAGAAAATGACAAAAATACTATTCATAAGATAAACATTGGTTAAAACATGATTGCTATTCTTGCTCAACCCATTCAAAGGTGGAATAGCAATATTAAAAGAAAATCTAAAGCTCCATCACTTCCTTTTTTCTTATATTAATAAACCCACTGTATATAATTTTTATGTTTAATTATTACAGGCTTCAGTGAAGATAAATCAGAGAACTGCAAAGTGTATTAAACCATTATAGTTCTTCCTTAACACGTCTGAAATTATTTAATTATAAAAGAAAGGGAAGCTATAAATTATTATTGTGTGGAAAAACAGGAATAATATTGACGGCGCTCCAGTGATGTTTTTACAATGCCTGCTAGTACAAGGCATGTTAGCTCTTATTAGTTTTCTCACTTCTGGAAATGATTTTGTTCATGGGCTACAACTGAAATGGGTCAGGCATTGTAAGGGAGCCTACATTGGTCTAATAAGTCTTCATTTCAAGCATAGCACACTTAGCTTTAATTTCCTCCTCTTGAAACATCTCATAGAGCTTTTAGAATGCCAAGTGACTGCTTTCTTGCCCCCAATAGTAATAAAAAACCAAGTCCAGGCACAAGAATTTCTAAAGAAAGAAAGAGAGAATTTAATTGTTCAGAATCACAGTTCATTCATTCACTCATTCATTTAACAAATATTGAGTACATTCTGTGTGTCAGCGTATATGGGAAGAATTGGGAATACTACAGTGGTCAAAACAGACAAGGTCTCTGACCCCTTGGAGCTTACAGTTCTAGGAGATATAAATATAATTACATATAAAAAAGGTTGAATTGCCACTACGATAAGTGCTCAAAGAGGAGTTTTTTGGTACTATCAGAGCCTATAATGGGAAAATTAACTTAATCACAGGGTTCAGGGAGTTAAAAGCTGAAGGAAGAGGCCGGGCATGGTGGCTCATGCCAACACGTTGGGAGGCCAAGGCAGATGGATCACTTGAGGCCATGAGTTCAAAAGCAGCCTGGGCAACATGGCAAAACCCCGTCTCTACTAAAAATATAAAAATTAGCCAGGTCTGGTGGTTCATGCCTGTGGTAACCCTACTCGGGAGGCTGAGGCAGGAGAATCACTTGAACCTGGGCGGTGGAGGTTGCAGTGAGCTGAGATCGCGCCACTGCCACTGCACTCCAGCCTGGGTGACAGAGCGAGACTCCGTCTCCAAAAAAAAAAAAAAAAAGAGCTGAGGAAAGAGCAGGAGTTATTTGGATAGAGAAAAAGGGGAAAAGCCTACCAATCAGAAGTCAATGTGTGGGCAAGTCTTTCTGTTCCTTCTCAGTTAGCTGTTTCCCAGGAAAGCAAACTAACAAATTAATCCTGGCTCAATGGTGAATGACAAAGAATAGTGTTATGTGTCCAGGGATAGTTGCATGTTTATTCTTGGAGATGAAAATTCTTTAGTTTAGGAGAAAATTTTCCTTATTTATATAATGGTGAAGTTTCAAGTACCAGGACAGGCTGATAAGGAAAAGATTCTTGGTAAGCAGGGCTTGCCAGTATCTCCCAACTCACAATGCTTATAGCACCAGCCATCCACACCTCCATGAGAAAAGACGAAGTTGAGACAATAAGAAGAAAACTAGGGAAGGAGTTTAAAAACGAACAATCAGAACTAAGTTAATGCATAGTTTGTTTGTTTAAAGAAAGAAGAAAGTTTGTTGTGAAGGCTGTTATAGCTTGTTTCACTCTTCCATTGCCATATAACAAACCACCCCCAAACAACAATTTATTATTTATCAGAATTCTGTTTCTCAGAAATTCTGGCAGGGTTCAGCTGGTGGGTCTCCTAATTCCCCATGCCTCTCTCCATGTTGCCTCTCATGATTCAGCCCAAGCATCTTTTCAACATAGTAACTGGCTCCCGAAAGGGAACTTTCTAGATAGCCAAGCTCCAATGCGCAAGTACTTATGAAGTCTTGGTTTGCACTCTCTTGCTAATGTCCTATGGACTAAAGCAAGTTATATGGTCATGCTCAAAGTAAGAAAAGGATTAATTCACATTTGCAGGAATAAGTGCTCTTTGGATTTTTGAAAATGATATATGTGTACACATACTATCACCAAAAGTGTCACTAAAAATATTTAGCCTCCTCCTTTTCTCACATTTGTAAACAGTCTCCACACATATCTCCACTCTCTGACACAAAGAAGACAGATGTTACCAGTGTTGGAAGTTCCCTCGGTATTAAATTGTCCCCTATGGAAAAAGCAATGATTTACATAGGAGAACCATTAACTGTATTCATCATTCAATTCATAAAAGGCAGTGAAATAGAAGTCACCTAATTTTTATATTTGTTAGAAGAAGTGGTTGAAATTACTAAATAACATGTTTTAATCACCTGTCATTTTAATGATTTATGCCACCCAATTGCTCGTCACTATTAATAACCACAAATTAGCCACACTTGCATTCATGATGTATTGTAGGGGAACTGTACCAGTTAAGGTTCAATCAGAGAAGCAGAACCATTATGTGTGATGGAAAAGAAGAGATTTTACTAGGAATTAGACTTCCCACAATTGTGGATGCTGGTGAAGAAGCCTCTGAAATTCTCTTGGCTCTGTTTCTGGTGGTGGGCCAGAGGTGACGATCGGTGTGAGCAGGGCTGCCAATGGACACAAAGTCAAGAGAGTGAGGAAAAAACAGAACCCTCCCTCATCTGTCTCTCACTGCCCTCATATCCAGTGACACACATGTCCTGCAGAAGCTGGTGCCCTTCACCATGGGGCTGTACATGAGCTTTTCCCAGGACGTAGAGAAGCTGAAAAAGAGATCCTGCAGGGGCAAGAGGAGCTGTGGTCCCAGCTGCCACGCCAGGCCAAAAAGGGAGGCCAGAGATCAGGCACAATGTGCACAGAGCAGCAGTCATACCTGGTGCTCAGAACAAACCTTCAGAGCAAAATGGCAGCAGCTTCACTTCGTCTTCCAAATTTCATACAATTTCTCTTGGGGCTACTCCTGGGGCAAACCTCAAATCAAAGAGGAAGGAAATTCTGGGAAACATACTTCCAGCTTAGCCAAATATATTCCAAAACTACCGTAACCATACCCACCATCCATCAGAAACAGGGCTGCTTCTTGTCTAACAGACTAATCTGCGATCAAGCTAGAGGGCAAACAAGACACCAGGCATCAGAATAAAATAGAGAAACTGGTACTACTGAATTGCTGATGCCTGGTTTCAACTGACTCAATATTTTCTTGGTAAGTTGAGCCCTCTCTAACAAAAAGAACAGAGAACGCCTTCTTCATTTATGCTCTAACAAATGAGTAAAAAATAGATTTTGAAAAATACTGGGAGTGTTAGTTTTTATTTTAGTTTTGCTTGAGAACTGCGTAAGGAAAGGGAGATTGGTCAATGCCAAAATCTTCAAATAACCTTTGAAAGTCAATTAAAAAAATAATGACTATTCCAAGAGTCATGGCCCCATGCCTCCCCCTCACAATAACCTGAAAAATGATACAGTTCTCTAGCACAAGAATTTGATTTAAAACAATAACAATTAATTTAAAAATCTACATTATATTACGTATTTGAAGATAACTGTTTTCTTTGAAATTTCTTGATTTGGTGAATTTCCACATGCTTTCTCCTCCATTTAAAAATTCTTATTCCTAACTGGGAACAGTGGTGCATGCCTGTAGTCCTACCTGGCTTGAGGCTGAAGTGGGAGGATCACTTGAGCCCAGAAGTTTGACTCCAGCCTGAGAAATATAGTGAGACTCTACCTCTAAAAAAAAAAAGAAGATGAAGAAGGAGGAAAAGGAGGAAGGAGGAGGAAGAGGAGGAGGAAAAGAAAATTAAAATTCCTGTTCCTTCCTTCTCTAACCATCTCTTCTGTATCTTCTAGAACACTTCCTCTGCAGAAACTCCGCAGAACCCCCTACTCAGATTTCACCTCTTGCCACAGGCAGTGAGAATCATTCCTCTATAAGCCACCGCCATAACTTGTAAATCATTTGGTTTTTGCACCAAATTGTAATTTAATGTCTTATATCTATCCCATATTATACTGCAAGCTTCTTGAGACAGGTGCCATGTCATGTGTGTATGTTACCTGGCACATGGCACATAACAAATGTTAGGGCTCATCATTGCTACCTGATTATATATTTTAGAGATGGGAGACCAAACCAAGTCAGCAGTGGAAGGAACAGAATTCAAAACATTTCAAAACAAGCAATTTCTCACATCTCCTTATAATCTAGAAAATATCATTTACTGCTACCATTAGTTCCTTTTATAGCTTCTTCTAGTTTGAATTGCAACTCCTTACTCCACATCCCTTCCAAAAATCTCATGCTCATGGTCTGATTCTTCTCCCCTTTGATATCCCCTACCACTATTTTGAATTGAAAAGAACTATCACAGTTTGGGTTTCACCCCCATCTCACAAATGGTTGTTTGGTCTCTCTTCTTTCCAGGGACTTTTCCTCCCCATCTCATGGAAAATGAAAGGTCCCCATGCATACCAGTAGCCACTTCACCTTTCTCAATCTGTGTCCCACCTCAACAAGCCCTCTCATCCCGCAGGCTCAAGTCCATCAAAAACACCAATGATGCTATTGTTCCATGCTCTCCCTGTAGTATAGTCTAATTTTATGCTCAGATGGTGGTATAAAAATATTAAATCATTGCAATTTTACACATCTGTCTTCTTTGTTCCATTTTGCTCAACTTCATTTCTATGGGGAAAAAAATATTTTTCCACAGAAGCAAAAACCTTATGCATAAAATATAAACCATTACATTTACTGAAATGCCCAAGTACTTGTAATTAAAGAAAAATATCCTTAATTGGCAGAAGATGTAATTCTTGAACTTCCATCTGCCACAGGTTAATTACAGGAAGGTTGTGATGTTTTGTGCTCCAATTTCTCTAGTAAAAATTACAATTAACAGCATACATAGAAATCACTTTTTTGAAAAGATTTCCTGAGTAATACATCAGTATGAAAAAAGTAGATGGGCTACAAATGCTAACTTGTGTTCCTAAAAGAATACTTATCAAAAGAGCTGTGTTTTGACCTTTCTGTGTTTGTTTTGAGATGTGTTCCAACTATGAATTAATGGTTCCTTTCAACTTTTGGCTATACATTTAATACCAAAGCATTGCTGAAAAAAAACTAACAGGAATGAGATGACAGCGCACTTTTCATTCCTCCTAGGGCAGCACTTTTTATTCCTTCCCCCAAACAATTCACTGTCTCGCTAAATTTCTCAAAGTAAAGATTTCTGAAGCAATTGAGTTAGTCTCAGGAGATGAATTAAATGGCACCTCCTTAACTTTTTTTTTTTTTTTTGCTTAGATCAATTCCTTCATAAATTATTTGAATAGAATGCCTACTCTTTTCCTTGTGAAAATAGCACTAATATTCTATTTTCCTACAGAGGCTTTTTTAAATTTCACCCCAAATGTAAGTTGTAGTCATAGGAGAAATTTGCCAGAATCTGTTGAGATTACCATACCCTCTACTTCATGCATTTCTTCCTTCCCATTCCACGCTGCATTAAACATCTTGTAATTTCTATTTCATTTAGACCAAAGAAGAATCAGAGGATGTCAGTGTGCAAAGATATCAGTAACCAAGACTAGCTATGACTATGACAATATGTATCTAAGGAATGCCAGACAGGATGGATGAAGACCAGGACACAACTCACTCCACCAAACTGTGATGTTACGTCATTTACCTTGGTCCCCACCCACTTTGCCTTTGAATGAAGACGTGTCCCCAGCAGTAGGAGAAGGAGAAGGAAACACACCAAATTAAGGTCAAATTTACATCAACAGAGAATATAGAGGCTCAAGAGAGGAATTCACTTTATAGGAAAACGAAGTCATATTTTGGCACATCGAGTTTGTAGTCTTTGAGAAATGAAAATCCTCAGCAAAAAGCTTTTGTCTGACCAGCTGTGAGGTAAGAATGTGCAAGAAGTCAAAGCAAGCGAGGAGGCGGAGCCGGTACTGTCCTGGAAAGCAAAACCCAGAAAGGTGGCGAATCTGCTCCAAAGCTGCCTCTTTTCTGCTCCTAAGGAAGATGCATTCTCAGGATACAGGATTTTGTGTATGAGAAAAAAATGGCAATAGCTGCTTACAGAGAGAATGGGTGGAAATGCAAATTATGACTATATAACCAGCAACTTTCATAATTCTATGTAAAAATGGCATATAATTATGCTCTTATTTTCTCTATGAAATTGGAAACATCTCTTCCTCTCATTTTATAAATAAATGGCGTCTTCTTGATGAAATTTAACTGCTTTTTTTCCCTTTTATGACTTGCATGCTTCCCTTTTTTTTTTAACAGAAGTCAACTGAATGGTTAAGTGGACCTTGCCATCAGCCAGATTTCAGTTTAAGTCCAACTCTGCCATTTGCTATTGTAGGATGCACTGAAATCCATAGGTTGTTAATAGAATGTTGCCTAGCACAAAATGAGTACTCATTAACTAGTAGATGCTATTACTATTATCCACCCATTGAACACTTTAAATAAAGGAACAAGGTCTTTCTATCTATAACCTTAAAAAAAGAAAAAAAATTGAGCCAGAATAAAATTCCAGATGAGTCCTGAACAGAAGACAATGAGAAATATATATAGTATACATTTCCCTTCCTCCACCCTGCATGGTTATATATGTATATTTATTTACATAATATATACATACATAATATATATTTTATATATGTGTTTATATATATTTTATATATAAATGCCTTTGTGCTTAATTTATCAAGAGGTGATACACTCTAGAAATGTAAGCATAACCAAAAGAGATTCATTTTGTAGAAAACAGTAACACTTTTCATAACGATGCCACCATCTAAATATTCATCAAGAGTTCATCACTAAAATCCACCCTTTGGAGCAACATGTACAAAACAGTATTCTGGGAAAGACACATTACAACGAGGACCACAGGCAGGACAGATATTCTGACATCCTTACACATATAGTATACCTATATGATTTTTGTGTTATAGTCTTTGAATGTTCTATTGGTCTCATTTACAATAGTGATTCTAATCCTTAAAAAAACACATTTCCTAGTTACTATAGCTATACCCAGTGCTCATGGGGCAGTTACTCCCAATCAGACACAAGGATGTGGACCTGAACTAGGTGTAAGCTTCCATGCCCATATATATCCCAATGGGACAAAACCAGAGCATTAGCTATAATTTAAGGACACAAAATTTTCCATGAGTCAATAAAGCTTTAAAAGGCTCTTTCTAGAAGGAGTGATTTCTGAAGCACGGTGTTCCATTAAACTCAGACTAGTGACAAAACATCCTAAAGGGATGAAATTCTGCTTCATCCCTCTGGGGAAGAAATTATCTCCCTCCTGTCATAGCACAAAGGGGTGATTTAGTGTCACATTCTCCCTTTTCTCTGGAGAGTTTTACACATGACCTTTCAGTTCTAACCCACTGATGCTGCTGCCTCCATGTGTATAACTGGGGACTAGAATCAAAGTCTAAAGAGAATTAACCAGGCACGGGACCCTGCTCCATTAGTGTTAATCACTGTATTTTTGTGAAAAGTGCACCCCCTAACTGGGAGGAAAAAAAAAAAGACAAGTCTGGCTGACAATAACTCACTGGCTTTTAAAAACTCAGTTCCAGAAAGGCACTGAAAAGCATAACACAAGGTGGTAATCACTGGCAAAATATGAAGTGCAAAACTTCACTGGTGGAATCTAATTCTATCCCTGACTGTAGACATTCCTGAGTTCTGCTTTTCCCATAGTAAACCAAAAATGAAGTAAGAGAATAGAAAAAAATGGCCTTATTTCAATTTCTAAATGGTCCTTTTCCAAAGGTTTTTATTATTCCCTACATCATATCTCATTGATACTTTGTATTTTTCATATTCCCAAATGCAACAGGAAGGAGGGTGAGAAAAAGTTTATTAGATCTTCATATTCCATCTTTACATAGGGGAAACTTACGCATCCCCAACTTCCTTGCTCTGAGCTCCCACTTCCTTTTCACTTGTCTCTATGGGGGGAAAGAACTAGCCACCATCATCCTAAGGGTCACCTACTTTCCCCAAATCCACATCCCCTTCCTCAATTCTTCTCGAAGTCCATGACAACCACTTCTTCTCCCCACTATCCTATTGCTGCCATGTGGACTCCCCTCTGAATTCATAGTCACCTTAGGCAAGCAAGATCACTTTGACTCTCTTCATTCCAATGTCTTTATGTCTGTTTTTCACAGTGACCCAAACAATGTGGCCTAACTGTCCAGCTCTCTGGTTTTGTCTATGGATAAAATATGAAATATCCAGGGACAAACTGGACTCTATATCTTTTAGGCAATTTTTACACTAGTGTTATCCTTCGTAAATATGCTTTTGGCAAGAACTGGAAGGCAGAGCTCAAGGCAGTAATCTTTGGCAAAATATGAAGTACAAATATTTCCTACAGAATGATGAGGCAGTCACATGATTTGACAATCAACATGACAGTGATGTAATATCTCCCCACTATTTAGGGTTTCAACTTTTAAAGTTTTTAGCTTTAAAGAACTTTTAAAGTTCTTAGCTTTCTCTACCATTGTTAGGATTCCCTACTATTCCCCCAAATAAATTATCTTCCATGGACTATTTTTTTCTACCACTATCTTAATCATTATATATAGGAGTTTCAAATATTGGTTGCTCTAATTACTGTTCTCATCATACACATCATTTTGTTGCCAATAGCCAAAAGATTTTCATTCAGAATTACAACATATGCCATGCTAAATGCCTTTAATCACTTAAATAATAAAGAAAACAGTTCAATTCCTCAACCTAATATGTAACTTCTAAGAGACAAAAGTTTAAGAACTCTGAGTGCTTCAAAATCCAAATGTGACCATTTCTGCTACTTTGCTAAACAACACTTTAAAAGTTTCACTTAGAAAAATTTTTTTCCTCCTTGTTAATTAACCTAATTCTTCTTTCCTTTGAGAATCTAAAGAATACCTGGATTATGCAAGTTGCTGCCACTGGAGGGAAAGGTTTTGAGTTTTTGTTGTTGTTGTTGTTTACTATTCTCACTGAATAATATTTGTTGGCAAATGCTCTCAAAAACTGGTGAACTATAAATTAGATATTTGAACTATTCTGCCTAGTTACACAAAAGAGCTTTCCAATACTAAAATGCTTTAATTCACAAGACTTATGCCTTAGGGGACTAAAAAATTTGTCCCTAGGTTAGATGAACATATGAGTCACAAGTTACTACTTTTAAAGAATCAAGCTTTGGGATCAGATAAATTTTATGAAACCTTAAAGTTTACTGATATATAATATATTTTATATTTATGTTGGATGCGAGAATATAGCAAAATCTAAAAGTTAGGGTCATGACTTGGGTAGAATCAGAAAGGCAACGGTTCACTTTCCAAATTCATTACCAAATACTTAACTGATATTTCCTGACTCAGTAAAGGGTTAAAAGCCTACTGCACGAAGAGATTATTAGTCTCTATTAGTCCTCTCCATTCTAATTCCTAGAAAAAAAAGAGAATATAAAATGATAGTCTACATGCCAGAAAACTGTCCAGATAGATACATGAGTAGCAATATAAACATATATATAATGTGTAAAAACTTATACATTTACTTATTTTTTTAATGTATGTATTTATTGTGTATAACATGATATTTTTAAGTATATATACATTGTGGAATGACAAAACCTTTCTAATTAATATGTGCATTACCTCAATTAGTTATCACTTTTGTGGTGAGAACACTTCACATCCACTCTCTTAGAATTTTTCAAGAATACAATATATTGTGTTTTTTTACCCCAAAATTTCTTTATTTTTTTAATGGGAAAGATCACATTTATTTCAGCAAATAACTGCTTTATAAATAGCTTCTGTTTTCTTTTTTTTTTTAAATTATACTTTAAGTTCTAGGGTACATGTGCACAATGTGCAGGTTTGCTACATATGTATACATGTGCCATGTTGGTGTGCTGCACCCATTAACTCATCATTTACATTAGGTATATCTCCTAATGCTATCCCTCCCCACTCCTCCCACCCCATGACAGGCCCTGGTGTGTGGTGTTCCCCACCTTGTGTCCAAGTGTTCTTATTGTTCAATTTCCACCTATGAGTGAGAACATGCAGTGTTTGGTTTTCTGTCCTTGCAATAGTTTGCTCAGAATGATGGTTTCCAGCTTTATCCATGTCCCTACAAAGGACATGAACTCATCCTTTTTTATGGCTGCATAGTATTCCATGGTGTATATGTGCACATTTTCTTAATCAAGTCTATCATTGATGGACATTTGGGTTGGTTCCAAGTCTTTGCTATTGTGAATAGTGCCGCAATAAACATACGTGTGCATGTGTCTTTATAGCAGCATGATTTATAATCCTTTGGGTATATACCCAGTAATGGGATTTATATACATTTTTTGCTTAGATGAGTAATTTAAACACAAACTCCTAATTTAAGACAAATGAGAAAATAAAGGATAGTTAACAAGCCCTAAAAGACAAATCAACATTAGCATTTCACTACCTACAGATAATTTTTTTTTTTGGTGACAGACTATAAGGTACAATAAATTTTTTTAATTATTTATACTTAAATATCATAAAGATATAGTGAATAATACAAAAATAAAATAAGTCATATCTACCAATTGTATGACTTATTGGAAAAAGAGGAATAATGAAATAGAATGTATAAAAATCATTTTTGTTGTTTTTAGATTTTTGCCATAATTTATAATCTAAGTCCACTAACCTTTTGGAATATTAATTTAAGAAATTATATATACAAAAATCCTTTAAATATCCTAACCAATAAAGTAAAATAAAATGAACAGGGCATGAATTTTCAATTCATTTAACACAATTGATGACAAAGGATTGGCAAATAGCAAAGAATAAGATAATACTAAATAAAAATATATATAAATTAAAATTTTTACTATGACAAAAATAAATTAATAAATCCAAGTATGATTATTTTTAGTTTAAACTGAGTGCAGGAACTACCTTTTCAAGAAATCAAAATTGCTTCTTTCTAGATATAACTACAACTACTTTGAGAGAAGGAAAAGGGCAGGAATAAAGATGGTGTTTACTTTCTTCTAATAGAATATACATGATATAATTCAGCCCTGAGTTTACTAGTGATCTAAGATCAATTAACAAATTGCATTTATCACTTAAAACTTTTAAAAAAGTCTTTTCTGCTTTAACACACAAACGCACACACACACACACACACACACACACACACAGATCTTAATCTCAGGCACAGCAAAATAGAAACTGATTATAAAACCAAAAGATACTGTGTGTTTTAAACTCACTAAACGCGAGCATTACAGTAACAAAATTTGTACTACTTCTTTTTCTGGTTTAGAGATTGTCTTTCATGTGTTAATAATTTTTTGAGAAACTTAGTAACAAACTAATTATATAGAGAGACAAATAATCTGAGTATTCACACATTCACCTATATTTAGAGCTTTAGGCATGATAGCAAAGTCACAAAGAAAATCTAGACTTCTATAAAAAGACATGATCTTTACTGGTGCTTAAATGAACAAAGAGGTAGCTAAAAAAAGCCACCATTTCTCTCAAATGTCATCAATTACATAAGACCTCAGAACACACAGTGATTTGAAAAAAAATCCATCCGTATTATAAACAGTGAAGACAGATTAATGTCATCTATTTCATAGTAGCAGGTCTTCCTTGATATTTGTAACAGGCAGAAATATTTGATTTTACTCTTTTGTCACCAGAGATAATTGCCACATCACTTGCCAACATGATGAACTCATTTTATTAGTCAAATGTTGAATTCCACTCAAGTGCACTTAATATAGTACTACACATTATAAGTTGATCGAAATTAAAGAGATCGCCAATTAGAAATGGGATCTTCAAAAATACTATTACTAATTTTCAAGTTGTATGTTTCATTGGTATTCTAATGAAACATATAAAGCAAATGATTTGTTTCCAGCATCTCTGAAAGATTATTTAGTCCTTTAATGTATTAAAATAGTAGTGAGAAAACGTGCCCTTGAAATATAGACTCTGAAGTACAATTTAAAAAATTAAAACTGATTTGATATGGTTAATTCAAACTGGTTGAATTGCAAGGGGACAGCTCAGAAGTTCATAAAAGTTTCAAATTAGTCACATTTGTTGAAAAAAAAAACATAAAATGCAGGTGCTTGCAATGTTTACATTGTGTCAGATATTTCAGAGCCATGTATAATGTTGTCCTGAAATCCTAAACACTTAGTTTCTTAAAACATTTCTGGTTACTGAGGAGGCATAAAAAATCCAACAGGACTACATCTAAAATGAGGCTGTTCTTTCTCCTTTTATAAAATACTTTTGATTCCTAACACAAAAAATATGCACAGAAAGACATTTAGAATTTTCAATCCTTTTTTAAAATTGAGGGATTACTGCTTTTGAAAAATCTCTCTATACAGTTTTTGCTTTGCTTTCTTCAGTCTTCATTTTCTTCCAAGAGCTTTGCTACAGATGTACATCACCATGTATACTGATACTTTATTCACCTGTTCCCACAACTGCAGAGGTGGCATTATTAGCTAACAGCTTGATCCTTAATATTTACTTCTGATAGGATTCTCTAACTTTCGCCTGGAGCGCGTCACATGTTTTCTTGGCATCACCTAGAAGCATGGCCGTGTTAGGTTTGTAGAAGATTGGATTGTCCACTGCAGCATAGCCAACACCCAAAGACCTCTTCATAACAATCACCTGAGAACCAGAGATTAAATGAGAGAGTGTATTTAACAGACCAACCTAGGACATGTTAGGCAAACAAACATTGCTCTTCACTACCCTTTGAACAAGGCATGTACCACTACTAATTCTTTAGTGCAGGGACTTTAAAAATACACAAGAAATATTTTTAACATATGTTTACATTGTATTAACTTTAATACTTAAGTGTGCCCTTATTCTTATATCCATTAGAGAAAAAGTCATAATTTATCTCTGAGTGATAAGATTACAATTATTTTCTTCTTAGTGCTTTTTCTCTATAAAGACCATGTATACCATTTTCTAGTCAGTAAAATAAGCATCTTTCTATGAATGTGCTAAAGAAAACAAGTTTAGTGCATAAGTTTCCACTACAAATTCTAAAACAGATGAGGTTGAGTGGGAAAACAATGTTATTCTTTTCTATGACTTTAAAGTATATCAGAAAGTTCTAGAACAAAAGCCCAAAGAGCAATCCAGCTTCTTACAATAACAGAGCTATAACTAACAGAATGTTCCTATAAATCAAAATGGAAGAGGTAAGTCAATCTATAATATTGATATGTTATAGACATTTACAATGACATGTGTTATGGATGTTGCTGTCCTGCTGAATATCAAGTCATTTCTTAATGAAATGAAAAGCCTTTCTATGGTCTACTAGGACATGTAATCTATTAAAAAACAGAAGCAGTGCAAATGTATTCTTCTTCTTATAGCGTTAGTATAGTAATGCACTCTACAAATTCTCAAATATTGACTACTGATACAATTTTTCATACACACATAAACAAATATATTTTATGTCTACTCACTCATCACAAATACTAAGTTTTAAACTCCCATATTTACAATAAAAAGAAATGAAATTAAATGGAAATGTACATTATGTTATGATTTTTTAAATGCAGAGGTGACTCAGTAGTGGTAAAATGTGCCTACTGCTGAGGCAGAGGAAAATTTACAAGCCTTTGAGTTATCTAAAATCTAGCAATTAGCTTTTTCAGGAGGAATACGCATGAGCGAAGCTTGCTTCATTATGCCACATTATTGTTTGGATTTCCAAATCACCTTTCTGCTAGACACTCTATAACAACTTATAAATTCCCTTTCAAAAAGTTAAGTGAAAAAAATATGCTCATCTTGGCATATGAAGGCGATTGATACTTCCCAGAGGGAAGCCATCTGCTTCACAGGACTCGATCTGGAATTTAGCCAGACTCATTACAAAAGCTCACAGCTCTTTTTTCAGCTGTGGTTACAGATTGTGTTAATCCACCCACATAATCTCATCTGGTTCTACTTGTGATTAGGGCATTCACTCAGGTTCTCTGGTGGCCGGAGAACAGACAGAAGCTGGATATAGGAAACTGGGCCCTAAACATGCTCTTACTCCTGGCCTCCTAGAAGGCATCATCATTTCTTATCAAATGATCAAAGAAAGTTCTGTGTGTATATTTGAAGTGACCTTTGATTATCAGAATGAAATACAAGTCTGAAACTTTACCTGCTTTGATTTCCAGACCTCAAGGACTGGCATGCCTGCAATAATAGAGTTGGGATCTTCTTGAGCTGCTGAATTAACAGTGTCATTAGCTCCAATTACAAGGACCAAATCAGTATCTATATAATAAAACAAAAAAGAAAGAATATAAAACTCAAATGGTCACTTTTACATATTTTCAGACAAATTATAGTGATCTTTACTTTATAATAACAATAACAAAAATATAGGATTCGCACTTGTGCCAGGCACTTTACAAAGAACTTTATCAGAGAGGTTAAGCAACTCGGCCAATGTCACACAGCTAAAAAGCAGTAGGTCTTTCATTTGAACTTGACTATCTTGACTACAGCCTGCATTATTATGCTTCTCCCTTCTCAATAAATCTACCTAATCTGACTCTATAACTTTTATGATCTCAAAATGATCTTGCAATAGGGTCACATGATTTTATGAAATTTGCATTCCACTTTCAACCTTTAAAATGACCACTTAAACCTCAAACTATAAGAATCCAAGAAGAAAACCTAGGAAACACCATTCTGGACATCAGCCTTGTGAAAAATTTATGACTAAGTCCTCAGAAGCAAATGCAACAATGCAATAATTGACAAGTGAGACCTAATTAAACTAAAGAGCTTCTGCCTAGCAAAAGAAACTAACAAGAGAGTAAACAGACAAGCTACAGAATGAGAGAAAATATTCACAAATTATGCATGCATTGGACAGAGGTCTAATATCCGGAATCTATAAGGAACTTAAACAACTCAACAAGCAAATAAAATAAAATAAAATAAATTTTAAAAAAATTTTAAAAAATATTTTAAAACTGGGCAAAAGACATGAACAGACATTTCTCAAAAGAACACATACAAGTGGTCAACAAACATGAAGAAATGTTCGACATCACTAAACATAAGAGAAATGCAAAGCAAAACCACAATGAAATTACTATCTCACACCAGTCAGAACGGCTATTAGTAAAAAGTCAAAACAATAACAGACGCTGGCAAGGCTGTGGAGAAAATGGAACATTTACACGCTGTTTGTAGAAATGTAAATTAGTTCAGCCAGTGTGGAAAGCAATTTGGAGATTTTTCAAAGAACTTAGAACTCCTACTTGACCCAGCAATCCCACTACTGCGTACATATCCAAAAGAAAACCAATCTTTCTACCAAAAGACACATTCACTAGCATGTTCATCACAGCACTATTCACAATAGCAAAGACATGGAATCAACCTAGGTGTCCATCAATGGTGCACTGGATAAAAAAAAATATGGTACATATGTGCCATGGAATACTACACAGCCATAAAAAGGATGGAAATCGTGTCCTTTCCAGCAACATGGAAACAGCTGGAGGCCATTATCCTAAGCAAATTAACACAGGAAAAGAAAATCAAATACTGCACATTCTCACTTATATGTGGGAGCTAAACACTGGGTACTCAGGGACATAAATACGGCAACAATAGAACCTGGAGACTACCAGAATGGGGAGTGAGGGATATGGGCAAGGGTTGAAAAACTGTGGGGTACTATGCTCACTACCTCCAACCCTCAGCATCCCACAGTATAACCAGGTAACAAACCTGCATATGTACCCCTGAATCTACAATAAAAGTTAAAAAATACATAAAAATAAAATAAGATAACCCCTTGAGAGTCTCAAAATCTGCATTAAAGCCATGTCCATAATTCCTGGAACTGGGTGGTGTCACACATAATTTAACAACAGTGGAATCTGAAAAGGGACATAAAATTAAAATGGCCTAAGTTTTCTCTTCAAGAACTGCAATATAAACTACCTTAGACTGTTGCCAAAAAAATGCTATGTGAATCTAGACATACACACAATTTCAATACTTTTTCTAATAAACAGCCTTTTTTAAGTTTACAGTGGATATTTGCCAGAGGGAAGTGGTTTAATTTTAACAAGCATAGGCTTGGGCCAAATGTCATTACCATTCAACATCTACCCTATGACAGCTATAATGTACAGCACCTTATCTAGGGAAATTCTAGTACTTTTTAAAAAGAAAAGAAAGAGAAAATTACTTCACCAGTCATACGTTAGTACAATTGAAAACCAGTAAAATCTCAGAGACTGGCAAGAATCAGACACTAAATTATCAACAGAAGCACTCATAAATGAAGAGCCTGAGGTTGGGTAACAAGCTACTGAGAATCAGGATCTGGATTCAAAAGCCAGGTCTGCCCAGATCCCCAGTCTTCAACATTTCTATACTACACACCAAGATTTTCACCATCCTTCAGTTCTTCATGGAGGAGAAAAATTTACCTGTGCTGTTTACGAATCTTTTGTACCTTATTCAATACTATATTTCACTTATTTAATTTCAACTTATTATCTACCATGTACAAGTTCTTTTTCATCTGACTAGTCAGTCTTCACTGAATCTACAATTCATATCCCACACCTGCACTGCTTTATTCATAGTAAGAATATTTAAACTTCACCATTGCCCCCATCACTTACCTGGAAAATCATGATTGATCTCATCCATTTCCAACACAATGTCATATGGCACACCAGCCTCAGCCAGCAGCACATTAAGCTGACCAGGCATTCGGCCTGCAACTGGGTGAATTCCAAACCTAGACATGAAACAAATGAAGAGCTGGCCTTACTTGACAGGACATAATGTACAGAGACCCCAATATCACCTCCAAATCTGCACACTTTGTTCTTGGCACCTCTGCTTTTTTCTGGTACTATCTGATCTCTACAGAATGAAACAGAAGTAGTCCAGATATATAGTCAATTTACAAATATTGAAGCTGAAGTTTCAGTATTTTAGTGTGCAGAAACTATAACTTCCCTCAGAAAAATAAAAGCTTAACTTTGTTTTCAGTGCAGTGAACTTCCAATAATGTTAATAAATAATATCACCTTACATTTAAAAAGCACTGTGTTCTCTCATAATTTCTGGTAAATATTGAATCTTTAAAAACCTATTCACCTAGCCTGGAATTAAATGTTCCCCATGAAAAATCAACATTATTCTATCAAAAGCTGACTTCACATTCAACTTTAACCACTTTGTTCAAAGGTAGGGAGATGGCTGGGCATGGTGGCTAATGCCTGTAATCCCCGCACTTTGGAAGGCCAAGACGGGCAGATCACTTGAGGTCAGGAGTTCAAGACCAGCCTAGCCAACATAGCGAAACCCTCTCTACTAAAAATACAAAAATTAGCCGGGCATAATGGTGGGCACCTGTAATCCCAGCTACTCAGGAGGCTGAGGCAGGAGACTCACTTGTACCCAGGAGGAGGAGATTGCAGTGAGCTAAGATTGTGCCACTGCACTCCAGCCTGGGTGACAGAGCAAGACTTTGTCTCAAAAAAAAAAAAAAAAAGGTAGGGAGATAAAATGTTGTCATACACATGATGTTAAAGCCTACAGCCACTCAGAGAATGATATAAAATACTACTCCACATCACAGAAGACATGTGATGGGAACACACAGGAGCATCTAAAACACAGAGTGGGTAATACACAAGGAGAGCTCTACACTTAAGGTAAAGGACCCCAAAGCATCAAGCAACTTCTTTTGACCACAGATATAATGAGGTCTTTAAAGTTTTTTAATCCAACCTCTTGCCCAGTATTTATCTGTCTCCACAGTACTAAGAACAGTGTGTGGCACATAGAAAGGGCTCCATAAGAAGTGAATGAATGAATGAATGAATCCAAAAAGAAATGCAGTTTATACTATCTCTTGGAACAGATCCATCCAACCTCAGCCTAAATACCTTCAATGACCCTTCTAAGGTCTAATCCATTACTAGACTACATATATATATATATGTAGTCTATATATATAGAGAGAGACTACATATATATGTGTGTGTGTGCATGTGTGTGCAAGTATGTGTATATATGTGTATGTATGTATATATATTCATGTAGTAATATATTCATTCATATACAGTAAGTCCTCACTTATCATCCATAAGTTCTTAGAAAGTGCAACTTTTTAGAAAGTGCAACTTTAAGTGAAACAAGATATAATGAAACCAATTTTACTCTAGGCTAATTGATATAAACAAGAGTTAAGTTCCTATGGCATATTTCTGGCCACAGAAATATCACCAAACTTCTAAATAAAGACCAAAATACTTCTAATATTAAACATTGAAATAAATGTGAGCTATACATACAGTTAGGAAAGATTAATAAAATCAAATAAGATAATTATTTACCCAAGGCAGGAACCAGATCTGGACAGGACACCATCTCATTGCAGGGCACACTCCCAGACACCCACACTCACTCAGACTGGGGCCACGTAGACACATCAATTCACCTAACATGAACATCTTTGAGATATGAGAGGAAAGCAGAGAATCCAGAGAAAACCCACACAGGCATGGTAAGAATGTGCAGACCCCACAGAGACAATGGCCCCAGCTGGGAATTGATTTTTTTTCTCATCAAAGTGGTAACAAAATGATACTGAACAAAATGACGTTATTTGAGGATTTGCAATATATATATATATTTTCATATATTAATATATTCAGTCTTAATATAAGATTATATATTATATAATATATTCATCCATATTAAGCCAGATAAATAAGTTATATGTGTGTGTATGTATGTATATGTGTGTGTGTGTGTGTGTGTATATATCCAAAGAGAAACTCCACCTCATTTTTTTCCAAGGTCTATAGTTGTGCCATCTGGAACCATAATGAATCTACAACCTCTTTCATTTGCAGATTCCTGTCAGCTATCCTAGTGATATGGTTTGGCTGTGTCCCCACTCAAATCTCATCTTGATTCCCACATGTTGTGGAAGGGACCTGGTGGAAGATAACTGAATCATGGGGGCAGCTCTTTTCCCATGCTGGTCTCGTGATAGTGAATAAGTTTCACAAGACCTGATGATTTTATAAGAAGGAGTTTCCCTGCACAAGCTCTCCTTTTTTTGCCTGCCACCATCCACATAAGATGTGACTTGCTCCTCCTTGCCTTCCACCATCACCATCCACATAAGATGTGACTTGCTCCTCCTTGCCTTCTGCCATGAATGTGAGACCTTCCCAGCCTTGTGGAACTGTAAGTCCATTAAACCTCCTTCTTTTATAAATTGCCCAGTCTCAGGTATGTCTTTATCAGCAGCATGAAAATGGACTAATATAGTAAATTGGTACTGGGTGTAAGGTGCTGCTGAAAAGATACTCAAAAATGTGGAAACAACTTTGGAACTGGGTAACAGGCAGAGGTTGGAACAGTTTAGAGGGCTCAGAAGAAGACAGGAAAACGTGGGAAAGTTTGGAACTCCCTAGAGACTTGTTGAACAGCTTTGATCAAAACGCTGATAACGTTATGGACAATGAAATCCAGGCTGAGGTGGTCTCAGATGGAGATGAGGAACTTGTTGGGAACTGGGGCAAAGGTGACTCTTGTTATGTCTTAGCAAAGAGAATGACGGCATTTTACCCCACCCTAGAGGTGTGCAGAACTTTGAACTTGAGTGAGATGATTTAGAATATCTCACAGAGAAATTTCTGAGCAGCAAACCATTCAAGAGCTGACGTGGGTGCTGTTAAATGCATTCAGTTTTAGAAAGAAAACAGAGCATAAAAGTTTGGAAATTTTGCAGCCTGACAATGTGATAGAAAAGAAAATCCCATTTTCTGAGGAGAAATTCAAGCCAGCTACAGAAACTTACATAAGTAATGAGGAGCCTAATGTTAATCCCCGAGACCATGGAGAAAATCTCTCCAGGGCATGTCAGCGACCTTTGCAACAGGCCCTCCCATTATAGGCCCAGAAGTTTAGGAGGAAAAAATGGTTTCATGGGCCAGGCCCAGAGTCCCTCTGCTGTGTGCAGTGTAGGGACTTGGTGCCCTGTGTCTCAGCCATCCAGCCATGACTAAAAGGGGCCAAGGTATAGCTTGGGCTGTTACTTCAGAAGGTGGAAGCCCCAAGCCTTGGTAGCTTCCACGTGATGTGGAGCCTGCATGTGCAAAGAAGTCAAGAACTGAGGTTTGGGAACCTCTGCCTAGATTTCAGAAGATGCATAGAAACACCTGGATGCCCAGGCAGAAGTCTGCCACGGGGGTGGGGCCCTCACAGAGAACCTCTGCTACTGCAGTGCAGAAGGGAAATGTGGGGTCAGATCACCCACATAAAATCCCTACTCGGGCACCACCTAGTGGAGCTGTGAGAAGAGGGCCACCATCCTCCGGACCCCAGAATGGTAGATCCACTGACAGCTTGCACTGTGCACCTGGAAAAATCTGCAGAAACTCAATGCCACTCCATGAAAGCAGCCAGGAGGGAGGCTGTACCCTGTAAAGCCACAGGGGCAGAGCTGCCCAAGACCATGGGAACCCACCTCTTGTATCAGCATGACCTGGATGTGAGGCATGGAGTCAAAAGAGATCATTTTTGAGCTTTAAGATTTGATTGCCCTGCTGGATTTCAAACTTGCATGGGGCCTTTAGTCCCTTTGTTTGGGCCAATTTCTCCCATTTGAAATGGGTGTATTTACCCAATTGTATCTAGGAAGTAACTAACTTGCTTTTGATTTTACAGGCTCATAGGCAGAAGGGACTTGCCTTGTCTCATATGAGACTTTGGACTGTGGACTTTTGAGTTAATGCTGAAATGAGTTAATAATTTGGGGGATGGTTGGGAAGGCATGATTGGTTTTGAAATGTGAGGATATGAGATTTGGGAGGGGCCAGAGGTGGGATGATACAGTTTGGCTGTGTCTCTACCAAAATGTCATCTTGAATTCCCATGTGTTGTGGGAGAGACCCAGTGGGAGGTAACTGAATCATGGGGGCAGGTCTTTTCTGTGCTGTTCTCATAAGTCTCATGAGAACTGGTGGTTTTATAAGAAGGAGTTTCCCTGCACAAGCTCTCTTTTTTGGCTTGCTCCCATCCATGTAAGATGTGACTTGATCCTTCTCGCCTTCTGCCATTGATTGTGAGGCCTTCCCACCCATGTGGAGCTGCAAGTCCATTAAACCTCCTTCTTTTGTGAATTGCCCAGTCTCACGTAAGTCTTTATCAGCAGCATGAAAATGGACTAATACACCTTGGATGCCTCCTAAGTAAAACATCCTCAGTCCTTTCAACCATTTAATGAATGACAGACATCCTGACCTACTGCTGTCCTAGTCATCTGTATCCTATACTGTCAATGCCCAGCTTAAGCCTCAGTCCCTCAAAGTGAATACAGTGTGCTAGACATGATCTAGATGCATAAGGCACAGTAAGAAAACCATATCCTCACATCTTTCATTGATAAAACCTAAGTCTGTATCAGCATTCATGGCCACCACAACACACTGCTGCCTCACACAAAAATTATGGTCATTTAAGATGCCTTGTTATTTTTCACAAGAACTGCTGGCAAGCCAGGCCTCCCCACTCTTCATATAGGCGCATCAGGGAAGAGGTTAAAGAGCATAGGACTTGACCCCTTCCTAAAAAGAAGACCTGAAAAGAGCTATAGATGGTGATTTATTTTGCCCAGACAAGTGAGAAATTGTTTTCTACATCTTTAAAGCTAATAATGAAGACTCTAAGCTACCATTAGGGGTCTTGTAATTGGAGGAAAAATACATCAAATGACAGATATTCTTTTTTATCAATACCTCTATACACACAAACTAGAAAACCTAAAAGAATTGAACACATTCCTGGACACATACACCGTCCCAAGACTGAACCAGGAAGAAATTGATTCCCTGAACAGGTCAATAAAGAAATTGAATCAGTAATAAATAGTCTACCAACCAAAATAAAGCCCAGGACCTGATGAATTGACAGCTCAAATCTACCAGATGTACAAAGAAGAGCTGGTACCATTCCTACAGAAATGATTCGAAAAAACCAAGGAGGATAGACTCCTCCCTAACTCATTCTGTAAGGCCAGCATCATTCTGATACCAAAATCTGTCAGACACACACACACACACACACACACACACACACACACACACACACAAACTTTAGGCCAATATCCTTGATGAACATTGATGCAAAAATCCTCAACAAAATACCTGCAAACCAAATCCAGCAGCACATCAAAAAGCTAATACACCACAATCAAGTAGGCTTCATCCCAGGGATGCAAGGTTGGTTCAACATATGCAAATCAATAAACGTGATTCATCACATAAACAGAACTAAAGACAGAAACCACATGATTATCTCAATAGATGCAGAAAATGCTTTCAATAAAATTCAATATCCCTTCATGTTAAAAACTCTCACTAAACTAGGTATTAAAGGAACATACCTCAAAATAGTAAGAGCCATCTATGACAAACCCATGGCCAACATTATACTGAATGTGCAGAAGCAGGAAGCATTCTCCTTGAAAACCAGCATAAGACAAGGATGCCCTCTTCTCACCACTCCTAGTCAACACAATACTGAGAGTCTTTGCCAGAGCAATCAGGCAAGAGAAAGAAATAAAGAGCATCCAAATAGGAAAAGAGGAAGTCAAACCATCCCTGTCTGGAGATGACATGATTTTATATCTAGCAAACCCCACAGTCTTGGCCCCAAAGCTCCTTCAGCTGATAAACAACTTCAGCAAAGTTTTAGGATACAAAATCAATGTGTAAAAATCACTAGCATTCCTATACACAAACAATAGCCAACTCTAGCCAAATCAGGAACATTACAAAATTCCACATTACGAAATTCCATGGGTTTTATAAGCTTTATGTCAGGAATGGGAGACAAAGACTAAATAGGTATTTTTTATTAGCACTGATAGCAAGTAGAAACAAACTGCAGAGAATGAACTATTAATACTCTAAGATTATTTTAAAAGGAATCCAGCATCCCTTCCTTCAGTGGGTTGTTGACAGTTTTATTTAAGTGAGAATAAAATTAAAGCCATTCATTAGTTTTAGGTGGTCATCCAACCTCACCATCTTAATGCAGGTATTAGGTTCTTCAACCATGAATTATTCTATCACTTTTGGCAATATTACAGATAGTTCAACACTTAAGTTAATTTTTTTTTTAATTCTCTAGAAACAAGATTGTTTATTTTTTTAACCAAACATTGCTATCCTAATGTCACCATCTGTGCCAAATCAGAGTTTCAGTCACTCTTGACAACAAATGAATGAGGCAAAATACTGACAATTTATGTGCAT
Organism: Pan troglodytes; assembly: GCF_028858775.2. NCBI lineage: Eukaryota > Metazoa > Chordata > Mammalia > Primates > Hominidae > Pan > Pan troglodytes. The sequence goes on from NC_072402.2 coordinate 69,096,859, forward strand.
ACTTTTCATGTAGTAATACAAGCTATATTCAGTACTACTACAGCTGTTTTCAAAGTGCTCCAGAGAAAGCATTTCCAAAATGTTACAAGGATTCTTCTGCTGAGATCTCTACTTTAAAAATGTAATATTTTACAGCGGCAATAAGAAAATATTTGGAAAAAAATTTCTCCAGCAATCAAAGTGCGTGCTCATTAAATAAGAGGTATTTTTCTAAACCTCAGCTCTAAACATAAATATCTTTTCATATGCAGGTTTAAGCATGAAAATTAAAAATAGATTTAGAAAGAAAATGCATTATATTGAAATAACCAAAATATACTCCCAAGACTACTGATCACCAGGAATTTGAGAAAAGACATGATGAATGGAAGTTTCCAAGGTGCCTGAGTTTACAAATAACCATCACTGTTTTCATCAAGTTCCAGACTTTTAACCTTGTCTTCTACGGTGGAGATAGCTGAATAATCCCTCAGGTTCAGGGACAATAAAAGAAGAACTAAGGAAAAGATAACAGATCCAGAAAAAAATAAATAAATAAAGCTTACTTAAGTATAATAACAATTCAAATTTTTTTAAAAAGAGGAAAGGGCTGAATTTGTGTAATCTTTGAGTATGTGAGAAAGAAGGATGCAAACAAAGCAAAATGCACATGAGATTGACACAAACACATGGCTTTAAAGGCACATATGACACAAAGTGTTTAAAAATAAGAAAGTTATTTGAACATCAAAATGGAAAGGATAGTAAGAGATTATAACCCACTGCAGAAAGTGGGAAACCAGGAATCAATACTGATAACAGATTCATAAGTCAGTAAGAAATAAACAAAGAAAGAAGCACTCTCCCTTACAGTGGTAGACCATGAACTGATAAATGTGATGGGGTTTTTACATCACCATTTTGCAATCATCATAATAAAGATTGGTACCGTAAAAATCATCAGCATGGCCAGGCTCAGTGGCTCACGCCTGTAATTCTAGCACTTTGGGAGGCCAAGGCGGATGGATCACCTGAGGTCAGGAGTTCGAGACCAGCCTGGCCAACATGGTGAAACCCTGTCTCTACTAAAAATACAAAAATTAGCTGGGCATGGTGGTGGGTGCCTGTAACCCCAGCTACTTGGGAAGCTGAGACAAGATAATTGCTTGAACCCGGGAGGCGGAGGTGGCAGTGAGCTGGGATCGCGCCACTGCACTCCAGCCTGGGCGAGAAAGCAAAACTCCATCTCAAAAGAAAAAGAAAAAAAAAATCAGCACATGTTCAGTCTAGGGAGTTAAGTTTGATGAAGAGCAAGATATTTGCATGGTCTTAAAGAGAGCTCAAAGCAGTTTGCCCCTGTTCCCTTACTCTAACCTCAACTGAGAAAGAAAAAAAAATTAAAACTTTTAATGCTTTATTTGATAACTACGCCAATGAAAACTGATCTATAATCAGACAGTAGTTGCTAGAAATATTAACCACCTGTACACTTTGCTGAATGGGCATTTAATTATGTGGACAGAGTCCATATTTTTGTTTTCTCCCCAGATAATAATTCCTTGTAAATACCTAACAAAATAGATTTTACCAAGTTTAACATCCAAATCTCTGCCAAGAAGAACTTACATTGAAACTATAGTTTATTAATATGTATTTTAATGCACTGTTTGGTAGACACAGGTACTGACAATATTTTAACTCAATGTTCTATTTTATGAACCAAAGGCACAGAGATTGTGCTCCAACAAAGGCAGAGATCCTATAATTAAATTCTAGAGCCCTAGCGTGTGATTATTTTTGAATAATAATGCTTCCATTATTCAAAATAATCCATATTTTGAATATGGATTATTCAAAATATTCCAAAAGAATGTATCTTAAAATAAAAAGTTTTAGATTGAAAAAGTCATTTCACTTTAACAGAGATTCTTAGTAATATATCTAAAGTATCACATTGCATTATTAATCAGCTGATTTTCTTTCAAAGTTAATGCCAAGTTGTATTTCAACTGTTATCAATTTCAAATCAACATTTCAAATTAACTCAGAGACTTTTTCCCCCAGTTACCAAAGGTACTCTTCTATCACTGACTAAACCCAATGATGAAACTAAATAACTAGATTTAGCTCATAGAACTACAGATTTAAAAGATCAGAGGGCACTTGGATAAGGTTCAAGAGAAAGACAAAATAGCTAACAACTTAAAAAATAACACACTCTGGCCGGGCATGGTGGCTCACACCTGTAATCCGAGCACTTTAAGAGGCCGAGATGGGCAGATCACCTGAGGTCAGGAGTTCAAGACCAGCCTGGCCAACATGGTGAAATCTTTTCTCTATTTTAAAAAATACAAAAATTAGCTGGGCATGATGGCACATGCCTATAGTCCCAGCTAACTCGGGAGGCAGAGTTGGGAGAATCGCTTGAACCCAGGAGGCGGAGGTTGCAGTGAGCCAAGATTGCGCCACTGCACTCCAGCCTGGGTGACAGAGCGAGACTCCATCTCAAAACACACACACACACACACACACACACACACACACACACACACACACTCTCTCTCTCTCTCTCTCAAAAAAATTCTGGATCAGTTGGCCAGAAAAAAAGGCAAAACTGTGATTTTCAAATAAACCACAGAAGATGACCAAATATTTCTTATTTGCACAGAAGAGAAGAAAATATTCAAATGCAAAAGAAAGAATTTAAAATCTTTTTTACTAAAAAAAAAAGCTTTTTGTTAACAATTTAAAACAAATGCCTTATCTAGGAAATTTCAGGCTTCTTTTTTGTGGGTCAGAGGGAGAGAGGCTCATTAATCTGCCCTCATGCATAACCCCCAGTTCAATCCAAAATGAATCCAAGAGTATTTTACATATAACTCAAAGGACGGTTGGCAGTGGGCATGATCAAGACCATTATGGAAGCTGGGACAGCCTTTTATTTATGGAAGGTGGGGGAGGGATTTCAACCAATGGTCTTAACCACTAGTAAGAGCAAGAAGCAGCTTAGAGGGAGCCCAGGATTTCCAGAATAACTACATGATGTTGCCCTAGCTCAATCCTACAGTATAACTGCCTCTCAAATTAATCATGTGTGCTCTTTTGAGGTATTAAAAGTAATATTGGACACCAAAAATGTTTCCTAATTTCTCAATCCAGATCACCAATAAGCATCTCCTGCTTCCCCCAGGCCCACCAGGCCCACTGCTCTTCCCAAAACCTGACTGATGAGAACTTAAGACTAAGAATCGCTGTTCTACATGACATTTAAAGTCTGTATTAGTTTCATATTGCTGCTGTAACAAACTACCACAAATTCAGTGCCTTCAAACAACACAAATTTGTTATCACTTAAGGGCTGAAGGTCAGAAGTCCAAAATCAGTTTCCCTGGACTAAAAAAAAAAAATCAAGATATCGAGAAGGCTTAATTCCTTCTGGATTGTTTTGTGATGAATTCTCCAGGTGTTCTTTGAGTTTTACTAGGTGTTATTTGGATGTGTCGATCTCTAGCAAGGCCAGGGGGGTTTTCCTCGATTATTCCCTCAAATATGTTTTCCAAATTTCTAGATTTCTCTTCTTCCTCAGGAACACCAATTATTCTTAGTTTTAGATGTTTAATATAGTTCCAAACCTCTTGGAGGCTTTGTTCATTTTTTTTTTTAATGCTTTTTTCTTTGTCTTTGACGGATTGGGTTAATTCAAAAGGCTTATCTTTGATCTCTGAAGTTCTTTCTTCTGTTTGTTCAATTCTATTGCTGAAACACTCAAAGCATTTTACATTTCTCTATCTGTGTCCTTAATTTCCAGAGGTTGTGATTGCTTTTTATTTATGCTTTCTATTTCACAAAAGATGTTTCCTTTCATATCCTGCACCATGTTTTTGATTTCTTTGACTTGGACTTCGCCTTTCTCTGGTGCCTCCTTGATTAGCTTAATAATCGGCCTTCTGAATTCTTTTTCTGGCAATTCAGAGATTTTGTCTGGAAAGGACACCCTGTTCAACAAATGGTGCTGGGATAATTGTAAGCCACACGCGAAATAATGAAACTGAATCCTCATCTCTCACCTTATACAAAAATCAACTCGAGATGGATCAAAGACTTAAATCTAAGACCTGAAACCATAAAGATTCTATAAGATAATATAAGAAAAACCCTTCTAGACATTGGCTTAGGTGAGGATTTCATGACCAAAAACCCAAAGGCAAATGCAACAAAAACAAAGATAAACAGATGGGACTTAATTAAGCTAAAAAGCTTCTGCACAGCAAAAATAATAATAATCAACAGAGTTCACAGACAACCCACAGAGTGGGAGAAAATCTTCAAAATCTATACATCTGACAAAAGACTAATGTCCAGAATCTGCAAAGAACTCAAGCAAATCAGCAAGAATAAAACAAACGATCCCATCTAAAAGTGGCCTAAGGACATGAATAGACAACTCTCAAAGAAGATATACAAATGTCCAACTAGGATATGGAAAAATGCTCAATATCACTAATTATCAAGGAAATGAAAACCAAACCTCAATGCAATACCACCTCAATCCTGCAAGAATGAACATAATCAAAAAACAATAAAGGTTGGTGGGGATGTAGTGAAAAGGAAACATTTTTACACAGCTGGTGGGAATGTAAACTAGTACAATACACTATGGTAAACAGTGTGAAGATTCTTTAAAGAACTGAAAGTAGATCTACCATTTGATTCAGCAATCCCACTGCTAGGTATCAACCCAGAGGAAAAGAATTCATTATACAAAAAAGATATTTGCACACACGTTTATAGCAGCACAATTTGCGATTGCAAAAATATGGAACCAGCCCAAATGCCCATCAATCAATAAGTGGATAAAGAAAATGTGGTATCTCAGCCATAAAAAGGAATGAAACAATGGCATTCACAGCAACCTGAATGGAACTGGAGACTATTATTCTAAGTGAAGTAACTCAGGAATGGAAAACCAAATGGAAAATTATATGTTCTCACTCATAAGTGGGAGCTAAGCTATCAGGGCACAAAGGCATAAGAACAATACATTGAACTTTAGGGACTCAGAGGAAAGGGTGGGGGTGGCAAGGGATAAAAGAGTACACATTGGGTACAGTGTACACTCCTTGGGTGATGGGTGCACCAAAATCTCAGAAATCACCACTAAAGAATTTTTCCATGCAACCAAACACCTATTCCCCAAAAACCTATTGAAATTGAAAAAAAAATTAAAAAATTCCTTCTGGAGATTCTAGGGCAAACTCCATTCCATGCCTTTTCCAGCTTCTGCAGTCTTCCCTCTTTCCTTGGTGGGGGGGCTACATCACCCCAGCTTCTGCTTCCACTGTCACATGTCCTTCTCTAACTCTGATCCTCCTGCCTCCCTCTTATAATGACCCTAGTGATTACACTGAGCCACCCAATGATCCAAGAAAATCTCCCCATCTCAAAATCCTCACCTTCATCAAATCTACAAAGTCCCTTTTGCCATGTAAGGTAACATAGTCATTAGGTTCTGGGGATTCAGATATAGACACTTTGGAAGACCACTATTCTGCCTACCACAAAGCTCTCCAGTCCTGAAATTCAGTGAACTAGGACTTCTATTTTAGCTAAATAACCCAATATATACGTTGTGATTACTTTTGGATTTCAATTTTATATCCTTCCTTGATTCTAGCTTATTTTGTTTAATTTTATTTGTTTTTAATACTGCTTTTGTCATCTTTAAATTAATCCATCTGGCTACCATCTTGAGGCTTTAACTGAGGTATCTTGGACCAAATTAGAAATTAAGGACCTCTAAATATATTTGTTCTCATTTTGATGCCTTGATTAGCTGCAGACTGCATAAAGACAATGTTTTTGTTGAGCTAGTTGTAAAGGGTAAATAATTACCAACATAACCATCATGTTATGCCTAATATCCCAAAGGACCTATCATTTTATATCTACTTGCACAGTAATTTATTACACTAAACTTTATGACTCTAAAGTCAGAGAAAAACACGTGCAAGATTATTACAAGAGAATGCCAATGTTTTGAGAAGAATAACAGAATACAGTCAAATGTGTAGAGATATATATGCACGCTGATGAGTCAATGTGAGTTTATAAAAAATTCTGGCACAATGTAACTGGCTAATCCCCAAAGTATGTATTAAAATTAATTATATCAGACACTGGTTGGCCATAATGAGCAATTTCCCGGAACTGATGGCCAAAGCTCATCAATATTCCATCATCACATGAAGAATATCCAGAATTTCAACATGCAAAGCCTACCAACCTTTTAGTTCTTCTCTTTCAACTATGAACATTATCTTTTATTATGTATATGCTTAAAAAAGAATGAGCTATCCCTGACCATGACAAGATTCTACAGAGGAAAATAACTAAAATGAGGTCATAGAAAGATCTTGCAGGCTTTCAGAATTCTTCCTTTATGCATCTACTTCTTACTATACAATAACATAACTGGTTGACATGACTGTGCTCTCCTAAGAGTTCCTTGAGAATAGGAACAAACCATGTCTTATTTACCAGTTCCTGCCACTCTATTGGAGGACTCCATTCAAGAGAGAGAAGGAGAGAAGGGGTTTTAAACAACACAGTGTGCCCAATAAAGTATACTGATTTATACACTATCTATGTCTCTTTTTAGAGAAAGGATTTAGAAAAGCAGTACAGGGTAGCAGTTAAGAGTTCTAGATTGCCACTGCCAGGTTCAAAGCATTTGAACAATTTACTTCTGTGTACCTCCATTCTTTCATGTGTACCGTGGGATTGATTATAAAATCTCCTCAGAGGACTACTGAGGGATTTAAGTGATGTAGTTTGTATAAAAAGCTTTTTATACAAAGTGCTTTAGGCCAACACCTGGCAGACACAATTGTTCAATAAATGTACACAGCAATTATCCTGTTCAAATACATTTTTGTATAATAATATAAATGTTCATCTGTTTTTCAAATAAATGCATATTTTTAATAATCACTTAATACAAAGAAGCATACATTTTCACATTAAAACAAATGTTGATTTAATGTCAACACTTACTGGGTTGCTTTTCTAATTTTTATCTTGTAATGCCAGTAAAAATCAATAAAGTCCAATAAAAGCCAGAAATTATTTGTATTTGCAGCTACATCAAAAATACTAAAAAACTGTATAGTCAATCTAGATTGACGCCAATAATTATAAACGTTGGGCTCCCTGGGAACTTGAACAAAACTAACATTCAAATACACATTTATTTTGATACAGTCAAATTTCAAAAGGCCATTTTTAACCATTTAACAGATATGATTAGGCAAAAATGTTGTTTCCTTGGTTGACAGATACAACAAATGTCATCAAGTTAGGATAATCTCTTCAATATCTTGAAGCAAAAAAAAAAAAAAAAAAATTCAACAGTATTTGTTATTTTCCTCTCTCAAATATGAAAACAATAGAGCCTTTCATGGAACATTAGATAATAAAAAAGCTCAGGCTTCAGTCATCAATTAAGAATAGACCCAGGCACAGTTCAAAAAAAGTAGAATAATCTACTCAAATGAAACAACCTGATCTTCAGAACCTTTTAAATTAACCAAGGAAGAATAAAAACTAATATGAGTGTATACAAGAACTATTCACGAATACTGAGTATACTTGGTAAAATATGAAAAAGAAGCAATTCAAAAAGTACTATTTTTTAAAAGCCTCTTTTATAATATATGGTGACATGAACCTCATTCTTTAGAGTTTTTCACAACTTCACATTAGATTTCAGATACCACATGTTTTAAAGGGGACACAACAACAGAAGTTTCCATGATCACAGACCATGGAGACAATATGTCCTACCAGAGTACACAGCAGCGGTTTTCTTGGGCATGTGAGGCTATTGAAGAATATAAAACATTCACCACATGGATCCTACCACAACTGTTCAAATAATGTTTTGCTTCTTGTATTATGGAAATATCCAGACCTAGTTCAGCAACAAACTATTAAGAATGTTTAATTAAATCAAGCATCCCAATTCAACAGTTACACAAAGAAACTGTAAGTACAATTGGGCCCCTTTCTAAACTATTTAGAGTGCTTTTTCCATTTTGCAGCTTCTTGCTATTATAAATAGTGACAAGGATCAACAGATTTTTTTAAAAAAAATAAGCTCTTTACAACCTTCAACTATTTGCTTACATGTTTTGTGAGTCACCATGCAAAATTTATGTCCATACTCCAAATGTTCAGTTACTTTCCCTTATTTTACTCTGTTTTACATTTTAAAATCAAGCTGGATATAGGACAATGTACACTGATAGCATTTTGGAATTCTGCCTTCCCAATACTATCATCCCACAATTTTTCTAAATATGTTCATGATAACCTTCTAGGAGGTTGACAAATTAGGCAAAATACATAAACAGAAAATAAAAAGAAGGCTCATTTGTTAAACATCTACTAACTTCTCCTGTTTTAAAACTATAAATATTTATAAATCTATAAAACCTTAATGGTTTAAATAGAACTTAAAGATCTTCCAATCCAACTGCTTCTTAAGGTAGGAACTCTTCATTTAGAAATTATACCAAAAATGTTTGCACAGTGTTCTGTCCCAAAAACAGGCTGGAAATTCCACTGTGGATACAATAAAAAGTCCGTAGTATGGGCTATAGCTCAAGGACCTTTGGAATTTTGTTTGTATGTGGCAGTGTTACATTCTGAGGAGGGTCTCTGGAGGTAATCAAATGATTCATTACTATATTCAGTATTTTTTTACATTTAATTATGCATTTCACCTGTGAAAAATATGATAGACTCCCTGAAAAGGCAAGTTTCTTTGGTTTATCACATGCTGATCAGAACTTCTGGTGACAGTTATAAATCACACTTATTAAAAGTACAAGGAAAAGGTTTTTTTTTTAAGCAATCATTTTAGTGAATCAGTTCTGAATAAAAATTTCCAAATCATGGTGTCAGCAGGGTAATTGTTCCTGTTAGATAAATTATCCTTGGTAGTGAAAAGGCCTGGACCAACTGGGTCGGGCTAGTCTATCCATCCGAAGGGAAACATGGTAAGGAAGTGAAAAAAAAAAATTCCCGATGAGGCAACTGCTGCTGTCCACAAAAACTAACGAATGAGATGGGTTGTAGAGTCAACATCTCTGGTGAGGCTTCCCAGGCAAAGGAATAAACACCTACCTTTCTAAAACCATCAAAATCCTTCTTAGAAGCAGCCGTTCTGATGAATTCACTCATATAATTCACAGTGAAAAAAAAGTGTTCATTTAACTTCCTAGAACTTTCCAAAAGCCAGAATTAGAGAACACTTTGTACTTTCTTTTTTTGAAGGCAAATAAGGGCTGAACTGCTACTCTGTTTCTGAATTCTGTTGTTCATCCATGGCCTTCCCTTCTTCAGAAAAAAAAAAAAAAATTATGAAAGAGAGCTTACGAAAATATCTCAGGGGAACAATTTTTCTAATGCAGAATAATAGACCTTGTCTTATGAATGTGAATCAGGAAATATTTGACAGGCTACAGTCACATTTTCCATCTGTACATGTGGCCTGTGACACTGAGGCCACCCAAAGAGATGAGCTGTCACCTAAGAAGGATCAGCTCAGATGGTCTGGTGCAAACATCAATGCAGTCCTCTATAAAACCATGTCCCAAAACTACCTTTTCCATCCTGAGGAGAGTAATTATAGATTGTGCCCAAATCTGGCTTTCACATCACTTAACCAAATCCAACTACCAGGCCCAGAATAGAAACTGTATGACTACTGACACTGTTTTGATTTTAAAATAGGCAACAAGATTATGAAGAATGATACCAGAAAAAAAAAAATTCAATTTGCAACTAACTCTTGAATATTACATTCTGGCATATTATAGAGATTTAGTTAAAATTATACATAATTTCATCTTTCTGTCTGAATAATTTTTATGATGCTATTAAATGGCTGCTGGAATGCAATGGCTAATGAGCTCAATAAAATGAAAATTATTTATAAGCAAGATCCTTATTTATTTGTTCACATGAACTTCATTGTAAAAACTCAGCTCAAAGAGTTTCTTGTAACTAATACTAAAACCAGAAGCCAAAAATCACCCTGATGGTCAGTGACAATGATTTCATCAACAGTGAGAGTTTTTTCCTCAGATCACAGGAATGCCTGTGACAAGAGTTTATAAGGAATGCGTCCTAGAGTGGTATGACCAAAAGAGGCTTTACAAAGCACCTAAAGCACAGGCTTTAATGCAGTCTTCTGTTCTTTCCACCATACCAATATGCTGTGGACAAGATAAAGCCAATCTGGGATGAAGGTGGCCACTTTCTAGGAGCATAACAGACACCTTTGATCTGGGAGATTACTAGCAACTCCACACAATAGGTTGAACATAGATGTGAGTGAATGCACATACTTTCTTTGGTTTTCCTCTCTTCCATCAAAGTTTCACTCATTTGACCAGTTACACGAATAACCCATACCCACTATCCTGCCACCATGTTTTTCGAGAAGGCAGCCCCAATGCAAAGTGCAAAGAAACACACCACATTCTTTGAGAAAACCAAAAGCGCTGGCTAATTCAAGGCCAAATAGTGGCAGCTATAACTTTGAAACTCTGATACAATAACCTATGTTACAGCTGTTCTCTGGTGTTTCAAGTAGCATTGAAATTGGGAGACAAATGGGCTTATAATCTCCAAGTCAGATTATCTTGAAGCCTATTAATTAATCAATTAATTAACTAATGTAAATTCCATAAGACCAGGAATTTTCAGCTGTTGTCTTCACTGAGGTATCCCCCTGGACCTACAACAGTAGCTTAGGAAAGAGTACTATATATTATAATTATTTGTTCAATGAATGGTTATGGATATGAATAGTGGTATCTTTATTTTATAAAAGTATTACAAAGCTGACATGAAACTGCTAAATAATGTCTATTTCGTTACTCAAATACTATACAAGATAATTTTAACTGGCCTAGTTTCTATTCTCGTCAGAAATACATGACTTTATTGCTTTACCAATTTGCAAGCCTTGACTCTTCCTCCACCCAAAAACATAACAAATCCAAGAAGGCTGGACTTTGTTTATCTGAATCATACTTATCCATGAAAAACAGGAAAATCCTGCCTGAGTGTGGTGGCTCACGCCTGTAATCCCAGCACTCTGGGAAGCCAAGGTGGGCAGATCACCTGAGGTCAGGAGTTTGAGACCAGCCTGGCCAACATGATGAAATCCCATTTCCACTAAAAATACAAAAATTAGTCAGGCGTGGCGGTGCATGCCTGTAATCCCAGCTACTTGGGAGGCTGAGGTGGGAGAATCGCTTAAACCTAGGAGGCGGAGGTTGCAGTGAGCTGAGATCACACCACTGCACTCCAAGCTAGGTGACAGAGCAAGATTCCAACAAAAAAAAAAAAAAAAAAAGAATCCAGTTAGACAGTTAGATGGACAAAATATTTTATATTTTCAAGTGTCTTCAAAGAATCAATTTCTAAGTAAAAATAATATGTATTTAAACTTATAGCCATATTACACAAGACTGTAAAACATTATTAGACTGCAAATACCACAGGCAGCTAGATGTGTTTAGACAGTACATAAAAAATAAATGAAAATATTTATTTTTAAAAACATGCAAGATATTTCAGGTTGTAAAAAGTTTAAAATATCTCCTGAACAGCTAACTACTCCTTGCATTCTTACTACTACTCTACTTGTCTTAGCATACTATCACATTAAACGGAATTCATTCATTGATTGATCTGTTAATAGAGGTTTCTTCATAACTATAAACTTTTGAGGACTGGACTTACGCATCCTTGTATGCTCAGTACCTAGCAATAAATTTCTCAGTAAGTTATTAGTAGAAGGATATAGCAGAACATTAACATGAAAGCAATACATAACATCAGCTAGTCAATCAAAGAAGTTGAGGCCGGGTGCGGTGGCTCACGCCTGTAATCCCAGCACTTTGGGAGGCTGAGGCAGGCAGTTTACTTGAGGTGAGGAGTTCAAGACCAGCCTGGCCAACATGGCAAAACCCCGTCTCTACCAAAAATACAAAAATTAGCCAGGTGTGGTGGTATGTGCCTGTAGTCCCAGCTACTTGGCAGGCTGAGGCAGGAGAATTGCTTTGAACCCGGGAGGCAGAGGTTGCAGTGAGCTGAAATCATGCCACTGCCCTCCAGCCTGGGTGACAAAAGTGAAACTCCATCTCAAAAACAAAATAATAATTAAAAAAAATAAGTTGAAAGTTGTTTAATAAATTCAAATGACTTCTGTGATAATTCAAGCAATGATTTATAGAAAGAAAATCAAGCAGTAATTATAATAAAAAAATTCTACCCCTTTCTTTTTTTTTTTCAGAAGGAGCCTCGCTCTGTCACCCAGGCTGGAGTGCAATGGCACGATCTTGGCTCACTGCGAGCTCCGCCTCCTGGGTTCACGCCATTCTCCTGCCTCACCCTCCCAAGTAGCTGGGACTACAGGTGCCCGCCACCATGCCTGGCTAATCTTTTGTATTTTTAGTAGAGACGGGGTTTCACCATGTTAGCTAGGATGGTCTTGATCTCCTGACCTCGTGATCCGCCCGCCTCAGCCTCCCAAAGTGCTGGGATTACAGGCATATTCTACCCCTCCCTAATTACTCAATGGGAACACTATCTCTGCCTTATAATGAAAAGCCTATCATATAATCAGTCCAAAAATTGGGAAGGAAAAAGACAAAATATCCGTGGCTCTTACGTCATAAGATTGTTGTCATAAAATCCTTTTAGACATCAAGCAGAAGTTAGGTAAGCTATACAGGCATTCTGGGCTACTGGGAAGCAAATGATATCTTTGCCACTAACAAAAGTCTAAGCCAGTGAACTTTCATGACATTCTAAAATGAGTTCTTGTCATGAAATGTCATGTGCTTCATTATATAATCTTAGCTCGTGAGCATATTATGACTATGGGCAAAGTAAAGGAAAACAGGAGTGTCTCTAAATCAATCATGGGCCATGAAGCCAGACAGACTGTATGACAGATGCGATTTTTCTTGGCACCACTTGGGCGTAACTAATTGATGACAATCATATGTCCACACTGGCACATTTCCACAGGGGATGTGTGTGAATATGTCACCACATCTGGATGCTAGGCATGCTGGGGTCCTGAGGCACAAAGACCTGCTAACTCCAGAGGCCCAGCAGCTGTACTCAATGAACACCGTGGGAGCTCCACAGAGTGATGAAAGGACTAAATTACTGCAAACTGTAAATACAGATTTATTTCATTAAAATATGAGGTAACTGCTGCAGCCATCTCTTGTTCAAACAGACGTTTGCCCTTTAAAAAAAAAAAGGAAAAAAGCTAGCATCTATGTATATACATATTCCTAACTTCGTAAAGAAAATTTGCATTTCTCCTGTGAAAAGATAACACACGCACAAAGCAAAATCACAAAGTTTCTACAAATCTCTTTCAATAAAAAAAATTCACACAGAAAAATATGATGATCTACTGTCATAATTTTAGCAAGAATAGTCCTCTTCCATTTAATTCAAATGGAAGATTTACATAATTTGTTACAAAGTTCATGTTGAAAATTCAACATACTATAGTAAAAAAACTACAATATATTAATATATTTTACCTTTAATATGAAAGAAAAATGACTATAAATAACTAACTTACAAATAGAGAAACTAGACTGAATTAATAATCTTATTCTGATCCTACATAATAAATTATTAATAAATTTATAAAATTATTTGAACTATGTTAATAATTATGTGAAGCAATGAAAAGCTCTCTCATGAAAAGGCTTTGGTCCTATTCACACAATTACTTCAATAAAAAATGTAGAACTGAAAAACTATTCATATATGTATAATTAAATATTTCTCTTAAACCTTTCATCAAATAATTACTCTTCCCAAGCACTGTCACAGAAATCATCCTACAACAGTAGTTTATATCATGTCCTCATAGATAAAATTCTAATTTTAATCAGATCAGAAACAAAAAATTCATTTGTCTTATCCTTTTTCCTTTCAGATCATTTTTCCCATCTCTCTTATTTCCTTTGACATTTCCCTTAAGATGCTGCCTTCCTTCAAGCTACACTACAGTCACGATGTTCTTCACTCCACATCCACCTATTTAACACTGGACTGATTTTCCAAGATGTCTGGTTAACCTAGGCTGATCAACAGGTAACAAGAGAGGTATGTCAAATTAATCCTTCCCTTCCCTAAGGATAATTAAGACATGAAAGGCATTTTTCTTTCTCTATTATGATTGCCACCTATCTCCTAAATATTTATGTGGTGAAAGAGGGCATTACGAATACATTACACTTTTTCACATCTGGACTGAATAGAGAAAACAGTTTCTTTTTAGGAAAATCATAAAACGTTGTTTAACATATCCTTTTCACTTGCAGGCCTACAAATGTTCTCAGCAGCAAAATGATGGCTTTAAAAAGCACAGCTTAATATCCTATGTAAAAATTGGAATAAGTAACTAAAAAGTAGACTTCTTATGCAAAAATTTAAAAATAAAGTCAATGACTTTTCTCATCTTCTACCTTCAATTCATCTAAGACTCTCAATAAACATGAAAATCTTATCACAGAAATGCTGGTCCCACCACAAAATAGTATTTTGATTCTATATATTTGACAAACACAGACTATAGATTGGAGGAAGGAGTGGAGAAGGAGTGAGACAAGAAAGGAAGTGTAGGAAACAAAGGAAGGAAGAAATAAAGTGCAGCTGACACTAATACAATTAACTGCCGACACTAATACAATTAAGGTAGCCCCCTGATTTCATCATCTAAGTTTCTTTCACCACTACTAGTAGCTGGGACATTCCAGCCAGAGATTAGGATTCTGCATCCAGTCCAGCACAAGTACTCTGACTGGCTAACTCAGCTAACTCAGCAAAACAGTAACCAGGGCACAGGTTTATTACTTGATCTTGCTCTTCAAGGCCTCTCTTTTAAGACCTTTTGTTTTTATTCAGTGTGACCGGAAACCAAAAAGATACAACTTGATGTAGTTAAAATGCTTCGCTTGACCTCTTTCCTCAAATCAAACCACAGAGAAACAAGACATCTGATTTCCCCATTAATAAATCCCCAAGAATTTGGAATAACACATTTTCCTTTTCTAAAATGAGTCGATAATATTTGAGTTGATGCTAATCCAGGAACAGCAAAATCTAAATAGTAACACTAAGACCAGAATATGGCTTGTTCATTAACAACTTAACTTCTTTACCTAGGATTACACATGTAAAACACCACTTTAAGAAACAGTCATCTTTTTCAGAAGCCATATACAGCTGACCCTTGAACAACATGGGTTTGAGCTGAGAGGGTCCACTTATCCACAGATTTTCTTCTACCGCTGCCACTCATGAGAGCAAGACCAACAACTCCTCTTCCTCCTTCTTCTCATCTCACTCAACGTAAAGACAAGGATGAAAACCTTTATGATGATCCACTTCCACTTAAGGAATAGTAAATATATTTTCTCTTCCTTATGATTTTCTTAGTAACATTTTCCTTTCTCTACTATTTAATACATACAATATACAAAATTTGTTAATTGATACACATTTTGTTTATGTTATCAGTAAGCATTCTGATCAGCAGTAGGCCATTAGTAGGTAAGTTTTTGGAGAGTCAAAAGTTATATATGGATTTTTAATTGTATGGGCGGGTCAGTGCCCTAACCCCTACATTGTTCAAGGGTCCACTGTATTTCCTTTTCTCCACACACACATCTTTACACATAGTGCAAGCCTCTCCACTGCAAATGCTTACCTGACTTTTTTGCCTTGCTCAGTGAGCATCTTTACCAAATCAGCAATGGGGTATTGAGCTTTGGCTGCACAGAGACCATAGCCTGCAAGGAACATTAAGAACACAGAAGAATGTGTTTTTTATTTTGAAATTACATGAAGTACAACTTCTCTCTTGATGAAAACACATGTTTATGCCAACAGAGGCAATCATTTAACAGGACTAGAAATGAAAGCAAATTTATAAGCTGGGCTTTTAAAAATATTGCCCTAAATTTGAAATTGAAAATGTAATGATTGCTCCTCAATCTTCTGTAGTGTCTCATGCTGCTGTGCAACCCCACCCCCGACACTGCACACACCCTTGGGTGTTCCCTCTCTTGTCTCTTTCTCTGTCTCTGTCTCTGTCTCTCTCTCTCTCTCATGTTTTTAAACTCTCTTCATACTTGGCTTTGACGACACTGCGGTCCCCTGTCCCAGCCTAACTTTGTTATTATTCTTTCTCTAGTTCCTTGAATAGTTTTTCTCCTTCTTTTTTCCGCTTATATAAGTTTCCAAAGGGCTTTAACTTTGCCCCTCACATTCTCCTTGAAAATCTCAGCTCCTCTCATGGCTTCAACAACCATCTGATGATTCCCAATCTGTCTGCAGGCTTGACCTGTCATTTGAGCGCCAGTATAACATGGCTCTTGTCCTATCTTCACCTCAAATTTAATGTCTCAAAAAAAGAACTCAAAATTTCCCCCCACCCCACACTCTAAAAACTGTTTCCATATTTCTGATGTTATTACAGGTATAACCAAGAACTTTAGTCATCTTCACCCTCCTTTCTGTCCATTCTACCTGCACAATGAATCTCACATCTGTCCCCACTTTTCTATCCCCGTTTTTTCAAATGCCAAGTCTCTGCTCAAGCTATTCCAGTTGGCTTCTCCCATCCCAACACCATCTATTCTCTAAGTCCTAAAAACAAATCGTCGCCTCCCTACAAACCTTCATAGGTTTCTTGTGATTGAAAAACTGTCTACATAGTTCAGTTTAGCCCTTATCATAACCCACCTTGCATTACTGATCTACCTATCTGACTTAATCACTAGATGGAAAGTGCCTAGAGGAAATAGATTGTGTCCTCTACATCTTTACACCTTTATACTCCAGAACAGCATTGCTCAATAGGTAAGACCAATGCTACTTTGGGTGTGATGATTCATTATGCAGCAGTGTCCCACACGTTACAGTACATTTCATTTATCTGCTTCCATCCACTAATTGACAGTAGCAGTCCCATCTTTGGACAACCAAAAACCCAAATCCACCTATTTCAAATGCCCCTAAAAAGTGATATTGTCCCAAGTTGAGAAGGCTTACACTTTAACACTCAATTCAGCTAATGTCTCCTATTTTTACTTCAGTACATAACTAACTAGTAAACTACTCACATGTCAAATCAGTAGATTTTATTTACAGAAAACTCATTTGATAACATGACAGAGTTAAAATCTTAATCTGAAACCAATGTATGACTCATAATACCACAGCATCCTGTGAAAACAGTGAAGAAGAACTGAGCTAAAACTCAGAAAACTGGAAAATTGAGGCCTGGAGAGATTAAATGACTTGGGCAATGTCACATAGATTGTTAGAGGCAAAATTAAGAACAAAAGTGAGGTATCGTGACTCCATACCAAGCTCTTTCTACTAGGCCACATTGCCTCATTTTGTTGAAAACCACATGATTCTTGATCATTTTTTAAATAATCATTTTTGAAAAAACAATAACATTTATTGAGCAACTCTAATGAGTGAGCTAAAGACTTTCATATACTATATCTAATTTAATCTTGACAATGGGCCCAAAAATTACCAATGAGAGGAAAAAAGACTCGAAAATGATGTAAACATGTACACATAATCACAGAAAGACATGGCTAGAACCCACTGTAAGAATTTATAGAATTTCCATGCGATCTCCAAAATATTAATTTAAACTGAGAATTCTCAGTATTTTTGACTTAGTAATCATAGATTTGCTATTAAGTTTCCATTATATTTTCAAAACTAAAGAAGTTTCAATTCTACTTTCCTATTATAAGAAATTTTAATGTCATCAATTATAACAGCTATTATAGGTTATTTGCTTTTGCTTTTTTTCTTTACCTGGTGTAATAATAATGCTATTAGCTTCTCGAATCATGTCAATTGCATTGTCAAGGTTGATTTCCGTATGTGTGCCAGAAATTTCCATGGGTTTTCCACCAGCTGTTGAAGTGGTGCCATAGCCTCCAAGAATCACATTAGCCAGGGAGCGATTCATTGCCTAGAAAGCCAAATTATGAGCTGTGAGAGTTTAACACACATAACTTTGTGAGAATAGTACAAATGTTGTGTATATGATATTTGGAATCATTTTAAAAGGTTTATTTGATCATTTAAAACACTTTAATCAAATAAATTTCAGCTGGTTTCTGAAAATCACTTCAAAAATTGAAATGACAGAAGATATCTGAGAACCACATTATCTTTTTCCCTATCAAATCAATTGCACACTGATATATTTTCAGTAAAAAAATAGAAACCAAGAAAAAATCATCAGTAAAATTAATAAACTAATGAAAAAATCACATCTATTTATTACTGTCTGAATGCTGATTGAGCAATTTTATCTCTCAGCTGAATTCTGCTACAGATTCCATCTTCACAGATACCAGCTGTGAAGAAGCAACTGGTAAGAATCAAAACAGTAAAGATCCATTTCATCTAGAATTTTGCTGCCCTCTGTCATCAAGAAAATAGAAATATGGGGGTTGATACTGTCTTATTTTCCAAATCAATTATAGCTCCACAAAGCCCCATACCTAAGTTTTAATAGAAGTAACTGGGTTCATCATTAGGACTCTAAAATATTTCACTTCCAAATAGGTAGAAGAATAAGGTTATATACTCTTTAAAATTTATACTCACTCTTTTAACTAGAAAAATAATCTCAAAAGAAAAATAAGATAAATGAACTTCTCATGCTCATTTATAATCACTCAAGAATGTACCATAGGAATGCCACTGCTGAAATATGTTACAGTAACTGATCTGGTTTTGAAAACAGTTCATTTGTAGACCTCTGGAGGTGGGGTAGTAAAAGAAAGGGAAAAAAAAAACTAGTTGTTCTGAGTAATCAAATGCATTTTAAGAATTCAAATCACTGCATGTGATCGAAACTGTCATTCTACATAATCATAACTGACTTTATCACTTCAGAACAAATTTCCAAAAACTTATTGAACTCTATTTTAAGTGCTGTAATAAATATATTATTGCTTCGTTATACAACGTAAAGGCTATATAAGTGTCAATCTATTGCTTTTTTTAAAAATACAACACTTTAGTATTAAAAAAGTAAAAAAGCACCAAGATCTTCAATGATAAGTACCACATCGAGACAACTATGGCCACCCCACACAATGATGGCTCAGCCTGCTACCAGCTTGGTGGAGACATTTCCATTATGCTGAGTAGGGGCCAGACAAAGGCAGGGAGGAAAAGGTACACAGAAGATAAGCAAGAAGCCATACTTTAATAAAGCCTAAATAACGTAAATTTCAAAGATGATGAATCAAAATGTTGCCAAAATTGTAATTGTTGTTTCAATCTAAACTCGTTTATCAGACACAACATTGACATTTTACAGAGCCCAAAGTCTGACAAATTTGTCTAAGATTATTACATACAAAATAAAACCTGAAATGTCTTTACGTGTATTATTAAAGGATAAGAGGGTGAAAGAATTAAAGTGATGTCTTTTTTTTTTTTTTTTTTTGAGATGGAGTCTCGCTCTGTCACCCAGGCTGGAGTGCAGTGGCATGATCTCAGCTCACTGCAACCTCCACCTCCTGGGTTCAAGAGATTTTCCTTCCTCAGCCTCCAGAGTAGCGGGGATTACAGGTGCATGCCACCACACCTGGCTAACTTTTTATATATTTGGCAGAAATGTGGTTTCACCATGTTGGCCAGGCTGGTCTCAAACTCCTGACCACAAGTGATCTGCCTGCCTCGGCCTCCCAAAGTGCTGGGATTACATGAATGAGCCACAGTGCCCAGCTAAAGAAATGCTTTTAATTAAGTTCACAATCCCTAGCTGACATGGTGTTTTAAATTCCTAACACATTCCTCCCATATTTAAAACCAACGTTTAATGGAAACACAAATAGCCACATCTGAGACGTCCCAAACATTCAACTCATTGATCTACATTAATCCTTTCTAGTTTTGAATTATACAGTTCTGAAATTGTTATCAAAATATATGTTCTACCAAATTTTTGCCCTTAAAATTGATTTAAAGGACTATTTCAGACATTAAGATACTTCTGTCATAGATAACTTTTTTAAAAAAAGAGTCCAGTGAGGATTGGGTTCCAAGATGGCCGAATAGGAAGAGCTCCAGTCTACAGCTACCAGCATGAGAGACGCAGAAGACGGGTGATTTCTGCATTTCCAACTGAGGTACCGGGTTCATCACGCTGGGGCTTGTCGGACAGTGTGGGCAAGACAGTGGGTGCAGTCCACCAAGCGTGAGCCGAAGCAGGGCGAGGCATTGCCTCACCTGGGAAGCACAAGGGGTCAGGGAATACCCTTTACTAGCCAAGGGAAGCGGTGATGGAGGGCACCTGGAAAATCAGGTCACTCCCACCCTAATACTACTGCGCTTTTCCAATGGTCTTAGCAAATGGCACACCAGATTATAGCCCATGCCTGGCTCAGAGGGTCCCATGCCCACAGAGCCTTGCTCATTGCTAGCACAGCAGTCTGAGATCGAACTGCAAGGTGGCAGCAAGGCTGGGGGAGGGACGCCCACCATTGCTGAGCCTTGAGTAGGTAAATAAAGCAGCTGGGAAGCTCGAACTGGGTGGAGCCCACCGCAGCTCAAGGAAGCCTGCCTACCTCTGTAGACTCCACCTTTGGGGGCAGGGCATAGCCGAACAAAAGGCAGCAGAAACCTCTGCAGACTTACATGTCCCTCTCTGACAGCTTTGAAGAGAGTAGTGGTTCTCCCAGCATGGAGTTTGAGATTTGACAACGGACAGACTGCCTCCTCAAGTGGGTCCCTGACCCCTGAGTAGCCTAACTGGGAGGCACCCTCCAGTAGGGGCAGACTGACACCTCACATGGCTGGGTACCCCTCTGAGACGAAGCTTCCAGAGGAACGATCAGGCAGCAACATTGCTTTTCAGCAATATTCGCGGTTCTGCAGCCTCCACTGCTGATACCCAGGCAAACAGGGTCTGGAGTGGACCTCCAGCAAACTCCAACAGACCTGCAGCTGAGGGTCCTGACTGTTAGAAGGAAAACTAACAAACAGAAAGGACATCCACACCAAAACCTCATCTGTACGTCACCATCATCAAAGACCAAAGGTAGATAAAACCACAAAGATGGGGAAAATACAGAGCAGAAAAGCTGAAAATTCTAAAAATCAGAGCGCCTCTCCCCCTCCAAAGGAATGCAGCTCCTCGCCAGCAATGGAACAAAGCTGGATGGAGAATGACTTTGACAAGTTGAGAGAAGAAGGCTTCAGACGATCCAACTTCTCCGAGCTAAAGGAGGAAGTTTGAACCCATCACAAAAAGCTAAAAACCTTGAAAAAATATTAGACGAATGGCTAACTAGAATAAACAGTGTAGAGAAGTACTTAAATGACCTGATGGAGCTGAAAACCATGGCACAAAAACTACATGATGAATGCACAAGTTTCAGTAGCCGATTCGATCAACTGGAAGAAAGGGTATCAGTGATTGAAGATCAAATGAATGAAATGAAGCGAGAAGAGAAGTTTAGAGAAAAAATAGTAAAAAGAAACGAAGAAAGCCTCCAAGAAATAGGGGACCATGTGAAAAGACCAAATCTACGTCTCATTGGTGTACCTGAAAGTGATGAGGAGAATGGAACCAAGTTGGAAAACACTCTGCAGGATATTATCCGGGAGAACTTCCCCAACCTAGCAAGGCAGGCCAACATTCAAATTCAGGAAATACAGAGAATACCACAGAGATACTCCTCAAGAAGAGCAACTCCAAGACACATAATTGTCACATTCGCCAAAGTTGAAATGAAGGAAAAAATGTTAAGGGCAGCCAGAAAGAAAGGTCGGGTTACCCACAAAGGGAAGCCCATCAGATTAACAGCTGATCTCTCAGCAGAAACTCTACAAGCCAGAAGAGAGTGGGGGCCAATATTCAACATTCTTAAAGAAAAGAATTTTCAACCCAGAATTTCATATCCAGCCAAACTAAGCTTCATAAGTCAAGGAGAAATAAAATCCTTTACAGAAAAGCAAATGCTGAGAGATTTTGTCACCACCAGGCCTGCCTTACAAGAGCTCCTGAAGGAAGCACTACACATGGAAAGGAACAACCAGTACCAGCTACTGCAAAAACATGCCAAATTGTAAAGACCATCAAGGCTAGGAAGAAACTGCATCAACTAAGGAGCAAAATAACCTGCTAACATCATAATAACAGGATCAAATTCACACATAACAATATTAACCTTAAATGTAAATGGGCTAAATGCTCCAATTAAAAGACACAGACTGGCAAATTGGATAAAGAGTCAAGACCCATCAGTGTGCTGTATTCACAAGACTCATCTCACATGCAGAGACACGCATAGGCTCAAAATAAAGGGATGGAGGAAGATCTACCAAGCAAATGGAAAGCAAAAAAAAGCAGGGGTTACAATCCTAGTCGCTGATAAAACAGACTTTAAACCAACAAATATCAAAAGAGACAAAGAAGGCCATTACATAATGGTAAAGGGATCAATTCAACAAGAAGAGCTAACTATCCTAAATATATATGCACCCAATACAGGGGCACCCGGATTCATAAAGCAAGTCCTTAGAGACCTACAAAGAGACTTAAACTCCCATACAATAATAACGGGAGACTTTAACACCCCACTGTCAACATTGGACAGCTCAATGAGACAGAAAGTTAACAAGGATATCCAGGAATTTAACACGACTCTGCACCAACAGGACCTAATAGACATCTACAGAATGTCTCCACCCCAAATCAACAGAATACACATTCTTCTCAGCACCACACTGCACTTATTCCAAAATTGACCACATACGTGCAAGTAAAGCACTCCTCAGCAAATGTAAAAGAACAGAAATTATAACAAACTGTCTCTCAGACCACAGTGCAATCACACTAGAACTCAGGATTAAGAAACTCACTGAAAACCACTAAACTACATGGAAACTGAGCAACCTGCTCCTGAATGACTACTGGGTACATAACGAAATGAAGGCAGAAATAAAAATGTTCTTTGAAACCAATGAGAACAAAGACACAACATACCAGAATCTCTGGGACACATTCAAAGCAGTGCGTAGAGGGAAATTTATAGCACTAAATGCCCACAAGAGAAAGCAGGAAAGATCTAAAATTGACACCCTAACATCACAATTAAAAGAACTAGAGAAGCAAGAGCAAACACATTCAAAAGCCTACAGGAGTCTAGAAATAACTAAGATCAGAGCAGAACTGGAGGAGATAGACAAACAAAAAACCATTCAAAAAATCAATGAATCCAGGAGCTGGTTTTTTGAAAAGATCAACAAAATTGATAGACCACTAGCAAGACTAATAAATAAGAAAAGAGACAAGAATCAAATAGACGCAATAAAAAATGATAAGGAGAATATCACCACCAATCCCACAGAAATACAAACTACCATCAGAGAATACTATAAACACCTCTATGCAAATAAGCTAGAAAATCTAGAAGAAATGGATAAATTCCTGGACACATACACCCTCCCAAGACTAAACCAGGAAGAAGCTGAATCCCTGAATAGACCAATAACAGGCTCTGAAATTGAGGCAATAATTAATAGCCTACCAACCAAAAAAAGTCCAGGACCAGACAGATTCACAGCTGAATTCTACCAGAGGTACAAGAAGGAGCTGGTACCATTCCTTCTGAAACTATTCCAATCAATAGAAAAAGAGGGAATCCTCCCTAACTCATTTTATGAGGCCAGCATCATCCTGATACCAAAGCCTGACAGAGACACAACAAAAAAAGAGAATTTTAGACCAATATCCTTGATGAACATCGATGCAAAAATCCTCAATAAAACACTCACAAACCAAATCCAGCAGTACATCAAAAAGCTTATCCACCATGATCAAGTGGGCTCCATCCCTGGGATGCAAGGCTGGTTCAACATACACAAATCAATAAACGTAATCTAGCATATAAACAGAACCAAAGACAAAAACCACATGATTATCTCAATAGATGCAGAAAAGGCCTTTGACAAAATTCAACAGCCCTTCATGCTAAAAACTCTCAATAAATTAGGTATTGATGGGACGTATCTCCAAATAATCAGAGCTATCTATTACAAACCCACAGCCAATATCATACTGAATGGTCAAAAACTGGAAGCACTCCCTTTGAAAACTGGCACAAGACAGGGATGCCCTCTCTCACCACTCCTATTCAACATAGTGTTGGAAGTTCTGGCCAGGGCAATCAGGCAGGAGAAAGAAATAAAGGGTATTCAATTAGGAAAAGAGGAAGTCAAATTGTCCCTGTTTGCAGATGACATGATTGTATATCTAGAAAACCCCATTGTCTCAGCCCAAAATCTCCTTAAGCTGATAAGCAACTTCAGCAAAGTCTCAGGATACAAAATCAGTGTGCAAAAATCACAAGCAGTCTTATACACCAATAACAGACAAACAGAGAGCCAAATCATGAGTGAACTCCCATTCACAATTGCTTCAAAGAGAATAAAATATCTAGGAATCCACCTTACAAGGGATGTGAAGGACCTCTTCAAGGAGAACTACAAACCACTGCTCAACGAAATAAAAGAGGACACAAACAAATGGAAGAACATTCCATGCTCATGGATAGGAAGAATCAGTATTGTGAAAATGACCATACTACCCAAGGTAATTTATAGATTCAATGCCATCCCCATCAAGCTACCAATGACTTTCTTCACAAAATTGGAAAAAACTACTTTAAAGTTCATATGGAACCAAAAAAGAGCTCACATTGCCAGGTCAATCCTAAGCCAAAAGAACAAAGCTGGAGGCATCATGCTACCTGACTTCAAACTACAAGGCTACAGTAACCAAAACAGCATGGTACTGGTACCAAAACAGAGATATAGACCAATGGAACAGAACAGAGCCCTCAGAAATAATACCACACATCTACAACCATCTGATCTTTGACAAATCTGACAAAAACAAGAAATGGGGAAAGGATTCCCTATTTAACAAATGGTGCTGGGAAAACTGGCTAGCCATATGTAGAAAGCTGAAATTGGATCCCTTCCTTACACCTTATACAAAAATTAACTCAAGATGGATTAAAGACTTAAATGTTAGACCTAAAACCATAAAAACCCCAGAAGAAAACCTAGGCAATACCATTCAGGACATAGGCATGGCAAGGACTTCATGTATAAAATTCCAAAAGCAATGGCAACAAAAGCCAAAATTGACAAATGGGATCTAATTAAACTAAAGAGCTACTGCACAGCAAAAAAAAACCACCATCAGAGTGAATAGGCAACCTACAGAATGGGAGAAAATTTTTGCAATCTACTCATCTGACAAAGGGCTAATATCCAGAATCTACAAAGAACTCAACTCAAACAAATTTACAAGAAAAAAAACAAACAATCCCATCAACAAGTGGGCAAAGGATATGAACAGACACTTCTCAAAAGAAGACATTTATGCAGCCAAAAGACACATGAAAAAATGTTCATCATCACTGGCCATCAGAGAAATGTAAATCAAAACCACAATGAGATACCATCTCACACCAGTTAGAATGGTGATCAGTAAAAAGTCAGGAAACAACAGGTGCTGGCGAGGATGTGGAGAAATAGGAACACTTTTGCACTGTTGGTGGGACTGTAAACTAGTTCAACCATTGAGGAAGACAGTGTGGCGATTCCTCAAGGATCTAGAACTAGAAATACCATTTGACCCAGCCATCCCATTACTGGGGTATATACCCACAGGATTATAAATCATGCTGCTATAAAGACACATGCACACGTATGTTTATTGCGGCACTATTCACAATAGCAAAGACTTGGAACCAACACAAATGTCCAACAATGATAGACTGGATTAAGAAAATGTGGCACATATACACCATGGAATACTATGCAGCCATAAAAAAGGATGAGTTCATGTCCTTTGTAGGGACATGGATGAAGCTGGAAACCATCATTCTCAGCAAACTATCACAAGGACAAAAAACCAAACACTGCGTGTTCTCACTCATAGGTGGGAATTGAACAATGAGAACACATGGACACAGGAAGGGAAACATCACACATCAGGGCCTGTCATGGGGTGGGGGGAGTGGGGAGGGATAGCATTAGGAGATATACCTAATGTAAATAGTTAATGGGTGCAGCACACCAACATGGCACATGTATACATATGTAACAAACCTGCACGTTGTGCACATGTACCCTAGAACTTAAAGTATAATAATAAAAAATAGGATTCTAGGCACTTCAGGACCGGCAGCTTAAGGTGCAGACATGGCCAAGTCCAAGAACCACACCACACACAACCAGTCCCGAAAATGGCACAGAAATGGTATCAAGAAACCCCGATCACAAAGATACGAATCTCTTAAGGGGGTGGACCCCAAGTTCCTGAGGAACATGCACTTTGCCAAGAAGCACAACAAGAAGGGCCTAAAGGATGCAGGCCAACAATGCCAAGGCCATGAGTGCACGTGCCCAGGCTATCAAGGCCCTCGTAAAGCCCAAGGAGGTTAAACCCAAGATCCCAAAGGGTGTCAGCCGCAAGCTCGATCCACTTGCCTACATTGCCCACCCCAAGCTTGGGAAGCGTGTTCGTGCCTGTATTGCCAAGGGGCCCAGGCTGTGCCGGCCAAAGGCCAAGGCCAAGGATCAAACCAAGGCCCAGGCTGCAGCTCCAGCTTCAGTTCCAGCTCAGGCTCCCAAAGGTACCCAGGCCCCTACAAAGCCTTCAGAGTAGATATCTCTGCCAACGTGAGGACAGAAGGACTGGTGCGACCCCCCACCCCCGTCCCTGGGCTACCATCTGCATGGGGCTGGGGTCCTCCTGTGCTATTTGTACAAATAAACCTGAGGCAGGAAAAAAAAAAAATAGATCTCCCTTTCTCTCTCTCTCCCTCCCCCTCCCCCTCCCTCTCTGCACGGTCTCCCTCTGATGCCGAGCTAAGGCTGGACTGTACTGTCGCCATCTCGGCTCACTGCAACCTCCCTGCCTGATTCTCCTGCCTCAGGCTGCTGAGTGCCTGGGATTGCAGGCACGCGCCACCACGCCTGACTGGTTTTCGTATTTTTTGGTGGAGACGGGGTTTCGCCATGCTGGCCAGGCTGGTCTCCAGCTCCTGACCGCAAGTGATCTGCCAGCCTCGGCCTCCCGAGGTGCCGGGATTGCAGACGGAGTCTCGCTCACTCAGTGCTCAATGTTGCCCAGGCTGGAGTGCAGTGGCGTGCTCTCAGCTCGCTACAACCTCCCCCTCCCAGCCGCCTGCCTTGGCCTCCCAAAGTGCCGAGATTGCAGCCTCTGCCCTGCCACCACCCCGTCTAGGAAGTGAGGAGTGTCTCTGCCTGGCCGCCCATCGTGTGGGATGTGAGGAGCCCCTCTGCCCGGCCGCCCAGTCTGGGAAGTGAGGAGCGCCTCTTCCCGGCCATCATCCGGTCTAGGAAGTGAGGAACGTCTCTGCCCGGCCGCCCATCGTCTGGGATGTGGGGAGCGCCTCTACCCCACCGCCCCGTCTGAGATGTGAAGAGCGCCTCTGCCGGGGCGCGACCCCGTCTGGGAACTGAGGAGTGTCTTTGCTCCGCCGCCACCCCGTCTGGGAGGTGAGGAGCGTCTCTGACAGGCCGCCCCATCTGGGAAGTGAGGAGCCCCTCTGCCTGGCAGCCACCCCGTCCGGGAAGTGAGGAGCGTCTCCGCCCGGCAGCCGCCCCGTCCGGGAGGTGGGGGGCAGCCCCTGCCCGGCCAGCCGCCCCGTCCGGGAGGTGGGGTGCGCCTCTGCCTGGCTGCCCCGTCTGGGAAGTGAGCCCCTCTGCCCGGCCACCACCCCGTCTGGGAGGTGCACCCAACAGCTCATTGAGAACGGGCCATGATGACGATGGCGGTTTTGTCGAATAGAAAAGGGGGAAATGTGGGGAAAAGAAAGAGAGATTAGATTGTTACTGTGTCTATATAGGAAGAAGTAGACATAGGAGACTCCATTTTGTTCTGTACTAAGAAAAATTCTTCTGCCTTGGGATGCTGTAAATCTATGACCTTGCCCCCAACCCGGTGCTTTCTGAAACATGTGCTGTGTCCACTAAGGGTTAAATGGATTAAGGGCGGTGCAAGATGTGCTTTGTTAAACAGATGCTTGAAGGCAGCATACTCGTTAAGAGTCATCACCACTCCCTAATCTCAAGTACCCAGGGACACAAACACTGCGGAAGGCGGCAGGGCCCTCTGCCTAGGAAAACCAGAGACCTTTGTTCACATGTTTATCTGCTGACCTTCCCTCCACTATTGTCCTATGACCCTGCCAAATCCCCCTCTCCGAGAAACACCCAAGAATGATCAATAAATACTAAAAAATAATAATAATAATAATAATAAATAAAATACCAGAAAAAAAAAATCCAGTGAACAAAGAGGTTTCATCACCCTTATTATACAGTCCTGCAGAAGATCACAGCAGTAGATGTACCGCTGTACAGATGTAGAGGGACAGAGGAGAGGGATAAATAAACCATTTGATTCTAACTCGGCTTAAAAGGAACCATTATTTCCTCCTATAAAACTGAATGAAGAAGAAGGAAAGAATCTCTGAGGACATTTAATTAATGGGTACCCACTTCTGATGGCATCTTAGGGAAAAAAAAAAGGAACCACACAGTAGTTTAACCATCATAGTCAACTTGTTAAACATGTATCCACAATTACATCATCATTAAGCTATAACAATTCCATGTGGTCTCTTAAAAACGAAATTATTTTTATCTCTAAATTTACCATTGCAACATCACATTCTCAACAAATGTTTAGCATTTATGGTTTTGTTTTGGTTCTTTCTCTTTTTTTCTTTTTTTTTATTTTGCCGGCTTAAATGATTAATGAGACTATCCTATGACCACTGTTCCAGAGATTGAACAGTTCCCAGCTTCCAAGACAAAGAATTTGTAAGACTGTTTAAGACTGTTCGTTTTAAGCTATTAAGCCAATAATTAAAATTGCATTCTACATTAAAGAGAATCCTAATTCACATAATTCTGAATACACTGTAAGAAATAAATCTGAAAGCCAAGGAAAGGTCATAAAACTGACAAAGCCAAAGCAATAATAACATATATACCATTTACTAGCATCTCTCATTTCAATGCTTTGTAGATACTAATTAATTAATCACAAAGGAAAAAATATTTTTGATTTGGCTTTTGATCCACTTCATTCTGTTCTATTTTTATTTGGAACCAAGCAGCAAAGTGCAAAAATCAGAAAATTCGATCTGAAAATGCTGTTCAATTTTTGTAAGACCTCTATTTCTGAGGCAATCTGGATACTATCACAAACAAAGAAACTGTAAAATCATAAAGAGGTTAATGTCTATATGATATTTGGATATCATTCATTTGAATTGGTTGTTTGGACACTGTCAACATTTTTCAGTTTTTATAATCTTGGGTATTGTGTAACCATAGCACTGAGCTCAGAGGACACCCAACAGAACAAAAATTCAATTTTAGGGATTGCTGGTTAGCCACTTGGGGTGCATTCCATTCCCTCACACATAATAAAATCACCCTGTTCTAGTTTGGACTTGTGTGTTTCCTTCAATAAATAAGAGTGAAGGTCAACATACTGGTACCATATTAACTCTGCTATATCTGCTATCATAGTCTATCTGGAGAAGATTCTAAAACATGAAATAAGTTAACAAATAAAATATTTCTCTAATGTTCATTTAACAAACCAATTTGTGTGAATGTGCCAGGTACTTGGCCAGACTCCACAAACACAAAGGTGAATAATAAATGGTGCCTTACAATACTTTCTCAGTAAAATGAGAATAATATTTCCTACCTCCAGAATTTGTGTGGGGATTAAATGAGCTATATTTTGTAAAGCACCCAGCATAATGCCTGCTACGTTGCACTAATGGCCAATTTTGAGTAGCTATTTCATTTTTATGATTATACTGATCTACCTAGAGCCGCTAAGCACAGCCATGAAGAAACTGAATAAATCTCCTATAATTTCCTATAATAAAAAAGCATAAAGAAGGTTTATCAATGAAGGTTAATGTAAAAAGTCAGAAATCAGAAAATTGTAGAAGAAAAGATAATTTCCATCTTCAAAATTGAAAAATATGACAGGCTTGTATTTGTTGGTTTCTGACTTGTTTTGTAACAATGCCTAGGAGTAGAGATCATACAGTAAGACAAACACATTGCACATCACAAGTAAGAGCTTTGACTGGTGAATCCTTTGTGAAGATCAATTTAGCAATATCAAAAGCCAACAAAAAGTTCTTACTCCCTTTGACCATGTAATTGCACTTATAAAAACTGGACCTAAGGAAATAATCAAGGATGTAGAAGAAGGAAAACTGCAACCAAGAAAAAAAGAAGTTAAAAGCAACTAATATGAATTTGAATAAATAGATTATGGTAATATCTGTTTGCTACAATACTAGGAGCTAAAAATTATTAGAAAATTAAACATTAATTAAACCTTAATTAAAATTAAGGTTAGACAATTACATAATATATTAAATAGAATGTATTTAAACATATTCATATAAAAAAGACTAGAATGTTAATAGTTAAGTGGTAATGGAAGTTTAGGTGATTTTATTTTTTTATTTATCCTTTTCTGATTCTTCCAAATTTCCTACATTAAACATCTTTAACTAATGGGATTTTTTTTTTTTTTTTTTTGAGACAGGGTCTCACTCTGTCACCTAGGCTGCAGTCCAGTGGTACAGTCACAGCTCATTGCAGCCTCAACCTCCCCAGGTTCAGGTCATCCTCCTGCCTCAGCCCCCCAAGTAGCTGGGACTATAGGTATGTGCCACCATGCCCAGCTAACTTTTATATTTTTTGTAGAGACAGGGTTTTATCATGTTGCCCAGGTTGGTCTTGAACTCCTGGACTCAATTGATCCACCTGCCTTAGCCTCCCAAAGTGCTAGAATTACAGGTATGAGCCACGGCGCCTGGCCAGAATTTTTTTTTTAATTAAAACTTAAACTGTTCTTGAATCCAAATTATTAATCTGACCCAATATGATATTTATGGTCTCAGGCAGCTATCGGAATAATTTGGTAGTTCTATATACAGGAGTACAAAATATCTATGGAATGCTGATGGTAAGTGGCATGCCTGTGGCAGTGAAATGGAAAGAAAAGAAATAGAAGACCTAGAGAAAACATATCAAAAAAATAAAAGAGTAAGAAAAATAAGAGAAAGATGATATAATTGCAGAACACGTAGAAGAGAGTACTTTCAACAAGTACCTCTTACTACCTTATTCTAGTGTTACAGAAGAGTTACTGTAAGACTTACTATGGTTGCTATAATTAATAATAATAAAAGACACTAAGTGAAGAAGGAAAAAGAGAGTAATAAGAGAGACACAGACAGAAATGTGGGGAATACTCTTTATAAATTTGAAAACCTAAAGAAAACCATTTTTTAAAAAGGATAAAATGAGAAATTACCCATGCTGACATTTCAAGAACTAGAAACAAGTCTTCTTCCCTCCTCTCCCCATATCAGCATGCCATAGGCTTTGTTAACATTCAAATCCTTCAAATCCTCCCATTTAACTTTAAAAGCCACTTTCTGATTCCTCAGGGATCTAGAACTAGAAATACCATTTGACCCAGCCATCCCATTACTGGGTATATACCCATATGACTATAAATCATGCTGCTATAAAGACACATGCACACGTACGTTTATTGCGGCATTATTCACAATAGCAAAGACTTGGAACCAACACAAATGTCCAACAATGATAGACTGGATTAAGAAAATGTGGCACATATACACCATGGAATACTATGCCGCCATAAAAAATGATGAGTTCATGTCCTTCGTAGGGACATGGATGAAATTGGAAATCATCATTCTCAGTAAACTATCGCAAGAACAAAAAACCAAACACCACATATTCTCACTCATAGGTGGGAATTGAACAATGAGATCACATGGTCACATGGACACAGGAAGGGGAATATCACACTCTGGAGACTGTGGTGGGGTGGGGGGAGGGGGGAGGGATAGCATTGGGAGATATACCTAATGCTAGATGACGAGTTAGTGGGTGCAGCGCACCAACATGGCACATGTATACATATGTAACTAACCTGCACAATGTGCACATGTACCCTAAAACTTAAAGTATAATAAAAATAAATAAATAAATAAATAAATAAAATAAATAAAAGCCACTTTCTGACAAACCGCAAGTTTAAGTAATAATGAAAATCTGCTGCCCCCTGCTGGTCATTCAAATTCATCAACTGAAGCAAAATCAAACTAAGGGTTAAAAGTTTACTTTTACAGAAAACTGTATTTCTAGTACAATTTCATAAACATTTCTTCTTCACAAATGTTTCTTCTTTCTGTCACAAAGCCTGACACTTTTCAAATAGGATACATAAACCTTCACCTTTCCAAATTCCCCAGGTAATTTAGGCGATTTAATTTTAAAACCCCTTAGCTTGTTTTGAATTTGGGCTATCAAATCCTTTGTTTTGCAATATAGCCTAAGAAACAAAAATATTTTTTACTACGAAAAGATACTTCAGCCTTCCAAATTACAATGAGATTTTCAGTTAAATCATAAGAAAAATCCTGAGTTGTAAAATAAGCGAGTTTTTAAAAATATTATAATAAAAGAATGAAGGTAGAGTAAGTATCTGATATGGTTTGGCTCTGAGTCCCTACCCAAATCTCATGTCGAATTGTAATCCCCACATGCCACGGGGGGACCTGGTGGAAGGTGATGGATTATGGGGGCTGACTTCCGCCTTGCTGTTCTTATGCTAGTGAGTTCTCACGAGATCTGGTGCTTTAAAAGTGTGTGGCACATCCCCCTTCACTCACTCCCCTTCTCCGCTATGCTAAGATGTGCTTGCTTCCCATTCACCTTCTGCCATGATTGTAAGCTTCCTGTGGCCTCACAGTCATGCTTCCTGTTAAGCCTGTGGAGCTGTGAGTCAATTAAACCTCTTTACTTCATAAATTACCCAGTCTGAGGTAGTTCTTTACAGCAGTGTGAGAATGGACTAATACAGATCCCTTTCTTGTCTAAATTATTTATCAGTGTAAAATCACGTTCTGCTCTCATTTAGTTTCATTATTATTTAGAAAATAACATCCATAATTTGAAAAAAA
This sequence comes from Pan troglodytes, assembly GCF_028858775.2. Lineage (NCBI taxonomy): Eukaryota > Metazoa > Chordata > Mammalia > Primates > Hominidae > Pan > Pan troglodytes. The sequence goes on from NC_072402.2 coordinate 69,130,101, forward strand.
AGTTCTACTCAAACCTTTAATTATAATATTTGCAGAACATCTTCTTGCCATCAAGAAGAGAACTTGAAACAAACAGAAAAGCTAGGAAGTATTAGTGTTGTTACTTTTTTCTGTTCTTTTTTTAAAAAACCATCATGCTGACCACAAAACTTCTAAGGTAGAAACTCTCACAGATGACCAACAGGAGTGTAAATTAGAACAACCTTTCCAGAAACATGGCTATAAGTATAATGAGCCTATAAATTCTAGGAATCTATCTTAAGACAAAAATCTGAAATGTCAAAGATATGTACAAAGAGAAATCAAAATCAAACAACTTCATATGTATAGCATTAAGGGCAAATTAAATAAATTTTGTATATCCATATGATGGATCACGATAAAGTCTCTTAAAATAATATTTTAAAAGAATTTTTAATGACAAAAAGTCAACAATATAGTATATAAGTTTTTTTAAATGTAGGACAATATACAACACGATCAGACAAGTAAATACACAGATATGCCATACATAAGGAAATAAACCAAAATCTTACCTGTTTATCTCCAGATGGAGAGAGGCACTAGAAGATTTTCATCTTTCTATTTAATTTTCCTAATTATTTACAGTTGGGTACCTTAAAGGCAGTCTTGGAAATTTATGCAAATGAAATACTCTGCTATGTCTGCTGAAGAGAATTCAAAGCTACCATACTCTTTTTTTTTTCTTTTGAGATGGAGTCTCGCTATGTCACCCAGGCTGGAGTACAGTGTCATGATCTCAGTCACTGCAACCTCTGCCTCCTGGGTTCAAGCAATTCTCTGCCTCGGCCTACCAAGTAGCTGGGATTACAGGCACCCACCACCACGCCTGGCTAATTTTTGTATTTTTAGTAGAGACAGGGTTTTACTATCTTGGGCAGGCTGGTCTTGAACTCCTGACCTCGTGATCCACCTGCCTTGGCCTCCTAAAGTGCTGGGATTACAGGCGTGAGCTACCATGCCCAGCCTACAATATTCATTTTTATGGGTAATAAAAGAAATGACATGCACATCCATGTTTTCAGGAAGCCATTTCCTTTTGTTTCATGTATGTGTTGTTTCTTACCACACACATGATGTATGACAGGATAGCACCAGACGAGCCTATGAGTGCACCCACGATGGTCAGCAGATTGTTGTTGAGCAGGAAGCCCTCTGCACACAGGGCCCAGCCTGAGTAGCTGTTCAGCACAGTGATAACGACAGGCATGTCAGCACCCCCAATAGCAGCTGTCAAAGTCACACCCTAGAACAACAATCAAATCAGAACTCAAAATTAATAACATAAAAATAAAACCTCTGACATTTAACATTATGCTCCTTAATTATTCTAGTTTTCCCATTAATATATTTACATATAAGTTCCACTTCCGGTAATAAGTGTCTCCCATCTGACCAACACTTCCACAGGTATAACAACTATAAACACTGAGCCACCCACCCCCCTAAAAAAAATCCCTACATTTTAAAAAAACACTTTTCAGTGATGAAAAGCAGGCAGAAACTGGAGAAGTGTCTACATTTGGAAAAATATAACGACACTAAGTGAATTTCCCAGTTTTTATGGCTTTAGACTGAGGGCAATCCCCTGTTGGTACCAGTTAAGGAAATTATAAAATATAAGCCCACAGTCTTACTGACTTGAAGATCCTGAAGATAGCATTTGAGATGACTAAGGCAGCTGGAAAGTAATAAGGGGAATCCCACAAAGAAGCAGGCTAGAGAGAAGGAGTCCCAGTTTCTGTTTATAAATTCTACTCAAATCTCTGGATGACTCTTGAATTACACATATGTGAGACAGACTCCAAGCAATCCTGTTAAGGATAAAATAACAATAGATTTCAGCTGCCCCCCACCACCCACCATAAGGGAGTCAAAATTTGGAATTTGAGTTTAGCCAAGTTAGCTGGCTACAAAAACACATAAATAAATAATAACAATCAAACCCTTTGAAGGAATATAACATAACATCCAAAATGTCTATAATGTATCATTAACAATGTCCGTGATACAACTCGAAATTACTAAACACAGGAAAGGAAAAAGCTTTTTGCTTCTTATTTCACATGTTTTTACCTTTTTTTGTTTGTTACAATGAGAGCATATTCATGTATTACTCATTTAAGCCAAAAGCAATAAAATAAATTCAAAAAATACTTTGTCTTAGTCAGACATTCTCATAGAACCAATAAATCCTTTAAATATCATATTCACTGCTTCCCAAAAACAACAATTCTTAAAGTTTTAGATTTGTATATCTTTTTTTCTTTCTTTTTTTTTGAGACAGAGTCTTGCTTTGTCACCCAGGCTGGAGTGCAATAGCATGATCTCGGCTCACTGCAACCTCCGCCTCCCAGGTTCAAGCGATTCTCCTGCCTCAGTCTCCCGAGCAGCTGGGAATACAGGCGCAGACCACCACACCCGGCTTATTTTTGTATTTTTAGTAGAGACGGGGTTTCACCATGTTGGCCAGGCTAGTCACAAACTCCTGACCTCAGGTGATCCACCCACCTCGGCCTCCCAAAGTGCTGGGATTACAGTCATGAGCCACCTCGCCCAGTCACATTTGTATATCTTTTATTTTGAGACTTCATCAACCTATTCTGCTTTATTAGATTAAAAATATCAAAATTATTTTTCTTTTGTTTAAAACAAAAACCAGTGCAATAAGCCAGAATAAAATTAGACCATGAGTGTGAATATAAAGATGAGATTTTAATTTACTTTTCAGTGTTCTAAAGTTTCTGTGTTAAAATCATGACCTAACTGCCATGATCACACAAAAATAAGTATCATTTTTACACTATAAATTAGGTGTTTCTCAATCAAGGAGCCAGTAAGTATTTCATAAGCAATTGCTATGTGTCTAACTTTGTGTTAGTTACTGTAGATAATTTTTTAACTTAAATATAAACCTTGTCTACAGATTACACACTGAAAGAACATGAGTAACAGTGAATAACAGTAAATAGCGCTGCATGAAAGAGCATCATACATTGATATAAGATGCCAGACTGTCACATAGACAACTAAAAACTACTGTGTGTTTCAATACACTAAATATAAAAATTGCAGAGAAAGAAGAAAGCCAAACCTATCATAAAAGCCTTCACTGAATACTCTCACTGAGCATACAGGGTTTTTTAACTGCATTTCATTTTATACTTATTTGATTTCGTGTCATATCTTCCAATGATGTAAGAGCAATTGGTGGGCAGAGACTATCTTACTTGTATTGTATAAACCCCAAAGCACTATTTTGTAGGGCTTGTCATATAGTAGGCACCTAATACATTGAAACCCTTGGCCTTTTTAAGCTCCTGTTCACCAACACATTGATCCGGTGAAAAGACTCCAGAGCAATAAAGGTGTCTCATGTGACAACTTTAAAATGAACAATTAAGTTGCAAGAAAGAATAATGTTCTTCCTACACTCTTCTATGTTTTCCAGATTCCAAAAAGATGCACATGTGACGTAATTTTAAAACATTTTTATTCCATCAAGGTTCTTGAAGAGATAAAAATATGATTACACTTTAATCTAACAAAATATTCCCAGTTCTTCACCAAATATGTACTTTTCAATCTCTGACTTCTTACCATGACAGCAGAGAGAGCAGACACTGAACCCAGACAGGTGATGCCAGTGGCAAAGCTTGGGTCCACCATGAATGGGATTATCCCGCCCACACTAGCAGCCAGTAAGCCTGCATTGAGTAAGTGCCTTCCAGGCAGTAGGAGAGGGGCAGATTTCAGGAGACCTAGAGCCAAGCACATAGTAGTTACAATTCAGAATGTGTTGTAAGAAACTCCCTCACACACACCCAAGTGTGTCTTTTAATCCTAAACTACCAAAATTTAACATTAGAATAACATGGTATTTAAAATATTACTTTATATCACCAGATATGAAACAAAAAAGCAAATTAGAATTATTACACATAATAAACATGAATAGAGGCAGAAAAACTATGGTTCGACTTCACTATTCTTTTCCCTATTTTGATCACAAAACAATTTCTTTCCTCTTTGTCATGAAATCTTAAAAAGTTATTTTCTCATGTATGACCAACACGGAAGTTGTTAAGTGTGGCTTTATTTATTTAAAACTTCATGCATGCCAGACTTCTGACAAAAATAAAGCATAAAAAAGTAAAAATAAATAAATAGAACTTCAATGTGGAATCCTAGCACACTAATATTTCGGATTCTATCAGCTGAGCCCAAGGAAGAAGAAAATTTGTTTGTTATTTGTTCCTAAAGGCAAAGCATGAGATAACAATGTTTGAGACTTGAAGTTCTTTTATGATTTTCAAGTTTCATGGAAGTTCCCCACTTAATTTTCATGACTGTATTACTGAGAGGCAAGACCATGTTTTTAAATCACAAACTAGTTTCTCTAGAGACTTTTTTGTAAAAACACTGACAGCAGCCTCTGTAGGGTTTTTTCTCCACTTCCATTTTTATGATTGACTTTACCAGCAGCAAAAGTTGTCATGCTACAGTCCTAAAGTGCGTATTTGTTTTCAAAATAAGTACTGTTTACTACTCACACAAACTTATTTAATAAGCTTCTATTTTGGAAAATATATAAAGTTCATTTCTGTGAATTCTACACAGTCATCTCTAACCAAGGATTATGAGGATGCTGTTTAGTTCACATATATTATCAAAAGTCAACTAGTCCCTCCATGCAAATTTCTGTTCACTAATTTCCTCCATTAGCTGTCTGCAAATGAAACAGCTTCAAAGCTTCATGAGACTTACTAAGTATCAATAAAGGGGAAGGATGAGGGGAAAAAAACTCTTAAAATTTCTGAGTGCTATACGAATACTCTTCACCTAACAGTTTTACTGTTAAGGCATTTTTTTAAATCTTTTTTATTAGTAGTAATATTTTATTTTTTATAAAAAGTAGAGATAGGGTCTCACTATGTTGCCCAGGCTGGTCTTGAACTCCTGGGCTCGAGAGCCTCCCACCTCAGCCTCCCAAAGTGCTGGATTGCAGGCATGAGCCATCACGCCCAGCCCTGTTAATGTATTCTCTGAAATTAAAATGGATCCCTAAATGCCCTAAACAATAGATATTTACCTCTATGTTATGCTGAATCACTTACCCTGCAATTTTCCATAGGCAATGAGAGACCCACTAAAGGTGACGCCACCAATGTAAGTGCCGAGGTAGGCCACAATCTTGGTGAGATTTGCTGCTGCATCCGTAGCAAAATGTGGATATTCTATAATGTACTCAGCTATGCAAGTAAGTACAGCTGCCAAACCCACTAAACTGTGAAAAGCAGCAACTAATTGAGGTAAATCAGAAATCTGGATGCGTTTGGCAATTGTCAATCCTGTTATGAAAGGTCAAAAATAAATTAAAACTTGACAAACTTTTGAGAAGTAACCACAACAAAGATCACCCTTAAGGATTTCCACCATAGTCACAAATAAATATTATCTAGTTCCTAGTACGGGCTAAATATTCTCTACAGGGGCTGTACAGAAGGTAAGGGCACTAGTTGTATACAGGTTGAGTATCCCTTATCTGATATGCTTGGGACCAGAAGTGTTTCAGATTTTAAATTTTTTTAATTTTGGAATATTTTCATATACATAATAAGATATGTTGGGAATGGGACCCAGGTCTAAACACAAAATTCATTTATGTTTCATATATATATAGCCTGAAAGTAATTTTAAACAACATTTTAAATTATTTTGTGCTTGAAACAAAGTTTGTGTTAAGTATTTATGTGTGGAATTCACCACTTGTGATGTCATGTCAGCACTCAAAAAGTTTTGGATTTTGGAGCATTTTGGATTTTCGGATTAAAGATGCTCAACTTGTATACCCTTTCAAAATAGCAGTTTTTCTCCACACACCTAAGCACGACCCAACTCCAATGAACACCCAGCATCAATGCGTGCCTCTTCCCGTCACAAACTCCCAACCTTCCCCTAGCCAACACTTCTTCAGACTACCTAAATCTCTAATCAAATTCCCTTATATTCTCTCCATTGCAACCCAGGCCCTCTTCTCTATAGCCAGTGCTTTCTCCTGAGCACATAAGAAACACCTGGAACATGAAGAAGACCTTGGTTTTCAGGTGGGTAGGTGGGAGCAAAGTCCCAAGGTAAAGAAATGCAAAAATCTGGGCAGTAAATACCCAAATTAGGAGCCTCTGAAGGAACTGCATGGCTATAGGTAGGTGATACAGAAGGAGTGGGGCTCAGAATATTTGCTAAGATCATGTCTAAAGGTTTTCCTGCCATGAACCTACAGAGCAAACATTTTCCTTCAAGTCCCTTTCCCCAGAGATTATCAAGAAAAGAGTCAAAGCTTTCCTGAGGAAGTATAAAAGGAGGCCTAAAGCCAGTGTTCCACTGGGAAACATTTAATAACCAGTTCCAGGGGAAAAAAATACATGCACATACAAATACATGAGCTTTAACTGATATAAAGGTGGCTAGCACACAATTTTCTAATAATAAGAAATAGTGCTCTTTACTGAAAATTCCATGTAGACAAATTGACTTTCAAAGAATGTTTTTATGGATCTTTGCTAAACTCTTACATCTGTAGCCAACCTAGTGTTTGCAACTGATGAACAAGCATACTTCCAACAGGAACATTGTTTGATATTTTTATTTGCTTTAATAAGTAAGACGAAAGTAAAACAACAGAATGTATGCGAGAACTTCACTCATTTATCAACCATATGAATGACTTTATTACTGAATCTGATAATAGTTTTCAAATACTGGAAGATTATTTGCTCAATTATTTGTGCTATTCACAATGTCACAGCTACAGTCAAAACATCTCAAGTTTAAGCTGCATCATTAACATTTTCTCCATCACTTTCTCACGTCTGGACAATAAACAAAACAATAAATCAAGCCCAGATTTGTAGCGTTTGCTTATTTCCACACTGCAATACTGCTACCAAGTCAAATTTCAATCTACCAATGTGATGTCATTGAATGTAGAATTGGAAAGAGATGTACCACAGCCCACTGATACATAGTATTTCTTCTATACACATACAATAGACATAAGTAACCTCAAGAGCATAGACAATAAAACCTAGTAAATTAATTAGAAAGTTATGAGTTTTTAATATTATTACCTTTGTTTCTGATTCATTTAAGTTTATGTAATTTAGTATTTAATAATGGCTGTGTTTAACAATCAACTTTAAAAATTCCTGGAAAAAAAATTTTTTTTTTTTTTTTTTGAGACAGAGTCTCGCTTTGTCACCCAGGCTGGAGTGCAGCAGCATGATCACAGCTCACTGCAACCTCCACATCCCAGGTTCAAGCGATTATCATGCTTCAGCCACCCAAGAAGCTGGGATTACAGTTGTACGCCATCATGCCCAACTAATTTTTGTATATTTAATAGCGACGGGGTTTCACCATGTTGGCCAGGCCAGTTTCAAACTCCTGGCCTCAAGTGATCCACCCACATCAGCCTCCCAAAGTGCTGGGATTACAGTCTGAGCCACCATGCCCAGCCTAAAAATTCCTGAAAATTTAACAATCCAGCAAACAACTGAATAAAATTAAAACAGTGGTTTTTCTGCTGGCACATGTTTTTTTTTTTTTTTTTCATTTTTAACAGATCTATGAAGCAGAATCTTTGGCTGTTATTTATACCCAGCAGAACAAAAGTTAGCTTATGTATAGTACATACATAAGGATTCCAATCCCCCATTCCATTATCAGCTAACGGGACACAGTCAGTAAAGGAAGATAAGAATTGAGTATAGGATATTTTGACTCAGTTGATGCATTTATTCAGTGTTCTAAAATGTATTTGAATGAGAATTACACCAACTGGAATGAATTTTCACCAAAATAATATTAACTGAAGCAACTTCCATGAACAAAATTTAATTATTTCATCAATATGGACCTTAGAAATATATATTGAGAAACTGGAGTTCACATGAAGGCAGAAGCCCACAAGTGCTTACCAATGGTACCACCCAAAGCCATCGCTCCAGACATCTGAGCTAGTAATTCTGGGCCCGGTTTTAGGACTCCGAGGGTGGCTGCCAGTCCTCCAGCAACCCCAATCATGCCCAATGCATTGCCAAGACGTGCTGTTCCCTGGGTGGAGAGGCCAGCCAAGGCACCGACACAGCACAAACCCGAGCCTAGGTACATGATCTTTTCAAAGGAAAAGTGAGAGAGAGATTATTAAAACCTTTGGTCTATTAGCTTAGAGATTTCAATATATTTTCCTGCCCATTAGGAATATTAACATATTAAATACTTATATTGTATTTGCACTTACACCATTTATATAAATTGATTTTTTCTGGATTTGCTATCATGCACAAATACACATAAAAGTACCTAAATTTAAATGGAGTCATTACTGGATCTAAAAATACTAAACCTGACCAAATGCTGTAAAAGAGCCAACCCCTAAGGTACGTGCCAGGGGCTTTGCCACATGTTTTATTTGTGTTGTCACAGTGTCATGAGATCCACAAGAGGGAAAAATCATTATCCTCATTTTGCAAAAGACAGAATCAAAGCTTAAAGAAGTTGCATATTTTCTCCAAGGCAAATGATCAATAAATTGGAAATCTGGAATTCAGACTAAGGTCTTTCTGACTCACTGCTCCAACTCTTCTCAAAAAAAAAAATTGTTCATTCAATAAATACTGCAGGTTGGAAACACAGAAGAAACTAAAAGACAGCCATTGAAAAGAAATAGAAAATACAGAGTTCAGAACAAAGCTGAAGGTCTGTTATATTACAAGTTGGAACTTTCAAAGTCCAGCTGGATTATTTCTGTTTTTCTATACAACATTAAGTTTAAACTATCCTTTTCTTTATGGATTTTTTTATGAATATATAACATCTCTTAGTAGCAAGAGATGATGTGCTGGATTTGTAGAGGAAGAATAGGAAAAGAACTAATAGTACTTAATAATAATTTTTCAAATTTTGTATTCTTTCATTATAAATCCACCGCAATCTAGCTAGATACATAATGAAGATACTGATAACCTTAACTCCTCTTACATGTGGAAAAATGTATCAAAACAAAGACATAAACCCATATTTAAACTCAGTTACCAGAAAAATCTGTCTCTAGAATCCAAGGTCCTGATCCTTAGGGGAAGAGAATGCTCGATTTGACCAAGATGTTTCTAGGGTTATTGTTGTATTTGCTTGACAGAGTTGTATTTGCTCGATAATTTGAATTAGGATAACTAACAATGTTAAATCTAATAGAGAAGAAAATATTGTGGTAAATATAAAAACTTACAAAGAGCATCTTACCTGTTCAATGTTATAACCACTGTAGAGGGCAGCTAAATATCCACCAACAAAGGTGCCGGCAGGGAGCAGGTACAGGTAGTTGTATTCTGGGGGGTCAGTGGGACGCTTGAACATGTCCAGCATTCTCTGAGTCACCAGAAAGCCACCTTAGCAAACCAAAGGAAATAAAAAACATAGTACCTCTTTGAGCTCACTGAGCAACATGATTTTTTAAAGTGCTACAATTTTTCTGTTTTAAGCACATCTTTATCACCTAGGAACAAATATAATTTAAAGTAACATTTTGCAACCTCAAATTTTTTTTTTTGAGATGGAGTCTCACTCTGTTGCCCAGGCTAGGGTGCAGTGACACGATCTTGGCTCACTGCAATCTCTGCCTCCCAGGTTCAAGCTATTCTCCTGCCTCAGCCCCCCCGAGTGGCTGGGATTATAGGCTCCCGCCACTATGCTGGGCTAATTTTTGTATTTTTAGTAGGGAGGGGGGTTTCATCATGTTGGCCAGGCTGGTCTTGAACTCCTGACCTCAGGTGATCTGCCCGCCTTGACCTCCCAAAGTGCTGGGATCACAGGTGTGAGCCACCGTGCCCAGCCAAAATTTAAAGTCATTCTATTACTCAAGCCAGTTCCATTAGAGAGGTGGGGGAAAAAACACTAAATATATTCAGGAAGAAAACTTGCTATCAGAATGCAAAACTATTTCTGCATGACTAAAAGGAAAAAAAAGCCATTCAAAAAGCTTGAGAATGTGAAAGATCAAAGACTGGTATCTTTTCCTAGTAGGTTGTTACATTTGTAAAACCCTATAATAAATTATAAAAGAAAAAAATACCATATCAACAGGCACCAGGTTTCTTGGACACATTAAAGAATTGTTAGCTACAAAAGAGCATCAAATGAGTCTCACACATGAGTGATGTGCTAGGCTTTCAGTTTCCAGGAACAAACCCTGGCTGGGATAAGGCAAAAGACTAAAATTTTATCTAAAATTATACTAATTTATAGATGTTACAGTGATAGCTCTAACCCAACTTCAAAACTATGCATTCAATAACTTTGCAGTTAACTTGTAGCAAGACATCATTTTGTTTGTTTGTTTTGGGGATCTGGGGGTTGTTCTTTTATCAAGAGTTTCTAAAAATTACAGATGGGCAAAATAACTAATTTTCCTGCACAAAGAGCATTTACGGTCTGAGTGAAACATTTTTTGAAGGCACAATTATGTCTATTTTATATGGATTTATATTTGCTTTGTATGTCTCCATTGAAAATAGTACTGAGACCTTTCACTGACATCATACCTGCAATGTTGACAGAGGATATGAATGCAGCAAGAGCAGCAAGGCCCTGAGAAGTTGTGGAAGGATACAAATGTCCTCCCATCAGTGCCAACCCACCAACTGCAGTCAGCCCTAGAAAGAAAGCATTAACATGGTTAATAGTGATAGTGACACCACCAAATCAAATATCATAGCTGAAGTACCTCACATACATAGATTCATAGAGGGTAAAGTTCTCAATATTAAAAAACAAGGCAGCTTTCTTACACCCTCATTAAAATGAAATAAACAATTTTGCTTATGCAGACTGTTGACAACACATCTTCACATCATTCTCACGGAAATTACTACTGTGGGAAAAGGGTTAACAAAACTTTTTCTCCTTCTGCATTGGAATTGGACTTTCTTTTAACTTTCTAGCGATGTTCCTCTAATACAGATATAAATCCACCAGTGTTATAGACAACATTGCTTATGGTTAAAAAGTGACCCTGGTAGATAATTTGCATGTAAACTGGAAGAAACTATTCATGAACTGTAAATGCCTGCTGGGGATGCCTAGCTTTGGGTTTTCCTGACTACAGCACCTCTTGGAGCTAGACATGTTCCCTGCAGAGATCCTCGAAGCTGTGCCTATGGCAATGTTATAAAAGATGACTATTGGCCCTGAGGCTTTCAAGCCAGGACAGCTCCTATGCTTGTCCAATGTAGGACTCATTCTCTCATATCTGACCCATTGCTAGGGGACAAAGAGAATAGATCCTGGGCAACCACGTGGACTGCTGCATGAACTGCTGAAAAGACGGGCACCAAAGAGAAATGCCTGATGCCACCTCACTGGAAAGCTGTGTTTTCCTGTCCCATAGCTTCATGGTGAACCTGATGCCACATGGGGCCTATTGTAGCCTTGCTAGGCTGAATGCTGAGTTGAATCCAAGGAGAGCCCTATAGGATGTTGCAGCTATGATTCTGTGGAACACTGGTTTTCAAATTTTATCAGTGGAATCCTTTTCTTTAAAAAAAAAAAAAAAAAGGATCAAACTTGGAAGAAATAACAGTGGCTCTGCACTGCTTGAAATGGGAGCAGCCCAAAGAGCTGACACACTCCCACGGCCTCTTACTCTGCAGGCCCATATCCCATACCCTCTCAGAGTCTGGGAGCCCTTAGATTACCAAAGCAGATGACTCAGATGCCAAGCAAAACAACTTGAAAACACACTTTATAAACGGCATTGATAGTCCTCCTAGAGCTGAGTAACCCTATGAAAACCTGAGATGAGGAAAAACAAGAGAGGAACAAACCTGAGATTGCATTTGTCACAGACATCAGTGGTGAGTGGAGAGCAGGGGTCACTCCCCAGACAGTATGATACCCCACAATGCCAGCCAAGCCAAAAGTGGTCACCATCTGAGAAAAGGCTAGATTGGGAGCCGCAATGCCCAAACCCAGTATCCCTGTGAGACCTAGAGAAAGAGAGTAAAGAGTGTGTTTGAGCTGACATCCAGTTATCTCAGTAAGATTAAAAGCACATACATAAATATGTGGAATAGCCAATGCTTTTAAATTCCTTGCCAGTAATGAGCAGATTTTTTAGACATTTGACAGTTGAGAAGTGGGGGGATGGAGGAATACTGTGGACAAAACCTAACTTTCTGACCACCCCCCCCAAAATAAGCTATAAAGATCTAGTAATATTTATGAGTCACACTAATAACAATTTGCACATTTTCCTCTGTGTAGTTTGTCCTCTTCCCTGTTTTAACTTTTATTGACAATGCCACATGTGTTTATACAAGCATTCTTATTCCCGATTACAGGCCTACAGAGGATCTACCAAAGCATTTTCTACTTGGGCAAGACACAACCTTTATAAGACAAGACTTTTATGAAGCCAATTTTATGTCACTCTCAGATTTGGCTGAGGAATAGGGGTTTTAAAAGAGTAGGAAGAATTTCATTCACTCCAGCACCTCCCCAAAACATATGGCTTCCACCCACCCGGGACACAAGTTTTGCAATTGCTCCTGAATCTGGACTGGACTGTTGGCCAGGGCAGTCAGCTCCAGCCTCAACACCAAGTCAGCAAACAGGATTTTACAAACAAAAGGAAAAAAAATACAAATTAAATTAAGAATGTGCAGAATACAAACAGCTCTGAACATACATCTTTAATTATCACCTTCCTTGATAGCAAACATGTGGACAGTTGTTCTGCAACAGAAGAAAGTGTTACCTAGTGGTCAGTAAAAAGAAAATGACAGTGGGTGACCAGGGAACTAGAAGTTAACTTTCCTGAATAAGGTACCTTTTTCCTTGATGTAAACTATTACTTTGGAAGCGGCACCACTGGAATATCTAGGGATTGACATTAATTTTACATTAAATCATTCAATATGACTGTAGTTTTAATTTATTTTCCTACCCACATATCATGTATCCAAGGTTCCAGTGCATAGCCCATTAACCATCTGGTGAGAGAGTTAGATACAACACTATTTTGTCTTCCAGTTAAAAATTAGAGAAGTTGCATAGGGTTGTGAATAAGAATATGTTTTCTTAAGTCAGTCTGGTTTGAATCCTGGTTCTGCTGCTCCCTAGCTGTGTCATCTCAGGCAAGTTACTTAACCTCTCTGTGCTTCAGTGTCTTCATAGGTAAAATTATCAACCCTCTCTGTCTTCATCTGGAAGAGAAAATAATAATATACCCACTTTGCTGAATTCTTGTAAAAAATAAATGAGCTAAGGCATGTGAAGTATTTAGCACAATGCCTAGGAGTCACTAAATGCTAGCTATTATCATGACCACATTAGTTAAGAAGCACTACCTTATCACAATCCACAGTCTTTTGTGTTAGGCATCTATGATAAAAATTACATCATACACCTGAAGGTTTTCTTATCAACTATTTAATAAACTAATGTATTTTCTATAATATATTTAGTAACGTATGACAGACTATATTTCTATATCTGTATAACAGAGGAAGAGAAAGGCTGATGAAAGAAGAGAAAGCAAATCACATTCTTTGAAGAATGCTGTTCAAATACATTCCTGATACATATAAAAGAAAAATACTTATTTTTAATATGAAAGAGGGAGTTCAAGATAAAGAAAAACACATATAAGTTCATCCTTTCATTCACTGGAATATGCCACTGTCATATATATTAAGAAGCAATATGCCCTGATTCAAGAAATATAAGAGAAACTGAGAAAAATAAATCATTATATGTGCCTTGCTACATTTCCTTATGAATCTGAAAGAGAAATGGAAATTTACAATCCTACTTATAATATGTTCCATGTACAACACAATAACCTCATTTCTTTTGTTTTTTTAACAAATAAGTGCAAGTAGGGACACTGCTTTATCTACTCACAGTGTTCACCACTAGAGGCTTTTTCAGTCATTTTGCTGAGACTTACTCTTTATTCAAGGAGAGTTACATGTTTAGCTTTAAAACATCTGGACTCACATGGGAATTTGGAGAATGATGACTCTACAAGAATTCTATGCGCCTGGTGCTGGTCCTTAATTCTTTATAGTTTGCTTTTGTTTTGTTTTTGTTTTGGCTCTGAATAGATCTAAACATTTTTAATTCATTCTTTGAGACAGAAACCAATTTAAAATCAAATATCCGTATTTCAGCCTCCAACAATGCATAGCCAGAATGAATATTAATCATCACTTTACAATAAATTATTTAGTGTTTTTGTAAAGATGAATTTTAAAAAAAGAATTTATGTTAAATTACAAAGAAAGAGATCTAAATGAAAATGTTGAATTTGTTTACAAGTTGAGTAACTTAAAATGTTAGTCAAATGTTCAGGGGCTATAGCCTATATCGTAGTATTTATTCTTTAAGGCAAACTTTGCTTCCCTTGTCCTACGCATGTGTGCAGATAATCACAACTGATATTTCACAAAAAAAAAAAACAGAAAAAAAGTAATTATATTTATACGCATTTAACACCAGCACAATATGGCATACATCACTTCTCAATACATTTGATGTAGATAAAAGTAATCTCAGCACTGTGGGAGGCCAAGGCAGGAGGATCACTTGAGCTCAGGAGTTCAAGACCAGCCTGGGCAACACGGTGAAGCCCCGTCTCTACAAAAAAAAAAAAATACAAAAATTAGCTGGGCGTGGTGGTATGCGCCTGTAGTCCCAGCTACTCAGGAGGCTGAAGTGAGAAGCTTCCTTCCTCAACCCCAGGAAGTTGAGGCTATGGTGAGCCATAATCACACCACTGCACTCCTACCTGAGCAACAGAAAAAGATTCTGTCTCAAAAATACATATATGTATATTTTTAGTATATATATAAATGACTGTATTTAAAATGCTTTCTATAACAGGAAAAATGTTTATTGTCTGCATATTATTTCACATGCTTTCATTCCAGTATTTAGCACAGTGCCTCTATTTACTGAGTCAATAAATGTAATCTCCAATTCCGTAGAGGTGGGACAAGTAACATGTTGCTGAAAAACCAAGTCTGTCAGGCCTGATTACTAATGGAATCCAAAAAAGACAACAGCATTTCATTTACTAATTTTGACAATTAATATATTACTTGCAGGCCGGGTGCAGTGGCTCACGCCTGTAATCTCAGCACTTTGGGAGGCTGAGGCGGGCAGATCACGAGGTCAGGAGATCGAGACCATCCTCATTAACACAGTGAAACCCCGTCTCTACTAAAAATACAAAAATTACCCAGGCATGGTGGTGGGTGCCTATAGTCCCAGCTACTTGGGAGGCTGAGGCAGGAGAATGGCATCAACCCGGGAGGGGGAGCTTGCAGTAAGCCAAGATCGCGCCACTGCACTCCAGCCTGGGCGACAGAGCGAGACTCCGTCTCAAAAAAATATATATATAGATAGATAGATAGATAGATATATGTGTAGATATATATGTGTATATATATCTATATATACGTATATATAGCTACACATATATCTATAGATATATATATATATAACTTGCAAAATCAAACAATCAAGACTAAACCCTGGTAAATGGTATCCTCACCTGCTGTATATGCAGAAGCCGTTGACATTGTCTTCCTGAAGGGTGTAATGGTAGCTGCTTTTTCAGCTTCCAGCTCAGCCACTGTCTTCTGTTTTACTGGGGCACCTTGAGGAATATTTTTCGGTGTGGGAGCTGGGAAAATCACTTTACCATCCTAATAGACATTAAAAAATAGTACGTATTAAAAAGTCAATCCAGCATTTCAAAATTGCTTAAGGAATATACTATTTTTTAAAACCCTGTTCTTTTAAATATAATTTTATGTAAATATATAAATTCATATAATTTGTAACATCATTTTACATAAATATGTCACATACATATGTATACAAATACTAATATCCATGTTACATATACATACATATATATGTAATTTGTATGTGTACAGGACCATATAAGCAAGAGTGCAAATTAAACCCTTGAAAGCAGATAAGTGGGGAGAATGTTTAATTTTTACGTTATTCAATTTGTTTGTTCATCTCCGTTTTTCAAAAGGAGTGTATATTTTTGGTTAAGTCATGTACTTTTAAGTCTTTGAAATATTTTTCTTTAAATCATTCTGCATTTACAAATAATTTTTTCAGCATAAAGCTGGCATACCAATACCTTATTAAAATATGTCTCAATTCCAAAATAGAATTCTTCCATAAACAGAAATTCTAAAACAAATTTACATTAAAAGCACAGGAAGGAATAGATCTCTTTACTTACTTTCATCACTACAGTTCCTCTAATGACATGACCCATCGTACCAAAGTCAAAGTCATCTTTCACATCAAAATAAAAATTATCTTTGTCCGGGCTGATGGCCTTCAGGAGTTTGGTGATGTTGTTGGAATATAGGGTGCTGGCCTGAGTGGCCATTCGGCTGGGCAGGTCTGTGTAGCCTATGTGAGTAATTCCCTAAATGAACAAAATTATAGTCAAAAAGGTCTATCACCCTATGTTCACATTCATTCTAGAACAATTATCATTCATATTCAATGCTAAGTTTTGAAATTATATATCTTTATGATATATACATACATACATACCCATAAACAAATACATATTTCAACAGGAGCTTTAAATATGCCTACTTTTAATTTTAAAATTTCAAGCCTTAATGTCTCTAAATATTTAAAGAAATAAACACCCCCTCATAACTCAAGACATGAGAAGTGATCACAGATAGAAAATGCATCTTGCTATACCTTATGAATGTAGAGTTCTCCTGGCTTAGTGGTTTCAAAGTTTCCACCAGCCTCAGCAGCTAAATCCACAACAACTGAACCTTCCTTCATTGACTCAATCATTTCTTTATTAAATAAAACTGGAGCTTTTTTACCTAATAAAATCAAAGAAAGCAGCACAAGTTGTATTATCATTTTCTAACACCTTAAAGTCTAATTATTACAGTAGTCTCTGGGCATTCAGGAATTTAACATCTGAAATTTTAACTCTTTCCAAGAGACCCCTAAAGACCATAGCATGGGTGAGACTGGGCATTCAGAAAAATATATGATGAGTGTGAGCAGCAAAGGCAGTGTGCAGGAGGAAGCCATGTGGCTGGCAAGCAGGCCCTGCCATCTGCTCAGCATGAGAATCTCAGCACTGCTCTCCCTACCCGGTTTATACACCACAGCATTCACGAAGAGATAAACAGTTTGACTGTTTTTTAAAAAATGCCTAATAATAAACCACTATGGAAACTATATGCACCCAAATTGAACAATTCGTAAAAGTCACCAATGTCAAGAGTACAGTTAATACTAATTTATGAATTACAAAACAGAACATTGCCAATTATCTTAACATATGTCACCAGATTTTCTAACACATCATATTAACCTACCTTAATTTAACACAGAAAACTTTGAGGAGAGACAGGAAAATGCCAATAAATCAAAAGAGTGGAATCCTACAACTCCAAAAGGTTTAGGAGTTCCCTCATACACTTTTATTCCCACTCAACAACTATGTATTGGTGTCTACAGTGAGTCAAGCCCTATCTATGCCTGGTGCTGGGAATACAGTGGTAAATAAACAAAAAAAGTCCTTGTTCTCATGGTGTGCATTCTCCTCATTTAATAGTTCACATTTTAAATTCACAATGTCTTTTTAAGAAGTTCACTAAGTCTTACATAGAAGATGAAAACCCACACCTTAGGACTTTTCGAGCTAATATACATCAATATGTTCAACAGGGGCTTATACTGTCAGCATACTATCGTGTTCACATTTCATAAAACAATGGAAATACCTAAATCAAAAGATAACGGAAATAAACTTGTAACATTAGTAGTATGGAAGTAGAGCATGGCTGGGTGCAGTGGCTCAAGCCTGTAAGCCCAACAATTTGGGAGGCTGAGGTGGGGAGGATCACTTGAGCCCAGGAGTTCCAAACCAGCACATAGCAAGACCCCATCTCTACAAAAATAAAAAAACTTAGCTGGACATGGTGGCACATGCCTATAGTCCTAACCACCCAGGAGGCTGAGAAAGGAGGATCACTTGAGCCCAGGAACTCGAGGATGCAGTGAGCTATTTTTGCACCACTGCACTCCAGCCGGGACAACAGAGTGAAACTCCATCTCTTTAAAATATACATATTTTTTATAAAAATAAAGCAGAGCATTAGTAGCCTGATTATCTTTAGTTCTTCTTCTGAAAGGTTTCAATTCTGTTTACAGAATTTGATTCAAAAAGGAAAAATAACATTTGTAGTACATGTGGAAATAAAAGGTTGTGAAGATACAAGTGAAGTGTTTATGCAGTACTTCCTTCTTTTTGCTACAAACTGTATAGTTTTGAGATAAAGTCCAAATCCTAAGGCTCCTGGGACTGAATGCCTCTCACCCTGGGTGAAGTGCTTTTTCTAACATGCCCTCTCAAAACTGCACCATTGGACCTTCTTCTATTTCAGCCACACTGGGCTCGCTGCCACATGATTTGTTATAAGATCTCTTGTTCTTTCTTTTGAGTTTCCAAGAAAGAGCAAGAATCAAGAGACATTTTGCCCAGAGACAATACCCTGAAATGCTGGTAGTTTCACCACTTCTCAAAATTCTCCAAAAGTATTCCTTTCCTCTACCCTCCGTACTGTAATCTAACAAAGGCACCTTGAATACTTAACTAAACTTTACTCAACCATGAGAATTTGAGGAAGCAAACCACATCCATCTGAGGACTATTCCCAAAATAAAGGTCATGCTGCTCGGCTCTCCAGTGACTTAAAGCTATGGATCATATGGCCGCCTCAACATAGAGGGGCGCATTTAAAGGGCTACCTGTACTTTCCAGGTATTTACTGTCATCACCATCCCCACCCTCTAGAGCCAGAGCCTCTTCTCTGTTTATCAGCCGTTGTTTAGCACAGCTTTTCCTCCCACCTTATTTGTACCCAACTTTGGCCAATGATTGCACATATTTGATTTGGCATCTAACTAATTTCTCCTGCCCTAGATATGTGAGACTCCTTCTTTCTCCTGAGACATCCATAGCTAAGGATCAGTCCCTGGACTGTATGCTACCACTTTGCAAGACATCAAGTGTCCAAAACCATTTTTAGCCTCCCTAGAAACATCAAAATGTACAACCCATTTATCTCCTCTGATTTCACTCATTCAACTTCCACAGAACAACTGTACAGTGGCTAACACAACTTTGAAAAACACATGAACATGTTTGCATCTTAACAGAGATAAGTTGGGTGTTTTGTCCCTATTATTGCTCAGAAATTCAATCACTTTTAAAACAATAGCATATTCTTTCACATAGGTTAACTTATTTGGTGTACAGACTGAAGGGTATCACTATAACAAGTTTAAAATTTTACTTAAGTCACACAAGAAAATTTAAAGACATGGAATTATTATAAGTAAAAAGCACATAACAAAATAGTATGTCAGTTTAGATATATATTTATATACATGAATGTTTCTCATTTATATATACATAGATTAATATTACATAATACAATACATATATGATACAGTTTGTAGTAAATTCTATATCATATAAAATTTAACAAAATCAGGGTATATTTGAGTGGTGAGACTATTTTCTTCTCTGTGCTTTTCCTTATCTCCAAAATGTTTTAATTTTAAAATTAAACGTTTTTAATAAGGGCTACAGGGAATACAGTCATGAATGTAACAGTGCAGCTGCCTTCAAGCACTCACATGTGGATTAATTTTTTGAAAATTCTGGAAAGTGCAGAAATAAAAATTGAAAACAGAAGGGAAAAAAAAAAGCCAAAAAAGAAGCAGAATAGTAAATAAAAGCTCCAGATAAGCAAAACCCCAAAAGAAGAGGTCCAGAGAGAGAAAGACTGAGAAGACAATTTCAGAATACTACCTTACCCTGGTAGCCTAATATAATAAAGTATAATGCATAATAAATGCAGCATTACACAATGAAAAACAAAAGTAATATGATGATTAGTTAGGTATCTGGGTAAAAAATATCTACCCAAACCTAATACCATACGTTAAACTCTAGAAAGATAAGAATTAATTGTAAAAGAAGAGAATCAATCCATAAAATGAAAGAAAAGACAAAAAAGGAAGCCTTAGGGAATATCTCTCCAGTCTGTGGATAAAAAAGCACTTCCTAAATTTAAAGCAATGAAGAAAATTACAAAAGAAAACATCAATAGATATGAAAATATAGATATATATGATGTATATGAAAATGTATATATTATATATGGGTATATATGATATATATGAAAAATGTATATATTACAATTCTCAGACAAAAATTGATGAAAAGCTCACAGAAATTTCAATAAAAACAAAACACTATAATCCTATAGATAAGTGAAAAACAAATACAAATGGAAAATTCAATAAAAACAGTAAAAACAAATAAAAAAATGTTCACTCAGTATGATGTGGAGAGATCACAGGTGATCTTTATTTTCTACTTTGTACTTTACAGCATCTCTAAAAAAACCACATATCATTTTTATTTTAAAGATAAAATAAAGTACTCCTGGATAATCACAACCAGTTTCTCCTTTAAGTCAAGAAGTGGCAGTTTAAAAGTTGGTACTAGGAGAACTAGAAGAATTTAGAAAAACCCCAACCTACTTACTTACCAATTGAAAAGCCTGACTCAAAGTCACCTGCCCTCCCTTCTACAACAAATGAAGCTATGCGGTTAGGGCAGTCTTTCAAGGAGTGTACCAAAACACAATAAAGGGAGACATGGGCATAACTAAACATGGAATACAAACAGGAAGATGTGTCCGGATTTTGTACATGTATAACATGGAAATGAATATATCCAATGTTTACAAATTCTTCAAATATGAAGAGATGCCCTCCTACACCCCAGAGACAGCTTGGTGAAAGACCTAGATATAAAAGAGAAAATAAGCACATCTTTCTGACAAAGGCTGATAAAAAAGAAAATAATAATAAGCACATCAGGTGTTTTTAGACATAATTGCAAAAGAAACAGGAAAATTAATAAAAGAAGGCAGAGGAGAGGCATTTTTAAAGCCCAATTGGGCTTTAACTTTTCTATTAATTTTATCATTTATCTGCAAAAGATGAGATACACAAAAAGATCATTATATTTCCTAAACCAGCCCGCTTAAAAAAAAAATCAATCACTGTGACAGAATAAAATTAACAAGGAGAGAAAATTTTAAGAAATATTTTCTGACACAATACCAACTGTGGGTGAAGGATTTGGCATGATATCCAACTTTATGAAATATTTCTTGCTCCCTTCTGGTTCATGGACATTAAGTTCCCCTGGAAGGGTTACTCAGTTCCCTCTCAGAGGGACTTATTTCCACACTTTTGCCAAGAAAACTGTAGGACATCAAGCTCTCACAGTCATCATTCAAATATTCATTCATTCATTGACATAATTAATACTTATTTAGTGCCTCCCATATGCAGGGTGGATGGAGGAAGAAAAATTTTACTTAGGCTCTAGAGTCTAATATTTTACAACTAAAAGTGGCTGCATTCAAAGGTTGGTCAACAATTTTATTACTAGAAGAGTTGGATATTTAAAGCACTCATGTAAAAATTTGAATTATAGTTTCCCAATTGGTTGGCAGTTATTTGGAGTGAATAAGGGTACCACAGGTTAGTGTAAGACATCCTTGACTCTCCATGTGCACCATGAATTGACTGTAGACTGAAAAACTGCCTCATGCATGTGTTCTATTTATTGATATATGCACATATGGCTGTGATTCACGTAAATTCATTTTTAAATGTTACTGAATTCACAGTATCTTTTCTCAACCATGTATTTTCTCAATAAATGAATACTAAGATGCAATTTTAAAAGTATTAAAATAAGGAGCTGCTAGAAAAACTAAGTTCTGCTTTTTTGTTTTTTCTCATCTGTGACTGGAGAAAAAATTACTAATTTCTAAAAATGGCTTTAACAACTCATTGCTATGTAGCAAAAGAATATATCATTGGCTTCTTTACAGCACTAAATTCAAAAAGAGTCACACAGCTTAAATTAAATACCAAAGACTAAAGATTTACCAGAAAATTCTGTAATATATTGTATCTTTTTTAATGAATCAGGCCTAACATGATCATCTGAAATCAATAAATTCCCAGATTCTATCTTAATGGGAAAAGAACCAAGGCCTCACACTTTAATCATACCAAAAAGAAAAAATTAATTAATTAATTAAGAAGAAACCACTAAAAATATTTAAAATAACAAGACATGAAGATGAAATGGGTTTACCACAAAATTTTATAATGATTCCAAGGAGCATTCAGCATCATTTACTGGAATTACTCAACAGCATGTAATCAGATGGGGAAATTCCTAACTTCCTGGCCTGTAAGGCATCAAATTAGAGGGTCTAAAAAAAAAAAAAAACAAAACTTTCTGCTTTAACAAAAACATGAGATATTTAGCTCCACAGTAGCAAATAAATAATATGAATTATAGAATCTATTAATCCAAACCAAAATAGATTTCTCATGAACAAGTACTAGGCAGACAAGGACAGTTTTTAATGTAATGTAGTCTCTATATTGACTAAATGTAAAATAGAGCAGGTAAAGAAAGATAGGCTGAACTTTATCATTTACACAGTAAGAACCTTCATTATAACAACATAATGTTGCACTGAGTATTGTTAGTATCTACTCAGTATCCATTTCCTCCTTTTATCACTATGCTGATTTTCATTTTTCCACCCAGTCCACAAGCTTCAGGAGACATGACCTCAGAAACCACTTGTATTAGTCTGATCTCACGCTGCTATAAATTGCCGGCCGAGACTGGGTGATTTATAAATGAAAGGGGTTTAATTGACTCACAGTTCCGCAAGGCTGGGGAGACTTGAGGAAAATTACAATCATGGCAGAAAGGGAAGCAAACATGTTCTTCACATGGCAGAAGGAGAAAGAAATGAGTGCCCAGTGAAGGGGGAAGCTCCTTATAAAACCATCAGATCTCATGAGAACTAGCTCGCTATCACGAGAACAGGATGGGGGAAACTGCCCCCTTGGTTCAATTCTCTCCACCTGGTCCTTCCCGTGATATGTGGGGATTATGGGAACAACAATTCAAGATGAGATTTGGGTGGGGGCACAACCAAATCATATCACCACTCCAGAGGCAGGCCTGGAAGGCCTAAGGGTAATCTTATCACCTTATTAGTGACTGGTTCAGAAATCCAGGTGTAAGCCGAGGTGCATCTCATTGCCCTACTTACAAGGATTGGTTCAGAAATGGTCATAAATCAATCAAGGTTAATATAAATGAGGGAAAATGTGCTAAGGATTTCTGAAAAAGAAGTTTCCTTCTTTTTACTCTTCAAGAGGGTGCCATCAGCACTGGACTACCTCCTCTAGATATTGTGTTGTACACACTGGAGCCTGAAATTGTTGCTGCCTTCTGCACAGCACTGAGGATGAAGCCAACTCAGAGAGGAAAGCATGAAGGAGCACAGTCAGAGTGTCCCAGCCCACACCTATCCACAGCTATAACTGGACTACGTTCTGTTAACAGAACCCAAGAAATCACCTACCTTAAGGCAGGTTGTATTAGAATTTCTGTTTCTGGCAGCTAAAGGCATCCTAATGGATCCATACCAAAATCTCTTTTAGCATTTCAAAATCACTGATGGGGTTAAAGTACTGAGTCTTAAGCTTTTAAAATGTTACCAATGATAACAAAAGGGTTTTTATACATATATGTATGCATGTGAGAATAAGAAATGATAGATTATGTAAAATATAGAATATGGCAAGAAAGTGCTGAACATCTAATCCACTGATCCATTATCTAATGAGTCTCTGATTTAGCTGGCTCCATAGTACATACAGCAACCCCTCTACTCTGTTTATCACAGATATGAAAGCTGTGTTCATGAGCCTAAAGAGATTCTGGCCCAAGCTTAAATAGTCAAGCAGAGTACTTTATATGTGAGCTTTATCCCTGGAACCACAGGAAAACTTTGTCTGCGTAATTATTTGTATAAGGAACCAGACAGAAAGTCAGGCTGGCAAATAGTTGGCTTTTACAAACTGGACCCCTTGAGATATTTCTAAATGTAATACTTCTGAAATATGATTAGTCAACAGCATATTTTAGAAAATTAGAAAAATTCCTAAAGATCTATTTAAAGAAGAAAACTAAACACAAGCTTTTACCTCATAATTAAAGAACATGTTTATAAAAATTTTGAAAGGATTAACTTAATAATTTACCTCTCATAGCTGCAAAATTCTGTATAAATAAAAAGCAAAATTAGTCAAGATTTTACCATGGTTTCACAGGTTACAGGAATTCTCCAAACTTAAATGGTAGCACAAATAAGGAAATATATATTCTCATAGAAACTATAGCATTCTTTGAATTCTCTCCAACATATGTATAGATGTACATTGGCTACCAAAATCCTTTAAAAATTGAAGCAATAAAATTGTATTACGCATTCTGATGTTATTATTTTGTTACTACAAAAGAATTTAAAAGTGTTCTTAAAAATAGAAACAGTACTGCTTATTTTCTTTCTCACGTCTTTCAACTTAGGTCAGAATGAGGTTAACTGGGAAATCAGCCTTAATAAAATGGATATCTTCAGCAAATTCATATCAAAAACAATTAAGTCATGTTTCTCCCCAGGGAAACCCATGCCACATTGCCATCTAATAAATACTGGTTATGTAACTTCATGGGTGGATTCATGAGGCACCATCTTCAATGGTCCACATAATCCTTGAGAATGTCTGGACTTTTATTGCAAAAGTCAGTAAGATTTGTGTCCTGAGTACCATCCAGAAGACGAGGCATCGCCAATGGAAGAAAGAATTACAATAATGTTCTCTATGCCCAGCCCTACACTGGGCTTTTTCTTCATTCCTCAAAACAACTTTGCAAGGTAGAAATTTTTATCCACATTTCAGAGATAAGGAATCTGATATTCAGAGAGACAAATCAGCTGTTAAGTAGTGGAACCAGAATTTTAATCTACTCTATCTGGCTCTAAATCTATGACCCTTCCTCTGTTTTCCAATGAACAGATTAAACATTAACACATAAAATTACAAAGTAGAGAAGAGGAAAGAGGCTGTTAGCTGTGCACAAAAATCTACATTTGTTATGGGCTGAATTGTGGCCACTGCAAAATTCCTATGTTGACGCCCTAACCCCCAATACCTCAGAATATGGCTGTATTTAGAGACAGGGCCTTTAAAGAGGTGATTACGTTAAAATGAGTCTATTAGGGTGGGCCCTAGGACAATCTGACTGGTGTCCTTAAAAGGAGAGGAAATTGAAGCATAAAAAGAGAAACCAGGAATGCACACACACAGAGGAAAGACCATGTGAGGACACAGCAAGAGGGCAGCCAACCACAAGCCAAGGAGAGAGGCTCAGAGGAAACTAACCCCACAGACACATTGACCTTATACATCTATCCTCCAGAACTCTGGGAAAATAAATTTCTGTTGGTTAAGCCACTAGGTCTGTGGTATTTTGTTATGGCAGCCTAGCACACTAATACAATGTTCTCTTATTCCTGGGCACAGAGCTAGACAATTCCCAGCTTCCTTCACAGTTAAGTTTGGCCACATGACTAAGTCTTAGCAAAAGAATGCAAAGCAAGAGTGATGTGTACCACGTCCTGGCCTTCCATGCACACTCCTCCATCCCACTTTCCCTATGGCTGGCTTAAATAGAGACAGTCCCAGAGCAACCTTCATAGCTTCATAATGATGATGGCAACACTGTCCTAACCCGAATCCCAAATGACCATATGAAAAACAGCTGCCCATCAATATGTGAACCTATCTATTACTAAGCAAGATGTTAATTTCTGTAACATCAGAGCCATTATGCATTGTTGGATTAATCTGTTATAGCAAAACTCATAGATTTAGGGCTAGACCACCCTAACTAATACTGAAGCACAAGAAACTATAAGGAAAATGGAAGGAAGGAGATACAGCAATGCATATGGTAGGGAAGTACTAGTACATTAGCAGTAATGCTATTTGTGCTGCTTTGCCAAAGACAGCCTCAGTCTCCCAATCCTTTACAACCCAGGGAAAGCCAGGAAGGAAGCATAATGCATACCAATATTGCAACATGCTTTTGGAGAAATAACAAACCAAACCAAAGTATAACGATGCCATAAATTTTCCTAACAGAACATTTGTTAAATCTGGCCCAGTCACTCACAAAGTGTGCTCAAATACACCCTAAGAACAAGACTGATAAATAGCAATGGAAAACATCACAGTTTTGGCATCTTCCACTTGAGGACAAGTTGCTCTATCTGCATTGAAAGCTACGAAGAGGTGTGTAGACAGCCTGTGGTTACCAACCCTTGATGTTGCAACACTTAAGTTTCTCTCTGTTCTTCAAAATGTCTTCAATATCCTCAAAACAAATGAAACTTTATATAACAATATTACAAAAGTCTATATAATCATAAAATACATTGAAGGGAAGGAATTACCGAACATGAATCAGACAACAAAAAAAGTAATATAAAAGAATTGGGAATAACTGATCTATAGCATATAGTTTTGTCCTTTATGATCATAATGCATACAGAATAAGAAAATGAATAATAAATCCTTACTTTTGGGAAAAACTTTAGTCATCAAAAACAATATTTCTTTGTGGAATTACACAACTAGACAGTATCAGTTATTCTTGTATCCATCACTCTCTTGCCTGAAAGCACAGGTTTCAACAATGACTATGGAAAGTCATTCTTTTGCGCTATATTTCCACTCCATATGAAAGATAAATTTAACAAGACAGATGGAGAACAAAGCAACATCTCAGGTTCATATATGTAAGGAACTTGCATATTGGAGGAAAACACCTCCCACCCAATTCTCCAGAGACATGGAAAATTACCACAGAAGTCCACATCCTTTGAGGGGTGTATTTTACAGATCCTAACAAGTATAGATAAAAACAAAAAGTATGGCCACCCTAATCTGGATTGTGCCTAAAAAGAGACACAAGTACATATGGCATAAGGTATTTTAATTTACAATCAAGCAATGAATATGTTCCTTCCTCTCTGACAGGACACTTTCTAATTCCCAAACAGCCCTTCCACTGCTTCCTAATTCTATCTCCTGAGAGGTCTAGCTAGCCAGCCACCTCAAACTGCAGACTGGGCATGTGTTCCAGTTTTGAATAATTTAAGAAAGTTAAGTTCCCAAGCTTAAATTAGCGTCTGCAATGTTCCTATCCAAAAGTGAACCAACAGAGTGTTCTATAAGAATTTGGGGACAGCACTGAAAAAAATGAAAGGAACTGTACCAACCAAGACCTAAGGAAGGTATCCAGAATTATTAGTTCAGCAACATTTGCTAAGCCACCATTGTGTACAAACCACTATGCCAAGCGCTGGCATAAATCAAAGACTCCTGCTGCACTCACCGGGAGACAAGATAACTGAGGAATGATGGGACTAAGCACTGCTGTAATAGGAAGAACAAGCAAAGTGCTTTGAGTGCAGAAAAAAGAAAAAAGAACACTACTGCTGAGCAGGAGGCAATAGAAACTATGGAGGATGTAGTAATTGAGTTGAGTAGGATTTCAAAAAGCAGGGAAGGGCAAGGATAATATTCCAAAGAGAAGGAGCAATATGTGCAAAGGCAAAAAAGTATCTTGGCCCATTTGAGGAGGAAATAATAGCAGTCAACATGGCTGAAATCAGGCCCAGAGAATAAGATATTAGTTTAACACCAGACCCAAAAGCTAAATCAGGACCAGATAATGAAAGCCAAGAAATACCTCCAAGGAATGCAAACTTTATACCACAGGTAATTGGGAGACTATGATCCAACTCTGTTCAGTTTAGATGGCTTGTTTCATCTAATGATGCTGGGAACCCAAGTCGCCCAAGCTACTGTCATCATTGCTAAACAAAAACCCAGGCCTTAGAATAGCTATGGTTCCCCTAAATTAGTAAGGACTAGACCTGAGGTGGGAAAGGGGAGAGCTGGGAAGGTATAGGACTTAGCATGTGCTCCATAGTTCTCTTCATTCTCATTGGAACTTAGGTGAAATTTGCCCAAGACACAGTCAGTGCAAAATCACCATGATTCCTTCTCACCCCACACCATACTCCCCTCCCCAACGTACTTATCAGATTTTCAACCTGATTCAGTCCCTTCCTGATTAACTATTCTATGTCTATGACAAGTTTCTCTAAAAGGGTTTCAGATCACTAGGGATGCTAAAAAATCTTGTGTCTCAAAAGGCTTAGCAGAAAAGATTATGAGCACAGCCTGAACATTACCAGAGAGCAGGGCTGCCTTACTTTTTAATAGTAGCCCCAAAGGTCAACGAGCTGGACAGGAAAGTAGAGAGCTTTTCTTTGTGTGCACAGCACCACAAAGCGGGGCTGTCAGCTTGGCCCCATCCTCAAGTTACCTGCATTAAGTGAAATTCTCACCTTTAACCCATCACTCAACCCAATAGGGGGGTGAGATGACGGTTTAAGATATCAGGCAGCATAACAACTAGCTAGCTACAGAACTATCTCATTCCACATACAATCTACGTAAGTACAAGTTCATTGTTTTTTCAAGACCACCAAGTGACGTATACCTAGGACAATAAAAATTTACTAACTCCGTAAAGTTGCTCCCTGAAACTAGTTACTTACCTGTGTCTGCCTCTCAACATTCTTATCCACACCAGGCCTTCAGTCCAGCCTTCCAGGGATCTCAGTCTATAAATCTTAGCTTAGAGAATTTCTGACATTTGACTTAATCCCCTTTGAATCCACTCAAGGAAAACTTCAGAACAATTTCTGCTCTGAGGGTCATTCAAGAGTCAGATACATCATCAGGGGACCCAGACAAAGGCTCAGGACATAAACCAGTAAAGGTATAATGCCAAGGATATTGTTTTCCAAAGGGCATTTGTACCTTCATGTACTCTTTCAGTCATTTTTTGTTAAATGCTCATGCTTTCCGTTTTCAGTGCCCCAGAGATAGGAAAGATCTTTAGAAAAATCACCTTCTTCCATATAATATTCTAAGTCACTTTTTTCTTTCTTCCCTTTTTTTTTTCAAAAGAAACTGAAGGCCTTTTTCAGCCAGCCTTTTGAGGGTGAGCTCTGGGCTGAGGTACTGATCAAGGACTTTCTGTAAGTTTAATGTTCACATTAATCTTCAGATCATGGCTTCAGAAAACAAGAAAGGCTTAGTGGAACAGATTAATAAAACTTCTTCAACTAGTCTTCAAGACTGTCATACAGTCTGACCTTTTACTAAAGTACGCTAACTATAAACTACTTATAAAAAATAAAATATTATGGGGAGAGGGGAAGGCCCTGAAAGACAGTATGTGTTTATAAACTAAATCTTGAGTACTATCACTGACATCTAGCTCTGTAATCAATAATAAATCTATATACTCTATTCAAATTATCCCTAGCTCTTTAGAGTATGAGTTGACTAAATAAAACTAGCTTCCTAGCCACATGGCTTACTCCATGAGTAAATGTTTTAGCACCCTCTACTGGCCACTTGTTACATCTAATCCTCTCATAACTTCCCCGCTAATGCGCAGCTGCCTCTCAGAGGTCAGATGGTGGCTGCAGCATATGTCACCCCATTCCTTCCTCAGAACCACCTGTGAAACAGCTGAGCCAGGAGCCACTGCCACACAAGGAAAGGATGAATCCTGAAGTGCTCTCCTGACACTGCTTGTGCCTGAGTTATGTCTTCACTGACAGATTTCACAAACACTATCCTGGGTCCGGGGTTTGTCTGATCTGCATGCACCTCCAGAAACCAACCACAGGCCTCATTCCTACACTTACAGATGCTCCCATTGCCTGAGCCCTGCCGAAACCCCCATATCAGACTCCTACCTGTCTGCTTCATCTAGCCGCTCTGGGGGGATGCGGTTATCTGGAGAGACGAGCTCACCTATCACCTGGGTTAACAGAGGACAGAAAGAAAAACACATTTGGAAGGCTTGTTTTCCCCAACAAGCTCACAGATCTGATGCCAATCAATTCTTTGTCCTTGGGTTTATATTAGCCAGGTTTTTTGTTGTGGGGGAAGCTACTGGAGGAGAGTTTCTCCTCTTTCATAGCCTCATGACAAAGCAAATTCTAATTCTCCACAGTACCTCAGAGAAAGTGAGGCTCCTTCACTAGGATCTAACATAAGCAACCAAGAACCCTTTAAGCTCTCATTATATGACCCACTTTCTTTCAGAAAGGAAAAAATTAGAGTCAGTATGGTATTCATTATTCAATAACAAAAGGAAAGGATAGGTGAAGAGAAGAGGTGAGACTATAAAAGGTGGACAGTTTCTTCACTCCCAAATCTTGTTAGATCAAGCTACTGCTTACTGATTAATAAACACTTATTGGTTTGACATCAGTCATGCACTGAGTACAAAATACTCTTTAGAAAGAGATTTGTAAAGGGACTAGAAAGTAATTCCTACCATCAAAAAGCTCACAATTTGGCTGAAAACATGTCAAAGGAAATAATTTAAAACTGACAAAGGGTCATTCCCATAAGTAAAAATATACACTGAAAATTCCATAAATACATATACATACAAAGTCCCCTCTCTCTCACATATATAGAAAAATATGATCAAAATATTAATAACAGTCATCTCTCTGGTAGAACTTCAAATGATCTGTATTTTTTTTCTTATTTATCACCACAGTTTGAATTTCCTACATGGAGAAGGTAGTATCTTAACAAAGAAAATGTAAATAATTTAACAATCAATTTATCAAGGGTTTGAGCAGAGGAACCTGCTTATGAATATAATATTGTACATACATCAAGCAATGGTGCTGGGATAATTGGCAAGCCACATGCAGAAGAATGAAGCTGGATCCTCATCCCTCACCTTATACAAAAATTAACTCAAAAATGGATCAAAGACTTAAATCTAAGACCTGAAACGATAAAAATTCTAGAACATAACATCAGAAAAACTCTTCTAGACACTGGCTTGGGCAAAGAGTTCATGACCAAGAACCAGAAAGCAAATGTAACAAAAACCAAGACAAATAGATGGCACTTAGTTAAACTAAAAAGCTTTTGCACAGTAAAAGAAATAATCAGAGTAAACAGACAACCCAGGATGGGAGAAAATTTTCACAAACTATGCATCTGACAAATGACTAATATCCAGAATCTACAAGGAACTCAAACAAATCAGCAAGAAAAAAATAAATAATCCCATCAAAAAGTGGACAAAGGACATGAATAGACAATTATCAAAAGAAGATATACAAATGGCCAATGAACATATGAAAAAATGCTCAACATCACTAATGATCATGGAAATGCAAATCAAAACTACAATGAGATACCACCTTACTCCTGCAAGAATGGCCATAATTTAAAAATCAAAAAATAACTGATGTTGGCATGGATGTAGTGAAAAGGGAACACTTTTACACTGCTAGTGGGAATGTAAACTAGTACAACCACTATGGAAAGCAGCATGGAGATTCCTTAAAGAACTAAAGTAGAACTACCATTTGATTCAGCAGTCTCACTACTCGGTATCTACCCAGAGGAAAAGAAGTCATTATATAGAAAAGACATTGCATACACATGTTTATAGCAGCACAATTCACAGTTGCAAAAATATGAAACCAGCCTAAATGCCCATCAACCAACGAGTAGATAAACATACATATACATATAACACACACCATGGAATACCACTCAGCCACAAAAAGGAACAAAATAATGGCATTCACAGAAACTTGGATGGAGTTGGAGACCATTATTCTAAGTGAAGTAACTCAGGAATTAAAAACTAAACATTGTTAAAAGTGGAAGCTAAGCTATGATATAATGGGCTTTGGGGACTCAGGGGTTAAGAGTGGGAGGGGGGGTGAGGGATAAAAGACTAAACATTGTGTACAGTGTATACTGCTCAGGTGACAGGTGCACCAAAATCTCAGAAATCACCACTAAAGAACTTTTCTATGTAACCAAACACCACCTGCTCCCCAAAAGCTATTGAAGTTGTTTAAGTTGCAGAGAAAATAATAGTAATAATAATCTTTTCTAAATAAATGGTGTTTTATTCTTCGGAAAAAAAAAAAACATTGTACACACAGTATAATCTATGAATTTATATAAAAATTCACAAAAGGGCTAGGCGTGGTAACTCACGCCTGTAATCCCAGCACTTTGGGAGACCAAGGCGGGCGGATCACCTGAGGTCAGGAGTTTGAGACCAGCCTGGCCAACATGGCAAAACCCCGACTCTACTAAAAACACAAAAATTAACCAGACATGGTGGTGGACACCTGTAATCCCAGTTACTTGGGAGGCTGAGGCAGAAGAATCGCCTGAACCCAGGAGACGGAGGTTGCAGTGAGCTGAGACCATGCCACCGCACTCCAGCCTGGGCAACAAGAGCAAGACTTCATCTCAAAAAAAAAAAATTTTCACAGAAAAAATACTTGAAGAAAATTATTAATGACTATGAATTTTGTCATATATTTTCTCGTTTTCTAGTACTTTTATAATAGAAAGTACTAGATCCTTCCTTAAAGAAATTCAAATGTTAAGCAATCATTCACTCTCGCTTTTTTTTAAAAAAAAGAGTAAAAGTGCTTTTAAAATAACCGTTTACTTAATGGCATACCTGGAATAAGTGCTGTGCTGATAAGGATGTCTACCTCCTTGCATTGTTGAGCAAAGAGTTTCATTTCAGCTTCAATGAACTCTTTGGACATCTCTTTTGCATATCCTCCTTGTCCCTCACCAGATTCCTTCAAGTCCACCTCCAAGGGCTCAGCACCAAGAGACTTGAACTGTTCCAAAGCTGCAGCTCTAGGGTGATTGTTAAAGTGGAAAGAGTAGTTATTTCAGGCCCTAATAAAGAAGTCAAGATCATCATTTACATATACCTTTTTAAGAACAACAAACTATATATTCAAAAGTCAACAGTCCCTTTGATTTCGTACTTAATTGTTCCAATTTTTTTCTAAAGGCAAGTAACATATTTATGAGAATATTCTTTTCTGAAAGAAAAAAAACTACTGAGAATTCCAACTTCTACTTAGTTAAGTTGCAAAAGCGATTTCACAATTGCCAACTCCAGTAATCAATTGTGTTCCTTATGACCCCGATGTGGATGATGATGTGATACCTCATACACATCAGGATTTGATATCATTCGAATCACTCAAGATGAGGTTTTTCACTTGTAAATATTCTGAATTTGTTCTTACTAGAGACCTTTCCCACAAAAATAACTCTTTATATGTAAAATTATTCTAATAAAGTGATTTTTACCCCCCAACCAGTCCTTATTAAATTGTGTTTGCAAAAAGTAACCTATAAATAGTAGTAAAGGATAAAATGTGAAAAGCCAACACATTTAAATTATATAAAAATAAATTCAGTTTTAAATAAATAAATAAATGCTACCCAAGTACTGTCTCCTGGTTGGAAAACCAGAGCCAACAAACACCTCAGTTCTGTGGTGGACGTGCATGTAACTCATCAATATCCATTCCACTATGTAAATCTCAAACCCCCCTAATGACAATAATCACTCAGGGTACTTGTTAAAAATTCAAATTCCCAGGCCCCTTCCCAGACCCAGTGAATTATAATCTCCAGCAAGCAGGCCAGATGCTATATTATTTTTAGCAAGAGCTGCAGTTCATCCTTGTCATCAGGGAAGTTTGGGAAACCGTGATCTGAGCCAATAAATCCCTAGCAACCATCATGTTCAAGAGTATGCATAAAGGGTAGGACATACAGTCCATGGTTGAGCAAGAGGTTCTCCCTCTGCTGGCTTGAGCAAGGAATCTGGTAGCCCAGATTGCCCCCTGGAGGTAAAGTTGCAACCACAAGTGGAATCAGCCTTAGGAGGAAGACAAAGCCAAGGACAGCAGAGAGGAGTGACAGAAACTGGTCCTTGATAGCACGGAGGAGCATCTCACTCTAATGTGAAAAGGAAGTCATTCCCCTGGATTCTCAGTTAGAAGAAATAATACATTTTCTAATGGTTTAAGCCAATCTGAGTTGGTGTTCCATTTGTGGCAGCCATAGGGATATAGTTCTTTAAAAAGCTTCAGAATTGTCTACCAATATTAATAAGAATTAGATGAATTCAAAATGTTATATTTGTATTTATATGTTATATATATACACACATACATATATGTGTGTATATGTGTGTATACACAGACATATATATTATATATACACATATACATATATACACATACATATATGTATATAAAATAATCCAAATTTTGTTCTAAAGTTATATATATATAATTTCTATAAGAAATTACACCAAAATATCACTAGCAATTATATCTGGCTGATAGAATAATAAAAGGTATTTTCACTTTCATCCTTATGTTTCTCTCTATTTTTCAATAATGAATATGCATCATTAGAAATATAAGCTATTTCTAAATCTTTGTAGTTATATCTTTGCCCATAAAATAATCTCATAATTTAAAAACATTATAACATATTAGCATTTAAAATGTGTATATCTTTTGACTCCAATATTTCCTTAGAATTTATCTAAGGAAATAATGAGATATCTCCATAAATGTATGTTCTCAGATATAAAGTCATCCCTCAGTATCCATGGGGAATTGGTTCCATGATCCCCCTGAGATATCAAAATCCACGGATGATCAAGCCCCTTATAAAAGACAGTGTAGTATTTGCACGTAGCCTACATACATCTTCCCAAATAGTTTAAATCATCTCTAGATTATTTATAATGCCTAATAAATGTCAATGTTATGTAAATAGTTGTTATACCATACTGTTTAGAGAATAATGACAAGAAAAATGAAATTGGTACTAGCTCAGTACAAACACAATCATTTTTTCTGAATATTTTTGATCTGGTTGAACCCACAGATAATAGAACATGGATAGAGGGCTTACTGTATGTACATGTATATGTATATTGACCTACAGAGTATTGTTTAAATATAGGAAAAAATGAGGCCTAGTTAAATAAATTGCTGTACTTCTCTATACAATGGAATCTTCTGCAGCCACTAAAAACATTTATAGGTAAGGAAAGATCTTCATGATCTACTGTTAATTGAAAAAAGATAAATGGAACAGTAAAATTACATTTTTAATTAATGTGTAGATGAGGAAACACATTAAAAAAATCTCTAGGCAGTGAGACTTTAAGGTATTTTATTTTCTGTTCTTTTGCTTTTTCACATTTTTCTGAATTGGAAGAATAATCATGTACTATTTTATGATAGGAAAGAAAGCAAGGATTTTATATATTTAAACTTTGTGATACAGGCATTAGGCAAGATAATCACTATTGCTAAGAGGGGTATCTCCTAGTTATTGTTTGAAAGAATTCAAAAATCAGACCATTTAAATACCATTGGGCAATGAGCTGTCTGTAAGTTTTTAGGATATTTAACTGAAAATACATACCACTCAATCTTCCAACAAGAATTTAAAATCAAGTATGTTTTCCAATACATTTGGATTTCATATTTATAATATGAAACCAAACCCATCTCAAAATAGTGACTAGAGTAACTAATGAGCTATAATTCTTAGAAAAGTATTAAATCACTTCAGCCACATCTTTCTTCATTGTACACTTGAGATACCTGTATAACAAACTTAATAAATTATAAAGAAAAATTGAGTTTTTGTATTTTTCTAATATAAGCAACAGCCATATTCTAGCTGTTGATTCTGTACACAATCTAAAAAATGACATCAATATACTAAATTCTCAGTAGTTCACCCACCACCAAATTTCAAATCACCTTTAGGTCAAATACATACATTTCCATTTTAATACAACTGTCCACTACAATGAAAACTTAAACGACCGGCTTTCTATGGGCTTGGAGGTCTTGAGAAAACTTCACATCAACAAACAGTAAAAATAAAATGACAGGATCAATGGCATGCTTAACTCTAGCTATCCTTGGTTTGTGTCCTGGTTACTTTGGAAATGCCTTATTTTCTCATTTCAGCAGGACAGCTTTTTATCAGTATATCACTTTAACTCTAGATAAAGACTATTAACCATATTCTATGGAACATTCTTTATTCTGAAAAGTCACATTCTTCACTCTGAAAAGTCACATTCTTCCAACTTTGAATGGTTGCTTTTTTCTTTTTTGATCATTCTATATTCAAGATTAACAGTAGTAGTATTCCTCCAGTACCCTCATTTGATAATAAATGACTACATTTTTCAACCTCAAAAATTATTAAAACACATATTAACTGTACTCGACTGACATTTAATAAAATCCAGTGTCTAGTGTCTTCTGAAATGAAGAAGAATTTTAATCAAACTTCTCTTTAAAGACAATCTAGGAAAATGTGTATATGTCTGCATTAAAGAAATACACAGTATACATAACCAAGTACTTTCACCCAGGGGCTCAAAAATTATCAGAAAAATATATGCAGCTCTATCTTAACATAAAACACAGGAAGCATAAATAATGCAGCATAAATAATTCATGCGTTGCTAGTCAGGTGAAGTGCCAGTCAGCTTTATTTGCTTCTATTCATTCACAGTAGGGCATGCCCCCAACTCAGCCTGCTATTTTACTCTTTCTTCAGATTCACAAACATCTTTGTTTATGCCCTAACTAGTACCTAAAAGCATTCTGAACAGAAATAGGTAAAGCAACATGTTAGAAACTCAGGATAGAAAGAATTCTGGTCCCACTGTCAATCCACCCAAGAAAACAGAGCTGTGAGTTGTTAGTTTAAGTAATACATTTTCACTTTGCATTAACTTTTAAAAAGTGGAAACATTTTTAAATGGAAAGAGCTTATAGACCAGTTGCAATGTGCTACTTCAATTTACAAGTTTTAAGGCAATCATAATATGCCCCTGAAACAAAATGTTTTTACCTTAACATCAGTCACTAGTAAAGCACTCACCTTGTGTCAAATCCTCGAACAATTGCACCCATCGACTTTGCTGCGCCTGCAGAAGCAAGCCCAGCAACACCACCACCAACTATCAGAATCTAGAAGACAGACCCAGTTATGTGTTAAGGCTCATTATCAACTAATAATGAAAAATCATCAGCTAACAATTATTGGTGCCTAGTATAAGTTTAGCATCAATAAATGGCGGTGCAGATGATGATAATGATGATCAGCCCTTAGTAACTGTATGGAGTACATAGACTATTCTTTAACTGAACCACCACTGATCTTGAAATTTTATCAAAGAAACAACTGCTAGCAAAGGCCAACAACAATTCACTAAAAATAGCCTAATAATCAGAATATCCGTGTAAAACTACCTAAGCATGATCAGTATTACGTATGTTGAAGATTAACAGATTCTTTTCCACTGTCTAAAAGTTCCTTCTACTAAAAGTCCCAGTGTGGCATTCTAACTACCTTTACCCTATCAAATTATAAGGTTTTTCTTTGTTCATCAAACATCAAAACACATTTCAAAGATGGGTACAACATTGGTGAACCATCTACCCCAACATCTATTTTCAGCCAAAATGCTTCTGAAAGGAACAGCTGATGAGCAACCACAATTCTGAACCATTTTGAGCAACTCTCTGTAAGTCTGAAGCAATGTAACTAATGTCCCTAATCATGGAAGGATCAGCAACAAGAGAACCAAAGAATTCCTCAGAAACAAGTCTCCCCCTACCCCCGCCTTCTAAGAAACAAAGTAAGAACAACATTGTCTCCAGTCTGGAACGGGCCTTCCAGAGTAAAGTCCTGTTATATATCCCATAAACAGTCAATTGAAAGCAACACTTTGTTCCTGTAGAAAAAAAATGCCACCCACAGAATCAGTGAAGCTTACAAATTGCCACCCACCCATCATGCCCACATGTCCTTCTGCCTTTACAAAGACTAGGCTAGTCAGACTGTGCTCCAGTGAGCTCTGGGCAGTGTCTCAGAGGTCATGTGAATTGATCTTGATAATGGGGTGTTTGGTGCTGTGTTTGGGGACAGGGGTAAGTCTATAGGAAATGGGGCAAAGAGTGACCAGAGGGAATAAGCAGGCTCTAGGCTCCAAAGCACCAACCTCTTCCACACAGAAGCTCCATCACCACTTAAAGAAAGAAAAAAAGAAAGAAAGAAAAAGTAAATAAAAATAAGTAAAAGTCACAGGACTTGGCCAAGTTATCCTGAATCAAGACATAACAAAAAAAAAAAAAAAACCATAATTTAAAAAAGCAGAATCGCACAAAAGCAGCAGATCTTACTATCGAAATTTACTTTTTCTCTCTAAAGCATGGAGTAAAGAAAAAGACACAGTGAATAAGAGTCAGAGAGCTTAGGTCAAAATCCTGACTCTGTTACTAACTAGTTCTGGGTGATCTTCGGCAAGCTGCTTATCATCTGCAATACAGCAATCAAAGTGCCTTCTCAGACTGTTGTTATATTAAACAATGGAATCTAACCAAAGCACTTACTGCTAACTGTTACACCGTAGGCATATGCTCAAAAAATAGTACGGGGCCAGGCAGGTGGCTCAGGCCTGTGATCCCAGCGCTTTGGGAGGCCAAGACAGGAGGATCCCTTGAGCTTTGGAGCTCAAGACCAGCCTGAGCAACATAGTGAGATCCTGTCTCTATTAAAAAATAAGAAATAAAAACTTTTTTAAAAAAAGAAATAGTATGGGAAAGGGCAGGAGAAAGGAAATAACTTTAGGAACAATGTTCGTGTTCACTCATATAACCTGCCCCTCCTCTGGCCTTCCCCATCTGAGTAAAGGCAGTAACTATGCACAATTGTTTAAGCCAAAATGGGGAATTCATCAACTCCTCCCTTTGCACATATTTCCATTTCCAGTTCATCAACAAGTAGTACTGGTTTTAACTCCCAAAGATCATCCCTAATCCAGATAAAATCCTTCACCTTTCTCTACATTTCTGGTGCCGCCATCATCCCAGGTGCAACCAATTGCTGACAGATCTTGCCTTCACCCTACTATCCATTCCGCCACAGAACAGCCACATGATTTTTTTAAATCCTAAACCAAACATTTCCCTCACCTGCAGGAGAATCCAAAGTCTATAACATGACCTAGAAGAGAGGACCCACATGATCCAGCCTAGACCTTCCTTTCCAACATGATCTCAGATCACTCTTCATCTTGTTCACCACACTCCAAGACCAATGGTATTCTTTATTTTTCCAGAACCTAAATACTGGAATCCTAAATGCTTGGAATCCTTAAACTCCTGTTTCCTTCTTCCATGCTTCAAATCTCACCTCAAAGGTCAGAGGAAGCTTCCCCATCACTCTACTAAAGTGGCCTGTGCCCATTACTGTCACATCATCCGGTTCATTTTTTTCCTGTGTGAAATTATCTCATGGCCAGGTGCAGTGGCTCATGCCTGTAATCCCAAAATTTTGGGAGGCCAAGACAGGAAGATTGTTTGAGCTCAGGAGTTCCAGATCAGCCTGGAGTGAAAACTCCAGGCAGAGTGAGACCCTGCCTCCAAAAAAAAAAACCAAGTCAAAAATAATAATAATAATAAAATAAAATTATCTCAGGTATTTATTTGATCTTTTGTCTCCTCACTATGACCCCCACTGGAGTGTAAGTTTTATGCAGCAGGAATTTTGTCTTGTTCATGCCATATCCCCAGCTCCTAGAACAATGCCTCGCATATCATAAGCCTTCAACTGATTGATTTTCATTCAATCTAGGCCAGGGGCCAATCTTTTGGCTTCCCTGAGCAACACTGGAACAAGAATTGTCTTGGTCCACATATAAAATACACTAGCTAACACCAACAATTGCTGATGAGCCAAAAAAATAAAATGGCAACAAAAATCACATAATGTTTTAAGAAAGTTAACAAATTTGTGTTGGGCCGCATTCAAAACCGTCCTGGGCCACTTGTGGCCCACAGGCTGCGGCTTGAACAAACTTGTTCTAGACAGGTAAGAACCCTCCATGTTTAAAGGAAATCCAAATAAAAGACAGTATTATGCAATCCACCTTAATGAGCTGTACCAGTGCCTTCAATTTCAGAAAACTATTTCTGTCATGTAACCAAAGTCCCTTAAGCTGCAATTTAAATTTTCAATAAAGATAGTCACTTTTCCACCTTTTAAAGGCTGATTCTCTTTTCTTTAAGCCTCTTTTGTTTCACTTTTTAATATCTTTTATTCACAGCTTTTCTCTCAACTTCCACATATATCTAGAAAGATTATAACCAAAATTAGTAGTAGACTTGTGCATCAAAGCATTCAGTCAATTTAAGAACAGCATCGAACTTCTGGCCACTATGCACGCCAGACATTTTTGTATGATCCTGAGAAAGAAGTCAAAATTTAATCATTTTACATCTCACTTCTGTGTTGTTTGCTCACACTTTCTTGCTAAGTATTCTGGCCTCCACTTAAACCGCTTGCCATTTTTTTCACCTGGCCTGTTTTTCAAAACAATATAATTTCTCAAAGCTACTATTTGCTTTTGTTTTAATTTTTTTCCAGGAGATTTATTTTGTGTGAGAACTCTGGGCTTTATATAACAAAGTGCTTAAGAGCAGGAAGCAGCCGGGCATGGTGGCTCAAGCCTGTAATCCCAGCACTTTGGGAGGCCGAGGCGGGTGGATCACAAGGTCAGGAGTTCGAGACCATCCTCGCCAACATGGTGAAACCCTGTCTCTACTAAAAATACAAAAAAATTAACTGGGCGTGGTGGCCGGCGCCCGTAGTCCCAGCTACTCAGGAGGCTGAGGCAGGAGAATGGCATGAACCCGGGAGGTGGAGCTTGCAGTGAGCCGAGATCATGCCACTGCACTCCAGTCTGGGTGACAGAGTGAGACTCCGTCTCAAAAAAAAAGAGCAGGAAGCACCAGTTAACCTGTAACCTACAGGTAGGTAAATGATCACATTTAAAGTCAGGTTTCCTGTACCTAGTGCTGTGGTTTGGATGTGCTTTGTTCCCACGAAAACTCATGTTGACATTTGATCCCAAATGTGGCAATATTGGGAGGTGGGGCCTAGTGGGAGGTGTTTGGGTCATGGGAGTGGATCTCCCATGAACAGATTAATGCCCTCCCTGGGAGTGGGGGGCTGAGTTCTCACTCTGGGGGTTAATAGAAGAGCCTGGCTCCCTCAGTTTCTCTCTCTTGATTCCTCTCTCACCATGTGATCTTTTTTGCACACGCCTTCTCCCTTTACACTGTCCACCATGAGTTGAAGCTGCCTTGAGGCCCTCACCAGATGCAGCTGCCAAATCTTGAATTCCAGCTACCAGAATTATGAGCCAAATAAACCTCTTTTTTAAAATAAATTACCCAGTCTCAGGTATTCTCTTTTAGTAACACAAAACGGACTAAGACACCTAGCCTCAGGGTTTCCATTGTTACTGAGTGTACATAGGATTGAAGGATCACAATATGACCTCCTATTCTTTCAGCAAGCCATCGTCACCTCTCATCGTTAACTGCTCCTCTCTGCTTTCAGTGTGGATTAAAGAAACTGGCACCATTTCTCTCTGCCAAATACTCTGATTACACCACCTCCCATTTCCTGTCTTCTTGATCCAAAAATTGACAAAAAGTGAAGAAACCAAAAATACCTTGTATATGTGCCAAAATGTTGCAAAAATTGAGAAACCCAGAATCTGCTGAATGGTATCTTGAAAGTTTTTTTAAAAAATTAATAATATATAGGCTACAGAGAACAAGTTATCCAAAATTCTTTTAAAAATTCAAATTAGTAAAGTCAAAAAACAGAAAAGACTAGAACTTTCAGAAAGTCAAAGTTCATTTTTTTCTAGCAATCTTAAACGTTAAGCTTTGAGGTTTCGTGAAATATTTATACACACCAAAAAGTCATCAGTGAGGTTAACATATAAAAATTTTTAAATAACTGTATTTTAAGACTATACATACCCTTTCCTTTAATCAATGCATATTATAAAGAAACATTAAAAGTTGTACCTACCTTAGCTGGAGGAACTTTTCCAGCAGCTGTGATCTGACCAGTAAAAAAACGTCCAAAATGATTTGCTGCTAGGACAACAGCCTTATAACTTTAAAAATAAATAAATAAATAAATAAATAAATAATTCCATAAAAGGAGAGATCTCAGACTCACATATCATCATAAGTCATCAATGAAGTTTTGTCAAAGAATAATAGCTAATATTTATGTAGTATGTACTATGTGTCAAAAACAGTTCTAAGTGTTGTATATACACTTGCTCCTTTAATTTGCACAACAAGCCTATGGAAAGGTACAATTACTGTCTTCATCCCATAGGTAAGAAAACTGAGATACAGATTGAGAGACTTGCCTAAGGTCACTCAGCTAGTAAATGGTAGAGCCAGAAGTCTAACACAGGCAGTCTGCCTACAGAGGCACTCTCTTATCCATTATGCACCCACCCTCTTCATAACAAGTACTGTAGAACATAATAGAAAATGTAATGAAAGAAAGATAGGAAAATACTAACAATGGTTTTCTTTGGGTACTAGGACTATACATCCTTCACACTTACTTTACTATATAGTCCAAATATTGTTTGATGACTGGATAGTGCTTAGGTAATGGGGGGAAAATCCTTAAAATAAAAAAAAATTAGGTCAGCCATAGGCTTGTACAAAATAAGATTTCAACCTCGGAGAACAGAAGAAACACTTCCCTTGATCTCTAATGGTTCAAAGTATGGGATTTTCCGATATACTGATCTTAGTTCATGTCCTAGTTCTCTGACTGATTACCTTTGTGACCTTGGGCAAATTTTTAAAATTTTCTAAACCTTGGTTTCCTCATCTATAAAGTAAGGACAAAAAGCATCTATCTTTTAGGGTCGTGAGGACTAAATGAGATAACGCAGGTGAAACACTTCGCATAAATCCTGTCACATAGAAAATGCTCAGTGAATATTAAGTGTTTTAGCCAAAGAAACAAACTATTTAATAAATCAAATAATATGCATCATCTTTTCTTTAACAGGATATTTTTAACATGCTACACTAATTTCATTTTCATAGCATTTTATATGTAAAAGGCACTTTTGCATTCTTACTTGGTAATATATACACTGGCTCAATATTATAAAGCAACTATTAAAACTCCCCTGCTAGGTGACAAGAAAATCTTCTCCCTGATCATATTTTTACATAATAATACTTGATACAATAATTGATGCAAAAACATATAAAGTCACCATTATTAAGTTAATCACACTGGAGCAAAAAACAATACTTTAGAGATTACAGTATCTGTTGCTCTCCTGAATTCAAATGACAGCAATTTTTAATGGGCAAATATGACAAAGATTCAAAGGCCACTGTAAGAAATTAATTGTGGAATTAATGCTCTAAAAGATTCAGTTGCTATTCTGAAAAATAAATAATAAAAGGAGATTACACAGGAAATGTACAAGGAAACATTGATAGTGAAAAAAGTAATAAATTGGACATTTTCTTCATGACAGCAAAAAAGTTCAGAATGAACAGTAATGAAGTGGAA
The DNA here is from genome assembly GCF_028858775.2 of Pan troglodytes. NCBI lineage: Eukaryota > Metazoa > Chordata > Mammalia > Primates > Hominidae > Pan > Pan troglodytes. The sequence goes on from NC_072402.2 coordinate 69,173,679, forward strand.
GTAGCACATCTTCACTGTAATATGGCTGTGTGTATGAATGAGATGGATAATGATTTATCATACATTGTATGGATATGTATACTAGATGATTCCTTTCACACTACGCTCTCTGCATATATCAGCTCAGGACATAAAAGAGTGATTCCTCAAATTGTGATCCCTGGGTCCCTGATGGCTTAAACTTCAGACAAATCTGGGGCCATAGTGGATGAGATGGAGAGTAGGAATGTTTCTGCACAATCCTGCCATACTCAGTGTACCCAAAGCTACTCAGCTCTTATTGGATTTATTTATATTGTCTCATAATATTTCATTTGCTCAAAAGATTCAACAGCTAAAACAACTTGATCTAGAGCGACTGGTTTTGATATTCTTTCACATATGTGTATTTCAGAATCAACAGCACCCTTAAAACTTTACATTATACATTTTCTAGATAAAATTTTAAGTCACACATTGCATAATATAACTCCCTTACAGGCTAAATAAATTTAAAAGTGTGCAGCTAAAACACAAAGTAGAATCTATGACATATTTCCTATGCTAAAATATAAAACCTAAGAAAACTTTCTGCTTAGGTGTCAGGCTATAAAAGGCTTTATTCATGTTAGTCATGTTAGTGTCTTTTTATGCACTGTTTTTTTAAAAAGGTTATTTTCTTTGTGCCTCATTAATATTAGCAAATTCTCAACTACTAATAGTTTTCATGATTAAAATCTAATTTAATTAGTTTCTTAGAGAAGTTGATTCATAAGCCTTATCCCATTTCCAGATTGTTCCCACCCTTTAAGGCAAAGTCAGCAGTACACTGCTTTCATGTAGCTATTCCTGTCCCTCACCCATGGCAGGCATAATTACTCAATCATAGCCACATTCCTCCAAGCAGAATGGGCCTTAGAATCCTTCTCAACATAGTACTCCAGGCAATCAACAGAGAATGTATTAGTGCTATTGGGCAAATGAAGCTTATTACCATCTTGACCTTAAAGGTAGAAGACATAGCCCTCAGTTATCAATATGGGTTTTGACATCAGATGAAACTTCCTCTAGTCCAGACCTTTTTCCTATTCTTTAAATATTTTATAAATTTACCTAAGCAAAACCTAATTAAGACGGCAAATCCACAAATATATGCATATTAATTTAACCACATGAAATTGTCACTATTCAACCATTTTTGACCTATAAAAACAGTAACTTCAACCTTACATATACATGTACACACACATTTATGAAATACAGTGTGTTCCTCATACAAATAATCTGACAGCTATTTGCTTTGGTGGATGGAAACATTACTACTCTTCTACTCATTAAGATTAAAAAGGAATATAAATAGAGTTCATTTCCTATCTAATTACTGTAAAACAATAAAATGAGTCAAAAATAATTTAAATACTCTCAAAAGGCTGTAATCTCCAACAATAATTACAAATAAAATCACTGTAAGACAGAAGAGCTACAGTGTGAAGGTTTCTGTAGCACTATTGCACTTTCGTTCAATTGAAATGGAAAATAACCTACCCCGCAATGTTGGCCATGGAGCTTAGCGCATCATATCCCTGAGCAATTGTGACTCTTGGAACCTGGTCCATTGCCAGAACTGTAGTTTTTCTTTGGGAAAGTTTATTTAGCAACTCTGGATTTTGGGCTGGGTAAATAAAACTAATCAGCGTTCCCGATGTCTTTAAAAGGTCAGCTTCATGAACACCTAATGTTGGATTAACCATAGGGGCTCGCACCTGGGGAAAAAATCAAGTCATAGATTAAAAATATAAATACTTTAATCATATTTTTAAGCAAACAGGAAAACTTAGATAATATGCCATGACTGAAATAATACTCCAGAAATAAATCTTCCATCAATAATTTCTGACTAAATTCTTAAACAATATAAGGCACACACAGAGGTATACCATCTATCCCCTGCCTAATGACCTGTGGACTGCTCTGAGTAAAGGGCACACACACCTGGGAAATACAAAATACTGAGACTGGTTTGACAATTAACTGCAGAGAGGTGAAAAAATATATGGAAGTTCTACAGCAAACCTGCAGTCCCCAAAACTTATTACCCTGGTAAAATTAACAGATATTAGAATAAATAGACAGGAAGTTTTGTTGTGTGTTCAATCCTTCGAGCAAGATTCAGTCCTTGCTAATTTTGGCAAGCATGAATATTTGGAGTGATGAGACATTAAGAACATCATAAACTAAAACTAAGTATAGATTTATGTCACTTTAAAATTCCAGATGACTATTTATTAGATGAACACAATTCACACTAGTAACCTTGCTGAATTGGGTTTAAGCCAAAAGCTACAATATATTCTGTTACATTAAGAAGTATCAACTAAGTCAATGAATATACACTCCATATGCTTGAAAGTTTCCAATATCCACTTCTTAAAGCCAAATTTTTAAAACTGTATTTTAAATGTATTTTAAAATGTTTTACATCCAAGTTTAAAATCAACCTTCAAATAAAATATCCCATTTCATTAGTTCCTAGTTAGCAATAGTGCTTTTAGGCAAGTAAACACAGAAAACACAGCCTCTGGGACTTATGTTTTAAATACAAACACAAACATTGGGTCAATAAGTTTATCTCACAGCATTTCACCTCAATTTACCTATGAGACACCTTTGTCTGCTATTCCCATTTCAGTTGTTGATCTGGTGATGCATATGTTTCTAGGTTCTGGACTTTAATTAAGGCTCTCTGACAAGGTCTACTTTTCCTCCAAGAAAATCTATAACATAGATTTAGTAAAAGTTAGAAAACAACTCTGAATTGATTCTACTGGCCCCTATCAAATGCTCAGCTGAGACCGTTGTCATCTGAGTAAGTCAAGCCAATAGAATGTTGCCCTGAATGCGCTCCTCAGGATATTAACAGACTTGGCTCAAACGAGAGGCCCCCAAGATCAAGAAGTTTGTTAATGCTAGTACTGTATAAAGTCATACAATATTCTATGTTATAGGATTTCTGAGCACACCATTAACTGCTTATATACATTGTGAATCCCTAAAAGGAACACATAGCACTTCCAAAATGTAAGCACACCCTTATAGGGCTTTTTCAAGACATCTCAAAAGATGATCCCTAGAATATATATGAGAATGAATTATACTTTTCTTTTTTCTCTAAGTAATTTTACTATATATCTAGTTATATCACCAAGTATTTGTAAACTTAAACCTTTAAAAAGCTTTAGCTGAGTTACAGTTAACCCCCCATGCCACAAATTTTACTATTAACTTTCAATAGCAAAAATTGGTTTTGTAACTTTAGCAAAAACCACCTGTCAAGTGTTAGGATCCTGTCAAGTTATTCAGTGGGCTTTATGTAAGGAAATAAAAAAACTATGTGATTGATACCTCATAGAAATTAATGTAGAAAAAAGCTGTATCTCCTGAAAAAATGAGTTACTTCCCTGTTTGCTTTGGTTGCAGGAGGCTTAGCATTTAATTTAATGCTCAACTCTAGTTATCATCTATGCTAGACCCTTGATACAGTCTCTCCCCCTTTCTCTAAAGGATTTTTGATTTAATATTTTAATTCTCAAGTCATTTAGTATATAGATTTCTGTTATATATTACCTTAAGAACTTATTTTAGAGTAGGTAAAGCTACTCGCCACTCAGCCCAAAGCTGCTTTCTCCAAAAGTCATGCCCTCTCTAGAAATAGCACGTATGTCAGTGTAAATCATTGTGCCTTCAGGTGTCAGAAGATCACTGAACATTTAGTCCCAGACTAAGTTCCATACCTTCTTTCCATTCTAGCAGTAAATGTTCACGTGTGGGTATTCTGGATATATATGGACCATGTAGAACAAATTTTTCCTAGCCAATTAAAAGAAAACGTCCATATAGCAAATGTAAAAATGAAGATCACTTTTTCTCTCCTCATGGTTAAACATAGATCATACTGTCTGATAAAAGTTTTACTGGAGCATGAAAAATATGACAACATGCAGTCATTTCTTTGAGAAAAATACACTGTTTGAAAATAGGAAAAGGTGTAACTCCAGATAAAGTAATTTAATTTTTCTATGAAAAGATTTCAAAAAGTCAGCATGCTGTAAATGGGAGAGGAAAAAGGAATAATTACTTTGACCACCAAATCAGAAGCCAGCACTTCCTTTGCCCCTTGGATTTGGGCACCTGCCGCTCTATAGTGATCATCTGAGAACTTGGAAGCTTCGCCCGCACCCGATTCCACGACAACGTTAAAACCCTGCTTGACCAAGTTCTGAACGCCAGCAGGAGACAATGCCACTCGCTTCTCATTTTGGAATATCTCTTTGGGGACTCCAACAGTCAGTTGCTTATATGGAATTCCTAGAAACAAGCAAAGGCAAAAAAAAAATACATTTGGTAAAAAACAAACAAAAAATGTTTAAAAACAGATTTCAGAAAATTGAAAGGAGCAATCTTTTCTTCAAAATATACCACACATGCAAGCTGCGGTTCAGAATGATGTTCCTGATTCATACTTATAATTCTTTGACTTTTTTGGTAGATGATAAGAAACTTTTATGCCTACTCTTCTGAAACTTCTAAATATTTTATTTAATCAATTGGCTTTCTTCAAGGAATATAACAAGCTTAGTTGATTTGTAGGAGAAAAAAAAATGGGTTTAGAGATCCCTCCACATGCTGACTCCATTCTTCAAACTAAGGGCAAGGTTATGGTCTCCTTGCCCTTACTTTTAACAAAAATGGAAGTAATTAGCTATTTTGAAGAACAACTGTATCCTAGACACTTTGATGGCCTGCCACACTCAAAGTTCCCTTCCAGGCAATTTGGCCACACACAACGCCTCATAAATTTCTAAGTGTTGTATCTTAAGACTCTACACACTCAGCCACTTAGACAAGGGATCAGCAACTGTGTCAAGGACAATCATCTACAGGGCAGATGAGGAAAACTAGCAGCTGCACCTTATAAGATGACTTAGACAGGAACTCTGTCCAAGGACGCTCTATGTTGGCCAGCGACTACTCAACCCACTGGGTTCTCTCTCAAGGAGTTTAAATGGGAGACCCACAGAAAGGGACAAGGAGAGTAGATCAGTGCAAATGTTATTTGTAAGCACAGCTATGAGGTAATCAAAGGGAGGTCAGCAGTAACAGTGATAGAAACATCAGTAGTAGATATTTAAAGAGAGAAGATGGGTCACAGCCATGAATTCTACAAATAACATTCCACTTATCCAAGGAGTAGATGGGGGGTTTCTGGGCTCTCACACTCGCCAAGAATCCACATAGCAAACCCTCATCACAAAATATAATCTGATGTGATTCTATTCCTTGCAACCCAAAAAAGCCTATATAGTACAATCTTATATTTAGATATGGTTCAGACCATCTTTAGCTACAGGACATCAGTTTCTCCTGATGTTTTACTTAATATGCAGCATAAACATTTTTTAATGAAGAGTATCTGTTTCTATATAAGGTTTATTAAAGCTTAGGAAACCCATTCTTGCAACCTAAGATCTGAATATGTATAATTTCAAAATGAATGAAATTATCCCTACAAAGTAACTTATTAAGTAAGACCTTAGAGAAATTAAGTCAACCTAGACCTGAATTTGAACACTGTCTTAGATTCCACACTACCTATATAGTAATAATTTACAGTACACGAAAGGCAAATAATGCTGAATCTTACTCCTTACTGGAAGAAGAAGGAGGAAAATAATAGAAAGCTGGCAAATATTTGGATTGACATACAAAGCTCAATCACATACACTTATCTCAAGTTCACTTAGCTGACAATCTCAAATTGTCAGGCTCTACATGGTAAAAGCAAGGAAGCTACCAAAGATGACTGAAGCCATGTCAAAAGGATTTAGAAGCCAATTTGAAAGGGCTTCCACTGACCAAATAAGAGATAATTTAAGCACATACAAGGGACAAAGAAACTGGCTAAACAATACCAAGAGGATTCAATCAGCCAAACCTAGAATGTTGTTAATTCTACAGAGCAACAATGAAATTCTTCAGTATATTAAAAGGAAAAAAGAGAGGGGAACTTATAGATAAAAAGAGACAAAAGAGACATAGCAAATACAATGTGTGGACCCTGTTTGGATCACTCTTTGAACAAGCCAACTGTAAAGAAAAAGAGGGAGGGAGGGAGGGAGGGAGGCAGGGAGGGAGGGAGGGAGGGAGGGAGGGAGGGAGGCAGGCAGGCAGGCAGGCAGGCAGGCAGGCAGGCAGGCAGGCAGGCAGGCAGGCAGGAAGGCAGGCAGGCAGGCAGCAAGAAAGCAATTGAAAAAATATGAATACTGACTGTAGCTGGAATTACTTACTACACTTTTCAATATGGTAATGAACTTATGGTTATATTAAGGAAAAAATAGACTTCTTATCTTTCAGAGATAAAAATAATTAGGAAATAGTGAAGAACCAGAAATTAAACAAAAATGTCTTATACATAATCAATATAGAGATCTTGATGTCCATGGATTTACTCACAAGGACAGTTTTCATGTCTTCAACAGTTATTTACCTTTATTTTATACACAATTTTATCACCAGGATAATCTGGCTTTCCAGAGCGGTTTAAAAGAAAGCATCTGAAGATAAAGTTGGAGGCTTGTAGGGACAGATACCCTGCCAATTTTGACTTGTCATCTAAGAACAAGAAAAGAGGCTATAAAATCTATTCAAGGCAGACATAAGATCTCAAAACACCTAGCAGTTTAGAGGTCCTAAATGAATCGACAAACAGTCCTACAAACTTAAAAAACAAAAGAGGGCATTATTCTAGGTGACAAAGGTTGCCCCCCAAAATATCCATCCTGTTCCTCCACCTTAATAAGAAAGTGCCATTTTTAGCTGGGCACATTGCTCCCTTACAGCAAAATGTCCAAGTCTCCCTTACAGCTACATGTCTGAGTTCTGGACAGTGAGGTGAAGTGACAGAAGTACTGGGATGGTCTTTGGGCAAGACTGATGAAAGAGAGTTGACTTGGGGGGCAACCCACTCGGGTCCCCTTCCACTCTATGGAAGCTTTGTTCTTTCGCTCTTTGCAATAAATCTTGCTGCTGCTTAAAAAAAAAAAGACAGTTGACTTGGTTTAGAAGGGCCCCTTTTTAGCCTCTCCTCCTTCTGGCCTGTACCCCAGAAGAGAAGCAAGGAGACGTTCTATCAGGGAAGGCCTTGTAGGCCACTGGAAGACTTCAGATCTTCCTCTGTAAGAGCTAGGAAGCAAGTGGCAAATTTTGAATTGAGAAGTGACATGATTGTACATTTTAAAAAGATTATTCTCACTGTCCTGTGCAGAACAGACTGTAGGGGGCAGAGGTAAAAAGCACAGAGACATTTAGAAGACTGGTGCATCAGTACAGGTGACAGATGATGATGGCTTGGACCAAGATGATAAAAGTAGCAATGGCAAGAAGAGGACAGTTTGTAGATATGAGATAGAGCTGACCTATACCTACTAGGAGGATGTAGAATGACTCCAGGGTTTCTGACCTGAGCAACTGCAATCAAATTGCTACTAACTAAATTGGAAAGCATTAATGTAGACCAATTAATATAGTTAATTCCTAATTCCTGAGCATAGATGAGCTGTATATGGTACAATTCTCAAATACTAACAAGGAATTAGGAAGGGCTTCTAGGAGAAATGGTTATTATGAGCAATAGGCTCCAGGGACAACTCAACTGGTTTATCTTTTTTGTTTGTTTGTTTTTCCTATTACCTTGTCTTCTCTGTTAGCGCTGGAAATCAGGAACGTCTATAGTACATGGTAAATACAAGACAGCACTTACTTGTTGTTTGTTTAAAATGATCACTCACAAGCACCAGGCCATAAAACTACATGGCTTTTCCTTTTATCGATCATCAGATCTATTAGTTCCTATGACTTGAAGGTTTCATTTACAATCACTGAAGTGAGACTTTACCTGGTTTTACAGGCGCTTTACACCACAGTTCTTGGTGAGTATAAAATGTTCGTAAAAAATCCTTCTTCACACGTAGACCCTTACAGGACCCCAAATTGCTAAGTAAAGGACACGAACAGCCAGTCACCACTGTTTTCAATAGGTTTGCCATGTTGATATGAGTTCCCAATTTTCTGACTCCCCAGTTTCCTTGAAGGCAAATCACTAAGAAAAAAGAAAATAGGATGTTTATATGCCAAGAAAAAAACTATTTGTCTTTTAAACATGAAAAACATTTTAAAAATACTAATCTAAAGAGCTTGAAATATAACAGTTACATGTAGACATCTATAAATAATTTATTTGCCAAGTTCCTTACTTATAGAAGATGCTCAAAATTCGGTTTCCAGTTCAGGCATTTAAAACTTGGAATCCATTTTCCCACTAAAATTGGAGTTCTAAACTCACTATTCAATTCCAAGCCTAGGTCATATAACCTATTTGATCCTTAATGTAGCTAGAAAGCTTTAATACACACACATATTGCTACAGAATCAAGTCATATCTTACATGAAAGTTATCTTCTAAGTCAGCATGTCCAGCAAAAAGTGCATGTAATTCAGTTACCTTTGAATTTCCCTTAAATTACCTAAAATACTGTACAGTATAATGGTGACTTACATTTAGCCACCAGGTCATACCAAATACTCTGCCATCCTATTCAGTGCAGCAGGATGCTTATCCACTGAGACCTCTGAACTGAGGCTGACTGAGTGAACAAAAGATTCATGTTTGCCAAGTGCACCTCTCAAGAAAATTAAACATGCATGACACATGACTCTAAGAAGAAAGAAAGAAAAATTCCGTAGTATCTTTATCAAATAGGCTTGTGCTTGCAGATGTGGCCATAACTATGAACTGTTTTGTCAGTGGTTCTCACAAATGGCCACTTTTTGCGAGTTCTCACCAGGCTGCGTGAAGTGTCACTGGGTTTTGCTATTACTAAGGTTTCAGGAACTACCTCCACCACATTCCTCAGTAGATCCCCAGGGATGCATGAAAGGCACTCCCACTGTCCCCATAATTCCCAATGATCCTCCACACCTTTCTCTTCTTTCATTCAAGAATGGAAAGAAGCCAGGCACGGTGGCTTATGCCTGTAATCCCAGCACTTTGGGAGGCCAAGGTGAGCAGATCACGAGGTCAGGAGTTCAAGACCAGCCTGACCAACATGGCGAAACCCCGTTTCTACTAAAAATATAAAAATTAGCCGGCCCTGGTAGCTGGCACCTGTAATCCTGGCTACTCAGGAGGCTGAAGCAGGAGAATTGGTTGAACCTGGGAGGTGGAGGATGCAGTGAGCCAAGATTGCGCCACTGCACTCCAGCCTGGGTGACAGAGTGAGACACCGTCTCAAAAAAAAAAAAGAATGGAAAGCAGCCAAGGACTTAGAATTTTATCAGCCAAACTCAGCTAACACTGCTAACTCTGCCTGTAAGTTCTGCTGTATCATGTGGACCCTCATGGGACTGAGCATCTGATCCTAGCAGGCTCCGTAAATGTTCTTCCAGACTCCAGAGGGAGAAAGACTTAGCTCATTTTTAATTTCAGAACTGCTGCCACTGGCCAGGCATGGTGGCTCATGCCTGTAATCCTAGCACTTTGGGAGGCGTTGCCTGAGTTCAGCAGTTCAACACCAGCCTGGGCAACATGGCAAAACCTCGTCTCTACTAAAAATACAAAAAATTAGCCGGGCGTTGTTATGCACGTCCGTGTGAAGAGACCACCAAACAGGCTTTGTGTGAGCAACAAGGCTGTTTATTTTCACTTGGGTGCAAGTGGGCTGAGTCCGAAAAGAGAGTCAGTAAAGACAGATAGGGGTGGGGCAGTTTTATAGGATTTGGGTAGGTGGTGGAAGATTACAGTTAAAGGAGGTTTTCTCTTGCAGACAGTGGTGGGGGTCACAAGGTGCTCAGTGGGGAGCTCCTGAGACTCATTGTCCAGGAGAAGGAATGTCACAAGGTCAATTGATCAGTTAGGGTTGGGCACGAACAAATCACAATGGTGGAATGTCATCAGTTAAGGCAGGAACTGGCCATTTTCACTTCTTTTGTGGTTCTTCAGTTGCTTCAGGCCATCCGGATATATACGTGCAGATCACAGGGGTTATGATGGCTTAGCTCGGGCTCAGAGTCCTGACAGGAGTGATGGTGCGCACCTGTAGTCCCAGCTACTCATGAAACTGAGGCACCAGAATCGCTTGAACTTGGGAGGCAAAGGTTGCAGTGAGCTGAGATCATGCCACTACACTCCAGCCTGCCAGCCTGCTAGCCTGGGCGAGAGAGCAAGACTCTGTCTCAAAAAAAAAAAAAAAAAAAACCTGCTGCCACAACTCCTTGAAGAAACATCTTTAAAATACCAGAAAGCAGCACTGGTAATGGAAATTTTTAATCCAGGGAGCATATTTATTCATAAGATGCCCCTTAATTCAACAAATATATACCAAGGGCAGAGTTTTGCCATTAAGAAGCACTTGTAGAATCAAACTGGAATTTTCCTGGAGATAAGAAGTCAACAAATAATAACACTACAAAGTAGAGTAACAGAGTAACACAAGCTCAGAGTCCTTTGAAGGATCAAAGAATGAGATTGTGTCCTCTTTTAGAGCTCAGAAAAGGAAGGGAAAGCCGTTTGAGATGAAGAGAATCAAATGAAAAATAGCTAAGGAAGAAAGAATGCAAGATGTGTTTTGGCATGCAATTAAAAATATGTATGAATAATTATTTGCATTTGGACAGACAGCTTTACATGTTCAAAGTGTTTCCACATATCATGTCATTTCATTTCAGTCCTAAAGTATTCTCAAGTCTCATAAATACCCTACTCATTCATTCATGGGTCACATCTAGAGTTATCATGGCTGAGAATAAAGAGAAAATTAGTTCGAAATTCAGCTACATATTCAAAACCCCTACCGAATCTATGCCAAGAACTAAGGGAGTTGCAAAGATGTGTAGAAGATTATTCTTGTCTTGAGTGAGTTTTTTTTCCCCACCATTACTGAGTGACCTACTCCTATCCCAACCTCCCCACTTACCCAAGTTTCTCTTCTTGGATCATCCCAACTCCCCAACAACCACCACTTTTATGGGGCTGACAAAGAGTTCCCAGACCTCATCAGCAAAAGAGTGAACTGAGCTTTAATAGAGTCCTATATTGTCCAAATCTGCCACTCACTTACTGTTCGACCTGAACCTCCCCCTGCCTCAGTTAGCTCAACTATAAAAAAAGCACAGGTTTCAAAGGCCATTTTAGTCTCTAGAAATTTTATGATTAGATGAGACTTTGTAATGCTATAAAACTGAAGTCCTATTTCATGGCCTGAAATCTGGAAATTTTGTTCCTTCTACTTTGGAAAATGGTAATCTGATGTTCAGCAGATCCTTGGCAGGGGCATCAGACATCAGTAGGGCCAAAGCCTTCATAGGCCAATTTCTGTGAAAAATTCCACTTGATTCAACTGTGAACATACAAGGCAGAGATCAGGAGGTCATTTCTTGGCAAAAGCAATACATATCACTAAGTCTAAACCAAATACAAATGGCCCTGAAAGATAGAGAATATTTAAACTATCTTATCATTGGCCTGTACAGGTTTATACAAAAGATAATACTCCATCTTAATCATCACATTTTCCTCCATCTTCACTGTAAAGCTCTCATTTATCCATGTGTTCCTGTGGCTTTGAAGCAATAAGAAAAAAACTTTATAACTCAAAATTAGGGGAAAAAAGCACAAATTTTTAAGCATTGCTTTCATATGTATGTTTAATGTAACTTATATGGGTTATTTCCCCTATTAGATATTAAAATCCTTGAGGGCAAGCACTCAACCTAAAGAGGGAGGATACCACAGATATTTAAGAGAGTCAGCTCTGGATCTGCGGATTGGAAGCCCCCACTCTGCAACTTATTGGCTGTGTGACCTTGGGAAGTCACTTAACTTCCCTGTACTTAATTTCCTCATCTTTAAAATGGGGAATAATAGCACCCAGCCAGGGTGGTGGCTCACGCCTATAATGCCATCTCTTTGGGAGGCTAGTGGGGAGGACCGCTTGAGGCCAAGATTTCAAGACTAGCCTGGCCAACACAGTGAGACCCCCATTGCTGAAAAAAAAAATTAATTAGCAGGGCATGGTGGTGCAAGCCTGAAGTCCCAGCTACTTGGGAGTCTGAGGTGGGAGAATCACTTGAGCCCAGGAGTTCCAGGCTGCAGTAAGCCATGATTGTGCCACTGTACTCCAGCTTGGACAACAGAGCGAGACTTGAAAAAATAAAATAACAGCACCTACCTCTCAGGGTTGTTGCCAGGACTGAGAATATCCTTATCAGCTGTTATATTCACTTTGGTATTACTCTCCCCCAGTGCTTTGCACAACACAGAGGAAGTCAGTATTTTTGACTGAATGAATAGGGCTAGGTGACCTTAAGCCTAAGTACCTATTGAGCACATTTTCCAAGGATTTTCAGAAAATTTCCTTTGAAAAGGAAATGTTTCTGTAGCCTTGTGGAAAACTGATTCTATCACCAAGGTAAGCAGCCTAAGCGCACCTGCTGGAAAGAAGGCGATCCTAAACTGTCTGTTAATAAAAAGTCAAGGTTTACAAATAAAAGGGGTGCAATGAAGAAAAGGGGCACACTTTAAATAAGAAGAGTAGGTAGGCACCTAAGCCCCACGCGCTTCTCTGAATAAGTCTGTCCTACAAGACTCCTGACAAACAGACCACCTAAGGACTGGCCGGCGCCACAGGGTGAATAAAGGACACAGGCAACCATAAACAAGTCACGCTTTTAAAAGCGAGACATACCAGCAAGGACACAATACCCTACTGAGCCAGCTTCGGCTGGCAGGAGCCGTGACCTCACCCAAAGCCACTGGTGTCACGGCTACTGCCACCGGTGCCGTCCCTTGCTCGGCAACTAACTGCCACCCGCTGGCATCTGCACGAGACCGCTATTTATAACCTCCCTAGGAAGCCGATTGGCCACGGCTGCAAATAGTCATTCCGGCTGTTGAGTTTGAACTAGCTCTGCCCAGGTCGCCCTCTCCGCTGTCTCTTCCTCCTCACCAGCCTAGGCCCCAGAAACTTGTACCCACCACCGCCAGACCGCCCCAACTCACACTCACAATTTGTGCTCGCAATCTCCTATGTCCCCAGCCGGACACCCTCTCCGAACTCCCTCAAGGGTCAAGCATACCTCAAGGGCATCCCGCTGCCACCTCTCTGGATGAACCGCCCATCGAAAGTCCTCTATGACCTCCCTCTCCACCACCCCCGATCTTGAGGGCCGAAATGACCCCGTACGACTCTCGCTGTCCCCCAAAGCTGCAAATATCTGCACCTGCACAGCTGCCGCCTCATTCCCTGCCCTCTGCGGGGACCCAGTTCCCAAATCCACCAGCCCACTCCCTTCGACATGGCCCCAGCAGGAGACGAGAAAGGGACCCCAAGAGGCACAGTTCTTCTTCCCCACCTAAGCCTGCGGCCTGCGGACACCCCAGTGCACCCTGCGCCCGGGACACCGCCGACCCCGCCCCCCTTTGCTCTTTGACAGGTCTCTCTCCCGGCGAGGGCCGTGGTCTTCAGGGAAGGCCCGAGCCCCTTTCCCAGCTGCGCCCTAGGCGCGCGCCCCGGCTGCCCGCACCCGTCAGTGCCATCGCGCTCACCTGGGCCGGGAGGCTGACAGCCTTGGGCTGTGCCCTGAGGGCCGCGAGAGGACGTCGCGCTGGCAGACCCGGGCTTGGGCCCCGCGGCGCTGCGCCTCCAACCCGGAAGAACAGCCCCAACTCCGCCGCGGCGGCGGGCGGCCACGTGACTGCAGCTCCGCTCCCACCTCGGCCCGCGCCCCTTCCCCGCCCCGGCTTTCTTCCCGCCAGGCCCCCTCCACCCGATCGCCGCGCGCTCTCCGAACCAAAAGGCGACCTCACGAAATGCCTCTTTGAGCTCAAAGGCTAGTTACCCCCAGGGGCCCTTCCACTCTCGGGGACAGGCAAAACCTCTTTGTCTCTGCCTCGGCCTGCGGCCCCCAGCCCAGCCTCCGCGCTTTCCCTCCGCCAGTCCTTGTCAATCAAACCTGGTGCCAAACGCGGCAGCTGAAGTTTTCAGGGACACATTTGCTTCTCCCCTTGAAGAACCAGTTACAAAGCGTGATGTCCTCTCTGGGGTCCCACCAGAACAAAGAAACAGGTAATATAACTCCACTCCGGGTACCTGCCTTTCCTCCAGCTCGCTAGGAAAAATCAGAACTTCTGTAACAGGAGAGGACCCAAGGGAAAGGGGCAGGCGGAGAGGGGTTGGTGAAGGGCGGGAATGGGGGCGTTGATTTTCCATTCTGGCAGGAGAGGTGGAGTTAAATTCCTCAGAAACGATGTCCAGGCTTGAAAAGTAACACACATCTGCGTGCTTGTCTTCCAACATCAGAGCCAGCCTAGAGGAAGCTGGCTAGTGTCACTGCTAGTACGAATATCCCCGAGGCTGGAAAGCATCTGGGTGGAGGTTGTGAGCTTTCCAGACCAGGCCTCGGCTGTTTTTGTAAAACTATTAACCGTAATGACCTAGTCGTTCTTTTCACACAGTTCTGTTACTTATTCTGCAGGTGTATTCTGACTAAAAGTGGGAGGAATAAAAAATAGAGTGTAAAATGGTTCACTTGCCCAAAACTTAATCATCATGAAGTGTCAGTAACGTCATTTCTTTCTATTAATTGAAATTTTGATACAAGAAAAATAATTATGAATCTAAAAGGTATAAGCAGAACAGGTATTCCATAACTTTAAAAAGAAATGAGCCGCAGGGAAACCCTTAGTTTGAGAACTTGTCTTGTGATTAACCTACACAGAAGGTCATTCAACTAATGGATCCCCACTGCAGTCCAAACTCACAGACAGGAAATGACACAGCCCCATGTTTTAAAATAATAATGAGCCGTGGTAAGTGTGACCATAGGGACGGTTTCCAGATACTGAAGGTACAATGAAGTGAGATTAGTAATGATCCCACTTAGTAAGGATTTTAAACTAAGTTATTGATTTAAAACTTTTTGTAGGGGTCAGGAGTTGCTGCTTTGTCTTTTAGGGATTAACAATTCGTGGTTCCCAACTGGGGACAATTTAGTTCCGAGGGATATTTGGCAATGTCTAGAGACATTTTGGTTGTCACAATTGGAGAGGGGACCTATCTAATGGGTTGGGGCCAGGGATATTACTGAACACCTCACACTGCACAGCCCCTCACGACGAAGCATTATCCAGCCCCAAATGTCCATAGCGCTGAGGCTGAAAAATCCTGGCTTAAATTAATGCTCAGTACATTATTTAATTTTGACTTGCTTATAAGTTTGTATCACATGAAAACAAACTCAAAGATAACATACTGTTTTTCACTTTTGAAAATCATGAATGATAGGCATATGATAATTTTAATAACAAGCATATGATTATTTTATTCCGCTTACTTGTACAACATAATTTGGGTGCCATTTCTTCAGGAGAAAACATTTGTCATTTGGAATGCTCTGTTTCAGTCCTTAAGCTTCTACGTATAATTACAGCATATTATTCATAAACGGAGTCCCCAATGAAAATAGGATTAAGTTCCAAAAGTTTGCTTTTAAGTTAGTCGCTTCTAAGTCTTAGACACTGTCTTGAATAAAATTTTTGTAGAGATTTGATATTCCCTATTAAGTTTTAAGGGCCTTTCCCACTCTGACATCTACTCTTTCCTCCCTGACTAATTTGACCTGCAAACTCTCATCTTAAAATAGTACCTCTCACATATGTGTAAGTTTTCATTACAGATTGTTCTATTATTGAATAATTTTTAAAATATTTTAAAATTAAGATAAACATCAAAATTTAAACCATTTGAAGTTTAGGAGTTTTTGTAGTCACAAATGCTTAAAAATAGTTTTTAATAATTAGAATTCTAATCTATCAGAAGCAAAAAGGATGAAACATTTACAAGACTATAATATAACATTTGGATCTGCTTTAAAGCCTAAAAACCAGAGAGGTGCCTAGTAGCCAAAAATCAAAACATAGGCTGAACCTGAGAAGACATGTAATCAAAAACTGACCTCTAGTGATGGCTTGTTACCAAAACCCACCATCTAGGTAAAATCAGGCTACAGAAAAGGTAGCTTTAATGTCTTTTCATTGTGGTTATTATGTTACATGGTTATTGGCAATTTATTGTCTCAGCTTCCCTTTTATAAATAATTATTAGTAAAGTGAACAGCCCCAGAGAGACGGGATTCTTAGATTTCAGTGTGTCTAACAATGCAGACACTCGACAGGTTTTAAGGGAACCATCACTAACCTTAATCTTAGCCCTCTTCTCCCAGGCTGACCAATCAAGAGTGTTTGATTTTAGGAAATAAATGTTAACTGACTAAATGAGCTGATGCTAATCAACATTAACTGGAAGAAAAAAGAGAACTGATATTAAAGAGCCAGCACAAAGTTCAACAATTGGCATTTGTTTAAGCTACATAAGTAAAACCAGTTTGCATTTGAAATTTCTGTGAGCATCTAAAAAACTAACTCATAGCATACTACTGTGAATATTGTCGTTTGCATATTCATGTAAGTACCAATTACAAAAACCTATGGATATTTAAATCAATATAAAAAATTGGCCGGACGCGGTGGCTCATGCCTGTAATCCCAGCACTTTGTGGCCAAGGCAGGCGGATTGCCTGAGGTCAGGAGTTCAAGACCAGCCTGGCCAATATGGTGAAACCCAAAAATTAGCTGGGCATGGTGGCAGGTGCCTGTAACCCCAGCTACTTGGGAGGCTGAGGCAGGACAATCGCTTGAATCCAGGAGGCGGAGATTGCAGTGAGCCAAGATCACATTGCACTCCAGCCTGAGTGACTAGAGTGAAACTCCATCTCAAAAAAAAAAAAAAAAAAAAGAAAATTATCTGTGTAATCATAGTTTAGGGGGTCTGGGAAGCTGGTGAGGAGTAGAAGCTATGTTAGTTTCCTAGGGCTGCTGTAAGAAATTACCACAAACTGGATGGCTGAAAACAACAGAAATCATTTCTATCACAGTTCTGGAGGTCAGAAGCCCAAAACGAAGGGGTTGGCAGGGTGGATTCCTTCTGGAAGCATTGAGGGAGAAACCATCCCATGCCTCTGCCAGAGCTTCTGTTGGTTGTTGGCAGTCCTTGGTGTTCCTTGGCTTATAAATGCAGCCAATCTCTGCCTCCATCTTCACATTGCCTTCTTCTCTATGTGCCTGTGTCCAAACCTCCCTCTCCTCTCCCTTATAAAGATACCAGTCAGTGGTCTTAAGGACCACCCTAAGTCCAGGATGGTTTCTATCTTGAGATCCTTGACTAATTACATCTACGAAGCCTGTATTTCCAAATAAAGGCGGACACAGATACTTTGAGGGGGAACACTATTCAGCCCACTACATGGGCATTCTGTGTGTTTAAGGGTAACACACTGTAAAGAGGGTTTTGGGGGTCTTTGTGGGGGGAGTTTCTTTGTTTTTTGAAGAGGGATGGATTTGCCAGTTATTGAGTTTAAAGTGAAAATCCAAATTATTTGAGGGAAATTCAGGTGAAAGTCATTTTGTATTAATAATTGGGGGAAAATTTCCTTAGTTATATACCCGGTTTACTGGTTTAATAAGCACTCAACCTAATTGAACTTTTCCTGCAATTTCTATATATCATATATTTATCACCATTATCAAACTACTTGATTATAAAACCCCATAATAGTACTTGATAAAAGAACTTCAGCCAAATTAAATTTAAAGGAGTTTAATTGAGCAATGAACCATTCATGAATCGGGCAGACCCCAGAATCACAGCAGATTCACAGAGACTCCAGGGGTGCCTTGTGGTCAGAACAAATTTATAGACAAAAAAGGTAAAGTGAAGTACAGGAATTGGAAATGAGGTACAGAAACAGTGAGATTGGTTACAGCTCAGCGTTTGCCTTATTTGAATGCAGTTTGAACATTCAGTAGTCTATGAGTGGTTGAAGTATGGCTGCTGGGATTGGCCACCACTCAGCTACTGTTACAGGTGCGTAGTTATTAAGTTAGGTTTTCAATTTTGCTTATTAAGTTAGATTACAGTTCATCCACAAAGACTCAAATATAGAAGTACGGAGTCTTTCTCAGGCCATATTTAGTTTGCTTTAACACGCTTAACATTTTTATAATATTTCACTTTTTAAATTTTGCGTTTGATTAAAAATTCTAATTTAATATAAGTTTTGCAAAGCATCATCTCTTTGAAGATCTTTTTTTATGCTACATGTTACCCATAATAGAAAAATAAAAACCAGAATATCTCACCTCCACTGGTTTGTTATACTCTCCTATCTCCTCTCCTCCTACCATTTATTATCAATTCTTTCTTTTTCTTTTTCTTTTTTTTTTTTTTTTGAAACAGTCTCACTCTGTAGCCCAGGCTGCAGTGCAGTGGGGTGACTTCAGCTCACTGCAACCTCTGCCTCATGGGTTCAAGTGATTCTCCTGCCTCAGCCTCCCAAGTAGCTGGGATTACAGGTGACCACCACCACACCTGGCTGATTTTGTATTTTTGATAGATGGGGTTTCACCATGTTGGACAGGCTGGTCTTGAACTCCTGGCCTCCAGTGATCTGCCTGCCTCAGACTCCCAAAGTAGCTGGGATTACAAGTGTGTGCCACCACACCCAGCTCATTCTCAACTATTTTACCACTTAAATGTGCACATGTTTCTAATGTTCCCTTGGCCCTCTCTCCTATTAACTCTAATGCTTTCTCTGTGTACAATGTTACTTGTGCTAGGACCACTCCCAAAGCTCAATCTCTAGCCCAGACCTCTCTCCTAAGCTCCAGACTCTTGCAGCCAGCTGCCTGCTGGTCATTGCCATTGAGATATCCACAAACATTTCCAGCCAAACATGAGAAAATTCTCTACTACCCTCCTTTTAGCTGTAGCAAAACGCTGGATGTTTCTTGAATGTATAGAGCAATTCCATACTTCCTTGCCTTTCGCATGCTTTTCCTTCAGTCTAGAATGCTCTCCCTGCTCTACCTTTTCTTTGCAAGCTTATGTTCATCCTCTAAGGTGTAGCTTTTGTCTCTTCCTCTGTGAAGTATTCTAGGAAGCCTTGTTCAACTCTTATTTCCTCAAGCTTAGCACAGTGCTGGCACATAACAAACGCTAAATAAAAGTTAGCTAGATCAATAAGCAGCAGCCACTGTGGAAGAAGACTGGACTGAATCCTGAGTCTGGCTGAGTACCCTTGGGATAGTTCAACTATAAAAAATATGGAGACAATAACTATTTAACAGGCCATTGTGAAGAGGAGAAGAGAATTTATGTAAAGAATATAGCCCAGAGTCTAGCCCATCATAGGTTTTAAAAAATGCATCTGACTTTTGGCAAGGGTGCGAAAGCAATTCAATGAAGGAAAGATAGTCTTTTCAACAAATGGTACTAATACAGTTGGACATCTGTAGTCAAACAAAAATGAACCTCAACCTAAGTCTCACAGATTTTTACAGTAAAGTCAGGATGGAATACACAGTTACATGTAAAACCATAAAACTTTCAGAAAAAAGTAGGATAAAATCTCCAGGACCTAGGAATAGTCTTGACACCAAAAGCGTTATTTTTTTACCTTATTTATGTTGAAGGACTAAAAAAGCATTATTTATAAAGGGAAAAACTGATAAACTAAACCTTGTCAAGAAAAAAAAAAAAGGCCAGGTGCTGTGGCTCACTCCTGTAATCCCAGCACTTTGGGAGGCCAAGATGAGCGGATTACTTGAGGTCAGGAGTTCGAGACCATCCTGGCCAACATGGTGAAACCTCATCTCTACTAAAAATACAAAAATTAGCTGGGCATGGTGGCAGGCGCCTATAATCCCAGCTACTCGAGAGGCTGAGGCAGGAGAATCGCCTGAACCCAGGAGGCAGAGGTTGCAGTGAGCCAAGACTGCGCCACTGCACTCTAGCCTGGGCAAAAGACTGAGACTCCGTCTCAAAACAAGAAACAAAACAAACCAAAAGCAAAAAAAAATTTAGCTCTGCAAAAGAGTCAATCAGTTATATATATATAAATTTACGTATATTTAAGAAATATATAAATATATATTTAAGAAATATATAAATATTTAAGAAAATATTTAAGAAATATTTTCTTTTTTTAAGAAATACATATTTAAGAAATATATATATATATATTTCTTAAAAACTCTTAAAACCTAACAGCAAAACAAAATTCAAATAGAAAATGGGCAAAAGGTATAAAGAGACGTTTCACAGAAGAGGAATATAAGCACATAAAAAGATGATCAACATTATTCGCCATTAAGGAAGGGAAAATTAAAACTCAATGAGACAACACTACATATCTATAAGAAAGCCTAAACAGGGCTGGGCACAGTGGCTTATGCCTGTAATCCCAGCAGTTTAGGAGGCCGAGGTGGGCAGATTGCTTGAGCTCACAAGTTCGAGACCAGCCTGGGCAATATGGCGAAACCCCATCTCTACAAAAAATACAAAAATTAGCTGGGCATGGTGGCATGTGCCTGTAGTTTCAGCTACTCAGGAGGCTGAGGTGGGAAGATGGCTTGGGCCTGAGAGGCAGAGGTTGCAGTGAGCTAGGACCCAGGATTGTACCACTACACTCCAGCCTGGGTGATAGAGCCAGACCTTGTCCCAAAAAAAAAAAAAAAAAAAAAAAAAATGCCTAAAATGAAAAATAGCGATAATATCAAAATCTGGCAAGGGTGGGGAAAAACTGTATTATTCATACATTGCTGCTGAGAGTATAAAATGATATAGTCGAACTGGAAAACAGTTTGATGGTTTCTTTAAAAAACCTGTAACTACCATATGGTTCTACCATTTATACTCCCAGGCATTTGTCACAAAGAAACAAAAATGTATGTTCACACAAAAACCTGTACATAATTGTTCATAGTAGCTTTATTCATAAGAGCCAAAAACTGGAAACGGCCCATATGTCCTTCAACAGGTGAATGGTTAAACAGACTGTTATACATGCTTACCATGGAAGACTACTCAGCAATGAAAATGAATGAACTACTGAAGTACTCAACAACTTGGATCGCTCCCCAGAGAATTATGCTAAGAGGGAAAAGCCAATCTTAAAAGATTACATACTTACTATTCCATTTACGTAACATTCTCTTTTATTTGTAGAAATGAAGGTCTCATTATGTTGTCCAGGCTGGTCTCAAATTCCTGGCCTCTGGTGGTCCTCCTGCCTCAGTCTCCCAAAGTGCTATAATCTATAATTATAGATTATATAGCTATATATACATTATACATTATATTTAATATATAATGTATATATATAAGTATATGTATTATTATATATATTTATAATGTGTATATATATAGTTGTTGTTGTTGAGACCAAATCTCCCTATGTCACCCAGGCTGGAGTGTAGTGGTTCAATCTCGGCTTACACCAACCTCCACCTCCTGGGTTCAAGCAATTCTCCCACTTCAGGATCCCAAGTAGCTGGGACTATAGACATCTGCCACCATGCCCAGCTAATTTTTGCATTTTTAGTAGAGACAGGGTTTCACCATGTTGGCCAGAGTAGTCTTCAACTCCTGGCCTCAAGCAATCCGCCTGCCTTGGCCTCCCAAACTGCTGGGACTACAGGCATGAGCCACTGCACCTGGCCCACTATATAATATTCTTGAAAAAACGAAGTTATCGAAATAGAGAACAGATTGGTAGTTGCCAGAGTTTGAGGAGGGGATGAGGGTAAAAGAGATGTAGCTGTGGCTATAAAAGGCCAACCCGAGAAATCCTTGTGGTGATAGAAATGTTCTGTATCTTGATTACATCAATGTCAATACCCTGGTTATGATATTGTACTATAGTTTTGCAAAATATTACCCTTAGGGGAAACTGGGTAGAGCCTACAGGGGGGGATCTCTCTGTATTATTTCATACAACTGCATGTGAATCTCCAATTATCTCAAAATAAAATGTTTAATTAAAAAAATAAGCCTGACAGGTGTAGTAAAATAGTAATGGCAGACTCTAGGTGGTAGATACACAGGGAAGTATATAAAATTCTTTCAAATTTGCTGTTTTTTTAATGTTTCTTTGTAAAATTAGAAAAAAAAAGGTTAAGTATTGTAATTATTCTGAGACTAAGTCCCTCACTCTCACAACCAAAAAATACAAGTAAGGTACATTGGGTACATTCAGCTTACTGAAAGTATTCATTAGTGCCTCTTTTCCTGTGGCATAAATTTTTCAAATGAATTGCCTGTAGATTAAGAAAGCAATTTCATGAAATCATTTCTTATCAGTGGAAGCAAACATTGAAGGTTCAGGATGCCATCCTGAATTTGGGATAAAGAGGTTTTTCATCTCCCTTACCCCACACCTCATCTTTAGTCAGTGTTTTCAACATTCATTTGGCATGTTAATTGTCAAATTCCCCTTTCAAGTGATCTTTTTATCTGATAGAGTGTCCAAGGTACTCTAAAGATTGCATTGCTGGCACACTCTACTGTTAGGTGACAGTTTAGGCACTACATCCCTCTGTAGTGGCTTTTGAGTAGACAACAAATTGTAGGAATTTATAGCATTAACTCAAAAATTTTAGAAAGCCTCAGGGAACAATTAATTTCAGTGTTTAAACTTGTCAGACCTGAAAAGTAACTATAAATTCATATTGATGATTACGGATTCTTTGTTTCTTAATCTCCACAATGGGCTCAAGAGTCCAAAAGCATAAATCATGCCACCTTAGGACAGTAAGAATAGTTACTTTCTGTGTAATATTTCAGTTTACACACCACCTTGACATGTATTACCTGATTTAATCACTTTAATAACTCGGAAGAAGGTTCTATTATTCCTGGGTTTTTTGTTGTTGTTGTTGTTGTTGTTGTTTGAGATGGAGTCTCACTCTGTTGCCCAGGCTGGAGTGCAGTGGTGCAACCTCCACCTCCCAGGTTCAAGCGATTCTCCTGCCTCAGCCCCCGGAATAGCTGGGACCACAGGCACACGCCACCATGCCCAGCTAATTTTTGTATTTTTTAGTAGATATGAGGTTTCACCATATTGGCCAGGCTGGTCTCAAACTCCTGACTTCATGATCCGCCCACCTCGGCCTCCCAAAGTGCTGGGATTACAGGTGTGAGCCACTGCGCCCAGCCTGTTCCTGTTTTAAGGTGAAGAAACAATGGCTTAGGGTAAACTGATACATCTGAAGTCACAACAACAAGAATTAGAGCTGAGACTTAACTGTAGGTCTTTTGGTTCTGAGTTCAATGATTCTGGTGGGAAAGAGTATCCTCTGAGAGGGGATGCTAAAATGACTTCCCTGTGGGAATGAAGGTACCAAGAGAAGCAAGGAAAACAGAAGCCCCTTTATAGAGAGAAAGAGGGCGTCCTCTGTGAACATCAAGTCCCTCTCATTTTTCCCTCCCCATTCATTTTCCTGGATTATCCTACTAATCCTTAATTTTATTTGAGATGAGACCTTTACACAGAAGCCTTTCCAGACCATCCAAGGTTAAGTGCCCTTCCGTAAGACTCAAGTTTTAACATTATTATAGTGTTTATCACTCTCTGTCTTAGTCTGTTTGGGCTGCTATACCAAAATGTTATAAACTGGGTCATCTATAAACAACAGAAACTTATTTCTCACAGTTCTTGAGGCTGGGAAGTCCAAGATCAAGGTAGCAGCAGACTTGTTGTCTGGTGAGGGACTGTGTCCTCAAAGACAGCTATTATCTCACATGGGGAAGAAGCAAGGTATCTCTCTGGGTCTCTTTTTATAAGGATACTAATCCCTTTCATGAGGACTCTGCCCTCATGACCTGCTCACCTCCCAATACCCAAGGTATTGGGTATAGGTATTACCCCCGATACCATCACCTTGGGGGTTAGGATTTTAATATATTAATTTTGCAGGGACATAAACATTTGGTTCACTGCATTCCATATTATTTCCTATTTGTATAATTCCTGCACTGAAGTGCAAGCTGCTTGAAGATGGATATTTTATCTTATTCATTGGCATGTCATCAACACCTAACAGAGTGTCTGGCTTTCTTAGGCAGTCAGAATATACTTGTTAAAAGGAAGGAAAGCATTGTGAATATTCTGTAGGAGTTGAAATAGAAAAAAGATACTGGGTTTTGACCACATGCCAACAAAAAGAGCAGTTAATAGATTGAACGAGAGAAATAGGGAAACAAAATGTGCCAGTGGCAAAAGCCTGCTTGCTGACATTTATACATTAAACATTGATGTTCCTGTCTTTTTAAGTGCCAAATTTGGAATCTGTACATTACTTGGACTCTGTACATCATCTGATTAATGAGCATTTCCAGACATTACATTACCTTGCTGCTGGTCAGCAAGCACTCAGTTCAGTTAGTTGAATTGTGCTATTAGTAGTATATTGCATGTTCTAATTATTCATTCAGAACTTCCTCTAAACTTTTCAACACCAACATCTCATGGTCTGACCACAACTTTCTTTTCAACTCCCTTATTTCTGTGTCTTGATTCCTTTTTCCTTCCAATCTGTCTATCTTCCATCTTCAACCCTTTCTCTGTCTAGTCTAAGCCATGAACAGCCTCTCAACCCCTTCTGTCTTAATCCTTCTGTCTTAAACTACATAACAAAATTACATTCCCACTAACAGGTTTCCCAATGCCTATATCAAGTTGTCAAGAGTTGCTAGAGAGAAGCCAGGTGCAGTGGCTCATGCTTGTAATACCAACACTGGGAGGCCAAGGTGAGTAGATTGCTTGCGGCCAGGAGTTTGAGACCAGCCTGGGCAACATGACAAAACCCCTTCTCTACTAAAAAAAAAAAAAAAAAAAAAAAATAGCCAGGCATGGTGGTGCATGCCTGTAATCCCAGCCTCTTGGGAGGCTGAAGCACAAGAATTGCTGGAACCCAGGAGGCGGAGGTTGCAGTGAGCTAACATCGTGCCATTGCACTCCAGCCTGGGCCACCAAGCAAGACTGTCTCAAAAAAAAGGGGGAGTTGCTAGAGAGAAATCACAAAATGGTCCAGAGTGTTGCCCCTGCAAATCTCTACTTTCCAACCTCAACTGGACCTCTGCACCACCCAATAGTTTTCCTAGGATCACACTCCTCCCAGAGCAGCTTTTGCAACTGTTGTCACTTTCCTCAAGTCCTCTTTTTTTACATCCCCACCCTCACTTTCCTTCTTTTTCACTGAGAACATGGAGAGCATCTTGTTTCCAACATTCTCTTTTCCTGCAGTATCTGCATCTCTTTCCATTTCTCAGTGAAACAGAGTTTCTCCCATCCAAAGTTACTCCTGCTGCCTGTACTTTGAATTTGCGAGCTGCCACCTCCTTCAGTCCTTTCCTCCCTTGATTTCCCCTTTTCCCTGATGTAGTCCTTCGCCTCATTGTCTTTAGCTGACATATTTATGTTTATGTAATTTTAAAAAAAAACTCTAATAGCAACAGAAACTTCTTTAATACACTTGCATTGCAAACTAGTTCCATATCTCTTTCTTTTATTTCACAATCAAGCTTAGACAAAGCTGTCTACACTCACTGTTTATGTTTCCTGGTACTGACAATTGCTGGTTTCCAAATCATTCACAAATTTATATTATTCCAAATGCTAGTACGATTGGGAGGCCTATTTATTTATTTATTGTGAGAAATATAATTCAAGAAGAATGGAATGTTTGCATCAATGTGATCCATTTATTCTGGAGACAAAGTGTAGCATATTGTTTAAGCTTGTAGACTATGTATTTAGAACTGAGTAGCTCACTATTTGTGTGATCTTAGGCAAGTTAATTTACATGTCTGAGCCCCAGTATTTTTATACAAATAAAATAGGTAAGCAATAATGCCTACTTTATAGGGTTGTTTTGAAGATCAAATTGATGCAGGCAAACCCAAAAATTGGGGCTCTTGGCTTCAGGTAGGAAGGAAAGAATTCAAGGGTGGTGACAGAGTAAAGTAAAAGCAAAGCAAGTTTATTAGAACAACAGAGAACAGGAAAATGGCTGCTCCATAGACAGAGCAGGGCTACCCCATTGGCAGAGTAGCACCCATGGATTGCTGACTAACAATATTTATAGCTAATCCTTAATTATATGCTAAATAAGGGGTGGGTTATTCACAAATTTTCTTTGAAAGGGATGGGGAGTTCCTAGAACCAAGGGTTCCTCCCCTTTTAAACCATATAAGGGACACATTTTTAAGCAGTAAAGTGCTCAAAATGTAAAAGAAGACAATGCCCCTGAGAAATGGGTCAGAACTGAGAGGCTGACTCATATCCAATAAGGACTCAATATTGTTACCTGCTATGTAAAGGTAACAGAAGCTCCTCTGTGGAGATAGTAAGGTGTCCAGTGGGAGCTGTGGGGGATCTCAGGCCCCATGAGTCCTCTGTTCTCTTGGCTATTATGGGTTTGGTTGACCCCCTCAGAGCCTGGGGCAGCCCTTTTCCAGTGGTCCTCTTGCTTACAGAGGGCACACTGACTTTGGCTCAGGGGCCACTAAGTCAGGCTCTCATTTATGCATCCCAGATGCCAATCTCATGGCACTTCCTCAAGATGTGTAACTCTGAGGTGGTAGGGGGCTCAAGGCAGCCACCAGGAACTGTGTGTTTTGACTATTTCTTTTGGTTTTCTCTGCCTCCTCTGCCCTGTTCCTACTGTTGTAAACTCCAAAGGCCATGTTTAAGAGTTGGCCTGGCCAGGTGTGGTGGCTTACACCTGTAATCCCAGCTCTTTGGGAGGCTGAAGCAGGCAGATCACTTGAGGTCAGGAGTTCGAGACCAGCCCGGCCAATATGGTGAAACCCGTCTCTACTAAAAATACTAAAAAATTAGCTGGACGTGGTGGTGTATGTCTATAGTCCCAGCTACTCGGGAGGCTGAGTCAGGAGAATCATTTGAACCCAGGAAGCAGAGGTTGCAGTGAGCCGAGATCACGCCACTGCACTCCAGCCTGGGCAACAGAGTGAGACTCCGTCCCAAAAAAAAAAAAGAGTTGGCCCATGGGGGTTTGAAGTGTCGTTTCTGCCTTATGTAACTTCCTTCTAATCTCAAGGAAAGACTGAGTAATAAAATGCATACCCAGGAAAGCATACCTTTCCAGGGAGTCTGGGTCTGTATTAGCATAATTCCTGAGTGCCTCAACCAGACAGCCCTGAAATAAAGCAAGATTTCCATCCTTTTCAAAGTTACATCTCTAATCGTGTCATAATTAGCTGGCTTAACCGCACACTTTTTCATGCTTTCTATTAAACAAGTTACCATGTGATTTCTGCATTCAAAATCTTGGCAACTCCTCTGGTAATCTCTTTGAGGCTCCAGATCTGGAACTGCATCTCCCCCCATATGATAAATGGCATGGCCTTGGTTATAAGCATTCTACCTGCATTTTTACGGCAGTACCCAAAATCATTTGTTTATCCTCTATGATAGAGCAGGTGGACAATATTTGCAAGTCATGCCAAGTTAAGTCAAAGGACATGGTCAACTTAACAAACTTCTCTACAAACTTCCCTGCATCTCCTCTTAAAAACCAGCTACATTTCTCCTTGCATAAAGCCAAATCAGATATAGAAAAAAAAAAACACATGTATTCTGATTGCCCAGTCATCTCTATCAGCTACCTCTCACAATGAACATAGGTTCAGTTTTAGGGGCTGATATGAGACCCCACTCCTGGTGATACTGGTTGGGCTTACTTCCTTGGGCAGGACGAGATATAGGCTTGGGATAGTTTAATAAGGGGAAGGGGAGGTGGAATCCTGTGCTGTGGAACTGGTGAGATCACCCTCCTCAGAACTGGGGGACTGAAGAGACTTCAGGTTGGGGAGCCCATGGGCCTTCTATGGGGAGTAGCTAGGAGGGGATTATCTAGGGTATCTAGTGTGGCTTTTTGGTGTCTGGATGTAACATGAGCAAGGCACATTCTACAGGTGTCCCTTAAGTCAGGCTCCTAGTAGAGAGCCATAAGAGCCTGTACATAAGGGATTTCTCTTCATTCTCCTTCCTTTTTACAGAATAAGTTGAATTGTAAAATAGTATTATAATGTAACAAACCATTTTTAGGCCAAATTTCTTGGTCTCTTAATTTGTATTGAACCCAAACTGTGTTGCAGTAGAAAATGAGTCTCGGCTTATACAGTATGGCCGGCCACGTTAGCTAGCATTCGCTCTACTCTCTCTGACAGGGAAGCAGCGGAATACAAGAGACTGAACTGTATCTGCCTCTGTTTCCAAAAGATTCACGTTCAACTTTCACTCACACAAAGCCGGGAAAATTTTACTTTTTTTTTTTTTTTTAGACAGAGTCTCGCTCTGTCACCAGACTGGAGTGCAGTGGCTTGATCTCGGCTCACTGCAACCTCCGCCTCCCAGGTTCAAGCGATTCTCCTGGCTCAGTCTCCCAAGTAGCTGGAATTACAGGCACCCACTACCATGCCCAGCTAATTTTTGTATTTTTAGTAGAGACGGGGTTTCACCATGTTGGTCAGGATGGTCTCGATCTCCTGACCTCGTGATTCGCCCGCCTCGGCCTCCCAAAGTGATGGGATTACAGGCGTGAGCCACTGCGTCCGGTCATTTTATTAGTCTTTAAAAAAAAAAAAAGGAACCTGAACTTTTGTAACACAGCTGGAACAATTCACAGCAGCCGCGGCAGCAGCAGCAGCAGAATAAAAGGTTTAATTTAGTTGATTTTCTGTGGTTGTGGATTGTTCGCCAGTCTCATGGTGATGGAAGCTGTACATTTTTCCGAAGGGACCGAGAAGCTGCTGGAGGTTTGGTTCTCCTGGCAGCAGCCCAATGCAAACCAAGGATCTGGGGATCTTCGCACTATCCCAAGATCTGAGTGGGACTTTTTTTTTTTTTTTTTTTTTTTTTTGAGACGGAGTCTCACTGTGTCGCCCAGGCTGGAGTGCAGTGGCACTATCTCGGCTCACTGCAACCTCGGTCTCCCAAGCTCACGCCATTCTCCTGCCTCAGCCTCATGAGTAGCTGGGACTACAGGCGCCCGCCACCACGCCCGGCTCATTTTTCGTATTTTTAGTAGAGACGGGGTTTCACCCTGTTAGCCAGGATGGTCTCGATCTCCTGACCTCGTGATCTGCCTGCCTCAGCCTCCCAAAGTGCTGGGATTACAGGCGTGAGCCACCGCGCCCGGCCAAGTGGGACATACTTTTGAAGGATGTGCAACGTTCAATGATAAGTGTGACAAAAACTGACAACCAGGAAGCTTGTGTACTCAGTGAGAGTAGCATGTTTGTCTCCAAGAAACGTTTCATTTTGAAGACACGTGGTACCACTCTCTTGCTGAAAGCGCTGGTTCCCCTGTTGAAGCTTGCTAGGCATTACAGTGGGTTTGACTCAATTCAAAGCTTCTTTTATTCTTGTGAGAATTTCATGAAGCCTTCCCCCTAAGGGTACCTACACTAGAATTTCCAGGAAGAAACAGACTTTCTTAATGCAATTTTCCCAAATGGAGCAGCATATTGTATGGGAAGTATGAATTCTGACTGTTGGTACTTATGTACTCTGGATTTCCCAGAAAGGTAATCAGTCAGCCAGATCAAACCCTGGAAAATTTGATGAGTGGGCTTGACGCAGCAGTTATGGACCAGTTCTACATGAAAGATGGCGTTACTGCAAAGGATGTCATTTGTGAGAGTGGAATTCACAACCTGATACCAGGTTCTGTCATTAATGCCACAAATGTTCAACCCTTATGGGTATTCGATGAATGGAATGAAATCAGATGGAACTTATTGGACTATCCGCATCACTCCAGAACCAGAATCTTTTTATGTTAGCTTTGAAACAAACTTAAGTCACCTCCTATGATGACCTGATCAGGAAAGCTATGGAAGTCTTCAAGCCAGGAAAATTTGTGATCACTTTGTTAATCAGAGTTCTAAATGTCACGCCGTGTTTTATTCACCTCAGAAGATTGAAGGTTTTAAGCGTCTTGATTGCCAGAGTGCTATGTTCAATGATTACAATTTTGTTTTTACCAGTTTTGCTAAGAAGCAGCAATAACAGCAGAGTTGATTAAGAAAAATGAAGAAAAAAATGCAAAAAGAGAACACACGTAAGAAGGTGGTGGATGCTTTCTAGATGTCGATGCTGGGGTCAGTGCTTTCCATAACCACCACAGTGTAGTTGCATAAAGCCCTATATGTAATGATAGTGTAATCATTTTGAATTGTATACATTATTATATCAAGGAAATAGATATCTTGCACGAATGTTCTCTTCTGTGTTTAGGTATTCTCTGCCACTCTTGCTGTGAAATTGAAGTGCATGTAGAAAAAACCTTTTACTATATGAAACTTTATAACACTTGTGAAAGGAATTCAATTTGGTTTATGCACAGCGTAATATTTCTCCAAGTATCATCCAAAATTCCCCACAGACAAAGCTTTCATCCTCATTAGGTGTTGGACTCAGCCTAACCGTCTAGGACTGTTCTATTAAATTGCTGCCAGAATTTTACATCCAGTTACCTCCACCTTCTAGAACATATTCTTTACTAATATTATTGAAACCAATTTCTACCTCATACAGAGGTTTTTTAAAACAGCAATTAAAGTTTTTCTTCCATGAAAAAAAAAAAAAGAAAGAAAATCGGTCTCTTTCTCTTTAAGAGAATTTGAATTTGATCCAATTGCTTTTGACACCCTAGCAGCAAGTCCTTTGAGATGCTTGCCATTGTCCCCATGTCTAACAAGGATCTCCACTAGACATAGAAGTTTTTCTAAATCTAGCAAGAGCCTAGTTAATTTTTCTTTCAAATGCCTACCTCCCTTTTCCCTCAAGAAAGGTCAGTAGGGCAATCACCACTAATTCCTGCAAAGAAGGCATAAGTACAGTTACCATGGCATAACGAAAATGAATTATGAGATATGAGTGGACAGTAGAGAGATGGATGGCTGCATCCACTAGCAAATGGAATGCAACAAAAGAGGACTGTTTGTTTGTTTGTTTGTTTGTTTGTTTTTGAGACGGAGTCTGGCTCTGTCCCCTAGGCTGGAGTGCAGTAGCACGATCTCAGCCCACTGCAAGCTCCGCCTCCCGGGTTCACGCCATTCTCCTGCCTCAGCCTCCCAAGTAGCTGGGACTACAGGTGCCCGCCACCACACCTGGCTAATTTTTTTGTATTTTTAGTAGAGACAGGGTTTCACCACATTGGCCAGGATGGTCTCAAACTCCTGACCTCGTGATCCGCCAGCCTTGGCCTCCCAAAGTGCTGGGATTACAGGCTTGAGCCACTGCACCCGGCCAAAAGAGGAGTTTTAATAAGCAAATTATTGAAGGAGAGATTAAAATAAGGAAATAGGATTCTTATAGTCTGAATTCCACAAAAAGTGAAGAAAGCATTTTGGAGAAAAAATGGGATGACAAAGACAACAAGAAAAAATGAGACCAAGATCCCCCAAGGATGGGACTCTAACCCACAATCCTAGAGGGGATACCTAGATCCCTCTAGAGTGGGACTCTAACCCACAATCTTAGAGGGCCAAAAGCAGTTAATGCTGAAAAACCTGGAGCATCCAGGCATCAACCAATGACGGTCCCCCACATCAAATGCTACACATCCCAGAACAACCTGGAGGCAGACAACAATGAACCCCAAAGGCACAAGCCCAAGGTCCTCAATGGTGGGATTCTCACCCACAATCCTATGGGGACAATTCCAAAACAATTGGGGGCACAGAACAACATGACTCCAACATTCCAAAGTCAGCACAATGGGGGATCACTCATAATAACAAAAGAAAAAATGCAGCCAGGTGCAGTGGCTCACACCTGTAATTCCAGCACTTTGGGAGGCTGAGGCGGGTGGATCATGAGGTCAGAAGTTTGAGACCAGCCTTGCCAACATGGGGAAACCCCGTCTCTACTAAAAATACAAAAATTAGCCAGGCATGGTGGCGCACGCCTGTAATCCCAGCTACTCAAGAGGCTGAGGCAGGAGAATTGCTTGAACCTGGGAGGCAGAGTTTGCAGTGAGCCGAGATCACGCCACTGCACTCCAGCCTGGGTGACAGAGCAAAACCATGTCTTGGAAGAAAAAGAAAAAAGAAAGAAAAAAATGCAAAACAAGGAAACTGTCCTACCTCATATAACATAGAAACAATTGCCCAAATAGCAGGGGAAACAAAGGAGACACCTATCCATGGAGGGCAAATGGTGCTGATTGATGTTAGTAGGGGG
Organism: Pan troglodytes; assembly: GCF_028858775.2. NCBI lineage: Eukaryota > Metazoa > Chordata > Mammalia > Primates > Hominidae > Pan > Pan troglodytes. The sequence continues at coordinate 69,205,878 of NC_072402.2, forward strand.
GCGTCCAGTGAAGGTCTCCTGCAGTTCCCCTCGGCTTGTTAATCCCTTCATGGGTTCCAGGAAAGATGATGCAGGTGAATCCCGATACTGGGGCTCAGCCCAGGAGGGTTCTTGGCTTCATGCAGGAAGGAATTCAGGGGTGAGCCAACAGAGTAAAGTGAAAGCAAACCAAGTTTATTAAGAGCAACAGAATACAGGAAAATGGCTGCTCCATAGATAGAGCAGGGCTACCCCATAGGCAGAGTAGCACTCATGGATTGCTAACTATATTTATAGCTACTCCTTAATTATATGCTAAATAAGGGGCAGGTTATTCATAAATTTTCTAGAAAAGGATGAGGAGTTCTCAAAACCAAGGGTTCCTCCTCTTTTAAACCATATAAGGTAGCTTCTGGACATTGCCATGGCATTTGTAAACTGTTATGGCACCAGTGTGAGTATCTTTTAGCATGCTAATGTATTATAATTAGTGTATAACACAGATCAAGGGCAATTAGAGATCACATTCATTGCCATCTTGGTTTTAGCTGATTTAGCCGATTTCTTTAATGCCTCCTGTTTTGATTAGCAAGGTTGTGACCAGTGTTTGGAAAACAAGTCCTGCTGATCTACCTCAATATAAGATAATTAAATTAGATAATCCATGTAAAGTGTTCATTTGGAACATAGTAAATGCTAAATATTAGCTATTATTATTGTTATTATTTTCCTCCCAATATGCAAATTTAGATGGATAATAAAATTATAATAAGAAGATTGCTTAGCACTAGATTCCCAGAAGTGGTTGTTTATTCATTAGTTTAATGGCCTCAGACAGGATACACCCACTGCAGCATCTAGAGTGCTCAATCTCAGGGAAGGGTGCACTTTCATGGACTTTTCAGAATCCTACTATTATTTCACATCTCTGCAACTGTAGGCTCCCAGAAAAACAATACTCCAATACAAAGGCTTCAAAAGCAAGTCTCTCTGACCTTCTATCCTCCTGCCTCTGGCCCCTCATTCTCCCAAGGCTAGCCTTAGAAACTAGAATTTTTCTTCCTCAAGGCAGGTCATAGAAACTAAAACCCCATTTCCCCAACACCAGGCATAAAACCTAAAAGTATTATCCTAACGTTCCCCCAACGTTTTTGTGTAAAAATCAGCCATAAAAAAAATTATTTGACCTACCTTGTTTGATTGCAGGTCTGAAGACCCTCATTCCAGAGAGCATCCTGCCCCATATCCAGAATGAAATCCATGCTCAGAGATGCCAAGAAGAATCTAGACAGACAGGCCTTTCTAGGTAGGTTTCCCCACTTGGTCTTTAGCATTAGATCTTACCCTTTTTGTCCGATCATATTTCTACATAGCTGCCCATACTTTGTTGAACCTAATGATAAAAATGGACAGTTTCCTCTATATCTTTGGGTCCGCATTCTAAATGCTCCTGTGTCAGGTACAACTCTAACCAAATAAATTTATATGCCTTTTCTCCTAGTAATATGTGATTTTCAGCAAAACTTCAGAAGGCAAAGGGAAAGATTTCCCAGCCCCTAACCAACATTTGGCACTCGTAAGCTCTTCCTCTTTAACCTTCTATTCTCCACTGGCTTCTGTCATTTTATTCCTATGTAAATGAAGAAAACAGATTTCTCTTCTTCAATCCAGCCATTAAACTTGATAATTTTCTCTTCTCTTCTGTCTCACTTTTCCTAAGTAATCTCATTTCTTCCTGTGGCTTCAGCTATCAAATCTCTAACTCAAGCAACATTGCTCTGAGTGCCAACACCATAAATTTAACTCTCCTCTGAAGAACTCCACTTGGATGCTCCAGGTATCAAATGAAATATCCAAAACAGAAGAAAGGAGAGTCCCTTCATTTCCTGAATCTGCTCCCTTCTGGTATTCCAAATCTTACAGGCTGAGGCACCAAAGCCAGAATCCTGAAAGCCATCCTGATCTCTGGCCTCTCACTAATGACTCACATACAATCTGTCAACATCTGTCAACTTCTTCCTAAAAATCTCTTAAATGTGGCCCTTCTGTCCAACCCCACTACTACTAGCTTAGTAGCTACCATCATTTCTCACCAGAATTTCTACAATAGCCACTGAACTTGTTTTTCTGCTTCATGTCTCATATGCCTCCAACCTACCAATCTCACACCCCTGCATATCCTCAGCACCTGGAACAGTGTCTGGCATGAAGTAGACACAAAATCAATATTTGTTGAATGAACAAGCGAATGAATCAATTCCTATCATAGAGGCCAAGTAAAAACTTCCCCTTTGCCCTCTGAAGTTTTGTTGAAAAGTCAACTGACAAAAGCAGATTAAAAGAAGAAATGACATGAGGAATAATTACTCTGTGGTTCTCCTTTGTGGGTATGTTAATAAATTTCTGTGCCATTTCTCCTATTAAGCTGCCTTTTATCAGTTGGTTTTTCAGTGGACCTTCAGAGGGCAAAGGGGAAGTTTTTGCTTGGCTCCTATGGTTTTGGTGCTGTGAGCAGGATACCAAAACTATTCTGCTCTTAAGCCAGAGTGAAGGGAACCCAGGACCTGACTAGCTGCCAGAAGAACAAGAATTTCTTACCGGCCAAGCTTCTGGCCTCTCTTTCTGTGGAATCTGATCAAGTTGACAGTTAAAATCCCTGTTTGTCTCTTTTCTCTGCAAAATCTTGATTAATGGGAGACAAGGATTTGTGTGAGTAGTCTTGGGTGTTGTGACTCTGGTGTAATTTTTGGTTTAAGTATTCATATTATTTGATCCTTTTTGTCCCAGAAATCAACTTTTTCTTTCTTTGTCTTTCCGTGTTGTTATGTCATAAAGAAGGGTACCAAGCATGAGGTAGAACATAGGCCTAAAGCCTTTATAAGCCCATTTTTCCAGCCAGCCTTGCGGACTTGTCAGAATTGTAGTTCTGACCAGAACAGCATATAAACTTTGTTGTGGGCCCCCAAAATAAAAACCATATGAGATTCCCCTTTCATCTTGTTTTATATCCTTGAAAGTGTGGCTGGTGACAAAGTGGGAGCACTCTCTCTTGGTCTCCACTATCTATGAGGCATGATTTTCAGGTCATATAAGGTGACCAGTCTGAAAATGGCTGGGACGTGAGACATGTAAGATTTTAAGCAGCACACTTTTTGTTATGAATGTGTCAAGCTCTCAGGGGAGTTTGTCTTAAAAGTCCCATCACTGTGGGCTTTTGTCATCTCAACCCTTGTTGCTTGGTTCTAAACAATTGCCTTCTTTGTGTTTATAGACAGACCAAATTAAAATAAAGACATATAATAGTATCATGGCTAACCTTAGAAATTCTCTTGACAAAATTAAACAGCAAAAATCTGACCTAACACAAAGTGAAAATCATAACTGAAGGGGTGGGTTGCCCCTCCACACCTGTGGGTGTTTCTCGTTAGGTGGAACAAGAGACTTGGAAAAGAAAAAGACACAGAGACAAAGTATAGAGAAAGAAAATAAGGGGACCCAGGAAACCAGCGTTCAGCATATGGAGGATCCCGCCAGCCTCTGAGTTCTCTTAGTATTTATTCATCATTTTTGGGTGTTTCTCAGAGAGGGGGATGTGGCAGGGTCATAGGATAATAGTGGAGAGAAGGTCAGCAGATAAACACGTGAACAAAGGTCTCTGCATCATAGACAAAGTAAGGAATTAAGTGCTGTGCTTTAGATATGCATACACATAAACATCTCAATGCCTTACAAAGCAGTATTGTTGCCCGCATGTCCCACCTCCAGCCCTAAGGCGGTTTTCCCCCATCTCAGTAGATGGAACATACAATCGGGTTTTATACCGAGACATTCCATTGCCCAGGGACGGGCAGGAGACAGATGGCTTCCTCTTGTCTCAACTGCAAAGAGGCATGCCTTCCTCTTATACTAATCCTCCTCAGCACAGACCCTTTACGGGTGTCGGGCTAGGGGACGGTCAGGTCTTTCCCTTCCCACGAGGCCATATTTCAGACTATCACATGGGGAGAAACCTTGGACAATACCTGGCTTTCCTAGGCAGAGGTCCCTGCGGCCTTCCGCAGTGTTTGTGTCCCTGGATACTTGAGATTAGGGAGTGGTGAAGACTCTTAATGAGCATGCTGCCTTCAAGCATCCGTTTAACAAAGCACATCTTGCACCGCCCTTAATCCATTTAACCCTTAGTGGACACATCACATGTTTCAGAGAGCACGGGGTTGGGGGTAAGGTTATAGATTAACAGCATCTCAAGGCAAAAGAATTTGTCTTAGTACAGAACAAAATGGAGTCTCCTATGTCTACTTCTTTCTACACAGACACAGTAACAATCTGATCTCTCTTTCTTTTCCCCACAATAACATATGTGCTCAAACTGTCTGTAGGATTCACAATAAAGCTGCTCCACCTCTCAGTCCAGTAATTAAAATTCTGTGCTTTCACTACTGTGGTCTGGGTTTGATTACCAGTCAGGGAACCAGTACCTTTTGGTCTGATATTTGTGTGACTTTTGGCTTTTTGGGGTACCCATTTGTTGTTGATCATTTTCCATTTCATGGACAGCTTTTGATTTTCTGCCTCCTTCCATCTGTGGGGGCGTATGAGGCTTTTGGGCCTTTGTGTGTAGACAGTCAGCTGAGAAGTTGAGACACTAGAGAATATGGCTGGACAGATGTGGGTTGAATCCCGTTTGCGGCTACTGAAACTTTATTTTCTTTGAACTGTCTTTCAGTGAATCTGTATCTTGTGAGGACTGCTTTTTACCTCTTTGGAGACACCTCATGTGTCCTTAGTTAAATTGTTGAGTCACTTGCAAAGTTACCTTTCATAAAAAAGTTTAAAAGTCAGGAATATTAACTATTTGTCCTAGCCAAAATCCGATAATAAAAGATCTGAAAATATATTTTTAAAAAGCTCTATGATCAGAAGTCAGCTTAATTGGAAGCTAATATTCAACATATATGTTGAATATATCGTTATATACATAAATATATAATATACATATATTTATATTATATTATATTATAACTATATTAAATATATAGGTATATATTTAATATAGTTATATATTTATAGAAATATATAACTATATATTTAATATAGTTATATATTTATATAAATATATAACTATATATTTATAGAAATATATAACTATATATTTAATATAGTTATATATTTATATAAATATATAACTATATATTTATATAAATATATAACTATATATTTATAGAAATATATTTAATTTATATTTAATTTATATTATATTATAAATATATTGTTATATATTTATATATTATATTCTATTTATATATTATATAAATGTATAATATTATATGTTATATATTATATAACATATAATATATAAATATTATAAAATATATAATAGATAAAATATTTTTATATTATATATTATAATATATAAATGTATTATTACAATATATAAATATATGTGTATATAAATATGCAAAAATATATTTATATAAATATATATATTTAAAGGCCTTTCTTCCTTTTTTCTTTGGGATCCTATTTCTGAGGATTTTTCTAGTTTACTGAAACTTCTTTTAATTGTATATTTGGTCTTTTTGTATGCTTCATTTCTTGTGGTATGATTTTTGTTAAGAAAAGCGCAAAACTTCATTGGCTTTTTGTTCCTCCTTTCTCTTTGCTGTCTTGAATATCACATAAAAGGATCTGTGGGAACATCTAAAGACCCTGTAAGAAACATAGAAAAGCTACCACTCACCCACTTTGTGGGAATGATCTTCTGTCTTCCTGTGGAGTCTGAAGAGTCATGGGCAAGTTCTTATCAGGTCTAAAGCTCCACTCTCCTTTGCATTGCATTACCTGGTCTCTTTGGCTTTGGGGGTTCAAGGAATTACTTTGACCTATTAGAGAATTTGACCTTGTGTATGCAATGGCTGGTGGGTCACTGGTGAGGGCTGCAGTTTTGGAGGGAGCTGACAGTGGTTGCAATTAATAGTTATTACTATATGTAGGCTACTTGTTTCTTTGCTCTATTCTATAAAAAAGGCATAGTTGAATACATGGAGACTGTGGGAATACTCACCACCAAGGAATAACTATCCCATGGTGGATGGGCTGATCACAGAATGGGCTGATTGATATGGGTCTCCCACCCACTAATACCTCACACACAATCTGTCACTCTCACTAATGCCTCACACACCCCCACCAGCCTCAGGGTGACATCTTTGTAGTGAGGTGTACTCTGGAAACACTGTGCAGCCCAGTCCTTTGGTGTTTCCCTCTTTTGTGGGGGACCCAGGGTTCAGTGTAAAAGTGGAATCCTTGATTTTTAAAAATCTAGATGCTCTGTCTTCCAGCTGTGCCTACTTTTTACATATACAAATATTAGGCCCTAAAAACTGCAAATGCTTTGTTTGCCCTGTTCCTTAATGGGCTCTGCCCAGAACTCAGTGGTCTAAGTAGAAAACAGATACTAAATTAGAAGCCACCTATATGACTAGGTTGGTCTCCAAAATATGACTTTCTGACATATAGGTGTTTGTTTTTGTTTTTGTTTTTGGTAGGGTTTTCTGTATTTTTTGTTTCGTTTTGTTTTTGTTTTTGTTTTTTGAGACAGTGTATTAGGCCATTCTTGAGTTGCTATAAAGAAATTCCTGAGACTGGGTAATTTATAAGAGGTTTAGTTGGTTCACAGTGCTGCAGGCTGTACAAGAGGCATAGTGCCAGCATTTGCTTCTGGAGAGTCCTTAGGAAGCTTACAATCATGGTGAAAGGAAAAGGGGGAGGAGGCACATCTCACAGCAAAAGCAGGAATAAGAGAAAGAGAGTATGGGGGGAGGTGCCACATACTTTAAAATGACCAGATCTTGCAAAAACTCACTTGGCACCAAGGGGACAGCCCTAGCCATTCATGAGGGACCTGCCCCCATGATCCAAATACCTCCCACCAGTTATTACATTTCAACATGAGATTTGGGTGGGGACAAATATCCAAACCATATCAGACTGCGTCTTAATCTGTTGTCCAGGCTGGAATGCAGTGACACAATCACAGCTCACTGCAGCCTCAACTTCCTGGGCTCAAGCAATGTCCTCATCCTCCTACCTCAGCCTCTCAAGTAGCTGCTATTACAGGCACACGCCACCATGCCTGGCTAATTTTGTTGCTTTTGTAGAGATAAAGTTATATACCATGTTGCCCAGGCTTAGCTAGTTATTTTTAAAAGGCTTCTGAATTTCCTCTCTGCTCATTTGTATCTTTCATTGTAACATCCTATGTGAATTTCTATAATTTTGTGTCACATTGGTGTGTTTGTCTGTTTTGTGTTGCTATAAAGGAATACCTGAGGCTTGGTGATTTATAAAGAAAAGTTTATTTGGCTCACTATTCTGCAGGCTGTACAAGAAGCATGATGCCAGCATCTGCTTCTGGTGACAACCTCAAGAAGTTTACAATTGGCCGCGTGCGGTGGCTCATGCCTGTAATGCCAGCACTTCGGGAGGCGGAGACAGATGGATCATTTGAGGTCAGGAGTTTGAGACCAGGCTGGCCAACATGGTGAAACCCCGTCTCTACTAAAAATACAAAAATTAGCTGGGCGTGGTGGCATGTGTCTGGAATCCCTGCTACTCAGGAGGCTGAGGCAAGAGGATCACTTGAACTTGGGAGGCAGAGGTTGCTGTGAGCTGAGATCACACCACTGTACTCCAGCCTGGGCAACAGAGTGATACTCCATCTCAAAAAAAAGAAAGAAAAGAAAAAGAAGCTTACAATCATGGTGGAAGGCGAAGAGGAGGAGCAGGCATATCACATGGCCAAAAAGGGAGCAAGAGAAAGGTGAGAAAGACACTAGACTCTTTTTAAAACCAGCTCTCACATGAGCTAATGGAATAAGAACTCACTCATTACCACAAGGACAGAACCAAGCCATTCATGAGGGACCTGCCACCATGACCCAAAAACCTCCTACTTGACCCAACCTCCAACACTGGGGATAACATTTCAACATGAGATTTGAAGGGGACAAATACTCAAACTATATCACTTGTTGTCCATTTTTAATCTTTCTCTAACATACCCAGACTTCTTCTTGAAAACGCTTAATTTTCTCTGTTTTGAGATGTAAATTTGCTATCCTGTTTTTCTTAAAACTTGGTAAGATCTTCAGCCATGAAGGACAGACAAACTGTAACCTTTCCATTTACAAAGCTGCATTTGAATTCAACTGTCCTTTTAAACTAATGAGTTTTACTGGTCTCGTGGCTAAAATGTTAAAGATGTAGGCCAGGTGCAGTGGCTCATGCCTGTAATCCTATCACTTTTGGAGACCAAGGGGAGGAGGGATCACCTGAGGTCAGGAGTTCAAGACCAGCCTGGCCAACATGGTGAAACTCCATCTCTACTAAAAATACAAAAATTAGTCAGCCATGGTGGCACACACCTGTAATCCCAGCTACTCGGGAGGCTGAGGCAAGAGAATGGCTTGGACCCGGGCGACGGAAGTTGCAGTGAGCCGAGATTGCACCATTGCACTCCAGCCTGGGCAATAAGAGTGAAACTCTGTCTCGAAAAAAGAAAAAATGATATAAAGTATTTATTTGTGTTTATATTTTATGGATACGTGTCTATGTTTATAGATTGCCTGTATGGTACCACTTTCACATAAATAAATTAGTACTCATAAATTAAGTAAATAAGCCCAAACGCTTTTCAAGTTCACAGGGCATTAGTAATCTGTGGTAAATGAAGATAGTTTAAAATTTGGGGTAAAATAAAATAGAAACATTTTCTGAATTTAATTTAGATATTTTTCTGGGTCTATTTGTTAGACAGGTTTACATTATCTCTGCTATTTTTTTAAGGACCTAAAACTGAATGGACATATAAAATTGAGGAAAGAAATAAAACCGTAACAATTATAAGAGGTTATAAAAGGTTCATGGAACCTTTTTATGTTTTTTCTTGTGCAGTCAAAACCAATTGCAGGCTGGATGCAGTAGCTCACACCTGTAATCCCAGCACTTTGGGAGGCTGAGATGGGCAGATCACTTGAGCTCAGGAGTTTGAGACCATCCTGGGCAACATAGTGAAACTCTCTCACTACCAAAGTACAAAAGGAATTAGCTGGGCATGATGGTACACACTTGTAGTCCCAGCTACTTGGGGGACTGAGATGGGAAAATTGCTTGAGCCCGGGAGTCAAAGGTTGCAGTAAGCCAAGATTGCACCACTGCACTCCAGCCTGGGTGACAAAGTGAGACCCTGTCTCAAAAAAAAACAAAAAAAGGAAAAGAAAACAATTGCAATTGGATTGATCTGTTTATAAGGCTTTATTAAAATTAGCTTTAGCATTTATAATACACTGGCACAAAGTTAGAATTTGGATTTCTCTTTTGAACAAGATTTTTGTATACATTAATAAGAAATAGTAAAAGATTTTTGTTTACCTTTTGAGTAAACTGCAAAAAATATTAGTAATAAGAGGAGAGAATTTCCCTAATGCTGTTTTTATTATGTCTTTTGATTGTTTGGAAAACTGAATCTCCCCTCTGTCAAAGAGTAAAGTTTTTGCTTTTTGAAATTTTTGAATTATCAGTTTGGCTAAATGAATAACTATTATCTTACAGTGACCTGTAATCTTATTTTGATCAAGTGTTTTAAACCTTTGATATTTGACAAACTTTCCAAAATCAAATGTAAAATTCTAACTTAAATGTTTTTGACCTCAAGCTAACTTTTGGGCATTAAAGCCCTTGGAAGTCCAAATAGGGCCCCTGGAAGTCCAAAAGAAACATATTAGGCTAATTTGGTATATTAAAATCATACAGGAAGCTGATCAAATAAAAAATGTTGTTTAATTTTCTTTGAGTTGTATTTGTATAAATCTGTTATTAATATGCATCCCAAAATTGTATCACATTGCTAAAATGTTGATAGATCTTGTTATATGTTATTGGTAATAATTGTTATCCTGTTAAATTATTGTATACCACAGAAATAATGAAATTTCTTTGTCAATTGCATCAGTAATCATGGCTCTTCTAAGTCTTTTGTCATTCACAGATGATTATTGTTTTACTTGGATTCTTTTCAAAAGTGGTTTGTAATTGGCTATAGCCTAAAATCTGCTTGTTCAAAAAAAAAAAAAAAAAAAATCCATGGAAAGGTGGAAAGGGCCCTGACAGCACACACACTTAAACACAGTTTTCTGATAACTTTGGAATTCACACCGTTGGACTAGTTAAAAACTTCTAAAATAATTTTTTAAAATCTAATAAATTAATGAAGATTGCTAATCCAACATCAAGCAGAATAAAAGTTAATTACATGGGGCTGAACTGATAAAATGCCAAAATAATATTTTCATAACCTTTTTTTGGTTTGAGACATTGCTGATACTTTTTATGTTTTGTTTTCCAGAGTCAAGAAAATTGTTTTTTTCTTTTGAGCTGTACATAGCTTACAGTAATTGGATAAATTACACTTTTGTGAGAACAATTGAAACACTAACCTTTCTCTCTACCTGATGTCTCCAGAATTTGGAAAGTATTTGTGAGTATTCTTCACTTTTGGCAATATAGTTATTTGTACAAATTCGATAGGAATCTGTTTTCTTTTGTAACAGAACACAGTTGGATACACTGATTATTTTGCCAAGGCTTTCATTGGAATGGCATAATTTTTTAATGACCAGACTGCTTTGAGGATTTGAAGTTGACTTTATAGAGCCTATAAAAAGCCTGTTGGAAAAATTAGCCTGATACCTTGTCTACACAGTTTCCTTACAAGGTTCCTGACCTTGCGGTAGTAAAGAATGTCACTCTCTGGCAGGCCCAGGAGCCTCAGGATATTTTGGGGACCTTGACAAGAGAGGAGTGTATCCAATTTATACAGGAATTACAAGTGCAGTCTGATTGTGAATCCTTGTCTTGGCTTCTTAGCCTTGAGAGTTTTTAAAAGTTGAATGTGAAATTCCTTATGAAAAAGTTCCAACAAAGCCAAACTTTAAAAGAGCCTATATGTGGTCAATCACTATTTTTGCTGTACTTTATGCAAATAATCAGGCCAAATATAATAAAACTAAAACTTATTTTGCAAATAAATTGGTCCTATTATGATTTGCCTTTAATAGAAAAGGGGGACTGGAGAGAGAAGAATTATGTTTCAGAAGAAAATGATAGCATACCTGTTGTTAGATTCTAGCTTTGTCCATTGTTTTTAAGTTGTAATTATTTGCCTACATTTGAACTAAATCTTGAATTCTTTCCTGGCTACAAGTCTCCAAGCTAAGATTTAAATTTTTTTCTCCTATTTTTCTGACTTGGAATAAGTAGAAGTTAAAACTATGCTTTTCTTGAAGCCCTGCAGACTGGAGCAAGACAACTTGAATAAACTATGGGAAAAATCACTACAGCAACTTATATATAAACAGCTTTTATGCTTGTTGATGTATGGAATACTCAGAAAGTTCACTGCAACACCTGATTTAAACTACAACCAGGAGACTCTGTCAGATTAACACTACAATCTGAAGAACTACAGAGACTCTCAAAAAACTAGTGTATAGTCTACAGTAGATATTAACCTTTGTTTTTCTTCTGTTTTCATAGAAACACCTTTTATTAAAAATCTGTTTGCCTGCTTCATATATAGAGTCCTAGTCCATCTGTAATGCCACCCCCTGGAATGAGACATAGCTGTTTAACTGAACTGATCTATTCTCGGGACTAAGAGACTGATTAAAAAAGATATAAAATGATATATTCAAATTTGCTCCTTTCTGCTTATCCCTTTTGTTTTTCCACTCCTTTGTCTATCTGTTTCTGTAACCAAAAAGGCATCCTGATCCAGACCCCAAGAGAGGGTTCTTGGATCTTGCGCAAGAAAAAATTCGAGACGAGTCCACAGTGCAAAGTGAAAGTAAGTTTATTAAGAAAGTGAAGGAGTGAAATAGTCCATAGACAGAGTAGGGCATTCCCAAAAGTAAGAGGAGGAATGCACTCACCCTAAGTACAGTGCTTGTTTATATGTAGGATAACAACAACAACAACAACAACAACAAATCACAGGGAGATGTGCTCTACTACAAGGGCTTGTGATAAAGGACTAATTTTCTCAATTACTATATTTTGCAAGAATTGGTATTATTCTGTTTAAAGCAAAATTAGGAATGTCTTTGTTCTCAGGATGTCAGGATATCAGTCATTCCTGGGCCTGGGTCTGTTTAGTAAACATTTTTAATCTGTTCCCTTAACCAGAAACATCTACAGGCTAGGAATACCTAACCTCCTGGGAATCCAGCCCAGCAAGTCCCAGCCTTATTCTTCTAGATGGAGGCACATTCAAGATGGAGTCACTCTGGTTCGAATGCTTCTGACATATTTTCCCCATCCCTTTTACAAGAGGACCCGTAATCCTAAGGGTTGCAGAAGAATGAAGATCCCTCTTCTGTAACTTCATGCTGAACAGGGGCAATGATATTCCTACCTACCTGTTAGGGTCTCTTATATTCAGGGTAGAGAGAAGCTCAGTCAGAAAGTGTCAGTATGGTGAGGGTCATTTGTAACTCTGAGTCCCAGCAAAAGGGATATCTGGAAGATTAACAAGTGTTCAATTTAAAAAAGCGTTGAGTAAGCTTATCTTGCATTCCTACACAAAAAGTACAACAGCAATGTATTCACAGCAGCAAGGCAAAATAAATGAAATCATCCCAAGTAAACTAAACAGGAAGGCTTGCCGAGAACTGGGCAGTTTTTGGAACCAAGTTGATACAGGGTCGACTGACAGCGCATCAATGACAGAGATATGAGTGTCTAAAGCTTTCATAGGCTGGGTAATATTATGTAAACTGTCCAGAACATACACACAACATTCGGTTTTGATCAAAGCACAAGTTTCCCCTTAGGCTGCTGTTAAAATTCCACAGCCATACAATTTTGTAAGGTCACCTGCCTAATCTGAGAAGTTTCCTAAGTTAGGAAGGTAAGGCATGGTAAGTATTATTGAAAGTTGCAGCCGTGTGCTTGGCTAGGGCTTCAACTCGCAGCTCAATATCCATCGTGGCACCTGTGGGGAAAATATAGCCAACAGGTAGAACCACAAAAATGCCCATTTTTGTCACGTATGCCAAGCCTTTACTATTTCCCAGTTAGATGAGAGAGAGTCCAATTTGGTGAGGATGTGTCCTGGGAGATAAGGATGACCCCACATCCACTGTCCAGTCCAATTATAAGGTAAGTATGGCCAGCCGTGGGTTCCGCAAGCCCATAACCATCCCCAAGGGGAAGGGTAGGCACCCGTTTTTGGTGAATTATGTTGCCATCCCAACCAAATATGGTCTGTTAAAAGAAGGGTCTGATTATGTTATTGAGGCGGCAACCATCCTATATCATGTGTTCCAGTGTGGTGGTGACTATTATTGCACCTTTCAAAACATAGAGGTCCTTTGCCTGATACCAGTACTTGAACAGCTGTCATCTGCCTAAGTCCATCATGTACAGTATAACCTAAAGTTGGGGTGGAGTTTAGCTGTTTCCTAATTACATTAAAAAGTGCCTTTTTTTCTCTCCATAGGAGAGGAAAGGACTAAGGCCTGTGTGGCTATGGTACCAGGGAAAAGAGAGACTATGTTTACAATATTCAGTTTCCCAATCATAATAAAGTCCCCATAAACTTAGGTTGGCCAGTTGAATATTCAAGGGCAAACCAGAAGTAGAGGAAAGTGGCAATTCTCCACATACCCAACAGTTTGTCCGATTATGTAGAGAAATTAAAGTCTGTGCCCACTCAGCAAATAAATTACTCTCTGTGTGATTCCATCTTATACCCAAAAGTAGGATGCCAATCCATATCTTTGTGTTACCAATCCCTTTTGTTTATTTTGAACAGGAGCCAGAGGTCGCTGGTTGATTCACAGGAATAAGTGATATTAGTCTCTTGTGTTCCGTTGGCCTGTGGGATGTTATAAGAGACAAGTTTAATTCGGATAAGTGGACCCAGTTGTTTATTCCTAGAAGTTTAACTGCAGTTGGGATACTAAGAAGAACTTGCTAGGGTGCCTTCCATTTGGGGGAAAGTTGATCTGCTGGGGATCCTTCCTCCCAAGCTTTTAATGGGGCACAATCTCCCAGCTGGGTTACAATAGGATTCTCTTCCTTAGTAGGGGAAGGAGTCTTCGGTTTCCATATCCAAGGGGTGTCTTTTGCACTTGTCCTGAGTTGATTACATAACTTGGTAGCGTGAAAGTATATATGTCTATCAGGAAGTCTGTAGTTAAGAAAGGCCTTCCATACATTATTTCAAAAGGACTGAGCTGCAGATTTCTCGTGAGGGGCCACTGGAATCTGTAACAAGGCTACAGGCAATAAAGACAGCCAGGTTGCTGATGTTTCCTGTTAGAGTTTAGCAAGAGTCCTTTTTAGCGTTTGATTGGCTCTACTTTCCCTGAAAACTGTGGCCTCCACACTAAATGAAGGCAGTACTGAATTCCTAGGCCTGAAGATATGTTTTGGAGTATTGTCACTATGAAAGATGGGCCATTATCACTCTGCAATCTCTTAGGCAAGCCAAATCTAGGAATTGTTTCCTTCAATAGCAGTTTAGAAACCTCAATTGTCTTTTCAGACCGGGTAGGGAAAGCCTCAATCCTACTGGTAAAGGTGTCGATGAATAACTAAATATTAAACCCTTTACCTGGGGTAATCTGAGTATAGTCTACTTGCCAATCTTCTCTGGAGTATGTTCCCCTAAGCTGAACAGACCTTACTGAAGGAGGTAAAGCTTGGTTATTCAGATTATTCTGGGCACAGAGTTTACAGGCCCGAGTTATCTGCTTTACTGTTTTAAATAAGCCTTTTACTAAAAAAAAAGACGAGACATTAACTGAAATTGGGAATCTCTTCCCAAATGAGTAGAATCATGCAAATGCTTAACTATTTCCCACTGATTAGCACCCAGTATCAACAGTTGTTTTCACTGATTACCCATCCAGAAGGATCTTGAATTAAACCCTGACCTTTAGCCCATTATTATTTCTCTCAGTACATCTCAGTTCTCTCATTACTGGTGTGGTGGGCACTAATATGCCTACAAGTCCAGCTGGCTCCATTAATGCAGCGGCCTTAGCTGCAGCATCTGCAAAGGAGTTTCCCTTTGTCACACTACAGTCTCGTTTTTGATGCATTCTGAAACAGATTACACCCACTTCTTGGGCAGCAAAACAACATCTAATAGATTTAAATTTTCCAAATGATGTTGCACAGGGGAGCCCTTAGCAGTTCCTCCCAGATAGCAGCATGAGCATGAAGTACCAGGAAGTGTAAATGTTGATTCTTAAGTCTTTTTCCAATTGCAGGGCTCTAATAAGAGCTACTAATTCTGCTTTTTGAGCCAAAGTAGAAGCTGGTAAGGCTTCTATTCAATTACCTCATGTTGACTGACAACTGCATACCCAGCTTTTCTGTTTCCCTGGTGCACAAACCTACTTCCATCTATAAGCGATTCTACTTCAGGATTATCTAGAGGCTTAGCCTTTCAATTTGGCCAGCTGGAATAAATTTGCTCCGTAACTTGTATACAAGAATGATTGTCAGGGTGCGGTGGCTCACACCTGTAATCCCAGCATTGTGGGAGGCCAAGGTGAGTGGATCACCTAAGGTCAGGAGTTCGAGACCAGCCTGGCCAACATGGTGAAACCCCCCCCCATCTCTACTAAAAATACAAAAATTAGCCAGGCGTGGTGGTAGGCGCCTGTAATCCCAGCTACTCAGGAGGCTGAGGCAGGAGAATCACTTGAACTAGGAAGGCAGAGGTTGCAGTGAGCCGAGATCATGCCATTGCACTCCAGCCTGGGGGACAAGAGCAAGACTTCATCTCAAAAATAAAAAATAAAAAAATAATGATATAGGGTGCCTGTGGGTTCAGGCAGATAGGCAGCTGGATTAAAAGTCTAGCATACTTAAGAGTTACATAAAGACTCAGACTCATCTATGGATTTTCCTCAATTTTTCAGAAAAATGGCCAAAATTCTCTTTACATAGAGCCACATCAGACATAGAAAAGGGGACATGTACTCTTACAGTGCCTTCTTCTCTGTTCTCCACTTGTCTAAGTGGACAAAGATTTCCCTTTGGAGATTAAAAAGAGGCTTCACTACAAGTAGTACCTGCAAGGCTAGATTCTTCAAGAGGTGGTGGGTATAAAGTAGGACTAGACAAGTAAGGAGAAGGGGATGAAGGGGCTTCAGTACAACTTCCAGGTGGACTAAAGGGAGAAGAGGCCAATGCACTGAATATTCAGAGCTGACAGAGGAGGTTCTGCTCCACCCAAAAATGCCCACTGAACTTGGGGGGCTTGCATCAAGGGATCATCTATTGTGGCTAGTTTTTTTCTTCTTTTCCTCTCATCAAACATGCACGTGCCTGCTGCAGGGTTTTCTCCTGACTGAACAACAAAAATGCTTGAACATATGGCATTTCATCCCATTTTCCCTCCCTCTTACAAAACAAATCGAGTTGAAGTATAGTATTCAAGGCTGTAGTTCCAGTAGGTGGCCATTTTTCTTGTTTTTCCAAATAATATCAAGGCCAAACAGTATTACATACAAACACCAATTTCCTCTTCTTAAGCCCATTTAATTTAAACTGGTCCCAACATTCAAGAATACATTCTAACATTGAGTCCTTTGGAATCAACAACATGGTTCCCATGAAGGAGGCAGGTGATGTTGGAAGAAAAGTTTCAAACCTACAAGACTGTTTTGACACTGGCCAAGTTCCACCGAAAAGGATAAGAGAGGTTTTAAGGCCAGTTGCATTAATGAGGAGATCCCTGCTGAAAACTGAATTCTCTTATTCACACAAGCCAAATAACATAAATGAGCTAAGCCATGCATCTTAAATAAACCACAGTATGAAATCTGACAAAATAAATGTCAAATAAGGCAAACAAAATGAAGAGGATTTAGTTGGGGATGACCAGAGCAAGCATGTTCTGGGCAACAGTGGTAGCATGGATTGGACAAGCAAAGCCAATTTACCTGAATCCAAGAAAGGAAAGAATTCTTTTAGTGTGCAAATGAAACAAAAAAGCAGGGAGAAAAGTCCCCTGATTTCTATCTGTTTTAGTCTGTTCTCATGCTGCTAATAAAGACATCCCAGTGACTGGGTAATTTATAAAGGAAAGAGGCTTAATTGATTCACAGTTCATCAGGGCTGAGGAGGCCTCAGGAAACTTACGATCATGGCAGAAGGGGAAGCAAACACATCCTTCTTCACATGGTGGCAGCAAGGAGAAGTCCCGACCAAAAGTGGGGAAAGCCCCTTATAAAACCATCAGATCTGGTGAGAACTCACTATCATAAGAACAGCATGAATGTAACTGCCCCCATGATTAAATTACCTCCCACCCATTCCCTCCCATGACATGTGGGAAATATGAGAACTACAATTCAAGATGAGATCTGGGTGGGGACACAGCCAAACCATATCACCATCCTAGTGCTTCTTTATTACACCTAGTGGGCATAGCTGCAGCAAAACATAACCACATCTATCTAATCTTACTGCTCATACCTGTTAAATACCAAATCTCAATCAGCAGTTTTAGAGATGGGACCTTAGCAGCTAGAGTTTTAAAATAAGCCAAATATAATAAAACCAAATCCTGCAATGCATTTTGTTCCCAATGTTTCAAAAGCAAGTGGACAGAAATCAGGAGGTACACAGGGGAAGAGAAAGTTCAAATCTCTAAGACCAATTAAATGAAGTTTCCTGAAAATGACAGTGAAACCGAGACAGCAACCAAGAAATTGATTCGTGCAGCAAAGAGGACAAGGCAGATTAATACAAAGAACATAGCAGTTAACATCCCACGGTGCCAAACCCATTTTTAGCCAAGAGGGATTTTACTGAATGGGGCCTCAACCCCCTAAACCTTGGGAGGGACTCCAACCTTCCTAAGTTGGGCCTGAACCCAAGTTCGGTCAAGTGTCTTTGACTTTTATTAAGAGGGGCCTTTAACCTTCCCTGTCTTAGGAGAGAGTTAAATTGGACCTGTAACCTAATCCCATCCTCTACCTAGGTAAATGCACTCCACTTACCCAAAGTCGGCCACCTGGTGGAGTGCACAGATGATTTTCCTTTGGGTCAGGGGTCTCTTCAGTATAATCCCTTTGTGGTTCACCAGAAAGACGTTACTGGAAAGGGGTCCCGATCCAGACCCCAAGAGAGGGTTCTTGGATCTTGCACAAGAAATAATTTAGGGTGCGTCCACAGTGCAAAGTGAAAGTAAGTTTATTTAAAAAGGAGTGAAAGAATAGCTACTCCATAGACAGAGCAGGGCATTCCCAAAAGTAGGAGGAGGAATGCACCCACCCTAAGTACAATACTTGTTTATGTATAGGATAACAAAAACAAAATCACAGGGATATATGCTCTACTACAGGGTTTGTGATAAAGGATTAATTTTCTTAATTATTATATTTTACAAGAATCGATATTATCTTTAAAGCAAAATCAGGAATGCTTTTGTTCTCAAGATATGGGGATATCAGGACATTGCTGTGCCTGGGTCTGTTTAGTAAACATTATTAATCTGTTTCCTTAACCATAAACATCTAGAGGCTAGGAATGCCTAACCTCCTGGGAATGCAGCCTAGACCTGCATTGAATGATGGCTTTTTCTTAGCCCTCATTCAAGACAAAGTCTCTCTGGTTTGAATGCCTCTGACATACCTAAGAAACTCTGATATGGTTTGGCTGTGTCCCCACCCAAATCTCATCTTGAATTGTAGCTCCCAGAACTCCCACGTGTTGTGGGAGGGAGGTGGTGGGAGATAACTGAATCATGGGTTAGTTTCCTCCACACTATTCTCGTGGTAGTAAATAAGTCTCACAAGATCTGATGGTTTTATAAGGGGTTTCCCTTTTTCCTTGGTTCTCGTTCTCTTTTGTCTGCTGCTATGTAAGAATGCCTTTCTCCTTCCTCCATGATTGTGAGGCCTCCCCAGCCATGTGGAACTGTAAGTCTATAAAACCTCTTTTTCTTTATAAATTACCCAGTCTCAGGTATGCCTATCAGCAGCATGAGAATAGACTAATACAACCTCTGATCCAAATTTCTCCAAAGCTATCAACTTGGCTTTTTAATATGTAAACATTCTTAAAGTTTCAAAATGAGGACTGAAGGAAATAAAAATATTTCACCCCAAAATGTATTTATTTGACATATTTTGCCGTGGCTGTTCAGAGGGCCTGCAAATAGAAGTATCCCTGCAAAGCTGCCTTTTGTGGGGGAGAGCTGCATCTGTAGAGAAAATCTGTATTGATGCAGCCAGGTTCTTTCTGAGGCCTTCCATTGTCTATATCAAGAAAAGATTAACTGAGAGTCTGACGACTTTAAAGTTCTGAAAAATTATTCACCATCTAGCCTCTCTGAGGTCTGCTACCTATTAGGTTTCATCTATATAACAAGACCACCTTTGCTAGCCAGGCTTCCTCTTATCTCTGTCTCCCATAACCTGTTTTGCCATCGTAACCTGTTTTGTCACAATCTAAGCCCCCATTCTTCCTGTAACCTCAATATGGTATATAAGCTTCTGAACCCCATTAGGGGTTGGAGTGATCACTCTATGGTTCTCCCCCATGTACATGTTAAGAAATTTGTATGTCTTTTCTCCAATTAGTCTGCCTTTTGTCAGCAAATTTTTCAGTGAAACTTCAGAGGCCAAAGCAGAAATTTTCCTTGGCGTCTACCCCTAAATCTGTTTCCTTTTGGTATTTTCCATCTTACAGGCTGAGGCACCAAAGCCAGAATCCTGGAACTCACCCTGATCTCTGGCCTCTCACTAATGCCTCACACACAATCTGTCAACTTCTTCCTAAACATCTCTTCAGTGTGGCCTTTCTCTCCAAACCCACTAGCACTACCTTACTAGACACCATCATTTATCACCAGAACGTCTGCAATAGCCACCGAACTTGTTTTCCTGCTTCATGTCTCATGTGCCTCAAACCTACTAATCTCACACCCCTGCATATCCTCAGCACCTGGAACAGTGCTGGCATGAAGTAGACACAAAATCAGTATTTGTTGAATTAACAAGTGAATGAATGAATTCCTATCGTGGGGGCCAAAGAAGAACTTCCCCTTTGCTCTCTAAAGTTTTACTGAAAAATCAACTGACAAAAGGTATATTAAAAGAAATGACTGTGAGGCCGGGTGCGGTGGCTCACGCCTGTAATCCCAGCACTTTGGGAGGCCGAGGCAGGTGGATCACAAGGTCAGGAGTTCAAGACCAGCCTGGCCAATATGGTGAAACCCCGTTTATACTAAAAATACAAAAATTAGCCGGGCGTGGTGACGTGTGCCTGTAATCCCAGCCACTTGGGAGGCCGAGGCAGGAGAATCGCTGAACCCAGGGAGGCGGAGGTTGCAGTGAACCGAAATCATGCCATTGCACTCTAGCCTGGGTGACAGAGCGAGACTCCGTCTCAAAAAAAAAAAGAAATGACTATGCTCAGAGGAGACTCACAAAGTAATTACCCAAATGGGGTACAGAAGCTGATATACTTACTATCTTGAAGTTACAGAAAGAGAGGAATCTCAGCACATAGCCAAAAACAGATTATGGTGTTAAATCGGTTATAGTAGCAAGACACGGTAGGGGAGAGAGAGAGAGAAGAGGAGAACTGGCTAGCAAAGGTGGTCTTATTATGTAGACGAAATCCCACAGGTAGCAGTCCTCAGAGAGAATGTTTATAAACCTTTAAACGTATCAGAGTCTCAGTTAATCTTTCCTAGATGGGACAAGTGAGGGTCTCAGAGAAAGCCTCACTGCATCAATGCAAGTTTTCTCTACAGATCCAATCTTCCCCAAAAAAGGCAGGTTTTTAGCTACTCTTATATTTTCAGCCCATCCAAATAACCATCTTGAACTATGTCAAGATGAAATATTTTGGTTTCTTTCATTAGCCTCATGGAATTTACAGTACAGCTAAGAGATCAACGTTAAACAAGTATCAGTAGATATTGAGGAGATTCCAAGCAGCATTCCTGGCTATCTTAGACTCTAAGATGAATTGGGGCCCTAATCCAGATGGGAGTCTCAAGAGCTGACTGCCTGGGGTTACTTTTAATAGTGGCCAGAGGAAGATAATTTACACAGATGAGACACACAAGGACAAATGCATCAGCTAATTTTTTTCTCTCTTAATGATGCCCCCACTCATTTATAATGATATGTAAGTTGCCATGATGATTTGTGCAGAAAGGAGTGAACTGAACTAGCTAGAAGAGAATTAGGAGTGATGGAATAACATGGAACAAAATTTATTTATATGTTAGGTTTCTAAAACTTAGTTGTAGATTCACATGCAATTGTAAGAAATAATAGAGAACTTGTTTACTCTTCACCTTGTTTCCCCCAATAGTAACATCTTGTATAACTATAAGTGATACAGTTCACCAACCTTAGTTTTATATGCACATGTGTGTATGTGTGTGTGTATGTGTGCACACTTATTTCTATGCAATGTTTTCACATGTACAGACTTATGTGACCATCATTATAGCAAAGAACAAAATAGTTCCATCACAAGGTTTTTCTCATGCTACCTACTTTTTTAATAACCCCATCTACTTGCCTCTAAATTCCACTCCCTCCTTAACCCCTGGCAACCACAAATCTGCTCTCCATCTTCATAATTTTGTCATAAATTGAATCATACAATTGCTCTTGAGATTGAAATTTTGTGTTCAGCATAATTCCCTTGAGATCCATCAACATTCTTATACGAGCAGTTGTTCCTTTTTTTTGCTGAGTAGCATTCTGTGGTATGAATGTACCACAGTTTAACTATTCATCAAAGGATATTTGGGTTCTTTCTAATTTGGGGCTCTTATTAATGATGCCACTCTAAATATTTGGGTACAGGATTTTATGTGAATATAAATCTTAATTCTCTGTGAGAAATGTCCAGCAGTGCAATTGCTAGGTCGTACAGTACTTAATATGTATAGTTTTTTAAAGAAACTGTTTTCTAGAGTGACTATAGCATTTTACATTCTCACCAGCAATGTATGAGCAACACAGTTTCTAGTTTCTCTACATCCTTGAATTTGCATTGTCATTATTGTTTATTTGAGCTATTCGAATAAGTAGGTAGTGAAATCTCAGTGGTTTTAAAAAAATTTTCCTACTGGCTAATTATGTTGAACATTTTTCATAGGCTTATGCTATCTGTATATTCCCTTCAGTGAAGTGTTCTTTCATTTATGTTTGGCCGTTTTCTAACTGAATTGTCCTTTTACAGTTGAGTTAGGTGTTTTGTTTGTTTGGGTTTTTTTCAGACGGGAGTCACGCTCAACCCAGGCTGGAGTGCAGTGGTGCAATCTCGGCTCACTGCAACCTCTGCCTCCCGGGTTCAAGCGATTCCCCTGCCTCAGCCTCCCAAGTAGCTGGGATTACAAGCACGCATCACCATGCCTGGCTAATTTTTGTATTTTTAGTAGAGACGGGGTTTCACATGTTGTCCAGGTTGGTCTCGAACTCCTGACCTCAGGTAATCTGTCTGCCTCAGCCTCCCATAGTGCTGGGATCGCACCTGGCTATAGTACTCTCAATACAGTTGAGTTCTGAGAGTACTTTATATATTCTAGATACAAGTCTTTTGTCAAATATGTGGTGCCTTCATCCATTTTTGTTGCTATAAAGGAATAGCTGAGGCTGGGTAATTTATAAAGAAAAGGGTTTCATTTGGCTCACTATTCTGCAGGCTGTACTACAAGCATGGCACCAACATCTGCTTCTGGTGAGGGCTTCAGGCTGCTTCTATGCATGGCAGAAAGTGAAGGGGAGACAGTGTGCAGAGATTACATGGCAAGAGAGGAAGCATGAGACAGGGGGAGGGTGCCAGGCTCTTTTCAACAACCAGCTCTTGGGGAAACTCCTTGGGAACTAGTAAAACCATAACTCATTCGTTACTGTGAGAATGGCACCATGCCATTCATGAGGAATCTGCCACCATGACCCAAACGCCTTCCATTAGGCCCCACCTCCAACATTCAGGATCAAGTTTCAACAGGAGGCTTGGAGGGTCAAATATACAAACTATACCATGTAGTTTGCAAATATTTCCTCTTGCATATTTATGAAAATTTTCTCCTGTTAGCTGGCCTTGAAGGCTGCACTGTCTACTCCCATAAGGTCTAATGATGATCCTGAGGTCAATAAGTTCTAAAAAACAGTCTTTTTTTTTTTTTTACCATCACTAGACTGGTGACCTAAGGAAAGGCAGGACCATTGCAGGTGAGTCCTATTTCTGTTAAAAGCTTATTATGGACTAAGTACTGGGTTAGACCTAAAGGATTAAAAGGCATCCTCTGTCTTCAGAGGGCTAGTTTAGGGAAGGAGACATTTAAATAAACCAAATACTAACGATAACAATCTGGCATGCTAAGTAACAAGACAGTTTTCCCAGGGTATACTTATCACAAGGGAGAGAATCTAAGATTAGGCAGCTTGGGAAGTCTTACTGGAGAATGCCTTTCAAGTACAGTTTAAGGAAACATTTTTTTTTTTCATAGTTCACAGCAGGTCCTTTTCCATATTACAACATATTTTCCAACTTGTCCAAATTTAGTTCTACTCTCCTTTCACCATAAATTAATAAAAAAGGCATACACGTGGATGAGGAGCACTTTGATGATTCTCTTTAGGGAGTTCCACATGGTGTTCACACGTTCAAGTGTTTCTGTCTATGTATTTTGCAATACCTGCCAGTTAGCTCTAAAACAGTCCCAAGATGGATCTGAGCCCTTGCGGTATCTTGGCACCTTTTCTGTAAAATGAAGATATTGGAATGTCTATCTCACAGGATATGAGGATAAAATAAAATGATAAAATAAAAGCTCTTAAAAGGTGACTGACGCATAATAAATATTAGATATTTTTATTATCATGATGCAAAATCCATTCGTGTTATCTCCAAGTCCACCATCCACACATTATAAGAATAGGGCAAAAGTTATACAGTAACAAATACAGAGAAGGCAAAGGATATCTTACCTAATTTTCCTAACAAGAGGGTGTGAAGATGTCGTGACATCACCATGGATGCAGAATGGCCTTATCTTCACATAGGAAAGTCCCAGGTGTTAGAAAAGGTGCTGTTCATCATAAAAGTTTTAAGGGGAAATGAAAAGGTGGTGAGTGCAAACAAAAGCTTGGGACAGAGTTGGGGCATCTACTTCAGTGGAACATAACTCATTGTTAGTTTTTTAGCATAGTTTATGGGTCTTTCCTGTATGATAAAAAAGTCCAGGCAAGAAGTGACTGGTGACCACATACAATAATGAATTTGAAAATATTAAAATTGTAATTTTTAAATTGTAATCTTGTCTCTGCAATATATGCTGAGTGTTACCACACAGTTATTATTTTACAGATGAGGAAAGTGAGGCTTAGAGAAGCTAAACCCCTTACTTACTCAAAATCACACAGCCAGCAATAGTCAAGAGTGGAATCCCAACTAAGCTCTGGCAGACTGAATCCTAAACTTTCCGTACACCGAAGAGCCACACGTACTGCTGGCTTCCTTCCCTGACTTCATTATTTTGCCTAACATCAATAGCATGAACCATTTATTCATGATTGCCCTCGGTGAAGCCATTTTCTCATTCGTTTAGGGGAAGACATTGTTTTCTTTATTAATGAGAAGAGAAAACGGTTAACAAGAGTTTGTGTCCCTAATTGAAATGATTCTTAAGATGAAAAGATAGAAAAACATGAAACCCTGCTTAAAACAAAAAGCTAAAATCAGAATTTATGGAGATGGATCAATCCAACAGTAAAGAAATCAATTTTTCCTTCCTTGTCGTTACTTATATTCATCTATCCTTTATTTGGCATTAATACTGTCAGGCATGACAAAAACAACAATTTACATATTAATAAAATCTAGAATTGTGCTGTGCAACGCAGTAGCCACTAGCCACATGTGGCTCTTGAGCCCTTGAAATGTGCCAATCCCGACTAAGATGTGCCATAAGTGTAAAATATACACTGGATTTCAACTAGTATCTAAAAAACAGAGACAATATTTAATATTTTAAATCACATGTTAAAAAACCATTTTGAACATAATGGATTAAATAAATTTAAATTAATTTCACCTGGTTTTTGTTTTGTTTTGTTTTTTGAGACAGAGTTTGGCTCTTGTTGCCCAGGCTGGAGTGCAATGGTAAGATCTCGGCTCACTGCAACCTCTGCCTCCTGCGTTCAAGCGATTCTCCTGCCTCAGCCTCCCGAATAGCTAGGATTACAGGCATGTGCCACCACGCCCGGCTAATTTTGTATTTTTAGTAGAGACGGGGTTTCTCCATGTTGGTCAGCCTGGTCTCGAACTCCCGACCTCAGGTGATCCGCCCGCCTCGGCCTCCCAAAGTGCTGGGATTACAGGCGTGAGCCACTGCGCCTGGCCACACCTGTTTCTTTTCACTCATTTAATGTGGCTTCTCCAAAACGTAAAATTACATAAGTGGCTTGCATTTGTGGCTCGCATTATATTTTCATTGGACAGCACTGATGCAAGATGAAAAAGAGGGCAGAGTTACACTGAAAGGTAGCACATTTTCTTGAAATTTCTGGAGGGGAAGGTTAAAGGGAAGAGAACGAAGCTTGTTAAACGTAGGTGTGACCTACTGTGGTAAACACCTAGTGTGAATTAAAAAGAGGGGACACATATTTTGATTCCGTTTCTACTCCCTTCCCCCGATGCTAACGGAGCAGGTGACAGTCTCCCAGGGACCACTCCTCAGCAGTCCGCGGGTCTCGGCCGGAGCCGAGTCATTGAACACACCTGTGCGCCAGCGAACCCTGGCGCAGGGTCCACGCCCCCTCCCCCCGTGTTTTTATTTTCCGGGCGTCAACTGTCGGTCTCGCACGTCTCTCCTGAGAACTACCGAGTAGGTCGGGCCTGCCTGTGGTAAGCGTCCCCCTCACCCCTCATCCCCCCAACCTGGCCCCGGGAACCGAGATACCCCTGCCCGAGCCTGGCTGCGGGCCGGCAGGTGGCCGAGACGCCACTCGGCGGGCGGCCTGCTGGGCCCGGCGGCCGGCCAGCCGCGAACTGGAGGAGCCTCGCGGGCGCGTCCCGGGCCTCCGGGCCGCAGGGGGCCGCTGTGACCCGCCTGCGCCCCTGCCGCGCCGAAGGCGGGGAGCCGGGTTTTGGGGGAGAACTGGAAAGCCGAGGGTAGCCGAGCGGGGCGGGCGCTCTGGAGCGGCGGGTCCTCGGGCTGCCGTCCGCTCCGCCAGAACCACCGAGCAGCCGAGCCGGGGCCCGCCGCCCTCCTCCTCCATGAGGCCCGAGTGAGGCGCGGCGGCTATAGCCGACCCGCGGCGCCTTCCCCCCGCGTCCTATCGCGAGCGCAGCGGCAGCGGCCCCTGGAGGAGGAGGCGGAGGAGGAGGAGCATGTCGGACGGTTTCGATCGGGCCCCAGGTGCTGGTCGGGGCCGGAGCCGGGGCCTGGGCCGCGGAGGGGGCGGGCCTGAGGGCGGCGGTTTCCCGAACGGAGCGGGGCCTGCTGAGCGGGCGCGGCACCAGCCGCCGCAACCCAAAGCCCCGGGCTTCCTGCAGCCACCGCCGCTGCGCCAGCCCAGGACGACCCCGCCGCCAGGGGCCCAGTGCGAGGTCCCCGCCAGCCCCCAGCGGCCTTCCCGGCCCGGGGCGCTCCCAGGTACGGAGCAGCTCTAAGGGCCCCAGTCCTCCTTGGCGAACGCTTCCCCACGGCCCTCCACGCGTGCCGAGGCCCGACGCGCTGTCTGCGGTCCCCACCCCCGGTTCCCCGAAAGCATTCCCCGAGAGGGCCGCGTGACCGGGTAGGGACGGGCCCGGAACCGGGTTTGGAAGGTGTCTGCTGGAATCCTTTGTGCGCCTGGCTGGGGGAGGGGCCGGGTGCGCGGTCTCGGAGTTCGCGGTCCCGGAGTTCGCGGTCCCGGGAGGAAGTGAAAATCGCCTTCCCTCAGCAGCCCTCTAAAGCGAGACCCTAGCGAGTAACCACCTCTTTTCCACCGACCCCTTTAAAACGACAGAGAGGAAAAAAGCTCGCAAGCACTCATTTGAGAGGCAGGTATGCCCATAACGGAGTCACAGCAAGTCTATTGTTCCTTTTTGTAGGCTGTCTGTACACATTCCGGCGATAACCATGAATTTCATGATGGTTCCTATTTAACTCTTAAAAACAGACGCTTTTCAGATGGTTTTTCAGTATATAGCAAGTTGCTGTACAAAGGAAAGAATGCATCTGACGCCCCGTTTTTTTTTTCTTTTGCAGAGCAAACGAGGCCCCTGAGAGCTCCACCTAGTTCACAGGATAAAATCCCACAGCAGAACTCGGAGTCAGCAATGGCTAAGCCCCAGGTGGTTGTAGCTCCTGTATTAATGTCTAAGCTGTCTGTGAATGCCCCTGAATTTTACCCTTCAGGTTATTCTTCCAGTTACACAGTAAGTACACCCTTTTTCCTACAACTCTGGGTTAATTTACTGGAATAATGTGGTTGTTACTTTGTTAATCAGAGTATGTTTGTGCTTTCTGTACTACACGTAAAAAAAATTTTTTATTGTGAATGTTTTGAATTATTGAACTCAGAAGGAAACAAAGCTGATTCAGAAATACATTTTGTAGTTATATTCAAGGTATTAGAATGTAAGCTTGAGATACACATCTGTGTTCTTGTTTCTAGTGATTATTCCATTATGTTAAAATAGACATAGTTTTGATCCTAATTATTGTATGCAGAAATGTCCTACGGGGTTGTGATAAAGTATTTACATAGGTATAAAGAACGTTTAAACTTTCAGTTTTTCTTTGTCACTTATATAACAACTTTAAAAAATAGTCACTTTTCTTAAATAGCCATACAAAGCGCAGTTGGAATATGTAGAAAGGAATTTGTTGTACTGGATAAACCCAGATGAGTAAATGCATAGGGATTAATTATAGAGAAGTGGGAGGGAATCATTGGAGAAATGATTGATGATACTTTAGCTTAAATCCTGTCTTTCCTATCTTCTTAGTTTTATTGAAGTATAGCAGAGAATAGTGTACTTAAGTGTTAGCTCAGTCTCATAAAGTGAACACTCAACTAACCAGCATCCCAGTCAGGAAATAGAACATTATCAACATCCCGAAAACCCACTCTGTCTCCTTCCAGTTGTCCAAGTATAGCACTGTTTTGACTTCATAGGATAGTTTTGCCTGTGTTCAAAGTTTATATAAATAAAGTCATATAGAATATATTCTTTCTCACTTTCAATATCAAGATTACTCCATATTGTAGCATATAATTGGAGGTGACTTATTTTTATAACATTCCATTGCATGAATATATCCCATTTGTCTGTTGATGAACGTTGGTAGCTTTCACTCTTGGGTTATTGTGAATAGGGCACATTTTGTGTCTTGCTGGCTGTATGCCTTTATTTCTGTTTGGTATATACCAAGGTATGGAGTTGCTGGGAGTTAGGGTAGCCAGCTTTAGCAGAGACTGCCAAGTAGTTTTCCAGAGATTGTTCCACTGTACATTCTGAGTAGTGTATGATTTCCAGTTACTCTGCTTCCTGGTCGGCACTTGGTATTTTCTGTTTAACCATTCTGGTGGGCATATAGTATCTAGTTGTGGTTTTAATTTGTATTTCCCTTATAACTGATAATGACACACCTTTTTTATTACCTCTTTTTGGCTCTTCTTCCATATTTGACAGTAAAAGTATGGAAAAAGCTGTGTTCCATGTTTTAGATACTCCATGATTCTTATGCTGTATAGGAAAAAGCTTTGGGATTGGAAAGAAAAAGATACAGGCATAGCAGGAAAAGCAATTGATATGGGGTGAAAAAGGCCATCTATCGTGTAAGATAGAAATGAGAGCATCTTGAGTTCTTGCCAGAAAATTGTATTTAGCTCACACAGGAAAAGAACCATTAGAGCACTGTAAGAGGTTGAATAAACTCTTAAGGATGCTTGTTCTAGCAGCTACAAGCAGGTTCCCATTTATTTTCTTCCCTATTGACTTGGGCTGTTTTATGATGGAGGGATACAGGGGTGTGTTTGTGTATGTAATAATCGTGTACCAACTATTTTTACGTGGTTCAAGTGACTTTGGGACTGTCGAGCAGTATATAAAGTCATGTTAGTCCACCTACTTTGAGCCACTGCATCTTTTAGGCATTCGTTGCCATCCTCTAATAGATCAGCACCTCCTGTGCTCAATTTACCAAAACAGATTGCAGCCTGGCACCTGGAAACCTGTGTGGCCTGCAGGTGTCTTCTCTAGCCCTGAATGGGTTTGTTTTTTCTTTAAGTTGTTTTATTTAATTAACCAATACCTAAATTAGATATTAGAAACTTGAATGTTCTGGTTTGTCATAAAATCTGGCCTTAGTGGACTGGCATTTTGATACAGCAAAAATTGGTGGGAGCTGAGTAGAGGCATTCTCTTTAGATGGAGTCTATGAGCTCTAATTTGCTTTCTGGCTTATTTCATTCATTTGTAATCTACCTGAATTCTACAGGCATTCAGGCTTACTACCCCTGTTCTGGTATATTCTCTAGCCTTACTGGTTTACCCTAATCTTTACCCATAGTTAAGGCTAAGAGAGTTTTTCTCAATCCAATTAGTCACAGAACAGCAGGATCCTTTTTTCCCCCGACTCTTAGGATAAGCTCCTGTTGCAAAGGAAACGTTTCCTTTTAGTAGCCATAATCCAAAGTTAGCTACATTCACTCATTCAACAAATAGTCAAGTACTTATCATGAGTCAAGCACCGGTGATACAGCAACAAACAAAATGGACAGAAATTCCTGTCTTCATGGAGTCTCTATTCTAGTAGTCTCCTGGCTCAGTTTCCAGACATTTATTGAATCTGCTTTTGTTCTACACATGAAAATCTATTTCCTGGTATCCTTTTTCTAACAGCCTTTATGGTAGTCTTCTGCTGTGCTTTCTTAACTCTTTCAAGGCACCAAGCCCTTTTATCTTCAGTTCTTCCTCTAATCCTGCTGCTAGAATTTCCTACTTTCCATGTCTTCTTACCAGTGAGTTGCTATATCCATTTATCCCTGGCCATTGTTTCTTCTCAGACAAACCATTATGACTTGAATATTTGTCACAGTTCACTTACCAGAGCCAAAAATTTAACATAGGAATTCATAAAGCATTGATTAAGAGACAGAAGTCCCCTTCCTCCCCTGCAAAAAAACGAGCTTTTTTTCTAACAGAATCCCTCTTCAAGTTACTTCCCAGTTTTCCTTCTGCCTTGCAGTAGTATCATTCTCCAATAGGTAAAATTATTCACTGTCTCTCACTGTTCAGACCTCTGCAGTCTGATCTCCCTAATTGTATTGATACTATTTTTGTGACTGATGTTCTTCCGATTTTTAGATTTATCTTCCTAAATCTCATTTTAAAACTTTGAGCACTGTAGGATCTATTCAGTTTATAAATCCCCATGTGCCAGGTCCTGTGCTAGGTGCAAAGGTACCTTTTTAGTCTATCAGAAGCTCCCTCCCATTTTTTTAAGAACTAAGTATTTGAGGTACTAGTTTTGTTCTTTTTTCTCTCTGAGTATAATCTCCTTCACTCCCGAGACTCTGCAATGATAATTCTCTTCCAGATTTCAACCTATGAATTTATTCTGTAGCATTTGTTGTTATGAGCACCTCTTCTCCCCCTACCTCTTTGGCTTCTGTGGCAGTACTTTCTTTATCCTCCCAATTTGCAGATCATTGCTTTTCCCCTCAGATGACAGTTGGTGACATTCTTTCTTCCATTTTATTACCTCCTTTGCTAATCCCGCCTATTCCATAGAATCTATCACTTATTTATGTGCTAATAACCCTGACATCTAATTATTCCTTTGAACTCTAGTGAACTCTAGGCATACGTTTTCATTTATTTGACCACTTCTTGAGGACCTCACATTCAAATGCAAGTATAAAATCTATACACAGTGTAAGAATTATTTATCTCATGCGAATCTCTTCTAACTAGCTGCTTACACTAAGAACTTGGTGGCATATTGACTCACCTCTCCTGCACACCCTTGCCTTAAATCAATCCAGCTAGCTAAAGTAGTCGTGACTATATTCACTCTCTGTAGTGTCTGATCAGTTTTCTTTTATTCCCACGGTTCTGTAATAGGTTCTCATCTCTTGACAATGTATATAGAGTACCTACCACGAAAAAGTACATTTTCTATTTCTCCCAATCTCCCATAGAATTCTAAGAAAAATAAAACTTGAAAATATCCCTGTTTGGAAGCCATTTGACTCCACATTGAAGACTGAAGAAATTTGTGGCTTTAAAAAATCTGGTGCTAGAGAAGTAATGCAGGCTTTGATTCAAACACGTTGGAGTGCCTGTCTGTTCCAAATACTCTATGCCTCCTTTTTTTGCTTAAAATGGCAGGCTCTGGATCCTCTGTTCTGCTATATTCAGAGCAGTTCTACTTTCTTCTTTTACTGATCAGATTTTACATTTTCTTAAAAGAGAGTTCTGTTGACTTAAAAAAAAAAAAAAAGATTGCAAATCAGCGCTCTAAGCAGCATTTTTGCCACAAAGAATGACATTTGATGGAAACAGAAATTAGTACTTTCAGCTGGGACCCGTACCTTTGCCTTTCTGCTGTTCCTTGTCATTAATAGTGGTAGGATACTACAAGTCTGTAAAACTAGTAACTGTATATCAAAAACTTAAGACTAATTTTTAGTTATAAAATTCACGCATGTATGTAGTTAACATTAAGTATATGAATGTGTACAATTATGCCTAACTGCTTTCACAATTTTATAATGTCAGTATTTATAATGGGAACATTTTCTCACTCTAGAGGTAAGTACTGTTGTCTCTTGTTTTCTTAAATGGCTATAATATTCCGTTATACAGATATATGATAATGTATTTAACCAATTCCTTGTTAATGGATTGTTACGTGGATTTTTTGGCAATGAACATCTTTGTACATAAAATTGGGTTTTAAGCTTTTGTCCTTTATTTTGAGTTTCACATAGAGGTTAAAAAATAGGCTTTGTTCTGCGCTCAGTTCTTCTAATCAGTTTTGTGACCATGCACAGTCACTTAAGTTGGTGCATGGTCCTTCCTTGTTCAAACCCTCTTTCCCCCATCCTGTTTTTCCTACTTCCTTAAGAGCCAGTTTCCTTAATTTGGCCCCCAAAGCCCTCTAAGATCTCCTTATCTGCCTCATTGACCTCATTAGTTACCACCCATCCTCAGTTTCTGTATTCTAGTTATTGTCTTTTTCAAAGTTATTAGGCCTCCTTGGGGCCTGTGTGCTTCTTGTGCCCATAGAAAGAGAGTATCTTTCCTTAGATATTTGTATGGCTGGATCTTTTTTTCTTTCTTAGTTTATATATTAACTCTAAGAATCTTTACTTGGCTTTTTGCTTTTTTTTTTTTTTTGTAGTATATTTCAACTTCTGAATGTGTCTTCCATCATGGGGTATAAGCTCCATGAGAGGAGAGCCTTGTCTGCTTTATTCATGGCAGATATTCATGTCATGGCAGTATCCCATCCCCTAAGACAGTCTTTGGCACTTAGTAGGTACTCAGCAGCCACACCATTTTGAATGAATAACCAAAGTGACTTAACTACTCTGTGCCTGTTTCTTCTATGCAGGGAGGATAGTAATGCTTACCTCAAAATGTTCTAGGTTAAACAAGATGCAGGCAAAGCCCTTATGGTGTCTATCACATATCATATATGCAGCTGGTGGCTATTAGCTTATTAACTGGAGTACCATCCTAGGTGCCAAGAAATACAGGCTTTTATCATTCATTTTGGATGCTTTTTATACTTTAGTCCCTTTATGTATGAATACATGGCTGTTGCATTTGGAATATGACTCAGTATTCTCCTAGAAATTTAAAATGTAATTCATTTGTTGAACATTCTGTGCTTTACTATGTGCTCTTCACCAATCTAGGTGAATTTGATTAATTCACTTAATCCTCAGAGTCACAGTGATAATATTTATGATTAGTAAATAAATTCATCAACATTAATACCTCCTATTATAGTAGAATGTTTAACTTGAATTCAAATGCGTGACAAAAATCTAATGTATTAGAGTTTATCCTTCTATTCAGTGAACACTATATGTGAATGAAAAAGGCACATGAATCTGCTATTTCTGCAGCTGGTTTTACTTCCTGACTGCCTCTCATAGTACATGCAACTTTTGCTAAGTATCACTTCAGTCTCTGAAGATACATAGGCCGGGCATGGTGGCTCTCGCCTGTAATCCCAGCACTTTGGGAGGCTGAGTTGGGTGGATCATTTGAGGTCAGGAGTTCGAGACCATCCTGATCAACATGGCGAAACCCCGTCTCCTCTAAAAATACAAAAAAAAAAAATTAGCTGGGCCTGGTGGTACATGCCTGTAGTCCCAGCTACTCCGGGAGGCTGAGGCAGGAGAATTGCTTGAACCTGGGAGGCAGAGGTTGCAGTGAGCCAAGATCTTGCCACTGTACTCCAGCCTGGGTGACAGAGCGAGACTCCATCTCAAAAAATAAAAATAAGAAATAAAGATAAAATAAAAAGTGTACAACATGACCTCCAAATGGTGGTCATTTGAAGTGGTAGCACTATAGTGGTCCATATTCATGCTGCTGACAAACACATACCCGAGACTGGGAAGAAAAAGAGATTTAATTGGACTTACAGTTCCACAAGGCTGGGGAAGCCTCAGAATCATGGCGGGAGGTGAAAGGCACATCTTACATGGCCGCAGCAAGAGAAAAATGAGGAAAAAGCAAAAGCGGAAACCCCTGATAAACCCATCAGATCTTGTGAGACTTATTCACTATGACAAGAATAGCACCGGAAAGATTGGCCCCATTGATTCAATTACCTCCCTCCTGGGTCCCTCCCACAACACATGGGAATTCTGGGAGATACAATTCAAGTTGAGATTTAGGTGGGGACACAGCCAAACCATATCAAGCACCAACAGTAAAGGAACAAGTGGACAATTGGCAATGTTGGTCTTTCTCCTAAGACTGTGTCCTGGGCCAGGCGCAGTGGCCTGTAATCCCAGCACTTTGGGAGGCCAAGGTGGGGGAATCACCTGAAGTCAGAGTTTGAGACCAGCCTGGCCAACATGGTGAAACCCTGTCTCTACTAAAAATACAAAAATTAGCCAGGCATGGTGGTGCATGCCTGTAATCCCAGCTACTTGAGAGGCTGAGATACAGGAATAGCTTGAACCCGGGAGGCGGAGGTTGCAGTGAGCCAAGATTGCACCACTGCACTCCAGCCTGGGCGACAGAACAAGACTGTCTCAAAGAAAAAAAAAGACTGTCTTTCTCCAACATAGAGCATTTCTAAGGGTGTTTTGACCATGTATGACTTTTTTTTTCTTCTATGCACTCACTGACTTTAGAACTTAACCCCTTCACAAAATGCTTCTGTTTTGTAGTCATAACTTTTTTATGTGGCTTTTCATTTACTCTGTTTGGAGAAGGTTAAATTTCATACAAGCAGTGTAGTTATTATTAGATTTTAACTGTTTGGTAAACTTTAAAGCGCTTCGGGTGGTATTCCAGGTATTGAGATGTGAAAGTTGTTGCTCAAGTCTATTATCTTTTGTAAAACTCGCCCACTCAGCCTTCTGCCATTAACGAAAAGGTTGGAAACTGCCAAAGGTGACAGTGGTGGAAACAACATTAGCTGGAAACTACTGCTGCTATCAAGGTTTTGTTAGCAACCTGGATGTAGCAGCCAAAAGGTCTCCTTCCATTTATACCGTGATGAAATTTTAGTTACTCTAGCAGCTTTATGGCATTTCTTTGCCCTTGGGGATTCACAGATGATAAACCTTATTAGGTTTTTGTTTTTGTTTCTTTTTCCCCAATAAAAAAGTTGTCAACATTTGCAGAAATACAGAGAATGGTATAATGAATCCTCATGGCCTCAACAGTAAGCTACATGTGGCCGTTCTTGTTTTTATATCCCTAGTCCATACTTCCCCTCCCACTTTGAAGCAAATCCTAGATCTTATTTCATTCGTAAGTGGATCAGATTCTTAATTTTTATATTGGCATTGTAGTGAAATATTGGTTTAAACTTTATTCCTCAGCCATCTTAGAAGTTGACCCAGAATGAGAAGACAATTCCCTATTTAGCTAAACAGAACCTTTCTGCTGTTAATTATAACACTTCAGCTTTTAGGCAAGGAAGAAAAATAGCTCAATTGACAATTATATTGATGAACATAAATTTTTATCATGTGAGGGATCTTTAAAAAAGCATTTGTGCTAGAGACATACCACCTTGTGTGTTTTAGCCAGTTGCACAGATTAAATTTTTTTTTTCATTTTTGATCTGTAGGAATCCTATGAGGATGGTTGTGAGGATTATCCTACTCTATCAGAATATGTTCAGGATTTTTTGAATCATCTTACAGAGCAGCCTGGCAGTTTTGAAACTGAAATTGAACAGTTTGCAGAGACCCTGAATGGTTGCGTTACAACAGATGATGCTTTGCAAGAACTTGTGGAACTCATCTATCAACAGGTATGTTGGCTTATAGCATGCAATGACCTTCAGATAGCTTCCTTGAAGCCCAAGGATAGTGGCTACTCCTTGAGGGAGACCAGATTCATGATCACCTGCCTCCACACTTACTCTTTATAGTTTCTGGGAGTTCTAAGTCTGTCTTGTATAAAACTCTTATAGTTAGGGATCCAAGGGTAGAGCCAGACAGGATTACAAGTTCACATGTGTAGTCAAGGTTCAATATAGGCAATATTCACCTGTTTAGCCAAAGCTCTATACAAGCAGTATAGTATAGAAGGTGATATGGGCACTGAAAACGAAGGCTACATAAGTGTCACCCCCACCAAAACCCTGCCCCTTGTTTTGCAGGCTCTGAAATTAGCAGTACCAGAAAAGACTGCAATTCTTTTCCCCTATGTGTTGAATTGAATAGTAGTATTAGAGTAGGGGAGGAAAAAAATTGAGAGAATTTGCTTGCCTCATAAGTAGGTCTTTAAAAAAAGAAAGCCAAACCATAAAATGTCTTGTCTTAACATTTCTGCTTGCCTTTGCTTTCTTTTAAAATTTAAGGATTTCATCTTAATTCCTCGAAAGTCTAATTTAGTCAGTTGAAATTGTTTCATTATACAACGTTTAGTTTTTATCCCAGCATATTGGTCATTAACATATTAACGCTTTTTTTTTTTTTTTTTTTTTTTTTTGATATGGAGTCTTGCCCTGTCTCCCAGGCTGGAGTGCAGTGGCGCAGTCTCAGCTCCCTGCAACCTCCGCCTCCCGGGTTCAAGCGATTCTCCTGCGTCAGTCTCCCGGGTAGCTGAGATTACAGGTGTGCACCACCATGCCCAGCTAATTTTTGTATTTTTGATAGAGACAGGGTTCCACCGTGTTGACCGGGCTGGTCTCGAACTCCTGACCGCAAGTGATGTGCTTGCCTTGGTCTCCCAAAATGCTGGGATTTTACAGACATGAGCCGCTGCACCTGGCCTCATTAATGCTATTTTAAAAGTGAAAAATACAGTAGACAACACTGGCTTAACACAAAATTTCTTAGTCAGTGTGAGACTGGTCAAAAAAAATGGGCCATGATCAGAAATGTAAACTTTAGGTTCTTTAAGTCACTGTTACAAGAGCAACTCAAATTTGGAATATATGGAAGGGAGATTATAATGCAAATTAATGATTATTTTCTATCCTAATGTTTCATTTGGCTGCTTTTCCAAGTTATTCTGGATGGTTACTGGACCCCAGGATTACCTAGCCAACTGTCAGTTTTGAGGAAGCACCTGAGATGTTAGGAAGACAGAACTGCACTGTTTGTCCTCATTTCTGCTTTCTGCTGATAAATGGATTGAAAAGGAATATGAGATAAGAAAATGAAACAAATGTATTTATTTATTGTTGCCTTTCTGGCTTCCTCCACTATTTAGTTTCAGTTATTCAGTAGGCTGCGTAATTACACTTATTCAGGGCTGGACAAAGGGTCGGTAACCTGATAAGCTTCAACTATTTCTCTGATTGTCAAATATGTAGTCAGTATGTTTAATGTTTTAATATTCTATGATCAATGATGCATAGGTTTATCAATAGCTGCTAAGTTTCATTGAGGTAATTTATGGAAATTTACTCATAGCAACTAACAAGCGAGGAAGTATTACAAAAGATGATAGATTAGGCCAGGCGCAGTGGCTCATGTCTGTAATCCCAGCACTTTGGGAGGCCGAGGCGGGTGGATCACCTGAGGTCAGGAGTTCAAGACCAGCCTGACCAACATGGAGAAACCCCGTCTCTACTAAAAAAAAATACAAAATTAGCTGGGCTTGGTGGTGCATGCCTGTGATCCCAGCTACTCGGGAGGCTGAGGCAGGAGAATCGCTTGAACCCGGGAGGCGGAGGTTGCAGTGAGCCGAGATTGCGCCATTGCACTCCAGCTTGGGCAACGAGCGAAACTCTGAATCAAAAAAAAAAAATGACAGATTAAATACACATTCAACTCTGATATCTCCCAAACACCACTAAAATGATACTATGGGGATTTTTAAAAGGCGGAAGCTCATAGGGACAGAGAAGAGGAAAAGAAAAGCACTAGTTTTGAAGACTAGAAAGCAGGTGGGTGAGTGGTACCTGATTTGGCAGATCTAACGTTGAATTCCAAGCCAGTGGTGGTAAAGCTGAGAATCACCATGACTTACAGTGCAAAACCTAAAAGGTTCTAAAATAAGGATGGAATGAGGATAAAAGGATTGCTTGAGAATCTAAAAAGTTAGACCATCCAGATCTTTTTACACTGACCAGCCGGTTTGAAATTTTGTTGTAACCCTTCTTATGAAATTAACAAAGGACGTACTCTGTCAAAAAGAGGAGTTATGCCACGGATGAAGACATGGGAACCAGGAAAAGGAACTCTACAGGAGAGACTAAGTGAACTGTCCAGATGATGGTTCAAAGGAGATCTCAAAACAGTAGCAGCATGCATAGTAGGTCTGAAGCAGCCAGGCTTCACTGGACTAGGTCAGAAGGCTCCAGGAAAGACTTCCGTAATAAGATAAGCACACATGCTGTAAGATATAAGAAGAAATTTACAGAGTAGTGAGTTTAGGGATAAATCAATGAGAAGAATATAAAAGTGTAGTAAAAACTGAATCTAGGGAAAACAAAGTTGTGCAAAAAAAGGTAAAAGCAGTGTAATACATGGTTCAGCTATAAATGAAAACACAGCAAATGAATAAAATCATAACCATACTGTGATAGCAGGAAATAGTAGAGTGGGGTGAAATTAAGCAGGGTGAAAGCTAAAAGCTTATCTTCCATGATGGGAAACTGTAAGTTGAGTATCCCTTATCTGAAATGCTTGAGATTTCAAGCATTTCAGATGGATTTTTTCAGATTTAGCATATCCAGTATATAATGAGATACCTCAGGGAGGGTACCTAAGTATATTACAGCTGAAGGGGGTTGACAGGGTCTTTTTTCCTTTGGGGATGCTGAATAAATTATGTGTTGTACACCTGTGTTTTGACTGACCTGTCACATGAGGTCAGGTGTGGAATTTTCCACTTTTGGCATTATGTGGACACTCATATTTTCTGATTTTGGAGGATTTTAGATTTTTGGACAGGGATGCTCAAGTTGCAGTAAGAAATAACATCTAAACTGAAAAATTACATAGTGCGGAGATATGGGGGTTAAAACATTTTTAGCTGAAGAAGTCAAAAGTGGTTGTCTTTGGGAGTAAAACCGGGATGTAAGTAGGAAACTGTTGAATGACAGGCCTTATAGAACTTGTCTTTAAATCGTGTTATAACACTAAAAAGAAGCTAAAGGAAAACATGCAGTGCCAATAATGGGAAAAATGTAAGGGTGAACCAAGTCTTGGGTACCAGCTAAACATACATGATGTCAGGAGAAATCACTCTTTCTCCCTTAATGTGACATATACTGGCCCCATGTGAGCAAGGAAATAATTAGAAATAAAAGTTAGTAAGTAGACCCAACATGGAGTCAGAGGGGTAGCAGGACATTTGTTAGATCTAGATTCTATGTTCAATTACATTTGTGGCCAAGTCCCTTAGCTTTTTTTTTTTTTTTTTTTTTTTTTTTTTAAAGATGGGGGCTTTGTTTTGTCACCCAGACTAGAGTGCAGTGGCGTGACCACAGCTCACTGCAGCCTTGAACTCCTGCACTCAAGTGATCCTTCCACCTCAGCCTCCAGAGTAGCTGGGACTACGGTGCATGCTACCGTGCCCAGCTAATTTTAAAATTTTTTTATAGAGATGGTGGTCACACTGTGTTGACTAGGCTGGTCTTGAACTCATAGCCTCAAGCGATCCTCTGGCCTTGGCCTTCCAGAGTACTAGGATTACAGGCATGAGCCACTGTGCCCGACTTCTTAACCTTTTAATGTGTGTTTTCTTACCTAATATTAGATGGTAAACTATGTTCTCTACTATTCTTTAGAAATTGCAATTAAAGTTAAACTTGCTGAACACTGCTTCAGTTATATCAACAATCTTTGATGTGTAGTGTTTTCTTACTGTCTTTTTTTCTTTTCTGTTTTTAAGTAGCTTAGCTGTTTTCATTTCCCCTTTACCCAATCATTCTTGGAGTGTTTAAGTCTTAGTTGCTTGTGCCAGTTACCATTAATCACCTCTTTAAAGTCTAACTGAAGCTCAGGGAGGTTTACTGATGTCCAAAGTCATGAAGCAAAATGCCAGGGAATCTTGTCCTGGACTGCCATACACTAAAAAGTCTGTGCTTTCCTGCCCCAAGAAGCCCCACTGGTCAACAGTTTGGCAATATTCTCATTCATAATTGTCACTGTGCAGTTGAGGACATGTACAGATTTTCTGCAAAAAATGGGTTAGCATCAGGAGACATTATCTCTTCGCTTTCTTGTAGCCTCAGGTAACTGATGGGTTTTTTCTTTTTTTTGTACTTTTTTTGTACTTATTGTGGTTCTTGCTGTAAGGTTGGGAGGGAAAGTGAATTTAATTTCCTTAAGCCTAACAATAACAAAAGACTTGTATATATGGTCAGTTTGGGGAGTCAGTTTTTTCTTCTTTAGAATGTTGCTGTTAAGTATTTGCATTAATAATGATGTACCTATGTCATATAACACTTTTCTTCTTTTTAAAAGGCCACGTCTATCCCAAATTTCTCTTATATGGGAGCTCGCCTGTGTAATTACCTGTCCCATCATCTGACAATTAGCCCACAGAGTGGCAACTTCCGCCAATTGCTACTTCAAAGGTCAGTGTAAATGTGAAATTAAAGGAAAACTACTTCTAAATATACTAGAATTTGACCATTCCTCAGACCATATATTATAAAAAGCTGCAGGAAAGAATAGGGCAGCCTATTCTTATGTGCATTGTATTTGAAGTTTATAGTTCAATATACCAGTCTTTTTTCTGTAATGGTCTGTGAATTTGGTTTTGTGTTTAGAAAGATCTTTCCTTTTCCAAGATCTTAAAAATAAACACTTAAGTAATTCTTATTACTTTGGTAGCTTTGGTTTGAATAAGGATCTAATTTTATTTAGATTAGAATAAAAGTGAATAATCCATTTTTCCTTATTGATTTGAATTGCCACTTTTATCACACTTGCATTATTTGGGTTTTGATTCTGGATTTTCATTCCATTTATCACTTATTCTGTTCCTTTTTATTACCATACAATTCATACAATAGCTATTAAAAAGATTTTTTTTTTTTTTTGAGATGGTGTCTCACTTTGTCTCCCAGGCTGGAGTGCAGCAGCACGATCTTGGCTCACTGCAACCTCTGCCTCCCACAGGTTCAAGTGATTTTCCTGCCTCAGCCTACCCAGTAGCTGGGACTACAGGCACCCGCCACCATGCCCGGCTAATTTTTGTATTTTTAGTAGAGACGGGTTTCACCATGTTGGCTAGGCTGGTCTCAAACTCCTGATCTCATGTGATCCACCCACCTCAGCCTCCCAAAGTGCTGGGATTACAGGCATGAGCCACCCTGCACTGCCAAAAGCTATCATTTTAAAAAATATCTTAGGGTAATTAGTTTTTTGTTCTTTTGTGGAATTTTTTTTTTTTTTTTCCAAGACCGAGTCTTGCTCTGTCACCCAGGCTGGAGTGCAGTGGCTCAATCTTGGCTCACTGCAACCTGTACCTCTGAGGCTCAAGCGATTCTCGTGCCTCAGCCTCCCCAGTAGCTGGGATGATGAGTGCGTACCACCATGCCCAGCTAATTTTTGTATTTTTAGTAGAGATGGGGTTCACCATGTTGGCCAGGCTGGTCTCGAACTCCTGACCTCAAGTGATCCGCCCACCTCAGCCTCCCAAAGTGCTGGGATTACAGGCGTGAGCCACCACGCCCAGCCTGTCAAATATTCTTTGCTATGCTTGTTTTGTCTAATGAAGTTTAGAATCAGTGTTTGAAATTACACAAGTCTTGCTAGTATGTTAGATATTTTGGAGATAATACTCAATTTATAAGCTAATTTAGAGAAAATTAGTTTTCTTATAATTTGATGTCTTCAGTAACAAGGTTATCTTCAAGTTTATTATAGTTCGTCCATTAGTTTTTTAAGTGACTTTTAATGATTGCAAAGCATTCCATTGTGTGGTTAAACTGCAGTGGAACAGAATAAAGATTCTAGAAGTAGACCCCAGAGACCCTTGAAAATTCAAGCTGTTGATAAAAAGGATAAATTGTGCTGGTAGCATAACTGGATAGTCATTTGGGAAAAAAAGATGAGTTCCCATCTCACTCTCTGTGCTGAAATCCCAAATATGTCAGAGACTTATTAAAAGTGAAATGATAGGCGGGGCACAGTGGCTCATGCCTGTAATCCCAGTACTTTGGGAGGCTGAGGTGGGCGGCTCACCAGTTCAGGAGATTGAGGCCATCCTGGCTAACATGGTGAAACCCCATCTTTACTAAAATTACAAAAAAAACCCTAAAAATACAAACAAACAAACAAAAAGGCTGGGTGTGGTGGCGGGTACCTTTAGTCCCAGCTACTTGGGAGGCTGAGGCAGGAGAATGGCGTGAACCCGGGAGGCGGACCTTGCAGTGTGAGCCCGGATCACACCACTGCACTCCAGCCTGGGCGACAGAGCGAGACTCTGTCTCAAAAAAAAAAAAAAGTGAAATGATAAATGCTAAGTGGGAAATTGGCAAGTAAACAGAAATCTTGGCATGGTAAAGACCTTTTAAACAAGACATGATACCCACAGGCCCTAAAACAAGA
This sequence comes from Pan troglodytes, assembly GCF_028858775.2. Lineage (NCBI taxonomy): Eukaryota > Metazoa > Chordata > Mammalia > Primates > Hominidae > Pan > Pan troglodytes. The sequence continues at coordinate 69,248,141 of NC_072402.2, forward strand.
GATTAATACATTTAGTTACATATTGATTGCAGCATTTTGGGGGGAAGGCATACATTTGTGAAGTAAAAATCAGATAGTGTATAACACATGGCAATGAGCTTATTTATTTAATACGAAAAGAGGGGCCTCTTGGGAATGAGTAAGAAAAAAATAGTATCTTTTTTTTTTTTTTTTTTTTTGAGACAGAGTCTCGCTCTGTCACCCCAGGCTGGAGTGCAGTGGCGCGCGATCTTGGCTCACTGCAAGCTCCGCCTCCGTTCACAGCATTCTCCTGCCTCAGCCTTCCTAGAAGCTGGGACTACAGGCACGCCCGCCACCAGGCCAGCTAATTTTTTGTATTTTTAGTAGAGACGGGGTTTCACCGTGTTAGCCAGGATGGTCTCGATCTGCTGACCTCGTGATCCGCCCGTCTCGGCCTCCCAAAGTGCTGGGATTACAGGGGTGAGTCACCGCGCCCGGCCGACTAGTATCTTTATAAAAATACTTGGAATGGGCTGGGCGCGGTGGCTCACGCCTGTAATCCCAGCACTTTGGGAGGCCGTGGCGGGCGGATCACGAGGTCAGGAGATCGAGACCATCCTGGCTAACCCGGAAACCCTGTCTCTACAAAAAATACAAAAAATTAGCCAGGCGTGGTGGCGGGCGCCTGTAGCCCAGCTACTCGGGAGGCTGAGGCAGGAGAATGGGGTGAACCCGGGAGGCGGAGCTTGCAGTGACCAGAGATCGCGCCACTGCACTCCAGCCTGGATGACAGAGCCAGACTCCGTATCAAAAATAATAATAATAATGAAAATACTTGGAATAGCCCCAAATAGATATAGATACAGTTCGGAAAAATACAAATGTCAAAGTTATAAAAAGATATCTAACCATACTTATAATTAAAGAAACACAAATTATAGCTTCTGTAAAGATTCAGAGTGGGTACTTGTAGGCGGTAGGACGCCAGGAATGCTCACTCATATTTTTCAGTGCTTCTCACCCCCGGCTGTGCCTTAGAGTTACCTAGATACTTAAAGCCGAGATCCTGTCTGAACCCTTTGAAATTCTGGTGTAATTAGACGAGGTGGAGCTAGGACATGGTTTTTTAAAGCTTCACAAGTGATTCTACTGTATAGCTATGATTGAGACCCACTCTTCTCATTGACTGTTAGCCACCATATGTGCTTCTGTAGTACTGTAATCCTGTCAAAAATAATGTGGAGAAATACTAGTGAGCTAACAAGTAAAAAGCAAAGCATAATTCTGCTACCCCTTTAAAAAATATATACATACTTTGAAAAAGATGGAACGGAAGTTACCTTCACAGCAGTTATCTCTCGTTTTTAGTAGTAGTACAGGTGACTTTGTTCTTTATCCTTTCTGTTTTAACCTTTCCAAAATAAACATACATTGCTTTTATAATTGAAAATCTTTAGCTTAAAAATTTGACTTTTCACCTAGTCAATTATGTAGGTATTTATGTTTGCATGTACATAATCATATCCTAACGTACAGTCTGTCATAGCATTTTATGAAAAAAAAGTTATTTCATCAACTCTTACCGACAAAGTTGTAACAGAAAAGCAGCCAACAGGTGTTTTTAAATAACTGATTTGGCATTAATTAACTGATCTCTTCCATTATTAACCAGAATGTACTATCTATAAATATCCCAACTTTTTTCTGATGAGGAATTTAATATGTACAAGATGATAACAAATATCTTACCACATTTGACTTAAACAGAAGATGTTGCTCAGTTAATATACCTCGTAAACATTGGAATTGGCCACGTAAGCACAGTAAGCTGTGCTGGGGTTTCGTGGTTGGCAAACTGACCCAGAGTCAATTACTGAACAAGAGGTAATTTATTTTTTCTTTATTAAAAATTGTTTACAAAGTCAACCTAAACTGGCTGCGTGGAAACCATTCAGTACCCATAGCTTTTCCCTTTGTCGTTAAAAGGAAAACTGTCATAACCAGTTTTGTGAAGCAAGTTACTTTCCCAGAGTTTTCTCACCTTATCAATAAAGATTAAAAATACTTAATAACAAAATGATAAACTTTTACAGTCCATTTAAAAAATCTATGTTAGTAACAATATCTGACACTGTAGTTCACTTATGAAGGCAGTGACAGGGTTATTGTGCCTAGTTTAGTTACCGTGTAGGAACTATGACTGACAATAAGCTCCAAGAAGAGGATTTCTTCTTTTTCTCATCTGTGTGAAGCAAATGGGTCAAGTCAGGGGCAAAGAGAGCAAGGAAAAATCAGTTATTTGAAGCTGTCAGTTTCATTGGAAATAGAAAACAAGTCCGGTGCTTTCTATATTGTGGTTTTAATGGGGGAATTTTTTCCTCACATTAGTACTTCTCTGATACGTATAATGGAAATTACAAGAATAATGGACTTAAAAACAATTCATTTTATTTTCAGTTGGAGGTTGTGTGTGTGTGTGTGTGTGTGTGTGTGTGTGTATGTGTGTGTATGTATGTATTTAAAGATCCTTTTCAAAGTTGTAGTATTAAAAAAAAAATTACAGAGACAATTTGGGTAAAATCAGTGCTTTCTTAGTAAAAAACCTATAAGACAAGGTGAGGCTCTCTCTCCCCTCTTTGGGCTGCCAGTATGCTGTGAATCAGATTACACCTATGTTGCTTAAACATATTATAAATTTGATAAAAATCGTTGAAAATAAAACTATCAGTTTTTTCAAACTGGGAGACTTAGTATGAAAAGATGGTGTATATTCTAGCCTCTTCAGTAGTCAGAAACAGTTTCTTTATTGTAGAAAGAGCATTGGGACATTGTCCTTGCCTCTTGCTGTGGACAACCAAACTGACAAATGGTTATTTTGTTTGACTATTTAAAAAGCAAAGCAATGTGAGATTATAAAAGATATGTCTTTAATTAGATGTCGGACTGAATATGAAGTTAAAGATCAAGCTGCAAAAGGGGATGAAGTTACTCGAAAACGATTTCATGCATTTGTACTCTTTCTGGGAGAACTTTATCTTAACCTGGAGGTGAGAAGTTTTTCTTTTGTTAAGTACTAACAAGGCCTGAGAACATAAATTGATCTCAATGAGGAATTTGTGTTCACATTGTACTTTTACAACATTAAGAGTGAAATGAAAGAGAGAGGAAAGAAAACATGTTTCGGCACCTGCTAGTGTCTGTGGTTTACTGGACCGTCTGTCCATAACATTTACTCATGGACAGAATGTTAGGAAATAATTACTGAGGTAAAAATCTGCATACTTTTAGGAAGCTGTGGTTTACATGCAAATTTAAGTTCTTGAGATATCAACAGTGATACCTTTTTGAGTTCTTACATCTTATATATTAATACATTTAGTATGTTGACTTTCAGATGGTGGCTCAAAGCAGTTTACTCTGCAGAACTCTGAGTGAAAAGAGAGACTAGAGTCTCTCTAGGCTTTTCACTCTAATTCACCCAAATAGTTTTTTTAAAATATTTTTTTAATTGACAAAAATTATATCTTTATGGTACACAACACTTTGATATATGAATACATCGTAGAATGGCTAAATCAAGCTGTTTAACATATGCATTACTTGACATACTTTTTTGTGTTAAGAACACTTAAAATTTTTAGCAGTTTTCATGCATACAATATATTGTTAACTATAGTCATCATGGTGTACAAGAGATCTCTTGAACTTATTCCCCCTAAATGAAATTCTGTGTCCTTTGACCAACATCTCCCCAATACCCCAACCCCTAAGAATAGTTCTTTTTTGTCCTATTTTATATATTAATCTTCCACATAAAAATGCATTTGTACAAAGTCTACAGCTAAACGTATTTATAAATTTGGGTGGTATATACTTAAGTATATGCTTGTTAGTAGGCAATAGAAGTGCTGGATTCAGCACGGCATTATTACTGTGTAATAGATTTGCTTGATTTTTTTTTTTTTTTTTTTGGGTGGGGACAGTCTCGCTCTGTCACCCAGGCTGGAGTGCAGTGACGTGATCTCGGCTCACTACAACCTCCGCCTCCCGGGTTCAAGCGATTCTCCTGCTTCAGCCTTCTGAGCAGCTGGGATTACAGGCACGTACCACTACGCCTGGCTAATGTTTATATTTTTAGCAGAGATGGGGTTTCACCATGTTGGCCACGCTGGTCTCAAACTCCTGACCTCAGGTGCTACCCGCCTCAGCCTCCCAGAGTGCTGGGATTACAGGCATGAGCCACCATGCCCAGCCTCTGCTTGATTTTTTAAATTAGTGAATATCAGATATAAGTTTATACCTTCTTACACCCTGATTTGAGAACTTAAGATCATAAACGCCATAATATCAGAAACATCATAAGACAATGTGAATCTATCAAATGTGCATCTCAGTCATTGTATCTAAAAGGTCTATGTCCAGTCCAGAGCCTAACTTACTATGCCTTTTTACCACAGGTAGACTTAGTTTTTTGAAAAATCTTATGCCATGTTCTTTTTCAGTCTAATTTTTGTTTAAGCCAAAATATGGACAGCAATCTAAAATAAATACTGTTGAGCATTTTCTATATGGAGATAATGATGCTAGGTCAATGGGGGATGTAAAGATAAGGCTTAGTTCCTGCACCTAAAATTCTTCTACACAGTGATATAAGATACATATACCACTCTGATGCAAAATAGAATATTTTAAAATATTTTAAAAGCAGAATAAAATGCTGTGTGTTCAAAAAAAAGTGGTAGTTGAACAAACTAAAGAAAGCTTTATGAAGTAGTAACATCAAAGTTGGCTTAAATTATGCTGACTCTGGTATTAAATTTTACCCATAGCTTACCAGTTTTATTAGAGGTCTTAGTTACATATAAAGTAATTCTAACAAATTCTGTGAAGATATCAGAGTGTGTTCCTGTGACTTTTGTGATTTAGCTAAAATGCTTATTTTGCCAACACCTTGTTAGTTCATTTATGTATCTGTATTATATTTTGGCATCATTCCTTTTGTTCTTTTTTTTGGTCCCGAAAGATCAAGGGAACAAATGGACAGGTTACAAGAGCAGATATTCTTCAGGTTGGTCTTCGAGAATTGCTGAATGCCCTGTTTTCTAATCCTATGGATGACAATTTAATTTGTGCAGTAAAATTGTTAAAGGTAGGTTTTTTTTTTTAATTTAACTAATTTATGTATTTACTTATGATTTAGAGGAAGGTTAGTCTGTATAGTATACAGATGAATTCAAGATTTATTACTTTAAGGTAAATATTGACATTTTACTTTTTTCTCGAATATTTTGGAAAAGCGAGATATACTTATTGTTTAATATATGAAGCAAGTTCAGAAGTGAAAAATGGAAGTCCTTTACGCCATTTCCATTTGCAAATTCTGTCTTCTTCCCTTCTTATCTCTGTATATGTGCTCTTATTAAATAAGATCTTACTCTGTTCTGGCTTTTTGTTTTTGTTTTTGCCACCTGATGAAACATCTTAGATTTTTCCATGGCACACAGATTTACCTCTTATTGAATAACTTCCTAGTATTCTGTCATATGCATATGCATTGTTTATCCATTCCATAACATCTATCAATATTTACTAACGAATATTTGGATTATCTTCAGTTTAGCCATGGCAGCATTGCTTGTAATCTTTCCTCTTGTCTTTATATGTGCAGATACTTTTGTAGATTAAATTCTTAAACACGGATTTGGTGGGTCGACGAGCATATGTATTTTACGACAAGTAATGGCTAATTTGCCTTCCAAATGCTGAACCAGAGTATAGTCCCATCAGCAGAATGAGTACATCTCTTCCTACATCCTTATAGTGATGGATATAATCAATCTTGGTTTTTGTTTTGTCAGATGATTTTAAGCATTTCTTCATGTTTATTAGCCATTTGTTTATTATTTCCTATAAATTACCTGTTTAAATCCTTAACTGATTTATTTCCTGATGAAATGCATGTTTGTGTTTTTTTTTTTAATTCAAAGCTTCTATACTTGTTGCATGCTGTATATTTCAAAAAAGTGACATGTTCATTAAAATCTAATAGCCTATCTTAGTCATACAGGGAATATAACAGTCGTTGACATAAAACCCATGATTAAAGTTCTGCTATCGTTTTTTTTGTTTTAGTTTCTCTCAGTCAAGAGAAATATAGAGGGCGTAGAGATTACTGAATATTAGATGGTAGACAGAATAATTAGGAATATTAAACTTGCTAAATTCATCTTGTTTAGAGAATGCTTGAACTGTTACTGGTATCTTTTTAGAATTTCTATAATACACTATTGAATTTCTTATTTTACTGACACCTGCTTTTTTAGTTGACAGGATCAGTTTTGGAAGATGCTTGGAAGGAAAAAGGAAAGATGGATATGGAAGAAATTATTCAGAGAATTGAAAACGTTGTCCTAGATGCAAACTGCAGTAGGTAGGAAAAGAAGTAATGTAAATAGCCAGTGCATCTCAATTTCTTGCTTTTTCTTTGGAGATTGTTTTTTAATTTGCTATACTTCAGCAGGGTGAGTTGATGGCTAACAGATATACAAAAATGCTTTTCTTTAAAGGAATAGTATTTTACCTATAGTTTCTGCTCACTAGACATTTTTGTGATAGACATGTCAGATATTTTTGCTCAATTACATTTAGAAATTGAAAAAGCTAATTTTCTTGTTAAGATATGAATTAAATGAAAAACAAAATCCGAATATTAACTGTCCAACAAATAAAAGTACTACTGTAAGTATAGTAGGACACATAAAAATGTTGTTTGAAGGATAGCCACTGCCTTTAAGGTCCATATAGTCATAGTTACGTGGAACATAATTCAAGGCTATTTTTTTTTAAATGAATTTATGTCATATAGGAAACGTCTAGAAAGTCAAGGCATCAGATGTACCTGTTAAATTAAGGAAATAAAGTTTTGGGAATCTGAGATATTTTAGGGTCTGACAGCCCTTATGGTGGATACACTAACTCATTTTCAACTTTGTCTACAGAGATGTGAAACAGATGCTCTTGAAGCTTGTAGAACTCCGGTCAAGTAACTGGGGTAGAGTCCATGCAACTTCAACATATAGAGAAGCAACACCAGAAAATGATCCTAATTACTTTATGGTATGCCAGTGTTTATATTTTAAGTTTTACTTATTGCTTGAATTCCGTTTTGGAAATTAGAAGAGCTACATAAAGCTGTTCTCAGAATTCAGTGCCTAATAACTGTCTTCACTGGTTTGAGTGACATGGCAGCCATCAGACTGGGTAAAAAAGAGAAGAGACCTGGAATTCTCCAGTGAAAGGGTGGACTAGAGAAAGATATATCCAATGGCAAGAGAGATTGACAAGGCTTGGACTTAGGTGAGCACAGGGATGCCAGGAAGCAGCTTTTCCAGAGAATTTATAACCAAGGACCTGCATCTCAGACTTTTACTTTGCATGTTGTAGTAACGAAAAATAAAATAAAAATGGTTGGCCGGGCGTGGTGGCTCACACCTGTAATCCCAGCACTTTGGGAGGCCAAGGTGGGCAGATCACCTGAGGTCAGGAGTTCAAGACCAGCCTGACCAACATGGAGAAACCCCGTCTCTACTAAAACTACAAAATTAGCTGGGCGTGGCAGTACTTGCCTGTAATCCCAGCTACTCGGGAGGCTGAGGCAGGAGAATTGCTTGAAGCCGGGAGGCAGAGGTTGTGGTGAGCTGAAATCACGCCATTGCACTCCAGCCCAGGCAACAAGAGCACGACTCCGTCTCAGGGAAAAAAAAAAATGGCTACTAGGCCAATGATGCCCTGAAGCTCCTGACATGAACGAACATAAAGCAGCTGTGGAGAAATGTTCCTCCAGCCCTGGTCTTGGAAATTCTTAAAAGAAATGGTGGGGTTGGAAACCACAGCTAAAAATGCACTGACACTAAATGACAATGCACAACAGAACAGTTCACTGAAAGACAATAGACAGCACCGTTAGAACCACAGGAACTTGAGATAATAGAATGGAAATCTGAAAACCATAGACTTTCTCAGTGAAGTGAAAATGGCTACCAGGAAGTTAGGTTCCTTTGCTTGTTCTTGCATTATCAGGTGCAGACGAGTGACATCAGCCATGCTTCATTATTGTACTTACAAAAATCAATTCTGAAATGATTACATATTTTTATCACTTTGATTCATCCTAGAATGAACCAACATTTTATACATCTGATGGTGTTCCTTTCACTGCGGCTGATCCAGGTATGTTGTCTCACAGTCATTCCCTCCTCCCAGTTGTTTGGTAAAGTAGTAAATTTACAGAAAACCACATCCTCACCAGCACAAAATTGTAACTTTTTGATGTCTTCACATCATTCTAAAATACCAGTGTAATGGTTTGTCTAATACAGAATGCTGTTCATAGTGACCACTTGAAACATTTCAAATGAAAGTATGATTCCACATATAATGTCTTGTCACTTAACAACAGAGGATGGGAAGAATTCTCAATTAAATGCAACTATTTTAATTTTATATTTCCTCTAACTTTTTTATAATCTTAAATTTTCAGGTGATTAGAATGGAGGGGAAAGACGGTTCTAGTTCACTGCATAGTCAGCAACATATATTAATATGGGTTAATACTTTACACGAAGAATTACACATTTCATTCATACTTGGTGTGTGACAGTTAATTAAAATCCAAATCTCTGCGCATTTCCTCTTCCAGAAGAGGACCATTTATAGAAAGATTGCCTTAATTGTATTAGATGGAACTGTAGAGTGAGGAAGAGAAATTTTTCCCATTTGGTACAAACTGCAACCAGCTTATGGTTGGAATTTTTCCATTTGTTTCCTCTGGATTCCAAGCATTGACTGTCCTGTGTCTCTAGCACAGAGAAGTTTTTTTAGGGCAAGGAAGTAGAACTAAGTTACATGCTATGGGCATCTTAAACTTCACTAAATGTTACTAAATTGTTTTCCAGCATGATTATGCCACTTAATCTTCCCATCAGCAGCACATGAGGGTTCCTGCTCCTCATCTTTGGCAATACTTTTTATTAAACTTAATTTTTGTCCATCAGATTGTATGAAATTCTATCTTGCTGATATTTTATTTCCCTGACAAGTGATATTGAAGTTTTCTTGTTCTTGTTGACCTTTTTGATTTCTTTCTTTGAGAATTGCCTGCTAATACTCTTTGTTCATATTTCTGTTGGATCATTTGTCTGTCTTACTGATCTGTAATTCCTTTTGTAGTCTAGAACAAAGTGATTCTTAGCTGAGGGTTTCGGTTACCTTCTTTCTCTCAGTATTTGCCTGTCTTTGCATTTTGTTTATAATGTCATGTAGAACCTTTGAGTTTTAATGTGAACAAAATTTATCAGTCTTGTTTGTAATTTCTGTGGTTTAAGAAAGTTTCCTTACCATTTCTGTTTTCTTCTAAAAATCATTGTTCCTTTTTATTTTTAGGTCTTTAATCTACCAGTGCAGTTTTTATATAGGATGATATCATAGGAATTAAGTATCTTTTCCATTGCCTGTTGTCTCAACAATTGGTATTAAGCCATCCTTCCTTTCCTAGTTATAATAAGCCCCCTTTGTTGTATACTATGTAACTCTTCTATCAAATTGTGTGTCTTATTCCTGTGTTTGTGTGCATCTTTTTTTCTGTTAATCTCTTTCTATGCCAATACTACACTTAAATTATTTTTACCTTACTGTGAATCTTGCTATGTCTGGTAAGACAAATCTTTCCTCTTATTCTTAAAAATTACCTTGATTTATTTTGATTATTTGTTTTTTATTTTTTCTAACCTGTTTAATTGTTTCTAGTACTGTTCGATTTACAGAAATTCAGTTTGGTTGTTCAGTTTCTTTTCAAGGAAAAGAAGTAATGTAGACAGCCAGTAGATCTCAGTTTCTTTTTCTTAAGCGTTTTTTAATCTGCTATACTTCATGAAAGTAAATGAAATCTTACAGTTTTACAGAAAAATCAAGCTAAATTTTGTTTCTGCATTTTGTTCAAATAATCTTGACCTTTTCTCAGAGTTTCAAGTTATTTTTTCTCATCATTCTAAACATGCTTACTTCTGTCTCATATTTTTGTTTTATCTCTTAATTATAACCCTTCTGTTATTTCTGATCATCACACATAAAATTTTTGCCTTAACTGTCTTAAACTTTTATTTGGAAATGATTTCAAACTTACAGAAAAGTTACAAAAGTAAAATTGTACAAGGAATACCTTTTACCTAGGTGTACTTTTTGTTAACAGTTACTTGCTTTATCATTTGTGCTCTTTCCACACACTTTTCTTTTTTTTTTTTTTTTTTTTTTTTGAGACAGAGTCTCACTCTGTTACCCAGGCTGGGGTGCAGTGACGCAACCTCGGCTTACTGCAACCTCCACCTCCTGAGTTCAAGCAATTCTCCTGCCTCAGCCTCCCAAGTAGTTGGGATTACAGGCATGTGCCACCACACCCGGCTAATTTTGTATTTTTTTTTTTTTTATTGAGACAGGGTTTCACCATGTTGGTCAGGCTGGTCTTGACTTCCTGACCTTGTCCACACACTTTTTTTTTTTTCTTAAACCATTTGAAGTTTCATATTAATATGACCCTGATTAAATGCTTCAGTGCTTTTTCTTTTTTCTTTTTTCTTTTTTTTTTTTAAATGAAAAACACTGTGGCTTGGATTATAGGAACCTCTGTCCAAAATGGTTTTACATTTCCTTCTGCCAGGAGCCACAGAGTAGGTATCACTGACTTGGACAAATTTTTTGTTTTCTTGTCATAGGGGTTCTTTATGTACGTAGTAGGAATTTGAGGTGCAGGCCCATTGTTAAAAATTCTCTGGGGCACCAATTTCTACAAAGTGCTCTGTCCCTATTCCAAACCCAGGCAGACATGACCAAGCTTCCTGCTGTCTCGCAGGGAAGATAAAACACCACTGAGATATTTCTTGGTTTTTTTTCCTGATTCACCTTTTGTTTAAGATACCAGACCTTTGAGGGTCCCAGGTTTGTGCTGGTGAGGTTGGGCATGGAGCATGGATTTCATTTTCCTGTTTCACATGGGGCCCAAGACCTTGCTTTCTGACTTTCTGTGGGTTTTAAAATCCAAGCCCCTTAGTTACCGAGACCAACATCATCTGTCAGCCTCCCAGCTGCAGCAGCTGCAGTTTATATATGGCTTTCAGTTCCTTCTTCATTTGTGACCTGATGACTTGGTTTTTCTCTTTTGTGAACTTATTCATACATTTAAAAGAATGCCTGTCTTTTTGTAGCAGGAAGGTTTTACTATTAAAACGGTCTCTAAATTGTCAAAATTGGGTATCAAAATGTCCCCAGCCCTTGAAGCTGGAGTTACGGTTTTATGCAGACTGACACAGTCTTGGAAAAACATGGCTTTTACCCAGTCTAATATAATTGCAAAATTTCCGTTGGCTTCTGTTCATAAGAAACTATAAGGTAACTAGTCTTAATATATACTGATTCATTTTTTTATTCAGAGGTTAGGACTTCATAAAGAAATATTTAACTTAAAAGGTACCCAATAACTCTTCCTAAGACAATTGGCAGATAGGTGTAATATCACCTGTATTACCTTGGAGGACCCAATGAAAGGAAAGTTGGCAGAGCTGAAACGTTTACCAGGTAGCTGCCTTTCCCATCTCTCTGGGAAGAAAGGGAAGGAAAATCCCCCACTGTTAAAACTTTTGGTAGGTTAACTTCATCTGAGGAACAGAGACCAATTGTTGTTACCTGCTTACTTTACCAGATAGCTTTCTTTACTTCCTTGTGGAGGAGTATAGAGGGAGTTGGAAACCAGTAGTATTTGATTAATATCTTTCCAATGGAAGGACTGTTCTTCCCCAACAGTTATATAACCATTATTTTGTCTGATGGAAAGCAGCAGTAGAGGATATAAACACATTGGCTATGAATGTACATCACCTACAGTGGCTTTGATTTCCAACTTATATCTATAGTACTATATGTAATTACTTTAAGATTTCTGAGCATGCAGGGGGGCAAAAGTCATAATATTAAAAAACATTTAGGGGTGATTGGTCATTTCATGTGATATTTTTTCAGTATTTAGTTTTTCTCCTATGTTTACAGATTACCAAGAGAAATATCAAGAATTACTTGAAAGAGAGGACTTTTTTCCAGATTATGAAGAAAATGGAACAGATTTATCCGGGGCTGGTGATGCGTAAGTTTTCTTCAGTTACTAACATCGTGAAATTTCTGTATCTAATTTGTAGGTGGAGATTAGACAAAGTAGCTCATGAAGGAATGGTGTTTGGGGCCAGGCGCAGTGGCTCGTGCCTGTAATCCCAACACTTTTGGGAGGCTGAGGAGGGCAGATCACTTGAGGCCAAGAGTTCAAGACCAGCCTGGCCAACATGGCGAAACCCTGTCTCTACTAAAAGTACAAAAATTAGCCAGGATCACAGAATCACAGCTACTCGGGAGGCTGAGGCACAAGAATTGGTTGAACTTGGGAGGCAGAGGTTGCAGTGAGCCGAGATCGTGCCACTGCACTCCAGCTTGGGAGACAGAACTAGATTCTGTCTCAAAAAAAAAAAAAAAAAAAAAAAAGGCATTTTGATTTGATGGTGCTATGTGGTAGTGTTTATGTACTAAAAATTTCAGAAAATTGTATTAACTCACAGACTAGTTCTGAAAAATGTATAGTTGAGGAAAATAACCATTAAAATATAGTATACTTAAGCATAATTATTTTTTTAAAATAGATTCTATTGTATTTAGACTTTAAGAAGCTCTCAAACTTATGTAAGATCTTGGGCAACTTCTGTTCTACTTCTCCATCTATAAAATAAGAATAGTAGTACCTGTTCTTGAGTCTTTTTTTTTTTTTTTTTTCCTGAGAACTACATGAGAATACATAAATACTTAGCCTTCTGGCACACAGTAGAAGGCTCAAATCTTAGCTATTAAAGGGTAAGTTAAGAGTAAATAAAACAGATTACTATGTAAAAATGTTTGAACTGATAAGATGTTAATTATAGGACTGTTTATATATCTGTTTCTTCACCTGCCACTCTTTGTAATTAAAGATCCCTTTAACATATTACTCACTTACCATCAGATTGCACTACATTTTCTTATAGAAGGACCAGGAAATTGTGAGGTTTAGTACCAATTCTGTTAACAACTTGTGTATATTTGGACAGGCTACTTAGTTTCTTTTCTTCCTAAGTAGGAGATGGGAGGGAATAAATTATATCTTGAACTTATTTTTTTTTAATATCTCCTGTGTTGTAGATTTTTTTTAAAAAGTGAACCACTTTTATTCTAGTGATATTTTAATTATGTGTCGGTTTGAGGTCTAGAAATACAATTGTTGCTGTACTTCTATATTCTAGTTTAATAGAAAACAAAAAAAATACAGGGATTTAAGGACCCAGGCAGAACTAGGAAAGTTCCATCTACTTGGGTATATCGCTGGAAGATAAAGTTGTTCTTGGCATTGAACTTCAGGTTATCCTCTTAAGTTTATTTGGTAAGCATCATATTCTCTTGCCCTAATGAGCTCATGGTTATTTCAACACATGGCCCTGTATTGGAAATGGGGAAGAAACAGAAAAGGACTCATCAGCAGTTGGTAGGGTTGGCAAGATTGTTTTTTCATGCTTGTAGGTGGAAGGGATTGGATTATTGGAGGGGTGGGGAAGATGTTGATAGAATCATGTTATGGAGGAAAAGGGGTAAGACCTGGAGTCAAATTCTGGCCCCGCCACACACTTAAAATTTTACATTGTTCATTTAACCTTCCAGAATCTCTTTATTTTCCATCTCCAAAATGAAGATGATCGTAATGCATATCTTTTTAAGATGGCTATGGACATTCAGTAAGAATGTGTAGATTAAATCCTTAATTGACACTTTAAATCTTTCCCCCCATACTTAACTATGGGAAGCCTTGCTTTCCACCATTTTAAACTACCTAATAGTTGGAAAAAAATCTGGAATAGATGATCTCAAAAGTAGCTTCCTGTGAAAATCTGATTCCAAATAAATGGGAATGTGACTAAATTGTCATCATGGGAATAACCCAGCAGAAATCATAGCAGGAATAGCACTTTCTGTTATTAAGTAGACATAAAATATTAGTGCATCACTAGAGGTGAATGGCATATTTGAAATTATGTTCTATTAATAGTTATATTCTAATTGTTTGTTGATAAGGTAAATTTATTAATATCAATCTTGAGCCCCAAGTTTATATGTCAAGCCTTTGATTAACTTTCAAGTTATAGAATTTAACTTATGTCTAAAAGTATATATATTCTTTACTATAATTTCACACACAAGGGACTCAGAATCTGTAAAATTTTACTTACCAAATTAAGCATTTGGTTGTCCGAAGACTGCCATTAATGTAATTCTAAAGTTAGGCTTGTGTTCTATTATAACTCAGTCTAGGAAAGTTGTATTACATTATTTTTTTCATGATTTAGCATCTTACTTTCTGAATTGAAAAACCTTACACTTATGAATCATCTTTGCTTTTACAGATACTTGGATGATATTGATGATGAGATGGACCCAGAGATAGAAGAAGCTTATGAAAAGTTTTGTTTGGAATCAGAGCGTAAGCGAAAACAGTAAAGTTAAATTTCAGCATATCAGTTTTATAAAGCAGTTTAGGTATGGTGATTTAGCAGAACACAGGAGAGCAAGAAAATGTGTCACATCTATACCAAATTAAGGATGTTGAGTTATGTTACTAATGTATGCAACTTTAATTTTGTTTAACACTATCTGCCAAAATAAACTTTATTCCCTATAACTTAAAATGTGTATATATATATAATAGTTTATTATGTACAGTTAATTCTACTGTTTTGGCTGCAATAAAATCGATTTTGAAATAAATGAAATGTTGAAAATTTTGCTAGTTGGTTAGATGCTTATCCTTTAAATTCTACTTTTCTTGAGGGGAAAAAGTCTTCGTCTGGAAATACATATTACTGCAAAAATGTAGCATCCTTTTTTAGGTAGGAGTATTATAGCTTTCATTTTAGTTTGACATTTAGTGTCCCAATGAATTGAATTTCAAATATGAATCATAATCTTGAAAATCTTTAGCACTAAAGTCTTGGAATATATCAACAACTGATTTACATATGCAGATGCTATTTGATACCAAGGGCTTTTTAAATGTCATGGGGGGGAAAAACCCAACTTGGTGAACTCCCAGCTAAACAACCAAGACTTCACTGAAGATTTATTCCAATTCTAGAATTGTTCTTTTTTATTTTTATTTTTTCAACTGACTAACTTCATTACCTTAAAGCCTAGAACATTATTCTGCTTTATTTATATGGCTTTCTCACTTTTATTTTGTAGCATGGGTTGCATCGACTTTTTTACTAGAGAATTTTACTAGATATTTGTCATTCAAGTTTTCATCTGCTTTATAATTGATACACCTTGAGGGTCACTTTTCTAATACTTTTACTATAATGTGGTACCACCTCAGCCCTAATAAATAATATTTTTACCTAATGTCAAATCTTTTTCCAGCTAACTAAAAACTATGTACAAAAGGATTGCTTGTAAATATGCATGTAAATAGTTCTGTTAATAACCCACTGTTTTACATTTGGTACATCTGTGTCTGCTAATACAGTTAGCTTTCTCACTTTTCTGCTTGTTTGTTCAGTCTGAATTAAAATTAGACTTTGAAAATAAAGCTTAAATAGTTCTGTTTCCTCTAAATTTTTGAAGTAGCATCTGGTATTTTAAATAATTTGCTGTTGAACTTAAATGACATAATGAATTTACTTAATGGTTTGAAATCAAAGAAATCATATTAGAAGATATTTTATTCATTCTCTGAGTAAGAATTCAGTAACAAGTCTACCTTGAAAAACTAGCAAATATAAAACATTAAAACTTTAAAATTCCTTCTATAAAGGAAATAATGTACGTAATTGTGGTTTTTGGAAGTTGTAAGAAATGTTTTTCAAAATGGCTCCTGTAACATGGCAGCTATTAACATAATCTGCAGTTCTCTAAAGATAGCACTGACTATAAATATTGGAGGGAGAGGAGGTGTAGAGAAGGGATGGTGCATTAGACCAGGGACAAGGAATGCTAACTGCATATACTTGAAACTTCTAGCAGCTGCTCTGTGAATAACCGTCCAGTATTTGTCTACTAGCTCATTGTCACCAACTACTGCTCTACTCACAGTAGCTACTGACAAGATCAATATCTGTTCCCGGTATTATGCTTAATTAAAAAAGCACAGAAATCTAGCATCTTAAAACAATCATTTTATTATGCTCATGGACTCTATAGTTCAGGAACTTGGAGAGGGCACAATGGGGATGGCTTTATTCTATGATGTCTGAGGCCTAGGCAAGGAAAACTAAGGGCTGAGGGTAATTTGAATATCTGAGAGCTATAATCATCTGAATTCATGGTACTGAGATGACTTTTAAAGCCAAGACTAGATTGGAATCGTTCACCAGAACCATCTACACTTGTCCATGTAGGTTGAACTTCTCACAGCATGTTGCCTGGATTCTGAAGGGCCATTTCAGAAGACCCAGAAAGCAGCTGCATTTGGAAGTTACACAGCATTAGTTCCATTATATTCTCTTGGTCCTAAGGGAGTTACTAAAGCCATATCACATAGGCCATCAAGGAGCATGTGGCCATATTTTAAAACTAATGGCTTGAGCCTGGTGGTCTTTGGTTGACCAGACTTTGCATAATTGACTACACCAGTACATAATGAAAGGAAGAGTTGCCCCCGTCCACAATTGTTGGCCTTTACGATTGTCATGCCTTAAACAGAAACGTGTCAGTAAGTCTTGAGGAAAGATCATTTTCCAATGAGCAAGGACACAGAGCTGCTAGTAAATATAGTCTTGCGTTCTGGCAAAAAAAAAAAAAAAAAAAAAAAAAAAAAAAAACAACACAAATATTGGTCTTAACCTAGAAGCTGTCATCAACTCTGACCCTCTGTCTTTATGTTGTTAATGCTCTTCAGCCATAGACTACCAGGAACACACTGTACCTGAACGTGTTGAGCTTACTAGGTTTTGTTTTTTTGTTGTTTTTTGTTGTTTTTTGTTTTTGTTTTTGTTTTTGAGGCAGAGTATTGTTCTTGTTGCCCAGGCTGGAGTGCAGTGGCATGATCTCAGCTCACCTCAACCTCCGCCTCCCGGGTTCAAGCAATTCTCCTGCCTCAGCCTCCCAAGTAGCTGGGATTACAGGCATACACCACCATGCCTGGCTAATTTTGTATTTTTAGTAGAGACGGGGTTTCGCCAGGTTGGCCTCAAACTCCCAATCTCAGATGATCTGCCCACCTCGGCCTCCCAAAGTGCTGGGATTACAGGCGTGAGCCACCTCGCCCGGCCTGAGCTTATTGTTGCAGTAAAGGAGAACATACACCTTGTGGGAGTTGTGGGATGCATCAGTAAGAGTGTGTTAGAATCTGTGATAGGATTTGGGCTTTGGTGATTTAGGGGATGGTCTAAAACTTAACGTTCACTCTAGGCTGGGTCTTGCCAGAAAGCAAGCTTAATTCTATAATTAGGTACTTCATTAAATCTTTAGAGAGGACAGATGCATATGGATTAAGTTGTACTTTAGGGGGAAAAATCATTCACATTTAATGAGAGGAGGATGTTTGGTATGAAAGTAAACTCTAGGACTCAAAGTGGCTCAAACTGAAAAAAAAGCTCCACCACTGTCAGGGGGACAGGCAAGGCAGCTGCAAAGTTAACATGAAACTGTTAGGTCCTGCAGCAGCTATAAAATACCATCATGACTCCCTCATGTGACCACTGCTTTGTTGGCTGTGACACCCTTAGACCTATTTTGCTATAACCCATCTACT
This sequence comes from Pan troglodytes, assembly GCF_028858775.2. Lineage (NCBI taxonomy): Eukaryota > Metazoa > Chordata > Mammalia > Primates > Hominidae > Pan > Pan troglodytes. The sequence continues at coordinate 69,265,962 of NC_072402.2, forward strand.
ACTGGGGATATCCAGTTGCTAAACTTGCCCTCACCTCATTGCAGCACCAATCTCTAGTTAATTCTCACATCTAATCTTGCTACAGAAATAGCATCCAACCCAGAACTGGTCTCCTTTCCCTTATAGCTTGCTCAGAACCCTACATTGGGAACCCAAACCTTACCAAAGATGGCACCCCCTGCCCTCTTGTGGAATGCACCATCTTTGCTGCTTCTGGTTCCCTTGCTTGCAAATCAATAAATGGTTTTGTCAGAAGACAGGCTTGAGCCTGGTGATCTTTGGCGGACTAGACTTCAGCAGATGTAAATAATTTAAGCTCATGTATGCTGCTGCTCTATTGTGTCAGCCTGGCAAAATACCAGCCCTGGATGAACCCAACACTGCTTCTGCATCCTTGCAGCTGGAGGTCGTTTCTGGTAGGTTTTTATCACTGTAAATTCATGCTCAGCACATTGAGTTAGGCTGTCAGTACTGCCAACAATGTTAATGTGTTTCTCTTCAATCCTTCTGTAACTATTTCAAACCCTTTTCCCTCTAAAGCCCCTTTCACCCCCTAACTGATTACCTCGCAGGGAAAAAACAAAAAACATGATACCCATGTACACAAATGCATCTGCATTCACTTCATCCCTCCTCTTCCTGTACAGGAAGAATCCCTCCTCTTATTAAAGGCCAGTTATTCAACATGTGCTGCAATCCTATCTCCTCTCGTTCTCTCATGGAGTCTGTTGTTACTTGGTCTGTATTTTTCCTCTCTTTCTCCATTGGCTCTTTGCATGGACAGTTGAACACACCATTCTCATCAGAAGAAATCTGCTTCTCATATTTGTATCTGACCACAGTCCTATCTCTGCTTCATAGTCAGACTTCTCAAGTGCCTTCCCATGTTTTCCATGTCCTTACCTCCTATTTGCGCTTAAAACCCACTATGGCTCCTGCCCCCACTATATACAGTGGCCCTCACTAGAGTCACCAATGACCTCTATGACAGTAAGTCCTGGAGAGACTTCATTCTTAGCTTATCCTGTGGCAATATGTGACATTGTTAAGTGACACTAAAATTGAAAACCTCAGGCTGGGCGCGGCGGCTCATGCCTGTAATCCCAGCACTTTGGGAGGCTGAGGCGGGCGGATCACAAGGTCAGGAGATCGAGACCATCCTGGCTAACACGGTGAAACCCCATCTCTACTAAAAATACAAAAAATTAGCCGGGCGTGGTGGTGGGCGCCTGTAGTCCCAACTACTCAGGAAGCTGAGGCAGGAGAATGGCGTGAACTTGGGAGGCAGAGCTTGTAGTGAACCCAGATTGCACCACTGCACTCCAGCCTGCGTGGCAGAGTGAGACTCTGTCTCAAAAAAAAAAAAAAAAGAAAAAGAAAACCTCTAGGCATTTAGGACACAGTTAACTTGCTTTCCATCTTCATGCTGTTCCTCCTCCATGTTTTTGTGGGCTTCTCTTCCTTTACCTAATCTGTACATACTAGTGTTCTTCAAAGTTCAGTCCTAAACATTCTTTTCTCATGTCACAATATTCTTGGACTATTTCATCCTCTCCTGTAGCTTCAGTTAGCAGCTATCAGCCAGTGACCTCCAGATTTGTTTCTATCTCCTGATTGCAGACCTTTACTAATTTACCATTTCGATCAGGTGGACTAACAAAATTTAAATCATGCTATCAGTAAATTTGCTCTTCCTCTTAACATCCCCCCTCTTATCAGTAGCACTGCCACCTATCCACTTGTCCCAACCAGAAACCCTGATTGCTTATGACTCCTACCCCTCCCTTAGCCCCAGGTTCAACCACCATCAAGTATACAGTCAATCTCCTAAATATTTCCTGGAGCTGTGCTCATCATCTTCACTGCCCAGGTCCTGCGTCCAAGCTGCCATGATCTCTACTGTTGCTTTTTCAAAAACCTTCTACTGAGCTATCCACATCAACCTTGCATCCTATAATCCTTTCTCCACTTAGCAGTTCCAAGAATCTTTCTAATGGACAAATCGCATCACAAAACTCTGTAGTAGATAGGATTTCGATATAGGAGGTTCTTAGAAGGTAAAAGGTGGGGGTGGGACAGGAACTAAGTTAGCATTATGTCATACAAACTGATGTTACAGGTCAATGAAAATGTGATCTTCTAAAGATGCCTTTATTTACACTTCATGGAAGATTGATATCAATTTGCATATCAGCCTTTTTTAAATGGAGGTAAATTAGGGGTTTATGTTGCCCCCCATCCTGTGGTGCTGCCACATTTGCTTAAACACCTTGTTGTTTTCTGTTTTTGTTTTTGTTTTTGAGATGGAGTCTTGCTCTGTTGTTCAGGCTGGAGTGCAGTGGCACGATCTTGGCTCACTGCAACTTCCCCCTCCCAGGTTCAAGCAATTCTCCTGCCTCAGCCTCCTGAGTCGCTGGGATTACAGGTGCCTGGCACCATGCTCAGCTAATTTTTGTATTTTTAGTAGAGATGGGGTTTCACCATGTTGGCCAGGCTGGTCTGGAACTACTGACCTCAGGTGGTCCGCCTGCCTTGGCCTCCCAAAGTGCTGGGATTACAGATGTGAGCCACCGTGCCCAGCCTACTTAAACACCTTGTAATAAACAATTATACCTCAATAAAGCTGTTTAAAACACACACACATACAACTTGGCCAAAAATAGAGACCTCTTTTTTTCCTAATTTGGTGTCAGAGAATATAAATCTTGAGTCCATAAATCCCTAATGTTCTGTACTCTGCCTGCCTACCTCTGTATCCCACTCCAGGATTCCCTCCCCTTCAGGCCTCTTTCCTCCCTAACCATGCTTAAACCACATTTGCTTTCTTTCAGTCCTTTTTAAAGGGAAAGCTCCTTCCCTTGGGCCTCACAGCCTTAACACAGGGACCTTAACCTCTGCTTGAAATACTTTTCCCCCTACTTTACCTGGCTAACACGTACTTAAATTTCAAACTTCAGTGGAAATATTTTCTCATCTTAGGTTAAATCTGCTCATTACACGTATTCCATGGAGATATTGCTAGTTCCGTTCCAGACTACTACAATAAAGCAAATATTGCAATAAAGTAAGTTGGGAATTCTTTGGTTTCCCAGTACATATAAAAGTTACGTTTATACTATACTGAGGCCTATTAAGTGTGCGAAAGCATATTCTTTAAATATACATACCTTAATTTAAAAATTCTTTATTGCTAGAAAATACAAATGATCATATGAGTCTTCAGTGAATCGTAATCTTTTTGCTGGTGGAGGGTCTTGCCCCAGTGTTGATAGCTGTTGACTGATTCGGGTGGTGGTTGCTGAAGGCTGGGACAGCTGTGGCAATTTCTTAAAATAAGCCAACAATGAGGTTTGCCTCTTCCTTTCAAGAAAGATTTATCCAGTTTGCAATGCTGTGTGATAGCATTTTAACCACAATAGAACTTCTTTAAAAATTTGAGTCAATCATCTTAAACCCTGCTGCTGTTTTATCAACAAAGTTTATGTAATATTCAAAATCCTTTATTGTCATTTCAACAATACTCAGCATCTTCACTAGGAGTAGTTTCCATTTCAAGAAATCACTTTCTTTGCTAATCCATAAGAAGCAACTCAGGCCAGGCGCCGTGGCTCACGCCTGTAATCCCAGCACTTTGGGAGGCCGAGGCAGGCGGGTCACAAGGTCAGGAGTTCGAGACCAGCCTGGACAGCATGGTGAAACCCTGTCTCTACCAAAAATACAAAAAATTAGCCGGGCATGGTGGCGCATGTCTGTAGTCCCAGCTACTCGGAAGGCTGAGGCAGAAGAATTGCTTGAACCCAGCAAGCGGAGGTTGCAGTGAGCCAAGATTGTGCCACTGCACTCCAGCCTGGGTGACAGAGCAAGACTCCATCTCAAAAAAAAAAGAAGCAACTCATCCATTCAAGGTTTATCAGGAGATTGCAGCAATTCAGTCACATCTTCAGGCTCCCCTTCTCATTCAGTTCTCTTGCTGTTTCCATCACATCTGCAGTCACTTCCTTCACTAAAGACCTGAAGCCCTCAAACTCAACCATGAGGATTGGAATAAACTTCTTCCAAACTTCTCTTAATTGGATATTTTGACCTCCTCCCATGAAGCACAAATGTTCTCAATGGCATCTAGAATGGTGAATCTTTTCCCAAAGGTTTTCAATTGATTTTGCCCAGATCCATTAGAGACATCACTCTGTATAGCAGCTATAGCCTCACGAAATGTATTGTTTAAATAATAAGACTTGAAAATCAAAATTACTTCTTGACTCTTAGGCTGTAGAATGGATGCTGCGTTAGCAGACATGAAAACAACATTAATCTCCTTGTACGTCATCAGAGCTCTTAGGTGACCAGGTGCATTGTCAATAAGTAGCAATATTTTAAAAGAAATCTATTTTTCTGAATGTCATTTTCAACAGTGGGCTTAAAATATTCAGTAAATCATACTCTAAACAGATGTGCTGTCATCCAGGCTCTGTTGTTTCTGGAGTGCAGGCAGAGTAGATTTAACATAATTCTTAAGGGCCCTAGGATTTTGAAATGAGAAATGAGCATTGGTTTCAACTTCAAGTCACCAGCTGCATTAGACCTTCACAAGACAATCAGCCTGTCCTTTGAAGCTTTGAAACCAGGCATTAATTTCTCTCTGGCTATGAAAGTCCTGGATGACATCTTCCACTAGAAGGCTGTTGCATCTACATTAAAAATCCGCTGTTTTGGCCACCTTCATCAATGGTCTTCGTTAGATCTTCTGGACAACTTGCTGCAGCTTCTACATCAGCACTTGTGGCTTCACCTTGCCCTTTTATGTTACAGAGATGGCTTCTTTCCTTAAATTTCATGAACCAACTACTGATAGCTTTAAACTTTTCTTCAACTCCCTCACCTTTCTCAGCCTTCATAGAATCAAAGAGAGTTAGGGCTTTGTTCTGGATTAGGCTTTGGTTTAAGGGAATGTTGTAGCTGGTTTGATCTTCTATCCAGACCATTCAAACTTCCTCCCTGTCAGTAATAAGGCTGTTTTGGTTTTTCTTATTATTCATGTGTTCACTGGAGTAGTACTTTTAATTTCCTTTAAGAATTTTTTCTTTGTATTCACAACTTGGCTGTTTGACACAAGAGGCTTAGCTTTCAGCCTATCTTGGCTTTCAACATGCCTTCCTTACAGGCTTAATCATGCATTTCTAGGTTATGATTTAAAGTGAGAGACATACAACCCTCTTTTACTTGGACACTTAGAAGCCACTGTAGGGGTATTACTTTGCCTAATTTTGATATTGTTGTGTCTCAAGGAATAGGAAGGCTCTAGGAGAGGGTGAGAGATGAGAGTGGCCAGTGAATATAGCAGCTAGACACACACAATATATATCAATCGACTTGTTACTAGTGGAAGAGATCTGAGTTACCCCAAGTTACCAGCAGCCTATCCTTGCAGGTCCATAGCAACTTCAGTCCTGGCCTCCTCAGAGAAGAAAGAATTTGACTGACAGACATAAAGCAGAAAAGAGACTGAGGCAAGTTCCAGAGTAGGAATGGAGGTTTATTTAAACAGGCATTAGAACAGGAAAGAAAGGAAGGTACGCATGGAAGAGACCCAAGTGGGCATGTGAAGGTTAAAGAGAGAAGGCCAGCCGGGTGCAGTGGCTCACGCCTATAATCCCAGAACTTTGGGAGGCTGAAGCAGGTGGATCATGAGGTCAGGAGTTCAAGACCGGCCTGGCCAAGATGGTGAAACCCTGTCTCTACTAAAAATACAAAAAAATTAGCTGGGTATGGTGGTGGGCGCCTGTAATCCCAGCTACTCGGGGAGGGGGCTGAGGCAGAGAATTGCTTGAACCCGGGAGGCGGAGATTGCAGTGAGCTGAAATCGCGCCACTGCACTGCAGCCTGGGCGACAGAGTGAGACTCCGTCTGAAAAAAAAAAAAAAAAAAAGGAGAGAGAGAGAGAAGGTCAAGCGCCGCATTTAACCATGATCTTAGGATGGGCTCCCTGCATGCTCAGAGCCCTCTTTACCCTTGGGAAGTGAGCACACACAGTGATTTTATGGATTTATACATATGCCCATCTGAGGCTTTCTTCCTTTTTCCGGTGGAGTGTATCAGAAAAATCATACTTCATCACTTTTGTCTCTTAACCGGCATGCCCAGGAAGTTGCTTCTCTCTGGGGCCTGCATTCAATTAACATTTTGATGTTAACAGGTGTGGGCCATCAGGAAATGGCCTTTCCCTGGCGCTGCCAAATTTTCATTTTTAGAGAGGCCATGTGATAATTGCTGAACCATCACCCAACGTTTCTAGTGGGTGGGTGGCAGGGGAGAGCCCTCTCCTGCCTTGCTCATGCCTAACTACCTGTAACAGATTCAGTTCGCCATTTTATAATGTATGAGCATGATCTGTGGTCCCCCAAAACAACTACAGTAGTGACATCAAAGATCAGTGATCACACAGATCACTCTAACAGATACAAAAATAATGAAAAAGTTTGAAATATTGTGGGAATTACCAAAATGTGTCAGAGAGACACAAAGTGAGCACATGATGTTGGAAAAAAATGGCACCCATACACTTGCTCCATCAAGGTTGCCTCAAACCTTCCATTTGTAGTAAACTCAGTATCTGCAAAGCACAATAAAATGCACAATAAAACAAGGTATGCCTCTCTATGCTCTCACAAACCTCTGTATTTTATCTTAGAAACACTCACCACAACTGTAATAAATGATTGTTTATTCTTTCTTTCCAGTTAATCTCTAGCTCTGATATTCACCCGCAAAGAACTGGGCCACCTTCCCTGCTTTATCCCCACTATGCCTAAACACAGAGTGAGTGTTCCATAAACACTTGTTTAGTGGCAATAAATATAGCAGACACATTTATTTGCCATTTTATAAGGAAAAAAGGTGCAGATACATAGACGACCTATTTTCTGATACCAAATTAGGAAAAGAAGAGTTCTCCATCTTTGGCCAAGTTTTGTTTTTTTTTTTTCTAAACAGCTTTACTGAAGTATAATCGTTTTTTACCTTATTTAAAAATAAGTACCACTCTACTAAAACGCGCTCTGTGGTTAGTTCTCGGCTGGACCGTTCAAAAGGCTGATCCTTACAGCCTTTATTATTAATAGAACCAGGTCGGGACTGCTTTTGCGTGGGACACCAGAAGTAAAAAATCAAAGAGGAGCCAACCCGATTCCGAACAAGGAAACACCCGTCCCCTTCCTACACCAATTCCTGCTCCGCCCTTAGTAGGGAACGCAGCGAGGGCAAACTCCGGAGTGGAGGGGCGGGACGTCCGGCCCTTCCTGTTGTGGAGGGGCGGGACTTCCTGTCTTCCCTGTTGCGGAGCTCTGAAGCGGCTCCCTGAGGGCGCTGGTTTTGAACTGGTCTTGTGCGGTTTGCGCTTTCTCTTAGTGGTTGCAGTTGGCGCTGTCTCCGCTTTCCTGTTGCGTGGCGGGCGTCTTGGCCAAAACACTCTCCCTGCCACCTTATTCCTCTAGGGTTGTGATTTTTTTCTTTCACCAAGAAATATCACTCGCTGGTAATTTGTCAAACTGAAGAAACCCCTGAAGAAGTAGTGGTGGGCAGGCGCCGACGCTGCGGCTTCCAGAGCATTTTGGCAAATCAAAGCCAGGGACCGTTGCTGGGCGACATTTCCGCAACTTTTCGGCTCCGAACTGCTGTGAGTGGAAGACTTTTGGTGGTTGTTTTGATCAGGCTCCTTCTGTAACTAGAGACTATAGCATTTTGAAAGAAATGAGATTCTCATTCATGTCAAGAACAGACGTGTGGATTTTTCAGTGTTAAACATACCCTGACGTAATGTGCTGGGTGATGAGAACGCAAGCGGGAATGAGACTGTAGAGATGAGAATGGCAGTGTGGGTTGGAGCCGGGTTATGCTTTCCTATGGTATGCCAAGAACCTTAGTCATTACACTGTTTGTTGTGTATGCTTGATTATTTAAAATTAGAAAACCGCCTCAGTAAAGCTATTTAAAAAAGAAAAGAAAGACCTGACCAAAGATAGACTATTTTTCCCAAATTGGAATCAGAAAATGTCTTCCATCTATTTATCAGCACCCGTTTTTTCCCCTAAAATACCAAGTAGACATACCCGATATATACGTGTGTGTTTATATATATATCTGTAATCTATATTGCCATTTGATAAGTACGTAAACAGGTGATGTAAAGCACTTGGTATGGAGTGACTTGTGGAAAGTTACCTATGTCATCAATACTAGAGATGGATTGGAGAGAGAAGAAATTCCAGACAGTTGCAGGAGTTGGAGAGTCTATGGCCTGAAAAAGAGAAAGAGGTAGAGAGAGCCAGGTTCCAAAGACAGAAAATCAACAGGACTTGTTACAGGGGCATGGAGAGGAAAGTCAAGTTTTAGAATATTGGCTGCTAACAATGAGACACCATTAATTCAAATTGCAAATTCAAGAGGAGCAATTTACTTATTTTTCATCATTCAAATGTTTATTGTGCCATTTACTATTTGCCTAATACTGTTTTAGATGCCAGAGATACTGTTGCATATAAGACAGATAAGGCCCCTGCTTCGGTTGAGTTTATATCCTAGTGGGAGAAAATAAAAAGCAAGTAAATAATCAATTTTGATGATAGATTCTATGAAGAAAAAACTTGAAGAGGGATGACAAATGATTGGGAGATGTTTGGGAGTAACTTTAACTTAGTTGGTCGTTGGGCCCTTGTAGGAGTTACATTTGTGCTGAAACCTTGATGATGATAAAGAACCAGCCTTGTGATTAGCCAAGGAAAAGACAAGGCAGGCAGAAAGAACGGCAAAGATGGGAAAGAGCTTGTTTAAAGAACATTTAAAATGCCAATGTATCTAAAGTGCCCTGTAGAAGTAGGAGAGAGTTGAGAAATGACATTGGGAGAGGTAGATAGGACCAGATTGTGTGGCCTTTGTAGGCCATAGTTTAGGAGTTTGGATTTTAAGTAGAAATGGAAGGTACTGGTGGGTTTTAAGCCACGAAGTGATAGATGTGATTTTCATTTTAAAAGATCCCTGTGGGTACTACTGTATGCAGACTGGATTTGAGGGAAGAGATGAGAGTGAAAGTGCAATTAGGGGGTATTACAGAAGCCTGCTTTTGGTAGGAGTGATTAAGTTCCATTTTAGTTATGTTGAGTTTGATTTATCTATGGGACAGGGACATAGAGAGCGGTCTAGCAGGCAGCCACCTGAAAGCTCGTGAGAGGTCAGGTACATTTAGTTCTCTAGAGAAAGAAAATTAAAAGTGTGTGAATCTCCTCAGGAGAGACCATGTGGTTAAATATTTACTTATATCCTGACATATCCTCAGAAGATTACAGAGGATATCACCTACAGCTGATTACATACATTAAAGTGGGTAAGGTTAAAAAAAGACAAGGTGGGCCAGGTGCGGTGGCTCACGCCTGTAATCCCAGCACTTTGGGAGGCCAAAACGGGCGGATCACGAGGTGTGGAGTTCGAGACCATTCTGGCCAACATGGTGAAAACCTGTCTCTACTAAAAATACAAAAAATGAGCCGGGCGTGGTGGCACGCACCTGTAGTCCCAGCTACTCAGGAGGCTGAGGCAGGAGAATCACTTGAACCCGGGAGGCAGAGGTTGCAGTGAGCCCAGATTGCACCACTCTACTCCAGCCTGGCAACAGAGTGAGACTCTGTCTCAAAAAAAAAAAAAAAAAAAAAAAAAAAAAAAAAAAAGACAAGGTGGGGCATAAAAGTGACATGAGTGTTATGTTAAGAAGGGATGAAATGTGGACTAAGGTCAGGTCTTGAAGAATCCTTGATTTAAGGGAATGGTGAAGAAGAATGATTAAACTAAAAACAGGTAGAAGTGAAGAAGAAAACTGTGGCAGCCCAATGTTAGGGGAGAAAAGTAGGGGGAAAGAGAGTTTGGTGCAAGGGAATGTAGACAATGCTGTTACACGTTGATGAGGTTTAGTAGGATGAAGACTAAAGTCATTGGGTATAAGAAGACATTGGTGACCACTGTGAAACAATGTCAGTAAAGAGATAGAGGTGAAAGCTGGATTGCAGTGAATTGAAGACTGATAGGAGAGAAGGTTGGTAGTGAGTGAATACTACACTTGAGCTGTTTATAGGTAGGAAATAGGGATAAAGTGAAAGTGTTTTCTATAGAACGTTATTTTTTTCTGGCAGGTAAAACTTGATCATCTGGGTAGTAGAAGGGGATAATGTGGAAGGGGATGGGGTTAGTGTTAGAAAGGAATAAAAACATTTCATAAGATTGCTTGAGTGCCTGCAAGGCAGCATCCACAGTGCTGGTCACTGTCATATTTGTTTTCTCTTTTAATACACACAACAATCCTGTTACTACTCCCATTTTACAAATGAGGAACAACCTGAGACTTATAGCTAGCTAGTAAATGGTAAGGTGTGAATGAAACCCAACTCTTTTTTTTTTTTTTTTAATTGATCATTCTTGGGTGTTTCTCACAGAGGGGGATTTGGCAGGGTCATAGGACAATAGTGGAGGGAACGTCAGCAGATAAACAGGTGAACAAAGGTCTCTGGTTTTCCTAGGCAGAGGACCCTGCTGCCTTCCGCAGTGTTTGTGTCCCTGGGTACTTGAGATTAGGGAGTGGTGATGACTCTTAACAAGCATGCTGCCTTCAAGCATCTGTTTAACAAAGCACATCTTGCACTGCCCTTAATCCATTTAACCCTGAGTGGACACAGCACATGTTTCAGAGAGCACAGGGTTGGGGGTAAGGTCATAGATCAACAGCATCCCAAGGCAGAAGAATTTTTCTTAGTACAGAACAAAATGGAGTCTCCTATGTCTACTTCTTTCTACACGGACACAGCAACAATCTGATTTCTCTATCTTTTCCCCACATTTCCCCTTTTTCTATTCGACAAAACCGCCATCGTCATCATGGCCCGTTCTCAATGAGCTGTTGGGTACACCTCCCAGATGGGGTGGCGGCTGGGCAGAGGGGCTCCTCACTTCCCAGAAGGGGCGGCCAGGCAGAGGCGCCCCCCACCTCCCGGATGGGGCGGCGGCCGGGCGGAGGCACCCCCCGACCTCCCTCCCGGATGGGGCGGCTGGTCGGGTGGGGGCTGCCCCCAACCTCCCTCCCGGACGGGGCGGCTGGCTGGGCGGGGGCTGGCCCCCCACCTCCCTCCCGGACGGGGCGGCTGCCGGACGGGGCGGCTGCCGGGCGGAGACGCTCCTCACTAACCAGACAGGGCAACTGCCGGGTGGAGGGGCTCCTCACTTCTCAGACGGGGCGGCTGCCAGGCGGAGGGGCTCCTCACTCCTCAGGGCGGCTGCCGGGCAGAGGGGCTCCTCACTTCTCAGATGGGGTGGCCGGGCAGAGACGCTCCTCACCTCCCAGACGGGGTCGCGGCCGGGCAGAGGCACTCCTCACATCCCAGACGGGGCGGCGGGGCAGAGGCGCTCCCCACATCTCAGATGATGGGCGGCCGGGCAGAGACGCTCCTCACTTCCTAGATGGGATGGCGGCCGGGAAGAGGCGCTCCTCACTTCCCAGACTGGGCAGCCGGGCAGAGGGGCTCCACACATCCCAGATGATGGGCGGCCAGGCAGAGACACTCCTCACTTCCCAGACGGGGTGGCGGCCGGGCAGAGGCTGCAATCTCGGCACTTTGGGAGGCCAAGGCAGGCGGCTGGGAGGTGGAGGTTGTAGCTAGCCGAGATCACGCCACTGCACTCCAGCCTGGGCAACATTGAGCACTGAGTGAATGAGACTCCATCTGCAATCCCGGCACCTCGGGAGGCCGAGGCTGGCGGATCACTCGCGGTTAGGAGCTGGAGACCAGCCCGGCCAACACAGCGAAACCCCGTCTCCACCAAAAAAATACGAAAACCAGTCAGGCGTGGCAACGCGCGCCTGCAATCGCAGGCACTGGGCAGGCTGAGGCAGGAGAATCAGGCAGGGAAGTTGCAGTGAGCCGAGATGGCAGCAGTACAGTCCAGCTTCCGCTAGGCATCAGAGGGAGACCGTGGAAAGAGAGGGAGAGGGAGACTGTGGGGAGAGGGAGAGGGAGGAAACCCAACTCTTTAATTCCCCTTCTGTCACTGCTATATGGAGAGCATAGGTGAAGACATAGTATTTTAGAGGTAGAGAAGAGGAAACTGAATGCAGTGAAATAAGGACAAATCCAAGACAATAGGAGATTAAGTTGCTCAGTAGTAATAAAGAGCTATTTCTTTAATGCTAGGGTAGAGACAGGATTCCAGGTATTTGGATTTCTTCTTCAGGGTCCTTTTCCCATAGGCCTAATAGTGACTTTCTGCCTGTCTTTGGAATTTGTATTACAAACAATTTGCTGCATTCTTACCATAAAGGTGGAATTTGCTTATTATTTGAAATTTAAAATGAGATAATGAGCATTTAATTTATAGAAATTAAATTTCTTTAGGCCGGGCGCAGTGGCTCATGTCTGTAATGCCAGCACTTTGGGAGGCTGAGGCAGGCAGATCTCAAGGTCAGGAGTTCCAGACCAGCCTGACCAATATGGTAAAACCCCGTCTCTACTAAATTACAAAAATTAGCCAGGCATGGTGGCACACACCTGTAATCCCAGCTACTCAGGAGGCTGAGGCAGAAGAATCACTTGAACCTGAGAGGCGGAGGTTACAGTGAGCCAAGATCACACCACTGCACTCTAGCCTGGACAATAGAGCAAGACTCCATCTCAAAAAACAAAACAAAAAAAGAAATTAGATTTCTTCTTGGTTATGTTCCTGCATTGGAGTAAACTTCTAGAAGTTATAAGCTTCTAAATAATAAGCATATAATTTACAAAAATTAAATTTCAGTAGAAGTGAAGCTATTAAAATTATAAAGACAGTTATCACTTGTGGTTGTCTCTTCTTGGTTATGTTCCTCCATTGGAGTAAACTTCTAGGGGTTAATTAAGGCATTTTGTTAAGGATGTTCATTTCAGATTTATCAAGTGTAGTTAGTATTCTTAACAAAAGTAAATGCAATGGCAATGTCATCTTCTTAGAAAATGCACCCATTTATTTTGATAAAACTTTTGTACATGAAGAGAACTATTTATGCTATTGTTTTTCCTATTTCATTCAGTCTTTGACTTAGAAGGATATCTTATCCTGCCGTAGTAATGGCAGCCGAACTGCGAATGGTACTTTATGAAGATGATTCAGTACAAGTACAATATGTTGATGGTTCCACATTGCAACTTTCTCCCTGTGGCTCTGAATTTTTATTTGAAAAGTCACCACCTGTTTCAGCACATCCTTTAGAACAACCAGAAAGAATTCGTCAAAGGACACATTTTGTCATTAGCACTTACAGAGTAAGTAAAGATATCACGTAAACAACTTTTTTGTTTTTTAGAGACAGGTTCTTGCTCTGTCACCCAGGCTGGAGTACAGTGGCACTACCATAGCTCACTGCAGCCTCGAACACCTAGGCTCAAGTGATTCTCCTGCCTCAGCCTCCTTTTACAAGGGAGTTACTCTAGGACTACAGGTGTGCACTACCACATCTGGCTAATTTTTAAATTTTTTGTAGAGCATTGTCTAGCTATGTTGCACAAACTGGTTCTCACACTCCTGGCCTCAAGTAATCCTCCCATCTCGGCCTCCCATTATGCCAGGATTACAGGTGCGAACCACCGTGCCTGGCCAAAACTACTCTTTGAATACCAAAATACTGTTGACGTGGCTAGAATATGAAAAGTAATTAGTATTATGGATTATACTGTACTGTCATTTTTAATTGATTTTCAAATCATTTTACATTAAGGTTACATTTTATATTTCTTTTCATAGGAGCAACTACAGCGAGCCCTAGATTTTCGAAACTCTTCAGCTACTTGCCCTTTTTTATCTGAAACCATCATACCTTCTGAAAGAAAAAAGGTGATTTTTTTAACTTCATTTTTGTTAGTATTATTTGAGGACAAGTAACTAGAAACAGGTAATTTAATATTTAGCCTTTTTTTCCTTTTCAGGACACCTGGGGATACATTGCTATAAAACATCGAAGTTACATAGTGTATCCCCTTGCCATTTTCTTTGTATCCAAGCATTATAATCAGAATGTTTTAGATAGGTGACTTTTTCATTCTCAGAGGTCTCAAAATTAAGAAATTATGTGACCATTTTCAGTAATAGCGTATTTGTTAATGTATAGTAGAGATATGTAACTATGGGTATGACCTTTATTATTTTGCTTATATAGTATTGTGTTTGGACTTTTAGGAATAATAACTGTCATTTACTGAGGGTTTACTATGTCCAACAACTATGAACAATATTAGAAATATTTAATAACACCATACTGATCAAAATGGATGTCCATCCAATCAAAACAGGTATATTGGCTAGATGGCAGCCTCTTTTTTTTTTTTTTTTCCTGAGACGGAGTCTCACACTGTCGCCAGGGCTGGAGTGCAGTGGCATGATCTCGGCTCACTGCAACCTCCACCTCCCGGGTTGACGCCATTCTCCTGCCTCAGCCTCCCGAGTAGCTGGGGCTACAGGCACCCGCCACCACACCCGGCTAATTTCTTGCATTTTTAGTAGAGACGGGGTTTCACCATGTTAGCCAGGATGGTCTCGATCTCCTGACCTCGTGATCCGCCCGCCTCAGCCTCCCAAAGTGCTGGGATTACAGGCGTGAGCCACCGCGCCCGGCCGGCAGCCTCTTTTTATAGGCAAGGAAATTATGTCTTAGAGAGTTTACCTAATTTGTCTATGGCAGTTTTCTCAGTGGCAAAGTCAGGATTTGAACCTAGTCTATCTGACTCTGTAAACTCTGTTTCTCAACTACTTTCTGCTACCTTTCTATGCTGTCAAGATGCTTGCCTGCCGGCTAATTTTATATTGTCTCGTGGCAAAGGAGCCATAAAAAATTATAAGTTGTAACTTAGCCTAGAATGGTAATTTTCCATAGTGTCTTTTGAGTCACTTTATTCACTGAAACTGCCTAGCTTGTTGCTGATGCTGCAGCAGGATTATTAGATAGTCTAATTCTAAAAGAGGAGTTTGATGACCATCCTTACAAACCAGCTTTGCTGTCAGTAAATACAGCCCTCAATTTTAGTGTCCTAACATCGTACATATAGATAGCATGGTAAATTTAGGAAGCTTTCTTGACAATAGTTTGTGTAAATGTAAGGTTTTACATAAATGGAATTGAAATGCTAAATGCTTGGCAAAATTCAGTAAAAACCTCTCACGCAATATCTACTGTTTATATCTTATATGAAAAGACACAATCAACACTGTTACTTGTTATGAGTCTTTTATTAGTCAGAATCAATTTTTCTTTGAGTAATTAAACTTTTTTAAAGTTTCCTCTAAGCCTCCTGAAATTTATTTTAGTGTATGGTGTGCCAGGTACTACCTAGGATGGGTACTTTTTACATGTTACCTTATTTGGTTCATGTGATAACCCTGCAAGACAGAATTTCCCAAATGCTGTTCAGTAATTCTAGTACTAGTTTAAATAATTTTCTCTTTTCCCTCTTGCTCTGAAAAACTTATGTTATCTCATGTAAATTTTAAGATATGATTGAGTTTGTTTTTGAATTTTCTGAGTTGTTCTGTCAATAATTTTTATGGTAGTCCTGTACCATTTAAGCTATGGTTGCTTTTTTTTTTTATTTAAAACTTAAAGAAAAATTTTTAGCTATGATTGCTTTTAATATAATGTATCATAGTGTTGGTCTTCCCTTATTTCTAGTTTTTTTTCAGAGTAAACTTTTGCAGGGTGAGGGGAGGGATACAAATCTGTTTAATTCATTGTACATTTAAAACCAAAATACATTTAACACTAAATATGACCATTTCTCTCATTTTGTGTCTGTTTTACATCTCTTTTTTTTAAGGGTGATAATCTTAACAATATCAAATATTCTGTGGAAAATCATATATAGGCTGAGATCTTGCCCTCCATTTTTTCATTCTCTGTAGATAGTAAAACACAAATATTTAAGAGCT
Organism: Pan troglodytes; assembly: GCF_028858775.2. NCBI lineage: Eukaryota > Metazoa > Chordata > Mammalia > Primates > Hominidae > Pan > Pan troglodytes. The sequence continues at coordinate 69,281,943 of NC_072402.2, forward strand.
TTCTTACACAATACTGAAATATCAAATGTATGGAAAAATTGGACTGTTAACAGAAAATACTCACCGTCTCTTTTCCCCCCTCATTGCAGCATATCTTCATTGACATAACAGAAGTGAGATGGCCCAGTCTTGATACAGATGGTACCATGATATATATGGAGAGTGGCATTGTGAAGATAACATCTTTAGATGGTCATGCATACCTCTGCCTGCCCAGATCTCAGCATGAATTTACAGTACATTTTTTGTGTAAAGTTAGCCAGAAGTCAGACTCATCTGCAGTGTCGTCAGAAACAAATAATAAAGCCTCAAAAGATAAACTAGTTGAAAAAACTGGCAAAATCTGTATACGTGGAAATTTACCAGGACAGAGACTGAAGAATAAAGAAAATGAGTTTCATTGCCAGATCATGAAATCCAAAGAAACTTTAAAGAAGATGAGTTGTGTAAATGGAACTGAAGGGAGGGAAGAGCTGCCTTCGCCTGGTACAAAGCACACATGTGTATACACATGGGTCAAGCAGTGCTGGTCTGTGGCCGCCTGTCCAGAGGAATGGAAATATCCTTTGTCTTTAGCACTTCATTTTCATAATAAAATCAGCAATATGTCTAAAATTGATGCACATATAACTCAGAGTAGATTTTTAACTTCTGATATTTCAGAGGAAAGAGGAAAAGTGGTTTCTGTTCTTCCCAGGGCCCTGTCACTCAGCTGTCCAGTCCCACACCTACACAGGTAATGCAGTAATGGCTATTGGTCATGAAGCTTTTATCAGAACCAGTCTTAACCTGGATAATTTTCTTTTTATCTGATACCATTCACAAGGAAAGTTTATCTCATCCAAAATTTTGCTTTTAACTGATAGTAAATAATTTCCCTAGCAAATGTGTTGCTTATGTTTTTTACTCTGTGTCCATGCATTGAATGTACAAGGCTGACTCTACACTAGATACTGTGCTAGTCCAGTAACTGCAGAGATGACTAAGACACAGTCCCTGCTTTATAGCAACTTAGAATCTAGTGAAGGTCACTGTAACTAAAAAGATTATTAAAGTATGCTAAATGATGGGACAGGAGTCTGCACAGGGCTCTGTGGGCCCAGGGGAGCACCTGCTGCCGCTCACTGGAGCCCGTGACCTTGCTTGCTGGAGTGTGGATCTGACACAGTTCTTTTGTCCATACCTAGCTTCAGAGGCTACCCGTGTCTTTGGTTCACTGACTATAAATACGTCTGTTTTCAAAAGGGGTACACATGGAGTGGCTTCTGTAAGGCTAAGTATAAAACTTTTAACTCCACTAAGGATTGTAGATTTGTAACATCAACTTTGCATAAACAGTGCAAATCATAATGATAAAAACTAACACTTACAAAACACTTATGTGCCAGGTACTGTTGGACTTCACCCATTTGATTCTCAAAGCATTCCCATGAAGTTAAAAAACGTATCATCCCTATATGTAGAGGAATTTGTGACATAGAAATGTTAAATAACTTGAGGAAAGGTACACAGCTAGTACTTGTAAAATTGAGATTTGATCCCAGGCAATCTCTGAGTATACATTTGTTATTTAAAACAAAAATATGGGAATGACTGTTAGGCTTGTCATGATTATCTGGTTAAAATGAGAAAAGTATTATGAGTACACATCAAAAGGGAATTATGCTTCAAAAGTAATGATTTTTCAATAACTTACCATGATGTTTAGGTTGAAATCCATGATCCTTCACATAGCTTACCAGGTCTTTTGTGACCTGGTCCCTTCCTATATCTGTAATCCTGAACTCTGTCACTACTCTTGCCCTTGCTTTCTCTATTCTTGCTAAGCTGGACTTTAGCAATCCCTAAAATGCTTGCTCAAGCACTCTGTGACCACTGCACCTACTCTTTACTCTGCAGGGTGGCTAACTTGTGCTCATTTCTGGGTTTCAGCTTAAACCTAACTTCTTTAGAGTGGTTTTCCTGAAGACCCTAAACAAGTTAAGTCCTATACAATTCCATAGCATGCAGTACTTGCCTCTTCTTTACACTCAATGTTTATTATTTAACGTTCCTGCTGAGGGCAGAGACCATGTCTACCTTTTTTTGGTTGTTATATCTACAGTGTGTATAGCACAGTGCTTGGCCCACTATAGATATTTTAGTAAATTTTTTTTTTTTTTTTTTTTTGAGATGGATTCTCGCTCTGTCACCCAGGCTGGCGCGATCTCAGCTCACTGCAACCTCCGCCTCCCGGGTTCAAGCGATTCTTCTGCCTCAGCCTCCTGAGTAGCTGGGATTACAGGCACGTGCCACCACGCCTGACTAATTTTTGTATTTTTAGTAGAGACGGGTTTTCACCATGTTGGTCAGGCTGATCTCAAACTCCTGACCTCGTGATCCGCCCGCCTTGGCCTCCCAAAGTGCTGGGATTACAGGCCTGAGCCACCGTGCCTAGCAAATCCAGGCTAAATTTTAAATGTTATTAAAACTGTTAATTTATGTAATTGTGCTGAGATTCAATAATGAGATTATTGAAAATAGTGAAAAAAACATGGAAAAAGACTTGCTTTTTACATTTCATTAATATACCTTCATATTAATTTTTATTCTTTGATCTAGTGAGTTAAACAAGAAATTAATCCTGTTACAGTAGCAACATTTTGTTGACTTCTAAAGACAATTATATTGAGCAACCAGAAGTAATAGCTTGTATTTTATCCTTCACAGGTGGAATTTTTGTGATTCACTTTTACAGAGACAATCTGATGAATATTCCTATCCTGAACTAGTGAAAATGGTTTGGTACAAAGGTGTTACATATAGGTAAGGCACCTATGTTGGCTTCTATGTTGGAGTTAGAGCTGTTCATTGATGTCACAGAGAAGATGGGACGAGCCTTATAGACAGACTCTCAGAAGAGGACACAGTTCTGTTGGGCCAACTGTGCTCCTGTGTTTGATCCTGAGTTTTACAGGTCTCAAAACTAATGTTATTAGTGCACACAAGGGTCTTGTGACTCACTCACATTAACCATTTTTATAAGACTTATGTGGTACCTCCAAAGCCAATGAGGGATTGGTTTGCTAGTGAATGTAACATTCATATCAGTTATTTAGGATACTCCTTCCAAGCATTGGAGGATCAAGTTGTTTGAAATAGTCAAAACAGAATTGCTTGAGCATGGAATTAGAGAAGTTAGATCACCTAAGGGAGATTTTAGCCTTCATTCACAAAGCAAATACTCATTGAGTGGCCGCTCTGTGCCAGCACTGTTCCATTGAATTATTCGTACCCCACAACAAAGGACACCCTTCTAGTGACTAGAATACTAGTGTTAGCCAGATTGAGAGTTTCACTTCCATGAACAATGCTAGAAGAGCACTGCTAAATTTTTGGAGAGCGAGGGGGCTCTCCTTTTCCTATGTGAAGACCTATTCCTTCTAACAACATATTCTATCATGTATGTTAATAAAATTAACTTGGCTTAAGTTTCTATTTGGTATATAACCAGTACCTTGATTGTACCTGGCTGCTCCAGGTACAGCCACCTTTTCTTAGGGATAGCCCCTTGTGCAGACGGCTAATCTTATCCATAAAGTATTGATTCCACTAGTTTCATTAATCTATTTATTTTCAGGTTCTGGAAATGTTGTATTTAACACGTATGCAATAGACATTGCTTTGGTGACCCTTATATGCCAGCCTTGTGATTAGCAGTGGGGATATCAAGAAGATGATAAGACAAGATGCCTGAATTCCAGAAGTTCTTAGTTTAGTTGTTGAAATAAATGCATAAGCCAATTCTATTTATCTTTTTGTGAAAGAGTTAATTTAGCTGGTTGGGTTCAGAATATGAAATTATCTGCTTCACTGGACAGGCAAAAAGACTGTGTTGTTTTGCTTAGATTTTGTTGTTACTGTTTTTTGATGACTATCTTCATGCATGTTTTAATCTCAAGTGGAAAAAAAATTTTAATGGTTATTTCTCTTTCTTAGACTTACCCATCAAAATATGAACTCAATAGAGATTTATTCTGGGGATGGATCTGTTTTCAAATCAGAAGGGGCTTATTTTGGGAACTATTTTACTTATTATTCCATTCAAGAAGGATCAGAAAAGGTAAGCCAACAATGAACTCAACTCAAGAAGAGTTTTGCTGTATAGCTCTTTCTAAATAATTCCAAATATATATGGGAAATTTGGTCATTATATAACATTGCTTCCTACTCCCCAGTCTGGAGTATTAATATAATCTTACTGCCAGCATTGGTACAGTAATTATTAACCACCTTATTTTTACTGTATTTTCACCTGCTATCTCCATTTGCCTAAGCAGTTCATGTTTAAATCAGAAACTTTCTTTTGTCATAGACTTTATTGATGGAAAATGCTGAAACCAGGACTTTGAGTTAATACACTACTTTGAATTAATATTTGTACATTAAAAAGCAAAAGCACATTCTTTTTTCCCCACCATGTAATTGTGTATTTGAAGCACCTCTTAACTTCTAAATCTTTATGTACAACTAGACAGTTGAATAAGATTGTTCTCTGTTGCTGAAAACAGTGAAACATAACATGGTATAATTACCAGCCCATAGTCTTAATAATGTCAATATTTTGTTAATGAGTTTTAATTTGCTTATTGCCCCTCTGATATTTGACATCCACCATTTCACAGCAATCACTATAGTATCACACTACTTTGCATGCTAGAACAAAATAAGTATGTTTTCTCTCTTCATTACAGAGTGGAGTATTTAAATACTAATCAGATTATCAGAATCCCTAGGGAATAGAGTTAAAAACTGAGATTTTTTTAACTATGGAAATTTCAAACATATACAAAAGTAGACAAATATAATGGACCCCTATGTACCCATCACCCATCTTGTTCATTTATACTTCCTGCTTCTCCCTCCACTCCCTGTTTATTTTTAAGTAAATCCCAACCAAATATTGTTTTCTTCATAAATACTTTAGTATATATTGGAACAGATTCCCAACTGGGGCCTATTTCTAGGAAAATATTTAGTAAATAAATATTAATTGAACAGTAACTCTTTGGCAGGCATTCTGGTAAGCACTGACAAGGATGAAGATGAAGAAGAGTTCCTGCCCTCAAGAGTTCACAGTCTTGTGTTCAGTTAGACAGGCAAACAAGCAAATGAGATACAAGCATGCCCAGTAACATGTATATGTATATATGTGTGTATGTGTGTGTATATAGTACATCAGACAATCAAGTGAGCAAGCAAATAGAGTAGGTATGCATAGTCATGTTGCTGACTGCTATATATCAGAGGGTTTGCAAAATTGCAAGATAAAAGGAGTGTGTCTTCCTGGAGCTTCAATTTTACTCAAAGCTGTTGTGGGAGGGGGTGATAATTTTTATACTAAAGCAAATATATCATGGAGTAGAAGCATGAGCTTTTGGGTTAGAACACATTTGTGGTGGACTGCCTTGGGCTTCACTCTCCAACCTTTGTGTGCAACACCTTCACCTTTCTCTGTCTGTTTTAGTGCAAAGGTTTAGAAACAATTGACCCTCTTTTGGGGATAAAGTTGTTTGCTCCTTACTTTAACCCAGACTCCAAAATAAATTTCAGATGAATTAAAGAGCTAAATGTAAGAAACCAAACTTTATAAGTGTTAGAAGAAAATATAGAAGAACAATGTTTAAAATCTCTGGGTAAAGGAGGCCTTCTTAAGTAGAATACAGAAAACCAGAAGGCATAAAAGAAAAGTTTGACAAGCTTGAAATCTTCAAACTTACGTTAAATTATAAATATTTAGGCTGGGCACAGTGGCTTATGCCTGTAATCACAGCACTTTGGGAGGCCAAGGCTGGTGGATCACATGAGGCCAGGAGTTAGAGACAAGCCCAGCCAACATGGCAAAACCTCGTCTCTACTGAAAATACAAAAATTAGCCAGGCATGGTGGTGCTTGTGTGTAATCCCAGCTACTTGGGAGACTGAGGCATGAGAATCGCTTGAACCTGGGAGGTAGAGGTTGCAGTGAGCCAAGATCACACCGCCGCACACCAGTCTAGGAGACAGAGCAAGACTCTGTCTCAAAAAAATTTTTTTAATTAAAAGAAAATTTTAGAATTTCTGTTAAAAAGATAAGCAAAGGCCCAGAAGATATTCCACACTATAAATCAGTAATAGACCAAAAAACCAAAATACCCTAATAGAAACATGGGCAAAGGGTAAAAATGGATTTAGCCATAGAAAAGATAATGTAAATTAAAAAGTCATAATATTTGAAAACATATTAAACTTTACTACTTGCATCAGGGAAATGCAAATTAAAATATAAATGACATAACATTTTTCCCTTACCAAATTGCCAATAACTAAAAAGACTGATGACATCTGCTGGGAAGGGTGTGGGAAAAGTGGTGCTTTCATAGTGTTGGTTGAAGTGTTAATTGGTTTGGCTTTCTTAAAGGACAATTTGATAACATCAAATGAAATTGATGAGAAATTCTGCTTCTCAGTATCTAGCCTAGAAAAATATTTGCACATGTGTTCAAAGAAGCACGGCCAAGGTTGTGTTTTGTGGCATTATTTGTAGCAGCAAAAAATCAGAAGCAACCTAAATAAATGTTCATTAATAGGGAAATGGTGAAATAAGTTGTAATTATCAAATTATGGGAATGGTGTACAGTAGTTGAAAAGAATGAGGTAGATGTCGATGCATACAGTAATAGATTCTGGAAGATCTCAAAGATCGGGTTGTTGAGTGAATAAAGAAACTTGCGTTAGAACACGTACAATGATATCTTTTGTGTAAAGAACAAAAAATAAACCCATACCTATATAGTACTTTCTGTAATACACATGCACAAGCACAAGAAAGGATCCTGGGCAAATACACACTGAAGTAGCTATGTTTGGGAAAGAGTGTGGGATTTTGTGAGGGAGGAGAAGTCTGAGAGGACTCAATTTTCATACTTTTTGAACTTTTTTTAACAAAAACATAATGTATTATTTATTGTGTAATTAAAAATTGAAATAGGAAAGATTGACAAGTACTCACAGTATAAGTACTTCCACAGAGATAAGAACTTGGTGCTTTGGGACCACATAAGAAAGGGCACCAGACCCAGTGTTTGAGGCTCCAGAAACAACTCCTGAAGGAAAACTTGGCTAAGCTAGGATCTATAATTCCAAAGGAGGAGTTGTACAAAAGACAGATGGAGGTAGGAGGAGCATATAGCTAAGGGAACAATTTACTTTCTCAATTCTTTGCATGGCTGGCTTCTTGTCACTCAGATTTCTATCTAAATGTCATCTCCTCACAGACGCTTTTCCTGACTATTCAAATTAAAGAAGCTACCCAAGACACTCCCTATCATGACATCCTCATGTTTTTTCTTCAAAGCACTGAATATTGGGTGACATTTTCTTAATGATGTATGTTCTTTATCAGCTACACTAGAGTTAAGCCCTATCTTATTCAACACATTATTATTGCTGCTTCTTAGCACAGTTTATAAATGGCACCTAACTGGACACAAGAGCCTGGGGCGAGTGTGGAGTGTTGAAGGAAGTGAAAATGTTGTAGTTTGGTAGGCCAAAACATAGATGGGATGCTGGGGGAAATGTCCAGAGAAGAAGCCAGATCACTAAGATGGCCAGCTCACAACTGGAGCATGAGTAACCTCACTGCATTTGGGGAACCATTGAAGGATTTCAAGTAGGGAAGTGACATCAGATTTTTGTTAGATTATTTCAGAGGAAGATGAACTGGGTGGGGAAGAGGTAAAACTTGAAGCTGTAGAACCAGTGAGAAGACATGTATAGTAGTTCAAGTGAAGGCCAGGCAGTGGTAGGAAAAATGAGAAGGAATATTAAGGAGACAGAACTGATTGCTGACTGGACGCTGAGGATGAGGAAGGAGTTGAAAGGGATGCCAAATTATTAATCAATGAATGGTGGTGCCCGGTACTGTGTGAAACCAAAATTTTTATCAAATCTAAATTTTTTTGATGATGGCTTTTTTTTCTTTTGCGCCTACCATGAGATGTCAATTAAGGATTTGAGATTATTAAAATTCAACTATATCTCAACCCCACCTGCCTAATAGATTATAAGACACTCTTAATTGTAAGATGGATCCAGATTTCAGAGAGGTTAAATTGTGAAAAATGAGCATTTTAGAGTTGATGAAATAGGGTCTTGGAAATAAGAACCCAGAGGGAACTCAATATCCAGTAGAGAAAGACATAAATAATTAAAATATGGTATTTTGAGTGCTTCCCATGTGCTAAGCACTGTGCTAATAAATGATAATGATACAGACATGAGCAAAACAGACACAGCCCCTTCCTTCATGGAGCTGCATTCTAACAGGGAAAACAGACATTAAGTAAAAAACTATTAAATTGAAGTTGTAATTAAGACCAAGAGGCAGGATTAGAGGGAACTGTGCTTGTGGACATAACTAGGGGATTTCTCCTAGTCTATGAGACCTCTGCAATGGCTTCCCTGAGACGGAAGGAAAAACAGGTGTTAGCCAGGCAAAGGGAGGTGCTGGAGGAGGGAACTGAGTTCTAGGTAGAGGGAACAACGTGATAAATGACATACCAAAGGTAAATACAGCGTAGAGAAAGTGAAAGTGCAAATTTTGAAATGACGCTAATTCCAGTTTTAACATGGTGATGTTGAGGTGTCTGTTTTCATAGCCAAAAGAGAAGCCCAATAGAGATTTAGATAGTCAGGTCTGTAGACCAAGATAAAAGGACAAAGACTTTTGTTTGGTACCTATTATATGCTAAATTCTGTCCCAGGAACTTCATATGTATATTATATCATTAATCCTCAGATAAGTCTGGATGGTAGGCAGTATCCCCATTTCACAGGCTGCAGGCACTGAGGCTTACAAAAGGTTGTATAGCCTGCCCATCATTATAGTTGGTAAGAGGCAGACTTGTGATTTGAATCCACATCTGTCTGACTTCGAAGCCCCTCTTCTTCCCCTAATGGTAAAGAGTATGAGCTGCACTCTCTTGGTGGTTTAAATCAGATCTCTACTGTTTCTTAGCCCTCAGTCTCAGTTTTCTCATCTGAAAAACAAGCATTAATAGTTATCTCAGAATTATTTTGAGGAATAAATGAGATAATCCATGTAAAGTGAGTAGGGTAGTGCCTAGTACATAGTATCTGCTCCACAAATGTTAGCTGTTGCTATTATGATATTTAATGTGAACACAGCTTTGGACCCTTTTAGTATTATCTAAAAAGAAATCAAGAACTCAGAAGAGAAGGCTGGAGACAGAGTGCTGGGAAACACTAGCAAGTCTGAGGAGGAGGAAACTCAGAAAGAATTTTAAAAGAACAATTTTTTTCAAATTTCAGTAACCTCCACCTGTAAATAATTTTTTCTTCCACAAACTGTAGCAGTATTTCTTCCATTAATGTAGCAAAATGGTATATTCATTCAATTAAAATAGTTTTTTAAAATCTATATATCCATTTCTTTTTGTCTTAAGGGAAAGGGGTGGCTCATGATAAATTTCCTGCTAATGTGTAGGAAAATTAGTTTGGTTACCATGTTAATGTAAATGTAGCTAATATTTAAATTGCACAATAAGTTATAAGTTATTAGAATGTAACTTTTGGGCCAGGCACAGTGGCTCATGCCTGTAATCTCAGCACTTTGGGATCCCTTGAGCCCAGGAGTTTGAGACTAGTCTGGGTAATATAGTAAGACCTCGCCTCTACAAAAAACTTAAAAAATTAGCCCGGTATGGTGGCATGTGCCTGTGGTCCTGGCTACTTGGGAGGCTGAGGTGGGAAGACTCCTTGAGCCACAGAGGCTGCAGTGAGCTGTAATTGCGCCACTGTACTCCAGCCCTGGGCAACAGAGTAAAACCCTGTCTCCAAAAAAAAAAAAAAAAAAAAAAAAACAAACCTATTAAAAAAAACTTTTGAATGAATAGGAGTAATTCTATATTTTTTAAAAATGGGAAAATGGCTTTTTTTTCCCACAATGGGTTTGCCACCAGAACACAGGTGTTGTGAAAACTACCCCTAAAAGCCAAAATGGGAAAGGAAAAGACTCATATCAACATTGTCATCATTGGACACGTAAATTCGGGCAAGTCCACCACTACTGGCCATCTGATCTACAAATGTGGTGGCATCGACAAAAGAACCATTGAAAAATTTGAGAAGGAGGCTGCTGAGATGGGAAAGGACTCCTTCAAGTATGCCTGGGTCTTGCATAAACTGAAAGCTGAGCGTGAACGTGGTATCACCATTGATATCTCCTTGTGGAAATTTGAGACCAGCAAGTACTATGTGACTATCATTGATGCCCCAGGACACAGAGACTTCATCAAAAACATGATTACAGGGACATCTCAGGCTGACTGTGCTGTCCTGATGGTTGCTGCTGGTGTTGGTGAATTTGAAACTGGTATCTCCAAGAATGGGCAGACTCGAGAGCATGCCCTTCTGGCTTACACACTGGGTGTGAAACAACTAATTGTTGGTGTTAACAAAATGGATTCCACTGAGCCACCCTACAGCCAGAAGAGAGAAGAGGAAATTGTTAAGGAAGTCAGCACTTAAATTAAGAAAATTGGTTACAACCCTGACACAGTAGCATTTGTGCCAATTTCTGGTTGGAATGGTGACAACATGCTGGAGCCAAGTGCTAACATGCCTTGGCTCAAGGGATGGAAAGCCACCCGTAAGGATGGCAATGCCAGCGGCACCATGCTGCTTGAGGCTCTGGACTGCATCCTACCACCAACTCATCCAACTGACAAGCCCTTGCGCCTCCCCTCTCCAGGATGTCTACAAAATTGGTGGTATTGGTACTGTTCCTGTTGGCCGAGTGGAGACTGGTGTTCTCAAACCCGGTGTGGTGGTCACCTTTGCTCCAGTCAACGTTACAACAAAAGTAAAATCTATCGAAATGCACCATGAAGCTTTGAGTGAAGCTCTTCCTGGGGACAATGTGGGCTTCAATGTCAAGAATGTGTCTGTCAAGGATGTTCGTCGTGGCAACGTTGCTGGTGACAGCAAAAACGACCCACCAATGGAAACAGCTGACTTCACTGCTCAGGTAATTATCCTGAACCATCCAGGCCAAATAAGCACTGGCTATGCCCCTATATTGGATTGCCACGCGGCTCACATTGCATGCAAGTTTGCTGAGCTGAAGGAAAAGATTGATCGCGGTTCTGGTAAAAAGCTGGAAGATGGCCCTAAATTCTTGAAGTCTGGTGATGCTGCCATTGTTGATATGGTTCCTGGCAAGCCCATTGTTGAGAGCTTCTCAGACTATCCACCTTTGGGTCATTTTACTGTTCATGATATGAGACAGACAGTTGCGGTGGGTGTCATCAAAGCAGTGGACAAGAAGGCTGCTGGAGGTGGCAAGGTCACCAAGTCTGCCCAGACAGCTCAGAAGGCTAAATGAATATTATCCCTAATAGCTGCCACCCCACTCTTAATCAGTGGTGGAAGAACGGTCTCAGAACTGTTTGTTTCAATTGGCCATTTAAGTTTAGTAGTGAAAGACTGGTTAATGATAACAATGCATCGTAAAACCTTCAGAAGGAAAGGAGAATGTTTTGTGGACCACTTTGGTTTTCTTTTTTGCATGTGGCAGTTTTAAGTTATTAGTTTTTAAAATCAGTACTTTTTAATGGAAACAACTTGACCAAAAATTTGTCACAGAATTTTGAGACCCGTTAAAAAAGTTTAATGAGAAAAAAAAAATGGGAAAATGAAAAAGCATCATAAAATACCATGATTTTGTGGGCTTTATTTTGTTAAAATAACTACTCGTCTTGTCACTATTGTAAAAACATATTTCAAGGAAAAACAGCTAAGTAATAAAGGCCAAAATGTATTATTAATGAAATTTTTCATTTTAACTAATTTTCAGAGAGAAGAGAAAACTTACTCAGTAAATAACCTTCCTCCAGATAGACCGGGAAGTCCATTCTCTGTCGGTTCTCTAATTAAACAGGCAACAAGGTAAGTTCTTCCCATTCAATTGAATCAAATGTTATGTGTCTAAACATCTTGGCACATTTTCTTGTGATTAAGGATAAGATTAAGAATTGGCAGGTACAATGGAAATATATGCCTTCAGTAAAATTTGTCAACTTTTTTGGTGTCATAATTTATAAAATAAGGTAATTTTTGTGTCATTTATTAAGATTACTTCTGGCTTTATAATTTAAATATGGAGAAATATCCATATATGGTGAGCAAGTGCTGAGAGGAAGTAAGTGCCCTTTCTTTGCATAAGTGTGGCATCATTATTGTTCCTTGAAATCAAGTTGGAGATTTGATGTTACATTTAAAATTTTTATACTTCTTTATTATCTTCAGAGTAATAGATTTCTGAAAATATACTAATGATAAAGCATAGATTGGTTCTTTGGTTCATATGTTTTTAAAATTCTCTCAATCTATGACACCCAGAAGAATGCAAGTGGACTGTTGTTTCTTTTTATAAATTTATGTACAAGCAATTTCCAAAATAGATTTGAAGAAGCATATTCTGTAATTTGATTTCCTAGGGATAGTTGATTCACATCCCTACCATTTTTAGGCTATGTGAAACTTTCCAGGCAGTGTGAATCTATCACCTCTTAAAAAAGGGTTCCTGAAAATTCTGTCCATGGAATCATTTCATTGCTAAAAATTAAAGGAATAGCCTTAAGTAGGTAAGATTAGCACAAAGGGAAGCAACAGTAGTTCCCTTCTAGGGGCTTAAGGATTTCTGGAGAAAAAAAGAGTTCCCAACACATTTCAGTGAAAATGATTTACTGATCATCTAAAATGTTGTATGGCAGTGAAAATGGGTTGCTAGAATTGGAAAATGTCATTTGCAAATGTTTAAGTAGTATTTTTTGTGTTCACAGAATTCTTCAACATTGTGTGAAGATGAGACTTTCTTTAAGCCATAACTATCATATATGCTGCTGGAAAATGGTATGTTAAAATTATTTTAAAAGCAAGATATTTTTAAATTGTTTTATTGTTTGTATCCATACTTCTGAGTTCAAACAGTTTTCCTCTAAGTCATGTGAGAAATTCTTGTAACATTAATGTTGGTTTATTCAGAAAAATACCTACCTAGTAGACAAACACTGAAAGTTCAGGCTTTTATGTTATAGTTTTATTGTATATGGTTCTTATTTTTCATGAAGAGGAAAGGATAGGGGAACTGATTGGATCTGAAGTATGTAAAATTATTAGTCATTATAAACCATGATATTATAGTGTTCTATATTTTCATAACCATAAAAATAAATTCCTTAATGCTGATTTGGAGGAAGTGATTCTCAGACTTTGATTTCTGTATCTATATTCATTTAATTACAAACCTGTAAGCTCCTAATTTTTGTCTATAATGGATGTAAAGTTCAGAGCAGAACAGTGACTTTACAAAGATATTAGAACTGAATCTGCTTGAAAAAAAGACTGTTTTGGGTATCCACTTCTGGAAAAATTAAAATATAAGGATTTTATAATATTTGACTTCTGAATAAGTATCCAAAATTGCCCTAGAGTCATTAATATTCATTTAAATCTTGTTCTTAGATAACTCTATTTCCTGCTATTTTTATTTACTTGGTTTTAGGTACCTGGGATAAATGATAGCAATATACTGCCTTTGGTTTTGAAAGAGTCACTCATACCCAGTGTGGGAAGATTTCTTGCCTACTCTGATGACAAAGTACATGCTATCTTTTTAGATGGCATTACTCTAACCCTAAATTGGAATTTCAGCTCTCCTATTGAGAAGAGACAGGTGGGTATACTTCAGACTTAGATCTATTTTTTATTGGTAATCTGTGGAAAACAGAACAAAGAAAACAAAGTACCACACTATTTCAGTTCATTTTTTGAAGTATAAAATCTGTCAAGAAGCTTTACTGATCTCTTTGGATTTCCTAGCAAAAATCAGAATGATTTGACAAATAGTCACTTTTCTAAAGATAACTGATTATAGAGAAAGGGATTAGTATTTTCATTTGCTTTGATAATTACCTATATGAGTGGTGGTTAAATAACACCCATATCTCATGTAAACAACATTTAAACTGTTGCATCTTTAATGATTCCTCTACTTATTTCTTTAAGTTAATGAAGTTAGAATAGGTTGTTTATGTTCTTTTTTTCAGTTCTAAAATGATAAAACTTATCTTTCTACTTCTTCAGGTAAATCAAGGTCTTAACTTAGGTTGGTGTAAGTTAACTTTTCCTGATGGACAAGAGCAGTTAATTCAAATTGAACACCCTGAACCATATGAAAGGTACTGAAAAGCAATTTTAAAAATTATTTTTATGTTTTACTTTTAACTAACGGAGAATAAGCAATAAGCATTATTTAAGTGTTATATATATTTTTAGTTTTTCCATGTGGATAATAATGAAGGCATTTCAGTCGTTTCAGAGTTGATAGTTGTACTTGTGTTTAGCATAACTAAATAGATCAAGTCAGCTTTTTTTTTTTTTTTTTTTGAGACAGAGTTTTGCTCTTGTGGCCTGGGCCGGAGTACAATGGCACGATCTCGGCTCACCACAACCTCCACCTCCTGGGTTCAAGCGATTCTCCTGCCTCAGCCTCCCAAGTAGCTGGGATTACAGGCATGTGCCACCATGCCCGGCTAATTTTTGTATTTTTAGTAGAGATGGGGTTTCTCCATGTTGGTCAGGCTTGTCTTGAACTCCCGACCTCAGGTGATCTGCCCACCTTGGCCTCCCAAAGTGCTGAGATTACAGGCATGAGCCACCATGCCCGGCCTTCAGGTCAGCTTTAATCATTTCATTTGTATTCAAGTAACTTTTCAAAATGAAATGTGTTATAGACATACTGATTTGCTGTGGAGGTTGGATATGGTCAGCTGTGTTAACAATTAACTAATCCTCTAGCCAATTTGAAATAAGGTTTGCAACCACAAATAACTAAAATTGTGTATATTTCTATAAAGTGGATAAAATTACCCAATGATTATCTTAAAATGGGGAAGATTCTTCAGCTTTTTATGAATTTTTTTTCTTTTGGTTTATCTAATTTATTACAGTAATTCTTGTGATAGTCTTCACATTTTAGTGATTTTACTTGAGAATATTCACAAAATAATAGCTTTTTGTTACCTCTTGAATGTATTTTTCTGTTGGGTTTTATTGTGTTTCAGTCTAAGTGCTCATTCATTGCTATTAATGATTTGCCTCAAAAAAGATAGTTTCTTTAGCAAACATTTCTATTGATTCAGCCAATCATTTCAGATCATTCACTTTATTAAACTTGATACTTGTTTTAGATATGTAGTAAGTTACATATAATTATACATATGCATACAAGCATATGTGTATATGCATTAGCAGATGTTTTTTGGTTTAAATTTTAGTAAGCAAATGCTCAGTCAGTCTTATTTTGTGTCAATATTTTTTGATAAAACTTAAACGCATTTTACTTTGAAAAACTAAAAGAATTAGAACATTTAAAATTGAACTTTAAATGAAATCCAAATATCGCCTTTATTTTGATTCTTAAATGTCACTTGTATTAATCACAAATATAAGTAAATCATTTTATTCTTGATGAATAATGGAAAAAACTTGGCTTTTCTATGACCAGTGAAAAATATTTTGAGAATTGCCCAGTAAATGCTTCACTTTAACATTTTTTCTTTATCCTTTTTTCCCAAATTGTCTTATTTTTACATTTGTTTATAATTTTATAATGTATTCAAGTTCATTTTTCAAGTATTTCTTTTAATGTATTCACTTTAGGTATGTGACAACAGTAACATCATGGTGCAGGAGACTGACCCAGACTAGTCCCAGAGAGATGCCCACTCATTCATCATCTTCTGTTCTCCAAGAAAATTGGTATTTTTCTTTTAAACTTAAATCTGTTTAGAAGAGCTAATACTTTAAAAAAAATTAAAATGTCAAACAGTAAACTGAGACTTTTTTCCCCAAAAAAACTTTCTTAGTTTTGAATATGTTTAACTCCTAAAGTATTTTTGATAGCTTAAGCTTGAAAATAATTTCTAATCAGACATCTAATTTATTACATTTCATCATATTCTATTTTACCTAAAGGTAAGAAAACCTTGCATTGAAAACTTAACATGAAAATGAGTGGCTCTTTTTATGTGACAAATTCATCCTGAAAACTTTATGGAAAAATTTAAAGGGGATTCTTAAATTTTTAGTAATGTTGAAGGAAATAAAAGGTTTAATAACATAAGCTTTCAGAAAACATTGATTTTTAAACAATTTCTGTCATATTAGTTACTTCCCCCAAATTAACTGGCAGATCAAATAAAGCAAGTATTTTAGTCCCTCCTGTGTGCTTTTCAGTGTGCAGGGTACTAGAACTGGGCTTCAAGGGAACTTTCTGTGAAAATATAAGACATTTTAGGGAGGAAATAAGGGCAGAAGTAAAAAGGATATTTTAGCCTGTGGAGATAGAAGATAGTTTTTATGGAACATATGCTATCTATTAGTATATAGTATGAGTTTTGAGGGCTAGGAATGGATCTTATAATAAATAGGAGTTCAGACCTGATGGAATTAGAAAGTCCTAAATGGAAAAATGATAGGAAGAAAGGTCATTAGAAGATTAGTGTCACTGAGAGTCTAACCTGAATATGTGGGAAGACAGGGATACCAGGAACAATTTGGGAAGCTTTCTAAGTAAGTTTTGTGAGGTGACCTAACATAGTGTAGTGAAACAAAATGTAAACATTAAGCCAATTTTTGTTACCTTTTCCTAAGCCCTTTCTTAGAACAAATCAAATCATATCAGTAAGCGTTATTTGAATATCTCAGGTAGCTTAAGGATCCAGCTTTGCAGATCCCTCATCCTTTAGCTGTAGCCTGTTTGGAAGCAGAAAAGTTGCTAAAGTAACTAGCAAAAAACAATTGTGATGGAAGGAAAATTGTGCTTGTCTATAAAACCGTCACTTCACCATTGCTTAGGTGGCAGTTTGTAAAATATCATCAGCCTTTTTATTTGAAAGCTGAGAAGAGGCTGTCAATACACACTAAAAACTGTAAGTAGAGATTGGTGATAGTAGCTAAAGGTGAAAGCAACTAGGAACAGCAGAGGCAAGATAAAGAAATTGAGGAGTAGCTCCATTCCCCCTATAAAGCCTTAGGTATCTCCACTTCGGTTTTTCTTATCAAAGAGGGTAGGTTGA
Organism: Pan troglodytes; assembly: GCF_028858775.2. NCBI lineage: Eukaryota > Metazoa > Chordata > Mammalia > Primates > Hominidae > Pan > Pan troglodytes. The sequence goes on from NC_072402.2 coordinate 69,299,125, forward strand.
AGGAAGAAACAAGATTGTACAATAAAAAGCTACCTAAGTTGTATTCTAGTATTTTTTTTCCGCCACACCCTCCATTATTAGCTTATTAATTCAACTTTTTAGTCAACAAATAGTACATGTTTCATAAAAAGTTCGTTCATTATGAGAGCAATAACAATAAAGGTTGTATTGTTTCTTACATCCAGAAAAATGTGTCGGGTTTAAAAAAAAAAAAGATATTTTGCAATAATGAACAATCAGCTGGTTGTTGGGGTAAGTTGTATCCAAGTTCTTTGCCACAGGTGTTTAAAATTATGAAATATTTCTTTTCATTCTCCATCCATAGGCTGGAGTACAAGGGAAAGAGTACAAGCTGACAGGGAGGTGCATATGATCTGTTGTAGTAAAGCCAATAAAGCAGACAAGTCACACACCCTACTACGAACTGTGAAGATTTTTCTAGTGACTTGAATATTTTAGACTAATATCTTCATTAATTTTGCAGAGAGCTAGTCAAGTTACAGTTTGTAGTTGTATGCCATTGCTCATATTTCATTCTAACTTGATAAGAAAAAGGATAAAGAACACACACTTAGGGGTTCTGCTGGAGATGTATATATTAGCCCTCTACTCCATACGAGTTGTCCCACTGTCTTTCTGTAGAACATGGTATAAGAGCTAATGTTCATCATGTTAACCCTCTGTGCTTAAAAAAACAATGAAATAAGTAGGTAGTCTATTCCAGAAGGAATTTAATAAAAAATAGTTGTTTTGACACGTAATTCAACTATTTAAAAACTTGGATCTCCCATACCATCCATTCCCAAAGAGTTCCATATAAATGAAGTCTTAATATATGCACAAGTACAGAAAAATAAAAAATCCTTTCTTCTGAGAGAAACAATCTAGGTAGGAAGAGCAGGAAGTTAAATAGTTCAAGAGAAGATATTACAAATATGTATGTGATTAATTAATATGCTATAGGAATTCAAGGAAGGAGAGAGCAGTTCTTTCACAGAAGGAATGGGATTTTAATAGGTTTTTAAAGTTTGCGTAAACTTTAGGGAGGAAAGTAGAGTGTAAGCTAGGTTAGTACTAAGAAGTAACAGGAAGGCCCATTATCCTCAAACATCAATATTTGATTACAAATTCCTTGAAGTGGATTTACAAGGGGTAGACTTTTATTCACTTACCTTTAAAGGCACTCAGTAAGTATCAGTTGAGTCAAGTTGATTTGTTGCTAAATGAAGGTAACATAAAGAGAATTCTTCTGCGTTCTTCTGTTTAAAATTCTAATGAAAAAAAAAAGTCAGGTATGCTTATTTGAAATATCATGAATACAAAAGAATCAGACAACTCAATGAATTTTTTCTTTTTCCTTGGACAGGTCTGTTGCTTCTGAACTTGAAAAGATACAGAAGTTTAACTGTATCCTTTAAACAGAATGCACTGTGCTACATAATTACTCTCTTTCATTCTAGGCTTAATTCATGACTTCAGTACTTTGTGAATATTAATCTATACTTAATATATTGCTAACCTTTATTGAGTCAGCAAATACCTAAGATTGTAATTTAAGATGGATCTTGTCCATAGAAGGTATAGCATGTTAACATTTATACTTTTCTTTGAGTTTAAATTGGGCAAAGAACAGTTAATTAGGGTTAAGGTCTCCTTTGGAGACTTTTTCACTTACATAATTATATAATAAAATTATAACTGTTAAGACCTTTTTTTAAATGAAATATTTCATTCTGTACATTCTCACCCAATTCATCTAAATTCGTTTTCTCTTGTGGTTTTTCTCTAATCTTATTCAAATAAGTTAGTTCTGTAGCGAACAGGTTTTTCACTCTAAATCTTTTTAAATTAAAAATAGACACTACACAGATTCCTTATAATCCTGTCATCCTACTCTTTAATTCCCGTATCATTTCTTCACTTAAAGAAATGTTACTGAAATTTTCATTTCCTCCTTACCACCAAACCTCCACCCAAACACACACATACACACTCTATTCTCTTTCCCCCTCCCTTATACTGTAATTAGTTTCTTCATCTACAAGGAGCAGACTTGATAAGCCCTGCAGTTCCAACTGTATTATGAATCCAAGAGGTCTTCCAGCTGAGAAATATTTTAATATGAAGCCTGTATATAAAGATATTTATATAGTGAAAAATGTGGGGAAAACCTCCTTAACTAAGCAACTTAGTGCTACTAGAGAATAGTGGTATCCTAAACCAGATTTCTAACAAGAAAAATGAACAGTCTTTTGATCATTATAAACCAGGATCTTCAGAAACCTTGCTAGGAGAAGTTAATGAAAATAGAGTATCAATAGCATTGAAAAAAACCTCTGAAATCCTTCACGATATTGACTGTCTTCTATCAAACTCTAAAAAGTGAAAAATGGAATTATTACAACATATTATTAAAGTTTAAGGATGTTGTTTCAAGTGACTGGTATAAAATTACTAGTAAGCCAAGATATTGTACGTATTACCCCTGCACAATGATTGTGAAAGAACTGACATTTAACTTTGAAGGTATTTTTAACTTGTACATTTTTAAAATATGTATTTATATCTTAATAATAAATAACTATTTCGAAGTTTTGAACGTGTCACATTTAATTCTTATTTCAGATTAACAAGAAAAAAAATTGTAACATTATAAAGTTGTTGCTGTTTTTATCTTGTGGAGCATTCACTATTAATCTTCAGGTTTTTTCATTTTGTTTGTTTTTACTATTTGAGATACGGTCTTGCTTTGTCACCCAGGCTGCAATGCAGTGGTGCAATCATAGCTCACTGCAGCCTTGAACTTGTGGGCTCAAGGGATCTTCCCACCTCAGCCTTCCGAGTAGCTGGAACCACAGACATGTACCACCACGCCTGGCTAATTTAAAAAAATTTTTTTTGTAGAGACAGGAATCTCCCTATCTTGCCCAGGCTGGTCTTGAACTCCTGGCTTCAAGCTATCCTCCTGCCTCCGTTTCCCAAAATGCTGGAATTACAGGTGTGAGCCACTGCACCCAGCCTCTTTTTTTTTAATATGCAGAATTGTGCATTTGTTCACTTGCTATTTGGTCCCTTTACTCCAAGTATTTTTCAGTAGAGCTATGAGACAAGAACTAGATCTCAAAAACAAAAAAGGAGACAAGCAACATTGTAAACTAAAAATCAGGCACTTTGGCAAAGACTGTATCTAAACTGTCTCATGAACCAGATACTTTCTTTTGAACACAGGAAAAGATTTATGCTGCAAAGTGTTTAACAGAAATGAGCTCACCAAAAGTGCTATTTATTATAAGCTTGTCTATTAAGAACAAAACCACATATCTATAATGACGTCAAGATTACACCAAACACAACCAGAAATGTTCTAATTTTCTGATTTCTATAAAAGACCTGGCTCTTCAAATAAACGGGAAGCAGTAACAGAGAAAACGAGAAAAATGGGGAGAAGAGTGTAGATCAGGAATGATAATGTCAGTAAGTTAAAGGGGCACAATGCCTTTTTTTTTTTTTTAGTTCCTCTGACACTGGATTCCTTCACATTTCAATTCTCAAACAAGTACCATTTCCTCAAAAGGGCCTTCCTTACTACCTGACTAAAGTTAGCATCTCCCAAGTCTATTACATCACCCTATTTACTTCCTTTATAGTACTTATTACAATCTGTCTAGCTTGTTTCCTTGTGGCTCACACCCTCCACTAGAACTTGAGCTCCATAGTCATTCTGTAGCACACTGAGAGCACTCTGTTTGTATAAATGAATCAGTAAGCTGGGCACAGTGGCTCACGCCTGTAATCCCAACACTTTGAGAAGCCAAGGAGGGGGGAACACTTGAGCCCAGGACTTCAACACCAGCCTGGGCAACATAGCGAGATGCCCATCTCTACAAAAAACTTAATTACCTGCACGATGGCATGTGCCTGTGGTCCCAGCTACTCCAGAGGCTGAGGCCGGAGAATCCCTTGAGCCCAGGAGGTCAAGGCTGCAGTGAGCTATGATTGCACCACTGCACTCCAGCCTGGGTGACAGAGGGAGACCCTGTCTCAAAAAAAAAAAAAAAAAAAAAAAAAAGGAATAAACATCTACAGGCAGTAGACCGACTACAGAGAAAAGAACTACTATTACATTGTTTGGGTTTGCATGAAGCCATCTATGTTGTTCCTCAATAGCTCCATAAAGCCTAGATTATAAGACTTTGTACCACACTGCCAAAAGGGTAATGCCAAATTATTACTGCATTCAGAAGGAGAAAATTTGTCCTTAACATGGCTAAAAGCACTCAAAATTATAAATACATTTGCTGAGAGATACTTTAAATTCTCATTTAAGGTGTGTGTGAGTTAAAAGGTGTTTAATTTTCCCTGTCAGTTGGGTCTTTTACATTGGCTAAGAACCAAGACTGTGACAAGAAATGAGTTCTATGATTGAGAAACTCTAAGATTCTGGGGGTGGCCTAGGAGTTTACTTTGAGATTGAAATTTATTTTCTATGGTCAACTGTATAATTACGATGATACCACCCCTTGCTTTCCATCTGACACTTGGTTTGAGAAACTGTAGGTAGGAAAGGGAAAGAAGAATGTCCCTCCTTGGGCCTCTTCTTTTGGGCCTGTGCTTCCTAGAGTCAAATGTCAAGCTGGTATTTCCTTGGTGCTAAGAGCAACCACCACTCTGAGGCAGAGACGGGATGGGACCTAGCCAAAGTCCCAGTAAACAAACTGTATCTTGTAAGCGCAATTTAATTAGGGTCAAACTATTCTGTATGGACTTGCTTTTTCGACTTCTGAGGATTCAGTAGTCATGATTAAGTGTTGTCACGCTACTGCGATCTACAAACAGTAGCTCCACAACATCCGCCCGCATCGTGGCAAAGAATTATCAAGAAATCCCCAAGGGGGCGGTGAGGAGCCGCCGGTCGGCCAGGTCGCCCGGTCCCTCAGTCTGGTGAAAAGCTCCGTTGCCCACCCTGAGGGCTTCGCGGAAGGAAGTTGGCCGTATCGCTGCACCTTAGAGATGCGACGGCCGAGGCTCCCAGCTCAAGCTTCTGGTAGTAAGGCCTGTATGCCTGGCATTCGGGGAGGCCACTTTTCTATCCCCAGCTTCCGGGCCACCACTTGGGTGCGTCGTGGGGATGTCGGCAGCTACGTTTGCGGCACAGCTCCGGCTAAACTGAAAAACGAATCCTCAGGTTTGACAAAACTAAACTAAAAAGGCACTTTTCTCCTCTCACTCTGACGTCCCAAAAGTTTCCTTTTTAGGGGTCGGGGCCTACGGTGGGCGAGGAGAAACTCGAGGTATCTACCCACCGCACCAAACAGAACTCAAGCGTCGCTTCCTTTCGACTTGGAGCTGGCCAGTATCCCGGCGTCCTCTCGGCCGACGCTGCGGTCTGAAGCCACTCTGGCCGGCAGCCGACGTCTCTATGGCTCCGACCGAGGGGCGGAGGAGAGGGGCGGGGCCGCTGCTCGAGCTGCTGCTGGATTGAACTCAGAGAAGCCGGAGTGGGTACGGCTGAGCCGCTGCGTGGGACTGAGGGGAGGGGGCCGGGTGGACGCCGCGGAACTGCGTCCTGAGGTGGGAGACCGGAGGTGGGGACCACTGAGTCTGATGTCTGGAGGGTCCGGTTGCGGGTCGGAGGGCGTGCTGGAACAGCCGCCACGCGGGAGCCAGGAGCCTCCTGGGTGCGTGTGACCCACGAGCCGGCACCGTCCCGCGGCCCTGGGGTCTGCGAGGAGCCCTGGCGCCGCCCTCCGGCTTCGCGCTTTTTCTAGATCCCTAGAACCCCAGCCCTCCGCCTGCGCTCCGCGCCCCTGGCCTTTTTCTGGCCCAGGGTAGGGTTCCGGGAGTCGTGCCGAAGGAGCCCATTGCCGTCCTTAACCGGTTGTAAGAGCCTTTCGTGCCCCGGAGCCTTTGAGGCTTGAATGCTGAGAGTGTGACATGGTCCTTTCCCTGCAGCCTGGCCCATTTTTTTAAATGACATTTAAAAAATTGTTGCATCACACCAGACTCAGAAAAGGATGTCTGGGAACTTCTGAGGCTTGAAACATGTTGAAATACAGAATTTTGTTTTATTCGTAATGGGCATAGGAACTAAACATTTTAAGTGCAGACATCTGATGGCTATAAAAAGTTTCAGTGAAAGTAAGCAAGATTTGTGTTTCCTTTCTTTGTCAGTTAGTTGCATCAGATTTGGCATCTGCTTTTGATATTTTTCCATTAAAGAAATGAAATATATTAAGTTTACAGCAACTACAGTTCAGTGAAGAAGACTTACTGGTAAAGCATAATAAAGGCGGTTTCTGGAATTTGGACCGTGTTTTGACCTTGGGTTTTTGCATATAATGTGTAAGGTTGGTGGGGAAGAGGGAAAGTTAAAACAGATGACACTTACTTAGAGAATGTATCAGCTCTTATTTGTTTTGACAGAAATAATGTCTAAGAGATTATTAGCAAACAATACATGATAGCGTATAATTAAAGTGACCAGCTAATTATATGTTTGTGGAATTCAGGAAGGAGAAAAGTACTGCTATGTATACTCTGAAGGCCCCAAAGTTAGTGGTATTTGCTATAAGGGGGATGGGGTGTGACAAAGTTTGGCCATTGCAGAAAGTGGCTTCTGCGAGTCATAGGGAGGAATTTATAATATGTCAGTTATGTCAGAGAAGCTATCCCAAACAGTATCTTTAGTTCATAGGCTGAGGATTTATTATGTGATTATCCCTTGTATTAGTAAAATGGAATATTTTTTAAATACCTTGAGCACACTGGATTTTTAAGCATGACAAGTTTAAAAGAGATCACTACTCTTAAGCAACCTTATCAACAAAAGTGAATATGTAAAAGGAGGTTCGGGAGTCCGTTTTATTTGTAGGGGGAGGAATAGGAAGTGGAAAAGGAAATAAAAAGTTTAAGAAGAAAAATGGGTACCCTTAGGTGTATTATTCAGAGACAATAAGTAATACAGGAAGAACACTTAGTAAATTTCTCTTTTTCTAATACTCAGACTCTGAGCCAGATGTTATATATCTGCACCAAAAGTTGGAGTAGAATAGATGCCAGAAATGTGGGGTTCTGGAACTGCAATTATACCTTCCTTAAAAATAGAAATAGTTCTCTTCTACGTATCTATTGTGTAATAAATTACACCAAAACTTAGAGGCTTAAAACAGTAGACAGTAGGGGCCAGGCGCCGTGGCTCACGCCCGTAATCCCAGCACTTTGGGAGGCCGAGGCGGGCGGATCACGAGATCAGGAGATCGAGACCATCCTGGCTAACACGGGTGAAACCCCGTCTCTACTAAAAATACAAGAAATTAGCCGGGCGTGGTGGCGGGCGCCGGTAGTCCCAGCTATTCGGGAGGCTGAGGCAGGAGAATGGCGTGAACCCGGGAGGCGGAGCTTGCAGTGAGCAGAGATCATGCCACTGCACTCCAGCCTGGGTGACAGAGCGAGGAACCATCTCACACAAAACACAAACAAACAAAAAACAGTAGACAATAATTTTATTCTTTCTGTGGGGTCAAGACTTAGCTGGCGGTTCTGGCCCAGGGTCTCATGAAGTTGCAGTCAGGATGTCGGCAGTGGCTGCGGACATCTGAAGGGTTGACTGGGGCTGAAGGATCTGCTTCCAAGTTCACTGTGAGCTTTTTCCTTCCTCTTTCATCAGCAAGCTGTTTTGTACTTTCCATTGATAAAATGCATTCGCATTATACCCATTATGTATAATATATGTGTTCCTATTCGTAAACCGTGATACAGTTATTTGTAAACAGTAAATTTTGCTTGTTGAGGTCGCTTTAAATTTGGATCATCATGTAAATACTTCAAGTAATCTTTTGATTTTTCACTTTGCTCACGACACTTTATTAGCAAACTAATCCTTTTAAAATCTGAACTCATCATGTAAAATGTAGAGTTAGTAGGTTCGGTGTGGTAGTTTCTGCCTGTAGTCCCAGCACTTTGGGAGGCCAAAGTGGAAGGATCACTTGGGGCCAGGAGCTGAAGACCAGCCCGGGCAACACAATGAGACCCCATCTCTACAAAATACTTTAAAAACAAAAATCTAGCTAAGTATAGTTGTGCATTTCTGTAGTCCTAGCTACTCAGGAGGCTGAAGCAGGAGCCCAAGAGTTCAAGGTTACAGTGAGCTATGAGCGTGCCACTGCACTTCAGCTTGGGCAACAGAGATACCTTGTCAAAAAAAAAAAAAAAGTAAGCCGGGCGCAGTGGCTCACGCCTGTAATCCTAGCACTTCGGGAGGCCGAGGCGGGCGGATCACGAAGTCAGGAGATCGAGACCATCCTGGCTAACATGGTGAAACCCCGTCTCTAGTAAAAATACAAAAAATTAGCTGAGCGTGGTGGCGGGCACCTGTAGTCCCAGCTACTCGGGAGGCTGAGGCAGGAGAATGGCGTGAACCCGGGAGGCAGAGCTTGCAGTGAGCCGAGATCGCGCCACTGCACTCCAGCCTGGTCGACAGAGCAAGACTCCGTCTCAAAAAAAAAAAAAAAAAAAAAAAAAAGTAAGGTTATTAACATTTAAATATATATTGTGATTATTAAAAATTGCTTCATGAGTGAAAGAAAATATAATGCACTGGCTTTATAAGGACATCATGAAATTTGCAGTTAAGTGGATATTGGCTTTTTATTTTTGTCTTCCTTCTGGAATGAGGGTTGAAAATAAATTTGTAATTGGGTCAGGCTCAGTGGCTCACTCCTGTAATCCCAGTGCTTTGGGAGGCTGAGACAGGAGGAACACTTGAGGCCAGGAGTTTGAGACCAGCCTGGACAACATAGAGGGACCCTGTCTCTTAAAAAAAAAAAGAAAAAAGAAAAAATTGCCCAAGCTTGGTGGCACTTGCCTGTAGTCCCAGCTACTCAGGAGACTGAGTCAGGAGAATTGCTTGAGCCTAGGAGTTAGAGGCTACAGTGACCTAGCACCATGCCACTGCACTCCAGCCTGGGCAACAGAACAAGACTTTGTCTCTAAAAAAAGAAAAGAAAATTTGTGATAATATATAAACAAAGATTGAGTGGCAGCAGAGCTTCTGTGTTAGGCGTCTGTGTAGTCTGTGCCCAGCCTAGGTTCTTCTCATACCTGAATGGCCTTCTTTCTCATTAGGGCTAACTTACAGGCCATACTTTATTGAAGGAGGGGAATATTGCTGCTGCCGCTGCTCTGGGTTGGCCATTAATTCAAGTTTTCAGTGTCCCTGTTTCAGTCCAGCTAAGTGGATAAGGGCATTTATTTTTAGTTGAAAGGGACATTTTATCAACTTTAAAGTTATATGCATTAAATATTTAAATATGTTGACTTCTTTATCCATTCAAGTGTTGAATGTTTGTTTTCTAAAGGAGACAATGATTCATAATTTGTGACACTGTAAATCCTGAGGTTTATAGAAAGGATTCATGACTTTGTAATGGAGGTATGTTTTGCATTTTTTGTATTTTGGTCACATCTCTTGGTTGAGAGTACCTGGAAATCATTACTTCCAGATCCTGGAAGAATCTATAGAAAATAATCCATCTTAATGCTTTAGAGAACAATTTTCATTATTGCAAATGATCAAGAATGAGCATTGTTGTAGACTCCATTATCATTTAAAAAATAGTTGTTATCTGCAAAGTAAGTATGCTTCACATAAGGAATCTGCATAAGTTATTTCTTGTGTCTATTATTACATAACTATGAACAAATTATTTTTTATGTTATACAATAAATTTGATTTATGAGATTGGATGTAATTTTATTAATACCAATTAGTGTTATATATTTAATGTGCATATTAATATATATTTATAATGTTATACCTTTTTTATTACCTTTTTAAAATTACACTTTTAAGAGACTGACTTTAACAATCAAGTATGAGTTGTTTAATTACTCCTGACTTTAACTTTTCAAAGTAGCTTTATTGGTTTTATGGTCATAGTAGTAAGACATCGAAATTTTTCAAAAATTCAAAAAAGGAAAAAAAGTAATGATTACATTTGTAAGCCCACCGCTGAGAAACAAACCAAATAAACAGTCTTCCAGATTTTTTAATAGACCTGTATATATTTTTTAAACAAAAATGTAATTTTTTACATATTATTTTATAGGTTATCTTTTAAATTTTAATGCTTAATGAACATCTTTCTATTTCAGTAAATATGAGAATAAGTATTTTTTAATGGCTGCATATTTGTGGAATTTATTTCACTAGTGCCATATTTCGGACATATACATTATTTTAAAATTTTTCTTGTAAACAGTGCTATGCTGAATATTCATATATAGCTGTTCGTATTTATCTAATTATTTCCTTATTTTCCTGGAATTGGAAATGTAGCATCAAAAGTGTTTGCTTATTTTTTGTGGTTTTTGATAAATAGTCAAATTGACCACGAGAAAGTTTATACCAATTTACATTCTTGTCAATAATCTTTGAGAGTGATCATTATTTCCCTACTCCTACTATCACAGAGTATTAGTAATCTTTTGTCAGTCTTACATTGAAATCTCATTGTTATAATTTGAATTCAACTGATTACTAATAAGATTGAAATCTTTTCATATTTTTTGACCCTTTGTATTTCTTTTCCAAATTGTCTTTTTATGTACATTGCCCACATTATTATTGGGATGCTTATTTCTGTATTAATTTTAAGAGCCCTTAATACATTAGGGCTACTAATCTTTCTCTGTCATAAATGTTCTAAATTTCCTCCATTTATTTGTCTTTAACTTTGCCATGCAGAAACTTTATTGTGTAGTCATGCCTATCAGATTTTTAAAAATAATTTTGAGCTCTTCTAGCTAAAAGCTTTACATTATTGTATAGTCATTCCTATCAGATTTTTAAAAATATTTTTGAGCTCCTCTAGTTAGCTGGACTATGTAGAATTCTGTTGACAAATTCATATAAATATCCCAAATTTGATAACCCAGTTGATCACAAAAGCTATCTAACCATGGAAGTTTTCCAGGCAGCTAGTCAACCAAATTGATTCCCTTTCTTAATTTAATCAGAGAAAGAGTCTATATTGTAAAACATGGGGTGTGACGTTTTAAAATCTGAAGTTGTTTATATAAAATTACATTATACAGACTGAAAGTTGATTATCCAAACTAGGTTTTGTCTGATGATTGATTTTCTTCAGTGGTATTTAGTAATTATAGCCTTTTCTACCTAGTGATTACCGATATGGACAGGTCATTTCCTGTTCAATGTAATATATTTGGGAGGTTCCTCTTCCAATCCATTGTGAAGGAAGATAGAACCCATGTTCATCTATACAGATGTTCCTTTACTTATGATGGTGTCCATGTCCTGATAAACCCATCGTAAGTCAAAAATTACATAAGTTGAAAATACATTAACACCCACAAACCCACTGTAGAGTCAAAAAAATAATAAATTGAACCATCGTAGGTTGAAACCATCTGTATATACTGAAAAGGCCACATACTCTTCTGTCTTCTCCAGCCTTGCAGCTTGAGTGTGGTCATATGACCTAGACTTAGCCAATCAGACACATACTTTACCTCGCTCCGAATTTTGTATTGAGAGCAAGAAACAAATACTGCCAAGAATCTTTTATAGCAGCAGCAGACAAGGCAGAACTGGCAGCAATGCCATTGGAAATACCTGGTGACAGGAGTTTGGTCAGTGCAAGCTGGGCTTGGTGGCAGGGAGATCTTCATCAGACCAGTTGTCTGGTGTCCTTTTTTTTTTTTTTTTTTTTTTTTTAGACGGAGTCTCACTCTGTTGCCAGGCTGGAGTGTAGTGGCGCGTTCTGCTCACTGCAACCTCCGCCTCCTGGGTTCAAGCGATTCTTCTGCCTCAGCCTCCCAAGTAGCTGGGATTACAGGCACACGCCATCATGCCCGGCTAATTTTTTTGTATTTTGTTTTTAGTAGAGATGGGGTTTCACGGTGTTGGTCAGGCTGGTCTTGAACTCCTGACCTCATGATCCGCCCACCTCGGCCTCCCAAAGTGCTGGGATTACAGACGTGAGCCACCGCCCCCGGCCTGTGTCTGGTGTCATTTTAACTGAGGTTCTTGAGGGATAGTTTCAAAGCCTGATTTTCAAAACCCGACAAGTCTGTGATTTCCCAATTTCCTTATTTGTTGTTGTTGTTTTTCAGACAGGGTCTTACCCTGTCATTTAGGCTGGAGTGCAGTAGGGCGATCGTAGTTCTTTACTGCAGCTTCAAAATCCTAGACGCATGTGATCCTTCTACGTTAGCCTCCTGAGTAACTAGGACTACAGGTGTACACCACCACGCCTGGCTATTTTTTTTTTATTTCTAGTACAGACAGTCTGTGTTGCCCAGGTTGGTTTCAAACTCCTGGCCTCAAGCAATCCTCCTGCCTTGGCCTCCCAAAGTGCTGGGATTACAGGTGGGAGCTACCACACCTGGCCTCAAAAATTTTAATAATTTTTTTTTTTTACTTATACAAAACTGTTTTTGCCCTTCCTTGCACTTGGAACCATAGCTGATAACGAGATCTGGGTCAAATATTACATCATTCCTCTACCAATTCAGAATTATGTACACATTTCTCCCCACCATATATGTACTGGGTCTGGTTCTCGATTTTGTGTTCACCTTTATGTACTCACATTATGCTACTTTTTTTTTCAAAAGTTTATTAGCATGTACTCTTTCAAATGAAATTTAAAATTATTTTGTGAAGTTCCTAGAAGAAAATCCCTTTATGATTTTGATTAAAATTGCATCAAATTTGTAGATTAATTTGGAGAGAATAACACCATCAGTGTTGTCTTCTTATGCAAAAAAAAAAAAAAAAAAAAGGTCTGGCTTTTGTATCAGTTAGGATCCGTCAAAGAAGCAGAACTACTTTGTGAGCTAAAGACCTATGGAATTGTGGGAGGTGGCAGAGCGGTCTGCAGACTTGCCTCTGAGTCTCTTGTTCAGCCTGAAGTTGCTGCAGATCTACTAGACTGGCAGTCAGACAGGGATACTGGATGTGGATGAGAGAAAGGACAAACTGAAACCCTTGGGAACAAAACGGAACCTGCATCAGCCTCTCACCAACCCTAGTTTTGATGCTTGAGTAACCTGCAGGAGAGGATGACACTTTCGATGTCAGAGCTGCACTTGTGGGCCCAGGATTTGGAGAAGTGGAGAGAAGGTCTGATGGGAGTTGAAGGAGCTGCAGGTCCAGCTTCTTCCCCATGCCAGCAAGGTGAGCTCACAGATCGGCAGCACATGCAAACTTCACAGTGTGCTCTGCATTGACCTTCACGGTGTAAAAAATATGACTTGCTTCATTTGTGAGTTCCATATAATGTCTCCTATAGCCAACAGTACCCAGAACTATATAAGGAAGGGAATTCTGGGAAATGTTTTTAAGTCCGAGTTAGCTGAGTTGATACAGTACAAAGCCATTAGAGCTCTAGTTAACTGATCTTTTTCATCTTTTAATAGAGTTTTGTTGTTTCATTCTTGCTATTTTAATTCTTGGCATTTTGAGTTGCTGTTGTGAATGTTCATTTTCCCATCTTCTTATGATTATTGCTATTATATTGAAAAATTGTTTTAGTTCATACCTTGAACTAACCACATTTTTCAACTTAAATTCCAACAGTTTTCTGTTGGTTCTCTTGGGTAGGCAGTCATTTCACCTGCAAACTAATGTAATTATCTTTTCCTTCCTGATAATGTAATGATACATTTTCTTCCCTCCCTCTCCTGCCTTTATTCTTTTTCCTCATTACATTGATTAAAACTGCCAAAACGATGTTATAATAGCTATACTGTTTCTGACTTTTTTTTAAATTATACTTTAAGTTCTGGGGTACATGTGCAGAATGTGCAGGTTTGTTGCATACGCATACACGTGCCATGGTGGTTTGCTGCACCCATCAACCTGTCATCTACATTAGGTATTTCTCCTAATGCTATCCCTCCCCTAGCCCCCCACCCACCTATAGGCCCTGGTATTCCCCTCCCTGTGTACCCTCCCTGTGTCCATGTGTTCTCATTGTTCAACTCCCACTTATGAGTGAGAACATGCGGTGTTTGGTTTTCTGTTCTGTTAGTTTGCTGAGAATGATGGTTTCCAGCTTCATCCATGTCCCTGCAAAGGACATGAGTTCATTCTTTTTTATGGTTGCATAGTATTCTGTGGTGTATATGTGCCACATTTTCTTTATCCAGTCTATCACTGACGGGCATTTGGTTCCAAGCCTTTGCTATTGTAAACAGTGCCACAATAAACATACGTGTGCATGAGTCTTTATAGTAGAATGATTTATAACCCTCTGGGTATATACCCAGTAATGGGATTGCTGGATCAAATGGTATTTCTAGTTCTAGATCCTTGAGGAATCGCCACATTGTCTTCCACATTGGTTGAACTAATTTACACTCCCACCAACAGTGTAAAAGCGTTCCTATTTCTCCACATCCTCTCCAGCATCTGTTGTTTCCTGACTTTTTAATGATCACCATTCTAACTGGTGTGAGATGTGGTTTTGATTTGCGTATCTCTAATGACCAGTGATGATGAGCCTTTTTTCATTTTTTTTTTTTTTTTTTTTTTTTTTTTTTTTGAGACAGAGTTTTGCTCTTGTTGCCCGGGCTGGAGTGCAATGGCGTGATCTTGGCTCACCGCAACCTCTGCCTGCTGGATTCAAGCAATTCTCCTGCCTCATCCTCCCGAGTAGCCGGGATTACAAGCATGCACCACCACGCTTGGCTAATTTTGTATTTTCAGTAGAGATGGGATTTCTCCGTGTTGGTCAGGCTGGTCTCGAACTCCCGACCTCAGGTGATCCACCTGCCTCAGCCTCCCAAAGTGCTGGGATTACAGGCGTGAGCACCACTCCTGGCAAATGTCTTCTTTTGAGAAGTGTCTGTTCATATCCTTCACCCACTTTTTGATGGGGTTGTTTGCTTTTTTCTTGTAAATTGGTTTCTCTGTAGATTCTGGATATTAGCCCTTTTTCAGTTGGATAGATTGCAAAAATTTTCTCCCACTCTGTAGGTTGCCTGTTTGCTCTGATGATCGTTTCTTTTGCTGTGTAGAAACTCTTTAGTTTAATTAGATCTCATTTGTCTATTTTGGCTTTTGTTGCCATTGCTTTTGGTAACAAAAGACGAAGTCTTTGCCCATGCCTGTGTCCTAAATTGCCTAGGTTTTCTTCTCGGGTTTTTATGGTTTTAGGTCTTACGTTTAAGTCTTTAATCCATCTTGAGTTAATTTTTGTATAAGGTGTAAGGAAGGGAACCAGTTTCAGCTTTCTGCATATGGCTAGCCAGTTTTCCCAACACCATTTATTAACTAGGAATTCCTTTCCCCATTGCTTTTTTTTGTCAGGTTTGTCAAAGATCAGATGGTTGTAGATGTGTGGTGTTATTTCTCAGGCCTCTGTTCTGTTCCATTGATCTATATATCTGTTTTGGTACCAGTACCATGCTGTTTTTGTTACTGTAGCCTTGTAATATAGATTGAAGTCAGGTCACGTGATGCCTGGTCACCTTTGTTCCTTTTGCTTAGGATTGTCTTGGCTATTTATGTGTGCTGTTTTTTGGTTCCATATGAAATTTAAAGTTGTTTTTTCCAATTTTGTGAAGAAAGTCAATGGTAGCTTGATGAGGATAGCATTGAATCTGTAAATTACTTTGGGCAGTATGGCCATTTTCATGATATTGATTCTTCCTATCCATGAGCATGGAATGTTTTTCCATTTGTTTGTGTCCTCTCTTATTTCCTTGATCAGTGAGTGGTTTGTAGCTCTCCTTGAAGAGGTCCTTCATATCCCTTGTAAGTTGTATTCCTAGGTATTTTATTCTCCTTGTAGCAATTGTGAATGGGAGTTCACTCATGATTTGGCTCTCTGTTTGTCTGTTATTGGTGTATAGGAATGCTTGTGATTTTTGCGCATTGATTTTGTATCCTGAGACTTTGCTGAAGTTGCTTATCAGCTTAAGGAGATCTTGGACTGAGACGATGGGGTTTTCTAATTATACAATCATGTCATCTGCAAACAGAGACAATTTGACTTCCTCTTTTCCTAATTGAATACCCTTTATTTCTTTCTCTTGCCTGATTGCCCTGGCCAGAACTATGTTGAATGTACAATTAAGTTATTATTCACTGTAGTTACCCTGTTGTGCTATCAAGTACTGGGTCTTACTCATTCTTTCTTTTTTTTTTTTTTTTTTTTTTTTTTTGTGACATGGAGTCTCGCTCTGTAGTCCAGGCTGGAGTGCAGTGGCATGATCTCGTCTCGCTGCAACCTCCGCCTCCTGGGTTCGAGCGATTCTCCTGCCTCAGCCTCCTGAGTAGCTGGGATTACAGGTGCACGCCACCACACCTGGCTAATTTTTGTATTTTTTGTAGAGACAGGGTTTCACTGTGGTGATCAGGTCTTGAACTCCTGACCTTGTGATCTGCCCACTTCGGCCTCCTGAAGTGCTGGGATTACAGGTGTGAGCCACTGTGCCCGGCCTTCTGTTTTTTTAGTACCCATTAACCATCCCCACCTCCCCCTGCTGACCCCCCACCACCCTTCACAGCCTCTGGTAATGATCCTTCTACTCTCTATGTCCATGAGTTCAATTGTTTTGATATTTAGATCCCACAAATAAGTGAGAATATGTGATATTTGTGTTTCTGTGTCTGGCTTATTTCACTTAGCAAAATGTTCTCCAGTTCCATCCATGTTGTTGCAAATAACTGGATCTCATTCTTTCTTATGGCTGAATAGTAGTCCATTGTGAATATGCACCACATTTTCTTTATCCATTCATATGTTGATAGACACTTAGGTTGCTTCCAGATCTTAGCTATTGTAAACAATGCTGCAACAAACATAGGAGTGTAGATATCTCTTTGATATACTGATTTCCTTTCTTTTCGGTATATACCCAGCAGTGGAATTGCTGGATCATATGGTAGTTCAATTTGTAGTTTTTTGAGGAACGTTCAAATTGTTCTCCATAGTGGCTGTACTAATTTACATTCCCACCAAGAGAGTACAAGGTTTCCCTTTTCTGCACATCCTCATCATCATTTGTTATTGCCTGTCTTTTGGATATAAGCCATCTTAACTGGGGGAGATGATACCTCATTATAGTTTTGATTTGCATTTCTCTGATGATCAAAAATACTGAGCACCTTTACATATGCCTGTTTGCCATTTCTATGTCTTCATTTGAGAAATGTCTATTCAAATATTTTGCCTATTTTTTATTAGATTATTGTATTTTTTTTCCTATAGAGCAGTTTGAGCTCTTACGTATTTTGGTTATTATTCCTTTGTCAGATGGGTAATTTGCAAATATTTTTTCCCATTCTCTGTGTTTTTTTCTTCACTTTACTGATTGTATCCTTTGCTGTGCAGAAGCATTTTAACCTGATGTGATCCCATTTGTCCATTTTTGTTTTGGTTACCTGTGCTTGAGGGATATTGGTCAAGAAATTTTTGCCCACATCAATGTCGTGGAGATTTTCCCCAATGTTTTCTTGTAGTAGTTTAATAGTTTGAAGTATAGATTTAAGTTTTTAATCCATTTTGATTTGATTTTTGTATATGGTGTGAGATAGGGGTCTACTTTCATTCTTCTGCATATAGATATCTAGTTTTCCCATTACCATTTGTTGAATAGACTGTCTTTTCCTCAGTGTATGTTCTTGGCACCTTTGTCAAAAATTAGTTCACTATAGGTGTGCAGATTTGTTTCTTGGTTCTCTTTTCTGTTTCATTGGCTTATGTGTCTGTTTTTATGTCAGAACCATGCTGTTTTGGTTACTATAGCTCTGTAGTATAATTTGAAATCAGGTAATGTGATTCTTCCAGTTTTGTTCTTTTTGCTTAGGATAGCTTTGGGTATTCTGGGCCTTTTGTGGGTCCATATAAATTTTAGGATTTTTTTTTTTCTGTTTCTGTGAAGAATGTCATTAGTATTTTGATAGGGATTGCATTGAATCTATAGATTGCTTTGGGTATTATGGACATTTTAACAATATTGATTCCTCTAGTCCATGAACATGGATAATTTTTCCATTTTTTGGTGTCCTCTTCAATTTCTTTCTTCACTGTTTTATACTTTCCATTATAGAAATCTTTTCACTTCTTTGGTTAATTCCTAGGTATTTAATTTTATGTGTGGCTATTATAAATGGAATTACTTTAAAAATTTCTGTTTTACATTGTTCAATATTGTCATATTGAAATGCTAGTGACTTTTGTACGTTGCTTTTGTATCCTGCAACTTTACTGAAGTTGTTTATCTTCTCTCTTTTATCTTCCCTCTTTTTTTCTTAGTCTGGCTAAAGTTTTGCCAATTTTGTTTAACTTTTAAAAAAACCAACCTTGTGTTTCATTGATCTTTTGTATTTTTTATCTCAATTTTATTTATTTATTCTCTGATCTTTATTATTTCTTTTCTTCTACTAATTTTGGGCTTGGTTTGCTCATGCTTTTCTAGTTTAATAGTTTTAATAGTTTTCTTGTCGTGTCTTTAGGTTTTCCAAATATAAGATCATATCATCCGCAAACAAGGCTAATTTGACTTCATCCTTTCCAATTTGGTTGCCTTTTATATCTTTCTCTTATCTGATTGCTCTAGCTAGGATGTCTATTACTGCTGAAAAACAGTGATGACAATGGGCATCATCCTTATCTTGTTCCAGATCTTAGAGGAAAAGCTTTCAATTTTCCCCCATTCGGTGTTGTGAACATAAAATATCTGAGACAGCTCTCAATCAGTTTAGAAAGTTTATTTTATCAAGGTTAAGGATGTGCCCATGACACAGCCTCAAGAGGCTCTGATGACATGTGCCCAAAGTGGTCAGGGTACAGCTTGCTTTTATACATTTTGGGAGTCATGAGACATCAATCAGTATGTGTAAGATGTATGTTGGGGCCAGGCATGGTGGCTCACACCTGTAGTCCCAGCATTTTCGGAGGCTGAAGCAGTGGATCACTTGAGATCAGGAGTTCAAGGCCAGCCTGGCCAACATGGTGAAACCTCATCTCTACTAAAAATACAAAAATTGTTTGGTCATGGTGGTGTGTGCCTGTAATTCCAGCTACTTGGGAGGCTGAGGCACAAGAATCACTTGAACCTGGGAGGTGGAGGCTGCAGTGAGCTGAGATTGCACCACTGCACTCCAGCCTTGAGGTGGCAGAGCGAGACTCCATCTGAAAACAAAACAAAACAAAAAAGATGTATGTTGATCCTTCTGGAAAGGGATCAACTCAAAGGGAAGACTTCCAGGTCATAGGTAGATAAGAGAAAAAAGGTTGCATTATTTTGAGTCATGGCCCAGCCTTTTAATGAATACACAATTTTATCTGGCTCAGTGAATCTGCATTTTTACATAAATAGGGCAAAGGAAGCAATCAGATATCCATTTGTCTCAGGTGAGCAAGGGGATGATTTACTCTCCTGCACCTGTGAAGATAAGCCATCCGTTTACATCGCCAGGGTGAAATTCAGTGGAACTGTTTCAGGGTAAAGATCTTGAGATCCACAAGGAATTTCCTTCTGGGCAAATTGTGAGGGAGGTATGTAGCTTTTTGTCTTTGTAGCTATCTTATTTGAGAATAAAATAGGAGGCAGGTTTACCTGACATAGTTCCCAAGTTTACTTTTCTCTTGATTTAGTGATTTCAGGGTCCCGAGATTTATTTTCCTTTCACAGTATGATACTAGCTATGGATCTGTCATATGCAGCTTTTATTATGTTGAGGTATGTTCCTTCCATACCCAGTTATTTTTAGGGTTTTTAAAACAAATAAATGTTGAATTTTACCTAGCCCTTTTTCAGCATCAATTGAAATGATCATATGGTTTGTGTCCTTCATTTTGTTGATATGATGTATCACACTGATTGATTTGCATATGTTGAAGCATCATTGCATCCCGGGGATAAAGCCCACTTAGTCATGATGAATGATCTTTCTAATGTATTGGTGAATTCAGTTTGCTAGTATTTTATTGAGAATTTTTGCATCAATATTCATCAGAGATATTGGCCTTTAGTTTTCTTTTTTTGTGTGTCTTTGTTTAACTTTTCCAAAAAACAACCTTATGTTTCATTAATCTTTTGTATTTTTTATTTCAATTTCATGTATTTCTTCTCTGATCTTTATTATTTCTTTTCTTCTACTAATTTTGGGCTTGCTTTGCTCTTGCTTTTCTAGTTAAGATGCACTGTTAAATTGTTCATACGAAGTTCCTCTTTTTTGATGTAGGCATTTATAGCTGTAAACTTACCTGAGTACTGCTTTTGCCATATCCCATAGGTTTTGATATATTATGTTTCCATTATTACTTGTTTCAAGAAATTTTTAAATTTCCTTCTTAATTTCTTCATTGACCCACTGGTCATTCAGGAGAATATTGTTTTATTTCCATGTATTTGTATAGTTTCCAAAATTCCTCTTGTTATTAATTTCTAGTTTTATTCCACTGTGGTCAGGGAAGATGCTTGATATTAATTCAATTTTTGTTAATGTTTTAAGACTTGTTTTGTATAGTCTATCCCTGAGAATATCCATGTGCTGAGGAAAAGAATGTATATTCTGCAGCTCTTAGATGAAATGTTCTGTAAATATTTATTAGATCGATTTGGTCTGCAGTGCAGATTATGTCTTGTGAACCCCAAAAATTTGAGACAGGTTTCAGTTAATTTAGAAAGTTTATTTTGCCAAGGTTGAGGATGCATCCATAACACAGCCTCAGGAAGTCCTGATGACATGTGCCCAAGGTGGTCAGGGCACAGCTTGGTTTTTTACATTTTAGGGAGACATAAGACATCAATCTGTAATGCCCAACCTCACTTTTACTAACCCTGTTTTTAGACTCTCCCTTTTTCCTTTAATCACTTAGCCTTGTTTCCACCTGAATGGACTCTCCCTTAGCTAAGAGAACTAGACAGACTCCATCTTGGCTCTTTCACTGGTAGCCCCTTCCTCAAGGACTTAACTTGTGCAAGCTGACTCCCAGCACATCCAAGAATGCAATTAACCGATAAGATACTGTGGCAAGCTATATCCGCAGTTCCCAGGAATTCATCTGATTGATAATGCCCAAAGCCCCGCATCTATCACCTTGTAATAGTCTTAAAGCCCCTGCACCTGAAACTGTTTACTTTCCTGTAACCATTTATCCTTTTAACTTTTTGCCTACTTTACTTCTGTAAAATTGTTCTAACTAGACACCCCCCCCCACTCCCCTTCCTAAACCAAGGTATGAAGGTTAATCAAGCCCCTTCCTCAGGGCCGAGAGAATTTTGAGCATTAGCTGTCTCTTGGTCACTGGCTAATAAAGGACTCTTAATTCGTCTCAAAATGTGGCATTTTTCTAACTCGCTCAGGTACAACAAATCAATAAGAAGTACATTAGTTCCATCCAGAAGGGCAGATACAGCTCAAAGTAAGGCCCCCCCAACTGAGGGCTTCCAGGTCACAGGTAGGTGAGAGACAGATGGTTGCATTCTTTTGAGTTTCTGATAAGTCTTTCCCAAGAAGGCAATCAGAATATGTATCTATCTCTGTGAGCAAAGGGATGACTTGAATAGAATGAGAGGCAGATTTGCCCTGAGTGGTTCCCAGCTTGAAAGGACCCAAGATATTTTCCTTTCACGGTCTGATGTTTCTTTGTTGATTTTCTGTCTGGAAGATCTGTCCAATGCCAAAAGTGGGGTGTCAAAGTATCCAACTATTATTATATTGGGGCCCATCTCTCTCTTTAGCTCTAATAATATTTCCTTTATATATCTGGGTGCCACAGTGTTGGTTGCACATACATTTAAGATTGTTATATCCTCTTACTGAAATTACATCTTTGTCATTATACAGTGACCTTGTCTCTTATACTTTTTGTCTTGAAATCTATTTTGTTTAGTATAGGTATAGCTATTCCTGCTCTTTTTTGGCTTCCATTAACATGGAATATCTTTTCCCATCCCTTTGCTTTCAGTCTATGTGTGTCTTTATAGGTAAAGTGTGTTTCTTGTAGGTAACAGATAAATAGGTCTTGGTTTTTCATACATTCAGCCAGTCTATGACTTTTGATTAGAGAATTTAGTCCATTTATATTGAATGTTATCATTAATAAGTAAGGACTTACTCTTTCCATTTTGTTATTTATTTTTTGGTTGTTTTATGGTCTTTTCTTCCTTCTTTTTTTTTTTTTTTTTTGACAGAGTCTCTCTCTGTTGCCCAGGCTGGAGTGCAATGGCACGGTCTCAGCTCACTGCAACCCCCACTTCCCAGGTTCAAGCAATTCTCCTGCCTCAGCCTCCCAAGTAGCTGGGACTACAGATGTGCGCCACAACATGCAGCTAATTTTTATATTTTTAGTAGAGACAGGATTTCACCATGTTGGCTAGGCTAGTCTCAAACTCCTGACCTCAAATGATCCACTCACCTTGCTTTCCCAAAGTGCTGAAATTACAGGTATGAGCCACTGCATCTGGCCTCTTCCTTCTTTCTTTCCTTCCTGTCTTCCTTTAGTTAAAATGATTTTCTCTGGGGATGTGATTTAGTTTCTTGCTTTTTATTTTTTGTGTATTCATTGCATGTTTTTTGGTTTGAGGTTATTATGAGGTTTGTAGATACTCTTACAACCCATTATTTTGCCTGATAACAACTTAACACTGTCTGCATAAACAAATAAACAGCAAAAAGAAAACTGATAAAAACTCTGTTTTAACTTCATCCCCCCCGCCTACTTTTTCACTTTTTGTTGTTTCTATTTATGTCCTATTGTACTGACTATGTCTTGAAAAGCTGTAGGCATTATTTTTGATTGGCTCATCATTTATTCCTTCTACTTAGGATAAGAGTAGTTTACATTCCACATTTACAGTGTTATCATATTCTATTTTTTTGTGTACTTACTATTACCAGTGAGTTTTGTACCTTCAAATTATTTCTTATTGCTCATTAACATCCTTTTCTTTCTGACTGAAGTTCTCCCTTTAGCTTTTCTTATAGGACAGGTCTAGTGTTGATTTAATCCCTCAGTGTTTGTTTGTCTGGGAAAGTTTTTATTTCTTCTTCATGTTTGAAGGACATTTTTGCCAGATATGTTATTCTAAGATAAAAGTTTTTTTTCCTTCAGCACTTTTAAGATGTCATACCACTGTCTCCTAGCCTGAAAAGGTTTCCACTGAAAAGTCTGCTGCCAGATGTATTGAAGCTCTATAGTATGTTATTTGTTTATTTTCTCTTGCTGCTTTTAGGATTGTTACTTTATCCTTGACCTTTGGGAGTTTTATTATTAAATGCCTTAAGGTAGTCTTCTTTGGGTTAAATGTGCTTGGTGTTCTACAAGCTTCTTGTACTTGGATAGCGATATCTAAGTTTGAGAAGTTCTCTGTTATCCCATTCAATAAACTTTCTACCCCTATCTCTTCCTCTGTCTCATCTTTACAGCCAATAACTATTTTTTTTAAAGTTTTAAAAAGTTTATTCCCTATATACTCCTTTCTTTTTTTTTTCTTTTCTTTTTTTTAAAATTTTATTATTATTATACTTTAAGTTTTAGGGTACATGTGCACAATGTGCAGGTTTGTTACATATGTATACATGTGCCATGTTGGTGTGCTGCACCCATTAACTCGTCATTTAGCATTAGGTATATGTCCTAATGCTATCCCTCCCCTCTTCCCCCACCCCACAACAGGACCCGGTGTGTGATGTTCCCCTTCCTGTGTCCATGTGTTCTCATTGTTCAGTTCCCACCTATGAGTGAGAACGTGCAGCGTTTGGTTTTTTGTCCTTGTGATAGTTTGCTGACGATGGTTTCCAGTTTCATCCATGTCCCTACAAAGGATATGAACTCATCCTTTTTTATGGCTGCATAGTATTCCATGGTGTATATGTGCCACATTTTCTTAATCCAGTCTATCATTGTTGGACATTTGGGTTGGTTCCAAGTCTTTGCTATTGTGAATAGTGCCGCAATAAACATACATGTGCATGTGTCTTTATAGCTACATTATTTATAATCCTTTGGGTATATACCCAGTAATGGGATGGCTGGGTCAAATGGTATTTCTAGTTCTAGATCCTGGAGGAATCGCCACACTGACTTCCACAATGGTTGAACTAGTTTACAGTCCCACCAACAGTGTAAAAGTGTCCCTATTTCTCCACATCCACATCCTCTCCAGCACCTGTTGTTTCCTGACTTTTTAATGATTGCCATTCTAACTGGTGTGAGATGGTATCTCATTGTGGTTTTGATTTGAATTTCTCTGATGGCCAGTGATGGTGAGCATTTTTTCATGTGTTTTTTGGCTGCATAAATGTCTTCTTTTGAGAAGGGTCTGTTCATATCCTTTGCCCACTTTTGGATGGGGTTGTTTGTTTTTTTCTTGTAAATTTGTTTGAGTTCATTGTAGATTCTGGATATTAACCCATTGTCAGATGAGTAGATTGCAAAAATTTTCTCCCATTTTGTAGGTTGCCCATTCACTCTGATGGTAGTTTAGTTTCTTTTGCTGTGCAGAAGCTCTTTAGTTTAATTAGATCCCATTTGTCAATTTTGGCTTTGGTTGCCATAGCTTTTGCTGTCTTAGACATGAAGTCCTTGCCCATGCCTGTGTCCTGAATGGTATTGCCTAGGTTTTCTTCTAGGGTTTTTATGGTTTTTGGTCTAACACTTAGGTCTTTAATCCATCTTGAATTAATTTTTGTATAAGGTGTAAGGAAGGGATCGAGTTTCAGCTTTCTACATATGGCTAGCCAGTTTTCCCAGAACCATTTATTAAATAGGGAATCCTTCCCCCATTTCTTGTTTTTGTCAGGTTTGTCAAAGATCAGATGGTTGTAGATATGCGGCATTATTTCTGAGGGCTCTGTTCTGTTCCATTGATCTATATCTCTGTTTTGGTACCAGTACCATGCTGTTTTGGTTACTGTAGCCTTGTAGTATAGTTTGAAGTCAGGTAACGTGATGCCTCTGGCTTTGTTCTTTTGGCTTAGGATTGACTTGGTAATGCGGGCTCTTTTTTGGTTCCATATGAACTTTAAGGTAGTTTTTTCCAATTCTGTGAAGAAAGTCATTGGTAACTTGATAGGGATGGCATTGAATCTATAAATTACCTTGGGCAGTATGGCCATTTTCACGATATTGATTCTTCCTACCCATGAGCATGGAATGTTCTTCCATTTGTTTGTATCCTCTTTTATTTCATTGAGCAGTGGTTTGTAGTTCTCCTTGAAGAGGTCCTTCACGTCCCTTCTAAATTGGATTCCTAGGTATTTTATTCTCTTTGAAGCAATTGTGAATGGGAGTTCACTCATGATTTCGCTCTCTGTCTGTTATTGGTGTATAAGAATGCTTGTGATTTTTGTACATTGATTTTGTATCCTGAGACTTTGCTGAAGTTGCTTATCAACTTAAGGAGATTTTGGGCTGAGATGATGGGGTTTTCTGGATATACAATCATGTCATCTGCAAACAGGAACAATTTGACTTCCTCTTTTCCTAATTGAATACCCTTTATTTCCTTCTCCTGCCTAATTGCTCTGGCCAGAACTTCCAACACTATGTTGAATAGGAGTGGTGAGAGAGGGCATCACTGTCTTGTGGCAGTTTTCAAAGGGAGTGCTTCCAGTTTTTGCCCATTCAGTATGATATTGGCTGTGCGTTTGTCATAGATAGCTCTGATTATTTGGAGATACATCCCATCAATACCTAATTTATTGAGAGTTTTTAGCATGAAGAGTTGTTGAATTTTGTCAAAGGCCTTTTCTGCATCTGTTGAGATAATCATGTGGTTTTTGTCTTTGGTTCTGTTTATATGCTGGATTACGTTTATTGATTTGCGTATGTTGAACCAGCCTTGCATCCCAGGGATGAAGCCCACTTGATCATGGTGGGCTGGATCGTGGTGGGGTGGATTTTTGATGTGCTGCTGGATTCGGTTTGCCAGTATTTTATTGAGGATTTTTGCATCAATGTTCATCAAGGATATTGGTCTAAAATTCTCTTTTTTGGTTGTGTCTCTGCCAGGCTTTGGTATCAGGATGATGGTGGCCTCATAAAATGAGTTAGGGAGGATTCCCTCTTTTTCTATTGATTGGAATAGTTTCAGAAGGAATGGTACCAGCTCCTCCTTGTACCTCTGGTAGAATTCGGCTGTGAATACATCTGGTCCTGGACCTTTTTTGGTTGGTAAGCTATTGATTATTGCCACAATTTCAGAGCCTGTTATTGGTCTATTCAGTGATTCAACTTCTTCCTGGTTTAGTCTTGGGAGGGTGTATGTGTCGAGGAATTTATCCATTTCTTCTAGATTTTCTAGTTTATGTGCGTAGAGGTGTTTCTAGTATTCTCTGATGGTAGTTTGTATTTCTGTGGAATCAGTGGTGATATCCCCTCTATCATTTTTTATTGTGTCTATTTGATTCTTCTCTCTTTTCTTCTTTATTAGTCATGCTAGCGGTCTATCGATTTTGTTGGTCTTTTCAAAAAACCAGCTCCTGGATTCCTTAATTTTTTGAAGGGTTTTTTGTGTCTCTATTTCCTTCAGTTCTGCTCTGATTTTAGTTATTTCTTGCCTTCTGCTAGCTTTTGAATATGTTTGCTCTTGCTTTTCTAGTTGTTTTAATTGTGATGTTAGGGTGTCAATTTTGGGTCTTTCCTGCTTTCTGCCATTAACTATTAAATTTGCTTTTTTAAGGCTATTTTTTAGATCCTGTATGTGTGCTTCATTGTTTTTTATTCTTTTTTCTTTTGTCTTCTCTGACTGTATTTTCAAATAGCCTGGCTTCAAGCTCACTAATTCTTCTGCTTGATCAGTTTTGTTATTAAATGACTGTGGTGCATTCTTCAGTATGCCAATTGCATTTTTCAGCTCCAGAATTTCGGCTTGATTCTGTTTAATTATTTCAATCTTTTTGTTAAATTTATCTGATAGATTTCTGGATTCCTTTTCTGTGTTATCTTGAATTTCTTTGAATTTCCTCAACACAGCTATTTTAAATTCTCTGTCTGAAAAGTCACATATCTTCTTTTCCAAGATTGGTCTTTAGTGCCTTATTTAGTTCATTTGGTGAGGTCATGTTTTCCTGGATGGTGTTGATGCTAGTAGATGTTCTTCAGTGTCTGGGCATTGATGACTTAGGTATTTATTGTAGGCTTCATTGTTGGGGCTTGTTTGTACCCGGCCTTCTTGGGAAGGTTTTCCAGATATTTGAAAGGACTTTGGTGTTATAATCTAAACTATATCTGCTTTAGAGGGCACTCCAAGCCCAGTAATGCTGTGGTTCTTGCAGACTCATAGAGGTACCGCCTTGATGGTCATGGACAAGATATGGGAGAATTCTCTGGATTACCAGCCAAGGACTCTTGTTCTCTTCCTTTACTTTCTCTCAAACAGTCTGTCTCTGTGTTCTGAGCCACCTAAAGCTAGGGTGAAGTAACCCAAGTACCCCTGTGGCCACAACTACCATGACTGTGCTGGGTCAGACCTGAACCCAGCATGGCACTTGGTCTCACACAATGCTTGCTATATTCACTTCCTGGCTACTGCCTATGTTTGCCGTAGGCCCTGGGACTCTACAGTCAGCCAGTAGCAAAGCCAGCCAGGCCTGTGTCCTTCCTTTCAGGGCAGTGAGGTCCCCCAGGCCCTGGGTGGGTCTAGAGGTACCATCTGGGAGTCAGGGACTAAAGTCAAAAACCTTAGACGTCTACCTGATGTTCTATTGCACTGCAGCTGAGCTGGCACTCAAACCACAAGATGCAGTCCTTCCCACTTTTCCCTCCCCTTTTCAAAGACAGAGGAGCCTGACTCCATAGCCACCACCAGCCCAGGTCACAAAGAGTACTGTCAGAACACTGCTGATGCCCCTTAAGGCACAAGGTCTCTTAAGTCAGTTTGTGGTGGATGCTGCCTGGCCTGAGACCCACCCTTTAGGGCAGTGGGCTCCTCTGTGGCCCAGGGCAGGTCCAGAAATGCCATCCAAGAGTCATATCCTGGAATCAGGGACCCCAAGAGCTCACTTGGTGCTCTATCCTCCTATGCCTGTGCTGATACCTAAGGTGAAAGGCAAAGTCCCCTTTAGTTTTCTCTCTGCTTTTGTCAAATAGAGGGAGTTTTTTCCCATAGCCACCACAGCTGATAATGTGCTGAGTCTCACCTGAAGCCAGCAAGTCTCAGAGGCTCACGCAAGGCCCTTGATGTAGTACCTGTGTATCACTGCTGGTTGTCCAGGTCCCAAGGGCTCTTCAGTTAGCAGGTGATGAATGCTGCCAGTTTTTGAGTCCTGTCCTTCAAGGCAGGGGTTTCCCTTCTGGCTCTGAATATGTCTAGAAATGACATCTGGGAACTAGGGCCCTCATGACTCTGACCAGTGTCCTGTCTTGCTGTGGTTGAGCTGTTATTCTCCTCAAGCAAAAAGAAGGGGTCTCTTTTGGAGCCTCAAGATGTGCAGCATGGGGTTAGGTGAGGGTGATGCCAGCACGCCTTTGGCTGCCCCAACTTTGGTCTCAGTATGTCATGTGCCCACGCAGTCCACTGTCTCTGGGCCTAGTTCAGCTCTAGGACTCACCTAAGGGTTGCAGTCCTTAAGGCCTACACTGCCTTTCACGTTTACCTGGAGACAGAGGGAGGGCACTGTAGCCCTCAGTGGCGAGGTTTGCAGAAACTCAAATTCGGACCAATGTAATGGGCATTTCCCCTCTGGCTTGGGCTAATTTAAATGCTCCCTCTGTGGCTGGACATCAGCTGAGTTTAGTCTGATTTTCCTTTCTGCTCTAACAGGACAGCACTGAGTTCAGTGCCTCAAAACTGCTGTGTTCTCCCTCCCTCAGTGCCCAGAGATGCTCTCTGCCCCACTCTGCCACTTCTGGGGTGTAGGGGAGGGGTGGCGTTAGTGATTCAGGACTGTTTTTTGCTTTTCTGTGTGTGTGTGTTTTTTTTTAATCTCTTCTGTGCCTCTTTCAGTGGTGTGAAGTTAAAACCAGGTACTATGAGTCTCACCTGATTTTTGGTTCTTATGAAGGTGTTTTTTTTCTGTGTAGATAGTTGTTAACTTGTGTTTGGGGATGATTGGTGGAGCCTTCTATTCTGCTATTTTGCTCTGCCTCCCTAATTCAAATATGTGGTTAACTTTTGTGGGGGTTCCGTGAACATTTGAAAAGAATGTGTACTGTTTATAGCAGGAGTCCCCACCCCCAGGCCATGGACCAGTACAGGTTCATGGCCCATTAGGATCCAGGCCGCAAAGCAGGAGGTGAATGGCAGGCTAGCAAGTGAAGCTTCATTTGTGTTTACAGCCACTCTCCATCATTGACATTACTGTCTGAGCTCCACCTCCTTTCACATCAGTGGCAGCATTAGCTTCTCATTGGAGAGTGAACCTATTGTGAACTGCACATGCGAGTTCTAGGTCTAGAATGTGCACATGCACATTCTAGGTCACGTGCTTCTTATGAGAATCTAATGCCTGATGATCTGTCACTGTCTCCCACCATCCTAAGATGGAACTCTCTAGATGCAGGAAAACAAGCTAAGGGCTCCCACTGATTCTACATTATGTTGAGTTGTGTAAGTATTTAATTATATATTACAATGTAATAATAATAGAAATAAAGTACACAATAAATGTAATGCACTTGAATCATCGCAAAACCATCCCCCTCCACAGTCCATGGAAAAATTGTCTTCCACAAAACCAGTCCTTGGTGCCAAAAAGGACTGGGACCACTGCTTCATAGCATATGAAGTTGTATACCTGAGTATGAAATAAAATTTATAAATTATATTATTCAGATTATGCCTTTTATTGACCACTTAATTTTTTGCTGCTATGTTGTTTGACATGTAAGCATCCTCTTACCCCATAGAACTTTACTGTGATGTGACTATTTTATCCTTTTCAGTTCTAATTAATCATTTTTACCTTGAATTCTGTGTTTGCAGTTAATATTACCATTGCTACTTAATTTTGTTTGTATTTCTTAGACATATATTTTCTCATCTCTTTATTTTCTATATTGTTAAGACTTTTTGTTTGAGGTGTTTTGTTTTGAACAATAATTTAGTGATGTTTTCTTTTGCCCCAATCTGATTATGTTTGTCTCTTTATAGAGAAATTTAACACATTCACATTTGTTGTGGTATTTGTATTTTATTTGGTCCCTATTGCTTTTTGCAGAGTGGGGGTGAGCTGGAGGGAAGTAAGGTTTTCTTTTTTTTCTTTTCTGTCTTGCTGTATTGATCAAATTTTCTTTATTTGTCTCCCTTCCTGCTACAGATTGAGAAGTTCTACTGCTCAGTTTCCCCTACCCCCCAAAATCATACATGGGTGTATAATTTCTAAGGCAAAACTTTTAAAATTCACAGTTGCGACATAGGTGCCATAATTTAGCTATGCGTAGAATGCTACAGTCTATGATCTTTTTCTCTCAGAGTTCTGTAAATGTTACCTCACAGTATTCTGACATTTAGGGTTGATGATAATCACATTCTCTTTCTTTTGAAGATAATTTTTTCTTTGACATTCTGAAACTCTAAATGTTTTCTCTTTATTTTTGGAAATTTTTTTTCAATGCCCAACTCTTTGTCTTATATTTTCCCCTTAAGCTTTGGAAAAATTCTTTGCAAATGTTCTCATTTACTAATTTTGATGTTTGCAAGATTCACACCACTGTGCATTCCTTCAGTGCATAGTAGACTTTGCATTGAGTTTTTATTTGGGTAATCAACTTTTTCATTTCCATAGTTTCTTGTTTTCATATTTCTCCTTTTTTACAAAAGCCTGCTGTTTTATAATCAATGAAGTGTACCTTCCTAACTTTTTAACATCTTTGTTGGAGTATAATTGACATGTAATTAACTGTATATGTTTAAAATATACAGTTTGATATGTTTTGACATGTGTATGAAACTGTGAACCATGGAACTATCACCACAGTCAAGATAATGAACATATGCATCCCTTACCAAAGTTTCCTTATTCTCCTTTTTAATCATTCCTGCCTCTACTGTCTTCAGGAAACCATGGATCTGCTTTCTGTCACTATAAATTAGTTTGTATTTTGTAGAATTTTAAATAAGTAGAATTATACTATGCACTCTTTTTAAAAACATATTTCTAGGCCAGGTTCAGTGGCTCACGCCTGTAATCCCAGCACTTTGGGAGGCTGAGGTGGGAAGATTGCTTGAGGCCAGGAGCTGCAGACCAGCCTGGGCAACATGGTGAAATTCCATCTCTACAAAAAAATTTAAAAATTAGCCAGGCATGGTGGCCTGTGACTGTGATTCCAGCTACTCAGGAGGCTGAGGCAGGGGGATCTCATGAGCCCAGGACATAGAGGCTGCAGTGAGCCATATTCACACCACTGTACTCCAGCCTGGACAACAGAGCAAGACCCTGTCTCAAAAAATAAGGAAAGAAAGAATTTTTTAAATTAAATAAATAGAAATGGAAACATATAGCCAGGCATGATGGCTCATGCCTGTAGTCCCAGCTACTCAGGAGGTGAGGTGGGAGGATCACCTGAGACTAGGAAGTCAAGGTTGCAGTGAGCCAAGATCAAGCCACTGCACTCCAGTGTGGGCAACACAGTGAGACCCTGTCCTCAAAATAAATAAATTTAATAAAAACATTTCTAAATGAAAATTTCAAACATACAGAAAAATAGAGAAAAATATAATGAACTACAGTACATCTATTACCTAAATTTATAATATTTGTTGGCGGTTCATTTATTTAATTTTTAAAAATAAATTGACTTTATTTTTAAGTTTTTGTAAGTTTTTCTAATTAATAGACTTTATAAACTGATATGGTTTGGATTTGTGTCCTCACCCAAATCTCATGTCAAATTGTAATCCCCAGTGTTGGAGGAGGGGCCTGGTGGGAGGTGACTGGTTCGTGGGGGCAGATATCCCCCTAGGTGTTCTCATGATAGTGAGTTCGTTCTCACGAGATCTGGCTGTTTAAAGTGTGTAGCACCTTCCACTTTAGTCTTCTACTCTGGCCATGTAAGACGTGACTTCTTCCTCTTTACCTTCCACCATGATTGTAAGTTTCCTGAGGCTTCCTCAGCCATGCTTCCTGTACAGCCTGCAGAACTGTAAGCCAATTAAGCTTCTTTTCTTTGTAAATTACCCAGTTTCAGGTAGTTCCATGCAATAACAGACTAATACATAAATCTAAATAGTAGTTTTAGGTTTACAGAAAAATTGAGCCAATATTATAGAGAATTCTTATAGATGCCCTTTGCCCTGCATACATTTTCCCCATTATTAATATTTGCAATAGTGTGGTATATTTGATACAAGTAGGGAACCAATATTGATATGTTATTATTGACTAAAGTCCATACTTTACATTAGGGTTCATCCTTTATGTCGCACAGTTCTATGGGTTTTAACTGTGTAATTTTTGTTTGTTTGACTTCTTTCACTTACTATAATCATTTCAAGATTCATTCATGTTTTTATGTGTATCACATGTTTGTTCCTTTTTATTCCACCTTTTGTTTATTCACATGTTTGTGGACATTTGAGTTGTTTCCAACTTGGAACAAATTCAGATAAAGCTGCTATGAACATTCATGTGTAAGCCTTTGTGTACACATAAGCTTTTGGGAAAATACCTAGAAGTGGAATGACTGGGTTATATGGTAAGAGTACGTTTAAC
Source organism: Pan troglodytes (assembly GCF_028858775.2). Taxonomy (NCBI): domain Eukaryota; kingdom Metazoa; phylum Chordata; class Mammalia; order Primates; family Hominidae; genus Pan; species Pan troglodytes. Next base: position 69,331,766 of record NC_072402.2, read on the forward strand.
TTTCTGAGGAATTGGAAAACTGTTTTTCCAAAATAGTCATACTGTTTTTTATTCCGACCAGCAGTGTATGAGTTCTGGTTGCTCCACATCTTTGTCAACATCTGGGATTGTCAGTCTTTAATTTTAGCCATCTTAACAGGTGTGTGATATCTAATTTTTAAAATTTGCATTTCCCTAATAATTAATGGTGATGAACATATTTCTTATACTTATTGGCTATCTGAATATCATCAATGGTAGGTACCCATTTTCACATCTTTTGTCCATTTTTGTATTGGTTTGTTTTCCTATTACTCTGTTTTGAGAGTTCTTTATATATTCTGGATGTAAGTCCTTTATCAGATATAAGATTTAAAAATTGTTTTTTCTTTCTCTTAACATTGTCTTTCAAAGATCAGAAGCTTTTAATTTTGATAAAGTTCAACTTACCAATTTTTTAATGGATCAAGCTTTTGGTATTGTATCTAATAACTCTTTGCGTGATCCAAGGACACAAAAATACTTTATGTTTTTTTCCAGAAATTTTATCTTTTTATGTTTTATTTACATTTAGGTTTGTGATTCATTTTGAGATAATTTTTGTATATGGAGTAAGATATAGATTCAGGTTTATGATTTTTGCATATGGATATCCATTTGTTCTCACACCATTTGTTGAAAAGAATATTCTTCCTCCATTGATTTATCTTTGCACCTTTATCAAAAATTAATTGACCAGGCTGGGCATGATGGCTCATGCCTGTAATCTCAGCACTTTGGGAAGCCAAGGATCACTTGAGGCCAGGAGTTCGAGACCAGCTAGGAGTTCGAGGCCTCTCTAGAGACAGGGAGACCTTGTCTCTTTGGAAAAAAAAAAAAAAGGCATGGTGACACACATCTGTGGCTCCAGCTACTCAAGAGACTGAGGTAGGAGAAATTCTTAAACCTGGGAGGTAAAGGGTGTAGTGAGCCATAACTGTGCCACTACACTCCAGTAAAACTCTGTCTTAAATAAAAAAAAATTGGCTGGGCACGATGGCTCACGCCTATAATCCCAGCTCTTTGGGAGGCTGAGGTGGGTGGATCACTTGAGGTCAGAAGTTCGAAACCAGCCTGGCCAACATGGTGAAACCCATCTCTACTAAAAATACAAACAAAAAAATTAGCCAGGCATGGTGGCGGGCACCTGTAATCCCAGCTACTTGAGAGGCTGAGGCAGGAGAATTGCTTGAACCCAGGAGGCGGAGGTTGCAGCGAGCCAAGATCACACCACTGCACTCCAGCCTGGGCGACAGAGTGAGACTCCATCTCAAAAAATAAATAAATAAATAAATAAATAAATAAATAAATAAATAAAATTGACTAGGTATGTTTGGTTCTATTTCTGATCCCACTCTGTATTCTGTTTTGTTAGTCTGTATGTCTGTCATTATACCAATACTACACTGTTTTGATTACTGTAGCTTTTTTTTTTTAAGACAGGGTCTCTGTGTTGCCCAGGCTGGCATGCAGTAGCACAATTACAGCCCACTGCAGCCTCAACCTCCGGGGCTTAAGCGATCCTCCCACCTCAGCCTCTCAAGTAGCTGGGACTACAGGCATGCACCACCACGCCTGGCTAATTTTTTATTATTTGTAGAGACAGTGTCTCGCTATGTTGCCCAGGTTGGTCTCGAGCTCCTGTCCTCAAGCAATCCTCCTGCCTCAGCCTCCTAAAGTGTTGGGATTACAGGTGTAAGCCACTGTGCCCAGCCTACTGTAGCTTTATAATGTAACTTAAAATAAGATGGTATAAGTAGTCCTCCAACTTAGTTTCTCTTTTTCAAAATTGTTTTATTCTTCTAGGTCCTCTGCAGTTTTAGAATATATATAATGAGCTATGTATAGCTTTTATTGCATAATAGAAGTTGAGTCATTATCAATAAATCAGTTATTCTTTAGTCTCAGGATTAAAACAAACAATGTAAAAGAAAAAACTTCATGTGTCACACTTTAGGTAGACAGATATTTTCTAGCTAGGTAAATAATGTCAATATTCTGTGCCATGTGAGAACTCAGCATAGAATTATGATTGCATTTTTATATCAGTTAAGGTTATTTGGTTCAAGGCATCAGAAATGTAAAGGGGATTTGATGGGAAAATGTTGGGGTAGCTCATTGAAGTGGAGGAGGAGCTGCAAGATCTAGGGTAGCTCTGAGAACCTTTAGACGTTGGACATAAGTACTCACTGTCGTCATGATTCTATTAGCCGTTCTCCTTTGTGTCTCTCTGGGATTTTATTTTCCTAGGCTATTTCGTGTAATGGAGCCCATGGCCTCCAAGAAGAGGAACTTTCTCTACCACAAGACAAATTTTGGAAAGGAATCTGATTGGCTCAGCCTGGACCACTTTCATTACTAGATTAGTCACCATTATTAGGGAAATGGAAAACTCTAATTGGTGAGCTCTGGAGTTTAATGTGAGGAAGTTTTCCCAAAGGAAGGGATTACTGTTGTCAGAAGTATGGAAAGTAGTTGTTGGGTACACAAACCCAACGGATATTCACCACCATGTACTACACACAGCTGGGAGATAGAACTATTTGATGACCTTAAAGCAATAGATTGCAGTTGGTGGGCTTTCTGAAATTCTCCTTGATACATACCGTGTACCCTGCTTTTCCTAAAAAAAAAAAAAAAAACTATTCTCCTTGGGCTATGTGACATATTATATATAACACGTAAAAGTTGCCAGTATTTACATCTTGGTTTTATGTTTGTGAAATTATTGCTGATACTGTTTTGTTTAAATATTATATGGTAGTCCATAATCTTCATTCATATTTTTCTCTACTTTCTCCTTTAGGGTGCTGGAAATGTAAACAAGAATAGACTGTTCATTCCTGATGGCTTTTAGTCTATACTAACATATTGTTTGTCATGGCATCCGAGACTGAAAAGACCCATGCTTTACTGCAGACTTGTAGCACCGAATCTCTTATTTCCAGCCTTGGTCTGGGGGCATTTTGCCTTGTAGCTGACAGACTTCTTCAGTTTTCCACAATTCAGCAAAATGACTGGCTTCGTGCTCTCTCAGATAATGCAGTACATTGTGTAATTGGCATGTGGTCATGGGCGGTAGTCATTGGAATCAAGAAGAAGACTGACTTTGGAGAAATCATTTTAGCTGGATTTTTAGCCTCTGTTATTGATGTAGACCACTTTTTTCTAGCTGGATCCATGTCTTTAAAGGTAAAAAGCATAGGCTTAATTTTTCTGATCTTTAATTTCCTTAGCACTATTTTGCTGATCTTTACAGCATCATTTAGAACTAGAGAGGATTTGTCTTAAAATAGGAAAGCACATTCATGTAACCTTTTTGACCACTTAGTACTTGCCTAAAGATGCACAGACATGTTGCTAATCAAATTATTTGCCATCACAAACTGCTATGGATTCACCTAGAGCAAAGACCCACGAACTGTACCTAAAGAGTTCAGTGCTGGCTTACAGAGGATGCGTTTAGCCAGGTCTTGAAGAAAGTATTAGCAAACCGGTTTAAATTAACAGGGGTGATTCTCAAGGCTGTCCTAGTTCTTTCTGTATCAGTGTACTTTCTTCAGGAGCACACTTAACATTTCCCCCTTATTCTTTATGTTTTACAGTTAGTATGCAGCTCCTAAGTACTCCGTAAAAGTTGAATAGCTTTAAGATGATTCCCAGTCCTGAGGAATGACTTGAACAGATTAATTCTCCCAGTCCCTTTTGGAGCGAAAGGCATGTATTTCAATTGGACTGGCTAGAACACAGTCCCTTGTGGAGAAATTGAGGAATTTCACTGAGGCATTCAGGAGTTCAGTTATATAGTTCACAAATGAACTAAACTTAAAATGTTGGTTCAGATAATATTTTCTAAATGTCAGAAGATTTGCCTGCATTTTACGTGCTTATGATCTATAAACATTTCAGGAAAGAAATCTAAACTCATAGAGCAAGGACTTTCTGTTTCATTCACCCCTGGCCTAGAACAATGCCTGGCTTACCTAGGAGATATTCAGGAAATATTTGTGGAATGAATGAGAAATATTCACTTTTTCCTATTATGCGTCAAGTACCAGGTATTTCTCAGAAATTGTTTCACTTATTTAGAAACTTAATCAGTAAAGAATCAGTAATGCTAATTAAAGACAAACTTTTGTGCTATAAGTAGAGTTAGCATAACATTTTGTTTAAGATTGAAATGAGAAGACTTGAGTTTGAATCCTGGTTGTTTGGTGTTAGTAGAGTACTTTTCTTTTTTTTAGTTTTTTTTTTTTTTTAATGGATTTAGGGCCACAAGCACAGTTGTATAACGTGTATGTATTGCATAGCGGTAAAGTCTGAGCTTTTAGTGTACCCGTCACTCTAATGCTGTACAAATAGTATTTTATCTCTCACCTCTTCTCACTCTCCCACCTCTTGGAGTCTCCAGTGTCTATTATTCCACTCTGTATGTCCATGTGTACCCATTGTTTAGCTCTCGCTTACAAGTGAGAACATGTGTGTTTTTTTAACTTTCTGTTTCTGCATCATTTCACTAAGGATAATGGCCTCCAGTTCCATCCATGTTGCTGTACAAGACACGATTTTATTATTTTGTATGGGCAAGTAGTGTTCCATGGTGTGATTATATATCAATCACATTTTATCCAGTCATCCACTGAAGGACACTTAGGTTAATTCCATGACTTTGCTATTGTGTATAGTGCTGTCATAATCATACAAGTGCAGGTGTCTTTTTTATATAATGATTTCTTTTCTTTTTTCTTTCTTTTTTTTTTTTTTTTTGAGATAGGGTCTTGCTGTGATGCCCAGGCTGGAGTGCAGTGGTGTGATCACGGCTCACTGCAGCATCAACCTCTTGGGCTCAGGCAATTCTCCCACCTCAGCCTCCTGAGTATCTGGGACCATAGTCACACGCCACCATGCCAGGCTAATTTTTAAAAAATTATTTGTAGAGGCAGGGTCTCCCTATGTTGCCCAGTCTGGTCTCAAACTCTTAGACTCAAGTGATCCTCCCACCTCAACCTCCCAAAGTGCTGGGATTACAGGCACGAGCCACTGTGGCTGGCAATGATTAGTTTTTTATAATAACTTATTTTCCTTTAGAAGATATTCAGTAGTGGGATTGCTGGATCAAAAGGTAGTTCTATTTTTAGTTCTTTGAGAAATCTCCATACTGTTTTCCATAGAGGTTATACTAATTTGTATTCCCACCAACAATGTATAAGTGTTCCCTTTTCTCTGCATCCTTGCCAGCATCTGTTGGTTTTTGACTTTTTAATAATAGCCATTCTGATGGTGTGTGATGGCATCTCATTGTGGTTTTAATTTGCATTTCTCTGATTATTAGTGATATGGAGCATTTTTTCATGTTTATTGGCTGTTTCTGTGTCTTCTTTTGAAAAATGTCTGTTCATGTCCTTTGCCCACTTTTTGATGGGGTTATTTGTTTTATTCTTGTTGAGTTGTTTGAGTTTCTTGTAGATTCTGGATATGAGCCCTTTTTCAAATGAACCCTACTTTCTCCCATCCTGTAGGTTGTCTGTTTACTCTATTGATTATTTCCTTTGCTGTGCAGAAGCTCTTTAGTTTAATTAAGTTCCCTTTTCTTCTTTAAATTTTAATTTCTTCATCTGTAATATGTGGATTATAACATTACTTACCTTGTGGGGTTGTTGTGAGGATTAAATAAGCATGATAAGTGACATGGCCTGGTAAATATTAACAGTAAATGGGCCGGGAGCGGTGGCTTATGCCAGTAATCTCCCAGCACTTTGGAGGCAGAGGTGAGATCAAAAGATCGAGACCATCCTGGCCAACATGGTGAAATCCCGTCTCTACTAAAAATACAAAAAAAAAAAAATTAGCTGGGCATAGTGGCAGGCGCCTGTAATCCCAGCTACTTGGGAGGTTGAGGCAAGAGAATTGCTTGAACCCGGGAGGTGGAGGTTGCAATGAGCCAAGATCACACCATTGCACTCCAGCCTGGGCAAGAAGAGCGAAACTCTGTCTCAAAAAAACAAAACAAACAAGCAAAAAAACAATAAATGTTAGAGATTGGGATAAGCTATGAAACATTATAAAATATGTGATTCATAAATGTGTTCATCTAGAATTTATTCTATTATAATTTTTAAAAGCATTTAGGCTGCATAACGTATTTATCCTTTAATTCACTTAGAAGCACTATTGTTAAGAATATGAACTATAGAGTTAGACAGACCCAGGGTCAAATCCCAGCTGTGCCACTCATTAACTGCACAGTATGGGGGAAGTAACTAGCCTCACTGCCTCAGTTTCCTCTGCTGTAAAATGCTACCTACCACATAGAGTTGTTATAAGGATCAAATGAGATAGTGCACATAAAGTACAGCATAGTTCTAGTATTAATCATTATTTTTGAATTAAGTATTAAAATATTTTACATCCACCATAAGGTGGTATGTGATTATCAGTAATAAATATCAAAACTGAATAAGTATTCATGACAGTGATCTATTTTTACTTCTATGATTCTATGATAATTCCATTTTCTTTCATTATTCATTGTTTTTCTATTAATAAAAAAATCAAAGGCCAGGCACAGTGGCTCATGCCTGTAACCCCAACACTGTGAGGCTGAGATGGGAGGATCACTTGAGGCCAGGAGCTGAAGACCAGCTTGGGCAACAGGGCCAGACCCCATCTCTACAAAAAATAAAAAACTAGCCAGGCATGGTGGTGTATGCCTATAGTTCCACCTAATCAGGAGGCTGAGGCAAGAGGATCACTTGAGCCCAGGAGTTTGAGGTTACAGTGAGCTAAGATTGTGCCACTATACTCCAGCCTGGGCTTTGAGACAGCACAAGTCTCTGTCAAAAAAAAAAAAAAAAAAAAAAAAAAAACGCTACATTGATATTTTAGACATCAGCCAACAACAAGAATTTCCAGTTTCTTTTTTAGCAGCTATTAATATAAATAGATGTTAATTCACAAATAAGAGTGTAAAGAATCAGTGTGGCTGTAAACATATCCAGAGCATAACTCAACATCAGGTTATTGCTTTCTTGCAAGTAGTGATTACCATAGGCTCCTTAATCCCATCCTGTTGAAAATGTTGTACTTCCTATTAAAGGTGTCTCCAGTCTTTCCAATCAGTTCTATGATTTATATTTTACTAATATGGATTATAAACTAAACCTTTATTACTATAGTACATAAAAGTGCTTTTATTGGGGGGAGAAATCCAATGCCAGTGTAATACTATTGCCTTTGCAAGTTATTTTATCTTTTGCGTGGAGGGCTTAAAAAATGTTCTTTTATCATTATTACAGTAATAGCTCTACTAAATTGTCTTGAAGCTTATCATTGAGTCAGTTTTTTCAGATGGGCTCTTTTAATAGATTCGCATTTTTATTTTTCGTTTTCTTGGATCATAGCTTTAAATACTCGTTCCATTCTATTTCTTTGTTTTTCTTCTTTAGGGACTACAGTTACACATATGTTGTTTCTTTTTGCCTGTATTCTATTTCAGCTATTTTCTACCTGTTTTTACTTTTTTCCTCATATCATTTTTATTCTCTTGGTTGGTTTCCTGCATTTTTTCTTTTCTTTCTTGAGACAGAGTCTTACTCTGTTGCCCAGTTTGGGGTGCAGTGGCGTGATCTCAGCTCACTGCAACCTCTGCCTCCTATGTTCAAGGGATTCTCATGCCTCAGCCTCCTGAGTAGCTGGAATAGCAGGCATGCACCACCATACCCAGCTAATTTTTGTATTAATTTTTTCAATGTGCCTTATTAAACTTTCATTTGACCTATTCTCCCTTGGATACATTGCAATATAGTCATTTATTAGATTGTTTTTGTTTTTTTTCCATACTGAGTTTAATCAATTATTATCTTTTTTTAATCTTTTTTTTTCCATTTTTGAATTTCTGATTCAAGATTTTTTTATGTCCCCATATGGTTGTTTGAGATTTAACTTACTTTGGAGTCTTGTGATATAATTTTCTTATGTTTTATGTAGTTTAAAAAATATTCTTTTTTGTTTTGTATTTGTTACTAGGAACAGGGTTCAAGAGATGGTTTTTTTTGTGGGGGGGGTTGTTTTTTAGACAGAGTTTCACTCTTATTGCCCAGGCTGGAGTGCAACGGTATGATCTCAGCTCACCTCAACCTCCACCTCCCAGGTTCAAGCGATTCTCCTACCTCAGCCTCCCAATTAGCTGGGATTACAGGCATGCACCACCATGCCCAGCTAATTTTGTATTTTTAGTAGAAACGGGGTTTCTTCATGTTGGTCAGGCTGGTCTCGAGCTCCTGACCTCAGGTGATCAGCCCGCCTCAGCCTCTCAAAGTGCTGGGATTACAGGCGTGAGCCACTCCACGTGGCCTGATATTTTTATTCTGTTTCTGATTTTCCTCCTATACTAGCTTTTTATAGATTTGTTCTATTTTATCACTTCATTTCATGATATTACATGATTCTTTATTCTAACATATTCTTGGTTAAGGCAGTGTTAGCAAAAGGACCAATGATGAACTTAACATATTGTGGATATAGAATTTAAAAACAAAGGTGAAGACAAAAGTAGAATAATAATACAGAAATGGTACATGTTCTGATGAAGTAGAAGTAAAACAAAATGTGGAGGAGAAGGCAGGGAAAGGGGAGCGTAAAATAAACTCTTTGATGTTCAGACCGTAGGTGAGAGGTAAAGAATACTCGTTTGAGGAGAGGGTTTATAGGATTCCTTGTTCAAGGGTGGTCTGATTTGACAGTGGGACAAGGTAGAGTCTCTTTAATAGGTAACTTTTTTTCATGTGGTCGGAACATTGTCTGATTTTTGTTTGTGTTTTTTGGACAGGAAACTACATTTCTTCCTTTTACTTCTTCTTTTCCTTTTCACCATCCAGTCTCCAAAGGGTGTCTCTCCCTTTCTTACCATCGTCTCCCCCAGAATCAATACCTTTCAGAGTCTTGAAGGTCCACTCTTAAGTCCTTTCCCTGCAGTTAGTGCTGTGACCTACCAGGACACTCTTCAGTATTTTCACACTTAAACTGAACTTCCTAGTGGTAATTTTAGATCAATCTTAGGTTTCCCCTCTTCTCTCTTCAATATAGTTTTTCCTGACTTGGATGGAAGTGTGAGAGAGAGAACCCACTGATTTGGTGTTTATGTTAATACTTATGGGTAATTTCAAATATGGGCATTCTCTGGCTTCTGTTTATGCTGAGGGTTTGAGATTTTGTGTAGTTTTATTTGTCCTTCATGTTTTATAATACTTTTAGAGGATATGTGCAGAGATTCAGATTTAGACAATCATAACTATCCTCAGCTTTATTTTTGTTTAGGGATTATCTCGCCGCAAATTAGTCTTTAAAGCAGGTGAGAACAAAACCCTACTCATGAATCATTCAGGGATTAAGCCTGAAATTTTTATTGGTTCAGATATTGAGTATACATTTTGATAGTGGTTTAGAAATTTACTGAAGTTTGCCGGGCATCATGGCTCACGTCTGTAATCCCAGCACCTTGGGAGGCCAAGGTGGGTGGATCATCTGAGTTCAGGAGTTCGAGACCAGCCTGGCCAACATGGTGAAACCCTGTCTCTACTAAAAATACAAAAATTAGCCGGGCATGGTGGCAGGTGCCTATGATCCCAGCTACTCGGGAGGCTGAGGCTGGAGAATTTTAACCCGAGAGGCAGAGATTGCAGTGAGCCGAGATTGCGCCACTGCACACCAGCCTGGGCAACTGAGCAAGACTCTACCTAAAAAAAAAAAAAAGAAATTTACTGAAGTTTATTTAACTCAATTTTAGAATATGTATTTAAAATAATATAATTTTTCTAAATGTTGTAAATAAATTCCAAAAGTGTTTATAGCTAATATAAAATGGATATAACAAAAATATTTCCCTCTTTTGCCTTAACTAAAGAATATTTTATTTGGTTGTGAGATATTTTTACAGTGCTCTTAGAGGCCCTGGATAATTATATAAAACTCCAAATTACACAAACTGTACACTTAGATTATAAATTATGTTCATATTGTGAATTTTCTAAGCAAATAATGGGAAACTTAAAAAATTAATCACCATATTCCTGAGACCTTGATTTTATTTTTAATGTAAAGGATATCCTGCTCACACTTTTATATTCTTTTATATATATATAATTTTGGTATATGTATCCTGAAGTGGCATAGAACATGTTTCTTTTGCATGTCCAATAGACTCTGGAAAATATTTTAAAATATTAAGAAGCATGTATAAAATTTTGTTTTGCTAGAAAGGAAATGATACTCGCTATTACTTTGCTCCCTCAGGCTGCTTTGACTCTCCCGCGAAGACCTTTCCTTCACTGTTCTACTGTGATTCCCGTTGTGGTTCTGACCCTGAAATTTACTATGCACCTTTTCAAGCTCAAAGACTCATGGTGCTTTCTTCCCTGGATGTTATTTATATCCTGGACTTCACATCATATCCGAGATGGGATTCGTCATGGTTTGTGGATATGCCCATTTGGAAAAACTTCTCCTTTGCCATTCTGGCTTTATGTAATAATCACATCATCTTTACCTCACATCTGTTCATTCGTTATGTATTTAACAGGAACCAGACAAATGATGTCTTCAAAACATGGAGTTCGTATTGATGTCTGAGGTACACGGCAGTCTTAGAGAAGCAAATGGCTCAGATGATGATAATTAAGAGTAGCCAACATTAAAGTTAATTTTTAAAAATACAGTTAGGTGTTTATATTATTTAGTTATTATAATTCTGGAATCCTCTTGCTCAGGAAGCATATACAACTTTTTTAAAAATTATACTTGTTATTATTCTACTTCTCTTCTATGACAACTCTAGTGCAATATTAGAGTTTCATTTATTCCACAATATATTTTTATTGTTTTTTTCTGTTTATCTGGCTTTACTAGTAGTTCTTCTAGATTAACATCCAGTTTATTTTCTGGAAATATACCTGGAATTTATTCCATTTCCTAACGAAAAACAGCTCAAATTTTAGGGTAGCTAATTTGTAAAGAGTTAACATTATATTTGGATCCAATTTTCCTGAGATATTGAAATAGTGAAATCACCAAATAAATGATATGAATCATTTAACTATACAAATGTATAGTTAATGCTAACATGTATTTATTTTCATATATGTTGATCCTGAGTGAAATTTAATTTGCAGAATACTTTATGAGTTATGATTACTGGCAAAACCTTCAGAGCACTTGTGACACATCATTATAATATCCAGTAGCTAACATTAGATCTAGCTTATTATTTCAGAAATTAATTTAGGAAATAATTATTAAAACATGTTGGCTACAGTAACACTTTACTGAAGTAGTATTTTTTGGTATCTCTAGCCTAGAATCTCGTGTGTTAGTTTTAACTGTTTTGAAAATAATAAGTAACATTAACAAAATGTTGATATTTGGATCATAACCATAACATTTGAATTTATGCAAAAAAAAGACCAGAAATGTCATTTCAAATGTAAATTCCTGAATGTACCATTAAAATTATTTTAGTTGCTATCAGTTTGTTTATATACTATTTTATATACTATTCTAAAATATTTTACTCTGCCTGATACTGAAAGACAGCATATATTTTTTTCAAAATAAAGTTTTAGGAAATTTGCTTTTTCCTTTTTCTTTCAGGTTGATCTTCTATTAAAATGATTCCTCTTTATTAGAGAAGGAAAATTTAGTTGCTATACATCTTATATTTGCACAGTTTATTAAAGTCAGTGCCCTAAAGGTACCTGCTTTTCTTTGTGGCATATGTGGCATCTGCTGTCTTCAGATTTTCTTACAGTTTTGTGATTTATAATGTTAGTGATTGGTGCCTTATTCTCTGAGGAAAGATGGAGGGTTCATAAAGCAATGCCTTATCCACAGCAGATTTTCTTGTATATTAAGTTAAACAGAATTCTGTAAATTATTATGAAGGTTCAAGCTCTTTAGGGGAGTTTTTTTTCTTGTTGTTAACAAATTGGTTGCAATCTATTATATTTTGCAATTGATTAGATATTACAGTCTACTTATTTTTCAAGAGTAATTATTGTATAAGTTTGGTTGGTATAATGGTAAATATTATATAGTGGGGGTAAATTTGATTAGAGTTTTTTTTTTAAGCACTGGCTTCAGAAATCCATGGAAATAAAGTCTGTATCTTGTGTAACAATTCCTGACTAAATTGCAAAACCTTTTCTACTTTTTCTTTCTTCATATTAAACAAATAAATATTATTAAAAATATAGGGCCTTATTTAAGAATGCTACATAGTGACCGGACATGGTGGCTCACGCCTGTAATCCCAACACTTTGGGAGGCCGAGGCAGGCAGATCACTTGATGTCAGGAGTTCGAGACCAGCCTGGCCAACATGGTGAAACCCCGTCTCTACTAAATATACAAAAATTAACTGGGCGTGCTGGTGTGCACCTGTAGTTTCAGCTATTCGGGAGGCTGAGGCAGACAATGGCTTGAACCTGGGAGGCAGAGGTTGTAGTGACCTGAGATGGGGCCACTGCACTGCAGCCTGTGTGACAGAGGGAGACTGTCTTAAAAAATAAACATAAAATAAATAAATAAGAATGCTACATAGGCATTTTTTGGGTTGTCATAACTTTTCTTTACTAGAATGGGAATTCACTTTTGAACATAACTCCTTGCTTAAACAATCTGCACATTTTATGTGTGGATTCATCTTGGTTCCTACCTCTACCATCGGAAATCTTCCTTGTCCTCTAAATCAGCAGTCCCCAGCCTTTTGGCACCAGAGACTGGAGAGACTAGTTTGGTGGAAGACAATTTTTCCACAGAGGGCGGGGGTGGGGTGGGGGGTGGGGATGGTTTCAGGATGAAACAGTTCCATTTTAGATCATTCGGCATTAGATTCTCATAAGGAGCTTTCAACCTAGATCTCTCACATGTGCAGTTCACAATAGGTTTCCTGCTCCTATAGGTCTCTACTGCTGGAGCTGATCTAACAGGAGGTAGAGCTCAGGTGATAATGCTCGCTCACCCACCACTCACTTCCTGCTCTGTGGCCCAGTTCCTAACAGGCCATGGACCAGTACCTCTCCACAGCCAAGGAGTTGGGGACCCCTTCTCTAAATGGACCACAAAAGTTGTGATTGTAATGTCTGGAAAGCTAGCAACCACCTCCCCATGCCCGCACTTTGTTTTTGCTTCCAATGAAAGAATTTGTGTCAATACAATGTTGTGATTGAAAGTTAGATTGTACCTTATTTGCACGTGTGAATTTTTCTCCATCCTCTAGACTAACTTCCTTCACCTAGTGTTTCTCTCTTTGCTGTTTCACTGATCCAACCTCCCAGTCTACCATTCTCTTTTCTTGAGTTGTGTTATTCATGCTGGCTTCTGGACAACTTCTGCCACTGAACTATGTTCTACTCATCCCCAAGCCCAGCTTTCTTTAATGGCAGGCTTAAGAATCCCTGTTGTGGAGAATGCCACAAAGATACTCCTTGAGAAGAGCAACTCCAAGACACATAATTGTCAGATTCACCAAAGTCGAAATGAAGGAAAAAATGTTAAGGGCAGCCAGAGAGAAAGGTCGGGTTACCCACAAAGGGAAGCCCATCAGACTAACAGCTGATCTCTTGGCAGAAACTCTATAAGCCAGAAGAGAGTCGGGGCCAATATTCAACATTCTTAAAGAAAAGAATTTTCAACCCAGAATTTCAGATCCAACCAAACTAAGCTCCATAAGTGAAGGAGAAATAAAATCCTTTACAGACAAACAAATGCTGAGAGATTTTGTCACCACCAGGCCTGCCTTACAAGAGCTCCTGAAGGAAGCACTAAATATGGAAAGGAACAACTGGTACCAGCCACTGCAAAAACATGCCAAATTGTAAAGACCATCAATGCTAGGAAGAAACTGCATCAACTAACGAGCAAAATAACCAGCTAACATCATAATGACAGGATCAAATTCACGCATAACAATATTAACCTTAAATGTAAATGGGCGAAATGCTCCAATTAAAAGACACAGACTGGCAAATTGGATAAAGAGTCAAGACCCATCAGTGTGCTGTATTCAGGAGACCCATCTCACCTGCAGAGACATAGGCTCAAAATAAAGGGATGGAGGAAGATCTGCCAAGCAAATGCAAAATAAAAAAAGGCAGGGGTTGCAATCCTAGTCTCTGATAAAACAGACTTTAAACCAACAAGATTAAAAGAGACAAAGAAGGCCATTACATAATGGTAAAGGGATCAATTCAACAAGAAGAGCTAACTATCCTAAATACATATGCACCCAATACAGGAGCACCCAGATTCATAAAGCAAGTCCTTAGAGACCTACAAAGAGACCTAGACTCCCACACAATAATAATGGGAGATTTTAACACCCCACTGTCAACATTAGACAGATTAATGAGACAGGAAGTTAAAAAGGATACCCAGGACTTGAACTCAGCTCTGCACTAAGCAGACCTAATAGACATCTACAGAACTCTCCGCCCCAAATCAACAGAATATACATTCTTCTCAGCACCACATCGCACTTATTCCAAAATTGACCACATAGTTGGAAGTAAAGCACTCCTCAGCAAATGTAAAAGAAGGAAATTATAACAAACTGTCTCTCAGACCACAGTGCAATCAAACTAGAACTCAGGATTAAGAAACTCACTCAAAACCACTCAACTACATGGAAACTGAACTACCTGCTCCTGAATGACTACTGGGTACTTAACAAAATGAAGGCAGAAATAAAGATGTTCTTTGACACCAATGAGAACAAAGACACAACATACCAGAATCTCTGGGACACATTTAAAGCACTGTGTAGAGGGAAATTTATAGCACTAAATGCCCACCAGAGAAAGCAGGAAAGATCTAAAATTGACACCCTAACATCACAATTAAAAGAACTAGAGAAGCAAGAGCAAACACATTCAAAAGCTAGCAGAAGGCAAGAAATAACTAAGATCAGAGCAGAACTGAAGGAGATAGAAACACAAAAAAACCCTCCAAAAAATCCATGACTCCAGGAGCTGGTTTTTTGAAAAGATCAGCAAAATTGATAGACTGCTAGGAAGACTAATAAAGAAGAAAAGAAGAATCAAATAGATGCAATAAAAAATGATAAAGGGTATATCACCACTGATCCCACAGAAATACAAACTACCATCAGAGAATACTACAAACATCTCTACACAAATAAACTAGAAAATCTAGAAGAAATGGATAAATTCCTGGGCACATACACCTTCCCAAGACTAAACCAGGAAGAAGTTGAATCCTTGAATAGACCAATAACAGGCTGTGAAGTTGAGGCAATAATTAATAACTTACCAACCAAAAAAAGTCCAGATTCACAGCCAAATTCTATCAGAGGTACAAGGAGGAACTGGTACCATTCCTTCTGAAACTATTCCAACCAATAGAAAAAGAGGGAATCCTCCCTATTTTATGAGGCCAGCATCGTCCTGATACCAAAGCCTGGCAGAGACACAACCAAAAAAGAGAATTTTAGACCAATATCCCTGATGAACATGAATGCAAAAATCCTCAATAAAATACTGGCAAACTGAATCCAGCAGCACATCAAAAAGCTTATCCTCCATGATCAAGTTGGCTTCATCCCTGAGATGCAAGGCTGGTTCAACATACACAAATCAATAAACACAATCCGTCACATAGAACCAAAGACAAAAACCACATGATTATCTCAATAGATGCAGAAAAGGCCTTCAACAAAATTCAACAACCCTTCATGCTAAAAAATCTCAATAAACTGGGTACTGATGAAACACATCTCAAAACAATAAGAGCTATTTATGACAAACCCACAGCCAATATCATACTGAATGGGCAAAAACTGGAAGCATTCCCTTTGAAAACTGGCACAAGACAGGGATGCCCTCTCTCACCACTCCTATTCAACATAGTGTTGGAAGTTCTGGCCAGGGCAATCAGGCAGCAGAAAGAAATAAAGAGTACTCAATTAGGAAAAGAGGAAGTCAAATTGTTCCTCTTTGCAGATGACATGATTGTATATTTAGAAAACCCCATCGTCTCAGCCCAAAATCTCCTTAATCTGATAAACAACTTCAGCAAAGTCACAGGATACAAAATCAATGCAAAAATCACAAGCATTCCTCTACCAATAACAGACAGAGAGCCAAATCATGAGTGAACTCCCATTCACAATTACTACAAAGAGAGTAAAATACCTAGGAATCCAATTTAAAAAGGATTTGAAGGACCTCTTCAAGGAAGAACTACAAACCACTGCTCAACAAAATAAAAGAGGACACAAACAAATGGAAGAACATTCCATGCTCATGGATAGGAAGAATCAGTATTGTGAAAATGACCATACTGCCCAAGGCAATTTACAGATTCAATGCCATCCCCATCAAGCTACCAATGACTTTCTTCACAGAATTGGAAAAAACTACTTTAAAGTTCATATGGAACCAAAAAAGAGCCTGCATTGCCAAGATAATCCCTAAGCAAAAAGAACAAAGCTGGAGACATCACGCTACCTGACTGCAAACTATACTAAAAGGCTACAATAACCAAAACAGCATGATACTGCTACCAAAACAGAGATATAGACCAATGGAACAGAATAGAGCCCTCAGAAATAATACCACACATCTACAACCATCTGATCTTTGACAAACCTGACAAAAACAAGAAATGGGGAAAGGATTCCCTATTTAATAAATGGTGCTAGGAAAACTGGCTAGCCATATGTAGAAAGCTGAAACTGGATCCCTTCCTTACACCTTATACAAAAATTAATTCAAGATGGATTAAAGACTTAAATGTTAGACCTAAAACCGTAAAAGCCCTAGATGAAAACCTAGGCAATACCATTCAGGCCATAAGCATGGGCAAGGACTTCATGACTAAAACACCAAAAACAATGGCAACAAAAGCCAAAATTGACAAATGGGATCTAATTAAACTAAAGAGCTTCTGCACAGCAAAAGAAACTACCAACAGAGTGAATAGGCAACCTACAGAATGGGAGAAAAATTTTTACAATCTACCCATCTGACAAAGGGCTAATATCCAGAATCTACAAAGAACTTAAACAAATTTACAAGAAAAAATCAAACAACCTCATTAAAAAGTGGACAAAGGATATGAACAGACACTTTCAAAAGAAGACATTTATGCGGCCAACAGACACAGGAAAAAATGCTCATCATCACTGGCCATCAGAGAAATGCAAATCAAAACCACAATGAGATACCATCTCATACCAGTTAGAATGGCGATCATTAAAAAGTCAGGAAACAACAGGTGCTGGAGAGGATGTGAGAAATAGGAACACTTTGACACTGTTGGTGGGACTGTAAACTAGTTCAACGATTGTGGAAGACAGTGTGGTGATTCCTCAAGGATCTAGAACTAGAAATACCATTTGACCCAGCCATCCCATTACTGGGCGTATACCCAAAGGATTATAATTCATGCTGCTATAAAGACAAATGCACATGTATGTTTATTGCAGCACTATTCACAGTAGCAAAGACTTGGAACCAACCCACATGTCCATCAATGATAGACTGGATTAAGAAAATGTGGCACATATACACCATGGAATACTATGCAGCCATAAAAAAGGATGAGTTCATGTCCTTTGTAGGGACATGGATGAAGCTAGAAACCATCATTCTGAGCAAACTATTGCAAGGACAGAAAACCAAACCCCGCATGTTCTCACTCATAGGTGGGAACTGAACAATGAGAACACTTGGACACAGGGTGGGAAACGTCATACACCAGGGCCTGTGGTGGAGTGGTGGGAGGGGGAGGGATAGCATTAGGAGATATACCTAATGTAAATGACAAGTTAATGGGTGCAGCACACCAACATGGCACATGTATACATATGTAACAAACCAACATGGCACATGTATACATATGTAACAAACCTGCGAGTTGTCCACATATACCCTAGAACTTAAAGTATAATAATAAAAAAAAAGAATCCCTGTTGTGAATGGGTAAAAACTCCCTTTTTTATTTTATTTTATTTATTTATTTATTTTGAGATGGAGTCTCGCTCTGTCGCCCAGGCTGGAGTGCAGTGACATGATCTCGGCTCACTACAACCTCGGCCTCCCAGATTCAAGAGATTCTCCTGCCTCAGCCTGGGATTACAGGCACCTGCCACAACAGGCTAATTTTTTTATTTTTAGTAAAGATGGGGTTTCATCATGTTGGCCAGGCTGGTCTCGAACTCCTGACCTCAAGTGATTCGCCTGTCTCAGCCTCCCAATAGTGCTGGGATTACAGGCGTGAGCCACCGTGCCCGGTCAAAACTCTCCGTTTTATTTTCACCTCTTTAACTCGGCCCTTTCTGAGGCAGCAACCTTCCCACTCCGACCCTTAGGCAGACACCCTTGGCTCCTGTTTCTTTTGGCTGGTGGAACGATTACTTAGTTTGGCCCATTTAACCAACTGGTCTTTGCTCACCACTGTCAGAGTTCTCAGTTTTTTTCTTTTTTTTTCTTTTTTCTTTTTTTATTGATCATTCTTGGGTGTTTCTCACAGAGGGGGATTTGGCAGGGTCATAGGACAATAGTGGAGGGAAGGTCAGCAGATAAACAAGTGAACAAAGGTCTCTGGTTTTCCTAGGCAGAGGACCCTGCGGCCTTCCGCAGCGTTTGTGTCCCTGGGTACTTGAGATTAGGGAGTGGTGATGACTCTTAATGAGCATGCTGCCTTCAAGCATCTGTTTAACAAAGCACATCTTGCACTGCCCTTAATCCATTTAACCCTGAGTGGACACAGCACATGTTTCAGAGAGCACAGGGTTGGGGGTAAGGTCACAGATCAACAGGATCCCAAGGCAGAAGAATTTTTCTTAGTACAGAACAAAATGAAAAGTCTCCCATGTCTACCTCTTTCTACACAGACACGGCAACTATCCGATTTCTCAATCTTTTCCCCACCTTTCCCCACTTTCTATTCCACAAAGCCACCATTGTCATCCTGGCCCGCTCTCAATGAGCTGTTGGGCACACCTCCCAGAGGGGGTGGTGGCCAGGCAGAGGGGCTCCTCACTTCCCAGTAGGGGCAGCCGGGCAGAGGCGCCCCTCACCTCCCGGACGGGGCGGCTGGCCGGGCAGGGGGCTGACCCCCCCACCTCCCTCCCGGACGGGGCGGCTGGCCGGGCAGAGGGGCTCCTCACTTCCCAGTAGGGGCGGCCGGGCAGAGGCGCCCCTCACCTCCCGGACAGGGCGGCTGGCCGGGCCGGGGGCTGACCCCCCCACCTCCCTCCCGGACGGGGCGGCTGGCCGGGCGGGGGGCTGACCCCCCCCCACCTCCCTCCTGGCTGGGGCGGCTGGCCGGGCAGAGGGGCTCCTCACTTCCCAGTAGGGGCAGCCGGGCAGAGGCGCCCCTCACCTCCCGGACGGGGTGACTGGCCGGGCAGGGGGCTGACCCCCCCACCTCCCTCCCGGATGGGGTGGCTGGCCTGGTGGGGGGCTGACCCCCCTCAACCTCCCTCCTGGACGGGGTGGCTGCCGGGCGGAGACGCTCCTCACTTCCCAGACGGGGTGGCTGCCGGGCGGAGGGGCTCCTCACTTCTCATACGGGGCGGCTGCCGGGCGGAGGGGCTCCTCACTTCACAGATGGGGCGGTTGCCAGGCAGAGGGTCTCCTCACTTCTCAGACGGGGCAGCCGGGCAGAGACGCTCCTCACCTCCCAGACGGGGTGGCGGCCGGGCAGAGGCGCTCCTCACATCCCAG
Organism: Pan troglodytes; assembly: GCF_028858775.2. Lineage (NCBI taxonomy): Eukaryota > Metazoa > Chordata > Mammalia > Primates > Hominidae > Pan > Pan troglodytes. The sequence continues at coordinate 69,351,525 of NC_072402.2, forward strand.
ACGGGGCGGCGGGGCAGAGGCACTCCCCACATCCCAGACGATGGGCGGCCGGGCAGAGATGCTCCTCACTTCCTAGATGTGATGGCGGCCGGGAAGAGGCGCTCCTCACTTCCCAGATGGGATGGCAGCCGGGCAGAGACGCTCCTCACTTTCCAGACTGGGCAGCCGGGCAGAGGGGCTCCTCACATCCCAGACGATGGGCGGCCAGGCAGAGATGCTCCTCACTTCCCAGACGGGGGGGCGGCCAGGCAGAGATGCTCCTCACTTCCCAGACGGGGTGGCGGCCGGGCAGAGGCTGCAATCTCGGCACTTTGGGAGGCCAAGGCAGGCGGCTGGGAGGTGGAGGTTGTAGCGAGCTGAGATCACGCCACTGCACTCCAGCCTGGGCACCATTGAGCACTGAGTGAACGAGACTCCGTCTGCAATCCCGGCACCTCGGGAGGCCAAGGCTGGCGGATCACTCGCGGTTAGGAGCTGGAGACCGGCCCGGCCAACACAGCGAAACCCCGTCTCCCCCAAAAAAATACGAAAACCAGTCAGGTGTGGCGGCGCGCGCCTGCAATTGCAGGCACTCGGCAGGCTGAGGCAGGAGAATCAGGCAGGGAGGTTGCAGTGAGCCGAGATGGCAGCAGTATAGTCCAGCTTCGGCTCAGCATGAGAGGGAGACCGTAGAAAGAGAGGGAGAGGGAGACCATGGGGAGAGGGAGAGGGAGAGGGAGAGGGAGAGCAGTTTTTTTCATTTGATAGCTCATTATGTTGCTCACTTCAAATCCTCCTCACCTTCTAAGACTCACTTTCCCCTTCTTTGATGATATGAGCAAAAAGGATCCCCTTTTTCCTTTTATTCCAACCCTTGCTTTTATCTTTCCCAGTTACAGATAACCTGCCTAAAACCTGGACTTGTGCATTCCCCTATTCTATGCCACTACTCTCATTGCCACATCACATCAGCCACTTATCAGTACAGTGGGCCCCTGTATCTCCTTCTTAGATGATACTGGTCACCTCTGAGATCTTAAGCTTTGTTTCCTTTCTCTAGACCAGTAGTTCTCAAACTCTACCATACATCACAATCACATTCAGGGCTTGTTAAAACCTGGACTGCTTGGGACCCATCCCCAGAGTTCTGATTTGGTAGGTCCTGATCACTTACATTTCCAACACATTTCCAACTGATGTCGATGCTGCTGTTCAGGAATGATATTTTGAAGACCACTACTCCAGACCCATCCTGCTTCTTTAACTTCATTTTCCTCATCTCTCTTTTTTTAATTGAGCCAGCTGTTCTGCCTTATCGATATCTTTAATATTTCTTAAATGACCCTCAACACCAAGTCCATCAGCCCTCTGCTGGGTACAATTTAACTCTGCCAAGGCCCTACCGGTACAGTGGTATAAGTTCAGTCACCCATCAGTGCAATGTACAGTACAGTGTAAATTACTGTGCACTTCCTCGTGTATCATAAAATTAGTCAATCCAGAATAGTCTATGTAGAGGGCTTTTCCCAGTTCTACTTTAGGCCATATGTCTTTGAAGTAGTTACGGAAGCATGCTGACTTGGCTTACTACAACTCATGCAATCTAACTTCAGCCAGGTACTTGATAACGTGTTACTCACTACTGAACATTGTAGTGTAATATTGTAACATGGAATGTCTGCTACACCACAGCTTTCTGATAGTGGCATAGACTTGGGTGGGTGCTTAAGCATAACTGATCATACTGACCTCATGACCCCACTCTATTCTCTTCCCTCCCCCACACTGACATACCACAGGAGGGTGCCCTTGACCCTTGACCCAAGTGTTGCCAACTGACAGCAGGTTAGAGTCTTTGGAGATGGCCTGATAAAGAAGATTTGACCAATTCCTTAGAGAAGAGAAAGCACCTTAGAACCTTAGAGAAGAGAAAGCAGACAGCACAAGCCACAAAGTATGCAGAACTGGTAAAGGTTTACATTTTCCTTTTTTTTTTTTTTTTTTTTTTTGAGACAGAGTCTTGCAGTGTCGCCCAGGCTGGAGTGCAGTAGCCCGATTTCGGCTCACTGCAAGCTCCACCTCCTGGGTTTACACCATTCTTCTGCCTCAGCCTCCCAAGTAGCTGAGACTACAGGCGCCCACCATCATGCCCGGCTAATTTTTTTGTATTTTTAGTAGAGACGGGGTTTCACCATGTTAGCCAGGATGGTCTCGATCTCCTGACCTCGTGATCCACCCGCCTTGGCCTCCCAAAGTGCTGGGATTACGAGCATAAGCCACCGTTCCCGGCCTTTTTTTTTTCCTTTTCTTTTTTTCTTTTCTTTTTTTTTTTTTTTTAAGACAAGGCCTTGCTCTGTCACCCAGGCTGGAGTGCAGTGGCATGACTGCAGCTCACTGCAACCTTGACCTCCCAAATTCAAGCACTCCTTCCACCTCAGCCTCTTGAGTAACTGGGACTACAGGTGCAATATCATGCCCAGCTAATTTTTTAATGTTTTTTGTTTGTTTGTTTTGTTTTGTTTTTTGTAGATGCAGGATCTCACTATGTTGCCCAGGCTGGTCTCAAATTCCTGGCCTCAAATGATCCTTTTGCCTTGGCCTCCCAAAGTGTTGGTGTGAGCCATTGCACCTGGCTTATGTTTTCAACTTATATGAAACCCAGGGGTATTTTTCAATCCATCCTATGGACTTTTATTGAAGGATATACTTTTTTACTAAGAGTTTCAGTTGACAGACTCTGTTTCCCAGAGCTACAGAATGATGAGTGAGGTCATTCAGTCCTGTGCTCTGCGTTCAAACTGGATGAGCCCAGTGACTGTCAAGCCTACTTTTACAGCTTTCAAGAGAATTTCAAATTCTTTCTGCTGTTTATATCTTGTTCCAAAGAAAACACAAGGGTTTTTTTTTTCCACATTATCTGTATGCATAGTCTGCACATAAAGTCTGATTTGTGGTATAACAGAACTATAAGGCTCATTGGCACCTTGCACAATTTTATGGCAACAACACAAAACATCAGGATGATGGAGTAGGTGACATGCTCAAACCTCTGAGTGTGGACTTCTGTAGAATCTTTCACATATAACTGTGCCCTATTTTAAGTGCCATGGCCTCCTGAGCATGGATAATGATGCATATTGTGTTGCATTTTAAATTCTCCCTGAAAAGCAAACTTAGCCACCTAGCAATCTATTTCATATACCAGATTATGAAGCAGTAAAATGCAAATATGATGAGTCTAAATGTCTACCCCACAAATTAGAAACCAGTAAAGTCTTCTGATTTATGGGGCATAGAAGTGACTCTCACTCCTTGATGGCTGGTGTGGGTGCCATGCTGAGGAGTTTAGCTACCATGCGCAAGCACTTTTGACAATTGTGCTGGTTTCTTCCTCACCATATATGGTTGGATCTCAATGGAAATGTACGGGACTGAAAGCAATTATGCATCATTTGGCAAGCAGTGTTCACTATTTTATATATTTTGTGCCCTCTTCTGAATGTTGTCACACATGCATGTGGGGGAGACAAAGAGGAATTTAATGGGATTTTACTAGTGTGGCAGAGTATCCTGCCAAATGTCTATCATGTTAGATGGTCTGTGATGCACTAACTACAAAATATAATACATATATGGCCAAACAATAATGTGTCTGGGCCAGGCACGGTGGCTCATGCCTGTAATCCCAGCACTTCGGGAAGCCGAGGTGGGCAGATCACTTGAGGTCAGGAGTTCGAGACCAGCCCCTGGCCAACATGGTGAAACCCATCTCTACTGAAAAGACAAAAATTAGCCAGACATGGTGGTGGGTGCCTAATAATCCCAGCTACTTGGGAGGCTGAGGCACGAGAATCACTTAAACCTGGGAGGCAAAGGTTGCAGTGAGCCGAGATCATGCCATTGCACTCCAGCCTGGGAGACAAGAGCCAGACTCCATCTCAAATAATAATAATAATAATAATAATGTGTCTGTCAAAAGTTTTCTATTTATTTTCCTATGGTTTTTCCTCTGGGCCCAAATCATGACCTTAAAAAAAGAAAATGTTGATCTAAATTTTATTCACAAAGTTCTAAAGCTAGAGCCCTTAAGGAATATCTTAATTTGTAATTTCTTCTGTGTGACTCATTATGTCTGTTTCACGTGATGAAAAGACATACTGAACTTAATTCTAATGGAATCTGCAGATGTGGTAACAGGCTGATTTTCACCTAGTTTTGTTATGAATTTATAGATATTTTGTGATTGGAGTACTTTTAACTTTTCAGTTACATCAAGAAATGCTTATTTCTGGCCAAGCACAGTGGCTCACGCCTATAATCCCAGCATTTTGGGAGGCGGAGGCAGATGGATTACCTGAGGTCAGGAGTTCAAGACCAGCCAGATCAACATGGTGAAACCCATCTCTACTAAAAATACAAAAAAAAAAAACAAAAAAAATAAACCTAGCCAGGCGTGGTGGCGGGCGCCTGTAATCCCAGCTACTCGGGAGGCTGAGGCAGGAAAATCGCCTGAACCCGGGAGGCAGATGTTGCAGTGAGCCAAGACTGCACCATTGCATGCCAGCCTGGGCAAAAAGATCAAAACTCCATCTCAAAAAAAGAAAGAAAGAAAGAAAGAAATGCTTATTTCTGATTATTGCAAATTATTACAAGTATTGTAATTGTTATGTTATAGAAACAATCTATTAAAATGTAAATCCCAAGATATTTAATGTAACTAAAATGCAAAATAAAACATCAACAAGGGTTTTTTAAAATTCTCAGTTTGGTACATTTTAAAAAGATTGATAATAGTATTGGCAAGAGGTGTAAGGAAATGGGCACTGTTGGTGAAACAATAAAGTCACACTTTCTTGCTAGAGATAAATTTGGTAACATGTTTTAAAAGTACAAGCCATTTCACTCAGAAATTCTATTTTAGGAATTTATTCTAAGAAACAAACAAGTAAGTATACAAAGGAGAGGGATTTATATTGGTTGCTTCAGATGGCAAAAATAAAATGAGACAAAACTGGAAATCACCTGAAAGTCTGACTAGAGGATTAGTAGCCTAAGCTATTGTGCAAACAATGGAATACTAATGGCTAAATCATTTAAATGGATGAAGTAGATATATGTAATGATATGCAAAAATGTCTGTATGAAATATTTTAAAAATAAAAGCCAGTAATAAAACAAGATGATTCCATTTTTGTAAAATAGGCATATACATGTGTGTAGTGTAGAAAACAATTCTGAAACCTAGCTACCAGGCAATTTACAGTGGTCACCTTAGGAGTTCGGGGAGTGGGTCATGAGGAACTTCTGCTTTTACTTTATATATTGTATCATGTTTTACAATAAGCATGTATACTTTTATATTACATAGAGGTATCTCCATTTGCTATCACAAATGCAATTCTCAGTCTACAGAGCAGGTCTGGCCTGACACCAGCACCTGACTCTCCCTGTAACACACCTCAGACTGGTGCTGATTGTTCTCGTGGGTCAGTGAGCCGAGCTACTGATAAGCTACTCTGTTTCCACTTTGGATTCAGCACCTCAGTTAAGCCCACATAGCTGTCCTTATTATTTAATTTGTTATTTCATCAGACTCCAGCTACATACCAAGATCTATTCCAAGCCAGAAACTTCACAGCCATTTCATTGATCTGAGAAACTCATGTTAATAATCAGTCTCCACAATTACTTTGCACGTTGCATAAATCAAAGGTTCTGCCACCTGCATCTCCTTGGCATTTCTTTACTTGCCTGAAATAACAATAATAATGAAAGAGTGTATGAAGCATTTTACCATTTCTTCTGACTTTGCAAGGAGTCAGTTTGACTTACATATCCAGTATCACAATTAATATTGTTGCTTCAAGGTCTGGGCAGCATTCCAATTCCATCAACCCCACAAATGCCTGAACAGGAGGGGAATGTCAGTTTAGAGGTCTAGCACATACCGTGATCTTCCTAAGACTTCTGTGTGAGCCTTCAAAGAAGGTGGTCATCTGAATTCACACCCCCTTACTCATTTAGTATTAATTGGTCTTATATTGAGCACTGCCCAAGTTTCCAGGTCAGTGATATTGACAGCATGCACATAAAGTGGAAGGCAGAGAGAAAATTTCCCCTAAATATCTGGGTGATACTAAATAAAGTCTAAAATGTGAGACAGTGGTTACATAACAGGCACATATAACATATCTTAATGACAGTAGTAAAGTATTCCTGAGAGTACTATTAGGAACACATTGTATGCCGCAGAGGCTCTGTTTCTCTTGGAAAGCCATGTGTAAATACCACAGTTCCCTCTTCCTGGAGGTCCACAGCTGATTGCTCAATGTCTGACAATAGTCTCTCAGTGGTAGGCCTGGTTCCCTGGCCAGCAGAGACTCTGATGTTTCTCTAGATTCTAAAATGATTGGCATAGGTTGCTGTTGTGCAATCTGGCCTCCAGAGAAGATGGCTTGGGCCCCAGGCCAATCCTGGAAAGGGCTCTCCCATTCCCAGGGTGTGACATCTAAGACAAACCACTCTGCAAGCCCTCTGCTTCCTTCTCCACATACCAATCCAGGTGAGATCAGATGAAAACCAACTTCAAGGTATCTTTGAAAACTACAAAAGGGTGGAAAGGAAGTATGGAAGTGGGGAATTCTGCCTACTTGGACTGCTTAGGGGTTATAGGGTATGAGTTTCTGTCTGTGTATCCAGTATTACTTTTCTTTTGCTGCTGTAATAAATGACCACAAACTTAGTGCTTTAAAACAAGACACATTTATTATCCTGTAGTTCTGTATGTCAGAAATCCAACACAGGTCTCACTGAACTAAAATGAAGGCATCAGCAGGAAAGTGTCCATCTGGAGGCTCTAGGGAAGCATCTGCTCCCTCGTCTTTTTCAGCTTCTAGATACCACCTGTGCTATAGACTCAGTGTATCCCCCCCAAAATGCATACAATCCCCCTGTGATGGCATTGGTAGGTGGGGCCGTTGGTAGGGCAGAGCCCTCATGAATGGGATTAGTACCCTTATAAAAGAGACTCCAGAGAGCTCTCTTGCCTCTTTTACCCTGGGAGGTTATAGTGAGAATTCAGTGTGTGCAACTCAGAAAAGAACATTCATCAGAAACTCGACCTTGAGAACTATAAGAAATAAATTTTTGTTGTTTATAAGCCACCTAGTCTATGGTTTTAGTTTTTTTTTTTTTTTTTTTTTTTGTTTGTTTGTTTGAGACGGAGTTTCGCTCTTGTTGCCCAGGCTGGAGTGCAATGGTGCAATCTCGGCTCAATGCAACCTCCGCCTCCTGGGTTCAAGCAATTCTACTGCCTCAGTCTCCTAAGTAGCTGGAATTACAGGCATATGCCACCATGCCTGTCTAATTTTTTGTATTTAGTAGAGACGGGGGTTTCACCATGTGGGTCAGGCTGGTCTCGAAGTCCTGACTTCAGGTTATCCACCCGCCTTGGCCTCCCAAAGTGCTGGGATTACAGGCATGAGCCACCACGCCTGGCTAGTCTATGGTACTTTGTTATGGCAGCCCAAACTGACTCAGACAACCTGCAGGCCTTCGCTTATGGCCCTTTATTCAGTCTTAAAAGCCAGCAATGGCAGGTCAATCCCTTTTCATATCACGTCTGCCTCATCCTCCTTCCATAGTCACACCCTCCTCTGACCACAGCCAGGAAAGGTTCTCTGATTTAAGAACCCATGTGATTAGGCTGGGCCCACCTGGATAATCCATGATCATCTCCTCAGCTGAAGGTTCTAATCAAGTCTACAAAGCCTCTTTTGCCAGGTTCCAGGGACGGGATGAATCTTTAGAGGCCATTACTATATTCTACCTGCTACGATTGCTTCAGTATTTTCAGTTGTTGTAGTTTGTTAGTGGTTTTCTTTGTTTAATACAAGCTGGTGGGCCACCTCCCGTACTCCTGAAACCACTTTCCAAAGTCACTATGACCTGGACATCGCTGTGTTCCTGGTGTCTTTGGAGAAGTCACTCATCTGTTCTGAGCCAACGAGGGATAGGCCAGATGCTTCCCAAGATTCCTTCCTGCTCTATTTTTTAATACTCTCCAGCTCTTTGTCCAAGTAATGCTGGGGCTCCTCAAATTCTGGGGAAATGGCCTGCAAATTGCCTTGTCAGTTAAGTTCATTCTTGGGATATGTTTTTCTCCCTCAATATCAACACTTTTGGTTGTATTTGTCCTTTATTTTCTCCATGTAGAACTACTGCATCTTTAGAAAAACCCTTTCTCTATTCTCCATGAAAAAAATTTTAATTCATAAAAGTCTTATCAGGGCCAGGCGTGGTGGCTCACACCGTAATCCCAGCACTTTGGGAGGCCGAGGTGGGCGGATTACCTGAGGTCAGAAGCTCAAGACCAGCCTGGCCAACATGGTGAAATTCCATCTCTACTAAAAATACAAAAATTAGCCAGTGTGGTGGCACATGCCTGTAATCCCAGCTACTCAGGAGGCTGAGGCAGGAGAATCACTTGAACCTGGGAGGCAGAGGTTGCAGTGAGCCAAGATCATGCCACTGCACTCCAGCCTGGGTGACAGAGTGAGACTCCGTTGCCAAAAAAAAAAAAAAAGTCTTTTATCAGTTGAACGTTCATAGCCCTTTTGATTGAAATGAATACAATATTTGCCCTCACAGAATACTGGTTCAGTTAGCAATTGAACAAATGTTTAATGTGTTCCTATTATGTAGCAGGCCTTGTATTAAAAACTAATATTCTAATGGTGGAAAAAACCAGGCCCCATCTTAAAAGATCTCCTAGGCTAGTTGGAAAATGGACAGGGAGACAGGACATTTCAGTATACGGTGGTAAGTGCTGCAGTCAGGTCAAGCACAGGGGCTTGGAGGTCCCCCTAGGGCAGACAGGGAAGCTCCCTGAGAACCAGTAGCTGAGTAAGAGGTCTTCAGGTGAAAGTTAATAAGGTGATGGAGAACTGCTGAGAAGCTCCCTGAAGGCAGAGGGAATAGCATTTACAAAAGCCTTGAGTGGCAGCTGGTCAGTGGGGTTGTAGGAAACGCAGGAGCAGAGTGTTTGAGGTGGGAGAGTGACAACAGTTGAAGTCGGTAAGCTAACCAGAACTGGGTCCTGGAGAACCCTGTATACCTTTTAAGGACTTAGGAACTTACCTTGAGGCAATGCAGAAGCATTGCAAGGTTTAAGCCTGAGAATGGCATGATCAGGCTTGCCTTTCTTCCTAGAGGTGATAATTGGGAGCTGAATCCAAAAGCTCCCAGATTTTAATTGGTGTCTTGTAGCTATGTACACTTCCCATCAAGAACTTCAGAGGTTAGAGGCATAGCAGCTAAGAAGCCTCTATACAGACTCAGTATAATGTGGGCTGCCTCTTAATATGGGCTATTTACAATCTAAAAATAAAGCACTGAAAGCTGGGTGCAGTGGTTCATGCCTGTAATCCCAGCACTTTGGAAGGCCAAGGCGGGCTGTTCACTTGAGGTCAGTTCAAGACCAGCCTGGCCAATGTGGTAAAACCCCATCTCTAAGAATACAAAAATTAGTGGGGCATAAAAATACAAAAATACAGGTGGTGGGCCCCTGTAGTCCCAGCTACTAGGGAGGCTGAGGAAGGAAAATCACCTGAACCTGGGAGGCAGAGGTTGCAGTGAGCCGAGATCGGGCCACTGCACTCCAGCCTGGGCGACAGAGAGAGATTGTCTCAAAAAAACAAACAAAAAAACCAAAACAGCAACAACAACAACAACAAAAACCCACTAAAAATAATATCTAAACAAAAGTCACCCCTACCTTAAGCAAACCAGGCACATTCCCTGTCCCCTGGATTGTAGCCTTTTTGGATCAAGTCCAGCTTCTGCGCAGAGCGCTGGACTGTTTGCAGTGCCTAGAACTGAACATGGTCTGGCTCCCTATGCGCATGCTGTTCTCCGAGAAGCTCTTCCTCCACCACTTAAATATCTGGGTAGCCGTTACTTAAGAGAGAGTTCCTCAAGTGTGTCCTGTTCTGTAAAATATCTTAGACCTTCTCAATCTGACTCCAAGACGGAGCTACGGCTCCCACTTGAGTACATTCTTCTGCATCCTTCTGTTGTGTGGTTATCACATTAATGTGGTGGCAAGAGCTAAATGCTTTTCCTGTCCTTTTCTTATTCAGCTACTTCATCCCCCCACCCCTGCCCCCGCCCCACACCACCACCACAAAGGCCAGGAAAGAAGCCTTGTAATTAGAACATGTGTGGACATGTGCCACTTATTATCATTTAGTGTAGTATGCTCAGTCAAGGCAAACGCCATCTTAGTATAGTAGCCCTAGGATATTAGTTAATAAGAAATCAGTTCGAAGATACGTTAGTGAAAGGGATAGGACTTTCTCACCTCACTGGGGGTTCAAAAGAAAATTAATTTGGGGATGCTGAACCAACCATAGCCCAGAAGGGAAGAACTTCACAGTGTTTCCCTCACCCTTACCTTTTGCTGAGTAACAATAACTTGGTAGAGAGGAAGGGACCAGGATGCAAATTCTGCATATCCCCAGATGGCACTGATAAGGATTAACACTTGATTATTTCCACAGAGGGATGCCAGAGCCTGGGGTGAAGGAACACTGAAGCCAGTTCAGCTATGGGGAGGAGGCTGCAGGGAGGTAGTAGCAGTGGGGAGAGATTGGAAATGATGTCCACGTGGAGAGGCCCTCTGATGGCCCAGGCAGCAGGCCCTGCAGGAGGCCCAGGCAGGTGAAGATGTTCTCCCAAAGAAAGAATGACTCAAACAGTACGTGTTCACTTAGAAAAAAAACAAGGAAATATCAGGAAAATTGATGGATGAGGCATACTAGAGGTTCCCACACTTTCTTGGCTCACAGTTGATGCCCTTAATGTCTCAGTAATTTTTTTTAACTGCACCACTAATCCGAAAGAAATACCAGTTTCTGTTTTTGTTTGTTTGTTTTTTGAGACAGAGTCTCGCTCTGTCACCCAGGCTGGAATGCAATGGCACAATCTCGGCTCACTGCAACTTCCACCTCCCAGATTCAAGCCATTCTCCTGCCTCAGCCTCCCGAGTAGCTGGGATTACAGGTGCCTGCCACTATGCTTGGCTAATTTTTGTATTTTTAGTAGAGACGGGGTTTCACCATGTTGGTCAGGCTGGTCTCAAACTCCTGACCTCAGGTGATCCGCCCGTCTCAGCCTGCCACAGTGCTGGGATTACAGATGTGAGTCAGCACGCCTGGCCAGTTTCTTTTATTTAGTTAGATTTGAACAACCTAACGGTATTAGTTGTGCCATGTCCAACAGATGTCTCTGTTTCTCTGAAAATTTTAAAATATCTTACAGCACCACTGAGTTTGTTTCAGCATTCTAGGTTGCCTCAGCACATAGTTTGGGAACTGCATTGTTAATTTTAATAATTAATATTGAATGCTTACATTAGTTTTGAGAACTCCAGCACTCAACTGGACTGCTGAGAGGGACTAGTTGGTCCCTTTCACTAACGTATCTTTGAACTGGTTTTGTATTAACTAATAATATCCTGGGGCTACTATACTAAGATGGTGTTTGCCTTGACTGAGCCTACTACACTAACTGATAATAAGTGGTGCATGTCCACACGTGTTCTAATTACAAGGCTTGTCTAGTCAATCCTAGACAAGACGAAGACCCAGTTGAAGACCTGTAAGAGTGGTTGTGTTTGACTTTCCCCATGAAAGAAAATCACCTTGAGAGCGGACACATTGTCTCCATCTCTAGGATACAGACATTGTCTCCATCTCTAGGATGGATACATTCCCTAGGGCTGTGCTCAGCACAAGGTGGGGACTCAACACATTTTTGTTAAATGGATGAATGACTGAATGGCTGTATCTATTTCATCCTTCCTCCCTTTTTTTTTTTTAAGAAGATGAGCTGAGGTGTCCTAGACATTTCTAACTCAGAATTCTTCCTTGAAGAACCTTATAGTGTCAGCCCAAAGAAGGAAAACAATCATCAAAGTCAGTGACCAATACCTAAGCTTAAAATTTCACTTGTTCTTCACTCTAAAGCAGGGGTCCCCAACTCCAAGGCCATGGACCAGTACCGTTCCATGGCCTGTTAGGAACCCGGTTGCACAGCAAGAGGTGAGTGGCAGACAAGCAAGTATTATAGCCTGAGCTCTGTCTCCTGTCAGATCAGCGGCAGCATTAGATTCTTATAGGAGCTTGAACTCTATTGTGAACTGCACATGCTAGGGATCTAGGCTGCACCCTCCTTATGAGAATCTAATGCCTGATGATCTGAGGTGGAATAGTTTCATCCTGGAACCATCCCGTCCATGGAAAAAATTGTCTTCCACGAAATCGGTCCTTGGTGCCAAAAAGGTTGAGGACCACTGCCCTAAAGGAAGTGGAAGGAGAAAAGTGCTTCAGGAATACTAAAACAGGAAAAAGAAAAATGGACAATACTTTGATGTTTTATTACTTAAGGTTGTGGCATCTTTTTCTTGATGCTTTTAAAGAAAAGGATAGATAAATTATTGGAATGGTTTGGTTACAGGCTAGCTGTGAGAGAGGGGAATAAATTAATCAACCTTTTTGTGGAAGGTTGACAGCAATATTTCAGGCCCTCATGCTCTTACAGAACCTTGACACTCTACGTCAAGAGGTGAAGTCTATTTTCCCTCTCCTTAAACTTGGATAGGATTTTGTGACTGCTCTGACTAATCAAATGCAACAGAAGTGAACTTAATTTCCAAGACAGAACCTAAAAGGCAACATGGCTTCCATCTGGCTCTCTCTCTCACTCATGGGATACTTAACTTTGGAACCCAGCCACCATGCTGTGAGGTAGTCAAACTAGCCACATGGAGGGGCCCATGTGGACAGGAATTAAGGTCCCTGGTCGACAGCCAGCATCAACTGCCAGATATGGGAATGAGGTGAGTCCTCCAGATGATTCCAGCTCCCAGCCTCCAAACCCTCCAACTGGTGCTGACTGGGGCAGACATGAGTCATCCCTGCCAAGCCTTACCCTGTTTAAAGAACAGATTCATGAGCAAAATAAATGCTGTGGTTGTTTAAGCCACAAGTTTGACATATTTGTTATAGAACTTTAGTAACTGAAAAACTTTAAAAAAAATTTTTTTTGAGACAGAGTGTGGCTCTGTCACCCAGGTTGGAGTGTAGTGGCACAAACAAGGCTCACTGCAGCCTCAACCTCCTGGGACCAAGTGATCTTCCCACCTCAGCCTCCCATGTAGCTGGGACCACAGGTGTGTGTCACCACACCCTGCTAATTTTTTTGATTTTTTTGTAGAGACCGGGTCTCACTTTGTTGCCCAGGCTGGAAAGCAAGTTTTTTTTTTTTTTTTAAACATTGTATTTGAAAAATGTATACATAATATAATGAGGAACACAGAACTCTGGACATAGACTGCCTGGGTTCCAGTGCTAGCTTCAGCACTTATAAGCTCTTTGACCTTGGGCAAGTTAAACTCATCCCTGGAATGAAGGTAATAAGAATACCTACTTCATAGGATTGTTCTGATCATTAAGTGACTTAATACATGCAAAATGTTTGAAACAGTGCCCACTACAAAATAAGCTCTATGTAAGTATTCCATATGTTGTGGTGGTTTGGGTGATGGTTATTATGGGTAATACTAATGTGGTAGGCAGAATTCTAAGAAGGCCCTTGTGACTCCTGCTCCCTGGTGTCCACGCCATTGTATTATTCCCTCACTTTGAATCCAGATGGAAGCAGTGATTCACTTCTAGTTGATAGAATATGGCAAAAGTGAGGGAATTTTGCAGATATAAAGTCCCTAAAGTTGATTTTAAGTGAATTCAAAAGGATGTTATTCTGAGTGGAGCTAACCTAATGAAGTGAGCTCTTTAAAAGAGGATCTAGAGATCAGAGACTCTGACCTGCTGGTGTTGAAGAAGCAAGCGGCTGTAAGCTCAACAGCTGTGAAGAAGTGAACGAGGCCAACTACCACCTGAGCTTGGAAGGGACCCCAAACCTAAGATGAAACTGCAGTCCAGGCCGACACTTTAATTGCAGCCTCGTGAGACCCTGGGCAGAGGACCCATTGAGCCATCCCTGACTCCTGGTCCATGCAAACTATGGTATAATAAATGGGTGTTGTTTTAAGCCACTGAGTTTCTGCTAATTGGTTATGCAACAATACGCAACTAATGCAAGTAGTAAAAATTCAAACCATAATAAAGTATATACAATGAAAAGGAGATATTTTTCTACCATTCCAGACCTTCACCCTCCTCAGAAACAACCACTAATAAGAACTTGTGCTTTTGGCCGGGCACGGTGGCTCATGCCTGTAATCCCAGCACTTTGGGAGGCCAAGGCAGGTGGATCACCTGAGGTTAGCCTGGCCAACATGGTGAAACCCCGTCTCTACTAAAAATACAAAAATTAGCTGGTCATGGTGGTGCACACCTGTAATCCCAGCTACTCAGGAGGCTGAGGCACAAGAATCACTTGAACGTGGGAGGTGGAGGTTGCAGTGAGCCAAGATTGCGCCACTGCACTCCAGCCTGGAAGACAGAGTGAGACTCCATCTAAAAAAAACAACTTGTGCTTTATCATTCCACAATCATCTATGCATGTGTAAGCATTTATATCCATCTATGTGTTGTCCATACGAATTTCCTATATGTACACACATAGTAGAGAGATAGACAGATATTTTTCACTGTTTTGCATCTTGTTTTCTTCACTTAAAGACCAGAGATCTTTTTTTTTTTTTTTTTGAGACAGAATTTCACTCCTGTTGCCCAGGCTGGAGTGCAATGGCACGATCTTGGCTCACTGCAACCTCCGCCTCCCGGGTTCAAGCAATTCTCTTGCCTCAGCCTACCAAGTAGCTGGGATTACAGGCACCCACCACCATGCCCAGCTAATTTTTTGTATTTTTAGTAGAGCCAGGTTTTCACTATGTTGGTCAGGCTGGTCTTGAACCCCTGAGCTCAGGTGATTCACCTGCCTTAGCCTCCCAAAGTGCTGGGATTACAGGTGAGCCACCACACCCAGGCCAGAGATCTTTCCTTAAACGTTACTTTTTATTGTTGCACTACAGTTCATTGTGTGGATGTGCCATCATTTTTCCTAGTTCACTATTGATAGATATGCAGGTTGTTTTAATATTTTGCTATTAAGATAATGCTACAATAAGATTCTTGTGCTTACATTTTTGCATGCATTTTTCTGCATTTGTAGCATACATTTCAGTAGTGAAACTCTTAAGTATATATTTTAAATTAATAGGTATTGACAAATACATCCTAAAAATTTGCACCAATTTATACTCCTACTAACCATGTATGACGGAATACTTGTTAACACCGGGTAATATGAACCACTTTGATCTTTGCCAGTTAGGCAGGTGAAAATGTATCTCACTCTCATTTGTTTTTATTTGTGTTTAAGTAACTTTGAATAATGTTGAGCATTTAAAAAAAGTTTATAAGCCCTTTTTATTTTTGTGAACTGCCCATCCATATCCACAGCCTATTTGTCTTTTATTATTATTATAATATATATATTTTTTGAGACGGAGTCTCCCTCTGTCACCCAGGCTGGAGTGCAGTGGCGCAATCTTGGCTCACTGCAACCTCTGCCTCCTGGATTCAAGTGATTTCCTGCCACAGCCTCCTGAGTGCTGGGACTACAGGCACCCGCCACCACGCCTGGCTAACTTTTGTATTTTTAGTAGACGGGGTTTCACCATGTTGACAAGGCTGGCCTCGAACTCCTGACCTCAGGTGATCCACCCACCTCAGCCTCCAAAAGTGCTGGGATTACAGGCATGAGCAACCACACCCGGCCATCCATAGCCTGTTTTTCTATTGAGCCATTGGCTTCTTCCTTATTGATATACAAGACCTCTTAATACAAGAGCCTTTTGTCTTCTGCCTTACAAATATCATCCCCTGGTATACTTTTTTCACCATTTGTCTTTTATTGAATTTTATTTATCCATGATGAAATTTCACTTTTTTATAAGGTCAAGTTTTTTTTGTTAATGGGTTCTGAGTCTTGTCTTATGCCTAGAAAGACCTTCTCTGCTGTAAAATTTAAAAAAAAAAAAAACCTCTTCCATATTTTCTTTGGGTGGTTTTACATTTTAATTCTTCACTTTATATATTTAATACACGTGGAATTTAAAGGTTTAACTTTATCTTTTTTCTACACAGTTAACCAGTTGTTTCAAAACCATTCATTGAATAATCCACGGTTTTCCCTGATGTAAAATACTAACTTTGCAATATATTAAATTGGCATGAGCCTTTTGTCTTCTGGATTTATGCATCAGTGATACACTAACTTAATTACAGTAAATTTATAATATATTTTAACATCTAGAAACATTAATCATCCCTCACTGCTCTCCTTTTTCTGATCTCCCTGGGGGTGTTTTTATTCCTATTAGCACGAGGTGCCATTCTGCTCTATGGTTCCCAAATTATTGACTGACCTTAGGCAAGTCACCTAACTTCTATGCTTTAGCATATAATAAAGCTGATGATGGTGATATGGGAATGAATTTGTATTCATATATCTGGAAAGCATAAATGCTAAAAAAAAAGAAAAAGTTATAAATTTAAGCCAGAAAGGAAACTATAGCGTTAACCAGGAATAAGAAAGCCAGTGCAAGGGAAATTCCCTCCGTTGGCCCCAGGTTCAAACTTTGTTCCTAATGACTAGTCCTGCATTCTTTCCTCTCTGTTTACTTTGGCATACCTCATCACACATTTAATTACAGAATGTAAGCTATGAAACCACAGCACTGAAAGGAATCAAACCTGGCTCTCCTAAAAGCTATCTCAGCTGGAAAATGTTCAATCTTGTTTCTAAATACAGATTTCTGAAATTCTCTCTCTCTCTCTCTCACTGCCCTTGGTCCTTGTTTCAAAACTATAAATCTTCTGGTGATATATTTTTACAACTAATTATCCTCCCAGAGTAATTTATTATTTTCACTGTGGTATATAAAACAATCTCTTCTGAGAAATGAAAATTTAAAATATTATTGCCAATTAGGCTATAGATTTTCAGAAAAGGCCAAGAGTACCAATTGTAGACTTCTGTGACCACACTGGCAAGGTTTTGCTTATGTAATGAAGGCCTTCTCATTTAAGTTATCCAACTCATTATTCATTCAGTGAACACTAGTCATCTACCATTTGCCGAGCACTGAGCGAGGCACTGGAGATCCTGCCTTCACTGAGCCCACACTATTGGAGGAGAGAGGCATGTACAGAGATATTTTCAATACTGTGAGATAATTTGGCACTATATATGAAAAAGTGATTTAAATGGGCATGCCCTTTGACAATTTTCACTTCTAAGAATTTATTTTATTTTTTTCATGGCAGAGTCTCACTCTGTCACCCAAGCTGGAGTGTAATGTCGCAATTTCTGCTCACTGCAGCCTCAACCTCCTGGACTCAAGCAATCCTCCCACCTTAGCCTCCCGAGTAGCTGGGACTACAGGCACACACTACCATGCCAAGCTATTCATTTTTATTTTTTGTAGAGACAGTGTTTCCCCATGTTGCCCAGGCTGGTGGTAAACTCCTGGGCTCAAGTGATCTGCCCACCTCGCTTTCCAAAGTGCTGGGAATACAGGCAAGACCCACCATGCCTGGCCCTAAGAATTTATTTAAGAACAGCTAGGTGCAGCGGCTCAAGCCTGTAATCCCAGCACTTTGGGAGGCCGAGGAGGGCGGACCACAAGGTCAGTAGTTCAAGACCAGCCTGACCAACATGGTAAAACCCCGTCTCTACTAAAAATACAAAAATTAGCTGGGCGTGGTGGCACACACCTGTAATCCCAGCTACTCGGGAGGCTGAGGCAAGAGAATCACCTGAACCTGGGAGGCAGAGGTTGCAGTGAGCCGAGATTGTAGCACTGCACTCCAGCCTGGGCAATAGAGCAAGACTCTGTCTCGGAAAAATAAATAAATAAGTAAATTTATTTATTTAAGAAAATATTGAAATGGATGAACAAAAGGTATATGAATAACTGTCATAGCATTTCCACAATAATAATAATCGTCAGGAAAGAGACAAAATCAAACTACCTAAATATCCAGCAACTGGGAGAATCAAGTAAATAAACTATGACAAAACCATGTGATTGAATACTGTCAAACCACTGAAAGAAAAAAACTATACAAATATATAGATATAGCTATGGGTGATGATTCCTGATTTATTAACTGAAAAAAAGTCACAAAACAGGAAGTGTTACATGACTCTATTTTTGTAAAAATAAAATACACTTACAAACAAATTTTTAAAATATGAAACGATGTACATCCTAATGTTAAAAAAGAGTTATTTAACATTTGATTGGATTGTTGGTTATAAATTATTATATGTAAATGATTATATGATGGTTTGTAATATGAATTGGGTATCTGGTTATAGATTATTTTTGTATTTTCAAAAAATAATATAGTGTAAAACCTAATTATATATTCATATATATATTTTACAAAGAACATGTATATTTTTAGTCAGAACAAAAGTTTCTAAACCTAAGACGTAATACAGTAACAGTGAGTCAACAGGCATTCCTTTCAGTAACGAGAATATAGCACCTTCTGTGTGTTGGGCCTGAGCCGCACTAGAGGAGCCAAAGCTAATGGGAGGGGTTTCCTGCTCTCAAGGCCCAGCCTAGAAGGTTGTGAGAGCAGAGGGTCACCCACCGGAGCATGGGGAAACATGGATGGGCAGCAGAGAGATGCACAGAGTGTCACTGGAGCTGTGCCTTAAAGAATGAGGAAGAGTTTCCTAGATAGTATGGGAAAGGCTGTGAAGGTTGTCCAGGCAAGGGCAACAAGATCAGAGTCTCAAGAAAAAACAGAAAGGTCAGGGCTGCAGTTGGTTGTGCAGTTTGCACTGCAGAAAGCTACCTGCTGAGGAAGGAGGAGTGGGGCGGATATGCAGGATGGGCTTTGCTTGCCAAGTTATACGTCCCATATGCAACCACCCAAAGAAGTATCCACTCCCCCTCTTTTTTTTTTTTTTAATAGAGGAAAGGGGACTTTTGTTTCTGCAAGCACCTTCTGCTTGTGAAGCTGTGGGTCTGGAGGCTTTGTCCACCCAGAGAGGGATACCTTTTCCTATTTACAGAAGGTGCACTGAGGGCTTTGAAACCTCTGTCCAAAAAAGTCCTTAAATCCTGACTTGGGAAAAACCATGCCTGACAATGTCTTCCCGAGGATGAAAGAGCCCTGTCATATGCTCTCCAGAGCCATTGTAATGCATGTGATAGGCTTTATATAATAAGAGCCATCATTGCAAGATGCTGGCAAGATGTGGAAAGTGTTGCCGAGAAAAAATTAAAATTAGGTAAATGTTTCAGCTTAACAGCATGAATGTGTATCAAAAGCCTTTCAAATAAGGATTCCTTTTTACTTTGCAATTCTGCTTTTCAAAAAAAAATTTTTAATGCATTCTAAAGAATAAGTATAAAGGTTTGAATGTCATTCATTGCAGAAGTTATTTATAATAGTTGAAAAAAAATTCACAATCTTGGTTGGATGCCTTGGCTCACACCTTTAATCCCAACATTTTGGGAGGCTGAGGCAGGTGGATTATTTGAGCCCAGGAGTTTGAGACCAGCCTGGGCAACATGGCAAAAACCCATCTATATAAAAAAATACAAACATTAGCCAGTGGTGGCATGCACCCACAGTCCCCACTACTCGGGAAGCTGAGGTGGGAGGATCACCTGAGCCCAGGAGGTCAAGGCTACAGTAAACCAAGATTGTGCCACTGCACTCCAGACTGGGTGACAGAGCAAGACCCTGTCTCAAAAAACAAACCACAGTCTTAATGTTCAGCATTAAGAACAGTTGGTTGGTTCAATAAAGTACAATACCTCTGTATTAGGAAATACTAAACTAGGCAGCAGTTAAAAATTGTGTTTTAGGCTGGGCATGGTAGCTCACGTCTGTAATACCAGCACTTTGGGAGGCCAAGGTGGCGGATCACCTGAGGTCAAGAGATCAAGACCAGCTTGGCCAACATGGTGAAACTTCATCTCTACTAAAAGTACAAAAATTAGCTGGGCATGGTGGCACTTGCCTGGGAGCTACTCGGGAGGCTGAGGCAGGAGAATCGCTTGAACCCAGGAGGCAGAGGTTGCAGTGAGCCAAGATTGTGCCACTGCACTCCAGCCTGGCTGACAGAGCAAGACTCCATCTAAAAAAATAAAAAATCATGTTTTAGAGCTGATTAATTCCCAGACTAGGTGAAGTGCCTCTGCAACAACACCCGAAGCACTGTGCTTCTCCTGTGTTTGCACTAGGCAGACTTCATTGCTGTGGCTTACTGAATTGTGTGTCCTCCCTGCAGACAGAGACCATGTCCCTTTTGTTCACCATTTGTCCTCAATGTCTAGCACAGTGTCTTACATATAGTAAGCAGTTCCTTTATCAAGGTTTAGTCAATGAATGAATTACTAGATACGTACAGAAAGAAGACTGGAAGAATATATGCCAATAGATCAAGAAAGCTATTTTTTTATATTTAAAATGTTTACTCCTTTATACTTTTTTACATGTTCCAAATTTTCTACAATGGCCCTAGTATAATTTTGTAATCAAAAGAGAACATACTATTTTTTAAATTTGTAACTCAGCAGCCTGCCATAAAGTATCTGGAGCCCAATTTTTAATATGAGACTTCTGTTTGGCTCTGCCCTACTTTAGCAGATCTATTAACTACAAATCAGAACTCAAGTATTACGCAAGTTAAAAGGTGATTATTCTCAATGCCAAAGGATTTATCAAAAGGTCCATTACATTATAAATTATCCTAGGATATTTAAATGTTGATATGATTTTCAAAATATTCCATCCAGACCGGGCACGGTGGCTCGTACCTGTAATCCCAGCACTCTGGGAGACCAAGGCGGGTGGATCACTTGAGGTCAGGAGTTCAGGACCAGCCTGGCCAACATGGTGACACCCTGTCTCTCCTTCAAATACAAAAATTAGCAGGGTGTGGTGGCACGTGCCCGTAGTCCTAGCTCCTTGGGAGGCTGAGGCTGGAGAATCTCTTGAACCTGGGAGGCAGAAGCTGCAGTGAGCCAAGATCGTGCCACTGCACTCCAGCCTGGGTGACAAGAGTGAAATTCCATCTCAAAAAAAATTTTATATGTATAGATACACACATATATATATATTCCATCCATATACTAATTTTCCAAGACAAATATTCAAGGAAGCTTCAGTGGTTTAATTTTATTTTGCGAAAGTTACTGTTTGGAAATCTTCATCCTCCTAATCCAAGCAGGTCATTTTGCCCAGTGCAGAGATGGCAGCAGGTATTTTTATGATCATTTGAGATTTACAATTTACTTCTTTTTAAAGTAAAAACTATGTGGTTCTTCCTGGTAATTTTTTTTGTTTTTTTCCTAGAAGGTTACATCTAGATATTCTTAGCCAGGACCATTTCATAAATGGAAAACACAAAACCAGACATAGTTTTAGGTCCTCAACTGTTTCATTCTATGGCTCAACTATCCTCTGGGCCCTAACGGCACACATTTCTGTCTCCTCATTTTCTTTTGCAGAGTCCCTGTGCACAGAGAAAAATATTTAGGTAATCAAAGTTATTCATCTGAATCCACCCCTTTGGGGCTCCTTCCTAGTTTATCAGTGGTCCATGTCTGCCTAGTTAGCATCCCTCTCAAACACAGACACACATGCCCCATAATTATAAACTGTCCTGTGTTCTCTCCAGACAAAAATCCCATGGTTCAGTTTTTCTCTCACTCCAAACAAAACTGATGTGCCCAGCGTTCCTCTTATTCATGTCTTAGTACAAAAACTTAGTAAAAAAAATGACATGGCATAGGGTTTTTAGTGGTTTACAGGTTCCTGTTGGCAGATGTCAGGCTTGCTTTTTAGCACCAGGGTAACATAATACCCTCCCATAAGGCTGTAATTCCAATGGTGGTAATTTCATGAGTGCTTCAATAGTTTTGGTTCTACATGTTATAGCAGCTGTCTTCTAGTAACCACTACCCAACCCACGAACCTGTTCCAGTGCCCCCAGGAAAGTGTGGATGAAAGGGAGAGTGCTAACAACCCAAGGAGGAGTCCCTTTGTTTTCCAAGTCCCTAGATTCTGTCCCTATGCGTTCCTGCTGGCAGGAGCAAGGTGACATTTCCTAGCAGAAGAAATATGCACACAGTGAAAGAGAAGCTGTCTTGTCAAATACAAAAGCAAATAAAAGTACACGAGTGAATACAGGGGGCCTAATTGCAGGCTCATTCAAATTCAGTCCAGCCTTTCTTGTCAGTGCCCTAATAACTGTGTGAATTTTGTCCTACTGGATTAAAAGTCACTCCTATTATCCAATCGCCACCCTTCATTTCATCTGAACAGAGCCATTTTCTACTGCAAGAAAGTCATCCTCAGGAGGGACTATGGTTGGGAATTTCAGTTGCCTGGCAGGCTGGTGAATGTTCAGGTACTCTTGTTGGGTTTGCAAATCTTCATGGTTGTTTCAGACTATAATTTTGGTGCAGCTTCCCCCACTTTTTTTTTTTCCTGGTGACAAGGTCTTGCTCTGTCGCCCAGGCTGTTATACAGTGGCGTGATCATAGCTCACTATAGCCTCAACCTCCTGTGCTCAAGAGATCCTCCCACCTCAGCCTCTCAAGTAACTGAGACTACAGGCGCATGCCAGTGCCTGGCTAATTTTAAAAAAAAATTTTAGTATATCTGAGGTGTTGCTATGTTGGTCAAGCTGGTCTCAAACTCCTGGGCTCAAGCAATCCTTCCACCTTGGTCTCCCATAGTGTTGGGATTACAGATATGAGTCACCACACCCAGCCTCCTGACTCTTATCTTCAGAGCACACGGCTTTGGTCCAGAGGGGCTGCTGTGGTTATGGCTGGTGTGTGTAATTTCACAGGTCTTTGTCACCTCCACAGGTTGGTTCTCTGTCCTCCTTTATCAAGACCTGTGGTAAGGTCCCTTTGCTTAGTGGAAAGGCTGGAATGCTGCTGTGGGTATTCTCATTCAAGAGGTCACTATCTTTGCAAGTCTGTTGCTCTCCAAAGCTCCCATTCCTTATTATAACTCTGGTTCTTGATAGTGAATTGGAGCTTGGTTAAATGTAACTTGATAGCTGGGGTAAATTTGGACACCTGCTCTTGATCTTCAAAAGCAGCAACACCCAATGCAAATATGTGATCTACCCATGTGATTTGAAATATTCTGGGTTTCAATTACATATGTAATTGTTTTAGTCTGTTTTATGCTGCTATAACAGAATATCTCTGTTTGAGGAAAAAAACTCTCAAACTGTTTTTCCTCTGCTCTCATACCACAAAAATCATCAACACAGAAGACTTCTATAACCAAATATGTAGGGGGTAAATTGGTGCATACACCAAGCAGCGGACACCAGCTAGGTGTCCTCCAATTCAGTTCTGACACTATCTACCAAGAGATAGTGCCGGAACCAGAGGTTGAGGGCTCAGTCCCATGAGATCACCCCCTACTTCCCACCAGTCACAAGTCCAGACCTCCAGAACTTCTGAACAGCTGGCTCCAAGTTGGGGTTCCCACAACCTCTCTATGGGTTTGATTAATTGGCTGGAGTATGGGGGAAATTCAGCCAGATATCGGGTGAAATTCACCCCCGATATTTCACGTAGGTTCTTTTCTATATTCCCTAAGTGTTGGCCAGTCTGAGAAATAAAGGGACAGAGTACAAAAGAGAGAAATTTTGAAGCTGGGTGTCCAGGGGAGACATCACATGTTGGCAGGTTCTGTGATGCCCCCTGAGCCGTAAAACCAGCAAGTTTTTATTAGTGATTTTCAAAAGGGGAGGGAGTGTATGAATAGGGTGTTGGTCACAGAGATCACGTGCTTCATAAGGTAATAGAATATCACAAGACAAATGGAGGCAGGGCAAGATCACAGGATCACAGGACCGGGGCAAAATTAAAATTGCTAATGAAGTTTTGGGCACGCATTGTCATTGATAGCATCTTATCAGGAGACAGGGTTTGAGAGCAGACAACCAGTCTGACCAAAATTTATTAGGCAGGAATTTCCTCATCCTAATAAGCCTGGGAGCGCTATGGGAGACTGGGGCTTATTTCATCCCTACAGCTTCGACCATAAAAGATGGCCACCTCCTGAAGCGGCCATTTCAGAGGCCTACCCTCACGGACACATTCTCTTTCTCAGGGATGTTCCTTGCTGAGAAAAATAATTCAGCGATATTTCTCCCATTTGCTTTTGAAAGAAGAGAAATATGGCTCTGTTCCGCCCGGCTCACTGGCAGTCAGAGTTTAAGGTTATCTCTCTTGTTCCCTGAACATTGCTGTTATCCTGTTCTTTTTTCCAGGTGCCCAGATTTCATATTGTTCAAACACACATGCTCTACAAACAATTTGTGCAGTTAACGCAATCATCACAGGGTCCTGAGGTGACATATATCCTCCTCAGCTTATGAAGATGATGGGATTAAGAGATTAAAGACAGGCATAGGAAATCACAAGGATATTGATTGGGGAAGTGATAAGTGTCCATGAAATCTTCACAATTTATGTTCAGAGATTGCAGTAAAGACAGGTGTAAGAAATTATAAAAGTATTAATTTGGGAAACTAATAAATGTCCATGAAATCTTCACAATTTATGTTCTTCTGCCATGGCTTCAGCCGATCCCTCCATTCGGGGTTCCTGACTTCCTGCAACACTGGAGTGGCTCACAGAACTCAGGGAAATACTTACATTTAATGGTTTATTATAAGAGACAGTACAGAAGATACAGATGAAGGCCAGACATAGTGGCTCATGCCCGTAATCCCAGCACTTTGGGAGGCCAAGGCAGGAGGATCGCTTGAGGCCAAGGTATAGGGGAAGGGATGCAGAGCTTCCATGCCTTCCCTGGGCACGCCACCCTCTAAGAACCTCCACATGTTCAGCTATCCAGAAGCTCTCCAAACTCTGCCCTTTTGGGGTTTTACAAAGGCTTCATTACATAGGCATGATTAACAACCATGTAGAAATGTGATTAGACAAAAAGCACATAATCTAAACCCAGCAAGTCCTGCCTGTTCAGGCTTTTCTTGGCCTGTGTAGCATTCCTTCCTCTAGAGTATGGGACAGAACCCTTTCTGGAATGAGGATCTTATGACCCACAATCAGATTAGAGTCCTGCCTTGGGCAGGTGAAAGAAAAACAGAAGGTCAGAGAGAGATTCTCTTTCCTGAGGCCTGTTCCTGAAGCCTAAAGTGCCCCAACATTATAATATAAAAAAAAGACTGGGCTGGGCACAGTGGCTCATGTCTGTAATCCCAGCACTTTGGGAGGCCAAGGCGGGTGGATCACAAGGTCAGGAGTTCAAGACCAGCATCTTGCCAAGATGGTGAAACTCACTCCAGTCTGGGCAACAAAGCGAGACTCTGTCTCAAACAAACAAACAAACAGACAAACAAAAAACTGTAACAAGGGTTATGGGAGTTATAAGCCAGGAACCATGGATAAAAGCCAATATATATATCATAACACCACAACCCGAGACTGAGCAATTTATAAATAACAGAAATGTATTCTCTTACAATTATGGAGGCTGGGAAGTCCAAGATCAAGGCTCCAGTGATTTCAGTTTCTAATTCCAAGATGATGCCACTTTGCTGCATCTTTTGGAGAGAAGGAGCATTGTGTACTCACCTGGCAGAAGAGCAGAAGGTACCAACCCATTCCCACAAGCCCTTTTTATAGTAGCATTCATCCATTCATGAGGGTGGAGCCATCATAACCTAAACATTGTCCATTAGGCCCTATCTCCCAGCACTATTAGGGATTAATTTTCAACATGAGCTTTGGAGAAGAAAAAAATATTCAAACCACAGCAGTAATTTGAAAACATAAAAAGAAATGGGTGAAATTAATTTTAATAATATATTTTATTTAACCCAAAAAGTCCAAAATACTATCATGTAATCAATAAACAGTATAAACATTATTAACAAGATATTTTATATTTTTTTCTGTACCCAGTCTTTGAAATCCAGTGTGAATTTTATACCTATAGTACATCTGAGTTTGGACTACTCATATTTCAAGTGCTCAAGAGCCGCATGTGGGCTAGCGGCTACCACATAGGACAACACAGTTCTAGAGGAAGCATGGCATGACTTTGGAGGTCATCTAGTCTGACTTGTTATTTACAGCAAAGTTAAGTACGTTGCCTGAGGTTATACAACTTATTAGTAGATGAGGAACAATTAGAATCCAATTATCTTCATGCTACCCCATGCTTTTATTCACAAAGCTGATTGGCAGCAAAGCTGCACTAGCGCTCATGCCTCTTCACACCTGCTCTTGGGCTCTTTTCTACAAGGCATTGCCCCCCTTCCTGTCTTTCTCCTAAATAAGCTATTGTAAAAAGCTTCACTGGAAACAATTTGGCTGTGAACCAAGACTAAAGTGGGGTTTAATACTTCCATATCTTTCCACAAAGATACATTTTTTATGACTTGTCACCCTTGTCCCCAGAAACTCATGGTTTCCATAAGCTACTTAAAAACTGATTATGCAATGGGTCTCAACATAAGTGTCCATCAGAATCACCCATAGAGCTTTTACAAAATTCAAATGACTGGTCTCCTACCTGGGAGTTCTGGTTTACAAATCAGGGAAAGGGGAGAGTCATTTAGATTGATTTTTTTTTTAATGTTTCCCAAATGATTCTGATGCACACCCCAACTCACAGTGACCCTGCCAGCTGCCAGATCTCCGCTGACATCCCCTGACCCCCAGGCAGGGTGAAAACAAGTTAGGAGCTTAATAAGTCGGGGAGGAGCCTGGTCTTAAGGAAAGAAACATGAGAAATAGATACCCTGAACACCTCCCAGGGCGGGGCCACCTGGCTTACTTTTCCTCTACACTTTCTCTGTGCCCAAGGACACCTTTAGCCTCATTTCCTGATCGAACAGCCTCACTTGTGTTGCTGTCAGTGCCAGTAGGGCAGGCAGGAATGCAGCAGAGAGGACTCGCCATCGTGGCCTTGGCTGTCTGTGCGGCCCTACATGCCTCAGAAGGTGAGTGGGGGCACTGGACACTTAGGCCTTCACTGGAAAGGGGGGTATCTCCCAAATCTGTGCTGGAAGGATTGAGGTGGGGCAAGAATATCTCTCTCTTCAAGCAGGAATTTCCAATTGATTTCTGATTACCTACAAGAGAATGACATAGCTTTAAATTCTAGATCTCCCAGAAGTTTCAGGAAGGAACCTCATTCTAACAGGCATACTACAAATTTTTGCCACCTGGAGGATGAGGTCCTTCCATGTAGGTACAACTTCGAGCTATGTTTCCTTTTCTGAAGACAGTATCTTAGAAAATCCCCAGCTAGAGGCTGGAGTAAAGCCCCTACTATTCATCTGTCTTCCTCCACACCCCAACCTGCTAAACGGTCTGAACACAACCGTGCACATTCCTGGAGGGAAATACAGACTTGGCCAGCTGCGTTCAAATTAGGTAAGTTGTAAATTTCCTGAGCAAAGTCAGCTCTATGGATACAGAAAACTGAAACTTCAGTCTGACCTTTAAAAAGGGAGGGCAGAGCTGAGCACAGTGGTGCATGCCTGTATTCCCACCTACTTGGGAGGCTACGGCTGGAGGATAGCTTCAGGCCAGGAATTCAAGATTGCAGTGAGCTATGATCACACTGTGAATTGCCACTGCACTCTGAATTGCCACTGCACTCCAGCTTGGGCAACATAGTAAAACCCCATCTGTTAAAAACAAAAAGAGGGGAGGGGAGGAGAAAGAGAAGGAAAGGAAGAAAGGAAAGGAAAGAAAGAAAAAGAAGAAAAGCAGGATGAGGGAGACTGAACCATACAAATTATGTCAAAGAGAATTTAAATTGTGAGTTGCTAGCATGTATTTGGAGATTGTAACTGCATTTGAACTAGAGGGAATCTCTTCTAAAGTAGCACTCACTACTATATTCAGGAAACCCTAAGTGTCAGTACTTAATACTTGACCAATGACTCTTTTCCATTGTCATCTTTTCTTTAAGCTTTATCCTAAACAGATTCTCTAAGTCTAGAGCAGAGGTGGAATATAAGTCTTTGGTCTGCTTTTTAAAAATTTGAGCCAACATTTTAAAACTGAAAGCTTTCTCATGTACATACTCATACATACACACATACAAATTGGATTTTAAAGCTTCTCTTGAAAAATCAGATGTGGCAACAATGATTCCACCATACCATGGCAAGAACTGACTAAAGCAGATGAGCCTCTGAAGTTTGCTGTATTAACTGCCCGGTCCCTGCAGGCATTTGCTTAGGGACTCCCAATATAGTCCGTCAATGTACTGGGCTTATACAAATAAGCAACAGAAAAAACCTGGACAATCTCTTCTCAATTTCTACTAATCTATCTATCTTATCAATATAAAGACAAAAATTTGTCACTTTATGTTTCTGTAACATTTCTCAGAAAAATTCACCATTGAGATTTTGGGACTCATTTTCACTATTTCTGAAAGGCCTACCTGCTAAGGCTTCACTCCTAGTTCTGGTAATTCCACCAACTCAAATTTTTTACATAAAACTTTGAAATGTGTACCTCCATCCAGCTTCCTGACCTACTCCCACCTGTCCCCACAGCGGCAGCTCTCCTACAGGAAAGGAGGGAGGGAACAGCAGGTCGAGGAGGCAGAGGGTAATGAGGCAGGCTCTGCCATACCCAGGACCCACCTTCACATGGGACTGAGTCCTGGTAGAGACGGTGGGGTGGAACGGCAAAATGCAGAGGTGTGTGAAAAGGTACGGCCGCTGGTGATAATAAGAAAGGGAGCCGAGAGACCCAGCAATAGCCTTTTGGGTTAGTCTCGATGCTTTACCTAAGGCAGTTTAGGCCACAGGAAAATCACATTGCCTGAGAAGCTCCAAACTTCTGCCATTTAAAAATAAGTGATACTGGGTAAAAATACACAAGTAGGCCTGAGAACAGTTGTGGAATAGAGAGGCAACGCCACAGCTATTCTTAACAAACTTCCACTCAAGTGTCCATGTAAGCCAGGTGCCCTGTGGGAGGCACTTAAGTGATTCTGGCTCCAGGAAGGGGGTGGGAAACCAAGTTGAGAGGGAGGAAGGTAGAGAACACTCAACTCAACAGTGCAGAGAAGAGGACAGGTGGCCTTGGCAAGGGGAATAGGAAAAAGGCCTGTGCCAGTTTGGAACTTTGGGAAATATATTTTGTTTCCTTGAGGCAGAAAGCTGTTCCCTTATCTTAATGGTGTCTTAAATGGCTATCTTGTTGTGATGGCTCAATAACTGGCATTCCCTAAGTGTTTTGCATAAATCAGGAAGCAGGTGACTTTATCTATAATTAAAAGCCTTGGATTCTGCCCAAAGGTAGGGCACACTCCACCTCTGCTGACGTGGCTGCTGGCTCCCAGAACTCAATACTGAATCCATAAACATGTCTATCATCCTGTTTCGGTGGCCCTGAGCCCGATTATTTAAACCCACAATCTAGGACTTTGTGGGCCTGGCTGTTTTATTGTACATTAAGATTAAGGCTCACTTGTGCCCAGCAGATTCAAGTTAGGAGGTTTTGCTGCAGTGAGTCCCAAATTGCCTTCCCACTGACAACCTTCTTTCTCAGAGTACAATGGCTACTGAATCACACCAATACTTGCTAGAGATTTGCTGCTTGCATCCTAAAACATTTATCTTTTATTTTAATCATAAGACTCTGGCTAGGGAAGGCTACCACGAATATACATTTGTGACTCAATGTTGTTCTGCAAAATTGGGACTCCAATTGTGGTCCCTAAGAGGTCTGACATAGGTGGGACTACAGGTGCATGCCACCACACCTAGCTAATTTTTTGTTTGTTTGTTTTTGGAGATGGAGTTTGTTGCTCTTGTCGCCCAGGCTGGAGTGCAATGGTGCAATCTCGGCTCACTGCAACCTCCGCCTCCTGGGTTCAAGCAATACTCCTGCCTCAGCCTCCTGAGTAGCTGGGATTAGAGGCGTGCACCACCACACCCAGCTAATTTTTGTATTTTTAGTAGAGACGGGGTTTCACCATGTTGGCCAGGCTGGTCTCAAACTCCTGACCTCAGGTGATACACCCACCTCGGCCTCACAAAGTGCTGAGATTACAGGTGTGAGCCACCATGCCCAGGCACACCTGGCTAATTAAAAAATTTTTTCTTGTAGAGATAGAGTCTCACTATGTTGCCCAGACTGGTCTTGAACTCCTGGCCTCAAGCAAGTCTCCTGCCTTGGCCTC
This sequence comes from Pan troglodytes, assembly GCF_028858775.2. Lineage (NCBI taxonomy): Eukaryota > Metazoa > Chordata > Mammalia > Primates > Hominidae > Pan > Pan troglodytes. The sequence continues at coordinate 69,381,785 of NC_072402.2, forward strand.
GCTGCCTGTAATCCCAGCAATTGGGAGAATGAGGCAGAAAGATTGCTTGAGCCCAGGAGTTCGAGGCTGCAGTGAGCCATGATCGCACCGCTGCACTTCAGCCTGGGTGAAAGAGTGAGACTCCATCTCAAAAAAAAAAAAAAAAGTAAAAAATTACCAAAAAAATAAAATTACCAAAAAAGTCACAAAAATTAAAGAATTTATCCTAATACTATGAAAGTTACAAATACTTAGTGTATTTTCAAATATAAAAATTTAAAGAATTAAAAAAAGGAAAGTCCCTCTTCATCATTCCTTTAATCCCTCTCCCCTCTCCAGAGGGTTCTGCATATCCTTCCAGAATTTCCTCTATGCATTTAGCAATGTGAACCCACACATACATCCACACCAATTTTTTTTAATTATACTTAAAGGTCTAGGGTACATGTGCACAATGTGCAGGTTTGTTACATATGTATACATGTGCCATGTAGGTGTGCTGCACCCATTAACTCATCATTTACAATAAGTATATCTCCTAATGCTATCCCTCCCCGCTCCCCCCACCTTATGACAGGCCCTGGTGTGTGATGTTCCCCACCCTGGGTCCAAGTGTTCTCACTGTTCAATTCCCACCTATGAATGAGAACATGCGGTGTTTGGTTTTCTGTCCTTGCAATAGTTTGCTCAGAATGATGGTTTCCAGCTTCATCCATGTCCCTACAAAGGACATGAACTCATCCTTTTTTATGGCTGCCTAGTATTCCATGGTGTATATGTGCCACATTTTCTTAATCCAGTATATCATTGTTGGACATGTGGGTTGGTTCCAAGTCTTTGCTATTGTGAATAGTGCTGCAATAAACATACGTGTGCATGTGTCTTTATAGCAGCATGATTTATAATCCTTTGGGTAAATGCCCAGTAATGGGATGGCTGGTCAAATAGTATTTCTAGTTCTAGATCCTTGAGAAATCACCACACTGTCTTCCACAATTGTTGAACTAGTTTAGAGTCCCACTAACAGTGTAAAAGTGTTCCTATTTCTCCACATCCTCTCCAGCACCTGTTGTTTCCTGACTTTTTAATGATTGCCATTCTAACTGGTGTGAGATGGTATCTCATTGTGGTTTTGATTTGCATTTCTTTGATGGCCAGTGGTGATGAGCATTGTTTCATGGTCTGTTGGCTGCATAAATGTCTTCTTTTCAGAAATGTCTTCTTTTCAGAAATGTCTGTTCATATCCTTCACCCACTTTTTGATGGGGTTGATTTTTTCTTGTAAATTTGTTTAAGTTCTTTGTAGATTCTGGATATTAGCCCTTTGTCAGATGGGTAGATTGTAAAAATTTTTCTCCCATTCTGTAGGTTGCCTGTTCACTCTGATGGTATTTTCTTTTGCTGTGCACAAGTTCTTTGGTTTAATTAGATCCCATTTGTCAATTTTGGCTATTGTTGCCATTGCTTTTGGTGTTTTAGTCATGAAGTCCTTGCCCATGCCTATGGCATGAATGGTATTGCACAGGCTTTCTTCTAGGGTTTTTATGGTTTTTGGTCTAACACTTAAGTCTTTAATCCATCTTGAATTAATTTTTGTATAAGGTGTAAGGAAGGGATCCAGTTTCAGCTTTCTACATATGGCTAGCCAGTTTTCCCAGCACCATTTATTAAATAGGGAATCCTTTCCCCATTTCTTATTTTTGTCAGGTTTGTCAGAGATCAGATGGTTGTAGATGTGTGGTATTATTTCCGAGGACTCTGTTCTGTTCCATTGGTCTATATCTCTGTTTTGGTACTAGTACCATGCTGTTTTGGCTACTGTAGCCTTGTAGTATAGTTTGAAGTCAGGTAGTGTGATGCCTCCAGCTTTGTTCTGTTTTGCTTAGGATTGTCTTGGCAACGTGGGCTCCTTTTTGGTTCCATATGAAGTTTAAAGTAGATTTTTCCAATTCTGTGAAGAAAGTCCCTGGTAGCTTCATGGGGATGGCACTGAAGCTATAAATTACCTTGGGCAGTATGGCCATTTTCATGATATTGATTCTTCATATCCATGAGCATGGAATGTTCTTCCATTTCTTTGTATCCTCTTTTATTTCATTGAGCAGTGGTTTGTAGTTCTCTTTGAAGACGTCCTTCACATCCCTTGTAAGTTGGATTTCAAGGTATTTTGTTCTCTTTGAAGCAATTGTGAATGGGAGTTCACTCATGATTTGGCTCTCTGTTTGTCTGTTATTGGTGTATAGGAATGCTTGTGATTTTTGCACATTGATTTTGTATCCTGAGACTGCTGAAGTTGCTTATCAGCTTAAGGAGATTTGGGGCTGAGACAATGGGGTTTTCTAAATATACAATCATGTCGTCTGCAGACAGGGACATTTTGACTTCCTCTTTTCCTAATTGAATATCCTTTATTTCTTTCTCCTGCCTGATTACCCTGGCCAGAACTTCCAACACTATGATGAATAGGAAGGTGAGAGAGGGCATCCCTGTCTTGTGCCAGTTTTCAAAGGGAATGCTTCCAGTTTTTGCCCATTCTGTATGATATTGGCTGTGGGTTTGTCATAAATAGCTCTTATTATTTTGAGATACGTCCCATCAATACCTAATTTATAGAGAGTTTTTAGCATGAAGGGCTGTTGAATTTTGTTGAAGGCCTTTTCTGCATCTATTGAGGTAATCATGTGGTTTTTGTCTTTGGTTCTGTTTATATGCTGGATTATGTTTATTGATTTGATATGTTGAACCAGCCTTGAATCCCAGCGATGAAGCCCACTTCATCATGGTGGATAACCTTTTTGATGTGCTGCTGGATTTGGTTTGCCAGTATTTTATTGAGGATTTTTGCATCGATGTTCATCAGTGATATTGGTCTAAAATTCTCTTTTTTTGTTGTGTCTCTGGCAGGCTTTGGTATCAGGATGATGCTGGCCTCATAAAATGAGTTAGGGGGGATTCCCTCTTTTTCTATTGATTGGAATAGTTTCAGAAGGAATGGTACCAGCTCCTTTTTGTATCTCTGGTAGAATTCGGCTGTGAATCTGTCTGGTCCTGGACTCTTTTTGGTTGGTAGGCTATTAATTATTGCCTCAATTTCAAAGCCTGTTATTGGTCTATTCTGGGATTCAACTTCTTCCTGGTTTAGTCTTGGGAGGGTGTATGTGTCCAGGAATTTATCCATTTCTTCTAGATTTTCTACTTTATTTGCATAGAGGTGTTTATAGTATTCTCTGATAGTAGTTTGTATTTCTGTGGGATCGGTGGTGATATCCCCTTTATCATTTTTTATTGCATCTATTTCTTCTCTGTTTTCTTCTTTATTATTCTTGCTAGTGGTCTATCAGTTCTGTGGATCTTTTCAAAAAACCAGCTTCTGGAGTCATGGATTTTTTGAAGGGTTTTTGAATCTCTATGTTCTTCAGTTCTGCTCTGATCTTAGTTATTTCTTGCCTTCTGCTAGCTTTTGAATGTGTTTGCTCTTGCTTCTCTAGTTCTTTTAATTGTGATGTTAGGGTGTCAATTTTAGATCTTTCCTGCTTTCTCTTGTTCACATGTAGTGCTATAAATTTCCCCCTACACACTGCTTAAAATGTGTCCCAGAGATTCTGGTATGTTATGTCTTTGTTCTCATTGGTTTCAAAGAACATCTTTATTTCTGCCTTCATTTTGTTATGTACCCAGTAGTCATTCATGAGCAGGTTGTTCAGTTTCCATGTAGTTGAGCAGTTTTGAGTGAGTTTCTTAATCCTGAGTTCTAGTTTGATTGCACTGTGGTCTGAGAGACAGTTTGTTATAACTTCTGTTCTTTTACATTTGCAGAGGAGTGCTTTACTTCCAACTATTTTGGAATAAGTGCAATGTGATGTTAAGAAGAACGTATATTCTGTTGATTTGGGGTGGAGAGTTCTGTAGATGTCTATTAGGTCTGCTTGGTGCACATCTGTGTTCAATTCCTGGATATCTTTGTTAACTTTCTGTCTTGTTGATCTGTCTAATGTTGACAGTGGGGTGTTAAAGTCTCCCATTATTGTGTGGGAGTCTAAGTCTCTTTGTAGGTCTCTAAGAGCTTGCTTTATGAATCTGGGTGCTCCTGTATTGGGTGCATATATATTTAGGATAGTTAGCTCTTCTTGTTGAATTGATACCTTTACCGTTATGTAATGGCCTTCTTTGTCTCTTTTGATCTTTGTTGGTTTAAAGTCTGTCTTATCAGAGACTAGGATTGCAACCCTGTTTTTTTTGTTTTCCATTTGCTTGGTAGATCTTCCTTCATCCCTTTATTTTGAGCCTGTGTGTGTCCCTGCACATGAGATGGGTCTCCTGAATGCAGCGCACACTGATGGGTCTTGACTCTTTACCCAATTTGCCAGTCTGTGTCTTTTAATTGGAGCTTTTAGCCCAATTACATTTAAGGTTAATATTGTTATGTGTGATTTTGATCCTGTCATTATGATGCTAGCTGGTTATTTTGCCCGTTAGTTGATGCAGTTTCTTCCTAGCATCGATGGTCTTTACAATTTGGCATGTTTTTGCAGTGGCTGGTACTGGTTCTTTCTTTCCATGTTTAGTGCTTCCTTCAGGAGCTCTTGTAAGACAGGCCTGGTGGTGACAAAATCTCTCAGCATTTGCTTGTCTGTAAAGGGGTTTATTTCTCCTTCACTTATGAAGCTTAGTTTGGGTGGATATGAGATTCTGAGTTGAAAATTCTTTTCTTTAAGAATGTTGAATATTGGCCCCCACTCTCTTCTGGCTTGTAGAGTTTCTGCTGAGAGATCAGCTGTTAGTCTGATGGGCTTCCCTTTGTGGGTAACCCGACCTTTCTCTCTGGCTGCCCTTAACATTTTTTCCTTCATTTCAACTTTGGTGAATCTGACAATTATGTGTCTCAGAGTTGCTCTTCTTGAGGAGTATTTTGTGGCATTCTCTGTATTTCCTGAATTCGAATGTTGGCCTGCCTTGCTAGGTTGGGGAAGTTCTCCTGGATGATATCCTGAAGAGTGTTTTCCAACTTGGTTCCATTCTCCCCGTCACTTTCAGGTACACCAATCAGACGTAGATTTGGTCTTTTCACATAGTCCCATATTTCTTGGAGGCTTTGTTCATTTCTTTTTATTCTTTTTTCTCTAAACTTCTCTTCTCACTTCATTTCATTCATTTCATCTTCCATCACCATACCCTTCCTTCCAGTTGATCGAATCGGCTACTGAGGCTTCTGCATTCGTCACGTAGTTCTCGTGCTGTGGTTTTCAGCTCCCTCAGGTCCTTTAAGGACTTCTCTGCATTGGTTATTATAGTTAGCCATTCATCTAATCTTTTTTCAAGGTTTTTAACTTCTTTGCCATGGGTTCGAACTTCCTCCTTTAGCTCAGAGTAGTTTGATCGTCTGAAGCCTTCTTCTCTCAACTTGTCAAAGTCATTTTCCATCCAGCTTTGTTCCATTGCTGGTGAGGAGCTGCGTTCCTTTGGAGGAGGAAAGGCACTCTGATTTTTAGATTTGTCAGTTTTTCTGCTCTGTTTTTTCCCCATTTTTGTGGTTTTGTCTATCTTTGGTCTTTGATGATGGTGACGTACAGATGGGGTTTTGGTGTGGATGTCCTTTCTGTTTGTTAGTTTTCCTTCTGACAGTCAGGACCCTCAGCTGCAGGTCTGTTGGAGTTTGCTGGAGGTCCACTCCAGACCCTGTTTGCCTGGATATCACCAGCGGAGGCTGCAGAACAGCAAATATTGCAGAATGGCAAATGTTGCTCCCTGATCCTTCCTCTGCAAGCTTCATCTCAGAGGGTCACCCGGCTGTATGAGGTGTCAGTCGGCCCCTACTGGGAGGAGTCTCCCAGTTAGGCTAATCAGGGGTCAGGGACCCATTTGAGGATGCAATCTGTCCATTCTCAGATCTCAAACTCCATGCTGGTAGAACTACTACTCTCTTCAAAGCTGCCAGATAGGGACGTTTAAGTCTGCAGAAGTTTCTGCTGCCTTTTGTTCAACTATGCCCTGCTCCCAGAGGTGGAGTCTACAGAGGCAGGCAGGCCTCCTTGAGCTGCAGTGGGCTCCCACCCAGTGGCGCCCACTGGGTGGGCTTCCACCCAGTGGCTTCCCGGCCATTTTGTTTACCTACTCAAGCCTCAGCAATGGCAGACGCCCCTCCCCCAGCCTCACTGCCGCCTTGCTGTTCAATCTCAGACCGCTGTGCTAGCAGTGAGCGAGGCTCTGTGGGTGTGGGACCCTCCAAGCCAGGCGTGGGATATAATCTTCTGTTGTGCCGTTTGCTAAGACCATTGGAAAAGCGCAGTATTAGGGTGGGAGTGTCCCGATTTTCCAGGTACTGTCTGTCACGGCTTCCCTTGGCTAGGAAAGGGAATTCCCCGACCCCTTGCACTTCCTAGGTGAGACAACGCCCTGCCCTGCTTCAGCTCACGCTCCATGGACTGCACCCACTGTCTGACAAGCCACAGTGAGATGGTCCCAGTACCTCAGTTGGAAATGCTGAAATCACCCGTTTTCTGTGTTGCTCACGCTGGGAGCTGTGGACTGGAGCTGTTCCTATTCGGCCATCTTGGAACCGGCACACACCAATTTTTCAGAACGGAAACAGGATCACAATCTACATATTGTCTTAACACATATTTTAATCATAGATAACAGTATATCTATTCAACACAAAAAGTTAATTCTGAAAATCTGCATCTTCATCTTACATAAAACATTTAAACTTCCCAGAACAATTGGGAATGTTAATGTTTCATTTTTTCATTTATTATTAATATTAATCAGGGTCCTATTAGGAGACAGAAACCAGATAATTTGAAAGTTTAATATGAACAAATTATTAACTATAACAAGAGATAGGCTAGAAAGAAAGAATTTTAAGGAATGTAGGAAAAGCAGATATTCCAAGGGCTAAAACAAATCACTCAAGGAAGAATTCCTGCACCCTTACCCTCCCCAGCTGAGATCCAGCCATGGTGCAACAAATGGCAGAAAAGTCACCTGTCTGTACTGGCAGAACATGCTGGATATCCACCTTCTAGTTTGCAGGGGAAAGTCCTTCACAGGGAAGCATCTCACTGGACATGCTGGGCTACAAACCTGCCTGTAGGGGTGCTGCTAGTTGCCATGCACTGAAGCTAAAGCACTGCAGAAGCTGGATCTACAGGAACCTGATGAGAGAACCCTGGAGCCAGGAAGGAAAACCCCCTCTTCCTGCAATGTCCCTTCAATATCTTCTATAGATAAAGTTTAACAACATTCCAGCTAGCCAAGGAAAAATATTTAAGGGCCCATCTCAATTTCATAGAACAGGAAATTAAGGGTGAGTTTGAAACTGAGGGAAAATACATAAACAAGTGGCACATTCCACAAACATTTAATGGGCACCTGTATACTTACTATGAGCCAGGGACTGTACTGCATATTGGCCCACATATGTCCTTTTTGTTTCCATTTATTGAGTGTTGTTTGTCACTCCTGTTCTAAGCACTTAAATGTACAAACTCATGCAATCTTCACAATAACCCTGAGGTAGATGCTAGGACCACCCCCATATTACAGAAAAAAGGATTGAGATACAGAGAGTTAACTCACCTAAGGTCAGCTAGTAACTAGCAGAAGGATAATTTAAACCTGGTAGTCTCCACATGCTTAAGTACCATGCTACAAAGCCTCTCAGGATGTTTTTATGGCACACAATTATCCAAACCCTTTCAAGACTATCCCCTGACCACTCTAGTGTCTGTATCATGTTAAAGCAAAGAAAAATCCCCATCCACTCTCCATGCCCCCAAACATTATCCCAGGGTTCCAAAAAGTACCTGGCAGGACTTTATTTGGGAATAGCAGTTCCATATATCATGGATTAGTGAGTCCTACCTGCCCACTTAGTGACAGCAGTGGTCATCTGTTGGCACCCACTGCATGATCTGGCTACATTAAGGTTTGAGGTCCACAAGAATGGAGAGATGTGTTCTAACCACATTCTGAACATTATGTGTTGCCTTTTTTTTCTTTTTCTTTTTTTTTTTTTGAGACGGAGTCTTGCTCTGTTGCCCACACTGGAGTGCAGTGGTGTGGTCTCTGCTCACTGCAACCTCTGCCTCCCAGATTCAAGTGATTCTCCTGTCTCAGCCTCCTGAGTAGCTGGGATTACAAGCACCTGCCACCATGCCCGGTTAATTTTTTGTATTTTTAGTAGAGACGGGGTTTCACCATGTTAGTCAGGCTGTCTCGAACTCCTGACCCCATTATCTGCCCACCTCGGCCTCCCAAAGTGCTGGGATTACAGGCGTGAGCCACTGCACCCAGCCTGCCCTTCTTAAATTGCAGTCTTGAGACACTGCTAGCAGCTAAGTGAATCTTTTATATCATTTTTATCTTTAGTCTGCAAATCCTTTCTCCAATAATTGCATGTGCCTTTCTTTACTCTGTTTCTATTTTGCTGTGTTCTATATATAGTACCAGTGCCTTTCAAATTGCATTTCTAGTCAGCTCCCAGGTGATGCCATTGTTGTGGCTCTGGGAGCCACACTTTGAGTAGTGAGATCCTATACAACACATCCAAGTAAGAGAGGAAGCTGTTCACGTCTCTACAATAGCAGGATCCTTTCCTTAAAACCCAAAATCTGCCAGGCGCAGTGGATCACGCCTGTAATCCAGCACTTGGGGAGACAAAGGTGGGAGGATAGCTTGAGTCTAGGAGTTCGAGACCTGCCTGAGCAATAGAGTGAGACCCCACTCTCCAACAATCACAAAACCCAGAATCTAACTTTTGTATCACAAATTTGATGTGTAGTGCCAACAGTTCTTGAGCACTAAGAGATCTTTACAGCCCTCTAGTGACCAAAACTGGATCATAGACAGAACCAAAACAGGGACTCACATTCCTGGAAAATCATCCATACACTTAATACTGGGAATAATAATGACAATAATCCAAAACTAATAGAAATAACACCAGAATAAGGCCAGGTGCAGTGGCTCATGCCTATAATCCTAGCACTTTGGGAGGCTGAGGTGGGAGGATTGCTTGAGGCTAGGAGTTTGAGACCAGCCTGGGTAACATACAACACCCTGTTTCTGCAAAAAATTTTAAAAATTAGCCAGGCATAGTGGGGTGCACCTGTAGTCCGAGCTACTTGGGCAGCTAAGGCAGGAGGATCACTTGAGCCTGGGCATTCAAGGCTGCAGTGAGCCGTGATCACACCATTGCTCTCCAGCCTGGGCAACAGAACAAGACGGTATCCCAAAAAAAAAAAAAAAGAAAAGAAATAACACCATAATAAGACAAATAGGAATGCTTCTGATCAGATACTAAAAACATCTTTACAATATTACATATAGTGAACAAATGATTTATCATATTGACTGACCCCTTATTACTTCAATGTGCAGGGATGGTACCTATGAAAAGCACTGTGTAATTGTAGATAATTTGGGACATAAGAGCTTGACCAAAAACTGAAAATACTATTCCTAGAAAAAAAGCAAAAATATTTTGGACATTAAAAGCCTTAAAACAAGATAAAAATGAAACACTGATAAGATCGGAGCTTAGTTCAGTCCAAGAAACTTATTTAGCACTAATACCAGACAATGTGCTATGTGGTGGGGGGTTACAAAGATCAAAAGACAGTCATATAGACTCTTAATGTCATACATGGTAAAGACTAAGATATAGGAAAGCACAAGGTACTGTGGGACCTCAGATTCAAATTGGAAGAAAGTAGACAACTGAGAGGTTCAGCAGTCCAGAAGCCAATTAATAAGGTCCTGAACTAAGAGTGGTAACAAGGATGAAGAGGAGACAGATCTGAAAAGTGTTAAGGAAAATACAATCTACAGGAGTTTGACTGGCCATGGGAGTGCAGAAGATGGAATTACACTTGGATAACAGTACAAAGTGATTAAACGAGATGAGAAAATGAAAACAGTAGATTTAAAGTGGCAGGAGATGATGTCTTCAGTTGCGGCTCTGTTGAGTTTGGGGTGCCTGTGGGATATCCAAGTGCATGTTCAATGGCAGGTGGATACACATCAGAATATTTGGGTAGAGCTAAAAAAACACATTTTGAAGTTACTGACATAGTAAAAATTTTAAACATGAGATGTGGAAAGAAAAGAGCAGTAGGTTAGGGATGGCACTTTGAGAATGCTAACTATTGAGGAGAGGGCAAAGGAGGACACATTCAAGAGGTAGAGAAAGTAATTTCTCTTCTTTTTTTTTGAGATGGAGTCCCTGTCTGTCGCCCAGGCTGGAGTGCAGTGGCACAATCTCGGCTCACTGCAACCTCCACCTCCCGGGTTCAAGCAATTCTCTGTCTCAGCCTCCTGAGTAACTGGGATTACTGGCGTCTGCCACCATGCCCGGCTAATTTTTTTGTATTTTTAGTAGAGATGGGGTTTCACCATCTTGGCCAGGCTGGTCTTGAACTTCTGACCTCGTGATCCTCCTGCCTCGGCCTCCCAAAGTGCTGGGATTACAGGCATGAGCCACTGTGCCCAGCTGTAATTTCTCATTATTCAGAAAATTAGAAGAGACTAGTAACTAGGAATATGGAAATTTTCAAGGAAGGAATGGGTAAGTGTTAAATACAGCAGAGAGGTCCAATGAGACAATGTTAGAAAAATGTCTGCTCTGCCTGGGCACAAAGTAAGCTCCCATCTCTACAAAAAAAATAAAGAAATTAGGTAGGCATGGTGGTGTGCACCGGTGGTCCCAGCAACACGGGAGGCTGAGGCAAGAGGATCACTTGACGCCAGGAGGTGAAGGCTGCAGTTAGCTGTGTTTGTACTACTGCACTCCAGCACTCCAGCTTGGGTGACAGAGCAAGATCCTATCTAAAGGAAAAAAAGAAAAAAAAGTCTGCTAATTGCTAATTGTAGGCGCCCTGAGGGCAGGTACTATGACTTATTAATTCTTATATACTCGGTGTCTGTTACAAAGACTGATACAATGCAGGCAGCACCCTATAAATGCTTCTAGAATTTTACTGATGTGACAATCACTTTAATTAGTAAAATAACACACTTCTACGATTCAAAAAGAAACATATCGGTACTAGATATTGTAGACATTTTTCCCAAGGAAGCTTTTTCTTGACCCAACTCAGCCTAAATTTTTAGTAGAAAAATATTAATAAAGGAAACACAGAAAATACCTTTCCAACAGAAAGAATAAAAAGCAAAGAAAAAAGATTTAAAAACGCAAAAAAAGAGAGAGAATAAATGAATACAAACCAAAAGATTAGCGTAGCAATGTCAATAACAGAAAAATATGATTTAAGCAAAAAGTTATAGTAGAAATAGAGGAATCTTAACCGAAAGATAAAAAAGTTCACTTCACAGAAAAGCTATCTCTAGGGCCCAGACTCCTGTGAGGCAAGAGAGATGATCGAGGCGTGAAAATGCAGTCAGATTTTGTTTTTATTTAAAATTGCAGCATTTTACTAATCATAGACTTTTTTGCATTAATTTTTATTTTTTAAAATATTGCATCCAAATATTGCTTATTTTCATTACGGAGTTCTTTTGGCGGTCCCTTAAATTCTGCACCTGAGGCTCGTGCCTCATTTTAATTCTGGCTGTGGACCAGGAGGGTACTTGGGCATCTGAAAACATAACCCCAAGTGTTGTATCACATAAGTAGACAGAAATGCAAGAAAAAAAAAACTGGCATAATCCCAATAACAGTGGGAGATTTTAACATACCCGCATCAAAAGCTGGCCGATCAATTAAAAAAAAAAAAAAACTAGTAAGGGTTAGGGAATGCGTGCACCATACAACTAGTTTTCTCCTGCAGCTCTGTGAAGGGCAGCCCGCAGTAGGCTAGGCCTGGTCCTGGGCGCCCCAGCCGGCTCCCCCGGGTCCAGGCGTGCGCCTGCGGGCGACGTGCGCGTCTGGGCATCCGGCCGTCACGCGCTGCCTGGGACTCCACCCTACCTACCCTTCGCGTAGTACTTGTTATACTTTGGCAGCTTCTTCACGTCGGTCCTCTCCGCGCGCGGGTAGGAACCGTCCACGGCCTTAAAGAAGCCTCCTCACCAGGTCAGTGGCGCCAAGCAGGTTGCGTAGGCGCAGAGGCGGGAAGGGCGGCTGGACGTCGCCCAGGTAAACGACGTCCCGCGCCACCCCTTTCTTGTTGCTGTCGCTCTGCACTTCCCGCGCTCTTCCTTGCTCTCTGCTTCGGCTACCGCCCGCTGTTTTCCACTTCAGTCTCTCCTGGTCCACGGCAGCCACGACTACAGATACCAGTAGCGCGACAGCCTCAAAGCGCCATAACGTCGTGCTTTTCTTTTTTCGTTCTTTCTTTCTTTCTTTCTTTTTTTCTCGTGCTTTGTGTCCTCTGATTTTCCTTTTCCGGGTTTTTAGTTGAACACACGTTTTTTTCGTGTATGTGTTTTAAATAAATGCATTTAGGGCTAAATTTAACTGTACCCCACCCATTATAATAAATAGTACTTTTACGATTTTCCAGAATAAGATTTTGTGGTTTCCTCTTTAACCCATGAGTTGAATGCTTTGTTTCTAAGCTTAGAGCCAAACATTTATTTATTATTAGAGACAAGGTCTCTGTCGCCCAGGCTGCAAGGCAATTGTCAGAGGCGAGTGAACCAGAGCAACTCCCATCTTAAAATAGGAGCTAGGTAAAATGAGGCTGAAACCTACTAAGCTGCATTCCCATCTAAGTCACAGGATGACATAGGTCAGCACAAAATACAGGTCATAAAAGACCTTGCTAATAAAACAGGTTGCAGTGAAGAAGCCGGCTAAATCCTACCAAAACCAAAATGGCCACAAGGGTAACCTCTGGTCGCCCTCACTACTACACTCCCATCAGCGCCATGACAGTTTACAAATGCCATGGCAACGTCAGAAAGTTACCCGATTTGGTCTCAAAAGGAGAGGCATGGGCTGGGCGCAGTGGTTCACGCCTGTAATCCCAGCACTTTGGGAGGCAGAGGCGGGCGGATCACGAGGTCAGGAGATCGAGACCATCCTGGCTAACACGGTGAAACCCCGTCTCTACTAAAAATACAAAAATTAGCCGGGCGTGGTGGCGGGCGTCTGTATTCCCAGCTACTCGGGAGGCTGAGGCAGGAGAATGGCGTGAACCCGGGAGGCGGAGCTTGCAGTGAGCAGAGATCTCGCCACTGCACTCCAGTCTGGGCAACAGAGCGATACAGAGCGATACTCCGTCTCAAAAAAAAAAAAGGGCGGGGGGTAAGGCATGAATAGTCCACTCCTTGTTTAGCATATCATCAAGAAATAACCATAAAAATGGGCAACCAGCCACCCTCAGGGCTGCTCTATGAAGTAGCCATTCTTTTATTCCTTTGCTTTCTTAATAAACTTGCTTTCACTTTGCACTGCGGACTGGCCCTAAATACTTTCTTGCACGAGATCCAAGAACCCTTTCTTGGCGTCTGGATGGGGACCCCTTTCCTGTAACGCAATGGCAGGATCAAAGCCTCCAACTCCTGGGTTCAAGTGATCCCCCTGCCTTAGCCTCCCAAGTAGGTGGGCCACAACGCCTGGCTAATCTTTTAAATTTTTTGTAGAGACAGGGTCTCACTATGTTGCCCAGGCTGGTCCTGAACTCCTGGCCTCAAGCAATCCTCCCACCTCAGTCTCCCAAAGTACTGGGATTATAGGTATGAGCCACCACACCTGGCTCAAACTTTTAAACTATTACTTTGCACAGGAACCTTCACTTCAAACACTAAGAATTTAAAAAAGGAGTCATGACTGCAAATACAGTGAGATAAAGCTATGACACTTTGTGAGAATAAAGTAGAAATTGTGGATAAAATGAACAATTTCTTGGAAAAATAATAAATATATATGTAAATATATATATATTATATATACAAGTAAGCCAATAACAAATCCAACTTAAACATCTTTCCTCAGACACCAGGCCTAGATAGTTTTTTAAGCTTTACCAAAAATTGGAGGAACAGAAAATCTTTATCTTATACAAACTCTTTCAAAGGATGGAAGAACAGAGAAAAACTCCCTAATGCATTGTTGAGATTAACATACCCTTAATACCCAAAACATGGAAGGATGGTAACAGGGTATAAAAGTATAGATTAATTTATGAACAGAGGTGCAAAAATCTTAATAAATAGCAAATCTTATACAAGATATAAAAATTAATATATTATGAATAAGTATGGTTTATCCCAGGAGGGCAAGGAAGAAAATAGATTAATCCACCGCAGCAATTTAAAACTTTCAATGGGCTAGGTACTGTTCTAGGCATTTAGCAAAGTAACAGATTTTAAAAGAGAAAAATCCTTTATTTCCTACACAGGAATTGAGAAGAAAGAGATGAAAATGACGATTTACCTATAAAACTGGAGTATCTACTCCAAACTATTACAAATAAAAAAATTCAGCAAGGTTGCTGGATACAAGAGCAACATTAAATAATCAATAGAGTTCCTATACATAAAAATTAACTAATTAGAAAAAAGTATTTTTAAAGAGTTCATTCACAATACAACAAAATATATAAGGTACCTAAATATAGATCTAAGATATACGACATTATCTTATCATTTTCTTCATAAAGATCTTGGAGGACCAAGAAAATCTGAATAGAGAGAGAGATAATTCCATATTTATGAATGGGAAGACAATATATTTCAGATCTTAGTTGTAAAATTAGTGCAATTCCAACCACAATTCCTGAAATTCTTAAAGAACTAAGCAAACTGATTCTAAAATTTATCTAAAAGGTAAAGGATCAAGAACAGCCAAGACAATTTTGAAGAATAAATTGAGTGGGAAGACTTATTGTATCAAGTTTTGAGATTTATTAAAAAGTGTCTTAGTTGAGACATGTGGAATTGATGCAGAGGTCAATAAGTAGAGCATGAGACAGAAGAAAAAGCCCAGAAGCAGACCTATGTGTATGTGTAAACTTGAAGATTTAAGGAGTGTCTGCATATCAGTGAGATGGGGTGGTTCTGTTATGGAAAGAGAACAATCCTGCCAATGAAAGATTCCTCTGTACCAATACAGAAGAGAAAAAAAAGTATTACTGAGTAAGCATTAACACATTTACAAGCATGTACGGCAGCACAAAAGTGACTATGAAATTGGAACAGAATTTTATATAGCATAGCAGAAGAAACAATAACTTCTCACCTCCTCAAAAGATAAAAGGGTCACACCTTGTGACAGTTTCTACACGTCTTGTGAGAGACCCTGAGCTAAATCCAGAGGTGTTTTTAAAAATACATCTGGAGGTTATTTGGCCCTTGGCCTTGGATATATATAGCTATTATTACAAAAACTGAAGAGTGGGCTTAATCCTTGTAGAGATTTATCTCAATCCAAAAGTAAAGATTAAGATACACTATGTCTTTAAAGAACCTCATCTTAAGAATGGAGGAAAGGAGGCCGGGCGCGGTGGCTCACGCCTGTAATCCCAGCACTTTGGGAGGCTGAGGTGGGTGGATCATTTGAGGTCAGAAGTTCAAGACCAACCTGGCCAACATGGTGAAACCTCACCTCTACTAAAAATACAAAAATTAGCTGGGCATTGTGGCTGGCACCTGTGGTCCCAGCTACTTGGGAGGCTGAGGCAGGAGAATGGCTTGAACCCAGGAGGTGGAGGTTGCAGTGAGCCGAGATTGTGCCACTGCACTCCAGCCTGGGCAACAGAGTGATACTCTGCCTCAGAAAAAAAGAAAAAAAAAAAAAAAAAAAAAAAAACGGAAGAAAGGGATGGGTGTGGTGGTGGCTCATGCCTGTAATCCCAACATTTGGGGAGGCCAAGGTGGGCGGATCCCTTGAGTCCAGGACTTGGAGACCAGCCTGGGCAACATGGCAGGACCCCCGTCTTTTGAAAAGACTTTTTAAGTAAAAAATACATACATTTTAAAAAGTATGGAATAAAGGGGGAAGTGGTTTCTTTGCCCTTTGTAAATGGAGAAAAAAAATTCATTTACCACTGTAGTTCTGAGACAATAGGTATTCTCATGCAAAAACTTTTTTTCTGACTCACGATCTATAAAAAATAAATTACAGGGGTAAAAAAGCTTTGCTTTTTAAAACAAAATTATTATTATGTTATTTTTATGATATCTGACTATGGGAGGATTTGCTAAATAAGACATAAATGGCAAACTGTAAGGAAATACTTCAAAGTTAAAAGATACACTTACCAAGGGGGAGAAAATATTTTCTAATTACTGAGAAGAGATAAGTATCCCAAATATTTTATGAGTTCTTATAAATAATTTTTTAAAAATCAAGGTAAAAAAATAGCTGGCAAAAATAAGATTTGGCAATTCAAAGAGAAAATGTGAATGATTAATAACTTACCAATAGGGGAACACAAATGAAGCCACATTAAGGTACAATTTCCACCCCATCAGATTGGCAACATTTTAAAACGACATTATGAAAAGTTGTTGAGGATGCGCAGAAATGGAACTCTCATCAACTGCAGGTATGAGTGTAAATTGGTATAATCACTTTGTAGAGCAATTTGCTGGTATGAAATATAGTTAAAGATGCATATATCCTACAACCTAGCAATTCCATGTGTAAATCTGTTTTCCAAGAACAGTGGTTCTCCAAGTGTGTTCCAGGACTAGCAGTATCAACATCACCAGGGAAGTTATTTGATATGCAAATATTGGCCCAGCACGGTGGCTCACACCTGTAATCTCAGCACTTTGGAAGGGCGAGGCAGGCAGATCACTTGAGGTCAGGAGTTCAAGACCAGCCTGGTCAACATGGTGAAACCCCGTCTCTACTAAAAATACAAAAATTAACCAGGCGTGGTGGCACACACCTTTAATTCCAGCTACATGGGCAGCTGAGGCAGGAGAATCTCTTGAACCCCGGAGGCGGAGGTTGCAATGAGCCGAGATCGCGCCACTGCACTCAAGCCTTGGTGACAGAGTAAGATTCCATCTCAAAAATAAATAAATAAATAAATAAATAAATAAATAAATAATAAGATATGCAAATGTTCAAGCCTCCCCTCAGATTTACTGAATCAGAAACCTGAGGTAAGAGAGGGATTTGATTTTGATACACATTAAAGTTTGAGAACCACTGCTGTAGAGAAATTCTCACACAAGCCCCAAGGAGACATCTAGAAAAGCAAATAAAGTATAACCAAAAAGGCCTAAAAAGTGCCAGAATGTATGTATTCAAATTCCAGCCCCACTATTTATTTCTTGGCCCTTTGATCTTGGGGAAGTTATGTAGTTTTTCTGCATATTATTACCCATTTATAAAATGGTGATTGATATACTTTCTTCTGCATATAGTTGCTGTGTAGATTATTTAAATTAATTCACACATGGCAGTTACACTAGTGCCTGGCACACAGTAAGAACTCAAAAAATGTCTGTTATCATTAGGATGTTTGTTGTAGCCTTGCTTGTAACAGTAAAGTACTGGAAACAGTTACTTAAAAATAAGACTGAAGGCAAATATGGAAAAGACTTAACATTAATAACATTTGGGTGATGAGTATATAGGTGTTTTTATTATTCTTGGTAGTTCCTCTGTGTTGAAATGTTTCACAAGGAAAGGGGAATAGTAGTTAAGTCATCATTTATTTATTCACATCTACATTTCCACAGAAGTATTAGTTTAGGTGAATTGTCATGTCTTGATTTTTAAAGTTTCCATAGAAAGAGGTTACTGAACTCGTGTTATTGGTATAAAATATAAAGCTGTCTGGCCTCAAAATACTTTTCATGTCATCCTCCTACAACTTACATTCATAAATTCTATATTCCAACCAAATTTGCATGAATTTGCCTTTTTCCACATTTGTATCTTTACACCCACTGTCTCCTCTATATTTACTGCCCTATTCATATTCTATCCATTTTTCACATTTTCAGCTCAAATGCCACCACCTTGATAAAGATGGACCCAAGTCTCTATAATTTATCGCTTCTGCCTTTCAGTGTTCCAGATACCATTCTGTTTATCACATAGCCCTTGCCACATTTTCTCTTATGTTAGAAATGTTTTCCCCCTACTTTCTTTCACACACACTCTACAGAAGCACACCATTATTTTTAATGGAGCAAAAGTTGATACAATCTCAAAAATGCCAGAGCAAACTGATTCAAATATGATTTAAATACTGATTTCAATTCACTGCATAGACACATCAGATGCTACCCATGGAACTCCTATACTCTGGGCTTCACTGGTTGGTGAGTAGAAATTGTGATGTTCTGGGTCCCCACTTTCTTGCCTGGCAGTAATTACAAAGTTGCTGCAGGATTTCTCAATCCAAATATTCTTGACAATTCTCAAATAGTGGGTCCTGGAGAAGGGTACTTTCCCTCTGAGAGTCTGGGGGAAGTTGACCTGATAGTGTAGGAGGGATGATCCCTTGCATAATCAGAACCCTTCCTCCCAGTTTTGTGGTTCCTCTGTTGGGCAGCTGCTCTGGATCCATTTGAAACCCACTGGTGGTTGCCCACTTCTCCAGAGAGCTGACCTCAGTGCCTGCTTCTCAGGCCAGCTGGGAAACGCATCTGCTGATCTCACAAATCACTTTTCAGAGAAATTCCCAGGTGGATCTGTTGGGCTTTGCCCTTCCCAAAGCAAAGGGAGCACCTCTAGGAGGGGTTAGGGAGGCAGTTGGGGGTGGATCAGGCAAAGTCTTGCATTATACCTCAGATCCTTGCTCATTCATACCTCTGGACTCCGCTGCTTTATTAAGCCCACTCTGCAAGACTTCTCTTATTTTCAGTAATAGTCACATATTTCTCTTCAGGGGAACCCCTTCTCCATCATACAGGTTTGTGTTTGTGTGAACTCCAATTCTGGAACATAAGCTGGTTATTTTCCATTATATACCTGACCAAGGTGGTCTTTGCAAACAGGTTTTGGCCTCCCCGATCTCTTATCAGCTTGCCTCCCCAACAACCTCTCCAATAACCATTGTTCAGTATCATCTGAACAAAACTATGTAAATGCTGAAGAAATGTCACATAATCATCTTTTTCAGCCTAATTGACACACCAAAATCTCTCCTATATAGAAATTCTGGAGTCATAATTGAAATAAAGGGAAGTAGCTGATGGCTTTTTAAAAATGGAACTATTCTGACAGGAGGCTGCAGGAGGGAACCTCTAGGGGGCGATGTTATCTAACAGAATTTTACAGTTGCCCTATTCGGAACTACCCAGTTTACATTCTCCATTGCCTAACTTCCCATGTTCTCTCCAAAGTTGTTTCCTGGCCTCTTATATTTTCTGCTTCCTCTGGAGGGCACTAGTTGCACCTACTAACATGTAATAAATGCTGGCCTGCTTCTTGCCTTTTTATAGTTAATGTGACTTAGATCAAGTGATCTCCAGCTGAGCCCATCCTACGTTTATATTAATATTTGAGAAATGCAATCCAGTTTACTAAGTATATATAGGCCCCCGGTACTCTTCTGGCTCAAGACTGTTTGAATTGATATCAGCACTCAGATAACTCAAATTCCTAAACACACAGATTTTCTTGTGATTCTTAATTGCTACCATGCTTCTGAAAGTATGTTTCCTATTAGAGTTGCTTGGGCCACAGCTAATCTTTGAGGCTAGTAACGCTTCATCTTTCTACTTTCAGGGTCTAGCGTAGTGATTCACATATAGTGAGATGGGTGGATGAATGGGTGGATACGTGGATAAACACAATACCTTGTTCAGGATATTAAGAGTTTGACTTAGGCAGCACAGCATAGCTAAAGAAAGAAACAGTTTTAGGAAATAAATGCATTAATAAATGTAGGAACAACCAGTATTCACACACCATAAAATTCTCCATTTTAAAGTATAAAATTCAGTGGTCTTCAATATATTCACAGAATTG
This sequence comes from Pan troglodytes, assembly GCF_028858775.2. Classification (NCBI taxonomy): domain Eukaryota; kingdom Metazoa; phylum Chordata; class Mammalia; order Primates; family Hominidae; genus Pan; species Pan troglodytes. The sequence goes on from NC_072402.2 coordinate 69,401,610, forward strand.
TGTGATCACCAATATCTAATTCCAGCACATTTTCATCACTCCAAAAAGAGATCTTGTACCTGTTCACAGTCACTCCGTGTCCCCTCCTTTCATTCGTCCCTCTCCATCCCTTAGCCCCCCAGCCCCTGGCAACCACTAATCTACTTTCTGTCTTTATGGATTTGCCCATTCTGGATCTTTCATATAAAGGGAATCATACAGTATGGCCTTTCGAATCTGGCTTCTTTCATGTATAATCCCATAACCCTTTGAACATAACTCTTTAACACTTATTTTGCTGTGTTGGGATTATTATGGCCTGCCTCCCACTGGACTATTAAGCATCACAAGGACAGATTATGCCTTATTTCAACTTTGAATGCAGAGCTCAGGGCCTGTCACAGAATGGGCAATCAATAAATGTTTGCTGAACGAATGATGCTTTATCCAGTTCCAAAATGCATGAAACACTGTGTTGACCTCACTCCTTTCATCTTTGATCAGTCTGCAGTACCACCAGAATCCTTGTCTGTAACTCTTTTCATCTCTTTCACTTGTTTTGTGTCTTTGCCTAAATTTACATTTTCTCTTTCACAAATACAGCTTAAATTCCAGAAAGTGGGAATATGTCCTGCCCCAAGTCTGTATTCACAAAGCCATGTTTGCCCCTTGTTTGTGTGGATTAACATCGTTTCTCTGAAATCTTTAAAATGAGAACCATGCCAGTGTTCTATAAACCGTAAGATTTAACATTTTCTTTCTTTTCTTCTTTTAGCCATACTTCCCATTGCCTCCAGCTGTTGCACGGAGGTTTCACATCATATTTCCAGAAGGCTCCTGGAAAGAGTGAATATGTGTCGCATCCAGAGAGCTGATGGGGATTGTGACTTGGCTGCTGTCATGTGAGTGCTCTTCAGCCGGGAGGTCTAAACCTGCACAGTGATTATTTCCCTGACCAACGAATAATAGGTTGGAAAGGCTTTGCTTGATTACAACATACAAACAATCATCCAAACAAGGGAGGGAAGAGTAAATATTCTGTCCATTAGGCCCCAGGCTCCCTGGAGTAAATTCATAGTCTCTCTGTCCAAAGATGTCCTGAGCCCCATACCAGCACACCATCTACTTCCACCCTGTAGTGCTGTGGTTAGGACTAAATTCCCCCAGTCACCAAAAAGTGTTCATGACTTTCCCAAGCAAAACAAAACCCCAAACAAAAGATAACTCTGTTATATTTCATGGCTTTTAACCTTTTTTAGTATATGGGTTGCTGTCATTTCTACTTTATGAATTCATCAGGAGCATATTATAAGGTTCAAAAAGTTAGGCTGGGTGTGTGGTTTATGCCTGTAATCCCAGCACTTTGGGAGGCCAAGGCAGGGGTATCGCTTGAGCCCAGGTGTTCAAGACCAGCCTGGGCAACATGGCGAGACCCCATCTCTACAAAAAACTTTAAAACTAGCCAGGCATGGTGGCATGCACCTGTAGTCCCAGCTACTTGGGAGGCTGTGATGGGAGGATCGTTGAGCCCAGTTCGAGGCTGCAGTGAGCCGTGCTCATGCCAGTGCACTCCAACCTGGGTGACAGAGTTAAATCCTGTCTCAAAAAACCACCACCACCACAACAACAAAAAGGCAAAGAAAAACAAAAGAAAAGGTTCAAAAAGAAGCGTGGAAATATCTATACCTGTCACAGTGCTATATGCAATCCAATCAGAAATGCCAATCCAATCTCTGCTTTTGATTCTGTGGTGTTGGTTCACAGTGAAGCCTCCCACCCCTGCCCCTGGCTCAGTTATTAAAAGCTTTGTTTGTATATGTACTTAACATTTCTATGGAGGCTCTAACATCTGAACTGCATTGGTATTTAGTAAATCTGGATTCTGACAACAATGCTGTGAGGAAAGCATAAATGATCTCCCAATCATACACAGGAGAAAGCTGTGACTCAGGTTACACGGTTCACTTGTGTACAGCTCGTGAATTGCAGAAACAAGATGTGAACCCAGGTCTCTTAGTTCAGAACACTTGTACACCTCCAATGTCATTCTAAAGCAGTGGTGGGACTAACCATAAAATACCCTCTCCAAACTCTACTGCATCCGAGTATCAGGCATCTCCCTGGCATGCTGGTTTTAACACCATTTGTGGCTCCAGGTGATGCTAGTGAGTCATTTGGTGCTCCTTTCTTTGGGCTATAAATAAACCCATTGCTTATGCCTGAGCTCCTGAGTCACTCAGAAACCTTGTTCTTTCAGTGAATTCAACAAATATTTATGAATTAACGATTATGCGCCAAGCACTGTTCTATATGCTGGGGATGCAGTGGTGACAAAATGGGTTCTGTCTGCCTAGAGTCTCAAGGGGACTCTTTATCCAGCTGGGTTCTGCAGATCATCTTAATGATTTGAGATGATCTCTGGAATTTGAAATATATTTTCCCCCCTTTCAGAGGGATTTATCCATTATTCAATTTTGAGGAAAAACTGCTCCAAGATAAGCGTTCTTAAAAGTTCAGAGGAAGAGTTTGTAAGATGTCTGTTGATAGACTTTCATCAGGTTAGGGGCTGTGAACTTCCTGAAATTTTTGTGTATGAACCTGTGAGCATTTTTAGAAGGTCCATAGGTTTTATAAGATTCTCAAAGTTTCTGAGATCAAATAAAGTTTAAAGGTCACACTCAGGGTCAGATGTAGGGGAGGAAACAATTCTTGATTCAAACTTGTATTAAGCATGAGTGTCTTTGTGGGAGAAAGGAGAAGCCTGAGAATTTTCTCAGCATCTCCTCAGTTCAAGCCACCACGTGGCTCCATTGGCTCAGGTGGTTTAGTCATTGGGAACCAGCATCATCTGTGGCACTCCAGGGGCTACATACCAATGAGGATTCTGAGGGGTGCTCCAAGTTCCCAACTTCTTTGAAAAATTCCTTGGTACATGTCTGGCCAAGATTCTACCAGTCTTTTATTTAATCTTAAAGAATATTGTTGGTAATAGTTGGAAAGCAAAAAATTCATAGACAATGCATGGATAGACAATGCTCTAGGTAGTTAGAAACAGCTGGATATTTGTGTCGAGTGGACACAGCTGCACTAAATCTGTCTGAACGTGCTCCAGTTGCTCTGAGAAACTCCAAATTTTCAACTCCTCTCAATTCCTTCCACCTTATTGGCACATATCACCTCAGACCTGAAGCTTGAAGCTTGTAAGGGCTCCAATAGGACTCCCAGAAAGGCTTGGAGAAAAAAAACACAGGAAGTTTCTGTGGGTGTATAAGAGATTCTGGAGGTTATCCAGGGAAGGTATTGGTAACAGGATTTTCAGGGATGTTTCTTTGGGATAAGCAGGTGTCAGAGATCTGAAAGGCATAAGAACAGAAATGATGTTTTGCTATGATAAGGGAAAATATAATCAGAAACATAAGTCTTCATTTTAAAAAGGACTCAATTTTAATTAAAGAGGAACTAGGAAGCCAATCAGTTGGATCTAAAAATATTTACTTTATTCAAGCACAATTTGTAAATTGACCTCTCTGCGCTAAGAAAGCTGAAAAATACAGAGTTGTTATGACCTAATCTCAAATAAAATTAAATTTAATTCTGTAGTATTTTTTTAACCATAAATTACAGATCCTGTCTGTTGTGTTTCCTGATGTTCAACATGAATAGATAAAGATTCTCTTGTTTTCAGATTAGTTTAGTATGGAGCATGTCTTTACTTATCTAAAATGTAGTCCCTTATCCCTGACTGGGTATAAAGACTTTAAGATTTGAGAAAGTGTTTAAGATGCAGAAAGCATTGCTAACACTGGAAATGTAATTCCCAAGTAGCATGTATTACTAATAACAATTAATTAATATAAATCAACGTACGGTAAACTTACTAGGCTTCTTTTTCTTTTCTGCCTAGAAATAGGTCCTTTGTTTCATACCTTATAAATGGTCATTGTAGTTTTTGATGCCTGAGACAGCAGTTTTCTTGTTCAAACTCCTCTACAGTGACTTCATTAATGAGCTTCTGAATGTTTCTGAACATAAATACAATAACAGGTTGTTTATCATGGCCGGGCGCGGTGGCTCACGCCTGTAATCCCAGCACTTTGGGAGGCCGAGGCAGGCGGATCACGAGGTCAGAAGATCGAGACCATCCTGGCTAACACGGTGAAACCCTGTCTCTACTAAAAATACAAAAAAATTAGCCGGGCATGGTGGCAGGCACCGGTAGTCCCAGCTACTCGGGAGGCTGAGGCAGGAGAATGGCGTGAACCCAGGAGGCGGAGCTTGCAGTGAGCCAAGGTCGCGCCACTGCACTCCAGCCTGGGTGACTCCGTCTCAAAAAAAAAAAAAAAAAAAAAGTTGTTTATGTTGGGCAGAGGCCTGAGGATTCTTGAATCAAACAGACATTTTTTGTTGTGAGAAAATTTGAGGTTTTTAAATAGAATTATCTGGAAGGCTTGAGTAGTTTTTCAGATGTGGTTGTGAGGCGTTGTTTTGTTTAGAGGAATGGGTAAAGAAATAAAGTTTAAGGGATATTAAAGGTATAATCTCTATGGCAGGGCCACCCCTTTACATCCATCAGACTATCTCCAGCTATCCTCCTGAGGGTTAAGAAAAAAAAAATAAGGGGATTGGCCTCAGGATTTCTTACAGTCAAAACTCTCCACCTACAAACTCACCATTGGGAAGGTGGGGATTGGTGCCCATCAGAATACTATGGAATTGCGAGTAGGGGAAGGAATGTGGAATAGGCCAGCCCCCTTTCCAACATTACTTCATCTCTTTCTATCCTGGTGGAAAATACATGGGATCCAAGTAGAGATTTAAGAAGTTTTTAAACTTTAGGATTCTAAAACATCATGAGATCTCAGATTTGGGAGCTGTATTCTGGTAGCTGATTTTTTTCCCCAGTTGAATTACATTGAGAGGTTGCCTCACCAGCAAGTCTTTGAAAAAGCCCACATGCTAGTTGTTGCCTGTTTTCCTATGGTCCTCCACCTTTCTGAATCCTCTGTCTATATCTCTTCCATCTGGTTCTCTCCTTCAGCCCCGGTGCCAATGCCCCTCCCTGAATCCCATCTCTCTTATTTTTATAATGGACTTGAATCGTAGGTCTTTCCTGTGTAACTTATGGGCTTATCTGCATGTCACAGAAATCTTCTTTTTTTTTCTTTTTGAGACAGAGTTTCCCTCTTGTTGTCCAGGCTGGAGTGCAGTGACACGATCTCAGCTCACTACAACCTCCGCCTACCTGGTTCAAACGATTCTCCTACCTCAGCCTCCCAAGTGGCTGGGATTACAGGTGCGTGCCACCATGCCCAGCTAATTTTTGTATTTTTAGTAGTAGAGACAGGGGTTCACCACGTTGGCCAGGCTGGTCTCGATCACCCGACCTCAGGTGATCTTCCTGCCTCGGCCTCCTAAAGTGTTGGGATTATAGGCGTGAGCTACCGTGCCCAGCCTGCATGTCACTAAAATCTTTATCTGCTCAGTTTCTTTCTGACATCACAGGGAGAGGCAAGAGTTTTAGTCCTTTGGAAAGGGTAGGAGCTTCAGTGCCAGATTTTTGTTTGTTTGTTTGTTTTTGTTTCCTACGCAACAGTGCTACAGCCACGTTTTCTCCTATGATAGCAAACCAACTGACCATAGTGAGAATTAGGCTGTTTGTTTTTTTTTAAGACTCTCTATCTAATACACATAGGGAATATATTATTCTCTTATTAAGATGCTCCACTTCTTTCAAATTAATATTCCCCATATGCTGGCTTTATTATGTTAAAGCTCACTTGTAACTTTCCCCCCATTCTCCCCACTTTTCTCTCATTTTAGTAGTCCCTACATTAGCTGAAAAAGATTCAACTTGCGTCATCTAGAAAAATAGCAGCTTATTCTCTACCCCACCTCTGTTTTTTCCCTGAATAACAGGGTCAGAAGTTTCAATTTATCTGGATACGGAAATACTGTATATGTAGAGCCAGCAGGATTTGTGATATTTGGTAAGAGCTGATGACCCCTCATGGGGAAATTAGAAGTCACCAATATCTTTTTCAACAAAAAAAATTATTCTAGTTACCAGAAACTGTGCATGCTGTAGCATTCTCCCAGCCCACTGTGAAAACTTCATATAGAAAAATGAAAATGAGCCAGGTGCAGTGGCTCATGTCTGTAATTCCAGCACTTCGGGGGCTGAGGCGAGTGGATCACCTGAGTTCAGGAGTTCAAGACCAGCCTGGCCAACATGGTAAAACGCCATCTCTACTAATAATACAAAAATTAGCCAGGTGTGGTGGTGCACACCTGTAATCCCGGCTACTCGGGAGGCTGAGGCAGAAGAATCACTTGAACCCGGGAGACGGAAGTGCAGTGAGCCGAGATCATGCCATTGCACTCCAGCCTGGGTGACAAGAGCAAAACTCCATCTCACCAAAAAAAAAAAAAAAAAAAAAAGAAAGAAAAAGAAAAGAAAAATGAAAATGAAAGCACATTCTGAACTGTGGCATAGATCTATATCATATTAAAATGTTAACAAATGCCTAGAATATCTTAGTTTTGTTTTGTTAATTTAAGTTTTAAATTAAGTTTAAGTTTTAAATTCGTTTCAGTTTTGAATAAGGCGTTTTCAAGACACTTCTAGACTATTCCTCCTTCAAGGAGCATAACTCCAGTAGGAAAGATGAGACAAGTACTCAGATAAAAGACAGAATAAAGTAAGTGCCAGAAAAGAGATAACTCTCACCGTGGAGAATCAGAGGGGAAAAAAGACGGCATCTAGCTGAGAGAATCTACAAATCCTTACGGATCAGAAAAATCTCAAACAAACCTTAAGGATGTGTTTGAGATGGGCTGTGAGGATGAATTGGTTTTGTTGGGTTCACTTGGTTTTTATTATTGTCTCTTTTCCTCCTTTTCTTCTTCCTCTTTTTTCTCCTTCCTTTTCTCCTTCTCCTCCTCCTCATCCAATTCCTTCTTTTCCTCCTCTTTCTTTTAATACTCTCTGATGATATCTGAGGACCCACAGGCAGCAGTGTTTGTAAAGTCAAAATTGAACCTTGTGGTGCTCAGCTTTAGAATTCACTTCATTTCTACACTTAATTCAGAAATTTAGTCTGAATTTAGTCTCTAGGAATACAGTGTCCCAAAGTGGGAGCTGCATGTAAGTCACTAAGTGATTATTTATATATGTTTTATATCAGTGACTTTCTTTTGCTTCCTTTTCTAACAGCCTTCATGTCAAGCGCAGAAGAATCTGTGTCAGCCCGCACAACCATACTGTTAAGCAGTGGATGAAAGTGCAAGCTGCCAAGAAAAATGGTAAAGGAAATGTTTGCCACAGGAAGAAACACCATGGCAAGAGGAACAGTAACAGGGCACATCAGGGGAAACACGAAACATACGGCCATAAAACTCCTTATTAGAGAGTCTACAGATGAATCTACAGAGACAATTCCTCAAGTGGACTTGGCCATGATTGGTTGTAAGTTTATCATCTGAATTCTTCTTATTGTAGACAACAGAACAAAACAAAACATTGGTTTTTAAAAAATGAACAATTGTGTGTTATGCAAATGTAGCCAATAATATGCTTAACTGGAAAATGAAATGAAAAGATAATACTGGCTGGGTATGGTGGTTCACACCTTTTATCCCAGCACTTCGGGAGGCTGAGGCAGGAGGACCACTTGAGACCAGGAGTTTGAGACCAGCCTGGGCAACATAGCAAGACCTCATTTCTACAAACAAAAAAAAAATTAGCCCGGCATGGTAGTACTTGCCTATAATCCCAGCCACATGGGAGGCTGAGGTGGGAGGATCACTTGAGTCTGGGAGAGTTTGAGGTTGCAGTGAGCAGCCTGGGTGACAGAATGAGACCCTGTCTTTAAAAATAATAATAATAATGATAGTGTATATCTTCATATAATATTTTAAGAGGAGCATATAGATATAACTTCTCCCAACTTTTTAATTATAGTTTTCCAAACTTACAGAGAAGTTAAAAGAATGGTACAATGAACGTCTATATATCTTTCACCATAATATTAATCATTGTTAATATTGTGTCACATTTGCTTTCTCTCTCCTCTCTTTGTATGTGTTTCTGTATAAAATATTATAACTTTTAAAATATATCTTGTTTTGCTAAACCATTTGAAAATAAGTTGCAAAAATCATGACACTTCACCCCTAGTTTCTTTTTGGTGTTATAACTTGACATACCCTAAAATAAAGACATTTTTCTACATAATCACCTTATCAGTTTTATACCTAAAAAATTAATAATTTCATCTAATATATTCCATATTCAAATTTTCCAAACTATTTAGAGAGCATTTTATGTAGTTTTTTTTTTCACTCCAGTAATCAATCAAGGTTGACATACATATTGCAAATAATTGTTATTTTTCTTTAATATCTTTCAATCTAAGAAAGTTCCTCTGTCTTTTTTTTAATTTTTAAAATTATTTTGTTGAGGGAGGGTCTTGCTGTGTCTTCCAGGCTGGAGTGCAGTGGCACAATTTTGATTTTGGCTCACTGAAGCCTCAACTTCTAGGGCTCAAGCAATCCTCCCACCTCAGCCTCCCGAGTATCTGGGATCAAGGTGCATACCCACCACACCTGGCTAATTTTGTTTATTTTTTGTAGAGACAGGGTCTCACTATGTTGCCCAGGTTGATCTCAAACTCCTGGGCTCAAGCGATCCTCCCACCTTAGCCTCCCAAAGTACTGGGATTATAGGTGTGAGCCACAGTGCCTGGCCTAATTATTTTCTTGTGATCAAATTCAGGTTTAATGTTTTTGGTTAAGAATTTCCTACGTGAATTCGTGTACTTATTTTGTCATTTAGAGTTCATAAATATTAGGGTTTATTTTCTAAATAGAATAGTTTAAACTAAATATAACTTCAAGACATCTAGTTTGAGTAGCTACCGTTGTTTGGATTGAAATTTTCTGATACTGAAAAGAACAAAAAGCCTGCCTTTCTGCCCAGAACCTTTTGCCTCCCCCAGTCAGTTCTTGGAGCAGCACTAGTTAGGGGCCCAGAGTTCGGCCTTCTGTGTGGTGATTTTACGCTCTGCCTAAACAAGGAGCCTACATCTTTTAGCTCCTATCCTACCCTTCTCACACGTTTTTGTTGTTGTTTGGTTGTTTTTTTTTTGAGACAGAGTCTCACTCTGTTGCCCAGGCTGGAGTGCAGTGGCACAATCTTGGCTCATTGCAACCTCTGCCTCCCGCGTTCAAGTGATTCTCTTGCCTCAGCCTCCCAAGTAACTGATATTACAGGCGCCCAGCCACCACACCCCGCTGATTTTTGTATTTTTAGTAGAGACGGGGTTTTCCCACGTTGGCCGGGCTGGTCTCAAACTCCTGACCTCAAGTGATCCACCCGCCTGTGCCTCCCAGAGTGCTGGAATTACCAGCGTGAGCCACCATGCCGGGCTCACACGTTTGAGTTGATACTATTGTGCCATTCCTCTTTTGGCCTCTTTTTTGTCCATAGAGGCTTCAAGATAGATAGGTAAGAGCCCAGTAGTGTTCACAAGAAGCCAACAGAGAGCAGGAGCCACTTTATCAGGTGGCAGGTGTCCTGGGCCTCCCTGCTGGCTAGTCCCAAGCGGTGGTGTTGCCAGGATGTCTTGGAGGTGATAATGGGACACACAGAGGCACTGAGTCTCCATAGGTTAAAATGCCACCAAAACTGGCCTTTGCCTAATATCCCTCATTGACTATTTAGCATTTAATTTATTTATTTTCCTGACATTTCTGCAAGCTTTGTATTTATATTTCCACTTTATAGATGAGGAAATTTGAGGCTCTTAGAGGTAAAATGACTTGCCCAGGTCACACAGGAAGTGGCAGAGACAAGCTTTTTAAATAAGAAAAAATTAATAAAATATAATATGAGAGTAACTTAAAATATTAATAAACCACAATTTTAAATTAATTAACCGTGATAACCAACATTAATAAAAGTTAAGATACCAAAACACTGGTGTCTAATTCTTTCAACTAACAACTTGAATTATTTTCCATTTTAAATTAATTAACCATGATAACCAGCATTAATAAAAGTTAAGATACCAAAACACTGGTGTCTAATTCTTTCAACTAACAACTTGAATTATTTTCCATTTTATTTCTTCTTACTAGATCGATCTGCAATTCTACACAATTGTTGGGTAGCTATGAATGACAGGTTTACATGATATATTTTAAAAACTGATTTTTCTGCAATGCAAATAATTGAACTTTGTCTGAAGATAGTGTGCCTGGGAAACCAGATTATTTTTATTTTTATTATTTTTATTTTTATTTTTATTTTTTTGAGATGGAGTCTTGCTCTGTCACCAGGCTGGAGTGCAGTGGTGCAATCTCGGCTCACTGCAATCTCTGCCTCCTGGGTTCAAGCAATTCCCTTGCCTCAGCCTCCCAACTAGCTGGGACTACAGGTGCGCACCACCACATCTGGCTAATTTTTTGTATTTTAGTAGAGACAGGGTTTCACCATGTTGGCCAGGATGGTCTCAATCTCCTGACCTCGTGATCCACCCACCTCGGCCTCCCAAAGTGCTGGGATAACAGGCGTGAGCCACCGCACCCGGCCAAAACCAGATTCTTAAAGAAATTACATTTTACAGGTTATTGCATGTGCTTAGTAAAACATTATTGTATCACTGTTACTGTACTATGTACTATTATTGTACTAAGAGTAAATACTGTTACTATATCATGAGTTACTGTATAATGAGTAAATCACCTCGTTAATCCTTTAAGTTTTCTTTTTGAAAAGTTACATTTTTATTGAAGTAATATAGGTGTGCGATTTAAAAAATCAAAAGTACAGAATTTATAATAAAAATAACATCCTCCCACCCTATCCTCCCTATTCCTAGACCTATCCTTGAGGCAACATCTTGTAATCCTTTTTTTTGAGACAGGGTCTTGCTCTGTTGCCCAGGCTGGAGTGCAGTGGAGCAATCTGGGCTCATTGCAATCTTGACCTCTTGAGCTCAAGCAATCCTTTTACCTCAGCCTCCCTAGTAGCTGGGACTACAGGCATGTGCCACCATGTCTGGCTATTTTTAAAAAATTATTATTTTCTGTAGAGACAGGGTCTCACTATGTTGCCCAGGCTGGTCTTGAACTCCTGGGCTTAAGCGATCCTCCCATCTCACCCTCCCAAAGTGCTAGGATTACAGGCATGAGCCACTGCACCTAGCTTTCTTAATCCTTTAAAAAGTTTAAGTTCTAGTGGTTACTTCTGTGATTTCAAATGAAACGCTTAAAGTATCATTTCTTTGCTTATCTCTTCCCTTCTTTCTCCTCATCCTAGTGCTTGATGTTTCATTACAATTATTTTTCTTTATCTCTGTAACTTTCAATAATATACTTGTCTTCCATTTATTAGTCTTTTTAAAATAACTTTTTCTTTTTTCTTTCTTTCTTTTTTTTTTTTTTTTTTTGATACAGAGTCTCACTCTATCACACAGGCTGGAGGGCAGTGGCAGGATCTCAGTTCACCCCGACATTTACCTCACGGGTTCAAGGGATTCTCGTGCCTCAGCCTTCCAAGTAGCTGGGATTACAGGTGTGCGCCAGTACGCCTGGCTATTTTTAGTATTTTTTGTTACAGACGGGGTTTCACCATGTTGGCTGGGCTGGTCTCAAACTTCTGATCTCAAGTGATCCATCTGCCTTGGCCTCCCAAAGTGCTGGGATTACAGGCATGAGCCACTGCACCTGGCCTACTTATTAGGCTTTATGTAAGATGTACATAGTACTCCATACTCCTTTCCTTTTCCTCCTATTGAAACTGTTCCTATAAACTTTATAAAATTAATCAGAGAAGAAGAGAGGGTGAGAAACATAAATAATCCAAGCTTGCAGCACATTGAGCATTAATCACTAGGTCACTTTGCTTGCTGACCCCTTCCTCATAGTTGTTTGGCTATTGCTTCAGAATTATGTGCAGTCTGTTACAAGACTATAGTTCCCCTTAACTGCTCTATAGATAACAGCTTGAACATTATGAAATGCTAAGTTTTCCCTTCGAGACATTCTTTCAGGTCCTGCATACTGATGAAACTACTGATGTCAGCTGGTCTGAAGGACCCTACCAGAAGCTAAATCATCAAAGAATGCAATTTCCATATCCTAATGATTTTTTTTTGTAATAAAAATTTATTTATTTATTTATTTATTTATTTTTTATTTTTTATTATACTTTAAGTTTTAGGGTACATGTGCACATTGTGCAGGTTAGTTACATATGTATACATGTGCCATGCTGGTGCGCTGCACCCACTAACTCGTCATCTAGCATTAGGTATATCTCCCAATGCTATCCCTCCCCCCTCCCCCCTCCCCACCACAGTCCCCAGAGTATGGTATTCCCCTTCCTGTGTCCATGTGATCTCATTGTTCAATTCCCACCTATGAGTGAGAATATGCGGTGTTTGGTTTTTTGTTCTTGCGATAGTTTACTGAGAATGATGGTTTCCAATTTCATCCATGTCCCTACAAAGGATATGAACTCATCATTTTTTATGGCTGCATAGTATTCCATGACCATAAAAACCCTAGAAGAAAACCTAGGCATTACCATTCAGGACATACGCGTGGGCAAGGACTTCATGTCCAAAACACCAAAAGCAATGGCAACAAAAGCCAAAATTGACAAATGGGATCTAATTAAACTAAAGAGCTTCTGCACAGCAAAAGAAACTACCATCAGAGTGAATAGGCAACCTACAACATGGGAGAAAATTTTCGCAACCTACTCATCTGACAAAGGGCTAATATCCAGAATCTACAGTGAACTCAAACAAATTTACAAGAAAAAAACAAACAACCCCATCAAAAAGTGGGCGAAGGACATGAACAGGCACTTCTCAAAAGAAGACATTTATGCAGCCAAAAAACACATGAAAAAATGCTCATCATCACTGGCCATCAGAGAAATGCAAATCAAAACCACTATGAGATATCATCTCACACCAGTTAGAATGGCAATCATTCAAAAGTCAGGAAACAACAGGTGCTGGAGAGGATGTGGAGAAATAGGAACACTTTTACACTGTTGGTGGGACTGTAAACTAGTTCAACCATTGTGGAAGTCAGTGTGGTGATTCCTCAGGGATCTAGAACTAGAAATACCATTTGACCCAGCCATCCCATTACTGGGTATATACCCAAATGACTATAAATCATGCTGCTATAAAGACACATGCACACGTATGTTTATTGCGGCATTATTCACAATAGCAAAGACTTGGAACCAACCCAAATGTCCAACAATGATAGACTGGATTAAGAAAATGTGGCACATATACACCATGGAATACTATGCAGCCATATCCTAATGATTTAATCTCCCTTACTCTGACCAATCAGTGGCCCAAATTTTCCAGCCCCTTGCCTCCCAGAACCCCAGCCCAGAACTCTTCAGAGATTTAAGAATCTCCTCCTACCTCCTGACTCAGCACCATGTAATCATTAAACTCTCTGCTGCAAACTCTGCTGTCTCAATGTATCAGTCTGTTACTGCACAATGGGTGTATGAACCTGTTGGTCTTATGACACTATCCTCCTATGTTATGTCACATCAGCTATACTTTTACATTTACATATCTGATGTTGATAATTCTAACTCTGCACTATAGTAATAATTGTCTTTCCTGTTTTGCTTAGGGCAGGGTTTCACAATCCTGGCACTACTGACATCTTGGGCTGATAATTCTTTGTTGTGGGGGGCTCTCCCATATACTCTAGGTGGGTTAGTAGTATCTCTGGCCTCTACCCACCAGATGACATCCAAAAATGTCTGAAGATATTGCCAAATGTCCCCTGGGGAGGGGTATAAAAATCTCCTCTAACCCCAGTTGAAAACAACTGGTCTAGAATCTAAGGTAGATTTCAAAATTGAAAACCAATGTAGTCGGAAAAATTCTGAGATGACCCCTAAATTTTCTGCCCTGGTATAGACATACCTCCCAAGCACCAATCTAGGTGCTGCAGTGAAGTTATTTTGCAAATGTAATTAAGGTCACAAATCAGTTGACCTTAAGATAGGGAAATTATCCATGTGATAGTGACTTAATCACAGGAGCCCTTTCAATTTTTTGAGACAGAGTTTCGCTCTTGTTGCCCAGGCTGGAGTGCAATGGCACAATCTCAGCTCACCACAACCTCTGCTTCCCAGGCTCAAGCGATTCTCCTGCCTCAGCCTCCCGAGTAGTTGGCATTACAGGCACACACCACCACACCTGGCTAATTTTTTATATTTTTGGTAGAGACGGGGTCCGCCTGCCTCAGCCTCCCAAAGTGCTGGGATTACAGGCATGAGCCACCATCCCCGGCCCCAAGTTCTTTATATAGCCTACTATTCTTGCCTTTATCAGTCACTTGAAATCTTGAGATGACCACTTGTGCATATGAAGCTGTTTATAGTTCTAAGATTTTTAAGTAACAGCATTCACGTCAACTGCATTGCTGGGGAGGGCTGTGCCCTTCAAAATGAGTGCAAAATGTCTGCCTCCAGATCCCTAAAAGTGGGCAATGACTTTTCTATCAGTTGGCAATGGCTTTTTTTTTTTTTTTTTTTTTTAGCTTTCTGTCTGTTTCTGATGGGTGCTTCTGTTTCTGGCTACCCTGGATTGGTAGATGAGTTTTTACTCCTTTTTTTTTTTTTTTTTTTTTTTTGAGACAGAGTCTCGCTCTGTCCCCCAGGCTGGAGTGCAGTGGCATTTTTACTCCTTTTAATAGGAAGACTATTGGTCGGGCGCAGTGGCTCACGCCTGTAATCCCAGCACTTTGGGAGACCGTGGTGGGTGGATCACGAGGTCAGGAGTTTGAGACCAGCCTGGACAACATGGTGAAACACCTTCTGTACTAAAAATACAAAAAATTAGCTGAGCATGGTGGCAGGCACCTGTAATCCCAGCTACTCGGGAGGCTGAGGCAGGAGAATTGCTTGAACCTGGGAGGTGGAGGTTGCAGTGAGCTGAGACCGCAGTATTGCACTCCAGCCTGGGCAATAGAGTGAAAGTCCATCTCAAAAAAAAGAAAAGAAAAAGATGTTTCATTTTGTAGAAAATGGATTTTCTGGGTAATGCCATTAAACTTCACTATTTCAATCTAAATTGGGATGGCTAGCAGACAATCTAAAATGCTTCACTCATTCTTTGAAGCTTTACTAGAGAATGAGAGAAGGAGGGCAAAGATGACCTAAATGTGGTATTAGTACGCATCCCTGTGAGATCTGAATTTTTTTTTTTTTTTTTTTTGAGACAGAGTCTCACTCTGTCGCCCAAGCTGGATTGCAGTGGCTCGATCTCGGCTCACTGCAACCTTCACTTCCTAGGTTCAAGCGATTCTCCTGCCTCAGCTTCCTGAGTAGCTGGGATTACAGGCGTGCACCATCACACCCGGCTAATTTTTGTATTTTTAGTAGAGATGGGGTTTCACCATGTTGGTCAGGCTGGTCTTGAACTTCTGACCTCGTGATCCGCCCGCCTTGGCCTCCCAAAGTGCTGGGATTACAGGCGTGAGCCACTGCACCCAGCCTTGAATTTTTATACTATCACAGAATAAATAGAACTATGATATATGTTTCACAATTACATAGCTAATTCGATGTTCTTTTGACAATTCTAGCACATTGTTTTTACAATGATAAAATCATTGTTTCCCTCTGGTAAATGTGGGTGACTCCAAGCTCATTCCATCCTAATGCCATGCTTATGCTCTTCCTCACTATTCCTGACAGATAACTGATTAACTGGCATATTGCAGCCTTTATATATTCTTGCCATTCTACCTCCATATAAACTTATCAAAACAGTACAGCATCTCCTTTCTTCATCCAGTGTTTAGCACATGGTAGGCACTCAGTAAATATTTATTGATAAATATATGTAGGCAAGTGACATCTTACTTGCTCAATTACAATGAAAACAAAACACCACAGAGCAGTCATGCACTCTTGAGATGACCAACTTCTACTGAAAAATGAGAAGGCTGCTGAGGGTTAAATTCTGCCAAGACCTGGCCTAGGAAACTATGTTAAATTAAGCCAGTGTGACTGGGCTCCAGTGTTTCCAAGCTTTTCCTAATATCAGACTTTTCATGCCCTCAGCCTGTCTATAAGATAGACATATCTCTATTTCTGCTCATTTTTCTCCCAGGCCATAATTATATGCATCAGTGAGTTAAAAAACCTTCTTTGCACAGTAGGTAGGACAGGAGAAACGGCTTCTGGAAGACCAACTTTGCTAAACGCAGGCCACAGTGAAGACAAATGGCACAATCTGTGAGAAAAGTCAGTTTTGGAAAGAATGTGGGAACATAGTGGCCTTGGAGATTATAAAAGATGAAGAAAGGAGGTGATGCCCTGTTGATTCTTTACTTGGAGAGTTACCCTGGACCAATCAGAAGGGCTAAAATTTAAAAGATAAAAATATCAAGTGTTAGTCCCGGTGTGGTGGCTCACGCCTGTTATCTCAGCACTCTGGGAGGCCGAGGCAGGTGGATCACCTGAGGTTGGGAGTTCAAGACCAGCCTGACTAACATGGAGAAACCCCATCTCTACTAAAAATACAAAATTAGCCGGGCGTGGTGGCACATGCCTGTAATCCCAGCTACTCGGGAGGCTGAGGCAGGAGAATCACTTGAACCAGGGAGGCGGAGGTTGCAGTGAGCCGAGATCGCGCCACTGCACTCCAGCCTGGGCAAAAGAGTGAGACGTCATCTCACACACACACACACAAAAATCAAGTGTTAGTAAGGATGTGGAGCAACTGGAACTTTTATGTGTGTGAGAAGAGGTGCAAATTAATAAAATCATTTTGGAGAACTGTCTTCACTATCTAGTCATATACCTATGCTATGACCCAGAAATTCCACACGTGGGTATTAATAATATCCAGTTAAGTGAATATGTTCGCCAAAACACATGTATAAGAATGTTCAGGCTGGGCGTGGTAGCTCACGCCTGTCATCTCAGCACTTTGGGAGGCCGAGGTGGGTGGATCACCTGAGGTCAGGAGTTTAAGACCAGCCTAGCCAACATGGCGAAACCCCATCTTTGCTAAAAATACAAAAATTAGCCGGGTGTGGTGGTGAGTGCAACTGTAATCCCAGCTTCTCGGGAGGCTGAGGCAGGAGAATCACTTGTACCTGGGAGGCAGAGTTTGCAGTGAGGAAAGATCATACTACTGCACTCCAGCCTGGGCAACAAAGCAAGACTCTGTCTCAAAAAATAAAATAAAGTCAGATAACAGCTCTAAAAAAAAAAAAAAAAAGAATGTTCATAGCAGCCCCCAAACTGGAAACTACCTAAATGTCCATCAATAGTAGAATGGATAAATTCAAAATATTATATGCATATAGTGAATATAACATTTGGCTGGGCATGGTGGCTCGCCCTTGTAATCCTAGCATTTTGGGAGCCCAAGGTGGGTGAATCAGTTGAGGTCAGGAGTTTGAGACCAGCCTGACCAACATGGAGAAACCCCATCTCTACTAAAAATACAAAAATTAGCTGGGCATGGTGGCACACACCTGTAATCCCAACTAATCAGGAGGCTGAAGCAGAAGAATCTCTTGAACCTGGGAGGCCGAGGTTGCAGTGAGCTGAGATTGCCCCACTGCACTCCAGCCTGGGTGTCAAAGCAAGATTCTGTCTCAAGCAAACAAACAAACAAAACAAAAAGAATATAATTGTGTTAATGAGAAAGGATGTCTAAAGGACACGAGTCCTCTTCAACGACTCATGAAATAATACAGATGTATCTCACAAGCATAATGCTGATAGAACAAGACCAGATACAAATGAGCCAGTATTAGTTATTGCTACAGTTAGCTATGTTTGCACCCCAAAACTCATATTGAAATTAGATCCCCAATATTGGAGGAGGAGCCCAATGGGAGGTGTTTGGGTCATTAGGGCAGATCCTTCATGAGTGGCTTGGTGCCATCCTTGTGGTACTGAATAAGTTCCCATGCTGTTACTAATCTGGAAAGCAGGTTGTTAAAAAAAGAGCCTGGCACCTCCCCCACTCTCTTGCTTCCTCTCTTACCATGTGATCCACACTGGCTCCCCTTTGCCCTCCACCATTAGTGGAAGCAGCCTGAAATCCTCAACAGAAGCAGATGCTTGTGCTCTTGTACAGCCTGCAAAATGGTGAGCCAACTAAACCTCTTTTCTTTATAAATTACTCAGCCTCAGCTATTCCTTTATAACATAAACAGACTGAGATAGTTATCCATTAATGTATAATAAGTTACCCCAAAACTTAGCGACTTAAAACAACACATATTTATTATCTCATAGTGTCTGTGGATAAGGAATTTGGGAGTGGCTCAGCTGGATGGTTTTGGCTCAGGCTCTCTCATGAAGTTGCAGTTAGAATGTCTGCAGGGGTAGCAGGCATCTGAAGGCTTGACTGGGGCTGAAGGATTCCCCTCTCAGATGGCTCACTCACATGTTGCTAGAAGGAGGCCTCATGTGGGTCTCTCCATGAGCTGTCTGAGTATTCTCACAACATAGCATCTGAATCCCTCAGAGAAAGTGATCCAAGAGACAGCACAGGGAGAAAGCCTCAGTGTTTTTATGACCTAGCATTAGAAGTGACTTATCCTGTCTCTGTAGGTTATACAGACCAAATCTGATACCATGTGGGTGGGGACTACACAATGGCATGAACACCAGAAGTTGAGGATCACTGGGGACAATTTTGGAGGCTGGAATCCTCCATTCCACACGTTTGTATAAATATAAAGTACAAAAACCGGTGAAACTAAGCTATGTTGTTGGTTAAGATAATGGTTACTCTGGGGAGAAGGTAGTGACTAGAAGGAGGGAAGAGATGGGCATTTGGGGATGCTAGTAATGTTCTGTTGCTTGATATAGGTGTAGTTATACGACTAAATTAATCAGGCTGTAACTTATATGTTCCTCCATATATATTAAACTTTGACAACTTAAGCAGATTAAGAAAAAAGAAGAAGGAGAAAAGAAAGAGAGAAAGAAGCCAGGCATGGCGGCTCACTCCTGTAATCCTAGCACTTTGGGAGGCCAAAGGGGGTGGATCACTTGAGGTCAGGAGTTTGAGACCAACCTGGCCAATGTGGTGAAACCCCATCTCTACTAAAAATACAAAAATTAGCTGGTCATGGTGGTGGGTGCCTGTAATCCCAGCTACTCAGAAGGCTGAGGCAAGGGAATAGCTTGAACCCAGGAGTCAGAGGTTGCAGTGAGCCGAGGTCATGCCACTGCACTCCAGCATGCACAACAAAGCAAGACTCTGTCTCAAAAAAAAAAAAAAGAGAGAGAGAGAGAGATAAAGGAAGAAAAAGAACTCTGGAATACATCCAGAGGACATGGGATTCATATTCTGTGAATGGAAAATCAGACCCTCTCAAGAAGGTGCTTAGCCCAGTAGCCCAGTGACCCAGTGCAACATAACTCAGAAGGAGAAGGGAGATCCTGATCCATTTGAGTGATCTAGGACACAATACATTGGCAGCTGTCTTATTATTAACCCAGGTGCCATAAATTCCTGAGTATATAAACAGGTAAAGATATTAGAAGAAGCAGGAGTAATAAAATTTAGATGTCTGCAATATTGCTCCATTCCTGGGTGTATCATGCCAACCACCAAGAGACAACAGATTGTCTGTGCATTGATATGCATAGTCATGACCTCATAAGACTGTTGAGAGATTAAGCGATATGATGTGTGAGAAAGTAGGAGCATAGCATGGAGGAGGCACTGAACACATGTTTATGTATTCGTTAACTGGTATTTGAATTATATATTGCCGTTTAACTCACCATCTTAAAATTTAGTGCTTTAAAACAACAGTAATTTATTATTTCTCACAATTTTCTGGGTTAGCTGGGGCTCAGTTGGACAGTTCTTATACTGGTCTCACTTGAAGTCTTTTATGTGGGTACAGTCAGATGGTTGGGACTGGAAAGTCCAAGATGGCTGCACTCCCATATCTAGCACTTTGTGGGGATGACAGGAAAGTTGAGCCCCACAGGGTGCTGGGATCGCAGGATCTAGTCTTTCTCCATAGTCTCAGAGTCTTTTCCTCTCCATGTGGTCTCTTCCCATACTATCTTTAGTAGAGTAGCCAAACTTTTTTCATGGTGACTCAGGGTTCCCAAAAGTACAAACATGGAAGCTGCCAGGTCTTGTGCCACATTCAGTTAATTAAAACAAGTTGGCAGATTCCATTTGGGAAGGGACTGTATACCAGGAGGTATGATTCACTGGAGGTCATCTTTGGAGTCTAGCTGCCACATGTGGACACTTAAAATATATATCAAGGCCAGGCACAGTGGTGGGCCTGTAATCCCAGCAGGAGGATGTTGGGAAGCCAAGGTGGGTGGATCACTTGAGGTCAGGAGTTCGAGACCAGCCTGGCCAACATGGTGAAACCCTGTCTACTGAAAATACAAAAATTAGCCGGGTGTGGTGGCACACACCTGTAATCCCAGCTACTTGGGAGGCTGAGGTAGGACAATCGCTTTAACCTGGGAGGCGGAGGTTGCAGTGAGCCAAGATCCCACCACTGCACTCCCACCTGGGCAGCAGAGAGAGAATCCATCTCAAAAACAGAAAAGAAAAGAAATAAAATTTAAAAAATAAAATAACATACATATCAGGAAACATCAATTTTGTTTATTTCAAGAATGTACTTTCTCAATTTGTTTCTACTTTTTGTCTCAATTTTTTAAGATCAGCTTTAGGTATACTAGAAATTAACAAACTAATGAGCCTGGTGGGGAATCTTCTAAAATGGTTCCCAATCATCCCTGCCTTCTAGTGTTCAGGCCCTTAAGCAATCCCCTTCCCTTGAGTGTGGGCTGAACCTAGTGATTTGCTTCTAACAAATAAAATACAGCAAAAGTGAGGGGATGTCAGTTTTTTAATGAATTATAAAAGATTGTGACTTTGTCTTACTGGTTCTCTCTCTCTCTCTCTCTCTTTCTCTCTTTCTCTCTCCCCCTGCCCCCCACCCCACCTCTCAAAGACACTCTCCTGTCTTCTTGGCTTACTTGCTGTATGAGTTTGCTAGGGTTGCCATAACAAAGTACCACAAACTAGGTGGCTTAACAACAGAAATTTATTGTCTCACGGTTTCAGAGTCTAGAAGTCTGAAGGTATCAGCCGGGTTGGTTCCTTCTAAGGGCTGTGAAGGAGAGTTCTGTCCCACACCTCTCTCCTTGGCTTGTGGGTGGCTGATGGCCAGCTTCTCCCAGTGTCCCTTCACATCATCTTCTTTCTACATGTGTCCATTTCTGTGTCCAAAATTCCCCTTTATATGAAGACCTCAGTCATACTGGATTAGAGCCCACCCTAATGACCTTATTTTAGCATAGCTAATTAAATCTATAACAACTCTGTTTCCAAATAAAGTCATACCCTGAGGTAGTAGGGGTTAGGACTTTAACAATTCAACCCATAATAGGGAGGATGAGTGTTATGGGAATGGGAAAGGAAATGTTGTTTTCTTTAAAGTACATGACTCAGAGGTTGCATATAGCACCTCCCCTCATATTCCATTGGCCAGCAGTTAGCCGCATGGCCACATGACCATCCAACCTCAAGAGAAAAAGGAAATATAGTTCTTAGCTGGTGGCCACCTGCCAGCCAAAACTGTTGTTGTTTTATTATTAGAGAAAGATGGGGAAAAAGGATATTGGGGGCAACTAGCAGCTTCAGATACATTATAGTTTGCAAAAATTTTGTGAAGGAGAGAACTACCTCCTCCAAACTGCAATAATAATTGCTCTTTTGTTGCAACTACCAACCTACCATACCAGAAATATTATGATTAGTCCTCACAATAACCCTGAGAGTCATTTTTCCTCCCATGTATTACAAAAGGAAGAATCAAGGTTCAGAGAGATTAAGCAATTTGGTCAGAGCCAAACCCTTTAAGTGGTGGAGCCTGGAATCCAACAGAGGATTCTGTCTGGTGTTAAAGCCTGACCATTTCACTGCACCCCATCACATACTCTAGCAAGCAGCACTCCAGCAGGCCTACCTTATTTGTACTGCTTAACTTCATGGCAGTTCTGGGTAGTGACTTGAAGATTTGTATGGGAAATATCAGAAATGCCCATTTCTAGACTTTATGGGCTAACAAAGTGAGAGACAATCAGAATTCCTATATAAAACATACACTGGTAGTTGCGGGCAAGATAGCCAAATAGGAACAGCTAGGGCCTGCAGCTCCCAGCAAGATCAATGCAGAAGGCAGGTGATTTCTGCATTTCCAACTGAGGTACATGGCTCACCTCACTGGGATTGGTTAGATAGTGGGTGCAGCCTACAGAGGGTGAGTCAAGGCAGGGTGGGGCCTGCATCTCCCAGCAAGATCAATGCAGAAGGCAGGTGATTTCTGCATTTCCAACTGAGGTACATGGCTCACCTCACTGGGACTGGTTAGATAGTGGGTGCAGCCTACAGAGGGTGAGCCAAAGCAGGGTGGGGCACCCCCTCACCCAGGAAGCGCAAGGGGTTGGGGAACTCCCTTCCCTAGCCAAGGGAAGCCATGAGGGACTGTGGCATTAGAAACAGTGCACTCCGGCCCAGATACTATGCTTTACCCGCAGTCTTCACAACCCGCAGACCAAGAGATTCCCTTGGGTGCTTATGTCACCAGGGCCCTGGGTTTCAAGCACAAAACTGGGCGGCCATTTGGGCAAACACCAAGCTAGCTGCAGGAGTTTTTTTTCATACCCCATTGGCACCTGGAATACCAGTGAGACAGAACTGTTCACTACCCTGGAAAGGGGGCTGAAGCCAGGGAGCCAAGTGGTCTAGCTCAGCAGATCCACCCCCACAGAGCCCAGCAAGCTAATATCCACTGGCTTGAAATTCTTGCTGCCAGCACAGCAGTCTGAAGTCCACCTGGAGTGCTCAAGCTTGGTGGGAGGAGGGGTGTCCACCATTACTGAGGCCTGAGTGGGCATGCAAACAAAGTGTAAACACAAACACAGTGTAAACAAAGTGTAAACACAAATGCAGTGTAAACAAAGCATAAACACAAACACAGTGTAAACAAAGCCACTGGGAAGTTCGAACTGGGTGGAACCCACAGCAGCTCAGCAAAGCCGCTGTAGCCAGACTGCCTCTCTAGACTCCTCCTCTCTGGCAGGCCATCTCTGAAAGAAAGGCAGCAGCCGGTAGTCAGGGGCTTATAAATAAAACTCCCATCTCCCTGGGACAGAGCACCTGGGGGAAGGGGCTGCTGTGGGTGCAGCTTCAGCAGACTTAGACATTCCAGCCTGCTGGCTTTGAAGAGAGCAGCAGATCTCCCAGCATAGCACTTGAGCTCTGCTAAGGGACAGACTGCCTTCTCAAGTGGGTCCCTGACCCCCATGCCTCATGACTGAGAGACACCTCCCAGCAGGGGCTGACAGACACTTCATACAGGAGAGCTCCGGCTGGCATCTGGCAGGTGCCCTTCTGGGATGAAGCTTCCAGAGGAAGAAACTGCAGCCTCCGCTGGTGTTACCTAGGCAAACAGGGTCTGGAGTGGACCTCCAGCAAACTCCAGCAGACCTACAGAAGAGGAGCCTGACTGTTAGAAGGAAAACTAACAAACAGAAAGGAATAGCATCAACATCAACAAAAAGGACGTCCACACAGAAACCCCATCAAAGGTCACCAACATCAAAGACCAAAGGTAGATAAATCCATGAAGATGAGGAAAAACCAGCTCAAAAAGGCTGAAAATTCCAAAAACCAAAATGCCTCTTCTCCTCCAAAGGATCACAATTCCTCATCAGCAAGGCAACAAAACTGGAGGGAGAATGAGTTTGATGAATTGACAGAAGTAGACTTCAGAAGGTGGGTAATAACAAACTCCTCCGAGCTAAAGAAGCATGTTCTAACCCAATGCAAGGAAGCTAAGACCCTTGAAAAAAGGTTAGAGGAATTGCTGATGAGAATAACCAGTTTAGAGAAGAACATAAATGACCTGAAGGAGCTGAAAAACACAGCACGAGAACTTCGTGAAATATACACAAGTATCAATAGCCAAATCAATCAAGTGGAAGGAAGAAAGGGTATCAGAGATTGAAGATCAACTTAATGAAATAAAGCGTGAAGACAAGATTAGAGAAAAAACAATGAAAAGGAATGAACAAATCCTCCAAGAAATATGGGACTACATGAAAAGACCAAACCTATGTTTGATTGGTGTACCTGAAAGTGATGGGGAGAATAGAACCAAGTTGGAAAACACTCTTCAGGATATTATCCAGGAGAACTAGCCCAACCTAGCAAGACAGGACAACATTCAAGTTCAGGGAATACAGAGAACACCGGAAAGATACTCTTCAAGAAGAGCAATCCCAAGATATATAATTGTCAGATTCATCAAGGTTGAAATGAAGGAAAAAATGCTGAGAGATTTTTGTCACCACCAAGCCTGCCTTGCAAGAGCTCCTGAAGGAAGCATTAAATATGGGAGGGAGAAAAAAACAATACCGGCTACTGCAAAAACATACCAAATTATAAAGACCATCGACATTATGAAGAAACTGCATCAACTAACAGGCAAAATAACTAGCTAGCATCATAATGACAGGATCAAATTCACACATAACAATATTAACCTTAAATGTAAATGGGCTAAATGCCCCAATTAAAAGACACAGACTGGCAAATTGGATAAAGAGTGAAGACCACTGGGCACGGTGGCTCATGCCTGTAAACCCAGCACTTTGGGAAGCTGAGGTGGGTGGATCACAAGGTCAGGAGATCGAGACCATCCTGGCTAACATGATGAAACCACATCTCTACTAAAAATACAAAAATTAGCTGGATGTGGTGGCACATGTCTGTAATCCCAGCTACTTGGGAGGCTGAGGCAGGAGAATCACTTGAACCAGGGAGTCAGAGGTTGCAGTGAGCCAAGATCACGCCACTGTACTCCAGCCTGGTGACAGAGCAAGATGCCATCTCAAAAAAAAAAAGAGTCAAGACCCATCAGTGTGGTGTATGCAGGAGACCCATCTCACATGCAAAGACACACATAGGCTCAAAATAAAGGGATGAGGGAATATTTACCAAGCAAATTGAAAACAACAAAAAAAAGCAGGGGTTGCAATCCTAGTCTCTGTTAAAACAGACTTTAAACCAACAAAGATCAAAAAATACAAAGAAAGGCATTACATAATGGTAAAGGGATCAATGCAACAAGAAGAGCTAACTATCCTAAATATATATGCACCCAATACAGGAGCATCCAGATTCATA
The DNA here is from genome assembly GCF_028858775.2 of Pan troglodytes. Taxonomy (NCBI): domain Eukaryota; kingdom Metazoa; phylum Chordata; class Mammalia; order Primates; family Hominidae; genus Pan; species Pan troglodytes. The sequence continues at coordinate 69,426,860 of NC_072402.2, forward strand.
AAGCAAGTTCTTAGAGACCTACAAAGAGACTTAGACTCCCGCACAATAATAATGGGAGACTTTAACACCCCACTGTCAATATTAGATCAATGAGACAATAAATTAACATGTTTTTTTAGAACTGAAATAATTACATTCTATGATAAAATTATTTTGAGATTAATATACCATAAGGCTGCCAGAAATCTATTATCTTTGTACAAATTGATATTTTTTTAAAAATTCCTTATTTTTATCAACACATTGTAATTATATATATTTATGGGGTACAATTTGATGTTTTGATATATATATGTTGTATAATGATCAAATCAGGGTACTTAGCATACTCAAAAAAATACAGTGGCATAAACATATAAAACACTCTACACAATACACATACATACACACACATGTACATGTACATACACACACACACACATATAGTTTTGCTTTTGTGGAAAATTACTGTCCTTTCCTTTTTTCCTCCAAGAGCATCACTTTGCTCTGTGTTGCTCTGGTTTTAAAAAAAATCACAATGTTTATCAGAAAATAAGGTTTGTAGTCTGCTTTGCCTATGGAGTAGCCATTCTTTATTCCTTTACTTTGCTAGTAAACTTGCTTTCACTTTTTAAAAAGCAGAAAAAGAAAAGAAGAAATATAAATAAGATTTTGCTGAAGTTGAGCAGTGAGTTTTATCCCTGTCCCTCTCCCAAATCTGATGGCAGGTTATTGTTTCAATTATCTTAGCCACTTTTTCTTTTTCTCTAGGCAGAGGCAGGGAGTCAATTGGGGATGATGATTCACTAGTCTCAATTGCTCTGTGAAGGCTTTCTTGAGTGGCTTCTATTTCGTTGTGTAAACCCAAAGGTTGCCATAAGATGATCCTCTCCTCTCCCCCTTTATGGGTTAGCAGCAGTTTCTTCCACTAATCTATGAAAATTCTGGAAAAGAGGTATGTAGGTAACATCAGAGAGCCAGAGCTTTTTGGGAAAGAGGTACCAACACTCTAATCTGAGCTACTGAAATTGGAGATAGGGAAACCTGTCAGGGTAAACCCCTGAAGTCAGCTGGCAGGCAAGGCACCAATTGCCACAAAGGGAAACTCACCTGAAGGGCAAGTGCATTCTCAGTTGGTCACTCGGGCTTGACACCAGGGACTCAGTGCTTGGGCATGGAGGTGGATTCTTTCTACTTCAGTGAGTGATTAAGAGCCAAAATGCTCAAGACCTTACCACTCAGGGTATGGAATCTGAGCCTATGTGCTTCCCAGGACAGCTGCAACTGTGGAGCCCAATTCTGGAGTAAATGAAGTTGGTTGTGTGTCTGGTCCAGTAAGGATATCATCATCTACTGAACTGTGGTATTAGAAAAGCCCCGTGAGGGCAGAGCCATGTCTAGTGTGTTTCCTGCTGTATTCCTGGTGCCTAGCCCACTATCTTGTATGTGGAAGGTGCTCAGTGAATACTTCATCATAAAAGATTCTAAAGAATTCAGGATCTAGAATTCAGTAACATAACACTGTGGTAGCAACCACAGCAACCATAGCAACCATGCTGGTAGACTCAAATCTCTCTCTCTACCTCATATCTGGAAAACAAAAGTGCCCTGCTTTGGACTGAATTCTTGGACTATTCAGGTGGAGGACATAAAGAGACCTTGAAAAGGAAATACTCTAGTTCTTGTAAATAAAGGTAAATTGATTTGCAATGAATTGACTGGAAAAATAAATGTTAGTGTATGTGCACCCCAAGTAAGTAGAACAAATCATACTGGTTGCATAAGATATTATTTCAGGTATCTGAATCATGTAGATCACGGGTGACAACTGCAAGGTTCTGATTCCCTGAAAGGACATGCCTGAACAAATCTTATTTTAGTTGGATGAACCACTTGGTACGTATATATATCAATCTTTTACATCAGAAATAGCTCCTCACTCCAAAATGGGCTCAAGTTACTTTTCAGGTGTAAAAGGAGAAACTCAGCATTTCTAGTTCTCCAAATCGAATGTTAAAATCAGGCCAATTTCTCCATATTGCTGTATAAGAAATCAGAGGTAACGAAGGCACAGCAGATATTATTTATTTCCGGAGCAAACATATTCACAATGACTGCTATGTAAATAATTCAAGTAAAATATTAGTTTTAACAATCTTGCATGCATTTTCATGGAGTTAGCAATTATTACTTAAAACACACACACAACTTAGTAACTATAAGTGAATCCATGTTTTATAAACTATATATACCTGAAAACTATGGGGTAAATAATATTTGTATAAATATAATTAAATTGTAAATGAAGTAGAAAAGTTTGGCAGATGACATGATTCTATATCTAGAAAACCCCATAGTCTTGGCCCAAAAGCTTCTTATGCTGATAAACAACTTCAGCAGTTTCAGGACACAAAATCAACATACAAAAATCACTAGCATTCCTATACATCAAAAACAGCCAAGCTGTGAGGCAAATCAAGAATGTAATCCCATTCATAACTGCCGCAAAAATAATAAAATACCTGGGAATACAAGGGAGGTGAAAGATCTCTACAATGAGTATTACAAAACACAGCTCAAACAAATCAGAGATGACACAAACAAGTGGAAAACATTCCAAATTTATGGTTAGAAAGAACAAATATCATTAAAATGGTCATACTGCCCAAAGCAATTTACAGATTCAATGCTATTTCTATCAAACTACCAATGACATTCTTCACAGAACTAAAAAAAACTATTTTAAAATTCATATGGAACCAAAAAAGAGCCTGAATAGCCAAGGCAATCCTAAGCAAAAAGAACAAAGCTGGAGGCATCACTTTACCGGACTTTGAACTATACTACATGGCTACAATAACTGAAACAGCATAGTACTGGTACAAAAAAAAAAGACACATAGATCAATGGAACAGAATAGAGAGCCCAGAAATAAGGCCACACACCTACAACTATCTGATCAGCTTCAACAAAGCTGACAAAAATAAGCAATGAGGAAGGGACTCCCTATTCAATAAATAGTGCTGGGATAACTGGCTAGCCATATACAGAAGATTGAAACTAGACCCCTTCTTTACACCATATATAAAAATCAACTCAAGATGGATTAAGACTTAAATGTAAAACCCAAAACTATAAAAACCATGGAAGACAACCTAGGCAGTGCCATTCTGGACATAAAAACTGGCAAAGATTTGATGATGAAGATGCCAAAAGCAATTGCAACAAAAGCAAAAATTGATAAATAGGGTCTAATTAAACTAAAGAGCTTCTGCACAGGAAAAGAAACTATCAACAGAGTAAATAGACAACCTACAGAATGGGAGAAAATATTTGCAAACTATGCATCCAACAAAGGTCTCATATTGAAATGCAAATCAAAACCACAATGAAAGACCATCTCACTCCAGAAAGAATGGCTATCAAAGGAATATAAGTCATTCTATTATAAAGATACATACATGTGCATGTTCATTGCAGCCCTATTCACAATAGCAAAGACATGGCATCAACCTAAATGCCCATCAGTGATAGACTGGATAAAGAAAATGTGGTACATATACACCATGAAATACTATGCAGCCATAAAAAGGAATGAGATCATATCCTTTGCAGGGACATGGATGGAGTTGGAGGCTATTGTTCTCAGCAAACTAACACAGGACTAGAAAACCAAACACTGCATGTTCTTACTTGTAAGTGGGAGCTGAATGATGAGAACACATGGGGAGGAACAACACACACTGGGTCCTGTCAGGAGGTGCCAGGGGAGGGAGAGCATGAGGAAAAATAGCTAATGGATGCTGGGCTTAATACCTAGGTGATGGGATGATCTGTGCATCAAACCACCATGGCATGTGTTTACTTATGTAACAAACCTGCACATCCTGCACATGTACCCCTGAACTTCAAAGTTGAAGAAAAAAAGGTCTCATATCCAGAATCTATAAGAAACTTAAACAAATTTACAAGAAAAAAACCATTAGAAAGTGGGCAAAGGATGTGAACAGACACTTTTCAAAAGAAGACATACATGTGGCCAATAGGCATATGAAAAAAAGCTTAATATCACTAATCATTAGAAAAATGCAAATCATTTTGCATTTAGTACATATACACCTTGAAATACTATGCAGCCATAAAAAAAGGAGATCATGTCCTTTGCATGGACATGGATGAAGCTGGAGGCCATTATCCTTAGCAATCTAATGCAGGAACAGAAAACCAAATACCACATGTTCTCACGTATAAGTGGGAGCTAAATGCTGTAAACACATAGACACAAAGAGGGAAACAACAGACATGGGGGCTTACCTGAGGATGGAGGGTGGGTAGAAGGAAAGGAGCAGATAAAATAACTATTGGGTACGAGGCTTAGTACCTGGCTGACAAAATAATCTGTACAACAAATGAGTTTACTTATATAACAAACCTGCACTTGAACCTAAAATTTTTAAAAAGTCCCCAAAAAATCATGTGATAAAAATGAATATTAATATTATTTCATTTTTTTACGTGGGTCTGGGGACCAAGGGAGAATATTATTTCTTAAAGCCAATGTTGACATTTGAGTTTTCATTTGTGCAGCATTACCCGGTAGTGTAATTGCCCAAAGGGTTCTTCTTGTCTGCTGCATGGATAAACCAGTTCACTGAGACAGCATTATTGCAGTAAAGAGTTTAGTTTACAAAAGGCCAGCCAGGTGGGAGGACAGGAGTTCATTATTACCAAATCAGCCTCCCTGAGAACCCTGAATCCTGAGTTTTTATGGATAATTTGGTGGGCAGGGGACTAGGGAATGGGTGCTGCTGATTAGTTGGGGATGAAATCATAGAGATGTGGAAAATGGTCCTCATGCATTGAATCTGCCTCTAGGTGGGGGCCATGGGACTGATTTTGAGTCGTGAGTCACAAGCCTGGGGGGTGTCATTCAGTTGCCAGAATGCAAAAGTCTGAAAAAAATCTCAAAAGACCAGTCTTAGGTCTTACAATACTGGTGTTATGTATAGGAGCAATTGAGGAAGTTACAAATCTTGTGATCTCTGGCCACATGACTCCTGAGCAGTAAAGTATTATAGAAAAACAATCTAGGGGAACAATGGCTGCTTATTGTTGGGAACAGGCCCCCAAATCTGGCCATAAACTGGCCCCAAAACTGGCCATAAACAAAATCTCTGCAGCACTGTGACATGTTCGTGATGGCTATGACACCCACACTGAAGGTTGTGGGTTTACCAGAATGAGGGCAAGGAACACCTGCCCGACCCAGGGCAGAAAACCACTTAAAGGTGTTACTAAGCCACAAACAATAGCACAAGAGATCTGTGCCTTAAGGATATGTTCCTGCTACAGATAACTAGCCAGAGCCCATCCTTTCATTTCGACCCGTCTCTTTGTTTCCCATAAGGAGTACTTTTATTTAATCTATAATCTATAGAAACAATACTTATCCCTGGCTTGCTATTAATAAATATGTGGGTAAATCTCTGTTCAGGGTTCTCAGCTCTGAAGGCTATGAGTCCCCTGATTCTGACTCTGTACTATATTTCTGTGTCTTTCTCTTAATTCCTCTAGCACCGCTGGGTTAGGGTCTCCACAACCGAGCTTGTCTCAGGAGCTTATCATTTAGCTATACCTACATTTTATTAGAATTCAGGCCCCTTTCATAATCCTAATCTTGTGGCCTTTCATTAGTCTTACAAACATGGTTTCAGTCCCTGAACAAGGAGGGGATCAGTTTTAGGAAGGGATTATTATTATTCTGGCTTTATAACTAAACTGTAAACTAAATTCCTCTCATAGTTAGCTTGGCTTTTGCCCAGGAGTGAGTGAGGACAGTCAGCCTGTGAAGCTAGAAGCAAGACAGAGTCAGTCATGCTAGACCTCTCTTGCTGTCATAATCTTTGCAAAAATGATTTTAGTAGAAAAAGTATGGGACTATTTTGGTCAGACAGACCTTGATTAAAATCCTTGTAATTAACATTGGTTTGTTGTTGTTTATCTGTAAATATATATTTTTTAAATTTGCTTAAAAGATTGTGAGGATTTAATATAAAGCACAGTGCTTGACATAAGAGTTGCTCAGTAACTATTACCTCTGTTTTGGTGAAGACCTAATTCCCAGCAGTTGCTGGATAAAATTTATTGAAGACCAGTGGTTTGGACTGGTCTCCTGCACTAGGTCCAACAGATCAAACCAAAATGAAGTTACTTTTGCTGAAGTTCCACACCACCAAACGGAAACTAAGTTGTTTATCTGACCTTCCAACAAACGAGAAGAGAGAAAGATAGCCAAATCTTCAAACAGGCCAGTTTTGGCTGACATAAGCAAGTCCCCTCTGCTTTAACCTTTATAAGGAAAGCAATTTTGAAATGACCAATCTGCTTTTTGTTCTCTGTTTTTGCTTTTTTATGACCTTTTCTGTCTATAAAGCCAATTTCCTCTGTTCAGCTCATGGCAACACTCATTCTACTTTGTACAATAAGGTGTTGCCTGATTCTAGAATTCCAAACAAAAGCCAATTAAGATATTTCAACTAAATTTTTTGTAATTTGTCTTTTGACACACTTGAGCACTTATTAAATATTACAGCTTTGCCTCAGCCACGCTGTGGAAGTTGGGGAAGGGCCTGTATTGTGCTTCAGAACGAATTGCTAAGAGGAGAGCTGTATCTTCACAAGGCGTGAGTGGTGACATTAGGGGCTGTCACTAATAGAACAGAAGACATCTGTGCCTCTAAAAGCAGCAAGTTAATGTGGGTCATTAATAGCTGAGGTAGTGACAGGGCAGCAGAAACAAGGCCTGTCCCTGAGCACAGTTGGGACAATACCCTTGGGCCCTGGGTGGAGGTGGGAGTGTCACACCGAAGAAAGGAAATTTTTGACAGTTAGTTTGGTGGAATTACAAGATATCTTAATTGAGCATCAAAATAACATGCCCCTGTCTTGCAGTCACATCAGTTATTTTTTTCACAGCATGAAATTGGCTTCTGTTTCATAGATTTAGATTGGATTTGGGAGTAGTTTGAGAAAATGTTGTAGCCTACACTCCCCTTCCCTTCCCCCCGCCCCCCGCCCCCTCTTTCAGGAACATCAGAGACCTGGGTGGGAGAGAGTAAGAGAAAGAACACAGAGTAAAAAATAAAGTATAACCACAACTTTTGGAAATAAGGAGAAGAATTTGGGAGCTTGATCATGTTTTTGCTTTTGTTGTTTTCCCATTCTGCTTCACCTTCCACCAAGCCTACTTCCCCAATGCCATGGCAGAAGATCAATGACAACAACTCTTAATCTTTTCTGACTGGCTTCACTATCCTGAATGGTATCAAAGAACTGGTTCTTCCCTGCACTGAAATTGGAGTCTATTACGATGGTCTGCTGTATACTGAATCATTGGCCCCAATTTTTTGTCCTTCCCTGTATGCACACCCTTTGCCAAGTGACTTTGCAGTTCCTCCCACAAAAACAGAGTGTATTTCTTCTCGCCTTGACTTTGGACTTGACCACATGACTAACTTTGGCATGTTAGCAGATGTGATGCAAAGGAGGGCTTGGAGAGTATTTGTGCAGTGGTGCTTGCCCTCTTGCACTCTGCCACTGCCATAAGAATCCTCCACTCTGGGTAGCAACTCCTTCCATTCTGGGTCCTAGAATGAAAACACCCCAGCACAGATCTAAACTGGCCAGACCCATATTTTGAACAGAGCCATTCAGTTGAACCCACTCTGGATCAGCTGACCCTTAGCTAACCTGCAGAGGTGAGCAAATAAATGTTGCTGTTTTAAATCGTTGAGCTTTGGGGTGGTTTGTTTTACAGTAGTAGCTGACTAATGCCATATTTCTATAGAAGGGAGGTAGAGAGAAATGTATGCTTTTTTCATAGGAATTCATCTGTCACAGGGGAAATCCTGCTACATCAGGGAATGGAAGAGAGGAGGAGAGGTGATAGGCCAGAGTGACAATGAGGTTGTGAGAAAAACAAGATAAATCTGGGGGATATTACAAAATAAAGTCAGCTTGGCATGGTGGCTCATACCTGTAATCCCAGCCTGGGCAACATAGTGAGATCCATCTCTAAAAAGAAAAAATAGGCCAGGCACAGTGGCTCATGCCTATAATCCCAGCACTTGGCAGATGGTGGGGTGGGGGGCCGATGCGGGTGGATCACCTGAGGTCAGGAGTTCAAGACCAGCCTGACTAACATGGTGAAATCCCATCTCTACTAAAAATACAAAAAATTCACCAGGCGTGGTGGCAGCTGCCTGTAATCCCAGATACTTGGGAGGCAGAGGCAGGAGAATCACTTGAACCCAGGAGGCAGAGGTTGCAGTGAGCCGAGACCGTGCCACTGCACTCCAGCCTGGGCAACAAAGACACTGTCTCAAAAAAAAAAAAAAAAAAACCTGGGTTTGATGGCACGTACCTGTAGTCCCAGCTACATGGGGTAGGGGCAGGGAGGGTAGGGCTGAGGCAGGAGGATCACTGGAGCCTAGGAGTTCAAGGCTTCAATGAGCCTTGATCATACCGCTGTACTGCACCCTGGGTGACAGATCAAGACCCCTGTCTGTAAATAAATAAATATGTCAGAGGTATACTGCCCTTAAAGTGTGAGCTGAGCATAGTGATTCCCTTTTAAAGAGCACAGTATAGAAAGTGGGAAAAGAGTAACTTTATAGTGGAAAACCCTGGTAAACATTGCCTTAGTCAGATGATCAAGGTTAACATCAACCGCAATAAGTCATGTTGATAGTATGTACCCTTGGTATGATTTAATGAGAATAGCACTTTAACCTCGGGGGTCTTCCTCCAGAAAATCTATAACCTCCGTCTTGCCATGAGAAAAACATTGGACAAACCCCAGTTGGGGAACGTTCTACAAAATAGTTGACTAGCATTTCTCAAAACTGCCAAGGTCGTCAAATACAAGGAAAGCCTGAGAAATCGCCACAGCCTAAGATGATATAATACTGTGGTGCTATGTGGTATCCTGGATGGGGTCCTGAACAGAAAGAAAAGACTGGATAAAAACAGAGGAAATCTGAATAAAAGCATAGAATTTAGTTAATGATAATGTGTCAGTATTTGTTCATTAGTTATGACAAATGTACCACATGTAAGATATTAACAACTGGGGAAACGGGGTGTAGAGTGTATGGGAACCCCGTATAACATTCATAATTTTGCTGTAAACCTAGAACTACTCTAAAATTAAAAGTGTATTTTTAAAAAATCAAAGAATACTTTAATCCAATTCTCACATCCCCCTAGAAGTCTTTTTTGTTTTGATTTCACTCATTGATACATTCTCCCTCTCTTTCTTCAAGGCCTAGAAATGCCAGTTCACCAATTCTTTTCAAGACAGTACCTTCAATTCTTTTTTTTTTTTTTTTTTTTTTTTTTTTGAGACAGGGTCTGGCTCTGTCAGCCAAGCTGGAGTGCAATGGCATAATCATGGCTCACTGCAACCTCTGGCTCCTGGGCTCAGGTGATCCTTCCACCTCAGCCTCCCGAGTAGCGAGGACCATAGCACATGCCACCATGCCTGGCTGATTTTTGTATTTTTATTTTCAATTTTTATACATTTTTAAATTTTTGTATTTTAGTAGAGACAGGGTTTCACCATGTTGCCCAGGCTGGTCTCGGACTGCTGGACTTAGGCAATCAACTTGCCTTGGCCTCCCAAAGTGCTGGTATTACAAGAATAAGCCACCATGTTTGGTCCCTTTAATTCTTTTCTTTCCCTTCATTTGTTCACATGTCACCTGTAATCATTCTTGTAGGCAAGCTGCCCCAGGCAAAGCAAGACAGGGCAGGACACGTAGGGCAGTCGTACCAGTCCCACCTACTTACTATCACCTCAGCAATTCAAACAGTTGGATAAAATACCATGTCTCTCCTCAGAGTAAAATTACTTCGGAACTGTGAAAACAAGGGGCATTCTTATTTTAGATATTGAAAAATCATAGAACTTAAGAATGTGGCAAGTAATTGGAAAATCTCTCATTTTAAAGATGAAGAGGACAAGAGCTGGAAAATGTAAGGTTGAAAAGGGCAGGCTCAAAGCCATGATTCCTGCTTTAGAGATTATATGTGCAGTTTATCACACATAATTTTTAGGGAAATAATTACCCAGATCAACTACATTTATTTCAGAAAATATTTAAGCATCTACTTTGGGCAAGGCATTGTGCTAGATGCTGAAGACAATAGAAACATGAGCAAGAATAGTACCTGTCCCCAAGGAGCTTCCAATGTAGAGGTGAGAGAGAAATAACACCAATATGTGGAATAACTATAATGTAAGCAAGAGTAGTATATGTGCCATAAGAGGTATAAGGTGGTGAGAAAGGTGACATGACATCCACTCAAAGATATTAAGAAAGGATTCATGGGCGGGGTATAATTTGCAGTGGGTTTTGAAGGATGGGTGAGACTTTGGTGGGTAGAGATGGGGTGGCAAGGCATTCTAGACAGAAGAAGAGCAAAAGTCAAGTCAGAAATGTGGGAATATGTAGATTGAAGTTGAGGAAGAGCAAATAATTTGGTTTGGTAAGAAAATTCTGCAAGAATAGGCCAGGATACTATGGACAAAGGACTTTGGATGGCTGTAGCTTTGGTATTTAATTCCCTAAGAAATGAGGAATGCCTGGTTTGTGCCACTAGCAGAGAAGATGTGGGACTTTAACTGGCTTGGTGTTCTCCAGTTCAGAATGGTGAGAAGGTAGAGCCACCCTATACCCACAATGTAGAGGCAGCACATAAGCTAGATTGGAGGAAGGCATGTCACTTGAATGAGGTGGGAACACACTGGGAAATCCAAAGTGGTCTATGAGAATGTGGGGCTGAAGCAGTACAACATAAGCATAGCCAAAAGAATGGTTAAATGTGAGCCAAGAGGTATGAGACATGCATAGGGGTTAGGCCATAACTGCAGAACTTTGTTCTTAAAAGAACAAAGAAGGCCAGGAGATGTCCTGAGCAGTGAGTTATGGAGCAAGAGGAAGGTGAGCTAGGAACTTCAGGAAACTCTACAAACAGGAGACCCATTAGTCTGGAATACTCTCTTATCCTGATCATCAAGATGCTACATATGGAAATTAACCTAGTATGGTAAGTATAAAGTTCCAAAGTGAGTGTCAGGATGAGATGCAGATTTTCTTTCTTTTTTTTTTTAAGAGGCAAATAAAAGTAATCTTTAAATCATTTGAAAAACATGGTGTTTATTTGTCCAATACAGATTCAAACTTAAATGCTATGGTTATAATTTCCAAACTTCTGCAAAATTAACATTTATATATACATAAGCGTTTTGTGTATAGAACCATATTTTGCAATCAACAAGTTTTAGAGAACAATATATCTGGTTACAGTTCCACATATCTGTAGTAAAGACAAAGCCACATAATATTCATGATGTTAAATCTGGCTCTAAATAACCTAAGGTACAAAATTTTGACCAAATATCAAAATTATAATAATCTGATCTTAAAAATTCAACCCATATGAAACTACTTTTTAGAGAGTAAATGTGCTGTTCAGTAATTCTTTCAATAACCCTTTCTTTTTATGAGTATCTGCAAACTGATCCTTTTCTTTAATCTTCGTGACTCACCAATATTTCAAAGTGACCTCTTTGCTTCCGTGTTACCATGTCAGTACCCAGGGATTGCTGAGGCAGCATAAATTTGACTTCATAAAAAGAGTAGATACTTTAACAGTGACAGTTTTTAAATCTGTAAACTCAATAATCACATTAGTGATTCAGCAACTATAAAAACATTGAGATTGTGGCACTGAAAGCCAGAATCTCTTTGTGCTTTTAAAGTTAAGCTGCTTTTGCATCTTTTTGGTATTTTATCAGCCATCTGTATTTCCCTTATAATAATAAAAGAATATATTTAAAATAAATTTTAAGGTTAAATGTCCTGGGGGGCTTATCAATACTTTTTTTTTAAAACACAGTATAAATCAATTATCTTTTTTCCTTCAGTATTTGGAAGAGCAAAAGTTATTTCTGGTCCCTCCTTAGATCAATCCACACCACTTTTCATGACATATAACACTGAAATTTACAGACATCCCTGAAATGTTTTTAAGTAAACGAGTGAATCACAGTGGAGTCTCCATCAGTTAACAGTGTAGATCCATTTTTTTAAAAAAACTGAATTTTAAAAGAAAATCTTCAAGCTAAAAACAAAAACAAAACCCTCCTAAGAACTAAAAGCCGAGTGTGTGTTGTCAATGATTCGGTACTTTTATCCCCTGACTGATTTAGACTCTTCCTCCTCATGTTGTAAGACATGTTTGCTGAAATCTTCTCTCCAAGCTTTTGGGATGCCTGGGTGAAGAGGCTATGCTACTGTAGCATCTAACGGAATAGTGACACCATTTCTTCCCTAATAGACTTCATATCCAAAGATGAGCAATGAATCTCACTCCCCTGCATTTACCAGCATCTTATCAGGAGATAATACTTGCTGTGCAAATTGATAAGAGCTGATCCTCCCACCCCACCCCCACCCCACCCCACCCCACCCCCTACTGTCAATATGAGGTTATCATCAGTTTGTCATTATATGAACTGGCCTTTCACTCTTTCAATCAGAAAAGCTGTGGCTTACTTTAAAAAGGTCGGGGAGGGACAGGGAGAAATGAAAAACCAAGAGTCTAAAGGCATAAAATCGCATAGCTGCTCTAGTTGGAGTTTTTAAACAGAGAATAGGTTGAATTTAGGTAATCCCAATCTATGAGAGTAAAAAGGCATCCGCAGTAGGCTTTTATCCAGCCAGCTTCTTTGAGACCCTTCATGGGTTTTGAGGTCTACAAAGTATGCACTGAAATACCCATACTTCAAAAAGCAATAAGGCAAATAGTATAATCATTATTCCAAATGTTACAGTGGTAGTGTAGGCATACATAGTATAATTTAGTTACAATGTGTGGTACTGTTTCTATTATATAACCGTATTAACTGTTTATTTCCTACATAATTATAAATTCAGCTGGGTTTCAGTTGAACAAAAAACATCCTTGTATCACCATCGATAATTGGCAATAGCTCTTTGATAGCAGTTTTTATTCTGCTGTAGAAATTATCCTTGAACTGAAAAAAGTTCACAATCCAATGTCCAGTCATTAAACACTATCATATTTGTGAAGAGCTTCTTCCAACTTCTGGGTCACTTTTTGGAAAAATATTATTTGTTGTAAGAAATGCTGGAGACGCAAATTTTCAAAGGAAATGCTCAAGCATTGGTTTGGATTCACAATTTTAAAAACACCCAACTCATAATAAGGGTGTGATGGTCAGTTTTATGGGTCGAGTTGGCTAGGCTACTCTACAATTCCCAGTTATTCAATCAAACACTAATCTAGGTGTTGCTGAGAAGGAATTTGGTAGACATAAAGTTCAAAGCAGTTGCCATTAGGGACATTATCTACATAATCTGGATGGGCTGGATTCAACCAGTTGAAAAGATTTGAAAAGCAAAGCTGAGACTTCCCTGAAGAAAAAGCAATTCCACATGTGGAGTGCAGCTGCAGCTGTTGCCTGAAGCTCCAGCCTGCTGTTCCTGATGGCTTGCTTTCCGGATCTGCCTAGCCAGTCCCCACAATTGTGTAAGTCAATTACTTGCAGTAAATCTTTGACTATATATCTCCTGTTGGTTCGGTTTCTCTGGTTGAACCCTGAATGAGTTGAAAGAGGAGTGCTCAAGAGACAAGTTAGGTGAGGAAATTTTCTTTGGAGAGAGGTATGCTTTGATTTCCTTCCCTCAAATGGAATGGGGCTTCCATGGGACTCCTAAGAATGTGACATGTGCTCTATGAAGTTGGGGGCAGCATGGACTGATAACAGTTTCTCAGGATAAGAGCAGGTGGGCTACCTCCTTTAGCAGACGAGCCACCTAAAACCAGGACAGAGACTTCCAAGTAAAAATATGAATTGAATATACATTGACATTTACTCCCTTGTGAAAACTGACTGAAATGATAGTACATGGACTTTGTAAAAAATCATAAGAATAGGAAGCCTAAGAGAGGAAACAACAGGAGCAAGATTTTCTTGGGAAGGAAATAAAAGAGTGATTGAAAAATCTAGCAGAACCTATCAGTATCGTCTGAGTACATAAGCAGCTATTGGAAAAGAAAAAAAATCTCAATATTCCTTATGGGAACAACAGAAAATACAAAAATTCAACTCCAGATTCCCGGAAGAGGCCTTTGGGTAAGCACAGACATTCACTACTTTAGTGCTGGATTACTCTGAATTTTCAAAAGTGGATATTAGTGTCAGAAGATACAATTAACTTAATACCACCATAAAATAAAGCCAAATCAATATCTAGGGGTATTGGTTATGGGTTTGTGTCCTCTCAGCTTCAAATTCACTCTGTTAATTTCCCTGTACTGTGAAAACAATTCTGGGATCTTCAAAGGATTTTCCTTTGCCAGCTGGCACAATGTTAAGCTTTGTCAGTGGAGGGGTTCTAGAAAGACATTGCAAGAGGGAAAAAGGGGTTTTGCTTTCTGATTCCCTGTGCTTCTCTCAGCAGGCTCCTGCAAGAGTTTAGTGTGTGGGGTGTGGGACGAGGCAGTAGCCCCCAGAGGCCAGCAGCACTCCCCTTCCCAACACCAGCCCCCGGTCTTGAGCAGCTTTGTAGCCCAATGCCTCTGGTGAGCCCCAACAATTTTCCCCAGCACCCTGGAGGATAAATTTCCACAAATTCCAGAGGACATGCCACCATAGTGACTTCTGTGCCTTTCCGTGAGCCACAGCCAAGTTCTCTCCAACAAAGTCTGGCTCTCAGTCCAGTGCGGGGGCTTTTCCTTGGATGCTCCATCTCACCTAAGAGACCTGGGGATAGTGGCTGCTCTTTATATCTGCTATTCCTGTATTCTTTATAATTCTCTCTTGACTACTCAATGTAGGTACACCAATCTCATCATTTAGTGCCTAATTCTTTATATTAAACATTTCCTGTTTAAATTACTATGTGTTTCCTCTTTCCTGATTGGATTCAGACTGAGAGAAGAAGAAAAAAGCAGCAAACTTGATACACATTAAATTTTTAGAATTTTACTTTATTTTTTGTTTTGTTTTGTTTTGTTTTTGAGATGGAGTCTCCCCCTGTCACCTAGGCTGGAGTGCAATGGCGCAATCTTAGCTCACTGCAACCTCCGCCTCCTGGGTTCAAGTGATTCTCCTGCCTCAGCCACCCGAGTAGCTGGGACTACAGGTGCATGCCACCATGGCTGGCTAATTTTTGTATTTTTAGTAGAGACAAGGTTTCACCATGTTGGCCAGGCTGCTGTTAAACTCCTGGCCTCAAGCGATCCACCCGCCCTGGGCCTCCCAAAGTGCTGGGATTACACGGTAAGCCACCGCGCCCAGCCTAGAATTTTACTTTGAAAGTACAAATGGAATAATTTGTATAAATCTGTTTGAGTCTGCCAGTGCTACATTTAAAAACTGTCCTCTTCTCCTGTCAAGTTCTTAAACGATTGCTGAGTAAGACTAAAGTATTGCCTATATTCCTGCTAAGAGTCAAGGTAAAGGACATGATCTAGGTGTGCACAGTATAGTGAGCTTCCTAATGCTGAACCTCTGAACTGCAGACTCACCCTCTCAGGCACAGGCAAGGGTGCACCAGGACAAGCCCTTCTTTCAGAAGGGCAGGGCTGGTACTCCAAGCTTACTACATGGTAAGGTCAACACAGCTCATGCAGTCTGGTGGTGGCTCCCAAGATGGAAGGGAATGGGCTGGGGCCACAGCTTCCTGGCTTCTTCTTCCAACCCTTAAATTAGGTAAATCAGTCTTTCCTCTAGGAGAAGGAGAGAGTAAGTGGGTATGGAGACGCCAGGAGTATTTTACAATGATGCTCTCCATGTGCCACTCCCTTCAACAAGGTCCATGCCATTTTCATATTACTTTTCTGGATTTCACAAGGATGTATAAAAAAAGACATAGGCATAGTTGGATTATAACACGTATCAGTTAAAATCCCGTGTTCATAGTCTCCTAGTGCCTATATGGGTCACGAAATAACATTACAGGTTGTGTTTTTTGTTTTTTTTTTTAAGAGTTTGGTTTTTTATTGAACATGTTACAAAAGAGATTTCGTCAAAAAAGACCAAAGCCCATGCATCATCAGACTCCTCGGATTCTTCTTTCTTTGATTCCACTTCCCTCTCTTCAGCTTGGGCTGCAGTGGTGGAGGGAGCAGGACCTCCCACTGGTGCAGCACCAGGTGCTGGAGCAGGTCCACTGGCCTCTCCAGCGCATATGAGGCTCCTGATGTTGACATTGTCCAGGGCCTCTGCAAAAAAGGCAGGCCAGAAAGGTTCAACATTTCCACCAGCTACTTTAATGGTGGCATTTATCTTATCTTCCATGATGGTCACCTCAACATGCAGAATGGGGCCTGAGTAGATGCAGGTGAGCTCAGAGACAGAGTCCATGGTGCAGATGAGCACAGGGCTGATGCTGCTGGGAGTGGTGCTCATTGTCAGATCAAGTGAGGGCCTCACTCCAAGTCAGCTTTAGCTTCCTCGGAAGAACTCAGCACCTTGGCAGCAGATGACAAAAGAATTTTTGTTCATTCATTTGTATGGTTTTTTTTAACATAAATTATGTATGGAAATTTCAAAAGGTGCAACCATAGACATAGTTAGACATAGTTAGACAGCCATTGTATCAGACACCAATTCCGACTGGTTTAAGCAGAAAAAGGATTTATTAAAATGATACTGGGCATCTCAGAATTTCTAAGAAGGCTGAACAACCAGGTCTAGAAAATGGGCAGAAAGGAAGGGTTGCTAGTCATTCAGCACAGCAGCCATAATCATGCCAGTCAGGAAAGACCTATCCCCGCTGCAGGATGCTGGTGCTGTGGCTTGTACCACTGGTCCTGAATACTCTCTTGCCCTTTGCCCCTAGATAACAGACAGGGCAGCTATGGCAGCCATTGTCAGAAAGAACTGTCCACTTGGCTTGCTTCTTTCCAACACTAGCTTCAGATTCAAAGTCCCACTTAGATGCATCTGACTGGCTGAACCCAGGTCATGTGCTTTCTTTCCAACTGTTAGGTGATCTGGGAAAGTGATTATCTGTTGCTCCCATCTTCTTATTGTGGAAGGAAGACAGCAAGAAATGTTCATAGGGAATTCTCTAAATATAGAAAAGAGATCCACATACTAAGAAGTCAAGAGAAAAAAGGGCAAATATGCACTACAACTATTTGTTGCTTTAGTGCAAGTAGCCACATGTTTGCACGGATTAAAACAGGTCATGCCGGCCCGGTGCGGTGGCTCAGCCTGTAATCCCAGCACTTTGGGAGGCCGAGGGGGGCAGATCACTTGAGATCAGGAGTTTGAGACCAGCCTGGCCAACATGGGGAAACCACATCTCTACTAAAAATACAAAAATTAGCCAGGTGTGACGGCGGGCACCTGTAATCCCAGCTACTTGAGAGAATCTCTTGAACCCGAGAGGCAGAGGTTGCCGTGAGATGAGATCGTGCTACTGCACTCCAGTCTGACAAAGTGAGACTCCATCTGAAAAAAACAAACAAACAAAACAGGTCATGCCTAAACCCACGATTTTGTATCCTGTAGCACCTTCATATTCAGCAGAGAGATGAAACACAAAGTTCTACTTTTAAAGAATTAAAGTCCACAAAACAAAAAGGTTAATACAACAATAAATGTTTTTCTTCATTTAAACTAGAACCAAGAAAGAAATATCTAAATCAAGAAATAGTAAAGTTTTCATATTTACTATATCATACATTTTACCTTTTATTATTTTTTATTATACTTTAAGTTTTAGTGTACATGTGCACAACATGCAGGTTTGTTACATATATATACATGTGCCATGTTGGTGTGATGCACCCATTAACTGGTCATTTAACATTAGATATATCTCCTAATGCTATCCTTCCCCCCTCCCCCAACCCCACAACAGGCCCCGGTGTGTGATGTTCCTCTTCTTGTGTCCATGTGTTCTCATTGTTCAATTCCCACCTATGAGTGAGAACATGCGGTGTTTGGTTTTTTGTCCTTGTGATAGTGTGCTGAGAATGATGGTTTCCAGTTTCATCCATGTCCCTACAAAGGACATGAACTCATCATGTCTTATGGCTGTATAGTATTCCATGGTGTATATGTGCCACATGTTCTTAATCCAGTCTATCATTGTTGGACATTTGGGTTGGTTCCAAGTCTTTGCTACTGTGAATAGTGCCGCAATAAACATACGTGTGTATGTGTCTTTATAGCAGCATGATTTATAGTCCTTTGGGTATATACCCAGTAATGGGATGGCTGGGTCAAATGGTATTTCTAGTTCTAGATCCTTGAGGAATCGCCACACTGACTTCCACAATGGTTGAACTAGTTTACCGTCGCACCAACAGTGTAAAAGTGTTCCTATTTCTCCACATCCTCTCCAGCACCTGTTGTTTCCTGACTTTTTAATGATCGCCGTTCTAACTGGTGTGAGATGGTATATCATTGTGGTTTTGATTTGCATTTCTCTGATGGCCAGTGATGATGAGCATTTTTTCATGTGTCTGTTGGCTGCATAAATGTCTTCTTTTGAGAAGTGTCTGTTCATATCCTTCGCCCACTTTTTGATGGGATTGTTTGTTTTTCTCATAAATTTGTTGGAGTTCATTGTAGATTATGGATATTAACCCTTTGTCAGATGAGTAGATTGCAAAAATTTTCTCCCATTCTGTAGGTTGTCTGTTCACTCTGATGGTAGTTTCTTTTGCTGTGCAGAAGCTCTTTAGTTTAATTAGATCCCATTTGTCAGTTTTGGCTTTTGTTGCCATTGCTTTTGGTGTTTTAGACATGAAGTCCTTGCCCATGCCTATGGCTGAATGGTATTGCCTAGGTTTTCTTCTAGGCTTTTTATGGTTTTAGGTCTAACATTTATATCTTTAATCCATCTTGAATTAATTTTTGTATAAGGTGTAAGGAAGGGATCCAGTTTCAGCTTTCTACATATGGCTAGCCAGTTTTCCCAGAACCATTTATTAAATAGGGAATCCTTTCCCCATTTCTTATTTTTGTCAGGTTTGTCAAAGATCAGATGGTTGTAGATGTGTAGTATTATTTCTGAGGACTCTGTTCTGTTCCATTGGTCTATATCTCTGTTTTGGTACTAGTACCATGCAGTTTGGTTACTGTAGCCTTGTAGTATAGTTTGAAGTCAGGTAGCATGATGCCACCAGCTTTGTTCTGTTTTGCTTAGGATTGTCTTGGCAATGCGGTCTCCTTTTTGGTTCCATATGAAGTAAAGTCATTGGTAGCTTCATGGGGATGGCACTGAAGCTATAAATTACCTTGGGCAGTATGGCCATTTTCATGATATTGATTCATCCTATCCATGAGCATGGAATGTTCCTCCATTTGTTTGTATCCTCTTTTATTTCATTGAGCAGTGGTTTGTAGTTCTCTTTGAAAAGGTCCTTCACATCCCTTGTAAGTTGGATTCCTAGGTATTTTGTTCTCTTTGAAGCAATTGTGAATGGGAGTTCACTCATGATTTGGCTCTCTGTTTGTCTGTTATTGGTGTATAGGAATGCTTGTGATTTTTGCACGTTGATTTTGTATCCTGAGACTTTGCTGAAGTTGCTTATCAGCTTAAGGAGATTTGGGGCTGAGATGATGGGGTTTTCTAAATATACAATCATGTCATCTGCAGACAGGGACAATTTGACTTCCTCTTTTCCTAATTGAATACTCTTTATTTCTTTCTCCTGCCTGATTGCCCTGGCCAGAACTTCCAACACTATGATGAATAGGAGGGTGAGAGAGGGCATCCCTGTCTTATGCCAGTTTTCAAAGGGAATGCTTCTAGTTTCAGAAGGAATGGTATCAGCTCCTCTTTGTACCTCTGGTAGAATTCGGCTGTGAATCTGTCTGGTCTTGGACTTTTTTTGGTTGGTAAGCTATTAATTATTGCCTCAATTTCAGAGCCTGTTATTGGTCTATTCAGTCTTGGGAGAGTGTATGTGTTGAGGAATTTATCCATTTCTTCCAGAGTTTCTACTTTATTTGCATAGAGGTGTTTATAGTATTCTCTGATGGTAGTTTGTATTTCTGTGGGATCGGTGGTGATATCCCCTTTATCATTTTTTATTGCGTCTATTTGATTCTTCTCTCTTTTCTTCTTTATTAGTCTTGCTAGCAGTCTATCAATTTTGCTGATCTTTTCAAAAAACCAGCTCCTGGATTCATTGATTTTTTGAAGGGTTTTTTGTGTCTCTATTTCCTTCAGTTCTGCTCTGATCATAGTTATTTCTTGCCTTCTGCTAGCTTTTGAATGTATTTGCTCTTGCTTCTCTAGTTCTTTTAATTGTGATGTTAGGGTGTCAATTTTAGATCTTTCCTGCTTTCTCTTGTGAGCATTTAGTGCTATAAATTTCCCTCTACACACTGCTTAAAATGTGTCCCAGAGATTCTGGTATGTTGTGTCTATGGTCTCATTGGTTTCAAAGAACATCTTTATTTCTGCCTTCATTTAGTTATGTACCCAGTAGTCATTCAGGAGCAGGTTGTTCAGTTTCCATGTAGTTGAGCGGTTTTGAGTGAGTTTCTTAATCCTGAGTTCTAGTTTGATTGCACTGTGGTCTGAGAGACAGTTTGTTATAATTTCTGTTCTTTTACATTTTATAGGGAGTGCTTTCCTTCCAACTATGTGGTCAATTTTGGAATAGGTGTGGTGTGGTGCTGAAAAGAATGTATATTCTGTTGATTTGGGGTGGAGAGTTCTGTAGATGTCTATTAGGTCTGCTTGGTGCAGAGCTGAGTTCAATTCCTGGATATCCTTGTTAACTTTCTGTCTCATTGATCTGTCTAATATTGACAGTGGGGTGTTTAAGTCTCCCGTTATTATTGTGTGGGAGTCTAAGTCTCTTTGTAGGTCTCTAAGGACTTGCTTGATGAATCTGGGTGCTCCTGTATTGGGTGCATATATATTTAGGATAGTTAGCTCTTCTTGTTGCATTGATCCCTTTACCATTATGTAATGGCCTTCTTTGTCTCTTTTGATCTTTGTTGTTTTAAAGTCTGTTTTATCAGCGACTAGGATTGCAACAACTGCCTTTTTTTGTTTTCCATTTGCTTGGTAGATCTTCCTCCATCCCTTTATTTTGAGCCTATGTGTGTCTCTGCATGTGAGATGGGTTTCCTGAATACAGCACACTGATGGGTCTTGACTCTTTATCCAATTTGCCAGTCTGAGTCTTTTAATTGGAACAGCTAGCCCATTTACATTTAAGGTTAATATTGTTATGTGTGAATTTGATCCTGTCATCATGATGTTAGCTGGTTATTTTGCTTGTTAGTTGATGCAGTTTCTTCCTAGCCTCGATGGTCTTTACAATTTTGCATGTTTTTGCAGTGGCTGGTACCATTTGTTCCTTTCCATGTTTAGTACTTCCTTCAGGAGCTCTTTTAGGGCAGGCCTGGTGGTGACAAAATGTCTCAGCATTTGCTTGTCTGTAAAAGATTTTATTTCTCCTTCACTTATGAAGCTTAATTTGGCTGGATATGAAATTCTGCATTGAAAATTCTTTTCTTTTCTTTAGGAATGTTGAATATTGGCCCCCACTCTCTTCTGGCTTGTGGAGTTTCTGCTGAGAGATCTGCTTTTAGTCTGACCGGCTTCCCTTTGTGGGTAACCCGACCTTTCTCTCTGGCTGCCCTTAACATTTTTTCTTTCATTTCAACTTTGGTGAATCTGACAATTATGTGTCTTGGAGTTGCTCTTCTTGAGGAGTATCTATGTGGTGTTCTCCGTATTTCCTGAATTTGAATGTTGGCCTGCCTTGCTAGATTGGGGAAGTTCTCCTGGATAATATCCTGCAGAGTGTTTTCAAACTTGGTTCCATTCTCCCCATCACTTTCAGGTACACCAATCAGACGCAGATTTGGTCTTTTCACATAGTCCCATATTTCTTGGAGGCTTTGTTCATTTCTTTTTATTCTTTTTTCTCTAAACTTCTCTTCTCACTTCATTTCATTCATTTCATCTTCCATCACTTATACCCTTCCTTCCAGTTGATTGGATCGGCTATTGAGGCTTATGCATTCGTCACATAGTTCTCGTGCTGTGGTTTTCAGCTCTGTCAGGTCCTTTAAGGATTTCTCTGCATTGGTTATTCTAGTTAGCCATTCATCTAATCTTTTTTCAAGGTTTTTAACTTCTTTGCCATGGGTTTGAACTTCCTCCTTTAGCTCGGAGTAGTTTGATCATCTGAAGCCTTCTTCTCTCAACTCGTCAAAGTCATTCTCCATCCAGCTCTGTTCCATTGCTGGTGAGGAGCTGCGTTCCTTTGGAGGAGGAGAGGCACTCCGATTTTTAGATTTGTCAGTTTTTCTGCTCCGTTTTTTCCCCATTTTCGTGGTTTTATCTACCTTTGGTCTTTGATGATGTTGACGTACAGATGGGGTTTTGGTGTGGATGTCCTTTCTGTTTGTTAGTTTTCCTTCTAACAGTCAGGACCTTTAGCTGCAGGTCTGTTGGAGTTTGCCAGAGGTCCACTCCAGACCCTGTTTGCCTGGGTATCAGCAGCGGAGGCTGCAGAACAGCGGATATTGGTGAACAGCAAATGTTGCTGCCTGATTGTTCCTCTGTAAGTTTTGTCTCAGAGGAGTATCCGGCCATGTGAGGTGTCAGGCTGCCCCTATTAGGGGGTGCCTCCCAGTTAGGCTACTTGGGGGTCAGGGACCCACTTGAGGAGGCAGTCTGTCCATTCTCAGATCTCAAGCTGCGTGCTGGGAGAACCACTACTCTGTTCAAAGCTGTCAGACAGAGACATTTAAGTCTGCAGAGGTTTCTGCTGCCTTTTGTTTGGCTATGCCCTGCCCCCAGAGGTGGAGTCTACAGAGGCAGGCAGGCCTCCTTGAGCTGCGGTGTGCTCCACCCAGTTTGAGCTTCCTGGTCGCTTTGTTTACCTACTCAAGCTTCGGCAATGGCGGGCTCCCCCGCCAGCCTCACTGCTGCCTTGCAGTTTGATCTCAGACTGCTGTGCTAGCAATGAGCGAGTCTCCGGGGGCATAGGCCCCTCTGAGCCATGCACAGGATATAATCTCCTGGTGTGCCATTTGCTAAGGCCATCAGAAAAGCACAGTATTAGGGTGGGAGTGACCCAATTTTCCAGGTGTCATCCATCACCCCTTTCCTTGGCTAGGAAAAGGAATTCCCTGACCCCTTGCACTTCCCAGGTGTGGCAATGCCTCGCTCTGCTTTGGCTCAGGCTCAGTGCACTGCACCCACTGTCCTGTACCCACTGTCCAATAATCCCCAGTGAGATGCAACCAGTACGTCAGTGGGAAATGCAGAAATCATTCGTCTTCTGCGTCGCTGACACTGGGAGCTGTAGACTGGAGCTGTTCCTATTCGGCCATCTTGGCTCCACCCCTCAACAAATGATTCATTTTACCTTTTAAAACTAGAAGTATTCAATATGTGGGTGCGGGGATTTAGCATCCTTTTCTCAGCTCAGAAACTGTGGCTCAAGCCAATATTCAAAATGGCAACCAAACTTTCCATTTCCTACCCCCCACTTTTTCTTTAGTATTCAGCTTTGGTAACAATGTTGATAGTTCTTGGCATGTTGCCCCTTAGTTATTATTTATCTTAATATTTGCTACAATTTGTGACTCATTTTGGAAGCGAGGTTAGGTTAGAATATAAAAAAATTAACATTATAAACAGACTTTTGCATAGTAGCATTTAGTTTGCTAGGCTAGAAGTCACCAGAGTTAGAACTCCTGCACTTTTTTCCACATACAGGAGCACATTATTAATCTTAGAACATAACTGCATGTGTCAAGAATATCTTTAAAAAGTGCTTTTTTTTTGGGACAGAGTTTCTCTCTTGTTACCCAGGCTGGAATGCAATGGCACACTCTCAGCTCACTGCAACCTCCACCTCCTGGGTTCAAGCAATTCTCATGCCTCAGCCTCCCAAGTAGCTGGGATTACAGGCGCCTGCCACCACACTTGGCTAATTTTTGTATTTTTTTAGTAGAGACGGAGTTTCACCATGTTGGCCGGATGGTCTCGAACTCCTGACCTCAGGTGATCTGCCGCCTTGACCTCCCAAAATGCTGAGATTACAGGTGTGAGCCACCATGCCCGGCCCTAAAAAGTGCTTTTTAAAATCTGCTTGTAAATCGACATTCTACATTCTTGATTACATATTTTATTTTTCTATATTTTTCCAGGAAATCATATTTGAAATTGGCATTCTGATCCAATCATAATAAGCATCATAAGCTTGGTTGATATGAGTTTGTTTCTGAGCCCACAAAGCCAAGCACTAAATCGTTGAGCATATTCACTTCCTCAAGGAAATGAGTTCTGTCCTCTGAGGCCTCTCAGGTGAAGCTACCCATCTTTCCTTTCTAATCTCTGGACATAATTGTGTTTTTTATGGTACATAGAATAGTGGAAAGAGCATGAATTTTGGCACAGACCTGGGTTTAAAACCCAGCATTGCCATTTACTGTGGGCAAATTACTTAAGCTCTTTGAGGCTTGGTTCTTCAACTGTAAATTGGGAATGATATCTACTTGGAGGATGGTGGGTAGGATAATATTCCTAAGACACCTATTCCTAAGACACCTAGAAAATAGTAAGTGCTCAATAAAATGGTAGCTATTATTCAAATATTTACAAGTTAGCAGGTAACTAAGAAACTTAGGATCCTAGTGAGGGAAGAACACTCCATTGAACTCATTCCTTTACTTCCCAATGGTACAGAAAAAAACATTGCAACCTACTCTAGGACAAGGGAGATTGCACTGTTACCACAGCTTCAACTTTATTACTCTTTTTTTTTTCCCAAGAAATGGGGTCTTACATGCCAGGCTGGCCTCAAACTCCTGGCCTCCAGTGAAAGTGATCCTCCCACCTCAGCCTCCCAAACTGCTGGGATTACAAGCATGAGCCATTGTGCCTGGCCACTTTATTACTCTTGAATAAAGTTTCAGTTCCCACTTTGTGCAGTTTATGGATCCCCTTCTCTAAAATGACTTCCCGTCCCTGTCCTCTTCTTCCTGTCCCTTCATCCACAACCCAGATAACTCCTGTTAGTCCTTCAAAATTCAGCTCAGACACATGGATCTTTATTTCCTGTTCTTCAAATAGGCCAAGCCTGTTCCTGTCTCAGGGACTTTACCCATGCTATTCCCTTCTCTTGCATCATTCTGCCCACAGAGCTTCATAGACTGGCTGCTTCTCATCCTTCAAGTCACAGCTTAAGTGTCACTATTTCAGAGTGATCTTTCCTAACCACCTCATGCACATATTTACCCCACAGTCATCTGCTATCTCATTAGTTGCATTATTTTATTCATAGGATCATCACTACCTGAAGAAAGAGCTCATTTATTATTTTTCTTACATAATGTTCTGCCTTCCACCACTAAGCTTCACTGGATCAGAAATTGTATCTTTCTTTTTCACCACATATAATCTCTGAACCTAGAACAGTGCCTGGTACACTGTAGTGTTCAATAAAGATTTATGAATCTGCTCAGGGAAGCCTTTCTTTACCCCTAGGCTGAATTAGATACATCTTTGAATTCCATTATCCTTTGGGCATGTTTCTTTGTATAGCACCTGAACTATATTGTAATTGCTAATTGTGTTATTTTAAAAATACTTTTTATGCATCCTTCCATGGTAGTAAAGCTTTTAGGGGTGAGATGGGAAAGAAGAAGGAAAAGAGGTAAAACCCAAGAAGATAGCAGGTTGGAAACAATACTGGGTTGTCAGTAAGAATGCTAAATCAATGGAGTTTTCAATCCATTTCTCATTAAAAACTTTCCAGGGACCTGGAGAGAGGAGAATATCTTCTTGGGAACTACAAGCCTGTCTTGGAGCACAGCAGTGGAGTAGAACTAGTGTCCTTGTGCAGTCAGGAATCCACAGGGCCCTGAGTCTCCCTCAGCCCCTGAGTGGCATGGAAGGACTACGTAAGCTCTTCATGTCACACAGAGGAAAGGAGACAGATGAAATTCTGATTGGCAGGATTTAGGAATTTTGCTGCAAAAGGGGCTCAGTAAGCCAGTAGCTGAGGGCTGTTATAGGGCAGATGAGGGCATCAAATGAAAGCTCTGGTGAGCCTTAGGATTGTGCAGCACAGAGAAAGCCAAAACAGGGGCCTGGTCCACAGAGGGCCAGTACAAAAACCCACATGTAGGGCCGAGCCCCCTCTTCTGATATAACATCAACCCAGTAAGTTCCATAAAACCCAGATGTCAGCAGGGCATGGTGTCTGGCTCCTGTAATCCCAGCACTTTGGGAGGCTGAAGCAGGTGGATCACAAAGTCAGGAGTTCGAGACCAGCCTGACCAACATGGAGAAACCCCAACTCTACTAAAAATTAGCCGGGCATAGTGGCGTGTGCCTGTAATCCCAGCTACCCAGGAGGCTGAGGCAGGGGAATTGCCTGCACCCAGGAGGTGGAGGTTGCAGTGTGCCAAGATCATGTCACTGCACTCCAGCCTGAGCGACAGAGCAAGGCTCCATCTCAAAAAAAAAAAAAAAAAAAAAAACCCAGATGTCATCCTGCCACATAGAAGGCTGGAGGAGAAACAGCCCTGACAGGGAGTTAAATTTTGAATTGACTGAATATTTAGGCAAAATAAGGCTGTCTAAACCAGAAAGATGGAAATACCTTTAATTAGCAAATTTGAGGATCTTCCCACACCACCCCCTCCTTCCCATTATTTAGTGAGATAGAGGCTGTGAAGTGTAGACTCCTTATAAAAAAATAAAGATTGGTGCCTTTTTACTTTTTGCTTTTGTGTTGTAGTATGAAACCCAGCCCCTTGCTATTATTTTTTTCCTCTCCTTCCCTGTCTTCCACTCTTTAGACTATGCACTCTTTGAGGACAGTCTATATCTTCCAATTATGCAATCCTATTTTCTAGCACAGAAAGGAGCCATAAATGTGAGCTACATGTATAATTTCACATTTTCTAATAGCCACATTTAAAAACTCTTAAGAAACAGATAAATTTAATTTTAACAAAATATTTAACCCAGTATAGCTAAAATATTATCATTATAATGTAATCAATATAAAAATTATTAATGACATAATTTTTTTATCAAGTCTTTAAAATCTGGTGTATATTTTACATTGACAACACATCTCACTTTGGGCTAGCCACCTTTCCAGTGCTCAATAGCTACGTGTAGCTAGTTCTTAACTTTATTGGACAGCAGAGGTCACACACAAGCACCTCCATAGAGTAAGTAAAAAATAAATGTTCAACAGAAGAATTTATAATACTAAATGTTATCATTATAATATCTTCCTGCCTCTTAAGAAGGTTTTGTTTTTCTTTCAAAGTGGGGCAGTACAACAAATTTTACTTTACCTTTGAAGTATAGCATCTACAATGCTTAACCAATAATATATTTAGCATTAAATTTAGAAACAATACATAAAACATATCTTTTAACATGTCTTAAAATGCAGATTCAGGTATGACATTGGCTTTACTGTGTTTGTGTGAAATCATAGCTCAAAAATCTAGCAGTCCCTTGTATAATAAATATATGTATACTTTGCCCTAAATTGCATGGGCCATAGCTGACATTTGTGTAGCCTGTTATAATCTACTATTATATATTAATATTTCATAGAATCCAGAGACTGTTTTTTAATTCAACTGAGATTGTTAAATATGAATTCTAAATTTCTCTTCAAAGAATTAATATGTCTGTATGTTCAATTCTTTGCCTTCTACTTTTAAACATAACTTCCTCATAAAGCAACCTTTTCTGATACCTACTGCAACTTGACTCATTCTCCACCTTGACTCATTCTGATTACCAACTCCACCCTGACTCATTCTCCACCCTGACTCATTCTGATTCATTCTCCATCCTGACTCATTTCATCATCATTTGTCCCCCCAAACCACTCACCCCATCACTCTCTTTAACTTAGTCAATCAGAATTAGTTTAGCCTGTGTGGTCTAACCCTAGCCAATACGGGAATAACACAGGAATAGTGACCACATGCATCAGGAATAAGAACCCCTTTCCCTCCCTTGTCGAAGTACACACTCATCATTGCTCCATCTGTAAGGGCACACCTTTCTGTAGAAGTACTTTGCCTTGCTGAGAATTAAAAAGAAAATTTTATATTTGAGTGTTATTTCTTTTGTGGCACTGAACCTTTATTTACAACAACTTGGGGGCTCGTCTGGGATTACATTCCCCTCTGGGGATCGTCTCTGGTTCTCTCTCATGAGGAGGTGTGCACCCTGCCCCTTGTGGCAGCCTCAGGGGTGAGAAATCAGAACCTACCCAGTGCAAGGAATAACCCAAGCTCTCAGCAATGTGAAAAAAAATAAACTGGCCAGCAACCTAGTTTAAAGGATCCTCACATACTGCAGCAATGACTCTGTGCACAGACCAAGGAAGGAGAAGTCGTGGGAGCCGGTAAAGTATTTCCTTGGTGGTTGGGACCAAGAAAACCGCAGCAGGGATGGTGAAGTACTCCTTGGTCAGGGTGGCTTAGAGGTTAAAAAGAGGTGAGACATCCCTACTGGGGGGGATTGAACCTTACACAAACCTCCAGTAGTAGAATAGGCAAGAGATTTCCATGGGGGAAATTGAGCCTCACCCCAAAAAGGCAAGAAATTTCCAGTGGGGGAAATTGAGCTTCACCCCAAAAGGCAAGAAATTTACAGTTGGGGAAATTGAGCCTCACCCCAAAAGGTGAGAAAATTCCAGTAAGGCAAATTGAACCTTGAACGTTACCCCAAAACCATCAAGATGGGATATACCCTCAAGCAAGACAGGAAGCAAGGGGGACAAAGATGGTAACAAAGATATCCCCCCGGATAGCCCCCTAGGTCTCATGCGAAAACACTGGAAAGATAATGAAAGGACTAAACATAGGAAAAAGCAACAAATGATAAAATATTACTGTTTTATTTGGACTCAGGGACCCATCCTCAAACCCTCAATCTTCTTGCCAAAGTTTGGGTCGAATGAGGATGTAATGTGTCAGCTTCTAATCTGATATGTTAATGATAAAAGTCCAGTATCTCAAGAAGAACTAGGCTATGCCCTTTGTTGGAGGCAAGGACCTGCCCTCCTTTCTCCCTTAAAAACAAATAAGGAAGAACCCAATCTGACACCTCAAAATGAAAAGTCATAAGAGCCAGCTCTCATGCATAAAGACTCCAGCACATGGGATCCCCTAGACTACCTTCCCCCATTCAGTGTCCCCAATCTTTCCCCTCAGACAGCCACTGCTGCCTCAGATCCTGTTCCAAATTCCCCCTCTACTCATGTTATCCCTCCTCCTTATAACCCTGACTCTTGGTAATTACCATCCCACCAGCCTGTTCCCTCCCAACCTAAATACCCCTCTCTAAAAGGACTCCAGCATGAGGTAGAACAATATAAAAAAGATATTCAGAATTTCCCATTTCCCTCTGTACCTAAGAGGTCAGCCCCGACCTTCTTCCCTTTGAAAGAGGTACCACAAGGAGGGGGGGCCATTGGCTTTATAAATGCTCCCTTAACCAGTTCAGAAGTCTGGAATTTTTAAAAGGAGCTTAAACCACTACTAGATAACCCTTATGGAGGGCAGACCAAATTGACCAATTCTTAGGACCTCAGTTATATACTTGGGTAGAGTTAATGTTCATCTTGGGCATCCTCTTTTCAGGGGAAGAAAGGAGTATAATTCGTAGGGCTGCTATGGTGGTTTGGGAACGTGAGGACCCTCCCAGTGAAAATGTTTCTACCACGGATGAGAAATTCCCTGCCCGAGACCCCTGGTGGGACAATAACAATGCAGATCACCAGGAAAATATGCAGGACCTAAGGGAGATGATAATAAAAGGAATTTGGGAATCAGTACCCCAAACCCAAAATCTTTCTAAAGCACTTGATATATAACAGGAAAAGGATGAAGTGCCTGTGAGATGCCTAGACAGACTGAGGGAGTAAATGAGGCAATCTGCAGGCCTCAGTTTGGATGATCCCCTTGGGCAAGGAATGTCAAAACTCCAATTTGTCACTAAAAGTTGGCCTGACATTTCAAAAAAGTTACAAAAGATAGACAATTGGGAAGACTGCCCCCTAAATGAGTTTCTCAGGGAAGCTCAGAAAGTATACATGAAAAAGGATGAAGAAAAACAGAAAGAAAAGGCAAAACTTATGTTTTCACCTTCCAACAGATGGCTCCAAACCCAGGTACTTCTAGACAGAGGTTCCAGGGAGCCAGAAACTATAAAGGGTCTGAACCTCTTTTAAAGGATCCCAGCCTCCATCTGGAGGATCAAGGTCCTTGTCTACCAGCCCCCCTAAAGAGTATGGGGGAGCAAGGTTAAAGAATCCCAGAATTAAGAGGGAGGAAGGACAAGATAGGTGCTATAGATGTGGAAGAACAGGCCACTACAAGAGATGTCCTGAACTAAGAAAGGAGAAAGAAGCCCTTCCACTCATGACTTTCAAGGAAGAATAGGGGGCTCAGGGGCTCTGTCTCTTTTATCTTGAGTCCCACCAGGATCCCTTGATAAATTTGGAGGTGGGACCTAAACATGAGCTTATCATCTTTTTAGTTGATTCAGGGGCTGCTCGCTCCTCTATTTGTTTCCTCCCATCTAATGTTGTCTCCTCCTCAGAGGAACTTTTAGTCTCTGGGGTTAAAGGGGAAGGATGTAGAGCAAAAATGTTATAAAGCACAGAAGTTAGATACCAGGATCACTCAACTTATATTCAGTTCTTGATAATCCCTGAAGCAGGAATTAATTTACTGGGGAAGGATTTAATGCTAAAGTTGGGCATAGGTCTACAAGTCAGCCCAAGAGGATTCCTCACCTCATTAAACTTACTCACTGTCAGGCTTCTGAGCCAAAGTTCAGCCATTGTAATCCCGGTAACCTGCACATATACATCCAGGTGGCCTGCAGGAGCCAAGAAGTCTGGGGCAACCCAAAACTACAAAAGAAGTGAAACAGCCAGCTCCTGTCTTAACTGATTGACCAACCTTATGACATTCCATTATGACTTGTTCCTGCCCTGTCCCAACTGATCGATCGACCTCATGACATTCTTCTTCTGGACAATGATTCTCATGATCTCCCTACCATGCAGCTTGTGACCCCCTCCTCTGATGACAATAGATAACCACCTTTAACTGTAACTTTCCACTGCTTACCCCAGTCCTATAAAACTACCCCACCCCATCTCCCTTTGCTGACGCTCTTTCTGGACTCAGTCCACTTGCCCCCAAGTGAAATACAGCCTTGTTGCTCACACAAAGCCTGTTGGTGGACTCTCTTCACACAGACATGCTTGACATTTAGTGCCATGACTCAGACTGGGGGACCTCCCTTGGGAGATCAATCCCCAGTCTTCCTGCTCTTTGCTCCATGAGAACATCCACCTATGACCTCAGGTCTTCAGACCGGCCCAAGAAACACCTCACCAACTTTAAATCAGGTAAGCGGCCTCTTTTTACTCTCTTCTCCAACCTCTCTCACTATCCCTCAACCTCTTTCTCCTTTCATTTTTAGCACCACCCTTCAATCTCTCCCTTCCCTTAATTTCAGTTCCTTTCCTTTTCTGGTAGAGATAGAGGAGACACATTTTATCTGTGAACCCAAAACTCCGGTTCCAGTCATGGACTCAGGAAGACAGTCTTCCCTTGGTGTCTAATCACTGTGGGGATGCCTGCCTGATTATTCACCATCATTCCAGAGGTGTTCGATCACCACAGGGAAGCCTGCCTTGATCCTCCACCTTGGTGGCAAGGACTACCTCCTCTGGGTGACAAGTACCATCCCCCTCTCTCCGTGTCTCTACCCCTTTTTTCCCTAAACTTAACTTTTTACTATAGGCAACCTTCTGCCCTCCATTCCTCCTTCTTCCCCCTTAGCCTGTGTTCTTAAAAACTTGAAACCTCTTCAACTCTCACCTGATCTAAAACCTAAGCATCTTCTTTTCTTCTGCAACACCGTTTGGCCCCAATACAAACTTGATAATGGCTCTAAATGGCCAGAAAACAGCACTTTTGATTTCTCCATCCTACAAGATCTAGATAATTTTGTCAAAAATGGGTAAATGATCTGAGGTGCCTGACGTCCAGGCATTTCTTTTACACCTTGGTCCCTCCCTAGTCTCTGCTCCCAATGCAACTCATCCCAAATCTTTCTTCTTTCTCTCCTGTCTGTTCCTTCAGTCTCCACCCCAAGCTCTGAGTCCTTTAAATCCTCCTTTCCTATGGACCCATCTGACCTCTCCCCTCCTTCCCGGGCTGCTCCTTGCCAGGCCAAGCCAGGTCCCAATTCTTCCTCAACCTCCGCTCCCCCACCCTATAATCCTTCTATCACCTCCCGTCCTCACACCCAGTCTGGCTTACAGTTTCGTTCCATGACTAGCCATCCCCCACCTGCCCAACAATTTCCTCTTAGACAGGTGGCTGGAGCTGAAGGCATAGTCAAAGTTAATGCTCCTTTTTCTTCATCTGACCTCTCCCAAATCAGTTAGAATTCAGGCTCTTTTTCATCAAATATAAAAACCCAGCCCAGTTCATGGCCCATTTGGCAACAACCCCTTAGACGTTTTACTGTCCTAGACCCAGAGAGGCCAGAAGGCTGTCTTATTCTCAATATGCATTTTATTATCCAATCTGCTCCTGACATTAGAAAAAGCTCCAAAAATTGGATTCTGGCACTCAAACTCCACAACAGGACTTAATTAACCTCGCCTTCAATGTATACAATAATAAAAAAAAGGCAGCCAAACAGTAACATATTTCTGAGTTGCAATTACTTGCCTCTGCTGTGAGAGAAACCCCAGCTACATCTCCAGCACACAAGAACTTCAAAACACCTAAACTGCAGTGGTCAGGCATTCCTCCAGGATCTCCTCCCCAAGGATCTTGCTTCAAGTGCCAAAAATCTGGCCACTGGGCCAAGGAATGCCCACAGCCCAGGATTCCTCCTAAGCCAAGTCCCATCATTGTGGGACCCCACTGGAAATTGGACTGTCCAACTCACCCAGCAGCCACTCCCAGAGTCCCTGGAACTCTGGCTCAAGGCTGTCTGACTGACTCCTTCCCAGATCTTCTCGGCTTAGTGGCTGAAGATTACTACTGCCTGATCGCCTCAGAAGCCTCCTGGACCATCACAGACACTTTGGGTAACTCTTACAGTGGAGGGTAAGTCCGTCATCTCCTTCTTAATCAATACGGAGGCTACCCACTCCACATTACCTTCTTTTCAAGAGCCTGTTTCCCTTGCCTCCATAACTGTTCTGGGTATTGACGGCCAGGCTTCTAAACCTCTTAAAACTCCCCAACTTTGGTGCCAACTTGGACAACATTCTTTTATGCACTCCTTTTTAGTTATCCTCACGTGCCCAGTTCCCTTATTAGGTGGAAATGTTTTAACAAAATTATCCACTACCCTGATTATTCCTGGACTACAGCCACATCTCATTGCTGCCCTTCTTCCCAACCCAAAGCCTCCTTCACATCTTCCTCTTGTATCCCCCAACCTTAACCCACATGTATGGGACACCTCTACTCCCTCGCTGGCAACTGATCACATGCCCATTACTATCCCGTTAAAACCTAATTACTCTTACCCGACTCAATGCCAGTATCCCATCCCACAGCATCTTTAAGGGGGTTAAAGCCTGTTATCACTCGCCTACTACAGCATGGGCTTCTAAAGCCTACAAAATCTCCTTACAATTCCCCCATTTTACCTGTCCAAAAACCAGACAAGTCTTATAGGTTTGTTCAGGATCTGCACCTTATCAACCAAATTGTTTTGCCTATCCACCCTGTGGTGCCCAACCCATACATATTCTGTCCTCAATACCTCCATCCACAACTCACTATTCCATTCTTGATCTTAATATGCTTTTTCACTATTCCCCTGCACCGCTGATCCCAGCCTCTCTTTGCTTTTACCTGGATTGATCCTGATACCCATCAGTCCCAGCAGCTTACCTGGGCTATACTGCCACAAGGCTTCCAGGACAGCCCTCATTACTTCAGTCAAGTTTTTTCTCATGATTTACTTTCTTTCCACCCCTCTGCTTCTCACCTTATTCAATATATTGATGACCTTCTACTCTGTAGTATCTCCTTTGAGTCTTCTCAACAACATACCCTCCTGCTCCTTCAACATTTATTCTCCAAAGGATATTGCATATCTCCCTCCAAAGCCCAAATTTCTTCCTCATCCATTACATATCTCAGCATAATTCATAAAAACACATGTGCTCTCCCTGCTGATCGTGTCCAGCTAATCTCCCAAATCCCAACCCCTTCTACAAAGCAACAACTCCTTTCTTCCCTAGGCATGGTTAGGTACTTTTGCCTTTGGATACCTGGTTTTGCCATCCTGACTAAACCATTACATAATTTCACAAAATAAAACCTAGCTGACCACATAGATCCTAAATCCTTTCCCCACTCCTCTTTCCATTCCTTAAAAACAGCCCTAGAAGCTGCTCCCACACTAGCTCTCCCTAACTCATCCCAACTCTTTTTCATTACATACAGTCGAAGTGCAGGGCTGTGCGGTCGGAATTCTTATACAAGAGCTGGGACCATGCCCTGTAGCCTTTCTATCCAAACAACTTGACCTTACTGTTTTAGGCTGGCCCCCACATTATTCCTGATACCACACCTGACCCCCATGACTGTATCTCTCTGATCCACCTGACATTCACTCCATTTCCCCATATTTCTTTATTTCCTGTTCCTCACCCCGATCACACTTGGTTTATTGATGGCAGTTCCACCAGGCCTAATCGCCACTCACCAGCAAAGGCAGGCTATGCTGTAGTATCTTCCACATCTATCATTGAGGCTACCACTCTGCCCCTCTCCACTACCTCTCAGCAAGCCAAATTCATTGCCCTAACTTGGGCCTTCACTCCTGCAAAGGGACTATGCATCAATATTTATACTGATGCAAAAGCCATCAAAGGGCCTCAGACCCCATTGCTCAAGGCAACAATTATGCTGATAAGACAGCTAAAGGAGCAACCAGTATTCCTACTTCTGTCCCTCATGGCCAGCTTTTCTCCTTCTCATCAGTCACATCTACTTACTCTTCCACTGAAGTTTCCACCTATCAATCCCTCCCCACTCAAGGCAAATGGTTCTCAGACCAAGGAAAATATCTCCTTCCAGCTTCACAGAATCATTCCATTCTATTGTCCTCTCATAGCCTCTTCCATATAAGTTACAGCCACAAGCCCATCTCTTAAAACTTCTCATTTCCTTTTAGACATTACCCTGCATTAAGGACCGTTCCAAGATGGCTGAATAGAAACAGCTCCAGTCTGCAGCTGCCAGCGTGATTGACACAGAAGATGGGTGTTTTCTGCCTTTCCAACTGAGGTACCTTGTTCATCTCACTGGGACTGGTTGGACAGTGGGTGCAGCCCACGGAGGGTGAGCTGAAGCAGGGCGGGGCATTGCCTCACCCGGGAAGCACGAGGGGTTGGGGGATTTCCATTTCTTAGCGAAGGGAAGCCGTGACAGACTGTACCTGGAAAATCGGGACATTGCCACCCAAATACTGTGCTTTTCCAAAGGTCTTAGAAAAGGTCACACCAGGAGATTATATTCCGCACCTGGCGCAGCGGGTCCCATGCCCACAGAGCCTTGGTCACTGCTAGTGCAGCAGTCTGAGATTGAACTGTGAGGCGGTAGCCTGGCTGGCGGAGGAGCATCCGCCATTGCTGAGTCTTGAGTAGGTAAACAAAGCAGTCAGGAAGCTCAAACTGGGTGGAGACCACGCAGTTCAAGGAGGCCTGCCTGCCTCTGTAGACTCCACCTCTGGGGGCAGGGCATAGCTGAACAAAAGGCAGCAGAAACTTCTACAGACTTAAACATACCTGTCTGACAGCTCTGAAGAGAGCAGTGGTTCTCCCAGCATGGTGTTTGAGCTCTGAGAATGGACAGACTACCTCCTCAAGTGGGTCCTTGACCTCCGAGTAGCCTAACTGGGAGACACCTCCCAGTAGGAGCCGACTGACACCTCATATAGCCAGGTGCCCCTCTGAGATGAAGCTCCCAGAGGAAGGATCAGGCAGCAATATTTGCTGTTCTGCAGCCTCCACTGGTGATACCCAGGCAAACAGGGTCTGGAGTGGACCTCCAGCAAACTCCAACAGACCGGCAGGTGAGGGACCTGACTGTTAGAAGGAAAACTAACAAACAGAAAGGAATAGCATCAACAGCAACAAAAAGGACATCCACACCAAAACCCCATCTGTAGGTAACCATCATCACAGACCAAAGGTAGATAAAACCACAAAGATGGGGAGAAACCAGAGCAGAAAAACTGAAAATTCTAAAAACCAGAGGACCCTTCTCCTCCAAAGGATAGCAGCTCATCTTCAGCAATGGAACAAAGCTGCACAGAGAATGACTTTGATGAGTTGACAGAAGTAGGCATCAGAAGGTCAGTAATAACAAACTTCTCTGAGCTAAAGGAGGATGTTTGAACCCACCACAAGGAAGCTAAAAACCTTGAAAAAAGATTAGACTAATGGCTAACTAGAAGAAAAAGTGTAGAGAAGACCTTAAATGACCTGATGGAGCTGAAAACCATGGCATGAGAACTATGTGACACATGCACAAGCTTCAGTAACTGATTCGATCAAGTGGAAGAAAGGGTATCAGTGATTGAAGATCAAATTAATGAAATGAAGCAAGAAGAGAAGTTTAGGGAAAAAAGAATAAAAAGAAACAAACAAAGCCTCCAAGAAATATGGGACTATGTGAAAAGACCAAATCTACGTCTGATTGGTGTACCTGAAAGTGACAGAGTGAATGGAACCAAGCTGGAAAACACTCTGCAGGATATTATCCAGGAGAACTTCCCCAACCTAGCAAGGCAGGCCAACATTCAAGTTCAGGAAATACAGAGAACACCACAAAGATACTCCTTGAGAAGAGCAACCAAAAGATGCATAATTGTCAGATTCACCAAAGTTGAAATGAAGGAAAAAATGTTAAGGGCAGCCAGAGAGAAAGGTCAGGTTACCCATACAGGGAAGCCCGTCAGACTAACAGCTGATCTCTCAGCAGAAACTCTACAAGCCAGAAGAGAGTGGGGGCCAATATTCAACATTCTTAAAGAAAAGAATTTTCAAGGCAGTATTTCATAACCAGCCAAACTAAGCTTCATAAGTGAAGGAGAAATAAAATCTTTAACAGACAAACAAATGCTGAGAGATTTTGTCACCACCAGGCCTGCCTTACAAGAGCTCTTGAAGGAAGCACTAAACATGGAAAGGAACAACTGGAAACAGCCACTGCAAAACCATGCCAAATTGTAAAGACCATCAAGGCTAGGAAGAAACTGCATCAACTAACGGGCAAAACAACCAGCTAATATTATAATGACAGGATCAAATTCACACATAATATTAACCTTAAATGTAAATGGGCTAAATGCCCCAATTAAAAGAAACAGCACTGGCAAATTGGATAAACAGTCAAGACCCATCAGTGTGCTGTATTCAGGAGACCCATCTCACATGCAAAGACACACATAGGCTCAAAATAAAGGCACAGAGGAAGATCTACCAAGCAAACGGAAAGCAAAAAAAAGCAGGGGTTGCAATCCTAGTCTCTGATAAAACAGATTTTAAAGTAACAAAGATCAAAAGAGACAAGGAAGGCCATTACACAACAGTAAAGGGATCAATGCAACAAGAAGAGCTAACTATCCTAAATATATATGCACCCAATACAGGAGCACCCAGATTCATAAAGCAAGTCCTTAGAGACCTACAAACAGACTTAGACTCCCACACAATACTAATGGGAGACTTTAACACTCCACTGTCAACATTAGACAGATCAACAGGACAGAAGGTTAACAAGGATATCCAAGACTTGAACTCAGCTCTGCACCAAGCTGACCTAACAGACATCTACAGAACTCTCCACCCCAAATCAACAGAATAGACATTCTTCTCAGCACCACATTGCACTTATTCCAAAATTGACCACACAGTTGGAAGCAAAGCACTCCTCAGCAAATGTAAAAGAACAGAAATCAAAACAAACTGTCTCTCAGACCACAGTGCAATCAAACTAGAACTCAGGATTAAGAAACTCACTCAAAACTGCTCAACTACATGGAAACTGAACAACCTGCTCCTGAATGACTACTGGGTACATAATGAAATGAAGGCAGACATAAAGATGTTCTTTGAAACCAATGAGACCATAGACACAACATACCAGAATCTCTGGGACACATTTTAAGCAGTGTGTAGAGGGAAATTTATAGCACTAAATGCTCACAAGAGAAAGCAGGAAAGATCTAAAATTGACACCCTAACATCACAATTAAAAGAACTAGAGAAGCAAGAGCAAATACATTCAAAAGCTAGCAGAAGGCAAGAAATAACTATGATCAGAGCAGAACTGAAGGAAATAGAGACACAAAAAACCCTTCAAAAAATCAATGAATCCAGGAGCTGGTTTTTTGAAAAGATCAGCAAAATTGATAGACTGCTAGCAAGACTAATAAAGAAGAAAAGAGAGAAGAATCAAATAGACGTAATAAAAAATGATAAAGGGGATATCACCACTGATCCCTCAGAAATACAAACTACCATCAGAGAATACTATAAACACCTCTATGCAAATAAAGTAGAAAATCTAGAAGAAATGGAGAAATTTCTGCACATATACACCCTCCCTAGACTAAACCAGGAAGAAGCTGAGTCCCTGAATAGACCAATAACAGGCTCTGAAATTGAGTCAATAATTAATACCCTACCAACCAAAAAAAAGTCCAGGACCAGATGGATTCACAGCGGAATTCTACCAGAGGTACAAAGAGGAGCTGATACCATTCCTTCTGAAACTATTCCAATTAATAGAAAAAGAGGGAATCCTCCCTAACTCATTTTATGAGGCCAGCATTATCCTGATACCAAAGCCTGGCAGAGACACAACAAAAAAAGAGAATTTTAGACCAACATCCCTGATGAACATCAATGCAAAAATCCTCAATAAAATACTGGCAAACTGAATCCAGCAGCACATCAAAAAGCTTATCCACCACCATCAAGTTGGCTTCATCCCTGGGATACAAGGCTGGTTCAACATATACAAATCAATAATCATAATCCATGACATAAACAGAACCAAAGGCAAAATCCACATGATTATCTCAATAGATGCAGACAAGGCCTTCGACAAAATTCAACAGCCCTTCATGCTAAAAACTCTCAATAAACTAGGTAGTGATGGAACGTATCTCAAAATACTAACAGCTATTTATGACAGACCCACAGCCAATATCATACTGAATGGGCAAAAACTGGAAGCATTCCCTTTGAAAACTGCCACAAGACAGAGATGCCCTCTCTCACCACTCCTATTCAACATAGTGTTGGAAGTTCTGGCCAGGGCAATCAGGCAGGAGAAAGAAATAAAGAGTATTCAATTAGGAAAAGAGGAAGTAAAATTGTCTCTGTTTGCAGATGACATGATTGTATATTTAGAAAACCCCATCATCTCAGCCCAAAATCTCCTTAACTTGATAAGCAACTTCAGCAAAGTCTCAGGATACAAAATCAATGTACAAAAATCACAAGCATTTCCATACACCAATAACAGACAAACAGAGAGCCAAATCATGAGTGAAATCCCATTCACAATTGCTACAATGTGAATAAAATACCTAGGAATCCAACTTACAAGGGATGTGAAGGACTTCATCAAGGAGAACTACAAACCACTGCTCAATGAAATAAAAGAGGACAGAAACAAATGGAAGAACATTCCATGCTCATGGATAGGAAGAATCAATATCGTGAAAATGGCCATACTGCCCAAGGTAATTTATAGATTCAAGGCCATCCCCATCAGGCTATCAATGACTTTCTTCACAAAATTGGAAAAAACTACTTTAAAGTTCATATGGGGGGAGGAGCCAAGATGGCCGAATAGGAACAGCTCCGGTCTACAGCTCCCAGCCTGACTGACACAGAAGACGGGTGATTTCTGCATTTCCATCTGAGGTACCGGGTTCATCTCACTAGGGAGTGCCAGACAGTGGGCGCAGGTCAGTGGGTGCGCGCACCGTGCGCGAGCCGAAGCAGGGCGAGGCATTGCCTCACTCGGGAAGCACAAGGGGTCAGGGAGTTACCTTTCCTAATCAAAGAAAGTGGTGACGGATGGCACCTGGAAAATCAGGAAAATCGGGTCACTCCCACCCGAATACTGTGCTTTTCCGACGGGCTTAAAAAACGGCACACCACGAGATTATATCCACCACCTGGCTCGGAGGGTCCTACCCCACAGAGTCTCACTGATTGCTAGCACAGCAGTCTGAGATCAAACTGCAAGGCGGCAGCGAGGCTGGGGGAGGGGCGCCCACCATTGCCCAGGCTTGCTTAGGTAAACAAAGCAGCCGGGAAACTCGAACTGGGTGGAGCCCACCACAGCTCAAGGAGGCCTGCCTGCCTCTGTAGGCTCCACCTCTGGGGGCAGGGCACAGACAAACAAAAAGACAGCAGTAACCTCTGCAGACTTAAATGTCCCTGTCTGAAAGCTTTGAAGAGAGCAGTGGTTCTCCCAGTACGCAGCTGGAGATCTGAGAATGGGCAGACTGCCTCCTCAAGTGGGTCCCTGACCCCTGACCCCCAAGCAGCCTAACTGGGAGGCACCCTCCAGCAGGGGCACACTGACACCTTACACTGCAGGGTACTCCAACAGACCTGCAGCTGAGGGTCCTGTCTGTTAGAAGGAAAATTAACAAACAGAAAGGACATCCACACCAAAAACCCATCTGTACATCACCATCATCAAAGACAAAAAGTAGATAAAACCACAAAGATGGGGAAAAAACAGAACAGAAGAACTGGAAACTCTAAAAATCAGAGCACCTCTCCTCCTCCAAAGGAACGCAGTTCCTCACCAGCAACAGAACAAAGCTGGACGGAGAATGACTTTGACGAGTTGAGAGAAGAAGGCTTCAGACGATCAAATTACTCTGAGCTATGGGAGGACATTCAAACCAAAGGCAAAGAAGTTGAAAACTTTGAAAAAAATTTAGAAGAATTTATAACTATAAAAACCAATACAGAGAAGTGCTTAAAGGAGCTGATGGAGCTGAAAACCAAGGCTCTAGAACTACGTGAAGAATGCAGAAGCCTCAGTAGCTGATGCGATCAACTGGAAGAAAGGGTATCAGCGATGGAAGATGAAATGAATGAAATGAAGTGAGAAGGGAAGTTTAGAGAAAAAAGAATAAAAAGAAATGAGCAAAG
Source organism: Pan troglodytes (assembly GCF_028858775.2). Classification (NCBI taxonomy): domain Eukaryota; kingdom Metazoa; phylum Chordata; class Mammalia; order Primates; family Hominidae; genus Pan; species Pan troglodytes. The sequence continues at coordinate 69,468,173 of NC_072402.2, forward strand.
CCTCCAAGAAATATGGGACTATGTGAAAAGACCAAATCTACGTCTGATTGGTGTACCAGAAAGTGATGGGGAGAATGGAACCAAGTTGGAAAACACTCTGCAGGATATTATCCAGGAGAATTTCCCCAATCTAGCAAGGCAGGCCAACGTTCAGATTCAGGAAATACAGAGAACACCATAAAGATACTCCTCGAGAAGAGCAACTCCAAGACACATAATTGTCAGATTCACCAAAGTTGAAATGAAGGAAAAAATGTTAAGGGCAGCCAGAGAGAAAGGTCGGGTTACCCTCAAAGGGAAGCCCATCAGACTAACAGCTGATCTCTCCGCAGAAACCCTACAAGCCAGAAGAGAGTGGGGGCCAATATTCAACATTCTTAAAGAAAAGAATTTTCAACCCAGAATTTCATATCCAGCCAAACTAAGCTTCATAAGTGAAGGAGAAATAAAATCCTTTATAGACAAGCAAATGCTGAGAGATTTTGTCACCACCAGGCCTGCCCTAAAAGAGCTCCTGAAGGAAGCACGAAACATGGAAAGGAACAACCGGTACCAGCCACTGCAAAATCATGCCAAAATGTAAAGACCATTGAGACTAGGAAGAAACTGCATCAACTAACGAGCAAAATAACCAGCTACCATCATAACGACAGGATCAAATTCACACATAACACTATCATCTTTAAATGTAAATGGACTAAATGCTCCAATTAAAAGACACAGACTGGCAAACTGGATAAAGAGTCAAGACCCATCAGTGTGCTGTATTCAGGAAACCCATCTCACATGCAGAGACACACATAGGCTCAAAATAAAAGGATGGAGGAAGATCTACCAAGCAAATGGAAAACAAAAATGGCAAGGGTTGCAATCCTAGTCTCTGATAAGACAGACTTTAAACCAACAAAGATCAAAAGAGACAAAGAAGGCCATTACATAATGGTAAAGGGATCAATTCAATAAGAAGAGCTAACTATCCTAAATATATATGCACCCAATACAGGAGCACCCAGATTCATAAAGCAAGTCCTGAGTGACCTACAAAGAGACTTAGACTCCCACACATTAATAATGAGAGACTTTAACACCCCACTGTCAACATTAGACAGATCAACGAGACAGAAAGTCAACAAGGATACCCAGGAATTGAACTCAGCTCTGCACCAAGCGGACCTAATAGACATCTACAGAACTCTCCACCCCAAATCAACAGAATATACATTTTTTTTCAGCACCACACCACACCTATTCCAAAATTGACCACATAGTTGGTAGTAAAGCTCTCCTCAGCAAATGTAAAAGAACAGAAATTATGACAAACTATCTCTCAGACCACAGTGCAATCAAACTAGAACTCAGGATTAAGAAACTCACTCAAAATTGCTCAACTACATGGAAACTGAACAACCTGCTCCTGAATGACTACTGGGTACATAATGAAATGAAGGCAGACATAAAGATGTTCTTTGAAACCAACGAGAACAAAGACACAACATACCAGAATCTCTGGGATGCATTCAAAGCAGTGTGTAGAGGGAAATTTATAGCACTAAATGCTCACAAGAGAAAGCAGGAAAGATCCAAAATTGACACCCTAACATCACAATTAAAAGAACTAGAAAAGCAAGAGCAAACACATTCAAAAGCTAGCAGAAGGCAAGAAATAACTAAAATCAGAGCAGAACTGAAGGAAATAGAGACACAAAAAACCCTTCAAAAAATTAATGAATCCAGGAGCTGGTTTTTTGAAAGGATCAACAAAATTGATAGACCACTAGCAAGACTAATAAAGAAAAAAAGAGAGAAGAATCAAATAGATGCAATAAAAAATGATAAAGGGGATATCACCACCGATCCCACAGAAATACAAACTGCCATCAGAGAACACTACAAACACCTCTACGCAAATAAACTAGAAAATCTAGAAGAAATGGATAAATTCCTTGACACATACACTCTCCCAAAACTAAACCACGAAGAAGTTGAATCTCTGAATAGATCAATAACAGGATCTGAAATTGTGGCAATAATCAATAGCTTACCAACCAAAAAGAGTCCAGGACCAGATGGATTCACAGCCAAATTCTACCAGAGGTACAAGGAGGAACTGGTACCATTCCTTCTGAAACTATTCCAATCAATAGAAAAAGAGGGAATCCTCCCTAACTCATTTTATGAGGCCAGCATCATTCTGATACCAAAGCCGGGCAGAGACACAACCAAAAAAGGGAATTTTAGACCAATATCCTTGATGAACATTGATGCAAAAATCCTCAATAAAATACTGGCAAACCGAATCCAGCAGCACATCAAAAAGCTTATCCACCATGATCAAGTGGGCTTCATCCCTGGGATGCAAGGCTGGTTCAATATACGCAAATCAATAAACGTAATACAGCATATAAACAGAACCAAAGACAAAAACCACATGATTATCTCAACAGATGCAGAAAAGGCCTTTGACAAAATTCAACAACCCTTCATGCTAAAAACTCTCAATAAATTAGGTATTGATGGGACATATTTCAAAATAATAAGAGCTATCTATGACAAACCCACAGCCAATATCATACTGAATGGGCAAAAACTGGAAGCATTCCCTTTGAAAACTGGCACAAGACAGGGATGCCCTCTCTCACCACTCCTATTCAACATAGTGTTGGAAGTTCTGGCCAGGGCAATTAGGCAGGAGAAGGAAATAAAGGGTATTCAATTAGGAAAAGAGGAAGTCAAATTGTCCGTTTGCAGATGACATGATTGTATATCTAGAAAACCCCATTGTCTCAGCCCAAAATCTCCTTAAGCTGATAAGCAACTTCAGCAAAGTCTCAGGATACAAAATCAATGTGCAAAAATCACAAGCATTCCTATACATCAAAAACAGACAGAGAGCCAAATCATGAGTGAACTCCCATTCACAATTGCTTCAAAGAGAATAAAATACCTAGGAATCCAACTTACAAGGGATGTGAAGGACCTCCTCAAGGAGAACTACAAACCACTGCTCAAGGAAATAAAAGAGGATACAAACAAATGAAAGAACATCCCATGCTCATGGGTAGGAAGAATCAATATCGTGAAAATGGCCATACTGCCCAAGGTAATTTATAGATTCAATGCCATCCCCATCAAGCTACCAATGACTTTCTTCACAGAATTGGAAAAAACTACTTTAAAGTTCGTATGGAACCAAAAAAGAGCCCGCATTGCCAAGTCAATCCTAAGACAAAAGAACAAAGCTGGAGGCATCACACTACCTGACTTCAAACTATACTACAAGGCTACACTAACCAAAACAGCATGGTACTGGTACCAAAACAGAGATATAGATCAATGGAACAGAACAGAGCCCTCAGAAATAACGCCGCATATCTACAACTATCTGATCTTTGACAAAGCTGACAAAAACAAGCAATGGGGAAAGGATTCCCTATTTAATAAATGGTGCTGGGAAAACTGGCTAGCCATATGTAGAAAGCTGAAACTGGATCCCTTCCTTACACCTTATACAAAAATCAATTCAAGATGGATTAAAGACTTAAACGTTAGACCTAAGACCATAAAAACTGTAGAAGAAAACCTAGGCATTACCATTCAGGACATAGGCATGGGCAAGGACTTCATGTCTAAAACACCAAAAGCAATGGCAACAAAAGACAAAATTGACAAATGGGATCTAATTAAACTAAAGAGCTTCTGCACAGCAAAAGAAACTACCATCAGAGTGAACAGGCAACCTACAAAATGGGAGAAAATTTTCGCAACCTACTCATCTGACAAAGGGCTAATATCCAGAATCTACAATGAACTCAAACAAATTTACAAGAAAAAAACAACCCCATCAAAAAGTGGGCAAAGGACATGAACAGACACTTCTCAAAAGAAGACATTTATGCAGCCAAAAAGCACATGAAAAAATGCTCACCATCACTGGCTATCAGAGAAATGCAAATCAAAACCACAATGAGATACCATCTCACACCAGTTAGAATGGCAATCATTAAAAAGTCAGGAAACAGGTGCTGGAGAGGATGTGGAGAAATAGGAACACTTTTGCACTGTTGGTGGGACTGTAAACTAGTTCAACCATTGTGGAAGTCAGTGTGGTGATTCCTCAGGGATCTAGAACTAGAAATACCATTTGACCCAGCCATCCCATTACTGGGTATATACCCAAAGGACTATAAATCATGCTGCTATAAAGACACATGCACACGTATGTTTATTGTGGCATTATTCACAATAGCAAAGACTTGGAACCAACCCAAATGTCCAGCAATGATAGACTGGATTAAGAAAATGTGGCACATATACACCATGGAATACTATGCAGCCATAAAAAATGATGAGTTCATGTCCTTTGTAGGGACATGGATGAAATTGGAAACCATCATTCTCAGTAAACTATTGCAAGAACAAAAGACCAAACACCGCATATTCTCACTCATAGGTGGGAATTGAACAATGAGATCACATGGACACAGGAAGGGGAACATCACACTCTGGGGACTGTTGTGGGGTGGGGGGAGGGGGGAGGGATAGCATTGGGAGATATACCTAATGCTAGATGACGAGTTAGTGGGTGCAGCACACCAGCATGGCACAAGTATACGTATGTAACTAACCTGCACAATGTGTACATGTACCCTAAAACTTAAAGTATAAGAAAATAAATAAATAAATAAATAAATAAATAAGTTCATATGGAACCAGAAAAGAGCCCGCATTGCCAAGACAAGTGTAAACAAAAAGAACAAAGCTGGAGGCATTATGCTACCTGACTTCAAACTATACTGCACAGCTACAGTAACCAAAGCAGCATGGTACAGGTATCAAAGCAGAGACATAGACCAATGGAACAGAACAGAGGCCTCAGAAACAACACTACACATCTACAACCACCTGATCTTTGACAAACCTGACAAAAACAAGAAATGGGATAAGGATTCCCTATTTAATAAATGGTGCTGGAAAAACTGGCTAGCCATATGTAGAAAGCTGAAACTGGATACCTTTCTTACACCTTATATGAAAATTAATTCAAGATGGATTAAAGATTTAAATGTCACACCTAAAACCATAAAAACCCTAGAAGAAAATCTAGGCAATACCATTCAGGACATAAGCATGGGCAAGGACTTCATGACTAAAACACCAAAAGCAATGGCAACAAAAGCCAAAATTGACAAATGGGATCTAATTAAACTAAGGAGCTTCTGCATGGCAAAAGAAACTACCATCAGAGTGAACAGGCAACCTACAGAATGGGAGAAAATTTTTGCAATCTACCCATCTGACAAAGGGCTAATATCCAGAATCTACAAAGAACTTAAACAAATTTACAAGAAAAAAAAAAACCATCAAAAAGTGGGCAAAAGATATGAACAGACACTTCTCAAAAGAAGACATTTATGCAGCCAACAGACACAAGAAGAAATGCTCATCATCACTGGTCATCAGAGAAATGCACATCAAAACCACAATGAGATACCATCTCACACCAGTTAGAATGACGATCACTAAAAAGTCAGGAAACAACAGATGCTGGAGAGGATGTGGAGAAATAGGGATGCTTTTACACTGTTGGTGGGAGTGTAAATTGGTTCAACCATTGTGGAAGATAGTGTGGCAATTCCTCAAGGATCTAGAACTAGAAATACCGTTTGACCCAGCCATCCCATTACTGGGTATATACGCAAAGGATTATAAATCATGTTACTATAAAGACACATGCACACGTATGTTTATTGCGGCACTATTCACAATAGCAAAGACTTGGAACCAACCCAAATGTCCATCAATGATAGACTGGATTAAGAAAATGTGTCACATATACACCATGGAATACTATGCAGCCATAAAACATGATGGGTTCATGTCCTTTGTAGGGACATGGATGAAGCTGGAAACCATCATTCTGAGCAAACTATCGCAAGGACAGAAAACCAAGTACCGCATATTCTCACTCATATGTGGGAAGTGAACAATGAGAACACTTGGACACAGGGTGGGGAACATCACATACTGGGGCCTGACTTGGGGTGGGGGAATGGGGGAGGGATAGCATTAGGAGAAATACCTAATGTAAATGACGAGTTAATGGGTGCAGCAAACCAACATGGCGCATGTATACATATGTAACAAACCTGCACGTCGTGCACATCTACCGTAGAACTTAAAGTATAATAATTAAAATATATGTATATATATTTTAAAGAAAAGAAAAATAAATAAATACAGATCTAACCTAGATTAATGAAAAAAAAAAAGACATTTACTCTGCATTTTACTCCATCCTTGGCTACCTTTCCCTTCTTCTTCAGACTATCCTCCCAGGCCCTCTTCTTGTTTACTTATATCCAGCCCCGTAAATAACAGTGAAAGTTTGCTCGTAGACACTCGACTCTTTGTCATACATCATGAGAATCGAATCTCCCCGTCTACACAGTTACCCCATCAGTCCCCATTACAACCTCTGACGGCTGCCGCCCTAGCTGGAGCCTTAGGAGTCTGGGTACAAGACACCTCTTTTACTACTCCTTCTCATCTTTTCACTTTGCATTTCCAATTTAGCCTTGCAGAAGTCCTCTTCTTCTTCTGTGGCTCCTCCATCTACATGTGTCTACCTGCTAATTGGACAGGTACATGTACACTAGTTTTTCTTATTCCCAAAATTCAATTTGCAAATGGGACCGAACAACTTCCTGTCCCCCTCATAACACCAACCAGACAGAGAAGAGTTATTCCTCTAACCCCTCTACTTGTACGATTAGGACTTTCTGCTTCTACTATTGCCCTTGGAGCCGGAATAGCAGGCATTTCAACTTCTGTCACAACCTTCCGTAGCCTTTCTAGTTACTTTTCTAGTAGCATTACAGATATATCACAAACTTTATCAGTCCTTCAGGCCCAGGTTGACTCCTTAGCCGCAGTTGTCCTCCAAAATCGCTGAGGCCTTGACCTACTCACTGCTGAAAAAGGAGGACTGTATATTTTTAAATGAAGAATGTTGTTTTTATCTAAACCAATCCGGCCTGGTATATGACAACATGAAAAAGCTTAAAGATAACTCGCCAGCCAGGAAAATAATTACGCTGGACCCACCTGCAGACTTTCTAACTGGGTGTCTTGGCTCCTCCCTATTCTTAGTCCCCTGGTACCTGTTTTTCTCCTTCTCTTATTCAGTCCTTGCATCTTCCATTTGGTTTCTCAATTCATACAAAACCGCATCCAGACCATCACCAATAATTCTATATGACAAATGCCACTTTTAACAACCCCATGGTACCATCCTCTGCCCCAAGATCTCCCCGCAGCCTAAATTTCTATTCCTTGTAACTCATTGTAAAATTTTCTTTTTTTTTTTCCTTTTTAAATTTTATTATTATTATACTTTAAGTTTTAGGGTACATGTGCACAACGTGCAGGTTAGTTACGTATGTATACAGGTGCCATGTTGGTGTGCTGCACCCATTAACTCATCATTTAACATTAGATATATCTCCTAATGCTATCCCTCCCCCCTCCCCCCACCCCACAACAGGCCCCGGTGTGTGATGTTCCCCTTCCTGTGTCCGTGTGTTCTCATTGTTCAATTCCCACCGATGAGTGAGAACATGTGGTGTTTGGTTTTTTGTCCTCGCGATAGTTTGCTGAAAAATTTTCTTTAAGGTGTCCGTGCAGTCCCTGGTCACGCTGAAGCAGTCCCGAGAAACATCACCCCAACCCCAATAATCCCCAATAAAATTTATATTTTCTTTATCTTTTCTTATAACTTTATATTTTATAAATAAACAGACAGGAATGTCAGGTCTCTGAGCCGAAGATCAGCCATTGTAACCCCTGTGATCTGCACATATACGTCCAGGTGGCCTGCAGGAGCCAAGAAGTCTAGGGCAACCCAAAACTATGGAAGAAGTGAAACAGCCAGCTCCTGTCTTAACTGATTGACCAACCTTACAATATTCCATTATGACTTGTTCCTGCCCTGCCCCAACAGATCAATCAATCTTGTGACATTCTTCTTCGGGACAATGAGTCTTATGATCTCCCCACCATGCAGCTTGTGACCCCCTCTTCTGCTGACAATAGATAACCACCTTTAACTGTAACTTTCCACTGTTTAACCCAGTCCTATAAAACTGCCCCACGCCTATCTCCCTTTGCTGACTCTCTTTTCGGACTCAGCCTACTTGCCCCCAAGTGACATAGCCCTGTTGCTCACACAAAGCCTGTTAGTGGACTCTCTTCACACGGATGCACTTGACACTCACCACTGCAGATGAAAAATATATTAATCCTAATGTCTGGTCCAAAGAAGGAAACCAAGGGAAACTCCAAGTCCCTCTGATCCACATCAAGCTAAAAACCCTGGGAGAAGTAGTAAGAAGGAAGCAGTACCCTATTCCCCTAGAAGGTAGGATAGGGTTGAAACCTATAATCGAAGGCCTTATTAAGGATGGGCTTCTTGAGCCCTGTATGTCCCCTTATAACCCCCCAATACTGCCAGTAAAGAAATGAGACAGGTCATATCAGCTAGTACAGGACCTTGGAGCTATCAACCAAATAGTCCAGACTACCCACCCTGTTGTCCCCAATCCTTATACCATTGTTAGCAAGATTCCATATATCATCAATGGTTTACTGTAATAGATTTGAAAGATGCTTTTTTGGGTATGGCACCTGACTGAAAATAGCTGAGATATATTTGCTTTTGAGTGAGAGGATCCCCACTCAGGACAGAAACAACAATATCGATGGACAGTCTTGCTCCAAGGGTTCACAGACTCCCCTAATCTTTTTGGCCAAATTTTAGAACAAGTACTAGAAAAAGTTGTCATCCCAGAACAAATATGCCTTCTCCAGTAAGTGGACGTCATTCTTATATCTGGTGAAGATAGAGAGAAGGTAACTGACTTCTCTACACATATGCTTAACCATCTGCAGTTTGAGGGGCTACAAGTCCCAAAAAGAAAGCTTCAGCATGTACAGCCGAAAGTTAAATATTTAGGCCACTTAATAAGTGCAGGCAAGCCAAGAATAGGGCCTAAACGAATCGAGGGAATTATGTCCCTACCCTTGCCTCAAACAAACAAGAACTTAGAAAAATTTTAGGGTTAGTCAGATACTGCCACTCATTAAGCACTGCACAGTAAACTGTTATATCAAAAACTTGCCCAGGAGAAGCCTAACCATCTCCTGTGGACTTCTGAGGAAGTTGATCAAGTCGAGAAGCTGAAGGAAAGAAAGGCTCATAACTGCCTGTTTTAGCCTTACCCTCCCTAGAAAAGCCATTCCACCTTTTTGTTAATGTGTACAGTGGGGTAGCTTTAGGAATGCTGACTCAAGAACACAGAGGCCACCGGCAGCCCGTAGCCTTCCTATCAAAGGTCTTAGACCCAGTCACTCGTGGATGGCCTCAATGCATCCAGTCCATCGTGGCTATGGCAATACTAGTCGGGGAAAGCAGAAAGTTAACCTTTGGAGGAAAATTGACAGTAAGCACGCCTCACCGAGTTAGAACTACCAGAGAGCAGGGAGATGGCTTACTGAATCAAGAATCTTAAAGCATGAGGCCATTCTGTTAGAAAAGGATGATTTAACATTGACTACTGATAATTCACTCAACCCAGCAGGTTTCTTAACAAGGAATCCAAATCTAAGGGGGAACACACATGTTTAGATTTAATTGATTAGCATACAAAGGTTAAATCAGACCTAGAAGAAACCCCCTTCTGGACTGGATGGCACTTATTCATAGATGGTTCCTCCCGGGTGATTGAGGGAAAAAGATACAGTAGGTATTCAGTGATTGACGGAGAAACTCTCATAGAAATAGAGTCAGGAAAATTGCCCAACAGTTCGTCTGCTCAAACGTGTGAGCTGCTTGCACTCAGCCAAGCCTTAAAGTACTTACCCAACCAGGAAGGAACCATCTATACAGATTCCAGGTATGCCTTTGGAGTGACCCATATGTTTCGGAAAATTTGGACTGAACTAGGTCTCATTAATAGTAAAGGTCAAGACCTTGTTCACAAGGAGCTGATCACCCAAGTATTGAATAATTTTCAGTTGCCGGAAGAAATAGCTATTGTCCATGTTCCCAGACACCAGAAAATTCTTTCTTTTGAAAGTCGAGGAAATAACCTAGCAGATCAGGTAGACAAGCAGGCTGCTGTGTCTTTTGAATGTGTATTTTTCACTTAACTCCCTACCTCCCTCCTCCTACCATAATCCCCATTTTCTCTTCCACCGAAAAAGAGAAAGCAATAAAAATAGGTGCTAAAGAGAATTCAGAAGGAAAGTGGATACTGCCAGACCAGAGAGAAATGTTATCTAAACCCCTTATGAGGGAAGTCTTATCCCAACTACATCAGGGGACCCACTGGGGGCCCCAGGCCACGTGTGATGCTGTTCTCAGAGTTCATGGTTGTATAGGAATTTATACCCTGGCCAAACAGGTTACAGATAGTTGCTTAGTATGTAAGAAAACTAATAGACATACTACAAAAATATTACCACTCGGGAGAAGGAATCCAAGCTTAAAGCCATTCCAAAGTATCCAAGTTGATTACAAAGAAATGCCTCCAACAGGTCGTCTGAAATATTTACTACTGATAGTAGACCACCTCACTCACCGGGTCGAAGTTATTCCCTTTTCAAATGCAACAGCCAATAATGCAGTTAAGGCCCTAATTGAAAATATAGTACCCAGGTTTGGGCTAATAGAAAATATTGACTCAGACAATGGAACTCATTTCACCGCACACATTATTAAAAAGCTATCCCAAACATTAGATATTAGATGGGAATACCATACTCCCTGACACCCACCCTCATTAGGGAGAGTAGAAAGAATGAATCAGACTCTAAAGAACCACTTAACCAAATTAGTCTTAGAGACTCGATTGCCATGGACCAAGTGTCTTCCTATTGCCCTGCTGAGAATTCGAACTGCACCACGGAAAGACATTGGTCTTTCTCCTTATGAGATGTTCTATGGATTACCTTATTTGCACTCTACTGCTGATATTCCTACCTTTGAAACAAAAGATCAATTCCTTAAAAATTATATGCTTGGTCTAGCTTCTACTTTCTCTTCTCTTAAAACTAAAGGTCTATTAGCACAGGTGCCGCCCTTGGAGTTCCCGGTGCATCAACATCAGCCTGGGGATCACGTCCTCATCAAGAGCTGGAAAGAGGAGATGCTTGAGCCAGTCTGGGAAGGTCCTTACTTAGTGCTCCTAACTACTGAAACTGCAGTCCGCACAGCAGACAGAGGATGGACTTACCACACCCGGGTCAAGAAAGTGCCACCCCCTCCAGAGTAGTGGCCATAGTCCCAGGGGAAAACCCTACCAAACTAAAGCTAAGAAGAATTTAACTCTCTTTCATCTATTCTATTAACTTTCTTCTTTCCTCGTTCTATCGCTGATCATCTAGTTATTAACATAACCAAGTCAATTTTGCCTCAAACTATTGCATTTGATGCTTGCCTTGTTATACCGTGTGGGGATTTGTAAAGTCAAAGGCAGCTCTCTACTTCAGAAAAGTACCTCTGTCCCTCCTGGCTCTCCTCATACTGGGCATTAGTGAATTGGGACCATTTAATTCGGGGAGATTTTGATAAAGACCCCAGTGGCAACCAGGAGTCTTGCCCCCACCGACACAGAGCTTTTATGCTGTAGTTGTTCCAACGTTCTGTGGACCACCAAAGAGCAAGGATGCACTGCTCTGACCGGTTTTTGTAATTTCCTAAAACCACACATTCATTTTACTAAACGGACAGCCCCCAATAACTGTCAGCTAAACCAGTGCAATCCTATATAGGTTATTATCTCGAGCCCCCAAAGTTCTTCCCCTTTTCTGAGCCAGTTCCCTTCTTTAAGCCGGTTTTATGGCATGTGGGCTAGATGTCAGGGACACACCCTATTGGATCCTTGAAATGCATTTCTTTGATCCCCTGCCACCTGCACCTGCCTTTAAGCCTTTTTCCAAAACCTCTCACAACGGAACCATTGTTCCTCCTCCATCTACCAACAAGGCCAAGATAGCGATGGTAGAAGTTAAAGACTTAAAACAAACTTTGGCAACTGAGACAGGATACCAAGATGTAAATGCCTGGTTGGAATGTATCAAATATTCCATCCACACATTAAACAAAAGCAATTGTTATGCTTGTGCACATAGCAGGCCAGAGGCCCAGATTGTCCCCTTTCCACTAAGGTGGTCCTCCACTCGACTGGGCATGGGCTGCATGGTAGCTCTTTTCCAGGATTCTACAGCCTGGGGTAACAAGTCGTGCCAAGCTCTCTCTCTACTATATCACGAAGTCTGACACCCTGTGGGTCAGCCCCCAAGGGCCATTCAGCTTCCATCTCCCAACACTAAGTTCACTTCGTGTGTCTCACAACAGGAAGGAAACTTAGCATTCCTTGGAGACCTGAAGGGATGCAGTGAGCTTAAGAATTTTTAAGAACTTACTAATCAGTCAGCCCTTGTTCGTCCCTGAGTGGATGTGTGGTGGTATTGTGGTGGACCTTTACTAGACACTCTGCTGAATAACTGGAGTGACACTTGTGCTTTAGTCCAGTTGGCTATCCCTTTCACCCTGGCATTTTATCAACCAGAGGAAGGAAAAACAAGACATCATAAAGCGAGAGAAGCCCCTTATGGGTCTTTCGACTCTCACGTCTATTTAAATGCAATTGGAGTCCCACAGGGAATACCAGATCAATTTAAAGCCCGAAATCAAATAGCTGCAGGATTTGAGTCAATATTTTGGTGGGTGACAATTAATAAAAATGTAGATTGGATAAACGACATCTATTACAACCAACAATGATGTATTAACTACACTAGAGATGCTGTTAAAGGAATAGCTGAGCAATTAGGGGCTATTAGCCAGATGGCTTGGGAAAATAGGATAGCCTTAGACATGATATTAGCAGAAAGAAGAAGAGTTTGTGTCATGATTAAAACTCAATGTTGCACCTTCATCCCAAACAACGCCACCCCTAATGGAAGTATAACAAAGGCATTGCGAGGTCTGACTGCTCTACCCAATGAGTTAGCCAGCAACTCAGGGGTAAATGATCCCTTTACAGGATGGCTAGAAAAGTGGTTCGGTAAATGGAAAGGAATAATAGCCCCAATTCTTACCTCCCTCATAGTCATAATAGGTGTACTTATTCTTGTCAGGTGCTATGTCATACCATGCATCTGTGGGTTGGTGCAGAGGCTCATAGAAACGGTACTTACTAAAACCTCCCTTAACTATCCTCCACCTCATCCAGAAAAGCTTCTTCTTTTGGAAAATCAAGCAGAACAACTAAATCAAGACATGCTAAATAAGTTTGAAGAGAAAGCTGTAAGAAAAATGCAAGAGGAGGAAGTTGTTAAATATGAATTCTAAATTTCTCTTCAAAGAATTAATATGTCAGTATGTTCCATTCTTTGCCTTCTACTTTTAAACGTAGCTTCCTAGTAAAGCAACATTTTCTGATTACCTACTCCAACCTGACTCATTCTCCACCTTGACTCATTCTGATTACGTACTCCATCTTGACTCATTCCAATTCATTCTTCACCCTGACTCATTTCATAACCATTTTTCCGCCATCACTGTCTTTAAATTAGTCCATCGGAATTAGTTTAGCCTTTGCAGTCTAACCCTAGCCAATAAGGCAACGACAGAGCAGTGGGGACCACGTGCGTCAGGAATAAGAACCCCTTTCCCTCCCTCGTCCAAGTGTGCACTCACCATTGCTCCATCTGTAAGGGTGCATCCTTCTATAGAAGTACCTTGCCTTGCTGAGAATTAAAAAGAAAATTTTATATTCGACTGCTATTTCTTTTGCGGCATGGAAACTTTATTTATAACAAGATCTTCTGTATCTAATTACTAACTCTTTTTGTTCTCCATTGTTTGGCTTCCCAGTAATCAATAATCATGCTCACTTTGCTTAATTGAAGATTAACATGATCAAAAAGACGGTCTGTTCCTTGTAGAAATTTCCGGTTGTGTAAGATGGTCATTCTCATGACCGTCTGGCTAATCATTTCCCATTGTGTACTCCTGGAGTTGGAATTATTTGCGATTCCTAACGACAAAACTGTATCTTCTTTCTTGTGTTTGTCCTTACTGCCTTTCAGCATATTCCAATATGCCAAGAATTTTAATCTCCTACCTCACCCCAAATTGCTGTTGATCATAATCAGGCAATGTCTCTCTCTCTCTGTTTACTATCTAGTTACTTTACATACATATGAAATGAGTCATGGGCAATACTGTGGAATGGAAATCATTACTGAGTGGTCCTCTTCCCCCAAGTCATTTATGCCACCACTTCATAGTGGTTCCATTTCCAATATATTTTGCCACTTTGCTGCTGAGAATGTGTCTTACTAGGTTAGCATCTATAGTGGTTAAAAAAACTCCCATAACAATAATTGTGTGAATCACAGAATTACCAATGACCCCTTATCAATAGCATTCCTGTTAATTAAATTGAGATGGGGAGAGATACAAACAACTCCGAACCTCACTCATAGTCCCCCACCAAAGCTAAGTATTATGGCTTCTCTCTCTGACTAGATAGAGGCAGAGTTTATTGCAAAGCCACAAGTGTCCTCCTTTGGATTCCCCCAAATAGTGTTTCAGTGAATTCCTCTAGCTTGAATTGCTCCTATTTGCTGGGGGAGTTAGGCAGTCCATATCCGATGGATTTACTATGCCGACAATTACGTGGCCTTTCCACAGCCTTTTATTTGGCAGGTACCACATATGAAGCTTAGAAGATACAGTGGGCAACAGGCCAAATGGAGTCCCTTTCCTCAGAGTGCATGGCCTGGCAAAAATCCTTGAATTCAGTATCAACTTCCCTTCAAAGGCAAGGCTCTGCACCCTCCCCACGGATGCCTAATCCTGAAACCATTTTGTTTTAGGTTTAATTAGAAAGCTTTGTCTCAAGAGCACTTTTGTTTGTTCTGTTTTTTTTAAGTCAAGGTAGTTTTGAATGAAGGAGACAATATTTGAGTATTTACAAATCGGGTATTTAGAATATTTACACATATACAAGTTCTGGGTGAAGTATTCTGCTCCAATTTGCAATCTAGGCACACTTTGCTAGAAAACGTTAAGACTGAATTCAAATCAAGTACAGTATTTCAGAAATCTTTCAGGTGAAGCCTAGTTCTGGTTGCTAGGCAACCTGACAGACTCCCAAGCTGGGACCACCTCGCCTCCCACATTTGACCATCTCTCCAGCGGTGGGACGCGGAGTACCCATTGGCCCGCATCTCCTCTCACTTAGTCCCAATTGGTCGGAGAACCTCTCACTCCGCTCCCGTTGGCTCTCGCCGTATCTCGCAGCTCCGTCATTGGCAACTGGGCTCTCGTGCCACCGCACGTCAGTCTCTCACACCACTTCCTCGGCCCTGAGACTTTGTCCCCGCCCCTTCTCCCCGCCCTTCCAGCCACGAGGGAAAATCCTAGCGAGTCATGGCCTCTAGTTTCCTTTTGATTGGTAGAAGCCGGACTGGGGGGCGGGCGCTGCCGGGCAACTCTACCGGCCGCGATTGGCTGCTGGAGCCACCGTCCCGCCTCCCAGCGACTCTCGGCGGTGCCGGAGTCGGGTGGGTTGGCGGCTATAAAGCTGGTGGCGAAGGGGAGGCGCCGCGGACTGTCCTTTCGTGGCTCACTCCCTTTCCTCTGCTGCCGCTCGGTCACGCTTGGTGAGTGTCCCGCGCTGGGGAGTAGAGCTGGGCTGCGGAGGTGCCGCGAGCGGGGTGTGGGCCAGACAGAGGCGGTGTCCTTGACTAGGCCCGAAGGAGCTGGGGCTCTGGGTCAGGACGTAGGCGTGGACTTTGCCCGGGAGGATGGGGCACCGTGAGCGGGGCCGGGCGGGGGTTCCCTCGTGAGGGACCTGAGGCCGACCGTAGCGGATCTGAGAAGATCCGAGAACACAGGCGAGTCGCGGAGGGGAGAACGCGAGAGGGCGTTGAGGTCTAGGTGTTCTAACGACATAGGAGTTGGAGGTGCCAGAGAGGCAGCTGTGACCGCCTAGAGGTGAGTGGGGGGTGTCAGGAGGGGGAGAAAAGACAGTTGGGCTACCAAGGCGTTTCCAGAGCGTTGGTTAAGGGTGGACGCCAAAGGATGGGTAAGATCCTCTTTAGACGGAGGCTGGTAGGTTCGCAGGGGGTGTGTCCTGCTGCCACATATAGAGTTGATGGAAAGAAGGGAAGTGGGTAGCATTACTTTTCTTCCTCAGCTCAGGTGCAAGAAAGCGTTCACAACCGTGATTTAGACCTGGCTAAGTACTGGGGCTCAGTCTGTACTTGCTTCAAATCTCATAGATCACTGCCTCCCGCCTTCCTGCCTCCATATTTTTTTTTTTTTTTTTGTCTACGTTTTAAAGAATAGGCTTCCTTGGTGTTCTGAAATCCCACATCTCTCTCCTGCTAATACCTTCGGGACCAGCTTTAGGTGATACAGTGTAATGGGCAGGCACTCACAGAGTCCTCCCACAAATAGGTTTTGGATTAAGCTAAGGATATTTCAAAGCAAGTATATGGAGTCTTTGAAAACCCACGTCTGGCCTTGACCAGTGGTAGAGAAACGATTATTCTGATCCACTCTGGAGGAGGGATTTGGGGAACAAATAATGTGAGGTTGTGCCTGTTTGTCATGCTTGTCCCTGTGGCCTTAGCCTTAAGGCATCAGTAGCTGCTTTCACTGCTCACCTCTGCTGCAGCTCCCCACCTTCCCGAGGATGCTCTTGCCACCTGCTGCAGTAGGATGATGTGTTCTGGCTGCTGCTAACTAACATTTGCTCTGTTTTGAGGCATGAATATGAAAAACAATGACAAGATAAACAACAAAATTAAGACAAATGGAAGTGCTCCTAGAGTTAACATTTTTCCTTCTGAGATGTGTTTTGGACTTTATTGCACAGATACTATTAGATGAGAGGCAGTTGAAAGTCATTAACATTATCCGTGTCAGTAGTTCTTTGCACTTGAGACACCTAAGCAGCTTGTGTTCCTTAAACTTTATTTTAAAATTGCAATTATTTTTGTGTGAAGAAGGGGGCAGGGATAGCATACCTTATGGGAAGAGAGAAAGGCTTTCTTTGTGTCTACTTTTGTAGATATTTCTCACCTAAGTTTGTAAGTTTGCCCTTTATTCGGTTTTACTTTAGTTCAGCTCAATTCTGGTATAATCATCAGTAACCCCAGCACTCAGAAGGTCTGACTTACGCTGTGGGGAGGGAGTGTAAAAGGATATTTTATGTTTGGAGCCGTAGGCCACGTCATTTGGGCCTTGTTTTAATTTTGTTTTTCATCTTAAATATCCCTCCAGATTGCTTTTACATCTTGTTTCTTTTAACTGTGGATTGATTTTGAGATTTTGACTTAGATTTTAGATAGCTTTTCTCAGAAGAAATAAATGCAAAAACCCGATATTGTTGTAACATCAGTTTCCTGTGTCCTCTAGAATCATTTAAAACCTGGTTGGATCTTCCATAATCCAGTGGAATTGGATATGAGATGTAGCTGGAGAAGTTGGTTTTGCTACGTATCAGACTCTCCAATTAGTTTCATTTAGAAAGGAATATAGCCTTATAATTTTATGCTGGGTTACCGTGGAACCAAATATCATAGAAGGATGTGTGATATTTTTATGTTTTTCAAGAAGGTAGTATAGATTTAAAAGGTGGGATACATATTACCTGTCCTAATGATAGGACTAGATTTTTTTTTTTTTTTTTTTTTTTTTTTGAGACAGAATCTCACTCTGTCGCCCAAGCTGGAGTGCCGCAGCGTGATCTCGGCTCACTGCAACTTACGCCTCCCAGGTTCAAGTGATTCTCCTGCCTCAGCCTCCCGAGTAGCTGGGACTACCGGCATGTGCCACCACACCCAGCTAATTTTTTTTGTATTTTTAGAAGAGATGGGGTGTCACCATGTTGGTCAGACTGGTCTTGAACTCCTGACCTCAAATGATCCATCCGCCTTGGCCTCCCAAAGTGCTGAGATTACAGGCGTGAGCCACCATGCCTGGCTAGAACTAGATTCTTAATGTCTTCATCCTAATGCATGGCGTGTGTTGATGTTCACTTAATGTCTGTCAACTGAGTGTAGTTACACCAGTAGCGGAGAGGCTAATCTTTGAAAGCTTGAAGTGTTGTCTTCATCTTTGCAGGGTTTTTAGTTGTGGGTGCATATGGGAATGATTGTAAGACCAACAAATGTTTTCTGATTCCATATGGGCTTCTTACATTTTTCACCTTGGGATCTGGGAACAATTGAAACCTACCATATGCCTTGAACAGTAGCAGTAAAGAGCCAATTTCTTTAAACTAGACATTGTGGTGCTGCAGCTCATCTCAAAAGTGATAGCAGGCTACTCTGGACACACTACATATAGAGTAGCCCTGCTCTGCAAGGAGCAGTAATAAATTTTAAAAAAAATTAAAAAGTGATAGCAGAAAGCACTTACTACTGAGGGCTGCTACAAGTATTAAATCTAAAAGATTTGTCCTCTAGTAGTTATAACTCCAAATTCAGCCACTGAAAAATGTGACATTTGAGTACCCTTTACTTCAAGGTCTCAAAGGGATTTCAAAAAATCAAAATATATAGCCCCTCTCCCAAAAGAAGTGTAGGAATCCTGTATGGATAAGAAGACTGCCCATAACTAGTTTTCCATAGAGAGTAGGCTATGTAGACTCGGGTATGAATGACCTACCTCTGTAGAAGTGCAGGTCCCTGATTAGAAAACTTATTTTCTGTGTGATTTATCGAGGAAAGCTTCCAGGAAGAGGTGACTTAGAACAGGGCCTTGAAGATGAGTAGAATCTCTGATAGGCAGACCAGTAACTCTGGGAGGAGGCAGGGATGTCCATGCTTTTTACTTGGAGAACTATACCAGAGTGTACAGGTTTGAGCAAGTCTTTCTTAACATTAGTTTTTACTTGCTTGCTCCTAAGGAGGAAAGGTTGCCAACTTGTTCTTAATTTCCTAGATGTATCTCCTGTAACAATGAGAAAGATCAATAGGTAACTGTTTATATTTTATAGTTTACATACCAAAATGTGTAGGCAATGAACTTCTCCAACCACTTCTTTGAATCAAGGCTAAGGAGGGAGCCAGAAGGAAGTATTCAGAACACTGAGTAAACTCCAGAAGAAACTACCATTGCATAAATCTGGTTGGCCCTAGGCAGTCTTATCATTCTTGTGTTTTAGTCTTTGCCAGACTCAAAGTGCCTATATTTCATCCCATGAGTCTGCAAACCTGCTTTGTGGTAACCTGCCTGGCTACTTGCCATTCATTAACTGCTTCTTGACCCATGTTGATTCCCTCTGTCACTTACTCTGAAAAGACCTGTTAGAAATAAGCTTGTGATCTGCTTGAGACTTTGGCAATACTGGTTTAGCCAGAATAGAGAAATCCTTAAGTGGCACAGAAATCCTTTCTGAATCTTCTATTTGTTTCTTCTTTGTTCTCTGTGTCTCTCCCACCTAACATCCCTTTCCAATTTAAGTAATCAAAATAGAAAGAGGGGCCCAGGCAAGGTGGCCCACGCCTATAATCCCAGCACTTTGGGAGGCCAAAGTGGGTGGATTGGTTTAGCCCAGGAGTTGGAGAACAGCCTGGGAAAGATGGCAAAACCCCATCTCTACAAAAAATACAAAAATCAGCTGTGTATTGTGGCATGCGCCTGTAGTCCCAGCTACTTGGGGGCGCTGAGACAGAAGGATCACTTGAGCCTGGGAGGTCGAGGTTACAGTGAGCAGTGACTGGAATGCCACTGCATGTCACTGGGTGACAGAGGGAGACCCTGTCTCAAAAAAAAAAAAAAATTGAGGGAATATAGGCAGTGCAAGGAAAGGCAGAATATAGGCAGTTCAAGGAAAATTTCCTTGATACAAGTAGTGTCAAATGCATATACATACATGAACATCAAGAAGAAATATTATTATTTAAGTGGTCTTAACGTGGAGAAGGAATCATGTTTTTCAAGAACTGGTCTCTGTGGTCTGCTTAATTTGCAGAAGACAAAGGCATAATTTGAGATAATAAAGAACAAAGATAG
Organism: Pan troglodytes; assembly: GCF_028858775.2. Classification (NCBI taxonomy): domain Eukaryota; kingdom Metazoa; phylum Chordata; class Mammalia; order Primates; family Hominidae; genus Pan; species Pan troglodytes. The sequence goes on from NC_072402.2 coordinate 69,488,274, forward strand.
GTTATTTTCTCAAAGTATGTATAATACTGTAATTAGAGACATTTTTGGAATATTGTAGTATTCTTTGCCTACAAAACTCAAGATCTATTTCTTTTTATGGGGCGGGGGGCATAGGTGGGTAGTAAACTTAGTTAATGAAGTAAAAGGCGCTACGACTGAAGAGCTCTTAAATTATGTAATTATGTAAAAAAAGTAAAGCTTTATTAAATATTAATAACATCCGAATGTAGTCACCAGTGAATCCATTAAGGGCAGATGCTAAATTTGCCAGTAATTAAATAGAGAGCAGAGGAAATGGTGTATGCTGTGTTAAACATAGAAGTTGCCATCTCAAGTAATAATCAGTCTTTCAAAACAGATGGACTGAAGAATATGTTCCAGTCACATTCGCAAATTATTTCTGCTTAATTTACATAATAATGTTTAATGCTCCTTTGTCTAAATGCTTAATTTTTTAACATAAGCAGTAAGAGGGAAAATCACTTTATAAAAGGTTGGGAGGGTGAAGGTGGCAGTGTTGAAAATGATTAGGTCTTGCTAGAAAAAATACCTTTATTTTCTTTGAAAAACACTTATAAGAACTATAAGAACTAAGGTAATAGTCAATGTATTGGTGCTTTGTGTTACAAAGTGTCCTCACATATTTTATCACCTCAGCAATCCTTCACAATGATCTGGGGAGGGCAACTGTATTAGCTTCATTTTATAGATGAGGAAACCGAGGTCCAAAATTGCTGCCAAAGCCACAATCTGTTACATGCAGTGCAGGCTCTTGACTGCATCTATCTCTTTACTCTAGAAATTTGCTAACTCATTACAACTTGTTTATATTCCTTTCCCCCAATTCTTGAAAACCTTGGTTTAAAGCCTCAATTGGTGACATGGGCTTCTTATTTCCTTGAGGTTTTTTTGTTTATTCCTTCCCGCAATAGTAGGCTTCTTATATCCGTTTATTACCAGGACTGAACCTATCACTATAAGGGCTATGAAAATAAGGGGGAAAATGTTCTATAAGCTTTAAGTATGATTTTTTCTAAGCAAATGTCAAATTCTATTCTGCATAATGTAATTGGATAAGGAATTGCTTATTTTAACTTACTTTGAATTGGATTCATTAGTATTTGAATTTGGGTAGTGATTTATAACTTTAAAAGCAGTTCTTGTTTGAAATTCCTAGTGCCCGAAGGAGGAAACAGTGACAGACCTGGAGACTGCAGTTCTCTATCCTTCACACAGGTATGACATCCTGTCATGCTGCTTAAGGAAAGTATTCCTCTCTAATGGAAGGAGGAAACTTGGTATCCTAGAGCAAATAACGATTTGTTTGTGCCATATGTTCTTCAAACCCCTTTTAGGGTTCTACCTCATCTTTAAAATTCTGTTAATGCTTTAATGCTTCAGGAAACTAATTTTATGTTTATTAGACTAATGTTTAAAATCTAGAAACAAAATTTAAAAATTAGTGTTCACTCATAAGATAAAAAGTACATGTAATAAAATATAACTACATGGACTATTTAATCAGAAACAATCAGAGGTAAGCATGACTGCCATTAGTGCTTTTTAAATTATGGCCTCAAAAGATATGTATCTGGGCTGTGGATGAATGTTTAAAATTATGTAAGAATGGGCCAGGCACAGTGGCTCACGTCTGTAATCCCACCACTTTGGGAGGCTGTGGTGGGTGGATCACCTGAGGTCAGGAATTTGAGACCAGCCTGGCCAACATGGTAAAACCCAGTCTCTACTAAAAATACAAAAAAATTAGCCAGGCTTGGTGGCAGGTGCCTGTAAGTCAAGCAGCTCAGGAGGCTGAGGCAAGATAATCGCTTGAACCCAGGAGTCGGAGGTTGCGGTGGGCTGAGATTGCGCCACTGCACTCCAGCCTGGGCAACAGAGTGAGACTCTGTCTAAAAAAAAAAAAAAAAAAAAAAAAAAATTATGTGAGAATGGACAGTAATTGAAAATGTATTTCAACTGGTAATCTAATTATTTGCAGCCATTGCTTTCTCATATTGTCAGGGAGTGCTTCTCTTACAATTCTGCTTTTTTTGTATTTCAAGATTATGATTTCCTATGGGTGTTAATGACTTTAGATTAGAAGTCTAGTACCATTTCATTTATTCAACATTAGCATCTACCATATGCCAAACAGTGGGTTGGGTACCAGGGACACAAAAATGAACAAAGCACGGTTCCTGCTCTCCAAAAGCTCCTTGTTTCATGCAGAGAGGCTAAGCCTAAATAATAGAGGAGAAACTTGGCAGTTTGAAATATAAATTGAATTTTCCTTATCTGAAATGCTTGGGACCAGCAGTGTTAAAGATTTTGGATTTTTCTGGATCTTGGAATATTTGAGAAAACATACCATTTGAGCACCCCTAATCTGGAAATCCAAAATCCAAAATGTTCCAATGAGCATTTCCTTTGAGCATCATGTTGGTGCTCAGAGAGTTTCAGTTTTTGAAGCATTTCAGATTTTGCATTTTTGTATTAGGAATGCTCAACCTGCAGCATCTTGACAATGGTTAGACATGCAGTTTGGAAAGAACTGTTGGCCTATGACAGAGAAGAGAGCAGAGGCAGAGCTCACTTAGGAGAGACTGATGCTGAAGTCCTTCCCCAACACAGCCATTGAGGAGCTAGGTTAGGACTTCCCTTGCACCAGTATCATCAGCTAGTTTCCCTCCCCCTTTTTTCCCCTTTCCAGTTCTCTTTCATTTCCAGATTTATTCTCAGAATAACTATATAGGTCTTTTATGTATTCTAGGCAGGAAGCATTCAGAAAACATTAACAAGGCTTCCTTATCTTGCTTTACTGATTCTGGAAATAGCATATGGAGTTTCTTTTGTCCACCAGAGGGAGTGAGCCCTCACTTTAATGAGACTTATTTAAGACTTTAGTCCTCTGTTGGTACTACTTTGTTGGAAGACTTGAAAGATTTACAAAGTTCTCTGAAAGTTGCCTTTTCTCTCCTTTTTTAAGGATAGAATTTAAAAAGAAAATGTGGGTATTTTATTATAAATACAGAGTCCTCATTATTCTCTTTAGACTTATTTTATGGTGAATATAGTACTCTGAAAATAATAAAATGCATTATCTGTAAAAAATTAAAAACACATGTAATTTTTTTAACCATCAGATTTTTAAAATTATGTTCTACTTGAAAGTTTTTGTGATTTATCTCTTTTTTTAAATTTTTTAAATTTTTTTTTTTTTTGAGACGGAGTCTCACTCTGTGACCCAGGCTGGAGTGCAGTGGCACGATCTTGGCTCAGATCTTGGCTCACTGCAACCTCCGTCTCCCAGGTTCAAGTGATTCTCCTGCCTCAGCCTTCCAAGTAGCTGGGATTACTGTTGCCCGCCACCACAACCAGCTAATTTTTGTATTTTTAGTAGAGAGGGGGTTTCACCATTTTGGCCAGGTTGGTCTTGAACTCCTGACCTTAAGTGATCCACCCACCTCGGCCTCCCAAAGTGCTGGGATTACAGGTTTGAGCCATCACACCCGGCCTCTTTATTCTTAAATAGTGAATTAACCAGAATATTCTATTCTCTGGTAGGGTAAAGAGTGAATACCATAATGTGAGCACCTCAGACCTGTAACTAGTCTTTTTTTCCCTAATTTATATCTAACTATATCTAGCCTATTTCAGAGAGCATTTGAAAGGACAATGTAAGAGCACATGCTCAATAGGATAGTTAAAAGTAACATTTGCCGGGCACGGTGGCTCACGCCTGTGATCCCAGCACTTCGGGAGGCTGATGCGGGTGGATCACTTGAGGTCAGGAGTTTGAGACCAGCCTGACCAACATGGTGAAACCCCATCTCTATTAAAAATACAAAATCAGCTGGGTGTGGTGGCACCCGCCTGTAATCCCAGCTACTTGGGAGGCTGAGGCAGTAGAATCGCTTGAACCTGGGAGGCGGAGGTTCAGTGAGCCGAGATCACGCCATTGCACTCCAGCCTGGGCAACAAGAGCGAAACTCTGTCTCAAAAAAAAAAGTAACATTTGAGACCAGAAACTATTAACTTTCTGTTCTTCAAAATGTCATGAAAGCAATTATTTCTCTGTATTAATTTTCCTGTCAACTTAATCACTCTCTTTCTGAATTTGAACCAAAGGCTAAATATTTCAGATTAGATGACTTTTTACCAAGAACATAATGGAAAACACATTGGCTGTCAGAAACCCTCAGAGAATGAGTAATATTGACTGACTTGGACAATGTAAAAATGTTTTTTTCCATCAAAGTCAGAATTGTGTTTCACTTTCCATTTGATGTATGTGGGTTATTTTAGTTAACCTACATTTTTTGTTTGTTTGTTTTCAAATGAAACATGTCATGTATTTAATGTAGGACATTTAGGAGTCATAGAGTTGTATCTTATTTTAGGAGTACTATAATACAAAGAATTGATCAGAGCTGGTCAGACTGTGACAAATACAGATTAATTCTGAAATGGAAGCCTTGCATTATGACTTTTTATAGAGAATTGTACAAGCATTATAAGGATAATTAAATATATTGCCAGTGTTGCTACATGATGCTCTTAAAAGACTAAAGTGAATTTATTAGTGAGTACAAGTATATTGCAAACTGGTTTATACCTTCAAAAAGATATATTCCCTGTTCACTTTATTTCCAATAGTGTTAAAAACCATTGAGCCAGGCAAGGAAGACTATACTGTCTTCAGCATGTTTAAAGCAGTTTGAAGAGTTGAAAAGAATCTAAAGGGTAGCCTTGTGGGAAAGGCTGGGAAGGTGGTTACTCCTACTTTGGTGACTTAAGAGATCATATGTAGGAGCTTATAAGCCTATGGACTAGTCTTTTTCTGATAACAGTAGTTGTAGGGCCCTTTCTTGTGGACTATCCAGTATCTTATTTTACTATAAACTTAGAATCCATGCCGAGTGGCATATTAGACAGCCCTTTTATATTTTCATTTCAACTTCAGCAAAGTGGGCACCAACTTTATCAAAAAATTGATGGGGAGAGTTTGTTGAAGCCCAGAGTGAGGATGGATGTAGAACATTTCAAGTGCTTCATATCCAGAAAATCAGTAGTCCTCCATCTGAGTTGTAGACACAGGAAAGGAGTTGAAGATGAATGGAGTAGGAATGTAAAAGCCTTATCTTTACCCTCCTCAGCTTTAGGTCTTAACAAGAATGAGCCTCCCTTAGTCTTTCTTTATGCCCCTGTCCCTGAATGTTGGTGATGACATTGTTTTTCCTGTATTGAATACAAAAATATGGCCAGTAATTTAGGAATTAAGAGGATATAATTCGGAAGTAGACTGTTGTGTTTAGGAGTTTTTCTTTCCATTGTGGAATTGAGTAGCAGCGGTATATATACTATGTCTGGTAAAACGGGCCATACAGTAGTCTAAGACATGAGGAGACCTTAAGGAACTTGGACTTAGTTGAGGTGACCAGACTATTTAATCTGCTTAGGTGCCACAGCAAAATACCATAGAGTAGGTGGTTTAAACAGCAGACATTTATGATCTCATAGGTTTGCAGTCTGGAAGTCAGGGTGCCAGCGTGGTTGGTTCCCGATGAGGGCTCTCCTCCTGGATTGCCCGTGTCCTCACATGGCATAGAGAGAGTATGACAGCATGAGCAAGCTCTCGTGGTATCTTCTTATAAGAGCACTGATCCCATCATGAGGGCCCCATCCTCATGACCTCATCTAAACCTGATTATTTTCCAAAGGCCCCATCTCCAAATGCCATCACATTGAGAGTTAAGGCTTCAACATATGAATTTGGTGGGGAAACCCAGACATTTCAATCCATAATACAGGCAGATATTTGGGAAGTAACACAGTTGAAGCACTGAATGCTATATTTCGTACTATCTAAAGAATCTAGGATGTAATAAATTTAAGATGCTTCATGGCCAATTAAATTAAGATACAATGCTTTTTTGATTACTTAGAATTTTTTAAAGAGCTATTTTAGAGTTAGACATAGATTTTTGTCATATGTCACTTGCACATTCAATAAGATGGAAAACACAAGTGAAAAAACACATAAGGAATTGCTAAATTTCACATATTTAGAGTCTGCCTTCTGAATTGTTTTTGGAGTCAGAGTTGTTAATACCTGTAATTTTCCATTAAACATCCTCTGTGCCGCCAAGAGAATTGGTGATGTAGCATTCCTTTCAAGATCCCAAAAAAGAATGCGAAGGTTTTGGTGCTGGCCTTCAGCTTTGCAATTATGCAAAGCCAGCCTACTTTGACTCCTGCTTAGGGATTCCCCATCTTCTACTTCCTTCCCAGTCCATTTGGTTCCTAGAGGGTGAAATGAATGCTCCAGTATCATTTCTGGGAATTTCTTTCAGGCTGTTGACTGTCATCTGCAAATGTCATGCTGGCAGTTTTGTTAGTTTCCCATGTGTAAGCAATGACAACATCATAATTGGCTTCTGTCTGATAGCAATTGTAAGAGGAATCCCAATTTCTGAAATGTTACCCAAAAAAGTGACTTTTAATTGATGAAGTATGATGGTGTAGAAGGACAGGCAAGAAATGCAAAAGGTAATTTAGAAAGGTGTCATGGGTAAAATGTGACCTATGTGATCTAGGGCTATAAAGGATTTCAATAAGCAGAAGCACGAGGTAGGTTGTTGAAGAAAGCACTAAATGTTTTTGGATAAAGAATATAATAATTTGAGAGTAAAGAGTAGAGGGAGGGTTATGTAGGTAAGTAGTTGTAAGATGGGGAAAGATTGGGTAGTATTTAGCATTTATCCTTAATGTTGACTTTAGTGTAGTTCTCTTTGTGTGTTTTCTAGTATAAACTGCATACATGAAAGTTAAGAATCTTGTGTTAAGTCCCATATAGGAAGGAAGTAGATAGGAAAACCGAACTGGAAAAATGTATGGAGATGTTGGTGAAATGACAGGAACGAAAGCAGCTTGTCTGAGCCTGATCTCTTCACTTCCTCAGTGGTGGTTCTGAGCGCTGGTTTGGCTGAACTCCACTTACCAGGGAAAAGGGCATAAAGGAAACAGGGTTTGTGTGGAAGAAGTGGAGTAGAACAAAGTGGAGAGGATCTCTGTTCATTTAGTGTATCTGACAGTGTGCTTGTCAAGTCATAAAACACTTGAGGATGGAAATCTGGAAGTCATTCTATACATTTTCTTCTTTCCCTAACATCTAGTCAGTTACAGTTTCTGCTAGTTCTTTTGCTTTTTCCATGTTTTTGGAGGCTGTTCCTCTTCGCTCCACATGTAGTAAATGCTCTAATTCATGACCCATGTCTTATCTGGACTGCCATATCAGCTTCCTAACTCATCCATTCACAGCACCAATGACTGTAAAACAGCATTAGTGAGGATAAAACAGTGGCTGTCAAACTTTTTTTACTGTGGCCCCCAGTAAAAATACACTTTGTATTGCAACTTACGTATACTTTATATATGTATGAATAATTAAAACAAAAGGTTGATTCAAGAAAAATCTTTACATTTACCCTGTGCCGTGCAATCTTATATCTTGTGTTCTTTTCTGTTTCATTTTTTTAAATGTGTGCTTGCCATCCACTAAATTGATTCCGGAGTTGGAAAAACACTGACCTGACAACTAATATCACCATGTTATTCCTTTTTTTAAACTCTCCGATGGCTTCTTACTATCTTCATGATAAATTTGAAGCCCTCAATATCAGCATACCAGAACCTTCATGACCTAACCCTTACCTAGTTATCCTAATCTATTATTTACCTGATCCACTCAGCTCATGTTTCATTCCAATAGACAAGTAAAGTTTTTTGTAATTCCTTGTAGCTTGCCTTTCTTCATGGTGTCCACTCTGTTGAAAATCTACTACCCTCCGTTTCTTCAGTGCTTTACTGCTTACTCCTACCCATTCCTGGGGCTCAAGTCAGGCCCTTATAACCAGGATGCTTTTCCTAACACTCCTTGCCCTACCACCAGGCTGGGTTAGGTAGTTCTCCATTATATAATGTGGCTCTCAATGTTGTTACCTGTTTATTATTATGTGTTTTTCTCTTATTATCCCATAAAATAGTGAATATTTGAGAGGATAAGGAAGTCTACCATTAAGCATCCCTAATGTTTAGCATGTAACATGTTGGCATTGTTTGGATGAATGAAAAAAAAAAAAGATTCTTCTGTTTGGAAGGAAGATACAACTGGTATCCCTTAAGTCTTTTCTTTTTTTTTTTTTTTTTTTTTTCTCTCTCTACAGACAAGGTCTCACCGTCACCCAGGCTGGAGTGCAGTGGTGCAATCACAGCTCACTACACCCTTGTACTCCTGGGCTCAAGTGATCCTCCTGCCTCAGCCTCCCTAGTAGCTGGGACTGCAGGCATGCACCACCATGCTCAGCTCATTTAAAAAAATTTTTTTTTGTTGAGACAGAGTCTTGCTATGTTGCCTAGGCTGGTCTTGAACTCCTGGGCTCAAGTGATCCTCCTGCCTCAGCCTCCCAGAGTGCTAGGATTATAGGCATGATCCACTGCACCTGGCCCCTTAAGACCTTTAATTGCAGAGCAGCAGAGGACAAATGACATAAATACAGGATATGACTTTCATTTTTAAGTATCAAATTAGTGGTGGGTTGACAAGTCATACAGAATGTTCATGAATCAGTTCGGCCCAGGTAACTCATAACCCAAGACCTTTGGGTCAGTGAAATTCTGCCACCTAAGTAGCACCATCCAATGATGTTATACCTAAAAAGGAAATTGAGTTGTAGAATTTTAGGTTTTAGGATTCTTTCTCTAAAACTGAGGAGCTGTGCCACTCTTCAAAGCCTCACAATTACATTTCATTGGTTCTTATGCCATCTGGGTTCTGGTTAGAGGGCTGATGGAAGTACTCAAGAAATATTAGAAGGTGGGAAGAAGGTACCTCTCTTGTTCTTGTCAGTGGCAGCACCAACAGTGGGACTTTGGGTCTCTGGGTTCCAGCTCAGCAGCAGAGGTACTAGTACTGTAGCTCCAGCAGCTTCAGCAGGAGTGCAGGCTCATGGGATCAGAGAACCACCTTTCCCGCTTTGTTCTTCCAGCCCAGCCAACAAGTTTGTAGCTATTTCCCTGCATTAAAACTCCCCTCTGTTTGAAATATCTATAGTAATTTTTCTTTTCCTGACTAATACAACCTGTTAAAGAAGCTGAAGCTCTGGTAAGTTAAATGCCCAACAATGGTCTTGAGTAGCTAGTGATTTTTGTTACTATTGGTAAGTAAATCTAGACACTACTTTTTAGTCCCTTTTTTAAAACAGGACTGGTTTATCTATGATGAATACATGATTGATTGATTGATTGATTTTTACTTTTTCTTTTTTTTTTTTGAGACAGAGTCTTGCTCTGTCACCCAGGCTGGAGTGCAGTAACATGATCTCTGCTCACTGCAAGCTCCGCCTCCCAGGTTCACGCCATTCTCCTGCCTCAGCCTCCTGAGTAGCTGGGACTACAGGCATCCGCCACCATGCCCGGCTAATTTTTTTGTATTTTTAGTAGAGACGGGGTTTCACCGTGTTAGCCAGGATGGTCTCGATCTCCTGACCTCGTGATCCGCCTGCCTCAGCTTCCCAAAGTGCTGAGATTACAGGCATGAGCCACCACGCCCGGCCTAATTTATTAAAACTTTCAGGTGGTCAGGTAATTCTGATTTGTCAGCCATATTTCTAAATTATCATTGTATTTTATCTTACAGTTCTTTACAATGTAGAAAATCTTATTTGAGTGTTGTTTACCTCTAATAATCATGTTTTAAATCTAGAGATGCCCAATTTTGAATAAAATGGAAACCTTTCTAAAAGACTATAATTTTGAATGATAATATTCCATTCATATAATAATTGCTACTTCACATGTACACAATTGAGTGCCCTAAATACTAAACTTAAAGAAGCTAAACTAATACTTCAGGTGATTGCTAAACTCTTAATATCTGTTTCTCAATTTCAAAGTTGAAAACCAGCAACTTATAACCTAAAACAATTTTTTTTCTGTTTCTCCTTTCTAAAGCTCTTTCACCATGCCTGGATCACTTCCTTTGAATGCAGAAGCTTGCTGGCCAAAAGATGTGGGAATCGTTGCCCTTGAGATCTATTTTCCTTCTCAATATGTTGATCAAGCAGAGTTGGAAAAATATGATGGTGTAGATGCTGGAAAGTATACCATTGGCTTGGGCCAGGCCAAGATGGGCTTCTGCACAGATAGAGAAGATATTAACTCTCTTTGCATGACTGTGGTTCAGAATCTTATGGAGAGAAATAACCTTTCCTATGATTGCATTGGGCGGCTGGAAGTTGGAACAGAGACAATCATCGACAAATCAAAGTCTGTGAAGACTAATTTGATGCAGCTGTTTGAAGAGTCTGGGAATACAGATATAGAAGGAATCGACACAACTAATGCATGCTATGGAGGCACAGCTGCTGTCTTCAATGCTGTTAACTGGATTGAATCCAGCTCTTGGGATGGTATGTTACATGCCTATTCCCCGCCGTCCCCCAAAATTTTTTTCTAAGGTTCAATAGACCCAAATGACACTTTAATTAATGCAATATGCAAACTTTTGTAATTTATCCTTGTTTGGATATATTAAGAAAGATATTATACCTGTCTGTCGTTATCCAAATTGTGAATTGGTTATCTTATCTTGTAGGACAAATGGTCTATTCAAAATTTAGTCAGATGGATGACAGAGCCTTGGCAGATGAATTTAAAAAAAAAATTAGAGCATTTTCTTTCTTTATCAAAGAAGGGAAAAGCATATTCTGGGGAAAATATAACAGACTTCAGTTTCCATTTGTGGTTATAGTGTTGAATTCCTTCTTGTGAAATAACAAAAAATATTTTTCAGGACGGTATGCCCTGGTAGTTGCAGGAGATATTGCTGTATATGCCACAGGAAATGCTAGACCTACAGGTGGAGTTGGAGCAGTAGCTCTGCTAATTGGGCCAAATGCTCCTTTAATTTTTGAACGAGGTAAGTGCTTGGGAAAGCATTTTTGTTTTTTTTAGCACAATATGCTGAGAAATTTGAAAATAGAAATAGGAGCTGTCGCTTACTTAATGGTCATTAAATGCAGGTACTACTTGCTAAGAGCTTTATGTGTGTTATCATATTTATGTTTTTTTTTCTTTTTTTTTTTTTTGAGACCGAGTTTCACTCTTGTTGCCCAAGCTGGAGTGCAATGGCACGATCTCGGCTCACTGCAACCTCTGCCCCCAGGTTCAAGTGATTCTCCTGCCTCAGCCTCCTGAGTAGCTGGGATTACAGGCACTCACCACCATGCCTGGCTAATTTTTTGTATTTTTAGTAACAGGGTTTCACCATGTTAGCCAGGCTGGCATCGAATTCCTGACCTCAGGTGATCCGCCCCCCTCAACCTCCCAAAGTGCTGGGATTACAGGCGTAAGCCACCATGCCTGGCCTGTATTTAATCTTCATAGCAGTTTTATGAGGTAGGTGGTGTCATCCCCACTTTACAGAGAAGTGGGTTAATGTAGGGTTCAAATGATAAATAGTAACTTGCTGATAGTCACTGGCAATTTTAATTTGTCTTCAGTGTAGTAGAGTAACTGTGAACTCTGTTAGAGTTATGAAACTGGCATGGAAAGTTGTATACCAAAGGAGTCTTAGGACTGCCCATGGATACTGTTATGTATCATTTCACTTATATTGGCTTCAGCTTGCGATTTCTCTACTGTAAGTGGTGAGAATTGATCAGATAGTTAAGGAAGGTCCTTAGATAATGCAGTATACTTATTAACATACAGACATCAAGAAGCAGAAATATATGGACATCTTCCTTTTTGGTTCTAATAGGGCTTCGTGGGACACATATGCAACATGCCTATGATTTTTACAAGCCTGATATGCTATCTGAATATCCTATAGTAGATGGAAAACTCTCCATACAGTGCTACCTCAGTGCATTAGACCGCTGCTATTCTGTCTACTGCAAAAAGATCCGTGCCCAGTGGCAGAAAGGTAAGTTTTACCCATTTTCCTTGGTTTTGGTATCAGTTAAGAGCAGTCTAATATACTAGGTATCTTTGGTAAGCAACTACTTTGTGGGCATTCTTCATTTAATGTCCTTTTACCATTAATTCCTCATTCACCAAACAACATTTTCCCATAGTTTCTGGGAAAGTGTAATTTACTAGAAGAGGTAAACTTTGGAACTGAGGTGTATCTCTGCAAAAATATTTAGGTCGGTTTACCCCTTGTAAGAAAATCAAAGTGGAGAAAAGAAGGTAAGTTGAATTTTATTCATCTTTTGAGAGAGGTATTTTAACAAGGTTTTGGACTACAGCTGTGATTCAGGGAAAACTGATGAAAATGAATTACTAAAGTGATCTTACCCCAAAAATAATCTCTTTGCACTTGACCTGTGAATTTGTATTTGTTTTTTTACTGTCATCATTAATCTGGAAATTTGTTGAGGCACTGAAAGGACAGTATTTGAGTTAATGCTATCATAACACATTATTACATAAAGTATACTTTTTCTGTAGTCCAACTTTGCTTTTTAGAGGTTATGGGAAGGGGTTAAAAATCATATTCAATGACAAATATCAGTGAATTTAGTCACTCTGGATAAGAAGCATTCTTGCAGTATATATTAACAGAATAGTGGTTTTCTAACTTTTTTATTAGGACCCACAGTAAGAAGTACATGTTACATTGTATGTGTATGCCAGACTGAAACAAAAATGTCATGACATTACTTACCCTTGCTGCAAGTTATTCAGTTTGCTATTTTTCTACTGCATTTTGTTTTTTAAAATACTCTTTTATTTAAAAAAAAATACTAATCCTAACCCACTAAATTGATTATGTAACCTGCTAATGTGTATGAATCTTAAATTTGAAAATTAGTGACATAGTACATATTGTTTCATCTTTGAGTGTCTTTTTAAATGTATATTTTAAGGTATAGAGAGGTTTCATTATACAGTGTATTTGTGGTTGCTGTTTAAACATATACAAATATCCTAGCTTTATTCTAAAGTCAAACTTTAAAATTTCATGGCTTATATGAATTTCATAGTTTCCTTGGACTTCTCTTTCAGAGGGAAATGATAAAGATTTTACCTTGAATGATTTTGGCTTCATGATCTTTCACTCACCATATTGTAAACTGGTTCAGAAATCTCTAGCTCGGATGTTGCTGAATGACTTCCTTAATGACCAGAATAGAGATAAAAATAGTATCTATAGTGGCCTGGAAGCCTTTGGGTAAGAGGAGCTATTATGAGTTTTTTCCTTCTATATTAGAGCATTTTTAATATCTGTTAAGCTGTTATTTGTACAGACCTGAGAAATTGAGAGTCAGAAGAATCTTAGAAGTCATCCGGTCTAATCTGTGTGTCTCAATCAGTGAAGAATCTAAGTCCAGAGAAGTGGTAGTTAACATGCACAAATTCTTTAGACATTTCTATTCAGATTTTCTGATTTATTTCTTTCAGCTCCATTCATGTTGTCACGATAAAGTAACTGCACAAGGGCCTATATTCACTACAGCAGCCTCTTAACTCCTTACCTCTCTCAGCACCCCTGCCCCCATGCCCTTTTCCATCCTGCACACTACCACAGCTAAAGTCAGCTTTTGTACTCCACCTGTCTTTTTCTCACTTTAGGCTCCCTAGCATGCTATGCGTGTTCAACTCGTTCTGTTTCTCCCTGTGTCTCTTGTGTGTCCTTTCTCTATCTGATAAAATTATACTTGACTTTTAAAACTTGGCTCCTGTAATACCATGACTTTTCTAACTAAATAAACATTATTATGGACTTGAAATAGTATTCTATTCAGTGACAATAAAGCTACAGTGCATCTTTTAACCTATTGAAATCAAGCAGTCTTAACTTGATTATGAAAACTTTTGAGAAAAAGAACCATATATATACAACTGTTATGATTTCTATAGCAATTAGATTGCTGCTACTTGGCTTTTAATAAATGAGAAAACAATTATATACACTTAAAGATTTGAATCCTAATTAGGCCTGCTGTTTAGTGTAATAAAAACATAGGCTTTGAACACTGTAAAACTGTAAAATAAATCTTTCAGGGATGTTAAATTAGAAGACACCTACTTTGATAGAGATGTGGAGAAGGCATTTATGAAGGCTAGCTCTGAACTCTTCAGTCAGAAAACAAAGGCATCTTTACTTGTATCAAATCAAAATGGAAATATGTACACATCTTCAGTATATGGTTCCCTTGCATCTGTTCTAGCACAGTAAGTATAAATTTCACCTACTACTTAACTCCCCTTATTTGGGAGATGTTAGATTTCTAAGACCAAATCTGGTGTCAAGCATGTTGGTGGTAGATCACAGAAAATTTTATCTTGATGCTTTCTAATCTGCTATTGTCCATTGACTTGAAAGATGTATGGGTTGAGGCTACTTCCAGAAGTATTTGTTAATTTCATACTGGCTTTCCTGGCTTCTGTTTTCATGGTTTTTTAATTCTTGACCTACAGTTGAACCATAAATACCTGGTTGATGAAGTAACTTGTTTTGTGGCATGACTTTCACAAGCTCTGTCATTCCCCACAAGATGAAAACTCACATGCTGCAATATTAAAACTAAGTTAGATTCCCTACTGCAATATTAACACTTTGAGTTAGATCCTTAAAACTTTAAGTTAGATTCTACTTTTACTTATAGCCTAAATTTTTATTGCTACTTTTATAGCTTCCCACACGCTGTAGCTTTGGATCAGTTAAACTTCTTAACTATTGTTACACCCTACATAGGTACTCACCTCAGCAATTAGCAGGGAAGAGAATTGGAGTGTTTTCTTATGGTTCTGGTTTGGCTGCCACTCTGTACTCTCTTAAAGTCACACAAGATGCTACACCAGGTAAGTGCTGAATCTTTCAACAAGAATGTATTGAGAACTGAGGCCAGGCACAGTGGCTCACACCCGTAATCCCAGCAGTTTGGGAGGCCGAGGCGGGCAGATCACCTGAGGTCAGGAGTTCGAGACCAGTCTGGCTAACATGGCTGAAACCCCATCTCTACTAAAAATACAAAAATTAGCCAGGTGAGGTGGTGCATACCTGTAGTCCTAGCTACTCGGGAGGCTGAAGTAGGAGAATCACTTGAATCCAGGAGAGGGAGGTTGTGGTGAGCCAAGATCACACCACTGTGCTCCAGCCTGGGTGACAGAGCGAGACTCTGTCAAAAAAAAAGAATGTATTGAGAACTACTCTGGGGAAGTTGATTTAGCAGTCTTCTCAAGTGAGCACCTGAATCTGTCCCACAGATCATTACAATATTTTAGTCTTCATTACTTCTTTCAGTAGGTTTTTACTCTCTGCCCTAAAAATCTATACAAAAAAAAAAAAAAAAAATCTACCTTATCTGGATAAAGGATAGGACTAAGTTATCTAATTTTTATAGGCTTATGGTCTTGGCTATATTTAAGGTCACTTTTGTGCTTTCCCTGAGCAGGAAAGAGCAAAAATGTAGAGATAAACTGATGAAAACTTGACATTACTTTTTAAAATTATACCATGGGCCAGGTGCAATGGCTCACACCTATAATCCCAACACTTCAGGAGGCTGAGGTGGGAGGATTGCTTGAGGCCAGTTGTTCAAGGCCAACCTGAGCAACATAGTGAGACCCCATCTCTATAAAAAATAATAAAAATAAAATAATTATACCATGGATTAATTGTAGACAAGTTATTTATAGTTTCAAATTCTGCCTGTTTCCTAACTTGTCTGGTGGCAGATACTCAATAAGAGATTTCTAGTCTGACATCATAGGAGATTTGTCAAATAGGTATCATCTTATCTTTTTTTTTTTTTTAATTATACTTTTAAGTTTTAGGGTACATGTGCACATTGTGCAGGTTAGTTACATATGTATACATGTGCCATGCTGGTGCACTGCACCCACTAACTCGTCATCTAGCATTAGGTATATCTCCTAATGCTATCCCTCCCTCCTCCCCCCACCCCACAACAGTCCCCCAGAGTGTGATATTCCCCTTCCTGTGTCCATGTGATCTCATTGTTCAATTCCCACCTATGAGTGAGAATATGCGGTGTTTGGTTTTTTGTTCTTGCGATAGTTTACTGAGAATGATGGTTTCCAATTTCATCCATGTCCCTACAAAGGACATGAACTCATCATTTTTTATGGCTGCATAGTATTCCATGGTGTATATGTGCCACATTTTCTTAATCCAGTCTATCATTGTTGGACATTTGGGTTGGTTCCAAGTCTTTGCTATTGTGAATAGTGCCACAATAAACATACGTGTGCATGTGTCTTTATAGCAGCATGATTTATAGTCCTTTGGGTATATACCCAGTAATGGAATGGCTGGGTCAAATGGTATTTCTAGTTCTAGATCCCTGAGGAATCACCACACTGACTTCCACAATGGTTGAACTAGTTTACAGTCCCACCAACAGTGTAAAAGTGTTCCTATTTCTCCATATCCTATCCAGCACCTGTTGTTTCCTGACTTTTTAATGATTGCCATTCTAGGTATCATCTTATCTTTTAACTAATCAGTAGCCAGTAGTTTTAGCGAAAATGAAAAGTTGTTTTGTCTCATTTGGTAACATTTTACTTAGGCTTCTTTTGGACATGCTTTTTCAAAAAATCTTTTAATGTTGAATTATTCGCTATTTTAGGGTCTGCTCTTGATAAAATAACAGCAAGTTTATGTGATCTTAAATCAAGGCTTGATTCAAGAACTGGTGTGGCACCAGATGTCTTCGCTGAAAACATGAAGCTCAGAGAGGACACCCATCATTTGGGTAAAAATATTAAATGTTCTTTAAGTTAACCCATTTGGAGGGCTGATATCATTAAGGATGCTACATATACGATAAGGATATCAAGACTTTACTCAGTACTAATCTGATGTCAGTGAAAATTATTGGGATATATGAAACTTATCTTTAGCTTTATTACCAGATGAATTGTATATCATAACTAATTGTAGATATTCTCTCCCTTTCCTTTAGTCAACTATATTCCCCAGGGTTCAATAGATTCACTCTTTGAAGGAACGTGGTACTTAGTTAGGGTGGATGAAAAGCACAGAAGAACTTACGCTCGGCGTCCCACTCCAAATGATGACACTTTGGATGAAGGAGTAGGACTTGTGCATTCAAACATAGCAACTGAGGTAAATAAAAGAGTTCCCATCTCCATACCTTAGGGTTTAGGAGACCTAACTGGGATTTAGCAACATAAATAAATGTCAGTAAAGAAGAGTAATTCATAGTAAGGGCTCTGGGAGTAGATTCTAGCTGTACTATTTCCAATTGTATAAAGTGCTTTGCATTTGAATTATTAATATTTTAAGAATATACAGTAAAGGCCGGGTGCAGTGGCTCACGCCTGTAATCCCAGCACTTTGGGAGACTGAGGCAGGCAGATCACGAGGTCAGGAGATCGAGACCATCCTGTCCAACATGGTGAAACCCTGTCTCTACTAAAAATACAAAAATTAGCTGTGCTTGGTGCCTGTAATCCCAGCTACTCAGGAGGCTGAGTCAGGAGAATCGCTTGAACCAGGGAGTCAGAGGTTGCAGTAAGCTGAGATCACACCACTGCACTCCAGCCTGGCGACAGAGCAAGATTCCAACTCAAAAAAAAAAAAAAAAAGAATATACAGTAAATACTAGGTTTTATTAATGATACCAGGATTTAAAGGAAGACTGATATAGAGAGAAGGTTCATTTGTGGTGTGTGTCTTTGTGAGAGATGGAGTAGAGGGACAAGGATCCTTTCACATCTCATCCCAGATCATGGTCAAAATCTGTCCTCAAATTGTCAAGAAGTAACAATCATAGCTATGATTTGAATTCCTGTTACCTGCTAGGCACTTTACCTACGTTTTCTTATTTAATCCTTACAACAACCTCCTTGAAGTTTATAAATGATACTGTCCTCCCTTTAGAGATGAGCCTCCAAGAAGTTACATTACTTGCCCAGGATTATAGGTAGTGAGTATTGAAGCCAGGTTATAAACTAAGGACTTTATAACCTTGAAACTACTTATTTATCTGCTCACTACAAGTTTGGTAAATGGATAATCTTGCTTTTTGCTATTATACAAATTAGGTAGCAAGTCAAACCGCCACTGTTTGAGTTGCAAATACAAGACGTAACAAGTAAAATACTGTATGTGGTGGGTCTCTGTGGCAGGCTTCCTCTCCCCCCCATATGGATAATTGTATACTAAATTCACCATAAGATGAAAAATGGATATTGAGTTCCCTTCATGAAAAGTTATATAAAATATATATTTAGCATAAACTTCTCCAGAGTTGTCCTTTATTAAGTTTCTTTACAGAAACTTTAATTGGTGCCATGATTCTTGTGGGGGAAAGAATCATAAGAGCCATCAACTTTTTTCCTTTCATTTTAGCATATTCCAAGCCCTGCCAAGAAAGTACCAAGACTCCCTGCCACAGCAGCAGAACCTGAAGCAGCTGTCATTAGTAATGGGGAACATTAAGATACTCTGTGAGGTGCAAGACTTCAGGGAGGGGGTGGGCATGGGGTGGGAGTATGGGAACGGTTGGAGGAATGGGATATCTGGGGATAATTTTAAAGGATTACATGTTACGTAAATTTTTATGTGACTGACATGGAGCCTGGATGACTATCGTGTACTTGGGAAAGTCTCTTTGCTCTATTTGCTGACATGCTTCCTGTTGTGGTCTGGCCAATGCCAAATGTACTCGAATGATGTTAAGGGCTCTGTAAAACTTCATACCTCTTTGGCCATTTGTATGCATGATGTTTGGTTTTTAAACATGGTATAATGAATTGTGTACTTCTGTCAGAAGAAAGCAGAGGTACTAATCTCCAATTAAAAATTTTTTTAACATGTAAGATTTTGTACTTTGAACAACAAGATTACAGAAAGTACCTGTGGTTTTTGGAAAACATTTCTAGCTTGGGGAATGTGACAACATTCCCCAGTGTGGTGAAATTGGGGTAAAATGTGGTAAAATGTGATATGCACAAACCCTTTGAAAATAGCAAAACAAACATGCCCTTTTTCTAAAATTGATAAATCCTAAAGAGGAAGAAAAGAGTTGGGACAATAAAACACTGGCTCTGGAATCTGGAATGTTAAGTCCAGGCCAGCAGTGACAAAAGTTATTGTAATAACCTCTGAACAGAGAAACACTGCCATTGAAGAGGCTTCTGGTATAGAAAACATGGTACATTCAGGAGCTGTGAATATAGCTCTAGGTGTGCTCCTGAATCAGTTCATGGTAGATTATGCTGAACAACAGTGAGATGTTATTGGAGGTGTAGATGAGGGAGTTTGTTGTTGCAGTCCTTCTTTGCACCTTATTTTAAAGAATAAATGAAACATTTTTCTGGTTACTTTTTTAAAAATTTAAAATGGAAGGGAAGAATAGGGGCAGGGCATTATTAGGCTATTTCTGATGCTTCAGTGTTATAAATTCAACATAGAGGCTGACAACCTAAAGTCATGGTGTAACACAGCTCTTTTCCTTTTCCTTTTTTTTTTTTTTTTAGTATCTGTTCAATGAAAATAAGGTATGACCCAAGTTTTTACCTAGTCTGACTAGAAGTATTCCACTTCAAGGTCTGAAGTAGGACTTTTACCTTAAAAAAAAAACAACAACAAACAAAACTATCACATAGGATAGATAAGAAGATTGGTTAAACAGTTTTGTGTAGATCTTTTTGGTGCTGAACTATGACATGAGCCTTATAGATTGTAAAATAGGGATAGTTGGAACTAATGTACAGAACTAAATTTTTTAAACTTTATTTGCTGTTAAATTCTGTGAAGTTTCAGTTATCTAAAATAAATATACACAAATATGAAATATAATGTTTCAGATTACAAGGTAATATGTAATAGTAGTGTTTGTAAGATACTCTTGTCTGATATTAACTAGTAGTATTTCGATTTGTACAGTCATAATTTGTTAAAATGACTTCATTTAACATTCACTGATGTAGATTAATAATGTAAGTTCTGATTTAAAGAATGGTGGGAAAATGGTGCATGTAATACTTTTGCAAGTGTTGGGGAGATCGGTATGTTTTGAAAAGAGTAATTTAACTTTTGGGTGCCAGGAAATGGGTTTTCTCAAAGTCCATTGCTGGCAATGGGCAGGCCTGCAAATACTGGCACAGAGCATTAATCATACACCTTATTAACGGTGAGGTGAATAACTTTGAAATAAAGTTTTAGAGAAATGTTTCAGATACTTGAGTATTCTTTTTCACTCTTGAACTAACAACTTCGGCAAGAAATCAGCTAATATTCTATTTTTAAATATGGGCATTAATTTCATTTCAGTTCGTTCACTCATTCCATTCATTTATCATTTCACAAACATTTGAAATCCTAATATAAGCAAGGTGCTCTGTTTAAGGCAGAAATTTGAAAATGTACAAGATGTATGGTCTTGTCTTTAAGGAGCTGTTCATCTAGAATGGAGGAATTTACACTGATAATTATTCCTACACTTGAAACAAAGAAATTAACTCTCAAATTGCGTGGCAAGCATATATAGACTTTGCTATAAATATTTATGAAATGAGTTACTGTTTTCCTTAAAAAAGCTAAGACTAAGGGCTGGCAATCAAATAAGAGCAAATTTAGTGGTGAACATAGAACTGCCCACTACCAGCTAGAGTCTCCAACCTAAAAGTCCCATGTTGCTAGTGACCCCCGGGGGTTTTATAGAAGGAATCCCTGCATTGGCAGTAATTTTGGATTAGATGATCCCTAAGAGCACCATCAACTCTTAGGATTCTATGAATTAGGAAATAAACCGAATTATATATTTTATAATACTGATCAGCTCATATTTTATCATCATGTCATGTCTGGCTTTCATACTTAGTCGTAATTTACTTTCTGGGTCATTTAGAGGCTAGCATTCTCTAAGGTCACTTCTGCTTGCACATTCTAGGATATTATTTAGTATGGCTTTAAGAATTCAATCTTTCCCCCTCTCCTTTATGGAATGTGTGTTTCCTCTATTTGTACACTTAACCTTTTGTCCTAAGTTTTTATTTTTATGGATACTAATGAGTAAGTTTGAGGTTGACACTAGACCCAAACAGATGCAAACAGCTACTTTCTGTCCTCTTGTGACACAGTTGAAACACTTTATCTCTTGTCTGCTGTTTGGAGTGTCCTGAAAGAAACACTGAAGTGGCAGTCAACAGAGCAAGGGTAACAGGATCTTTAAATAATTTAAAGTTGTCTGATCTTGACATAAAAGTGAACCCTTTCTTTAAAATTTCTAGCAACTGCTCTTAAGTCATAGGTTCCTCATTTTTTCTTTACTGGTGGTGGGAGAAAATAGTTGATCTGTGATTTTTGTTTTCATCTCCCCAAATTATGTTATAAAGGCAGTAATTTGATGCTGAAGATTATGATTAGAAATCCTCAGATGGTTTATATATTGGGGCTTTATCTTTTAATATTAAAAAGAATGTCTTTCCTGGACTACTTTATTCAGTAGTAAGCACTATTCATTCTATGTATATTCCTTATTCAGCCTTGCAGACTCCTGTGGGATCTGATCTCTTCCTGCTTCAACTCAGTACCATACTCACCAAGGCTTAGTATGTCTTCACCCACTCTCCCTTCTCTTGCATTCCTCAAACATGCTGAGTTTTATTCCAGCGTTAAGCCTTTGATCTACGCATCAGAAATGTTGGGCCCCACTTCAGATCTTCTCTGCCCTGCCTTCTACTCCAGTCACTGCGGTGGTAACTAATTCCATGAAGTCTTTGACCAGGTTCTCAGAGAATATGATAGTACCTCTCTTTGGATTCTAGCTGTATACCTTTCACTTCAGCCTCCCTGATGTGGAATGTCTGCAGAACTTGTTTGGTACTCCCAATTGCACAGCCCAAAGGTGCAGAGGAGTTAGGTGCCCATGGGGCCATCCTTGACCTAGGTGGAAAGTTGCTAGTGGATATGATTACTCCTTTCATCACCTGGGCAGACAGTTCTGAAATGCATTTCGTAAGTCTCCTCAAAAGAGGAGGAGACTTCTGTGGCGGGTTTGGCAATAACCATCCTTATATTGGCTTTCCTCTTTTGTTTCACTCCTGTGCATCTCTCTTGCATCCTGGGATCGCTTCTCAAATAAATGACTTTCATTCAAGCTTTTCTCTCAGGCTCTGTTTTTTGGGGAATCCAAACTAAGACGATTGGTACCCAGAATGGCCCTAGAAAGCAGGCATTCAGGATGGGAGATTGGAGCTGGTTTACTCACCAAATGACAAAAACCTCATTGCAGAATGATGCCCTCCCAACCCCTACCAAAGTTGTCCATTCCCAGAATCTGAATATGCTACCTTAAGTGTCTGAGGCAGGTGTGAGTAAGGTTAAGAACCTTGAGGTGGGGAGATTATCCTGGATTGTCTGCGTAAGCCCAGCCTTACCATGTGGGTCTTTAAAAGCAGAGAAACTTTCTTGGCTGGTGGTCAAGGGAGAGCGACTACAGAAGGTTGGCCAAAGAAATGCAATGTTGCTGGCTTTGAAGGTGAAGGAAGAGGACCATGAGCTAAGGAATGCAGGCAACCTCTAGAAAGTTAACAATTAAATGGATTCTCCCCTAGAGCCTCCAGAAAGGAGCACAGCCCTGGAAACACCTTGATTTTAGTCCACTAAGACTCATGTCAGACTTCTATCTCCCAGAGCTGTAAGATGATACATTTGTGTTGTTTTAAGCCACTAAGTTTGTGAATTTGTGATGACATCAGGAGAACACTGGTGCAGTGTTGGTAAGCAGAGTGGTGATAGCCTGTGGCATGCAGGAGCAGCACAGTCACCACTGACACTGTCATCTGTAGGTGTAGGTAGAATATGAAGCATTGGATCCTGTAGTACCTATGGCACTGAAACAGTAGAGGGGCAGTGATAAAGTCTGTGGACTTGGCCAGCTTTTATTAACTGCTTTGGAAGCCTGAAAAACAAAATAACAGGCTCAAGTCAGCCAACTGTCTGTTTAAGGCAAGGTTGAAGGAGAGCCTTGTCTCCTGCAGTGGAGAGAAAACTACCTGAAATAGGCCCAGTATCTAGTTGTAAGGTTGGAAAATACTAAGTCTTGACAATTTTCCTTTATGAAAGTTTAGGTTTGACAAAAAGAGAATAGGACACTGAGACCTAAGTTAGTAATACAGTGGATGACCCTGAAAATATTGCAAACCTGGATTTTCCTAATGTGGGGCTGGCAGAAGCAGCTCATGCTCCCTTGCCTGAAGACCCTGCCAAGGCTTCCAGTGAGGCAGCTCTTGACCTCCACATTCTCTTCCAGAACCCTTATTATTCTCCAAACCAAGAACCAGGGTGACTTCTCAGTAGAGGCTGAGTGGAGAAATACAACCTCCGTCTGGGGGAAAATAGTGTAGATACTGAAGGAACTGCAGAACCTGATATATACTGTCAGGAACCAGGGGAAAATGTGTGTGAATGATTTTGAGGGTGTTAAGCCAAAGGTGGAAGTTGAGGGAAGACTATAAGGCGGGATAAGAAAGATTACTATAGGAGCCGGGCACAGTGGCTCATGCCTGTAATTCCAGCACTTTGGGAGGCTGAGGCAGGCAGATCACCTAAGGTCGGGAGTTCGAGACCAGCCTGACCAACATGGAGAAACCCCGTTTCAACTGAAAATACAAAATTAGCCGGGCGTGTGGCACATGCCTGTAATCCCAGCTACTCGGGAGGCTGAGGCAGGAGAATTGCTTGAACCCGGGAGGTTGCAATGGGCCAAGATCATGCCATTGCACTCCAGCCTGGGCAACAACAGTGAAACTCCGTCTCAAAAAAAAAAAAAAAAAAAAGATTACTATAGGAATGTTTACCCATGACTTAGAAGTGAACAACACCTGAATTTGGTCATAATATTCTGTTGGGATGGCTGCTGAGGCTTGGATATGATTGTGGCACACAGTAAATGAGGTGAAGATGGTGGAACTGCCTTGGTGTATGGTATTGAAGAAAGAGTTGGAAAGTTCCAGGAGGTGCGAATGTTAGAATGGATTCATTATGTGAGACTGAACAACCGTCTAACTACGTTCCTCAGGAAGACATTGCCTTCACTAAGGCAATGTAAAATGCACTGGTTTGCAAACTGTTCATCCAACAAGGGACTAATATCCAGAATATACAGGGAACTCAACAGCAAATAATAATAATAATAATAATCTCATTAAAAAATGGGAAAAGGATCTGAAAAGACATTTCTCAAAAGAAGACATACAGATGGCCAAGTAAGTGGAAAAATGTTCAACATCACTAATTATCAGGGAAAGGCAAATCAAAACCACAATGAGATAGCATCCCACCCCCAGTTAGAATGACTATTATCAAAAGGACAATAATAAATGCTGGTGAGGATGCAGAGAAAAGGGAATTTTTTGTTTTCTTTTTGTATTTTTCTAGAGAAAAGGGAATTCTTACACACAGTTGGTGGCAATATAAATTAGTACAGCCATCATGGAAGAGAGTATAGCAGTTTCTGAAAAAACTAAAAATACAACCACCGTGGGATTCAGCAGTCCACCTACTGGGTATTTATCCAAAGGAAAGGAAATGAGTATATCAAAGCAATACCTGTGCTCTCCCATGTGTGTTGCAGCACTATTCTCAATAGCAGAGATGGGACCAACATAAGTTTCCATCAACGGATGGATAAAGAAAATGTATATAAACACAATGGAATATTCAGCCATAAAAAAGAATAAAATCAGCCAGGCGTGATGGCTCATGCCTGTAATCACAGCACTTTGGGAGGCCAAGGTGGGCAGATCACATGAGGGTAGGAGTTCAAGAACAGCCTGGCCAACATGGTGAAACCCCATCTCTACTAGAAATACAAAAATTAGCTGGGCGTGGTGGCAGGTGACTGTAATCCCAGCTACTGGGAGGCTGAGGCAGGAGAATCTCTTGAACCCGGGAGGCGGAGGTTGCAGTGAGCTGAGATGGCGCCACTGTACTCCACCCTGGGCGACAGAGTGAGACTCTGTCTCAAAAAAAAAAAAAAAGAAATCATATCATTTGCAGCATCATGGATGGAACTGGAGGTCATTAGGTTAAGTGAAATCAGCCAGGCACAGAAAGACAAATATCACATGTTCTTGTATATAAAGCTAAAAAGTTGATCTCATGGAGGTAGAAAGTAGAATGGTGCTTAATAAGCTGAGAAGGATGGTAGGGGTGGAGGATGAAGACAGGTTGGTTAATGGGTACAAACATACAGTTAGAAGGAATAAGTTATACTATTTGATAGCAGAGCAGGGTGACTATAGTTAATAATAATGTATCGTATATTTCAAAATAGCTGGAAAAGTTGAAGTCTTCCTAACACCAAAAAATGATAAATGTTTGAGGTGATGGGGTATCCTAAATACACTGATTTGATCATAGAGCAGGGTGACTATAGTTAATAATAATGTATCGTATATTTCAAAATAGCTGGAAAAGTTGAAGTCTTCCTAACACCAAAAAATGATAAATGTTTGAGGTGATGGGGTATCCTAAATACCCTGATTTGATCATTACACCTTGTATACATGTATCAAAATATCACATGTACCCCATAAATATGTACAATTGTATATGAATAGAAAATAATTTTTTTAAAAAAGGAATGCACTGGTGAGGGCTGCAGCAGCATGTAAGAAAAGCTCAGTGGTGGCTGCCCATTGCAGGCAGGGGTTGATGGTAGGAAATGCTGCCATGGAATTGAGCATATCATCAGTGGGGATGATGAGACTAGAATGGTAGAGGTCATGTATTATTACTTAAATGTCAGAGGCAAGGTGGACACAGTATAATAAACAGTAAGGCTGGAGTGGAAATCAATCAGGCTGCCTTGATCTGCAGGGCTTTGTGACAATGGCTAATAAATCATGGAATTTTGGGAGACAGCTGACTACTCTGTTACTTGACTTGTATGACCAAAAAAAAGAAAAAACAAGGAAAACTGGTGAGCATAAAGCTAAGGTAGCCTGTCACAATGGGAAAATCACGGTCTCTTCATCAGCTTCCAGAGCTAAGTCAATTTACAGATCCAGTGCACAATGAAAAGGAGGACTGGTCTTGAGGAAAGGCCTTGCTTTCACAAGTATATATGATGTACATACCCAGAATTTTTCAGAACCGGATACCATTATGGCTTTGTACGTAGATGAGGGGTTATGGAAACCATATGATAAAGGGAGTCCTGGCCAAAGTCTATCACATAATGGTTCCCACCTTGGAATTATTCTCCCAATCTCTAAGTACATATTTGGGATCAATATACTTAGACCTCTGTGGAGGTCTTAGACCTGTGAAGTAACAACCATTACAGGAGAAAGAGGAAACCTCTTTCTGGCCATGTTAATAAATCATGAGCAATCCACATGAGGAATGGCAGACATCAGTGTCACCATCAAAAAATTTTAGGGATGCAAGTGTAATGGGCTCCATCATAATCTCATTTAAGTTACCATCACACTTCTGAAAAAGAGCAGATGGATAATGGAGAATGATGATGGACTACTGCTAGTCTCAGTTGTAGCTGCCATATTGGATGTGGTATCTTTACTGGCAGCCTCTGGCATTTGATATGCAGCTATTGATTTGGCAAATTCATTCTTCTAAATTTCCATCAGAAAGGAGGATCAAAAGCAGTTCACATTTCTCTGGGATGGAGAGCGATTCTCATTTACTCTATTGCCCCAAAACAATCTTAAATCTCCTTCTCTATATCACAATATAATCCAAAAGGACCTTGATCATCTTGACATTCTACAGGACATCATGCTGGCCCACTATATTGTGAGAGCATGCTAGGGGGATTGGCTATCAGGAAGTGGCAAGTATTACCAATGCCCTAGTAAGGCTTACATGTGCCAGGGTGTGGATTATAGACTCTGTGAAGAATCCGGGGCATGCCACATTGATGAAGAGTTTAGAAGACCAATGAGTTGAGGCATGCCTAGATATTTCTTCTATAGTAAAGAACAATTTCTTGCACCTCCCACCTCTTAACACTAAGATAGAGGCATAGGATTTAGTAGGTCCCTCTGGACTTTGGAAGCACATATATTGTATCTGGTGTATTCCTCCCACCCATTTAACACGGCTGCCAGTTTCAAGTGCATCCCATAAAAGAAAGATTGCAGCAATTTTGGCTTCTGAGCAAACTGCTACTCAGGCTGTGTAGTGTGGGGCCTCTGGAAAGCCCTAACTACTTTATATGGAAGCCTTTGTCTTAGGCTCTGTTTTGGGGGGAACTGAGTCTGAAACCCCTAGCTGCATGGAATGCTCTGGCATTTTGTAAAAGACACTCCTGCTTCTCATTCAGATCTTAAACTTATATGTACTCAAAGTGGCCTTCCTTAATGACTAATCCAAAGTAGCAAGCCTCTGATATCAGATCACCCTTTTTGAATTCTCTGCATAGCATCTATCACTGATCTTTCTCTTTTTTAAAAAATGTAGTTGTTAGTACCTTTGTCCTGGGCTAGAACATCCTGCACATGAGAGGAGGGACCTTGCCTATTTATTTCTTGCTGTTTCCCTAGCACCTTAAATAGTGCCTGACACACAGGAGGCACTGGATAAATATTTCTTGATTAAATGAATGAATGCTGAAATTTGATAATAAAACAAGATCCCAAATCAAGCCAGAATCTGAGCTAATAGACTTTTTGGAGAAAAAAATGCATATCTCAAATTTAAGTTTATTTAAAAATTACAAAAATGTCTCCACTCAAGTTGTCCTTGAAAAAAATTTAGAAGCAGCAACAATCCTCTTGGTTAATTACAAGCAGTCTAGTGCAATTTATAAAATCGAGCAAAATTTGGATGTGTGTCTTATCCCTCTGTAGACACGGAACCCTTTTTTGAGGTCTCTTTCTTTAGGGTCTGGTAGCATCATGACTGGGACACTTTCCAAAGCCTTCTTCCTTTGGACTCTATGTAAAATAATTCTATAGACCCCTGTGATTGAGCTGCGAGCATCTCTCCCTTGGTTATTTCGAATATGCTCTTCTGTAATGCCCAAATGTTCTAAAGTGCTTTTGACCTCATTTTCTTCTTCCTTGAGAGTGCTGGTTTCCGACAAATGTTTGGGATCCAGTTGGAAAGGTTCCAAAGGTGTAGGGTATGGCACCCCTTGCATCCATTCATCATTCATGATGCAGTCGATTCCGTACCTCTCCGTGGGGATCTGCTGAAGGACTCCTCGGATGAGTCGGTGGCAGGGCTCTGACACGTGCGGTGGTACACTGTATGTGCCCTCGAGGATGCTCTTTTTTAGTTTGGCCACGGTTTCTGCCCGAAATGGCATGGTGCCAGTCACCATGAAGTACAAAAGCACCCCCAAGGCCCAGATATCCACGTAAATGCCAATGTAGTGCTCGTCCCGGAAGAGTTCAGGCGCAGCGTAGGGAGGAGACCCACAGAAAGTGTTCAGCATTTCACCTTTTTTGCTTACTGTGCTGAATCCAAAATCGCCCACCTTCACACAAGTATTACTGGTATAGAATACATTTTCTGCTTTCAGATCTCTATGAATAATTTGGTTTTCATGCTGTGGAAGAAGACATAGAGAAAAGTTATTTTTACAGTAAAATGTCAAAATAAAAAATGTATCAGTTGCTCTGAAACAGTGAGATAATGATGGTGGAATAACAAATTCAGTGAGGATCAACTTAAGTCATGATAGCAAACCCTGTCATAACCTTTAGCCCAATGTAATGCCCACACCTCCCCAAATAGACCAAAGTTCCTATTCTATGTGGTAAAGGTTGGAGTCTGTTCCACACATGTGGACTCAGAAACTAACACCAGAAATAAGACCCAGACCTTATGAAACTACACATTCTGAAATACAATGAAACAGTAATCCTTAGTTGTTGAGGTCATACATGGGTTTTTCTGGCTGATGGATCGTTTGACCAGGAAGGCTTGGAGCCCTCCCCTGACTTTCCGGCCATGCTTTTTGGGGTGGACTCTTTTATCTTTACAGAATTCAGCCAAAGGGAGGTGGTTGCATTTGGCAAGGATCTAGCCACAGAACACACTGTGGATTGTGGGCACATGCTCCACTCCCACCCTTGCATCCTGAATCCAGACAATCTTCAGAGGACCCTTGACCTGTTCAGTCCCAAGGGCTCTTGGAAAATGGCTTTGTGTTTGTCACCTTGCCTGATGGCCCTCCTGGAATAAGAATCCAGGCTTTGGAGGGGACAGTCTGGTCAATTCTAGGTTCAACTATACCAGCTGGGTACTGTGAATGTCAGTTTCCTTCTTTGTAAAGTGGGATACTGATAACCATAGGCTGTGGTGAGAACTATATAGGATGCTAACTATATATGATGAGAACAGTGCTCAGCATGGTCTTGGCATATAAACAAACTCAATAAGATATGGATCTATGGCTATGAAACACACTTCCTGTTTGCAGAGCGTTGGAGAAATGGCAGGGAGTAGAGCTGCTGAAGACTAACATCTGTACCTTCTATTGCTGGATTCTCTTCTGTTCTCCCACCAAGTTACTTTTCCAAGTAGAATGTGGAAGACTCTTTGCCCATCTGTTCTATCACTTGGTATGGGTCTGGCTTATTCTCTGGCCCTGGGAAAGCTCACCACAGCCCAAAGCCACTTAAATGATGATTGGTCATATATCACAGGTCTGAAACATCCACCACCACTACAGTCAAGTTCTTCTCCCTGGCTCACTTCTTTTTCTTCCTCCTCTCCTTCCCTACTGCTATTTTGGGCCCTCTAGGCCACAGATTCCCTTGCAAATTCTCCCTCTTTTGCCCCATTGCTAGCATGGACTGTTTTATTTGACTTTTTCAGTGCCTGGCACGTAATGAGGTTCACTGTGGCTCACTGATCCCAGTTCTTGCTCCCACAACGATGCAGGCTGAGAAGTGAATTGGAAATAGCCTCTCAACTAATATAGACCCTAGCCAAGTGTCTCTTTTCTGACAGATCCGTTCAACTGGGATCTGAGTAAAGATGGTGACTGACTAAAACTTTTGGTAGTAAAAGTGATACTCAGGTCTGCAAGTCAGGTTCCTCCTGTATGGCCCGCAATACGGCCAAAATTAAGGAGGCAAAAAAACAGCCAGTTCTTGGGAGAACTACAGAGTGTGCATTAGGAGTCCAGATTTATCTAAAGAAGTAACCAAAGAACTAAAATAAGAATGACACAACCGGCCAGGCACGGTGGCTCATGCCTGTAATCCCACTACTTTGGGAGACCGAGGCAGGTGGATCGCTTGAGGTCAGGAGTTCAAGACAAGCCTGACAAACATGGTGAAACCTCATCTCTACTAAAAACACAAAATCAGCCAGGCATGGTGGCACATGCCTGTAATCCCAGCTACTTGGGAGGCTGAGGCAGGAGAATCGCTTGAACCCGGGAGGCGGAGGTTGCAGTGAGCCAAGATCATGCCACTGCACTCCATCCTGGGTGACAGAGGAAGACTCTGTCTAAAAAAAAAAAGAAACAAAGAGAAAGAAAGGAAGGAAGGGAGGAAGGAAGGAAGGAAAAGAAAGGAAGGAGGAAGAAAAGGAAGGAAGGCAGGCAGGCAGGCAGGAAGGAAGGCAGGCAGGAAGGAAGGAAGGAAGGCAGGCAGGAAGGAAGGGAAAAAAGAAAGACACAACCAAGTGTTAATCTACTGGGCACAGAGGCAATAATAGCTAGGGGATCTTACTGAAGGCAAAATATCAGTATAACTGATGTGAGATTGAAGAACATCTCTCTCTCTCTCTCTCTCACACACACACACACACACACACACACACACGGAGAGGGGGAGTGGGGGAGAGAGAGAGAGAACCAAGCTGGGCATGAAGTATGGATAGGATTTAGAATGTGAGATGTCATATGAGGGCATCCTAGACAGAAGTAGGAAAGCAAAACCAAGAAGCAGTGAGGAGCCAGCTATCCAGATAGTGGAAGATGAGGTTGGAGAAATGGGTATGGCCAGGGAGTGGGTAATATTCATCAGCTGCTCCCAGTGATTCCTGCCAATGTCTGCAGAAGCTAGGAGGTTGACGTGTAACTGGACATCCCTGGTTGTTGCTTCACAGGCAAGGAGCATGATCCCAGCCAGACTTCTGACTCAGAAGGGACTACTGTCTGCTTTGTAGGACAAAAGCCCTCTGGGACACTTGAGGGTTAGTAACCTAAAGCCCTGTGCTCCCAGTGTCAGTGCAATGGGAGCAAGGTTCTCACTCGTCACCCCTGCTCACCATGTGCTTCACGGCAGACACAATCTGGGAGAAGATGAGCTTGCTTTCTGGTTCAGAGAGCTTCCCCTCAGTGCTAATTTTTCCGAAGAGCTCCCCACCCCCTGCATACTCCATCACCAAGTGCAGCTTGGATAGGGTCTCCACTACTTCGTAAAGGCGGATGATGTTGGGATGGTGCAGCTTTTCCATGCTGGAGATTTCTCGGGATAGTAGCCTCTGGGTTTTCTGGTCTAACTTGGTCTTGTCCAGGATCTTAATGGCCACCTTTTCTGCAAGGAAAAAAAATAAAAATTGTGCCAGAATTCACAGGAGCATAGTTAGAACTGGAGAGGACCTGGATCAGCTCCTTTCCTTTACTAGACAGAGAGTGGCTGTTCCCAAGCTGAGAGAGCTCATTAGGGAATGACAAAGCAATGCTTGAGCCCAGTATCAGTGCCCTTCCCTTGGATCGGTGTGAGTCTTCCACACACAGGTTTTGATGCCAAGTCCTGCCTCCCAAGGAAAGTTTCCAGATAAAGCTAGAGCTCCTTTGCTAAGCCCGGAGAGAACTTCTTGATGAGACCCAGCTCATCTCATCAGCCTCACTGTCCGTCATTCCTGTCCACCATCCCCAATGCCCCATGCACCCTTCATTGCAACCAATACAGAACTTTTTGTTGCTCCCTGAAAAGGTGCTGAACATTCATGCCTAGAAGATTTTCTCTATCTGGATCATTCTCTCCATCATTCCTTCCCTGTTCTTTACTCTTGCTTTCACTCATCAATATAGTTTGGACATTTGTCCCCACCCAAATCTCATTGAAATGTAATCCCCAATGTTGGAGGTGGAGTCTGGTGGGAGGTGTTTGGGTCATGGAGGCTGATGTCTCATGAATGGCTTGGGCCATCTCCTTAGTGATAAGTGAGCTCTCGCTCTGAGTTCACATGAGATCTGGTTCTTTAAAAGTGGTGGGATCTTGTGGCATGTTCCCCCAACTCTTGCTCCTGCTTTCACAGTGTGATGTGCCTTCCACCTTCCACCATGATTGGAGCTTCCTGAGGCCTCTACAGAAGCAGATGCCACCACGCTTCCTGTACAGCCTGCAGAATCATGAGCTAATAAAACCTTTTTTTCTTATAAATTACTCAATTTTGGCTGGGCGCGGCAGCTCACGCCTGTAATCCCAGCACTTCAGGAGGCCAAGGCGGGAGGATCACGAGGTCGGGAGTTTGAGACCAGCCTGGCCAACATGGTGAAACCCTGTCTCTACTAAAAATACAAAAATCAGATGGACCCGGTGGCAGGCACCTGTAATCCCAGCTACTCGGGTGGCTGAGGCAGGAGAATCACTTGAACCCAGGGAGGCAGAGGTTGCAGTGAGCCGAGATCGCACCACTGCTCTCCAGCCTAGGTGAGAAAGCAAGACTCCGTCTTGGGGAAAAAAAAAAAAAAATTACTCAATTTCAGGCATTTCTTTATAGAAATGCAAGAATGGCTTAATACACTCATCATTAATTCCTGATGATCCTTCAAGGTAAGCCTCAGAATGAACCTCTTCAGGAAGCCTCTGCAACACTTGTCCTAGGATGAACATGATGTTCAGATTCTGTGCACTTGGAGCCCAAATGTACTGTAATCTCAGCTAACCGGTCTGTAGATGTCACCTCCCTTGTTTATCTCCCTCTCTTGCCCAATTCCCAACATGAACTGTTTTATTTCACTCTCAGTGCCTGGCATGTAATGTCATGTACACGACACACCAGTACCCAGTGTTGACAGCGTGCTGGTGAGGCCAGGAGGAAATCAACACTGCAATGTGCTGCTGGCGGGAGCATTAATTGGTACAATGGTTCTGGATTGCACTTTGGTATTATGTATTGAAATGCTAAAAAATAGTTGCACCCTGGGACCCAACCATTTCACCTTCGGCAATCTTAAAGAATCTGATGCATGTACAAGGATGCATGTATAAAAAGGCTTCTGTGATATTGGGAATAGCTTAAGTACCCAGCAAGAGAGATAGTTAAAATAGAGTGTGGTAGGCCTAATTTTATAATTTCACACCATGAAGCTATCAAAAGTAATGATGCTAACTTATTTATTAATATGAAAAGATGTCCACTATACAAGTGAGGAAAAATACAAATACACATTTGCATAGATAAAAATCTGGTAGCATATTTACCAAAATGTTTAGAATAGAGATTTTCTAATTGGCAGATCACAGATGGTTTTCCTTTCAATTTAGTTTTGCTTATTCGTATTTTCTATTTTTTATCATGAATATAGACTTATTGTGTAACGAAAATGATTAATGTTAGAAAATGAATGAATCTTGACTCCAAAGTGAAACATCATTCCTTTTTTGTTTTGGTTCAAACTGTACCAGACTTTGAATTAGATAACAAAGAGGTTACCTGGCAAGCAAACAGACAGAACAGGATCCCAAAGTACCTGTTTGACCTACTTACAAAATAACTGCTTTGAAAAACTTTAGCACTGGGACTATTAGAACGAAAATGGATACAGCTAGTTTAAAATAGGAGTGTTATTGGTATATTAAAGTAGGTCCACTGGGACTTCTGGAATGGAAAAAGGGTTCACTGGTGTCTGCTGCAGCCAGCCCGCCCCTTGCAGGAGGCAATACTGAGCGGTGGGAGGGCAGCTCTAAGGGAGCAGGAGCAGAATGTTTGCTCCGGGGCTTGAATAATCTCAGCTGGCAATCAGCCCCAGCAAAAGAACCTCCAATGGCAATCCTTGAGGCACTCTTCTTCCCCTTTCTTTTCTACTTTTCAGTCTTTAGGATTAAGAGTCCCTTCACCTATTTATCTGAAACAGAAACCTGGTTTTGTGTAGCATGTTGGGTAAGCTGTTGTTTTAAGGGCTAGATTAATGAATTCCACCCTTCGATTTCCTGTAGAAGAACCCACTGCTTCTCCTCAGTTCTCCCATTACTGACTCAGGTGTCAGTTAAGGTATCATCACTCTGCTGCCCTCTCCTCCCTGTGGCCACCATACACCATTCTATCCACAGTGAGTGTTCAAGAATCAGGTGGTAGGTGTCAGGCTGCCGTCACAAATCTCCCTTTAGCACCACCCTAGTTTTCTTTTTCTCCTTTCCTTTCATGGTTCTTAGCAAAGGCTTCCCTCCCAGAGCCAGGTCTAGAGTGTGGCAGGAGAGGCATTGTAAGGGTGAAAGCTTCCTTAAATCCTCTGCCCTAGGTGCCTCGATGGCCTCACCTCATGTGCAATCACCCTACAGGCAGGCCTCATAACATAAATGTATGATCATACTAAACACTTTAGAAGCCCTGGTATTCCACATTGTCGCTAGGTGGTAGAAACTGCTATTCCATGAAGAGCTAGATCTCTAAATCTGCTCTTTCAATAAATGTTCAGTGAGCACCTACAATACACCAGGCAGTGAAAAAGATAAACACTGTTCTCACAGTCCAATGAGAGAAAGACTAAAAAAAAAATCCCTTCTTACAAGCATAGCACCCATTAAGAAGAGATACAGACAGAGAATGGAAAGGCACTATCTGGGTAAGGGCACTTAAATTGTGACCAGGAAGTGAGGAGAGAGGCCTCATACTTGGCCTAGGAGCTTGGCAAGTGTGCTGTCCAGGCAAGACATAAGGTGTGTGCTTGAGGAACCCACTGTTCTGGAAAAGCAGAATGAGGAGGGGTGGCCCCAGATCAGCCTGGTAGTAGGTAAAGGTCAGATAAGCCAGGAGACTGCTTTAGAAATGCAGGCTTTAACTATAGGGCAATGAGAAAACATAGCAAGGTTTTAAGAAAAAGGGTTGTAATCTGAGTCCCATTTAAAAAGAGCACTCTGGGCCGGGTGTGATGCCTCACACCTGTAATCCCAGCACTTTGGGAGGCCGAGGCGGGTGGATCACAAGGTCAAGAGTTCAAGACCAGCCTGGTCAAGATGGTGAAAGTGAAACCCCATCTCTACTATAAATACAAAAAATTAGCCAGGCACGGTGGCAGCCGCCTGTAATTCTGGCTACTTGGGAGGCTGAGACAGGAGAATTGCTTGAACCCAGGGGGCAGAGGTTGCAGTGAGCCAAGATCACACCACTGCACTCCAGCCTAGGTGACAGAGTGAGACTCCACCTCAAAAAAAAGAAAAAAAAAAAAAAGCACTCTGGCAAGATGTGAGAAGTGCAGAGAGGAGCAGCAAGCCTGGGAGCAAGTGGGAGTCTAGGAGGGGATGATAGAAACCCCAGAGAGAGGGTGCTCTATGTGGTGCAAGGGGAGACAGAGAGAAGTAGACAGATGGGAGAGGCCAGCATGCCCTTTCTCCAAATCTGATGAGAAGTCTGACACAGGTCCCACCTAGCAGGCAACACATTCTTTAAACCAGGACTCCTAGTGCCAGGGTGGTAATAGCAAAGCAAGGTTATTGTATGGAACAGGGAGTTAGTGGGGATGGTGAATCCTTAAGAGTAGCTGCCCCAGTGGAAGAGGTGGCTCTACTCAAGGCCACACAATGGTTACTATTTGGAATGGAGGCTCAGTGTTGTCAAACCTTCTGATTTTTTTTCAAGAGAAGCCAGACATCTGAAACTTTATGCAAAATCTTCCAATTATTAAGTATCAACAACTAATTCAAATTTTAAAACCTAGATTAGACCAAGCAAAATACATCTACAGGACCAAGGGGACAAAGGGAAGGGAGCAGAGATTAAAACCTAGGAAGATAGTTTTGTGTAGAGAGAAGCTGAGGCTTTCCTTCTAGACACAAAAGTTGCCTGAGTCAGCCTTACTGTGA
Organism: Pan troglodytes; assembly: GCF_028858775.2. Taxonomy (NCBI): domain Eukaryota; kingdom Metazoa; phylum Chordata; class Mammalia; order Primates; family Hominidae; genus Pan; species Pan troglodytes. The sequence goes on from NC_072402.2 coordinate 69,524,301, forward strand.
GGGGCTGGGGGAATAAAATCAGGCCCTCCTTCTCCTTCCTTCCCCTGCAAGGGCTCCCTAGAGATCAAAGTCAACTGGAACCCAGAGGACTAAGGAGATTTGATGTAGTCCTGGGCTGAGAGCAGAATGAAGAAGGGTGGAGAGTAGATCTGGAGGGGCAGATAGAAAATATCAGGTACAGTGGGCTTAGGGGGAAAAGTGCCAGGAGCATTAGGGGCATAAAACAGGGGGATATACCCCTGGTCTGGGGGTTAGGGAAGACTTTTAACACTTTCTCTGGAGTCCAAGAGTTAGCTAGAGAAAAGTAGGGAGAGGTTCTAAAAGTAGGGATGGGTAGGACAGAAGATCTTGAGGTAGGAAAGACCTGAAACATTAGGGTTATGGTCTACAAGCTTTTTTGATTGGCTTCCTTTGTCAATAAAACATTTTTTTAATATTCAACATCATTAGTTGCTTTATTGATAATAGCTCCTAACTGCAAAGAATCTACATGTCCTCAGCTGGTGAATGGCTAAACAAATTGTGGTACCTTCATACGTGGAATACCACTCAGCAATAAAAATGAACCAACTATTGATACAACAGCTTAGATGAATTGCCCGAGAAGTGTGGTGAGTGAAAAATGCCAATCCTAAAAGGTTACTACTGTATGATTTCTTGTATATAATTTTCTTGGAATGACAAAATTATAGAAATGGAGAATGGATTAGTGGCTGGCAGGAGTCAGGGACAGGGTATAGGGGGTTAGGAGGTGGCTACAGAAGAGCCACTTGAAGGGCCCTTGTGATAATGGACTTGTCCTGTATCTTTACTGTGGTGGGGAATATAACAACCTATTTATGTGATAACATTCCATAGAGTTAAAATACATACACATGCATGAATACAAGAACTGGGAAAATCTTAATAAGATCAGTGAATTAGATCAATATTAATATCAAGGTTATGACTATAGTTTTGCAAGATGCAAGTTTGTGTGAAACTGGGTAAATGGTACATGTGGTCTCTGTACATATTCTTACAACTGCATGTGCATAATAAAACATTTTTGAGCACTACTCTAATATATGTATATGTATTTATAAAGTGTATCCATGTACTACTGATTTACACATTTTCAATATATATAATCACAGAAATTAAAAATATATAATCACAAATAAATATAAAAGGAAGTTCTAGTATTTTTTTCCCTCATCCCAGTGAATCATCTTGGGCATTCTCTGGGGGTATATGCACCCTCAGAGATGACTGACTTTGAAGAATTGAAAGAAGAAAGTAGGGCTGGCATATGGGGAAGAAGGAAAAATATAAGCCAAAAAAGAGGCTGGAGAATTGGCCACACCAAGGTCTTGTGAGTCATTTCACATTAAGGGCAGTAAGAAGCATGCTATTATTATTTTTGCCTATAAAAAGTTATTTCACATATATAAATTAAAAACCCACAAATTTAAAACTGCCACTTGAAAAAAAAAAAAAAGAAGCTGCTGGAAGCTTGTAAGTAGGTAGTTACATGATCAGGCTTGTAATTTCTAAAACATCACCTCTGGCTGCTATGGGGGAAACGATATAAACATGAAGACAAATTACAGTAGCTTAATCCAATGAGGAAAGGAGGAGATATTTAGGAAGTGAAATCAATACCACTTGGTGTTTGGGTGTTAGGGGTTGAGGAAAAGGTCAAGGTTTCTCAGTTGAGCAACTGGGAGGCTGGTGACATTCACTGGAGGAGGATCTCTATTAATGTTATCATGCCTTCGGGCACTCCCTAAGTTCCCCTGTCTCTCTCCCAGGTTGTTGTGTTCACTTTGCTAAACCATGACTCTGGTTAAATCCAGCTTCCCACTACTCTCTGCCTGCACCCATGCTGTTGGACATAATGGCTTGTCTCACTTTGAATTTCTGGTCACTAACTTCAGTTGGCCCTTTAAAGCGCCTGGCAGACATACTTTCCCTAGTCCAATAAACCTCATACACTTTTGTATAACTCTTTCATGGCTTCTTTTCTCTCGTCAAGTCTCTAATGCCTTCTTCCACTCCTCATTCACAGCTGGTAGCCTTGCTTCCTACTTTATTGAGTAAAATAAGCAATAGAGGAGAATTTCCTCAAGTCCTTCCCACCATGTCTTCCAACCTGCTGGAATCTCTCTTCCTTCATTTTACTTTGGATAAACAATTCCTACTCCTATCTAAGGCCTAGCTAAGACTCCTTTACATGTTGAATAGATTCCATCTACTCTCATATACTAAAGAGCAGCCCTCCAAAAACGCTTTCTTTCTTCTCTCCTGCATCGATTTTCTCTTCCCACTGGATTGTTTCCATCATCACACATTTATGTCATTGATAAAAATCTTCCCCTCAGCAGAAACCTTACAAGCCCGAAGGGATTGGGGTCCAATCTTTAGCCTCCTTAAACAGAATAAGTGTCAGTCAAGAATTTTGTGTCCAGCAAAACTAAGTTTCATAAATGAAAGAGAAATAAAGTCTTTTCCAGACAAGCAAATGATGAAGGAATTTGTAACTACCAGACCAGCCATACACAAAATTCTAAAAGGACTTCTAAATCTTGAAACCAAAAGTTGACATGCATCAGAATAAAACCTCTTGAAAGCATAAAACTCACAGGGCCTATAAAACAATAACAGACACACATGGCCGGGCACGGTGGCTCACACCTGTAATCCCAGCACTTTGGGAGGCCAAGGGGGGTGGATCAAGAGGTCAGGAGATCGAGACCATCCTGGCTAACATGGTGAAACCCCATCTCTACTAAAAATACAAATAATTAGCCAGGCGTGGTGGCGGGCATCTGTAGTCCCAGCTACTCGGGAGGCTGAGGCAGGAGAATGGCATGAACCCGGGAGGCGGAGCTTGCAGTGAGCAGAGATCTCGCCACTGCACTCCAGCCTGGGTGACAGAGCAAGACTCTGTCTCAAAAAAATTAAAATAAAAAAATAAAAACAATAACACACACACACACAAAAGGATCCAGGTAATAATCAACATGATGAGGAGAATCGTACCTTACATCTCAATGTTAATATTAAACATAAATGGCATAAATGCTCCACTGAAAACATACAGATTGGCAGAATGGATAAAATATCACAAACCAAATATCTGCTGTCTTCAAGAGACTCATCTAATGCATAAGGATTCACATAAACACAAGGTAAAGGGGTGGGAAAAGATGTTCTGTGTATATGGAAACTAAAGGCTAGCAGGAGTAGCTATTCTTTTTTTTTTTTTTTTTTTTTTTTTTTGAGATGAAGTCTCACTTTGTTGCCCAGGCTGGAGAGCAAGGCGCAATCTCAGCTCACTGCAACCTCTGCCTCCCGGGTACAAGCAATTCTCCTGCCTCAGCCTCCTGAGTAGCTGGGATTACAGGTGCCCCCCACCATGCCTAGCTAATGTTTTTGTAAATTTAGTAGAGATGGAGTTTCACCATCTTTGTCAGGCTGGTCTTGAACTCCTGACCTCAGGTGATATACCTGCCTCGGCCTCCCAAAGTGCTGGGATTTACAGGTGTGAGCCACCGTGCCTGGGTAGGAGTGGCTATTCTTATATTAAATAAAACAGACTTTAAAGCAACAACAGTTAAAAAAAAGAAAAAGACAAAGAAGGTCATTATAAAACCACCTTTGCAAAAATTATATCACTGAGACAATTATGGCAGTGGGGGACATCTGATGTAGCCAACCTCCCTCTTGCCTTTAGCCTTCAAGCTGCCTTAATTATTCCTGGGCTTAGTCTTGGCTAGCTTTGGGAGACATTTAGTTTGTAGTTTAAATGATAATAATCTTTCCCAAAACTCAACCACCTTTGTAAAGCTAATGAGAGACCACCAGACGTAGGAGGAGGAGAAGAGCCTGAATTTTGCTAAGGTGTGGATATAAATGATTGACAGCCATTATTCCAGAGGTCACAGATATGCAACTCCCCCAATTACTCATGCAGATAACATTACTACTGTAGAACCTAAGATTAGCCTTTTGAGATATCTTTTCAGGTTTTTTGCATGTCTGACACCGATGGCTTCACTTGGACCCATATGGACCCACCAACCACTCCTGTGGCCCCACAGAAGTGACTCAGCACAAGAGGACAGCTTCAACTCCCTGTGATTTCATCTCCAACCCAAACAATCAGCAGCAAGCACCTGGTCTGGTCAGCCCAATCCCTTCCCCAAAACTGCCTTTGAAAAACCCCTAACCTACAAGCCTTTGATGAGATTCATTTGAGTAATATCTCCATCCTGGTTTGACCACATGGCATGACTGGCCTTGCATCAATTAAACACCTTCTTCACCACAATGCCATGAATTGATTTTGCTTGTGCAGTGGGCAGAAATAACCTGTTAGGTGGTTACAATTATATAATGATAAAAGGATTAATCTGACAAGAGAATATTATAATCCAAAATATATGTGTACCTAACTATGGAGCTCCAAAATTCATAAAACAATTACTGCTAGACCTAAGGAAAGAGATAATGAGCAACGCAATAATAGTGGGATACTTCAACACCCCACTGACAGCACTAGACAGATCATCGAGGCAGAAAGTCAACAAAGAAACAATGACTTAAACAATACTCTAAAACAAGTAGACCTAACAGATATTTACAGAACATCCTACCCAAAAACTATAGAATATACTTTCTTCTCATCAGCACATGGAATATATTCCAACATAGACCATATGATTGGCTACAAAACAAGTATCAATAATTTTTAAAAATCAAAATCATATCAAGCATCTTCTCAGACCACAGTAGGAAATAACTAGAAACCAACTCCAAAAGGAATTCTCAAAACTATACAAATACATGGAAATTAAACAATCTGCTCCTGTATAAATTTTGGGTTAACTATGAAATAAAGATGAAGATTTAAAAATTACTTGAAATGAATGATAATATGACACAGTTGTCAAAACTTCTGAGATACAGCAAAAGTGGTGCTAAGAGGAAAGTTTATAGCACTAAATGCCTACATCTAAAAGTCTGAAAGATCACAACTTGACACCCTAACATTGCACCTCAAGGAGCTAAAGAAACAGGAACAAAGGAACCCAAAGCTAGAGAAGAAAAGAAACAACAAAGACCAGAGCAGAAATAAATGAAATTGAAACAAAAATATTACACAAGATTAGTAAAACAAAAAGTTGGTTTTTTGAAAAGATAAACAAAATTGATAGACCATTAACTAGATTAACTAAGAGGAGAGAAGTTTTGAATAAGTTCAATTAGAAATGAAAATAGAGACACTACAACCAATGAAACAGAAATACAAAAGATCAGTTGAGATTACTATGAACATCTCTATTCACACAAACTAAAAAACATAGAAGAAATGGATAAATTCCTGGAAATTTACAACCATCCCAGATTAAATCAGGAAGAAATAGAAATCCTGAACAGACCAGATAACAAGCAGTGAGACTGACTAAGTAAAATTTACTGATTGAAATTGCCAGCAACAAAAAAGCCTAGGGCCAGATGGATTCATAGCTGAATTCTACCAGACAGTCAAAGAAGAATTGGAAGCAATACTATTGAGACTATTCAAAAAGATTGAGAAAGAGAAAATCCTCCCAAACTCATTCTATGAAGCCAGTATCACCCTGTGTCAAACCCAGGAAATGACATAACAAAAAAGAAAACTACAGATCAATATTCCTGATGAACATAGATGCAAAAGTCCTCAACAAAATACCAGCAAACAGAATCCAATAGCAAATCAAAAACATAATACATCATGATCAAATGGGCTTTGTCCCAGAGATAGAGGGAAGGTTTAACATATGCAAGTCAGGGGGGAGGTTCAAAGATGGCCAAATAGGAACAGCTCCAGTCTACAGCTCCCAGCATGAGCAACGCAGAAGACAGGTGATTTTTGCATTTCCAACTGAGGTACCACGTTCATCGCACTGGGGCTTGTTGGACAGTGGGTGCAGCCCACGAAGTGTGAGCTGAACTAGGGCAGGGCATCGCCTCACCCAGGAAGTGCAAGGGGTCGGGGAATCCCCTTTCCTAGCCAAGGGAAGTGATGACAGAAGGTACCTGGAAAATCGGGACACTCCCACCCTAATACTGTGCTCTTCCAACAGTCCTAGCAAATGGCACACCAGGAGATCATATCCCACACCTGGCTCAGAGGGTCCCATGCCCATGGAGCCTCACTCACTGCTAGCACAGCAGTCTGAGATTGAACTGCAAGGTGGCAGCGAGGCTGGTGGAGGGGCATCTGCCATTGCTGAGGCTTGAGTAGGTAAACAAAGCAGCTGGGAAGCTCGAACTGGGTGGAGCCCCCCGCAGCTCAAAGAGGCCAGCCTGCCTCTGTAGACTCCACCTCTAGGGGCAGGGCATAGCTGAACAAAAGGCAGCAGAAAATTCTGCAGACTTAAACATCCCTGTCTGACAGCTTTGAAGAGAGTAGTGGTTCTCCCAGCACAGAGTGTGAGATCTGAGAACGGACAGACTGCCTCCTCAAGTGGGTCCCTGACCTCTGAGTAGCCTGAGAGGCACCTTCCAGTAGGGGCCGACTGATGCCTCACACAGCTGGGTGACCCTCTGAGATGAAGCTTCCAGAGGAAGGATCAGGCAGCAACACTTGCCATTCTGCAATATTTGCTGTTTTGCAGCCTCTGCTGGTGATACCCAGGCAAACAGGTCTGAAGTGGACCTCCACCAAACTCCAACAGACCTGTAGCTGAGGGTCCTGACTGTTAGAAGGAAAACTAACAAACAGAAAGGACATCCACACCAAAACCCCATCTGTAGGTCACCATCATCAAAGACCAAAGGTAGATAAAACCACAAAGATGGGGAGAAACCAGAGCAGAAAAGCTGAAAATTCTAAGAATCAGAGTGCCTCTTCTCCTCCAAAGGAATGCAGCTCCTTGCCAGCCATAGAGCAAAGCTGGACGGAGAATGAATTTGATGAGTTGAGAGAAGAAGGCTTCAGACAATTGGTAATAACAAACTTCTCCAAGCTAAAGGAGGATGTTCGAACCCATCTCAAAGAAGCTAAAAACCTTGAAAAAGGATTAGACAAATGGCTAACTAGAATAAAAAGCATAGAGAAGACCTTAAATGACCTGATGGAGCTGAAAACCATGGCACAAGAACTATGTGATGCATGCACAAGCTTCAGTAGCCAATTCAATCAAGTGGAAGAAAAGGTATCAGTGATTGAAGATCAAATGAATGAAATGAAGTGAGAAGAGAAGTTTAGAGAAAAAAGAGTAAAAAGAAATAAACAAAGCCTCCAAGAAATCTGGGACTATATGAAAAGACCAAATCTACGTCTGATTGGTGTACCTGAAAGTGACGGAGAGAATGGAACCAAGTTGGAAAACACTCTGCAGGATATTATCCAGGTGAACTTCCCCAACCTAGCAAGGCAGGTCAACATTCAAATTCAGGAAATGCAGAGAACATCACAAAGATACTCCTCGAAAAGAGCAATTCCAAGACACAATTGTCAGATTCACCAAAGTTGAAATGAAGGAAAAATTGTTAAGGGCAGCCAGAGAGAAAGGTTGGGTTACCTGCAAAGGGAAGCCCATCAGACTAACAGCAGATCTCTCGGCAGAAACTCTACAAGCCAGAAGAGAGTGGGGGCCAATATTCAACATTCTTAAAGAAAAGAATTTTCCATCCAGAATTCCGTAGCCAGTCAAACTAAGCTTCATAAGTGAAGAAGAAATAAAATCCTTTACAGACAAAAAATGCTGAGAGATTTTGTCACCACCAGGCCTGCCTTCAAGAGCTCCTGAAGGAAGCACTAAACATGGAAAGGAACAACCAGTACCAGCCACTGCAAAAACATGCCAAATTGTAAAGACCATTGATGCTAGGGAGAAAACTGCATCAACTAACAAGCAAAATAACCAGCTAACATCATACTGACAGGATCAAATTCACACTTAACAATATTAACCTTAAATGTAAATAGGCTAAATCCTCCAATTAAAAGACATAGACTGGCAAATTTGATAAAGAGTCAAGACCCATCAGTGTGCTGTATTCAGGAGACCCATCTCACATGCAGAGACACACATAGGCTCAAAATAAAGGCATGGAGGAAGATCTACCAAGCAAATGGAAAACAGAAAAAGCAGGGGTTGTAATCCTAGTCTCTGATAAAACAGACTTTAAACCAACAAAGATCAAAAGAGACAAAGAAGGCCATTACATAATGGTAAAGGGATCAATGCAACAAGAAGAGCTAACTATCCTAAACATTTACGCATCCAATACAGGAGCACCCAGATTCATAAAACAAGTCCATAGAGACCTACAAAGAGACTTAGACTCCCAAACAATAATAATGGGAGGCTTTAACACCCCACTGTCAACATTAGACAGATCAATGAGACAGAAAGTTAACAAGGATATCCAGGACTTGAACTCAGCTCTGCACCATGCAGACCTAATAGACATCTACAGAACTCTCCACCCCAAATCAACAGAATATACATTCTTCTCAGCACTACATCACACTTATTCCAAAATTGACTACATAGTTGGAAGTAAAGCTCTCCTCAGCAAATGTAAAAGAACAGAAATTATAACAAACTGTCTCTCAGACCACAGCGCAATCAAACTAGAACTCAGGATTAAGAAACTCACTCAAAACTGCTCAACTACATGGAAACTGAACAACCTGCTCCTGAATGACTACTGGATACATAACAAAATGAAGGCAGAAATAAAGATGTTCTTTGAAACCAATAAGAACACAGACACAACGTACCAGAATCTCTGGGATATATGTAAAGCAGTGTGTAGAGGGAAATTTATAGCACTAAATGCTCACAAGAGAAAGCAGGAAAGATCTAAAATTGACACCCTAACATCACAATTAAAAGAACTAGAGAAGCAAGAGCAAACACATTCAAAAGCTAGCAGAAAGCAAGAAATTACTAAGATCAGAGCAGAACTGAAGGAGATGGAGACACCAAAAACCCTTAAAAAAATAAAAAATCAATTAATCCAAGAGCTGTTTTTTTTAAAAGATCAACAAAATTGATAGACTGCTAGCAAGACTAATAAAGAAGAAAAGAGAGAAGAATCAAATAGAGGCAATAAAAAATGATAAAGGGGATATCACCACCGATCCCACAGAAATACAAACTACCATCAGAGAAAACTATAAACACCTCTCTGCAAATAAACTAGAAAATCTAGAAGAAATGGATAAATTCCTGGACACATACACCCTCCCAAGACTAAACCAGGAAGAAGTTGAATCCCTGAATAGACCAGTAACAGGTTCTGAAATTGAGGCAATAATTAATAGCCTACCAACCAAAAAAAGTCCAGGAGCAGACAGATTCACAGCTGAATTCTACCAGAGGTACAAAAAGGAGCTGGTACCATTCCTTCTGAAACTATTCCAATCAACAGAAAAAGAGGGAATCCTCCCTAACTCATTTTATGAGGCCAGCAACATCCTAATACCAAAACCTGGAAGAGACACAACAAAAAAAGAGAATTTTCACCAATATCCCTGATGAACATTGATGCAAAAATCCTCAATAAAATACTGGCAAACTGAATCCAGCAGCACATCAAAAAGCTTATCCACCACAATCAAGTTGGCTTCATCCCTAGGGTGCAAGGCTCATTCAACATACGCAAATCAATAAACGTAATCCATCATTATACAAACAGAACCAAAGACAAAAACCACATGATTATCTCAATAGATGCAGAAAAGGTCTTTGACAAAATTCAACAACCCTTCATGCTAAAAATTCTCAATAAAATACGTACTGATGGAATGCATTGCAAAATAGTAAGAGCTATTTATGACAAACCCACAGCCAATATCATATGGAATGGGCAAAAACTGGAAGCATTCCCTTTGAAAACTGACACAAAACAGGGATGCCCTCTCTCACCACTCCTATTCAACATAGTGTTAGAAGTTCTGGCCAAGGCAATCAAGCAGGAGAAAGAAATAAAGGGTATTCAATTAGGAAAAAAGGAAGTCAAATTGTCCCTGTTTGCAAATGATATGATTGTATATCTAGAAAACCCCATCGTCTCAGCCCCAAATCTCCTTAAGCTGATAAAGAACTTCAGCAAAGTCTCAGGATACAAAATCAGTGTGCAAAAATCACAAGCATTCCTCTACCAATAACAGACAAACAGAGAGCCAAATCATGAGTGAAATCCCATTCACAATTGCTTCAAAGAGAATAAAATACCTAGGAATCCAACTTACAAGGGATGTGAAGGACCTCTTCAAGGAGAACTACAAACCACTGCTCAATGAAATAAAAGAGGACACAAATAAATGGAAGAACATTCCATGCTCATGGATAGGAAGAATCAATATCGTGAAAATGGTCATTCTGCCAAGGTAATTTATAGATTCAATGCCATCCCCATCAAGCTACCAATGACTTTCTTCACAGAATTGGAAAAAACTACTTTAAAGTTCATATGGAACCAAAAAAGAGCCCACATTGCCAAGAAAATTGTAAGCCAAAAGAACAAAGCAGGAGGCATCACACTACCTGACTTCAAACTATACTACAAGGCTACAGTAACCAAAACAGCATGGTACTGGTACAAAAACAGAGAGATAGACCAATGGAACAGAACGGAGCCCTCTGAAATAATACCACACGTCTACAACCATCTGATCTTTGACAAAGCTGACAAAAACAAGAAATGGGGAAAGGATTCCTGTTTAATAACTGGTGCTGGGAAAACTGGCTGGCCATATGTAGAAAGTGGAAACTGGATCCCTTCCTTACACCTTATACAAAAATTAATTCAAGATGGATTAAAGACTTAAACATTAGACCTAAAACCATAAAAACCCTAGAAGAAAACCTAGGCAATACCATTCAGGACATAGGCATGGGCAAGGACTTCATGTCTAAAACACCAAAAGCAATGGCAACAAAAGCCAAAATTGACAAACGGGATCTAATTAAACTAAAGAGCTTCTGCACAGCAAAAGAAACTACCATCAGAATGAACAGGCAACCTACAGAATGGGGGAAAATTTTTGCAATCTACCCATCTGACAAAGGGCTAATATCCAGAATCTACAAAGAACTCAAACAAATTTACAAGAAAAAAACAAGCAACTGCATCAAAAAGTGGGCAAAGGATATAAACAGACACTTCTCAAAAGAAGACATTTATGCAGCCAACAGACACATGAAAAAATGCTCATCATCACTGGTCATCAGAGAAATGCAAATCAAAACCACAATGAGATACCATCTCATACTAGTTATGGCAATCATTAAAAAGTCAGGAAACAACAGGTGCTAGAGAGGATGTGGAGAAATAGGAACACTTTTACACTGTTGGTGGGACTGTAAACTAGTTCAACCATTGAGGAAGTCAGTGTGGCACTTCCTCAAGGATCTAGAACTAGAAATACCATTTGACCCAGCCATCCCATTACTGGGTATATACCCAAAGGATTATAAATCATGCTGCTATAAAGACACATGCACACATATGTTTATTGTGGCACTATTCACAATAGCAAAGACTTGGAACCAACCCAAATGTCCACCAATGATAGACTGGATTAAGAAAATGTGGCATATATACACCATGGAATACTATGCAGTCATAAAAAGGATGAGTTCATGTCCTTTGCAGGGACATGGATGAAGCTGGAAACCATCATTCTGAGCAAACTATTGCAAGGACAGAAAACCAAACACCGAATGTTCTCACTCATAGGTGGGAATTGAACAATGAGAACACTTGGACACAGGGTGGGGAACATCACACATCGGGGCCTGTCATTGGGTGGGGGAAGGGGGGAGGGATAGCATTAGGAGATATACCTAATGTAAATGATCAGTTAATGGGTACAGCACACCAATATGGCACATGTATACATATGTAACAAACCTGCACATTGTGCACATGTACTGCAGAACTTAAAGTATAATAATAAAAAAATCTGTGCTCTCTCTCTCTATATATATGCAAGTCAATAAATATGATAAATCACATAAACAGAATTAAAACCAAACCATATGATCATCTTAATAGATGCAGAAGAGCATTAAGTAAAATCCAGCATTGCTCTATGACAAAAACAATGTCATGACAAAACCCAGCATTGCTTTATGACAAAAACAATGACAACAAACTAGGCATAGAAGGAACATAACTCAAAATAACAAAAGCCATATATCACAAACCGAAAGCCAACATCATACCAAATGGGGAAAAGTTGAAAGCATTCCCCGTGAGAGCTGGAACAAGACAAGAATGCCCACTTTCATCACTTCTGTTCAACATAGTACTGGAAGTCCTAGCCAGAGCAATCAGGCAAGAGAAAGAACTAAAGGACATCTAAAGTGGAAAAGGGAAAGTCAAACCATCTCTGTTTGCTGATGATATGATCATATAGCTAGAAAACCCTAAAGATTCCTTCCAAAGACTCGTAGATTTTTCACTTTTTTTAAAACTAACAACCAACTGATCTTCAACAAAGCATACAAAAACATAAATTGGGGAAAGGACACCCTATTTAATAAATGTTGCTGGGAAAACTGGATAGCCCCATGTGGGAGAATAAAACTGGATCCCTCTCACCTTATACAAAAATCAACTCAATATCATTAAAGACTTAAATCTAAGACCTGAAACCACAAAAATTATAGAAGAAAACAGGAAAAACTCTACTGGACATTGACTTAGATAAAGAATTTGTGACTAAGACCCCAAAAGTAAATGCAACAAAAACAAAAATAAATAAATGGGACCTCATTAAACTGAAAAGCTTCTGCACAACAGAAAAAATAATCATCAAAGCAAACAGGCAATCCACAGAATGGGAGAAAATATTTGCAAACTATGTATCTGACAAAGAACTAATATCCAGAATTTACAGGGAACTCAAACAAATTAGCAAACAAAAAACAAAAAAAGATCTCATTAAAAAGTGGGCAAATGATATGAATAAATATTTCTCAAAAGAAGACATACAAATGGCCAACAAACATATGGAAAAACACTCTACATCACTAATCATCACAAAAATCCAAATTAAAACCACAGTGAGATACCACCTTACCCCAGCCAGAATGGTCATTATTAAAAAGTCAAAAAACAGTAGATGTTGGCATGAATGTGGTGAAAAGGTAACATTTATACACTGCTGGTGGGAATGTAAATTAGTACAGCCTCTATGGAAAACAGAATGGAGATTTCTAAATCTAAAATCTAAAAGTAAATTAAAATCTAAATCTGAGAGTAGATCTACCATTTGATCCAACAATCCCCTACTGGGTATCTCCCCAAAGGAAAAGAAGTCATTATATCAAAAAACACCTGCATGCATGTTTATTGCAGCACAATTCACAATTGCAAAGATCTGGAACCAACCTAAGTGCCAACCAACCAATGAGTGGGTAAAGAAAACGTGGTGTATATACCATAGAATACTACTCAGCCATGAAAAAGAATAAAATAATGTATTTTGCAGCAACTTGGATGGAGCTGGAGGCCATTGTTCCAAGTGAAGTAACTCAGGAATGGAAAATCAAATACTGTATGTTCTTACTTAGAAATGAGAGTTAAGCTATGGGTATGAAAAGGCATGGGCTTTGGAGACTTAGAAGGGGTAGGGTGGGAGGGGGTGAGGGATTAAAAACTACGTATTGGGTACAATGTACACTACTCAGGTGATAGGTGCACTAAAATCTAAGATTTCACCAGTATACAGTTCATCATTGTAACCAAAAACCACTTGTACCCCAAAAGTCATTGAAAAATAATTTATAAGTAAAAATGTCCCCAATAAAAATGCATACGAGCCAGGCTCAGTGGCTCACATCTGTAATACCAACACTCTGGGAGGCCAAGGCAAGAGGATCACTCGAGCCCTGGAGTTTGAGACCAGTCTGGGCAACATAGCAGGACCCCATATCTACAAAACATTTTAAAAATTAGCCAGGCATGATGGCATGCCCCTGTGGTTCCAGCTACTCCAGAGGCTGAGGTGGGAGGATCACTCAAATACAGAAAGTCAAGGTTGCAGTGAGCTGTGATTGTGCCACCACATTCCAGCCTGGGTGACGAAGCAAAACCCTGCCTCAAAAAAAAAAAAAAAAAAAGTTTACCAAAAAGACTTGTACTAGAATGTTCACATCAATGTTATTCATAATAGCCCCAAACTGGAAACTAGAAACTAGTCACATCATCAACAGTTGAATGGATAAACAAATTGTGGTACTACATTCATACAATGAATTACTGTATATATGGCAATGAGCATGAAACATCTGAACTACATAAAACAGTATGGATGGTAGTCACAAACTCAAAATTGGACAATTGAAGTAAGACAAAAGAATACATATTGGATGATGCCATTTATGTAAAGTTTAAAACAGTCAAAAGCAATCTATGGTATTAGAAGTCAGAATAGTGGTTACACTTCAGGATGTAGAGAATAGAGTGGAGGATGACGAGCAGGTGGAGGGCAGCGCTCTGAGTACCAGAAGTGTTCTCTGTCTTGATGTTGGTGGTGCTTCCAGGGGTCTTTTCAGTTTGGAAAATTCACCAAAATGAATACTCATGATTTTTAAACTGTTTTGGTATTGACATATGGTAAACATAAAAAGGTTATATGTGTGTGGATTTTTTGGTTTTGGTTTTGGTTTTAAAGACAGGGTCTTGCTATGTTGCCCAAGCTAGATTTGAACTCCTAGGCTCAAGCAATCCTCCCAGCTCAGTCTCCCAAGTAGCTGCGGACTATAGGCATGTGCCACCATGAGAGGCTCAAAAAAAAAAAAAAAGTTATAAAAAACATCACAAAAAAGCCTCTCTTGACTCCACTTCCCCCTCTAGCATTAGACCTCTTTCTCTCATTCTCTTTATAGTAAAACCCCTTTAAAGAGTTGGTCAAAACTGGGCGCAGTGGCTCACGCCTGTAATACCAGCACTTTGGGAGGCCAGGGCGGGTGGATCATGAGGTCAGGAGATCGAGACTATCCTGGCTAACATGGTGAAACCCCCGTCTCTTTAGCCAGGCATGGTGGCACGCACCTGTAGTCCCAGCTACTCAGGAGGCTGAGGCAGGAGAATTGCTTGAACCCAGGAGGCAGAGGTTGCAGTGAGCCGAGATCACGCCACTGCACCCCAGCCTGGGTGACAGAGCGAGACTCCATCTCAAAAAAAAAAAAAAAAAAAGAGTTAGTCACTTTACTGTCTTTAATTCTCCCCTCATTATCCTCTCTTGAACCCAAGAGATAATGCTACTAAAAATGCCCTCCTCAGGGTCACCAATGACCTCCAAATTGCTAAAATCAGTGGGCAGTTCTCAGGCTTCAATCTTCCTCTTAAAAATACCTTTTTCACTTGGTTTCTAGGACAACCCACACTCCTGGCTTTCCTCCTACTTCTCGTCACTTCATTTAAGACTCCTTAGCTGTGTCCTTTTCATCTCCCTAGCCTCCTTTTCACCTCCCTAGCCTCCTTTTCAATGTTGGATACCTGAAGGCTTAGTTCTTAGACCTCTTCTCTACAATCACCTCCTTGGTGATTCCATATGCATAAATACCCTGCTCACTTGGGTGTCGTCTTAGTTTGGGTTCGGCCAGAGCCAGACTCTGAGGCAGAGGTTCAAGTGCAAGCAGTTTATGAGGGAGGTGATCCTAGAAAACCCTAGTAGAAGAATGGGGAAGTGAGACAAGAAAGGCAGCCCATAGAGGGTGTTATTAAACAAGTGTCCAGTGAATCCTGCTAAGAGTTATGCCTGAATTTCATTATTAGGAGAGTGAGAGAACTGGAGTATTTATACATTAACTTCTACCAGTCAGTGGTTGCCGGTCACTCCACCAGGAAGTGCATTCTGTACTTCTGGGCTACCATGCATGCAGAGTAGGCTCCAATGGCTAGAGAAAGCCCAGAGGCAGAGAGACAGAGAGACTAGCCATTGAAGGTCAGTCCTGCAAGCACTGAAATGGTAAGGCCCAAGGGGGAATGGGGGAGGCACTCACAACGTCTGCTCTGTAGTGTCATAAATGTGTAATAGGCATGTCAAACATAACATGTTCAAGACTGAGCTCTTGATTTCTCCTGACCCAAACCTGCTTCTCCTACAATCTTCCCCATTTCAGTCAGTGTAAACTGTTCTTGTGTTTACCTAACCTTTTGAGTATTTGACTCTTCTCTTTAATATTCCACTTTCAATCTGTTAGCAAATCTTGCTATCTTTAACCTTTTAAATACCGCCAAGCTCCAGCCACTTCTCAGCATTCCACTGCTACCTTCCTAGTCCAAACCACCTTTATCTCTTGCCTGGATTAATACAACAGGCTCCTAACTGATCTCTCTTTTTTTGCCTTCTGCGTCTATTTTCAACAAAGCTGCCAGAGTGATACTGTTAAAGCATAAGCCAGATCATGTCACTCCCCAGTTCCCTCTGATGGCTCCTGTGAAATCCCAGGAAATCCCTGGTTCCCTTTGTGAAATCCCCAGTTCCTTCTGATGGCTCCTGTAAAATCCCAGGAAAAGCCAAACTTCTTACTTTGACAAACTTGGTCTTCCACAATCTGTTCCCTGTTACTCTCTGCCCTTTCCCCTCAGCTGTTTCAAGAGTACTGCAGGCATCTCCCATCTGGACACTCTTACGCCTGCTATGCCTTCTGCTTGATGGAGTTCCCCCACGTATAGCCATTTCCCTCATTTCTTTCAGTTTAATTATTACCGCCTCAGTAAGGCTGTCCTGGCCAACTTATCTAAAAACTGTCATCCTCAATGCTTTCTATCTCCCCTCCTGCTCTTTCTTTCTTTCCTTCTTTTTTTTTTGAGACAGAGTCTGGCTCTGTCACCAGGCTGGAGTACAGTGGCACGATCTTGGCTCACTGCAACCTCCCCCTCCTGGGTTCAAGCGATTTTCCTGCCTCAGTCTCCCCAGTAGCTGAGACTAAAGGTGCACACCACCATGCCCAGCTAATTTTTGTATTTTTAGTAGAATTGTGGTTTCACCATGTTGGCCAGGATGGTCTCCATCTCTTGATCTCGTGATCCACCCACCTTGGCCTCCCAAAGTGCTGGGATTACAGGCATGACCGACCATGCCCGGCCCTCTTTTCTTCCTTATCACTTATCGCTACATAATACAATGAATATTTTACACATTTATTTTTGTCTGGCTTCCCTCTCACTAGAGTGTAAGTTCCATAAGGACAGAGATTGCTGTCTATTTTGTTCACTGCTGTATCACCAGTCTCTAGAATAGTGGCTATTGCATAGTAGGTGCTCAACAAGTATTTGCTGAGTGAATAATCTCACTGAAGAACCTGGAGTAAGTATTATCATAATAGTGTGCACTCCATTTGCACATGGCTTTTCACTTACACTCATGTCCTGCCCATCTTCCATGTTACCACAGAGTCTTCATAATCATGATTTCTCATGGCTATGGAATCTTCTGTCCAGTGTATATGCTTTACCTGACCATTCCTATATCATTGGATCCCATAAGTTATTACTAGTTCTCCACACTATAAATAACATGACAATGAACATTTTTTTGGTTGTAGTATTTCCAATATATGATTTATTTTTAGGGTGAATTCCCTAAATCACTAACTAACCATTTTTAAAGTAAGAAAATACAATTTTGAATTGCTATTTTAATGAATGTATTCAAGAGGGGGGAATCAATTTTTAAAACCAGTGAGCAGCCAGGTGCAGTGGTGCATAGCTGTCCCCCTTGCTACTTAGGAAACTGAGGCAGGAGGATTGCTTGAGCCCAGAAGTTCTTGAACGGCCTGGATAACCATAGTTGAGACTTCATCTCTAGAAAAAGCAAAACGACAAAACCATTGGGCTATCTTTATGAAGCTCTCCTACAGACTGAGTTCGTGCTCTAGCCCTGTCCTCCAGGGAGATCACAGCATACAGCACCTACCAGAAGGTGACGCTATGCACTGCTCCCTCGAATATTTCTTCCGCCACCACTCCTGGCTTTTCATGAGAAGTTATACTAACTTAATTCACCAAATATTTGTCGAGTGTTTATTATTTATAACACACATGGAGGAACTTTAAGGATCAATGTGATATAGTATCTGACACCAAGGAGCTTGTAACTAGGACTCCCAAGATTTCACTACATCCCAGAGTTTGTTAAGCCTCAAATCTTTATGTATCATACTTTTGGGCTCCAAGAAAGCTGCTAGACCCATTCATTTCATGAATTCCATATACCTCCAAGTCAGTGCTTCCAAATATTTACTCTCAAATCTACTTCTCCTGTAATTATTTACTGGTAAGGCATTAAAACTGGAAACTGGGAGTCATTGTCAATTCTTCCTCTCCCATGTCCCGTCCTGCTCTCACCCATACCATTGATCACAAGGTTTTCCAATATCCTAAGACATTTTTCAAATGCATCCTCTTCTCTCCATTCTCACTGCCACTTCTCCTTAGTTGAGATGAACATCATCATCCAACTGGACCATCTGACTAACATTTTTTTCTGACTTCCTTGACTCTCCTTACTTTCCAACTTCAATTCACATTCCACGCTGAAATAAGATCATATTAATCACTTGCATTAATGGCTTGCTTAAAGCTCCTAAACGACTGAGCGCAGTGGCTCATGCCTGTAATCCCAGCACTTTGGGAGGCTGAGGCGGGCGGATCACGAGGTCAGGAATTCGAGACCAGCCTGGGCAAGATGGGGAAACCCCATCTCTACTAAAGATACAAAAAAAAAATTGCCGAGCATGGTGGCGTGTGCCTGTAATCCCAGCTACTCAGAAGACTGAGGCAGGAGAATCACTTGAACCCAGGAGGCAGAGGTTGCAATGAACAGAGATCACACCATTGTACTCCAGCCTGGGTGACAGGGCAAGACTCCGTCTCAAAGAAAAAAAAAACTCTTCAGTAGCTTTCCAATACCTAAATGACAAAATCCAGATATGCAAGAAGATTTTCCATGATCAAGCCCCATCCACCTTATCTCTTTCCCATGACTCTGTGGGTGCACCTCATGCTCTAGCTTTGCTGAATTACTTTTAAATCTCCAAATACTCCCCACACTGGTTCATGCTTCCATGTACTTTCTATCCTATCTCTCTTTCTGGAGTTCTCTTTCCCCCTTCTCCTGTGAAATTGCTCCTCAGACCTCAAGACCTATTGCAAGCTTTTCCTGCTCAATAGACCCTTCCTGGATTCACTGGGCACAGGTAAGCACATTCTTGCAGCCTTACTCTGGACAGCACTCATCAATTGTTTCCTGTCTGCCTCTGTTAAACTGCTGTAAGTTCCTTATCAGGCATGTGCTTACACACACACACACACACACACACACACACATATTATATATTATATATATATATAATTATATAATATATATAAAGGAATGAAGGCCAGTCATGGTGTCGAGTGCAATGAAGCAAAACTCTTCCTCAAAAGATAAAAAAAAAAAGGAAGGAAGGAAAGAATGAATTAATAGATAAATAGATAAATAAAGTGGGAGGAAGAAAGGATCCTAGAAACATGAGACTAGAGTAGCAGAAGGAAGAAGTCAGAAGGGCAGCAACAGAAAAAAACACCCACATCCGCTGCCACTTCTTTTGTTTGTGACAACAGATGGGACATAAAATATTCAGAAGCCAAGTGTATCATCTCTTATGAGAAATTTCTAATCAGCCTAAAAGGGGGCTCATGATGACTGTCAACCTTCACTATCAGCTTGGAGAGCCCAAGGGAATTCCAAACTGTGAGCTATAAAAATAAACCCCAGCCAGCAGGGACCCATATTGGAGCCTCCTTTGTAGAGATCCAGAGCACTCGGCGCTTTGTATTTCTTTATTTTTTTTTTTCAACTTTTTAGACTACTGTCCTGGGAGCTGCTCCTGGCACTGAAACTCTCTGCTTTCCTGGGAATCTCCTCTATTATCTTATTCAAACTGTCCTTATATTCCTAGAAAACCGGATGACAATTCTGGGCAAGTTGGTTTGGTGTGGGGGCCATATTTGTACAAACTGCTATTTATTTTCCTGTCCCTTTTTGCACATACTGTCCCAGAACCAGCGGGTGAGACTGTTTCTTTGACAATAGAGCTACTTTGTAGCAGGTTATGTATAAGGAGGGCATGTCAGTGAGGCCACACAAGGCACCCACCCACACCCACACAGTGGGAAAATGCCATGCTCTCTGAAACTCACGGGGACAAGTATGAAGTTAATTTTGTAATACGACAGACAAGAAGTCTTTGGAACCCGAGAAGTAAGTCAGTATATAAACACTAATTATTATTCCACCTTTTTTTTTTTTGTCCTTTCACATAATATCCTGTCCACAGAATTGGGCACTGTCTTGCTCCCGGCTTGTAGAAACTTCTCGGCTTAGCTAGCTAATGTCTCTATGGTGGATATGTCTGTCAATTTTCTCCCTTCCCAGAGACTTCTTTGGACCTTTGGCTCTGCTGAGACAGTAGTGGCCCACGTGACTCAAAGGGTTACAGCTCACTGACGCGGGCATGCCCTTGACTCAAAGGTAGTTCATTTTCAGCTGGCTAGTAATTAAGTATATTCTTTCTCTTTAAAATTTGAACTGAAACAGAATGAAACACATGGGATGGAGGCGGTCAATAACGTTGAGAGTTTATGTAGATGTGGGACTGGCAACAACCATTTTTGGCCATGATATACCTTCTGATAATTAAGTGTGGAAAACCTTTTTGCAGAAAGAGGTATAAAGATGGAACAAATTCAAGAAAAGTAGAAATGAGAAAGCACACAGCCCCAGAGAAAGTGAAGATCGAAAGAATATCATCTTAAGACCCAGCCCTACTTCCCTGCTGTGGGTCCATAGAATTCCCCTGTACTCAATACATGTGAGTACTCAATTCCATGTGAATTCCTGTAAACAGGTTCTAAACCTTGGGACAGCCTCTTCTGAGCCTCCATTTCCTCATTTGTAAAACATGGAAGGACTAGATGATGTCAGTGCTTCCCAAAGTGGAACCTTTAAGACTCATGAGGTTGAAATGATTTTAGGGCATGGTAACAGCCTTAAATAGCACTGAATCACAGCGTAAAAACATGATTCCCATTTCAGCTCTCCTTTAATTCTCCTAATTAAGGCAAAGAGAAAGTCTGAGATTGATTGTTAGCATGTTTTAAAAATTACTTTGTTACTTGTAATTTTCCTTTAATGTTTTTTAATTTGTTTGCATTGTATTTATTTTTACCATCACCTTCTATTCATAGTAAGTGATACTGGTTTTTATTGTTGTAATAACATTAAATACCTTTTTTAAATAAGATTAATTAAAAAGTAAAGTTATAGCAATGGCAGCTACCATTTTGAGTGGTTACTATATGTCATGTACTTCACATATATTATTTCCAATTTCCCCAACAATTCTAAAAATCATTATCTCTATTTTACAGCTGAGGCAACTGAGGACCAAAGAGATTAATATGCCTAAAGTCAGAAGCCTAGTAAGTTACTGAATGAGTATTTCAGATAAATTTGTCTGGTCCCCAAGTCCACGCTTTTCCTACTGTCCCATCCTGCTTCCTTTCTATTGGAATCTAACATCTGAACCCACACTTGTATAAAACTTCTCAAAGTTGGCCTTATGCAGTAGCCTTTGCTCAGACTGTAGCTCTGTGACCCTTCTGCAGCATTGGACACTTTTTTCTAAATTCCTCTCCTTGTTTGGCTTTATCCAACTTCTCTTGTAACCTTCCAAATCACATCTTCTGTCTCGATTTTTGGCCTTTCATCGCCCTATGTGTTTCATCTTTTGTCTTTCATGCTGGCTCTAGACTACTGAAAAGCAACATTAGTCCCTATGAGATTTGAGTTACAGATGGATGTACTCTATGAATAAGGATTCAAAAGCTGCTCTTTTGGTGCTGTGTGTTAAAATTTTCCAATGCATGCCCTCTGACCAAGACAGCTAACTTCTAGGAATGTATGCTGAGAGAAATCATACGTATATGCAAAGAAGTATGGAAAAGAATAATCTCTGTAGCATTATAATTAAGAGCAAAACTTTAGAAATGATCCAAATGTTAACCAATAGTGGCTAAGTTAAAGAATTTATGCCGCAGCTCTATGTGAAACAATATGTCCTCTTTAAAAGATGAGAGTATAGATAATAAATACACATATATAGATAATATATACACGTAAATATATTTTAAAAATCTATATTTAATGACATTGAAAAATCATAGTGTTCATGGAGCAACAGTGAATGATTCCATTAGCATATTTAAAACTAATCCGGCCAGGAGCGGTGGCTCATGCCTGTAATCCCAGCACTTTGGGAGGCCGAGGCGGGCAGATCACGAGGTCAGGAGATCGAGACCATCCTGGCTAACATGGTGAAACCCCGTCTCTACTAAAAATACAAAAAATTAGCCAGGCGTAGTGGTGGGTGTCTGTAGTCCCAGCTCCTCGGGAGGTTGAGGCAGGAGAATGGCATGAACCCAGGAGGCAGAGCTTGCAGTGAGCCAAGATCACACCACTACACTCCAGCGTGGGCAACAGAGCGAGACTCCATCTCAAAAAAAAAAAAAAAAAAAACTAATCCATACATAAAATGTCAACTAGGATGTAGAACTAGTTACTAAGTGTAAAAAGGTTGCTCATCACCCTTCTCCACAGTCTCCTTCAGTGACTGCATCCATTTCCACAATCTTCTCAATGCAAATCCTGGTCTGACCTCATGCCCTTGTCCATGACTGGAGCATGCCCAGTAGACAGCTCCTTCTGGATGTCAGTGTTTTCACTCAACTTTTTCCCTCCCAAATTTGCTCTTTCTCCTATTCCTATTAAAGGCATCACCTGTTTTGGTTCACATAGTCAACTAAAGCAAGGTCATTGCCTTCGTCCATCCTTCCATCTTCAGTTCTACATCCAATCAGTTACCAACTCTGATGGTTTATTTTATGTCAAATTGACTGAACCATGTAGTGCCCAGACATTTCATTAAACATTATTATGGGTGTGTCTGTGCAGGTGTTTTCTCAGTTGAAGACCTGAATAGAACAAAAAGACTGAGTAAGGGCCGGGCACGGTGGCTCAGGCCTGTAATCCCAGCACTTTGGGAGGCCGAGGTAGCGGATCACGAGGTCAGGAAATCGAGACCATCCCGGCTAACATGGTGAAACCCCGTCTCTACTAAAAATACAAAAAATTAGCCGGGCGTGGTGGCGGGCACCTGTAGTCCCAGCTACTTGGGAAGCTGAGGCAGGAGAATGGCATGAACCCGGGAGGCGGAGCTTGCAGTGAGCCTAGATCTTGCCACTGCACTCCAGCCTGGGCAACAGAGTGAGACTCTGTCTCAAATAAATAAATAAATAAATAAATATAAACTAGCCGGGCAAGGTGGCACATGTCTGTAATCCCAGCTACTCGGGATGAGGCAGGAGAATCACTTGAACCTGGGAGGCGGAGGTTGAGGTGAGCTGAGATCACGCCATTGCACTCCAGCCTCGGTGACAAGGTGAGACTCCATCTCAAAAATAATTAATTAATTAATTTAAAAAAAAAAAGACTGAGCAAGTGGGAACTGCTTCTGCCTGACTGCCTTTACCTGGGACGTTGGTCTTTTTTGGCCTTCAGACTCAAGCTGAACGTGGCTCTTCCTGGGTCTTGAGTTTGTTGGCTTTCAGACTGGAACTTATACCTCTGGCTCTCCTGGGCCTCCAGCTTGCTGACTGTGGATCTTGGGGGCAGTCTCCATAATTGTGTGAGCCCATTCCTTGTAAGTGTCTCTCTCTCTCCCTCTCTCTCTTTTCTATTGGTGCCGTTTCTCTGGAAAACACTAACACACCAATCCTCCAGATTCTTCTCTTTGGTATCACCAGCTCCCTCCTCTTTTCTATTTTGACTGACATCCACCTAGCTCAGGATATTCTTCCCTATGGCTGAACCATCACCATAGATTCCTGATAGCTCCCTGTCTCCTGCATCTCTTGCTTTTCAACCTTCATTCTCATCACTATATGGTTAACCTTCCAAAAGCCCAATTCTAATCACAAAAATTTTAAAGTCTTCATTGTAAGAAAAACAATCCAAAATCCTTGGATAACGGTCAAAGTCCCCTATGATTCAGCCACAACTAAGTTTTCCAACCCTTTACCCTACTTCCCCTACTGTTAGGGTAACTGTACTATATGTCATTTCCCCACATTAATGCGTTTGTTCACATTCTCCTCTAACTAACCCCCTAACCCTCCTCTGTCCTATAATCACTGCCCATCCAAAATCTTATCCTTCCTTGAGGTGTAGCTCAAATTTGGTCTTCACTTAAAGCCTTTCACCGTAGTCCTAAGGTGGAAGAGTCTCTTTCCTTCCTTTAAGCTCATAGCTTTTCTCTTCTATGTTTATCAAATTCTGGTTTGTATTATATTTATTTGTACACAACTTCTCTTCCCTTATCCTTGAGGATGAAGGTTGTATCTATTTCATCTTTATATCCCCCAAGGCCTAATATAGTGCTTCTGTTGTTCACCTAAATGAATAATAAATGAATATTCTCTCAAGTGAAATGAAATTTGAAAGTTAAACGTAGCATGGAAACCTGACACAATACCTCATAATTGATTTTAAAATACAAATAATACTTAGAGTACCCATTTGTGGCAACTACCAAAAAAGTACTATTTTAAAAGCTGTCTGCAGTATGTGCAAGTTGCTGTAGGCAAGTATTTCTTAGTGTTACATGTTGTTAGTTAGAATCACCTGGAGAGTTTTCAAATACTACCCATGCCCAGTCCCACTCTAGACCAATCACATCAGAAGCTCTGAAGGTGGGTTCTAGGCACTAATTCTCTTTTAAACCTTCCCAGGTAATTCTAATGTGCAGTCAGTTGAAAACTATGGCTGTAGGGCATGGCAGCTGCATTGATCTCAGTTTGTGTATTGGGATGGGCAGGAATGAACTTCTGATAAAGATACTTTAGTTGATCTTTGGTTGCACAGAGGCAAGGCAAGGCAAGGCTTATTAAGCAACTAACTAACATTTGTTGAGCACTTATTAATCCTTATGATACCGTATGAAGTAAGCACTGTTATTGGCTGCATTTTATAAATGAAGTATCTAAGGCTCAGACAAGTACTGTAATTTACCCAGATGAGTAAGCAGAGTAGCCAAGATGTGAAGACATGAACCCAGATACACAGGCTTCAGAGCAAGAGTATAGAAGACGTGAAACTCCAGTGACTTGGGAGTGTGTGGGTCAGTTGCGGTGGGGAGGTACATGTATGCAAACATGTATGTGGAGCTTCTTCTATAAAGGCCAACCACAGGGATTGGAGGGGCATGGGATTGGGGGTTGGAGAAGAAAAGGAAGCAAAAGACAACTCTAATATAAGAAAAGAGGGGCCTTGGAGACATGGTGGCTGGCCGAGTCCAAGCAGAGAAAATGTCAATCAGGGCCTCTAGGGAGACGGTAGAGTCCATGGGTTTTAGGACTCAGTAAATTATGCCGAGCTGTAAAGTGTTCTTTTTCTGTCTTGTAAGTCCCTTATGATAATCCCCAGACTTCTGCTAAGTTACAGGTACCTTGGGGAAGTGCCCACAATGGGGTCGGAGCAGCAGAGGGGTGCTGGGCTCTCCATATGGTTTCTCCCTGAGGCCAAAGTGCTGGGCGCTGCTAGTCCAGAATCTCAGAGTGTCCGGTAGCCAAGCAAATGGGGAGTGAGGAGCCAAACAATGAGAGCTAGGGCAGGGTGGACTGAACAGAAAAGGTTCTGAGATCAAATCCCTTTTTCTCAAATATGACAGAAGTCGCAGCCTCTGGATGGAAGGGAAACTGGACCCTGCTATCCAGAGACAGCGCCCATCGGGGGGATCTCCTGTCCCGCACTGTGCCATTGTTACTGAGACACAAATGTAAATGGAAACTATAAATATGGGCTTGGGAGATGAGGTGGCTTGGTTCCAAGCCACGCTCCACTCCACTTCTCAAGGGCCTCACCGGAGAGGACAGATTCTTCTCATGTTTGAGTGGGTTTATCTGCATGGTATGGTGGAAGGGTTTTTGGAGTCAAAAACCTCTAAGATGGAACTGAAGACACATTTGCCTTCTTTGGATCTCAGTTTCTCTATCTGCAAAATGGAAAAAAATATTGACCTCACATGGTTACTGTGAAAATTAACTGAGAAGACCACAGAAGGCGGCTGGCACAGGATGTGGGCCTTGCAGGGGCTCTGCTGAGGTCACTTTACTTGCTTCCTTGGCCCTGGCCACCTAATCCCTCTCCTACACTAGGTCCCAATACTGCCAGGGATGACCCTTGGGAAGTCGGATCCTACCTTTGGTTAGGGAGTGAATCCCGAGCTTCACTTGGGAGAAGTTTCCACTTCCGATTTCCCCTCGAATTCGGTAGAAGCCTATCCGTTTCCCCAGCGTGATCTCCCTCACCACCTTCTCATCCTGGGACATGTCCTGTGTCAGTTTCTCGAAGGGCGTCAGCTGGCGGGGCTGTCCCTCCTCACCCTCCTTGCTGCTCTCGGTCTGACAGCCACTTTCTACACTGTCGCGCCGATCCCACCGGGCATAGTGGGGGTTCACCAGGCCACCTCCATTCATATACACTGCAGTCATTGTCCACGGGGGCTCACGTCTCCATCTCAGTGAAGAGGCAGGTTGTGCAGGAGCAGAAGAGGCTCAGAGGGTGGGAGATGCCAACTGAGGACAGCAGGTGCCCAGGGTTCAAAAGAGTTTTCCTGAGAGCTGAGCAGCCTCCCTCTCGGCTTTAGTGAGAGGAAGGCAGTGAACGTGGTAGCTGAGTCTGCCCAGCCCAGCCAGGAGCTGCTCGCCTCACTCAAGACATTTCCCACCTTCCCTCACGCTGAACTTGCAGGCTCTAGCTGTACAATTAGGCACATGTTACATACCCACTGGCCTGATGGGACTCCAGGAACTTTCTGACCAGACGTGGAGTCTGATGCTTTGTGGTAGGTGGCTGTGCCCCAGGACAAAGGCTTCTGTTTGCTATTTCCCTTGATGGCCAGAGAATCTTGCATTCTGGTGTGTAAATGCCCCTGGGAGGCCCCCAAGTCCCTGCCGCGGGATCTCATCTCTGACCTTCATTTCATGCTTCTCTTTCTGTCAAGCTGCAGGGCGCTGGAGACCTAATAATCTGGACCCCAGGAAAGAAGAAACTTGCAAATAAGCCTTCTGGTCACACAGGCAGCCAAAGAAGGATTTAATCCCTGCAATGTCACTTTAGCCGGCCTTTATTTAGATGAACCTTCCTCTAAGCCGTGAGCTGTCTTGAAAATTTGGCTGGTTCATCCTAAGAATAGAGAGTAAGAAATTTATTAGCCTATGCTAATGTACTGTACAGGATTTGTAATGAATGTGAAACTGCTTTGTAAGCGTTGATCTAAAAGTACTCCACAAATTTATGACTCATATCAGTAGTAGATGCTTGATTACCTGTGATCTAGTAAGAAGAAAAGAGTATATACACACACCTCTCAACCTACATTTTAGAAAAGCCCCTAAGGTCTGTACATATTTCTAGCAAAACAATTTTTCTATTCCTTAAAGTTTAAGAAAATATGCACATTGCCTTGTGTTGCTTTAAAACCAAATTTTAAAAATAATATGATAGCAATGATGAAAGATTCTGGATTACTAATGGTTTTCAAAATTTCTCATATTTATTCAAATAATAATATTTTATCTCCTTTACTACTTCATGTTCTTGCACAACTTGTCCTATACTAGTTGCTTCCACTCTTTCT
This sequence comes from Pan troglodytes, assembly GCF_028858775.2. Lineage (NCBI taxonomy): Eukaryota > Metazoa > Chordata > Mammalia > Primates > Hominidae > Pan > Pan troglodytes. The sequence goes on from NC_072402.2 coordinate 69,552,050, forward strand.
TCCTATGTCATTTTATGACAAAGGCTGATTTTTCCTCCTACATTCACTTTTTGAATTTTTCTGAGCAGGTGTCAGTTTCTAGGCCCAGCACCTTATTTTGAAGATGTGGAAAAGGAGGGTTTACAGCATTGCCAGTGATAAGAAATGCTGCCCACCTACGATGTCATCTGGATGTTTTTTTTCTGCACTCTCCAGCAAGAAATACTCTCTTCCTCTCTGAATTCCCACAGCACTTCGTGCATTTTCCAAAATGTCCCATCTCAGTGAAGGTGGGAACTGGTTTTGACTCATATGTATGTCCTGCTCACCTCCTCTCTCCTTCAAAATGGAGTATAAGTTCTTACATATAGAAAGTGTTTACTAAGTAAATATGTGTTAAACTTGATTTTTGGACTTGAGCATTCCAAACCAAAAATTTGACTGAAAACATGAGAGACTGCCTTGGAAGTATGGATTTCCAACTCTGCTCAATAATATCACATTATTACAATTAAGTATAAATAAGGCTTCCTAACCTTATACTTAAGGTTAAGTATGGGGTTGCCAAATAAACATAAATAAGGGAAGTAAAGAGGAGGTTGATGCCCAGTACTGCTCCTATTTCTGGATAGGGAGAAAGGAATCTGGAAGAAGGATGACGAACATAGGCTTAAAAGGACCAGGTATCAGCAACTAAGCACATCTCTAGGTTAGAGACCGATTAGGATGTTTTTTAAAAACATTTTTAAGATAAAGTTCCCCTTAGCAGGGTGTGGTGTTGTACCCCTTAGCAGGGTGTGGTGGTGTACCACTTAGCAGGGTGTGAACCTGTAGTCTCAGCTACACCTACAGACTGAGGTGGGAGGATGGCTTGAGCCCAGGAAGTGGAGGTTGCAGTGAGCTGAGATCAAGCCACTGTACTCCAGCCTGGGTGACAATGCCGGACCCTGTCTCAAAAAAACAAAACAAAGCAAACAAACAAAAAAGGTAAAGGTTCTTAATTAGAGTGAAGAAAATCTAAGTCACTGATTCTTCTTCCTTTTCTTTACCCACCTCTACCTCCCAAAGTGCTAGAATTACAGGTGTGAACCACTGTACTCAGCCAAAATCACTGATTCTTAATCATCCTGGGCTCACAGACTCCTTTGAGATGCTAACAAAACCTATGACTTTATCCCCAGGAGGAAAAAAAAAAAAAAACCCTCACCCATACAATTTGCATCCAATTTTAAGATGACATTCTGAAACCCATCAGGTTAAGAATCTCTGTGAAAGTCAAGTGGCACTAGATCTCCCCAGATTCCTGGCAGAAAAACACCATGCAGCTTATGACAGACTAGAATGAAGTAGTAATTCTGCAAGAAACTTTAGCATAACCTAAGGAAAAAGAAAAATATAGATTTTCCATAGAATGCAGTACTTTTGATCACTTTGTGTTCTAACAGACTCTCTGAAGAACTTACTGGCTCTGTGTCCTCATTACTGTGCTGTCCTTGTTACTAATGTACTTGGGCCACAACTACATCAGCACTAGGAGGGCGCCGGGCACAGTGGCTCACACCTGTAATCCCAACACTTTGGGAGGCTGGGGTGGGTGGATCACCTGAGGTTAGGGGTTTGAGACCAGCCTGGCCAACATGGTGAAACTCCATCTCTACTAAAAATACAAAAATTAGCCAGGCATGGTGGCGCACACCTGTAATCCCAGCTACTAGGGAGGCTGAGGCAGGAGAATTGTTTGAACCCAGGAGGCAGAGGGTGCAGTGAGCTGAGATCATGCCATTGCACTCCAGCGTGGGCAACAAGAGTGAAACTCCGTCTGAAAAAAAAAAAAAGCACCAGGTGGGCAGGAACTTGTGCTTTACTCTTCCCTCTGTCTCTGGGAGTTCTGTGCAGTAGTTGATAAAAGTTTGTTGAAGAAGGAATGAACTAATTTACCAATTAATCCACCATTACAATTAGGTAAGATTTAGTAGAGGTAAATATTTTTGTTTTTTAACTACTAACACTATCCTAGAATTTAACTATCTCAGTTTATTTCAGTCCACATTTCTAAGATTTGGGCTCCCTTTACTAGCTATTAGAATTCCTGGCCCCATCTTCTTGTGGAGGTAAAAGCTTAGTCCAAAGTCCATCATCCCCCTGAGAACTGTGACAGAACTGCTTCGAAATGCAAGTCTCCCCCATCCCTGCCCCTTTGAAAGAATCAGCTCCCCACAGGCACCAGGCTTCCTGCCTCTCTCTGCACCTGCTCCCCTCCATCTCCTGCCCAGCTGCGGCTTCAGGGCTTGTTCTCTGCTTTCCTCTTCCCCAACTCTCCTGATTTGGGGTCTATATCCTGAGCTCTATTCAGGCCCTGGGATTTACAGTAGAGTTTGAGACTTCAGGTGCCTCCCAGGAATTCCTCTCCCTCCCTTCCCAATTCAACAGAAAGGGAGGGCACAGGTACAATTGCCAAATATGATCAGTCTCTGTCTTGAATTACGTACCCTAACACCTACAAATGAAACTCTTGCAAAACGGTCTTGAACCAATTGTCTTGCCTTAGTGGTCGAGGAGACAGTTAATCTTCCATTTAGATCAGATAAAGTGTTTTTGTTACACTTTTACAAATGTTGCTGTGGTTTGCATTGAGGATGAATTGCAACTTGGGACAGCTAGCAAGTCAGTTGGGGGAAAAGCCAAACCCCTATCTCACTCCTACTTCAAAATAAGTTCCAAATAAATCATCTAAGTAAATGTAAAATAAACAAAATCATGAAATACTAGAAAAGAATCAGAAATTTTTTTATGGTCTCAGCGAAAGCCATTAAAGAAAACATTGAATTTGACTACATAAAACTGTAATTTTCTGTTTGCCCAAAAGTATCATAAACAGACAGGCAAAAATCAAATGATAACCTGATAGGGAAAACTTTCCAACAAATATAATAAACAAATAAAAAATAAAAAATTTTCTAAGTAAAGAATTTTACAAATTGATTTTAAAAATACCAATATCCAGCCAGGCGCGGTGGCTCACTCCTGTAATCCCAGCACTTTGGGAGGCTGAGGTGGGGGATCACGAGGTCAAGAGATCAAGACCCTCCTGGCCAACATGGTGAAACCTCGTCTCTACTGAAAATACAAAATATTAGCTGGGCGTGGTGGTGCACACCTGTAGTCCCAGCTACTCAGGAGGCTGAGGCAAGAGAATCACTTGAACCCAGGAGGCGGAGGCGAGACAGTGCCGAGTGCCGAGATAGCACAACTGCACTCCAGCCTAAAGGCAGAGCGAGACTCCGTCTCAAAAAAAAAAAAGAAAAAGAAAAGAAAAATACCAATATCCTCCCAAAAAAGAAAAATGATGAAGAACATGAGCAGACATTTCACAGAAAATACAAATGACTCCATAATATATAAAAATGTACTCAACCTTACTTATAATTAAAGAAATACCCATAAACTACACTAAAATTAGATTTTTCACATATTAAATTTGAAAGCTGCAAAAAGAATTTTGATAGTGCAATGGTGAGAGATAGTATGGGGAAACAGGAATTCTCATTCATTGTTACTGAAAGTATAAATTGGTACAATTGCTTGGAAGGTAATTTGACTGTAACTATTAATTACAAGTGTATGTGTTCTTTGCTTCAACAATTCTACTTCTAGAATTTCTCTTTGCACACATGTGCAAAGATGTGTATTTCTGACATAAAGATGGATGTGAAAAAGAATGGGTTACAGTATCCAAGATATACTGTTAAGAGGTGGGAAGAGTGTTTATAAAGTGATAATCAGGAGTGTGAGAAAGGGCCGATTGTGGTGGCTCACAGCTGTAATACCAGCACTTTGGGAGGCTGAGGTGGGTGGATCATTTGAGGTCAGGAGTTCGAGACCAGCCTGACCAACATGGTGAAACCCCGTTTCTACTAAAAATACAAAGAAATTAGCCAGGCATGGTGGCACACACCTGTAATCCCAGCTACTGAGGCAGGAGAATCGCTTGAGCCCAGGAGGCAGAGGTTGCCGTGAGCCAAGATCACGCCACTGCACTCCAGCCTGGGCAACAGAAAGAGAATCCATCTCAAAAAAAAAAAAAGTGTAAGAAAGAGGAGGGAATCCCTAAAAACAGGTAGAGTTATTGCATCTGGTGAAGGGACTTGTTGGACAGGGGAATGGAGTGGAAAAAAAGGTATACTTTTTACTGCTTACTTTTTCATACGATTTACATTTTTTTCATGTGCGTATACTTACCTTTAAAAAGAAAATAGGCTGGTTGTGGTGGCTCACACCTATAATCCCAGCACTTTGGGAGACCGAGATGGGTGGATGGTTTGAGTCCAGGAGCTCAAGACCAGCCTAGGCAACACAGTGAGACCCCATCTCTACAAATAAAATAAAATAAAATAAATTAGCTGGGTGGCACACACCTGTAGTCCCAGCTACTCAGGAGGCCAAAGTGGGAGAATCACTTGAACCTGGGAAGTCAAGGCTGCAATGAGCCAAGATCACCCCACTGCACTTCAGCCTAGGCAACAGAGCGAGACTCTGTCTCAAAGAAGAAAGAAAAAAAGAAAAGAAAAAGGAAACAATTAAAAATATTTAATGTGTTGCCACCTTACATAGTTGGTGTACAATAAGTTTGCTTTACTTTTGGTTACACAGGAAAATTATCATACCTGATTCTCTAATATCTATTGGATTGCTTTTAAAATAAAAAGATAATTCAGGACTTCTGGTGAAACATGGAGAATTTAATGATCTCATTTATTTCTACTTTATTCCAAAAAACAAAAAACCTCAAAATGGCAAAATAAGAGGAGGAAAGTTACAAACCCATGAGGATAAAAAGAATAAGAGTGGAGGCCAGACATGCTGGATCACCTGAGGTCAGGAGTTCGAGACCAGCCTGGCCAACATGGTGAAACCCCGTCTCTACTAAAAATATAAAAAATTAGCCAAGCATGTGGCTCATGCCTGTAATCCCAGCTACTTGGGAGGCTAAGGCAGGAGAATCACTTGAACCTGGGAGGCGGAGGTTGTAGTGAGCCAAGATTGCGCCATTGTACTCCAGCCTGGGAAACAAGAGTGAAATTCCATCTCAAAAAAAAGCAGGCGCGGTGGCTCACGCCTATAATCCCAACACTTTGGGAGGCCGAGGCAGGCGGATCATGAGGTCAGGAGTTCGAGACCAGCCTGGCCAACAGAGTGAAACCCCGACTGTACTAAAAATACAAAAAAATTAACCCGGCATGGTGGCGGGCACCTGTAATTCTAGCTACTCAGAAGGCTGAGGCAGGAGAATCACTTGAACCCGGGAAGCAGAGGTTGCAGTGAGCCAAGATTGTGCCATTGCACTCCAGCCTGGGCAACAAGAGTGAAACTCCAACTTAAAAAAATAAATAAATAAAAATAAGAGAGGAGATAGCAGCAGAGAAATGTCAATACATTTTTGGGGAGATGGAGAGATGGCAAGAAAATTAGTGATAAGCAACTTTGCAGACAAGGAAGAAAACTGCAACCTAAATTCCTACATAAGGGCATGCCAATGAGACTCACCTTTCTGAGTGCTCAAAAAGGCTTCAAACTATAAGAGACCAAGTACCTCAAAGGTTAGAGGAATAAAGCAGGATCAAAATCATGGAAACTGTTTGAAGTTAGAGCAGTGAGACCCCACCCCCCGCCCCTGCCAGCCTTTCCCTCCTCAAAGATAGGTTGTTACTTTCTCTACCCCACCCCAACTCAGGAACACAAGGCACAGGACAGAGGATTAGGTAAAAGTCTGTGTTGTAGAATCCCTCATTCTCTTCTCCTTGCACTCTCGGTTCCCAGAATGGAGGAAAATAAGCATAAAAACCTCGAGGTTGGCTACTCCTCTTTTGGATAGACTAACTCAAGAGAAAAGACTTTCTGAAACCTACATTTGAAAGTTCTCCATTAAGAAAGCCACACAGCCATCTACCGCAAAATCCTCCAAGTGCCAGTTTCATGCACACGCAGGGAGCTTCCAACCAAGTTTCAGTGCATTCTGCTTAGAATGAATGACTGAATAAATGTTCAGTCAAGAGGCATGAGACATCTGAGGAAAGGCTCCAAAATGAAAGAAAGAAACCATGCTCAACCTAAACAACAATCTCTACAACTTGGAACTTGAAGGAAATGTAGAGCCATGAGGAAGCAGAAGATAAAAGATAAGATATTGGATCCATAAAACCAGAACAAATGCTAAAAACAAAAAAAAATTTTCAAAGACAATTCAGACAACAAGAAAGAGCTGTCTTGGAAATTAAAGAATTAAATTGGCCAGGCGCAGTGGCTCACGCCTGTAATCCCAGCATTTTGGGAGGCTGAAGGCGGGCGGATCACGAGGTCAGGAGATCAAGACCATCCTGGCTAACACAGTGAAACCCCATCTCTACTAAAAATACAAAAAATTAGCCGGGCGTGGTGGCGGGCGCCTGTAGTTCCAGCTACTAGGGAGGCTGAGGCAGGAGAATGGCGTGAACCCGTGAGGCAGAGTTTGCAGTGAGCCGAGATCGTGCCACTGCACTCCAGCCTGGGCGACAGAGCGAGACTCCATCTCAAAAAAAAAAAAAAAAAAAAAAATTAAATTGAAGAATTGTGAAAGAAAAATCTAGAAGAGGTAAGCAATATAGAAGACACGAAAACTGGGTAATCAATTCAGAAAGTCCAACATCTAATTATTAGAATTTCCCGTTACACTATTATGCTCCCAATAAAGTAAAACATACATATGGTTTCTGTTGTACCTGAATTGCCAGCAAATCTCAGAAATTTAAAAAACAGTACAGTGAGAAAAAACTCTGAATTCTTACACATTCTAATGGAATAAAAAAGTAGAAGGAAAAAATCTAAAAGAAAAGATAAATCCCGTTTCGGTGTGTGTATCTATGGGTATTTAAATATTCATTTTTATTTTGCATAATTTTTTCCCAGAGATTTTCCTTAGAAATATAGAAATAGGAGTTCTGAAGCACAGGTTGTGGGGTTGCTCCAAATAGTATAGATTTTTGACTACTTTATAGTAGAGTCCAAAACATCAAGCTTCATAATGTTGAAAGCTAAGCAAATAATGGAAGTGATCACATACCTAATTAAAAACAAAATTTCAGATGTAAGTGAGTTTTTTGTTGTTGTTCTTTTGCCTTTGCCCTTTAGATTTTGATCAATTTTTATGGACATTAATGAGAGCTTAGAAACTCAACCAGACAAAATTATGGAGTCACATCACTGCAGATCAAAGCCTCTGGAGCAGGTAGAATAGTCCTTAATTATTAGCTTGCTGTTGCTATATAGCAATGCATTAAATAAGATCAAAGAAAACAGAGCATACTTGGTAATTCATTTTCTTGACTTATAACTCACTGTGAAAATAATATCAATGAAAACCATCTCACCTTTGTTCTCTCTGAGTTTAACTTACAAAACTTCTGGGCGAGGCTCTTAGGCAAACTTTTCATTGGTTGGCAAGGCCAAGCATTGGTTTCCTTAAAAGAAAAGCTGAGTTTTCTCTGTGTGGCAACAAAGTTCAAGACAGCTAGTCCTCAGTTATAATCCTTCTCAGGCAGGTGCACCCTCAGGGAGAATAATTAGCAAATTCATCTCGTTTGAAAGTTTATTTTACCATTTTGAAATCATTTGCATCATCTTTGCTTTTAGCTCAGCTCTTTATTTCGCAGCACACATGTCAAGATCCCCATGCAGTGCAATGGGGGAAATTCCAAAGCAAATAGAAAAGCAGTCCATATGGGCTGGTTTCTAGGACAGCAGTTCTGCTCTGTGACACCACCTCTCCCCTACTTCGTCTCAGAGCAGGGCTACTCAGCCCAGGTCTACCCTCATCCAGTTCACACCCAGCATCCAGGGACAGTCCATCCAGTCTGATGGGTTTACATCAGCTCTTCCCATATATACTTCTACCACACTTGAGGTTCCCTTTGCCGTCAATGCCACAGACTCAAATGCCTAGAACAGTGCAGGAGTTCTACGTCAGTGACCAAGTGCAGTGCCTATGCCTGGCGTGGTGAGGCAGCCCTTGCTCAGCTCCAGCCAGGGCAGCCATGCCAGAATGCAGGTTTACTTTTGCCAGATCTTATAATTCTTGAAAAGAAACTGGCAATTAAGAATTTTTTGGTAAACTCCGTCAATTTTTTATTTTTTAGTTTTTTTTAATTTAGAGGCAGGGTCTCACTATGTTGTCCAGGCTGGTCTTGAACTCTTGGCCTCAAGAAATCCTTCTGCCTCAGCCTCCTTGTAGCTAGGATTACAGGTGCAATCCACCCACCAAGCCTGGCGACTCCATTTTTTTTTTAAATGTTTATGTTTTTTTGGTGGTTTTTAAATTTTGTTTTGTTTTTTGTTTGACACAGGATTTCACTCTCACCCAAGCTGGAGTGCAGTGGTGCAATCACAGCTCACTGCAGCCTTGACATCCCATTGCTCAGGTGTTTCTCCCACCTCAGCCTCCTGAGTAGCTGGGACTACTGGTACACACCACCATGCCTGGTTATTTTTTGTAAAGACAGGGTTTTGCCATGTTGTCCAGGCTGATCTGCAACTCCCGGTCTTGAGTAATCCACCCTCCTTGGCCTCCCAAAGTGGCTGGGATTACAGGCATGAACAACCATGCCCGTCAACTCTCAATTTTTAAAGTATAGATTAACTACTTTTAAAACACTGGTGAAGTGAAACTGAAGTGTCAGGCTGGATTTGGCCTCCAGGTTGGCCATTTCCAGGCTCTGTTCTAGGTTTCATGGGAGAATCATCCAAAAAAAAAAAAAGATGGGGAGGGAATAGTTCATAGATCCATAGTCAAATACATCTGGAACTGCTGCACATTATACCCCTCTTAGATATTTGCATTAGTACCTTACAGTCTTGTAGTTTTAAAACCACATGCACAAACAAATGTCTGTTTAATTCAGTGGTCCCCAAGTTTATTTAAGCATCTAATTCATCCTTACTGAATACATTTTTGTCATTGACATTTTCCTTATGACTCTAACCACAGAGGTGGACAAAGCTGTCAAATATCTGTAAGAATTTAGGTCCCAACAGGAAGATTATGAAAACGATTCAGTATAGAATGAAACAGAAAATAGATAGTTGAGTTTAATCCACCAATGCAGCAGATGAGGTGGGAGCTACCCATCTGTGGGGTCTGGGATGACACAGTAGTAGCTTGACAATTGAGTATCTCTTAACCTTGAGAAGATTTAGTGTTAAAAACAAAAATACTTAAGAGACTCAAACCCTCCAGTATTAATATTTTTGTCTTATGAACTTGTATGAAATTGGTATTTCAATGTACTTGTTATGTGAAGATAATTTGGCATAATAAATAACAAAATAGTTTTGTGACTCTAATTTAAAATGAAGAATTGGATAATTAATTTAGATTTGTGATTTTAAGTTGAACTTTTATTGTTTTAAAATAGCACTGAATGAAATGTATTTAAAAGAGCTTAAGGTTCACCCTTGTCTATATGTTTAAATCATTATATTTGTAAAAGAATTACTAGTATTCTGGAAGCATTTTTTTTAACAAATAAAGTTTTTTAAAAGGAAATGAAACAAATTATAAATGCAGTTTAAAATGGTTAAAAAGGTTTCATTAAGCTTTGAATGGGATCAAACATTAATCCTTAAAAATTATTGTCAGACAAAATAATGTCTGGAATTTGCTTTAAAATAGGCCGGGCATGGTGGCTCATGCCTATAATCCCAGCACTTTGGGAGGCCAAGGTGGGCAGATCATGTGAGGTCAGGAGTTTGAGACCAGCCTGGCCAATATGGTGAAACCCTGCCTCTACCAAAAATACAAAAATTAGCTGGGTGTGATGGCAGACACCTGTAATCCCCGCTACTCAGGAGGCTGAGGCAGGAGAATCGCTTGAACCCAGGAGGTGGAGGTTGCAGTGAGCCAAGATCGCGCCACTGCATTCCAACCTGGGCAACAGAGCAAGACTGTGTCAAAATAATACAAAATAAATAAAATACTATAAAATAAGTCCCCATCCGCATGTTGGCCAGGCTGGTCTTCAACTCCTGACCTCAGTTGATCTGCCCACCTCAGCTTCCCAAAGGGCTGGGAATACAGGCATGAAGTACCATGCCCAGCCAATGGGAGTTTAAATTAAACAAGATTAGCCATGAGCTGGGAATTTTTTATGCTAGGTGATGAGTACATGGAGGGTTGTAATGTTCTATACACCATTTTTGTGTATATCTAAAATTGCTTATAATACAATTTTTAAAATAATTGTTAAAATTAGCCACATCAAAAAATATAATATTTGTAATAAGATGCTAGGCATTTTACAACAGGCAACAGTGCTCATTAAATGCATGCATTTAATGAATGAATGAATGAATGAATGACACGACATGACAACTCTGTAAAGTGAGGTATTGTCATTCCCTTTTCACAGATACAAAAACCAAAACCAAAACTAAGGCCATCTGAAGTTAAGGCAGTTGCCCTTGATTTCCTGACTGTTAGCTCTGTGAAGGTGAAAACTGTGTATTTAAGTAAACATTACAACATGTGAAACCATGAATTTCAAAGATCTGAGGTAGAGAATGAAGTCATGTCCCAATAGAAACCCGACTTTCTGCAATGAAAATTTTCATCTCATTTATCATTTATTTCCAAAACACAAATCTTCCCATCTTCTCTGAGGACTTACGCCTGCCTCCAAACAAAAGGAATAGCATGAAGATACTGAATGGAATCATGCATTGAATCACAAGAAGGTGGCCCTGAGCAGCAAAACAAAATGTATTCTTCATCTGCTCAGAAATAACTAATTTAGGAAACGGTGCGGGAACACTCATACCCGTTTGCAGCTAATGGTTTATTTTTAGGGAATTAAAAATATTTGTAAGTCAAAGCAGAAACTGCTCTTTTGCTGCCTTGTAACTTTCTTCAGCTCTAATGTAGCGTGCTCACTAAGAAGCAGAGAACACTTCAGCGATGCCCTTGAGGGTGTTAGAAAAACCTCGTTTTCTATTTGAGCAAAACTCAAGAAAGTCTATCAGGGTAACAGGCCGCAAGGCTATGGCCATGGATAAGGAAAAGAGTGTTGTGGAACAAAAGCTCCTAGTTTTATCATCATAAAATGTTCAAGTGGATTTGAAACCTTTATTAAGAGCCTCTCATACCTGGTAAGTGATCCCTTCACACAGAATAGGCAACCCATCTGATAAATTTTAAATATTTACCCAACACTGGAGGTAAGTGAGAGGTGGCAGTAGTTAGGGACAAGAGGAAGGTTAAGTTTTTTTTTTTTTTTTTAAGTGTCACTCTTGCCTTAGAAGAAGGAAAGAAAATAATAGGCAGATTCTCTTATATCAACCACCTAAGAGTCGCACTGTAAGAAGAAACAATCTCTCCTTGTCTCCACCATCGACTCGGCAGCCGTGAAGCAATAATCATGAGTGAGTGCATCTCCATCTCATTGGCCAGGCTGGTGTCCAGGTTGGCAATGCCTGCTGGGAGCCCTACTGCCTGGAACATGGCATCCAGCCCAATGGCCAGATGCCAAGTGACAAGACAACTCGGGGAGGAGATGACTCCTTCAACAGCTTCTTCAGTGAGACGGGCTCCGGCAAGCATGTGCCCAGGGCAGTGTTTCTAGACTTGAAACCCATGATAATTGATGATGAAGTTTGCACTGGCACCTACCACCAGCTCTTCCACCCTGAGCAGCTCATCACAGGCAAGAAGATGCTGCCAGTAAATATGCCTGAAGGCACTACACCATTGGCCAGGAGATCACTGACCTTGTTTTGGACCAAATTTGTAAACTGGCTGACCAGTGCAAGGATCGCCAAGGCTTCTTGTTTTTCCACAGCTTTGGTGAAGGAATTGGTTCTGGGTTCACCTCCCTGCTCGTGGAACAACTCCCGGTTGATTATGGCAAGAAGTCCAAGCTGCAGTTCTCCATTTACTCACCACCCCAGGTTTCCACAGCTGCAGTTGAGACCTACAACTCCATCCTCACCTCCCGCACCACCCTGGAGCACTCTGATTTTGTCTTCATGGTAGACAATGAGGCCACTTATGATATCTGGCATAGAACCTTGATACTGAACGCCCAACCTATACTAAACTGAATAGGTTGATAGGTCAAATTGTGTCCTCCATCACTGCTTCCCTGAGATTTGATGGAGCCCTGAATGTTGATCTGACAGAATTCCAGACAAAGCTGGTGCCCTATCCCCCCATCCACTTCCCTCTGGACACATATGCCCCGTCATCTCTGCTGAGAAAACCTACCATGAAACAGCTTTCTGTAGCAGAGACTGCCAGTGCTTGCTTTGAGCCTGCCAACCAGATGATGAAATGTGAGCCTTGCCATGGTAAATACATGGCTTGCTGCCTGTTTTACCGTGGTGACATGGTTCTCAAAGACGTCAATGCTGCCATTGCCACCATCAATCAAGACCAAGTGTATCATCCAATTTGTGGTTTGGTGCCCCCCTGGCTTCAAGGTTGGCATTAACTGCCAGACCTCCCACTGTTGTGACTGGTGGAGACCTGGTCAAGATACAGAGAGCTGTGTGCATGCTGAGCAATACCACAGCCATTGCTGAGGCCTGGGCTCGCCTGGACCACAAGTTTGACTTGAATGTATGACAAGAGTGCTTTCGTTCACTGGTACGTGGATGAGAGAAGGGAGGAAGGAGAGTTTTCTGAGGCCGGTGAGGACATGACTGCCCTTGAGAAGGATTATAAGGAGGTTGGTGTGGATTCAAGAGAGGAATACTAAAGTGAAAATGTCACAAAGGTGCTGCTTTTACAGGGAAGCTTATTCTGTTTTAAACATTGAAAAGTTGTGGTCTGATCAGTTAATTTTTATGTAGCAGTGTATGCTCTAATATACAACTACTGACCTATGCTTTAAAACATGAATGCTTTTGCAGACCCAAACTGTCCATTTCTGTGATGGGTTTTAAAAACAATAATAACAATAAATGTTTTTTAAAAGTGAACAAGTATGTAGTAACAATCTGAACTAACAGAATAAATAATACTTTAAAAAAATCTTCATATATATGGAAATTTAATATGTAATAGAGGTGGCATTTCAGACCACTGGGAAAAGGTAAACGATTCAATATTATGATGCTTGCAGGGGCTAAACCAAGAGATGGCTTTAGCTTTCACACCACTACAAATTCTTCATTAGCCCTCATTCTTTGACACACATAAGAAAATTATACATTTATAAATATAGATATATAGATATAGATAGAGGAAGAGATAAATAGAGTTTCACTCTGTCACTCAGGCTGGACTGCAGTAATGAGAGGATGGCTCACTGCAGCCTCGATCTCCTGGACCCAAGCAATCCACCCAACTCAGTCTCCTGAGTAGCTGCGACAACAAGCTTGTGCCAACATGCCCAGCTAATTTTTTATTTTTTGTAGAGATGGTGTCTCACTATGTCGCCCAGGCTGGTGTTGAACTCCTGAGCTCAAGTGATCCCCCAGCCTCAGCCTCTCAAAATCCTGGGATTATAGGTGTGAGCCACAGCATCCAGCCAAGAAAATAATATATTTTTTGATTAGTGTAAAGTGCCATGCAAATACAGAGGCTCATGCCTCTTCTAGTAATATTACTATTCCAAGACACACCCATATAGAAATGCTGGAGTCACTACTGGGTGTCAGGACAGACCATGTGCATATGTACGTAGTGCGTACCTGTACATGCACAAAAAAAAGCTCTGGTAAAATGCAGATTGAACTAGTGGGTGACAAATGGGGAAGGAGTGTGAGGTACAGAATTGGGGAGGAGTGAAAATGAGGGTGATGGGGGTTGTTATCCCCCCTTCATCTGTTCTTTCTTCTATAGCAGTGGTTCTCAACCTTAACCTGCATGAAAATCACCAGAGAGCATTCAAAAAATGCAGAAGTCTAGGCCCTGCCCCCCAAATATTGTGATTGAATTGACCTATGGAGTGGGAGGTGTCTATTTGTTTAAGTTTTCCAGGTGATTCTGTTGTGCAGCCAAATTTGAAAACCACTATTCTATAACAGAGAAGTTTTAGCTGGGCACATTGCTATCCAACTGAGGACTGTATTTCCCAGTTTTGGCTATAGTTTAGTTTGGCCATGTATCTGAGTTCCAGTCATGGGCTGTGAGCACAAGTGACATACGTGACTTCCATGTTGTGACCTTTAAAAAAAGAAGCATGACCTCTCGCCTCTTCCTTCTTCCCATCTTCCTGCTAGCTAGAATGTGGACACAGTGGGGTAAATGGAAACAGCCACCTTGGACCAAGATGGAAGCCATGTGTTGAGAATTGCAGAGCCACCGAGAAGGAGCTGAAACCCATCACTACACAGTCACCAGATCAACCCAGGATTGCTACCTTTTATATTATGATGTGAGAGATATAAGATTCTATCTTCTTTAAGCCTTTATTGTTTCGACCTTTGTTATGGCAACCCAATGTTTGTGCAAGAGGGCTTTCATTTCTTACTCCATTTGTTTCTGGGTTGTTTGAACGTTTTATAACATGTACAACTAGTTTTATAACTTGAAATTTATATGTAATTGGTATCTGTTTATCTATAGGTAAAGATAGAGATATTTCAAAGGAAGTCTTCACTCTTAAAGAAAAAAAAAAAGAGGCTAAAATTAGGCTGGGCTTGGTGGCTCACACCTGTAATCCCAGCACTTTGGGAGGCCAAGGTGGGTAAATCACGAGGTCAGGAGTTCGAGACCCTGGCCAACATAGTGAAACCCCATCTCTACTAAAAATACAAAAATTAGTTGGGCATGGTGGCATGAGCCTGTAGTCCCAGCTACTCAGGAGGCTGAGGCAGAAGAATCACTTGAACTCAGGAGGCAGAAGCTGCAGTGAGCTGAGATGGTGCCACTGCACTCCAGCCTGGGCAACAGAGCCAGACTCCATCTCAAAAAAAAAAAAAAAAAAAAAGGCTAAAATTTAAAAAAGAAAAAAAAGATACAGATATAGATTGATATTCATGAATATGTATAAATAGAGACAGATTTTATCTGTCTTGTCTACATCTATCTGTATAGCCTATAAAGGTTTAGATAGGTAGATATAAAGTACAGTGGACCAATGACAGAGATTCCTGATTTTAGTTTTCTGATACATCAAGGTATTTCCAATTATTTATACCTTCAGGCAAATTAAATTAAAGAATCTTTTTTTTTTTTTTTTTTTTTTTTGAGATGGAGTTTTGCTCTTGTAGCCCAGGCTGGAGTGCAATGGCGCGATCTCAGCTCACTGCAACCTCCACCTCCCAGTTCAAGGAATTCTCCTGCCTCAGCCTCCCGCGTACCTGTGATTACAGGCTCCTGCCACCACGCCCGGCTAATTTTTGTATTTTTAGTAGAGACGGGGTTTCGCCATGTTGCCCAGGCTAGCCTTGAACTCAGGTCAGCCTCATGTGATCCACCTGCCTTGGCCTCCCAAAGTGCTGGAATTACAGGCATGAGCCACCACACCTGGCCCAAAAGTATTGAGGACTGGTCATGTTAAAGAAACTAAGGTGAAGCAAGTAAGCGTGTTATTGTTTTAAAAAGTACTACATTCACTTGTGAGTAGCAAATTAATTTCGACAAAACAGTATCATCTATATTTTTCATGTAATACTGTTAACCTAAATTTCATTGGTTTGAAGGTTTTTTTGTGTGCTTAACTCAGTAAAATTTGTTTTGCTTTATATGTATACGAGCTTTAAGGAAAAGAAAGTTAATTAATTAATTAATTGTTTTTGAGACAGGGTCTCATTCTGTCACCCAGACTGGAGTACAGTGGAACGATCTCAGTTCACTGCAACCTCCACCTCCTGGTCTCAAGAGAGCCTCCCACCTCAGCCTCCCAAGTAGCTGGGATCACAGATGTGCCCTGCCACACCTAGCTGATTTTTAGGGGTTTTTTTGTAGAGACAGGGTTTTGCCATGTTGGCCAGGCTGGTCTTGAATTCCTGGGTTCAAGTGATCTGCCTGCCTCAGCCTCCCAAAACGCTGGGATTACAGGAGTGAGCCACAGCACCTGGTTGGGAAAATAAATTTAAACTGGAGTTTTATATTTGTACATTTTCAGTATCTTTAATGTAAAATTTTTGTTTATATTTATTTATAATAAAACAGGTCTCGGCCGGGCACGGTGGCTCACGCCTGTAATCCCAAGACTTTGGGAGGCTGAGGTGGGCGGATCACAAGGTCAGGAGATCGAGACCATCCTGGCTAACACGGTGAAACCCTGTCTCTACTAAAAATACAAAAAATTAGCCAGGTGTGGTGGCAGGCACCTGTAGTCCCAGCTACTCGGGAGGCTGAGGCAGAAGAATGGCATGAACCCAGGAGGCAGAGGTTGCAGTGAGCCGAGATTGTGCCACTGCACTCCAGCCTGGGCGACAGAATGAGACTCCAAGTCAAAAAAAAAAAAGGTCTCAACCAAGGAGTTATGAGAATTTAATTCCTTTAAAAGTTATCAGTAAATGACACAGTTTTGAGAAACTGTGCTTCTGAGGGAGATTCCCCCAAATTAAACAACCAAGTGAGGTCATGGAATAATATACACTCAGGGTCAGAACAAGGTTACAGTCTCAGCTTTCCCACGAAATGTCTTTGTGACCTTGAGCCAGTCTTTTCCACTCTCTAGGTTCAGTATCTTTACTGGCAAGTGAGAATGTTGGAACCTATGATGTTTACAGATCATTCCAGCCCTGCCCTTCTGAGATCCTGGATTAGACAATATGGGGTGAATTCCAAAACATTTGTGAAAAAAACTCTTAAGTCCAAGTGTCACATTGCCCCCTTCTGGACCTTTGTAGTATCCACATGGATGAGATTAATAAAACCCAGAAAAATAATAAAAACCCATAATAAATAATAAATTTTTAAAAAACTCATAATAAACCCTAGATGGACTTGTGAAATAGCATAGCCCAATTCCCTTTCTCCCCTCAGACAACCTAGAAAGTCATATTTGAAGGTGCTCTACTAGAAGTGTTAGAGGACAACCCAGGAAAGGAAAAAGGGCAAAGGGTAGCAAAGGAGTGGGAAACACAGGGATATGGAAGACGGGTTGGATTCAAGAGAGTTTTACACAGTTCTATCTCCAGCTATTCCCCCAGTATAAGAAATATTGTTAGCTATCTATTATCAAGTGCTTACTATGTGCCAAGAACCAATTCTTTTATTTTATTTTTTATTTTTATTTTATTATTTTTTTTCTTTTGAGACGGAGTCTCGCTCTGTCTCCAGGCTGGAGTGCAATGGCGCAATCTCGGCTCACCGCAACCTCTGCCTCCCAGGTTCAAGCGATTCTCCTGCCTCTGCCTCCCGAGTAGCTGGGATTACCAACATGCGCCACCATGCCGGGCTAATTTTGTATTTTTAGTAGAGACAGGGTTTCTCCATGTTGGTCAGGCTGGTCTTGAACTCCTGACCTCAGGTGATCCGCCTTCCTCAGCCTCTCAAAGTGCTGGGATTACAGGCATGAGCCACTGCGCCCGGTGAACCAATTCTTTTAAAATCCTCCCAGCAACTCTTCCAGCTAGGCACGGATTATCTGTGCCCCAAATGGAACCTGCTTGTTCTCACAATCTTGACCCTTTTCCACTCTGTCCAAGTCATCCCCATACTGTGAGGATGGCTCCTGCCCCCACTGCCTTCTAGAGGCCTTCTTTGACTACTTCAGACTACTTTGACTACCACACTCACATTTCCCTCTGCTACTATCCTGTGCCACTTGAGATCTGTATCCCATAATCTGGTCCTTGACTTCATATCTTTCTAGCTCATTTGTGTGAGTTAAGCCTCCTCACAAGCTGTCCTTGAGAGCAGGATCCATGCACTGAGGGGTTCATCCACCCGCTCTACCTGCCATCACAGGCATCATGCTGAGTGCATTATACTTGACACTCAGAAGATGACTTTATCTTCACCATGTCCTCCATCTAGTTCCTCTTTAGGAAAAACTACTGTCCTTTGGGGAGTAATCTCTCATATTTACTTTAAAGTATGAGAACTAAACTTCTGATTTTCTTCTCCAGACTTGTTCCTCTCACAGTTTTCCCCATATTGGTAAATGGCAAGACATCCTTCTAGCTGAAGCCAAACATCCTCACTCCTCTTTCTCTCTCATAAACCAATCTGTCAGCAAATCCCATTGGCTCTACCTTCAAAATATTTCCAGAACACAGTCATTTACCATCAAGTGTAAGCCACTACTGGCTTTTGATCCTGTTACAGTTACAGCCTCTGTCCTTCCCTGCCTCCTGCCCACCTTTAACAGGGTTTGTTTCTAACAAAGCATCCAGAAAGATCCTTCTAAAAATATCACATCATGTCACTTCTCTACTCAAAACCCTTTGATGGCTTCCCATCTCACTTAGAGTAAAAGCTAAAACCCTTAAAAGGGCATTCAAGGCCCTGCCCAATATGGTCCCCATCCTTCCTAAAGTCACTCTCAATCACACCCTTGAAACTACACTCCAGCCATGCTGGTCTCCTCCACTCTTACTTGAAGGCACCAGGCATGCTCCTACCTTCTGCAAATTCCTACTGCTCCTTTAAGACTCATTTCAGTGATACTTCTTTCAGGAAGCTTCCCTCACTGACCCACTCACCATAAACCATGTAGAGTTCTCTTTTGTACTTCCAACACCTGCAGTTAACATTGTGGTTTTCTCCACAACTTTGTACAGTTATGACTTTTATATCAGGCTGTCTCTCTTGTCAGGCTGTCAGCTTCTTAAGGGTGGTGACCCTTTTTGACTTTGAAGACAAATAAGGAAGCAAATACTATGAAGATAACAAGCAGTTTTCTGGCCATCACAGAGAGGTTATATACGCTACTGAAATGAATGGCAGAAGCACATCCTGGGATGTGGATGGAAGCCTGGTGCCTCTTGAGTGGCTTCATTGGCTTCACTGTATGACTGAAGATCCTCCTATAAAATCACCTATTGCTAGTAAATTTATTTGGACAAGCCATAAATTCACTGTGAGTAGCACCCCAGAATATGTACTTTATTCAACCACTAGAAAGATTCAGAAGAAGGTCCCACCTTCAAAACCTTCAAGTAAAGACAATGAAACATAATTTAAGCATGTGAAACATGGGACTTTTCACGAAACTGCATAAAATTTTACTGCTTACGAGTAACTTAATTAAAATTGTTCAACTTAAAAAAAAGAAAATAACTTTTATCTGAGGAATGCAAGTCCTTTTAATTGTTAGGTCCAGAGAGAGGTATTAAAATAAGACAGTAATCACGCCTTTTTGAGCTATGTAGTTATCTCTTTTTTTTTTTTTTTTTGGAAAGAGGGTCTCTTTCTGTTGCCCAGGCTGGAGTGTAGTGGTGCAATATGCAATCATCTGTTAACACTGCTTGCTATTGCCACAATTAGCTAAAAACTAAACTAATAATTCCACACTGGCCACTATAACCCTGACACTGTAGCTTAAGAATATATAGTCAATCGCTAATCAATGTTATTTCTGTAAATGAATGAGAATTCCTGGAAAACAACTTTGTATCAGCCCACTCTTTTTGTATCTGTCCGCCTTTTAAAAATCCACTTGTGGCCAGGCGCAATGGCTTAGGCCTGTAATCCCGGCACTTTGGGAGGCCAAGGCAGGTGGATCACAAGGTCAGGGGTTCAAGATCAGCCTGGCCAAGATGGCGAAATTCCATCTCTACTAAAAATACAAAAATTAGCTGGGTGTGATGGTGGACACCTGTAATCCCAGCTACTTGGGAGGCTGAGGCAGAGAATTGCTTGAACCCAGGAAGCAGAGGTTGCAGTGAGCCGAGATCGCGCCACTGCCCCCAAGCCTGGGTGACAGAGCGAGAAGCTGTCTCAAAAAAAAAAAAAAATTCACTTGTTATTGCTGTTAATCAGAAAGTATTTTCAGGGCAACTTGAATCTGTGCTCTCGAGTTGTAATCCTTAAACTTGACCCAAATGAACCCTCTACTTATATTAATTTTGTCTCAGCTTCTTCCTTTTAGGTAAAAAAACCAATCCCTCAGTTACTGAGGAACAACTGTACAATCTGTGTTTCTACTAAGGAAATTGACTGGAACAGACCTTATAGTTCCACAGTAAAACAAATCTTTTTTCTTTTTTTTTTTCTGAGACGAGTTTTTTGCTCTTGTTGCCAAGGCTGGAGTGCAATGGCACAATCTCAGCTCACTGCCACCTCTGCCTCCCGGGTTCAAGCGATTCTCCTGCCTCAGCCTAACAAATCTTAATTGTACAAATGAATTGTACTTCAGGGGTCCAAGCAATGCAGGTAGACTATGGGACACTTCGACTGGGGGTGTTAGGGGTGAGGGGACAGCGCATAGGTTCTTGTATTCAGTGATGAAAATAGGCCGGGTGCGGTGGCTCACGCCTGTAATCCCAGCTCTCAGGGAGGCAAGAGGCGGGAGGATAGCTTGAGCCCAGGAGTTCGAGACCTGCCTGGGCAATATAGCAAGACCCCGTTCTCCAGAAAAAGGAAAAAAAAAACAAAAAGACAAAAAAAAAATAAGTGAAAATAAAGTAATATATTCAACCTTTCTACTGTATCTTTCTAATCAATGGATTTTTTTTTAACCCTCAAAAAGAATCTTTCATGATGCTGCTATTTTTGCACAATAAAACCAACGAGGGACAGTCTTTAATTAGTGTTTTAAAAGGCTCATACATTCACATTAGAAACATCACCTTTGATGCCTTTGATTCCTGAGCCCATTGATCTGCCAAAGCACTGAAATCTCAGGCAGGAATTCATTTATATCAACCTAATTTGAAACAAAAGCAGCTGCTTTCCTGCCCTCTGAATTATCCATCTAGGGGCTCAAAGGTTTCCCACCTATCAGATTTTCTTCTCTGTTCTGGTAACCTCTGGAGTGAAGCTGATTTTTCAAAGGCAGAAAACAGCTCTTTGCCATGGTAATCATTTAACAAAAGGAAAGTAACATTAATAAGAAGAGAGCTGTTGGTTCTTAATAGCTCAAGCTGTATGATAGATATGTACGTACATGGCTGTTACTATGAAAATGTCTAGGTAGCAAGGCAATATGGAAAATGAGATATCCAAAATTTTATTGAAATTTAGAGGATAATCTCAATGAACTATTCTGGCCCTTAATAATTATGTCAATAACAGTTAGCTCTTATATAACACATTTTATGTGGTAGACATTATTCTAGATACTGTATGTGTATTAACTATTTAATCCTTACAAGAATTTTAGAAGGTAGGTGCTAATATATCAGGTTTACAGAACAGGGAGCTTTAGTCAGCACAAGGAGATGCTATCAGGTGACTCTCCCCAGCTGGGATTCAAGCCCAGGCAGGGAGGCCCCAGCCTCAGGGTTCTTAAGCAGCACTGTGTGCTATATAGTTATTTCCTGAATGTTTTTATAACAACCTAACTTTTTTTTTTTTTTTTTTTTGAGACGGAGTCTCGCTCTGTTGCCACTGCTGGAGTGCAGTGGCACGATCTCGGTTCACTGCAACCTCCGCCTCCCAAGTTCAAGCGATTCTCCTGCCTCAGCCTCCGGAGTAGCTGGGATTACAGGCATGCACCACCACGCCAGGCTAATTTTTCTATTTTTAGTAGAGATGGGGTTTCGCCGTGTTGGTCAGGCTGGTCTCAAACTCCTGACCTCGTGATCTGCCCACCTCGGCCTCCGAAAGTTCTGGGATTACAGGCGTGAGCCACTGTGCCCAGCACAATCTAACATTTTTTTAATGTCCAGGATTTAATACTTGGTATAAGGTAAGCTGAACACTTTGATATATGCTGTCTCTAGCCTGCTACAAAGCAGGCTTTCTTTTTTCTTTTTTTTTTAAGGGACAGGCTCACTCTGTCGCCCAGGTTGGAGTACAGTAGCAAGATCATAGTTCACTGCAGCCTCGAACTCCTGGGCTAAAGTGATCCTTCAGTCTCAGCCTCCCAAGTAGCTGGGACTAAAGGCATTCGTCACCATGCTCGGCTAATTTTTTTTCTTCATTTTTTGTAGAGATGGGGTCCCTCTGTGTTGCCCAGTATTGACTTTGACTCTTGGGCTTAAGCAATCCTCCCACTGCGGCCTCCCAAAGTACTAAGATTACAGGTGTGAGCCACCACACCTGGCCCAAAGTAGGCTTTTGATAAATGTTTCAGGGGTGAATGAATGAGTAAATAAATGTGGAATACCACAGGTTTTCTCTCAGTTGCCTTAGTCTATCACTAATAGTTTTCTTCTCTCTCTTCTCACTGCCCACCCAGCAACCCACCAATTTGATTATTATAAATTCATCCTGTCTTTCCTCTGCTCTGTCCTAAACCATAATATCGTATTTCTCATCCTTCAGTGATTGGACATCCTGCTCAGAATTCACAAAGGGAGCTGACAATCTCCTGGGGAATGTGGGACATAAGGCAAGGCCAGAACTTTTTCACAAACAAAATAGATGGCCTCAGGACCTCAGAAGCAGCACCAGTATAGAGCCATAATAGACACTGAGTGAGCCGGAGGTAGTGTCTGTCCACTTGGAAAGCAAAGGGACTGAAACTCTCATGCCTCCTCCTCCAAGATCTGCACTAACCACAGAATGCTTCATCCGTTTATTCAACATTTACTGAGCATCTACTACATGCTAAGCACTGTGCTGGGCATAAAATGCATAAGACATAGTTCCTGTCCTCAAGGAGCTACTTGTATCTGTTAAGACTAGCCTAAAGCTGCCTGCTTAAATATTTATAAGTTCAGCCTAATGGTTTCTCTGTAATAGTGAACTGTAACCTAACTAAATGCATAAATAGATTAACCTACCCTTGTGCCAGTCATCAAGTTTCAACCAATCAAAGGCAGTCAACTGTTCAAACTGTGTTCAAACAGGGCAAACGCTGTATAACCAATCCGGCTGTTTCTGTACCTCACTTCCGTTTTCTGTGCATCACTTTCCTTTTTCTATTCATAAATCTTCTTTGACCACACAGCTGCCCTGGAGCCTCTCTGAACCTGTTCTGATTCGGGGGCTGCCCAATTGGAGAATCGGTCTTTGCTCAATTAAACTCTTTAAATTTAATTCATCTAAGGTTTTTCTTTTCTTTTCTATCTTTTTCCTTTTCTTTTTCTTTTTTTTTTTTTTTTTGAGACAGTCTCGCTCATCACCCAGGCTGGAGTGCAGTGGCGCAATCTTGGCTTACTGCAACCTCTGCCTCCCAGGTTCAAGCAATTCTCATGCCTCAGCCTCCTGAATAGTTGGAATTACAGGTATGCACTACCACACCCAGCTCAGGTTTCATTATGTTGGCCAAGCTGGTCTAGAACTACTGACATCAAGTGATCGGCCCACCTCAGCCTCCGAAAGTGCTGGGATTACAGGCATGAACCACAGCACCCAGCCTAAGGTTTTTCTTTTGACAAATCAGAAAGGCACTCTTCTCTCTGCCCCAACAGCACCACAACTCACTTAACAGTATTCTCTTAATCTCTTATTTATCTCCACACCTTATTGGGACTCGCTGTGAGTTCATTTATTAATGTCTATATGGAGATCATCATTCATTCATTTGTGTATCAAGTGAGCACCAATATGTGGCAGACACTGTTCCAGGAGAGGGGATGTCATGAGGGCAGAGCAGAGGGCATCTCTGCACTCTCGGGGCTTATCATGACCGCCCTATGCTTACTGCCTTCTTCTCTCATGACCCCCCTATGCTTACTACCTTCTTCTCTCGGCTTCTTCAAAGCACTTAACATTATATAAAGTAATCATTATAACTATGTGTCATATTTTTAACATATACAGATGTAATACACATAACAATAATGGCATAACAAGGGAAAAGAGGAAATGGAGCTGCAAAGGAATAAAGTTTCTGGATCCCACTGAAATGAAGTTAGTATAAATCTAAACTAGCTTTTGATTAAGTTAAAATTTATATTGTATGCCTTAGAGCAAATCTTAAGAAAATAAAAATATATAACTACAAAATAAAGAGAGCCACCGTGGGCCAGGCGCAGTAGCTCACGCCTGTAATCCCAGCACTTTGGAAGGCCAAGGCGGGCGGATCACCTGAGGTCAGGAGTTTGCGATCAGCCTGGCCAATGGAACTCTGTCTCTATTAAATATACAAAAATTAGCCAGTCGTGGTGGTGCCCACCTGTAATCTCAGCTACTCGGGATGCTAAGGCAGGAGAATCGCTTGAACCTGGGAGGTGAAGGTTGCAGTGTGCCGAGATGGTGCCACCGCACTATAGCCTGGGTGAGACTCCATCTCAAAAAAAAAAAAAAAAAAAAAAAAAAGAGATATCCACATGCAGAAGAATAAAGTTAGACCTTTACCTTAGACCATAAACAAAATTTAATTCAAGATGCATTAAAGACCTAAATGTAAGAGCTAAAGATATAAAACTCTTAGATGAAAACATAGGCATAAATCTGCACAAACTTGGATTAGGCAATTGTTTCTTAGATATGAAACCAAAAATACAAAAATATAAGCAATAAAAGAAAAAATACATAAACTGGGCATTATCAAAATTTAAAAATCGTATGCATCAAAGGACACA
The DNA here is from genome assembly GCF_028858775.2 of Pan troglodytes. Classification (NCBI taxonomy): domain Eukaryota; kingdom Metazoa; phylum Chordata; class Mammalia; order Primates; family Hominidae; genus Pan; species Pan troglodytes. The sequence continues at coordinate 69,576,593 of NC_072402.2, forward strand.
ATTGGCTGGGCACGGTGGCTCACACCTGTAATCCCAACACTTTGGGAGGCCGAGGTGGGCGGATCACAAGGTCAGGAGTTCAAGACCAGCCTGGCCAACATAGTGAAACCCTGTCTCTATTAAAAATAGAAAAATTAGCCGGGTTTGGTAGCACACGCCTGTAGTCCCAGCTACTCGGGCGGCTGAGGCAGGAGAATCGCTTGAACCCAGGGGGCGGAGGTTGCAGTGAGCTAAGACTGCACCATTGCACTCCAGCCTGTGGGCAACAGAGCCAGACTCCATCTCAAAAAAAAAAAAAAAAAAAAAAAAAGACACAATCAAGAAAGTGTAAAGATAATTCACAGAACAGGAAACGTTTTTGCAAATTGTGTGTCTAATAAGGTACTTGTATTTGTATATGGAATCTGTAAGTAACACAACTCAATAATTGTTTTAATATCACCTGATATCATTTGGATATTTGTCCCCTCCAAATCTCATGTTGAAATTTGATCCCCAGGACAGGTATGGTGGCTCATATCAGCAATCCCAGCACTTTGGGAGGCTGAGGTGGGAGGATCCCTTGAGCCCAGGAGTTTGAGACCAGCCTGTGCACCACAGTGAGACACTGTCTCTACAAATAAAATTTTTAGAATTAGACAGGTGTGGTGGTTCATGCCTTGTATTAGTCCTTTCTCATGCTGCTAATAAAGACATACCTGAGACTCCTAATAAAGACTACTGAGTAGTTGGAATTACAGGTATGCCCTACCACACCCAGCTCAGGTTTCATTATGTTCATATGTTTCATTATGTTGGCCAAGCTGGTCTCGAACTGAAAATTTATAAAGGAAAGAGGTTTAATAATTCATGGTTCCACAGGGCTGGGGAGGCCTCAGGAAACTTACAATCATGGCAGAAGGGGAAGTGAACATGTCCTCCTTCACATGATAGCAGCAAGGAGAAGTGCTGAGCAAAAGCGGGAAAAGCCCCTTATAAAAGCGTCAGATCGCATGAGAACTCACTCACTATCACAAGAACCGATGGGGAAACTGCCCCCATGATTCAATTATCTCTGCCTGGCCTCTCCCATGACACATGGGGATTATGGAAACTACAATTCAAGATGAGATTTGGGTGGGTACACAGCCAAACCATATCATTCCTGCAATCTCAGCTCATGGTGGGTGGAGTGGGGGCACTGAGGTGGCAGGATCTCTTGAGTTGAGAAGTTGAGGCTGCAGTGAATGTGACTGTGCCACTGCACTGGGGCCTGGGAGACAGAATGAGACTCACAAAAAAAAAAAAAAAGAAAAGAAGAAAAATTTGATCCTCAATTATGAAGGAGGTGGGACCTAATGAGAGATGTTTGGATCATGGGGAAGGATCCCTCATGAATTGCTTCATGTTGTCCCCTGTGTTAGTGAGTGAGTTCTCTCTGTTAGTCCACGGATTGCTGGTTGTTTTAAAGAGCATGGCACCTCCTCCTCTCTCTTTCACTCCCTCTCTCGCCATGTGCCACCTTGGCTCCTCTTGCCTTCCACCATGAATGCAAACTTCCTGAGGTCTCACCAAAAGCTGAGCAGATGATGGTACCATGCTTCTTGTAGAGCTGGCAGAGTTGTGAGACAAATAGGTCTGTTTATAAATTATCCAGTCTCAGGTATTCCTTTATAGCAATGCAAAACATACTAATATATCACCCAATTAAAAATAGACAGAGGAGGCCGGGCACGGTGGCTCACGCCTGTAATCCCAGCACTTTGGGAGGCCGAGGCAGGCAGATCACTTGAGGTCAGGAGTTCAGGACCAGTCTGACCAACATGGTGAAACCCTATCTCTACTAAAAATACAAAAATTAGCCGGGCATGGTGGTGGGTGCCTACAATCCCAGCTACTCAGGAGGCTGAGACAGGAGAATCACTTGAACCCAGGAGATGAGGTTGCAGTGAGCTCAGATGGAGCCACTGCACTCCAGCCTGGGCGACAGACTGAGACTCAGTCTCAAAAAAAGAAAAATAGAGGTCTGGGCACGGAGGCTCATGCCTGTAATCCCAGCACTTTGGGAGGCCAAGGTGGGTGGATCACCTGAGGTGAGGAGTTCAAGACCAGCCTGGCCAAAATGGTGAAATGCTGTCTCCACTAAAAATACAAAAATTAGCCAGGCATGGTGGCACACACCTGTAATCCCAGGTACTCGGGAGGCTGAGGCAGGAGAATTTCTTGAACTCAGGCGGAGGTTGCAGTGAGCCAAGATAGTGCCACTGAACTCCAGTCTGGGTGACAGAGCAAAACTCCATCTCAAAAAAAAAAAAAAAAAAAAAAAATAGACAGAAGATCTGAATAGACATTTCTCCAAAGAAGATATACAAATGGCCAATAAGCACATTAAAGGATGTTCAGCATCATTATCCGTCAGGTAATGCAAAACCACAATCAGATACCACTTCATACCTGCTAGAATAAAAAAGATGATTAGTAACAAGTGTTGGCAAGGGTGTGGAGAAACTGGAACCATAATATGCTGCTGGTTGGAACGTAATATGGTGCAGGACTCTTTTTTTTTTTTTTTTTTTGCGTGTCCACACAAAAACTTGTATATGAGTGCTCACAGCAGCTTTATTTATAGTAGCCAAAAAGTGGAAACAATCCAATATTCATCAACTGATGAATGGATAAATACATGTAGTATATCCATACAATGGAATACTATTCAGTAATAAACAGAAATGAAGCACCGATACATGCTACAACATGAATGACTCTTGAAAATGTTACATTAAGCGAAAGAAACCAGTCACAAAGGACCACATTTTATGATTCCATTTACATGAAACGTTCTGAAGAGGCAAATTTATAAAGACAGAAAGTAGATTCATGGTTGACTGGAGTATGAGGGGAGAGATTGGTAAAGCTGGCTAAGCAAAGCAGGGTTTCTTTTTAGGGTAATGAAAATGTTCTAAAATTGATAGTAGTGGTGTATGCACAACTCTCTGAATATGTAAAACCATTGAGTTGTATACTTTAAATGAGTGAATTGTATGGTATCTGAATTATATCTCAATAAAGCTGTTAAAATAACTAAAGGAATTAAAATGTCACACTAGAAAATATTCACTTCATGCAGACCATCCATCCAGCGGCTCCCAAAATCCTTTTCCTACCTTGACCACATTTTTGGATTAAATATAACTTTCTGATTCCAGACCATTTATGTTCTCTTTCTGTCATTCCCATCTCTGCCCACATTTTCCAGCCAGCTTACATTCTCAACAACTGTCTCCATTTTCATACTTTTATTTAGATCCTGCCTACTGGTCTTTGCTCAAACTGTCCAAAATATAAAGACTTATACAATCGGGGAAGGCAAGAAATTGAAGACACCTCAGTGCTTCTCTCCTCCTACCTCCTCACTTTATGGATTAGGAGACAAAGGACAAAAAGTTTACATGACTTGTCCGCAGTTACCAAAATACTTCTTGCTCACCTCTTCCAAAAAGCCTTCATGCACTAAGTGCCAATATTTCTGTATCTTTTTACTCAAGCTCTGATACCTTTCTTTATTGCACTACCAAAAGATATGAAATGCACTCATCTCAAGAGATTAATATTTAAATGCACATCCTGCATCTCAGAGAAAAAAGGCAGCTTTTTGTGTTCATGGTCATCGCATCTGATTTCTCTCCTGATACAGCTTTTCTTTCCTCAGTTATCATGAATGACAGTTCAAAATTCATAGGGGGCTCACTTAGTACCAGCCCTGAGCAAACACAGAGTCAGACTCACCAGTTTCCATTTCCTCAACTCACTTCACAGAAAACCATGCCTGGGGTCTTCAGAAAAAGCCTTATTTAGTCCATACAAAACAATACTACATTTTAAAATGCTACTCAGGAAATAAAATGGCAATAAAGGATATTTACATTTCTTTATAGGTATATACCTATATGTACACCAAGATCAAAAGAATGAGTTGGTTTTTTCAAATCAAATAAATATTCATCATGATAGGAAACAGAAAAGCCTCCGGGGAGTGCCTGCATCCCCAGTGATGTATTTCCTGGGGAGCCAGGAAAACCATAAATTATGTAGGTATCTGCAGTCATTCTGGACTTTACAGGAAGAGAAAATATGTCAAATCCAAACTGGCGTAGTAAGTAATAACGTAGGGATTACTGAAGGGAGCGTAGTAAGTAATAACGTAAATCCACTAAAGAACAAGAATCATGAAGTCAAAGCTCATGCAGGTCTACTTGGCTTGGGAAAGCAAAGTAAACTGCTTGTTAAAAGGAAAAGATGGGACCAGGCATGGTGGCTCATGCCTGTAATCCCAGCACTTTGGGAGGCCCAAGTGGGCAGATCACTTGCGGTCAGGGATTGGGGACTAGCCAGGCCAACATGGCAAAACACCGTCTCTACTAAACATACAAAAATTAGCTGGGCGTGGTGGCGCACGCCTATAATTCCAGCTACTCAGGATGATGAGGCAGGAGAATCACCTGAGCCCAGGAGGCGGTGACTGCGTGAGCCGAGATTGCTCCACTACACTCCAGCCTGGGCAACAGAGCCAGATTCCATCTCGAAAAAAGAAAAAAAGATGGGCCTTTTGCTGGCTAAGCCTTTACTACTCCAAGAACTGCTGGGCCCAGGAGGCATCCGCACAGAAGACCTTCATCCTTCATGAGTGATGAAGAGAAAGGCAAATGTAATTAGGCACACTTCCCTCCCCAGAGCGGGAACTGATGTGCGGCTGATTGAAGAAGTGATTACACAATGTTGGAGAGGCATTTAAGTGTTGCTCACCAGGGAGCCAGAGGGCTTTGGGAGCCAGTTCTGAGAATTACACACTGTTCCATAGTACTTGCTAATTGACCCAGTATTTTTGGCTGAAAACATTTCCCCAAGGAGGTAAGTGAAAGCAGATAATGAGGACCTGTCATCTCACAGGGCAGCTCATGAGCAAAGCTTGAGCTCTAGAGACTGGACATTATTTAAATGCAGAAAACTACAAAAAGATCACAGCCTGAACATAAAAATATTCAAAGTATGCATGGAGAAGGTTTCTGATTCTCAGTTCACATCTACCCCCACCTCTGTACAACTTTAGCTTGAAATTTAATAATTAATTATAAGTGTGAAGATAAGGAGGGTGTAAGTTAAATAACCATGAAGTCCACAAAATGGGCACATTTCTTTTTTCTTTTTTTTTTTTTTTTTTTGAGACGGAGTCTTGCTCTAGCCCAGGCTGAAGTGCAGTGGCGCGATCTCGGCTCACTGCAAGCTCCGCCTCCTGGGTTCACGCCATTCTCCTGCCTCAGCCTCCCGAGTAGCTGGGACTACAGGCACCCGCTACCATGCCCAGCTAATTTTTTTGTATTTTTAGTAGAGATGGGGTTTCACTGTGTTAGCCAGGATGGTCTCGATCTCCTGACCTCGTGATCCGCCCGCCTCGGCCTCCCAAAGTGCTAGGATTGCAGGCGTAAGCCACCGCGCCCGGCAAAATGGGCACATTTCTGAGAGCTTCATGATAGTCACTATTCATGTAATTGGACATCTATTCATAAATAAGGAAAGATATTTGCAAAGTTCAAGGAAAGTTCTGCACAAATGAAGGCCCAGTTGTTGCCAGGAAGGAGGGAAATGAAATTGGGGTAGAAGTCGGGAATTCAAGTTCTTTCAAGTTTACCATGTATACTTCTGGGTGTGTTTTTATTGTTGATGATGATATTGTTTTGCCTACTTATAATTACAACAGAGATTTTCTTGGTTTAAGGGCTAAAAATATGCATATATCTCTACTGTGATCTGGGAATGTGGCCTGTCTCTGATAACCATGTGTGTAAAAGTGAGTGAATCCTCCCTGATACAGTCAACTGGCTCAGATGCCTGGGATGGTCGAGTCCAGCATTCCAAAACTGAGATATTTTTGGCTGGGTGTGGTGGCTCATGCCTGTAATGCCAGCACTTTGGGAGGCCGAGGTGGGAGGATTGCTTAAGGCCAGGTGTTCAAGACCAGCCTGGGTAAAAAGGTAAGACAAAAAAAAGAAAGAAAGAAAAAAGAGAGAGAAGAAGGAAGGAGAAAGAAAAAAGAAAGAAAGAAAGAGAGAGAGAGAGAAAGAGCTAGGCATGGTGGCTCCCGCCTGTAATCTCAGCACTTTAGGAGGCTGAGGTAGGCAGATCACTTGAGATCAGGAGTTTGAGACCAGCCTGGCCAACATGGTGAAACCCATCTCTTCTAAAAATACAAAAATTGGCCCGGGCAGTGGCTCACGCCTGTAATCCCAGCACTTTGGGAGGCCAAGGTGGGTGGATCACCTGAGGTCAGGAGTTCAAGACCAGCCTGGCCAATATGGCGAAACCCAGGCTCTACTAAAAAAAATACAAAAATAAACCGGGCGTGGTGGCAGGCACCTGTAATCCCAGCTACTCTGGAGGCTGAGGCAGGAGAATCACTTGAACCTGGGAAGTGGAGGTTACAGTGAGCAGAGAATGTGCCACAGCACTCCAGCCTGGGTGACAGAGCGAGACTCCATCTCAAAAAGAAAAAAAAAATAGCCAGATGCGGTGGTGCATGCCGGTAATCCCAGCTACTTGGGAGGCTGAGGCACGAGAATCACTTGAACCTGGGAGGTGGAGGTTGCAGCGAGCCAAGATCGTGCCGCTGTGCTCCAGCCTGGGTGACAATGAATGAGACTCCAACTAGAAAAGAAAAGAAAAGAAAAGGAAACAAGAAAGAAAAAGAAAGCAAGAAAGAAAGGAAGAAAAGAAGGAAAGAAAGAAAGAAAGAAAGAAAGAAAGAAAGAAAATGGAGATTTTTTTCAAAGTTTTGAATCCAGAAATAGGATGACTTAGAAAAAGTGATATCAGGCACCAAATAAGTGGTTGAAATGGTGGCATAGTTACCAGTTGCCTGAATACACCCTCTGGCAAAGGTGGATGCTTAAATATTGATGAAAAACAGTAAATGGCACATATGGGAGCCCATATTCTACTCTGCACCTGGGCGAACACAGAGGGGAAGCTGAAGCTATAATTGAGAATATATCTGGTACACATTCTAAATTTGCTTTTGTTTGCTCTTGAAGTTAGGGCTTTGAGGCTCTTGAAAGGAAAACGGTGCAATGAACACTAGACCCAAGTGCATGGTGAGAATATGCTTCCCAACAGAGTCTTTGGTGCTCTAGAACATTCAGGAGCAATCGCAGTGATATATTTAGTTGCTGTCTGGGGCCTTGTTCCCAGACGTTTAGAGTTGGTGTCTCTATCAGGCTGCATCTTCTGCTTTTGTCACTGAGCCACAGTCCCAGAGTGACTGAGGGGACTGAGTTATCTTTGTACACAGGAGCCACTAAAAGGAGGAGGACTAGAGATGGGAGGAAGGAATGAGGGAGTCCTGCTGAGCCCTCCTCTCCTGAGCCCCAGGGTTGCTTCTGGAGCCTCATGACAACGGTGCTGAAACCATGGTATGTTACAGGCTGACTCTGGTCCTGAGCATTTTAAAGACTGTGGAGGGATTTATTTTTGGTCCTCACGTGAGAGTATTTAAAAATCCCTATTGGAGCCTGGACTAGGCTCAAAGGATAGAGGGCCTCTGCAACAGGAACAGGTTGGGACCATTCCTGTCTGGGAGGAGACCTCTGCCATGTGTTGGGAAGGATAAGGAACAGAAACCCAGAAATGATGTGCGATCCGTTGGCCAAGCAGGAAACCTAGGTGCCATTCCTGTCCTCTACCTTCCCCTCACCCAATCCTGTTGATCCTCCCACTTCCACACCACCCCAATCCTTTTACATTTCCATCCTGGGATCTCACAGTAGGTAGAGATGCACATGCTTTAAGGCACCAGCAGACCAGGGGCATCCAAGAGAGGCGGAAATAAAAGTCTTAAAATACTTTTATATTCAATATATATATTTCTCAATGCATCTAGGTAATCATCCTAAGAAAAATCCGAATTTTGTTTTTGTTAGTCTTATATGGTTAGCTTTGCTTGAATTTTGAGTTGCATGTGTGGTTTGATGAAGGGTGATGGACTCTAACGGTCTTAATCCCATTCTGTGCCTAGGTGGCTTTAAGAACCTTCTAGCAGGCTTCCCTACTTCCCATCTTAATTTTATTCCCAGCTCAATTTTATTCTCCAGCAAACCACTTGTGTGATTATTCCAAAATGTATATTTTACCACAGTACTGTCCTGCTTAAAATCCTTCATTAAAATGTCTGTAGGATAAAATTAGATTTCCATTGCATGGTCTAGAAAGCTCCTTGGCTTTATTTCTAGCTTCATTTCTCATCTCCCCTGTTCCCACTTGCCGCCCTCCATATGCCCTATATTTGAGATGTCTCCAAGTACTTGAGGTCTCACAAACATCCTGTTGGGGCTTAGCAGCCAATATTCCAGAATATGATATATTGACATGCTGAACTGAAGAAACTGCAAGGTCTCACTGACATTCCCCCCAGTCCCCATGGTCGTTCCCAAAGACCTTGGTGGGTGTGGATCTTAGACAGACAACTTCTTTGGGAAAGCTGAAGTTCCTATCTGCCTAAGATCCAGTTCCAAGGAAAACAACTGTTTTTTCTTCCCCACTACAAGAGTAAGAATGTAACCACAACTGAGCAGACCAGAACCTTTCACTGTCAAAGAGACCTATTTACAAGTTAGTCTCTGTTCCCTATTGGTTCATTGCCCCTTAACAGAATTCCTTTCCACCCCCCTCCCATAATCTCTTTTGCCAGGATCCAAGTCTTCTTTCTTTCTTTCCTCTTTCTTTTCTTTTTCTTTTTTGAGAAAGGTTCTCGCTCTATCACCCAGTCCAGAGTACAGTGGCGCAATCTCGGCTCACTGCAACATTTGCCTCCTGGGTTCAAGTGATTCTCCTGCCTCAGCCTCCTGAGTAGCTGGGATTACAGGCACCTGCCATCATGCCTGGCTAATTTTTATATTTTGTGTAGAGATGGGGGTTTCACCATGTTAGCCAGGCTGGTCTCGAACTCCCGACCTCAAGTGATCCGCCTGCCTTGGCCTCCCAAAGTGCTGGGATTACAGGCGTGAGCCACCACACCCAGCTCCAAGTCCCCATTCTTTCTGTAACATCAAGATGTGGTGGTAGATAAGCTTCTGTACCTCATTGGGGGGTTGGGTCTTAATTCTGAAGCCTCCGTGCATACATGTTAAACAAATTTGCATGCCTTTTCTCCTATTAATCTGCTTCATGTCAGTGACTTTTCAGTGAACCTGCAGAGGGTGAAGGGAAATTACCCCTTGGCTCGCCTACAATCCCATGCAGTTTCATGCTTCTATGTCTTTGTACATGACAATGCATGACATTCCCCCTGCGTATAATGTTTTCCTCAACCCATACCCCACTGAACCTCCAAGTCTCTGTCCCTATGTGAAGTCTCTGACTCCCTCCAGTCCGTGGTGCCCCAGAGTATTTTATGCACCCCTCTGTTGATAATTGACTCTCTGTAGTATAAGTTTTTATGTGCACATCTCTCTTCACCTGAGCAGGGAAGATATTTTATGCATCTCTATCTCTAAACAGTGCCTGGCACCTCATAGATACTCAATACATGTTTATGGAATGGATAAATAAATAATAAAAACTGGTTTTACTTTGTTACTGAGCACAAAATTTGTTTTAAATTCTTGTTTTACAAGAGATTAATTTTATTCCTTTTCTTATCACAACGATCTAATGGTTGAAATTCTACCTATTATTCAAATTCAGCTTAAATTTTCCCCTCTCCTCCCCTCCCCTCTCCTCCCTTCCCCTCCCCTCCTGTTCTCTTCTCTTTCTAATACCCTAAGCGGAATTCAGCTTTTCCTCTGGTATTTCCAACATCTTCAAATCCTGTCTGGTGTTTCAGTTACTGTGTACATACTTGTCCTCCCCACTGTAATGTGCGTTTCTGTGGGGCAAGTCCTCAATCTTACTCATTTCAGATTCTGGGCACCAGGGAAGACTCTGTAACCACTGGCTGAATTGATTTGAATTGTTCAGATGTTTTTAAAGGTAGCACGGTGCCGGCTGTGGTGACTTATGCCTGTAATCCCAGCACTTTGGGAGGCCCAGGTGGATGGATCACTTGATGTCAAGAGTTCAAGACCAGCCTGGCTAACGTGGTGAAACCCCATCTCTATTAAAAATACAAAAATTAGCTGGGCGTGGTGGAGCCTATAATCCCAGCTACTCTGGAGGCTTTGGTGGGAGGATCACTTGGACCTGGGAGGTGGAGTTTGCAGTGAGCTGACATCACGCCACTGCACTCCAGCCTGGGCAACAGAGCGAGACTCTGTGTCTCAAAAAACAAAAGAAATAAAATAAAATTAAAATAAATAAATAAAGGTAGCATGGATACCAGAAGATACAGAAATAGATACTTCTCTCATAAACATCCTTTTCTGGTTGAAAAAAAAATCACCACAAACAACTGTTCTATGAAGAAAAATAAAAGGCAAAAATTTAAAAGCAACCAAACAAAAAAAGCAAAACCCTTTCCAGTGTTTTCTCCTGAAACAAAGGCAAGTTTGTTCAATGTGCCCCTAAACCAGAGCACCTCTCTAGCTGGAAAATTTCTGAAACACTGTGGGTTTGATGAGCTGCCCCATTGCTTTTGCACAACACTCTTATGTCTCCCAGTGAAGCATACCTCAAATGCGGGTAGACATTCTTAAGGCTATTGAGTTGGAGGCATTACAATGTTTACAAACCAGCATTTGCTCCAGCCTGCAGACAATAAAAACAACCTGATTATGGTTTTCCCTTGGAAAGCTGCTGAGGTTAAAATGATCACACCAACAGTAAAAGAGGCTCCATTTTCCCTCTGTTTTTATTTTTAGGGTGTGATGTGTTAGTCGCTTCCAGCAGAATTTACTTTATTTTAAAGCATGAGACATAATTCCTGTTCTATTTTCAAGACCTTCTTTGCACTTCTCAATTTCTCCAAGTAGTTCTGGAAATGTACACACCCATGGACTTGCCTTTGCCCGAGTTCCTGCTCCTTGCCTTCTTTATGTTTACACTTCCCTAGGGGAGCCAAAACCAACACTAATTAGCAGTGAATTAAATCTCACCTCTAGAATACTAAAAGGTCAGTGTTTACCCAGGATTCCAACCATCTCTAGTCCCTTTCCCCCAAAGATCAAAGACTTGCAGTTAAATATCCAGCCTTGAAGGAAAGTTCTGAGATCTGCTTCAATTATACCATTTATTCCTTAAGTTTTATTTCCCCTATCATAACATGTCCTTTCATGCCCATGTGGCTTTACATACCCAGTTTTCCCTAACTGGAACACATTTGCTCTTTTCTTTTTCCTTTTTTTTTCTTTTTTTTGAGACGGAGTCCTGCCCTGTCGCCCAGGCTGGAATGCAGTGGCGCGATCTCGGCTCACTGCAACCTCCACTTCCTGGTTCAAGCGATTCTCCTGCCTCAGCCTCCTGAGTAGCTGGGACTACAGGTGTCTGCCACCACGCCCGGCTAATTTTTGTATTTTTAATAGAGACAGGGTTTCACCATATTGGTCAGGCTGGTCTCGAACTCCTGACCTTGTGATCTGCCCGCGTCGGCCTCTCAAAGTGTTGGGATTACAGGCATGAGCCACTGCACACAACCACACTTGCTTTTTTCTCTTTTTTTCTCTTTTGTAATTTTAATTGAAGCAATTCCTATTCATTTTTTAAACTCTCTCTTGAAAGCACCAAATTTTAATATCTAAGTCAATTATTGGGGAAAGAAACACCATCAAGATCTTTCCTTCAGCACAAAACAACGATGTTCATTCCTCCAAACATTCAAACTGAAGATCTACCAAAACAAAAACAAAAACAAAAGCCCACATTGAAATAAAAAGGAACAAAAATCACATTCCAGGGGGGGTCAGTGCATTTAGCAGTCTTCGCTGTGCTGTCTAACCATCCTTCAGCTGACTTTCAAAAAAATAACACCCTAAGCTCATCAAAATACAGATTTTCCATTTGCTTTTTAAAATTAAAAATAATAGTTTAAAAAAAGGAAAACTTTGAGGAATTCACAATCAATTGCCTGACTCATTCTGATGTCATGTACAGCATATGGAGGTCAGGAAGGCTATTTGCAACACATGTGGTTAGGGGCTATTCATCTTTAAGGTTTAGCTTTCTTCCAAAGAGTGTACAATACCCAGAATTCCAAGTATGAAGGGACACAGACGATCTCCTTTGAGAATTCCACAGAACAATTCTTCATAGAGCAACTGTTCTATGAAGAATTCTCCAGCTGTTCTTCATAGAGCAACAGCGCTTCCGTCAGATTGACACAGTTCCCCTGTGTAAAGTATTTCCCATCCTGTTTCAATACTTTCATTGAGAGGTCAAGATTCAGTCTGAGAAACTCCCATGTGGAATCTTCTTCTGGAGACATGGAGATTGGAACAGCTGTCAAATCATTAATCACATAATAAAATTATCTCCCTTCTTTGGTGTACCTCTTCAGTACCGGAATACAGTCTTCTATTAGAACCTGATAGCAGTCTCCTTTAAGATTGTCTAAGACATCGCCACACGTTTTTCGCATATATTTCTTTCATCCATTGATCACCATTTGGTCAAGCTCTACCATAGTGACCATCTTTGGTTTTAATTTGACTATTTCACACAATATGCCCCCATCTCTGTCTCCCAGAATGAGTACCTCTTTGCCAGTGTAATCTTTGCCACTTCCCATGATGTCCCAGGTTTATGCCAAATCACTGTCTGCCAAATTAACATCCCCACTCAGGATGAGAATATTTCCAAACTGCTGTGTAGAATTTTTATATTTTGATAAGATGAATCTTCATCATACACCACCTCAATCTATGTCATATTCAACCAGGCGCCCATAGGTAATGGGCCAATATCTGTTGATGGCTCCTCCTCGAACTTAGGTGGTAATCGTTTTACCCGCCCAGTACTGTCCTGACTCAATTCCGCTTTGTTCAAAATACCGTCGATCTCTTCTTTGCCTTGTGCATCGCCATTGTAACTCTGAAGATCCAGCAACACAGTCCATGTGGGTAAATTCTCAAATTGGCAAAGCTGCCGTTCTTGTTTGTGCATGTTGCTAAATAGCCATGGTCCTTCCAGGTGTGCACCAACTCCACCATCCCCTGATCCTGGAAAATGGACTGGAGGCCTTTTAGAATGGTCTCACCATCAGCTTTGGTGCCAAGCATGAAGTCAAGTGTGCTGTGCTGCTGCCTTAGTGAGGCGAGGCCCTGTGCCATACCTGGGGGAGTGGCCTTGGGAGACTGGGGGGCCGAGTCAGGCTGCAGCAGGCAGGGAGTGCGCTGCACCAGGGAGGCCAGGACTAGCACTTGCTCTTTTCTTATTCAGCCTTCAAGACCCTCCTAATTTACTTTCTTGGATTTTCTTTTTTTCTCCCCCAACCTATTTTTTTTTTTTTTTTTTTTTTTTTTTGAGACAGGGTCTCACTCTGTCACCCATGCTGGAGTGCAGCGGCGCAATCATGGCTCACTACAGCCTTGATCCCTGGGCTCAAGCAATCCTTCTCCCTTAGCTTCCCAAGTAACTGGGACTACAGGAACGCACCACCCCTCCTGGCTAATTTTTAAAAAATTTTAGTAAAGACAAGGTCTCAATATGTTGCACAGGCTGGTCTTGAACTCCTGGGCCTCCCAAAGTAATGGGACTACAGGCATAGAGCCACCCCGCCCGGCGGTATTTTCTTTTCTCTACTTACCCAGAGTTAATTGCTCCATCTCAGTATTTCCACTGAACTCTGCTCACACTTTGAACCGACAGAGTATAAATTTATATTCTCATTATGTTTAGCCTCTCTGAGACTGACCTGCTGATTTATCTTCATATTTTCAATATTCCCTAGTATGTAGTGCAACCTAGGATATGGTAGGCACCAAATAAATATTAGTAGTAAAAACAAGCAGGCCGGGCGCGGAAGCTCATGCCTGTAATCCCAGCACTTTGGGAGGTCGAGGCGGGCGGATCACAAGGTCAGAAGATCGAGACCATCCTGGCTAACACAGTAAAACCCCGTCTCTACTAAAAATACAAAAAATTAGCCGTGCGTGGTGGCTGGCACCTGTAGTCCCAGCTACTCGGGAGGCTGAGGCAGGAGAATGGCGTGAACCCGGGAGGTGGAGCTTGCAGTGAGCCAAGATCGCAAGACTATACTCCAGCCTGGGCAACAGAGCAAGACTCTGTCTCAAAACAAAACAAAACAAAACAAAAACAAGCAAACAAGAAGTAAAACATAATTTGTGAAAGGTGATATAATGTAAACCACAAAGCAGTAACACTTTTTGAAGGACACTTGAGAGTAGCCATTTTTTTTAATTTGTATTTTTTGTAGAAATAGAGTCTTGCTATGTTGCCCAGGCTGGTCTTGACTCCTGGGCTCCAGCGGTCCCCACTACCTTGGCTTCACAAAGTGCTGAGATTGTAAGCATGAGCCATCACACCCAGCTGGAAGTAGCCATTGTTTTAGTTGGTGTTAGAGTAGTGTTGCTAGCATTTTATTCAATGTAACAGGGAAAGTATACTAAAAGCTACTTTTATTAAGCACTTACTGTACACCAGACATTGTGCTGCATATGCTTATGTGACTAATTTAACCATTACAACAAACTCTATAAGATAGATATTAAAATTCTCACTGCCTTGATGAGATTACTAAAGAGGATGAGACATTTGTCCAAACTCAGAGAGCTAGTGAGTGACAAGGCCAGTCTGGGGTCCAGTTTCACCCAATTCCACTTGCTGCCTCCCTCTGGTGTGCAGTGGAACCTAACACTACGAAACAGGCCACTGCCATGAAGTCCAGCATCAGCCTGGGATGGCATAAGTCAGTGACAGTAGCAAGAGCAGGCAGGAGAATTAGAAAGCAAGATTCTTTGACATGCCTTGTTTTTGTTTTTTTGTTGTTGTTGTTCGTGTTTTTTTGAGACAGGGTCTCCCTCTGTCACCTAGGCTGGAGTTCAGTGGTGCAATCACAGCTCACTGCAGCCTCGACCTCCCGGGCTCCAGAGATCCTCCCACCTCAGTCTCCCAAGTAGCTGGGACTACAGGTGAGTGCCACCTCACCCAGCTAAATTTTGTATATTTGATTTTGCCATGTTGCTTACATTGGTTTTAAACTCCTGGGCTCAAGCAATCCACCCGCCTCAGCCTCCCAAATTGCTGGGATTACAGGCGTGAGCCACCACACCCAGCTGTGACTTTTTTTTTTTTTTTTGAGACAGAGCCTCTTTCTGTTGCCCAGGCTGGACTGCAGTGGCACCATCTTGGCTCACTGCAACCTCCACCTCCTGGGTTCAACTGATTCTTGTGCCTCAGCCTCCCAAGTCACTGGGGTTACAGGCACCCACCACCATGCCCGCCTAATTTTTTGTATTTTTTTAGTAGAGACGGGATTTTGCCAAGTTGGCCAGGCTGGTCTTGAACTCCTGACCTCAGGTGATCCACCCACCTCGGCCTCCCAAAGCACTAGGATTATAGGCGTGAGCCACCACTCCTGGACTGTGCCTTGTTTTTGAATTAACCATTGGAACTATCAGGCTGGGTGTGGTGGCTCACGCCTGTAATCCCAGCACTTTGGGAGGCCGAGGTGGGCGAATCACTTGAGGTCAGGAGTTCGAGACCAGCCTGGCCAATATGGTGAAACTCCATCTCTACTAAAAATACAAAAATTAGCCAGGAGTGGTGGTACGTGCCTGTAATCCTACTCAGGAGGCTGAGGCAGGAGAATCTCTTGAACCCCCCAGGAAGCGGAGGTTGCAGTGAGCTGAGATCAAGCCACTGCACTCCAGCCTGGGCCACAGAGTGAGACTCCATCTCAAAAAAAAAAAAAAAAAAAAAAACCATTGGAACTATCAGTGATAGTAAATACACAAATTACACCACTTTTTTTTTTTTTGGAGATGGAGTTTAACTCTTCTTGCCCAGGCTGGAGTGCGGTGTCGAGATCTCAGCTCATTGCAACTTCTGCCTCCTGGGTTCAAGTGATTCTCCTGCCTCAGCCTCCCGAGTAGCTGGGATTATAGGCGCCTGCCACCATGCCCAGCTAATTTTTGTATTTCTAGTAGAGACGGGGTTTCACCATGTTTGCCAGGCTGGTCTTGAACTCCTGACCTTAGGTGATCTGCCTGCCTCGGCCTCCCAAAGTGCTGGGATTACAGACGTGAGCCACTGTGCCCAGCCAAAGGAGGGATTTTTTATGGAAAGTTGAGACTAGCTCTGGTAATGTCACCATAGTTCAATAAAGAAACACCATAGATTAATATACTATATGACTATTGTTAAAAGAAAAACCTTAGGCAAATTAAGTTTAACAGAGTTTAGCTGAGCAAACAATTATTCATGAATTGGGCAGCCTCCCAAGCCAGAGTAGGCTCAGAGACTCCAGCACAGCCAAGTGGTGGAAGATTTATGGACAGAAAAAGAAAAGTGATGCACAGAAAATGGAAGTGAGGTACAAAAACAGCCGGATTGGTCACAGTTCAACGTTTGCCTTATTTGAACATGGTTTGAACAGTTGGCCACCTTTCATTGGCCAAAACTCGGTGACTGGCACAAAAGTAGGCTTCAGTCCGTTAACAACTGCATTTAGGTTGTAGTTCACAATGTACAGAGAAACTTTTAGGCCAAACTCAAAATATGTAGGGAGGCAGCTTTAGGCTGAACTTGATTTAACACTATAGGTATCCTAAAATGTTAATAGCAGTAGCATAAATTTAATCCTAGAGCAGTAAGAATTGCTCTTCTTGGGAACTGAGTGGAGCCTAGGAGGGAGGTCTTCTTGTGCAGCTGCTAAGTAGTGAAGGAGCTATGGCGGGGCGGTGGGGCTGGGGGGATGGTGGAAGGCGGTTAGGAGCAAAACTAAAGGCTACCAACAAACATTCCAGCAGAAGCAAAACAGTCATCGAAAGGCTGGAGCTGAAGAGCAACCAGCAATAGACTGTGTCTAGATGATGAGAATTGTGAGGCGCCATTGAAAATCTCAGGACATGGAGCCAGCAGCAGGTAAGCTGAGCGTGGCAGTGAGGCTTTCTAGGGTCTACTACTCTGCAATTTGAACCAGGTATGTTGTGAGGTCACTGAACATTGTAAAATAACTCAAAACTCAGAATAAAACAAGTATTTTTATCCCTTGTCAGTCTTTCCTCCTTCTGACCGTTCCAGCACACCCGTTTTCACACTGACCTTTTTCTTCAACGCTGCTTAGTAAATGGCAAAAACAAATGGCAATTTACTTAGCTGGATGTGAGGCACTTCAGGGTCTTATCTCAGTTTTCCTCTGCAATCTTACTTCTTAATACTTGGCTAAACCAAATTAACCTGAGGCTCCAAGCCGACTGGCTGATTCAGTTTCCCTTGATTACCCAAGCACCCTAGGGGACTTTTAGGAGTCCACTGGGGAGGGGCTTGTAGGATTTTTTAATCTCGCATTTTGTATTGGAATAAACAGACCCAGAGGGGTAAAGAGACAGTGGCAGGGATGAGACTAGGACCAAATGTCTTTACTTTGTCTCTTTCAGCTATATCAGCTCACCAACCAGCCTAACAGAATGAATAAATATCTAAAACAAATTTGGGGGCTAGGCACAGTGGCTTACACCTATAATCCTAGCACTTTGGGAGGCCGAGGAGAAAGGATCTCTTGAGCCCAGGGGTTTGAGGCTACAGTGAATTATGCCCATGCCATTGCACTCCAGACTGCATGACAGAGGGAAATCCTGTTTCTGAAAAATAAAAATAAAAATAAATTGGAGGGATTTAAAAGTCAAGCTAAGAAAAAAAATTAATGACCATAAATGTTTTCCTTTAATATTAACTCAAAAGAAAATTTGGAAGCTGCAAATATTTTCTCTTGATAGAGGAGGATTTATTATCAAATAGCTCAAGGTCACAATCTACTATAGGCTCAAGAAAATAATTTAGAAAAATATCTTTCTTTTTTTTTTTTGAGAGGGAGTCTCGCTCAGAGGGAGTCTCGCTCTGTCACCAGGCTGGAGTGCAGTGGCGCGATCTCAGCTCACTGCAACCTCTGCCTCTAGGGTTCAAGTGATTCTCCTGCCTCCGCCTCCTGAGTAGCTGGGACTACAGGTTCGTGCCACCACGCCCAGCTAATTTTTGTATTTTTAGTACAGACGTGGTTTCACCATGTTGGCCAGGATGGTTTCAATCTCTTGACCTCATCATCTACCTACCTCAGCCTCCCACAGTGCTGGGATTACAGGCATGAACCACCACGCCCGGTCAGAAAAATATCTTTCTTCTCACATGTTAAACTTTTGTGGTAGGCTTTCTAACAGCAAAAAAATATATTTGGCTTCACAAATATGAATTGCTGTTTTATTTTGTGTCATCAGTTCTAAGAATGCTCTTAGACCCAATCATATCTTAGCATTGTACCTCATATTACAAAGTGTTCATCATTCAAAGGCAGCATGAAAACTTTGTTGTTAGTCTTCAAAGAAAAGTCCCTGGCATATCAACTGTGTACTTTTCCTTTTTTTTTTTTTTTTTTTTTTTTTTTGACACGGAGTCTTGCTCTGTCACCCAGGCTGGAGTGCAGTGGTTCCATCTCCGCTCACTGCAAGCTCCGCCTCCCAGGTTCACGCCATTCTCCTGCCTCAGCCTCCCCAGTAGCTGGGAATGCAGGCGCCCGCCACCATGCCCAGCTAATTTTTTGTAGTTTTAGTAGAGACAGGGTTTCACCGTGTTAGCCAGGATGGTCTCGATCTCCTGACCTTATGATCCGCCCGCCTTGGCCTCCCAAAGTGCTGGGATTACAGGCATGATTTTTTTTTTTTTGAGATGGAGTCTGGCTCTGTTGCCCAGGCTGGAGTGCAGCGGCGCCATCTTGGCTCACTGCAACCTCTGCCGCCCAGGCTCAAGCAATTCTCCTCCCTTGGCTTCTGAAGTAGCTGGGATTACAGGAGCCTGTCACCGTGCCTGGCTAATTTTTGTAGTTTTTAGTAGAGACAGGGTTTCACCATCTTGGCCAGGCTGGTCTTGAACTCCTGACCCTGTGATCCACCCGACTCGGCCTCCTAAAGTGCTGGGATTACAGGCTTGAGCCAACGCGCCCAGCCACTTTTGCATATTTTAAACTGGGTCCAACCCAGTTACTTCTCTCGCCTTGGTGTTACAATTTCCCCATATTATTTCCTCTCCATCCGGACCAGATGACCTCAACTCTTTGTCAATTCACACTCATTCCTCTCCCTTGTAAACTCAGTGTACCTCCTGCCTGTACTACACAAGCAATCACTGCATGTAAACTTGACTTGTGTATCTTACGGTTGTGTTCTAGCTGTCTTAGTAACTACTACTGGCCAGGCGCAGTGGCTCACGCCTGTAATCTCATCACTTTGGGAGGCTGAGGCGGGCAGATCACGAGGTCGGGAGGTCAAGACCATCCTGGCTAACACGGGGAAACCCCGTCTCTACTAAAAATACAAAAAAGTAGCCGGGCGTGGAGGCGGGCACCTGTAGTCCTAGCTACTCGGGAGGCTGAGGCAGGAGAATGGCGTGAACCCGGGAGGCGGAGTTTGCAGTGAGCCGAGATCGCGTCACTGCACTCCAGCCTGGGAGGCAGAGCGAGACTCCAGGCTGCTACTTAACTACTACTTAATGAGAGCCTACAATAAATAGCAAGTGCTCAATAAGAAGGGTGAACATAGAATCTGTCATTCAAACCAAGACACCTCTGAGAATGGGGTGCTATTAATAATTGCACTAGGACGGCCGGGTGCAGTGGCTCAGGCCTGTAATCCCAGCACTTTGGGAGGCCGAGGTGGGCAGATTACCTGAGGTCAGGAGTTCGAGACCAGCCTGGCCAAGAAACCCCTTCTCTGCTAAGAATACAAAATTAGCTGAGCATGCGTGATGGCACATGCCTGTAATCCCAGCTACTCAGGAGGCCGAAGCAGGAGAATCACTTGAACCCGGGAGGCAGAGGTTGCAGTGAGCCGAGATCACACCATTGCACTCCAGCCTGGGCAAGAGCAAAACTCTGTCTCAAAAAATAATAATAACAATCACACTAGGACAACAGGTGTAAACCGGGGTTGCACTGACAAACTGGGACATATGGCCACCCTATCAATAAGTGATAGTGTGGCAGACATCACTGCAGCCTGGCTCACTCAACATCACTACTAACTCTCTTCTCCTTTCTTTGCCTTCTGTTATAGTAGCTGGCGATCCTAGTTTCCCTTTCTCCCTCAAAGATAGGGATAGCTCTGAGACACAGTTTTGGCCAGTAAGACCTTAGTGTGGTGTTTCTGATAATTAGTGCTTTCCTGTTGAAAGAGGATAGTTGCAGCTGGAGCAGCTCCTTTCATTTCCTTCCCCTGTGGAACTTACAGAGGAGTAGTAGCCACCTAGAGACCATGAAGTGATAAATATGAGGGCAAAAGGATGGATAGCAGAACAGAAAGATAGGAATAAACTAGGTCTCTGATGGCAGCTAAAACAAAGCTCTTAATTGCTTATCTAGACCTCTTCTTCTGCAAGAAAAGTAAACTTCTAGCTAAGCAGGAAGATTCTTCAGTTAATTGCAGGCCAAAGCATTCCTAACTTAGAAGACTAGTCATTATTTCATTTCAACTACTTTATACATATATATATATATTTTAGTAGAGATGGCATTTCATTTATAGATATATACATTTTTCATATATATATATATATATATAATTTTTTTTTTTTTTTGGAGACAGAGCTTCACTCTTGTTGCCCAGGCTGGAGTGCAATGGCACAATCTCAGCTCACTGCAACCTCTGCCTCCCGGGTTCAAGCTATTCTCCTGCCTTAGCTTCCCAAGTAGCTGGAATTACAGGCACGTGCCACCATGCCCAGCTAATTTTGTATTTTTAGTAGAGATGGGGTTTTTCCATATTGGTCAGGCTGGTCTCGAACTCCTGACCTCAGGTGATCCACCCACCTTGGCCTCCCAAAGTGCTGGGATTACAGGTGTGAGCCACCGTGCTTGGCCCTTTATACATATTTTTAAAAATCTTTACAACAGCCCTAAAAGGTGCCTGCTATTATCCTCATTTTTCAGATGAAGAAACTAAACTTCAGAAGGACTTGGTAACTTGTCCAAAGCCATACAGGCAATTAACATCCAAGTTTAATTTCAAGCCCAAGACTGTCTGACCTCAGGGTCTGTGCTTCACACACAACAGATGAGGCTTCTTCACGTTGTCTCATGAGCAGGAGCTGTGTGTGCCACAGGAAATCCCCTCTAAACAGATGCTGCTAGAAAGTAGGAGGATAAGAAATAGATCATGTTCTGAAATGGTTAAAAGACAATATGAAGTGGGCTGGAAAGGTTTGGCTTTTCAGTAACCATTACTTAATAAAGTCCGCTCTTTTTTTTTAAGTTCAAGTAATCATTGTTGAAAGAAAATAAAAGGCAATAAAAATAAAGACAGTTTTCACTATAGAAAGAAGGAAAGAAAGAAGGAAGGAAGGAAAGTAGGAAAGAAAGAAAGAGAGCGAGCTCGAGAGGGAGGGAGGGAGGAAGGGGGAGAGAGAGAGAGCAAGACAGAAAGAAAGAAAGACAGAAAGGAAGGAAGGGAGGAAGGAAGTAAGGAAGGAAGGAAGAAAGGAGAGAAAGAGAGAAAGAAAGAAAGGAAAGAAAGAAAGAGAAAGAAAGAAAGAAAGAAAAGAAAGAAAGAAATCATATTGGCCAGGTGCGGGTGCAGAGCAAGACTCCTCCATCGGAAAAAAGAAAAGAAAAGAAATAGATCATGTTTTCCCCCTACTTCCTTGCCCTCACCCCTACTCTAAGCAATGTGAGGTTGCTACCCCTCTTACTCTACTATGGAATACTCCTTCAATATCAAGATGAAGTGTTCAGTTCAACAAACATTATTTTTAAGCTCCGTCCTCCATGTTTAAGTGTACAAGTTACCCCCAGGAACAATGTAGATATAACTAAATCTACAGCTAGTGGGGCAAGGTAGATGCATAAACAGATCATCTAAATATAATGGCCAAAGGCTAAACTAGAGATAGGTACAGACAGGGTGGGGCCCAAAAGAGAACATCTGGAAGGAGATAAGGCCTGAAGGAATTTCCAGGTGTGATTCAGCAAGTACTGAAAGATAGAGAAATGTAGGTGAGGGAAATGGTAAAATGGGAGAGGGGGTATGGAGTATGGATCATGGAAATTGAGGCAGTATAAAGGGTGGAAAAATCAGTACCTCTGTGTTCTGTAGGAGCTCAAGGGCTGGCGCTGTTGATTACATCTGAGGGAGTATTTGGCTACATTTCAAATTTCCAAAAAGTTTAAAAGGCTCTTTAAAAATCTTCATGATTAAAAATGACTAAGGTATATTTTATTAGCCAAGAATAGAACTAATTTGGCCAGGCATGGTGGCTCATGCCTGTAATCCGAGCACTTTGGGAGGCCAAGGCAGAAGGATGGCTTGAGGCCAGGAGTTCAAGACCAGCCTGGGCAACATAGAGAGGCCCGCCCCCCCTACCACCGACAACTCTACAAAAATATAAAACTTAGCTGGACATGATGGTGCCTGCCTGTAGTCCCAGCTACTCTGGAGTCTGAAATGAGAGGATCACTTGTGCCCAGAAGTTCTAGGCTGCAGTGAGCTATGATTGTACCACTGCACTGTAGTCTAGGTGAGTGAGATCCTGCCTCTAAATAAAACATAAAAATAAATAAGTCAATAGATTCTGTCCAAAATTGATAAATCAAGAACCAGTGGCCAGGCATGGTGGCTCATGCTTGTAATCCCAGCACTTTGGGAGGCCGAAGTGAGAGGATTGCTTGAGCCCAGGAGTTTGAGACCAGGCTGGGCAACATAGTGAAACCTTGTCTTTACCAAAAAAAAAAAAAAAAAGCTGGGCATGGGCATGGTAGCGTGCACCTATAGCCCCAGCTACTCAAGAGGTTGAGGGGGAAGGATTGCTTGAACTCAGGAATTTAAGGCTGCAGTGAGCCATGATCACACCACTGTACTCTACCCTGGGCAACAGTGTGAGAACCTGTCTCAAGAAAAAAAGAAAAAACAGCAACATAAGCTAATTATTTGGACATAGGGAGGTAAGTGATCAAACAGCCAAGAGTTCAAAATGATTGCCTCTGGAGACTGGGACTGTTGTTTTAGTTATAAGCTTTTATTATTTATTTATTTATTTATTTATTTATTTATTTATTTATTTTTGAGACAGAGTCTCGCTCTGTCGCCCAGGCTGGAGTGCAGTGGCGCGATCTCGGCTCACTGCAAGCTCCATCTCCCAGGCTCAAGCCATTCTCCTGCCTCAGCCTCCCAAGTAGCTGGGACTACAGGCACCCACCACCACACCTGGCTAATTTTTTTTTTTTTTGTATATTTAGTAGAGACGGGGTTTCACTGTGTTAGCCAGGATGGTCTCGATCTCCTGACCTCATGATCCACCCACCTCAGCCTCCCAAAGTGCTGGGATTACAGGCGTAAGCCACCGCGCCCAGCCAGTTATAAGCTTTTAATATACTCTCATAAAATTAGGTGAATGCATTGTGATGATAACAATTTGAACAATTTTTTAAAGTAAAAAGAAAAATTTCAGATGCAATTATGTAATCAAGTGTATCCATATATTATCCCAACTAGATAATTCCAACAAATAGAGACACAGAAAGCTTCTTGATGGCCTTAGGATTAGGGAGAAAAGATCTAATGAGCAGCTAGTTCAGGAGACCCGAAAAGACAGCTGGCTCAGCCCACACCACTTGGATGGGCGGCAGGGAGTCAGAATGAACTAAGATCTGCCGCTAAGGCCTCCCAAGTCACACGATTTTGCTAAATAGGGTACTGACTGCTTTCTGGAAAACCATCAATGTTCTCTGTGGAAGATGAAGAGTGGAGTTCTTCTTAGTTTCCTATTCTGCAACTTCGTTTTCCTTCTGTGCAACCCTCTTTTCACTTGATGTTTTCGCTTTTACTTTCTATTAATCTGCTTTCTCCTTACAGTTTTTTCCCCTTAACAGTTTTATTTTGCTCTCTAATCTTAAATTCTTCCCGCCATCCATGCCCTGAATTTCTCTAAGTCTTGGCTAATGCTCATATTCATAATGCTCATGTCAGACAATTTAGATTTTTGTCTCGATTTTCCAAGTGGTTAGCTGAAATCACTTTTTTTTTTTTTGGATTCAGAGTCTTTCTGTGTCTCCCAGGATGGAATGCAGTGGCATAATCACAGCTCACTGCAGCCTTGAACCTCCCAGGCTCAAGCAATCCTCCTCCCTCAGTCTCCCCAGTAGCTGGGACTACAGGCATGCACCACCACACCCAGCTAATTTTTAAAAAATTTTTATAGAGACAAGGTCTCACCATGTTGCCCAGGCTGGTCTCAAACTCCTGGGCTCAAGCAGTCCTTCTGCTTCAGCCTCCCAAAGTATTGGGATTACAGGCCTGAGCCACTGCACCGACCTATCACTTGGCTTTTGAACACAACTTGTCCATCTGTAAAACTGATTAATATTCCTCAGGATGCTGTATAATAATGGCTAAGCTAACCCTGAAGTTCTTGAGAGAAAGTAATTTAAGAACTATGATGTGGTTAATTCAAGTTGTAGACTATTATCTTCATAAGCAACTTGAATATTTTCTTCTTCTCCTGAAAATTAAAACTTCAATTCTAGAGACCTTTTTCTAGAATGACAATAGGAAATGACAAAATACAGAATGAAACAAATTTTATGAACAGTTCGTCCTTTCAACAAGTGAAAGAAAATCAACCAATGAATTAAAACTCTTTAATCCCTAGAGAAATACAGTGATCAGATTCAAAGAATGAAGTTGGATTTAAAGTTATATTTTAATTTTTAAGTTTCTCAAAATGAAACTATATATGTGACAAAAACATTAACCTACTAAGACAAAAATCTTTGCTTTTGTTTTTTTAAAAATGTATGATAAGTCTGTCATGCACCTGTAGTCCCAGCTCCTCAGGAGGCTGAGGCAGGAAGATCCCTTGAGCCCAGGAGTTTGAGACATGCCTGGGCAACATGGCGAGACCCAGTCTCTAAAAACAAAAAGAAAATAAAACAAAACTGTAAGTCTGAGGGCTTCAAGCTGTCTAATCACATGCTATCAATGTTAGAATTTGAAGCTCAGAAATCGTGGATGTGTAATGAATGACGGTTCTTTAAAGAAACCAACATTTGCTGATAAAAGTATTTGAAATGGTACCACTGCTTGCCCCAAATTAAACCTTTTCAACTAAAAACCTAGGGTTAAACCAAGAATATAAAGGGCTCTATAACCTATCTGTAGTTATTACTGGGGAATTCAGATTTCATATAAACCTGTCTTTAAATGTAGTTAGAAAAAAAGCACACACCTCAAACCAAATATCCAATCCACATTTTTTCCTAACACAGAAGGAGGCTTCTCTGAAGGTTTTTCCAGGCTTACCATTTAACAGTGGTCCAGCTAAAAATAAACCCATGAGGGTTTACTAGGCAAATTCAATGGCACACCAAACACCAGTCCATGGGGAGTTGGATTCAGCTTTTTCCCCACTAGCCTCTCGCAGGAATCCCCCCCTACATTCTCCCATCTCCTAATTAGAAAGCTAATTAGGCTTCCAAATGTAAATGCTAAATGGAGAGGGCGATCTGGGCTCAGGCCAGGATTCCTGGAACATCTAACACCCTCCTCTGTCCTCTGTTCGTGCAGTGAGCTGTGGGAAGAGAGCTGGGCAGCATGACTATTTGGGGCCATTTAACTTGCTGGAGGGCAGTGTTTACTCTCATTTGAGCGGAAAGCTGTGTTGCATAGACTGCAAACTCTGAAAAAATAAAATAAAAAAAACAACAACATGCCTTGGGATTTTAGTACTTTAAGGGAAAAAGTAAGTACATTTTCATAAACTCAATTATTACCATGGTGACACGAGGGTACAAGAGAAGGTCCTCTGGAGAACAGTTCCTGCTTCTAACTAGACAGCCTCTCAATAGAGCAGGGCGACTTCTGCAGTAACCATGACAACCAGAATTAGAAGTGCTGTTGCAACACTAACAGAAACCATCTTTTGAAGCGGTTCTGTGAATCACATTGAATACTGATGATGCAAGCTAGTGTGATACATACTTTTCAAACATTAAAAAAAATCTTATTACCATAAACAAATATTCACCTTAGATTCCTATTTGAAATCTTGACTTGGAATCACTTTTTTTCATCTGGTTTCGTTTGTTTCCCTTTTGGATTCCCGCGGCCTCAATTGCAAACGCGATTTGTGTAACTTCCAAACTTGTCAGAACTGCACGGGTAAGAGCTTAGAATGTGATTCATTCGCTCTTATTTTGAAACGGGATGAGGAATGGGGTGGGGGAGGGTGGGTAGACAGAGAGCCCTCTTGTCTACTGTACTCAGGAGGACTAAAACAGGCGAGGGAAGGGGAAAAGAGAGGAGAAAGGGAGAAAGGGAGGGAGGAGGAGAAGAGAAGGGGAGAGGAGGAGGAGGAAAGGAGGGAGGGAGAAGAGGGAAAAGGAGGGAAGGAGGGAAGGAAAAAACGAAAAGGAAAGAAGTGCTATAGTAGAATCTTTGCTGCCCATGTTACCTATTGCCTTGACTTCTCCATCTGCCAAGATGTGTCAAGCACGCAGAAGCTGGCTGGAATCGATATTTTAAAGACCCGGTTGCGATCTTTTCCTGGTCGTATCAAGGAGTCCTGGAGCTTCTAATATTCCTGGAGGGATATCCAGGAAGAGGAAAAGAGGCTCTTCCTTACTTCGTGCGGTCTTCCAACAGAAGCACCTTTCGCTGGGGAGCGTCGCGGCGTGGGGTGCAATGGAAGGTTTTGTTCTCCTGGGCCACATGCGTTAGATGTCAGTTCCCTCCACCAGCAGCACCGGCCGGCGCGCGTGGGGAGGTCACGCCGGTCCTCTGCCCTTGTAACAAACTCTCCAGATTTGGTCTGGTGCCTTAGGGCTCTGGTCCAGCGCACCCGCTGTGCGCAACGCTAGGCGCTAAGCTGCCCTCCTCGGCTCACGTGTGGACGCGCACGCAGACACGAGTGTCCACACCATACAGAGACATGGGTGCACACACGCGCGCACATAGACATGGGCGCCGCACATGACACGGGCACCACACATGACACGGGCACACACGCGCGAGCACGCTCTCGCCCTGGCTCTAATGCCCCCTCCTCTCGCGTGCGGATCGGCCTGGGCAGGTGTGGGGGTACGCCCCAGAAAGCGCCTAACCTTCTTCTGACCCCACTTCGCAGACACCCCGTGGCAGGGCTTCCTTTCTCCCTTGGGTCGCGGGGAGGAGAGGCGCCTCCTCCTCAGCCACCCAGGTCTGCAGCCTAGCAGAGGAAGGGTGGCGGGGTGGGGGTGCTGGCGGCGAGTCCCCCAGCCCCTCGCTTACCTTCGTGGCGAGGCCAGCTCTTGGGCTTCGCTGCACGGCGCCAGGCTAGGCGCGCTGGGTGGTTGCCTCTGGAGCAGGAGCGGTCGGTGTGTGGATGTCCCGAGGTGAGGGCGCCGCTGTCGCGCTTGAGGCTCCCGGAGCTGTCAGGGGCGGCCGACCTGACCGGCAGCGGCCCAGGGCAAACCCCGCCCTCCAGCCTAGGCCGGCTCCGCAGCGGGGACCGAGACGCCCCACAGCGTTTCCTGAAGGACCAATCCGGAGCGAGGGGCTGGCCTGGGGAAGGAGGGACGGGGGGCCTGTAGTGCACCCGGACGCCGGCCTGGACCTCGTAAGCTGGTTTCTATGGCAGCCAGGAGGGAGGGGCGAGAGGGAGGGGACGCGCGGCGCAGGGACACCCAGTGCAGTCGCTCGGGGAGGGGGGTAATTGGGCCTGACGCAAAGAGGACCCCTTCTAGAGTCTGGATGGGAGCAGGTACACCGCCGAAAGCGGGCTGACACAGCTCCCACCGACGTACGCCTCGTGCCGAGCGGTTCCAGCGCTTCAGCAAGGGTTTCCATGTCCTTGGGAGACCGTGACCCAGTAATCCTCCCAACAGAAAGGGGGTTTCCAGCAAACCACCGTGACAGCTCCTCCGGGTGAGTCGGGCAGGGTTTAGGTTCTGCGGAAAGAAGTGCTAATGTCACCCTCTGCCTGGATTCCTGGCATACATCGGTTCCCCTGGTGCCACTTTGTCACTGGCTCCCTAATCTCCTGCTAGGGAGATACTCTCGGCTGTGACCCTCAGATGCCAAAGATTATTTTTCTATTTTATAAACTAGAAATACTGTCACTGGATTGAACGTAGAGTTGGAAATGGGATTCGCAAAATACTAAATAAAACATACCGGTTATTTACTGAAGTTTAAGCCCTTCCTTTTACAGAGACAGAAAAAAAAAAAACTGAGTTCAGAGGTGTCAGTTAACTTAGCAAGGGTCACACAACTGATTAATGGCAGAGCCAGGACTAGACACCCTAAGTCATAGTTCTGCGAGCATTCTTTCTACTTCCTCCTGCTCTCCATCCTGTATTGATTGCCAGAGCAATATTTCCAAGAGCAAAACTGTTAAGTAGCAACATAACCCATGTCTACAATTCTTTTATGGTAGAAACTAGGGAACCCCAAAATTCCTTTTTTGCTATTTGCCAGGCATTGTAATAAACTCTTTTACAAAGAGTAACTGATTAAATCCTCATGATAATCTATGGGTTAGGTACTGTTACTGTCATCCTTGTTTTGATAGATGAAGAAACTGAAGCCCAGAGAGGTTATAGGATTTGATCAAGATCACACAACTGTTGAATGCTGGCTCTGGGACTCTAACCCAGTTTGTTTGACTCCAGAGTTGGTGTTCTTCATTACTTTGTCTCTGCTGCCTGTTTGTGTGATGATTAAAGGGGTCAGGAACGGGAAGGGCAAGAAATAAAAACCTTGGACAGCTCCATGCACTGACGGTTGAGATTGGAAAGAAAATTGAAAGAACCTGAAACAACTGCTTCCTTGGCTTCTGAGAGTGGTCATCTATTTATGTAGAACAAGGGTTCTCTCGAGAATATTTGTTTTTAAAGAGACATCCCCTCCTCAAAAGACAAGAGGTTTGTTTTTTTTTTAAGAGTAATCTTTAAAATAGTACATGCCATCAGTCTATTTTCTTTCTAATGCAATAAAATGCAGGGAGAAACTCTACATATTTTTAAAGATATAAAAGACCCTTGAATTCAAATACACAGAATAAAATTTCATAGAGAAATTGCCTAGAAACCAAGAGCCTCAAACACCCAATCTGACAGAAGCTCTCTGTGACATAGATCCTCACCATCACACCCCAAAGAGCATGCACAAGGCAGAGGCGATGATAGGTTCTAGTAGCTTAAAAGGTTACTGAACACTTTAGGCTAATACCATCACATTGGGAGTTAAAATTTCAATATATGAATTGGGAGATACAAAAATTTAGTCCATAACAGAACCCTTCCCAACTTTTATCTTTCTTTCAGGAATCTCTATTTTATACTATGTGTGTCAGACCTTCTCATTCTATTTCATGTCTTTTCTCAGATTCTCTAGATTTTTAACATTTTGTGCTACATTCTAGGTAATTTCTTCAGATCTACCTTCTGTTCATGAATTTTCTCTTGCACTAACCTGCACACTGACTTTATGATAATGCAAATATAATTAAATCAAGAGGTTTGAGAGTGCCGATTTCAGTATCTTTCACAGCAGGGGTGAATTGATAGCTTAAAATTGAATCACTTATTTACAACAACTAGTATTATTAAAATCCCTTTTTTCTTAACTTTATAGGAAACTTGTAAGAACTAATATTTCTTGTAAAAAAACCTTTTTCTGAGGTTTAGCAACTTTTTCTGCTTTCCTTCTTATTTCTGTTAAATCCAATAAAAATTAAACTGAAAGGCCGGGCGCGGTGGCTCACGCCTGTAATCCCAGCACTTTGGGAGGCCGAGGCGGGCGGATCACGAGGTCAGGAGATGGAGACCATCCTGGCTAACACGGTGAAACCCCGTCTCTACTAAAAATACAAAAAAAATTAGCCGGGCATGGTGGCAGGTGCCTGTAGTCCAGCAACTCAGGAGGCTGAGGCAGGAGAATGGCGTGAACCCGGGAGGCGGAGCTTGCAGTGAGCCGAGATCGCGCCACTGCACTCCAGCCTGGGCTACAGAGCGAGACTCTGTCTCCAAAAAAAAAAAAAAAAAAAAAAAAAAAAAAAAAAAAAAAAAAAAAAAAAAAAAATTAAACTGAAAGAATTAAAACTAGCATGGTGACTCTGTTTTTATTTTTATTTATTTTATTTATTTATATATATATTTTTTGACGTGGAGTCTCACTCTGTCGCCCTGGCTGGAGTGCAGTGGCGTGATCTCGGCTCACTGTAACTTCTGCCTCCCAGGTTCAAGATATTCTCCTATCTCAGCCTCCCGAATAGCTAGGACTACAGGTGCATGCCACCACGCCCAGCTAATTTGTTCGTTTGTTTGTTTTTGTTTTTGTTTTGTTTTGTTTTTGAGACTGAGTCTTGCTCAGTTGCCCAGGCTGGAGTGCAGTGGCGCGATCTCGGCTCACTGCAAGCTCCGCCTCCCGGGTTCACGCCATTCTCCTGCCTCAGCCTCCTGAGTAGCTGGAACTACAGGTGCCCGCCACCACGCCTGGCTAATTTTTTGTATTTTTAGTAGAGACGGGGTTTCACCGTGGTCTTGATCTCCTGACCTCGAGATCCGCCCACCTCGGCCTCCCAAAGTGCTGGGATTACAGGTGTAAACCACCGCACCAGGCCTAATTTTTGTATTTTCACTGGAGACGGGGTTTCACCATGTTGGGCAGGATGGTCTCGATCTCCTGACCTCGTGATCCACCCGCCTTGGCCCCGCAAAGTGCTGGGATTACAGGCGTGAGCCACCGCGCCCAGCCCAATTTTTGTATTTTCAGTAGAGATGGTGTTTCACCATATTGGTCAGGCTGGTTTCAAACTCCTGACCTCAGGTGATCCACCCGCCTCAGCCTTCCAAAATGCTGGGGTTGCAGGCATGACAACAGGTGTGATATCTCATGTCTAAGATTCCAAGCTATTGGATCTTCATTTGTGTGTGCATATACATGTTTAGATGTGTTTATTTGTATGTACACTTATTGTTATATGTTGTATCTACCAAAATTGGCTTCTAAGTAAAAGAGCACTCATAAATTAAGTAAAGAAGCCTAAGCAATTTTGAAGTTCACATGACTTAAGTATAACTTAACTAAATAAGCTAGTTTTGTGTGTGTGTGTGTGTGTGTGTGTGTGTGTGTGTGTGTGTGTTTGTCTTTGTTTTTTGAGACGGAGTCTTGCTCTGTCACCCAGGCTGGAGTGCAGTGGCGCTATCTCGGCTCACTGCAAGATCCGCTTCCCGGGTTCACGCCATTCTCCTGCCTCAGCCTCCCGAGTAGCTGGGACTACAGGCGCCCGCCAGCACGCCCGGCTAATTTTTTGTATTTTTAGTAGAGACGGGGTTTCACCGTGTTAGCCAGGATGGCCTCCATCTCCTGACCTCGTGATCCACCTGCCTCAGCCTCCCAAAGTGCTGGGATTACAGGCGTGAGCCGCCGCGCCCAGCCCTTTTTTTTTTTTAATACTTTAAGTGCTAGGGTACATGTGCATAACATGCAGGTTTGTTACATATGTATACATGTGCCATGTTGGTGTGCTGCACCCATTAACTCGTCATTTACATTAGGTATATCTCCTGATGCTATCCCTCCCCCCTCCCCCCACCCCACTACAGGCCCCGGTGTGTGATGTTCCCCACCCTGTGTCCAGGTGTTCTCATTGTTCAATTCCCACCTATGAGTGAGAACATTCGGTGTTTGGTTTTCTGTCCTTGCCATAGTTTGCTCAGAATGATGGTTTCCAGCTTCATCCATGTCCCTACAAAGGACATGAACTAATTCTTTTTTATAGCTGCATAGTATTCCATGGTGTATATAAGCTAGCTTTAAAATTATTGGTGGAATAAAAATAAAAATGCCTTCGGAACTGTCAGCATACATTTTGTCTGAATTTTACGTTTGTCTTTGCTAGATATTTTGAGATGTCAGTGTTTGGCATAGAAGGTTATAAAACTGTAATCCCAGCCAAAACAAAATAATCTTGGTTTGTGTGCTTTCTTTTGACGAATGAGAGTAATTTATAAAAGGAAAATATCTTGAGCCCCCCAAAAATTACTAGGCTGAAGAGAAGATTTGGGCTGGGAGCTGCTTGGGGAAGGCCTGCCTCATATTCTTTTCAGTCTCACCGAGATAAATGCATATCTAATTGCCTTCTTTGGAAAGGCTAATCAGAAACTCAAAAGAATGCAACCATTCCTTTCACACCTACCTGTGACCTGGAAGCCCCAAGCTGCATCCCTGGCCTTTCTGACCTAACCAATGTTCATTTTACATGTTAATTGATGTCTCCTGGCTCCCCTGTTAAAAGTGAAAGAATTGGCCAGGCACGGTGGTGGTTTACACCTGTAATCCCAGCACTTTGGGAGACCGAAGCGGGCAGATCACGAGGTCAAGAGATTGGGACCATCCTGGCCAACATGGTGAAATCTCGTCTCCACTAAAAATACAAAAATTAGCTGGGCATGGTGGCGTGTGCCTGTAGTCCCAGCTACTCGCGGGCAGATCACGAGGTCAAGAGATTGGGACCATCCTGGCCAACATGGTGAAATCCCGTCTCCACTAAAAATACAAAAATTAGCTGGGCATGGTGGCGTGTGCCTGTAGTCCCAGCTACTCGGGAGGCTGAGATAGGAAAATAGCTTGAACCTGGGAGGCGGAGGTTGCAGTGAGCCGAGATCGCACCACTGCACTCCAGCCTGGTGACAGAGTGAGACTCCGTCTCAAAAAAACAAACAAACACACAAACAAAAAGTGAAAGACTTGAGTATAGTGAATGGAATAAATATTTTAGGTAAGCTTTTTGTGTAAATTAAAATTTTAGAGTTATTTCTGACGCTCATTTAATATCTGGGTCATTTCCAATTATGAAAGGGTTGTGGCCGGGCGCGGTGGCTCATGCCTGTAATCCCAGCACTATGGGAGGCCGAGGCAGGCGGATCACGAGGTCAGGAGATCAAGACCATCCTCACTAACATAGTGAAACCCCGTCTCTACTAAAAATACAAAAAAAAAATAGCCGGATGTGATGGCGGGCGCCTGTAGTCCCAGCTACTCCGGAGGCTGAGGCAGGAGAATGGCATGAACCTTGCAGGTGGAGCTTGCAGTGAGCCGAGATTGCCCACTGCACTCCAGCCTGGGCGACAGAGCGAGACTCTATCTCAAAAAAAAAAAGAAAGGGTTGTGATATGGGGAAATGTGTTTCTAAAATTGTGGAATTGTTCTTATGTATAAATGCCCGTATCTGATAGTTGAGGATTTCTTGCTTTTTAGGGTCTCACAAAAGTTTTAAGTTACCAAGGATAAGAATTCTCCTTAACATATAATTCTGTTTACAAAATGTGCCAGAAAGGGTTATGTTATTAGTGAGAAAAAGAATAATTTTGTCTAATTCAGAAGTTATCCAAAAATTAGTTCAGGCCGGGCGGGGTGGCTCATGCCTGTAATCCCAGCACTTTGGGAGGCCGAGGCGGGCGGATCACGAGGTCAGGAGATGGAGACCATCCTGGCTAACACGGTGAAACCCCGTCTCTACAAAAAACTTAAAAAAAGTAGCCAGGCCTGGTGGTGGGCGCCTGTAGTCCCTGCTACTCGGGAGGCTGAGGCAGGAGAATGGCGTGAACCCGGCAGGCGGAGCTTGCAGTGAGCCGAAATCGCGCCACCGCTCTCCAGCCTGGGCAACAGATCCAGACTCCGTCTCAAAAACAAAAAACAAAAAGTTAGTTCAAATTACAGATGTGGAAAGGTTATTTATGGAACGATGTAGTAAGGAATCATTAAGTAGGGGAGAAAACTATGGGAAAAGTTTGTATAATAAAATATTCTTTAAAACCTAATAGAGAATTGGAGACATTTGGCTAATTAACATTTTCACAGTTAAAGCTCTTAGTCTTAATAAAAGTAAAGTAAGAAGTATTGTAGAGAAATGCATCAGCAGTTTGGCAACTTTTTAAAAAAATATAGATAAGGATCTAATTTGGTTCTATGGATAGTTATTTTGTTTCCTATGCATTTCTAGCAAGCCACCATTTGTTCCATTTATCTGGAATTCCTAAGCTACCTTTGTCGGGCCCACAGCAATTAATGGAGCATGCTAGCCTTTTAACTTTTTTTTTTTTTTTTTTGGTGGGGGGTGGGGATGGAGTTTCGCTCTTGCCCAGGCTGGAGTGTCATGGCGCCATCTCGGCTCACTGCAACCTCCGCCTCGCAGGTTCAAGCGATTCTCCTGCCTCAGCCTCCCGACTAGCTGAGATTACAGACATACGTCACCATGACCAGCTAATTTTGTATTTTTAGTAGAGACGGGGTTTCTCCATGTTGATCAGGCTGGTCTGGAACTCCCGACCTCAGGTGATCCGCCCTCCTTGGCCTCCCAAAGTGCTGGGATTACAGGTGTGAGCCACCACACCCGGCCTTAGCCTTTTAACCTTAAACTAACTTTTTGGATTTTAGGCTTCTTGATACTTTAAGTGTGTTGAGTATACTCAATATGTATGGGATTTCTAAAATTCTAATGTCTAAGTATATGCTATCAATTATAATTATGGTTATTATGTTGTTATTGTAAACCACAGAAATAACCAAATTTCCTTGCATAAAGCTACTAACCCAAGTAGAACAAAAAAATTAATACCAAGGAAATACTTTGTCAGATTTTCATGTTAAACTGCTGATACTAAAATTGTTTAAATGTACAATTTAGGCTGGGTGCAGTGGCTCACACCTGTAATCCCAGCACTTTGGGAGGCTGAAGTGGGTGGATCACAAGGTCAGGAGTTCGAGACCAGCCTGGCCAATGTGGCGAAACCCCATCTCTACTAAAAATACAAAAATTAGCTGGGCATGGTGGTGTGGGCCTGTAATCTCAACTATTCAGGAGCCTGAGGCAGGAGAATTGCTTGAACTTAGGAGGTGGAAGTTGCAGTGAGCTGAGATCACACCACTGCACTCCAGCCTGGGCAACAGAGCAAGACTCCATCTCGAAAATAAACAAACAAACAGTTTAAATAAACTCCATGGTCTAAGTCAAATCGCCCATGATAACCCATCAGTTATCAGTGCTATGCACCTAATTTGGAAAAACTACTGGTATTCAAGAGGATATAAGTCTAATGTTAATTAAGCATGGACTCATGGACAACCAGGATGGACACCTTGTCATTCCTGAGTTCTTAAAGATTTTATTATTAATAGTTCTGCATTCCATGACTCATCATGGAAAAGATAAAATGATCCAAATTGAATACATTGGTGTCGTGACTTGTAAGTTACTAAAATAGTTTATAACTAATGTTTGATCCCATATTCCTGGAAAAAACAATTAAAGCTTCAGGTATATTTGGTCACCTGATGGGCCTTTTAAACATTTTTTTTTTTTTTTAAGATGGAGTGTCAGCTCTGTCGCCCAGGCTGGAGTGCAGTGGTGCAATCTCCGCTCACTGCAAGCTCCACCTCCCAGGTTCACACCATTCTCCTGCCTCAGCCTCCCAAGTAGCTGGGTCTACAGGTGCCCACCACCAGGCCCGGCTAATTTTTTGTATTTTTAGTAGAGACGGGGTTTCACCGTGGTCTTCATCTCCTGACCTCGTGATCTGCCCACCTCGGCCTCCCAAAGTGCTGGGATTACTGGCGTGAGCCACTGCGCCTGGCCTTAAACATTTTATAAAGGGATTTCATTCAGTTATTATTTTCAATGTATGTTTTCTGGTGGTATACAAGCTCTCCCATGCAAGAGGGCTGATGTTACAATGGTAAATTATTATGCTGTGCTGTACTTTCACCAGGGAAGAAAGCTTTTTATGATTTGAATCTTCTGAGAACATTAAAGAAAAACTATTCTTGCCATCCGCACTACAACAAAACCTCGGAACTTTGAACTGCTAAGAAGGGTTCCCTCCACGCTCTTGGAGCTGTACATCCATTGGAACCCTTGGGGTAAGACTAACCAGAGAAGTTTCTCCTCAGAAGAAGATGGCATCCTTGATGTGAACAACTTTTCCCACGTTCACAGATTAAGATTTCTATCATGAAACTCTGAATATTTTTTTCTTGCTTATGCCTCTATGAACAATAAAAGTGGAAAGGGGTCTGTTATATGCACTTATGGGGTATACTTTTATTTGTGAAGAAGTCTACAGCCATCCTTATACATGGATAACCATAGATAAAAAATAGTAGGCCCAAGGCTAAGCATGGTGGCTCATGCCTGTAATCCCAGAGCTTTGGGAGGCTGAGGCAGGTGGATCACTTGAGGTCAGGAGTTAGAGACCAGCCTAGCCTGGCCAACATAGTGAAACCCTGTCTGTACTAAAAATACAAAAATTAGCCAGGCATGGTGGCGGGCGCCTGTAATCCCAGCTCTTTGGGAGGCTGAGGCAGGAGAATGGCTTGAACCCAGGAGGTGGAGGTTGCAGTGAGCCGAGATCTCGTCACTGCACTCCAGCCTGGGTGACAGAGCAAGACTCTGTCTCAAAAAAAAAAAAAAAAAAATGACGGCCCAATGTAGGTAACAAACTTTAATGGTACATATGCTGCCTCATGATCAGTCAGAAACAGAACAGTGACTAACTCCTCTTAACCCACATTATGGTCTAGAGAGAACATTCCTGGAAGGCCTTCACTCTTCTAGGACATCATTCATTAGGTCATTTTTCCATAGTTTAGAGTAAAAAAGGCAATAATTAGAAATGTATCCCCCATAATAGACTCTATAGCAGATTTTTTTTTTTCTTTTTTTTGAGTGGAGTTTCACTCTTTTTGCCAAGGCTGGAGTACAATGGGCAACCGCATGATCTCGGCTCACTGCAACCTCTGCCTCCCAGGTTCAAGTGATTCTCCTGCCTCAGCCTCCCGACCAGCTGGGATTACAGGCACGCACCATCATGCCCGGCTAATTTTGTATTTTTTTTAGTAGAGACGGGGTTTCATCATGTTGACCAGGCAGGTATTGAACTCCTGACCTCAGGTAATCTGCCCGTCACTGCCTCCCAAAGTACTGGGATTACAGGCGTGAGCCACCACTCCCAGCCTACGCAGATGCTACTGTAAAGGCTACAGTTACACAACAGCCTTTGTATTCTCTTGTGAAAGTTATGATAGAATTAGCTGAACAGAGAAGTATCTGTGCAGCTGCTGGCACTCATGGCCTTTGGAGAAAACATCAGGTATTATAGAAATTCAGTTGTAGGCTGGGCGTGGTGGCTCACGCCTGTAATCCCAGCACTTTGGGAGGCCGAGGCGGGCGGATCACGAGGTCAGGAGATTGAGACCATCCTGGCTAACACGGTGAAGCCCTGTCTCTACTAAAAAAAAATACAAAAAAAATTAGCCGGGCAGCCGGGCTTGGTGGCGGGCACCTGTAGTCCCAGCTACTTGGGAGGCTAAGGCAGGAGAATGGTGTGAACCCGGGAGGCAGAGCTTGCAGTGAGTGGAGGTCGCGCCACTGCACTCCAGCCTGGGCAACAGAGCAAGACTCCGTCTCAAAAAAAAGAAAAAGAAAGAAAGAAATTCAGTTGTAGCAGATTAACAAAGAAACTGCTTAGTTAAGTCATTCTTTGATCAATTTGATTTTAGGAGGTTTGGTTTATGGGAACCTCAGGTAAGGAGCATACTTCGAACTCTTGGTATTATCCTCCCAATGGTCATAATAGTAGTCTCCCTGGTGTGCTGTATTCTTTCAAAGGTTTTAAACGCTTGCATGCAGCCATCTCTAGAATGTCATATGATCTCTCTTCAACTGGAATGACAGGAGCTGAAAGAAATATGCAACCGGACAGGTGTGGTGGCTCATGCCTGTAATCCCAGCACTTTGAGAGGTCGAGGTAGGAGGATCACCGGAGGTCAGGAGTTTGTGACCAGCCTGGCCAACATGGCGAAGCCCCATCCTCTACTAAAAATACAAAAATTACCCGGGCGTGGTGGTGAGCGCCTGTAATCCCAGCTACTTGGGAGGCTGACGCAGGAGAATCGCTGGAACCTGAGAGACAGAGGTTGCAGTGAGCCAAGATCGCACCACTGCACTCCAGCCTGGGCGACAGAGCAAGATTCCGTCTCAAAAAAGAAAAAAATGTGCAACTAGGAAGACATCATAACCTATAAATGACGTGCTAAGACTGGAAACCCAAGATGATGGTAACTGAGAGTGGCACTAAGGCCCTAAGTTTTGGTCACACTCTCACCAAAGTGAGAACCTGCCCCAAAAGGGGTTTTTTAAACAAAATTCTGGGAGGCTATTGTTTTGGACTAAGCTCATGCACTAGGCCCCAGTAGACCAAACCAAACCAAAATGGAGTTGCTTGTGCTAAGACTTTAAAGAAACACATAGATTCTAGAACAAGCCAGGTTTTGTTTCTTTCTCTTGCAAATCTCTCCTATTTTATTTTATTCTATTTTATTATTATTATTTTTTTTGAGACAGAGTCTCCCTCTGTCACTCAGGCTGGAGTGCAGTGGCACGATCTTGGCTTACTGCAACCTCTGCCTCCCAGGTTCAAGCGATTCTCCTGCCTCAGCCTCCCGAGTAGCTGGGATTACAGGCTTGTGTGCCACCATGCCCGGCTAATTTTTGTATTTTTAGTACAGATGGGGTTTCACCATGTTGGTCAGGCTGGTCTCGAGCTCCTGACCTCGTGATCTGCCTGCCTCGGCCTCCCAAAGTGCTGGGATTACAGGCGTGAGCCACTGCGCCCGGCCCTCTCCTGCAAATGTCTATAACAAACATTCCTGACAGCATTGGTATCCACCCCATGAAGTTCCCATTAAATCTTTTTCTTTTTTTGTTTTTTGAGACAGAGTTTCACTCTTGTTGCCCAGGCTGGAGTGCAATGGCACGATCTCAGCTCACTGCAACCTCTGCCTCCTGGGTTCAAGCGATTCTCCTGCCTCAGCCTCCCTAGTAGCTGGGATTACAGGCGCCTGCCACCACGTTCAGCTAATTTTTTTGTATTTTTAATAGAGACAGTGTTTCACCATGTTGGCCAGGCTGGTCTTGAACTCCTGACCTCAGGCGATCCACCTGTCTCGGCCTCCCAAAGTGCTGGGATTACAGGTGTGAGCTACTGTGCCCCGCCTAAATCTTTTAGTTAAATTCATTTCCTCTTGCCTAGAAACTATGAAGTTTCAGTTGATTATGCAACAAAGGTTCCAGCCACTTCCAGGTGAAGAAACCACCCATGGCCATCAAGCTACCCTGCCTCCACTAGACAGAGCAAAGAGAGAGTTCTGTTATCCCCAGTAGGTACGGTCTACACCCCAAGCCGGCATGTAGCAGTTACAGAAGAAAGACCATAGGTCCCTCCTCCTCCCATAAAGATTTATGGGGATTCACATCATTCAGTGGGGAGATGAGGCAGGAAAATAGGGTCTAGAGGCAGGGAACCTAAGGCCAGTTCACACGTCAGCTATGACAGGAAATATCCTCTTCATAGGGCATATGGTGAGTAAATGACTTTGTAACTTTACTGCATCCTCTTCATTTACACAGGGCATATATCAAGTAAACAATGGAATCCTCTAGAGAGTATTTAAATTCTCCAAAATTCTGTAACAGGGCCCTTGAGCCCTTATGCTTGGGCCTGCTCGCACCCTGTGGGGTGTATTTTTATTTTCAATAAATCTCTGCTTTTGTTGCTTCATTCTTTCCTTGCTTTGTTTATTTTGTCCAATTCTTTGTTCAAGATGCCAAGAACCTGGACACCCTCTACCAGAAACAGGTGTGGGGTCCAACAATGTGTGTTTCAACAAGATTCTGATGTTTGCTGAAGTTAGAGAACCATTCCCTAAATGATGTAGTCTCAGGGCAAGAAGATACTAAAAGGCAATTGGCTGCATGTATCTTGCTGGCTTTTCTGATTTCTTGTCCTTTCCACTTCCAACTCCATCAAGAGCTGGTATGGGTTCCAAAAAAGAAGGTAGCTGATTGTCCTATGCTTTGTGCAATCCAGTGTGGCCAACCACAAAGAAATCTCATAGAGAGTTATTTTAGTGACCAAGAGTGTAGTCTGTGAAGTCAGGCTTGCTCAGTTCAAATACTGGCTCCACTTCCAACAAGCTTTCTCAGCTTCTCCTTCTCTTCCTTTCCTCTGTTTATAAAATGATAGCTAATAATACAGTAACTTCAGTGAGGTCATTGAGATAACTAAATGTATGTATTCAAAATCATAAAGGATAGCTATTATGTTACAATAAAATTTTTCTTTCCCAGACTGCATTTTGGTACAAATATAAAGGTGAGGATACTGCTTCAGTTGAATAGTTAAGAGTCATACTCGGCTGGCCACAGGGCCCCTGCCTGTAATCTCAGCACTTTGGGAGGGCGAGGCGCTTGAGCCCAAGAGATTTCAATCAGCATGGGAACACAGACAGACTATTTCTACAAAAAATGCAAAAAGGAGCTGAGTGTGGTACACGCACCTGTAGTCGTAGCTACTCAGGAGGCTGAAGTGGGAGGGTTGCTTGAGCCCAGAAGTTAAAGGTTGCAGTAAGCCGAGATTGTGCCACTGCACTCTAGCCTGGGTGACACAGCGAGACCCTGTCTAAAAAAAAAAAAAAGTATTTATAGGGACATGTTGGGTTGCAGGAAGGGCAAAGAGAAGATTGAATTGCAGGAAGGGCGAAGAGAAAAAGATTGAATTCACATGCTGCCTTCTTTAACATGTCAATAGAATTAATGAAGTTACATTTGCAGGGCAGGGAGTAGAGTTTTAAGAAGTTCAGACTATTATGACAGCCTCTGGTTTTTGTTTGTTTGTTTTTTATGGGTTTTAAAGTAATAAATGTCTAGGCTTCTAACTATGAAGGATTTTATTAACTGATGGGGTGATGAGGGTTTAATTCCTTCTTCTCATTTGAATTCTTCATGACAAATCCTGTAAGAGGTATAGCACAGCTCAGCAGATTACACAAGAAAAACAATCTAGATCTCCCTCTCCTGATGTAATTAACACAAAGGTCAGTGTTAACCTAATGAATTCAAAGCTATTAGTTTTCTCCAACAAAATCAGGCTAAACTTTCTAGGTCAGGCATTTGTTTGTAATTTTGCATCTAAGAGTTATAAAATACTTTTTGTGTGACTAGTTTAATGATCATAGAATCACTTGTTTAAAACAACCAACCCATGTTAAATTGAAAATGTGAATTAAAATCCACTTGATTGGTAAAGGTATCTACATTTAGGCCTCACTCTATGGCTAAATAAGCCTGTTGGCTTATTCAAACTATGAAATGGGTAGTTAGTCCAGAGAACTTTCATGGACCCTTCCAATAATGACATCTTTAATTCCAAGTTCAAACTAGTGGGAGCAGAAGCATTCAAATTCTCATGAAAATGTGCCTACATTCAGTATTATCTGAGTATGGTAGCCTTTTTATTTTTATTTATTTATTTATTTTGAGACGGAGTCTTGCTCTGTGGCCTAGGCTGGAGTGCAGTGGCACGATCTCAGCTCACTGCAACCTCCATCTCTCGGGTTCAAGCGATTCTCCTGCCTCAGCCTCCTGAGTAGCTGGGATTACAGGCATCCGCCACCATGCCTGGTTCATCTTGTATTTTTAGTACAGATGGGGTTTCACCATGTTGGCCCAGGCTGGTCTCAAACTCCTGAACTGGTGATCTGTCCACCTTGGCCTCCCAAAGTGTTGGGATTACAGGCGTGAGCCACCGCGTCCAGCCAGGTAGCCTTTTTAAACTGGTAAGACTACAAGAGCCTTCTGGTTTTGTACATATCCAAAAGATGTCTAGCTTTTAAATGTATTGCTAATGTATTCAGTTTAGTTTTTCTTTCAATCTCAAATGATAGGTGTGGTGTAATTAAAAAAAAAAAAAAATAGGCCAAGCACGGTGGCTCACACCTGTAATCCCAGCACTTTGGGAGGCTGAGGTGGGTGGATCACCTGAAGTCGAGAGTTCGAGACCAGCCTGACCAACATGGTGAAACCCCGTCTCTACTGAAAATACAAAAATTAGCCAGGCATGGTGGCGCATGCCTGTAATCCCAGCTACTCGAGAGGCTGAGGTATGAGAATCGCTTTAACCTGGGAGGTGGAGGTTGCAGTGAGCAGAGATCGTGCCATTGCACTCCAGCCTGGGCAACAGGAGTGAAACTGTCTAAAAACAAAACAAAAAAAATGGATTTGGGTTTTTCTCCCTGGTTCCTTGCACACAGCTCCAAAAATCCTTGTAATTTCCAGAATGTCTTTTGTTATTCATTACAAGCCCCTTTTGATCTTACCAGTTTATGCTAATGAGATGACTACTGGCAGAGGGCCCTTAGATAGCTTCAAGATGGGCATGGGTCACTAGAGGAACCAGTTGTATTAAAGGGCTACAACTATTACCCCCACCCGAGACCTCCAGGGAGAAGAGGGGCTGGAGATTGAGCCCGGAGGCCAATAATTTAATGAGTCTAGGTTATAAAATGTCAGTAAGGGAGCTTCTGAGTTGAACACATCAACATGCTGGGAAAGTGGCATGCCAAGTGAGGGCAGAGAAACCTCTACTATTCTCCTCCACAACCCCCTCCACCCACCTTACTCTATGCATCTCTTCCATTTGGCTGTCCCTGAATTGTATACTTACTGTAGTCGTTAAGTATAGTGCTTTCCTGAGTTGTTTCAATGCATTATTGAACTTGGGGGGATGGGAAGGCCATAAGAACCCTAAATTTATGGTTGGCTGGGCAGAGGCGCGGGTAGCCTGTTGATCGCATTTGTGGCTGGTGTCTGAAGTGGGGGCAATTTTGTGGTACTGAGCACTTAACTTGCTCTAAATCTGGGTGGTGTCAGATTGAATTGTTGGACACCCAATTGATGTCTGAGAATTGCTGTTGAAACGGAGTAGAGACAGAAAACCCTCTCATCGTTCTCAGTGCACTTGGGACTTATTTCTATGTGATCATCATTGCACACTCTACTGTCCAACTTGGTAGCTCATACTGTAGACTTATCTTAAAACTCCAGTACAAATAGAGTAGAACACTGGAGGACTAAATATCCAGTTTGCTTCAGTACTTGAAGCAAATATACATCAGTTGTTAACAGCTGTTTTATGTTCTACATAAAGTGCTTTCCAACTACAAAATGTTATTCAACATACAGTTTATCACCAGTAGATAGTTTTCCTCTACTTTTGCAATCAAATTTACTGGCATTCTGGGTACACTGATAGCTTCTATACCTTTTGGGAAAAGAAAAATGAACTATATCTGCATCTCAAATCTACCTCGAAAGGTCTTGACAAATGTGAAAACTCAAATAATTTTAACACTT
Organism: Pan troglodytes; assembly: GCF_028858775.2. Taxonomy (NCBI): domain Eukaryota; kingdom Metazoa; phylum Chordata; class Mammalia; order Primates; family Hominidae; genus Pan; species Pan troglodytes. The sequence goes on from NC_072402.2 coordinate 69,619,937, forward strand.
TGATGTACCTTTGCCCTTGATCTTTACCTTGTGGTCAGAACTCTTGTTTTAAAATCCTTGTTTCATACCTTAGCTTTAGGGCATAGTATGCGCTATTTTCAGCATTCAAAATTCACCAGATACTAACTAGTAATTTACATATTTGAGACCACTATCTGTTAGGGTTTTTTTTCTTAAACAACTCAGGAACATTGGCATCCTAAGGCAAACTGAAAATTCACTGGGATATAATTTAATTATATTATCGATATTTTCCAATTTCAAATAAAAACTATACTGTTAAATAAGCTTTGCAGTAGATACCCAACTACCAAACAGTACACACTTGGAAGTGTTCATACCCTTATTTTGATCTTAAAAACGTGGCCCCCTTAATAAAATGGTTGGCTCTATCTCCAGATTTATATCTAAATCTGACTTCTCCAATGCTGGGAAGCCACTCTCTTCAGCGAAGTTTTGTAAATGTGATACCATTTAACGTCACGATTACCAAAGGGGGCTAATCGCATTGGTCTTTTACATTTGACACAGTTAAGTGGAGAATTCCTGCTATTGTGCCTACCATGTAAGAACTATTAGCACAAAGAATATGAACTACTTCCATGCTTTTGAGCTGATTTTGGGGGGTTGGAGGTGTGATGGAAAATTTATCACAATTCATGCATCAGTCGTGTTAACACGGGTAAAGACACATGAGGAACTATCTCTGCCCAGATATAAACTTTCACACTGGTAATTTTTTAAAAAAGAGTCATGAACACATAATTTTAAAGTTTACTTAAAAAATGTAAAGAACTCCCAATATTTAACATTTAACAGGTAAAGAAAATAGCATATTGGTTTATGGGTTTGTTATATTTTATTTTCCAAGTAATACTGATTAAAAATATTTACACACCTACTTTTAAGTCCACAGTTTAGCACTCTTATTTGTATGGCTTTAAAAGTTATAGCACAAGATCTTTACATTAAGAATCGGGGGAAAAGATTCCATTCAAAACAAAGCCTGATAATTATATACATGTCTTTCTCTGTACTTTATTTTAAATACATTAATTTTTAAATGCTGCTCATCTTTTTCTCATCTGGTGGTAAAATACTAGTGCAACTTTTCATCAAAATAAAGTTTACCACAGATGTAAATAAATTTTCCCAATTGAAAATGGCCCTTCACTGGCCATTAAATAAAATTTCTCAACCTAACTTAAGTGAAAAAGAACTGGTGGTTGTCATTATAAACAAAAATATAAAGTATTATAGCATCATCTACATTGCTCCTTACAACACAAACTTTGAAAGAACCAGAGATGCTTTATAGAAGTTCAGTTGGCTTTGAGAAGGCACATGGGTGTGGATTTTTTTTTTTTTTTTTTTAACGTTCTAGAAATTTTGCCACCACCACTCTTTCTGTTGCAAAGATGGCATCTGTGACTACTGGGGTAGACAAGAACGTTTGTTCAAACTAAAGAAAGCCAGAAGCCAAAATTTAACTGCACAGTAACAATGCACTTTTCATCATGCAGCCTTGTGTTTCCTATATTATTCAATTTTCTAACATGCATTAGAATACATAAACTTGTATTCTAATGATTTAAGTTTGATTTTACAATATGGAAAAAATTTGAGGAAGAACATGACCTGGGAAAGAGAAAAGGAAGAACTTTTACCACAATGAAAATAGATACATTCGTACCCAACTATATAATAAGAATATAATCCATTTAAGTTTCCAGAAATATACTTCTCAAAACTCCCCTTCAGTTATGGAAAAGATCCCTCCTCTGTGGCATTAAGTAGGGGGAGGGGAATCAATGTGTTTCAACGGAAAACAGTTCAGCACAACAGGAAACAGCTTAACTTTGGTCCACTTGTCTGTTAGGCTTAATTAAGGACAGTCATACTGCCCATAATCAGTTAAAAAACCCAACAAGTAAATTAAAAAATATATTCATGTGTAATTTCATTCTAAAACTGGCATAGCTGTTCTGTCCTCATTCTCTGCCTTTTCTGCTTCAGAATCCACTGTTGGCTTGGTCTCTAAATCCTCAGCATCTTCGTGATCTTCCCTGGCAGCCTCAGCAGCATCTGCTTGGCTAGACTCTCTCTCCTCTTGGTTCATGATTTCTGGGGTCACGTGGTCCAAATCTGCTTCTAGAAGTTCAGTTTGTACTTCCACTGGCATTTGATTGACCCGTTCAACATGCAGCTCCTCTACATGTACTTCAGTACCTTCTTCAGTCTGAATTCGGCCCACTTCTAGGTAACTCACTTGGACCTGCTCTGGAAGCTCACTCATGTGTGAATCGTGCACCTGGCTGTCCTGGAGCAGATCTGGATGGACTTGTTCCACAGTCACTTGTGCTGAATCCACCTGAACCTGAAGCAATGGTAGCACATGCACCTTCCCAACTTGTTCTATAATAGTCATTGATGTTACAGGTTCAGTTTGCACACGTGTTTCTACTGAAAGAACTTCTTCCGTTACTAGACGCTCTGAAATATTGTGAGCATCACTGAGATGCCTCCTTAATTCATTTCCTTGCATAAACCACAAATCACATAAAGTACAATGGTTGGGTTTATCTCCAGTGTGTATTACCAAGTGATCTTTGAACTGGTCCCAGCTGTTAAACACACTGTTGCAGACCTGAAATAACCAAAAATATAATGTAGACAATACTTATATCCAAACTGAAGGAAATATGAATGCATTTATTTTCTGTAAAGAAAAGATTGAAGGCTTATTCTGTAAATGTTATAAATATGGTACCTGCAATAGAATCTAGTCCAAGCTATTTCATAATTCTTTGGTTCATTTGGACTTCTAGCTGACACAGCTAGTAACCTAAATACATTCTTTTGTTTGAAACAAAGTCTCGCTCTTGTTGCCCAGGCTGGAGTGCAATGGTGCGATCTCGGCTCACTGCAACCTCCGCCTCCTGGGTTCTAGGGATTCTCCTGCCTCAGCCTCCCAAGTAGCTGGGATTACAGGCGTCTGCCACCACGCCTGGCTAACTTTTGTATTTTTAGTAGAGACAGGGTTTCAGCACGTTAGCCAGCCTGGTCTTGAACTCCTGACCTCAGGCGATCCACCCGCCTCGGCCTCCCAAAGTGCTGGGATTACAGGTGTGAGCCACCGTGCCTGGCCACCTAAATACATTTCGAGAAACATTTCAATACTGCCTTCATTGTTTAAGCATCATATAAATTCTAGAAACATAAAATAACAATATTTTAATTTCTCCCATAACATAGAACATTTACCAAATAATGTAATTTTTGTATTTTTATATCAAATAATGTAATAATTGTTTGACATTTGATATAAAAATACACTAATCATGGGGGGGAAAAATCTAATTACAGCTGAAATGCTTCCACCAATCCCCACCCCAAATTTTAATAATTACTCCATGGTTAACTATAGTTCCAGATTGTTATTTAGGACATAGTTGTTATTGACATTGGTGTCATCTAGGGTTGGGTTAAAAAAAACTAATTTAGTCCCCAAGACAATAATGTTCTTTATTCTCATTTCTTTCCAAACCGTCAGCCCCTATACCTTTGCTTGAGACTCTGTTTCCCTTTGCTTTTGATGACTGCAAACACAAGACTCCTTTGTTAAGAACTGAATGCATGTATCTGCACATACCTGGCATTCGTAGAGCTTCTTCCTTCCTTTTTTTGCCCCTACTCCAGTTTGGCATGCAGTGAGGTGACATTTGAGAGTGCTATTTCTAGCAAATCGTTCATGACAATTTGGACATTCAAAAGGTTTTTCACCTATTAGAGGGGAAAAAAGATACGTTGGCAAATTAAGAAAAATCCTAAGAGCAAATAATTTTAAACGTTTACTTTTTCTTTTTGGGTAATTTTAATACTAAATTCCTAAAAGGAGAAATCACAATTCAGAATTCAAATATTTTCACCATATTCCAAAGACTTTTCTAGAGGTAGCAAAAATAATAAAATTTAATATTTAACTGTATACATGCTTTGACAAATATAATTTGCATCTAAATTCTGTTCCATGTCTTTGCACTTCTTAAAAAAATTATTTTCCCTTAGATAAAAATCATGATCAATCTCTATTTTGCGGAATTGCATCATTATCCTTTCTGCATTTTTTGCACACTTACCATGTGCTAGACCATGTGCTAGGTGATGAAGGTAAGAAGATAAACTGTCCTTCTTTGCAAAAAACTTCCTATCAAAGGCCAAGGTATAAAGATGAAATACATGAAAATAAACAAATGCAATGCACTATAAAAGATCTGTCACAGAAAAGAGCGATGGAATATGTACTGCAGTAGCACAGAGGAGGGGGTCAATTCGGCCTGGAATGAAATAGGAGAAAAAAAAGAAAAGAGGCACGGAGGTATAAAACAGTACGGTGGGTGAGGAGTAAGGAGGGAGGAAACAGTGATGGAGATTCTCAGATCCCTGGCTTAGAATACCAATGAGAATAAAAGAAACAGGACACAGGTCCATGTAGGTTTGGAGCAGGGTATGCTGGGAAAGACTATAAATTCAGTTTTGTGTCTGCTGAGTTGAAGGTTCTCAGAACAGAGTGGAGATGTCCAGTAGATAGCTGTAAAGATAATTCTGGAGCCAAATAGAAGGTGATTTATATATAAATTAGGGTTTTTTTTTTTTTTTGAGAGTCTTACTCTGTCACCTAGGCTGGAGTGCAGTGGCACAATCTCGGCTCACTGCAACCTCCGCCTCCCAGGTTCAAGTGATTATTCTTGTGTCTCAGCCTCCCGAGTAGCTGGGATCAAATGTGTGCGCCGGCACGCCCGGCTATTTTTTTGTATCTTTAGTATAGACGGGGTTTCACCATGTTGGCCAGGCTGGTCTCGAACTCCTGACCTCAGGTGATCTGCCTGCCTTGGCCTCCCAAAGTGCTGGGATTATAAGCGTGAGCCACTGCACCTGGCCAAATTAGGGGTTAAGTGACAGTAAAAACCTCCAGGCAGGAAAACATTTCTGAGTGTGTTGTATGATAACAAAAATCAAGGGCAGAACCCAGTGAAACACCAAGTTAAAACAGCAGGTAGATGGGCTAGTGAAGGAAATGAAAGAGCCAGAAGTAGAAGTAAAGAAAACAAGGAAATGACTTTAACCAGTGATGTAATTGGATCAGAAGGCCCACTGCCATGGGGCAAGAGTGAGTGAGAAGGATGACAATGAAAACAGTCATTACCAAAATTCCTTTAAGAAGGCCTACAAGGCCAAACATGGTGGCTTACGCCTGTAATCCCAGCAGCACTTTGGGAGGCCAAGGCAGAAGGATTGCTTGACGGGAACAGCCTGGGCAACATAGTGAGACCCCATCTCTATTTAAAAACAAAACGGCTGGCCCGGTGCAGTGGCTCACGCCTGTAATCCCAGCACTTTGGGAGGCCGAGGCAGGTGGATCACTTGAGGTCAGGAGTTCAAGACCAGCCTGGCCAACACTGCGAATCCCCGACTCTACCAAAAATACAAAAATTAGCTGGGCGTGCTGGCACGAGCCTGTAGTCCCAGCTACCTGGGAGGCTGAGACAGAACTGCTTGAACCCGTGAGGCAGAAGTTGCAGTAGGCTGAGATCACACCACTGTACTCTAGCTTGGGCGACAGAGCGAGACTCCATCTCAAAAAAAATAAATAAATAAAATGGCCTACAAGAGAGATGACTAGCTAGAGGGGAGCATGTCAATAATAGCATTCTTTTTTTTGCGACGGAATTTCACTCTTGTTGCCTAGGCTGGAGTGCAATGGCATGATCTCAGCTCAGAGTTTCACCATGTTAGTGAGACTGGTCCTGAACTCCTGACCTCAAGTGATCCACCGTGCCCAGCCAATAACAGGATTCTTTAAGCCAGGAGGGACATCCATTATTTATTTGTTGATGGGCAAAGAGGCAATGGAGAAAGGAGATGGAATGATAGATGGGACATGGTTTTAGAGGGACATCAAGGCATGGGATCCAGAATTGGCTTTGAAGAAAAGGGAAACCTCTTTCTCTAGAATAAAAGAAGAGGGGACAGGCCAGGTGCGGTGGCTCACACCTGTGATCCTAGCACTTTGGGAGGCCGAGGCGGGTGGATCACGTGAGGTCAGGAGTTGGAGACCAGCCTGACCAACATAGTGAAACCCTGTCTCTACTGGAAATAAAAAAATAATTAGCTGGGGGTGGTGGCAGGCACCTGTAATCCCAGCTACTTGGGAGGCTGAGGTACAAGAATCACTTGAACCCAGGAGGCAGGGGTTGCAGTGAGCCGAGAACAGGCCATTGCACTCCAGCCTGGGCGACAGAGCGAGACTCTGTCTCAAAAAAATTTAAAAAAAAATTTAAAAAATTGCCGGGTGCAGTGATCACACCTGTAATCCCAGCACTTTGGGAGACTGAGTCGGGTGGATCATAAGGTCAGGAGTTTGAGATCAGCCTGGTCAATATGGTAAAACCCCATCTCTACTAAAAAAATAAAAAAATAAAAATAAAAAAAAAAGTAAAAAATTAGCTGGGCATGGTGGCAGGCGCCTGTAGTCCCAGCTACTTGGGAGGCTGAGGCAGGAGAATCACTTGAACCTGGGAGGCGGAGGTTGCAGTGAGCCGAGATTGCACCACTGCACTCCAGCCTGGGTGACCGAGTGAGACTCCGTCTCAAAAAAAAAAAAAAAGAGGGGACAAAGATGAATGCTGTTACAGGTAAGTTGGGGGTTGGAAGATAAGTAATCTGCTGGAGATGGGGTGTGGACAGAGGTCTTGAATATATGGAGAAGCTCTGAAATAGCAATTAGGAAAAAGAGATAAATCAGACACTGAAGTGCTTAAGGTTTGAGATATGAATTTTCTCCAGCAGTCCTCAGCAACCAGCAGGTAGGAGTAAATAACTGAATGATTCCAGGATGGAAGGTGGAGCCCCAGTAATGAGGAGGTCCTAGATGTGAGCCTCACGCTTAAATAGAATGACACAGTCAAGTAACTGAGCTATATGTATTATCTGACAAAACATTTATAGCTTATTTTGTACAATTTTTATGTGATGCAAAGTTAATTTGAGAGAAAAGACCTAATTAGCTGGAATTAGTGTAATAAAGAAACTCTTTTCAACTCCCAAAATGATGGGCAATATCACTAAATGGTTTAGTGGTTTTATCAATGAATAATTTTTCATTATCCGTGAGACCTGGAAACAAATTGGCATAGCCTCTCCTTAAATGACAATTTGATAATCTTTGTCAAGATATAAAATGTGCATATTATTAGGGAGGATGAGGCAGGCAGATCACAAGGTCAGGAGTTTGAGACCAGCCTGGCCAACATAGTGAAACCCCGTCTCTACTAAAAATACAAAAAATTAGCCAGGCATGGCGGCGGGTGCCTGTAAGCCCAGCTACTCGGGAGGCTGAGGCAGGAGAATTGCTTGAAACCAGAAGACGGAGGTTGCGGTGAGCCTAGATCACGCCATTGCACTCCAGTCCGGGTGATAGTGCCAGACTCTGTCTCGGAAAAAAAAAAAAAAAGAAAAGAAAAAGAAAAAAGTGCATATTCTTTGACCTGGCAATTCTGCTCTTAAAAATGAAATTACTTGAACATATGAAAAGGCATGTGTACAAGTATGCTTACTACAGCATAGTCTGTAATACCAAAAGCCTAGCAACAACCTAAATGTTCATCAATAGTAGTTGATGATATACCCATAGATTAAAATACTGTGCAGCCACAGGAAGAAAATTTAAATACTCATAAATGTTCCATATATTTTTAAAAATGACAAGATAAATTAAATGGCATAATGCCGTACTACCGCATGCTCGCTTGTTTTCCCAAAAGCATGCGTACCTGAGTGTCTATGGCTACCTGAAAATGCAAGGAATGTATCTGATAAATCAGAAAAGGATAGCAGTAGTTACTTCAAGAGATCTACCTGAGTAGAAACGAGACTCAATTTTCATTGTGTGCCATCTGAGCTTTTTCCTATTTAAAAAATTAAGTAAGCTCAGTAAAATGTAGAAATAGAAACATATTAATTATTTTAGATGTGTGGACAGTACAGTTTTCAATGCGCTTTCATCATTTTCTTATTTGTCACAACCCTATAAAGTAGGTATCTTTATCCTTATTTACACAGACAAGAAAAGCCCAAAGATAAAGTGACTGGTCAAGTTCATCATGCTGGCAAATGCTGAACTGGAGATGGAACTGAAATTCTGATTTCTGGACACACACTCCCTCTATGATTCCACACTACCTTTCTTGGAAACTAGGGAGTAATTGTTTGAAAACATGGCTAAAGGTTACCTCTAGGTTCTCTTTGACACTGTGTCCCACAGGTGTATCTGTCAACATGTCTGGTATTTCCCTCCTTCCCCATCTGTTTACTCTTCTACATATTTTTTTCTAAGTTAATTAGCCTCCAATCAAACAGCCATCTACATCAGAAAGCTGGGAGTCACCAGCTCTTTTACTCCTGCACCTCACCGACCACCAAATCCTATTGATCCAGGCTGCCTAATGTTACTCAAATCTCTCTTTTCCACTAACACTGCCTTTACCCAACCTCCCATTCTGGTTTGGACGACTCCAAGATTCCTCACTGAGCTAGCAGGTTTCAACCCACTCCAATCTATCTTGCCAGTCATCTCTCTAGAATATCAATCTGATGAGATCTCTGCCTGGCTGAAACTCCTTTAAAATGACCCAGTCTTCCAAGATATTATTCAAACTCATTTATGGAATTTATGAAAATAACTACATGATCTCAAACTCATCTCTCATTACTCTCCCTCTTTCTTACCCTTACTCCACTCTAGATCTCCCATATGATGGCCAAGTGCATGCCACATGGTTAGCCCTTCCAACCCCTTTGGCCACATCTCCTGGCATTCCTCTAATTGGACCTAACCCTCTGGCCATAATGCCCTATTAACAGTGATCCAAACAATTTGTTTCCTCTCATTCCTCTGTGACTGTGTATGTTTCATTTCCTTTGCCTGGAATACCTGTTTCGAGGCTAATTCCTTTTCCTTTCTGAGTCATCAAAGGGTAACGACCCCCAGAAGCCACCTGCTATAGTTTGAATGTTTGTCCCCTTCAAAACTCAGGTTAATACCGAAACCCCAATATGGTAGTATTGAGAGGTAGGACCTTTAAGAGGTGATAGGATCATGAGGGCTCTGCCCTCATGAAGAGATTAATTCATTCATGGATCAATGAATTAATGGGTTATCATGGGAATGGGATGGGTGGCTTTAAAAGAAGAGTAAGAGAAACCTGAGCTAGCATGCTCAACTCCCTCACCATGTGATGCCCTGCATGGCCTCAGGACTCTGCAGAGTCGCCACTGGCAGGGCTCTCACCAGATGTGGCCTCATAACAGTGAACTTCTTAGCATCCAGAACTGTAAGAAATAAATTCCTTTTCTTTATAAATTCTCCAGTTTCAGGTATTGTTATAAGCAACAGAACAGACTAAGATATCACCTTTGTCTCTTCCATCACAAACAAGCAACCCAGGCAGGCATTCCCACAGGATTCTGCTTACTTTGGTCAGCACTTAACATGTTACACAGATTGCATATGCTTGTCCCCTGCCAGCATATCCTGAGCTCCTTGAAGGCAGGGACACTGACACTGTTTTATATTCATGGCCTAGTGGTATATGGCATTATCATTACTATTTTCCAAATAAAAATAAATTCAGAGGACAAAAAATAGCTAAAATTTTACAAATCAAGCCACAGATTACAGTGCATGCTTTACGAACATACAAGAAACCAAACCATTAAACTAATAAAAATATGTAAAATATGAAACTAATGGGGTATATACGTTTTGAGAATAAGAAACAGGAAGAGGACTGTCTCCTGTCTTCACAGTTTGTTACAAGGAAAAATGATCCATTTTTTATTAACTTAAACATAGTTTAAAACTGCTTACAGACCTAATTTTATTGTGCTTTACTTTATTGGACTTTTTGAAAAACTGAAGATTTGTGACAACCCCGTGTAAAGCAAGTTTATCGCTGCCATTTTCCCCAACAGCATGTACTCACCTCACGTCTGTCACTGTAATTACTGCAATATTTCAAATTTAAATTTTTAAATTATGTCTTATAATGATCTGTGATCAGTGATCTTTGATGTTACTACTGCAATTGTTTTGGGGTGCCCTGAACCCACACCCATAACAAAGAGCTTAACTGATAAATGTTGTATGCATCCTGACTATTCCACCAACCAGCTTTTCTCTCTTCCCTCCCTCTCTCCTCTAGTCTCTCTATTCCTTGAGAGGCAACAATATTGAATTTAGATCAATTAATAACCTTACAACAGCCTCTAAGTGTTTAAGTGAAAGTCACGTGTCTCAGCCGGATGCGGTGGCTCATGCCTGTAATCCCAGCACTTTGGGAGGCTGAGGCGGGTAGATCACGAGCTCAGGAGTTCAAGACCAGCCTGGCCAAGATGGTGAAACCCCGTCTCTACTAAAAAATACAAAAAAAAATTAGCCAGGCCTGGTGTTGGGTGCCTGTAATCCCAGCTACTCGGGAGGCTGAGGCAGAGAACTGCTTGAACCCGGGAGGCAGAGGTTGCAGTGAGCCGAGATCACGCCACCGCACTCCAGTCTGGGCGACAGAGCGAGACTCCGTGTCAAAAAAAAAGGGTCACGGCTGGGCATGGTGGCTCGTGCCTGTAATCCAGCACTTTGGGAGGCCGAGGGGGGTGGATCACGAGGTCAAGAGATCGAGACCATCCTGGCCAACACGGTGAAACCCTGTCTCTACTAAAAATACAAAAAATTAGCCAGGCATGGTAGCGGGCACCTGTAGTCCCAGCTATTTGGGAGGCTGAGGTAGGAGAATGGTGTGAACCCAGGAGGCAGAGCTTGCAGTGAGCTGAGATCGCACCACTGCACTCCAGCCTGGGCGACAGAGCAAGACTCTGTCTCAAAGAGTCACTTGTCTCTCACTTCAAAAGGCAGAAGTGATGAAGCCTGTGAGAGCAAGGCATACCAAAGTCGAGACAGGCCGAAAGCCAGGTCTCCTATGCCAGGTAGTTAAGTTGTGACTGAAAAGGTAAAGTTCTCTAAGGAAATTAAAAGTGCTACACTAATGAACATATGAATGGTAAGAAAGCAAAATTGCCTTACTGCTTATGGAGAAAGAGTGAGTAACCTGGATAAAAGATTAAACGAAACAAACATTCCCTTTAGCCAAAGCCTAACCAAGAACAAGGCCCTTTCTTCAATTCTATGAAGGTTGAGAGAGGTAAGAAGTTGCAGAAGAAAGGGCAGAAGCTAGAAGAGGTTAATGAAATTTAAGGAAAGAAGCCATCTCTATAACATAAAAGTGCAATGTGAAGCAGCACATGCTGATGCAGAAGCTGTAGCAAGTTATCCAGAATACCTAGTTAAGATCACTGATGAAGGTGGCTACACTAAACAACAGATATTCAATGTAGACAAAACAGCCTTGTATTGGAAGATGCCATCTAGGACTTTCATAGTTAGGGAGAAGTCAATGACTGGCTTCAAAGCTTTAAAGGACAGATAACTTTCTTGTTGGGAGCTAATGCAGCTGGTGACTTTAAGTTAAAGCCAATCAGTCATTTATCACTCCAAAAATCCTAGGGTCCCTAAGAATCTTACTACATGTACTCTGCCTGGGCTACAGAAACGGAAGAACAAAGTTTGGTTGACAGAACATCTGTTTACAGCATGGTTTATTGACTATTTTAAGCCCAATGTTGAAACCTACTGCTCAGAAGACTCCTTCCAAAATACTACTGCTCACTGACAATGCAGCTGGTCACCCAAGAGTTCAGAGGGAGAGGTACAAGGAGATTAATATTGTTTTCAGTCTGCAAACACAACAGCCATTCTGCAGCCCACAGATCAAGAAGTAATTTTGACTTTCCAGTCTTATTAAGAAATACAAGGCCACACCAGAGATGCATGCACAAAGAGGATAAAACCATGTAAGGACACAGAAGGTTAGCCATCTGCAAGCCAAAAAGAGAGGTCTCAAAAGAAACCAGCAGATTGATCTTGGACTTCTAACCTCTAGAACTGTGAGAAAATGAATTCCTGTTGTTAAAGCTAAAAAAAAAAAAAAAGAAATACAGGGCCAAGCATGGTGGCTCATGCCTATGTTCCAAGCCTAGGCAACGTGGTGAAACCGCGTCTCTACAAAAAACAGAAAAATTAGCTGGGCATGGTGGCACACATCTGTAGTCCCAGCTACTCAGGAAGCTGAGGTAGAAGGATCACTTGAGCCTAGGAGGTTGAGACTGCAGTGAGCCATGATCGCGCCACTGTACTCCAGCCTGGGCAACACAGCAAGACCCTGTTTCAAAGGAGAGAAGAGAAGAGAGAGGAGAGGAGAGAAGAGAACAACAACTATCTTGGAACTAATTACCGGTATAGAAATTGGTTGAAGTTAAAAAACAATGAAGTGGGGGTTCGGTTTGCTTTATGTGCTCAACTGTTCCTCCAATGGGTATATGGTTCAGTAATTTATAACAACTACTTAAATTACTTATCTCATGTCATTTCTAAGGGAAAGACAAAGACATACAACATAATGTACTTTAACCCTATATTCTGCTGTCCAAACCAAAATAAAAAATCTAAGACCTGAGAGGCACATTTAAAGATGTCCAAAGTGGTCCGTGTTGTCCTATTTTCTAAGAGGTAAAAAGTCAGCAGGCCATGTTTTGGGTAAAAGAGGTAACTGCGGCTACTTTCACATTCACAGGCTATAAAAGCTACTGATTATCCTGATTATCTGCTGGGGTATTGGAAACTGCTATCAAAGTTTGCAAGTTACTTACCAATGTTTGTTTATTGTGCTGCTGGTATAACAATCGTTTTGCATAATTAACCCAATTACCACAAAAATGTTCACCAACAGACTATTATTCGTTTTCTAAGGACCAAAAATTGTAACTGTAGGCAGTTTCCAAATATTATATAAAACAGGTAGGCGTCCCTTGGTATATGCGGGGGATTGGTTCGTATAGCAAAATCCACGCACACTCAAGTCCTGCAGCCGGCCCTGCGGAACCACACATACTAAAAGTTGGTCTTCTACATACATGGGTTTTGCATCCTGGGAATACTATAATTTTGATCCATATTTAGTTGAATGAAATCTGCATGTAAGTGGATGCAAGCAGTTCAAACCCACGTTGTTCAAAAGTAGACTGTATATATACATGTTTGAAATCAGAAAGCATTTTCCCAAAAGATTTCATAAACACCTATTAGTTATCCAAACTAAGTACCTTAAAGACTTTTAAATCCATACTGAGCCTTAAGTACAAGATCCCTTTGCTATTCCTGTATTTACTCAGTCCTCGAATACTGACAGTAAGTTTGGACAGTGAGGGGGATAACATCATCTGAATCTATGTGGTTCCTTAATTTCAAGTGATGTATACCAACTGACAGTGACAAACCTATTTTAAAAAACTTTTACCAGAAGCTCTCCAAACTCCAGCATCAAAGAGAAAGATTCTGAATACTGTAGGCTATCTATGTTGTATTTACTGTATTAACAGTCTAAACAGCCTTAACCACCACATATAACAAAGACTTGGGAACAAATGTCCAGAAGTCTAATACTTAGCATGCTGTATTAACTGCTCTCTCCATACCCTTGTAATAGTAGGTTTAGGAACTATCCAAGATTCAATTCGTTGGTGGTAGCTACTGTGTCTGGCGTAGGAGACCCAGCAAAGGTTGTTTGGGGAGTGGGAGCAAGCAAGAAACCTGAGCAAGGTCAGGGACTCTTGACAGGGAGACGACTGGAATAGCGGATGAAGAACTATGTGGGGCGAGGCCCTGAGGTAGATTTCTCGGGACATTTCCATCATGCCTGCATGGCTCCCAGGAGAAGTATAAAGACCTTATTCTCCTCAGCTCCCTGGATGTCCGCCAGGCCTGACATATTTGCTGTTGAAAAGGTGGAGAGAGATGAACATATATTGCCTACTAACCTACTGTGCCAAAGCAGGTAACTCAATGTACATTAAAAAGTATAAACATGGGCCGGATGTGGTGGCTCATGCCTGTAATCCCAGCACTTTGGGAGGCCGAGGCTAGCGGATCACGAGGTCAGGAGTTTGAGACCACCCTGGCCTGACCAATATGGTGAAACCCCGTCTCTACTAAAAATACAAAAATTAGCCAGGGGCGTGGTGGTGCTCGCCTGTAGTCCCAGCTTACTCGGGAGGCTGAGGCAGAAGAATCGCTTGAACCCGGGAGGCGGAGGTTACAGTGAGCCAAGATCGTGCCACTGCACTCCAGCCTGGGCAACAGAGCGAGACTCCATCTGCCAAAAAAAAAAAAAAGGCAAACAAAAGAAAAGAAGTATAAACATGTCAGGGATTGCTTTTTTTTTTTTTTTCCCTTGAGACAGAGTTTTGCCCTTGTTGCCCAGGCTGGAGTACAATGGCGTGATCTTGGCTCATGGCAACCTCTGCCTCCCGGGTTCAAGCAATTCTCCGGCCTCAGCCTCCCAAGTAGCTGGGATTACAGGTGCCTGCCACCATGCCCAACTAATTTTTTGTATTTTTAGTAGAGACGGGGTTTCACAATGTTGGTCAGGCTGGTCTCTGAATTCCTGACCTCAGATATCCACCCGCCTCGGCCTCCCAAAGTGTTGGGATTACAGGCATGAGCCACCGCGCCCGGCCGCTTTTTTTTTTTTTTAAGATGGAGTCTCACTCTATCGACCAGGCTGGAGTGCAGTGGCACGATCTCGGCTCACTGCAACCTCTGCCTCCCGGGTTCAAGCCATTCCCCTGCCTCAGCCTCCAGAGTAGCTGGGACTATGGGTGCCCGCCACCACGCCTGGCTAATTTTTGTATTTTTAGTAGAGATGAGGTTTCACCATGTTGGCCAGGCTGGTCTCGAACACCTGACCTCAGGTGATCCACCTGCCTCGGCCTCCCAAAGTGCTAGGATTACAGGCATGAGCCACCGCGCCTGGCTGTCAGGGATTGCTTGTAAATGTACCGTAAGTAACACGACACAAGAAATGTAAAAATAGAAATGGTAAAGTCTCGCTATAAGATTTAATTATTTACAATCTTTAGGAAATAAGTCACAAACTATTTTCTCTATTTCTTTGAAAAATATAAAAATTGGGCAAGGCATAAAAGTAACAATTACTTCCAAAGTTGATACTGATTTGCATTTAAAGCACCAATATTTGAACATGTAATACTATAAAAACGTGTACTTAGCCTACACATTAGAGATAATACATTAGATGGCTTCTGAGGCACTATTTTTTTTAAAAAGGATTTAGATACTTAAATTTGAAGTGCATGTGGGAAAAAAAAATTTTAACAAAGTATTTGCTCATTACCTGTATGTTTTCGAAGATGTTCTTTAAAATGTCCAAAATGGTCAAACTGTTTCTCACAGTACTGACATACATGAATTTTTTTCCCAGTTCTTTGCTTCTTACTGACTCCACCTTCTTCAAGGTGGTAACAATTTAGGTGCTGTTTCCATGCGCTCTCTCGAAGATATCGTTTATTGCATATTTCACACTTGAAACTCTCAGTGGAGTGTGATTTCATGTGTTCCTTAAAATGGTAAAACAATTTAAATGAACGGTTACATTTCTCACAATGGAACAAGTCCTTCACATGTGACAGCTGAAGTTCCACAATTTCAATACCTTCTACCTGTTTGCTCGTGGGGTCAGATGGACAGCCATCTTCTTTAATCTGCCCTTTTCTGTCACCTTGACGGTACTTGCTGGTAATATCTGCCAACAGTGCTAGAGCAGAATCATCAGAGGAACCTGTGCTCTGTATGTACTTTACGGACTGCTTGGCAGAAGCCACTTCCTCTAATGTTTCGATGCCTTCATCTTCCACTTCAATGGTGCCTTCGGCAATCTCTACCTCAATTTCAACAGGTTCTGATTCTGCAGATGGCAATGACTCAGTGATAACATTTGAAGTTTCTGCAATCTTCCTTTTTTTGGCCTCATTTTTTCCTGTGGTATTTTCCTCTAAGGGAGCTGAGTTTTCTTTGTTCCTGAAATACATAATGTAGGGGTTTAAAAAATCTATAAGAAGATCCTACCAGGCTTTTTTGAAGAAACTGATAAAGTGGCAATAAAATTTATATAAACAGTTATAAAACAAGACTGCAGGGCTTATCCTACCTGATTTCAAGACTTAAAGCTACAGTAATTAAGACAATAGTACTGGTGAAAGCATAGACACGAAGATTAATGGAATAAAGTCCATGGAAATAGACCCACGCTTAGTCAACTGATTTTTATGGGGGAAAAAAAGGTGCCAGTCAGGTGCAGTGGCTCATGCCTGTAATTGCAACACTTTGGGAGGCCAAGGCAGGTGGATCACCTGAGGTTGGGAGTTTGAGACCAGCCTGACTAACATGGGGAAATCCCGTCTCTACTAAAAATACAAAATTAGCTGGGCATGGTGGCATGCCTGTAATCCCAGCTACTCGGCAGGCTGAGGCAGGAGAATCGCTTGAACCCAGGAGGCAGAGGTTGGGGTGAGCCAAGATCGCACCATTGCACTCCAGCCTGGGCGACAAGAGCGAAACTCTGTCTCAAAAAAAAAACAGAAAAGTTCCAAGGTAATCATTTAACAGTGGTGCTAGAACAATTATGTGCATGGGAAAAATAAGCCTCAACCTTTACCTCATATCGTACATGAAAAATTAATTCAAAATGGGTCACAGACCTAAATTTAAGAATTAGTAAATTTCTAGAAGAAAATAGGAGAAGACCTTAGTGACATTGGTTAGTGAAAGATTTCTCATTCTCTCACCCAGGCTGGAGTGCAGTGGTGTGATGTTGGCTCACTGCGGCTTCAACCTCTTGGGCTCAAGTGATCCTCCCACCTCAGCCTCTCAAGCAGCTGGGACTATAGATGCATGCCATCACACTCAGCTAATTTTATTTTTGATAGAATCGAGGTCTCACTATGTCACCCAGGGTGGTCTTGAACTCCTGGGCTCAAGTGATCCTCCTGCCTCGGCCTCCCAGAGTACTAGGATTACAGACATGAGCTATTGTGCCCAGCTGACAGATTTCTTCTTTTTTGTTTGTTTTTTTTTGAGATGGAGTCTCGCTCAGTCACCCAGGCTGGAGTGCAGTGGCATGATCTTGGCTCACTGTAAGCTCCGCCTCCCAGGTTCACGCCATTCTCCTGCCTCAGCCTCCCAAGTAGCTGGGACTACAGGCGCCCGCTACCACGACCAGCTAATTTTTTGTATTGTATTTTTAGTAGAGATGGGGTTTCACCGTGTTAGCCAGGATGGTCTCGATTTCCTGACCTTGTGATCTGCCCGCCTTGGCCTCCCCCAAAGTGCTGGGATTACAGGCGTGGGCCACCGTGCCCAGCCTGCCCAGCTGAAAGATTTCTTAAACAGCATACGAAAGGCAGAAATCATAACAGCAAAAATTGATAAAATAGATTTCATCAAAATTAAAAACTGCCCTCTGAAATACAGTTAATAAAAAAGCAAGCCACAGGCCAGAAGAAAATAGTTGCAAACATTTATCTGTCAAAGATCAGAAGAAAATAGTTACAAACATTTATCTGTCAAATATTTTGTGTGTGGTTTTTTTTTTTTTTTTTTTTTGAGACAGAGTATCTCTCTTGTGGCCCAGGCTGGAGTGCAGTGGCACGATCCTGGCTCACTGCAACCTCTGCCTCCCGGGTTCAAGTGATTCTCCTGCCTCAGCCTCCTGAGTAGCTGGGATTACAGGCTCCTGCCACCATGCCTGCCTAATTTCTGTATTTTTTAGTAGAGACGGGGTCTCACCATGTTGGCCAGGGTGGTCTTGAACTACTGACCTCAGGTGATCTGCCCACCTCGGCCTCCCAAAGTGCTGGAATTACCGGTAAGAGCCACTCTGCCCAGCCTAAATATCTTATATCTAGAGTGAAGAAAGGATTCTCACAACTCAGTAAACTCAGTAAAAGACGACACCTGTTGGGAGACAATTCTCCTTGAGTCTCTTCAGTTTCCTCACATCTCGTGAACTGAAAACTTTCGGTTTGGATGTTTGCAGTATAGTATAGTACATGAAAGGGCAGGTTTATTGTCCAATATAATAAAGAGAATGCCCCCACTCTGGAAAAAACGTTAGGCAGGTTTGTTTGTAGTCCACTATAAAAATTTTGAGATTCCTAAGCTGGAGATTCTTCAGCTATAATATAAATCAATCTTATGCATTCACCTGGGCCACTCTATGTCACTCTTGTGGGACTTGAGGGGAAGGGAAAACTGGTATAAAAATGAAATTTATACTGCTTGCTATGTAGAGAGTAATAAGGTCCTTTCTTTCTGACTCAGAAGTCTTCTATCTTCTTCCAGCATCCATGACACTGTGGCAGGAAAACTTGTAGGCTTGCAAGTAGAGTAAAATCTCATAGCTCTTGCCAGTTTTTTGGCATTGAGAATAAGATGCTGGGAAAAAAAAAAAAAGGCTTTCTGGAAAAGGAAGGATGAGGCATCACAGAGCAACTGATTGGATTTGAGGGAAGTCCATGGGAACCAGCAGCAAACATGTTGACTACACTGTATAGTCAACAAAGCAATAAATGGCCCTCTACTTTACTGCCTATTATTATGGGTTGAATTGTGTTCCGGCAAAAGGTATGTTGAAGTCTTGGCCCCTAATATCTGTGAATAGGCCTTATTTGGAAGTAAGTGTGCAGATATAACTGAGTTAAGATGACATCTGGCCGGGCGCGGTGGCTCACGCCTGTAATCCCAACACTTTGGGAGGCTGAGGCGGGAGGATCAACTGAGGTCAGGAGTTCGAGACCAGCCTGACCAACATAGAGAAACCCCATCTCTACTAAAAATACAAAAATTAGCCGAGCATGGTGGCACATGCCTGTAATCCCAGCTATTTGGGAGGCTGAGGCAGGAGAATCACTTGAACCCAGGAGGTGGAGGTTGTGGTGAACCGAGATCGTGCCATTGCACTCCAGCCTGGGCAACAAGAGTGAAACTGTCTCAAAAAAACAAAAACAAAAACAAAACAAAACAAAAAAAAACAACATCGGGTGCAGTGGCTCACGCCTGTAATCCCAGCACTCTGGGAGGCCAAGGCAGGCGGATCAACTGAGGTCGGGAGTTTGAGACCAGCCTGACCAACACAGAGAAACCCTGTCTCTACTAAAAATACAAAATTAGCCAGGCATGGCGGTGCATGCCTGTAATCCCAGCTCCTCGGGAGGCTGAGGCAAGAGAATCGCTTGAACCCAGGAGGTGGAGGTGGCTGTGAGCCGAGATGGCACCATTGCACTCCAGCCTGGGCAATAAGAGTCAAACTCAGTCTCAAAAAAAATAATGAGGTTATTAAGACAAGCCTTAATTCAATATAATTAGTGTCTCTACAAGGAAGAAGAAACCTGGACACAGGAGAAAGCCATTATGAAGACAGAGAAGATGGCAATGTGAAGATGAAGGCAGAGATTGGAGTTCTGCTACCATAAGCCAAGAAACACCTTTTAGCCAGAAGCCAGAAGAGGCAAAAAGGATGCTCCCCTTAGTGTCTTGGGAGGGATCATGGCACTATGAACACCTTGATTTCAGACATTTAGCCTTCAGAACTGAGAAACAACACGTTTCTGTTGTTTAAAGCCATCCAGTTTATGGTACTTTGTTACAGTAGTAGCTTTAGGAAACAAAAGTACCTATTTATGAAGCAAAACTTGGAAGGTGGTTGCAGGAAGAGTATTGGGCAGCAAGTTCAAGAACAGCTGCTGAAATGGTGCCCTGGTTATTGCAAACTCTTCTGTGGGAGAGAGACTCTTTTATCAACCTGGTACCATGTCTGCCCCATGGTTAACAACCATACTAAGATTCATTGGGAATGGGTGGGTGGGACAGAAGGTTCTGCCTCTTTTCAGACAAGTTACAATAATATGCACCTACAATGAATGTAAAAGAAGGGAAATTTGCGATTGCTATAGGCAGAAGCCAGGTGAGTCACAGCTTTGGACGGTTCACATGGGAGATGATGGGAGAACATAATGCTTATCAAGGAAGAATGATAAAACCTGGGCCAGCTTTGGGCTCCGTCCTTCCTGTAGTTTATCATGTCCACCTTTGATTCATTTGGAGAGGACAGTAAAAGGTTTCCAAGTTTTTTTTGCAGTCAGTCTTGGCTTCTATAAGGGCCCTCTTTGAGAGATGTCTTTGAGACAAACTCCTGTGGGAAACCATAGATAAGATACTGAATATATAGAGCCTTCCAGTCCAATTGGGTTTACAATGCTGATGAAGATTCTCACCAGGGAATGAGAAAAGGATCCAAAGTAATATGAATTCTTGCAGTCAATGCTGCTGAAAAGCTCCCTAACCTTTATGTTAAAACCAGGCAAACAAATAACAACAGGGCAGCAATGTCCAGAATTAAGGTGTAATTTTTTTTTTTTTTTTTGGTGGGGGTAGAGAGACAAGGTCTCACTATGTTGCTCAGGCTGGTCTCAAACTCCTGAGCTCAAGTGATCCTCCCACCTTGGCCTCTCAAAGTTCTAGGATTATGGGCGTGAGCCACTGCGCCTGGCCAAGGTGTACTCTTTAGTCACTACTGTCCAAGTCAAACCTGAGTCAAGTCAAAAAGGACATAAACCTCACAACCCCAAATGCAAAGTAATATGCAGGGAGCCAATGAATCAAGGAATCCCCGAAGCTGAAATAGATCGGTGTCAGCAGGGATGACGTTACACTGACTGAGGTCATTGGGTGGGCTGAAAACACTGGAGGTTTGTTTAGTCAAGCCACGTGCAGCTTCTGTGCTGCTTGAAACCAAAAGTAAATGTGCCTTACTTATTGGCACAGTCACTTTTCTCCCTCCACATCTCTTCCTCCTCTACCCTCTCCTTTCACTTCAGTGCTTTTAGGAGAAAGATAATTAGGAGTGGAGCCAAATTCTCCCTATTCCCAAAGGGGACTGAAAGCAATATACTCATCCAAGTATACTGGAGAAAACTCAGGAATGGGAGGACTCAAGCTTCCATGGCTATGTCAGATTAAGGTGCCAAACTCACCATACCACTTTTCCATGGGGAGAGGATGGACTTGCATTTTTTAACTGATGGGGTTTGGGCATGGTTCACAGCAGGAAAGGGACGCTATCCTGACCTTGTGGTACGGCTGATTCTATGTATACTGTTGTTGCTTCAATATGTGAATGTATAGCAGGAAGTGCATTTATACTTCTTCATCCCATAAGTACCAGAGGGAATCACCCCAACTGGGAAGAAAAGCTAACAGAACAGTGGAGCAAACCTGCAAACCTCCCTGGCATTTGCCGCTAGTGGTGAGGTCAGGATTTAGTGCAGTGTCTCTATCTTCTGATGTCTAGTTTATGTTATATATTGATGATATCCTGTTGACTGGTAAATCAGAAGTCTCAGTCTCAAAGGCTGACTGCAATGTTATCACCTCCATCAGCAGGGGTTGCTGATAAACCCCAGCAAATTTCAGAGGCCTACTCATCAGGTAAAGTTTATAAAGATAGATTCATAACACTCCATCCATCCAGCAGTAAAAGAAAAACTGTTTCTTCTCCTATCCTCCTCCCAACAAAAATAAAGCCCAGTATCCTACTGGACTCTTTGGGTGCTGGACAGTATGTGCCTTACTTAGGCATTCTACTTTCTCCTTTCTATCAACTAACCTGCAAGCAAAACAGCAACCTCTAAGTGGGGCTCCAACCAACAGGCTGCTTTGGAAGTTAACAATCGAACTGCAGTGCATTCTCTCTACCTTTAGGGCCCCACAGCGCTAATGAACCCTTTGAGCTACTAGTCTGAGCCTGATGCTTTTGTAGATTAGAGCTTCTGGCAAAAGGAGGCAGCCTCTACCCAACGGTTATTACTTGGGTTTTGGACTTGCTGAACCCTGACACAGCTCCCAAGGTACACCAAATCTGAGAAAATTAGTTTGCTGTTGGGCTCTTGTTGAAACTGATCCCTAACTACTGATACAGGCCCTGAGGTTCTCCAGTCTGATATTCCCATTTGGGGGTGAGTAAACTCAGACTTCATGACTAACAAGCTGAGAAATGCCCACCAAGTGTCACTTGTCAAATAGAAATGGTATACTTAAGAAAGTAGTGGGCCCCCTCAGCCATCATGAAAAAGTAGCAGCTCCCTAACTGTTGCCCAAAGCAAAATCACTAGATTAATGGAGCCCTTAATTAACTGATGGCTTGGCTAAGCTGAAATTTGATGGTGTTCACTGGGCTGCTGCAAGTGCTCAGCCTCTGCACCAACAATGAAAACCCAAAGCAGACATGGTCATTCTGCTCAGTGGGCAGAACTCAAGGCTGTCCTCATGACTCTGGTCAACATTCCCCCAAATTAACCTTGCTATATTTTTACTGGCACTTCCATTGCTGCCAATGGTCTAGCTGTTTAGTCTGCTACTTGGAAGACTTGGCAGATTAAAGACATCCACGCCTCTGGGGCCACAACTGTGGAAAAAATAGCAGCTGTTGCCGGAATTATCTGGGTCACTCATTCAGATGTGCAAGATCCTTAGGGACTATTCTCTAATGAGACCAACTGGAATCAAGATGCTAACCAAGCCTGCACTGCCCAGATTGTCACTAATGAAGCCTACAGCCAACATTATTCTGGATATGGTAACACATGCACCACCATCAGAGACTGGGCACAAATTAGAGGACCCTATGTTTCTTAGGCAGAAGTCTGCCACTGTTACGTCAGACTTGACACCTGTTACAACTTGGTCTGCTTGTCTCATAGTGAAGGATCACATAACACACAGAGCATTGTCTCTGACTGTTCCTTGCAGACTGTACTGGAGCTGTGACCCCACTGCAGGGCTATCAGTGGTGCTTCACCATTGCCGACATTTCTGACACTTCTTTTTTTTTGGAGACGGAGTCTCGCTCTGGAGCCCAGGCTGGAGTGCAGTGGTGCAATCTCAGCTCAAAGCAACCTCCACCTCCCTGGTTCAAGTAATTCCCCTGCCTCAGCCTCCCAAGTAGCTGAGATTACAGGTGCACGCCACCACGCCTGGCTAACGTTTTTGTATTTTTAGTAGAGACAGGATTTCACCACGTTGGTCAGACTGGTCTCAAACTCCTGACCTCAGGCAATCTGCCCACCTCAGCCTCCCAAAATGCTGGGATTACAGGTGTGAGCCACCCCGCCATGCTGACATTTCTTTAGGTTACACTGTTCCTGTTCCAGTTTCATCAGCTGGTTCTGGCCACACTACTGTGGCTCTTGAAACTAATCTATGTCTTATGTTCACCTTTCTATACCATCTGCAGTCTGATAATGGTTCAGTTTTATCACATATACAAAAATGACCACAAAAGCTAATCAATAACAGTCAAGGTACTGATGGATGTTTCATGCTACCATCCATAGATACTGAGTACCTTGTTGAGTATGGCGACAGCTTTCTCAAACAATGACTCAAAATGATTTCTGACTCTACTTCCCTCACCTCCTCTTTGCCCAAAAATCTGAGTAAAGCAGTTTGATCACTGAATTTAGCTGTCCCTAGAAAGGGATCATGTCTTCTTGGCTACTTCGTGGATAATGATGAAGACAGAAGGGGAGGGAAGTAATATAAACCCAATCTGAAAAAGCAGGATTCTGTGCCCTGAATTTTTGTTTGTTTGTTTGTTTGTTTGTTTTTGAGATGGAGTTTCGCTCTTGTTGCCCAGGCTAGAATGCAATGGCACGATCTCGCTTACTGCAAACTCCACCTCCCAGGTTCAAGTGATTCTCCTGCCTCAGCCTAAGTAGCTGAGATCACAGGCATGTGCCACCAGGCCCAGCTAATTTTGCATTTTTTTTTTTTTTTTTAGTAGAGATGGGAGTTCACCATGTTGGTCAGGGCTGGTCTCGAACTCCTGACCTTAGGTGATCTGCCCACCTCAGCCTCCCAAAGTGCTGGGATTACAGGCATTAACCACCGCGCCTGGCCCGCCCTGAACATTCTTAAACATTTTCTTTTCCCCAACAATAATCCTGGAATAGCCTGGTACCTCTTAAAGGTGACAGCCTGGTCAAAGCCAGGGTTAGGAAATTCGAACTTCATTCTAGTTCAGCCATCTGGATTCTCTTAATGGAGTGACATCATCTTATAGGAATACTGACCACTTGATTGAATTCACTGCTTGCCAAGTACACTCACTTATAATAGCCCATGTGAGCCAAAGTGGGAAACATAATGGGTCTCTAAGTTTTAAATGTCCTTGCCCTTCTTGTACACCTGACCTTACCAGATGAAAGGTCTGGATAAGAGGAGGGGATGACTGGAAAAGAGGTGAAGGAGGAATGACAATCTTGCCATCTAGGGAGAGAAACATCTTACGACTCCAGAAGATATGGGGCAGGGAGGGACAATAATCTTTGTCAAGCTGGGCGTGGTGGCTCACACCTATAATACCAGCACTTTGGGAGGCTGAGGCGGGAGGATCGCTTGAGTCCGGGAGTTTAAGAACAGCCTGGAGAACATAGTAAGACCCCATCTCCACAAAAAATTATAAAAGATTAGCTGGGCATGGTGGCACATGTCTACAGTCTCAGCTCCTTTGGGAGGCTGAGGTGGGAGGATCATCTGAGCCTGGGAAGTTATAGCTGCAGTGAGCTGTGATTGCACCACTGCACTCCAGCCTGGGTGACACAGTGAGACCCTGCCTCCAAAAACAAAACAAAACAAACCAACTTTGTCTTTCAGAACTGCCCCTAGAACCTTTCAAATTAAGAAAAATGCTCAGTTGCAGGTCTCTCCAATGGCTATAAGCATTTTTAAACTGACTGCTGTGTTTGCCATTCCCTGCCAAGTGGTTTCCCTTAATTTTACCAACATGTCTTCTAAAAACAGCTGGGGATGACTCCTGTGTGTCGCAGGCAAAACACCATGCTCCACTACCATTCTCATAGCTGAGATCAGTCCATGAGGTGGACAGTTACTACTCAAGTCAGCTGGCATTCAGGAGCTTGTGATAAATAGGACAGACTCGGCTGAGAGTGGTGGCTCACACCTGTAATCCCAGCACTTTGGGATGCTGAAGCAGGCGGATCACTTGAGGTCGCGAGTTCGAGACCAGCCTGGCCAACGTGGTGAAACTCCGTCTCCACTAAAAACACAAAAGTTAGCTCAACTTAGTGGCACGTGCCTGTAGTCCCAGCTACCAGGGAATCTGAGGCGGGAGAATCACTTGAACCTGGGAGGTAGAGGCAGTGAGCCAAGATCATGTCACTGCACTCCAGCCTGGGTGACAGAGCAGGACTCCATCTCAATAAATAAATAAATAAATAGGAAAGAAGTCAACTGACTGTCCTGTCCTCAGTCTCTCCAAAAACTAGAGCTAGACTGAATCATTCTAACTGAACTGGGAAAGCAGACTACATTGGAGGCTATATCAATCTGTGCCTCTACACTGACGCAGGTTCGTGCCTACTTTGGAGGCACGAACAACTGCAAATAGTACTTTCCTTTCAGGGTTCCTATGTGCCCCTGGGACTGTGCTTCTTGTGTGGAAGCCAGGTACTAATTTCCTTGCCTCACAAAAATACGATGACTGGCAAGGCGCGGTGGCTCGTCCCTGTAATCCCAGCACTTTGGGACTCCGAGGCAGGTGTGTTACTTGAGGTCGGGAGTTGGAGACCCGTCTGGCCAACATGGAGAAACCTCATTTCTGCCAAAAATACAAAAATTAGCAGGGTGAGATGGCAGGTGCCTGTAATCCCAGCTACTAGGGAGGCTGAGGCAGGAGTATTGCTTGAGCCCAGAAGGCAGAGGTTGCAGCGAACTGAGATTGCGTCACTGCACTCCAGCCTGGGCAAAGAGTGAGACTCCGTCTCAAAAAAACAAAACAAAACAAAATGATGACTTACACCTAAGAGGTGGTTATAAGAGACCATCAAGTGTTTAAGGAAGATCAAGCAGCCCTCAGGTGACTGTGAAGGTCTCATTTAAGGATACTCTTGGTTAGAAATTCTCAAAGGGATGCTTCCTAGAATAATAACTGACTTATTTATGCACATCCCGTGGGCAGTTTTCCCTAATAGGAGTAATCCAATTAAAAAAGTGGTACAACATTGTGCATGACTTAAGCTGATATGTTCACTGATATCACTTGGGCTCTGGAAGGCATTTATGTCAGCTTCAAGCCACTGGGGCCAGGTTTATTATGAATGAAAAACTTGCCCTAGTAGACATCCTCCCTATAGGACAATGTGGAGCCTGTATAATTGTAAAGCATCTTGCTGTACTTAGATTAATGCCCAGGGCTAAGTGGAAAAGTCAATACAGAAACCGAAAAGGAAAGTCACCTGTTTTTCTAGGGATTTGTTCAGTTGGCTGAGTCCAGAATGAACCTTAGTGTGGTGGGTGCATGATTAAGGTCAACACGGCAGGGTGGCCAAATCCTGCTGCTTGAAGTTCTGTTGACTTCAATAAATCCTTAAATAAATCCAGTATGAGAAAAACTGAATGGATTAGGTCCTGGTCCCCGTGTTTTTTGTTTGTTTTTGGGACAGAGTTTCACTCTTGTTGCCCAAGCCAGAGTGCAATGGCGCGATCTCAGTTCACTGCGGCCTCAGCAATTCTCCTGCCTCAGCCTCCTGAGTAGCTGGGATTACAGGCATGTGTCACCGTGCCCAGCTAATTTTTTTGTATTTTTAGTAGAAACGGGGTTCCACCACGTTAGCCAGGCTGGTCTCGAACTCCTGACCTCAGATGATCCGCCCGCCTCGGCCTCCCAAACTGCTGGGATTACAGGCATGAGCCACCGCACCCAGCCAGGTCCTGGTCCCTACGGTCAGATTAATCAGAGCGGCTAAAGAAGTGCTGTACTTATGGGGAAAATTCAGTACCAGCCAGGATAATACAGAAACAAGGATATGGAACAAGACAACTCTCCATGGATACTCATAATGTTTCTGCATGTCTTATAAACAAAGACATTGAGAGCCTTTTATTTTGGACTATCTTTTCAAAGTTGTCTGTATAGCAAAGGACTTTGGAAAACAGAGCCTGTCCTCTTCCAGAGTGGAGAGTAGGTTTATTTATTGTCCAGTATAATAATGTTTCCTCTACAGCAAAGGTTAGGCAGGTTTGCTTGCAGCTCATTATAGAAGATTTGGGTTTCCTAAAGCTCAGAATTCCTCAACTGTGATGCAAACAACTGTGAGCACGGTACACACCTAGGCCACTGTGTCACCCCTGTGGGACTAGGGGGACAGGGAACAAGAAACACTGATACAAACATGGAACTCATGCTGCTTTCTTTGCTCTAAGTAATCAAGCCCTTTTCTGACTCAAGAGTCTCATGTCTCTTGCGGGCATCCAGGAAACTGTTAGCTAAAAAGTTACTACCTTGCAAACAGGATAAAATCTCAGACCCCCACAATGCTGCCCCCTTCTTGACAATAACCCCATTTTTAAAAACAGGCAAAAGATTTGATCAGGCACCTTGCCAAAGAATACAAACAGATGGCAAAAAAGCCGATTAAAAAATATCCAACACCTTTAGTCATTAGAGAAATGCAAATTTAAATCACCATATACCCACCAGCCCAGCTAAAATAAAAAAAAGCCTGACTGTATCAAGTATTAACAAGGCTGTGAAAAACTGGAGCATTCATAGGCTGCAGAATGGAATGTAAAATGGCACAACCATTTTTGAAAAAGAGTCTGACAGTATCTTAAAATATTAAACATATATTTACCATACAAGCCAGCTATTCTACTAAGAGGTATCTACCAAGAAAAATGAAAGCGTATGTCCAAAAACTTGTTACACAAACGTTCATAACCACTTTATTTGTAATAGCCAAAAACTGGAAACAACCTAAATGTCCATCAACAGGTGAATCAATAAATGGTGATATATCCATACAATGGAATACTTAGCAGGAAAAAGGAATGAACTACTTATACACACACTAATATACGTGAATTTCTTTCTTTTTTGATCCACCCGCCTTGGCCGCCCAAAGTGCCAAGATTATAGGCGTGAGCCACCGTGCCCAGCCTTTTTTTTTTCCTCCCTCTGTCTCCCAGGCTGGAGTGCAATGGCATGATCTCGGCTCACTGCAGCCTCTGCCTCCCAGGTTCAAGCGATTCTCCCCCCTCAGCCTCCCGAGTAGCTGGGATTACAGGCATCCGCCATTATGCCCAGCTAATTTTTGTACAGACGGGGTTTCGCCATGTTGGCCAGTCTGGTCTTGAACTCCTGACCTCAGGTGATTTGCTCGCCTCGGCCTGCCAAAGTGCTGGGATTACAGGCGTGAGCCACTGTGCCCGGCATGAATTTCAAAATAATTATGGCAAGTGAAAGAAATTAGACAAGCACTACCATACTATTACATGCACATAAAATTGTAGGGATGAAGATAGGAATAGGGAGAGAGGAATGGATTACAAAATTGCACAAGGAAACTAGAGAGTGATAGATGTGTTTATCACTGTGATAATGGCTTCACAAGAATATACATGCATGTTAAAAGTCATCAAACTGTGTACTTTAATATGTGCAGCTTATATTATACCTTATTAAAGTTTTAAAAATATTAATACTACAATAACATACCACTACATATCCAATTAGAATGACTAAAGCAATAGTCAGCAAACTCTGGCCTAACAGTAGTAGCATGTTTTACATCAACGTTTTATTAAAACATAGCTACACCCATTCATTTACATACTGTCTATAGCTGCCTTGCTACAACAGCAGATCTGAGTAATTGCAACAGAGACTACATGGCATTTAAGTCTAAATATTTATGTCCCTTTAATAAAATGTTTGTCATCTCCTGACCTAAAGTTTAAAAAACCCTTGACAATATCAAGTGCTGGTGAAGACAGGGCATAAGTAGTTGTGTTGCACACAAATATGTAAATGGATAAAACCACTTTTTATTTTGAGACAGGGTCTCGTTCTGTTGCACAGGCTGGAGTGCAGCGGCACGATCACTACTCACTGCAGCCTCAACCTCCTGGGCTCAAGCAATCCTCCTACCTCAGCTCCCCAAGTAGCTGGGACTACAGGCATGTGCCACCACACATAGCTAGTTAAAAATTTTTTTTTTTTTTTTGTAGAGATAGGGTCTCACAATGTTGCCCAAGCTGGTCTTGAACTCCTGGGATCAAGGTATGCTCCCGCCTTAGCCTCCCAAAGTGCTAGGATTACAGGCATGTGCCACCATACCCAGCATATAAAACTACTTTTTTTTTTGAGAAAAAAAAAAAAAAGCACTCTTGTCACTCAGGCTGGAGTACAATGGCATGATCTTGGCTCACTGCAACCTCTGCCTCCCAAGTTCAAGCGATTCTCCTGCCTCAGCCTCCCAAGTAGCTGGAATTACAGGTGCCCACCAGCACACCCAGATATTTTTTTGTATTTTTAGTAGAGATGGGTTTCACCATGTTGCCAGGCTGGTCTCAAACTCGTGACCTCAGGTGATCCACCTGCCTCGGCATCCCAAAGTGCTGTGATTACAGGCATAAACCACCACACCCGGCCATAAAACCAAAAAACTTCCAAACTGTTTTTGTTTTTTTTTTTTAAACTTCCAAACTGGCCGGGCGCGGTGGCTCACGCCTGTAATCCCAGCACTTTGGGAGGCTGAGGCGGGCGGATCACGAGGTCAGGAGATCGAGACCATCCTGGCTAACACGGTGAAACCCCATCTCTACTAAAAATACAAAAAATTAGCCGGGTGTGGTGGCAGGCGCCTGTAGTCCCAGCTACTCCGGAGGCTGAGGCAGGAGAATGGCGTGAACCCGGGAGGCGGAGCTCGCAGTGAGCCGAGATCACACCATTGCACTCTAGCCTGGGCGACAGAGCGAGACTCCGTCTCAAAAAAATAAATAAATAAATAAAATAAATAAAATAAAAGAAAGAATTATTTAAAAAACTTCCAAACTGTTTTCCAAAGTTAAATGTACACATACCAAACAACTAAGCTCTATTCCACTTGTAGATGTTTACTAAGAGAAATGAAAGCATATATCCACTCAAAGATTTGTATACAGTAGCATTATTTTAATAGATAAAATCTTAAAAAAAAAACATGCAAAAGTCATCAGATAAACAAACTGTAGCATACCCACACTGTGGAATACTACTCAACAATGAAAAGGAACAAAATAACACCCACAACCACCTGGACAAATCTCTAAAACACAATGCTAAGGTAAATAAAGTCAAACATGAAC
This sequence comes from Pan troglodytes, assembly GCF_028858775.2. Lineage (NCBI taxonomy): Eukaryota > Metazoa > Chordata > Mammalia > Primates > Hominidae > Pan > Pan troglodytes. The sequence goes on from NC_072402.2 coordinate 69,650,166, forward strand.
TTTGCACGGTACACTATAGAAAAACTAGTGATAAAAATCAGATCAATGATTGCCTGGGGCTAGAGATCAGGATCAACTGCAAACAATCATGAGACAAGCTTCTAGAATGATAAAAGTGTTCCCCTGATCTTGACTGTGGTGGTGTCTGTATCACTGTATATATATACATATATATATATATATATTTTTTTTTTTTTTTTGAGATGGAGTTTCTGTCATCCATGTTGGAATGCAATGGCGTGATCTCAGCTCACTGCAACCTCTACCACCAGGGTTCAAGCAATTCTCCTGCCTCAGCCTCCCGAGTAGCTGGGACTATAGGCACACGCCACCATGTCCGGCTAATTTTTGTATTTTCAGTAGAGACAGGGTTTCACCATATTGGTCAGGCTGGTCTCGAACTCCTGACCTCAGGTGATTGCCTGCCTCGGCCTTCCAAAGTGCTAGGATTATAGGCATGAACCACTGCGCCCGACTCATACACAGTTTTTTGTTGTTATTGTTGTTGAGACACAGTCTCGCTCTGTCGCCCAGGCTGGAGTGCAGTGGCGCAATCTCGGCTCACTGCAAGCTCTGCCTCCCAGGTTCACGCCATTCTCCTGCCTCAGCCTCAGCCTCCAGAGTAGCTGGGACTACAGGTGCCCGCCACCACACCCAGCTAATTTTGTTGTGTATTTTTAGTAGAGACAGGGTTTCACCATGTTAGCCAGGATGGTCTCGATCTCCTGACCTCATATCCGCCCACCTTGGCCTCCCAAAGTGCTGGGATTACAGGCGTGAGCCACCGCGCCCGGCCATACGCAGTTTTAAGTTAACAATAATGTAATGTCAGCAAAGCAAAATGAAGTCCTAATTTCTTTTCAGTGTCGTTCAGAAAGTTTACACTACATTCCAAAAATAATTCCATACTGCATATGTGAGAAGAGCACCTCATGCACCTTCTGTATTTGCAAAATACTTATACAGTTGCCTTAAGTAGTCCAGCTAAATTAATTTTTACTCCTAAATTGTTTAGCCTGTTAAATTATATGTCTTCCTAAGGCCCCATAAAGCCCTTGGTTATTGCTTTTGTGGTCACTCCTTTGATGACAAATATTTGCTCCATTAATATGAAATTAATACCCCACTTTGGAATGCTCCAATACCAATTCTACCATAACTTTGCGCTTAAGGATCAACTCATGGTATAATCAGTTGGAAGACATTTTAAATGACAAACTCAACTTGTCTGGTATCGGTAACACAAATAACTACTAGAATTTCTTAACAGTTGAAACTAACTGTTAACTCTTGCCTGGCCACTCACTTTTAAAAGGAATTCCTATTTGAAATATATTAAAATGAGGAAAAAAATTGTGCATCTTATGTTGAAAAAGTACGGTTTCCTTTTGTTCTTTTCAAGTACAAGTGTTGAGGTAAACTGTAAACCACTTCTTTTTTTGTTTGTTTTGAGATGGAGTCTCACTGTGTCACCCAGGCTGGATGGAGTGCAGTGGTGCGATCTTGGCTTACTGCAACCTCCGCCTCCCGGATTCAAGCGATTCTCCTGCCTCAGCCTTGTGAAAACTGGGATTACAGGGGCGTGCCACCATGTCCGGCTAATTTTTTGTATTTTTAGTAAAGACGATGTTTCACCATTTTGGCCAGGCTGGTCTCAAACTCCTGACCTCAAGTGATCCACCTGCCTTGGCCTCCCAAAGTGCTGGAATTACAAGCATAAGCCACTGCACCCGGGCCGTAAACTACTTCTTAGCCAGTTTTCTTAAGCTTGTCTTAACTACAGGTATGACCTCTGAACTCAGATCCCTATCCCAAACAGGAGTAATTAAAAAACAAGAAAAAGTGCTCCTACCAGGCTTTTGTTTTGCAGAGTGGGATAAGCCAGCCTGTATTCACAACTGAACAGCAAGGAAAGAGATTTTAGAGGCTTATGATGGAATGGACATAAACCTGGCAACTGAGTCTCAGAGGCATAATTTCGAGGTAGTTTTTCAAACCCATCCACAAATGCCTCCTGAAGATGAAAAAAACACATAATCCCTGCCTGAGAGAGGCTGGAGACTATTAGAAAAATGTGGGAACACTAATATGATTATTGTTGTAATGGAAAATGTAAAACATAAAAATACAGAATAATAGAAGTGCCTAAGTCAATCTGCTTGGCTCAGTAAGGAAAAGCTTCAGAGAACAGGTTGTTGGCTCTCACCTGAGACCAGAAAGATGAGTAAAATTTTGCCATGAACAAGCAGACAGATGGCATTCCAAGAAATGAAAAGAACATATGCATAATCATGTTATTATGTGGCAGATATTGTTTTAAGAGCTTTACGTGTACCACTTCCTTAAAACATAAATCTAAGACAGGATAAAATATCTGGAGATTTGATCTGACCCACAGCTCACTTTTCAAATAGCCTTAACTACAAGACATTTGTCAAAAAACAATCAATGGCAACTGTTTATCATCGCAACTAGTGTGGTGGCATTACAAGTTTGGGCTATCAAGAAGCTGAACAAAAACTGAAAGGAAAAACTGGAGAATGAGATGTTCACAGGGGGCTTTAAAAAGCTCTTGACAGACTGGACCTGATGGCTCATGCCTGTCATCCCAGTACTTTGGGAGGTCGAGGCGGGTGGATCACCTGAGGTCAGGAGTTCAAGACCAGCTTGGCCAACATGGTGAAACTCCAACTCTACCAAAAATAAAAAAAATTAGCTGGGCGTGGTGGTGAGCACCTATAATCCCAGCTACTCAGGAGGCTGAGGCAGGAGAATCACTTGAACCTGGCAGGCGGAGGTTGCGGTGAGCCAGGATCGTGCCAACACAAAACTGTGTCTCAAAAAAAAAAAAAGAAAAAGAAAAAAAGAAAAAAAGGCCAGGCGCGGTGGCTCACGCCTGTAATCCCAGAACTTTGGGAGGCCGAGACAAGTGGATCACGAGGTCAGGAGATTGAGACCATCCTGGCTAACACAGTGAAATCTCGTCCCTACTAAAAATACAAAATATTAGCCGGGCGTGGTGGCAAGTGCCTGTAGTCCCAGCTACTCGGGAGGCTGAGGCAAGAGAATAGCGTGAACCTGGGAGGCGGAGCTTGCAGAGAGCCAAGATCGTACCACTGCATTCCAGTCTTGGGGACAGAGCGAGACTCCGTCTCAAGAAAAAAAAAAAAAAAAAAAAAAAACAAGCTCTGACATATTCCAGAGAACCTAGAAGGCCATACACATGCACAGAGCTGTATACATGTCCAGGAAAGACCTTAGCAACTCTCATCTCTATCTGACCTTAAGGTTCTGTTAACACAGGAAGTAAAGGCTAAAGCAGTTGTAAACTGCTTGATGGGACACTGATGGTGTACCCTATAAAGAGCTCCCCAACAAAAATGTGGAGACTTACTGGTTTAAGACTTTTAAGAAAATTTCTGTCCAATGATCAGTTTGTTCAGTAAACTACCTATGCAGACTTCAGTGGCCATACACACAAAATGTAGACTGTACAGAATTACAGGAAAGGGATTACAGAAGTCCAGGAAAGTCGCTAAACCAGTAACAACAATAAGAAACGATGTCTGGCTCATCTAAACTAGTTCCAGTGGGATAGGAAATTAAGAAACTTCAAATACAGCGTGTAGTTGAAGATGATAAACTTGCAACAGTGGAGAAGCAGATCACTGCTTTTGAGGACTATGTGCAGTCCATGGATGTGGCTGCTTTCAACAAGATCTAAAATCCATCCTGGATCACTGCACTTAAATAAAAGCTTGAGGCCGGGCGCAGTGACTCGTGCTTGTAATCCCAGCACTTTGGGAGGCAGAGGCGGGCAGATCACAAGGTAAAGAGATGAGACCATCCTGGCCAACATGGTGAAAACCCCATCTCTACTAAAAACACAAAAATTAGCTGGGCGTGGTGGCGTGTGCCTGTAGTCCCAGCTACTCGGGAGGTTGAGGCAAAGGAATCGCTTGAACCCGGGAAGCAGAGGTTGCAGTGAGCCGAGATCGCGCCACTGCACTCCAGCCTGGTAACAGTGAGACTCTGTCTTCAAAAAAAAAAAAAAAAAAAAAAAAAAGCTTGAAAGATTAAAAAAAGAAACCATGTCTGGCCAAGTATGGTGGCTTATGCCTGCAATCCCAGCACTTTGAGAGGCTGAGGTGGCCACATCTCTTGAGCCCAGGAGTTCGAGACTAGTAGCCTGGGCAACATGGTGAAATCCTGTCTCTACAAAAAAAATAGAAAAATTAGCCAGGCATGGTGGCAAGCATCTGTGGTCCCAGCTACTTGGGAGGCTAAGGTGGGAGGATCTCTTGAGGCCGGGAAGTTGAAGCTGCAGTGAGCTGAGATTGTGCCACTGCACTCCAGCCTGGGTGACAGAGCAAGACCCTGTCTCAAAAAACCAAACCAAACCCAAACAAATCATGTCTGAGAGACAGAATGGGGGTGGGGAGGTAGGGGGTGGGATCTAAATAAAACTTATTTAAAAATATCCAATTTTTGGCCGGGTGCCATGGCTCACACCTATAATCCCAGCACTTTGGGAGGTCGAAGCGGGTGGATCACGAGGTCAGGAGGTCAAGACCAGCCTGGCCAAGACGGTGAAACACCCTCTCTACTAAAAATACAAAAAAATTAGCCGGGTGTGGTGGCGGAAGCCTGTAATCACAGCTACTCGGGAGGCTGAGGCAGAGAATTGCTTGAACCCGGGAGGCGGTGGTTGCAGTGAGCCGAGATCATGCCACTGCACTCCAGCCTGGGCAACAGAGCAAGACTCCATCGCCCAGGCTGGAGTACACTGGTGAGATCTCGGCTCACTGCAACCACCGCCTCCCGGGTTCAAGCAATTCTCTGCCTCAGCCTCCCGAGTAGCTGGGATTACAGGCGCCCGCCACAACGCCTGGCTAACTTTTTTTGTATTTTTAGTAGAGATGGGGTTTCACCGTCTTGGCCAGGCTGGTCTTGAACTCCTGACCTAGTGATCCACCCGCCTCAGCCTTCCAAAGTGCTGGGATTACAGGTGTGAGCCACCGTGCCCAGGCCAAAAATCTAATTTTTAACCAAAAAAAATGATGAGACATACAAAGAAACAGTAAAATACGGCTCATGCATGGGGGAAAAAGTCAACAGAAACCATCCCTGTAGAAGCTTAAACACTGCATTATTATAAACAGCCAACATATAATACTACTGTCTTCCTCTTTTCAAAGGGAACTCTTCAGAACATATTACATGCCTATCTGGTTCAAGAAACAATTCAACATGTTACTGTGTTTATACTGAAAAGCACTGATGGTTTTAGGTACTATTGGAATTTCAGGTTTTTTTTTTTTTTTTTTTTGAGACAGGGTCTCATTCTCACCCAGGCTGGAGTGCAGTGGTGCAATCTCGGCTCACTGCAACCTCTGAGTCTCCCATGCTCAAGCGATCCTACCACCTCAGTCTCCTGAGTACCTGGGACTACAGCTGCACGCCACAGTGCCAGCTAATTTTTGTATTTTTCATAGAGTTGGCGTGTCACCATGGTGCCCAGGCTGGTCTCAAACTCCTGAGGTCCAAGTAATCCGCCCACCTTGGCCTCCCAAAGTGCTGGGATTACAAGTATGAGCCACTGCGCCAGGCTTGGGATCCCAGTCTTGAATCTTCTCCAAAGTGACATACCACTCACTATCATGAGCAGCAAAAGGGCCACAGAGAACATTCTTTTGGAAGGCTCTCATTCAATATTTAACCACAATCTGACATCACCCCATCCATATATATTTCCTTTAATCTTTTTGAGAAGAGATGGCCTGATCAGGTTTATATCCTCAGAACGCATCTCTATTTTGACATCCATGCTCAGGGCTCTCTGCAAGAGTACTGATCTGGTTTTAATTAGCATGTATCCATCTATCTATTCACAAATGTTTCCTGTACACCTGTTATATGCCAGGTGCTAAGCATCAAAGAATATATATACATATCAAGCTCTTGTCAGAAAGGTTTAATCTTGAACTGTCAAACTAAGAGATGATATTTATGGACGAGTACAGTTCAGTATTCTTAGAGTTATCTAAATTTTTATCTCTTAAAAAAAAACTTTTATTCGGCCAGGCACGGTGGCTCACACCTGTAATACCAGCACTTTGGGAGGCTGAGACAGGCGGATCACTTAAGGTTGGGAGTTTGAGACCAGCCTGGGCAACATGGCGAAATCCCCACCTCTACTAAAAATACGAAAGTTTGCTGGGCATGGTGGCAGGCACCTGTAATCCCAGCTACTCAGGAGGCTGAGACAGGGAGAATTGCTTGAACCCAGGAGGTGGAGGTTGCAGTGAGCCGAGACTGTGCCACTGCACTCCAGTCTGGGAGACAGAGCAAGACTCCATCTCAAAAAAATAAAATAAAATTCCAGTAGAGTCCTCAGAGAAATAAATTTTATCTTTTAACTAAACCACAACAGTGAGTTAAGATTAAATCATTGTGCCGCTATGTGAAACTGATTTTACCAAACTGTTTTGGCATCACGCCAATGATCTGTATTGAGAAACATAAAAAACAGTACCAGGAGATAATAGTTCATACTTAGAGTACTCAGAGTCATTTAGCCAGACACCATGCTAAACGCTTTGCATGCATTAATTCATTCAACCCTCACAATCAAATCCCATGTAGAAAGTACCGTTATTACTCTCATTTGACAGAGGAGGACACAGCTGACAGGAGGGTTAAGTAACTTAATTAAGGCCACACAGTGGTAGAAGCAGGATGTTAACCCAGGGAAACTGACTCCTGAGCTCTTATTCTTAGTAACTATGTTACACTGCCATTATTCATCAAGTAAGGATGTTGAGGTCTTTGTTCATTATATCCTTTCACGTTTTCTCTTTTTTAAAAAAACAGGGTCTCACTTTGTTCCCCCTAGCTGGTATGCAGTCAGTGGCGTGATCACAGCTCGCTGCAGCCACAACCTTGCCAGGCTCAGGTGATCCTCCCACCTCAGCTCCTGAGTAGCTGGGACCACAGGCATGCACTACCACGCCCAGCTAATTTTTGTATTTTTCGTAGAGACAGGGTTTCACCATGTTGCCCAGGCTGTTTGTGAACTCCTGGGCACAAGCTATCCATCCACCTCAGCCTTCCAAAGTGCTGGGATTACAGGCGTAATGCACTGGGCCTGGCCTAATGTTTTCTTAATACTTCTCAGGAGAAATTTTAATACTAGGAATAGGAATGGCTCCTCAGCAATTGATTTGTTCTCGTCTTCTAACAAGGAATAATGTAACTGAATACTCTTTTTCTTTGAACTAGGTGCACTTAGAGCTAGATTTAGCACATCTACTATAGACTTATGGTATGCATTTTTGGCTATCATACTTCTAACTTGAAATGATTATCTCCTTATTAAACCAATTTATTTATTTCCATCTATTTCCTTATTTTTAAACAGTATTATGTTAATCTTTGTAAGCCAAACCCTTTGTAGGATAAGGCTTGGTATAAACAATAACTTGAATCCAACAAAACAGTTTATAAGGATCCAGATCCTTAAAAAGCTGTCTAGACTTATTTTATTACATACCAAAGATGCTACTTTAATATTAGCAGTTTTAACACATGATCAGAAAATCAAAGTCAAGTGAAAGAACAATCAGTATCCAGAAAATTTTTTAATAGATCCTTAAATATTCTTAATTCTTCTGAAGAACTCTGTTCTTCATGGCATGACACATACTGTAAGTTCTTCACTAACAGAATGAACATGACTGAATATGACTATCTGAACCCCATTAAAGAAATTAAGTACCTGACTTCAAGGGCTTTGATAGCTTCTAGCATTTGTAGAAACTCTGCTGCTTTCCATACATCATTGGCTTCTTCTTCTCCTTGTATCATTAATTTTGCTGTATATGTGAACTCAATTAAATGGCGAAAAGCCATTTTACTAACACCTGTAAAGAAGATGTACATTTAGAGCATGTAATCATATTGACTCAAATCTTACAATGTTTAGTAAAGAAAGAAAAGCCCAGGGCTTGGAGCTTGTTGAGTATTTATTTTTGAAAACTATTTTCTGGAAAAATTCTCATTAGCAATACAATAATATTACAGCCAAATTTCAGCACTACCTAGCTGGAAAATCTTAAACTACTTTAAATTTCCTGAGGCTCTTGGAGAACAGTAAGATTCTATCACTCAAATATATGAATTGGCTATTACATGTCAGACATGCTACATTTCTTGCCAGGGAGATTACAGCTGTGCCAACTCAGCTCCAAAATCTTCAATAGCTTTTCACAACTTAGCAAACAAAATTTAGTACCTCTCTGTCTTTATTTCAAGGCCCTTCACATTATTTTCCTATTTACCTTTCCAAATTTTAAACGACATCACACACACACTATATACTATTTCTCAAACAAACCCTGCACTTTCTAATAGCTGACTTGCCTTTATTTATTTATTTTGAGACGGAGTTTCACTCTTGTTGCCCAGGCTGGAGTGCAATACAGTGATCTTGGCTCACAACCTCTGCCTCCCAGATTCAAGAGATTCTCCTGTCTGAACCTCCCGAGTTGCTGGGATTACACGCCTGGCTAAATTTTACATTTTTAGTAGAGATGGGGTTTCCCCATGTTGGTCAGGCTGGTCTCAAACTCCTGACCTCAGGTGATCTGCCCGATCAGCCTCCCAAAGTGCTGGGATTACAGGCGTGAGCCACCGCACCCAGCCTGACTTGCCTTTATTAACACCCTCCTAGTTGGATGCTTAATCATTTCATCTCTGGTTATACTCATCCTACCACCCACCCCTTAAAGGTCCAACTCTAATGTCACATGTTCAATGAAACCTTTTAACATTTATTGTAATAAGAACATGAGATCTACCCACTTAACACATTTTTAAGTGTACACTATTGTTGACTCTAGGTACAATGTTGTACAGACCTCTAGTTTATTCATCTTGCTCAATTGAAACTTTATGCCCACTGATTAGTAACTGCCCATTTCCTCCTCCCTCCCAGCCCCTAGCAACCCCTATTCCACTCTTTCAATCTATTTGAGATAGCTCATATGAGTGGAAGTGACTATTTTAGATTCCTCATATAAATGGAAATATGCAGTGTATGTCTGTGACTGGCTTACTTCACTTAGCATAATGTCCTCAAGGTTCATCCATGTGGTTGCATATGCAGAATATCCTTGTTCTTAAGAGCTGAATAGTATTCCGTTGGATACATATACTACATTTTCTTTATCCATTAATCTGTTGACGAATATTTATTTCCTCTCGTGGCTACTGTAAATAGTGCTGCAATGAACATGGGAGTGCTAAAACTTCAAGATCCTGATTTCAGTTCTTTTGGATAAATGTTCAGCAAGTGGGATTGCTGAATTGTATGGTATTTTAATTTTTTAAGGAACATTCATACTGTTTTCCATAATGGCTGCACCTATTCCTGCCAACATTGTGCAAGGATTCCAATTTATTTATATCCTCACCAATACTAGTTGTCTTTTTTTTTTGATAGCCATCCTGAAAGGTGTGAAGTGACTGATACCTCATAGTGGTTTTGATTTGCATTTCCTTGATGCCTAGTGACACTGAACTTTTTTTTCATGTATCTGTTGGCCATCTGTTTGGAGAAATGTCTATTCAAGTTCTTAGCACATTTAAAAAAACATTTTTAATTTAATTTTTTTCTGCATCATTTAGACTGTTTTTAATTGGGCAGATATTTTTTACTATCAGTTGTGGGAGTTTCTCATATATTTTTGGGATTCATTCCTTATCATTTATTTGGTTCTGCAAATACTTTCTCCCATTCCTTAGATTTCCTTTTCACTCAGTTGTTTCCTTTGCTGTACAGAAGCTTTTTAGTTTGATGTAGTCCCACCTGTCTTATTTTCTGTTGTTGGCTGTGCTTTTGACGTCACATCCACGAAATTACTAAGAATGATGTGGTGAAGCTTCCCCTCATGTTTTCTTCCAGGAGATTTACATTTTTTGGTCTTATGTCTAAGTCTCCAATTCATTTTGAGTTTTTTTCTTTTTTATGGTAGAAGATAGGGGTCCAATTTCATCTTTTTTTCATGTGAATACCTAGTTCTTCCAACATCATTTGTTGCAGAAAACATTCCTTCCTTATTGTGCATTCTTGGCATCCCTGAAGATCAGTTGACGATATTATTTGCATGTTTTTATTTGTGGGCTCTCTATTCTGCTCCTTTGGTCTGTATGTCTCTTTAAGCTAGTCCCATACTGTTTTGGTTATTGTAGCTCTGTAAAATATTTTGATATCAAGAAGTATCATGTCGGCTGGCTGCAGTGGCTCATGCCTGTAATCCCAGCACCTTGGGAGGCCAAGGCTGGTGGATCACCTGAGGTCAGGAGTTCGAGATCAGCCTGGTCGATATGGTGAAACTCCATCTCTACTGAAAAAAAAAAAATAGATGGGGGTGGTGGCGCGCACCTGTAATCCCAGCTACTTGGGAGGCTAAGGCTGCAGTGGGCCAAGATTACACTACTGCACTTCAGCCTGGGCAACACAGTAAGACTTCCTCAAAAAAAAAAAAAAAAAAAAAAAAAAAAAGTATGATGCCTCTAGCTTTGTTCTTTCTCAAGATTGATTTGGCTAGTCCATGATTTTCTGTGGTTCCATATGAATTTTAGAACTGCTTTTCCTGTTTCCATAAAACAAAAAAAATTCCATCAGGATTTTGAGAAGGACTGTATTGAATCTGTAGCCCACTTTCTGTAATACAGGCTGGATATCCCTCATATGAAAAGCTTGGGATCACAACTGTTTTGGATTTTGAAATATTTGCATTATACTTGACACAGGTTGAGCATCCCAAATCTGAAAATCCGAAATCCAAAATGCTCCAACAAGCATTTCCTTTGAGTCATGTTGATGCTCAGAAAGTTTCAAATTTTATAGCAGTTCATTTTTTCTTCTTCGAGACCAAGTCTCACTCTGTTGCCCAAGCTGGAGTACAGAGGCTCAGCTCACCGCAACCACCACCTCCCGGGTTCAAGTGATTCTCCTTCCTCAGCCTCCCAAGTAGCTGGGACTACAGGCACGCACCACCATACCCACCTAATTTTTATATTTTTAGTAGAGACAGGGTTTCACTACGTTGGCCAGCTGGTCTTGAACTCCTGAAATTGTGATATGCCCGCCTCGGCCTCCCAAAGTGCTGGGACTATAGGCGTGAGCCACTGCACCTGGCAAGCAGTTCAGATTTTCAAATTTGAGATGCTCAATCTGTATGGACAATTTAACAATACTGAGTGTTCCAAATCCATGAAGATCTATTGAGTGTCTTTAGTTTCTTTTTTGAGACGGAGTCTCACTCTGTCGCCCAGGCTTGAGTGCAATGGTGCAATCCATGCTCACTGCAACCTCAGCCTCCCGAATAGCTGGGACTACAGGAATGGGCCACCATACCCAGCTAATTTTTGTATTTTTTTCCAGAAGAGACAGGGTTTCACCATGTTGTTCAGGCTGGTCTTGAACTCCTGACCTCAAGCAATCCACCCGCCTCTGCCTCCCAAAGTGCTGGGATTACAGGCGTGAGCCACTGTGCCCAGCCCAATTTCTTTAATGTTTTATGGTTCTCAGTATTGCATGTCTCTCACCTAAGGAGGTGAAAGGTTAAGCCTATTCCCAGTTACTTTATTCTTTATGGTGTCAATATAAATGGGATTGTTCTCCTAATTTCCTTTCCAGATAGTTCATTGTTAGTGTATAAAAATGCAACTGATGGCCGGGCGCAGTGGCTCACACCTGTAATCCCAGCACTTTGGGAGGCCGAGGTTGGTGGATCACCTGAGGTCAGGAGTTCGAGACCAGCCTCAACATGGAGAAACCCCGTCTCTACTAAAAATACCAGGCGTGGTGGTGCATGCCTGTAATCCCAGCTACTCGGGAGGCTGAGGCAGGAGAATTGCTTGAACCTGGGAGGCGGAGGTTGTGGGGAGCCGAGATTGCGCCATTGCACTCCAGCCTGGGCAACAAGAGCAAAACTCAGTCTCAAAAAAAAATGTAACTGATGGCCGGGCGCGGTGGCTTATGCCTGCAATCCAACATTTTCGGAGGCTGAGGTGGATGGATCACCTGAGGTCAGAAGTTCGAGACCAGCCTGGCCAAAATGGTGAAACCTCGTCTCTACTAAAAATACAAAAAATTAGCTGGGTGTGATAGGGGGAGCCTGTACAGCTATTCGGGAGGGTGAGGCAGGAGAATCATTTGAACCCAGGAGGCGGAGGTTGCAGTGAGCCGAGGTCACGCCACTGCACTCCAGCCCGGGCAACAAGAGTGAAACTCTGTCTCCCCCCCCCCCAAAAAAAAAAGAAAAAAAGAAAAGCAACTGACTTTTGTATGCTGATTTTGTATTCTGCAACTTTACTAAGTTTATTAGTTCTAGTAGTTTTTTGTGTTGTCTTTAAAGTTTTCTATATATAAGATGTCATCTGCAAAAAGAGATTGATTCCTTCCTTTCTTACTTGGATGGCATTTACTTCTTTTTCTTGCCTAATTGCTCTAACGAGGATTTCCAGTACTATATTGAAGTGATAAGAGTAGGCATCCTTGTCTTGTTCCTTGATCTTAGAGAAAAAAGTGTCAGTTTTTCACCGTTGAGTATGCTAGCTGTGGGCCTTTATTATGTTGAGATAATTTCCTTCTATTCCTCGTTTGTTTAAGAGTTTTTACTGGGAAAGGGTATTAAATTTTGTCCAAGGCTTTTTCTTCATCTATTGAGATACTCACGTCATTTTGCTTCTTTATTGTTAGTATGGTATATCACATTAACTAATTTTCCTATGTTGAACTATCCTTGCATCCTAAGGGTAAATCTCACTTAGTCATGGAATATGATACCTGTACCTTGCTGTTACAATCAGTCTGCTAGTATTTCACTGCAAAGTTTTGCATCTATATTCATCAAGGATATTGGGCCTTTTTTGGGTTTTCTTTTTTGTGGCCTGTCTTGCTTTGGTACTGGGGTAATGCTGGCCTACTAATGAATTTGGAAATATTCCTTCCTCTTCGGTTTTTTTGGAAGGCTATGAGAAGGACTGGCATTAATTTCTTTTAACATTTCATTGAATTAATCAATGAACCCATCTGGTCCTACGCTTTTCTTTGTTGGAAGGTTTCTGACAACTGATACAAGCTCTACAGCAGTTGTACGTCTGTTCACACTTTCCATTCCTGCATTATTTAATCCATTTATGCCTAGTGTTCCATTATTTGAACGCTAAGCATGTGGGAGTTATTAATATCCTACTGCTCAAGGTCATCACCAAGGTCTGATTTTTCAAATTCAAAAAATTATGATTTCAGGCATAAATGGGTTAACCATTAAACATTCTTTAATTCTCCAAGGTTCAACTCTGTAAACTCTGTACCCATTCTGATAATGACAATTCATGGACATCTCTTGACTGTAAACTACTTCAGGAAAGTGATTTTTGATCTGTACACTCATATCACAGTACCTAACAGTGCTTCCTAAAATGCAAGAACACAAAGCAGGAATAAATGAATAAATACTAAAGTCACCTTCTTTTCTTTCTTTTTTTGAGATGGAGTTTCCCACTGTTGCCTGGGCTAAAGTGAAATGGCGTGATCTCGACTCACTGCAACGTCCGCCTCCTCCCCAGATCGAAACGATTCTCCTGCCTCAGGCTCCCGAGTAGCTGAGATTACAGGTGCCCACCACCACGCCTGGCTAATTTTTTGTATTTTTAGTAGAGATGGGGTTTCACTATGTTGGCTAGGCTGGTCTCAAACTCCTGACCTCATGATCCGTCTGCCTCGGCCTCCCAAAGTGCTGGGATTAGAGGTGTGAGCCACCACACCAGGCCTAAAGTCACTTTCAAAATTATGCATTTATCATTGATACTTTTGACGGTTTTGTGTTTAAAATTTAGTCCTAAAGTGATACTGTTTCTTTATATCTCAATGCTATATATTATTGGTTCAGTCTGCTAATGAAAGGCTACGAGACACTATTAAGAAAAACAAAAAGAAAACCTACATTTAACATAGATTTTAGACTAAGAAATGCCCAAGTCCAAACCGCACACAATAGGTAAAACTGCAATTCACAAAAATATGTTCTTCCCATCTGTTTTACACATCTGAATGCGGCCTTCAGGACAGCAGTAAGAATGCTGGTGGAATATCATTTAAGTGTTCAAAGCAGCATCCTCTATTTGTGTAAAGAAACGTTCCTGGCTGGGCGCAGTGGCTCATGCCTGTAATCCCAGCACTTTGGGAGGACGAGGTGGGCAGATTACTTGAGGTCAGGAGTTCGAGACCACCCTGGCCAACATGGTGAAACGCCATCTCTACCAAAAATGTAACAAAATTAGCCGGGTGTGGTTACGCGCGCCTGTAATCCCAGCTACTGGGGAGGCTGAGGCAGGAGAGTCGCTTGAACCCAGGAGGTAGAAGTTAGAGTGAGCTGAGATCATGCCACTGCAATCTAGGCTGGGCAATACAGCGAGACACTGTCTCAAAAAAAAAAAAAAAGGATACCATTCAGGAAGTTAGAACTTTCATGTTTTACTCACAGCTCTTCCATGAACTGAGTGATCTGGGGCAATTCAGAACCTCTGAGCCTCAGCAAACTCATTTTCAAAACATCTAAAAGCAATCTGAATATTGAGAAACACCATAAAATATAAAAAGACCAAGTTACACTCTACCAAATAAGCAAACAAAAATAACTGGACTCACTGAAGGTTAGTTTTATTTGGTTCCCTTTGTATTTTTTCTCCTTGTTGCTTTCATTTATTCTTTAGTATATGAGAGTAGCCCAAGGAAAATACAACTAGCTTTTGCTGTCTTTCAGAAGTTTTGGCCAAAAGTTTAAAAGCACAAGAAAAATCCTTTTTAAAACAATGTGTAAGTGTTTCCAAAGTAGAATGAAATTTTGATTTTTAATCAAACACACATACGTAACACTTACTATATATATATAAAGCAAGGCTCTAAATACTTTACAAGCATTAACTCACTTAATTCTCATAACAACTCTATGAAGTGATAACACCCAGATGGTCTGACTCCTAAGTCTCTGACAAATATTTTAAATAGGATACTAACAGGATAAAAACTTCAAACTTTTCCTTCCTGCTTGGAAAAGTTTGAAGATACATGTTCTCATTCACTATAGGTTCACAATCTCTTACTCATAATACTAAAGTCCCATTTTTTTTTTTTGTACATACGCACATATGTACAAAATGTACATGTACATATGCCATGTCAACACAGAGGTGGTCAAAAAATGTGATAAGGGCCAGGCACGGTGGCTCACGTCTATAATCCCAGCACTTTGGGAGGCCAAGGCAGGAGGATCACCTGAGGTCAGGAGTTCAAGACCAGCCTGGCTAAAATGGTGAAACCCCATTTCTCCTAAAAATACAAAAAATTAGCCGGGTGTGGTGGTGCACGCCTGTAATCCCAGTTACTCGGGAGGCTGAGGCAGGACAATCGCTTGAACCTGCGAGGTAGAGGTTACAGTGAGCCGAGATTGCACCTTTGCACTCCAGCTTGGGCAACGAGCAAAACTCCATCTCAAAATAAAAAACAGTGGTAAGCTTGGAGGCCGGGCGCTGTGGCTCACACCTGTAATCCCAGCACTCTGGCAGGCCAAGTCGGACAGATCACCTGAGGTCAGGAGTTCAAGACCAGCCTGGCCAACAAGGCAAAACCCCATCTCTATTAAAAATACAAAACTTGGCCAGGTGTGGTTAGTGAGTGCCTGTAATCCCAGCTACTCAGGAGGCTGAGGCAGGAGAATCACCTGAACCCGGGAGATGGAGGTTGCAGTGAGCTGAGATCATGCCACTGCACTCCAGCCTGGGTGGCAGAGTGAGACTCCATCTCAAAAAACAAACAAAATAGCCGGGGGTGGCTCATGCCTGTAATCCCAGCACTCTGGGAGGCCGAGGCAGGTGGATCATCTGAGATCGGGAGTTCGAGATCAGCCTGACCAACATGGAGAAATCCCATCTCTACTAAAAATACAAAAAATGAGCTGGGCATGGTGGTGCATGCCTGTAATCCCAGCTACTCGAGAGGCTGAGGCAAGAGAATCGCTTGAACCCGGGAGGCGGAGGTTGCGGTGAGCCGAGATCACACCATTGCACTCCAGCCTGGGCAACAAGAGCAAAACGCTGTCTCAAAAAAAAATTAAAATTAAAATTAAAAAATGTGGTAAAAGAATCGAAGCATCAACCACTTCAAAACTTTTCTCATTTAACAACCAGCACTATTAACACTCAGGAAAACTAATTTTGAAGTTAGGAGAAGAAAGTTATCAAAGAAAAAATATCATTTTGAATCTGCTCTTACTTTTATATTACTCATTTCACAAAATGTATACATTATTTCTTTCTCTCCCTCACCACCATACTGAATCAATGCCAGATCTTTTTTATTCTGCCTTATTATCTCTCAGCCACATTGCCTCTACTTTCTTCTTCTTTTTTTTGGAGACAGAGTCTCACTCTATCGCTCAGGCTGGAGTGCAGTGGCCTGATCTCAGCTCACTGCAATCTCCACCTCTTGGGTTCAAGCAATCCTCCTGCCTCAGCCTCCCCAGTAGCTGGGACTACAGGCACGCGCTGCCATGCCCGGCTAATTTTTGTATTTTCAGTAGAGACAGGGTTTCACCATGTTGCCCAGGCTGGTCTCGAACTCCTGAGCTCAGGCAATCTGCCCACCTCGGCCTCCCAAAGTGCTGGGATTACAGGCATGAGCCACCGCGCCTGGCCTCCCATTTCTCTTAAAACCAGAAGTTTCGGCTGGGTGTGGTGGCTTATGCCTCTAATCTCAGCACTTTGGGAGGCCGAGGCAGGCAGATCACGAGGTCAAGAGTTTGAGGCCAGCTTGACCAACATGGTGAAACCCCGCCGTCTCTACTAAAAATACAAAAAGTAGCCGGGCGTGGTGGCACGCACCTGTAATCCCAGCCACTCGGGAGGCTGAGGCAGGAGAATTGCTTGAACCCAGGAGGCAGAGGCAGTAGTGAGCCGAGATTGTGCCACTGCATTCCAGCCTGGGTGACAGAGCAAGACTCCATCTCAAACAAACAAACAAAAAACACAGAAGTTTCTCCATAAATCTGGCAGCAAAATTTGATCTCAGCTGACATGAGGCTATGTCATCTTTATCCCACTTAAGAGTGAATACTAACATGCTATGCTGCTAAACTATTAGTATTTGTGAGTATTATGTTTTTCATTACCCTTAGAAAAATTCTAAAATCTGGAATGTTGAGAAGTATGTCTGGCCTCCGAGAAGATTTGAATAAGGAATTGTGGACCTAGCTCCCTGTCTTGACTGATGAGAATCACCTATAGACTAAATAAAGTACTGGTACCAAGGGCTGGGTGTGGTGGCTCATGCCTGTAATCCTAGCACTATGGGAGGCCAAGGCAGGAGCATTAGCTTAAGGCTGGTAGTTCAAGACCAGCATGGGCAAAGTAGTGAGATCTCTTCTCTACAAAAAATACAAAAACTAGGCTAGGCATGGTGGCTCATGCCTGC
The DNA here is from genome assembly GCF_028858775.2 of Pan troglodytes. Classification (NCBI taxonomy): domain Eukaryota; kingdom Metazoa; phylum Chordata; class Mammalia; order Primates; family Hominidae; genus Pan; species Pan troglodytes. The sequence goes on from NC_072402.2 coordinate 69,667,708, forward strand.
AATACCAGCACTTTGGGAGGCTGAAGCACGCAGATCACTTTAGGTCAGGAGTTTGAGACCAGCCTGGCCAACATGGTGAAACCCTAGCTCTACTAAAAATACAAAAAATATTAGCTGGGCATGGTGGTGGGAGCCTTAATTCCAGCTACTTGTGAGGCTGAGGCATGAAAATTGCTTGAACCCGGGAGGCGGAGATTGCAGTGAGCCAAGATCACACCACACTGCACCCCAACCTGGGCAACAGAGTGAGACTCCGTCTCAAAAATAGTAATAATAAAAAATAATAAATAAAAATATAAAGACTAGCTGGCCTTGGTGGTATGTGCTTGTAGTTAGAAGGCTGAGGTGAGAGGACTGCTTGAACTCAGGAGGTCAAGGTTGCAATGAGCCATGATGGTACACTGCACTCCAGCCTGGGTGACAGAGCAAGACCCTGTCTCCAAAAAGAAAGTACTGGTACCTGATCTTTGGAATCAAAACTGGGATAAATATCTGGGTTTTTGTTTTTTTATTATGAGCACCCCAGGTGTTTTTTTTTTTTTTTTTTTTTTTTTTGAGATGGAGTCTCGCTCTGTCGCCCAGGCTGGAGTGCAGTGGCACCATCTCAGCTCACTGCAAGCTCCGCCTCCCAGGTTCACACCATTCTCCTGCCTCAGCCTCCCAAGTAGCTGGGACTACAGGTGCCCGCCACCATGTCCAACTAATTTTTTTTGTATTTTTAGTAGAGACGGGGTTTCACTCTGTTAGCCAGGATGATCTCGATCTCCTGACCTCATGATCCGCCCGCTCGGCCTCCCAAAGTGCTGGGATTACAGGCGTGAGCCACCGTGCCCAGCCCCCAGGTGCTTCTAACTTATATGACCAGCCCAACACTGTCCTAGGAACAAACCAGTGACCTAATTAGCTAACATGAACCAAACTGATAACACTTGCCCAGCTAAATGAAGTGATGGTGGATATGTAATAATTATACATCTATCAAGACTAGTTTGGTAACTTAACAAATCTCAGCAATCCCTTACTCCCTTCATAACAGAAGTGCGCAGAATACAACTTTTCTAAGAGAGTATCTAAGGAAAATGTTAAAGTGAACAACTGAATCTAAGTCTTCTCCCTGACAGAAATGCTTAGAAAGGAGTAAAAGGGAGCAGCATTGTGGCATTACTCTAGACTCAGGGAATCCCTGCAACTGGTGGAAAACTCCTACTCAAAAAGATGTATAAACATGTACAAGGATGTTTTGTTCTTGATAGTAGGGGCTAAAATTTCTGGACACCATGGTAGAGCTGCTGTTACAGAGAAACTAAGTGCCATGGATCTGTGGTTTCAGGTGAAGTAGAAAAAGAATGAATTTAGAAAATTGGAGGTTCACGTTAGAAGGTTGTGTGTTCTGAACAAAGGAATGAATGTCTGTTGAAGATTTTATATGGTGTGAATCCAAGCTACAAAGCTGAGCTGGGATCCAATTAGCTTCAACAGCAACAAATCTGATTTGAAGTCAAAGATGAACCTGTGGTTTTCATCAAAGGTAACTTACTTTAACCAGGAACACAGAAAACATGGAGGGTGAGCTCAGCTTGCACCTAATGAGTTTATACTCAGAGAATATTACAATCTAAATTTATATACACGTCATTTGCTTTTACGCAATCCTCTAAGACAGTGGTCCTCAACATTGACTGCACACTAGAATCATGCTAGGGCAGTGCTGCTCAAATTTTACTGTGCGTAGGCACCATCTGGGGATCTTGTTCCAATTCAGCAGGTCTGGAATGGAACCTGAGTCTACATTTCTAACAAGTTTCCAAATGATCCCCATGTAGTGGTCCTTAGACCACAACCTACATAGTATATCAAGAACCTAGAGAACTTTTAAATATAGTTTTCTGGATCCTACCCCTGAAAGATTTTTAATTATCTGGAGATACAACCTGGGCATTTATATTTGTAATCGCTTCCCTGGTGTCTCTAATGCCCACCTAATGTGCCATGCTAAGTCATTACTTATATTTTACGAGTGGGGGACGGGGTCCCAGTTCTAGCTAAGATGGAGAAAGCACACTCCACCCTATCTTGTCCATTGATTATTACTAAAAATCCTGGAAAGAATACATAAAGCAAATATACAAGGACTCTGAAAAGTAAGTTGAAGCAAGCAGACTGGGGAGAGAAATCAAAACTCAAAACAGTAGTGAGTTTCCTGGTTTTTTTCTCCCACATATGTCAGCTTAGACTTGAGGACAGCCCAAATCTCATTAACTGTGCAGTGAGTGAAGACAGAGCAAAGTTCCAAGAGAAACTCCTTCTGGCTAGAGAACTAGAAAAGATGATGAATGGGAGAGGGACAATGGGGAGGGGTGGATATCTGGTAATTTTTCTTCTCTCTCAGCTCTGCCTCAAAGCAAGCCCCAATCCTGAGTCTGCACACCTGTGGCTGGTAGCTGTCTCCTAAACTCTAAAAGAGAGTTCTTCTGACAAAAGAACTAGGAAAAAGACGATGATCGGAAGAGTATGGAAGAGGGAATTCATTTTATTTTTTTCTCTAACTTTTCTCTCTCTCCATTTTGTTCAGGAAATGAGCCCCTCTACAGAAAACGTATGAAAGCACAAAGAAGCTAAAATTCCAGTTTTCTCACCAAAGAACCACGAAAAGAAACTCTTGGGAGCTTGTGTACAAGGGAAGTCATGGAGAGAAGAAACGTCCTCTAAATTTGTGTATACAATCTCAAGTTTACCACCAACATGCCCATGTGTGAACTGACCTAAGGCGGCAGAGCAAAGGCGTTGAGAATTGCACAATGGCATGGATGGCACACCTGGGACCTGAACAGCAATACGAAGGTTTTGAAAACTAAGTTCAAACTGGATCCACAGCCCACAGAGGCAGTCTGAACCTAACCAGGTTAACTGCCCGCTAAAGTGAAACCAAAAAACCAAAAATATTTTCCAGAGGATTTTAACAGCATCCAGTTTTGTAACAAAATATTCAAATGTCCATGACATACTCCAAAATTATGTGACATGAAAAATAAGGAAGCCAAGATGTCTAAGGTCACACAGCACACAAACAGTTAAAGCCAGGGCTAAAACTCAAGTTTTCTAACTAACTATATGCCCAGGGCTTTCTCCACAGCCAGGTGACCTTGCTAGACAGTACTGTAACCCCAAAGTTAAGGGCTTAAGATACTGAACCAAATTAATTATTTAAACCTGAATCTGACCAAATGACAGAAATAAAGTGTGTGTCTATTTTGCTTTCTTATCTATCTAGAATTCAAATACTGAAGACTTGTGTGTGCCACAGACCTAAATCTCAAGGTGACTAGTCTTCAGAAGACCAGGCTCTACTTCTACTTCTTCAGGTAATGTGTGCTCATTCTACCAGCAACAAATATTGCAGCTTGGGCCACTTTTCCTTTTTTTTTTTTTTGAGACGGAGTTTCACTCTTGTTGCCCAGGCTGGAGTGCAATGGCGTGACTCAGCTCGCTACAACCTCCGCCTCCTGGGTTCAAGCGATTCTCCTGCCTCGGCCTTCCTGAGTAGCTGGGATTACAGGTGCCCACCACCACGCCCGGCTAATTTTATATTTTTAGTAGAGACAGGGTTTCACCATGTTGGGTCAGGCTGGTCTCAACCTCTCAACCTCAGGTGATCCGCCTGCCTCGGCCTCCCAAAGTGCTGGGATTACAGGCGTGAGCCACCGCATCCGGCCAGGCCACTTATTTTTTAAGACTTAAAAATTCTGCTCAGACTTGGCCAGTCGTGGTCTCACGCCTGTAATCCCAGCACTTTGGGAGGAAGAGGCGGGTGGATCACCTGTGGTGGGGAATTTGAGAACAGCCTGATCACGCCATTGCACTCCAGCCTGGGTAACAAGAGCTAAAATCTATCTCCAAAAAAAAGAAAAAAAAAATTCTGCTCAGACTCAAAACTCCTCTTTGAAATCTTTCCTCTCTAAGGAAGACCAAACCACTCATTCTCCCTCTTCAGTGATACCATTTCACAGTAATAGTCTTTGTAATACTTTTTGCACTCATTTATTTGCCTGTTGCTCACCTGCTATGAAATTTTCCGACTTCTTTAAGGGACATGTTATTCATTAATTCATCATCTCCTGGGTCTAACATAGTACATGATATATTATAGATATTCAATATGATAAACTGACTTTTTTTTTTTTTTTTTTTTGAGACAGGGCCTTGCTCTGTCGCCCAGGCTACAATACAATGCAGTGGCAAAATCATGGCTCACTGCAGCTTTGACCTCCTGGGCCCCAGCAATCCTACCGCCTCAGCCTCCTGAATAGCTGGGACCACAGGCATGTGCCATCAGACTCAGCTAATAATTTTTTAAATTTTTTGTAAAGAAGAGGTCTCCCTAATGTTTCTTAGACTGGACCCTGTTTATCAAGCTTTGACAATGCACCAAATATCATGCCATGCACTCTGCATGTTATCGCAATTAGTCTTTATAATCCTATGAACCCACTTTTCAGATGAGGAGAAAAGTATGCAATTGAGGTAAAGTAATCCGCCTGGGGTCACATATTTAATAAACCTCAGGTGTGAATGAATTCATGGAGGCTTGCTTTGTAGTAGAAACCACTATCATCTGGGCAGTTAGATTCTCACTTTATTAAGTTTTGTGGATTTTCATACTTATGTCTCTGTCCTGATTATAGATATTAAAAGATACTCTAGCTGTAAATATATCAGCTATAATGCTAAACTGGAATATACCAAAATTAAAGAATATTCTTAACTCTTTTTTGTTTTCTTTACTCCCCTAGGCATCAAAGGGAAAAAAGGAATGTTTCTAGGCAACCCATTCAGAACAAAGAATACGTACACAATGAAATAGATATAAAACCAAAACCCAAGAACCCTAAAAGAAGCTAAAATTCTGTAACTACGTAGGCAAACATTTATTTCCTGCTGTTTTAGATTTTGATGCTGGTGGTAGGGGAGGAGTTACTGCAGTAGCAGAAGAAAAAGCATGGTAATTAATAGCACAAACTTAATTCCTTGCTAGTTGGACAACCCTGGGCAAGTAACCTTTTAGAGTCTGTTTCCTGAAGTGTAAATTATTACAAATAACACCACTTCCCTTTTTGAAAAGAAAAGAAAAGAAAAGACAGGGTCTATGTTGCCCCAGGCTGGCCTCGAACTCCTGGGCTCAAGCAATCCTCCTGCCTCAGCCTCCCAAGTAGCTGGGACTACAAGCACAAGCCATCCTGCCCAACATCAAACGATTGCTGTGAGCCTCAGACAATACACAAAACCACATATCACAACGCCTGGCACTTGACAGGTTATTATTAGAAAAATGTCTAGAAAGTACAAAAATCACTTTTTGCTTCAAGGTAACAGGTATTGATCCATCCCATTGTAGAGCCAGAATTTCCTCTAAATGCTACTTCAGTTCATTTTTCCTAGCTTTCCCCCTATTATGGCAGCCCACTTCACACTGCATGTCATCTGTACCTCTGCTAATACATCACTACTTCTGCTATAGAGTACAGTAAAAGCTTCTACTGTAACCTGCAGCATCTCCAGCAGTCTGAAACATAAGCCCACTGAACAAAGATAGTAATTCACGTTTAATACTTGTTTTCAAAAAACAATGACCACCAGTTTCCACAATGGAAAAGACCAACATCTACCATCTAAGTTTTTCCTGGCACATCATTCAACCAAGCACTTCACTGAAAGTAAGACTTCTCAGGTATCAAAAGAACAATTTATCTACCTTTACCTACAGGAACTACTGATGCCTATTTCCTATGGTGTCTTGATAAACTGTCTAAAACTGCTTCACCAATTGTTTGCTAAGTATTGTATTTAAAACAAGCATTTAAATAAAATGGCTTCTTTGATTTATTAAATAAAACAACAACAAGAATCATTTACCTTCTATCTCCACCAACGGTTCTTGGGTAAACTCCTGAAAGAATTTGTAGAAGAACTTACTACAAGCAGCCAAAACAGCCTTGTGAGCCTTAAAATGGTGTCCTAGGTAAAATAAAAAAAGAAAATCATACACAAGCACGAAAATCAAATGTATAACTACAAAATAGACTTAAAAATCATATAAAGCAAAATAGGTCTTCCTTCATTACATAACTACAGAAATTATTGAACTAAATGCAGAATATTCTTGGCAGCTATCTTGGCAAATGTTAATCTCAATTAGATATAAAGCTAAATCTTCACTTCAAACCCCTTTAGTTTTATAAAGGCTAATTTACAACACTAGGTAAGGAGCCTCTTGACACTTTGTTGTTTCCAATTAAGTAGTGAGAAGCATATCCAACTCAGTTGAAACTGCTAAATAAAAGGACAACCCAAAAGGTCACATATCATTTGGAAAGAGAGAAAAAAACCATAAGCACAAAGCTACATATGTCTGCTATGAAAAACATTTTAATATGCCTAATATTTGGAAGCTCCATCTATGGTAGACCCATAATTTTAAAAACAGGTTACCTTGAGAAACCTATTTTCGCTAAACAGAAAACATACCCACGCTGGATTTCCTTCCATTATAGAGGCAACTCCTAAGCCTGGTAAAGACCCCATTTTATTTTGGAGATTCTCAAAGGGGGTATGAGTGCTGCAAAGGAATCTCTCTCATTCTCCCTTCAAGACCATTTGGGAAACTAGAAAAAAAATCAACACTTCCCAAATGACTCCTCTAAGGGACTTCTCAAAGCTTACCAACAAGAGGCTATCAACCAAACATTTTGAGACAATCTGTCCCCAACGACATCATCTTGCACTCAACAGGATGTAAGAAGTTAAAATGAGATGAACACCAGACTACGTGGAAGGCATGACTGACCAACCAGCCTTCTGCAGCACGCTGTGTGAGTAGACACTGACAAGTGCAATCTGGTCCCAGTGCACGCACTCTGCAGACTTTGGTAGGGAGACCATAGAGGATGGGTTTAAAAAAAAAAAAAAAAAAAAAAAAGGCGGGTGTCCGAAGGACAGAAAAAAACTGAAGCCAAAAATTCGCTCCTCTGCCCACTGCCCTACCCACCGTCGACAATTAGGGTGATGTCAGTAAACCGGTCCTGCTCTCGCTGTTCATTCAATCGGTCGAGGATCATTTTATGATGTTCAGGGAACTCCTGAAGGCATTCCATCGTCTCTTCAGCCTCCATGGCCGTCGGGCTGCTCTACAAAAGAGCATGATAATGTACACCCATGAGCTCGAGCCGAGGAACAAAACCCCTAAAGCATAAAACAACAACAAAAAAACCCAGCAACGTGAAAAGAAGGGGGGAGGGTGAAGCAAGAGGAGAGAAAGACGAGGGAAGAAAGGCGAGCCGAGCGGCCCCGGCGCGTTAAGACCGGAGCCGCGGCCGCGGGACTCCGAGCCTGACCTAATTGGAGTCGGGAGACGCGAGCTAGAGCGGGGTGGGCACAGCGCCGGAGGTTCCGAGCGCCAGGGCGCGCAAGTCCAACAAGGGAGGGGACTCGACAGCCGTGGCGGTCCTCTAACGGCCCGCCAAGCCCTTCTGCCCGGCCGGGGCTCCCACCGCCCCGGGACCCGGTCCGGCCCGCGACCCACAACGACTCTCGGGTCGCCTCTCCCTCCCCCGCCCTCCCTCTTCTCCCCCGCCCCGACCGGGCCGGCACTCACTGAGGGAAGGAGGAGCGGCCCAGGCTTGCGCGTCACTTACGTCGACGCACACCGTCACCGCGTCGAGCTCCGGCTGACGCGGACGCCTTCCGGGCGCCGACCAGCAAGGGAACGGGCCACGCCCCTACCCACACCCCTCAGTGGATGGGCGGGGCCGAGCGCGGGGATTTGGCGCTCACGAAGGGCGAGAGCTTGCTCTCTGAGAAGAAACCGGGCAGCGGTGGGCTTGGGCTAGTGCAGGGCCTGGCAGGGCCAGAAGCTGGGAACCTAAGTCGTTGCCCTTCAACCTCTCACCCTCCCCAGCTTGACTCCAGGGGCGGACACTTCCCGACCCGAGCCCGGAATGAACTCGCCAACCGTCCTCACAGCCCAGCTACTGCGCGGCCCCTCCCGCCCCGTCCTGCCCCGCCCCCTTCCTTCCGAGACCTGGGTTGGCCCGCCTTACCTAGCTCGTGGGTCGCCCTCCTTCCTCTCCGTCCCTCAGAGCCTCTTGTTCCGTGCTTTCCCCTCCCAGGGCATAATGCGCCCCACGCCGTTCCTGACCCCTAACCCGTGGGTCGCCCTCCATTTTCTTCGTGAGAGCCGGGGCTCCCCTTCTGCTCGGGCCCCGCTGGCGCACGTGCGTTCGGTTGGGCACTCGGGCGGCCGCGGCCCCGGCAGCGGCAGCGACGGGCGCGAGCACGTTCGGGCCGCCCGGAATCTTCCTCCGCGAAGCGCGCCCTCCCCGCGCCCTGCCGCAGCACGTGCTTGCTGGGCTCAGGACCGGGAGCTGCTCAGAATTATTTACACCGGATCCCGTTAGTGCAGGCCTTCCCCACTCCTTTAAAGAGTCCAGGCCGGCGCGGTGGCTCGTGCCTGTAATCGCAACACTTTGAGAGGCCTGGGCGGGTGGATCACATGAGGTCAGGAGTTCGAAACCAGCCTGGGCAACATGGCGAAACCCCGTCTCTACTAAAAATACAAAAATTAGCGGGGAATGGTGGTGGGCGCCTGTAATCCCAGCTATTCGGGAGGCTGAGGCAGGAGAATAGCTTGAAGCGGGGAGGTGGAGGTTGTAGTGAGCTGAGGTAGTGCCACTGCATTCCAGCCTGGGCGACAGAGCGAGACTCCGTCTCAAAAAAAAAAAAAAAAAAAAAAGTCCAGTGACCCACAGTCAGCTGCATGTGACTGCTTCCTTAATTCCTCCAAAGAAATATTATATATAAATACATTTTGAGGATAATTCTATAATTGAGATTTACTTATTTTTTTCTCTCAAAGAACTTGAGAATTGGGATTACGGAGGAACTCAAATAGCTATATGGTAATAATGTAATCATAACTTCAACAGATATGTATTGAGAATCCTAGTACTAGACACTGAGAAGTCCAGCTGTGAACAAGGTATATGTGGTTTCTGCCTTTCTGAATCTTAAGTCTAGTAGACTGCATAGATATTTTGAACAGTAATTGCCTCGGTGCTTACTGATGAGTTTTGCAACACCTGAACAAGTAACTGGGTGTCAAGGAAAGCCAGTTGACCTGTAAGAAGAGATGTGGGCGGGCGCGGTGGCTCACGCTTGTAATCCCAGCACTTTGGGAGGCCGAGTTGGGGAGGAGGAGTTCAGCCCAGGAGTTTGAGGCCAGCCTGGGCACATAGCGAGACCCCATCTGTATTAAAACAAAAAATGTTTTTAAGTGATGTGAAGTCTAAGTGTTCTTAGCCAACAGTATAGCACATGCAAAGGCACCAAGATTATAGCATTCAGGAAACTGAAACAAAATGTTGCTGGATAGACGCACAAGGGTGCCTTATAAAAAGTGTTGAAGATGTCAGATTTTCTTTTTGCAAGGGGAAGCCTTGCCGCATGGTGACATCCTAAGATTTACTTTTTAAAGAGATAATTCTAGCCCCAATATGGAGAACAGATTAAATGGGACAAGCTGCTAGGAATAGAGATCAACTGGGAGACTGTTAGTAATGTGGATGAAACCATGGGGGGAAATGGAATTAGAGAGCTGGTCAGAATCTAGAGATAGGCTGGGCGCAGTGGTTCAGGCCTGTAATCCCATCACTTTGGGAGGCCCAGTCGGGGAGGATCGCTGGAACCCAGGTGTTCAAGACCAGCCTGGGTGACATGGTGAAACATCGTCTCTACAAAATACAAAAAAATTAGTGATGGTGTGCACCTATTGTTTCAGCTACTTGGAAGACTGGGGTGGGAGGATCGCTTGAGCTCAGGGAGGTTGAGGCTGCAGTGAGCTAAGATGGTGCCACTTCACTCCAGCCTAGGCAACAGAGTGAGACCCTGTCTCAAAAAAAAAAAAAAAAATCTAGAGATAGAACCAACATTGGCTGTAAAGCATGCCATAGATACTCGATAAATATTGCTGGATATATTGGTGACAAGGGAGAAGGAATAGTCAAAGATGGCTCCTGGATTTCTGGCTTGAGCCAGTAGATTGTTGGCACCATCTACCAAAATAGGAAATACAACTGGCGGAGCTGGATGGGGAGAGAGGATGGAACCAGAGGTGTTATTATAAGGAGATAATGTTAGAGGCCCTTGGATATATGGGCCTACATATAGTTTAGGGAAAAAGACTAACCGTACAGATAGAGATTTGCAAGTTTACAGCATAAAAGGAATATTGAAGTGTTAAGAATAGATGGGATTGTTTAAAGAGAGTCTGCAGGAGTGATAGGCTAGCTGCTTGTAGATTGAATTGGTGTTTTAAAATATTATCATCAGCTGGTGGCTCATGCCTGTAATCCCAGCACTTTGGGAGGCCGAGGTGGGTGGATCATGAGGTCAGGAGTTTGAGACCAGCCTGACCAACACGGTGAAACCCTGTCTTTACTAAAAATACAAAAATTAGCCGGGCATGGTGGCATGCGCCTGTAATCCCAGCTACTCGGGAGGCGGAGGTTGCAGTGAGCTGGGACCGTGCGACTGCACTCCAGCCTGAGCAACAGAGCGAGACTCTGTCTCAAAAAAAAAAAAAAAATAAGCTGGGCGCAGTGGCTCACGCCTGTAATCCCAGCACTTTGGGTGGCTGAGGCAGACAGATCACGAGGTCAGGAGATTGAGACCATCCTTGCTAACACGGTGAAACCCCGTCTCCACTAAAAATACAAAAAAATTAGCCGGGCATGGTGGCAGGCACCTGTGGTTCCAGCTACTGGGAAGGCTGAGGCAGAAGAATGGCGTGAGCCGAGATCGTGCCACTGCACTCCAGCCTGGGTGACAGAGCAAGACTCTGCCTCAAAAAAATAAATAAATATAAAATAACACATAAATTAAATTAAATATTATCATAATTGTTATTATTCACACAGCCCGCCACCATGCCTGGCTAATTTTTTGTATTTGTAGTAGAGATAGAGTTTTGCCATGTTGGCCAGCCTGGTCTCGAACTTCTGACCTCAGGTGATCGCCTGCCTCCGCCTCTCAAAGGGCTGGGATTACAGGCATGAGCCACCGTGCCTGGCCACGGTATTTCTTAAGATGAAGAAATTGGACACAAAAATAGGCTTTTTGGAAATTCCAGTATATAGGACCGCTCTTCTTTTACAGCAATTGAATTTAACCAAATGGAGAACCCTTTTCTACATAGGATTTGAGCTGTCCAGTTCACTATAATCCCCACCAATTTCTAATGTTTTAGACTCAGCTATCATTCATTTTCCTTATTTGCTTAGTCCCTGAAGGCATTTGAGTTTGGGACTCCTAGTCTATAGGGTCAGAATGGAAGAGAGTGTAGGACTTTTTATCTAAAAAGTATCAATGTTTATGGATTGAGTAGAAAAGGAAGAAGCTGAAAGGACTGAGTATTGCAGCTGAAGAAAGATGGAAAACTGGAAGAGTATGACATCAATAAGGCCGTGAAAGGAGAGTGTTTCAAAAGAGAGGGTGTGGGCCAGGTGCAGTGGCTCATGCCTATAATCCCAACACTTTGGGAGGCCGAGGATCACCTGAGGTCAGGAGTTCGAGACCAGCCTGACCAACATGGAGAAACCCCGTCTCTATTAAAAATACAAAATTAGCCAGGTGTGGTGGCAGGCGCCTGTAATCCCAGTTACTCTGGAGGCTGAAGCAGGAGAATCGCTTGAAACCAGGAGGCGGAGGTTGCAGTGAGCCGAGATGGCGCCATTGCACTCCAGCCTGGACAACAAGAGCAGAACGCCATCTCAAGGAAAAAAAAAAAAAAAAAAAAAAGGTGTGGTTAGCAGTGCCAAATGCTGCCAAGTGGTCAAGCTAAAAAAAGATTGGAAATGGTCTGGTATATTTAGCATCATGAATGTCTTTGGCAGAAGACCTTAGCAAGAAAAGATTTAATGGAGTTCTGAGGGGAAGAGAGGGGAGGTGAGAAGTCTATATTCAGGTAGGTTAAGGAATAGCTAGGAAAATTGGGACAGCAGTTTTAGAACTTTCATTTAAAAATGAGAGAAGAGTTGAAAGGAGTACCTATAGAGTCTAGCCAGTTTTACTATTTTTGTGTGTTTTGATGGGAGAGACTTAGGCTATTTAAATGGTGAGGGGGAAGGATCCAGCAGAGGAAGAAAATAAAAGTACAAGAGGAAAAGGAGCTAATTGTACAAGAGAGGGATTAATGGATTGAAAGTTATCAGGAGTGTAGATTTGCTTTCAAAAAGTTAAGGAAATTCCTATCAAACTGAAGACCTCTATTTTCTTCCTGAAATAGATGGTCAGGTCATCTACTAAAAATTCAAGAATAGGAGAGAAAAAGTATTTATGTGTTGGATATGAAGAAGTTTGAGACTGGAAGATGTATTAGTTATCGAAGGCGATGTAACCAATTACCCCAAATCCTAGTGGCTTAAAACAATATTATTATTTCACACTTTCTGTGGGTCAGAAATCTAAGTGTCACATAGTTGGGCTTTCAGGGTCACTCACAAGGCTCCTATCGAGTTGTCAGGTAAGGTGGCTTTAATCTCAAGGCTCCAATGGGGAAGGATCTGCTTCCAAGGTCACTCAAGTGGTTCTTGACAGAATTCATTTCCTCCCTGGCTCTTGGACTGAAGGCTTCAGTTCTCCGCAAGGCCTCTGTTCATGCCAGGCTCTCCATAGGACATGGCAGCTAGAGTCCATCAGAGAGGGCAAGAAAGGGTGAGCAAGACAGAAACCAAAGTCTTCTCGTATTCCAATCTCAGAAGTGACATTCCATCACTCTTGCCATATTCTATATTTTAGAAGCAAGCCACCAGGGGCAGCCTACATTCAAAGGAAAGTAATGAACAAAGGCACAAATAGCAGAAGGCGTGATCATTGGGAACAATCATAGGCGCTGCCTACCACAGAACAGAATGGAAAGGATTTGAAATGGACCCTGGACACAGTAATAACACAGTAGCATCAACAGGAAGCACAGCAGTAACAGCATGCAGTAGGAGTTGGTGGCCAGGAATTTATATGATAGCAATCTGCCAGACATTATGATTTCCACTAGTAACATTCGTAGTCAGGTACATGGTAAATGACTTAGAATGAGTTAGTGTTAAAACACAGTTCCCTGTGGTGCAGATGTTGTGCCAGTTAATAAGCAGGTTTATAGATTTTCTGTGGAATCAAAATAGATTATTCAAATTTAGTAAGAATTGACAAATAGTTCTGGCTACCCTAGTGGTATCCAGGCACTTTTATATGTTTTAAGGCAACATTAGGAAGGAAATAACAGAGTGGTTAAGAAGGTTGGTTTGGGAGCCTGAGCTGAAATCTTGTTTCAACCTAATAGCTGGGTGATTTCAGGCAAGTAGTTTAACTTCATTAAGCTTCCATTTCCTCACCTTTGAAACAGTGTTGTGGGAAGCAAATGAGGTAACATACAGGAAACACTTGGATTAATAGCTGGTATACATTAGCTTTCAGCAAGCGGTCATTATCGTTGTATTCCAGCATAAGATTTACATTCTACCTGCTGGATTTAAAAAAAAAAAAAAAAAAAAAGTGGCCAGGTGCAGTGGCTTACGCCTGTAATCACAGCACTTTGGGAGGCCAAGGCAGGCGGATCACAAGGTCAGAAGTTCGAGACCAGCCTGGCCAACATAGTCAAACCCCGTCTCTACTAAATACAAAAATTAGCCGGGCGTTGTAACGCACGCCTGTCATCCCAGCTACTCGGGAGGTTGAGGCAGGAGAATCGCTTGAACCCAGGAGGTGGAGGTTGCAGTGAGCTGAGATTCCACCACTGCACTCTAGCCTGGGTGACAGTGAGACTCCGTCTCAAAAAAAAAGCATTTATGGAACAAAAAATGAGCTTGTCTTTGTGTTTGCCCAAAGGAACTGAAAATTCAGGGCATCCCCAATGATCCCTCAGATGCAGCAAGATGAAAAAAGGATCATGACAGGTCCAAACTTTTTTGGAAGAGCACATGATATTTTACATATGCCACAAATAAGAAACTGACACAATTTTTAGGGCTATTTCCTTCTTTTCTTTTTCAGGCAACCTGCTGGACTCAGGAAAGTAGCACGCACTTAAGGAAAGTTACTTAGTTGTTTCCCAGCTGGTGGATATTGGCCTTTACTTAGTAAACTCTAATTCTGGCTTGGAAACTCCCAATTTGGAGGGTACTGCATCATTCCTGTGGTGCTGGGAAAGAAGGCAGGACAGGGGCCAGGTAGCAAAAATCACAGAAGAGTGTGCTAAGTACGGATTGCACACCAGGCCAGAAGTTTTCTTTTCAGCAGTGTTGTTCACAGTGGCTGCTAAATGCTTTGTCCAAGTTTGGCTCTTGTCCCATCTTGGCATAATAATATGAAATGGAATAATAACCAGGTGTGGAAATAGTTGCTGCTCTCCTAGATTGGAGACCTCCAGGATGTTGTTATTGTCAAAGGGTCCACTAATATCCAAGTGTTGCTGCCTTTATTGTTTTATTTTTATTGCAAACATGGAACTCATTGGACCCTGCTCGTTGATCTTTTTGTGGATCAACCTCTTTTCCTCTACCTCTTAGCGCTGGAGTGCCCCAGTTCATCACTTTTTTCTTTCTTTTTTTTTTTTTTTTTTGAGACAGAGTCTTGCTCTGTCACCCAGGCCGGAGTGCAGAGGTGTGATCTTGGCTCACTGCAACCTCCACCTCCCAGGTTCAAGCGATTCTCCTGCCTCAGCCTCCGGAGTAGCTGGGATTACAGGTGCCCGCCACCACACCCGGCTAATTTTTTTCTGTATTTTTAGTAGAGATGGGGTTTCAACATCTTGGCCAGGCTGTTTCTTGAACTCCTGACCTCGTGATCCACCTGCCTCGGCCTCCCAAAGTGCTGGGATTACAGGCGTGAGCTACCGCGCCCGGCCAGTTCGTCAGTTTTAATGTCATTCTAATATATTTGGGATTAAATCGGTTACGTTAACATTTGTTTTCTACTTGTCTTACTGTTCTGTTACTTTTCTTTCTTACCTTATTTTGGATTATTTAATGATTCTAATTTCTCTATTAACTTGATAGTTATATATTCTTTTAGTGGTTAACCTAGAGATTACATCATGAATTCTAGATTTAAAACATCTAAATCACAGTTACCCTTTTCCCAAACAAATGACACTTTAATTTCCTTCATTCTCCCTCCACCCAGGTCTTTTGCTTTTTAAATCCATATATTTTAAATCCCACAAGACGTTGTTTTGATTGTTTCACGTGGTTAACTTCCATTCAGATTTGCACATAAGGGTAAATCCTTTGTTACTCATCATTTAATTTCTACTTCCAAACTTCAAACTATTTTCACTTTCTGGTGGCGACAAATTCTCACAGATTTTGTCTGAAGTCACCTTTATTTTCACTTGCTGTATAGGCAGCCTCTAAGATGATTTCCAAAGAAGGCCAGGGCTAGAGTGAGGAGAGTGAGACATTTGTTTGGGGTGCCAAAAACTCAGAAAGTAATGGTTTAACACAACTTTTTTTTTTTTTTTTTTTTTGAGATGGAGCCTCACTCTGTTGCCCAGGCTGGAGTGCAATGGCGCGATCTTGGCTCACTGCAACCTCCACCTCCCGGGTTCAACCTCCACCTCCTTGCCTCAGCCTCCCAAGTAGCTGGGATTATAGGCACCCGTCACCACACCTGGCTAATTTTTTGTATTTTTAGTAGAGATGGGGTTTCACTATGTTGGTCAAGCTGGTCTTGACTCCTGACCTCATGATCCGCCTGCCTTGGCCTCCCAAAGTGCTGGGATTACAGGTGTGAGCCACTGCACCAGGCCAACACAACTTTTTTTTTTTTTTTCCAGACAGATTCTCACTGTGTCACCCAGGCTGGAGTGCAGTGGCGCTATCTCGGCTCACTGCAACCTCCACCTCCTGGGTTCAAGCAATCCTCTTGCCTCAGCCTCCTGAGTAGCTGGGACTACAAGCAGAAGCCACCATGCCAGGCTAATTTTGAGAGGTGAAGCTAGCTGGACTTCTTGGGTTGAGTGGGGACATGCAGAAATTTTCTGTCTAGCTAAAGGATTGTAAACACGCCAATCAGCACTCTGTGTCTAGCTAAAGGTTTGTAAATGCACCAATCAGCGCTCTGTAAAAATGCACCAATCAGCGCTCTGTGTCTAGCTAAAGGTTTGTAAATGCGCCAGTCAGCGCTCTGTAAAAATGCACCCATCAGTGCTCTGTGTCTAGCTAAAGGTTTGTAAACACGCTAATCAGCACTCTGTGAAAATGGACCAATCAGCATTCTGTAAAATAGACCAATCAGCAGGACGTGGGCGGGGCGAATAAGAGAATAAATGCCGGCCACCCAAGCCAGCAGTGGCAACTGGCTTGGGTCCCCTTCCCTGCTATGGGAGCTTTGTTTTTTCCCTCTTTGCAATAAATCTTGGTGCTGCTCACTCTTTGGGTCTGCACTACCTTTATGAGCTATAACACTCACCACAAAGGTCTGCAGCTTCACTCCTGAAGTCAGCGAGACCACGAACCCACTGGGAGGAATGAACAACTCTGGACGCGCCACCTTTAAGAGCTGTAACACTCACTACGAAGGCCTGCGGCTTGACTCCTGAAGTCAGCATAGACCACGAACCCACCAGAAGGAAGAAACTCCAGACACATCTGAACATCTGAAGGAACAAACTCCGGACACACCATCTTTAATAACTGTTAACAGTCACCGCGAGGGTCTGCGGCTTCGTTCTTGAAGTCAGCCAGACCAAGAACCCACTGGAAGGAACCAATTCTGGACGCAGTTTTTGTATTTTTAGTAGAGACGGGGTTTCACCATGTTGGCCAGGCTGTCTCGAACTCTTGACCCGGAAATCCACCCGCCTCGGCCTCCCGAAGTGCTGGGATTACAGGCGTGAGCCACCACGCCCAGCCACAACATTTATAAAAGCAAAATGAACACAAGACTTTGATTTTTGGGCAGCTGGAGTAGTTGTATTTTTCCTTATTTCTCCCACTAAGTACAATTTAAAACTCTGGATGTGATCTAGAAAACAAAAAAAGTTGGCTGGGCAAGGTGGCTCACACCTGTAATCCCATCACTTTGGGAGGGTGAGGTGGGCAGGTCACCTGAGGTCAGAAGTTTGAGACCAGCCTGGCCAACATGGTGAAACCCCGCTTCTACAAAAAAATAAACTGGGCCTAGTGGCGGGCGTCTGTAATCCCAGCTACTGGGGAGGCTGAGGCAGGAGAATCTCTTGAACCCTGGAGGTAGAGGTTGCAGTGAGCCAAGATCGCACCCCTGCACTCCAGCCTGAGGGACAGAGTGAAAAAAGAAAAAAAAAAAAACCCCGAAAGATTGAGAGGAAAAAGCAAACTGACTATAGGCATCTCAGGACCTGAAGAACAACACAGTGGCAAACTCCTTGAATTTTCTTTTTTACATGTCACAGACTTTGAGTTAAAGAAGCTGGGCAAGCCAGGAGTGCCAATGAGCACAGGCAAAAACAAAACTCTTAACGAAAGCCTGCTCTTTAGCCAAAGGCTCAGGAAAGGGGCTGTCTAGCAAAACAAAACTTTTAGACAAAAGTCCTAGTATTGAGGCCAAATACCACAGTAAGAAATGTGACCCCACCTGCATCCATGTCAGAAAGGCTGTGGTGGCCAGCACAGGGGCTCCTACCTGTAATCCCAGCACTTTGGGAGGCTGAGGCCAGCGAATTGCCTGTGCTCAAGAGTTCAAGACCAGCCTGGCCCACGTGGTAAAACCCCATCTCTTCTAAAAACAGGAAAATTAGCCAAGTGTGGTGGTGTGTCTGTAATCCCAGCTACTCAGGAGGCTGAGGTGGGAAAATCACCTGAGCCCGGGGAGGTTGAGGCTGCAGTAAGTCAGTGCACTTCAGCCTGGGTGACAGAGCAAGACCTGTTGTGGTGAGGAGCCTAAGCATCTGCCTTCTTCAGGCTATAACGAGGCACCTCAATTCCCACCTTTTTAGGGTGGTGTCAGAGGCCAAGTAGCAGCTCAGACTTTCACCCACACCCAGCAGTAACAAGGTTCTCTTTCCTCTTCTCCTAAGGTAATGTCAGAGGAGGCCTGATGGAGAGTCAGGACTTTCACCATTATTCCGCAGGAATAGGACCATCTTCACTTGCAGTGCTGATGCAGGCCATGAGGGGAGCCAGAACTCCTGCTCCGCCCCAGTAATAACCAGGTGCAACCTCCTCTTTGGGTGTCAAATGGAGGTCAGGTGGGAAACTTGGACTTCTACCTCCATCTAGCAGTAATGAGCTGGCACCCCACCTCCTTCCTCTACGGGAGCAGTGTCATAAAAAGCCAGGTAAAATAGATGGTTCAAAGAAAACTCAGAGTCTCATAACTTCTGAAAATATACAGGTTTCAATTTTTAAAATCACTCATACTTCAAAGCAAAAATCAGGAAACTCTCAAACTAAACGTAAAAGACAGTAAATACATGCCAACAGATAAAAGAGATGTTGTAATTAGTAGACAAAACCATGATAAAAGCCATGATAAAAAATACTTCAAGGAGCAATTATGAACACGCTTGAAACAATTTTTTTTTTTTTTTTGAGATGAAGTCTCGCTCTGTCGCCTAGTCTGGAGAGCAGTGGCGCAATCTCGGCTCACTGCAAACTTCGCCTCCCTGGTTCACACCATTCTCCCGCCTCAGCCTCCCGAGTAGCTGGGACTACAGGCGTCCGCCACCACGCCCGGCTAATTTTGTTTTTGTATTTTTAGTAGAGATGGGTTTCATCATGTTAACCAGGATGGTCTCGATCTCCTGACCTCGTGATCTGCCCGCCTTGGCCTCCCAAACTGCTGGGATTACAAGCATGAGTCACTGTGCCTGGCCGAAACAATTTTTTTAAACCTCAGTAAAGTAATAGACAATATAAAGAAGAAGCAAATTGAAATTTTATAACTGAAAATTCAATAACTGAAATTAAAAGTTCAGTGGATGAGCTGACCGGCATACTAGAGAATACAGAGAATCAGTGAAGTGGAAAACAAAAGAATCAAAACAACCCAATTTAAAGAGCAGAGAAAAAATTGACAGGGGAAAAAAATAAGTAGAGCATCAGGAATCTGTGGGGCTGTAATAGAAGATTTAACATTTGTGTTCTCAGAAACCCTGAAGGAGAGGAGAAAGAGTGAGGCTGAGAAAGTACTTGAGGAAATAATGGCTGAAAACATCCCAAATGTGGTAAGATTTGGTACAGATTCAAGATGCTGACCAAACCCTAGAAAGTATAAACTGAAATAAATCGACACCAAGAAACGTAATTAAGCTTATAAAAATTAAAGGCAAAAAAATTATTGAAAGCAGTCAGAAAAAGAAACAAAACCCAAAACCTTGCCTACAGAGAAAAACAATTCAAATGACAGCAAACCTCTGATCAGAAACCACAGAGGACAGAAGGACATGGCACAATATTTTTTATGTTGCTGCTGCTCAATT
This sequence comes from Pan troglodytes, assembly GCF_028858775.2. Lineage (NCBI taxonomy): Eukaryota > Metazoa > Chordata > Mammalia > Primates > Hominidae > Pan > Pan troglodytes. The sequence continues at coordinate 69,687,212 of NC_072402.2, forward strand.
CTCAACCTCCTATTGAGATTCCAAATACCTGTTTATTAGGTTTTCTTGTTGTACACTCTGTGTCTTTTCCCATCTGTTCTGTATTTCCCATCTCTTGTCTTTTCTCCTTGTTTCCTCATGGACACTTTCTTCTGATTTTTCTTCCAGTTCACTAATTCTCTTCAGCTGTGCTAATCTTCTGTTAAACTCATTGAGTTATTGATTTGGCTGCTATATGTTTCATTTATTATTATTTTGAGGCAGAGTCTCACTTTGTCACCCATGCTGGAGTGCAGTGACGCAATCACAGCTCACTGCAGCCTCTGCCTCCGAGGTTCAAGCAATTCTGCTGCCTCAGCCTCCCGAGTAGCTGGGATTACATGAGCCCACAACCACACCCGGCTAATTTTTGTATTTTTAGTAGAGACGGGGTTTCACCTGTTGGCCAGGCTGTTCTCAAACTCATGACCTCAAGTGATTCACCTGCCTCGGCCTCCGAAAGTGCTGGGATTACAGGCGTGAGCCACCGTGCCTGGCCATGGCTGCTTTATGTTTTAGTTATTTTTGCTTCTTTATTATCATTTCTAATTTTCTATGAGTTTCTCAATCTTGTCTTTTATTTTCTTATTCATATTGAATGGTATTTTACAGTCTGTGTCTCGGTATCTAGAGACTGTTTCGTTGTTGCTTCTCTCAGTGTTTCTTCATGTTCTATTGTCTTTCATTTTCTTAAAATTGAATGCTGGATACTGTATGGGAAATTTTTTACAAATACTTTGAGGCCTGCAATAATTTTATCTTTCTCTATAGAAGAATTTTGCTTTTGGTTGGCAGCTAGGGGTATTGGCAATTGGGATAACCTTAATTCAATTTTAGAAATGGAGATAATTCGGCTGGGCACAGTGGCTCACGCCTGTAATCCCTGCACTTTGGGAGGCTGAGGCAGACGGATCACAAGGTCAGGAGTTCGAGACCAGACTGGCCAACATGGTGAAACCCTGTCTCTACTAAAAATACAAAAATTAGCCGGGCGTGGTGACACATGTCTGTAATCCCAGCTTCTCGGGAGACTGAGGCAGGAGAATCGCTTGATCTCAGGAGGTGGAGGTTGCAGTGAGCCAAGATTGCGCCACTGCACTCCAGCCTAGGCGACAGAGCGAAACTGTCTCAAAAAAAAAAAAAAAAAGAAAGGGAGATAATTCAAAGATTAACTTACTTCCTTTTGAGGACTAGTTTATTACCAGTTCTCCTTTATTCCTAGGGTGTAGCACCTTAGGCTTTTAACCCACATCTGAGTCCTCCTTTTTATTAAGATTGTTTGGAGCTGGGCGCGGTGGCTCACACCTGTAATCCCAGCACTTTGGGAGGCCAAGGCAGGCATATTACTTGAGATCAGTAGTTCGAGACCAGCCTGATCAACATGGAGAAACCCTGTCTCTACTAAAAATACAACATTAGCCAGGCATGATGGTGCATGCTATAATCCCAGCTACTTGGGAGGCTGAGGCAGGAGAATCGCTTGAACCCGGGAGGCTGAGGTTGTGGTGAGCTGAGATCTCGCCATTGCACTCCAGCCTGGGCAACGAGCAAAACTCTTCTCAAAAAAAAAAAAAAAAAGATTGTTTGGATTTATTCTCATTGTTCATTTCTGAGATGTTATCACTAAAGACTCCTTTAAATATTCCATTTTTGTGTAAGTTGGTAATCAATGTTTTGTCCTTAGTTGGGTCAGACAGAGTTAAAAGGGAATCAGTGCCCATGCTCATGGCTAGCTTGATAGTGATAGTGATCAATGAGTTTCAAAAGGCTAGGAGAAAACCAGGGAGCGATAGTGAGAAAGCATGAGTTTAGTCAGGCTCCCTCCCTCATCACCCCTTGTGTGTAAACTTTAGAGTCCAGAGCATTATTTTTAGTGATGAAGGTAACACTTTTATATGTTCATTGGGTTCTTCTGAATCTTTTAAGCTCCTGTTGTTTTCTTTGAGGGCCAAGCAAACAGAGTCCTGGCCAAAAAATAACATTATAGTGGTGAAGATAGAGACATTGAGGGTTGTATTGATAACCTGTGACAGGGAGAAGATCTGGATGGTTTTAGTGCAGACCCGTGATTTGAATATACTTGTAATCAAATAACTTGTGTTTTCCTGAAATAGAGATTACTAATAATATCACTTAATAAGATGACATTAGTTACATAAAAACAGACAAGGTAGCTGTATCAACACATTTAGAATCTTTATTGAAAAAATAAGAATAGCAGAATAGGACATGGAATTAATTGAAAAATAAAGAATACATAGAATGATAAAATTCAGCACTCTCATAGCTCTGACTAAAAAAAATATTTTTAAAAATTCAGCATGCTTTCTCTCAGCACTGAGCAGTGCAGTTTAGGACATGTTTTTGGCAAATTGTTGGTATTGGTTTGTCTTAAAGGATTCATGCATAGGGCTTAAGAAAGCTTCCTCTTACACGGTACTAAAGTGGCCTATTAATGTATCTCTCTCCCCTAGATTAGAATTTTTTTGAGGAAACTGAGACTATATCTTCTCTGTGGTCTCCTAGAGGTCATCAGGGCCACTTTCATTTTAGAGGTTCCTGGTATATTAAAAAATCAAGAAATCGGCCAGGCGCAGTGGCTCAGGCCTATAATCCCAGCACTTTCGGAGGCCGAGGTGGTCGGATCACGAGGTAAGAAGATTGAGACCATCCTGGCTGACACAGTGAAACTCTGTCTCTACTAAAATTACAAAAAAATTAGCCGGGCGTGGTAGCGGGTGCCTGTAGTCCCAGCTACTATGGAGGCTGAGGCAGGAGAATCCCGTGAACCTGGGAGGCAGAGCTTGCAGTGAGCCGAGATCGCACCGCTGCACTCCGGCCTGGGGGACAGAGCAAGACTCCGTTTCAAAAAGAAAAAAAAATCAAGAAATCCCAAGTTTCCAAAAATTGTAGCCTATTTTAAATATTTACATTTAACAAATTTCTACTTTTTCACAAATCAGAATATAATACAATATAATCATGCTTTTCAAAAGCTAATTTTCGGAATTCTAAGAAATAACATATTGTTAATAATTCATCGTGCCCTAGGGGGACAAAAATTTAAAGTTGAAGAATTAGCATCTTTCAGTCCTGTCACTGTAGCTCTGTCTGTGAGGCCTTCCACATATAAGAAGTGTCACGTCAAATGTGCCTGCTGTCTCCCTCAGCCCAAATTCTTGTCTTGGCCCTGGTCTTGTCATCTTTGTACCACGAGCCTAGTACAGTGGTTGCTTCATGGCGGACACTCAACAAATGCTTGTTGACATTTGTTTTTAAACTAAACTGTTTTAAGAATGATTCATTTGCCTTCTGAAAGTCAAGATACCAGAAAATGAGTTTGTTATTCAGTTTCTAGAACTCCTAAAGCACTATTTTACACATAATTTTCAGGCTTTGCCAAACTGTTACTAAACTTACAGTGGATGATTGTCTTTCATGCTTTCCCAACATGATTCAAATTTCTGGTATGGAAAAATCTAAGCATAAAGGATGTGTGTCTGGAGGGGGAGGGAAGGCAATAAATACCTCAACTCCTGACCCCATGAACCCATTTTATTAGGGATAAAACCAAGAGTTGACTCATTGAGGGACTTTCTACAGTCATCTCAGGTGTATGCTAGACATGAAAGTCCTAGAAAGTTCTAGAAACATCCCAGTCTGTGGAAAGCAGCACCACCTCATCGTGGCTGAATTTAGAACGACAGCATTGATCAATTCTCTTAGCACTGTATGAGCCAGGGTCGACACGCAACAACAGTCTTATGGAGCCCGTGTGCTGCTGCCCTCTAGTGGTTCTTCGGCCTGTGCAGGACCCACCGCTTTTCTACCACCGTGAGGGGGCAGCAAAACTTCCAGGTTGTCAAACGCTGAAATCCGCTGGGCTGCTGAAACCAGCCAAGTCCATGGTCCTCCCCTCAAGGCACCGGAGATCATCAAGTAGTGCAGGAGTCATCAGTCCCAACACTGGGAGAGATGAGATTTGGTCCTTCAACTAAAATGCAGGATCGCACCGCTAGTCCTCTTCAGTGTCATTCCCTGCTTTCAAAGATACAAAACCAAGGGGACGAGGACCGAGGACAGAATGGATCTGCCAGCAGGAACCCGAAGCCAAACTGTCTTTCTCCCCACTCTTCCGCCCCCCCCCCCCCCACGAAAATGAAGGTTACCGTTGGGAGGGAGGGCATGTGGCAGTAGTGTCTCTAGTGGACAAAAGGTGATATGTCCATTGTAGTTTGATTCACTCTTCAATTCTCCTGGTTTGTTGCTGTTTATATTTCCCAACCAAGGCTTCCTGTCCTCTCAGTTTTCTTTCTTTCACATTATTTTTCTCCCTAGATTCACTTGCTCGGATAGCTCCTAGATCCTGTGCCCTCATCGTCTTTTCCAAGGCCATCATCAGGACTCATGCAGGCTTTTTTTTTTTTTTTTTTTTTTTTTTTTTTTGAGACGGAGTCTTGCTCTGTCGTCCAGGCTGGAGTGCAGTGGCTCGATCTCGGCTCAGTGCAACCTTCACCTCCCGGATTCAAGCGATTCTCCTGCCTCAGCCTCCTGAGTAGCTGGGATTATAGGCACATGCCACCACACCTGGCTAATTTTTGTATTTTTACTAGAGACGGGGTTTCACCATGTTGGTCAGGCTGGTCTTGAGCTCCTGACCTCGTTGATCCACCCGCCTCTGCCTCCCAAAGTGCTAGGATTACATTTGTGTTCCTGGTTGGTCGTTGAGGAAAGAGGAGATTGGCGGGGCGGGTGGTGGTGGGAAGGCTCATTGGGGGAACTGGCCCTTGGTCCTGGGTATCTTGGCTTTGTTGGCCAAGGGGTGTGTGGTGGGGTTGTCTGTGGTCAGGATTTGAGGGCTTCTGGGAGGGGGAAGCCGGCCAAGGGTAGAGAGCTGCCAGAAGTCAAAATTGCGGACATGGGTTGGGCTGCCGAAAGATTCAGCAGACAGACAACAGCCCCGGCAACTGTGCTTAGCCCTGAAATGCCTCTACTGAGTCCTCCTAACATTTAGTCCGAGTGTGCCAGGGTGCCTTTCTGACGCCTTCCTGTTGCTCTCCCTGACATCTCTACCATTCTCCTGCTTCTTAATGCTTTGGATCAAATAATTGGGCTGGAGAAGAGCAAGTGGTAGGGGACAGACGTCTGATTCTGGCCTGTTCTGCAGTCATCCTAGCATGGGTTTAGAGAATGACATTTTTCTGTTTGCAAGCAGGGTAGGCCTGTAGACTAGGGATTGTGTGTGGGAGGCTCCAGCATGGTCAGTGACAATGGAGCTGTAATTATGGGTCTCAAATTCAATCATACAATCTAGGTACATCTGGGACTTGGGATTGGGGTAGGTCTGGAATCTGGTTACGTGGGAAAACTTTCCTTGGACAATTTTCATCTAAGAAGCAGCACTTTCATCTTCATGTTTCACTTTCAGTTTCATGGTTCTCTCCCACACCCCACCCAACCACAAGCACTCCCATTTCCTAAGCACATCACACTCCTGATGCCCCCATTTCTGGACTAGTTCGGTACTCAGCAGGGATTGGAGGAGCTCCTTGCTCCTGTTCTGAACACTGTGTTAATGGAATTTGGCAGGGCGTGGTGGCTCATGCCTGTCATCCCAGGGCTTTGGGAGGCTGAAGTAGGAGGATTGCTTGAGGCCAGGAGTTGAAGACTAGCCTGGGTAACACGGGGACACTGCCCCCCGCCCCCCGCCCCCGTCAAAACACACACACACAAAGTAAAATGAAAAAAATAATAATAATAAAAAAGATAGGAATTAACATGTACAAAAGAGACCAAAATGTCTATTTAAATATTGTACTTCTTTGTGGGAGAGTATTAAGAAAAAATATTTATAAACTTTCAAGAATGAAATGTTGAGAGTTTTTCTTCTTTTGTGTTTTTCTTATCTAAAAGTTGTGATCATAAAAAATAAACATTCTCAAAATATCCTAAAAACAAAATATATCTTGAATATTTACATGTTTTATTAAGGAATCTAGATTCATTTCTTTCTTTTTTTTTTTTTTCCTGAGACGGAGTCTTGCTCTGTCGCTCAGGCTGGAGTGTGGTGGCGCGATCTCGGCTCACTGCAAGCTCTGCCTCCCAGGTTCACACCATCCTCCTGCCTCAGCCTCCAGAGTAGCTGGGACTACAGGCACCTGCCACCACGCCCGGCTAATTTTTTTGTATTTTTATTAGAGACGGGGTTTCACTGTGTTAGCCAGGATGGTCTCAATCTCCTAACCTCGTGATCCGACCACCTCGGCCTCCGAAAGTGCTGGGATTACAGGCATGAGCTACCGTGCCCGGCCTAGATTCATTTCTTTAAGAACATTATTTTTAAAAAGGATGTAATAAGTTTGTAGACATAAAATTGAATGTGATATCACTCATATTTCCTTTTCTGGTTTTTAGGAAAAGAAACAGCATACTCAAATAGTTTAAGCATATAGAGATTTATTAGGGGTTAAAGATAACTTAAAATTTGATGGAAAGGTGAAGGCAGATTTTCAACTGAACTTCAGGAATGGCTCTCAGAACCAAACTGCAAAGAACCAAACTGCAAACTAGCTCCCTAAGGGTGAAACTCAGAAATTTGAAAACACCGAATCAGGTAAGTATCACCCCAGCTGCCCTTTTTGAACTCTCGTGCATGTTGGCTGTTGTGTTGGTATACACAGGGCAAGGAGACATTCCCAGAGTTGAGAGAGGCCAAAACACTGAGACCCACCTGCCTAAGAATCAATGACTGAACTTGCCAAGATGCCGCAGTTCCTTCAAGAAGACACAGATGCTGCATCCCAATGGAGCTTACATTAGCTAAAAGCCAGCACTTGGGGAGGTGGACAGACACATGTCCAGAGTGCCTTGGAGAGCACAGGCCACCCCTGAAGCTGTGAAAAAAGGCTAAATACATGGTGGAAACAGGAAAGGAAAGGAACCCCAGACTTGCTCCTGGCTCACAGTACTACCTGCTTCCCCATGCAGAGACACCCCAGTGAGGGCCCTCATATTGCCCTTGTGGACTTCACTGGGACTGAACCCTTCAGACCTAAGAGCTTCTAGGGCTCAGTTATTGGAAACATTTTCAGTTTTATTCTTCTGAATGACTTAAAGATTTTTCAATTAGAAAAACTCTCTTCATGAATGACATGTACTAATGTACTAAAGAATTTTGCTTCTAGATCTATTTAGAATTGTCACACTTCTTCTACTACTGATTACTACTGTAATCTACTGGGATTACAGGTGTGAGCCACTGCGCTCGGCCTTTTTTTTCTTTCTTTCTCCTTTTTTTTTTTTTTTTTTTTTGAGGTGGAGTCTCGCCCTGTCGCCCAGGCTAGAGTGCAATGGCGGTATCTCAGCTCACTGCAAACTCCACCTCCTGGGTTCAAACGATTCTCCTGCCTCAGCCTCCCGAGTAGCTGGGATTACAGGCGCCTGCCACCATGCCCAGCTAATTTTTGTATTTTTAGTAGAGACGGGGTTTCACCATGTTGGCCAGGCTAGTCTGGAACTCCTGACCTTGTGATCCGCCCGCCTCGGCCTCCCAAAGAGCTGGGATTACAGGTGTGAGCCACTGCGCCTGGCTCAAATGTGCTTTTCAATAAAGGATTGGGAAAAAATAAGTTAGAGTGCAACTGCAAATTCCAAAATGATTAAGCCCTTGGAAATAAAATGGGATACATGATTTGAAAGATATCCAAGAGGTGGCATGTGCAGTAAGAAGAACTCAGCATTGGGCAGGCTGGTGGCTATAGCACCAGTGCTGAGAGGGCAGGATGTTAAGTAGGAAAGAAAAGCCCTTAGAGAAGGGCAGAGTTCCAGGATCCCTGTCCACATGGACAACATGACCCTAGTCTCTCATGTCTGTCAGCTCTTGTGTCTTCTGGCTTTTCTTAGTCTCACTCAGCCACATTGTTTGTAGCACTCACTTCCCTTGAAGGCACTTGAAACTGGGACATCTGTCCACAGACAGGCCTGTCTGGACAGTCTTCCAAAATGCTCATGGCAATGAGAAAGTCTCTGAGTCCCAGTCATTTCCCTGCTCACAGAGTAGTTCCCATCTTAGCAAAACTGGGTGTTCTCTGAGTATCACTCAGCACGTGGAAGCTGTCCAGACTTCTGTCCTGTGCAGGCAGGCAGTAACCTGGGATCTCTGCTCTTGCATGCAGATAAACTTACAGTCCTTCAAAGCTTCAAGCTCCTAGATGGTGAAACAATACATCGGTGCGGAGAGTGAGGAGAAGGATGCGATAGTCTTCCAGTTTTGTACTTTTACACTTCTGGGTCATCAGAAACCAAAGATTTGCCTTGGTTTCCCAAAGTGTTGGGATTACAGGCATGATCCACCACGTCCAGCTTCAATAATTATTATTTTTTATTTATTTATTTTGAGACAGAGTCTTGCTCTGTCACCCAGGCTAGACTGCAGTGGCGCCATCTCGGCTCACTGCAAGCTCCGCCTCCAAGGTTCACACCATTCTCCTGCCTCAGCCTCCTGAGTAGCTGGGACTACAGGTGCCTGCCACCACACCCAGCTAATTTTTTGTATTTTTAGTAGAGACGGGGTTTCACTGTGTTAGCCAGGATGGTCTCGATCTCCTGACCTTGTGATCCACCTGCCTCGGCCTCATAAAGTACTGGGATTACAGGCATGAGCCTCCACACCCGGCCCTCAATTATTTTTGATAGTTTTGTGTCAATATTTCCATGATATATAACAATTCCTTATTATTCTAGCAATCTTTTCCTCATCATTTTGTCTTAGTTCTACATAATTCTTATACTGAGGATTAAACTGAAGCATGGCTCTAACCCTGAAACTTCTCTAATAATTTTTAATCTCAATGATATTGTTTGAATATTTGTCCCCCTCCAAATCTCATGTTGAAATTTGGTTCGCGACAGAGCAGTGGCTTACACCTGTAATCCCAGCACTTTGGGAAGCCAAGGTGGGAGGATAGCTTGTGGCCAGGAGTTCAAGACCAGCCTGGGCAACACAGAGAGACCCCTGTCTTGATAAAAATAAAAAAGGCCAGGCGCGGTGGCTCACACCTGTAATCCCAGCACTTTGGGAGGCCGAGGCGGGCGGATCACAAGGTCAGGAGAGCAAGACCATCTTGGCTAACACAGTGAAACCTCGTCCCTACTAAAAATACACACACACACACACAAAATTACCCAGGCGTGGTGGCGGGCACCTGTAGTCCCAGCTACTTGGGAGGCTGAGGCGGGAGAATGGCATGAACCCAGGAGGTGGAGCTTGCAGTGAGCCAAGATCGCGCCACTGCACTCCAGCCTGGGCAACAGAGTAAGACTCCATCTCAAAAAATAAATAAATAAATAAATAAATAAAATAAAAAAGATTTTGATAATATTGGAAGTGGGACCTAAAGGGAGGTGTTTGGGTCATGGGGGTCGAGCTATCATGAATGGCTTGGTGCAGTCCCCAAGTAATAAGTAGGTTCTCACTCTATTAGTACATACAATAAAAAGAGAACCATGTCAAAAGGTACCTGAGATACACCAAGAAAGCTCAAACTTGAAGACATGTTTTTAATATGTAAATGTGTATGAATGGATACATACAAAATGTGTTTAAAATCTGTTTGAGCTGCCACTGTCAGATTCAATGTATAGCTAGCATCAATTTGCTGGGGTTAGAGGGCATCAAGATCTTCCCAGAAATTCAGAGCCTTAGGTAATCCAAAGGAAGATTCTGTCAACATTTATACCTAAGCTTGACAGCCCTGATGCCTCTTTGGACCTGGCTTGGAAATATGATCCTCTATTGTAGCAATTGTACCTTGTTGCTGAATGATGTCATCATCCACAAGATGGATCCATTCTTGATTCTCACCCTATTGACTTTTTTCCATTGCAACGATAACATGGGCTAGCTGCTCTACACCTCTCCAGTGGACTTCAAGTGCTGCTGAGCTCAAATAAATCTTGTCTGTCCCACCATTTTAACCAGACAGGCAGAGCTCTTCTGTCTTAAGTGTCTCATAAATCTTTCAAATAGGTAAACTTCTAGTGCTATGCTTCCTCTGACTGTTCTGCTATTCTGTTTTCCTGTGCCATGGTTTCTCATTACGTTTTCTACTGTTTTTGTTTGTTTGTTTGTTTTTGTTTTTGTTTTTTTTTTGAGATGGAGTTTCACTCTTGTCGCCCGGGCTAGAGTGCAATGGCGCGTTCTCGGCTCACTGCAGCCTCTGCCTCTCGGGTTCAAGCGATTCTCCTGTCTCAGCCTCCTGAGTGCCTGGGATTACAGGCACCCCCCACCAAGCCCAGGTAATTTTTTTTTTTTTTTTGGTAGAGACAGGGTTTCACCATATTGGCCAGGCTGGTCTCGAACTCCTGACCTCAGGTGATCTGCCCACCTTGGCCTCCCGAAGTGTTGGGATTACAGGCATGAGCCACCGCGCCCGGCCCTACTATTGTTTTTTTAAGCCCTAAATTCAAGGACAAAGGTCTGGCTTTGAAGAGAGTCACCATGTTCAGTAACCTTTCTGGTCTTCAAATAAGCTCTCCCAATGATCTTGGAGTTTGACTGTATTCTGAAAGGTCTCTTCACTGTGTCTTTGCTCTCTCAGTAGGTTGTAAGGTCTGTGAAAGCTGTAGCCAGTCCTTCATCTTTGTGTATATGGCTCCCATCACCGCATCTGGCATATGGAAGGATATCAACACATGCTTGTGAAATGTTGAAGATAATCAGACTTTTACAGTAAGAATGATATTTGACCAAAAAAATCTGTATTTGTATCTGTCAACTTAAAAGAATCACACAATTATTAATTTAGAAAGGAGATTTTCTTTTTTTTTTTTTTTTTTGAGACAGGGTCTCACTCTATCACCCAGGCTGGAGTGCAATGGCACAATCATGGCTCACTGTAGCCTCAGCTTCCCCAGACTCAGGAGATCCTCCCACCTCAGCCTCCTTAGTAGTTGGGACTACAGGCTTGTGCCATCATGCCTGGCTAATTTTGGTGCTTTTTGTAGAGATGGGGTTTCTCCATGTTACCCAGGCTGGTCTCAAACCCCTGGGTTCAGGTGACCCCTCTGCCTCAGTCTCCCAAAATGCTGGGATTACAGGTGTTAGTCACTGTCCCCGGACAACTTTCTTTTTTTTTTTTTTTGTAGAGACGCGGTTTTGCCGTGTTGGCCAGGCTGGTTTTGTCCAGGCTGGTTTTGGCCCCAAGTGATCTGCCCACCTTGGCCTCCCAAAGTGCTGGTATTACACGTGTAAGCCACCATGCACAGACTTAATTTTATTTCTTATAATGTGTTATGGCCTGTAGGGTGGTTATTCTGACAGGCTGGAAAGTGTAGTCCCCAGCCAAAGACAGAAGCAGGCACTTTGAGGAAGTGGAGGGTGGAACAGGGATTTATGTTGAATGGGTTGACCAAGTATACATATTCAACAGGTTACAGGAGGCATATAAATATTCATGAATGTGTTCCTAATGCATGTGTACTGAATAAATATGCCTGTTACATACAGCCCATATTCATTCTGGGGTGGAGACAATATTCAAATGTATTACAGTTAGGCCATATATGTCAAAAGGTGAAACAGGGACACGAAGGCACTCAAGTGCACAGCCTCTGTGAACAGTCCATGCTGGTGGTCTTCTTATTAGGAGAAAGTTACTGAAATCAGTCTCTTGTCCAATCAAAGCTGCATTTATAGCTTGTGGAACAAGGGCCTCAGTTAGTCACTGTCTGGCGATGGATGAACTGTAATGGTTTTAATAGTGATTACCTCGAGGCCAGCGCTTGATTAGCTGCTAGAAAAAAAAAAAAAAAACCTTGTGGTAGTTAGAACATAATTTGTTTTTTAAGTGTAGAGATGTGTGATTCAACCCTTGCCTGGCACAGCCTTAGGTCTCATTTATAGTTTGGTGTCTTAATGCTATAAGGAGTCTGTTCTGTCAGTCTCATGATCCCTATTGTAATAATAATGCTAGTCAGTCATGTTTAAACCGCAAAAGGGAGTAGGTATAACAAGCTATGTCTGACCTCCTGTCTTGTCATAGCTAGGAACTCAGGTTTCTCTGGGGTCCCCTTGGCCAATAGAGGGTCCATTCAATTGGTTGGAGGCCTTAGGATTTTATTTTTAGTTCTCATACCCCTTGATGTTTTTGCAAACAGAATGTTTGACTCAGATGAAAACGTATTACAATACAATTTCATTATGGCTATGATATGAGAAGGAAACATAATCCACTTTCAGACAGAATACTCCAAGAAAGGTACCGTTTTACATTTGTTCTCATTACTTTATCTTTGAATCCATGATAAAATCAATAATAATTATATTAGTATTAATAGCAATTGACCAAATTATTTTCTGCTATGCTATGTTGAATATTCACTTTTATATGGAATGCCTTCATGAAAGCTACCTTGTAAAATGAGAGCAAATTTCACTTCCATTTCAGAGATGATAAAATAACCAAGTCAGCCAGCCGGAAAACTTGGCTTCTTGCTATTACACATATACACACACATTCTGAAATCCTTCGAACTTAGCAATTCATCAGTAAAAGCCAAAACTGGGTTTGTGAAAGTCCAAGTTAGGAATGTACAACTATCTCTGCCCCACCTCTAATCCAAAACCCAAACCATTCCTTAGGCATCTCCCCAAGAATTCCTCTGCTAAGAGACCTGGGTTTCAGAACTACCTACGTGATTTGGGGCAATAATCATGCCCCAAATCATGCAGCATACTACAAGCCAGTGTCCCCCAAAAGAGCTTCCTTCTAGGAAGCTAATACTCTTCTTTTCAACTTCTAACCCAGTCTGTCACCAAAAGGATTTCATTCTAGAAAATTTCATCAAAGGTGATTGGCTTTTATGTTTATAACACCAGGCCATTCTTCTGTTGCGATCAGCTCTGGGCTTCCTGTCACCACCCAGCTTGCCCCCTATCTGCTTGGGACTGCCTAATCAGCCAGAAGACCACAAAAAAGGGCACTCATCCTTTGTCACCTGAAACAGGACAGATGTGAAGCACTTTCAACAACTTGTGCTTGAGGCCTGGGATTCTGTAGAGCATGTTCCAGTGTACAAGAGGATTCAAGTCCCTGGCAGCCTGCTTTCTATCCAAAGCTGGGTCACCTCTCTTGGGACCACCAGGACATTGAATTGCTTTCCCATTCCTGTGGACTTCTGAAATGGGCCCACCTGAGACAAGAACCCAGAGTGCCTAGCACCTTTAGGACGGGCACAGAACCACCCACCTAGGAACCGATGACTGCAACCCAGGAGGAGACACAGATGCCCCCAGAGATGCCCCCAGGTCACAGCCTCCCTTGAGCCCTGCCAATGCACTCCCTGACTGCCTCACTTGGCTGGATCACCCTGCTCCAGGAACAGACAACTGGAGCCTGAGAAATCAGATGATGGAGACCTACCAAGCATCACCCTCCTCCTGCCTCCCAACAGCCACCACCCAGTGTTCCAAGTCTTGTTGGGAGTAGAGCCCAGGAGCAGTGGCTGAGTTGATGCAAGGCTGCCTCTGCCACCTGCCTTTGGCCTCCTTGAGATTTCTTTCACTGAGACTCTTCAATGGGTGATCCTGTGCCAAAAGGTATTGCTACCATGACACCTCTAGGTTTGCTCAAACACAATGGTAGAGATCGTGCCTGCAGAGAACTTTGTACATGTGTTTTTGCCCACGTGATAAAACTGTGCAAAAATGCAAAATTCTTACCCATGCATGTTTCTGGTTTGGCTGCTGAGGAAGGACAGGGAGCAGAGGAGCTGGTGGCCGGGCCTGGGCCAGGACAGGTGCATGGCCCTTGGTGCAATAGGGAGGAGGCCAGCATGAACACAACTTTTATTGGTATAGACGTGACTGGGTGTTTTAAAGGGAGACTGAGGGAATAGGGAGGTGTGTGAGTGAGGAAGACCTGCGTAGAAACAGGAAAGTGAAAAATTATAGAAAGTGGAAAGGGAGGATTGGTCCATATGAACTGAGTCTCCTAACTGGGGCTAAACAAAGCTAGGCTCCTGCCCTCCCACAGAGGCTGGGAGACAGGAGCCCTATTTTCAGGTCTTGCCTGGAACACACAGTATATTCTTTTCGTAGCCTTGATCTTTCTCAGTCAGGCATCTAAAGGAGGGCTAGGGTCATCCCAGAGTTGTGGCCTTGAGCTGTTAGACACTGTGTTAGTGTTTTTCAAGTCTTTATAGACCAAGGTTGAAGCTTAGTAAAGAGTACTCCCAGGAACCTGTCTAGAGATTGGTCAAGGAGATAATCTTTGTTAATGTCAACTGAAGAAAAAAAAAATCAAGCTTTTAAATATTTAAATTTAGTTTTATTTAGAAGTCTTTCTGAGGACTACAGACTGAGGACTTACAGCCCTGGAGGAGTCTTTTAGAGAGATTTTGCAGACTGCTTAGAAACAGCGTTTCTGCTCATAACTTATATACAGGTCATGGAGGTTTCAGTATGCCTTCAGAACTTACGTCAAACTTGCTCAGATTTTACATTGAAGCAGAATCACATCAATGCTTGGGTGCAAGAGTACATCTGGTTATAGATTATAGAGCATAATCACTAACCCTGTCACATATTATGTGTAGGAAAATATGTGTCACATATTATGTGCAAGGACTGAGTTCATTTATGTGTTTTTTTGTTTGTTTGTTTGTTTGTTTTTTTGAGATAGAGTTTTGCTCTTGTCGCCCAGGCAGGAGTGCAGTGGCGCGCTCTTGGCTCACTGCAACCTCTGCCTCCCGGGTTCAAGTGTTTCTTCTGCCTCAGCCTCCCATGTAGTTGGGATTACAGGCACCCACCACCACGCCCAGCTAAATTTTGTATTTTTGTTAGAGACGGGGTTTCACTATGTTGGCCAGGCTGGTCTTGAACTCCTGACCTCAGGTGATCCACCTGCCTTGACCTCTCAAAGTGCTGGGATTACATGCATGAGCCACTGCGCCCGGCTCATTTATCTTTTAAGGAACATAGTGACTCAGACAGGAGATGTGGGGGGCAATGTGCTGTATCCTGCCTGTTTTTGTTGTTGTTGTTGTTGTTTGTTTGTTTGGACAAACTCTCACTCTGTCACCCAGGCTGGAGTGCAGTGGTGCGATCTCGGCTCACTGCAACCTCCACCTCCCGAGTTCAAGTGATTTTTGTGTCACAGCCTCTCGAGTAGCTAGGATTACAGGCACCTGCCACCACGCCTGGCTAATTTTTGTATTTTAGTACAGACGGGGTTTCATCATGTTGGCCAGGCTAGTCTCAAACTCCTGACCTCAGGTGATCCACCTGCCTCGGCCTCCCAAAGTGCTGGGATTACAGGCATGAGCCACTGTGCCCAGCCCCTGTTTTGTTTTTAAAGCATTCTCCCAGACAGAAGGACATCGTCACAGAGTCAGGGGCTTTGTGAAATTATGCTGGCAACGGAAATGAGCAAACATGGCTTTTTACATTGCAACTTTGTCTCAAATAAGTTACTGGGGATGTGGGGCCAAAGGGGAGGCACCTTCCTGCACCATAGGAAAGCTGGGAATGGAAAGAGAAGCCAGGAGTGCAGGATGGAGATACCAGAGTACTCTGGGGGTGGTTTGCAGAGCTAGGACCTCAATTTTGGGTGGGGACCAGGATGCCAAACAAATCTCCAAATTGACGTCTGTCTAGGTTCCTGGATGCTGTTCCAGGTGTTGAAGAAGGGTCAACCTAGGATCAGTATGGTGGCTTATGCTGAACTGGGAAGATGCATGAGGAAGAAGCGGAGAGAACCAAGCAGTCACTTCACAAGGCCAATTCTGGAATAGCACATTTGGGGAAAATGGGCTTAAGTAGAGCCAGGAAAGTTCTAGTGGAAAGACAGGATTGGTCCAAATGAATTGAGTCTCCTAACTGGTGAGGCCAATTCTGGATGAGCAGATTTGTGAGAAATGGGCAAGGCCTTCCCTCTTCCAGGATATGTGGGTTTCCTTCATCACAGTGGCCACCACATGAATTTCTAGGATGAAGGGGTCAAAATCTCCTGGCAACCTTGAGCTTAAATTGTGTTTGTGTAACACCTTCCCTAAGGTTCCAATAAAATTACTAGGGGGTTTTACAGAGTGAAGTAGAAGGGACTGACAAAGACCCTCCTTGACCAAACCCTAGACACAGTCTCCTCACCCCTTTCCCACCTATGCTTGGACCTTGGACATTGCCTCAAGAGCCCAGTTTTAGCCAGCATCCCCTATCTTCAATATCTGATTCGCCCTCGATATCTGACCACATTCCTTATTCTCCAATTGATATCTGATCACCCTGGTCTGCCTATAGCAAGAATACTGTTAGGTCACTTTAGAAAAAATTAACGTATCCTTTTAGTAATTTTCCATTCACTAACCCCTGTCCTGCCCCACGTTCCATCCCTACCTCTCAGTCTTTGGCTGTAAATCCCTTATTTTCCTTGTATTAGGAGCTGATCCCAATCTCAATCCTCTACTGCAAAGTACACCTATGGCAATAATGCTGAATGAAGTCTGCTTTACCATCTTAACAACTGTGTTACATTTTTCTCTTTAACAGAAATAAAGTATGTTTGCGCTTTTGAAGAGGTAGGAGACTTTCTGTCACCTAAGTCCCATATCCAGTCCTGAAGCCTCTTCTTGCCTCAGAGTTGTTAGGGCTGGTTTCCTGAGGAAATAAAAACATTTCACTCCAAAATCTATTTGTTTGACATACTTCATGATAGTGGTTCAGAGGGCCTGCAAACAGAAGTAGTCCTAAAAACTGTGTTTTATGAGGGAGACCTTCATCTGTAGAGAAAACCTGTATTGATGTAGCCAGACTTAAGCCCCCATTCTTTCTGGTAACCTTAAATTGGTATATAAACATTCATACCCCATTGTTAGGGTAATCACTTGTGACTTTCCCCCAATGCATGCTAGTAAATTTCTATGCCATCTCCCCTAGTAATTGGCCTTTTGTCAGTTGATTTTTCATCAAACCTTCAGAGGATGAAGGGAAATATTCCCTTAGCTTCTACAGTTTTGGTGCTGTCAGCAGGATCCCAAAGTCTCTTTGCTGTTCTGGAAACTGCAGTGAAGGGAACCTAGGACCTGACTAGATGGCAGAAAGGTAAGATTTTCTTACCAACCAGCCTCTCGGTCTCTCTCTGTGGAATCCAGTCAAGTGGATGGCAAAAATCACTGTATGTCTCTTTTTCCTCTGCAAAATTTTGATTAATAGGAGAAAAAAATTTGTGTGGCTAGTAGTGGGTCTAACAACTCTGATGTACTGTTTGGTATGAATATTCGTATTGTTTGGTCTTTCTCCTCCCAGAAACAGTTTTCTTCTTTGTCTTTTTGTGTTGTTCTGTGATAAAGAAGGACACTATAGGGTGGAACATGGGCCTAAACCTCCTATAAGCCCGTTTTTCAAGCCAACCCTGAAAACTGGTCAGTTTTGATTGTGATCAGAGCAGCGTATAAACTTTGCTGTGGGTTTCCAAAATAAAAACTGGATGAGGTTCCCTTCTTGTCTTGTTTTATGTCCTTGAGCTTGACCTGTGACCAAGTGGGAGCACTCTCTGTCTCCGTCATTTGGGTGGCATGATTTTTGGATCATGTCTGGTGGCCAGTCTGAAAATGGCTGGGAACCAGAGTCATATAAGATTTGAAGCAATACACTTTTTGTTCCAAATGTGTCAAGCTCTTGAGGTAGTTTGTCTTTAAAAGTCCCATCTCTACAGGGTTTTTGTTGCCTCAACCCTTGTTGCCTGGTTAGTGCTAGGAAAGTCCTATCCTAAAAGAGCCTACTTGGTGTCACAAATTAAGAGGTCTGTGACTGGTGATCCCCACAAATTTCTAAGTCACCAGAGGCACTGTATGCACAAACAGCATCCTTAACCATGTGTGGCAATAAGAATCTTTCTATCTTGGCCTATTCCTGGGAGTAAATTTTTGAGGGAGAGACTCTTTGGGATTGCCACTTCTATGCCTCTTCAAGAAACATCTTTTTCTTAAATGATAAAAACTTACATTAAACCTAGAAATTTATATCTTGGGTTTTCCAATGAAGAGGCTGTTGCATTGAATTAAGTATACCAGTGGAAATTCTAATTTCCAATGTCCAGACGATGGATCCTTTAAATTAGAAAGACTCCTAAACTCAAAAAACATTTTTAAAGATCTCTCATTCTCAACAATTGCCTTATTTGTATTTATAGGAAGATTACATTAAAAGAAAGACATACAATGGTGTCATGGCTAGCCTTAGAAATTCTCTTGACAAAATTAAAGAGCAAACCCCTAACTGAAAACAAAGTTAAAACCCGTTATGAGCTCAAACTCCTTACTTTGGATCCCATTCAAGATTCACTAAGTAGTCTGCTCCACCTTGTAGTTTAGATAAAATTCTCTGCTTTCACCAGAGTGGCCTGGGTTTGACTCCTGGGCAGGGAATCAGCCCCTTTTGGTTTGATAATCATGTGACTTTTTACTTTTGGGGGTACCCATTTGTTTTTCATCTTTTTCCTTTCCATGGACAGCTTCTGATTGTATTCCATCTGTAAGGGCACATGGGGCTTTTTGGGCCTTTGTGGTGGCCAGATGAGAAGCTGAGACCCTAGAGAGAATATAATCAGACAGATACAAATTATACCCCATTTGTGATTAGCAAAACTCTTACTTCTTTAAGCTATCTTTGAAGTTAGTTCTGGATCTTGTGAGTACTTCTTTGTGCCTCTTTGGAGACACCTCATGCATTCTTGGTTATGTAGGGTGTCTTTGGTTAAAAAGTTCAAAAGCCAGCAATGTTAGCTGTTTGTCTCAGCTAAAATCTGATAATAAGAAATTTTGAAAGATTTTTTTAATTAAAAAAGAGCTACATGGTCAGAAGTCAGCTTAACTAAAAGCTGATATTCAAGCCATATATATATATGAGAGGCCCATACCAGTGGCCTAGACCAGTGGCCGTTGTGAGGACTGGGGACATGACCTGTGCCTCACTTTCCCTAGTCCAGCTGTGCCTCCTGGCCATTCTGAGAGAAATCAGGTCCTACAGAGACTGTCTTGAGAGCTCTTTTCTTTGTATTGGTCTCTACATCTGGTATATAACAGTTAAAATTACTTATTTCCTTGATTTTTCACTAAAAATCAGAGTTATTAAGCATTAATATTATAATTATTATGTATAATTAAAACTTCTAGGTTAGGCCAGGCATGGTGGCTCATGCCTGTAGTCCCAGCACTGTGGGAGGCTAAAGCTGGTAGATTGCTTTAGCCCAGGAGTTCAAGATGAGTCTGGGCAATATGGTGAAACCTTGTCTCTATGAAAAAAAAAAAAATTTGCCAGGCATGGTGGCACACGCCTGTAGTCCCAGCTACTCAGGAGGCTGAAGTGGGAGGACTGCTTGAGCCCAGGAGGTCTAGGCTGCAGTGAACTATGATCATGCCACTGTACTCCAGCCTGGGCAACAGAGTAAGAGAGTAAGATCCTCTATTTCACAAAAAAAAAAAAAAAGGAAAAGAAAAGCCTTCTAGATACAAAAAATGCTTCTATATACAAAATATATACAACATACACAAAAACACTTCTATATGCAACGTATACAAAAAAGATGTTTTAAATAAAGAAGATTGGCAAGGGCGCAGGGGCTCATGCCTGTAATCCCAGCAGTTTGGGAGGAGGAGGTGGGTGGATCACCTGAGGTCAGGAGTTCATGACCAGCCTGGCCAACATGGCGAAACCCTGTCTCTACTAAAAATACAAAAATTAGCTGGGTGTGGTGGCACACTTCTGTAATCCCAGCTACTCAGGGGGCTGAGGCAGGAGAATTGCTTGATCCCGAGGGGCAGAGGTTGCAGTGAGCCGAGAACGTGTCATTGCACTCCAGCCTGGGTGACAGAGCAAGATTTAGTCTCAAAAAAAAAAAGGTTATTAAAAAGACATAAAAATATAGTTGTTGGTAAGAAAAATGTTGTTCAGTTTTGAGGGTTTCGAGACGGGGTCTCATTCTGTTGCCCGGGCTGGACTGCAGTGGTGTTATCAGCTCACTATATAACCTCAAACTTCTGTGCTTAAGGGTTCCTCCTGCCTCAGCTTCCCAAGTAGCTGGGACTGTAGGTGCACACAACCATAATTGGCTAATTAAATATTTTTTTTTGTGGAGACGGGATCTCAGTTTATTACCCAAGCTGGTCTTGAACTCCTGGACTCAAGGGATCCTCCTGCCTCGGCCTCCCAAAGTGGTGGGATTACAGGTGTGAGCTGCCACACCTAGCTTAGTTTAGATGTTTGTTTTAATGTTTTAAATTTTTAATAGTTAATAACAGATAAAACTAAATTTAAAAAATTATAAAAGGTTATAAAAGGTTTATACAAATCTTATCTTCTGTGGTCAAAACTAATTGAGGTTAGATAGACCTGTTCATAAGGTTTTACTAAAATTAGCTTTAGCATTAATAATATACGGATATAGAGATAAAAATTTTTTAACAAAATTTCCATATAAGAGATAACAAATGCAAGATTTTTTGTTCACCTTTTAAATACATTGCAAAAGAAAAAAGAGAGTTTGCCTCATGCTGTCTTTTGTCTTTTTGATTGTTTAGAGAACTGAGTCTCCTCTCTATCAAAGAGTAAGGGTTTTTGCTTTTTGAAATCTTTGAATTATCACTTTGGCTAAATGAGTAACTTATTTGTGTAAGATAAGGATTACTTATGTGTAATTCTATTTTGATCCAGGGTTTGAAACCTTTCTTATTTTCCTATCAAGTGTTTTAAGCCTTTAATAGTTGACAAACTTCTCAAAATCAAATTTTATATTCTAAAATTAAGTCTTTTTGACCTGAAACTAACTTTTAATTTTGGTATATAAAAATCATATGGAAAACACTGTCAAATAGAAGTGGCATTTAACTTTGAGTTACATTTGCAGAAATGTGTTATTAATATGTGCTCCAAAATTGTATGAGATTCCTAAAATTATGATATGTCTTGGCCTATGTTATGAGTCATATGATTATTGTGTTAAATTGTTATATGCCACAGAAATAAGCAAATTTTCTTGTCAATTGTGTCTTTTTTTTTTTTTGGAGGCGGAGTCTCACTATGTCACCCAGGCTGGAGTGCAGTGGCGCCATTTCGGTTCACTGCAAGCTCCACCTCCTTGGGTTCATGCCATTCTCCTACCTCCCTCTTACCTGTAGCTGGGAGTACAGGCGCCTGTAACCACGCCCAGCTAATTTTTTTTTTTGTATTTTTAGTAGGGATGGGGTTTCACCATGTTAGCCAGGATTGTCTTGATCTCCTGACCTTGTGAACCGACCACCTTGGCCTCCCAAATTGCTGGGATTACAGGCATGAGCCGCTACACCTGGCTGTCAATTGTGTCTTTAATTACGGCTATTCTAAGTCTTTTGCCATCCATAGACATTTATTGTTTTATTTTCATTCTTCTTGAAAGACAGTTTATAATCAGCTATAGTCCAAAATTTGATTCTTCTTCAAAAAAATTCATAATAAGGATCCTGACAAGTACTCTTGAATACAGGTTTTTGATAACTTTGGAGATCATAACATTGAACAATGTGAAATTTTTCAAGACTCTAGTAAACAAAGTTAATAGGTTCATGAAAGTTGATAACTTCAAGCAGAACAGGAATGAATTACATGGAACTAAACTGATAAAAGACTAAAATAATTTTTGTAACTGTTTTGCTTAAAATATTGCTGATTCTTTTCCTGTTTTGTTTTTGAGTCAAGAAAAACTTTTATTTTAAACATTAATATTTATAATTTACAACAATTGGGTAAAGTATACTTTTGTGAATAAAATTGAAACATTTGCCGAGCATGGTGGCTCACTTCTATAATCCTAGCACTTTGAGAGGCTGAGGCAGGCGGATCACAAGGTCAAGAGATTGAGACATCCTGGCCAACATGGTGAAACCCCATCTCTACTAAAAATACAAAAATTAGCTAGGTGTGGTGGCATGCGCCTGTAGTCCCAGTTACTCGGGTGTCTGAGGCAGGAGAATCGCTTGAACCTGGGAGGTGGTGGTTGCAGTGAGCCGAGATCACGCCACTACACTCCAGCCTGTTGACAGAGCGAGACTCTGTCTCAAAAAAAAAAAAAAAAAAAGGAAACATTTACCTTTCTCTACCTGATTTCTCCAAAATTTGGAAGCTATTTGTGAGTATTCTTAATTTATGGCAATATAGTTATTTGCATACACAGTAAGAATCTGCTTTCTTTTGTAACAGCTCACAATTGGATATACTGGTTATTTTACCAAGGCTTTAACTGGAATGACATATTTTTGGATATGACCAGACTGCTTTGAGCAATTTAGGTTGTCTTCATAGAGCAAATAAAAAGCCCCTTGGAAAGACTGGCTTGGTGCCTCATCTACACGGCTCCCTTACGAGGTTCCTGATGATCTTGTGGTAAGTAAATAATATCACCTTATGACAGGCCCAGGACTCTCCAGATATTTTGGGAACCTCAAAAAGAGAGGAATTCACTGGTTTTATACACACATATTTTATACAGTTTTATACACTGGTTTTATAAGCACAGTCTGATGGCAAATCTTTGGCTTGGCTTCTCAGCTTTAAGAAGCTTTTAAAAGTGTAACCTGAGATTCCTTATGAAAAAGTTCTAGTGGCCAAGCACAGTGGCTCATGCCTGTAATCCCAGCACTTTGGGAGGCCGAGGTGGGCGGATCACCTGAGGGCAGGAATTCGAAACCAACCTGGCCAACATGGCAAAACCCCATCTCTACTAAAAATATAAAAATTAGCCAGGTGCGGTGGTGAGTGCCTGTAATCCCAGCTACTTGGGAGGCTGAGGCAGGAGAATTGCTTGAACCTGGGAGACAGAGGTTGCAGTGAGCAGAGATCGCGCCATTGCACTCCGGCCTGGGCAACGGAGAGAGACTCCATCTCAAAAAAAAAAAAAAAAAAAAAAAAAAGAAAGAAAAAGTTCTAGCAACACCAACTTAAAAAATGCCTATATCACTAATCACTATTCTTGCTATACTTTATGCAAAGAATCAGGCCAAATATAGTAAGACTAAAACATTTTACAAGTAAATTAGTCTTACTATGATTTGTCTTTGGTATAAATGAGAGACTAAAGAGAGAAAAATTGCGGGGGCCGGGCACGGTGGCTCGAGTCTATAATCCCAGCACTTTGGGAAGCCGAGGCAGGCGGATCATGAGGTCAGGAGATCGAGACCATCCTGGCTAACATGGTGAAACCCCGTCTCTACTAAAAATACAAAAAATTAGCCAGGTGTGGTGGCGGGTGCCTGTAGTCCCAGCTACTCAGGAGGCTGAGGCAGGAGAATGGTGTGAACCCAGGAGGCAGAGCTTGCAGTGAGCCGAGATAGTGCCACTGCACTCCAGCCTGGGCAACAGAGCAAGACTCCATCTCAAAAAAAAAAAGAAAGAAAGAAAGAAAGAAAGAAAAATTGCATTTCAGAAAAAACACTATAGTACACCTGTTATTAGACTCTAGCCCTGCCCATTGTTTTTGAGTTTTTGTTATTTGGCTACAATTTAGACCAAATACTAAATATTTTTGTCTCTACAAGTTTCTGAACTGATGTTTCCATTTTTCTTGGTTAGACTCACTAAAGATTAAAATTGTGCTTTTTCTTAAAGCCCTGCCAACTGAAGTTAGGCAATATAAACTTCAGGAAAAATCACCAGAGCAACTTACATATAACAGCTAGGAAGGGCAAATAAAAACACTAGGACCCCAAATTCCCTAAGTTGAAGGGAAAAGTCAAGCTTGGACCCAAGTCACATAAAATGGCCTCTTATTTTTTCCTCTAAATAGATAGCTACAAAGACAAAAGGCTATATACCATCTTCAGTTTGCTCACAAGGAAATTTCTTGTGGACCTTGATATCTGTACCCTAAAATAGTTCTGTTGAATTTCACCCTAACAATGTAAATTAACAGCTTATCTTCATGGGTACTGGACAAAGGACAGAACTAAAGGACATCCCTCCACCCACCAGAACCTAAAATATACCCAATGTACCCCTGAACCTAAAATAAAAGTTCAAAAAATTGATTAGATTCAGATGTATCTTTGTCCACTCCTTTATTTTCAACTCTTTTTATCATTTTACTTTATGTCTTCAAAATAGCATAGAGTTTGAAGCTATAATTTCTTTCTCTCTTTATTTTTCAAGAGATGAAGTATTACTCTGTCACGCATACTGGAGTGCAGTGGCATGATTATAACTCATTACAGCCTTTAACTCCTGAGCTCAACCAATCCTCCTGTCTCAGCCTCCTGAGTAGCTGGGACTACAGGTGTGTGACCCCATACCTTGTTGTAGTTTACTTAATCTATTAATGCAATTGTACTTATCTTTTCACAGGGTAGTTCAATACACTGAATGATTGTATAAGTGGGAAAAGTGGCATCCCCCTTGTCCAGTTTCTATAAGGTACAATTATACCTGAATAATTTTAGTTTCATGTCTCATCTTTTAGTTCTCACCACTAAACTAATGAATTATCTGGTTGTAGAGTTTGAGAGGGGATCTACACATGAAAAGTTTGGCCCCTCACATTCCACCCTCTTTTATTAAGCCAGCTCCTCCTGGAAAACTGTGCTATGCTTGCTTCTCCATGCCCCACATTTCGTAGACACACAGCCTCACTTGAGGAAACTTGAGGTTGTGTAACTCTTCCTGAGGCTGGATAGATAAATGCAATTCTGCCGTCAAGAGGTCCATTTTTGGTGTTAGCATTAGGCCCATCTTCCAATTTAGTTTATTGTGTGTGATTTTCCTGTATCCCTTATTTCCAACCCTTCAATTCAAGATAACCATCCACAGTTGGTTATTTTATTACTAAATTGAATATTCTGTTGTTTACCTTTTTACATAGTTTTATTTTTATCAATATGTATCTACATATTGTGTGTTTTTGTTAATTTTATAAAATAAAACTGTGTTCTGTGAAGGGAAATTAAACTTTGGGACCCCAAACTCATTTAGCCAAAGGGAAAAGTTAAGCTGGGAACTGGGTCACACAAACCTGCCTCCCGCTTTTGATTCCTAAATAAGATGGCTACAAGATGAAAAGCTACATGCCTCTCCCATATTTTGCCCACAGGGAAATTCCTGGTGAGCTGTTAAAACTTCACCATGGCAATGCAAATTGATAGCTTATCTTTACATGTGCAGTCACCCTGCTCGCCAGACACAAATGCATATCTGATTGTTCCCTCTACCCCATTTTGTCTGTTGTCTTATGTAAAATGCAGATTCCCCATATTTTTCCTCTGCCCCTTTGGTTTATGTGAAAACTGTGCGCTTCTCAATATCCTGCCCTTTCCCCTTTAAATTTGGAGCCCTCAAAATCATCATCAAAGGCATAGACCTGTCTCCCGGGCATGTCCTTAACTTTGGCAAATAAACCTCCTAAAATGATTGAGACTTATCTTGTCATTTTCCTCAATTGACAGTTCTATGTAGTCTTTTAAACTTTTTCTCTGAATATTATGTTGCTATATAATGCAGCCATGATTTTGAGTAATGTTGTAGTTTATTCTGATTTTTGTAAAATATTCCGTTCTGTGAATATAATATGTTCCTTTCTATCCACTCTCCTATTGTTGGAGTTTTAGTTCCTTCCTCCTCAGCAAATTTTTGTTACTGTGAACAGTACATATATGGACATTCTCTTCCATGTTTCCTTGTGTGCACGTGCAAGAACTTCCCTTGGATATAGACCTAAGAATGGAATCAGTGGCTTATGAGATATTCCTAAACTTGTTTACTCTATCTTTCCATTTTAACAGGAAAGTTCTTACTTCTATCTTATTCTTTGTAGACTACCATTGAATAAAGGCCTCAATCAACCATCCATACCTACTGCAGATTATTCTAGATGCTGATGTATGCGGAACCCAGAATTTCTATTCTTGGCATCCATATAAGTAAATTTTATTTGTTCTGCATTATGTTCTAGTTTTCTTGATATAGCACTTTAAAAAATCATTTTCATACAAATTCATATGGTTTCTGCAAATATAAATTAACTATCTCTTGCAACTGTTTTGATATGTAAGCAATGACACCCAAATTCAGATTTCATTGTTGTCCCTTAGGGGTATCCTAGTATCTGACTCTAGTTAGGGGGTTAGAATTAGTTATACTGGCTATGAGACTTCTGTTGAATTGACATTCTTTTAGGAGCTGTCTCAAGTAAGAGCTTTCTGGTATCTTCAAACAAAAAAAAGGACTCACCTACTCAGACAGAAAGTCTATTTTTTAAAGGACGCTTAGAGAGATTTGTGGGGTTCAAGGTTATTATATTTATAAAGATTTACCCAAATTTACCCCTTTGATTTCAGAGTCCCATTACTTGCTAATCAATCCCATTGCTTATACATAAAAGACATGGTAAAGGTGAATTCACCATATATATATAAAATTTAGAGACAGAGTCTCAATATATTCTCTAGGCTGGCTTTGAACTCACTTCCAGCAATCCTCCTCTGGCCTCAGCCTTTTGAGTAGGTGAGACAACAGGTATGTGCCACCCTGCTTGGCCTTCACCTTATATTCTGTTTTTTTTTTTGAGACGGAGTCTCACTCTGTCACCAAGGCTGGAGTGCAGTGGCGCAATCTCGGCTCACTGCAACCTCCACCTCCCGGGTTCAAGCAATTCTCCTGCCTCAGCCTCCTGAGTAGCTGGGCTATAGGCACACGCCGCCAGGCCTGGCTAATTTTTTGTGTTTTAGTAGAGACGGGGTTTCACAACGTTGCCCAGGCTGGTCTCGAACTCCTGAGCTCAGGCAATCCACTCGCCTCGGCCTCCCATAGTGGTGTAGTGGTGCAGCTCACCATAGCCTCCAACTTCAGCCTGGGTGCACTTCAGCCTGGGTGACAGAGCAAGACTCTGTCTCAAAAACAAAACAAACAAACAAAATTTTACATTGGTTTATTAAAATAACATAAGCTATTGTTGGCTATACATTTTTCTTTATGTCACTAATTTCAGGAAAAAGAAGGTAATGAGACTCACATTGCCCAACTTGTGGTAACATTTTAGGTTATTAGTCTGGAAACAACAGGAAAGAAAAAAAAACCACCAAAATTTATTTATTTATTTAGAGATGGAATTTTGCTCTTGTTGCCCAGGCTGGAGTGCAATGGTGCGATCTTGGCTCACTGCAACCTCTACCTCCTGGGTTCAAGCGATTCTCCTGCCTTGGCCTCCCGAGTAGCTAGGATTACAGGCGCCCACCACCACACCTGGCTAATTTTTTGTATTTTTAGTAGAGATGGTGTTTCACCATGTTGGCTAGGCCGGTCTCAAACTCCTGACCTCAGGTGATCCACCCACCTCGGCCTCCCAAAGTGCTGGGATTACAGGCATGAGATACCGCGCCCGGCTCCAAATTTATTTTTTGCTTATTTATTTTTTATTTATCTTAACTTTTTTTAGAGATGGGTTTTCTCTCCGTTGCCCAGGGTGAAATGCAGTAGCCTGATTATAGCTTGCTGCAGTCTCAAACTCCTGGGCTTATGTGATCCTCCCATCTCAGCCTGCTGAGTAGCTGGGATTACAGGCAAGAGCTGAGTCGCCGCCCCTGTCAGAATGCCTTGAAACAGTTATTCCTGGGTATGGCTGAGAGGGATATGACTGAAGGATCTTGCTCAAGTCTCTCTGAGCCTGATAAATTTTGCATACTTAACATTCCTCAGGCTGCTTTGAGCCACTTTTCTTTCTTACCCTTAATGTCCATCTGATTGTGGTCAAATCCATTGTTCTAACTCATTTTAGAAGGAAAATACCTTTGTAGATGATGAAAAAACCTGACCTCTACCTTCTTAAATTCAGTGTGTAGAGCCTGTCACTTTTTTTTTTTTTTTTTTTTTGAGACAGAGCCTTGCTCTGTCGCCCAGGCTGGAGTGCAGTGGCACAATCTTGGCTCACTGCAAGCTCTGCCTCCGGGGTTCACGCCATTCTCCTGCCTCAGCCTGCTGAGTAGCTGAGACTACAGGCGCCCGCCACCACACCCGGCTAATTTTTTTTTTTTTTTTTTTTTTTTTGAGACGTAGTCTCGCTGTTGCCCAGGCTGGAGTGCAGTGGGGCGCAATCTCGGCTCACTGCAGGCTCCGCCCCCTGGGGGTTCACGCCATTCTCTTGCCTCAGCCTCCCGAGTAGCTGGGACTACAGGGCCCGCCACCTCGTCCGGCTAATTTTTTGTATTTTTAGTAGAGACGGGGTTTCACCGTGTTAGCCAGGATGGTCTCCATCTCCTGACCTCGTGATCCGCCCGCCTCGGCCTCCCAAAGTGCTGGGATTACAGCCGGGAGCCACCGCGACCGGCCCACGCCCGTCTAATTTTTTGTATTTTTTAGTAGAGACGGGGTTTCACTGTGTTAGCCAGGATGGTCTCGATCTCCTGACCTCGTGATCCGGCCACCTCAGCCTCCCGAAAGTGCTGGGATTACAGGAGTGAGCCACCGCGCCCAGCCCCAGCCTGTCACTTAAACTGATAAACGACAGATTAACAGTAGAAAAATTTTATTTTGCATACATAATGAGGCTTCACAAAAGAGAAGTGAAAACCCAAGTAGGAGTTTAGGGCTGGGGGCTTACATACCATTTAACAAGGGGTGATAAATTGTGAAGAGAATAGAATAGTCAAAGGGAAAGGGAGCTTTGCGATTATTGGGGGAGGGAGTAAACAGTGAGAAGGTGATTAGGAAATGTCTGGCAAGTACGGTTTGTTATGCAGTTTCAAGTCCTCTCTGGTGATAATACATGTCCTCAAACAAGCATTGTGGGGGAAAGAAAGAGAGATCAGACTGTTACTGTGTCTATGTAGAAAAAGGAAGACATAAGAAACTCCATTTTGATCTGTACTAAAAAAAATTCTTCTGCCTTGAGATGCTGTTAATCTGTAACCCTAGCCCCAACCCTGTGCTCGCAGAAACATGTGCTATATTGACTCAAGATTTAATGGATTTAGGGCTGTGCAGGATGTGCCTTGGTAAAAGTGTTTGCAGGTAGTATGCTTGGTAAAAGTCATCACCATTCTCCAATCTCAAGTACCCAGGGACACAATGCACTGTGGAAGGCCACAGGGACCTCTGCCCAAGAAAGCCTGGGTATTGTCTAAGGTTTCCCCCCACTGAGATAGCCTGAGATATGGCCTTGTAGGAAAGGAAAGACCTCCATCCCCCAGCCCGACACCCATAAAGGGTCCGTGCTGAGGAGGATTAGTGAAAGAGGAAGGCCTCTTTGCAGTTGAGACAAGAGGAAGGCATCTGTCTCCTGCTTGTCCCTGGGAATGGAATGTCTCAGTGTAAAACCTGATCATATATTCTATTTACTGAGATAGGAGAAAACTGCCTTATGGCTGGAAGTGAGACCTGCTGGCGGCAATACTGCTCTTTACTGCACTGAGACGTCTGTGTAAAGTCAAACATAAATCTGGCCTATGTGCACATCCTGGCACAGCACCTTTCCTTAAACTTATTTATGACACAGAGTCCTTTGCTCACATGTTTTCCTGCTGACCCTCTGGCCACCATTACCCTATAGTCCTGCCACATCCCCCTCGCCAAGATAGTAGAGATAGTGATCAATAAATACTGAGGGAACTCAGAGACCAATGCTGGTGCAGGTCCTCACTTGCTGAGCACCAGTCCCCTTGGCCCACTTTTCTTCCTCTATACTGTCTCTGTGTCTTATTTCTTTTCTCAGTGTCTCGTCTCCACCTTGCAAGAAATACCCACAGGTGTGGAGAGGCAGGCCCCCTTCAAGTATTAGAGTAGAAGAGTTTCCTTCTCTTCCAGGTAGGGGAGAGGTGGAAGCTTTTATAAATGGAAATTTTTTTACAAAAGCAAAATGTATGCCCTGCT
This sequence comes from Pan troglodytes, assembly GCF_028858775.2. Classification (NCBI taxonomy): domain Eukaryota; kingdom Metazoa; phylum Chordata; class Mammalia; order Primates; family Hominidae; genus Pan; species Pan troglodytes. The sequence continues at coordinate 69,717,105 of NC_072402.2, forward strand.
TTTCAGCAGGAAAGGGAGGTCAGAGATCCTCATATGTCTGCTATTTCTAATTTCTTTTTTTCTCTTTTTTTTTGAGATGGAATCTCGCTCCCATCACGCAGGCTGGAGTGCAGTGGTACGATCTCGGCTCATTGCAACCTCTACCTCCTGGCTTCAAGCAATTCTCCTTCCTCAGCCTCCTGAGTAGCTGGTATTACAGGCGTGCCCCACCACGCCTGGCTAATTTTTGTATTTTTTTTTTTTTTTTTTTAGTAGAGATGGGGTTTCACCATGTTGGCCAGGCTGGTCTCGAACTCTTGACTTCAGGTGATCCACCTGCCTCGGTCTCCCAAAGTGCTAAGATTACAGGCATGAGCCACTGCACCAGGCCTGCTATTTCTAATTTTTTAACTGCTCAAAATAATCCATAGGCTAAAGTGGCATATATTGGGGTGGCACATCCTGATCCCCTTTACATCCCAGACTAACTCTGATAGAGATTCTAGCCCTCCCTGGGCTCATTAGAAAAGAAGCTCTAGGCACGTTAGAAACATCTCAGTCATTTAAAATTCTCTAGCCTAGGAAGGTTCAAGTTAAGCCTTCCAAACAATTGGAGTTCACTGCGGCCTACCATCTGCAACTTTTTCATGCCATACACTCATTTCTGATGGGCACATCTAATTCTGTCTTAAAATACAAGACAATACTGAAGACACACAAACCTATACATCCAACTTAGACTCTGATGCTCCATGGTTGGATTCCTTCTTATTCACTGAACAGCTCTTTTGGAAGCCCTCAGACAGCTCTAAATCAAGCCTGCCTCTCTTTAGGGATTCCTTATCTTGGTTAATAATATCTAGAAAAACACTCTGTTTAATACAAGTAAGAAACTTGGACACAGTTTTATCTTTTCTTGCTTCCTTTCTTACTTGCTTTCTTTCTGTCTCCCTTCCCTTCCTCCTTAACTATAACCCTAACTCTAATTATATCCGTGTGAATACTTCAGGCTATATTACTTATCACCATCTACATATGCACTCCCCTTTCTGGGATAAGTTGTATCTTTGCTTTCACTTTCCTCAGCAGAAGTTTCTTGGGTATGTCTATCCAGAAAGACACTCTCTGTGTTCCCCACATTTTCTGGGAAAGAAGAGACTCTCACAAGGCCTCTTAGTGGTTCAAATTAGCACCATCATAACATTCATGGATTCGGGATACACTGTGTAACTGGAGCTCTGCTTTCACAAGGCCAGGTTCATACTTGAAAGATTCTCCCCGGGGACCGAAAGCTTGAAGGGATGAGTAACTCCTCCCTTCTCAGGCCCAGTCCCAAGGCACAAGGCCACTTGCACCAGCAGCGTGTGTCAGCAAGATAGCAGAAGCAGGAAGAGAGCCAGCCGGAAGACACATTCCCTGGCCAGAAGACACGTACCCCTGAAGATCGAGAAAGAGGCCGTCGCATACTACATAGCAGTCATGTTAGACTGGGACACTTCCTGTTTACAGAGGACTATAAACCCCCTGTCCCGTCCTCACTTGGGGCTGATGCCATTTTAGGCCTCAGCCCACCTGCACTCACGTGCTCATTAAAACAGCATGTTGCTGCTCCACACCACTTCGTGTTGTCTTTTGGCGTGCTCTCAGGGTTTGAACCAACACAAGAACCTTACATCTAGTGCCGAAACCGGGGAGGGGCTCTGGTCCACATCCTCCATGGACCTACCCCTCCACCCTGGAGAACAGGCCACAGCAGCAGGACAAAGGAAGCTCCTCAGCCTCCAGTTGCCTCTCTGTGCATGCACATTGGTCACTGGTCTTGCCTATTGGTAAGTTTCCCTAGGAGCCCAGTTAACAAGGGAAAAGCCACATGGCCTCTCTTGGTGTCTACGGTCCAAAAATCCAATGTCGGTCCAGCAAGGCTCCGGCGTGTGCCAGGCACTCGCTGATCATCTCATCACCTGGTCTTAGGGAGACGCGTCTAATCCATTTGATCCCGTTCTAGGAATGAAAAAGGCAGCGGTGATGATGATTGCTCCTTTTATTGTCTCCCTCTGGCTGTCCAGGATGGTCTCCTTTTTCCTTGTTCTCCTGAGCCTACCCTCTGTTATGGGAAACTCCCGGTCCTCCCTTCCAAAAAACAGCCCTCTAGGCTGCCTCATAAAAAACCTGCAAACCTTAGGCCTCAGGCAAAATATCCACTCTAAGCGCCTTGTCTTTTTTTGCAATTCAGTCTGGCCACAATACGAATTGGATAATGGGTCCAAATGGCCCGCAAATGGAACATTCGACTTTACAGTTTTAACTGAGTTAAGCAATTATTGACAACGACTAGAGAAATGGGGAGAAATTCCTTATGTCCAGGCCTTTTTGCACTCAGATCACAACCCGACCTCTGCAATTCTTGCTCACCTGTTCAAATCCTTCTCCTCCATTCTCGCCACCCTGATTGCCTTTCTCCTCCCAACCCTACCTCTTTTTCCTCGTTAGATCCAGCAGACTGCTGTCCACCCCTCCCAACCCCTACCTCTTCCTCTCAATCGTCTTCTTTAGCCCAAGCCTCCTCGTTGTCTTCTCAACCGCCATCTTCCCAGCCACCATCTTCCCAGTCAGCAGTATCTGCTTCTTTTCCTACACCACCCCCTCCTCAGGACAATTCTAGTATTTCCTGTACCCATTCTCCTCCCCTACTGCCCTCTCCTGAGGCTTGTAAACCCATCCCACCACCTTACGCCCCTATCTATCTTCCACTGCCTATTAACTCAATCCCCCTTTCCCCTTCAAACACTCAGCAGGAACCACTTCCAGGTTCTTCCTTCTCTTCCATCCACACTTGTTCAGGTGCCATGTTTGGCCATGCCCCACCCTTACTTTAGTGCCTGTGCTAGAGTGCCCTCTTCAGGAAGTAGCAGGAACTGAAGGTATTGTTAGAGTTCACGTTCCCTTCTCCCTCACTGATTTCTCTCAAATTAACAAAAGACTGGGTTCATTTCCAGAAGACCTGACCTCTTATATTAGGGAGTTTCAGTACCTTACCCAGTCTTATGAACTAATCTGGCATATCCTCTACGTTATCCTCTCTTCCACCCTCACCCCAGAAGACCGGGACCATATCTGGACCCTAGCTCAGGGGCATGCTGATCAATTTATCACCAAGCTCCTGCCCAGCCTAGTGGCGCACAGGCAGTCCCCAACCAGGACCCCCACTGGGATTATCAAGACAGGGCCTCTGGACGCTACCATTGAGACCACGATTGTGTCTCCTTGCAGGACTCAAAAAGGGTGCCCATAAAGCGATAAACTATGAAAAACTTTCAGAAATCCCCCAGGATCCTGACGAAAAAACAACCCTTTTTCTCTCTTGTTTAACTGAAGTCATGAGAAAATATACCAACCTAGACCCAACCAGCCCAGAAGGAACCACTATTTTAAACCTTCCGTTCATGTCCCAATCCACCCCTGATATTCGGCGTAAGCTACAGAAGCCTGATGATGGCTCTCAAAACCCACAACGAGACCTTCTTAATTTAGCCTTCAAAGTCTTTAACAATCGTGATGAGGAAAATAAAAGGCAAAAACATGCAGAGTTTCAAATGCTTGACTCCGCCATCAGGGGCCCTGCAGGCCCACAGGGCCGCAGCTCCACACAGAAGCCTCCTAGCAATCCACCTCCACCTGGCACATGTTTCAAGTATGGCAATGAAGGCCACTGGTCTAGACAATGCCCAAACCCAGGTAAGCCCACCAGGCCATGCCCCCTCTGCAGAGGACCCCACTGGAAGTTGGACTGTGAGCAGCCCCCACAAGGACCACTCCCATCCCTTCCTGAGCTGGCCAAAACCTCCTACTTGGATCTCACTGGCCTTGCCACTGAAGACTGATGGGGCCCTGGAACGGACGCCCCGGCAACTACCATTGCTTCATCTAAGACAAGGGTAACCCTGATGGTGGCAGGTAGGCCAGTATTTTTTCTTATTTAATACCGGGCAACCTACTCTGCTTTACCTAATTTTTCAGGACCCACCCAGTCCTCCCAAGTCTCTGTTGTGGGAATTGACGGGCAAGTCTCCAAACCCCGAGCCACCCCTCCACTCTTCTGCTCCCTGCATACCTTTTCCTTCACTCACTCTTTTTTAGTCCTGCCCTCATGCCCAACTCCACTCCTAAGCAGACATCCTTTCAAAAGTCCACACTATTCTCCACTTCCACGTTCCCCATAGTACCCAACACATCAACCCATCCCCTAGCCCCATGCTTACCAAACTATCCTTAAAAAATCCTGTCTTAAGAATTCTCAGCCTGGCCGGGTGCCGTGGCTCACGCCTGTAATCCCAGCACTTTGGGAGGCCGAGGCGGGAGGATCACCTGAGGTCGGGAGTTTGAGACCAGCCCGACCAACATGGAGAAACTCCATCTCTACTAAAAATACAAAATTAGCTGGGCGTGGCGGTGCATGCCTGTAATCCAAGCTACTCGGGAGGCTGAGGCAGGAGAATCGCTTGAACCTGGGAGGCGGAGGTTGCGGTGAGCCAAGATGGTGCCATTGCACTATATAGCCTGGGCAGCAGTACGAGTGAAACTCCGTCTCAAAAAAAAAAAAAAAAAAAAAAAAAAGAATTCTCAGGGAGATGGATTTGGGAATGAATTCCTGTCCTTCCACTTGGCCAGCCCTGCAATTATTGAAGTCTTTCTTTGCTGCAAAAAAGCTGCTGTTCTCAGTGCATTGGCCTTTGTGGACAATGGGCAAGATGAAACCGTTGGGTGATTACACCCACCCTACCCAAAAAAAGACATTCTCTAAAAACTGTTATATCTTTTATCTATTCTTCTAAAGGACCATTTATCTTCTAAAATATCATTTGTGACTGGTGCAGTGGCTCATGCCAGTAATGCCAGCACCTTGGGAGGCTGAGGAGGATGGATCACGAGTTCAGGAGATCGAGACCATCCTGGCTAACACAGTGAAACCCTGTCTTTACTGAAAATACAAAAAATTAGCTGGGTGTGGTGGCGGGCACCTGTAGTCCCAGCTACTCGGGAGGCTGAGGCAGGAGAAGGCGTGAACCCCGGAGGCAGAGCTTGCAGTGAGCCAAGATCACGCCACTGCATTCCAGCCTGGGCGACAGAGCGAGACTCTGTCTCAAAAAAAAAAAATCATTCATATTTCCATAAGTGCCCCTCTGCCCCTCCCCATCTCCTTAATGACATAGGATGTTTCTCGGCAACTTTGCCAGCCAGAGACCTCTGGCTGGCGATGCCCTACCTAGGCCTTGCTGGAGCCCAGGCTAACCACAGGAGATGCCCCATCTACTCGGCTTGCTGGGCTGTGCCTGGCATGTCCTCTGGTGCAGATCCTGTGGCCACCGTGACTGTGCACTCAGCCCCTGGCAGGAGGGGTGTGTGAGCTAGTGAGTGTGGGGTTCCACTGGTAGCTCCAAGCACCAGCACAGGAGCAGGCTCTGTGTGGGACTTGTGGCTGGACCAGGCATGTTGCAAGTGACTCCTATGGTGGACTCTGGCATCCAGATGAGGGGAATGTGATGGCACCCAAACAGGGATGCCCATGACCCCAAAGCCCCAGAGTGGGTGTTACAACATGCTAATAGCTCTTTCAGTCCCGCCCTCTGCAGCCCGAAAGATGTCAGCGTGTTAACAGCTCTGTCAGTCCTGTGGTCTTGCTCTGGCCTACAGCTCCAGGGCTGGCTTGGCCCAATAGCTGCTTCCCGTGTTACAGCCTTCTTTGTACCCGTGTTAGGTGGATCCCGAGTTGTTGTCCTGCATCCAAGAAGAATGAGGTTACGCTGAAAATCAAAAAGTGAGGAGGGCAGAGAGGAGTTTTATTGAGCCACAAAACAGTTCTCAGTGGAGAGGGGACTCGAGGATGGTTCCCCACCAGAAGTTGGGTGGTCTCTCTCCCAATGTGGCTGGGTCTGGGGCTTTTATAGGCTCAGAATGGGGGAGTGCATGCTGATTGGTTTGTGCATATGCAAAAAAGGCTAAAACAAAGGCACCACTCAAAGATGGGCACAACTGTGTAAAAAAACAATTAGGGAAGGGCAGGTATATGTAAAATAGGTGAAGTGTGGGGATCAATCAGAGGAAAGTGCACTAAGTGAAGTGTGTGGATCAATCAGAGGGAAGTGTGCTAAAGGAGAAGAGAGATTCTTAATCCGGTCCATGGATTTACTGGAGACTTGTAGCTTGGCTTTCATGCTTTAAACTGTCTTTGGTTTGAAGGTGGGGTTTCACCAGGGACCCACCCTTGTCTCCCTAGGATTTGTCTGCCTCCTGCCACTATCATTAAGATGGTATCTAAAGTCTCAAATTTCACCACACTTTTGGATATTCAGTTCTTTCTATGATGCCTCCATGCACATTAGATTAAACATTAAAAAACTGGGCTGGGCGCGGTGGCTAATGCCTGTAATCCCAGCACTTTGGGAGGTGAAACCCTGTCTCTGCTAAAAAATAAAAAAAATTAGCTGGACATGGTGGCGGGCGCCTGTAGTCTGAGCTACTTGGGAGGCTGAGGCAGGAGAATGGTGTGAACCTGGGAGGTGGGAGCTTGCAGTGAGCCACTGCACTCCAGCCTGGGAGACAGAGTGAGACTCTGTCTCAAAAAAAATAAACAAATAAATAAAAAATAAAAAACTTATATTCCTTTTCTCGTGTTAATCTGCCTGTTGTCAGATGAATTCACAGCACTCTCTGCCCAGCCATTGAATCTAAGAAGGTGGAGAAAAAGTATCTCCTCATCTATGCTGGAAAGCATGAATGTGGATTCTTGCTTTTCTAATCTATGACTTGCATAGCTTCTGTGCAACATCCTGACTTCCCAGACAATTCACCTGTGCATAGCACTTCTGTGTAAAGACTATCCTTGTTTTTTTTTTTTTTTGAGACAGGGTCTTGCTCTATCGCTCAGGCTGGAGTGCAATGGCACGATCTTGGCTCACTGCAAACAAGCTCTGCCTCCTGGGTTCACGCCATTCTCCTGCCTCAGACTCCCGAGTAGCTGGGACTATAGGCACCCGCCACCACGCCTGGCTAATTTTTTGTATTTTTAGTAGAGACGGGGTTTCACCGTGTTAGCCAGGATTTGTATTTTTAGTAGAGACGGGGTTTCACCGTGTTAGCCAGGATGGTCTCAATCTCCTGACCTCATGATCCGCCCACCTCGGCCTCCCAAAGTGCTGGGATTACAGGTGTAAGCCACTGCGCCTGACCAGTCTTTTTTTTTTTTGAATGTTTAAAAATGTTTCCATTTTGTGCCACCTTCCTTTAGTCAACAATAACCCAAGTTTTGTTATTATTAGTTTATTGGTTTAGCTAGGTTTATCTTGATAAAATTTTACAAAAATATACTTTGCGGCTGGGCACTGTGACTCATGCCTGTAATTCCAGCACTTTGAGAGGCCGAAGCAGGTGGATCAGTTGAGGTCAGGACTTTGAGACCAGCCTGGCCAACAGGGTGAAACCCTGTCTTTACTAAAAATACAAAAATTAGCCAGGTGTGATGGTATGCACCTGTAATCCTGGCTGCTTGGGAGCTGAGGCAGGAGAATAACTTGAACCTGGGAGGTGGAGGTTGCAGTGAGCCGAGATCGTACCACTACACTCCAGCCTGGGGAACAGAGCGAGACTCCGTCTCAAAAAAAATGCTTTTCTTTATTCTTTGTTTCTTCTTCTATATGACAAACAATGAAAGAAAGTATTAAAGGCTGGGCATCATTTGTGGTTTGTGTCCCACAGTTTGCATTCCAGATTTGATCTGGTGCCTAGAACCTGCATACACTTAGCATTGCCACCCAGCACCCAACTCTACCACATCTGTATTAGTCTGTTCCCACACTGCTATGAAGAAATATCCAAGACTGGGTAATTTATAAAGAAAGAAGTTTTAATTGACTCAAAGCTCTGCATGGCTGGGGAGGCCTCAGGAAACTTACAATCGTGGTGGAAGGCACCTCTTCAGAGGGCCGCAGGAGAATGTGTGCCAGCAGGGGAAAATGCCAGGCAATTATAAAACTATCAGATCTCGTGAGACCCACTCACTAACACGAGAACAGCATGGGGAAAACCAACCCCATGATTCAATTATCTCCACCTGGTCTCACCCTTGACACATGGGGATTATTACAATTCAAGGTGAGATTTGGGTGGGGACACGGAGCCAAACTATATCAGCATCTCTCCTGATTTTCCAAATGCAAATGTCTTATAGTCTCTTGCTGAGGAATATACAGTTCCCGACTTGCCCTTTCTCTGACCACCCCACACAAACACCATATTGGAATCAGACAGAATCTGAATGCCGGAACTAGAATGCCTCCTCCTTTAGGGAAGTAAGCTCCATAACTCCTGTCCACATTCCTAACCTGGAAGAGTGACCCCTTCCCTCCAGAGGTGCTGATCCCACCATTTTTGCTAAAATAGGAAGCTAGGGTGGAAACGGGGAGAGGAATGGTGGGTGAGATATTTTGTTTTTTCAAAGGCTCTGCACAGTATCTTCAATTAGATAAAGTGGCTGTAACTTTTCTTCTATTGACACTGCCCTCTTTCCTTTATTCTACTGCCTGCAAAAGAAGGCAATTGAAGAAGCCTCAAGTACCAGGGCAGGTTTTGGCTAGCTGAAGAAAGGGTAAGGTATAGGGGGGAAGACTGGAGGTGGCCATCTTGGGAGTGGGTGAGAAGTGAGAGCCCAAAATGGGTCTTCTTACCTCTCTGGTACATTCTGTGCTCTTCTCTGGTCTGACATCCGCCCAGGTTCATCCAGAAAAAGATGGAAATGATTTGAACAGGATAAGCTAGGGTGAGGATTAGACACGATGAGTTCAGCTGGAGACACTCATGGTAGAGTCTGGAGGTCTCTTTGGGGGATCACTTCCAAAAGTGCAGATTTTTAGAAAAACGAGAAAGGTTCTGGAAAGGGATGTTTTCCTTCTGCTCAATGGCAGTTTCAGGTTTCCTGTAAGAAAGGAGTTTGTAGCGTCAGTATATTTGACAAATGTGGGAGAGGGAAGATTCAAGAGCTTGAAATTGCATTGCACTTCCCAAAGATGGAGAAGATATCAGGGATGAATTTCAAAGGTGATAGAAATCGGGAACTGCCCTTTGAGGATTTCAAGGGGAGAGGGAGCAAAGGCCTCACCATCAATCCACACGTCCTGTGCTAGAGTCTTGCGATTCTTATTTCCCCTACCCTCCTGCAACGATTATTCCCATATATCAAGGCCATCTGACAGAGTTAACCATCAGAATTAAATAGCAGTTCCCACAGAGTTCCATCCCCTGGAGAGGTACCTAGCTGCCGGGGCAGGCCTGAAGCCTCGGTCAGGAGGCATTGAGTCTTTCACTCTTCACGGAGGTCTTGGACTGAGAACTTCAAGTTCCAAATGGCTGAGGTGTCGGCTTCGCCCCGAGGAGCCTGGAGGGCTCTGACCAAGGAGAAGGGCGGAGCCCAGCCACTGGAAGGTTTGTTTCTTGCAGTGGAAGACGGTTGGCGACCCGGATGGCTTTTACTTTGTTACCAGGGCCAGCCCAATCCGCCCGATTCTCGGTCCCTATACTGCCTCCTTTTCCCATGCGCATCGCAAGGGATCGGTTGATGGGGCCCTCAGTATGACTTCGCTATGAAAAATAAAGGTCTTCTTAGGCGAGAGGGGACTGATTTGAGGACGGAGGGTGGGAGTAGTGCCAGCAGCACTTTGTCGTAGTGGCACTGGGTGGGCAGTTATCAGTTGCAGTCCGCTCGTTTCTCAGTGCCCACGGTTTCTCACTGACAGTGCAGCTCGTTTCTCAGAGCCGGCGGATGTTCATGGGCAGCACCATCGAGCCAGAAGCAGTATTTGTCCTGGTAAGTCATTTCTCAACTGCCGAAGTGTACTAGGTTCCAGTCCCGCTGGTTTCTCGAATCTGCTGGTCACACACGAGCACCAATAGGTAAACCCAGCCGGCAGTTTCCGGCTAGCACTTTCGCTATTTGAAGACATTAGGGAGTTATGTGGTGGCTCCGTGCCCTCCTTTCTCCATCTGAGGCCGGGGTCCTAAAGTCGGTGTCACGGTGGCAGCACCCAGCGTTTTGTTGGCTCTTTCGCCAGCAGCGCCGAGCGGGGGGTTTTCTGTCACAGCACTTGTTGCACCGAATTTCTCGGTCGCAGAACCTCTCTTTTCCGAGGGTCGACATTTTCTGCGTGACAACACCGTTGGTTGCGCCAAAATGGATGTTGTCCTTGGGAACTCCTCCGGCTGGCGTCACTCTTAGGGTCCCGGCACCGCCATTTCGCCAAGCCGAGTTCTCTTGGTCGCGGCACAGCTTGTTCCTCGGTGCCTCCATTTTCTCGGTGGCGGCAGCGCTCTGGTAGCCGATCTGAGGGATTTGGAATCGCAGCCAGTTGCGCAGAGTCTGGGGTTCCCGGGCGACGCCGGCGCTGGGCGGGGGAGCCCGCCGCTCCTCCGAGCCAGAGGCAGAGGAGCTGCGCGGACGCCGTCTCTTCACAGCGCCGCAAGCGCCGACGCACGGGTTCCTGCTCGGCCTCCAGAACCCAGTCCCCGGGCGGCGCCGCTGGCGTCTCTGTCGCAGGCCCCTGCGGTTTCGCGCGTCGTTGGCTTCTTGGTCCTAGCAAGTTTCGATTTCGCGGTGCCCGCTATTTCTACCTCTTGTCCAAATAACTAGCCAAAATGTGATTTCTCAGCCTAAGCAAGTCCCAATTTAGGGCAAACATCGGTCTAGCCCTGGCTGCGATTTCTTGGTCCTAGGAAGTCACTGTTTAGCTGTAGCAAGGCAGACTTAACCGTGCGATGGTGACTTTTCTTTTTCTTTGGTTCTTTTTCTTTTCTCTTTCTTTCTTGATACGGGGTCCGGCTCTGTCGCCCAGGCTGGAGTGCAGTGCCGCGATCTCGGCTCACTGCAACCTCCGCCTCCCGGGCTGAAGCGATCCTCCCACCCCAGCCTCCGGGGTAGCTGGGACCACAGGCACGCGCCACCACGCCCGGGTAATTTTTTGTATCCTTCCTAGAGACAGGATTTCGCCTTGTTGCCTGGGCTGGTCTCAAACTCCTGATTTCTTAGTCTGACCAAGTCAGAGTTTAGTTATTTCTTACCGTAGCAAGTTGGGAGTTATTCCAGTTTGCGATTTCTAGTTGTAACAATTCTGGCTTTAACCATGCCTACATAATTTTAGTAGTAGCAAATTCCTGTTCCGTAATAGGAGCCCCCATTATAGCCATGCGTGCGGTTTATTATTAATCTAGGTACTGAAGAATGCAATTTAAAAAAATTTAGCAGTGTCTGGAATTTTTAAATCATACCAAGTTAGAATTCGCAATAGTCTCGCCCTGGCTATGCTGGCGATTTTTCACTCATGTAGAAGTTGGGGTACGTAGGCTACAGATAATTGTTGGTGTCGCAAATACCGGTTTAACCATGGCTGTTTCTTCTTAATCCGAGGAAACTTCGGATAGGCGCAAGAGGCACGGGTTTAGTGCTGACAAATATAATGGTAGGATCTCACCATTCGACCCTGTTTGCAATTTCTTTCTGTTTGTAGGATGCTTTGTATGTTTTGTATACTCAAAAAAAATTTTTTTTTTGGTGTATCTTGTTCTGGCAGCGAGGTTATCAGTGTATTTTAATTTCTATTTGCTTTTAAAATTTTAATTATTTTTTAATTTAAATGTTACGGTATTTTTTTCTTACCCACTGTCTTCTCCGGTAGAATAAATGTGGCGTATTTCTTCTACTGATTTTCAGTGTCACGTCTCAGGTTCTTTCTAACTTGCCTTCTCCCGTGAGCACTGAAGGCGAGCTAGTTCCCCGCCGCTAGGGTTCTCTTCCGCGGCTCTGTTCTTACGCCGAGCCAGCGGTTTCGCATCCGCACTTTCGCCACTAGGGGCGACTCCGTGTTTTCTCGGTTGCCGCGCTCTTGGTAGCGCTGAACAAAACAACATTCCTTGTTCACAAGACTCAGACGTTCTTTGTGGTATCGCTTCCTGTGTCCTAGCACGGCTACTTTCCCCGGGCTGGCTGTCTCACTGTCTCAGCACCGTGATTGGGCAAGACTGCTGGCAGGGCTTGGCCTCGGTTTTTCTGTCACAGGCGTATTTCACTGGGTAGGCGCTTTCTCGGTGGAAGCACCCTACAACCTTCCAACCACCGATATTTCTCAGAGACGAGTTTCTTAGTAGCAATGCCTTAACTGCGCCAAAAATAAAGTTTGCCGCAGGACACACCGCTATTCAGTGTGACACTTGATATTGATGCAGGATTTTGGCTCCTCAGCTCAGCTAAGTCCAGGTTGTTGTTGTTGTTGTTGTTGTTTGGAGACGGAGTCTCGCTCTGTCGCCCAGGCTGGAGTGCAATGGCGCCATCACTGCTCACTGCAGCCTCCGCCTCTCAGGTTCAAGCGATTCTCCTGTCTCAGCTTCCTGAGTAGCTGGGATTACAGGCACACGCCACCACTGCCACCTAATTTTTGTATTTTTCGTAGAGACAGGGTTTCACTATGTTGGCCACGCTGGTCTTGAACTCCTGACCTCAGGTAATCCACCCACCTCGGCCTCCCAAAGTGCTGGGATTACAGGCGTGAGCCATCGCGCCCGGCTAAGTTCAGGTTTTTGTTTCACCATCATGAAGAAATGGGCACGCAGATATCGAAGAGTGAGTGCAGTAGAATTTACTAAGCGAAAAGGAAAGCTCACAGCAAAAAGAGGGGTCCTGAGAACAGGTTTCTGGTTGCCCCCTTAATATTTAAATACAAGGGCTTTTATTTAAAAGCTGATGGGGCTAGGTTCCCTGTTTGTATAAGGCGCAAATTCCTGGTGGCTCCACCCCCATTGCCCCAGTGCATATGCGGGCCCTTAGTCAGCAAGGGCACATTTAGGCCAGGCGCCTGTGCAAGTTCTTTTATTCCGGAGGTTCTCTGGGGACCCTTCCCTTACTGTGTGCCTAAAGCAAGCTGGCTGACTCCTTTTCCTGTGTCCCAGTACCCCTGGTTCCTCAGACTGGAACTTTCTCAGTTGCAGCACCGCTCACTTGTCAAAGCAGGATTGACCTCCGTGGCAGTACCGCTGGTGGGTCCAGCCCGCAGCTTCTCCTAAACAGTTTCGCTAGTTTCTGGGTCCTAACACTGCTAGTGGTACCATAGCGGCTCTTCATGGGTCGTGGACTTGCAGCATGTTTGCCAACTCCATCCCACGCTGCCTCCCTAGGTTCAGCAGCCGGCCAAAAGGAACAGACTCCTGCAAAGGAACAACCTCGAGGGCTGGATATTTAGGAGCCACATTTATAGGGGCTTTTCTTTCTTTAAAAAAAAACACAACTGGCCATTAGAAGCATGACACTGAGTAATAGATAAGTCCTAATCATAGTCCTTAAGACATGTTTTCATAACTGGTATATGCACTTATATTTGTTTATCCACTTGTTTATAATAATGCATTAAACCCTAAAATTGACACGCTAATTTTCAACAGTTATTATTTCAGAGATGCATGGTATCCATTTCCTGTTGTTCAATTTCTCTCCTTCCATCCGCCTTTACATTTCTATTTTTAAAATGTTAATTTTTTCCAAATTCCATCCTGCCACCTTTCTTTTCTTTCTTTCTTTCTTTTTTTTTTTTGAGACGGAGTTTTACTCCTGTTGTCCAGGCTGGAGTGCAATGGCGAGATCTCGGCTCACTGCAACCTCCGCCCCACCCCCTCCCCGGGTTCAAGCAATTCTCCTGCCTGGGACTACAGACGCGGGCCACCATGCCCGGCTAGTTTTGTATTTTTAGTAGAGACGGGGTTTCTCCATGTTGGTCAGGCTGGTCTCGAACTCCTGACCTGAGGCGATCGGCCCGCCTCGGCCTCCCAAAGTGCTGGGATTACAGGCGTGAACCACCGCGCCCAGCCCATCCTGCCTTTTTTTTTTTTTTGAGCCAGAGTCTCACTGTTTCCCAGGCTGGAGTGCAGTGGCGTGATCTCCGCTCACTGCAAGCTCTGCCTCCCGTGTTCACGCCAATCTCCTGCCTCAGCCTCCCGAGTAGCTGGGACTACAGGTGCCCGCCACCACGCCCGGCTAATTTTTTTTTTTTTTTTTTTTTTTGTATTTTTAGTAGAGACAGGGTTTCACCGTGTTAGCCAGGATGGTCTCGATCTCCTGACCTTGTGATCCGTCTGCCTCAGCCTCCCAAAGTGCTGGGATTATAGGCATGAGCCACCGTGCCCGGCCCCATCCTGCCTTCTAAAACCATCTCGTCATATTCTCAAATCTTTCTGACCCTGTATGCTATATTTTCTGATATCCTTTTAAATTTTCTTACCTTTTCCTGTTATTTCCTTTTTATGCAATTCTTCTTTATAGAATTGTAGAGTTTAGCAGTTTTCTCATTTTGCTTTTGTTGCACCTGATTTTTAAATTTTCCTTTCCTTTAAGATTGATTTATTTCCAGCAATCGGATTCCATGGTGCCCTCAAAGCCCTCATCTCTATGGCTAACATAGGGGATGAAAGCTCAGTTCCCACAATACCCAAACACCAGCCACTAGAAGAATCAATGAAGAGAGGGAGAGAAAGAAAAGCACAGTGTTAGACTTCAGAATAAGAAGTGAGAATGGTCACATGGGAAGCCTGCTTCATATCCAAATCCTAAAAACACTTTCCAATTCCACTTTGACAATTTATTGCCATTTTCTTATACTGATAATTGGTATTTAATTAATCTAACAAGAAGTACAAGGCAAAGACAGTTTTATTCCCACGTTCCATTCAGATTATAGCACCTAAGCTCCTTTATATTCAAATTCAGAACTGTCACTGTGTGAAAAAAAAAAAAAAAGTCTTCATAGCTAGACCAAATTAATGCCAACACCAAGTTTCTGGGTTTTAGTTTCTGACATCTAAGGTGACAGAAAAGTTTCAAAGTCCAAAGGGTGATTGCTACTGCATGTTTTTTTTTATCACTTTCTGAAGACAACCATTTTTCTGTGCCTGACACACTGCATGTTGAAGCTATGAGGATGCATAAATCTTTTTCCTGGGATATCTGCAGCTTGAAGGAGTGAGTCTCAGATGCTGCAGGCCCGGAGCTGGGTAGAGATTGTGAGAGAATAGCCTCCTTGGGCCAAGTATGCACCGGTGATGTACTTGAGCCTTCAGTGTTGCTAGATCTTGAAGTTTTGCTGAATATTTGGTTTTGCTGGATCCAATCCATGTGGATTTTTGAGGTGGGCGGGCCCCACATTGGCAGAATTATGCAACTGCCTGAGAATGCCTGACCTGGAGCTGATGCCCTGAAATGCCATGGTTGTCAATTCAAAAGGCACAGGGCTGGGGGTCTTCCTCATGGCTCCCTAAATTTAATTTCCACCTCCACCCTGTAAACGTAAACTTCAGACCATTGAAGGAATATTTATTGATGGTTGTTCTCTGCTCTCAGCAGGGAGGCCAAGCTCAGTTTCAAGAGAATCCCAGGACAGTGGACCACTGTCCCTTCCCACCCTGGTGATATCCATAGCTATTCAAAGGCTCCCTGGAGTTCAGCCTCCAGCTCTGATCTGGGTCCCAGTCCCTTTCATGCCCCTGCCCACCTGTATGTGTTTCCAATCCTGACTCCACCAACCTCAAATCTATTTCACAGGTGGAGAATACAGAAGAATGCTTTAATCCTCATGTACAAAGAACTATGAATTCTAAGAAGATCTAAAAGTAGAGTTCCTTAGCACATTGTTGATTATGCAGATAGAATTTTTCCAATTGAAAAACCTTGAAGGCGTTCAGAAGATGAAGAACAAAATATGGAAGGATGTCTACTGCAGAGACTTCCAGCTCAAGGCAGGGCACAGTCCTATGAAGGTTCCCCAAGAACAGCATGAGTGCTCCCACTGAGGTGCATGGGCTTCTTCCAGGGCATTGTTATAAAGGAGTGGTGCCATGAGCCATGACCAAGACTGGGGTTCCTTTCTTTTCTGGGTTCCAGTCTGTCCTAAGCCTTAGTTTTCAGCAATTTCTTGTGGGCAGCCTGGGCTCTGCTCTAGGCATCTATCTGTCCAGCTTCGCAGGTTGGCATCTCCTGGCTGGGTCATGGCCCATTGTGTTGTGTTGTCTATAGGATGCACTTATTTTTCTTTTTACTTTTTTTTTGTTTATAGGCTATTTATTGAGAAGTTGTTTTCTAAAATGCTACTTTCTTTTTAAAATTTTTTTATTATACTTTTAAGTTCGAGTGTACACGTGCACAATGTGCAGGTTTATTACATACATATACATGTGCCAAGTTGGTGTGCTGCACCCATTAACTCATCATTTACATTAGGTATTCCTCCCAATGTTATCCCTCCTCCCTCCCCCCACCCCACGACAGGCCTGGGTGTGTGATATTCCCTACCCTGTGTCCAAGTGTTCTCATTGTTCAATTCCCACCTATGAGTGAGAACGTGTAGTGTTTGGTTTTCTGTCCTTGTGGTAGTTTGCTCAGAATGATGGTTTCCAGTTTCATCCATGTCCCTGCAAAGGACATGAACTCATCCTTTTTTATGGCTGCATAGTATTCCATGGTGTATATGTGCCACATTTCCTTAATCCAGTCTATCATTGATGGACATTTGGGTTGGTTACAAGTCTTTGCTATTGTAAATAGTGCTGCAGTAAACATACATGTGCATGTGTCTTTATAGTAACATGATTTATAATCCTTTGGGTATATACCCCGTAATGGGATGGCTGGATCAAATGGTATTTCTAGTTCCAGATCCTTGAGGAATCGCCACACTGTCTTCCGCAATGGTTGAACCAATTTACACTCCCATCAACAGTGTAAGAGTGTTCCTGTTTCTCCACATCCTCTCCAGCATCTGTTGTTTCATGACTTTTTAATGATCGTCATTCTAACAGGTGTGAGATGGTATCTCATTGTGGTTTTGATTTGCATTTCTCTGATGACCAGTGATGATGAGCATTTCTTCATGTGTCTGTTGGCTGCATAAATGTCTTCTTTTGAGAAGTGTCTGTTCATATCCTTTGCCCACTTTTTGATGGGGTTGTTTGATTTTTTCTTGTAAACTTGTTTAAGTTCTTTGTAGATTCTGCATATTAGCCCTTTGTCAGATGGGTAGATTGCAAAAATTTTCTCCCATTCTGTAGGTTGCCTCTTCACTCTGATGGTGGTTTCTTTTGCGTGCAGAAGCTCTTTAGTTTAATTAGATCCCATTTGTCAATTTTGGCTTCTGTTGCCATTGCTTTTGGTGTTTTAGTCATGAAGTCATTGCCCATGCTTGTGTCCTGAATGGTATTGCCTAGGTTTTCTTCTAGGGTTTTTATGGTTTTTAGGTCTAATATTTAAGTCTTTAATCCATCTTGAATTAATTTTTATATAAGGTGTAAGGAAAGGATCCAGTTTTAGCTTTCTACATATGGCTAGCCAGTTTTCCCAGCACTATTTATTAAATAGGGAATCCTTTCCCCATTTCTTGTTTTTGTCAGGTTTGTCAAAGATCAGATGGTTGTAGATGTATGGTATTATTTCTGAGGGCTCTGTTCTCTTCCATTGGTTTATCTCTCTGTTTTGGTACCAGTACCATCCTGTTTTGGTTACTGTAGCCTTGTAGTATCCTTTGAAGTCAGGTAGCATGATGCCTCCAGTTTTGTTCTTTTTGCTTAGGATTGTCTTTGAAGGGGGCCAGCCCCTCCACACCTGTGGGTATTTCTCATCAGGTGTGATGAGAGACTGAGAAAAGAAATAAGACACAGAGACAAAGTATAGAGAAAGAACAGTGGGCCCAGAGGACCAGCGCTCAGCATATGGAGGACCCGCACCGGCTCTGGTCTCTGAGTTCCCTCAGTATTTATTGATCACTATCTCTACTATCTTGGTGAGGGGGATGTGGCAGGGTGGGGAGAGGGTCAGCAGGAAAACACGTGAACAAAGGACTCTGTGTCATAAATAAGTTTAAGGAAAGGTGCTGTGCCTCGATGTGCTTGTAGGCCAGATTTATGTTTGACTTTACACAAACATCTCAGTGCAGTAAAGAGCAGTATTGTCGCCAGCATGTCTCACCTCCAGCCATAAGGCAGTTTTCTCCCATCTCAGTAAATAGAATGTACGTTCGGGTTTTACACCAAGACATTCCATTCCCAGGGACGAGCAGGAGACAGATGCCTTCCTCTTATCTCAACTGCAAAGAGGCCTTCCTCTTTCACTAATCCTCCTCAGCACAGACCCTTTATGGGTATCGGGCTGGGGGACGGTAAGGTCTTTCCCTTCCCACGAGGCCATGTCTCAGGCTGTCTCAGTGAGGAGAAACCTTGGACAATACCCAGGCGTTCTTGGGCAGAGGTCCCTGCGGCCTTCCACAGTGCATTGTGTCCCTGGGTACTTGAGACCAGAGAAGGGCGATGACTTTTACCAAGCATACTGCGTGCAAACACATTTTTAACAAAGCACATCCTGCACAGCCCTATATCCATTAAACCTTGAGTCAACACAGCAAATATTTCTGTGACCACAGGGTTGGGGCTAGCGTTACAGATTAATAGCATCTCAAGGCAGAAGAATTTTTCTTAGTACAGAACAAAATGGAGTTTCTTATGTCTTCTTCTTTCTGCATAGACACAGTAACAGCCTGATCTCTCTTTCTTTCCCCCACAGTCTTGGCAATGTGGGCTCTTTTTTGGTTCCGTGTGAACTTTAAAGTAGCTTTTTCCAATTCTGTGAAGACAGTCATTGGCAGCTTGATGGGGATGGCATTAAATCTATAAATTACCGGCCGGGCGCGGTGGCTCATGCCTGTAATCCCAGCACTTTGGGAGGCTGAGGCGGGCGGATCACGAGGTCAGGAGATCCAGACCATCCTGGTTAACATGGTGAAACCCTGTCTCTACTAAAAAAATACAAAAAATTAGCCGGGCATTGTGGTGGGTGCCTGTAGTCCTAGCCACTTGGGAGGCTGAGGCAGGAGACTGGCATGAACCCGGGAGGTGGAGCTTGCAGTGAGCCAAGATCAAGCCACTGCACTCTAGCCTGGGCAACAGAGCGAGACTCCGTCTCAAAAAATAAAAAAAAAAAAATCTATAAATTACCTTGGGCAGTATGCCCATTTTCACAATACTGATTCTTCCTATTGATGAGCATGGAATGTTCTTCCATTTGTTTGTGTCCTCTTTTATTTCATTGAGCAGTGGTTTGTAGTTCTCCTTGAAGAGGTCCTTCACATCCCTTGTAAGTTGGATTCCTAGGTATTTTATTCTCTTTGAAGCAATTGTGAATGGGAGTTCAGTCATTATTTGGCTCTCTGTTTGTTATTGTTGTATAGGAATGCTTGTGATTTTTGCACATTGATTTTGTATCCTGAGACTTTGCTGAAGTTGCTTATCAGCTTAAGGAGATTTTGGGCTGAGACAATGGGGTTTTCTAGATATACAATCATGTTATCTGCAAACAGGGAGGATTTGACTTCCTCTTTTCCTAAATGAATACCCTTTATTTCTTTCCCCTGCCTGATTGCCCTGGCCAGAACTTCCAACACTATGTTGAATAGGAGTGGTGAGAGAGGGCATCCCTGTCTTGTGCCAGTTTTCAAAGGGAATGCTTCCAGTTTTTGCCCATTCAGTATGATATTGGCTGTGGGTTTGTCATAAATAGCTCTTATTATTTTGAGATAAGTCCCATCAATACCTAGTTTATTGAGAGTTTTTAGCATGAAGCGTTGTTGAATTTTGTTGAAGGTCTTTTCTGCATCTATTGAGATAATCATGTGGTTTTTGTCTTTGGTTCTGTTTATATGATGGATTAGGTTTATTGATTTGTGTATGTTGAATGAGCCTTGCACCCTAGGGATGAAGCCTTGCACCCTAGGGATCATGGTGGATAAGCTTTTTGATGTGCTGCTGGATTCAGTTTGCCAGTATTTTATTGAGGATATTTGCATCGATGTTCATCAGGGATATTGGTCTAAAATTCTCTTTTTTTGTTGTGTCTCTGCCAGGCTTTGGTATGAGGATGATGCTGTCCTCATAAAATGAGTTAGGGAGGATTCCATCTTTTTCTACTGATTGGAATAATTTCAGAAGGAATGGTACCAGCTCCTCTTCGTACCGCTGACAGAATTTGGCTGTGAGTCCATCTGGTCCTGGACTTTTTTTGGTTGGTAGGCTATTAATTATTGCCTCAATTTCAGAGCCTGTTATTGGTCTATTCAGGGATTCAACTTCTTCCTGGTTTAGTCTTGGGAGGGTGGATGTGTCCAGGAATTTATCCATTTCTTTTAGATTTTCTAGTTTATTTACATAGAGGTGTTTATAGTATTCTCTTATGGTAGTTTGTATTTCCGTGGGATCGGTGGTGATATCCCCTTTATCATTTTTTATTGCGTCTATTGATTCTTCTCTCTTTTCTTCTTTATTAGTCTTGCTAGTGGTCTATCAATTTTGTTGATCTTTTCCAAAAACCAGCTCCTGGATTCCATTGATTTTTTGAAGGGTTTTTTGTGTCTCTGTCTCCTTTAGTTCTGCTCTGATCTTAGTTATTTCTTGCCTTCTGCTAGCTTTTGAATGTGTTTGCTCTTGCTTCTCTAGTTCTTTTAATTGTGATGTTAGCGTGTCAGTTTTAGGTCTTTCCTGCTTTCTCTTGTGGGCATTTAGTGCTATAAATTTCCCTCTACACACTGCTTTAAATGTGTCCCAGAGTTTCTGGTATGTTGTGTCTTTGTTCTCATTGGTTTCAAAGAACATCTTTATTTCTGCCTTCATTTAGTTATGTACCCAGTAGTCATTCAGGAGCAGGTTATTCAATTTCCATGTAGTTTTGCGGTTTTGAGTGAGTTTCTTAATCCTGAGTTCTAATTTGATTGCACTATGGTCTGAGAGACAGTTTGTTATAATTTCTGTTCTTTTACGTTTGCTGAGGAGTGCTTTACTTCCAACTATGTGGTCAATTTTGGAATAAGTGCAATGTGGTGCTGAGAAGAATGTATATTCTGTTGATTTGGGGTGGAGAGTTCTGTAGATGTCTATTAGGTCCACTTGGTGCAGAGCTGAGTTCAAGTCCTGGATATCCTTGTTAACTTTCTGTCTTGTTGATCTGTCTAATGTTGACAGTGGAGTGTTAAAGTCTCCCATTATTATTGTGTGGGAGTCTAAGTCTCTTTGTAGGTCTCTAAGGGCTTGCTTTATGAATCTGGGTGCTCCTGTATTGGGTGCATATATATTTAAGATAGTTAGCTCTTCTTGTTGAATTGATCCCTTTACCATTATGTAATGGCCTTCTTTGTCTCTTTTGTCTCTTTTGATCTTTGTTGGTTTAAAATCTGTTTTATCAGAGAGTAGGTTTGCAACCCCTGCTTTTTTTGTTCTCCATTTGCTTGGTAGATCTTCCTCCATCTCTTTATTTTGAGCCTATGTGTGTCTCTGCAGGTGAGATGGGTCTCCTGAATACAGCACACTGATGGGTCTTGACTCTTTATCCAATTTGCCAGTCTGTGTCTTTTAATTGGGGCATTTAGCCCATTTACATTTAAGGTTAGTATTGTTACGTGTGAACTTGATCTTGTCATTATGATGTTAGCTGGTTATTTTGCTTGTTAGTTGATGCAGTTTCTTCCTAGCACCAATGGTCTTTACAATTTGGCATGTTTTGCAGTGGCTGGTACCGGTTGTTCCTTTAGTGCTTCCTTCAGGAGCTCTTGTAAGGCAGGCCTGGTGGTGACAAAATCTCTGAGCATTTGCTTGTCTGTAAAGGATTTTATGTCTCCTTCACTTATGAAGCTTAGTTTGGCTGGATATGAAATTCTGGGTTGAAAATTCTTTAATTCTTAAATTCTTTAAGAATGTTGAATATTGGCCCCCACTCTCTTCTGGCTTGTAGAGTTTCTGCTGAGAGAGCCACTGTTAGTCTGATGGGCTTCCTTTTGTGGGTAACCTGACCTCTCTCTGGCTGCCCTTAACCTTTTTTTCCTTCATTTCAACCTTGGTGAATCTGACGATTATGTGTCTTGGGGTTGCTCTTCTCGAGGAGTATCTTTGTGGCATTCTCTGCATTTCCTAAATTTGAATGTTGACCTGCCTTGCTAGGTTGGGGAAGTTCTCCTGGATAATATCCTGAAGAGTGTTTTCCAGCTTGGTTCCATTCTCCCTGTCACTTTCAGGTACACCAATCAAATGTAGATTTGGCCTTTTCACATAGTCCCATATTTCTTGGAGGCTTTGTTCATTTCTTTTTACTCTTTTTTCCTCTAACTTCTCACTTCATTTCATTCTTTTGATCTTCAATCACTGATACGCTTTCTTCCACTTGATCAAATCAGCTACTGAAGCTTGTGCATGCATCACGTAGTACTTGTGCCATGGTTTTCAGCTCCATCAGGTCATTTAAGGTCTTCTCTATGCTGTTTATTCCAGTTAGCCATTTGTCTAATCTTTTTTCAAGGTTTTTAGCTTCTTTGCGATGAGTTTGAACATCCTCCTTTAGCTCGGAGAAGTTTGTTATTACCGATCTTCTGAAGCCTACTTCTGTCACCTCGTCAAAGTTATTCTCTGTCCAGCTTTGTTCCGTTGATGGCGAGGAGCTGTGATTCTTTGGAGGAGAAGAAATGCTCTGATTTTTAGAATTTTCAGCTTTTCTGCTCTGGTTTCTCCCCATCTTTGTGGTTTTATCTACCTTTGGTCTTTGATGATGGTGACCTACAGATGGGGTTTGGTGTGGATGTCCTTTTTGTTGGTGTTGATACTATTCCTTTCTGTTTGTTAGTTTTCCTTCTAACAGTCAGAACCCTCAGCTGCAGGTCTGTTGGAGTTTGCTGGAGGTCCACTCCAGACCTTATTTGCCTGGGTATCACCAGTGGAGGCTGCAGAAAGCAAATATTGCAGAATAGCAAATGTTGCTTCCTGATCCTTCCTCTGGAAGCTTCGTCTCAGAGGGGAACCCGGCTGTATGAGGTGTCAGTTGGCCCCTACTGGGAGGTGTCTCCCAGTTAGGCTACTCGGGGGCCAGGGACCCACTTAAGGAGGCAGTCTGTCCGTTCTCAGATCTCAAACTCCATGCTGGGAGAACAACTGCTCTCTTCAAAGCTCGGTTGGAAATGCAGAAATCACCCGTCTTCTGTGTTGCTCACGCTGGGAGCTTTAGACTGGAGCTGTTCCTATTCGGCCATCTTCGAACGATCTCAGCATACACTTATTTTTCAAGTGAGTGTAGCTCTTCTGTGGTTTCAGCCATTGGCCCCAGAGTGTGGGTCTCAACAACATTTTTGTCCCCTTTAAACTTCAGAAATGACTCTAGCCTATGTAAGCCCAGCATGGCAGCCTGAATGCACTGCACTTCATATGTGCACAGAACTGGGGACATTGGCAGTGGTGGCTCAGTGCAGTGAAGTTGTCCAGTGCCCAATCCCAGCTTACTTTAGGCTTAAGTCAGGTGGCATGTGGGGCTCTGGACATGCTGCCTTCAAGACAGCTCTTCCAAAGATGATGAATGGGGCTCCATATTTTAGCCTCCAGATCAGGCCAAGCTACGTGGCTGGTCTAGGAAAGGGAGTAAATGATTCTGTCCAGTACAGACTGTGCTTTTATAGTATGTTCTGTCATATACAGAATGGCAGACACCAAAGTCCAAATAGTTGGGAGATGATCACTAATTCATCTGGAAAAATTTCTTCAGGACCTGGTAGGATTAAGGTGAAAATTGTAGGCACAATTGAAAGTCAGCAGGGTTGTTATGATTGAATCAGGCAAGAAAAGAAGTGAGGGAAATTCCATGGGAGGGTAGAGTCCAGTTACTAACAGTGTCTATTGTAGGAGACAAGAAGTTAATAGTTTTTTGTCACCCATTGCCAGGGTTATGGCTTGCAATCTTACAACAAAACAGATTAACAAGAGAAACCATTAAAAAATTATTTAACAAAGTTTTCCATGACAAGGGAGCCCTCAGAAATGAGGACCAAAGACCCAACAAAAAGTATGTATTTTTAGGCTTGGATTCTATGGACAAGTCAAGTAGAAGTATGATTGGACAATAAGTGTATTATCTAGTGCTAATAAATGGGCACTGGGGAGCCCAGAAATGGCTGTCTGTTCAGATTCTTTTGGCCTCTGGGTAAAGAAGTACTCCTCTGGAATAAGGGCTTTATGCTCTACTTTCAGGGGAGGTAGGTCAGAGCATTCCTTTACGGCCAGCTGCCACACAGAAAGGCATAGTGATTGTGGTAATACCAACCTTCTTGCTTCTGTGGTTTTCTCAATTGCCAAGGTACCATGAAACCTCCTTATAAAGTTTCTCGGTTCAGGAACTGGGTCACTATATTATCTAGTCATTATACCAGTCTCTCAGTCCTGAGAGTAGGTCAGTCCAGTTAAACAGTTAACAGGACTGTCTCGAGTCAGGTGGTGGGATTGCAGAATGGCATCCACCAAAGTTAGGCCTAAGCGATCATTCATTTAATAAGAGATATTTCCAGCCAGGTGTGGTGGCTCATGCCTGTAATCCCAGCACTTTGGGAGGCCGAGGCGGGCGGATCACCTAGGGAGTTTGAGACCAGCCTGACCAACATGGAGAAACCCTGTCTCTACTAAAAATACAAAATTAGCCAGGTGTGGTGGCACATTCCTATAATCGCAGCTACTCAGGAGGCTGAGGCAGGAGAATCACTTGAACCCAGAAGGTGGAGGTTGCAATGAGCTGAGATTGTACCATTGCACTCCAGCCTGGGCAACAACAGCAAAACTCTGTCTCAAAAAAAAAAAAAAAAAAAAAAAAGATATTTTCATTGAAACGAGAAAAACAAAGGTTAATGATTGGAACTGACTATAAACTCAGTTTTTTTAGTCCAGAGGGCAGCCAGTCAGAAATTTTTAGATGTTAAGCTTGAAGTATCTTCAGTTTGAATGGGGGTAGGCAGTGGCAATCTGACAGAATTTCCTGGTTTGCAGTTTGCATGAGGTGTTCTGGTGAAATTTCTGAGTAGTCCATGTATGAGTGGTGGTGATTTCTCTGCAGTCTATATTAACCCATCCAGCTTCAGCTGACAAGACTTCAGGAAAAGTGCAGTTTAATTTCAGCAGTTCAAAGCCAGAAGGGTAGAAGAAAAATCAGAAATATTAGTTTTAAGAGCCATAGCTAGACTTTTTTTTTTTTTAGGTGAAGTCTTGCTCTGTCGCCCAGGCTGGAGTACAGTGTCACCATCTCCACTCACTGCAACATTCACCTCTGTGTTCAAGCAATTCTCCTGCCCCTGCCTCCCGAGTAGCTAGAATTACAGGCGCACACCACCACACCCAGCTAATTTTTGTATTTTTTGTAGAGATGGGTTTTCACCATGTTGGCCAGGCTGGCCTCGAACTCCTAGCCTCAAGTGATCCACCTGCCTCAACCTGCCAAAGTGCTGGGATTACAGGCATGAGCCAATGCATCCAGCCCTTTTTTTTTTTTTTTTTTTTTGAGATGGGGTCCTTGCTTTGTAATTGAGGCTGGAGTGCAGTGGCACAAACAAGGCTTACTGCAGCCTCAACCTCCTTGGCTCAAGCAATCCTTCCACCTCCACCTTCCAAGCAGCTGCAACCACAGGCGCATGCCTCCATGCCCAGCAAATTTTTGAACTTTTTGTAGAGACGGTGTTTCGCCTTTTGCCCAGGCTGGTCTCGAAGTCTTGGGCTTCAGCAATCCTCCCACCTCGACCTCCCAAAGTGCTGGGATTGCAGGTGCGAGCTCTGACACCCAGCCCATTGCCAGATATTACAGGAAACAAAAAATTCAAGATCCAGTCTAGATTTCAGGTAGACGAAAAAACCTCAAAAACAATGAGCTAGAGTCTAATAACAGGTGCACTATATTTTTTTCTCTGAAAGTTTTTTCTCTATACTTACTCCCTTTTTATCAGACATCATCAAAGTATTAGTAAGAGTAATTTGCTTGCAAAATAAATTTAGTGTCTTTAAAGTTGGCCTGATATTTACACAAGTGCAGCAGGAATAGTGTTTTACCACACAAGCTCTCTTTAGGTTGGCTTTTCTGGATCTTTTAATAAGGAATCTCAAATTAGACTTTTAAAAGCCTCTCAAGGCTAGGAAACCATACCAGGATCTTGCTGTCACACTTTGCCTGGAATACCTATAGATTTCGGTGAATTCTTCCCTTGTCAAGGTCCTCCAAATATCCTGATGTTCCTCAGCCTGCCAGGAAGTGACATTTCTTACTCACCTGTAAGGCCAGGAACCCTTTTAAACCAGACCAGTTTCTCAAGTCTGAGTGTGTTGTTTCTGTTCCTAAAAACCACAAAAGAAAGAAAACAGTGATATTACATTCAACGTGGTAACAACTCTGAATCTTTGTTCTAACAGTGGAAATATAATATCTCTAGGGATTAAGCCCGGTCTCCAGAATGTACCCGGGCCATAGGAAAATAACATCCAGATGTTTTTTAACAGCACCTCCAAGGACGAGCTGAGGGTTTCTCAGTATAGGGGAAACTGTCACAAGGTGTACCCTCTTTTCTTTTGAAGCAGTAAAAGCAGTTCTCATTCTTCCCCATTCTTTGTTCAAAGCATATGAGATATGAGCCAGCTTTATAGTTATTGTCATGCTACCTTACATGCATGTAAATCTGTTAAGGCTAATTCAATACTAGTGTTCTGTCTCTCTTCTGTTGGGTACACAGGGGTCTTTTTGTGTCAGGATTGTTTTATTTCTCCCACAGTGGATATATTCTTCCCCTTTCTTTCATCCTAAGTGGATTATTCTTAGAAGCTATCATAGATAGGGCTTCCTAGAAGATGGTTCCATGTGATCAAGCAAACTGTTGTGTTCAGGGTAGGTTCAGTTAATAGAACCCAATGTTCATAAAAGTAGTGGGGGATTCTCTTTAAGAAAAAGAATAAAAATTTTGAGTACAAAATTACAGACCTGTTCAAATGGATCCTAAAAGCTAAGCTTCCTTAGCTGCATGGTAAATTCGCCTCTGACCCTGCGTGATACCCAGTGTGGGCCAATGAGGTAGTGTTGCAGGAAACTGAGGACCAGAGAGACTGATATGGAGAACAGGAGGATTGTTTATTTTAGGTACGCACCAGCTCAGTGGATTTGCATCCAAAAAGCTGAGCCTAGAACAAAGACAGAGTGGGGTTTTTATAAGCTGGCTTACAAAAGTAAAACAAAAGCAGCTAATCATATGATAGGTCACATAATCTATAGCATAGCATAACTTGTGGCCTTGCATAGCCGGTGGTCTTGTGCCTGCATTGAAAGAAAAACAAGAACTGGCTAAATACAGACATTTGTAAAACATAATCTCGCTTAAGAAGCCTGGGAGAGGAGTAACAGTAAAAGAATTTGTCTTTCTTTCTTTTTTTTTTCATTCAACCTTGCTCTGGAGCAGGGGCGGGTGTCTGGAGCCCATTCCTTTGGACTTGGCTTTCCGGACAGGGGTATCTTATAACTGTCCTTGAAGTGAGCTTGCTAGGCAGAGGAGAACTTGTTCCTTTCTTTTTAACCCTTGCCCTGCCTGTTACTTTTCTTGGAGTGAATGAATGCGTATTTATTTTTAAATTTTCTGCCTCAGTAGCACACCATTGAATTGTCTCTTACTCCTTCCTATTCTAATTACCCTGTCTTTTAACTCCCGCTCTCTTAAAAAAACCACTTTTGAATTAAAAAGTGGCACATAAGTTTTCACTTTAGCTAATGCTTCCTGTGGAAGCCAGGCCAATAAAATATGCCTCTCTGTTTACCTTATATGCTTTGACTTTTTTCTTCTGCAGACTGAATCCTAAATAATTCAATCTGTATTGAAAAGATTATGAGGATGCCTACAAAAATAGAATGATTCAGGTCACTATTGACCTTTGAATGGCCCCGAATGAGACATGATGCCAGTATTTAATAAGTCTGCCTGAGCAGGGCAGAAAAATTAAAAGGCCCTTTTAAATATCAAGCAAGTATGAATATTTATATGCCTATTTTGTATATCACTCTTGTCAATCCCCCAATTTTTTGGTTAGCCAAGAGCTCTCATGATCACAGGTGATAAAAATTATAATGTATTAGCATATTGAATCCAGCAATATATGTTTTAAAAAATACATCATGATCCAGTGGGATTTATTCCATGAACTCAATATTGGTTTAGCACTTGAAAATCAGTTAATATTAGTCAACACATTAACATTAAAAAGGAAGTAAACCATGTGATAATATCAGTAGATGCAGAAAATCTTTTAAAAATTTAACCCCTTGTCATTATTAAAACAAAACATATCTTAACAAATTAGAAAAAGTGGACTCCCTTATTTATTTAAAACTATATCTATAAGAGACATACACAGTTAATATTCCACCTTGAAAGAAATAAAAATGTTTAACCCCAAAATATATTTATTTGAAATATTTTCAGATGGCTGCCAGAGAACCAGCAAAATAAGTAGCCCTGCAATGCTGTTGTTTGTGGGAAAAATTTGCATCTGTAGAAAATCTGCATTGATTCATACGGGCCTTCTCTTGTCTGGATCTAGGAAGGATTAACAGAGTCTGAACCCTTACAAGTTTTCTCTCTCCTATAACCTGTTTTGGCATGATGCACTTTTTTGTGTAACCTCAAGATGGTATATAACCTCCTGCACCTCACTGAGGGGCTGAGCAATCATACATTTTGTATGTGTTTTCTCCTATTAATCTGCCTCTGTGAGTCGATTTTAGAGCAAACTTTCAGAGTGCGCAGAGAAAGATTTCCCTTGGCCCCTGAAAATTTGGTGCTGTGAGCAGGAACCCAAAGTTTGGCTCTTTTGGAAGCCCACAGTTGAGGGAAACCAGGAGCTGATCAGCCAGCATAAGGATAAAGAATTTTTACCAGCCAGATTCCAGGCCCCACTCTGTGGAATCTGGTGAAGTAGACAGTAAAAATCACTCTCTATTTTTCCTGTCCAAAATATTGACTGATGGGAGAAAAGGATTTGTGTGACTAGTGCTGGTGTATCGACTCTGGTGTACTTTTTGGTACTTTGTAGTATGAATCATGTTGTTTCATCCCCTTTCCTCCCAGAATAGTCTTTTCTTTGTCTTTATCTTTCTGTATTCTGTCATAAAGAGGAGTAAGGAGTATAGCAGTACAGTACAGATGAAGGTTTTCTCTCATCTTGTTTTGTTTTTTTTTTAATTTGTTTTGGTTTTTTTTAGACAGAGTCTTCTTGCGCTATCGCCCAGGGTGGGGTGCAGTGGCATGATCTGGGCTCACTGCAACCTCTGCCTCCTGGGTTGAAACAATTCTCGTGCCTCAACCTCTGTGTAGCTGGGATTATAGGCATGCACCACCACACCCAGCTAATTTTTATATTTTTAGTAGAGACTGTTGGCCAGGCCTCAAACTCCTGGCTTCAAGTGATCTGCCCACTTCGCCCTCCCAACGTGCTGGGATTACAGGCGTGAGCCACCAGTTCCCAGCCCTATTTTGTTTTTGTTTTAGAGACAGGGTCTTACTCTTTCACCCAGGCTGAAATGCAGTGGCATGATTATAGTTCTCTGTAACTTTAAACTTCTGGACTCAAGCCATCCTCCTGCCTTGGCTTCCCTAGTAACCAGGACTATAGGCTCATGCCACCACACCCAGCTAATTTTTAAAAAATACTTTTGTAGAGATGGGACTCCTTATGTGCCCAGCCTGCTCATGAACTCCTGGGCTCCCGAAGCACTAGGATTACAGGTGTGAGCTACCATGCTAGGCCTGAAATAATCAATATGCCAGAGGTATATTGGTATATTGGGGTGGTGTATTCTGGTGTCCAACAGTCATATTTTGAGAGAGTGTGTCCAGAATAATCAACTCAGA
Organism: Pan troglodytes; assembly: GCF_028858775.2. Classification (NCBI taxonomy): domain Eukaryota; kingdom Metazoa; phylum Chordata; class Mammalia; order Primates; family Hominidae; genus Pan; species Pan troglodytes. The sequence goes on from NC_072402.2 coordinate 69,746,867, forward strand.
ACGTAGGTTGCTATCTTGAACTGGAGTGTTAGGGAGAAGGGACACAGTAAAATCACACACACACACACACACACACACACACACACACACACTACATTAGAAGATGAGCCTTAAATTTGCACCAAGAGTTGATTTCTTAACACTGAATGCTAAAATTACATTCATCTATTCAGCCACAGACAGAGCTATATGCACTCCAACTTCCCTAAGTGAGGCTGTGCATCTACAAAATGGAGAGAACTAAGAAGCAAGCCCAGCACAAAGCATGTGCTCACCACATTTTTCGGTTGAGAATGAAACAAGATAAAGCACAAAATATAGTTGGTATGGTGTCTGTCACAAATAATGATTTTCATCACACAATATGTGAGGAGAACTAAAAGGGGAGGCAAGAAGCTGAAAGTGTTTATGAGAAATTGCACCTTACAGATACTGGAGGAGTGGGGAAGATGATTTTCCCACTTACCCAACCATTTCAGTGTATTGAGCTACACTGTGAAAAAAACAAATACAATCAAAAAATAGGTTTCAAAAAATTACAACTTGGCTTGGCATGGTGGCTCATGCCTGTAATCCTGGCACTTTGGGAGGCCGAGGTGGGTGGATCACATGAGATCAGGAGTTCGAGGCTAGCCTGGCCAACATGGTGAAACCCCGTTTCTTCTAAAAATACAAAAATTACCCGGGTGTTGTGGCAGGAGCCAGTGGTCCCAGCTACTCTGGAGGCTGAGGCACAAGAATGGCTTGAACCTCGGAAGCAGAGGTTACAGTGAACTGAGATCGTGCCACTGCATTCCAGCCTGGGTGACAGAACAAGATTCTGTCTCAAAAATAAATAAATAAGTGAACAAAATAAAAATAATTTAAAAAATAAAAAATTACAACTCTAATCTCTATGCTATTTTCAAGACATAAACAAACTAAAAAATGGCACTAAAGATTGAAAATAAAGGAGTGGATACCTGAATTTAATCAGTTCTAGGGTAAACATTTTTCTCCTTTAGTATCTCTGAAATATGTATATATTTTTAAATGGGTGGCCTCTTACCATTGGGACACAGTATAATTTGCAGCATTTTCCTCTGTTAATGGTATATGTAATTATGTCTCAGGTGACCCCTTCTTACAGAGGTTGTAATCCCAGTTATGTTATTTTTTATTTTATTTTATTTTCTGAGACAACGTCTCCCTCTGTCACCCAGACTGAACTGCAGTGGTGCGGTCCCAGATCACCATTCACTGCAGCCTGCATCTCTAGGGCTCAAGAGATCCTCCCACTTCGGCTTCCCGAGTAGCTGGGACTACAGGCACTCGAGACCAAATCCGACTAATTTTTCAATTTTTTTTTTTCTTTTTTTGGTAGAGGCGGGATCTCACTTTGTGCTTAGGGTGGTCTTGAACTTCTGGGCTAAAGAGATCCTCCTGACTCAGCCTCCCAAGGTGCTGGGATTACAGCAGGGAGCTACTGCTCTGGGTCAGCTTTTCTGCTAAAATGCTTTGCTGAGGTGGAAATGAGGAGGGTGAAGCAGTGGGCGGGCATTTGTTTTACAAAGGCTCTACCTAGGCTGTACCATCTGGTGAAGTGCTTGTAACTTTTAAGGTGGAAACGATGCCATTTTTCCTTTATTCTCCCGTCTGTAAGACCAGAAGGCAATTGGAGGATCCTCAAACACCAGGGAGAAACCAGGTAGCAGAAGAAGTAGTATGGTGGGAGGGGAAGATCAAAGCAAACGCCTGGGGAGTGAGTGACAATTGCGACCCCAAATTGGGTCTCCTGACTTGTCAAGGCCCTTCTCTGGGCTCCTCTGCACCTGTCCTCTGCCCAGGTTGATCCAGAAAAGGATGGAATTGGTTGCATGGTGTTTTCAGGATCCGATTGGGAGATGATGCGTTCGCGTGGGAACGCTCCTGGTAGGGTCTGTAAGCCTCTTGGGGGGATTACATCTGGATGTATAATTTTTTGGGGGAAATGTGAAAGCTTATGGGAAAAATACGTTTTACTTCCAAGCAGTGGCAGTTCATTATTTCCTATGAGGAAGGAGTTTATAGCCCCACTCTTGACTGAAAAGTGTGAGAGACAATTCAAGCGCTTGAAAATTCACCTGTTTTGCATTTCCGGAAAGACAGAGAAAGCGTCAGTGATCCATTTCACAGATCAAGGGTATAGGAAAGTGGATGGCACTTTGAGATGTTCATTAGGTTTGGAGAGGGAGCAGACATCTGCCAGCAATCCCACCTCTTGTGCTGGAGTCTTGCAGTTCATTTTTCTCTCCTGCCCTCTTGCAAATCCTATGCCCAATATCAAGGATATCTGACAGTTAACCATCAGAATCAACGAGCGGTTCCCACAGAGTTCCGTCCTGCAGGAGAGGTACCGGGACAGGCGGGGGAGACCTGAAGCTGCGATCAGAAAACGCTGTGCCTTTTACGCTCCTAAGGAACCTTAGACCGAGAATTTCAAGTTTCAAAGGCAAGCAGTTGTTGGCCCCTCCTGTAGGATCCTGTGGGCTCTGGACCGGGAAGAGAGCCTGGCAGCGAGGGGTGACCTGGAAAAGCCCAGTCACAGAGGGTGGATGGCTGTTTCCTGCGTAGGAAGCTGTTGGCGACCAGAATGGTTTATACTTTGTTCCTGGGACCAACAGGATCTGCTTGGTTCTCGGCGCATAAGCCCACTACTCTCCCCCTGCGTAATGCACTGGGTGGAATGCAAGAACAATACAGACTTCCTGCGGGCCTCGGTGGCCCACGCCTGTGATCCCAGCACTTTGGGAGGCCCAGGCGGGCGAATCGCTTGAGCTCAGGAGTTCGAGACCAGCCTGGGCAACATAGCGAGACCGCCGTCACTAATATATATATATTTATATATATATTTTATATATAATATATATTTTATATATAATATATTTTTATATATAATATATTATATATTATATATTTTATATATTATATATTATATTATATATTATATATTTTATATATTATATATAATATGTATTTTATATAATATATTTTATATATTATATATTATATAATATATATTTTATATATTATATTTTATATATTATATATTATATAATATATATTTTATATATTATATTTTATATATTATATATTATATAATATATATTTTATATATTATATTTTATATATTATATATTATATAATATATATTTATATATTATATTTTATATATTATATATTATATATTATATAATATATATTTTATATATTATATATTATATATTATATAATATATATTTTATATATTATATATTATATATTATATAATATATATTTTATATATTATATATTATATAATATTTATATATTATATAATATATATTTTATATATTATATATTATATAATATATATTTTATATAATATATTTTATATATTATATATTATATATAATATATAATATATATTATATATAATATATAATATATATTATATATTATATATTATATATTTTATATAATATATTTTATATATTATATATTTTATATAATATATATTTTATATATTATATATTTTATATAATATATATTTTATATATTATATATTTTATATAATATATATTTTATATATTATATATTTTATATAATATATATTTTATATATTATATATTTTATATAATATATATTTTATATATTATATATATTTTATATAATATATATTTTATATATTATATATATTTTATATAATATATATTTTATATATTATATATATTTTATATAATATATATTTTATATATTATATATATTTTATATAATATATATTTTATATATTATATATATTTTATATAATATATATTTTATATATTATATATATTTTATATAATATATATTTTATATATTATATATATTTTGTATAATATATAAATAAATATATATTTATATTTATATATTTATTTATATATTTTATATAATATATAAATAAATATATTTATATTTATATATTTATTTATATATTTTATATAATATATAAATAAATATATATGTTTGTATATTTATATATTTTATATATAAATATATAAATATAAATATATATTTATTTATATATTATATGTAAATAAATATATATTTATATTTATATATTTATTTATATTATATATAAATATAAAATATTATATATTTATTTATATTATATATAAATATAAAATATTATATATTTATTTATATTATATATAAATATAAAATATTATGTATTTTAATATATATTTATATATATAAATATATATAAATTAGACGGGGGTGGTAGCACTCACCTGTGGTCTCGGCTACTCTAGAGGCTGAAGCGGGAGGATCGGATCCCAGGAAGTCGAGGCTGCACTGAGCCAAGATGACATCACTGCACCAGCCTAGGCGACAGAGGAAAAAAGAAAAAGACATCAGACTTCCCTAAACCCGTGGGGGACAGAGTGGGTAGAGCCAGTAGCACTTTGGTGGCACCGAGCGCGCAGTTGGTCGGTCGCTGCACCGTTCCTTTCCCAGCGCCGGCTGTTTCTCACTAGCAACGCCACGCCTTTGTCAGCGTTATCGGATGCTCTCTGGCGGCAACCTTCTTTCCGCCAAAAGTTATCTTTTGCAACTGCACAGACATTTGCTACGGGCAGCTGATCGCTGGGTCCCAGCGCCGCTGGTTTCACAATTTCGCGGGTGCCCCCCACCATCCCCAGCCCGCAGCATAATCGGTGAAGGGAGCCTGCGGTTTCTCAGCCGCGCCTTCGCCCGTTGCGTCCTGCGAAGCCAGTGGAATCGGTGGTCACAAGGTTGGTTTCACCAAGTCGGGCGTTTCTTGGCACCGGCACCGCTCTGCGCTTTTGCTGGCCCAGGCCGGTCTCAGCACCGTTAGGTGCTCTCTAAAGGCGACTGTCTGTCGTGGTTAGGAAAGCTGCTATGGGACGACAGTTTTTTAGAAGTTTCTAGTCTAGCCCAGCTGGCGGTTTCTGGATCGCAGAACCACTGATTGCGCGGAGCTGGATGTACTTCTGTGGCCGCGCATGTTTCTCTGTCGTATCCCTACGGCTGTCGTCGAAATCGCGGTGTTTCTCTGGCCCCACCGCCACGTGGGCAACTTCTTCAGTGGCTGCGGGGTTCCCTCCACTGAGTTGCTGGTTTTGATCCACGCTTTCTCCCAGAGAGCAGACGAGACACTTTTCTGTCTGTGTCAACTGCTAGTCGTGCTGTGCAGTGTTTCCTCGTCTCGGTGCGGGGCTTTCTCCATCCGAGGCCCTCTAGTGCCGGCGTCGCGATCGCAGCACCCGGCGTTTCCGTTGGCTCTTTCGCCAGCGGCGCGGAGCCGGCGGTTTTGCTGTCACAGCACTTGCTGCACGGAGTTTCTCGGTAGCCGAACTTCTCTTTTTTTCTCAGAGTCGACGGTTTCTTGGTGACGGCACCGTTGGTTGCGCCAAAACAAATGTTGTCCTTGACAACCCCGCCGGCTGCATTCCCTTTCAGGCTCCTGGCACCGCCATTTCGGCGAGCCGTGGTCTCTTGTTCACAGCTCTGTGCCTCCATTTCTCGGTGGCGGCAGCCCTCAGGCCGCGGATCTGAGAGATTTAAAGTCGCAGCTGCCCCCGTTGCGCCGAGTCTGGCGTTGCCGGATGGGTGCTGCAGGGCTGGGCGGGGGGAGCCCGACGCTCCTTGGAGCCGGTGACAGGGGAGCTGCAGGGGCACAGTCTCTTCCCAGCGCCGCCGCACGGGTTCCGGCTCGGCCTCCAGAACGCAGTCCTGTGGCGGCGCCGCCGGCGTCTCTGTCGCAGGACCCCACGGTTTCGCGCGTCGTTGGCTTCTTGGTCCCAGCAAGTTTCGATTTCGCGGTGCCTGGGATTTCCACCCTCTGTCCAAGTAGGGGAATAGCCAAAATGTATTTTCTCAGCCCAAGCAAGTCCTGACTTAAGACAAACACCGGTCTAGCCCTGGCTGCGATATCTAGGCCGTAGGAAGTCACCCGTTTCCCCATGCGAAGGCGAAGTTACTCTGTGACTCGTTTGTCAGCAGCTCCGGGTTTCCAGTGGCCTCGGATTTCTAATCATAACAACCATGGGGTCAGCCTAGCCTCAAGTTTCTTAGTCCTAGCAAGTTCCGGTTTCCTACTGGTAAGACTTGATTTAGCTGCGCAGGAAATGGTTAACTCCTGTGGAAATCTGGGTACCAGCGAATCCTTTTTTTTTTTTTTTTTTTAAAGGTTTAGTGATGACCAGTTTAGCAGTGTTGGGAGCTCTTATACCAAGTTTGGTTTCGCAATATCGAGTCCTGTCTTAGCTATGCTTGTGTGTTTTTAAAACTCCCGTGGAAGTCAGGAAATGCCGGCGATCGCGATTTCTCAGTTTTACCAAGCTCCCTTTGACAATAGCAAGTCCTGCCCATCGAGACTTCTTCCTCTTGTAGACCAAATCGGGATGTACCAGCTACTACGATTTTTTAGACGTAGCTAAACACGTTTAACCGTGGCTATTTTTGTTTTTTTTTTTCTCGTAGGAAATTATGACAGGAGCAACCTGCAGGGGTTTAGATCTGACAGAAATATTCTAATGGTAGGCATTGCATCGCTTAGCCATATTTGTAATTTCTTCTTTGTAGGGTTGGTTCTCTGTAATTTTTGCTTACCTTAAAATTATTTTTGTGTCTTGCTCTGAGGACAACGTTACCGATGTGTTTTTCATTTTTACTTGCATTTCAGACTTTCATTATTTTAAATTATGTATTTTTTTTTTCTTCTAATTTTGAGCGTCTCAGATTCGTGCTTCTTGACTTTCATTCTCTCAGGAGCCGGGGAGCCGAGCTCGGTCTTAGCCTCGCTGGTATCAGGTTCCGAGTTCTGTCTGGAGGCTCCGCTTCCTATGCGGAGCTGGCGGTTTTGTATTAGCACGTTTGCCAGTGGCGCCCACTGGGCGTTTTCTCAGTTGCTGCACCCAACGTAACATTTCCCGTTCGCGGGGTCCTTAGGTTCTCAGTGCTGTCACTTTCTCGCTCCTACAACCGCTAGTATCTCCTAGGAACTTCCTGAACCCCGTTTTGCCGTGCAGAACGGTGATTGCACCGAGCCGCTGTTCGCACTGGTAATTCTGTGGTACCATTAGCCGGCGCTTTTTCTGTCACAACCCATTAAAACGGGTTAAAACATATTAAACCTATCAAACACATTGAACGGATTAAAACAAATTAAATGCCGCAACACATTTTTCTGGTACAACACATTGAAACAGAGTTGGTTCATTCCTCCAAACAGGTTGTTTAGGTGTGGAAGCACCGCTCTTAGTTCTAAGACCATGCTGTTTCTCTTTAGCAGCACCCTTTATGGCGCCGAAACGGATATTTGTTTGGCAATACCAGCGCTATCCGCTAGGTGCCGGCGCTTGCTAAGTTCAACGCGCCAGTTTCTCGTTTGCAAGGTGGTTAGGGCAGAGCCCTAGCAGACAGTTTTCCGGTGGCAGCAACGCTCATTTCCCGGAAACGGGTGGTTCTTGGCCCTTGCAGCGCTCTTTAATACTTGCGTTCTGTAGCGCTAGTTCTCTGCAAGATTTGCTTAGTGTCATTTCATTTCGGTTTCTTTTCTCGCTATGTTTTTCTGTCGGAATTACGGTTCGTTTTGGTTCTATGTACTCTCTAAAATGTTATCGTTTTTCATTTGTCTACTAATTTTCGTGCATTTGTTACTACTGAGTTTCTTAATATCTGACTGGCCTCCGCCCACGGGCTCTGCGGAGCATAAATACTCAGGCTGATGGTAGTGCAGAGACTCTCCCTCCTTGATCAGCGCAAACGTTGGTCTGAGGCTTAAGGGATGGAGCAACATTTTCTTGGCTGTGTGAAGCGGGCTTGGGATTCCGCAGAGGTGGCGCCAGAGCCCCAGCCTCCACCTATTGTGAGTTCAGAAGATCGTGGGCCGTGGCCTCTTCCTTTGTATCCTGTACTAGGAGAGTACTCACTGGACAGCTGTGATTTGGGACTGCTTTCCAGCCCTTGCTGGCGGCTGCCCGGAGTCTACTGGCAAAACGGACTCTTTCCTGGAGTCCAGAGCACCTTGGAACCAAGTACAGCGAAGCCCACTGAGTTCAGTTGGCCGGGGACACAGAAGCAGCAAGAGGCACCCGTAGAAGAGGTGGGGCAGGCAGAGGAACCCGACAGACTCAGGCTCCAGCAGCTTCCCTGGAGCAGTCCTCTCCATCCCTGGGACAGACAGCAGGACACCGAGGTCTGTGACAGCGGGTGCCTTTTGGAACGCCGCCATCCTCCTGCCCTCCAGCCGTGGCGCCACCTCCCGGGTTTCTCAGACTGCCTGGAGTGGATTCTTCGCGTTGGTTTTGCCGCGCTCTCTGTACTCTGGGCGTGCTGTTCACGGATCTGTGGAGCTAAGCAGCCTTAGATAGCAGCAGAAGGCTTTTTGGATTCTCCTCCTTGAAAAGATTCTCAGTTACCAAACGTCTCCACCTAGAAAATAAAAATACATTAAGATGTGCTTTCATTGCTGGTTGTCAGTTTTTAAATTCTCTTTTTCCCTGATGTTTCTTTCTTGTTTCGCGTCGCTTATTACTTTCAGTTTTCTTGTATTTTAAATATTTGTATTTATTTCATTAAATATTTCATTCGTATCTGTTTTCACTTTGAGAAATCTATTTTACGATTGTAGAATTCTTAAGAGTTTTTGGCAAATTTAAAATTTGTTTTTTTCCATTGTATTTTTAAATCTTATTCCTACTATTTTTCTAATTATTGCTTTTTAAATGTATTGTTTGTTTACATTTAATTTTATATCATGTCTTTTACGTTATTATAACGTCTTTTTAATTTTAATTGTTAATTTTATTTTTAACAGCGGTCTTTCTTTTTTTGAGTATATCGATTCATTGTTTTACACTCAGGAATTTTATTCACGATCATAAGACTGAGAGGTTTATCAATCTTTGCTATTTCTCGTGGAAGGACCACGCAATTACTTATATTAATACAACTTCACAGATGACCAGTTCTTAATATTACTTATTCTGGCGGGGCAGCGTGGCTCACGGCAGTAATCCCAGCACTTTCAGCGGCGGAGGCATGCGGATTGCTTGAGCTCAGGAGTTTGAGAAAAGCCTGGGCGACAGGGTGAGGCCTGTGTCTACAAAAAATGCAAAAATTAGCCCGGTGAGATGGTGCGCACCTGTAGTCCCAGCTGCTTCGGAGGCTGGGGTGGGCGAGTTGATTGAGCTCAGGAGGTCGAGGCTGCAGTGAGCCGGATAGCACCAACGCCCTCCAGCAGAGCGAGAGCCTGTCTCAAAATAAATAAATAATTGAAAAGACTACTTATTCATGGGTCTCAGGGCTAGCAGTGTTTCCAGCGTCTTTTTCTTTGGAACAGTTTAGCTTGGCTTATAAGAGAACTACCAGTTACTTAATGGTACCACAACTGGGTTTAGCAATTCCGGTAGGCACAGCAGGTCCGGCTTGGCCCTGCCTGCTTTGACTGCCTTTTCGGGAGTTTTAAACCTCCTACACTCGGAATAGCCCTGATTGTGGTTTCTCTGCATAGCAAGTTCGGACTTAAGCGAAATAAGTATCGGCTTATTTCGCCTGCGATAAAGATGCTTAATTCTGCGTTCGAAATATTCTGAGCGAGTCCTGGGTTAGGGATTTCTTCGAGTAACAAGTGCATGCTTCGATTTTAAGTGCCCCTGTGAATGTGATTTCTTAGCTCTTGCAAGTCCATATTTAGTCGCAACCAGTACTAGCATAGCCATGCCTGCGACTCCTTAGTCCCAGTAACTTTCGGTTTCATAATAACTTACCCTGCTTTACTTATGCCTGAGTTTTAAATATAGAAGTCCAGGCACGTAGGTGAAGAAGATATTTTAGGAGTAGCAAGTAGCGGTTTAACAGTGTCTGCAGTCCCTTAGTTAGAAGTCCTGGTGAGACCGAGCAGATATTGATATAGGCCTGACAGCGATATTACCTCTGTGAAACCACATTGTTTAGAAGTGTTTGCATTTTCTTCTTTGTAGAGTCCATTTTTCCATGTTTTGCTTAGTTTTGAATTTTCATTTGATGAATCTTCCCAAATGTATTGTTTTTATTGTGTGTGCGTGTGTTTTTCAGCTAACTTGCCCTTTAAAAAAAAAAATTGTTCCTAATTTTTGTTTTGCTGACCCTCAGCTTTATGCTGTCTGGTTTGCGCTGGCCTATAATTCCCGGAACTAAATATTCTATTCTTTTGGCCTAACTGGCCTTTCGTCGATGGCATTACTGCTAGTTTTGCCGCTCTAGGTGCTCCTTGGTGTTAGCACTGCCGGTTGCTTCTGTGAGGCTTGCTAGAGCCCAGGACGCTGAGGTGCTGGGTGACCCCGTTTCGGTGCAACCACTGCGAAGGTTCTCTGTTTATCCAGCTGTGTTTTGGAACAAATGCCAATTCTTCCTGGGAGCAAGTGTCTTTCAGTCGCGTTCCTGGCTGTTTTCTTCAAAAGCAGCCGTTTCTCATGGTAGCACCGCTTGTTGGCGACGTCGGATTCTTTTCCGTGGCAGTACTGGTCGTATCATGGAGTGGCCGGTTTCTCACGCGCACTGTGTCGGCTGGCAGTTATTCCGTGGAGGCGCAGCTCTCAGCCGCTTCCCTTGGTTCTCGGTGTCGGCTGTCCCTGTACCTGCGTTTGTGGCGGTATTTCTGTCACAATCGAGTCTGTGTTTTTTCGATGACAACGCCATTCATTTCTCTAAAACAGGCTATGTTTGGAATTGGCAATTTTTCTTTGTCAGAATCCTTGGTTTCGCAGAGCCTGTTGTTTCCAGGTTACTGGACTGCTGTTTGCTCCGTGCTAGCAATGTTGCACCCAGTACCGTTAGGTGCTCCCTGTTGGAGTTTTGAGACAGCGTTTTGAGATAGGTGCACCAGCACTCCAGACCTGGCACCTGAAGAAAGCATTATCATTTCAAGCTCAGTAGGGGCAATAGAATGAGTGGTGTTAGAGAAAGCAAGCAGATGCTTGAAGAAAGGGCCACTCCACAGTATTTTTTGGCTTTTTTTTTTTTCACTTTTTTTGAGACAGGGTCTGGCTGTGTCCCTCAGGCTGGAGTGCAGTGGCACAAGCATAGCTCACTGCAGCCTTAACCATCCTGGGTCATGCAATCCTCCCTTCTCAGCCTCATAAGTAGCTGGGACCACAGGTACGTGCCACCATGCCTGGCTACTGTGTGTGTGTGTGTGTGTGTGTATGCGTGTGTGTGGAGATGGCTTATCTTTCTATTACCCAAGATGGTTTTGAACTCCTGGCCTCAAGTAATCCTCCTGCCTCGGCCTCCCAAAGTGCTGTGGTTGCAGGTGTGAATCACCACAGCCAGCCTATATTTTACTTCAGATAAAATATTTCAGTACCCTGAGGTCTAGGTGAAACAAAACAAGGTAATAAATTACTAATCCATATCTCTGAACAGCTGTTGTCTTTCAGTGTCTAAAGTCAATCAGAAGCCTGGGAGCAAAAGTAGCTCTCCAGTGCAGTCCATACAGGTTGTTTCTTGCAACGCAGTGCTGACTGAAGAGCCTTAAGCGGATCTAGAGAGGCAGACTGTTACCTAGCAGTGTCTTTATGTTGATCAACCTATTCACAATGGTAACTTTTTAATTTTTTTATTTTTTTTAATACAATCTCCCATTGAAACCCAAGCTGGAGTGCATTGGCACGATTTCGGCTCATGGCAACCTCTGCCTCCTGGGTTCAAGTAATTCTTGTGACTCAGCCTCCCGAGTAGCTGGGATTACAGGCATGCACCACCACACCCGGCTAATCTTCTTGTATTTTTGGTAGAAACCGGGTTTTGCTATGTTGGTGGGGCTGGTCTCCAACTCCTGGCCTCAAGTGATCTGCCCACCTTGGACTCCCAAAGTGCTAGAATTTCAGTCATGAACTACCCCACCTGGACCACAATGGTAACTTTTAAAAATGGTCTAACAACAACTCTGTACTCATAATTTCAACAAATTAGATAAAATGCATCAATCCTGCAAGATCCAGTCTACCCAACTCATGAAAAATAATCTGTAAATTTTTGCAATTATTAAAGATATTGAATTCATGGTCAAAAATCTTCCAAAAAAAAAAACAAAAACAAAAACAAAAAACCTAGAGGTTCTTACCATTTCACTGACTAATTTTACCTAATATTCAAAGAATAAATAACAAATTCTACACAATTTATTCTAGAAAATAAAAGAATATGGAATACTTCCCAACTTATTTTATGAGATCAGCATTTTCCTGGCAAACCGAGGACACTAAGAGAAAACTACTGACCAAGATTGCACCTAAACATAGATGCAGAAATCCTCACCAAAATACTAACAAATAGAAATCAGAAATGTATGTTAAAGAACAATACCATGCCCAAGTAAGGTTTATTCCATATATAAGGCTGGTTTAATACTCAAAAGTCAATCAGCATATTTCACCCTATTGATAGGCTCAATGAGAAACACTGTATAATCCTGTCAAATGATGCACAAAAAGCATTTAAGAAAATCTATATGCATTTGTGATTTAAAATTTAAAAACTAACTCTCAGCAACGTGGGAATAGAGGGATTTTCATCAACCGTGCAAAGAACGTCGACAAAAACCTGTAGCAACATTGTATGTAATAGTGACAGACTCAATGCTTTTCTCATGAAATCAGGAACAAGGCCAAGATAGTCGCTCCAACCATTTCTATTCAACAAGGTACTGGAATTGTTCGCCAGTGCAATAAGGTGAGAAAAGGAGTAAGAAAGCATATACATTGGAAGTGAAAAAATGAAACTATTCATACATGCAGAACATGAGCCTATGGAGAAAATCTTAAAGAGTCTAGAAGAAAACTTCCAGAAATTATGAGTTTAACAAGGCCTCAAGATAGAAAGGTGCAAACCTTCAGAGGGAAAAAGTTCCAGGGCCTCAGAGCAGGAGAATTTCCTGCAGTAAGTTCTCAGGTCTGCTGCCTGTTCACCGGATTTCCTGTAGGCTCAGTCTGTGAGTCACCAGCCATGCACGACCCCTGGCCTATTCTCCCCTCCAATCTCTGCATAAGACACACACTTCTTGTACTTTTTGTTTGCCCTGCAACCAGCAAATCTAGGGGATTCAGGGTCCCCGTGATAGTCCTGGCACCAGCAACCAGCCACCCCGCCTCTGAGGCTCATCCTTACCCAACATCAACAGGAACACAGGCAACAAGAATTTCACATTTGTGTACGATTTTATTGAGAAGGGGAAAGACAAAGGCACAAAATGATCGAAAGGCAAAAATTCCATCGCATTTGAGCGAACTCACGTGTTACTGTAACAACATCTGTTAACAAGAGATCGTCCAATGGAAGGTCTTAGCGGAAATCTCAGGGCTCAGGACTCCAAAGACACATTGGACTCGGTGGACACATTCTTAGGGCGTCTGCCCCAAGCGCATGCAATCTGCAGCCAGCAGTCTTGGAACTTTGGTTGGTGGCTCCGAGGTCAGCAGTAGGCTGACACTCTGAAAGGTCTCCTCGGACGGACCTGTCCGGCTGGAGTTGTCTGCCTACCGAGCGAGGGGCGAGTTGCGAGGGAGGCTGCGGGGACGGGAGTACGTTGAGACCCTATGCAGCCTCCTGCTCTCCCGAGGGCTCCTGCGGATCCTCCTGGGTCTCTGGCGCGGGATCCAGAGCGGGCGACTCTGCGCCCCGCCTCAAGGTGCTCTGAGGCTTGAGAAAGAGATCTTTTCGCCGGCAGTTTCAGCAATGAAGCACGCAGGGAGCAGAAAGTAGGTCCCAAAATCTAGGCCGTCCCAGGAGAGCTCGCAGTGATAAGGAAAGGAAGGGAGCATCCAGGACACCGAATGTACTGAGCTCAGGGCTGGAGGCATCTGGCCCCGCCAACTCATTTGCGGAATCCCGGGCCTGCCAAACTCCGAGGGGAGACAGCAGCTCCACAGCAGCTCCTTCGTGTCTTTCATTCACCAGCTGACGCCGGGTATGTGGGACTCAGAAGTCAACATCTTTTGCGTTTTTATACTCTTCTGGCCTCCTGGGGGTCCAAATCAGATTTCAGGGAGGTGGGTGGAAACAATCTTAGGAGAAAATTACATCAAGAGATGGAATTAATGAGATTTACATAAAGTCCTATCATCTGAGATGAAGTTATCTAGTTAAATAGTTTGCTTTAGGGATTGAAAAGAAAAAATACTATCTGGTGCAGGGAAATCTGTTTTGGGGGACCCTGGTTAGAAAATTAATTATTGCCCCCAAATGCATTACTAGTACTGGAGCAGACTTGGATCCTTTTCTACCCCAGAGCAATGCTTGTCAGATGCTTGATGTGTCATAATGTTACTGAGGAGCAGGCCAGGGTAGTCGCCCATTTTAAAAATAAAAATACCTGTTTTGTTTTGTTTTGTTTGTTTGTTTCTTTCTTTTGACACGGAGTTTTGCTCTTGTTGCCCAGTCTGGAGTGCAATGGCAAGATCTCGGCTCACCGCAATCTCTGCCTCCTGAATTCAAATGATTCCCCTGCCTCAGCCTCCCGAGTAGCTGGGATTACAGTCGCCCGCCACCATGCCCAGCTAATTTTTTGTATTTTTAGTAAATACGGGGTTTCACTATGTTGCCCAGGCTGGTCTTGAACTCCTGACCTCAGGTGATCCTCCCGCCTCGGCCTTCCAAAGTGCTGGGATTACAGGCGTGAGCCATCGCGCCTGGCCTTTTATGGTATTTCATAATACTATTGTGTGTTATGTGGCCTCTTTTTAAATTTTAATTTTAGATTCAGGGGGTACATGTGTAGGTTACAAGGGTCTATTGTGTGATGCTAAGGCTTCTGTTGATATTGTCAATACTAGTATTGAACATAGTCCTCAGTAGTCCTCAGTGGAACATAGTCCTCAGTAGGAAGTTTTTCAGCCTCTACCCCCTTATCTCCTTACCTCCTTTTGTTGTCCTTCAGTTTCCTGTTGTTCTCATGTTTATCTTATTTTATTTTATTGAGACAGGGTCGCACTCTGTCGCCCAGACTGGAGTGCAGTGGCATGATCTTGGCTCACTACAACTTCCACCTCCTGAGTTGAAGCAATTCTCCTGCCTCAGCCTCCCGAGTAGCTGGGATTACAGGCGCCCACCACCATGCCAGGCTATTTATATTTATATTTGTATATATATATATATAAAACTTAAAATATATATATTTATATATTATATATTTATATATATATCTTAAAATATATATATTTATATATTATATATTTATATATAATATATATTATATTATAATATAATATATATTATATATTTATATATAATATATATTATATTATAATATAATATATATTATATATTAATATATAATATATATTATAATATAATATAATATATATTATATATTTATATATAATATATATTATAATATAATATATTATAATATATATTATAATATAATATATTATAATATATATTATATATTTATATATTATATTTTTATATATAATATATATTATATATTATATATTTATATATAATATATATTATTATATATTATATATAATTATATAATATATTATAATATATATTATATAATTATATAATATATATTATAATATATTATATAATTATATATAATATATTATAATATATATTATATATTTATATATTATATATTTATATATAGTATATATTATAATATATATTATATATTTATATATTATATATTTATATATAGTATATATTATAATATATATTATATATTTATATATTATATATTTATATATTATATATTATAATATATATTATATATTACATATATTATATATTTATATAATATATATTATATATAATATATATTATATATTATATATTTATATATTATATATATTATATATTATATATTATATATATTATATATTTATATATTATATATTATATATATTTATTTATATATAATGTATTTTATAATATATATCATATATAATACAATTTGTTATATATATAACAAATTATTATATATATATATGTGTATATATATATATATATTTTTTTTCAGTAGAGATGGAGTTTCACCATGTGGGCCAGGCTGGTCTCAAACTCCTGACCTCAAATGATCCCTCCCTGCCCCTCTGCCTCGGCCTCCCAAAGTGCTGGGATTACAGGCATGAACCACTGCACCCTGCCCTGTTCTCATCTTTATGTTCCTGTGTATCAGGTTTACCTCCCACTTATAAGTAAGAACATGCAATATGTGTTTCTGCATTAATTTGCTCGGGGTAATGGCATCCTTACAGAATAGTTTGAAGTTGGATAATGTGATGCCTCAGGCTTCTTTTTTTTTTTTTTTTTGCTTAAGATGCTTTGCCTATTACTTGACCAATTCTTTTTTTTTTTTTTTTTTTTTTTGAGACAGGGTCTTGCTCTTTCACTCAGATGGGAATGCACTGGCATGGCCTTGGCAGCCTCGAACTCTCAGGCTCAAGTGATCCTCCCCCTTCAGCCTCCAGAGTAGCTAGAAATACAAGTTTGTGCCACCATACCTGGCTCATTTTTTTTACTGTTGTTTTTGTAAAGATAGGGTCTCACCATGTTGCCCAGGCTGGTCATTGCCCAGTTCTTAATGTGGTCTTTCACTCTCCCAGTACTGTCTTCTACTGCTGAATTGCTAAATTTAAAGTATTGCAGAATTTGTTTGTATGTGTGCAATAATATACAATGGAGCAGACAGGGCACACAATCCCCTGGGCTCAGGGTTGGTGGCCTCTGGAGTCCTGGTGCCTAGTCTGTTGAATCCCAGGCCTGATGCACCCCAGAGGAAAGTCCTGCCCCTGCTGCACCCCAGGAGGAAAGTGCTGCTTCATGGCATCCATCTCACAATTGGTGACAGAGTATCTGGAACTTAGAAATCTCCAGCATTTGTGTTTCTATACTCTTCTGCTCTCTTGGGTGGTTCTAACCAGATAACAAGAAACTGGATGATAACTTCAGTCTTAGAAGCAAATTTCCTTAGGAGATAGAATTAATGATATTAACATAAAATCCTACCGTCTGGGGTGAAATTGTCTAGATTAGGACAGATTGGTTTTGCAGATGAAAGGAAAAAGTACTACCATGTCTGTGGAGGAAAAGCTGTTTTTATGGTGCCTGGCTTTAGAAAGTTCATTATTGCCCCCAAATCACATTGCTAGTCCTAGAGCAGAGACTAGAATCCTTTCTACCAGGAGAAAAGCTTGGGGTTAATGTATAAAGCAGATATGGGGTGTTATTGAGGAGCTGGGTAAGCATAGTTGCCCAATTGTTAATGTGGTCTTTCACTCTCCCAGTTTTGTCTTCTGCTGAATTGCTGTATTAAAAAGATTTTGGCCAGGTGCAGTGGCTCAGAGCTGTAATCCCAGCACTTTATGAGGTGAGGCAGGCGGATCACTTAAGCCCAGGAGTTTAAGACTATCGTGGGTAACATGGCGAAAAAAATACAACAATCAACTGGGCAAGGTGGTGCATGCCTATAGTCCCAGCTACTTGAAAGACTGAGCCGGAGAGCCACCTGAGCTTGGGAAGTTGAGGCTGCAGTGAGCCGAGATTCAGCTTACTGTACTCTAGCCTGAGCAACAGAGTGAGACCCTGTCTCAAAAAACAAAAAGAAAAAAGATTTAGGCTGGGCACGGTGGCTCACGTCTGTAATCTCAGCACTTTTGGAGGCCAAGGAGGGAGGATCACCTGAGGTTAGGAGTTCGAGACCAGCCTGACCAACATGGAGAAACCCCGTCTTTAATAAAAATACAAAATTAGCTGGGCATGGTGGCTCATGCCTGTAATCCCAGCTACTCGGGAGGCTGAGGCAGGAGAATTGCTTGAACCTGGGAGGCCGAGGTTGCGGTGAGCTGAGATCGCCACATTGCACTCCAGCCTGGGCAACAAGAGCAAAATGCCATCTAAAAAAAAGAAAGAAAGAAAAAAGATTTCAACACTTCTGCTTGTGTGTAATAGTAAGAAGTCTCAGGCCCCACTGGCTCGGTTACAGAGAGGTTACATGCCATTCTAGATGTGTGAACCTCTGTAAGTTATCCAACCCGGTAGCCTTTATTTTAACCACCTCAGAAATGGAAGCCAAATGTGCTTTCATTTTACAAAGTAACTATCAGGGATACTTTTGATGGAAAAAGTTAATGTTTGGACAGTATCTGGTTGAAAGTAATTAGGTCAGTTTTTAACAATATTATCGTTGATTTTATCATAAACTGAAAGATATTCTTAATCAGAACGAATGTAAAATGAATCCTTCTTTGTTGTATTCTTGCTGTGGATTTTTTTTCCTTCTCATATCCTCTGTGAAACTGGAATTTGTCTGAGTTAAACATGCTATTTGCAAAGCATCAATGGATACAATTATAGAATTACCTAATTAAACATTATTGTTTACTATTGTAAAATCTGATTGATCCCAACATTTAGCAAGCATGTTTTGATACCCTTCTGTGTTCCAGGGGCTATAAAGGGAGCCACAAATACAAAGATGAGGAATTGGCTGCAGTTTTCACAACTCTTACTAATGAGAGAATAAAGACTCTGTCAGGAGATCATTCAGAACACAGCTAACTCTGTGTTTATTCCAGGAGCTGATTTGAAGACCAGAAAGAAAAGGTCTGAATTGAAGCTTCCCTTCAAAGCCATGCTTCTTTTTACTAGAAAAAAGGAAAATATGCAACTATACAACAGGAAGTGAAAAAAATGAAACAGAATGAGAATGACAGAATAGATACAGAAGGCAGAAGATTGAAAGCTCTTGTTAGGTGAAAGGTTTATGGACTCTAGGTGTCTGGAGAATGAATCCTGAGAGCAGGAGCAACTCCTACATGCCAGTATTACTCGAGAAGTACCAGTGGTGATCCCAGAAAACTAGCTTTAGCATTTTTTTTTTTTTTTTTTGAGACGGAGTCTCCCTCTGTTGCCCAGGCTGGAGTGCAGTGGCGCGATCTTGGCTCACTGCAAGCTCCGCCTCCCGGGTTCATGCCATTCTCCTGCCTCAGCCTCCCAAGTAGCTGGGACTACAGGCACCCGCCACTACACCCGGCTAATTTTCTGTATTTTTAGTAGAGACGGGGTTTCACCGTGTTAGCCAGGATGGTCTCGATCTCCTGAACTCGTGATCCGCCTGCCTCGGCCTCCCAAAGTGCTGGGATTACAGGCGTGAGCCACCGCGGCCGGCCTCTTTAGCATTTCTTTGAGCATGTAGCCTGGATGTGTCTCTCCAGATGTGAACAGTGGATGGAACCTTGCATTGTGGAGAGTTGGCAGTGCTCTGCATGGGTATAACACACAGAGTAGTGACCATTCCCAAAGGAGACCCATGTCACACAGGCAGAGACCTGCTGTCCAGACTCTTATGCAGACATGCTTCTCCCTCCAACATGTGCAAAGGAATGTACTATTTCTTTTCAACTTCCCCAGACAAAAACTGTTAAGGCAGGTGATACTTTCTCAGGGAATGTTGATTTACACAAACTGCAATTATAATATTATCTGAAAAAAAAGAAATCTGCAAGTGATCTGAGGGTAAATGCTGCAGCTGCAAGCCCCACTTGCAAGTATTCTCAGGACAAATGGGAAATGGGTTAAATGATTGCCTATAGTATTTTGCTTTTACATGTTATTTATATTATGTTACATCCTGCAAGAATTAGCGTGTCATAACTTAGAGAATAAAGATCTCAGCTGATATAGGGGTCAACTAATCTGATAAACTTAGGAAGAAAATGTAGAAATATACCATCAAGCGTTATCAGTTACAGCTTTCTTACAAATGCCTTTGCTACATCTTTGGCCAACCTGATAATTTATGGAGTCAATATCACATACGTGGGCACTGTATCATCAGTAGTTTAACAATTCAATCAAAACTAAATCAAAACTTCCACCTTTATCTAATCATGTATCATGTTTGCCTAGAGGCCAGCAGGCCATCTTGGGCAGAAGACTACAAGATTTTTTTGGTCTAGATACCTCCCATTTAGTTCACTGAAAGCCATTAATTGCTTTCTCTTTGTCCATGGCTGTAACAAACGTTTATTTTTATTTTGGAGGCAAGGTTTCACTCTGTAGCTCAGGCTAGAATGCAGTGGTATCATCACAGCTCACTTCAGCCTTGAACTCCTGGGCTCAAACAATTATGTTGCCTCAGCCTCCTGTGTGGCTGGGACTACAAGCAGACACCAACACATCCAGCTAATTTTTTTTTTTTTTGTTTTGTTTTTTTTTTTTTTTACTAGAGATGGTATTTTACTATGTTGCCTGGGCTAGTTTTGAGTTTGTGGCCTCAAGTGATCCTCCTGCCTCAGCCTCCCATAGTGCTGGGATTACAGGCATGAGCCACTATGCCCGGCCCATAATAAAGTTTTCTAGTCTTAGAATCTTTGTACTTTATATTCTCTCATGATGGTAACTCCACCTTTTTTTTTTTTTTGAGACAGGGTCTTGCTCTGTTGCCCAGGCTGGAGTACAGTGGTGTGTTCTCAGCTCACTGCAAGCTCTGCCTCCCGGGTACAAATGATTCTCTCGCCTCAGCCTACTGAGTAACTTGAGATTACAGGTGTTGGCCACCACGCCCAGCAAATTTTTTTATATTTTTAGTAGAGATGGCATTTCACCATGTTGGCCAGGATGGTCTTGAACTCCTTGCCTCAAGTGATCCGCCTGCCTTGGCCTCCCAAAGTGCTAGGAGTACAAGTGCGAGCCACTGCACCCAGCCTAGGTTTGTTTGTTTGTTTTTTGGTGTTGTTCATTGCATTACTCATATCGAAGTGGAAGTATCTGTGACAATTCTATCCTTACTATAGTAGCTAATATAGCATCCTCCTAGTTACCTTTTCAACTAAGTTGCATTAAGTTTCTTGATAACATTTATCATATAAATACTGTTTTATTTATTGATTTGTTGTCATGCTTTTTTTTTTTTTTTTTTTTTTTTACAATCCATGAAGGTGTCAAACACTTTATGGCCAAGTCCATGTCTGCTTGTTGATTACTTATCTCTGGGACCTTGTTCACTATGTAGTACAATATAGACACTTGGTATTTGTTAATGAAGACATGATAAATGTATTAAAATCTTGGGTGTGGTGGCTTATGCCTGTAATCCCAGCACTTTGGGAGGCTGAGGTGGGAGGATTGCTTGAGCCCAAGAGTTTGAGATCAGCCTGGGCAGCAGAGGGAGACTCTATCTCTACAAAATTTTTAAAATTCTCTGAGTGTATGGTGCATGCCTGTAGCCTCAGCTACTTGGTAGGCTTAGGTGGGAGGATTGCTTGAGTCTAGGAGATTAAGGCTGAAGTGAGCAGTGATTATGCCACCACACTGCAGTATAGGTGACAGATTGAGACCCTGTCTCAAAAAGCAAACATCAACAACAACAACAACAAAAAGGGTAGTCTCAGAGCTCTATAACTGATTATAAACCACTCTACGAAAGGATCAAAGTAAAACAATAATTGTAGATGACAAAAGTCTTACGATAGCCATGGTTTAAGACACAACTGACAAAGAAATGTGGTTATATCTATGATATATAACATTTGAATATAATAATCATAATTAGTTCTGAAAACATATACTAAGACATATCACAATCAGAAGAATCTCATACAATTTTAAAACACTAATAACACATTTACATAAATACAATGCAAAGATGGTTACATATCATTTTATATTTGATAATACTTCTTGTGTGATTATACCAACTAAGCCAAATATGTCTCTTTGGATTTCAGGGGACTCAATGTCAAAAAAATTAATGAGATGAAAATGACTGAATTTAGAATTGGATTTTGGAAAGTTTGTCAAACATCAAAGACTTAAAACACTTGATATCACAAAACAGGATCACAGGTTATCGGGGGACCTGCGCCGATAATCACGTAGGTTCTTTTCTATTTTCCTAAGCGTCGACTGGCTTGAGAAATAAAAGGACAGAGTACAAAAGAGAGAAATTTTAAAGCTGGGCGTCCTGGGGAGACATCACACATTGGTAGGATCTGTGATGCCCCACAAGCCACCGAAACCAGCAGGTTTTTTTAGGGATTTTCAAAAGGGGAGGGAGTGTGCGAATAGGTGTGGGTGACAGACATCAAATACTTAACATGGTAATAGAATATCACAAGGCAAGTGGAGGCAGGGCGAGATCACAGGACCACAGGACCGAAACGAAATTAAAATTGCTAATGAAGTTTTGGCACCATTGTCACTGATATTATCTTATCAGGAGACAGGGTTTTGAGATCAATTGGTCTGACCAAAGTTTATTAGGCGGGAATTTCCTCTTCCTAATAAGCCTGGGAGCACTATGGGAAACTGGAGTTTATTTCACCTCTGCAATCTCGACCATAAGAGACAGGTACGCCCCGGGGGCGCCAGTTCAGAGACCTACCCCTAGGTGCGCATTCTCTTTCTCAGGGACGGAATTCAGCGATATTTCTCCCATTTGCTTTTGCAAGAAGAGAAATATGGCTCTGTTCTGCCTGGCTCACCGGCGGTCAGAGTTTAAGGTTATCTCTCTTATTCCCTGAACAATTGCTGTTACCCTGTTCTTTTTTCAGGGTGCCCACATTTCGTATTGCTCAAACACACATGCTGTACAATTTGTGTACTTAACGCAATTATTACAGGGTCCTGAGATGATATACATCCTCCTCAACTGACAGGATTAAGAGATTAAAGTAAAGACAGGCATAGGAAATCACAGGGGTATTGATTGGGGAAGTGATAAGTGTCCATGAAATCTTTACAATTTATGTTTAGAGATTGCAGTAAAGACAGGCATAAGAAATTACAAAAGTATTAATTTGGAGAGCTAATAAATGTCCATAAAATCTTCATAATCCACGTTCTTCTTTCATGGTTTCAGCCGGTCCCTCCGTTTGGGGTACCTGACTTCCCACAACAGGTCATTGTAAAAAATAAGTCATTCATTTAGTTAAGCAGTAACTCAAAGTTTTCAAAAACTAAAAGCCAAAACCTTTCACTCTTTGAGACTTGCTTTCCCAAACAATAAGAGCTAATAAAGACAGCATGAAGCCAATCAAATCTTTCTCAGATATTATAGACAAATCTAATAAATTTTAATCATCTTGACCATAAGATACAACTTTTGTAAACCTTTTCATAATCTTTCATAATTTTTTAATAAGAATGGGTTAATGATCCATGAAAACATTGTTAATCTGACATGGGGTCCCACATGCTGGTCTTGCATCAGTGTTCCTTAGATATTAACGTTTACTTTATAGGCTGGCTGTGGTGGCTCGCACCTGTAAACTCAGCACTTTGGGCGGTCTAGGCAGGCAGACTGCTTGAGCTCAGGAGTTTGAGACCAGCCTGGGCAACATGGCGAAACACGGTGTCTACAAAAAATACAAAAATTAGCCATGCATGTTTGTGCACATCTATAGTCCCAGCTACTTAGGAGGCTGAGGTGGTAGGATCGCTTGAGCCTGGGAGGTGGAGGTTGCAGTGAGCTAGGACTATGCCACTGTACTCCAGCCTGGGTGACAGATCTAGACCTTATCTGGAAAAAAAAAAAAAACTCTTTAAATTAAATTATCTATAAATTATACAGAAACTGAACTAATTTTATCTGTTAAAATAGGTCCTTACAAGCTTACACACCCACTTCTTCTTCAATAGTCCCTGGGACTAGAGGGTTTGAATAGTCTTAATTTCTGGCGCCATGTCTCATGACTGCAGCTTATTCTGATTTTCATCTTCTCCTAGATCTGAAGATGAGGCTTCAATTGCTCTCAATTTAGCGGGAGTTAGTGACCTTTTTAGACTCAGGAGTCAAAGCCCTGAAAATTAGTAGCACAAGAACTTTAAAAGAAATACAGAAAGTTACATGGATATAATAACCTTAATTAACCTTAATTTTTTTAAATCTCAGTTTTCTTTTCTTTTTCTTTTTTTTTTTTTTTTGAGACAGAGTCTCACACTGTCACCCAGGCTGGTATGCAGTGGCTCGATCTTGGCTTACTGCAACCTTCGCCTCCCAGGTTCAAGTGATTCTTGCCTCAGCCTCCCTAGTAGCTAGGATTACAGGCACCCGCCACCACTTCTGGCTAATTTTTTGTATTTTTAGTAGAGCTGGGTTTCACTGTGTTGGCCAGGCTGGTCTTGAACTCCTGACCTCGTGATCTGCCTGCCTCAGCCTCCTTAAATCTCAGTTTTTCTGAGCAAATAAAAACCTAGTAATGACATAGGAATTATTTTGATAAAATGTAAAATATGTTATTCTCAGGCTGGCTACCAAAAGGCATAAAAGGATGTGCTTTTCCATATGGGATTCCATTTAGACAACCTTCAAGTCAAAACTAATGAAAAGGGCACTTGAATTAATTAGACATAGGAAGAGTGTGTCCCAGGACATAAGTGAAGTTTTTTGGTTTCATAGAACAATTTAGATATATTTTAAAAAGTCAAGAGCACAGAATGTTATATTGGAAGAATACATTTCGTTTTGATCCTAAAGATGAAGTGTTTTTTAGCATCAGACCACAACAGTTAAAACCTAAGGAAAAAAGTTAAAGGAGCTGACAGAAAAGTTGAAGGGAAAGTTATTATCTCAGGCCTTAAAAAGGAGAGAGGCCTGGCGCAGTGGCTTAAGCCTGTAATCCCGGCACTTTGGGAGGCTGAGGCAGGCAGATCACGAAGTTAAAAGATGGAGACCACCCTGACCAACATGGTGAAACCCCATCTTTACTAAAAATACAAAAATTAGCTGGGCGTGGTGGTGTGCACCTGTAGTCCCAGCTACTTGGGAGGCTGAGGCAGGAGAATCGCTTGAACCTGGGAGGTGGAGGTTGCAGTGAGCCTAGATCTCGCCACTGCACTCCAGCATGGTGACAGAGCAAGACTCCATCTTAAAAAAAAGACAGAAAATAATATTAATAATAATAAATAAATAATAGAGAGAAAGCTGAAAACATTGAGATGCAATAAAAGTTGAAAATTTGGGTAAATTAAAATATAACTTATTAAGAGTAAATAATATTTTACAAAAATGTTGTTCTAACCAAGTCTTTTGAGTATTAATGTATTTTTTTGTATCAAAGCCCAATCTCTAGAAAGACTGTTGTAATTTCCTTTTATTTATAGCCAACTAGATAACATATATATTTTTTTTTTGAGATGGAGTCTTGCTCTGTTGCCCAGGCTGGAGTGCAGTGGTGCGATATCAGCTCATTGCAAGCTCCACCTCCCAGGTTCACGCCATTCTCCTGCCTCAGCCTCCCAAGTAGCTGGGACTACAGGTGCCCACTACCACGCCCTGCTAATTTTTGTGTTTTTAGTAGAGACGGGGTTTCACCATGTTAGCTGGAATGGTCTCGATCTCCTGATCTCGTGATCCATCCGCTCGGCCTCCCAAAGTGCTGGGATTACAGGCGTAAGCCACTGTGCCTGGCCTAATTTTTGTATTTTTGTCAGAGACGGGGTTTCACCATATTAGCCAGACTGGTCTTGAACTCCTGATCTCAAGTGATCTGCCCCCCTTAGCATCCCAAAATGCTGGGATTGCAGACCACCACACCTGGCCTATCTCTCTCTCTTTTTTCGGGTTTCTTTTATCTTGTTTCACAAATAATCTGTGAATTAGACAAAACTATTTTCCTTTTAATAAGAACACTTTTTTTTGGAAAAATGTTTTCCTACAATTTTTTAAAAATTGGACATGACCTGGACATTTAATGACTATTATTTAACTTTAAGATTCTAAATTGTATGTTTACTTATAAGCATTTATTCCATTACATTTACCTAATTAATTTATTTTTTAAAATAGTTTACCTAGATTACTTATAAAATCTGTGATATTAGACAAAGCTAGCTATCATTTAAATCATGAAACCAGCTTTGCAAAATTTTAACAGTGAGAAAATATTGACAGTGACAGAGACCTGACCTAACGAACTCCATCTTGCCTTTAACCTCCAAACAGCCCTTGATCTGGGCATGGGCCAACCTAACTTAGGGAGAAATTTAGTTTATAGTTTATATGATAATAGCCCTTCCCAAAACTAAACCATCTTTGTAAAGCTGATGAAAGCCTACCAGTTTAGGAGGATGAGAAGGGCCTGATTTCTGCTAAGATGTGGGCATAGTTAAAGGATTACCAGCCATTATTCCAGAGGTCACAAGATTTGCAACTTCCCTAATTACTAGAACCTAGGTTTGGCTTTTTGAGATGACTTTTCAGACTTTGATGGCCCCAACAACATCAGCCACTCCTCTGTGGCCGCCACTCAAGAAATGGACTGAGTGCAGGAGGACTGTTTTCCACACCCCTGTGATTGTTCCTCAGCTGAGCAGCAGCACCCTTCTGCCAAACTATCCTTGAAAAACCTTGGCTTCTGAATTTTCTGGGAGGCTGATTTGAGTAATAATAAAATTCAGGTCTCCAATTTAGCCAACTCTGCACATATTAAACTCTTTATTGCAATTCGCTGTCTTGACAAATCAACTCTATCTGGGCAACAGGCAAAATGAACATATGGGCCAGTTACAGTTATGTCCCTGTCAACCATTATTATAGACTGTGAATATCAGGTGTTTACCTAAGTAAGAACCTTAAGGCTAAATAAATGGATTTTTCTCTTCTGTCAGTAACCCAGGATTTAGCTGTTTTCTTTAAACCAATGATATTAAATGCCTTATTTACCAAAATTACATGAACAAAGATAATTCTGTTTGGGGTTGCATTTATAGATTTATAACCTTCATGCCAAATTTTCACGCCTTATAATATCTAGCAGAGATAAATCAGAAACCGCTGACCAATAAATCTAAACAATAATGTATATTGACAATTCTGAAGACATTTCTAATTTTATTTTACTGATAATTTTAAATGCAGCTTATTTGTCAAAGATTTACTTAAATCAAGTGAACCTGAAAAATCATTTGGGCTTAAAGTTTCTATTTTTCTGATAAAGTATTTAATTGAAGCCACCAACAAGGGCTGGAAAGCAGTCCCATATTACAGCTGTCCAATGAGTACTCTCCCAGTACTGGATAAAAAGGGAGAGGCCACTGCCCACAACCTTCTGAACCCAGAGCAGATGGAGGCTGGGGCTTTGGCGCCACCTCTGCGGAATCCCAAGCCCCCTTCGCACAGCCAAGAAAACGTTGCTCCACGCTTAAGCCTTAGAGCAGGACACAAGCGTTTGTGCTGATCAACGAGGCAGAGCCTTCAGCACTCCCATTAGCCTGGATATTTATGCTTTCCGGAGGCCGTGGGCGGAGGCAAGCCAGGTATTATGAAACTCAATAGTAATGAATGCACAAAAATTAGTAGACAAAAGAAAAACGATAACATTTTAGAGATTACATAGAACCAAAACAAACTAATTCCGACAGATAAACATAGCGAGAAAAGAAACCGAAATAAAACAGACACTAAGCAAACCTTGCAGAGAGCTAGCTTTACAGATCGCAGCGCTTCAAGGGCCACGAACCATCTGTTCCAGGAAATGAGCATTACTGCCACCTGAAAACTGTCCGCTAGGGCTCTGAGCTACTTACTACCGAAAGAGAAACTGGCGGCGCTGGGACTCAGCAAGCGCCGGCAGCTAGCGAATAGTGCTGGTGTTGCCAAAAAATACTTGTTTTGGTGCCATAAGTGGTGCTGCCAGAGAGAAACCGTGCTCTTGGGAAACAGCGGTGCTTCCACGCCTAAACATCCTCTTCGGAGGAATGAACCCACTCTGTTTAAATGTGTTGTGTCAGAAAAATGTGTTGAGACATTTTAATGTTTTAATCCTCTTAATGTGTTTAATCCGCTTACAGTATTTTAACCCGTTTTAATGTGTTGTGACAGAAAAAGCGCCAGCTAACGGTGCTATGAAATTACTAGTGCGTACAGCGGCTCCGTGCAGTCACCGTTCTGCACAGTAAAACATGGTTTAGGAAGTTCTTTAGCAGATATTAGCTGTGCGAGAACCAAGAAAGTGACAGCACAGAGAATATAAGGACCTGGCGAATGGGAAACGTCACACTGGGCTCTAAGAACGGTGCCGTAACTGAGAAAACGCTAGTCGGCTCTACTGGCAAAAGCGCTGATGCAAAACCATCAGCTCCGCATACGAAGGAGAGCCACCAGACACAACCTAGCACCTGACAGCAGGGAGACTGAGACCGAGCTCGGCTCCCCGGATCCTGAGAGAAGGTAAGTGAAGAAGCAGGAAGCTGAGACGCTCAAAATTAGTAGAAAAAAATACATAACATTTAAATAAAATTAAAATTAAAAAAATAAAGGCTAAAATGCAAGTAAACATGGAAAGCAAACACATCGGTAACATCGTTCTCAGAGCAAAAGACAAAGAGAGAATTTAAAAATAAGCAAAAATTACAGAGAACCAATCATAGAAAGAAGAAATTACAAACCTTGCTAAAAGATGCAATCCTACAATTGTGATATCTCTGTCAGATCTAAACCGGTACATGTTACACCTAAGTCTACATTTCCTACGAAAACAAAAACAAAAACAAACAACACCAACAAAAAAAAAGCAGTCACGGTTAAACCTTTTTGACTACGACTTAAAAATCGCAGTAGCTGGTCTATTCAGACTTGGTCCACAAGAGGAAAAAGTCGCGTTCGGCAGGACTTGCTATTGCCAAACGGAGCTTGGTAACCAGAAATCGCGTTTGCCGACATTTCCTGACTTCCATGGGAGTTTAAAATACACACAAGCTTAGCTAAGGTGGGACTCAATATTGCGAAAACAAACTTGGTATAAGAGCTCCCAGGCACTGCTAAACTGATCATCGGTAAACCTAAAAAAAATCGCATTCGCGGGTACCCAGATTTCTTTTTCTTTCTTTTTTTTTTTTTTTTTTGAGTTAGAGTCTCGCTCTGTCGCCCAAGCTGGAGTGCAGTGGCGCGATCTCGGCTCACTGCAAGCTCCGCCTCCCGGATTCACGCCATTCTCCTGCCTCAGCCTCCCGAGGAGCTGGGACTACAGGGACCCGCCACCACGCCCGGCTAATTTTTTTGTATTTTTAGTAGAGACGGGGTTTCACCGTGTTAGCCAGGATGGTCTCGATCTCCTGACCTCCTGATCCGCCCGCCTCGGCCTCCCAAAGTGCTGGGATTACAGGCGTGAGCCACCGCGCCCGGCCGGTACTCCGAAGCCCTCAGATCGGCGACCTGGGCGCTGTAGGCACCGAGAAAATACAGGCACCGAGCCAGGAGCAGTGCCGCAACCAAGAGACCTCGACTCGGCGAAATGGCGGCGTCTGGAGCCTGCGAGTGACGCCAGCTGGTGGGGCTGTCAAGGAGAACATTCGTTACGGCGCAACCAATGGTACTGTCACCAAGAAACCGCCGTCTCTGAGAAAAAAAGAGACGTTCGGCCGCCGAGAAACTCCGTACAAGTGCTGTGACAGAAAAACCGCCGGCTCCGCGCAGCTGGCAAAAGAGCCAACGGGAACGCCGGGTGCTGCGACCATGACCCCGGCACTGGAGGACGTGGGATGGAGAATGGGACACACGGAGCGAGAAGGGAAACGTTTCGTGCAGACCAACTAGCGCCGCCGCCACCGGAAAACTGACTCGCCAGTGCTGCCAATGAAGTGCGTATGAGAAACCGATGATTGGTGGGAGGAGCAGCGCTGGGCGCTGGACCCGCGGGTGTGAGAATCTGGCGGCGCTAGGACCCTTCAGGCGCGGGCACGAGGCGAAACCCAGCGCTGTTGCCAAAGACAAACGCGCGTTCTTTTGGGCGCCATCAATGGTGCAGCCAGCGATCACTCCCAGGCTCTGAGAAACTAGAGATGTCAGCCACAAACCCTCCGTTCAGGGAAAGTTTGCGGCGCCGTGACGGATCGACTGGCACTGGGTGCAACATTCTCTTGTGGCCTAGAGACTAGAATATAAAAACAAAAACCAAATACAAAACTGCTGCTGGCATTACTCCTACTCTCCCCCCTCAAGTCAGTGGCTTCAGGCTTAAGAAAACCTGTATTTTTCTTGGCTGTGCCATAATCCGTAATTACCGAGGCCCCCAGCGACCCACCCAGTGGGATTCGCAGAGGGAAAGGAGCTGGAATAAGGACCGTGAATGGGGCGGATGTGGCTCGTCCTGGGAGAGAGCTAAAGCTTATGCGGGTCGCAAACAGCATTACATTGCAGGAAACTGCTCTTCCAATGGCCGTGGCTGGATCCTTCCACACCATCCCTCTGCCCTAGACCTTTGTCCCCGTTCAGAGCCATCAGAGATTCTAGGAGAGCTGTCGACAACCGCATCTCTTCGGAACTTGGAAACTCTAGGTTCAAGATCTCCGTGGAGAATGAAAGGCACAGTCCCCTGACCCAGGCATCAGGCTTGCCCCGCACATCAAGTCCCTCCCCTACTGGATGGAACTCTGTGGCAATCGCTCCTTATTCTGATGGTTCACTGTGTCAGATATCCTCGATATTTGGGGATAGTAGTTCAAAAACAGCCAGGGAGGAAAATGGGCTGAAAGACTCCAGCGCTGGATGTAGAATTGACAGCGAGACATACACCTCCTCTCTAAACCCAGAGAAAAGCTCAAGTTGTGGTTCTCTGTCTCTAGCAGCATGATCTTCAAAATGCATCATTGATTTCTTTCTATCTTCTGGGAAATGCAATGCAGGTGAATTTGTAAGTGCTCAAATCCTCCATCTCCTCACTTTTCAGACTGAGGCCTTTTTTTTTTTTTTTAATCTGAGAAGAAATATGGGACTGCCACTGCTCAGTAGGAAAATGTCCTTTCCCACAAGCATTTATATTTTAATAAAAATCTGCACTTTGTGAGTTGAGCCCCCTCAAAGAGACCTACAAACCCTGCCACAAGTATCTCCAACCACACTCATTATTTCCGATTTTCATCACTGCTGCTCCTGTGCAAACCAAACTATCCTTTCCCTGGGGCATCCTAGGTAGAGGCCATGCCAGGACAAAGGCAGAGATATGCCCTGCCTGGTAAGGAAATCCATTTTGGCCTTGTAATTCTCACCCTCTCCCAAGATGTTTGCCTCAATATCTCCTTCCCACCTTACCCCGTCTTCAGCTAGCCAAAACATTCCCTGGTATTTGAGGCTCTTCCAATTTCCTCCTGGTTTTGTGGGTGGGAGAATAAAGAAAAAACTGCACTGTTCCCACCCACATAGTTACAGCCACTTTATCAAACAGAAGAGCAGTCTGGAGCCATTGCAAAACAAAATACCTGCCACAACTCCTCTCTTCTCGACTCCAGCTTTTCATCTTAGCAAAAAAGTTGCACTCAGCACCCCCTAGACGGAAGGAATATCCTGTCTTAATGGGAGTCCATAGGAGGCTGCAGGCTGCTCCCCTACAGAGACTGACATCAAGGTAGTTGCAGAATTCAGATTCTAATTACAGTGTGGTTGGAGGCGGGGTGGATTCCAGGGAGGTCAGGAAGAGGTAAAGTACAGAATTGAGCTCCTTGGGAGGAGGTCATAGGAACTTTGCAGTATGAAAATGGCTAGAGATTGGGTAGAATTGAGCAGGCTGGCAATGGCAGTTTTGTGTGGGTGGTAGGACCTAGGATTCAAACTTGAGGGCAAATTGTGGAGCACATACGACAAATGATGTAGAGCCTTTCCTATTTCCCTTCCTGGTGTGTCATCCGAAAGAATAAATAATAAAGAATTAACAAAGACTGATATTTTCGTTCAATTTCATGAAGAAAAATCTCATCAAACTAAGATAACTATAATGGCAAATCTTGTTAGAATATTATTAACCAAATGAAAGTGACACAAAACAGAAAAACGGTGGGAGGTGGGAGGGCCAAGAAAGAAAAAGTCCCCAACACTCAGGTGGTGTGTACAGGTGAATCTTCTGGTCAGTTGGTATGTTGCAGAAAGCTGGGCAACTAATAAATTAGGAGGCAGGAATTCATATGAATACTTTCCTGATACAGAGAAACTCTTGGTTTTAACAATCTACTTCTTTGTCAGGTATTGGTTCTTGATTTTAGGCTCAGAAAAGATGGTAACAGTTATAACTGTAGTAGAGCAGGTAAAAACAAAGATCATGCAGGAGTCTAGACAGAAAGTAAAAGGCAAAAATGTCCCAGGGTAAGTAATCTAGAGTAAGAAAGTGAAGAATTCTGCTTGGTGCCAACGGAGGGCTCCACCATGCCTCTGGTTCACCTACAAAAAATGAACTATTTGCTGTTGGTCTCTGGGATTGAAGATTCACCCTCCCAATTTCCTGCCTGTCCTAAGCTTACCTGTAACTTAGAGGGTTTTGTGTCTGTTTTTTTGTTTGTTTTGTCTGTTTGTTTTGTAAAACACTCTCTACAAATGTTTGATAGATTATAAACCGCAGGATCCACTAGACCCTGCAAGGTGCAGGGGAGCCCTGTGACTACCACTCCAATGCACCTCCACACATGTTCTTCCTTCTAGTTCCTCCACAGAATTTCTTCTTCCTGGTTCCATTTGCTATAGTAATTTGGGGCTGTATTCACTGACAAGTTCCAAAAGTTTACCCAATTTTGGTGACCGATAAACTCTTGACTAACAATTATGTGTGTGTGTTTGTCTTTCCTGTAGGAGGAAATCAGTGGTGCTTCAGGATATTGTGAATTTGGGCTTCTGAAAGCAGAATTCTGATTTAACAGTATAATGGAATTCATGAATGTCATGTTGCTAATTTGAACCAATAAGCACCCTTGTGAGAGGAATCTGCTTTTCCTCAAGTCTGAAGAACACCAGGAGAATCTTTCTGTATGGAGTTACCAGGAATCCTCTGCTAAGGAAAGAGAAAGGGAAGATGCAATTTCTCCTGGGAAGGGGGGATGCTGATGTAGAGGGTGACAAGTAATATGCCATGAAGGATTCAGTCACCTGGTTAGATTTAGAGTTAGAGTTATGGTTAAGGAAGAAGGAAGGAAAAAAGGCAGAAGAGGAAGAAAGGAAGCAAGAAAAGATAAAATTTATTCTAAGATAAAATTTGTGAATTTTGCTAAACTATATATATATATATTTATTTATTTAATTTAATTAATTTATTTATTTTTGCTGTCATTAGCCAAGATAAGGAATCTTCAAGTTGAGTAAGGCTGGATTTAGAATTGTCTGGGGGCTTTCAAAAGAGCCATTCAGTAAATAAGAAAGAATACAAGCCTGCAGCACCAGAGTCTGAGCTGGGGACATAGGTTTGTGTGAATTTGGGCATGGTGGCTCAGGTCTGTAATCCCAGCACTTTGGGAGGCTGAAGTTGAGGACTGCTTGAGCTCAGGAGTCTGAGACCACCCTGGGCAACATGGGGAGACCCCATCTCTACAAAAAAATAAAAAATATTAACCCAAGGTGGTGGCATGCACCTTGCTGCCAGCTACTGTGGAGGCTGAGGTGAGAGGATTGTTTAAGTCCAGGATGTCAAGACTGCAGTGAGCCCTGTTTGTGGCACTGCACTCCTGCCTGGTCCACAGAGGGAGACTCTGTCTGAAGGTGGGGAAAGAAAAGATTTGTATGAATTTGGTGTTGCTTTGTATTTCAAAATAGGAAAGTGGATATACGAATATATGGCATAAAAGGTCCAGATACTGGACTCCAGTGAACTCAATTGTTTTCAAGGTCTGACTTTAACCTTGCTAGGCTGAAGAATCTGGAATGGCTCAGATGTTTCTAGTGCAGCTATAACTTTTGCCTCCTTTAGAGTAAAGCTGTGGGGGACTTGAGTATACTCAGATTGGATCTGAGAGGTATCTGCTTCCAGAATGATTTAGAATTCCTGGATTTGAATCATAATCAGATGGCTATTAAGGGGTTATTGAAGACATATGGCTCTTAAGTTCACAATATTGAATTCAGGTGAATATTATAAATATTTGTAAGTTGGATTATATTATGGAAGCACTTGGTAAAAATTGCCGTGCAGGGATAAATGTAGGAAGGGGATTGCAGAGTCTGATATCTAAAAAATAAGTGGAGCAGCATTTGGAAACCCCTGTACACATTTCCAATCTCTTTTCTCTCATTAGACCCTAACTGCTATCCTCTAATACCTACTTTTGAAAAAATGTATTTAAGGCTGGGCGTGGTGGCTCACGCCTGTAATCCCAGCACTTTGGAAGGCCGAAGTGGGTGGATCACGAGGTAAGGAGATCGAGACCATCCTGGCTAAAATGGTGAAACCCCGTCTCTACTAAAAATACAAAAAATTAGCCGGGCGTTGTGGTGGGCGCCTGTAGTCCTAGCTACTCGGGAGGCTGAGGCAGGAGAATGGCGTGAACCCAGGAGGCAGAGCTTGTAGTGAGCCGAGATCGCGCCACTGCACTCCAGCCTGGGCGACAGAGCGAGACTCCGTCGCAGAAAAAAAAAAAAAAAGAAAAAATATATTTAAAAACTCAGCAAACATTAATGGAGATATTCCAAGAGCCAGGCTCCTGGTTCCAAGACCCCACTCAGAGGACTAAGCTCAAATCTAATAAGATATGTAGGCTTGGGGCCAGTGGGGTGAGGGGATATCCACAGGAGGGCCAATCGAGCAAGGCCTCAGACTCATGAGCCTCAAATGCAGATGTTAGATTTTTCCTCCAATTGAGATTATACATACAGCCACAGAGCTTCATGGATGCGAATGAAAATGGTCATGTCTCAACTTTTAAACTGTGCTCAATTAGAGGAACTCATTGCCTATGGCATAGTGTCATGTAATAAAATGGTTTTTTTGTTGTCTAATCTTGTAGTTAGTACAGTGATAGTACATTGGGTTTTTGTGTTAAAAGAAGTCATTTGTTATCCCAGCACTTTGGGAGGCCGAGGCAGGCAGATTACCTGAGGTCAGGAGTTCAAGACCAGCCTGACCAACATGATGAAACCCCATCTCTACTGAATTAGCCAGGCATGGTGGCGCATGCCTGTAATCCCAGCTACTCGGGAGGCTGAGGCAGGAGAATCGCTTGAATCGGGAGGCAGCGATTGCAGTGAGCCAAAATTGCGCCACTGCAGTCCAGCTTGGGCAACAAGAGCAAAACTCTGTCTCAAAAAAAAAAAAACAAAAAAAAAACAAAAAAAACAAAAGGCTGGGTGCGGTGGCTCACGCCTGTAATCCCAGCACTTTGGGAGGCCGAGGTGAGCAGATCACAAGGTCAGGAGATCGAGACCATCCTGGCCAACATGGTGAAACCCCATCTCTATTAAAAATACAAAAAAATTAGCCAGGCGTGGTGGCGGCGCCTGTAGTCCCAGCTACTTGGGAGGCTGAGGCAGGAGAAAGGTGTGAACCTGGGAGGCGGAGGTTGCAGTGAGCTGAGATCCCGCCACTGCACCCCAGCCTGGGCAACAAAGCAAGACTCCATCTCCCCCCACCAAAAAAATCATTTTTAAAATGTAGCTTTTAAAACACATTTAGTCTTTATTTTACTGTGTTTATTCTTCGTGGTCAGGCACATTTATGCCTTTTTGTTTCCTCCCTTGAGTTGTGGGCCTGGACTCCTAAAACCTCCATTTCTAAATTTGCCTTACCAACAGGGTCACAATGGTAGGCAGGCTTAGTGGGACATGAGGCAATAAAAAGATGAACAGTCATTCTGGTTATGGCTTGGCAGTGGGATGGCAGCACATTAGCTTGGCTCTCACAGTGTGGGCTGCTTTGGTTTCTTTTCCTAACTGAACTCTGACAGGTAGTGTCCTCATGTCCAGGAATAATTCCAGAAAACAATTAAAAAAAAATTGGTTTTCAGACCAGGACACAAACATAACCAGAGTAGATGAGGGCTCATTCATTTACTAAACTTGAATGTGGTTATTACTTCATTGCTATTGTAAACCAAAAATAAAATTTGAAGCCCCCCGCCACCAACATCTGAATGGACCCCTCTTCTCAGCCAAGGGCATTCCAAAGTTAGCCTGAAAAAGTAGTTTCAAGCCATGCTGGGAAGGGGGAGTCAGACATGCCTCATTATATTCTCCTCTCTTTTAAAATTATTGATAGAACAGACTCTTTAAGTCTGGTTAGAAATATTTACAATCTATCTCTCTGAAGTCTTCCACCTGGAGGCTTCATCTGCGACACCTTTGTCTCTGGAACACCTTATGGCAACCCAGGCATTCCTTTCTAGAGATAATAGTTATTGCAACAAATTGCCAATCATAAAATTTTTGAACCTCTCCAACTTGAAAGATCATGCTTCCAGTTATACTGCCTTTCTGGACTGACCCAATGTACAACACCTTAAATGTATTGATCTCGACTTCCTAAAATATATATAAACCAAGTTGTGCACTGACCACCTGAAGCACATGTTCTCAGGATCTCCTGATGGCTGTTTCATGGGCTAGTGGTCACTCACATTTGGTTCACAATAAATCTCATCAACTATTTTACAGAATTTGACCCTATGTCTGCTGGACCTCCCAGAAGAGCAGCAGCACATGTGCTGATTTCTTTGGCTTTCAAAATTGACAACAGTCAATGGAAAACTGGATTCCAAATTCTACCGGAGAATACTGTGCCAGGTGCTTTCAGTGGGACCCTTGCTGTCTCTGGGATTTCAAGTGCTATTACAATGGTCTCCCCCAGGGCACATTAAAGGACTGGTGAGATCCCTAACTGGCATGGCTCCAGAAGTGATGTGGAAGTTAGGAAACTCAGGCAGTCATTGATTTCCCAGCCCCACTGACGCTTTTCCTCTATCTCCTCGCTGAGAAAAGAAGACCAGGAAGGGCCGTGAGGGACTTCCAGGGTGGCATGTGGCTGTCTCCAGCACACGTAGATAACCTGGATTATATCTGTAACAAGCTATGCTGATGGATCAGCAGGTTAACCCAAGCTGAAAAAAGCAGTCAAGCACTTCCTTTGGTGTGTGAGGCAGAAACCAGGGCATCTGCTGGTCCACCAGGGGACAAAAATCAATCCTATTTCACCAATGTGTCTCCTCCGTGTGGGGAGTATAGGGCATTGAAGGTGGATGAGAATCACCATCCACCTTCTGCTGCACAGGAAAGACGAGGGAAGACTCCAGGGAAGACAGAGGAGGAAAACGTCGAGCAGCCCCAGGTGGATGTGTCTCTGTGTGTGTGTGTGTGTGTGTGTGTGTGTGTGTGTGTGTGTACCTTGACAGTGGGTAGAGGAAGGGAGAGGAGGGTTGAGGTCTTCCCACTAGAGGAGTGAAATGAGCAGAACTGAGAAAAGAGGTCAGAGAAAAGAAAGAAGAACCTACAAGCCACCAGAGAACTTTCTTTCCCCAGAGAATGGTCTCTTGCCCGACTAGGGGCTGGGTATCCTTGTGAAGTCACTGGAGGTTTTCAAGGGGTGGGCTTCCTGGCTTCAGCAGACTCAAGGTCCCTAGGGTCCAGTTAGGATAGGCGCCTGTGAGGGCTCCCGAGTTGGAATAAGAGTCGGAAGAACTGACAGGGCTGGGGGCGCACTAAGCACACTCTCCTCCTGAGAGTTGAGGGTGGGGATGTTGGAGGGAAAAAGGGCTGCTTTTTCCTGCGTGCAGGCTTCAGATTCACAGGGGATGTGAGGAGAGGGCGGAGGAGGAGGAGGCAGCGGCTGTTTATGCTGGGAAGATGGCTCAATAGAGAAGTGAGGCAGATGTGGCCTCAGAGGGTCTGGCGGATGGCTGCCGGGATCACCGGGGGCTGGACTTTGAGATGTCCAGGACGAAGTGTTGCCCTTTCAGTGCTGCCCTCCCTGTGTCTGCTGGAACTGTTGGAGCCGCAGTGCAGCCTAATTTTGACTTCAGGTAAAATAATTCAATATACTGAGGCCCAGGGGGAACAAAGCAAGGTCTACTCCATATCTCTGAACAGCTGGTGTCTTTCAGTGCCTAAACTCAATCAGAAGCCTGGGAGCAAAAGTAGCTCTCCAGTGCAGTCCATGCAGGTTACTTCTTGCAACATAGAGGTGACTGAAGCATGGTAAGCAGATCTAGAAAGGCAAACATCTCTAGCAGATCTAGAGAGGCTAGCCAATGTTAGCTAGCAGTGTCTTTATGTTGATAAACCTATTCAGAATGTTAACTTTGTTTGTTGGTTTGTTTGTCCGTTTTTGTCTCCCAGGCTGGAGTGCAGTGGTGCGATCTCGGCTCACTGCAACCTCCAGTAATTCTCCCGCCTCAGTCTTTCCAGCAGCTGGGATTACAGGCTCCCCATCGCCACACCCAGAATTTTTTGTAGAGACGGGGTTTCGCCATGTTGCCCGGGCTGCTCTCAAACTCCCGATTTCTTAGTCTGACCCAGTCAGGGTTTAGCTATTTCTTAGCGTAGCAAGTTGAGATTTATTCCAGTTTCGATTTCTAGTTGTAACAATGCTGGCTTTAACCGTGCCTATATAGTCGTTGCAAGTTCCTGTTTTGTAATAGGAACCCCCATTATAGCCGTGCGTACGGTTTTTAAGTCTTGTAGAAATCTGGGTACTGGAGAATGTAATTTAAAAAAAAATTTAGCAGTGCCTGAAATCTTTTAGTCATACCAAGTGTGATTTCACAATAGAGATTCTCGCCCTGGCTGTGCTTGTGATTTTTCACTCATGCAGAAGTTGAGGTGTCTAGGCTACAGGAACTTTTTGGTGTCGCAAATACCGGTTTAGCCATGGCTGTTTCTTCTTAATCCGAGGAAATTTCGAATAGGCGCAAGAGGCACAGGTTTAGTGCTAATACAAATATAGCCGTAGGATCGCATCGTTCAACACTGCAATTTCTTTGTAGGGTTATTTGTATGTTTTGTATACTCAAAATTTTTTGATGTGTCTTTTTCTGGGAGCTAGGTTACTGGTGTATTTTATTTTCATTTCTGTTTGCTTTAAAAAATTATTTTATTTTTTATGTAAATGTTATGTATTTTATTTTTTCTTACCAACTGCCTTCCCCAGAAGAGTAAATGTGGCATAATTTCTTCTACTGATTTTGAGTACCATGTCTCAGCTTCCTACTAATTAGCCTTCTCCCGTGAGCCGGGGAGCAGAGCTGGTGCCTGGTCTCTAGGGTTCTCTTCCGCGGCTCTGTGCCTATGTCGAGCCAGCAGTTTCGCATCAGCACTTTCGCCAATAGCGGAAACTCAGTGTTTTCTCGGCTGCTGCACCGCTGGAAGCGCTGAACACAACAGAACGTTTCGGCCGGGCGCTGTGGCTCACGCCTGTAATCCTAGCACTTAGGGAGGCCGAGGCGGGTGGATCACTCGAGGTCAGAAGTTCGAGACCAGCCTGGCCAGCGGGTGAAACCCCGTCTGTACTAAAAATACAATAATTAGCTGGCCGTGGTGGCGCGTGCCTGCAATCCCAGTTACTCGGGAGGCTGAGGCAGTATGCTTGAACCCAGGTGGCGGAGGTTGCAATGAGCCGAGATTGCGCCACTGAACACCAGCCTGGGTGACAGAGCGAGGCTCCTTCTCAAAAACAAAACAACCCAGAACGTTTCTTGTTCACAAGACTCAGAAGTGCTTTGTGGTAACGCTTCCCCTCTCCTAGCGCCGCCACTTTCCCCGGGCTGGCTGTCTCACGGTCTCAGCCCAGTGATTGGCCGAGGAGGCGCTCTTTCAGCACTTTCGCTGGAAGGGCTTGGGCTCGGTTTTTCTGCCACAGGCGTTTCATTGGGTAGGTGCTTTCTCGGTGGAAGCACTGTACAACCTTCCAAGCCTCGATATTTCTCAGAGACGACGATTTCTTAGTGGCAATACCTTAACTGCACCAAAAACTAAAGTTTGCCGCTGGGTACTCCGCTAGTCGTTCAGTGTCCGCATTTGCTATTGATGCAGGATTTTTGCTTCTAAGCTCAGCTATATCCGGGTCCTTGTCTCACGATCAGGAGGAAGTGGGCACGCGGATATCGAAGAGTGAGTGGAGTAGAATTTATTAAGCGTAAACGAAAGCTCTCATAAAAAACAAGGGTCCTGAAAGCAGGTTGCCGGTTGCTCCTTAACAGTTGAATACAAAGGCTTTTATATGAAAGCTAAGGAGGCTGGGTTCCCTGTTTGTATAAGGCGAGAATTCCGGATGGCTCCATCCCATTCCCCCAGTGCGCATGCGCGCTGTCAATCCGCAGCAGGCATGCTTAGGCAAGTCCCTTGTGCAAGTTCCCTTATCTGCACAAAACACCAGTCGGAGGTTCTCTGGGGACCCTTCCCTTACAGTCTCCCTAAAGCTGGCTAACTCCTTTCACTATGTCCCAGTATCCCTGGTTCGTCGGACTGGCACTTTCTGAGTCATAGCACCGCTCATTCGTCCGAGCAGAATTGATCTCGGTGGCAGCACCTCTGGTGGGTCGACCCTGCAGCTTCTCCTGAGCAGTTTCGTTAGTTTTTGGGTCCTAGAACCGCTAGTGGTACCATAGCGGCTCTTCATGGGTTGCAGGACGTTTGCCAACTCCACCCCACGCTGCCTGCCTAGGTTCAGGCTACGGGGCAAAAAGAACAGACTCCTGCAAAGGAAGAACCCCGAGGGTTGGCTATTTAGGAAAGACGTCCTTTGCAGTGCCAAGTCCGCGGATGCTGCACTTGACTTTCTCCTCCCTCCTGGGGAAGAATTGATGTTTACCTCTCCCCACTCTCCGGGCCGCATTATCCAGGGATTTCTGGGACTAGACTACCTGAGATTTTAGCGCTTCTACTGGATCATCCTTTTGGAAATAATTATCACTTACAATAATGTCTATCCGGGCCAGGTGCGGTGGCTCACACCTGTAATCCCAGCACTTTGGAAGGCCGAGGAGGGTGGATCACGAGGTCAGGAGATCGAGACCACCCTGGCCAACATGGTGAAACCTCGTCTCTACTAAAAGTACAAAAATTAGCCGGACGTGGTGGCGCGCGCCTGTAGTCCGAGCTACTCGGGAGGTTAAGGCAGGAGAATAGCTTGAACCAGGAGGACTAGGTTGCAGTGAGCCGAGATCCTGCCACTGCACTCCAGCCTGGCAAAAGAGCAAGACTCCGTCTCAATAATAATAATAATAATAATAATAATAATGTCTATCCATGTTCTTTAAAAAAGTTTGCCTTCACTATTCTTTGTCAACGTTTGGTTGTCTTTCTCAATAAAATAAGAGAGAAACATCAAATGCCTTTTGTTTCTTTTGTTTTGTTTGATTGTTGTTGTTTTAGGATCAAGACCAAGTCAGAGGTCTGTTGCTGGGTAAGGAGTGCAGGTAGGAAAGAAGCCAGGACTCCTCCCACTTACATTCCTTGATTCCTCAACCCAAGCACATACTTGGTAGGACTGTCTTTGGCCAAAAGCTTTTATCTTTCCAAGTTCTTCCTGGGCTCTGACAAGTGCCTGGGAAGTGGTACAGTAGTCCCCAGCTCTACAAATTGCTGTTCTGGAGGGTGGGTTGGCAGAAATGTTGGCTAGTTGAAATGTGAGTGGGGCAGCTTAGGTAGGCAATGATTACCTAAAGACTGTAAAGCCAGGCGACTAGACCTGTATACCTTGGTGGTGAAGACCTAGGAAACCAGGTCTCCATCACTTATACACTATAAGGTGTAACATTTCAGAAGTAAACTGAAATCTTATGCTTCATATTCCTTTTCAGTAAACTCAGTGGCATATTACACTAATCATGGTGTCCACTTTTTTCCTGAGTTATATACTATTGAAAGATCTTAGAACACTCTAGCACAATGTAAATGTTCATTATATATTAATTACAATTACTTTATATAACTGTTCTTTTTCAGTGATTTTTTTTTATACCTCAAATCACCAAACACAAGCCTGAATCCACTAAAATGTCCTTTCTAACACCCTCATTTTGAGACAGCTCGTGGTTCTCCATGATAAGTTCTTGGGTGAGGAGTAACAAATCTAGTTTCTTCAACTGCAAATTCAGTTTCTGATGGTCTTTGGCTAAAGCATATTCACACATGCGAGGAATTGATGAAAATGACATCTAGCAGGGACGTTAATGGTTCTTAAATACTTTGGGTTCATTTCTGATTGGCCTTTATTTCTAATAAAGGTATCTGAGGCTGGGCGCAGTGGCTCACGCCTGTAATCGCAGCACTTTGGGAGGCCGAGGCGGGTGGATCATTTGAGGTCAGGAGTTCAAGAGCAGCCTGGCCAACATGGTGAAACCCCGCCTCTACTAAAAATACAAAAAATTATCCGGGAGCGGCGGCGGGAGCCTGTAGTCCCAGCTACTCCGGAGGCTGAGGCAGGAGAATGGCGTGAACCCGGGAGGCGGAGCTTGCAGTGAGCCGAGAGATCGCGCCACTGCACTCCAGCCTGGGCGACAGAGCGAGACTCCGTCTCAAAAAATAATAATAATAAAATAAATAAATAAATAAATAAAATAAATAAAAATTAGCCAGGCGTGGCGGTGCTTGCCTGTAATTTCAACTACTCGGGAGACTGAGTCAGGATAATCACTTGAGCCTGGGAGGTGGAGGTAGGTTGCGGTGAGCCGAGATTGCACCACTGCACTCCAGTCTGGGTGACAGAATGAGGCCCTGTCTAAAAAAAAAGTATCTGAGA
The DNA here is from genome assembly GCF_028858775.2 of Pan troglodytes. Lineage (NCBI taxonomy): Eukaryota > Metazoa > Chordata > Mammalia > Primates > Hominidae > Pan > Pan troglodytes. Next base: position 69,789,274 of record NC_072402.2, read on the forward strand.
AAGGCAAGAAAGAAGAAAGTTTAGAGGGTGCCAGGAATTTTTAAAAAATCTTTACTTCCCCCAAATTTGGAGAGTAATACTTCATCATTGGGAAGGGGAAGTAGTTTCAAATATTTCTGTAATTATTTGAAAGTGGAAGTATCGAATAGAGTCCCATAATAAGTTTCCTTATTAACAACTTGGAAGTTCCTAGAGTTTTGAAAGGTAATGTTTTGGATTTTTTTAATAGAGTATAAATTTTGTCTCTATACTCATTTGCAAGGAGATCCTGCCCTGAACTATGATAAGGCTATGTATTGTGATTATTGTTTTCTTATTGTTAGAAAGTCTTCTCTCTTTAAGTTTTGTCTGTCACCATTCTTTCCATGTGGGAAAGCCTTTAAAGGATACAGTCCTCAAAGAAAAATAAAACCCTCTGATTATGACTGTGTATGATAAGTTTAATTGATACTCCTATATTGTTCTTGAAAATATAGTACTTAATTCATAAAATACTTGTCAAAACTAGAGTGTATTTTGCCCCACACCTTCAGTAACATTGGGTATAATAATTTAAATGATCTTTGTAGTTGCTGAGGCAAAATTATATAAATACTTGTGTAAAAATAGAGTGCATTTTGCCACACATCTCTAGTAATATTGGGTATAATTAAATGATCTTTGTAGTTTCTCAGGGAAAATATACATGTTGCTTTTAACTTTCACTCATTTAATTTGGAAGCATCACATTTCTACAGGCATAAGCCACCTCACCAGGCCTTTTCTTCTTCATTTTTTTAGTAAAGAAAGATAAAAATAATGTCCATTCTTTGTAAGATACTGGAAAATAACTTGGTTTCCAAAGAGTTTCCATCCAGTCCCAAATTTGGAGAAATGAACCTGCACACTCCAGTGCAATGTCAAATCTAGACAAACAAGAGGCAAATGTTATTAACATTAGAAAATGTGTAGTCTCCATTAAAAGCAAGGATGGGAATTCCTTGGGACCAGAAATGCAAAGAATTCCTGGAAGTGGACTCTAGGTGTCTGCAGAATGAACCCTGAGAGAATAAGCAGCCCCAGATGGCGAGTGTTTATTGGGGGAATTCTCCTGGTGACCCCAGGAAGCTGGCTTCAGATTCTTGCAAACTCCAGTTCTTGCAAACCACTATTCTACTTTGTTGCTATAAATTTGTCTACTCTAGGTACCTCACACAAGTGAATCATGCAGTATTTGTCCTGTTTGACTGGCTTGTTTCACTTAACATGTTGTCTTCCAGGTAAATCCATGTTGCAGCATGTGTCAGAAATTTCTTCCTTTTTGAAGCTGAATAATGTTCCATTGTATATACATACTCCATTTTGTTTATTTATTCATCCATTGATGGACACTTGGGTTGCCTTCATTTTTTCGGCTTTTGTGAATAGTGCGTCTATGAACACAGGTTTATAAATATCTATTCAAGTGTCTGCTTTCAAATGTTTGTGTATATCCCCAGCAAGAGAATTGCCGGATCTCATGCTAATTCTATTTTTAATTTTTGGAGGAGCTGTTATGCTGTTTTCCATCGTGGCTGCATCTTTTTATATTCCTACAAACAGTGCACAAAAGTTCCAAGTGCTCCACATTCTTCTGGTTTTTTTTAATAGTCATCTGGTTTTTTTTTAATAGGTAGTTACATTCATTTTTGCACTTGGAAAACTGGGGGCAAAAACCAAGGGCATGGCAAAGTATAAAATGTGTAAAAAATAAGAAAAAAATTATGTATGTATGTATTTATTTTGAGATGGAGTTTCACTCTTGTTGCCCAGGCTGGAGTGCAATGGCACGATCTTGGCTCACCGCAACCTCCAGCTCACAGGTTCAAGCAATTCTCCTGCCTCAGACTCCTGAATAGCTGGGATCACAGGTGCCTGCCACCACGCCTGGCTAGTTTTTCTATTTTTAGTAGAGATGAGGTTTCATCATGTTGGTCAGGCTGGTCTCGAACTCCTGACCTTAGATGATCTGCCCACCTCGGCCTCCCAAAGTGCTGTGATTTCAGGCATGAACCACCACAGCCAGCCTATTTTTGACTTTAGATAAAATAATTCAGTACCCTGAGGCCAGGGTGAACAAAGCAAGATAATAAATTACTACTCTGTATCTCTGAACAACTGATGTCTTTCAGTGCTAAACTCAATCAAAAGCCTGGCGGGGAAAGTAGATCTCCAGTGCCGCCCCTTTAAGTTACCTCTTGTACCATAGTGCTGACTGAAGAGTGGTAAGCAGATCTAGAGAGGCAAGCTGATATTAGCTACCAGTGTCTTCAGGTTGATCAACATATACATAGTGGTAACTTTTTTTTTTTTTTGAGATAGAGTCTCACTCTCTCACCCAGGCTGGAGTGCAGTGGTACAATCTTGGCTCTCATTGCAAAATCCACCTGCCAGGTTCCAGTGATTCTTGTGATTCAGCCTATTGAGTAGCTGGGATTATAGTCATGCATCACTATGCCTGGCTAATGTTTTTGTATTTTTAGTAGAATTGGGGTTTCCCTATGTTGGCCAGGCTGGTCTTGAAATCTGGGCCTCAAGTTATCCACACACCCTAGTCTCCCAAAGTGTTGGGATTACAGGTGTGGGCCACCCTGCCTGGCCTACAAGGGTAACTTTTTAAAATGGTCTAAAAACAACTCTATACTCATAAATTTAACAAATTGGATAATATGGATCAATCCTGCAAGATCCACAGTCTACCCAAATAACACAAAATAATCTGTATTTTTTTGAAGTTATTAAAAATACTGAATTCATGGTCAAATGTCTTCCAAAAAACAAACCTAGAGGTTCTTACAATTTCACTGACTAATTTTACCTAATATTCAAATAATTAATAAGATGAATTCTACACAATTTATTCTAGAAAATAGAAGAATATGGCATACTTCCCAACTTATTTTATGAGATCAGCGTTTTCCTGGCAAACACAGTACACTAGGAGAAAACTGCTGACTAATATTGCACCTACATATAGATGCAGAAATCTTCACCAAAATACTAACAAATAGAAATCAGAAATGCATGTTAAAGAACAATACCATGCCCAAGTAAGGTTTATTCTACATGTAAGGCTGGTTTAATACTCAAAAGTCAATCAATATGATTCAACCTATTGATTGTCTGGATTGGAAACATCATACAATTCTATCAAATGATTCAAAAAATGCTTTTAAGAAAATCTATACCCATTCATGATTTAAAATTTAAAAACCAACTCTCAACAATGTGGGAATCGAGGGAATTTCCTCAACTGTGCAAAGAACATCTACAGAAACCTATAGCTAAATTGTATGTAATAGTGACAGACTCAATGCTTTCCCATGAAATCAGGAACAAGGCAAAGATATCCTCTCCAAGTCTTTCTATTCAACAAGGTACTGGAATTGTTTGCTGGTGCAATAAGGTGAGAAAAGGAGTTAAAAAGCATATACATTGGAAGTAAAAAAAAATGAAACTATCCATAATTGCAGAACATGAGCCTATCTTAAAGAGTCTAAAAGCAAACTTCCAGAACTCATGAGTGAGTTTAGCAAGGTCTCAAGATAGGAGGGTGCAAAGCTTCAGAGGGAAAAAGTTCCAGGGCCTTAGAACAGGAGAATTTCCTGCAGTAAGTTCTCAGGTCCTCTGCCTGTTCACTTGATTTCCTGTAGGCTCAGCCTGTGAGTCCCCCACCCTGCATGACCCCGGGCCGGTCCTCCCCTCCAATCTCTGCATAAGACACACCACTTTTTGTATTTGATTTTGCTCTGCAACCAGCAAATCCAGGCGACCCAGGTTTCCCTGCCAGTCCTGGCAACAGCAACCAGACACCCCACCCCTGAGCCTCATCCTTACCCAACGTCATCAGCAGGAACCCAGGTAACAGGAATTTCACATTTGTGTACAATTTTATTGAGAAGAGGAAGGAAAAAAGGCATAAAGTGATCTGAAGGCGAAACATCTTCCATCGCATTTGAGAGAACTCAGGTATTATTGTAACTTTATTTATTTATTTATTTACAAGAGGATCATCCAATGGAAGGTCTCAGAGGAAGTTCCAGGGCCCAGGATTCCAAAGGCGGGCCGTGGACACAGTCTCAGGGCGTCTGTCCCCAAGCGCATGCCATCTGCAGCCAGCAGTCTTGGAACTTTGGTTGGTGGCACCAGGGGACAGCAGTAGGCTGACACTCTCAAAGGTCTTCTCGGATGGAAGTCTCCGGCTCCGGTCGTCTGTCCACTAAGCGAGAGGCGAGTTGCGAGGGAGGCTGCGGGGGCGGGCGGGCATATGTTGAGACCCTATGCAGCCTCCTGCTCTCCCGAGGGCTCCTGCGGCTCCTCCTGAATTGCCTGCGCCGGATCCAGAGCAGGCGACTCTGCGCCCCGCCTCCAGGTACTCTGAGGCTTGGGAAAGAGATCTTTTCGCCGGCAGTTTCAGCAAGGAAGCACGCAGGGAGCGGAAAGTATGTGGCAGTGGAAATCTAGGCCGGCCCAGGAGAGATCGCAGTGGTAAGCACAGGAAGGGAGCATCCAGGACACCGAATGTACTGAGCTCCGGGCTGGGGGCATCTGGTCCCGCCGCCTCCTTTGCGGAATCCCGGGCCTGCCAAACTCGGAGGGGACAGAGCAACACCATCGCGTCCTTTCACCAGCGGATACAGCGTATCTAGGACTCATAAGTCAACATCTTTTGCGTTTTTGTAATCTTCTGGTCTCATGGGCCGTCCAAATCAGATTGCAGGGAGGTGGGTGTGAACCTTATTCTTAGGAGCAAGTTACATCAGGACATGGAATTAATGAGATTAACATAAAGTCCTATCATCTGAGATGAAGTTATCTAGTTAAACAATTTGCTTTAGGGATTGAAAAGAAAAAATATCACCTTTCTTGTACAGAGAAAGCCCTCTTGGGGCACCCTGGTTAGAAAGTTCATTATTGTCCCCAAATGCATTGCTAGTACTAGAGCAGACAGGATCCCTTTCTGCCTCAGAGTAATGCTTGTCAGATGCCTAAAGATCGCTATGTTACTGAGGAGCAGGCCAGGGTAGTTGCCCATTTTTAAAATTAGAAGATCATTTTTTGGGGAGATATTTTATTATTGTATTATTCTGTGTTATGTTGACTCATGTTACATTTTAATTTTAGATTCAGGAGGTACATGTGTAGGTTTGTTATGAGAATATATTGTGTGATTCTAAGGCTTGATCTCATCACCCAGAGAGTGAACTAAATCCCCAGGAGGAAGTTTTTCAGCCTCTACCCCCTTATGTCCCTCCCTCCTTCCTTTCGGAGTCCTCAGTGGTCTATTGTTCTCATCTTTATGTCCCTGTATACCAGGCTGAGCTCCCACTTCTAAGTGAGGACATGTAATATTTGTTTCTGCATGAATTTGTTTAGGATAATGGCATCCTTATAGAATAGCTTGAAGCTGGATAATGTGATGCTTTGGGCTTCATTATTTATTTATTTATTTATTTATTTATTTCTTGGGATGTTTTGCCTATTCATTGTCTTTTTTTTTTTTTTTTTTTTTTTTTGAGACAGGTTTTTTGCTGCAGCTCAGGTGGGAATGCAGTGTCATGCTCTTGGCAACCTGGACCTCCCAGGCTCAAGGGATCCTCTCTGTCAGCCTCCAGAGTAGCTGGTGATCCTCCCCCCTCAGCCTACAGAGTAGCTGGGAATACAAGTATGTGCCACCATACCTGGCTAATTTTTCTTGTATTTTTTGTAAAGATGGGTTTTCACCATGCTGCTAAGTTGGTGGTTGCCTCAGCCTCCTGAGTGCCTGGGACTACAGACAGCTGGGACTGCAGGCAGGAACCACCACATCCAGCTAATAATTTTTTTTTTTTTTGGTAGAAATTGTGTTTCACTGTGTTATCTGGTTTGGTCTTGGACTTCTGGCCTTAAGTGATCCTCCTCCCTCAGCCTCTCAAAGTGCTTGGATTACAGATGTTAGCCACCATGCCTAGCCCATAATAAAGTTGTTCTAGTCTTAGATTCTTCTCTCATGATGGTAATTCCACCTTCAGTTTTTGGGGTTTTTTTTTTTCGTTTTTTTTTTTCTTTTTTTACAACATCTTGCTCTGTTTCCCAGGCAGAAGTGCAGGGGCAGGATCCCAGCTCACTGCAACCTCTGCCCCCTGGGTTTAAATGATTCTACCACCTTAGCCTTCCGAGTATCTGAGATTACAGTTTCATGCCACCATGTCTGGCTAATGTTTGTAGTTTTAGTAGAGAGGGGGTTTTACTATGTTGGCCAGGCTGGTCTCAAACTCGTGGCCTCAAGTGATCCTCCTGCCTCAGCCTTCCAAAGTGCTAGGATTACAGATGTGGGCCACTGCACCTGGCCCAGATTTTTTTTTCGCTTTGTTCATTGCATTATTCATATCGAAGTGGAAGTATCGCAGATAATTCTAGTCTTACTATACTACCTAATATAGCATCCTACTATACACTTATGTTAAGTTTCTTGATAGCATTTATCACGGCCGAGCGCAGTGGCTCATGCCTGTAATCCTAGCACTTTGGGAGGCCGAGGTGGGTGGATCACCTGAGGTAAGGAGTTCAAGACCAGCCTAGCCAACACGGCTAAACCCTGTCTCTACTAAAAATACAAAAATTAACCAGGCATGTTGAGCGCCTGTAGTTCCAGCTACTCGGAAGGCTGGGGAGGGAGGATTGCTTGAACCCAGGTGGCAGAGGTTGTAGTGAGCCGAGATCATGCCACTGCACTCCAGCAGTGGAAACAGAGAGAGACTGTCTTAAAAACAAACAAACAAAACAACAACAGCAGCAACAAAAAGCATTTATTATATAAATACTGTCTTATTTATTTGTTGTCCTGTTTACTGTCTTTTTTCAACTCATGAAGGTGTCAAACACTTTGTGGCCAAGTCCATGTCTACTTGTTGATCACTTATTTCTGGGACCTTGATCCCTTTGTAGTATAATATAGATGCTTAGCATTTGTTAATGAAGAAACAATAAATGTATTAAAAGACTGGGTGTGGTGGCTCATTCCAGAAATCCCAGCACATTGGGAGGCTGAGATGAGAGGATTGCTTGAGCCCAGGAGTTTGAGCCGAGTCTGGGTAACATAGGGAGACTCTACCTCTACAAAAAATTTAAAAATTAGCTGGGTGCCTGGTGTGCCTCTGTAGTCTCAGCTACTTGGGAGGCTGAGGTAGGAGGATTGCTTGAGCCTAGGAGATTGAGGGTAAATTGAACAGTGATCATGCCACCACACTGCAGCCTGGGTGACAGAATGAGACCCTATCTCAAAAAAAAAAAAAAAAAAAAAACAAGAAACAAAAAACAGTCTCAGAGGTCTATAGCTGATTATAATCCTATAAAAGGATCAAAGTAAAACAATAATTGTCGATGGCAAAAGTATTAGAATAGCAAGGGTTAAAGATGCAATGGACAAGGAAATTTGGTTATAGCTATGGTATACAACAATTTAATATAATGATCTTAATTAGTTCTGATAACATACACTAACACATTTCAGAATCACAGGAATCTCATACGATTTTGTAATACATACTAATGAGACATTCATATAAATACAATCTAAAGAAAGTTAAATATCATTTCATATTTGATAATGCATCTTATGTGATCTTATTATGCCAAATAAGCCAAATATATCTCTTTGGATTTCAGGGGACTTAATGTCAAAAAAATTAATGAGGTAAAAAAGACCGAATTTAGAATTGGATTTTAGAAAGTTTGTCAAATACTTAAAACAAGGTCAATGTTTAAAACACTTGATATCACAAAATAGAATCACAGGTCATTGTAAAAGAAGTCAGTCGTTTACTCAAAGTGGTAACTCAAATATTTCAAAAACAAAAAGGCAAAACCTTTTACTCTTTGAGACTTACTTTCCCAAAAAATAAGACCTAATGAAGATAGAATGAAGCCAATTAAATCTATTTCTCAAATCTTATAGACAAGTGTATTAAATTTTAATCATCTTGACCAGAAGCTATAATTTTATAAACCTTTCATAACGTTTTATAATGTTTAAAAAAAGAATGGGTTAATACCTCAAGAAAACATTGCTAATCTGACACAGGGGCCCACAGGCTGGTCTTGCATCAGTGTTCCTTTTATATTAATCTTTATAGGCTGGCCATTGTGGCTCACATCTGTAATCTCAGTACTTTGAGAGGCATAGGTGGGTGGATTCCTTGATCTCAGGAGTTTGAGACTAGCCTTGGCAATGTGATGAAACACTGTCTCTACAAAAAATACAAAAATTAGCCAGGCATGGTGGTACACACCTGCAGTCCCAGCTACTCAGGAGGCTGAGGTGGCAGGATCGCTTGTGTCTGGGAGATGGAGGTTGCAGTGAGCCAGGATCATGCCACTGCATTCCAACCCAGGTGACAGAGCTAGTTCCTGTCAAAACAAAACAAAACAAAACCACTGTTTATAGAGAAATACTGAACTAACTTTCGCTCTTAAAGTAGGTCCTTACAAGTCCAAACACCCACTTCTTCTGCAATAGTCCCTGGGACTAGGGGGTTGAATAGTTTAATTTTCTGGACCCAGGTCTCGTGAATGCAGCTTCTTCTGATTTTCATCTTCTCTTAGGTCTGAAGATGAGGCTTCAGTTGCTGTTAATGTTTAAGATTTAGTAGGAGTTGGTGACCTTTTTCGACCCAGGAGTGAAAGCCCTGTAACCTGGTAACAAAAAACTTTAAAAGAATTACAGAAAGTTATGTAGATATAATAACCTTTTTTAATCTCAGTTTTTCTAAGCAAATAAAAACCTAGTAATAATTACACAGGAATTATTTTGATAAAATGTACAGTATGTTTTTACCTTTTTCCTAAATAACTTTTGAATTAGATAAAACTATTTTCCTTTTAATAATAACACTTTTTCTTTGGAAAAATGTTTGCCTACAGTACTTTTGTAAAGTTGAGAATGACCCAGACATTTAATGACTACCTATTATTTCATACAATATAACTCTAAGATTTTTTTTTTTTTGATGGAGTCTCAGTCTGCCTAGGCTGGAGGACGGTGGCACGATCTGAGCTCACTGCAACCTCTGCCTCCGAGTTCAAGAGATTCTCCTGCCTCAGCCTCCTGAGTAGCTGGGATTGCAGGCATGCACCATCACCGGCTAATTTTTGTATTTTTAGTAGAGATGGGGTTTCACCACTTGGGCCAGGCTGGTCTCCAACTCCTGACCTCAAGTGATCTGCCCATGCTGGCCTCCCAAAGTGGTGGCTCACACAGTAATATCACAGTCTTCTGAATTCAAAATAGGCCGAGGCTGGAGCTCAGGCACCACCTCTGCGGAATCTCAAGCAGGCTTCACATAGCCAAGAAAATGTTGCTCCATCGCTTAATTAAGCCTCAGAGCAGGAGGACATAAGCGTTTGCGCTGATTGACGAGAGGAAGCAGAACCTTTAGCACTACCATCAGCCTGGGTATTTATGCTCTCCGGAGCTCGTGGGCAGAGGGCACCCAGATATTATGAAACTCAATAGTAACGAATGCACGAAAATTAGTAGACAAATGAAAACCGGTAAAATTCTAGAGAGCACATAGAAACAAAACAAATCGTAATTCCGACAGAAAAACATAGCGAGAAAAGAAGTCGAAATGAAACGGATACTAAGCAAACCTTACAGAGAACGAGCGCTACAAAACGCAGGGATTAAAGAGTTCTTCAGGGGCCAAAAACCATCTGTGTCCGGGAAATGAGCATTGCTGCCACCGGAAAACTGTCCGCTAGGTCTCTGCACTGCTCTGGACCTCGCTAGCAAGAATCTGGCGGCGCTGAGACTCAGCAAGCGCCGGCACCTAGCGGATAGCGCTGGTATTGCCAAACAAATATCCGTTTAGGCGCCATAACGGTGCTGCTAGAAAGAAACTGCGGATTCTTAGGAAGGGTGCTTCCATGCCGAAACATACTGTCTGGAGGAATGGACCGACTCTGTTTAAATATGTTGTGACGTTTTAATGTGTTTTAATCCGTTTAACGTGTTTAATCCGTTTAATGTGTTTTAACACGTTTTAATGTGTTGTGACAGGAAAAGAGCCGGCTAACGGTATTACGGAAGTACTAGTTGGCACAGAGGCTCGGTGCAATTACCGTTCTGCACCGTAAAACGGGTTTAGGAAGTTCCTAGGAGATACTAGCGGTGCCAGAACCGAGAAAGTGACGGCACAGACAACTTATGGACTCCGCGTACGGGAAACGTTCCGTTGGGCGCTAAGAACGGTGCAGCAACTGAAAAACCGCCCAGTGGGCGCTACTGGCAAAAGCGTTGCTGCAAAACCGCCAGCTCCGCATTAGAAGCAGAGCCGCCAGACAGAACCCGGGACCTGAAACCACCGAAGCGGAGACCGAGCTTGGCTCCCCAGCTCCTGAGAGAATGCAAGTCAAGGAGTACGAAGCTGTGATACTCAAAATTAGTAGAAGAAAAATGAATAACATTTAAATAAGATAAAATTTTAAAATAATAAATTCTAAAATTCAAATAAAAAGGCAAAGCAAACACACTGGAAACTACCGGTAACGTTGTTCTCAGAGCAAAAGACACAAAAAGAGAATTTAAAAATAAGCAAAAATTAGAGAGAACCAACCCTACAAAGCAGAAATTACAAGTATTGCCAAATGAAGCAATTCCGTGATTAGGATATCCCTGTTAGATCTAAACCGGTACATGTTACACCTAAGTCTACATTTCTTAGGACAAAAACAAACAACAGCAACAACAAGAAACCAACAAAACCCAGTCATGGTTAAACCTGTTTACGACTAAAAAATCGTAGTAGCTGGTATATCCCGACTTCGTCCACAAGAGGAAAAAGTCGCGTTCGGCGGAAATTGCTATCGTCAAACCGAGCTTCGTAAACCAGAAATCGCGTTTGCCGGCATTTCCTGACTTGCATGGGAGTTTAAAAAACACCAACATAGCTAAGGCGGGACTTGATGTTGCGCAGCTAGCCTTGGTGTAAGAGCTCCCAGGCACTGCTAAACTGGTCATCGCTAAACCTAAATGAATAGCATTCGCTGGTACACAGATTTCTACAGGAGTTAAACATCTCCTGCGCAGCTAAAGCAAGCCTTACTAGTAGGAAGCCGGAACTTGCCACGACTTAGAAACTTGAGGCTTTGGGAGGCCAAGGCGGGTGGATCATCTGAGGTCGGGAGTTTGAGACCAGTCTGGCCAATGTGGCAAAACCCTGTCTCTACTAAAAATACAAAAATTAGCCGGGTGTGGTGGCGGGCGCCTATAATCCCAGCTATTTGGGAGGCTGAGGCAGGAGAATCACTTGAACCCGGGAGGTGGAGGTTGCAGTGAGCCGAGATCGCCGAGATGGCGCCGCTGCATTCTAGCCTGGACGAAAGAAACTCTGTCTCAAAAAAAAAAAGAAAAAAGAAAAAAAAGAAAAAGAAAAAAGAAAAAAGAAACTTGAGGCAGGGCTAACTCTGCGTTTGTTATGATTAGGCTACAGGAAACCCGGAGTTGCTGGGAAATGAGTCACAGGGTCACTCAGCCTTTCTGTGGCGAAACATCGACTTCCTACGACCTAGAAATCGCCACCACGCCTAGGCTGGTGTTTGTCCTAAGTGGGGACTTGCTTGGGTTGAGAAATCACATTTTGGCTATTCCCCGACTTGAACCAGGGGGTAGAAATCGTAGTCACCGGCTGGGCGCAGCGGCTCATGCTGTAATCCCGGCAGTTTGGGAGGCCGAGGCGGGCAGATTATTGAGGTTAGGAGTTCGAGACCAGCCTGGTCAATATGATGAAACACCGCCTCTAGTAAAAATACAAAAATTATCCGGGCGTGGTGGCGAGCGCCTGTAATCCCAGCTACTCAGGAGGCTAAGGCAGTAGAATCCCTTGAACCTGGGGTGCGGAGGTTGCAGCGAGCCAAGATCGCGCCACTGCACTCCAGGCTGGGCGACACAGCGAGACTCTGTCTCAAAACAAAACAAAAGGAAAAGAAGAGAAAAGAAAAGGAAACGCAGGCACCCTGAAATCGAAACTTGTTAGGACCAACAAGCCAACGACAGACGAATCCGCGGGGTCCTGCGACAGACACGCCAGCCCCGCCGCCACAGCACAGGGTTCTGGAGGTCGAGCTGTTCTGCGGGTTCTGCGGCGGCGCTGGGAAGAGACGGCGCCCGGGCAGCTCCCCTGTCACCGGCTCGGAGGAGCGGCGGGCTCCCCTAGCCCAGCGCCGCCGCCGCCGCCCGGGAACGCCAGGCTCACCCCAGCTGGGGAAGCTCCGAATCCCTCAGATCGGCGACCTGAGTGCTGTCGCCCCGAGAAAATGGAGGCATCGAGCAACGAGCTGTGCTGAGACCGAGAGACCTCAGTTCTGCGAAATGTCGGTGCCTGGAGCTTGCGAATGACTGCAGCCGGCGGGTTGTCAAGGACAACATTCCTTATGGCGCAACCAACGGCGCTGTCACCAAGAAACTGGACTCTGAGAAAAAAGAGGGTTTCGGCCACCGAGAAACTCCGTGCCACATGTGCCGTGACAGCAAAACCGCCCGCTCCGCGCCGCTGGTGAAAGAGCTAACGAACGCCAGGTGCTGCGACAGTGACACCGGGACTAGAAGGCCTCGGATGGAGAATGGGACGCCCAGAGCAAGCAGGAAAACGTTTTGTTTGGCTCAACTAGCGCTGTCGCAACCGGAAAACTGTCAGGCCAGTGCTGCTGCGGAGGCGCATGTGAGAAACAGGTGATCCGAAGGAGGAGTGGCTCTGGGCGCTGGACTCGCTGGTGTGAGAATCTGGCTGCGCTAGGACCCGGCAAGCGCGGGCACCAGGCGAACGCCAGCGACTTTGCCAGACAAATGCATGTCTTTTTTGGTCGCCATTCAAAGATGCAGCCGGCAGTCAGCCCCGGCTCTGAGAAACAAGTGGAGGTGTCAGCCATAAACCCTCCGTTCAGGGAAAAGAGTCGCTGCGACGGATCGACTGGCCGTTGGGTGGAACTTTCTTTGGTGGCCTAGTGACTAGAAAATAAAAACGAAAACGAAATAAAAAACTGCTACTGACATTACTCCCACGCTCCCTCCTCAAGTCAGTGGCTTCAGGCTTAAGAAAACCTGTGTTTTTCTTGGCTGAATCGTGATCCCTAATTACTGAGGGCCCCGCGACCCACCAAGTGCGATTCGCAGAGGGAAAGGAGCTGGAATAAGGATGCAGAATGGGACGGTTTTGGCTCCTCCAGGAAGAAAGCAAAACAAATGCAGGTCGCGAACACTTTACATTGCAGGAAGCTGCTCTTCCAGTGGCCGCGGCTAGGTCCTTCCACACCACCTCTCTGTCCTAGGCCTTCGTCCCGGTTCAGCCCTCACGGATTCTAGGCTAGCGGTCAACAACAGCATCCCTCCGGAACCTGGAAACTCTAGGTCCGAGATCTCGGTGAAGAATGAAAGGCACAGCGCCGCTCAACCCAGGCTTCAGGCCTGCCCCGCTGGTCCCGTCCCTTCCCTGTGGGATGGAACTCTGTGGGAATCGCTCCTTATTCTGATGGTTCACTCATTCAGATGTCCTTGATATTTGGGGATAGTTCTAAAACAGCAGGGGAGAAAAATGGACTGCGAGGCTCCGGTGTTGGACGTGAAATTGGCAGTGAGACATCCGCCTCTAAGCCCAGGGAAAAGCTTAAATTGTGGTTCTCTGTCTCTAGCACCGTGATCTTTGAAATGCGTTATTGATTTTCTTCTTTCTTCTGGGAAATGCAATGCAGGTGAACTTGTAAGTGTTGAATCCTCCCTCTCCTCACTTTTCAATCAGACCGAGGCCTACTTCCTTTCTGATAAGAAATACGGAACTGCCATTGCTCAGTAGGAAAATGTCCTTTCTACAAGCATTCATATTTCAATAAAAATCTGCACTTTGTGAGTTGAGCCCCGTCAAAGAGACCTACAGACCCTGCCATGAGCATCTCCATCCACACTCATCATTTCCCATTTTCACCACTTCTGCTCCTGTGCAAACCAGTACTATCCTTTTCTGGGGGATCCTAGGCAGAAGCGAAGGCAGGACAAAGGCAGAGAAGGCACTGCCAGGTAAGGAAATCTATTTTGCCCTTGCAATTCTGTCTCCCAAGGAATTTGCCTCAATATCTCCCTCCCACCATACCCCTTCTTCAGCTAGCCAAAACCTTCCCTGCTATTTGAGGCTCCTCCAATTGCCTCCTGGTCCTGTGGTTGCAAGAATAAAGGAAAAACTACACTGTTCTCACCCACATAGTTACAGACACTATGAAATAGAAGAGCAGTCTGGAGTCATTGCAAAGCAAAATACCTACCATCAGTTCTGTCTTCCTATTTCTTTTTTTTTTCTTTTGAGACAGAGTCTTGCTCTTCACCAGGCTCGAGTGCAGTGGCGCGATCTCGGCTCAGTGCAACCTCTGCCTCCCGTGTTCAAGGATTCTCCTGCCTCAGCCTCCTGAGTAGCTGGGACAACAGGAGCGTGCCATGACGCCCAGCTGATTTTTGTATTTTTAGTAGAGACGGGGTTTCACCATGTTGACCAGGATGGTCCCGATCTCTTTACCTAGTGATCTGCTGGCCTTGGCCTCCCAAAGTGCTGGGATTGCAGGTGTGAGCCACTGTGCCCGGCCCTCTCTTCCCATTTCTACTCCAGCTTCCCATCTTAGTAAAAAAAATCTGTGAGCAGCACCCTGTAGCGGGAAAAGGTAACCTGTCTTGATGGGAGTCCATAGGAGGCTGCAGGCTGCTTCCCTACAGAGACTGATATCAAGGTAGCTGCAGAATTTAGATTCTAATCCTAGTGTGATTGGAGGTGGGGTAGATTCCAGGGAGGTCAGAAAGTGATCAAATACAAAACTGTGCTCCTTTGGAGGAGGTCATAGGAACTTTGAAGTATGACAATGGCTAGTAATTGGGTAGAATTGGAGCAGGCTGGTGATGGCAGTTTTGTGTGGGTGGTAGGACCTAGGAATCAAACTTGAGGGCAAATTGTGGAGCACATATGACAAACGATGTAGAGCCTTTCCTATTTCCCTTTCCAGTGTGTTATCCAAAACAATAAATAATAAAGAATTAAGAAAGACTAATATTTTTATCAATCTCATTAAGAAAAATTGCATCAAATCAAGATAACTATAATGATAAATATTGTTAGAATATTATTAACCAAATGAAAGTGACACAAAACAAAAACAGGGGGTGGATGGTGGGAGGGATCAAATAAAAGCAGTCTCCAACACTCAGGCAATTTGCACAGGTGAATCTTCTGGCCAGTTGTTATGTTGCAGGAAGCTGTGCAACTAATGAATGAGGAGGCAGGAATCCATATTAATACTTTCCTGATACAGAGAAATTCTTGGATTTAACAATCTGCTTCTTTGTCAGATACTGACTTTTGATTATAGGCTCAGAAAAGATAACAGTTATAATCACTTAGTCTAGTAGAGTAGGTAAAAGAAAGACCGTGTAGGAGGCTAGACAGAAAGCAAAAGGTAAAAGTGCCACGGGGTAAGTCATCTAGAGTTGAAAGTGAAGGACTGTGCTTGGTACCAATGGAGGACTCCACCAGGTCAGGTTAACCTACAAAAAATGAACCATTGGCTGTTGATCTCTGGGACTGAAGATTCACCCTATCCCATTCCTGTCTAGCCTCAGCTTTACATTCACTGTGTAGCTCAAAGGTTTTTTTTTTTTTTTTGTAAAACACTCTCCACAAATGTTTGATAGATTATAAAACCCTGTCCTAAGACTTTGTCATCCACAGACAATTGTCTTATTTTCAGTCCTCTTCAAAAGGTCGTTTATAATTAGCTATTGGACTTTGATAGGTGTTTTTGAATGCAGGTTTCTAATTACTCTGGAGATTGTGACATTAGAATAAAGAAAAATGTGACATGAGTCTGCTTGGGAACATTATTTTTTTAAAAAGTGGAATAGAGGAGTAAACTTTTAGGACTCTCATGGAGAGCTGAAATATTCGTGAATATCAAACAGGAGTTAATTGCATGGACTGAACAAATAGAAGACTGAAATGATATTGTTGACTTTTTTGCTAAAAAATTGCTGATCCTTAAAAAATTGCTGATCCTTTTTTATGTTTTCCTGAGTCAAGGAAACTTTACTTTTGAGCTATTGACAGCTTTTAAAAATTCAGTAAAGTATACTCCAGTGAACAAAATTTGGAGCATATTTGTTTCTCTTTACCTGATTTCTCCAGAATTTGGAAACTATTTGTGAATATTCTTAACTTATGTCAATGTAGTTATTTGCATAAGTGCAATAAGAATGTTTTCTTTTGCAACAGAACACCGTTGGAGAAACTGGTTATTTTACCAAGGCTTTGACTGAAATGGTGTGCTTTTCTTTAAGGAGTCAAACTTGACTTACAGAGCCAATAAAAGCCCCTTGGGAAAACAGGCCCCAAATCTTGTCTACACGGTCCCTATACAGGGTTTCTGATTTGTGGTAAGTAAAGAATGTCACTTTTTGACAAGCCCAGGAGCCCCAAGTGATCTTGGGACCTCTAGAGGAGGGGAATTTACCCAACTCATATGTATTCGATGGTACAAAGCCATGGCTGGGCTCGGCTTTTAAAAAGTCTTATCTGAGACTTTTTCTACGGAACAGAGTTCCATCAAAGTCATTTAAAAAGGCTTGTGTGAAAAATAATTGTTCTTGCGGCACTTTATACAAATAATTAGGCCAAGTATAATAAAGCGAATAGGTCCTACCATGATTTCTCTTTAGTAAAAATGGGAAACTGGAGAGAGAAAAATTATGTTTCAACAACTACAGTATACATGCTGTTAGATTCTAGTCTTGCCTAATGTTATTTAATTTTTATTATTTTCTACAGTTTGGACTGAATTCCAAATTTTTTTTCTGGCTAAAAGTCTCCAAAATGATGTTTTCAATTATTTTCTTCTGTCTTTTCCTTTCCCTTCCCCATTTTTCCTAATTTTAAATCACTGAAAACGAAACTGTGCTTTCTTAAAGCCCTGCAAAATGAAGCTAGACAACTTAAACTTCAGAAGTAAATAAGAACAACCTATGTACATACATAAACCACTCTCATACCTGCCTGCTGATGTATGGACTTCAAAGTATTATGGCCCATATTGATTTTCCAGAATTATCTTTTTTGGTTTGTTTGTCGCTGTTTTTCTCCTTTCCTACCCATATTTTCTCTTCATAGGATGCGAGACTTCACAACCTGCTAAAAATGAGCCCTCCTAATAATGTGTGTCCTACCCAACTGGGAATAAACCATCGTAGCCATGAGAGATCAGATGACTCTTCTCCTCCAAATATCATGTTAGAGGAGATTCACTTTCTTGTAAAATGCTTTATCTGAAAGAATTTAAAAAGAAACGGGAGGAAATGTGAAGGAAAATAAATCCAGGGACCCCCAAATCACTAAGCCAAAAGGAAAAGTTAAGCTGGGAGCTTTAGGGCAAACCTGCCTTCCATTCTATTCCTAAAGAATATAGCTGCTAAGTTGAAAAAGTTACATACCGGCCAGGCAAAGTGGCTCACGCCTATAATCCCAGCACTTTGGGAGGCTGATGTGGGCGGATCACCTGAGGTCGGCAGTTTGAGACCAGCCTGACCAACATAGAGAAACCCCGTCTCTACCAAAAATACAAAATTAGCCGGGTGTGATGGCACATGCCTGTAATCCCAGCTACTCGGGAGGCTGAGGCAGGAGAATTGCTTGAATTTGGGAGGTGGAGGTTGTGGTGAGCTGAGGTCCTGCCATTGCACACCAGTCTGGGCAACAGGAGCAAAACTTGCTCTCAAAGGAAAAAAAAAAGCCACATACCTCCCTCACCCTCACAAGGAATTTCTTTGTGGACAAAGCACAGACAGAACTCGAAGTCATCCCTCTGCTCACTGAGATAAATGCATATCTGATTGCCTCCTTTAGAAAGGCTAATCAGAAACTCAAAAGAATGCAACTGTTTGTTTTTTACCAATCTATGACCTGGGAGCCCCCTCTCCACTTTGAGTTTTTCCGCCTTTCCAGACGGAGCCAATGTACATCTTATGTATATTGATTGATGTCTCATATCTCCCCAAAGTATATAAAACCAAGTTGTGCCATGACCACCTTGGTCATATGTGGTCAGGACCTCCCTGAGGCTGTGTTATGGGTGCGTGCCCTTAACTTTGGCAAAATAAACTTCCTAAATTGACTGAGACCTGTCTCAGATATTTGATGTTCACACTATAATGGATAACTGAGACTGATTAAATTATAAAGAAAAGATTTTTATTTTGGCTCACAGTTTTGTGCTGTACAAGCATGACACTAGCGTTTTCTGTTGAGGGTGTCAGGAAGCTTCCACTTATTGTGGAAGACAAAGGAAAAACATGTGTATCACATGGTGAAAGAAGGAGCAAGAGAGAGAGGGAGAGGTACCGGGCCTCCTTTTAAACAACTTGATCTCCTGTAAACTCATTATGGCGGGGAGGGCACCAAGCCGTTCATGAGGGATCTGCCCCCATGACCCAAACACCTCCTACCAGACCCCATCTGTATATTGAGGATTACATTTCAACATGATATTTGGAGGGGAAATGTCATCTAAACTTTATCAGAGAGAAATGAATGTAAACTCCGCAGGTAGCATGTATTAGGCTATTATTGCATGCTATAAAGAAATACCTGAGACTGGGCATTTTGTAAAAAACAAAACAAAACAAAAGAAGGTTTAATTGACTTATGGTTCTGCAGGCTGTACAAGGAAGCATCGTGGCATCTGCTTCTGGGGAGACTTCAGGAAGCTTCCAGTCATGTTGTAAGGCAAAGGAGGAGCAGGAACATCACATGTCAGAGTGGAAGCAAGAGAGAGAGAGAGTGGTGGAGAGTTGTCACACACTTTTAAACGATGAGATGGTGCAAAAGCTTACTATTGCAAAAACAGCATCAAGCCATGGAGGAATCCACTCCCATGACCCTGTATCTCCCACCAAGTCCCACCTTTAACATTGGGGATTATAAGTCAACATGAGATCTGAGCAGGGACAAACATCCATACTATATCCCAGCACACTCAGCATTAATCATTAGGTCAACTTGTCCCTGACCTGCTTCCTTATAGTTGTTTACTGCCTATTTTCTCAGAAGTATGTAGACTCTGCTACAAGATCATAGTTCACCTCAACTACTTTATAGATAACAACTTAATATTAAGGAAACATTAAGTTTTCCCTTTGAAATATTGTTTCAGGTCCTGCATGCCAGTAAAACTACTCATGTCAGCTGTTCTGCAGGATCCCATGAGAAGGTGAGTCACCAGAAAATGCAGTTTCCACATCCTGATGATTTCATCTCCCTACCCCAACTGATCAATTTCTCCAATTTTCCAGCCTCTCACCCTCCACAATCCCCTTAAAAACTGTAGCCCAGAACTCTCTGGAATGATGAATTTGAAGGTTTGCTCCTGTCTCCTCACTCAGTAGCCTGTAATCATTAAACTCTTTCTCTGATGCAAACTCTGCTGTCTCAGTGTAATTGGTATGTAAGTGTGCAGCAGGCATATGAATCTGTTGGTCCTGTAACAGTTGGGATGCAGTGGCACAATTGTAGCTCACTGTAATCTCTACCTCCTACACCTAAGGGAACCTTACCACCTCAGCACCCGGAATAGCTAGGACTTTAGGTCTGTGTGCTACCACCCATGGCTAATTTATAAAATAATTTTTTTGTAGAGACAGGATCTTTCTATGTAGCCTGGGCTGGTCTCAAACTCCTGGCCTCAAGGTATCCTCCCCACTCTGCATCACAAAGAGCTGTCACTACATGTGTGAGATACCATACCCTGCCCATGGTAGAATATTAACACATGGGTGTGAAATGTTGGCTTCAGTCTGGCATGTTATTACTTTATTAACAGTAAAGAATAATATCTGATCATGAAATTCTGTTTTTTTTGTAAATAGAATATTTTCTATTTACATTGATGCTTTTGTAAATAGAATATTTGACTCTGATGAAGACATATTATAATTTCACTATGGATATGACCTGAAATGGAAAAAATTGACTTACAGAAAAAATACACCAAAGAAGTCACCATTTTATATTTGTTCTTATTACAATTATCTTTCAAGCCATAAAAAACAAAAATTAGTGATTTTATTAACAACTGAGAAGATTATTTTCTGCCAAGCAATCTCTAAACATTAACTTTTACTAGGAATGTGTTCATGAAAGGGACTTTGTAAAATAGGAGCAAATTTGACCTCTTATTTAATAATTCAGAGATGAAATAAAATATAATACATTATTTGAAAAGATATCCAGGAAGCAGGAAGTACAGTCAGGGATCCCAGGAATGGGTGTGGTGATGTCTGTTGCACCAGGGCTTAGAGGGCAGGATCTTTCCTCTAGAAACTCTGTGTGTCAGGCATGCCTAGACAAAATACACCTATATTTGATGTTTTAGCATATCAAAGAGGTATTGCTTGGTTTAAAGATGAGGCTCAGTGAGTTTACACCACAGTCCAAGATCACAAAGGTAGTTCATGCTGGAGCTGGATTGAAGTCCCAGGTTATCAGGCATTCATATCAAGTAGGGAAATGAGTAAAGAAATAATTAGGTTGGGTTTTGAAAAATAAGAATCCTATGCCTTACATAAAATTGTACCTTAAAAATTTTTTTGGCTGGGCGTGGTGGCTCTTGCCTGTAATCCCAGCACTTTGGGAGGCCGAGGCAGGCGGATCACAAGGTCAGGAGATCGAGACCATCCTGGCTAACACGGTGAAACCCCGTCTCTACTAAAAATACAAAAAATTATCCGGCGCGGTGGTGGGCGCCTGTAGTCCCAGCTACTCCGGAGGCTGAGGCAGGAGAATGGCGTGAACCCGGGAGGCGGAGTTTGCAGCAAGCCGAGATCGCGCCATTGCACTCCAGCCTGGGCGACAGACCGAGACTCCATCTCAAAAAACATAAAAATAAAAAAAAAGGGCAAATATGTTGAGCTAATATGATGCTTTTTACAGTATTTTTTTGCAAGACCCTTATATGTTATGTGATTATATGCATTTTTTTAAGTTATTCTCCTTCCTCTGTTATTCCTACTTCCACTGCAATTCCTCTCATCAGTAACTACCAGTTTTAACATTTCAGTATCCAAAAAAGAGGTGGATGGAGTCTCGGCTGCATATGCTCATGTTGCACCATGGACGAGTGATGTAATGCCTTTTGCCATTTTGCATTTCCAAATATACTCTCAAATGTATTCCTAACAGTGGCGTTTGCTACACAATGAAATAATAGAAATAAAATATAATACATTATTTGAAAAGATATCCAGGAATTATTTCAACATTTTTCCTTTAAATTAATTTCTGAATGGAAATGACAGTCATGAAACCATTCCTATAAACTTTATAAAGTTAATCAGGGAAAATGGGAGAAGGAGAATAAAAAATATATCAAGACTGCAGTACATTCAGCATTAATGATTAGGTCACCTTGCTCTCTGGCCTTCTTGCTCATAGTTCTTTGGTGCTTATTGCCCCAAATTATGAGAATAATTATGCAGAATAATTATACCCTCTCAGAATTATGCAGACCCAATCACAAGATTATAGTTTCCCTTAACTGCTCTGTAGAGAACACCTTTAACATTGTAAAATGCCAAGGTTTTCATTTGATATATTCTTTTATGTCCTGAAGACTGATAAAACTATTGATGCCAGCTAGTCTGAAAGACCCCATGAGGAGCTGGCTCACCGAAGAATGCAGTTTCTATATTTTGATGATTTCATCCCCTTTACCCCAAACAATCAATGACCCCAATTTTTCAGTTTCTTGCTCTCCACAATCTCCTTTAAAACTCCAGACCTGGGCAGGGCATGGTGGCTCACTCCTGTAATCCCAGGACTTTGGGAGGCTGAGGTGGGCAGATCACCAGGTCAGGAGTACGAGACCACTGAAACCCCATCTCTACTAAAAATACAAAAATTAGCTGGGTGTGGTGGTGCACACATGTAATCCTAGCTATTCAGGAGGCTGAAGCAGGAGAAGGCTAAGGCAGGAGAATCGCCTGAACCCGGGAGGCAGAGGTTGCAGTGGGCTGAGATCACACCACTGCACTCCAGCCTGGGTGATGGAGCAAGATTTTGTTAAAAACAAAACAAAACAAAACAAAAACAAACACCTCCAGACCAGAATTTCTCAGGGAGGTGGATTTGAGGGTCCCTCCTGTTTCCTCACCTGGCTGCCCTGCTATCATTACATTCTTTTTCTGCTGTAAGCCCTGCTGTTTCAGTGTTTTGGTGTATATTTATGTTACTGCACAGCAGGTATCCAAACCTGTTGGTCCTGTAACTATCAGGCACATCTTTTGTATTGGTTTGTCTTGTGGTTTTTTTTGTTTGTTTGTTTGTTTGTTTGTTTGTTTTTCAGATGGCCTAATTGGATTATTTCAGCAAGCTAAGTAATTTGAAGAGAGAGGCTAAGCCAATGTAGTACTAGAGCTACACTGGCCTTCTTTGGCTTAACATTTGTCTGGAATTATAATTTCCTCAATCTAAGAAACTAGTCATTGTAAGATGTGTCGTTATTTCTTTTTTTATTTTTTATTTTCTTAGTATTTATTGATCATTCTTGGGTGTTTCTCGGAGAGGGGGATTTGACAGGGTCATAGGACAATAGAGGAGGGAAGGTCAGCAGATAAACATGTGAACAAAGCTCTCTGGTTTTCCTAGGCAGAGCGCCCCGCCGCCTTCCGCCTTCCGCAGTGTTTGTGTCCCTGGGTACTTGAGATTAGGGAGTGGTGATGACTCTTAAAGAGTATGCTGCCTTCAAGCATCTGTTTAACAAAGCACATCTTGCACCGCCCTTAATCCATTTAACCCTTAGTGGACACAGCACATGTTTCAGAGAGCACGGGGTTGGGGGTAAGGTTATAGATTAACAGCATCCCAAGGCAGAAGAATTTTTCTTAGTACAGAACACAATGGAGTCTCCTATGTCTAGTTCTTTCTACACAGACACAGTAACAATCTGATCTCTCTTTCTTTTCCCCACGTTTCCCCCTTTTCTATTCGACAAAACAGCCATCGTCCACATGGCCCGTTCTCAATGAGCTCTTGGGTACACCTCCCAGACGGGGTGGCGGCTGGGCAGAGGGGCTCCTCACTTCCCAGACGGGGCGGCTGGGCAGAGGCGCCCCCCACCCCCAAGACAGGGCCGCGGCTGGGCGGGGGCTGCCCTCCACCTCCCCGACGGGGCGGCTGCCGGGCGAGACGCTCCTCACTTCCCGGACGGGGCGGCTGCAGGGCGGAGGGGCTCCTCACTTCTCAGACGGGGCGGCCGGTCAGAGACGCTCCTCACCTCCCAGACGGGGTGGCGTTGGGGCAGAGACACTCCTCAGTTCCCAGAGGGGTCGCGGCCGGGCAGAGGCACTCTTCACATCTCAGATGGGTGGCGGGGCAGAGGCGCTCCCCACATCCCAGACGATGGGCAGCCGGGCAGAGACGCTCCTCACTTCCTAGATGGGATGACGGCCGGGAAGAGGCGCTCCTCACTTCCCAGACTGGGCAGCCGGGCAGAGGGGCTCCTCACATCCCAGACGATGGGTGGCCAGGCAGAGACGCTCCTCACTTCCTAGACGGGGTGGCGGCCGGGCAGAGGCTGCAATCTCGGCACTTTGGGAGGCCAAGGCACGCAGCTGGGAGGGGGAGGTTGTAGCGAGCCGAGATCACGCCACTGCACTCCAGCCTGGGCAACATTGAGCACTGAGTGAGCGAGACTCCGTCTGCAATCCCGGCACCTCCGGGGGCCGAGGCTGGCAGATTACTCGCGGTCAAGAGCTGGAGACCAGCCCGGCCAACACGGCGAAACCCCGTCTGCACCAAAAAATACAAAAACCAGTCAGGCGTGGTGGTGCGCGCCTGCAATCCCAGGCACTGGGCAGGCTGAGGCAGGAGAATCAGGCAGGGAGGTTGCAGTGAGCCAAGATGGCGACAGTACAGTCCAGCCTCGGCTGGGCATCAGAGGGAGATGGTGCAAAGAGGGAGAAGGGGAGGGGGAGGGGGAGGGAGAGGGATGTGTCGTTATTTCAATACTACTAAGAAAAATCTGCTAATTAAACTATGTCACAGTTCTGAAAGATCACCAGATTTAAAATGTATACCTGTTTCAGAGATATGAAAATGGCAAATGACTTATCTTATGACTTACCTTAAAATTTAATTAAATTCAGGTATTCAGTTCTTTATTTTTAATTCTTGGTGTCATTTTACTTTGTTTACTTCTTGTCAATAACAAGGAGCTTAGAGTTGTAATTTTAAAAATATATTAATATGATTGCATTTCTCTTTTTACAGAGTAGTTCAAAACATTGAAAAAAATTGTTTATGTGGGGAAATGATTTCCCCCCTCCAATTTCCATAAAGTAACTTCTTATAAGCAATTTTATATTCTTGCCCTATTTTTTAGTTCTCCCCCAAGATTGAATGGTAATTTGTGACAGGCCCTCTGCCAAGTGTAGTTTCTACTTTACCTTATTTACTTCTCAACTGGAAATCATGGCACAGAGAATTATCTAACTCAAATATTGTCTGACGTAGAGCTTGGGAGCAGACCTGGACTTAAAAAGTTTGGTCCCTCCAATTCTGTTCCCTTTCTTTTAGCCTGCTTTGCTTGGAAAATACACTTTGTTGTAGTTTTGTAGTGTGCATGCTTTTCCATTTTCTCTATTTTGTAGAGGCACAGCCTCACTCAGGGAGATTTTAGGTGGTGCAGTTTTGTCTGTGGATGGATGGGTAAATGTGATTTTGCCATTCAGTGTTAAGAAATTCATTTTTGGTGTAAATTTAAGGTCTATCTTTCAATTTAATTTTTTGTGGATATAATTTTTTGTATCCCTTCTCCCAACTCTCTAAATCAACATAACCAGGGTGAATTCTGAGTTCGTTATTCAATTGCTTATTTTTAATTTAGATTTATTTATCAATATGTATCTACATATTTTAATGGACATTTAAAAAATATTAACTTTATAAAATATAACCATGATTTATGTAGTCTTATCAACCATTTTTTTTTTTTTTTACTGAACATTATATTCTTATGGTGCAACCAGACTTTTGAGTAATTTGATTTACTTATTTGGACTTTGTAAAATACTCCATTTTGAAAATATACCATAATAATTTTCATCCACTCTCCTAATAATGGAGTTTTGGATCCTCCCATTCCATCAGGTTTTTGTTACTGTTAAAAGCGAAGATACCAACATTCTTTTACATATTTCCTGGTATGCATTTATGTGCAAGAACTTTTCTTGGGAGTGTGCTCTGAAATGGAATTGGTAGGTTTTGAGATATGTGACTTCCAGCTTCATAAGACAACAGATTCTTTTTCAAAGTGATGGTACCACACATGTTCCCACTTACAATACATAAGGTACTCTAAAGTTTCATATACTCTCTAACACTTGGTATTGTCAGGTATTTTAACATTTAATCACTGAAAGGGTGAAAATAGCAGCAGCCCACAATTGTTGAGTCAGGCAACTTCACCCCATATGGATGTTGTTGATCGCCAGAGGATTCCCTCCACAGATGCCCATTCCTGATTCACCATTTTGATTTATCAGATTCTGTTCATGATTACAATTGTTATGAGATAATCCTGGCACTGTAACATCTTCCCAAACTGAGAAGAAGCTAAGGCCCATTTTCGTGCTCTTACCTTTTATAATACTGCTAATTCAAGGCTATTGGAGAGCTTGTTTTTTGTAGGCCGTTCAGCCAGTTCTAGCTAAGAAGTAAACATTGGAAACGTATTTGAAACAAACAAACAAACAAAAAGGTTTAAGAAAGTTTTAAAAATAAAACTGCTTTGGAAACTGCTTTACCCAAAGTTTTTGTCCACAGCATTAATTGGATTACCTATCAGGGCAGATAAAGTTTAGCCATGAGGATAGGTCCCAATTTTGTCAGAAATAATTCGGATCCAGCTGTCTTCTGTAAAATAATGAGTTTCTGATGCCATGTCATGGCTAGAGTTTCACGGTAACATCCATTTGATCTTTGTGTGTATGGATACGTCTTTCTGTGTATGTTACATGTATTATCTGTTATGTCTACAATGGCACCACATTGGTTTATAAGTAAATGAGTGCTCATAAATTTAGTAAGAAAGCCCAAATGCTTTTCAAATTTATGTGAATTTAGTAATCTTTAATAATAAGCTTGCCTTAAAATTATTGACAAAATAAAAATAGAAATGTCTTCAGAATTGTAGGCATACATTTTTGTCTGGGTTTACTAATTAGATGAGTTTTATATTTGCCTTTGCTAGATATTTTAAAGAGCAAGGATTTGACATGAGTATTATAAGACCGTAAACTCAACCAAAAACAGAATCTTCTTTCTTTGAATGACTTTTTTGATAAATAAGACAAATTTAACATTGTTGGTTCCATAAGAACAGCTAATTTTTCTGAATTATTAGCAAAAATGCCTGTGTGTTTAAGATTTTTGCTTAGGCAAACACCTGATATTCACAGGCTATGCAAATGGTTAACAAAAAAAAAAAAAAAACTTTGAGCGATGATTGTCTAATGTCTCAATTCTAACAACTAATCTAGATAAACTGCTACAAATAAATAAATTGAGTAAATATAAATAAAATCAATGCTTGTAGGTTAATTTTTTTCTCTCTCTCTCTTTTGAGACGGAGTCTTGCTCTGTCGCCCAGGCTGGAGTGCAGTGGCGCGATCTCGGCTCACTGCAAGCTCCGCCTCCCGGGTTCACGCCATTCTCCTGCCTCAGCCTCTGGAGTAGCTGGGACTACAGGTGCGTGCCACCATGCCCGGCTAATCTTTTGTATTTTTTAGTAGAGACGGGGTTTCACCATGTTAGCCAGGATGGTCTCGATCTCCTGACCTCGTGATCCGCCCGCCTCGGCCTCCCAAAGTGCTGGGATTACAGGCGTGAGCCACCGCGCCCCGCCAGTGATCTTTTAATGTAACTTAAAATCTTAAAATTATTTCAGTTACCATTGAATGTCTGAGTTATTTCCGAGTTAAAAAGAATTATGACATAGGGCATTGGTCACACTTTTGAACCAATTAATATGAAATAAAGTCTATGCTACGAGTTAAGCATTAGTGAATCTCAATGAGCTGAATAAGGTCCAGTCTGGAAGGTAATCAAGGAATAAACAGGGATGGACCCAATGGATGCCTGTATACTTGCCCCCATATAGGCGAGCAATGAATGTGAAACAATACCACCTGCCACAGGGACACTCTGAAATAACCCAAATAATCCAGGGTGTTAGAGTGAGACACTATCTCAAAATTAATTAATCAATTATTTTATTACAATAAATTAAAATAAATTTATAAATAAATAATTTAGTGTCAACATCTAGTTTATGGGTGTTAAATCGGAACCCATAAACTAGATGTTAACATTAATTAATTTATTAATTAATGTATTTGAGGGAAGAGGAGAGTTTAAAAGTCCCAAATGGATGTATTCTCTATGGCACATTTTTATATCACAGTCTTCTGAAATGCTTGCAGAAAGAAATGAGTCTTAGTTGCTGTAGGTCCTGAGATGGGCAGAGATTATGAGAGCGAGCATCACATAGACTTGGTGCTATGGACAGAATTGTGTTCCCCCAAATTCATGATAATTTCGTTTAGCTAATCCACAAGGTGATGGTATTTAGAGATGGGGCCTTTGGGAGACAATTGTGTTTAGATGAGGTTATGAGGGTTGGGCTTTCATAATGGGATTAGTGCCCTTATGAGAAGGGGAAGAGATATTATGTCTCTCTCATTCTCTACCCTTCTCCATCTCTCACTTTCTCCCCCTTTCTGTCTCTCCCTCTTTCTCTGTGCCATGTGAGAACACAGCTACAACATGGCGATCAGCAAGACAGGAAGACAGCCCTCACCAGGAGCTGAATCACTGGCGCTTTGATCTTGCACTTCCAGATCCTGGGCAAGACCCACCAGGGCAGACTTCTGTAGCTGCCTGGAATTGTCAGATCTGGAATTGTCTGATCTGGAATTAATGCCCTGGAATGATGTGGTTGTTAACTCAGAAGGCACAAGGCTAAGAATCTTCCTCTGGTCCTCTTTAATCTGTCCCCACTCCTTGTTATTTGTCTTATTTTGATTTTCAAGTAAGGAATTTATTTTCCCAGTTAACGTAACCAACCAGCCCATGCCACAGCATATTAAACCAAGAAGTACAAATCCAAGAAAGGTAATGTCTTTATTCGGTTGCAAAACTTTGGGAAATCAATGTAGTACTTTTTATTACAATAAAAGCATATTTTTATTAGAGACATATATTATTCTAGTGATAATTTTCGCTCTAAATATATTTAAGTACTAAACAAACACTGGTTTTTAATAATGGTTTATAGCAGAGCAAGTTATTTTATACGAATTAAGGTCTTTGAAAACTACACAGTTTCTCCTTTTAAATTGAATTCCTTCATGCAAGCTGTTGAAGTTTACAGCAACAGGACAATTGTGTGTATATAAGAGATGGCTCTGCTTTGTTCTGGCATGGGACCAAAGCCAGGTAGGGGTGCAATGTGTGAAAAGTTTTAAAATTCTATCTTGATTCAACATCAATGCCACCTTCCAAGCACTTTTAAAAAATGTTAAAACGTTGTTTATACAC
Organism: Pan troglodytes; assembly: GCF_028858775.2. Taxonomy (NCBI): domain Eukaryota; kingdom Metazoa; phylum Chordata; class Mammalia; order Primates; family Hominidae; genus Pan; species Pan troglodytes. The sequence continues at coordinate 69,817,938 of NC_072402.2, forward strand.
CATTGGTGAGTGTAAATTATTTCAAACTTAGTGAAAAACAGTGTGGTAATTCCTCAAAGACAAAAAAACAGAAATATCATTTGACCCAGAAATCCCATTACTGGGTATTACCCAAAGGAATATAAATTGTCATATCATAAAGACACATGCATGTGTATGTTCATTGCAGCACTATTCACAATAGCAAAGACATGGAATCATCCAAAATGCTCATCAAAGGTAGACTGGATGAACAAAATATAGTACATATACACTATGGAATACAATGCAGCCATAAAAAAGAACAAGATCATGTCTTTTTCAGGAACATAGACAGAGCTGGAGGCCATTATCCTTACCAAACTAATGCAGGAACAGAAAAGCAAATACCATATGTCCTCACTTATAAGCTGGAGCTGAATAATGAGAACACATGGACACAAAGAGGGGAATAACAGACACTGGAGCCATTGAAGGTGGATGGTGAAAGGAGGGAGAGGATTGGGAAAAATAACTAATGGGCAGGAGACGTCATAATTGGGTGATAAAATAATGTGTACACAAACCCCTATGACAAAAGTTTATTTAACAAAGCTGTACATGCACCCTGAAGTTAAAATGAACGTTAAAAAGGATTGCTTTCAAAAAATCGTTAAATTTTCACATAAATACTGGAAGCCTCAAAATCAGACAGTCATTTCAAACAACACGAATTTCAGGTGATCGCTTTTATTTAGAGGCCATGCATCTCTTTGTTTTGATGTAATGTCACATTCTTATATTAGCCTACTTTAAAAAATTCTACTTAAAAGATATTTATATTTTTAAAATAAATATATTGCCAGCTTGGAGAGACGTGGAGTACTTGACGTTGTCTTCACATTTTCATTATCAATTCTCTACAAATGCTGCCGCCGCCGCTGCCATCGAAGTTCTTATGCTTCCTCTTGGCGGAAGCTGTCAGTTCTTCAGTCTTAACATGTAATTTATGTATGACCCATTTCAGTGCTTCCCGGCCTTTATTAGCATTTGAAGGTATAGTTCTTGCCATCAGTCCTTCAAGGTAACTGCTGAGGCTACCTCTCTTCAGTGATTATGGCTTCTTGAGTCAAAATAGTTTTTTTGGGAGTCCCGATGATGTGGTTTGTGTATAAATCTCTCATCTACTGAAATCATATTTGTAAGTGAAATATTAGTAGATTTAAGTTCCATTGTTTTCTCTACAGGATTAACTACAGAATGTTCTAGTATATATGTTTTGCGTTTTGCTGCACCAGTAAGAGTTTTGCAGTTCCCACTGTGCGGAGAAGTCTGTGCAACTCTCTGGAGGGATCTATACGTCTGTTTAACACGTCAACCCACACCACGCTCGGGTTCACAGGGCTTGGATATTTCTGCATTGCAGCTGTTGTAACAGTTTCCCACGGGTGCTAAAACCGTGCTCTGAAGCCCGTATCTTGATGCTGCAGACAGTCCGAGAAATATCTGGGGACCGCAGGGGAAGATGAGGCAAAGAGGTTACATCTGCCCCACGCCATAAAGAGCACTCCAGCCAGCCTCGCAGTATGCGGGCACCATCGGCCTCACGCGAGGGACTTCCCAAACCCCTCTTTCACTCCTTATGACAACGTAACCTTTAAACCATTTAAAGCGGGGATCCCCAACTCCCCAGGCAGCGAACCTTAGCGGTCGGTGGCCTGTTAGGAAACCTGCGACACAGCAGGAGGTGACTGGCAGGCAAGCGAGTACTACTGCCTGAGCTCCGCTTATCTGACGTGACTTAGATTCTCATAAGAGCGCCAAACCTATCGTGAACTGCGCATACGAGGGATCTACCTTGCGCACTTCTCCTGAGAATCTGACGCCTGATGATCTGAGGTAGGACAGTTTCATCGCCAAATCATCCCTGTCTCCCCAACCCCCCACCCATGGAAAAATTGCCTTCCCCAAAACCAGTCTCTGGTGTCACAAAGGTTAGGGGCCCCTGATGTAAAGAACACTGTTAATGTCTATTTCCTGGCTTCATCTGGAGGGCCACAGTCAGTTTTGAAGCAACTCCAGCAAGTGATCCAACCAGCTGTCCCCTCCCACTGTGTTAGTATCCACAGCTCCTTAAAGGCCCCCTGGAATTTAGACTAAAGCAAGATTGAGCCACTACACGGAAGCCTGGGCGACCCAGTCAGCAAGACACCATCAAAAAAAAAAAAAAAAAAAAAAAAAAAAAAAAGGCCTCTGAGCTGGGTCCCTGTCCCTTTTCTGTCTGCTTCAGGCCCATCTATACCAATCTTGATTTACCAGCTTGAAATCAATTCCACAGGTGGAGAATAGGGAAAGGCTTTATTCAATACATGTACAGTTTCAATGGAAGAGCCATAGCAATTTTGAGTACATCTACAAGAACAGTTCTTTAGCATATTGCATAATATTCATTACATGAAGAGAGTTTCTCTAAATAAAAAATGTTTAGGACATTCAGGAGAGGAAGAACAAATTAAGGAATGATCTCCACAGCAGAGACCTCCAGGCTCTTGTGGGTGCAGGGCACAGTTCCAGTGTAAAAGTCCGCAGGGACAGAATGAGGGTCCCCACGGGTATGCCTCAGGCTCCTTCCAGCACAGTGTTCGTTGAAGCAGGTAGTGTCGCAGGCTTGCAGAAAGGCTGGGGTTCCTCTCGTTTCCGGGTTCCTTCCTGATGGAACCCTGGGTTTTCAGCAGCTTCCGGGGGCGGCCTGAACTGCAGAGGGCGCCATGGGCTTGTGTCCTTCCACCTCCGCAGGCGCTGGCATCTCCAGGCTGCATCAGGCAGCTTTGGACTTCGCCGTCGGTAGCATTTGCGTCTTCTTGAGGTGACTGGAGCCCGTCTGTGGTTTCAGCCTTTGATTCCTCGACATGGAAGTCTCGAGGCCGTTTTTGGCCCCTCTCATCTCCGGGAAGGGCTCCGTGCCCGGTGGAGGCGCGGTGCAGCCAACAGCTCCCAGCAGAGCTCCCGTAGAGCTGATGGCATTGGCAGGAGCGGCGGCTCAGCACAGGGAAGTTATCCAGTGCCCAGGCCCACGCTTGCTCTCGGTTCAGGTCCCGTGGTATATGGGGCTCTGGACCTGCTTGCCTCCAAGACAGCTCTTCCAAGGTTGATGGATGGAACTCCATAGCTTCAGCCTTCGGAGACTTGACCAGGCCTAGCTAGTCTAGGAATAGAGCAAATGGCTCAATCCATCACTGACTGTGGGTTTTTATAGCATTCTGTCTTGTACAGGAAGTCGGACATAATCCAATCATGTGGGGATTAACACTTATTTGCCTTGCTCATTGCTTCAGACCGTGAAAGGATTATGGTGAAAATGTTATCATTTCGGAAGGTCCTATTGAAAGTCCTTGGGTTTTTATTGGATCAGGTGGTAACAGGGTGGGGGGGCGGGGGTGAGAAAATGGGTCCAGTTATTGGCAGTTTTTTTTCATTTCAATAAGAAATTGGCAGTTTTCAATATTTCACGATTAGATGAGATGTTAGGTGTACACCTCTTACAGATATGTTTTATCAGATTAAGGGAATTCTCTTTTTCAATTTGCTATGAAGATTTTTATATTAATAATAAAACAGGGTTGAATTTTCAAATAGCTTTTTTTTGTATCTTCTGAGATTATCATATATTTTTTCTACTGCTAATGTGGACAATAACAAATTGATTTTCAAATGACAGACCCAAGTTGACTTCCTGATAAACTCCATTAGATTATGATGCATTTTTAAAAAGTATATTACTGGATTCAGAATGCTAACATATTATGATTTTGCCCTGTAATTTTGAGAAATATTCCCTGATGAAAAAACTGAGGAGGGGACACTAGAGTGATGAATGAAATGTGCATATAAATACTTAAACTTGTTGATATTTAAAAAGGCCTTTCTATGTATGTGGTTGTCCCACTCAGCCAAAGACTTTTCAAATACAGGGGCCATGTTTCATTTGCAGCATGTCAACAGTCAAGATTGGCCTCAGTCAATTCTATTTTTGAAGAGACTCTGAAACAAATTTTAATACAGAGTGAATTTTTGAGTATTCCAACAGCAGGGGAAAAGCACTGAGGTATATGAGGTGAGCAGAGAGACATATTTTATTTCCTGGCTTTTCCCTCAAAATATTACTGAAGTAAACACTTGTGTGAGATTGCTTTATTAAAGAGTGCTGTCCTTAGAAAGTGGGAGTGAGAAGAAAGAGGAGAGGGGCAGGGGTGAGCATATTCAATGCTGTGCTTCCTAGTTGCTCAATCTTGTATCAAGCATGACCAGAGGTGACTTTATTATCAAACCAATAAAGTTTAACTTTAAGGCAAACTTCCAAAGAGTTTGTAAAACATTTGTCCTAAAGCATTTTTGTAATTCTCTCAAAGAAAATCCTCTACTACCTGTATGAATACTGATTCCACAAATTTGAATCCACTCTGAACACCACTGATTTTTCGATCTTATGAACCATCTTCTGAGAGGCCGTATGAATAACTGCTTCTCAGTACAGTCCACTTAGGAGGAATAAAAGGATGGAATATATCCACTGTTGGAGAGATAACACAGTTCTCCCAACAAAAGACCCCAGTGTACCAAATAGAAGAGAGAGGGAATACTAGTATTGAGTTGGCATTTAACATGCATGTAAGGTAGCCTGAGAGCTACAAAGTTAGGCGTCATCTCATACATTTTCAGCAGAGCAGGGGGAAGCAGGATGAATTCCTTTCTTTCTTCAAATAGAGAACACCTTACAATAGCATCTTGCTATCTGCTGAGAGACCCTCAGCTCATTGTAGGGGTACTTTCAAGAAATGTCTACATATTATTTGTCCCATAACCTTGGATAAATTGCTACATTGTAAAAACTTGAGATTCAGCTTTACCTTTAGAAGGACTAATCTAAATTCCAATGGCTCAACTACGGATTAAGACTCACCATATTAAATGTGATGTTACTGTTGCATTTTTATATGGTGTGTAGGAAAAGAAACAAAACACTCTCAAATAGTATAAGCATAAGAAGATTTATTATGGGATAAAAGTCACTTAAAATCTGATAGAAAGGTGTAGACACAGATTTTAGGCTGAATGTCAGGGAATGATTTTCTGAGCCACATTACAAACTGGTTCCCTAAAAGAAGTTGCTGTCAGAAATTAGTAAACACTGTAATTAAACAATTCAATGAAAACTAAATCAAAACTTCCATCTTTATCTAATTACGTATCATGTTTGCCTAGAAGCCAGTAGGCCATCTTGTGCAGAAGACTACAAGATTCTTTTAGTCTAGATACCTCCCACTGAGGTCACTGATAGCCATTATTTGCTTTCTCTCTGTCCATGGCTGTAATAAACTTTTTAAAAAATTATCATTATTATTATTTTTTATTATGCTTTAAGTTTTAGGGTACATGTGCACAATGTGCAGGTTAGTTACATATGTATACATATGCCATGTTGGTGTGCTGCACCCATTAACTCGTCATTTAACATTAGGTGTATTTCCTAATGCTATCCCTCCCCCTTCCTCCCACCCCACAACAGGCCCCCGTGTGTGATGTTCCCCTTCCTGTGTCCATGTGTTCTCATTGTCCATTTCCCACCTATGAGTGAGAACATGCGGTGTTTGGTTTTTTGTCCTTGTGATAGTTTGCTGAGAATGATGGTTTCCAGCTTCATCCATGTCCCTACAAAGGACATGAACTCATCATTTTTATGGCTGCATAATATTCCATGGTGTATATGTGCCACATTTTCTTAATCCAGTCTATCATTGTTGGACATTTTGGTTGGTTCCAAGTCTTTGCTATTGTGAATAGTGCCACAATAAACATACATGTGCATGTGTCTTTATAGCAACATAATTTATCATCCTTTGGGTATATACCCAGTAATGGGATTGCTGGGTCAAATGGTATTTCTAGTTCTAGATCCTTGAGGAATCGCCACACAATCTTCCACAATGGTTGAACCAGTTTACAGTCCCACCAACAGTGTAAAAGTGTTCCTATTTCTCCACATCCTCTCCAGCACCTGTTGTTTCCTGACTTTTTAATGATCGCCATTCTAACTGGTGTGAGATGGTATCTCATTGTGGTTTTGATTTGCATTTGTCTGATGGCCAGTGATGATGAGCATTTTTTCATGTGTCTTTTGTCTGCATAAACGTCTTCTTTTGAGAAGTGTCTGTTCATATCCTTTGCCCACTTTTTGATGGGGTTGTTTTTTTCTTGTAAATTCGTTGGAGTTCATTGTAGATTCTGGATATTAGCCCTTTGTCAGATGAGTAGATTGCAAAAATTTTCTCCCATTCTGTAGGTTGCCTGTTCACTCTGATGGTAATAAACTTTTTTTTTTTTTTTTTTTTTTTTTAAAGGAGTCTTGCCTTGTCACCCAGGCTGGACTGCAATAGCGATCTCGGCTCACTGCAACCTCCGCCTTCAGGTTTCAAGCGATTCTTCTGCCTCAGCTTCCTAAGTAGCTGGGATTACAGGTGACTGCCACCACGCCCGGCTAATTTTTTGTATCTTTAGTAGAGACCGGGTTTCACCATGTTGGCCAGGCTGGTCTCAAACTCCTGACCTTGTGATCTGCCTACCTTGGCCTCCCAAAGTGCTGGGATTACAGGCGTGAGCCACTGCACCTGGCCAACTTTTTTTTTTTTTTTTTTTTTTTTAATTTTAGAGACTGGGCCTCTCACTCTGTAGCTCAGGCTACAATGCAGTGGTACCATAATAGCTCACTTCAGCCTCCAACTCCTGGGCTCAAGCAATCCTTTTGCCTCAGCGTCCTGAGTGGCTAGCATTACAGGTGGACACCACCACATCCAGGTAATTAAAAACTTTTTTTGTGTGTGTAGAGATGGGGTTTCACCATGTTTCTTGGGCTGGTTTTGGGATTCTAGCCTCAAGTGATCCTCCTGCCTTAGCCTCCCAAAGTGCTGGGATAACTGGTGTGAGCCACTATGCCCAGCCCATAATAAAGTTGTTCTAGTCTTAGAATCTTTGTAATTTATATTCTCTCATGATGGTAACTCCACCTTCAGATTTTTTTTTTTTTTTTTGAGACAGGGTCTTGCTCTCTTGCCCAGGCTGGAGTGCAGTGGTGTGATCTTGACTCTCTGCAACCTCCACTTCCCATATTCAAATGATTCTCCCACCTCAGCCATTGAGTAGCTGGGATTATAGGTGCGGGCCACCATGCCCAGCTAATTTATTTGTATTTTTAGTAGAGATGAGTTTTCATCATGTTTGCCAGGCTGGTGTCAAACTCCTGGCCTCAATGATCTGCCCACCTTGGCCTCCCAAAGTGCTAGGATTATAGGTGAGCACTGCACCTGGCCCGGATTTTTTTTTTCTTTGCTTTGTTCATTGCATTATTCGTATCAAAGTGGAAGTATCTCTGATAATTCTGTTTTTACTACACTAGCTAATATAGCATCCTCCTAATTACCTTTCCATCTAACTTGCGTTAGGTTTCTTGATAGCATTTATCACATAAACACTGTCTTATTTATTTGTTGTCATGCTTACTGCTTTATTTTTTTCAGCCCCTGATTGTGTCAAACACTTTATGGCCAAGTCCATTTCTGCTTGTTGATCACTTATCTCTGGAACTTTGATCACTTTGTAGCACAATATAGACACTTACTATCTGTTAATGAAGAGACAATGTATTAAAAGGCCGGGTGTGGTGGCTCATGCCTGTAATCCCAGCACTTTGAGAGGCTGAGGTGGCAGGATTGCTTGAACTCAGGAGTTTGAAACCAGCCTGGGTAACATAGGGAGATTCCATCTCTACAAAAATTTAAAAAATTTTTGGGTGTGTGGTGTGCACCTGTAGTCTCAGCTACTTGGGAGGCTGAGGTGGGAGGATTGTTTGAGCCTAGGAGACTGAGGCTGAAGTGAACAGTGATGCCACCCCACTGCAGACCGTGTGACAGACCGAGAACCCATCTCATTAAAAATAAAAGCAAAATAAAAAGAAAGAGTAGTCCTCAGAGCTCTATAACTGATTATAAACCACCGTAAGAAAGTATCAAAGTAAAACAATGATTGTGGATGACAAAAGAATTAGAACAGCCATGGTTAAAGACACAATTGATAAGGAAATTTGGTTGTATCTATGGCACATAACAATTTAATATAATAATCATAATTAGTTCTGATAACATATTCTAAGACATATCAGAATCACAAGAATCTCATACAATTTTGGAACACATACTAATAACACATTTATATAAATACAAGCCAAAGAAGTTTACACATCATTTCATATTTGATAATGATGATTTTATTATACCAAGTAAGCCAAATATGTCTCTTTGGATTTCAGGGGATGTAATGTCAAAAAAATTAGTGAGACCAAAACCCTGAATTTAGATTTAGATTTTGGAAAGTTTGTCAAACATCAAAGGTTGAAAACACAATATCACAAAATAGCATCACAGGTCATTGTAAAATAAGTCATTCATTTAGTCAAAGTGGTAACTCAAATATTTTAAAAACAAAAAGCAAAAACTTTTACTCTTTGAGACTTACTTTCCCAAACAATAAAACCTAATAAAGACAGGATGAAGTCAATGAAATTTACAGACAAATCTATTAAATTTTAATCATCTTGAGTGTAAGATATAATTTTCGTAAACCTTCTCATAACCTTTCATAATTTTTAAGTAAGGAATGTGTTAATGCTCCAAGAAAACATTGTTAATCTGACACAGGAACCCACATGCTTGTCTTGCATCAGTGTTCCTTTGACATTAATGTTTAATTTATAGGCTGGCCACGGTGGCTCATGGCTGTAAAATCAGCACTTTGGAAGGCCTAGGCAGGCAGATATCTTGAGTTCAGGAGTTTGAGACCAGCTTGGGCAACATGGTGAAATCTTGTCTCTATAAAAATACAAAAATTAGCCAGGCATGGTGGTGCACCCCCGTAGTCCCTGCTACTTGTGAGGCTGAGGTGCCAGGAGTCTTGCCAGGCAGAGGTTGCAGTGAGCCAGGATAATGCCACTGCACTCCAGCCCAGATGACATAGCTGGACTGTCTCAAAACAACAACAAACGCAACTGTTTAATTTATAGAGAAACTCTGAACTAATTTTATCTCTTAAAATGGATCCTTACAAGCTCACACACCCACTTCTTCTGCAATAGTCCCCGGGACTAGAGGGGTTGAATAGTTTTAATTTCTTGACCCATGTCTTATGGCTGCAGCTTATTCTGATTTTCATCTTCTCCTAGGTCTGAAGATGAGGCTTCAATTGCTGTCAATGTTTAAGATTTAGCCAGAGTTGGTGACTTTTTTAGATCCAGGAGTCAAACCTGTGTGACTTAGTAGCACAAGGAATTTAAAAGAAATACAGAAAGTTACATGGATATAATAACCTTAATTTTTACAAATCTTCCCAAAGAAGAAGTGTGGTGGGGAGGTTGGGGAGAAGAGGTTGAGGGAGGAAGCAGGTCACAATTGAATTCTTGGCTGTTCCAGGATAGCTGGCACAAGTATGGGGGCCACACAAGAAATAGAAAGTGAGAGGACAGGGCCTAGAATATACTGAGCTTAGGGCTTGCAGCGTCTGGGGCCTTGGGGCCTCTTCTGCAGAACCCCAGGCCTCTGGCACATGGGGAAGAAAGTGCTGCGCTATCGCTTGTGTCCAGGAAAACCAGGAACTCTTGGACTCAGGAGCCATGAGCTTTTGCAATTTTATACTCTTCTGGCCCTGGGTGTTCCACATAGGTTAGGAACCTGGCTGGTGACATTAATCCTAGAAGCAGATTGCATATGAAAACGGAATTAATGACATTAACATCAAGTTCTATCATCTCATGTGAAAGCTATCCAGAGTCAAATAGTTTGTCTCAGGGGATGAAAAGAAAAATTAGTACTGGGCCTATGAAGAGAAAGCTGTTCTGGGGGACCCTGGTTTATAGAAAGTTTATCATTTCCCCAAGTCAGATTGCTACTCCTGAGCAGAGACTGGAATTCTGTTCTGCCGGGAGAAAAAGACTTATGGGTGACTATCTATAAATGGACATTTGGGATTTTAGTGAAGAGAATGCAAGAGCGGGTGCCCAGTTCTCTCTCTCTCTCTCTGTAAAATACACATAAAATTTACCATCTTAACCATTAAGTGTACAGTTCATAATGCTTTGCAACCATTGTCATCATCCATCTCCACAACTCTTTGTGTCTTCTAAAAGTGAAACTCTGTATCCTTTAAAGAATAACTCCCCACTTTCCTCTCCCCCATCCCAGGCAACCACCTTTCTGCATTGTGTCTATGATGTTGACTACCCTAAGTACCCCATGTAAGTGGAATCATACAGTATTTGTCTTTTTGTGCCTGGCTTATTTCATTTAGTATAATGTCCCTTAGGTTCATCTGTGATGTAGCATATTAACATTTCCTTCTTTTTAAAGGCTGACTGTCTGTATGTACCATGTCTTGCTTATCCTTTCATGTGTGAATGGACACTTGAGTTGCTTCCTCATCTTTGCTATTATGCGTAATGCTGCTATGAACTTGGGTGTACAAATATCTTCCTGAGACTCTGCTTTTAATTATTTTGAGTATATGTCCAGAAGTGAAATTGCTGGGTCATATGGTAACTCTATTTTTAATTTGTTGAGGAACTTTCTGTTTTCTACGTTGGCTGTACCAATTTACATGCTTACAACAGTGCATACATAGGGGTTCCAAACTCCTTATGTCCTTGCCAACTTTTATTATCTTTTTTTTTTAATAGTAGCCATCCTAGTGGATGCGCAGTGGTACCTGTATCTCATTGTAGTTTTGATTTGCATTTCCCTAAGAATTAGTGATGCTGGACATATTTTTTTCATGTGCTTATTGGCCATTTGTATGTCTTCTTTGGAGAAATGTCTATTTAAGTCCTCTGCCCATTTTTGAAATGGGTTGTTTGTTTTTTAATGATGAGTTTTAGAAAGTGTTAATTTATTCTGGATAGCAATCCTTCATCAGACATATGTTTAAAAATATTTTTTCCCATTGTAGAATTGTATTCAAACTCTATCAGTGGTTATTGGCAAGCAGTCTATTATCAGTGCATTCAGGGCTATTCATTCTTTCTCTGCTCCCTCACCACACCCCATTGATCAGTTATTGTTTCAGAAACCAGAAAGTAAGAGGCAAGGGGAAAAGTACACAAGGGAATTTCTGGCAATTTTTCATCTTTAATGATTTTTCTCTTCCCCCCCCACCATTTTTTTTAAAACATGTATTCCATTAGGGTCTTAACGCCCGCCAGAAGAACATTTCTCTCTCTCTCTCTCTCTCTTAAGACGGAGTCTTGCTCTGTCACCCGGCTGGAGTGCAGTGGCACCATCTTGGCTCACTGCAACCTCCGCCTCCCTGGTTCAAGTGATTCTCCTGCCTTAGCCTCCAGAATAGCTGGGATTACAGGTGTGCACCACCACGCCAAGCTAATTTTGTATTTTTATATGGTCTTGATCTCTTGACCTTGTGATCCACCCGCCTTGGCCTTCCAAAGTGCTGGGATTACAGGCATGAGCCACGGTGCCTGGCCGAACATTTCTGTCTTAAATGTATTTTTCTGACAACCCTCTTCCTGTCTGTTGTCGTATCTCCCAGACCTTAGAATGAGATCTTAGGTAAGGAGGTCTTACTAATTAACTGCACTGTTATTGCTCATTTTTTTTTGCTTTTGAAAACTAGGTCAGATGAAATTCAAGCTATTTAGAGAGAAGTACCACAGTTTCTCTCACCCCTACTTCACAAGTTGGTAACAATTATGAGACCACAAGTTGGTGACAACTATGAGAAAAATGATAAAACCAGAAAATCAATGTAGTTAAATAAAAGCACATCAGTGCCTACAACATGCAACAAACTCCTCAGTCCCTCAAGTGGTCCCTGTTTCATAAGCAAACACGAACTGGAGGTATCGGAATTGAGGATGAAATGGCAGAAGTATCATCCCGTGATTAAACATGTGAACACTAGCAATGCTCTTACAATTTACTATGAAATGACTGATGATTATTTTCTGGATATGATACAGCCTCAAAACAGTGAGGGAGGCACAGAGAATGTTGGTGACAGGAAAAGATGGAAAGGGTGAAGTGGATATCTTAGTTAATAAAGAAGTGGGGTGAAAGGGGTTTAGAAAGTAGCTTCCAGAGAAGAAAGTCTGAGCTTTCACGCACTACAGAACTAATACTGGGGAAAACTTAGCCCCCAGAATTGCTGGAAAGGAGTAATTAGAATAAAATCCTAGTTAATATTTATTATTTTAAATGGTGCTAGACTATGCTTAAGGAAGGATACCCATTAACCTCACTGATATAATGAGTACTGCAATTATATCTGGTTTTACTAACAATGGGAATGAAACACAAGGATTAAACTAACTTCTGAAAGTCAAAGAGGTGAGAAATTTGAATCACAGCAGGATCACGCCAGAATCCTAACATTTAAACCACCAGCCTACAACAGGCTAGGTATCTGATTTACCATGTCTGATTTCACCTTTGTCCCAGAACTCACTCCCATTCCAAGAATGGGATCCCCAGACCACAGAGGCACCTGTGACTTCCTTAGACTTCCAGGAGACACTGGATAGGAGGCTTAACCTTGTGTGTGGTTTTTCTGGAGTGGGAGGGAGGGGGTGGGAAAGGGAGGAGGGTTTCAGAAAACACTGGTGGTGATGACAGAACAATCTGAAGATGCTAGTAGAGACCCTTAACACACTCTAATAGAAAATATCTTAGGCCTGCCAAAAGAACATTTTTCTCTTAAATGTATATTTCTGACGTCTTTCTTCCTGTCTGTTGTCCTATCTCCCAACCTTAGAATAAGATCTTAGGGAAGGAGTTCTTGCTAATTAACTGCCCTCTTATTGCTCATCTTTTTGGTTTTGAAAAGTAGGTGAGACAGGGCTGGGCGCCACGGCTAACACCTGTAATCCCAGCACTTTGGGAGGCTGAGGCGGGTGGATCACCTGAGGTCAGGAGTTCGAGACCAGCCTGACCAACATGGAGAAACCCTATGTCTACTAAAAAATACAAAATTAGCCAAGCATGATTGTACATGCCTGTAATTCCAGCTACTCAGGAGGCTGAGGCAGGAGAATCTCTTGAACTGGGGAGGTGGAGGTTGCAGTGAGCCGAGATCACGCCATTGCACTCCAGCCTGGGCAACAAAGAAACACTGAAAAAAAAAAAAAAAAAGAAAGAAAGAAAAAGAAAACTAGGTCAGACAAAATTCGAGCTCTTTAGAGAGAAGAACCACAGTTTCTCTCACCCCTAGTACACAAATTGTGACAACTATGAGCCCACCCTGATTAAAGAAAAAGGTATAATTTGACAAGTCTGGAGAAACATAGATAACACTGGTTACTGCATAGAATCAGTAAATATGCTGACTCTAACTTGAAGCACTGTTTTGCACTATAAGTAGAACTAACTCTATAGAGGTTCAATTTCTCCAGAGGATGATATGGTACTCTCAGCAATGATAACTTTACTTTAGCAATGATAACTAGGAACTTATGCTGCAGTGTAGGCACTCTTTAAGTTGACTTACTTGGACATTTTCATAAGGAATCTCAAATTAGACTTTTAAAAGCGTCTAGATGCTAGGAAACCAAACCAGGATCTTGCTATCATACTTTGCCTGCAATACCTAGAGATTTGGATGAATTCTCCTTTTGTTAAGATTCTCCAAATATCCTGATGTTCCTGGTCCTGTCAGGAAGTGACAATTCTTACTCACCTGTAAGGAAAGGAACCCTTTTAAACCAGGACAATTTTTCATGTCTGACTGTGTTTCTGTTCCTAAAAACCATGAAGGAAATAAAACAGTGATATTACATTCAACATGGTAACTCTAAATCCTTGTTCTACCAGTAGAAATATAATATCTCTAGGGATTAAGCCCGGTCTCCAGAATTTACCCAAGACCATAGGAAAATGACATCCAGATGTTTTTAAAAAGCACCCACAGGATGAGCTGAGGGTCTCTCGGTATACAGGAAACTGTCACAAAGTGTGCCTTCTTTTCTTTTGAAGCAGTAAAAGAAGTTCTCATAATTCCTGAGGCTTTGCTCAAAACACATGAGATATGGCCCAGCTTTATAGTTGTTGTCATGCTACCTTACATGCATGTAAATCTGTTAAGGCTAACTCAATTAGTGTTCTCTCTCTCTGTTGGGTACTCAGGGGCCTTTTCGTTGTCAGGATTGTTTTATTTCTCCCACAGTGGATATATTCTTCTCCTTTCTTTCCTTCTAAATGGATTATTCTTAGAAGCAGTCATAGACAGGGCTTCCCAGAAGATGGTTCCATGTGATCAAGCAAACAGTTATGTTCAGGGTGGGTTCAGTTCGTAGAACCTAATATTCACACAAGTAGTAGAGGATTCTCTTTTTAAAAAAGATGGTCGGGTGCGGTGGCTCACACCTGTAATCCCAGCACTTTGGGAGGCCAAGGCAGGTGGATCTCCTGAGGTCAGGAGTTCAAAACCAGCCTGACCAATGTGGCAAAACTCTGTCTCTACTAAAAATACAAAAATTAGCCGGGCATGGTGGTAGGCACCTGTAATCCCAGCTACTGGGAGGCTGAGGCACAAGAATCACTTGAATCTGGGAGGTGGAGGTTGCAGTGAGGCGAGATCATGCCACTGCACTCCAGCCTGGGTGACAGAGTGAGACTCCAACTCAAAAAAAAAAAAAAAAAGAATAAAAATTTACAGTACGAAATTGCAGACCTGTTCGAAGGACTCCTAAAAGCTAAGCTTCCTTACCTGCATGGTTAATTTGCCTGTGGCCCTGCATGATACCCCACATGGGCCAATGAGGTAGCACAGCATTGAATTGCCCCTTACCCCTTCCTGTTCCACTTCCCTCTCTTAAATTCCACTTTCTTAAAAAAAAAAAAAACTACTTTTGAATTAAAAAGTCTCACATAAGTTTTCACTTTAGCTAATGCTTCCTAGGGAAGCCAGACCAATAAAATATGCTGCTCTGCTTACCTTATATGCTTTGACTTTTTTCCTCTGCTGTCTGAATCCCCAATAATACAATCTGTATTGAAAAGATAATGAGGATGCCTACAAATGTGGAATGATTCAGATTAATATTGACCTTTGAACAGCCTGAATGAGACCTCTTGCCAGAAATTAAAAAGTCTGCTTGAGTGGGGCAGAGAAATACATTAAAAGGCCTTTTTAAGTATCAAGCAAGTATGAATATTTGTAAGCCCATTTTGTTTATTACTCTTGTCAATTTCCCATTTTTGGTCAGCCAATGTCTCTCATGATCACAGATGTTAAAAATTATGAATAATGTATTAGCATACTGAATCCAGCAATATATATATTTTAAAAATACATCATGATCTAGTGGGATTTACTCCAGGAACTCGCATTTGAAAATCAATCAATATTATTCACCGCATTAACAGTAAAAAGAAATAAAACCGCATGATAATATCAGTAGATGTAGAAAACCTTTTTAAAAGTTAACCTCTCTTCATTATTAAAACAAAAAATATCTTAACAAATTAGAAAAAGTGGATTCCCTTATTTATCTAAAAGTGTATCTATAAGAGACGTACGCTTAATATTCCACTTTGAAAGAAAGAAAAATGTTTTACCCCAAAATATATTCCTTTGACATATTTTGAGATGGCTGTCAGAGGCAGCAAAAGAAGTAGCTCTGCAATGCCATCGTGCATTGATATATACAGGCCTTCTCTTTTCCAGATGTAGGAAGGATTAATGAGAGTCTGACACCTTTAAAGGTCTTAAGGAAACAGTTCTCTGAGGGATGCTATCTGTGAGGTTTCATGTACATAACAAGACTACCATTGCTAGCAGACCTCATCTTCTCTCCCTCCTATAACCATTTCTGCCATGATCCACTTCTTTCTGTAACCTCAAGATGATATATAAGCTCCTGCACCTCACTGGGGGGTTGGGCAATCATACATTTTGTATGTGTTTTCCCCTGTTAATCTTCTGTTTTTGCGAGTCGATTTTACAACAAAGTTTCAGAGTGCTAAGAGAAAGATTTCCCTTGGACCCTAGAAATTTGGTGTTGTAAGCAGGAACCCAAAGGTTGGCTCTTTTGGAAGCCCACAGTTAAGGAAAACCAGGAGCTAATCAGCCAGCCTAAGGATAAGAATTTCTTACCAGTCAGATTCCAGGCCCCTCTCTGTGGAATTTGGTTAAGTAGACAGTAAATATCACTCTTTGTTCATTTTTCCTGTCCAAAATTTTGACAGATGGGAGAAAAGAATTTGTGTGACCAGTGCTGGTGTATTGACTATGGTGTACTTTCTGGTACTTTGTGGTAAGAATCATATTGTTTCATCCATTTCCTCCTAGAGTAGTCTTTTCTTTGTCTTTCTCTTTCTGTGTTGTTCTGTCATAAAGAGGTGTAAACGTTGAGGTTTTTCTCTCATCTTGTTTTGTTTTGTTTGAGATGGAGTCTTGCTCTGTTGCCCAGCCTGGAGTGCTGTGGTGCGATCTTGGCTCACTGCAACCTCTACCTCCTGGGCTTAAGCAATTCTCCCACCTCAGCCTCTCAAGTAGCTGAGATTACAGCTGCGTGCCACCACGCCTGGCTCATTTTGGTATTTTTAGTAGAAACGGGGTTTCACCATGTTGGCCAGGCTGGTCTCAAACTCCTGACCTCAAGTGATCTGCCCACCTCGGCCTCTCAATGTGCTGGGATTACAGGCGTGAGTGTTTTGTTTTGTTTTTTAAGAGACAGCGTCTTACTCTGTCACCCAGGCTAGAATGCAGTGGTGCAATCAGAGTTCATTGTAACTTCAAACTCCTGGGCTCAAGCCATCCTCCTGCCTTAGCCTCCCCAGTAGCTAAGACTACAGGCACATGCCACCATGCCCAGCTAATCTTTTAAAAATATTTTTATAGAGATGGGTCTCCCTACATGCCCAGGCTGCTCATGAACTCCTGCCCTCTCAAAGCACTAGGATTACAGGTGTGAGCCACCATGCCTGGCCTGAAATAATCAATATGCCAGAGGTATATTGATATATTGGCATACTGGGGTGGTGTATTCTGGTGTCTTACAGTCGCATTTTGAGGGAGTGTGTCCAGAATAATCAACTCAGAATTTAGGTTGCTATCTTGAACTGGAGTGTTAGGGAGAAGGGACACAGTAAAATCACACGTACCCCTATGTTAGAAGATGGGCCTTAAATTTACACTAAAAGTTGATTTAACACTGAATGGTAAAATTACATTTATCTATTCAGCCACAGGCAGAGTTGTACAAACTCATACTTCCCTAAGTGAGGGTGTGCATCTACAAAATGGAAATGAGAAGCAAGCCCAGTACAAAGCATGTGCTTGCCGCAGTTTTCAGTTGAGAATGAAATCAAATAAAGCACAAAATACAGTTGGCACAGTGTCTGTCACAAATAATGATTTTTGTGCCATGAACCACTCAATATGTGAGAAGTAAAAGATGAGGCAAGAAGCTGAAAGTATTTATGATAAAATGAACCTTATAAAAAACCAGAGGAGTGAGGAATATGATTTTGCCACTTGCCCAACCATTTCAATGTATTGAACTACATTGTGAAAAAACAAATACGATCATATAGAAGTCAGGAGTTCAAGACCAGACTGGACAAAATGGCGAGACCCCCTCTCTACTAAAAATACAAAAAAATTGCTGAGCATTGTGGCTGGTGCCTGTAATCCCAGCTACTTGGGAGGCTGAGGCTGTTGCGGGAAGTCAGGGACCCCGAAAGGAGGCACCGGCTGAAGCCATGGCAGAAGAACGTGGATTGTGAAGATTTCATGGACATTTATTAGTTCCCCAAATTAATACTTTTATAATTTCTTATGCCTATCTTTACTGCAATCTCTAAACATAAATTGTGAAGATTTCAAGGATGCTTATCACTTCTCCAATCAATGCCCTTGTGATTTCCTATGCCTGTCTTTACTTTAATCTCTTAATCCTGTCATCTCGTAAGCCCAGGAGAATGTATGTCTCCTCAGGACCCTGTGATAATTGCATTAACTGCACAAATTGTAGAGCATGTGTGTTTAAACAATATGAAATCTGGGCACCTTGAAAAAAGAACAGGAGAACAGCAATGTTTAGGAAACAAGAGAGATAACCTTAAACTCTGACTGCCGGGAAAAAGCCAGGCGGAACAGAGTCATATTTCTCTTCTTTCAAAAGCGAATGGAAGAAATATTGCTGAATTCTTTTTCTCAGCAAGGAACATCCCTGGGAAAGAGAATACGCACCTGAGGGTGGGTCTATAGATGGCCCCCTTGGGTGTGGCCATCTTCTATGGTCGAGACTGTAGGGATGAAATAAACCCCAGTCTCCCATAGTGCTCCCAGGCTTATCAGGAAGGGGAAATTCCCGCCTAATAAATTTTGGTCAGACCAGTTGCTCTCAAAACCCTGTGTCCTGATAAGATGTTATCAATGACAATGGTGCCCAAAACTTCATTAGCAATTTGAATTTCACCCCGGTCCTGTGGTCCTGTGATCTCACCCTGCCTCCATTTGCCTTGTGATATTCTATTACCTTGTGAAGTATGTGATCTTTGTGACCCACACCCTATTCGTACACTCCCTCCCCTTTCGAAAGTCACTAATAAAAACTTGCTGGTTTTACAGCTTGTGGGGCATCACGGAACCTACTGACATGTGATGTCTCCCCTAGACACCCAGCTTTAAAATTTCTCTCTTTTGTACTCTGTCCCTTTATTTCTCAAACCGGCTGATGCTTAGGGAAAATAGAAAAGAACCTATGTGACTACTGGGGCAGGTTCCCAGATATGAGGCATCAGAATAGCTTGAACGCGGGAGGCAGAGGCTGCAGTGAGCTGAGATCACACCACTGCACTCCAGCCTGGGCAACAGAGCCAGACTCTGTCTCTAAATAAATAAATAAATAAATATTAAAAAATTACAGCTCCAATCTCCATGCTATTTCTAAGAGGTAAATAAACTAAAATGGCACTTAAGGTTTAAAATAAAGGAGTGGCTATCTGAATTTAATCAATTCTAGAGTAAATATTTTTCTCACTTTACTGTCTCTGAAACAGGTATATATTTTTAAATGGGTAGCCTCCTACAATTATGATACTTTAATTTGCAGCATTTTCTCCTGTTAATGGTATACTAATAATGTCTCAGGTGACCCCTTCTTAAAGAGTTCCTAATCTCGGCTTTATTTTTATTTCATTTTATTTTTTGGGACAAAGTCTCAGTCTGTCACCCAGGCTGGAGTGCAGTGGTGCCGTGAAGGATCATCGTTCACTGCAGCCTGGACCTCCTGGGCTCAAGAGATCCTCCCACGTCAGCCTCCTTGGTAGCTGGGACTACAGGCACCCGCGACTGCATCCAGCTAATTTTTTAAATTTTTTGTAGTGGCAGGGTCTTGCTATGTGCTTCGGGTGGTCCTGAATGCCTGGGTTAAAGTGATCCTCCCGCCTGGGCCTCCCAAAGCGCTGGGATTACAGGAGTGAACTATGGCTCCCGCTCAGCTTTGCCACTAAAATGCTCTGCTGGGTGGAAATGAGGAGTGCGAAGCAGTGGGTGGGGCTTTTCTTTTACAAAGGCTCCGCCTGGGCTGTTCCTTCTGGTGAAGTGCTTGTAACTGTTTAGGTGGAAACGATGCCATTTTTCCTTTGTTCTCCCGTTCCTAAGACCAGGGATGAGCGTTCCCGCATCATCTCCCAACCTCACCCTGAAGATACCATGCAACAAATTCCATCCTTTTCTGGTTGAACCTGGGTAGAGGACAGGTCCAGAGGAGCCTAGCAAAGGGCCTTCACAGGTCAGGAGATCCAATATGAAGTCGCAATTCTCACCCACTCCCAAGGCATTTGCCTTGATCTTCCCCTCCCACCATACTATGTCTGCTAGCTAGTTTCTCCCTGGTATTTGAGGATCCTCCAATTGCCTCGTGGTCTTAGGATCATCGTTAACTGCATCCTGGACCTCCTGGGCTCAAGAGATCCTCCCACCTCAGCCTCGCTGGTACCTGGGACTACAGGCACCCGCGACCGCATCCGGCTAATTTTTAAATTTTTTTGTTGTGACAGGAACGCTCCCGGTAGGGTCTGTAGGTCTCTTGTGAGGATTTCATGCGGATGTGTAGATTTTTCTGGAAATGTGAAAGCTTAGGGAAAAGGGACGTTTTTCTTCCGGGCAGAGGCAGTTCCATATTTCCTATGGGGAAGGAGTTTTTAGCTCCACTCCGACTGAAAAGTAGGAAAAAGAGGGAATTCAAGCGCTTGAAAATTCACCTGCTTTGCGTTTCCCGAAAGACAGAGAAAACGTCAGTGATCCATTTCACAGATCAAGGGTACAGAAAAGTGTAGAGCAGTTTGAGATGTTTATTGGGCTTGGAGAGGTAGCGTACTTTTGCCATCGTTCCCACCTTCTGAGCTGGAGTCTTGCCGTCCATTTTTCTCTCCTGCTCTCTTTCATCTACTATCCCCAAATATCAAGGATATCAGACTGTTAATCATCAGAATAAAGGAGCGGTTCCCACAGAGTTACATCCCTCAGAAGAGGTACGGGACCGAGAAAGTGGGGGGTCAGGCCTGAAGTCGAGGTCAAAAAACTCTGTGCCTTTCATTATCCTCGGAAACTTAGGCCGACTTTCCAGTTTGGAAGGGAAGAGTTGTCCGCCCCCTCTGTAGGATCCTGAGAGCTCTGGACGGGGAGGAGACTCTGGGACCGAGGGGTTGCCTGGGAGAGCCCCGCCACGGAGGTTGGAAGGGTGTTTCCTGTGTAGGCAGCTGTTGGCAATCAGAATGGTTTTTACTTTGTTCCTGCAACCAGCCCCATCCGCTTGGTTCTGGGCCCCTAAACTGCCTCCTCTTCTCATGCACTATGCACTGGGTTGAATGCAGGAACAATACAGACTTCCCTCCCAGCACGGTGGCTCATGCCTGTGATTCTAGCACTTTGTGATTTTAGTCCGCCCAGGCGGACGGACTGCTTGAGCTCAGGAGTTCGAGAACAGCCTAGGCAACAAAACGAGACCCTACAAAAACTGCAAAAAATTAGTCGGGTGTGGTGTCGCGCACCTGTGGTCCCAGCTGCTCCACAGGCTGAGGCGGGAGGATAGCTGGAGCCCAAGAAGGCGAGGCTGCACTGAGCAGTGATCACGCCACTGCACCAGCCTGGGCAACAGAGCAAGATACTGTTAAAAAAAAAAAAAGAAAAAAGAAATAAAGAGAAAAAGAAAAAAAGGAAAGAGAGAAAGAAAGGAAAGAAGAAAGAAAAAGAAAAAGAAAGAATGAAAGAAAGAAAAAGAAAGAAAAGAATGAAGCAGAAATAAAAATATAACAGACTTCCCTAAGCCCGAAAAACAGCCTTGGGAATCGAGAGTGGGTAGAGGCCGCAGCACTTTGGTAGCACGGAGCGCACCATGGGTCCATCGCTGCACGGCTCCTTTCCCGGCGCCAGCGGTTTCTTTCTTTTTTTGAGACGGAGCTTACTCTGTCTCCCAAGCTGGAGTGCAGTGGCGCGATCTTGGCTCACTGCAACCTCTGCCTCCTGAGTTCAATCGATTCTTCTGCCTCAGCCTCCGGAGTAGCTGGGATTACAGGTGCCTGCCACCACGCCCGGCTAATCTTTTGTATTTTAGTAGAGATGGGGTTTCACCTTGTTGGCCAGGCTGGTCTCCTGATCTCAAGTAATGCGCCCACCTCGGCCTTCCAAACTGCAAGGATTATAGGCGTGAGCCGCCGCGGTCGGCCGTGGCGCCGGCTGTTTCTCATTGCCATTGCTACTCCTTTGTCAGCGACAGCGGATGCTCTCTGGCGGCAACATTCTTTGCGCCAAAAGTTGTTTTTTTGCAGCAGGGCAGGCATTTGCTGCGGGCAAGTGCTCGCCGGGTCCCAGTGCCGCTGGTTCCCTTCCCCACCACTTGTGAGTGTCCCCCCCACTCCCACAATCTAATCGGTTTAGGGAGCCAGAGGTTTCCCCGCGGCACTCTGCCTGTAGCGTCCGGCGAAGCCGGGGAATCCGCTGGAGGCAAGGCTGGTTTCACTGAGTCCGGCGTTTCTGGGTACCCGCACTGCTCTGCGCTCTGTGCTGGCCCAGGCGGGTCTCAGCACCGCTAGGTGCTGGGTAAAGGCATTTGTCTGTTGTGGGTAGGATAGCCGTTAAGGGAGGACTAAAAGTTTCTAGCAGAGCCCAACTGGCGGTTTCTTGATCATATAACCACTAGTTCCGCGGAGCTTGATGTACTTCAGTGGCAGTGCATGTTTCTCTGTGGCAACCCCACAGCTGCCGTCCAAACTGCAGTGTTTCGCTGGCACCACTGCCACATGGGTCACTTTCTTCAGTGGCTGCGCGGTTCCCTGCATCGAAGTCGCCTGTTTCTGATCCGCGCTTTCTCCCGGATGGCCGACCAGACGGTTTTCTGCTAGGTGTGCTACACATAGTTTCCTGGTCTCCGTGCGCCGCTTTCTCCATCCGAGACCCTCTAGTGCCGGTGTCACGGTCGCAGCACCTGGGGTTTCCATTGGCTGTTTTGCCTGTGGCGAGGAGTAGGCGGTTTTTCTGCCACAGCACTTGTCGTACGGAGTTTCTCGGTGGCCGAACCTCTCTTTTTTCTCAGAGTCGATGGTTTCTTGGTGACGGCGCCATTGGCTGCGTCAAAACGAATGTTGTCCTTGGCAACCCCGCCGGCTGGCGTCACTCGCAGGCTCCCGGCACCACCATTTCGCCAGCCGAGGTCTCTCGGTCGCGGCACGGCTCGTTGGTCTGCGCCTCCATTTTCTCAGTGGCCGCAGCACCCAGGTTGCAGATGTGAGGGATTCGGTGTCGCAGCTGCCCCAGTTGCGCCCAGCCTGGAGTTACCGGGCGGCGGCGGCGCTGGGCTGGGGGAGCCAGCCGCTCCTCGGGGCCGGTGGCAGGGGAGCTGCCGGGGCGCCTTCTCTTCCCAGCGCCGCCGCACGGACTGCGGCTCGGCCTCCAGAACCCAGTCCGGTGGCTGCGCTGCTGGGGTTTCTGTGACAGGACCCCACGGTTTCGGGCGTCGTTGGCTTCTTGGTCCTAGCAAGTTTCTATTTCGCGGTGCCTGCGATTTCTACCCCTTGTTCAAGTCGTGGAATAGTCACAATGTGATTTCTCAGCCCGATCAAGTTCCGACTTAGGACAAACACCGGTCTGGCCCTGGCTGCGATTTCTAGGTAGTAGGAAGTTACTGTTTCATCGTAACGAGGCTGTGTCACCCTGTGACTCACATCTCAGCAATTCCGGGTTTCCTGTAGCCTCGGAATTCTAATCCTAACAACCCCGGATTAGCCCTGCCTCAAGTTCCTTAGTCATTGCAAGTTTCTTACTAGTAAGCTCTGCTTTAGCTGCGCAGGAGACGTTTAACTCCTGTAGAAATCTGGGTACCAGCGAATGCGGTTTTTTTTTTTTTTTTTGCTTAGCGATGATCGGTTTAGCAGGGCCTGGGAGCTCTTATACTAAGTTTGGTTTCACAATAGCGGGTCCCGCCTTAGCTAGGCCTGTGTTTTTTAAACTCCCCTGGAAATCAGGAAATGCAGGCAAACGGGATTTTTCAGTTTTGCCAAGCCCCAGTTGACAATAGCAAGTCCCGCCGAAAGCGACTTTTTTTTCTACCATTTTATAGTCTAAGCTAAACAGGTTTAACCATGACTGTTATTTATTTATTTATTTATTTAATTTGGTAGGAAATTTAGACTTAGGTGTAACATGTACTGGTTTAGATCGGATAGGGATATCCTAATCGTAGGATTGCATTACAAACATTTGTAATTTCTTCTTTGTAGGAATGGTTGTCAGTAATTTTTGCTTATTTTTTAATTGTCTTTTTGTGTCTTGCTCTGAGAACGACATTACCGATGTGCTTGCCTTTCATTTCTACTTGCATTTTAGGCTTCTATTATTTTTAAATTGTATTTCTATTTAAATGTTATGTATTTTTTTCTACTGATTTTAAATGTCTCAGCTTCGTGCTCCTTGACTTGCATGCTCAGGACGCGGGGAGTCGATCTCGGTCTCAGACTTGCTGCTGCCAGGTCCCGGGTTCTGTCTGGCGACTCCGCTTCTTATGCGGAGCTGTCGGTTTTGCGTCAGCTCTTGCCAGTAGCGCCCACTGGGCGTTTTCTCAATTTGTGCACAATTCTTAGCGCCCAACAGGACGTTTCATGTTTTCGGGGCCCGTAAATTCTCTGTGCTGTCTCTTTCTGGGTCCTAGCAACGCTAAAATCTCGTAGGAACTTCCTGAACCCCTTTTTACGGTGCAGACCGGTGACTGCACCCAGCCGCTGTGCTCTCTAGTAATTCCATAGCACCGTTAGCTGGGGCTTTTTCTCTCACAGCACATTACAACGGGTTAAAACACGTTAAACGACTTAAAACACAATAAGATGCCACAACACATTTTTCTGTCACAACACATTTAAACACAGTCAGTTCATTTCTCCAGACAGGACTCCTATCTAAGAGCCCGCAGTTTCTTTCTAGCAGCACCATTTATGGCACCTAAATGGACATTTGTTTGGCAACACCCGGGCAATCCGCTGGGTGTCTGCTCTTGCTGAGTCCCAGCGCAGCCAGATTATTGTTAGCGAGGTCCTTAGTAGTGCCGAGCCCTAGCGGACAGTTTCCTGGTGGCAGCAATGCTCATTTCCCGGACACAGGTGGTTGGTTCTTGGCCTCTGAGGCTCTCTTTAATCCCTTCCTTCTGTAGGGCTACTTCTCTGTACGGTTTGCTTAGTGTCAGTTTCATTTCGTTTTCTTTTCTCGCTGTTTTTCCGTCGGAATTACGGTTTGTTTTGGTTCTATGTACTTTCTAACATTTTATCGTTTTTCATTTGTGTACTAATTTTGGTGCATTTATTACTATTGAGTTTCATATTTGGCTCGTGGCTCCGCCCACGAGCTCCGGAGACATAAATACCCAGGCTGATGGTAGTGCTGAAGTGTATTATAGTAAGGTTAAATTTCCTGCAATTGATAACTGTACTGTGCTACTCTGTAAGCTTATGTAAGACAATATCCCTGTTCTTAGGAAATGCATACTAAATATTAAAGTTTACTGGCCATAAGTTGTACAGTGTTTTTACAATTAAAAAAAAATTTTGCTCTGTCGCCCAGGCGGGTGCAGTGGTGTGATCTCGGCTCACTGCAACCTCTGCCTCCTGAGTTCAAGCAATTCTTCTACCTCAGCCTCCCGAGTAGCTGGGATTACAGGTGCATGCCACCAAACCCGGCTAATTTTTGTATTTTTGGTAGAGATGAAGTTTCACTATGTTGATTATGCTGGTATCGAACTACTGACCTCTGGTGGTGCACTCGCCTCGGCCTCCCAAAGGGCTGGGATTACAGGTGTGAGCCACTGTGGTGGCCCCAAATTCTTTAAAGAGAGGAGGGGAGGGAATATGGATAAAAGGTAGGCTGCAGCCGGGTGCGGTGGCTTGCGCCTGTAATCCCAGCACTTTGGGAGGAGGCAGAGGCGGGAGGATCACCTGAGGTTGGGAATTCGAGACCAGCCTGGCCAGCATGGTGAAACCCCATCTCTACTAAAAATACCAAACTTAGTTGGGTGTGGTGGCTCAAGCCTGCAGTCACAACTACTCAGGAAGCTGAGGTAGGAGAATCGCTTGAACCCGGGAGGTGGTGGTTGCAGTGAGCCGAGATTGCACCATTGCACTCCAGCGAGACTCTGTCTCAAAAAAAAAAAAAAAAAAGCTGGATTTCTGTGGTTCCTTCTTGCATTTTTTCTTGTAAATTTTAAATTATTTTAAATAAAAGGTTAAAATGTAACATAAGGACTGTATATTCATTATCTCCAATTTTCACATCCCAGTGAATCCTGTATAATGAATCTTACATTCCACAATTTCATTTTCCTATTCCCACAAATGTCAACTTCTCTTCAGCATTTTGTATAGCAAATGTATTTCTTCAGCTTCCATGACAAGTCACTGCCCTTTTCTTTTGCTTCAGCAGACACTCAATCTGTTTGCTCTGGCACATCAACTTTCTTTGTCCAAACTCTGAACTGCCCCAGGATGAAATATTTTGCTTTGCTAAATATTTTGGAATAATTTTATACTTGCCAGTGGAATCTGTATTATCAATGTTGGTGCATAAAATGAATGCACAAAAAGGGGTAGTTGAGAAGCGTTTAATAAAGTAACTGACTACTTACCATGAGCATTTGTGGACAGGTAAAAGGAAACAAACAAGAGGTAGGGAGCACTCCAGACTTTCACCAGAAGACAGCATTACCATTCCTAGCTAAGTAGGGGCAAGAGAATGAGTGGTGTTAGAGAAAGCAAGCAAGTGCTGGAAGGGCCACTCCACAGTATTTTTGGACTTTTTTTTCCCCTTTTATTTTTCTGAGACTGGGTCTCACTCTGTCACCCAGGCTGGAGTGCAGTGGTACAACTATAGCTTATTGCAGCCTCCGCCATCTCAGCTCATGCAGTCCTCCTTCCTCAGCCTCCCAAGTAGCTGTGGCTACAGGTACATAGCACCATGCCTGGCTTATTTATTTATTTACTTATTTATTTATGTTTATTTATTTTTTTATGAGATGGAGTTTTGCTCTTGTTGCCCAGGCAATGGTGCAATCTTGGCTCACTGCAACCTCCGCCTCCCAGGTTCAAGTGATTCTCCTGCCTCAGTCTCTCGAGTAGCTGGGATTGCAGGTGTCCACCACCACACCCTGCTAATTTTTGTATTTTTTGGTAGAGACAGGGTTTCACCATGTTGGCCAGGCTGGTCTCGAACTCCTGACCTCAGGTGATCCAACCGCCTGGTCCTCCCAAAGTGCTGGGATTACAGGTGTGAGCCACCACACCCAGCCTAATTTTTTTATTCTTTGTGGGGACAGGATCTAACTCTATTACCCAAGTTGGTTTTGAACTCCTGACCTCCAGGGATCCTCCTGCCTTGGCCTCCCAAATTGCTGTGATTGCAAGCATGCGCCACCATAGCCAGACTATTTTTGACTTTACTTAAAATAATTCAATACCCTGAGCTCCAGGGGGAACAAAGCAAGGTAATAAATTACTACTCCATATCTCTGAACAGCTGGTGTCTTTCAGGGCCTAAACTCAAACAGAAGCCCAGAGGCAAAAGTAGCTCTCCAGTGCAGTCCATAACGGTTACTTCTTGCAAGATAGAGCTGGCTGAAGACTGGTAAACAGATCCAGTGAGGCAAACTGATGTTAGCTAGCAGTGTCTTTATATTGATCAATGTATTCACGATGATAACTTTTTTTTTTTTTTTGAGAAAATTCTTGCTCTGTCGCCCAGGTTGGCATGCAGTGGCCTGATCTTGGCTCACTGCAACCTCCACCTCCTGGGTTCAAGTGATTCTTGTGATTCAGCCTCCTAAGTAGCTGGGATTAGAGGCGTGCACCACCACGCCTGGCTAATTTTTTGTATTTTTAGTAGAGATGGGGTTTTGCTATGTTGGCCAGGCTGGTCTTGAACTCCGGGCCTCAAGTGATTCACTCACCTTGGCCACCCAAAGTGCTGGGATTACAGGAGTGAGCCACCCCACCTGGCCCACAATGGTAACTTTTTAAAATGATCTAAAACCAACTCTATACTCATAAATTCAACAAGTTAGATAGAATGGATCAACCCTGCAAGATCCACAGTCATCGTTAATGATATTGAATTCATGGTCAAAAAATCTTCCAAAAAACAAACCTAGAGTTTCTTACAATTTCACTGACTAATTTTTACCAAATATTTAAAGAATAAATAAGTTGAATTCTACATGACTTATTCTAGTAAATAAAAGAATATGGAATACTTCCCAATTTATTTTATGAGATCAGCACTTTGCTGGCACACACAGTATGCTAAGAGAAAGCTACTGACCACTATTGCACCTAAGCATAGATGCAGAAATCCTCACCAAAATACTAACAAATGGCAGTCAGAAATATATGTTAAAGAACAATACCATGCCTTGGGCCAGGCGCAGTGGCTCACGCCTGTAATCCCAGCACTTTGGGAGGCCGAGGCCGGCGGATCACGAGGTTAGGAGATCGAGACCATTTTGGCTAACACAGTGATACCCTGTCTCTACTAAAAAAAAAATACAAAAAATTAGCCGGGCGTGGTTGTGGGTGCCTGTAGTCCCAGCTACTTGGGAGGCTGAGGCAGGAGAATGGCGTCAACCCGGAAGGCGGAGCTTGCAGTGAGCCGAGACCGCACCACTGCACTCCAGCCTGGGCGACAGAGTGAGACTCCGTCTCAAAAAAAAAAGAACAATACCACGCCCAAGTAAGATTATTCCAGATGGAGGGCTAGTTTAATGCTCGAAAGTCAAATAATATAATTTGCCTTATTGATAGCCTAGATGAGAAACACCGTATAATCCTATCAAATGATGAACAAAAAGCATTTAAAATCTATACCATTTATGATTTAAAATTTAAAAACCAACTCTCAGCATCATGGGAATAGAGGGAATTTCCTCAACCAAAAAAAAATCTACAAAAACCTATAGCAAACATTGTATGTAATAATGACAGACTCAACGTTTTTCCCATGGAATCAGGAACAAGGCACAAATATCCACTCTCACCATTTCTATTCAGCAATGTACTGGAATTGTTTGCCAGTGCAATAAGGTGAGAAAATGTGTTAAAAATCATAAAAATTGGAAGCGAAACAATGAAAATATCCATACCTGCAGAATATGAGTCTACGTAGAAAATCTTAAGGAGTCTAAAAGAAAAGTTCCAGCACTCATGAGTGAGTTTAGCAAGCTCTCAAGATATAACAGTGCAAACCTTCAGAGGGAAAAGTTCCAGGAACTTGGAACAAGAGAATTTCCTGCACTAAGTTCTCAGGCCTGCTGCCTGTTAACCGCATTTCCTGTAGGCCCAGCCTGTGAGTCACCTGCCATGCACAACCCCTGGCTGATCCTTCCCTCCAGTCTCTGGATAAGACACACTACTTCTGCCCTGCAATCGGCAAACCTAGGCGACCCAGAGTCCCGTGCCAGTCCTGGCACCAGCAACCAGCCGCCCCGCTCCTATGCCCCGTCCTTACCAAACTTCACCTGCAGGAACCCAGGTAACAGGAATTTAACATTTGTGTCCTATTTTATTTTATTTTATATTTTTGAGACAGAGTTTTGCTTTTGTTGCCCAGGTTGGAGTGCGATGACACCATCTCGGCTCACTGCAACCTCTGCCTCAGGGTTCAAGTGATTCTCCTGCCTCAGCCTCCTGAGTAGTTGGGATTACAGGCATGCGTCACCATGCACGGCTTATTTTGTATTTTTAGTAGAGACGGGGTTTCACCATGTTGGTCAGACTGTTCTCGAACTTCTGACCTCAAGTGATCCACCCGACTGGGCCTCCCAAATTGCTGGGATTACCGGCGTAAGCCACCGCGCCCGGCCACATTTGTGTACAATTTTATTGAGAAGGGGAAAGAAAATGGCACAAACTGATTTGAAGGCAAAACTTCTTCCATCGCGTTTGAGAGAACTCAGGTGTTACTGTAACATCATCTGTTACAAGACGATCGTCAATGGAAGGATCTCAGCGAAAATCTCAGGGCTCAGGACATCAAAGGCGGCGGTGGACACCTTCTTAGGGCGTCTGCCCTCAAGCGCATGCAATCTGTAGCCAGTAGTCTTGGAACTTCGGTTGGTGGCTTCGGCGGGACAGTAGTAGGCTGACACTCTGAAAGGTCTCCTCGGACGGACGTCTCCGGCCCCAGTCGTCTGTCCACGAAGCAAGGGGCGAGTTGAGAGGGATGCTGCGGGGGCAGGCGTCCGTTGGGACCCTCTGCAGTCTCCAGCTCTCCAGAGGGCGCCTGCGGCTACTCCTATTTGCCGGCGCCGGATTCAGAGCGGGCGACTTTGAGCCCCTCCTCAAAGTGCGCTGCGGTCTGGGAAAGAGTTCTTTTCGCTTGCAGTTTCAGCAAAGAAGCGCTCAGGGAGCGGAAAGTAGGTCGCAGTGGAACCTAGGAGGCTGTCCCAAGAGAGCTCGCAGTGGTAAGGACAGGAAGGGAGCATTCAGGACACCGAATTTACTGAGCTCAGGGCTGGAGGCGGCTGGCCGCGCCGCCTCCTTTGTGGAATCCCGGGCCTGCCAAACTCCGAGGGGTGACAGCAACTTCATCGCGTCCTTCTTTCACCAGCTGACAACCGGTATCTGGGACTCAGAAATCAACATCTTTTGCGTTTTTATACTCTTCTGGTCTCATGAGCGGTCCAAATTAGATTACAGGGAGGTGGGTGGGAAACTTAATCTTAGGAGCAAATTACATCAAGACATGGAATTAATGAGATTTACGTAAAGTCCTATCATCTGGGATGAAGTTATCTAGTTAAATACTTTGCTTTAGAAATTGAAAAGAAAAAGTACTGACTTCTTGTGCAAGGAAAGCTGTTTTGGGGGACCTGGTTAGAACGTTCATTATTGCCTCCAAATGCATTGCTAGTACTGGAGCAGGCTGGATTCGTTTCTGCCCCAGAGCAATGCTTGTCAGATGCCTAAAGATGGGGATGTTACTGAGGAGGAGGCCAGGGTAGTTGCTCATTTTTTAAATCAAAAGATCATTTTTGTGGTATTTCATTATATTATTATTCTGTGATATGTTGATCTTTTTACATTTTAATTTTAGATTCAGAGGGACATGTGTAGGTTTGTAACAAAAATGTATTGCGTGATGCTGAGGCTTCTATTGACCCCGTCACCCAGAGAGTGAACATAGTCCCCAGTGCGAAGTTTTTCAGCCTTTACCTCCCTATGTCCCTCCTTTCCCCCTTTTGGAGTCCCCAGTTGTCTATTGTTCTCATCTTTATGTCCCCGTACACCAGGATTAGCTCCCACTTATAAGTGAGACGAACATGCAATATTTGTTTCTGCATTAATTTGCTTAGGATAATTGTATCCTTACAGAATAGTTTGAAGTTGAAGTTAGGTAATGTGATGCTTCGGTTTTTTTTTTTTTTTTTTTTTAACCGGGTTTTTCTCTGTAGGTCAGGTGGGAATGCAGTGGCATGCTCTTGACAGCCTCGAGCTGCAGGCTCCCCTCTCAGCCTCCAGAGTAGCTCCAAAGTAGCTGCGAAAACGAGCGTGTGCCCCCATGCCTGGCTAATTTCTGTTTGTAGTTTTTCTAAAGATGGGGTTTCTCCATGTTGCCCAGGCTGGTCGTTGCCCAATTTTTGTTTTCTTTTGTTTTTTTTTGCCCAATTTTTATTTTGTTTTGTTTTTCTTTTGAGACGGAATCTCGCTGTGTCTCCCAGGCTAAAGTGCAGTGGTGCGATCTCCGCTCACTGCAACCTACACCTCCCGGGTTCAAGTGATTCTCCTGCCTCAGCCTCCAGAGTAGCTGGGACTACAGGCACTTGCCACCACACCTGGCTAATTTTTTTTTGTATTTTTTTTTTTTTTTTTAGTAGAGACAGGGTTTCGCTGTGTTAGCCAAGATGGTCTTAGTCTCCTGACCTCGTGCTCTGCCCGCCTCGGCCTCCCAAAGTGCTGGGATTACAGGTGTGAGGCACCGTGCCCGGCCCCCAATTCTTACTGTGGTCTTTCACTCTCCCAGTTTTGTCATCTACTGTTGAATTGCTAAATTTAAAGTATTGCAGAATTTGGGTGTATGTGTGCAATAACATACAAGGGAGCAGACAAGGCACGCAATGGCCTGGGCTCAGGGTTGGTAGCCTCTGGAGTCCTAGAGCCTGGTCTGTTGAATCCCAGGCCTGCTGCACCCCAGAAGGAAAGTGCTGCTTCATTGCATCCATCTCACAGCTAGTGACAGAGTATCTGGAACTCAGAAATCACCAGTATTTGTGTTTTTATAGCCTTCTGCTCCCTTGGGTGGTTCTAGTCAGATAACAAGAAACTGCGTGTGACTTTAGTCTTAGGAGCAAATTTCCTCAGAAAATGGAATTAATGATATTAACATAAAATCCTATCATCTGGGATGAAATTATCTAGATTAGTGACAGATGGGTTTAGCAGATGAAAGGAAAAAGTGGCTGTGCATAGTGGCCTATAATCCCAGCACTTTGGGAGGTGGAAGCAAGTGGATCACCTGAGGTCAGGAGTTCGATACCAGCCTGGCCAAAAAGGTGAAACCCCATCTCTACTCAAAATACAAAATTAGCCGGGTGAGGTGGCACATGCCTGTAATCCCAGCTACTTGGGAGCCTGAGGCAGGAGAATCGCTTGAACCTGGGAGGCACAGGTTGCAGTGAGCTGAGATCACGCCATTGCATTCCGGCCTGGGCAACAAGAGGGAAACTCTGTCTCAAAAATAAAGGAAAAAGTACAACTATGTCTGTGGAGGAAAAGCTGTTTTCATGGTGCCTGGCTTTCTTATAGAAAGTTCATTATTGCCAAAATCACATTGCTTGTCTTAAGAGCAGAGACTGAAACCTTGTCTACCAGCAGAGAAAAGCTTGGGGGGAATGTGCAAGGTATGATTTGGGATGTTATTGAGGAGCAGGGTAAGGATAGTTGCCCATTGTTAGTGTGGTCTTTCACTCTCCCGGTTTTGTCTTCTACTGAATTATATTAAGAAGATTTCAGTCAGGTGCAGTGGCTCACACCTGTAATCTCAACACTTTGTGAGGCCAACACAGGCAGATCACTTGAGCCCAGGAGTTGGAGACCAGCCTGGACAACATGGCGAAAGCCTGTCTCTGCAAAAAATGCAAAAATTATTCAGGTGTGGTGGCCTGTGCCTGTAGTCCCAGCTACTCAAAAGACAGGCGGGAAGACTGAGGCAGGAGAATTATCTGAGCCCAGAAAGTTGAGGCTGCAGTTAGCCGAGATGGAGCCACTGTACTCCAGCCTGAGCAATGGAGTGAGACCCTGTCTCAAAATAAACCCCCAAAAAACCAAAAAAGATTTCAGCATTTCTGTGTACAATAGCAAGAAGCTAAATGCTCAGGACCCAGTGGCTAAGTTACAGACAGGTTATATGCCTTTCTAGATGAGTGACCCTCAGCATGTTATCTAACCCTGTAGCCTTTATTAACCACCTCTGAAATGGAAGCCAAATGTGCTCTCATTTTACAAAGTAAATACCAGGAATACTTTTCATAACAAAAGTTAATGTTTAGACAGTATCTGGTTGAAAGTAATTTTCTCAGTTTTTAACAATATTATCATTGTGGATTTTATCATGGAATGAAAGATAACCTTAATCAGAACAAACGTAAAATGGATCATTCTTTGTTGTGTTCTTTCTGTGGATTATTTTTTTCCTTCTCATATCCATTGTGAAATAGAAATTCCTTTGATTCAAACATGCTATTTACAAAGCATCAATGGATATGATTATATAATTACTTAATCAAATATTATTGTTTACTATTATAAAATCTGATTGATCCCAACATTTAGTAAGCATGTTTTGATACCCTACCATGTTCCAGGTGCTGTAAAGGGAGCCACAAATACAAAGATGAGACACTAGCTGCAGCTTTCACAACTCTAACTGATGAGTGAGTAAAGACGCTGTCAAGAGGCCATTCACACAGCTAACTCAGTGTTTATTGCAGGAGCTGATTTGAAGACCAGAAAGACAAGGTCTGAATGTGATGCTTCCCTTCAAAGCCATGTTTTTGTTTTTTGTTTTTAACTTGAAGTGAGGAAAATATACAACTATAGAAAACTAAAGGAAAAAATAATGAAGCAATAAGAATGACATAATAGATATAGAAGGCAGAAGATTGAAAGTTCTTGTTAGGTGAAAGGTTTATGGACTCTAGGTGTCTGGAGAGTGGATCTTGAGAGCAGGAGCAACCCCTACCTGCCAGTAATTACTGGAAAAGCACCAGTGGTGATCCCAGAAAACTAGCTTTATCATTTCTTTGAGCATGTAGCTTGGATACGTCTCTCTAGGAGTGAACAGTGAATGGAAACTTGCATTGTAGAGAGTCGGCAGTGCTCTGGATGGGTATAACACACATAGGAGTGACAGTTCCCAAAGGGGATCCATGTTACCCAGGTAAAGACCTGCTGTCCAGCCATTAATGCAGACATGCCTCTCCCTCCAAACTGTGTAAAGGAATGTACTAGTTCTTTTCAGCTACGCTAGACAAAAACTGCTAAGGCTGGTGATGCTTTATTAAGGAATCTTGATTTACACATACTAGAATTATATTACTATACTTAAATCTAAGTTCTAGTGGCCTCCAGTAACTGTGAAAGAGACCTTTAATTAACTAACATATTTCCCATTTGCCCCAAGAATACTCTCTGGCAGCACTTGCAGCTATATTTTTTACTCTGAGGTAAACTCAGAGGTTACAGTCTTAATGTTACCCTGAAATGCTTTTCAGAGAATTACATCAAAATAGGACTGATGCAGTTGGGACAGCTTGGTTGAACAGAAAGTCGAAAACAGATATCAAATGATCTGAAAAAAAAAAAAAAATCCGCCCAGGTGCGGTGGCACACACCTGTAATCCCAGCACTTTGGGAGGCTGAGGCAGATGGATCACCTGAGCTCAGGAGTTTGAGACCAACCTGGCCAATGTGGTGAAACCCCATCTCTAATAAAAATGCAAAAATTAGCTGGGTGTGGTGGTGTGCACCTGTAATCCCAGCTTCTCAGGAGGCTGAGGTGGGAGAATTGCTTGAACTCAGAAGTCGGAGGTTGCAGTGAGCTGAGATGGCACCATTGCACTCCAGCATAGGTGACAATAGTGAAATTCCTCTAAAAAAAAAAAAAGTAAAGAAAAAGAAGGAATCCATGAATGGTCTCGGTAAATGCTGTACCTGCATGCACCACCTGCCAGTATTCTCAGGGCAAAGAAGAAATGGGTTAAATAATTGCCTAGAGTATTTTGCTTTTACACTTTATTTTCTGTTATATCCTGGAAGATTAGTGTGTCATAACCTAGAGGATAAAGAGGTCAGCTTATATAGGGGTCAACTAATCTGATATACATAGGGAGAAAATGTAGAACACACCATCAAGCATCATCAGTTACAGCTTCCTTAAAAATGCCTTGGCTATATCTTTGGCCAACCTCATAATTTATAGAGTCAATATCATGCATGTGGGCATTGTATCATCAGTAATTAAACAATTCAATCAAAACTAAATCAAAACTTCTATCTTTATCTAATCATGTATTATGTTTGCCTGGAGGCCAGCAGGCCATCTTGGGCAGAAGACTAGAAGATTGTTTTAGTCTAGATACCTCCCACTTGGGTCACTGAAAGCGACTATTTTTTTTTTTAATCTCTGTTCATGGCTGTAATAATTTTTTTTTAAATTTAGACACAAGGTCTCACTCTATACCTTAGACTAGAATGCAGTGGTACCATCATATCTCACTTCAGCCTCGAACTCCTGGGCTCAAGCAATCCTCTTGCTTCAGCCTCCTGAGTGGCTGGGACTACAGGCAGAAACCACCACACGCAGCTAATTAAAAGCTTTTTTTTTTTTCTCTCTGCTAGAGATGGTGTTTCACTATGTTGCCTGGGCTGGTTTTGGGATTCTCGCTGCAAGTGATCCTCCTGACTCAGCCTCCTAAAGTGCGGGGATTACAAGTGTCAGCCACCATGTCCAGTGCATAATAAAGTTGTTCCAGTCTTAGAATCTTGTCTCATGATGGTAACTCCACCTTCAATTTTTTTTTTTTTTTTTTTTTTTTTGAGACAGGGTCTTGCTGTGTTTCCCAAGCCAGAGTGCAGTGGCCCAATCTCAGCTCACTGCAACCTCTGCCTCCTGGGTTTAATTGATTCTCCCACCTTAGCCTCCCAAGTAGCTGGGATTACAGGGGTGTGCCACCACTCAGGGCTAATGTTTTTTGTATTTTTAGTAGAGACGGGATTTCACCATGTTAGCTGTTGTGGGATCTGGCCGGCAGTCCACAATGCAATGGGGCTCTTTCTTTGTTCGCAGGTGGATTGGCAGGTCGAGAAATAATAGACACACACAAAATAGTGAAAGCTGGGTCCAGGGGGGTCACCACCTCTGGTCCTGCGATGCCACCAATGCACTGGATATACCAGCATTTATTATTAAGTTTAGTGAGGGTGGGGGTAGGTTAGTGAGGGATTAAGGTCATTTGATTATGAGGTGAGATGTTCACGTGGGGATAAAGTAATTCTTTAACATAACATCGGTATGCAGAAGTACAGTATACAGAGATAAGAATTTACAATATAGTGTGTGCATCACTAATTTCTAACAGAGCCTTAAAACAGAAACACAGTCTTTCCATAACCTATGATTAGCAAGATTTTTTTTATTATACTTTAAGTTTTAGGGTACATGTGAACAACGTGCATATTAGTTACATACGTATACGTGTGCCATGTTGGTGTGCTGCACCCATCAACTCGTCATTTAACATTAGGTATATCTCCCAATGCTATCCCTCCCCCTACCCCCACCCCATAACAGGCCCCCATGTGTGATGTTCCCCTTCCTGTGTCCATGTGTTCTCACTGTTCTGTTCCCACCTATAAGTGAGAACATGTGGTGTTTGGTTTTTTGTCCTTGCGATAGTTTGCTGAGAATTATGGTTTACAGCTTCATCCATGGCCCTACAAAGGACATGAACTCATCATTTTTTATGGCTGCATAATATTCCATGGTGTATATGTGCCATATTTTCTTAATCCAGTCTATCATTGTCAGACATTTGGCTTAGTTCCAAGTCTTTGCTATTGTGAATAGTGCCACAATGAACATACGTGTGCATGTGTCTTTATAGCAGCATGATTTATAACCCTTTGGGTATATACCCAGTAATGGGATTGCTGGGTCAAATGGTATTTCTAGCTCTAGATCCCTGAGGAATTGCCACACTGACTTCCACAATGGTTGAACTAGTTTACAGTCCCACCAACAGTGTAAAAGTGTTCTTATCTCTCCACATCCTCTCCAGCACCTGTTGTTTCCTGACTTTTTAATGATCACCATTCTAACTGGTGTGAGATGGTATCTCATTGTGGTTTTGATTTGCATTTGTCTGATGGCCAGTGATGATGAGCATTTTTTCATGTGTCTTTTGTCTGCATAAATGTCTTCTTTTGAGAAGTGTCTGTTCATATCTTTTGCCCACTTTTTGATGGGGTTGTTTTTTTCTTGTAGATTTGTTTGAGTTCATTGTACATTCTGGATATTAGCCCTTTGTCAGATGAGCAGATTGCAAAAATTTTCTCCCATTCTGTAGGTTGCCTGTTCACTCTGATGGTAGTTTCTTTTGCTGTGCAGAAGCTCTTTAGTTTAATTAGATCCCATTTGTCAATTTTGGCTTTTGTTGCCATTGCTTTTGGTGTTTTAGACATGAAGTCCTTGCCCATGCCTATGTCCTGAATGGTATTGCCTAGGTTTTCTTCTAAGGTTTTTATGGTTTTAGGTCTAACATTTAAGTCTTTAATCCACTTTGAATTAATTTTTGTATAAGGTGTAAGGAAGGGATCCAGTTTCAGCTTTCCACATATGGCTAGCCAGTTTTCCCAGCACAATTTATTAAATAAGGGATCCTTTCCCCATTTCTTGTTTTTGTCAGGTTTGTCAAAGATCAGATGGTTATAGATATGGGACATTATTTCTGAGGGCTCTGTTTTGTTCCATTGGTCTATATCTCTGTTTTGGTACCAGTACCGTGCTGTTTTGGTTACTGTAGCCTTGTAGTATAGTTTGAAGTCAGGTAGCATGATGCCTCCAGCTTTGTTCTTTTGGCTTAGGATTGACTTGGCAATGCGAGCTCTTTTTTGCTTCCATATGAACTTTAAAGTAGTTTTTTCCAATTCTGTGAAGAAAGTCATTGGTAGCTTGATGGAGATGGCATTGAATCTGTAAATTACCTTGGACAGTATGGCCATTTTCACGATATTGATTCTTCCCACCCATGAGCATGGAATGTTCTTCCATTTGTTTGTATTCTCTTTTATTTCATTGAGCAGTGGTTTGTAGTTCTCCTTGAAGAGGTACTTCATGTCCCTTGTAAGTTCTATTCCTAGGTATTTTATTCTCTTTGAAGCAATTGTGAATGGGAGTTCACTCATGATTTGGCTCTCTGTTTGTCTGTTATTGATGTATAAGAATGCTTGTGATTTCTGCACATTGATTTTGTATCCTGAGACTTTGCTGAAGTTGCCTATCAGCTTAAGGAGATTTTGGGCTGAGATGATGGGGTTTTCTAGATATACAATCATGTCATCTGCAAACAGGGACAATTTGATATCCTCTTTTCCTAACTGAATACCCTTTATTTCCTTCTCCTGCCTGATTGCCCTGGCCAGAACTTCCAACACTATGTTGAATAGTAGTGGTGAGAGAGGGCATCCCTGTCTTGTGCCAGTTTTCAAAGGGAATGCTTCCAGTTTTGCCCATTCAGTATGATATTGGCTGTGGGTTTGTCATAGATAGCTCTTATTTTTTTGAGATATGTCCCATCAATACCTAATTTCTTGAGAGTTTTTTCAATGAAGGTTGAATTTTGTCAAAGGCCTTTTCTGCATCTATTGAGATAATCATATGGTTTTTGTCATTTGTTCTGTTTATATGCTGGATTATGTTTATTGATTTTCATATGTTGAACCAGCCTTGCATCCCAGGGATGAAGCCCACTTGATCATGGTGTATAAGCTTCTTGATGTGCTGCTGGATTCGGTGTGGCAGTGTTTTATTGAGGATTTTTGCAGCAATGTTCATCAGGGATATTGGTCTAAAATTCTCTTTTTTGGTTATGTCTCTGGCAGGCTTTGGTATCAGGATGATGCTGGCCTCATAAAATGAGTTAGGGAGGATTCCCTCTTTTTCTATTGATTGGAATAGTTTCAGAAGGAATGGTACCAGCTCCTCCTTGTACCTCTGGTAGAATTCGGCTGTGAATCCATCTGGTCCTGGACTTTTTTTGGTTGGTAAGCTATTAATTATTGCCTCAATTTCAGAGCCTGTTATTGGTCTATTCAGAGATTCAAATTCTTCCTGGTTTAGTCTTGGGAGGGTGTATGTGTTGAGAAATTTATCCATTTCTTCTAGATTTTCTAGTTTATTTGTGTAGAGGTGTTTATAGTATTCTCTGGTGGTAGTTTGTAATTCTGTGGGATCAGCGGTGATATCCCCTTTTTCATTTTTTATTGCATCTATTTGATTCTTCTCTCTTTTCTTCTTTATTAGTCTTGCTAGTGGTCTATCAATTTTGTTGATCTTTTCAAAAAACCAGCTCCTGGATCCATTGATTTTTTGAAGGGTTTTTTGTGTCTCTATTTCCTTCAGTTCTGCTCTGATCTTAGTTATTTCTTGCCTTAGTTATTTCTTGCCT
Organism: Pan troglodytes; assembly: GCF_028858775.2. NCBI lineage: Eukaryota > Metazoa > Chordata > Mammalia > Primates > Hominidae > Pan > Pan troglodytes. Next base: position 69,857,200 of record NC_072402.2, read on the forward strand.
TAGTTATTTCTTGCTAGCTTTTGAATGTGTTTGCTCTTGCTTCTCTAGTTCTTTTAATTGTGATGTTAGGGTGTCAATTTTTGATCTTTTCTGCTTTCTCTTGTGGGCATTTAGTGCTATAAATTTCCCTCTACACATTGCTTTAAATGTGTCCCAGAGATTCTGGTATGTTGCATCTTCGTTCTCATTGGTTTCAAAGAACATCTTTATTTCTGCCTTCATTTCGTTATGTACCCAGTAGTCATTCAGGAGCAGGTTGTTCAGTTTCCACGTAGTTGAGTGGTTTTGAGTGAGTTTCTGAATCCTGAGTTCTAGTTTGATTGCACTGTGGTCTGAGAGACAGTTTGTTATAATTTCTGTTCTTTTGCATTTGCTGAGGAGTGCTTTACTTCCAACTATGATGTCAATTTTGGAATAAGTGTGGTGTAGTGCTGAAAAGAACGTACATTCTGTTGATTTGGGGTGGAGAGTTCTGTAGATGTCTATTAGGTCCACTTGTTGCAGAGCTGAGTTCAAGTCCTGGATATCCTTGTTAACTTTCTGTCTCATTGATCTGTCTAATGTTGACCGTGGGGTGTTAAAGTCTCCCATTATTATTGTGTGGGAGTCTAAGTCTCTTTATAAGTCTCTAAGGACATGCTTTATGAATCTGGGTGCTCCTGTATTGGGTGCATATATATTTAGGATAGTTAGTTCTTCTTGTTGAATTGATCCCTTTACCATTATGTAATGGCCTTCTTTGTCTCTTTTGATCTTTGTTGTTTTAAAGTCTGTTTTATCAGAGACTAGGATTGCAACCCCTGCCTTTTTTTGTTTTCCATTTGCTTGGTAGATCTTCCTCCATCCCTTTATTTTGAGCCTATTTGTGTCTCTGCACGTGAGATGGGTTTCTTGAATACAGCACACTGATGGGTCTTGACTCTTTATCCAATTTGCCAGTCTGTGTCTTTTAGCTGGAGCATTTAGCCCATTTACATTTAAGGGCAATATTGTTATTTGTGAATTTGATCCTGTCATTATGATGTTAGCTGGTTATTTTGCTCATTAGTTAATGCAGTTTCTTCCTAGCCTTGATGGTCTTTATAATTTGGCATGTTTTTGCTGTGGCTGGCACCGGTTTTTCCTTTCCATGTTTAGTGCTTCCTTTAGGAGCTCTTTTAGGGCAGGCCTGGTGGTGACAAAATATCTCAGCATTTGCTTGTCTGTAAAGTATTTTATTTCTCCTTCACTTATGAAGCTTAGTTTGGATGGATATGAGATTCTGGGTTGAAAATTCTTTTCTTTAAGAATGTTGAATATTGGCCCCCACTCTCTTCTGGCTTGTAGAGTTTCTGCCAAGAGATCAGCTGTTAGTCTGATGGGCTTCCCTTTGTGGGTAACCCGACCTTTCTCTCTGGCTGCCCTGAACATTTTTTCCTTCATTTCAACTTTGGTGAATCTGACAATTATGAGTCTTGGAGTTGCTCTTCTCAAGGAGTATCTTTGTGGCATTCTCTGTATTTCCTGAATTTGAATGTTGACCTGCCTTGCTAGATTGGGGAAGTTCTCCTGGATAATATCCTGCAGAGTGTTTTCCAACTTAGTTCCATTCTCCCCGTACTTTCAGGTACACCAGTCAGACGTAGATTTGGTCTTTTCACATAGTCCCATATTTCTTGGAGGCTTTGTTTGTTTCTTTTTATTCTTTTTTCTCTAAACTTCTCTTCTCGCTTTATTTCATTCATTTCATCTTCCATCACTGATACCCTTTCTTCCAGTTGATCGCATCGGCTGCTGAGGCTTCTGCATTCTTCACGTGGTTCTTGAGCCTTGGCTTTCAGCTCCATCAGGTCCTTTAAGGACTTCTCTGCATTGGTTTTTCTAGTTAGCCATTCGTCTAATTTTTTTTCAAGGTTTTTAACTTCTTTGCCATGGGTTTGAACTTCCTTGTTTAGCTCAGAGTAGTTTGATCATCTGAAGCCTTCTTCTCTCAACTCGTCAAAGTCATTCTCCCTCCAGCTTTGTTCCGTTGCTGGTGAGGAGCTGCGTTCCTTTGGAGGAGGAAAGGTGCTCTGATTTTAGAGTTTCCAGTTTTTCTGCTCTGTTTTTTCCCCATCTTTGTGGTTTTATCTACCTTTGGTCTTTGTTGATGGTGACGTACAGATGGGGTTTTGGTGTGGATGTCCTTTCTGTTTGTTCGTTTTCCTTCTAACTGTCAGGACCCTCAGCTGCAGGTCTGTTGGAGTTTTCTGGAGGTCCACTGCAGACCCTGTTTGCCTGGGTATCAGCAGCAGAGGCTGCAGAATAGCGGATATTGGTGAACAGGAGATGTTGGTGCCTGATCCTTCCTCTGTAAGTTTTCTCTCAGAGGAGTACCTGGCCGTATGAGGTGTCAGTCTGCCCCTACTGGGTGGTGCCTCCCACTTAGGCTACTCAGGGGTCAGGGACCCACTTGAGGAGGCAGTCTGTCTGTTCTCAGATGTCCAGCTGCATGCTGGGAGTACCACTACTGTCTTCAATGCTGTCATACAGGGACATTTAAGTCTGCAGAGGATTCTGCTGCCTTTTGTTTGGCTGTGCCCTGCCCCCAGAGGTGGAGTCTGCAGAGGCAGGCAGGCCTCCTTGAGCTGCAGTGGGCTCCACCCTGTTTGGGCTTCCCGGCGGCTTTGTTTACCTACTCAACCCTTGGTAATGGCAGGCGCCCCTCCCCCAGCCTCGCTGCCACCTTGCAGTTTGATCTCAGACTACTGTGCTAGCAATGAGCGAGGCTCCGTGGGCATAGGACCCTCTGAGCCATGTGCGGGATATAATGTCCTGGTGTGCTGTTTGCTAAGACCATTGGAAAAGTGCAGTATTAGGGTGGGAGTGACCCGATTTTCCAAGTGCCGTTGGAAAAGCGCGGTATTAGGGTGGGAGTGACCTGATTTTCCAGATGCTGTCTGTCACCCCTTTCTTTGACTAGGAAAGGGAATTCCCTGACCCCTTGCACTTCCCGGTTGAGGTGATGCCTCACCCGCCTTCGGCTCACGCTCGGTGCACTGCACCCACTCTCCTGCACCCACTTTCCGACACTCCCCAGTGAGATGAACCTGGTACCTCAGTTGGAAATGCAGAAGTCACCTGTCTTCTGCATTGCTCACGCTGCGAGCTGTACATTGGAGCTGTTCCTATTCGGCCATCTTGGCTCCACCCCCTCGATTAGCAAGATATTAATCAGTAGTAACAGTTGCAGCAAAAGCTGGTTACAAACAATCAATAGAAACAGGATGTGAAGCTAGACAACCGGTTAGACCAGAAATTCTCAGAAGGGAGTATGCCTTAACCTAAAGAAGCCTGGAAGAACCATGGCAAGATGAGGGCATTTACTGCCCTATCTTATCCATATGAACAGGCGCCCCTCATGCATCTGTTTATAGGCTCTCCACAAGGGTCACATTCCATTCCCAGAGCTATGAACATCTGCTTTTCTGGGATAGGAATCTTGGTGAAGTGAAACCTCCCTGACTGCACATCCGTTCATAGGCTTTCTGCAGGGGGAAGCACATCACACACTGTTGGCTCATTCTGGCAGTCCAACCTGGCATTGCCTTTACACAATCCTGCATGCAATTTTGTATTTACAATAATCAGGAGCATTTCATCATTTATTCTGTAGCAATAGTTTCAGGGGGTCTCCGTACAGTTGGCAAGGCTGGCCTCAAGTGATCCTACTGTATCTGCCTCCCAATGTGCTAAGATTACAGGTGTGAGTCACTGTGTCTGGCTCAGATTTTTTTTCTTTGTTCATTGCATTATTCATATCAAAGTGAAAGTATCTCTGATAATTCTATCCTTACTACACTACCTAATATAGCATCCTCCTAGTTACCTTTCCAACTAACTTGCATTAAGTTTCTTAATAGCATTTATCATATAAACAGTTTATTTATTTATTTATTTATTTGTTGTCATGTTTACTGTTTTTTTCAACCCATGAAGGTGTCAAACACTTTATGACCAAGTCCATGTCTGCTTGTTGATCACTTATCTCTGGGACCTTGATCACTATGTAGCACTATATAGACACTTAGTATTTGTTAATGAAGAGACAATAAATATATTAAAAGACTGGGTGTGGTGGCTCATGCCTGTAATCCCATCACTTTGGGAGGCTGAGGTGGGAGTTGAGGCTATGTTGCCAGAAGCTGTGCAACTAATGAATTAGGAGGCAGGAATCCATATTAATACTTTCCAGATACAGAGAAACTCTTGGTTTTAACAATCTGCTTCTTTGTCAGGTAATGACTCTTGATTTTAGGCTAAGAAAAAAATTTAACACTTATAACCAGTAAGTCTAGTAGAGTAGGTAAAAACAAAGACTATAGAGGAGGCTGGACAGAAAGTAAAAGGCAAAAATGCCCCAGGGTAAGTCACCTGGAATTAGAAAGTGAAGAATTATGCTTGGTGCCAAAGCAGGACTCCACTAGGTCACTAGGTTCATCTAAAAAAAAATGAACCATTTGCTGTTGGTCTCTGGGATTGAAAATTCCCCCTTCCTGTCTAGCCTCTGGTTTACATTCACTGTGTAGCTGAAAGTTTTCTTGTTTGTTTGTTTCTGTTTTTTTTTTTTTTTTTTTGTAAAACATTGTCCACAAATGTTTGATAGATTTTAAAACCCAGGGTACACTAGACCCTGCAGGGTACTGAGGAGCCGTGTGACTATCACTCCAATGCACCTCCACACATGTTCTCTTTCCTGTTACTTTGCAGACTTTCTTCTTCCTGGTTCCATTTGCTTCTAGTAATTTAGGGCTGTATTCACTGACGCATTCCAAGAGCTCCTGATAAACTCTTGACTAACAATTATGTGTGTGTGTCTTTCCTGTGGGAAGAAATCAGCGGTGATTTGGGACATTATGAACTTAAGATTCTGAATGCAGAATTCTGATTTAACAGTGTAACAGAATTCATGAATGTCATGGTGCTAATTTGAACCAATAAGCAGCCTTGTGAGAGGAATATGCATTTCCTTAAAATCTGGGGAACACCAGGAGAATCTTTCTGGACGGACTTACCTGGAAACCTCTGCTGAGCAAAGTGAAAGGGAAGATGCTATTCTCCTGGGAAGGGGGGATGCTGATGTAGAGGGTGACAAGTTATATGACATGAAGTATTCACTCACCTGGATAGATTTAGGCTTAGGGTTATGATTAAGAAAGAAGGGAGGAAAAAAGGAAGAAGACGAAGAAAGGAAGCGAGAAAAAATAAAATTTATTCTAAGATAAAATTTCTGCATTATACTAAACTATTTTTTCTGGCTGCCATTAACCAAGATAAGGAATGCTCAAGTTGAGTAAGACTGGATTTAGAATTGTCTGGGGGCTTCCAAAAGAGGCGTAAAGAAATAAGAAGGAATACAAGCCTGCGGCATCAGAGTCTGAGCTGGGGGTATAGATTTGTGTGAATTTCGATGGGCATGGTGGCCCAGCCTGTAATCCCAGCAAGTTGTGAGGCTGAGGTGGAGAACTGCTTGAGCTCAGGTGTTTGAGACCAGCCTGTGGAACATGGGGAGACTCCCTCTCTATGAAACATAAAGAATATTAACCCAAGATGGTGGCATGCAACTTGGTGCCAGCGCTAAGGAGGCTGAGGTGAGAGGACTGCTCAAGTCCAGGAGGTCGAGACTACAGTGAGCCGTGTTTGTGGCACTGCACTCAGGCCTGGGCCACAGAGTGAGACTCTGTCTCAAGTGGGGGAAAGAAAAGATAAGTGTGAATTTAGTGATGCTTTGTATTTCAAAATAGGGAAGTGGATATGTGAATATATGGCATAAAAAGGTCAAGATGCTGGACCCCAGTGAACTCAAGTGTTTTGAAGGTCTGACTTTAACAAGGCTGGACATCTGGAATGACTCAAATGTTTCTTTCTAGTGCAGCTAGAACTTTGCCTCCTCTAGAGTGAGCCTATGGAGGACTTGAATATACTCAGAGTGCATCTGAGAGGTATCTGCTTGCAAAATGAATTAGAATACCTGGATTTAAACCATAATCTGATAGCTGTTAAGGGGTTACTTAAAGAGATATGATTCTTAAGTTTACAGTATTGAATTCAGCTGCATATTATAAATATTTGTAAGTTGGATTATATTATGGAAGTACTTGGTACAAATGGCCAGGCAGAGAAATAGGAATGAGACTGCATAGTCTGATATTTTAAAAATAAGTGGAACAACATTGGGAACCCCCTGTTCATATTTCAGATCTCTATTCTCTCATTAGAACCTAACTGCTATCCTCTGGTCCCTATTTTTGAAAAAAAAAAAGTATCTAAAAATCTGAAAAAACATTGATGAAGATATCCCAAGAGCCAGCCTCCTGGTTGCAAGACCCCAGTCAGAGGACTAAGCTTAAATCTAATAAGATGTATAGGCTTGGAGCCAATGGGGTGAGGGGATATCCATGGAAGGTCCAATTGTCCAAGGCCTCAGACTCATGAAGAACCTCAAATTTAGATGTTAGATTTTCCCTCCAATTGAGATTGTACCTACAGTCACAGAGCTCCATGAATGGGAATGAAAACGGTCATGTCTCAATTTTTAAACTGTGATCAATTAGAGGACCTCATTGCCTATGGCACCGTGTCATCTAATAAAATGTTTGTGTTGTCTAATCTTGTAGTTAGTCCAGTGACAGTGCGTTGCATTTTTGTGTTAAAAGAGGACACTTGTTAAATGTAGCTCTAAAAACACACCTGGTTTTTGTTTTACTGTGTTTATTCTTTGTGCTTAGGCACATTTAGGCCTTTCTGTCTTCTCTGTTGAATTGTGGGCCTGGACTCCTAAAACCTCCATTTCTAAATTTGCCTTGCCAACAGGGTCGCAGTTAGTCTTTGTCAATGGTAGCCTGACTTGGTGAGACACGAGACAGTAAACAGATCAACAGTCATTCTGGTTATGGCCTGGCAGTAAGGTGGCAGCACATTAGTTTGGCTCTCACGGTGTTGGCTGCTTTGGTTTCGGTTCCTGTGTGAACTCTGACAGGTAGAGTCCTTTTTTTTCCTTTCTTTTGTTTGAGACTGAATTTCACTTTGTCACCTAGGCTGGAGTGCAATGGCACGATATCGGCTCACTGCCAGCCTCCGCCTCCCAGGTTGTTGCGATTCTCCTGCCTCAACCTCCCGACTAGCTGGGATTATAGGCATGCACCACCATGCCCAGCTAATTTTGTATTTTCAGTAGAAACAGGGTTTTTCCATGTTGGTAGGCTGGTCTGGAACTCCTGACCTCAGGTGATCCACCCGCCTCAGCCTCCCAAAGTGCTGGGATTACAGACATGAGCCACTGGGCCCAGCCGGTACAGTCCTTGTATCCAGGAATAGTTACGGAAACAATTTAAAAATGGGAACTGGGATTGGTTTTCAGACTAGGACATAAATATAAGCACAGTGGATGAGGGCTCAATCATTTGCTAAACTTGTATATGGTTATTACTTCATTGTTACTGTAAAGCAAAAATAAAATGTGAAGACCCCACACAAACATCTGAATGGACCCCTTCTCTCAGCCAAGGGGATTTCAAAGTCAGCCTGAAAAAGCAGTTCCCGCCCCCCAGCCTCCCCACCGCATGGTGGCTCACGTCTGCAATCCAAGCACTTTGGGAGTCCAAAGGGGGCGGATCGCCTGAGCTGAGGAGTTCAAGACCAGCCTGACCAACATGGTAAAACCCCATCTCTACTAAAAATAGAAAAATTAGCTTGCTGTGGTGGTGAGCACCTGTAATCCCAGCTACTAGGGAGGTTGAAGCAGGAGAATCGCTTGACCCAGGAGGCCGAGGTTGCAGTGAGCCAAAATCGTGCCACTCCATTCCAGCCTGGGTGACAGTGCAAGAGTTGGTCTCAGGCTGGGTGCGGTGGCTCACACCTGTAATCCCAGCACTTTGGGAGGCCGAGGCGGAAGGATCACGAGGTCAGGAGATCTAGACCATCCTAGCTAACACGGTGAAACCCCGTCTCTACTAAAAATACAAAAATATTAGCCAGGCGTGGTGGCAGGCGCCTGTAGTCCCAGCTACTTGAGGCAGGAGAATGGCGTGAACCCGGGAGGCGGAGCTTGCAGTGAGCTGAGATCACGCCACTGCACTCCAGCCTGGGCGAGAGAGCGAGACTCTGGAAAAAAAAAAAGAGTTGGTCTCAAAAAAAAAGGAGTTTCAAGCCATGATGGAAAGGGAGATCCAGACATGCCCCATAATATTCTCCTCTCTTTTGGAATTAATGATAGAACAGACTCTTTCAGTCTGATGAGAAACATTTACTACCTAGCTCTCTGAAGACTGCTACCTGGAGGGCTTTATCTGCATGGTAAAACCTTGGTCTCCACAATACCTTAAGGTAACCCAGACAGTCCTTTCTAGTGGTAATAATTGTTTAACCAAATTGCCAATAAGAAAATCTTTGAATTTGCCTTGGACTTGGAAGATCCTGCTTCCGGTTATACTGTGTTTCTGGACTGAACCAATGTACATCTTTCATGTATTGATCCCATGTCTTCCTAAAATATGTATAAACCAAATTGTGCCCTGACTGCCTAAAGCAGATGTTTTCAGGATCTCCTGAGGCCTCTTTCATGGGCCATTGGACACTCATATTTGGCTCAGAATAAATGTCTTCTACTATTTTACAGATTTTGACCCTGTGTCTGCTAGAACCTTAGAAAGCACAGCACCTGTGCTTATGCCTTTGCGTGTCGAAGTTGGCAACAGTCAATGGGAAACTGGATTCCAAATTATGCCAGGGAATACTGGGCCAGGGGCTTTCAGCAGGACCCTTACCGTTTCTGGAATTTCAAGGGCTATTAAAATGGTCTCGTCCAGGACTCATGAGATGCCTAACTGACATAGTTCAGGCAGTGATGTGGAAGTGAGGAAACTCAGGCAGTCATTGATTTCTTAACCCCACAGATGTTCTTCCTCTGTCTCTGGGTGAGAAAAGAAGACCCGGAAGAGCAGTGAGGGACTTCCAGGGTGGGAAATGACTGTCTCCATCACAGGTAGATAATCTACGTCCTATCTGTGATAGGCTATCCTGATGGATCAACAGGTTACCCAAGCTGAAAAAAGCATTCAAGCACTTCCTTTGGAGTGTGAGGCAGAAACCAGGACAGCTACTGGTCCACCAGAGGACAAAAATCAATCCCATTTTACTACTTTGGTTCTTCAGTGTGGTGCGCATAGGGCAGTGAAGGTGGATGAGCAACACCATCCACCTTCAGCTATACACGGAGACAACAGAAGACTCCAGGCAGGACAGAGGAGGGCAACGACAACATGGGGGCAGCCCCAGGTGGATGTATCCCTGTGTGTGTGTGTGTGTGTGTGTGTGTGTGTGTGTGTGTGTGTATGTACTGTGACAGTGGTCAGGGGAAGGGAGGGGAGGGTTGAGATCTTCCCAGTAGAGAAGTGAAAAGCACAGAACTGAGTAAAGAGTTCCCAGAAAAGAAAGAGGAGCCTGCAAGCCACTACAGAAGTTTCTTGCCCAAAGGAATGGTCTTTTGCCCCATTAGGGGCTGTGTATGTTGTGAAGTCCATGGAGGTATCCAGGGTGTGGGCTTCCTGGCTCCAGTAGACTCAAGGTCCCTTTGAACTAGGGAGGAAAGGGGCCTGTAAGGTCTCCCCAGTTGGAATAAGCGTCGGAATAAAGCACATCCTGACAGGGCTGGGGGGCACTAATTAAACTCTATGGCTGGGAGTGGGAAGGGGGAGGTGGGGACAAAGGGCTGCTTTCTCTGTGTGCAGGCTTGAGATGCACAGGGGGTGTAAGGAGAGTCAGAAGGAGGGGGAGAAGGAAGAGAAGGAGGACGAGGAGAAGGAAGGTAAGTTTTCTGGGATAGACCTGGTGCTCCAGGTAGACAGGAAGCCTGGGCTGCGCAGTGTGTTTGGAGGAAGGTGGATGAAGGGGCAAGTCTGTTCCTTGGCGCGCCCTTTGGCCCAGGAGGCCCTGGCTACCTCCCTGCTCCCTGGCCGGGAAGCCTGAGAATGTCCCGCCTTGGCGTGGTTCGGGACAGCACAGGGACCCCCAATCAGACCAGCCCTTGCATTGGTCCCTCCATCCCCAAAAGCTAGGCCAGAAACACACGCGATGCAGACTTTTGCCTTGGCGTTGGATTTTATTCCAAGAACAGACTAAAGAGAATAATGTGTCCGAAGCGCTGCTCAGCCACAGCCTCCTGAGTGGCATGGGAACAGAGCAGAGGCATTACGGAAACCCAGTTCTTGGGCAGAGGATCAGGAACCCAAGGGCCTCGTTGGACATCTCCTGGCTTCTGAGCGCCCAGGGCGGCCGTCCCAGGCAGGCTGCGGTCTTCTTGGCGGACAGGCGGCCTATGCTGCACAAGGAAGCCTCCAGGCTGAGCCCGGTGGCCGCCAAGGCTCAGTAGCAGGGCGACGACACTCCGAGAGGTCCCCATCGTCAGACCTCTCTGGTTCCCGCGACCAGTCTTCGAAGAGGGCCGATCGCGGCGCGTGTGGCGGCCGCGGAGCGCAGTGACCGGGCTCCTCTGACGAGGCTGCGGCCGCCACTCCTGCCTGCGCCTGGGGCTCCTCCTGGGTGGCAGGCGTGGACTCTTCGTCCGAAGGTTGTGCACGCCGCACCAGGGGAATCCAAAGAACGCGCTCCTGTCCCGTGGGGAAGCCCCAGTACCTCTGATTCTGGTTCTCAGAGTGGTGGCCCAGCGGTGTTGGAAGGTAACGCGCCGCCCCGCGAATTCGATCTTCTGGGTCTCCGGATGGTTCCCACTGGGGCTCTCGGGCTGTCTCTCTGGAACCAAAAGCCCCCCTCACACGGCTTCGCCAGTGCATCGCTTCTTCCAGGGGAAGTTTACAGAGACAAGGGGATTCAGAAGATCAAGCTTGTGGAGCCCGCCTCCTTCTATGCTCCTCCTGCTTACGAGGCGGTCCAGCCCGGAGAGATCAAGGAGAACTGGGCGGTGAGCTAACTGAGAGCTAACTACATCAGAAGAGGAACCGCCCCAGTCGCCTTCAGTGTCCACAAAGGCCCCTCCTGGAGCAAGTTGTGGGAAGTGAGTCTAGTGAAGACAGATGGGATTAGCAGTGAAAAATCCAAGAGACCTCCGGACGCCTAAGGAGGGAAGCTCTTTTGGGAGACGGGGAAGTGTAGATATCCGATTTCTGACCCCAAACGTTCTGGTAGTAGTACAGGAGAGACCGAGAGCCAGGGCTGTGGGAAAGAGGTATGTCTGTATCTTAGAGCTAGAGTGTGTGCGTTTGGTGGGATGGATACTGGGCTGAAGGCAGGGTGTGGGTGTGGTGTTTGCGATGAAGGGGAATGGGAGGGAAGCTCAAAGGATTATTTGGGAGGGAGCTTGGAGGTGGTTAGGGAAAATGGCCCAGTTCTAAAGATTAATTCCCAAAGTGTTGGGATTACAGGCGTGAGCCAGGTCAGGAGTCTGAGACCAGCCTGGCTAACATGGTGAAACCCCGTCTCTATTAAAAAATACAGAAAGTAGCCAGGTGTGGTGGTGCGCGTAGTCTCAGCTACTTGGGAGGCCGAGGCAGCAGAATCGCTTGAACCCGGGAGGCGGAGGTTGCAGTGAGTCGAGATCAGGCCACTGCACTCCAGCCTGGGCTACAGAGCAAGACTCCGTCCCAAAAATAAATAAATATATAAACTGAATGGTTGTATCTACCATATCCCGAGGTTCAAAAAGAGCAGTGATGTAAGACCAGTGCCCAGTAATTTGTGAAAGATCAGAAAATTGTAAGTGTGAAGCAGGTTAACTGTGCACTGCTTACCAACCTCTTTGAATCAACTGAGACATAAGATATTCATAAGCAAGCTATATGAAGCAAATTTGTACTTACAGACAGGCAGCAAGGGATAGCAAGACTAGGGTTCATTGTGTGTTGGTCCCTTGTAACTCAGAAAGCTGCCTACGGTAGATGGTGTCTTAACTGCACATGCTCTTCTTGCACCACAGCTGAGGGACCCCAATAAGCAGCTCACCTTGCACGCTGGGCTAAAGGGTTGAAGGACATCTTGTGCTAGGTGGAGAGAGGAATACAGCCCAGGCTGTTTCAGCCACTTCCTCCTTATTTTAGGATGTTGCACTCCCAGCACATTCTACAGTTATTCTTGAGGATTACAAGCAAGAAAATGGGGGAACTGAGTTGGTCCAAAGCCACCCAGCAAACTTTTCTGCAATCAGTTCAGTTATTGTATTGAAAAGACGTTTCTTAAAAGAAGACATACAGATAGCCAACATATATAAAAAATGCTCTTTTATTACTAATCATCAGGGAAATGGAAATTAAAACCTCAATGAGAACCTTTGGATCCTCCCTCCCCACCAGGTTTTTGTTACTGTTAACAGCACAGATATTAATATTCTTTTACATATTTCCTAGTGTATATGTATGTTCAACAATTTTTCTTGGACGTGTACTCTGAAATGGAATTGGTAGGTTTTGAGATATGTGACTTGCAGCTTCATAAGGCAACAGATTGTTTTTCAAAGTGATAGTACAAATACATGTTACCATTTACAATATATTAGATACTCTGAAGTTTAATATGCTCTCTAACACTTGGTATTGTCAGGTATTTTAACATTTAATCATTGAAAGGGTGAAAATAGCAGCAGCCCACGATTGTTGAACAGTCAGGCAATTTCACCCTATATGGACATTGTTGATTGCGGCATGATTCCCTCCACAGAGGCCCCTTCCTGATTTATCATTTTGGGCTCTCAGATTCTGTTCATGATTACCATTGTTATGAGATAATCCTGGCACTTTAACATTCTCCCAAACTGAAAAGGAGGTAAGGCCCATTTTTGTGTATGCACCGCTTAAGATAATGCAAATTGAAGGCTATTGGAAAGGTGTTATTTTTTTTTTTTTCTTTTGAGACGGAGTCTCGCTCTGTCGCCCAGGCTGGAGTGCAGTGGCACGATCTCGGCTCACTGCAAGCTCCGCCTCCCGCGTTCACATCATTCTCCTGCCTCAGCCTCCCAGAGTAGCTGGGACTACAGGCGCCCACCACCACGCCCGGCTAATGTTTTGTATTTTTTTAGTACAGACGGGGTTTCGCCATGTTAGCCAGGATGGTCTGGATCTCCTGACCTCGTGATCCGACCACCTCAGCCTCCCAAAGTGCTGGGATTACAGGCGTGAGCCACTGTGCCCGGCCTGGAAACTTTGTTTTTTGTATGCGGTTCAGCCAGTTCTAGCTAAGATGTAAACATTGGAAACTAATTTGAAACTGAAGGAAAAAACTGGTTTAAAAAAGTTTTAGACATAAAACTACTATGGAAACTGCATTAGCCAAAGGTTTGGTCCACAGCATTAACTGGATTACCTATCAGGGCAGATAAAGTTTAGCCATGTGGACAGGTCCCAGTTTTGTCCTGTCCTGAAATAATTTGGATCCACTCCAGCTGCCTTTTGTAAAATAATGAGTTTATGATGCCATGTCATGGCTAGAGTTTCACGGTAACATCTATTTGATCTTTGTGTGTATGGATACGTGTTTCTATGTGTTTCTGTGCGTGTTACATGTATTATGTTGTATGTTATGTCCAAAATGGCACCATATTGGCTTATAAGTAAATGAGTGCTTATAAATTTAGCAAGAAAGTCCAAATGCTTTTCAAATTTGTGTGAATTTAGTAGTCTTTAATAATAAGCTTGCTTTAAAACTATTCACAAAATAAAAATAGAAATGTCTTTGGAATTGTAAACATACATTTTTGTCTGGGTTTACTAATTAGATGAGTTTTATATTTGCCTTTGCTAAATATTTGAACATGCTAGAATTTTACATGAAGGTTATAAGATCATAAACTCAACCAAAAACAGAATAATCTTTCTTTGAATGACTTTTTTGATAAATAAGACTAATTTAATATTGTTGGTTCCATAAGAATAATTAATTTTTCTGTATTATCAGAAAAAAATACCCATGTGTTTAAGATTTTTGCATAGGTGAACACCTGATATTCACAGGCCATGCAAATTGTTAACAAAGAAATAACTTGGAGCGATAATTAGTGTTGTCTAATGTCTTAGTTCTAAAAACTAATCTAGATAAACTGCTATAGGTGAATAAATTGAATAAATATAAATGGAATCAATGCTTGTAGGTGAACTTTTAATGTAACTTAAACTATTAAAATTATTTCAGATACCATTGAATGTCTGGGTCATTTCCAATTAAAAAAGAATTGTGACATTGGACATTGGTCACACTTTTGAATCCATTAATGTGAAATAAAATCTATTCTATGAGTTAAGCATTGGTGGACCTCAAATGAGCTGAATAAGAATAAGGTCTGAGTCTGGAAAGCAATCAAGCTACAAAAAGGGGATTGGCCCAATGGATGCCTGTGTACTTGCCCCCATACAGGCAAGCAATGAATGTGAAACAATATCACCTGCCAGAGGGGCACTGAAGTAACCCAAATAATCCAGGGTGCTGGAGTGAGATGCTGTCTCAGAATTAATTAATTAATTAATCAATGCATTGTATTCTCTGCTGCACCTTTTTAAAAAAAAATCTCTGTCTTCTGAAATGCCTGAAGAAAGAAAATAGTCTCAGTTGATGCAGGCCCTGAGATGGGCAGAGATTATGAGATCATCACATACACTTGGTGCTATGGACTGAATTGTGTTCCCCAAAATTCATGATGATTTTGATTAATCCACAAGGTGATGGTATTTAGAGATGGAACCTTTGGGAGACAAGTACGTTAAGATGAAGTTACGAGGTTGGGGCTTTCATAATGGGATTGGCGGCCTTCCGAGAAAAGGAAGAGATACCATGTCCTTCTTGTTCTCTCCCCTTCTCCCTCTCTCCCTTTCTCCCCCTTTCTCTCTTTTTCTTTCCCTCTGTGCCACGTGAGAACACAGCAACAACATGGCCATTGGCACGACAGAAAGAGAATCCCCACCAAAAGCTGAATCTGGTGCTTTGATCTTGGACTTCCAGATCGTGGGTAAGACTCACCAGGGGAGAATTCTGTAGGTGCCTGGAATTGTCAGATCTAGAGTTAATGCCCTGGAACTCTGTGGTTGTCAACTCAGAAGGCACAAGGCTATAAATCTTCCTGTGGTCCTCTTTAATCTGCCTTCGCTTTTTGTTTTTTGTTTTGTTTGGATTTTCAAGTAACAAATTTATTTTTCCAGTTAACATAACCAGTCCATGGTACAGCATATTAAATCACAAACTACAAATCCAAGGACCTTTTGCAAACTTTACCAGGTTGCAAAACTTTGGCAAATCAATATAGTACATTTTATTACAATGAAAGCATTTTTGTTAGAGTCATATATTATTTTAGTGATAATTTTCACTCCAAATATACTTAAGTAGTAAACCAAAACACTGGTTCATTTGTTTGTTTGTTTTGTTTTTGAGATGGTGTCTTGCACTGTAGCCCGGGCTGAAGTGAAATGGTGTGATCTGAGCTCACTGCAACCTCCGCCTCATAGGTTCAAACGATTCTCCTGCCTCAGCCTCCCAAGTAGCTGGGATTAC
Source organism: Pan troglodytes (assembly GCF_028858775.2). NCBI lineage: Eukaryota > Metazoa > Chordata > Mammalia > Primates > Hominidae > Pan > Pan troglodytes. The sequence continues at coordinate 69,872,704 of NC_072402.2, forward strand.
AGGTGCCCGCCACCACGCCTGGCTAATTTTTTGTATTTTTAGTAGAGATGGGGTTTCACTATGTTGGCGAGGCTGGTCTCAAACTCCTGACCTCGTGATCTGCCCTCCTTGGCCTCCCAAAGCAGTGGGATTACAGGTGTGAGCCACTGCACCCGGCAAACACTGGTTTTTAATGATGGTTTAAAATAACTTGCAGAGCAAGTTATTATTAATAAACATATTAATATGTTTGAAAGCTATACAAGTTCTCCTTTTAAATTGAATTTCCTCATGCAAGGTGTTGAAGTTTACAGCAGCAGGGCAATTGTTTGTATGTAAGAGATGGCTCTGCTTTGTTCTGGGGTTGGACCAAAGCCAGGTGGTGTTCCAAAGTATGAAAAGCTTTAAAATTCTACCTTAAGTTGATTCAATGTCAATGCAAACTTCCAAGTACTTTTTAAAAAAATGTTAAAATTTTGCTTATACACAATTGGTGAGAGTGTAAATTAGTGTAAATATTTCCACCATTGTGGAAAACAGCATGGCAATTCCTCAAAAACCAAATAACAGAAATACCATTTGACCCAGCAATCCCATTACTGGGTATGTACCAAAGGAATATAAATTGTTGTACCATAAAGACCATACATGCATGTGTACTATTCACAATAGCAAAGACATGGAATCAACCTAAATGTCCTTTAATGGTGGACTGGATAAAGAAAATGTGGTATATATACACCATGGGATACTATGCAGCCATAAAAAAGAACAAGATCATGTCTTTTGCAGGAACATAGACGGAGCTGGAGGCCGTTTTTTCTTAGCAAACTAACGCAGGAATAGAAAAACAAATACCACATGTTCTCACTTATAAGCTGGAGATGACATGGACATGGACACAAAGAGGGGAACAGACACTGGAGCCTATTGAAGGTGGATGATGGAAGGAGGGAGAAGATCAGGAAAAATAGTAATGGGCACCAGGCTTCATACCTGTGTGATAAAATAATGTGTACAACAAACTCCCATGACACAAGTTTACCAAAATAACAAACCTGCATATGTACCCTGAATTTAAAATAAACATTAAGAAGAATAATTTCTTTCAATGTTAAATTTTTCATAAATACTGGAATCTCCAATATTAGACAGTCATTTCAAATAACACTAATTTCAGATGATCTGTTTTATTTAGACGCCATGCATCTCTTTGTTTTGATCTAAAGTCACTGTCTTATGTCAGCCTACTTTTTAAAAATTCTACTTAAAATATATTTATAGTTTTAAAATAAATATATTGCCAGCTTGGAGAGACGTGGGGTACTTGTCTACACACGTTCATTATCAATTCACTACGAAGGCTGCTGCAGCCACCACCGGAGTTCTTATGCCTCCTCTTGTGAAAGCCATCAATTCTTCATTTTTTAACATGTAATTTATGTATGACCCATTCCAGTGCTTCCCGGCCTTTGATAGCATTTGAAGATATCCTACTTGCCATCAGTCCTTCAAGATAACTGCTGAGGCTGCCTCCTTTCAGTGATTATGGCTTCTTGAGTCAAAATAATTTTTTTCTGGGTCCTGAGGATGTGGTTTGTATATAAGTCTCTCACCTAATGAAACCATATTTTAAGTGAAATATTAGTAGATTTAAGTTCCATTGTTTTCTCTATAGGATTAACTACAGAATATTCTAGCACATATGTTTTGGTTCTTTCTGTACCAATAAGAGACTTGTAGTTCCCACTCTGTGCAGAGAAGTCTGTGGCTGTGCAACTCTTCATTGGGATCTATATGTGTGTCCAACACATCAACCCACACCATGCTCTGGTTCATAGGGCTTTTGGGTATTTGTGCATTGCAACTGTTGTAACAATTTCCCACAGGTGATCAAAGACGTGCTCTGAAGTCCAGATCTTGATGATGCAGGCAGTCCAGGAGATGTCTGGGCAGTGCAGGGGAAAATGAGGCAAAGAGGCTACACCTGCCGCACTGCACCCCCAGCATGCCAATCAGCTTCGCAGTAGGCAGGCACCATCGGCCTCATGTGAAGGACATCCCAACCCCCTCTTCCAGCCCTTATTACAATGTAAACTTTAAACTATTTAAAGGAGGGGTCCCCAACTCCCCAGACAGCGTGCCTGTACTGGACCCTGGCCTGTTAGTGAGGCAGGAAAATAGGGTCTGGAGGCCGGGAACATAAGGCCCATTCACACTTCAGCTATAACAGGAAATATCCTCTCCATAGGGCATACACCCAGTAAATGACTTTGAAACTTTACTTCATCCTCTTCATTTACATAGGGCGTACCCCAAATAGAGGGTATTTAAACTCACAAAAACTCTGTAACTTTGAGCCCCTATGCGCAGGCCCACTACCACACTGTGGAGTGTACTTTTGTTTTCAATAAATCCCTTCATTCCGTGCTTGCTTTGCTTGCGCATTTTGTCCAATTCTTTGTTCAAGACGCCAAGAACCTGGACACCCTCTACCGTTAGCATTAGGAGCCCTGTGGCACAGCAGGATGGGAGTGGCCAGCAGCCCAGCGTTACCACCTGAGCTCCACTTCTTGTCAGATCAGCAGAGACGTTAGATTCTCGTAGGTGCACGAAGCCTATTGTAAACTGCACATGCAAGGGATCTACCTTGTGCGCTCCTCCTGAGAATCTGATGCCTGATTATCTGAGGTAGAACAGCTTCATCTCCAAACTATCCCTGTCTACCAACCCCCCATCCATGGAAAAATTGTCTTCTATAAAACCAGTCCCTTGTGCCAAAAGGGTTGGGGACTGCTGATTTAAAGAACACTTAATGTCTGTTCCCTGCCTTCATCTGGAGGGCCAGGGTCAGTTTTGAAGCAACTCCAGCAAGTGATCCACCCAGCTGTCCCCTTCCACCCTGCTAGTATCCACAGCTCCTCAAAGGCCCCCTGGAATTTAAACTAAAGCATGATCATGCCACTGCACACCAGCCTGGGCTACCCAGGAAGACTAGCGAGACCCCAGCTCAAAAAAAAAAAAAAAAAAAAAAAAAAAAAAAAAAAAAAGCTCTGAGCTGCGTCCCTGTTCCCTTTCTGTCTGCTTCAGGCCCATCTATACCAATCTTGATTTACCAGCTCAAAATCAGTTTCACAGGTGGAGAATAGGGAAAGGATTTAATCAATGTGTACAGTTTCAATGGAAGAACCATAGCAATTTTGAGTACATCTGAAAGAAGAGTTCCTTAGCACATTGCATATTATTCATTCCATGAAGAGAGTTTTTCTAAATGAAAAATGTTTAGGACGCTCAGGAGAGGAAAAACAAATTAAGGAAAGATCTCCACAACACAGACATCAAGGCTGTTATGAGTGCAGGCACAGTTCCAGTGCAAATGTCCGCAGGGACGGCATGAGGGTCCCCATTGGAGTGCCTCGGACTCCTTCCAGGGCAGCAGTTGAAGCAGGTCGTGCCGCAGGCCTGCAGAAAGGCTGGGATTCCTCTCCTTTCCGGGTTCCTTCCTGATGGAATCCTAGGTTTTCAGCAGCTTCCGGAGGCGGCCTGGGCTGCAGGGGGTGCCCTGGGCGTGTGTACTTCCACCTCCGCAGGCGCTGGCATCTCCAGACAGCTTCAGGCCGCTTTGGATCTCACCGTCGGTAGCATCTGCGTCTTCTTGAAGGGACTGGAGCCCGTCTGTGGTTTCAGCCATTGACTCATCGACATGAGAGTCTCGAGGCCGTTTTTGGCCCCTCTCATCTCCGGGCAGGGCTGCGTGCCCGGTGGAATCGCAGTGCAGCAGCCAGCCCCGAGCAGAGCTCCCATAGAGCTGATGGCATTGGCAGGAGTGGCGGCTCTGCACAGGGAAGTTATCCAGCGCCCAGGCCCAGGCTTGCTCTTGGTTCAGGTCCCATGGCATGTGGGGCTCTGGACCTGCCTGCCTCCAAGACAGCTCTTCCAAGGTTGATGGTTGGAACTTCATAGCCTCTGCCTGGAAAGGCTTGACTAGGCCCAGCCATAGCTAGTCTAGGAAAAGAGCAAATGGCGCAGTCCATCGCTGACTGTGAGCTTTTATAGCATTCTGTCTTGTACAGGAAGTCGTATACCAAAATCCAGTCATGTGGGGATTAACACTTATTCACCTTGCTAATTGCTTCAGACTGTGATAAGGTTATGGTAAAAATTTTATCATTCTGCAAGGCACTATTTAAAGTCCTTGGGTTTTTACTGGATCAAGCAGTAATAGGGTGGGGCAGGGGGGTGAGAGAATGAGTCCACTGATTGGCAGTTTTCTTATTTCAATAAGAAATTGGCAGATTTTAATATTTCAATATTTCACAATTCAGTGAGATGTTAGGTGTGCATCTCTAATAGATAAGTTTTATCAAATTAAGGGAATTCACTGTTTCAAATTTGCTAATAAGTTTTATCAAATTAAGGGAATTCACTGTTTCAAATTTGCTAATATGACTTTCATATTAATAATGAAGCAGGGTTGATTTTTAAAAAGATTTTTTGTATCTACTGAGAAAATCTTTTATTTTTTCTGATGTTAATGTGGAGATTAGAGATTGATTTTTCAAGTTCCAAACCCATGTTGAGCTCCCAATAAACTCAATTAGATTATGATGCATTTTTTAAAAGTATATTACTGGATTCAGAATTCTAACATATTGTTTATAATTTTGCCCTGTGATTGGGAGAGATATTGGCTGATGGAAAAATTGAGGAGGGGGCGCTAGCGTGATGCATGAAATGGGCATTAAAAAACTTAACTTGTTGATACTTAAAAAGGCCTTTCTATCTATGTAGTTGTCCCACTCAGTCAAAGACTTTTCAAATATAGAGAACATGTCTCATGTTCTATTTTTGAAGGTACTCTGAAATAAATGTTAATACAGAGTGAATTTTTGAGGATTCCAACAGCAGGGGAAAAACGGTGAGGTACATGAGGTGAGCAGAGAGGCATATTTTAATGGCCTGGCTTCCCCCAGAAACATCACTGAAATAAACACTCATGTGAGATTGCTTTATTCAAGAGTGCTGTCCTTAGAAAGTGGGAGTGAGAAGAAAGAGGAGAGGGTCAGGGATGAGCATATTCAATGCTGTGCTTCCTAGTAGCCCAAGCTTGGTATCAAGTATGACCAGAGGTGACTTTATTATTAAACCAATAAAGTTTAACTGTAAGGCAAACTTCCAAAGAGTTTGTAAAACTTTTGACCTAAAACATTTTTCTAATTTTCTCAAAGAGATTCCCCTACTAGCTGTAAGAACATTGACTCCACAAATTTGAAGCTGCTCTGAACAACAATGGTTGTTTGATCTCATGAAACCATCTTCTGAGAGGCCTTATGAATAACTGCTTCTCGGCACAGTCCACTTAGGAGGAAGAAAAGAATGGAATATATCCACTGTTGGTGAAATAACACAATTCTCACAACAAAAGACTGCTGTGTACCAAATAGAAGAGAGAGGGCACACTAGTATTGAGTTGGCATTCGCATATTTACATGCCTGTAAGGTAGCCTGACAACTACAAAGTTAGGCCACATCTCATATATTTTCAGCAGAGCAGGGGGAAGCATGATGAATTCCTTTCTCTTTTCAAAGAAAGAGAGAACACCTTACAATAATATCTTGCTATCTTCTGAGAGAACCTCAGCTCATTCAGGAGGTACTTTTAAGAAACATGTACATATTTGTCCCATGACCTTGGATAAATTACTACATTGTATAAACTGGAGATTCAGCTTTATCTTTAGAGGGACTAATCTAAATTCCAATAGTTCAACTCCGGATTCAGAGTAACCATATTAAGTGTGATGTTACTGTTGTATTTCTTTTATGGCTTTTAGGAAAAGAAACAAAACACTCTCAAATAGTATAAGCATAAAAAGATTTATTATGGTATAAACATCATTAAAATCTAGGACAAGCGCTGTGGCTCATGCTTGTAATCCCAGCACTTTGGGAGGCTGAGGCAGGTGGATCACAAGGTCAGGAGTTCAAGATCAGCCTGACCAACATGGTGAAACCGCGTCTCTACTAAAAGTACAAAAATTAGCCGGGTGTGGTGGCACGTGCCTGTCATCCCAGCTACTCAGGAAGCTGAGGAAGGAGAATTGTTTGAAGCCAGGAGGCAGCGATTGTAGTGGGCGGATATCGTGCCACTGCACTCCAGCCTGGGCAACAAGAGAGAGACTCTGTCTCAAAAAAAAAAAAAAAAAAAAAATTCTGATAGAGGCCAGCTGTGGTGACTCACGCCTGTAATCCGAGCACTTCGGGAGGCCGAGGCAGGCAGATTGCTTGAGGTCATGAATTCGTGGCCAGGCTGGCCAATATGGTGAAACCCCGTCTCCACCTTCTTTTAATTTTTAAAAGAAAAAATTAGCTGGGTGTGGTGGCAGGCACCTGTAATCCCAGCTACTTGAGACGCTGAGGCAGGAGAAAAGCTTGAACGTAGGAAGGAAAGGTTAAAGTGAGCCAAGATTGTGCCACTGCACTCTAGCCTGGGCGACAGAGCAAGACTCTGTCTCAAAAAAAAAAAAAAAAAAAAAAAATGAAAAGAAAAAAATGAAAAAAAAATCTGATAGAAAAGTGTAGACACAGATTTTAGACTGAATGTCAGGGAATGATTTTTCTGAACCACATTGCAAATTGGCTCCCTAAAAGAAGATACTGTCAGAAATCAGTAAACACTGAATCAGACAGCTGCTAAACCACCGCAGGCTTCTCCCTTCAGAAACACGCAGCAAATATTAGATGGTTGGGTCAATCCAAGTATCCGTAGGGAATAAATGTATACAGTAATTCTCATGGACTATTTTTGGAGGACAAATGTTTCATTCATTTAAAGAACAATCTGGCAATACTCCATAAAATTAGGTTATGCATTTTCGATGAATAATTTTGCTGAAGGACGATGTATATCCTAAATAAATTCTCTCATGAGAATGAGACTAACATACGAAATATTGTTGATTAGGTGGCATCTGAGTGCCCCCTGTGGGACACTGGAGAGGGAAAGTCTGGCAGAGGCTCATTAGAAGCTGATATGCTGAAGTTGGAAGCAGCAAATGAAGTGTACCTATAAAAATCTTAGAAATATGCCAATAAGCGAAAAATAATAAATGAAATAAGATATACACCCAATACTTTTTGGAAGAATTAAAAATATATATATGTAAAATTGTGTCGCATATAAGACTGATTGCTACAAAACACACAATAGAAATAAAAATAAAATAGCTAGAAGTAAAATAGTTACTAATAAGAAGAATCTCAGTAGAAGTAGGAAAAGAGATAAAAATGAATAACTGACAGAATGCACCTAATTACATAAAATAGGATCAAGGCCTGCACAAAACACTGTTGAAAATGTTACATCAATTCAACTTATTTTCTCCTTAGGTATAAAAATCATCGCACCTTTGAGGTCTCCCTTTCACGTAGTTAGATGAGTGTAGACAAAAAAAGAAAATGTATGGATTTAAGAAAGTCCTGGGATGCTCCTTTTCACAACCTAGCCTATTTTATTCATTACTCTATGTGATTGGTATGCTGCAGGACCTGGACTCTGAATCCAGATTCTAGCAGAATTAGCTTTCTGATCTTGGACTATGATCTAACCTCATTGTGTCTCCTATCTACAACTGCTCAATGCCTCTAAAATATGCAAGAAGAATGAGACATAGTAGGTGTAATTGTCTAGGCTGCTCTGCAATAAGGACACACTTTCTGTAGTGAATAGACAGTAAGTAACTGGTTCGTGCCACCAGTGGGACATCTCCATTGCTCTCTTTCCTTGGCTGATTCAATAATAGCAACCGAGCAGCGTTTTCAGAGTATCTTCCAGAATGATACAATTTTCACCTTAATCCTATCAGGTTCTGAACCAATTTGCAAGGCAAATTAGTGTTAATCCCCTGCTTATTTGAATAGTTGGTTTCTGGCCTATATACAAGACAAAACATACTATAAAAACACACACTCAGTACTAGCCAGTGTTATTTACCTCTTTTCCTAGCTCAACTATATTGCTGGCCTTATCACAAGACTGAACCCATGGAGTTCTGTCCATCAACCCTGGAAGAACAGTCCTGGAGGTAGGCAGGTCCAGAGTGCATGTCACATGCCACCAGGTCAGGACCGTGAACAAACTTGAGGCTGGGCACTAGATCACTTGCTGTGTTGAGCCACCATGCCTGCCAATGCCCTTAGCTCTGTGAGGATGTAAAATCAGGTATGTGTGGGCTGCTGTGCTGGGTTTCCAGCAGGCACGGAGCTGTTCCCAGGCTCAAGAGGGGTCCAATGGCCATCAAAACCCACATGTCCAGGAGTCAGTGGCTGAAACCACAAAGGAGCTCCAGTCACCTTAAAGAAAGATGGATTCTACCAATGGCAGGGTTCAATGGTCCCAAACCAGCCAGGAGATGCCAACGCTTGTGGAGCTGAACAGACACATACTGAGGATGCCTTCATAAACTGCTCACAATCAGGGCTTGAAATACAGAGCAACCCAGGAAGGGGAGGGGGGTACAAACCTTTTGTTGCTCCTGGCTCACAGTGAGATAGGAGTTTGGCAGGACTAGTTTTGCAAGACAAACAGGAGGTTAGGTCCCCAAGACACAGGTCACAATACCCTCTTGATAAGACATGATTCCTTTAAAAAAAAAAAAAAAAAAGCCCAAACCAGTTAGAAGGAAGATGGCTACATAAGCAACCTCTGGTTACCCTTGTTGCTCATTATATGCTAATTATTATGCATTGGGATGCTAAAAGACACTAACACCTGAGCAATCACTGTGACTGTTTACAAATGCCATTGCAATGTCCAAGAGTTACTCTGTATATTCTGTAAGGGGGAGAAACTCCTGGTTCCACAAGCTGCCACCCCTTTCCCAGATAACTAAAGAAATAATCGACCCCTTGTTTAGCATATAATCCAGAAATAGCCATAAAATAGCCAGCTAGCCACCCTGGCCCCATTGCTACCCTGACTATGGGGTAGCCTCCTTTTTGTTCCTTAGTTTCCTTAATAAACTTGCTTTCACATTACTCTGTTGGCTTGCTCTTGAATTCTTTCTGGCTCAAAGTCAAGTATCTACTTGGTCTCCCAGGCTAAACTCCAATTTTAGGGGTATCCTTGCATCAACAGCACCACTGCCTTCAGCCAATTCCCCGGAAGGAGCTCCTCACACCCCAGTGGAGACCCTCATTATGTTATTGTAAACTTCCTTGGGACTGTTCATCTAGGAGCAAGAAGTCTCTATGATGGAGATAATTCCTTATATAGTTCTTCCTCTCCAAAGTGCCTTAAAGTTTTCTCAATTATACAACTTTGATTTATATGTAATCAAGAATATGCTAAGGAGCTTTACTTTTAGATCAACTCAGAATTCATAGTTCTTTGTACATGACAGTTGAAGCCTGTTCCTTATTCTCCACCTGTGTGGAGTCAGGACTGCTCTCTGCGGTCCAGGCTGTCCCCGGAAGCTGCTGAAAACCGACGATTCCATCAAGAAGGAACCCGGAAAGGAGAGAAACCCCGGCCTTTCTGCAGGCCTGCAGTAGGACCTGCTTCAACTGCTGCCCTGGAAGGAGCCCGAGGCACCTCAGTGGGAACCCTCATGCTGTCTCTGGGGACTTTTACACTGGAACTGTGCCCTGCACGCATAAGAGCCTTGAGGTCTTTGCTGTGGAGATCATTCCATAATTTGTTCTTCCTCTCCTGAATGTCCTAAACATTTTTATTTAGAAAAACTCTCTTCATGTAGTGAATAATATGCAATATGCTAAGGAACTTTTCTTTTAGATCTACTCAAAATTGTGATGGTTCTTCCATCGAAACTGTACACATTGATTAAAGCCTTTCCCTTATTCTCCAACTGTGGAATCAAAACTAGTAAATCAAGGTTGGTATAGATGGGCCTGAAGCAGACAGAAAGGGGGCAGGGACCTAGCTCAGAGCTTTTTCTTTTTCTTTTGAGTATTATTATTATTTAAGATGGGGGTCTCGCTGGGTCGCCTAGGCCGGTGTGCAGTGGCGTGATCAGGCTTTAGTCTAAATTCCAGGGGCCTTTGAGGAGCTGTGGATACTAACAGGGTGGGAGGGGACAGCTGGGTGGATCATATGCTGGAGTTGCTTCGAAACTGACTGTGGCCCTCCAGATAAAGGCAGAAAACAGGCATTAGCAGTGTTCTTTAAATCAGGGGTCCCCAATCCCCCCCACCACGGACCGGTTAGGGACCCGGCCCCAAAGCAGGAGCTGAGCAGTGGGCAAGCGAGCGTTACTGGCTGAGCTCCGCCTAGCGTCAGATCTGCTGCATTAAATTCTCACAGGAGTGCGAACCCTATTGTGAACTACGCATGCGCAGGACCAAGACTAGCTTTTGCTCTCCTTTTGAGAATCTATTGCGTGCCTGATTATTTGAGTTCTAACACCTTCATCCCGAAACCATCCCCACACCCCTCTCCATCCGTAGAAAAATTGTATTCCACTAAACTGGTCCATGGTGCCAAAAACGTTGCGGATCTCTGCTTTAAATGGTTTAAATGTTACATTGTAACGAAGAGTGGAGGACCGCCTCACTTGGAGCCGACGGCACCTGCGCACAGCGAAGCTGGTTGAAGGGCCCCCGATGGGGTGGGACAGGTGTAGCCTCCTCACCTCATTTTCCCCTGCGCTTCACAGACATCTAGCAGACTGCCTGCACCATCAAGATCTGGACTGCAGAGCACGTCTTTCACCACCCGTGGGAAACTGTTACAACAGCTGCAATGCACAAATACCCAAGCCCTGCGAACCTGAGCAGGGTGTGGGTTGATGTGTTGGAAGGATATATAGATCCCTCTGGAAAGTTGCAAGGCCACAGACTTCTCTGCACAGAGTGGGAACTGCAAGTCCCTTACTGTTGCAGCAAGAGCCAAAACATAGTCTTCAGGACCCAGAAAAAAAACTATTTTGACTCAAGAAACCACAATCATTGTGAAAAGAATCAGCCTCAGCAGTTACCTTGAAGAACTGAAGACAAGTACAATATCTTCAAATGCTAATAAAGGCTGAGAAGCACTGGAATGGGTAATACTTAAACTACATGTTAAGATTGAGAAATTGCTGGCTTCAAAAAGAGGAAGCATAAGAACTCTGATAGTAGCAGCATCATTTACAGAGAAATGATAATGAATGTTGGAAGACATCAAGTACCCCAGGTGTCTCCAACCTGGCAATCTGTTATTTTAAAACCGTATCTTAGGTAGAATTTTTAAAAAATAGACTGATAGAAGACTTTGTGACATGGAATAAAAACAAAGAGGTTCAGGGTGTCTAAATAAAAGGGATCATCTAAAATAAGTGTTGTTTGAAATGATTGTCTAATTTTGAGAGTTCCAGTATTTATGTGAACATTTAAAAATTTTTCAAAATGTACTTGGCAGTTTGCATTGACATTGAATCATTTTAAGGTAGAATTTTAAAGCTTTTAACACCTGGGCACACTACCTGACTTTGGTGGAACTTCAGAACAAAGCAGAGCCACCTCTTATATACACACAATTGCCCTGCTGCCATAAACTTCAACAGCTTGCATAAGGAACCTCACTTTAAAAGGAGAAATTGCTCAGTTTTAAATGATATTAATGTGTATAAAATAACTTGCTCTGCTATAAACCACCATTAAAAACCAGTGTTTTGGTTTAGTACTTGAATATTTTTGGAGTAAAAATTATCCCTAAAGTAGTATATGACTCCCAGAAACATATGCTTTTATTATAATAAAAAGTAATATATTGATTTGTCAAAGTTTTATAACATAGTAAAGGTATTACCTTCCTTGGATTTGTACTTTATGCTTTAATATGCTGTACCATGAGCTGGCTACATTAATTGGAAAAATAAATTCATTACTTGAAAAACAAAAGAGAAAATGAAGAGTGGGGATAGACTAACGGGGACTGAAAGAAGATCCCTAGCCTTGTGCCTTCTGAGTTAACAACCACAGGGTTCCAGAGCATCAACTCCAGATCAGAAAATTCCAGGCAGCTACAGATGTCTGCCTTGGTGAGTCTTTCCCAGGATCTGGAAGTCCAAGATGAAAGCGCCAGTGATTCAGCTCCTGGTGAGGGCCGTCTTCCTGTCATGCCAATGGCCATGTTGTAGCTGTGTTCTCACATGGCACAGAAGGAGAGAGAGAAGTGGGTAGAGGGGCAAGAGAAGAAAGGGAGAGAAGGAGAGGGACCTGGTATCTCTTACTCTTCTCATAAGGGCACTAATCCCATTATGAAACCCCAACCCTCATGACCTCATCTAAACTTAATTGTCTCCCAAAGGCCCCATCTCCAAATGCCATCACTTGGAGATTAGTTAATCAAAATTATCATGAATTTTGGGGGAACCCAATTCAGTGCAGAACACCAAGTGTATGGGAGGCTCTCATAATCTCTGCCCATCTCAGGTCCTGCAGCAACTAAGACTCATTCCTTCTTGTGGGCATCCCAGGAGAAAGATTTATGTGTCTTCACAACTTTAGTGTAAAGATTTGGTGTAAAGGTTTCCAGCCTTTACACCAAAATCCTTGGGCAGAGATGAAAAACATGCAGTAGAGAATACACTTGGGACTTTTACACTTTTCTGTCCCCTCAAATGTTAGAAATCAAAACCCATAAACTAGATGACAGCATTAATCTAGTCTAGCTGTGATTACATCAATCTTTTCACATAGTGGCAGTTCTAAGTATCAGTATAGAGAAGCTTAGATGTTGCATCTTATTGGAACGTGGAACTAGAGCTGTGTTTGCTTTGCACTCATTATTAGACTAATTACATGTCAATTTTCCATGTCATAAAAAATAAGCAGATGGTGAAAGATGAGTTAGAGTGTTTTTGTGGTTTGGATATGGAGGGGGCTTCCCATCTGATCGTCCTCATTTTCTGTTCTGAAGTCTCAAAATCTACTTAAAAAAAATGAAACCACAATCCCAATCCTCTGATAACCCATTATTCCATTAACCAATTAACCGTTAATCCATAAATGGATTAAGACATCAAACGGGCAGAGCCCTGAAGACCCAATCACTGCTTAAAGGCCCTACCTCTCAATATTGCTACATTGGGGATTAAGTTTCAACATGAGTTTCAGAAGGGACAAACATTCAAACCACAACATCCCTGAATGGCAATTAATTGTAAAGAGAAATTAATTGTTATCTTAGATGACATGATCGTGATTTCAATTTGAAACCTTTTAAAGGTCTAGGGGATAAAGGGACTATGAATGCAGCCCTGGCTTTGGCTCCCTCAGGGCGGCCTCTGTGTGCAACACCCAGGTTAGATTATCTGCTAAGATTTCCTCTGGGCTGGCCTATCTGAAAGCAATATGGAATTGTGTAATCCAAGGGCTCCTGAACACAAGGGAAAAGGTGTTTCATCCAATCTCACAGCAGGAGACACCAGCTTTTGTGTTTTTACAGTTTTCTGGCCAAGTGCCTGGTCCTAATCAGATCATAGGAAGCATAGTGGTGATGAAAAGAGCCAGGCACATTCCTCAGCCCCGGGCTCAAAACAAACAAGCCCAGTACAAACACATCCCATCCTCCCATCCCACCACATATCACCATATATCTCTTAAACTTCCCCCGGGCTCAAAACAAACAAGCCCAGTACAAACACCACCAGGAAAGTCTCCGATAAGGGGACAGATGAGGGGACAGCCGTTCAAAGTTTTACTGAAAGAGCGGGAACCAAAAGAATTCCTTTGTTCCCCTGTAACTTTCAGGCTATAAAAAAGCAAACACTCGCATTGTTCGGGGCCCTCTTGTATGCGGTGGAATGGAGGGACCAGGTTCGAACTTGTAGTAAAGATCCTTGCCGCTTGGCTTTGACTCTGGACTCTGGTGGTCTTCTTTGGGGAACAAACGGTCTGGGCATAACATCTGGGGGCCCGTCCGGGATTCCCCAAGCCCACCAGACCCCTGGTCAACGGATCTGCTAGGATCGATCTACTGATAGGTGAGCTGGCTCGTCTCCGTTTGTCTGTCCGTGTCTGTTCTGAATCCGAATCTGTGACTCGCGAGGTCTGAAACTGGAGCTGGCACAGTCCTGGCGGACACGCTATAGGACGGCCAGCGGAGACGGGTGGGAGACATCCCCTGGCTCTCATCTGATCTATATTGCGATCTGAGCTGCCCCGGTTTGGCGGGCAGCAGCCGTATCTGAGCTGCCCGGTTGGGCGGGCAGCAGCTGTCTCTAATCTGGGCTGCCCCAGCGCGACCGCGATCCAGGCAGCTGACTCTGACCCGGGCTTCCGGTGCGCGCTTGCGATCTGAGCTGCCCCGGTTTGGCGGGCAGCAGCCGTATCTGAGCTGCCCGGTTGATCGGGCAGCATCTGTCTCTGATCTGAGCTGCCCCGGTTTGGCGGGCAGCAGCCGTATCTGAGCTGCCTGGTTGGGCGGGCAGCAGCTGTCTCTAATCTGGGCTGCCCCAGCGCGACCGCGATCCAGGCAGCTGACTCTGACCCGGGCTTCCGGTGCGCACTTGCGATCTGAACTGCCCCGGTTTGGCGGGCAGCAGCCGTATCTGAGCTGCCCGGTTGATCGGGCAGCATCTGTCTCTGATCTGAGCTGCCCCGGTTTGGTGGGCAGCAGCCGTATCTGAGCTGCCCGGTTGATCGGGCAGCATCTGTCTCTGATCTGAGCTGCCCCGGTTTGGCGGGCAGCAGCCGTATCTGAGCTGCCTGGTTGGGCGGGCAGCAGCTGTCTCTAATCTGGGCTGCCCCAGCGCGACCGCGATCCAGGCAGCTGACTCTGACCCGGGCTTCCGGTGCGCGCTTGCGATCTGAGCTGCCCCGGTTTGGCGGGCAGCAGCCGTATCTGAGCTGCCCGGTTGATCGGGCAGCATCTGTCTCTGATCTGAGCTGCCCCGGTTTGGCGGGCAGCAGCCGTATCTGAGCTGCCTGGTTGGGCGGGCAGCAGCTGTCTCTAATCTGGGCTGCCCCAGCGCGACCGCGATCCAGGCAGCTGACTCTGACCCGGGCTTCCGGTGCGCACTTGCGATCTGAACTGCCCCGGTTTGGCGGGCAGCAGCCGTATCTGAGCTGCCCGGTTGATCGGGCAGCATCTGTCTCTGATCTGAGCTGCCCCGGTTTGGCGGGCAGCAGCTGTATCTGAGCTGCCCGGTTGGGCGGGCAGCAGCTGTCTCTGATCTGAGCTGCCCCGGTTTGGCGGGCAGCATCTGTCTCTGATCTGAGCTGCCCCGGTTTGGCGGGCAGCAGCCGTATCTGAGCTGCCTGGTTGGGCGGGCAGCAGCTGTCTCTAATCTGGGCTGCCCCAGCGCGACTGCGATCCAGGCAGCTGACTCTGACCCGGGCTTCCGGTGCGCGCTTGCGATCTGAACTGCCCCGGTTTGGCGGGCAGCAGCCGTATCTGAGCTGCCCGGTTGATCGGGCAGCATCTGTCTCTGATCTGAGCTGCCCCGGTTTGGTGGGCAGCAGCCGTATCTGAGCTGCCCGGTTGGGCGGGCAGCAGTTGTCTCTGATCTGAGCTGCCCCGGTTTGGCGGGCAGCATCTGTCTCTGATCTGAGCTGCCCCGGTTTGGCGGGCAGCAGCCGTATCTGAGCTGCCCGGTTGGGCGGGCAGCAGCTGTCTCTAATCTGGGCTGCCCCAGCGCGACTGCGATCCAGGCAGCTGACTCTGACCCGGGCTTCCGGTGCGCGCTTGCGATCTGAACTGCCCCGGTTTGGCGGGCAGCAGCTGACTCTGACCCGGGCTGCCAAAGTGCGCCTGCGATTAGATATCATTAATAAGTAAGTCAGATCAGATTTCCTTTACAGGGATTCAAACCCACATTCCTTTACAGGAAGAGACTACAAATTATTACAGGATGGGTAATACCCAGAGCACTCCTCTATCTCTCCTTACGAGTAATTTCAAAGAAGTTAGAGCAAGGGGCCATGATCTTGGTATAGAAATCAGGAAAGGAAAGCTAATTACTCTGTGTCGCTCCGAATGGCCTGCCTTTGATGTGGGGTGGCCACCCGAAGGGACCTTCCGACTTGCTGGCATCACTAGGGTAAAGTCCAAGATTTTCCTACCTGGGCATGCGGGCCACTTAGATCAAATCCCATATATCCTCATATGGCAGGACCTTGTTGAGAACCTGCCTCCTTGGCTGTCCCCTTTCCAATTGGCCTCTGAACCCTGTAAGGCACTAGTTGCTTGACCACTAAAATCCAAGCAACCAACTGCCCCCCCCCCCATCCTGTTTTACCTGACAGCGGGGACCCACTGTTCACAGAACCCCCTCCGTACCCCTCCGGGCCCCAGGCCCCAGCCCCCCTGGCTGAGCTGCGGGAGGGAGCAGGCGGACGGGAGGTGGCCGGCACTCACGGGCCCGCTGAAAGGGAAAGTAACTTTGAAGGGCCGGCGGGGAGGACGCGAGGGCGCACTTCGCGGACCAGCCCCCCTCAGCCGCCTGACTCCACGGTGGCTTTACCCCTTCGGGAAATAGGACCCCCGGATGACACAGGAATCCCCAGGCTCCAGTACTGGCCATTCTCCACCAGTGATCCGTATAACTGGAAAACTCAGAGTGCTCGGTTTTCAGACAATCCCAAAGATTTACTGGCTTTACTAGACAGTGTCATGTTCACCCACCAGCCCACTTGGGATGATTGTCAGCAGCTCCTCCGAATTTTGTTCACCACGGAAGAGCGAGAGAGAATACAGATAGAAGCTAGAAAGCTGGTCCCGGGGGACGACGGTCAACCGACTGCCAACCCCGACCTCATAAACGCAACCTTTCCTCTGACCAGGCCGGCGTGGGACTACAACACGGCAGAAGGTAGGGGATGGCTACACCTTTATCGCCAGACTCTAATGGCGGGTCTCCGGGCAGCTGCTCGCAAGCCCACTAATTTGGCTAAAGTATATTCTATTCTGCAGGGAAAGACAGAGAGCCCAGCTACCTACTTAGAAAGATTAATGGAAGCTTTTAGACAGTACACCCCCATAGATCCAGAGGCTCCAGGAAGTCAGGCAGCTATTGTAATGTCTTTCGTAAATCAGGCAGCCCCAGATATTAAGAGAAAACTCCAGAAATTAGAAGACTTGGAGGGAAAGCGGATTCAGGACCTCCTTCAGATAGCCCAGCGGGTTTACAATAACAGAGATACTCCAGAGGAAAAGCAATTTAAGGCCACTGAAAAAATGACCAAGGTCCTGGCAGCAGTGGTACAGAAAGAGCATCTACAGCCAGAGTACACCCAACCTAGGCAGCCCCCCCGGCATGATAATCTGAGCAAAGACCAATGTGCCTATTGTAAGGGGGCTGGCCACTGGGTAAGAGACTGACCCAAAAAGAAACCACGAGGACAGGGACCCGGACCCCCTAGGTCTACACCCGTACTAGTCACTCAAGACGAAGACTAGGGAAGACGGGGTTCGGACCCCTTCCCCGAACCTAGGGTAACTTTGCAAGTGGAGGGGTCCCCAGTCCAGTTCTTGGGCAACACGGGGGCAACAACCATTTAATTGGACAGACGAAGCCGAGTTGGCCTTCCAACAGATTAAAACCGCCCTACTCTCCGCGCCTGCACTAGGACTACCTGATGTTACCAAGCCCTTCCACTTATACGTGGATGAAAATAAGGGTGTCGCCAAGGCGGTAATAACTCAGAACTTAGGCCCCTGGCGGAGGCCAGTTGCCTACCTGTCAAAGAAGTTAGACCCAGTAGCTACCGGGTGGCCCCTTTGTCTCCGAAGGATTGCGGCCACGGCTCTGATGGTGCAAGATGCTGATAAACTTGTCATGGGGCAAGAATTGCGGGTCGTTACTCCACATGCCATCGAAGGTGTACTCAAACAGCCACCTAATCGATGGATGAGTAACGCCCGGCTCACTCACTACCAAGGACTACTACCAAATCCTCTCAGGATAATTTTCCTGCCCCCAACGACCTTAAACCCTGCCTCGCTGCTGCCCAACCCGGACCTGGACGCCCCACTCCATGACTGCACCGAGATACTAGCTCAGGTGCACGGAGTTCGAGAAGACCTGCAGGACCGCCCACTTCCTGACGCCGACCTCGTCTGGTTCACTGATGGGAGCAGCTTCATGCATCAAGGCCAGAGGTACGCTGGGGCGACAGTAACTTCAGAGACTGAGGTAATCTGGGCGGAACCCCTGCCCCCAGGGACATCGGCCCAGAAGGCCGAACTGATAGCGCTCACCCAAGCTCTTACCTTAGGGGCGGGGAAAAAGCTGACAGTATATACAGACAGCCGATATGCTTTTGCAACGGCGCATATACATGGGGCCATTTACAGGGAGCGAGGGTTACTGACAGCTGAAGGAAAAGAGATAAAAAAACAAGCAAGAGATCCTAGCCCTGCTAACAGCCCTATGGAGGCCAGAAAAATTAGCCATTGTACATTGCCCAGGGCATCAGAAACTAACTACTCCAACTGCTCAAGGCAACTTTCTGGCAGACCAAACTGCAAGAAATGTGGCGAAGGCTCCCAGCCAACTCCTTGCACTCCAGCTCCCTGACCCGGGCCCCCGGGACTTGCCATATTTCCCTGAATATTCAGAACAAGATCTCCAGTGGATTGACAAACTTCCCCTGAAACAAATCCAGAATGGGTGGTGGACTGATACTAATGACCAAACCATCCTACCAGAAAAATTAGGACAACAGGTGTTAGAACACATCCACCGAACCACCCACCTGGGGGCCCGGCGGATGATAGACCTGATCAGACGCTCCAAGCTCAAAATCAGACATATAGCTGAGACGGCCAGCAGTATCGTGACAAGTTGCAAAGTCTGCCAGCTTAACAACGCATACCCCCAATCTCAAGCTGCAACAGGAACAAGGCTCAGGGGAACCAGGCCCGGTATCTACTGGGAAGTAGATTTTACTGAAATAAAGCCAGGAAAGTACGGGTACCGGTACTTACTTGTCTTTGTAGATACTTTTTCAGGGTGGACTGAAGCATTCCCAACCAAAAGAGAAACTGCTCAGGTCGTAGCAAAGAAAATTCTGGAAGATATCCTTCCCAGGTATGGCTTCCCCATCCAGATAGGGTCAGATAATGGGCCCGCTTTCGTCGCTAAGGTAAGTCAGGACTTGGCTTCCATCCTTGGGGCAAATTGGAAACTACATTGCGCTTACAGGCCCCAGAGTTCAGGACAGGTAGAAAGGATGAATCGGACCTTAAAAGAGACCTTAACTAAATCGACTATAGAGACTGGCGCTAATTGGGTAGTCCTTCTCCCCTATGCTCTGTTCTGGGCCCGTAATACCCCTTACAAACTGGGCCTTACCCCTTACAAAATCATGTATGGCAGACCTCCACCCCTGGTTCCTAGCTTGAAAGATGACCTGCTTAAGTCTGAAACAGAAAATGTCTCTGAATTCTTATTTTCCTTACAAGCCTTACAGAAAATTCACCAAGAAATCTGGCCCAAGCTGAAAGAGCTATATGAGACCAGTCCCCCACCGACACCCCATCCGTACCAGCCGGGAGACTGGGTCCTGGTTAAGCGACACCGACAAGAGACCCTAGAGCCCAGGTGGAAAGGACCACTCCAAGTACTCCTGACCACACCCACCGCCCTGAAGGTAGAAGGCATTGCGTCGTGGATCCACTACAACCACGTCAAGCCAGTGGACCCAACCTCCGACCTTCTGGGGCCAATCACGGCGGCGGCTGAAGCACCGGACACGTGGACTGTGGACAGAGCTAAGAACAACCCCTTAAAACTCACCCTGCGCCGGCAGCATAGCTCACTGCAAACATGCAGTTAGGTAGTCTAACTCTAACATTGGTCGCCCTAGTGGCCGCTGGGGAAAACATAAAGCCAGCTCCTAATCCCTTTGTCTAGAGATTCTGGCTTTATGAAAACCAAACCCACCCTGGGCAACCTCATAAGCCCGGGAAACTAGTGGCCAGTGCAGATTGCCCCTCCTCAGGGTGCAATAGCCCAATTTTACTAAATTTTACCGATTTCCCAGTAGCCAAACCAGTGGCACCAATAATATGCTTCGAGTATGATCAGACTGAATACAATCGTAAGCACTATTGGTGGCACCAAAGTGCCGGCTGCCCTTATAACTATTGCAACATCCATAAATACCAATGGTGGGGTGGAAAAGAACAGATAGATCCCAGATGGCCCTTCCATCGCAGACGAGATAGAGACCTTTCATATACATGGATAGTTAGAGACCACTGGAACTCCCGCTGGACCACGCCTCAACACGGGGCTGTATACTACTCCTCCGCCTCCACATGGCCTAGCAGTCACCTCTATCTGTGGCGGGGTCTAGTGCAGGTACGGCCCCTGGTCCATGGAAATATCCAGTGACAAGAAAACTGCCTGACACAAGATTTACGTCCTTTTTCCTGGTTAAAATTATTGCAAGAAGGATTAGAACTTGCCAACCTTACAGGACTTCACAGCCTGTCTGGCTGCGTTCTGTGTGCCACTCTAGGGCGTCCACCGCTAACCGCTGTCCCCCTGCCATGGGGATCCTCCCCCTGCCATGGGGATCCTCCACCTCTGCCCAAGCTAACAACCACCAAAACCTCTCATATGCCCCTATCCCTAACGTGCCACTATACCTAAACCCCAGTCAAGAGAAGTTTCCCTACTGTTTCTCAGGAACTAATTCCAGCCTCTGCAACATCACTGCAACGCCCCCTAACATCACCTTAAGGGCTCCGTCAGGCATATTCTTCTGGTGTAATGGAACATTATCTAAAAACCTATCAAGCCCCTCTGTTACCAACCTACTGTGTCTTCCTGTCACATTAGTTCCCCGGTTAACTCTACTTACTGCCGGCAAGTTCCTAGGGTATACCGGTAACTGGACTAGTGCTTTTATTCACCCAGACCCTAGACCGAGACCTGCACGAGCCATATTTCTCCCCCTCATTGCAGGAATCTCCCTCACCGCATCCTTCATGGCGGCCGGACTGGCTGGGGGAGCCCTAGGTCACACCCTTATAGAAAGTAACAAGCTGTACCAACAATTTGCCGTTGCTATGGAGGAGTCAGCTGAGTCCCTTGCCTCCCTCCAGCGGCAGCTCACGTCCCTAGCACAGGTAACCTTGCAGAACCGGAGGGCCTTAGACCTACTCACTGCTGAAAAAGGGGGAACGTGTATGTTTCTAAAGGAAGACTGTTGTTTCTACATAAATGAATCAGGACTCGTGGAAGACCGAGTCCAACAGTTACACAAGTTAAGCACAGAAGTAAGAACACGGCAGTTTGCTTCAGCTGCAGACCAATGGTGGAACTCATCTATGTTTTCTCTGTTAGCCCCCTTCCTTGGACCCCTGCTGAGTCTACTATTTCTGCTTACCGTAGGACCTTGTGTTGTTAACAGAATTTTGCGGTTCGTTAAAGAAAGGTTTAACACTGTACAACTCATGGTCCTCAGAGCCCAATACCAACCTGTAAACGCTGAAACAGAATCAGACTTATAAGACCCAAGATTGGCTCTAAAAAAATACCTGAAAAGAAAAGGGGGGAATGAAAAAAGCCAGGCACATTCCTCAGCCCCGGGCTCAAAACAAGCCCAGTACAAACACATCCCATCCTCCCATCCCACCACATATCACCATATATCTCTTAAACTTCCCCTGGGCTCAAAACAAACAAGCCCAGTACAAACACCACCAGGAAAGTCTCCGATAAGGGGACAGATGAGGGGACAGCCGTTCAAAGTTTTACTGAAAGAGCGGGAACCAAAAGAATTCCTTTGTTCCCCTGTAACTTTCAGGCTATAAAAAAGCAAACACTCGCATTGTTCGGGGCCCTCTTGTATGCGGTGGAATGGAGGGACCAGGTTCGAACTTGTAGTAAAGATCCTTGCCGCTTGGCTTTGACTCTGGACTCTGGTGGTCTTCTTTGGGGAACAAATGGTCTGGGCATAACAGTGATATTAATTCTAGAAGCAAATTGTAACAGAAGATGGAATTAGTGGTATTAACATAAAACCCTAACATCTTAGACGAAACTTAATCTGTGATAGGGTGGTTTAAGTGATAAAAAGAAAAGGTACTCCTTAACCTGTGGAGGGAAAGCTCTTTTGAGGAACCCTGGTTAATAGTTTATTATTGCCCCAAACCACATTGCTAGTCCTGGAGCAGAGACTGCAATCTTGTTCTCCAGGCAGAGAAAAGCTTGAGGAGAGGTGTGTCCTCAAAGACAACTTGGGATGTCAGTGAGAAGCAGGGCAGTGGTAGTCACTCAATTCTTTCATTTCCTTCTTGTCTTTTATTTTCTATTTATTTTTATTGTTGTAAAATACATATAACAAAATTTACCATCTACCATGAATTCTGAGTCTATCTAGAAGTAAAGTTCCTTAGCATATTCTTGATTACACAAAGATAGTTTTTATAATTTGGAAATCTTTGAGGTACTTTGGAGAAGAAGAACTAAATAACGAATGATCTCCATCATAGACTTCTTGCTCCTAGTACTTTGGAGAGGAAGAACTAAACAAGGAATGATCTCCAACATAGAAACTTCTTGCTCCTGTTGCCTCTATCTAGAAGGCAGAGTCCCAAGCAAGTTTACAATAACATCATGAGGGTCCCCACTGGGGTGTGAGGAGCTCCTTCCAGGGCATTGGTTGAAGGCAGTGGTGCTGTTGATGCAAGGATACCCCCAGAATTGGCATTCAGCCAGGGAAGCCAAGTGGATACTTTGCTTGTACCAGAAAGAATTCAAGAGCAAGCCAAAAGAGTAATGTGAAAGCAAGTGTATTAAGGAAACAAAAAGAAGGCTACCCCCGTAGTCAGGGTAGCACCAGGGGACAGGGCAGCTAGCTGGCTATTTTATGGCTATTTCTTGATTATATGCTAAATGAGGGGTCGACTATTTCTTTAGTTATCTGGGAAAGAGGCAGGAGCTTGTGGACCGGGGGTTTATCTACCTTACAGAAGATACAGAGTAACTCTTGGGCATTGCCATGGCATTTATAAACAGTCATTGCTCTGGTGGTAGTCTTTTAGCATGCCAACGCATAATAATTAGCATATAATGAGCAATGAAGGTAACCAGAGGTAGCTTTTATGCCATTTTCCTTCTAGCTGGTTTGGGCTTTTTAAAAACAATTTTTAAATTTTTTTTAAGGAATCTTGTACGGGGTACTGTGACCTGTGTCTTGGGGACCTAGCATCCTGTTTGTCTTGAGAAACTAGTCCTGCCAAACTCCTATCTCACTGTGAGTAATGAGCAAGAAAAGTTTTTTTTCCCTTTCGGGGTTCTTCAGTATTTCAAGCCTTGACTGTGAGCAGTTTAAGGACACGTCCTGGGTATGTGTCTGTTCAGCTCTGCAAGCGCTGGCATCTCCTGGCTGGTTTGGGACCCACTGAACCCTGCTATTGGCAGAATCCATCTTTTTTTTTTTTTTCGAGAGGGAGTTTCGCTCTTGTTGCCAGGTTGGAGGCCAATGGCGCGATCTCGGCTCACTGCAACCTCAGCCTCCCAGGTTCAAGTGATTCTCCTGCCTTAGCCTCTCAAGTAGCTTGGATTACAGGCATGCACCACCATGCCTGGCTAATTTTGTATTTTTAGTAGAGACGGGGCTCACCATGTTGACCTGGCTGGTCTCGAACTCCTGACCTCATGTGACCCATTTGCCTCAGCCTTCCAAAGTGCTGGGATTACAGGCGCGAGCCACCATGCCTGGCCTAATCCATCTTGTCTTAAAGCGACTGGAGCTCCTTTGTGGTTTCAGCCACTGACTTCTGGACATGTGGGTTTTGATGGCGATTGGGTCCCTCTTGAGTCTGAGAACAGCCCTGAGCCTGCTGGAAACCCAAAACAGCAGCCCACACACACCTGATTTTACATCCTCACAGAGCAAAGGGCATTGGCAGGAGTGGTGTTCAACACAGCAAGTGATCTAGTGCCCAGGCACAGGTTTGTTCTTGGTCCTGTCCTGGTGGCATGTGACAAGCACTCTGGACCTGCCTACCTCCATGACTGTTCTTCCAGGGTTGGTGGACAGAACTCCATGGGTTCAGCCTTGTGATGAGGCCAGCCATGTGGCTGAACTAGGAAAAGAGGTAAATGACTCAGGCTAGTACTGAGTGTGTGTGTGTGTCTGTGGGTGGGTGTTTGAGATGGAGTCCTGCTCTGTCACTCAGGCTGGAGTGCTGTCGCGTGATCTTGGCTCACTGCAACCTCTGCCTCTTGGGTTCAAGCGATGCTCCTGCCTCAGCCTCCTGAGTAGCTGAGACTACAGGTGCGTGCCACCACCCCCGGCTAATTTTTGTATTTTTAGTAGAGATAGGGTTTCACCATGTTGGTCAGGCTGGTCTTGAACTCCTGACCTCGTCATCTGCCAGCCTTGGCCTCCCAAAGTGCTAGGATTACAGGCATGAGCCACCACGCCGGCCTGAGTGTGTTTTTATAATATGCTTTTTCTTGTATATAGGCCAGAAACCAGCTATTCAAATAAGCAGGAGATTAACACTAATTTGCCTTGCAAATCAGTTCAGAGTAGGATTAAGGTGAACATTGTATCATTCTGGAAGATACTCTGAAAACGCTGCTGGGTTGCTATGATTGAATCAGCCAAGGAAAGAGAGCAATGGAGATGTCCCACTGCTGGCACGATCCAGTTACTCACTGTCCATTCACTATAGAAAGTGTGTCCTTATTTCAGGGCACCCTAGACAATTACACCTACTATGTCTCATTCTTCTTGCATATTTTAGAGGCATTGACTGGTTGTAGATAGGAGACACAACGAGGTTAGATCATAGTCCAAGATCAGAAAGCTAATTCTGCTAGAATCTGGATTCAGAATCCAGGTCCTGCAGCATGTCAATCACAATGAGTAATGAATAAAATATTAGTCTAGGCTACGTTGTGAAAAGGAGCATCCCATCTGTCTCTACTAAAAATACAAAAAAAAAAAAAAAAAAAAAAAGCCGGGCGTGGTGGTGGCTGCCTGTAGTCCCAGCTACACGGGAGGCTGAGGCAGGAGAATGGCGAGAACCTGGGAGGCGGAGCTTGTAGTGAGCCGAGATCACGCCACAGCCTGGGCGACAGAGCAAGACTCTGCCTCAAAAAAAAAAAAAAAAAAAAAAAAAAAAAAAAAAAAAAAAAAAATGGAGCATCCCAGGACTTTTGTAAAGCCATACATTTTCTTCTTTCTTTCTTCCTTCCTTCTTTTTCTTTTTTCTTTTCTTTTCTTTTTTTTGTGTTTCACTTTTGTTGCCCAGGCTGGAGTTCAATGGCGCGATCTTGGCTCACTGCAACCTCCGCCTCGCAGGTTCAAGCGATTCTCCTGCTTCAGCCTCCCGAGTAGCTGGGATTACAGGCATGTGCCACCACGCCCAGCTAATTTTGTATTTTTAGTAGAGATGGTATCCATGTTGGCCAGGCTGGTCTAAAACTCCCGACCTCAGGTGATCCTCCCACCTTGGCCTCCCAAAATGTTGAGATTACAGGCGTGAGCCATTGCGCCCGGCAGCCATATATTTTCTATTTGTGTCTACACTCATCTAACTATATGAAAGGGAGACCTCAAGGGTGCTATGATTTTTATACCTAAGGGTATAATAAGTTGAATTGACTTAACATTTTTAACAGTGCTTTGTGCAGGCCCCAATCCTATTTTATGTAATTAGGTGCATTTTATTACTTATTGTCTTTTATCTCCTTTCATACTTCTACTGAAATTCTTATTACTATTTTATTTCCAGCTATTTTATTTTTATTTCTATTGTGTGTTTTGTAGCAATCAGTCTTATATGTGACACATTTTTTGTGTAGATTTTCAATTATTACAAAAAGTATTGGAGTGTGTATCTTGTTTATTATTTTCCATTTATTGACAAGTTTCTAAGATTTTTATAGGAACATTTTACCTGCTTCCAACTTCAGCATATCAGCTTCTGATGAGCCTCTGCCACACTTTCCCTCTCCAGTGTCCCACAGGGGAGACTCAGATGCAACCTAATCACCAATATCACATACATTAGTCTCATTCTCATGAGAATTTATTTAGGATATACATCATCCTCCAGCTGAACTGTGCATTGAAAATGCATAACCTAATTTTATGGAGTATTGCCAGATTGTTTTTTAAAATTGATTAAGTATTTGTCCTCCAAAAATAGATCATGATAATTACTGTATACATTTATTCCCTATAGACACTTGGATTGATCCAGTGTCTAATATTTGAGGCATGTTTCTGAAGAGAGAAGCCCAGGGTGGTTCAGCTGCTGTCTGATTTAGTGTTTACTGATTTCTGACAGCATCTTGTTTAGGGAGCCAGTTTGCAATGTGGTTCAGAAAATCATTCCCTGACATTCCGTCTAAAATCTATGTCTACACATTTTTATCATATTTTAAGCGAATTTTATCCCATAATAGTTTTCTGCATATACTATATGAGTGTTTTCTTTTCCTAAAACCCATAAAAGAAATTGACCAGTAATATCACATTTAATATGGTGAGTCTTAATCCATAGTTGAACCATTTGAATTTAGATTTGTCCATCTGAAGATAAAGTTGAATCTCAAGTTTTTGCAATATATCAATATATCCATGGTCACAGGACAAATAATAATATGTAAATGTTTCTTAAAAGTACTTCCAGAATGAGCTGAGGGTCTCTTAGCAGATGACAAAATACTATTGTAAGGTGTTCTCTGTTTCTTTGAAGAGAGAAAGGAATTCATCCTGCTTCCCCCTGCTCTGCTGAAAATGTATGAGATGTGGCCTAACTTTGTAGTTGTCATGCTAACTTACATGCATGAAAATCTGTGAATACCAACTGAATGCTAGTGTTCCCTGCCTCTTCTGTTTGGTACACTGGGGTTTTTGTTGTGAGAATTGTGTTATCTCCCAACAGTGGATATATTCTGTCCTTTTCTTCCTCCCAAGTGAACTGTGCTGAGAAGCAGTTATTCATAAGGCCTCTCAGAAGATGGTTTCATGAGATCAAACAACCATTAGTGTTCACAGCGGTTTCCAATTTGTGGAGTCAGTGTTCATACAAGTAGTAGGGGATTCTGTTTAAGAGAATTATAAAAATGTTTTAAGACAAATGTTTTACAAACTCTTTGGAAGTTTGCCTTACAGTTAAACTTTATTGGTTTAATAATAAAGTCACCTCTGGTCATACTTGATACTAAGCTTGGACAACTAGGAAGCACAGCATTGAATATGCTCATCCCTGACCCTCTCCTTTTTCTTCTCACTCCCACTTCCTAAGGACAGCACTCTTGAATAAAGCAATCTCACATGAGTGTTTATTTCAGTAATGTTTTTTTGGGGGAAGCCAGGCCATTAAAACATGCCTTTCTGCTCACCTTATGTACTTCACTGTTTTTCCCCTGCTGTTGGAATCCTCAAAAATTCACTCTGTATTAAAATTTGTTTCAGAGTACCTTCAAAAATAGAATGACTCAGGCCAATCTTGACTCTCGATATGCTGCAAATGAGACATGTTCCCTACATTTAAACAGTCTTTGACTGAGTGGTACAACTACATAGAAAGTCCTTTTTAAATGCCAACAAGTTTAAGTATTTATACGACCTTTTCGTGCGTCATTCCAATGCCCCCTCTTCAATTTTTTCATCATCCAATATCTTTCCCAAACCACAGGGCCAAATCAACTATATGTTAACATTCTGAATCCAGTAATATACTTTTAAAAAATGCATCATAATCTAATGGAGTTTATCAGGAACTCAACTTTGGTTTGGTATTTGAAAATCAATCTCTATTATTCTCCACATTAACGCAGAAAAAATATACGATAATCTCAGTAGATACAAAAAATCTTTTAAAAAATTCAACCCTTCTTCATTAATATAAAAGTCATCTTAGCAAATTAGAAATTGCAAATTCCCTTAATTTGATAAAGCATTTCTATATGAGATATACATCTAACATCTCATCAAATTGTGAAATACTGAAAACTGCCAATTTCTTATTGAAATAAGTAAACTGCCAATAACTGGACCCATTCTCTCACACCCTGCCCCACCCTATTACAGCCTGATCCAATAGAAACCCAAGGAGTTTCAATAGTGCCTTCTGGAATGATAAACTTTCCACCACAACCCTATCATGGTTTAAAGCAATTAGCAAGGTAATAAGTGTTAATCCCCACATGATTGGATTCTGGTATCCGACTTCCTGTACAAGACAGAATGCTATAAAAACCCACAGTCAGGGATGAATTGAGCCATTTGCTCTTTTCCTAGACTAGCCACTTGGCCGGACCTGGTCAAGCTTTGGGAGGCTGAGGCTATGGAGTTCCATCCATCAACCTTGGAAGAGTTGTCTTGGAGGCAGGCAGGTCCAGAGCCCCACATGCCATGGGACCTGAACCGAGAGCAAGTCTGGGCCTGGGCACTGGATAACTTCCCTGTGCTGAGCCGCCACTCCTGTCAATGCCATCAGCTCTGTGGGAGCTCTGCTGCGAGCTGGCTGCTGCACTGAGCCTCCACGAGGCACGAAGCCCTTCCCGGAGATGAGAGGGGCCAAAAACGGCCTCCAGACTCCCATTTTCAGGAGTCAATGGCTGAAACCACAGACGGTCTCCAGTCCCCTCAAGAAGACGCAGATGCTACCGATGGTGTGTTCCAAAGCGGCCTGAAGCTGCCTGGAGATGCCAGCGCCTGCGGAGGTGGAAGTACACATGCCCAGGGCGCCCTCTGCAGTTCAGGACCCTCCCCGGCCGCCCCCCCGCCCCGGAAGCTGCTGAAAACCCAGGGTTCCATCAGGAAGGAACCCGTAAAGGAGAGGAACCCCAGCCTTTCTGCAGGCCTGCGACACGACCTGCTTAACTGCTGCCCTGGAAGGAGCCCGAGGCACTCCAGTGGGTGCCCTCATGGCGTCGCTGCGGACTTTTACACTGGAACTGTTCCTTGCACGCATAAGAGCCTTGAGGCCTCTGCTGTGGAGATCATTCTTTAATTTGTTCTTCCTCTCCTGAATGTCCTAAACATTTTTCATTTAGAAAAACTCTCTTCATGGAATGAATAATATGCAGTGTGCTAAGGAACTCTTCTTTTAGATCTACTTAAAATTGTGATGGTTCTTTTATTGAAATTATACACATTGTTTAAAGCCTTTTCCTTATTTTCCACCTGTGAAATCAAGACTGGTAAATCAAGATTGGTATAGATGGGCCCAAAGCTGACAGAATGGGGGCAGGGATCCAACTCAGAGCTTTTTTTTCCTTCTTCTTTTTCCTTTCTTTTTTTTTCTTTTGAGGTGGGGTCTCACTTTTTTGCCCAGGCTGGCATGCAATGGTACGATCATGCTGTAGTCTAAATCCCAGGGGGCCTTTCAGGAGCTGTGGATACTAACAAGGTGGGAGGGGACAGCTGGGTGGATCACTTGCTGGAGTTTCGAAGCTGACTGTGACCTCCCAGATGAAGGCAGGAAACAGACATTAATAATGTTCTTTAAATCGAGCTCCCCAACATTTCTGGCACCAGGGATTGGTTGCGTGGAAGGCAATTTTTCCATGGATGGCTGGTAAGGGTTGGGGGGATATTTTATGATGAAACTGTTCCACCTCAGATCTTCAGGCATTAGATTCTCATGAGGAGCATGCAAGGTAGATCCCTTGCAGTGCCAGTTCACATTCAGGTTGGTGCTCCTATGAGAATCTAATGCCATAGTTGATCTGACAGGAGGCAGAGCCCAGGCAGTAATGCTTTCTTGCCTGCTGCTCACCTCCTCCTGTGTGGCCTGGTTCCTATTAGTCCACAGGCTGGTACTAGTCTGTTTCTGGGGGATTGAGACCCCTGCTTTAAATTATTTATAAGTTACATCGTATAATAATAAGTGGTGAAGGAGGAGGTTGGGATGCCCTTCACGTGGGGTTGATGGCACACAGTGAAGCTGGCTGGGATGCTGGGAGTCAGGTGGGGCAGGTGTAGCCTCTTTGTCTCATTTATCCTGCACTGCCCTGACATCTCTAAGGCTGCCTGTTCCATCATAATCTGGACTTCAGAGCATGACTTTGACCACTCATAGGAAACTGTTACAACAATTGGAA
Source organism: Pan troglodytes (assembly GCF_028858775.2). Classification (NCBI taxonomy): domain Eukaryota; kingdom Metazoa; phylum Chordata; class Mammalia; order Primates; family Hominidae; genus Pan; species Pan troglodytes. Next base: position 69,902,718 of record NC_072402.2, read on the forward strand.
TGCACAAATGCCCAAACCCTATGAACTTGAGCATGGCTGGGGTTGGTGTACTGGACAGACATAGATCCCTCTGGAGAGTTGCACAACCACAGACTTCTCCACCAAGAGTAGGAACTGCCTTCCATTGTGAAGTCTCTTATTGGTACAGCAAGAACCAAAACATGTGCTAGAATATTCTGTAGTTAATCCTATAGAGAAAACAATGGAACTTAAATCTACGAATATTTCATTTACAAATATGGTTTTAGTAGATGAGAGATATACACAAACCACATCATCAGGACACAGAAAAAAACTAGTTTGACTCAAGAAGCTGTAAGTAGTGAAAGGAAGCAGCCTCAGCAGATACCTTGAAAAAACCGGTGGCAAGAACAGTATCTTCAAATGCTAATAAAGGCTGAGAAGCACTGGAATGGGTCATACATAAATTACATGTTAATATTGAAGAATTGACAGCTTCCAAAAGAGGAAGCCTATGAATTCTGATGGTGGCTGCAGAATTTGTAAAGAATTGATAATGAATGTGTGTAGACAATATCAAGTACCTCGGGTCTCTCCAAGTTATATTTATTTTAAAAATGTAACTATATTTTAAGTACAATTATTAAAAAACAGGCAGATATAAGACTATGCAATTTTAGATAAAGAGAAATAGTTGCAAGACATCTAAATAAAAGGGATCATCTGAAATTAGTGTTGTTTGAAATGACTAATTTTGAGCATTCTAGTATTTATGTGAAAATTTAACAATTTCTTTGAAAGAAATTCTTTGAAAGAATTTTCAATTACTTTGAAAGAAACTAGATGTTGGCATTAAGTCAGGGTACATGTGTGGGATCGTTGTTTAGGTGAACATGTGTCATGGGGGTTTGCTGTATGCAGTATTTCATCACTGTGTTAGGCCATTTTCATACTGCTAGGAGAAATACTGGGTCATTTATAAAGTAAAAGAGGCTTAATGGACTCACAGTTCCATATGGCTGGAGGGGCCTCACAATCATGGCAGAAGGGAAAGGAGGAGCAAAGGCACGTCTTACATAGCACCATGCAACAGAGCATGTGCAGGGGAACTGCCCTTTGTAAGACCATCAGATCTCATAAGACTTATTCACTATCATGAGAACGGCATGGGAAAAACGTCCCCATGGTTCTATTACTTCCCACTTGGTCCCTCCCAACACACAAGGGGATTATGGGAGCTACAATTCAAGATGAGATTTGGGTGGGGACACAGCCAAACCATATCAATCACTCAAGTATGGAGCCTAGTACCCATTAGTTATTTTTCCTGCCTCTCTCTCCGTTTACCATCCACCCTCCGATAGGCTCCAGTGTCTGTTTTTCCCCTCTATATGTTTTTGTGTTCTCATCATCCAGCTCCCACTTATAAGTGGGAACAAAATTGACTTTTTTTTTTTATTGTGAACTTCCTTGAAACTGTGCCCTCTGTGATGGAGATCATTCTTTATTTAGTGCTTCCTCTCCAAAGTGCCTTAAAGTTTTCACAATTATAAAAACTATCTTTATGCAATCAAGAATATGCTAAGGAGCTTTACTTTTAGGTTAACTCGGAATTCATAGTTCTTTATACATGACAACTGAAGCCTATTCCTTATTCTCAACTTGTGGAATTGATTTGGATTGGGTGGAGTCAAGATTAGAAGTACATATAGGTGGGTAGGAGCATGAAAAAGTCTGTGATACAGGTCAGAATTGGAGGCTGAACTCCAGGGTGCCTTTGTATAGTTGTGGATGATACCAACAGAGTGGGAAGGGGCAGTGGACCACTGTGCTGGAGTTCTCTTGAAACTGACCATGACCTCCCTGGTGACAGAAAAGAACAGTCATCAATAAAATCTCCTTGAATGGTATGCAGTTTACATTAACAGGGTACAGGTGGAAATTAAATTTAGGGGGACATGAGGAAGACCCCCCAGCCCTGTGCCTTTTGAATTGATAGCCATGAGGTTCCAGGGTACCAGCTTCAGGTCAGACAATTCCAGGAAGCTGTAGACTCTTGCCAGTGTGAAGTTTGCCCACCTCAAGGATGCACATGAATTGTACTTTAAGATCCAGCAAAACTGAAGGCTCATGGTTATGGTCACTTGGCCCAGGGAGGCTATGCTCTCACAGTCTCCACCCATCTCAAGACTGGCAGCATCTGACACACTTCTTTCTGTAGGTGACTCAGGAGAAAGATTTATGCACCACCATAGCTTCAGCCTCTAGCCATGCACATCAAAATCTCTGGACTTAGATAAAAAGGCATACAGGAGAAATCACGCTTTGGGTTTTGAAATTTTACTGTCATGCAGATGTTAGAAATCAAGACCCAGAAACTAGGGGTTGGCATTAACTTTGTGTAGCTCTGAAGACATTTTTCTTTCCTATAGTGACAGTTCTAAATTTCAATGTAGAGAAGCTTAGGTGCCGCAATGTAATTCTGAAGTCTCACAGTCTGCTTTCCTTCTCTCCCTCTCCCTACTGATTGTCTAACTATAAAGAAAGCCACAGAGTTTGCCTTCAAAATAAAAACGTGGAAAACAGTATGGTGTCCCCTCAAAAATTAAAAATAGAATATCACTCAATCTAGCAAATCTGTTTCTGGGTATACATCCCAAATGTTTGAAAGCGGTGATTCAAAAAGGTATTTATACACCCATGTTTGTGGTATTATTATTATTATTATTATTTTTTTTTTTGAGACGGAGTCTCGCTCTGTCGCCCAGGCTGGAGTGCAGTGGCGCGATCTCGGCTCACTGCAAGCTCCGCCTCCCGGGTTCACACCATTCTCCTGCCTCAGCCTCCCGAGTAGCTGGGACTATGGGCGCCCGCCACCAAGCCCGGCTAATTTTTTGTATTTTTAGTAGAGACGGGGTTTCACCGTGTTAGCCAGGAAGGTCTCGATCTCCTGACCTCGTGATCCTCCCGCCTCGGCCTCTCAAAGTACTGGGATTACAGGCATGAGCCACCGCGCCCAGCCCATCTATAGCAATCTTGATCTACCAGCTCAAAAATCAACTCCACAGGTGGAGGATAAGGGAAAGGCTTTAATCAGAGTGTACAGTTTCAATGGAGGAACCATAGCAATTTTGAGTAGATCTAAAAGAACAGTTCCTAAGCATATTACATATTATTCATTCCATGAAGAGAGTTTTTCTAAATGAAAAATGTTTAGGACGTTCAGGAGAGGAAGAACAAATTAAAGAATGATCTCCACAGCAGAGACCTCAAGGCTCTCATGCGTGCAGGGCACAGTTCCAGTGCAATTGTCCGCAGGGACGGCAAGAGGGTCCCCACTGGGGTGCCTCGGGCTCCTTCCAGAACAGCAGTTGAAGCGGGTCCTACTGCAGGCCTGCAGCAAGGCTGGGGTTCCTCTCCTTTCCGAGTTCCTGCCTGATGGAATCGTGGATTTTCAGCAGCTTCCGGGAGCGGCCTGAACTGCAGAGGGCGCCCTGGGCATGTGTACTTCCACCTCCGCAGGCGCTGGCATCTCCGGGCTGGTTCAGGCCGCTTTGGACCCCATCGTCGGTAGCATCTGCGTCTTCTTGAGGTGACTGGAGCCCGTTTGTGGTTTCACCATTGACTCCTGGACATGGGAATCTCGAGGGCGTTTTTGGCCCCTCTCATTTCCGGGAAGGGCTCTGTGCCCCGTGCGGGTGCCGTCCAGCAGCCAGCTCACAGCAGAGCTCCCGCAGAGCTGATGGCATTGGCAGGAGTGGCGGCTCAGCACAGGGAAGTTATCCAGTGCCCAGGCTCAGGCTTGCTCTCGATTCAGGTCCCATGGCATGTGGGGCTCTGGACCTGCCTGCCTCCAAGACAGCTCTTCCAAGGTTGATGGATGGAACTCCACAGCCTCAGCCTCCCAAGGCTTGACCGGCTCAGTCACACAGCTAGCCTAGGAAAACAGCAAATGGCTCAGTTCTTCCCTGACTGTGGGTTTTTGTATCATTCTGTCTTGTACAGGAAGTCGGATACCAAAATCCAATCATGTGGGGATTAACACTTATTTACCTTGCTAATTGCTTCAGGCGGTGATAGGATTATGGTGAAAATGTTATCATTCTGGAAGGCACTATTGAAACTCCTTGGATTTTTATCAGGTGAGGTGGTAAGAGCGTGGGGCAGGGGGTGAGAGAATGGGTCCAGTTATTGGGAGTTTTCCTATTTCAATAAGAAATTGTTAGTTTTCAATATTTTAATATTTTACAATTTGGTGAGATGTTATGTGTACATCTCATAGATATGATGTATCAAATTAAGGGAATTCACTGTTTCTAATTTGCTAAGATGATTTTTACATTAATAATATACAGGGTTGAATTAAAAAAATTTTTTGGTATCTACTGAGATTATCATATATTTTTTCTGCTGTTAACGTGAGGAATAATATTGATTGATTTTCAAATGCCCAACCAATGTTGAGTTCCTGACAAACACTATTAGATTATAACACTTTTAAAAAAGCACTGGATTCAGAATACTAACATGCAATTTATGATTTTGCTCTGTGGTTGGGAGAGATATTGACTGATCAAAAAATTGAGGAGGGGCACTAGAGTGATGCATGAAAATGGGCTTATTAATACGTAAACTTGTCAATATTTAAAAGGTCTTTCCTGTGACTGTCCTACCCAGTCAAAGAGTTTTCAGATACAGGGAACATGTCTCATTTGGAGCATTTCAAAAGGCAAGATTGGCCTAAGTCATTCTATTTTTGAAGGCACCCTGAAGCAAATTTTAACCCAGAATGAATTGTTGAGGATTCCTCCTGCAGGGGAAGAACACTGAGGCACATGAGGTAAGCAGAGAGGCATATTTAATGGCCTGGCTTCCCCAAGGAAACGTTACTGAAGTAGACACCCAGGTGAGATTGTTTTATTCAAAAGTGCATTTCAAGAGTGAAATGGGCTTTGCAGACGCCACCGCTGCCAGAAGCCCTGTACTATCAGCCATGGTCAACCCCACCATGTTCTTCGACACTGACATCTCTGTTGACGGTGAGCCCTTGGGCCGCGTCTCCTTTGAGCTGTTTGCAGACAAGTTTCCACAGATAGCAGAAAACTTTCGTGTTCCGAGCAGTGGAGAGAAATGATTTGGTTATAAGGGTTCCTGCTTTCACAGAATTATTCCAGGGTTTATGTATCAGGGTGGTGACTGCACACAGCATAATGGCACTGGTGGCAAGTCCATCTATGGGGAGAAATTTGATGATGAGAACTTCATCCTAAAGCATACAGGTCCTGGCATCTTGTCCATGGCAAGTGCTGGACCCAACATAAATGGTTCCCAGTTTTTCATCTGCACTGCCAAGACTGAGTGGTTGGATGGCAAGCATGTGCTCTTTGGCAAGGTGAAAGAAGGCAGGAATATTGTGGAGGCCATGGAGCACTTTGGATATGGGAATGGCAAGACCAGCAAGAAGACCACCATTTCTGACTGTGGACAATTCTAATAAGTTTGAGTTGTGTTTTATCTTAACCACCAGACCATTCCTTCTGTAGCTCAGGAGAGGACCTCTCCACCCCATTTGCTTGCAGTATCCTATAATCTTTGTGCTCTCGCTGCAGTTCCCTTTGGGTTCCATGTTTTCCTTGTTCTCTTCCATGCCTAGCTGGATTGCAGAGTTGTTTATGATTATGAAATAAAAACTAAATAACAAACAAAAAGGAGTGAAATGTCCAGTTCAACAACAGAAGACAAAACTGGTAAACTGAATAGAGGTGAAAAATTGAGTGACTTCTCCTTCCCAACCAGGCTGCCCCCAAAATCACCCTTTGGGTTTCCCTTCCACTCTCTTTTAATCCAAACACCACCCCCTCACTGTTACTTCCATAAATAAACATTCCTCTGCCCCATAGGTCTGGGTTTAGTCTCTTCTCTAGTACTACTGTAAAAGTGAAACAGCAAAATAGCCAACAGCACTAACTGTACTTTTGTTTATGGGAACTTTACTCATTCTTGCATGCAGGCTAGGATAATTTCGGAGCACTGAAATAAAATGGTGAAACGCTGTCTCTACTAAAAATACAAAATAGTTGGGCATGGTGGTGCACACCTGTAATCCCAGCTATTTGGGAGGCTGAGGCAGGAGAATCACTTGAATCCAGGAGGTGGAGGTTGCAGTGAGCCAAGATCATGCCACTGTACTCCAGCCTGGGCGACAAAGCAAGACTCTGTCTCAAAAAAAAAAAAAAAAAAGAAAAAGAAAGAAAAAAGAAAAAACAAACAAACAAACAAAATACAACAACAACAACAACAACAACAACAACAAAAAACTCATCCCACCATACCCACTGACCTCACTTTAAATGTATGGTCACCAGCTTCAAGTCCTCATCTTACCTTATTTGACCTCTCAGCAGCATTTGACCCAGTTGATTACTTTAACCTCCTTGACGTTTTCACTTGGTTGAAAATATGCATACCAGTTTTCTTCCACTTTTAAAAATTTGCCCTTCTCTGCTGCTTCCTCCATATAGCTGAAAATAGATTGGAAACATTAAATATGTGAAAATCCATAATGATACTACAAAATAACTCATTGTACACATGGAAAGTTTTTAGAACACAAAAGAATTATTGGGAAACTGGTAAATAAAAGAAAACATTAAATATTTATCCTGATTTTCTTGCACAACTATATGTCAGGATAAACAAATAGTTGATAAGAAAATGTCCTTCCTTTTATAAGAAGTCTATCTAATAAAGGAATGAGAAAATCATAATATCACCGTTTGTAATCCCCAATGAAGTAATGAATCTAGATAATGTCCTTCAATGGCTCCTGAAATCATCAGGTGATAATCTGATGGGGAACTTTATAATAAATGGATTGGGCTGATACTTTTAAAACCACTAAGTGGAGACAACCAGACAATAAAATGATACAATGAGTCTCCGGCTCAATCTAAAAAGTATTATTGCCAAAAAAGCTCAGACTTCAATTTGATCTAGCTTCACTTGTAACTACCAGCCAAGAGAATTACACCCTGGGGATGTAATTAGTCAAACCTAGAGTGTCAAACTTACAACAGAATTTCTTTAACAAATACATTTTAAGGAAAAAGTGGAGGGGAGACTATTATAGATTTTTTAAAAAGAGAGAGAGAGAGATAGGCCGGGTGCATTGAATGCCTGTAATCATAACACTTTGGGAGGCTGAGGCAGGAGAATTTTTTTGAGGCTAGGAGTTTGAGACCACTCTAGGCAACAGAGCAAGTCCCTGTTTCTTTAAGAAATATATTTTAAAAAATTAGCCAGGTGTGGTGGCGTGCCCCTGTAGTCTTAGCTACACAGGGAACTGATGCAGGAGGGTTGCTGGAACCCAGGAGTTCAAGGCTGCAGTGAACTATGATGGCACCACTACATTCCAGTTTGAGTGACAGAGCAAGACTCTGTCTAAATATATATCTATATGTATGTGTATACACATACATATGTATATATCTATAGATATAGATATGTGTGTGTATATATATATATAGAGAGAGTGTTTTAGGCAGGTTCTCTAGAAAGCAGAGGCTGAAGCTAGGATTAAGATGCCAGCAGCTCATTTGGGTTGTGCACACTCAGGTCAGTTATTGGAAAGGACGGACGGAGGTGAGGGAAGGGAAGATACTAAGCAGTGTGATGTGATGGGTGCCATTGTGCTGCCTCTGCCTTCACAAGCCAAGAAGTCAGCAGGTGGCTACTTGGTGCAGGGCTTCTCCAGCTGGATTGTAAGGAAAAGCCATACCTTGGACGGCTCGCTGAAGAAAAAAAGAAGTGGCTTATTTGCTTGGTCCTTGTTCTTCACTGGTCATATTTTACCCTTGGAGGAGTTAACTCCTGCCCTTCTGGATTGTCACATTCAGTCTCCTGACCTTTCTGGACATCAGCTCCCATACTTAGTGGGGAAATGTTCCACCCAAGACCAAAAGTAGCATTAAATCAAGAGGGAGAAAGAAAAGTTATTGAAAAGATGCATAAGTTTGCGTCTCAAAGCAGTTCACCCCCTTTCCCACGCAGATCCTCTCATATGCTACCTATATATCCAGCTCCCAAGTCACAATATGGGATTCCTTTTTATCCCTTTGGAACGAAAATGTTCTCACTTGTTTCCTGTGAGGAGAGGTTCAGGTCTAATTAATCATAGACTCTTCTTTAAGGCTGCTAATCATGATCTCCTAGAAGAGGAAGGCAAGACAGTAAAGCAAATACATCATTCCCAACCAACCTCTGTAGCTAGTCTCAAGGCAGTTAAATTGCTCCCCAATGGTGACACTAGGTGGAGCCATAGGACCAGGTGGGATTCCTTATCTTCTCAGACAGGGTGGTGGATGCACAGCCAGAGGAAAACATGGGTTATGAGATAATTTGTATAGTAAAGCCTCAGAAAATATTTTCTTTCTTTCTTTCTTTCTTTTTTTTTTTTGTTAAAGTGTTATGTGTATGTGGGACAGGAGTAGGGGGTGCGGGAGGATAGGCTGACCATTTTTGACTCATCTTGAAACAGTTTTCTTTCCCCTGGAATTTTAGTTTATCTAGTTCTCTTTGATTCTACAGGTCTCCAAATCCCCTAAAAATATGATAGTTTTAAATTTCCAGCTTTTCCCATTCTTATAGTCAAATATTGGCTTACAGGATTTACTTCATTTTGCTTAGAAGAGTTCTCATATTAACTTGTCGGGTGCAATGGCTCACACCTGCAATACCAGCATGTTGGGAGGCTGAGCAGGGGCAGATTGCTTGAGGCCAGGAGTTCAAGACCAGCCTGGCCAACAAGGCGAAATCCCCTCTCTACGTCGTGGTGCACACCTGTAATCCCAGCTACTCGGGAGGCGAGCCAGAGGTTGCAGTGAGCCAGGATTGCACCAATACACTCCAGCCTGGGCAACAGAGTAAGGCTCTGTCTCAAAAAAAAAAAAAAAAAAAAAAAAGAGTTCTTGTATTAACTTGTAACGTAGTCATATTTTCTCATTAAAACCATTACCCTAGACTGTATCATTCTTCAACTTTCCCATTTCTCCTGTATTTCATAACCATTATTATTACTATTATTTTTGCAGAGTTGTCTATATTTGCCCTCTTCTTTTTCACTTTCCCAGTCACATTTCTACCCATTGCAGTCCGGCTTATGCCCCCACAATTCCTCAAAAGTTTCTCTTCTTCAAATCACCAACATCTCTTCCTAATCACTACATCTACTGCATACTTTCAATCATTATCTCACTTGACTTCTCAACAGCACTGAAATTACTGCACACTCTTTCCTTCCTGAAAGCTCTTCTTTCCTCTGCATCTGTGATGTCACATTCTTATGTTTTTCTTTCTATCCCACTCGCTATTCCTTGTCATTTGCTAGTCTCAGTTTCTGGGTTGAGTTCTTATATTCCAGGATTCCTCAGGATAATATCTTCAGTTCTTTTTATCCCTCACTGTTTGCAGGATAACATATCATTTTTTTCAGTAATTTTTTTGTTTGTTTTTACCCCATACATTTACTGCCATTTAATCTAGGACAGTACTATGTAAAAGAACTTTGGAGGTAATAGAATTGTGGACTTAATGAGAATTGCAATCCCATAGGAGTCTTTCAAGGAGTTTCTGTCAGACTGCACCAAAGTAGTGTTTCAATCCACTGTTTATATACAGGTGGTGGCAGCTCAGTATGTGCTCAGAAGTTACATCAAATGTGCTCAGAATTACATTACGTGTGCTCAGAAGTTACAAGCAAACAAAATGTCATCAAAGTTTGGATGTGAGGGTACATCTGGTTATAGATTACAGAGGCATAATCATTAATCCCGTTGTACATTATCTTTTGTACAGAAAAAGGCAAGGACCAGAATCATTGAACTTATCTTTTCTAAAAAATGCACTGATTCAGGCAAGAGATGTGGGAACCTGTGCTCTCCCCTTCTTATCGTTTTCAAGGCATTCTTTTGGAGGGCTGTGCTCAGTCACCAAGTCAGGGGCTCTGTGAAATTCTGCTGGCAAGGGATTATGTGAAATTCTGCTGGCAAGAAGAATGAGCAAACACAGCTTCTTACATTTACTATTTTGTCTCACAGAAACATTCTCTACTTGCATTGTGCAATATAGTAGTCCTTTACCACCAGGATAGTGAGCACTTGAAATGTGATACTGTGACTAGGAATTTAATTTTAAATTTTGTTTAATGTTGATAAATTTACATTTAAATAGCCACATATGGCTAGTGGCTACTGTATCACACAGCCACACAGCCCACATTTAGACCTGGAGGTATTCATTGTTTTATGGAAAGATATTATATTAGAAAAATCAGAAAAAATGCTTGGTGACATTTCATGTGGGAAATCAGGACATTGAGGAAGTCATAACCAGAAGGAAGATCTGGGCTAGATATTACAGAAGAGGCTGGAGTTCCTGCAGAGAGAGGCAGGAGCATGACGAGGAAGAGAGGTCATCGAGGCTGGGGTGAGACATCTGACTTAGCGTCAGGAGCCACGTCAGTGCCTCATAAAATCCAATCTCCATTCAGGTGAGCGCCACACCCTGTCTGTGCAAAGACACTATAACAACTGTCCTTTATCTTGTGATTCTATTGACAGCAGCCAGCAACCCTCCCGTGTCTATCCAGCAGCAGACACACCATTCTGTGCCCTCATATTTTGATACGTAACAATCTGACTTACCTTCATGTGGACAACATGAAACAGCATATGAAATGAATGCCAAAACTAAGCATCACTACTTAAAATATTTATGCAAATTTAAAATTTTAAACACAGATTTAATTTGTTTTTATTTATTGTCTCTGTTGATCTTTTTTTTTTTTTCCCTCTCTCTGGTATGTTGCTAATTTTCCTGTGTTCTGTTCTTCACTTTGTTAAATCCTAGGATAAACTCAGACTGGGATATGCATGGTTCCTTTCTCACATGCCTTTTGCTACAGAGCTGTTCTGATGCTGGTCATCTGACTGTCTCTTCTACTTCCTGTTATTATCTGAAAATGGTAGTCAAAAGCTTGGCTTTCAGTAACTATTCAGACAGGTTTGAAGAACAGTCACTAGCAATCCCCAGGTGACATTTCAGTAATGGCTTCATATAGTCTGAAAATCAGAGAGAGGGTCAGTTTCTTTAAGCAGACTTGCTATCTGGGAGTTCACTTCTCTCTGGGATATACTTTCCAAGACCCTGCCTTTAACTGTTAGCCATCTTTCAGTCACCCATGCTCAATTCACTCATTCACTTAGCAAATATTTATTGAGCTCATACTAAGTGCTTGGCTTAGTTCTAGATGCTCGGCATATAGAATTTAACAATGAACAATTTCCTTGTTTTCATGTAGGAGAGAGGAGAAAGAACAATAAACAAATACATATGTAATATACTGTTAGGAAAAGTACGAAGAAATGTAACAACATGTTAATAGGCTGGAGAGTAAGGAGATGGAGAGGGTGGTTATTTAAGATGAAGCAGTCAGGGAGGTCTCTCTGGGAAGGTGACAAGAGAGTGGACATTGGAAAGATGGGAGAGTGTGAGCCATATGAATGTCTAGGGAGAAGAGCATTCTGGACAGAGTGACAATCCAGCACAGAATGAGCTTGATCTGCTGTAGGAAAAGGAAGAAGGTCAATTTGGTCAAACTGGCAGAAGTGAGCCAGAAAATAAAAAGAGGTGAAACTGGAGAAACAGGCAAAAGCCAGTTATTTTAGACCTTATAGGACATGGTAAGGAGTTTGGGTTTCATTCAAAGTATTATGGGAAGCCTATTATGGTGGCTCACTCTTGTAAACACAAAACTTTGGGAGGTCAAGGCAGGAGGATTGCTTGGACCTAGGAGTTGGAGGACAGCCTGGGCAATGTAGTGAGACTCCCATGTCTACGAAAAATAAAAAATTAGCCTGGCTTGACGTTGCACACTTGTAGTCCCAGCTACTCAGGTTGCTGAGGCAGGAGGACTGCTTGAGCCAGGAGGTCGAGGCTGCAGTAAGCTGTGATTATGCTACTGTACTCCATCCTGTGTGACACAGCAAGACCCTATCTCAAAAAACAAAACAGAAACAACAACCAAAATCCAAAGTGTTATGTAGGACTTTGAGGCAGGGCTGAGGCATTATCTGATTTATGTTTTAGGCAGATCATTCTAGTTGCTATCTGGAGACCTGACCACTTAAGAGTATAAAAGGAATCAGGGAGTCCAGGTGCAAGCCTACTGCAGGGATTTAGGTGAACAAAGATGGTTTCTTTGGTATAGATAGCAGCAGTGAAAGTGGTAAACAGTGGTGAAGTTTGAAATAAATTTTGAAGGTGGAATAAATGGAAGTTTCTGATGAGTTGGATGTGTGGTGTAAAGAAAAGAGTAAAAATATCTCCTATGCCTTAAGTCTGAAAAACTAGGTGAATATTGGGGCCATTTATTGAAACAAGGAAGTGTGGAGAGGCTGACTAGGGTTCACCAAGCATAGATGTCAAGTAGGCAGCTGGAGATTTAAGCCAATGTAAAGATGTAGGTTTAAGATTCAATATCTAGATGTATTTAAAGCCATGGAACTGAGTGAGACCACTCAAGGAGAGGGGAGTAGATAGACAAGAGTGTTGAAGACTGAGGTAAAATGTTGGAAGAAGTAAAGGAGTCATCAATAGAGGCAGAATGGAGATGTCCAGTGAGATCTGAAGAATTTTCAAGGGAAAGGAGGTGATAACCTGCTACAATGATGGTTATAGGTAAATTAAGATGGAGATCACTGGTGTCTGGAGAAGGCCAAGTTCAGGGGAGTGAGAGGGGTGAACACTCAATCAGTGTGTGCTGAAACCACAATGAGAGCCAAGGAAGAGAAGACAGTAAGAATAGATAACTCTATTTAGAGGTTTTTCTCTAAAGGGTTGCTGAGGAACAAAGCAATAGTTGGAGGTGAATTAAGGGAGTCTAAGGAGGGATCTTTACTTGCTTATGAGAGATATTACAGAAATATTATATGGTTCCCTTTTGAGAGCTGAGTTTTAAGGGCAAAGATACAGAACTTGGAGGGCAGAGCTTGCTCTCTGCTCCCTGCAGAAACACTCCAAGAGACTTTTGCCTGAGAACTTAGCTTGCATAGAAGGAATGGAGTCCAGCAGCTGGGGTCAGCATAGCCAACATTATTGGGCATTTTGGGATGATCTTTAGATCTGCATTTTGTCCTGAAGTTTCACAGTGAAGTTCTAATTGGGTAGCCCAATCATGTAGCCTTTGGTAACCCCACATGTGCTATTTTCCCCTGGTGACTGGTGAAAGTGAATGTAAATAGTGGATTAGTGTGGTTTGAGGTCTATGGAGTGTAATAGGCCAGTGTGGTTGTGTTCTAGGTGAGAGTGCAAGATCAAAGGGCAAACCCATGTGCCCCCTTCTCAAGATGGGGATAACAAGGGAGAACGTATTGATGCTATTCTGTCTTTTTTTGTCTGCTGTTACCTTTTCTTCCTTGTTTTTGAGAAGTTCTCAGGCTCTCTTCAACACCATCCCACCAGGAAAGTAAGTTAACATGAACTGACCTATCCTGATGTAAGCAAAAAGAGTGAAACTCTGAAATATTTGAGGAGATTAATTTTGATTCAAACATGAGTGACCAGTGGCCTGCGACACAGCCCTCAGGAGATACTGAGGACATGTGCCCAAGGTGGTCAAAGCACAGCCTAGTTGTATACATTTTGGGAAACATGAGACATCAATCAACCACATTTAAGATGTAAATTAGTTTGATCCAGAAAGGCAGGACAACTTGAAGCAGGGGACCGTGAGGGGGAGAGGGGTTTCAGGTTATAGGTAGATTTAAAGTTTTTCTGATTGGCAATTGATTGAAATAGTTATTATCAATAAAAAGAAATGTCTGGGTTATGATAAAGTGTTGTGGAGACCACAGTTTTATCTTGCAGATGAAGCCTCCAGGTAGCAGGCTTCAGAGATAACAGATTATAAACGTTTCTCATCACACTTAAGATCTGTGTTGATATTAAACGCTGGCTGGGTTTTCCTGAATTCTAAAAGGGAAGAGGGTATAATGAGCCATGTCTGACCCCACTTCCCACCATGGCCTAAATCAGCTTTTCAGGTTAACTTTGGAGTGCCCTGGCCTAGAGGAGGGGTCCATTCAGATGGTTGGTGGTGGGGTGGGGTGGGGGCTTAGATTTTTAATTTTGGTGTACAGGTTTTATGCTTCTTCTCTTCTTTTCCCATTTTAAAACAGGTGGCTGAAATTTACCTCATGAATAAAAACCGGGAAATTGTGACATCAAATATTATAAATGTAGGGAGAGGTGGAGTAAAAGTGTAGAGTTTTTTTAATGCTATCAAAGTCAAGTTATCAGCTTATCACCATTATAAGATTTTTTTTGTAAGCCTCATAGTGCTCATGGTAACCACAAAGCAAAAACCTATAGTAAGTAAAAAAGGACTTTTTTAAAAAAGAAATCAAAACATATAAGCATAACACTGGAGGAAATTTCTTAATCACAAAGAAAGACCAACAAGAGAAGAAAAAAACAAAGGTTCTATAAAACAATCGGAAAACTATTTAAAAAATGGCAATAGCAAATCCTTCTCTATCAATAATTATCTTGAGTTTAAAAGAATTAAATTCTTCCATCAAAAGTCATAGAGTGGCTGAATGAATAAAAAAACACCCAATCATAACCTGCCTACAAGAGACTCACTTCATCTGTAAGAATACAACACATAGAATGAAAGTGATATAAATGGAAACCAAGAGAAAGCAGGAATAGCTATACTTAGAACAGGTAAAATAAATTTTAAGTCAAAAAGTGTAAAATGAAACAAAGAAGGTCATTATGTAATGATAAGAGGTTAATTTAGCCAAAGGACATAACAAATGTAAATATATACATGCCCACACAAAAGCACCTAAATATATACAGCAAATAGTAATAGATCTGAAGGAAGAGATTAGACTATAACACAATAATAGTAAGAGATTGCTATACTTAACTTTTAGCAATGGACAGATCATCCATATAGAAAAATCAATAAGGAAACACTAGCCTTAGACTATACCTTAGACCAAATGGACCTAACAGACATACACAGGACATTCCTTGCAATAGCTGCAGAATACACATTCTTCTTAAGCACAAAAGGAACATTCTCCAGGATAAATAATATGTAATCATATATGCCACAAAATATGTCTTAACAAATTTAAGAAGATTGAAATCATATCAAATATCTTTTATGAACAGAATGATATAAAACTAGAAATCAAGAGAAATTTTGGAAAACTCACAAACACATAGAAATATTCAATAAAACATCTAGTCTGTAATCCAGAACTACTGAGTCAAAGCTTCCAACTGTGAGGGCTAAGAAGTTTTGTTTTAAAAATTTCTGATATGGCAAGTTCACTAATATGAAATCTAGCTAGAACTAGTGATAACGTTTGGTAGATTTACCCCAAATTATTCTTTGTGAATAATTTTATTTATTCATTTTATATACAATTATGGGATAATATTGTATATTGTATGTGTATTCAGACAGAACCCCAAGCCCAATTAGCTTAAGCAAACAGAGTTTATTGGCTTATGACTGAGAAGTCTAAAGCTGGTTCTGACTTTAATAACTACTCAATCTAGGGTGTCTGATATCTTCACCATCTTTATTTGGGAGTTAAGGCCTTTCTTTTCCTTAACCAAGTTCTAGGAAGAAAAGGTCCAGGACTTGTTTTCATTAGCCTGTCTTTCATGATGTACCAAGGAAATGAGTTACCTTAATTTAATCTAATTAACTTTTTTGACCTATGTGGGTTGGAGTCAAAGCACCACTTGAAACACGTGAGATGTTTTTCCCATAGGAAAGGGAAGTTCTATTAGCAGAAGAAGGAGGGGAAAGACATCTGCTGATCAGAAGAAAACAACAGATGTGATTAACACGCACTACATAGTTCTGCTTCCTGCTGTTTTCACTTAATGTTGTATACTCATCACTTTTTCATATCCTCAAAAATTCTTTGAAAATCTGATATTTTATTACCACACAATATTCTACTTTATATGGACAGTCTATTGGTTATCAATTGCTGCAAAATAAATTACCCTCAACAGCGTAAAACAACAAAAAATCTATTATATCCTATAGTTTCTCAGTGTCAGGAATACCTGAGTGGCTTAGCTGGGTAGTTTTGGCCACGTTCTGTCATGAGTTTGCAGTCAAGCTGTCCGCTAGAGGGAAGACGTTGGTCAAAGGGCACACAATTTCAGTTATATAAGATAAATAAGTCCTAGAGACCTACTGTACAGCATAGCACCTGTAGTTAAAGATACTGTATTGAATACCTAATTTTCTAAGAGCATAGATCCTAAATGCTCTTATCACAAAATAAAATATAAAATAAAAGAGGCTCCTGCTTTTTGTCTTTCCACATTCTGCCCCAGGCCATCTCCCAGGCCCTGGGAACATCTTTGGCTTGTGCAAGAGCAGCTCAGAAGTGCCAGGGGTTAAAGCCCTTGAGACCAACGCTTGGGAGAATGGTGTTGGAGTATTTGCTCCGCCTTCCATCTTTCAGGTGAACCATTCAGAGAAAGTCTGTACACCACTCAGAAGTCCCAGCAGAATTGAATATCCATTGCTGATGGCAGGGACCTCAGTAATGCATCCTTACATGAGCTCTCCCTGCTTCCTCATGTCCCTCTCCAAGCTCCCTTGACCTGGTTCCCTAGTAGATCTTTTTAAATAAACTGCTTGCACCTAGTCCTTGTCTCAGGGTTTGAGTTCAAGGAAATACAAAACAAATCACCCTTTAAAAATGTTTTTAAAAATTACATGGCATCAATATTTCAAACAGTTATGTAGCAACCATCTTGTTGAGCTAAACTCAAAGTCCCAGAAAAGGGAACAAGGATTCTTTACTGTCATACTAAGTAAATGTAATATTGTGTACATACCCTGTCTTACTGTGTTTTTGAATTAGTTAAAAGCCATCTCCATATTCCCTTTAGTAAACACATTATAGCCAATTGCACAATAGATGCTAACAGAAAACATTACTTTTCAGATATGGAATGTTCTAAGCTATATATTCCAAAGATTGTAAGAGATTTTCCTCCAAGAAAATGAGAGTAATTAAAATCCTCCGTATTTGGCATCCTCTTTCCTGGGATGATGAAGGCCTCTAGCTCTTGGCAGGTCAAGCCATTAAGGAAATCTGTGTGGCCATTTGAACAGGAAGGATTATACACTGACTACAGTTATCACTGGTCCAGAGGTAGAACATGCCAAAACTACTATTCAGGATAATTTTGAACTTGCTGATATGTCAATTTCAGTAAAAAGAGTAACAAAGGACAGCCTGAAGTTTCCTGGGCTGGTGATGTGTGAACCCCCACGATTCTATGCAAGTCCAATTGCTAGAGAAGTGGCTTCAAATAAACTCTAAATTACTTTGGGCATATAGGAGGAGGGGAAGGAAGATGGCTACTCCATTAGTCCTCTTTATCCTTAATTTTTACAAATTGTGTATATACTTTATGCAATAGAAATTTACACTACAAATTCTGAATAAATCAACATGCTATCATCGTTTACCATCACTATAAAATGGTGGAAGAGTAAGTCCATTTATTCATGCAGAGATGAAACAGTTTTAAATTTATATTTTGACCTCATTAAAATTCTCAACTTACAAAAAGAACTACTAGCCAATCTCTTAGCCCAAGTGTTTGTTAAAACACTTGTTTGTTTGGGAACTTAACTGAAAACACAATTCTCAAGGAAATTGGCAGAATTATAACTATAAGCTTATAGTGACTCAATATATATTAAAAGGTTTAGGTAAAATATATAAGAAAATGCTAATATGTAAACACTGCAAATATTTTAGTGAAGTAGAAAATACTTCTATCATATAAGGAACCAGTCTAATTTATGCTTAGATTTTTCACATATTGAATTTTGTGGTCAGTGACTAATTTCTTTTGTTTCTAAAATGAATGACATAATTTTAGCTAAAAGCATAGAAACTTGGGGATCTAGCAAGCATTTGCAGCATTATAGTGAGCAAATGAAGATATGCTTTTTAGAAAACACTATCTTAAAGAAACTTCTCAGACTTTTATTGCTACTTTCAAGGACACCTTGAGTGTCTGAAGACTCTAGATTAAGATCCACTGGTTTGGCTTGCAGATTCTTTCTCTTGGAAATCTGCCTGGGTCATATGGTGCAAATCAAGGCTAGGGCCCTGGTAACCTAAAATGATCACCCTCCCAATACCTGACTATTATAAAGATCATAAAACAGCCTCAGAGATGAGTTCATAGCAAAGTCCACTCTAGAGGCAATTCTCTTACAAGTGGATCCTGCAGGGCGATATGTTTGATTAGCATCAGGGCGATATGTTTGATTAGCATTTATAGACTGAAGTTTCCCTTTGTGAGGTCAGAGCTGGACTGTCTGCTGCTCCTGCCTGTGCTGAGGCCTGATCGTCAGCTTGACAGTAGATCACGAGGAAGCTTTACTTTAAGTTCCAAGACAGAGAATTTTAGATTTTCTGCTTTCCAGACTACCCACCATCCCCATGGAAATGGAAATCCACTCCAAATCCCACCTAAACACACACACACACACACACACACACACACACATGCATGAGCAGAAAATAGACTTATTGATACAGGTTCCTGAGCACAGGCCTACAAAATGCTTTTTCGTTTTTGACATCTAATGATTTAAGATGTGGTTTATACCTAGAGAAGAGCTAAATATCAGGAAAAACATTCTCTTCTTTTTCCTAGTCTTTTCTTCTTTCTCATTGAAAAAGCTAAATGCTGAATTCACAATTTTTATAGTGAAGCCAGCTTATCTTTTTTAGATCCTAACACTCAGACTTTTAAGTAGCTGGCTTTAGTTCTTAAAATAAAATTGGTAACTTTTTTCTCCTAACTCACCTTTTTAAAAAACACCCCAAAGGGAGTTCTTTTTGCATTTTGGGCAATTCACTTTAGGATTACAATAATTCAAAAAATGTGTGAATATGTATCTTGGTCAACAGAATAGCATCTGGAATTCCAGCATGCAACCTGTCAGTGTAGCAGAGACATCTGGTTTCTGTGTAACCGTAGTGTTTGTTTAGTTTTCTTAACTCTATGGTGGACAAAATCTCTGTTGCTATAATTTGATACTGAAAAATTTTCAGGGTTAGCTTTCTTCCTCGTCCCTTCCTTTTTTTGTCTCTATTTTATTTTTTTAAGTTTAGAGTCATAGTACGAGGATTTTCAGGGATATTACTGATATGACTGCCCCAGCAAGAACACTACCATCACAGAGATTCTGCTTTCATCCCAAGGACAACTCTGATGCCTTTCACTTTCTGTGCTCTTCCTACTGGCCTTGAGTCCTCAATGGTTAGAAGGTCACTTGCTTTAAAGAGAACTTGATAAAACAGCCAAGAGGGACTCAAAGGTTTAAGTTCTCTGTTTCCCTCTGGTCTTTGTCCCAGCCCCCTCCATATGCTCTTGAGTTTAGCATGCCTCTGAATTACCAAATACACAAAGCTAACCATCTCCACTTTCTCCTCCTCAGAAGGCTCTTCTTTCTCAAGCCTTCTGGACACTTTAGCCCTTTGCAGCAATCTGAAGTTCAGTGACTGATCACAGCTTAATTAATGACAATATTAAGCAACATTGAGCACCTGTGGTGTTGGAGGCACACACTATGTTGCATGCTATCTCTTTTCATCCTCAAGGTAACTGATGTAGAGTATTATTTTAATTGGTGAACCATGAAGCTGAGGTTCTGTAAAGTTCAGTTGCTTGCCCAAGATCATTCAGCTATTAGAGCCTGGATTTGAGCCCAGGCATGTTCAATTTCAGTCTTGAAAGTTAGTTCACTATAGGATACTGCAAGAATGACCACTTTACCCAGGGATTGTAGTGTAAGTATCCACATGCAGCATAATAAAGTAGAATAAAATTCTGTATTCAGGTCTGGACTGTGCCATCGCTTAGGTGTGTAATGGGGGCAAGTCTCCCCACCTTTTAGAGTACCAGTGACTGCTTTACAAGGTGAAGGTCAGTCACATCTAAGGCCCCTCACCACACCAAGGTCCTGGTATTTCCTGATTCTAGACAAAGGGAAGAAGGAGGAATTAAACCTGGGTTAGGGAAAGATTAAATCATGGAGGGAAGGGAGATCAGGATTTCCTGTAAACTTGGAGGTTGAGCCTGGACACTGCATATGTAGATGAATATGTGTCTGAGGCAGAGCGTGGAAAAGTCTGACTACATTGCCTAGGATAATTACCTTTTTGACTTTAGTTGGTGGAGTGAGAGCTGCCTCTTTTTTCTGTAGTTGAGCCCCTGTTCTGAGCTCTTGTTACAAATGTCTCCAAAGCACTCATTCCCCATTTCCTTCTTCTTCTATCCTCTAATGCACCTGGCCTTTACCTGAGGTCCCTACAGGCTCTGTACCCCTCAAATGGGAGGCACAGATGCTTAGGGTGTAGGTTGGGGAGGAAGGAGGGTATGGCGCTCTGGACTTCACCCCGATGGATTCTTCTAGCCATTGAGAGCCAGATCCTTCCATTATTTGGAGTTTCATAAACCTGTGTTGAAGGAGTCCTCTTTTCTCACTTTTCCCAGCACTCCTGGCCTTGTCACCTGAACTTCCTCGGGACAGTGCAGGGGGCTTACCTGCCTGTAAGCCTTTCTGCATGCATGTATACAACTCACCTCAGTAAAACTCTTTCCTAAAGATGGTGTCACATGCTTATGGGTTGCTCTCTGAATGCTCAAGATAATAAAAAACTATCATTTGTTGAAGGTCTATTAAAGTCTCAGACATTTTAGTAGCAGCCTTAGACAAGTTATCTAACTTTTTTTTTTTTTATTCCTCACCACCCTCTTAGTCAGCTGTCATTATCCCATTTGCTTATAAGGAAATTGTTGCTCAGAGATTTTAAATGAGCTTCACAAAGTTATTCAGCTAGTAACAAGCAGAGTAAATGGTTTTCCTGCTTGAAATAAAAGCATTGCCCTTCCAAGGCTATTTATCATGAACTTGCTTTCTTAGCTGAAAATGAAAGCACATGCGTTGATCAGATTCAGTGCACTTATGGTGTCCACTAACAGAACACTTGAAGTCATGATTATCCTGGATGAACTGGGAGACACATTTACTGAACCACTATTTCACAATGGCCTCTTTTCTTATCTCATTCATGATCCCTATATGTAGTAGGTCTCAGCTCGCTGCTAGAAAGGAAGCAATATGACATTATGACAAACGGCATAATGCTGACCAGGCTGCTTTATCTGACTGTCTGGTTTTGTGTTTGTTGTGCTTTCTTTTCCTCTATGGTGTAAACAGTAAAAGACCTCAAATTATGGAGGGCTTCAAGAATTTTCCTGTTCTCTCTATCATTGTTTTTATGTTAAATTTGAGCACATGAGATTGCCAATTGGACAAACACTCTTTTCTTTTCCTTTTTTCTTGAGCAAAGCAAAAAAGTTCTGATTTTCCTATTTGCCTTACCTCATAGGTTGAAAGCCTACTTTTTGCTAATGTAATGCCATGTAATTGTTTATTTATTTCTCCCTTTTAATAATAGTTTTTTTAAAGGAAAGTTACCAACCCCAAAAGAACTTGTAATTGGTGGGGCTTCAGGCTGGGAAAGTTTTAGGATTCCTCTGAAATCACACACCAAGTGGGCATCCATGTGCTTTAGGAGTGAGTAGTCTTCCAATTACCTTCTGTATTACAGAGGAGACAGGTGGCTCAGGCCTCCACAGGAATGACTTTTAAGCTTGCTAGTCTGGTCACCAAGGTTGCTTTCCCTGAACCGACTCCTGGTTTTTGACCCCTCTGCAGACTGAGTCCTCTGCTTAATCAATTTCCTGTTTTTAGCTTGGGGTCAAGCTCTAACCCCAGGGCTCTGCTTCCTCCTTCTTCTCTGTGGCCCCCGGAAGAGGAAGGCTGACTCCTCAGAGGAAAAAGAAACTGTTCAAGTCCAAGGGCACAGGTAGTTGGCTCAGCTCTCCTCACTGGGGACACTCACTGAATCTTGAATGTTTGGGAATCTGGGGTCAGAGGAAAGGGTATGGGAGGAAATAAATCCATTAGACCAAAGGGTCTGGTAAAAGAGGCCATAGTATCATACTTAGGGCTGGAAAACCTGTGTTCCAGACCCAGTGAAGGAGGGGAAGGGAATGACAACTGTCCTGACATACTGGTCTATGAGAGTACCCTCAGGTCTAACGAGGAATTTTATATGAATTTTCCACAAAGTTAACTTCAGATTTGTTGATTGTCCAAAGCATGAAGCTCTCAAATTTTCCAAGTCATTTTTCCTATTTATTTATTTATGGGCACCTTTTAACACAGGTGGGAAGAAGGGATGTGAACACATCCCAGCCCCATGCCCAGGCATATGTTCTTCCAATATACCACTGCTACTTAACTCAGATCAGTGCAAGTGACCTGTGTGAGCTTGGACAAGTGTCTGAAACTGAGTTTTCTCCTATGTAAGTATGGGAGAAAATACCTGCTTTGTCTTCCTTATAAGGTTGTCATGAGGATTAAACTGGTTAATATATTTTCTTTTTTTTTTCAAGTTATTTATGAAAGGATTGAATTTTGTTCATTGTTCTGCAGCCTTTGGGGTCTCTCAGTGAACAAGATAGACAAGGACCCTGCCATCAAGGACATTTATATTTCAAAGTGCATCAGTATTTTTCATTTTTTAAAGAATGAGGTGACTCTTTGTTCAGTTGTAATCTTACCTAGAAATCCAACGTGTAAAATAAATAAAAAGGAAATGAGAGGCAGGGGCTAAAGTTCTGCTTGCTTATCCCAGCCCCAGCTTCCTGGTGGACTTTGGAAGCACAGTTTGGAAACTACAAGACATTTCTTCACACATGCAAGAGACAAAAATTAAGAACTTGATGACTCCCAAATTTGCAAATACTCTGCATAGTAGATGCTGTGGGTGCCCACTCAGAACCCCTTTGCTGGCTGGAGCCGTCACTGCACCCCCTCCCTCATCCTACTGCCCTCAGTGTTGGCTACTAGCAGGTCATAACTGTCCCTTTATCCAGAGCTTTGTCCAGACATGAAAATAAAGAAGCACAAGGCTGTTGGAAAATCCAAGGGAAAACTGCAAATTGGGGCATTTTTCCAGGATGCTGTTCTAATCATCCACACTCACTGTTAAATTCCAACACCAAGATTCCCCAGCATTTGTTAATATTCTATAAACTGTAAAGTGCCAGGCAAATGCAAACCCAGTTTTTGTAGCCATGAGAAACAGGATCAGAAATAGAGTAACTGCCTTTGGGCACTGATTGCTCTTCCTCTTCTTTCACTAAAGTTCAAGTAACTTGACGGGCAAATGTACTCATTTCAGGATGCTCTCTGAGCTGCCCTGACCTGAGTGTGCAGTGACATAGAGACTACATCACTTTATCCTCCCATAAAGAGACAGAGTGAAATCCTGATAGGATTGAACAATAGATGAGTTGCAAAATATTAGAAAGATTTACCGTTTAAAAAAAATTTGTCCAGCTACTTGAAATTGTGTGGATACAGTTATATTTTAGTTCCATGAAACAAGACAGAAAGTTATAAAACATAATAATTTAAACTTTCATAACTTATGTATTTTGAAATAATTTCAATGAAGACTGCACCTGGGTGGGATTATTGTCTGAAGTAAATATTATTTGTATTGCAGCAGGAAACGAGGTGGTGCCCTATGCTTTCTCAACCCTTGAGGCTGGGGAAGATCATGAGTGTAAGCAGGGGTGTGTTTGAGTGTAACAGTTAGCTGAGGCTGGAAATCCCTCTTGATTGTGTCTTTCTGAGACATCTTGGAGGAAAAGTGTGAAAGTGTGTATGAGTGAATATATGTGAATGTGTATATGTGTTTATGTGTGTGAGTGTATGTAAGGGGATATATGTGTGAATATGTGTGTGTGTGTGTGTTTATGTAAAAATGGGAACTACCAGAATCCAGGACTGACTGTAGAGTCTTCTAGCCTCAAGGGGTTTCTCTAATACTGCAGGGTGAGTGACTAGTATTGTTTGCTTGGCCAAGAGTAACCATCTGGGATGGGGTTAGGGGACTCATGGATGCCTTATCCTACAAGCTATCACAAGCTAGCAAATTGCAGAGCTGGGATTCAAGGTGAAGTCTGCTTTTCAAGAGTCATGGTCCTGAAAAGACTTTGACAGCTTGCATCTCTGAGTTGTCACTTAGGTGTTTTCCTGAATTATATCATGTTGAAGAAAATTCTATGCATTGTCATAAATCTTTACCGGCATCCTCATTGATTAGGGTCCTATCATAAAACACATGAAAGAGCATTTGTCTAAAGGGGTGAACGAACAGAGTTGAATGGAGAGTGTCTATAAAAGCAGGGCATGATGAAAGGACATTGACAAAGGATGAAGAGGCACACAGAGAGAAGGAGTCTGTATACCCTAGGCCTGAGGGGAAAGGAAAGATACAATTCCCAGGGAGGCTGAGTGAGAGCTTCAGGTGAAGGAGAGGCTGCTTGCTGATCATTGTGGCCTTCAGCAGGGGAGTGTGGCCACTGCCAAACCAAAACCTGGCAGAAAGTGGCCCTGATCTCTCCTTCCTCAGTCCCTTCAATCTCCTGCTGGTACTTTCCACTGGCAAAATCAAATCAGAAGCTGAAGAAAAGGACACCCTCATGATGTGGAGCAGGGTGCAAAGGGTGGAGAAGGGTGGAGAGCAGATTTGGAGGGCAAACAGAGAACATCTGTCCCAGCCATGCTGGGCTCTCTCTAGGCTGCTGCAAGCATGAGATAAGCGAGCCACAGTCCCTCTCTGGCTTTCTGGAAGAGCACAGTTAGTAACTGGGAAAGTGAGGTAAGGACTAGGGCTCTGCTTATAATCATCACCCAGGTAGTTACTGTCTTTTATGATGAAGAGCAAATGACAGTTTAAAAACAGTCTAGAAATTGAAATCTTTATACATAATATACATTTCATGCAACAGTAGCCTCTGCACCAAAACCCTAGCATTGATAGGCAATACCATTCTTGTCTCTTTCTCTGACAGGCTCTTGTAAGGGAAATGAAGACTCTGACCTTTATGCTATTCAGCAATGTGGTCTCTTCGTAGGTATAAACCATTTCACTAACAGCATTAAAAGGTGTTTATATTAATGTAGCAGTGAGAAAGAGGCATCCTTCCACACTCCATGCCCAACCCATGTGCCACACCAAATTAGTGTCCTGTTGTCTCAGAAGTGGGAAAACAATTGGCAACTCTACAAAACATGGTTAACCATGAAACGCGATAGTATCCAACATCAGCTGCTTAAATATGAAACCTGGGTCACAGCTCTATGTGTTTGGCAACAGAGTAAACATCACGTATGTGTGTGTATTTGTGTGTGTTATTTTATTTTATTTTTTTCCTGAGATGGAGTCTCGCTCTGTCGCCCAGGCTGGAGTGCAGTGGTGCGATCTCTGCTCACTGCAACCTCCGCCTCCCAGGTTCACGCCATTCTCCTGCCTCAGCCTCCTGAGTAGCTGGAAGTACAGGTGCGTGTACATGCCAGTACATGCCAGGCTAATTTTTTGTATTTTTAGTAGAGACGGGGTTTCACCGTGTTAGCCAGGATGGTCTCGATCTCCTAACCTCGTGATCCACCGACCTCGGCTTCCCAAAGTGCTGGGATTACAGGCGTGAGCCACTGCGCCCGGCCTGTGTGTGTGATTTTAAACACTGAAAACAAAGATAAATGATGAGGGCTCTATGGATCCACTCCTGCATTAGATTATCCCCTTCTCATCTCAGTAAGTCCCTATTGTGATGGGAGTAGATGCGGAGTGGGTGCACAACCTAAGCTGGGGATGGTAGGGCTCTCATCACCTTAGTGTCCATAGCCCCTGTTCTGTAGAGGCTGATGACCTCAGAGTGCAGGTCCCAGGAAATCTAGGGGTTTGTCTGACTTGCCGGTTCTCTGACTCCCTGTGAGATTGGCTGCCCAGTGAAAGTGGGTAAGGAATTTCATCTTTAATTCTGCAGCTCAATCTCAACTTAAAACTCTACTTGGAGAATGAGGAATAATTCAGATAATTTCTTACTAAAATAGAAGTGTGAAAGGAATTGTTTTGGCCAGAAAAGATCTATTGATGTTTTTAAAATTAGCCAAAGGCAAGAAATATGTGGATGAAACATCTTGCAGAGACTGTAGGAGCCCATGATTCTGACTTGATTTTTCTAACAATTTGAAACTAAATTATTTCTTTGTAGAAGAAAGAAAATGGTTTATTGACCCTCTATGAGAATCAGTCTTTCAAGGTAAAGGGTTTGTTTAAAGAAGGAGCCAAAGCTTGTTTTGGCAGTATTGCTCCCATGTGGGAGTCCCTGGGAAAGTGAGTAGGTGTTAAGGAACCTACCTTTGCAAAGCAAAACTGGACAGAGATGGCATTTACAAGCTCCTCCAAAGCAGGCAAGTAAGAGGAGATAGCGGAAGATGACAGACAAGAGGCAGGACTAGCTTGCAGCTCCTGCTCAGATAGACAGGGCAGCATGTGGAGACTCACATCATGAACTTTTCCTCCAGGAACTACTGCAGGAACATACCAGGAATGCCGAGAGAATCTAAAGAACTGGATCACTGCTGCAGGCTTCCTGAGACACCGAAAAACTATGAGTAGACTTGCTTTCTCAGCAGGGAAGCTCATGGTCTGGGGCAAATTCTGAGCCCTGGGCATCGGCTGCCTGGAAATAAACTTGATGCTACTGGAGAAGCACAGTGGGAATGAGACCTGCCTTTAGGACTGTTGGCTGCATGGGAGCAGGGTGAGGCCTGTGATGCTGGCCTTCCCCCACTTCCCTGGCAACCTGTATGACTCAGCAGAGGCAGCCATAATTCCCTGAGAATCTAACTCCATTGGCCTGGGAATCACACCCCCATCCCCCACAACAGCCACAGCAAGCCCTGCCCAAGGAAAGTCTGAGCTCAGACAAGCCTATCCCTGCCCTTACCTGATGGTCTTTCTCTACCCACCCTGGCAGCAGAAGACAAAGGTCATAATCTCTTGGGAGTTCTCTGGCCCTGCCCACCACCTGAGAAACCTGAATACAAACAGGTGGCCCTAGGGCAAGTCTGCATCCTCCCTATATTACCATAGCTGATGTGCTCTTGAAAGCACCACCTCCTGGCTGGAGGCCAACCAACACAAAACCAGTGCACTAAACAAAAATACAACCTAGGACCCTCACAGAGTCCACTTCACTCCCCTGCTACCTGCACCAGAACAGGTGCTGGTATCCACGGCTGAAAGACCTGAAGACAGATCACATCACAGGACTCTTTGCAGACACTCCCCAGTACCAGCCGGGAGCTTGGTAGCTCCACTGGGTGGCTAGACCCAGAAGAGGAAAAATGATCCCTACAGCTTGGCTCTCAGGAACCCCCATTCCTAGGGGAAGAGGGAGAACACCACATCAAGGGAGCACCCTGTGGGACAAAATAATCTGAACAGCAGCCCTTGAGTCCTGGATCTTCCCTCTGACATAGTCTTCCCAAATGAGAAGGAACCAGAAAAACAACTCTGGTAATATGAAAAAAACAAGGTTCTTTAACACCCCCAAAAGATCACACCAGCTCATGAGCAATGGGTCTAAATCAAGACAAAATTTGAATTGCCAGAAAAAGAATTCAGAAGGTCGATTATTAAGCTAATCAAGGAGGCACCAGAGAAAGGTGAAATCCAACCTAAAAAAATAAAAAAAACATGATACAGGACATGAAAGGAAAGATCTTCGGTGAAATAGACAGCATAAATAAAAAACAATCACAACTTCCGGAAATCAAGGACACATTTAGAGAAATGCAAATGCACTGGAAAGTCTCAGCTGTAGAATCAGACAAGCAGGTGAAAGAACTTCAGAGCTCAAAGACAAAGCTTTTGAATTAACCCAACCCATCAAAGACAAAGAAGAAAGAATGAAATGAAGAAAGAAGCCTCCAAGAAGTTTGGGACTATGTTAAAAATCCAAACCTAAGAATAATTGGTGTTCCTGAGGAAGAAGAGAAATCTAAAAGTTTGGAAAACATATTTGAGGGAATAATCAAGCAAAACATCCCCAGCCTTGCTAGAGATCTAGACATCTAAATAGAAGAAGCTCAAACCACACCTGGGAAATTCATCACAAGTAGATCATCACCTAGGCACATAGTCATCAGGTTATCTAACGTCAAGATGAAGGTAGGAATCTTAAGAGATGTGAAGCAAAAGCATCATGTAACCTATGCTATGAAGGAAAGCCTATCAGATTAACAACAGATTTCTCAGCAGAAATCCTACAAGCTAGAAGGGATTGGGGTCCCCATTTTTAGCCCCCTTAAATAAAATTATCAGCCAAGAATTTTGTAACTAGTGAAACTAAGCTTCATAAATGAAGGAAAGATACAGTCTTTTCCAGACAAACAAATGCTGAGAGAATTTGCCACCAGCAAGCAAGCACTACAAGAACTGCTAAAAGGGGCTCTAAATCCTGAAACAAATCCTCAAAATACACCGAACAGAACCTTCTTAAAGCATAAATCTCACAGGACCTACATAACAATAATACAATGGAAAAAAAAAAAAACAACCCAAAAACAAAAAACAAGGTACTCAGGCAACAAATAGCATGATGAATAGAATAGTACCTGACATCTCAATATTAATATTGAATATAAATGGCCTAAATACACCACTTGAAAAATACAGAATGGCAGAATGGACAAGAATTAACCAAGCAAGTTTCTGCTGTCTTCAGGAGATTCACCTAACACATAAGGACTCATGTAAACTTAAGGTAAAGAGGTGGCAAAAGATACCCCATGCAAATGGACACCAAAGGGGAGCAGGAGTAGCTATTCTTGTTTTTTTTTTTTTTTATACTTTAAATTCTAGGGTACATGTGCACAACGTACAGGTTTGTTACATATGTATACATGTGCCATGTTGGTGTGCTGCACCCATTAACTCGTCATTTACATTAGGTATTTCTCCGAATGTTACCCCTCCCCCCTCTCCCAACCCCATGACAGGTCCTGGTGTGTGATGTTCCACACCCTGTGTCCAAGTGTTCTCATTGTTCAATTCCCACCAATGAGTGAGAACATGTGGTGTTTGGTTTTCTGTCCTTGCGAGAGTTTGCTTAGAATGATGGATTCCAGCTTCATCCATGTCCCTACAAAGGACACGAACTCATCCTTTTTTATGGCTGCATAGTATTCCATAGTGTATATGTACCACATTTTCTTAATCCAGTCTATCATTGATGGACATTTGGGCTGGTTCCAAGTCTTTGCTATTGTGAATAGTGCCGCAATAAACATACGTGTGCATGTATCTTTATAGCAGCATGATTTATAATCCTTTGGGTGTATATCCAGTAATGGGATGGCTGGGTCAAATGGTATTTCTAGTTCTAGATCCTTGAGGAAGCGCCACACTGTCTTCTACAATGGTTGAACTAGTTTACAGTCCCACCAACAGTGTAAAAGCATTCCTATTTCTCCACATCTTCTCCAGCACCTGTTGTTTCCTGATTTTTTAATGATCACCATTCTAACTGGTGTGAGATGGTATCTCATTGCGGTTTTGATTTTCATTTCTCTGATGACCAGTGATGATGAGCATTTTTTCATCTGTCTGTTGGCTGCATAAATGTCTTCTTTTGAGAAGTGTCTGTTCATATCCTTCACCCACTTTTTGATGAGGTTGTTTGATTTTTTCTTGTAAACTTGTTTAAGTTCTTTGTAGATTCTGGATATTAGCCCTTTGTCAGATGGGTAGATTGCAAAAATTTTCTCCCACTCTGTAGGTTGCCTGTGCAGTCTGATGATAGTTTCTTTTGCTGTGCAGAAGCTCTTTAGTTTAATTAGATCCCATTTGTCAATTTTGGCTTTTGTTGCCATTGCTTTTAGTGTTTTAGTCATGAAGTCCTTGCCCATGCCTATGTCCTGAAGAATTGCCTAGGTTTTCTTCTAGGGTTTTTATGGTTTTAGGTCTAACATGTAAGTATTTAATCCATCTTGAGTTAATTTTTGTATAAGGTGTGAAGAAGGGATCCAGTTTCAGCTTTCTACATATGGCTAGCCAGTTTTCCCAGCACCATTTATTAAACAGGGACTCCTTTCCCCATTTCTTGTTTTTGTCAGGTTTGTCAAAGATCAGATGGTTGTAGATGTGTGGTATTATTTCTGAGGGCTCTGTTCTGTTCCATTGGACTATATCTCTGTTTTGGTATCAGTACCATGCTGTTTTGGTTATTGTAGCCTTGTAGTATAGTTTGAATTCAGGTAGTGTGATGCCTCCAGCTTTGTTCTTTTGGCTTATGATTGTCTTGGCAATGCAGGCTCTTTTTTGGTTCCATATGAACTTTAAAGTAGTTTTTTTCCAATTCTGTGAAGAAAGTCATTGGTAGCTTGATGGGGATGGCACTGAATCTATAAATTACCTTGGACAGTATGGCCATTTTCACGATATTGATTCTTCCTATCCATGAGCATGGAATGCTCTTCCATTTGTTTATGTCCTCTTTTTTATTTCTTTGAGCAGTGGTTTGTAGTTCTCCTTGAAGAGGTCCTTCACATCCTTTGTAAGTTGCATTCCTAGGTATTTTATTCTCTTTGAAGCAATTGTGAATGGGAGTTCACTCATGATTTGGCTCTCTGTTTGTTATTGGTGTAGAGGAATGCCTGTGATTTTTGCACATTGATTTTGGATCCTGAGACTTTGCTGAAGTTGTTTATCAGCTTGAGGAGATTTTGGGCTGAGATGATGGGGTTTTCTAAACATACAATCATGTCAACTGCAAACAGGGACAATTTGACTTCCTCTTTTCCTAATTGAATACCCTTTATTTCTTTCTCCTGCCTGATTGCCCTGGCCAGAACTTCCAACACTATATTGAATAGGAGTGGTGAGAGAGGGCATCCCTGTCTTGTGCCAGTTTTCAAAGGGAATGCTTCCAGTTTTTGTCCATTCAGTATGATATTGGCTGTGGGTTTGTCATAAATAGCTCTTATTATTTTGAGATATGTCCCATTAATACCTAGTTTATTGAGAGTTTTTAGCATGAAGCATTGTTTTGAGCATTGTGATGTTAGGTTGTCAGTTTTAGATCTTTCCTGCTTTCTCTTGTGGGCATTTAGTGCTATAAATTTCCCTCTACACACTGCTTTATATGTGTCCCAGAGATTCTGGTACGTTGTGTCTGTTCTCATTGGTTTCAAAGAACATCTTTATTTCTGCCTTCATTTAGTTATGTACCCAGTAGTCATTCAGGAGCAGGTTATTCAATTTCAATGTAGTTTTGTGGTTTTGAGTGAGTTTCTTAAACCTGAGTTCTAATTTGATTGCACTATGGTCTGAGAGACAGTTTGTTATAATTTCTGTTCTTTTGCATTTGCTGAGGAGTGCTTTACTTCCAACTATGTGGTCAATTTTGGAATAAGTGCAATGTGGTGCTGAGAAGAATGTATATTCTGTTGATTTGGGGTGGAGAGTTCTGTAGATGTCTATTAGGTCCACTTGGTGCAGAGCTGAGTTCAATTCCTGGATATCCTTGTTAACTTTCTGTCTTGTCGATCTGTCTAATGTTGACAGTGGTGTGTTAAAGTCTCCCATTATTATTGTGTGGGAGTCTAAGTCTCTTTGTAGGTCTCTAAGGGCTTGCTTTATGAATCTGGGTGCTCCTGTATTGGGTGCATATATATTTAGGATAGTTAGCTCTTCTTGTTGAATTGATCCCTTTACCATTATGTAATGGCCTTCTTCATCTCTTTTGTCTCTTTTGATCTTTGTTGGTTTAAAGTCTGTTTTATCAGAGACTAGTATTGCAACCCCTGCTTTTTTTTTGTTTTCCATTTGCTTGGTAGATCTTCCTCTATCCCTTTATTTTGAGCCTATGTGTGTCTCTGCACGTGAGATTGGTCTCCTGAATGCAGCACACTGATGGGTCTTGACTCTATCCAATTATCCAGTCTGTGTCTTTTAATTGGAGCATTTAGCCCATTTACATTTAAGGTTAATATTGTTATATGTGAATTTGATCCTGTCATCATGATGTTAGTTGGTTATTTTGCTCATTAGTTGATGCAGTTTCTTCCTAGCATCAATGGTCTTTACAATTTGTCATGTTTTTGCAGTGGCTGATATCAGTTGTTCCTAGTGCTTCCTTCAAGAGCTCTTGTAAGGCAGATCTGATGGTGACAAAATCTCTCAGCATTTGCTTGTTTGTAAAAGATTTTATTTCTCCTTCACTTATGAAGTTTAGTTTGGCTGGATGTGAAATTCTGGGTTGAAAATTCTTTTCTTTAAGAATGTTGAATATTGGCCCCCACTCTCTTCTGGCTTGTAGAGTTTCTGCTGAGAGATCTGCTGTTAGTCCGATGGGCTTCCCTTTGTGGGTAACCCGACCTTCCTCTCTGGCTGCCCTTAACATTTTTTCCTTCATTTCAACTTTGGTGAATCTGACAATTATGTGTCTTGTAGTTGCTCTTCTTGAGGAGTATCTTTGTGGCGTTTTGTGTATTTCCTGAATTTGAATGTTGGCCTGCCTTGCTATGTTGGGGAAGTTCTCCTGGATAATATCCTGCAGAGTGTTTTCCAACTTGGTTCCATTCTCCCCGTCACTTTCAGGTACACCAAATCAGACGTAGATTTGGTCTTTTCAAATAGTCCCATATTTCTTGGAGGCTTTGTTCATTTCTTTTTACTTGTTTTTCTCTAAACTTCTCTTCTTGCTTTGTTTTATTCATTTGATCTTCAATCACTGATACTCTTTCTTCCACTTGATCGAATTGGCTACTGAAGCTTCTGCCATGTGTCATGTAGTTCTTGTGCCATGGTTTTCAGCTCCATCAGGTCATTTAAGGTCTTCTCTATGCTGTTTATACTAGTTAGCCATCCATCTAATCTTTTTTCATGGTTTTTAGCTTCTTTGTGATGGGTTCAAACATCCTCCTTTAGCCGGGAGAAGTTTGTTATTACTGATCTTCTGAGGCCTACTTCTTTCAACTCATCAAAGTCATTCTCCATCCAGCTTTCTCCCATTGCTGGCGAAGAGCTGCATTCCTTTGGGGAGAAGAGGTGCTCTGATTTTTGGAATTTTCAGATTTTCTGCTCTGGTTTCTCCCCATCTTTGTGGTTTTATCTACCTTTGGTCTTTGATGGTGGTGACCTAGAGATGGGGTTTTTGTGTGGATGTCCTTTATGTTTGTTAGTTTTCCTTCTAACAGTCAGGACCCTCAGCTGCAGGTCTTTTGGAGTTTGCTGGAGGTCCACTCCAGACTCTGTTTGCCTGGATATCACCAGTGAAGGCTGCCGAACAGCAAATATTGCAGAAGAGCAAATGCTGCCGATCCTTCTTCTGGAAGCTTCATCTCAGAGGGGCAGTCTGTCTGTTCTCAGATCTCAAACTCCATGCTGGGAGAACCACTACTCTTTTCAAAGCTGTCAGACAGAGACATTTAAGTCTGCAGAAGTTTCTGCTCCCTTTGTTCAGCTATGCTCTGCCCCCAGAGGTGGAGCCTACAGAGTCCGGCAGGCCTCCTTGAGCTACAGTGGGCTCCACCCAGTTTGAGCTTCCAGGCCGCTTTGTTTACCTACTCAAGCCTCAGTAATGGCGGATGCCCCTCCCCCAGCCTTGCTGCCACCTTGCAGTTTGATCTCGGACTGCTGTGCTAGCAGTGAGCAAGGCTCCGTGGGCGTGGGAACCTCCAAGCCAGGCATGAGATATAATGTCCTGGTGTGCCATTTGCTAAGACAGTTGGAAAAGTGCAGTATTAGGGTGGGAGTGTCCCGATTTTCCAGGTACTGCCCCAGTGAGATGAACCCAGTACCTCAGTTGGAAATGCAGAAATCACCCGTCTTCTGCATTGCTCACACTGGGAGCTATAGACTGGAGCTGTTCCTATTCGAACATCTTGGAACCAGATCCCAGGAGTAGCTATTCTTATATCAGACTAAACAAACTTTAAAGCAGCAGCAGTTAAAAAAGACAAAGAGAGACATTATATAGTTATAAAAGGACTAGTTCAACAGGATAATCATCACAATTCTAAATATATATGAACCTAACACTGGAGATCCCAAATTTATAAAACAATTACTACTCAACCTAAGAAATGAGATAGATGGCAACACAATAATAGTGGGGGACTTTAATACTCCACTGACAGCACTAGACAGGTCATCAAGACAGAAAGTCAACAACAAAAAAATGGACTTAAACTATACCTTAGAGAAAATGGGCTTAACAGATATTTATAGAACATTCTATCCAACAACTGCAGAATATACATTCTATTCATCAGCACATGGAACATTCTCCAGGATAGACCACATGATAGGGCACAAAACAAGTCTCAATAAATTTAAGAAAATCAAAACTGTATCAAGTACTCTCTCAGACCACAGTGGAATAAATTGGATATCAACTCTAAAAGGAACCCTCAAAACCATTCAAATAGATGGAAATCAAATAACCTGCTCCTGAATGATCATTGGGTCAACAAGGAAATCAAGATAAAAATTTAAAAAATGTTTGAACTGAACCATAATAGTGACACAATCTATAAAACCTCTGGGATACGGCAAAAATGGTGCTAAGAGGAAAGTTCATAGCATTAAATGCCTACATCAAAAAGTCCAAAAGAGCACAAATAGACAATCTAAGGTCACACCTCACAGAACTGAAGAAACAAGAACAATCCAAACCCAAACTCAGCAGAAGAAAAGAAATAACCAAGATCAGAGCAGAACTAAATGAAATTGAAACAACAAAAAACAATACAAAAGATAAATGAAACAAAAAGCTGTTTCTTTGAAAGATAAATAAAATTGACAGATCATTAGCAAGATTAACCAATAAAAGAAGAGAGAAGGTCCAAATAAGCTCAATTAGAAACAAAACGGGAGATATTAGAACTGATACCACAGAAAAACAAAAGTTTATGCAAGGCTACCATGAACACCTTTACATGCATAAACTAGAAAACCTAAAGGAGATGGATAAATTCCTGGAAATATACAGCCCTCCTAGATTAAAACAGGAAGACATAGAAGCTCTGAGCAGACCAACAACAATCAGCGACATTGAAATGGTAATAAAAAAACTGCTAACAAAAAAATCCAGGGTCAGATGGATTCACACCTGAATTCTATCAGACATTCAAAGAAGAATTGGCTCCAATCCTGTTGACACTATTCCAAAAGTTAGAGAAAGAGGGAATCCTCCCTAAATCATTCTATGAAGCCAGTTAACGTCCTAATACCAAAACCAGAAAAGGATATAACAAAAAAAGAAATCTACAGACCAATATCCCTGATGAACATAGATACAAAAACACTCAACAAAATAATAGTTAACTGAATTCGACAGCATATCAAAAAAGATAATTTAGCATGATTAAGTGGGTTTCATATCAGGGATGCAGGGATGGTTTAACATCCAGAAGTCAATAAATGTAATATAGCACATAAACAGAATTAAAAACAAAAATCACATTATTATCTCAATGGACACAGAAAAAAACATTTGACAAAATCCAGCATCCCTGTATAATTAAAACCCTCAGCAAAATCGGCATAGAAGGGACTCACCTTAAGGAAATAAAAGCCATCTATGACTAACCCACAGCCAACATAATACTGAATGAGAAAAGTTGAAAGTATTTCCCCTGAGAACTGGAACAAGACAAGGATGCCCACTCTCACCACTTCTATTCAACATAGTACTAGAAGTCCTAGCCAGAGCAATCAGACAAGAGAAAGAAATAAAGGGCATCCAAATTGGTAAAGAGGAAGTCAAAC
The DNA here is from genome assembly GCF_028858775.2 of Pan troglodytes. Taxonomy (NCBI): domain Eukaryota; kingdom Metazoa; phylum Chordata; class Mammalia; order Primates; family Hominidae; genus Pan; species Pan troglodytes. Next base: position 69,938,528 of record NC_072402.2, read on the forward strand.
TGTCACTGTTTGCTGATGATACGATCATATACCTAGAAAAATCTAAAGACTCCCCAAAAACTCCTATAACTGATAAATGAATTCAGCAAAGTTTCAAGATACAAAATTAATGTACACAAATTAGTAGCTCTGCTATATGCCAACAGCGACCAAACTGATAATCAAATCAAGAACTCAATCCATTTTACAATAGTTGTAAAAAAAAATTACTTAGGAATATATCTAACCAAGGACATGAAAGACCTCCACAAGGAAAACTCAAAACACTGCTGAAGGAAATCATAGATGACACAATCAAATGGAAACACGTCCCATGCTCATGGATGAGTACAATCAATATTGTGAAAATGACCATACTGCCAAAAACAATCTACAAATTCAATTCAATTATCATCAAAATACCACCATCATTCTTCACAGAACTAGAAAAAAACAGTCCTAAAATTCATATGGAACCAAAACAGAGCCTGCATAACCAAATCGAGACTAAGCAAAAATAAGCAAATCTGGAGGTATCACATTACCAGACTTCAAACTATACTACAAGGCCATAGTCACCAAAACATCATGGTACTGGTATAAAAATAGGCACACAGACCAATGGAACAGAATAGAGAACTCAGAAGTAAACCCAAATATTACAGCCAACTGATCTTTGACTAAGCAAGCAAAAACATAAAGTGGGGAAAGGACACCCTATTCAACAAATGGTGCTGGGATAATTGGCAAGCCACGTGTAGAAGAATAAAACTGGATCCTCATCTCTCACCTTTTACAAAAATCAACTCAAGATGGATCAGAGACTTAAATGTAGGACCTGAACCCATAAAAACTCTAGAAGATAACATCGGAAAAACCCTCCTTGATGTTGGCTTAGGCAAATAATTCATGACCAAGAACCCAAAAGCAAATGCAACAAAACAAAGATAAATTGACAGAATTTAACTGAACTAAAAAGCTTCTGCACAGCAAAAGAAATAATCGGCAGAGTTGGCAGAGTTAACAGACAACCCACAGAGTGGGAGAAAATCTTCACAATCTACACGTCCAACAAAGGACTAATATCCAGAATCTACAAGGAACTCAAACAAATCAGCAAGAAAAAGACAAACAATCCCATCAAAAAGTGGGCTAAGGACATGATTGGACAATTCTCAAAGGAAGGTATACAAATGGCCAACAAGCATATGGAAAAATGCTCAATATCACTAATTATGAGAAAACTGCAAATCAAAACCACAATGCAATGCCACCTCCCTCCTGCAAGAATGGCATTACAAAAAAATCCAAAAATAACAGATGTTGTCATATATGTGGTGAAAAGGGAACATTTTACACCGTTGGTGTAAATGTAAACTAGTACAACCACTATGGGAAACAGTGTGGAGAATCCTTAAAGAACTAAAAGTAGATCTACTGTTTGATCCAGCAATCCCACTACTAAGTATCTACCCGAGGAAAAGACATCATTTTACGAAAAAAATACTTGCACACACATGTTTATAGCAGCACAATTTGCAATTTCAAAAATATGGAACCAGCACAAATGACCATCAACCAACAAGTGGATAAAGGAAATGTTATATTTATACACCATGGCATACTACTCAGCCATCAGAAGGAAGGAAATAATGGCATTTGTAGCAACCTGGATGGAATTGGAGACTATTACTCTAAGTGAAGTAACTCAGGAATGGAAAGCCAATCATTGAACGTTCTCACTCATATGTGGGAGATAAGCTATGAGGACACAAAGGCAAAAGAATGATATATTGGACTTTGGGGACTTTGGGGAAAGGGCAGGAGGTGGGTGAGGGATAAAAGACTACACGTTGGGTACAGTGCTTGGGTGATGGGTGCACCACAATCTCAGAAATCACCCCTAAATAACTTATTCATGTAACCAAACACCACCTGCTCTCTAAAAACCCACTGAAATTAAAAATAAATTTAAAAAAACAGACAAGTAAGACAAAAAGATCAAAAACTCTATGTTTTGAACACAGACTGTTCCAGCCTGACTTTGCTTTTAGAAATTGCCTTGTTTCTCTTCAACAGACCGTACTTTTTAGTGTGCACAATAAACAAGTGCTCAGGCTGAGATGCAAGGGAAAGGGATCCTAAGAGTTGGCAAACAATACATGGACATGCATGTTGTTAAAAAAAAACAGGGAAGCTGAGCCTGTGCTCACGGACCCAGGAATACCAAGCAGTGACTGCGCCGAGTTCCACAGGCAGACAATGGGGCTTCTTAGCTTTCATTCCTGGTAGTTCCACTTGGGGAGAGGGATGTAGCTCCTCCTGGCAGTCAGGATGTGACAAGAATAATGTGCCCCATGTTCTTGAGGAAATATTTTAAGAACGTGTCTGTAGTTTGTCTTTTGGGGTTTCTTAGCAAGTAATCAGAAAGTCAGCATGTTGATAGTTTAAGGCTAGTTGATTTTTTTTTCATGACTGTGTAAATGGTACAATTTTTTAAAAAAATGTGGAGGTATAAAGTACCAGTTTTATTTAATGGAAAAGCTGGATGGAAGAAAGATGTGTGGATTAAATGCCAAAACACAGCTTCCTTGTCTTTTCTTCTACAAATTGAGTTAATTCATTTAGCTACTCAGAGTTTAAAAATAGCCAGTGGAAACTTAGCTGGGTCTGCTTGAAAGGGAGGAAGGAAGGGAGCCACTGCCACTGGTCAAGGGCAGGTAGGGAAGTTTGCAGGAGGTCATAGACTGCCTTGGCTTTGAGTGTCTCTAAATGGAGAATGGGATGGGAGTCAAGCCCCTAAACACATACATTAAGGAAGTACATGATTTGTAGCTGTGGTGAAACAGATAATTGAATTGGGCAGAGTTTCTGGCTGCCTTGTAAGCTCGGTCTGGCCTGACCATGTGACCCTGATGAATAATACATTGGCAGAACAATGAGATCTATTGACATATCCAAGCTAGCTTTGAGTTCTGCTAAAAGCAAAATCAAACTATTTCTATTGTAGTACTGATTTACAGAAGAAATGCAAATATATTTAAAACAGGTTTTACAAAACTATTTAACATACAGACCTCTTTTAAGGGAAATAGTTTATGGATTTCCACCACTGACTTAAATTTCTTTTACTATAATGATAGTCTCTCTTTCTTTTATTTTTTTTTCTTGTACTTATTGAGTAATGAGCCCTCAGTTGAGGGCTCATTGAGATTCTTGGATCTTGAGTTTCTAGAATTTGGAAAAGTGTTAGCCATTATTGCTTCAAATATTTTTCTGCCCCCATCCCACCCTGGTTAATCTAGTAACACATATAATTAGCTTGCCTGAAGTTGTTCCATGGCTCACTGATACTCTGTTTCTTTTTATTTTTGAGTTTTTTCTCTTTTTTAGAGATCACTGTCCTGCACAGTCTGATGTCCTATGTGTCTTATATTTTTTCCTGCTTTCCAGTTACCTCCAACAGGTGGATAAAATTGGTCCCTGTTAATTCATCCTAGCTGGAAGTGGAACCAACAACAGCCACTTCTAAAACCTCTCTCAAAAGATTAAGGAAGATTTGTTATTCCAAAAACCCTCTGGAAATGTCTTCTTCAGGTTCATTGACGATTTAAGGTCATGTGTTTACCCTAAATCTATAATTCTTGCGAGATGGGACTGTGATTTTTAAGCAGGCTTGAACTACCTGTGCCACTGCTAGAGTTAGAGGTAGAGTTAGCTGTTCTCTAAGTCAGCTTTTCACCTTGAGCAATAGTGACATTGTGGGCTGGATAATTCTTTGGTGTGAGGGTCTGTCCTGTGCACTGTAGTATATTTAGCAGCATTCCTGTCCTCTACTCATGAGCTGCCAGAAGTTGCCTATCCATATTGTGACAACTAAAAATGTCTCCAGACATTGCCAAACATCCTGGGTGTAGGGGCAAAATAGCTCCCAGGGGAGACCCCCTGTTCTAAGTATGTAGGCTTCATGAAGAGGTGTGAATACCAAATAAATATAGAGTTGTTACCAAGAGAAGGGGAGGCAACCACAGTATCCATTGCAATACACAAGCATCATATTTTATGGCAAAAGACATTTACAAATTATTTTGATATATATTTGGAGTAATGTATAAGCCTTAGGTACTAATAACAAGCAAGTTACAGATAGCTAAGAGAATCAAATTAGGTACATATACAAAGGCACAATGTGAAGTATAAAACCCTAAACACTTAATGGTACAAAAAGTGAAAACCCTAAACACATACTATGTATGTGTACCTAAGTTGATCTAATTTGTACACCGTTACATGTTTCATGTTATGATTAGGGTAGATGGTAGTGAAGAGAACACCTGATAAATTTAGGACCTACAGAACATTTAGGGGAACTTCATCATTTTGTAATAAGCATCACCCTGTGTTTAAACAGCATACAAGCATTCTTCCAGGTATAGCTACAGGTACCTGGAAGGAATATTGGGAGAAGATAAACAGTGACCGTTTTGCCTGAGACTCTGAGAAGACTGCCCATCTGCTCTCTCTGATGTTAGACTCACTAGGGATAGATAAAGAATGAAATATTGGCTCTTTTCTAAAATGCAGTTGCTGAAGCCTTTAAAATACAATGAGGGTATCATTAGGATTTATCTATTCTTTTAAAACTATTACCTTTTAATGAAACTATTACATGTAGAGCACTTAATTTACAAAAGGACTTTTCAAATCATTATCTTGTTTAATGTGCAAAGTCCTTGTGACTTGGTTAATATTAATATGATTTTCCTTTTAGACTTGTGGAAATTGAGTGTCAAAGGCTTTAAGCAACTTACCCAAGGTCACACAGAAGGTAAACGAAAGAGTTGGAGTTTGATACCAGATCTGAACCCTGTCATTCCAAGTTGCATTTTTTCCCTCTTCAATCTACTTTTTTAGGCGGATAGACCATGATGCATTCTTTCTAAATTAAGGAGTGGGGAAATTTGCTGTTTGCAAAATTACTAGCTCTGAGTTTCTAGATGCTCCAGTGCAACCTTCAGGGTCAAGCACTTTGGCAGTGCCAAATAGTCTGTTTCTGACTAGTGTAGACAAGCATTTAGACAGCACATAACTAGCTTTGTGAGTGTTGCTTACACAAAACACCTGCCACCAACCCTCTCTGGCCATCAGTGTCCTGTCTCAGAGAAGCACAGCTTCTTTGTCATAGACCCTGGGCAGTTTTTAAGCACAGGAAAAAGCTTTGCTACTTCAAGGCCGGTCCTAAGACTAGCAGTGTTGATATCACCTTTGTTAGAAATGAAGAATTTCAGGCCATAGCACAAACCTACTTAATCAGAATCTGCATTAACAAGCTCCCTGTGTGATTCATATACACATTAAAGTTTGAGAAACACTGTATTAGATACAGGTGCCCTATGTGACTTCTCAAAGTTCTCTCCAGTCTAGTGGTTCTTTGACCCAATGGCAAATGATCTGGGCAATTTTGATAATTCTGATGGGGTGTGCCTAATCACATTAGTGATGTTATGGCTTTTGCTAAGGCTGTTATAGATGATATCAACACACAAGATCTGCCTTAACACACCATGACATCATGCAAGGTATTTGTCTCTGAAGATCCCAGGGGCATGAGTGCATTAGACAGGCACAGGCTGGACATGAATACCACCGGGAGCATGGCTCCTAGTGCCAGATGCATTACACTTATGCTATCCACAGTGATTAAATGAGGTGGCTATAAATTGTGATGTCTTAATGAGTGATACTTTTAGATCTTCACAGATAACTTGTTTTATTCTGTAACCTCTATTATCTCATAGACTGATGAGAATGATGGGTCCAAAATTTGATTTTCAACTTTGTCACCTACTAGTTACTAAGTACAAAAAAATCTGATTTTTCTAGGGCTCATTTTCTGTAAATTGAAAAGATTAGACTGATAATCTAATCTAATCTTGTTGTAATCCATTAAAACAAACTCACCTGTGGCCAGACAGAATTAGAGTGATAATCTATTTTTACAACAGCTATAAAGCATGATCGCATGTACACTGTGTATCATTTTATGATAATTAACCAATTAGACCATAAAAATGGTGAACCTAAACTGACAGGGACTTGGAAAGGAATTTGAAAGATTGCTAAGAATACTCTTTCAGGATAATTTAAGTGATAACCACAAACTGAAAGATGGAGGCCACCATGACCTGCTGAGACAGCTTGTGACTGAAAACTGTTGTTTGAGCTTGACTCATGTGCTCAAAGTTCAGATCCTTAAAGAGACACTTCCCCTAAAGAAACAGAAAACAACATAACATTTAATTTCACTTCTGGAGGAGGCCAGGGCCTACCTAGACAAAATTGAGCTTTGCTAGTTCAGCTTCTTTATTTAATGAAGGTTCAGTAATTATGGCATGTATTATCAAGCAAAATCTTTCTATTGAAAGCACCAGAACTTATTCTTTCAAAACAATATTTAATTGTGGAATATATAAAAAAATACAGAAAATAATAACTAGATACCCATATCTATTAAATTAATAAATATTAACATTTTGTGATATTTCCTTTAGATTCTTCATTTTTTCTCTATAGAAATTAATTATATCTACAGTTGAAGTCACACTCATTCTTACATCCACCCCAAAACTATGATTTTGAAGTAGTTTGTATTATTCCCTTGAATATTTTTGACACTTTTACACATATTTATGTATCTTAATGCATACAATCATTTTGTTTTAATTTTTCAAGGATGCGATTTGTAGCAGATGCTAAATTCCCTCAAGCCACTGGATTTTAGGGAACCTGTAGGGGACAGTTGCATGAATGCTGCCAGGTCCCCTTCAAGCAATTTTCAGTGGATCTCTGCTCTTCTACATCAGGGTTTTCCCTGAAGACCTGGAAGTTCGTTGGCTGCACAGGCACAGACTACAACTGTGGAGGAGTAATACCAGGAGCAACCCTGAACTAATGAGCAGCAGAGTCAAGGGATAAATTTTCCAGGCTCTTGTTCTCTTCATGAAAAGTTATGAGGCACAGTCCATACTATTCCTTGGAGATCCCAAAGCAGGATAGTATCACAGTTGCTCAAAGAGGTAACAAACACAATAAAACATCCTGTATTTGCCTTGCTTCCTTCCTTGCCTCACTCTGTTTGCCCCTTTGCTCTGTTTCCTGGGATCACTTCCCAAATAAACCACCAAGTCCATATCTCATTACTGAATTCTCTAATTAGTTCAAATACTTTGGTTACAAATCATTGAATTTTACTGCAGTGTGTCCAGAAATGTGGTATGATTGTTATTGATGCTTTCTGTTTATTGAGACTGGTTTTGTGACCTAGTACATGACTAACTTTTGCTAAATGTTTCATGTTTGTTTGAGAAGGAGTATTCTCTAATTATTGAGTGCAGACTTCTATATATGTCTACAAATCAAGTTTGTTAAATTTTTTGGTTAAAATCTTCTATTAGGTTTTTGTCTTCTTGATACATTTCTGAAAGAAATGTGTAGTTGTAGATTTATCATTGTTTCCTTTTCAGTCTGTCAGTTTTGATTTTTATATTTTGAGGCTATGTTGTTAAGTGCATATAGCTTCAGGGTGGGTATATCTTTGTCTCAAATAATACATTTTCTCCTAATGTATTTTGTCTTCTACTAATATAGTTTACTCAGTATTTTTTCTGTTCTAACTTTCCTCATCCACTTTCTCTCAAACTTTCTTGTGTAGTTATGATTTAATGTGTCTCTTCTTGTGATTGTCAATCCAGAAAAATGATGAGACAAGTCTCAAGCATTTTAGCAGGTTTGTTTGCCAAAGTTAGGGATGCATGCCTGGGAGACAGGTCTATATGCCTTTCTCTGAAGAAAGGGGAAAGGCCGTGATATTGAGAAGTACACAATTTTTATGTAAGAGGAGGTAGGGAAAAATAGTTATTCATGCCTTTGGCTCAATGAATCTTCATTTTTTTTTTTTTTTTTTTTTACATAAAATGACATGAACAAATGGGGCAGAGGAAAAATGCAGGGATAACATAGACAAAATGGGGCAGGAGAACAATCAGATATGCATTTGTGTCTGGTGGACTAGGAGTGACTGCACCTATAAAGATAAGCTATCAATTTACATTGCCATGGTGGAATTTTAACAGAAACACCTTAAAAGATCTTGCAGCTCACTAGGAATTTCCTTGTGGACAAAATATGAGGGAGGTGTGTAGCTTTTCGTCTTGTAGTCATCTTATTTAGGAACCAAAATGGTGAGGCAGGTTTTCGTGACCCAGTTCCTAGCTTGACTTTTCCCTTTGGCTAAATGAGTTTGGGGTCTCAAAATTTAATTTTCTTTCACATGATCAACACACAGTTGGATTTTTTTTTGTCAGTTTTATGAATTACTGTATGTTTCACTAGGAATTTTGATGAATTTATATTTATTACAGTTATATTTCTATTGCTTACATTCTGTTGTGTTTCTATTTGGCAGGCATTTTTTCCTCTGTGTGTCTTTTTTTCTCCTTAACTATTTTATATAAATAAAGTTTTTATTTTTCTCCTTAATATTATAGGGGTTGTCACCAAACTATTTTATATAAATAAAGTTTTGTTGGAACATAGCCACACTCATTCAATTATATATAGCACATAGCTGCTTTCACACTACAATGCTAGAGCTGTATATTTGCAACGAATTATATGGTCTGTAGTGACTAAAATATTTACTATTAGGACATTTCAGAAAAAAATTGTCAACTCCTGTTGTACTGGATTCAAGCATTTCTTGTCTCTTTTCCTTTGAAATTAAGAGATTGTAATTTTATTCCTATAATAGTTACCTTTACATTAAAAAAAGAAATCAGGATCTTTTTATCCAAAAACAGTTTGTCTTGATGGAGGGCATCTGGCTGTTTTGGGGATACTATTCCTGACCTTCTTTTGACTAAAAAAGCTGCCTGCCTGCCGTACCAGCAAAAAATCACCACGTACCCCTCGTCTCTACTAAAAACACAAAAATTAGCCAGGCATGGTGGCATATGCCTGTAATCCCAGCTACTCAGGAGGCTGAGGCAGGAGAATTGCTTGAACCCCGGAGATGGAGGTTGCAGTGAGCCACGATTGCACCACTGCACTCCAGTCTGGGCGACAGAGCAAGACTCTGTCTCAAAAAAAAAAAAAGAAAAAATCACCATGTACCAATCTGTCCAAGCTTATCCATGGATGGGACTACCGGGAAAACAGGAGTTCTGATGCTTATCTTGCTCTGAATGTCTGCTTGTCACCTGCTTAAGGTTATCGACTGTGATTCCGGGAATCATTGTTGTACATGACCCCTGTGACTCTGTAGTTTCTCTACTGGATTAACAATGATAGCCATAGGGGTTTTGTTTTGTTTTGTTTTTTCCTTACTGGAGTGACAGCCCTGTGTAAAGTTACAAAGTTACAGTCGACGAGAACTTGCAGAAAACCACAAGGTCAAGACTAGGAGTGATATGAAGGAGTGGAAGTCCCCGAGGCACTATAGAACCTTCCATGACTCAGTTACTAATCGCAAGCACCTCGCTGTAGCTGTACATTGAACCTTGACATCTTCAGGTCTTTGAAACTTTTAAGTCTCCTGAGGATTTTTTTTTTTTTTAAAACAAATAAAATCTGGCTTAAAAAAAAAAAAAGAAAAGGAAACAGGCCAAGTGTAGTGCCTCATGCCTATATTTCCATCACTTTTGGAGGCCAAGGTAGGAGGATCACTTGAGGCCAGGAATTTGAGACCAGCCTACACAACATAGCAAGACTCCACCTCTACAAAAAAAAAAAAGTAAAAAAGCATACCCGTAAAAAGCCAAAAGTTAATATATCTACATTTTTGTGAAAAAAACAATGAACTTTAGAACTCTTTAGTTCTAATCACCTTCTCCACTTTCCATTTTTGTTTAATATTTTAGTTTCATCTCATTAAAATTCTTCTATCTAATAGTCATTATTATTACTGTTTTTCAATAGCCAATTTTTATTTACTCAAATATTTACCAAATTATTTGATACATACTGGTTTTTGATACCCAACTCTTTTCTTTTCAGTTGAATTTCCTCTTTTTAAAGTACTTCCTTTATATAATTGTTCTTTCAAGAACCATTTGAAAATCCTTACTGCTCACTGCATAGGGCATACACATTCAGATTTATTTTATTTTATTTTATCTCACCCTTGAATGATAATTTAGCTGATATTTTTCCTCAATACTCTGGAGATATTATTATATTATTTTGGGATCTCTATTTTTTTTCTATTGAGAAGTCAGCTTTAGTCTAACAGTCACTTTGTAAGTAATCTATATTTTCATTCTAACTGCTGTTAAGTTTTTTTCATTATTTGCGGTGTTTCACAGTTTTATTCTGATGTGTCTAGGTGTGAATTAATTTTTGTTTAGCTTAGTGGTCAACGCTGCCAGGTCCCCTTCAAGCAATTTTCAGTGAATCTCTGCTCTTCTACATGAAATTCTTATATTTGAGAATTAAGAAATGAAATTCTCATATTTGAGAATTAAATTCTTTCACTGATTCTGAAAAATTCTCATCAAATATTACCTCTTCCCCAATTAATCTATTTCTTCCTTTGTAACTTTTCTAGATATATATTGTCTGATATCCTCTATCTCAATAGTTAATTTCATAGGATTCATGAACATTAATTCTATCCAACACAAACTCCCACAAATTTCTTCCTCAGCATCCTGCAAATGTTTCAATACATGCACCTCTACTTATTTCTTTTCTTTTTTAAATTAAAATAAAAATTTGTAGAGACAGAGTCTCACTATGTTGCCTCAGCTGGACTGAAACTTCTAGGCTCAAGGGATTCTCCTGCCTCAGCCTCCTAAGTAGTTTGGGACTACAGGCACATACCACGTCTCTTCTTATTTCTTTACTTCGGTTTCACATAGGCATTAAGACACAGGTTTTGGTATGACACTTATGTTTACATTTGTGTTTTATTTGTACTATATATTCCCAACCTCAGTTTTAGATTCAACAGATGCTAAATGGAGAAAAAAAAGAGTATATACCACTTAAGGTTGCTGTGAGGACAAAATAAGATAACATACATAACACTTAGTTGGGTGTGTGGCATAGTAAGCACTCAATATAATGGAATAATGAAAACAGTTATTATCATCTACTCAAGATAAATTTTCACACCTATGTTCACTGTCCATCTCCTCTGTAATTTTCAATGTTTACTTTTTCCTCTAGTATTTTCAGCTTCTTTCCCTCTACTGGATCCTACCTCATAGGCTATAAAAATATTCTCTTTGTCCAAAATAAAAATTTCTGTCTCTACCCTGAGGTTTCCCTTCAGTTTCCACACTTAAAAAAAAAATCTTCCTCCATGGCTCACACCTGTAATCCCAGCACTTTGGGAGGCCGAGGCGGGTGGATCATGATGTCAAGAGATTGAGACCATCCTGGCCAACATGGTGAAACCCCATCTCTACTAAAAATACAAAAAATTAGCTGGGCGTGGCGGCGCGTGCCTGTAGTCTCAGCTACTCGGGCGGCTGAGGCAGGAGAATCGCTTGAACCCAGGAGGCAGAGGCCGCAGTGCAGTGGCGCACTGCAGCTTGGTGATAAAGCGAGACTCTGTCTCAAAAAAAAAAAAAAAATCTCCCTTTCTCAGCCATATTCTTTTATTGTAGTAAAATAAAATAAAATTTACCATGTAACCAATTTTAAGTGTACAGTTCAGTAGTATTAAACAAATTCATAATGCTGTTTATCCATCATCTCCATCCATCTCCATAACTTTTTTCATCTTGTAAAACAGAAACTCTATACCTATTAAATGGTAACTCTTCATTCCCCTTCCCACTAGCTCATGGCAACCACTATGCTACTTTCTGTCTCTGTGAATTTGACTACTCTAAGTACCTCAGGTAAGTGGAATCATACAGTATTTGTTTTTCTATGACTGGCTTATTTCATTTAGCATAATATTCTTAAGATTCATTCATGTTGTAGTATATGTCAGAATTCCTATCGTTTTAAGCCTAATGATATTCCATTGTATGTGTATACTACACTTTGCTTATCTACCCACCCACCGATGAACATTTGGGTTGGATCCATGTTTTAGCTATTGTGAATAATCCTGCTATGACCATGAGTGTACAAATACCTCACTGAGACTTTGCTTTCAATTATTTTGGGCATATACACAGAAGTGAAATTGCAAGATCATATGGTAATTCTATTTTTAACTTTTTGAGCACCAACCATACTGTTTTCTACAGGCAGCTGCAACATCTTACATTACATTTTACAGTGCACAGGGGTTCCAACTTCTCCACATCCTTGCCAACACTTGTTATTTTCTGTTTTGTTTTGTTTATGATGGCCATCCTAGTGGATGTGAGGTAGTTCAACGTAAGTTTTTATTTCGCTTGGGTAAATACCTAGGAATGGGATTGCCGGACTATATGGTCCATCTATATTTAAATTTATATTAAACTGTTGAGCCATTTTTCAAAATGAATGTACCATTTTACATTCTGTCTAGTAATATTGAGAGTTTTAGTTGCTCTATAGCTTTGTTAGCACTAGACATCCTCCTACAAAATTTTAGCCATTCTAGTAAGAAAATGGTAGTATCTTATTGCGGTTTTAATTTTTACTTTCCTAATAACGAATGATTTTGAACTTCTTTTCATGTGCTTATATGCCATTTGTATTTGTAGCTCTTCTCCAGTCACATATTCAAATCTTTTGCCCATTTAAAATTCGGTTGTTTTTACTATTTTTTGATTTCTTAATATTTAGATACAAGTCCTTTATCAGATATCCTTTTTTGCATTTTCTTTTGGTAGTTTGTCACTTTGTCTTTTAATTCTCTTTATAGCGATTTTTGAAGAGCAAAAATTTTTGTGGATTTCATGTCTAAAAGTCTTTGCCTAAGCCAAGGTCACAAAGATTTTCTCCTGTGTTTTATTCCAGAAGTGTAATAGTTTTAGATCCATGATCCATCTTGAGTTGATTTTTGTGTATGCTGTGAAATAAAGTTGAGGCTTTTTTGTTTTTGTTTTTTGCATATAGATGTCCAGTTTTTCTAGCACATAAGGATTTGTTCAATAACATTAATACAATATTCATTATACAATAGTATGATATTCATTGTACAAAGAGAAGAAATAGAAGAATCAGCTGGACCCCAAAGCTGTCTTGGCTTTCTAATATGCCTCAGGGGCAAAAATGTTCTAGTTTAACTACTTTCAAGCACAAATGCCTAGTTAGAAAATATTAATTGGACTAGCTCTATCTCTGCTGATCTCTCTCATGCTTGAGTTTTTATGACATTGAAAGATTTATTATACGATCTAGTGCTTATTGTTTTAAATATTTTCCTGTATATTATTATTTCTGCATTTCACTTTCTGTTTTCCTGTGCATTATTAATATATTTCTACATTTCATTAAATGCTCTGAGAGCATCTTGATTTGTGACTCTAATAATGGTTAGCTAAGTTCCTCTCCATTGGTTACTGATAGATTAACTGACGCCTGACTTCTGAGTAAAGCAGTTGCTGTACAGGTAACATTTACTTTCTTCTATTTATTTATTTATTTTGAGACAGAGTCTCACTCTGTCGCCCAGGCTGGAGTGCAGTGGCGTGATCTCTGCTCACTGCAAGCTCCGCCCCCTGGGTCCACGCCATTCTCCTGCCTCAGCCTCCCGAGAAGCTGGGACTACAGGCGCCCACCACTATGCCCGGCTAATTTTTTTTTTTTTTTTTTTTTTGTATATTTAGTGGAGACGGGGTTTCACCGTGTTAGCTAGGATGGTCTCGATCTCCTGACCTCGCGATCCACCCGCCTCGGCCTCCCAAAGTGCTGGGATTACAGGCATGAACCACCGCGCCCGGCAACATTTACCTTCTTTGAGTTGAACACTGTCATGTGATACAGTTTTAAAAGTAAACCAGTGAGTGAAGGTTATATTCTCTTTTAGATATAACTATGACCAACAACACATCGTGCTGACTTGTTCTTAGACTGAAAAGTACAAATTTTGAGCACAGCTTCCTGTTCTTTAGAAACATGTAATTTTAGTCAGCAAACATTAGCAAATTGGAGAGTTTTGAATTATTTATTTATTGCACAATCACAAATTTACAGCCTTGTGAATGTTAATATTTTCTGGGAATGAGAACAGACAAAAAGATAAAAAGCTTTAGAGGTAGTCCTTAGTTACCCATAGTTTTGAAGCCTAAATTCAATTGCACAGGAAAAACAAAAAAACAAAAAAAACAAAACAAGATAAAGAACTAGAGTGGTAATTAGCCTGAAAGTCAGAAGATCAGAGTTCTTTAGTTCTGGCTCTGGTTCTAGTCAACTGTGAGATTTTGAGTAAGTCTAAAATCTTGCTGGGTCTCCAAATCCTCATATTTAAAACCAGAGCCTTGAATTTTTTTTTTTTTTTTTTGAGACACAGTTTCACTTATAGCCCAGGCTGGAGTGCAATGGGGGGATCTGGGCTCACTGCAACCTCCACCTTCAGGGCTCAAGTGATTCTCCTGCCTCAGCCTCCAGAGTAGCCGGGAATATAGGTGCCTGCCACCACGCTTGGCTAATTTTTGTATTTTTAGTAGAGACAGGGTTTCACTATGTTGGCCAGGTTGGTCTTGAACTCCTTACCTCAGGTGATCCGCCTGCCTTGGCCTCCCAAAGTGCTGGGATTACAGGGGTGAGCCACCATGCCTGGCCTCAGAGGCTTGAATTCTGATGATTGGTAATGCCTCTTCCTGTTTTCAGATTCTACTATTTATTTAAATCAACAACAACTGTGGTAGAAAGAATATGTAATGATAATGGAAAGTGTTAGCAGTAGAAAAATGAGCTGTAGAATGGAGAGGAATAAAGGAATGATTTTTTTTTTTTTCAGGAAGGAGAATTTCTCCCTGAATGAATGATCTTTTGATAGAGGAAGGCTTAATGCTTTAACCTGAAAGCTGGCATTTCACATAATCTGAACTGAATAGTTTTGTGATCATTTCACTGTTTAAAAAGATGTTGAAGTTCATAGATATGTCCATCTAAACATTGAGTGAGACCAAGATATAAATGGATGAGTTACATAGAACTAAGATGTTTTTTTTTTAATAGAAATAGGACATCATGAAGAACATTCTATGCTCATGGGTAGGAAGAATCAATATTGTGAAAATGGCCATACTGTCCAAGGTAATTTATAGATTCAATGCCATCCCCATCAAGCTACCAATGACTTTCTTCACAGAATTGGAAAAAACTACTTTAAAGTACATATGGAACGAAAAAAGAGCTCGCATTGCCAAGTCAATCCTAAGCCAAAAGAACAAAGCTGGAGGCATCATACTACCTGACTTCAAACTATACTACAAGGCTACAGTAACCAAAACAGCATGGTACTGGTACCAAAACAGAGATATAGACCAATGGAACAGAACAGAGCCCTCAGAAATAATGCCACATATCTACAACTATCTGATCTTTGACAAACCTGACAAAAACAAGAAATGGGGAAAGGATTCCCTGTTTAATAAATGGTGCTGGGAAAATTGGCTAGCCATATGTAGAAAGCTAAAACTGGATCCCTTCCTTACACCTTATACAAAAATTAATTCAAGATGGATTAAAGACTTAAATGTTAGACCTAAAACTGTAAAAACCCTAGAAGAAAACCTAGGCATTACCATTCAAGACATAGGCATGGGCAAGGACTTCATGTCTAAAACACCAAAAGCAATGGCAACAAAAGCCAAAATTAACAAATGGGATCTAATTAAACTAAAGAGCTTCTGCACAGCAAAAGAAACTACCCTCAGAGTGAACAGGCAACCTACAGAATGGGAGAAAATTTTTGCAATGTACCCATCTGACAAAGGGCTAATATCCAGAATCTACAAAGAACTTAAACAAGTTTACAAGAAAAAATCAAACAACCCCATCAAAAAGTGGGCGAAGGATATGAACAGACACTTCTCAAAAGAAGACATTTATGCAGCCAACAGACACATAAAAAAAATGCTCATCATCACTGGCCATCAGACAAATGCAAATCAGAACCACAATGAGATACCATCTCACACCAGTTAGAATGGCAATCAGTAAAAAGTCAGGAAACAACAGGTGCTGGAGAGGTTGTGGAGAAATAGGAACACTTTTACACTGTTGGTGGGACTGTAAACTAGTTCAACCATTGTGGAAAACAGTGTGGCGATTCCTCAGGGATCTAGAACTAGAAATACTATTTGACCCAGCCATCCCATTACTGGGTATATACCCAAAGGATTATAAAACATGCTGCTATAAAAACACATGCACATGTATGTTTACTGTGGCACTATTCACAATAGCAAAGACTTGGAACCAAGCCAAATGTCCAACAATGATAGACTGGATTAAGAAAATGTGGCACATATACACCATGGAATACTATGCAGCCATAAAAAAGGATGAGTTCATGTCCTTTGTAGGGACATGGATGAAGCTGGAAACCATCATTCTGAGCAAACTCTCGCAAGGACAGAAAACCAAACACCGCATGTTCTCACTCATAGGTGGGAATTGAACAATGAGAACACATGGACACAGGAAGGGGAACATCACATACTGGGGCCTGTTGTGGGGTGGGGGGAGGGGGGAAGGACAGCATTAAGAGATATACCTAATGTTAAATGACGAGTTAATGGTGCAGCACACCAACATGGCACATGTATACATATGTAACAAACCTGCACATGGTGCACATGTACCCTAAAACTTAAAGTAGAATAATAAAAAAAGAATAAATTTTACGTCTTTTATATTAAAAAAAAAAAGAAATAGGATTTCACTTTGTTGCCCAGACTGGTCTCAAATTCGTGGCCCTCAAGTGATTCTCCTGCCTCAGTCCTCCAAAGTGCTGGGGTTACAAATGTGAAGCACTGTGCCTGGTGTAAAACTAGAAATTCTTGCACCATTCTCAATTATTTGCCTTTTATTCTGGATCCACAGGGACTAAATCTCTATGATCTCCATGACCAAAACTTGTCAATAATTTCTGCAAAGTTATTAATTAACCAATTCAGCTAAAAAGTCCAATTAGTGTGGAAGACAGCATGTTGCTAAAAATGATGGTTGTGGCTTTGTGAAGCCCATTCTGGGTGGCAAGCTCATATTCCTCTTTTTCTCTTCTTTGAGGGTGACAGTGGTTGCTCTGTCCCAGCCTGTGTCATGGGTGGTCCTGGCTCACTATCAGGTGATGAGTGGATATGTTAGCGCTTTCCATTCGAAGGGTTAAAAACTCACTCTGGCTGAGTAATTGAGGTTTGTAGAAAGGAGAAAATTCTTGAGATTTATAGAGAGGACAGAAGTGGCTCTAAGAAACAGAAAATTCATGGAGAACAAGGAGTAAGTGGGGTGATAGGTTTCAGGGAATAAAGAGAAACAGTATTTGGGACACAAGAATGACAGAGCTCAAAAAACTAAGTTATCTTATTGAATTCTCACCACTGGAATTTGTTCTCTTCACTAGAGCAGTGTCATCAATGCGACTCAACCATTCTCTCAATTTTTGCTTCTCTCCTCTGTGTCTGGTCACTTATTTCAAAATCAACTGCCTGAGGCTCTTTGTGTTTTTCAAGTCAAATTCCTGAGAGAGAATTTATTAGTCTAGCTGATATTCATTATCTCTGTTTTGGGCCATGGGCAGAATGTCAACATAGCAGGCCTAAGGCTGCTATTTTTAGTAGGGTCTGCTTGCAGGTTGGCCCTTAGCACAATAATTTCCACAGATAATTATTTGGAATAAATTCCAAATGATAAAGAAGTTTCACTGTGCCTAGATTGTTTGTGAAAATGTGATTTATGCTGAACACCTGCTTTCCTTCTGCAAGTCTGGAATTTTGGCATGTGTTACGCAGAGAGTAGATGTGACGAGCCCCCAATAAAAATGTTGAACGCTGAGTCTCTAGTGGGATTTCCTGGGCAGAAACATTGCATACATGGTACAGCATTTTTAATTGCTGAAGGAAGTAAGTCACTCACATCATGTCTCCCTTTACAGAAGGAGAGAGCATAGGAAGCCCATGCATGGATTTCTCTAAATTCTGTGTCTTTTTCCATTATGATCTCACTGTGTATTCTTGTTATTTCATCTGTGTAATAAATCCTAGCTATGTGGTGATTTCCTGAGTCCCATGAGTCCTTCTAGCAAATCTCTGAATATGGGGATGATCTTGAAGATCCTGACACAGGCCATTTCAATTAATTAACAAGATTAATTGCATATAGCGGAGAGCAGCTAGAGACCCCAGCTTATGGAATGATCTAGAGCAGTGGCTCTCAACTCTGGCTGCAAAGCAGAATCTTCTATAATGCCTTTATAAATTGAACCCCCTCCAAGATTAATTAGAATCCTGGAATTAGAATCTGCGGGTAGGTTCTGGACATGACAAGTTTTTTTGTTTTTTTGTTTTTTTTTTTTTCTTTTGAGACAGAGTCTCGCTCTGTCACCCAGGCTGGAGAGCAGTGGTGTGATCTCAGCTCACTGCAACCTCCGCCTCCCAGGTTCAAACAATTCTCCTGCCTCAGCCTCCAGAGTAGCTGGGACTACAGGTGTGTGCCACCATGACCAGCTAATTTTTTTTTTGTATTTTTAGTAGCGATGGGGTTTGACCATGTTAGCCAGGATGGCCTCAATCTCCTGACCTCATGATCCGCCTGTCTCGGCCTCCCAACGTGCTGGCATTACAGGTGTGAGCCATCACGCCTGGCCTGGACAGTTACAAGTTTTTAAAATTCTCCAGTGATTCTTATGTGCGGTCATAATTAGGACCAATGGTCTGCTGCAATTCTCCTCCACAGGGTTCTAGCTGGCAGTTTTCTTTAGAAAACTGTAGGCTAGGGAGGCTTGGTAGGCATCATTATCTATCTGGCAGTACAATGTTCATTTTTCAGACAAAGAAATGAAGAACCCATGTTTTCAGGCATACTGACAAAAAATGAGTGAAACTGTTTAGTTGTAAACAATAGTCTGGGAATTGTGTTATTTTAGGGGTCCTACTGCAGCCATCTTTATAGCATAAAGTTTATGCTGACAATGTTCCATGCTTTCAAACTCTGGTAGAAAAACCAGCAGAAAAGAACAATATTCTTTGCCCACTTTTTGATGCGGTTGTTTGTTTGGAACATCACACACCGGGGACTGTTGTGGGGTGGGGGAGGGGGTAGGGATAGCATCAGGAGATATACCTAATGCTAAATGACGAGTTAATGGGTGCAGCACACCAACATGGCACATGTATACATATGTAACAAGCCTCCACGTTGTGCACATGTACCTTAAAACTTAAAGTATAATAATAATAATAATAAAAATTACATCTTCTTGAGTAAAAATATAAAATTAAAAAAAGAACAATATTAAAATAAATACAACCAACTGCAGCAATATTTTGCCATTGACTCACCTTCTTGAACATATTGTTCCATGAAATATATCTCTTATGAAATAAAGTCACATCTGACTCTTAGGGTTATTCAAAGATCCATGTTAAAGTCTTCTCATCAGAGACAATCTAATTTTGTCTTTTTTGAAACAGCTAGCTGGCAGGAAAGCCCTACTGGCTCAGCCTGTGGTATCACTTGCTCCTTTTTCAATGTAGACATATGTGGCAATTGACCATTTGGGTATGAGATGTGGCTCTCTCCTCCAGTCTTCCTATCACTGGCTTCCTCACAGCCTTCCAGGCCAAAGTCCTCTGATACAGCTGCTGCAAAAAAGAGCTGCCACCTTCTCAGAGCAGCCTCCATTTGGCAGAGCTACCTTCATGCCAGGTCTTGCCCATCCTGGACACCTGACAAAGATACGTTGATTTGATTTGATGTGATAATGGAAGCACTGGAAGAAAGAACTACTGTTGACAGGCAGGAGCTCACCACACTTCCTGTCTTGTGTCTTTCTATAGGGCCCAAGGCTGCTCCATAAAGTGCCTCTGGATAAAAGCAGGTGTTTTTTTATATGGAGACAGCCTTATCCTGCATGTACAAAAGTGATATCTTGATGCCCTGCTAGGATGCAGTTTTTCCTCCTGATAGCCACACGGTGTTTGTAAGCGACATTGACTATCTATCACAACACCCCTTCCCCTGCACAGCTTCGACTGGCCCTTGCACAGTTGGAGGTAAACCAAGACTTAACTGAGCTGGCTTAAAGCTTCAGCCTCCAGCTTTCCTTTTATTTGTTTCACCCTTTGGAGCTGGTGTCTCTCTTACACACATGGGCTGAGTGTTCTCTCAAGCTGTTTCCTTCCCCCCATGACACCCACTTTGAAAAAGAACTAGAAACTCATTCATCCTAAAAAATTCAGGTTGAAATTCTCTTGTGAGTTTATGCCTTTTAGGAAAGCTCAATGAACAAAACTTCAGGTGAAGGAGGTTGCTTTTTGGTGGCAGTGGTGGTGTAGGAGGCATGGAAGAGATGGCTTCCTGGTACACTTGGTACCCTGACTGCAGTTACCTCTTATCAGCGCATTCCACCCCATGGCAGCCTGCTACTGGCTCAGACCTGTGGGCTTGGCATATAGATGACCCTTAGAACTGTTACTAAAAGTACCAGAGGGATAAACTTCAATTCTGCCCCCACCATTTTGTGGTCTCCAAAGCATTTCATTTCGCAATTCCATTTTGTTTCCCTTTCCACAAGTTAACCAACGCATCTGGCAGCTGTGATGCAGAGTCAGCAAGAACTGCTGTTTTTCCTTTACTGCCTGGCAATGTCTCAAATTTGAGTGAGTTCTCAACCCCAATTATGCTTTTAGAAATTTTCCTAAACGAAAGGAGATTGCTAACAGAACAAGAGTCTTAAAACTGCATGAAATTCTACACTGAGAGTCTTGAAGAAAGGCTGTTCAAACAAAAACTCCATGAGACCAGGAGAGGACATTCTTATGTGTAGGTAACTTTTATACCCAGAAAGATAATGTAACAAATAACTAGTAATAGCTATATAAAATATGAAAAAAAGCAGATTGCAAAAATAACATGCAGAAAGACCCTCTTTTGATAAAATGCAGGACATACAAATAATACAGACCACTTATTGTTTGCTTACTAGGTGCCAGGCACTTTATTAAGTGCCTTGTATGTAGCACTTTAATATAAATCATTAACAAAAACCTGAACGGTTCATATTATCCTCATTTTACTGATGACAAAACTGAGGTGTACGGAAGTTAACAATATGCCCAAAGTCACACTGACAATATGTAAAAAATATCCATGATGCGTTAGGATATTTTGAACCATTAGTGTATGTGTTTGTAAAGAAAAACCACTGGCAATAAACTGTAATATTAACTGATTAAGGATAATGACTTTTTAATTTTTAAATTTAGATTATGTATATTTCAAAATGCATCTCCAATGAATGTCTTTTGTTAACAGAAGTTTTTTTTAAGTGAGAAAATTATGTGAAACTGTTTATAGATGAGTTAAAGACATTTACTGTTGGATGGTAACAAGTTTCAGTGAATTATTTTTTTTTCTATTTATTCTGTTTGTGAAACTATAAGGACTGCTGAATTAGTCTGCTGGAGCTGCCATAAAAAAATATCACAGATTGGGTAACTTAAACAACAGCAATTTATTTTCTCACAGGTCTGAAAGCTAGAAGTTCAACACCAAGTTGTTTGTAGGGTTGGTTTCTAATGAGGGTCGTTCAACTTGGTGTGTAGATGACCATCTTCTCTCTTTATTCACATGATTCTCTGTGCGTGTTTGTGTCCTAGTCTCCTTATAAGGAGACCACTTACATTGGATAAATGCCCACTCATATAATCTCATTTTATCTTAATTATTTCGTTCAAGTCCCTATTTCCAAATACCATTACGTTGTGAGTATTAGGGGATAAAATATCAACATATGAATTTTAGAGGGGACACAATTCAGCCTCCATAACAATGTTCATCATTGAAATGTCTAAGTTAAATAACGCAAGACATTAAAAATTGATGCCAGTGATAAAAACAACATTAACAGACGCTTGAGAGGATCCTATATCTTCTCTTCAAATGTTTCACTTCTGAAATAAAGAATATTTTCAGAGTAAAGTTTACAAGATTTTTTCCAAACACTCCAGAAAGAGCCATGGAAAGGTCTAAAGCTAATAACATAGATGTGCACTTGTTGTATATCTGGAATTCAAAACTCTATGATAATCATCATTCTGTCATCTTTTCCAATGGTGTTTTGCATTTGTGGCTTAAAAATTTCTCTCTTCCCACATTTCATGACACATATACAACATTTTAGCTAAATTTCTAGAGTCTAGCTGATAAGATATAAATCCTCAAGAAGTTGCATCTGAAAAATTTTTTTGCTTTGTTTCTCCCTCATTTTTAGTGATAAATGGTTCATTCAAGCTTAGGAACAATGTAGTAGTATAACAATGATCTCATCAGAAATGGTACAATAAACCAAATGAAGAAATTATGTCCTCTGCATTCCCATCTTTGACAGAATTAACAATCATATGTACAATATCAGGGTCGGCAGAGGATGACTTTTTTTCCACAGAGTCCCTGATGCTGGTGGTGATGGTCCAGCAAGGAAAGTTTAAATGAGTCTTGCTTTTTTTCTTCTGTGTTTTTTCCCCTCATACTTTTCACTAACCTGTAGAGTCTCAGATTCTAAACCTGTTTCCTGTCTGCCACCATCCTTTCACTTCTCCACTTGTTTTGTCCCCATCCTGCCTGCCTGTTGAATACTATCTATCCAACGAGTTCTGGCCAAGAACTCAGTTTACCTTCTCTGGAATGCCTTCCCTGACTGGGCCTTCAATACTTCTGCCCTTTCTAGATGTTCGTGGACTTCTATAAAATGACACTTTCAGAAGACAGAGGACTCTTCTTGTCCTTCGGATGGCTTTATCTCACCAATGCTCAAAAAGTAAGTGTTAAGTGAACAAATAAATGAATGAGTTAATGGGGCCCTTACTTTTGGCACAGTTTCTGTATTAATTATGTGTTACTGTCTAATAGATAATCCCAGAACTTAACCACTTAAAACAATAAACATTTATTATCTTACAGTTTCTGGATCAGGAATCTGGGAGCAGCTTAGCTGAAATATCTCTCTCTCAAAGTCTCTCACAAGGCTGCAGTCAAAATGGCAGCCAGGGCTGCACTCTCATTTGAAGGTTCAATGGAGACAGGTTCTTGTTCCAAGCTCGTTCATGTAGTTGTTGATATAATTCATTTCTTTGCTGGCTATTGCATTGAAGGCTTCCCTCAGTTCTTTGTCACATGTACTTCTCCATAGGAAAGCTCACAGCCTAGCAGCTGGCTTTGCTCAGAGCCAGGGAGGAAATGGAAGAGGGAAGAAGGATGGAAATTAGAGTCTGGGAAGTGACAGCTCATTATTTTGCTATATTTTATTCCTTAGAAATGAGTCACTATGTCCACCTAGCTCAAGGAGAAGTTGTGTCCGAAATTGGTGGGTTCTTGGTCTCGCTGACTTCAAGAATGAAGCCACGGACCCTCTCGGTGAGTGTTACAGTTCTTAAAGATGGTGTGTCCAGAGTTTGTTCCTTCTGATGTTTGGATGTGTGTTTGGAGTTTCTTCCTTCTGGTGGGTTCTTGGTCTCACTGGCTTCAGGAGTGAAGCT
This sequence comes from Pan troglodytes, assembly GCF_028858775.2. Classification (NCBI taxonomy): domain Eukaryota; kingdom Metazoa; phylum Chordata; class Mammalia; order Primates; family Hominidae; genus Pan; species Pan troglodytes. The sequence goes on from NC_072402.2 coordinate 69,962,161, forward strand.
GCACACCTTAGCGGTGTGTTACAGCTCTTAAAGTGGCACATCTGGAGTTGTTCATTCCTCCCATCTGAAGTTTGTTCACCCCAGCCAGAGTTGTTCATTCCTCCTGGTGGGTTCATGGTCTCACTGGCCTCAGGAGTGAAGCTGCAGACCTTCATGGTGAGTTTTACAGCTCATAAAGGCAGTGTGGACCCAAAGAGTGGGCAGCAGCAAGATTTATTGCAAACAGCAAAAGAACAAAGCTACCACAGTGTGGAAGGGGACCCCAGTGGGTTGCGCTGTTGGCTTGGGCAGCCTGCTTTTATTCCCTTATCTGACCCCACCCACATCCTGCTGATTGGTCCATTTTACAGAGAGCTGACTGGTCCGTTTTACAGAGAGCTGATTGGTCCCTTTTGACAGGGTGCTGATTGGTGCGTTTACAAACCTTGAGCTAGACACAGAGTGCTGATTGGCGCATTTACAATCCTTTAGCTAGACACAAAAGTTCTCCAAGTCCCCACTAGATTAGCTAGACACAGAGCACTGATTAGTGTGTTTACAAACCTTTAGCTAGACACATAGTGCTGATTGGTTCATTTACAATCCTCTAGCTAGACATAAAAGTTCTCCCAGTCTCCATCCCACTCAGGAACCCAGCTGGCTTTGCCTAGCAGATCCTGTGCCAGGGCCGCAGGCAGAGCTGCCTGCCAGTACTGCGCTGTGCACCCGCACTCCTCATCTCTTGGGTGGTTGATGGGACTGGGTGCCATGGAGCAGGGGGCAGCGCCCAAGGGGGAGGCTCGGGCCGCATGGGAGCCCACAGGGCTGGGGGGGTGCTTGGGCATGGTGGGCTGCAGGTCCCGAGCCCTGCCCCAATGAGAGGTGGCTGAGGCCTGGCAAGAATTCGAGCATGGCGCCAGCAGGCCGGCACTGCTGGGGAACCCGGCGCACCCTCTGCAGCTGCTGACCCAGGTGCTAAGCCCCTCACTGCCCAGGGTGGCTGGCACCGGCCGGCCACTAGGAGTGCAGGGCCTGCTGAGCCCGCGCCCACCAGGAACTCGTGCTGGCCCGTGAGTGCCGCAGGCAGCCCTGGTTCCCGCCTGCGCCATCTCCCTCCACACCTCCCCACAAGCAGAGGGAGCCAGCTGTGGCCTCTGCCAGCCCAGAGAAGGGCTCCCATAGTGCAGTGGCAGACTGAAGGACTCCTCAAGCATGGCCAGAGTGGATGCCGAGGCTGAGGAGGTACTGAGAGCGAGTGAGGGCTGCTAGCATGTTGTCACCTCTCAAAGTGATTACACAAGGATATGGATATCAGGAGGAAGGAATCATTGGGTGTATTCTTAGAACCAGCCTTCCACAGTCCCACTTTCAATCTGCTTTTTTTTCTTGCCGCACTTAGTATTATTTTTTTTTTCCCAGGAAGTCAGCTATAATCCCCTGGAACATGGTTCCTGGGGCCTCAACTCTGGGCTGGATATAAACCCAAAAGTTGATTGTGTAACTATTACTTTAATTTTAAAAGGTCTCAGAAAGATTCAAACCTTTGCTCCTGCTGCTCTTTTATTTTCATTCCGTTGATTGGGCTTCCTTTTTTTTTTTTTAGAAAAACTTGCATTTTAGGTTCAGAGTACACGTACAGGTTTGTTATATAGGTAAACTTGTGTCACAGAGGTTTGTTGTACAAATTATTTCATCACTCAGGTACTAAGCCTAGTACCCAATAGTTATTTTTTTTCTGATCCTCTTCCTCCCCGCACCCTCTGGTAGGCTCCAATGTCTGCTGTTCTTTTCTATATGTTTATGTGTTCTCTTCCACTTACAAGTGACAATATACAGTATTTTGTTTTCTGTTCCTGCATTAGTTTGCCAAGGATAATGGCCTCTAGCTCCATCCATGTTCCCGCAAAAGACAATCTTGTTCTTTTTTATGGCTACATAGTATTCCATGGTGTATATGTACTACATTCTCTTTATCCAATCTGTCATTGATGGGCATTTAGGTTGGTTTCGTGTCTTTGCTATTGTGAATAGTGCTGCAATGAACATTCATGTGCATGTGTCTTTATGATAGAATGATTTATATTTCTGTGGGTATATACCTAGTAATAAAATGTCTGGGTCCAGTGACAGTTCTGTTTTTAGTTCTTTGAGGAATCACTATACTTCTTTCCACAGTAGTTGAATTAATTTATGCACCCACTGACAGTGTATAAGGGTTCCCTTCTCTTTGCAACCTTGCTGGCATCTGTTATTTTCTGATATTTTAATAATAGATATTCTGACTGGTGTGAAATGGTAACTCATTGCGGTTTTGATTTGTATTTCTCTAATGATCAATTGTAGGGAGACCCCCTGAAACTATTGCTGTGGAGTAAAAGATGAAATGCTCCTGATTATTGTACATACAAAATTGCATGCAGGATTGTGTAAAGACAATGCCAGGTTGGGCTGCCAGAATGAGCTAACAGCGCGTAATGTGCTTCCCCCTGCAGAGAGCCTATAAACGGACGTGCAGTCAGGGAGGTTTCACATAACCAAGATTCCTATCCCAGAAAAGCAGATGTTCATAGCTCTGGGAATGGAATGTGATTCTTGTGGAGAGCCTATAAGCAGATGCATGAGGGGCGCCTGTTCATATGGATAAGATAGGGCTATAAACGTCCTTATTTTGCCACAGCTCTTCTAGGCCTCTTTAGGGTTAAGGCATACTCCCTTCTGAGAATTTCTGGTCTAACTGGTTGTCTAGCTTCACATCCTGTTTCTATTGATTGTTTGCAACCAGCTTTTGCTGCAACTGTTACTGCTGATTAATATCTTGCTAATCATAGGTTATGGAGAGACTGTGTTTCTGTTTTAAGGCTCTGTTAGAAATTGTTGATGCACACACTATATTGTAAATTCTTATCTCTGTATACTGTACTTCTGCATACCAATGTTACGTTAAAGGCTTACTTCATCCCCATGTGACCATCTCACCTCATAATCAAATGACCCTAAAACCCTCACTAACCTACCCCTGCCCTCACTAAACTTAATAATAAATGCTGGTATATCCAGTGCATTGGCGGCATCGCAGGACCAGAAGGCGGTGACTCCCCTGGACCCAGCTTTCACTATCTTGTGTGTGTCTTTTATTTCTTGACCTGCTGATCTGCCTGGGAACAAAGAAAGAGCCCCGTTGCATTGCAGGCTGCTGGCCAGATCCTGCAATAATCAATGATATTGAGCTTTTTTTGTATGCTTTTTGGCTGCATGTATGTCTTCTTTTGAAAAGTGTCTGTTCGTGTCATTTGCCCACTTTTTTTGTTTTTTTGTTGTAAATTTGTTTAAGTTCCTTACAGAGGCTAGATATTCAACCTTTGTCAGATGCGTAATTTGCAAATATTTTCTCCCATTCTGTAGGTTGTAAACACTTTGTTGATAGTTTCTTTTGCTGTGCAAAAGCTCTTAAGTTTAATTAGATCCCATTCATCAATTTTTATTTTTGTTGCAATTGCTTTTGGTGTCTTTGTCATGGAATCTTTGCCCATTTCTATTTCCAGAATGATATTGCCTAGTTCTCATCCAAGGTTTTTATAGTTTTGGGTTTTACATTTAAGTATTTCATCCATCTTAAGTTGATTTTTGTATATGGTGTAAGGAAGAGGTCCAGTTTCAATCTTTTGCATATGGTCAGCCAGTTATCCCAGCACATTTATTGAATAGGTAGTCCTTTCCTGATTGCTTTTGTCAGCTTTGTTGAAGATCAGATGGTTGTAGGTGTGCAGTCTTATTTCTGGGCTCTCTATTCTGTTCCATTGGTCTATGTGTCTGTTTTTGTATTAGTACCATGGTGTTTTGGTTACGGTTTGGATTCTTCTATTATTATTTTGAGTGATTGCCCTGGAAGTTTAGCTTTCTTTACTCTGTAGACCAAACTACAATTCTGGGTTTCTTATTGACCCATTATCCTCAAATAGGATTCCTCCCACTATGTCACTATAAAGACCATCTGGTTTGAAACTGGCTAACTCTTATTAAAGTCTCTTCAGAAACCATAATGGGAAAACTTTGATTTTGTAGAATACTACTGCATGAACTTAATTTAGGTTGAAGTAATTTTTAGGGTTAATAAAAGAAAAGCTTATTCTTGAAACATCAAATTACTGAAATATCAATTCTAGTTGTTAATTCAAAACTGACAAGAATATGCCTAATTAAGCATGTGCTAGTCCATTAATATAGGTAGTTAGCAACTCTTACTCAAGGATCGGATGTATTAGAACTGGATATTGAAGATCTGGCTCTGATACTTGCTGTGGCAATAATATGTAAATGAGTGTAGGCCTTTAGGCAAAAAAAAAAAAAAAAAGTAAATTTGGAGTATAGTTAGGTTGTCATTATGCCTTTTTTATTTTCTCTAATATTAATAGCTAACATACATTAAACACATGTAAATCTGAAAGCTTTATAAGCATTATCTAATTCTTATGTCAACCTTCTGAGGTAGTTACTACCTCCATTTTCAAGATGTAGAAATGGAGACTTAACAAGGTTAGGTCATTTTGCCAAAGATCACATAATATGATGTGGTAGAGATGAGATCCAAACATAGATTTGGCCCCAAAATATGTGGTTTTAATAAATTTGCCATATTGCCTTCTCTAACAATACAATTTAGTAACATTCATTCAAAAATATTTTTTGAATGTCTGCTATGTGCCAGGCACTTTCTTATATATGGAGAATACAGAATAAATAAGATGGCCATGATTCCTGATTTTACTGGAAGAGACATGTAATAAACAAACACATAAATAAGAACCCAGAAAATCCAATTATGGTCTGAGCTGTGCCATGGATTGAAGTAAGATGAGGTGACAGAATAACAGGATGACAAATTTATTTATTTATTTATTTATTTAAGATGGAGTCTCACCCTGTTGCCCAGGCTGGAGGGCAATGGCACAATCTCGGCTTACTGCAACCTCCCCCTCTTGGGTTCAAGTGATTCTCCTGCCTCAGCCTCCTGAGTTGCTGGGACTACAGGCGTGTACCACCATGCCCGGCTAAGTTTTGTATTTTTCGTACAGACGAGGTTTCACCTTGTTGGCTAGTCTGGTTTCAAACTCCTGACCTCAGGTGATCCACCCACCTCAGCCTCCCAAAGTGCTGGGATTTTAGGCGTGTGCCACCATGCCTGGCCTGGATGACAAATTTAGAGGTGCGTAAAGGAAAGTCTCTTTGAGGAGATGACGTAAGCTGAAGTCTGCCTTACAGTACCATGCAGTGGTTAAGAGCTGGAACTTTGGAGCTACTTGCTACTTCTCTCATTTACTAGCCATATGACCTCAGCCATATTATTTAAACCCTGTTCCTTAGTTTCTGGCAGTGTAACTGCTTGTGGGGTTGCATGTACAAGTTAGTATGTGTATAGTGCTTAGAAAATTGGGATTCTTGGCATCTTGTAAACACTATATAAATGTGAATTATTATTATAAGTAGGAATAATCATTTGAGGAGTAAAGAGAAAAAAATTCCAGACAAAGGATGCAACTGACACAAAGACCTTAGGGAAGAATGGGCTGGGTATGTTCGAAAACAGGAAAATCAACGTGGCTGAATCAAAATGTAAAGAGGAAAATAGTAAAAGATGAAGTTGGAAACACAAGCAGGGACAGGCCGGATTACTAGTACTTTGTAAAACAATATAAAGAGTTGCTCCAAGTGCAAGGAGAAGTCAGGGAATAAGATTTTGAGCATTTCTCCAACTTGGCACTATTGACATTCTGAGCCAGATAATTCTTTGTTGTGGGACACTGTCCTGTGCAGCATCCCTGGTCTCTACCCAGTGGCATCTATTTCTCTGAGTTGTAATAACCAAAAATGTGTCAAGACCTTTCCAAATGTCCCTTTGGGGGCAAAATTATCTCAATTAATAACCACTGATTTTTTAAAAATCCACTTGGACTCTCATGTGAAGAATAGATTGTAGTGGAGCAAGAATGAAGAAGGAGACCAGTTCAGAGGCTACGGCAGTTTCCTCGAAGACAGAATATTAGTGTTTGGACTGGAGTAGTAGACATGAGAAGAAATAAATGTCTTTGTGATATGTTTTGGAGATAGAGTCTATAGAACTTGCTGAAAGATTGACCATGAAGTGAGACAAAAGGAGAAATCAAAGCTAACTCCTAGGTTTGAGACCTGTGCAATTGGGTGGATATAGTACCAAGATGGGGGAACACTGGGAGAAAATCAGGTTTTGAGTGACCACAAGGAAGTCATAAGTCCTGATCTAGATATGTTATGTTTGAGATGCCTCCGGACATCCATCTGGAGATGGTGAGTCAGCAGAAGTGAGGTAGTACTAGAGATATAAACTTGCTATCACTAATACATCGATGGTGTTAGGTCATAAATATGAATAAAGCCATGTAGACAGCATGTGTAGATAGAGATAAGAACCCAAGACAGATCCCTGGGACAATCCAAAATGCAGATGTCAAACAAAAGAAGAAGAGCTAACAAGGGAGACTGAGAAGGAACAATGAGAGAAGAGAAAATAAAACCATTCAAGTATAGTGTCCCAGAAGCCAAATGAAGACACTGGTTAAGAAAAACTAAAGAGTTTATTGAGTCAGATACTGATAAGTAATCATAAGAAGATAGAAAACTGATCATTGGAGTTAGTAACATAAAAGCCATTGGCAACTTATACAAAGGAAGACGTAGAAAGGAGTCATGAAGACAGAAACTTGAGACACTTTGCTGCAAAAGGAGTAAATGAGCTGAAGCTAGAAGGAGATGTGCTCTTAAGGAATACAAAAAAGACCAAAGACACACAGGGCAAGGTCTCCCTCCAAGCTATCATCCAGATTCTCTTCTCCAAATACCACCACAGCTTCAGTTTTTCCTATTGTCATAGCGATATGATATGAGGGAGACAGGCAGTTAGGTAGGTAGGGAGGGAAGTAGGTCGGCAGACACAAACACATGTACATTTTTAATGGGGTTTAGAGCCTCTGGTACTTGGGTAGCTGGCACTAGGTCCATTAATGGGACTCTGAAGGCACGTAAACTCACAGCAAGGCTTCTGGGACAAATGTAGCCTGCATCTTGAGAGCTGATTCCAGGAGCTCAGATAGCAAGTCAGAAAGTAGCACTGTTACTGAAAAACCAGGGGTTCAGGCTAGGTCCTGCTGCTTGCCACACAGAAAGCCAACCACTGAGATGACAATTATTGCCTAGAAAGAAGGCTTTAACTGAGTGCTGTAGCTGAGGAGATGAAAGCTCAGCCTCAAATTCATCTCCCTAACTGACTAAAACTAGGGGTTTATATAGCAAGAGAGAAATGTAACAATGTGTAAGAAAACAGAAACTACTACTTTTTTTTTTTTTTTTTTTTGAGAGGCCTGAGGGTCCTTTCCTGAGGAAGGAACTCAGATAAAACAAATACAAGTTTCAAGCTTTAACAGCAGAAGGGGCTGGGCACAGTGGCTCACGCCTGTAATCCCAGCACTTTGGGAGGCCAAGGCAGGTGGATCACCTGAGGTCGGGAGTTTGAGACTAGCCTGACCAACATGGAGAAACCCTATCTCTACTAAAAATACAAAATTAGCCAAATGTGGTGGCACATGCCTGTAATCCCAGCTACTCAGGAGGCTGAGGCAGCAGAATCACTTGAACCCGTGAGGCGGAGGTTGCGGTTAGCCGAGATTGCGCCATTGCACTCCAGCATCGGCAACAAGAGTGAAACTCCATCTCAAAAACAAACAAACAAACAAACAAAACCCAACAACAATTAAAAAAAAACAGAAGAAGGGTCAATTTCTATGTTTACCCAAAAACAACTGTCTATGAGAATATTGGGCCCATTTCAGCAGTAGAGGTCAGATATACCCGTACCCTAGGCATTACCAGGATGGGGACACTGTCTGGACCCCAGGAAGACCTATTTCTCCAAAATACTGTGAGAACTTAGTCTAAGCCAAGTCTAACCTGATAGCTTGAACTAAGGTCTGCACTGTGGCCTTCATTTTCGGGGATCTAGATCTCTGAGCTCACAAGATATTTATCCTGGTGCCACCCTAGTGAAATCAATGACACTGTAATTCCCATTACCTAGCACAGTGTGGCTGCTTAATCAATGCTCATTTATTTAGAAATAAATGAATAAATAAATGAAGGAATATAGCCAGTTTTGTTGCTTAGCATCTTTTACTATCTTATATAGATTCAGCTTTCCTGGTGTCAGTATTGTACTAAGTAATATTCTTTGTGTGAGTATGAAATAGCCAATGTGCATCCTGCAAGGGCTCAGGTATGCCAAAGCAATTGATTACAAGGCTGCTTCCTGTAGCTTTCTCCAGCCAAAAAAATAAAAATAGTCGTATAGGAACATACTGCTTTCCCTTTCTATAGGCCTCCAACCGCTAGGCATAAATTTCTTTTCAAACTTTCCAGAAAACCTTACCCTTGGACTAAGATCAAGAAAAGAAACTGCAGGCTTTTCTCAGAGAAAATGCAAAGAAGATTTGACTGAAGTCTTATGGTTACCTGGCCCCAGGCCTGAGGGGCTGTGTCTTGGCACTGACAGTGGAAGCCGAGGAAGATGGGAGCCTGCTGAAAATTGCTTCTGACAGAAAGACAATCATGAAGCTGTTTTCCCGCAGGCTGTCATGCCAACTCACAAATTCCTTAACTTAAACATACACAAACATAATCCTCATAAGACTCTTGACTCTTTTCTCATATCAGTCACTTCTTACTGTTTGTAGAGACTCTAAATTGCATTACTTTAAGGGAAAAAAATTGGCTTCCTTTTCTCAGGACACAAAACCAAGCATAATATACAATTGTGGTCACCAAGATGGTAAGGCATGAATTTTGAGTCTTCCTAAATATTGAATCTGGCAACAACTTTAGAGCAACACTTTAAAATTGAGTCCAACCCCAAACTATTCTGACTCAGTGCAAAAATGGCCCCACTAGGCTTCTTTTATAAAGACATAAAATCAGCCTAAATGCCCATCGATGATAGACTGGATAAAGAAAATGTGGTGCATATACACCATGGAATACTATACTGCCATAAAAAACAATGAGATCGTGTCCTTTGCAGGAACATGGATGGAGCTGGAGGCTGTTATTTTTAGCAAACTAACACAGCAACAGAAAACCATATACTGCATGTTCCCACTTATAAGTGGGAGCTAAATGATGAGAACACACGGACACATAGAGGGGAACAACAGACACTGAGGCTTATTGGAGGGTGGAGGGTGGAAGGAAGGAGAGGATCAGGAAAAATAACTAATGGACTAGGCTTAATACATGGGTGATGAAATAGTCTCTACAACAAACCCCCATGACACAAGTTTACCTGTGTAACAAACGTGCTCTTGTACCCCTGAACTTAAAAGTTAAAAAAAAAGTATCTGTACTGGGTATCTGTAAGAAGAAAGCTGATGGTTGAAAAGGCAGAAATTGGCCTTTTGAGGTTTTCTGGACTATCCGTGATACACATGGCTGCTTTGCTGCCTTTCAATGCATCCCTCACCACGCACCAAAGGAATCTTTTAAAATACAAATCTGATCATGTTACACACAAACTCCCACAAAGTCTACATGGCCTGGCATGGTGTAGCCTCTGTACATGTTTCCTACTTCATTGCTTACCTTTGGCTCCAGCTACATAGGCTTTGCTCATTTCCTTCAATCTGTCCTCCTCCCTCCTACCATGTCCTTGCACATGCTCTTTCATCTGCCTCCAATTCCACCTGGTTAAGTTTTACACTTCTTTATAATTGCTGCTAATTTTTACCTCCCCAGGGAAGCTTTTGCCAAATTCTATGAACTGGGTGACTTCTCTATTTTTCTATTCTTTGCTATTTAACACTTACTGACATTCATTCTAGCATTGAACTATAAGCTCTATAAGGATAGCGATGTATTTTCAAGTGTTTAGAACGATATCAGCACTTAGATATTCCAGAACTACTTGTTCAGTTAAGAAAAACACACCCTAAGGACAGTGACCAAGACACTACAAACAACACGTCTTCTGTTGCTGGGATTCCCAAGGATTTTTGCCATACATCTTTTTATATGACTTCTGGGAAACAGGAGGAAGCAAATATTATTTGGGAGAGCAGATCTATTAAAAAAGGAGCTTTTCACATAGCCATCAAATGGAGATAGAAAACAGGTCTCTAACTCTTTGAAACATTTTTTCCCTTGACTATGATGCAAATAAATTTCCAGTTTTTGTTCCTGGCCAATTTCAGCTCAACTTAGTTTAGTGAAACATAATAAATGTTTTCTGAGGACCTTTTTTGTGGCAAGTATTATGATGGTAGCTGTAGAGTATACAAAACTGAGTAAAACACACTTTTGGCCCTTAGAAGTTCATAGCCTGGAAGTATAATTTTAAAAATACACAAATAGTAGAGGAATATGTTAAAACAATGCTGTGAAGGATCCAGGGAGGGAAGGATTTCCTGGATGATCCTATTCCTGCATCTTCACAGGGTGGGGACAAGGGGGAGGGACCTGTTGTTTTTCAGAGGCCATGTAGTCCAAGTTATGCAAGTGAAGAAGTCACTACAGACAGTGTATTTTCTCTTGCAGCTTTAGGTCTATTTATAGTCCAGTTCCTGGGGTAAGAGTAGCTTATTAAAGCATTGTATTATTTGATGCGTAATAAAGTTTGTATATATAGCTAATACTTTTATTAAAATGTATGTTGAATTAATAGCTTTTCAAAATCTACCATTTAATAATGTGTCAATTCTATAGTAATCAAAAGCTAAGAAAAGGAAATAGAAGTTCATTACCTAGATATTTCCATAAAAAACAATCAGCTGTTTAATTCAGCTAGAGAATTTATTAGTTTTAAAGACTCTTGCCATAAAGTAAAACAAGAAATGTGAGAATACAACCTTTCAAATGTTTCCAAAGCAGTTTCAAAGTTCCTGAATACATATTTTATTTAGTGAGTAGCACCTATATGCATAGAATTCAGATAAGCATTATGGGAAATCTTAGGAAATACAAGTTTAACAGCAATACAAAAAACACATAGCAGTAGGAGAGAATTGGACTTAAGATATGTGCCCAATGAGTAGTGCAAATTTTAAGTGCCATATTAAGGAGGGAGATCTCACAAAAGGGGCTTCGAAGCCGTCGAGTTGAGGTTTGAAATAACAATGCCGGCTAGCAATCTTTATTTATATATATATATATATGTGTGTGTGTGTATATATGTGTGTGTGTGTGTGTGTGTGTATATATATACACATTTTAGAGATGGGAGTTTGCCATATTGACCCAGCCTGTTCTTGAACTCCTGAGCTCAAGCAATCTGCCCATCTTGGGCTACCAAAGTGCTGGGATTATGGGCCTGAGCCATCATGCCCAGTCTCTAGCTAGCACTCTTATAAGCACTTATTCAGGCATTCTGCTAGTCATTGATGTGTGTTTTCTTATTCAACCCTCACAGTCACATACACACTGTTAGGTAACAGAAACCTGACTGAAATGGGAGAGTTCTCTGACCCTCTTATGGGACTTGCAACAGGGGTGTGGCTTGTTTGCTTGGCCGCTGCACATTCACACCCCTTAAGGGAGGGGGAGCACGCAGACAGGCAGGTGCAGGAGATGGGGTGAGCGCTTTTGGGCTCTAGCCCCATGGCAGCATCTAGGGGTGTGTTACAATTAATGCTCTTTTAGCAGTTGCTGTCCACGGATGGCTAAGTGTTAAACCAGCTCAGTGGAGAGTCAGGGTGGCAGCCCTTTACACCCTGTCCTCTTGGTACCCGGGTCTTTGTCTAGCATCCAGGAAGAATCAGGTCCTACAGACTTGAAGGATGGTGAATACAGAGATTTTATTGAATGATGGAGGAGGCTTTCAGCAGGATGGATGGGGAGCTGGAAAGCGGATGGAGTGAGAAGATAATCTTCCCCTGGGGTTTGGCCATCCCATGGCTGATCTCTCTGACAGTCCCCAGCCGAACTCCTCTCGATGTTCAGACACTCTTTCTCCTCTCTCCTCTGCCACACTGCTCTGCTGCTTTTCTGCTCATGGAGCCTGAGGTTTGGAGTTTTTATGGGTACAGGATGGGGGTGTGGTGGGCCAGGGTGGTCCTGCAAAGGCAACATTTGGCACGAAAACAGGAATGCCTGTTCCTATTTAGGGCTGCAGGTTTCCAGGCTTGAGGATGGGGCCTTTGCCAGGGAACCGCTCTCTTTTAACCAGTATTTCCCTGCCTCTTGTTTGTATCATAATCACAGTGGCATAATGAAGTAAAGGCTCATCCTTCCTCACATAATAAGGTTCAGGAGTAGGCAGTCTGGGGCTGATACAAATGTGTGAGAAACCATCAAGTTTCTAGCTTCCTTTAACCTTCAGCTGCATCATGCTCAATGTGTGTTTTTTAGCCCCATGGTTATAAAATGACTGGTCCACTTAAGGCATCGCACTGGCATCCCAGTAGAAAGATAACAAAAGCAACAAGTGCAAATAAATGGAAATCTTTCCTTAGATTTTCTAGCAGACTTCAGATTTCCACTCCATCCCATTGGTTAGAACGATATCACATGGACACCCAGTGGCATAACTGGTTGAGAAATGAAGGCTTTTTGTTTTTCTTTCATCTGACAACATAGCTGCCTAAAAAGCTGTGGAGCTGGATATTGGTGAAGAAGGAAGGAAATTGACATCAAATAGACATTTAGCAGTGCCACCACAGATGAGTACTACTATTATTCTCGTTTTGCATGAGGAAACCTAGACATTGAGAGTTAAGTAACCTGCCCAAGGTCATCTAGTTAATATGTAGAAAAGCCGGATACAAACACAGGCAATCTGATTTCCAGAGCCTGAACTTTTAACTCTGTGGTAGGATTTGAATCTGAGAGTAGAGGGAAAGGCAATTTGTGACAGGAAGATAGTGTTAACAAAGGTGCAGTGCGTATGTGCATGTGTACGTGTGCGCATGTGTATGTGTGTACATGTGCATACATGTACATTGGAACCCTAGACGCTGATCGTGTGTGAGAGAGGCCCTGAGGCTGGAATAAAGGAGCCATGCTGAGGAGTGGAGGGAAGTCAGGTGGGAAGGAGATCTGGATTTATACCATCTGCCTGGGTAAGCCTTCAGGAACGTGAACTGGGTCGGTCCTGAAATTGAAATAATGACAATATATATGCAAATATTGGCAAGAAGGCATGAGGAGATGCCAAATATGAGCAGAGCCAGAACCCAGGGTGTGGTAAATCAAAAGTTGAAGCTGGAACATCCTAAGAAGCAGTAGCCAAGGTTTGGTCCAGGATGTTCTGCAGTCCAGATGTGTCCAGCAGTCAAAGATATATGAGCTGGAGGCCAGGGTCTGATGGTTTGGAGTTAGAGTTGGGGAATTAGAATCCTGGAATATTACATACCTAGGTTCTTGTTTGTTTTATGGCAGTACATTCCAGCACTTTAGGAATATTATTGGCCCATTACTTAGCACTAGTTTTTAACTCTTATAGTTAAATGCTGTAACATTTAAGAGGATAAGATGACCCCAGACTATGAGAGCACCAAAGAAACAGTTGTTTTCCATGGAAACACATTACTTTCAAATATTAGCTTTACCTTTGTTATCTCACAGGGTAAGTGGAGTGGGAACATACAAAAATAGGTAGAATTAAAAAGGAAGGAGCTGTGCAAAGTGATGAACCACATCAGCTTTGGATTATATATTTTTCAGTGTCGTTGTTGAGTACAGAGCTTGCACCATGAGATGTCAGATTAGTGTAAGGAGACCATTACTTAGAATATGTGAGGCTCAGCAAGAGAACATGGCCCCACTCTGAGTGGTGGGCTTTCTGACCTGGTAGTGTTCAAACAGAGGCTAGAAGATTGTTGAGGAGAGAGATTTCAAAATTGCTTTCTGGATAAAGTTTGACTAAAAGGATTTCAAATCTGCATTTCATAATTGTACAGTATGCCCATCTGAAATCGATCAGAATTGTAATCTCCAAAAAGCAACCTGAATCTGCAAAGCCTTTCCTATTGCTTGCAGACTCAGCAGCCCTGACTCTGCTGCTAGTCAAGTAGTAGGAAAAGTTGTGCAAAGCCTTTGTCCTCCTCACTCTAGTTTCTTCTTTGTCCAGTTGAAAAAGACTAGCAAATGAGGTCTTTTGAAGAATAGTTATAATGACTATTCTCCGCAACCATGAGAATGGAATTCAACTTAAGGTGTTATGCATTTATTCAAATGTACCAAGCCTCAGCATGCATGTGTCTAGCCTTTATATACATGCATATATAAATGTGTGTGTGTGTGTGTGTATATATATATATATATTTGTATGTACATACACACTTATCCACATTTATGATGAAAAATAAATTCATGTTTATTGTTGCAGTTAAACTCTGGAGCTCTGAAACCATTGGGTTTGAATCCCAGCTCCTCTATCTTTTAGCTGTGAATATAGGTCAAGTTACTTAACATCTTTGTACCTATTTTCTCACAGGGTAATGACTATTGTGATGATTAAATGTGTTATTTATTACCTATAAAAGACAGAATGTGACTGGAATATAGTAAACATCCAATAAATGATAGCTATTATTATTCTAGACTTTCTAGAAAATACATAAAAATACAAAGAAGAACTAAAAATCATGTTTATTCTGAAGGGGAACCACTGTTAATTCTGAGCATATCTTCCCAGTCTTTGTTCATGTGCTTGTCTTCTGTTTACTCTCACTCTGGAGTCATGCTCCAGGGCCTAGGTTTCCAATGCACATGCATGCACACATACACATGCACATACACAGAAATATATGTGCACACATGATTTTATGCTTCTTGTAAAAGTTAGAATATGTGCCTTAAAGATTAGTATAGGGGAAAAGGGAAAACTTCCCCTTTGCCCTCCGAAGATTTGCAGAAAATCACTGATAAGATGCATATTAATAGGAGAAAAGGCATACACATTTATTAATGTATACATGGGAGCCTTTAAAATTAAGACCCAAAGATGCAGGGGAAATTGTCCATTTTTATGTTTAGGTTTAACAAAGTATGGGCAGCAAGTAGAAACATGATTGGACAAAAAATATGATCTAATGTTAATAGACTGAGTGGGGAAACTCAGAAAGGTCTGTCTGTCTAGATTTTTCTTCGCCTCTCTGAGCATGTATTCCTTTTTTTGGATATGGCACAGGGCCCTCTCTGGAATGGGGGTCTTATGACCTATAATCAAACAAGATAAGTCTAGTTATCTAATTTTTTAGTGGCCAGTTTTTGTGCAGTTATAGTGGAGGGAAAGTTAGAGTAAAATTTTTAGATTTTATGGCTGGCTTTGGGTAAAGGGGTTCTAGTTTCTATGACCCACCTTGAGTAAGACAGATTCTAGTTTTTATGGCTAGCCTTGAGAGAGAATGGGATTGAGAGATAGTAGGGTAGGAGAAGGT
The DNA here is from genome assembly GCF_028858775.2 of Pan troglodytes. Lineage (NCBI taxonomy): Eukaryota > Metazoa > Chordata > Mammalia > Primates > Hominidae > Pan > Pan troglodytes. The sequence goes on from NC_072402.2 coordinate 69,977,589, forward strand.
CAGAGAAAAATTTCTGTTTTGAGGCTGCTTCTGCGGCCTTCATTTTGGGTATGTTTTTCTGAGTCCCAACATTAGACAATCCTGCACAAATATGTATTCAGGACTAAGGTCATGGCTTGTTTTAATAGTTATAACTCTTAAATGACAATTGAGTCATTTTTCAAAGAGAATAAATATTTTGCCATTTTTTCATTAATTCTCGGATCAGCGAAAGTATATATTCTAAATTTGATTGCTTTATTTAAATATTTATATTTTTCAGTTACATAAACATGGAAAACTGTAAAATAAAAATGAATGTCTTATTTACAAAATCTTTGCTTCAGTTAGAAAGGGAAAATGAGTATACACATTACAGACCATTCATAGAATAAAATAATGTGCATTTTAAAAAGAGTGAGGTAACTCTGTACACACTGACACAGAAGAATGTCTATGACGGGGAAAGATTTCCATGATGCTTAAATTAAAAGCATTGTGGAATAATAAATAGAGAATGACCGTCTTTATACATAGTGTTTTAAAAATTTTTTTAGCTCATCAGCTATTGTTAGTGTTAGCGTATTTTATGTGTGGCTCAAGACAATTATTTCAATGTGGCCTAGGGAAGCCAAAAGATTGGACACCCCTGGTCTAGGCAGTGCTGTGGTCAGGTTTGCTGAGTATTCTGTAGGTGGAATGTAAAATCCAAGATAATGCCTGTTGAACTTGCTGGAAAGTGCACCAACCTGATACTGATCCTATCTCCAGGCTGGGTTCAACGCTCCTGTCTTCATTTCCAAGTTTCCAACAGAATCTTGTGCTTACAGTCATCCTAGAGGGGATCAAGCTTTATACTTTGTTTTTTCTGCTTACTTGTCTGTCTACCCTATCAGATTTTGAGGTCCCTGAGAACAAGAAATACCATTTTTTGTTTTTATTTTTAAATCTCTGTAGTCCCAACATTTAGCATTGTGCCTAGCATAAGCAACCAACAAATGTTCCTTTGATTTGTTTGATTTAATGTAATTTTGTATAATACCGAGTTGGTGTTTGTTTGGAAATTCTGCTTTCTTGAAAATGCTGACTGGTTCCAGGTTGCCCAGCACAGAAGAGACTGTTAGGAATGGATCAATTTCTTTCTTTCTTTTCTTTTTTTGAGATGGAGTTTCTCTTGGCATCCAGGCTGGAGTGCAAGGGCATGATCTCTGCTCACTGCAACCTCTGCTTCCAGTTTCAAGCGATTCTCCTGCCTCAGCCTCCCGAGTAGCTGGGATTACAGGCACCCGCCACCACGCCGGGCTAATTTTTGTATTTTTTGTAGAGACGGGGTTTCACCATGTTGGCCAGGCTGATCTTGAACTCCTGACCTCAGGTGATCCACCCACCTTGGGCTCCCAAAGTGCTGCAATTACAGGTGTTAGCCACCACTCCCAGCTCATTTTTTTATTATTATTATTTTCTTTTTTTAGAGACGTGGTCTTGCTCTTTCACCCAGGCTGAAGTTCAGTGGTGCAATTGATAGAGACAGGAGACAGCCAAATGCTGCCCAGGTCATTGTGTACAGGAGGGTTGCCTAAAGATGCCCACAACCGACTAGGGGTCCCCTTGTGCACTGGGAGAATGGGGTGGAACCACTGGGAATTCTCACCTTATGGAGTGGGGAGGAGCCTTGTCTCTTCAGCTCTTGTGTGGCGGGCTGGTATTCAATCTGTGAGGTGGAAGCCTGTTGGCAGGAACCCCCCATTTTAATTTTTTAATTTTTTTTTTTTGCTGAGAGCTTTCTTTTAATAAATTCCACTCTCCCTGCCTTCCAATGTGTCTGCATGCCTAATTTTTTCTGGTTGTGAGACAAGAACCTAGATTTTAGCTGAGCTAAGAAGCAAAAAATCCTGCATCACAATCATAGCTCATTGTATCCTCGAACTCCTGGGTGCAAGTGATCCCATCTCAACCTCCTGAGTAGCTGAGATTATAGGCATGAGACACCATGCCCTCTAAGAATAAATTCCTTTCAAACATTACAAGCTCCTCATCTTTTCCTTTTGCCACCTGAGGTTTTAGACATACACTGGCCTCAATACACATAATCCTTGGCACTTTCTTTTGAAACCACTTTCAAAACTACTTTAAGTTGATAACAATCAACTTGAACACTTGGATGAAATTCTTTTGGGTCAGGAGGTTCCTGCTAAGCTCACATGTAAAGAAAAGAGGACATAGTGAAACACCTGCTTTCTGATTGCAGATAGACCAATAATGTAGCAGGATGAGCCGCAGACAAAAGCTCTCAGACACCGAGTTGTAGTAGGAAGGGCTTTATTCAGCTCGGAGGATCGGCAAGCTACTGCCTTAAATTCCGAGCTCCCTGAGTACACAATTTCTGTCCCTTTTAAAGGCTCACAATACTAAAGATTTCACAAGAAAGGGTCATGATTGATTTGATCAAGCAAGGGGTACGTGACAGGAGCTGCATGCACTGGTGGTCAGAGAGAAACAGAACAGGGCAGGGAGTTTCAGAATGTTCTACTATACAATGTCTGGAATCTATGAATAACATCGGTTTCTAAGTTATGAATTGATTTTTAACTACTGGGTTTAGGCCAGGCAGGCCCAGGCCTGGTTTTGGGCCTGGCGCCGCGCTGCCTGTCTTTGATTTCACTTTCTTTTTTTTTTTTTCCTTAAAACAGGTACTGAGTATAAAACAATATAGAACAATATGAGAGGGTCGCTCTCTTTCCCCATTTTCCCCCTTTGAGACTCTCACTTTTTATTAGTGGGAGTTCTCACTCTTATTTTTGCTACTTATGTCTTTTTGTGCAATAGATTGATAGTGATTCATATAGTACACTTGTGCTGAAGCATTTTGGTGAACTAAAGTAGCGATGAAGCTTTTTATCATTTGAAGAAGTACAAGTAGTAAACAAGGGAGCAGTAAGCAGGTTTTTATTACTATTATAACTCCTATTATAAGAGTTTTAAATCTTCCTATTGCTGGGAACTAATTTTTAAACATGGATCCTGGATTGAGTCCGTGCCACACTTGTATGGGTACATGTGCCAGTTTTGTTATATCTTTAACTATATTTTTAACTACTTGCCCTTGATCATCTGTGTGTAGAAAACAATTAGTAAAGTTAAATTTTTCACAAACTTCTCTTTCAGCTGCTAGCAAGTAGTCAAGAGCTAGTCTATTTTGATAGATAGCATTTCTCATCAGAGTCTCCTGCTGGGCAAGAACAGTCAAGGCTTGACCGGTTGTATTAGTAATAATTTCGAAAACAGCTTGTAACCGTATGATTCCGTTGAGCATGTAGATGGGGGTCCGATATCCCCAAGAGCCATCTTGTGCCCAAGTGGTGGGTCCATAGTATTGTATGATTCTTTCAGGGGGCCATTTATCATCTTTCCAATCACCTATGGCTATGCTTTGTTTTTTGCAGGAAGCATAGACTGGGAAGCCCAGAAGTTCACCTGCTTTTATGGGCAGTAAGTAGAAAGATGGTTTAATGGTGTCAATTACACAGCTACCTGTCCACTGATCAGGCAGCTTAGCATAAGCTCTGTGTCCACATATCCAGTATAACCTGGCGGGGGCCGTCCAGTCCCAGTGGAATTCTGGGTGGGCTCAAGCAGTCTGCAACTTTGGAAATTGACTGAATGGATCTCTTTCTGTGTAATTGGAACTCCACCACTGTATTTGTGGTACCATTATACAGCTTTTGCCTAAGACAACTAAGCCGCCTTATAGGATGAGTGAATCCTTTTCCTTCTCTAGCTATGCAACACTGTCCAATAATTCAGACTTTTAGAACCTAAAAATTGTCAGGGTGGTTCTTTTGGGCTGGGAATTCATCAGGAACTGGGTCTGTAGGAACTAATTCTCGGGCTTCTTATGGAAGTTCTTCTTATGGAAACTCTTATTACAGTTTTTCCACAAACATAACATGAAGTGACATTTAAAGACTGGACTACATGCTCGGCTAATTGCAAAAACAAATTTCTGGTTTTTCCTGGAGTCTCTGGTACTGGCACATTTAGTTTATCACAGGAAGTCTGAAATACTGGTTCTGGAGAGCATCTTTGAACCCCTCCTTTTATTAGGATGCTTACACTAGGATCTAGTCCTTTTCCATCAATGCCTAATGTTACATATTTTCCTTCATTTCACTTTGGTTCTGAGGGGTTTGTGATTATCAGTTCTAAAGGGTGGCAGCTCCCACTCATGCAGGAGGGGCTGATTTTTCCTTTTTGGAGCCAAACAGGATTTTTAAATCTTTTTTCCAAGTAGCCTAAATGACACGAGACCAGTATTGACACATCTCATAAAAATATGATTTTTGACAGATATACTTTTTTTTTACTGTGTAACTTTTTTTCCAATTTAGAGAACCGCATCTTATTCCATGCTGCTTACTATCGATAGCAGCACAAGCGTCAAATTTTAAGGTTAGATTTTTGGGGACCCCTCTTTCTTCTGTTCTAGGTATTACCTTACTTGTGTCACCTAGAAAAGGACAAGTCCTTAATTTTATTTTAAAAACTGTGATCATGGGAGGCTTAAAATGGGTCATAACACACATCAGGTTGGTTATTTCCTGGGCTACATACCTTGGATAGAATAGCATTATACAAACAAATTTCTTTTAGAGTGCTGGTACACTTATAATAACCATAAAATAATAGGACTGTAGCAATCTTTTGTCCTACCTCAGTGACTTGATGTATATACTGGGAACAGTTCTCAGTCTGAGGAAGGTCAGTTGAAGTCCTTACTGTACAAGTCCAAATTTTAAGGAAAATGAGTCCCGCGATGAGTTTCCTCATGCTTCGGCCATGCGTGGACCAGTCAGCTTCCGTGTGTGACTGGAGCAGGGCTTGTGGTCTTCTTCAGAGTCACTTTGCAGCGGTTGGCGAAGCTGCTCCCACCCACGTACAGCTGCCAGTCTACTGATGTTTAAGGGTGGTCTCGGAGGTTGGGCCTACTAGAATAAACTGAGTCCAACACCTCTACATAGTTTATGTTTAACTGGGCTCTCTAATATCAGGAGTAATGTGGCGGGGTTAGGATGTTGCAAACTTCAATGGTTATGCGGGGATTTTCACAGAGCAAGCTTTGGTCTCTTGTTAGTCTAGCATTCATTAGCTAATGGTGTCCTTTGGTATTTATTAAAATCACCACAACATGGGGGGGACTTTATGTTTAGGTTTTGCCTAAGAGTTAGCTTATCTGCTTCTTGTGCTAACAGGGCCGTTGCTGCCAGGGTCCTTGGACATGGGGGCCAGCCTTTGGAAACCCCATTCAGTTGTTTTGAGAGATAGGCCACTGGCCTTGGCCAGGGCCCTACAGTCTGGGTTAAAACTCCAACTGCCATTTTTTTTCTTTCTGACACATAGAGTGTCCAGAGTTTTGTCAGGCCAGGTAGCCTCAGGGCTGGGGCCGACATGAGTTTTTCTTTTTAACTCATGAAAAGCTCATTGCTGTTGGTTGTAATAGATGTAGTTTATCTAATCTACATTTTTATTGACTGTCATCTACTAAAATATTGACTTAAATCCTGTAACTATTTGATTTCAAGCTTTAAATTAATCTGGTATTCCTTGCGGGGCTCCAATTGCATCTAAATAGATGTGAGAGTTGAAAGACCTATAAGGGGCTTCTCTTGCTTTATGATGTCTTATTATTATTATTTTTCCTCTGGTTGATGAAATGCCAGGGTGAAAGGGATAGCCAAATGGACTAAAGGACAAGTGCCACTCTAGTTATTTGGCAGAGTGCCCAGTAAAGGTCCACCACAATACCACCACACATCTGCTCAGGGATGAACAAGGGCAGACAGATTGATAAGCTCTTGAAAATTCTTAAGCTCACTGCATCCCTTCAGGTCTACAAGGAATGCTAAGTCTCCTCCCTGCTGTGAGAGACAAGACGTGAACTTAGTGTTGGGAGATGGAAGCTGGATGGCCCTCGGGGGCTGACTGGCAGGGACTTCGGGACATAGCAGAGAGAGCTTGGCATGACTTATTACTCCTGGCTGCAGAATCCTGGAAAAGAGCTACATGCAGCCCACACCTGGTCAACTGAAGGACCACCTTAGTGGAAGGGGGACAATCAGGGCCTCTGGCCTGCCATGTGCACAAGCATAACAATTGCTTTTGTTTAATGTGCAGATGGAATATTTGATCCATTCCAACCAGGCATTTGCATCTTGGTATGCTGTCTTAATTGCCAAAGTTTGTTTTAAGTCTTCAACTTCTATGATCCTCTAGTAAAATGAATGTTTCCTTTAGCACCAATTTTTATTAGTTTTTAAATCAAAGAAAGCTAAACACCATTTTATATTTAATAATGCTTCTTGTATGATTTCTATACCAGATGAGTTAAGTTTTACCTTTTTATTAGCGTGTTATTAATGTTAAACTTAATTTTAATAAAACCTTGTAGACATATTTATCCAATTTTTTATGTTTGACCATAAGGTAAGATTTTATAGACTCTTTTTAATCTTTTATAATTTTTGTTAAAGAGCAAGTTGATGCTTTAAGAAAAACCTGTTGCATTTTTACTTTAATGTCCAGTTCACAGAAAAACTGGATGATACCTTTTTAACTTTGGCTAATATGTTTACACACAGAATTTTCTTTAAAATTAATGTTTTAAAACTTGCTTAAACTGTTAAAACAATAATTTTTTTAACCTTTTAATGTAGGTAAAAATTAATTCTTATGCCTCCTTATAATTTTTTTTACCAAAGGTATATTTTACTTTGCTTATACACCTTGTACATAAACAGTTTCTTTAATAGTACTCAGGAGGCCTTATTACTTTTAAATTATACAACATTTTTTGCATAAAAATTTTTTTATAACATTTTCTTTTACGACTTTCGCAGACAATTTTTTAACATGTCTCAACTTTCTGACATTACAAACAGTTTTTTTTTTTTTTAACAACCAGTTAATTTATTTTAGGAGAAGAATTTACCTTATAACACTCTTTTTACATAAATTCTGCCTCCCCCCCTTTTTTTTTCTGTTTTTTTTTTTTTTAAGATAACCATTCCTTTTTTTTTTTTTTAAAGCGAACTTTCTTTATGTCTTTGGACTAGACAGTCTAAGGCCACAAGATTAGAAGTTACCATAATACATGTTACACTGTTAACTTTTAGCAAACTTCACTTTTGTTGAAAACCTTGTTAAGTTTGGGATTTCAATTATCCTTTGCTATTAATAAGACCTTGTTTAGTCTAAATTAACTTAGAATTGGTATAGATGGCCTCTTTTTCTCTCTGCTGGTCTTTCCTTGCCTCTGCCAGCCGCTTATGCTGCTGTTCTCTTAACTACTGTAGGGGGGAAGGGGGTCTAAAAGCAGCTGTAATTGTCTATGTACCGAAACTGGTCTGGGTGCCTTGGCTTACAGGTTACCTTGTGTCATACCTTTGAAACAAAGGACCTGTCCAGGCTTCCTTCTGATGGCCAACCCACCTCTAATGCTGGCCAGTCTATTTCACACAAAGTTCTAAGTTTTCCTGGTGTCACAGTAACACCGTAATCTCCCTTAAATTCTTTCTTGAAAAATTTTTTTTAACATAGCTCCTAGTAGGGTGGGCTTATTTGTGCCCGACCCATGTTTTTTTTCCGAGACAAAATACCACGCTCACACCACACACACTCACCACAAGAAAAAGAACGGGTAAAGAGGGCGCACACACACTTTTACCGTTTATACCAAACCAAAATCACGAAATTCAAAATCCGAGTACCAAAAAATTCAAGCCAAGTCAAAATCAAAACCAAAGTATCCAGCAATTCAAGTCAAGTCAAAACCAGAACAAAAGTGCCAATGCAGGCACGCTGTGGGTGATCAGGCCACGCTTCCCCTCAGATGGAGTGGGGCAAGTTCCAAAGACTAGTCTTACCAAGTCAAGCCAAGTCAAAACCAGAACAAAAGTGCCAATACAGGCACGCCGTGGGTGATCAGGCCACACTTCCACTCAGATGGAGTGGGGCAAGTTCCAAAGACTAGTCTTACCAAGTTTCAGATGCCGCGACTCCAAGTGCCAGTTCTTTCCGGTGTTCAGCCATCGTGTTAATCCTCTGCAGGGGCCTGCTACGCGCTGCTCTGGCAAGGCATTCCACCGGGGCAATTTCCTACCCGGGAGCGTTCTTTGGATCGCGTCACTCAGGCTGACTGGAGTCCCCTGCAGGGACGCTCCACAGGACAGGCCTAAGCCGCCCAAGGGGTTACCTCTGCCGTCTATGTCTATCAGTTACCTCCTTTCCTGGTCAGGGAACCAAGAAATGTAGCAGGACGAGCTGCAGACAAAACCTTTCAGACACTGAGTTGTAGAAAGAAGGGCTTTATTCAGCTGGGAGCGTGGGCAAGCCACTGCCTTAAAATCCGAGCTCCCCGAGTGCACAATTTCTGTCCCTTTTAAAGGCTCACAATACTAAAGATTTCACATGAAAGGGTTGTGATTGATTGGAGCAAGCAAGGGGTACATGACAAGGGCTGCGTGCACCAGTGGTCAGAGAGAAACAGAACAGGGCAGGGAGTTTCACAGTGTTCTTCTATACAATGTCTGGAATCTATGAATAACATCGGTTTCTAAGTTATGAATTGATTTTTAACTACTGGGTTTAGGCCAGGCAGGCCCAGGCCTGGTTTGGGCCTGGCACCGGGCTGCTTGTCTTTGATTTCACATCCTTGTTTTTTTTTTTTCTTAAAACAGGTACTGAGTATAAAACAATATGAGAGGGTCTCTCTCTTTCCTCAATATGACTACTTAAATTGGTCAAGGAAATGAACTACAGGGAGGAATATCTGCTTTGTACGAAGATTTTTTTAATGACACTCTTTAAAAAAATGATTATGTAACTGGATTCTCAAAGAGATATGGGACCCCAAAAGGCAAGTAACAACTGCTCAGGGCAAGTAAAGAGAACTTGGATTTCAAATGGTAACCTCCTAATTTGATAGGAAGTTTCTTGAAAGGAAGGATAACATCTGAGTCTCTTTGTATTTCCTGCACCTTGTACAACAGTATTCAGTATACAGCAATCAGTGGGGGATTATTAGGAAAAAAATTAATTGATGACAAAAGCAAGGCCTACTCGAAAACCATTGCTATCTAGGAATGACATCATTTGACATTGCTCCTTACCTCACCTACAGTGAGCATGCCAACTTACAAGTGTTACCAGAAAGAAAATACCCTCTTCTGAAATAGTAGGAATTAGCTATTTCATTTGTACATCTTGAAATTTCCACACTCTTTCCATGTCCAACTACTACCTTTAATTTTTATTTTTATGGTATTCACATTTGTAAAGATTTTATATTCGATTCTCAAAAAATTCTGGGGATGCATAGGTCTTCCAGGAAGTACGACTTCAGTGACAATAAAAATGAGGTCTGATTTCCCTCAGATAGGAAGTCTATTTTTCTATTTCCTTAAATTAACAAGAAAAGAGCAGTGGTCCTATGAAATCCCACATGAATTCAAGTTATAAACATAGAACACAATCGACGTGTAAGTCTGTAACAACAGGAGACCAGAGTAACTTGTAACAGCAGGTGACTTTTCTAACAAAGGTCACAGTGTGTGGGCTAAGCTAGCACCTCATCACTGCAAGAAGCAAAACAAAAGGAAAAAAAAGCTTCTCTTTTTTTTTTTTTTTTTTTTTTAAAGCAGAAGCATAATTCGCTGGCTCAGCAAATGTTTTTCCCTGTTATAGTTTGGGAAAGAAGGAGACTTGGAGGCCTTGTTTACCCTCAGCCCTTCCTCCCGCCCCCGACTGTACCATTAAATCCTAGATTCTGGGGTGACTGAAAAGGATAGGGAATAAATTAGTAATTGTCAAAATGTTTTCCCCATATTATGCATGGCAGCACTTGCTACTTTCTTTTAAGTTGATAACAATCAGCTCAGGGGTTTGCTCTGCTTGCAAGGTCACTGCAAGAATGAACATTGAACTTTGGACTATACCTGAGGGGTGAGGTAAACAACAGGACTATAAATATCAGAGTGTGCTGCTGTGGCTTTGTGGAGCTGCCAGAGTAAAGCAAGGAGAAAGGAAGCAGGCCCGTTGGAAGGGGTTGTGTAAGTAGGAACTTCGTGTTTTCTGATACTTTATTCTTTTAGAGTTTGGTAAATATTTTTTGAGTCTGATAAATTGTTTTTTTCCATAGAATAGATTCAGAAAACAGGTGGATAGAGGAAATAAAAATAATAAAAGAGAAAAAGAATAAGAGTCTGAACTTGGGTGTGGTAGGTGAAGTTCCCAGTGCGCACATTTGTCAGTTCTTGATTTCTGCCCTGTCTTCTGCACAGCTGAGAGCAGAGGAAGCTGGAGAAATCCAAACGTTTTATTCTATAATCTGTTGTGATGTTACATAGGCAGTATTATATGTTCAAATTTAAATATTTTCCACTGAAGGGCAGAGTAAGAACAAACAGGGAAAAAACCCAGCCATTTGGATTTGAAGAGCAGACACTGAAATATGCTCATTCTAGTGTTGTAGAAATGTCCAGGGATATTGTGAGCAGTTTCAGAAGAAAAAGTGGTGGAGTGGGGTACAGTAGGTTCAGTCCACAGTGCAGAAGTGGTCACCCTTAAAGAAGCTAAAACCCATGTCAACAATTAGGTGGTCTGTGATTAAATGCAAACTTTTGTATTTTAAATGGTGAATGAGAGCATTCGGGTGAATTAGGGGCTTTCAGATGCTGGCCTAAAGTTCAGAGGTGGAGGACAGAGAAAGTTTGTACATATCCTGCTTTTTAATGAGGAATTTTACATAAATGTAGGTCTGAATGTGGCCATGAAATTTAAGTTTCGCAATTGAAAAGTGGTGACATAGTGAAATTTACAACTACTTTTCAATTCTTATTGGATCAGCTTCCAGGAAACCCAATTTTGTTATTTATCTTCATTATTTTTATATAGCTGTCTGACAACTATAATTATCAAAGGTTTATTGTGTAGGAAATAATTTTAAGAAAACAAAATTGAGCAGCCTGTTGATTATGACAGAAGAAATCCGAAAGTGTGAACTCTTAAGCTACAACTCTCTGCCAATGGGTTATTTTTTCATCATAAACCTAAATGAGGGAAATGAGTGAAACAGTCTTTTCATTTGTATTCACCATTCAGCTACTTGAAATATGTGCTCTGGGCTGGACGCGGTGGCTCACGCTTGTAATCCCAGCACTTTGGGAGGCCAAGGCAGGCGGATAACGAGGTCAGGAGTGTAAGACCAGCCTGGCCAACATGGTGAAACCCCGTCTCTACTAAAAATAAAAAATTAGCAGGGCGTGGTGGCGGGCGCCTGTAATCCCAGCTACTTGGGAGGCTGAGGTAGGAGAATTGCTTGAACCTGGGAGGCGAAGTTTTCAGTGAGCTGAGATTGCGCCATTGCACTCCAGCCTAGGTAACAGAGCAAGACTCCGTCTCAAAAAATAAATAAATAAATAAATAGATAAATAAACATGTGCTCTGTGACAAAGTGAAAAAACCAAGTGCTGATTTTTTGCCAAGGTTCTGTAACTACTGGATTTGTGGTCTAGGAAACAGAGAAAACCTAGCCTTTCTATTAAGAAATAAAACAGCTTGAATTATTTTTATGTTTTCTTTGGCATCTTAGTGCATAAACAAAAATAGTTGGCGGCTATAGTTATTACAAGGTGATCTATCTAAAAACTCTCAATATATTGCAGTAGCTAAGATGTAGCTTAGGATTTGACAAAACTAGTTTTAATCCAGTCTCTCTTGTGACTGACTTTCTCTCCGTGTGATCATAGACAAGTTACCTAAACTCTTAGCCATGGTTTTTCTCAGCTGCAAAAGGGGATAATGGTCACATAATTGTTTTAAGGATTAACTGACATGATATATAAAAGTGCTTAGTGCCACCTGAATATATTTGTATAAAAGTTAAATAAACATTAGCTATAATAAGGATAATTGTATTATCATTGTAAATACCATTCTAGAGGAATTTTCTAGAAGTAGTCCAAATATATCTTCTTCTTCTTAAAATATTAGAATATTTTAAATATTAAAATAAGTAGTTGGAGTGGTCTTAAATAAGTTAATTTGTCCTCTCTCTCTACCTCTCTCACCTCACTCTGTCTAGTTTTTTCTCTTCCTTTAGTCAAGTTCTTATCAAGATATTATATATAGGTAGGAGTTTTGATGTGTTAAATAATGTGAAAGACAATCAGGGTTAAAAATTCTATCTATATCTACCTGTGCATTAAAGCCCAGATCTATCTGATTTTAGCTTTTCTATTCTTCTCTTAATTCTGGGCTCACTGTAAGTAATTTACCATTAGCTCCCCACCTCCAAAGAAATGCATCTGCTTTTAAAAATTTCAAATCAGTGCTTGAAAATATATTGACTTCCCAGTTTTCAAATTTTGTCCTGATCTCTCCCCAGAGATTCTTACATCAAAATGAGCCTGAATTACTTGTGAGGATTTTTCTTTGCTCCTCTCTGCTGAATGTGTTCTTTTTTTTAATCACCTGTCTACAGTTCACCTGTTTTTGAACATCTCTGTTTAGAGAGCTAGCCCTAGTTTTGAGGATATTTCTAGTCAGGTATTTAAAAGCATTTTAATTTCGTTGCTCAGAGGAAGCATCTTTTTACCAAAGAAAGTGCTGTCTAGTCTTAGGAATTTTCTAGTCATAGGAACTTTCCAATAAATAGGCTAATTGAGTGTGGATTTCAAAGAGTCTTAAATGGTAGAGGGGGCAGATGTGTGATATTTCTACTTGGTTAGATACATACAGCCAGACTTCAAGGAATAAGCGAAACAAAAGGGAGCCATACCCAAGAGATAAATATAGAATGTTTGAACTTGAAGAGCTAAGGGCCCGACATGAGCCACATTCATGTTGGTATACTGTCTTCTCTGCCATCGTCTTTTTTCCTTGGTTCTTTTTGCTGGCTCTTTTCATTTCTGTGCAGAATTCTCTATTTATCCCTTTCTTCTTCTTCTGTTTTTTTTTTTTGAGACAGAGTCTCGTTCTGTCGCCCAGGCTGGAGTGCAGGGGCACGATCTCGGCTCACTGCAAGCTCCGCCGCCCGGGTTCACACCATTCTCCTGCCTCAGCCTCCTGAGTAGCTGGGACTACAGGCGTCTGCCACCACGCCTGGCTAATTTTTTTTTTTTTTGTATAATTTTAGTAGAGACTGGGTTTCACCGTGTTAGCCAGGATGGTCTCGATCTCCTGACCTCGTGATCCGCCAGCCTCGGCCTCCCAAAGTGCTGGGATTACAGGCATGAGCCACCGCACCTGGCCTATCCCTTTCTTCTTGGAGGATAGAAAGAACAGTCAGAACTTGGTGTGTCTCAAACAAAAGTTAGGTTGTGTTTGCAGAATGTTATATAAGTCACAGACTTATTTATATAAGCCACAGTCTGAACATAACTTTCTGGAGACAGAATTCATGGGCTAGGTATTTTTAGGAAGTGGAATTATGTCTGCAGGATTTATAGAAATTCATAGTTAGGACTGTGAAGTTAACTATGAAGAAGAGTGACAGGTTTTCTCTTTTACAGGACAACCCCAGCAATGTGGAGAAGCCTGGGGCTTGCCCTGGCTCTCTGTCTCCTCCCATCGGGAGGAACAGAGAGCCAGGACCAAAGCTCCTTATGTAAGCAACCCCCAGCCTGGAGCATAAGAGATCAAGATCCAATGCTAAACTCCAGTGGTTCAGTGACTGTGGTTGCTCTTCTTCAAGCCAGCTGATACCTGTGCATACTGCAGGCATCTAAGTAAGACAGTCTTTCTGTGGCTTAAAATACCTTAAGGGGAAGGCTATTAAATACACACACGCATATAGACATAAAATAAAAGTGTAAATAATGTATTAAGTCACACTTTTAGAAAAACTATGTGTTTGCATAGAACATATTAGAAGAGAGAAACTAGGATGATACAGACCAAAATGTTTACAGCGGGTTTCCTAGGGTTATGGAAATTTTTTCTTCTTTTTGTGCACCTATATTTTATAACTTCCTACTAAATATGTATTACTTGTGTAATGAAAATGCTCTAAAATGTACTTCTGCAAATAGAACAGTTACTTCAATACAAGAGGCAGAGAAGACTGTTTTGTCAGAGTAGAAAGAACACTAGGCTTGCTATCAAAGTCTTGGGTTATTTAACAAATAAATATAAAAAATATTTGTTGAGTTATTCACCAGATATTCATTGGGTGGAATTCTCCTTACAGTCATCCAATGGTGTAGGATTGGTTCCAGGATCCCCCTCATACACCAAAATCCATGGAGCTCAAATCTTTTATATAAAATGGCATGTATAACCTATGCATATACTTTCATATGCTTTAATCATCTCTAGATTACTTATAATACCTAACACAATGTAAATGCTATGTAAGGAATTTATATACTGTATTTAGTGAATAATGAATGACAAGAAAAAAAGTCTACATGTTCACTACTATAGATGCAGCCATCTTTTTTTTTCCAACCATTTTTTATCTGTGGTTGGTTGAATCCATTCTACCTATAAGATACATTCAAAATATATACACTTCATCGTGCTAATTTGAGAACTAAATGAACCAATGTTTGTGTAAGCATAAGGTTTTAATTAAGCACAAGTTTTAAGTAATTCTAAAAATGAAAGTTTTAAAATCTTTTACAACAGTATAAAGAATAGGTGCAGTATGGGTTAATTAAAAATAAGGAGAGTCTCACATAGAAAATTAAGGAAGAGGGAGAAAAACCACTAATCAAATCAAATGAGATTATTCATTTTATGTATTTCTTCCCAAATATTTTAGATTAGAAGACCTGCGAGTAAAACTGAAGAAAGAAGGATATTCTAATATTTCTTATATTGTTGTTAATCATCAAGGAATCTCTTCTCGATTAAAATACACACATCTTAAGAATAAGGTTTCAGAGCATATTCCTGTTTATCAACAAGAAGAAAACCAAACAGATGTCTGGACTCTTTTAAATGGAAGCAAAGATGACTTCCTCATATATGATAGGTTTGTACATACACACAAACACATCCCAAATTTAAAAATAACTGTTTCGTATCTATTTATTTACTTCCCATCACACATAACAATCTTCTTTACTGTTAAATACAATGCCATATTTCAGTCTTCATCTCATATAATCTCTCTTTAACATTTAGAAGTAAAAATCACTCCTTATTTTTGAAATACTCTCATTTTAAAAAATTTCTATGACACTATACCCTGCTGGTTTTCCCCATATCCTTCCTCTTTTTTCTCCTCCTCCACACTTCCTCCTCTTCCACATCCTGATTTTTCTTCCTCCCACATTCTTCCTTGGTTTATTCTGTATGTGTTTGTGTTATTCAGGGCTATACAGGTTTCTGCCTATTCACACTCTGCACATTTTACCTGAGCAATCTCATCTATCCCTTGATTACAATTAAAACACATATTAGGATGACCCCATATATACAAAGCTGAAACACAATGACTGAACTCCAGACGAGTCTACTTCCTAGACATATTCACAAACATCTTAAATTTAATTATTCAAATCTGTATTGATTATCTTCTAAAACATGCTTATACTTTCACTTTTGTGTGATTTCTATATACAACCTATTGGAGGCAGATGCAGCCAACCACTAGGGCATATAATCCTATAATTTTCAGACCCTGCACTCCCAGTCATCATCCACTATTTTGCAGGACGTCACAAAAACCATCAGGTATGGCAGCCTTGCTGCCATCCACCCCTTCACAAAACTGTGTGACAGGAATGTATTACTGACTCCTTCCATCACACTTCTCACCTCAGTCAGTAGTCAAATTCTATGGGTTCTTAATCGTGAGTATATTTATCTCATATCCGTAATTATTATCTCAAGTTACTTCCTGGTGACCACTCCTCTAGATTTTTCCACTAATCTCTTCACTTGATTTCTTCTTGTTTTGTATTTAATAGTAAGTGATTTAAAATAATATATTTGCTTTTGATTATTGCCAAATAGTTTATAAACTCTTTATTCACATTTATTTTTTTTGAAATGACTTTTATTTTTGAAACGACTTTTTAAAAAGTAAGGCATGTAAAAGAGTTCACCATTCCAAGAGGAAAATACAGAAAATTGATTATCCCCGTAAATTGGCATTTCGGTTAAATAAAAAGAATGACCAATTTGTATATCCTGTACAATTCTAACCTAATTCTTTTGCAAATGAATAACCATATCTTCTAATTTTAATCTAAATAATAATTTTAAGGCTACATACCTGAATTTCTGAACTGTAAAGTGAGTTAATCATTTAGGCATGATCTGCACAAATCTACTTTTGATTCTATGAACAAATAAAACATTTTTATTTTGAGGGAATCTCAATTCATGCATTATGCCATTATAAACATTCTTAGTTGGTGCTTTGTTTTTTTTGACTCTCTGGAGTCTGGTGAGCCCTACTTGGTCTTATACTAAATTTTTAAAAATTCACATTTCATTCTTTTAGGCCTTTAAACTTCTAATTTTTAGGATAACCTAAAAGTATAACCCTTTGATAGTCACATAAAACCATATATACTAGGTAAAATGTGGGCAAGAAGAACATTTTAACCCCACCATTTCTGACAATGCCACATGTTCTAATACTTTCATTGTGCTGAAATTTTCATTGCATTAGATACATTTTTAAATAAATGGGCTACTGGCCAAGGCTTGGAGATCTTTTTGTTATGTGATGATTTCTTGTTGTGTCAAATTTGTGCTGCCTTAGCAGTTATGATAAGCTCAAGTGATTTTCAGAGCCTAATTTATAAGTTAGTGGTTTGGGCACTGGTAGAATTTATAAGTCAGTCACAAAATTGTATTTTACCAAGTCACAGTGATGACATTTTTGATATTATATAGTGACATATCTATAACATTTCAAAATACTAGTATTAGACTAATTATAGTGTTGCTATGACCTGACCTGGTGTGCAGTGCCTGGGAGCTCATTTGTAGCTCTCATCCAGAGAAATTTAGTAAAGGCGTGAAAGGGTCTTAGTTATGACCATTAAACCTATAATACGTATCCCAGACTGTATTTGAGTAGGATCGTGATACAGAAAATATTATAGTGACATTGTATTTGTCCTTTTTCTTAGATGTGGCCGTCTTGTGTATCATCTTGGTTTGCCTTTTTCCTTCCTAACTTTCCCATATGTAGAAGAAGCCATTAAGATTGCTTACTGTGAAAAGAAATGTGGAAACTGCTCTCTCACGGTATTTTTCTGAATTATTTTTCTGGGGAGAAAAGAGGAAATCTTTTAAGAGTTTATCATGAAACACTTATTTAAAAAACTCAATGCTTTTGCAGGTGTACTAAAAATAAATAACAATAATTTTTATAATTAAACACACATCCTGTCATCTAACCTCTACTTTATTTATTTATTTATTACTATTACTATTATTTTTGAGATGGAGTCTGGCTCTGTTGCCCAGGCTGGAGTGCAGTGGCGCGATCTCGGCTCACTGCAAGCTCCGCCTTCCGGGTTCACGCCATTCTCCTGCCTCAGTCTCCCGAGTAGCTAGGACTACAGGCGCCCGCCACTACGCCCAGCTAATTTTTTGTATTTTTAGTAGAGACGGGGTTTCACTGTGTTAGCCAGGATGGTCTCGATCTCCAGACCTTGTGATACGCCCGCCTCGGCCTCCCAAAGTGCTGGGATTACAGGTGTGAGCCACCGCGCCCGGCCTAACCTCTAGTTTAAAACATCTTTTGAAGATCGACGTTGCTGCCTTTATCTAGAAGAGCTTTAGAAATTAAAAATCAATGTATTGTATTTCAGTTACCACCAAATGACGTTGCATGGGCATAAGTGCTCAAAAAATTTAGTCAACACAAAAAAGCAATGTTATTGTAGTATCCTGAACATGTTAGCACAAGAACATAAAAATAGCAAAGCTTACGTAACACAGCATTACTTGGAATGGAACTGGGGCCAGAAACTACTTAATTTATTGAAGATGCAAGGCTATCAGATTTTTCCTGAAGCCCTTCCACTGCCTGCCCATCTGCAGTTTGAGTTTACTTCAAAATGGAGTAAGTTTTCTACTCATTACTGGTATTTATTTCCTAACAACCATGAAAATATTTCTTCCTTGTTATGAGAAGAACTATATTTAAATCTTTTTTAAATAAAAAAGGCACTCAAAGAATTTAATTTGTATTAACTAGACTTGTTTTCATTCATAACAAAAAGGAAAATAATTCTAAACAATGTTCCATTGAGAAGTCAGATTGGGAAAATTTGAACTTAGGTTTAAAAACAATTCACAATTTTATCTGTAAGTTGTATTTCCTTCAGATTTTCCCCAGCTCTAAAGAAAGCTGCCTCAAATTTTTAACGAATTTAATTAATTAATTTAGTTGTTAAGGAGTATAAGTTACTTACTCTAGTTATGTAATTTTCACATTTTAATCTTTATAATGATCTTTTGAGGGTTATTTTACTATTTTTAAAGATGAGGAGACTGAGGTAATGGAAGAAAATACTAAGAGTAATGAAAGAAAAGTACTAACTCAACCTATACTAAGCATTTAATAAATACTAATTATAATGATTCCTCATATTTTGGGATTATTTCTGCATTTCTCATTTGTGCAAATGCTTGCTAGTTATAAATATACCCAGTTATATTGAAAAAGGCAGTTAATAGTTACCACAATATGCTTAAAATGTGTGAATCATCTGTAAATACGAATTACAGATCAGACACTATTAGTATCTGATATGCCAAATCAGATTGGAGTTTTTCTATTTCATTGTCTCCTAGATACCACTGATTATATGACATCTTATGTACTATTTAGGAAAAAAAAATGCTGCTAATTAAACTAGGATACAGTGAGAAAACACCACCAACAGTATGGTACATTCTAATTTTAGAGATATTAAAATCTAAAGAAATATGCATCACATAATCAGTAAAATATAGTAATTCGTTTCTGAAATTAGACTACTGGCAGGGTGCGGTGGCCCACGCCTGTAATCCCAGCACTTTGGGAGGCCGAGGTGGATGAATCACGAGGTCAATAGATCGAGACCATCCTGGCCAACATGGTGAAACCCCATCTCTACTAAAAATACAAAAATTAGCTGAGCGTGGTGGCACATGTCTGCAATCCCAGCTGCTTGGGAGGCTGGGGCAGGAGAATCACTTGAACCTAGGAGGTGGAAGTTGCAGTGAGTCGAGGTCGTGCCACTGCACTCCAGCCTGGCGAAAGAGTGAGACTCCGTCACTAAATAAATAAATAAATGAAAGAAATTAGACTACTACCATAGGTATTTGTGTTTGTTTAAACCTTGAACACTTTGAACATTACACAGTATATTTTAAACATGTATCAAATTGTTTATAAGTTTGTAAGCAAACACTATTAGCTTCTAATGTAGAAGTAATTCAGAAATAACCAAATAAAGTACCACTTAGTAGTTGTATGCTAAAATTTAATGGAATTTATAACCTTTTAAAATCTTCAAAACATCAAAAGCATATCAGTTAGTTAGTCTTTGGGTTCTAAGTTGATTTCGTAATTTTATTTGCAAATTAGCCTTAGGTTGAGATTTACTGTTACATTTCTGTATCAATAGGCTTTGAGTCTCTGATTAGTAGGTACCACAAAACAGTAAAGACTTCCAGTAAATTAAAGAACTAGGATCACGTGGAATGGATATTATGGTCAATGGGAGTCGGGCAGTAATTTGCTATTTTCAGCTGACAGCCTTATGGTAGGGAGACATTAGCAAAGCTTTGGTGAAGTTCAAAACATCTCCTGGCATAGGTTGAAGTATGAAAAACTAACACATTTGAGCAGAGTTTATTAGCATTTTTGAATTATCAGAGATAATATTAGATTACAGTATCATATAGTATTAGATAAGATGCACCGTTGACACAGGTATAGAAGTTTCCATATAGTTCAACTGATTTTTTATTTATTTTTATTTTTTTGAGATAGGGTCTGACTCTGTCACCCAGGCTGGAGTGCAGTGGCACCATCTGAGCTCACTGCAGTCTCCACCTTGCAGGCTCAAACGATCCTCCCACCTCAGCCTCACAAGTAGCTGGGACTACAGGCATCTGACACCACACCCAGCTAATTTTTGTATATTTTGCAGAGACAGGATCTCACCATGTTGCCCAGGCTGGTCTCCGACTCCTGAGCCCAAGTAATCTACCCGCCTTGGCCACCCAAAGTGGTGGGATTACAGGCATGAGCCACCATGCCCGGCCCAGATCAACTGAATTTAGGATTTGATATTAGTTTGATTTTCCTGCAATCCAAGTTCCTTTTGCCAGTTTACTTCATTTGCTTCTGCAAATATAAGTACAGTGGTTTGGCTTTCTTTTTAAGCCTTTAATAAAATGTCTAGGTGTTGAGACTAACATTAGACTCTTTCTCATTAATATAATACAAAGCCAGCTCGATTCTAATTAACTAGTTGGAATTTCACATATGTTAGCTCTACAAATCATTTTTCACGCATTATTCCTATCTCTATAAGCTTGTTAAAAAGTGATTTATAAATTTGTTCCAGACTCTCAAAGATGAAGACTTTTGTAAACGTGTATCTTTGGCTACTGTGGATAAAACAGTTGAAACTCCATCGCCTCATTACCATCATGAGCATCATCACAATCACGGACATCAGCACCTTGGCAGCAGTGAGCTTTCAGAGAATCAGCAACCAGGAGCACCAAATGCTCCTACTCATCCTGCTCCTCCAGGCCTTCATCACCACCATAAGCACAAGGGTCAGCATAGGCAGGGTCACCCAGAGAACCAAGATATGCCAGGAAGTGAAGATTTACAAGATTTACAAAAGAAGCTCTGTCGAAAGAGATGTATAAATCAATTACTCTGTAAATTGCCCAAAGATTCAGAGTTGGCTCCTAGGAGCTGCTGCTGCCATTGTCGACATCTGATATTTGAAAAAACAGGGTCTGCAATCACCTGACAGTGTAAAGAAAACCTCCCATCTTTATGTAGCTGACAGGGACTTCGGGCAGAGGAGAACATAACTGAATCTTGTCAGTGACGTTTGCCTCCAGCTGCCTGACAAATAAGTCAGCAGCTTATACCCACAGAAGCCAGTACTAGTTGACGCTGAAAGAATCAGGCAAAAAAGTGA
The DNA here is from genome assembly GCF_028858775.2 of Pan troglodytes. Taxonomy (NCBI): domain Eukaryota; kingdom Metazoa; phylum Chordata; class Mammalia; order Primates; family Hominidae; genus Pan; species Pan troglodytes. Next base: position 69,998,750 of record NC_072402.2, read on the forward strand.
GAATGACCTTCAAACTAAATATTTAAAATAGGACATACTCCCCAATTTAGTCTAGACACAATTTCATTTCCAGCATTTTTATAAACTACCAAATTAGTGAACCAAAAATAGAAATTAGATTTGTGCAAACATGGAGAAATCTACTGAATTGGCTTCCAGATTTTAAATTTTATGTCATAGAAATACTGACTCAAACCATGTTTTTTATGATGGGGCAACTGAAAGGTGATTGCAGCTTTTGGTTAATATGTCTTTTTTTTTCTTTTTCCAGTGTTCTATTTGCTTTAATGAGAATAGAAACGTAAACTATGACCTAGGGGTTTCTGTTGGATAGTTAGCAGTTTAGAATGGAGGAAGAACAACAAAGACATGCTTTCCATTTTTTTCTTTACTTATCTCTCAAAACAATATTACTTTGTCTTTTCAATCTTCTACTTTTAACTAATAAAAGAAGTGGATTTTGTATTTTAAGATCCAGAAATACTTAACACGTGAATATTTTGCTAAAAAGCATATATAACTATTTTAAATATCCATTTATCTTTTGTATATCTAAGACTCATCCTGATTTTTACTATCACACATGAATAAAGCCTTTGTATCTTTCTTTCTCTAATGTTGTATCATACTCTTCTAAAACTTGAGTGGCTGTCTTAAAAGATATAAGGGGAAAGATAATATTGTCTGTCTCTATATTGCTTAGTAAGTATTTCCATAGTCAATGATGGTTTAATAGGTAAACCAAACCCTATAAACCTGACCTCCTTTATGGTTAATACTATTAAGCAAGAATGCAGTACAGAATTGGATACAGTACGGATTTGTCCAAATAAATTCAATAAAAACCTTAAAGCTGACTTTGTTTGTTATATAGGCTGTATGCATATATTGAAAACAGAAGTGAAACTTTTGATTGCTTTTAAATAAATACCAACTAATGAATTTACTGCTAAACTCAAAACCGTCTACGCTTAAGGTGAGAATCTTTGCCAACAGAAAGGCGTTGCTCTAAATCGCGAATGGTATTACGAAGAATTGCAATCTCCTTGTTTTTTTCTTCTTGAAAATGTTGAAGTTTCTAAACGAAACAAAAAATTTGTTATTACAATTCAGAAATAATAAAATTTAGTACAAGGAACAACAAAATAAAGAAATGCACTTCTGCTATTGGTATTTTAAAAAATACCTTATATTGTTAATAAGAATTAGATGATTTTTATAGAAACATGCTTAGAAAGTTTTCTTAAGCAACAAATACTGAGAGGAAAACTCACATACCCTTCTGTAGATACTTTGTGGCAAAACAGTAGAATCCTGATATGATTTTGATTTAGTCTGAACTCTTGCTAGTTTGGCATCAAACTGAATCAAATTGAAAAGAAAGTTATTGAAACTCTAGACAATTAGAAACAATTGTTTCTATAATTATAATCCATGTTACCCTTGACATGTAATCTGTTATTCAGGTGTATATTACAGTATAGACAATAGAAAAAATCTTTAAGAAATAATTTTTCAGAAAGAGCAAAGAACAGAAAAACAAGATTAACCCTGACTGCATGGTAAAATTACCTGGAGAGGTTTTTTTTTTTTCTTTGTTTTTAAAGTACCAAATGCCTGGGCACTACTTTAGAGATTCTGGTGTACAGTTAGCATCATCTTTTTCTCAAAACATCACGTGATTCTATAGTGCAGACAGGGTTTAGAATCTAGTTTAACTTAAATATAGGTAAAAATATTTTTACGTTAAAATGCGTGTATTATAAAGAAAATGTAATAAACAGTCATGGAAGAAAACCTCACGTAGCTTTCTGCAGGAACTTTGAGGCTGAACAGTAGAATTTGAATATGATCTTGTCGATATAGTTTGAACCCTTGCTGGTTTGAATTAAACTGAATCAGGTTAAAAAAAGTTCTCATAGGCCATTCTTACAGGCCAATTTTTTTTTGTTTTTCCACAATATTCCATTATATAACTCTTCTCTTCAGATTTAGTTAACATAGCCTCTCTGAGGACTAAGAATAAACTCTGAGATTATGCTCTGGTTTGAGGAGAGAAATGGTTAGGTACAATGAACACAAATAAGGAGCTGTGTATACCAGTCAAATAATAGACCAGTGATAAGGCCCAAATGGCAAACAAAATGCAAATTTCCAAACAGAGGAGGATTAGAAGTTGGTAGTAGATCTTGAAACATGGCCTATTAATTTCAGTTGGCCATTCAGCCTTTGCTGTGGTTTGTGGTACACTTGGTCAGATGGCAGCAGCAGCAGCAGCACCAGCAGCAAAGGGTATCTAAAGTCAACATCAGTCCTCTTTCTGCCCAGTGATTACTCAAGGTAACTCACCAAGTACCCTGGGGATTCCAAAGTTTCAGGAATATGAGTAGTATGTGATTTTAATTAAGACTTGTGAATTCTTACAAGGTAAAATGAAAGTTGGGGTGGGGGGAAGCAACGGAAGAATGATGGAAGGGTAGATTGATAGGGTCTAGAAAACATTTAAAGGACAAATATTTTGTCAAAGTACATTTGAGATTGTGATATCCGGTTAAATGAACTACTCGACTGTTTGTTTATTTATTTTATTTTTTTAGTTCTATTGCCCAGGCTGGAGTGCAGTGGCACAATCTCGGCTCACTGCTAAGTCTGCCTCCTGGGTTCAAGTGATTCTCCTGCCTCAGCCTCCTGAGTAGCTGGATAACAGGCATCTGCCAACACGCCCAGTTAATTTTTGTGTTTTTTTTAGTACAGGCAGGTTTCACCACGTTGGCCAGGTTGGTCTCGAACTCCTGACCTCAGGTGATCCGCTCGCCTCGGCCTGCCAAAGTTCTGGGATTATAGGTGTGAGCCACCTGGCCTACTCAAGACTTTTGAGCAAAGAGTTAGAGCCTCAGCCTTTGAGACGCCCTATTAGAAGTCCCTTAAAAAAAATATTGTAGGAATTTGGTTTGTTTGCCCCCAGGATATATATTCTTCCAGAAAGTTATTAGGAAGAAATTTGTTTTTTTTATGAGAAATAAAGCAAAATAAATTTCTAGTTGGTTACTGGGGTTTGACAAATTTCTGCTGGGATGAGAATAAATGTGAAGCGTTAGAAACATTCTTCCCATGCTGGAATGGTAGAAATTATGAAACCTACATAGAATTTACCATAAAATGCAGATAATCCTTGAGTTTTCTGTCAGGGAAATGTGAGTGCTAAAAATACAATAGCTAAAATAAAGTTTCACTGTATTGGTTTAATAGCCAATTAGATACACTAAAGATAGAATTAGTAAGCTGGAGAATAGGTTAGAAGAAAATATCTACCCCGAGACGGGGAAAAACAAGAAAATGACATATACAGAAAAGAGCATATGAGACATAGGAACTGGTAGTAAAGTCTATGAAAGGCTGTTGTCTCTCACCTAGTGTTGGGCCTAAAGTTGCTGCAGTCAGAAAGGCCTGCAGTTAAAAGGAAAAGTTGGATGTCAAGTGGGAAATACCGAGAAGAAAAGTTCTCAGAGGAAGCAATATCCTCCCTAAAAACCAGGACCTTTCGAACAACTGAAGGGTCCACTTTCAGGTCAAGTGCTGAAAGGCAATGCAGATGACAGTTGTATGGTACGTGATTACTGCAATCATTTGGTGGAGAATGAGCACGTGTGGAGCCCTCTCACAGAATTGCTTCTAATCCTAAAATGTATCTCACTGTGATGAAAAACAATCAAAGTACAGTTTAGACTAAGGGATGTGTCCTCAAGTTTAGCAGACTCAAACACTTACTTCTAGTTGTAGCTTGATTATTTCATTTTGTTTTTCTTTTTCTTGACTTCTTAGCTTTGCATTTAACTCTGAAATTTCCATCTCCTTTTTCTCTATTAGTTCTTTGTGCTTTTCTTCATTTAATTCAACTGAATAAAATGAAATAAATAAAATTCATTTGTTAAAAATTTCAAAATTATTATGTTTGTATTTCTTTAGTGTTTTAAATCATTCCTAAAAAAGTAAATTTTATTAATGAAACATATTTTAGAAATGTTGTATGTATAGAATAGCTTTTCTATGTTTTTTACAAGACCCTGAATAATGTTTGAGACACAGAGGTCACTTGCCAAATATTTTTGAATGAATAAGGTAATTTAAACTATTAAACATCAAAGGCCTGGAAAATAAATGGGAGATACAGTGGTTGAAGAGGGACACAAAGCCTGAGTTTCTAGGTATGAAGGGCTCAAACTACTGGATGACTCTAGAGCTACATGAAGCCCCTGCTATACTATTCCATATGATCAGGCCATTCTCATGTTCACATCATATCTTTAGGCTTTATCAAATTTCTTTGACACCATGACATCTAGGATGAGAGGCTCAAGAAAATCTTTGATTTTTAACGAGAAAGGAGACAATCTACAAGCCCCACAATGAAGGGCTTCCTAGCTTTCTTTTTTTTTTATTTTATTATTATTATACTTTAAGTTTTAGGGTACATATGCACCATGTGCAGGTTAGTTACATATGTATACATGTGCCATGCTGGTGTGCTGCACCCATTAACTCGTCATTTAGCATTAGGTATATCTCCTAATGCTATTCCTCCCCCATCCCCCCACCCCACAACAGTCCCCAGAGTGTGATGTTCCCCTTCCTGTGTCCATGTGTTCTCATTGTTCAATTCCCACCTATGAGTGAGAACATGCGGTGTTTGGTTTTTTGTCCTTGCGGTAGTTTACTGAGAATGATGATTTCCAATTTCATCCATGTCCCTACAAAGGACATGAACTCATCATTTTTTATGGCTGCATAGTATTCCACGGTGTATATGTGCCACATTTTCTTAATCCAGTCTATCATTGTTGGACATTTGGGTTGGTTCCAAGTCTTTGCTATTGTGAATAGTGCCGCAATAAACATACGTGTGCATGTGTCTTTATAGCAGCATGATTTATAGTCCTTTGGGTATATACCCAGTAATGGGATGGCTGGGTCAAATGGTATTCTGATATAGATATTTAGATAATAAATTTGTAGATCCTATTCTGTATGATTTAAACCTTTGAAATAGGTTGAAATTTACTTTTTCATTTATGATATGGTCAACTTTCTTAAATGTTCCATGCACACTTGAAAATAATACGTATTCCGCATTTATTGGGTATATCATTTATGTCAATTAGTATCAGTTGTTTATTTTGTTGCTTAAATTTTCTATATCATTACTAATTTTGCATATTTGTATGTACTTTTCTACCACTAAAAGGTGAATTAAAGTCTCTCATTATGATTGTGGATTTGTCTGTCACCTACTAGTTCTGCGAATTTTACTTGGTGCATATACATTTAGAATTGTTGTTTTATTTCCCTGGTAAATCAAACACTTTACATCACAAAATATCCATCTTTTGCTCTAGAACTGCTTCTTGCTTTAAAGTATACTTTGTCCAATATTAGTATAGCTATGCCAGCTTCATGTTGGCTACTATTTGCATGTTATATCCTTTTCCATCTTTTATTTTAAATCTTTCTATAGTTTTGTATTTTAGGTATATTGAAAGCAGCATAGTAGCAGATTTTTATACTTATTCAATCTGGCAATCTTTGTCTTTTAATTGGAAATTCATTCAAGTTTAACTTAATGCATTTAGTAATATATTTGGGTTTAAATCAACTAGCTTATTATTTGTTGGCTTTTACATTTTATGTTCATTTCTCTCTTCTCATCTTCATTTAGACAGAATAACTATTTTTACTTCCCTTTTTTCCTCCTCTGTTAGATTGATAATCATTAGCTTGATAAATATTCTTTTATTCTTCCTTTAGTGGTTACCTTAGAGTTTATAGCATGCATACTTGACATATTAGAATTTAATAAAATTAGTACTTTTATCACTTTATGGACATGATACAAACCTTAAAAACATTTTAACTCCATTTATTCCCCCTTTTGTCTTTGGTGTTTTTGTACTATGTTAACTTAGCTAAATTAGAACTATGTTTTCCAGAATTCCCTTGTCTATATGTTCTAAGGTAGAGTTAGCCGTAAGAGAAATCTCCACAAGGTTTGGAAGATGGAAGTATAGCAAGAACTAATTTTCTCTGATGTTTAGTATAGGATGCTGGGCAGTGTTTCAGTTCACACATGGTGTTGCTGGCCTTCCGGCTCACCAAATCAGCAGCTATTATTTTTTGAAGGTCAATGTAGAGCCCCAGGGAACAGTGCAATTTATACAAGTTGTCACTTATCAATGGATCATCTCAGTGATAAGGAAAAACATTTGGTTCCACAGCTTCTTAAGCTCCCAACAGATTTCTTTTTTTAGCTGCTAGAAGTCTCAGGCCAGGTGTCCTTGAAGCTCAATGGCGTAGGGCACCATCTTTTCCTGCAGGTCGTCATGTCATTAAGGTCGAAGGAGGTATAAGAAAGATGCAAATTCCAGTTTGTTCTCAGTATTTCCACTTGATATCCAACTTTTCTTTTTACCTGTAGGCCTTTCTGACTGCAGCAACTTTAGGCCCAACACTAGATGAGAGACAACAACCTTTCACAGACTTTACTACCAGTTCCTATATCTCACATGTTCTTTTCTGTATATGCCATTTTCTTGCTTCTCCCTGTCTCAGAGTAGATATTTTCTTCTAACCTGTTCTCCAGCTTACTAATTCTATCTCCAGTGTATCTAATTGGCTATTAAACCAATACAGTGAAACTTTATTTTTACCTACTGTGTTTTTAGCACTTACTTTTCCATCTACTTCTCTAGTATAATTTCCAGTTCTCCATAAAAATTCCCTAAGTCCAGCTGAGCTTGGTGGCTCACACCTGTAATCCCAGCACTTTGGGAGGCTGAGGCAGGTGGCTCACCTGAGGTCAGGAGTTCGAGACCAGCCTGACCAACATGGTGAAACCCTGTCTCTACTAAAAATACAAAAATTAGCCAGGGATGGTGACACGTGCATGTGGGCCCAGCTACTCAGGAGGCTGACGCAGAAGAATTGCTTGAACCTGGGAGGTGGAGGTTGCAGTGAGCCGAGATGGCAACACTGCACTCCAGCCTGGGTGACAGAGTGAGACTGTGTCTCCAAAAAAACAAACAAAAAAAATTCCCCAAATTCTTTATTTCTTTGATTATATTAATCAGAGTCATTGTAAATTATATATCTGATAATGCCATTATCTGGATCATAAATGAATTTATATTTATTTCCTTTTAAAAATGTTTATAATTGAGCTTGCTTAGGTTTTTTTGTATTTTTAAAGTCAGATTTACTGCAGCATAATTCATATATAGCAAAATCTCTTTTGAGGCGTACAGTTTGAGGAGTTTCGAGGACCATATACAAGAATCTAACCATCACCACAATCAGGTAAAATTTTTCTATCACTTCAAAAGGAGCCCTTGTGCCCCTTTATAATCTATCCTTTTGCTCAAATACTGGCACACATTGATCTGATTTTTGTCACCATAATTTTCGTTTTCAAGAATGTTGTATAAACAGAATTATATCGTATGTGGACTTTTGTGTCTGGCTTCTTTGATTTAGCATATTGCTTCTGAAGTGATTGTAATGTTGAATGTATCAGCAGTTTGTTGCTTTTTATTGCTGAGTAATTTCCATTACATGGATGTACCATGATTTGTTTATTTATGTTAATGGATTTGCTAGATTCCACGTTTGGGCCATGATGAATAAGGTTGCTGTAAACATTCACAAACAGGTCTTTGGGTAGACATATGCTTTCATTCCTCTTGGGTAAATACCAGGAGTGCGAATGCTGGGTCAGATGGTGTGTTATGTGGCGGCCATGACAATGAGCCTCTCAGATCTCAGGAATCCTAACTGATCACTTGCCCCAGCTCCTGCACTCTAAAATCCATTACTGCATTTAAGCTGAGGCCATGCTTCTATGGTTGCAACTAGTCAATGACAGGGTATGGAAGGAATACTACTGTGGGCCAATTCTGGGAGATGTCTAATCCTATCTTGGTGTTTCCTCCTTTAAGGACCTGAACTAGCACAAGGAAACAGGTATAATGGGGTTCTAAGATGGGCTCACTTACCACTTTCTGGGCAATGAAGAAGCCATCCTTAGTGGTATGTGGAGCACTGGTAGTTCCTAGTATACAATGGTGTTAATAATTACTACAGATTTCACCAGAAGTAATCTGGAAAAATGTTCTGGTGGTGGGGAATGCCTCACAAGACATTAGTTATCATTAAGACATTTGAAATATGGATGGAAATAATGCCCACAAACGCAGTAGAGTTATCTGGTTACTGCTAAATTAAATTGACATTATACTAAAGGATAATGAGAAATTGAGGGCTGTTAGCAAAAAGTTACAGAATTAAAGAATAAATGTGAGAGTGAGAGATCTCTTTGGTAGCTTACAAACATGTCCTTACCTCTGGTAATGGAACACCAAACACAGCTAAGCAACAGAAAATCTAATAGATTTGAAGAACTCCAGAGATGTTTAAATGCTTAGCCAAAGCAGTTCCACTATGATAAAATTTGGACCCCGGTTGGAAAGACCTGAGATCCTGAAAAATAGAATGGAAACATGTGGATGGATGCCTCTGAGGATGCTGGCTCTAAAGATTTCCCTAAGCCCTTGGAGTCTGAAGAGGTGGCCCACTCTTTCCTAGTAAAAGCTAGCAATTCCCCTGTGGTGAAGGATGCAGAGGCTGCTCTCAGAAGCTGCCTCGATCTCCTCTTTTGGCTGTTAGGTCAATAACTAGGGTCAAGATGCACCATAACTTGGCTGGGAGATAAGGGAGAAAAGTGATTATATCTAAAAGTATCTGCAAGAATTATCTAGGTTGTACTGGGAAGAGCTATGTGAGTATCCCTGAGAACAGATTTTGAGGCTGCTGGATCAAAGAAGATAGAAAGTAAGACTAGGTAAGCAAGAATTCATTGACTCAGCATTACTCTTCAGGGACAACAGACGTAATATCCTAGCAAGGGCCCTAGGAGATGGGGCAAATGCTCTGCTAGAGTGGCCTTAAACCTCTAAAGAAAGCAATGACCAAAGCTGAGTGAAGTGAAAATATCTGAGCTGCCTGACAGATAGTAAAGAAAGAAATAAGGAGGCTGTAGAAAGTTGGCATGCTAGTAGGAATATATTACATGAGGTAAGACAACCTACAAAAGGATTATGTTCTTCAGGAGGGCCCAGAAGACACATTATTAGCCAAGGCCACCAGAAATGTGCTGGTGAGGGGTAAAAAAGTATCACAAAAAATTCAGTGGTCAGTCTCCTTTGCAAGCCAGGGTTGACAGTAAAATAGGTTGCCATAGAGCTAGGTTCATTAATACCCATGGGGATGGCAGGCCTCTCCACCACAAAGTAATAAAAGCCAGATGATAGTGCTTAACTGCCAAAAGGCAGGAGGCCACAATTACCAAATTACCAGGAAGGCTGAGAGCAGCCAAAAAGACTTGATGTGCAGATAGTTGTAGAGATAGTTAATAGATGGATAGCCAATTCTGCTTAACAGGTACTACAATTAAAAAAAAACAAAAACGGAAGAACACAAGGCTAGGGTACATGCCTCAATTAAAAAATTATCATCCTTTTCTCAGTCTCCAGACCTGAACCAATTTTGGGATCTGGAACCCATTGGCTAAATATATGGTCAGGTCACTAGGAAGAACACTTAAATAATACTTCTAGGTATCCCTTTAGGAAGAGAGGCCAACAAGAACCACAGAAGAGTTGCTACATGAACTCATGTAGAGAAGTAACTCTGTGTAGTACAGTAGGTGGAGTGTTGTAGCCATGAAAATGCACCTATTAGATCTCCAATTTCGGAGAGCATAATTGACTCCCTGTTTTCATGACCATGTTTACGCTGAGGTCATACTTCTCAAGAGCTACTCCCAGTCAATGACTGAGCTTGATAGGGCTACGAAGGCAAGCTTATTCCTGAAAGTTGCAGAACTTATTTAATGGGCAAATTTGGCTCAACTTTGTTGAAACTTTCTTAGAAAATGTTACAATCTAACACTTTCCCTACCCAAGATCCTTCTTTTCTTCTCTTCTTCACAGAGGTTAAACCTGTATTACAGACTGACAGCTTACCCAGTCTCTCCTGGTTCCCTTCCCATTTACCCTCATAAATGTTTTCCCCAATAAACTTCTCAAATGTCTAATCCTGTCTTGGCATCTGTTTCGCAGAGGACCCAAATTAACTCACTGCATTTTTAAAAAACTGCCAAACTATTTTTAAAGTGACTGTACCATTTTATAGTCCCAGTAATAATGTTTCAGAGTTCCAGTTGCTCCATTTGGCATTATCAACATGGCATTGATAATTTTTAAGATTTTACCTGTTCTAAAAGGTGTGAGGTTTTAATTTGCATTTTCCTACCTACTAATTATGTTGAGTATCTTTTCATGGCTTATTTTTCATCTGTATGTCTCTGAACTCGAACTCCCGACCTCAGGTAATCCGCCCGCCTTGGCCTCCCAAAGTGCTGGGATTTACAGGTGTGAGCCACTGTGCCTGGCCCTTCATCTGTATGTCTCTGGGATAGTAACTGTCCAAATATTTTTGACATTTCCTTGTTGAGTTGTTTGACTTCTTCTTATTGAATTCTTAGTGTTCTTTATATATTTTTGGATATAAATCCTTTATCAAATATCCATTTCCAAGTATATGGATTGTCTTTTCATTTTCTTAACAGTATTAAAGAACATAAATTAATAACTTTGACGAAGTCAATTTAGAACTTTTGCCTTTATTGTTGGTGCTTTTTGTTGCTTTCCAAGAAGTTGTGCCTAACTCAAGATCACAAAGATAATCTCTTATGCTTTCTTCTGGTAATTTTACAGATGTAGGTTTTACATGTAACTTATTACCCATTTTAAGTTAATTGCTGCATATGATGTGCATAAAGATAGGCTCATTAAGGAAGGTTTTCAACAACCATATAAAACTGATTAACCCTCAACATAGGCTTATGAGATCTGCTTTACTGAAGGAGGAAAATTTCATTAGTGAAATTATATTCAATATGCTTTACTATACATAAAAATTATTAATTATACATTTAATACTAATTTTAATTTTATAAGAATACTAACTGTTTCACATTAGATGACATTAAGTGTAAATACTAGGAACCAAATTTAGAAATGTTGTATTTACATGCATAAATATATAGGAAGGTACAAAACCAAAATTAAAATGCATCAAGGGGCTAGGTGCAGTGGCTCATGCCTGTAATCTCAGCACTTTGGGAGGCCGAGGCAGGTGGATTACTTGAGGTTGGGAATTCGAGACCACCCTGGCCAACATGGCTGTCTAGGAATGTTGGATGCTAGTTCTTCTCAAAGAGATCAAAGTTACTTGTAAATGGACATGTTCTGAAACGAAAACTGAGGGAAGAGAGCCAGGATCTGTCAGAGAGCCCACAGGAAGAAGCCAAAGTGCAGAAAACGAAGGCAGCAAGAGTCTAGCAGAGATCAACACCAAAGGAACTCAGAGCCCTGCAGAAAGGGTAAGTGAGGGTGCTTCTTGGCTTTCCTCACTCCTGCAACAATCTGCTGACTGCCAAACTACTAAGGAGGTCGTCTGCCCTTGTGACACTGGGCAATACTGTTGGTGGTCACTTAGGAACTTCCTGAGGAAAGAAAACCAGGTGGCTAGCTCATGCAGGCATGCCTGCATATGCCTCAGGCCTGAACTGAGATGGTGGGTGCTGTACTGGCTGTGTACCTGTCGTGGGCCACTGCTACTGCCCAGAGGATCTCTGTCTTTGCATCACCATACCACCAAATCCCCTGCAAATACACCCCACAAGCTGCTCTGAGTTTGGCAAGTACGGGGAACCTGCAGGTCCATGGGAAGCTACAGGACCACGTAGGCACAACTTCTTGGAAAGCAACAAAAAGCACCAACAATAAGGCAAAAGTTATAAATTGGACTTCATCAAAGTTATTAATTTATGTTCTTTAATACTGTTAAGAAAATGAAAAGACAATCCATAGACTTGCAGATAGATATTTGATAAAGGATTTATATCCAAAAATATATAAAGAACACTAAGAATTCAGTAAGAAGAAGTCAAACAATTCAACAAGCAAATGGCAAAAATATTTGGACAGCTACTATCCCAGAGACATACAGATGAAGGACCAGGCGCGGTGGCTCATGCCTGTAATCCCAGCACTTTGGGAGGCCAAGGCAGGCAGTTTACCTGAGGTTGTGAGTTTGAGTTCAGAAGGCTAAAAAGAGGACCTCAGTCTCTTCTGGTTTGTAAGGCTTCTGTAAGAAGTCTACTATGTTAGCCTGATTGGATTTCATTTATAGGTAATTTGGCTATTTTCTCTAGCTGCCTTTGAGGGTTTTTTTTTTTTTTTGGCATTGACCTTAAATAGTCTAATGATTATACGGCAGACTTCTTACAGAAGCCTTACAAGCCAGAAGAAACTGAGGTCCTCTTTTTAGCTTTCTTAAAGAAAAAAAAAAATGCCATCCAAGAATTTTATATCCACCAAACAAGGAAGGAGAAATAAAGTTTTTTCCAAATAAGTAGGTGCTAAAGGTATTCATCATCACCAGACCAGACCTACAAGAAATGCTCAAAGGAGTTTTAAACATGGAAACAAAAGGACAATACTTGCTACCATAAAAGCACACAGAAGTACAAAGTTCACAGATCCTATAAAACAAACAACTGAGACTATAAAGCTCACTAACAACACTCTAAAGGGAACAAAATGTCACATATAAATATGAATCATAAACAGCCTAAATGTTCCACTTAAAATACACAGATTGGCAAATTGGGTTAATAAAACAAGACTCAACCATCTACTGACTTCAAGAGACCCATCCTATGTGTAATGACACCATAGGTTCAAAGTAAAGGGGTGATGAAAGATCTACCATGCAAATAGAAAATGAAAAAGAACAGGGGTTGACATTCTTGTATCAATTAAAACAGACTTTAAACCAACAACAGTAAAAAAGACAAAGAAGGGTATTATATAATGATAAAGGCTTCAATTCAGCAATTACCTAACTACTATATAATTACCTAACTACTATTATATAATGATAAAGTCTTCAATTCAACAAAAAACTTAACGAGCAGATTTAACTGTGCCCAACACTGGAACACCCAGATTTATAAAACGAATATTATTAAACCTAAGAGAATAGATAGACAGCTATACAATAGTAGTGGGGTTGTCAATGCCCCATTGACAGATAAAAAATTCAAAATATGGATTGCAAGGAAACTCAAAGAGATCAAGAGAAAGTTGAAAACCAACACAGAGAAACCAAGAAAATGATTCAGGATATAAAAGAGGAGGTAGCCACATTTTAAAAAGCAAAACAAAACAAAAACTTCTGGAATTAAAAAATTCACTAAACGAATTTTAAAATATAGTTGAGAGTTTTAGCAACAGACTAGACCAAGCAGAAGGAATAATTTAAAAGCTTGGAGACCAGTCTACTGGATCATGGAGGCTGAAAAATAATAAAGAAACTCTGGACTTTAATTGGACTTTTGACCAAATGAACCTAATAGACATCTACAGAACATTCCACTCAACAACTGCAGAATATACATTTTTTCTCATCTGTGCATAGAACATTGTCTAAAATTGACCATATGCTTGATCATAAAACAAGTCTCAATAATTTTTTAAATAAAATTATATCAAATGTATATGTGGACCATAATGGAATAAAATCAGAAATCCATACCAAAAGGAACTTGCAAAACCACACAAATACATAGAAACCAAACAACTTGCTCCTGGTTGACTTTTGGGTAAAAAACAACAACAAAAAAAACAGAAATAAAAACTTATTTTGAAACAAAAGGAAACGCAGTCATAACATACCAAAACCTCTAGGATACACAAAAGTAGTATTAGGAGAAAAGTTTATAGCACTAAATGCCTACTTGAGGAAGACAGATGTAACATTAACAACCCAATGTTGCACCTAAATGAGCCAGAAAAACAAGAACAAACCAAACTCAAAGGTAGCAGAAGAAAAGATATAACAAAAGATCAGAGAAGAACTAAGTGAAAATGAGATGAAAACCAAACTCCAAAAATCCATACAAAGGATCAGTGAGACAAAAACTGGGTTTTTTGAAAGGACAAACAAAAGTGATAGATCACTTGCTAGATTAACCAAGAAACACAGAGAGAAACAGAAGTTTCCAAATAAGCACAATCAGAAATGATAAAGTTGACATTACAACTAATACCACAGAAATACAAAAGATCTTCAGTGACTACTATGAACATTTCTATGTGCACAAACTAGAAAATCTAGAGCAAATGGAAAAATTTCTGGAAACATACAACCTCCAGAGATTGAACCAGGAAGAAACTGAAATTCTGAACAGGCCATTAATGTGTTATAAAATTGAATAAATAATAAAAAATATACCACCACCACCAACAACAACAAAATCCCAGGACTAGAGTATTTACAGGCCAGCCAAATTCTACCACATGTACAAAGAAGAGTTGGTACCAATATTACTGAAACTATTCCAAAAAATTGAGGAGGAGGGAGGCCTCTCTAACTCATGCTATGAAACCAGTATCATGCTGATACCAAAATCTGGCAAGGACCTAATAAAAAATAAAACAACAGGCCAATATCCCTGATAAACATAGATTCAAAAATCCCCAACAAAACAGAATCCAGTAACACATCAAAAAGATAATTCATCAGGATCAAACAGCCTTATTTCAGGGATGCAAGGATGGTTCGATATATGCAAGTCAATAAATGTGATTTGCTACACAAACAGAATTAAAAACAAAAACTATATTATCATTTCAGTATATGCAGAAAAAGCATTTGGTAAAATCCAACACCCTTTATAATAAAAACCGTAAAAAATAGGCATTGAAGGAACATACCTCAAAATAACAAAAGCCATACATGACAAACCCACAGCCAACATCATCCTGAATGGGGAAAAGTTGAAAGCATGTCCCCTAAGAACTGGAACAAAACAAGGATATCCATTGTCACCACCCCTATTCAACATAGTACTGAAAGTCTGTAGCTAGAGCAATCAGGAAAGAGAAATAAATAGTAGCCATTCAAATTGGAAAAGGGGAAGTCCAATTTTATCGGTTTGCTGATAATATGATTCTACATCTAGAAAGCCCTAAAGATTCATCTAAAAGATTCTACACCTAGAAAACCCTAAAGAGTCCCCCTAGACCTGACAAATGACTTCAGTAAAGTTTCAGGATACAAAATGAATGCATCAAAATCAGTGGCATTCTTATAAACCAACAACACTCAAGCTGAGAACCAAATCAAGAACTCAATCCCATTAACAATTACCATACACACACAAAATTACCTGGAAATACATTTAACAAAGAAGATGAAAAACCTCTACAAGGAGAACAAAACAGTTTGATAATAGATGACACAAACAAATGAAAAAGCATTCCATGCTCATGGATAGGAAGAATCAATATCATCAAAATGACTATACTACCCAAAGCAATCTACATATTCAATTTCTATCAAATTAACAATGTAAGTTTTCACAGAATTAGAAAAAGCAGCTTTAAAATTTATATGGAACCAAAACAGAGCCTGAATAGTCAAAGTAATTCTAAGCAAAAAGAACAAAGATGGAGGCATCACGTTACCCTACTTCAAACTATTCTACAAGGCTATAATAGCCAAAACAGCATGGTACTAGTACAAAAATGGAAACATAGATCTGTAAAACAGAATAAAGAACCCAGAAATAAAGCCACACACCTGCAACAAACTAATGTTCAAAAATTCTACAAAAATAAACAATGAGGAAAAGATTCCCTATTTATTATAACAAACAGTGCTGGGAAAACTGGTTAGCCATATGAAAAAGAATTAAACTGGACCTCCATCCCTTACCATACACAAAAATTAACTCAAGATTGATTAAAGACTTAAGTGTAAGACCTTAAAGTATAAAAATCCTAAAAGAAAACACAGGAAAAACTCTTCTGGACATTGGCCTAGGCAAAGAATTTATGACTAAGACCTCAAAAGCAAATGCATCAAAAACAAAAATAGACAAATCGGATTTAAAGAGTTTCTGTACAGCAAAAGAAACAATCAACAGCATAAACAGACAACCTACAGAATGGGAGAAAATATTTGCAAGCCGTATATCCACCAAAGGACTAATATCCAGAATCTACAAAGAAGTTAAACAAATCAACAAGACAAAAACAACCCCAATACAAAGTGGGCAAAGAGGACTTGAACAGACACTTCTCAAAAGAAGACATACACACAGCTGACAAGCATATGAAAAAATGTTCAACATTACTAATTATCAGAGAAATGCAAGTTAAAACCACAATAAGATACCTTCTCAAACCAGTCAAAATGACTAATAGTCAAAATGAGTATTACTAAAAAGTCAAAAAAATAACAGATATTGTCAGGGATGTGGAGTAAAGGGAACAATAATGCACTGTTAATGGGAATGTAAATTAGTTTCACCCCTATGGAAAACATTACAAAGATTTCTCAAATAACTAAAAATAGAATTACTATTCAACCCAGTAATCCTACTATTGGGTATCTACCCAAAGGAAAATAAATTGTTTTATCAAAAAGACACTTGTACTTGCATGTTTATCACAGTTCTGTTAACAATAGCAAAGTCATGGAATTAACCTAAGTGCACATCAATGATGGATTGGATAAAGAAAATGTGGTATATATACACCATGAAATACTATGCAGCCGTGAAAGAGAATAAAACTGAGTTATTTGCCAACATGGTTGGAGCTGGAGGGCATCATTCTAAGTGAACTAACTGAGAAACAGAAAGTCAAATACTGCATGTACTCACTTATAAGTGGGAGCTAAACAATGGGTAGTCATTGACATAAAGATAGAAACCATAGACACTGGGAACTCCAAAAGAAGGGAGGGTGGGAGGGGTGAGGGTTGAAAAATGATCTACCACGAGTTATGTTCACTATATAATTGATGAGTTCACTAGAAGCCCAAACACCAGCATTATACAAAATACCCATGTAACAAACCCACACATTATATCTCTTGAATCAATAACAAAAAAGCAAGTTTATTTTAGACTTACCTTTTCTCTGCATGTCCTGATAAAGTTTGCTTATTTCTTTCTTATATCCCTCCTCTTTGATTTTCATTTCACTTACAAGTTTGGCAATATTATTCTTATATTCCTAAAGATTAAAATATATATTAATTTTTAAAATTTAAATATGTATATATAACTTCTGATTCCTAGAAAGGTGAAATTCTCCATTCATATTACTTTTTAAATACTTTAAAAATTCTCCATTTATGTTACTTTTTTAAAAGGTACTATAAATGTAATATAAATGAACAATTTCACCTTTCTAATAATTAAAAGTTATATCTACAAGGAAAAATATTGTTCATTGTTTGAATAATCAGCTTTGAGATAGACCCATTTTATTTTATTTTTTGTATGTATAAAGTATTTATTTTTTAATTTAAATTTTTGGCCTGGTGTGGTGGCTCACGCTTGTAATCCCAGCACTTTGGGAGGCTAAGGCAGGCAGATCACGAGGTCAGGAGATCAAGACCATCCTGGCTAACACGGTGAAACCCCGTCTCTACTAAGAATACAAAAAAATTAGCTGGGCGTGGTGGTGGGCACCTGTAGTCCCAGCTACTCGGGAGGCTGAGGCAGGAGAATGGCGTGAACCCGGGAGGCCCTGAAGCTTGCAGTGAGCCGAGATGGCACCACTGCACTCCAGCCTGGGGGACAGAGCGAGACTCTGTCTCAAAAAAAAAAATTTAAATTTTTAATTTGAAAATTAAAAATTATATATATTTATGATGTACAACATCATGTTTTAATATATGTATACATTGTGGAATGCCTAACTCAAGCCAATTAACATATCTATATTATGGATATGTTAAATATATGTTAAATATGTGAGGTATATCCATTTGCCTCACATATTTATCACTTTTTTGTGGTGAGAACATTAAAAAACTACTCTCTTAGCAATTTTGAAGTATATGATACATCGTTATTGATAACAATCACCAAATTGTACAATAGCTCTCCTGATTCTATTCCTCCTTTCCAACTAAATTTTTTTATCCTTTCACCAACATCTCCCCAATTGCTGCCTCCACCACAGCCTAACCACCACTCTACTCTCTGCTTCATGAATTCCATAAGAAAGATCAATTTCTGATCCAAGGAGATAAGATAAAGATATTACAGAAACAATGTCTTTTTTTATCTTTGCTTTCTGGATACTCATTACCAGGGTTTAGAATATTAAGGATGCTCAAAATATTTAATTTTATGAATAAATGCCACTACAGAATTAAGGTATGTTCAATATAAGCCAAAACCATACATTAGAGCCAACAAAAGGCACTGTTCAATAGCTAGCAAGCTTACTATAATGTAAGATGAGTCTCTTCGAATGCAAGCTGAACTTCTGTTTCCAAAAATTATATAAATATTCCTAATTCCCAGAGCAAGATTAAGCATTACCCATGGTAAGTGTATGCTTTATGAGGAGGCATAGAGAGAAAGATGAGTTTGGGATTTGCAAAGTGCTTGACAGCTGCCTGAGATTAGCTTCTTAGGTTGTTGAAGGATAGGGGTGATTTATTATGCTAAGAACAGGGAGAGGAGCATTGAGAGTGGTGATGGAAGACAGTTATTTTACAATTGTGAAGATAAATTTTACAACTTTACCAGGGGTATGGTCCTACATGAAGAAATTATTCAGAGGCCTAAAATGTAGGCAAGAGAAAAGGAAAGCAGGAAGAATAAAAGTTAAGTATGATAGTAATAAAAAGGCAATAATAAAGGCAAGAGGTCAATAAAAGCCTCTAATACTTAACAGCTGGGACTCACCATTGTGTTCCCAACTCCTTGTGTGTAAATACATGTATATATGTGCACACACATATATCTTGATGTATATTTCTTGAATGAATGGGAGTACCAATAAGAATTATTTAGGTAAGAACTGTTAACCTAGACCCAGTGAATAGGCTTTTGATCAACTTCCAAATTTTAATGTAAAATTATACATGTATTTATTTGTGTGTGCATGTGTGTGTGTGTGTGTGTGCACATTTTTCCCAGTGAGGATTCATAGCTTTTAATAGATATTTCATGGTATTGAGGAGGTTAAACAATTTAAAACAGGTCAAGACACACTGGCTTCTATGCCCACAATTAAAAATTGGCATACATTCCTCCATATTATCTCAGTTCAAGAGATTTTGTCTGGATTCCTGTTTGTTCTACTTATCCTGCCAGGCAACTTGTAGGAATGGACAAAGCTATTCAACTTCTCGGTTCTAATTAAAACTGGGCAGGTGAACCCAGCTGGCAATCCCACAAATTGCCATTTTCTATGTATCTAGACTTCTAGATGGGCAACTACAGAGCAGCTTTTATAAACTACTCCTGACAACTGTGTGCACTAAGCTGTTGCTGCTCTGAGAAACCACAAGAGACAAACCTATGTACCTTTCTATTCTCCACTGATTTTTGCCACAGGAAGATGTCACCAGGAAAGTGGAATGCTGCCAGTTAATTCGGTGAGACCCAGGATTTGCATTTCAGCCTCCAGGCATGAAGACTATTCTATCTGGGTTGAGCCAAGCTCTATCTCACTAGATCTTCTCTTCCATTTTAGCCTGTGCCATTCCTAAAAAATGTAATCTTTTCATTTTTCTAAGGAGACTAATCCCCAATAGGTTACAATTGGTTGTCTTCTTTTTATATGCTTTCTGGGAATTTTAAATTCCAAGGAATAGCCTCCGGTTTCACTCTTGATATAAAAAACAATGATTCTCTCTATACAAGTTGCAAAATCCTTCTACTCTCACAAATACTGCTATTGGGTACCTCCTGAGTTTGTTCCTGGGGAGTTTTCTCCATGAATTTTAGATGTGTTCAGAGGTTTTGAATTAGCAAATCTGCGTTGTCATAGTTTGCTTTGGGCAGCCACTAAGTAAGAAATTCAGACTCTTGGGTTGTGGTGTTTTCTCTTTAATTTCTTCCCCTCTGAACATTCCTGTAGTATTCTCAACAAAGCAGTATCCTAGTGCTTGAAGTTTTAGAAAGGAAAGTAGGTCAAATTTTCTCCCCCTGGTTCCCCACCCCAATTACAACCTGACTTTACCATCTATTTTTGAGATCTAGAGTCAATATATCAAAAGGATTGGGAAAGAATAAAGGGAAAAAGGAAAAGAAAGGAGGAGAAAGGGTAGGATTCATTTCAGAAATACTTAAAAACCATCTCAAAATTGGTGATGAAAAGCTAAATTTTCTAAGAGCATAGCTAGAATGCTACTTATTACTGTACAGGATTAACCAGAAGTTCTGGGCAGATTTCTTCAGAGGGTCCTCAGATGAGGAACCAGACTGAATTTAGAGAAGATTCTTCAAGTTGAAGGCTCCTATAGATTCAACTTGAGTTTTGAGGATCTTTTGTCTGCTAGAATTTGACATATTAGCTCTTGAGAGATGAGGAAGTTAGCATAATGAACCTCTCAAAGAGCAGAGGGAACTGACATTTATTTAGCATCTTTTATGCTTTTTAGACACTGTTCATGTGTTCTACAACTGCTGTCACTACACTGTTCCTACAGGAGATAAGGAAAAGTAGCAGAGGGTATGGTGGCTCCTGGGAGAGAAATAATTTGTGATCCACATGAAATGCCCCCTGTATTGGAATGGTGTAATGATTACCCAAATCATAAAGAGTATAGATTCATTTACATTATAATAAGAAAGTTCACAAGTAGTAACAAATAGAGTTTACTAGAGTAAAACCTCTATTAACATAATTGAAAAATATGTAGCAAAATAACTGCATCTCTTTTTGGTAGAAAGAAAAAGTAATGCAAGTTATTTGTTAGTACATTATATTTTGTAAAAAAAAAAAAACTCTTAAAACTAGTATTGCTTTGAAAACAAATTGTCATTTACTAAAGATTTTGGCATATATACGTATATCTCCACACACACACACACCCACAAACATTTGGCTGTGTTTATTAATTTAAAAACCTCTTTTTTTTCCTAATTTGAAAAGATAAATCTCCACAGGGACTTGACTGAATAGAATGATACATAAACTCACCTGTTCATGAGACTTTAACTTCTCTTTTATAAGATCAGCACTTATTTTTAGTTGTTCATTTTCACCTGTGTAAGAATAATCAAAGAACATCATAATATATAGCACTTTTCAATTAATATGAAAATATGTTCAACATTTTAGCTTCCATTATGTATGCATTCAACAAACATGCATCCAGCAGCTGCTACACATCAGGCACCACACTAGACACTGAGAATATGAAAGTGAAAAGAGTTACTGCTCTTCAAAGAACTTACAGCCTAGTGCTGAGTCAAATGTGTTAGTAGTTATAATATGCTATGATAATTGCTCTTTAATGGCAGTATATCTGAAATACTACAGGAATCTGTAAAAAGAAAACCTAGGGCAGCTTGAAGTCAGGAAAGGATTTAGAGAAGAGAAGCTACTTGAGACGAGATTTAAGTGATAGGCTTACCCCATGTTAAGAGAGAGCATTCTAAATACAGAAAATCGCACAGAAGACCATGGGCTTGAGTGAATACAGCCTGGAAAAACTACAATTCAAGTACGGTATTGTTGAAGTGTAAAGTGTGAGCAGGAGATGCTATATAGGTTGGGATCCTATCACTAGGTAGACATATTCTAGATGAACAATTTTGGATTTTGGTTTTAGAGGTTACAGGGAGTCACCAAAGAATTCTGAATAGTGCAGAAGTGAAATAATGAGAGTTACATGCTAAAACGATTATCTGGCAATGTGGATGATGAATGAGAGGGTTTTGACCCTTAGAGGAATGGAGATCAGTAACTATAGGTCAAGTAAGAGATAACAGGAACCTAAATTACGTCAGCGGCAGTATGGAAAAAAGGAAGCAATGAGGAGAATTATTATTTAGATGATAGAATTACCTAGGAATTTAGTGACCCTTTAGATAGAGGAGGCAAAAGAGAAAGGGGGAGCCTTTTCTTTTTAGGTTTCTGGTTTGGGTAACTGAAAACAGTACCTTAATATTTTTAACAAATTTTAAAAACCCTGTGGTTAATTTTGATTACTAAACATCCAGGTCGGTTTAAAACTGTAATTTCCTATTCGACTGAAAGTTTTCATGATCCTTATCACTGGCTAGATCAGTGGCTGTAAAGAGTCAATAGAAGTGGGAAAGAAGTCTTAGTTTACTCCTTAGTTGCTCTTCCCTGTCTTTCCTCTGGGTCATCTCTTGGCGGGTGGAGACAGGAAATGAGGAGAGGTAAAAAATTCTCTATTTAACTTCGAGGTTCCAGTCCTTTAGGTGGTTGTAGCAAATATATGCAGAGTCTGGACTCACTCCAACATTTGGCGACTTTTTAGCAGATGTCACTAGAATATGGAAATATGTAGCTATTTTGTTGTTAATTGTGGCATGGGCCCTAGTCACTAATTCCTGGTAAACAGGAAAAGCCTCAATAGACATCCTATTACAATTTCCCCTCTACAACCTTAACTATAAACACAACCAAGAAGTAGTTAAACAAAACAACAAATCAGTAAAGATTTTTGACATTATCTGAACAATGCTTTAGGAAGGTTTATTCTGTAGTAGAGTAACGTTGAGAGGAGCCTTGGAAATAGAGTCCACTTATGAAACTATTGCAGAGGTATTAAATCACAGTATTAAAATTAAAACCTTGACTATAAACAAAACTAAGAAGTAGCTAAACAAAACAATGACAAATCAGTAAAGATTTTTGACATTATCTGAACAATGCTTTAGGAAGGTTTGTTCTGTAGTATAGTAACATTCAGAGGAGCCTTGGAAATAGGGTCCACATATAAAACTTGCAGAGGCATTATATCAAAGTATTAAAATTAAGTAAAGATCTAAAATCTATTAGTTTTCAAAGGTTGTGATGAGAAACCGATAGGAAAAGTGTTACATTTTTAAGGGTCATATTTAATACAAATCTTAATCTTGATGATAGCTTCAGTTTGTCAGATTGTGTCTTTCAAGAAATTAGTCCATTTCACATAGGCTATCAAATATTTGAGTTGAGCACAGAGTTGTTCAGAGTATTCCTTTATTATCTTCTTCTTCTTTTTTTTTTTTTTTATTGAGATGAAGTCTTGCTCTTGACCCCCAGGCTGGAGTGCGATGGCGCGATCTTGGCTCCCTGCAACCTCCCCCTCCTGGGTTCAAGCTATTCTCCTGCCTCGGCCCCCGAGTAGCTGGGATTACAGGCATGCACCACCATGCCCGGCTAATTTTTGTATATTTAGTAGAGATGGGGTTTCACCATGTTGGCCAGGCTGGTCTCCTTTATGATCCTCTTAATGAACATGACATTTGTAGTGATGTCCTTTCTTTCATTTCTGATATTATTAACTTGCGTAATCTCTCCTATTTCCTTAGTTCATCTGGCTACAGACTTGTCAATTTTATTGATCTTTTCAAAAAAACAGCTTTTAGTTTCATTGCTTTCTATTGATTTCTTGTTTTCAATTTTATTAATTTCTGCTTTATTTTTATTATTTCTTTTCTTTACTTATTTTGGATTTAATTTGTTCTCCTTTTTCTTATTTCCTAAAGTGGAAGCTTAAATTAATTTTAGTTTTTTGTTGTCTTCTCATATACACATTTAATGCTATAAATATCTCTTTAAGCACTGTTTTGGCAGCATTTCACAAATTTTAATAAATTGTATTTTCATTTTTATTTAGTTCAAAATATTTTAAATTTTCTGTTGATATTTGTTTTTTGACCACTGTATTATTTAAAAGTGTTCTTTAATCTGCATATATTTTGAGATTTTTCATCTACCTTTCTGTTTTTGATGTCTACTTTAATTCCATTGTGGCCTGACAGCAGACATTGTATGATTTCTGGTCTTTCAAATTTGCTAAGGTGTGTTTTATAAACCACAATGGGATCTATCTTGGTGAGTATTCATTAAGTTTGAGGAGAATGTGTATTCTGCTGTTGTTGGATGAAATAGTCTATAGATGTCCATTATAGTCAATTGATTGATGTTATTGTTGATTTCAACTGTGTCCTTACTGATTTTCTGATAGAAGAATGTTGAAATCTTCAACTACAATAGTGGACTCATCTATTTCTCCTTGCAGTTCTATAAATCTTTGACTCATATATTTTTGATGCCTTTGCTAGATGCATATATAAAACAATTTTATGTCTTCTTGGAGAATTAACCCTTTTATCATTATGTAATACCCCTTTTTATCCTGGATAATTTTTCATGCTCTAAAAATCTGCTGTTTGAAATGAATATAGCTACTCCAGTGTTCTTAGTGTTAGCACGGCATATCTTTCTCCAACCCTTAGCTTTTAATCTATATGTGCCTTTATATTTAAAGTAGACTTTTTTTTTGTAGAAAGATATAGTTGGGTAATGTTTTTTGATCCACTCTGATAATCTCTGTCTTGTAAACTGTGTATTAGGCTATTGATTTTCAAAGTGATTTTTGATAAAGTTGGATTAATATCTGCTGTATTTGTTACTCTTTTCTATTCATAGACCTTGTTCTTTGATCCTATTTTTTGTCTTCTATTCTTTTTCTGCCTTTTGTGGTTTTGAGTATTTCACGTGATTCCATTTTCTCTTCTTTCTTAGCAAATCCATTATACTTCTATTTTTATTTTTATTTTTTTTTTAGTGATTGTCCTAGAATTTGCAATATACATTTACAATGAATTCAGGTCCACTTTCAAATCCATTATACTGCTTCTCAGGTAGTACAAGTACTTTATACTAAAGTATTCATAATTCCTTCCTCTCATTCCTTATGTCATTGATGTCATGCATTTCACTTATGCATAAGCTATAATTACTTAATAATACACTGTTGCTATAATTTTGAATAAATTGTTACCTGTTAGATCAACTGAGAATAAGAAAAATAAAAGTTTTTATTTTACCTTCACTTATTCCTTCTCTAATGTTCTTCCTTTCTATGTAGATCCAAGTTTCTGGCCTATATCATTTTGCTTCTCTCCTCTTTCATCATTTCCTGCAAGGCTGGTATACTTGCAACAAATACTCTCAATTTTTGTCTAAGAAAGTCTTTATTTCTACTTTCTGGACAATAATTTTGCTGGATGCAGAATTATTGGTTGGTGTTTTATTCTCTCTCTCTCAGCACTTTAAATATTTCACTCTACTCCTTTACTGTTTGCATGGTTCCTGAGAAGAAGCTGGGTATAATTCCTATCTTTGGTCCTCTATAGGTAAATAATTTTCATCACTTGTTTCAAAATTTTTTCTTTGTTTTTTATTTTCTACAGTTTGAATATGACATGCCTATGGGTAGTTTTTTGAGCATTTACCCTGCTTGGTGTTCACTGAGCTTCCTGGATCTGTGGTTTGGTATCTGATATTAATTAGGGGAAATTCTCAGTCATTATTGCTTCTGATGTTTCTTCTGTTCCTTTCTTTCTTTATTTTTCTTCTGATATTCCCATTAAGTGTTTGTTACAGCTTTCGTAGTTATTACACTGTTTTTGAATATTTTGTTACTTTTCTCCTAGTCTTTTTTTTTTTTTTCTGAAATTTCAGTTTCGGAAGTTTCTATTGACATATTCTCAAGCTCAGAGAATCTTTCCTGAAACTGAGAAATTATTTTCATTAGGCTATGTCTAGTCTACTAATGAGTCCAACAAAGGCATTCTTCATTTGTGTTACACTGTTTAGAGCCTTTAGCATATTAACTGTAGTTTTTTAAAATTTCTGGTCTAATAATTCCAATATCCCTGCCATTTCCGTGTCTGGTTTT
This sequence comes from Pan troglodytes, assembly GCF_028858775.2. Lineage (NCBI taxonomy): Eukaryota > Metazoa > Chordata > Mammalia > Primates > Hominidae > Pan > Pan troglodytes. The sequence continues at coordinate 70,024,613 of NC_072402.2, forward strand.
GATGCTTTCTCTGTCTCTTCAAGCTGCCTATTTTTTTTCTTTTAGTGTGCCTTGTAATTTTTTGTACAAAGCTCAAGACCAAGTACCAGTAAATACGCCTTTAGTGATTTGATGGTAAGGTGTTGCAGAAGGAGAAGCATTCTATAGTCCTATGATTAGGTCTCAGTCTTTCAGTAAGCCTGTGTCTTTGGACTGTGAGTTACCCACATGCTTCTTAGTCCCTCTCCCCTTTGGTGAGATGGGATGGCTAGAGTGGGCTGGAGTTGGGAAGGCTAGGGGGAGCTGAAATAGGATATTTTCCTCCCCTAAGGCAGCTTATCCTCGGCTAAAACCCCAGTAGTTTAGGCTCAGATAAAATAGCTTCTTTCAAGTCAGGCTTTGTTAAGAACAGAAGCTGTGGATTATTTCAAAATGGTTACTTTTCTTCTCCTCCAGCCAACAACATGAGGGAATTTTTCTCATATCTTAACTGTGAGATCTTAGTAGAGCTCTCACAGGTAAAACTTACAAAACTATAGGGGCTCTCCTATGGGATTGGGTCCCCTGAAATTTTTAATCTCTTAGATTTGACTACAATGAGCCATCTGCAATTCATCAAAATTACATTTTAGGGTTTCCTAGCCTGACAAACAGGGAGGTTTCTGCTCTTGTTAAGTTGTGATTCTCTGAGTCTGCCTCCCTGTCTCCAATTTTAGATGCATCAGTTTGTCCTGCGACCTCACTTCTCTGATCAAAAGTCTAAGAAATGTTGATTTTTCAGTTTGCTCAATGTTTTACTTGTTGTTAGCAGGGAGTGACAACTTCTGAGATCCTTATATGTTTTACCAGAAAGATGAGGTAAGTTTGAAGGATTTTCATTAAAGTTAGAATTCTGTTTCCAAGTTTTATGTGCAAGTGAGAATACTTAAAAGTGACACATTTTCAGCCCTGAAGTTGCTTAATGGTGGAACCATTTCTAAAGATACAATGGTTTTTCCATAAATTAATTTTCCAAAATCAGTTAATTGGCCACTGTTGGCTGACATTTTATCAAGTCTAATAGACTTTCACTACTTTTTAACTTAACATGCCTGATAAAGAGCTTGTATGGGGGTAGGAGAAGTGACAGCTCTGATACTTTCTTATTGTTGGCTTGTGCTTGCATTATTGTAATTATTATTGTCCTCAATATATGTTTTATTTTTTAAAACTACTTGTCCATTTTGAAAGGATTAGTTTGATTAGAACTAGCTAATTTTATCTATCAATCCTCTTATCCAGAAACATATAAACTGTACTACATGGCCATACACTGAAACTAGGGGAAAAAGTAAACATGCAATTGTTCAGTTTTAGAACTCCCATTCTCCTCAGAGAAAGAAGAACCTTGTGTATCATGCGTGACATATAATTAACTTATAGATAGAAAAAGGAATATTATCCCAGTTATTAAATTTTTGTAAGATGACTGGCTTTGTATTTTCAGATGAAAATAAAGATAAATAAGAATTGCAATTTTTTTCTACATCTCATTGAATTATCTTTTACATAATTCATAAGTCCCTACTGAAAAGATTCATTGATAAGACTAAAGGAAGGTAGCATTTCTCTCATTGTAACTGAAAAGTCTCTTAAACCCAAAGGGTAATTGATTAATCAGCTCAATAATGTTACCAAAAAACCAGATCCTTTTAGTTTACTTTTCTTGCTATCCTCCAAAATCATCCTGCTGGCATGATTTTTAGACTAGAAACAAGAAATCTGAAACAATTTTAGGCATTATATACAGTCTTATAACAACCAGAAGAACATAGTCCATCTCTTGGGAGAGAGGAAAATTATTCCAAAAGAACTCCCTTGGAGCTTGGATGCGATCAGCTTCCCCTGAGGCATATGGTTAAGTGAATGAAGGGTGAATGTCTGAAAAAGAAAAACAGCTTCCTATTAAGGAGAGAAAAGAGCTATTGGAAAGGAAACCACTGGGTAGCTTAAATAAGCAGATTAATCATACTATCTTGGCAATCAATTGGATGAAAATGGTCAAATATAGATAGTTCTTATCTATTACCTTGCTCAATCAAGGCTTGTAAAAGCATTGGGAAAGTGAACTCAATGAGTCATCATTTATTTGCAAGAGACATCATACAATATTCATTTTTAAGAATGGCTATTTTATTTTATTTTTTTTTTGAGACGGAGTCTCGTTCTGCAGCCAGGCTGGAGTGCAGTGGTGCGATCTCGGCTCACTGCAACCTCCAACTCCCTGGTTCAAGTGATTTTCCTGCCTTAGCCTCTCGAGTAGCTGGGATTACAGGCATGTGCCACCACACCCAGCGAATTTTTGTATTTTTTTTTAGTAGAGGCGGGGTTTCACCATGTTGGCCAGGATATGGATTACAGGTGTGAGCCACAGCGCCCGGCCAAGAAAGGCTATTTTAAAACTTGTACTTGCCTTGTACTGGATCTTAAAGAGAAAGTTTTCTGTTTTCTCCCATTGATTATGATGTTAGCTGTGAGCTTTTCATCTATGGCCTTTATTGTGTTAAGGCAAGATCCTTCCATGCCTATTATCTTCTCTATCTATGCCTATTTCGTGAGAGTTTTAATCATGAGTGGATGTTGAATTTTGTCAAATGTTTTATCTGTATCTATTGAGGTGTTCATGTGTTTTTTTCTATTCATTTTGATAATAAATAGAAAACATATGGTGTATCACATTGATTGATCTGTGTATACAGAACCATACTTGCATCCCAGGGATAAATCCCAATTGGTTAGGATATATGATCTTTTTAATGGGCTGTTGAATTTTATTTGATAGTATTTTATTGAAGATTTTTGAGTCTGTGTTTATCAGGGATATTGGGATGTAATTTTCTTTCCTTGCAGTGTCTTTGTCTGATTTTGGTGTTAGGGTGATGCTGGCCTCATAGGATGAGTTTGGAAGTGTTCCCTTTGCTTTTATTTTTTGAAAGAGTTTAAGAAAAAGCGGTATTACTTTCTCTTTGAGTGTTTAATAGAATTCCCATGAAGCCACCTCATCCTGGGCTTTTCTTTGGTGGGAGATTTTTGATTATTTACTCAATCTCCTTATTTGTTATTGGTGTGTTCTGACTATTTCTGACTCAGTTTTGGCAGGTTGTATATTCTTAGGTATTTGACTATTTCTTCTAGGTTATCCAGTTTGGTGGCATATAGTTGCTCTTAATAGTCCCTTATTATCCTCCTCATGCCCCCTAGGATATCAGTTGTATCGTCTTCTCTTTCATTTCTGCTTTTATATATTGACATCTTTCTTTTTTTTCAGTGTAGCCAAGCATTTGTCAATTTAGTTTATTTTTTCAAAAAAAAAACAAACTCCTAGTTTTGTTAAATTTTCTGTTGTTTTTTATTTTCTATTTGATTGATTTATCCTATAATCTTCATTATTTCTTTCCTTTGATTACCTTTGGGCTTAATTTGTTGTTCTTTTTCTAGTTCCTTGAGGTGTAAAGATAGATTACTTATTGGATATATATATATTTTTTCCTTTTAAATTTAGGCTTTACAGCCATAAACTTCCCCATTAAAATGTCTTTTGCTGTATCCTATAGGTTTTGGTATGTTGTGTTTTCATTTGTCTCAGATACTTTAAAAATTCCTTTGGTTTATTCTTTGACTCAATGATTGTTCAGGAGTGTGTTTAGCATTTTTGCCTCTTCTTTTCAACATAGTGTTGGAAATCTTAGACAGAGCAATTAGGAAAGAGAAAGACATAAAGGGCATCCAAATCAGAACAAAAGAAAATTATCCATATTCGCAGATGACATGACTATATACTTAGAAAACCTATTAGAACTAATAAACAGATTCAGTAAAGTTGCAGTATACAAAATCAACATATAAAAATCGATCACATTTCTATATACAAATTACAAAATATCTGGAAAGGAAATTAAGAAACAATCCTATTCACAATGGCAAAAAAAATACTTAAGAATTAACCAAAGAAGGTGAGAATCTTGTATACTGAAAGTAATAAAACATTGATGAAGGAAATGAAAGAAGACACAGATAAATAGATTAGAAGAATTAATATTGTTAAAATGTCCATACTATCTAAAATGATCTGCATATTTAATGCAATCGCTATCAAAATGCCAATGACATTCTTTACAGAAGTAGACAAAACAATCTTAAAATCCATATGGAAACACAAAAGACCTCAAATAGCCCAAGCAATCTTGAGTAAAAAGAACAAACCTGGAGCCATTGCACTACCTAATTTCAAAATATATTATAGAGCTACAATAATCAGAACAGTATAGCACTGTTAAAAAAAAACAGACATGTAGATTATGGAACAGAATAGAGAACCCAGCTGGGTGCGGTATTTTAGTCACAAGGAAGGGAAAAGTTGTTTTGAGCCCTGGCATTGAAATAGGAGCATGAGTGCCCCTTTTTAACACTCCAAATTACAGGAATCACATATAAGATCAATATTTTAGCTCACATATATAAGGTGCTTGTTTTAAAATAAAGGCAGAGGTCTAAGATGAGAAATGCTTATTTGATGTGAGTTTTATGTGGAAGGGGCCTTTAAGGCAATTTAGTCTAATCTCTGATATAGTAGAAGAAAATCTCACAGCCATCACAGCTGAGTCAGAACAGCACAAAATACTTGGTCTGTTTTGTGAGTGGTAGGCCTGTTTGATTAACATGATTGTTACAGATAAGATAAGCTGAATGTGTTGACTTCACTTGCACAAATATAGTCTTAGTCTATGACAAAAAAATTAAATGGTAAACTATCACTGTGGTTTAAATAAAAAATTATGGTTTAACTAGTAATATCCACTCTTCAAAACTGAACACAAGATTATTAAAGACCAAGAATGCTACTGAGAATAAATAGAGTTCTAAATTTTTGAAGGTAATAACTATATGACCTATATAAAACATCCCTTTATGTCACTATCAGATAGAACATGACTGAATTGTTCTGTTCAGGATAACATTTCTTATTTCATAATCATCTAGGAAAGTATTTTTAAGTAGTAAGGAGTCCTCTTTTAGCTGATAAATTGAAACTTATTATCAACAATGTGAAAACTTCCTATTTTTAAAGGTGCTCAAATACACAATGCTTTTTTAGATTTTACTTTTTTTTTCTAACTTACCTTTCAAATTCTGTTGATATTCAATGGTCTGTTGTAGCCCTTTTATTATATTATGAAGAGTAGCACATTCTGAAACATAAAAGATAAATTTATTTTAAAATCCCTTGCTTTCATTTTGGAATTATTCTCTCAGTTGAAATTATTAAAATAAAATAATATTTAAGCCGGGCAATGGTGATGTGTGCCTTGTAGTCCTATTGACTCAAGAGGCTGAGGCAGGAGGATCACTTGAACCCAAGAGTTCAAGGCTGCAGGGGGCTATGCTCATGCCATTGCACTCCAGCCTGGGTGACAGAGCAAGACCCTGTCTCTAAAAATAATAATAATAATATTTAATTCGAAATTACAAGATATTAATAAAGCAGCCAAGCACCTTAAAGAAAATTATATAAAGGAAAAATATAATTTTTTTTTTTTTTGAGACAGAGTCTTGCCCTGTCGTCCAGGCTGAAGTGCAGTGGCACGATGTCGGCTCACTGCAACCTCCGCCTCCCAGGCTCAAGTGATTCTCCTGCCTCAGCCTCCTGAGCAGCTGGGATCCAGGAACGCGTCACCATGCTTGGCTAGTTTTTGTATATTTTTGTAGAGACAGGGTTTCACCATGTTGGCCATGCGGTCTCGAACTCCTGACCTCAAGTAATCCACCTGCCTCAGGTGATCCACCCCGCTCAGTCTCCTAAAATGCTGGGACTATAGGTGTGAGCCTTTACTTTTAACTCACTCATTAAGCCAAATGAATTTCAAAACTTGGTAATGACTTTCCTAAAGCACAGAATAGTATGGATCCTACCATGTGCCTAAGCAATCTCTGCCCTAAGTAGTAAGGCACACCTGCATATATCTGGGGAACTATAAGAAGTATGTCCATGCAAATCTTCCATGAAAGAACATCCTAAGGAAAGGGAGTCAAATTATATTGTTTTGGTATAAGACAATGTGTGATACAATTGTGTGGTAAAAGACAATGCTTTTCTTACTGTATCTTCCAGTCTGTCCTCTTAGTACTTAGGCTTGAGCCTTAGACCAAGAGATTAGCAATAAAAGGAGTAAAAACTCAGTAAGTAGTGTTCCAAGGCTTCAGCAACTGTGCTGCCAATGGCTGCTGACATAATAGAAGTTAGAAGTTTCATTGCAAATATTAGAGCCTTGACACGTGCATCCAAGCCTTGACTATAATATTGGTAGCCACCAGCAACAGCCAAGATGGACAGCAATAGTAGTGGTAATTTCTATTACTTTAGAAATCCACTTGGCTATTAGGGCTACAACAGCAGAGACTATTTTTTGTTTTGCTTACCATTGCTTCCTACTGTTTAGAACACTTGTGGTCCATAGTAGGCAATCCACAAATATTTGTTCAGTGATTATTGGGTTGATAGGTAATATCACAGTAAGCTGAAGCAGATAAGGGGTAAGTAGAGAATCTCTGGTATGAAAATAACATATATTTTGTCGACTGAATGAAAGAACCAATACTGTGAAGGGAGAATTCAAAACTTTTCACCTTTTAGTTAGAGATTCTGCACTCAGTCTCATGTACTTTTTCAACTATGCTGATAGAAATGAAAGTATTTTGCAGAAGTTTAAAGCTTTGTGATGCTATAAGGTGCTATTGTGGCTTTTCACTCCTCCCTGCTCTCCCTACCATCCCCATCATCTACTCAAAGTTCCCCTCATCCTCCATTTTCTCTATCCTGCTATTTCCCAGTAAGAGAATAACGGTTAAATTACATTTGACAGAAATTAGCTGAGAATCTGCTTCATGAGTGTCACTGTGCTAGCTGATAGAATTCAAAAATTAAAGAGGCATAGACAGACTCTGCCATCACTTGTCTTTGTGCCTTTTAGAATAATGAATCCAGTCATTCATAGAATATAGTAGCTGAAGTTACTTCAGTAATCCGTAAATTGAAAACAGAACCCTGCAACTGAATGTTTCAAAAGTGTGTATTTTCAAAACTTAAACACAAGGTGGCTCTCTCACCACATTTTTCTACAATGGAACCTAGATAAATTCTTCATGAGAATACCATTCACAAATTTTGAACAATGGCTTTTAATTCTCTTTGCAAAATTTAATCCACACTGTTTGTTGTTGTTGTTGTTGTTGTTGGACTTTACTGTGTAATTTGAAAATGATGGCCTATTAAATTCTTCCTAAAAACCAGAGGTCAGAATATTAAGCTATTTCTTATACTGTATAATTTAGTAAATCAATAATCATTTTGAGCTCAAATATGGGCTCTAAGATTAACCAAAAATACGAATATTAATATGTATTTCATACAATAGTTGCAAATATTAAAAGGAATTATACATGTAAAGAGTTTCCTGCAGTACTTGATTCTCAATACTAATATTATTACTATCTTTAACTGGCAAATAAATTATTTATCTGTCTGGCATCAAATGCAGAAAATAAAATGTCCATATATCATTCTTTGTTGTTGAATAAATTTGATCATGTGTAGTTCGCCCCTCCTTCCTGAGTGAATTATTACACACTTGGCTCCATAAGTTGTCATTCTTATGACAACTTATGCTTTTTGCTAAGTACTATCCAGCAGAAAGGACATTAGATTTAGAACAAATAAAATTGTATTTCTTAAAAATAATTTTTGTGGTTACATAGTAGGTGTATATATTTATGTGGTATATGAGATGTTTTGATAAAGGCATGCAATGTGAAATAAGCACATCATGGAGAATGGCGTATCTACCCCCTCAAGCATTTATCAACTGAGTTATAAACAATCCAGTTACACTCTTTAAGTTACTTTAAAATGTACAATTAAGCTATTATTGACTGTAGTCACCTTACTGTGCTAACAAATAGTAGGTCTTATTCATTCTTTCTATTTTTTAAATACTCATTAACCATCCCCACCTCCCTTCCAGCCCCCCACTACCCTTCCCAGCCTCTGGTAACCATCCTTCTACTCTCTATGTCCAAGAGTTTAACTGTTTTGACTTTTAGATCCCATAAATGAGAACATATGATGTTTGTCTTTCTGTGCCTGGCTTATTTCACTTAACATAATGATCTCCACTTCCATCTATGTTGTTGCAAATGGCAGGATCTCTTCTTTTTTATGGTTGAATAATACTACATTGTGTATAAGTACCACATTTTCTTTATTCATTCATCTGTTGATGAACACTTAGGTTTCTTCCAAATCTTGGCTATTGTAATCAGTGCTGCAACAAAGAGTGCAGATCTCTCTTTGACATACTGATTTCCTTTCTTTTGTGTATATACCCATCAGTGGGATTGCTGGGTCCTATGGTAGCTCTATTTTCATTTTTTCAAAGAGCCTCCAGGCTGTTCTTCATAGTGATTGTACTAATTTCCCTTCCCATCAACAGTGTACGAGGGTTCCCTTTTCTCCACATCCTCACCAGCATTTGTTATTGCCTGTCTTTTGGATATAAGCCATTGTAACTGGGATGAGATGAGATTTCATTACAGTTTTGATTTGCATTTCTCTGATGATCAATGATGTTGAGCACCTTTTCATATGCCTGTTTACCATTTGTATGTCTTCTTCTGAGAAATGTCTATCCAAATCTTTTGCGCATTTTTGGACTGGATTATTAGATTTTTTTCCTATAGCGGTGTTTGAGCTCCTTATATATTCTAGTTATTAATCCCTTGTCAGAGGGGTAGTTTGCAAATATTTTTTCCCATTCTGTGGGTTGTCTCTTCACTTTGTTAATTGTATCCTGTGCTGTGCAGAAGCTTTTAAACTTGATGTGATCCCATTTATCTGTGTTTGCTTTGGTTGCTTGTGCTTGTGGGTTATTGCTCAAGAAATCTTTGCCCAGACCAATGTCCTGTAGAATTTCCCTGATGTCTTCTTGTAACAGTTTCATAGTTTGAGGTCTTAGATTTAAGTTTTTAATCCATTTTGATTTTATTTTTGTATATGGTGAGAGACAGGAATCCAGTTTCATTCTTCTGCATATGAATATCCAGTTTTCCCAGCACCGGTTATTGAAGACTGTCTTTTCCCCAGTGTATTTTCTTGGCACCTTTGTCAAAAATGAGCTCACTATAGATGTGTGGATTTGTTCATGGGTTCTCTATTCTATTACATTGGTCTATGTGTCTGTTTTTATGCCAGTATCATACTGTTTTGCTTACTGTAGCTCTGTAGTATAATTTGAAGTCAGGTAATATGATTCCTCCAGTTTTTTCCATTTTGCTTAGGACAGCTTTGGCTATTCTGGGTCTTTTGTGGTTCAATACAAATTTTCAGATCGTTTTTTCTATTTCTTTGAAGAATGTCACTGGTATTTTGATAGGCATTGCATTGAATCTGTAGATTCCTTTGAGTAGTACGGGGATTTTAACAATATTGATTCTTCCAATCCAAGAACATGGAATATTTTTCCATTTTTTGGTGTCCTCTTCAATTTCTTTCATCAGTGTTTTACAGTTTTCATTATAGAGATCTTTCACTTGTTGGTTAATTCCTAGGTATTCAGTTTTATTTGTAGCTATTGTAAATGGGATTACTTTTTAAATTTCTATTTTAGGTTGTTCACTGTTGGCATATAAAAATGTTACAGAGTTTTGTATGTTGATTTTGTATTCTGCAACTCTACTGAAGTTGTTTATTCTAATAGTTTTCTTGTTGAGTCTTTAGGTTTTTCCAAATGTAAGTCCATATTATCTGCAAACAAGAATAATTTGACTTCTTCCTTTCCAATTTGGACGCCCTTTATATCTTTCTCTTGTCTGATTGCTCTAGCTAGGACTTCCAGTACTATGTTGAATAACAGTGGTGACAGTGGACATTCTTGTCATGTTCCAGATCTTAGAGGAGAGGCTTTCAGTTTTTCCCCATTCAGTATGGTACTAGCTTTGGGTCTGTCATATATTGCTTTTATTATGTTGAGTTATGTTTCTTCTATCTCAGTTTTTTTAGGGTTTTTATCATGAAGGAATGTTGAATTTTATCAAATCCTTTTTCAGCATCAATTGAAATGGTCATATAATTTTTAGCCTTCATTCTGTTGATATGATGTAACACATTGGTTGATTTGCATATGTTGAAACATCCTTGCATCCAAGGGATGAATCCCACTTGGTCATGATGAAAGATCTTTCTAATGTGTTGTTGAATTTGGTTTGCTAGTACTTTGAGGATTTTTACATCAGTATTCATCAGAGATATTAGCCTGTAGTTATTTTTTTTATGTGTCTTTGTCTGATTTTGGTATCAGGGTAATATCAGCCTTGTAGAATGAGTGTGGAAGTATTCTCTCCTCCTCCTCTGTTTTTCGGAACAGTTTGAGTAGGATTGGTATTATTTCTTCTTCAAATGTTTGAATATACAAGCAAGTCTCCTCCCTCAGTCTCCCGAGTAGCTGGGATTACAGGCGCCTGCCACCATGCCTGGCTAATTTTTGTATTTTTAGTAGAGACGGGGTTTCACCATCTTGGCCAGTCTGGTCTTGAACTCCTGACCTCGTGATCCACCCTCCTCGGCCTCCAAAAGTGCTGGGATTACAGGTGTGAGCCACCATGCCTGGCCGAAATTTAGTTAATAATAGTGGATCAATTGGCACATCTGCTGTAACAAATGTACCATACTAATGCAAGATATTAGTAATAGGGAAGTGGTGGGGTGAGAGAGTATATGGAAACTCTCTGTACTTTCACTCAATTTTTTTCTGTAAACCTAAAACTGCTCCAAAAAGTTTATTAATTTTTTAGAGTCAAAAGTACAAATCCTTCTTTCATTGTTTCTATATGCTGTGTCATACACTTAGAAAGTCCTTCTCCATTATAAAAATAAAAACCCTACATTTCTCTTCTAGTTTTTCTGTGGTTTCATCTTTTTAACTTTTAATAAACTTTACTTTTTAGGGCTATATCTTCAAACCTTGGCTGTGACTATTTCTCAGAGTTTCCTTAGTTTTGATGACTCTGACAGTTTTGCAAATACTGATCAAGTATTTTGTAATGTCTATGGGAATTTTTCTGATATTTATTTCATGATTAGACTAGGGTTATGGGTTTTGGGGAGAAAGACCACAGAAGTGCCATCTTTATTGTATCTTATCAAGAGTATATACTATCAATATGATATAACAATTTATGTTGATCTTGTGCTGAGGTAGTATTTGTCAGGCTTCTCCACTTTGTAGTTACTTTTCCCCTACCCTCACCCTTTCCATACTGTGTCTTCACTATAGTAAAGAAAGTGACTATATTGAGCCCACGATTAATGAGTGTGGAGCCATGCTCTTCCTCCCTGAGGGCAAAATATCTACAAAAGTCATTTGTAATTCTTCTGCGCAGAAGATGTGTGTCTTCTTCCCCAATTGTTTATTTATTAAATCATTTATTTGTATCAGTAAGGATTTATGGATGTTTATTTTATACTTTGGGCTAGCTCATGTTGTTCCAGTTTTGGCTCGTTCAGTTGGCTTTTGTCTCACTTTCAACATACTCCCAACACTGTGGGGTGCTTTTTTTTTGTTTGTTTTTTCCTTTTTGAGGACTTTCTTACTTTCTGCCATTACAAGATGCTTGAGGCTTATCGTGCATATTTCCTGCCCCAGTGCTATAATCAGCCATGTCTCAAAAAAACGTTGGTTCCTTTTATTAGAGAATGGTATAAGGAACCAAGATCTGGGAACCAGGTATGCTCAATGTCAGTGGGGTATTATTGCCTCTAGGCTCTCTCAGTTGACAGAGCAAATCAATATATGTGTACAGCTTCATTTTTAACACAAATTTTTGACACATTTGACATTTATTTTGATGTAATTATAAGGTAGAAATTCAACTTAATTTTTTTCCCTATGGTTTTTATAGGCCTGTATTGAGACTTCAATTGGCCATTTCTTATTGGCCTCAGAAAGTTGAGCAGTCTCAGAAAGATTATTTAACTTGTCTCATTCTGTGTTTCTTCATTGGTGAGGTAGAGTAATAATACCCATCTTACATGTCTTTCAGGGCTATAGTAAGGATATAAATGAGATGATAGTCTGGAAAATTCTATGTGGACTTAAAACACTTTACAAATATATGGTGTAATATTAATCACTGTTGAACGGAAAAACACTTTCATTAGAATTAGCATTCCTCAGGCAGCAAATAACTAACCTTCTTTAATGGAGACCTCCTTTGCTTGCATTACTTTTAATAGACAATTACTCTTTTCCAACTGAATATCCAGTATATTGTTCTTTCCATTGGTTTCTACCATTTTCTGTAGAAGAAATAGAATACTTATTATTAACAAATCAATGCTGCTAGTTTAATTTTTTATTAAGTATATGCAGACTAATGAAAATACAAACCACTTAATATCTGATAGTCTAATAAAAAAATACATATACAGTCATGTACTGCATAAAGACATTCTGATCAACAACAGACTGCATATATAACAGTGGTGCCACAAGATTATAATGGAGCTGCCCTATACAAGTGTAACAATTTTATCTTTTATACCATATTTTTACTGTACCTTTTCTATGTTTAGATATACAAATACTTACCATTATGTTACACTTGGCTCCAACATTCAGTATAGTAACATGCTGTCCAGGTTTGTAGCCTAGGAGCAGTAGGCTATACCATAAAGCCTAGGTGTGTAATAGGCTACACCATTTAGGTTTGCGTAAATATACTCTATAACATTCACACAATGATAAAATTGCCTAATAATGCATTTCTCAGAACATATCCTTGTCATTGAGCAATATATGACTGTATTTTAAATAAGCCCACTTCCCAATTTATTTTCAAATTAAAAAGTAACATGGTAAAATATTAAAACAGACTAGCAGTTATAAATGAAAAGTAAAAATATGACCTAACTTGAACCACTTTCTTTCCAACTATTCAACTCTCAGTCCCATGGTTAACAATTCCTTATATATGTTTCCAAAATATTTTATGACTGTACAGCTATACAAAGAAATCATATTATATTCTGTTCTGTGCCTTGGCTGTTCCGCTTAGTACTATTATCTGGGAGACGATGTCATGTAAACCCACATAGATCTACCTCATTCTTTTTTTTTTTTTTTTTTTTTGAAATGAAGTCTCACTCTGTCACCCAGGCTGGAGTGCAGTGGGGCAATCTTGGCTCACTGCAACCTCTGCCTCCTGGGCTCTAGCAGTTCTCCTGCTTCAGCCTCCTGAGTAGCTGGGATTACAGGGGCACGCCACCACACCCGGCTAATTTTTTGTATTTTAGTAGAGACAAGGTTTCACCATGTTGCCCAGGCTGGTCTCAAAATCCTGAGCTCAGGCAATCTACCTGCCTTGGCCTCCCAAAGTGTTGGGATTACAGGCGTGAGCCACCGCACCTGGCTTACCTCATTCTTTTTAACAGCTACATTCAGTTTCATTTTTGAATATGCTGTAATTTATTTAACCAGTCTCTTACTGAGAGAGAGAGAGACAGACAGAGGCCATATTCTACTTTTTGTAATGGTTAAACATTCTTGACCATATCTCTTGGGTATTTTTGTGAATAGTATAATAAGCCTCCATATACTCTTCAAATAGCTTCAAAAATCAACTCATGAACAGTCTTATATCATCTGTATCTCTATCCACCGCCCTAGTCTCACCACTTTTGAATTGATCTTAAAGCAACTCTCTGACATTATGTTATTTCATCTGTTAATATTACCATCCATATGTATCTCCAAGAGATGACTCTTTCAAAATATGGCCACAATACCATCATCACCTCAAAAATGAACAATTATTTCTTATTTAAAGTGTTTAAGAATATGACAGATATTTCCAAATTAATTTCCAAAATCATTGCACTAACTCCTTTCCCACCAAAAATGCTTCTTATTCCTTTCTCTTTTATCTCTTATTATGTTAGGAATCACTCGGTTAAGAACACTTAACTTTACCGTTTAAAAAAAGCTCATAATGTTACTTCAAAATACGCATGATCATAAAAATTCTTTCATTATGACATTTGTGTGTGTGTGTGCTGAGGAAAAGAAGGAATAGAAAAGAATTACAAGAAAAGAAGAGAAAACAGAAGTAGATATTAGCCTCCCTCCCACTCTTGCTTCACAAAGTCACTTCCCAATTCTTTCATTTAACCACCTACATTTTTCAACAGCTATTGAAGGCAGAGGAGGGAGGATAAACCCAATATACACTTGTGGGTTTGGTCTACCATTTGTCCAGAGTTGGGGAGACAGACTTTAAATGGCTTTGCTTTTAGGCAAAAAAGAAGGAAAATGGAAGAGATAGAACAGGAAATACTAAAAAATGAGTAGTTATAATAACAGATTGAAATATGCATTTACTTCAATGTTTACTAAAACCATTCCAGAGTTTATGGACAATGTAGGCTTTCTTTTTTTTTTTTTCGAGACGGAGTCCCGCTCTGTCGCCCAGACTGGAGTGCAGTGGCGCGATCTCGGCTCACTGCAAGCTCCGCCTCCCGGGTTCACGCTATTCTCCTGCGTCAGCCTCCGGAGTAGCTGGGACTATAGGAGCCCGCCACCACGCCCGGCTAATTTTTTGTATTTTTAGTAGAGACGGGGTTTCACCGTGTTAGCCAGGATGGTCTAGATATCCTGACCTCGTGATCCGCCCTCCTCGGCATCCCAAAGTGCTAGGATTACAGGAGTGAGCCACCGTGCCCTGCCTGGACAATGTAGGCTTTCAAGTATAGCAATTCCCTTTTATCCATGGAAGGATATGTTCGTGACCTCCAGTGGATGCCTGAAACCACAGATAGTACTGAACCCTATATATAGTATGTTTTTACCTCTACATACATAACTATGATGAAGTTTAATTTATAAATTAGGCACAGTAAGAGGTTAATAACAATAACTGATAATAAAATAGAACAATTATAATATACTGTAGTAAAAGTTACATAAATGTGGTCTCTCTCTCTGAAATTATCTTATTGTACTGTACTCACCCTTCTGATAACCGAGGTGGCTACCAAGTGACTAACAGACAAGTGGTCTATAATACAACATGGATACACTGGTCAAAAGGATGAATCACATCCTGGGCAGGACTGACAGAGACAATGGAAGATTTCACCGTGCTACTCAGAATGGTGCAGAATTTAAAATTTATGAATTGTTTATTTTGGGAATTTCCCATTTAATAGTTTTGGACCACTGTTGACCTCAGGTGGCTGAAACTGTAAAAAGCAAAACCTCAGATAAGGGGACTACTATATGTATTTTCTGTTTGACTTTGGCAAAAGTACATAAATTATTTGTTCCCCTGTCATAGGGACATTTTGATGTATTAGTACAAATGAATCCAAGCCAGATATATTTTAAACATGGAGTTTTAAAATGAGAGAGAAGAGCATAGCAAAATATAATATTATTATCTTGATCATTTTTTGGTATATTTTTCTTTCTTCCCAACTTCTTCCCTTGGCAAAATCTGTTCCATGTATCCCTATATAGTAGAATTGTTTTCTATCTTTACGTACCTTTTCTATCTGTGAGAAGTCATTTATAAGTTTGTCAAGATTCACACTGCTAATCTTTTTCATACATCCTTCACTGCTTTGGTCCATGCCTGAAAGTAGTAAACAGTAGATAGTGTTAAATAAATAAATAAGATCTAAAGCACCACAATAGTGTTCATAGCTCAAATACTAACATTTCTATATTCAACTCATAGGGCACCTACTTGGGCTCCATTGCACTGAGAGAATTTTTGTTATAATCAATATTAACAGTGGTCAAATGCATTGTCTTTTCCACTCCTTACCACCCACACCCCAGTTGACTTATTTATATTTGTTTCTTTACTGCATTAAAACCTAATGCAATATTAAATCTGAGGCATGACTTTTAACTGTAATTATTCTTAATTAAAGATGTTAAAAATACTTGTTTAACTATCATGTCACAAATGTTTTCTGCTGTTATGCTTATTTCTTATATTTTGTTTGGTAAACTGGTAAATAAAAGATGCATGGAAATTAATGTGCTCAAAGCAATCTCTCTGCATTTCTATTGTCTTGTAATTTTGTATAAGGGATTAACCTTTGGGGATAGCCAGCTAACTGCTGAAGAATAAGAGTTTCAGTTTTAGTCCTATGAAATCAATCATAAGAAATTCTTCAGAATCCCAGAATGTAAATGCTGGCTACTTTGCAAAAGTCAATTTATCCATTCTGACTGGATGAGTTTACATCTTCAGATGTAATGTAAACAAGTATGAGACACTTGTCTTTAGATTTTTCTATAGCAAAGAAGAAAGGGAAAATACAAGTTTGAAATTCAGGGATGTTAGGTTGAGGAAAAAACATGGACCAATGTATGGTGTGTGAAAGCGGTAACTAGTCCAAAGTAAAATGTAAGTAAAATTCCTGATGTAGTTACTCAAAGCAATTTGGGGGCATATTATTGTTTAAAAGGAAGTTAACCAAAACAGATATTGCTTGACAATATGTTATTTCATCAAGATATCTCATTTTCTTCTTTTTGAAATATTTTGCATTAGCAATTATTAATGGTTTTTAAATCTCAGAGAATTTTAGCTGTATATTTTGTTTCTTGAATTATTATCTCGAATTATTATCTTATGTATGACATATGCAAGCACAACTACATATAAAATCCTTTAAATAGTTAAAACTTGATCCTTACAGCAGAAAAATATTTGTTAATAGCCTCCCATGATACAGTAAAATTCCTTTTGGAGTAAAATTAAAAATAATTGCTATTTGATAGTACTGTTATTCTTTAATAGTGCTACATGGTAATCTGAAGTAGTTAATGGAAACTCCCTCCACCCCCAACTTTTTTTTTTTGGTACCTAACCTTTTAAATAAAAAAGGTTTTACTAGGGTTTTGTCTCAGAATCTGGCTCTTGAAATAAATGCATTTAAATTTGAGCTTGATTTTCTCTCAACTCCTTCCCCCAAAGAAGACCCTGTTATTTCCTTGTAAAACCATCACTAATATTCCATTTGCTATCGTTGCATGATATCCCTTTTGCCATAATGGCAGAGCCAGGCAATTCATTTCTAGGTCAATTGCCTAGAAATGAATTGCCTGCTCTTCTGATTTCTTAGGTCAAGATCCTTTCAGTGAATATGGTCTTGCCCTGTGAAATTCGGTGTCAAGCTGGTGATTCAGTGCTTGTCAAATTCCTTAGTGAGCAGCAGAGACTGATTTGTGACCTTCAAGGCTCAGCTTCAACCGTCCCCACAGGCAAGTGAAAGTCCCATTTCCTTCTTTGTCTTCTTGCCTGCTGGCTTCAACCATCCCCACAGGAGCGTGACAGTTCCGTTTCCTTTTGGGTCCTCCTGTCTGCTGGCTTGAGTCCCGGGGCTCGTCCTCTCCCCTACCCCACACAGTTGGTCCTTCGCCGCTCGCCTGCCCCACGCTCTGGTCCCTCCTCTTTCCTCCTCACCTCCCCTCAAGAATTCACTCTCAGTCCTGAAGCCTGGGTCCCCTGGCTCCCTCCCCGTCATCCTAGTGTCCTTAGGGACCTAGCAGAAATAAAGGATGGGGGCCGAGGACCCGCGGATGTGAGAGAAGTGCCTGAGACAAAAACTTGTATGGACCCAGAGCACTGTAAGGAGATAAGAAGAAAAGCATCTCTATGGAAAAAGCGGGAGTTTCGAATCGCTTTCTAGCGTCCTTAGCGGCCTAGCAAAAATAAAGGATGGGGGCCGAGGACCCGCGGATGTGAGAGAGGTGTCTGAAAAGAAAAGCCTGTAATGGACCCAGAGCACTGTAAGGAAATATGAAGAAAGGAATCTCTATGGATAAAGCGGGAATTTCGAACCGTCAATAGAGTTTGGAGTGTACCTGCTGTTGCTCCTAGTTCCCCACAGTCTCCCTTTCCGCTGCCTCTGGGGCCTGGTACACCCCTGAATGCTGTCCCCTCCTCCGAAGCCGAATCCCCCAACAATGGGCCCGCCTTTCTCTGGGCCCGCCCTGTGCGCTATGCTGGAGCTCCTACCACCAGCAGTTCTTACCAACTTGGCCCAGCTCCGCTCAGCATCTGCGGCTGCTTAGGTATTTTCATGTGGTTTCCAGAACACGAATCAACACCGGATCAATAATTGTTTCCCCAACCAAAGAATAAATCACATTGGGTGTTCTGAATTGTGAGTCAGCTCCATTGAATAAATAATTATCCATATCTATTTTTGTAACTTATAAAATTGCCTTTTAAAATTCCAGAGCCAGTTAATAGATATGGTTTCCCATCTACAGAGTTATATCTTGGTAGCTTAATGATTAAGGGCGTGGGCTCTTGCGTGGATTCAAACCCCAACTCTTCTCTTTTTCCGTGGGTGATAGTGGGTAAGTTCTTAATTTCATGCACCTAAGCATCTTCATCTGTATAAGAGATTAATTATAATGCCTGCCTCTGCCGGGCGCTGTGGCTCACGCCTCTAATCCCAGCACTTTGGGAGGCCGAGGGGGGTGGATCACCTGAGGTCAGGAGTTGGAGACCAGCCTGGCCAACATGGTGAAACTCCGTCTCTACTAAAAATACAAAAATTAGCCGGGCGTGGTGGCGGGCTCCTGTTATCTTACCTACTTGGGAGGCTGAGGCAGGAGAATTGCTGGAACTCCGGAGGCGGAGATTGCAGTGAGCGGAGATCGCACCATTCATTGCATTCCAGCCGAGACCCACAGCAGCAAGACTCAGTCAAAAAAAAAAAAAAAAAAAAAGAAGCCTGCCTCTTAGGACGGTTGTGACGATTAAATGAAGTGATGCATTTATAAGATGCTTAATGGAGATCCTTGCTTAAAGTAAGTGTTCAGAAATGTTAATTATTAGAATTTTTGAATGTTGTTCAGTAATAGTTTGAAAGCGAATCCACTGCCAACTTCGCCTCATCTGCTTTTTTTTTTTTTTCTGAGTGGGAGATGGGAGGTTTATTTTTGTTAATGTGATTTTTCGATAGACTCCAAAATTTGGCAAGTGAAAAAATATAAACAGTAATATGATAACCCATACTTTACTAGTTGAAAGGTAGTGTGGCATAATGGCAAGAAAATTAGGTTAAAGTGGAAAATGGGGGTTGTAGTCTTCACTCTGCTGCTCAAATAAGCTTTCCCTAACATTAGTAGCAACACATAGAAATATTGAAAATGACCTGCTGAATTGCGGGTTCTACCCAATTAGCAAATATAAAATGTTCCATATAACTCATGTCATAATAACTTTTGAAACAAGCCCATTTTAAGACCCTAAATGCTAAAATGCTACCTTCTCCATGAGTCATTCACTGATCGTATCAATCAGTTGTGATCTACCTTTCCTTACTCTATGGAACATGCTAGCTTTCTGTGGCATTTGTTAAGACTGAATTGATGTATTACCTCTTTTGCTGTATTTATTATTGGCTCCTTGGGGGAAGAAACTCTATTTTCTTTATATATATATATATACACACACACACACACGCACGCATGTATGAATGTATGTATGTATGTATTAAGTTCCACCTAGGCCCATCCTAGGCAAATTTCAGGAGTCCTTTGAAAATATGTGGTGACTGGTATGTGTAAGGTGGAGAGGGAGGAGCTCCCTAGATCCCCTGCCTCATCTGTACTTCCAAATCTTCTGGATGTTCCAACATTTGAAATACAGAAGCCTTGACTATCTAATGATTTTGGGATGTAGAGACTAAGAAAGTTGGAATATTATATATATATATATATATATGTGCACACACCTATATGTATATATATACACACATATATATGCATATGTATATATATACACATATATATGCATATGTATATATATACACATATATGCATATGTGTATATATATACACATATATATGCATATGTATATATATATACACATATATATGTATATGTATATATTTCTCCATAGAGCCTACCATAGAGAAAATAGAAATGAACCAACACATCAGGAATAAATCAGAAAAGTTTAGCTTAATTTTTCTAGTTTAGAATGGGTCGCAAGTTTATCTTCCAGTTTATAAATGTTAGCATTTTTTTCAATGAATTCTAGTAGGTTTAAAGTACATCTTTCAATGAGAAACTAAATGAACTTGTCATCATTTCATCATTAAAAAGTGAATGTGTTTCACAGTTGTATTCACAGTCTTATTCTTTAGATACCATCCAACTGAGAAACAGAATTCATCAAATATTTGCTCAGAAAATATTCATTTTTGCTTACTACTTGGATGTGGGATCAGTCATACACCACATGTCAACAACATGCAATTTACTCATGTAGCAAACTTGCACATGTACCCCCCAAGCCCAAAATAAAAGTTGGGAAAAAAGAGAATATTTATTTTCTGATAGATCAAGGATTTATTTAATATATATTTTAAGACTGCCTGGAAAACCAAAATAGAGAAACAAATTACATTATTTTGTCATACTAACAAAGAAAGTAACACTGGAATTCATTAAAAATACCCTGATTTGGAAGAGAAATGCATATGTACCTAGGCAGCTGAAAAAAAATCAGAAGCTACCGGTTTATGTACATAAAGATCTTAAAATGAGTGATACATTGATTTTTTTAGGTTGAAAATAGCTTCACTCATTAATTCATTCTAAAATATTTAAGTACTTACAAAACATCAGCTGCTGCAAGTCTAGGCACTAAGGAGAGCGAAGACAAATAAGAGACTCTCCTTTTGCCTTGGAGCTTACAGTCTCAAAGGAGAAACTAGCAGAGGATTGAAATCTAGTATATGTTATTGGCAATATTGCTCTGGCATTGGAATCTCACTTGATTATTTTAGTTACTATCACCGGCATATTATAACAACAAAATATTATGGTGTTGCTCCCATATCACAGCAAATGTTTATAAGTGGTTTGGCTAATCTACTGAGTCCTTTGTTCCAGCCCTATTATTTAACTCTCTTGATATTCTTACCTCTGTTTAGGCCATGCTTTTTGTCTTTGAATCAAATTCACCAACTGCTGAAATTTCAGCTCACTCTCATTTCCATGAATATTTATTTAAAAATGCTACATACATATTTCACCTATACAAGGTGAAATATAAATTAGAAATTGAAGAGCAGTAGAGAAATAAAACAGAAATACTCTGGCCTGTAGGTCAATAAAGTTTTTATATTTCTGCTACAAATTTGGCTTTGAATTTACTGATGGTTGGAATAAAAAAGGATACAGGCTTAACTACTTAGTTTATTTATTTTTGTAAAAGAGGAGAAAACATACAAGTTTCTCAGGAGGAACCATGTTCCCTAACTCTAACTTCTTAATTTTTCACATTAAGATTCATATAGGAGGCACTGGATAATTTAATAGGCAATTTCCTCAATATTAGCCTGAGAGTAAAGGTGGAAATGAGCTTTTTAAGACACTTTCGAAATATCTCTATGAAAAAGGCTAGATTGGATCAGAAATGGCAATCATAATGAATCATGATCTAGGCCCCTGCTTTTCAAAGTGTGGTCTCTGCACCAGCAACATGGGCATCACCTGCGGGCTTGTAAAAATGCAGTCTCAGACTCTATCCCATAACTACTAAATCAAAGTCTGCATTTTAACAACATTACCATGTGACTCATGTGCATATAAATGTTTGAGAAGCATTGATCTTCTATGTAGAAAGCTTTTAGAGCTTTTCATTTCTTTCCTTTGCCTTTTTAAGATTATCAGTAATTACACATTTATTTATTCAAGAAATACTTGAGCACCAACTATGTCCTGAGGTCTATGAGAAAACTAGGAATAAACAAAACAGATTGGCCCCTGACCTTAGAGGACTTATAGTTTAAAAGGGAAATAGGTAATACATTGAGTAAATTACCTATACATAAAATTGTAATAAGTGCGAAGAAACACAAATCTATGATATCGATTTTAAAAGTGAGTGGGAGGTGCTTCAGTTACAGTGATTGAGGACTGTCGCTGAGTAGATAAGATAAAAGTGAGAACTGAAGGGCTAACACTTTAATGTACCCTTCAGGTCTCACTTTTATTTTATTTACTCAGCGACTGTCCTCCATCAAAATGTTAGCTGTGGGTGGCTGGGCATGATGGCTCACGCCTGTAATCCCAGCACTTTGGGAGGCCGAGGCGGGTGGATCACTTGAGGTCAGAAGTTTGAGACCAGCCTGGCCAACATGGCGAAACCCCATCTCTTCTAAAAATACAAAAAAAAAAAAAAAAAAAAAAAATTAGCCGGGCATGGTGGCAGGCACCTTTAATCCCAGCTACTAGGGAGGCTGAGGCAGGAGAATCCCTTGAACCCCGGAGGTGGAGACTGCAGTAAGCCGAGATCACGCTACTGCACTCCACACTGGGTGACAGAGTGAGACTCTGTCTCAAAAAAAAAAAAAATGTTAGCTGTGGGCAACATTTAAATGCTAGGGTTACTTTTAACCTCTACTTGATCTCTTGATGCACTATCTCCCTCCTCAGGTTTCTCTACGTAATTCCCATATTTCAGTATCTGTTTCTGGACCATATTGTCTGGGCTTCAACTGCAACTTTGGCTTCGAGTTCTGTAGATCTCTAGCTCTCAGCATTTCCTGCAGTAATTAGGTAAAATACATTCCATGCATCAGGTTTATGACCCAATGGAACACTGTTGGTTAGACTCACCCCCATCCTTTTCCAAATGGACAGAGGAATTTGAACATGATTCTAAAATAAAGTCTAAACCATGCAGTACTTGGATTACTTTTCCTGAAACAATCCTACTTAGATATATAAACATTCCATCTTTTAATGAGCTTCATTAAGAGTAGAATCAATGTTGCTATCTGGGCAGAGTTTGCATTTTTGGATGAGGACAGGAAGTGAAGCTATTCTACTTAATTTATTGACATAAATATACTTTAGATAGGGAGTCTATGGTAAGGGTAGTATTTTTGTGATAATAAAATAGTCTAACCAGCTCTTAATGGCCTTGTATTCAACAGCTACTTGGAGGTGGCTATGTGGTACTCTCAGAAGAAGTCAGACTTTTTCTCAAAATTTAGTCTTAAGTCTGTTCCAGTACGTAAACAAGTGATCCATGATGGCTTCAATGTCATAATAGAGCATAAGTTTGACAATTTGGGCCTAAAATATTCCATTGCTCCCAGAGAACATTAACTTTTTCATAACCTACCTTCTTAGTGATAACGTTGTTGGTGGGGGCAGGTTAATGAGCCTTTCAACATTCCTAGCTTCAGATCCTGGCTCTGCTCCTACTAGTTGTGTGGTCCTCAGCAAGTCAATTTATCTCTCTGCCCTTCCATTTCATCTTTATAAAATGAGAACAAACCTCTGAAGATTAGGATAAATGTGTCAAACCTGGGTTGGCTTTGAGTAGGCCAGAAATAAATATTTGTTGAATAAAAGAAAGAATTAACCAATGAACAATGCTAGTTCCTATATCAGCAAGCTTTTGTGATACAATAGACCATTCTAAAATGCAGTGCTTTGAAACAGCCATTTATTTAGCTCATGCTATTTAAGGTCAGCAGTTTAAACTGGGATCAGGTAGGCAAGTTTTCTCGTCTTGGCTGGGTTCTTAATGCACTGGCGGTTAGCCATTGGTCAGGTAAGTGGCTTAGCTAGTTTTACTCATCTGGGCTGGGCTCTCAGTCTCTGGAGACTTAGTTGGTATCACTCTTGTCACTTTGCCACTTGGTCTCTCATTCTCTAGCAGGCTCAGCCAGGCTTGTTCTTAAGGAGTTTAATCATCCTGAGAAAGAAATCACAGACATGCAAGGCCCTCTAGAGCAGTGATGCCCAACCTTTTTGGTACCAGGGACTGGTTTCGTGGAAGACAAATTTTCCACAGACTGGGATGGGAGGATTGTTTCAGAATGATTCAAACACAATACATTTATTGTGCACTTTATTTATTTTATTATTACATTGTAATATATAATGAATAAGTATACAACTCACCATAATGTAGAATCATTATGAGCTTATTTTCCTGCAACTAGATGGTCCCATCTGGGGGTAATAGGAGACAGTGACATATCATCAGGCATTAGATTCTCATAAGGACTGTGCAACCTAGATTCCTTGCATGCACAGTTCACAATAGGGTTTGCACTCCTGTGAGAATCTAATGCCACCACTAATCTGACAGGAGGTGGAGCTTAGGCGATAATGCAAGCAATGAGGAGTGGCTGTAAATACAGATGAAGCCTCGCTTCCTCGCCTGCTGCTCACCTCCTGCGGTGTAGCCCAGTTCCTAATGGGCCACTGACCAGTACCAGTCTGTAGTGCGGGGGTTGGGAACCCCTGCTCTACAGGACCAGGTTCAGCACTGGCCTACAGCAACTTCCCACATTCTATTGGTAAAAGCGGGGTACAAGGCCACGCAGACTCAAGTAGCGAAGAAACAGACTCCATCTATTGATGGCAGGAGCTGCAAAGGGGGTAAATACAGGAAGGTAATAATTATAGCCACTTTGCAAAAAGTTTACCAATAATTACCCTTACATAAACCTGTCAAAATAACAGTTCCATTATGCAGGCCTAAGTAAAGGGGGAAAAATAGTTTGTTGTATTAGTTAAGAGAGGACATCTGCCAAATGATTTTTGTGTAAGAAAAATTGAAATATGCTCATTCATTCTAATAGTAGTTAGCAAAATAACTTTTGAGATAATGCTTTTTAAAAATCATCTACATATAGGAGTGTACATATCTTCCTATGCAGTTGTCAATATTTGAGCAATATCAAAAAAGAAATGGAGAAACTGTAGAGGCAGATGACTCTTAAAACACAGTGAACACAATAGCAAAGACTTGGAACCAACGTAAATGCCCATCAATGATAGACTGGTTAAAGAAAATGTGGCACATATACACCATGGAATACTATGCAGTCATAAAAAAGGATGAGTTCACATCCTTTCCAGGGACATAGATGAAGCTGGAAACCATCATTCTCGGCAAACTAACACAAGAACAGAAAACCAAACACCGCATGTTCTCGCTCATAAGTGGGAGTTGAACAATGTGAACACATGGACACAGGGAGGGGAACATCACACACTGGGGCCTGTTGGGGGGTCGGGGGGCTAATGGAGGCATAGCATTAGGAGAAATACCTAATGTAGATGATGGTTGATGGGTGCAGTAAACCACCATGGCACGTGTATAACTATGTAACAAACCTGCACATTTTTCACACGTACCCCAGAACTTATAGTAATAAAAAAAAAGAAAAAGAAAACCACAGCGAACAGATCCAATTTGGATGTGCTTCACCCTCTGACTCCTACAAAAAAAGTAATTCATAGCCCTGCCATTAGTGTCTCCAGAAAAGATTATAGTAAAAACCAAACCAAAACAAGCAAAAAATGAACAAATTGAAGCTAGATATATGAATAGGCAGTATAAGGCACAGCAGAGTGTCTATAAACGTTGAGGATATCATATCTTCTTGAAAAGACACTTAATGAGGTCAGAAAGGATCAAGATTTTGTTTGATGAGCCCAAACCCTCAGTGAGAGGCCTACTCTTTGCCATTTTACTTTCACTATTCAGTTAATTCTACCTCAGGCAACTGCTTTCTCACCACTATAACCACATCTTTCTACTGTATACAGGTTGTGCCCACTAGTCTTAAGGAATCTTTATCGCTCTCTCTCTGGGATCCATTCCTATGTTATGAAAATGAAATTATGGCAAATAAATGCAGTGTGACTCACATAAAAGAAAGTATGACATACGAAACCACTACACCAATGCTGCAGACCTTGGAAGTGTCTGTGAGTCTTCTTCATCATTCTCACAGAAGCCACCATCTGCCTCCTCGTTCTCTTCTGGTCAAGTGTTCTTCTCCAACATGAAATGAAAGATAATTTCAAAACTGTGTTCTTTTCAAGTGGTGATCTGATAGTGTTCCTATGAAAAATACATCCAGAATGCTTAACAACTAAATTAAAAATCTGGGATGAATTCATTGATATAAAATAAGTAAATTAGATTAATTTTTAAGTGAAAATTCTTAGTTTGACTTCATAATACCTAGAAATATTTAAACAGTATAGGGTATCCTAAACAAAATAACAAAGATTAAAAGGAAATTACAAAACACAAAGCAAATGCTTGCAAAATGTCCAGTCTTCCAGATTAATCTATGGATTTAGGGCTAAACCAACAAAAATTGTTTAACTAGTGTGTGTGTGTGTGTGTGTGTTTGCATGTGTGCGTTTTGCTTTTAAAACCAATGAAAACTTATTGAGGTAGATATTGTTATTTTTAGATATTTTAAATAACATCTCTTAGCATGTAAAAATGGTTTGCTGTTTCAAATGGCTCCACCTGGTCATGTAATAGTGGTTTGCGGTTTAAGGAGTAGTGGCCTGTTTAATGCAATTAAACTGTTTAATTCTAGAGGGCTCAAGGAAGTTGAAATAATATGTTCATAAGCATTACATTTAAACCACCTATATTCACAAAACAGTATTTTGGGAAAATGTGATTCTATCAAACTTCAATAACAGCAAATGTAGCATTAATTAAATAACTGAAATTAAACAAAAAAGAAATAAAGTTATTTTTAAGGGAGAAAACACAGTCAAATGTCTTGTAGATGTTCAGAGTCGGCAGCTGTGAAAGCTGTCAGCCTGTATGTGACACCAGATCCCTGAGTCCTCACAATGCAACCCCCCTTCTCTGAGGACCTGAGAGTCTAGCGGATCTCCTGATCCTCTCTGGCCTCTGCCTGGGACTGTATGTGGAACAGCAATGACAAAAGGGGCCACCTGGAAAAAACTGAAACTTAAACTCTACTTCTACCAAATTTTGACTGTTGTGACCATTTTCTCTTCGTGGCTCTTTGAACATCTCGTTAGTTCACAAAGCTCCAACGATCTTTCTAGAGTTTTTTCCTCATGGCAGAGAATACTCCTTTGATGGAAGGAGCTTATTCTTACCCCAGGCTTTCAGCCATCTCCCTGTAGGAGCTGTCTTCAGATGTATGTGGTCATGTTTTTATATATTTTGGGAAATTTTTTGGTTTCTCTCTTGTAAGTGGTAAATTCCCTCCTCCATTAATTTTTTGCAAAGTTGCATTACATGTTCTTGATGCAGTTCAAGCACTATCTGAAGTTTGAGCTGAGGCTTTTGAATTTCATTTTTAAGCTGTGCATTTCAGACTATAAATGTTTGCCCAGTTTGGAAACTTTTCATGTGAACTCTAAGTGCTTCTTTTATTTTCTTCACAGAAACTTTAAAAATATCTTTTGTTTTTCTTCTTCAAGCCTTATTAAAGGAAACATTTAAGTTAACACCATCAATGAGGTTTTTTTTCAAGTCGACTTTTGATTGATAAAGATTATCAATAGTGGCTTCCATTTTCTGATTCTAAAGAAAGCTAGTAATCTAATCTAATTAGAGACCATAAGTGGTTTTCAGTCACTTACAACCTGTTCCATTTGCATGTTAGAGTTGTTACACATTTTTATTTGTTCCTTTGGTTCCTGCACTACTATTTTCACCTTCTGGCTTCTTGGGAAAGCAGTTTTAGGTTTTCCTAAAGATGAACTTTTCATCCACACAACTCATTTTCCTCTAAAATGGACTCCATCCTTCTGAGATTCTTTTAAGAGGATTTTTTTTGACAGTCACTTAGGATTTGAGATATTTTGATGCATCATTGAATGACAATGTCTGTTTTTGAAGGAGAGCCATCATCACCGAATGAAATGAAACTTCAGGGAGCTCTATTTTATGTTATTTGTTGAGAAGGTCTAGTGTATTCTTGATCAAAGATGTTCATATTGTTACTAATATAAGTGCTGCCAAATTCAGAGTTGTAACCTCAGAAGACATGCCTCCACTGGAAGTAACTTCAGGGCTTCTTGGGCTTGAATAATCAATCTAATCTCACTGAGTTTACAATATTCTGCAACTAGGGCAGAAAATCCTTCAGTTATTTCTTTTTCCCTTTTTAAAGTATGTTGACTTTTTACTACTAAAAATGATCATAGTAGCAGAGACCAGAATCTCCCAGGTAATTGTGTATATAGTTTAAAGAGAATTAAAGATATAAATAGTAATTTATTAATTTATATCATTTATAACTTTTACCAAACAATTCATCCACTGACTTCATATGGCATTGAATGGTTCTCAATTTGTTTAGTGTCACTGTCTCCTCAGCTACATAATGTGCTTTATAAAAACCTTATTCCCATGTCTTGAGTGATATTGCCGCAGAAAGGTGATTTCCAGTTCCATTTAAGTCATTATAGTCATCTTGGAAGAGTTTATGTTAGGATTTTTAAAGAAAGAATCTAGGTCAAACAGAAAGAAATGACAGCCTGTTCCCTTGACTGAAGGCTCTGGGCAGAAAATCAGCTGCTGAGCTAGGAAGTGGTAATATAAAATGAGCACTGACAAAATACCTTATAACCAATTTTAGGGGTAGATGGGATTAAAATGTTTTATATCTGAGCCTGGATGGTAAAAAGAAGTTGACAAAGAAAATCCAATATCAAACCTTTTGTTATTGGAGGCTAACTGTGGGTAGAAGTGCTGGGCCCCAAACCCTGTGACCAGAGCTGGCCAGGCCACATAATTTGAGGAGTCCTGTGCAAAATAAAAATGTGAGACCCCTATTCAATTATTAAGAATTTCAAGATGGAACAGCAGAACATAAAATCAACTGTGGGCCCTTGCAGATGGCCTGAATATTTGTGTTCTCCTCCAAATTCATATGTTGAAACCTAATCCTCAATTTAATGGGATTAGGAGGCGGAGCATTTAGGAGGGGATTAGGTTATGAGGGTTCTTCTTCATGAATGGGATTAGTGCTCTTATAAGGGGCTGAAAAGACCAAAGTTCTCCCCTTTGACTATGTGAGGACACAACTTAAAGGCACCATCTGAATAAGAAAGCAGTCCCTCGCCAGATATAGAGATACAGAATCTGCTGGCACCTTGATTTTGAACTTCCAGACTCCAGAACTGTGAGAAATAAATTTCTGTTATTTAAAAGCTACACTGTTTACAGTATTTTGTTATAGCAGCCAGAATGGACTTAGGTAGCCTTTCTATGTAGGGGTTCTGTGCTATCACACACCCATGAAGCTGGCCCTGCTTCTGACTCCTGCCTTCTCACCCTGACAATTTTTTACCTTTTTCTAGCTTCCCTGTTATTTGTGTGGCTTGGAAGTTTAGGGACAAGAGTTTGTATGCTGGGAATACTTGAGATGCCGAGGAGGAGAGAGGAGCAGCGCCCCCTATTGTGTGCACCAAAATTTTGTACAAACTCCTGAGGAGGCAGACATCTCTCGGGATCTCTCTTGTGCTTTCCCACTGACATCCGCTGTTTTTATAACCATGGACCAGTGTAAACATTTCTTTAAAATGAGCTCAGAAAAATGCTGTGTGAATGGTTATTCAAAAGAATACAGATGAATTTGGTTATTTCAGAAATGTCTTTGTTGTGGTCAAGGGAGGAGGCATAGCTCTTTCTATTGGTCAGATTTGATGGGGCCAGGAAAAGTCAGGATACAAAACAGGGTTAAGTCCACTAAGTCAATTCCTTAACAGTAAAATCCACAAAGTCCATCAAAATCATCGTGCCAAAGTTAAAGCTCAGAGTTTTGATTAAGGGTTGATTGTAGGTGATGATAAGGTTAGAAGTGCCCAAAAGTAAACTTTACAACGGGCTAGGACCACAAGACAGGTTTGTGATGAGCCTTGAATATCAGGCTAAGGGGTATAGACTTTACTTTTATGGCAGTAGGATGGCATCAACATGTTTTAACCAAAGGTTTGGCATGAGTAAGTATGTATTTTAGAAAGAAACTTTTGGTGGGGCCACAGCTTATAGAAGGGGTAGTTGTGAAACGTCTGAACTTTTAAAAAAGGAAGAGAAAATTTTAGGGATAGGCAGAAGCTGAATCTTGGTGATAGAATGAATATTTGGAGGTCAGGGAGAGTGGACTTTGGTGGATTTCATATTTTGTAACTTGGACCATCTCTAATGCTGATGTTATTATTTGATATAAGGAGTACTAGAGAAAGAACAAATCATCCAATAAAATTTCTGTCTGTAGATATGAGTTTGGGGGAGGTGGGATGGTTTCCCTAATACACAGCAAGACAGTAACAAAGATGTTTATACTCTTGACTTCCACAATTTGCAGCCACATCATTAGAGATCTAGCCTATCATAATTCTTGAAGTTTTCAAGCAAAAGTAAACAGATATTGTCCAATAAGGACATTTTGTTCTTTAAATAAGGCCAAAGGGACTAGAATATAGCTGAGATATATGATGACCAAAATGTCCTGATAAAAGTTGCAATAATGTAAGGTATTACACTATACATAATATGATATACAGAACTCTATCCAGAATTGCCCATTTCCTCAATTTTGGTAAAAACAAGTTTTATTTTTTATTTTTTTATTTTTTATTTTTATTTTGTTGTACTTTAAGTTCTAGGGTACATGTGCACAACATGCAGGATTGTTACATATGTATACATGTGCCATGTTGGTGTGCTGCACCCATTAACTCATCATTTACATTAGGCATATCTCCTAATGCTATCCCTCCCCCCTCCCCCGACCCCACGACAGGCCCCAGTGTGTGATGTTCCCCACCCTGTGTCCAAGTGTTCTCAGTGTTCAATTCCCACCTATGAGTGAGAACATGCGGTGTTTGGTTTTCTGTCCTTGTGATAGTTTGCTCAGAATGATGGTTTCCAGCTTCATCCATGTCCCTACAAAGGACATGAACTCATCCTTTCTTATGGCTGCATGGTATTCCATGGTGTATATGTGCCACATTTTCTTAATCCAGTCTATCATTGATGGGTTGGCTCCAAGTCTTTGTTATTGTGAATAGTGCCACAATAAACATACATGTGCATGTGTCTTTATAGCAACATGATTTATAATCCTTTGGGTATATACCCCGTAATGGGATGGTTGGGTCAAATGGTATTTCTAGTTCTAGATCCTTGAGGAATCGCCACACTGTCTTCCACAATGGTTGAACTAGTTTAAAGTCCCACCAACAGTGTAAAAGTGTTCCTATTTCTCCACATCCTCTCCAGCACTTGTTGTTTCCTGACTTTTTAATGATCGCCATTCTAACTTGTGTGAGATGGTATCTCATTGTGGTTTTGATTTGCATTTCTCTGATGGCCAGTGATGATGAGCATTTTTTCATGTGTCTGTTGGCTGCATAAATGTCTTCTTTTGAGAAGTGTCTGTTCATATCCTTTGCCCACTTTTTGATGGGGTTGTTTGATTTTTTCTTGTAAATTTATTTAAGTTCTTTGTAGCTTCTGGATATTAGCCCTTTGTCAGATGGGTGGATTGCAAAAATTTTCTCCCATTTTGTAGGTTGCCTGTTCACTCTCATGGTAGTTTCTTTTGCTCTGCAGAAGCTCTTTAGTTTAATTAGATCCCATTTGTCAATTTTGGCTTTTGTTGCCATTGCTTTTGGTGTTTTAGACATGAAGTCCTTGCCTATGCCTATGTCCTGAATGGTATTGCCTAGGTTTTCCTCTAGGGTTTTTATGGTTTTACGTCTAACATTTAAGTCTTTAATCCATCTTGAATTAATTTTTGTATAAGATGTAAGGAAGGGATCCAGCTTCAGCTTTCTACATATGGCTAGCCAGTTTTCCCAGCACCATTTATTAAATAGGGAATCTTTTCCCCATTTCTTGTTTTTGTCAGGTTTGTCAAAGATCAGATGGTTGTAGATGTGTGGTATTATTTCTGAGGCCTCTCTTCTGTTCCATTGGTCCGTATCTCTGTTTTGGTACCAGTACCATGCTGTTTTGGTTACTGTAGCCTTGTAGTATAGTTTGAAGTCAGGTAGCATGATGCCTCCAGCTTAAAACAAGTTTTATTGAATTTTACTGTAATTGCATATTCCTTAGAGTGGCAATGAGATTTGCTTTACAGAGCATTTCTGATAGCTTTGAAACCTTGCAAGTTTGTGATATAAAATTAAGTAGTAATGAGAATGTATTCCTTTTTCAAGATGAAGCTGGGAAGAAAATTACCAGGATTTGGCACCTCAAAAAATCCTTCCTAATGGTAGAGACTTTTCTTTTCCCTCTTCATCTCCCAAAGGGAGTTGCCTGGGCTGGCAATTCTGAACCTATACACTGATACCACACTCAAATTCCTGATATAAGTTTAAAATTCTTCTAAGAAGTTTCTAAAACAAAGTGTTAAAAATTTCAAAGCTGCAAAAAGCTTTTGGTTAAGATAGCTGGAAAATTCTATGATGTCATATTCTTGTAATATCTTTTTCAAATGTTTGTGTTTATAGAAAGAATGCAATTTAATTTGTAAGATTAGTGAAAAATGAGTTTTATTATTTGTACAGTTTCAAATGTGTAAAGATGTCTATGGATTATCACAATGCCTGCTGGCTTTACTAGAATTAGTATCTGGAAACCAGAGGTGCTAAACATTCTATAATGCAGGAGACAGATTTATACCTGAAATCCTGGCAATTTTAGGTTTCTTTGAAATGTGAAAATTTTACCAGAGTATGTGTAGCTGTATTGTATGTGTGTAACTCTCTTTTATTTTTCAGATGGTGGTACACACAGGTGATCTCAATTTTCAGGATTTCTTTATATCACTCTTCTCTAGTCTCCAGGTGTTCTAGTTGCTATTGCTGCAAATCTAACTACCCCAAACTTACTGATGTTTACAACAACCTTTTTAGTATAGCACACATATTCAGATCAGAAATTTGGATAGGGCTAGTTAAGCAATTATTCTGCTCTTTGTAGCCTCAGCTGGAGTCATTTAGTGGCACTCAGCCAGTGGATGGCCTGGTGTGAAGGGCCGAGTGTGGTGTTACTGATCCTCTGGTTTCTTGGCAGAGTTGTGTGGAAGGCTGGAGTTAGCCAGGTCTGTTTTTCAGGGTGCCTACACAAGGCCTCTTAGGCATGGTGTTTACAGTGTTTTCAGCATTCTCACATAGTGAATGAGTTCCTCCAAAGAGAGTACACCATGAGAGCCAGAAGGAAGGTGCATTACTATTTATGACTTAGCTTTCAAAATCATATGTGTCACTTCTACTCTTTGTCACAGCAGTCACAAGCTCACCAGACTCAAAGGGAGAAAGCGTAGATTCTGCCTCTTAAAGGGAAAAGTGCCTAAATATTTCTATCTATTTTTTAAAAACTACAACTATGGAATTCATTCATTTAATATTAACTGAGCAGCTAATACATGTTAAACACTCTGCTAGGCTTTGAGATGGTGAACGTGGTAGATAAAATGTATGCCCTCAGATTAGGTGGAAGAAAGACAGGAAAACAGATAATGGCACAAAAAAGACATAATAAAATTGTGATAAATGCTATGAAGAGCTAACCTGGTTTGGGAGCCAAGATAATCTCCCTGAAAAAAAGGATGTTTCAGCACAGACTGAAGAATGGGCAGGACATAGCCAAGCTGAGGAAAGAAGAAGCAGACATTCAGAATGAGGAAAGATGATCTGGGAAGGAAGGTACTGTTGGGAAAATGTTACAAAATGTTTAAGGGAGAGAGAAAAGGGTTTTAAGAGTGAGGCAGAAGAGGGGGCCCAGGTCAGGAGCTCATGGTATTTGACAGTAGGAGAAGATGGATGTTCCAGCTCCAGAAGAGAGAGAAAGAGAAAAAAAATCTGCTCTTCCTCACTCTTTTTTTTGTTTTGATTTTGTTTTTGTTTTATTTGGGTGGGCTTTCAAGTGATTGGATGATGTCACCATATTGGTGAGGACATATTTTCTTTACTCAGTCTACTGATTTAAATGCTAATCTCTTCTGGAGATAGTTTCACAGACACACCCAGAAATAATGTTTTACCGGCTATCTGGGTATCCCTTAGCTCAATTAAGTTGACATATGCAATTAACCAACACAGCCAGTATCATTCAAATATATATGATATTAATTTATATACTACTGTGCTTTACATTTATACAAAGAGTATTATGATAGATCTTGTTTTCTTTCATTCTTCTTTTTTTTTTCTTTTTTTTAACCATTAAAGGATCTATGCCTGAGGTAGTTGTAAAAAGCATGATCTCTCAAGACTGGAATTCTTGCATTCAAAACCTGGCTCTGTGATTTTTTAGCCATGTTATTATGAACAAATTATTACACCTCTCAATATCTGTTTCTTCATTTAGATACACTATAATGGAGATAACATAGGACTGAATGAAAATAATACAGGTTAAAAAAAAGCTTGACAGATAATAAGTGTTCAGTAAATATTAGTTTTATTATTGTCATTTCCTAGAAGTGCATTCAATGTTTGCCGCTATTGCTATCATCATCAGCTAGTTCATCATTTCTGACCACTGAATTGGACGGTCATATGCATCCACCCCATTCTGTTCATCCAGTTCCCTAATGTTGGACAACACATAGACGCTGTATTAGTCAGTTCGAGCTGCCTTAACAGGATACTACACACTGAGTGGCTTAAACAACATGAATTTATTTTCTCACACTTCTGGAGGCTAGATGTTTAAGATCAAGGTTCCAGTAGGGGTGGTTTCCACTGAGGTCTCTCTGGCTTATAGAGGTCTCATTGGAAACCTGAGACCTCTACAAGCCAGAGAGGGGAGAGAGACAGACACAGAGGGAGAGAGACAGAGTGAGCGAGAGAGAGAGATCTTTGGTGTCTCTTCCTCTTCTTATAAGGACACTTGTCCTATTGGATTAGAGCTCTACTCGTATGACCTAATTTAACCTTATCCCCCTTAAGGCACTATCTCCAAATATAGTCATGTTGGAGGTTGAAGCTTCAACATATTAATTTTGAG
The DNA here is from genome assembly GCF_028858775.2 of Pan troglodytes. Taxonomy (NCBI): domain Eukaryota; kingdom Metazoa; phylum Chordata; class Mammalia; order Primates; family Hominidae; genus Pan; species Pan troglodytes. The sequence continues at coordinate 70,059,507 of NC_072402.2, forward strand.
GGGAAAGCAATTCAGTCCATAATAAACTCCAATTCCCTTCAGTTTTCCTGGAGCACACACAAACAAGTAGTATGGCAAGTCACAGAGTTATGTGCTTACTCAGTTCTATTAAATACTGCTAAATTGCTCTCCAGAATGGCTGTTGCAAATATATTGCCCCCTAATTGAAGCAGGGGTATGAAGGCCTGGACATCTTAAGACAATTCAGGGTAATTCTGAGGGCCATTCCAGATCCAAAACCACCTTGTGGGGTCAGTCAAGGCTTTCTTGAGTCTTCTCCTGACTTCTCCTTCTGCCCAATCCTGCTTCCTTCCCTTCCCGCCACAGATGTTGATCCTAAGGACATTCCCCAATAAATATTCTGCGTGATAAACTCTGCTCAGAGTCTGCTGTATGTTATTTTTAGACTTTAAAATGCAACCAATTTTATGTAATTAAATTATATTAACTTATTTGAATATTCAATCTTAATAAATGGACACAATACACTCATGGGGAGGCTACCTTATTCCGTTGAGCTATTGAAATGCTTGTTTTTAGGAAAATATATTCTGTTTTTCATTTTCTTCTGCTTTTTCTATTTTTGAAAAATTAGTTACATCTTCCCTGTAGATTTATAAAAAGAAATAAAATATTAATAAGCTAAAAAGTTCATTTTCTGACTCTAGTACTATATTTATTACAACTGAAATTTATTATTTGTAATGAGTCATCTACAAGTCAATAAATTATGTTTCTGATACTAATCTAAAAGGAAATAGTCCATTATTTTAAATTCAGTATGAATGCTAGCCACAGACTAGTAGCATAATAAAACTCAGTACTATTAAATAAGTCATCTTTCATTTAAGCCCATCTGAGCACCATTCAGAAATATATCTATTGGGATATAAGTCTTTGCCCTTGTGTGGGTGAGATTTTAGACAATCAACTTCTGGGGTTTTATAGCTGTTATAAGACTATAACACCTGGGGTTATATAGGTGTTATAAGGTGTTATATAGGTGTTATAAGACTTGTATTTTGCCAGCATTATGAGATCAATAAAATTGATATAAATTCCAAATTATAAAATTAGCTGCAAGACACAAACATTTACCATTCTTTTCTCCTTTTAACTGCTGATGTCATTTAATTTTACTACTTTGCCTGTGTGCCTGGTTTGAAATATTTACAAGATAGTGTTGTTCCTAACTTTTCTTTGGTTGTGTTTAGAATTCTCCTGTGATTATATCCCTTCTATTTTCTGTTTTATTCTTTCTCTTTTGCTGTCCACTGTGTTGAGAGGATATGAATCACTATAAATGTTCTCCATAGAAATATTTTGAGTTGTATTGTATGAAGTGTCAGTGACAGCTCTGGAATAATACTTATCTTCATTTTTCTAAATGTACTTAATTTATTACTCTCACTATATGCCTTGGATATATCTTAGGCCTTCAAAATGGTTTCCTATTCTAGGGCACACATAGCGGTTGTTTGTCCAGCCCTTCTTCTCTGGCAACGGCTTCCTCTTTCCATGGACAAGGCTGGGTAACAGCAATTACTTTGAAGAGTGTGATTTTGCCCAGTTTCACTGCCACAGCTAATTGGACCAGAGTGCGTAATTAACCCAAGATGGGTCAGTCAGCATCCCTGTTCCGAGACTACAAAAAAGAAGAAGTGATTATGTTTCAGACAGCTTGACAGGTAACTTCAGAAGGGTTGGTGCTTGGGAGCTGTGGTGAGTGGAGCATCCTCCATGTGCTGTACACATGCCACATGTATCATCATGTAATGTCATATACATGCAGAAAGAAATGGAAGAGTGAAATAGATTGATAGAAGCAAAAATAAATTCTGTGTAGCTATAGGTCTTTGATTCTATTACCTTCTTGAGGTCTAGCCATCTCTCTGACTTTGAATTGTGTACAGGGCACTCTACTATAGCATTATCTGCTTCTGTTATTTGAAATTAAAAGTGACCTACTTAGTATATTAGTTCTTTTGCTTGTTACAGTAATGAAATGTATGCCTTTAGGAATTCAACATCAGAATATATAAATGAATTGACCAAAAGAAATCATAAGCATGGTGAAGAATTTTAATCTACTTCTCTCAGGTTGTGAGAGATCAAGTGAATAAATATCAAGCATTTAGATTTGAATGAGGCTGTTAGTAATCTTTAGTAGTTATATTTTTAACTTTGTACCTAAAAATAAATGATACCACCCACCTCCCCCCGACCCTTTTTTTGAGACAGGGTCTCACTCGTTACCTGGGCTGGAGTGCAGTGGTGCGATCTTAGCTCACTGCAACCTCCACCTCCCAGGCTCAAGTGATCTTTCCACCTCAGCCTCCTAGGTGCACCACTGTGAGTGGCTAATTTGTGTATTTTTAGTAGAGACCGAGTTTCACAATGTTATGCAGGCTGGTCTCAAACTCCTGGCCTCAAGTGATCCACCCACCTTGGCCTCCCAAAGTGCTGGGATTACAGGCATGAGCCACTTGCCTGGTCTGATGCACATTTTTTTAAACATCCAAATATCATTTACGTAATTTGATCACGTGTTAGTATGCAAAGTAAATTTCAGTAAGTTCTAAAAATTTGGTGCTCTTATCAATTTTCTTTGCTCATGATGTCACACATTTAGATGCCAATAATGAAAATTTAACTTAAAATATCTCCTGTTACTTGGAACTTTAAGAAAAACAGTATAAATAATTATTCAAACAAATAAGAATTCAAAAGTGAGATTATAGGTTATACATGCATTATTGAAAAGTAGAACACTATATATAAAAACACTGCATGTGGGACCACAGCCCATAGGCAAGCAAAGACTCTTTAAGTTATTTTATTTTTAAACAAAAATGATTGAAAATAAGTCAACCAAGTATTCAGCTCAGGAAACATTTAAATCAATAAGCTTGAAAAAGAGAAACAATATGAAGAGGAGGAGATAAATAGCAGCAAAGACGAATAATTCGATTAGCCAACAAAACAAAAAATTAGAATTTTTATTAAATCCTAAAATGGAATTTCAAAATGAGCAGTAAAATAAACAAATGTCTGACAAGTTCAACTAAGAAAAAAGAAAGAACAAAATGCCTGTAGAATAAGTGAGAAAATGTACATAACTGCAGCTACATTTGATAACACTTAACGATGAATTTGGAAATTTAGATGGAAGGAATGACTTTTAGAAAAGTATAAAAAGTAACATTGACTCAAGAGGCAGTTGTTAATTTTACTAGTTCAACAAAGTACAAGAAATCGAAAACTTTGTTAGCTATCTGTCCCCATAAATGTATTAGGTCAAGGTCTATCATAACTTTAAAGAAGTCCTTTGTTATTTAAATTATTCCAGAGAATAAAGTCAAATTTCTCTATTTTTATTTAAAAGCATTATTTTAGTGGCAGACTAATTAAGACATAGCCTGTTCTGCTTAGAAAGGAATATGATGAAGGTATATATTTTCTTTAGTTTTGTTCTTCCAGTTTTAATCAGAAGAAAGATTTAACATCTCATACAATGTTATAATGCCTATATGCAGACTTATACTTTTAAACGATACAAATTAAAAAAAATTCAATTAACGTAGGTTGGTAGTTCTTTTTGAAATTAATAATTCACTTAGAGATTACATATTTTTCTGTGCACATTCACATTTGATTATTGTTATTGACAGGACATTCACAACTTTTTCAGTTTCAGTCTGAATAAGTTGAATAGTTTAATGTAGAAAGTGTAGAGTTTAAATGAAGAAAGAATACAGAGCTTGTGGTAAGGAGACATGAGGTCTAGTATCAGATATTCTAATTAGTGGAATGGCTCTAGGAAGTTAAGTTCTTTGTCTCAACCCTGAAATGGGTATAATAACTTTTTTTTTTTTTTTTTTTTTTAGATGGAGTCTCGCTGTGTTGCCCAGGCTGGAGTGCAGTGGCGCAATCTTGGCTCACTGCAACCTCTGCCTCCCAGGTTCTAGTGATTCTCCTGCCTCAGCCTCCTGAGTAGCTGGGACTACAGGTGCATGCCACCACGCCTGGCTAATTTTTCGTATTTTTAGTAGAGAAGGAGTTTCACCATGTTAGCCAGGATGGTCTCGATCTCCTGAACTCATGATCTGCCCGCCTCAGCCTCCCAAAGTGCTGGGATTACAGGCATGAGCCACCATGCCTGGCCCGTATAATAACCCTTTTACCTAACTTATATATAAGTAGAAAATAAGCTTTATATGAACACACTTGGATAAAGTTAGTAAACAAATACAAGTTCATAGTCATGTGTAAGGTGTTACATTCATTTTGCCTTAATATTTATCATTTTAATAGTTTAATCAAAATAAAGACCACATATTTTTAGGATTATAAAACTCAGTAGTCACATAAGATGAATTAAAATATTAAAGCTAGTAACAGAAAAAAATTCTTATTCTATGTTGCCTTTTAATTACAATAAGAAATTAGAGTTGTAAAAATACAGGTAAAATATCATGAAAATATTCCTATTTACTGTACTTTGGAAGTTCGTGCCCAGAGCAATGAATTCTTTGGCATCGACTACTGCTTCGGGTACTCAGAGATTCAAATTGTTCACACACTCTGTCAAACAGATCTGTCTGAGATGTGTCCATCATTCCATAGGCCAGATTAATTTTGTTATTCTTCTTGTTGGTGATTGCATCTAACGTCTCAAATATGTGTTCTTCAAAGATGAGATGACAAGTAGAGCACTCAAATCCTGTCATGTCCACCCAAACCATAAAAATTTAGATTATTTTTATACCACGTTTAGCTGAAAGTCACCAACTTTTCCTTTGATTTTATTTGTCACTATGTTGATTTTGTAAGAGTTATAATTTCTTCTGAAATGCTTCTTGCCAGACTAAATAGTGATGCAGAATATTTGGTAGGTGAATAACTTACTGTGTAATTTAAACTATACAAATTAACGTTATTTTTAACTAAAGAATTTAACTTTTGAAAGTTAATCAGGAAAAAAATACATTTCATTATGTACTCCAATCAGCTAAAATTGAGCAGACATATCTCGATCAATAACTTTTGGCTGCACCACCAAACAACAACAACAACAACTGGCTGGATTTCATTTTCTAAACTGGTGGTCCAGTATCAGTAGCCCAACCTTGGTGAGTGGGCACTCCTTTCCACATGTTGACCCTAGTAATCATTTGCTCTTCCAACATAAATCCCTTCTGTAAATATCCAAAGGGTCAATTCAGAATGTAATAAACTTAAAATAAGCTGGGCATAGATGTCTGCTTAATATCCAAAGGAAATAAGAAAAACGAAGGAAAAAAAAGAAAGTCTAGAATAAAAAAGAAACTTCTTCACTGAGGAAAAAGATTCTCATAGGTAATTTGGTTTGATGTCACCCCAACCTACTTTCTCTGAAAATGTTCTTTCTTATCACAGCGGCTGGTCTCAGCATTCTTCTTTGTGATATGTGACTCTCCCCTCTTTACATCAACACAGTTGATTGGATGAACATGGAAACTTCATCCAAACTGAGCTAAATCAATTCTCCTCCCTGAATATTTGAAAGAGGTGTTTATTTGGGCATCATCAATTATTCTTTTAGAGCAACTGAAAATGAAAGTTGATATCAACTGGGAAGCAGTATAGAGGCTGCTTTCTTTCTCCCAATTGCACTGAAAAGAAAAAATCAAGTTCTCAGTGGAGAGGGACTGGGGATAGGGAAGTGGGTGTATGCAGGGGAGAGAGAGAGAGAGAGAGAGAAAGAGACTAACACCAATAAAGCCAAACAATAGAGTGAAATTTCTTCCAGTATTTTGGCAACTTTCTAATCTCTCATTTCAATTCATCACGAGGTTCCTGATTCCTCTCTTTGCATTTTTGTGAGACACTACCATAACTTTATAGATACATTCTCCTTTTTTCTTAAGCCAATTTTTGGTTTCTGTTACTTTAAACCAAGAGTTTTATCTACGACAAAGGACCAATGAGGTTAACTAAGAGAGAAGGAAGTAAAACACATATAGAGAGATCAAATAATAATTCTTGTAGCCAAGAGTCCAAAAAAACAGTCCCAGGACAAATGTGTGTTAAGAGTCACATCTCCATGTTTTATGTCACTTTGCATTATTCTTTAGCCTGGATGGGCTGAATGAGAACATAAGAGATGCAGATTTTGGAGGTCCATATATCTGGAATATGTCAAACTATCCCTTCCAAAGTGTAATACTTGCACATTAAACTGTGAGCACTAAAATACTTGATGGTATTTGGATTTTGGAGACAATATACATTACATTTGAATATGCTGCTCTAAAATATTTATTAGCAACCCATAAGACTGCTGGATTTAAGTGAGCCTAGAGTAAGAAAATATACTCTAGCAAGTCTAGGATACAATACAAGCTGCTCCGTCCATTGGGAGCACAGACACACTATGTCCATTGGGAGTATGACCCAGCAAATTCAACAACACTCGACATTTCTGTGGTAATTAGTGCTTCTGTAAGGAGTTGCTGGATAGCCCCAATAAGGGAATCACACTGTAGACCCCTAGAGTTTTGGAGCAAACCATGTTCTCTTCAGCAGATAACTAGTCTTTTAGAAATAGTTTTGGTTTGATATTAGACACTGGCAGAATCTGAATGCCTAACCATGGGACAGCAAGTGACCATACAATTAAGTTGCCAGTCATGATCTATATGTTAATTAGCTCATCATTTTATAAGGGTGGGAGTGTGCAGCAACAATCCATCAACACATGGAAAGAGATTAGGTTCTAAGAAATATGGAATACAAAAGGAATCTGCATGAACAGATAGTGCTGACTCCTACAATAGCTTCTCTTTCTACATTGCTTCCTGTTCCTGAGTCTGCATTCATGGCCTCATGGGCATTTTCTCACAATCAACTGACTTAGAAGGGAAAAATGCAGTCTGGTACAAATGGTTTTGCCTAACATGCTGGCACCAGCTACATTTATAATCAAATCAGGGGCATCCCAGAAAGATGAAGATGAAGAAAAATCCTTCCAATGGGCAGTAAGGTGAGTAGTATATTTGGTTGCCCCCTTTTTTTCACTTCCTACCACTCTTCTCGAGTGCCCCAGAAAGATTATTTCCCACTTTGTACACAGCATATAGTGCTAATACTGACTTGTCACTATATCACAAGGATTTGACCTTGCCTTAGGTGTAATCTTGAAGGCAGAGCCTATGTTGTACCCACATTCTCTTCATCTAGAATATCCTTGGTGCACAGTAGGTGCTTGGTAACTATTCTTCAAACCTCTTTATGGTATTAGCTCCTAGATGAATATGTGTGAACATGCTTGTCATTGGGATCAGGGAGGCATGACAGGAGGAATTATGGTTTAGTAACAAGGCTGGTTTTGGAGACAGAGGGAAAATCCTGCTTCTGCCTCTTACCAGAACGCTTTATACATCAAGAAACCTTCTGAAATTCAACTCAATGTCTATTTTTCAATGATGAAGGAGGATAACACTTATCTTGTACTGTATCACCAGTTATCTGGGATTAGATTTGAGGGATGAGACAAACCCACCTTTGTGGAAGTGGGATAAGGTTTTTCTAAGGAAGTGAAATGATCACATTTTGATGGTTTGGAGAAGGAGGGGTTCTCAGAGAGAAAGGTGAGCCTGGGGATGGGAAGTGGGGAAGGCAGGGATTTGGGGTGTGTCTGTGAGAGGAATCCCTATTAAGGGTTGACTTTTTCATGGTTGTTTACATGGTCCTGTGGGTAAAAATGATATTTCCCCAGTCATATTTTAATTCTCTCTAGTTATTCACAGCTCATCTGCACAGCCTTGTTTGGGGGTGTCTGGGTGAATAAAGAGAACAAGGAGTATCGAGGAGTTTGGCTGACCTGGATGCACTGTATCACTGGTTTAGAGAAATCTGTTGTCCGGTTCTGCTCAGTGGCCAGCAGCACACTTGGAGCCAAGGGGAAAGCATGCAATGAAGTCTCCATGGCATTGTGGAAGACTCAGAAGCAGACATTTGGTAATCTCTGTTTATCCCACATACGAATCTAGATAGTTGTCTTGAAGGCATGGAAAGATGATGCTTGTGTTATATAAAAATTAGCAATACTGAATATGAACTGCCTGCCTGGAGTGCTCAGCAATCAGCTGCCTTTTGTTGTCATTATGTGCATCCAATCTGGACACAATTATTATTCAAAGGTAGGATAGCACTAAATGTACAGCACAAGCTCTAAAGCCAGAGTGCTTGTGTTTGCATTCTGGCTCTAATATTGATTAATTTTGTGACTTTGGTCAAGTTAATTAAATGATCTATAACTCAGTTTCCACATCAGTAAACTGGGGAAAATAGGATTTACCTCATGAGATTGTTGTGAGGATAAATAAGTTCATCAATGTAAAGTGCTTAGAAGAGTGTCTGGCATATGGTAAGTGCTTGATAAATGTTAGCTAAAAATGCTACCTAGCCGTTATAAAAAATGTCAGCATTAGATGAAATTGTAAGCTTGTGTAGACTCAGTGGTTTCCTGGAGCTGGTCTGTACAGTTATGAGAGCTGACTGTGCCATCTTTTCCCAACTTCATGCGGAGTGATAAGATAATAGCTTAAAATCACCATATTTGTGTATTCACACCATTGAAATTGGCAAATGTTACAAATCTAGATCCCCCCGACTCCAAAACTGGTTGTTAGACATTTACTAGCTGGTTATGTTTATCAGAGAAGAATCTTTTGTCTTTGGCAGGTGATTCTTTGAGTTCTACCAAAGGATTCAAAGAATTATTATTACCAAAGATTATTCAAAGATTAGTTATTATCTTTGAATAATAATTATTACAAAACAATTAACTTTCCATTTTCTTCAGACTGTGAATAGGATCCAAAGCTTTTCCCCCATCCAGTAATATTATAGGTTGCGTTGTTTTGGGAACTCTGGACTAGTCAACATGGGTTTTCATCCTGACTTCATCACTCACTAGTTTATTAACTTTGGGAAAATCTCTTAGTTTTTACGAGCCTTTTTTTTCCCAATAAAATATTAAGAATAATATCTGACAAGCCTACAACACAGATTTCTTAAGTTTAAATGAAATAATACCTTTGAAAGTACTTTATAAAGTCCTTATATGCAAGTTTTTTTAATCATATGGTACCATTAAAGGAAAGGTAACAATAAAAATCTTTCAACTTTGAATTTTTGACTACAGTACCATTGTCAAAGCCAAAGTGAGTACAATTTCTTCACAAATTATTTTATCCTTATAGAAAAAGCTGGTAACATCTCTTAATGCCCACAGAACAATTGTGTAAGGATTCTTTTCTAACAAGAGATCAACAAAATTGATTTCTATGTATTCCTACAAAGACTGCTTCCTGGGACTACTGTGAAAAGATCTATTATATTCGAAGTTTTTTTTTTTAACTTAGCAGGCAGCATTAGGAGTGAGTTATTTTTGTTCAGATAATAACAGATAAATATTATTCTGCAGTTTCACAGTAACATATGCTCCTTCTTATGAGAAGTGATATAAGCATAAGCATTTCTTGGTGTTATAAGCTCAGATTTCATAGAAAAATGGGTGTCCTAAATAAGAATCAGAATTTGTTAATATTGGTACATTCCATATGTCAATCATTCTTTGGACTGAAAAAGGGAAAAAGTTAAAATCTGTTTCAGCAAGCATATAAAAAGTCACTGTCATAGAGAAGATAATGAATGCTCTAAGACGTCCAGACTTTCAGAAAAATGTCATATCTGAGTTGAGTTGAGAAGAATCTGTGTTTATTTTAATCATGCAGCTCCTTCACATTCAATTTTTAGGAAGTTTTATTGAGAGTAAAAATTTAATGACATCATATAAAAGGTTTTGTTCAAATTCACATTCATCTGAAATTTAATATAACTTTATTTTGTGCCAGGTGTGTTACTCTCCTTATACAGTTTTTCCTAAGTGTTAATAATACAATACTGGGTATTCTTTATTTCTCATTATTAATTAGGAAATAATGTGTTAAATTTAAATGGATTTCTTTAAACTGTAGAAGCTTTAAAATGTCAAAATGCACTATGACTCTCCCAGATGGGAGTGTAGTATGAGATGTTTTCCAAATTTATTTGACCACAAAATTATCCATTCAAGGGCATTTTGGAGATAAGATATTCACCAGCATACATACTGGTAAATCTATACTAGCTGTTTGTCAGTTGAGCTACCAAAGTAATGTGATAAACACCATTAAACATGGTTCAGAAGAAAAAATCACTGATTGGATGGTGGGAATCACAGGAGAGTTCATGAAGGAGGCATTAGAGCTGGGCCATGAAGGGTGAAGGGAATCTTGACAGGCAGGGTTGGTAAGTGGGAGCTTTTTAGTTGAAGGAGGAGGCATGACCAAGAACATAGAGATGGGAAAGCACAAACTTTGTTCAAGAAATGGCAAGTGTCTTTTGCTACATATGCAAGGGGATCTTCTTAGGCTCAACCACACATTCCCCAGATTCACCATACTTGGTTCCAGTCTACTCAGAGGGATGTAGGACAGAAGGGATACAGCATCAGGCTTTCTGCTTTAGAGTCACAGTAATGATAACAGTGCATGAAGCAATCTAAACAGCTGTTTATATAGCTATCCAGAAGCTCTTTTCCTTCCTCTCCTCCTACAACTGGCAGCTCAGATTCAGAGAAGGTATTGGGCAGGTAAAGGAGTCTCCCAGGCTTAGAAGCTCTATGCCTCACTGGAGCCAGTTACTCTTGTTACATCTCCAGAAACATAGCTTCCAGAGTTTCTATAGGGGAAATGCTTAATTACAAGAGTCACTACACTCAAGTCCAAAGTATAACTTATCTCCAGGTGGTTATAGTTTCTCCCTATCCAGATGTCATTTATCAGTCAGGGATCATTTAAACTATGAGCAATGTTTCCCGTGTAACATAGCTGACATCATATGCTCATTAGATTTCCACAGCAATAGAGTTTGAATGTTAACCAAACGTCAAATTCTTATTCAGAAGCTGTGCCCTTTACATCTAGGTCTTAAATTTTAAACTCTCAAAGGAGACTGGGGAAAATTATGTGGGATCTTGGATTCCAAACTAAAAAGTTTAGATTTAAGTAACTTCTGGTTTTTCTGGTCACTATTTCTTACCCTAAAACAAGCACATAACAAGACATATTTTGGTATACAAATATGTAAATATGTAAATATTATAGCACTTGAATAAAGGGTTAGTAGAAACTTTGAGAAATTGAAATGCTGAAAGATGTGTGTAGCCATTTTCAACACACCATTAATCTTCTGAAATAGAATTGTGTTATTTCAATCCATGGAAGTAGGCAGGCTTTCTTTTCCCTGTACTCCTCATATCTTAAAGCATCTATATGAAGAAGCCCTGAGGCTTCACTCCATGGTTCTTTCAGGTAATGGCTGCTCACAGGGCAGAAGGCAGCAGGTGAAGACATTTTTTTTTTAACATAACACTTGAGTATTATAAAAAGTTGTGGCACTTTGCATTTGACTTGCTGAAGCAATACCTCATTGTTTAGTAGGTTTATCAATGTCCTCACCAGATTCCTACATCTCAGAATCCAGTGCCTGCTCAGGAGCCTAGGGTTCAGCAGCTACCTCACCTGCATCCTGCCTCCTGCTGTAGGAATCTAAACTTCATGGCTCTCTCAGGCTCCTACACAACCTACCTAATCAGCCTTCCTCCCAAGCCTGACTTATTAGCTGATTCCCATGATAACAAGCAGCTAGTCCAATAAACTGACTTAGGCCAATGGGTGAATGGCAGAGGAAGAGCTGCTTTCCTTCCTTCCAGACAACATGCTCAAGCTGGAAATGTAAAGATAATGCTCACATATCACTCTCCCTCATCCGACACCCATGTCATTTATTTTCCATGATGCATCAAATACACAGCTCTATGAACCTTTGCCTATGGGGAGTCACAGCCTAAGGGGAGGGCCAAGCCAGTGGGATATTTCTGAGTTGGGCTTTTGTCTTCTCAAAAAATAAGGGAAGGGGCATATGTTTCCCTCTCTATATCTCAGCACATAAAAATCTCCATACCCAATGCTGATGTATTTGATCCAGTGGTGCTAAGCTCTCCTTACAATGATAATTCACAGTATACAGAGTGGTTTAGATCATTTTTATGTTGGTGTTTGATAACAGAAGCACACTATCAGGAATCCAAGAAAATAAATTTATTAAACTTTGAAGGAAAAAATCCACAGACATAAAGAGAGTTAAATATAAACTGCCAGACACAACTAGTCATACTAGTGAATAATGGCTTGTGTGGCCACCAAAGTACCAAAATGACATTCTGAGACTGATTGAGGTATTTAGCTATTTTTGGCTATAGAAATGTTGTCAGGCTGTTGTGAAATAGTAAGATAGTCTTCCAAACACACAGCTTTGAATTGAATTAGGTTCTACACTGATGATACTTTATATGAAACTAAATTATGTAGCTCTTGGAGAAAACCATAGCAGCAAAGTAGCAGAAAATCTATTAAACATCATTACAAATAACATGTTGAACTTTAAACACTCAATTCTAGCTTTTCATAGTCCTTCCTGCAAGAAAGAGAATTTAAAATTATCAGCCATTAAGCTTGCTTCCTAAAAAAGGTCTGCGATAAATGGGAAATACTATTTAAGTTAAAGCTAACTTCAAAGTTTTAAGCTTTTTTAAAAAATGAGAAGTATTCTTCACTGAGATGAGATTCTTCTTTTTCATAAACCTTTTCAGGAGATATCCCAATGCTCTTAAGAATGATGTTTAGGGCTGGGAACGGTGGCTCACACCTGTAATCCCAGCACTTTGGGAGGCTGAGTCGGGTGGATCACGAGGTCAGGAGATCGAGACCATCCTGGCCAACATGGTGAAACCCCGTCTCTGCTAAAATACAAAAAAATTAGCCTGGCATGGTGGTGCGTGCCTGTAGTCCCAGCTACTCAGGAGGCTGAGGCACGGGAATCGCTTGAACCTGTGGGAGGTGGAGATTGCAGTGAGTCAAGATCGCGCCACTGCACTCTAGCCTGGCAACAGAGCGAGACTCTGTCTCAACAACAACAACAGCAACAACAAAAATGAATGATGTTTAGGATATTAAGGGATTGCAAAATGATTTCTAAATTACTAAGGCTGCTTCTTTTTCTTCTGAATGCTTGCTTTGAGGCCAGTCCACTCAGAGAGGAAGTAAAAAATGATGAAACTTCTTCTTTTGCTATTTTAAATAAATCCTATAAAAGATTTAGTGAGAAAGAAAGTTTCTTTTAGCGGTTTAAATAATTTTCAGTTATCTGTGGGGACTGAAAACCTTGTTTCTTCTGTCTATGTTCTGTTCATTACCATGAAAAATGAGTATGTGTCTGGTTATAGGCTGTGAAACAAAAACTTATTTCTTGAACTCTTTTTTTCATTACCCAGTTAATTTCATTCAATTTGCTTCAACTTACAAAATGCTTCTTGTACCTTATTCCCTTCCTGGATAATTATGTAGCAAAACCAAGTTGGGTGTGAACAGATTCCGCTGCAGAGGCTATAGATCTTATCTCTCACCATCTGCACGCACTAAAAAACTCACTCCGCGTGCAACTGCAGCACTTAAGCATCTTGGTCAGTGTGAACCAGCTATGATTTCTACTTCTCTTAGCATGTATTTTTTTTTGGCATCAACCAAGATTTGGTGAAGAAAGGTTTTCTTTTTTTGCTTTTACTTCTTTTGGTGCCTGGTAAGTTGATCTGTGCAAACGCTTTAAAGTTTTCTAAATTAACAAATATTTGTTTAAAAATTCAGATAAAACAATTATATTCCAATAATGCAGATTACTACAGTCATTTTAGAATTGTTGAAGGAGTCTGGGGAGGTATAAAAGGGCTTTGTAAAAAACTAGTTTGTTTTTCTTTAGGTGCATTGGCCAAAACATTAAACCAGCTTTAGACTGTAGTTGCTACACTCCTTAGAGGGGTCATACCAACTGCAGTACACAGTGTGTAGTGTAATATAAAATAGCCATGCTTGAAGTCTAAATTATTAAAAATATCTTTATCAACTTTATGTAAAAATAAATGTTTTACATATCCAAACTATTTTTGCCTTCTTGCTTATAGTTTAAATTTCTCACCTCTAGTTTTAATTTAGTTTTTTAAATAAAAAAGTTTCTTATTTAAGAAACAACAAAAAATTAGCCTGTGCTATGGTTTGCATTCAATTTTCCTGAACCGCAAAAGCCACCTGATTTTTTCGCTTTTTCAAAAAGCGTGATTTACTATACATTAAAAACATAGCCATTCAATGCTTAGTATCAAAAATTAACCCCCACAATATTAAGACAATCACTGCTACTAAACAGTCTGACACAATTCTTTAAAATATTTACATTGCACAATAGGAATATCTATCTGATTATGCATTCTTCTTATTTTTTTAACATCATATTTCAACATTTTGGGAAAAGGCATTTTAGAATCTATACCCCACCCTGTCACTCCCCCAAAAAAGGTTTAAACATTGTTTTGGCTTAAACGTTATTGCCCCAGTCAATTCTTTGCTATTAAATACGTAGCTCTTGGGAAACCAAAGAAAGGCTAAGGCATGATTTTGTTCAGTTGGTCTGTGCTCACATAGCCACACGATGAGAGAAACTCTTTGTCAGGCAAGGGCAAGGCAGTCGCATTGAGTATGAGGCCCTGTGGGGACTGTACTATATGAATGGAGGTATAGTCTGGGACAGGCATCTCAGAACCTGGAACATGTTCTGCTGTCCCAGGCCTCCCAGCAGCAGTGGTAAGGCTTTCTGTGGTGATGTAAATGTCCTCTTGGTTAAAGCTTGGCTGTATGTGTGATTCAACCTTGATGTGAGGAGCCACAGGGATGCACTTTTTGGCATCTGCCTCACAGAAGTAGGCATTGTCCATAAGGAAGTTTTCTTGGCAGAGTGAGACCATTTCCGGGTGCATGTCACACTGGGACATCCCTGCCTTATTCTTTTGGCCCGGGGAAAGGACCACACTACCTGCTGGTGTAATGTCGCTCACCTGGGCATAAAAGTCGATGTTTGCCAGTGAACTTGGATTGCTTAGCTGAATATGGGCAGCTTGGTGAGTTGACTCAGCTCCTTCAGTAGGAAGTGGTTGTGGTTTGTTTTTCTCTGCTTGGATAACACTGGGCTGCTGAGTAGCAGGGCAAACATCATGATAAGGTGAGTTATTTTGATTCTTCTGGTCAAGGCATAAGAGATCTGCTTCCCCTTTTAACCTCTGTGGCTGAGCAACCTCTGAGGTACCCTCATGTATGTCATTGGCATTGAAATCAGTCTCCAGAATGTCAGGTTCACAACAGCTGGTACGTCCAGAGTCGCCATCCTTCACCCCTAGGTTACTATGTGATTTCTCATGGTCACTGCTTAGAAGTCTGTCTGTGTCTGATCCCTCAGTCTTTTCATCTGGCTCATCAATATCTAGCTCAATAAATTCAACCCAAGAGTCATCACTGTGGAATTCGGGTTTATAGCTATCATGAATGGCTAAGATTGTGTTCACCTCCTCTAATTTTCCTTCCTAGAAAATAGAAAGAAAATGAAGATCTATGAAAAGCAACTCACAATAATTAAATGAATTAGCAAATAATGTTCAGAGATTAATTATGGTTACAAAAAGAACAATAGTAACAAAACATATAAAAAACATAAATTAGTGTGTAACTTTTTAAATACATATGACGTTTTCTTATTTTTAAGAAATAGAATATTTAAAAAATTTTTCTCCAGGAGAAGAGATACAAGAAAGTTGAATGTGATATATATAGCTTACAGAAAACCTTCAACATATGACAGGAGTCTTCAGGTGTTAATTAGTACTAGCTACAATTTAGATAAAATTATTAGTTACCTTGAGGAGATCTGGGTCGATTCCTTTAATCTTTGGAACTGGAACTGGGGGCAGAATCAGCATTTTAATCCTTGAAAACATATAAAATTTTGGTTTTGACATCTTAAAAGCTACATATTCTCAATTATAGCAAAAGATAGAAATAAAATATTGGCAATACTATTACTTTTTCCAAATATTCTGGTACTTTATATAATTGGAGTATGAGAAACAGAAGAAAATATTAGACTGTAAATGAGAAAGAAAAACTGTAGAAGGAAAAAAAGAACAACAACTAAAAAACCCAAAAAGCCTCATCTGAAGTCTATTAAAAGAAAATGTGGTTTTCCCACAATCCTTTTTTTTAATGCTTTTTATTTTCAGCCAGATTTAGTATTTGAAAGAAAGAAATTTAATTTCATCTGAAGCTGATTTCCATTTCAGCTATAAGGCAATTCTAGTGTACATCTCATCAGTAATTTGTACAGGAAAGAAAGAAAAAAGAGTCAATCCACATGGAGCCAAGATTACTTACACCCTTGAAAAAGGGTAGACTTGGGTAGGTTAGCCATATAGTTCATATTAATTATGAAATTATCTAAGATGATCTTATTAACCAGGGTTTTACTACAGGATTCATTTCAGATGGGACAGATTAAATTTTAACTATCTCTAACTAATCAGTATGGGTGTATATATACAATTCTAGGATGCATTTACATTTTTTGTTCCAAATCTTTAAATTATTTTTTGGTCATAAAAATGAATAAATCATGTATCTATTTTGTACCATTAATAGTGTAATTGGAATTTATGGTGTTTTTAATTTTTTTTAAAACTTTTTGAGACAGGGTTTTACTTCATTGCCCACACTGGAGTCCAGTGGTGCAATCATAATTCACTGCAGCCTCAAACTCCTGGGCCAAGCGATATTCTTGCCTGAGCCCCCTAAGTAGCTAGGACTACAGGGTGTGCTAATTTTTGTTGTTTCATTTTTTGTAATGGAGTCTTGCTCTAGTCATTGCCCGAGCTGTCTGGAACTCCTGGCCTCAGGGCAATACTCCCGCCCCATCCTCCCAAAGTGCTGGATTTATATGCTGTAAGCCATTGTATCTGGCCTGGAGTTTATTTTTTAAAATCAAATTATAGCACTGGAAAAAGGCTCAGAGATTATTCCAAACAATTCATTTAATTTTTTAAAAAACTCCTGACTATTCAGAGATGACACTGTCATGAACAGGTGGTAACCAGATTTTTGGATATCAGTTGCTATTCCACTCAGTGTGAATGGTCAGTCTAGTCCATTCCATAAGGAATACATTTTCTCAGTATTTCCACTTGCTATTTTACCTAATCCAAGGAATAAGCAAAATTCCATTTTATAAATTGCATTAAGTAGCCTCTACTACTCAGTGGGGCAAATGTTAAAGCATATTGTTACTGATGAATTACAGATGTAGAAATAAGCAATACAAATTATTAATAATAACTACTATAATTTTTTAGTGCTTCTGATAAATCAGACACTGTGGGATATACTTTGCACTAAACTATGGGTCACTAAATTAAGGTCTGTGGGCCAAATCTGGCCTGTCACATGTTTGTGTAGATAAAGTTTTAGAGAACACAAGCATCTTCATTCATTTCCATTTTGTTTATGGCCACTTTCATGCCACAGTGGCAGAGTTGAGTATCTGTGATAGAGACTGTATGGCTTGAAAAGCCAAAAAATGTACACTGACTCTATGAAATAAATTTGTGACCCCTGCACTAAACATTTCACTTAATCCTTATGACTCCCAGGGAGGCAGATGATATATCTGTGCAAAAACTTGGAAAATTAAGGAACATGTTCAAATCATGCATTCATAGTTGGCACAGTTGGGGCTCAAACCCAGAGAACCTGACTCCAAATCAAAACCCAGGTTCTTTGTGTCATGCTGCTGTTTCGCTGTTTTTTTTTTTTTTTTTGATTCTGCATCTCAAAATTGGTATTTCAAATTCCCAAAAACATAAAAAGATGGAACATAACTCTAATTACAGGAAGCAAAGGTTTCCAAATGGCTGATGTTTGACTTTGTGACGTGTGCTTTTCCTTTTTGAATAGGATGATGCATTCAGGCATGTGCTAGTGGTTTTCTAGGGGTTGTAGTGACCTTATGCCACAGTGGCAGACCGTAAATCTAAGGGGCCCAAGCAGGTCATGCAGATGAATAAAGCAAGCCAGTTGCAAAGTCATTAGGAGGAATGAGGATGGTGGCAAATTAAAGAATGTGAGCCAATCCCAAATAGGATAGCTGGTTGTCTGCTGCAGCATATGCTGCCTTGTTTAGTTTCACTACATCTTTCATTTTTTAAAAGATAATCCCCAAATCTGGATTTTTGTGTGAAAATTCTCTATTTTACAAATACTTTGTAGGAAAATCTTCACTCTGAAATCAAAACTAATTAAAATAAAATAACAAAATATGAATCTGTAGGCTGAATTTCGCTACTGGTTTGGAAATTCTATTTTAGGCTGATTCAGTTATTTCTTTCCTCAATTGGTAACAGCTCAAAGGCTGGGAGGGTTGTGTGGTAGGAACCAGTATAATAATAGCCTGACTTGAAACTATGTTTGTGATTTTGTATCAGATACAAATAAAATTATAAATTTTGCTAGAGTTGACTCAATTAACTGGATTAAAGCAGGGTGAAGTGGGTTGGATAATGAATTGTGGACTCAGAAAATTTCAAAGGCATGTAGGACCTGACGCCACTTTACAGCCCTACAGTTCTAGGAAAAATCTCGTTCTTTGCTGTATCAATTTAATTGTTGGAACTACATGTTCTGTCCATACTTGCTGACAAATATTTGCTACTATTTCCCACTTTCAGTAGAACATGCAAATTTAGACAATGATAAGGGTTTTTAATGGGCAAATAAAAAAAAAGTTAATTCTTTCCTACAGAAAATTCAATTTAGTGCAGGAAATTTGGGAGAACAATAAAGATTTCAAATCAATTGTAGAATTTGGTGATTTTGACTAAACATTATAGTTAAGCATTTCATTATTTATAAAAAGCACTGTATTAGAAGTAATATGTTTTCTTGGAAATCCTACTTTTTGAGAGGATAATTTTTTCTTCCTAATATTGTTAACTAATATAACTAAACAACATAACAAATTGACTTGGCCTTCACAATGGCTAGAAATTCGCAGCTAATACTAAGAGCTAATTACTTTACATACCTCGTGAGTTTATCTACTGAAGTTATGTATAAATTTTCCCACCAAATATATATATTAATAAACTGAAATTAATCAACAGAATAATCTGGCTTTTTTGTTGTTGGCATTACTTAAATACACAAAATTCTAAAAATATATTTATTTATTTTCCTGAAACAACAGAAAATTGTGTTGTGAAACAACAGAAAATTGTGTTGTGATTTACGATAGCTGCTTTTTTGGAAAACAGGAATGTTGCCAGAAATTAGGTGCAAAATGGAATTCAGAATGAATTTTACTTTCCAATTGATTTATATTATAAAACTGGACATGAAGCTCTACTGAAAATAACCCTTTCTGCATTCAGTTAGACTTTTAGCATGCTTGACACTCTAGAAATCTAGCGTCCCAATAATTCTTCTTCCTAACAAAATTCTATTTTGAAGTTTACAAGTGCTATACTACCTTACAAAACAAAGTAAAATCTTTTAAAATATATTAACATAGATCTCATTTTGATTTATAGATGCCTCTTGGCTTCAGCTGGAGAACGTATTTTCAATTCTAGGTAAGGGGATCAACTCTCTTGGTTACCTGGAACTGAGGGATTTCCTGGCACACAGGACTTGCATTGCTAAAAACCAGGAGAGTTCTAGGCAACCTGGGAGTGTTAGTCACCTTAATTCTAGGAGAAGCAGCAAGATTAACCAGTGGGACTTTAAAAATACCTTAAATGGGGCCAGGAGCGGTAGCTCATGCCTGTAATCCCAGCGCTTTGGGAGGCTGAGGCGGGCAGATCACCTGAGGTCAGGAGTTCGAGATCAGTCTGACCAACATGGTGAAACTGTATCTAAAAATACAAAATTAGCTGGGCCTGGTGGCACATGCCTGTAATCCCAGCTACTCTGGAGGCTGAGGCAGGAGAATTGCTTGAACCTGGGAGGCGGAGGTTGCAGTGAGCTGAGATTGCGCTACTGCACTCTCCAGACTCCAGCCTGGGTGACAGAGCAAGACTCTGTCTCAAAACAAACAAACAAACAAAAAAAACCCCCCAAAAAAACACAAAACAAACAAAGAAAACAACAACAAACAAACAAAAACTTAAATGTACGACACTGGCAATCAGTACCAATCATTTTTCCCATATTTTGTTAAAAAAAATTTCCTGTAGTGTGTAGTGAGTTTCTATCAGGAATAAAAACAGAATAATATAAATAATATATATCATAGCTCAAGGAAACTTTAAAGATTATATAACCCATACCCTCATATTACCCACAAGAATATGGAGGCCTAGAGAGATTAAGGGACTCAAACAAGGTCAAACAGCAATGGCAAAATGGTAACTGGAACTCAAGACTTTTGATTCCAAGAGAAAGTGGAATGGAATCTTTTTACACTTTTAAAGACTTTTAGCTGTGTTTATAAATGCAGGTAAAACACAAAATCATAAATATCCAAATAATTTAAATTAAACCTGAATTTACTTGAAATCACCATTATATGAAGTCTAAAAAAAGTTTTATTAGACTTAATTATCTACCTGGGTAGTTTGCCACTTAAATTTGCCTGTATATTGAGATCAGGAGTTCAAGACCAGCCTGGCCAACGTGGCGAAACCCTGTCTCTACTAAAGAAACACAAAAATTAGCCGGGTGTGGTGGTGAGTGCCTGTAATCCCAGCTACTCAGGAGGCTGAGGCAGGAGAATCACTTGAACCTGGGGGGCGGCGGTTGCAGTGAGCCAAGATTGCGCCATTGCACTCCAGCCTGGGCAACAGACTAAGACTCCGTCTCAAGGAAAAAAAAAATTGTCTGTATATAAGGACTGTATCAGACTCAGTCAAAGGCTCAGTGATACTTTGAAGTCCTGGAATGAATGGGTCAACTTGTTGAGGACTTGAGGGAAAGAGCTAGCTCTTGGATAAAGAGGTACATATCACAAGGTATGCATAGTCACCAGCTTAAGCCTCTTAATGTCCTGTACAAGTCTCCAGATAGAATCTAAACCTCTAAGTTGTCTATGATAAATACAACACATTGAGTTTTATATGAATGGTAAATATATAACCAAAATACAATACCAAAGAATACTACTCCACACCTACCTTTGCTGTTTAGAAAATAAGAATACAAATAGCATCACTGTTAGCCCAAATATTCCAAAGATAATAATTAAGAGCCATGGAAAGTAGAAATCTGAAACACACAAGAATATTTCGCTTTCAGAATTACGAATAGTTGAAGCACAGTTTCCCTTTCCCTTTTCATAAAAAATTCATAATTTTTATTCATCTAATAAAGTCAGTGATTTCTCTTGATAACCACTGAAACAGAATGCAATGACTTAGTTTTTTTCTGTTTTATGAACATCTCTGTCCACTTTTCAAATCTCCTCACATTAAAAAAAACTTCAAAATAAAGAAACAGCATATAGTTCAAAATCAATGTGTGTTTTATGAAAACAAACAATCTGCTTTAAGCATACTATGTGTCCAGGGAGTATCATAACGGTTTCAGCTCCAGGAAAAAAGTGTTGCTTATTAACACACTACCTAAATAATGCCCACTCGGTTTCTTTTCTATTTTTTTTTAACTGTGGTGATTTTCTTAGCCTCCAGATTGAAGATTTATCAAAAAGATGAAGGCAGAGTTTTTATTGATAAATTATGACAGAAAATTCTTAGACACAAATAACATATATTTTACAGCTATAAATATACATATTTATATCAATAAATTAAATTATTAAAATGTAATAAATATGTCTCATGTATATTATATACATAAAATTGACAGAAAGATCACTACTCAGGCTCCCATCTTCAGGTTTTAGTATACTTTGTATGAGACTTGGGGGAACCTGTTTGTAAAACTTCTATTTCATTCCTTAAGATTGAGTACCTGCCAGCTACTTTGCAGTTGGTACCCAGCATTCTTACCACAGAGGCAGAGGCTAACCACTTTTTCATAAAAATTACAGATGAAATTTACCTTAACATTGCCATTTAAAATGTAGGTCTTTATGCTGAAATAGTCTTTTATTTAAAAAGTTATTAAAAGCCCCTAGGGAGATATTATAAGCATTTTAAAGAATTGGTGGGGGAGAAAAAATCATTTTTTGTCTTGTAGTGTCTATAATTTCATATCAATGACATATTCAGGAAAATAACATAAAGTTAGAGCTTCTTTTTTTGTTAGTAACAGAAGGAAAAGACAGTTTAAAAAATATATGTTAAAAGTGAATTAAATGCCACTACACTAAGCTTAAGGGTGTATAGCTATCGTACTTTTAAGGCCAGAATTGCATAATATCAAATAGTTTGGAAACAAGAATTCAGTTAACTAGAGTTTAGAGAAAATGGTGCTATAGAAATTTTCATTCTAATGCTATTTAGTATCATGAGATTCTACCTGTATAGTAAATATGAAATATAAATTTATTTTCTATGTAGCTTGTGGTTGTTTCATTAACAAACATATAGCCCTGTAAACTTCTGTTTTCAATGAAGATGGAATAGAGCCATTTCCCATTTGAGAATAATAATACTCTATACTTTCTGCTCATTATTAATCAGTTTTCTTTATTTCTGTATCTAAAAGTTTTAATTCTTTTATTCTAAATTCATAGGTCCCATTTTTAAAAACTTTAATCATTGTTGTGATTCTCCTACATAGGGTTTTCAAATGTTCCACTTCTCCTTTAAGTATGACTGCCACACTACTTATTAGGCATTCCTCTAGGTGAAAGCCACACCTCCGCTTTCTAAAACCGTATGCACCTGCTGTTGACTACCTATGCTGACTCAGTATTGGGTTTCCTCTTAGATGCCACATATCTATCCATCCATATAGATACATACTTTCTTCCCTAACCATCAGTACAGCTTTTTTTCCTGATTATAAATTCAAAACAAACTTACTATAGAAAATTTCAGAAATATAAAAATATATAAAGAAAAGAATCATCTGAATTCTACCATCCGGAGATTGCCACCAAATTCCTGTCTCTAAACTTTCACCTGCCCCCCGGACTTTTCCTGAATGAAAAATTTGGAAACTAAATCTTCCTTCTGCTTTTGCAATGAACAATATCTGTTACAGATAGTGAGCTCAAGGTCTCTCACCCTGATATCTGATGTTAATATATTTTGATTTGGACAACACACTACCAGTGCAGGGGTGAATCAACTGTTATATTGACAAAAGCCAGGTTAGCTACTATTTTAATCTTTTATTTCTTTTACCTTCTTCACATGTAAATTGGTTCATCTGAGGAAGTGTTACATAGAGCACCTCACTGAACTCGCCATAATTTCCAGAGTTTCGTTGTTTGGATCTCACACGCACTTCATATTCCTTATCCACTTTCAATGAGTACACTGGAACTGATGTTGACAATATAGGGTCCATCTTTCAAGACAAAATATAAACGCATATTGGCCAAACAGTCAACAACTCAATGCAATGAACACTACAGGTATTATCCCATTTTTATTCAGAATGGATTTTTATAAAGTAGGTAATATTTTAAAATGCATTTGAGCATTTGCTATTTAAAGGAAGATTGATGTAAATAATCATTTTGTAAATGGATAATAGTTCACAAATTTAGTTTGGTATAAACCCAAAGATATGATAGACTTGCTTAAAGAAATGCAGCTATAACTGTGCATTAGTCTTCCAGATAGTTAATAAGATTAAAGCATATTAGAATTACTCTGAATGGCAGAACTATATGCCTACATATCTGGGATATTATACTTTTGTATGAAGGGAGACATAAGAACAGAAAAACAAACATGTTTTCACACCAAAATAAATTGTAGCCATAGCAAGTTGTATATCAGTGTTTGATGGAAATTCTGGGTAGTCATTCACATAATCACAGAATTGGAAAAGGTCCTAGAAAATTCATAATTGCCTTTATTGAACTTCCAAATACTTTTATTAAAAGGAACTACATACCTAATCTGCTTGCTCTGGAAGCCTTAAAGGCACCATAAAATAGTTTGCTATTTAAAATCTGCAAAGAAAAGTCACCGGAGTTCTTTGGTAAGAAACATCTAGGTCTCACAACCCTTAAGGTCAGGATATTCCTTTACCTTCTCGGGGAGGGGTAGAGTGAGACTGTTAGACTTTTAACACATATTGCTATCAAAGAGGTATACTCAACTAGTGATGGTATTTTCCTCCAAGTCAAATACTCAAAGCAGGTATTCAATGTGCTTTTCATACATTTTTTTTGGTAGAACACCTTGTTCCTGTTTATAGAAAACTTTAAACACTCGCGTTTTCAACAGCATGGATTTTCACATAAACAAAATTCTCATAATTTGTTTTATTAAGTCAGCAGCTGGGCCTTCAGCTTCTAAAATAAGTTTTTCTTTTACCTCAATTAGTTTCTACTCACAAAGTATCTTTTTTTGCCTCATGGGTATATGACAGGGTTTGTTTGTATTTTTTATAGAAGCCTCTGAATATATGGGATATTTGCATGCCTAAAATGCTTTCTTTAAGGCAGGACAGTGAATACTGAACTTACTTTATTATTTTTTCTTAAGTTTTTTTTTTTAAAGCCTATGTTTTCATCCTCAAAGCCGTTATTTCTCTGTTATTGTCACCAATACAATTTCTTTAAAGATCTCACTAATAGGATCAAAAAAGGGCCCTCAGTGATTCAAGTTGTGGTCCTCTCTTCATATTCCCTCAACCCTCCACACCAGCCACACCAAACTCAGATTTCGAGTGGCTCCTACTTACGTGGCTCCTATCATACCTAACCCTGTCATCTGCCTGTGCGGGGAACTGTTTCTCATCCAAGTCTAAGTGCAAGTATTGAGGAGAGCTGGTATTCTAAGTCTTTGCTGGTACTTTTCCCCACTCTATTCTGCCAGATAATATACTTCTTCTATTATTAATTATATTTCATTGTGCAAATTTAGTGATACACACCTTTCTATGTTACATTGTAAATTCCCCAAGATCACTCATTATTTTTCATTTCCAAAGTCCAGTGCTATATCAGGTATACAGTGGGTCCTCAAGATATGGCACAGATATCATCAATAATTCCATGCTATCCATTAAGCCTTTAAAAAACTGTAAGTTATTGGTTTACTAGATAAATAGCTGTAAACAACCACATGGTCATGCAAAATGTATTTACTAAAAAGGGTGGCTGGGCACAGTGGCTCATGCCTATAATCCCAGCACTTTGATCAGCTGAGGTCAGGAGTTCGAGACCAGTCTGGCCAACATGATGAAACCCTGTCTCTACTAAAAATACAAAAAAATTAGCTGTATTAGCTGGGTGTGATGGCTTGTGCCTGTAATCCTAGCTACTCAGGAGTCTGAGGCACGAGAATCACTTGAACTCTGGAGGTGGAGGTTGCAGTGAGCCGAGATTGGGCCACTGTACTCTAGCCTGGGGACAGAGCAAGATCCTGTGGGGGGAGGGGGAAGAAAAGCACACTGCTAAGCAAATTCATATTGCCAAATGGTAACATGAATTCCTGATGCAAGCGACACACACTAGGTTTTCCCCCTTTACTTATAAACCTGTTTTCTGCTTATGACGCCTGTGCTTCATAACCAATTATATTGTTTGTTTCTTCAAGAGATAAATAAATTATTATAGATAAGCCCCTGGTCTTTGTCCAAGACCTTTGTAAATTACCAAACTTATAAATATCATGAATAAAAGGTATAAAGAAAAAGTTAACTGACCCCTTTGGTCTACCTAATGAGATTTAGCAGAGGTGCCACGAAAAGTGCAACAAAGCCATGTTGGGATATAGCCCTGAACAGTTGATTAACAAAGTTACATGCTCACAAGTACCTGGCACAGGGTGGGAGTTTCAAAGTGGTGGCTCAGTGAGACGTAACTATATGCCATGGCTTTTAGGGATGAAATGATGGTAACTGAATTGATGAATGCTAACATGCTGATTTATATCTTTGTTTTTTTCTAGGTTGTTTAACTTTTTTATTTCAGGACTCCTTTACACGCTTAAAAATTTGAGAATCTTAAAGAGTTTGGTTTAGTTGGGTTATACCTATCACTATTTACCGTATTAGAAATTGAAATGAAAAAATTTTAAAATCCTTATTTTTAAACTGAAAATAATAAATCGATTTTGTTAAATAATATATTTTCATAAAAATTATTGTACTTTCCCAAACAACAAAAAATAGAGTAAGAAGAGTGATACTGTTTTACATTTTTGCAAATTTATTTAATGTCAGACTTAAAGGAAGATGACTGTATTTTTATAACTGCTTCTGAATTAAATCTATTAGAATGTGCTATTTTCGTTGAAGTAAATGAATAAAACCTGGCCTCACACAGATAAATAATGAGGAAAATGAGGAATATTTTAATAAACTTTTCACATAATTGTGAACATTTCTGTTTAACAATAGACTAAAACTCAAATGATAAATTCTTACAGGTTAGTGGAAATATGAAACCTGAAACTCTACTGATGAACTTTTTGTACTTTGTTATATTTAAATTAACCATTCCTCACCAACAGACCTATCTTACAAGAACTGCTAAAGGGAGTTCTTTAGCTGAAAGAAAAGGAGGCTAATGAGTAACATAAAAACATATGAAAGTATAAAACTCACTAGTAAAAGTAAGTACACAGTCCAATTTAAAGTAGTCTAATATTTTCATGGTAATATGCAAATCACTTTTATTTTAGAATGAAGGTTAAAAGACAAAATTATTAAAAATAATACTAGGTACAATAATTTGTTAAGAAATATGCAATATAAAAAGATGTAAGTGTGACATCGAAAATTTAAAACGTGTGTGTGTGTGGAGTATGTGGAGTAAAAGTGTAGAGTTTTTTATGCAAGAAACTTAAATTGTTATCAGGTTAAAATAGCCTATTATAGCCACACACACACACAGAAACCTAGGAATACATTTAACAAAGGAGGTGAAATATCTTTATAAGTAGAACTATAAAACACTGATGAAAGAAAATGACAGATAACGCAAATGGAAAAACATTCCATGCTTATGGATTAGAAGAATCAATATCGTTAAGATGACCATACTGCCCAAGCCAATCTACACATTCAGTGCAATACCTATCAAATTATCAATGTAATTTTTCAGATAATTAGAAAAAACAATTGTAAAATTCATATGGAAGCAAAAAACAGCCCAATTGGCAAAGCAATCCTAACTAAAATGAATAAACCCAGGGGCATCACATTACCTGTCTAATATTTTCATGATAATATGCAAATCACTTTTATTTTAGAATGAAGGTTAAAAGATAAAATTATTAAAAATAATACTAGGTACAATAATTTGTTAAGAAATATGCAATATAAAAAGATGTAAGTGTGACATCAAAAATTTAAAATGTGTTTGGGGGGGCAGTATGTGGAGTAAAAGTGTAGAGGTTTTTATGCAAGAAAGTTAAGTTGTTATCAGGTTAACATAGCCTATTATAGCCACACACACACACACACAGAAACCTAGGAATACATTTAACAAAGGAGGTGAAATATCTTTATAAGTAGAACTACAAAACACTGATGAAAGAAAATGACAGATAACGCAAATGGAAAAACATTCCATGCTTATGGATTAGAAGAATCAATATCATTAAGATGACCATACTGCCCAAGCCAATCTACACATTCAATGCAATGCCTATCAAATTATCAATGTAATTTTTCACAGATTTAGAAAAAACAATTGTAAAATTCATATGGAAGCAAAAAACAGCCCAAATAGTCAAAGCAATCCTAACTAAAAAGAATAAACCCAGGGGCATCACATTACCTGACTTCAAATTATACTACAAGGCTACAGGAATCAAAACAGTATGGTACTGGTTAAAAAAGAAGACACATAGATCAATGGAACAGAACACAGAACCCCAAAATAAAGCCTCATACCTGCAACCAACTAATATTTGACAAAGTTGACAAAAACAGGAAATGAGGAAAACACTGTTTAATAAATGGTGCTGGGTAACTGGCTAGTTATATGCAGAAGATTGAAACTGGACCCCTTCCTTTCAACATGTACGACTATCAACTCAAGATGGATTAAAGGTTTAAATGCAAAACCCCAAACTATAAAAACCCTAGAAGAAAACCTAGGAAATACCATTCTGGACATAGGCCTTAGCAAAGGTTTCATGACAAAGATGCCAAAAACAATTGCAACAAAAACAAAAATTGACAAATGGGATCTAATTAAACCAAAGAGCTTCTGCACAGCAAAAGAAACAACTGAAAAAACAGATAATCTACAGACTGGCTGAAAATATTTGCAAACTATACATCTGACAAAGGTCTAATATCCAGAATCTATAAGGAACTTTAAATCAACAAGCCAAAAACAAACAGTCCCATTAAAAAATGGACAAAAGGCATAAACAGACACTTTTCAAAAGAACACAAACATGAGCCAACAAGTGTAAGAAAAAATGCTCAACATTACTAATAATTAGAGAGAAAGGCATATCAAAACTATAATGAGATACTACATCACAGCAGTCAGAAAGGCTATTATCAAAAAGTCAAAAAATAACAGATGCTGGTGAGGTTGCAAAGAAAAGGGAACACTTATACCGTGCTGGTAATAATGCAAATTAGTTCAGCCATTGTGGCAAGCAGTTTAGCAACTTCTCAAAGAACTTAAAAGAGAATTGTCATTTGACCCAGCAATCCCGTTATTGGGTATATACCTGAAGGAATATAAACCATTTTACCATAAAGACACATGCATGTGTATGTTCATCATAGCACTATTCACAATAGCAAAGACATGGAATAAAGAAAATGGTAGACTGGATAAAGGAAATGTGGTATATGTACACCATGGAATACTGCTCAGGCATAAAAAGGAACAAGATCACGTCCTCTGCAGTCACATGGATGGAGCTGGAGGCCATTATGCTAAGCACACTAATGCATGAACAGGAAAACAAATACCACATATTCTCACTTATTAGTAGGAGCTAAACATTGAGAACACATGGACACGAAGACAGAAACCACAGATACCGGGGCCTACTGGAGGGTAGAGGGTGGAAGGAAGGTGAAGATCAAAAAACTACCTTCTGGGTACTATGCTTATTACCTGGGTGATGAAATAATCTGTATGGTAAACCCCTGTGACATGCAATTTACCTATATAACAAACCTGCACATGTATCTCTGAACCTAAAAAAATAGTTAAAAAGTAAAAAATAAAATCAAAAATATCTTGAGACAAAAATGGAAACAACATACCAAACCTTAAGGAATGCAGTAAAAGTCGTTCTAAGAGCAATGGAAGTTCATGGCAATAAATGCCTCCATCAGAAAACAAAGATCTCAAATGAATAACCTAACATTTTACCTGAAGAAACCAGAAAAAGAATAAACTAAGCATAAAGTTCATAGAAGGAAGGAAATAATAAAGATCAGAACAGAAATAAATGAAATAGAGAATAGAAAATATTGAGATGGTTCCATAATTTTGTTCTTGGTTCTAGTAATGTGATGTATTATGTTTATGTATTTGTGTGTGATAAACCATCCTTGCATCCCTGGGATAAATCCTACTTGATCATGGAGAATGATCCTTTTAATGTGCTTTTCAGTTAGCACATTAAAACAGTAGAAAAGATTAATGAAACAAATTTTTTTGAAAAGATAAACAAAATCAACCAATCTTTAGCTAGACTAAATAATAAAAAAAGAGAAAGCCCAAATTAAAAACAAAATCAGAAATGAAGGAGGAGACATTACAACCAATACCATAGAAATACAAATGTTCATAAGAGACCATTCTGAAAAATTATATGCATGAGAAATGAATAAATTCCTACACACAACAACCTACTAAGACTTTCTTGAAGAAATAGAAAATCAAATAAACCAATAATAAGTAAGGAGATTGAATCAGTAATAAAAAGTCTGTCATCAAAGAGAAGTCCAGGACCTGACAGTTTCACTGGAAGCTTCACCGGAACACCAATCCTTCTCAAACTTTTCCAAAAAGTGGAAGAAAAGGGGATACTACCAAACTATTTCTTGATGCTAGCATTACCCTTATACCCAAACCATGAAAGGACACTACAAGAAAAGAAAATTATGGGCTAATATCTCTGATAAATACAGATGTAAAAATCTTAAACAAAATACTAGGAAACTAACTCAAAAGCACACTAAAAGGAACATTCTCCATGATCAAGTAGGATTTATTCCAGGGATGCAAGGATGGTTCATCACACACAAATACATAAACATAATACATCACATTAACAGAACCGAGACGAAAACCATGGAACCATCTCAACAGATACAGAAGAAGCACTTGTCAAAATTCAATATCCTTTCATGATAAAAACCCTTAACAATTAGATATAGAAGGACTGTATTTCAACACAATAAAGGCCATATATAACAAACTCACATCATAATAAACAGTGAAATGTGGAAAGCTTTTCTTCTAAGATGAGGAACAAGATGAAGATGCCTACTCTTGCCATTTTTATTCAATGTAACTCCTCTACTCTATTCTACTTGATTC
This sequence comes from Pan troglodytes, assembly GCF_028858775.2. Taxonomy (NCBI): domain Eukaryota; kingdom Metazoa; phylum Chordata; class Mammalia; order Primates; family Hominidae; genus Pan; species Pan troglodytes. Next base: position 70,090,137 of record NC_072402.2, read on the forward strand.
AAAATCCTAGTCAGAGCAATTAAGCAAAAGAGAGAAATAAAAGGCATCCAAAATTGAGAAGGAAAAAGTTAAATTGTCCTTGCTTACAGATGACATGATTTTATATATAGAAAACCCTAAAGACTTCAACAAAAAATTGCTAGAACAGATAAACAAATTCAGTAAAGCTGCAGGATACAAAGTCAACATACAAAAATCAGTAACATTTCTATACACTAATAAGGAACAATCTGAGAAAGAAATAAAGAAATCCCTTTCACAATATCTATAAAAATAAAAATAAAATAAAAGACCTAGAAATAAATTTAAACAAAGAGGTGAAAGATCTGTACACTGAAAACTGTAAAACATGAAGACAACACAAATAAATGAACAGATAGCCCATGTTCATGGATTAGAAGAATTAATATTGTTCGAATGTCCCTGCTACCTAAAGCAATCTACAGATTCAATGCAATCCTTATCAAAATTCCAATGTCAATTTTCACAGAAATAGAAAAAGCAATTCTAAAATTTGTATGCAACTGCAATAGACTATGAATAGCCAAAGCAATCTTGAACAAGAAGAACAAGGATGAAATCATCACTCTACCAACCTCAAAACATAATACAAAGCTATAGTCATCAAAACAGCATGGTACTGGCATAAAAATGACATAAACCAATGTAAAAGAATAAAGTGTTCGGAAATAAATCCACACATTTACAGTAAATTGATTTATCACAAAGGTGCTAAGAATACACAGTAAGGAAAGGACTCTATCTTTAAATGTTGTTGGGAAAATTGGACATCCATATGCAGAAGAATGAAATTATACCCTTATTTTACCTCATATACAAAAATAAACTCAAAATCGATTAAAGACTTAAATGTAAAACCTGAAACTGTACAACTACTGGAAGAAAATATAGGAAAAAGCTCCATGACATTGGTTTGGGCAATGATTTTTTGGATATGACTCCATTGGGAACAGGCAACAAAAGTGGAAATAGATAAACGGGATTACATGAAACTAAAAAGCTTCTGCACTGCCAAGGAAACAATCAACAGAGTAAAAAGACACTCTATGGAATGGGAGACAATATTTGCATACATCTGATAAGAAGTTACTATCTGAAATATATAAGGAACTAAAACAATTCAATAGCAAGAAAATAACCCAATTAAAAAATGGGCAAAGGACCTGAATATAAATTTTTAAAAAGAAGATATAGAAATGGCCAACAGGTATATGAAAAATGCTTGACATCTTTAATCATCAGGGAAATGTAAATTTAAACCACAATGAGCTATCAGCTCACAGAAGGCATAGAGTGCACAAAGATGTTAGGATGGCTATTTTCAAAAAAAGAAGAGATAACAAGTGTTGGTGAGAATGTGGTCAAAAGGGAACCCTTGCACACTATTGGTGGGAGTGTAAATTAGTATACCCTCTATGGAAAATAATATGAAGCTTCCTCAAAAGATTAAAAATAGAACTACCATGTGATCCATTATATTATTCCACTACTAAGTATATATCCAAGGAAAATGAAATCAGTATGTTGAAGAAATATCTGGGCTCCCATGTTCATTACTTATAACAGCCAAGAAATAGAATCGACCTATGTTCCATTAATGGATAAGTGGATAAAGAAAATGTGGTAGGTATATACAATGGAATGCTATCAACCTTAAAAAAAGAAGGATATCCTGTCACTTGTGACAATGTGGATGAACCTGGAGGACATTATATTAAGAAAAATGATCCAGAGACAGAAAAACAAATACCACATAATCTCACTTATATGCAGAATCTAAAAAAGTTGAACTCAGAAGCAGAGAGTTGAATGGTGGTTATCAGGGGTTGTGGGCAGGGTGCAGAGTTAAGGAGATATTGATGAAAGAATTAAAATTTTCAGTTAGTAGGAATGAGTTTAAGAAATCTATTGTGCAAAATGGTGACTATAGTTAATGCTTATGTATTGTATTTTGAAAATCTCTGAGTAGATTTTAAGTGTTCTCAACACACAAAAAAATGGTATGTGTGGTAATGCATATGTTACTTAGTGTGATAGAACCATTCTACAATGTATCCATATTTCAAAAAAATATGTTGTACACAATAAATATACAAAAAAATTTTTGATCATTAAAAAAATTCACGATTCTATCTAGTACTTTGAATGGATCATTTCTCCATGCATGATTTGATTACATCATGTATTAGTCATTTGGAAAATATTGGTTCACTGAGTTGTAGATTTTTCTAAATGTTCATACATTTTATTACACAATATAATTAAAAAGTCACTTTCATTAATATCACCATCAATCTCTTCAAGAAAAGTCTTCAAATATTAAAACACTATCAAGCTCACGGTTGGAGACACAAATTTTTGAAAAAGGCAAAATGAATTGCTTTGAAAAGTCAAACTTTTTCCATTGCAAAAAATACTGTCAGTTGTTTTTCTTGAAGCGACAAGCTTGCCTCATTCTTTTTTGACAAATGTTTGCCAATTCAAATATGAATAACCATCTGCCAGTTTATCAATTGCTCTTCCAAGTAAAAATGGTGCTCCAAGCAATAAAAGCAACTAGTTCAGCTGGCAACTCAGTCATTTAAGCGCTTTTCTTCAAGACAAATACAATACCTCAGTACGCAGCAGACATGCTTAATGTGTAATTCCCATACGTCACACAGAATATTAATAAGCTATGTACTCAAAGGTCGAGGTTTAGTAAAATTAACAATTTTTACAGCTTCATCAAGAACTTCATACGTGAAACTGGCTTTTTCTTCCTTCTTCATTGGGAGTGCATGACTATTAGTAAAATTTGATCCTACTGCCTTGCTTCATGCTAAGGTGCCAGCAGTGTTTCCAGCATTGCTTTTGTGCCATTAAGTTAAATTTCAACATAGTTAATAAAATAATATTTTAGTGTATTGTGAAAATAGTACTGAACTCCCTGAAAGGGTCTCAGGGACCCTCAAGGGTCTGTGGCTCCCACTTTGAGAACCGCCACCTCAGGTATTTAGCACAGTGCCTTCTGCATAGTAGTTATTTCAGTACCTGTTGTTAAATAATGTTTGATTGTAGCTTGGATTTAGACAGTCTTGTTTGACTTAGCATCCAATCAGGCATTTTATTTGTACCAAGTTACAGAACAGATATCTAAATTAAAATGATTCAGAAAATAGAGCCTCAAAGCCCAGTATTGTAACTACTCAAATTTCCTCCAAACTTAACTTTCCTCTAATGACAAAATTGGCATCTTTTTCAGTGGCTCACTGAATGTCCTGGTGTCTCAAAATTCTGGGAGTGATCTGTGCCAGGCTGCTGGGCATCACCTGATGAGTGGCCAGAAACTGCTTGGCTTGGCTGTGGCTGTGGCTGTGGCTATGGTTAGACAGATTTAGAATTAGTTATATTGGGAGCAGCATGATACTCCTGTTTTTCCTCTTGTTATGTGCCATGTGAAATTTATCAAAATGCTGAGTTCCATATGCTTGGTAAGGAAGAGAGGGATTCAGAGGTCAACTGGTACCATGCTCTCTAATTGCCTACATAAGAATCTCAGCTTGATTCTTCTCTGAGGTATGTAACAAAACATCCTTCTGAAACCTCTAAGAGACAAATTCCCTCCCTCTGTTTTCCTATAGACACGTATGAATTTGTTTTAGTGGGAGTCCTTTGAGTAGCAGCAACTGAAATCATGGGAAAATATTTGGCCATAGTCACTGTTGACTGGATCACAAACTTTCCCATTTTTATCCACATCCCCAAAGACAGCTAAGTGGCCAGTCTATAATTTTGCTCTAAAGTTAAACTGGACAGCAAGAATGAATGGAGAAATAGTTTTCCTTTCCTTCCACAGGCCTCCATATATACATAAGCATCTCCTGTCTTACAGAATTTCAAGATAATATTTTACCGATTAAATAATGTTTTCTCAATTAAGAAATTATGGAGCATACAGCATGAACATGTGGTATTAGGTCAAAGGAAAGTCTAATGATAAATGAGAGAGAGTTTGTTGAAATAGAAAGAAAAGTCAAAGTGTAAGGTGTAGCAACATCTTACCATTTTCCATTTAGTTTCATTTACTTCTTTGTATTGAAGTTCATACTCCAGAACCATCCATCCTTTCTGAATATCTGCATTGCGTGGTGCTTCCCATCTCACTTGGATATCTGCATGAATCCCAGTTAAACTGACGTTCAGTAAAGTCCAGTTGAGGGCAATGGGTGGATCTGGTTGCACTGTGCAATTCAACAGAGCATTAGTACACAGACAGACACAATTTAATATTAATGGAAGGCATTCTTCTCAGAAGACCAAATTACTTTCTACATTTTTGATCATTCATGCTCTTATTTCTTCCAATATTTTTCTTATTATAACTTTCACTTTATAAGAGAGTAACTTTTTTTTTAACTCAAGGATGACTTGTTTTTAACTTCTAAATAAGCCCTTACAAAAATTCCTTTTGGAGTAAAAAATCTGATCACTATTTACAAGATCTGCCATGTTGTATATTTCTTTTTGCTCTGATATCATAAATGCATCAGGATTTTGGCAAAGGAATTTATTTTCACTTGAAACTGAAAAAACAGAGAGTCAGAAAGACTTACAGAATTTAGACATGGGGCTGCTTCGGAACTAGGGGTAGAGAAACCTTTTTTCTTGCAACTATGTATGGCCTGGGGGCAGAGACCCTGTTTACCTCATTTCTGCGTTGTTCCCTGAAAGACTCATCTTTGCCTCACTAATCCATATTCCGTCAGCTGTACTTTCAAGATATAACAGAATCCAACCATATCTCACTGCCTGCACCACTATAACCTGGTCCTAGCCATTATCCTTTTTTACTCTTCTTCAATCTTCTCATTCCTGCACACTCTGCTAATGCTCCCTAGCTTTGTGATCTTCCTAGCCACATGTGATATTTTCTTCTGACATAAGAAGGAAGAAGGCATTATGCTAGTCTCACAAATGGTGACATTTCAGTGTTTTCTGTCTTTTTAAATGTCACATGAACAACTTGAAACATTGTTTTCCTCAGGTTCTATTGATATACTCTACAGTTCCACGAAAATTTGTTGCATTCTGCTTAGTAGGACCTCAAAGACCACAATTTCTCAGAGGCTGATGAAGAAAAATATGGATTCCAAAGCTAGGAACTATGTCTAAATTTATATTCTAGAGAGTTCCTGGTAAATTTTTGCTAGTTGGATCTCATTACTGAGGGTTTTGAAAATCACTTGCAGATACAGAGTAAAATTTACTTTCTTTTTCTGCCATATATACAGAAGGCCACCTAGAGTGTTGCAGAGTGTGCATCCCTAGCGTTGACTGGAGATAACTTTACAGATATACACAGTGAGGAGCTCTTACTGGCTGTCAAATCTGTTGGCCAAAGAGGGAAGCTCTTGTGTGCACCCACAGTGAAAACAGGCCTTATGGTGGAGGAGCATGCTGTTGCCCTCTGTGGGGTCGACACCACCTTTTTAAAAACAGGGAGAGTCAAAATTTGATGAATCATGACTACATTTTGAAAATTAAATTGGAAGGATATGCAAAATGGCCAAACTACATATGCCGATATAATGGCAATAACTCCTCACCCTTCTGGATTTGTTGGAGATTCAGGAATCCTGATAATCAAAGCTTAACCGTTTAAAGTGACCAAACTATAAAATTGTTTTTAATGGAAGATTTTCTATAACTTATTACTTATGCTGCATTTGAAAAATAGAGGATATGAGACAAGGTCCTTTTGGAAAAGATTTGGTACCACCATTACAGGCATAACAATGACCTCCTGTGAGATACCATTACAGGCATAATAATGACCTCTCCTTTATCTCTATACATAAATCTACATGCTATATTGACAACTCCTGTGAGATATTTTAAAAATATCTGAAACTTAATATATCCCCAAACAAACCCTTGCTCTTCCTCTCCAAAACCTGCTCTCCTTTCCTCTTTTCCATCTCTGTTAACGAGGACTCAATTCCTCTAGTTGCTCAGGATAAAAACAATGAACTTGTCCTTGGCTCATCTTTTCCTCACTAATCCACATTCCGTCAGCTGTACTTTCAAGATATAACAGAATCCAACCATGTCTCACCGCCTGCACCACTAATAACCTGGTCCTGGCCATTATCCTTTTTCATTCTTCTTGCTTCATTTGTCTCCCCACTGTACTCCTTTGGTCTTTGTCCCCCTCCAGTCTATTCTCCATGCAATCCTCAAGCGAACTGACACAGTGATTATCCTAACACTTACGTTAGATCACATCGCTCATCATCTAAAACCCTCCAAAGGCTGCCTACCTCACTCCAAGTGAAAGCCAAAGTCTTTGGCAATGGTTGGGTAGATTTGACTGTCTTGTCTGTGGGATTTGGTCTCATACCAGTCTCCTCGCTCACTCTGTGCCCACTCCACCGCTGGCCTGCTGTTCATTGAGTGAGGAAAAGCATGCTCCTACTTTGAGATCTTTCTTCTGGCTGTGCCCCCTTGCTGAAATGCCCTTCCCTGAGACACACACATAATCATCCTCTCCAATCCTTCTTTATTCAAATGCCACTGCCTCAGGGATGCCAATCCTGAAAACTCAACACTGCAACCTCTCCAACACTCCTATTCTCTTTTCCTATATTTCTCCATAGCATTGTCGCTTTCCATCCTCGTTGGGATTAAATCCCACCAGGGAAGACAGTTTCTATCCCCAGCATGGAGAACACTGACTGGCCTGAGAGAAGAGCATAATAAATATTTGCTGAATGAATTGAATGAATGACAAATGTCTAACTAATATAGTACTTCAAATCCAAAGAATAGCCCTGTGAGGTAGTACCATACATACATATTTTATGAGGAAGCTGAGGCTTATAATGATTGACAACTTTCTCAAGATCTACTAGGGTTACATTAGTTCTTTGTTCTCTTTCACTCTCAGCACCTTGCCCCACAACTATTGTGCTAGTTGTAGCTACCTGTCATAATCTTTTACCTTGATCATCTCAGTCTTTTAACCTCTTCTACCTCTAGTCCGTCCCACTCCAATCTACGTTTCACATTGCAACAAGATTAATTTCTCTGAGCATTAATAAAGAGACAAGTGGTACTGCAAAGCCTCAAGAGTAAGAGCATGGAGGCTGGAGGTTCAAATCCCAGCTCTATCTACTAGCTGTTTGACTTGAACTAGTCCTTTAACTGCTCTGTGCCTCGGTTTCATTATCTGTAAAGTGCGATTGCAAAAGATGGTTTTTATACCTGACACATGGTAAGACTTTTGTGACTGTTAACCATTACTATCCTCAAGTAATTTCCCTATTTAAACATCCTCAAATGTACCTCGTGACAGTTAAAGTCCAAATTCCTTTTTGGGGCACAAACAACTACTGATGATTTCTCCAGCTGACTAGGAGGGCTTCCTAACTGCTCCTGAGTCCCTGAACATGTTGGGACTACTAAGTTACTGTAGTACTACTAAGTTACTGTTGTAACTACTAAGTAACTACTAAGTTACTGTTGGAACTTAGTAGTTACTGAAAGGCAAGTCCACTGTGGTACCTGACAATACTCACTCATGCTTTTGACCACTGTGGGTCATCACTTTTTTAAAAATAGGGAGAGTCCAATTCCAGTTCAGAGGTAACTAAACTGTCACCATCTCTGTGCAGCCCTTCCTCATCCCTCAGGCCTGTCAGTCATTCACGCCTTTGGCCACCACCTTTGCAGCTCTGCATTCCACGTATTTCCAGGCTAACACCTATCACGCTGCACTGCAATTATTTGTGAACATGCCTGACTCCCCTCTTTGACTGTATTGTACTTATTCTATAACCACCACCACCAGAACAGTGCCTGACACATGACAGGCACGTCAGCCAGGTAAATGAGTAGGACTGGCTATTGGCAGAGAACAGGGCTAGAACATGGGTTTTAACCCAGTGTTCTTGCTACTATCCCATTCTGCTATCCCATTTAGTTTCAACTCAACAGCTATACCCACTGATGTTAGGACACATACTAAATTGTCTTTGCAAAGCAATTGGGTTATCTTTACTGCTTGGTACAGTTCTCTTAATCTTCTCCCTTAAAGTCAGCCTATTAGATTTTATTTGTTTCTATCTGTAAGTTCTAGCCACATACTCCTATGTCTTCCAGTTAGCTTATGCCTAGAAAACCACATAAAAAGAACAACACATTTGGGAGAAGCAACGAGAAATTCCTATAAGCAACAAATGAGCTTTTGTGGATAGATTTTGAGGCACTAATTTCAGCTACTCAAAGTCCTTCTTTGATTCTTTCTATTTTGCTATTTATACTATTAAGGTATAAACATGACTATTCTAATTACAATTGTTTGTTTTATTTGTTTTGTTTCCACCCTGCGTCCATATGATGGGCAAAGGATCCTCTGTTTGGATCTTTCACTTAGTTCACTGAGCTGATTGTCTCCAGTATTTGTTCTGAGATCTAATAAACATGTCTTTAAAGTAACTGGCTGTTTTGTAAATGTAAAATTCCAGAATGATTATGCTTTGTGATAAAGAAAATCTAGGCTTTGATTACAGCAATGGTAGAGGTCAAAGGCCAACGTATTTCAGTGAATTTGAATATAAGGATCCTATCAAATAATTAGGAAGTAAGAAATCCTAAGAATATATTAAATTCACCATTTGCAGTGGAACATAAGAACACAACGCAGCTTCAAAGATATCCTAAAGGAAAAGACTCCACAAGGTTCCTATTCTTTCCTTCACAACATTTACTGCCAGGCTGCTTTATGTTAAAGTCAACTTAAGTTTCCCCTGCCCTTTTCCTCTTGTTCACCAGCTGATCCCATCTCCTGTAGAACAGATCTCCATGTATCTATAGAACACTGTTACAAAGTCTTCCTACTTGATTATACTTGGACCTTGCAGGCTTCCCCATTTATTTAGTCTAAAACTATGTCAAATGAAACAAAAACCTGTGATTTACCTATTTCATCAACAGAGAAACACTTTTCATCCACTGTACCACCATTGCTAGTTAGCTTGATACAATAAGGTATCCAGATGGAGGTAAACGATGAATTAAAGTAACAGCTGTTTTCCCCAGCAGAAACATAATCAGGGCATTCTTTCCATTCTTGAGTCCATTCTTGAGTGTTCCTAAAACGAAGGGTTAAAAAAAGATTAATTGTTCCAAAAATCATGTTGTAGCTTAAGTCCAAGTAAGGTGCTTGATAGTCTGATTCAATAAATTGGAAGACAAATATTTTGTGAAGAGGTATTTTAGTAACACCATTTCCGAGACATATCACATCAGTGGACAGTATCATCAGTGTCTGACGACTGCTACGAGGCCGTTTGGTACTTCTGCCTACGGTAAAACTTCCGTTTATTGAATGCATATGCTATGCCTGCTCATAAATCGATTCCTATGGTAGGTACTTTATTATGCCCGTTCTATAGATGAAGGTTCTGAGACTTAGGGACATTTTAAAAATGTTCATTAAAACAGTACAGAGAATCACCCCCAAACTAGAGATTCCCAGAGAACAGTGAAGGTTTAGACCTGGCTGTTTCACCAGCCTATGGTGAAAGAAACTGAGGAGACAAGTTGATGTGTGCGCCAGGCAGAGTGATGCATTATATCCAGCACCAACGCTGTGCAGATATAAAGATAAGTAAGATGTTATCCCCTAATTTCAGGCTAAAATAATACTCAAATTCCCATCTGAGTAGTTTTTTGGGCCTCTTATATTCATTCTATTGACATTTAATGAGAATTGGTTATGTCTAAAACATAATGACAGACACTATGGGGGATTCATAGATGTCTAAGGAATTCCTCCTGCCTCAGAAGGAAAGAGTAAAAAACGGTATTACAAAGTAATGTGGGTAAGTGCTCATTAGTAGTGCTCTCTAGGGTCCTTAAAAGTTCAGAAGAGGGAATGATTGCTCTGGCTCTTCATGGAAGGCTTCAAGGTGGAGGTATGTTTTTAGCATTCTTGAAGGATGGGTAAAAGTTTAATAGATGGCAATACGGCAAGGAAGGGAAGAAACAGAGAGGTCAAAGGGATTGAGGTAAGGAAGTATGGGCATGAGTGTGGTAATGGAAGTAAAAGGCAATGGAATGACAGGAAAATTTTCTTAAATTAGAATTGCTACTTGGGTGAGGTAGTTCATCATCTCCCTGTTATTCACTAGCCTATTAATTGAGAAGACAATATATAAGTCAAAGGGACATAAAACCATGTAATCTGTGGTTGTGGAAGATGAGGTAGGAATGGCCCTGCTCAGGCAGAGGCGCCTCTGGCTCACAGGCCAGACTGTGGAGGTTTGGGACCATCCCTCCGTGGGATGGGTGCTGGGCAGCAGTGGACAATGAGGACAATGCAGGTTGTAGAGAAGGCAGGGCCTGAAAGGAAAGGATGCCAAGCTGGGAGAAGACGCCTATTTCCTTCTTATAGCTGTTTCTCAGGCTGGTCTGCTTGGCACTAGGAGAAAACTTGTGTAGTATCAGAGGGTCCTTGAGACAGCTGCTCCTCAGCTGTTGGAAGGAAATTGGGATTTAAATGGCAGAGACTCCAGGGTCTGAGACAGTGAATTGCTGCTTTGGTTGAGACTCTTAAAAGTTGCATATGCTGGCTGGGTACAGTGGTTCATGCCTGTAATCCCAGCACTTTTGGAGGCTGAGGCAGGCGGATCATGAGGTTAGGAGAGTGAGACCAGCCTGGCTAACATGGTAAAACCCCATCTGTACTAAAAATACAAAAATTAGCTGGACATGATGGCATGCTTCTGTAATCCCAGCTATTCAGTAGGTAGGCTGAGGCAGGAGAATTGCTTGAACACAGGAGGCAAAGTTTGCAGTAAGCCAAGATCGCGCCACTGCACTCCAGCCTGGGTGCCAAAGCAAGACTCCATCTCAAAAAAAAAAAATGTTGCATATGCTTGAATGAGAGATTCATCTCTGATGCAAAAAGTAAATGGGCAAAAGGCAGAAGAAAAGATAAAGTGTGTTTGTGTGTGTGTGTGTGTAAGTATGTGTGTATGTAGAGTCAGAAGAGAAATGTTGAAAAAATTAGGAATAGGTGGGTGGTTCATTGAACTATAGTATGCTTAATTTGATATTTACTTTCAAATTAAGTAAGAGTGCATTAAAGAGAGTAGTTGTAAGAAGATTGCCCAGAAAATGAGGCTTTCACATAATAGAAGGGATATCAAATGTACTTAGCATAAGTGATAGTATAAAAGTTAGAAAACTCAAAGTATTAAGATATTCCAAAGATGTAGATTAGTGCTTAACAGGTCTGGATTTCTAAAAGATTAGCTCTTTCATGATTCACAGAATTTCTCAACAGTGCATGTCAGTACCTTGTTCCCCATGAGGACTGTTTAAAAAACCCTGTTTAGATTATCCCAAATCCATGAACTCCACAGGACAAACAGAGCATTTATTTTAAGCATGATGGATCAGAAACAGCTAGTTCAAAACACTACTTCCAACCTCTTTCTTCATGAACCAATGTTGAATTTCATTTTAAATAAATATTTATAACTTGTATTTTAAACTATTAAATGTAGACAAGAACCCAAATTAGCTCATAAAACAGATACTGTGTCACTTGCCTTCTCTGGGTTGAATGTCTCTACAGATGACCAAAATCAATGTATGGAAGCTCCCCTCTGCTCTTACTCCCAAAAGTTAAGTGCTTTAGGTTTGCTCCCAGACTATCTTGTGAAATGGAAGGGGTGAGAACCATAGAAAGAGACTATCATTAAAAATAAGAATAAAGAGCAGAAGAAATGTTTTTCATCTAAAGACAACCAACTAGAAAAAAATAATAAAAATAAAACATCATTTATGTTTTTAAGGGCAGCTGTTTTCATGACAGCGCATGTTTTTGGCTTTAAATTTAATACTTTTGTTTAAGAAAAATGAAAGTAATAATGCCCTTTCTCCCTACTGATTTTCCACACAACCTTGTATAGAAAATGAAATTTCTCTTAAGACCAGGGTAATTTTTGAAGTGGGGTTGAATGGGTATGGAAGAGGTGGGGGATATAGCCTTAAGGACTGAGTATTCACATGCCCACTTCCTTTAAAAACACAGCATTTACACGCAAGGAGCTGAGAGCAGAGCAGCTCGAACATGCTTCCCAGAGCCTCTTTTTACCATGCCTGTAATGTGCATTCATCCTGAGTCCCCTGCAAGCTCAGAGGCTGAATTTGGCACTATCGCCATCACAGGATGGCAGACACTGTTTTGAATCTGCTGCTCTAACATGTGGAGGCTGCCTTTTCTGCCAGCCACCTGGCAAGGAGCAGAGCCAGGCAAAACACACAACTGCCTGTAGGGCTGTGCCTGAACTGTCCTGTTGACAGCCTGACATGTTCACGTTCTGTTGTGCTTTAGATACTGAGGCCAGGCCAGCAAACTGAAACAACTGCACCGCCCACTGACTCTGACTTTGGATAAAATCATCTCAGAGTTTTATTTATGTGTCAGGGATGAGAAGCATGTTTCTATAGTTTCAGGAGTTGCCTGGCAACTGAGTTCTAAGAAACAGTGACAAGAGTCAGAAAGTGCATTTGTATTGTCTTCTTTGTGAAGTGGGCAATGAGAAATCAAATATAACTGTACACTAATCAGTCCAGTCCAGTCCTGATACTCCTAATCCCTCAGTTTTACCCTTCTTGGATAAACTGGGCTGTGGGCTCATAGTAGTTTGGCTAAGATATTCAAAATAGTTATATTTTATAGAAAAAACACAAATATCTAATTTTGTAAGTTTGGGTTGGCACTTAATCATGAAGCTGTACTTACCCTCCTGGGATTCCAAACACTACCAGGGCAAAATCTAAGACATCTTTCTGAATATGTCTGAACGTTTCCCTTTACCCAGTCACACTTTCTGCAGCATCCTTGGTAGTGTAGATCCTGGATTTGAACCAGAGATGCTGAAATGACTGGAGTGTGCATAAGATGCCTGTGGACAGAGTTATGTGACCCTGATTGATGAGGGCAAGGGATATATATTTATCAAGGCTTCATTCCTTTGGATTTCTCTTTTTGCTCATCAAATTTGGTAAATATTGAGGTAGCAAAAAATTATTTTCATAAAGTGGGCCCAGCTTAAGAGGTTATTCTGCTACTTTTCTTTACAGTTTGGCTAATTGTGCCTGTACAAATAACTTAATGATTCCACACATTTCAAAAGTGTCATCAAACATACTAACTTCATGTCTGAATGTATTTATAGAAATCAACTCTGTTTACTGGCCCCAACCTCTCTGTGGTGTCAGCCTTAAGGAAAAATATAGTATACTTGGTGCCCAAACATTTCATCTTCACTTCACTTCATCCAAGAGACCTCTCTTATACTGAAAGGTGGGGAAGGTCCACTTGGTTGCTAACTCCAAGTATTTTTTTATCTGCAAATTAAGCAGCAGCTCTGCATTAAAATGCTCTTATACCAATAATTCAAATAATTATAATAATTTATTGGTATAAATGGTCTTACACCATTTATAGTCATTTTATAGTCCAGGAACTGGATTTCTATATCATAATTATTTTTAAATTATCACTATACTACCGATAATAAGAATACCAGCTACCATTTAGTGAGTACTTATTATGTGTCAAGTACTCTGCCAAGTATTTTTCATGGGTTATCTCATACGATCCTCACAAGAAGCCATGAGGCAAGTCCATTATCTCCTTTCTGCAAATGAGGAGGCTGAGTTGTACACAAACTGGCTAATTTCCTGAGTATTCCTTGGTGAGAAAGTGCAGAACTACACTGAAGTGCAGGTTTGTTAGCCCTGAGCTCATACCCTTAACTGCTGGCTGCATCTTCCTTCCCTATTCCAGCTCTTCGGTTGGATAGACAATGTCATCCTCTGACTAACGAACACCTTGAGCCAAGGATAAAGGGTACTCACTAACCCTGCATCTTGGCTTAGGCCTTCTCTGGGGGTTGGGTGGAAAAGAGGAGATAATGAAGGGTTTAAGCCTAAAATGTAAAAAAGGGAAAAATATACACAGTGAGAGTAAACAAAAACGAAAATAATGCCAGGTGAAGGGGAAGAAATAAACAACTTGGGTGGTACCTATATTGAGAGGTCTTTGTTTCACCCTTCCTCTGTTATTTTAGAGGGTCACTGGTAAAAATGAAAAAGTACTACAGTCTTTTACTGAATATATTTAAGAGAAGGAGTGTATTATCTGGTTAGAAACCAAGCTACATCTTTTAAAGCATACATCTTTTCAAAAACACCTATAGCTTTCCACCACAAATAAAGTAAAATTCAAAGCCTTGCCCTTGCCTATGAGGTTTGGCATAGTCAGTCCCTAAGTAACTCTCTGATCCCTTCCCATATCACTCTCCTCACTTTCAATCTTGTGCCTTCAGTGCTGGCCTCTTTCATCCCTCAAATATGCCAAGACTGCCTCAGGGACTTTGTACTTGCAATTTCCTCTGCCTGCATAGCCTTTCCCCCAGATATTCACGTGGCCTGTCCCGTTTCACTTATGTCTCTGGTCTAGGACACCACAATAGAGAGGCCTCCTAGGACCATGCATTTCAGTATCATTCAAGCCTCTTACACACACTCTCATCCACATGCACATGCCCACATGTATCCATACATGCTCTCACTCACACTTTGACACACTCTCACACATTCTCATGCACATACACAAACTCCCACACACTGCTGATATGCTGCTTTCTGGCTTTATTTTTCTTAATAACCTGTATTACTAGCTGACATTTAATTCAATTTTTATTGCCTGTCTCCCTGCATTGGAAGGAAATCTCCATGAGACCAGGGATTTTGTCTTTTGTAATCACTGCTATATCTCCAGGGCCTAAAATAGTACTCAGCACATAGGATGGGCTTGATTAATATTTTTTTCAACAAATGAGTGAATGAATATTCATTGATTGCATAAATCACAACAAATCACTTCCATTCCCACAGTACATCTGACTCAGTGTACTTTAGTAGGTACATCCATGGAGAGGAAAATCAGAAAGGCATGATGGCGGCACCTTCTGGTATAGAACAGCTGTATGGGTCCTAGGTTCTTTGTACCATGATGAACCTCATCTGTCCAGTGGCATGAAAAAGTCTCTCGCTCAGGTGAACGGCACTTGGTGAATTTAGGCTCCTTAGAAGAATCTGCAGAATAAAAAGAAAAGGCAAGGCATGAAATCAGGTGAGTCATATGTGATCCTAATGAGACACGTATTTAAAGTGTGTGAAGAAACTACTGGGATGAAGCCAGTGTATTCCGTGTCTAGGAGGTAATGCCGATGTCTTCCAGAAAAGCATTTTTCCTGGGTCATAGTTTTAGTGCCTGTTGCTTGCCATTGTCAGCCTTTGATTCTAGACACAAACCATTTTTCCTTTTATTTCAAGCATTTCGTAGGACCTGTTTAAGAAACCAGAGCTAGAGATTAGGATTTGGATATAGGTAGTTCATCTGGAAGGTGACTTCCGGATCTAGCAGTCAGGGAATGGGGAGGGTGGGAAGGAAAGGGAGAACAACTAATATGTGTGTGTTACTGAGCTGGTTATCACAGTGGCTAATGGGGCCCAATCCCACTGAGGCTCCTTTGAGGAGCTGTGTAGAATATGCACCGCCACTGTTATCTACCGCTCCCAGTACTCACTGGTTGAAGGGTGCCTCAGAGATGTTCACCCCCATGTACTTCTAGGCTGTACCTGCACATGAGCTGAGGGTCTTTGCCGAGGCAGGCACCTGAGTCTGCCCGGCAGGGTGCATAGTGGCAAATGGACACCATAGACAGTTGTGATGACATCAGGTGGATGTGGGGGATGTAGTGTGGGAACCACAGCATGCACTACAGGGCCTTTTATCTTTTCATTGATTTTTGATAAAAGGCACTTATGTTTGCATTCTTTTAAAGGATTCAGCCAGTAAACTCATTAAATAGATGCCCACTCTAAACAACTTATACATACGCGTGTGTTAATTCTAATTTGTGAAGTAAGTGCAGAATGCCTCTTATGTGATAGGATTTTAGCCAAAATTCCTCTGCATCTATGAAATCTGCTGCTATAGATGTGCAACAGACAGGTATGAAGCAAAACACGTTTTTGTGGATGAATTCTCAGTGTTCTGATGTCCATGGCCATTTTGGAGATTTCTTTTCAAATTTCTCTTCTTTTTCTTATTTTTTTTCTCCTTATATGATTAGCCTTCAATCATATTGTAAACTTAATCTAAAACTCTCATTCCTGGGTTATCAGGGAGGCTCTCAATCTTAAAGTATCTTTGTCAATACTTTGAAAGATCTCTTAAAAATAAATAATATGAAGCAAATGCATAAAAACTCATGATTCCAAACTCCAGGTTACATACCTGATGTTATGAACCAAAAACACGCTTCTTTTTTCCTCTGGCAACAAACTCATAAGGCATGGGATGTTATAAACCTTCTAAACAAATCCATCATTCAAATTCATTCAACAAACATTATTAAATGCAAATTTTGTACCAGGCTGTGTTCTAGGAATAGAGAAATGAACAAGTTGATAAAAGTTGGTCCTTGTCTAGTTTCCATTCTAGCAAAGGCAGGGATGTGGGGATCCTATGTAGAAAAATAAGCTGGGTCAGGTAGTGTGATGCCTTCAGTTTGTTCTTTTTGCTTATGATTGTCTTGGCTATGCAGGCTCATTTTTGGTTCCATATGAAATCTAAAGTAGTTTTTTTCCAATTCTGTGAAGAAAGTCAATTGTAGTTTGATGGGGATAGCATTGAATCTATAAATTACTTTGGGCAATATGGCCATTTTCATGATATTGATTCTTCCTATCCATGAGGATGTTTTTCCATTTGTTTGTGTCCTCTCTTATTTCCTTGAGCAGTGGCTTGTAGTTCTCCTTGAAGAGGTCCTTCACATCTTTGTAAGTTGTATTCCTAGGTATTTTATTCTCTTTGTAGCAATCGTGAATGGGAGTTTGCTCGTGATTTGGCTCTCTGTTTGTCTGTTATTGGTGCATAGGAATGCTTGTGATTTTTACACATTGATTTAGTATCCTGAGACTTTGCTGAAGTTGCTTATCAGCTTAAGGAGATTTTGGGCTGAGACGATGGGGTTTTCTAAATATACAATCATGTCATCTGCAAACAGAGACAATTGGATTTCCTCTTTTCCTAATTGAATACCCTTTATTTCTTTCTCTTGCCTGACTGCGCTGGCCAGAGTTTTGAATAATATGTTGAAAAGGAATGGTGAGAGAGGGCATTCTTTTCTTGTGCCGGTTTTCAAAGGGAATGCTTCTAGCTTTTGCCCATTCAGTATGATATTGGCTGTGGGTTTGTTAAAAATAGTTCTTATTATTTTGAGATACATTCCATGAATACCTAGTTAATTGAGAGTTTTTAGCATGAAAGGCTGTTGAATTTTGTCGAAGGCTTTTTCTGCATCTATTGACATAATCATGTAGTTTTGTCACTGGTTCTGTTTCTGCGATGGATTACGTTTATTGATTTGTGTATGTTGAAGCAGCCTTGCATTCCAGGGATGAAGCCGACTTGATCGGGGTGGATAAGCTTTTTGATGTGCAGCTGGATTAGGTTTGCCAGTATTTTATTGAGGATTTTTGCATCGATATTCATCAGGGATATTGGTCTAAAATTTTCTTTTTTTATTGTGTCTCTGACTTCAAACTATACTACAAGGCTACAGTAACAAAGACAGCATGGTACTGGTATCAAATAAGATATATAGACCAATGGAACAGAACAGAGGCCTCAGAAATAACACCACACATCCACAACCATTTGATCTTTGACAAACCTGACAAAAACAAGCAATGGGGAAAGGATTCCCTGTTTAATAAATGGTGTTGGGAAAACTGGCTAGCCATATGCAGAAAGCTGAAGCTGGATCCCTTCCTTTCATCTTATACAAAAATTAACTCAAGATGGATTAAAGACTTAAACGTAAGACCCCAAACCATAAAAACCCTAGAAGAAAACCTAGGCAATACCATTCAGGAAATAGGCATGAGCAAAGACTTCATGACTAAGACACCAAAAGCAATAGCAACAAAAGCCAAAATTGACAAATGGGAGCTAATTAAACTAAAGAGCTTCTACACAGCAAAAGAAACTACCATCAGAGTGAACAGGCAACCTACAGAATGGGGGAATATTTTTGCAATCCGCCCATCTGACAAAGGGCTAATATCCAGAATCTACAAAGAACTTAAATAAATTTACAAGAAAAAAAAAACCCCATCAAAAAGTGGGCAAAGGATATGAACAGACACTTCTCAAAAGAAGACATTTATGCAGCCAACAGACACATGAAAAAATGCTCATCATCACCAGTCATCAGAGAAATGCAAATCAAAACCACAATGAGATACCATTTCACACCAGTTAGAATGGCGATCATTAAAAAGTCAGAAAACAACAGATGCTGGAGAGGATGTGGAGAAATAGGAACACTTTTACACTGCTGGTGGGAGTGTAAATTAGTTCAACCATTGTGGAAGACAGTGTGGCGATTCCTCAAGGATCTAGAACTAGAAATACCATTTGACCCAGCGATCCCATCACTGGGTATATACCCAAAGGATTATAAATAATTCTACTATAAAGACACTTGCACATGTATGTTTATTACAGCACTGTTCACAATAGCAAGGACTTGGAACCAACCCAAATGCCCATCAATGATAGACTGGTTAAAGAAAATGTTGCATATATGCACCATGGAATACTACTCAGCCATAAAAAAGGATGAGTTCATGTTCTTTGCAGGGACATGGATGAAGCTGCAAACCATCATTCTCAGCAAACTAACACAAGAACAGAAAACCAAACACCACATGTTCTCACTTATAAGTGGGAGTTGAACAATGAGAACACACATACACAGGGAGGGGAACTTTACACACTGGGGCCTGTTGGGGGCTGTGGGGCTGGGGGAGGGATAACATTAGGAGAAATACCTAATGTAGATGACGGGATGGTGGGTGCAGCAAACCACCATGGCACATGTATACCTATGTAACAAACCTGCACGTTCTGCACATGTACCCCAGAACTTAAAGTGTAATAATAATAATAATAAAAAGAAAAATAAGCAGGGTAAGAAGAAAGGAACTGCATCCTTGTTTGAGAACAACTGTTGCCCTCAATAGTACAAACAAGTGAATCTTCAGAAAATCCTGAGTTGCAGATATGTCTTTAGCCCTGGGAGCACATGTTGGGGATAGCAGGAGTGTTTTTGTAATCAAATTCCACGGTCATATTGTTGTAAGAAATACTCATTTTCCTGTATGAATGGAGAAATTTACAAGAGTTTTAGGGCATGGATGGGATGTGCCTTGGTACCGAGGGCAGATGGGCAGCTCTCTCTATGTGGTCAGTGTTTACCAACCCCTCTCAGAACACTGAGGTGTAGGAGCCCACATTATCTGTTACAAATGAGTACAGTGAAAAAGATGTGTATTTCGTTAGGCAAGCACCTCTCATACAGTAAAGCACTGAAAATATTCCTTTTTACTATTAGTCGAAGCACTGAAAATATTCCTTTTTACTATTAGTCGAAGCACTGAAAACAAACACTATTTTAGGTCCTTCTACAAAGTTAGTAATTATTAAAACTAAATATTTAAACCACAACTGTTTTAATGCTGGTATATCTGAGGAGACTATTTCACATTCTAACTGTTCATTTGCACAGAAATAAGAAAAGGAAATGCACTAGATTAGAAATTGAGAGATGTGTACTCTAGTGCTGGCTCTGACACTATTTAACGTTGACCTTCCCAAGCCATTTGGTCTTGATTTCCTTAGTAGAATGCCTGGAATAGATGAGACACAAAGTACTTTACAATTTTACAGCTTCACTTTTACAATTAAGAGGCATATATAATTATGAACAATAACGTACACAACAAAAACATAATTTTGGTATTTGAGTTGAAACAACAATAGAACACCAAATACAAATGTCAATCAGGTTCCTATATTCTCTGTAAAATATGCCTGTTACATAATAGCAAGAATAATAAACTCAACTTCAAAACTTGAAACAGAAAGAAATAAAAAACTTTGTCAGCTGAAACAAAAAAAAACTTAAAAAGAAAAAATAACTAATTTGAAACACATTTTGGTTACTTAAACTTAGTATTCTTAGATTTATTGTTTCCTTTTAACTCCAGATGCATAGAAAGTCCTTATTACCTTCTCATTGTAAATAAGAAATAGGAAATTTATGGGTGTGGTGCTAATGTGATGACGTGTGTGTCTGCACATGGAACTCTGATACAGATGTAGTGTAGCAGAGCTGTTTTGTTCTTGTCTTTTTAAATGTCTTTCTTTCCCTTCCTTTCTTCCCTTCCACCTTCCTCTTTTCTTTATTTTACCCTGAACCCTCCTTCTCTCTTTCCTGCTTTTTAAAATTTTATGGCTGGGTATGTGCTGTTAAGTGCTGTGGCAGACAGCCCCTAAAGTAGCCTCCAATGATTCCTGTCTTCTCTCATTCACAGCCTTATGTATTTCCTTCCCTTGAGTAACTTGCTTCTAATCAGAAGAATATGGCAGCATGGAGTGGATGGCAGTTCTATGATTAGGTTACAAAAGATTGAGACTTCTTTTTAACTAGCAGACTCACCCTTTTGCTGGTTTTGATGAAGTAAGTTGCTGTGTGGTGAGAACCACACAGCAAAGAACTAAGCATGGCCTCTGGCCAACACTCAGCAAGAAGTAGAGGCCCTCAGTATAAAAACCCTTGAGGAACTGGCTGGGTGTGGTGGCTCATGCCTGTAATCCCAGCACTTTGGGAGGCTGAGGTAGGGAGATCATGAGGTCACGAGATCGAGACCAGCCTGACCAACATGGTGAAATCCCATCTCAACTAAAAATAGAAAAATTAGCTGGGCATGGTGGCATGCACCTGTAATCCCAGCTACCTGGGAGGCTGAGGCAGGAGAATTGCTTGAACCTGGGAAGCGGAGTTTGCAGTGAGCCAAGATTGCGCCACTGCACTCCAGTCTGGTGATGGAGCAAGACTCCATCTCAAAAAAAAAAATAAAAAATAAAAATAAAAAAACCCTTGAGGAACTGAATCCTGCCAACAACCATGTAAACAAGCATGGGAAACAATCTTTCCCTATCCAGCCTTCAGATGAGACCACAGCCCTGGCTGACACTTTGATTGCAGTCTTATAAGATAGCTTGAAGCACAGGACACAGCTGGTGGGTTAATTTGGAAAAAGTGTGAGAGGTATATTAACTTTACTAAATATTTGAATGCTATTAATACAGAGTAAATGAATTTAATATATCAGAACTTAAAAGTAGTGCTCAAGAATGACACAAGCCACTTTTCTTAGCAAATGGAATGTATCACAGTGAGTGTGAGAAAGTGGGTAACTCCTCTTTTGGAGGCAAGAAGAACTATATTGTGGCTGGCCGTTTAGTTTCTCCTTAATCACATCCTGTCACATCTAGTACCATTGTGCCGCTGTGGCTGAAGACACTCAGCATTCCTAAAGTCCAACTCCTTAGTGTCATCTTAAGGCTTTCTAAATCTGAGAGGAACTACCATAATCTTAAAATGAACACCTTTCTCACTATGTCTAAAAATCCTATTAGAATCTTACTTTTACTACGAAGACAACAAATGACTACTATAGACTCTTAGGTCTTCTCTGATTAGCCAGGAACAGAAAATCATTTCTGAACTAGTAATATTTCTTGCTTTCTTATGATTTTTAAAGATTAAATCTAAAAATAGTATAGTTCAACATCCATTTATAGCACCTCTAAAAGGAATGTTGCAATTAAGAGAGCCTAACTTTGTCCCTAAGTGAATTATCACTAAGAACAATGAGTTAAGTTGGAACACACGTGGTGTTTGGTTTTCTGCTCTTGTGATCGTTTGCTGAGAATGATGGTTTCCAGCTTCATCCATGTCCCTGCAAAGGACGTGAACTCATCCTTTTTTATGGCTGCATAGTATTCCATGGTGTATATGTGCCACATTTTCTTTATCCAGTCTATCACTGATGGACATCTGGGTTTGTTCCAAGTCTTTGCTATTGTGAATAGTGCCGCAGTAAACGTACGTGTGCATATGTCTTTTTTTTTTTTTTTTTTTTTTTTTTTTGAGACGGAGTCTTGCCCTTTTGCCCAGGCTGGACTGCAGTGGCGCTATCTCAGCTCACTGCAAGCTCCGCCTCCCGGGTTCATGCCATTCTCCTGCCTCAGCCTCCCGAGTAGCTGGGACTACAGGCGCCCACCACTGTGCCTGCCTAATTTTTTGTATTTTTAGTAGAGACGGGGTTTCACCATGTTAGCCAGGATGGTCTCGATCTCCTGAACTTGTGATCTGCCTGCCTCAGCCTCCCAAAGTGCTGGGATTACAGGCATGAGCCACCGCGCCCGGCCGCATGTGTATTTATAGCAGCATGATTTATAATCCTTTGGGTATATACCCAGTAATGGGATCACTGGGTCATATGGTATTTCTAGTTCTAGATCCTTGAGGAATCGCCACACTGTCTTCCACAATGGTTGAACTAATTTACACTCCCACCAACAGTGTAAAAGCGTTCCTATTTCTCCACATCCTCTCCAGCATCTGTTGTTTCCTGACTTTTTAATGATCACCATTCTAACTGGTGTGAAATGGTATTGTGGTTTTGATTTGCGTTTCTCTGATGACCGGTGATGATGAGCATTTTTTCATGTGTCTGTTGGCTGCATAAATGTCTTCTTTTGAGAAGTGTCTGTTCATATCCTTTGCCCACTTTTTGATGGGGTTTTTTTTTCTTGTAAATTTATTTAAGTTCTTTGTAGATTCTGGATATTAGCCCTTTGTCAGATGGGCGGATTGCAAAAATTTTCTCCCATTCTGTAGGTTGCCTGTTCACTCTGCTGGTAGTTTCTTTTGCTGTGCAGAAGCTCTTTAGTTTAATTAGCTCCCATTTGTCAATTTTGGCTTTTGTTGCCATTGTTTTTGGTGTTTTAGTCATGAAGTCTTTGCCCATGCCTATTTCCTGAATGGGATTGCCTAGGTTTTCTTCTAGGGTTTTTATGGTTTTAGGCCTAACATTTAAGTCTTTAATCCATCTTGAATTAATTTTTAATGGGTGCAGCAAACCAACATGGCACATGTATGCCTATGTAACAAATCTGCACGTTGTGCACATGCACCCCAGAACAAAGTATAATAAAAATAATAATAATAATAATAGAAAGACATTAAGCATTCAATCAAAAAATCATGTTTGGGGCTGGGAGCAGTGGCTCACACCTGTGATTCTAGCACTTTGGGAGGCTGAGGCGGGTGGATTACCTGAGGCCAGGAGTTCGAGGCCAGCCTGTCCAACATAGTGAAACTCTGTCTCTACTAAAAATACAAAAATTAGCCAGGTCTGGTGGGGCATACCTGTAATCCCAGCTACTCAGAGAGGCTGAGGCACAAGAATCACTTGAACCTGGGAGTCGGAAGTTGCAGTGAGCTGAGATCGTGTCACTGCACCCCAGCCTGGGTGACATAGTGAGACTGTGTCTCAAAAAAAAAGTGTTTTGCAATGTTTATAATTAATTTGTCTTACTTAATAAAATTTCATGGAATTAAAAAAAAAGAAAAAAAAAAGAAAAGCACATTGGATCAAATGACTTTTGGCCCGTTATGGTGGATATGGGTTCTGCTAAGCAATCTGCATATGCAGTCAAACAAGGGTCAGTTTTAGAAGAGAAGAATGGTTACAGCATGCTCAGTCACCCTGATCTGGATAAAGAATGGCTATTATTGAACATAAGCCAAAGTGAGGAAATACTTATTGTCAGCCGAAATCACTTTCATATGTTCTGAGGACTGCATAAGCACGTTGGCCAGGCCAACTGTGGTGAAACCGTAATGTTCCTTTCACAAATAATAAACAAGAGATGGTGATTGCAGTAGAGCAAGTCTACTTCTTGGACTATGCCTGCATGGGCTTTGGGTAAAATCTTTGTGTGACTGGCCTAAATGTATAAGTTATTTAAAAACACCTTTGTATTTAGCCTTTATATTTGGTTAAGGCGATGTTACAGAAAGAGACATGCATGATCTTCAAAGGTTTGATGAGCAAAGAAGATGTGAATATGTAATTCTTCCATGAGTGAAAGAAGTTACTGCATTCAACATCATTATTTTTCCAAGTCCCCTTCTTAAGCAGGAACAGAATAACAATATGACAGCAACTACGGCTCCTTTGGGGTCTCTGTCCTACACATTTTATATGTAATATAAAAAGTGTTTATTCTCAAAACTAGAATGAGTTAGGTACTATTATTCTCACTACTGAATAGATGACACTGAGGCATAGAGAAGTAAAATAACTGGCCCAAAGTCACTTGGTTATTAAGTGGCACAGCCATTATTCCCACTCAACAGCTGTGCTTCAGAATTTGTATTCTTTTTTTTTTTTTGAGATGCAGTCTCGCTCTGTCGCCAGGCTGGAATGCAGTGCCATGATCTTGGCTCACTGCAACCTCCACCTCCGGGGTTCAAGTGATTCTCCTGCCTCAGCCTCCCGCGTAGCTGGGACTACTGGTGCGTGCCACCGTGCCCAGCTAATTTTTATATTTTTAGTAGAGACAATGTTTCACCATGTTGGCCAGGATGGTCTCAATCTCTTGACCTTGGGATCCACCCACCTCGGCCTCCCAAAGTGTTGGGATTACAGGTGTGAGCCACCATGCCCAGCCCAAAATTTGTATTCTTAACCACTGCACTGGTGGCTTTCAAAGTTTTTGAAAGTGACTTTCAGGAAAATTATTTATATATATATGTAAATTTTAAGTATAAAGTTAAGTATATTAAAATATATTTAAAATATTAATAATATATAGTTAGTATGTTATTAATTAATATATAATATATAATATATAAATTAATATATAATATATTATAATAATATATTAATACATACTAATATTAGTATAATATATTACTAATTAATATATTGTTTACATATTGTTAATATAAATTCATATAAGTTAATATGAATTAATATGTTATTAATTCATATTAATTATATTATTAATATAAATATATATTTATGTTTAAACTTTAGATATATAAACATATTTTAAATGTTTTAAAATGTTCTCACATACTTATTTATATGATAGATATACACACGCACATGTAAAATAAAATGTCTCAAAATTACTGCCTGCAATGAATTCTGATTTCAGTTTATAAATGATGCTGCTTGCAACCCTATAAATTGATTTACTAATACAGGTCACTACTTTCAGTTTGAGAAACATTGTTCATGAAGCTAATCTTGCCTCGACAAAAGTTGAAAATTAATAAGATTGTTGGTCTATAATTCCCTCAAAGAAAGGCAAGAATGTTTCCTTTGTCTGGCATAGATTATGAGATGCTCAAAAGAACTGTATTGTCTAGCTAACTGAAAGTTACTCCTGAAATTATTTTTCCTAAGACATATTATAAGATTCTCTGAATCATTAGTGAAACCTGTTAAACATCATTTAACGTTTTTTATGACAGCATGGCGATCAGGGATTATCCTAGTGAATTACGGTGTACCTATGTGCAGGGCTGCTGGGAGAGACTGGCCTTTTACCCCTACACTAAGTAGATTCACCACTGTGATGGTGATATTCATTCTCTCACTGCAGCTTAGTATGATTCACACACAATTCATTTCTGGGAATGACATTATTTATTAAAAACAATAATTCTTTATCTTGAGAGTTGCCATGACAATTGAAAGAAGCTACCAGGAAATTACTTTTGATAATACTGGGTAGAGGCTGAGAGTACTGATTTTGGTGCCAGACTGCTGAGTTCAAATCCTACCTCAATCACATACAATCTGTAATCTTGGGCAAATTACTTAACTTCTTCAGTTTCCTCACCTGTAAAATGGGGATAATAATGGTATGTCACAGGGTTATTGTAAAGATTAAGTGAGCTAATCTATGTAAAGTTCTTAGAAAAGTGCCTGGTATAGAGTAAGCATTATATAAATGCTCATTGTTATTATTTCCATCCTCACAATCAGTTGTGATTGTCAACCTATGATTTGTTAACTGTTGTTACCTAGGAAGAGCAAATGATGAACATTGCTAATTTGGAATTTCATCCTGTAACTATAAGTTCATTAGTACTAGTTGAAACATGTAATTATAAGTATATCGGTACTAGATGAAACATCCAAAGTATAGGTGTCCAATCTTTTGGCTTTCCTGGGCTACACTGGAAGAAGAGACTTGTCTTGAGCAACACAAAAAATATACTAACACTAACGATAGCTGATGAGCAAGTTGCAAAAAAATTTCATAATGTTTTAAGAAGGTTTACGAGTTTGTCTTGGGCTGCATTCAAAGCTGTACTGAACTACTTGCAGTCTGTTGGTTGCGGGTTGAGAGGTTCAAGCTTGGAGTAGGTGGTGATACTGTGGCAGCTATTTCCCTCACTGTTCAGAGGTGATTTTCTGCGGCTGTATTCTAGACAGTCATAGCTATCAAAGCCTGAGTTCTAGATAACTAGGAGATGTTGCTATATTATTACATATTAGTGTTAAATTAAAAAAAAATCCAAGCAGAGCCTTTGTCTATGTTTTCCTGAGAAACAATGAAAAGAGAATGCTGCAATTCTGTGATGACACTCGTAAGGGTAGAGAATTACCACACTCACGCAGATACTGTGTGGCTGGCTCTCAAAGGATTTGTGGATTCAGGATGCTACTTGATACTTTTCCCTAGTGACCTGGGCACTCTGAAGTCATAGCAAAAAGCTTTATTGATATATTGGCAATACTCTTTTCAGAAAAAATATATTATAAAGGAAGAGTACTGAAGTGGAGTTTGGGGAGTTTTGAGTTCTCTCACTAATAGCCTATCCAACTCTTCCAGCATTCTGAGCCAAAACTACCCGGAACGGAATGGGCTGAGTAGTTGAACTGTATTTTTTTTTAAATTTTACTTTTTTCTTTATTTTATTTTAAAGAAAATTCAACCTAAATTTTTGCTGGGTGCTTCCTTGGGACTGGATTCTGTGCTGAGAAGTACTGAGCTTACTGAGTTTTACGCAGTTCCTGGCCCCCAGCAGGCTTACATAAACACTTAGGTTGAGAGGAAGGAACCCCTTACCCAGCTAGCTGGAGTCCTCGTCTTGAATCTCTGCTTTGGGACCAAGCAGCCTTCTCCAAAGTACTCTTGTCATATCCCAAGTGCTATTTTGTTTGAAGAGCTTCAGGAATTCAGTAATTCCTCCAATTAAAAGTACCTTAAGCCCCCTTTTAATAAAGGTCCTGTCCTGAGTGGATGCTGCTAGTATATCAAAATATGGTAAAAGAGATCTGTAATTTTTTTGGCTTGTCTTTATTGTTAAAAGTAACTGAACTTCCCTATAAATAATGCATTGTCAAAGAGGCCATCTGAAAAAGACTGGTAGACTTTTTTTTTAACCTATGGTATTATCAAGTGGTTATGAAACTGCAAACACTCCATTCCAAAAATAGTATAGGCTACTGGCAGGAGGGCTTTAAATAATGATGGCAACTGACAAAAAATTTAATAAAATATTTTCTTTTTGGACAATACTGAACATAAGAAATTCACATTTATATTTGATTTTCCTCATGATTCTCTGTAGAATTAAGAAGGTACAGCTCGTTGTAAAGTCTTCTATTTAAGCACTTACTAGCTTAGAGTTGAGAATAAAAATTCACAAGTTCTCACCTGAACTATTAATTTCTTCCTTTTTTTTTTATATGAATTCTTGCTCTGTCACCAAGTTGGAGTGCAGTGGTGAGATCTTGGCTCACTGCAACCTCCGCCTCCCAGGTTCAAGCGATTCTCCTGCCTCAGCCTCCTGAGTAGCTGGGACTACAGGCGTGTGCCACCATGCCCAGGTAATTTTTGTATTTTTAGTAGAGACTGGGTTTCACCATTTTGGCCAGGAGGGTCTCGATCTCCTGACCTCATGATCTGCCCGCCTTGGCCTCCCAAAGTGCTGGGATTACAGGCGTGAGCCACCATACCCAGCCAATTTCTTCCTTTTTTATAATTTTAAATTAAACTCTAGTAAACTTTAAATAATGAATTGCTGGTACATTAAAGAAAATTGTAGGATTGACCCAAATAAAGGCACAGTCTACATTTCCAGTTACCATAAGATGAATCTCAAGTCAACTGAGCTCTGTAGTGTCTGGGAAAAGTATTTATTTATAGTACTGTGGTTTGGCAGGTGAAGTTATGTGGTCACAGCCTATATAGATAGCTCATTTGTATAGCAGTGTCAGTAGATAATTGCACATATACTACTATTGGCATTTATCATTTAAACCTTCACCAAACTTACTTTTTGTTGTTTTATTTTCATGGAACACTTTCTTCATAAAATGTATTGTATGTACTTCCCTTAATGCTGGTGGTTGAATACAATTTATCCTGGTTTTCAGCACTCAAATCTTCCTTCTCCTCTTTCCTTTTGCTTTCACAAGATTTACTTGGTGCAGTTAGTTTATTGCCTTTCAAATTATTTTCATTTAATCATCTTAGAAAGAGTGATCATACACTCCTATGTCTTATTTAAAATTTTCTCTCTTCTTCTTGATGTCTAGCTCTTTATCCATTAATTCTTTTAAAAGCATAGTGACTCGTAATGAGACCTCTAAGATAGAAAGGTGGGGACACTATTCTGTCAGTGATCTTTTCTCTGGATAGAGAGGGGGATATGCCAAGGCAGATACAGCAACAAGATTCTAATAATGTTGCCTTTTGGAAGATGGAAACAGGAACATGACCTGAAAGACCTATAACTTACTACCCTGAAGAAGAACTGACTTAGGAAATAGAATTGCTATGATTTCACTGTTTTAAAAAAGTGTATTCTGCATAAGCAGTGTTTTGAGATGTCAAAGACAATTATACTGAATGACTATGCAAAAACAATTAGCACTAAATTCAGTCAAGTTTATTTTCTGGTTGGTTAGGGTAAAAGGCACCTTAGATAATTAAATTAAATAATTAAATAATTAAAATAGAAAGCAAGAGGATGTGAAGTAATAGAAACCCTCACACACTTCTGTTCAGAATGTAAAATGGTATAGCTACTGGGGAAAGCAATTTGGGGGTTCCTCAAAATGTTAAATACAGAGTTACCATATGACCCTGCAATTCTGCTCCTAGGTATATGCCCAGAGAAGCAAACACATATGATCACACAAAAACATGTGCAAGAATGCTCATAACAGCATTATTTAAAATAACAGAAAAGTAGAAACAACTCAAAGGTCCATCAACTGATGAGTGGATAAACAAGATGTGGTATAATCCTATAATAAAGTATTGTCTTAAAAAGGAATAAAATACTGATACATGCTACAACACGAATGACCTTGAAAATATGTTGCTGTGTGATAGAAGTCAGACATAAAAGGCCACATATTATAGTATCTGATTTACATGAAATGTTAAGAATAGTCAAATACAGAGAGACAGAAAAGTAGATTAGTGGTTGCCAGGAAATGAGGTGAATGGGAAACTGGGAGTGACTACTAATGGGTACAGGGTTCCATGATGAAGTAATGAAAATGTTCTAGAGTTAGATAGTAGTGA
Organism: Pan troglodytes; assembly: GCF_028858775.2. NCBI lineage: Eukaryota > Metazoa > Chordata > Mammalia > Primates > Hominidae > Pan > Pan troglodytes. Next base: position 70,119,778 of record NC_072402.2, read on the forward strand.
TTTTTGCACAACATTGTGAATATACCAAAAACCACTTTGAGATTAAAAAGGTGGATTTTATGCTATTTGGGTTTTATCTCAATAAAAAAATCTATCTAAAACATACAAAGCAAAAAATCATGCTTAACACAAAATTGACGAAATATAATTTTAGTTTTCTTTTTAGTCTCTATTGGACAGTCACTTTTTCAATTTAAAAATCACAGCTCATTAATTTTGGCCTGTCACTGTCACAAAAACAGGAATTTGTAACTCACTGTAAAAAAGACACTACTGGATCCTTGGCAATATGAAAATATTATAAATGAAACTTAGCTGAAGCACTTGTAAATGGGGTTGTCAGGTTCTCTTTAATGAGACCATCAAAATTCCTGAAACTTAGTAGCTGGCAGAAGGTCTACAGACAGAAATAATTATTTAAAATAATTATTGAATGTTAGAGTCACCTGGAAAATTAAAAAACACGCTGATGACTAGTTTCTATCCTTTTAAAAATTGTAATTTCAACTTTTATTTTAGATTCAGGGAATACATGTGCAGGTTTGTTACCTGGGTATATCACACGATGCTGAGGTTTGGGGTATGATTGATCCCATCACCCAGGGAATGAACATAGTACCTAATAGTTTTTTAGTCCTCTCTCAGCTCCCTACCTCCCTACTCTGTTAGTCCCCAGTTTCTATTGTTGCCACCTTTATATCCATGTTTACCCAATGTTTAGCTCCCACTTATAAGTAAAAACATTCAGTATTTGGTTTTCTGTTCCTGTATTACCTCACTTAGTATAATGGCCTCCAGCTGCATCCATGTTGCTGCAAAGGACATGATTTCATTCTTTTTTATTGCTGTGTAGTATCCCATGGTGGACAGGTACCACATTTTTTAATCCAATCCACCTTTGTTGGACACCTAGGTTGATTCCATGTCTTTGCTATTGCGAACAGTGTTGTAACGAACATGTGAGTGTATGTGTCTTTTGGGTAGAACAATATCCAAAAGAAACAATGTACTTTCTTTTGGATATATACCCAGTGGGATTGCTGGGTTGAATGGTAACTCTGTTTCAAGTTCTTTGAGAAATCTCCAAACTGCTTTTCACAGTGTCTGAACTAACTTACATTCCCAGCAACCGTGTATGAGTGTTCACTTTTTTTTCTGCAGCCTTGCCAGCATCTGTTGTTTTTGACTTTTTGATAATAGCTATTCTGACTGGCGTGATATAGCATATTATTGTGGTTTTGATTTGCATTTCTCTGATGATTAGTGATGTGAGACATTTTTTCATGTTTGTTAGCTGTTTATATGTCTTCTTTTGAGAACTGTCTGTTCATGCTGTTTGCCCATTTTTAAATGGGGTTGTTTTTTGTTTGCTCAATTGTTTAAGTTCCTAACAGACGCCAGATATTAGATCTTGGTTGGAAGCACAGTTTGTGAAGATTTTCACCCATTCTGTAGGCTGTTTACTCTGTTGCTGGTTTCTTTTTCTTAAACTAGAGCTTCTACACAGAAAAACTTGTCAGTTTTTGTTTTTGTTGAAATTGCTTTTGAGAAGTCAGTCATAAATTCTTTTCCAAGGCTGATGTCCAGAATGGTGTTTCCTAGGTTTTCTTATAGGATTCTTACAGTTTGAGATATTACATTTGAATATTATATTCTTATAGTTTGTATATAGCTTGAGATATAATATATATCTTATAGTTTGTATATCATTTAAGATATATTTGAATATTACATTCTTATAGTTTGAGATATTACATTTGAATAATTAATCCATCCTGAGTTAATTTTTGTATATGGTGAAAGGTAGGGGTCCAGTTTCATTCTTCTACATATAGCTAGTCAGTATCACTTACTGACTAGCCATTTACTGACATTTACATTTATCCCAGTACCATTTACTGACTAGAGAGTCCTTTCCCCATTGCTAATTTTGTCATCTTTGTTGAAGATCAAATGGCTGTACTTGTGCAGCATTATGAGATCTTTCATCTCCTTGGTTAGATGTGTCCCTAGTTGTATTTTATTTCTTTTGTGGCTACTGTAAATGGGATTACATTCTTGGTTTGGCTCTCAATGTGAACACTATTGCTGTATAGAAATGCTACTGATTTTTGCACATTGATTTTGTATCCAGAAACTTTACTGAAGTTGTTTATCAGTTCCAAGAGCTTTTTTGGTGGAGCCTTTAGGTTTTTCTAGGCATAGAATTATATAGTCAGTAAAGAGAGGTAGTTTGATTTCTTCTTTTCCTATTTTGATGTCTTTTATTTCTTTCTTTTACCTGATTGCTCTGGCTAGCACTTCAAGTACTGTCATGAATACAACAGGTGAGAAAGGGCATCCTTTTCTTGTCTTCAAGGGGAACGCTTCCAGTTTTTGCCCATTTATTATTATGTTGTTGTGGGTTTGCCACAGATGGCTCTTACTATTTCGAGAAATATTCCTTCAATGCCTAGTTTCTTAAGGTTTTTTTTTTTTTAACATGAGGGGAGGTTGGATTTTGTCAAAAGCTTTTCCCACACCTATTGAAATCATGTGGTTTTTGTTTATAATTCTGTTTATGTGGTGAGTCAGATTTATTGATTTGTGTATGTTGAACCAACCTTGAATCCCAAGAATGAAGCCTACTTGATATAGTTTGAATATTTGTACCTGTTCAAATCTCATGTTGACATATAATGCCCAATGTTGGAGGTGGGTCTTGGTGGGAGGTGTTTGAATCATGGGGGTGGGCCCCTTATGACTTGGTGCTGTCCTTGCAGTAGTGAGTGAGTACTTGTGAGATCTGATTGTTTAAGTGTGTGGCACCTCCCTCACACTCTCTCTTACTCCTGCTTCCCCTGTGTGATGTGCCTGTTCCTGCTTCACCTTCTGCCATGAATAAAAATTTCATGAGGCCTCCCCAGAAGCTGGCCAGGTGCTGGCACCATGCTTGTACAGGCTGCAGAACCATGAAAAAATTAAGCCTTTTTTCTTTATAAATTACTCAGTCCTGGGTATTTTTTTAATAGCATGCTAGAACACCCTAACACACTAGTTTATCATGGCAAATTAACTTTTTGATGTGCTGCTGTATTCAGTTTGCTAGTATTTTGTCAAGGAATTTTTGTGTCTATGTTCATCAGAGATGTTGGCCTGTAGTTTGTTTTTTCATTGTGTCTTTGCCAGGTTTTAAATAAGGGTGATACTTGCTTCTTTTGAGAAATGTCTATTTAAGTTTGTTGCCTATATTTTAATAGGGTAATTGGCTTTCTTGTTATTGAGTAGTTTAATTTCCTTGTACCTTTTGGAATATTAACCCCTTATCTAATATATGATTTGCAAATATTTTCTCCTAATCTGTAGGTTGTCTCTTCACTCTATTTGTTGTTTCATCTGCTGTGCAGAAGTTTTTTAGTCTGATGCAATGCCATTTGTCTATTTTTGCTTTTGTTGTCTGTGCTTTTGAGGTCATATCCATGAAACTTCTGCCCAGATTAATATCATGTAGCTTTCCCCCTATATTTTCTGCATTAGTTTTATAGTTTCAGGGCTTATGTTTAAGTCTTTAATCTATTTTGAGTTGATTCTTGTATAAGGGATGAGATAAGGATCTAATTTCATTCTTCAGCATGTGGATATCCAGTTTTCTCAGCACCATTTATTGAAGACACTGTCTTTCCCCATTGTGTGTTCTTGGTATCTTTGTTGAAAATCAATTGATCATAGATGTGTGGGTTTATTTCTGGGCTCACTATTCTGTTTCAGTAGTTGATAGATCTGTTTTAATGCCAGTAGCATGCTATTTTGAATATTGTAGCTTTGTAATATATTTTGAAATCTGATAATGTGATGCCTCCAGCATTGTTCTTTTTGGTCAAGATTGCTTTGGCTATTCAGAGTCTTTTGTGGTTCCATATGAATTTTATGATTTTTTTCTACTGCTATAAAGAATGACATTGGAATTTTGATAGGATTGCATTGAATCTATAGATTGCTTTGGGTAGTATAGATCTCTTAACAATATTAATTCTTCCAATCCATGCATATTTATCTTTTCATTTATTTTTATCATCTTCAATTTCTTTCATCAACATTTCATAGTTTTCAGTAAACAGATATTTCCCTTCCTTGGTTAAATTTACTCCTAAGTATTTTATTTTTTTGCTGCTTTTAAAAATAGGATTGTTTTCTAAATTTCTTTTTCATACAATTTGTTGTTAGTTGGGCATTTAATTTTTAAAAGTTCCCCAGTGATTTTAATGTGTAGCATTTGATGGTTAATTTGGGAACCACTGACTTATATCATTTTTTCCCCTTGGAGCTTAGGAGACATTCTGCTTGCTACCACTAGAGCCTTGTGTCTGGTTCTCACATTCAAGTTTTTAGCCAGGAATGGTAGGAAAAAGTAAATGTGGGGCATTCCAATCCAAGCCTGAAAGTATAGCAGTGCTTTGCCAACATTAAGTTTCTGTCACTGAAATATCTGAAGCTAATGAAGTCTAAGGGGAGCCTTCTATTGCCAGAAGAAACCAACTGACAAATGAAACTTTGTTTTCTATCTTGTAATTTTGTTGAGGCCATTTATTCTCATTGATGATAATATACTCTTGCATGTAATTTCATTTTTGAAGCTTGAAATTTCAAATGCAACAAAATAGGGTCTTTTGTGATGAGCACATTAAAGCTTTTTAATTTTAGGGTTTAGAGGTGCAGTTAATATTCATTCATTCTTCATTTATTCAGCAGACATTGAACACCTGTTGATGTGCAGGCTTTAGCTTAACAACTCTGCTTCCTAAAACAGTATATTCAGTCCAAGGATCACAGCACACTGAACAGAATATTTTATGTAAAGGGTCTGGACCAGTTTCCTGAGAATGAGAATCATCTCAGTCACTGTTTCTTAATGATTTTTGCTCTATGTATTCTCTTGCTTGGTGGAATTACTACCGCTACATATTAAAATTCCTAAGTCTATGTTCAGATTTTAAAAATGTTTCATATACAAATAGTTCCTGACTCATGATGGTTTGACTTAGGATTTTTCAACTTTATGATGTGTTTATCAGGGTATTAATGCATTTTCAAGTTTTGACATTTCTAACTTATGATTTTTAAAATTTACAACAGGCTTATTGGGATGTAACCTCATAAGCTGAGGGGCATTGGCATGCAATATACCTCTATTTTTATAAAGAGAATGACCAAGATGACAAATACAAAGATAAATATGGTCTACAAGCACATGGCCTCCAAAACGCAGGAACAGAGAACATTTTTATATTAATATTTATATATACACATATTGCTCAGAACATAGCTTGTCATTCTCTTATGTGCGTGTTTTTAATTTTTATTTTTTTCAGGTCTATATTAGTGCGGTAAGACAGCTGTGTCACACTTCCATTTTTCTAAACTAAGGGTTCTCAACCATGAATGAGTTTCCCAGGAGACATTTTGCAGTGACTGGAGACATTTTTGGTTCTCAAGACTGGGGTAAAGGGTAATACTGGCATCTAGTGGGTTGAGGCCAGGGATGCTGTGAAACATATTACAATGCACAGGATGACAGCCACAACAAAGAATGATCTAGTCCAAAATGTCAATAGTGCCCTATTCCAAACAAATAATTAAAATCACTAAATTACAAAATAATTCTTCAAAATTTAAATATGTACCGAGTGAAATAAAAATTGAAAGCCTCAATATCTCCTACCCCCTTGCCTGTCTAAACTTTCTTTTTCTGTCCAACAAAGAAAAATATCTTGCATTTTTAAGTCTTTTGGATATTTTTTGAGATGATCACATCAGCTATTCCCTGTTTCAATTAATCAACCAGTGGCATTTGTGTATAAGGCACCCTTTAGGTGCAGTGAGAATTATAAAAATGACATGATATGTGGATCTACCTTGAAGAGCGTAATCCAGTAGAGGAAATAACTCATGTACATAAGCAGATAGAGAAGTAGCTAATGAAAAAAGGCAGGTAAAGATAATAATTGCTTCAGAATATCACAGAAAGTAGTGATTAATGAGAACTGGGAGCCTGAGGGAGAGACTTACTCCTCAGGGAGGAGTAAGAATAGGGTCATCAACTCAACCCAGTTTGCCGGAAATGGAAACACACTGAGGATGATCACCAACCACATACCACAAGAGAAACATCTGTACACAAATGTGGGTTTATTTCCACCCATACCTACTGGATCAGAATCTGCATTTTAACAAATCCCAAGCTATCTGTATGCACATTAAAACTTGAGATGCTTTTACTTGGGCACCTGACCGCTAGCTAAGGCCTCCTTCTAATTGGACCAGTGGATTTCAACTCTCGCTGCACATTGTAATCACTTGGGGATCTTTAACAAAATACCTTCCACAGGTTTAATTTAATTAGATTGGGGTGATGCCTGGGCATTGGTATTTTTCAAAATGCCCCGGGTGATTCTAATGTGCAGCCAACATTGGGGACCACTTATTAGAACAATGAGCTTCTATGTTATATTAGTACAATGAATTCCTTAAAGGAAAATATTGAAAGGCCCATCAAATACTGAGTTCTGTGAAAAACAAACCAAATAAGGATTAGTGAGGTGAAGCAGAATGCATTGAATCCCCAGGGGCATCTGGGCCAACCTCCATATAAGAGGATGTTGACTGTGTCTGTGTTAGCTCTCAGAGGATGACAGTGAGGCAGACAACAAAAGCCACCCTTGTGGGTGATCTTCCTGGTGTCTCCCAGGGAGGTTCGACCTTAAATTCCACTTGTGTGTAGCAGAAACATGCTCACGGCTGTGTTACAGGGGTTCTAAAGTTGCAATTTCAAATATATATAGTGGTGGGGTGTGCAGCTGCCTTAATTGTGGTAGTCATGGAAGTTAGTGTTAGATTCTTTGATGTAGATTCTGGGAGCAGAGCCAACTCCAAGCTCTAGAATGGCTCTGTGTCAGTTCAAACAATAGAACAGCCATGGTTGCCTTTGTGGGAAACCTACGACTTTTCACCAGAGCACATCATTAATGCGAAACCTGGCACCATTCTCCTGTGGCAAGTTTCCTTATTCCTCACAGTTATTGATTCATGTGCTTTTTCTGGGCTCTTTGTTGGAAAGATCTGCGATTTAGAGAGACACAACTTTCATGTGAACAAGCACCACCTGGGGATCGTGTTAAAATGCAGATTCAGTAGGTGTGAACTGAAATACTGCACTTTTGATAAGTTCACAGATACTGTTGATTCTGCTCTGGGGACCACATTCTGAGCAATAAGAGCTTAGATCTGTGCTGTCCAATATGGTAGCCATGGGTCTTTCGTAGCTATTGAGCACTTGAAATGTGGCTAGTGTGACTGAGAATTGAATTTTAAATTTTATTCCATTTTAATTAATTTAAACTCAAATTTAAAAATAAAAAGAGTGAAAAATATCTTTTTCCTAAATGCAACATTAATAGTTTTGATAGGGCTATATTTCACTTTAATTGCTGAAAATTTCACATCCCAGTTGAGATGTGCTGGAAAGTTGAAATGCACACCCAGATTCTGAAGATTTATTAGGAAAAAATAATGTAAGAGATAGATCATTAACAATGAATGCTTTTATTAGCTTCACTACATGTCAAAATGATAATAGTTTGGATATATTGGGATAAATAACCTACATTGTTAAAATTAATTTCACCCTCTTTTTTTTTTTCTTTTATTATTATACTTTAAGTTTTAGGGTACATGTGCACAATGTGCAGGTTAGTTACATATGTATACATGTGCCATGCTGGTGCACTGCACCCACTAACTCGTCATCTAGAATTAGATATATCTCCCAATGCTATCCCTCCACCCTCCCCCCAACCCACAACAGTCCCCAGAGTGTGATGTTCCCCTTCCTGTGTCCATGTGTTCTCATTGTTCAATTCCCACCTATGAGTGAGAATATGCGGTGTTTGGTTTTTTGTTCTTGCGATAGTTTACTGAGAATGATGATTTCCAATTTCATCCATGTCCCTACAAAGGACATGAACTCATCATTTTTTATGGCTGCATAGTATTCCATGGTGCATATGTGCCACATTTTCTTAATCCAGTCTATCATTGTTGGACATTTGGGTTGGTTCCAAGTCTTTGCTATTGTGAATAGTGCCACAATAAACATACGTGTGCATGTGTCTTTATAGCAGCATGATTTATAGTCCTTTGGGTATATACCCAGTAATGGGATGGCTGGGTCAAATGGTATTTCTAGTTCTAGATCCCTGAGGAATCGCCACACTGACTTCCACAATGGTTGAACTAGTTTACAGTCCCACCAACAGTGTAAAAGTGTTCTTATTTCTCCATATCCTCTCCAGCACCTGTTGTTTCCTGACTTTTTAATGATTGCCATTCTAACTGGTGTGAGATGGTATCTCATTGTGGTTTTGATTTGCATTTCTCTGATGGCCAGTGATGATGAGAATTTTTTCATGTGTTTTTTGGCTGCATAAATGTCTTCTTTTGAGAAGTGTCTGTTCATGTCCTTTGCCCACTTTTTGACGGGGTTGTTTGTTTTTTTCTTGTAAATTTGTTGGAGTTCATTGTAGACTCTGGATATTAGCCCTTTGTCAGATGAGTAGGTTGCGAAAATTTTCTCCCATTTTGTAGGTTGCCTGTTCACTCTGATGGTAGTTTCTTTTGCTGTGCAGAAGCTCTTTAGTTTAATTACATCCCATTTGTCAATTTTGTCTTTTGTAGCCATTGCTTTTGGTGTTTTAGACATGAAGTCCTTGCCCATGCCTATGTCCTGAATGGTATTGCCTAGGTTTTCTTCTAGGGTTTTTATGGTTTTAGGTCTAACATGTAAGTCTTTAATCCATCTTAAATTGATTTTTGTATAAGGTGTAAGGAAGGGATCCAGTTTCAGCTTTCTACATATGGCTAGCCAGTTTTCCCAGCACCATTTATTAAATAGGGAATCCTTTCCCCATTGCTTGTTTTTCTCAGGTTTGTCAAAGATCAGATAGTTGTAGATATGCGGCGTTATTTCTGAGGGCTCTGTTCTGTTCCATTGATCTATATCTCTGTTTTGGTACCAGTACCATGCTGTTTTGGTTACTGTAGCCTTGTAGTATAGTTTGAAGTCAGGTAGTGTGATGCCTCCAGCTTTGTTCTTTTGGCTTAGGATTGACTTGGCAATGCGGGCTCTTTTTTGGTTCCATATGAACTTTAAAGTAGTTTTTTCCAATTCTGTGAAGAAAGGCATTGGTAGCTTGATGGGGATGGCATTGAATCTGTAAATTACCTTGGGCAGCATGGCCATTTTCACGATATTGATTCTTCCTACCCATGAGCATGGAATGTTCTTCCATTTGTTTGTATCCTCTTTTATTTCCTTGAGCAGTGGTTTGTAGTTCTCCTTGAAGAGGTCCTTCACATCCTTTGTAAGTTGGATTTCTAGGTATTTTATTCTCTTTGAAGAAATTGTGAATGGGAGTTCACTCATGATTTGGCTCTCTGTTTGTCTGTTGTTGGTGTATAAGAATGCTTGTGATTTTTGTACTTTGATTTTGTATCCTGAGACTTTGCTGAAGTTGCTTATCAGCTTAAGGAGATTTTGGGCTGAGACAATGGGGTTTTCTAGATATACAATCATGTCATCTGCAAAGAGGGACAATTTGACTTCCTCTTTTCCTAATTGAATACCCTTTATTTCCTTCTCCTGCCTAATTGCCCTGGCCAGAACTTCCAACACTATGTTGAATAGGAGTGGTGAGAGAGGGCATCCCTGTCTTGTGCCAGTTTTCAAAGGGAATGCTTCCAGTTTTTGCCCATTCAGTATGATATTGGCTGTGGGTTGGTCATCGATAGCTCTTCTTATTTTGAAATACGTCCCATCAATACCTAATTTATTGAGAATTTTTAGCATGAAGGGTTGTTGAATTTTGTCAAAGGCCTTTTCTGCATCTATTGAGATAATCATGTGGTTTTTGTCTTTGGCTCCGTTTATATGCTGGATTACATTTATTGATTTGTGTATATTGAACCAGCCTTGCATCCCAGGGATGAAGCCCACTTGGTCATGGTGGATAAGCTTTTTGATGTGCTGCTGGATTCGGTTTGCCCGTATTTTATTGAGGATTTTTGCATCAATGTTCATCAAGGATATTGGTCTAAAATTCTCTTTTTTTGTTGTGTCTCTGCCAGGCTTTGATATCAGGATGATGCTGGCCTCATAAAATGAGTTAGGGAGGATTCCCTCTTTTTCTATTGATTGGAATAGTTTCAGAAGGAATGGTACCAGTTCCTCCTTGTACCTCTGGTAGAATTCGGCTGTGAATCCATCTGGTCCTGGACTCTTTTTGGTTGGTAAGCTATTGATTATTGCCACAATTTCAGATCCTGTTATTGGTCTATTCAGAGATTCAACTTCTTCCTGGTTTAGTCTTGGGAGAGTGTATGTGTCGAGGAATGTATCCATTTCTTCTAGATTTTCTAGTTTATTTGCGTAGAGGTGTTTGTAGTATTCTCTGATGGTAGTTTGTATTTCTGCGGGATTGGTGGTGATATCCCCTTTATCATTTTTTATTGTGTCTATTTGATTCTTCTCTCTTTTTTTCTTTATTAGTCTTGCTAGCGGTCTATCTATTTTGTTGATCCTTTCAAAAAACCAGCACCTGGATTCATTAATTATTTGAAGGGTTTTTTGTGTCTCTATTTCCTTCAGTTCTGCTCTGATTGTAGTTATTTCTTGCCTTCTGCTAGCTTTTGAATATGTTTGCTCTTGCTTTTCTAGGTCTTTTAATTGTGATGTTACGGTGTCAATTTTCGATCTTTCCTGCTTTCTCTTGTGGGCATTTAGTGCTATAAATTTCCCTCTACACACTGCTTTGAATGTGTCCTAGAGATTCTGGTATGTTATGTCTTTGTTCTCGTTGGTTTCAAAGAACATCTTTATTTCTGCCTTCATTTTGTTATGTACCCAGTAGTCATTCAGGAGCAGGTTGTTCAGTTTCCATGTAGTTGAGTGGTTTTGAGTGAGTTTCCTAATCCTGAGTTCTAGTTTGATTGCACTGTGGTCTGAGAGACAGTTTGTTATAATTTCTGTTCTTTTCCATTTGCTGAGGAGAGCTTTACTTCCAACTATGTGGTCAATTTTGGAATAGGTGTGGTGTGGTGCTGAAAAAAATGTATATTCTGTTGATTTGGGATGGAGAGTTCTGTAGATGTCTATTAGGTCCACTTGGTACAGAGCTGAGTTCAATTCCTGGGTATCCTTATTAACTTTCTGTCTCGTTGATCTGTCTAATGTTGACAGTGGGGTGTTAAAGTCTCCCATTATTATTGTGTGGGAGTCAAAGTCTCTTTGTAGGTCACTCAGGACTTGCTTTATGAATCTGGGTGCTCCTGTATTAGGTGCATATATATTTAGGATAGTTAGCTCTTCTTGTTGAATTGATCGCTTTACCATTATGTAATGGCCTTGCCTCTTTTGATCTTTGTTGGTTTAAAGTCTGTTTTATCAGAGACTAGGATTGCAACCCCTGCCTTTTTTTGTTTTCCATTTGCTTGGTAGATCTTCCTCCGTCCTTTTGTTTTGAGCCTATGTGTGTCTCTGCATGTGAGATGGGTTTCCTGAATACAGCACACTGATGGGTCTTGACAATTTGAATACAGCACACTGATGGGTCTTGACAGTTTGCCAGTCTGTGTCTTTTAATTGGAGCATTTAGCCCATTTAAATTTAAAGTTAATATTGTTATCTGTGAATTTGATCCTGTCATTATGATGTTAGCTGGTTATGTTACTCGTTAGTTGATGCAGTTTCTTCCTAGCCTCGATGGTCTTTACAATTTGGCATGATTTTGCAGTGGCTGGTACCTGTTGTTCCTTTCCATGTTTAGTGCTTCCTTCAGGAGCTCTTTTAGGGCAGGCCTGGTGGTGACAAAATCTCTCAGCATTTGCTTCTCTGTAAAGTATTTTATTTCTCCTTCACTTATGAAGCTTAGTTTGGCTGGATATGAAATTCTGGGTTGAAAATTCTTTTCTTTAAGAATGTTGAATATTGGCCCCCACTCTCTTCTGGCTTGTAGAGTTTCTGCCGAGATATCCGCTGTTAGTCTGATGGGCTTCCCTTTATGGGTAACCCGACCTTTCTCTCTGGCTGCCCTGAACATTTTTTTCTTCATTTCAACTTTGGTGAATCTGACAATTATGTGTCTTGGAGTTGCTCTTCTCGACGAGTATCTTTGTGGCATTCTTTGTATTTCCTGAATCTGAATGTTGGCCTGCCTTGCTAGATTGGGGAAGTTCTCCTGGATAATATCCTGCAGAGTGTTTTGCAACTTGGTTCCATTCTCCCCATCACTTTCAGGTACATCAATCAGATGTAGATTTGGTCTTTTCACATAGTCCCATATTTCTTGGAGGCTTTGTTTGTTTCTTTTTATTCTTTTTTCTCTAAACATCCCTTCTCACTTCATGTCATTCATTTCATCTTCCATCACTGATACCATTTCTTCCAGCTGATCGCATCGGCTCCTGAGACTTCTGCATTCTTCACGTGGTTCTCGAGCCTTGGCTTTCAGCTCCATCAGCTCCTTTAAGCACTTCTCTGTATTGGTTATTCTAGTTATACATTCTTCTAAATTTTTTTCAATGTTTTCAACTTCTTTGCCTTTCATTTGAATGTCCTCCTGTAGCTCGGAGTAGTTTGATCGTCTGAAGCCTCCTTCTCTCAGCTCGTCAAAGTCATTCTCCGTCCAGCTTCATTCTGTTGCTGGTGAGGAACTGTGTTCCTTTGGAGGAGGAGAGGTGCTCTGCTTTTCAGAGTTTCCAGTTTTTCTGCTCTGTTTTTTCCCCATCTTTGTGGTTTTATCTACTTTTGGTCTTTGATGATGGTGATGTACAGATGGGTTTTTGGTGTGGATGTCGTTTCTGTTTGTTAGTTTTCCTTCTAACAGACAGGACCCTCAGCTGCAGGTCTGTTGGAGTTTGTTAGAGGTTCACTCCAGATCCTGTTTGCCTGGGTACCAGCAGCAGTGGCTGCAGAACAGTGCATTTTCATGGACCGTGAATGCTGCTGTTTGATCGTTCCTCTGAAAGTTTTGTCTCAGAGGAGTACCCAGCCGTGTGAGGTGTCAGTCTGCCCCTACTGGGGAGTGCCTCCCAGTTAAGCTGCTCGGGGTTCAGGGGTCAGGGACCCACTTGAGGAGGCAGTCTGCCCGTTCTCAGATCTCCAGCTGCATGCTGGGAGAACCACTGCTCTTTTCCAAGCTGTCAGACAGGGACATTTAAGTCTGCAGAGGTTACTGCTGTCTTTTTGTTTGTCTGTGCCCTGCCCCCAGAGGTGGAGCCTACAGAGGCAGGCAGGCCTCCTTGAGCTGTGGTGGGCTCCACCCAGTTTGAGCTTCCTGCCTGCTTTGTTTACCTAAGCAAACCTGGGCAATGGTGGGTGCCCCTCCCCCAGCCTCCCTGCCGCCTTGCAGTTTGATCTCAGACTGCTGTGCTAGCAATCAGCGAGACTCCGTGGGCGTAGGACCCTCCGAGCCATGTGTGGGATATAATCTCCTGGTGCGCCATTTTTTAAGCCCATCAGAAAAGCGCCGTATTAGGATGGGAGTGACCCAATTTTCCAGGTGCCATCTGTCACCCCTTTCTTTGACTAGGAAAGGGAACTCCCTGTCCCCTTGCGCTTCCCGAGTGAGGCAATGCCTCGCCCTGCTTTGGCTCGTGCAAAGTGCGCTGCACCCACTGTCCTGCGCCCACTGTCTGGCACTCCCTAGTGAGATGAACGCGGTAGCTCAGATGGAAATGCAGAAATCACCTGTCTTCTGCGTCGCTCACGCAGGGAGCTGTAGACCGGAGCTGTTCCTAGTCAGCCATCGAAGAGAACTTTTTTAAACCTCTTTTTCCTTACAAATTACCCAGTCTCAGGTATGTCCTTTTGGCCATGTGAGGATGGAGTAATACACATGGCATAGTGCTAACATCCATTTTGATGAATCCTTTCCCTTTGGTCTACCTTCCTGAGAAGCTCAGAGTTTTCATCGAGTTCATAGATACTCAAGGGCCCCTCAGCAGGAAATTGACCTAATCTTCTTGTGCAGAGTTTCTAATATTTGAAAACTTTCCTACCTTATTTCCTTTAAAACACACCCATCCTGCTTTCTAATCTCAGAGCCTTGGTAGGTAGGGGTAGTATGCAGCAGTAGAAAGAGCACAGTCTTTGAAGCTAGCTGGATTTCAGTTTGAATCCCAGCTGTGCAACTTGCTAATAATGTTACATAAGTTCTCTAAGCTCCAGTTTTCCCCTGTGTAAAATGAGAGCAAAATACCTGTCTTATACATTGCTGAAAAATAAATCAGATTATTATAGAGTACTTGGCACATGGTTAGTCTTCAATAAACAACCACCACCATTATTACACTACTCTGGTGGGTTAATAGATCCCCAAGCCTTCGTTTGTTGACCTCCAAGAAAATGTCTGAAACTTAGAAAGCCTTATATATTGCAATGCCTTAGCCTAAAAATATGCCTCAAAATTAGAATCTAAAGCACAGATTAGACAACTCTCTTCATAACCTACCAAAATGGAAGCTACTTTTAATCCACATCCACTCTTAAATGTAAAACAAATTTAGGTCAGAAGTAATGGACTCCCTAGGCTTCATGGTAGGGTTTCTCAACTTTCACACTATTGGTATTTTGGATCAGATCATTTGTTGTTGTGGAATGCTGTCCTGTGCATTAGAGAATGCTTATCATCATTCCTACTCTTTACCTACTAGATGCCAGTAGCACTCCCCTCTTTTCCAGTGTGACAAGTAAAATGTCTCTAGACATTGCCAAATATCCCCTGGGGGAAAAAATCACCCTTGATGAGAACCACTATGGTATGAGAATTATAATTCACTTTATAAAGCTCAATTGCAGATGCTCTGATTACATTTGTATTGGATAATTCTTACTGTATATAAGCAAAAATAACAATGGATAATAGTTCTTTTTAACCATGATTGATTGAGCTCCTACTTTGTGCTAAGTTTTTGCCATTTGCTTTCTCATTCCATCTTCACAACTCTACTGTGTAGTGTGCTGTATATATTATTATAACTCTCATTTTACAGAGAAGGAAACTTAACTTCAGGAAAATTAGATAATTTTTAGCCAAAACACAAAGGTAATAAGTAGCAAGCTGGGATGTGAATCCAGATTTTTCCCACTTCAAAGTTTTCTTCCCATAGGTAGCACTGCCCACTGCCTCTTTCAGTTTTATTTGGATTTTCTCTTTATGGTAAGGTTGCTTTTTTTTGGCATCAGGTTCAGAGACTTATTGGTTTCTATGAGCTGTTAGATAGCTAGTAATAATTAAGAGTCCTGTACTTGATTTGAGATAGTTTTGTACTTCCTCTTTTACCCTAATTTATATGAACAAACAGAAAAGCATCTTTATTATCAGAAATATCAGAATTCCCTAAGCAATAATGCCACATCCCCTCATAAAAAATAAGAAACTAAAGACAATTCCTGATTCTGAAAATTTTCAGCCTGGTTGGGAAAATAAGACTTATACCTATGAAATAATCTGAAAATAAAACATTTTAGGACCACCTACTCAGAAGAATACCCAGCTACTATTAGGTGGGAGGATCACTTGAGCTCAGGAGTTTGAGGCCAGCCTGGCCAACAGGCAAGACTCCACTATAAAAGCAATAAAAAGGAACATTTTAGGATGTACTGGAGTAGCTATATAAAACTTCATAAGGAAAGGGAAACATCAGTATGTTACTGTAGACTTATAGTACTTCATAGAGAAGTTACAGTAGGAAATAGAGTGACAAAAAAGGGATAGAGATTAGGAAGTTGATTATAACAGGTATTATACTTCTAAATTCCCATTATGAGCGAAGAGAAGAGGTCAGGTGCATATTGGCAAGTATCTACTTATCCACTAGTGGGCAATATCCCATTGGACAACTCTCAAGAATAAAAGGAATAAAATCATGGTCCACATTTTCCTCTCTCTCTTTCTAGCCAGGATCTCTGCTTACTTCTAACCATCACCAAAGGATAGATGGCCACTTAGAAGAACTAGAGAAGCCGTATTCATTTCTGGCATTAAAAAGGACTCTAAAAACACTACTTTGGCAGAGAAAATCATTTATATGTAGACACAGACTCTTAGAGCTAGAAGAGACCTTAACAGTCACCTGGACCTACCATTTCATTTTAGATATGAAGAAAATGATGCCTCCAAGAGAGAAATAAATTGCCCATGGTCACACTACTGGTAAGAATCCATGCTGTGTTTTGCCGCCTCCATGAGTAAAAAATCATGGTCACTAAACTGAGATGATCTCTTAATGATTACTCTCATATAATTACTTCATATCCACCAACTGCTAAGCCCCTACCCAGTTTCCAAATGTCACATTTACAGAAAATGAACGAAGGTTGATCCTGAACCCTAGATTCTATGACACAAGATTAAGACCATGTTCAGGGTTACAGTGATAAGAAAGGTCCCTGACTAGGCATTTTGTAAACTTATAAGAAACCAGAAAAAAAGAATCATTTTGAGTACTGATATTCAACTACATAATGGGCTCAAAATTCCTTGTATAATCAACATACTTTATTACACTAGATGGCAGCAAATAAGTAGCTAGATATATAGTCAGTTAATCAGGAAATGGAAAACAAAATGAAACTACACAGAGATTGGGTCTAAATTTGCTGGAATAAAGTAAATGTCCATGAGCATTAAGCTCTTGCATGCTCCCAAACATTCTTGAAGAAGGCATGATTGTATATATTTTTTAAATCAAGCTTCCTCCTTACACATAGCAGGGTGCTAAACAATGTGGTGAATTGCTGCAACTTTGAATTGTATAACTGCTGATTCCTCGCCAGGTAGGGCAATACAATATATATTTTCAAGATTTTTTTCTCTGGCCATCAGAGGCAGCATAATAATAGAGAATGGGGGATGGACAGGAGTGCAAAGATAGGCTTTAGAGGTGATGTTGCAAGATACGACATCAGGATTCACAGGACAGAAAAGAACATTAACAAGAGCTGGCTGTGAATATTGGCAAACAGGTATTTGAAATTAAATAAAAATAGAGGCTACAGTTTACCGTCTTCAAAATGGACCATGCAAGACAATCCACTGGGTAATGAGAAGATACTAAAACGTTTATTTATATGTGTTGTTTATATAAAATAGGAAACAAATGAAGGTTTTCTAATATTGAGCATGTAAGAGTTGCATAAAGCCTTCAGTCAGCCTGTGTCTGAGTCACATGTTGCATTTGCTATGAGAGGAATTTTGCAGGAAGAGTGGGAGTGTTACCGTTCAGAGGGGTTGTTCGTAGTATCTTTAGTTACCTCTTCATGTAACATGTTAGAACATGTTTTTTGCAGGTTCTGTATGACTGATTTTGTGGATAAATAGATTATACTGATTTAATATTGATTTAACTAATAATTGTATAACAAATAAGTGGGTTAAAAAGATTCATGTAAAGAAACTTCATACTGAAGGTAAAACTAATTATGCAAGCCCAAATCAACAATAAGAAAATGGCTGGGCTAATACTTTTCTTAACCCTAGAATAAGCTTTCATCAGCTCTAACCAAATCTGATAAGCTGTCTTCCAAAATAGGAAATTATCCCAAAGACTATTTGAAATAAAGATCTACTCCTACTGCTATTAGGAATGAACCTTTAACTTAGTATATATTGTGCTTTTTTCAGAAATGAGACAGTGTCTCATTTCGGTAGACAGTGTCTACTAATGCCAATTTTATATTTTATATTAAACAAAATTTATATATATTTTATGTTTGACAATGAACAGAATATATTAGAACCTTGTACATATATATAACTTACAAATATGTAAACATATGTATCATGTGTTTAAAAGTTACTTTACTAATGGGATGTAGAATACAAATTTTAGTGACTTATGACTGAGCATAACCCCCTCATACATGAATGAATAAAATGATGCAAGAGGCTTAGAGTCTGCCGATGTCACCACGGAGCAGCAATGTCCAAATTCTTATTATTCAAACACTTTCTGTTCCATTCTACTTTGCTTCCACATCTTCCTCAGGTTTATCTAATTAGGTAACATTTAGGTACACAAATCCAAGGCAGAGCCCTGGGCTCCTTATCCTCTTACAGCTCTCCAAGTGCCCTCAACCTGAAATAATTGCTCTGTTAGAAGCACAAAGGTGTGAAAAATATTAAAGCAGCAGCATCTGCCCGTCAAAGAAAATGCAACTATGTGGAAAGGAAGGGCCCAAATATTAGAGCAGAAAGACACTACAGGATAAGCTAAGCACTTATTCTTATAATGAAATATTTTTGGATGAACGCCCATAAAGCAAGAGAATTCCTAAAAATGTATTCGCTATTTTGGACTATATAGGAGAATGAGGAATGGCTTAAAAATGAGAGGTTGACTTGGGGCTGGAGAAGATAGTCTGGCATTCAGGGGCAGACACAAGGGGATGAGGGGATGAGAGGAAACCCTTTCAGATGAGGAGTTTCACAGCCGTGATAATTTACTTACATGTTGGCTCCCTTTTTCTTATAGAGCCTTGCCAAGTGGCTGCAATCAATAGTCTGCACAAACTAGGCTGCAACGATAGTCTGCATAAACTCTGCTAGAGTAGGTACGTGCTCTTCCTAAATGCCAGTGCTTGCAAAATGTGGTCTTGGGAGTCTGGTCCACCTGCAGCAAAACCACTGGGGTAGCCTGTTTTTAACATTAAGCCCCTGAACTCCACCTCAGGCCTACTGAGTCAAACTCTGGGACGAGCTTAGGAAACTCCATTTTTGCCCCCTAGTTGATTTACATCTTTTTGGGTCTCAACTCTCAGGCAGAATGTGCTGTCTGGTAAGCGGAAAAGGAGAAAAGACAAGATCAGAGGCTCTGCTATTGGCCTAAGGTAATTAGAGGCTCACATTTGGAAGACAGTGTAATTAATATTCATGTTATAAGATTTGGTGAGACGTAAAACAACTTCTGGCTTATAAAGGAAATTAAACACCAGAACTGGATAAATTTAAGGAGAGATTACAAATCTTCATCTTGAAAAGAGGGACAACTTGTTTTGGGTCTTTCGGGACATGCGTTTGCCTACATGGGGGGCAGGGCATTGGTACAGAATCAGTTACTATGTTAAACTATATTCCATAAATAGAGACATTTAATGCTCAAGAAAACCACAGAAGACAGTTTGTATTATTCTCATTTTATAGATGGGGTATGTAAGACTCTGAGAGGTAAAGCATCTTACCTACATTCATTCAGTTAGTAAGAGACAACGATGGAATTTGAATGTGCATTCTGAAATTTACAACCTGTGCATTTTCACCTGCCTTGTCCTACTACCTGTCTGGTTCTAAAATTCAGGGTACCATTGGTTAAACAGATGAGGGAAAAAATAAAAGCATAGAAGAGATAGGAAAAAAGAGTGAATAGCTAATGTATCTGGCAAAAAGGAAATATGCAGTATTCACTTGGAGCATTTGATAGAACTAAAATAACTCTTACAACACTGGGGAGAAAAGGAATCTTTTTAAACTTATGACCTCATACCCTTGAAGTTGTAGGTCAACAAACAGGAAATATTCACTTGATTTGGACTAGAACACAGAGTTCGTATCTTAGAGGAGATTTTATAGGATCATCAACAGCGACAAGCAGTCAGGTCAGCTGTTGAATTTCACATCTCCCATGGACAGAGAAGGCTTAATATCCCCCTAGAGCAATGGTCTAGCACTGATTCAAGAAGCAATATCTCTCCATTAGAAGCCACAGATGCCACTTCCTATATCAACCAAGATTTTCTGAGTGGTCCCTTACCATTTGGTAATTATTAATGTAACTTTATTTATGGGCTCAGACAGGTCTTAGCACAGAAATTAAGTGTGGTTGTTATGCACTGTGCCAATACAGCTGAATTACATTTGTTACCATGCCCATAATACAATCTCACAAGCTCAATATGACTTTCTCTACTCTGATTTGTATTGGTGCTTTTTGATCAATGACTAGGGCCCGGATGAGCAAACCTGGGGTTTAGAACAAGATAGGGATGGCAGAAAGATCTGAGGTTTTGGGGTCAATATATCCTGAGTTTGAATCCTTGTTTATTTGATTCTAGAAAACTAATATGTTATCTTGCAGCCTGAGATTCCTCAAATTCAGTGAAATAGGGATGACAAGAGTAACCTTACTGAATTATTATAAGATAAACTCCAAAAAGTGCCTGCTTAATAAATGTTTAACATGTCTCATTCAGGAAATTCTGCTACTATTATCCACATACTAAAGCTCATTTTAACATATTTATGATGATAACAAGAGCCAATGTTTATTGGGCACTATGATCTGTCAGGCCCTGTTCTGACATCTTTTAGTATATGGTCTTGCTCAATTCTCCTAACCACAGTATGAGATGGGGGTTGATCGTAATCCTTTTGTAAAGATGAGGAAACTTTGGCCCAGAGATGGAAAGCACCATGCCCAGGAAGTCCTACTTCAAAGTTCACACTGCTTCTCATTATTCTAGAAGAAGATTTCTACATCAGGAGGATGTAAAGAGGCACTGTAGCACAGTAGTACAGAGCAAGGATGCTTGAGTCAGGATGTGTGGATTTGAATCAGGGTCCACATTCAGCTGTGTGTGATTTCAGCAAGTCACTTCTCTTCCTTGTGCCTCAGTCTCTTTATCTGTTAAAGAGGGATAACAGTACCTACCTCAGAGGCTTGTTACAGCACTATTAATGATTTAAAATATGTAAAGTGCTCAGAACTAAAGTGCTTAGTTTACGTGGTAAACACAATATAAATACTATCTTGATAATATTTTCAAGTGGTAAATCTGATAATGAATGTCTCGACACTGGAACTGCAAGCAGTCTATATTCTTGCTCCTTTCAATGACTACAAAACTTCCTCACAGTTTTGCATCAAATAGTAATTTTGCTAGTGTTTCATAAACTAAATAAAACATCTTGGTTTCTTCTTAACACAGTAACCAATTTTGGCTTCTGTGTGAATTGAACGGCACTAAAAGCCACTTCAGGTCAATGAAATCATAGGGTAAGAAAAAGAGAAGAAATAAAAACATGGTCTTTCAAATTAAGCATCTATCTGACTTCTAGCCATACCAACAGAAAGTGTCAACTTCACCACATGAAAACTGTAATTTTAAAAATCTACACTGTAGCAGTTTTATCAGTTTTATTTTTCAAGGCCCAAATCTTGAGTTCAGGATATAAAAGTTTGAAAGTTCAGAATTCCCTATAGTTGTCTAAACTATCTGTAATACAAAATCTAGTACTTTCATTCTCTCTATTTGGTATAGGAAGTGAGATGTATGCAATATTTTACTTAATTCCTGCAGCAGATAATGTGTCAGATTATACTTTTGAACATTCCTCTGGTCCCACAAATCTTGGCTTATGATGTTGAATTTGAAATCCACGGAGCAGCATATCAATAAAATAGCATCTATGCCTTTCCCTTTTTGCATGATCTTAAAGTAAAATGGATACAATTGAATTATGCCCCCAAATATTTTAAGATATAGCTCATTTATAGAATTTAAAATACTGTATTTTTTCTTATGAATTTTTTCTGGCTAATTTTTTTAAAGCTAAGAGTTTAACTCGAGAGTGAGGTGAATATACTATTGGATTTAGTAGAACATTAAAAAAAGTACTCATATTGGGATATAACACTGAAGATGATAGCAGAAGTCTCGCCAAATAAAATCAGCTTTCTCTTTTAATTAAAAAACTACCATCCATCTTCTGGATTAATAATGTCAGTCTGGAAAACTGTTAAAGAAACAGTTACTGGACAGATGCAATAGGGGCAATAAGTGGAAATGGAGAAGCACAGAGAGGAGAGAATGAAAACAGGTCAGTGTGTCACTATAAGAAGTATGTCCTCTCCCATTTCTCATTGTTCCAGTATACTATGGTATGGCTGAGAGAAGCCTGTCTCTTGGCCCATATATGCCTATTCATGTAGGGCCCCTGGACTGCTCCTTTGAAACCCCACTCACAGTGGGCTACCACGCACCAAAGCTTCTGTTTCATTCTCAACACTGCACAGGGTATTCATTTATAACTTAGCTCAGCCTTGGAACCTAAAGATTCCCCAACCCCTTGGAATTTACAAGATGTTGGAAAGGCTATACACAGGATTAGAGATGTGGTTAGGTGGAGTTTGAAGGTAACTTAGGACCAAACAATTAAAAAGAAGTAGAGCCTTTGCCTCTCAGATGAGAACCAAGTACACCTTAGAGGAACACATGTGCAGTGTGGCTTCTTTGGCATCAAATCCTGAGTAGCTCCAGCCTTGTCAACATTCCTGAAAGTCTCCCAGAATCATCACTGGGGTCCTTAATGCCCAAGCAGAAATCTTTTTTTCTAGGATGAAGACATCAGGCAAATCCTGTTACCATTATCTCTTTTCCCTATTCAACAATTTCACTATTTTTCTAGCAAAGTCCTCATAGATTTATATGGTAAGCCCAGCTTATCCTAATGAAGACCTATAAACATTCAGACTTTAAAATCACCTTGGAGTTTATAGCTGTAGGCTGATAAAGCCTACTTCAATGCATGGATTACAATGCTTGAAAAAGTGCTCAAGACAAATTCTGTGTTACCTACTTATTTGGGGAATCTGGTTCAGGATCCCAAAAGGGCAGCAACAATTATAACAATCATGTGCTTCATAGACAAAGACTTTCATTTGCTATATGTTATCTTTGCATTCACTCATCTAACACGTTTTATTTCAACCATCAGTGCTGCCTGATGTGATTACAAAGTAATAAAACTGATCATTTTGATCATTATGCCAGCAGTCATATACATACATACATATATATATATATGTTATCTGTAAAAGTGAGTACATTGGGAAGTTTTACATAAATTCCAATGATGTTACTACTACTTAAACAATTTTTAAACCTCTTCTTTTGGAATTATCTTTAGAGTTAAATTAATTGATGACCTACATAAGAAAATGGGCCTTATTACCTTTTAATTCCAGCCAATCTAATTTAATTTAATACAGTGAAAGTTTTTGGAGCAAATAAATTCTTTATCTAGAACTGGTTGGTACTAGCATTTTCCTGTCCTTGCTTGCAAATCCCTCAGGCAACTGCAGATGACTGGGATAGTGAATATAATGCAAGCATTTCAGTGTCACTGCTGCTTTCTGTAATACTATTCAGTAAATTTATGTGCCCTCTTATGTGACTTTGAGCAACATCACGGTCTAAGGAAAATGGAGACAAGAGCCCTCAGTAGATTGTAAGTACTTAAGATCCACAGCCATATTTTTTTTCTTTCTTGACAGTTCCCATCACCCACGACCCTTCCCTGGGTCACTTAAGATAAATTTATTCTAATAATAGGTGTTCAATCAATATTCTCACTTCACTAGAAGGTTGAAGGTTAAAACCTACTAATTTTTTCTTCCAACTGAAGTCTATATTTCTTAAAGGAAAGAGCTCTGGTTTCTTCCCTGGGTGGCTGGCTCACCATTCAAGTAAACAAGATTTTAAGAAAATTTTCAGTTTTCTCAACCTGTCACCTTGTTTTCTAGCAGTTAAACCAAATCCTTGTTTTAGGGGTACTTTATTTTCAAAATGTTTGCAGAAATCACCCCACTCTATGCCCAGGAGAACATGCTTTTAAGATTTAATTATTTTAACTAGTTCCGATAAATCATTTCATCTCTTTCTTAGTTATCCTGGATGTTCTTTTGTGTGAAGGATGCTGCTTATCCAGAGTAGGAAGAAAGGCCCAGGGAAGAGATGATAGTTTTCCATATGTCTGTTGCCAAGAGCCTTTTAAAGGGGGCCAGCCATTTTGGCTTTGCTGCCTCTTAAATGTGGCTTTATGTCTAATTCTGTGTTACTTTGCAAGTATCAAGTGACTTGCATGTTATTACTTTAATAATTTTCTCTTTTAATAATTAATATTTATCTTCAGTTTATTTTTCTCAAATTCATTAAGGTATTTTGTTTAGTAACTTAAATTAATCATTGTTATTATTATTTAAAAAGTACTCTGTATTCCATTTATAAAATTCCTAATTAGAACCTCTTTAAAAAATGCTCTGAAGAATCTCAGCTTTTGGGTTGGGTATATAGTTTTCCCTTATGTTAATGAAATATTAGTGACTCACTACACTGCATATTTTTAGAGCTGAGCACAAAAAGAAAGGAAACTAACATCAAACTTTGTGGGAATTTTCATACGAGCTTATAAAGTAGGTAGTATTTATACTTGTTTACAGATGAGAAGCTTGTCCAAAAATCCCACAGCTAGTAAGTATCAGTGTCAGAACTGAAGCCAAGTCTGTCTGATGCAGTCTGAATGCTCCAGTTAGGCTTCTGAGGTGGCTCCTCATTTGAGTTCCATTTTTCAAATACTCCCTTCATTTGAGGAAAATGTTAGGAAAATCAGTTGTGCCTTTTGAACTTATCAGACAGAAAAGACTATCATTACTCTTTGAGAAATAAGAAATATTGGTCAGGTTTAAGAGACAGTATCTTAAGGGCTAAAGATATTGCAGGTTGTCACAGCTTGTTGAGGTTGCTATAAAATAAGCGCAGTCAGAAAAAACCTAAATCTGCAGGCGGTTGCTATATAAACTGTCAGTCAGCTACAGGAAACCTCCCTATTTCCAATTCACCTCCTCCATCTTTTCATCCTCTTACTATTACTACCATTACTACCACCACCACTACTACTACTACTACCACTACTAGTACTAGTAGTAGTACTATTACTTATTGTTATTATATATTTAGAACAGAACAGGGAGTAGGATAAGACAAGGATAACTGAATTCCCAGATTTCTGATATAATAAAGAAGGGGAGGGGTTTCTGTTTTGACGCTTTGTGTAGAGAGGAATAACAATCTAAGAAAAGCCAGGAATAGAGATGAAGTCAGGAAGACAAATTATTTTCCCTTTTATCCTCCAATACATGTGTTGTACATAAACATACACACCCACTCATGACCTCACACACCCACATCCACGCGTTCACATGCTCTTTGTACTACTGGCCATGTCCCCTCACCCTAGAAAATAACCCAAAGGCCTGGGTACGTGACAGGGATTCCCTGCCACCCTGTTTAACTGTTTGGTGTAACCCACAATTTCCTGTCCTTTGGGAATAAACCTCAGAACTCTAAGACTTACAGATTCCTAGAACACTTGTAAGAAACTTGCACATTGTTATCACATGTGACCCATGTGATGGTTAGGGTGTAAATATAAAAATTCCTGTGTTGGAAATAAAGGAAACAGGCTTCAAGAGGTACATGGCTTTTAAGTGGTGGAGCAGGTCCTCTAGGGCAGGGTTTCTACGCTCTTTTTACTTCTTTATGTTTCTTGTTGCTGAAAATCTCTGGTCTTTAAAAATTTTTTAAAAAAATACAGAGAAACTTTACACACAGTGAAAAGCTCGCATTGAAGTTTATATTTCAAAATGTGACAACTGCATAATGTCATTAACACCTCAGCCATGATATAGAATGCTGTCTTACTTAATTTATGGGAGCATAAAATCTAGAACCACTGGACCAGTGTGTTAAAGAGAAAAGAAAGCTATATTCAGAGAAACAAAATTTTCAAATAGACATTTGGTATACATATGTAAGATCCTTTTGCCAAGAGCAAAGAGTCGAAAAACCAAGCTACAGGGTTAATTTTTCTAAGCTAGATTTCCTTGTAATTTCATTCATGCTTCCTTCAAGTTGGTGAGCTTCTCTACTCTGCATTAGGCTTGCATGTAAGACTCCTAGAAGTAAATGAAATTAAAAGCATCAAATTTTTCCTACATTGTTACTTTGGCCCTTGACTTTTTTTTTTTTTTTTTTTTTTTTTTTTTTTTTTTTTTTTTTTTTTTTTTTTTTATGGAGACGCAGTCTTGCTCTGTCGCCCAGGCTGGAGTGCAGT
This sequence comes from Pan troglodytes, assembly GCF_028858775.2. Lineage (NCBI taxonomy): Eukaryota > Metazoa > Chordata > Mammalia > Primates > Hominidae > Pan > Pan troglodytes. The sequence goes on from NC_072402.2 coordinate 70,145,757, forward strand.
GGCAGGATCTCAGCTCACTGCAAGCTCTGCCTCCCGGGTTCACACCATTCTCCTGCCTCAGCCTCCAGAGTAGCTGGGACTACAGGCGCCTGCCACCACGCCCAGCTATATTTTTTTATTTTTATTAGAGAGGGGGTTTCACTGTGTTAGCCAGGATGGTCTCGATTTCCTGATCTCGTGATCCACCCGCCTCGGCCTCCCAACGTGCTGGGATTACAGGTGTGAGCCACAACGCCCGGCCGATTTTTATATTATTAATATCATTGTACAAAGCTCTCAGTTGCAATTGGCTAATCAATTTTATTCATATTAAAAAGGGACCCATAATTCCGCCTTAAACTTTGCACAGTACAGCTCAGTGTTTTCTACTCAGACAATTCTCAACCATAATGTTATAATTATACCATTTTCTCAGCGGCATCACCCACATACTATAATTATAGCCAAAGCTAAGGATATGTTTATGGTGTACTGAAGTGGATGGAATTGTATCATTTTAAGTGATTCACTTACCTCCTCTGTTGGTAACAGAAATGCACGGTAATGGAAGAGTCATTGTCTTAATATGCTTCTCTGAACAACAATTTCAGATCTCAAGAAGCCAAAAAAGGAAATAAGATCTCAAAATCCCAAGCCCCAATATGAGAAAGTATGCAAGTCATGATTCCCAGTCTGGTACCACAGTGATTCCCAATTTGAAAATCTAGGGTGGGCAAGGTAATGGGAGGCTAGCATGCTGGTGGTGACTATGGGGTCTCAGAGATGCCTTCATTTGGTTTGCTTGCTGCAGGACGTCACCAAGCACCTCAAGTCAGTTTGCAGAACTGAAAGTGGGACAATATTTTCTATCTAGGCTCTGAGTCTATAGTATCATCACTTATCCAAATGCAGAGAACATCTATCCTGCAGAACCATTCATTCCCTTAAGAAATATTTTATTTGTAGTCACTATGGTCCAGCCACCATTCTAGGTGTCAATTGTATAACAACAAACAAAGCAGACATTTCTGTCCCTATGGAACTTAACTCTAATGTATTTTAGATCTGCCTTTTGCTTATTTACCTGGGTAAATAAAAAAAAAAGCTTTTACTTTTATTATGGGTGATGTACACTAACCCATATTAGTTTGCATGCCAAAACCTCACCCAGTGAGCCAGACTGAAACCCACCATTTTCTTGATATGTGAGCATGGACCCCATCCTGCAAAGAGAAGAATGGATAATGAGAGGCATGTGCTGGGGTTCAATTTGCAGGGTTCGTTTGTAATCAGCTATGAGGTCAACTTCTAGTCCTATGACATTAATAGAAGCAGAGACAGACACTTCATTTTCAGTGTACCTCTCTCTTGCTTCCCCAAAGCCTCTGTTCTAAAAAGTTTAGTAAAACCTTAACATTCTTCAACTTGCTCTGCTCCATGGAACCTTAGGGGCAGGAGGAATAGAAGATAATATTGTGGAAAATCATAAAGTATGATTTGGTAGAAGGTGAGCCATGTCTAGGCACATGCCTCCTGGTTGTATTTTAAGAATTATTTTTAAGAGTGCATTTTTGTTTTCATTTTTCTTTTCAGAGAAGGCCAAGTAATGAATCAATTTTGGTAGCACAGGCTAACAAGCAGATGCATATGGTGCAAATGAGTACTCTCCTCAGTTCTGAGACAACCAAGAGCTGAGCCTAGGGCTCCTAGAAATCGGTCAGCGAAACTGAGGGAACTGAGTAGTCCAGTCCTTGAAATAAAATACATTTTGGTTATTATTTGGATTTCATCTTGTTTATATGAGCTTGAACGACTATATTACTTGTAATGCTGTCAGCCTCCAAGCCCCTGACCTGGGATGGTGGAGCAGAAGTAGGCAGAGAGAAAGGCAGGAAGAGTGGCATGGACATGGGTAGGGTGGCCACATTTCAAATGTTCTCTCTGGGCCTGTATACACAAGCTTGAAAGCTATAGCTTCAAGAGCAAAGAATTAGAAGGCAGAAACAAACAAAAGCCTGCATTTAGAAAATGGCAACTAACTGGTTCTTTCCTCTCTCTCTCTTTGGTTTTCAATTAAATAAAAAGCCTATTGGTTATCTTTCCTTTTTTTGTTTTTGTTTGTTCAGGAGTGATGAAAGGGGATAGAATGTAAATGTTCCATGGCCAAAGAGTCTTGGAATATCCATTGGGACATAGCAATGTTTGCTATTAGATGATTTCAGCTCTAAGAAATATTTGATAGCTCACATCAACAGAGCTGTGCACAAACAAATACCATCGTGCCAGATAACAGCAGCAATGAGATCTTCAGCCCACGTTGATTGATTTCAAGAATGACCTTGTAAATTCTAGCTAAGACATTTATTTTTCCTTGCCACTGGAAAGCAAGTATTTCATTATCAACCCTTTATGACCACATACTTCAGCACAACTCATTCAATATCCAGTTAGCTAGAACTCAAATATTTTCTGGTTTTCTCACAATAATTCTCTAAACTAATCTGTTCATATAAGGACATTTCCCACATTTCAAGATAGAACTCTGGCCACTAGTAATAAAGACAAAAGGAATGGTAGGATTCCATATACAATGAAATGAGATAGACGTATACTTCATAATATTCTCATGGGTTCCACTGAGAATGTGAATTGTGTTTACTTGAGGATGAAATTTGAGACCATCTGTTCATGAGGGATTATTCTATTTTTATTTTGGAATTTGCAAAATAAACATAAAAATAGAAAATATGGTTTAATTAATTCGTATATGTTCATCACCAAGGTTCAACAATTATCAACATATAGCAATCCTGTTTTGTATACTTCCACTATCTTTTTTTTAATCATATGCTTTCACCCATAACTATCTAGGTATGTATCTCTAAAAGCTAAAAACTTTCTCATTTAAAAAAACATACCAACATCATATATAACAAATTAGTAATGATTCCTGAATATCGTAGAATACTTAGTTTATGCTCAAATTTCCCATCATGTTTCAAAAGACATCTTTTGACAGTTAATTTGATCAGGATACAAACTAGATTCACACAGTGTCTCTTAAGTTTGTATAAATCCATGATTCTCTCTCTCTCTTCTTATTACATAATTTTGTTGCTGTTATTGCAGAAACCAGACAATTTCTTTCAGCTTACTGCATTCTTAAAGACTTTAAAAATGTTCCTCTATCCCTGTTATTTCCTATACACTGGCAGTTAGACCTAGAGGCTTACTTTGATTCAGATCAATTCTCATGGAAAGAATATATCATGGGTGGTGCTGTGAACTATATGTTCATCAACAATTTTCAACAATTATCAAGATTTATTTGATATTTATTTTAAGTATCAGGAGACATATAGTATCATATGGTAAGACTAATGTGGGTCCAAGGTATTGTCAGCTTGATTCACCTAGAAGACAGCATACCTAAATATTTTATCATTCACTGATCATCTTGCTTAAATCTATTATGTCATTAGAGTTTGTAATGTAGTGATTTTTCTAATCCTACCATTTCTTTTATATTTATTAACTAGAATATGCCTACTTTTAAAAAAACAACTTTATTCCACCAACTATTCAGTTATTCTCGAATGCAATTCATGCAAAAATTCAAGGTAGTTGCTTATTTCCCTTGAGGTATTAAATTTTAAAATAGTGAGATGCCCTGGTAACCTCTAAAAGTTTTTTTTAAAAATACCACTGTGAACTTCTGGATGAATCATATACTGATATCAATTTTGTAGGACCAGAATTGTGGGAATAGAAATGATTAAGTCACTTCTCCCTTTTCAGATATTCTGGGCTGTTTTCAGGGAAAAAAAAAAGAGGCATAATGTATTATCTTGGCCACCTTTCCCTTCCATTCATGCTAATATTTTGCCAATTTCTCTCTACAAAAATGGCTGAAGACAAGAGTAGAGACCAGACATCTAAAAATCCATGCACATATGCAAATCCTCTAGGGAACCACTGTGGATATTTGATGAAGGATGTGTGCTCATATCCAGGGAGAGGTTGTGTAGACATTAACACTCTAAGTGTTTAGACACTGTGGTAGACTCATGCCCACACCATTGAGCATAGTTTGGAAGTGCCATGATCACCAGCAGCGTGTATTCCTTTAGTCATTAGTGTCCATTGAGGTAGTTAACAGGTAATCCCTTGAAAAGAAGTTCCCTGGTCAAGTATTTCCAGGAAATGTTGTGATTCTTTTCTTTCTCTTGGACATTTATAATGCACACAAACAGATGAGAGCCTCTGAGAGGTTCTGCAATAAAGAAGCCTATTTAGCTTCAGCTTTGCATCTCCTAGCATTTCCTAAGTGCTGGAGAAATGGTGTGTTAAATGCGTTAAGTTAAGCCAACATTCTTTACAGGATAATCAGTTGTGGCGTGAATTTTTCCCTTCAATACATATGTGTAATGGGTTGAACTGTATCCCCCAAAGATATGTCCAAGTCCTAAACCTTGGTACCTGTGAATATGACTTTAGTTGGAAAAAGGGTCTTTACAGATATAATTAAGGTATAATTGAGCTCCTTGTGCATTAGGATAGGCTCTACATTCAGTGACAGGTGTCCTTATAAGAGACAGAAAGGAGACCAATCACAGACATAGGGAAGGTCAAGTGAAGACAGAACCAGAGATTGGAATGATGTTTCTGCAAATCAAAGAACACCAAAGATTGCTGGCAGTCACCAAAATCTAGGAGAGAGGCATGGAACAGAATTTCCTCAGAGCCTCCAGAAGGAACCAATCCTGGTCATACCTTGACTTTGGACTTCTGGCCTCCAGAACTGTGACAGAATACATTTCTCTTATTAAGGCACCAAGTTTGTGGTAATTTGTTATAGCAGCTTAGGAAACAAATATGAAATGCCTAAGCTCCAGCAATGAAGTTCAATTCAGTACATTTGAGGTAGAGGTCCTGCATGTATATTTACTGAAAATACTTATCCACAGATGATTCTGATGGGCATACCTACCTAGAACCACCATTTCAGGATAGTGGTTTCAGCCTGTCTATATTGACAGCCCACTAGGATTTTAGGTTCTTCCTGTGGTCTACACTCACCAACGAAGTCCCCTGACTTGTTTCTCTCTCTCTCCCTCTTTTTTGTAGAGAAAGTTATCATAAAGAAAATATTTTTGTGTTATGCCTTGAGGGGAACATAAGAACTGGTTATTAGTTATAGGTAGTGGTGATGGTCAAGGTTGTGCAAGTAGAAGGAGGTGATTATGGGGTCAAAGAGGAGAGAAAGAAATCAACATTTGTGAAATTCATTGTATGGATCTTACTAGAAGGGCGTTCTCATTCTGCAGGCTGAACAAGACTGGGCTTGCTTTCTTTTGGTAATTTGGGAAATCTTGGTGTTCTATGACTTCTTGCCCTTCTAATCATCTTCTAATCCTTCTGAATTTAGTTTCTATCTTTCCATCATCTGCCTGAAAAGGCTGCTTTTTTCATCCCCAGATTCTATTCATCTGAAAACATATGATTTCCTCTCCTAATTATTTTCTTTATAGCAGTCTGCCTCCTTAGGTATCTTTTTGGTGTACTTTTCCCTCTCAGTCTTTTGGTTTTTCCAAGAGGAGCCAGGCATATCTCTTTGGTCCTGTCAATAACTAATGACTAATCCATTAGGCAGCCACTCTTTAAAAACCTCAAGGAGCAGAGGTTTGCAGGGCAGGAAGGAATTGGTGTATATTCCTCTGGTTTTCTGGTTTGTCAGCTCCTCACAGTGAGGCTGACTATACTCTACAAGCTTATTTACTCATGGATTAACCAAGATTATTCAGTTAAAAACTAAATTTTTGGGAAGTTACCCAAGACAAATTTTACTTAATCCAAAATATTTGCCCCAGCTGGTCTTTCACAGAAAAAGCAGGGTAGTTGGGGTAGAATGTAGAGAGAGATTGGGGGTAGCGATAGTGAGGGCAGGATGAGATAGTGTGGGAAATATCCCCTTCCCTCCCTTAGGCACCACAGAATTCCAGATCTAGTTCACCTAGCCAGCCACAGTTCACCAGCAGCATGAATCACACAGGCTGCCCTGGGCTAGCCTGGACACCTAACCATTAGTTACTGTATTATATATTGCGGTTGTTAAAATTGATCATCAAAGCCTCCTTATTCCTGAACTTCTAAAGCAAAAATAAATTTTAAGTTAGAGACTCTAGGGGCTCGTACATATATACAAGAACCCCACCTATACAAATATTCTGTATTTATTGACAAATGACTCATCCAGGCAGTAAGTGTTATAAAGCTTAGAGAAAAGAGCTTTGGATTGAGTTTAGTCCAGTAAGGGGTGAAGGTGCTCTTTGAAAAAGACACCTTTTTCAAAGGTGTATGCTTTTAGCTATGTGTACAGCTATGTGTACAGCCTCATCTTTTTTGTACCTAAGGAGAGTCTGTCAGGGGAAGGAGGAAGGAAAGGAAACAACATTTTACCAAGTTCCAAACAATGTGTACATTTTATCTGATCATGCCTAAGGGCAGCCCTGAGTAAAGAATTTGAAGCAATTAATTGCACTACCTTTCTGTTTGAGTGTCTGCCTTTCCTGTCTTGGTGCCATGGGACTGGCACTGGTAATTTGGAGTATGGCGAGCCTCTCAGCCCTACCTGCTGCTCCAGTTGTAAAGTGACAACCTAAGCTATCTGGTGCCTGGACTAAAGCAGAACATAAAAGCAGGGATTCTCAAACGAGGGTCTTTCAGGATGCAAAATTAAGTTTTGTATTTTTTGGTAGAAATACATGGCAATTAAAAGATACACACACACACACACATATGATATGGAATAAGATGTTAGGTATTTTATTATATATGAAACACTGAATATTTATTTTTAAATTTATTTATTTTTTCAAATTTGGCTGTATAGGCCTTCTCTGGGATTTGAAACATAAACTATTCAAATACAAAATACGCTACCTAGATGAAGGATTTTTCTTATCCTTCCAGAAAAATATACATGAATTTATATAGGAGATAAGTTTTGGTGAATGAGGTGAAGGGGTAAGTAGGGTCAGTGTCCCAGGCAAGTCCTACTCTTCCAGGAGTAGTAATAATAATAGCAGTAGTAGTAACAGCAGCAGCAGCAGTAAAAATAATAAAATACCTAACATCTTATTCCATATCTTCCATATCTACTTTGTGCTAGGAACTTTTCTACGTTCCTACTCGCTCCTCACAATGACCCTTTGAGATAGATGTTAGTATCTCCATTTCGAGATGGATAAATTGAAGCTTGTGGGGTATTAGCAGTATGTTAGGTCATACTTAAGAGACAACTCATGGTTCCCAGCTCCCCAAACCCCAAAGTCCTCATCACATAGCCTGTGGGACCAATTGAAACCAGTAAGAGAGTTTGCCACAACCACTGATAAGAATAAATACCCACAAGACTTTCGCAGGACCTTCTTTGTTTGTTGTTCCCACATGAGATAGAAAAGTCCCAAAAGAGAAAATGCATCTACTGCTCTCAGATTTTAGAAGGCAGTTAGGTTACTTATCTGTGTTAGTATTAGTGTTGAGGAAAAGGATGCCAAACTCAAACACTATGAAATCTATGGTAACACCTCTCCCTCCACACTTCCCTTCTTCAATTGCTCTCAGGTAATTTCTGGAACTTAGTATGATATTCATCTAATAAACATTATTTAAGCTTCTACTTTTTGTAAGGCCCTGGCTAAACCAAGGGTGGAGCAGCAGAGCATATAAAGATGAGAAAGGCTCAGTCCCTGCCCTCAAAGAACTTACAATCTAGAAAGGAAGATACCATGTGTACCCAAGCCACTGAAGTTCAATGCAAGAGATGCATAACTTCAAAAGTTTTTGGAATTCACAGAAAGAAAAACTTCTGTCAGAGTAAGGATGGCATCAGGTGTCTCTCCATTTCTCTGAGGATAACCCTGGCAGAGTTTCATGGTAGCAGGTACACAAAACCATATGTGCTGACAACACAGAGCATAGATGGATTTGCTACAAATATTGGCTTTCACAATAATTCAAATTCGGGGTTTTAAATTCTATTTATTAAGGCATAGTAAGAGATAAAAAAAGAAAAAAGGCTGCTTTTCCATGACAGATAAAAATAAAAAGATAACCTGCGGCAGTGAAGACATGAATGACATTTGAGAATATGTCAAGGACTCAGAAATTGTCTCTGAAAATACATCTATTATGATTCTGTGAGGTTTCAGGTTTATGAGTCTTTAAAGTGTGCAATTTCCTAAAGAGAGAATCTTTTGTCTTTATTCTTCAGCAAAAATTCAGTGATAGCATTCAGTTTATAAAAGATCTACAAACTACAATGTCAAGTGTGCTCTCAAACTGGAGCTGTATGGTGCATTGATCCTTCATTAAATAAATATTATGCAATAATGATGACATGTCTCAGACAGTCCAGCTGCAAATAATTGCCCTTTCCATCCATCACCAAGCATTTACAGGTGTTCAGTCTTCATTGGATGGAGTATCTTTAATAATACTGAATGATATGTCCACATTGATTAGCCGATACATTGAATCCTTACTTTACACTATTACAGTCATGAGCCACACAATGATGTTTTGGTCAATGACAAAGGTGACGTTTCCGTTGCCTCTTCAAACATAACCATAATACCTCTTCAAGCCTCTTTAAACATAACCATAATAATTTTATATGTCATTAGAAATAAAAATTATTTATTTTTTTACACAAGAAAATATGCTCCCTGTAACAGTTTAATATTTATGAATGCAAGCACAAACATACAAACCATTAAATGTATATATCAATGCTGCAAACAGAAATACAGTGCAACCCACATATGTAATTTAAAATTTTCAACTATAGTCTTGTGCTGTATAATGATGTTTTGGTCAACGACAGACTGCATATATGATAGTCGTCCCATAAGATTACAATACTATATTTTTACTGTACATTTTCTATGTTTAGATACATAAATACTTACCATTGTGTTACAATTGCTGAGAATATTCAGTACAGTAACATGCTGTATAGATTTGTAGCCTAGGAAAAATAGACTATATCATAAAGGCTGGTGTGCAGCAGACTGTACCATCCAGGTTTGTGTGAGTACACTTCATGTTTACACAATGATGAAATTACCTAATTATGCATTTCTTAGAACCTATCCCCACTGTTAAGTGATGCATGACTGTAATTTATTTCAGAAGAGTTTACTATGAAGCAAATTTATAAAGTGAATACTGTATTGTCATTAATGCCAATTATGAAATTGAAGATAACAGGAGACTAAAAGATGGTAACCAGTACAAACTTGATGATTAGTTCATTAAAATATTATACTGAGGGGGGGTATAGTATTTGGGACGCTGAGGGGGGCAGATCACGAGGTCAGGAGTTCGAGAACAGCCTGACCAACACGGTGAAATCCCGTCTCTACTAAAAATAAAAAAAATTTGCCGGGCGTGGTGGTGCACGACTGTAATCCCAGCTACTCAGGAGGCTGAGGCAGGCAAATTGCTTGAACCTGGGAGGCGGAGATTGCAGTGAGCCGAAATCGCACCACTGCACTCCAGCCCAGGCGACAAAGCGAGACTCCGTCTCAAACAAACAAACAAACAAACAACCATATTATAGCTGCTGGTGGGAATGTAAATTAGTTCAGCCACTGTGGAAAACAGTGTGGAGATTTCTCAAGGAAATTAGAACTACCATTCAACCTAGCAATCCTATAACTGGGTATATACCCAAAGAAAAATAAATCATTCTACAAAAAGGACACATGCACTCATATATTCATCACAGGACTATTCATAACAGCAAAAACATAAAATCAACCTAGATGCGCATTGATGGTGGACTGGATAAAGAAAATGTGGTACATGTATACCATGAAAAGCTATGCAGCCATAAAAAAGAACAAAATCATGTCCTTTGCAGCAACATGGATGCATGTGGAAGTCATCATCATAAGTGAATTAACGCAGGAACAGAAAACGAAATACCATATGTTCTTACTTATAAGCAGGAGCTGAACACTGGATAAACATGGGTATAAAGATGGCAACAGTAGACACAGGGGACTACTAGAGTGGTGAAGATTGGGAGCGGGGTGTGAGTTGAAAAACATCAAGTAATATGCTCAATACCTGGGTAAGGGGATTATTTGTACACCAAACCTCAGAGACATGCAATTGACCCATGTAACAAACCTGCACGTGTACCCCCTAAATCTAAAATAAGAGTTGAAAAAAGAGAATTAATTGCTTTTCTGTTTAGAATGGTTTGGCATACTTTTTTTTAGAGGGCCAGAGAGTAAATATTTTAGGTTTGTGGACCTATGCTCTGTGTCTTAGCTACTCAACTCTGCCACTGTAGCCTCAAAGTAAACACAATCTGAAACAAACGGGCATGGCTGTGGTCCAATAAAACTTTATTTACAAAAACAAGCATCTGGTCTGAGGGCCAGTTTGCCAACCCTTGGTTTAAATATTTGTTGACCTAAAGAAAAAAAACACAGAGGTAGCTTACCTTGTACCAGATATTGTGAATTATATGCAAATAAATTTCCTATAAATCATACTATATTTTCAAAAGTCCTTTGAAAGTTGTGTAACATTTTTTCCTAAGTAATAAGTTCTTTGTTTAGCAAATGATCACCTCTTGTTATTTTTGGCTTAAATATATATTACCTTATATTGCATGTATTTGCCATGAGACACACAATTACTTGAACTACTATTTAATGGTAACTACATTTGAACGCTTTGTCAAAGCCATAAATCTTTTTGTAAATGTCTGCTTTCTCAGTGTGTAGGTTAAGTTGTATTAAAGTCTGGTTACACCTAAATAATAAATTCAAGATATTTTCCCAGTGCATAAATGTACATTATTTAAAAAAACTGTTCCCCACTAGGAGGAGCCAGTGTGAATAAAGGGCTTTTCTGGACTTCAGGTATCCTTTCCTGGTGAGAGGCTCATGTATGCAGAAGCTAGGGCTCTCTCGGGAGCAGTGATTAGAGTTGGTTTTGAAGCTGTGGAATTAAGCAGCAAATCAGTGGGCTATAAGCTAGAAGAACTCAAAGGTCACAACCAAAAAGGTCGCAACCAACTGTTGGATGCTTTAACTTTCAAGAGTTACTAAAAAGTGTTCACCACCCATTGGGGTCACCCAGGGTGAAAGAATGTTTGTCTTGAATTATCCCTTTAAAAAATGTGTGTTATGCTGGCAAAGAAACCATGCTAGAAGTCAGTATACAGAGTGTACATAGGCATACTGAAAATTTAAGTAAGATGCTTAATCATCCTTCTTAGGCTCTAATTTTTTTTTTTTTTGAAACGGGGTCTCGCTCTGTCGCCCAGGCTGGAGTGCAGTGGCGAGATCTCGGCTCACTGCAAGCTCCACCTCCCGGGTTCACGCCATTCTCCTGCCTCAGCCTCCCAAGTAGCTGGGACTACAGGCGCCCGCCACCACGCCCGGCTAATTTTTTGTATTTTTAGTAGAGATGGGATTTCACTGTGTTAGCCATGATGGTCTCCATCTCCTGACCTCGTGATCCGCCCACCTCGGCCTCCCAAAGTGCTGGGATTACAGGCATGAGCCACCGCGTCTGGCCTAAAATTTTTTTTACTCACTTCTAAGATTAAGGCTTTTAGAGACCTATGCCCACAAACAGATTTCTAACTGTTTTCTTATTGTTTGAGCTCCAAAAGAAATAGAAGACCTCAGTATATGTTTACAACCAGAAGGGACCTGCATTCCAAAGGTTTCATTAATAGTGCCTAAGCCAATGCACAGAGAGAAACAGGTCTCTTGTAAACTAAGTGGTAAATATCTACTTACCACTTATCATTGCTCAGAAAATTGCTTGAAGTTGAAGGGGGATAAAAAAGTTAAGACCAAATATTTCTTTCAAAAAATTCTTACCTCTCAACGATTTTGTGTGAAAACAAAGCAGTATATAATAAAGCACTAACGTGTGAAACTAATGGCAGTCATTATCTGAGTATTTCAGGCTGGAAAAAAGTCACTGCAAAGTCCATATAAGTAAAGACTGTTGTTTTAATTATTAATATAGTTGTATGCTTTAATTAATATTTTACTTACCTAGGGACAGATACAACTCATTGCATTGGCAATATCTTCTTCACTCTCTCGGGCTGTTAAGAGACTTAAGCTGTTTTCTCTGTACCTCCATTTCTTCTTACATAAAGTGCATAATTTAACCTGCCTTTCTCTTATTTCAGAGAACAAGGAAGGGGGATAAATAATAACCCTAGGGTGCTTGGTGTTATCTGGAGATTAGTGCTTATGTGAGTCAGGAAAGGCTGAGCACTAGGTTGGGTACAAGAGAGAGCCAACATAAACACTGTTTCCTTAAAAGGGATTGCAAGAATCTATGTTTACTTACTAAATTGTTTATTGAATAGTTTATAAACAAGTAGACTGTCAATAATTTAATGTCAGCTTCCATGTCAGAACCCAGTATCAATTCTGCTCTCTACTGCTTGTCCAAAGCTCAAGTTTTTTTTTTTTTTTTTTTTTTGGTAACCAATAAAGACTGTGCATTCACTCTAAGATGCCATCTCTGCCAGGACACATTTCCCTTATGTTATACTTAATTTAGTTAAATTATCAGCTAATAAGTTCTTGATGTTGAAAATATCTGATAAAAAAGAATGAAAGCAGAGAGGCAGTGGTGGGCCCCAGGCAGGAGTAGGACTATTTATGATTCCCTTGGCAGTTGAACTGATATGTCCTGCAACGTTATCCAAGACCGACCCATGACACTAGGTCCCTGACCTGAAGGAAAGGTTCTGTGGAAGGCTTTTTGGAAAGGCATAGTATTTATACTCAGCAATAGACATGATAAAATTCTCCTCCTCTATATCTTTATCACTCTCCTTTCATAAATGACTGCTGAACAGCATGGAGGAAACTCCCTGGTAGCCAAAGAGTACTTAAGATACTGGGGAGGGCTTGGCTTCTGTTTATTTTTTGCAGTGTGTGTGTGTGTGTGTGTGCAAAATTCAATAACCATCCGTGAAATACTCAGCATATGTCAAGTATGTAGCAGGTACTGTAGGATATAATGATGTGTAAGATATTGTCCCTATCTTTAGAGATAGTTCAATTTATTAAGGGGGGGGGGTGCAAAAAGCACTACATTTGGTTGAACCAAATGACATAATGATTTTAGGGTCCAATATAGAGTTGACATGGGCAATTTCATACGGTTCAATTTAATACACATTGGAATAAAATAAGAGCCATAAGAGAATACAATAAATACCACGTAAGCTTACTGTAGGGCCAGATACTATTCTAACTACTTTAAATATATCAACACTTATAATTCTCACAACCATCTTATGAGGTAGGTACTATTAGCATCTTTATTTTAGAGATTGAAAAAAAAAAGACAAAGAGGTCATAAAATTTAGAGAAGATCATACAGGAAGTAAGCAGTAGAACTGGGTCTTAAACTAAAGCTTACTCCAGAGGCTGAGTACTTAAACTGCGGTGCTACGCTCTCTCTCCTTGCGAGAGAGGAAAAAAAGGCTACAATTCTAAAGCAAAAGCAGAATCCTCTTGTGGGAACTGGGCAAAGCTTTGTGGATAAAGTTGTATTTGAAATATGGCTCATAGGACAAAATCTATGAAGGACTGTTTCAGACTGAGAGGAAAGAAGAGGAAATTACTGGTAAAAGGGTCATTGTAAATGGATATAATGAAGCAAGAATGCAGGGAATATAAACATAGGAGTACATAAGAGAAAAGGGAGATAAGGCTAGAAAAGTGTATAAGATGAATGCTGTTGAATTTTCTGAATGCCAGGGAGATAAGTTTATTCATAATTTAGAAAAGAGTTTGGAGCTACTATAGATGATTGGGCAGATGAATCACTGAATCAGAGGTAGGCAGGAAGAATTAATCAAGAACAGAGTATGGTGGCTTGGAATAGGGAAAAATAGGAGATAGGAAGAAAAATTAGGAAGCTAGGACAAGAGTCCAGCTAAGAATGTATACGGACCTGGACAAGCAAGATGAAGTTTACTATATTAAATTTTTGTCCTGCAAAAGTTTTTATTGAAGTTAATGTAACTCACAATTGTTTGAATGTTTGTGAACTTCTAGCATTCAAGCAATTCATTTGCTTGCCTATCTAATATGATAATATTTTGGAATCCTTTCAAAACTTGCCTCTGATCTCAGCCATTAATACTCATGTTCAAATGCCTATTTTCATGAAAACTTAGACAAATTTATGCTCCAATAAGCAGTCAATAAAACTTGCTCCAGTTGGATATTCATTTCATTTTGAGGTAAAAATGCTATCAATCACAAAATTTACACTTTTATAGGAATACAAGACAAATTCAGTGAAAAGCAATGACTTTTAAAAATAGGGGAAAAATCTCCCTCAGAAAGATGTGCAATCATCTAATTTTTTTCTCTATATGTGTTTAAGAAAGTCTTATATATTTGGCCCAACAAATCTTCTGCCAATAAATAATCATGACAGAGAAATAAAATTCTTGAAAAACTACAAAGAACGTGCAACCACAGCACCCTAGTTGAGGTGCCTGTCTTATTTGGGAATACTAAAAATGTTTTGCTTTTCTCTAGGAGATTGTAACTCTTCCTATTCTTCTCCCCAGAAATAAAAAGAAGTTTTCTTTGTAGTAAAATTATAGCATTACTTCTTTAAAATATAAAAAAGTTGTTTGGATATCTCTTTAAACTGTAAACTCCCTTAACATTCTTCTTATCCTAAGTCTGTGTTTTGCTCATATTTACCCTGGGCTGACCTTTGCATAAGTGGAGTATGCTGCTACCCACGTATGTGAACTGAAAGGTCCTTTTGGGGTTACTAACCAAAAACAGGTCTTTTTTTCCCCCAGAAAATGTTTCTTAAGAAACTAATCTGTGGAAGGCATGTTAGCATGTGCTCACTAACACAAAAATGCACATTCACATGGATTAAGACCTTTTGCCAGCACAGCAAAGCCCTAAGGGCTTACTTAGCAAATGTGACAGACAGTTTTTGGTGAGCAAGAGAAGAAAGAGGTTACAGCAAGAGGTGATTCTTTAGGTTGTGCATAGCATGGGTTAATTTTAGCTGGTCTGGTTTGACCATATGTGTCTCTCCAGAGCTACTGAAATATCATGAC
The DNA here is from genome assembly GCF_028858775.2 of Pan troglodytes. Taxonomy (NCBI): domain Eukaryota; kingdom Metazoa; phylum Chordata; class Mammalia; order Primates; family Hominidae; genus Pan; species Pan troglodytes. The sequence continues at coordinate 70,160,899 of NC_072402.2, forward strand.
CTCTCTCAGACCAGCATGGAGAAGGGAGGGATTGCTTCAGGCCATGAGTATCAGGTTTTGACTGAAACTTAAAGGTGGGCAGGACTGATTTATATTTACAGAATCCAGGATGGGGTGGGAGGAAGATAGATTCGATGACATGAGCAGTGTACCAGAGGAGGGAAAACACAGTGTGCCTGGGGAATGGTAAGTAGCCTGAACTTACGAGCTGGGATGGGTGTTCAGGGTCTTGGGAAAGGTTTGAAGTTTAATGTTTAGGTAGTAGGGAGAGCACTAAAGATATTTACTTAGAACATAAGAAAATTATTGTTGGCAGGGGAAGATAGATGCAAGGAAGGAGAGATGGGGCAGGGGGTGGAAGGAGAGAGGAGGGAGATGCTGCTAAATGGTCACTGCACTGCGCTGACTGGTAGGAAGTTGTTCAACACATCCTCTATACCTAGAGGTTATATTTCAATGAGGCACAATGTTTGGGCTTCTTGGACCCAAGTATAAAGTAAAGGTGGCTTGGAGAGGGCAGTGGCATTTATTTTTTATGTTTGGTCAGTTCTGGCTAGGATTTGTCCTGACAGGGTCTTTATTTCATTTTTTCTTCCATGGGGTTTTGTTTTGAATCTGAGAACTTAGAAAAGTACACACAGGAAACGTGTAAATTATAATTTTATATTCTCAGGACATTTCATGTTAAACACTAACTTTTCATGTTAAACACTAACTTTTCATGTGAAATTATCTCTTTAGGGAGAATGTGAGCTCCTTGATGTCAGGGCAGTATCTTACTCTGTCTCCCTCAGGGCACACAGCTAAAGATTGAGTACACAGCAGACTGTTAAATATTTGTGACACGGTAACAATGTATACAGTGACAGAGTGAGGTGATGTGAGCACTTGAGTCTGTCACATCTGGATGTGAGGCTCGTGATGATAAAAGGCAATGATATGTTCAAGCATGTGCACTATGATAGGTGCCCACTGTTACAGACACTGATATAGGTTACTTTAGCCAGTCGTTCCTGGGACAGAGAGCAGGTGACTTTTGATAAGAAAAAGCTGGAAAGATAGGGGAAGTCAGTATCTATGTGACTTACCACATATGAATGATAATTAGCTAGTCGTCTTACGTATCATGAAGACAGGAAATCAACATATGCCAAATGACTGGTAGGAAGTTGTTCAACACATCCTCCATACCTAGAGGCTGTATTTCAACAAGGCACAATGTTTACGCTTCTTAGACCCTGTAACATACAGAACCAAACTGAATCTGACGGCCTTGGGCACACTTTCTCAAGACTCCTTGAGACTGTGTATACTGGTGATATGGACAGGAGACAGGGAAACACTGGGTAGAAGAGGGTAGTTCCTGGGCAAAGGCCCCACCCTCAAGCCTGAAGACCTGCAGCCCTAAATGGGAACAGGCATTTCCGTTTTCATATCCAAAAAGCTACCTTTTGGCCCAAAACACCCCCTATCCTGCACTCATATAAGTAAAGAAAATTACTTAGAGAAATCCTACTGCCACTTTGGGGGACAGTGGAGGGCAAAGTATTATGTTTGTGTCAGGAGGATGGTTTCAATGTGAAGCATGTACCATTAGTAACACATTTTCAACTGATTACTTCTCATTTCCTTACAGAATATAAAGCACATCACTCATCTGTTGAGTGAAAAAAGGCTTTGGAATATACTGGCTGGGAAACCCAAACAGAACCAAACAGCCACTTCTTTTATAACCTCTGTGTTAATTAGGGAGCAGCTTAACATGTCAGATGCTTCTTAAACAGGAGGGCTATAAAGGATTTGTGGTCTGGCACAACTGACAATTGAATGACAGTTGTTAAAAACAGTACCAACTCTCCTTTTTGGTCACCTCCAAGGAAATAATGTTAAAATCTCACATTGGAAATTAATTCTGCAATTCAGTCATAAAATTCAAATTATGATTTCGTGACTCCAGAATAACAACAAGAATAGCAATATCTTAACTGATTTAGGTATACTGTCTTCCCTTCCCTTATTGCATAATATGGACTCTAGCATATACTTCCACTGATGAAAAATATCCATCCCTAAAATTTAATTAAACAAGTACTTACTACTATGGATCAGAATTTTTTTTAGGAGATGTAAGGGATTTAGAAGAAGCATAAAGTTTAGGCTTTGCCTTAGAGTTCAATAGAATTAATTCATTCATGCAGTCCACACAATCTGGTGAGTTCTATATGCAGGGCTAACACACACACTAAAATGTCAGGAGGTAAACGCTATCATGTTGTAAAGGACAAAGTTCCACGGAAGCAGAGAAGGCAGAATATTGTTCAGGACTAGAGAATTTGGAGACGCTTCCCCACAGAGTTGATGTTGGGGTTCTGTCTTGTGGTTGAAGAGGAGATTGTCAAAGGACCAGGGGAGAATGTGTAAAGTCATTTTAAGGGTAAGAAAGAGCTTACAAGAAGGCATAATTTTGAAGCTTAAGGCAATTTGGTTGGAGAGACAAGTTTAACTTTCTACCAGTGTAAACCTTAGATAAATACTTCAAGATAATAATGAAAATAATTTTAAAAAGAATTTACAAAAAGAGGCAGTTTCCTAAATTCAATAAATAATTGTTGATCCATGATGTATCATTTCCTCTTTTTTCCTCCTTCATTAATTTGGCCTTACTTAACCTCCAAGCATAAGCAAAAATAGAAAAAAGCAGCCTTGCAGAGAAGTTGTATTAGTTTGTTTTCATTGCTATAAAAAAGTACCTGAGGCTGGGTAATTTATTAAAAAAAAGTGATTTAAATGGCTCACAGTTCTGCAGGCTGTATTAGCATCTGCTTCTGGTGAAAGCCTCAGGAAGCCTATAATCATGGTGAAGCGGAGCAGGTGTCTCGCAGGGCGAGAGTGGGAGCAAGAGATTGAAGGGGGAGGTGCCACACACTTTTAAACAACCAGATCTCATGAGAACTCACTCATTATGGTGAGGACAGCACAAAGAGGAGGGTGCTAAACCATTCATGAGGAATCTGCCCACATGACCCAAACATCTCCTCCCAGTCTCCACTTTCAACATTGGGGATTACAGGAGATTTGGAAGGGACAAACATCCAAACTATATCAGAAGTTAAAAAATAAATCCTTAAAAAATGTTTTGCTTGCCTATAAAATTTCAACTCAGTCACTATTTCAGTTACTACCATCCCAAATAAAATAGAGAAAGGATAGTAGCTTAATTACACTAAAACATGGAAAATATCATTGAAGGAAGAAAAAGGACTGAAATTCTTACTTGTCTTTAGGCCTGGATTAACACTTTGCAGACTCCAGGGTGCTCTGCTAAGGATAGCTGCTGTGGCTGAAACAGAAAGAGAAGAAAACCATTAGTCATCCCTGTCAAAACAATCTGATATGACCCTGTGTAAACTAAAAATAAAATCCTCAGCTTCCCAAACCAACTGAATGGACCCCTTCTTGGCCAAGGGGACTCCAGAGAAAGGTTCCTGGCCACAACGGGAAGGCAGGTTGGATATACCTCCCCTTTGGAGTTTAGGCACAAGTGACCAGCATTAATGTTAAAATAGAGATCATAAGACTGACTAAATAGACTCTTTGGGCAATAAGATACTAAATTATAAACAAGACCTTAGGCCATGCAAGGAAAGGGTTAAGTCACACCTATAGGCCATTAATCTTGCTAAACAGGTCATTTTGTGGCTGACTCTGACATAGCATCCTTATCTTAATTTAAATATTTCTTTTTGCTAACTCTAAGTTTCTGTACAGTTTTGTTCCTTTAACGAACTGCAGATTAAAGAATCTCTGAACCAAACTATGACCTGCAAGTCCCCACTTCAAGACATCCTGCCTTTTCAGAGTGAACCAATGTATACCTTCCATGTACTGATTTATGTCTTTGCCTGTAATTCCTGCCTCCCTGAAACATACAGAACCAAACTGAATCTGACGGCCTTGGGCACACTTTCTCAAGACTCCTTGAGACTGTGTATACTGGTGATATGGACAGGAGACAGGGAAACACTGGGTAGAAGAGGGTAGTTCCTGGGCAAAGGCCCCACCCTCAAGCCTGAAGACCTGCAGCCCTAAATGGGAACAGGCATTTCCGTTTTCATGTCCAAAAAGCTATCTTTTGGCCCAAAACACCCCCTATCCTGCACTCATATAAACTCTGAACCCGAGGTTCCAGAAGCAGACCAGCAGACCAACAGACCAGCACACCAGCAAGCCAGCTGACCAGCAGACAGATGGTGAAATGATGCGGCAGAGAGAGAGAGGGAAGAGGAACATCTGGACGCTGAGAGGAGCTTGGCTGGGGGAGGTTGGAGAAGAGTCCAGCCACTGGGCTGCCCGACTTCAGAGGAAGTTCACCTTCCCACTCCATCCCCACTTCCCACTCCCCATCCATCTTGCTGAGAGCCACCTCCACTACTCAATAAAACCTTGCACTCGTCCTTTGAGCCCCTGTATGATCTGTTTTTTCTAGGACACTGGGCAAGAGCTTGGGATACAGAAAGCTGTCACACTGGCCCTCTGCCCTTGCTATAAGGCAGAGGGTCCATTGAGCTGATTAACACTCAAGCTGTCTGTGGACTGCAAAGCTGAAAGAACTTTGTAACACTGGGGTTGCAGGCGCCCCAACCCTAGACACTACCTCAGGGCTAAGGGGCCAAGGGGCCAAGGCACTTGCTCCAGCCTCTGCACCTGACCGTCTGTAATCTCCCCCTAGGGGTTTGAGCAGTGGGGCAACTGAACAGGTGAGCCACACCCCTGTCGCAAGCTCTGTGAGAGGGATCAGGGAACTCGCTCATTTCAATGGGGCCACAGTCACTTATATTGGCTCAGAATAAATCTCTTTAAAATATCTTACAGTTTGATTTTTCTGCTAACACCTGTTATGGCATCATTTTCAAATGATAAAGTATGATTTCTCCTCTCATAATAATCCCCCTTTTAAAAATTAAAATTGCACCTAACCTCTAAAAAGAACTCACACAAATCACAGCAAATGAAAACCAGGTCTTAATTACCTTTGGTCTCAAGCCTAGACACAGTAGGGAACAATTTTTTAAAAAAAGATTTCCTACATTATTTGAGTTTAAACTTGAATCTTATTTGTAAGAATGAGGAGAAATATAAATTCTTTTTAAACAGTATGAAAAAAAGTTCAGTAAAAAAAGTTTATTTTTAGAAATAAACATGTGAATGATCCTGGAAGTAGGGAGAGAATGAAGGGAGGTGAAAAGCTCAATATGAGAGAAAAAGAACTTTATGGTGTGAGATGGTCCATAATTCATCCACTATAAACACAGTCATAATTTGATTGACATTAGTAGTAGGTGGCATAAAAAACAGGAAAAAATGAAAAATGATGAATGTAGTGTCACTCTACCTTGAAGTATTAGAGTGGGTTGCTTTGTAAGCATCCCAGCTAGAAAAGTATGCATCTCTTGTCTGGGCTTGGTGGTGAAAGGTGTTTCTCCAGAATTCCCCATATCTGATCACGTTACCTCTAAGTTATTCTTAGAGGGTCAGCATGGCTCAGGCCCACAGTAAACACTGAGTTTTACCTCCCAGTGAAACTGCTGGTGATATTGTGAAATACATATTTGACCTTGTCTCCGTTTCTTGACACAGTTCCTAAAATCCTTCGAATCTCTGTAGTGATAAGTGTCTTTCGTATGCTAATGAGTTGACTGATGACTGGGGGCTCCTAGAGAGCCTCAGGATGGGACATGATCACAGGAAAGACCAAGAGTTGATTAGAGGTTGAGACACTTCAGCCCCACTCTCCAACCTCAGGAAGGGGAGAGGGACTGAAGGTTAATTTGATCACCAGTGGCCAATGCCTTAATCCGAGAGATTCTGGATAGCTGAACACATGAAGATGCTGCACTCAGAGAGGTCATGGAAACTCTGCAACTCCAACCCACATACCTTACCCTATCCATCTCTTCATCTGTGTCCTTTGTAATATCCTTTCTAATAAGCTGGTAAATGTAAGCAAGCTGTCTCAAATTATCAAACCTGAGGGGGAGGTTGTGGGAACACCAATTTACAGCTGATTGACTAGAAGTATAGGTAACAACCTATTACTTGCAGTTGGCATCTGAAGTGGGGGACAGTATTGTTGGAATGAGCCCTAAACCTGTGGTTATCTGATGCTATTTCCAGGTAGATAGGTAGATTGTCAGAATTGAATTGAATTAGAGAACACCCAGTTGGTGTCCCACTGAAGAATCTGTTGAAGAATTTGTGTGGGGAGAGATTCCCGCCGAGGACTAAGTTCCGATTTTTTATCTTGCCCAAATTCCTACCTAAGGGTTCTGGGGAGTCATGCCCTACAAACCATGGGTTCTCATCAGATGGGTTTTATTTGACCTTGTATATTGTGACTTGCTTTTCAATCTGACTCTGGCATAACATTATGAGACAAGGAAAAAATATTAGCCCCAAAGTCTATTTCCTTGCCATGCCTTGAAATTGCCCTACAAAGTCTCTTATGGGAAAAATCCACATTCTATAGAGAATCCCCTTCCCCCTTTGTTTTCCTTCCTTCCTTCCCAGATCCAGGCAGTAATCAACTAAGAGCCAGGCACAGTTTTAGGTCCAATAAGAAACATATCTTAACCTGAATAGTCCTTTCCATTAATCCCAGGTCTTCAGACAAACTCAACTAATTGTCAACCAGAAAATGTTTAAATTTACCTATAGCCTGGAAGTCCCCCATTTGAGTTGTCCTGCCTTTCTGAACCAAACCAACGTATTTCTTAAATGTATTTGATTGATGTCTTATGCCTCCCTAAAATATATAAAACCAAGCTGTTCCCTGACCACCTTGGGCACATGTTCTCAGGACCTCCTGAGGGCTATGTCACAGACCATGGTCACTCACATTTGGCTCAGAAAAAATCTCTTCAAATATTTTACAGAGTTTGACTCTTTTCGTTGACACCACACACATTTTGGTGATCTCTGGTCACTAAAATATTCTGTGTTATGAGAGTATAGTAGGAGAAAATGAATTTTTTTTTTACATACTCTCAGATTATTAATACTTTTGTTTCAGTCCTTAATAGAAACCCACAGTAACAATGCCAAGAAATCTATTTCTGACATAAAACAAGAAAGAGAAATAAAATAAAGATGTACTGGACAGTGAGCTGACTCATTCCCATCTCTCTGAATGTCAGAGCCTGGTGAGTCCAATTCACCTGCCCCTGAGCCGCTTTTCAATGTACTTTTTCAGTAACTCCTCCCAGTTAGCTAACTGGGAAGCAGCCTTTCAGCTGTGAAAGTGTTTCTTTTTTATTCTCTCTCTAAATTTTATTATTATCTTCATCTATAGATCATTTACTCTCATATGCAATAAGGAATTATGACAAAAAGCAAACATTTTCCTAAAGTAAATAAAGTACTACACCTTGATTTTAAAGTGGCGGGAAAGCAAAATTGCATTGTAACAATTCCTTCAAATCTACTTGCTGCTTTGATACTCTAAGTTTTTATTATTACCATTATTTTCTAGAACCATTCCCACCACCATCACAGATCTTTGCTACAAATCAGAGAACACTTTGTTTCATTACTTCTTTCTCTAAGATGAGCACTAAAAGAGGACCTTTGGTCAAGGTTCAGTAAGTTTGTATAACTGACAACTATGTATTACTTGAGAAAGTTTTGACAGTTCAAAGGAAGAAAAAAATTAAGTTAATCAAAATAATAACAAATAAAGTGAAAGGAAATTTTTGTAGGTGATAGGTTTATGGCATACATGCAGTAATAATTTCATGGATGTATACTTATCTCCAAATTCATAAAGCTGTATACATTAAATATGCACAGATTTTTGTATGCCAACCATACCTCAATAAAGTGGTTTTAAAAATATGTTAATCATGGGATAGCACATAAAGATATGTGTTATTTTGGTCAAAATTACGTAGGAAGTTTGTCTCAATTTTCAGCTTGAATCTGAGAAAACTAATGGATGACAATTTCCAGGCCTAACATCAGCAGTAAAGTTGACAAATTTTTCCACGATGGCAGAAATGGAATGTGGGGGTCAGTCATGAGATCCTAAGGAGAGTGCAGAGCCAAAGCTCTGGCCTGGAAATGCTTGGGGAGCCCTGGCCAGCCTTGAATCTTCACAAACCAGCATTTAATTTTTTTTGCAAACAGACATCTTGTGACTTTGCCTTTATCGTGCATTTGGTGACATTTTCACAAAGCAAAAAGTCTTAGTCAGCTAACAGTCCTGAAAATATGTAATGAATCGAGACATAAAAGGAACAAATGGTACCCTCATGGAAAGACTACAGATTTATGCTAAGGGTGCTGGTTAAAAAGTAAAGCACAATGAACAAAACTGCGCTGGCTTAGCAAATGGAAGTGTCATTCTCAGTCATCAATTTTAATTAGCGTCAGAGCCATGTACCTAATGTCTAGAGGTGCTGAGCAGTAAGGGAAAAACAAGTAAAGGAAGACCATAAGCAGAGAATCACATGCAATAGTAACAAAGTTAATGAAACCATTACGAACTGTGGTCTTGGTTATGATCTGCAAGGACTCCATTTATTAACTATTCCCAACAAATCAATAAATAGGCACTTTTAAATGCTGGGTTATAAAATAAACTAGCTGCATCCCCTGGCCTCAGTGAGCCCACATTTTTCTAGGCAGGGATCTATAAAGAAAGAGTGGTCAAGCATTGGAGGAACAATGGAATATCTGTTAACAAATTTGGACAAACTTCCTTGGGAAGGTGACTCCTTGAGACAGGTGCTAAATTTGGGATAAAGGGTAACGTGGAGGAAAAGAAAGGGCAGTTGGGGCCAAGGAAACAAAGGTGCAGAAGGTACAAAGGTGCAGAAGACACAGCCTGGGCATGTAAAGAGCTGTGATGTGTTGGGAATGCATGGATGGAGCTGAGGATGTGTTGAATTAGGGAAGAAGCAGGGGCACATCAGGGAGAACCTAGCCAAAGGACTTAATTTTGATTCTGCAAACACTGGGGAACCATTAATTTGCTATGCTTGGAGGTGGAGCGCCTCACAGTGTACTTACCAAGACTAGAACTGACTGCAATTGAACTTTCCCTACTTACACTCAACCTTGTACTCAACTTCTCAACAGAAACACATATCTAGGCCTTGGTTTCTCTGTGTTTAAAATTGAGAGAGTAAAAGTATCTATATATATATAAGATTTAAATCAGTTAGTACATGCAAATCATTTCGTTTACAATACAATTAGTGATAAGCAAGTGTTATATATGCTTATCATTGTTATTGTTTTTGTCATTATTATTATTGCTAGTCACTACCTTGACAGCAGGGGCATGTCTTTTCCTATGGAGAACTTGACATTGTGTTTACATTAGACTTTGTGCACTTAGGGTTTTGCTGATGTGAAGACGGGATGTTGTCATAAACCCAGCTAGACTATTTAGGCCCTCCTGGTGCAGGCTGCATGTAGGCAGTGGGTTCTGTTCTTTAAGGGTGTTTGGCAAATAAGTTGGTGGAGTAGGGGATGGAAATCTACTTATGGCAATGATTCAGCCTGAGACTAAATGCAGCCAATCCCAGTTCTCTAGTGTGTCATTAAGGAAGCAAGAGTAAGAGAATCAATGTTCTGGCAAGAATCATAATTCACCAGTGGTGTAGCAATGGCATTTAGAAACACCCCTGAATAGACAGTGCAAACACAATAAACATAGTACCATATACAGAAACCATTCTATACAATTACAGGAGGTAATGCATGTAAAGGGCCTCACACAGCAGTTATTAAATATACCAAGTCTAGGGCCCTGCCCCAGATTGATAGAGTCTGAATCTCTAAGTCCCTGGTCACTCTACATTTTGGAAAGGTCCTGGGAATGTGTATGCTTACCTTGCCCTTCCACACCCCTCCCTGCCAGGTGATTCTTATGACAAGACACAAAATATATTTAGGAAACTTTTCACTATACCTTCTTGCTCTGGTCAGAATCACCATATCCTCTGCAGGGCTCTGCCTCTAGGGTTTCCCCACTATGTGCCACAATTGGTACTCATGAGGAGGCACTTGATAAAGTACATGCTGATTGATTGATCTCAATGTCACAAGCATCACAAAGTTATATTGATGAAGCCAGGTGGCTGAGGCTTTGGAAAGAAATACCCTTCAGGGATCAATTCTCAAAGAAGCAGGTGAGACATGTGATGTCCTTAGCAGCCAGGCCCCCTCCTTTTGCTCTGTGGTTGGATACTACTCAGTGGGTCCTCAGGCGGCAATCCTCTTTTTGGTCATGGCTACCCCTTGGCATACTGAGTCCACCAGGCCTGAGTGCAGTGACAGTTCTAAGCTGGAATATCTTTTGTGGCTCAGTGAATTAATTACATTCCTATCCATAGTTTTTCCTGAACCAAAGTATATTATCTCGTACATGTTATGACTCTTGGCAGCTCTAAAGAAGCCTGTGTAATCTAAACAGGAAATCTCTGAGCCCTTCCAAGAGACAGTATTACCTCCCCACATCTCCATGAGGGAGTGTATTTCTTCTCTACTTGAACAGTAAATCATACAGCATATTACATGAGCTAGAGAATTTAAACAAATAAAACAGGAACTGTGAAATGGTGCTGGTGGTTTCAAACACTTTTTAATGCTTTACAGTAAAATAGTAGATAACAAACTTGGAAGATAAACCAGTGTCATTTAAAAAAGCACATGTTTAAATACATCTGCAGTAGCCACATTTTTCTGTAAATGTATTTTGAGAATAGCCGGGCTTCAACAAGAAGCAATGTGCAATGATAAAGACCTTCTTTTCTCACAGGTCCCATCTCTGGCTTAGAGGGACAAATGTGGAAGTTTCCTAACAACTTCAAGCTTCACATATTTATTTCCTGTCTAGCAGTGTTCTGCTTGGTGAGTTTTTCATAAACATCCTCCTGACATAAGCTTGTGCATGTGCTGAGATATCCGCTTGCAATTAAAGACAGATACTAGAGTTTGGCTTTTCAAATGCAGTCCCTAGCATAATAAGGCCAGTTAAAGGTGCAGTAGTGACTTCCAGGGAACACATTGGTGGTGGTGTTTTCACAAAGAATACTGAAAGAAACAGGCAATATGAATGCTGGCTCTCAGCTGGCCTGTATCTTCCTTCTGCAAAGCTTCCCAGTAATTCCTCCAGCTTTTCCTTCCTACTGGTACAAGAGCAGCAAAACATCCTGCCCAGCTAGTCACCCCAAAAGCTGCTTTTCATTATGGAGAACAGCAGAGGTGTCAATACCAGGCCATAATCAGTAAGAGAGTTTGCTATGCCATGGGATAACAGGAGTGCAGATTAATCACAGCAATGCTAAAAGGAATAAATAGAATCACGTTTTGGCACTGGGCCAAGATTAATCCTAGATAGGCCAGCCAGGAACATATGACTGAAATTGGAAGGATATTCAAACAGAATATTGGAAGGTGAGATGGAGATGTAAGGGAGAATGACAGAAGTGACTATCTCTTCCCTTATAATGTTATCATAGATCTTTTTAAGACTTGTGAATTCACTCATTCAAAATAGTAGTGAGGAGGTTGATTTAAATAAGTCTGGATCTCAGCTGGTGACTCATAGGTAGCATGCTGGAGCCACCTTCTCTTCCCAGTTCTGTGTTCAGTTGCATCACGTTATCAACTTTAAATCAACCACAGTGGGTATATTTACACCAAAAAAAATTAGCAAGTCCAACAAATGAAGAATTCCTACCTTCTAGTCCTGTGTAGAACCAACCACCTTTCAAGGTCAATCTGTGTCTTCTTTAGGAAGCAATTTTTCTTTCTCCTAGTTGGGATCCATCTCTACATTCTTTGTGCTTCCACAACACCAATTTTGTTTTTAATATCTGGACAATGGCACTTATTATTCCATGTCTGATATGTTAGTTATCTAACTGCCCAATGAATAATAAGCTTGAAGTCTGAAGGTAAGGATCATGGCTCATTCTCCTTTTGATCCATCACAGCATTAGCATAGTTCCTTAAATATAGGGAGTGCTCAATACATATTTGTAAAATTACTAAATATTTAACTTTCAAAAAATGTTGTGAGGCATTATGATTTTACTTATAATATTACTTTGAATTTACCATATATTTTGAGTTCTCTGAAGTCTCAATTTGCACAAAAGAAGATTCTAAAGTACATCATCAGATCCTATAACAAGTGTCCTTTTGGAACCATGAATACTCAAATTTGAGGCAAAGTCAACATATTTTAACTAGATTTATGACATCTAGTCCCTTGCTAGTGTTTGATAAGGGAAAAAATAATAAAAATAAGATTAATTTCTTCCACTCGCTGTCACCTGAGTGAATGCATTTGTCTGGTTTTGCATGCAGCAGCATGTTTGTCTTTGGATACTGACATATGTGGTGCTCGTTGCTTGGTACTTGTTTACTAGGCTGATACTGGTAGTAGTGACTCTTAAGTCACAGGAATTAGTTGTTTTGGCAAATTCATAGATCTTGCTCAGACCAGGTGCCATTCAGCATGTCAGAGGTGTCCTAAGAAAGCATATACTTTGGCAGAGGTTTTAAGGTGTATTTTTCCCTCTATGGGCAAAGGCATCTTTCATAAACAGGTTGGTCTGGGCTCCTGCCACTCTGTGTCTTGTTTCCAAGCTCACTCTTCAATTTCCATCCAACATTTCTTGAATAAATTTCGTTCTCTTGGAAGTAGATATTTCAGAGCTAGAAAAAGTAATCCTGAGTTAGAGTTGCTGTGTGTGAGTACTTACAATGTGCCAGGCACTGTCCTAGTTGCTGGGCATTCAATGGCAAAAACAGTAGATGGAATTCTGCCTTCCTGGACCCATGTTGTAGTGTGTACAGGGATGAACACATAAGGAAACAGATGTGTATTATAATGTCAGGCAGCTGGGAAGATGTGGGGAGAGTGGCTGTTATAGATCTGAAGGTATGGTAATGAGCCACACAGATGTTTTTGGAAGAACATTCCAGGCAATATGAAGCAAGAATATAGGCCCTGAAATGGGTTTGAGGAGTAGAAGGGAGGTATGTGTGGCAGGAGTAGAGAGAGTGAGAGAAGAACAGAAGGATTTGAGGTTGTGGAGGTGCAAGAGGCCAGATGTTGCAGGGTCTTGCAGCCTGGAAATAAACTTATGAACTGTTGACCATGTCAGATTCCATGAAATAGACCCCAGTGAGCTGGAATTGCTATTGCTATTCCCCTTATGATGTATCTTTTCCACTGCAATCCTTTATTGTCATAGTTGGGAATTGGGAGGTCTTGGGGATGGGTCCTTAAGCTATGTGGTATGTGGCTTTAATTCACTAATTAACTTTATTCCATGGCACTTGATCTGGGTTACAGGCACAGACCAGAGGGCCATTTGTTTTTTCAAGACATATTATTGAGCACTTATTATGTGCAAGGCACTATACTAGGCACTGGGATATGGTTGTAAACAGACTAATGCTGGCCCCAGGGTTCATTTCTCTCCATTCCCTTAAATGGACCTTTGCCCCAGACCAACATGTCTGCTTGGGTCTTTGTCTACCTTATACCATTATCCTTGCTTTCTCCAGAATAGGGGGAAGATCAGAGCCAATTCCCATCTATAAAGTAGAAATAATATTTCAAAAAAATGAAATAATGTATATGAAGTACTGAGCAGAATGCCTGGCACATAGTAAGTTAAGTGCTTCTGATTACGATTGCCTGTGAATTAATGGTATTTATCATATATGTCACTCATCTGATAGTTAATTATGTCTTATGCTGTATCTTGCATTATTTGCTTTGCATACGTTTATGCTGTTGCTCCCTCAGTTAGATTGTAAGTCTGTTGAAAGGAGCAGCCTCATTTTATTTTTTCCAACTCTGCACACAGCAGGCTCTCAATAAATATCTGTAATATGTTTACTCTCTGACCTTTTATTCTAACAATCTCTTTTTAAATTAATTAGCAGTCTTAGCAGAAAAATGCATACATTTTACAGATTTATCTGTCACTTTTGTATGTAGTAAAAACGAAAACTTTGATGCAGCTCCCCTCACATACTTGAATCAAACATTTTAGATTCACTTTCTAAAGGCCAGTTTTGGAAAGGAATTGTTGACACTCTCTTTTGGCCAACATGGAAGTGGTTCCAGAAACTATTTTGCAGTAGAAAATGGAAGCTCTACTAGAAAGCGAATGTAGATGGATATGGTGACAGTCTACCTAGACATGTCCCTGGGCGGTGAAGTACCTACCTGACACTTAGTTTTTTGAACTTTGCCCTTTTTTTATTGTGCCTTCTGAAGTTCTTGGCTCTCTTGAGAAGTATCCTTTATGGGTATTGAACTTTAAATCTAAATCTAACTTCAGTTAAAATTTTTTAAATGGCCAATTAAATGAGAGTCAAAACGGTAATCAAATCACACAACATCGTTTAAAGTGGAAAATTATACCAGGTATGAGAAAGAAAAGTTTCATAGCTATAGGGCAGGCAATGCCTTAAAAGTCTAGAATATAAATTTTGTTTCCTTGTTTGAATTCTATTTAATGTGATGACAATACGACATAAAGAAAAAAGTCAAAAGCCTCATTGATAACCCATACATGGCCACTCCACTGGCCATAGATGTCTTGCACAGTGTGTCTTTGTGTCAGCCTGAAGGGGCAACCTGCCCCATATGCTTTTTGGCAGAACAAGGACACTGTATGGCTTTAAGTATTCCCTGATCGAATGTGGGAAAAGAAGCAGTTAGCCAAGATCTGAACACAGTATTTATTGTGCTGACGCCAGCAGGTGAGGGGGGAAATGGGGAGGAACAGAACTCCCACACAACTTCTGCCTTGTTCTACTTTCTGGTGGATGTAAGTTAAGAAGGTTGACAAAGATACCTCTGGGTAAATGATGTAAGGAAGATCCAGGGCTTCAAGTTTAGGATCTGCAGCAAATGCTGTGTGTGTGTGTGTGTGTGTGTGTGTGTGTGTGTGTGTGTGTGTGTGTAAAATGAACTTCCTAACAGCAGCTAGTGCCACTGAAGAGCAACCAAAATAATGTGTGACCATTTAGATTACAAATGAGTTTGGTTTGCTATTAGCCCCTTGCCCTAAATTAGAAAATCTAGTCTTCTTCTTCTTCTTCTTCTTTTTTTTTTTTTTAAGGGAATGAGCATGTTCAAAAAGGGGATCTATAGAAGCCAGAAATGGTTGGGCCCCCAACACCATTTCAAACAATAATCCCAACAGACATTTCTCTTTCTAAAGAACACCACCAAAAAAGAATTAAAAACCTACATGGAAAGCATACTCTATTTTTGGCTTCTTAGAGGTTGCGCTCCCAGGAATTTCCTTTCCACTCCTGGATCCTTTAAGTCCTTGCCTGAATGGCTGTCTCTACTTCCTAATTTCTCCTCTTCTGAATCTACTTTGGTTTTACTTCTAATCCTTCCATTCCACTAAACCTGTTCATATCAAATTCAATAGTCCCTTCTTATTTCTTATATTACTTAACTTCTCAGAGGCATTTGACCCAGTACATTACTGTCTTTTAAAAATATGCTCTTTGCTTAGCTTTGAGGATGCCTGATCCACTTGGTGTCCCTTCTAGCTCACTGACTGTTCTTTCTTGGTCTCCTTTACTGGCTTCTTTTCCTCTGCCCGACCCATAAATATTGTCCTGTCACAAAACTCTTCCCTCCAATATTCTGGCTTTTTTTTCCCCCCTGCAAAGGGAATCTCATCGAGTCTCATGGCTTTAAATATCATCTACACATTGATGGTTCCAAATTTCTATCTTAGTCTGAGCCTCTCCATTGAACTTCAGACTCTACTCAGCCTCTTCAGTATCTTCAGTTGGTATCTAATAGGTATCTCAATCCTAACACAGAACTCTCAAGTAATGTCTGAAAAAAACTGTTCTTCCTAAATTCTTCTCTATGTCTGAAAATTGTTTCACCATCCACTCAGGTACTTAAGCCAAACACTTCTGAGTCATCTTTGTCACTTCACTTTCTCTAACTCCTTCCAACTCATTTAACCATCAACAAGTTCTTTCAGTTCCATCTCAATCCATTCACTTCTCTCCATCTCCTTTGCTATTATTATAGCCCATGCATCCAGCACCTTTTTCCCGAACAATCAAATAGTTTCCTAACTCGTCTTCCTACTTCCACTTTTGCCTTCCTTCAATTAACTACCAAAACAATTAACCTTTTTAAGGCATAAGTAAGATCATGCTACCTCACTGGCTAAAATTCTCTAGTGGCTTCCCATGTAATCAGAATAAAGTCCAAATTCCTTATCATGGCCACCAAGATCCCCAAGTGGTAAATATGATCACAAATCATTAGTATGATATTTCCTAACAGAAAAACGTGACCCAAGTGTATGTTGTAAGCAAGCAGCATAAGAGCGTGAAAGGATACTATGACTTCTAAAAAATTCTAGAAGTCACATTAAAATGTGGACCATTTGTAATACTTATTTCCAATCATTAGAATCTATCTAAAGCTTCTAGGAATTTCCATTGTTTTCCCTCTGCGAACATTTTCTTACAATAGATTGGCATATGTGGGTATATTTTAGAAATATTACAATTTATAGTCACATAATTTTCTTTGATTACAACTCAATTAATTCTATGTTTTTTTGTTTGTTTGTTTGTTTTTCCCCAAATTTCTACTGCTATGATGCAGGCTTAGAAAATAACCTCCCTTGTTTCTTGAGTTTAACCACAATATGTGCTGACTATTCACAACCAGACACATACATAAAGGTAAGGGGATGATACATCCATACTGTTTGAAAATATCTCCTTTAAATCTATTTCTCGATGATGAAAAATATTGTGATGAAGAGCTAATTATACATAATCATTTGTCAATACATTTATAGTGAGCATTTCCTAAATGCCTAACTCTTGGTTAGGTTAGGACTAAAGAAAAGTAGTTGAAGACATGATTCCTGAGCTTAGAAGTTACAATCTAGTCAGGGAGCAAAACTAACAACAGAACAGATGTCACCAGAGGCTCCTAAGAGCTAAAATGTTTAGAACTAACTGATGCTCAAGAGTGATACATTTCTGCTGAAAGTTTCTGTAATTAGTAACATGAAGAAATGAAAGTATAGGTCGCTGGTAAAGCTAGAAAAAAAAATCCTTATTTTTTCTGTAGCAGTTTTTTTTTTCTTTGCTGTAGAGTTTACAAAACTTTAAGGGTACATTCTTGTTAACAGTCCATGTTTAAATTTCGTCGGAAGCAGGTATGTATTTTCTGCATATCACCAGGGTGCAAGGAATGCCACATTATTGTACTTCTCTAAAATGATTTAAGTCTGACTGTGAGCCTGCCCAACTTTTACCAAGTTAGTGGGATATTCAATTTCAGCCATCACTGTGGCTCCATTTGCTACTACTGGGTCAAGGGAGGGGCCTTGGAGATCTTACACAGGGATAAACATTTTAAAAAGCTTTCATAGTCTTTTTCTTTCTTCTACTTGGGTCTTAACTCTCCTTAACTCCAAAGATGCTCACTTCTTTTCCACAATATGTAAACAAACCTAGGAAGAAAAATTCTGTCCTAGACTTTCAAACTCCCTGGAGCCAACAGAGTAAAAAGATTTGGCAGGAACAAAATGCAAATTAGTACATCAATAAATACTCCCACCACATTTGAAATGTTAAATTGCTAATGTTAACCTTCCATTCTTACTAAATGACTCAGAAATGTTGAAACAGCAGTATTTTTCTTTAGTCATTATTTCCTTGGAATTGTAACCTAGAGTAGAGCAGTAATCTGTGCTCCATGCAAAAAAAAAAAAAAAAAAAAAATTGTCCTCTATGGCCTATAAAGCTTGCTGCTCTAAGTAGTATGGTCTGTGGGCCAGCAGCATCAGCATCCCCTGGAAGCTCGTTAGAAATGCAGGATGTCAGGCCCCACCTCTGACCTTCAGAATCAGAATCTGCAAGGTCCCCAGGTGATTCATGTGTGCCTTAAAGTTTGAGAAGCACTTCTCTAGGTGGTTTTCCTCCCTTTTTCCTTTTCTACTTCTCAAACACAAGGCATAATCTTAGCATTTCTCAAGGACCCTGAAAAAAACCTAGATGAATAATGAAAGTTACGCTTTTAAAAAAGGCTTCTTTCTGTTCTCTAACATTTGGATGAAAACGGTGTCACAACATCTGAAACTAATAATAAATAGACTTCCAATGGGAAGAAACTTCACATTTTACTTCTGGAGGGAACAAAGCATGGTTATGCTCTGATGTTAATTTTACTAAATTGTGTATGGAGGGACTTCTGAGCTGGGATTACTAAGCTATAGTTTGAGAAGTGAAAGGCCAGCATTTGGTTCAGGTCCTAAACACAGTTTACAGACCGCTTACTACAGACAGCAAGAAAATGTCCTTTGAGCCAGGGTACAAGTAGTTTTCAACAGTCAATGGACTTGTGAAAATTCTATTTGGCCTATAAAATTTGCACTTGACTCAATCATTTAGACTTAGCAATGCCAGTTTATTTTCCAAGTAGATGATCCTTTCTCCTAATGTCCCTACCTTTAGTAGGGCAAGAATCAGGAATGTTTGCCTGTTACGAATACCCCAGTTCTTCCCTATTCCCCATACCCAGTGGAGATTAATTAGAGAAGAAAAAAGGATTACCTTAACATTTTGTATCATTTTCACATTTCATGGCATTTAGGTATGCCATTCACTCATTCATTTATTTGTTTCTATTTTCTAATAGCTGTTCTTAAGCCTCTTTTATGTCAACATAATGTCAAAGTCAAATCCCTGAAATAATTTACAGGTGATTTTTCCTGTTTTTGAAATGACGCTTTCCCAACTATGCAGCTTTCCACAGCGATGCCTGGTATAGAGGATTATCAGGGAAAATACTTAATTTGTCCCTTTCTTAAGAACATTTATCAAGTAGCTATTATGTGTACAATTAGTCATCAAACATACATTAACCAATTTAAGAGGCAAGGGTTGTGAGAAGTAGAGTATAAGACAAAGCCCAGTGGTTAAGTCGATTACAGCTTAACTGGAGAGCGCAGATAGAAACACACACTGAGAAACAACAGCAGCAAGGATAACTTGGAATTAACAAAGTATTACTAGAGGACCCGACACATTGTCTGGTGAGTCATTACAAACTAGGTCAGTGATGTGGTTGGGATTGCTGAAAGTTAGAACAGCTTAGGAAAGCTATATGGATTACAAAAGTCCTTGAAGTGGTCCCTGGAGAATGGCTAAGTAGGTGTTACAGGAAGAGAAATACCAAGCAAGCACAATCAGAAATAATATTATGCATTTATGTAGAATTTGAAACATCTCTATCTGAAATAATTATAAAAACAAACTCTCCTCTGGAAGAGCAATTTGGAATGATTCCCAGCATTTTATGAGTAAGTGAGGCTTGATATGCAGGAGTTCTACATCCCCAATTTATGCAGATAGGAGGAGAGACTTCAGGGGCTATGCTGCATGCTTGTTAGGCTGAGAGTTTCTAACCAGGGGCCATTACAAACAACACTGTTTGTGAGGGTCAAGGCTTTGGAGTCAGATGGAAATCTCTCCTGGAAGGCGCAGTTCTCATTCTGAGAGCAAGTGCAATTGTAAAATGGAAAAGGTCCATTTTAGATAAAAGTGTTTCTCCAAATAAACATTGAAATGAAAATTTGAGATGGTAGCCTATCAAAAATACATCATGTCCTTTCTCTTTGTTTATACTCTTTGTTTCTGAGAATACAGATAATAAGAGAAAGAAATGACAATAATTTTACAAACTGTAAAAATCAGTATCTATATTATTACTGATTGATCTACAAGTGAAGGGACTACCCATTTGTAATGTGATGTTGTAATGTAATGTAATGTAATGTAATGTGATGTTGTGTCTCAACCCACATGCTAGTGTGATATATTAAAAAAAAAAAACAGTTAAATTCTAGAAGCCAGTGGTAACTAACTGCTGAAGAACTGTTTGAAAATAGTAATTGTTTACTATTCAGCCAGATTTTCTTCCTAAAACTTAATTATGCATATAATAATGGATTTTAATATAAATGCTAAACTTATAACATCCTATCCGAAAGTTATCCACAGCTAATTCCCTCATTAAAAATGTTTTCATCTGCTGTAGACTTGCTTCTGGTTGAAGTTCAGAACTCTGTATTACATGAACAGTAATTTTCAACTATTATGTAAAGCCTCCTTCTCCTTCTATAATTCAGACAAATGTCAGAAAGGCCAAACTTGCAGAGAGTGGAATACTGTTTATTCATTCAACAAGTATTTGTTGGATGTGGCCACATACTATTATCCTAAGTATCATGCAGATACAGAGATAAATATTGTGCCGGATACAGACATAGCTCTAACCTTCCAAAATCATATAATCTGATAGGAGACAAAGACATACATCACACATGGGTCTAACATTCCACAATCGTATAGTCTGATTGGAGACAAACACATTTAGTATATAGTATGACCTTCAACACTTTCTGTGATATAAAAGATGCAGATAGCACAGGGCTAAAATTGGTTGAGAGTCCAATGATGAGTCAGTAAAGATTTTGTGAAGATCATGGCAATATCTTGAAGATGATGGAACTGGTACCTGCAGGACTTAAGTCCTTAGTAACTACGTTCCCTTTAACATTCAAGTTCCAGCTGAAATGCCATTTCTTTCCTGATAGCTCTATCTAAAATAAAACCTTCCTCTAATTCTCTGTCAGGGAACCCTCTTTGTTTACTTTTGACACTGTCACATGATTTGTAAGTATGCACTGTCCATTGACCTGTGTATTTGTCTGTTCCTCTTCTACTAAATTCAAACTCTAAGAAGACAGAAACCATGTGCGTTTTGTCCCCTAACATACAGTTCTAAGCACAGGGCTTGGCCCATGGGAAGGGGGCAATAAATACATGTTGATTAATTAACCTTAGTTGAAGAGAACAGTATGAACAAAGAGATAGTGGTGGGTAAGCAAGAGTAATTTAGAAAGGAGCAAATATTTCAAATGAATTGAAATACAGGATAAAGTGCAATGGTAATTAAGGTTGGAAAAAGTGGTTGGGACTAGACTGTGGAAGACTCTAAACTACAGGCTAAGGAAATTTGGACTTAAAATTTAGATCTAATAACCACATTTTTCCAACCATACATTTAGACACATTACACTCATGAGCCAGTAGAACTATCTGTAAGAGGAATGTCTCAGCAAACCTGGGATATAAGATCACATATCTAAGGGCAAGGAGAAAACATTGAAAATTCCTTGATAGGGGAATTTATATAATAGTTGGGACACACAAAAATAAATCTAATAGTGAAGGGCCTTCATCAATGCATTTCTTTATCTGGAGCATAAGATAGTATCTTCAAATTCTTCCAGCACAACCCATCACTCCCAGAAGGTTTCAGTGGCAAATGTGGCAGCTATGAAAATGCATCTCTCAAGCCTCCTATGGCAGAGTGTAACTGGCCTATGCCCTCAGCTGCTATGCTCTGAAATCCACCCAGCCAGTGACTTTGCATGACAAGGACACCAAGGCAGGCCCATTCCTAGAGGGATGATGAGGGGATTCCTCTTTCAAGTGACTTTGGTTTGAAGACTCCCCATCAGCCTTGCCAAAACTTTCTTGGCACTGCACTGATGTCTAAGACTTTCCCTCCCTCCCTACCTCTTTCCTTTCTTCCCTCCTTCTCTCTTTCCCTTTTCTCATTCCTTCTCTCCTTTTTTTTTTTTTTCCACTGGGATTAGACCTGTACTGCAGTGGTCATCTCTTCCAGCCTTCTGCAGCTCCTTCTCCATTTTCCCTCATAGGCATTTCCCCAGATAAATCTCTTGCACATCTAATTTCCCAGTGAATCTCTTGCAGGGATGCATCTCAGAAAATCCAGACTAACATGGCAGCCAAACCCTGCATTCCCAGAATCACAACATCTTGAGAAAAATAAATGATTTTACCTAGTCAGCCACTAGCTGGCTGCTGGAGAGACCCAAAAACATTGTCCATGAGCTTAGCAGTCACTTAGTTTTGTTTTTTCTTCTTAGAGTGGAGTACATGTACTGGGTAAAGAGGCTGGCAAGCTTTGCAATAAAAAGAGAGTCTCAAGGACTTAGAGGGGTTCACATCAGATCAGTTCATTGCCAATGGTGTGTTTGCCAAGGAGGAGCCAGCAGCTGCAAGAACACAGCTAGTCTTGGCATCCAGGACATTTTCTCTTACTCCTCATGTTGCCCTTGAACATGCTATCCTTACATTCCTGTATATTCTTGTGATATCTGGCTGGTCTTACTCCTTTAGAAATTTCCTTTCCCTTCTATGACACATGAATAAAAAAAGAAGAGTAACTCCTATATCACACTTATAAAATTGTGCTTCATGTCTTTCTAGAACCTTCCTGAGAGCCTTAGCTGTCAAGGCCCTTTCATGCCTCCTGATTTACTTTTTAAAGCCATGTTTACATTTTAGTGACAGTCACTAAGGCCAATTTATCCTTTAAGGTTTTTCTTAGTCACTGGACCATTATTTCACCCTCTTGAATATTGTACCATATGACAGAGGACACAGATGGTAAGGTTGTTTTTAAATTACAGAAAAGGATTTTGAGATTTCAAAGGATATCTTTTTCAAGATTAATATTAAGAAAGCAAAAATTGACCCAGTTCACAATAAAGCAGAAATGAATCTTCCTAATTTCGTGTTCTACCACTTTACTAATTTATTACCCTCTTTGAACCAGTGATCTAGAACTGGTTGTGTCTATGAAATCAATGAGGACACTTCATCCTATATCTTTGGCCCTTCTAAGAAGTTCCTGCAGGAAGACACCACTGGTTGGCTACCCAACAGCTAGGAACCAAAGTAAACTACCATGGGCTAGATCAGGATTGGTCTAGGCCAGTTAGCAAACAGAGGAAGGAAACTGAATTTGAGTAGAAAAGCTATATGCCACCATCTGACATGAAAAATGATCATTCATATAATAGGTTGCTGGTTACTCCCCATTTGTTGCTCCACACTCATTTTCCACTCTCGTCTTCCCTGCTCTGTGCTCCAGGAAGTTGGCCATTACAGATGACATTGCCCAGAACCCTTGGTCTTCATTGGATTCAGCCATTGGCACCTGTCCCCTCCATGCCTCTCTCTTTCCTGAAAAGACTGGTTTCCCATGATGGCACTAGTAATATTGCTCCTCTCCCACTGCTCAGTGTCACTTCTGGAACCTAGAACACTGTGCCCTTTCAGGCCTGGGAGCTAGTAACCTTTTCCTAGCTCTGGGTTCTTCACCATCTTTGGTTGGTTTCCTTAATTCTATCACCCCTCTTGTATATAGACATATTATTGCATTCTTCCTGGTTACATCCTTTTTGCATATGCCATCCCTTTCTTTCCTGAACCCAGACTGAAAACTGACTTTGTCACAAATTAAGTTTTTATTTTTAAATTATATAATATTGATTGATAGTTAAAATAAACAACTCAAGAGCTACCAGAAAAAAATAGAGTACAATGAGTTTCTAGGCATGTAGCTTTTGATGGAAACACACACAAAAATCCTTTTGCTTTCTATACTTGGGTAGCAGAAGTGAAGACAGAATTTGGGTTTCAGCAAGAGACATAAGAAGAAAATAAAGAATATGTGGTAGCATGTCTCATTTCATCAAAATCTCACTTTCTTTACATAAAATAACTTTTCTCTGAAATTTATCTTTTTGGTTAGTTTAATTTGAGGGTTCAAAATATGAAGACTGAGGATTTTATATTTGAAATACTATATTATTAATTAGTGTCTTTCAATCTTCTTTGACAACAATCCACAAAAAGAAATATATTTTACATTTTGACCAGTGTGTATGTCACTTATGCCTTTGTGTGTCACTAAACGACTCATCTTTATGACAAATGATATAATCTACTGCCCTAAAAAGTACAATATACACTATACTTTCATTCTATGCTATTTCATTAAAAAAAAACCAGTTAGGGGTTACTAAATAAATTTCATGGCAATATGATGGTTGCTACTTGAAATGTAAAAAACACTGCTGAGCGATTAACTTTGTACTACGAAAAAAATCTAAATCCATGACATAAGAATGAATTCCCCATTCTTTTTTATTTTTAAATTACCTATATAAACGTGGTCTAGTGTAGATGTTAACAAAAGTACCAACTAAAATTTATATTGTTTTATTGTTTAAGAAGAATTTTCACATTTACTTATATAACTTAATAGCATAATAACTTGGTCAGATAGATAAGGCTCTACTTTTCATTCCTAGATGAGAAAACTGGGGCTCAAGGAGATGAAGTGATTTGCTCATGCTCACACTACCAGAGAATGCAGATTTTGGTCTTTTGAATGAATTCCTAGCTCTTTTGACTGTTCTAGGTTGCCAGTAGGTAGTTAGAATCAGCCTAGATCATAACTGACAAAGCAGGTAACTTCAGTTGTAAAATAATAAAGGTATTTGCTTCCTTCACTTTGCCAGGAAATCTTGAAAGTAGATTGAGGTGTTGAATGTTTTCAAACTCAGAATTCTTAGAGGAAAGTTCTGTAAGAAGTTGGTAATAAGTTCTAATCAACATCAAACTTCTGCTATTCTCGTGTTAATACATGCCCTGTGCCTCTATCTGTCATTACTTGGATACTGGAATGGCCCTCTTCTTTCGTTTTGTCTTCCCAAATCCCAGCCCCTTCTTCTATCCCAAATCAAGTTCCTTCTCTTCCATGCAGCCTTCCTGACCACTCTTGTCTATCCTGTCCCCTTTCAGTTTTCTAAATTCTACCATCATTTATATACCGCCATAACATGTAGCAACTGATTATGTTGCCTTGTTATTTGCTGTTATTTTGTGTCAATTTCTTATTCCTAATTAGACTATAAGCTCTCTCAGAATAAGGATAACAAAGCCTTTTCCCTAGCCCTTAGCACAGTTTGGAACACCTAGTTGATGTTTAAGAAATTGGTTAATTCACACCAATAGCACCACCCAGGCACATCACTTTGTAATCAGGAAGGAAACCCAACTCCTAGCTTTACCTTCTTAGAAGTTAAAGGGTTGGGACCACACATATAGCACCTCAACTTTTACAGCTCCTCCCTGAGGGACTTGCTCCTTATATTATTCTGTTTTCACCCTGCTAGAAAGAAACTACCTGAGACTGGGTAACTTAAAAAGGAAAGAGGTTTAATTGACTCACAGTTCCACATGGCTGGGGAGGGCTCAGGAAACTTATAATCACGGTGGAAGGTGAAGGGGAAGCAAGGCAAATCTTACATGGTGGCAGGAGAGAGGGAAAGTGAGCAAAGGGGGAACTGCCAAACACCTTTAAAACTTCATCAGCTCTTGTGAGAGCTCACTCACTATCATGAGAATGCTTGGAAGAAACCATCCCCATGATCAATCTTTGGGTGGGGACATAGAGCCAAACCATAATCACCAATTCACCTAGCTCTGGGAGCAGATAGGCTCAGCATTTGCAAGTATCTCTGGACCACAGAGAACAAGGTGGCAATTTTAAACAGGTGTGCAAGAACTTCCTACCCCAATTCCCTCAGGCTTAGTACAGAGTGAACAGGCGATATTGCCCAGCTCCTAGTTTCTCTCTGGTAGGGGTTTTATTGCACTTTCCCAGCTGCTGCCCAAGGATTAAAGTTCTACATAGTCTAAAACTGGGAGCCTGATTTTGATGCAGTTTGTTTGGCCCCAGAAAGCTTCATGTTGAAATTTGATCCCCAGTGTGGGAGGTGGACCTTGTGGGAGGTGTCTGGGTCATAAGAATGATCTCTCATTTATGGCTTGGTGCCCTTGTCAGGGCAGTGGTTAAGTTCTCAGTCTTAGTTTCTACGAGAGAACCGATTGTTGAAAAGAGCCTGGCACCTTCTCCTCTTTCTTTCTTGCCTCATCTCTTGCCATGTGATTTCTACATGCCAGCTCCCCTTAACCCTCTGCCATGAGTGGAAGCAGCCTGAAGCCCTCACTGGAAGCAGATGCTAGCATCATGCTTCCTGTACAGCCTGCAGAACCATGAACCAAATAAACCTCTCTTCCTCATAAATTACCCAGCAACAGGTATTCCTTATAGCATTACTAAGTGGACTAAGAGCCAGTGGGGCAGGTAATTAGTAAGACCTCTGGGAGCCTGAAAGGGTATGTGGGCACTAGTGTGTGGGCACTTCCTGTGCCTTCTCCCCCAGCTCAATCCAATGATAAAATCAAGCATCTAATCTCTCCTGGAAGGAGTTTGTCCATACATTGAGCACCCCAACTTTTACAGCTCCCACCTGAGAGACTGGCTCTGAAATCACCTAGCTCTGGGAGCTATGGGGGACTGGCATTTATGTGTCCCCCAAGACCACAAGGAACAAAGAAGTGGTTTTAAATGAGCTCATGTGCACTACCAGCAGCTAGTTCTCCAAGCTCAGTGAAGAGTGAGCAAGCAAAAACACCCAGCTCTCAGTTTCTCCCTGGACGGAGTTAGACTACATACATAATATTCTGACTTTCCTAGCTGCTGTCCGTGGATTAAGCTATTAATTAGCCTGCATCAGGGAGCTGATGGAGCAGGCAATTAGTAGAACTCCGGGAGTCTGAACAGGCATGAGGGCACTTCCTGCAGCTCCTCACTCCAGAAACATAACCAAGCTTCCAGCTAATTCACTTATCCAGGACAGCTAATGAGACCTGTCATTTGAGAGAGCAAAGTAAATGTTTAAAGAGAGCATTGCCTGAAATAGAGCACAAGCATTTGGCACAGATCCTCTATCTGGACTGCAGAGTGAGTGGGGCATAAAGTCCAGCTCCCAGCTTATCCCTGAGGAAAGAGGAAGATGGACCACTCATCTAGAGCCCCAATATTTCTAGCTGCTTCTTGAGGGACAGGTTTCTCTACCTTGGTCACTAACTTAGGACTTGGGACATTCCTACCGAGGGCCACTAAGAACAAAACTGGTGGTTTGAATAAGCACAAAAGTTTAAGAGGCACCCCAGGCCGGGCGCGGTGGCTCTCATCTATAATCCCAGCACTTTGGGAGGTCGAGGCAGACGGATCACCTGAGGTCGGGAGTTCGACACCAGCCTGACCAACATGGAGAAACCCCATCTCTACTAAAAAAAATACAAAATTAGCCGGGCGTGTTGGTGCATGCCTGTAATCCCAGCTACTCGGGAGGCTAAGACAGGGGACAGGGGAATCGCTTGAACCCGGGAGGTGGAGGTTGGGGTGAGCTGAATGGCGCCATTGCACTCCAGCCTAGGCAACAAGAGTGAAACTCTGTCTCAAAAAAAAAAAAAAAAAAAAAAAAGAGGCACCACAAATCTCTGGTCAAGTTGATTGGTGAGGTACCTCTGCTACACAAAGCAAGTTTGACAAGACTGGGAGAGATGGCTATTTTATATAATTTAAAGAAAGCACTAGGTAGTCAAGGAAAATAAAGAAATAGGAAAATATATTTCAAACAAAAGAACTAGATAAATGCTGTATAAACTGACCCTAATGAAATGGAGGTAACTGATTTCACAGAGAATTAAAAATAACAGCCATAAAGACGCTCACTGAGTTTATGTGAGCAATGCATGAACAAAGTGAGATTTCAACAAAAAGATAGAAAATATTAAAAAGCACCAAACAGAAATCATAGAAATAAATAGTACAGTAAGTTGGTTGAGGAAGACAGTCTCGGGGACTGAGCCCCCAATCTGTAGGATCTCTCAGTAGAAGTGTTGGAATTGAATTAGAGGACACCAAACTGGTATTTACTGCAGAACTGATTGCTTACTTGTTGTGTGAAGGAAACCACCCCTTCCCTAAAAACACATTTTGTCACAAAGGGCTTCTTTACTGATTGCTGTTGAACTGTGAAAGCAGAGGAAAAACAGTTTGTTTGTTTTTATTCAGAAGGTATTCAAGAGAAGACTAAATCAAACAGAGGAAAAGATCAGCTAACTCAAAAACAGATTATTGATGATTATCCAGTCAGAGAAGCAAAAAGAAAAAAGAATGAAAAGAAGTAAAGATAGCTTAAGGGAATTATGGAATAACATCAAGTGAACCCATATACATATTATGGAATATACGAAAGGAGAAGAGAGAGAGAAAAAAATTCAAAGAAATAATGGTTGAAAATTTTCCAGTCCCGGGAAGAAAATAAACATCCAGATCCAGGAAGCCCAAAGGACACCAAATAAGATGAATCCAAAGAGACCCACACCAGGACACATTATAATTGTTAAAAGTTGAAGACAAAGAGAATTTTGAAAGCAGCAAGAGAAAAGTGACTTGCTACTTATAATGAAATCTCTGTAGTATTATCAGACGATTTTTCTGCAGAAACCTTGCAGGCCTGAAGGGAGTTGGATGATATATTCCAAGTGCTGAAAAAAGAAAAAAGAACACAAAACCTAACAACAAAGATGGCTATACCCAGCAATCCTGTCCTTCAAAAATAAAGGCAAGATAAATAATTTCTCAGACAAACAAAAGTTGAGAGAGTTTATCTAGATTTGCCTTATAAAAAATGCCAAAGATAGCTCTTAAAATTGAAACAAAAAGAAAGCAGCAGAGTAGGGAACACATTGGTAAAAAATAATACAGAATACTGTATTACTATAACAGTGGTAGGTAAATATGTTCATTCTACTATAAAAACTAAAAGACAAGTATTAAAACAACTATAACTAAATTATGTTACTACATACACAATATAAACAGATGTACATTGGGATATTAGTAGCATATAATGGGGGAGAAGAGGTAAAAGCAGAGAGTTCTTATAAGCAAAGGAAGCTAAGTTGCTATCAGCATAAATTGGACAGTTACAACTCTAAAATATTTTATGTAAGCCCTTTGGTGACAACAAAGAAAAAATATATAGAAGTTACACAAAAGAAGAAATCAAAACCTATCAGCATAAAAATCCAACAAAACACTGAAGAAGAGAGCAAGAGAAAAAAGAATTATAAACAAATAGAAAACAGTTGACAAAATGGCAAGCTTAAATCTGTCCCTATCAATAATTACTTAAATTGTAAATGGTCTAAACTCCTCAATAAAAAAGATACAGAATGGCTGAATGGGTAAAGAATGAAGATCCAACTGTATGGTTTCCACAAGAAACTCAGTTTAGATCTGAGTACATACATACACTAAAAGGTAAGTGATGGAAAAAGATATTCCATGCAAATGGTACCGCCCCCCTCCCATTTTCACAGGGGATATGAAAACGTAGTTCAAATGGTACAAAGTAGCAGTTATGAAGGATGAATAAGTCTAGGAATCTGACGTACAGCAGAAGGACTATCATTAATAATATTGTATTGCATATTGGAAATTTGTTAATAGAGTAGATTTCTGGAGCTGTTACCACACACATACACGCCAAAGATAACTATGTAGGAGATGAGTTTGTTAATTTGTTTCACTCTAGTAATTATAAAAAACATCATGTTGTATACCTTAAATATATGCAACAAAAACGAAAACAATAATTTAAAAAATACAGTTTAGTAGATAAATTATTATAGAAAAAAGAAATTGGTTAACTGTTAATAAATGCCAGATTTATTTTTATACTCTCAGTTGGTCTCCCTCCCTCTTTCTTTTTATGTTTCTAAAATTCTCAGACCAGAGAAAGAAAGTTTTTGAATTACAAATCATATAATAAACAACCCTTGATACACAATAAGTTTTTCATTAAATGTTTATGAGATGAATTGAAAAGGTGAATGAAAGATAAGGAAGAAAAGAACCAGCACAACTGAAATAGTAGCAGGATCTTTAGTATTTGACATCAAAGGGCAATCATATTCTATATTTTTAATATAAACATAAAATTATAATAAATCATATTATAGTTTAGCAATTTATCCTGTCAAGGATTAGAGAAAGCAGAATACTAGTAGGAAAATTCCATTTGCATTAATGCTTTAATAAGAATTTGGAAAATAACAAACCTATGATGTGTTTTGAACTGCAGTTTCTTACTTGTGACCATTGCTTCAGAACCACTTAGAAAAATATAACTATTATTGGGTCAGGGTCTCTAAAATCCCTTTGGAACCACTAACCTTAAAACAATGGAGTGAGATTTTTTTAAATACCTGGGTAACAGTCCTCATGAACAGATTAAAATGAAATAAAAAAAAGCAAAAAGTTATACTAGTAATTATGTAAGCCACAATTTAAGACATCTGATTATTCATTGTGTGCTAAGCAAAATAGAGTTATAGGTTTGGGAAAGAGAAAGGAGAAGACAATAAAAGAGACAGAACTCTAGTCCTCAAAAAAGCATTCTTTTCTGAGGTTACAATAAAATATAAGAATAGATTTCACTTGTAATCCCAGCACTTTGGGAGGCTGAGGGGGGCGGATCACCTCAAGTTGGGAATTCAAGACGGGAATTCAAGACAAGCCTGACCAATATGATGAAACCCCATCTCTACTAAAAACACAAAAATTAGCTGAGCATGTTGGCATGCGCCTGTAATCCCAGCTACTCAGGAGGCTGAGACAGGAGAATTGCTTGAACCCAGGAGGCGGAGGTTGCAGTGAGACAAGATTGCACCATTGCACTCCAGCCTGGGCAACAAGAGCAAAACTCCGTCACACACACACACACACACACACAAAAAAAAAGAATAGAAAGAATAGATTTTAATTTCTGGACACAGAACGGTAACAGTTTGACAATCTAAAACTATGTGAAGATAAAAAGAATTTTTTTAATGACTGAATTACAAGTCAGCAAATATTGGGCTAGAGCGTAGCATGACATTAAACTCCTCTCTTTAGGCTAGGACTTGCTTGATTCTGAATCAGTCCAAAGAGTTTAGGCACAGCCTTGGTAGGCCAGGTGTCATACCCTAGGGGCTAAAGGCAGAGTTGATATTCATCTGTTGTCACTGGTATAGCTGCTGACTGTGATCACTCTGGTGTGCTGCCCAGATCCTGTTCAATGAAGGATTTCTTGTTTCAGATGCTGCAGGTGCTCCAGGCCAGGAGCTTTCATTTCTTACTCCTTTGAGGGATTGCCTCAGTTGCAGGGGATTTCCTCACTCAAGAGCAAGACTCTTCCCACTTTCAGTGAGTGATGCATGTCAGAGTAGAATGGCCTAGCCATCCTGGTCCCATGGGAAACAAATATAAAAGGGCATTCCAGTGCCAGAGCTCCTTATGGAGCCAGTTGAGGCTGGCACTGGGCCTGCTTTGCAGCTCAACTTCTCCCTCTGCCCACTCTTACATCCTTTCTCTCTCTTTTACAGATATTGATCCTAGTGGCACCCCCTAATAAATGTGCTACATGTGAATCTCCATCTCCAGGGTCTACTTTCCTAGAAGATCCCACTGTGCCATAGGTTTTTAAATGCTAAAAGTACTTCCATGCTAGCTGATGAAAAGCTATTGACCCATGCCTCCAAGTGCCTCACTCACCAAATCCCTCCCGACCCCTTCCCTGGAACTTTCTGCACCTTTCCATGATCCCATAACTAAAAGAGTGATGTCTAGCCTAACAGAGATATGCTCCAGGACTCTGTTCTGGTACACAAGTCTGGTTCCTTGCGACGGTTTGGTGCGCATGCAATAACTGTTATTTAATCTTTTAAACATGACCTTGGTTTATTGAAGCCAAGTGAGTAGCAAAAATGGCTGAAGCACCCTTGAAGGGAACTGTGAAAAAGTAGAGAATGTTTGCCCCATCTAAAAGGGGCAGCAGCTACTTAAGTCTAGCCAACTGTTCAAAGAATGCAGGCCCAGGATTGCCCTTAACTATTGGGACAATAAAAAAAAAGAAGCTGGACACAAAAGTTTGTTGTTGTTGTTGTTGTTTTTGTTGTTAAATTCTTCAAATTTTTAAAAATAACCAATTCATCTTCATACAAATGTGGTGTGGGCCAGGCGTGGTGGCTCACGCCTGTAATCCCAGCACTTTGGGAGGCCAAGGGGCGGGGGGGTGGATCACAAGGTCAGGAGTTCAAGACCAGCCTGGCCAAGACGGTGAAACCCCATCTCTACTAAAAATACAAAAATTAGCCAGGCGTGGTGGTGGGCACCTGTAATCCCAGCTACTCAGGAGGCTGAGGCAGGGAATTTCTTGAACCCGGGAGGCAGAGGTTGAGTGAGCTGAGATTGTGCCACTGCACTCCAGCTTGGGTGACAGAGTGAACTCTGTCTCAAAAAAAAAAAAAAAAATGTGGTGTAGGCCAAACAACATGCCCGTGAGCTAGATTTGGCTTACGGATATCAGTTTATGACTTCTGTGATAAGACCTCTCTGGTCCACATGGCCCTAGGAGGCCAATTCCAGAAGGACATTTGGAAACTTGCTGGCTTTTAAAGTTTCTACCTAATCTGACATAGTCACCTCTTCCAATAAGGTATTGACCAAGTTTACACTAAAGCTATTGATCTCTTAGAGAAAAGCTTCATCCACTGCTACTAGCAAAATGGTCATGTAAAGAGCCCAATATTTCAACTTTATAGTTTTTTTCTAACTACAAAACCAAGTAACCAAAAGCTTTGAAATGGTGCCAGATAATATGACTTTAAATGAAGTAGAGTTCTACTGAGAAGCTCCAGCCTATAGATGCTTTTCATATTTTATATTCATATTTGCATCTTCCATTGACATCTATTTTAACTTTTTCCTTTAAAAATGTTCTCAAGAAACTTGTCCTTTTTTAAAAGAATGGTTTTAAAAGGCTTTGACTGTGTGTATTCCAAATTTGCAATCCAATGTAAAGAAATACATTTCTTGAAGAAAATAAGACAAAGAAAATTCTGGAACTAGAGGCAGAAGGAGGGTCTGGTGAATATAAGATGCAAACATAAAGAGAGTTCCAGGGGCTCATAGCCATTTATGCACACTAAATTAACTTTAAAACTGAAAGGCAGTGGGCAGTAACTTAGGTGATAAAAGATTAATTCTCTTGGCTGAGGGTATGTTGCTTTTTCAATTTACCTTTTGGAAAGGAACAGAATAAATATGAAGACTACTGTTTTGGCAGTTAGCAAACATTCCTTTTAAGAACATGTTGAGGACAAGCCCTAAAAGACCACAGTGTTGAAATAGGAGGCAAGAGGAAAGCCTCAAGCCCTACCCAGCAGCCTGTGCACTAACTTGGGAAATTTCACCCATTATCCCCAGGTAATGGAGTGCCCAGAGGTGTTTTCCCAGTTCTTTCAAAAACACAAACCCCTGCTCATTTTAAGTTTCTTGCTATTACTGAAAGGAAAAATTGGAAACTCCTTAGCATGGCATAAAATGCCCTCAACAACCTGGCCCTGAGTCTCCCCTTCCTCCATTCTTACCTCTAATTTCTCTCTGTCTACTATCTAGGTACCCAAGAAGTCACCTGAACAATACTTACACACATTATGCTCTTTCACATTCCTACACTTTGTCTACCTTGCTTCCTCTACCAGGAATGTCCCCTCTCTCATCTTTCCCCTTCCACCTCACTGCTACCTGATCAGTCTTCTCTTGTCATCTTTAAAGACCCAACTTCTTTGGTCATCATTAAAGACACGATTCAAGTCATGCTTTCCTTTCTTCCTTTCTTTAGTATTATCTGACTCATTTCTGAGGTATAATAATTTCTGCTTCATTTCTGCATATTAACTATTTTGTACTTGAATCCCTCCAAGAAAAATCTTACCCGGATTGTCTTGAAATACTCAGTGTGCCCTCCCCAACACCCAGCAGTGGTGGAGTCCTCAGTGACTATGTCACTGAATTTCTCACTTAGTAGTGGATATGGCAGGAGAGAGCTGGCAGTCATTTCAGTGTCTCTTGACACTATCAGTCTGCTCTCAGTACCTCCCAGCCTCCTGGATACATGGAGTTGCACCATCTGGTACTTACAAATGAAGCCGATTGTCAATCGTAGATACTGGGACCTGAATGTAAGCAAGCCATTCAGCCTGCCTTCAGACTGATAATTTCCCTGGCCACTGAAAGAGATTTGGGAGCAATACTGCAGGACCTAGTAAGTGTTTCCTCGACCCTGGCACTGGAACCATGGATGCCAGTCTTGGCACCTTTCAGAACAAGAGCCTAGAAGTACTTCTAGGCTGTTCTTACCTAGTGGTGTACTGGATCCACCTATGGGCACTGGTTTTTGAATTCTCAGAAATTCCATAAGCCAATTATTAACATAGTCTTAACTACAAATTAAATTATGGCAACTTAAAATTAAATTATATTAGAAACAAATGTGATAAAACACTCAAGATCTGTCACTTCATGATCATTTTACTACATTTAATAATTATCTATGTTCTTCAGGTTACTTATGTCTCTTATGCATCTGTATGGCAAAAATACTACATAACAGTGGGCTACTGTGCCTCGCTTCCAAACTCTACTTTCAATCACATTGGTAACTTAAAGTTGGTCATGTTGGGAGTATTTACACCATGGACACTAGAAAAATGCTACAAGCCAGAGCCCCCCTTCCACCCACCACTGTTAAACATTTATAAGCACACCACTGAAAACAGTATTTCTCAATCAGCCTTGAGTAAACACAATCTGCACCCTGGTCATCACCCAGCCATTCCTAAACATCCTCCACTGTGTCCTGTAGTGATGTCACTGGCTAGCCTCATGGGCCTTACAGGTTGAAGTAGAACAGGTTACTAGCAGAGTGGGCTGTGATACTTATAGGATACCCTCTCAATTAGGCTTCTGAGCTGAGAGTGAAGGACTATTTTGCTCAAGACTGATCTTTTCTTGGAAGCTGGCATCCAAGAAAAGTAAACTGGCTTCCTGCTAAGTGCTTTGGAAGAGTTCTAACCCAATCCTTACGGCAATCAATTCTGTTCAACTTGAAGCCTTGGACCTCAGTCTCTCAATCATATCAGGAGAGGAGCTGATACTACCTGCAACCACAAACACTGAACTGGCAAGTTTAGGCTGGCATCAAAGTTCCAACATAACCTATGTTTATTGTATCCTGGCCCCTAATCACACCAGAGGAGGAGTCAATGCTGTGCCAACTAGGTAACTTAAAAATCCCACAGTCTAAGGGCCCTGGTGCTCCAGGACTATTCGTATGCTGCCCTACAGTGTGAAAAGGCAGAGCAGCTGCACATTTGCTTCTGCCGCTGTTTTCATGGGTTTCTTCAATGACTGCTACTCCAGCCAGCCTACTGTGAATGCTGTTGGGCTACTGTCCTTTTTTATAAAACATTCTTAAAGCAATTTATACATATTTCACTTTATTTACTTGCCTGTTTTTTTTTTTCCATCTCCTTTGGAGGTAGGAACCCATTTCATCCATTTAACACATTATGAAGCACCTACTCTGTGCTGTATACTGTGATATGTTCTGCAGACAATGATGAAAAAGGCAGACCTGGTGAGCAGCAGCCAATAAGCAGTCATTACAGAGAATCAATTTTAATTGGAACCAGCTACAAAAAATGACTGCCATTCACAGATTCTTCTTCGTACTCTCACCTGCATATGCGGATAAGCCTATTTCTATATGTAGCACCAGAACTTTCTCCTAATTGATCTCTCAGACTTCATATTTTCTCCCTTCTAATTTATTTTAGAAACTGAAGTGAGAGTCCTTCCTTAATTGGAAATGGTTACTCCACTTTTCAAGAGCACCTATCCCTCAGCTGCCTCTTCAATCAAATGAAAAGATATTAAGGCAATGAGGTGCAGTGCCACGTCAGCCAGATCTCCTTACTGTGCTCAGGACATCACTCACTCACTCCACAGCTGCATCTTTATTACAGCCAATCTGTCACATAAAACACCCCGCCTCTCCAGCAACCCACTTCCTTTCCTTCCTAATCTCCACTTAAGACCCATTTCATTAATGAAACCTGATACAGTTACCCTGCTTGGTCTGCACCACTCCAGGTACTCAAGCAGTCCCACTCAATTGGATCAAGTATCTTTCTTTCTCACTTATTCATTCATCCCCATTGGCAATTAAATACACAACAAAACATATTAACACATGCACAATAAAACATATTAAGAAAAATAAATCAGAACAAAGGAAAAGTGAGACCTGAGAAATAAGATAATGCCAGGGAAAATCTTATAGAAATAATGACATCAGACCCTGAAGAATTTATAATAAGTTGGATTGTCAGCTCCTGTTTTCCTGGTGGCCAAAGGAGATCAGAAAGCACAGTTATAAGATTTATACTGACCATATAAGAACATACCTGATTCTGAGGAGAAGTATAGTTTTTACTGCAGCATTGAGCATTTCTCCCACAGATATTACACCATTTTGCCCAAGGATCATTATAAAATGAAACAGTATGTTCTACATCATTGTTAAACTTATGATAAAAAATTTCATAGGGCTGCTTCTTATAAAGTGTAAATCAGCAGAGGCAATTCTCCAAGGTGGGTAACAAAATACTAAGCAAAGCCAAGTGGTTAATAAACACATTTTGGCCTCTGTCTAAATTCATATATTTTTAGTATTATTGTAGGAAGCACTGTGAAGCCAGAATTTAGCATCATCTATTAGTATTTATGTTGGGCCTTAGATTGTAAGTTTTTAGATGTTAGGGACTGTGTCATGAATATGTATTATATTGGTGAGCTCACAAAGTTAAACTATTATTATAATAATATTAAGCTACTATTTGGCTCTTTCACACTCATTCTTCATGAGTGTACAGTGGAGTTTTCCAGAGCCTACAAGACGTGATGATGCTCTGACAGCTAATGGGATGTGTTGTTTTAAAATTTTCTTAGTTTTAATTACTAAGACAGTAAGTATCAATAACAAAACCTCACATAAACAAAAGCTCTTTGGTGTCTTTAATAATTTGTAAGAATATATAAAGGACCCACAAGACAAAAAAAAAGAAAAAGTCTGGGAACCGCTGTTCTGTGTAGGTTACCAAGTAAGTATAGAAAAGTGTTTTACAAGTGACAGTGTTTGTGTTCTAAGGACTTATTATTACTAAAGTTTTCATTCTAAAGAGAGTCCACAGTTGGCACTGCTATATCAGTGGCTAGGAAGAAAAGGTCAACTTTAAACATAGTACTAATAATGACATTATTTTAATAATATATCCAATGTAGTCTTCACATTTTAAGAAAGATGCAAGGAAAGCCTGAAGAAAAAAGCTCCAAAAAGTGATAGGAAGGTTTGGGATTATTTATGCCAAAACTGTTTTCCAAACTAAGGACTGCATCAACCTGTGTTGAAGTGACAGTGACCATGGAGAGTGGAGTTATTTAGATCTAAGAATCCATGTCACCTGCAAGTATGTGTTGTCTAATATCTCAATAAATAAAAGCATAAAAGAAAGTATAAGATGTGAGGGCTTTTGTACTTTTATAAACAGAAGTTGATACTAAAAGGGGTCACATTTGAAAAGTTTGGGAACTGCTGGTCTAGAAGTCAAGGAGGCTAAAGTGATAGAATACACATAGATATGAGATATTTTCATGAGTACATTGCTGACAGACTGTTGACAAAATTCATGGAGAGCCATTAAGGTACGATATATAGAAAAATTCTCCAATGGCAAGGATTTTCAAATAGAAACAAGTCATTTGAGCACTGCAATGGATTTATTTTAATATTCTAAGGATGGCTGAGGGACAGTCTTGGGTGGCAGCTAGGTGGAGGGAAGTTGGACTAGAAAAATGACCCTTCAGTCTAAGGTTGTGTTTATTGTTCTGTTCCCTTTTCATCTTTCAACTTTAAAACTCTGCTTCAGAAATCAGCATCTGATTTCCCAAACAGGAAATGTCATCACTATTCCAGAGCCTCAAGAATAGTTATTAGCATACTCAATTCAAATGAGGAAGTTAGGTTTGGATCAAATATCTGAAATCACGATCTATTTCTACTTAAGGACATTCCCCCACAAGTGAAAAATGTGTATGATCTCTCAGGGCCTCACTCCAAATTCCAGTCCTAGGCTATACATTCCAGTGCACTGCCTTCAGATGTACCCTCAACAGCACAGATGGGCCTCCTTAGGAGGTAGCTCTACCAAGATAAGCTATAGGACCCAATTAGGGAAGGAAGACAGCAGTAACAGTGCCTCATACTTCTTCAGTTGCCCACTGATCAGCACAGGGACCTTGAATATAGGCAGGACTCTATAAATGCTCACCAAATTAGGTAAATGTGTTTATTTGTACAAAAATAGTGACTTTGACATCAATATTTATATATAAGAACTTTTGAGAGACAGTTTCCATTGGCTTAATTCCGCACATCCTTAGGAAAACATAGAAAGCAAAATAAAACAAAAACAAATCTACTCATTAAACAAGCATTTATTAATTGCCTACTTTACACAAAGCACTTTGTTAGATGCAATATAGATTTATGAGATATAGTACCTGACACAAGGCATTTGCATCCAAGAAAATGATAAGGAATCACACAGTTGAAAATTTTAATGCAATATTGATTATAAGGTTTTCTAAAAAATCGATTATTGGAAACAAGTAATACTTGTATAATTAACTAGCATTTTCATAGGAATGATGTCCCTGAACAGATACTTTTCAAAAGAAGTCATACACATGGAAAATAAGCATATGAAAAAATACTCACGATCACTATTCACTAGAGAAATGCAAATCAAAACCACAATGAATACCATCTCACACCAGTCAGAATGGCTATTATTAAAAACTCAAAAAAATAACAGATGCTGGCAAGGTTGCAGAGAAAAAGGAATATTTATATTGCTGGTAGGAATGTAAAATTAGTTCAGTCACTATGGAAAGCAGGATGAAGATTTTTCAAATAACTTAAAACAGAACTGCTATTTTACCCAACAATCCAAGGAATATAAACTGCTCTACCATAAAGACACACACACACGTGTGTTCACTGAGGCTCTATTCACAATAACAAAGACACAGGATAAACCTAAATGCCCATCGACAGTAGACTGGATAAAGAAAATGTGATACATATACACCATGGAATACTATGCAGCCATAAAAAATGAGCTCATGTCCTGTGCAGCCACATGGATGGTGCTGGAAGCCATTATCCTAAGCAAACTAATACAGGAACAGAAAACTAAACACTGCATGTTCTCATTTATAAGTGGGAGCTAAACACTGAGTACACATAAACACAAATAAGGGAATAATAGACACTGGCACCCACTTGGGGGTGGAGGATGGGAGGCGGGTGAGGACATAAAAATTAACCTATTGGAAACCATGTTTATTACCTGGGTGATGAAATCATGTATGCCCCAAACTCCCATGGCATCCAATTTATCTATATAACAGACCTGCACATGTACCTCTGAAACCAAAATAGAAGTTAAATTAAAAAAACATGGGAGGTGTTAGGATTAAGATGGCAGATAGGGGCAGAACTAGCTTGCAAGCACCTGCTCGGCACACAGAGCAGCATGTGAAGATTCACATCGTGAACTTTTGCTCCAAGAACTACCACAGCAACATACTAGGAAAGCTGAGAGAATCCACAGACCCTTTGAAGGAACTGTATTGCTGCTGCAGGCTCCCTGAAACACTGAAACACTGAAACACTGAAAAACTGTTGAGTCTGCTTGCTTTCTCAGTGGGGATGCTGGTGGTCTGGGGCAAGTTCTCAGGCCTGGTCTCTGGCTGCTTGGAAATAGACTCGGTGCTGTTAGAGGGGCACAGTGGAGTGAGACCGGCCTTTGGACTGCTGGTCCTCTATTAAAATGCACATACGCCTGAGAGAGTTAGCACATTCATAATACTTCATAAGTCATATCTCAGCATTAATTAGTTTATCTGTTTCTTTCAATGGACATCAGTTTAAGACACAAACAGATGTTGAGGTGGAAGAGAAAGGTCAAAGTCTGGAGCTCTTTTGGGAGGGGCAGGAGGGTAAGGGGGCTGCAGAGGGATTCCCTGGTAGCAAGGACAGTGGACAAGTGCTGAGTCTGAGGGGCATGGGAAGGATCTGGAGACAGGGGAGGTAGACCCTCACAGAGAGAACTTTGGAGGCTTTTAGATGCTGAAAACTTTGGCAACTGCATGATATTCCCTAGATAATTCATCCGCAGATTAGTGGAACAGTCGTTGATAGATTTCCCCACCCCTGCAGGATAGTGGGAAATACCAGCTCTTCTTCCTCACCTTCCATCCCTTCCAATTGCAGCTATAAGAACTAGCTTACTTTTAATAACAGTCAAACAGTTTAAAAACCAAAGATCCTACCCACTTGTTCTGAAAGAGAAAATCAGACTGGAGAATGACAGAACAAGATCCACGAGAGCCAGTTGTCTCAGACAGGGTCAAAAGTTCACTTCTTGAACCTAGCCGCTGCCACTCCTTTGATGACCAAATGCGAAAAGCGTCTGCCCCATTTCTGGGCATTATCAGTGCTGTCAGCAGCCTGCACAGCTCCTACAGACAACCTTTGACAATGTCACAGCTGTTTCCTCGGCTGCCAAAACCGCTTAAACTTGCAGGGTTCCCTGTGTTCTTTTTAATCAGGGCTGGAAACTAAAGCTAACGAAAAACGATTCAGCTCAAGTGTTTTTCATTTTGATTGCAGAAGTGTACATTTGCCTAATGCAGAATGCTTCTGTACAGAGTTCCCTTTTAAAGACTGTGAGGTGGGTGGCCAACAGGGAGTTCTCTCCTGTTCAGATTTTACTGTGCTGAACTGAAAAACAAGTTGCTAGGCTTGCATCAGGAAAATCAACTGTAGTCCCTGAAACAATTGCACAGCTGGATAAAGAAATCCAATAGAGGAAGCAAGTGGTCATTTCACTTCTGTACACCTTGTTCCAGCCTCACCAGTTCTAGGCACACAATCATGTTTCTGAGCCTGAAGATCCATTCAAAGTCACCTGTTAGAATGTCAATAAGCATGTATGAGTAACACTGCTTAATATCAAGATGATCTCTTTTTAAGGCTGCTCTACAGTCACATTTCTCACAGCAGAGTTTAAGTGGCAAAAACTGGATAACTGGTTGTAATAGAACACTTTTTAACATCCTCCAGTTAGTGTGTAATCTGAGTATGTGGCAAAACTGAATGATCTGTGGTTGTTTTTAAGGAGATAGTGGCTTTTGAATATTGAATGGTGTTTCCATTTTCTTGATTCCCATCTCTCTCATGCTGCCAACACAGCAGTCTTCCCCACAATAAATGCCAATAAGCAATGGAAGAAAGAAAATAAAAGAAATCACATTGAGTAGCTGAGTAGAAAACACTAGTTTAAAAAACTTTCCCCAGCAGAGACATTTCTCCTTCCCTCCTGATTTTAATCCTTAAATCTCTAAATGGTTATATGTAAACTCTCCTGAAATCTTTATTATTATTATTATTTTGAAACACTACATTTGAAAGTAGAAGTTGTCTCTAGCTTAATACTTTGACCAACTGCTTAGTGTGTGTTCAGAACAAAAAAGCATATTCATATATGTACTTGCCCAGCTATAATTGAGAGTAAAGAGCAATTACTTCTCACTTATTCTCACCTTCTCATTTTATATGTCCCTCATTCTTTTCAGTGAAGCTAGGATAATGCCAGGCACACAACATGCTCCCAATAAGCATTTATGGAGGAATGAATGAAATACCTAGCTAATGTTGCCTTTCTTCTCTCCAACTTCCCAATGACTTACTGTAGACTCCTAGGGTCCCAGAGCCATTCACCAGTGTTTTCACCTCCATATGGCCCTCTTTGGCTGTGAATTTCTCACCGCCATCTCTGTCTACCTGAACTTAATGGTCTTTATTTCACTGGCTCTTTCCATGTAATGGTAACCCATCTGATGATTTGCTACAGCAAGGTTGTAATTTTAAGATGTGTTACTTATTCCAAGCATAATAACTTGATGGAAAGAAATCACCTCCACATTAAGCATCATGCATGGAAACCTGTCAATCCTCTTATATGTTGCACAAATGACCTTTTAAATATTCACAATGCACTAAAAGAAAAAGGTCAACTTAACACTGAAAAAGATAACACAACTACCTATATATATTCCATAGACTATTTTTTCAAGATGACACAATAATCAATAGTTCAGAGTTTTTCCATTTAAAAGATAAAGCTATAAGCTGAGGTAAATTTTGTCTGATCTCACAAAACTCTAAAATACTATGAAGACAACAAAAAAGATTATTCCACTCAGAGAAGAAAGGAAGGTAAAAAGAAACTCTTACAGAATTTTCTTCTTCTTGGGCAAAGACTGGAGACTATTGAGGGAATGTATTAATAAAACTTTAGTATAAAGCCAATAGGACAATAGGGCATATTTTCAAAGCTAACGATAAGTTCAAATGTTCACTATCAGATTAGCTATGTCCTAGATACTGAAAGCATAAATGGAACAATAAATGGTTATTTCTTTGGATTTTTGGAAGACAGAAGGTAGGAGATACTGAATGTTTAACAGGTTAAAGATGGTGAATTTTTAAAACTATACCTTTGACCTGAATCCCCATCAATATTTTAGAATGGTTAGATTATTTCTATGAGCCCAGAAAGGAAACAACAGGTCACTTGGAGTCAACATGGCTTCACTAAGAACAAATCATTATAGGAAATGTACTTCCTTTCTTTTCATGAAAGGATTATTGAAATATGGTTTAGGGCAGTGTTGTTCATCTAATGTTTTTCAATTTCGGTGAAGCAGGTGATGTAGTTTCTCATAATATGTTGTAAGTAAAATACGTTACTGTGGCCTGAGTAAAGATAAATGAATTCACCAATGGTTAAACAAATGACTCAATAAGTTAATTACAGAATCCTGAAAAGCCTGGGGCATAATTTTCAAGTGTAGTTGACAAAGCTATGAATTTGGTTTTGTTATAAAGGCTTTGGTAGAAAACAAAAAAGGACATTCATATGGATTTATCAAACACATGGATGAGAGATAACTGGTAATTCAGTTATAGAGGAAAAAAAGGGCAGAATTTCCAGTCAGAAAGATCTCATTAGAGTCAACCAATGGATTAAAATGAACAAAATACAATTTACTTTGGAGAAAATATAAAGCCTGAGTTTGAATTCAAAATTCTACTGCAAAACTATAGGTTACTTTTTATTTATTTATTTATTTTGAGATGGAGTTTCGCTTTTGCTGCCCAGGCTGGAGTGTGGAGTGCAATGGCGCGATCTCGGCTCACAGCAACCTCTGCCTCCCGGGTTCAAGCGATTCTCCTGCTTCAGCCTCCCGAGTAGCTGGGACTACAGGCGTGTGCCACCAAGCCTGGCTAATTTTTTTGTATTTTTAGTAGAGACGGGGTTTCACTGTGTTAGCCAGGATGGTCTCTATCTCCTGATCTCGTGATCTGCCCGCCTGAGCCTCCTAAAGCGCTGGGATTACAGGCATGAACCACAGCT
This sequence comes from Pan troglodytes, assembly GCF_028858775.2. NCBI lineage: Eukaryota > Metazoa > Chordata > Mammalia > Primates > Hominidae > Pan > Pan troglodytes. Next base: position 70,204,243 of record NC_072402.2, read on the forward strand.
CCCAGCCAAAAGTATAGGTTACTTCTTACCACCATCCACCACTGCCTGACCTGCAGCTGGCAAATACAATCACGGAAGCCTCTTAACATCTGCAGAATCTGCATCAGTATGATCTGACTTAAGGCATAATTTTATTTTGAAAATGAGATTCAATGCAGAAAGCAAATTTTCACAATTTTAAACAATATACAATTTGACCTTGAAAATCTTAGTCTCCCTGACTCAGCCCTCTCTGGCAAAGACAGATATCTGGCCAGGAGAAAAGACAAGTTCATTCACTTATCAGAAGCTTGGCCCTCAGTCAATGGGTTACCCTTCCTGGGCGATTATAACTCACAGTAAGGGGTAGACATGTGACCCAGAGTGTGGAAGAGACAGGAGTGGAGTAGTAGCATGGGAAGACAAGGTGATGGTGGATAGGGAACACGGTTCAGCTCCGGGGAGGGCATATGGTCCCATTTCTCTAAGCTTCTTACCTTGTTTTCACTTAGTTTGTGGTCTCCCTGTGCCAGGGTAAGAGTTTGTGGGAGGAATAAGTCAAGTCTCTGTTTCTTAAAAAAAAAAAAAAAAAAAACCCCAAATCTTTCCTCAAATTCACATTCCGATACGAAAGAGAAGGGAGCAAAACCTTTGCCAGTAAACAGAAAGATCAGGCAGTTATATTTGTGCAGGACTCCCAGGGAAGAAGGAGGTGGAGTTTAGACTAGCGATAAGTTCATAGCTTCCAGCCTCGGGGTGGCTTTCCCTGACCCTCTGGTCTTGGGAGTTCTGGACCAAAATTTATCCTTTCTGGCTTTAACAAGGGAAAAGCAAATCAAAACCAAAAAGAGAAAGGGGAAAAGAAAACCTCCCAAGTTACCAATCTTCTGTTTACTTTATTCCTTGTCTTTTAGCCCATCTATCCCTCTGAGATGGTTGCTTTGTTTGGAGGAAAAGAAAACTATTTCAATAAGATCCCTAAGTATTTCAGTTTCTGCAGTATCCTAGCCTTATACTGTCCTCAGAAAAGCATAATGCCTTCATGGGGCTTCTTTATTGCTTTTGCTTTGTTTTTGTTCACTTGTTTGTCCTGACTGTAGACACATGTTTTTAAATTTATTTCATATAATAGAGATCCTGTTTAAAAATGCTTGCTGCCAAACTTACAAATGTCTTGATAAGAAAAAATAAGCCCAGCTGTAGTTAATTTTATTCAGAGAGTTTTTTTTTTTCAGTGTGTATTACTTTTGGGTTCAGTATTAAAAATGGTGAGACTGACCTCAAATATTGAACAACTCTCAACAGCTCAATATTTTGACCCTCTATCCCCTTTTCCTTTTCATGTTATTTATAAACCATTTCTCCAACAAATTTATCTGCTATACCCAGTGCCACGTGCTCAGGCTTTTTTTAGTCCTAAATTCTGCACCTTCATTTGGCTTTGGCTGTAGTCCCAGCCCTCTGGCTCAGACGTAATTCATGGCCTGGCAAGAAGGGCCCTTTGAGGTCAGTGGGGCCTTGGTGAGGGTGGGGGAAGAGCAGAGGTCTGGAAAGACACCCAAAAGCACTGAAGTCCCGAGGCTTCACTCTGCTTTTGGATTTTGACATACATTTTGCTTTCATGCAAGTCACCTGTACAAAATTGAGCAGCTAAGAGCAACAATTAATTAAATAAGACAAGTAGGTTTTGCAGATTAAACTTCTCTCCTAAAAGCATACATGATAGTCCCTTAATCTAGATCCCTAAATCCAACTGTCCTATCTTATCATCGAGCCAATTTCCATCTTCCAGAAGAATTACCCATGCAAAGAGAATAATCCATTACAAAGTTAAAACCCATTTATTGAGAAAAAAGCTTTTTCTTGCCATAAAGCCCATTACTGTTGGATACAGTCATGTTAGCTGAAAAGTGTACTTTACCCAAAAGCTTGGCACCCCTGAAGTATGCACATTTTCTTTTCTTCTAAATATTTTTAGTGACAATTCTTAAGTTGGGAGGAAGAAAAATAGGAGTCAGGGATAGATTGGGAGGCAAGCATAGTGGGGTTAGAGAAGGAGAGGAGGAGGAGGAGGAGGAAAGGAAAACATATATCTGAATCCCACCAAACTGAATGTCTTCTGGGTTCTCTTTCTTTAGTTTTATAACAATAATAGCTTACATATATTAAACATTTGTGTGCCATACTTTTGGACTTTCTTTATATGTATTAACTTATTTAATCCTCACAATAATTCTGTGTGTTAGACACTATAGTTATCTCCTTTTACATATGAAGAAACTGAGGCACAGAGAAGGGAAGCAACTTCTCTGAGGTCACAAAACTAATCCAGGTAGAGCCAGGATTCAAATCCAGTCTATTTTCTTAACTGCGTTCAGCTTTATGCCTTCATGTTATCCAGCCACCTATAATAGTTGCCAGGTTAGTAATGTTAGCTTAGATATTCTTCCCCTTCTCAATCTTACTAGCTCCTTTTTTTTTCTAAGTTTCTTATAAGCATTACCTTTGTACATGTACTGAGTATTTTATGCATCTTAAAATAAAAATATTCCTTGGAATCCTGAAACTTCAGGGGGGTTAAAATTTGGGAGATTAAGTTTTCTTTAAAAATTTTTGATTCAAAACAAGTAATCTATGACAAAAATAACAAACTTTAAAAAACGTGCAGCAAAAAGTGTGTGGCTGTACTTCTTAAATCCTGCTCATCAGCGCTTAGCTGCAGAAAGAAAACACAGGAGGTTTTTTGGAACATTCCAGGTGTGGAGATTGGATAGCAGCTGGCTGCCTGGAGCTCAGCCTTTAGCCATCTAGCCAGACATGCCCTACACCCTAAAACTCAAATTCACACACATAAAATAAGATGTCATTATTTACACAGGACTATTTGTTTTATAAAAGGCTTAATCTAGGGTCCTTTTACCTGTAACAGTTTAGTGTTTGTCTATAGGCTATTTATGAACCAGAAAAACTACAAGAAAGAAAACCCAATGGAAGGAATCCTCTGAGCTGAGTATCAGAAAGGAAGGCAAAACATCATTCATGCAAGCCAGTGGAAAACCAGATCCAACCAATAGCTATTTAATTTTAATTAACATGATTTTTATCTGACTATTCAGGGGCTTAAACTGTTGCACAAATCAAGGTTCAGCTCATACAGCTGAAAGGATACCTCATCGTTGAGGAATCCTTTGGACAAGCCTGCTCAATTGAGGCACAACTGACGTTCATAGAACTGTATTTACCTGGCCAAGGTAACAACATTTTTAAATGGTCAGAGAACAGGGAATTGGAATCCAGATCCTAAGTATTACTCTTTCCGCTCTTTACCAGTCATGCAGAGAATGAAGGGTATGTCTGAGACTGAAAGCAAATTCTCTTACTATAGAGAGCTGTATTTTCTACCATCAAAGAGAAAGAAGGCAGTTCTGTACATGCACATGTGTGTGGGTGTGTGTGTGTGTGTGTACATTCTAGTTAAGAAGTTGAATAATATGTATGAGTGTTCTAACAGCAATAATGATATGCAATACTAAGAAAAGAAAAATCAGCCAAATGAAATCTTAGATTGTTTATGATACTTAAGGAAAAATATATTTATAACACATCACTTACCATGATATTAACAATCAAGGATAAAACTATGAAAAACCACTACACAAAAAGGGTTAATAATTGTGCAGAATGCTGTGGGGGAAAGACACACACATACACAAAACACACACACGGTTTATATCGGTGTTTGGAGTACGAGTTCTGCCCTATTGGTTAACATAGATAACTATTTAGTTTCTTCAAAGCTTGAGGGAGTATACGGCACCTGCCCTGTGAAATCTAGTCTCAACTTTGCATCAGTGCTGTGACTTTTGCAGTCTTTTCCTCCCACCCAAACGTACCCGCATTCCTGCCATGTTCCTCTGCTAAAAGGAGTAATTGGAGATTATGCAGAGACACACTGATTATTAAACATTCATTTAAAAAAAAGCTGAATGATTTTTGCTATAAATTTAGTACCTCGAGCCTTAATAACATTTACCATGCAAGTTATTATTTATTACTTCACGGAAGACTAAATAATCACTAAACACCAAAGAAGCACATTAAAAAAAATACATAAGGGTTTTCCATCAGCCAGACCTGAGTTCTAGTGCTAGCTTTTCCACTTGCTTTGTGACATACTACAATCTTCTTAAACTCTCTTAACTTCAGTGTCTCCTGGAAAAAAGAAGACTACTAACAGACCTCAAAGAGACTTGGAGGCACAGTAGGAGAACACAGTGTCCTTTACATTGTCAATTTTCAGTTCATGTGAACTCCTTTCACCTGGCGACTGGAAGCTTCTAAACTGTAAGAATTTATATATATGTATCTTTATTTAAAGATATATGTATCTTTATTTTTTGCAAGATTTGGAAAATTCAAAGGTTAGGGAAGGCAGGAAAGAACCACCTTCTTTTGCAAGAAGAAGAATTTGGGTAAATGACAAAAGAAGAAAATGAGGGACACAGAAACGAAAATATCCCAAGGGTAATGTTTTCCAGGTAGATTTTTGAAACCTTTAAAAAGCCCATGAATAAATGCCAGGGTCTTTACAAAGTTCTGCTCTAAATGTAACTTGTGTGCAAATAGTGTCCAAACAGCTGGAGGCCATCCTAACGATTTCTGGCATAGCTGTAGTCTGTAGACATCATGCTGGGGACCTGCGCTGACTTGTGTGAACTGGCCAACTCAAACTGGTCACTTTCCCGCTGTTCCCAGTTAAATATTTTGCTGCTTGTCAGCACTTCCACTAGAGGGCAGCAGGTGGAAAGAAGATGTCAAAATAGATTAATGCCGATGTTTGGCAATAGCAATTGTCAAGGTGGAACGCAAAGTAATGGGGGTGCAAGGGCCTAGTTGACTGAATGGAAAAGGTAAGATCTTGAGTAATTAGTGGGTTTCCATTTCTAAGTGAAGACAGAAATGGGAGAGGAGAAGGAGTTTAATGTCAGTAGAAAGCTGAAGCAAGGCTTCCCAAACTGGCTAATCTTCAGACTCATGTTTGGAGCTTTCGTCAAACAAACAAGCACACCTAGCACAGAAAACACTCCAGAGCATCATTCTGTTGCAGGATTCTTCAGGTGTTGCTTTTCCAGCCGGAAACCTTTGTGTTTCCTTTTTGTGGCTGGTGGCACATTTGCCCAAGTTTTGCTTGGGCCCACTGGGCTTGTTCTGCCAATGGCCTGGTAGGCTATGCTCGGGTTGTGCTACCAGCATGGACCCCACGCCTGCCAAGGGCAAGCCAGGCATGGAGCAATGAGGGATACGTGAGTGGGTAAGCATGGGGTCCGGCCACTGTGCACAGCCAAGTACACCAGCTTCCGTGGTGGGGTGAGCAGCTCCAGGCACCAGCACAGGCACCAGCTCCATGCAAGCCTGCGGCTGCATCTGATGTACGCAAATGGCTTCCACCGTGGGCAACTGCATCTGGACGAGGGGAATGTGGTAACGCCTGGGAGCTTGGAGATGACAGAAACCTCAGAGCCCCCAAAGAGGGTGTCACACAGGTCTGGGCTCCCCAAAGGGCTGCAGCTCTTCTGTTCTTGTCACCTACAATGTGGTGGGCAGGGAAGGCATGTCTCAGCCCTGTTCGTGTTACAGCTCTTTCAGTCCTGCTATTAAGTGGGTCCTGAGTTCTTGTCCCACATCCAGGAAGAATGAGATACACAGACAACTGGAAGGTGAGCAAGGTGAAGAAGTACTTTACTGAGTGACAGTACAGTTCTCAGGAGACCTGAAGTGGGTAGCTCTTATCCATAGGCAGGTCATCCCGACATCTTCCCGAGTCTGGGTAACTCCAGGGATTTTATGAGATTAGAAGGGAGGAAGTGTGTGCTTATTGGTCCATGGGTGGCTATGGGAAGGCCTGGATAAAGCACCATAAGTTCTCACTCCCAGCCAAGGACTCCACTTGGAACTGATAGCTCAGCCACCAGGCTTCCGGCCATCCCTGGCTTGAAGGTGGAGCTTCACTGGGGACTGGCCTCTTTCTGCCCAGGAGCCTGTCTGCCTTCTGCCACCATCTACATGTCATCCACATCACCCAGGCTGTTCATGCCAAGGGGCACCTGCAGGCCTGCGCTGAACAACCCCTCAGTGCCCTCTCAGTCTCCCTCTCATGCTGGTTGGTGTCCAAAGTCCAGAGAGTGCCAATGTGCCAGGGAGCTGGTGTGTCAGCACTGCCCTGAGTGTGTGCACACCTGACCAGGTCATGACAGCATCCAGGCTTGGCCATGACTTTGCTTCACCTTGGAGCGGGTGCTGGGTGCAGGTGCAGGGAGAGGCCAGGGAGTGATAGCAGGCACTTCCAAGCCTGCAGGAGCAGGGGGTGCTTCCTGGGCCCCTGAGAGCACAGGGATGCCCAGGTCTGGAGGCACAGATGGGCAGCTGCAACTGTGCCTGAAGAGCACTGGGCTTCACACCTGCCAACTCAGAAGGGTCAGGCTTCCCACCTGGCAGCTCTGTGGAGGGTACAACCCCAGCCGCACCTCCCCCACTACAGCCGGCATCTTCACAGCAGCGGCTCCAGACGGGCCACTGCTGCCATCAATTCCAGATTTTCCACATCAGAATCTCTATGTATGAGGCTTCAGAATTTGTATTTTTCAGAAAACTCCCAGCTTATTCTAAGGAACAGCCACAGTTGGTCTAATATAGGACCTCTGAGGTCCCTTCCAACTTTCAGAAGACCAACTTCACTAACATAATATATGCTTAATGCAACCTTCAAAATAATGGCAAACTTGTCTATTCCACTAGCAACCTGTCTTTAGAGAAAGAAAGGGCAGAGGTAACTAAGATTTCTACAGTGTGGACTGCAACTTACAGTTTTCACAATTCCATAACAGACACAATCTCTCTTAACCATTTAATCCTCACAACAAGCTTGCAAGTAGGAAAATTCTAAAACTCCACTGACAGTTGGAAAACCAAGTTCCAGTGAGGCTGCCTTAGGGTGGTGAGTCCAGAAGCCATGACTTTTGACTGGAGTTTATTCCTCTCCATCAAAATGTGCAGTGCCTTTTCAATTCCGTTCTGACTCTGGACTTATAAACAATCTTTTAATCAAACAATTTAGAGGAGCTCTAAGAATGATGGCCAAGTCCAAGTTATGTGCAGAATAAGAATGGAAGCAAGCATAAGAAAGAGATTTGTGATGGCAATCAAGAGACGCATCCTCATCTTTTCTGCTGGTGCTGCAGGAAGCAGAAGGAAAATACTCAGTGGTAATTTTCAAGGAATACGAAAGATGAATGAGGGTGGGTGAGGAGTCAGGGGCCACACTTCTGCCACTGGAGAGAGGACAGTGATTTTATAAGGGTCTTGTCTGAACATAATTCATAAACTTCAAAATCTTCTTTCTGCTGAGGACCACTCTGCAGTGAGGGAATAAGCAGGTATTTCCTATTTTGTCATGTTTCAAACAGATTTTCAAATAAATTTTTTCAACTAAAACACTTGCTGTTAAATGCTAACCGATTGAGAAAAACACACCAGAGAAGGAGGTTGTGAGTCTTGGTCCTACCTCTGACAGTAACTGCTTGAAATCTTGGCTACATCGTTTAATTCTCTGGGCCTCGGCTTCCTCATCAGTAAACAGTGAGGACTGGTCCTGAGGCTTCTAGCCAGAGAGATCACAAAGATATTTAGTTTAGTTTCAACTTATTTTTAATTAGTTTCTAACATTTAGAACCTAGGAGACTCATATAAAATATTAAAGATCAACTTTTGGGTATACTCAGATGAGGAACAAATGGGGCAGTTTTCCATAGCTCTTTCCACCTTATAAAATACTAGATAATTTATTATTTTTGTAGCCTATTGTCTGCCTCACATGCATGTCCTCCACCCCACAAACACACATATATCTCACTAAATCAAGCAGCATGACCATAGAGATTTTTATCTCTTTTGTTCATTGAGGCATTGCAAGCACCGAGAATAGTACCCAGTAAATAATAGGTCATCAATAAATATTTGCTGTGTTAATTAACTTTAACATTAAATTACAGTTTTTTAAGTACAGTTTTTTCAAGTGAGGAAAGCTGAAGGCAACCAGATCAACCCAGATATAAGACATAAATATGTTCACTGAATCATAGTACGGATTTTATAGTGAGCTGTCAAATATAAAGGCTACTGATATATAGTTCTGCCTATATATGGTATGTTTGTTTCTCATAATCAAGTTGTGATTACAACTAATATTGGGGGAAATTTTCACATGAAAAACTTGAATATACCAATAGATCCCCACCTGTCAGCTGTTTGTTTCACTTGTAATGATTTAAAAAAAAAACAGCATGGCATGGTTATTTTAAAGGCATGTGACAGTTCAGTATGTGGAATGTTCCACATTAATGTAACCTTAAATATGGCAGATTGATTTCTCTAGTGGTAAAAAGCAGGTTTTAAGACTGATGAAATTTAATCTCACACCAATAATATGAACAGCTGGCTTTGCAGTTATCATACTCTCCTATGCTTCCTTTAATAAATGTTCATGGATGTCTCCCAGTGCACTGCCTTTAATTCTTAGGGCTGTCAAGGGAGAAATGAAAGGAAGCATTTGTTAGAAGCACTCAAATATGACCATGCATTCATGGGGATTTGTTAACTGATGTTTAAGTTGTTGCATTTCCCATAAACAAGCATGAGTGACAGGCTTTAAGGGTGATCTTCCAAAACAAATGTGACTCATAACCATTAGGGCAGCACATGCTAACAACTCATGTCCTAATCAACCTCTGAGTGCTCCCTGGAGCATGGAATTGGTCAAATTGTAGAAGAGGTTTAAAGAAGAAAATGCTGCAACGTTTCATGTAAATATGGCTCCATCAAGCATGACAGCTTTTATGTGGAATTTCCGTGGTAATGAGTATTTAATGTAGAATACCCTGGAACAAGGTTAGGAAATTCTGGTAGGTTAGTGAATCTCTTTGTCAATCTCTTTGGTACCAGCAGATAATTACTTAGGCAGAATTATATCTATCTATCTATCTATCTATCTATCTATCTATCTATCTATCTATCATCATCATCTATCTATCTATCTATCTATCTATCTATCTATCTATCTATCTATAGTGTCAGATTTAGAGTTTAAAACAGGTTTTCTTGATAGCCTGAATGTTTCTTTTAGAATCAACAGAACTAAAACAGACCTAATTCTTCCACTTGAAGAACATACTGAGGAATGAATTTCTGCTTTGACCTATTATTATTCCCTAATGTCTCTGATATTTATTGCTGTACTTAGTGAAATCTGAGTTGTATTTTTTGCTTTCGTTTTTATTTTATTATTTTTGTTTGATTGTTGGCTATCATTGGAGCAGGTATGAAAAAGGGGAATTAACAGCTGTCTGACAACTTCAATTCTTAAGTTGCTCATTTAGATTTGATACCACTTCAGTACTGTCCCTGAGAAATGACAATTATGAACCTTAACTACTTCTAGATTTAAAAACTACATGAATATATGACATTGTATAAAAGAGTATTTAGTTACAATTAGTTAATTGGTAATTCCTATTATAGAGCTTCAACTGTATGGTCCAGTTGGTTTTCTCTGATTTCATTCAAAAGGAGTCTTTTCTTTCTTGGGGTTCCCATAACTTTTTGTACATGTTACATACACACATTCATTAAGGCACATCTGACATGATCTCTCTTTTTCTTCTAACCTCTTTGTTTACCTGGCAAACCTTTGAGCCTCTTAAGGTTAATTTATTTATGGGTCTCCATCATCTGGCTCAAAAAATCTTAGATGAGTAACAAATGAAAAGAAGAGGTGTAATGTAACTATATGTATGAGTTTTACTTTTTAAAAAATATAAACAAGTTTTATCTAATTTGATCCCCACAACAATCCTGGGGACTGTCAGTTCAATATGCAACTACCAGATCTAGACTGTGGTTCTCAAGCAGGAGCCATTTTGACCCCTAGAGAACACTTAGCAATGTCTATAGTTGTTTTGGTTGTTGCAACTGAGAAGGGGGGCTACTGGTATCTAGTGGGTACGAGGTCACAAATGCTGATAAATATGCTACAATGCACAGGACACGCCTCCCACCATAGAAAAATTATCTAACCTAAAATCTCAATAGTGCCAAGGTTGAGAAATCCTCATTTAGCCCCTTGCTTTCTGAAAACTATTGTAATCATATGTTCTGTGAGCTCTAGTTCAAAAATATTTTTCTGATTAAGTATATCATATAGGAAATTTACTTAACGTACTATATAAAACTACTTCTTGCATTGAATCATCTTCCTCAAAAATATACAAACAAGCTAACCACAAACAGAGGAACAGCAAGTTCATGGTTTGATTCCGAACTGTTGGACGCAGACAGGATGAATGCTTGGTTTGTCAATCCTTTTTGTATTTAGAAAAGGCTCTTGGGTGTAGCTAGCACCTGGGTACTTCCATGCATTTCAAGAAGAATGAATTCATTGTCTGAACTCTTTTACAAAATGTATAAGTTCAGCTGTTTGTTAATATTAAAGTTCCTAGGAGAACAGCTAAAGAGGACTAGGTGGATTTAAATATCAGTTGTTTAAAACAAACCCCAGAATCAAAACTAGCAAGTTCATTCAATCATTTTCCTTTGAGAAAATGGTACATGAATGTGGGGAAGTAAGCATGAAATGATGGCTCTGCAGTCATGTACACAACTATAAAGGGGTAGCCAGAAATACCTTTCGTTTCGCACAACTGAACATCTATCAGTTATTTTAAAAAAAGATTTCCTAAGTAGATATAATGGAGTAAACCATTTGAATCTTTTTATAACTCAATCTCCAGCAGTAACTGTGTGTTCCAGTGAATATCAATTCAAATAATACACTAGGGCATAGACCAGGAAGAAAGGAACCTTAGGAATCATCTTGTCCACTGGTTTTCTCCTTTTTTATATTTGCTGAATTAGTCATTCAAATATAATCTCATGTGGAAACTGTGTATGATCAAAACAATTATATGAAGCTGTATTTGGGCATACATTTCCATGTACTTCCGTACAGAGTACCCTGGCAGGTCAGCCCTGCACACCCACGCTTTAACTCTAGTCTTGCCTAACCTAGAAATTCATTCTACTTTCAGATGATTGTAATTGGCCTAAAGTATTTTCTCAAAAAAGCAACCTAATTTTCCTTGTTCTTCCTCTCTTGATGAGAAGGTAAACAAAGAGGAGATTGGTCTCTACTGAAAACCTCTTACCAGTAACTATACCAGGTATTGTACATGCTATCTCATTTAATTCTCATGGATGGCTTTCTGAGCAAGAATTAAGAAAATCACTCCCAGCATCAGAATCAACTCACCAAAGACCTACTTGCTGTATTAATCAGATTTAATTTTATTAGAAGCACAGGAACTAGAGTAGTACAATTTCATCAAACCCATCCTTTAAACACTGATTCTTACAACTATAACTATATAACAGTATCCCATTTTATAAAGGTTTATGCTATTATGTCTTAAACATTAGAAACATCTTCAAGATAGTCATTATTAAAATTATCTGTAGCTTCCAAAATTTCCTTGTGCAAATAAACCGCTTCTTTTAGGCATATATTGTTATAAATAAAATTCTACATGTCAGTTTAGTTTGCATGTTTATTCAGGCCTCAGGGTTTGCAATAATAACTCAACTTGAGGACAATAACAGTAGTTACTGAATACAATTAGCCTATTGGTAATTCCAATTATAGGAATTATATATAATAATTGTATAGCGCTCCCTATAATTATAGGAATTTTACATAATTATTACCAATTACCAGTTGACTAATTGTATTCAGTAACTGCTTTTCCTGTGTAGTAATCTCAATACGTGCTTTACTTGTGTTACCTCATTGAAGCCTTTTTAAACAAGTCATTTTCCTCTGACTTAAGAGAGAAGAAAACTGAGGCTCAGAGAATGTAAGAAACTACCAAAGTCACTGTAGCAGATGCTGTCAGTGCTTTGGTGATGTAGATTGATCTCTTTGCCTTTATTTTGTTTTACTTTACTTTATTTTATTTTATTGATTTTTATTTTATTTTATTTTATTTTATTTTATTTTATTTTATTTTATTTTATTTTATTTTATTTTATTTTTTGAGACAGAGTGTTGCTCTGTTGACCAGGCTGGAGTGCAGTGGCACCACCTCAGCTCACTGCAACTTCTGCCTCCTGGGTTCAAGCAATTCCCCTGCCTCAGCCTCCCGAGCAGCTGGGACTACAGGTGCCCGCCACCCCGCCCAGCTAATTTTTGTATTCTTAGTAGAGATAGGGTTTCACCATGTTGGCCAGGCTGGTCTCAAACTCTTGACCTCTTGATCCACCCGCCTCGGCCTCCCAAAGTGCTGGGATTACAGGCATGAGCCACCGCGCCCAGCCCCTCTTTACCTTTTTTTTTTTTTTTACATGCAGGCTTCATGTGTGGTTTCACTCCCACACCCAGGACCCGTGTCTCTCTGTCGGCTGCCCTCAGGCTGCTGGAGCCAGCTTTACCTGCACTTGGACAACTGATAGTGTGTAGAAATTTGCATCCTCGTGAGGATGCAAATTTAACCTTAACCACCAACTGAGGATAATCTGGACAACTCAAAATCTGCTGAGATAGATACTTCTACCCAACCACACCACTGTTGGATACTACTTGATATTGTATCCTTGTCTGGTTTCTTTACCTTCCCCGTCTCATTTTCCTACTCTCCTATCGCTTTCTCCCTGGACCATTTTCTAATAATTCACTTTCATAGGAATCCTTGTCTCAGCATCCTACTTCTGGGGAACTCAACCTTAAAAAAATCACACAATTCATAAATGGGATTCAAATGCAGTTTTGACAAAGTCCAACACCACTGCTCTGAAATCCCTAATCTAAACTGTTTCTCCTGACCATAGCAGAGAAGAAGGAAACAAGAATCAGATGTGGGTGGTGTAGAGACTGCCTCTTACTGGTCCTAAACCCTAAGCATCTCTGAGGACCAGCTTCTCCTCCCAGCGAGTTCCTCCATAGCTCCCTTTACTCTCTTGACAGGATAAGCCTCTACCTGATTAACTGCTGCCCCCAAGGAAGTGATAGTGAAGAATAGGATCAAAGTACCAGAGGAATTTGATGCACCCTTAGGCAGATCATAGTAAGCTTCTATCAACCAACTGTAGAAATAAATCAATAATTTATATAGTATTTATTGAATGCTACCTTGGGCTCAGTGGTGGCCATGCTCTCCTCATTTTAGCCTGGAATTTCAGTCTTTTCCTTTTACCCTCTGCTTTAAGGCATCAGTGGTATTCTCCAACATCAAAAGTTTCCACCTTTGGGTGAATAGCAACCCAGTTCTAAACATGTTGGAGAAATCACCCGCCAAAATCCAAAAAGAGATGGTTTTAATCTAAATACATCTCATGTTAAAGTTCTTAATATTCTTCTATTTTGGTTATTAATATTCTTCCATTTTTTTCCCTTAAAGTGAGTTTTTTGACCCAAGAACATATATTTTTAGCAATCAAATATAGAAGTAAGACAAAATAGCCAGGTCATACTGGGGAGCACTTATGCTTTTGCCTTTCACACCCATAATGGCTTTAGTATACACATCAGTTTGTCAAGCAAATATGACCAAGGTATGCACAGAAGTTAACTTACCTCCTTCTATTTCTCAATAAGAGCCTCTTAGAAACTATTCATTCTGAATGATAACTGCAGAGGAAAAGAAAGCTAGTCAACCGTGCTTACGAAGTTCAGAGCAAATACTAGAGGGTATGATGCTGGCCCGGCTAACAAAGAAAGTTGGGCACCATGATATACCAGTTTGTCAACGTAGCCAGAGCTGTCTGAGTATGGCACTTCATGTACTTTCTATATTCTACTCCTAGCAAACCCAGCTGGCCAAACGGTGCCCTGACACAGGGCAGGACTCTTCAACTGACTGTCTTTCTCCTGTTTCCCTATTCCTCTGCTCTTGTTACAACACATCCTTTCACCATTAGCTATTATTAAGGAAAGCATGGCTCTTCTTGCTCCAACCAGGGATGCAGTGGGTCAGTGGCATGTAGAGGAGAAGAAATTATATGTCCTAAATGTTAGCCAAACACAAAATGGTCCTCCCCTGAAAAATGACCTCTCATTTTTTGGGAGAGCCAAGGCTCTGGAAAATATAATGTGGCAAACATCATCAAGTCAGTGCCCACTAAGGTGAATCTGTTAATATTTACACATAGCACATGGTTATCCAGTAGTCAATATTATTTCTCTTTCCACAAATTTGGAAGGTTTTTCCAAAAAATTAAAAGATACACAAAGTATCATTTTTTCATATTCAGAAATCAAGAAATTAAAGATTTTATTAATATAAATTGACTTTTAACCTTGAGAGTTTCATGTGCTCTCATTGGAAAATTAGAAAGACTTGATATTTAAGGAATGGGGCTAAGAAAATGGACTCAGCTATCCACAGGATCCCTAGTCAGGGTCTTTTGTAATCTAAAGTTCAATGTCCAAAGGGGCAAAGAAAATTTGGATTTGGGATCTTCAGGTATCATTATGTCTGTCAATATTTGAGGAGATTTAATCAGGCGGGAGGCAGGTGGTGTAGAGATAAAGGTGGTGTCAGGGGGATGGTGCTGGGTGACCGGGTCACTTAATGCAGAATGTTGGCCAGTGACTGGTGCATGGGGTTCAGAGTTCAGTCACCTGGAAAGAGGTTGACAAGACTTAGGCAGGACATCAGGCTCCCACACATTAGTGTTTAGGGCAGAATTCGGATCTTGGTGGTATCTGGAGTAGAAAGCAGGAAAATAAAATCATTCCATCCCCCGGAAAAGCCCACAAAGCCTAGCTTCTAAAGTGGCACAGCATTTCTAGACCCCTCCCACTATAAGGGGATACTAATTCAACTCCTGCCTTGCTCAGGACTGGAGATGAGAGCATCAGTGACAATTGCAGGAGAGAACTGAGGAAATCAAAGGTCAGGATTTAGCTGCTGATTCACTTATTCATTGAACAAATACATGAAGATCCTCATCAGAATGCTGAAGGATGGGCATCCAGCAAAATATCCTTCATGGATTTTAACGTCTAGTAAGTTTTAATTCCATAACATTTTATTACACAGGGCATGGAATGGTCATTTTGTTCAGTTATTTGAAACCAATTAAACTGTATTTATTTCAAGCTCAGTCCAAACTTGCCACACTCTTGAAACACAGATGTCATTATAACTTCATTTAGAAGAGGGAAACACAACAAATGCCACCCTTCACCTGCCTCCTACCCCCACCTCTCTGCCAATCCTGTGTCCTGCTTGTTAGTGAAAACTTCTATAAAAACATCCTGAAACATTTCCCCTGTGGTTAAGACATGATCCACCATCTTCTAATACCTGCAATCCTTCCATGGAAATGTGATGCGTACACTGTGAAGGTTGAGGCTTAAGTTAAATTGTTATATAAACAGAAACAGAGATTCCTGATAAATGTATCTGATGAAACACTGTGGCTTCATCCTGGGAACAAGGGACTAGAAAAAATGGATTTGCAGCTGAGGCTGAAGAAGTGCTCTAAGCCCCAAGGCCTCCTGGTCTGTCCAGAAGTTGCCAGACAGGGCACTAAGGAATACTCTCTTCGTAGGGTCAATTGCATCAGATTTCAAAGTGTGTTTATGTTACACATCATCACCGTCTTTATGCTGCTAACTACAGATGATGAGGAAGTTTGCTTCGGGTTTGAAGATGACACTGTTGACAGCATTATTTAACAATCCATGTGAGTATTGCCAGAAAAGTTAAAATGGAGCCACATTGCCTGCTGCTTGGAAAAGACGAAGGTGCACCCTTTTGTTGTGGCTGCTGGTGACTCTGCCTGATGACAAGCTAGGTGCACAGTACTGTGGATAAGCAGGTGGTTACAAGCCAAGTAGAGGCCCCAAAAATGTCTTTATTGATGACCCTGGACTGCCTACAGTTCTATATCATATACAGTGTAAGGTTAAGGTTTCAAAGGAACCAACTCTCAGTAAGAAACCCATTGACTTCGATGCACAGTGAGGAGAAAATCATCAATGGCAAATTCTTCATGAGATGGTTTTCCTTGGGAAAAGCTGCTGGGGTGACTGAGGAATCCTGGGCCCCTTGTTGTAGGGAATGATCTCAGGTAGAGGCTGGCTGGGCCAGTAAAGGCCAACATGGACTTCTGCACAGTTGAACTTGGGTTGGTCTCTAGCCAGAGGTGGACAACCAGGTGTGTCTATGAACAGGTACTCTTTGCCATCACCAAACACCAAATACATTATGTCAACCTCATTCCTGTCTACCCCATAACAAGAGCCACAATTTAGGATACTGAACCAAAGTGGTGTGGAAACATTCTATTATATAACCAGGACTGGCTCTGTTCCCGTAAGAGCTGGCATCTAAGGCGGAAGACCAGAAATATACTCTATCACTGGCATGTGTGAATTTAACTAACATTCAGGGTTCTGAGTATTCTTGGGTGGTCCCACTCCTTCAATTTACTAATTAGCTGTGGCACAAATCTAATCACTCACACTGCCAGCTTCTTTGTAGGGGTGAGTCACTCATTTTCCGTGGGAGCCTAACCAACCTCCCAGACTCTGCCCAGCACATGGCTCTGCTGTTCTCAACTCATCCTGCATATATTTTATTGTATCCCATGAGTAAGTACATACTCTAGCAATGACAAAATATCTGGGGGATTGTCAAGGTTTTGGGATAGAGTCACACATGTCCAGAGACTACAATGAGGAGGGAGTTCAGACCTTTGTCCTTGCTGTAGACCCTCACTGCATAGTAGCCTGAGCTATACCACAGCCATACTGCAGAGCTGAGCAGACAGCTGCAGGACCCAGGGTAGACACAGGCATGAGGAGTTCAGAGAAATGGTACAAAAGAAGCGTAGCTTAGACACTCTGCTGTCATCCAGCCTCAGCATGTTTCCTCCCCTACAGAGTTGTTCTGTGCAAGTACCACTTTAGTGCTAATAGGCTGAACTGTGCACCAGGACTTCACTGCATTAAACGTGAGTCATTGCTGATGATCACATTAATTAAAAATGCAGAAACTTAGAAATGGATGGAAAAGAAGGCACTGATAGTTCCCCGAGTCAAAAATCCACAGGTTAATTAGACTCTGAGTACTGGTAATTCTGTCTTCTTAACATCCCTGTGTTTGTGATCCATCTATTTTTTATCATCCCTGTCACACTTAGATTATCTCTCTCCTGACCTTTTGTCATCAACTTCCTCCTCTAATTCATCCCTTTCAAATTCACTTTTATCCTATTACTAGTATTATTGACAAAGTAAAAATCTAACAGTATTATGACCTAGATTAAAACCCTTTAATAATCTAAGAGGATCACTATTAAATTATGTTTATTTCTCTGTTTTCTCTTCTAAAGACTGTGAGCTCCTTAAAAGCAGGAATATACATTCAAAATTCTTCCTTGGGCTGGGCACAGTGGCTCATACCTATAATGCCAACTACTTTGCAGGCTGAAGAAGGATTGTTTGAAGCTAGTAGAACTGTTTGGGGCCTGCACAACATAGCAAGTTCCTATCTCTAAAACAAAAAAATGAATAAATGCATGCATGCAAAATTGAATGAATAAATAAATAAATACATAAAATTCCTCCTTGAATCTGTAAAATGACTTAATAAAAGCTTCTTGAAAGACTTTTTATGTGTCATTATCTACATTGGCACCATCTAGATTAACCCAGCTTGCTGTGATCTGCTGAACTCCAACATCAAATAAATTCTGCAATATCAGGAGGACAAGGGGACAGAGGATTGCTGATGTACATGGACGCAGGCCATTGCACTAGAACACACCATAAGATTTCTTCTTGCCTCTGGATTATGGTGAAGACAGCAGCAATCAAAAGCTCTGTGGCTTTTTTCCCCACCTTCACTGTGAATGGAAAGCCTTGAAGTGTTCATTCTTGAACACATTTAACAGATGCATTCATTACTGTTTACTAACTGAAACCATGACTCTAATACTTGTGTGAAATATATCTGACATGTCTTGACATCCTCTCAGAGCTCTGTGGAACTTCAACTGTGGTGGAATAGAGTTTATTTTAAAAAATAAATTGTTGCTGTCTGATAGCAATGAGAACAGGGGTGTCTTTCCTTTCAAGTAAGTGTTTTGTCAGTGTGCATAGGTTTATGAAAAATGTTCAAAATATACAGAAAAAATTATTTTGGGGCTCTTGGTTCCCTTAGGATGTGGCATCTCATTCCTAAGTCTCTTACCCTGAATGGTACAGAATGATATAACACCTTTTGCAGAATTTGAGTGATGTCAATTATGTGCTTTGCCTGCAAGCCACACCTAACTGGTGTGCATATACATATACTATATACATATAGTGTACATATATATACATGTATATGTATATGTGTACATATATAGTGTATGTATTACACACATACAAATATAAATATGTTGTATGTAAATATTATATATCAATATTACATGTAGATACTATATATGTTACATATAAATATCACACATATGCACACACACACACTATTCCATCATGCAGGTAGCGCTTTTGTCTGGCCTCCAATATTGAGGACTATTACTTGCTGGATATGGCATACACTTCCTCTTTCTTTTCTTCCTCTCCAAATGCTACCGATTCTTCAAGGGCCCAGCAAGTCTTGCCTTTTCCATAATGCCTTTGCTATCTCTGGGCCTTCTATAATTTGACTCAAACCTACTGACCTAAGTTTGCTTCCAAAGGGAATAATTACAAATATAGCACCTATGTACCACACACCCTGGCCAAATTAATCCTATGCCTTCCACGAAGTAAGTGCTCAAGAAATGCTTGTTGAATGTTAAATGTGTAAAATAGAACCATCCATTGACTAGTAAGTGAATGAATTGTTGTCCATAGACATCTCATATCTACATCTGTACACTTCTGTTTATGTTGTTGCTTTATCACATAAGTTATTCCTGTAATAGCCTTCTGTTCTTCTCAGCCTTTTAAAATCTTAAACCTGACATTCTAGTCTCTACGGAAACAATGTCAACCTCCTTCATGAAGCTGTAATTCACCACAGCTGAGGTATCCCTCCCGTCATCATCACTTCTATAAAGTGTGATTCAAGCCATTTTGATAGTTAATATACAATGCCTGATATTGTAATTCTTGGTGTACATGCCTGATTTATTAACCCATGAAAAGTTCCTTGAGGGAAGAATCAATGTATTCCTCATAGCCATAGGTACAGGCTTTGAAAATAGGAAGCTCTTAAGAATTATCAGTACACTGAATTTGTTGAATTAACTATTCTAGTCCACCTTGATCTATTCTTTTTCAGGGCATCTTGACCATTTCTCTTCATCACACAATCTAGACTTTAAAGGTATACAGTCTCTCATTAATTTCAAGACATTCCTCATGTCCCAGCTAGACTGAACTACAAGGCAGGGGCTTGCTTACTTCCACCTTAGGTTACTGAGGTCAAAGGGTATATTCAAGGGTAGACTGATTGAAATAGTAGAGATATACAACCTAATTTATAACAGGCACTCCTTGGAAGAATACTTATATCCATTAGATCTTTATGCACATTTCTCATTAGCAGCATTATTCCAGCAGCAGCAATTTGGATACAATCAGTTGATAGGTCAACCATGTGAAGCCCTTTGAAAACAAGGCATTGTGGATCATTCCTGATTTTGGAATAAAAAATTCTCCTCTAGACTATGTAACTGGCTTTGAGGAGCAGATATAGAGCTTCATATTAAGGATGAGAACTTCATATTAAGGATGAGAGACAGAAAACATCTATTACAACACTTTAGCTAACACAATAATGGCACTGTTCAAATTTAGTTCTCATTAAATTTTTCACAGGGCAATTAGATTTAATTAAAAAAATCCTTTCAGGGCCAGTATATTTCTAATTGCTCATCTGCCCAAGCAAGAAAATCCCTGCTCAAGTGCTACCCTTCCCTACGCATACAGGTCTGTCATCTTCTATCAGCTCCTGGGTGACTTTTCTCCAGGTGATGCTTCCAAGATCACTTACCCATCAATGCCACATCTTTCACTGAACAAACTGAATTCAATAGTAGTATCTTTTCTTTTTAAAAATTTAATCTATATTTTTAGTCTGCCTTATTCAACAGGAGACACAATAAAAATAAAATGATTTGGCTACAATCCAGACCTGGCAGAAAAACAAACACATGGTCCATAAATGTTATCTGAGACTGACCCATGTCATGTTATGCAGTAACTTTGGCTGAACCCATGAACCCATGAACCCATTCATTAGATAAGTGGCCAGAACTAGAATACACACACCCACACACACACACACACACACACACACACACAGAGGCAAGCATGCACACACACGCTGGAACGTGCTTACATATGCCTTCTTACGTAAACATCATGCCCCATCCTTAATCCTTAGACCATTTTAAGAAAGGATTCTGGAATATGCACATATTCCAAAGGAAAAAGAAATATTGGTTAGTTCAATAAGACAAAAAAAAAAAGAGACAAAAATGTTCTTCTTTGTTAAATTACTTCTTATGCGTAAGTACTGGTAGGATATGTGATTTGTGTTTAGTATAAACTATTGCATTTGCTTATATTCTGCTCTCCCTGAACAAATAAATGAATCAAACAAAACTATTAAAAAGAAAAACAAAAAGCAAACATTAAAAGCAACTAATGATGTTTTCTCTTCACTCAGGAACTCAAAGTTTTAGTAAAATGTCGAAGCAGCTGAAACAGATGCTCCTTGCAGACTTTCTAGTTCTAAAATGTAATTTGAGCTCTAATCTCTCAGCTGGGGATGCATTTTTAATTTTCTTTAAAGATTTCCTATGCCATACTTTTCATTTCACAAGTTTTTTAAATTCCTCAAATCTTGCCCAGTGGAGTGAAAGTCACCTTAATGAAGAAACGAGAGATTAAGCCACCATGACTTTGGAACAGCAGAGGATCTCAGCTGCAATTCTTTGGCTCAGAACCAGGGTCTAAAACCAGCCATGGGAAAAGCTGCTGAAATGGAGCCTGCAATTCTCTCCATGTTTGACTTGCATAATGTTGACATTATAACGCCAGAGAGACCAAAAAATATTTCCAACAATTATGACTCTTTTCTATAAATATTTTTAAATTGCTTTAAGAGATAAAATAACATATTTTACTCTTCTCATTTTCTAAGTGACTGTGGTCACCCTCAGCAGCTCACTACTACGGATTTATTTTTGGCTAGAAGGTCAGGGAGGACATCTTAAGGCGCTAAGTCTGCTGTTAAACTGTGTTTTCCAACATGAGCTGAATGGTGAGAAGGGGAGTCTGACACTCTTAAAGCAACAACTAAATTCAGTGTCATAGCATGGGAGAAATATATTCTTTCTTTCTTCTGTAGAAGCCCAGGCAAGAAAAAACATCAAGTACTCATTAAAAAAAAAAAAAAAAAAAGTCTCCCACCCGTTAGAGAGCACAGTTTTCTTTCTGACAGAAAAGTTCTTCTTCCCTTTCCCTTCTATTACTCTTCCTTGTTTTAGTTAGGTCTGCTATGAAACATAGTTTAAACATATTGAGACTTCTCTACAAGGAGAGGGATATAAAAAAGGGAGGGAGAATTATAGAGATGGGGAAGGAAGCTCATAATTTCTGGGTATATCATTCAACTATTTCAGGTGTCTCTTTCCTCAACTTAGCCAAATGGTAATCACCCAGAGAGTGAGAAGTGAAATTCATTTGAAACCTGCAATTTCTTTTCTCCGAGAATATGATTAACAAGCCTGAATTCTGAGCTCTGGAAATAGATTAGATATCCTTAGTCACAGATGAGCTGAGTGAACAGTAAGCTAATAACCCTTCAGTGTAATTTCAATATTTCTCCCAGAGCCTGAGAACAAGAGACTTGGCTTGTCTTCAACAAAAATGTCCTCAGCATGATTTGTAGTATTAATTTTTGATATGAAAACATCAGATGCCAAAGTTGACTGACTACTGCATTCCTCCTAAACATCCACAGAAAAGTCCTACTAGTTTCTGATTTTAAAGCTAAGTCAAGTTTCCTATTTGCTGCTATGTAAAACTTGCATCTTTTAATAAAATCATCCAAAAAACTTGGATGTAGCAAATACAGTTCAGTGTTGTTTCAAAACACTGAGGGTGGAAATGGAAAAGCAGAACTCACCCTCACTTCCAGAAAAAGCATCACTTGATCCTGCCAGTGCCAAGGTCAACAGCAGCTGCCAGAGATCCATACCTGTAGGACCTGCAATCACAAAAAGGGTAAGGTAAAGCCCAGCAATTAAAAGCAGACCATTATCACGAAATACTGTTTAAAGACTGGGTAAGACATGAATGAGCTGACGAGTCAGTTCCAGAAGGAATCCTAGTAAGTCTTTCACTGCCCCAGAGTCTCATATTGTCCTACTTTTCATGAACTCAAACAGCAGGTTGTAATAAATTCTACTTCCCGTGAGTGCTCGTCTCAGGAAATAACATGAACACTAGAGATGTTCACACCCTGGCTCAAAGCCATAGAAACACCTCACAGCAAATGACCCCCATGCACAGCTTCAGTAACAGGGCCAGTAAGGTTTGCTTTAATTTGATCTGGAAATAGAAAACCTTATCAGCAGTATCAGAAAGCATGGGGCCTTGAGCTGGACGGGCCACAAAAGGAAAAACAGAACAATCGTGGTAATAGTAACATTTCATAAATCTGTTTCCCAGTGAACAAAAGAGCTCAAACCACTCAAAACGAGTTGCTAATGAGCCATCCTAAAGAGGTTTAACTAGAAGGGAAGCAGAAAGAAGGCAGGAAGCAAAAGGAAACAAAAACTCCCTAGTAAAACTAAAAACCCACAAGGACACAGTGTGTCGTAGAGAGGTTTTATTTTCATGAGGAATACAGATCTGAAAGACCCAGGAATGTGAACACCTCAGACACCAAGAGGGATGCGTCTGTGGCTTTGCTAGCCATTTAGAAGCCCAGTGTGGCCACACCTGGAGCCCTTCAGTCTAACGGAGAGAGTAGATCAACACATCTGTCAGCACAACACCTCAGTGACCATACACCTTTATCTGGAGGAAGGAAATAAGCTTTTCTAGAAAAAATATACCAGGGTGTCCACATCCCGGATCTTCTGAGGCAAGTTTGGGCTGGTTGAAAATGAACTCAGCATATTGCCTTTTGTAGAGCTGTTGCTGTGTCTGACAACTAATGCCAACTACTTTAAAGCTTAGCTGCAACATTTCCATAAAATTGCACTATTTACAAGTTACTCAGAGACTTATCATCATACCAGGAGCTCCACGAGATCCTCTACTGGCTTCATTTTTATTACTGTGCAAACCTGACCTAATGGAATAGCCCTTCATGGTATCCCTAATCAGGCTGAAATAATGAGCAAAGATGTTTTTTTTTCATGGGCCTACAGATGTGGCCCCCGGCAATGGCTGTGTAATTCTACATAGGGATAAAATTCTTGACGTACTTTAATTTCTAGACAGCAGAGGACCTATCTTTTTTGTTCCATATAATTTTATATTCTTAAAAATTTCTTTAAAAAAGCACATCTCTATGTAAACTAAATTGTCTTCTTGTATCTGAATCCCCATGTGCAAATCCACAGGCATGAGGAACTCTCCTTCATACACTACTTCATGGAGTCGTTCATAGGATTGAGTGTAAACATGCAGATGAACACACTTTGTGAGATTTCACGTGAGAAACATGCAGATGAACACACTTTGTGAGATTTCAAATAAATCTCACACTTTGTGAGATTTCAAATAAATCTCACACTTTGTGAGATTTCAAATAAATCTCACACTTTGTGAGATTTCAAATAAATCTCACACTTTGTGAGATTTCAAATAAATCTCACACTTTGTGAGATTTCAAATAAATCTCACACTTTGTGAGATTTCAAATAAATCTCACACTTTGTGAGATTTCAAATAAATCTCACACTTTGTGAGATTTCAAATAAATCTCACACTTTGTGAGATTTCAAATAAATCTCACACTTTGTGAGATTTCAAATAAATCTCACACTTTGTGAGATTTCAAATAAATCTCACACTTTGTGAGATTTCAAATAAATATGAGTTGTGGTTTTTACAACATTCATGTTTTTAATTCCTAACCTGGAAGGCCTTGAGCTGATGGCCTTTCATCATCCTCCTCTACTTTGCAAATGAGAACCACTGAGCATCTCTCCCTCCCAATGTCCTTTACTCCTAGGTGAACAGGCTATGTAATCAAAGCTGGAAACCTCCAGCAGAAATATATTAAAAGGCTGAAAAAAAGTTATAGGCTAAAAATGCCATCCTGTTGGTAACTAAATATTTACTTTGCATTTGATTCTTTCTCTTTTCTTTTTTTGTTTCACTCTGTCGCCCAGCCTGGAGTGCAGTGGCACGATCTCAGCTCACTGCAACTTCCGCCTCCCAGGTTTAAGCGATTCTCCTGCCTGAGCCTTCCAAGTAGCTGGGACTATAGGTGTGCACCACCATGCCCAGCTAATTTTTGTATTTTTAGTAGAGATGGGGTTTCACCATGTTGGCCAGGCTTGTCTCAAACTCCTGACCTCAAGTGACCCACCCGCCTTGGCCTTCCAAAGTGCTGGGATTACAGGTATGAGCCACTGTGCCCAGCCTGATTCCTTTTAAGTGGAGAAAGCACTGAAGAACTGGATGCTGTGTTAATTTTACTTGTTATCTCCCAAGACACTTAGTGTCAGGTAAAGAAGTTTCCAGTAGCACCTGCTATTCCAATGCCAGAGTATAACAGTAAATCCCCAATTCCCACGCAGCCTTTTCTGCTTCCCATCTGAGCAAGAATGTGAACAGGTTTGCATTTCTCGGAAGGCTGCATCCTCTGGTTTGGAAGTCACCTCTTCAGACATCTCAAGGATGCCTGGCAGATGCCACAAACAAGTGGCATTTGCTTCAGTTGAATAGAAGATGACCTTCCTCCAATCCCCAAACTTTTGAAAGCAGCTGCCTGCAAATGAACTTCACTTCTTCCAAATAAAGAACTAGGTGGGGCGTGGTGGCTCATGCCTGTAATCCCAGCACTTTGGGGGGCCGAGGCAGGCAGATCGTGAGGTCAGGAGATTGGGACCATCCTGGCCAACATGGTGAAACCCCGTCTCTACTAAAAATACAAAAATTAGCTGGGCATGGCAGCGCATACCTGTAATCCCAGCTACTCGGGAGGCTGAGGCAGGAGAATCGCTTGAACCAGGGAGGTGGAGGTTGAAGTGAGTCGAGATCGCGCCACTGCACTCCAGCCTGGTGACAGAGCAAGACTCCATCTCCAAAAAAAAAAAAAAAAAAAAAAAAAAGGAACTATAACACTTCCTTTACAAGCTGAACATACGTCCATAGAATGTGCTCTATCAAAACAAAAAACAAACAAGAATCCTCAACACAAAATTAACCAGAAATCTGTTTGCATACTCTTACAGCAGAAAAGAGTATTTAAAATTGCCATGCTCCCAAACAGGAGGTGAATGCAGTTCACTGCCGCCTGGAACACTGCATAGGGACCCGACTCTAACTAAGTGCAGGGGCCAGGAGGAGGATAAAAAAATGTGGATGGATTCAGCAGAAGATAAGGGCTTTATTAGAATCTAACTCCTCCCCTTCTCTTCCACTGATGTTGGCTCAGTGGGAATGATTCCAAAAGTAGCCCCATCTGCACTCCTCTGGAGAACTCTCTCTAGTGCCCTCACATGAGCCAGGCCACGAGACGTGACATTCAATTGGATTGTACACCGTCCACGTCATCTTCACAGAGCCCCACATGGCAGCTTCTAGATGAGGGAATCCTTCTCTATTAGATTCTAGCTGAGACAAAATGTCCCTAGGAAACGTCAGAGTGCTGACACACGAAGTTTGGAACTTTAATGTTATCTAACATTACAATGTAATGATATACTAGATGTGAGAAAAAGAAAGTCCCTCTATTCCCCTCTGCCAAGCCCTTTTTGCCCAGGTACCTAAACTTATTACATGTACCTTTTAACCCAGAGGTACAGGAGTCTACTCAAATGCTGTCATAAGAAGTTCTGTAACAATCTAAGTAGAGGATGGCATTGTTCGGAGGAATCTACTAAATTGGACCTTAGCCCACTGGGTTTTTTAAGCTTGCAATATTTTCCCAGGGAAAATCCCTCTCTAAATTTCTTTTGATATTTACACATTCTTTGGCTATAGCCTCATGGCAAGATTTTCAGCAGGAGGGATTAAAAAATGGGGTTCTATTCTTGCATAATGGAACTCACACCATTTCTACCCTCAAAGCCTGAGGCATTTTGTCTGCTCCCCATCTTTCTCAAGAAAAAGCAAGTTCAAAACCAGTGTAATGCAGCTGGCATGAATTTTAAATCTGTAGACTGCCCAGCAGAGGAGGCCTCCAAATTACATAATTAGGCCCATGATATACTAACTTATTCTTTGGCTATAAAACAGTTCATAAACACATGAGAAAAGATGAAGGTTAGATATAATACTTTTTCCAGCATGCTATAACCAACTCCAGGCAAAGAAAACAATATGTTTCATTCTCTTTAATTTAGAATTAGCAAGTATATGTTAAACTACTAGTTCCTGCTAACACTGAGCAAGGCACTATGGAGATTAATGCAAAAGCAATCAAAATAATGGTTCTTCAAGAATAAGGCAGTACAAACACATGAAGCTGTGAAAAGAAGGAGCATACCGGAAAATAGAAGGTCAGACTAGGGAAAAATCAGCTATCAAACTGAAGGGCTTAAAATTAAAACTAAATGACAGATAAGGCTTTGGTGGATATGGAAAAGGGAGAGAAACTGTGGTGAACTTGTATGGTAAAAGCTCAGAGCAAATGTTCTGGATATGAGTATGAATTCTGAGTATGTTTTGGACAATATTCTGAGGAAGCTGGTGAACAGAGAACAAGGTTCAAATTCACGAATAAAAGGGCCTAAAATTAGATTGGCGAGGTAGGACCAGATTAAAACAGCATTCTGAACTCAGATTGATCAGAAACTCAGATTTGTGCAAAAGTGGGTTTTCCTTAGGGTACAGCCGCCCTTCATGACTTCTTAACTTAATATCACTGAGAAGTATTGATAAGATTTGGTGATGATTGGATATGAGAGATGATAGACATGTCTATCACAAATAACTGAGTATGTGTGGATGAGAGATAGTGCTAGTGAAAGAAATCAGGATTTGGGGATCTGAGTTGGTTAGCAGGAGGAGAAGGTCATAGGACTGCTTTGGATACTTGGTGTTTTAAGGCAATTACAAGACTTTTGGAAATGTGAGAAACGGCTAGTGGGAAGTTGAAGGTAAGAGACCAAAGACTGAGAGACAAGGGAGGTCATTACTGGAGGTGAGAGAGAGCTAAATAGAGATGAGGAGTATCATGTGAATTTAATGTGAAGACTAGACTATTTGGTGACAAGTCTCCTTAACACCTTTATCAAAAATTATATTAAAAGTGTATTGGCCGGGCGTGGTGGCTTACACCTGTAATCCCAGCATTTTGGGAGGCCGAGGCAGGTGGATCACAAGGTCAAGAGATTGAGACCATCCTGGCCAACATGGTGAAACCCCGTCTCTACCAAAAATACAAAAATTAGCTGGGTGTGGTGGCGCACACCTGTAGTCCCAGCTGATCGGGAGACTGAGGCAGGAGAATCGCTTGAACCCAGGAGGCGGAGGTTGCAGTGAGCCGAGATTGTGCCCTTGCACTCCAGCCTGGCAACAGAGCGAGACTCTGTCTCAAAAAAGAAAAAAAAGTTTATTAAGCCACACAGGGAATAATATGCTCATATCTGGTTTGTAATTTTGCAGAAACAAAACAAATCACCACCTAAAATAACTAACACCCTCTAATTTGTATCAAGTATTTTTTTTAAAAAAGTGATTAAAGCATCCTTAGAAGCATGATGTTAATAAATTAATATATGGGAAGAGTAAATGCCAACATTGATTACTAAGAAATATTGTGAAATTGTATCTAGTTGATCTCCTTGGTGAAGCTTTTCTAATAATACAGCACAGAAAAAGGAAGAAGCTAACCCAAAAGGGCATTTAAAACTGCTGGTTTTCATTAGCACCAGGCATGCATTGAAACAGCTTGCTTTCAGAGTTCATGTTGTTACCAACTTTTTATGGTGATGATAATTTGGAAAATGGTCAGATCCAAAATGCCTTATGTGAATTTATTTCCTTCCTATGAGTGAGGAAGAAAAAGCTCACAGACAGTTTTGATATAACTACTTTTGCAGAGATTTCTCTCCTCTTGGAGATCCAGCAGGGAATGCAGGATGGGAATTTTAAATGTGTAACGTGTGAGGGGGGAAAAGACTTTTGGGAGTTGTATATATAGTAGGTCTCCAATTTTATTTATTTATTTGTTATATTATTTGTATTTTTACTTTTTGAAGAGACATGGGTCTCACTCTGCCACCCAGGTTGGGAGTGCAGTGGCATAATCATAGCTCACTGCAGTCTCCAACTCTTGGGCTCAAGGGATCCTCCTTCGTCAGCCTCCCAAATAGCTTGTACCATAGGCATGTGCCAACACATCTAGCTATTTTTATTTATTTATTTATTTTATACACAAGGTCTTGGTGTGTTGCCCAGGCTGGTCTCTAATTCCTGGCCTCACTTGATCCTTCCATCTCGGCCTCCCAAAGTGCTGGGATTATAGCCATAAGCCACCACATCCAGCCTAGGTTTCCAATTTTATAAAATAAGGATAAATGGTATGTACCTGCAATGACCAATTATGTTACAATAAGTCACATGTGGCTATTGAGCACTTAAAATGTGGCTAATGCAATTGAGGAATTCAATGACAATTTAAATTTAATTTAATTAAATATGTAAGTCTATAACAGATTGGATATATGAACCCACTTTTTAAGCTTTACATTTTATGAAATGTAAATGCAGATCAAGTATTTATGATTAAAATTTAGCATCTAAATTCATATGTGCTATAAGTATAAAATATACACAGAATTGAAAGCTTAGTACAAGAAGAAAAGAAGCAAAATATCTTGATAATGTTTACGTTGACTACAAGTTGAAATCATATTTTTGACTGCTGAATTAAAATCCATTATTAAAACAAATATTTCTTATTTTTTAAATGTGATTACAGTCATGCATCACTTAATGACAGGAATACATTCTGAAAAATGCATCATTAGGCAATTCCATGGTTCTGTGAACACCACAGAGTGTATTTACACAAACCTAGATGGTATAGCCTACTACACACCTAGGCTATATGGGATAGCCTATTGCTCTGGGCTACAGACCTGTGCAGCAGGTTACTACTCTACTGAATAGTATAAGCAATTTTACCACAATATTAAGTATTTATGTATCTAGACATATCTAAACATAGAAAAGATGTCATAAAAACATGATTTTATAATTTTATGGGACCAGTCCATCATTGAAAAGTCATTACGTGGTGCATGACTGTAGTTGAAATTTTTAAATTACATATGTGGCTTGCATTTTATTTCTACTGGTAGCATTCGTATATACATTTTATGGTTTATATGTCTGCACTTACATTCAAAAACATTAAATGCTTACTATGGGCATATTTGCTTTCATAACAAAAATGAACAAATAAAGTAATTTTTTAAAATTTCAAATGACATATAAAATCATTATGGTTATGTTGTAAAAGGTCCTCCCAAATGCAGAATGATGGGGACAAAAAATTCACTAAAGACTTAGGTGACTTAGGTGTGATTGTAGCTGTGGAAGGTTGCTTTTTTTCAAGGGTACTCAGTGTGCATTTGTTTACCTTCAGAAATACAATTATTATGTCCCGATTTGAATCATAGACAGTGGTGTACTGGTAAATGTTTAACACCTGTCTCCCTGGAATTTAAAAAAAGGGTCATGATTTGTATCATTTGCCAATTTCTGTGATGTAAATACCTCTCTCAGGGCTGTTTTTAAGCTACCAACATTAATTCACTGACTGGATTCACAAGCCAGAAGCTGAACCCAGCACAAACTGGCTGGGGAAGGGACTGATGCTATCTAGGCTTCATGTGAGGTAACAGGTACAAAGATTAAGCAATCTACTAACATTGATAAAAAATGTAAGAGACAATACTGTTGAGTAAACCCTGGACACTCGATTTTATTTGATGACATCTGATCCACTGGCAGCTGATCACATTTAGTTAATAATCATTGAAAGATATTTTCCCAGGTCAGGAGACATTAGCTTCTACCACAGATGCTATCATTAATCTTCATTTACAGAGAGGGTGGGCTTGGGGTTAAGTGAATGTGCTTTGGAGTCACAGAGGGCTAGGTTCAAATCCCAGGTCTACCAAACCTCAGTTTACTCATCTCTAATATTGATATGATAAGATTTTCCCTTTTTAATAAAAAAATCAGGATTAGATGAGATAATTTATTTAAAGCATTTGGCATTCCCTCTGCATGTATCCAAAAGGGTTAGTTATTACACTTACTGAAGTCTTCTTGGTAGTAGTAACAAATAGACTATTCATGTTTTATTATGTTCCTATGGGGTATATTGAGAGTAGGGACCCTCATTTATATATCATGAAGAGGACATCTAGGCAGGTGGTAGAGCAATCAGCAAATATGCTCTTCGCCAGCCACAATATGTAAGACCCTATTCCTAAATCAAGCACTTACATCATATGAAGGTCCAGGAAAGGGAAGGACCATCATAATGTAAAGTGTATATCTCCTAGGATAAGGCAATAATACAGCCTATTTGTGCTTGGGTGTACAGGCAATTGTACATCTTCTATAGTGAGTTCCAATTGTGCAGGAAATACTTTAGGGGCTAATTCCTCCCTCGTCTACTTTAAGAAAGTTCTATGTGGTTGTCGTTAGGTTTGGATAATTTGTTTTGTGAAATCATGGATTTCTAGAACTAAAAATTAGAAATCCCAGTGACAAGACGCTTGGCTTGAAGTTAGAACTTTTCTTGGGAGAACTCAAAAAAGGCAACTGAGTTACAAGAACCTGAGTCTCTGTCTCTTCCTTTATGGAGGAGTGAAAGAAGAAGGGGCACGTCAGTAGCCAAATGCTTGGCCATACTCCGATATTGGTATGCATATTTATTCTATTCAGAGTGGAACTTTCTCAAAGAACGAAGCATTCTGTTTCACTAGGACCACATTGCACTTTATAATGCCTCCCCGCAACTATCCCTGTGGATGTTTGTCAACTCACTAAGCTTGATTCACTTGGTGCATTAACGGATTCACAATGCAGATGTGATTGTTACATGAAAGAGAAAATCAATTGCATGGCCGCTTATTTGAACAGTATATTCCTTCTTATATCTTACTTTACACCATTGTCCCTACCAAGTAGTTTTTTCCAAAACAAAATTTGAAAAATGAAACCTCTTATTGACTTTCTACTTTTTTTTCTCTTTCTACACGTGGCTCATTCTAAAATCTGATTTTTTAAATTACTATGATAGATCATATAGATCATGGAAAATGTTCCTTAAACAAATTTAAAGATGTTGGAATTTTCTTCAGACTCAAATTTGAAAATTTTGTTTTACCTAATCTAAAAGGAGATAAATAAGCTATAGGAGACAATTTCTCATACAGTGAAGTCTTCAAACAAAAACATTCATTATCTTGGTGAGATATAATCTAACAATGATTACTATAATAATTTATAGTATACTAAATACTTTTTATATCTTAAAGAAGTGCATGTGTTCCTGCCTTCTTTGGAGTTAACAGAAGCGTAGGTTTTCAAAGACAGTTAGTTACTAGCATGCCCTAATAACAAATGGAGCAAAAATTGGAAGAAACCCCTCTTTCCTTTTATCGAGTCCAACATGGTAAAGTTATTCTTTGAAGGTAAACAAGTTGGGAAACCAAGAGTGAGGCAATGTGATCTCCCAGGAAAGGCATTACTAGAGGAGGAGTCAGCAATCCCATAACCTGATATCA
This sequence comes from Pan troglodytes, assembly GCF_028858775.2. Classification (NCBI taxonomy): domain Eukaryota; kingdom Metazoa; phylum Chordata; class Mammalia; order Primates; family Hominidae; genus Pan; species Pan troglodytes. Next base: position 70,236,274 of record NC_072402.2, read on the forward strand.
GCCCAGCATTGCCCGAGCTGGTGACTCAGGTAGTCATTTAATCACTATGGGTCTCAATTCCCTCACCTGAACACCCTTCTAAAATTTTGTTATAAGCCAAATCCTGCACTGTGCAGTGTAATAATAGCTGCCTTTCATTGACGGCTATTCATGTCCCGATGTTACCAGGCTCCTTGTCTTTCTCTTCTCTTAGCTGGAAGCAGTAGCTGTGTCTCACTCACGATTACATCCTAACAATTAGCCATAGGCTTGCCACAGAGTAGATGTTCACCACAACATCTACCCAAAAAATAAGTGTGCCAGGTACCTTCTTATTTCATTCAACCTTCAGACAGACCTTGCAAGAGAAAGGCTCATTTCACAAATGAGAAAATGGAAGTTTAGAGGAGCTCAGAGAGGTTAAGTAAATCTCCCAAGCTCACACAGACAGAATATTTCTGGGTAGGGTTTCGAACTGTGCTTGATCTTTCCAAGGCCTGCCTTTACTTTCCCATGCTTCTTCAATTGTGAACTAGGCACACTAAACACACAATCAGGGTAGCAGTGAATGAGAACAAACTACAGGGAGCAAGAAAAAGACAGAGTAATATTTGGATGTGAATTATAAAGAGAGGTAGACACCATAATATTTTCAGTGCATAGGGCCTGTCAAAGACAGTGATAATTCATAAGTGCTGACATGGCAGTTTCTTCAAGGGCTGTATTACATTGCTCAAGGGATGTAATATTTATCGCTATGCCTTAGAACCTCCAAAAGCACCTGGTCTACTTTTGGGTACATTACTCAAGAGCTATGCAGTGTGCTCTCTCCATGACATGGGGCATTATCCTGCCTCCTTTAAGCTTCTATGTAAAAATAGAAGTCTATTTGGCCAGACTGACTGGCTGCCAGATAGATGGCAAACACAGGGCAGATCAATATCATGTCTCATCTCCAGGAAGTTTACAGTGTACCCCTTCACTCTTCAGGATCAAAGGAGGTATAATAGCTTGGACTTGGACCATTCATTGTTAATAGCTTTAATAGAAAATACTCCCTAGAAAAGTGCTGTCTAACAGAAATATAATGTGAGCCACAAATGCCAACCACATACATAGTTGTAAATTTTCTAGCAACTGCATTAAAAAAGTTAAAAATTGATATATTAATTTTAATAATGTGTCTTATTTAACTCAATATATTCAAATATTATTTCATCATGTAATCAATGTAAGTGTTAATGAGATATTTTGCACCTTTTTTTCTCATACTGAATCTTTGATTCTAGTATGCCTTTTACACTCACATACATCTCAGTTGAAACTAGTTCCATTTCAAGTGTTTAATAGCTACATGTGGCTAGTGGCTACTGCATTGTACCATGAAGCTCTGGAACACAGAGAGGTAGTAGAAATCCATGCGGCCAGCTCCCTAGCTAGTGTAGAATAGATCTGTGTTTATTATTACTCACAAGGCAGGCCAAAGCTGCTGAGAAGAGACCTTCATACAGTTATTTTGCAAGATCTGATAATTTTTTAAAGTAGTAGAAAGAAATAGTCTTCCTACTAAAGCAAGAAGTAGGGTGTTCCAGATCGTCTCAACACTCACTTTGTACATAATTACTGAGCATTGAACTCTACATACAATTAAAGCATCAAATTTTTTTTTTTTGTAGGACAGAACTTCTGTCTGTAGTTATGGAACTTTATGTGACTAAGTTCTCATTCTCAGCCTCAACTTCTTTATCTCCAAAATAGAGTGTTTGGAACATATCAGTAGTTCTTAGCCTTGGCTGTATATTAGAATCACTTGCAGAACTTAAAAATCAATGCTCTGGCTTTATCATAGATGAATTGGATCAGTAGGGTAGGGACTGAGTATTGATATTTGAAGATTTTTCTTGTATAATTCTAAAGCATGGCCAGGATTGAGAATCGCTGATTCAGTGCAAACCAAATGTGCTATATAAGTTTTGTGGCAACGGAACTCATCTGCCCCCAAAAGTTGCCCCCACCTGAGCAGAAGAAGAGAAAAGAAATATCAATCTCCCCATTCAACCAATCAATTAATGTGCTTTTTTGCAACAGATGATGATTTATGGATCTATGTCAAGTAATTTTAATACTGAAATATGGAATTAAGATCAGAAAATATTATCCTATAAAATGGCAAATAAAAAGAATACACATGTATAGATGAAATCAGCTGGCCACAGAAATGATCACTCAACGACAATATTTCAAAGTGTTGCTGATGAGACTGGGTAGATGGAATGCTAAAAGATCCCCCACAAGATTACCATCCTGGGTTATTCAAACACTAATCTAGGTACTGCTGTGAAGGAATTTTGCAGATGTAATTAAGATGGCTAACCCACTGGCTTTAAAACAGGGAGATTATCTTGGATTATCTGCACAAACGGATGTAATCACCTGAGCCTGTAAAAGCAGAATGAGATATGGCAGAAGGGGAAGTCAGAGAGATTAGAAACTTGAAAAGGACTTGATCTTCTGTTGCTGGAAGAGGGTACATAGAATATTGTTGCTGGAAGGGGGTACATAGAATCTTGTTGCTGGAAGGGGGCACACAGAAACCATGAGATGCAATGCAGATAGCCTCTAGGAGCAAAAACTGGCTCCCAGCTGACAGCCAGCAAGGAAATGGGGAACATGGTCCAACAATGACAAGGAACTCAGTTCATGAAAACAACTGGAATGAGCTTGGAGGAAAATTCATCCCTAGAGGCCCTAACAACACTGATTTCTGCCTTGCAAACTCTAAGCAAGAGCCCAGTTGGGCCATGGTGTGCCCAGACTTCTCACATATGGAACTGTGGGACAATAAATGGGTATTGTTTAAGCCACTAAGTTTGTGGTGATATGTTATGGAAGCAATAGAATACTACTACAGCCTTTAAGAGTCCATTATAGAGCTTGAGATTGACTGTAAACATTAATCAGGAAGATAATCACCACTGAAGCATGTCAATATTGAGAGGGGCATTTTTGCAATGTCTAGCAATTTTATTCATAAGGGACTTTAGAGAAAACTTAGTTCCATCAGTTAACGATAACTGATAAGGAAATGTTGAAAAACTAGTAAATAATTTACAGCTTTGTCTCCTCCAACTACCTGGGACCAAAAAAATGTCCCAACACAGAGACAGGTGCAATAATTTCTCAAAGCTTGATGATGCTCTCCCTCATGACCCAATAGAGGGTCATTCAGTTCCCTCTATTCCAACTCCACAGTTGTCAAATGACCTTCTGATTCTTGTTTTCTGGGTTCACTATCTTTCAGGAAAATGAACACAATAATCAGATGAAATGAAATTGCTTGACAGTGCCATAGAGAACAAACAAATATATTGGCATTTTGGTGTATTGGCTCATCTCTTAAGTTTGGCTAAGATAAATCAGGCCCCTAGAGTCTAATCACCTCTGGATCAACTGATGCAATTTATTTATTTAAAAAAATTTTTTGAACATGTAAATCAACATGAGATGATCCCAGGGAAAGTTAGAAAGGCTGGAAGGCCCTATCTCCATCAGTTTGCTAGCTTTGCTTTCCATCTTAACATCAGGTCAAACCAGGAAACTTAAAAATAGGCAATGTGTTGGTAGGAAAGTAACAGCCAAGGTCAAAATCTACAACAGACTAGGGTAGAAGAAAAATACGGAAAAGGAGCATGTATTTATGGAGGAAAAAATGGTGTGGAAGCAGGAAGGCCAGTCTATCTTTGTAACATGTCCTTGCAAATCTTGGCTCAGAAGAGCTTGTTTTCAGTCCTCCTGAATTAAAAGTTCAGTTCCCAGGAGGCTTATGTTTACTGTCCTACGGGACCACCACACCATAACTCAGGAAATTATAATTCAATGACCTGGGCATGTTTCTCCTAAACCAGTTGGCTGGCCAAAGAGGTTTGAAATCAGAAGGCTGAGCCACTATTGATTCAGAGAGACTGTCCACCTACCAGGAAGCCAAAGGGACAGACACATAAACTTTATGTTACAGTCTACTTAAGTGAAATCAGTTTTCACATCTTGTAAAACAGTACCAAACCATTCATGCTCCCCTCATTGGAAAGCTATATGAATAACATTTTAACTTTTCAACCACTTGTGATCATGTTACCAGTTAAAACTTTACTCTCGAATGAGGAAGAAAACTTATAGAAAATCCTAGGGGGCAGTTTACATGGAGCATCATCATCAAAATGCTAAAGAACCAAAGGACATGTGCTTCAGACATAGGGAAATAATACACCTGGATGTCCACAGGAGTACCTAAAATAATCTCTGTCTAAAATAAAGTCAGCATTTCCTACCTGCTTCTGATCCCTACATTATGAGCATGCAGATTCATTTCTTCTATTTCTTATTTTGCTTAATGAGATCAGGGTTCACCCAGTTGGTTACTCCATCCCTTCTCACATTTAACTTGTCACCATGAGGGAGGATTCTACCTCTGCATTCTCCCTGGAACGTAGTACCTTCTCCTAGAGTCTTAGTCCCCTACCTTCTCTTTTCTCCAGACTTTCAACAGCCTTCTTCATGGTCAAGTTTCCTTTACTTTCAAGGCTACTGTTAGACAAATCAGGACTCTACCTAGCCTTCAAAGTCACGTTCAAATATCACCACGTCCATGAAGCCTTCCAGACTCCCCACCGCAACTTAGCTGTTAACTCCTCTGTGCCTACATTGTTTTTTTTTAACCTTTACTATAAAATATTCCACAATATCCAAGTCACAAGATGATAAATCCCTGTGGGTGGAACAGATGAGCTCTTGGTGCCTGTGTTGCTGTTTGTAAACTTCTAAGGGCAAGACACAGACCTACTGCATCAACTTATAATCCCCACTCTGCTCTCAATCACCAAAGCATGGGCTGTATTTGATAAATAAGCAGAAACATGTGACATGTATGCGTGCGGGAGGGGACCTGTCAGTGGATATAATGTCAGCCAGAGGCACTAGAGGTTCTCTTTCCACCTCAGGAACATCCAGACCACCATCTACTTGTCATTTCTGGATTTTTAGAAGTTAGTTCCGGTAAAAGAGAAAAGAGAGGGCTAGAAGTTGAGCCTCAGGCTTTGGGCAGCAGAACATAACCTGAGGGTGCCGGGTGTTGGTGCAAGAGAATTTCAGAAAGGTATGGAAGGTCCCAACGACATCAAAATTCTGCCTGGGCTCCACCTGAACAGCTGCTATGCCAAATAAACACTAAACACGTGCCCCTTTGTCAGGTGGCAGAACTCGGCTTCCCACAGTCCAGCTTCCCCCATCGGTGGCTACCCTCAGTCTCCTCAGCATCCCCATTCAAACTCCTCTCTACTTTTGAAAGACAAACAGGCAGAAAAATTCAAGAGGATAAAAAGGAAAAAACAGAGAGATTGAGATGTGTGAAGTGGTTCTGCTTCCCTTTTGCCATCAGTTCAGGACAGAACACCAATCAATTTTTTTCCTTAGAAAATTATTTTCCATGTTCACTAGATTAGATTCCTTAAGACACAACTGTATTTCTGGCTGACATTAACTTAAGATAAATGGGCTTTCCTATTTCTCTATGAATCAGAATGTCTAGAAGCCTAGGGTTAGTAGTGATGGGGCCCAGAGGAAACTTGGGGAGGCAGGATCACAATGACAGAAGCCAGAGGCTGAACATGGCCCCGAGAACAGTGTTAGTCTAAAGGTTGCATTTTACAAATGGGGTAAGTTAAGCCCAGAGAGGTGAAGTAATGTGTCTAAGCCCCCGGAGCTGGTGCCGGCCAAGCTGGGAGCAGCACCAGGTCTCCTGTCCCCAGTCCAATGGGCTTTTTCAGTATTCCTTGTTGTCTTCAGCCTGCCACTATTTTCAAGAAGCACTTCAAGTAGCAAGAAGACACACTTACCCCAGGCTCATACGTGCTGTCATAGCTAATATCATTGATCATCAGGCAGACAATACAAACAAATCATAACAAGTGTGGGCACAAGGTGACCTGGCTCTCTGGCCTTCCCCAGCTGGCTGGTCGCTTGCCCACCCTCCCTGAATGAGGGTGAGTTCCACTTTCTACTTTCTTTGAAGCAATACAAGAGCCCTGGAGTAATTAAAGAAAGAAATTTACTCCAAACTAGCCCTGACATCTGGACTAAATTGGGCCTAAATTTCTGAAAATAATCCTAGTTAGAATCTTGCAAAAATGTATTCTTCACACTGACACCACAGTGATTTTCTTAAACTGCCAATTTATAGCCTCTGTTTCAAACCCCCCAGTACTTTTAGAGAGGTACATCCAGCCATGTGTGATCTGATGTGGCCTCTTTCTACCTTATCTTCCACCATTTCCACAAACCTCCCCTTTCTTCCGTCCACAAAGGAATCTTCTCAGAAGGTTCCGGGCTATTCACACCTCTGGGCCTGCTGCCTCCTATCCTCTTCTCACTTAATCCATCTTTGCTACTCATTCCCCTAAACCTCAGCTCAAGGACATTTCAACTTAGAAACACCTTAGCAACAACCCCACTCCCAAGTGAAGTCAGGTGCCTCTCCTCTCTACTTCTATCACAGCCTTAATAAACCCTTATTACAGCACTATAAGGAATCAGTGATATTGTCATCTCTCTCCTGTGGCTCATCTTTATATTGCCCACTACCTAGCACAACCAGTTTTAAACAAATTGTTGAAGACATGGATAAAGGCCCATGGACACGGTTTTAAAAGAGGGGTTTGGAAGAGGTGGGAGAATGTCCTTCTGTTGAAAGTTCATGTGAATACTTTCCATTGAGATAGAATAAGTGGTGGTTCCCATCACATCAGGCATTATGGGATGGGTTTTAATCAGGCATGCAGTAAGAAACCTAAAGCATCAGAGTTAATCTGAAAAGAGGTATCGCAAGAAGCAGAAGGGGACAAAGCCCTATTTCTCTTTCCTTCAAAGTACTGACCATCTCTCAGACTAAAGATGCAAAATAAACATGCAATTGTGGTATCACTTCTCTTTACAATACTTTTCTTAATGTAAACTGTTGAAATGTAACACATGGAACAGAATTAAAACCCTTAAGTATTTCCTGAGTGCAAATTACTATCTCTGTTGACTTTCTCAAAATGTATCCGCTCTCTAAATGCTCAGAAAACTAGTCCTTCCTTCAGAGAACAACCTTTGAAAACCAAAATTATATCTTGATGGTGACCAGACAAGGAGGAAGGCAGCCAAAGGCTTTCTTTGCCTAAAAGAATACTTTATAAACTCCAGCACAGAAAAAAAGAAGTTTCGCTTAGAGTAGAAAGGAAAAGGGCAGAGAAGTAAAGGGAAGAGAGAACAATGAGAAATTAACCCAGAAGAGGGAAGAACGAAGTGGGAGGAGAAAGGAAAACATCTGGCCAAAGCCATATATTAAAGATTTATATCTAAAAAATGCAAAAGTTAGAAAAAAAAACCCTGACTATCAGCCTTTTAATCAAACAATAAGTAACAGTAAGGGAATACTAACCAATAGTCCGGCAGATATTGCTGAAATAGAGGCTGGATTTTCGTATTGTTTCCTCCAGGCTTTATATCAAGAACTTTTTAAATTTCCTTTTTCTTTCACTCATATATGCAAGCAGATCACATCACACTGATTTGGTTAAAATCTGGCAGAGAGGGAGGGGTTGGAGGTGGGATCCCACAGAAGTTTCTTGGTTACCACTTGGCATGTATTAATCTCTAAATTCTTGGTCTTTCTGCTTTGATATATAAACCTTCACAAAATCCCTCCCAAATCAGTCATTCTCAATCTCTCTCTCTCATGCACACACACACATATCTGGTACCAGAGGAGTAAATTAAATCACATCAGACCATTGCCTCATATAATAAATCCCCTGACCTTTGCCCAGTACATCTCTGGGCTCTGCCTGCTGAACTGAAGGCCAGGCCTAGGCTGGAGTCTCATGAGGCCTATTACAATGGAGGCAGCCAAATCAGCTGAGAAGAGGGCTAAGCGTTAGAACTCAGCAAAGGCTCTGATCTGGATGGGTAGAAAGCAGCGATAGGGTATCTGAATCTGGTCCTTTCCCTTCTCCAAGGAGTATAAGAACAAAGGCAGAAGTGACCATCTGTTGTACTCACTGCTACCTCATTAAAGTACCCCAAATGCCCAGAAGACAGCACATTGTACATCTTGTAAATGAAGAAATTAATGAGTAAATGAATTCTAAAATTTCATTGCTCATTAGAAATCCTAGCATACTTAGTTTCATTGTAAACATTTAACCATTTGTCAGCAGTATAAAGTAGTTTACAGAAAACCCCTAGAAAACTGAAATTCCTGCATCTTAATTTAGTCCCCTCATCTCATCCCTTCAAAGTCCTAATCAACTAAGTATATTTTGGTCAATCGGGCAGAAGAACACAGCATTTAGAAAACGTAGTTTAGGGTTTTTCTGATTACCTTCTAGTAGAGGGAAATAGATCTCCTTTAGAAAGGGCTCACAAGTCAACTAAAAGGTATAAAATACTAAACATTTAGTGAATTACATACTCAGGTGACATAAAAAATAAAACCAGCTTTCTAGCTCTGGAGCTTTGCCATAATTCTTGTAGCTGCTCACACAGTTAGAACAATCATGACCATTCCCATCATTGAGTGTGGAGTGAGTTGCTGTACACACAAGACTGTGTGACTCATTTTCCTGTGTGTGACCAACAGTCCTGTCCACGCTATTAACACAAGAAGACCGTTCATGATTTATGACTGCTTCAAGAAGTAGCTGGGCCTTTAGCTGGTTACAAGACTCCTTCTGCCTGGCTTGCTTTCCCATGTTTATATGCAATAAGCCATTCTGTGACATGTAATACACACAAACCCTTTAAGATGAGAAACACTCAGAGGGGAAAATTCATTTTAATAGTTTAGTTGACAATGACTAGATTTGAGAATTTTGCTGATTGTGAATTGTGGCTAATATGTTTTGAAATCTTATTTTGAATGTGTAGAAACCACCTATCTGACAAATACCTCTAAATCACGTTTCTAAAACTAAACTCAGTGGTCCATAAACACCTGATCCCCAGAATTTGCAGTATAAATCAGAAACCTAGGAGTTATCTGGATGTCTTTTCTTCCTCCTCTGCCCCTGTTTCATCTTTTGATGTTATCTCTTCTGTATCTTTTGAGTCCATTCCATCCCCCTTTATCCTCACTACTGTTACTAGCCACCATTTCCCACTTGGGTTTGAGAATGGCCACTTAACACTCAGACAAATTCTCTCCAATCCATTTATCTCACTCTCTCTTTCAGTCTCTCTCTCACACACAGAAATATGCTTTGAAACATAATTATCATCATGGCATCCTTCTGCATAAAACATTTAAATGACCTTCCTTGCACATGGAATTAATACCACAATCCATGACTTGGACTAACTAATATTTACTAGTTATCCCCAACTTTCACTCTTCCCATTTTCAGTTAGTAATAGAACCCAGTGAAAGGCATTTCTCAGCCAACCTTGCAGCTAACTGTGGTCACATGACTATGTTCTGGCAAGCAGGACCTGAATGGAAGTGGCATATGCATCCTTCAGGGCAATGAGCATCCCCTACACTTCCCCTCCTCACCCTGCTGGCTTGGATGCTTATGGGCTGGACCACTGAACACATGGATGAGGGCTATCTAGACTTGTGGAACATGTCTGAGACTCACTATGATGTCGGATCCCAGACAATGAGGGGTTATAAAAAGACAAAGGGCCAACTAGTCAGTGGTTTTGTGACCAGCCAGCCTAGATCTTTCTAGTTCATCCTTGAAAGAGAAAGATTTTTTCACCTCATTTGTCAGGCTCAATCGAAAGAGTAATGGGAAAAAGTAATCACACCACACTTGTGTGAAAACATAAGCTGAGATTTTATTCTTGATACCATAAAGAAAAGGAAATATACCTGAACACATGGCATTCTGATATGGCTTTTTCATGAGCTTTAGAAGATACTGCTCCTTATCTAAGACAGCTATAAATCCTATTAGTGTGCTGAAACCAAAAGTATTTGGAACTGTTAGAACTTATGAATAGTTTTATTTGGGGGAATTATTAAGGCCCACATAAATGCACATCTTTGTCAGATAGAAATTTTTTGGTTTAATAAAAAATAGGTGATACTCTGAGGCATGTTACCTCAAATCAAATTCCCAAACCCCAAGTTATTAGGGGCCTTATTAAATTTTACAAAACAATGGTTATACTAAGAGTAGGAAAGTGAAGGACTTTGGGAAAAGGAGCCTGGAGTATATCTTTGCAGGTTTTTGTACCCAACCCCCAAAACAAGTTTTATACTGAGCAATGTACTCTTAGATGGTATTTGTAAGACAAACATGAAGATTTCCGCTTCAAACAGAATTTCAACCGCAGACACTTCATATTTACATCAAGAAGATGAGCTAAATCAAAAGTAGGGGTACATGATGCTTGCTTGCAAGATGATCATTTTCCACAGAGCTAATTTTGATATTTTTTTCTGATTACAAATGCATAATACTTGCTTATGTAGAAATCTGTTAAGTACTAATATAGTATAAAATAAATTCTGGATTCCTTTTTTGTCTCTAACAAAATATCTAAAGAAAACCGAAAACATGCTCCATATAAAAAGTTGTCTCTTATTATTTTTTATTTTTTTCCATTTAACATTAAAGACTCTCAAGTACCTGCCAATTATATTGCCACATTTTCTAGGAAATGCAGCTTTTAGCAATTCTTTGTTGATTCAAATGAAATCAACCTAGCTCAGCTAATATTAATTGATTAGACTGAGAATAAAGTCCTAATACCAAAGGCTGACCGAGAGAAAATGCTTGAAATCAGATGTTGAGTGATTCAGGCGGGTTCTATCAGTTTGGGCAAGTTGCTAGGGAGTGGACAGGAAGCTTGAGGACATCACAAAAGAATCCATAAAGGACCCATGATGCATTGAGAGACAGATACATAAGAATGGCTGGGCATAGTAGAACAGATCTGGTATCATTACAGTAAATCTCCATTATATGGAGTTATCTGGAAACATTATCTTCCTTGCTGGCTGAAGAAACATAGTACCCCTCCAACTACCCTCAAACAAAAAAAATAAAAAATTGTGAATATCAAATTTAATTCATATTCCATCATATGTCTTTTATAGGACATTCAGATTGGTGCTTTTCAAACTGAGTCATAACCTACTCTTAGGTTGTAGGATCAATTTCGTGGATCAAAGCCAGCTTTGTTCATTGGCTTGTTTAAATAAATGGAATGGATTGAACGGTTTCCTTATATGGAACTTTTTGATGCATGGGTGTGTCTGTTGGGTTACTTTGTATACCTAATATTTTCTTACGGTGAGTGACAGTCAAAACAAGGGTGGGTCACTGATATAGATTGCTTCTAGTTTTTCAATATTATCGGTAATGTTACAATAAACATCTCTTGGGAGGTGGGGGGAAATTTGGTTTGTTATTTCCATTTATTTGCCTAATGGTTGATTCACAGAAGCAATGTTGCTACATGGAAGGGTAGAATGTTTATGAGATTTCTCATAGATATCACCCAATTGCTTTCAAACTGTCCTAATTTAGACTCAAACTAGACAAGAAGAGAATTTCAGTTTCACTGTTAACAATTGTCAGCAAAATGTTCTTTTCCTCCTATTTTCACTAATTTAATGGATAAAAATGATCTGCCATTGTTTTACATTTATTTGAGAATTAGTGAGGCTGAATATTATTTGGAACATTTACTGTGAATTATCTAAGTATGTCTTCTCACGTTTGCTGGATCCCCTTTTTCTTTCTGCTATTTTATACATATCTTTTTAAGAAAGGCCCTCTCACTATTCTTTAGGGATGAGGGCATAGGAGGACAAGAAAATGGGAAAGAGCATTTTAATCAGCTTGATTTTTGCCAGGCTGCCTTTAGGCTTTTAAACTTCCCTAGGTTTTGAGACCTGCTGCCTGATAAGGTACGTTAACCTTAAAAATAACTTTAAAGAATAACCAGTGCCAGAATAGCTGGTCAACGTGGCACTGCAAAGTTGTACTTTGAACTTCTTCTTCTGTGCCAAACACTGCAATATTAGGTTTGTTTTTTTTAAAAAAAAAATTAAGAGAGTAGTACTGAAAAATTTAAAAGAGCAGTTACGAGCCTTGGAGGGCAGATTGAGAAGCTCCAACACACATATGATGGGAATTCCAGAAAGAGAGGATTTAATTCAACTGCAAATAATCAGTTATAGAAAAGGTTATTACTGATAATTTTATAAAATCGAATAATTGATTGAGTTTGCAGATTAAAGGCCCACAGTAATTACTGAGTAAAGTAAATCTAAATATAATAAAGTAAAAATAAAAATTAGATCTATCATATGGCATCAAGATACAGAAAAATCTTTAAAAGTGCTTAAAATAAGAGGCAGATTACCTGCTAATGAACTCATATGGACTGGTGGAAGATTTTTATTTAGTAACAACAGATGCCAGAACACAAATAAACTTTAAAAGTATTAGAGAAAAAAACATCAATTCAGAATTTGATACCCAACTAGCCTGTCACTAAAAACTCTGTGTATGTGTGTGTGAGCACACATGAAAACTAAGATACTTTACCACCAAAAGACTCTCATTAAATAATACCTAAAGGAGGGAAATGCAAATTAAAACCATAATGATATGCCACCTTTTCCTAGCCAGAATGACCATTATAAAAAGACAAAAACAAAAAAAACCCCAAAAACAAACAATAAATGCTGGTGTAGAGGTAGTGAAAAAGGATTAGTTATACACTGCTGGTAGTGATGTCAATTAGTACAACCTCTATGGAAAACAATGTGGAAATTTCTCAAAGAACTAAAAGTAGATCTACCATTCAATCCAGCAATCTCACTACTGGGAATCGACCTAAAGGAAAATAAGTCATTATATCAAAAAGATACCTGCTCATGTATGTTTATCACAGCACAGCTCACAATTGCAAAGATGTAGAAACAACTTAAATGCCCATCAAACAATGAGTGGATAAATAAAATGTGGTATATATACACCATGGAATACTACTCAGCCATAAAAAAGAAGGAAATAATGTCTTTTGCAGCAACTTGGATGGAGCTGGAGGCCATTATTCTAAAAGAAGTAACTCAGGAATGGAAAATCAAATACCATGAAGTTCTTGCTTATAAGTGGGAGCTAAGCTATGGGTGTGCAAAGGCATACAGAGTGATATAATGGACACTGGAGACTGAGGAGGGGGTGGGGTGGCTGAGGGATAAAAAAAGGTGTATATTGGGTGCAATGTACATTACTTGGGTGATGGATGAACTAAAATCTCAGACCTCACTACCACCATACAATTCAACCTTGTAACCAGAAATCACTTTTACCCCAAAAATGATTGCAATAGAAATATACATGTATAAAATTTTGAAAAATACCTAAAGGAGCTATTTTTGCAGGAAGATAAGAATCACCTTAAGTGTGCACTAAAATTATCTCCTTTTAGAAAAAGAGGAAAAGACCTTTACTCCTATTTCAGTTACTGCTCATGAAGTTACTGACCCATTTCTCTGCTCCCCTCTAAATCAAAACTTCTTGAAGAAATTGTCTTATTCTCCTTTCTTTAATTCCTCCTTGCCCAATTTCTTAAACTTACTGAAATCAGGCTTTAATCTCCACTACATCAATGGAATAGCTTTTGCTGTAGTCACCAATGACTTCCACATTGTGGCAAATTCTTAATCATCTTATTTAACCAATGAATAACACTTGCCACAATGGATCACTCCCCCTTCTTTGACACACTATCTTAATTTTGTATCTCGAACACCCTTCTCCATTGATTCTTCCACCTCAGTAAGTACTTCATCCTGGTCAACTTCACTGTGTTTTCTTCATTTTCCCAACCACTTAGCATTGAAATATCACCAGAAATTATCCTCCTCTCCTCTTTTCTCTATAGTTATTCCCTGGATTATCTCATTTGGAATCATGACACTAATGCCACATATATGATGATGTTGTCCAAATCATAACTTTAATCTAGACCTCTTTCTTGAACTATAGGCTCATATATCCAGTTCACTATTTAATAATTTCTTTGAATGTTTTATAGGCATCTCAGACTTATAAAACCCATAACCAGACTTTCAATTTTACTTCCTAATCTATTCATTCAAGAGTGTAGGCCATTTCAGTAAATATCACCTTCATCTTTCCAGATTCTCAGGAAAGATTCCTCTATTCTTTCACTGATACCCCATAAGTAACACTCCATCAACTAATCCTCTCAGACATGCCTTCAAATTACATCCAGTATACGATCACTTCTTACCATCTCCATCTTTATCTCCCTTAACCAAGGCACCAACATTTATCTGGATTATTATAACAGTTTCTTAATGGCCTACCTGCTTTTGCTTTTGAATCTCCTTATTCCCAACACCCAAATTGGTCTCACTAAAATAAGAACATGTCCCTTTTTTTTTTCCAGGACCCTGTCATGGCGTCCTATCTCACTTAGAGTAAATGACCAAGTATTTACAGTGGTCTGATAGTCCTATCTGATTTTTTCCTAACCCCACTCTCACCCACTATCTCTGCCTCCATTTACCACTACGTTCTTATTGCTCATCCTGCTCCAACAAACTGGTCTCTTTGATGTTCCTTGAAGATCCCAAATAGCATATGCTATTCCCTCTACCTGGGATACTTTTCTTCCAGACTTCTTTCAAGTATGCATTCAAATGTCACCCATCTGTAAGCTCTTGCCTGACAACCTAGATAAATAACAATCCTTATACTACTTAATTTTTCTCCATGGCACTTATTTTTGATATATATTTACTTGTTTACTTGTTTATCATCTCTGTTCTCTAACTAGATTGTCAACTACATGAGCTCAGAGATGATTTGGTTGACTCCTATATTTCCAGGCATGTACAATAGCAGGACAACACAAGGCATGCAATAAGAATTTATTAGGTGAATGAACTAATGGTGAGGAAAAAAGTAAAACATGGTGGGTAATTCAACTAGATATTGCTTGTAAAAAAACAACATGGAACAAATTTCCTGTGAATCAGAAGATGAAAGTAAATTCTAGACAAAAAAAAAAAAAACAAGGAAAATAGTAGAGACTGTCGCAAAGGATAATTAAAATGTGCTAGATCTGCTTTATTTGAGAGAAGGATAGATAATGCATGAAATATGGGAACACTGATATCGGTTGTTGTGGGAGTGGGTAGTCTGACTAGGGGGTGCAGGAGGACATGGGCATGGGTTGAGCATGGGCAATGTAGTTTGTGGTTGTTGCAGCCTTCTGCTGCATTAAGAAACAACTGCAGGGCAGCCTGGGAGCGGGGGCGGTGGTGGATAGAGGGGATGGGTGGGGGCAGGGGCGGACTCACACTAGGGAGGACTTGGGAGGGCATATTCTACCAGAGAGCCCAGGAAGGGGAAGTGAAGCTCAGCCTGATCATAACTTTTAGAAAAGTGACAGGCTTCCCATAGGTTAGAAACAAAAGAAAGAGAGGTTTTAGGCTTATGTTCTTTGAATGTTTTTTTCTCAATATGTAGAAAATGGACAATCCTTATTCCTAGATAACTACTATATTTGAAACAAGTAGGTTTATGTTCTGTGAATGTTTTGATTCTCAATAGGTAGAAAATGGACAATTCTTATTCCTAGATAATTACTATATTTGAAACAAGGTGAAATAAAACCTTTGCATTTTTAACTTCTCAGAGAAATATTTCTGAAAATCAATAACTATAAAAAGCAAATTTACCAAAGTATGCTTTAAGATGTTGCAGAAGAGAGATGAAGAGAGGAAGAGAGATACAGAGAGAGAGAGAGAGAATACAGTAACACATCCCATTCAAGTAAGATTTAGATCAAGAATGCAAGGATAGTTTAATATCAGGCAGATCTATCAATATAATCTACAGCATAAATAATTTAAAAGTGGGAATCAAATGATTATTCTAATGTGCAGAAAAACCATTATTTATAGGCTAATACTTGTGATAAACTGTCTTAATAAACTAGAAATAGAGAGCAGTTTTAACCTGACAAAAATAAGTCAGCCAAAAACCTATACAGTACTTAATAGCATACTTACAGTGAAATTTTGAAGCATTCTCACTATTATTCAGTACAAGATAAAAATGCTTAGTATAAACATATAATATTTACACAATATTTTATCTTGTTGGGAGAGAAAATTTTAAAACAACAGAAGAAAAAGAAAGTCTAGCAAATACCAAGGCATTTATGGGATCTTAATTTACAACAGAGGAGGCATTACAGAACAATGAAAAAAAGAGTGTTCCTAAGTAAATGGTGTTAGGATTAGACTGTTAAAAAATAGATCTAGACTTCAAGAATGAACCAGGAATCCTGAGAGGACCCACAGACCCTCTGAAGGAAGTGGACTGCTCCTGCAGGATGCAGGAGACACCCCAAACACTGTGCTGGTATCCATGGCTGAGAGACCCATAGATGGTTCACATCACAGGACTCTGTGGAGACAACCCTCAGTACCAGCTCAGAGCCAGGTAGACTGGTTGTGTGGCTAGACCCAGAAGAGAGATAACAATCACTTCAGCTCAGCTTACAGAAAACCACATCCATAGGAAAATAGGGAGAGTACTACATTAAAGGAACACCCCGTGGGACAAAAGAATCCGAACAACAGCCTTCAGCACTGGACCTTCCCTCTGACAGAGCTTCCAAATGAGAAGGAACCAGAAAACAAACTCTGGTAATATGACAAAGCAAGGCTCTTTAACACCTCCCAAAAGTAATACTAGTCCACTAGCAATGGATCCAAACCAAGAAAAAAATCTCTGATTTACCTGAGAAAGAATTCAGGAGGTTAGTTATTAAGCTAATCAGGGAGGCACTAGAGAAAGGCGAAGCCCAACGCAAGAAATCTGATACAAGGAAATGATACAAGCAGGGAAAGGAGAAATATTTAAGGAAATAGGTAGCATAAAGAAAAAAATTAAAACTTCAGGAAACATTGGACAAGCTTATAGAAATGCAAAACGCTCTGGAAAGTCTCAGCAATAAAATTGAACAAGTAGAAGAAAGAAATGTGGAACTTGAAGACAAGGTCTTTGAGTTAACCCAATTCAACAAAGACAAAGAAAAAAATAAGAAAATATGAACAAAGTTTCCAAGAAGTCTGGGATTATGTTAAACGACCAAACCTAAGAATAATTGGTGTTCCTGAGGAAGAAGAGAAATCTAAAAGTTTGGGAAAACATGTTTGAGGGAATAATTGAGGAAAACTTCCCCAGCCTTGCTAGAGACCTAGATATCTAAATATAAGAAGCACAAAGAACACCTGGGAAATTCATCACAAAGAAATCATCACCTAGGCACATTGTTACCAGGTTATCTAAAGTTAAGACAAAAGAAAGAATTCTAAGAGCTGTGAGGCAAAAGCACTGGGTAACCTATAAAGGAAAATCTATCAGATTAGCAGCAGATTTCTCAGCAGAAACCCTGCAAGCTAGATAAGATTGGGCCCCTATCTTCAGCCTCCTCAAACAAAACAATTATTAGTCCAAAATTTTCTATGCAGCAAGCTAAGCATCATATATGAAGGAAAGATACAGTCATTTTCAGACAAACAAATGCTGAGAGAATTGGCCCCTGCCAAGCCAGCACTACAAGAGCTGCTAAAAGGAGCTCTAAATCTTGAAACAAATCCTGGAAACATTAAAACAGAACCTCTTTAAAGCCTAAATCACATAGGACTTATAAACAAAAATACAAGTTAAAAACCAAAAACAAAAAACAAAAAACCAAGGTACACAGGCAGCAAACAGCACGATGAATGCAACAGTACCACACATCTCATACTGACATTGAATGTAAATGCCCTAAATGCTCCACTTAAAAGATACAGAACAGCAGAATAGATAAGAACTCACCAACCAAGTATCTGCTGCCTTCAGGAGACTCACCTAACACATAAGGACTCACATAAACTTAAAGTAAAGGGGTGGAAAAAGGCATTTCATGCAAATGGACACCAAAAGCCAGCAGGGGTAGCTATTCTTGTATCAGACAAAACAAACTTTGAAGCAACAGCAGTTAAAAGAGACAAACAGGGACACTATATAATGGTAAAAAGCCTTGTGAACAGGAAAATATCACAATCCTAAACATATATGCGCCTAACACTGGAGGTTCCAAATTTATAAAACAATTACTAATAGACCTAAGAAATGAGAGAAACAGCAACACAATAATAGTGGGGACTTCAATATTCCACTGACAGCACTAGACAGGTCATCCAGACAGAAAGACAACAAAGAAACAATGGATTTAAACTGTACTTGGAGCAAATGGACTTAACAAATATATACAGAACATTTCATCCAACAACTGCAGAATACATATTCTATTCAACAGTGCATGGAACTTTCTCCAAGAATAGACCATATGATAGGCCATAAAATAAGCCTCAATAAATTTAAGAAAATTGAAATTATATCAAGTACTCTCTCAGACCACATTGAATAAACCTGGAAATCAACTCCAGAAGGAACCATCAAAACCATGCAAATACACAGAAACTAAATAAGCTACTCCTGAGTGAGTATTGGGTCAAAAATGAAGTCAAGATGGAAGTTAAAAAATTCTTTGAACTGAACAACAGTAAAGACACAACCTATCAAAACCTTTGGGATACAGCAAAGGCAGTGCTAAGAGGAAAGTTCATAGCCCTAACACCTATGTCAAAAAGATTGAAAGAACACAAAGTGACTTTCTAAGGTCAAACCTCAAGGAACTAGAGAAACAAGGACAAACCAAACCCAAACCGAGGAGAAGAAAGGAAATAACAAAGAACAGAGAAGAACTAAATAAAATTAAAAGAAAAAATACAAATGATAAATAAAACAAAAAGCTGGTTATTTTAAAAGATAAATAAAATCAATAGACCGTTAGTAAGATTAACCAAGAATAGAAGAGAGAAAATCCAAATAACCTCATTAAGAAACAAAATGGGGGATACTACAACTGACACCACTGAAATATAAAAGATCATTCAAGAGTACTATGAACACCTTTATGCACATAAACTAGAAAACCTAAAAGAGATGGATAAATTCCTGGAAAAATACAACTCTCCTAGCTTAAATCAGGAAAAATTAGATAACCCGAACAGACCAATAGCAAGCAGTGAGATGGAAATGGTAATTAAAGGCTTACCGACAAAAAAAGGCCCAGGACCAGATGGATTCACAGCAGAGTTCGACCAGACATTCAAAGAAGAATTGATACCAATCCTTTTGATGCTATTCCACAAGATAGAGAAAGAGGGAACCCTCCCTAATCCATTCTATGAAGCCAGCATCACCCTAATACCAAAACCAGGAAAGGACATAACCAAAAAGAAAACTACAGACCGATATCCTTGATAAACATAGATGCTAAACTCTTTAACAAAATACTAGCTAACTGAATCTGACAACATATCAAAAAGATAAACCACCATGACCAAGTGGGTTTCATACCAGGGACACAGAGATCGTTTAACATATGCAAGTCAATAAATGTGATACACCACATAAACAGAATTAAAAACAAAAATCACATGATCATCTCAAAAGATGCAGAAAAAGCATTTGACAAAATCCAGCATCCTTTAAGATTAAAACTCTCAGCAAAATTGGCATACAAGGGACATACCTCAATGTAATAAAAGCCATTTATGACAAACCCACAACCAACATAATACTGAATGGGGAAAAGTTGAAAGCATTCCCTCTGAAAACTGGGACAAGACAAGGATGCCCACTCTCGCCACTCCTCTTCAACATAGTACTGGAAGTCCTAGCCAGAGCAATCAGATGAGAGAAAGAAATAAAGAGCATCCAAATTGGTAAAAAGGAAGTCAAACTGTCACTGTCTGCTGATGATATGATCATTTAACTTGAAAACCCTGAAGAATCCTCCAGAAAGTTCCCAGAACTGATAAAAGAATTCAGCAACATGTCCAGATACAAGATTAATGTACACAAATCAGTAGCTCTTCTATACACCAGCAGCGACCAAGCAGAGAATCAAATCAAGAACTCAACCCCTTTTACAATTGCTGCCAAAAAAATAAAAAATAAAATACTTAGGAATATACCTAACAAAAGAGTTGAAAGACCTTGACAAGGAAAACTACAAAACACTGCTAAAAGAAATCGTAGATGACCAAACAAGTGGAAACACATCCCATGCTCATGGATAGGTAGAATCAGTATTGTGAAAACGATCACACTGCCAAAAGCAATCTACAAATTCAAAACCTTCCCCTTCAAAATACCACCATCATTCTTCACAGAATTAGAAAAAACAATTCTAAAATTCTTATGGAACCAAAAAAGAGCCTGCATATCCAAAGCAAGAAATAAGGAAAAAGAACAAATCTGGAGGAATCACACTGCCTGATTTCAAACTATAAGGCCATAGTCACCAAAACAGCATGGTACTGGTATGAAAATAGGCACATAGACCAATGGAACAGAATATTGAACCCAGAAATAAATCCAAATATTACAGCCAACTGATTTTAGACAAAGCAAACAAAAACATAAAGTGGGGAAAGGACACCTTTTCAACAAATGGTGCTTGGATAATTGGCTAGTCACATACAGGAGAATAAAACTGGATCCTCATCTCTTACCTCATACAAAAAATCTACTCAGGATGGATTAAGGACTTAAATCTAAAACATGAAACTATAAAAATACTAGAAGATAACATTGGAAAAACTCTTCTAGACATTGGCTTAGGCAAGGATTTCATGACCAAGAACGCAAAAGCAAATGAAATAAAAACAAAAGATAAATAGTTGGGACTTAAACTAAAGAGATTTTGGACAGCAAAAGGAACAGTCAGCAGAGTAAATGGGCAACCCACAGAGTAGGAGAAAAATCTTCACAATCTATACGTCTGACAAAGGACTAATATCTGGAATCTATAACAAACTCAAACAAATCAATAAGAAAATAAAAAAACAAGCAATCTCATCAAAAAGTGGGCTAAGGCAATTCTCAAAAGAAGATATACTAATGGACAAGAAATATGTGAAAAAATGCTCAATATCACTAATGATAAGGGAAATGCAATCAAAACCACAATGTGATACCATGTTGCTCCTGCAAGAATGGCCATAATAATAAAAAAAAATAAAACAGTAGATGTTGGCATGAATGCGGTGATCAGGGAACACTTCTACACTGCTGGTGGGAATGTAAACTAGTACAGCCACTATGGAAAAGAGCGTGGAGATTCCTTAAAGAACTAAAAGTAGAACTACTATTTGATTCAGCAATCTCACTACTGGGTATCTACCCAGAGGAAAGAAGTCATTATAAGAAAAAGATACTTGCACACGTTTATAGCAGCACAATTCGCAACTGAAAAATCATGGAACCAACCCAAATGCTCATCAATCAACGAGTGGATAAAGAAACTATAGTATATATACATACATATATACATATGTACATATACACACATATATACATATATACATATGTACATATATACACACATATACATATATACATATGTACATATATACACACATATACATATATACATATGTACATATATACACACATATATACATATGTACATATATACACACATATACACATATATACATATGTACATATATACACATATATACATATGTACATATATACATACATATGTACATATGTACATATATACATACATATATACATATGTACATATGTACATATGTACATATATACATACATATGTACATATGTACATATATACATACATATGTACATATGTACATATATACACATATATACATATGTACATATATACATACATATGTACATATGTACATATATACATACATATATACATATGTACATATGTACATATGTACATATATACATACATATGTACATATGTACATATATACATACATATGTACATATGTACATATATACATACATATACTATATATATATATGATGGAATACTACTCAACCATAGAAAGGAATGAATTAATGGCAGTGACTTGGATGAGACTGGAGATTATTATTCTAAGTGAAGTAACTCAGGAATGGAAAACCAAACATGGTATGTTCTCACTGATATGTGGGGGCTAAGCTATGAGGATGCAAAGGCATAAGAATGATACAATGGAATTTGGGGACTTTGGGGGAAGGGTGGGAGGGGGATGAAGGATAAAAGACAACAAATATGGTGCAGTGTATACTGCTTGGGTGATGGGTGCACTAGAATCTCACAAATCACCACTAAAGTAACCAAATACCACCTGTACCCCAATAACCTATGGAAAAATAAAAATAGAATAGAATAAGATATAATATAATAAAAGCATTCTCAATAATAAAAAAAATTGATTTATGCTTTATACCATACATATAAAAAATTCCGGGTGAAACAAAGGTTGACATATTTAACATAAAACTATTGTAAGTAGATTTAAAAAATTAGAGCATATGACTATGCAAAATAAAGTCATTTCTTGAGCAATTCTCAAAATGTAGAGTAATAAAAAATATTAACTATATCAAAATTAAAAATCATGTGTGTTAAAAGATGTCATGAACAAAATTAAAATGTAATCAGCAGATAGGGAGCAAACTTTTCAACCTATATATAACAGAGACAAGTATTTCATTATATTTATATGTGAAATATGAACATAGATATTATGACACATATTAGGATCACACATACACACATTTCTATAAATTAATAAAGAGAAGAAAAGATAATAGAAGAATCAACGAAGAGGAGAAATAGCCAATTCAGATGAGAGGAAATTTAAATGGCCCTATGAAAAGTATACCTAATGTTATAAATAATCAAAGTAATGAATATTAAAACAGTGATAGAGCAATTCACATCCATCAACTGGCAAATAATTAAATCTGATAATAATCAAGTGTTGGCAATGACCTGCGAAACAAAGTTCTCATTCATTGCTGGTAGGAGTGGAAACTGGTATGAGTACTTTGCAGAGCAATTTGGCATATCTAATAGACATGCAATTGTACATATCCTAAGACACAGCAAGTACACTGATATATATGCAAGAAGAACTATCACATGCACCCTGAGGGAAATGTATAAAAAGAACATTTCTTTCAGCATCATTAATTTTAATTAAAAATTGTATCAATTCAAATTCTGATTAGTATGGGAATAAATAAATTGTGGTATTTTCATAAGATGGAGTAATATACGGCAATTAAAAAAATGAACTAGGGTTATATAATAACAAGGGTAAATTCTGAAAATAAAATATTTGTAGTAAAAGTAGCAAATTCTAGAATACATTCCACACTTACAGTAAAACATGTATATTTTATGTTCATGTATGTAACAAGCATGCTTCATATATGTAGTAAAAGTGGCAAAGTATAAAACAGAATTATATAAATACCTATGCAAGACAGTTGTTTTCTCTGGGGTGGCAGAGAAAATAATGAGACTGGGGAAGGTAAAATGGGGGCCTTCAAATTTTTCTGTATAATTTGTTTCTTTACAAATAATAGCTAAGAAGCAGATTTGGGGAAAATGTTTACATTTGATGAATTCATTAGAGTGACCGGTACATGAGTGTGCATTGTAGCCTCCTTTGCATGCTAAAATATATTTCATCTATCTATCTATCTATCTATCTATCTATCTATCTATCTATCTATCATCTATATCAAAGACCTCCAAATCTATACCTTTGCCTAGAGTTAAACATAACAAGTCCATAAATATTACACAGAAAAATAAACAGAAGTTCTGATGACTTTCTATATGTAGGCACATATCCCTGTGACAATCCTAAGAGGGGTGGCTGAGCCAGACTGGTTAGTCAAGTGAGTTCCAATCACTGAATCCATGACTCTCAACCCCATGTTCCTTCAAGCTGCCCTCATGGCTCAAGGGTTGACCCTCACAAGACTTATTGTTATATGACCAGGAAGAGCTTTCTCAGTTCCAGTTTCTAGGCTCAGGAGCATTTTCTTCACAGATTCCAGAGAAAAGCCACAATGTGTCCTTTCCAAGAAGAAAAGCAAATCATATGTGATATTATACAGGCTGGATCTTGTCACAAGTATTCCCAGAGATGTGGGTCAGCAGTCTGATTAATGCCAAAAAAAAAGCTATTTTTCTCACTAGCCTACGAGAAACATACTAATTCAACTGCCCAAGTACTCCATTGAAAAACTCTAGTTTAGGGACAAAATGATTAACAGATGGTTCTCAATCTCTCTCCCCTGGAAGTCACACATAAACCAAGACTTTGGCGAGCCGTACCATGGAGTCATGTTTAGTCACCATGAATTGCAACAAATAGCAATGAATGGGTTGTTTCATTGGGCCATTGTGAAATCTGCTAGCAAATAACCATTAAAACAAGAGCCAAAACATATTTCATATACTACAATGTGATTCAGCTGGTTAAGAAACATCAAAATAATAATATAGTAACCATAAAAGGCAGCAAAAGGTGGAACCTCTGTGTAGAACACAACAATCCAGGGTGAACTTCAAAAATCTGTGGATTGCTTGAGCCCAGGTCGAGGCTTCAGGGAGCTATGATCACACCACGGCACTCCAGCTTGGGTGATAGAGTGAGACCGAGACCCGCTCTAAAAAAAAAAAAAATCTATGGTCATCTATGTTCCTAACTGCTAACCTGCCAGAAAGCCCCATTCACTGTCTCAAATCATTGTAGAGAAAATCCATAGTAGTTTTCCTTTTCTGCTACTCATAAGTGCTAACCATCGAGAATTGACTCAGAAGCCCCAGCTGAGAATTCCTTAGAAACAGAATCAGTGACTTTAAAAACTTATTTTACTTTTTGTTTTTTTTTTTTTTTTTTGGAGATGGACTCTCACTCTGTTGCCCAGGCTGGAGTGCAATGGTGCTATCTCAGCTCACTGCAACCTCCACCGCCTGGGTTCAAGCAATTCTCCTGCCTCATCCTCTGAGTAGCTGGGATTACAGGCGCACGCCACCATGCCTGGCTAATTTTTGTACTTTTAGTAGAGACGGGGTTTCACTGTTTTGGCGAGGCTGGTCTTGAACTCTTGACCTCAGGTGATCCACCCACCTTGGCCTCCAAAGTGCTGGGATTACAGGCGTGAGCCACTGTGCCCAGCCAAAACTTATTTTACTTTTAAGAAATAACATATTCTAAAATAGACATCCATTTATATCTCAATGTATGCGGGAGCATTTCCCTTGTATATTTATTCGGCATGTCATACAGTGATACCCCCACAAACCTATTCCAAAGAGATGAGCAGAACAGTTTCAACTGCTTATCTAGAAATAGTATATTTATCTGTTCTTATTGAAAGAAGTGAAAAAACAAGAGAATAAGTGCCTTAGTTTGTGCCAACAATCTATCTCTGAATATGACACAGCTTGTGCAAAACTGGCACACCTTGAATGTTAATAAGAGGTTCAATGCTAGCAGCAATTTCCACAGCCCCAAATGAGTTTCATCAGTGTTAAGAAAAAAAAAAATTAAGCTTGTTACTTGTATTTCCCCTGAAAGGATAAAGGCCTTTTATTCTTTGAATTCTAACATAGTCACCATTTTAGAGCAAAAAGGCAAACTAGGTAGCAGATTAGATAAGAACACCATAGTTGCCATTCTCAATTACAACCATGGCTCATCTTGCTACTTTAACTCAATTGGTAACTTGAATTACTGTGTAAGACAGTGTTAGTGTTTTCTTCCATGACAACAATTTCAGAGGTAAAGGCTCCCATTCATTCATGAAAATTTGACTGAGTATTCATCATAAGACTTGGATTTTGTCAGTTAATGCTTCTAAAATTAAACAGCTGCATGACAATTTTTCTTCTTTCTCAGAATTTTAATTGAATTATGTTGTAGCTAGTGTTCAAAAATGATTAAACTCCCTTACCTCCTCTTGCACACACACACACAAATGGTAACTGTGTGGTGAAGGATGTGTTAATTAATTTGATCATGGTGATCATTATAAAATGTACACATATATCAAATCATCATGTCATACACCTTGAATATATACAACTTTTATTTGCTGATCATACCTAAATAAAGCTGGAAAAAAATATAGATTTGCAAAACAAAACAAAACAAAAACAACAAAAAAAGAAGTGATTCACTTCTGATTTACTCTTTTACATTTCCTATTCCCATTCCGGAAGAAGTTCATTCTATTTCTCTTTAGTGCTAATTCTACATTTAACTTATTTCAGGTGAAGAAGATAGGGCCAGTGTAATAAATTCAGGGAAGAATGACTGAAGACCATCCCCTAGGTAATAATGGAATGCTAAAAATTATATATCCTCTATTTTCAGGTTGGAAAGGATGACAAGAGTAAATTTACTTCATAAAATTGCCTTAGACAAATAGGACATTTCTGTAGATGTGAAAAGCACTGAAACCTCAACCAAGCAGACTAAGTGACCCACCCAAGAGTTAAGCTGTGTCCGTGATAGGGCGCTTCAGTTATACAAGGTGTGTAACATCTACTTTTTATATAGGCCGTTAAACCCAGAATTGGCCAGACAGATTCACCTTTAGGACTCAGACATCTGTGTAGTT
The DNA here is from genome assembly GCF_028858775.2 of Pan troglodytes. Lineage (NCBI taxonomy): Eukaryota > Metazoa > Chordata > Mammalia > Primates > Hominidae > Pan > Pan troglodytes. The sequence continues at coordinate 70,262,877 of NC_072402.2, forward strand.
GTAGAACAATGGTATATGGTCAAAGCAACCCTGCAAATTCTGATCAGTCATATAATAATGAGGTGACCATGATTTTAACAAGTAAAGAAGAATGTATGCCAAAATATAAACTTGAATACAGACATACCTTGAAGATACTGCAGTTCAGTTCCGGACCACTGCAATGAAGCAAATATCTCAATAAAGCAAGCCACACAATTTTTTGGTTTCCTACTGTATATAAAAGTTATGTTTAGCCAGGCGCGGTGGCTCACACCTGTAATACCAGCACTTTGGGAGGCTGAGAAGGGTGGATCACGAGGTCAGGAGATGAAGACCATCCTGGCTAATATGGTGAAACCCCGTTTCTACTGAAAATACAAAAAATTAGCTGGGCATTGTGGTGGGCACCTGTAGTTCCAGCTACTCGGGAGGCTGAGGCAGGAGAATGGTGTGAACCCGGGAGGCAGAGCTTGCAGTGAGCCAAGATTGCGCCACTGCACACCAGACTGGGCTACAGAGTAAGACTCTGTCTCAAAAAAAAAAAAAAGTTACGTGTATAATCTGTTGTAGTCTAGTAAGTGTGCAAGAGCATTATGTCTAAAAAGAGCACAATGTATATACTTTAATTTAAAAATATTTTATTGCTAAAAATGCTAATCATCATCTGAGCCTTTAGTGAGCCATAATCTTTTTGCCGGTGGAGAGTCTTGTCTCAATGTTGACACCTTCTGAGTGATCATGGTGGTGGTTGCTGAAGTCTGGGGTGGCTGTGGTAATTCCTTAAAATAAGGCAACAGTAAAGTTTGACACACTGATTGATTCTTCCTTTCATAAAAGATTTCTGTGTAGCATGTGATACTCCTTGACAGCATTTTACCCACAGAACTTCTTTTAAAATTGGAGTCAATCTTCTCAAACCTGGCTGCTGCTTTATCAACTAAGTTTATGTCATATTCTAAATCTTTTGCCATTTCAACAGTGTTCACGGCATCTTCACCAGGAGTAGATTCCATCTCAAGAAATTATTTTTTTGCTCATCCATAAGAAGTGATTCCTCATCTGTTCAAATTTTATCATGAGATTGTAGCAATTCAGTCACATCTTCAGGCTCCACTTCTAATTCAAGTTTTCTTGCTATTTCCACTACACTTGCAGCGGCTTTCTCCACTGAAGTCTTGAATCAATTCAAAGTAATCTATGAGAATTGGAATCAACTTCTTCTAAACTGCTGTTAAGGTTGATATTTTGACCTCCTCCTATGAATCATAAATGTTTTTAATGGTATCTAGGATGGTAAATCCTTTCCATAAGGTTTTTAATGTATTTTTCTTAGATCCATCAGAAGAATCACTATCTATGGCAGCTATAGCCTTACAAGATGTATTTCTTAAATAATAAGACTTAAAGGCCAAAATTACTCCTTGATACATAGGCTGCAGAATGGACATTGTGTTAACAGGCACGAAAACAACATTAACCTCCTTGTACATCTCCATCAGAGCCCTTTGGTCACTGGGTGCTTTCTCAATGAGGACTAATATTTAGAAAAAAATCTTTTTTTTCTGTGCAGGAGGTCTCAACTGTGGCCTTAAAATATTCAGCAAGCCATACTGTAAACAGGTGTACTATTACACATGTATTGTGTTCCATTTATAGAGTATAGACAGAGTAGATTTAGCATAATTCCTAAGGGCCCTCTGATTTTTGAAATTGTATGATTTCAGTTCTTTTGCATTTGCTGAGGATTGTTTTGTTTCCAATTATGTGATCAATCTTAGAGTATGTGCCATGTGGTGATGAGAAGAATATATATTCTGTTATTTTTAGGTGGAGAGTTCTGTAAAGGTCTATCAGATCCATTTAGTCCAATGTCGAGTTCAGGTCCTAAATGTCTTTGTTAATTTTCTGCCTTGATGATCTAATACTGTCAGTGGAGTGTTGAAGTCTCCCACTATTATTGTGTGGGAGTCTATGTCTCTTTGTAGGTATCTAAGACCTTGCCTTATGAATACAGTGCTCTTATGTTGGGTACATATATATTTAGGGTAGTTAGGTCTTCTTGTTGAATTGAACCGTTTACCATTATGTAATGCCCTTCTTTGTCTTTTTTGATCTTTGTTGGTTTAAAGTCTGTTTGTCTGAAATTAGGATTGCAACCCCTGCATTTTCCTGTTTTCCATTTGCCTGGTAGATTTTCCTCCACCCCTTTATTTTGAGGCTATGTGAGATGGGTCTGTTGAAGACAGGATACCATTGGGTCTTTCTTTTTTATCCAGCTTGCCACTCTGTGCCTTTTAAGTGAGGCATTTAGCCCATTTACATTCAGGGTTAGTATTGATATGTGTGAACTTGATAGTGTCATTGTGTTGTTAGCTGGTTATGCTGGCTTGCTTTTGTGGTTGCTTTATAGTGTCACTGGTCTGTGTATTTAAGTGTGTTTTAGTATTAGATGGTAGCTGTCTTTCCTTTCTATATTTAATGCTCCTTTCAAGATCTCTTATAAGGGAGGTCTGGTAGTAACAAACTCCCACAACATTTGCTTCTCTGAATCTTCTTTCTCCTTCACATAGGAAACTTAGTTCAGATGGATATGAAATTCTTGGTTGAAGATTTGTTTCTTTAAGAATGTTGAATATAGGCCCCTAATCTCTTCTGGCTTATAGGGTTTTAGCTGAGAGGTCTGTTGTTAGCCCGATGGGGTTCCTTTTGCAGGTGACCTGCCCTTGCTCTCTAGCTGACTTTAACATTCTTTCTTTTATTTTGACCTTGGAAAATCTGATGATTATGTGTCTGGGGTATGATCTTCTTGTGTAGAATCTTGCAGGGGTTCTCTGTATTTCCTGAATTTGACTTTTGGTCTCTCTAGCAAGGCTGGGGAGAATGGCTTCAACTTAAAGTCACCAACTTCATCAACTCATAAAAAAAGGATCAGCCTTCCCTTTGAAGTTTTGAAGTCTTAAAGCCCAGCATTGACTTTTCCTTTCTAACTATGAAAGTCTTAGATCTTCTATTGACCTATTCTTCCAATAGAAGGCTATCTTGTCTATACTGAAAATCTGTTGTTTAGTAACCTTTATCACTGATCTTAGCTATATCTTCTGGATAACCTTCTGCACCTTCTAAATTAGCACCTGCTGGTTCATCTTGTACTTTTATGTTATTACACAGATGGCTTCTTAAACTTCCAACCTCTGCTAGCTTCCAACATTTCTTCTGTAGCTTTCTCTCTCAGCTTACATAAAACTGAAGAGAGTCAGGGCCTTGCTCTGGATTAGGCTTTGGCTTAAGAAAATGTTGTGGCTGGTTTGATTTTCTATCCAGACCACTCAAACTTTCTCCATATCAGCACTAAGGCTGTTTCACTTTTTTTTTTTAATCATTTGTGTATTCACTGGAGTAGACTTTTAATTTCCTTCAATAACTTTTCCTTTGCATTCACAACTTGGATAACTCTTTGGTGCAAGAGGCCTAGCTTTTAGCCTATATTGGCTTTCAACATGCCTTCCTCACTAAGCTTAATTAATTTAAACTGAGAGACATGTGACTTTTCCTTTCACTTGGACACTGTATTAGTTTGTTTTCATGCTGCTGATAAAGACATATCTGAAACTGGAAACAAAAAGAGGTTTAATTGGACTTACAGTTCCACATGTATGGGAGCCCTCCAAATCATGGCAGGAGGCAAAAGACTCTTCTTACATGGTGGCGGCAAGAGAAAAATGAGGAAGAAGCGAAAGCAGAAACCTCTGATAAACCCCTCAGATCTCAGGAGACTTATGCACTATCATGAGAACAGCACAGGAAAGACTGGCCCCCATGATTCAATTACCTCCCCCTGGATCCCTCCCACAACCTGTGGGAATTCTGGGAGATACAATTCAAGTTGAGATTTGGGTGGGGACACAGCCAAACCACATCATTCTGGCCCTGGCCCCTCCAAATCTCATGTCTTCACACTTTAAAACCAATAATGCCTTCTCAGCAGTCCCCCAAAGTCTTAATTCATTTCAGCATTAACCCAAAAGTCCACAGTCCAAAGTCTTACCTTAGACAAATCTTAGGCAAATCTTTTCGCCTATAAGCCTGTAAAATCAGAAGCAAGCTAGTTACTTCCTAGATACAACAGGTATTGGGTAAATACAGCTGTTCCAAATGGAAGAAATTGGCCAAAACAACAGGATTAGGATTACAGGGCCCATGCAAGTCTGAAATCCTGCAGGGCAGTCAAACTTTAAAGCTCAAAAATGATCTCCTTTGACTCCATGTCTCACATCCAGGTCACGCTGATGGAAGAGGTGGGTTCCCATGGTCTTGGGCGGCTCTACTCTGCAGCTTTGCAGAGTACAGCCTCCCTCCTGTCTGCTTTCATGGGCTGGCATTGAGTGACTGCGGCTTTTCCAGCAGCACAGTGCAAGCTGTTGGTGGATCTACCATTCTGGGGTCTGGAGGACAGTGGCCCTCTTCTCACAGCTCCACTAGGCAGTGCCCCAGCAGGGACTCTGTGTGGGGGCTCTGATCCCACATTTCCTTTCTGCACTGCCCTAGCACAGGTTCTCCATGAGGGCCCCAAATCTGCAGCAAACTTTTGCCTGGGCATCCAGGCATTTCTGTACGTCTTCTGAAATCTAGGCGGAGGTTCCCAAACCTCAGTTCTTGACTTTTGTGCACCCACAGGCTCAATACCATATGGAAGCTGCCAAGGCTTGGGGCTTCCACCCTCTGAAGCCACAGCCCGAGCTCTGTGTTGGCCCTTTTCAGCCACAGCTGGAGCAGCTGGGACATAGAGCACCAAGTCCTTAGGCTGCATACAGCACAGGGACCCTGGGCCTGGCCCAGAAAACCACTTTTTCCTCCTGGGCCTCTGGGTCTGTGATGGGAGGTCTGCCATGAAGGTCTCCGACATGGCCTGGAGACATTTTCCCCATGGTCTAGGGGATTAACATTAGGCTCCTTGCTACTCATGCAAATTTCTGCAGCTGGCTTGAATTTCTCCTCAAAAAATGGGTTTTCCTTTTCTACTGCATCGTCATGCTGCAAATTTTCTGAACTTTTATGCTCTATTTCCCTTTCACAATGAAATGCTTTTAATGGCACCCAAGCATTCACCTCTTGTATGCTTTGTTGTTTAGAAATTTCTTCTGCCAGTTACCCTAAATCATCTCTCACTTTCAAAGTTCCATGAATCTCTAGGGCAAAATGCTGCCAGTCTTTTTGCTAAAACATAACAAGAGTCATATTTGCTCCAGTTCCCAAAAAGTTCCTCATCTCCATCTGAAACCACCTCAGCCTGGACTTTATTGTCCATATCGTTATCAGGCTGTTGGGTCAAAGTTATTCAATAAGTCCTTAGGAAGATCCAAACTTTCCCACATTTTCCTGTCTTCTTCTGAGCCCTCCAAACTCTTCCAAACTCTGCCAGTTACCCAGTTCCAAAGTCACTTCCACATTTTTGGGTATCTTTTCAGCAATACCCCACTCTACTGGTACCAATTTACTGTATTAGTTTGTTTTCATGCTGCTGATAAAGACGTACCAGAAACTGGGAACAAAAATAGCTTTAATGGGACTTACAGTTCCACATGCCTTGGGAGGCCTCAGAATCATGGCTGGGGGCAAAAGGCCCTTTTTACATGGTGGTGGCAAGAGAAAAATGAGGAAGAAGCAAAAGTGGAAACCCCTGATAAACCCATCAGATCTAGTGAGACTCACAATCATGAGAATAGCATGGGAAAGACTGGCTCCCATGATTCAATTACCACCCCCTGGGTGCCTCCCATAACACATGGAAATTCTGGGAAATACAATTCAAGTTGAGATTTGGTTGGGGACACAACCAAACCATATCAGACACGTAGAGGTCATTGTAGCATTATTAACGCTCCTAATTTCAATATTGTTGTGTTTCAGGGAATAGGGAAGCCAGAGGAGAGGGAGAGAGATAGGGGAAGAGCCATTCAGTGAAGCAGTCAGAACACACACAACATTTAGTGATTAAGTTCCCCACCTTATATGGGTGCAATTCATGGTGTGCCAAAACAATATAATAATAGCATCAAACGTCACTCATCACAGATCACCAAAACAGATATAATAATAATAAAAAAGTTTGAAACATTGCAAGGATTACCAATATGTAACACAGAGACTCAAAATGAGCACAAGTCATTGGAAAAATGGAGCCAGAAGACTTGCTTGTTACAGGGTTGCAACAAACCTTCAATTTGTAAAAACACAATTATCTACAAAACACAATAAAGCAAATCACAATAAAATGATGTATACCTGTATACGACTTACTGGTATTTATCTGCTGACTACTATCAGCAACATCCTTAGATATTGTTTCTAATTCCAGAGTTGAACCATCTAGAATGAATCCCATTGCAGTGAAACTCAGTTGAATTATTCCACTTAATTTGCTTTCTAAATGAAAACTACTGTTTTGAAACTCACCAGTGTGTGATTTGGTTGTAATCATATAAAAGAGTAAATTTATCTCTTTGCTCATTTTAGGAACTATTGCCACACAGTCCTCATTGGGCTTCCTGTTTTTCATCTAAAAATCTCTTTCTCATTCCTCAACCCCCAAAGGGAAATAGATCTAAGACTTTGAAGCAAGACATCATTTTTGTCGCCTCTATTATCTTGCATAATGCCTAGAAAATTATAGGTCCTGATGCTTTTTTTCCATTCAGTATATGAGGCCTTTGTTGAACAGAAGCATAGACAACCACCTCACCACAAGGTAAGTAATCTCTAGATTTTCAGACTCTTTCTTAAAACCAGAAAAATAATCTTGGAATTCAGATTCTTTCTTAAAACCACAAAAACAATCTTGGAAGTAAGAAAAGTTGCTCAAACAGTAACCCCAAGGGAAACAAATCTTAGAAGCAGAGAACAGTGATGAGTAGATAGCAATCTCTTTTTTGGGATGAGTTGGGAGTTTGGTGTGGACTTTTTGATTTGTCATATTAAAATCAGAGGTATAAGATTTTCCTTTGTATTTAAACAAAAAGCTTATGATTTGAAGATAAACAGAATATATCAGTTTCACTGCTAAATATATGTTGATCACTGTAGCTGATATTGAGGAGAGAAAGTGGTAAATGACAGGAAGATGCACCTATTAAAACTGAATTAATCTGTATTTATATGGTCATTTTAACCTTCAAACAGAAAATGTCTTTAATCAAGAAATTTCAACAGACTGCTAAAAACAGAAAATGCCAAAGCCATTTCTTCTGGTACATACTAAAATGCATAAATTTCTTATATGATGAATGAGAAAATTTTTTTTGATATATGATTTTTTTTCTTGTACAGAAATTTGGCAGGCAACATATACCACCCTTTATACGCAAAGTGGCTCAATCAACAAATGGCCTTTTTTAAAATTACAAATCTGGTAATCTGTGTCCCTTTAACAGAATAATGATAGGGATGGATGTTTTCCTATGTGCAATACAAAATGATGGAACAATGGGGTGTTTATTTTGGCTCAGGGACTTTGTAGAAAGGTCCTATCTGTTCTCCCTTCATAAAATCTTGCCTATAAATTAATTACACCCAAAAAGTTGAGCTGAGAAAAACCAACACTTTAGCTTTTCCTCTTGGCCAAAATTGTTAATTTGGGAAATGCAAATAAGCTTTGCCAAATTATTTAAAAACAGCAAAGAGAATATGTGAACATGCTAAAAACATTTCACCCTGAACTATTTCCAAAGATTGACTGCTCCATTTTTGATATAGTTAACAACTTAGATAAATACATTTTATATAACTAGAACTCTCAACCCAAGTAATATCCTCTCTTCTAAAATAAGAAGTCAATATTCTCTCTTTCTTCATAAATAAGTAATCCCAGCAAAGCAAAAAAATCAAAAGAAAATAAGCCAAAGTAATATGTGCCAAGTGTGGCTTCAGTGATCTGCTTTTTAAGTAGATGAGCTCTTTGGCAGATGAAAATCGTTACCAGACGAAAATGTAAAGCTTTCTAAAATGTGACAGAAATGTTTCAGAGAAGATCTGCAGCATGAGTAGCTTTACAAATCCGAAACTAAATTCTAAATTATATCTGAAAGCCAGTGCAGCTGCCACCTGAAAGGCCTAGAATAAGAAATATGGAGTAAATCCTGAAAAAGATACTGGCTTAAGAAATTATGGCTTCATAGTATATAGATCAAAGGAAGACTATATCTGAGATGCCATCCTGTAACCTGAAAAGTCTGGATATATGCATTCTTAGTGCCCATTGCTGTGTATGAGGGGAAAATTTTCACACAAAAGAAACAGAAGAATTTTTGGCGAATCCAAGGCAAAGGCACCCTCAAGAACAGCCTATGATTCTTGCAAGAGGTTTTCTTCAGGCAAGGAGCACAATAGGACTCTTGTCCTATTCCCTTGGCTTCTCGCCACTTGCCATATACGCATCCAGCTGATCATTCCATAAACATTTTTGAGTGCCTATTGCACACGTACACTTTCAAGAGCACTCAAGACCAGTGGTAAAGGTTTCCTACTTCATGGAACTGGCATCTAGTGAAAGAAAATTGACAATAAAAAGTTTAAAGAAAAACAGTGAAAAGGACACAATCAGGTGGAGATAAATGCTATAAAGGTAGCCCAATAGGTGATGTGATAGAGAGCAACGGAGACCAGAAGGGGTGACACATATGTAAATTCAGGTCAGAGAAATCCTTGCAGTTGAGCTGAGATCTGAATGACAAAAAGAAGCCTGCTATGTCAAAATCTGAGGGTGAAGCATTCCGGGCAAGGGGATAGGGACTAGAAGGAGAGTTGAAGTGGCTGGAGCTCATTGAGCCAGTTGTCCTCACTTCAATCACCTTTGATTGTGTATGCTTATACTGCTGCTGTAACATGCTCTTGAAACTTGGGGCAAAAGAAGAAAACATAGGGACAAAAAAAGTACCCATTCTTGTAAAAGCATCAAGAGGTCTTAGGGTCTTAAACACAATCATGACCCTAATAATCTTGATATCAAGTGCCTGAGTGTCATTCCAGTTTATTTTCCAGTCCTGAGAAATTTGGCCAGCTTCTCAAGGCTGAAAGCACAGAGAGAATGAATGGCAGACAGTGCAGGGTTAAGGAGTGAAGGATGCGGCTATAAAAGGCATTGCAACTAACTGCCTGTCCCCATGAGATCTCTGACCATAAAGCTATGCCATAAAGCTTTTCCTGATTGTTCAGGGGATTTACACAAGATCACAAGGTATCTTGTGGTACAATGATACCTCTCCTGCTTTCAACTCACCTGGCTCTTTATTATAGTTCCCCTTGTATAATAGGTACTTTAGGATTTGTCTTGGCACTGTTAACCTATGTGTGACTTCCTGCAGAAACTGGTCTAATTGATCTCTTCTCAGTACCTAACACAGGGCCAGGCACATCATGGACGCTCAGTAAGTGATAAATTCCCTGGGATTGCCTTTAGCTATATTGGACTAATATTCCAACTACAGGCATACTAATTGTACTCAAATAATAAAATTATTTTGTTGTGTATCAGCAAAACTTCTGTGTTATCCATCAAAGCAAAGAAATATTCACAACATTCATACCAATACCTGGCATAAAGTAGAGACACAGTGATACTCACTGAATACATGCATGCATGTCTTAGTGGACAAATCAATGAACAAATTGCAGCAAAAACAACTGTACTTATGGTCATTTAATTCATTCAACAATCAGTTTTTACTACATGTGTCATACCCTGCTGAGCACTACAGTGCCAATGGTGAGGTAGACAGACCTAGGCCCTGTTGTAAAGGAATTTTGAGTCTAGTAGGTCAGCAGATATGACTGAGGTCATCACACATGAAGGCTACCTAAAAGAAATGGTCAACTTTATTTAAAATGTAGACAAGGGGTCAATGCCAACATATAACCGTGACATCTTTTTAGAAATCAGATCCACAGACAGAGCAAATGGTTGAGAAAGGTAACAACTGATGGTAGCTAAAGTTGCCTCTTGGTAACTTGGGATGAGTTACTGAGAGAATTTGCAGAATCTTCTCTTTGGCCATCTATAAAACTACACCAGAGCTTTTTATGTGTGTCCTGATTGTGTGTGGTCATGTTTAAAGTTAGAAGGAAATACTGAGAGACTTAAATTTGTCTTCTGCCAGTATTCTTTACCATACCAAGATTCTTTTACTAGTTCTAAACACTTTAAATGTAGCAGCTATTTTTCTGAGGAATAATGGGAAAAATTAGAATTTATGAGCTGAAAAACAATGCATTGCCCTTATTCTCCCATAATTCAGGAAAAACAGCTAAGTGAAATTTTGGTCAAACTTTCCAAAAAGTTTTGGGCTGAAGACAAGCATGGAAAAATTCAAGCCCAAAGGAGATATTTCCAGAAATTTAGAAGCAAGTGAAAACAGGGGGTTATAGCAGTTCAGTATTTGCTGCCAGGAACAAAGTATATACGATCTTATTTATTGCTGAAATCTTTTCAGAGAGACAGCATCTGGTTTCAGTGAGGTCTTGCTTTCATCCCATCCAGCAGCTGGACTAAACACTCCAGCACAGGGAGATCAACCAATTTGCCAAGGTGACACAGCGATTAGCGACTCTTTCCAGATTAGACCACAAGAGCCTCCTGGCTCCTTGAATGCCAAGAAAAAGTCACATGACTAACAGAGAGTTTAACACGTTTTTTTTCCTACTTCAAGTGACTTCTTCAGCTTGCATTTTTATTTGTGTTTACATTTTTGGAGTCCCAAAGAGTGAGTCTTTCTCACTTTGCCACATTTCTCCAGGGGGAGGATCAGATATGAACATGGTTTCTTGTGAATGCCAAAATGCCCCGCCTTCTTCAAGGAGGATTTATTCATCTAGGCCGAGTGTGCTCATGGCAGAAATCAGAAATGGTCATGCAATATTCCACTCATACTGAGGCAGAGAGAGACAGTGATCCAAATGCTAGCTAACTCTGAACAGAGAGGTTGGGCACTCTGCTTTGGTCATTCCAAAACTGCCTCTCTGAGGCAGGGGAAAAGCTGATGAAGATGAGGTTAACTCTGCCAGGAGAAAGCACTATAAACTTTTACTTCTTTTAGAGCTTTTTCTCTACCAGTACTATTTTTGCAGAGCCCTGGCTAGAGACAATGAGTTCCTTCATTCTTTTTGCATATGTCTTCCATACCAAAAGGAGAAAAGGAGGCTCTGTTTCCTAAGCATATGTTTTCCCTACACCTCAAGAAGACCATGTTGAGTTGCAAAGGGAACAAACAACCAACAACACACACACAAACTCTTTTAATAAGAGGTTATGAAATTAATGTAATTTCCACCAATCAATCTGTTTTCCTCTGTATGAGTAGCTGCCCACACACACACAAAATTATTAATACTATCATTAATCATTATTATGAATATATACTATATTATATAATAATATATATTAATTATTAGAATCATGAATTCAAAAGGCTAACTTAAGAAAAAAAGGGAAGAGGGCGAGAGAAGGAAGAGGATTACAACCATTCTTTTTCATGTCTAAACTTCAAGCTCATGGATAACAGTCTAATATGAGAAGACCAGGGAACTGAGAGAACTGAGCCGCTTAGTTGTGCGAATGGACCTGGCATATTCTAAACTGGCCAAAAGAATATCAGGAAGGAAACAAGACCTCATTTGGTCCTTAGACCCCTCAATGGCAACAGACAGGGCACAGCATCAAGAGAAAACACACACGCTTTTGTAATACAAGAAAACACCCAGAAGACATGTTGTTTTAATAATGCCAAAAAAAAAAAAAAGGCCACTATGAGTGACAGCAACCTAACTTCACTTTAAGTCTGAATGAATAATACCACTTAAGAAACTCATACAATTTCAATACAATAAGATTTAGAAATTTATTTTAAACTTACTGCAGATGTCAAAACACATGAATACCAAATACTTCACTTCTTGCTTCTTTTACATTACAATTTTCTTCTTTAATTGGAGCAGAAAAAAACAGGTCCTGACCATAAAAAAGTGATGACATTTCAAGCATGTGGACTGATGTTTTAGTTACATATGCATGCTATTCCCTTTTGACTTATATTTTTTCCAAGGATCAGCCATGCTAATTTTCATACTGTACTCATTCATTCAGTATTTACCGAGTGCCTACCATGGGATAGGTACTGATTTAGGCCCAGAGGTTATAGTCATAAACAACACAGACACATCCCTGCCTTCCTGGAGCTTTCAATTCAGCACTCTTGTTTCATTTCAAAGTTCAGTTACTGTTTTGTTAAAGCTCAGTTCAGGTTTAAAAAGGAAACCTCCATCCAAGGAAAATTCTGAAGTTATTGTTGTCTTTCCAAAATTTATTTTCTCAACCCTCCAATTAGTCCATTGGTATAAAACTCACAGTAAATGTCATTCTTAGAGGAAAGAACTTCAACATGATAGTTATTTTTTGCTTTGAGAAGATGAGTTTTAAAATAATAAATGCTTAATGATTTAACCAGTAGCTTCAGCTGTTACATGCCAAACTAAGTGTTAAAACAAACACCAGGGCAGGCAGACTGAAAAAGATGCCTCCAAATTTTAAATTTAAGTTTTTTCTCCCCCTAAAAAGCTACACTGACATCCTTAGTGAACACCGGTAAATAATTACACACTCTGGCACTCAAGTGCAAACAATCAGGTTTCAAAGTTTACCCCAACCAGCTGTCCATAAAAAATCTTTTGACAGTGCCAGTAGAGATCAACCTGACCACAGAGGACATGAGGCAACTGGCCAGGACATAAGTCACATAGGTCTACACTTCTGTTTCAGTATAATTTCCAACCGTCTTGCTGATGGGCTCCAAGGCTCTCCAAAGCCACATGAAGACGTCTATATATCTCTTCTCAGGAAAAACTGAAAATTAACTTTCTATTTGAGATTCTTCCACTTTCCTTCTTGAACTTTCTCTTCATCTCCCACTTCCTTGTCCTCTTTCCTCTATTGTCTCTTCCCTACTTTCTCTCCAGGGTCAGATACTGCTTTCAGCTCTTTTCCTGTATTATCTTACCAGAGCCACACACAACCCTAAGAAGCAGCTCAGCAATCATGTCATGTTGCAAAAGGGAACCCTGAAGCCCAGGGTCACATAGCTGGGAAGTAGCCAAGCCAGGATTTCAACCAGCTCACCTGACTCCGGGGTCCACAATCACTGTGCCATATTGCCTCTAATGTGACTTTTGGCTTAAGTATTTATGATAAAGATGAACTGGTGGTTTAAGTAGGCAAGTAGCAATGACACCTAAGAAATTAATCTTAATTTCTGCTATGCTTGAGAAAAATCTAACAAATTCTTACTTCAATTAACTGCTTTAAAGGTGGAAATCAAGGTGGCTAATTAATGGGCAATTTATTAAGGGTTTTTCTACACCAGCTTTGAGACTTTTGTCTCTTCCATGTGGAAGTACACTGAGAAAAGTCAGGAGCAAATGCCAATTAGAGATTATAAAGACTACAAAGAACTAAGAAAAAGAAAACAACAAAAATCTAACTTATTATGTTACTACATTCTCTGTGCCCCCTCTAAAAACAAACCAAATGAAGTCTTTGTTTCTATTAACATCTATTATTGTTATTCATTTCACAAATTAGGAATAGTTTTCAGTGGGCTTATTCTTAGATTGAAACCAAACAACTTGATGGAGCAAATGTTAAAATACTAGCTCCTACAAGATCAACATACCTAAGGAACTAATTTCATAGGCTGCGATAAAACTGAAGAAATGGAAAGGTTGCTACTGCCCTCCTTCCACCAAGGCCTTTACACCTCTATTTTATTCTTCCTGGTTATGAAGGTTGGACCACCCACTAAATTTTCTCCAGCTAAATAAACAGCTACAGCTGAGAACAGTGCAAAGTCCTTGGCTTTCTGCTTTTATATCCACCCAGTGTTAATTCAAGAATGATTTTCAGCGGGTTATAGACTAAATCCAACAGAATAAAATTGGGATCTTAATTAAGAATTACCACTAAATGCATGAAATCATTAGGTTAGCCCTCAGCCTGCCTGTGTCGACCATTACTCTTCTTTCCTCTAGAACAACACCTTGGTGCCTAGAAGCCAAGACTATTTGGATGACATAGAACATAATGGCATTAATCCCATCTGTGGAAAAAGAAAATGCAGGAGCTTATAAAGCAGATTCCATTGGTAAATTGACTGTGTTTAACGACAGGAAGAGAGTATATTGGGAGATGAAAAAGGAAAAACATGTTAACAACAATTGTAAATAGTAGCTGTCTTCATGAAAGAGACAGTAGCCTAAGCCAAAATAAACTACAAGGAAAAGAAAATCCTGCTGTTACCAACCAGTAAGGCAAAGCTGCTTTCTGGATTTGCAATCACTTTTCTTTAGTCATTCTTTGGTTTTCTGGAAGGGACCAGGTTTCTATGGAACTCTGATGAGCTCTGGGGAACAGCAGCAGCTAAGGTATATTTAGCAAACATACACTAAGAGTCTACTATGCTCAAGACACTGCATTTTGGTTAAGCCTGCATCATGCTTTACAGTCTTGTAGCTTAAGTACCCTTTGCAAATTCAGTCTGTGCTCCTGATAAAAGGTGACTGCCCTCTCCTGGCCACCTTTCATGAGACTGTTTACTTTCAGATCTTATTAATAGTTGTCACCATCACCTGTTGCCCATCACTCTTCCTCATCTGAGATGCCAAAAACTGCCAGGGAAATGCAGTGTGTGATCAGTTCTTAAAGGTACAATTATGTGTGAGACTAAACACAGGAAAACGTGCATACATAGTTCTCTTAGCAATGAAATGGGGGACCTTCCACTGACCTTCACACAATCTTTTCTTTCTATCCTCCTCTCACCCTGCAATGACTACAGACCCCCACTAATGTCCCCACTGTGGCAGAATTCCAAGCACAGGCCTGGGCATTACCTTATCAGAGCTCCCCATCTAGTCACTGTCTTTGCCTCCAATCTTTCTTAGGCCCTGCCCCAATTGTCCACATCTATTTCTCAACCCCAGCACCTGGTTCTGCTGAATTACCCATTTATATTGGTTATAGGGTATCCCAATATCTCTGAATAGCTTCTTTTTTTTAAAAAATCTAGAACCATTTATGCATATGGTCATAGATAGCTGGGAGTTTGAATAGCCCCAGATATAAGTCACTTTTCAAAGGTCATAAATTATAATAGGACAGAAGAGAGACCTGGTTATCAGAGGAGCAAGGCTGGAGATCTCAACAAGGGGTGAAGTGTGAATTTATCTTCCCAATATGGACTCCCTGGGTCTGCCAATCCAAAGAGGTGACCTTGGTCATGGAAGATTTGCAGAACAAATCTTGCCTGTGGACTTGCACCCAGAAGGCACTTGTAGGCAGTCAATGCAGAATCCAAAAATTACTTGTAAGATGCGCCCAGTGAATTCAGCAAATGTTTTATTTTAGCCATTTGTCTTCAAGGTCAGTTCTGGTTAAAGAAGTTGCTCATTTTAACTAGAAGAAAAAATAAATTCTGGGTGAAGCAAGCTTTGTTTTATTTTTCTTTTCCAGTAAGTAATAAAATCATTTTTTCAAAGACCTTCAGGATAGAAAAGATTTTTTATATTTAACCCATTAATGTTTGCAGTCATTTTTTATATTTAACCCATTAATGTTTGCAGTCAACTAATCCCTAGAAATAAGAACAAAGAAGGGAAGACAGGAAGGTAACACACATGAGCTAACATCACAGATAATCCTCAGACCTCTTTATTTGAGTTTTAACCTCACCCTGCTGAAGCTTTTTTTTTTTTTTGAGACGGAGTTTTGCTTTTGTTGCCCAGACTGGAGTGCAATGGCGCGATCTTGGCTCACCGCAACGTCCGCCTCCCGAGTTCAAGCGATTATCCTGCCTCAGCATCCCGAGTAGCTGGGATTACAGGCATGCACCACTACGCCTGGCTAATTTTGTATTTTCAGTAGAGACAAGGTTTCTCCATGTTGGTCAGGCTGGGCTGGAACTCCTGAGGTGATCGGCCCACCTCGGCCTCCCAAAGTGCTGGGATTACAGACGTACAGTACCACGCCTGGCCCCTGCTAAGCCTTTTATCAGAGCTGCTAAGAAATAACCAATGTGACATATTTAAGCTTCATCTCATCTATTTCCTCTCCATGGCCCTGAGTTGGGCTGCTAATGAGCTGTGAAGTGACAAAGATAACCGGCCTCTATATGGGAGAGAGAAGACTAGAGCTGGATAATCCACAATGTCATTTGGGTTCTCAGCAAAAGCTGCGTATTTCCTATTATAGCCCTAGGAGATGATTTAAGAAGGTGAGAGGGCACTTTTCTCCCAAATAACTGCTCCTACACAATTGAAATTTCACCAAAGAGGTAGATTTCTTTGTGTCAAAGCATCACATCTCCAGTAGTCTTTGATTATCTAAATTTTGCTCAATCAACTGAGATTCAGAAATGTGAAGTAGCTTGCTATTGCTAATGATACACAACCTGTCAATGGCAGAACTGGGACTCAGATCAGAGGGGATAGTGTTTTAATCATAAACTTCTAAGAATCTCTCTAATTCAACCTTATTTCTCTGACCCCTTTAAAAAAATATCCCCCAGAGCCATAAGTTCAGGACATCAAAGTAATAACCTCAGGGTATACAAAAATGTTGCTGGAGTAAGGGGTGATGCCACCAAAAGTTGCACCATGAATCAGATCTGGTAGAAGGGAAATGAGACCAGAAAAAGAGAATGGATCAAAGCTTTCAATTCTAGTTAAAAAAAAAAAAAGTTACTGAATGGTTACTTGTGCCATCATGGTAACCAATGAACAACCTGTAAAGTTAGTTTTCAATGGGCAGCCTGATAGTCAAGTGTAGGGCCCTAAAGGATTTGAAGACAGTGTAAGCATTGCTGAAAAGAAAATGCAGAAATGAATATTGATAGTTTGTTCAGACACATAAACAAGTAGGTTGTCTATATATATATATATATATATATATATATATATATATATATATGTGTCAGGCACTTATCTGAGTACTGGGGACAGGGGCATGCTCTCTGGTCACACAGCCTTATAGTTGACAGTTTGGAAAAGCCAGGGAGGGATCAGGTGAGAAAGGTAAGGAGTGAGAAGACGAATCTGGTTGTATCACCAAAAACCTTTGATAGCTGTATAGTTGGATCGATTCCAAAATCTTCATGGCATATACACCTACTGCTCTCTCCTCTGCCTACCCTGTGCCCCACCCCCAGCCCCATACCTAATGAATCACCATTCCCTGAACACCTCAGAAATCTGTACTTCTTTGTGTCTTTGAATATGTGGATTCCTGGATCCCCCCACCATTCTCTGCCTTGAGATCCCCTGAGTCCATTTTCTCACATTGTTTTCATCACCACCCTTGTGAAGCCTTGTCCAGCACCAGAGGGAGTTCATTACCATCTTCCTGCTCCTTTATAACATCAGCACAAACCAGCACTGTGGCCATCACTGTGGAGTATTGGAATGTCCTATTTTTTGACCATACACAGGGATTGGTAGGGGGTAAAGAGGCAATTAATTCAAATTTCCATCAAATATTAATTTTTCAGCAACCCACCAGCAGCTCAAGCGTAGGGTCTATCTGCAGTCTGTGGACTTAATTTTTAATTGTTAGCATAAGAGCTTGGGTTCCTAGAATGGGAGCAGGGAGTGGTTATGATGACAGAGGGGTGCAAAAAGATGAATTCAACCCATATCACAGTATTTTTCCAGGCCAGAAATATTAAGACTTTATTGCTGAAATATTAAGACTTTAAATGTCTGAATACCCCAAAGGGTAGTGTGAACAGCATGAAACTCTGATGCATCCTAAGGAAGACATAAAACCAGGTTTGATAAAAGTCATTCTCCTCTTTCACACAAACACACACACACACACCTGCAAACACATAAACAAAATCAGTAAGTAAAGAAAGACAAATTATTATCTAACAAAAAAAGCCAGATAACAGCTAACAAAAACAAAAAACAAACAAACAAACAAAAAACAAAAAACAGAGGACTGTTTGTAGATGGAGCTTGAGCTTCATTCATTCATTCATCCAACATTTAGTAAATGCCTTGTATCTGCTGGACCTTATTCCAGACACTAAAGATATAATAGAGAAAAACAAAGGAGGAAAACAAGTTTAAAAACCCACAAGTCTTGCCCTCACGGATCTTAATACTTATGGATGTGGTTCAGCCAATACATGAGTATTATAATATATCAGATGATGATAAATACTATGGAGAAAATTAAACTATGATGTAAAGTAGAGAATGTTGTTGGGGTGGTGTTGTTCTTTTAAATCAGCTGGTTAGAGAGGTTCAAACTATGAAAAATATTTTTAAATAAAGATCTGAAATAGAAGAAGAAATCCGTGAGGACTTCTGGAGGGAAAGCATTCCAGGCGGGGAAAGACCAGTAGCAAAAGTCACAAGGTGGGTGCTCACCTGACACATGGGAAATAACAAAGATGACCCAAGGAGTACAGTCTGTTCTATTACAGCATGTGTTTCTGTAACAGCAAGCAGCTCATATGCTACTGGTAAATAGTGGGATAATATTGGTATTACATGGAAACAAGATTTTTCTTAGGCAAGAGGAGTAAGAATAGCAAGAACAGAATTATAACCTTAGCAGGAAAGGAAAAATCCCTGAAGTTGGCTGCTGCACAGACTGCAGTGATTTCGGCTCTCTTAAGGGAATTAAAGATGAGCGCCTGCACCCAGAGGTGTCTCCCAAGAAATACGCCCTCTCCCACCAGGCAAAGCTATCTGCTCATTCTTCCTATGACCACTTTTGTGGTAGGCCCTCTGGCTCAGAGCTCCATTCATCTGTCTCATCTCAGCTCCCCAGCCGGCATCTCCATGCTACTGTTTTTGTGCATTTTTAATATTCCTTGAGTCGCCTTCAGTCAATCTGAGCTGCCTGCCTTCCTGTTATCTCCCAAGGTATCTATTATTGCTTTGGTTAGTGCTACAGTTTTTTATGTTGTATAAGATATGAGTGTTCTATTCCAATCGTAATTTTACCATAAGACCTGTTATTTTTCAAAGTACATCTTGCAGACCAAAAAGTTTTACAGAACACATAAATAGCGTTATAGCAGAAACATCTGCCCAAATGAAGTCAAGGATTTCAGGGAACCAGATCACAAAGGGCTCTATAGGCCATCATGAAATGGGAAGGCATTAGAAGGCTTTGAGTAGATGCATGAGATGATATACTGTGCTGAAAGCAAAATAGGGGTGAAGGGAGAAAAATGAGCAAATATAAAAGCATATAGAATAGGTAAAGGCCTTTGCAATAATCCAAGTGAATGAGGATGGTGGCTTGGACCAGAACAGTAGCAGTGGAAAATGTGATAAATGGTTACTATTTGCCAAAGAATTGGCTTTGGGAAATGAGAGAAAGAAAGGAGTCAAAGGGGACTCCAACATTTTTTAACCGAAGCAACCAAAGGATGGAATGTCACCAACTGCAATGGGGATAACTGACGGATGAGGCAGTTAGGGGGGTGATCGATTCAGTACAGATAAGATTGAGGGCCTTTAAGGCATGCAAGTGGAAATGCCAGCTAGGTAGTTGAATAGAAATGTCTAGAATTCAGAGGAGATAAATTCTCAAGTTTTTATTGTACAGACATTGTTTAAAGCCACAAGAGCAAATGTATTCAAATGCCCATCAGATACTGATTTTCCAAAAACCCACTAGCAGCTAGAGCACAGGCAAATACTTACAAAGCTTGTGGCTTAATTTGTAACTGTTAGCGTTAAAGCCTGGATTCCTAAAATAGGAGCAGGGAGTGCTAATAGAGGTAGACGTGTTAAAAAAAAAAAAAAAAAAGGTTTGAGGCCTGCGCTTCCGAAGTCATTCTAATAGAAGTTGGGGTGACAACTTCTGGTGGAGGGAGAAAATAAATAATACAAGAAAGGAGAAAGAAAGAAAATTGCTGAGCTAATGTCCTTGAATATGCAAGAGGGAAATAAAGTGCCAAGTGGAGAGGTTCATCTTTGATAGAAGCTCTCTGTTAACAGAAGGAAGGCAAACCATATGGTCACTGAGACTGGGAGGAGTAGATGTGGTGGTGGAAGCTTGTAGATTCACTTTTGATTACTTCTGGGCTTTTTGCAGTGAAATAGGAAAAAAGGTTATCTGCGCAGAGTTAGGGTATGAGAAGTAATTGTTGGAGGCTTGAGGATAGAGGAGTTGTCACATAGTTGTCCAGGAGACTAGGAAAGTGAGTGGATTCAAGAAATATGGAGAGTTGCCAATCATTACTAATAAATGGCTCAGTGAGGTTAGGGCCCATGCATTTAAAGTGAAACAAGTCACCACAGTGTGCATTTTCCACAGTAACATTGAACTCTCAGGTGTAGGCAGGGTATAGATGGAAAGCAGGATTAAATCTGGGTTGGAATTTTGCCAGGCAATAGTATGATGAAGCAAGAGAAGTACAAAATAATACTGAAAATGAACCATGGAGTAAAGTGTATAAGGTGTGAGGTGAGGATGTTTATTTGTTGTCAGCTGCTAAAGGAAAGTTAACCAGTACAGGCTTTAATTATTTACCAAGTAGCAAATAACCACCCATAGATACAAATTTCATCACACAGTGTGATATCTTTTTTCTTTTCCTTTAAAAATATTCATTTTCTTTTAAATTGGTGAAACAACAGTGACATCAAACACAAACTTCTGGTTGGGCGCGGTGGCTCATGCCTGTAATCCCAGCACTTTGGGAGGCCGAGCCGGGTGGATCACAAGGTCAGGAGATCAAGACCATCCTGACCAACACAGTGAAACCCCGTCTCTACTAAAAAATACAAAAAATTAGCCGGGCGTGGTGGCGGGCGCTTGTAGTCCTAGCTACTTGGCAGGCTGAGGCAGGAGAATGGCGTGAACTCGGGAGGCGCAGCTTGCAGTGAGCCGAGATCGTGCCACTGCACTCCAGCCTGGGCGACAGAGCAAGACTCCGTCTAAAACAAACAAACAAACAAACAAACTTCCTGCTGGGAGATAGGTGCAATGTGTAATATCCATTTATGCTGACAGTAATCATCTCTTAGGTCTCACTATTTATAATAAACAGCATACCAATCCTGCTTTCATATGAAGCCTCCAGAAGATTGCAGAGGCTGGCAAGAGTGTGGGTCAGAACATTATCATATAGCTTCAAAAATATCACAAGTCATTTTTATGCACCTGCCTCCTCCATGCTTCCTTACTACTATGATTCCATGCCTACTTACTGTCCTTTCTGGACAGATTCTCAATGAATTTTCTCTTTATTTTATTTTCCTATGGAAAGGCCCCCTTTGGTGAGCTATCAGACCAGTTCTCTCAGCTCCTTAACCACATATGTACCTCAGCAATGAAGCTGGGACAGGCTGAACTGACCAGCAATTCTCCTGGCTGCTGTCAGATGCTTACAAGAGTATTTGGAAGAAATTATCAGAAAATGGATGCAAATCCAAGATCAAATGAGGTCAAGGTCCTGGATTCCTTGAATATGCCATTCTTTTTTGGCAGTGTATGAGGTCTAAAATAGCATTTCCCATCTGGACTAGTTACTCTCTGTTTGGCCCTCCTCCTATAGCATATCCATTCCAGGTCTTCCTCTGCTCTGCACTCAGGAGGCTGACTGCTGCGGGCTGACTCTCCAGGCTCAATGCTGGATAACTTCCTACTGGGTTTGAACAATGGAGATTAGAAGGTTGACAGAGAGGTCAGGGATGTCTTCCCCACATTCCTATGCTCTGGCCTAGCCTATGTCTCTCCAGAACTCTAGCTTCTGTCACAAGACCCCTCCTCCATGGCTCCGGCCCTCTCAGGACTACAGTAACACGGTTTCCTTCTTCTGCAGCTCCAGGTCCAGAGGAGATAACAGCTTCTCATGGCAGCTAGGGTCCGAGTGACTCAACATTCCTTGCTAGCTACTTTAATCCTACCCATACTTCTGTACATTTCCCCTTGAAGTCTCTTGAAACTTCTGAGTTAGATTGTGTGTCTTTCCAGGACCTGACTGATGTACACCATTTTGAATTCCACCATGTGTAATTTTACAATTGCACTTGAGTACTGAAGCTGCTAGTCCAGTGGAACACCAGAGGAAGGAAATCAAATCCCAAGCATGTGTAATGTGATCATTCATTCATTCATTTAGTCTGGGTGAATATACTAACATTCATGTCTTGTTAAAAGTAGAGATAGGATTTCTTAATTTTAAAAACTTCAGAAAGGCCCATCAGGGCACCAGCTCTGCAAATAGTTTTTTCAATAAAAGTTTCATTTCTTGAATCAAGGGATACTTACAACGACTAATGGTAATCTTCACTGAAATATTTTTCTATTAACTATGACCCTGAAACTGTAATCATTCTGACAACAAAGCTGATTTTATATCATAAACAATTATTCAACTAGTCATTAGATTATTTGGGAAGTTCTCCCAGCCCAAAAAAAGCCTCTAAGATTCTGTGTCAGAGAAAGAAACATACAGGAAATGGGAAGAAATTTAATGTATTTTCATAAGTTTCCAACAGTAACAACTGACCCATTTGATAGCTAATTTGTGCTAAATGTCAATGGTTTAGTAATATAATCTTATAATTTACCCAAGATTAGCAGTTTGGCTATAAAGAGTGAGGTCAAAGAATACTGCTGTTAATTTTCAATGAATTTGCTTAATAATCAACTGTTTATGACCACATCCTTGTTTTCTTGTAATGACCCAGACTTTCAGGATTTTGAAAGTCTGAGAAAAATCTGCTGTTAAATGTACTATGGTCAAGGTAAGATTTCTACAGGGAATATATAATTCTAATAGGCTCTTATCTAAAAGGATACGCTTGACCAGTGTCACTAGTGATGTCGACATCAAATAAACATCAACATTAAATTGAGGCTACTATATATTTTCATGTACTGGGTACATAGCCTATAAAGTCAGGCTAGAGGGACTGAAATATATTCCTGTTAAAAGTTAACAAATAGTGAATCTATCATTCATTCTAGAGACAGATCAAATATATTTTGCTATAAAAAATGGAAAGAACTAATGAATATATGTTAGAAACTTTTTAAATTTTTTGCTCCCAAGAAGTATGGTAGGGTGAGCATTGTTAAATAAAACAAACCTAAGTTCAAGTCCTGAATTTGCTTTTGTTAGTTCATTAATCTTGGTCATGTAAATTATCCTCTCTATGCTTCAACTTTACCATCAGAAATATAGAAAAAATATTTATTTCCCTTGGAAGACATCCTCAATCATAAGAGGGTCTATCTCACTTAGAAAGGGCTTTTGGGAAAAAATTTCCACATTAAATATATTTATTAACTACATAATACTACATAATACATTCTGATTTCAGAAATATTAAACTGGATAAAATATGGCCTAGGATCTAGGAAACAAGACAAGGTTATCTGTCTCACTGAGTATGCAGCATGGAGTAAATAACATAATGTCAAGAACACACCGTGGCTCGTGGCTCCAGAGCAAGTCCTAAATAAATATTGATGTTTTATTGCTATTGTAAATATCACTAACAAGAAGGGGAAGCAAACATCAAATACTTATTCAATACATTTTGGTTCAAAATACCATGGAATTTGGGAGATAAATTGTAGAACCTCTGTTCCTTTCACTTTATAGGTAATATGCATGAATGGTATGATAAAGTTAAGTGACTTACCAAAACTAAATAATTGTAGAATCAAGATTATAACCCAGACCTTCTAATTATTTGTCCAATAAATAATAATAATATAATAAGTGCTTACTATGAGCATGCATTATACTGGTTGCTTTGTATATAAATATTATCAAGTCATCACAGCAATCCAATGTGACAATGTAATAGGTACTATTATCCCATTTTACATAACAGGAAGCTGAGGCCCACACAGGATAAGCGAAATCTCACAAAAGCACGCTCTTGCTTCTGACTCAAACCCAAGTCTACCTACCTCAGTGGACTCTTTCCACTAAGCTAATGTCTCCTACCTGGATTTGTACTTGTTCCTTCTTGGATTGCTTTACTGATTGAAGTCTTATCTTTCTAACAAATGTATTAATTTCACAAGCACAGATATAATGTTACCTATTTTTGTTTTGAACATGCATGGCACAGGGCTGGGCATTGTGTACGTGCTCAAAAAATGTTTGCTGAGTGTATGATAACTTTTTTTAAAAAAAATTACTTGTAAAAGCAAAAAAAAAAAAAACACTTAAGCAGCAAAATGCGCAAAAAATTGCTCAAGTAATGACTTGGACTGGGCACAAACAGAAATTCTCCTCAGTTTAAGAAATAGAATTCAAGCATATTCTCTGCTGATCCTAAGCCAGTACTGCTTTCTCTAACAGTCAACAGTTCAAAGTATAATAGATTTAAAATAAAAGTAAATTATAAGGCAAAAAAAAAAAGAAAGAAAGAAAAAAAAAAAACAGTCAACAGCTCCCAACATGCATGTTTAACAACTCCGAAGACAGGGCAAGCCTAAGAGGCACGTAGTTAAAATCTGACCTGTCCTTGAAAACAGGGGAGCCACTTTCCACTGGTACATGTGACTTTGTTTAAGGTTAAGCATTCAAAAATCTGGAGCAATTCTTAGCCCTGGGCTAACAGGGCTAGCTGATGCCTCTCTTCTTTTCACATTTAAAGAGAAAGAAGCCCCTCTTGAGATAATGAAGAGATCCAGAATATAAGGTAAGACTCTTTTGGAAAAGTGCTATGATTGAGGTTTCAGCATTCTTGCCTTAGCTTGGAAAAGACTTCATACCTTTACTTTTATTTTATTTTATTTTATTTTGAGACGGAATCTCGCTCTGTTCCCAGGCTGGAGTGCAGTGGTGCGATCTCGGCTCATTCCAACCTCCGCCTCCTGGGTTCAAGCGATTCTCCTGCCTCAGCCTCCCGAGTAGCTGGGACTACAGGTGTGCACCACCACTCCCAGCTAATTTTTGTATTTTTAGTAGAGATGGGGTTTCATCATGTTGGCCAGGATGATCTCAATCTCCTGACCTCGTGATCTACCCACCTCGGCCTCCCAAAGTGCTGGGATTACAGGCGTGAGCCACTGTGCCTGGCCAAGACTTCATACCTTTAGAACAACATACTGCTTATACTGAAGACTGAGGTAGAAGATCATTATGAGGGATGTGAAGGCAACGTAAAGCCAGGAAAGATGGGATTTACCTACACTCAACTCTTCTGCATTTCCTGCTTGACACTGTCCCCATTTCTTTCTTCCTGCCTGGCCTAGCAAGCTCCCTTCTCATTAAAAATTGGGCGTAAAATCAGGTAAACTGAACTAGGGCCTATAGTCAGTCAGAATGTGGTCATATCACTTCCCAACCCAAATTAATAATATTCAACCTGGGCAATGCATATAAACTATTGCTTCTTGAGTTTGATAAGCTTTGCAGGATAACTCCAAAAGAATAACATGTTCATTACAACTATGCTCAAAGAAAAGACCATGTTGCTTATTACTAGGGCTATGGGTCTGACACTTTAAAAAAAATGTAAGAAATTTGCAGACACATAATCCAATGTTATGGTTTATCCAATCAGTGCTGTGGCCACAGTTTAATGCTTTCCCAAAGCTCCCCTCTTTTCTTTTATCCCAATCCCTTTCATTCTAAGCACATATAAGTCTGCTAAGAGTCCTAATCAGTTTCCTGTTGCAACTTTTATAACAGCCTCTGACATCTTCCCCCAGATATCCATAAGCCTCGTCCTTTTATGTCCTTCAGTTCTATTAAAAAAAAAGTCATCTAATTAGAGAGGCATTCCCTGACAATCTTATATAAAATATAAATTCCTTGGTCTGATCCTGCCCCACCTAGCCCCTTACCCTATTTTGTTTTTCCCCATGGCACTTATCTCTACCTGACATGATATATATTTGTTTAGAGGTGGTCTCCCTTCACAAAATGTAAGAAAGGACTCTGTTTTGTTCATTGTGGAATCTCTACCACCTATAATGGTGACACTCATAGCAGGCTCTTGATAAATATTTGTCAAATCCACCAACAGTCTTCAAAGCCATTCTTCATTCACATCATTGCTAAAAAGTAAAAGTATAGTCGACCACGGTTTAGGTAAAAATATCACATTTCTTTCAACCACTTCTAACCTTAAAATCCAGGATGAATTGCAGCCCCATGCCTTTCACCCATCCCAAACAAGTTTTGTTTTGTTTTGTCTTGTCTTGTTTTTGTTTCTTTAAGTGAATTGTGTGCTTATTTTACTAGCACATTCCATATTTTGACACTACCCATTTCTGAATGAGATCATCCTCTAAGTACAAAACAAGGTCAAAGGCATTTCCTAAAGTATTTCAATAACCTTCATAACATGCCAATACAAGGAATTTTTCCTTGTATTGCTCAGAAGGTTGAGCATAAGGAAGCGATTTGGAACATGCCAAGGGCAAAAGGAGCTCTATACCTGACCCTGGAGAGTTGTCTCAGAGACCCCGGTAATCAGAAACTAAAGTTAGCTGAGACACCACACCAGGTGGCAAGAGTACACCTTGTAATCAAAACTTGTACATACCAGTAGAACATGCTGTACCTTTCTTTTAGTGATGTCCTCATCTCCCAGTTAAACACTGAACCTGATAATTTTCCTGCCTTGCTCCTTCTCCTTTAGATCAACAGCTAACCACATGGAGAAAACATAAATTATACATATGTATAAATTAATAAAAATAATTATTATTTTAATAAATATAATTATAATTAATAAATTAATAAAAATAATAAAATATATTTTAAATATATATATACTTAAAGACATTTTGAGTTTAAAATGTACAATTAGTGGTTTTCTCCAATTAGTAAAAGAAATTTGGATGCAGAGATGGCCATCCTGTGCCAACAGGATGACTTTGGTCCCATTGCCTTAATTATAAACTAGATGGAGATGACAGTGCTTCATGAGGGTATGAGAGAGAGCGTGAGAATATTTTTCTGACTAAAGAACAAATCACTTATTTAAGCCATTATTCCTTTCAAGTTCCAACCATAATTTATTTAGTAGGCATAATTTCTAAATATGATTAGGCAAATTAATGGAAATTTACGAGTCACAATTGACTGATATTACACAGTCATGTGTTATAAAGAGCAAACAAACATAAGATTCTGGATCCTAAAGCAGAAGGCACATAGAGGGTATCCTTAATTTTTTAAGCCTTCAATTTGAAAAATATTTTTTATTTTGTCTCTGCTTTGTCTTACTTATGCCTAAAACCTTGAACATTGCCATAAGAACATAATTTTAAACATTTTACTCAGTAATAGTTATATGTTCTGTGCCTATATCATTGAAGATCCCAGGGGCGGAATCACTGAGGTTTATCATAGCAATTTGTGCTGCAAATTCCACTTTCTGGACCTCAGTGCCTTGTCCTTTAAAACAAGAAAAGTGGACATGAAGAGCTGAGGTCCCTCTCTGCTCTATGAATCCCTAACTCTCACCCACTGAGTTTTTATATGTGAGCACCAATGGGCAAGCAAAACTCTGAAAGAAGTCTGGATGTGTACTGTAAATGAGGGATATGAATGGGCTGGATGATGACCAGCACTTCTAGACTAGTTTATTTAATTGCAATTAACACAATACATGAACAAAACTGCTGTGAGGCTTAACAAAAACACCATTTGTCAAGCATGGTGATTATAGGATCTTTCTCTAACCATTTTGGCAGTATAGTTTGTGGAAGAGCTTATTTTCAAAATTCTTCCATCTCTAGGGCACTTTTTGCCTCTGGGAGGAAAAACACTTCTGTGTTTAAAAATCTGGCTACTTTTCTTAGTCTAGAGTAGTGCTTCTCACCAGGAAGATTTTCTCCCCAGGTGACATTACAGCAATGTATACAGATATTTTTGGTTGTCATGAGTTGAGGGGAAGGAAGTCACTAGCATCTAGTGGGTAGGGACCAGAGATGCTGCTAAACATCCTAAAATGCACAGGGTAGCCCCAAGAACAAAGAATTATCTGGCCCAAAATGTCAACAGTGCATAGATTGAGATACCTTACTCTAGAGAAAGAAGCTTTAGATTGGAGGTAGCTGGGCCAAGTCCATGTTAAACAAATAAGAATAGAAGTTTAGGGGACAATCTTTGTCTTTGGGGTCTCATAGACACTCTTAATATCATTTAGGGCCTAATGACATTGATGTAATGATAAAAAAAAAAAGCTAATTTAAATGCAGGTAGAACTAAATAAACTTCCTTGGATTCTCTTTTCTGGATATGTTTTAAAGTAAGCATGACAGGTTGACACTTCTTTATAATCGTTATTGAACACCTGAATATGATTGAACCTACCGGAGCAATACTACTGGATTTAGTCTTATTTCAACCCAGGTCCTTGCAGTCAACCACAGATTTCATTATGGTCAGTACTAAGTTAACACCCTCCTCCTAGCATTGTCTCAGTGCCAGGAACCAAAGTTTTACTGCAGAACCTGATGCATCTTAGATGCAAACACCTGTGACAGTCTTTAAAGATGGAGTATTAACTCTGTGGCCCAGCTTCCAGATAATGAGCCAGTGTAGAAGATGAACTCAAGCAATTGAATACTCACCACTTTAAACTTCCACACTTTTTAGTTGTTTTCATTGTAAGTTATTCTAAAACGTACCTCACACATCTTTGTCTTTTGCAACAGATAATACTGAACTTAATTTAATCATTTCTTAATGGTTTTAGGATGTCATTGTTACGGATGTCAGCTGTCAACCTGTGCAAGTGTTTCATGCAGGCAAACAAAATCAGTGGTTCAAGCAGAGTGTTTACTTCATTTGTTCTTGTGGCCTTAGTAGGCCAGCTAGTAAGTAATGCTTACTATTTTGAGTTCTCTGTCTTCACAGTGACCAAAGAGGCATAAGCATTTCCCCAAGAAGCAGAAAATAATCATGAAAGTCTGACATGCACTCTCCTATCATTTTATATGCTGTGTATTCTCTAAGTGTGAAAAAATCAGATTTTCACATGATTTTGGTATTATATAACATTAAGTGCTATATGCCACCCTCTGTAGAGCTAAGTGTTTGCCCCACAGTATTGATTTTATCCTTGTAACAACCCTGTTAAGTAGGTACAAGTATTTATCTTCGTTTTACAGATAGAGGAGGCTGAGGCCAAGAAATACTGAGTCATTTGCCTGAAGGGCAGAACCCAGATTTAAAGCCAGGTGATCTGGCCCCAGAGCTTTGCTTTAACCGCAGCTACAGAAGCTGCAAAATAATAATCCATGGTCTGAGTATGGCCCGTAGATATGTTTTGTTTTGCTCATGTAACACTGATAACTTCTGGGCCCACTGTCTACAGCTGGGCAGCTTGTGTCTGGCACAAAGTCTCAGCTAAGGAGGAGAGTAAGGGCTGAAATCCAGCCCACACTCGACTGGCGTAGCTACAGCGCTGCCATGAAGGAAGGGCTGCTGTTTCCTGATTTGGACAAAGGGTCCAAATGAGCTACTGTCATGCTTGGTTGTCAACACTAACAAACTGAGTTATTCACGCAAAATTCCAAACCTCTGGTTTTTACAGGAGTGGAGGGGAGGGGAAGGGAGGGTGGAGATTAGAACCAGCATTCCTCAGTGGCAATAATTTCTCTAGAAGGGACATGTGCTTGCCTGTGTGCAACTGGCGTGTTTCACACATTTATGTGACCTTCCAAGACACCACAGGCTTTCCAAGTTTGTGACCTCTATATGTACTATGTTACACTTATGGCATTTCATTTTAAAATCTTCTCCTTTCTCCTTCTCAAAAAAAGATTCAGTCATGGTGCTTCAGCTAAGCACCATAATTGAACTAAGTTTCAGCCCCTATTACAGAGCAACAGAAAACATGTCCAGCCCTCCTGAACTTGATTCCCTAAGTGACCAAGCAAGGGGGATTCAGTTTTCTTTTGCAGGATGGAATTCTTCTTTTCTACTCTTGCGGCTCTGTGCCTGGAGTGAAACAACAACCACAACAACAACTTTGTCATGGGTAGCCAGGTATGGACAAAGACATAGGCATCAGATAGCTGTTCCCCTTCTAGCATTTCATTATCAACATGAAAACTGTACACATGAGTGTTCACATTTTGGAAACCATCACTCTTCCCTTCTTATATCACAACAGGCACCACCCAGGCCTGGAGCTTGTGGACGATCAATGAAGAGCCACAGGGAATTGTGACTGGAAGATAAAAGCTAGTGCTGACTGAACAGTAGTCAACTTGTGGTTCAACTTGTCAATTCCCTACCCAGCTAGAGTTCCAGTATATGCTACATTTTTCTCTGCCAAGCTGATGCAATCCAGTAGTCCCAAGTGCCCTCTTCATGCCCTTACCAAAGGGATTGCTGCCCTGATCTACAGAGACACCTGCTGCCTCGACATAGCTAGGAGACTTACAGCATCAACACTCTTCCCCATGTTTGGCTAAGTATTTGTAGCAGTTGCCACTCTTCACTGGCACATGCTTTGGTTTGCTATGGAAGCCAGAAGGAAATCATTCCATCTGTTACCTCTCTGTCTCATACCCAGGAGATTAGAGAACAACAATAATCTTTATTCTATCAAGTTCATCTTAAATGAAGGCAAGAGAGGCCTGTAAGAGTTTAGACCAGAGATTGTCAATTTTCTCAGGTCCAGAATGACCTCTTGAAACAGAGACTATAAGTTGCCTATTAATAATGATTATCTCCTGCTCTGTACCTATAGAGCACATTTTTATGGAGGTGGCAAGGTGCCCAGCTTAACACAAACAAATTTCTATATTTTCCAGGTTCCCTTGCAGAGATAATCCTATGATGCACACTAATGAGATATAAGCTGAAGTCACCAAGTAGGACATCTAGGAAAGAGAACAAACTGGGTTGGCTTGTCCGTTTGCCTTTTGCCTTTTACTCTGCACCTTCTTTTTAACTAGAAACATGATACTTGGATCTCCTTCAACCATTTTGTGAGCATGAAGAAAAAGCTAGAAGAAGCTCATGACATTTGCTTATGAGACTATAATGCTTATAGCATGGGGACTTTGCAATTTACTTAATTTCTCTGAGTCTCAGTTTTCCAAAGTATATTACCTCCCTTGTAGGGTTTTTATGGGGAGTTAAATGAGATAATGTGGGTAGAATTGCCTCATAATTACTAATATAAAGTAGTCAATCCAGTCAACAAATAAATCATCCCTTTCTCCCTTTTACCCTTCCAATCAGATCTCCAGACTCAAGGGGGAATTAAGCCAGACTTATTTGCTGCTAGCTAGCACTTTCAAAGCAGGCTTCTGTCTAAAGTGCTTTTTGACTTGGTGTCAACTGGCACAGACCTGAACTGAGTAAACAAGGCTCTAGGCATATGAAAGAGATTCCCTTTAAGCGGAGCAGCAGGAACCCAAGGTAAGTAGCACAGTTGGGCCATGCCAGGCTGAGGCACAGAGAAGGTGTGGCATTCACTAGAGAGAATCTAAGAATATCTGAGATAAAGTAATTATCAGGATGTATCCAAATGCTCTTCTAACGCAAAATATTAACCCACTTCCAACCTCCCCCTTGGCAAAATTATGGCAAAATGGAAAAGTGAAGAGGAAAAGCAATCCATTGATTGTATGACTTCAGGGCCTGAAGATACTGACAGAGAGAGAAGGCCTGCCATTCCTTCCCCAACCTACAAGCACCCACATTATTCTGATACCTATAGAAATGCAAATCACCTGTAAACAGGTGACTCTTTTCCAATGTTTTCCATTCTTTAAGAAAATTGTAGAATTCTACAATATCTCTTTCATAGCCAGCAGTTCTTTGGCATTGTATGTATCTGATGACTTTCTCTTCTTCAAAGCAGAGATCAGCAAACTTTTTCTGTAAAGAGTCAGATAGTAAATATTCTAGGTTTTGAGGTGAAAGTACATAAGGTCTGTGTTTTAACTACTAAACAATGCCCTTGTAGTGAGAAAGGAGCCATAGATGATATGTAAATGAATGGGTATGGCAGTGTTCCAATTAAATGGCATCTCCAAAAACAGGTGGCCTGTAGTTTGGCAATCCTTGCTTAAAAAGACATTGAAACTATGCAAAACTGAACAAGAAACACTTGGTAATAGATAATACTGTCACCAATAATCATTGCCATGAAACAGCCAGAGAGCTTAAAGTCAAAACCAACAGAGAGAAAGGGATAAAATGGGAAAGAGAGGCATTCGTGTAACATTAGAAACCAGTAGAAAGAGTACTATCATGTAGCGCTTAAGACTCAAAAGTTCCAGGATTAATGTAAACTGTGACAAGCAAGGAAAGTCTAAGAATGCAACCATATTTCACAAAAGGGTTAAGATAAATAAGTTTAAGCGAATAGCACACTCTGTGGGCCACAGCATGGTGGCTCCATGTGAAGGCTAAAGTAACTTAGGAATGAATGGGAAACAAGGATAAGAATTTTAGTCTTTGACTCTTTAAGCAGAAAAATAGGACACCAGGCAGATATGAGATAAGGACTTGGGGCTGTAGCAGAACTTAAGGCCCAAACAGATGTCCTGCAAACATGGAAGGCCCCTCACTCCTGGCCCCAAGAGCATTGAATACTGGTGTAAGTGCTTTGCTTTCTCTTATTCACATGCAAAGTGTTCCTCTTCTGCAAATAACTTGCATGTGACCTAACAGAGTGTCTAGTTCCAGCCTTGTGAAAGATTTGTTTTGAAATTTTACCATTCTGCCCTGGGTTTTTGCAAGACAAAGAAATGAGGTAAAATTCATTAAGGTGGGAAGAAACCACACTGATTTAAATGGAGTTTGAAAGGTAAATGCCCTACACTGGGATCATGTTTCAACTAAGGGGATAAATTACAGATGAGAGTAAATGGATTTTCTGTCAGAATATACCCTACTCCGGCATGGGTACCAATTGTCTTGAAGACAATCTGTCCTTTAACAGCTATAACAAGTATTCTGTGGGACAAGACATACCTGACACTTATAAACGTCATAAGCCAAACAATGATGCCCCAGCTTTCAGAAATCAGGCTCCCACAACACAGTGCCTGGATTTTCATCCAGCATCCCAAGATCAAGCACATCTCTCTATGGATCTGCATCTTGATATAGATGCACATGCTATATCCAGCCTTAAACTTTCTTGTGTTTTATCACTAATGCTGCACCAAGATTTAAAAAAAAAAATTGCTCCAATTTGCTAAACCATCTTCTAAGAGAGAACAAGTCATGGGAAATGATGAAGAAGCCTAGTACACTGAATTGGTTGACAATACTTTTGACCTTAATTTGCAGTGATTGTTCACCCAATCAGGAGGGACCAATTCTCTCTGCTTTGAATGCCTAAGTACTCAATAGTACTTATGCTGTTCCTTCCAACATGAAGTGTCTCTTCACAAACTAGAGAGGTTTCCAATTGCATTGCCTCAACTGGTCTTGACAGGAGAAGAGATGAATCACAGGAGCAGTCTGGCACCGTCTCAATTTGTAATACTTTTTACCAAGGGCTAAATCACAGCCAGGCAGATGCCAGGAGTGTTTAATTTTCTTCTTCTCCTTCTTGTTAACAAAAGGAGAGGTGTTCAAGAAAGCTCAGTCCTACTTGACAGAATTAGTGGACAGAGTAGCTGTCAAAGGTGGATCTATGTATCCAAAGAAGGCATGCATAGATAAGTTTGACTTAATCTTCAGGAAAGTTTTTTTATGATGGCCCAAAACTAATCTGTAGCAAGAGATGAAACATTCAACATCATTTGTATAATGGAGACTTGTAGAGCTAAATGCATCTGAGATTCCTGAGCTCACCTCCATTAGACCACTGCAAACTATGCAGTGCTTCCTTTACTGCAGATGTTTCTTCTTGAAATTGAAAAATGTGTATACAAGTTTCAAACAGCTCTCTATCCAACCCAAATGAACCTACCATCCCATATGTCTGTGTTGGCCTAATTCTGACACCAGTGCATCTTTTTTCTGATCACATGGTAATATGGTAGCCATGAAAGGCCAAACAAAAGAAAGAAAAAAGAATGGTGACTAGGGGTGGGGGTGAACTAATACAGGATGAATAACATACACAAGGAAAATGTGTAAATAAATAGAGTAACCACTGTTAATAACCCACTAGGCTGGCAAGCAAAGGTAAAATGATTGTAATCCTGGTGGAAAAAAACAGCTAATGAATAATTCATGAATCACTGAGGGGATGGAGACAAAAAGTTACATTCACTCTTCAGACCTACCATGTCACTCTCAAAGGAGTCTATTGATTGTCCTTTTTCTGTGTGCATGTCTCCCAGTACATGCTTGATGCCTGAAACACTCTATCTTACTAGATAGACTAAGTGGCCTGAATGTGGTGTGGGCACATCTTCCTTCTAGCTATTATTTGCTGCTCTCTTTCTTGCTTACTTATAAGAAAGAACAACAAGTACCTTCAAGCAATATCTACACCTTATAAATGTAATCTACCTCCATCAAAGAAAATGGGGGGGGGGTGGGAATTGGCAATGTGTCACTTAGTTCTATACCTGTGAAATAATACAACATGGAGGCTAGCATGTTGCCTCAGTGAGACAGCAGATACTCAGAAAGAGAAATACCAAGATATGGGAGCTTCCATCACCCTTCTAAGGGGGATGCTAAATTGGAAATTTAATTCCAACTACCTACATATTTGGCTCTGATAGTCAAGTAGCTCACCAAAAAGAACTAATGCATTTTTATAGTAGCCATGAATATCTTCATTGCATTTCACTCATCTATAGAGGGCAATAAGCAGAAATAAAAATTCGACATTTCAAGAAGAGTCTCTACTGAACTTTTAAATTCTGGATAAGGATGTCATCAACCTAGCTAAGGATTAGTTTACTCTACCCAAGATGTATTCAGGAAGTACACTTTCTCTCTTATCCTCCATACGTGCTAATCTGGGCTTGAAGGTACACAGAGATGCCTGTGGCTGACTCATAGCAAATTCCCAGAAGCAAGAGTGCTGAGCGAATGCTTAGGATTATACCATACTTTATTTCCAGGGTTTGTTACATAGATGGTGTGTCTTCTGGATACTGCCACTATCATATATCCGTCCATGCTTGATGGTACTGGGGGAGTTTTAAGCTGAAGAGGACGCAAGGAGACATTTTTTCCTCAACATGTTTGAATAATTAGAGTTGGTTTCTGAATATTAGGAGTTTTATTAGGACTTCATTACTTCTTAAGGTAAGTTACTAGAACCCAAGAAGAAGGAAAATAGGGAGGCAAGAACTTACGACCTCTTCCTTTCCCCTGAAAATCACTTCTAATTAGCCAGGATATGGTTGCCGATGGCCCAACGGGAAGGGAAGTGTTACACTAGAAAGAAAGCCTAAAAATCCAATCTTGGAGCTGGTGTTCCCTTTAGTTTCTGTTACTCCTTTTGAGCTCCTAAAATATTTCAGCTATAGAATGTATGGAGAGGTTTCCATGATAGGTAGAATTAAGTATATGCTAACCTATGGGACTTATATTCTCTCAAGCATTTATGGAGCATCCATTAGAGCACATAAACTCTGCTGCAGTGAGGGATATTCCCAAGAAGCTTTAAGGTTCATTTTCTTCCCTCCAAGAGCTCAATGCCAGTCTCTGAAATGACTTCCCTATGTTGATTATATAAAACTGTATTAGTTGGCCTCTAGACATCTAGACCTACCTCAGCCAAAAAACTGTAATGGAGGGTTTGCAGCATGACTATAGCATAGGAAAAAGAAGGAAAACTTATCTGCCCTGTTTGCATTTTACTAATGTAATTATATTGTATCTTGACAAATAAGAGCGGAATCAAATATTTCAGGCCTAAACGTGTAAAAATGTCTGTAAAACTTGTGATTGGGCATATGTATATAAAAGTTGAACTTTTAGAAATATTTCTTTTGCTCTAAATTTATAGGCATTAAAGGATCCTAAAATTAACTTTCTTTTCTGCTATCACTCTATATAGATCCCATTAACAAGGTATAGATAATGCATGACCCATTATGTGTTAAATCCCTGCATAAAATCATTTATTATTGGATACCATAGACCTCTTAGAAAGTCATATACACAGGTCTGAAACTGTGTAGCTCATGTATCCATATAACTACTTAAAATAATTTTTAGGCATAGGTTTCCTTTGTAAAAAAAACAAAATCAGAGCCTGAAACTGTTTAAATACTTAGGCAGTAGTTTTAAATAAATACTTGATAATCAAACTTTAAAAAATCTACTTTTCAAAGAGCACTTATTTTTGATAATATGATAATACCAAACTCCTTCTCCATTCTACAGAAATCCCAGCTTTATTCTTAAGCAACAGATTTCACTTAACACAGCAAGGTCTCTGTCTTCCCACCTCCACTGACACACTTGGCAGTAAAAACTGTTTTCTGCCTACAGAATCACTGAAACCAGAAAACGCCCCAATCACTCATCCACTGCGAGGCGTAACCCTTTGAAAACACAATTTTCATTTTATCTTAAATGTACCAAATAATACAGTTTCTATCCAATAATATGAATTTTTCCTGACAGCATAAATTTTGACTTCCCATTACACATTCCTGTTAGTGATCCAAACTATTTCTTACATTCTTTGATGTCTCCACCCTGTAAATACTTGTAGGCTTATCTACATTTTAAGCCAATTTTTGCGTATTGTTTTCCAAATTCCCATTTAACTCTCAAAACCTTTACCTTGGCAACAGAGCTTTGGGTCTTATCTTGAATTTGAATGCATATGAAATGTGTCTTTTCAGGTTGCCCCATTTGTAAAGCTTTCTCTTAAGAGTACCTTTAAGCTGTGATACCAAAATGTGCTCCCTAAAGTGATATTTAACCATTCCAAATCTATTTCTCCAAAGATTTTTTCTAAATCAGTAGTAAAAATAAAATCTGATTTATAATCAACCTTTGCTAATGTTAGTTCAGAATCTACCACTAGTTAATTACTTTTAAAAATTACTCTTTCTTTCACATATAATAATCTTACATAAAGTAGGACCACAGCCCCATTCAGCATCACCTCCCTAGGATTACCTCAACCACTTCTGCCTACAGCAGAAAACCACCAGCTGCCTATAGAAAAACAGCCTTCAGTATCTTCATGAACATGCATTCACAGAAAGAACTGACAGTGAAAACAGACCCCATAAGGTAGAAATTTTGTAAGGTGAATCATAAGCAGTCCTTTCCCCACATTTTCACTTTAATTTTTATTTATACCACCCATATTTTATTTATCTCTTTCCTAATCTTCTCATTCCTCAGTATTAGCCCTAATTTTTTCCCAATATTATCCACTATATGGATTTACTGCTTTTAAAAATTCAGCCTTTTGCCAGATCATTACAAGGTCACAATCTAGTAGTTTGAAAAGCAAAACTATAGGCTTCATGGTGGCAATACACACGCAGACATAAAAGTAATACCGTTATGCACTCTGCCTTCTTAAAATTGCTCACAGAAACAGAGTATAAGGAAAAGCCAGAACTATCTGTCCATGATGTGGGCAAGAGGAGAGGTGAAAGAGAAAAGAGGCCTTGAGATTTATCTCTTATTCCAGCTAGTAGTCATTCTTTCATGCATTCCTCAGTCGGCTTGCTATTCAAGGTCTCCATATTCAGGCTGATCTAAAACTTCCTAATCTTTTGCCTGGAAAACGCCACTTGCATTCCTGCCTTAATTCCTTGGCCAGATCTACATCTGCTCCTGGAATGCCCTCTCCCTGTGCCTGATTAGTGAAGGCCCACCCACAAATCTTGCCTTAGCTCTGGCCCACCCCTTGGACAGCAGACTTCCTCATCCATTCCGCCTTCCTTCTTGAGGGCCTGGGGAATTCTCTGATTGTACCTTTCATTTAGCACTTTCCATATTCTGTTTCATAGAATGTATACAATAAGGTATGGCTGTTCTAGAAACATAGAATGTATACAATAAGGTATGCCTGTTCTAGAAAAATAGCTACCTTGTAGTGGTCTAAGTATCTGTAAATATTTCTAATTCTCAATAGAACTCTGTAGCATGATTAGTATCTACCTTTCATAGAAAAGGAAACTGAGTCTCAGAAATTTAAGTGATGGGCCCAAGGCCATACTTAGGAGAAGTAGGATTTGAATTCTGGTCTACCTGCCTCTGAAACCCATCTCTGCTTCATTATGCTACATTGCCTCTGTAGTGAAAGTAAGCTCTTTACATGAGGCCTGTGTTTTACACCCACCACTTTGTTTCCTCAGCTTATATTGTATGAGTACTTAATGAATATTAATAGAAAAGTTTATATTCAAATGAGATCACATTTTCTGAGTATACCTCTACAGAGGAAGAGGGCCAAGAGGCAGAAGAAAGCAAGTTCAGGATTCAATTTTCTGCAGATATACACAAAGCAAATGATCCTCAGGCATGATAATCCAGTGTTCACTACATATCCAACTCTGTAGAAGTCTCATGCCTAATTTAATAATATCACAGCATAAGCACCAGTGTTTACTTCTTTGGCTGTTTCTGCTCATCCAGTGAATTTGCTGGGCCTGGAATTAATCCTCAGCGGATGTTAGAAATATTATGACAACAGCTGGCACTGTCATTTGCAGTGTCCAAAATGGAACTTCCTTTTTTTCCAAGTAAAATATATGTGTTTCTCTTCAAGTGCTAGGCTTAGTTAAATATTAAAACCTTCACTTTCCCTTCAGTAGTTAAATTTTATGATAATGTAAAACACAGAAAAATGGATTTATAACATCACACTACCCTCCATATTATAGGCTATGATATCTGTATTTTATAGTCCACAGTTATACTTCAGCAAACATACTTGCGGCTTATTTTTGAATCTGTGCAATTATAAGATGGATACTACCATATCACTTTCAGTAGGAAATGGAAGGCCATCTTTATTTCTTTTAAAAAAGGACAAATCTGCAAAATTACTTTTTTAAAGCAACAAATCTGTCATAGGAACTTCAGTCCAGAAAGATAAAGCAGGATACTGGGGGCCATGTTAAAGCTGAGACACTGTTCACTTGCGAAGCTACATCTATGGATCATGGGCCCCTAATATCATGCTGATCTTTCATTTTGCATTCAAAGCCCTGGGCACAGCAAAGAGGCATATGCCAATGAAGGCCAGCCCAGCTGTCACAAATGCAGAGATAATCAGGTGGATTCGATTGTACAGCATGACACTGCCAGCATAGCTCAGATTTCTATGCCAGGGTTATAATCATAGCTACAATTTTGAGATATTAGTGCAATCTCTCTATGCACAAAATTGTGAACCAGAATTTGGTGATCCCATTACTAAGAGTCAATGTGGTCTCTGGCAGCATACAACCTAATCCTTCTGGAAGAAATAAGGTGGAAACCACAGGGATATGAACCATTCCAGTGTTTCAGTAAGTAAATGCTAGAGCTCTGTGAACATCTAAGTAATGCAAACCTATCCACACCATTCCATAAGCTAAGAAGTTCATTTCATGTTTTCTCTTCTAAGTTCTACTGGTTAGGTGCAAATACTTGCCCAATTTTTACAGCTTTTTATGTGAGATATCTCTTATGAAAATGTTCTTGCTATATTTTCTTTTAGAATCTACTGAAATTGTTTTTTTTCTCGTCTTCTTTACAGAAAAAAGGGAGGATATTTAAATAAGGTTTAGAGTTCAAAGTTAAATAGAAAGGGCAGTTTATTCAGCTGGCTATATCCAACACTGCTTTGAAATATTTATTTTATGACTTTACCTTTTTAAAAAAATCTTATTTATAAAGATGAATGGCCATAACTTCTGGATTTGGAGCAAAAGAAATTTATCAAAATGCCCAAGACGAGACATCCAGACTAATAAAACATCAATGATAATTCATATCAATACACAATGAACTCTAAAGCAACCCTCTACATGATAGAACAAAGGAAAGAAGGCAAAGTGATGAGCCTATTAATGTCGCTGTATGATAATAACTTAAAAATTCTTTTGTAGTTGTTGCATTTCCAAAAATATGCTGCTCAATAAATGGCAATCAATGCATAAAACAAGTTTATGTGTGTGTGGATGTGTGTGTGTTAAATAAAAAAAAAGAAATGTGTTTTATTTAACACTTAGAAATTATGGAGACCAAGATGTTACAGTCACTCATTATTTATGTTTCTAATAGAAAAAGTAAAGAGATTCTTCATTTCAATTTCATATTCTACTTCTGTTTACACCTAGCACACTATCATTTTATTATGGTTAGGATACGATATTGCTAAGAGAGTTGAAGAATCTATTATCAAGCTTGAAGTTACTTTTAAAAAAGAAATATGTAAGAGGTAAAAAGGTGAAAAAAAGAAGAAAAGGGGACTAGGAAAATGAGGTAAGAAGAGTGGGGAGGCAGGATAGGACAGAACGAGAACAAAATTGAAAAAGAGAGGGTAAGGCAGAGAAGATTGAAGATTGAGCAGATACGTATAGGGCAGAAAGTGAGAAGTAGAGAAACAGGATAAGAAGGCAAAGAGGACATATAGTGAAGAATGGAAGGAATAGGAAATAAGTGGAACTCTAGATTCCACTGAGAAGTGTGGGATAGTTAACTGTGTTGACAGACGTGTAGATTGGTGTTGGTTAGACTCGAACTCTGTCATGCAGTAACTCGATGAACTTGGGCTAGTTTTTCAACCTTGGGGATGGCAACATAGTCTACTTTATAGGGTTATTGTGAAGAGTAAATAAAATAATCCATGCACATGTTTGGTAGATGGTGAGCACTACCCATATGTTAGCTGTGGCGATAAAGATGGTGATGACTTCTCTGGGTCAAGTATGTATGTGCTTGGCTCAATGTGGAGTCCCTAACTGAGCAATTTATAGTTTCTGCCCTCTACAAACTTACATTATAAAGAAAGATAAAATAGGTAGACAAAATAATCCCTATTACATGAAATATTTGGTAGGTCTTCCCTATTAATACATATGCTAAAGAGTTCAGAACACCAATACATCAATCAAAACCCTGCCAAGGTACAAAAAAAATTGAGATGTCACAATACGAGCAGGTTTCTATAGAGCAGAAACTGAAGTGTATAGGGCAGAAAGAGCAGATGAAATGAGAATAAGGTGTTGTATTTCAGAGAGCAAATAAGAATACAGTAATTGTGCGCATAGCAGTTAAAAGGGTGGGCTTTAGAATTGCAGAAACCTGGGTTCAAATTCCAGCTAAGCCATTTACTTACGAGTTAACTTTGAAAATGTTACCTATATCCTGGACCTCAGTTTTCCCATCTACAAAAGGGGAATGAAAATTCCTACCTTACCAAATTGTCATGTGTACTAAATTAAAAAATAAGCTCAAGACAGTGTTTTAATAAATGAAGTTCTGATTACTTTATTATGAGTTTAGTACTATAATCAGAGTTCATAAAAGTTTTACTAATAGATACTTTGTATGATGAAACCAAATAAAACCAGGCTAACTAGGCTGAAGGAAAAGGAGACAGGAGCCAGAGCATGCACACAGCAAGTAGACTGTGTGTATGCAGCTGGTGTTGGGCAGTGGGAGGCAAGAGCAAAAGCATGTTAAGAGCTGTTCTATCAAAAAACATGAGCAGCTGTCCTCAGTTCCCACTGTGACCAAGACAAGCCTGAAAGAGTTTAAGGTTAAATTTTGAGGGAGAATTTTATGATATGCAAGTGTTCAGAGCCACTGATAAATATCATCAACAGTATAAGCTTTGTTTGGAGAGTTGGAGCATTTTTAGATATATAAGCAATAATAACCTTTATTAGTATTTTAAATACAATTCCACCTACAGGCCGATGGATGAAATATATGAATATAATCTCTCAGTAGGATCTTCCTATATCAGAAGACAAATGGTATTTCCCTCCTGGTTAAAATATAGTTTTGGAAGGCATCATGGAAAAAGAAAGAATAAGGAAGAAATATTGCCCACTGAGTAAATAAACTGCATCTAGGAATCTGACATGGCAGGTCGCTTGTGTTGATTTGTAGGGATTTCTCAATCTGGTCCATTATAATTATCTTTTTTCATTGTCTTATTTCATGATCTCTATTCATTTTAATCCTACTGATGAAACGTGGAG
Source organism: Pan troglodytes (assembly GCF_028858775.2). Lineage (NCBI taxonomy): Eukaryota > Metazoa > Chordata > Mammalia > Primates > Hominidae > Pan > Pan troglodytes. The sequence continues at coordinate 70,304,965 of NC_072402.2, forward strand.
TGACAGCTAAGTATAATCTTTATTAGCAAATTTGGGAACTGAGGCACCGGGGAATTAAATGTAGAGCTTTTCTCTAAGTAAACCTTTTTGCCAACGCTTACGTTATAAATAGCATGGTCAATTGACAATGTGTTATCAGACATAGAAAATACTATTAAGAATACAAGTAGGAATGAGTCACACAGGAATAAGTGGGTAAGATTATGATTCATTACAAGTAATCAGGATTAATGAAGTGACATGAACACAGAAGAAAAGTGTAAGTGATTATCAGAAGGACAAAGTATCCTTACATAACAAAGTCCTTAAGTAAGGAGAACATCATTAGAATGCAAAGTAGTCCACTGTGAAATGTTTCAAAGTACAGAAGTTCTCCCTACTCCTCCTCCAACTGCTTAACTACAAAATGCTGGAGTACCTTTGCCTGAGATATGGATGATAGTGCAATGCCTCACCAGGAAACAAACTCAGGTCAGTGAACCAGATGTGCTGTGTTAATTCCTGGAGAAACTATCTCGTATTAGACTACAGAAATGTAAGAAGTTAACTCTTTTGTGGTATCTCATTAGTCTCTTCCACTCACATCCATTTAAAAAAGTTAAACTTGGTTTCTTTCTTTCTTTCTTTTTTTTGAGACGGAGTCTCCCTCTGTCGCCCAGGCTGGAGTGCAGCGGCGCGATCTCGGCTCACTGCAAGCTCCGCCTCCCGGGTTCATGCCGTTCTCCTGCCTCAGCCTCCCGAGTAGCTGGGACTACAGGCGCCCGCCACGACGCCCGGCTAATTTTTTGTATTTTTAGTAGAGACGGGGTTTCACCGTGTTAGCCAGGATGGTCTCGATCTCCTGACCTCGTGATCCACCTGCCTCGGACTCCCAAAGTGCTGGGATTACAGGCGTAAGCCACCGTGCCTGGCCAAACTTGGTTTCTTAATTTTGCTCTCTACAAGCCAATTCCCAAATTACAGAAACTTAGTTCCTAGCCAGCTGAGTTGAATCTGAAATTGTCAACCATTCTTAGAGAAAATAATTTTGCTTAGAATCATTAGATGTATCTTAAATAGTACAACTGAGAAAGGAACAGTTTTATTAGTCAAGCAGTAGAGAATAAAAAGCAATTGAGAGGGTGATATAAAAGATTCAAAGAGAGCCGAGTTGAAGCAAGGTCCTGAAATAGATGAAGTGAGATGGGATAAAAGCTCGTGGTGAGAGGGTTCAGCCTGAGAATAGAACGACTGAATTCTCATAGAAGGAGAGGAAGGATAAATATCCAGAGAAGATGTATTGGAGAAGACATCCTATTGCAGAGGATGGCCTAAATCAGAGGTTCTCAAAGTGTAGTCCTCAGACCAGCTGTGTTGCCATCACCTGGGAGCTTGTTAGAACGGAGCATTCATGAGCCCCACCCTGACCTGCTGAAATCAGAATTCCTGGGAAAAGTCCTGGGAAACTATGTTAGAAAGAGCTCTGCATGTGATTTTTATACATATTAAAGTTTGAGAACTACTGATCTAAATCTTCTCAGAGCAGGTAAACAGATCATCGGCTGAGAGCAAGGGGGTAGAGTATGGACTTCAGTAGAACAGATTTAAAAGAAGTGCCAGGAGGAATATAGAATGGAGGTGAGAAATCAATGAAAGGCTAGCACTTACGTGAAGTTGGTTACATATCTTTCCAAATTAAGTCTTCTTGTGAGTTGGCTTCTAATCTCCATGCACAGTAATAATGAATCTATGTAAAACTGCATTCTGATTTACATGTGGCTGACTATGACCCTGGAATGACAGTTTGATTATAATTTAGAAACTTCTAATGTATAGAATAAGTCAACCTAAGGAAAAAAGAAAAGAAGACAAGGTTTTTCTTAAGAAGACTAGAGAAGGCAACACACTAGAACAAAAGTCACCATATTCAGAGTGAAGTCCATAACTCTTCTAACTGGGTAGCCTTGGGCAAGTTATTGAACTTCAGAGCTCATTTTTCTCATCTGTAAAGTTGGATCTGGCATGCATTTAATCAAAGAGCAAAGAAGGGGGAAAAACAAGTAAGTACATAAATAACTACAGCACAAAACATATTATGATGAAGGCTATGATGGGGGTATTAATGCTTAGAGAGCAGTGAGGAATTAGCAATTAATTCTAAAAAAGGAAAACAAGGAAGCCTTCATAAGTGAAGATGAAATAGAGCTAGACCAGGAAGGGTGAGAGAAAATTTACCGCATGGAAGACCATAGAGGTAAAGGGTAGGAAAGGGCAAAGCAAACTTAGGGAATGGAAATAGCCCAGTGTGAATTTATAACAGCAAGACCATGGTAAGGGACAGAGTCTCATTTAGCTCTCAGATCGATTTTTCAAACAATGCTCAACAGCCTGAAAATAATGGGTAAACTTGACAGGGTAAGCAACTCAGTGCTAGGAATCGTTTTTCATTTTTCAGTATGTAGTTCATAAATACTGAACTTTCAGTAAAGACCTCTCTCAGGATTCTTCCTGTCTGGCCGTAAAGTAAAGGAATCAAAGGTATAATTTCTGAAGGAAGTGTTCATCCCTTTCATTTTTCATACTCCTGACATGGATATTACGGGTACTTCTAGAGCCACTTGGCAGAAGGACTGCCTCTGTGAAAAATATTGCTGTTCTGAGGCCAGAATTTAAACTGATTCCATAGGAAACTGCATAGGAAAGGAAGAATACACTACAATGAGCTTTTGATTAACCTTTTAAAAGTGGGTGAGCTTTTTATTCTCAAAGTAAAATTCATATATTGAATCTCTATCAAAGAGCCCCACTAAGCACCTTTTTCCTGTCTTGGAGCATGCCTCAGTGGACCTGAGTGAGCAGAAAGCAGTTGTCCTTTTGAATTTAAAAACAGTTCTGGGCTCTCCTCAGGGCAGCATGGTCACACTGAAGACAAAAGAGCAGCAGGCTGCATATTTCTGGAAGAGAATGCAAGGAAAGCATTTTTTTCATTTTGATCTGATTTCACATTTCCAGGACTAAGCAACAGGCTGATCATTACAATTTCATACCTCCCTCTTCTGGAAAATGCTTATTTCTGATGCATTTACTCTTTACAATGTCTGGAAATCTTCCAAACTACCAGATTTAAAGAATATCCTAATGGTGGATATGTGGATACCTGTAGTCCTACATAAGGTAAATATGAATCATATTTTTAGTTAATGAATTAGACACCACACACATGAGTCTTGAAAGTTCAGTCCAAAGAACAGCATTTCATTGGGTTCTAACTTCATATGTAAGGAGTCACATGTCAATCCATAAAGATACATTTTCTGGGCTTTTTAAGGATGTCCACAGTATGAAAACTCTAAAAAGAAAACAATTTCCTCAAGGCAAAGTGTTTATGATACACACTTATAAACATGATCCATCCACATGCTGGCCAGCAAGCATTATTAAGTACCTACTTAGTGCTCGTTCTGCACAGAGCTATGTGCTGGACAGCAAGTATTATTAAGTACCTACTTAGTACTCTCTCTGCACAGAGACAACAGTAGGCTGGTTCTAAGCACAAGATAAAAATCTGAGTCAAATGCTAGCCCTGGAACACAGCCCAGTATGTTACAACTGTGTTTTCAAACCTTGTGAAGGTTCTTTTCTCTGACTTCACCCTAACAGAATGAGAGTGCTTGATTTTTGAGAGTTCAGACCCGGCTAAATTGACCATACAATTACCCTTTCTCTGGCAACCTATCTTTATGTTAACGACAATGTTATGGACATGGGCTAAGAGGTCCCTTTATAAGTTTTTCTCAACTCTTGCTACATTGCTTGGCTTCACTAAATGGGCATCACTTTCAGATTCAATTCCCTCCCCTAACGTGTTAACTAGGTATCATTTAGGAAGTGGTTGATAACATGCATGACTTCCCTATTCCTCAATAATAATTATCAATACCAATAAAATAATTATTTTGGATGTTGTGAAGAAACACACAGTTCTTTTTTTTTTTTTTAACATGTCCAAATAAAATACATCTTTAAAGTCTCATAGAATCATAAACTCACCAATGGGGCTGAAATGAACTTGTATTCACCAAGCTCAGGCTCCTTGGGCAGATTTCTCATTTGCAAGCTGATAATTAAAAAGACAGTAAGTGCCCAGCCATGGAGGCTCATACCTGCAATTTCAGCACTTTGGGAGGCCAAGGTGGGCAGACTGCTTGATCCCAGGTGTTGGAGACCAGCCTGGGCAACATGGCAAAACCCCAGCTCTACAAAAAATACACAAATTAGCCAGGGGTGGAGGTACACGCCTGTAGTCCTAGCTACTCGAATCCCTTGAGCTCCAGAGGTGGAGGCTGCAGTGAGCTGAGATGGCGCCACTGCACTCCAGCTTGGATGACAAAGTGAGATCCTGTCTCAAAAAATAAAGAGAGAGTAAGTGTGAATGCCAGCAAGAATCACAAGTGTGTGATCTGGGGGAGGAACCAAGATGGCCAAATAGGAATAGCTCCAGTCTACAGCTCCTAGCATGAGCGACACAGAAGATGGGTGATTTCTGCATTTCCAATTGAGGTACCGGGTTCATCTCACTGGGGTGTGCCAGACAGTGGGTGCAGGACAGTGGGTGCAGCGCACCGAGTGCGAGCCAAAGCAGGGCGAGGCATCGCCTCACCTGGGAAGTGCAAGGGGTCAGGGAATTCCCTTTCCTAGTCAAAGAAAGGGGTGACAGATGGCACCTGGAAAATCGGGTCACTCCCACCCTAATACTGCACTTTCCCAATGGGCTTAAAAAATGGCATACCAGGAGATTATATCCCGCACCTGGCTCGGAGGGTCCTATGCCCATGGAGTCTCGCTCATTGTTAGCACAGCAGTCTAAGATCCAACTGCAAGGCGGCAGCGAGGCTGGGGGAGGGGCGCCCACCATTGCTGAGACTTGATTAGGTAAACAAAGCGGCCAGGAAGCTCGAACTGGGTGGAGCCAACCACAGCTCAAGGAGGCCTGCCTGCCTCTGTAGGCTCCCTCTCTGAGGGCAGGGCACACACAAACAAAAAGACAGCAGTAACCTCTGCAGACTTAAATGTCCCTGTCTGACAGCTTTGAAGAAAGTAGTGGTTCTCCCAGCACACAGCTTGAGATCTGAGAACGGGCAGACTGCCTCCTCAAGTGGGTCCCTGACCCCTGAGTAGCCTAACTGGGAGGCACCCCCCCGCAGGGGTGGACTGACACCTCACACGGCTGGGTACTCCTCTGAGACAAAACTTCCAGAGGAACGATCAGGCAGCAGCATTTGCGGTTCACCAATATCCGCTGTTCTTCAGCCACTGCTGCTGATACCCAGGCAAACAGGATCTGGAGTGGACCTCTAGCAAACTCCAACGGACCTGCAGCTGAGGGTCCTGTCTGTTAGAAGGAAAACTAATGAACAGGAAGGACATCCACACCAAAAACCCATCTGTACGTCACCATCATCAAAGACCAAAGGTAGATAAAACCACCAAGATGGGGAAAAAACAGCAGAAAAACTGGAAACTCTAAAAATCAGAGTGCCTCTCCTCCTCCAAAGGAAAGCAGCTCCTCACCAGCAATGGAACAAAGATGGATGGAGAATGACTTTGATGAATTGAGAGAAGAAGGCTTCAGACGATCAAACTAATCCGAGCTACAGGAGGAAGTTTGAACCAATGGCAAAGAAGTTAAAAACTTTGAAAAAAAATTAGATGAATGTATAGGTAGAATAACCAATGCAGAGAAGTCCTTAAAGGACCTGATGGAGCTGAAAACCAAGGCACGAGAATTATGTGACAAATGCAGAAGCCTCAGTAGTCGATGTGATCAACTGGAGGAAAGGGTATCAGTGATGGAAGATGAATGAAATGAAGTGAGAAGAGAAGTTTAGAGAAAAAAGAATAAAAAGAAATGAACAAAGCCTCCAAGAAATATGGGACTATGTGAAAAGACCAAATCTACGTCTGATTGGTGTACCTGAAAGTGACGGGGAGAATGGAACCAAGTTGGAAAACACTCTGCAGGATATTATCCAGGTGAACTTCCCCAATCTAGCAAGGCAGGCCAACATTCAAACTCAGGAAATACAGAAAATGCCACAAAGATACTCCTCGAGAAGAGCAACTCCAAGACACATAATTGGCAGATTCACCAAAGTTGAAATGCAGGAAAAAATGTTCAGGGCAGCCAGAGAGAAAGGTCAGGTTACCCAGAAAGGGAAGCCCATCAGACTAACAGCTAATCTCTTGGCAGAAACTCTACAAGCCAGAAGAGAGTGGGGGCCAATATTCAGCACTCTTAAAGAAAAGAATTTTCAACCCAGAATTTCATATCCAGCCAAACTAAGCTTCATAAGTGAAGGAGAAATAAAATACTTTACAGACAAGCAAATGCTGAGAGATTTTGTCACCACCAGGCCTGCCCTAAAAGAGCTCCTGAAGGAAGCACTAAACATGGAAAGGAACAACCGGTACCAGCCACTGCAAAAACATGCCAAATTGTAAAGACCATCAAGGCTAGGAAGAAACTGCATCAACTAATGAGCAAAATAACCAGCTGACATCATAATGACAGGATCAAATTCACACATAATGATATTAACTTTGAATGTAAATGGGCTAAATGCTCCAATTAAAAGACACAGGCTGGCAAATTGGATAAAGAGTCAAGACCCATCAGCGTGCTGTATTAAGGAAACCCATCTCACATGCAGAGACACACGTAGGCTCAAACTAAAGGGATGCATGAAGATCTACCAAGCAAATGGAAAACAGAAAAAGGCAGGGGTTGCAATCCTAGTCTCTGATAAAACAGACTTTAAACCAACAAAGATCAAATGAGACAAAGAAGGCCATTACATAGTGGTAAAGGGATTAATTCAACAAGAAGAGCTAACTATCCTAAATATATATGCACCTAATACAGGAGCACCCAGATTCATAAAGCAAGTCCTTAGTGACATACTAACAGACTTAGACTCCCACACAATAATAATGGGAGACTTTAACACCCCACTGTCAACATTAGACAGATCAACGAGCCAGAAAGTTAACAAGGATACCCAGGAATTGAACTCAGCTCTACACCAAGTGGACCTAATAGACATCTACAGAACTGTCCACCCCAAACCAACAGAATATACATTCTTTTCAGCACCATACCACACCTATTCCAAAATTGACCACATAGTTTGAAGTAAAGCACTCCTCAGCAAATGGAAAAGAACAGAAATTATAACAAACTGTCTCTCAGACCACAGTGCAATCAAAGTAGAACTCAGGATTAAGAAACTCACTCAAAACCGCTCTACTACATGGAAACTGAACAACCTGCTCCTGAATGACTACTGGGTACATAACGAAATGAAGGTAGAAATAAAGATGTTCTTTGAAAGCAACAAGAACAAAGACACAACATACCAGAATCTCTGGGACACATTCAAAGCAGTGTGCAGAGGGAAATTTATAGCACTAAATGCCCACAAGAGAAAGCAGGAAAGATCCAAAATTGACACCCCAACATCACAATTAAAAGAACTAGAAAAGCAAGAGCAAACATATTCAAAAGCTAGCAGAAGGCAAGAAATAACTAAGATCAAAGCAGAACTGAAGGAAATAGAGACACAAAAAACCATTCAAAAAAATTAATGAATCCAGGAGCTGGTTTTTTGAAAAGATCAACAAAATTGATAGAACGCTAACAAGACTAATAAAGAAGAAAAGACAGAAGAATCAAATAGATACAATAAAAAATGATAAAGGGGACATCACCACCAATCCCACAGAAATACAAACTACCATCAGAGAATACTATAAACACCTCTATGCAAATAAACTAGAAAATCTAGAAGAAATGGATAAATTCCTCGACACATACATCCTCCCAAGACTAAACCAGGAAGAAGTTGAATCTCTGAATAGACCAATAACAGGCTCTGAAATTGAGGCAATAATGAATAGCTTATGAACCAAAAAAAGTCCAGGACCAGATGGATTCACAGCCGAATTCTACCAGAGGTACAAGGAGAAGCTGGTACCATTCCTTCTGAAACTATTCCAATCAATAGAAAAAGAGGGAATCCTCCCTAACTCATTTTATGAGGCTAGCATCATCCTGATACCAAAGCCTGGCAGAGACACAACAAAAAAAGAGAATTTTAGACCAATATCCTTGATGAACATTGATGCAAAAATTCTCAATAAAATACTGGCAAACCGAATCCAGCAGCACATCAAAAAGCTTATCCACCATGATCAAGTTGGCTTCATCCCTGGGATGCAAGGCTGGTTCAACATATGCAAATCAATAAATGTAATCCAGCATATAAACAGAACCAAAGACAAAAACCACATGATTATCTCAATAGACGCAGAAAAGGCCTTTGTAAAAATTCAACAATGCTTCATGCTAAAAACTCTCAGTAAATTAGGTAATGATGGGACACATCTCAAAATAATAAGAGCTATCTATGACAAACTCACAGCCAATATCATACTGAATGGGCAAAAACTGGAAACATTCCCTTTGAAAACGGGCACAAAACAGGGATGCCCTTTCTCACCACTCCTATTCAACATAGTGTTGGAAGTTCTGGCCAGGGCAATCAGGCAGGAGAAGGAAATAAAGGGTATTCAATTAGGAAAAGAGGAAGTCAAACTGTCCCTGTTTGCAGAGGATGTGATTATATATCTAGAAAACCCCATCATCTCAGCCCAAAATCTCCTCAAGCTGATAAGCAACTTCAGCAAAGTCTCAGGATACAAAATCAATGTGCAAAAATCACAAGCATTCTTATACACCAACAACAGACAAACAGAGAGCCAAATCATGAGTGAACTCCCATTCACAATTGCTTCAAAGAGAATAAAATACCTAGAAATCCAACTTACAGGGGATGTGAAGGACATCTTCAAGGAGAACTACAAACCACTGCTCAAGGAAATAAAAGAGGATACAAACAAATGGAAGAACATTCCATGCTCATGGGTAGGAAGAATCAATATTGTGAAAATGGCCATACTGCCCAAGGTAATTTATAGATTCAATGCCATCCCCATCAAGCTACCAATGACTTTCTTCACAGAATTGGAAAAAACTACTTTAAAGTTCATATGGAACCAAAAAAGAGCCTGCATTGCCAAGTCAATCCTAAGCCAAAAGAACAAAGCTGGAGGCATCATGCTACCTGACTTCAAACTATACTACTAGGCTACAGTAACCAAAACAGCATGGTACTGGTACCAAAACAGATATATAGACCAATGGAACTGAACGGAGCCCTCAGAAATAATGCCGCATATCTACAACTATCTGATCTTTGACAAACCTGACAAAAACAAGCAATGGGGAAAGGATTCCCTATTTAATAAATGGTGCTGGGAACACTGGCTAGCCATATGCGGAAAGCTGAAACTGGATCCCTTCCTTACACCTTAGACAAAAATTAATTCAAGGTGGATTAAAGACTTACATGTTAGACCTAAAACCATAAAAACCCTAGAAGAAAACCGAGGCAATACCATTCAGGACATAGGCATGGGCAAGGACTTCATGTCTAAAACACCAAAAGCAATGGCAACAAAAGCCAAAATTGACAAATGGGATGTAATTAAACTAAAGAGCTTCTGCACAGCAAAAGAAACTACCATCAGAGTGAACAGGTAACCTACAGAATGGGAGAAAATTTTTGCAATCTACTCATCTGACAAAGGGGTAATATGCAGAATCTACAATGAACTCAAACAAATTTACAAGAAAAAAACAACCCCATCAAAAAGTGGGTGAGGGATATGAACGGACACTTCTCAAAAGAAGACATTTATGCAGCCAAAAAACACATGAAAAAATGCTCATCATCACTGGCCATCAGAGAAATGCAAATCTAAACCACAATGAGATACCATCTCACACCAGTTAGAATGGCGATCATTAAAAAGTCAGGAAACAACAGGTGCTGGAGAGGATGTGGAGAAATAGGAACACTTTTACACTATTGGTGGGACTGTAAACTAGTTCAACCATTGTGGAAGTCAGTGTGGCGATTCCTCAGGGATCTAGACCTAAAAATACCATTTGTCCCTGCCATCCCATTACTGGGGTATACACCCAAAGGATTATAAATCATGCTGCTATAAAGACACATGCACACGTATGTTTATTGTGGCAATATTCGCAATAGCAAAGACTTGGAACCAACCCAAATGTCCAACAATGATAGACTGGATTAAGCAAATGTGGCACATATACACCATGGAATACTATGCAGCCATAAAAATGATGAGTTCATGTCCTTTGTAGGGACATGGATGAAACTGGAAACCATCATTCTCAGCAAACTATCACAAGGAAAAAAAACCAAACACCGCATGTTCTCACTCATAGGTGGGAATTGAACAATGAGAACACATGGACACAGGAAGGGGAACATCACACACTGGGGACTGTTGTGGGGTGGGGGGAGGGGGGAGGGATAGCATTAGGAGATACACCTAACGCTAAATGACGAGTTAATGGGTGCAGCACACCAACATGGCACATGTATACATATGTAACAAACCTGCACGTTGTGCACATGTACACTAAAACTTAAAGTATTATAATAATAAAATTTTTTTAAAAAAAGAAAAAGAATCACAAGTGTGTGTGAGAAGAGATGGAGTAGAAGGCAAAAAAGAGAGACCATCCCCTATCAGGGTTTTACTGATAGACTATTAGAGGTAGTAACACCTGAAACACCATATAAATTGCCTGAACTTCAAAAGTCTCAACTTTCCTTTGAATTTCTGTTGGCCAGTATTTCTGCATCAGACAGGAACTTTAGAAAAAGGCTTTATAATTACATAAAGTAGTAGAGGAAAAGGAGAATCATTTTCCAACAATTTCTCTCTTCAGTCAGGAGTTTCTCATCATGATTTTCATAATTCATCATCAATTTGCATTATTTTTAAGAATTTGCTATTTTTAAAAAGAATTTAGGCCAGGTGCAGTGGCTCACGCCTGTAATCCCAGCACTTTGGAAGGCCAAGGCAGGCAGATCACGAGGTCAGGAGATGGAGATCATCCTGGCCAAAATGGTGAAACCCTGTCTCTATTAAAAAACAAAAAATTTAGCTGGGCATGGTGGCGCGTGCCTGTAATCCCAGCTACTCGGGAGGCTGAGGCAGGGGAATCACTTGAACCTGGGAGCGGAGGTTGCAGTGAGCCGAGAGTGTGCCACTGCACTCCAGCCTGGGCGACAGAGCAGGGCTCCATCTCAAAAAAAACAAAAACAAAAACAAAAACAAAAAAAACAACAAAAAGCCGGGCGTGGGGGCTCACGGCTGTAATCCCAGCACTTTGGGAGGCTGAGGCGGGCAAATCACGAGGTCAGGAGATCAGACCATCCTGGCTAACACGGTGAAACCGCGTCTCTATTAAAAATACAAAAAATTAGCCAGGCATGGTGGTTGGCGCCTGTAGTCCCAGCTACTCGGGAGGCTGAGGCAGGAGAACGGCGTGAGCCTGGGAGGCGGAGCTTGCAGTGAGCGGAGATCCCGCCACTGCACTCCAGCCTGGGCGACAGAGCGAGACTCCGTCTCAAAAAAAAAAAAAAAAAAAAATTAATCTGATGAATCTGATGTATATTTCTCAATTCATGATATCCTTTGCATGGAATTCTTTAAAATGAACCCTAAAGAGGGGGGAAAAAGCTCCATTTTCCCACCGTCAAATGCTGTTGGGATTATGGATTCCAATTTACTCTCACTCACCCTATCACAACATTTTGACTGCTGACTCTGACTTTTCGCTGATTCTGCTACACAGGCAATTTCCAAATTGTTACTCATTCCATTCCTACACCCAGTGGAAGATCCATGTTTTTAGGGCCTGAAACTTATACAATTTGGTGGGGGGGTCCTTTTTAAGAAAAAAAAAATACATAATTACAAATACAAAATGCGCATGACCACTTTAATGCCACCCAACTAGAAAGGGAAGGAGAAAGGAGGGAAAGTTGAATTGGAAGAAGACAATAATCTTAACCAGTCATGGCTGAAACACATTATGTTTTGCAATTTTTATAAAAAAAATGACCATAATAACACATTAGCAGGGTTCCTTCCAGGACCCTGGAAGGGGTCTCTGCAAGTGAGGGACCCTCAGGCTTCAACTCCTATAGTTTCACAAATCTGCCTCTGTTATAAACCCAAATCTCTACTGCCTTCATTACATCCAAACCTAGAGGGAAATTCCAGCCCAAGCATAAATCCAGTGCTCTTTACCAGTTCCCTTTAACCCATAGAAAGACTTAAATTTTCACAGGAGGGATAGTTAAAAATCAAGGGCAGGCTGGGCGCGGTGGCTCATGCCTGTAATCCCAGCACTTTGGGAGGCCAAGGTGGGCCTTGAGGTCAGGAGTTCCAGACAAGCCTGGCCAACATGGTGAAACCCCGTCACTACTACAAATACAAAAATTAGCCAGGTGTGTTGGCAGGTGCCTATAATCCAAGCTACTCGGGAGGCTGAGGCAGGAGAATCACTTAAACCCAGGAGGCAGAAGTTGCAATGAGCCAAGATAGCACCATTGCACTCCAGCCTGGGCAACAGAGCGAGACTCTGTTTAAAAAAAAAAAAAAAAGGCAAAAGAAAAAAATATTGTAGAAAATTATTAAATAGTTAAAAATCAAGGGTGAAAAAAGAAAAAATATATTGTAAACAAATATATGTTCCTAACAATACAGGTTTTACTCTTTAGAAAACTACCCATTCCTCTTTGATTGTCTTGTATAAGCATTCTGTTTGTATAGAGTACATATTATCAAAATGTTCCTCTTCGTGTTCTTAGTGACTAAAATCCATTTCTCTCTTAAGTTCCCTGCCTTTTTGTTGTTGTTGTTGTTGTTGTTCAAACAGTATCTTCCATCGTGGTTCCCAGGCTTAGGTCAGACAGACACGCAGATATGCTTTATTCAGAAATAACTGGCCAAAGACCTCTGCCTGATTCTGAAGGTATTTGCAAGCCTCTCAGAGGGTGTCTTACAGAAGTCCAATCCTGACTACTCACCAGACAGCAGGTAGAGCACACTGCCATCCTAAACCAGGCACTTCTACAATCAGAAGAGGGGCCTTTGTGGAAGCAGGTTGGCAGACAGACACTTTCTTTCTTTCTTTCTTTCTTTTCTTTCTTTCTTTCTTTCTTTCTTTCTTTCTTTCTTTCTTTCTTTCTATCTGTCTGTCTGTCTTTCTCTTTCTTTTCTTTCTCTCTCTCTCTCTTTCGTCTCTCTCTCTCTTTCAGAGACGGAGTCTTGTTCTGCTGCTCAGGTTGGAGTGCTGTGGCACAATCTTGGCTCACTACTACCTCTGCCTCCTGGGTTCAAGCGATTCTTCTACCTCAGCCTCCCAAGTAGCTGGGATTATAGGTGTGCACCACCACATCCTGTTAATTTTTTGTGTTTTTAGTAGAGATAAGGTTTCGCCATGTTGGCCAAGCTGGTTTTGAACTCCTGACCTCAACTGATCCACTCACCTTGGCCTCCCAAAGTGCTAGGATTACAGGCATGAACCACCACGCCTGGCTAGACAGACACTTTTCTTTTTTTTTTTTTTTTTGAGACAAAGTCTTGCTGTCACCAGGCTGGAATGCAGTGGCACAATCTCAGCTCATTGCAACCTCTGCATCCATGGTTCAAGCGATTCTCCTGCCTCAGCCTCCTGAGTAGCTGGGACTACAGGCGCATGCCACCATGCCCAGCTAATTTTTGTATTTGTAGTAGAGACGGGGTTTCACCATGTTGGCCAGGATGGTCTCAATCTGTTGACCTCATGATCCACCCGCCTCAGCCTCCCAAAGTGCTGGGATTACAGGCGTGAGCCACTGCGCCCGGCCAACAGACACTTTTCAATAGACCTTTCTAATTTGCTTATCAGCTTTTCTGAGCTTTGCCTTAAGAATAAGGCCTCATTATTAAACCACATATTGCAGTGTTCACTGCCATGAATTCACCGAGTTAGGCTGAATTCTGGTAATGTCCTGCTATATATCCAACACATACCTAGCATACAAATTATTTCTATCTATAGAGAAAAATATTATCTTTGGGCCATTCATAACTCTCCACTTAGAAATCGGGAGGCTGAGTCAAGAGAATTGTTTGAACTTGGGAGGCGGAGGTTGCAGGGACCCGAGATCGCGCCGTTGCACTCCAAGAGTTCCAGGGCAAAGCTCTGGTTGACAGGGTGAGACTCTGTCTCAAAAAGAAACTACTTAGAAGTGATAAGGCCTCATTGTTAAACTACATATTCTACCGATCACTGCCATGAATTCACCCAGTTAGGGTGAATTCTGGTGATGCCCTACTATACACCCAACACAGACTTATAATACAAATTCTTTCTATCTACAGAGAAAAATATTATCTTTAGGTTATTCATACCTCTTTCACTTAGAAACAGTAGTTTCATTCTTAGACTCAACTGCTTCTCTGGTAAATCTCATTCTGTCATAGCAATTCACCCAATCTTAAGGCATACACTGACTTTTAACATTATTTAGAGTAACCAACCTAAGGGAGGTGACATCCAAGTCATGAAATCATAGAGTAACAGAATCTTGGAACACAAGGAACCTCTGGGATGACCTGGTTGTACCTCCTATCCAGCAGAAGGAGTCTAATCCCTAGAGCTCAGGAGCTTGTTCATCTGGCCCCACCTAAACACATCTACTCACAAGAAGCTCTTTCCCTTAGAGGCCAGGCTGTTTCTTTGGAAATTGATTTTAATATCTAGAAACTCTTCCATATATTTGCTCTCTTATAGGCCTTAGTCACCCATCCACCACTCCTCAGCTGGAAGCAGCCAAGAATAACATCTTATTCTACCAGTGACAATCCTTCAAATTCTTATGGGCTACACACCATGTTCCACTTAGGCATCTAATTCTCTTTCTACTATTTGGCATAATTTCTTGCCCTGCCAGTATTCTGGCAAATGCTTCTAATGTTCTCTAATTTGTCAATATCCCTCTTAAAACATTTCATCTAGACTTGAAGCCATTAACTGAGATGTGGTCTACTATGACTATTTGTATATATATATACTTCTTTTTTGTGCAATAGCATTTATACAATCCACAAATGAGTTAACATCTGGGGGCAACTGTGTCAAATGCTTGGCTCAAATTAAGCTCATGACCAATTACATATAAAACCAGAACATGAGAACATAAGCCAGATTCTCTAAGTAGAAGTAAAGCATACATCTCCAGAAGTAAAGCATCTTAAAATAATCATCTTCCTGTAGATGTTTAAGGGATGGAATTTTATGATAATCACCCCCCCCCCACTGACCTGCTGCATAGTTTGTCAACTCAACATCAACAAGCTCATCATCAGATTTTGCATCAGATCTTGTTTATCCCAGCCTAAGTGAATGTTCTTTTGCATTTTAATCACTTTCTGCACAATGTTGGTATAGTGTCAAGGCCCAAAGTAGGCATTAGTTACTTGCTGACTAAGCCATTAGATAAATGAATGACGAGTTCCCACTCTCTCCCATCCTGTCTTTAATAATGTTGATTGTTTTTCATCAGTGTATTTCTCCCCACATCACCCTTAAGAGCTATAGTTCTCCATTAGGGTTCTGGGCAGTGATAATATTGTTGTTCCTGCCATTAAATGATTCTGTTACTTTAGAAAAACTCCTAAGCTGCCTAAGACCCCTGTTTCTCCATATGAACAATACTGTCATTTAATTTATTATTTAAACAAAGACGTATAGTACTTGTTGCAGACCAGCTACAGTTCTAGGCACTTAACAAATATAAAATCATTTAATCCTCAGGAAAACCAGACTGAGGCACAGGAAAGTTAACTAATTTAATAAAGATTATATAGCTAGCAAGTGATGAAGCTGGGATTCGAACTAGGCAGTCTGACTTTTCTATGTGTGTTAACCACTAGGCTATGCTACCTATCCACATGCTCTGAGAGTATAATGTTTAGATAAGTAGGAAGGTCAATGATCACACTCCTTGCATCATAAGTGAATATCTTAGTACATCAAAAACTGCTTGATTTTCCATTAGTTCCTCAAATAGTAGCTTCTCCTTCCAGTCCTCATATTTTTTAAAGTTACTAACCAAAGGACAAATCACTCAAAACATGGCATTTTGAACATAGAGTGGATGCCTTGAGTTGATTTGAATTCCTTCCAGTCACAACTGTTGGAATTATTTACCTGAAATGTTAAGGACCATGAAAGCCAGCTGACCTATTGCCAGAACAAGAGCAAATCAAAAAAGTGCTATACCAGGCACCAGGAATCTGAGGGAAAAGGAAAACGTACTTCCTCAGAAAAGCATCGAATTATAGGCTATTCCAGCTTACTGCTGGCCCAGCTGAAGACAGGAACAGAAAGGTACTCAGATGTTTGCATGCAGTTTACCATAGTGTAAATAGTGACTTGTACTCTCACAAATAAGAAAATTTGGAGGACTTAATCCAAAATGTCCAGTATAATGAAAATTTTTTTCAAAATAATTACAGCCAGATCACAAAAGCTATAAAGGAATAAACTCCTCAAGGACATGGAGTAATAAGGAAAAATGGAAAAGCAGGTTGGAAGGCAATGCAGTCACAGAAGCAGCTCTCCTGAGTGGCATTTTTTACTCCAAATTTAGATTCAAACTAAATTCATTAGTCCTTCAGCTGAGTAAGAAACACCTGAGCACTGCATAGAGCCAGGGGAACATTTCCATTTAACAATGGACCTTATGGAAAGCAAGATCCTTACAGTGTAGGGCTACGGGCTGCGGCAAACTAATCTGTAAGTTTAGAATTTTGCTCTGGAAAATTTACTATTGGAAGGATCTTGTGGTGATTAGTGCTAATCAACAAGAAGGCACTGATTGCTTTTTGAATGGCCAAAAGTCAAATTTCATATGAACGAAGCAAGCATTGGACACAGCAATAGAACATCTGCATAACTGTTATTGATGAAATGATACCCCGAGATTCTGGGGGAAATCTATTGGGGATACAAATATGAATTTGGATTCTCACCTTTGGCTAACTGAAATATTCTTCAGGTGTATTAGATGAAGGGAAGGAAGAAAAAGCAGTTAATAATTGCAAAGCATGATTCTAAGCAAACAATGCAGGATATATATGTGCGTGTGTGTGTGTGTATACACAAATACACACCCCATATATTTACTATATAGATAATATATTATATATTAATACATGTAATATATTATATAATGATATATAAATATATAATATATTATGTTATAGATATAATATAATAAATAGTATATAATGTATAATTATATCTTATATATTATGATAATATATAATATATTAATGTAATAACATATATAATATATTAATATAATAATATTTATTATTGATATATAATATAATGTGTTATTTACATATTATTTATACACACATTATTAATTATATTAGTAGTATATATATTATTTATATACACACACAAATATACACACATATATTTCTCCCCACTCTTACCCCATTTAGGAGGTGAGACTTAAATTACTGTGAGACTAACTCTTAACATGCCTTTCTGAAAGACAAAAGGAATACCTGTCCCCACTCCGTTAAGTGTCCCCAGGAACTTCACAGAAAGAAACCTTTATGCTTCTAAAAATCAGTAAACAGCTAGAAAATAAAGCAACAGCCCAGGTAAAGTCCAAACTTGAGAAACACAGCTTATGCTTTTGTTTTGGCACCAGCAACTCCATTTCCCAGTTGTCTGGGTGATATAGATGTCACGGGAATTGAGGCCAAGTGTCCTGGGACTCTGGGTCTAAGGAGTCTGCTCTCCTCTTCGCACTACCCCGGGTCTGGGAGACTGGCTGGTCCTGCTGTCAGGGGAATGAAGGTTCTGAGAAGGTGCCTGAATCCTGGTCAGAGGAAGAGGTCTTGTGAGGCACTAAGACAAGGGGCTTGGACATGACTGGCAGAGACAAACTGTAGGAGCACAGCAAGGAGAAAGCAGGTCCTCTCCCACCACCAGGACATCTCCAGGATAGGCTGAGGCAGACAGTAGACTGTTCTGTCAAAGTGGAATATTCCAGAAGTGAAAATGTGAAGCCTAGATCTCCTTATCTATAATTGTGAATAATTATACTATCTCTTCTATCCAAATCTGCATGATACACCCCACCACTACACTTCCTCCTTTATCAACTATTTGTATACATAAAAATATAAGAAATAATTTACTTTTCTCACTTCCCATTAGGCTTTCCTAAGTTCCCTGGACCCACCTATTCCAGTGAACAGTGAGAGAATGCAGTTTGTTAGCAGTAAATAATAAAACAGACAATAAGGGTCTTGTCTCAAGTTTCCAAACTGTCTCTCTTTCCCAGAACAAGAGAAGCTTCTTTCTAGAATAATATTATCTAGAACTATCTTTTAATTTGTCATAAAGTCATAATTAAACATAACTCCATTTTAGAGACTTTAAAATTTCATTTTGAAATTTACCTTGCCTGACATTTACAGGCGGATTTCAAAAAAATTGTTCTTCGATCTTGTGGGAAGAGCTGAAGCTCGCGCTCTTGGCTCGGCGCAGCCCGCTGCAATCCGTGGAGGAATGTGCCGCCGAGCAACCATCATGCCTGGGCAGTTACAGGAAGGCTTCAGCTGCCTGGTCACCAACCGATTCGACCAGTTATTTGACAACGAATCGGACCCCTTCGAGGTGCTGAAGGCAGGAAAGAACAAGAAAAAAGAAGCTGGCGGGGGCGGCGTCTCTGGGGCCAAGAGCGGCAGCTCAGGCTGCGACCCAGACCAACTCCAAGGCGGCAGGCAAATAGCTAGCTGCGCAAGGAGTCCCAGAAAGACAGCAAGAACCCGCTGCCCTTCAGCGTTGGCGTGGTTGACAGGAAAGAGGAGATGCAGCCGTCCATGGTGCTTAAGAAAGAAGGAATAAGGGTCATTGTTCTCGTGCCAGTAGGAGCTGAGGTCCTGGTCCCCCAGCCTCCTGCTGCAGAGCCAGTGAACTCTGGTCGGGCCTCTCAGCTGCGCACGTAGGCAATACTCATCTTGGCCCTGGGAGGAAACTCAAGAAGAAGCTTTTGAAACATAAAGCTTAGATGGGGTTTGACCTGTGCTGGGCAGCTCCCAGCTATAGGCGTTCCCCTGCTGAGCAGAGAAGATGACTGCAGAATTGAGAGAAGCCATGGCCCTAGGCCCATGCCGCCCAGTGAAGGTGAAAAAGGAGGAGGAGGAAGAAGAAAACTTCCCAGGTCAGGCATCCAGCCAACAAGTGCACTCTGAGAACATCAAAGTCTGGGCCCCAGGGGAGTTTCGTCAGACAGGCCTTGATGGATCAGAAGAGGAAGAAAAGGTGCTGAAACCAAGAACCTTCAGTTACTGGTTCCAAAAACTGAGATACGTGAGGAAGCTGAAAACCCCCGCATCATATTAGGAAGAATTCAGAAAGCTGATCCTTAAGGACCTGAGTTAAGAGAGGCTTGTGAAAAAGAAAACATGTTAAAGAGGCAGAGAATAAGGAGGGAAAGGAAAGATTTCAGATAAGTGATAGTGAATGACTGTCACTTACCTGAAAGCTTCAAAGAAGAGGAAGACCAGAAATGTAAGAAATCTGTGGGAAAATACAGCCTTAATTCTGACACTGTTAACAATCCAAAAACCCAGCTTGGGCGAAAGTCTTTTACATTGTAGCATGTGTGGGAAAGGATTTAGTCAGAGTGCAAACCTCGTTGTGCATCAGAGAATCCACACCGGGGAGAAACCTTTTGAATGTCATGAGTGTGGGAAGGCCTTCATTCAGAGTGCAAAGCTCGATGTGCATCAGAGAATCCACACTGGACAGAAACCTTATGTTTGCTCAAAATGTGGGAAAGCCTTCAATCAGAGTTCAAATCTGACTGTATATCAAAAAAACCTCTCCTTAGAAAAAACCTTTAGGTGCAGTAAATGTGAGAAAGCCTTTAGTTATAGCTCACAACTTGCTCGGCACCAGAAAGTCCACATTACAGAAAAATGCTGTAAATGTAATGAGTGTCGGAAAACATTTACTGGGTGCTCAAACCATATTGTCCACCAGAGGATCCACACTGGGGAGAAGCCGTCTGCCTGTAACGATTCTGGCAAAGCCTTTACGCAGATTGCAAATCTTATTGTACATCAGCGAAGCCATACTGGTGAGAAGCCATATGAGTGTAAAGAGTTTGGGAAAACCTTTAGTTGTTTTTCACACCTTATTATGCACTAGATAATTCACACTGCAGAGAAACCTTATGACTGCAGTGAATGTGGGAAAGCCTTCAGTCAGCTCTCTTGCCTTTTTGTCCACCAGTGAATTCACAGTGGAGATCTTCCTTTTGTGTGTAATGAATGTGGGAAGGCCTTCACATGTAGCTCATACCTACTTACTCATCAGATAATCCATAATGGAGAAAAACCTTACATGTGTAATGAGTGTGGGAAGGCCTTCAGACAGAGGTTGAGCCTCACGGTGCACCAGAGAACCCACACTGGGGAGAAGCCCTATGAATATAAGAAGTGTGGTGCAGCTTTCATTTCCAACTCACACCTCATGCGACACCACAGAACCCGTCTTGTTGAATAACAAGTAAGGAAGAGGAAGACTTCCAGCATTGGTCATAACCTTCTGCCTCCCAAATGAGACACCTCTTTGCTGTTTTCTTCTTCCTTTATAAAGATGAGGCCTATGTCCTTAAAAGTTACAGTTTTCAGGAATGCAGCACAAAACACAAGATAAACATTTCAGCAGTTAATTTAAAGAAAACAGAAAGTAAGCACCTGAAGGCAAGGACTTTGTTTTAACTGTACCTTAAGCGGTCATGTTTTCTGAAATGGAATGTGGCTTTCTTAGGAATGGGTCATACAAAGTAATGATTGTATTTGGGGAAAGGTCTTTTTTGCTTAATTTTGTTTTTAAAAACCCTGATGATTGCTTGAGCAATAGGCAGGTTATCTGCCTGGTTGAATTCCAGTTGAACCATGTATTCTAGTATTTCTGGTTAAGTGGTGACTAGGTAAGGAAACCACTTGGGGTAGCAATTCAACAATTCACTTATGAATGTTTATAAGCTTTCCATTTTCTAAGTAATTTTTTAAAAGCTAGTCAAAAGAAAAAACCTTAACTGTCTACTATACCAAAAATGGACAGAAACAGGAAATGGTCTTTTTCCTTACTGTCTATACCCCCTGAACCTTGATATTGTAAAGCTCTAGAGACCTCTGTTGAGTCTGTTCTGACCATTCCCTAGTCTGCATGGCCAAGCCCTCAAGGATTGATGGACACCACACGCCAGCTACAGTCATTTGTTAAGATTGACAACTCCTCCTCCACACAACTCAAGCTCCCAATTCCCATTGCATTCCATTTGGGTAAGATGCAACCAACAGCCCCCTTCCTGGATAGAGAAATCAAAGAATAAAGCTTGCCTAGAGGAAAAATAAAAAAACAAAAAAAGAAGAAGGAATAAGACGAGTTGGAAGAAGACCTGCTCAACAACTTCACGGTGAAGGGAAAATAACTGATAGAAGACCAGAAAGGAGACCACCTTGTGAACGAAGACTTGAAAAGCCACTTGATGAAAGGGGTGAAGGAGGCGAATTTTCAGTTGATAGACTGATTATTGACCTACCTATTCGAGGTCATGGTGGTCTTGGAAGAGGTCGAGAGGGCAGTGGACGTGAAATGGGCCAAGGAGATGGATTTGATTCTCGTGGCAAACGTGAATTTGATAGGTATAGTGGAAGTGATAGATCTTTTTTTTCACATTACAGTGGCCTGAAGCACGAGGACCTGTAACATGGAGGTAGCAGATCTCACAACTGGGGAATTGTCAAAGATGAATTAACAGAGTCCCCCAAATACATTCAGAAACAAATATCTTATAATTGCAGTGACTTGGATCAATCAAATGTGACTGAGGAAACACCTGAAGGTGAAGAACATCATCCAGTGGCAGACACTGAAAATAAGGAGAATGAAGTTGAAGAGGTAAAAGAGGAGGGTCCAAAAGAGATGACTTTGGATGAGTGGAAGGCTATTCAAAATAAGGACTGGGCAAAAGTAGAAACCTCTTCAATCCCTTTATACCCTTAATCTAACTTTCTCTTACCGGTGGGTAATAATTGAAAATAAAGATTTATTTTCATGCAAAAAAAAAATCTGTTCTTCAAGATCATCACATTCAGTATAAGAAAATCAAATTCTTTCTGTCCAAATGTACTGTTCTGGCTTTGTCAACTCGACAGCAGCCTCTGAGCCCAGCTATTCTACTTGTCAACTCTTGACTCAGATACTTGTTCCAAACCATGGGACCCCTCTGCTTTTCATTAAAGATTATTATAACTAACTTAGACAAAAGGAACCAGACTTTGTCACACAGCACCAGAAATCCCAGCACTTTACAGAATAATCATTCTTTATCTTTAGAATGTTCACAGAGTTGCTCAATTGACAATAGGAAACAAACTTTCTCAAAAGAGAATCTCTTCCTTTTTTATTTCTTCATGATTTGCCCCAAAATAAATATATTCCAGTGCACCATTTCAAACAGTTTAATTCAACCATTTGTGTTACTATGCCCTAGTTACTTCTAATCTGGAAAGAGGGTCACATTCCCTTCCTTTCTTTGTAGTGGAGAAGACAGAAGATACTCATAATGATAGACATTAGTAAGTGCATCCTGTGTGTGTGCACACACAGCCATTCATAATTTAGATTATTAGTTCTGCCAGGGCCTCTAGGGATGTCCTAGAGTTAAGGATGGCCTAGTTAAACTCTCTTAATCTCTTTATACCCTTAACAAAACTAAGATAACATGGCGGAGACTTCCTTGGTTCTTTTCCTTCTTCCAGTCACTCAGCACACACCTGCAGAAGGGATTCATGACCCTCCTACTTTTCCTCTGCTCCACACTTGCCTGTTTCTTCTCTCTTTCCTCTTGACTTGGTCCACTCTCTTTCTGAGCTTCCTTCTTTCCCATAATCTACCATCTTCCAGAGAGCTCATTCACACCGTGCATCCATGCATTGCATGTATGTGTTTCTGATGGCATGACCCCACTGCCAATTCTCCAAAATTTCAAAAGTAAAATAAACAAACTTACAACTTTCTGCTTCAGATAAAGCAAAAGGACACTTTCATTTAGAACACAAAGACAGAAAACTAATTTTTGACTCAGAAAGTAAGCTCCCATTCACCATGGCATCCTTCGCATTGAGAGCAGTTCATTTACATCATAAATGTTCAATAAACACATCCACTTGCAGATAGCTGAGGAGCTCTGAGTCAGCAGCAGGTAGTAGATAATGAAAGCAAACTGAATTAGAAGTCAGAAGACTGAGCATCTAGTACCAGCTCTGACTGAATCAAGTTATGTGACTCTGAGCACTTTTTTTTTTTTTTGGTAATATCAACAAGGTAACACTAAATTATTTCTAAGGTATTTTCCGTTTTGAAAATTCAATAGTGATAAAACATGAATTACAGCTAAAGATTAAAAGGCCTTCAGAGAGGTTTATAGTCCAACCACTACCACTCCCTTTATTTCATATTTCCAGAAAGATGACTATTTGTCCCATTTGAAAATTTTCCAGGAAAACATTTGATTTTCCCATTGTCATCTGCATGCAAATTTTAGTACAAAAAAATAGTTCTCAGATTTAACCCAAAATCCATTTCTATGTTTATACTGCTGCTAATCAATTCAGGACTTAAATATCTAATTATAAAATTTCACAACCCTTATAATCTTGGGATGTAATTTTATTTTCAGTGCGAGTATTAAAAGATATGGCCAATAAGGCATAAAAACATTTTCCCTGAAGTCGTATCATTGACTAAATCATGGAGCTTGTCTATTCAGCTTCTCTCTCAATATACATTTATAGCAGGACATGATTAGTTTTCACCTAAGAAAACCCTGCTTATTAAATTATATTTCATTCACCAGGACTCCTTATTTATCTCAGTAATATTTAATGGAAAAGTAAATAAAACACTATTACATAGATGCTTAGAGAGATGACAGTAATCTTATTCTAAATTAAATAAAGAAAGGTTAAGTAAATATTACAATCTTTTAGTATGAACCTTAAAATAATAAATCTACCTCATTTTTTATAGCTTATTCTTGAAATATTTATCAATGTAATACTGAAACTAACTTATCATTAATTATTTTCTGGATTTTTTTTATTTTTCAAAAGCTTAAGTTACATTGTATGCTAGTTCCCATTCAGATCTTAATATAATTACTAATTCATTTTTAACACATCCTGATTTTCCATTTCAATAATGCATTTTAATGCATAGCTATATATCCCCATTATAAAACTATGCAATAGGAAGTGCTGACATTACAACCTTGTATTATAATTTTTGAATTTGAGGACCTCCCTAGATACACACATATCCACACACATACACACACATGCACATGCACACACACATTTTGTTTTCAAATATCTAAAACAAAGGCTCACTCTTAAACCATAATAAACCAGAAACAAAAAAAGAAAATTGCTTTCAATAATGAGTAACCTTATGTTTATATAAGGTAATTATTTATATAATTTCATTATCTATTTGAAAACAGACCTGTGGTGAAAAAAGCAATAGTTCATTTACATATTATGACAAAGTGGTTTAAATCTATATTTGAATTAAGGAAATTACTCAAAGCTAAAGTTTTTGTTTTCCCCTTGCAACTCTTTTTGTGTAGAAAAGTAAATAAGGAATCTTAAACAAATACTATTAAATTTTGCTTAGCTTCATTTTAATGAGGAATGACTTCATCATTCCTATGGCCATGCTGAAAAATTAAACTTATCTCTGACTCACAGAGAGTCTGTGTTGAGAAACATGAAAATCAATCTAATGACAGAAACAGAGCTATGACCTGTATCAGATGGACAAGAGAAAACCAACATTTCAAATAAATCCTCAACAGAGTAACTTCCACTTTCATTGTTAAATTCGGTGTCTATATGTGGGTTGGAAATGTATCTAGGTGAACATCAGATTTAATACTCATTTTTAAGACCCTGCTTCTGAAACCTGTCCTGGAATAGTTTCATGATAACTTGCTTATGCAGCAGCTTTGGCCTCTGGGTACCATGTTTCTGACAGGACAGGAGACTCCATACCAGAGGGAGAACATTCACAATCTCTTTGGAATCTGTTACTTGGAGGGGTCTGCCAGAGGCAAAGTCTTAAAGAAAGTGATGCTCATTCCCTGTGTTTTTCCATTCTCCTTACCTAGTCCCTACCAGTCTGTCCTGCTAGAAGCTGGCTTCCCTAAAGCTAGATGTTCAGGCCTCAGTCTCGCTGGATTAAATTTTCATGCAGTGGACTTTTTCTTTTTTCATGTCCCCTTCCATAAATACTAAGAGACATTCTGTGCTGGAGGTAGAATCAACAGCAAAACACAACTGGCTGCCAAAGTGCTGACAGACTATTGGGAGGAAGATAAACATTTATGAAACAGCCATACAGATAAACACAGAATTCTCCTACTGGGGACTGCCACCAAGGAGACATTCATGGTGCTATGAAAGCACATGATAGGGGTATATGATCTAGTTCCAGGGTTCAGGGAAGGCCTCCCCAAAGAAATGACAATCGGGCTGACAGTCATGATGTAAGGAGCTCACAATGAAAAGCAAATGCTGAGCTTGGGAACCTGAAAGAAGATCAGCGTGGCCACTGCCAAAAAGGAGGATTATGATAGGAAGCTGGAAAAAGGAAGGCAGGTGTCAGACCTTGTGACTTTTTGGGGAAATGTTAAAGATTTATTCTAAGAGCCTTGGAGAACATTAATGAATATTACGTGGATAATGAATGAAATAATGAGGTTAGAGTTCAGAAAAAAGGTCCACTGTGGTAAACAGATAGGGTTTAGGGTTGAGGAGGGCAAAGTACAGCCAGCCTGCCTCCTTCCTTCCCTCCACTATTACAAGGGGCAGCTGTGTCCTCCTTTGCTAGGACCCACATTTCACTCAGTAGAACTGCTCTTATAAATCACCTCTGTCCCTTTTTCTTCCTTATTGGTGAAGAAGAAAAATGTCCATCCTAGGAATGAAAGCATATCCCAGATATTCAGAGACAAGGAGTCTTCAATTTTTCATCTGCAAAGCATGATTAATGGTGGGATGTTGGGCAGCTAAGGACTCTAAGATACCTTTGGGAATATGGGATCCTCTTTGAGCCTCTCAAATGATATTACATTAGGTCCTAGAAGACCATGTGAAGAAAACACACCAGAGCCCTAATTATGGCAACTGGTCTTCATTGATTAACAATGAAAGATAACTATTTCCTTACTGACAGGCACTCAAATGAGACTTGGTATTAATATAGCCTTCATTATTAAACATTTTTTTTCTAGATTTCCTATTAAGCTACCAACTATTAACTATTAGGAAACACTCTTTTTTTGCTTTTGGGTTGATGGATGGTGTTTGCAGATTTAACATTCTGCAGATATACATGTAAGTTTAACATACAAAATTACTGCAGTCATAGGACTATTCTAATGGGAGGTGAACCCTTTCCAGAGAGGAACAAGCACCGTCAAAGTCAACCATTTGCATAAGTGAGATCCATTCCAAACTTCCTGGAAACTAACTTTAAGTGCCTACTATGGATCAGCAGTATGATAAGCAAAGTACTTAAGCAATTTCATTTAAAACTCACAGCAAAAGCATGCGGCAAGTTGAAGAAAATGTAATGTGTTAGCTAGTAAAAGTGATAGCTAGTAAAGTTAGAACCAGGATTTGAAATTTTAAGTAACTTACATATTTAGTAAATTTAAGTAACCTGCTTACATGGTATAATAATTGGCTTGGGCTGCCACAACAAAATACTACAGTTTGGGTGATTTAAACAACAAAAAATTATTTCTCACAGTTCTGGAGGTCGGGAAGTCCACGATCAAGGTGCCAGACACTTAAGTTCCTGGTGAGGGCTCTCTTCTGAGCTTGCAGATGGCCACTCCTCACCATGTCCTCATATAGCAAAGAGAGAGAACTCGGGTGTCTGTTCCTCTTCTTGTAAGAGCACCAACTCTATAGGATTGGAGACCTATCCTTAAGAATTCATTTAACTTTTACCAGCTCCTCACAGGCCCTAATCTCAAATTCAGCCACATTGGAGGTTAGGGCTTCAACCTGTGAATCTGGGGAGCTGGGAGACAAAAACATTGAGTCCACGACACGTGGCTAAAAAATGATAAGAGCCAAGATTTGAATCATGGTGTCTAAAGCCCCAGGCTGGGTCCAATTCTCATGCAGTCTCTCTCAAAGTGAAGTAGTAGTAGTTTGAATTTCAAAGGCTAGAACATCATCACTAGCGGATTAGGACAATGGGACTTATTTATCAAATCTCAAGCCCAGCTAGCAAACACACAAAAAATAGCCCTGCATCATAATATTGTTCTAGTGTCACGCTCATTAATCATTTTTTTTCTTTTAACTTTTAAGTTCAGGGGTACTATGCAGGTTTGTTACATAGGTAAATGGCATGTCAGAGGGGTTTGGTGTACAGATTATTTTGCCACTCAGGTAATAAGCATAGTATCTGATAGGTAGTTTGTTAATCCTCATCCTCTTCCCTCCCTCTACCCACAAGTAGGCCCCACTGTCTGTTGCTCTCTTCTTTGTGTTCATATGTACCCAATGTTTAGCTTCCACTTATAAATGAGAACATGTGGTATTTGGTTTTCTGTTCCTGTGTTAGTCCACTTAGGATAATGGCCTCCAGCTTCATCCATGTTGCTGCAAAGGACATGATCTCATTTCTTTTTATGGCTGCATGGTATTCCATGGTATATATGTATCACATTTTCTTTATCCAGGCTACTATTGAAGGACATTTAGTTTGGTTCCATGTCTTTGTTATTGTGTCTCTGTTATAGTGCCACAGTGAAAATACATATGCATGTGTCTTTATGGTAAAACGATTTATATTCCTTTGGGTTTATATCCAATAATGGGATTATTGGGTCTAATGGTAATTCTACTTTGAGTTCTTTGAGAAATTACCAAACTGCTTACCACAATTGCTGAACTAATTTACATTCCCACCAGCAGTGTATAAGCATTCCCTTTTCAGTGTATAAGCATTCCCTTTTCTCTACAACCTCACAGGCATCTGTTTTTCTTTTACTTTTTGATAATAGCCATTCTGACTTGTGAGATGGTATCTCATTGTGGTTTTGATTTGCATTTCCATAATGATTAGTGATATTGAGCATTTTTTCATATGCTTGTTGGCCACATGTATGTCTTCCTTTGAAAAATGTCTGTTAATGTCCTTTGCTCACTTTTTAATTGGGTTGTTTTTTGCTTGTTGATTTGTTCAAGTTTGTTATAGATTCTGAATACCAGACTTTTGTCGGATGTATAGTTTGCAAATATTTTCTCCCATCCTGTAGGCTGTTTACTCTGTTGATAGTTCTTTTGCTGTGCAGAAGCTCTTTAGTTTAATCTGTTTCCATTTCTCAATTTTTGCTTTTGTTGCAATTGCTTTTGACATCTTTGTCATGACATCTTTGTCATGGAATCTTTGCCAGGTCCTATGTCGAGAATGCCATTTCCTAGGTTATCTTCCAGGGTTTTTTATAGTTTTAGGTTTTACATTTAAGTTTTTAATCTATCTCAAGTTGATTTTTTATATGGTGTAAGGAGGGGTCCAGCTTCAATCTTCTGCATATGGCTAGCTAGCTTCCCAGCCCCATTTATTGAATAGAGAGTCCTTTCCCCATTTCTTGTTTTTGTCAACTTTATCAAAGATCAGATTGTTGTAGGTGTGTGGCATTATTTCTGGGCTCTCTAATCTGTTCCATTTGTCTATGTGTCTGTTTTTGTGCCAGTGACATGCTGTTTTGGTTACTGTAGCCTTGTAGTATGATTTGAAGTCAGATAACATGATGCCTCCAGCTTTGTTCTTTCTGCCTTGGATTTCCTTGGCTATTTGAGCTTTTCTTTGGTTCAGTATGAATTTTTAAATAGTTTTTGTCTACCTCTGTGGAGAATGTCATTGGTAGTTTGATATACACTGAATCTGTAAATTGCTTTGGGCAGTATGGCTATTTTCACAATATTGATTCTTCCTACCCTTAAGCATGGAATGTTTTTCTATTTTTTTGTGTCATCTCTGATTTCTTGGAGCAACGTTTTATAATTATTGTTGTAGATGTCTTTCCCCTCCTTGATTAGCTGTATTCCTAGGTATTGTATTCTTTCTGTGGCTATTGAGAATGGGATTGTATTCTTGAATTGGCTCTCAGCTTGGATGTTATCATTGAATTTCCTCAGTTAACCATCTCTACCTTGCTTATAGGCTCTTAATATAAGAAACAAATTGATTTTTTTCACAACTATACTGCAAATTCCCATTCTGTGTTTTATACCAGGGAGCAAAGTTTAGTAAAAATCTGTGACTGAAACACAGGTAACAAATGGCATTTATCCTTTAAAATGGAAGTATATACAGGCAGATAATTCATTACTAAGGTGGACGTATTCAAAAAACTAATTTATTAGTGCCAGAAAGCAGGTATTTGGTGGTGTACTATGTATAGCTTTTTGAGTTTAACGACATTTTCTTTCAAGTTAATCCTGAAAAGGCTGGAAGTAAAACCTTCTCCTTTAAGCAGAAATTTTCATTACTTGAGTTTGAATAAATAAAAGCTGAAAATGGTATTAATAAGTAACCCTTAAAAGACTTAACATTATCTTGAAGTCAACATAAAACTCCAAAATAAATTTTAAAAGCATTAATATATTTATAAATTTATAAAATACTATTTACTACAACTATATAAAATACTAATTATGAAAATAAAAACTCATAAATTTTTTATAAATCTTTAAAATAGTAGAGATTATAGATCTCAGAGCATTTATTATTTATTTACTACATTCATAAGGTTACTCCAAGGATTAAAAAAGATTGCTCAGATTTTAAAATATTGGTTTTATACATGCAACACAAAGGGATCTGAGTGGCTCATGCCTGTAATCCCAGGTACTTGGGAGGCAGAGGCAGAAGGATTGTTTGACCCCAAGAGTTTAAGGCCAGCCTGGGCAACACAGCCAGACCCCATCTCCAAAAATATGAAAAAAAAATTAGCCAGACACAGTGGCCTGCACCTGTAGTCCCAGCTACTCAGGAGGCTGAGGCAGGAGGATCACTTGAGCTCCAGAGTTCCAGGCTGCAGTGAGTCATGATCTTGCCACTGCACTCTAGCCTGGGCAACAGAGCAAGACCCTGTATCTAAAAAAAAAATTTTAAAGATCTGAGAAAGTTGCTTTAAAATAAAACTTTATTTACTCCACAATATGAAAGACAAATAAGTTTCTTGGGCAGCTGAAGTCTTCAGGGGAGAAGATTACATTCCCTGGCCTTTTTGTTACTGTTGTCCTTATTGAATTTTGCCACATGAATTATATATAGCGTTAGTTACACTAAGTATGCACATATACCACATGTATATAAATTTATATTTACATATATATGATAGATATGTTTATGCACATACCCACTCACCCAGGGACTAAGACCTGAGAAGAATATGGATGCCTCTTTTCAGTTTTTTTCTTTTTAAAAGGCAACTATTTTTCCCATAAACAGCAACAATTAGTTAATAGCAAGCATACAACGACATGTAAAGCAATGAATGAAAGGCTCAACTCATAATTTAGATTGCTTAGCAGGCAAGAGCTATTGTCCCCCCACTCCCTTTCTGCACACAACAAATCTTTTACTGACAAGTGGGTATGAACTATACAAGGGGAGATTCACTGAATGTGCCAACTTATTCAAGAAGCTGAGCACACAAATAAGCAATCTTTCAGCAATGAAGAGTAGAAATGACTTCAGCAAGAGAAGTTAATCCATCATGTTGTCTATCTGCACTGAAAAGAGCCTGGCAGCAGTTAGCTGGTGATAGCACGGAAGGAGCTTTTACTGGGAACAAGTGAGAGAATGAAATCAACTTTCAGCCTCAGTTTCAGAGAGACAAAAACATTCTCATTGTCCAATCAATCTAAAAACCTTTAATGGGATTAAATCTCTAAAGTGGAAAAATCTCTATGGATAGTTGTTGCTAAGCAAAAGAATAAACATTTTATGTTCTGCATCACTATGAATACATCAGTACCTAAGATATACATGGGTATCTTCTAGGAAAAAGGAAATATATTTTTATTTGATATTACACCTGATTCTAGAAATATCCTTATGAGTTGAGTTAGGTATTGTCCATTTTCCCAACAAAGAAACTGAGGCAGAGAGGCTAGTAGGTTCATGTGGCTAGTAAGTAGTTTGCTTGGCTTACTAACGCTATTTGGAACTTTTTACTTTGCAGGGGGTAAGAATAGGAAATAGGCTAGGATAAAGTCAAGATTTTTTATGTTCATGGAATTCTGTAATCCACCATGTATAAACAACATCAAAAGACAGTAACAATATAGCCAGTAAGCACCTTGAGGGACTATGAAAAAATTAATATTTAATATAACAATGGTGTGATTTGTCTTTGTGAAAATCAATACACATTGGAATTTACCAAAAACAGTTAACAAGGTCTGGTTATACAGGTTAATGTATCTCACTTTCCCTAATTTTGAAATAAGAGAAATCAAATAGCTGCTTTGAGCCTCTGTGTTCCTCACCTATAAACCAGGAAATAATAACATTTAGTTCATAGGATAATTGTGTGGAACAAATTTGATATTTACGCAAATCACTTGGAACACTGCTGGCACATTAAAGTGGACAATAAGTGTGTTATTTTTATTATTGCCATCATATATACCATATGTCATAATGTTGATAGTGTGACTTTTTAAAATTTAACAAGGCACAAAGGATTATTCAATTTGGGTAAGAGGTCCTACAGAATTCAAGTGCATATTTTGAACCTATAAAATGTAAAATTCTAGTAATTCAAATATACCCACTTAAATCCAATGCCAGGCAGTTGCCAAAAAACCACACACTCAGCCTTTTTCACCCAGGTACTTGCTCTCAGAGAGACACAGCAAGAAACCATGAAGATGAAGGCCACAGAGAAGCGAAGGTAAGAACCTGGGAGACTTCCCACAGTAAATCACAGGAAGAAGCGAGCAAAACCTCTGTTAATCTCCTTTTTGCTCCCCAGGGAAAGCCAGTCACATCCCAACTAATGATCCAGCTCCCAAATAAGAAATAATGAAAGAGGGGAAAGCTTCATTAAAAACGCCCAGAAAATGAATTAAGTCCTCTTCCGCCTCCCTCCCTCTTAGCCCCGGGTGGGTGTCTTTTCCATAGCAGTCTGTGGAGTCCTGCTATTAATGAGATGGAGTTTCTCTTCCATTGGACCCTGGGATTTTTCCATATTCAAAGATTAAGTTCCCTTTGATTTCACAAACCAACTAGCTTACAGATAAAGGTATAGTTTGTTTACCGTCTCTTTTCTGGCTGTGGAAATAAGCAATTCAAATAATTGGAGACTTTAAAGACCATCTAGTTTAGTTTTCACAAATGACAATGCCTTCAAGAGCCAGGAAGGCAACAGGAACAAATGAAACGGAGACTCGTTTACTTTGTTTAATTTTTACCACTCAGAAACATAAGCCCAACTGTTGCCTAATATTTCCATTTTTCAAGAGAAGCCGGAAACCTTTTTTTTCCTATGTTGGTAACAAATTTAAAAGGCATTTAAGCACTATACCCATGCCTGGAGAAAACTAACCTATAGATTTATAATTAGAACTTCTGACGTAGTCCCATGATTTTTAGTCCTACCTTAAAACAGAAATACATCACTTGAGAGCTTTAAAAATACCTCTGCCTTCCTCTCCACCAGGAAATTTCTAATTTTAATTTTTATTTATTTATTTATTTTGAGACGGAGTCTCGCTCTGTCACCAGGCTGCAGTGCAGTGGCACGATCTCGGCTCACTGCCACCTCCGCCTCCCAGGTTCAAGCGATTCTCCTGCCTCAGCCTCCTGAGTAGCTGGGACTACAGGTGTGTACCACCACGCCCAGCTAATTTTTGTATTTTTAGTAGAGATGGGGTTTCACCATCTTGGCCAGGATGTTCTCCATCTCTTGACCTTGTGATCCGCCCGTATCTGCCTCCCAAAATGCTGGGATTACAGGCGTAAGCCACTGTGTGTGGCCCGAAATTTCTAATCTAATTGGTCAAGAGTAAGATAATTCTAATATACAGCCAAAGTTGAAGACCACTAATCTGGTCTAACCTATTCTGTAGATGAGGAAACTGCAGCTCAGAGATTAAAGCAACCTATAGCCAGTGGGAGAAAAAGAACACAGATCTAAGCCTTCTGACTTCTTATCCCAACATGTTGATCACAAAATTCTAGTATCAGTGCTACTCCTTTACCAATAAACCAGAGTTTGGGCTTCAATATATATAGTTTGTAAAATATTTCTCCAGCAGAAGTGTCAGTGTTTTATGCTGGAGTCCTTTATTCCTAAATCTAGTGACCATCATGTAAGATTTACAAGAGAATGCAATCTCCATGAAGGCAAAGGACTTGCCACTCCTGCTTCAGAGTATACTTTTAGCACCTCAGTAAATACTTGGTTAATGAATCACTTTATAAGCTTTTCATATAAATTGGGAATTATTTCCATATAAATTGGGAATAAATTTCCATGAAAGTTCAAAAATCTACTTGATAAAGAGGAATGTCAGTGAATAGAACCAAGTCAGAAGAAACAAAAGATGGTATCTCAGCTATCTAAAGAGAAGGATTGGGGACAGAAGAAAGATGGCAGATAGCAGGCAGGGCTAACATACATCTCCTGCTTGGATGGACAGAACAGTGTGTGGAGACTCAGACTGTGAACCTTTTTTCCAAGAACCACCACAGGATCATATCAGGAAAATGGAAAGAATTCACAGATCCTTTGAAAGAAGTGACATGCTGCTGCAAACTCTGTGAGACAGGCAAAAAGCAATGAGTTCCCAAAGTGTGAATGGGGGAAAACCTGCCTCCAAACACATATCCTCACTGGGGAATCTGAAAATCCAGATCATGAGAGAAGGATTTAACCTTACCTAGAACTGGAACAGATTTAGGGAGCCACGTGAAACACAAAAGTAGAAGCAGCAGCAGGAAGAGTCTTGTAGGCACTCCCAGTCTCCAGCTCAAACCCAGGGAAGCCATGCCTGACTATATCTCACAGGGGCCCTCAGGGAAGGCAGCCAGCAGAATTAGGGAGGGGGCACAAGGTGAAAGAAGCTTCCAAATGAATTTTGTGATAATTTTGAGGGGGCATGAACCTGCGTGAACAGAATCTGGTGGGTGAATGGGAACTGCAGCAGATATGAGCACAGGAACCTTGTGGGCAGACAGGCAGGGGTGTGGCCTGAAAGCCTTGCTTGCTTTCTCAGTGGGGAAGTGTATGGCCTGGAGTAAAACTGAGTTCCACAAGCAGGATGCGTGGATCTAAACTTGGTGCTGTTAACACAGCATGGCAGGAGTGAGATTGGGCTCACCAACTGTGTGGGAGCTGGGTGAAGCCTTTCACTACTGGCTATTCTCCACTTCCCTGGTGAACTATTCTGTGCCACAGAGGCAGCCATAATCCCCTCTGGAACATAACCCCATCAGCCTGAAAACCATCCTCCCCATCCTACATAGTGGCTGTGGCAAGCCTAGCCCAAGAAGAGTCTCAGCTCAGACCCGCCTAATCCTGCCCCCACTTGATGGTATTTTTCTATCTGCCTTGGCAGCCGAACACAAAAGACACCACCTCCTGGCTGGAGGCCAACCAACTCAGGCCATACTCATGACAATAATACTGCTCCCAGGAAGGAGAAAAAAACAGCTAATATCACTGCCTGCAACATCCTGGCTAACCAGAGGTCCTTAGTCTGTCCACGTGGCAACTTCAATACTAGCATAACTAGCATTTGAGAAAGCCAGCACACTACACCTATCTACAATCAGGGATTCTCACAGAGTCTACATCCCTATCCTGTCACCTCCAGCAGAGCAGGTGCTGGTATACATGGCTAGGAGACCTGAAGACTGATCAGATCACCGGTCTCTTTGCAGACATTCGCCAGCACCAGCCCAGAGCCTGGTAACTCCATTGGGTGGCTAAACCCAGAAGAACAATAACAGTCACTGCAATCTGGCTCTCAGGAAGCCCATCCCTAGGGGAAAGAGGAGAACACCACATCAAGGAATCACTACGTGAGACAAAATAATCTGAATAGTATGAGTTTCAGATCTTTCTGCTAGTGGGTAGTTTCTCACAGCAGAGACCCAATTGCAGTGCCAGGTGTAGTAGGGAAAGTCTGCACCTATACCCCAATAGGCAAGCAGCCTCTGTGACCATGAAGGGCCTTGGAAAAGGAGTCCTTGTTCCCCCTGGCACTCCACTGCAGACACAGCTGGGGCTTCCCCCACAGGAACACAGCATGGATACACCTGTAGACAGCCTTTCTGGAACACTCCGGGGTGAGTATCGCCCACAAGAGGAGCAAACCCCAGATTCAGGCCTGCATGAGAGGCAGAGTCACAGTTCCTCCCTACTTGGAACAACAACATTCCTATAGATAAAAAGAGATGCCTGTCTGATCTGAATAGCTGAAATGCTAGGACAGGAGTGAGGCTGTGAGGTGAATAGTTTTCTTTCTGACTTGGCAGGGGAGCTGAGGAAGCTCCCACTCTTCACCTCGATAAAATTTCAGCACACCTAATTGAGAGCTCCTCCAGCCACCCTCATCAAGGCTGTGACCTCGGCTCACCATTGGGTATTACATCTACCCACTTGCCTTAGCCACAACTGGTGCCTGCTGGGGGATACCTCCCCAATTGTCCTGAAGCCTGAATCATCAACTCAGTAAATAAAAGACCAGTAAATAAACTGTATACCATGAGAGGAGGACATAAGCGTCAAGGGATCCCTGCCATTCCAGCTTCACAGGAGACAGTGAATTCACCCACACACCAAGAATGTAACTACTAAAATCAGCATTGGGGAAAACCAGTGCAGGAAGATTCTGTAACTAAGGATCTCGTACAGAGTCTTCACCCCTACAAGCACCAAGACTCCAATTAGGCTAAAATAAACATTAGAGTCTGATTCTTAAGAAAGAAAAAATAAGAAATTAAAAAAAAAACACAGTCCACAAAAGCAATTTTAAGTAATAGTCTACCCAAATGAGAGGGAACCAGAAAAGTAATTCTGGTAATATCACAAAACAGAGTTCTATAAAACCCCCAAGGATTACTGTAGTTCCACAACAATGGATCCGAACCAGGAAGAAATCTCTGAATTTCCAGACAAAGAATTCAGAAGGTCAATTATTAAGCTACTCAAGGAGTTACCAGAAAAAGGCAAAAAACAATTTAAATAAATTTAAAAACTAGTACAAAATATGAACGAAATTTTCTCCAGAGAAATAGATATCATAAAGAAAAACATCCACAACTTCTGGAAATGAAAGATACACTTAGGGAAATACAAAATTCAGTGGAAAGTTTCAGCAACAAACTAGAACAAGAAGAAGAAAGAACTTCAGAGCTCAAAGATAAGACTTTTGAATTAACCCAATCAGACAAAGAAAAAAGAATTTTTAAAAATGAACAAAGTTTCCACGAAATTTGGGACTATATTAAACAGTCAAACCTAAGAATAAATGGTGTTCCTGAGGAAGAAGTGAAATCTAAAAGTTAGAAAAACTTATTTAAGGGAATAATTAAGGAAAACTTCCCTGGCCTTGCTGGAGACCTAGATATCCAAATACAGGAAGCTCAAAGAACTCCTGGAAAATTCATTGCAAAGATAATCACCTAGACACTCAGTCATCAGTTTATCTAAAGTCAAGACAAAGGAAAAAATCAAGAGCTGTGAGACAAAAGCATCAGGTAACCTATAAAGAAAAACCTATCAGATTAACAGCAGACTTCTCAAGAGAAACCTTGCCAACCAGAAGGGAGCAGGGTCCTATCTTTAGCCCCCTTAAACAAAATAATTGTCAGTAAAAAATTTTGCATCCAGCAAAACTAAGCTTCAGATATGAAGAAGAGATAGCCTTTTTCAGACTAACAAATGTTGAGGGAATTTGCCACTACCAAATCAGCACTACAAGAACTTCTTAAAGGTGTTCTAAATCTTGAAACAAAACCTTGAAATACACCCAAACAGAACCTTCTTAAAGCATAAATCTCACAGGGCCTATAAAGCAATAACATAATTTTAAAAAGTATTAGGCAACAGCTAACATAATGAATAGAACAGTACCTTATATGTCAATACTAACATTGAAAGCAAATGGCCTAAATGCTCCACTTAAAAGATACAGAATGACAGAATGGAGAGAAATCCGACAACCAAGTATCCGCTGTTGTCACGAGACCCACGTAACACATAAGGACTCACATAAACTTAAGGTAAAGAAGTGGAAAAAGATATTTCACACAAATGGAAACTAAAAGTGAGCAGGAGTAGGTTTTTTTTTTTTTTTTTGACAGAGTCTCGCTCTGTTGCCCAAGCTGGAGTCAGTGGTGCAATCTTGGCTCACTATGACCTCCACCTCCTGGGTTCAAGTGGCTCTCCTGCCACAGCCTCTTGAGTAGCTGGGACTGCAGGCGCACACCACCACACCTGGCTAATTTTTTTGTATTTTTAGTAGAACTCCTGACCTTGTGATCTGTGCATCTTGGCCTCCCAAAGTGCTGGGATTACAGGTGTGAGCCACTGCGGCCAGTCTAGGAGTAGCTATTCTTACATCAGACAAAACAGACTTTAAAGCAACAACAGTGGAAAAAAAAAAAAAGACAAAGAGGGACATTATATAATGATAAAAGGATTAGTCCAATAGGAAAATATCACAATCATAAATATATATGCATCTAACAGTGGAGCTCCCAAATTAATAAAACAATTACTGCTAGACCTAAGAAACAAGATAGACAGTAACATAATAATAGTGTGGGATTTCAGTACTCCATTGACAACACTAGACATGTCATCAAGACAGAAAGTCAACAAAGAAACAATGGACTTAAACTATGCCCTGGAACAAATTGACTTAATAGGTACTTACAGAACAGTCTACCTAAAAATGTAGAATATACATTCTTTTCATCAGCACATGGAACATTCTCCAAGACAGACCAGATGATAGGCCACTAAACGAGTCTCAATAAATTTAAGAAAATCAAAATCATATTAAGTATCCTCTCAGACAACTGCAGAATAAAAATGAAAATTAACTCCAAAAGAAACCTTCAAAACTATAGAAATACATGGACATTAAATAATCTGCTCTTGAATGATCTTTGGGTCAATAATGAAATCAAGATGAAAATTAAAAATTCTTTCAAAATGATAATGATGACAAAACTTATCAAAACCTATGGGATACAACAAAAGTGATGCTAAGAGGAAATTTCATAGTTTTAAATGCCTAAATCAAAAAGTCTGAAAGAGCACAAATAGACAATCTAAGGTCACACCTCAAGGAACTAGGGAAACAAGAAAAAAACAAACCCAAACGAAGCAGAAGAAAATATATAACCAAATAAGAGAAGAACTAAATGAAACTGAAACAACAACAACAACAAAAAAAATGCAAAAGATAAGTGAAACACAAAGCTGGTTCTTTGAAAATATAAACAAAATTGATTGAAAAACCATTAGTGAAATTAACCAAGAAGAGAGAAGATCCGAATACGCTCAATAAGAAACGAAACAAGAGATATTGCAACCGATATCACAGAAATACAAAAGATCATTCAAGGCTATTATAAACACCTATATGCACACAAACTAGAAAATCTAGAGGAGATGGACAAATTCCTGCAAATATACAACTCTCCTACATTAAATCAGGAAGAAACAGGAACTCTGAACAGACCAATAACAAGTAGTGAGACTGAAACAGTAATAAAAAAACAAGTGCCAACAAAAAAAGTCCAAGAGCGATGGATTCACAGCTGAATTCTATCTGACATTTAAAGAAGAATTGGATACTGAAACTATTCAAAAAGATAGAAAAAGAGGAAATCATTCTATGAAGCCAGTATCACCCTAATACCTAAACCAGGAAAGGACATAACAGAAAACTAAAAGTACAAATATCCCTAATGAACATACATGCAAAAATCCTCAACAAAGTAGTAGCTAACTGAATCCAGCAGCATTTCAAAAAAGATAACACATCATGATCAAGCAGGTTTCATACTAGGGATGTAGTGGTTTCATACCAGGCATGTAGGTTTACCATACCCGAGTCAATAAATGTGATACACCACATAAACAGAATTAAAAACAAAAATCATATGATCATCTCACTAGACACAGAAAAAGCATTTGACAAAATCCAGCATACTTTTATGATAAAAACCCTCAACAAAATTGGCATAGAAGGGACATAACTCAAAGTAATAAAAACCATCTAGGAGAAACCCACAGCCAATATTGTACTGAATAGGGAAAAGTTGAAAGCATTCTGCCTGAGAACTGGAACAAGACAAGCATGCCCACTATCACCACTTCTATTCAGCGTAGTTCTAGAAGTCCTAGCCAGAGTGATTAGACAAGAGAAAGAAATAAAGGCATCCAAATCAGAAAAGAGGAAGTCCAACTGTCACTGTTCACCAATGACATGATTGTATACCTAGAAAATCCTAAAGACTCCTCCAAAAAGCTCCTAGATCTGATAAATGAATTCAGTAAAGTTTCAGGATCAAAAATCAATGTACACAAATCAGTAGCATTGGTATACACCAACAATGACCAAGCTGGGAGTCAAATCAAGAACTCACTTCCTTTTACAACAGCTGCAAAAATAAAAATAAAATAGTTAGGAATATACTTAACGAAGGAGTTGAAAGATCTCTACAAGGAAAACTACAAAATATTGCTGAAAGAAATAATAGATGACACAAACAAATGGAAACACATCCCACACTTGTGGATGGGTAGAATCAATATTGTGAAAATGAACATACTGCCAAAAGCAATCTACAAATTTAATGCAATTCCCATCAAAATACCATCATCATTCTTCACAGAACTGGAGACAAAAATCATAAAATTTATATGGAACCAAAAAAGAGCCCACATAGCCAAAACAAGACTAAGCAAAAAGAACAAATCTGGAGGCATCACACTACCTGATTTCAAACTACACTATAAGGCCATATTCACCAAAACAGCGTGGCACTGGTATAAAAATAGTCACATAGGCCAATGGAACAGAATAGAGAACCCAGAAATAAAGGCAAATGCTTACAGCCAACTGATCTTCAACAAAGCAAACAAAAACATGAAGTGGGGAAAGGACACCCTAGTCAACAAATGGTGCTGGGATAATTGGCAAGCCCCATGTAGAAGAATGAAACTGGATCCTCATCCCTCACCTTATATAAAAATCAATTCAGGATGGACCAAAGATGTAAATCTAGAACCTGAAATCATTAAAATTCCAGAAGATAACATCAAAAAAACTCTTCTCAACATTGGCTTAGGCAAAGAACTCATGAGCAAAAACCCCAAAGCAAATGCAACAAAAATAAAAATAAACAAATTGGACCTAATTAATTAAAAAGCTTCTGCACAGCAATAATAATAATAATAATAATAATAGTAAACAGATAACCCACCGATTGGGAGAAAATCTTTGCAAACTATGCATCTGACAAAGTACTAATATCCAGAATTGGCAAGATATCCAGAATCTACAAGGAACTCAAACAAATTAGCAAGAAAAAAACAAATAATCCCATCAAAAAGTGGGCAAAGGACATGAATAGACAATTCTCAAAAGAAGATATACAAATGCCCAACAAACATGGAAAAAAATGCTTGACATCACTAATTATCAGGAAAATGCAAATTAAAACCACAATGTGATATCACCTTACACCTGCAAGAATGGCCATTATTAAAAAATAAAAAAATAATAGATGTTGGCATGAAGGTAGTGAAAAGGGAACCCTTTTACGCTACTGGTGGGAATATAAACTAGTACAGCCGCTATGGAAAACAGTAGGGAGATTCCTTAAAGAACTAAAAGTAGAAATACCATTTGATTCAGCAATCCCACTACTGGGTATCTACTCGAAGGAAAAGAAGTCATTATATGAAAAAGACACTTGTGCGGGGCATGGTGACTCATGCTTGTAATCCCAACACTTTGGGAGACTGAGGTGGGTGGATCAATGGAGGTCAGGAGTTTGAGACCAGCCAGGCCAACATGATGAAACCCCATCTCTACTAAAGATAGAAAAAGTAGCTAGGCATGGTTGTGGGCACCTGTAATCCCAGAGGCTGAGACAGGAGAATTGCTTGAACCTGGGAGGCAGAGGTTGGACGTTGCAGTGAGCTGAGATCACGGCACCACACTCCAGCCTGGGTGGCAGGGCTAGAGAAAGAGGAAAGAAAGAGAGAGAGAGAAAGGAAAGAAAGAAAGAAAGAAAGAAAGAAAGAAAGAAAGAAAGAAAGAAAGAAAGAAAGAAAGAAAGAAAGAAAGGAAGGAAGGAAGGAAGGAAGGAAGGAAGGAAGGAAGGAAGGAAAGAGAGAGAGA
The DNA here is from genome assembly GCF_028858775.2 of Pan troglodytes. Lineage (NCBI taxonomy): Eukaryota > Metazoa > Chordata > Mammalia > Primates > Hominidae > Pan > Pan troglodytes. Next base: position 70,346,521 of record NC_072402.2, read on the forward strand.
GAGAGGGAGGGAGGGAGACAGGGAGGGAGGGAGGGAGGGAGAAAACAAGGAAAGAAGAAAAGAAGGAAGGAAGGAAGAAAGGAAAGAGAGAGAGATGGAGGGAGGGAGGCAGTTGCACAACTTGCACATGCATTTGTACAGCAGCACAGTTTGCAATTGCAAAAATATGGAACAAGCCTAAATGCCTATCAAACAATGAGTGGATAAAGAAAATGTGATATATATATATACCGTGGAATACTACTCAGCCATAAAAAGGAACAAAATAATGGCATTTGCAGCAACCCAGATGGAGTTGAAAGTAACTCAGGAATGGAAAACCAAATATTGTATGTTCTCACTTGTAAGTGGGAACTAAGCTCTGAGGATGCAAAGTCATAAGAATAACATAATAGACTTTGGCAACTCAGGGAGAAGGGTGGGAGGGGGTGAAGGATAAAAGACTACACACTGGGTACAGTGTATACTGCTTGGGTGATGGGTGCACCACAATCTTAGACATCACCGCTAAAGAACTTATTCATGGAACCAAAAACCACCTCTTCCCCAAAAACTATTAAAATAAAACAAAATTTAAAATAAATAAGTAAAGCAAAACTTAGATCACTGTTGACAAAGCCATAAAAAGTGAAGAAATAGCAGATTTGCTGTTCACAAGAACCAATTTCATTATGTTTAAAGCTTCATTTCCCTTGCAACAGCATGAAAAGGAAAATACAACTCTACTCGTGTCAATCTCATCACCACCACTAACTCAGTGTATTTATTTTCCCTGGAGCTGAACCCTTGCCAACACTAATAATCATAGCTTAAATATCTTGTCTGGTTTCTTGACTGCATGTGACAAAGAAGTGCTGTGTTCACTTGTCTGTCTGCACTTTAAGTATTCTCTTCACACACTATAGGGATGGCTGTTTTCAAAAATGGAATACAGTGTTGTGTTATACTGACATCTCAAAAGATTTGGTGATAAACACTAGGCTTCCTTTCATCCAACAAAGATGCTGGCAAGATCTTACTAATTATGTAAGAGTAAGACATGTTATTACTCATTTGGTTTATTATTAAAAAACACATCTCCACACTACTGTTCAATCAGTGCACTCCAAACACCTCTCTATACTTTATAGTGTAAGTTGTCTTGCTAAAATAACAAATCTGATCATGTTACTCACTGACATAAGAAATTCTGGTAGCAGCTAGATGCTGGTCCCAAGACAAAGTCCAAGATCACTGATATAAATATAAGAACCCTGCCTACTTTTCCCTTCACCTGCCCTCGAACATTCTCTGATCTAGCCACTTTAAAGTACTTACCATTTCCCTAACACATCATCCTCTGGTATATCCCCACGGTTATGGGCTATCCTGTTTAATAGCATTTTTTCATTTTTTCTCTGCCTGTTGGCCTCTTACAGAACTTTTAAGAATCAGCTCAGATGCCATATCTTCTGGGAAGTCTCTCATAACTCCTCCCACTGTAGCAAGTCTTTGCTGCTTCCATCGTTCCTGCTTCCCATTAGCTTACATTATGAGTGCAGTTTTATCTCTACACTGTGTGCTCCTAAAGTCCATGTCTGGTCTTCATCACATCCCTGGTCCCTGACTTATGCAGGCCTTCAATATGGAACACAGGTTTGCTGAGTTCAAATAACTGCTGCTTTTGCCCCAACCTGTGTAGACAAAAGGACAAAGATGGGTTTCCTGGGCAGTTCTGCCTCCCCTGACAACTATGGCTTCTCTCTACAGTGAGCCTGTTAATATTAATAACTGTTTTTGCTTAATGCTTTGGCTTCAACTGCCATATTATGAGTCTCTCTTGTCCAGCTACTGGACAGTTATTCTCTGGCACTTCAATATGTAAAGAACTATCACCAAGAGATAAGGACCTTAAAATACATTTTAAAAACCCAATAAAAAGATTTTGCTTTCTTATCGAAGCATACTGAGCTTAACAAGTCAGAACTTCCTCATTCAGCAGAATGCATTATATATAAGTAAATATTGATTCAAATGTGTTTTTAAATCAGAAGACGGTACTGTAGGCAGTCTCTCTTGATATTTATGAATTGTGATTTACATCAGGATAAATCAGGAATATTTTGAGAAAACTTATCACCAGAGATTGGAAGCCACAGAAAAGCACAGTCATGCCAAGTTTATAAACTTTGAAAAAGTAAAAACAATAATTCCTAGACCACTGAGCCCTTTTCCTAGCAGAACATACTCAGACTATTCTTTTAGAGTATAAAGCTGGCTACAGATGATCTCAGAGTGGGATATTTTCTGATAACATCACTACTAATACTTTAGAACTTGATGGTGGCACAATTCCATCAATAAATCTGACTCGTGATTGATTCATTTTTCTATTTGTTGGACTTCAAAATATATCATAGTTCCCTCATAATGTGCATTAGCAATAACATTGTCTTTTGAAACTTGTGTCATCAAACCAATCTCCTTCAGTCTAAAAGCATCCAGAAAATTTTGTTAAATACAGAATAAATCCATCAATTACTAATTACTGAATGTCCACTGTGGGTCCACTGTCCAGCACATGGCTAGGTACTATAGAGAACACACAAAAAATTCAATGTATAGCTCTTCGATGAAATTTAAAAATGACAATGAGGCTTTGTATGTTAGGTTCTTTCTGATTTGAAAAATGTGTTTTGACTTTTTTAACAAGTGTTTACAGAGGACTGCCCACCTGCAAGATACTGGAGTGAGGCTAAAGGGGAGGCTGTAGACATAGATCCTGAATTCAGGCCACATACAGTAAGACATTGCACAAGAGACTTAGATGAGAGAAATCGCGAGTCTTAATAAATGTGCCAAAGAAGTGGTAGAGGAAAGAGGAATTTGTAGCTGGAAAGGGGAAGGATCATAGCAGATACTGTGGCATTTGACGTTGTGGCATTTGAGTTCCACCTCGAAAGACAAGAAGAGTGAGAGAATGAAAAAAATTAGAGAAAAGTCATTTTAGAGGGAATAACATGAACAAAAGTTAACAAATAGAATATGTTGAGAGCAAAGAGGTAGTTCAGTTTGAAGCTCAACAGAAAATACACATGGAAAGATAGGTTGAGGGAATATATAGGATTCTGAATACTGGGCTCAGGAATCTGAAAATCAGTCCCCAGGCAATAAGATGATTTTTGAGGGCATTGTTAAATGGCAATTATTTCAGGTAAATTTAACAATGGTGAGATGGAATTAAAAACAGATAAATAAAGGCTGCTGAAACTATTGCTTCTGCCCCAACCCAGGTATGTGAGTTGAAAACACAGTTATGAGTCTTCTGGTTAATATTTATAGCTGCCATCAAATGGAAATTTATTAACTGCTCATGGCTTTTTACTACACAAAGCTTTGGCTTCAAACACATCATTATGAAGTCTCATGTCACTGGCACTGGACATTCTGTGTGCCTTCTATGTGTACAGGACTATTCTAAGTGTTACAAGAGAATGCCTCTCCTTATATATACATATTTTATAAAATGCTCACCATCCTAAAGAAAACCAAACTTTTGTATAATTTCTATATTCTACACAGACCCTCAACAAATCATGAATTGGACTGAGTATTTTTGTTGTTTTTGTTTAATCCAGAGAAGATAGTGCTGTAACTTCCCAGGTGTAATGTTTAATTATATAACCATTATATATCCATTATATATATCCATTATCTATATCTATATCTATCTATGTCTATGTCTATATCTATATCTATCTATATCTATATCTATATCACCTTGGCTGGGCCATGGTGCCCAGATATGTTGTCAAACATTACCCTAAATGTTTCTATGAGAGTGTTCTTAGATGATATTAAAATTTTAAATGATGTACTCTGAGTAAAGTAAACTGCCCTCCAATCAGTTGAATGCCTTAATAGAGCCAAAGACTGACCTCCCAAGCAAAGGGAAATTCTGCAGCGGACTTGGACTTGACTTGCAACATGAGCTCTTCTCTGGGTCTCCAACCTACTAGTCCACTTTGCACATTTTGAACTTGCGAGTCTCCATAATTGTGTGAGCCAATCTCTTAAAATAAATCTACACACACACACACACACACACACCCTACTGGTCCTGTTTCTCTGGAAACCCTAATACATTGGTGAAACATGCCAGTGTTTTCACAACCTGCTCCATGTCTACCTGAATCATCCTGTGATCATCTTCTCTAAAAATGCTCTTGACATTACATTTATGGAATGACAGACAAGGGCAACAGAGGGGATGTCAAGCTTTACTGGGCTTTCTTTAGCAATAGTTATGCCTATAAGCCCTACACATTTCATAAACACTCCACTTAGCCCAAAATGAACTATACAATGGTCTTCTATTTAACTGGAAGGAATGAAGGTAAGTTTTCCTAACTAGGAAATCTGGCAGTGATGATCCTTCTCACTGAGTTCCAAGTAATACATTAATGAATATTCATATGTAATTTCAACAAATTTCAACTGGGCTCAAGACCATTCCAAGACACTGTGAGCCATGATATAGCCACCAAGTCCGAGTATCCTGGCTAAGAGAAGTCCGATCAGTCCCCTTTTAGAAACTCAAGCCCCACATTCAAATCTTTGTAGCCAGACTGACATTACCTCATGCCAAGTGAGCCAAGAGTGTTGCCCCTCCAAAAAGACTGTAGTGAACAAATTCACCATGCTTCTAATCTGTTTTCATCAGTCAAATCCCAAAGCATCTGGTCCCTAGGTAATTGGTGCTTAATTATACCATCTTCCCCATAAAGACTTTACTTGCTCCCTTTGGACTTCTAATGTCAGGGAGAATGAGTCAGGGAAGAAGGCCCGTGAATTTGACTTTGATTTGTGAAAAAGAAAATGTGTAATTTCAGTGTTTTTTGTTTTTGTCTAACTTCTTTCTGTGTTTGTGTTTTTGTCTTGATTTCACATTGCTAATATCTTTTTTCACAATAGTCTTAATAACAGTTATATCAATATTCTCCCTTAAGGAAAGCACTGGAATCTCCTGAGAAACTGGGATGGGCCCTACACCCAGAAATACAGATTTAATTGATCTGGGGTGCAGCATCCTGGGCTGATCACTGACTGCTATACTTCTGTCTTGTTTAATCAACCACTTTGATTACAAATTTCCTCTAACCTTCAGAAAGATCTCTATACTCTCCTTCTCCTGTCTATATGTCCCTCCCTAGCAGGCTTAGATTCCTGGTTTATCACTCCAGAAGCTCCCTTGCCCATGCCAATATCCCAAACTCCTTTGCAATCTTTTCATCATACCTCTCTGACAAAATCCTAAGCCTAGATGACCCTGTTTTTCTGTGTCTGGTAAACTGCTGAGCACCTCCAAAAAGGCTCATATATTTTATAATAATTCTAACAGTAGTACCATGAATTCATGATCGTCAGCCTCAGCTGAGCCTTCAAGCAGTGACTAGCAGTCCTACTAAATTTTACTCATTTATTCCCTTTCATATTCCAACTTACTCTGTCCTCCTCAAATATCTGAAATGATCCCCTTTCCTTCCTAGTATGCCAGCCCCTTTCTCTCTCCCTGTCTCAGTTGGTGACTCAACTGCTTTCTGGAGCAGATATAAGGCATCGAACAAAAACTCCTTTGACTTGGCTTCACCACATCAAACACACCTCTGCATCTGCACACATCACCTTTGGCTTCCTTCTAGAATAGAGGATAGAGATCATCTCTCCTCTCCAAGGCCAGCTAATTCCCCCTGCTGTGCTCTGGATCCAACTTCTTCTATATTCTCAGGAATCCTACATGATTATTTATCCACCCTCTGTCTATCTTCAGGCCACCCCTGATCCTCCCCACTGGTCTTCCCCATTAGTGTTCAAATGTGCTCAAGTCTCCCATCTTTAAAAAATACTCCTCCTGGCTGGGAGTGGTGGCTCACACCTGTAATCCCAGCACTTTGGGAGGCCGAGGCAGGCGAATCATGAGGTCAGGAGATCGAGACCATCCTGGCTAACACGGTGAAACCCCGTCTCTACTAAAAATATAAAAAATTAGCTGGGCGTGGTGGAGGGCACCTGTAGTCCCAGCTACTCAGGAGGCTGAGGTAGGAGAATGGCGTGAACCCAGGAGGCAGAGCTTGCAGTGAGCCAAGATCGTGCCACTGCACTCCAGCCTGGGCGACATGGCGAGACTCCGTCTCAAAAAAAAAAAAAAACTCCTCCTTTAACTCCATTTCCTCCTCTAGTTAAAGCCTTATCCTTTTTGTTTCCCTTGACCACATATCTTGAGTTATCTATATTCATTGTCTCTCTTTCAAGACTTCCACCCATTTCCCATGACACTTCATTCTGGCTTCTGCCCCCATCACTACAACAAACTCATTCTCCCTAAAGTCCTTCAAAACATCAAATTTATTAATCCAAGAGGACATTTACAGGACCTTCTTACTTTACCCCTCATCAGCACCTTAAATGATTCTCTTTCCTTGGCCTCTGAGATGCCCCTCTAGCATCTACCCCAGTCACAATTCCCACTCGTGTCAACTTTTCCACTTGGCCTTTAAATGTTGGAGTTCTCATGGCTCAGACTTATGCTTTCTTCTCTCACTTCATTTTCACTCTGTACATGATCTCACTTACCTCAGTGGCTTTAATAGTGTGTATAAACCATTGTCTTACAAATTTATACATTGAGGTATCTCCTCTGATCCAGGACTCAAGACTGCACTGTGTCTCTTTGAGGAAGTCTTAAAAAGGCCTCCAAATCAAAATATCCCCAAACTGAACTACTGTTCCTCACTTTCCTTCAACCTTTACCTGGTCTCCCTCTAGTGTTTTCCACTCAGTTGAAGAAGCCCAGTACCTTGGAGTTTACCATGACATCCCTCACCAGTACTATCTAAGTCAGCACTAAGTACAGTCAACTTTACTTCACAAATATATTATAAATCTATTAACTCCTTTCAATCTTCAGCATCATCACCCTGGTCCAAGCTACCAATACCTCTGGCCTACAACAGACTCATAAACCAGCTCCCTGAATATCTCTTTCCATCCTCCTCCATTCAGGCTTCATAATAGAGCAGGTGACCTCCTTAAAATGCAGACCTGATTATGTCACTCCCCTGCTTCAAACCCTTCAATGGTTTTCTATTGCTCTTAAGATAAGTAAAAACTAAAATACAGCCTACATCATCGTGTAAGATGTAGTCCCTGCTTACTTTTCTGGCTTCTTCTTGGATCATGTTCTTTCTCCTTCTTTGAACTCTGACTACACTGACTTGACTGTTTTTAGTTCTCAGAAGTACTAAGTATCTTCCTGGATCCTATTTTTTCTCTACCCATTATGCTCTTTCTTTTCCCTCTTACTTAGATCTCAAATATCCCGTTTTTGAAGCTTTCCCTAACCATCAAATATACCAACCTGAGTCAAGTTCTCATATATGTTTATTTCACATTACTTAAAACAATTTTAAATTATACTTGGTTAATGCCTTTCTCCGTCCTAGACTATGAAATGCAGCAAGGCAGAGGCTATTTCTGGGTTGCTTATTATACTATGCTAGCACCTAGTCCAGTGCTCCACTGGGCAAAGTGTAAACGTTCAATAAATATCTGTTGAATCATTTAGTGTGTTTATGAGTTAATGAACAAATGAATTAATGATTGAGGATGAGAGTAATGATGAATTTTCACACTCAGGCTATCAATATTCATCTTTATATTCCCTTGCAGCATAATCCCATGAATCAGGGTCAGGCATATACTATCCAGTCCAGTTCAATATAAAAAATGTTTTGAGAACTCAGGGCATAAGCTGCATGGAGAAAAAACATTTAAGGGAAGGACTAGGAGGGTTTGATCTGTGTTCTACAATCTGGGCAAGGAAAATCAGCATTTCTATTTTACAGTCATTCTGAATACTAAACAAGAACTAGTCATATCCACTTCATGAATGAATTCCTTAAATCACTTAGATCACTTTGTAAATATATTAAGAAATCACTTTCACATATTTTTTAAAAGACAAGTCAACAAGTATCTTCTGTAAGGACTTATGATGATCCAAATTCAGTACCTAGACATGTACCCAAACCAACACTAACATATCTCCTTCTACCTTCCAGTGTCCATCTTTAGATAAATTTACAGTACTATATCCCAAAGTCTTATACAAATTCTTGGGCTTAAGCACTAAAGATATTAATCAAAGTCCAAGTCATTTATTAAACTGCAAGTGGCTATAAAGCAGAGTTAATGCAATTTGTCAGGTAGAGCAAACCAAGAAATGACTTGACCTCTGAGCTTTTAGGACCCCTTTGAAAAGCTGAGTAAAATCACTAGGAAAGAGGTTAAAATTCAACTTTGCTTTATATTCCTCTTCAAATCATGGAAAGTGCAAACATCCACCTAACAATTTAAGATTATGAGTGATAACTTACCAAACAGATTATTTCCTGAGTTTTCCCATGAGGATTTCTTAAAAGTTCAAAATGCTATCTATGTTCAATAATGCAGTTATTATTAATATCCTTCCTTTTAAAATTATGGGTTTTTTAAGCAGCTGACCTTTGACTTACAAAATCCTCAATCCTAGAGATGTCATTGTAACTATTATGTTTTTTGGACATTAATATTTTACTACTTAAATTTGGCAGCATTTTTTTTCTGGAAAGTTTCTCCTTGCTGTGTCAATGTTTTAAAATTTGTGATTTAGTAAAATTAAAACAATTTCTTTTTTAAAAATGACCAGGACAGTGTTAGGCTGCATTATTTATCTATTGCTGCGTAACAAATTAATCAAACACTTGGCAGTCAAAACAGCAAATATTTATTTTCTAGGAGTAGGGGCCTAGAATAACCTTAGCTGGGTGGCTCTGGCTGATGGTCTTTCATGAATCAAGCTGTTGGTGGAAGACTGCAGTCATCTCGAGGCTCCACTGGGTGTCAAGGCTCCATCTTGAATTTTACTCTCATGGAGGCTGTGGTTCACTAGGGGGTCAAGATTCCATTACTCTCATGGAGGCTGTGGTCAAGAGGCTTCAGTTTCATACTGGCTACTGGTCTGAGGGCCTCAGGTCCTCATTTGAAGCTGTCTGTAGGATCCACAGTATCTTTTCATGTTAGCCTTTCCACAGAGCAGCTCAAAACATGGCAGCTGGTTTTCCCCAGATTAAATGCCCAATAGGTATAAGAGACAGAACAACCAAGACAGGAGCCACTTTGAATGACCTAGTCGCTAAAGCCACACATCTTCACTTCCACTTTACTCCATTTAATAGAAATGAGTCACCTGAGTTTGGCCCACATTCAATGGACGGGGGGAATTAAATTCCACTTCTTGGAGGGAGGAATTTCAAAGAACCATCACATAGGCAGTGGTTAGAAGCATGGGAGTTGGACACATTTGCAATTAGGAAGATCTGGGTTTGAATACACTGTGCGACTTACCAGCTGTGGGTTCTTGAACAAATTATTTAACCTCCCTACATCATAGTTTCACCAAGTGTACAATTAGGCCGATCATGGGTTTTGTGTGGGATTAAATAATATAAAAAAGGACTTGGTATAGCCCTTGATCATAGTAAGCACTTCATTAATGTTGCTTACACAGAAGTAATTGCTTAAGCAAACTAATTGAGTGTCCACAAGTAGAGAATACATAGCCCTTTGCCTTCTAAGAGTTTATAATCTAGCAGTTACTAAAGTGAGCCTGAATTTAGAAACCAAAAAGCTAATGCGATTTTTTTTTCTCTAGAAATCAGAGGAATTTCTAAAGAGAGGCAGTCAGAAAAGTAGCTTATGCAATATAAGAAAATATATACCAGGCTTAAACATTTTTGTTCGCTTTTTTTTTTTTTCTTCAGAAGACAGGATGGCTCGGCACGGTGCCTCACACCTGTAATCCCAGCACTTGGAGAGGCTGAGGTGGGCTGATCACTTGAGCTCAGGAGTTCAAGATCAGCCTGGGCAACCTGGCTAAACCCTGTCTCTATTAAAAATACATATATACAAAAATTAGCTGGGCGTGGTGGCCTGCACCTGTAGTCCCACCTACTCAGGAGGCAGAGGCAAGAGAATCGCTTGAACCTGGGAGGCAGAGGTTGCAGTGAGCCAAGTTCACGCCACTGCACTCCAGCCTGGTGACACAGCAAGATTCCGTTTCAAATAAATAAATAAATAAATAAATAAAATAAGAAGAGAGGCTGTTTTTTCAACTTAAATTTTCTCAGAACTGCTGTGTATAAAACATGAAAGCACACCACTTTGCAGTACTGAAGGCCCATAAGACATCCAACATGGCTCTGTCCTCTGGACATCCAATAGTCCCTGAGGCTTGGTGAAGCATAGTTTGCAAATCTTTATTCACAGATTGTGCCTGTAATTACTTCTATAACGTATCTAAGGTCACGGTTTAAAATCATGACAACTTTATGTAGCCATATAAGCAAAGAAAATGGTTTCCTACATATGTTCTAAAAGGTAATATGTCTTCTTTAAAAATATGCAATGCTCTAAACATTAGACTCTAAAGGGATTACCTTTTGGCTAATCCCAGCTTATTCCTTCTAGGAAGAAAAGCACGTTTTTACATGATTGCCTCCTCATATCTTCTTAGAAATCAGATATCATTCTGAGCCAATAATTTGTGTTTTACATAGATTGTGTTATTAGATACTAACTCTAGGCTTCCAACAACTTGTAATCAAAGCAAAAATAAACAAAAAACCCTAAAGCCCATTCTTTTCTGAATTTAGAATTATAGGTTAGAGAAATTTCAGCCCTGGTTAACCTAGTTATTCATGTTGTTTATCTTCCCAGAGCCAAAGCTCAAATGATTTGCAAGAATTTCTAGTTTTGAACATCATGCCCAGAGTTCCAAGGCAACCAAGGGTAATTTTCAATTGGGCCACTCAAAATATAAAGATTAGTCAAATGTTACACTGAATATTCCACATCCCTCATGTAACACTTAAAAAAGCAGTAACTATGTAAAGACTGAGAAATAGAGGTCAACTATCCAAAACTCAGGCACATTATACAATCATAAAATACTTTAAATTATTACACAATATCAATGTCCTGCCCTTTGGAGATGCTTCTGTGCCTGTTGTTAGCCATGTATCAAAAATTTATTTATTATTGGATTATGGGACTTTCTGAAGAGCATTGTGGTCAATTTATGTGGATATCTACATATTAAAAAAATAACATGTTTTACAGATGTTAGGCAGGTTTTGAAAATAATCCACAAATTCAAGACTGAAACTTAATCCAGCTCACAAAGAAGTATATACCATGCATCCAGGTCTGCTGTAGTTTGACAATATAGAGTTTTCAAATTCTGTATACCTAGAAAAAGGACACCAAGAATAGGGGTTAAGCAAGTGGAGAAGTGTGGGAGTAATTGAATACAGCATTAGGAGTGTAGGCTCTGAAGCCAGAAAAACATATGTTTTAATCTCAGCTTTGTTACTAGCTGTGAATCCCTGGCCAAGTAACTTAACTTCCCTTGGTCTCATTTCCTCAGCTAAGTTACTCAAGGCTATGTGCCTTACAGTTATCAGGAGTAAGTGTGATATGCACACACAATGCTAGGCACATTGTACAGACTCAGTTCATATATGATTTAGGGGGTCCTGTTTTATACCAATGTTCAGGGCACACATTCAAAATCAAATTTCTTCCAAGTTATCCCACTCTTATGAGTACCTCTTAGCTTACCAATGAGGACTCAGCTACATATGTACGCTGAGTAAAACTTTGTTCTTGTTGCTGTGATAAATTTAATTAGTTTGGAGAACATACTTTGTGCCCAGCATGATGTTGGATTCAACATCATTGTATTTTCTGTTACAGAACTTGCTATCTGGTTACAAAGGCCGGTAAGTTTAACACATGAGAGGGCCCAAATTAAAAAAGCATATGCACAATATTTAAAAATCATAAAATCAAAAGCAGTGCACGCTTCTGGATTGAATCCTGGAACAGAAAAGAAGATGTGAGTGGAAGTTCTGGGGGAATTAGGATGAAGTCTGGATTTTAGTTAATAGTACTGTACTAACATTGGTTTCTTAGTGTTGACAAATATATCATGATTATGGATGTCAACATGGGAAACTAGGTGAGGAATATACAGGACCTCTAAAATTTTTGCAACTTTTCTGCAAACCTGAAATTAGTCCCAGATAAAAAACTTACTTAAATAAATTATATTGTGTTATCCCTTAACTTGCCTAAAGTATTCACCTCACCTAAGGAGGCTCTCTCATCGCTGGCAAGGTAGAAATCTCTCTGAAAAACTTCTCTACCCAGGAATGGCTTTTATTATTGACTTTAAAATCTAAGTTTCACAACCTGCTAATAACCATCTAGATATATCTTCCATTTTTACTATGTGACAATAATACAGGCACGTTGACAGAGAAGTCAAAAGGAACTCATCTCTGGCCAGCAAGACTCTTCTGGAGGAGGGAAATCTCAACAGTTCAAACAAAGTAAACACTTCAGGGACTCACTGAAGCCCTAGTTTCGTTGTTTGGGGAAAGGAGGAGAAAAAAATAGCGACTGTTATCAAGAGGGTCTTTTATAAGTGAAGGTTTCAAGTCTTTATGCTCAAAAAGATACTGTAGGGAATTCTCTATATCTGCAGTGCCCAATATGTGCCAGACACTATTTTGACTCATTGCTTGTGAAATAAGAATAATCACCTGTTTTTTTGCAGATAAAGCTCAGAGAGTTTAATTGGCTGAGAGTCACAAAGATAGTAAAGATAAGAAGGGTTGTATTCAAATCCTGTCAGACAAGCAGATTTGTGTGAATCCAAAGGCTACTCCATGCCCTTTCCAAAAAGTCAACCAATTTGTAAGCTTTGGCTATGGTTGACTTCTCAACAGGCATCTGCCAACCCTAATTTACAGGTGAATCTGTGTGTGTTCCCAGGGGAAAGAACTGCTGGTCAAGTACCAGTTATCTCAATTCACATTCCACCCATTCAGATAGTTAACATAGCTAACTATCATCCTTCTATAAAAATGGCAGAGATAAACAACATGCTATTCCATAGTTATAGCCCATGTTAATAGGAGGGACTGTGGTGCTGCAACAAGAGCTCTTGAAAGAAAACTAAAAGAATTGAGTTATAAATCTGTCACTGAGACTGTGAAGTTTAATCCTAGAAGAAAGTTTTGTCACTTCTCAGGGCCTCCCATTTCCTCACCTATAAATAAAGTGAGGATATGAGACTCAAGTATTTCAATAGGGATCTACTGGCATTTGAGGAGGCACAATAATTTCTTATATAGGACTGCCCCTGGCATCACAGAAATTTAGCATTTCTGACTTCAGGCACCAAAAGCCTACAACTCTTTCCAGTTCTTATAATAACTGTATTTCCCAATGTCCCTATGCACTACCTAGCAGAAAGGGGTGGCTTGGTTGACAGCCACTGGTAGATGATCTCAAGTTCTGTGAGGTCCTATGGCTCTATTGGGCCAGGACTGTCAGCATCAGCACATGGCTTGAGAGCAGGAGCAGAGGAGGTAATCTCAGGTCAGCTCTGCCATTGTAAAGCCCATTCAAGATCATATTCTTGAATGGAAGTCATATTGTTGGCATCTTTAATAGGCCTCTTGGAACATTGTTTAAGAAAGAAGTTTTCAGACTGAATTTACATAATGTTCAGAAAAGATAAATGTGCTGAAATACCACACAGCAGCCACCACTATCCAATCAGCAATAGGGTCAGGGTGGCCACTCCAATAGCCCTACCCAAGGGATGAGCCTATATGCAGCGACCATAATAAGCAATGGGAAGAGCTTCCAATGGATAACAAATCCACAGCCTGGTACTCTCTGCCTCCTCCCTGTTACCAGTAACCCCAGTGAGCTCAAGATACACCTCCTGGTCCTCAGTTCCTAACTCCTTGCATGAAACCTCTCCAACCCTTCTACCTAACCAAAAAAAAAAAAAAAATACCATATCTTAAGTCCTGGCTCAGGAGCCATGTTGCCCATGAAGGCCACTCTTCCAATCCCTCAGTCCAAACAGATTATCCTTCTCTCTAAATAAATGTAGCATTTATAGTTTGTAATGAACTTTTCATTAAGTTGTACAGTCATCGACTGTTCCATAATCACACCATGAATGTACATTAATAGTGTTGCCTTCTAGCTTGAATGCTTGGTACTAAAGTCAAGAGTCATGTTTTATACTACTTTTGTATTCCCTAGTGTCTAGCACATTCCTGGGAACACACTAATGGATTGATAAATACATGTTCTGTTTTTGATTTTTCACAATGATACCAAAAATACCACTAGCCTGGCCAGACTTACATCCTGTAGGCTAATTTAAAAAAAAACTTATTTATTCAACATATTTTCCCAAGTAGTTTTCAAAGTACTTTTCAGATTATATAAATAATTCTCTCCCTATATGCACTGAGAAAAATAAATTAAAACACTAAACTTTGTAGGACAAAAGCAAAGAGAATTAAAATGTCATGCTCCATAATAAGTATACTAAGATCTGGCAAAGTAAATATGTCTCCCAAGTCCTACTAAGTCCTAGATAAAACGTGAAACATATATCCATCTTGCTCCAAGTACTAAAAACTTCTAAATGTTTCCAAGGCTGTGAACAGCATACACCTTGGAAAGCAGGTCATGAAGTTTGAGTGACATCATTAATCTAAGGAGAATAATAGCAAATTTGCATTATGAACCTGATCCTATCTACATCCTTTTGCCCTCAAATTATCCACAAACTTCTTGTCAATGCTTCCATATTTCTGTCTGTTTTACTACATATTAAGGCCACCTGCAAAATATTTACTGAACACCTATTCTATGGCAAAGAAAAGCATGGTTTCACCAATGTCTCTATGGGAAATAAGGTGCTACATTGAAAGAATGAACTATGAAAGTAGTAGTTCTTCTTTATTCTTGCTTCTCTTTCTTTAATCTTTCTGATTTCCTAGGTATAAAATTGATGCCTTTCCTTTATCTATTTCATCTTGCCCAGGGATTCTGGTATCTTCTTCTACCCCCAGGGGAAGAAGCCACTGCAGAGGCTCTATCTTCACGGTCTTTACAGAATTTATCATTCACATATGCTTTGTCAGATTAGTCTTCATTAGTTTGGCCAACTTAGAGGCTTTCTAGTATAACAATCACATAGCTTGAAAGTGTGCAGAGAAGCAGCTGATAGGGTGAATTAGGATCATGTGCCACATAGTGACGAAGAACAAAGGCTGCCTTTCTGACCAATGGCAATCAAAATTGAATGTCTGACTGAGGTTTCTCACCAGCCATCATCAAATTCAAGATGATCATTTACAGCATCAATTATGCACCTTTTCTCTCAATAAGCACAGGGAAAGAACTATCTGCGATTCTGTTTTGTAATGATAACACTCTACTTTCATTGATATGGCAATTCAAAGTTTTAAAAGATAGATATAATGCTTAATAAAATAAAGTGCATTTTTTAAAGCAAGAAAAGAATAAGGATTTTTCTTTGGACTTTATCACTTGTTTAATATACTGTATTCTAAAGGAATAGAGGAGATGCCTCTTTTAAGACTTTTCAATAGGCTACTTCAAATGTTTAATTTTATAAACAACCGAGGAAAAAATCAAGGAGTTACTACAGCAAATGTCTAGCACAGTAGGTTGTCAACCATGGATAAGTACATAAAAGTACCTGTTCAGTTTGCAAAATCTTGATGTGTTTCAGTTCCCTATCAGGGAATTCTCTACACCTGTGCTGAATCCCTGCGAAATGCGCTTCTTCCCTAGGACACAGGTTGTCCACCATGGATAAGTACATAAAAGTACCTTTTCAATTTGCAAACTCTTGATGTGTTCCAATTCTCTATCAGGGAATTCTCTACACCTGTACTGAATCCCTGTGAAGTGCACTTCTTCCCTAGGATACCCCTTTTTACTTAGAAGCCAGCCAGCTGGAGATAGATTTATCTTTAAACAAATTCACAACCTAAGAAGTATAATTCATTGGGAATATAATAATGTTAGCCTAAAGAAAACTGGCTGAAGTCTTATCAACAACAAAAGAAGAAAGCCCTAATCAAAACAGTAAACACATCTGGAAGTTTGAAAGACTCTGTAGAAGAAGTTATCTGCTGATTTTGGAATGGAGTATTTGAAGGTAAGTTTAGATACTGATTAAAAGCATGCAGCCCAGCAATTTCTGACAAAATCACTACCTTCTTATGAATCATTACTAAGTAAAATTAGTGCCTGGCCTAAGGCTTTATTTGCCTATATTAAAAGGTAGGAAGAAGCACTGAACAAAGAAGTTGAGACTAAAAAACAATGACTTTTCCATCCTTCTTTGAAGAACCTGGTACTCATCAATGAATTTTCTTTAGCACAAAGAAAAAAACAACAACAAAAGAGAAAAACAATATTTCAGAAAGACTTTCTGCATCAGATAGTGATGAATTGCATTGTTTTAGAATGAAAGCAAGAAGCATGGTTTTGATAAAATTTTTATTTTATTTAATTGATTAAAAATTAATGATGAGAGAATAAAATAGGCAAACATTTTTTGATGCTTACATTTAAAAGAAGAGAGAAATTCGATAATTAAATGGATTCAAACAATAGCCCTGAAGAGAATTCTAAGGGGTCATTTTGTTTACTTCTCCTTTTTGCTTGTTTTTAACATACAAGAAATATGAAGCCCAGGAAGGTTAAATAGTTGGCAAAAACTGCAAAGCCCATTAAAGGCAGAGCTTGGAGAGGACCCAAGTTTCTTGACATCTAATTTACTATTATTTCATATTATATCATCCTAACTTAGACGTTTCTTATAGCAAAGTAAACCTTTGGTTTGAAAATTGCATGTCCAAGTACTTGCCAATGGGTCTCTTGTAATTTTGGGGGGTGAGGACTGGGAGGTGGGGAGTAGTGAAATAAATGTTTGAAATGTAAAAAAAGGAACTGAATCATTGCTTATTTCTTCCCTTCATATCAGACTAGAATAAAGCAAAAAAGCAAATGTGTATGAATTGAGACCATAATGCTGGGGATAAAGTGAAGAAACACACACACACACACACACACACACACGACTAGCATGGACAATTTTATCTAAGTGCACAACACTATGATTATCCCCTTGTCTTGATCAAAGGTCTCTCAAAGGGCTTTTGGTAGGCTCAGATGTCAGTTTATATCACAGGTTGGTTTTTTCTCTCTCATCCTCCCACCCCACTGCACCAAGAAACATAGCCATTTGTTTCACATTCAGACTTGCTGAAAAACTGACATTGTCTCTTCATCATCCAACATATATGTTTTTGTGTGTGTGTATGTGTGTGTGTGTGCAGGAAGACAATGCTGTGGCAGATTCTTAGCTTGGTGGCAAGGGGAATTCACAATTTAGCTGGAAGCCCAAGACAGATACATAAAAGAGAAATCAATCACACCAGGTAGGTGCCCAATGCACACTTCAGGCCTCTCCTCTGGATAAGCCAGATTTGCTCTCTTCTTCCAAGGCAGCTAAGACTTGGTAAGCTAAGAGTAACAGGGCCTTTGTCCAGCTCCTGTCCAGACCTACAACAGGACATGGGACCTGCTTATGGAGTGTGAACACTTTAGACCTTCCTGTGGCATTGGCAAGCCATTTACCTCCTGAGAAAAAGTAGATGGCTGACTTAGACATGTCCTGCATGCACATCTCAAATCCCAGTTGCCCAAGGAAGTATCTTTATTTGATGTACTTTCACTTCATTTAAGGCCAGATGGCATACTCTCTGGGACTTTGGCAGAACAAGCCTTCAATAAATGCCTGATTGCTAGTACTGACTCATGTTCATGGAAGCAGACACAATGAGGCCTATGAAAAAAATACATCATAGTCCCTACCTGTCTATAACATGTAGTTTCAACTTGTTTATCTTTGGAACATTCTACTTTCGGTATATTTGGGGTTGATATTCCTTGATAGGGAGAAATTAAGTCACTATTTGCACTGTTTATAGAATTTTATTTACCCGCACAGTATTATACTTTCCATAAATTTATAGTACATTCAGGCATGAAAAAATGTTTTGAAGCTATTATAAAAATGCTTTGACTATGGATGATTAATAATCTGAAAAGAACAAGTTATCTTGTTTATAGGTATGAAATTAATCAAGAGCGTAATGAAATGGCTAAAGAATTTCATTAATATTAAACTGTCTTAATAGATATAGAATGTTCAGAACTACAAATTATAAATCTTTTGTTTAGAAAACACACATTAGGAGGGACAGTCAGTAATATGGTTTTGCTGTGTCCCCACTCCAATTTCATCTTGAATTGTAGCTACCATAATCCCTATGTGTCATGGGAGGAACCCAGTGGGAGGTCATTGAACCAAGAGGGCGAGTTTTTCCCATGCTGTTCTTGCGATAGTGATTAAGTCTCATGAGATGTGATGGTTTTATAAAGGGTAGTTCCCCCGCACATGCTTTATTGTCTGCCACCATGTAAGAGTGCCTTATTCCTCCTTCACCTTCTGCCATGATTGAGAGGCCTCCCAGCCATGTGGAACTGTGCGTCCATTAAACCTAATTTTCTTTATAAATTACCCAGTCTTGGGTATGTCTTTGTTAGCAGCATGAGAATGGGCTAATATAGTAAGTTGGTAATGGTAGAGCTGGTGCTGCTGTAAAGATACCCAAAAATGTGGAAGCAACTTTAGAACTGGGTAACAGGCAGAGGTTTGAACAGTTTGGAGGGCTCAAAAGAAGACAGGAAAATGTGGGAAAGTTTGGAACTTTCTAGAGACTTGGAGGGCTCAGAAAACAGGAAGATGTGGGAAAGTTTGGAACTTCCTAGAGACTTGTTGAATGGCTTTGACCAAAATGCTTATAGTGATATGGACAATAAAGTCCAGGCTGATGTGGTCTCAGATGAAGATGAGGAACTTGTTGGGAACTGGAGCAAAGGTGACTCTTGTTAATGCTTTAGCAAAGAGACTGGTGGCATTTTTCCCCTGTCCTAGAGATCTGTGGAACTTTAAACTTGAGAGAGATTATTTAGGGTATCTGGCAGAAGAAATTTCGAAGCAGCAAAGCATTCAAGAGGTGAAAAGAGCATAAAAGTTTGGAAAATTTGCAAGCTGATGATGCCATAGAAAAGAAAAACCCATTTTCTGGGGAGAAATTCAAGACTGCTGCAGAAATTTGCATAAGTAATGAGATGCCAAATGTTGGTCACCAAGACAATAGGGAAAATGTCTCCAGAACATGTCAGAGGCCTTTATGGCAGCCCCTCACGTCACAGGCCCAGAGGCCTACGAGGGAAAAATGGTTTTCTGGGCCTGCTAGGTGCAGCCTAGGTACTTGGTACCCTGTGTCCCAGCCCCTCTAGCCATGTCTAAAAGGGGCCAAGGTACAGCTCAGGCCATGGCTGCAAAGGGTGAAAGCCCCAAGTCTTGGCAGCTTCCATGTGGTGTTGGTCCTGCAGGTGCACAGAAGACAAGAACTGAGGTTTGAGAACTTCCACCTAGATTTCAGAGGATGTATGGAAATGCCTGGATGTCCAGGCAGAGTTGTCCTGCAGGGGCAGAGCCCTCATAAACAACCCTTGCTAGGGCAATGAGGAAAAGAAATGTGGGGTTGGATCCTCTACACAGAGTCCCCAGTGGGTCACTGCCTAGTAGAGCTAAGAGAAGAGGGCCACCATTCCCCAGCCCCCACAATGGTAGGGGCTGACAGTTAGCACCATGTGCCTGGAAAAGCCACAGTCAATGCCAGCCATGAAAACAGCCTGGATGTGAGACATGAAGTCAAAGGAGTTCATTTCGGAACTTTAAGGTTTAATGACTGCCCTATTAGACTTTGGACTTGCACCTATAGCCCCTCTGTTTTGGCCAATTTCTCCCATTTGGAATGGGCATATTTACACAATGCCTGTACCTCCATTGTATCCAGAAAGTAACTAACTTGCTTTTGATTTTACAGGCTCATAGGTGGAAGGGACTTGCCTTGGTTCAGGTGAGACTTTGGACTTTGGATTTTTGAGTTAATGCTGAAATGAGTTAAGACTTTGGGGGACTGTTGGGAAGGTATGATTGGTTTTGAAATGTGAGAACATGAGATTTAGGAGGGGCTAGGAGCGGAATGATATGGTTTGGCTTTGTCTCCACCCAAATGCCATCTTCAATTGTAGTTCCCATAATTCCCACATGTGGTGGAAGGGACCCAGTAGGAGTTGATTAAATCATGGAAGTGGGTTTTTCCCATGTTGTTCTCATGATAGTGAATAAGTCTAATGAGATCTGATGGTTCTATAAAGGGCAGTTCCCCTGCACATGCTTTCTTGCCTGCTGTCATGCAAGACATGCCTTTGCTCCTCCTTCACCTTCCGCCATGATTGTGAGGCCTCCCCAGCCATGTGGAACTGTGAATCCATTAAACCTCTTTTTCTTTATAAATTACACAGTCTCACGTATGTCTTTATTAGCAGCATGAGAACAGACTAATACAATGATAATGTACAATCAAGGGCATCTTGTTCAAGGCAGAGGAGGGTGGAACCCTATAGTGGATGAAAAACTGCTCCAAGAGTAGGCAAAAGGGGATTCAGCAAGGAGGATAATATTTGTTTTCAAGTATGGTAAACACAGGGAAAAGAGACTAGATTCATTGTGGTCAGCTCCTGAAGGATAGGCAAGTGGATGGAAGAAAATGTTGATTCAGTATAAGAACTTTCTAGAAATGAATCTTTCCTAGAATGGACTGACCAATGAAAAAGGGAGATTTCCAACTGATTATTTCCAAGAAGAGATAGACTAGACCATTTTCACAGATAGAGGTTCATGCACCAGATAATTACCTCTAAAGTAATTATCATCTTAAGTAATTCTTTTGTGGGACATATTATTTATATTATCTGTTTCAGGTTGAAAAAAATTACCTGCCAGAAAGACATTCTGTACTGTCTTGTTTACACAATTGGCTGAGGGATGACTCCAGTCTTACCAAACTTCGATTCTTATCAATTGAAGATTGAAAAGGTGATTAGGTGATTTGAATGCTCATAATATTTAAATAATTACCACAGAAATTATAGGGTTCTTTTCAAAGAAGAAAAAGTATTGGCTTGTATGGACACACATAAACACATTAAGAAATATAAGTTATTTTCATTACTGACATACTTTTTAAAAATTGCTCTTTAAAAGCAAACCAAATTCCCATAGTTGTGCAATTTGCCAGTGGTACGACCTGAGAAGTGTAATCTTCAGGTTAGCAGATTTAAAAAACATAATCCATGCTTTTTTCACTAAGCTAAACAATTTACTGTCCCACTTTCTCACTATGTCACTCACATTTATCTTTACATTAACATTGCTCACCAGGAGATAGCCAAAGAAGGCTAGCCAAGTTGGACCAACTGCAAGATTTGTTTCCCTGCTGCAAGATTTGCTTCATGCACTTGGAAGAAACATGCTGCAACTGTGGCTTCATTTATTATATTATGCTATAAACATTATGTCCTGAGCTAACAAGATACTCAACATGACAATCCCATAGGTTACCAAGCACTGTAAACATCTGTTTAAGCAGGCGCCAGAGATAGCATAGAGGAGGCCTCTAGTATCCATTTTAAAGTGGTTTATGATGTGGAGTCTGCTGTTTAAAAACTAATAATAAAAAACATGGGCCCAAAGCCTGGCTAAAACAAATTTTTGTGAGCACAGTTATGTTCATTTTGAAAAAAGAATGCACTCATCTCATCACTTTGTCATTGCATTTATAGACTTTCATTTCACACCTTTGCCCATTAAGTGTTGGCTTTCCATGGGCTTCAGGAGACCATAACTATAATTTCACTGTGATATATTTACTCCAATAAAAAAAAGCTAAACGTTGACACACCAACTTTCCTTAGATTAATGCAAAACAAGAAGTTTATAAGGGTGGAAGAAGATGATGAGAGACGGGACAACCCCTTTAAGCTACACATGATGTCTTCCAAAGGTCTTGAGGCCAAAACACATCCTTCCAGCTCCATCCAAAGGCCCATTTGAAGGGAAGCTGTAGATAGCTGAAGACTCCTTGAAATCTAATCTGGAAACACTGAGCTTTGCTTTTCTCAAAAGGAAAAAGAGCTCCCAATCACTGAATAAATAGAATCAACAATCCTGTCTGCTGCATCAATTTTGTTTCTATCCAGCATTTTAATTTCTGGAAAGGTTTCAACATTTATCATCAGAAAAAAAGATACTTCTAGGGTGATTCAGGTGGAAACTAGCCTGGAACACCAGTTGCTCAGGAAACAGAGCCTGACCTGCCACAATATCCCATGTCTGCAAGAAAAGATGAGTGTCTTCCCAGGCACACACACCAGGGAGCCTGAACACCTCTGAAACCAGCCAGTCCCTGGACTGTGGACAGCAGCACCCTGAAAATTTCAAATTCATAGCTCCAACCTGTGTCTGTCTCCGAAGTTCTGTACTCACACATATTACACATCCCTTAGACCTCCCAAACGCCCTCCCATGCAGTTCTCCTGAGAACTCCCCAAAACCTCACTTCCAGTCCTCAGCCACTCACGGCAATGCGTTTAGTTATTTTAAAGCCCTTAATACTTAATCCTATGCAGAAACTACTCTGACTTCCCAACACTTTGGCCTTCCGTTACCTTTCTCTGTCCCTTCCAAGGTCTCCTGGTGGCACAAACAGGCAGGCGGCACCTCTGTGGCCTCTTCCACCCTGCACACCCTACTGGCTCAGGCGCCGACACGCCTCCCCAGGCGCACACTCGCGCGCGCACACACAGCGCACACGTACACTCATTCAGGACACACAGTCCGCGCCAGACCGAGAGCCCCCGCAGCTCGATCTCAGCAGGCATCCCCTCGGGCTATATATAAAGCACTCGCCCCAAATAGACTTCCCCACGCACTCGCAAGTGGGTGACCCTGCCCCGCACCCTCTGCGCCGCCAGCGCCCTCTCCCTAGACACGCGGCCACCCCATTGACCCGCAGCCTCTGGCAGTTCTGTCAAAACTTTAAGCCTGGTTGATTTTACAACCACTAGTGTGTCAGAGGCTGGGGGAGGTCGGCTCGCCACAATTTCCACTTACCCCAGTTCATGCGGACTGGTGGCTGTCACTCTACTGACCCCAGTTCCATCGGTGCCAATGTGCGGCTGCGGCCCGCACAAACGCGCAAAAGACCGCGCGCTCTGCGCGCTGTGTCCACGCGCACAGCTCGACCTTCCCAGTCTCTCCAGTCGCGCTGCCGGGGATTCTTCCCCGCGCAGCAGCAGCAGCCTCGGCAGTTCCTGCCTCAGCCAGGCAGATGATGGCAAACAGAAACACACTAGCAAAACTTTTATGACTTTAACAAAACTGTCTCCGGAGTAAACCCCTCCACGTACACTACTCGCGGGCCAGAGCAGACGCCAGAGTGTGATGGTTCGTCTGTCGCCCGCAACTCCCTGCCGCCCTCACCAACTTCCAGACACATACACACACACACACACACACACACTAGATTGGGTTACAACAACCCACCAGCAGAAAACAACTTCTTCGCAAGGAGGAGGGGAGCACAGCCAAGTCATCCGGAATAAAAAATTATCTGTGTAAATATATAAGACAGATCCTCCCGTTTTCATAAACAACTAGAGTCCCAGGGTTCACTCTCAGGCCCCCTGGCACAACAGGAGGAAAATAAAGCCAGACTCCCGGAGCCCCACTCCAGTACCTCCGAGCTTCGCCTCTGATCAGAGAGCGCGGGTTCGCGTCTGCGCTGGGGCCAATGGTGCCGGGGCCTCCGGCCCGCGTGGCCCCAGCCCGGGGTCCCCGCCGCCGCCCGGGCTCAGCAGCAGCCGCCGCCGCCACCGCCACTGTAGCAGCCGCTGCTGCCGCTGCCGCCGCCGCCGCCGCTCCCTAGCCCTCCTCCTCTTCCCATGGCTGCGCCCTGCTTGGCAGCTCGCGGGCTGTCAGGCTTGGGGAGGAGAGAGGGGGCGGGGTGAAACGGGAAGGGAGGATGGGAGGGCAGGGGTGGGAAAAGGCGGCCACCGTTCACCAGGGGTCACGCCGCGCCTGGCCCGCCGTCCCCCAGATCCAGGCTGCAGAAGCGAAGGGGAAGCGGACGTTCAAGGAGGCCAGTTCGAGAACTGCTGCGGAGAGGCCGAGTGCCGCCCGGGCCAAGCATTCCGAGTTGCTGGGATGAAGTCTTCCCGGCAAGGAGCTGGAGTTGGTGCGTGTCACTCTCAACTGAGCTGCGCGGCTCCTCCTAGAGGAAAATATTGGTAGTTGCAATACACTTCCTTCCTCTCCGCCTGCCCGTTCCCAAATGAAAGCAGGACCTACAAGAGCGTTAAATGCAGTCCACAGACTCAAAGAAACACTTACAAAAAGGTTAGCTATCTCCAGGAATGAGAGGAAGATCAGCGAGATACCTTGGAAAGCGTGTTTAGCCATCCAAATATTGCCTTTCCATCAGCAATCAAGTTCCAAACTCCTGCTCACTGGGGCACAGTGAAAAGATAGTTAAAACTACGAAGGACTTTACTGTGGAGGTTAGAAGACGGAGACAGAGAGAATGAGTAATTTACCAAGGACACTCAGCATGTTAGCAGAGAGGTATCTGCTAGAGGACAGGGATGCAGGGAGAGCAGACACAGGCCCCAGCCTGAAGTTCCTGAGCCAGGAAAAGGGTTTTAACTCTGCCTCACGCTGGACATAGCTCATCTGTCAAATGCGAGCCCTGCCTACTTCATTCACAAGAAGTTGTAAAAGTGTTGCAGAAAGTTAAAGTTGTGCATAAGCATGTCATTTTTGTACAGCATCAAACCCCGAGTCACTATATGCTTTTCTGAGTAGAGAGTACAAAAATCTAGCTCCAGGTTTTCTCAGATCTGAAGGAGTAGCTAGTCGTGCAATCTTTCCACTACTTACTGACGGTCAATTGTAATGTCACTTACTTATAAGCTTCTAACAGCTTTGGCTTACTAAAGACTTTTTTTTTTTTTAACAGAGCTCCCAGACACAAACCCAAGTTTATACCCAGAAAGAAATGTTTAAACAACTTAAAGGAACCAAGTTTCTTTTCTTTAGAATAAAATATCTATAGGGCTTTGAAGTAGTACACGGGAGCCAAGACTTGAGAAGGAACAGAGGACCAAAGACTCTGGGATAGCAGATATCACATAAGATACCCCTATTTTCAAAGGAATCAGATAAGTGAAAAACTGTTCCTTAGAATGCTTTCAGAAGCTCAGCTGTGGCTCAAATACCCCAGCTGTTCCAGACAGACACCTAGAATGAACGAAAAAGGAAAGATTCTGGAAGGGGCGTGTTTTATCATGGGGTGGGATGGTTATTGATCCTGAACTGCTCTTGTTCTATGGCATCTAAAAATAAGGAGGCATTTAGTTCCCCTAAGACTCTTCCCCAAACCATTGATTTCTGGGGTTTCATACTTTGCTGGAGCAATAGTGGTGCTTGGCTGTGTCTGGAGCTTTTAAAAGGGGAGGTACCCATATAGAGAAACTTGGGAAAGTAAAAGATTAGGGCACAGTCAAGAAAAACTCCTGCTGGGTGGTCCATACCTGCCAAGCTGGCTGACAGGGTAGTCCTGGCAGGAGTAGAGACCAGACAGGCCTCAAATGCTGACTCCACGCCTGTCTGAAATGACCTTCCAAGTTGGACCTTCTTCAGAGCCTGGCACTACCAACCTCTCTGTTTATATCCTCTCTGTGCCTTCTCATCCTTTGCCCTTCTTCCCTGAGCTAGAGAACCTTGATCTAGTTTAGGAGGTGCCAGACGGAGTCATAAAACATATTCTAAATTCTATTGTTTATGCTCTGAGATGAGCTCAGGGCCATACTTAAAAAAATAAGAATTGACTTCTTTTTTTTTTTAAATCTGGGTTCAGCAATATCCTCCATTCTGTGTGCCATGAAACTAGACTACTCTGGCTGCTGCTCTGTCTTTGATTTTTAAAAAGTCATCATGCACAGAAAACATAGGAAAAGACACCTCGGTTAATATTATAGAACTAGATATAAACCTGCAACTGACATGAAGGGAAGTCTTTATTTTTAAGCCTCGTAAGTAAAGGTCCTTCAATCTCATATATGACCAGGTATTGGTCTATAGTAGCATGTGCCTCTTTATATATTCCAAATTGTGAGGGAAAATGTAGCAGGTATTGAGTTGATTAATTTGTTATAAGTTAAGGCATGCCAGAGCACATTTACCTTCTGAAGAATGAAACTGCATTTGCTCATGGTTTCCACTCTGCTTGGAAGATCCTACTTTGTCCACCCAGAGAAATCCTTCTTAATCTTTAAGTTCCAATCAATTGTTTACTTTCTCTCTGAAGGTCTTCCTGACTATTCCCCAGGGTGGAATTAGTTAATTCTCCCTGTATCAGCACCTTTATAGGCCTTTATTTCTTCTTTTATTAAATATTGCAGTTTTGTTGACATGTCTGCTTTTCTCATTAATTAAGAGATTTCTGAGGGAGAAACTATATATTCTTAATATCTGTACCTGCAATGTCTAGGTTAGTGCCCAGTATTTACAGAGTTTATAGAGCGTCCAATAAATAATCAAATTGAATGAAAAGTTGTATCTCTTGGATTTATATCTCTAACCCAGATCTCT
Source organism: Pan troglodytes (assembly GCF_028858775.2). NCBI lineage: Eukaryota > Metazoa > Chordata > Mammalia > Primates > Hominidae > Pan > Pan troglodytes. Next base: position 70,373,144 of record NC_072402.2, read on the forward strand.
CCACAGAGCTCCAGGCTAACAACTGGGTATCTCCATTTGGATGTCTAACAGACCTCTGAAACTTGACATGTCCACATCTGAACTCTGGTTCTTTCTCCTTAAACATACTCCAATCACAGTGGGTGACATTTCCATCTCAGTAGATGGCAGCTACTTCCTGCCAGTTACCCAGGCCGCAAACCTTTGAAATCATCCTTACTTCTTCTCTGCCAATCACATTCCACATTCAAAACTCTGTCTATTTTTTGGAGAGGTCCAGAGACACCTGGTCTGAACCACCAGAATTTCTCAGATTACTGCAGTAGTCTCTCAACTCAACTGGTCTCCTTGCTTTGACAAACCCCACCCCTAACCCCCAACCAACACCAACAACAACCCAAAGTATAAATTCAGTTGCCATAGTCATTCCTTTTAAAATTAATATCATGTCATTCCTCAGCTCAAAACCCTCCAATGGTTCCCCATTCAAATCAGAATAAAATTCAAAATGGCCCATGAGACCCTACATGAGCTATGTACCTTTGCCCCACACCTCATCTGCCATGAATTTCCCCATCACTGGGTCATCCATTCTGCTCCCAGCACACCGGCCTCCCTGCTGTTTCTTAAGCAGGCCAGGCAGACTCCTAACTTGAAGCCTTTTTGCTGGCTTTTCTCTCTGATTTAAACACACTTCCACAAATATTCATTTGCTTCCTCCTACAGTTCCTTGAAGTCTTTACTCAGATATTGGCCAACTTATCTTGTCCAACCTATTTTACCTTATTATGGCCCACCCTTCCCCAGTCTTTTATACATCCCCAGTAGGGCTTAGCAAAAAATATAAACTGCCTTGAAGACAATAGAAACAATTAGAAAATAATTCTGATTATATATATTCAAGTGCAGATATCTAGGTCAGATCGCCATCTCCCCAAACCATAAAACACCACAGTATAAACTTCCTAAATCTACAGTTATCTGAGGTTAGAACATGGCTTTAGTCACTCTGTTGTACTATAAAATGCCAAAGCTTCTTCTCAAAACAAAACAAAAGAGGCCAAAACACTTAAAGTAGCATTTTATAGCTGTTTTGTTTTATAGCATTTGTAGTTGAAGAACATAGGCTTGTTAGTCAGGAGCCTTGGGATCCTGTGTGGGTCCTCTGTGATTTTGGGTAAATTAGTTACTAATCTCACAATGACTCCATTTCTTGGCCTATAGAAGGAAGGGGTTGCTCTCTGAGATCATTCAGCTGTAAAATAAAGTATTAGATTGATATTTGTAAATCAAATTATGATATCAAACATTTGTGATAAATTCTAAATTTATTTGAATAATATTTGACCAAATGTCCGGGTACCATGCCCTAGCAAAGTTGACACATTGAGATGGTTAATTTTATGTGTCAATTTTGCTAGACCATGGTACCCAGATATTTGGTCAAATATTATTTTAGATTTTTTGGCAAAGGCATTTTTATGGTAAGATTAACATTTAAATCAATAGACTTTGAGTAAATCATATTGCTCTACATAATGTAGGTGGGCCTCAATCGATCAGTTGAAGGCATTAAGAGAAAAAAACTGACCTATCCCAAAGAAGAGAAAATTCTGTCAGCAGGCAGCCTTTGGATTCAAACTGCATATCAACTATTCCCTAAATCTGCAACCAATTTACCCTGTAGATTTTTGACTTTTCAGTTTTCACAATTATGTGAGCAAATTTCTCAAAATAAGTCTCTGTATATATATCTCATGAATATGACACATATATATATATATCTCCCTGATTAATACAATATTTACTGGTAAAATTAATAAGATTCTAATAAAATATTATCCCGTTAATGAATTTTTTTAAACTAACACTGAATTCCCATTCACCATGTTCTTTCATTCATACAAATGTTGGTGAGCCTACACTATGACAGACTTCGTTCTAAAAACTTAGCATGCATCAGGGAACAAAATTTATACCACATATCTACAAAGATGCTGCCCTCATGGGGCTTGCATTCTAGTTAGGAGAGACAATGAACAATAAACATAATAAGTAAATCACTGAAGTGCTGATTAAAGAAAACCATAGCAGGGTAAGAGGCTCAAGAATGTCAGGTAGCAGGTACAAGAGTGCTGAGAATTCCTTCCTTGCCCAGGACTCAGCATATCATGGAATTGAGCATGTGATGCTTGTGAGCACACTGTGAGAGCTCTTTGACTAGGGTACTCTCTTTATCTTAGTCCCCTAGTTCCATCCCACAACTGCCTTGGGTGAGGATGGCAAGGGAATCATGAAGAGAAAAAAACGACTTAGGGAAGTATTTATTGCTTTCCCCCTATATTGGAAGGTAACAGGGAAAATGTTATTTCATGATCTGGGTATTCTTAGCCAAAATTTATGAGGAGGTCCCAGAGCCAGGTGAAAGCTTAAAATTGCCATTTATTGGAAAACAACCTAAGATGGCCAAATAGGAACAGCTCTCATCTGCAGCTCCCAGTGTGACTGATGCAGAAGACGGGTGATTTCTGCATTTCCAACTGAGGTACCTGGTTCATCTCACTGGGACTGGTTGGACAGTGGGTGCAGCCCAGAGAGAATAAACTGAAGCAGGGTGGGGCGTCGCTTTACCCGGGAAGAGCAAGGAGTTGGGGAATTTCCCTTTCTTAGCCAAGGGAAGCAGTGACAGTCTGTACCTGGAGGAATGGTACACTTCTGCCCAAATACTTCACTTTTCCCTCAGTTTTCACAACCAGCAGACCAGGAAGTTCCTTCCTGTGCCTGGCTCAGCAGGTCCCACACCCACAGAGCCTTGCTCACTGCTAGTGCAGCAGTCCAACATCAAACTACGAGGTGGCAGCCTGGCTGGGGGAGGGACGTCAGCCATTGCTGAGGCTTGAGTAGGTAAAGAAAGTGGCTGGGAAGCTTGAACTGGGTGGAGCCCACCGCAGCTCAACGAGGCCTGCTTGCCTCTGTAGACTCCAACTCTGGGGGCAGGGCATAGCTGAACAAAAGGCAGCAGAAACTTCTGCAGACTTAAATGGCCCTGTCTGACAGCTCTGAAGAGAGCAGTGGTTCTCCCAGCATGGTGTTTGAACTCTGAGAACAGACAGACTGCCTCCTCAAGTGGGTCCCTGACCCCCGTGTAGCCTAACTGGGAGACATCTCCCAGTAGGGGCTGACAGACACCTCATACAGGCAGGTGCCACTCTGGGATGAAGCTTCCAGAGGAAGGATCAGGCAGCAATATTTGCTGTTCTGCAGCCTCTGCTGGTGATACCCAGGCAAAGAGTTTCTGGAGTAGACCTCCAGCAAATTCCAACAGACCCGCAGCTGAGGGACCTGACTGGTAGAAGAAAAACTAACAAACAGAAAGGAATAGCATCAACATCAACAAAAAGCACATCCACACCAAAACCCCATCTGTAGTCACCAACATCAAAGACCAAAGGTAGATAAAACCACAAAGATGGGGAGAAACCAGAGCAGAGAAGCTGAAAATTCTAAAAACCCAAGCGCCTCTTCTCCTCCAAAGGATTGCAGCTCCTTGCCAGCAACAGAACAAAGCTGGACGGAGAATGACTTTGATGAGTTGACAGAAGTAGGCTTCAGAAGGTCAGTAATAACAAACTTCTCTGAGCTAAAGGACGATGTTTGAACCCATCATGAGGAAACTAAAAACCTTGAAAAAAGATGAGACGAATGGCTAACTAGAATAAACAGTGTAGAGAAGACCTTAAATGACCTCATGGAGCTGAAAAACATTGCATGAGAACTATATGATGCATGCATAAGTTTCAGTAGCCAATTTGATCAAGTGGAAGAAAAGGTTTCAGTGATTGAAGATCAAATTAATGAAATGAAGTGAGAAGAGAAGTTTAGAGAAAAAAGAGTAAAAAGAAATGAACAAAGCCTCCAAGAAATATGGGACTATGTGAAAAGACCAAACCTACGTCTTATTGGTGTACCTGAAACTGATGGGGAGAATGGAGCCAAATTGGAAAACTCTCTTCAGGATATTATCCAGGAGAACTTCCCCAACCTAGCAAGGCAGGCCAACATTCAAATTCAGGAAATACAGAGAACACCACAAAGATAATCCTCAAGAAGAGCAACCCCAAGACACATAATCATCAGATTCACCAAGGTTGAAATGAAGGAAAAAATGTTAAGGGCAGCCAAAGAGAAAAGTAGGGTCACCCACAAAGGGAAGCCCATCAGACTAACAGTGGATGTCTTGGCAGAAAGAGATCTCTACAGATCCCTCTCTACAAGAGATCTCTACAGATCCCTCTCTACAAGAGATCTCTACAGATCCCTCTCTACAAGAGATCTTTACAGATCCCTCTCTACAAGAGATCTTTACAGATCCCTCTCTACAAGCTACAAGCCCGAAGAGAGGGGGGCCAACATTCAACATTATTAAGGAAAAGAATTTTCAAACCAGAATCTCATATCCAGCCAAACTAAGCTTCATAAGTGAAGGAGAAATAAAATCCTTTACAGACAAGCAAAGGCTGAGAGATTTACCCACCACCAGGCCTGTCTTACAAGAGCTCCTGAAGGAAGCACTAAACATGGAAAGGAACAACTGATACCAGTCACTGCAAAAACATGCCAAATTGTAAAGACCATCAACGTGAAGAATAAACTGCATCAAGTAACGGGCAAAATAACCAGCTAACATCATAATGACGGGATCAAGTTCACACATAACAATATTAACCTTAAATGTAAATGGGCTAGATGCCCTAATTAAAAGACATAGACTGGCAAATTGGATAAAGAGTCAAGACCCAACAGTGTGCTGCATTCAGGAGACCCATCTCACATGCAGAGGCTCACATAGACTCAAAATAAAGGGATGGAGGAAGATCTACCAAGCAAATGGAAAACAAAAAAAGGCAGGGGTTGCAATCCTAGTCTCTGATAAAACAGACATTAAACCAACAAAGATCAAAAGAGACAAAGAAGGCCATTACATAATGGTAAAGGGATCAATTCAACAAGAAGAGCTAACTATCCTAAATATATATGCACCCAATACAGGAGCACCCAGATTCATAAAGCAAGTCCCTAGAGACCTACGAAGAGACTTAGACTCCCACACAATAATAATGGCAGACTTTAACATCCCACGGTCAATATTAGACAGATCAACAAGATAGAAGGTTAACAAGAATGTCCAGGAATTGAACTCAGCTCTGTACCAAGCAGACCTAATAGACATCTACAGAACTCTCCACCCCAAATCAACAGAATATACATTCTTCTCAGCACCACATCACACTTATTCCAAAATTGACTACATAGTTGGAAGTAAAGCACTTGTCAGTGAATGTAAAAGAACAAAAATCACAACAAACTGTTTCTCAGACCACAGAGCAATCAAATTAGAACTCAGGATTAAGAAACTCAGTCAAAACTGCACAACTACCTGGGAACTGAACAACCTGGCCCTGAATGACTACTGGGTAAATAATAAAATGAAGGCAGAAATAAAGATGTTCTTTGAAATCAATGAGAACAAAGACACAATGTACCAGAATCTCTAGGACACATTTAAAGCAGTGTGTAGAGGGAAATTTAAAGCACTGAATGCCCACAAGAGAAAGCAGGAAAGATCTAAAATCAATACCCTAACATCACAATTAAAAGAACTAGAGAAGCAAGAGCAAACAAATTCAAAAGCTAGCAGAAGGCAAGAAATAACTAAGATCACAGCAGAACTGAAGGAGATAGAGACACAAAAAACTCTTCAAAAAATCAATGAATCCAGGAGCTGGTTCTTTTGAAAAGATAACAAAATTGATAGACTGCTAGCAAGAATAATAAAGAAGAAAAGAGAGAAGAATCAAATAGACACAATAAAAAATGATAAAGGGGATATCACCACTGATCCCACGGAAATACAAACTAACATCAGAGAATACTATAAACTCCTCTATGCAAATACACTAGAAAATCTAGAAGAAATGCATAAATTCTTGTGCACATACACCCTCCCAAGACTAAACCAGGAAGAAGCTGAATCCCTGAATAAACCAATAACAGGCTCTGAAATGGAGGCAATAATTAAGAGCCCAACAACCAAAAAAAGTCCAGGACCAGATAGATTCACAGCCGATTTCTACCAGAGGTACAAAGAGGAGGTGGTATCATTCCTTCTGAAATTATTCCAATCAATAGAAAAAGAAGGAATCCTCCCTAACTCATTTTATGAGGCCAGCATCATCCTGATACCAAAGCCTGGCAGAGACACAACAAAAAAAGACAATTTTAGACCATTCTCCCTGATGAACATCGATGCAACAATCCTCAATAAAATACTGGCAAACTGAATCCAGCAGCACATCAAAAAGCTTATCCACCAAGATCAAGTTGGCTTCATCCCTGGGATGCAAGGCTGGTTCAATATATGCAAATCAATAAACATAATCTAGCATATAAACAGAACCAACTACAAAAACCACATGATTATCTCAATAGATGCAGAAAAGGCCTTTGACAAAATTCAACAGCCCTTCATGCTAAAAACTCTCAATAAACTAGGTATTGATGGAAGGTATCTCAAAATAATAAGAGCTATTTGTGACAAGACCACAGCCAACATCATAAAGAATGGGCAAAAACTGGAAGCATTCCCTTTGAAAACTGGCACAAGACAAGGATGCCCTCTCTCACCACTCCTATTCAACATAGTGTTGGAAGTTCTGGCCAGGGCAATCAGGCAAGAGAAAGAAATAAAGGGTATTCAGTTAGGAAATGAGGAAGTCAAATTGTCCCCATTTGCAGATGACATGATTGTATATTTAGAAAACCCCATCATCTCAGCCCAAAATCTCCTTAAGCTGATAAGCAACTTCAGCAAAGCCTCAGGATATAAAATCAATGTGCAAAAATCACAAGCATTCCTACACAACAACAACAGACAAACAGATAGCCAAATCATGAGTGAACTCCCATTCACAATTACTACAAAGAGAATAAAACACCTAGGAATCCAACTTACAAGGGATGTGAAGGACTGCTTCAAGGAGAACTACAAACCACTGCTCAATGAAATAAAAGAAGACACAAACAAATGGAAGAACATTCCATGCCCATGGATAGGAAGAATCAATAATGAAAATGGCCACACTGCCCAAGGTAATTTATAGATTTAATGCCATCCCCATCGAGCTACCAATGACTTTCTTCATAGAACTGGAAAAAACTACTTTAAAGTTCATATGGAACCAAAAAAGAGCCCTCATTGCCAAGACAATCCTAAGCAAAAAGAACAAAGCTGGAGGCATCACATTACCTGACTTCAAACTATACTACAAGGCTACAGTAACCAAAACAGCATGGTATTGGTACCAAAACAGGTGTATAGACCAATGGAACAGAACAGAGCCCTCAGAAATAACACCACACATCTACAACCATCTGATCTTTGACAAACCTGAGAAAAACAAGCAATGGGGAAAGGATTCCCTATTTAATAAATGGTGCTGGGAAAACTGGCTAGCCATATATAGAAAGCTGAAACTGGATCCCTTTCTTACACCTTATACAAAAATTAAATCAAGATGGATTAAAGAGTTAAATGTTAGACCTAAAACCATAAAAACCCTAGAAGAAAACCTAGGCAATACCATTCAGGACATAGGCATGGGCAAGGACTTCATGACTAAAACACCAAAAGCAATGTCAACAAAAGCCAAAATTAGCAAATGGGATCTAATTAAACTAAACAGTTTCTGCACAGCAAAAGAAACTACCATCAGAGTTAACTAGGCAACCTACATGAATGGGAGAAATATTTTGCAATCTACCCATCTGACAAAGGACTAATATCCAGAATCTACAAAGAACTTAAACAAATGTACAAGAAAAAATGAAACAACCCCATCAAAAAGTGGGCAAAGTATAAGAACAGACACTTTTCAAAAGAAGACATTTATGCAGCCAACAGACACATGAGAAAATGCTCATCACCACTGGTTATCAGAGAAACGCAAATCAAAACCACAGTGAGATACCATCTCACGCCAGTTAGAATGGTGATCATTAAAAAGTCACGAAACAACAGATGCTGGAGAGGATGTAGAGAAATAGGAACACTGTTATACTGTTGGTGGGAGTGTAAACTAGTTCAACTGTTGTGGAAGACAGTGTGGTGATTTCTCAAGGATCTAGAACTAGAAATACCATTTGACCCAGCCATCCCATTACTGGGTATATACCCAAAGGATTATAAATCATGCTGCTATAAAGACACATGCACACGTATGTTTACTGCGGCACTGTTCACAGTAGCAAAGACTTGGAACCAATCCAAATGTCCATCAGTGATAGACTGGATTAAGAAAATGTGGCACATCTACAACATGGAATACTATGCAGCCATAAAAATGGATGAATTCATGTCCTTTGAAGGAACATGGATGAAGCTGGAAACCATTCTGAGCAAACTATAGCAATGACAGAAAACCAAACACCACATGTTCTCACTCATAGGTGGGAATTGAACAATGAGAACACTTGGACACAGGGTGGGGAACATCACACACTGGTGCCTGTCATGGGGTAGGGGCATGGGGGAGGGATAGCATTAGGAGAAATACCTAACGTAAATGACGAGTTAATGGGTGCAGCAAACCAACATGGTACATGTATACCTATGTAACAAACCTGCACGTTGTGCACATGTACCCTAGAACTTAAAGTATAATTAAAAAAGCAAAAACAAATGAACAAAAATTACCATTTATTTTATGAATTTCAAAAAGTAGGTATTTCAATTCAGAGTTTATAAAAACTCAAAGGAATAAATAAAACTGATCTCCTTTATGCTCTTTAGTGGATTCACCCACAGGAAAGTTCCAGGCCAGGGATATGCCAGATTATGTACAGCCACCTGGTAGAGAGGAACAAAATCAAACAGGTCTCAAAAGAGACTCATGAATAAACATTCCCCTTTAAATAATTTAAGTGTGGAGATTTTTTTAAATTGACATTATTTTCTTTACCTTCTCACCAAATGCAAAAGCCTGTTTAAAAAACCCATCTGATAGACAATCATCTATCAAAGATGATGAAACAATTAGAAACATTGAGATGATTTCTGCTTTCTGAATAATTGTACTGATGAGTAACCCACTAATTCCCTCACTGGGCAGCATGACTGCATTATTTGTTAAAAATATGTTACTAAGAATTTGCTATTCTATTATTTGAAACTGATTCTATCTCTCATAGGGAAAAAATTAGCAATTTAAATTTGTTTGTTTCATGAGACACACTTGCATGTCATACTGCCAGTTACCTCTTCTCCAGACCAAACACACACAGGTGTTTTCACTACTTCTCATTGACATGAGAAGTCAATGAGACTTGCTGACCCTACACCATCCTGGGCTACCTCCTTGGTGTGTGCTCCAGTTTATCAAACTCCTTCATAAATTGCTGTTCCCGGTATCAAATTCAATTCCATTGTGGTCACCACAAGATAGAGGAAGACCATAAGCTTTCAGCTAGGTGCCATAGAGTAATGAAATGACAGAAGCCCTGGAGTCTGTTAGATGTGGTGGGATCTCAGTTCCAAACAACCTGTGCTACTTATTCAGCCTACACTCCCAGGAAGTGAATTCAGGCACCTCAGTGTGATAAAGGGATGTCTATCCCTTCTTTCATTTTCCATTTCAATCCTTTCCTACTGCCTATCTTCACATACTGTAGGATTTTTTTTCTTTACCTCTATCTTCTTAATTTTTAAAAGAAGTGAAAATATAAAAGCAAAAAAAAGGATATAAATGAGAAAGGAATCTGACCAGGTATGAGAAAGTTTCTCATAACCGCTTTCCTTCATAAAAGGCACACAGATCATTTCCAATTACTAAATGAACTCTCAATGTAACTTGCTAATCAGACTTGACTGAGGGCATCATGGATGCCCAAGAGAAATAACACGGAACCCTTTTGAGCTTGAAAAAAACCCAGCTCTGCCTACTCAATGTCTACCCAGTGAAGCCAGAAAAGGTCAAGTGAGGGTATGAACTACTGGAGAATTTCTGGCTGGAAAAACTCCTTAGGTAGGGTAAGGGCTATATTGAGGAACAAGATGACTAGCAAGGTAATAGCACTTTTCTCCCAGCCACTGGCCCTCTGGAGCACTTTCTGAACCAGGTGTAAGGCTGAGATGTCTAGCCACATAAAAAACAGTGATACCTCTATAAAAGAACTTAAAAGCTAAGTAAAATAGGTTTCAGCTGTTGTAGACAAAAATAAATCAGATTGTCCAAATTTTATTTGCTTCCTAAAATGTGTTTACCATATTTTTTAACACTGTGCAATATTCCAAGCACAAATCACATAAATTATGTAAGGATTTTTTCACAGTAGTCCTGTGAAAAAGGTGTGATTGTCCTTTCTTTTTTAGTAGGAAAGTGGCTTGGAGAAGAAAATCAACTAGACCAAGTCACACAATGAGATTGATATAGTCCAGTGAAACAAGAGCATTCTGTGGACAACTCCATACCTCTTCATGTAGCCATGCTACCATCTTGCTCAATTTGTGTTTTCAAGCCACCACCCTACAAGCATCTGTCTTTGGCAAAAACTTTAAAATTATCTTTCAATATCTAGGAACCAAACTAATGGTAGTGGTAGCAGGGAAGGACATAAGGAAAGTCTATTGCATTTTAGTTCCATCACATGTAGGCCCACTTCTAACATTTGTGGGAGCCACAGCCAGAGGACAAATGAAGCCCGCATAGTATAAGTCAATAAGTCTAAATATTAATATTTTAAAGTATTGTCAGTCTAATGAATTGTTGGCTACAATGTGTTCTATCCTCTTACCTTCAGAAATATACCTTCATAATGACCTGAAAGGACAGGTTTGAATTTAGATTTCTCAGACCTCTCAGAATTTTGCACCAGAAGTTAGTCATGCAGGGATATCTGGTCCTCAGTTTGATTCTTAGTCCCCAGTCGTTGCCACTTTCCCCACTCTTGGCTCCCACTATGCTCAGCAAGGGTCTCCTATATATGTGTGTATAGGAGCATACATGTCCAAGCTCTAGCCAACCTCTCCCTCCCCCACCTTGGAACTCCAGGACACTTCAGCTAGGAACTCCAAAGTCTGAGATATCACAAAGAATGGTCTGAAGAGGAACCACAGCCCATGGCCAGGCTCATCTCATTCATCCAAAGTTTCCTTGTCTGGTGAATGGGGACATTGCTGGAGGAAAGACAGCTCGGGAACTCTCTAGCATGGGCCAGTGGGCAGTATTTACAGTATGATCTCCTGGAGACCTCTGTACATTTCTTTAGTGGGAACAGGGCTGGAAGGGGGCAGATATTCGTCTAAGAGCAGCTTGGAAAAGAGGTTCAGGGTTGGTTTTCAATTGAGGAGCCCAGTATAGAATTCAGTGTATTAAGAACTTATCAAATCCTTGTTTAAAAAGTTGAATTGCATTTTTCGGGCTATCTGATGCTCATTATTGAAAATAAAGCTAAAAGAAAAGTAATACAATGTGAAATATGTAGGAAACATATATGCAGAAGACAGCAACAACTTGATAGCAAAATACTACTATCTATGGGTATTTGGGTAGATTTCAATTTTTGGTTACTACAAATAGTTTTCCTATGGACATTCTGTTGTATGTCTTTTAGAGACTGTCCACATTTTTCTTGAGTATATATATATATATATATCCAAACGATGTTCAAAAGTGGTTGTATGAATTTGTGCTTCTGCCAGCAGTGTATGAAAGATTTCATTTCTTACATTCTTACCAACACTTGGTATTTTTCATCTTTTTTTGTTTTAGCCATTCTGGTGCCTGTGGAGCATACTACATCATGGTTTAAACTGGCATTCCCCTGATTTCTTAGGAACTTGAATGCCTTTTCATGTTTACTGATTTTTTGGATCTTTTCTTTCAAAAGTGTCTGTTTAGTTCTTTCTTATTTTATCTAACTTTATATATTTTGCACACATATAGCTACACACATTATTTATGAATATTTATTTTTTAATTTGGAAAAAATTACATGAAACTATTAAATGATTTTTTCTAGGAAAATGTAGGTAGTGAAAATTTTGGAAAGTGTAAGGGGGTTGGGTATATGAGAGCACAAGGACTTCTACCTTGCTTTTGCACTCTAGTTTTCTTTTAAATCAGGGAACATAAATTCTGAATCTGCATAATGGAAACCTCATCTATATAAGAAGTTGAATCTTAATAGAATATTAAAATTCTGTGCTTTACGAAGTGCTTGAATGGTAAGTTTCTCTAGTAGATTAAATATATGATTCACTTTACAATGACTTGATTCACAAGCAACATTAAAGAAACATTTATTATATAGTATGAGATGAGGTATGAACCAATTTATTAGTAATTTCAACATGATAAAAAGCCTGGATAAAACAAAGTGGTTGATGCATAACAGTCACTTTATTTATGCAGACTTAGATAATCTTCCAAACCAATATGTCAGAGTTCTTAATCTGTGTATATCCTTATCATCTGTGTTGTTATTTATTTACTTTATTCACTCATATATTTAATGTTTCTCTACCCCTTTCTTCTAAAAGAGGATTTGAGGTGGCTTCTAGAAATACATATAAGCCAAAAAGATAAATAAATAAAACAGGTGAGGAAATGAGAATGTAAGAAAAATAGGATATAAAACTGAGATAACCAGCAGGGATAGTTAGCTCTTGTAATGTGTATCATAACATCCTGTTCTTTTGCTAGAAGTGGGCTCTTAGCTTGGCTCTGAGTTTCTTTGTGGCTATAACAAATAAAATATCATAATCCTTTACAACATGTATGTTAATCATAAAGTGAAAGCCAAGCAGTTATTTTTAGAAGTGCATATCCTTCTGAAACTAATCCATAGAAATTGTTTCTCAAGATCATCTTAATAGGGGCCAGAGGTAGTGGGCTGGATAATGTAGTGGCAATGATGTTATATAAGATAAGACCCAGAGGCCCTCTCTCCCTCTAAAATTTTCATGGAGATTCCCGAATGGAAAAAATGCTACTAGAAAGTAGGGGCAATCTCATACTCATCTTTAACTTCTTCTTATTTCAAAGACATTGGTGAAATTTAATTTTAAGAAACATAAATTGCTTACTTCATGATTACCACAGAAAGTTTTGGTTCAAAAGTTATTTTTTACAATTTTCAGTTTAGTAATATCTTGAATTTGAGAATTTTGTATTTAAATATTTAATTGCTTTTATAGTTCATGAAAATCTCAATGAGTCTGTGAAACTATGAGTTTCAGGGATTGAGCAAAATGCATCCAGATAAACAAAAACTAAAATGAGCAAGATATCGGAGATTTATTTACAATCTCCAGTTTTCCTGGGATTACTTGATGTAAAAGATTGACCCAAGTACTGCATTATCTTGGGGTTTATTACATTTACTAGAAATATATCAACTGATTCTTTTATGCTTATGATTCACAAGAGTTAATAAACCATTTTAACCATACTTTCATGCCTTATGCATGATGAATGTTGATTCCGAACTGAAAGCTATCAAAACATAACTTAGAGCCTGATTTTTACCCTTTAGATCACTCTCTGAAAATAAATTTACAGAAATAAATAGCATTAGTACAATTAAATAATTGAATGTGGCTATAAAAAGACTGGTAGAATCAGCAGCTCAATTTTTTGTGGCGAGAATCAGGGTCTTCAAAATTTTCCTGGTAAAATTCCCCACTCTCACCTCATGCTGCTCTACCCTAAATGTATCCTTCTGAGCATCTTAAAAGCAATTATAAAATTCCTTCTTTTGGCTGAGGCTTGTTTTGCAGAATGGTCTTGTCAAAATCTATATATCTATGTAATTACAAAATGCGGCGCTGATCACCTCAAAACAACATTAACATGTTTTACCCAATGATAAGGAATTTAGTGTTTTATTCTTCCTACCTGGATTTATCATGGGTAATGTATACTTTGCACTAGAAGAAAGTAATTATATGCAGATATAGGTTTGTCATATATGTTTGTCTACATAGTCTAGAATTTTACTTTATATTAAATATAATATATCACCATGGTAAAAAAATCAAACACCAAAGAATATAGAATGAACAATTATTTGCAACAGGTAAAACAAGAAAAATTTAGTTAACATATAAGAGATCTTAAAAACTGATTTAGAAACAGCTCAATAGGAAAATAAATATTTCAAAAATAGTGAAGAACAGAAAATTGATAGAAAAACAAAAATAAATTATTATAAACATATGAAAAGATATTCAAATTAATTCACTGTTAAAGAAATGTAAATCACAACAAGGAACTTTTTTTTAACCTATCAAGTTGGGGAAAAATGTGTCAATAGTGCACATGATCAGTCAGGGTGTGGAGACAAAGACATTTTTATTCAATGTCAATTGAGAATATAGATAGGTAAAACTTATTTTCAGAACAGTTTGGCATATTTATAAACTTAAATGCATGTATCCTTTTATACAGAAATTCCACTTTTAGAAGTGTATGTTTATTATGAAGGAAGCAAATTTTAAAATGCTCCCACGTTTGTTGTCTTTTGACTTTTTAAAATGGTACATTGTTTTTATGAATATTTAATTTTTATATGGCACATTTGTCTATTTGTTCCTCATAGCTGTTTATATATTTAACTCTGCTGTGAGATAGGACAGAGCACAACTACCCTTCATTTGAGGAACTAAGGCTCAGAGAGTTCACCCATTAAGAATGAGAGCAGGAATTTGATCTTAGTTCTAACTGACTTCAAAGCCTGTGCTATTTTCACTTCAGCAAACCCAATCTTGAAATGTTGAAAAGAATGTAACATTGAAAGTAACTTTGCGATCACCACCACTAACTGTTTGAATTCCTACCAGTTTGGGGACCACCCAATAGCAAACTACTCCTAGCTGCTGATGGCATCGTCTACTTAGTGGAGTCATCTTTTCTACCTCTTAGTTTTTGGTTTATAAAATATGCATCAAAATATTGCTGAACCTTAGAATGCTTAAGCAGGTGAAACCACATTTCCATCTTTAAAAATATATCCTGAAGGTATTAATGATTTCAGTAATTTACAATTGGGAAATGCAACACATCAAAAAGATTGATAACACCCAGTTATGACAAGTGCATGGGGAAAGATAAACGTGCATATGATTATGGAAATGTATGGTTAGTAACATTTTAAAAAGGCAATTTGGCAATATATATCAAAATTTAAACTCTGTCTACCCTTTGATCCATCAATTTCACTGCTGGGATTATCCTACAGTAACATTTACCCAAGTGCAAAGACATAGGGAAAAAGATATTTCTTCCGATTTTAACGGTAATAGAGGAAAATTAGTGACAATTAAAATACTCCTTAATATAGATCACTTAAATTAAAAGTTCATACAACAGAATGTTGTACTACTTTTAAAAGAATGAGATTGACAAGTATTCACTAATACAGTTGGCTGTCAGTGATATGTTGTTAAAGAAAAATAGTTGCAGAAAAATAACTAAAATATGAATGAACTTTTATAAAAATGTATGGCAAAAGATCCAGTTACCCCAACAGAGTGGAAATGGGAGAAGAGGGAAGTGGAAAAAGATGAATATTCACTCTCTCTCTTTTTTTTTTACACACTTTGTTGTAATGTTTGACTTTTTTCCCAGTGAGTATGTAAAACTTTATAAATTCACTCTTTATATTAGTTTTATTATATTTTTTAGTGATAAGGACAACTTTGTAATATTTTAAAAAGCAATGATTTGTATAAAGATGAAAGTAATACTTCTGCTTTAGTTTAAGAAACAGGTCATTGAGAGTATTGCAAAAAGAAAAAACTAAAAGAGGCAACTGGCTGCCTGCTTTAGACATTTTCTCCACCTCTTCTCTGCATAAGGAAATGTGACCAAGCTGTGTAGTCCAAGAACGGTGATAAACCCTTGAAGCAATCTGAGACTGAAAGATAACTTTCATTAACACACAAAGCAAAGGATTAAGTCTTTTTTTCAATAGGAATTGTTTACATTAAAATTTGGCATTGTTATTAATCCAACTTTCTTGGTATGTCCTAATATGGTTAAAGCAAAAATGAGTCCGAGAGAATGGTAGTTGTGTTAAAAATCCTCACAAGGCTTCTCTCAGGTTCACATAGACCCAGTTGATTCACATACTTTGGGGAAAGGAAGGATACAAAGTGGAATAAAGCTTGTCACTATTCCAACTCCCATTATAGATTAATTTCTTTCATTTCTCATAAGGGCTGGCACCTGATTTCTGTGCTTGCTTGGCAGAGAATTATCTCAGCGTAAGTCAGGGAGGAATCTTGTAACAGAATGCATTCTTTCCTGTGGAGGAGTTGTCAAAATTCTTGGCACATTCTAGGTTAAGGTTAGATTATACCATCATGGTAAAAAGTTTAGCTCAAGAGACAGTCTGTACTTTGTTGATTCATCTAGATACAGGATTTACCGAGGAAATACTAGAATTATTGCTCCCTAGCAAATTTCAAAGAAGACATAATAACGTTTCTTCTTGAATGCTCTACATTTCTCTGTGTGCAGAACAACAGAAGCACTTCAGTAAGTAACAGGAGAACTTCACAGGCTCTTATATGGGAAGTCATGATTCCCATCATATGACACAATCATATTTCCTCCTCAGAGTACTCTTTACTTTTATGCATACATTCTCATAGTTGTAGACTACAGGAAGCCTTCTATGGGTTTTCTGGAATTTTTGACTATAATAGATTACTGTTGAATGACCTACTCATCCTCTACTTATTATTAGAAGAAAAATAGTCATGAACTTCACAAGATCTTTTATAGGAAGTCACCATTCCCACATAATAATAATTGTCAAGAAAGAACAAAGGATAATCTTTAAGTTTTACAAAATAAAGGAGTCACAAAGTTATTGAAATAGTGTATGAAAAATTATATGAATAGACTATGAAGATAGTTATGGAAACGTTTATGAGATAAGAACTTTATGCAGTTGAACTGATCATTTCTGTAGTAGTATTAGTAATATGGTCAATTATTCAATGGAAAATCCATTTCAGCCTATAACTGCATGAAACACATGTGAAGGAAACCTGGACCACAAATGGCTAAGAAAGAAACCTGAGCTGTACAACAACTGAAGCAATTATAATCTTTTAAGCCATGCCGGACCAAAGGTTTTACCAATTTATTTCATAGGAACTGGAAATTAACATCAGAGCCCTAACTATTGCCTATAATGTATTGCATATAATACTATATATGGAAAGCTGCATATAACTGTTTTAATTGTTCTTAACTCTCTTGTCTTTCTAAGTAGCCCGATTATAGAATCCTTGTGGGTAGTGTTTTAGGGAGGCATCAGTGGTAGCTACGAAGATGCACTGCTCCCATATCCCTTTGAGAGAACTTTCTGCAAGTACTGGGGTTGGCTGACAGTCTCCAGTGGACAACAATTCAAAAATATGTTGGATTCATAATGTTTTTGCCAAGGCCACAGTTTCTTGCAGGCTGCTCCCAGCCAACAACTGGCTACTAGAGCTGAGCCATTTCTGCCTGACACTGGACTCCTCTACAGGCGAATCTTTGCTCTAGCACTCCCTCTTGACCTCATTGAGATACTCGCAGAGCTTCATTATAGTCTGAGGCTCCTTGTACACAATCACCCTTTCTTCCTTCTTCCTTAGTCAGATGCCAAACCTGCAGCTTGGTTTGAAGGCTCCCCTGCTTCTCTCTCCTATATCCTTCACAGGTGTTTTCTCCCATAAATCCTTCAAACATTTAATTCATTTTGGCATCTGTTTCTCAAAGGACTTGAAATGATACAATAAATTAAATGGATCCCAATGTGCAATAGCAGTAATAGTTCTCTAAAACTTTTAAGCCCCTTTTTGAAGAATTTTTTTTTTTTTTTTTTTTTTTTTTTTGAGATGGAGTCTTACTTTCTTGCCTGGGCTGGAGTACAGTTGTGCGATCTCAGCTCACTACAACCTCCACCTCCTGGGTTCATGCAATTCTCTTGCCTCAGCCTCCCGAGTAGTTGGGATTACAGGCATGTGCCACCATGCATGGCTAATTTTGGTATTTTTAATAGAGATGGAGTTTCACCATGTTGGTGAGGCTGGTCTTGAACTCCTGACCTCAAGTGATGCATCTACCTTGGCCCCCCAAAGTGCTGGGATTACTGGCATAAGCCACTGCTCCCAGCCTGAAGAACTTTTAAATACTGCTTAAAAACTTGCTCCAGTAAGAGCCATTGCTGTCTGTATATGTTTTGGGTTATTTGTTTACAAGGAGGCTTTGAGGAAGGAGCCCCTTTTCTGAAGAATAAAACTATTTGCTGTTTAGAAAGCTGTGAGAGAATCTTCAGTGCTTTGGCTTTCTCCCTGATCCAAGTACAATTTGCCTATCAGCCAAAAAGAGTTGTTTTGGTGCCAGTTGGTCATGACTCTTGGTTGGCATCTCGCTGGGTGTACTTTGCAAAAATCTTTGATGTTCAGGTTCAGAATTCTTACATGCAGAGAATGAACATCTGGATCGACTAAATTCAAACAAATAAGAGTACAATATAGTGTTTTTCTTATATTTTGTCTGTACTTAAAATGATAATCTATGCATTGAAGATGTTAAGATCTGATTTTAATATTACCAGATTCAATTAATGAAAAAGGATAAATCAAGAGGGCCAGTTTACTTCAAGTTTTTTCAGTCAGGTGTATATGAATATATATCATGTTCATTTGCATTGCAAATAGGTGCATAAGATCACCCACTGTTTCATCTGCATAGACCTCCTTCATACCGGTTTGATTTTGCATAGACACGTAGAGTACCTAAGTGCCTCATATTCAATATTAAACCCTCTGTAACTAATGAAAGTCATGAATATAAAGAGTCTGAAGAATTTTTTTCATGAAACTCCACTCAAATTTAATTGTTAAGCTATTTATAGAAGACTATTTTATTCTCTATTACAATACCATTGGGAATTTTAGCATAGTAGATTTATACATTTCCTGTGTTATTATATATTTTATATGTGCTATGACCTATTACATTGATTACCTCCACTAATTCTCATTACAATTGTATGTGTTATGCTATTTATTATCTTTGATTTAAGATATAGGAGCTGGGTTTCAGAAAAGCTGAATAACACTCAAAGTTACATAGCTATTAGTTTAGCAGAGATTTTAATGTGGACTAGACTGACCCCAAGTCTGTCTTTATATATACTTGGTATAACTTTCCCAAATATACTATACAACGGAAGACAGAGACCATGCTATACAATAATGTAACACTGGTGATGACCTTTAACTTCCCCAAGAGAATTTCTTTACTCATAAAACAATTTTAATCGGCCTAGAGCCCTGACCCTCTCTAGGGTTACTTCCTGCCCCAACATTCCTTTGCTCTATAGCTAATCTGGATAAGCTCCTACCAAAACATAATTTGAAAAAATAGTAATTATATGCAATGTAGGATACAAGCCTCCATGTATGCTTTTGAGTGTGCCAAGTCTTCTGAAACTTAAGTTTCTATTTCTCTCTCTACATTAAAATAGAGCATATATGGCAAGAAAAGAAAAATGTTGTAAGTTTCATGAGGGGATGAGTGTCCTGGGCTCCTTTGGAAAGTGTATTTAAGTTTAATGCCACAAATAAATCTTAAAAAAGATATTATCATCTATAAGTAATAAATCACTAGAAATTATACATGTATTATATATATTTTATGCATATAGATGCAACGGAATTTATACAAAGGTTTGATAAAGCCAAATATCCTACAAGGTTTTAATTAGTGTTCCCTATTAAAAATTCTAATTCAAGCAATAGTTTTGGGGGTGATAGTTCTCTGATATGTGCATTTCTTCACTTGCACTCTTTCTAAAGTTTCTAGTCTGATAACTCTATCAAGTTATATCGGAGATAAAGTTCATTTGGATCTTTCAGTAGTCACTTCAAACTGTTCAAAAATCAGTGAATGATCCAGATGGAAAGTCTCCTATGTATAGTATGATATAAATTGTTTTTCCTCTTTAAATCATTGGCATCTCAAATTTATCTTCCTCTTGAAGATATATAATTACCATATAAAATGTAGTCAATATCATGTTTATATTAGCAAATTGATGCAACATGGGCCAAGTATTATTGTATAAGCCAGGAGGCACTGGGGCACAATCATATCATTCCTTCCTCAGAGTTCTCTTTAGTTTTATGCATGCATTCGCATAGTTGTAGATTACAAGAAGCCTTATATGGGTTTTCTGGAATTTTTGGCTGTAATAGGTTACTGCTGAATAATCTACTCATCCTCTACTTATTATTAAAAGATGAATAGTCAAAGCACCAAGAGTCCTAAAAAATGCTGAGCCCACTATTTTTTAGCTTATAAAATTGCTCTTCATCTCATGTATTCCCTCCACATCTGGTATTCCCATGTTATCATCCACTGCGAACTCAAGCCAAACCTTTTGCCCGATGTATCTGCCATTACATTTTTCATATTTATTTTAAAACCAAATCTAGCATCTTATTGAAAACATATTGAATGATCAAAATGAAATAAATCCAAAAAGCTCAGTCTCTTTCTTTCCTGTTTTGTTCCACAGTGACAACTGGAATAGAGGCTCTTTCATGTTTTTCAGGAACAGAAAAAAAATTACTCCTTCTTTTTATGGATGCATCAAGACAGACCTGAAAATATGATTTCCTTTTGTCTTCTGCATGAGGGGAGATGACCCAGATTTTAACTTGATAAATGTGCCTGTAAGGGAACACTGAGCTATCTCAGTTGATTTAGATGGTCTCCTTTTAATACAGTCACCAAAATGAAGCAAAGAGGTCTAGATTTTTCATCCTAGTTGAAACAAAGAATTAACAAAAGGAAATAGAAGAAACAAGCTAACAAGTAGCTTTTCTTCCATCTTGCCAGAGACAAACTTATCCACCCTTTCCCTGGAGGTGCTGCACAGCTGATATGGCTCTTGTTCAACAGTAACTAATAGCAAAATATCAAGAGTCTAAAAGGAAATTGGCTTATAGTTCTCAATAGTCAACGTGAAATATTGTAATGAAAAACAAACATAGCAAACATGTTGTAACTCAACATCTTAAATGTTAAGTTACGGAAGAAAACTGTCAGATTTGGGCTATGTGGGAGTGATGAGTTCAGGCATGCTCATATTTTTTCTGGGTGAATAATGCTTAGGTTTTTTAGCTGTTTAATTTTCTGACAGATGCTACTATACTCCTAGTGTGAGCCCACTGAGAATGGCTTACCAATTATTTTCAATAGCATATAATTTCAGATGATTATTTCATGCCTCTCATCTCCCCTCAAATGTCCAACACCTTGTCATCCTCACTTTCAGCTGGTGACCTTGCTTCTTAGTTCTCTAAGAAGATTGAAGAAATCAGAGGAGAACTTTTATGGACCCACTCTCCACCACCACCACCACCACCACCAGCACATCTACCCCTCCTTCCAGCATCTTTCCACTTGCAATCTGTCTTCAAACTTGTTATGATAGATCAACCTTTCTATTCTTTCTAAAGTCCTACACCCTTCTTGTGCACAAGATCCCAAGTCGTCTCACTCAGGACACTGCTGTTTCCCTTTACTCCTCCTATCAGTTTTTGCTCTCTTCTGCATCATTCCTGTAAGCAGGCTGACTTAACGTGAAGAAAAACTGTGCTTGATCTCATTTCCCCTGCCAGCTAAGTCACCCATTTTTTTCTCTGCCTTTGGCAGCAAAACTCCTTGCAAGTGTTCTTTATAGTCACTATTTCCAATTCCTCTTCTTCAACTGCTCTTAATTTTATTCCACTAAGGCATTTCCTCCAGCACTCCATTAAAACTGGCTTTGTCTACATGGTCAATGATCTACCTGTTACTAAATCCAATCTTCAGTTCTTTCACTTGACCTATCAGCAGCATTTGAAATAATTGATTGCTCTCAACTCCTTGATACTGCTTCTTCTTTAGGCAAGGAGAGACATCTAGATGGTTCTGGAGGCTTATTTCTTCTCTTTTGGTAGTTTAGCAAGGCTGAATTAACTAAATGAAAGAACTAGCAGATACCAGCTGCTTCTAGGAGAGTCACTTCCTTAAGGAGGAAGTTTCCATGGTTACCTAGGAATCTAAGTGTTCCTACCTATTCTTACACATGCTAGAGTGCTATGGGAGTGGTGTTCTTCTCCTGGAGTCCTGCCTGTGGAGATGAGAGCTTAGGGGATCATGTGTGCTCTGCTATGTCTCCATTTGTGAGATTTTTCCCAATAAAACCTATTCTGTGTGTAACATGGTGCTCACAAGTAGTATGTACATGAGACTCCTTTATTCTCAATTGTCTCCTAGAACTTCTGCACTCAAATGTTTTTTTTCTCCTACCATGATGGCACTCCCTTAATGATTTTGTCCAGATCTCATAGGTTCCATCTGTAGGCTAGACCTCTCTATTGACTATGAGAGGGCATAAATGAAGCTACTGGGATGTTGAAGATGTTCTAAATCCAGATCTAGATGATGGCTAAAAGGCATGTAAGAACAAATTGAATTATACACATTTGCTCACATATCTCTATGTATGTTATCCTTCAATAAAACCTTACCCAAAAAGTGGTGCTAGAGGTTGTTTTATCTTCAAAATGGAAATGATAATGTATACTTCATACGAATGCTGTGATTATTAAAAGAGGCAATACCTGCAGGTATCTTGGGGTCAAAGGAACACTGATTCTAGAAAGGAGGTGATCAAGTGGTAGATCATTAAAGATATATCTGATTAAAAGTTAAAAATACGTGTGTGCATGCATGACTGGAACCACTCAGTAAAAAAGATGCTGAACAGCGTATCAGTTTTTATGGGTTTACATACTTCTCCTTTAATCCCAGACTTAGTTTTTAAAACTACACATTTACTGTTTTTGCATATTACCTCGGTGCTCTAAAATTATCCTAGTCTATGTGCAGAGATTGGTAAAGACCCCTTAAACAAAAATTAATAGTTATATTAATTATTTTTGTGCTTTCACTGTTACATTACTACACCATACTCGTGTGTGTGTGTGTATGTGTGTGTGTGTGACAGAGAGAGAGAGGGAAAGAGAGAGAGAGGAAGAGAGCGAGAGAGAGCACATACAGACAGATCCTCATAGGCTTACATATACACAGATAACCAATAAACTACCTCTGAACAAAAGATTTCAGGCTAAGGCTAGAAAGGCATAAAATAGAAGGGATAGGGTTTCCTAATACCAAGCTGATACTGTATCAGCTTTGGATTGCCTACTCCGGACATTTTCATGTGCAAGAAAAATAATACTCTATTTTGTTTAAGCTATTGCTATTATTAGTTATCATACATATATTATAAATTGTATGCCAATACACAGTCATCCTTTGTTATTTACAAAGCATTGGTTCCAAGACCTCTTGCAAATACCAAAATCCATGTGTTACAGAATGCTTCAGGTGTCGCTTTGCCAGTCAGAAACCTCTGTGGCCAGTGGCGCAGGGTCTACTCGTCCTGGAAGGCTGCATTCAGCTCGTGCTACTGGCCTGGACCCCGCACCTGCCAAGGGCAAGCCAGGCACAGAGTGGTGAAAGGTGTGTTAGAAAGTATGGGGTCTGGACACTGCTCACAGCCAGGAATGTCAGCACGGGTGACAGCTTTTTGTGAGGCTGTGGCTGGACGAAGCATACCACAAGCAGCTTCCACAGCTGGCACTGGGAAAAATGGTAGCACCTGGAGGGTTGGAGATGCCAGGAACCACAAAGCCCCAAAGAGGGTGTCACAGCCCTGGCACCAGGAGGTCCTAGGTCTGGGATCCCTGAAGGGCCACAGCTCTTCTCTCCTTCTTTCTTCTTGTCTTTTTTTCTTCTCTCTTTCTTGTTTCCCCCAATGTGGTGAGCCAGGGGCATGTGTTAGCACTGTTTGTGTTACAGCTCTTTTGGCCCCACTATGGCAGTTCCCAAGTTCTTGTCCTGTGTCCAGGGAGAATGAGGTACATGGACAAGTGGAGGGTGAGCAAGGCAAAGAGGACTTTTACGGAGCAACAGAACAGCTCAGAGGAGACCAACATTGAGTAGTTCCTCTCTGCAGGCAGGGTGTCCCAACTAGCATTCAGTTCTCAGCAGAAAAGAGACCCTGGAGTGAGTAGCTCCTCTCTGCAGGCAGGTCTTCTCATTAAGTGTTCAGCTGTCAGCAGAGAGGAGACCCTGAAGTGGGTAGCTCCTCTCTGTAGCTGGTCATCCCATCATCTTTTCAGCTCTCAGCAGAGAGGAGACCCTAGGGTGGATAGCTGCTCTCCACAGTTGGTCATCCTGTCATCTCCCCAAGTCTGGCTGAGTCTGGGATTTATATGAGCTTAAGAGGGGAGGAAGTGTGTGGCAATTGGTCCATGGGCAGCCATGGGCGCACCCAGAGAAAGCACCACAAGCTCTCATTCTGGTCCATTGGACCAGCAGCCTGGCCCCCAGGCTTCAGGCCTCCCCTGGCTTGTAGGTGGGGCTCACTGGGACTGTGCCCTTCAGCCCAGGAGCCTGCCTGCCTCTTGCTGCCATTTATGGTGCCCAGGCTGTTTGTACTGTGGGGTGCCTGCAGGCCAGCACCGAGTTGCCCTCAGCCCCCCTCAGCCTCCCTCCTGTGCATATCAATGCAAAGTTGAGAGGGGGCCAACGCAGCAGGGGGCTGGCATGTCAGTGCTGCCCCAAGCATGTGCGCATCCAGTCAGGCTGTGACAGTGCCTGGGCTCAGGCCAAACCTTGCTCTGAGACCAGAGCAGGTGCCAGGAGTGGTGAGAGACCAGGCAGCAGGAGCAGATACCTCTGAGCCTGTGGGGCCTGGGGGGCCTTTCTGTGCCCCCAAGAGTGCAGAGATGTCCGAGTCTGTAGCCATGGCTTTGATAGCTGAAGCTGCACCTGGGAGGGTGGGGCTCCTGCCTGCTCTGGGCCAAGCCTCCCCACCTGCAGCCAGGGTCATGGCAGCAGCCGCTCTAGGGGGGCTGCTGCTGCCATCACATACATGCTCAAGTCCCTTATGTAAAATGGCATAGTATCTGTATATAACCTATGCACACCCTCCCCATATACTTCAAATCATCTCTAGTCTAGATTACTTATAATACCCAATACAATGTAAATGCTATGTAAATAGCTGCTATTCTGTATTGTTTTTTATTTGTATTTTTTATTGTTTTACTATTATTTCAGTTTCTTTCTGAATATTTTTAATGTGCAACTGACTGGATCCATTGATGCAGAACTGTGGATATGGAGGGCTGACTGTACATGTATTGAACCTAATACCAACTGCCACCGTTTCATTTTGTATTGATAATTTTTACCATGTGAAGATATCTGGGGGGAGGAATATTAACAAAAATGAAGGCCTGCTATTTGAATGCAGTCTATATAGAGAAAGCAAAAGAAATGAGGAAATTTAGGAAAAGATATGGTATCTGCATCATATATGTCAAAGGGTCAAGGGAGACAATTTAAATGAAATTGGCACATAGGTGAATTTTGTCCTTTGCACCTTGTCAATTGGCTTCGTCAACGTGTCTCTCCTTCTGTAATCCCTATTATCATTCCTGTCCCTATTCTTCTTCCCAACCCCATCTTCTTATGTTCTATTCTTGTTCTATGTTGACTTCTATTAATTCCCTCTTAAGAATTAATAGCCGATTAACAGGAATGTTAAAAGTGAACTGTTAATATTGTTTATCTGCTAGGTTTTAAAGAAAGAGGTGGATCTAAAGGGGATCTTTAAACTGTATCTTTAAACTGTGTCATAGTAGAAATAACTTCTTATTATTTTCCTCTCTTCTCCTTGATATACTTGATATACATTTTATGTCTTAAGACACTGTTTAGATCTATGGCTTATGTCTCATTAGTGGCTGTACCATCAGTTTAAGAAGGTTATGGACACATTAAAAATAGAAAACTAAACAGGAATATAATATTTCTAATAGCTTCAAACTGGAAACAACACAAATATCCATCAACATATAATTGAGCAAATAAATTGTGGTGTATCCATACAATGCAATATTACTCAACAATAAAAAAGAATGAGCTATTGATACAGGAAACCACATGGAAAGATTTCAAAATAATTACTCTCAGTGATAGAAACCAGACAAAAAAGCACATACTTTATGATTCTGTATTTTTAAAAATCTAGAAATTAAAACTAATCCATAGTGATAGAAAGAAGATCAGTGTTTCTCTGTGGATGGGGGAGGAAGGAGAGGGGATGGAAAGAGATTGCAAAGAGACATGAGGGTACTTTTGAGTATGTTAGATATTTTCATCATCTTGATTGTGTTGATGGCTGCATGGGTGTATACATATGTCAAAACTTATCAAACTGTGGAAATTAAATGTATGCAGCTTATTTGTCAATAATAACATCAGAGTGTATTACATGATACATTTAAACATTTTTCATGAATATTTTCAGTACAGCTGTGTGTGTGCATCTGTGTGTTTGTAGAAATTGCATTTACATATCCATTCTCTCTTTAAAACAACATATTTTCCAATGTATTATTTTTTGCTTTTGTTCTTCTTGCTTTCTGTAGACATGTTTTTGTTTTGTTTTGTTTTGTTGGTTTGTTTGTTTTATGTTTTTGCACTCTCCTTATGCTTCTCCTCCTCCTTCTCCTAAATTCTGGAGTTGAATGCATAATTCATTTATTTTTATTCTCTTCATTTTAAGAATAAAATAAGTTTAGGTTACAAATGTACTCATAAGTAAAGGTTTGGGATAGTCTCATATATTATTTTAATATAGTGTTTGCAATGTAATTGGTTTGTTTGGTTTTCTTTTTTGACATTTACATGGTTTGGTTTTGTTTCCCCGCCCACATCTCATTTTGAATTGTAATCCCCAGGTGTCCATGGAGGCAACTGCTGGGAGGTGATTGGATCATGAGGGCAGTTTTCCCATGCTGTTCTCATGATAGTGAGAGAGTTCTCATGAGAACTGATGGTTTTAAAAGTGTTTGGCAGTTACTCCTTCATTCACTCCTCCCTCCCACCTCCTTGTGCAAAGTGCCTGTTTCCCCTTTGCTTTCTTCCATGATAGTAATTTTCCTGAGGCCTCTCCAGCCATGTGGAACTGTGAATCAATTAAACTTCTTTCCTTAATAAATTACCCAGTCTCTGGTGTTTCTTTATAGCAGTGTAAAAATGAATCAATACAGAAAATTAGTACTGAGGTAATGAGGCATTTCTGTAAGATACTGGAGAATGTGGAAGCGAATTTGGAACTGGGTAACTGGAAGAGGCTGGAACAGTTTGGAGAGCCTAGAATAATACAGAAAGATGTGGGAAAGTTTGGAACTTCCTAGAGACTTGTTGAATGGTTTTGAGCAAAATGCTGTTAGTGATATGGACAATGAAATCCACACTGAGGTAGTCTCAGATGGAGATAAAGAACTTGTTGGGAACTAGAGTAAAGGTGACTTTTGCTATGCTTTAGCAAAGAGACTGGTGGCATTATGCCCCTGCCCTAGATATCTGTGGAACTTTGAACTTGAGAGAAATGATCTAGGGTATACAGTGGAAGAAATTTCTAAGCAGCAAAGCATTAAAGAGGTGACCTGGATTATTCTGAAAGCATTCAGTTTTATGTGTGCACAAAGAAATGGTTTGAAATTGGAACTTATATTTAAAAGGGAAGCAGAAGATAAAGGATTGGAAATTTTGTAGCCTGACCATGTGGTAGCCAAAAAAAAACAAACAAACAAAAAAATTTCTGGCAATGAATCCAAGTCTTCTGCAGAAATTTGCACAAGTAATGAGGAGCCTAATGTTAATAGCCAAGACAATGAGGAAAACATCTCCAGAGCATGTCAGAAATCTTCAAGGCAGCCACACCCATCACAGGCCCAGAGGCCTGGGAGGAAAAAATGGTTTCAAGGGCCGGGCCTAGGGACCTGCTGCTCTTTGCAGCCTCAGGACTTGATGCCCTGCGTCCCAGCTGCTCCAGCTCCATCCCTGGCTAAAAAGCACCAGGGTACAGCTCAGGTCATTGTTTCAGAGGGTGAAAGCCCCAAGCTTTGGCAGCTTCCATGTGGTGTTGAGCTTGCACGTGCACGAAAGTTAGGAACTGAGGTTTGGGAGCCTCTGCCTAGATTTCAGAGGATGTATGGAAACACCTGGATTTCCAGGCAGAAGTCTGCTGCAGGGGTGGAGCCCTCATGGAGAATCTCTGCTAGGGCAGTGCAGAAGGGAAATGTTGGGTCAGAGCCCCCACACAGAGTCCCCACTAGGTCACTGCCTAGTGGAGCTGTGAGAAGAGCCTCTGGGCCCCAGAATGGTAGATCCACCAACAGCTTGCACCATGTGCCTGGGCAAGCTGTAGACACTCAACATCAGCCTGTGAAGGAGCTTCTCAAGACTGTGGGAGCCCACCCCTTTCATTAGCGTGCCCAAATGTGAAACACGAAGTCAAAGGAGATTATTTTGGAGATTTAAGATTTAATGACTTCTCAGTGTGGTGATTCCTCAGGGATCTAGAACTAGAAATACAATTTGACCCAGTCATCCCATTACTGGGTATATACCCAAAGGATTATAAATCATGCTGCTATAAAGACACATGCACACGTATGTTTATTGTGACACTATTCACAATAGCAAAGACTTGGAACCAACCCAAATGTCCAACAATGATAGACTGGATTAAGAAAATGTGGCACATATACACCATGGAATATATGCAGCCATAAAAAATGATGAGTTCATGTCCTTTTTAGGGACATGGATGAAGCTGGAAACCATCATTCTCAGCAAACTATCACAAGGACAAAAAAGCAAACACTGCATGTTCTCACTCATGGGTGGGAATTGAACAATGAGAACACATGATCACAGGAAGGGGAACATCACACAGTGGGGCCTGTCATGGGGTGGGGGGAATGGGGAGGGATAGCATTAGGAGATATACCTAATGTTAAATGACAAGTTAATGGGTGCAGCACACGAACATGGCACATGTATACATATCTAACAGACCTACACATTGTGCACATGTACCCTAAAACTTAAAGTATAATAAAAAAAAAAGATTTAATGACTTCCCTATTGTATTTCAGACTTGCATGGGCCCCGTAGCCCCTTTGTTTTGACTAATTTCTCCCATTTGGAATGGGAACATTTAACTAATGCCCATACCCCCATTGTATCTTGGATGTAACCAACTTATTTTTGATTTTACAAACTCATAGGTGGAAGGGGCTTGTGCTTGTCTCAGATGAAACCTTGGACTTGGAATTTTGAGTTAATGCTGGAATGAGTTAAGACTTTAAGGGACTACTGGAATACCGTGATGTGTTTAGTAATGTAAGGACATGAGATTCACGAGCAGCCAGGAGCAGAATGATGTACTTTGGCCCTGTGTCCCCACTCAAATCTCATCTTGAATTGTAATCTAATTGTAATTTTCAGGTGTTCAGGGAGGGACCTGGTGGGAGGTAACTGGATCATGGGGGCAGTTTTCTTCATGCAGTTCTCATGATAGTGAGGGAGTTCTCATGAGAGCTGATGGTTTTAAAAGTGTTTACCACTTCTGCCTTTGTTCACTCTTCTCTCCTGCCACCTTGTAAAAAAGATGCCTGCTTCCCCTTTGCCTTCTGCCATGATTGTAAGTTTCCTGAGTCCTCCCCAGCCATGTGGAACTGTGAGTCTATTAAACCTCTTTCCTTTATAAATTACCCAGTCTCAGGTATTTCTTTATAGCAGCGTGAAAACAGACTAATACAGACCCAAACACAGATCAAGAGAATATTTTAAAACTTTCTCTTACTGAACTTTAATTTTAATTTTAGTGAGTTGTGATAAATATATTAGTCTTTGTTTTATAATAGAGAATGTCAACCCAGTTATACTTATTATATCTTTCTGTGTTAATACTCCTTAGAGGTTATTTTTATGTACTCTGATATTTGATTATGTTTTCTTTTTTCTTTCTATTTATAGCTTTTTGGCATTATCATTTTTATTTTAAAAATGATCTTATTTTCCTTACCTATAAATGCCAAAAATAAAATTCTTTCTACTGACAACCCTGTAAAATAATTTTGCTCTTTTCTTATTCTATTACTCAATCTTATTAACATCATCTATGATTGAAATTGAGAATCTATTTTATAAGATTCTTATGATTCAAGGGTTTATTTTTAATATTTGCATTAAATTTTCTAAACATTTATAAATAATTAAAATATGAGTCTCTGGTTTGTTAGTTTTATTGCTTATTTCCAGTTCATTTATTTTGCTAATTACTGAGTTGTTTATTTAGTCTCTTTTCTTGGAGAGCTTTGGTAAATCTTTGATTTGTGCTTTAAGGAATATTATCTATAAAGTATATTTTCAAACCTTTGCAAGTCTGTTATTTGACTGGTAGACTCAACCCTTTCTTCAATTCAGGAAAGATTTTATTTTCCCATTGTTGATTTGATCACACCCTTTCTACAGAATGCTCTCTACTGTGGGGGTCTGTTCTGCAGACCCCAGCTTGCATGACGGATGGATAACGTACTCAAACACCAATATTCAGTCAAAGAGCAGCTAGGGGTCCAAGCCACTCACAGACACCAAGGAAGGTGCTGTAAAGAGTCAGAGGCAATGGCCCTGACTAGCTGGCCCTGCGGGCATTTATTTAACATGGTTGACTTTGAGTCAGCACACCTGTGGGTAATTAATCTGGTCACCCCTGCCCCAGGAGAGCCGTCTTGCCCATGAGTGATCAAAGGTTAATTTTAGGACCACATGAGTAAGCAAGCTCTTTAGATAAACTCCTCTACATTCTTATGTATCTATGCCCTGAGCTTTTAAGAGAACTCAGCTGCCTTCAGCCAAGACTTTTACTAAAGCTATGCAAACCTCTTGGCCTTCCAAGAAGGTTTGTGTTTATTTCCTCTAAAATCTTTCCCACCACCATGACTGAACCCCCATACTATGCTTTTCTTCTTGACTTCCCATTAAACTCAGCTCATTCTATCTTCAATCTATGTCCTGGGTAGTCTCAATTTGCCTCTCAGATTCCTTCTCAGCCCTCCTCTGTCCTGTTATGTTTCTTAGGATGCTGATCTCTATGGTCTACAGCATCTAGCTTAGCTTCTTTTGCTCTTTGGGTCTGATTGACAAAAGGAAACAGAAATAGATAAGAGGAGATGGGGATTGAGGTTGAGGTGTTTATTCACCCTGCTTTCTTCCTAACAGAACTTGGTTGGAATAGAGGGTGGCATTCCTCTACCAAATATCACAGCTCCTTTTGGGTGGCACCTTTTCCATGGCTAGTGGGAGAAAATAAATAAACAATGTAATATAAACAACATATAAATTAAATAATTGCAACTTTAATTTTTTTTTTTTTTTGAGACAGAGTCTCAGTCTTTCACTCAGGCTGGAGTGCAGTGGTGCAATCTCAGCTCACTGTAAGCTCCGCCTCCTGGGTTTACACCATTCTCCTGCCTTAGCCTCCCGAGTAGCTGGGACTACAGGTGACTGCCACCACGCCCAGCTAATTCTTCTGTATTTTTAGTAGAGTCAGGATTTCACTGTGTTAGCCAAGATAGTCTCTGTCTCCTGACCTTGTGATCTGCCCACCTCAGCTGCCCAAAGTGCAGGGATTACAGGCATGAGCCACCACGCCCGGCCAACTTTAGTATTTTCTATGAGTCAATAAATGGTGTACTGTGATAGAGAATACCTTCAGTAAGCTACTTAGAAAGCACAAACAGAGGAAAACTTCCCTCTGGAGGTGACTTTTACACTATACAATGAATAGGAACCAGCCAGATGAAGAACGAATATTCTAAGTAAAGAGAACTGTAAGGCAAAGACTTTTGGATAGTCTGGGACTGAAAAAAAAAAATCCTGCATGACTGACACATAGTAAGAAAGGATGGTCATGGCATGAGATAAGTATAAAGATAAGAATTTAAAGTGCAATGGAAAGCTATTTCCAGGGTTGTTAGCAGGAAGAGATGGATGTTTTTATAGGGTTGTTCTGAATCCTCTAAAAAGGGTGAAAGTATTGTAGAAAGGCCAAAGAGAAAATGCAGTCCAGTTAGTGGGCTATTGCAACCATCTGTGTGAGAGATCTGGTTTGGATTCGGGTAGCACAGTATATTTTTTCAGATAGATGTGCTGACTTATTGGATGTGAGGGTGAAGGGGAAAAAGACTTCAAAGCTTCTTGCTGGAGCAAATGGAACAATTTACAATGATAGAAAAGATAGGGGTAAAACAGGTATGCCTTATGGAGGTGTTGAGAAGATGGAATATTAGACAAGTTCTAGAAATATAATTTGAGCACTGTTAACACATAAATGATGTTTAAAGCAAGAAAAGATCTGAAGGAAGAATGCCGATAGAAAAGGGAAAATGATTCAAGTTCAATTGCTGAAGAACTTCAGCACTGAGAGGTCTCCTACAAGAGCTGACAGTGGAGGAGCTGGAGAAGAATGGTCAATATTATAAGAAAAATAACCAAAAGAATATAATGTAAAAAACCTGAGAATGGAAAGAGTCATAAAGAAGGCAGTGAACAACTGTTATCAAGGATAGCTGCGAGGTCAAGCAAGAAGAAAAAAGTATCCTTTGAGTTTCACAATAAGGAGATAATCATTATTTTCAATAAAAATACTGACAGTGGAGAAGTTGGGACAGAAGCCAGATGACATAGGCAGAAGCATGAAAATTTGGTGAGAAACTGGAGAAAATGAGCTTAAGTAACTCAAGACATTTTGCTATAAAAATCAGAAACATGGTGTGAAAGCTGTGGTAAAATGAAGCCCCTTATTTAATTATTTTTAAAAATAAAAGAAAGTGTAGAATGTCTTTAGGCTTATGAGAATATTCCAGAAGGAAAAAAAGTTATTGATGCAGGAGAGAAAGGGGAAATTTGTGGAAGTAAAGTTCTTGATTTGACTAGATGGAATAGAAGGCAGAGCATGGGTGGAAGGATTGAGAGACTGATCTTTGATGTGGAGAGGAACATGTCCTTCACTATAAAAAGAGAGAAGAAAGTGTAAGTAAGAACCCAGACAGGTTTGTGTGTTTGAAGGGAAGGTATGAGGGAGTTTCCAAACTGATGTTCATGATATTCTCAATAAAGATAAGGTGAGATTATTCACTAAGTAAAATATGTAAAATGTTTTTAAAATAAAAAAATTTTTATTCTTAAACAATAACAATTACTCACAAATGGGATATGGCTGTTTTTTGGCCACTGCACAGCCTCTTAAACTTTGGAATCAGATTACATACTGGCATCCTCATTTCCTGTTCTACATTGATTTTAGCATGAGTCTTGCTGTTGTAGAATGTTCTAAGTGAAGGCGTGAAATAGCTCAATTAGTGGGAAACAACATTAATTTGGAATATGTAGTCAGATTGTTAGAGGCTATTGAGTGTCCAAGTGGAGTTCTTCAATCATCAATTTGAAGTGTAACTACTTAGACAATTTTATTTTTCCTGATTGCTTGGGTGCTGATACAGAAAAAAAAATAAGTAGCTAGGTTGATCCAAGGCTTGAAGTCTGGAATGTATAGCATCCATCCAATCTGCTTTTCATTGCCTCCTTTACAATTTTAAATTCAGGAATCAGATTTCCATGAAAACTTTCTTAGTCTCATAGCATGATTATTTTGATTTCCTATTCTTAGTCCATGAGCACAATGCTTTACTGAACCTTTATGCCACATAATAAAGAATTTGATATACTTTTCTTTTTTGCAGTAATTCTATGAGGAATGGTGGTCATCTGCTAATTCCTCAAGAAAATTAAAACAAACCTCTGTTGAATGCATATGTTCTTTTGTCTGTTCAGAGGTTGCTTTTTAATAACTCTTTTCTAATGCTTATAGAGGGAGATCTATGAGTGTCAGAAATGGGAGTTTAAATATGTTCTTTCAGAGATCATGTAAATCTCTGTTCATTTTTTATGATCTGGAGAAACAGAGAAGAAAAAATAGAGATTATTGTAGCTAATTGCTACTTTGGAAATCTCAAAGTGCACAGAGAGTGGGGAGAGAAAGAACTAGATGAAGTTGTTATAGGAACCTCCACTTATGTAAGGAATGATTTCTGTCATGATTTTTATGGTGTCCAGGGGTTAATCAAAGCAGAATCTCCATTCTTTACCTGAAAAGATTCCTTTATTAGGAGCCCAGTGCAGTGGTGTCGACACTCCTCATCAGTTGTGACAGACCATAGAGAGGGTAAATCAGGCTGTAAGAACTGTGTGCTTTGTACTTTCTGTGGTTCTGGAACTCATTATGCTTCCTGATACTATGGAGGGGTCCTTCTGGGCTGATTCTCGCTTCTCCTCCACTCCTCACTCATTGATTTAGGGAGTGGTAGCAGGTTGCTGCCAGGTGTTCTGTTATTCCCTTCCCAAACAAGGTTTAGGGTGGGCTCTTTTTCAGTCTGTTCATGTCTTCACAATATTCAGAGAAATTCTGCAAATATTCTCACTTGGGAATATTACTGCTCTCCAATTTCTGGGGTTAAGGGGACTTTTTCTCTATTGTTATTTGAGATGGTTATTTGATGGGAATCTGAGCATGAGGGAACATAGTGAACACCTTTTGTTCAGGAGGCCCTGCATCCAGTCACATTTTTATTCTAACTATAAACCACCTTTTCTGTGGGGAGCCAATCTTTGTTCTTGTACTTCAGAAACAAAAAGGAAGTTACTGCAAAACTTTTGCTGTAGCTTCTGGGAAGAAGTCCTTGCCCTCTCCCACAGAATCTGCTCCTGGGAGAAAATGGTGTTAGAGGTGCTATATCAATGCTGCTTGCAATCATGAAGAGAGAGGCTACGAGTAGACTTGACATAGTCCGCGGCAAAATCTCAAACTAGAGGCCTGGTGCTTTTGAGTTTTGGAACGCTGAAAGTTCTATTCTATAGACTGTCCTGGTATGTGAGGCAATTAAGGCCTCTTTTGACTCAAGACAGTTTGACTTGAGTTCCCTTTACTTGTAACTGAGTTCCTAATTGATTAACAAAGAGACTAAAAGCTGAACTCATCATAATCTTACATGGAAACCTTCATGTTTATTTAGTTTTTACAAACTGCTTTAATATTTCGAACATATTCCATTTTACATAATTTAGCATTTCACACTGAAATCAATTCTAAAACAACTGATTTAAAGTCAAATAAATGTAACTTTGAATTTTATCTTTATAAATCAAATTATATATCAAATTTTATCTGTATAATCAAATTCAAGTAACAGCTAAATACTGTTAGCACTATTAATATCTTAGCTAAATATCCTTTTAACAGGTCAGTGGGAAGTTGTTTTGCCAATAAATATATTCTAAAGCTTATTTACCCATTTATTCTCCTGTAGCCCCACAATTTACTATAAATGTAAGAAGTTCCAAAATGAGGCAAATGTATCTGAAATATTCTCACTCATTCTTTTCTGCAGAGTGCCCATGTAGTGCACTTGTTTCAAACTTGTTTCTACTACTCTTTAAAGAGTAGTACTCACTGAAAATCTGAAAATGGCCATGAATTATAAACATAACCTTGGACACATCAAAGAACGAAATTATATTTCTACCTCCCAACATATATAAAAAATGAGTTTCACATGGACAGAAAGAACTAAGCATGAAAAGCAAGTTTTTAATCTGCTAGTAGAAGAAAATATAGCTGCAAATCTTTATGTTTTGGTGGAGAAAGGTTTTTAAAACAGGATCCCAAGAGCACAAATCAAAATAGTAAGATTTGAGTATAGCAAGAATTACTCCTTCTGCATAATGAATAGTCCCATAAACAGAATGAAAAGACAATCATTAAACTTAAAGAAAAAATATTTTCAATATGTACAACAGATAGAAGACCAGTCTCTAGAGTATATTAAAACAGATTTTAAAGATCAAAAAGGAAAAGACTACCCAGATAAAAATAGGAGAAAGACAAGAA
Organism: Pan troglodytes; assembly: GCF_028858775.2. Taxonomy (NCBI): domain Eukaryota; kingdom Metazoa; phylum Chordata; class Mammalia; order Primates; family Hominidae; genus Pan; species Pan troglodytes. The sequence goes on from NC_072402.2 coordinate 70,409,117, forward strand.
CAAGCAATTCACAGAAGAAAAAACTCAAATAACCAATAGACACATAAAAAGATATTCAACTTCATTAGACATCAGATAAATACAAATGAAAGCAAAAATTAGATTTCACTATTTATCCATTAAAGTCAGCTAAGTGTTTTGAAATGTATTATATCAAGAGTTGGCAAAACACGGAAGTTTTCATTACATGCTACTGGGAGCTTAAATTATTACAACTATTTTGAAGAACGTCATTAAGGGTTTAGTAAAATGAAAAAGGCATATAACTTGTGTTCCAGTAACCTGCACCTACTTATATAAATCTTATACATGTATAAAAGAAAACATATATAAAGATATCAATTGCAGAATTGCTTATAGTAATAAAAATATAAGACAATATGTCTATCATGGCCATAAAAGGTTCCAGTTGCTGCCCTCTGAATTAACCACCACCTTCATGCTAAAGTCTGACTTCCCACAGGCTTCTTTCAGCCAGTGATTGAGCACAGAGAAGATACTAAGGCAGGCCTATTCCTGGGAAATGTGTGACTTTTCTGCAGGTGACTTTGGCTCAAGGATTTTCTATGAGACTTGCTGAAACTTTTGTGGAAATTCATTGCAGTCTGGCTTTTTTTTCTTCCCTCTCTTCTTAATAGGGGCCAGACATGCATCCTAGTCTGATGGTTCTCCCAGCCTCCTAAGGCTTTCTCTATATTTTCCGTCAAAGATAGGTTTCCCCAATAAATCTATTTTATATCTGGTCCCATCTTGACATTTGCTTCTTAGAAATCCTCAGCTAACACAAGTGGTGCCAGAAGCGGTTTGACCACACAGGTGGTATGATGAGAATCTGGGACTAGTTTTCTCACTGCCTGGTAGGCAAAGAGGATGCTGTCCTAAGTGAAATGTGGGATGTAGATAGACCTGGCACTTGGTAGTGGTACAACACTACAAATTTCACTGGTGATGACCTGAAAAAACCTCATTAGTAGAGAGGAATGCCTTTGCAAGTGTAGTAATTCAGAAATTTAAAAGACATTGGTGGTGATGGGGATAGCAGAGCTAATTGCTTACTACTAAATTGCCTTGCACAAAGCTAATGAGAAACTGAGATCCATTAATATGTAGTCACCGGTTAATTTTGAGGGCCAGAGTGCCTCATTGGTAAATAACAAAAAGCCCCATATCTTATGAGATTTCTGATACAGTTGAGCCGTAAATGGTAGTTAGAGTTGCTTAACTACAAAGGTGTTTGGGTGTTCAACCAAGGCAGAACTCTTACACTAACAGACCCTGTTTGGGCAAACCTGAGACTATGAAATACTGGATGGGGACATTTGGATGGATAACCCTGAGGATGCTGGCTCTGCAGACTCCTCTGAACCCTCACAGATTAAAAAGGTGACTACACTTCCCTGGTAAGAGGGAAAGTAAGAGGGGGTAAGAATTGCCCCCCACTTCCTTTCCTGGCTGCTAAGTCAATAACTGGCAAGGTCTGCCTGGGGAAGTGCTGGATCTGAAAAGGGAGAGAAAAGATTACCATAGAAGGAGCTACAGGAATTTGCTATGTTGTATTGGCAAAATCCATTGGAGTACCACTGGGATGTTGAGGGTACATGGTCAAGGGGGCCAGAATGTAAAACTAGATAAGCAATAATTTATTGACTTAGGGTTAGTTTCTCAAGACACAGGATTTATCACCCTGGCAAAGCCTCAAGTGATAGATCACAGTCATTGCTAGCGTGGCTCTTATAAGTCTGCAAGAAATAATAACCAATGCTGAACAAAATAGAACTGCCCAAAATGCCCTGTCAGACAACATATAAAGGAATGAAGAGGTTCCAGAAAGTGGGCATACCAGAATGGATATATTATATTATATGAGGCCAGAAAAGCCAACAGAATTTGATATTTCACAAGGGTCTAGAGGACATACCATTCACCAAAACCATCAAGAATGCACTGGTGAGGACACCAGTCAAGACTACCAGAAGAAGGTGAGGGGAGTAATGGCTCTCTTTTGCAGGCCAGGCCTGGTGGTAGTGGAGATGGTCACAGAGCTGGGCTTAATATCATTGGAATGGTGGGACCTGTAACAATAAAAGCGAGTTGGCAGCACTTACCTGATAGGAGCCATGATAATGAAATTATCATGAGAGGCAAAGTTATAGAGGCAGCTAAGAAAGGTTGACTGACAGGGAGTTGCAGAGCTGGTAGATAGAGTGTGTTAATTCCAGAGGCATACGGAATGTCCCTCCGGAGAGGGACAACCAACAAATGTGCTGCTTAACATGTACAACAACAATAGAAAGAAGGAATTCTGGAATTATGGTTGAAGTTCAACTCCCAGTGAGCATATTACGATTATCCCCCCATTACCTGAATGTATAGTTATGGTTATTATACTTCACATTGGAGTTACACTTTTCTTCCTCCAAACCCCAACACACAGTTTGGTCCTTTGCCTATGCAGTAAGAGTCACCATAGTGGAGAAAGTCAAGCAGAAAATGCTGAAACTGCCCCCTACTGTGGTTAAAAGAGTAAATCAAAAACATGACACTTGGGTGAGATAGCAGAGCTAGGTGTCTCCAGTTAAAAACCTTAGAGATGCAGAGATAGTGTTCCCTATCTTATTTTCATTAACTTTGCCAGTCTGGCCTCAGCAGAAACTGGTTGGATCCTGGGGAATAACTAAAGACTACAGCAACTAAACTGTGTAATAGCCCTGGTACAGTGCAGCGCTTGGGTAGCAAGAAGGGTATTGTTGCTAGAACAGGTTAATAAGACATCAGGTACGTAATATGCAGTCATTCATGTAAAAAACACATTCTTTTCTGTCTGTATCAGAAGAGAGGATCAGAAACTGTTTACATTTATGTGAAGCAGATGGTAATATTCATTTGCAGTATTGCCTTAGGGCCCTGTTAAGTCTGATTTTTGTCACATATGACCTAAGTAATCTGGATGGCCTGGATATGCCACAGAACCTCACACAGATCTGTCCTATCAATGATATATGCTAATTGGGCAAGATGAGCAAGAGGCGACTAATATGCTGGAAGCCTTGGGAAGATACACACGTTGTGAAGGGTGGCATATAAACCTTTTGAAGATTCAGGTACCTGCTTTTCAGTGAAGATCTTAAGAGACCATGGTCAACAGCATGCTATGATACTCCATACGAAATAGAAGTCAAATTACCGTAACATGCCTTCACCGCCATAAAGAAGAAAGCACAGTGCTTGGTGGTCTCTATTGGTTCTGGGCTCACTGTGAGCTGGACTTCCACTACCAGGGTTTCCCAGCTGGGGAACTGGTACATGGTGTAGGTATTAACCTAGCTAGGAGAGGTGGGAAAGGACAGTTTTGTTTTAGGGAAGAGAGAGATGTGGGGCTGCAATGCATACAATATCCAACCTCAGACAGGAATAGTCCCAAGATGGAAAAGACTGTTTCTGTGTAAATGAGGCCAAATAATCCTATCTGTTTATGGAAAAGAGTTGCAGAGGTAGGAACCTAAAAAAGCATTCTTCTAGCATGACACTTCTTAGTTGGAATGTGTGACAGTTTTTGAGTAGTGTTATTTCACTAAAGCCATTTTAGACATTGATGCAAATATTGCTTATTTACCTTATATTCTTTCTAACCTTCACTGACATTTTATAATGACATTGCAAGCTGTTGTTTACTCATCAAAGAGTAGATGTTTGCTCATGAAGATAAGTTTATGAAAACATCCTACATTAAGTAACAAATATTTTCAGTAAATCAGAGAAAATGTTGAACCACAAAAGATGATGGCTATGTTGAAATCCAAGTATAATTAAAGGGCAGTAGGTTGAAAGCCCTATATACCGTTTTTGCATGTAATGCATTTCTATGATATGAAGATCAAACCTATTTACTTTTAAAGTTGTGAAAGGGCCTTTTAAAAACCACAGAAAGTGCTGGGTTTGGTGGCTCACGCCTGTAATCCCAGCACGTTGGGAGGCCGAGGCTGGCAGATCACTATGTCAGGAGTTCGAGACTAGCCTGGCCAATATGGTGGAACCCTCTCTCTACTAAAAATACTGTAGTCCCAGCTACTCAGGAGGCTGACACAGGAGAATCACTTGAACCCAGGAGGTGGAGGTTGCAGTGAGCCAAGATCATGCCACTGCACTCCAGCCTGGGCGACAGAGTGAGACTCCATTTCAAAATAAATAAATAAATATTAAAAAAATTAAGAAATAAAAACCATAGGAGAAAGGAAACTAGGGAAAGGGATTAGAGGAAGGCTTTCACTGTATATTCTTGAGTGCATTTTGAATTTTGAGCTGTATATATATTATCTATTTCAAAATAAATAAAAATTTTAAAACACAGAAATGAAAAATCATCTTATTCACAAAAGTCCCCTAAATTATAACATGCCTAGGAAGAAAATTTAGCAGGAAAGGAGCAGAACTTTTATGAAGAAAGTTACAAAATACACCTTTAAAACATAAAATCAGACCTGAATAAATGAAACTTGTGTTCTTGGATGGAAGATTTAATATCATAAAATATTAATCCTTTCCAAATTAATATGATATTCTAAGACAATTCCAATCAGAATTCCAATGGGTTAAGACAAAAGTATTTTTTAAAATTTAACAAAATATTAATCCTTTCCAAATTAATATAATATTCTAAGACAATTCCAATCAGAATTCCAACTGGCTAAGACAAAAGTATTTTAAAGTACATATGAAAGGAAGCATAATTGCTTAAGAGTAGCCAAGACAATTTAGAATAAGGAGTAGTGGTGAAGGAAACTAGTGTTATCAGATATTAAAAATTTACTAGAACAGAAGTAGAAAGGTATGCCATTGGAATTTATTTACATTTATTTAACAAACCATATGTAACTCTTATTATGTTAATAATTCTAAATGCTTTGCAAACATTAACTCATTTAATTCTTTTTTTTTTTTTTTTTTTTTTTTTTTGAGATGGAGTCTTGCTCTGTCGCCCAGGCTGGAGTGCAGTGGTGCTATCTTGGCTCACTGCAAGCTCCACCTCCTGGGTTCACGCCATTCTCCTGCCTCAGCCTCCCGAGTAGCTGGGACTGCAGGCACCCGCCACCACACCCGGCTAATTTTTTGTATTTTTTAGTGGAGATGGGGTTTCACCGTGTTAGCCAGGATGGTCTCAATCTCCTGACCTCGTGATCCGCCCGCCTGGGCCTCCCAAAATGCTGGGATTACAGGCGTGAGCCACTGCGCCCGGCCTCGTTTAATTCTTTACTCTTAGAGAGAGATACTATTATTGTTCCCATTTCACATGTGAAGAAACTGCGAAGCTTGCCCAAGGTCACATAGCCGATACATAGTGAAGTCTAGGTTCAAACATGGCCTTGATAAATATATTATGCAGTCTCTTAAAAGCAAATAAATCAGTGAGACAGATTAAATATTCTAATACACTCTGGTGTTGACACAACTGGTTCTTCAACAACACTCTAACTTGATTAGAATTCTGTATATATGGCCAGAGGTGGGGATCACCTGAATCTTTATCAATAATAGAACTGGGGAGCAAATTATAATGCATTAATGTATGAAACTTGGCCGGGCACAGTAGCTTATGCCTGTAATCCCAGCACTTTGGGAGGCCGAGTTGGGTGGATCACTTGAGGCCAGGAGTTCAAGACCAGCCTGGCAAACATGACGAAACCCCATCTCTACTAAAAATACAAAACATTAGCCAGGCCTGGTGATGCAGCCGGTAATCCCAGATACTCAGGAGGCAGAGGTGGGAGAATCGCTTAAATCCGAGAGGAGGAGGTTGCAGTGAGCCAAGATTGCCCCACTGCACTCCAGCCTGGGCGACAAAATGAGACTCTGTCTCAAACAAAGAAACAATGAAACACAATGCTACTATTAAAAAGGACTCATAACTACATCCACATTTATTGACCTTGCAGAATTGCTGCTTTTTTTAAGTAAAGAAAAACAAAAAACAACTTGAGGGATAATATGTATTACATATATATGCATTTTAATGAGGATGAAGTAATGCATGCAAGGACAAACACCATGGTGTTATCACTGGTTACTTCAAGAAATAGCGAATGAGAGAATGCAGGTGGCAGTGGAACTTATTAATAATTTCCATTTTTTTTGTTCTTGTAACAATTTTCACTTTTGAAATGAATCTAAAATAAATTTCAGACTTTATAAAAACTGGATATTTTACATGCTTTACTACATAAAAATGTTTGAAATTTCCAAACTTTTAATGTCTGCTTTTAGTATACAAATTTATCATTCATCCACTTATGTACTTTAAACAAAATACTGAAGTGTCTTGTACTTATTTGAGAAAATTTTCTTGTAAAATCAAGATTTTGTGCATGAAGTTAAATATAAAATACATTTTCTTTAAAAATAAACTTAATTCTGAAAAAAAAGCCCAGTTCCATCCTTCCCAAATAGGCCAATAGTATCTAAGTTTGTGCTGTGTGTGTGTAGTAAAAAGATTGAGTTATGACACTGCAGAAATTGTAAAGTAAAGGATTTAGTAAGAGGGGTACTAAATACAAAAAGAGAGAGATTGTTTTCTTTCTCCTGGATAATTTGTTTCTACTTCCAGAACCAGTATCCACTCTTCTCTGCCATACTTTCAGACCAGGTAGCTGACCTGTATGGACTGCATCAACGAAGTTATCTTGTACTCAGGCATCCAGTTGGGTTCACCCAATGGGAGATGTTGGTGATAAACTAGAGGCCATGAAGATAGAATGGCCTGGGTATTTATTCCCCTGGCTTTCTCTATTGGACTGACAATGGCTGTGTCCCTCCATTCTTCCTGGAGGGTGACCCTTGTCCCATGCTTCAGCTTTTCTTGGGTTTTAGGCTCTGCGTTTTCCCTCTACTCATTTATTTCCTCCTGTATAATCTTCAGGAAAACCATCTCTTAGGAATTTTCCTTAACCCTTCCCCCATTTTTATAGTCTTTTCAGTCACTCCTTTAAATATGACATCCAATTCCTGTTGGGACTCTTCCTAATATCCCACCCCTTACATGTGAGAGTAATCTACAGTTCAGTTGTCAACTGACTATTTTTTCCAATACATTTACTTTCCTCTGGTAAGACAATCCCTTTCTGAAACTTCAAACGCTAATTTCTTAGCTAAATCATATTTTATCTGTTCTAAATAACATAATGCCAAAACTCTGTGAAGATACATCTAGATAGCTAAAGAGAAAGAGAGGAAGAAGACCTAATGGTGTGATCATTGCCAACATATTTGATGGTGTTCAACAATTGGAATTCCAGAGGTCGTTAAATGCTTGACCTTTGCATGCCATTCACGGGGAGGAAATGGGAAGGAGTTTCATTGTATAAGACCTTGGCACTGACAGTGTTTGTCCTAACCGGTTCTAACAAACAAATTCTTTAACTGGAGATTGTTGAAGGACACCTTTGCTCAGCAATTTCCACTGTCTAAAAGTTATAACCACAGCAGTGAAACTCATTCCATGGCTGTTGATCATGGGAAAGGAATAAAGAAGTTATAGTGGAGTTGACAGAGAATAGCAATTGGGAAGTCAGCTCAAATCAGCTTTGGAAATGAATCTTAGCCATTTGTATGAAGCAATTATTTCAAAATGAATCTTTTCACTTTGAGGCATGTTTTACCTCACCAGTATTCTAAAAGTATTTGATAGCAAACAGGAACTACTTCATAGACTCTCTAGGGAAGATATGCCTGGCTCAGAATAGCAAATAAGGTACTTTTACTAAAAATTTTAATGGTAATGAAGAATTGCCTCTTGGAAATAGAGATCCTATGGGTTTCTACTTAGGGAAATTTTTCTGGACTTAGAAAATAGATAAGAAAACTTATTTATTTAACTAATGTGTTAGTAAAGTCTCTTTAGTCTTTTTTGTGAGACCCTAGGATAACTAAGATCAGTTGAAAAATGAATTGCAGAAAAATATTTCTTGGAGGTGAGAAGAAGGTGGGGAAGATTGTTTTGCAGGATTCTAATCTCCTTATTATTTGCTTTCTTGAATGAAAGAGGGCTTGCATTGATACTAAGTCAGAGAACTTGTAGGAGGAAATAGGAGTCAGGGTCTTCCCCATTTGGGCAGGAAGTTATAGGTTGGGGAAATACCTTGAGGTCAAGCTACTGGTAGTAAGGATAATGCATCCCAGCAATCTGTATTAAAATGTCCAGGCACTAACTAAATTTGAATGCTACCTTCACTTTTTTCCATAGGGAATTATTCAGTTTCTCCTACAAAAATAGGATTTTTGTTGATGCAGTTGCTGTTGTTTTTAAGACCACCTGGCCTATGAAGACACTATAAACCTTTCAAATTGGAACTGCTCCCAGAAAAACTCACCTTTTGTCAATTTCCACTACATTTCCCCTGTTCTTTGTATTTTCTAGAGAAAGAAGAGGCATTCAAAAATATACAAGCAGATGTACACATGGATTCTCATGAAAACCAGATAGTACTGAAGAGACAATGAAGATATACTGTTATAATTCGTGATTTAAGTGCCTCTTTTTTTAGAGCTGTTCTGAATCCTTTTAGATTTTGATCACTTATTTATCTTTCTATGTCTCTATTCTTTATCTCTATCTTTGTCTTTGTCTCTATCCCTGTCTCTGTCTCTGTATATATCCATGCTTTATCCTTCATATCAATTGTCTTTCATTGAATCTAGCCTAAAGATAGAACAGTTTTGTACTCATTTTCTTTGGAAACATCTTTACCCTGGAAGTGTGTCTCAAAGTATGGTCTGTGGACTATGCATAGCAGAAACACCTGAGAGGCTTAATGTAAAAATGAATGCTTCTGGGATCCACTTGATATAAACCAAATCTAAATCTCTGGGAATTGGGATACATATTTGCAAGCACACCAGGTAATTGTCACACATGAGGACATACATGACCTAGACATAATATTCAACATGAATAAATTATTTCAGAAAATTAGTGATTTCTTTCCATATGAGAAGAAAGTCCAGCAGTCATTTCCTTAATCAACAAATTTTTAGTAAATAATTACTATATAAAAGTGAGCAGAGCAGACTTTTAGACTAATGGGAGAGTAGATGATTGATCAATTATTGATCTAAAGAAATGTAAAATAAAACAACGTTATGATACGAAGTGTTTATAGAGTAATATAATATAGTGTATTAGTTCATTTTCATGATGCTGATAAAGACATACCCTAGACTGGGCAATTTACGAAAGAAAGAGGTTTAATTGGACTTCAGTTAATTAAACTGAAGTTTAATTAAATTCAGTGGCTGGGGAAGCCTCACAATCATGGTGGAAGGCAAGGAAGAGCAAGTCACGTGTTACGTGGTTGGCAGCAGTCAAAGAGAGAGAACTTGTGCGGGAGAATTCCTCTTTTTAAAACCATCAGGCCTCGTGAGATTTATTCACTATCACAAGAACAGCACAGGAAACACTTGCCCCCATGATTCAATTACCTCCCACCAGGTCCCTCCCACAACATGTGGGAATTCAAGATGAGATTTGGGTGGGAACACAAGCAAACCATATCACATAGAAATATTTAAGGCAGCTTAGAGTTCAGGGGAGACTTTCTTGAAGGAAATTACATTTAGGCTGAAAGAGGAGTCACCATGAACTAGGAGAAATACGGAGGGATCCCTTTTCTAGGCAGAAGGAATGTCATGTGCTAAGCCCTGCAGCAAGTCCAGTGCATGGCATCACCTGAGACAGTGGTGTGGGGATATTTGGCACAGAATGGGAAGGAGCCTGCCCATGTGGGGCTTGTGGAACATTTTTAGACTTTTTCCCAGATTGCAAAAATGGGCTTGTGGATGATGACTCTGTTTGCTAGGAAGATGCAGCATGATATATTAGACAGAGTATTGGAGAAAGAGATTAAGAGATTTCCCACCCTCTTCTGCCGCTAACTAGCTGTGTGACACAGTATAAACTACTTGGCGTTCATGACCTTTAACTTCCTTTTATCTGTAAAGCATGGATAATACACCTTACTGTACTTATGAGAACACAGTCAAGGGATGTGAATGTGCTTTGGAAAACATAATTCACTATAAGCATATGAAGGATGACTGAAATTTTACTGTATGCTTTTAAAGTAGTTTCTCTGCTTTAACCTTTATTGTTACCCAGAACAGGGAAGTTACTCATTTACGTAGCCCTGTCATGCACTCAGTTCTTGATCTTGGTTTCTGCTGGCTTTCATCCACTATATTTTTTAACTGCTCCTTTATAGCTCTGCCCATTATGGTTACCCTAGTTTCATCAGGTTTGGATGACCCATGTTCCAGTTTGCAGTTCTGAAAAAACACTCATCCTCTCCTTTCCCTTTAGCCTTTTTGTGGCTGTAAGACTCTTCAGCCTGATATGTTTTGCTCCAATCATAATTCAAACAACTGAATATGTATTTAAAACACGCAAACAATGCCCGTTATTCAAGTTTCCCTTTCTTAGCTGTGTGGTCTTAGAAAATTTTTGCCTGCCTCATCTTCAGTCTCTGATTTGGTTCCACTTTAAGGTGAAACATTAGTGCCCTTTGGTTCACATACCATTTGATTTCTGTGTCTTCAGAAACACTGCTAATGATTGAGTGATATATCTGAATTTCTCATCTTTCTTTATCCTGGCTATCTACACTATCCTAAGCAGCACAGACTTATCTTCCTTTTCATGCATATTTCAATTTAAAAATATGCAGTGATTTAGCTTCAACTTACTGTTAACTTCTCAGCAGGTATTTCAGAGTAGTTAAACCTTCTTATCAAGGTTATTCTGGTTACTATCATCGGGTGGCAGACCATGAAGGAAGTAAAGGTGAGTCTCTAAGGTCCTTGGAGAGCAAGGCTTTCTCATATTTCTTTCAAACTCTTCAAAGTACAGGGCTGAGCCTAGAGCTAGTTATGGGCCTGCTGCCAGATCAGTAAGTGAGTGAGGGGACAGCTCAGAATTATGCTTTCAAGGTTTCTACACCATAAGATGTAGCAGTGGCTGTCTTTATCTCACAGCAGCCTTGCAATTCAACAGCTTCTTCTAGCTCATTTAACCCTAATTCAGGTTTAATGGGGAACTAAACCTGCTAACTTTTCTGCTCTGCCCTAAGGCAGGATACCATTCCATGATTCTCTTAGCTTATGATGAACCTGTGCCTTCTCTAAGGGGATTTGTTCTTCATTTTATTCTGGAAGAGTCTCAACCTTAAGAGGCTTGACAATAATCCCCAAATGCTTTGTGTATGTTGCCTCATAAGGATTGAAAGAAATGTAAGCAAATTTAGGGCAGCCCTTCCATCTAAAATGTAATGTGGAATGTATATGTATTAAAATTTATCATGGTCCCCAGCTTATATGATTATGAAAATTACTTTTAGTTAACATATCCGATATATAAATGAAGTGAATGTGGGCCAGGAAAAAAAATGTAAAAGTCAGAGAGTGTCTCTTAGATGTCCTCTCTTCTCTTCTCTCTGAGCTTGACCTGAGCAGGAATTGATGTTAAGAGAATATAAAGATATATTCTGAAGAAGAATATATCTGCTATAAAAGGTCATTTATGGGCTCTTGGGCTTTGTCAGCACAGAAGTGCCTGAGTTAGTTCTAGCAGAGTCAAGGCAGTTGTTTAAGTAGTCAAAAGAGTTGAAGTGACTCAAAAAGAGTTGAAGTGACTGGATGCCTGTGCCATAGTGCTGTCATTTCAATTTTCCATTATTGGCTGAATAAGTTAAAAAATTAAAGATTAATCAATGAAACGCAAGTATGACCTAATAATCAAATTTGTGAAGTTATTAGTCCTAAGTGGTTGGATGGGAAATATAGAATATATAAGAACTCTGCCCTGGGGTCTTTTGTCCGAAAAGGTAGGAATTTGACTTTCTTTTAAGCAATATAATACAGACCAAAAAAATCAAACCAAAGGGGGTAGAAGAAAAGGACTGACCCAAGTAACTTTGGGAAACAGCTTTTTGACTGCAAACTATAAAGCTAATGATTAAAAAAACCTGTACATAAACACTGTACTGTAATTGGCAATTTTGTCCCTCACAGAGGTATGGGTTAGGAATTCTGAAACTACTTTATTTTTATACTATAGTTTATAAATAAGTGTGTGTGTGTATATACATAAAATTGATTAAAAAGAGCCATATTTCTCACTGTCAGAAGTAGAATTTGAAAATAAGAAAATGAAAAAAATAGATTAAACCCTATAGAGGTGGACTGATATCAGAGGTATCAATATGGAGTCCTTTTAAAAATATGTATACAGATACACATGTAAGCTTACTATATTAGCTTTATCCACTGAGAGTGGCTAGAATAGTCATACCTCAGTTGAAACGGGCACAATTAGCATGCAGATTTTGTTTTCTAAATACCATTCTCTAATAAGAGGAACCTGGACTCCTTGGAGAACTGTTTTATTCCAGAACTGAGCCAGAGAAAACACAAATTAGCTTGAGTATCTTGTGGTGTTTAAAATAAAGTCTTCAAAAAATTGTGGCATATCAAAAGGGCACAGGAACTAATCTATAAAAGCTCTCAATGACCAAATTTAGAACAACTTGAACAACAAAATAAATGATAATAGTACTAGATTATAACGCAAAATGAATATAAATGCATACCCATATAATTAAAAATAAAGACAAAGTGACAACTCTTCCTTATAGAAGAATTGCAATTAATAAATGTAAAAGGAATGAAACTAATACAAAAATTGCCATCAGAGCATCATAGTAAGAACTACTGCAGGCAAAGTCCATTATGAATGCTTACATTTATTTGCTAAAGTTTAGTCAAAACAGGATATTTGCATAATCTCAAATTATCTTTGTTAAAATATCTATTAATTACAAAAGGAAAAATAGAAACTTTCTAACCTGGCCAAGTGATCAAGGCTATTGTAATCAGTAATAGAATGAGGAGAGCACATCCCCTCCATGGTGGCCTTCGTGAAACTAGGTAACCACAATTTCATCAAAAGAAACCTAAGTCATGCAATATGGGAGAAGGCTAGGGGAAGGTCACAGACTGAAGGCGATCAAGGAGACATTACATCTAAATCAGGGGTGGGTAAACTATTTCTGTAAAAGGCCAGATAGTAAATATTTTAGGCTTTGTAGGCCATACAGTCTTTCTTACAATTATTCACTCCTATTATTTTAGTGCAAAATCTGTCAGAAATAACATGTAAATAAGTCACCATAGCTATGTTCCAATAAAGCTTCATTTACAAAAAGACACAATGAGCCAAATTTGGCCTTTGGGACCACGGTTTTCTGATCCCTGATCTAAAGGCAATGTGGCATTCTGGAACTGAAAAAGGACAGTTAGTGGATGAAACTGATAAAATCTGAATGTGTTCTGTTCCTTAGTTGATAGTATTATATTAAGGTTAATTTCTTAGTTTTCATAAATTCTTTATGGTTATATAAAAAATGTATATATTAGAGAAAGGTGGGGGAATGATATATAGAAACTGTACTATTTTGCAACTTTTGTGTAACTCAAAAATTATTTTAAAAAGACTTCTCAAAGCTCAATTAGCTTACTACGTATACGTATTCTTAGATACATGGAGGCAGTATTAGTTACTATAAGAGCAGTCAATGCAAACTTGGCAAGAAGTATATGTATAGGTCTGGTGCACTCTGAAACCTAATATAAATTGAACTATTATTCAGAGTTTTTTTTCCCCAAATCACTAAAATCTTTCCTTCTAAGTATTTTTATTTTTTACTTGTGGAAACAGATGGCCTGGGGACAATTAGGATGTTTTAGATATAACTTACATAAAAATTGTTCATTTGTAGAGAAATTTTTTTTCTCATAACTTTAAAGAACTACTAAAATGTGTATTTATGAACTTGTCAAAGCTGAGTTTCTTGTAATCATGGTTGTTTGACCCTTTGATTAATTCCAGGCTAAAGTGTCAAATCATTTTAAAAGTCTGGAGTCCTTTGCGTTGTTATTAACATAAAACGATCCTTCTCCTACACTTCCAAAGATAGTCAGACACCTCTACATATATATATATATCTCCTTAGATTTCATTCTACATTCCTTTTAAGTCTACTTAAAAATGCACAAATCTTTCTCCAAGAAATATAGAAATATGAGAGTGGTGTGTATGTGTGGAGGGAAGATGGGTGTGATATTTGGACTTAGGCTGCAATTGAAATGCCATTTTTTCCCTTGGTGGCAGTCATACATACACATCTGCTTAACTTTTTTTTTTCTATTTTTAAACCATATTTGGAGGATTTTACAAGGTCACTTAGCTTGGAAGTACCTGAACACGTAAGTCATCATTGAATCAACAAATCTTTATTAACTACTATGTAATAACTCTCTCTCAGACCTCACCTTATCCAGTGCAAATCTTGTTGATGTCAACTCTAAAATCTATCACAAATACAACTCTTTTCCACCATTTCCTCAGTCCCAACCTAGCTCATACTAGTTTCCACCATTATACTTGCCCAGGCTCCTGCACCATTTTTTCCTAGTCTCCTGCATCTGCTCTTCAGTTTCTTTTTCACGTAGCAGCCAGAGTGTTTTTGAAAACTGGATTTTTAAAACTGGAATTCAGATCACATAATGTTCTTGGTTAATACCCTCCTATATTTTCCCATTGCATGCATTAAAAATAAAACTAAAACCCTTTAACTTCCTTTCTGGTTACCTCTCCATTCTCTTCTTGGACACTTGTTCTTGTTATTCCCTTTTTCTGGAATGTTATTCCTCAAGATTTTTTTGTGGTTTGCTTGTCCTTATCACTTAGACCTCAGCTGAGCTGTCAGAGACGCCTCCTAAACTTCATATACAGAGTGGCCTCTGACATGTTAGTGTCTCTCTCATTACACTGTTTTCTTCATAGCACTTGCCACTCTCTGTAATTAGCTTGTTTCCTTTCATATGGCTATTTTCTCTGACTAGTCCCTTAAGGATAAGGACTGTATCTGTCTTGTATGCCACTGTGCTTCCAATGGCCAGAACTGTATCTAGCACAGGTAGGTGTTCAATAAATATTTCATGATAAAAATAAGTGAATGTGTGAACGAATTAATGTAAGGTATTGTACTAAGCTACATAACACATGTTCAGGATAGATTTCTGTTCTCAGAGAGTTTAAAATCTACTAACAGTCATATTGGGGAGCAAAAAGGAGCTAGTTTTCATGATATGCTAACATGAGAGGTCTGAAAATACAAGCGTCAGTTCATAGGAAAGACTGATGAATTCTGACTGATGAGATCAAAGCCCTACAATTCAAATTATACCTTAAAGGGTAAGTAAACTTTTAAAATGCAAAAACCCATGGCTGCAGATGGGATGGGCAGACTGCCCTTTCAATTTATTCCTCTAGGCCAAGATAGTAGCAGGAATAATGCCGTTCAGCAAATGCAGAGTTGGTCAGCAGACAGTGGGAAATGGGAGCCAAGAGACCAGGATTTGTTAAGTCAATTAAAAAGTCTTTCTTCTCAGTAAGTGAAATTGGAGGTATGGAAGTAGAAGAAATTTGGGGTAAGAAGAGGGAAAGTGAGTACAAATGAGAGTAAAATAAAGAGATTGATTTAATAAGTGGTAATCACTACCAGCAAGAGAGAGAGGAGTTTGGGGGGAGGTAGGAGAAGGACATGTGGTAGAAACTCATACTATTTTTTAGTCTTTTCAAGTATATTTTGAAACTAACAAACGTGAACATTCACTGGTAAGACATGTATACATATGTAACTAACCGGCACATCGTGCGCATGTACCCTAAAACTTAAAGTATAATAATAATAATAATAAAAAGAAAAAATATATTGTTTCAGTGCTGGGTACAGTGGCTCATGCCTGTAATCCCAGCACACTGGGAGGCCAAGGCGGGAGGATCGTTTAAGCCCAGGAGTTGGAGACCAGCTTGGGCACCATAGCCAAGGCCTTGTCTTCTGAAAGAAAAAAAAAAAAAGAATATTGTTTCAGACCAGAATGAAGAATTAGCAAAATTCAAAAAATTTTTAAAAAGAATATTGTTGTTTCAAATACTTTTCCAGCTTGTGATTTAGTTTTATTAATGACATTATTTTGAAGTATAGTAATTAAAAAATTGAATGGAAACAAACAAAAAAAAGGATTACAGAAACCAAGGAAAGAGAGGTTTGAGAATGAAGAATTGGTTAACAGGGTGAAAGAACCAGTTAAAGAGATCTGGGAATTGGATTTGGCAATCAGGAGGCTGTTGCTGACCTTCCTGGAAGCAGCTTTAGAGGAGCCCTGGAGGCAGATGCCAAACCCAGTGGGTTGAGGAGTGAGTGGCAGGTGGTTAAGTGGAAGGAACACAGTGAGGTTAGCCTTGTCTCTCAGGAAGTTTGGTGGTAAATGGAGTTACAAAAAGACTTTTTTGTCTCTTTTGGTTTTGTTTTCATTTTGGTGGATATATAGCCACTGTAAGTCATATTTAAAGTTATTTCTTTTGATGGTAAATGTTCTGAGTGTGGGGAGGAAAGCAAGTGGTGCCAGCCAATCTGACCTGTTTAATTTAGTAAATTTGGCTCATAAATATATGCCCTATGAAACTCATCCTTTGAAAATTTTTTTTTGTTTTTAATTTTTGTAGGTACATAGTAGGCGTATATATTCATGGGATACATGAGATGTTTTGATACAGGCATACAAAGTGAAATAAGCACATCATGAAGAATGGAGTATCCATCTCCTTAAGCATTTATCCATTGAGATGCAAACCATCTAATTACACTCTTTAAGTTATTTTAAAATGTACAGTTATTATTGACTATAGTCACCCTGTTGTGATATCAAATAGTAGGTCTTATTCATTCTTTCTATTTTTTTGGACTCATTGACCATCACCACCTTTTCCCCTTTAAGTCCCTCACTACCCTTTCCAGCCTCTGATAACCATCCTTCTATGCTCTATGTCCATGAGTTCAATTGTTTTGATTTTTAGATCCTACACATAAGTGAGGACATGTGATGTCTGTCTTTCTGGCTTATTTCACTTAGCATAATGATCTCCATCCATGTTGTTGCAAATGACTGGATCTCATTCTTTCTTAATGGCTGAATAGTACTCCATTGCATGTAAGTACCCCATTTTTTCTTTATCCATTCATCTGTTGATAGACACTTATGTTGCTTCAATCTTAGCTACTGTAAACAGTGCTGCAAAATACATAGGAGTGCAGATATCTCTTCAATATGCTGATTTTCTTTGTTTTGGGTATATACAGAGGAGTGGGATTGCTGGATTAGTCCATTTTCATGCTGCTGATAAAGGCATACCTGAAACCGGGCAATTTACAAAAGAAAGAGGTTTAATGGACTATACAGTTCCATGTGGCTGCGGAGGCCTCACAATCGTGGTAGAAGGCAAGGAGGAGCAAGTCATGTCTGACATGGATGACAGCAGGCAAAACGAGAGAGCTTGTGTAGGGAAATTCCCATTTTTAAAACCATCAGATCTCATGAATCATTCACTATCATGAAAACAGTGCAGGAAAGACCCACCACCGTAATTCAATCACCTCCCACCATGTTCCTCCCATGACACATGGGAATTGTGGGAGTTACAATTCAAGATGAAATTTGGGTGGGGACACAGTAAAACTATATCATGGATCATATAGTAGCTCAATTTTTAGTTTTTTGAGGAACCTCCAAAGTGATCTCCATAGTGGTTGTACTAATCTACATTCTCACCAACTGTTTAGAAGGGTTCCCTTTTCTCTACTTCCTAGATGGCATTTGTTATTGCCTGTCTTTTGGATATAAGCCATTTTAACTGGGGCGAGATGATTTATCATTATTGTTTTATTTGTATTCCTCTGATGATCAATGATATTGAGCACCTTTTCATGTGCCTGTTTGCCATTTGCATGTCTTCTTTTTAGAAATGAGTAATCAAATATTTTGCCCATCTTTTGGTCAGATTATTAGCTTTTTTCCTATAGAGGTGTTTGAACTCCTTATAAAGCCTAGTTATTAATCCCTTGTCAAGTGGGTAGTTTGCAAATATTTAACCCCATTCTGTGGGTTGTCTCCACTTTGTTGATATTTCCTTTGTTGTGCAGGAGCTTTTTAACTTTATATGATCCCAGTCGTCCATGTTTTCTTTGGTTGCCTATGCTTGGTGGGGTATTGTTCAAGAAATTTTTGCCCAGTCCAATGTTGTGGAGATTTTCTCCAATGTTTTCTTATAGTAGTTTTAGTAGTTTTATGGTTTGAGGTCTTAAATTTAAATATTTAATGCATTTTGATTTTATTTTTGTATATGGCAAGAGATACAGGTCTAGTTTCATTCTTCTGCATATGGATATCCAGTTCTCCCAGCACTATTTATTGAAGAGATTGCCTTTTTTCTAGTGTATGTTCTTGGCAGCTTTGTCAAAAATGAGTTCACTGTAGGTGTGTGGATTTGTTTCTGGGTTTTCTATTCTTTTCCTTTGGTCTATATGTCTGTTTTTATGCAAGTACCATGCTGAACCTCGTATGTTTGGACACTGTTTTGTTTTATGTTTTCTTAGATTTTATTTTCCCGGAAAGTTGCTTTTAAAAACTTTTCATGTTGGTTTGGATGAATTAAGAAGAAAATTTTTTTTACTCTTTACTCAAAATAGATTGGTAGGTAATTTAGAAAAAAGAGAGCAAGAAGAGAGAGATAGAGGATGTGTTGAGGGGAAGCATGAGTGATATTCAAATGATTTAAGGCAGCTGAATGAGACAGAGACTGAGAATCTAGGAGGGAAAGAAGTAAGAGCAGCCATAAACCCTGGCCGGCCCATTCTTACCTGCATATTTGTTCCTATCATATGAGGGGTCTCCAAAAAGTTAATGAAAAATAGTTATTATATATTTTAAAAAACTTTGCATGGATCTCAAAATATTTTTGCATCAAAATAAACTTGTACTAACTTGTTATATCATGTCTGGACAGAATCTAGTTTGAGGCACTAAGTATAATACATCAATTTTTAAAAAGCCCCTGTCAGAGCGACATGAATTCTGCTAACATTGAAGCAAGAACAAACATCAAAATTCATGGTGAAGTTTGGGTGGAAGAATGATGAAATTATTGATGCTTTACAAAAAGTTTATGGGGACAATACCCCAAAGGAATCAGCAGTTTACAAGTGGATAATGTAATTTAAGAAGGGACAAGATGATGTTGAAACTGAATCTTGCAGCTGCAGTCCATCCAGATTGATTGGTAAGGGAAAAAAACAATCTCGTTTGTGCCCTGAGGAGTGACAATTAACAGCATAAACAATAGACAACACTATAGAAATCTCAATGTATTCAGCTTACGCAACTTTGACTGAAAAATTAAGGCTGGGCAAACTTTCCACTCAATGGGTGCAAAAAGTATTGCACCCACAACAGCTGCAGACAAGAGCAGAACTCTCCATGGAAATTTTTAAAAAGTGGGATCAAGCTTCTGAAGCATTTCTTCAAAGAATTGTAAAAGCTGATGAAACATAGCCTTACCAGTACAATCCTGAAGAGAAAGCAAAATCATAACAATGGCTACCAAGAGATGGAAGTTGTCCAGTTAAAGAAAAAGTGGGCCAGTCAAGAGCAAAGATTATGGCAACAGTTTTGTGGGATGCTCAAGGCATTTTACTTGTTGGCTTTCTCAAGGGCCAAATAATGATAACATCTATTTATTATGAGAGTGTTTTGAGTAAGTTAGTTGAAGCGTTAGCAGGAAAATGCCCATTACATTTTCAACAGAGTTTTTCTCCACCTCAATAATGCTCCTGCTCATTCCTTTCATCAAGCAAGGATAATTTTATGAGATTTTTGATGGGAAATTACTAGGCAACCACTTTAGAATCCTGATTTGCCTACTTCTGATTTCTTTTTGTTTCCTAATCTTAAAAAATCTATAAAGGACATTCATTTTTCTTCAGTTAATAATGTACAAAAGACTGCACTGATATGAGTAAATTCCTAGGACCCTCAATTCTTTAGTGATGGACCAAATGGCTGGTATCATTTCTTACTAAAGTGCCTTGAACTTTGTGGAGCTTATGTTGAGAAATAAAGTTTATATCTTTTACTTTTTATCTTTTAATTTCATTTTTTTCATGAACTTTTTGAAAATCCCTCATATTACACAACATAGATCAGTCAACTGTCAAGTTTTGGGGAATTCAAAATCTTATTCAAACTTCAGATATATTTGAATGTCTAGCTTATTCCTTGAGTGTAAGCATCTTAACATCTCAAGAGCTGCATGTGGCACTCTCCCAGATCCATCTACCCTTACAGCATCCAGCAAGAGATCAGGTGCTTCTTGTGTTCTGTTCTGCTAAAAGCCATGACCAAGGTTCTCAGTAGCTCTAGAATTCCTGCTGCATTCTGAATTTCCATATGTGGTCTGAGACACTTTTTTATGACATGAAGGCGGAATCAATCATGACACTAATACTGTATCTAATATAAGCCCTCTTAAATGAATAATCAGGGACTAGAAGTTGTGTTGTTTCTATTCAACACCCAAAGCAATAGCTAATCATTTCAGTATGAAGGCTGTCAATGGAGCTGGTTGGACAACAAAGCCACTGAACACTGATTTATAAATATTTAAAGTAATTGAAGGAAATTACATTCAATCAGTTCAGAAACACATATCTGGCATGTAACACTATGTCCTGAGCACTTGGGTGTTTGTCATCAAAATAAAAAAATAGTCCCTGTTATCAAGGAGCTCTATCCAAATGATATATGTGAGATTATGGCCATGAGACAGGAAAAGCCTGTCTCTCAGACATATAAGGTGGTATCATATGACCCAAGGGAACAGATGCAATAGCCTAGAGATAGATCTATAAGAGGCACATCCATGCCTGACCTTTGTAAACCACATAGCAGGTATTGACAACTGTTTGGACATTGCTGTAAAATAAAGAGTATAGCAAGAGAGACTTGGATGTAAGAGTTCTTCTACTAGTTGCTCTGGCTACTGGGATGCTAATATGGTCCTGAATGTGATTATTCTGTTGCAGGGACAATTGTACAAGAGGAACAGATAAGGTGGTATTGTAATATTTGAACAGTTGCCAAAATGGAAGCAGAAGAATTTATGAAAACCATAACGGATAGGTGTAGTTACAAAAGCATTCTAGCACAGAGTATATTAAGATCTGCCCACTATTTCTATTCCTTCATTTCTTTTTAGTGCCAAATGCCTGTTGTGACCTCACCTGTGGAGTCAGTATCAGCCAGCTTATTAGATTATTATTTGTCTCCTTTTTACTGCACTGACGGCTCATGCCTTTTACTATGTCTGAGATCTGGTAACTAAGAATACCATTTTTTAATCCTTTTATTCAGATTTTTTTATTATTATTATACTTTAAGTTCTGGGATACATGTGCAGAATGTGCAGGTTTGTTACGTAGGTATACAATGTGCCATGGTGGTTTGCTGCACCCATCAACCCATTATCTAGGTTTTAAGCCCCTCATGGAATTAGGTATTTGTCCTAATGCTCTCCTTCCCCTTACCCCCCACCCCCTGACAGGCCCTGGTGTGTGATGTTCCCCTCCTTGTGTCCATGTGTTCTCATTGTTCAACTCCCACTTATGAATGAGAACATGCAGTGTTTGGTTTTCCGTTCCTGTGTTAGTTTGCTGAGAATGATGGTTTCTAGTTTCATCATGTCCCTGCAAAGGACATGAACTCATCCTTTTTTATGGCTGCATAGTATTCTATGGTGTATATGTGTCACATTTTCTTTATCCAGTTTATCATTGACAGGCATTTGAGTTGGTTGCAAGTCTTTGCTGTTGTGAATAGTGCGGCAATAAACATACGTGTGCATGTGTCTTTAGAGTAGAATGATTTATAATTCTTTGGGTATATACCCAGTAATGGGATTGCTGGGTCAAATGGTATTTCTGGTTCTAGATCCTTGAGAAAACACCACACTGTCTTCCACAATGGTTGAACTAATTTGCACTCCCAACAGTGTAAAAGCATTCCTATTTCTCCACATCCTTGCCACATTTGTTGTTTACAGACTTTTTAATGATTGTTATTCTAACTGGCGTGAGACGGTATCTCATTGTGGTTTTGATTTGCATTTCTCTAATGACCAGTGATGATGAGCTTTTTTCACGTTTGTTGACCCTATAAATGTTTTCTTTTGAGAAGTGTCTGTTCATATCCTTTGCCCACTTTTTGATGGGGCTGTGTTTTTCTTGTAAATTTGTTTAAGTTCTTTGTATACTCTGGACCTTAGATGGATAGATTGCAAAAATTTTCTCCCATTCTGTAGGTTGCCTGTTCACTCTGATGATAGTTTCTTTTGGTGAGCAGAAGCTCTTTAGTTTAATTAGATCCCATTTGTCAATTTTGGCTTTTGTTGCCATTGCTTTTGGTGCTTTAGACATGAAGTCCTTGCCCATGCCTATGTCTTGAATGGTATTGCCTAGGTTTTCTTGCAGGGTTTTTATGGTTTTATGTTTAAGTCTTTAATCCATCTTGAGTGAATTTTTGTGTAAGGTGTAAGGAAGGGGTCCAGTTTCAGTTTTCTGCATATGGCTAGCCAGTTTTCCCAGCACCATTTATTAAATAGGGAATCCTTTCCCCGTTGCTTGTTTTTGTCAGGTTTGTCAAAGATCAGATGGTTGTAGATGTTTGGCATTATTTCTGAGGCCTCTGTTCTGTTTCATTGGTCTATATATCTGTTTTGGCACCAGTACTATGCTGTTTTGGTTACTGTAGCCTTGTGGTATAGTTTGAAGTCAGGTAGCATGATGCCTCCAGCTTTGTACTTTTTGCTTAGGATTGTCTTGGCAATGTGGGCTCTTTTTTGGTTCCATATGAAATTTAAAGTAGTTTTCTTTAGTTCAGTGAAGAAAATCAGTGGTAGCTTTCTGAGAATAGCATTGAATCTATAAATTACTTTGGGAAGTATGGCCATTTTCATATGATTGTTCCTATCTATGAGCATGGAATGTTTTTCCATTTGTTTGTGTCCTCTCTTATTTCCTTGAGAAGTGGTTTGTAGTTCTCCTTGAAGACATCCTTCACGTTCAACTGCTTGAAGTGGGGTTCATTGATTTCTGCTTGATGACAGTATTTTACTAATGACCACAGTCCACCAGAATGAGGAACCAAAATAAGGTGGTAGCACTGGATAAAAAGCTAGTGGGAAAGGACAACTTACCTTTGGTCAAAAGCTGGTAGTTTTAGTCAAAAGGCTTCATTTTGACCTCATCAAATGAGCTGGTTTGCAGGTGTACATTTATTCCCATGTCACATATCTATGCCAAGTTCAGAATCAAACTATGTGGTATAGCTTACTAGTATTCTATAAGAGATGCCACTTTCTCGGAACTGATATCAAATTCTAAACCAGAGATTTCCACACCTTTCAACAAGTGTGTGTGTGTTTAGATTTTCTTCTCTCAACAGCCAGGATATTTAAACCTTACTCTTTAATCAAAATATACAGGCAGGCTATTTCTAGAACCCATCTCATCTATGTGTATTATGGGACCTCAACATTTACTCTGCTACCTTTAAATCACTTTTCTTATTTCTTTTAGACTTTCATCCAGCAAGTGAATATCAAGCACTGTCATCCCTCTCTGCCTACTAGTCAACGTTTTCAGCCTCCGTCAAGCAACCATCATTATATAAAAATAGAACTTGTTTGCAGATACATTTGAGTGTTTTATTACACATTTCTGCACCACTTAAAATAATGTAAGATGAAAAAATTAATATACTAATATTAGCAATAATGCAATTAAGATCAAGATGGAGAGAACATGAGATAGACCAAAGAATGTGGCTCTTCATTCTGGTTTAGATGCATGTTGCAAGGAAACTGGTTGATTATGCATTTAACTCTGAAGGACTATAAAATAGATTTTTTAAAATTTATGAAAATTTAGTCAAATATTACTGAAGATTATATAGCCAAACGATGGAGTGTTATAGTAAAGAAAATGAAGAAACTTTTAAAAGTTTTAGATTGAGATTTTGTATCAATAAAATAGTCCATTGATTTCCTAGAATCTTTCATTAGATTTTACATTATCTGATAGAGGTACAGCTTTCTTCAAACTCTTAACCATGAGAATTAGAGGGCAAGCCTTTCTCCTGTTAACTTAAAAAAATAATTTATAACACTACCAAAGTTATCATCATAATCTCCTTTCCATCTCTTGCAAATTATCATCTGTGGATCCATTTTCCTTTATTAAAATATTTTCTCTGTGTATTATATATGACTTCAGTTAAACTAAGAACTGGAATTTGAGGTAAAAAACAAATTTATAAAATTAACACTAATGGCATTTATGTTTAATCTTTATTGTTGAGATTCATAGATATATTGCATGACATTCAGGGGTTAAAATGCTGACAAATCCTTTCTGTACATAAAGAATTTTATAATTATTTTTTGTTCTCTGAGAGCAATCCTCCTCCACTGTCCTTTAGATAGTCTACTTGCAGTCACACTTTGAGGGAAGCTGTATGTGTAAAAGAAGTAAACCTCATCTAGAAGAAATATATGTTCCACAACTCCAAAAAGCTGACAACTTTATACTGTGTTTGAAATTGCCATGATTAGAGTCACACTTTTGGGTTAAATCTTTTATTACTGTACACAATGGAAATGAAGCCCATAAAACAAAAAATGTTAGCATTTTTAATGGGCATTTTTCTAAAATGTATTGCAGATGTCCCTCTATTTTTAGAGTACACAGAGCATGATAACAAATGTTATCAATTATTTGATATCATTACCAGCGTATATTCTTGTGCCATTTTGTACACTACTATTGGCTTTATGGATTTACATATATATATATGCATATGTATATTTAATAGCCACCATTTAACTTTTAATAATTTCATGTCCCTTTAGTATATTTTTATTTCTTCTCCTTTTCTTTCTAGTAATATTTTGCTTTTTACAACTTTTAACCAAGCTTATAAAGTAAGATTTAGTAGCTTTATATAAGGAACTGAGAATCTCTGTTAAGAATAACAATTAAGAGTTTGGACACGTAGTTTTGGAGCTTGGTTTGACAACTTAGATGCTTCTTGGTCTTGGTTGTCTTCTGTAAGATCAAAATCATCCAACGAATGACAGCTCTAGAGGTGTGATGTTATCATAATGGGCTTAGGTTTATTAATGGTTTTATGAGTATTCCTAAAGGATTGGTAAGGTTTACTTTTCCTTTTATTATGAAATATTTCAAAAAAGCCAGAAATGCTCCTCCCAAATATTATTTTTAATGTGTATATATCCAAAACAGATTATGTAAAATATTAATATCTCCCATACTGTATTTACTTAAGGGTTTTTATTAAAAAAAAAGTTACAGAAACTAAAGTTTTTTTTTAATTCCTCACAGATTTCCTTCTCTTTCTTCTTTTCCACATATAGCCACTTGCCTAAAGTTGGCAGGCATTCACAGTTCATTTATATAATATAGCTGTATGTTTTTAAATTTTATGTGAATGTCACATTATATGTAATATTTTGTAATTTGTTTTCATTTAGAATTATTTTTTCAAGGTTGATCTATACAATACATGCTATGGTCTTAATGTTGGTGCTCCCCTAAAATTCGTATGATGCGACCTAATCTCCAATGTGATAGTATTAACAGGTGGCGCCTTTAAGACACCATTAGGTCATGAAGGTTCTGCCCTCATGTGTGAGATTAGAGCCATTATGAAACAGGCTTGAGGGGTTTTGTTTTTTCCTTCCTTCACATGATGATGCAGTGGGAAGGAGCAATGTTTGAAACAAAGAGCAATCCTCCACTAGACACTGAATTTACTGACATGTGAAAATTAGATTTTTTGCCTCCCCAACTGTATATAATAAATTTCTATTGTTTATAAGTTACCCAGTCTAAGGTATTTTGTTACAGCAGCTCATTCAGGCTGTGTAACTTATAAAAAAATACATAAACATGCAGTTATAGTTCTTAATTTTAAATGCTATGTAATATTTCATTATATGACTCTAGTATAATTAATACGAATTTTTTTTGCTTTTATAAACAATGCTTCTATAAATATTCCTAAACCTGCCTCATTATGTATATTATGTCTTATTATACATGTGGGAGATTTTCTCTAGGGTGTATAGTAGGTAGTGGTATAGATAGGCTATAGAAATTTCTAGATATGGCAAAGTACTCTCAAGGTGATGCCAATTTTTATTCCCTTTAGCAATGCCTGAGCAATCCCATTTTCTCAATTCCTTGTCAACTGTTGATTTTGCCAGACTTAAATATTTTTTGCTACCCTGATGATGTGTTAAGGATTGCCATTGTTTTAATTTGTGCCAGGGAAGTAGAGCATTTTTTTTTCTGATGTTTAGTGGCTATTCAGCTTTCTGGTTTTGTAAATTGTATATTCATATTCTTCAATATTTTCCTATTAGGTTGTTTGACTTTCTTTTATTCATTTGCAGATTTATTTTTATATATTTGAATACTAATTATTGGACAGTTATTTGTGTTACAATTATCTTTTCTGTGCCAATTATTTGTTTTTAAAATTTATTTATGGCACCGTTCGTTTCACACAAAATGTTCTTTTTAGTTCTTAAATTTAGAAGAATTCAATATATTAGTCTTTTCCTGCTTGACCGGCACTTTTTGTTTCTTAATAAGATATTTTTTCTACCCCAAGGTCATAGAGATTTGTTTTTCCATCTGGCATTTATATATGTGTGCACTGTGACATAGATACTTAACTTTATTTTTCCACGTAAACAATCAATTTTAGATCTCCTTGGGAATCATCAACATCATTTGGATATTGATATTTACTCATAATTAATTTTCATTGGTATTAAATATTCACTTTTGGGGGGTCATGGTGTAGTAATATTCCATATCCCTGTTTAGAAGGTAAGTTCCTTCTAAAAAGAAACTTTGGATAAATTGATTTTTTATTTTTCACAGTACCATTATTGATATTATAATTATTACTATTATTAATAATAGTACCATGCTCTATGCTCAGTTGGAATGCAATAAAGTCATCATTTGTTCAGAATAAGAATCAAGCGTTGATTTTGTGTAAGAGCAATGACTAATCAGTGAAGCAAATTAACGGAACTCCAGCTGATAGTGATGATTAGTTACTATGTGCCAGGCATTATACTTACTTAATATTTTACTTGAATTAGATAATTTAACCCTCACAAATATTCTTTGAGATAAGTTCTATTATTATCCTCTTTTCCAGAGGACACAGAAGAGGCGTAATACTAGTCTCAGCAGTTAGTTTTGACCATGACCAAAACCACACCAATGAAAAATATATGGCCAAATGTTTTAACATCCTATTTGTTCCAGTGTCTTCATTGTTACTTAGAGAAGTGCTTTTTGCAAAATTAATGGGAAATGGTCTGCCTAAATTATTTGGTTTTTATAGTAATTGTGTCTGTAATCACCCAAGAATTACTAAATTGTTCCAAATAGTTCAATGTTTTTCCTGACCTTAAGAATAATTTCTGGTGTGTTAAAGACAAGACACATTGTTAGACATTTTGTTTTTTTAATCAAAATAGCAAGCCCTAATTAATCCAATCATTGGCAGTAAGGGCCAAGTGGTGGATAAGATTTTAAAGGTGGCTCTATCATAAGAGGAGAAAAGATGCAGGTTGAGTAAACTGCAACAGATACTTCATCACTGAGTAAAATATTCTAAAAATATTCAGGGCAGGGAGGAAAGAAAAACCAGTTTTGGGTTGAAACCAGAGAAACCTAAAGCCACATGATATGTTAATTTAGAGTAGTTCCACCTCTTTGCTTTGAGAATTCCCTAGTCATGTTAGTTTAGCTGCTTTTGTCCAGCTATTAACTGACAGCAGTCTGTTGCTCATTAGTGAAGAAATATTGAGTCCTCTGCATGGTATAAAAGAGTTACAAGCTAAATAAGATTTTAAAAAATATGCTGTATAGTACAATCACAGACTTAGTTCTTTCAATGATGTGTAACAGTCCAAATCAACACAATAGCGTTCTATAAAGCACATCCTTAAATTGCCTACTTAACTTTTAGAGAAGAAAGGGTCAGAAAAACATTTTCTGTGGTAACTATTAAAATGCCTTTGTAAATGGGTTTCATGTCATTTCAACAAATATTTCTTCAGGGCTTGCCTTAACTCTTATACTGTATAACCAAGATTACCAAGATAAAAGACTTATCCTAATTCTTGAGGAATTCATGGTCTTGATTAGTGTGATAGTACTAGCTGTCACTTAGCTATTTCCTGAGAGTAGACTGGAGGACACATGAAGTTTTGATAGTATATTTGTTGCAAAAATGACCCAGTTCTTCTATTCTTCTCTGTGATCATGTATTTGCAGTGTAACTTTGAAAGTGCCTCTCATTAAGAGATGGAGCCTGGCCTTGTTACTTGCTAATAATGTAACAGAAATGACAGCACGCAAGCTCCAAGTTTACGCCTTAAAAGAGGCTTTGTTTCTGCTCTTGTGAAACCCTGCCACACCTATGAAAACAGCTCAGGGTAGTCTAGACCAGCCAACCCTAGCTGATTAGCTAGTTGATTACAGAATTATGAGTGAGCCTAGTTGAGATCAGCTTATGTCATTCTAGTTCAATAATTTTGCCCAGCCCACCCATGGCTCATGAGAAGTAATAATTGATTATTATTTTAAGTCTTAAAATATAAGCCACTAGGTTTTAGAATAGTTTGTTATGCGGCAGTAGCTAATTATTTCTATCAATTGATAGAAACATGAAAAATATTTGTGGGCATGGGTATGGCTCTAGAAAGGCAAATCCTCTCAAAGCACCTCAGGAAGTTTTAGGCAGCCAGGAACCTATAAGAATGTTCATGGGCAGGTGCTTGGTGGGAAAGTACTGACATAAGGACAGCTGAGAGATTATCAAGTCAAACTTGACCAACTTCACAAGCTCTCCAAAGATCAGGTTTTTCAGTAGGGATTCCCAAGTATCTATACGTCCTCATTTAGGTGTGCGACAGTCATGTTTAATGTCAAAATCTAATGTCAAAAGACCATAGAATGTGAGAACTGATAGAAACTTGAAATAATTCATATTTTCATCTTGCAAATAAATAAGAAATTGGGGCCCAGTAATGATCAATAAACTGTCTTAAACCATGCAGAGAACTCTTATCTCAGACTGTTGGCCTTGAATCTTGTCAAAGGGTCCTCATACTTACCTGTTCCTCTTTTTTGCTATCTCCCCTATAGTTCAGGGCTTCATCACCTGGCACTTGATTTACTGCAATGGCCTATTTCTTGATATTTCTTCTTCTTGCAGTGTTTTGTAATGGGAGTATCAATTGGCATTTTAGGTAGGAAAGTTCTTCATTGTGGGAAACTGTCTTCTGCATTGCTGGACATTTTTTTCCACCTTGACACCAAGGTAATAAATGATTTTCTTATTGCTCCTACCTCGGCATATGGCCCCCCCACCTTCACACTGATTATGAAAATAAAAAATATCCCACATCTCAAAAAGGTATTTATACATTTATAAATATCTTTTCGTAGCAGAATTATTCACCATAGCCAAAAGTTGGAGACAACCTAAGCACCAATTGATGGATGAATAGATACATAATATGTGGTGTATACATACAATGGAATATTATTCAGCTTTGAGAAGGAAGTAAAGTCTGATGGATGCTACAACGTAGGTGAACCTTGAGGACATTATGCTGAGGGAAATAAAGTCACAAAAAGACAAATACTGTATGATTCCACTTACATGAAGTATGTGGGGTAATCAAATTCACAGAAACAGAAGTCAGAATGGTGGTTCCTAAGGAATGAGGGAGGAGAGGATGGGGAATTATTGTGTAATGGGTGCAGAATTTCAGTTTTACAAGTTGAAAAGACTTTTGGCGATGGATGGCTGTGATAGTTGCACAGCAATGTGAATGTACTTAAATGCCACTGACTTGTATACTTAAAAATGGTTAAGATGGTTGTCTTAGCTCAGGCAGTGATAACAAATTATCATATAATGGGCAGCTTAAACAATAAACATTTACTCTCACACTTCCAGAGTCTGGGAAGTCCAAGATCAAAAATCCAGCAGATCCAGTGTCTGGTGAGGGCCTTCCTCCTGATTTACAGATGGCTGTCTTCTCTTGGTATACTCACATAAAGGAGAGCAGAGACAGAAAAAGCAAGCTCTCTTGTGTCTCTTCTTATAAGGGAACTGACTAATCCTATCATGACGGTTTCAGTGTGAGGCTGTGATTCTCTATTTTAACCTGACATCTGTTGATTTCCAAGATAACCTGCCTACCCAGAAGGGGCAAGGTTTGCTGTAGAATAACTCATATTTTCAGTAGTGGGATCCACTTCTATTTATGTAAATAGAAGACAATTTGTAATTTGTGCTTAGCTTTATTATTATTATTTATTTTAGAGATCAGGGTCTCACTTTTTCATCCAGGCTGACATGCAGTGGCACAATCGTAGATCACTGCAGCCTTGAACTCCTGGGCTCAAGAGATCCTCCTGCCCCAGCCTCCCAAGTAGCTGGGACTACAAGCTTGCACCACCATGCCTGCTAATTTTTTAATTTTTTTTTTTTTTTTTTTTTTTGGTACAGATGGGGTCTTGCTATGTTGTTGAGGCTGGCCTTGTACTCCTGTGCTCAAACAATCCTCCCATTCAGCCTCCCAAAGTGTTGGAATTCTAGGCATGAGCCACTGCATCCAGTCCTTAACATTTTTTCTGTTGATTTTGGGATAGAGCTGATGATTATATTTCTATATAACACTTCCTTTAGCCACAGAGGAGAGATGAAACTAGAGGGAAAAGATTTCATTTACCTGTTCCTCACTGTGCATTTCCAAGGCAACATTTCAGGGTAGTAAAACTTCCTCTTTGACCACAAATATTTCTAGTACATTTCTCAATGCAAAATAATGAGTGACATTCAAATTTATTTTCATTAGAACATTTAGGTGCCCTTTTAAGTAGTCCTGATTTGTCCTAAGGTTATGGCATTCCATGTTCAAATAGGAAAGGGGGGCTGCAAATGTGATGGAAAGGTAGGCAGGCACACTTGGCACATTTGTGTTTTCTAATGTGCTTTGTGTGGTCTGAACCAAACCACACAGTGGCAAAAGTGAGTGTAGAAAATCCCATGTCTCCTGGTCTTCTAACAAGTTGACCTGTGTGCCAGAGTGGACAAGGATGGAAAATTCTTCAAAGAAAAACAAATGTTGGCCGGGTGCGGTGGCTCCCGCCTGTAATCCCAGCATTTTGGGAGGCCGAGACTGGCGGATTGCCTGAGCTCAGGAGTTCGCGACCAGCTTGGGCAAACAGGGTGAAACCCTGTCTCTGCGAAAATACAAAAAAAATTAGCCGGGCGAGGCCGCGTGCGCCTGTAGTCCCAGCTACTAGAGACACTGAGGCAGGAGAATGGCGTGAACCCGGGAGGCGGAGGTTGCAGTGAGCCGAGATCGCGCCACTGCAAAAAAAAAAAAAAAAAAAAAAAAAAAAAAAAAAAAAAAAAAAGACAAGAAAGAAAAAAAGGAATATTATGGCAAACACCTTTATAAATCCAAATTTGTAATGGATTAAGGCTATAAGGAATCCTATTCACGTAGTTCTCGTGCTGCTAATGTTGTTTTAAAATTCAGAATTAATGTTACTTCTCTTCTAGATATCTGATGCCCTAAAAAATTGCCCCACATCACAGGAAAAACACCTATGACAGTTTCATATGTGTCATGCTCTAACCCTTTACTTAGTGTTTTCGGGTTCCATGTGAGAATTACAATATAGCTTAAAAATGTGTGAGCTTCAAATTCATCTGTGTTATTACCAAACTGTAAACGATTTTATGACTGTTATACAAGTTCGATATGGACAGAGACTGCAAATACGGGTTTGTGTTCGCTCTCTTTCAGGTAATTAGATTCAAAACGACTCCCTCCTGTAAAATCAGAATGACCCCCTAACCCCAGGTGAGGAAGTGATGATTATTATTTCAAAGTAGGGTAGGGGGTCCTTGAACTGTACTCTGTGGAAACCCCTGGTAAAGGGAGAGAGGTGGTGCATGGCTGGAGGTCAGGCCAGAACTTATCTAACTATATTAAGCCCATGTATAAGCTTTTATTCGAATTAAAAGTGCAATTGCAAAAAATTCAAAAGCTGGTTTTGAACACGTTATAGTTTTTAAAATTAATTTTTCATGTCACATCTCTCTTCTATCACCTTTCTATATCCTCTGTCTTTAGTGTCTTGATCTTCATTTCAATCAATCATCAGTCAATCAATGAATTAACAAAGCCTCTATGGCCTCCTTTTAGAAAGCTTAACTTGTGGTAGGAATAGATAGTTGGAAGGCCCTCTTCACTACTCCATAATCTCTTTTTCTCTACCTTCCCCACTTTGATTTCTGCTTTGTTTTCTACTCTTTTACTCTAACATTCAGTTTTCGTTCTACAATTCTCTCTCTCCTCCTCCTACTTTCCACCTTTCCATCCTGACCTCTGTCTCCCTCCTACTTTCCTCCCTCTTTTTCCCCATCCTCTTCATATCTCAAGTGCGACCACTAAAGATAGTGAGGGAGAGAAGAGGAGTCAGAGACAGAAAATAATGTATGTCTGTGTTATAGCTGCCACTATTCTCTCCTCTTTTTCTGTGTCCTCATTTGTGCAACTTTCGCTGTATCCTAGTTCCCTCTATTAAAAATATAGGCTGTAGGCATGAAGTTCTTCAGAGAAAAGCAAATCACAGCCCTAGCTGAGACAACCTGTGATGCTGGCAGGTGTGCCTTCCGATGCCCTCATGCTTCTCTGGGATTATTTCCCCCTCTCCTTTATAACATTTGTCTCCTGCTCCAAGAATGCCCTACCTCGTTGCAGCACATCACTAGAAAAAGTGAATTCTCAGTGAACATGAAACAGGGATTGGCAAGTTTTTTTCAGAAAGATCCGGATAGTAAATATGTTAAGCTTTGAAGACCATACACAGTATCCCTTGCAACTACTGAAGTCTGCAGTTGTAGGATAAAACCAGCCATAAGCAACACATAAATGAGTGGGCATTACCATGTTCCAACAAAACTATATTCCTGTACACTGAAATTTGAATTTCAAATACTTTTCATGTGTCACAAAACATTATCTTCTTTTGTTTTTTTCCAACCACATAAAAGTATAAAAACCATTCTTAACCAGTAAGCTGAAAAAAACAACAACAAAGAAACAGGCGATGAGTCAGATTTAGCTTGAGGGCTGTAGTTTGCAGACCCACTACTATAAATAATAAACTCTCACAGGTCAGAGATTTTATATGAGTGGCATGGAGTTTAATCTACTTCTGTTTCAGCATGAGTTGTGCACACAGGCAAGTCTCTTTAAATATGCTATGTCCCAAGGCTCCCTTATAATATTTGATTATCCCAAATCTTAATTGAAGAGAGATATTCCATCTTAAAAGAATTTAAAATTACTCAGGAAGTTAGCTTTGCAGAGCATTGTGATCCATACAAGTCACCTTTTACATTTCCATTTGTGAGGCACTGACCACAGGTGGTCTCTTTCTGTGGCACATTTTCCATCTGTAATTATCTCCATCTAAAAGAAGCTTGAAATGGGCTGCTACATAAATGATGTTGCTCTCCTCCAAGCATGATGCCTGAACAAGGGGAGGTAGGAGAATTAGGAAAGATCTTGTGAGGAGAGGAAAGGATTCTTACCCCCGAGGGAGGTTTTTTATAACCAGAACCAGTAACAAGAGTGACCCAAATTTAAATAGGGCTGACAAGTTAAAATTGTACTCCAATGGCCTCTAGGATTATTTATACAATTCCCTCACTCTTCCTCCTTCAGAAAAAAACTGTATTCCTAAAAGGATAGCATTTCCACAGCACGCCCTCCCTAGCACCACTGACAGCTCTCGGCTTTTCACCTGCAAGTGCCTTTGATCACTTTGAAAATACAAAGGGCTTTGACAAAGAACTGAAAGAAGGAGTTGGCTTCCTGTGAATTTTTCACCAACTTTGTTTCTTTCAGAGCTGGAGTCCACCATTTATATCCAAGCAACAAAACGACTGCAGCATTTGAACAGCAGAAAATTGAGTAGGAAAATTGAATTCTGAAGCTGAAGGACAAAGTACAGAATCAAAGGCCTTTTCTTGTAAATGAGTTATGTTCAATCTTGCTTTCTCATTTATCTTCTCTTTGTTGTTGTCAGACTGTTTTCCCAACTAGATATATCCATACTGGGAAGTTTTGCTTTAAGGCAATTTGATATCTAGAGATAAAAACAACATACAACTTGCAGAAGTGGTGGGTTTTCTTAGAAATTAAAAGAATTATTTGTTGCAATGACTTTTAAAAATCCTGTGGCAAGGATCTTATATTAGTACAAACAGTCCCCAACATATAAATGGATTGTGGGCCAAAAGTTTATTTGTGAGTCAGTTGTGTGTAACTTGGAAAGCATTTACTCATAGGAACAGTGTTATAAGTAATGTCCGGACACCAGCAGTTTGTCACAATGGCTTGTGTAATCCAGTATCATGCATTTGAAACAGTAAAATAACACTGTTAGAGTTTCTCAAACTGAAGTACGCAGAAGTATGCCAATGAGTACTTCAAGCCATGTACTAAATATAGTTCATCTTTCTGGTATGTCAACTTTGTTTAGAGTATTTGGGAAAATATTTTTTTGAATTAAAATAAGTATGTATAATTTATTGAGTAAAATATCTCTAAAAATTTTAAATAGAATGCATGAGACTTAAAAAGTATCTGTGTGCTTGTAGTTTGATGCCCCAATACTTCCTTGATATATGAGCCAGTTTCCTATTAGGCAAACTAGGTGGATATGTGTGAGAAACAAAGCAGTTCCGCACTTCAGACCCATGTTTACCTGCAGCATGGCAGCTTCTTTAAAGAGACCCTACTGACCCCAGCCAGGCTAAGACAATTAATGAAACTCAGCTTAATCTACAGTGAAAATACAATCTTAGTGGGGTAAAGAAAGAACCCAAAGGATTTGGAGATCAGAAGAGATCCAAGGAGACATGATAACTACATTCGTTGTGGGATCCTGGAGCAAAAAAAGGACATAAGCAGAAAAAACTGGTGAAATTTGAATAAGGGCTATAGATTAGTTACAGTATTATAACAATGGTGGGATAAGGAAGAAACGTAGGGAGGTCAGAAGCCTACACAAAAAACTGAACTATTAAAAAATCATTATGTACATATCCATCTTCCTTTCTCCTCAAACATTCTTTTATTAATTAACAACATAAGGACATCTTCTGATACTATTTCCACATTTGCCATCTCTGGAAACAGGGATAGCAGAGCAAGGCTAGAAGCAGTCCCAATTAGCATCAAAACAGCTTTCTTTGGATGTTTCTACATCTGAATTGAACAGTTCACAGAGGCAGACCAAATTGTCTTCCAGACTCCTCTATGTCTGTGAGAGGTTCAAGTTAGGAGCAAGCTTTGGAAGGAGACTTCATTAACTTTCATTACTTTCAAAGTAAGTAACTCATTAACTTCCAAAGTCAGAGATCTTGTTTCGAGGCTGTGGATTCAAAATACTTATCCCCATCCCCAAATTATTGTCTGGCCAGGAGCATTTCCTGCTCACTGAGGTCAGGGTAAGACTTAGTATTTTGGCAGGATGTACAATTTCCCGAGCGCTTAAATTGTTCATGCTGTCCATGAATGGAAAGAATGATTATATTAATGTGACAGACTGTCAGTATAATTAATGTTATTGGATCTCCTTCTGCTGTAGCAGAGGGTGAGCTAGTCATGTAAAATGGAAAGGCAGATGGGGGGATGTCATATAAGGAGAAAAGGGACAGAAAGGGAGACTACAGCAGCAGGTACAAACACCTAATTGCAGTTGTGCTGAGGTCCAGCCATGCTCTCCTGTGAATGGACAGATAGAAGTTGGGTGATTGGTGCCATGAGACCTTCCTAAACTACACACACACACACAGAGACACACATACACACAGATGCACACATGCATGCACACATGTGCACATGTTCAGTGGAATTTTCTGACGACTGCTGGCTTTAATTTCACTTCAGAGATTAGAGTCTTGAGAGTGTTGTTAATTGAAGGCAGAACATGGACAGAGGGAAGAGTAAAGGAGAGATGCTCAAGGCATAAGGAACCAGAAAGAGAAGTCTGCATGTGTCATAGAAAGCTCCCTCTAGTCCATAGTTATGTCTAAAACCATCTTTTGTTGTCTCCAATTATTTGTTGTCTCCAACTACAGCAAATAAAAATTATTCCACGAGGTATTTGAGGTGCTCTAAGCCATTCATGAAGCATAAAAAATTTTTTCCAACTGTAATTCTTCTATTGCTGATCCTGAGGGATACACAGTACATAGTGGGAGAGACTTTGAGGCCTCCAAGAAAAAGGCCTCTGTGTAGCAAATCTGCTCTGTCACAATCTGGCCCAGTATTTATTTAAAGGGTAACATGTTTGTAAGGAGGACCCAAGCCACAGTATACCTGTGTATTATTGGAACAGACTTTTTTTATGTTTAACTTTTTATTTTGAAAATTTTTTTAAAATTATACTTTAACTTCTAGGGTACCTGTGCACAACGTGCAGGTTTGTTACATAGGTATACATGTGCCGTGTTGGTTTGCTGCACCCGTCAACTTGTCATTTACAGTAGGTATTTTTCCTAATGCTATCCCTCCCCCAGACCCCCACCCCACGACAGGCCCCTGTGTGTGATGTTCCCTGCCCTGCGTCCATGTGTTCTCATTGTTCAACTCCCACTTATAAGTGAGAAGATGTGGTGTTTCGTTTTCTGTCCTTGTGATAGTTTGCTGAGAATGACGGTTTCCAGCTTCATCCATGTCCCTGCAAAGGACATGAACTCCTCTTTATGGCTGCATAGAATACCATGGTGTATATGTGCCACATTTCCTTAATCCAGTCTATCATTGATGGACATTTGTGTTGGTTCCAAGTCTTTGCTATTGTGAATAGTGCTTCAATGAACATATGTGTGCATGCGTCTTTATAGTAACATGATTTATAATCCTTTGGGTATATACCCAGTAATGGGATTGCTGGGTCTTGTGGTATTTCTAGTTCTAGATCCTTGAGGAATCACCACACTATCTTCCACAGTGGTTGAACTAATTTACACTCCCACCAACAGTGTAAAAGCATTCCTATTTCTCCACATCTTCTCCAGCATCTGTTGTTTCCTGACTTTTTAATGATCGCCATTCTAGCCGGTGTGAGATGGTATCTGATTGTGGTTTTGATTTGCATTTCTCTGATGACCAGGGATGATGAGCATTTTTTCATATGTCTGTTGGGGGCATAAATGTCTTCTTTTCAGAAGTGTCTGTTCATATCCTTTGCCCAATTTTTGATGGGGTTGTTCATTTTTTTCTTGTAAATTTGTTTAAGTTTTTTGTAGATTCTGGATATTAGCCCTTTGTCAGATGGGTAGATTGCAAAATTTTTCTCCCATTCTGTAGGTTGCCTGTTCACTCTGATGATAGTTTGTTTTGCTGTGCAGAAGCTCTTTACTTTAATTAGATCCCATTTGTCTATTTTGCTTTTGTTGCCATTGCTTTTGGTGTTTTAGTCTTGAAGTCTTTGCCCATGCCTGTGTCCTGAATGGTATTGCCTAGGTTTTCTTCTAGGGTTTTTATGGTTTTAGGTATTACATTTAACTCTTTAATCCATCTTGAGTTACTTTTTGTATATTGTGTAAGGAAGGGATCCAGTTTCAGCTTTCTACATATGGCTAGCCAGTTTTCCCAGCGCCATTTATTAAACAGGGAATCCTTTCCCCATTGCATGTTTTTGTCAGGTTTGTCAAAGATCAGATGGTTGTAGATGTATGGTATTATTTCTGGGGACTCTGTTCTGTTCCATTGGTCTAGATATCTGTTTTGGTACCAGTACCATGCTGTTTTGGTTACTGTAGCCTTGTAGTATAGCTTGAAGTCAGGTAGCATGATGCTTCCAGCTTTGTTCTTTTGGCTTAGGATTGTCTTGGCAATGCAGGCTCTTTTTAGATTCCATATGAACTTTAAAGTAGTCTTTTCCAATTCTATGAAGAAAGTCATTGGTAGCTTGATGGGGATGTCATTGAATCTATAAATTACTTTGGGCAGTATGGTCATTTTCATGATATGGATTCTTCCTATCCATGAGCATGGAATGATCTTCCACTTGTTCATGTCCTCCTTTATTTTGTTGAGCAGCGGTTTCCAGTTCTCCTTGAAGAGGTCCTTCGCATCCCTTATAAGTTGGATTCCTAGGCATTTTATTCTCTTTGTAGTAATTGTGAATGGGAGTTCACTCATGATTTGGCTCTCTGTTTGTCTGTTATTTGTGTATAGGAATTCTTGTGATTTTTACACTTTGATTTTGTATCCTGAGACTCTGCCGAATTTGCTTATCAGCTTAAGGAGATTTTGGGCTGTGACGATGGGGTTTTCTAAATATATAATCATGTCATCTGCAAACAGAGACAATTTTTCTTCCTCTTTTCCTATTTGAATACCCTTTATTTCTTTCTCTTGCCTGATTACCCTGGCCAGAACTTCCAACATTATGTTGAATAGAAGTGGTGAGAGATGGCATCCTTGTCTTGTGCCAGTTTTCAAAGGGAAAGCTTCCAGTGTTTGCCCATTCAGTATGATATTGGCTGTGGGTTTGTCATAAAGAGCTCTTATTATTTTGAGATACATTCCATCAATATCTAATTTATTGAGAATTTTTAGCATGAAGGGCTGTTGAATTTTGTCAAAGGCCTTTTCTGCATCTATTGAGATAATCATGTGGTTTTTGTCGTTGGCTCTGTTTCTGTGATGGATTACATTTTTTGATTTGCATATGTTGAGCCAGCCTTGCAGCCCAGGGATGAAGCCGACTTGATTATGGTGGATAAACTTTTTGATGTGCTGCTAGATTCAGTTTGCCAGTATTTAATTGAGGATTTTCACATTGATGTTCATCAGGGATATTGGCCTAAAATTCTTTTTTTTGTTGTTGTTGTGTCTCTGCCAGGATTTGGTATCAGGATGATCCTGGCTTCATAAAATAAGTTAGGGAGGTTACCTCTTTTTCTGTTGATTGGAATAGTTTCAGAAGGAATGGTAGCAGCTCCTCTTTGTACCTCTGGTAGAATTTGGCTGTGAATCTGTCTGCTCCTGGACTTCCTTTGGTTGTTGGGCTATTAATTATTGCCTCAATTTCAGAGCCTGTTATTGGTCTATTCAGAGATTCAACTTCTTCCTGGTTTAGTCTTGGGAGGGTGTATGTGCCCAGGAATTTTTCCACTTCTTCTAGATTTTCTAGTTTATTTGCATAGAGGTGTTTATCGTATTCTCTGATGGTAGTTTGTATTTCTGTGGGATCAGTGGTCATATCCCCTTTATCATTTTTTATTGCCTCTATTTCATTCTTCTCTTGTTTCTGCTTTATTATACTTGCTAGCAGTCTATCTATTTTGTTGATCTTTTCAAACAACTAGCTCTTGGATTCATTGATTTTTCAAAGGGTTTTTTGTGTCTCTATCTCCTTCAGTTCTGCTCTGATCTTAGTTATTTCTTGCCTTCTGTAGCTTTTGATTTTGTTTGCTCTTGTTTCTCAAGTTCTTTTAATTGTGACGTTAGGGTGTCAGTTTTAGATCTCTCCTGCTTCCTCTTCTGGGCATTTAGTGCTGTAAATTTCCCTCTACACACTGCCTTAATTGTGTCCCAGAGATTCTGGTACATTGTGTCTTTGTTCTCATTGGTTTCAAAGAACATCTTTATTTCTGCCTTCACTTCATTATTTACCCAATAGTCACTCAGGAGCAGGTTGTTTGGTTTCCATGCAGTTGTGCGGTTTTGAGTGAGTTTCTTAATCCTGAATTCTAATTTGATTTGCACTGTGGTCTGAGAGACAGTTTGTTGTGATTTCTGTTCTTTTGCATTTGCTGAGGAGTGTTTTACTTCCAATTATGTGGTCAGTTTTAGAATAAGTGTGATGTGGTGCTGAGAAGAATGTATATTCTGTTGATTTGGGGTGGAGAGTTCTGTAGATGTCTATTAGGTCCGCTTGGTGCAGAGCTGAGTTCAAGTCCTGGATATCCTTGTTAACCTTCTGTCTTCTTGATCTGTCTAATATTGACCATGGGGTGTTAAAGTCTCCCATTATTATTGTGTGGGAGTCTAAGTCTCTTTGTAGGTCTGTAAGGACTTGCTTTATGAAGCTGGGTGTTCCTGTATTGGGTGCATACATATTTAGGATAGTTAGCTCTTCTTGTTGAATTGATCCCTTTACCATTATGTAATGGCCATCTTTGTCTCTTTTGTTCTTTGTTGGTTTAATGTCTGTTTTATCAGAGACTAGATTGTAACCCCTGC
Source organism: Pan troglodytes (assembly GCF_028858775.2). Classification (NCBI taxonomy): domain Eukaryota; kingdom Metazoa; phylum Chordata; class Mammalia; order Primates; family Hominidae; genus Pan; species Pan troglodytes. Next base: position 70,449,522 of record NC_072402.2, read on the forward strand.
TTTTTTTGTTTTCCATTTGCTTGGTAGTTCTTCCTCCATCCCTTTATTTTGAGCCTATGTGTGTTTTTGCACATGAGATGGGTGTCCTGAATACAGCACATCAATGGGTCCTGACTCTTTATCCAATTTGCCAGTCTGTATCTTTTAATTGGGGCATTTAGCCCATTTACATTTAAGGTTGATATTGTTATGTGTGAATTTGATCCTGTCATTATGATGTTAGCTGGTTATTTTGCCCATTAATTGATGCAATTTCTTCATAGTGTTGATGGTCTTTACAATTTGTCATGTTTTTGCAGTGGCTGGTACTGGTTGTTTCTTTCTATGTTTAGTGCTTCCTTCAGGAGCTCTTTTAAGGCAGGCCTGGTGGTGACAAAATCTCTCAGCATTTGCTTTTTTGTAAAGGATTTTATTTCTCCTTCACTTATGAAGCTTAGTTTGGCTGGATATGAGATTCTGGGTTGAAAATTCTTTTCTTTAAGAGTGCTGAATATTGGCCCCCACTCTCTTCTGGCTTGTAGGGTTTCTGCTGAGAGATTTGCTGTTAGTCTGATGGGCTTCCCTTTGTGGGTAACCCCATCTTTCTCTCTGGCTGCCCTTAACATTTTTTCCTTCATTTCAACCTTGGTGAATCTGATGATTCTGTGTCTTGGGGTTGCTCTTCTCAAGGAGTATCTTTGTAGCGTTCTCTGTATTTCCTGAATTTGAATGTTGGCCTGCCTTGCTAGGTTGAGGAAGTTCTCCTGGATAATATCCTGAAGAGTGTTTTCTAACTTCGATCCATTCTCCCCATCACTTTCAGAAACCCCAACCAAACATAGATTTGGTCTTTTCACATAGTCCCATATTTCTTGGAGGCTTTGTTCATTTCTTTTCACTCTTTTTTCTCTAATCTTGTCTTCTCACTTTGTTTCATTAGTCTGATCTTTAGCCACTGATATCCTTTCTTCCACTTGATCGAATCAGCTATTGAAGCTTGTGCATGTGTCATGAAGTTCTCGTGCCATGGTTTTCAGCTCCATCAGGTCATTTAAGCTCTTCTCTACACTCTTTATTCCAGTTAGCCATTAGTCTAACATTTTTTCAAGGTTTTTAACTTCCTTGCAATGGGTTAGAACATGCTCCTTTAGCTCAGAGAAGTTTGTTATTACCAACCATCTGAAGCCTACTTCTGTCAACTCATCAAACTCATTCTCTGTCCAGTTTTGTTCCTTTGCTGGTGAGGAGCTGCGATCCTTTGGAGGAGAAGAGGCATTCTGGTTTTTGGAATTTTCAGCTTTTCTGGTCTGATTTCTTCCCATCTTTGTGGTTTTATCTACCTTTGGTCTTTGATGTTGGTGACCTACAGATGGGACTTTGGTGTGGATGTGCTTTTTGTTGATGTTGATGCTATTCCTTCCTGTTTGTTAGTTTTTCTTCTAACAGTCAGGGCCTTCACCTTCAGGTCTGTTGAAGTTTGCTGGAGGTCCACCCCACACCCTGTTTGCCTGGGTATCACCAGCGGAGGCTGCAGAACAGCAAATATTGCTGCCTGATCCTTCCTCTGGAAGCTTCATCCCAGAGGGGCACCTGCCTGTGTGAGGTATCTGTCGGCCCCTACTGGGAGGTGTCTCCCAGTCAGGCTACACGGGGTCAAGGACCCACTTGAGGAGGCAGTTTATCTGTTCTTAGAGCTTGAACACCATGCTAGGAGAACCACTGCTATCTTCAGAGCTGTTAGACAGGGATGTTTAGGTCTGCTGAAGCTGTCTGCTACCTGTTGTTCTGATATGTCCTGCTCACAGAGGTGGAATCTAGAGAAGCAGTAGGCCTTGCTGAGCTATGGTAGGCTCTATCCAGTTTGAGCTTTCTGGCCTCTTTGTTTACACTGTGAACACAAAACCGCCTCATCAAGCCTCAGCAATGCTGGACACCCCTCCCTCCACCAAGCTGCAGCATCACAGGTCGATCTCAGACTGCTGCGCTAGCAGTAAGCAAGGCTCTGTGGGCTTGGAACCCACCAAGCGAGGCATGGGAGGGAATTTCCTGGACTGCCTGTTGTGAAGACTGAGGGAAAATCACAGTATTTGGGCAGGAGTGTACCATTCCTCCAGGTACAGACTGTCACAGCTTCCCTTGGCTTCCCTTGTGTTTCCCGGGTGAAGCGATGCACTGCCCTGCTTCAGCTCGCCCTCTGTGGCCTGCACACACTGTACAATACATCCCAGTGAGATGAACCAGGTACCTCAGTTGGAAATGCAGAAATCATCCATCTTCTGCGTTCATCTTGTTGGGAGCTGCAGACTGGAGCTGTTCCTAGTCAGCCACCTTGGAAGCCTCCCTCCTGAAATAATTTTTGACTTAAAGAAAAGTTGCAGAATAACACAGAAAGTGCCCATGTACCTTTTATTCAGCTTCCTGCCATGTTAATATTTTAAACAGCCATAGTAAAATTAGCCAAACCAGACAATTAACATTGGTACAATACCATAATGAAACTATACAGACCTTTCTCAGATTCACCTAGTTTCCCCTGATGTTCATTTTCTGTTTCAAGATCCAATTCAGGATCCCATGTTACCTTTAATTGTCCCGTCTCTGGTCTTTTCCAACCTGTGACAGTTCCTTAGTCTTTCCTTGTCTTTCATAACTTTGACATTTTTGGGGAGAACTGGTAAGTATTTTTATAGACTGTTCCTCTTTGAAGTTGTGCATTTTGTGCAAAAATAGTATAGAAATGATGTTGTACCTTTTCCAATGCATCGTGTCAATATGTTTTACTTACTTATTTATGTCAGCATGGACTCATGGATTTTTTTCCCCCGTTCTATAGGTTATAGTCCAATATTATCATCATTTGATGGAGCAGGTTATATTTTTTTAACCTCGTGCATTCTGAGCTCCTAAAAGGCAAAAATTATATAAGAAAAAGGTAGATCCTCTCACCTATATCAAGATACCAAATTTGAGTGCAAGGCCTGAATGAATGTTTCAGAAATGCTAGAGCAGCTGAAATACATTGGCCAACTTTTGGTAATACGTAATTCTGGAGAAGCTTGGCTCAAGCAAGCAATTCAAAGATACCCTCAATGGCTAGAGATAAAATTTTGAAAACTAGGAAAAAGAAAGTACATTTAGTTAGGAAGATGATGATTCTAATATAGTATCCAGAGGCTTTGAATGCTTAGAAATTGTTCAAAAGTGAGAAGGTACAACTTCTTTGCTTCAACTGAATCCTTCTTCCTGTTATTTCCTGTTTACTAGGGAAAAGAGAAAGAACACAAAAATCTGCAAGTGTTCTGTTAGAAAAGAAACTTCCTTCTGTGTACTATTTCAGAACCAGTTTTCTGAGAAAAGCCAAAAGCAAACAGTTGTTAAATTTCTTAAACAGTGATTCTTTCCCCTGGGTGAGTTGTTCTTTAGTGCTGAAAATCATTTCCCCTTTCCCTGAACTCCCATAGCTCCTTTTTACTTTTTGTACGCCATTAACACATTGAGTCCTGTGTTGTAACTCTCTATGTCTAAACTTCCTAATCTTTCCTGTTTAAAGATAAGCTGCTTTGATGATATTAATGAATTGCTTTTTAAGGCTTAATAACAGTATTGTGAATTTATTTTTCAGGAGTCATCGATTTTGGAAATATATACTAAAATATTTGTGGATTTCATAATGTGATGTTTTGGATTTATTTCAAAATCATCTTGAATGGCACTGAGGTGAATGAGTAGCTTATGTGTAGGGTATAGGAGAATATTCTTATAACCCTGAATCAAAAAGAACTTTTTAAAAACTGTATTTATTTAAATTGTACCACACGATGATTTGATATACATAGTGAAATAATTACTATGGCCAAGGAAATTAAAGATATCCCTCATCTCACATAGTTACCTTGTGTCTCTGTGTGTGTATAAGTGAAAAGTACCTAAAATCTACTCTCAGGAAATATCCAGAGTCCTCATCCTGTACATTAGGTCTCTAGAGTTATTCACCCTATGTAACTGTAACTCTGTGCCCTTTGACCTACATCTCCTCATTCTACTCCCATCACCCCACCCCTGAAAATCACTGCTGTACTCTCTGTTTCTAAGGCTTAAGTTTTTTTTCTTTAAGATTCCTCATATAAGTGAAATTATGTCATTCATTTTTGTGTGTCTGGCTTATTTCACTTAGCATAATGTTCTCCAGGTCTATGTTGTCACAAATGGCATTATTTTTTTTCTATGGCTGAAAAATATTCAGTCATATGTGTGTCTGTGTGTATATCTCACAATTTTTTATCATTCATCCATCAATAGATACTTAAATTGTTTCCATATCTTGCCTATTGTTAATAATGCTGCAATGAAATGGGGGTGCAGATATCTTTACAAGATGGTAAACTCCCTTTGGGTGTATACCCAGAAGACAGATTGCTGGGTAATATGGTAGTTCTACTTTTAATTTCTTCAGGAACCTTCATATTGTTTTCCACAGTGACTGCACCAATCTACATACCCACCAACATTGTAGAACAGTTATCTTTTTTCCTCACCCTTGCCAACTCTTTTAATCTCTTGTCATTTTGGTAACAGCCATTCTAACACATATGAGGTGATATCTCATTGTGGTTTCTATACGCATTTCCCTAATGATTAGTGATGTTTTTATGTCTTCTTTGGAAAAAATCTCTATTCAGGTCTTTACCAATTTTTTAATAAGGTTATTTGATTTTAAACTATTGAATTGTATGAGTTGTTTATATATTTACATATTATCCCCTTATCTGAATCCCCTTATCTGACATATGGTTTGCAAATATTTTCTTTCAATACAAAAGAAATCAAGAAAACAATCCTATGTATCATGGCAACAAAAAGAATAAATACTTAGAAACAAATTTAACCAAAGAGGTAAAAAACATGTACACTGAAAACTATAAAATATTCATAAAAGTAATTTAAGAAGACACAAATAAATGGAAAGATATCCTGTGTTTGTTGACTGGAAGAATTAATATTGTTAAAATGTTTGTACTATGCAAAGTAATATACAGATTCGATGTAATCCTTATCAAAATTCCAATGACATTTTTCACAGAAATAGAAAAAATAATTCTAAAATTTGTATGGAACCACAAAAAACTTCAAGTAGCCAAAACAAACTTAAGAAACAAAAAGCAACAAAGTTGAAAGCATCATACTTTCTGATCTCAAATTATATTACAAACCAATAGTAATTAAAGCAGTATGGTACTGGCATAAAAACAGATGCACAATCCAATGCAACACTAGAGAGATGAGAAATAAACTCAAGTATATACAGTCAACTAATTTTTGACTTTTCTACAAGGCTGATAGGAAGACACTATAGAAAAAGAGCAGGCTCTTTAATAAATGCTGTTGGGAAAATTGGAAATCCACACACGGAAGAATGAGACTGGTCTCTTACATCATAGACAAAAATCAACTCAAAATGGGTTACAGACTTAAACATAGATTTGAAACTGTAAAACCCCTGAAAGGAAACATAGGAAAAAACCTCTGTGATATTGGCCTTTGGAAGATTTTTTGAGTATTTTTACCAAAAGCACAGCAAGCAAAAGCAAAAATAAGTAAGTGGAACTACGTCAAACTGAAGAGCTTCTGCACAGCAAAGGAAACAATCAACAAAATGAAAAGGTGGTTAATGAATTGGGACAAAAAAACTTCTTAATCAACATTTAAAGCAAAAGATTGATAACCTTGATTAAAGTCAATGTTTTCTGTTAAAAAGGTTTGGAAAATAGTCAAAGGCATAGAATGATATTGAAATGAGAAAATATGAATATATTTGCAATATCAAAATGACTATGGGATTAATATCTGGAAGATGAATATACAATCTTCAGATCAACAATAACAAAAATGAAAGCCACTCCAAAGAAAAAAATGAATAAAGGAATTTGTAAAAGAGAAACTTGACAAACTAACAGGCATATTAGGGACGGCTCAATTTTGTTAGTAGTCTAATAAATGCAAGTGAAAACAATAGAGATATAACTTTGTTAGAGTAGTAAAATTTTGAAGGCCCTTTACAGTCAAGTGTTGGTAGGGCCATGGGAACTATTCTAGCCCTCATACCTGGCTGGTGAAATGTGGGCTGGAGTGGTCATGTCAAAGAGTAGGCAGGCAGAAGTTAGTCATATTAAGTGTATGAATATCTCATGACTCAGAATCTCTGCTACTGCACATATATTCCAAAGAAAACCTGCTACCAGCCCATAAGAATGTGATTACAGCATTATTTTTTAAGGTGAGTATATAATCCGTTTCCATGCTGCTGATAAAGACATACCTGAGACTGGGTAATTTATAAAGAAAAAGAGATTTAATGGACTCACAGTTCCACTTGGCTGGGGAGGCCTCACAATCATGTTGGAAGGGAAAAGGCACATCTTACATGGTGGCAGGTAAAGAGGGACTGAGAACCAAGTGAAAGGGGTTTCACCTTATAAAACCGTCAGATCTCATGAGACTTATTTACTACCATGAGAACAATATGGGGGAACCACCCCCATGATTCAATTATCTCCCACCAGGTCTCTCTTGCAACATGTGGGAATTATGGGAGCTACAATTTAAGATGATATTTAGATGGTGACACAGGCAAACCATATCATTCTGCCCCTGACCTCTCCCAAATATCATGTCTTCACATTTCAATACTAATCATGCCTTTCCAACAGTCCCTCAAAGTCTTAACTCATTTCAGCATTAACTCAAAAGTCCACAGTCCAAAGTCTCATCTGAGACAAGGCAAGTCCCTTCTGCCTATGAGCTGTAAAATCAAAATTAAGTTAGTTACTTCCTAGATACAATGGGGATACAGAAATTGGAGAAATACACTCATTCCAAATGGGAGAAATAGGCCAAAACAAAGGGGCTAAACGCCCCATGCAATTTTGAAATCCAACAATGCAGTCAAATTGTGAAACTCCAAAATTATCTCCTTTGACTCCGTGTCTCACATCCAGGTCACACCAATGCAAGAGGTGGGTTCCCAGGGCCCTGAACAGCTCCACCCTTGTGCTTTGGCAGGGTACAGCTTCCCTCCTGGCTACCTTCATGGGCTGGCATTGAGTGTCTGCAGCTTTTCCAGGTGCACATTGCAAGCTGCACTGTGGGTCTACCATTGGTGGATCTACCATTCTGGGGTCTGGAGGATGGTGGCTCTTTTCTCCCAGCTCCACAAGGCATTGCCCCAGTGGGGACTCTGCATGGGGGCTTCAACCCCACATTTCCCTTCCACACTGCCCTAGCAGAGGTTCTTTATGAAACATAGCTTTGCCTGGACATCCAGATGTTTCCATCCTCTGAAATCTAGACAGTTTCCTAAACCTCAATTCTTGACTTCTGTGTACCCACACATTCAACACCATGTGGAAAATGCCAAGGCTTGGGACTTGCACCCTTTGAAGCCATGGCTTGAGCTGTACCTTGGCCCCTTTTAGCCATGGCTAGAGTTGCTGGGACAAACGGCACCAAGTCCCTAGGTTGCACAAAGTAGGGGGTTTCTAGGCCTGGCCTATAAAACTATTTTTTCCTCCTAGGCCTCTGGGCCTGTGATGGGAGGGACTGCCACAAAGGTCTCTGACATGCCCTGGAGACATTTTCCCCACTGTCTTGGCATTAACATTTGGTTCCTTATTACTTATGCAAATTTCTGCAGCTGGCTTGAATTTCTTCTCAGAAAATCAGTTTTACTTTTCTATTGCATCATCAGGCTACAAATTTTCTGATCTTTTATGCTCTGTTTCCCTTTTGAAGATCAATGCTTTTTAACACCACCCAAGTCACCTCTTGAATGCTTTGCTGTTTAGAAATTTCTTTCACCAGATACCCTAAATCATCTTTCTCAAGTTCAAAGTTTCACAAATCTCTAGGGTAGGGGCAAAATTATGTGTCTTTTTGCTAAAACAAAGCAAGAGTCACCTTTACTCCTGTTCCCAACAAATTCATCATCTCCATCCAAGACTACCTCAGCCTGGATTTTATTGTCCATATCATTATCAGTATTTTGGCCAAAGCCATTCAACAAGTCTCTAGGAAGTTCCAACCTTTCACACATCTTCCTGTCTTCTGAGCCCTCCAAGTTTCTAGGAAGTTTCAAACTCTCACATTTTTCTGTCTTCTCCTGAGCCCTCCAAACTGTTCCATACTCTGCTTGTTACCCAGTTCCAAAGTTGCTTCACATTTTTGGATATCTTTACAGCAGCACCCACTCTACTGGTACCAATTTACTGTATTAGTCCATTTTCAAACTGCTGATAAAGACATACCTCAGGCTGGGTAATTTATAAAGAAAAAGAGGTTTAATGGACTCATGGTTCCACGTGGCTGGGGAGGCCTCACAATCATGGCAGAAGTCAAAAAGCATGGCAGCAGGCAAAGAAGGAATGAGAATCAAGTGAAAGAGATTTTCTCTTATAAAACCATCAGGTCTCGGGAGACTTATTTACTACCCTGAGAAGATTATGGAGGAAACCACCACTATGATTCAATTATCTCCTACAAGTCCCTCCCACAACACTTGGGAATTATGGGAGCTACAATTCAAGATGAGATTTGGGTGGGGACACAGCCAATCCATATCAGTGGGGATTTGTACTCCCAAATGATCTTATAGGCGTGACCAAATATTCACAGGACAGGTATTCTCTTTATGCAAAGAGGCTCCAAGAATAGGAAAGAAGAAACGCTCTTTTACTCATTTTATAAAACTAGAATAGCAGTAGTATATTGGTGGTTTTTACACATCAAACTTTGCCTCATCTTAAAAGCACTTGGGGAGATTTTATGTATTTTCTGCACTTTATTTACTTATTTTTACTTTTCAATTACTTTCTTTACTTTATAAAAAGACTTTTTTTTTTAGAGGTGTTTTGGGTTCACAGCAAAATAGAAAGATACAGATTTTCCTTGTATTCCCTGCCCCCACACATGCATAGACTTCTGGTTATCAACATTCTCCACCAGATTGATACATTTTTTACAATCTAGATTGACACATCATAGTCACCCAAAGTCCATAGTTTACGTTAGAGATGAGTCTCTGAGTTGTACTTTCTACAGACTGGACAAAAATGTAATGACATGTATCCATTTTTTGAGTATTATACAGAGTATTTTCACTGTCTCAAAAATTCTATGGGCTCTGTCTATTTATCCCATTGCCCACTCCACTGAGCTTTTTATTGTCTTCATTGTTTTGTCTTTGGAAATTTTCGTACAGTTGGAACCCTATGTAATATATCCTTTTCAGATTGGAATGTTTCACTTAGCAATATATATTTAAGCATCCTCCACATCTTTTCATGGGTTCACAGCTCATTTCCTTTTAGGGATGAATAATATTCTATCATCTGGATGTATCTTAGTTCATTTATCCATTCAGCTACTGAAGGACATCATGGTTGTTTCTAAGTTTTGGAAATTATAAATAAAGCTGCTTTAAATATCTATGTGCAGGTTTTTATGTAGATATAATTTTAAACCCCTTTCAAATCATGCGTAGGGGCATTCTTACTGTGTCATATCCCATTTAGTTGAGTGAGAAATTGCCAAATTGTCTTCCAGATTGGCTGTGCAAATTTGCATTTCCACCAGCAACAGAGGAGTTTCTTTGGTACACATTCTTGTCAGAATTTGGTGTTGTCAGTGTGCTGGATTTTGGCTATTCTGATATATACGTAGTGGTATCTCATTGTTATTTTAATTTGCATTTCTCTGATGACATATGATGTGGGACATCTTTTAATAGGCTTATTTATCATTTCTATATTTTTTTGGTGATGTATCTCTTATGGTTTTTGGCCCATTTTGAATTGGGTTGCTTTTGTTTTCTTGAGATTTAAGAGTTGTTCATATATTTTGGATCACAGTTCTCTAACAGATGTGTCTATTGCAAATATTTTCCCCAAGTCTATGGCTTGTCTTCTCATTCTCTCAACAGTGTCTTTTACAGAGAATTTTCTAAATTTTAATGAAGTCCAGCTTATCAAATATTTCTTTCATGGACTATACCTTTGGTGTTGTATCTAAAAACTCATCACAATATCCAAGGTCTTCTAGTTTTTCTCCTTTGTTATTTCCTAGAAGTTTTATATTTTTGCATTTTACGTTTAGGTGTATAATTTATCTTAAGTAAATTTTTGTGAAAGGTATAAGATCTGTGTCTAGATTTATTTATTTTGTTTGCATGTGGACATCCAGTTATTTCAGTCATTTGTTGAAGAGACTATCTTTGCCTCATTGTATTGCCTTTGCTCCTTTGTTAAAAATAAGTTCATATTTATATAATGCCTATTTCTGGGATTTCTTTTGCTTCCCGTTGATGTATTTATGATTTCACCAGTATTATCTTATATCTTTATAAGTCATGAATTCAAATTATATCACTCTTTCAACTTTGTTCTCCTTTAATATTATTATTATTATTATTTTATTTTTATTGATATAAGTATTTATACATATTTATGGGGTACATGTGACATTTTATTACATGCATAGATTGTGTAATGATTAAGTCAGGGTATCTGAGGGACCTACCAACTCAAGCACTCATTATTTCTATGTGTTGGGTACATTTCAAGTCCTCTGTTCTAGCTACTTTGAAATGTATAATACATTGTTACCATCAAACATTAGAACAGATTCTTTTCATCTAACTGTATATTTGTATCCATTAACCAACCTCTCTTTACCACCACCTCCCCATACACCCTTCCTAGCTTTTGGTAACTATCATCCTATTCTCTACAACCATGAGATCAACTTTTTTAGCTCCCACATAAGAGTGAGAACATGAGATATTTGTCTTTCTATGCTTGGCTTATTTCACTTAACATAATGACCTCTAGTTCTATCCATATTGCTGCAAATGGCTTGGTAACAATCTTTTCCATGGCTAAATAGTATTTCATTGTGTATATGTACCACATATTCTTTATTCATTTATCCATTTTCTGGAACTTAGGTTGATTCAATATCTTTGTAAATGTGGAGAGTGTTTCAATAAACACTGGGGTGAAGGTATCCTTTTGATAGTGAAGGTATCCTTTTGATATACTAATTTCTTTTCTCTTGGATAAATACCCAGCAGTGGGATTGCTGGATTATATGATATTTCTGTTTTTGGGTTTTTTTTTGAGAAATATTCATACTGTTTTCCATAGCATCTGTACTGATTAATACTTTCATTTATATACTTTTATATAAATATATTTATACTTTATTAATAAAAGAATAAAAGAGAGTGAACAAAGTCCACCAACAACAGTGTACAATGATTTCATTTTCTTCACATTCTCATTAGTACTTGTTATCATTTGTCTTTTTGATCATAGGCATTATAATTGGGGTAAGATGATATTTCATGATGGTTTTGATTTGCATTTCCCTAATGATTAATGATATTGAACATTTTTTTCATATACCTGTGGGTCATTTGACTAGAAATGTCTGTACATGTACTTTGCCCAATTTTTAATAGGATTATCTATTTTTTTAATGTTGAGTTGTTTAAGTTCTTTTTATATACTGAATACTACTACATTGTCAGATGAATAGTTTTCAAGTATTTTCTCCCATTGGACAGGTTATCTCTTCACTCTGTTGATCATTTCCTTTGCTAAGCAGAAGCATCTTAGTTTAATATAGTCTTATTTGTCTATTTTTGTTTTGTTGCCTGTGCTTTTGAGATCTTGCTGTAAAATCTTTGCTTAGACCAATGTCTTGAAGTTTTCCTCCTATGCTTTTTTTTTCTAGTGGTTTAATAGTTTGAGGTCTTATTTTTAAGTCTTTAATCTATCTTGGATTGCTTTTTGTATATAATGAGACATATGAATATAGTTTCTTTCTTCTGCATATGGATATCCATTTTTTCCAGCACCACTTACTGAAGAGATTATCCTTTCTCCAATGTATGTTCTAGGTATCTTTGTTGAAAACCAGTTGGCTATAAATATGTAGATTTACTTCTGAGTTCCTTATTCCATTCCATTGGCCTATATGTCTGTTTTAAAACAAATATCATGCAATTTTGGTTAATATAGCTTTGTAATATATTTTGAAGTAATGTAATTTGATGCCTTCAGCTTTGTTCTTTTTGTTCAGGATTGCTTTGGCTACTGGGGCTCTCTTTTGATTTCATAGGAATGATACAATTTTTTTCTATTTCTGAGAAAAAATGACATTGGCACTTTCATAGGGATTGCATTGGATCTGTGGATTGCTTTGGGCAGTATGGTCATTTTCATGATAGTAATACTTCTGATCCATGAACATGAGATATCTGTCCATTTGTTTGGTTCCATTTTGTAGTTTTTCTTGTAGAGATCTTTTATCTCCTTCATTCAGTTTATTCCTAAATATTTTATTATCTTTTTTTGTAGCAATTGTAAATGTGATTGCCTTCTTAATTTATTTTTCAGCTAGTTCATAATTGGTGTATACAAATGCTCCTGATTTTTGTATGTTGCTTTTACTGCAAATATACTGAATTCATTGATAAGATCTAATAATTTATTGTGAAGTCTTTAGAATTTTCTAGATATAAGATCATATTATCTGCGAAAAGAGAAAATACAGTTTCCTTTTATCCAATTTGAATGTCTTTTATTTCTTTTTCTTGCCTGGTTGCTCTGTAAAGGGCTTCCAGCACTATGTTGAACAGGAGTTTTGAAAGTGGGCATTCGTGTCTTGTTTCATTGTTAGAGGAAAGGCTCTCAGCTTTTCCCCATTCAGTATGATGTTAGCTGTGGGTTTGTAATAATACATGGCCTTTGTTATGTTGATGTATGTTTCTTCAATGCCTAGTTTTTGAGAGTTTTTATAATAAAGGGATGTTGAATTTTATCAAATGATTTTTCTGATCTATTGAGATGATCATATAGTTTTTGTATTTCATTATTTTGATGTAATATAACACATTTATTTATCTGCATACGTTGAACAATCATCGAATTTCTAGGATAAATCCAACTTGATCATGGTGTATTTTAGTTTATTAATGTGCTGTTGAATTTGGTTTGCTAGCATTATGTTAAGGATTCTTGTGTCTGTGTTCATCAGGGTATCGGCCTGTAGGTTTTGTTGGTGGTGTTGCGTCTTTATCTGATTTTGGTATCAGGATAATGCTGGCCTTGTAGAATGAGTTAGAGAGAATTCCCTTCTGTTCAATTTTTTAAAAGAGTTTGAGGAGAATTGACGTTATATGCTCTTTGAAAGTTTGGGAGAATTCCATAGTGAAGCCATTGGGTCCCGGACTTTTTTTGGGGGTTGGGCAGATGAGATTTTCCTATTACTAATTCAATATCATTACTCATAATTGGTCTTTCCAGATTTTCTATTGCCTCCTGATTTTATCTACATAGGTTTTATGTGTGCATAAATTTATTCTCTAGGCTTTCCAGTTTATTTTATAGTTGTTTATAATAGTTCTCTGATAATCTTCGGTATTTATATTATAATGTCTCCTCTTCCATTTCTAAGTTTTTTTTGTTTGTATCTTCTCTCATTTTTTCTTGGTTATTTTAGCTAGTGGTTCATCAATTTTGTTTATCTTTTCAAACACCCAACTTTTGTTTCAATGATTACTTGTATTGTTTTTCAGTCTCTGTTTTGTTTAGTTTTACTCTGATCTTTATAATTCCTTGCTGGCTATCTTTGGGTTTGATTTGTTCTTGCTCTTCTAGTTCCTTGAGATGCATAGCTAGATTGCTTATTTAAAATCTTTCTACTTTTTCTACTGTATTCATTTATCACTACAAACTTCCCTTGTTTTTGACTTAAAGTCAGTTTGTCAAAGTATAGCTACTTCTGCTCACTTTTGGTTTCTGTTTGAAATATCATTTTCTATCACTTTACTTTCATTCTATAAGTGTCTTTACTACTAAGGTGAATTTCTTGTGAGCGGCATATAATTAGAGTCTTTTTCTTTTCTTTTTATTTTAAAAATCTATTCAGTGTTTCTTTATATTTCTTTTAAGTGAACAGTCTAATCTGCTTACATTCAAGTTTATTGTTGATATGTGAGGCTTTGTTTATATCATATTGTTAGCTGTTTTTCGATTGTTTTCAATATTCTTTATTTCTTCTTTTTCTCTTACTATTTACCATTGTAGTTGGTGTCTTTTCTGTATTGGTAACAGTTGAATCTTTTTTCTCTGCTATTTATGTGTACTCTTCCCATGGGTTTTATACTTACATGCATTTTCATGATTGTAGATATTGTCCCTTAGCTTCCAGGTGTAGGATTCACTTAAGCATTTCTTGTAGAACTGCTTATTGGTGATTAATTCCCTTAGCTATTGCTTATCTGGGGAAAACTTTATTTCTCTTTTATTTATGAAGAATATTTTCCAGCTACGTATCTGATATGATTTGGCTTCATGACCCCACCCAAATATCATCTCAAATTGTAATTCTCACATGTCAGGAGAGGTACCTGGTGGGAGGTGATTGGATCATGGAGGTGGTTTCCTCCATGCTGTTCTCATGATAGTGAGTTTCCATGAGATCTGATGGTTTAAAAGTGTTTGGCATTTCCTCCCTTGTGCTCTGTCTCTCCTGCTGCAATGACTTGAGTCAAAAAAGCCTCTTTCCTTTATAAATTACTCAGTCTCAAGTCATTCTTTATAGCAGTGTGAAAAGAGACTAATACAAAAAATTGATACTGGGAGATTGGAGCACTGCTATAAAGATACCTAAAAATGTGGAAGCGACTTTGGAACTGAGTAACAGGCAGAGGTTGGAAAAGTTTGGAGGACTCAGAAGAAGACAGGAAGATGTGGGAAAGTCTGGAACTTCCTAGAAACTTGTTGAATGGTTTTGACCAAAATGCTGATAGTGATATGGACAATGAAGTCCATGCTGAGTTGGTCTCAGATAAAGATGGGGAACTTATAAGGAAGTGGAGCAAAGGGGATTCTTCTTATGCTTTAGCAAAGAGACTGGTGGTATTATGCCCATGCCCTGGAGATCTGTGAAACTTTGAACTTGAGAGAGATGATTTAGGGTATCTAGCAGAATAAATTTCTAAGCAGCAAAGCATGCAAGAGGTAACCTGCCTTTTTCTGAGAGTGTATGGTTATATAAGTTCACAAAAAAATGACCTGACATGGGAGCTTATGTTTTAAAGGGAAGCAGGGCATAAAAGTTTGGAAAATTTGTAGCCTAACCATGTGGTACAAAAGAAAAACCCATTTCCTGGGAAGAAATTAAAGCCTGCTACAGCCTGCTACAGAGATTTTCTTAAGTAATAAGGAGCCAAATGTTAATAGCCAAGACAATGAGGAAAATGTGTCTAGGGAATGTCAGAGATCTTCCTAGCAGCCCCTCACATCACAGGCTTGGAGGCCTAGGAGGAAAAAATTGTTCCATGGGCAGGGCTGGCCCAGAACCCCACTGCTCTGTGCAGTCTTAGGACTTGGTGCCCTGCATCCCAGCTGCTCCAGCTGTGGCTGTAAGGGGCCAAGGTGAAGCTTAGGCTGTCGCTTCAGAGGGTGCAAGCCCAAGCCTTGACAACTTCCACATGGTGTCAGGCCTGCAGGTGCAAAGAAGACAATAGTTGAGCTTTGAGAGCTCCACCTAGATTTTAGAAGATGTATGAAAACATCTGGATGTCCAGGCAGACATCTGCTGCAGGGGCAGAGCCCTCATGGAGAACCTCTACTAGAGCAATGCAAAGGGGAAATGTGGGATTGGAGCCCCTACACAGAGACCTACTGGGGCACTGCCTAGTGGAGCTGAGAGAAGAGCATCACCATCCTTCAGACCCCAGAATGGTTAATCCACTGATAGCTTGCACCATGCACCTGGAGAAGCCCCAGGCACTCAATACCAGCTCATGAAAGCAGCCAGAAACACTGTACCCTATAGAACCACAGAGGTGGAGCTGCCCAAGGCCGTGGGAACCCACCTCTTGCATCAGCATGCTCTGGATGTGAGACATGGAGTCAAAGAAGATTATTTTAGAGCTTTAAGATTAAATAAGTGCCTGCCAGGTTTTAGGCTTGCATGGGGCTTGTGGCCCCTTTGTTTTGTCCAATTTCTTCTATTTAGAAACATTTACCCAATGCCTGTACTTCCATTGTATCTTGGAAGTAACTAACTTGTTTTAGATTTTACAGGCTCATAGGCAGAAGGGACTTTGCCTTGTCTCAGATGAGACTTTGGATTTAGACTTTTGAGTTAATGCTAAAATGAGTTAAGACTTTGGGGGCTGTTGAGAAGGCATGATTGGTTTGAAATGTAAAAAAGACATGAGATTTGGGAGAGGCCATGGGTGAAATGATATGGCTTGGCTCCGTGTCCCCACCCAAATCTCATCTCGAATTGTAATCCCCATGTATCAGAGAAGGGACCTAGGAGGAGGTGATTGGATCATAGGGGTGGTTTCCCCCATGCTGTTCTAGTGACAGTGAGTGAGTTCTCATGAAATCTGATGGTTTAAACGTGTTTGGCAGTTCCTCCCTTGCACTCTCTCCCTCATGCCACTATGAGAAGATATACCTTGCTTCCCCTTCACCTTCCACCATGATTATAAGTTTCTTGAGGTCTTCCCAGCTATGCTGAACTGTGTGTCAATTAAGCCTCTTTTGTTTTAAATTACCCAGTCTCAGGTTGTTCTTTATAGCAGTGTGAAAATGGACAAATACAGTATATTTAGCTGGCAAGTTTTTCTTCCAGTACTTTGAATATATTATTTCAGTCTCTTCTGGACTGTAAGGTTTCTGCTGAGAAATCCAGTCTAAAAGTCTGATGGAGGTTTCTGTATAAGTGACCAGACACTTTTATTTTGCAGTTTTTAGAATTCTATGTTTGTCTTTGACTTTTGATAGCTTGACTATAATGTACCATGGAGAAGATATAATTTCATTGTATCTGTTTGAGAATCTCTGACATTCTTGTATCTGAATGCCTAAATCTTTTGCTAGATTTGAGCATTTTTTAAATATTATTTTGTTAAATAGGCTTTATAAGTCTTTTATTTTTCTCTTTACTTTCTGGGACACCGAAAATTTAAACATATGGTTGTTTTATGGTGCCCCATATGTCATATAGGCTTTGCTCATTCCCATTTAGTCTTTTATTTAATTTTGTCTGAGTTGTTTCAATATACCTGTCTTCACATCCTGAAATTATATCTTTTGCTTGATCTAGTTCATTGTTGAAACTTTCCTATGTATTCTGTATTTCATTTAATGAAATTTTTAGTTACAGAATTTGTTTGGTTCTTTTTATGATGTATATCCTCCCTAAATTGTTTTTCTGATTTATTGGTATTGTTTTTCTGTTTTCTCTTGTGTTTTATTGAACTTCTTTAATATCATTACTTTGAATTATTTATTTGGGATTTTATTTTTTTACTGGAATGTATTACTGGAGAATTTTTTTTGGTAAGTGTCATTTTTCTTTGTTTTTTTTTTTTTTCAAATCTCTGATGTCGTTATGTTGATATCTGCATACGTGGTGTAACAGTTGTTTTGAATTTGCTTTTGTGGGAGAGGTCTTTTTGCTGAAAAGGTATCTATCATGTTGGTTGGGTAGGGTACTTTGGCTGTGGTTTTGGGTGCATTCAGTAGTACAGGCATTATTTTGTATGCTTTATTTGGCTGTAAAGAGCACTGGTAGTGTCTGTGGTTTCCTCAGTGGCTTAGTGTGCTGTTTTTAGTAGAAGCTGTATTGAAGTTTTGCTGGAGATGGAGATGACAGGTGGGCCTGTCCTTGGGCCCCAGTATGGTAGTGGCGAGCCATGCATGGCTGTGTTAGGGACCCATGGCAGTGTATACATGCACAGGTGTTAATGGGTCCAGGGGGACTTATATTTGAGCTTCTGGGCAATTTGCTCAGGTGGCTGGTAGTGGCAGAGATAGGCTGGGGAAGTTGGTGGGTTTCCGGATCCCTGGGCAGTGGATCCGGAATGGGTAATGACTATAGTAGTGATAGAATTAACTTTTGGGTCCCAGTGGTCTGTGCTGGTGTTGCCAGTGGCTGCAACATACTTGGGTGGGACAGTCATCAGGCTCACAGGTGGTACATTTTAATGGGTACCTCCTGTGATGGTAGCACCTGGTTTGGTGGTTCCTACAGACCCCAGGAAGAGTGCTCAGGTGCCAGCAGTAAAGGGCTTGGCTGGATAGTTCCCAGGCCCCCATATAGCCTGTTGGGTAGGGGAAAGAGCTGGGCCAGGTGAACCTGTTCTCAAGCCTCCGGTTGGTGCTGGCGGGTGCTGGCTGTGGAAGCAGGAGCAGGACATTCTCCAGGCCCAAGGTAGAATGCTTGGGTGGGAGTAGCAGTGGCTGCACAGCAGCCTTGCTACTGGGGAGGGTGGGGTAGTTTTCAATGGCAGCAGTTATATGCAGGTGACTGAAGAACATTCACTTTGCTTGTGCTTCAGCCCCAGTTGTGGCAGCTTGCTGTTGTGGCTGCTGTGGGTGGAGAACTCTGTCCTTAGGGTGCTTGAAATGATGTAGTGGCTTTGCTGCTGGGGGCAGCAGGGTCTTTGCTAATGGTTCACACTTTAGCCCTAGAGGTGGCAGGCAGCTGTAGCAGTGGCTGTGGGTTGGGAATGTTTATTGGGCTCCAGGGATGTGGAGCTGCAGAGGCTGTTGGGCCCCTAGGCAGGAAGTAGTCTGGTGGAGGGTGGGCTCTTAATCTGGCACCTTGCTGTAGCTGTATAGTGCTCAAGAAGTATATGGGACCCAGTATGAGCTCCTTCTTTGAATAAATGTTTTTGTGCAATCTCCAGGCAGCTGTCTGTATCAGCATTGGACCCCATGAGAGGCTAGAGGATTTCCTGTGGCTTGGATGATTGCTGAGGGTTACTCACTTAACACTTCCCTGCATTAGGGAGCTCATCCAGGCTCTCAGCTTGTACTCACTGAGCAGACTGTCTAGCTTTCCACTCCTTACTTACTTTGGAGTTTCCTGTCACTTCTCTGTAGAATTCCAGTGTTCTCTCTTAGATGATATATTTGAAGTGTGATTATCTACTTACTATTTTGTTTCTTTTCATTGTGGAAAAGGGCAGTACAAGATGCCACTAGTCAGCTGTCTTCATGAAGCCTCTCCTCTCTCCATTGGCTATTCTGGGTCTTCTGCCTTTTCATATTAACTTTAGAATTGGTTTGTCAGTACCCACAAAACAACCTGCTGAGATGTTAATTGGGATTGTATTAAATCTATAAACTAAGTTGGGAAGAACTTCTATCTTGACAACATTGAATTTTCCTATCCATAATAAACATGGAATACCTGTTTATATTTTTGCTTGATTTCTTTCATCATAATTTTGTAGTTTCCTTCATATAGATATTGTATGTGTTTTGTTTGATTTTTAGCTAAGTATTTTTTATTTTGCCATGCTAATGTACATAGTAGTGTGTTTATTATTTTAAATTTCAATTGTTCAATGCTATTATATAGTGAAGTGATTGACATTTGCATATTAATCTAGTATTCTAAAACCTTGCTATAATGGTTGATTAGTTAAGTTTTTTGTTGTTTCCTTTAGATTTTTTACGTAGAAAATCATGTTATCTGTGCACAAAGTTGTATTTCTTCCTCCTCAATCTGCATACCTTTCAGTTTCTTTTCTTGTTTTATTGCTTTAGCTAGAATTTCTGGGATAATGTTGAAAAGGAGTAATTAGGGGGAACATCATTGTCTGTACCTAATCTTAGTGGGAAAGCTTCAAATTTCTCACCATTAAGCATGGTGTTGGCTGTAGGTGTTTTGTAGATACTTTTTATCAGGTTGACAAAGTTCCCCCTCTATTTTTAGTTTACTAACAGTTTTTATCATAAATGGGTGTTCGATTTTGTCAAATCCTTCTTCTGCATCCATTAAAATGAGCACACAATTTTTCTTCTTTAGCTATTGATATGTTTTACATTAATAGATGTTTGAATGTTGAACCAGCCTTGTATACCTGGGATAAATTCCACTGAGTTGTGGTGTATAATTTTTATGCATTCCTTGATTCAATTTGCTAATATTTTGTTGAGGATTTTTGCACGTATGTTCATGAGAGATATTGGTCTATAGTTTTCTCTTCTTGTAATGTCTATCTGGTTTTGGTAACTCATACAATGATTTACCACTTGCTTCTGTCCTTTGAAGGAGATTATAAAGAATTGTTATAATTTCTTCCTTAAATATTTGGTAGCATTCACCAGTGAATGCATCTGGGCCTATGGCTTTCTATTTTGGGAGGCTATTAATTATTGATTTAATTTCTTCTGTAGACGTAGGCCTATTCAGATTATCTATTTCTTGTGTAAATTTTAAATGTTTGTATCTTTCAAAGTTAGTTCATTTCATCTAGGTTATCAAATTTGGGGGACTAAAATTGTTCATAGTATTCCTTTATCATTTTAATGTCCATGGGATCTTCAGTGATATCAGCTCTTTTATTTCTGATATTAGTAATTTGTAACCTTTCTTTTTATTTCTTGATTAGCCCTGCCTAGAGACTTATAGCTTTTATTGATATTTTCCGCTTTTAGTTTTATTTTCTTCACTGATTTCCTGTTTTCAATTTGATTGATTTCTGCTCTAATTCCTATTATTTGTTTTCTTGTGGTTACTTTGGATTTCATTTGCTCTTCTTTCCTAGTTTCTTAAGGTGGAAACTTTAGATAATTGATTTTAAATCTTATTTTTTCTAAATTTTCTAACATAGGCGTTTAATGCTATAAATTTCTCTCTAAGCACTGCTTTCCATTCATTTTGCTATGTTGTGCTTTCATTTATGTTTAATTCAAAATTTTTAAAATTTCACTTGAGATTTTTTTTGGATCAAATGTTATGTAGAAGTGTTTTGTTTAATCTCCATGCATTTTGGGATTTCCAGTTATCCTGCTGTTACTAATTTCTAGTTAAATTCCATTGTTATCTGAGAGCAGACATTGTTAGATTTTTATTATGCTAAATTTGTTAAAGTGTGTTTTATGGCCCAGAATGTGGTCTATCTTGGTAAATGTGAGCTTGAGAAGAATGTGTATTCTGATGTTGTTAGATGATATAATGTATACGTGTATTAGTCTGTTCTCGCACTGCTGCAGGGACATACCCAAGACTGGGTAATTCACAAAGGAAAGAGGTTTAATTGACTCACAGTTCAGCATGGCTGGGGAGGTCTCAGAAAACTTACAATCATGGCAGAAAGAGAAGGAAACACATCCTTCTTCACAGATCAGCAGGAAAGAGAAGAATGAGAGCTGAGCAAAGGGAGAAGCCCCTTATAAAACCATCAGATCTCATGAATACTTATTCACTATCATGAGAATAGCCTGGGGAAACCAACCCCATGATTCAATCACCTCCCACTGGGTTCCTCCCATGACACGTGGGTATTATGGGAACTACAATTCAAGATAAGACTTGGGTGGGGACACAGCCAAACCATATCATTCCACACCTGGCCCCTCCGAAATCTCATGTCCTCACATTTCAAAACACAATCGTGCCCTTCCAACAGTCCCTATATTCTCTTATTTTTGTCTTCTACTCTTTTTCTGATTGTCATTTAGCACTTTATATGTTTATTTTTTCTGTCCTTTCTCAATGTGTTAGTTATAACTTATTTTTTACTTCCTTGCTTGTTGGCCTATGGTTTGCAATATACATTTATAACTAATCCAAGTCCCCTTTCAAATAACATTATACCACTTTATCAATAGTAAAACTTATAACAATAAAATAATTGTATTTTCTACCTCTCATCCTTGCTATCATTACTTTCATTCATTTCAGTTACATTTATGCATACATAAGTGTGTGTGTATATATATGTGTACATAAGTATATATATGCTATATGCATATGCATAAGCATATGTAATTGAATACATTGGTGCCAGTATTTTGTATAAGCTATTACGTTAGATTGATTTAGGATAAGAAATAGAAGTTTTTTATTTGACCTCCACTTCTTCCTTCTTTAATTCTCTTTTAAAATGATCAACCTGTGTTTCTGACATATTTTGTTTCTTCTCTCTAAAGAACTTCTGTTAAATTTCTTGCAAGGCAGTTCTACTGGCAACAATTTCTTCAATTGTCATTTGTCTAATAATGTATTTTTTTCCTTAACATTTGAAGGATAACTTTTCGCGGTATAGAATTCTCGGTTGGTGTTTTTTTTTTTCTCTTAACACTTGAAATATTTTACTTCACTCTCCTTGCTTGCATGGTTTCTGAGGAGAAGTTGAATATGATTCTTATCTTTTCTCCTTGATAAATAAGGTGTTTTCTTTCTTCTGGCTTCTTTTAGAATCTTTTCTTTATCCTTGATTTAATGTAGTTTGAAAATTATATGAGATTGTTTCTTCAGTCATGCCTAGTCTACTAATGAGCCTATTGAAGGAATTTTTAATTTCTTTTATAGTACTATTTCTAGTTTTTTTTTCTTAAAATTTTAATCTTTCTGCTTAAAGTGTCCATCTCTTCTGTTTACTTTAACTATTGGAGACTTTAACATATTAATCACAATTAATTTTAAATTCTCATTCTGGTATATGTTTTTTGTGGGTGTTTTGTTAGTTTGTTTGTTTTTGTTAACCTGCTTGGTGTTCTCTGGGGTTCCTGGATTTGTGCGTTAGTATCTGACATTAATTTGGAAGCAATTGTTATTATTGTTTCATCTTCTGTTTCTCTCTCTTTTCCTTTTGATCTTTTCATTGCTTGTGTTTCATGTCTTTTGTAGTTATCCCACAGTCTGTGGGTCTTCTCTTTTTTGTTTTGCTTTGTTTTCCTTTACTGTTTGTTCTCTGCTTTTCGGTTTTAGAGGTTTCTATTAAAATATCCTCAAGATTAGAGATTGTTTCCTCAGCTGTGCTCTGTCTACTAATTAGTCCATCAAAGGCATTTTTTCATTTCTGTTATAGTACTTTATAGTATTCCTTTAGTTTTTTCTTAACACTTAATCTTTCTGCATACATTGCCCATCTCTTCTTCTGTTTAAACATTAGTCCTTCAGCATATTAATCACAATTATTTTAAATTCTCATTCTGATAATTACAGCATCCCTGCCATGTCTGGTTCTGCTGCTTGCTCTTTTCAAATTGTGATTTTTGCTAAAAGAAATTGCTGTAAAGAAGTCTTTAGTAATGTGGTGGTGAGGTGTGGGAGAGGGGAAGCATTCACTAGTCCTGTGATTAGGTCTTAAATTTTAGAGAGACTATTCCTCTAGACTGTAGACTTCATAAGTGTTTCTCAGTTTTTTCTCTCTCCTTGGAGTAGGCTGTATTTGGGTATTGTCCTTCTCTTATGTGGAAGACTAGAGCTGAGTGAAGTTGGGTATTTCTCTTCCTGGACTCTTACAATGCCTTGATAGGTTATTCTCTGGTTAAGGAGTTTTTACTAGGAGCAGACCATGTTAAACAGAGTGCTTTTGTGTATTTGAAAATGATTCTTTTTCTTCTCTCACTGCCTGAAGTAAGAGGGGATTTTTCTCTAATATTTAGCATGAGAACCTGATTGAACTCTTGGAGTTAAATACTGGTTTTACCATCTTTGCAACAGATTTATAGTCCTTTATATCTTGTTAACGTATTGGTAGTTCTTTGTCAGTTATGTTGCTGGAAATATTTTTCTTCCCCTGGTTTCTGACTTATCTTTTCACTTTTTTAATAATGTCATTTGATAAACAGTAGTTTTGATTTTAATTAACAATGTTTTCCTATGGTTGGTACTTTGGTATTGTGTTTATGAAATTCACCTGTACCACAAAGTCATGAAGGTATTCTCTTACATTCTTTTTTAAACATACAGTTTTGTCTTATACATTTAGACCTTTAATTCATTTGTCACTGATTTTGTGTTTGATATGAGAAAAGCTTTGAATTAAAATTTTTTTTTTACTTATGAGTAACTAAGCATCTTGAGACCGTTTATTTAAAGATGTGCCTTTTAGTAAAAAGACCAGAGGTTTCCAGTGGTTGTGAGTGGAAAAGAGGGAAGGATGATAGGTAGAGCACAGGGCAATGAAATTGTTCAGAATAATATGGTAATGATGAACACGTATCATTATATATTTGTCAAAACTTATAGGATGTACAACACAAAAGATTGAATCCTGATATAAACTATAGACTTCAGTTAATAATAATCTATCAATATTAGCTCAGCATTGTAAGAAATGTTATAATTGCAAGATATAAATAATGGAGGAAACCAGGGATTGGATGAAATAGCATGTAGGAACTCTGTATTTTCTGTTAAATTTTTGTGTAAACCTAAAACTGCTAAGAAAAAAACTCTATTAAATTACAAAAAAGTCTGTCTTCCCCCATTCTCTGAAGTGCCACTTTTAGTATAAATTATACGCGCAAGGCACAGTTTCTGGATATCCATTCTGTTCTGTTAATCTTTTTGTCTGTATTTTGTTAATAAACATTGTCTTGAATATCACAGATTTGTAATACATCTTGCTGTACGGTAATTCAAATTTTTTCACCTTTGTCCTTATTTTGAAGTGCCTTTTGCATTCTCATACATATTTTTGGAAACAACTTTTGAAATGACACACATACACAAACACACACACACATACAAAGTGGTTGGTATTTGGATTAAGATTGCATTGAATTTATAATTCAATTTGAAGGAAATTTATCCCTTTATAATATTGAGTCTTCCTTTCCATAAACAAATTATATCTCTCCATTTATTTAATACTATTTTAATATTTTTAATAAGAAACCTTTTATAATTTACTCTGTAAAAGTCTCATATATCTTTTGTCAGGTTTATTCTAAGAAATTTATATTTGTTCATATGTTTACAAATGGTATTTTAAAGGTTTCATTTTCTGTTTGATTGTGTTGTGTGAAATAGTTTATTTTGTATATTGATTTTTCATTCTGGTACTTTGATCAACTCTATTACTACCGTCTTTGGATTTTCTGTGCACATCATCATATTATCTGTTAATAATGGCAGTTTTGTTTTCTTTCTTTCCAATTTGTTTTCTTTTTAAATTTTTTATTGCATGGTGCTCATTAAGCCTTCCAATGCAATGTTGGTTAGAAGTGGTGACAACATAAATTCTTTTCTCATTCCTCATCTCGAAGAGAAAGAGTCAAAATTTTTAATACTAATTATAATTCTTCTTGTAGGATTCTAAATATTTTTTGTGGATACCATTTACCAGATTAAGGAAGTTCATGTCTACTTTTAATTACTGAGAATTCTTTTTTTCCTCACATTGTTGAATTTTACCAAAATGTTTTGCTGCATTTCCCTCCCTAGGTAGAAAGAAGAGTAGCTGAAAACTGTAGTCATTTTTAAGTATAGTCATTTGCCAAGTTAAAAATAGGAATATAAATCTTCAGTAGAAAGAGACTAGGCTGGGAAACTGCCAGGAGTCTCTGCTGCAATGTCCCCTATGTAGTGTCATTTTACTGTTTAGAGATTTTTAAAAAAATTATTGGTACTCCCTGGGTGTAGAACTACCCTAATCTGCCAAATAACAGAATATATTTCCTGCATACTAGGAGTAACATTCCTAAAATCCTAAGGACAAGGCTCCCTGAAGACTTTATTCTGGGATCCAGAGTCTTATGTCAGAGAAGAAACTTGACAGAGCTGCAGAATTCCTTTAATCCTGGGTATATGGAGTCTTGTGGACACTAGGCTGCTATTCCACTGTTGAGTCCCCTTTCCATTTTCTGGGATTTTCACCTGTCTTGTCCTCTGTTGTGTTTTTAACTGAATTTGTGTTTCATTTCTGGAGCTCATTTTCATAGTTCCTGGGTTATTCAGAGAAAAGGCATAATCTCAATAAATGGCTAATGGAATCAAATTTTAATAAAGGTGGTTACAGTTTAAATTTTAATAAAGATGATTGCAGTGACTCTCTTAAAAGCTAAGTGCTCATCCTCATTTGGCCTTTTTCCCTTCAAAGTTAATAAAGCAGAATCATTAGGCTTTGAAAAGAATATTGACTTTGGTATCAGGAAATGGTACAGACTGTGGCAAGGACAGAGAAGAGCAATCTGGCCTCAAAGGGCTCATATCCAATCCTTTACAACACAAGGCTCCTTATCGCAGGCCTTGGGTCAACTGAGCTTACCCGGACTAACCTAGGTATACTAGTAGCATGATGATTTATATTTATAGAAAAAGACAGTAGGCTGGACACGGTGGCTCACGCTTGTAATCCCAGCACTTTGGGAGGCCAAGGCGGGTGGATCACGAGGTCAGGAGATCGAGACCATCCTGGCTAACGCAGTGAAACCCCGTCTCTACTAAAAAAATACAAAAAATTAGCTGGGCGTGGTGGCGGGCGCCTGTAGTCCCAGCTACTCGGGAGGCTGAGGCAGGAGAATGGTGTGAACCCGGGAGGCGGAGCTTGCAGTGAGCCGAGATTGCGCCACTGCACTCCAGCCTGGGCAACGAGCCAGACTCCGTCTAAAAAAAAAAAAGAAAAGAAAAGAAAAGAAAAAGAGTAAAACAGAAATTCTCAAATATTTCATGGGCTTTAAAAGTATGAATTTATCCTACGACCCAGGGTCAGAACAACTTTAAATAGAGCTTTGTTCTCTGTTTTACTTATAATACTATGCTTTAGCTTTAATAATTTAAATGATTTTAAATGATTAGAAAAAAGAATATATTGTTATATATTTGTGAACTCAAGAGACTTTGATATTTTATCTTTAAAAAGACTACTTCCTGGCCGGGTGCAGTGGCTCACACCTGTAATCCCAGCACTTTGGGAGGCGGAGGTGGGTGGAACACCTTAGATCAGGGGTTCGAGACCAGCCTGGCCAACATCGCGAAACCCTGTCTCTACTAAAAATACAAAAATTAGCAGGGCATGGTGGTGCGTGCCTGTAGTCCCAGCTTACTCAGGAGGCTGAGGCAGGAGAGTTGCTTGAACCTGGAAGGTGGAGGTTGCAGTGAGCCGAGATAGCGCCAGTGCACTCCCGCATGAGTGACAGAGTGAGACTCCATCTCAAAAACAAACAAAAAAAATACTTACCTACTCAAATTATCCTGTCTCTTCATATTGGCACCTGTGATAATTTTTCCTACAGCTGTTTGTGCACTCACTGGCAGATTCATTAATGTGTCTTTTTCCCTCAGTGATTTGGTTTTTACAAAAACTATGAGACAGGTATTACATCAGTGTGCTGGTTTTCTGTTCATCCCTGAGGACAAGAAAAATTATATTAATCGTTATTCTCTTTGACTTGGGGATTACCCAGCCAGGAAGCACCTTCTTTTTAAAAATTTCAATACTTTACTGGGTAGATTCAGAGAGGTAAGGTTGGGAAATATCCTTTTTAAACAGAGAGGGATAGTGTAAAAGTTAGGATTATAATGTAATTTTGACAAAGAGACACATATTCCTGTAGTGAGCAAGTCACTACACATGCATATGTGCACACAACAGAGATGGGGAGATATTTTAGGGCAGACATATTAACTGTAGAGACCTTTATTTCCCAGTGTATTTAGCAGTGATCTTTGGATGTTGATGCTTTAGAATAGACTTGTTCGCACAGTATATATTGACCAAAACATTCTTAGAATTCAGATATAGTTTCCTTCAATATCTCCCTATTAGCATTTTGTGTTGTACGTGTCTTTTTTCCTAAAAGTACAATTTAAAAATCATATTAATTATGTATTCTAGTTATCTGGCTCAGAGAACTTGTATAATATATAATTTTTTACCATTTAGGTTCTTAACCATTAAAATAAAAAGCAAAGACATAAATAAAACATTGAATCAATTTCTTTTCTGAACTATTATGCAATTTAAAGCCTTTTCAATTTAAAATTTCTTTAGTGTTTTGGTCTAAATTAAAAATTGTAGTTGGCCAAATTATAGAAATTTGCAAGGATAATTCAACATACATAAATCAGTAAATGTGATACACCATATTAATAAAATGAATAACAAAATCCACAGATGCAGAAAAGACATTTGACAAAGAAAAGAAAAAAATGAATGCGCCTAAGGCCGAGGCGTGATGGCTCATGCCTGTAATCCCAGCACCTTGGGAGGCCGGGGCGAGTGGATCACCTGAGGTCAGGAGTTTGAGACCAGCCTGGCTAACATGGCAAAACCCATCTCTACTAAAAACACAAAACTTAGCCGAGTGTGGTGGTGGGTGGCTATAATCCCAGCTACGCAGAAGGCTGAGACAGGAGAATCGCTTGAACCGGTGAGGCAAAGGTTGCAGTGAGCCGAGATCAAGCCACTCCACTCTAGCCTAGGTGACAGAGCAAGACTCCATCTCAAAAAATACAAATAAAAAAAAAGGGCATAAAAGTAAGTGAAAAAGCCGGGCGCGGTGGTTCACGCCTGTAATCCCAGCACTTTGCGAGGCCAAGGCGGGTGGATCACGAGGTCAGGAGATCGAGACCATCGTGGCTAACATGGTGAAACCCCGTCTCTACTAAAAATACAAAAAATTAGCCGGGCATGGTAGCGGGCACCTGTGGTCCCCGCTACTTGGGAGGCTGAGGCAGGAGAATGGCGTGAACCTGGGAGGCTGAGCTTGCAGTGAGCCAAGATCGTGCTACTGCACTCCAGCGTGGCGGACAGAGCGAGAGTCCATCTAAAAAAAATAGAAAAACAAAAAAGTGAAAAAAAGTACAAATAATATTCTCATAATATTCCTTTATGAGAATAAAGGAAATGCCTTCTAGAAGGAAACGAAGATAAAAGGAAAAGAATGGGAGGGGAGAGGAAGAGAAGAGAGAGAAGGAGAGAAGTTTGGGGGGGCGGGGAGAAAGAGGATTCAGAAATAACCAATGATTTTCTGAGACCAAAGGGGAGAAAACTGCCACTAAAAGAGAAAAAAAAAATTACAGAAAGAAACCAGGCAGTCCTCTTTCATTTTCCTATCCAGCTCTATCCTCATTCTTGGAGGCATTTTCTAGTGGACTACAGGTTGCGTTCTTTGGGCCACTTACTTGGCTTTTCTCCAAAGCATCTTACTGGAGGCTTTTACCCTTCTTTTCAATGAACTCTAGAAATTTTGGCTTTGTAAGTCTTTGGTAAGAAAATTATTTCTGAACTAACTCTAAAAGAGATCAAATTAGTTAAAATAAACACAGTATTTTAAAACATAGCTTTATTAAAATAATCTGCTTCTTATTTAAATAGTTTTTCTCTGAATTCCTTCTATAAAGGGAGATGTAATAAATCATTCACCATGATCAATGGGATTAATCCCAGGGATGCAAGGATAAGTCAACATACATAAATCAATAAATGTGATACACCATATTAATAAAATGAAGGACAAAATCCACAGATGCAAAAAAAGACATTTGAGAAAATTCAATATTTGTTTACAATTATTTTACTAGAACCTCTCAACAAAATAAGTATAGAAGGAATATAGAGTTGTCCCTTGGTATCCATGGAGGATTTGTTCCAGAGACCCTGAGGTTATCAAAATCCATGGATGCTCAAGTCCCTTATATAAAATGGTGCTGTATTTGCGTTTACCTATGCACATTCTCTTTTATTCTTTAAATTATTTCTAGATCACCTATAATATCTAATACAATTTAAATGCTATGTAAATAGTTTTATTCCCTAAACTCTATACTGAAAAATAGTTTATTCCCTAAACTCTATACTGTAGAGTTTAGGGAACAATAACAAGAAAAAATATGTATATGTTCATTATAAATATAACCATCTTTTAAAAAACATATTGCAATCTGTGTTTGGTTAAATCCACAAATGTTGATCCCATTCATATGGAGGGATGACTTGTTCAACACAATAGAGACCATATATGACAAACCTACCAATAACATCATACTTACTAGTGAAAAGTTAAAACCTTTTCCTCTGAAATCATGAACAAACAGGAATCTTCACTTTCAACTTCTATTCAAAGTAGTTCTGGAAGTTCTACCCAGAGCAATTAGGCAAGGAAAAGAAATAAAAGGCATCTACAAAAAAAAAAAAGGTAAATTTGTTTCTATTAGCTCACAACATGATCATATATATATATATATAACCCTAAAGACTTCACAAAATACTGTTAGAACTGACAAATTCAGTAATCAATCTGAATTTTGCAGGTTACAATATCAACATACAAAAATCAGCAGCACTTTGATATGGTTTGGCTTGTTTGATATGATATGGTTTGGCTTGTTTTCCCCACCCAAATCTCATCTTTAGTTGTACTCCAATAATTCCCACATGTTGTGGGAGGCACCAGTAGGAGATAATTAAATCATGGAGGCAGTTTCCCCCATACTGTTCTCCTGGTAGTAAGTCTCACAAGAACTGATGGTTTGATAAGGGGAAACTGTTTTGCTTGGCTCTCATTCTCTCTCTTGCCACCGCCCTGTGAGATGTGCCTTTCACCTTCCACCATGATTGTGTGGCCTCCCCAGCCACATGGAACTGTAAGTCCAATAAAACTCTTTCTTTTGTAAATTTTCCAGTCTCAGGTATGTCTTTATTAGTAGCATGGAAGTGGACTAATACAGTAAGTTGGAACCAGAAGAGTGGTGTATTGCTGAAAAGATATCAGAAAATGTGGAAGCAACTTTGAAACTGGGTAACAGGCCAAAGTTGGTACAGTCTAGCAGGCTCAGAAGAAGACATGAAAATATGGGAAAGTTTGGAATTTCCTAGAGACTTGTTGAATGGCTTTGACCAAAAGCCTGATAGCGATATGGACAATAAGGTCTAGGCTGAGGTGATTTCAGATGGAGATGAGGAACTTGTTGGGCACTGGAGCAAAGGTGACTCTTGCTATGTTTTAGCAAAAAGACTGGTAGCATTTTGCCCCGCCCTAGAGATTTGTGGAACTTTGAACTTGAGCGAGATGATTTAGGGTATCTAGTGAAAGAAATTTCTAAGCAGCAAAGCATTCAGGAGGTGACTTGGATGTTGTTAAAGGCTGCTGAAAAACTTCTTTTGTGTTTTTCCTGGTACTCAGCTGATTACAGTAGTCTGTAAATGGTCTATGTCCAAGTAACACATTACTATAGCTTTAACAATCCATTGGAATGGTTTTAGATTAAAGTGTAATTCTGTTTTGGCTTAGAAATATTGAAATCTTCCACACTAGGCCACCCATTTTTATATCTGAGTAAAGAAGTATTGAAAATAAATGGTCAGCTCTCAAGATTAAGTTTTCCTGAATAAAAGATTTAGAACCTCCTAAATGTTCCCAAGAAAACATTTCTTCAAGATGTTGATTATATTTTGTACGAGAAGGGTGACCTGTAATTTGCAGTTCATTCACCTCTCAACTGTTCATTTCAAACAACTTGGTGTTGGGGCTTCCCATGGTCCCATCAAACCCCAATATCCTTTCAGAATTATGCATGTGGTGCATCTCTCTAGTCTTCTTGTGTCAACATGACACTTTTATTTATGACGTTTCCTGTTCATCTTTCACATGAAAATCCATTGTGCTGTGTCTCTGTTGTATAATTTCATAATCTTGGAAATAGAAAGGACACAACTATCCATCAAAATTAGGCGTTCCTATTATAATAGTAGTTCTCACTTCTTTGGCTTCAGTATCCTCTTTATACACTTAAAAATTATTGAAATCCCCAAAGAGCTTTTGTTTATGTGGGTTACAACTATGAAGATTTACCACATTAGAAATTTAATTCTAGACTCATCACATGTCAATATAAATAATATTTTTAATAGGAAATAACTGTGTTTTTCAAAAATTTGTTAGAGGAGTGGTACTGTTTTACATATTTACAAAACGTTTTAATGTCTTTTTAATGAAAGACAGCTGGATTCTTACATCTGCTTCTGAATTCAGTCTGGTGTATTACCGCATTCAAATAGCCCCTGTAAAATCCCATTGTACACTCCTGAGAAAACGAGAGTGAAAAAGCCAAATTAACATCTTAGTATTTGTATTAGTTTTCTGTTGCTGCTGCAACAAATTACCACAAAGTGGCTTAAAAACAACACAAATTTATTATCTTACAGTTCTAGAAGTCAGAAATATGAAACTGGTCTCACTGAGCTAAAATAAAGGTTTTGGTAGGGCTGTTTTCTTCTGTTGACTTGGGGAGAATCAGTTTTCCTGGTTTTTTTGCAGCTTCAAAAGGGCTTCAATATTCCTTGGTTTATGATCCCTTTGTGCATCTTCAAAGCCAGCAACGTTGGGCCCAATCCTTCTTATACCACCATCTCTCGCCTTCCCTCTTCCCTCTTTCACTTTTAAGGACCTTCATGATTACATTGGCCCACCTGTACAATCCATCTTAAAGTCAGATGATTAACAAGCTGAATTCCCCTTGCCATGTAATGTATTATAATATATTCACTTATTATTGAAACTAGAGTCATTAGAGTGAGGGGCATCATTCTGCCTACTACAATATTATTATTATATTTGATTTTACCTCCTGGATGCCCTGAAAACGTCTCAGGGACCTTTGGGTCTCGAAACCTCATTTTGAGAACCACTGCTCTGTGATATCCTAAATAAGTTGCATGTGCTTAATAAGGTAGTTCCCAAGGCAGCCTTTTAAAAAACAGTAGATATGATTTTTAAAAAAGTTCTTTTTGAATCCTGTCTTCATATATCTCCCATCCAGTGATGTTTTTCCATTCTTTCCAGCTACAAAGAATCGAATGCTTCTATAATGTTGACAACTCTTCAAATATTTAAAGAACACTGTCATACCCCCACGTGGCTTTCTTCTTCTCCATGTTAAACATGGACAAATATTTTTGAGAAAAGTTATGATGATGGTGACATCAACAATGTTGCAATTTATCCAAACTCTACCTATCTTTCATGGCCTGCCCTGAATGTCAAATTTTTCACAAATCTCCTCAGATGTCTCTAATGGAAAATTATCTTTTCTTCCTCTGATCTCCCATTGCACATGATCAGAAGTCATTTATGTTCAGGGCTGTTCAGTGTGATAAGATCATAGATTTCTTGAAGGCAAGAAATCACTCATTTTTTCTTATATTGTACACAGTTTAGTATTTATTAGAGAGGAACCCCACTAAATGTGTTCAAATGAAAGGATAAAGGAATTGGAGCAGACTTCCATCTGGAGCTCATGTTTACACTTAGTCTCAGGAACACAGGGGCATGTGTGGGGGTTCCATGCAGGAAGCCTGAGCTCAGAGGCTTCTACCTGCAGAAAACTCATCCCCAAGGAAGGGAAGCTACAGATACACCCCGATGTGAGGAGTTTGCCATGAATTTGAGAGAGAAACAATTGAGCTTAAGGTGGTTCCTGCCACTCAGATAGTCCTGAGTCCTAAGAAGAAAGGAGAGATAATAAAAATAAAAAACACTGCTTTATGGAAGTTCCTGTGGGAATAGTTAACACAGTTCAGACCGTCCTGGGGCCCATGTTCTAGTGAGTACCACGTAATTCTCCAATATCTGGAGAGAACGATGAATGCACAGCTTCTTTAAGGAACAAACTACTGTTTCACTGCATTGGGACCCGCTCAAGCCTCTGCTCAGGCAGAGTCAAGCTCTCAATGCTAGGCAACAGTGGCTTTAGCAGAGACAGATTCTTAACATTCTTTTCTTCAAGAATCAACATAAATGTTGTTTTTTTATAATGTGAATGAGGAGGAGAGGAGAAACAGAGCTCAAGTGGAAGCATTATGCTTCTCCTTGGAACTAAGGTAGGGAGGCAGGAGTGGAAGCTGCCACTCCACTTTTATTAGGAGCATTAAACAAAGCACTTCCATGTAAGGAAGAGGGTGGCTGATACTGACTAGTATCATATAACAATTGAGGAATTAGTGCTTATCTTAGAAGACATAATCTTACCAGAAGAAACAGTGCTTTGAATGGGAGACAATGGAGGCCCCAAAATTGCGGATAGCATGGAACCAGGAGAAGCGAAGTTTTCTTTGGGCTCATTTGTTCTCACCAGAATGGTGAGGCCCATGGAAACACATGCTTACAGTTGGGCATGCTGGCTTGACTTCTTCCTAGCTCTGTTTCCCAGAGAGAGCCCTGACACTCTATTTCCCATTCATTTCTGTTGTCATACTAGTTCCTGAAACGTCAGAATCCTTTCCCAGTTGATGAAAACTATCATGTTTAAATAGAGCTAAGACTGAGCTTCTTCTGAAAACACTTGAGTCAACTCTTATTGAAATAGATTTTTTTCCTTGAAATCAAACCTGTTTACTATTAGCAACTTACAAACAATTCAGTTATATTAGCGTCAAGCTAATTAAAAACATATATAGTATAAGAAAGAATGTACCCCTGAACTTAAAATAAAATTAAAAAAGAAAAAACAAATAAATATTGCAATAAATTCCCTGTTTGTTGATTAATGAAATTAAGATGAACATAATTATCTTAGTACTCTGAAGGTTTAACTGCATATGTGACACTGATTAACAATAGCCTCCCAAACATTATGGGATCAAATTCTCATCTAACAATTGTATAAAACTCATTTTGGTCAAAGGAGGAAAAACCATAAACACACAAATATAGTTCTACACCAAATGAGAACATTTGTTTAGCCTCCCTACCTTCCACATTCAGGTATCTGTATCTGCATCCATCCTTAATTACTTGTCTCTAACACTTAATGGAGTATCTACCATTGCAAGTACTGAGGTGTGTCCTGTCTGCACTGACCTTTGCTGTGGTGTAGCTTCTCTTCTTAGCTGAACATTGGGTGATGAGCTCTGATATCAACTAAGATGTGATTAGTGCCACTGGATTTTCAGACATTGTGTACTGGCATTGTTGACTAATATCAGTGGTTTCTGCTATTGTGTATGTTCACAGGGTCATTTGGTGTCATACTTATATTGACACCAAAATCCTATGGGTCCCTAACTCATTCCTAGCCAGCTTTGTGGATGCTCTACTATACCAAACTAGGCCTCTCTAGCTTAACCTCTTTCTTTGTCATTGGTACTCTAACACCCAGGTGCTGTATTGAACTTGAGGCTTTACTCCTAGGCTTGTAGTCTCCCAGGCTAGAGGCAAGGCCCA
The DNA here is from genome assembly GCF_028858775.2 of Pan troglodytes. Classification (NCBI taxonomy): domain Eukaryota; kingdom Metazoa; phylum Chordata; class Mammalia; order Primates; family Hominidae; genus Pan; species Pan troglodytes. The sequence goes on from NC_072402.2 coordinate 70,484,495, forward strand.
AGTCCTTTATATTGTAAGATTTATACTAAGCCCATCTGAGTTTCTGTGTGGGTCATGTAAATGTGCCTCTCAGATCTGACTGTGAGGTATATAGTGACTGATAACTCTAGCTGCCATGTTCAGAAATGCATTCTTGTGTTTGAGTGAGGCCACACTTCCCAGGAGCTCCTTCCAGTCAATGAGTGACCATGGCAGAAATATTAAGGTCTGAATGTTGCAGGAAGTCAGGGACCCCGAACGGAGGGACTAGCTGAAGCCACAGCAGAAGAACATAAATTGTGACAATTTCATGGACATTTATCACTTCCCCAATCAATACTCTTATAATTTCCTATGCTTGTCTTTACTTTAATCTCTTAATCCCATCATCTTCATAAGCTGAGGATGTATGTTGCCTCAGGACCCTGTGATGATTGCATTAACTGCACAAATTGTTCCTAAAGCATGTGTGTTTGAACAATATGAAATCTGGGCACCTTGAAAAAAGAACAGGATAACAGCGATGTTCAGGGAACAAGGGAGATAACCATTAGGTCTGACTGCCTGGGAGCCAGGCAGGACAGAGTCATATTTCTTTTATTGCCAAAAACAGGTAAGAGAAATATCACTGAATTCTTTCCCCAGTAAGGAATATTAATAATTAACAGCCCTGGGAAAAGAATGCATTCCCAGGGGGAGGCCTCTAAAATGGCCGCTTTGGTAGTGTCTGCCTTATGCAGTTGTAGATAGGGATGAAACACGCCCTGGTCTCCTGCAGCACCCCGAGGCTTGCTAGGATTAGGAAATTTCAGCCTGGTGAATTCTAGTCAGACCAGTTCTCTGCTCTTGAACCGTGTTTCCTGTAAAGATGTTTATCAATGACAATGCTTGCACAGTGGGACATGAAACTTCATCAGCAATTCTATTTTTGCCTTGGCCTTGTCCTGCCAATTTGCCTTGTGATATTTTATTGCCTTTGAAGCATGTGATCTCTGTGACGTACACCCAATTAGTACACCCCTCCCCTTGGAAAATCACTAATAAAAACTTGCTGGTTTTGCGGCTCAGGGGGCATCATGGAACCTGCCAACATGTGATGTCTCCCCTGGACACCCAGCTTTAAAATTTCCCTCTTTTGTACTCTTTCCTTTTATTTCTCAGACTGGCCAACACTTAGGGAAAATAGAAAAGAATCTATGTTGAAATATTGGGGGCTGATTCCCTGATATCTGAATATCATCTGGGAGACACGGTGCTCATCTGATGGGTGATTTTGACTCAAGGATTCCCTGTACACGCTTTACCAAAATCTTAGAACATACTACTGTCTATGTTCTCCATTTCTCCCTCTTTTTCTCCCTAATTTCTTCCTTCCCTCCCTCTCTCCCTCTCCCCCTCCCTTCCTCCCTCCTTCCGTCCCTCTCTTCCTTCCTTCCTTCCTGCCTGCCTGCCTGCCTGCCTGCCTTTCCTCTCCCCAACAGGACTCAGGGCTTCATCATGGTCTGACAACTCTCCTGGCCTCCTCCTTATATTCCCTCACCACTGATTTTTTTCCCAATAAACATCTTTCACATCTAATTCCATTTTGACATCTGTTTCCTGCAAAATCTGTACTAAAACTATTTGGAAAAACTAAAAGTTTAATCCTTCTGCCTTATTTCTTGGGGATACTCTCACTAGGATCCAAATCATAGCCACACCTCTTCCAATTTCCCTCTTCCTTCTAATTGAACTTTTCTTTTGGGTGAAGATTGGAAGACATTATCATTCTGTAAACACTTCCATTTTATTGTTTATTTTTGAAATTCTAAAATCTAGCTTTTAGCTTTCTTCTTGCTTTGAAAAGTCAAGCTTCTGAATTTCAGAAAACAAAATTCCCAAACCAAACAAATCAAACAAAAATCTCTTTTCTTCTCATAAAGCTTCTCTTACTTTTGTTTCCATACCATGTGTTCAACAGTAGTCCATTCAGAAATTCAGTCTATCCCTTGGTTTTCAGATGTGCTCACCCTCCTTTTGTGGGTAGTACAATGAAGAAAGCTATTAGTGATAATTAAATGGTGGGAGAAGTATCAAATAATTATGGGAGAAAAACTTAAAAGAAATAGAAAACATGTCATTTAGAATCAACATCACTAAAGTATCATTTAATATCATTTAACATCAAAAAATTTTATTTTCCTATAGGCACCCTTCCTTTCTCACAATTTCAGACCCATGGGGAGGGGGTTGAGAGTTCTGTGCTATGTCTAATTCAATTATAGGAAAAGATTAAATCTCTTTTTCCCCACTTCACATCTGCTTCTTCCAGCTTTTTGAAGCTTCTTGGGTGCCATGGACTATCACAAACCCTGCATGAGAATTGGAACAAGGCAGCTTGAGACCCTGACTTCAATTCTAGGAGAGAAATGGTGTGTATATGCAGAGAGGAGCCACATTTTGATTTAGAGGAGTGGACATACTAATATTTAGCTTGAAAATCTACTGCAGAATGTTTTAGCTTTCCTAAGAAAAATCAGCAGAAGTAAGAAACTGTGTGTATGGAAGTTGGGGGAAGTACAAGTCTTCTATCTTGGACTGTGAAGTTTAAGAAGAATTGAAGTTTCCTTTAAGAGGAAAGGCTGATTTCAGTGATGTTAACTAAAAAGAGAGAAGGACTTTGAGGGGGAAACTTTCTATGATGACCATTAAGAGTTTCAAGCAGTAGTATGCCCTTCTTTTCAGTTTTTGTTTGTTAAAGAGAAAATGAAACTTTGACAGCAGTTTTATCATAAAGAGAATGGGCAACTGAACAGGAACTAGTGGGTGTCTGGAAGTCTCTGGAAGCCTGAGGGAAACTAGGCAATACAGCCCTGGTCCTGGGTCAGACCAGGCATGGCTTGGGATCTGAGCAGTGACTTGCTCACCCCCGTCAGTGAAGGCCAGTGGAGTCACAGTCACATACGTGGAGGCTCTTGAGGATCTCTGAGGGATGGGGAGCTGGCGGGTGTGAGAATCACTGAGGAACGAGCAGCAGTGGCTCATAGTGGAGGGAGGTGAACATTTTGTCCAGTATCTAGAACTTGCTGCTACAATCTTGGTGAGTTTAGCATTACATTCTAAAGAAACAGATTCTGGAAAGAAACATAGTTCCACCTGCTTAGAAGGGAAGAAATTAGATGATAAGCATCCTTTGTGGTGGCTTATAGACAAACTAGAAGAAAAATTTATAGAGTAAATCTTGTTATTAAAACACATATTTCCACATTCGTTTTCCTTTTACATTTCTCCAACCACATAATGGTGGTAAAGGTGTTCTATTGTTGTGACCATTAGAATGGAAATGACACACAAAAATAATATCCAAATCCTTATTTTTGGATTCTTTATAAAGCCATCTGTAACCTATAGCAGAAGCTACAGTTTTGAAATCGCTGACTTATGTTGCTAAAGCTAAGCATTTAAGAGAAAACCATTTATCTGTGTATAGTTATCTTTATATTTCTGAACTTATTTGAACTTTCAAAACCTTCTATAGCCCTATGCGGAGATGTAGAACTACAAATTCTGGAAGAATTCTTTGTTTTAAGAGAAAATTTCCCCACTGTGGCAAAAGGAGGTACTGGATTGGAAGGTGGAACTTATGAGGAGAATAAGAGTTCTAAGTGCCAGTGTTGGTCTCTGCTCCTATCCTCTCTGGAGATTAAAACGTGTGTGTGTGTGTGTGTGTGTGTGTGTGTGTGTGTGTGTGTGTGTGTGTGTTTTGCAGGGGCCAGCAGGTGCATATGTGATAAAGATCTCTGAATATGTTTGAATCTCTGAAAGCTGATGGGCCTTGTGTCCTATTTTACATCTGAAACTATAGGAGACAGGGTTATAAGGTTAATAATGTCTCTCTCCAGGTCCCTTTTAAAAGATGAAGAAACTCTAAAAAGAGTATCAGGTAAATCACTAATGTCTTTGAGTAGGATTTTTTTGTTATGGGGTTCTGTTCTTTGCATTGTAGGACTGTGGGATGCATAGTAGCATCCCTGGTCTCTGTATTCACTAGATGCCAATAGCACCCCTCCTCTAAGTTGTGACAACCAAAAGTGTCTACAGACACAGTCAAATGTCCCCTTAGGGCAAGATCACCCCAGGTAAGAACCACTGCCCTTACAGTAAAGTAGAGTTGGTTAGATCTGTGAACCTAGAAAATCTGAGACAGGTCTCATTTACTTGAGAAAGTTTATTTTGCCAAAGTTGAGGATGTGCCCATGACACAGCCTCAGGAAGTCCTGATGACATGTGCCCAAGGTGGTCAGGGCACAGCTTTGTTTTACACATTTTAGGGAGACATGAGACATCAATCAATATATGTAAGAAGTACATTGGTTCAGTCTGGAAAGGCAGGTCATCTTGAAGCAAGGGCAGAAAGGGGAGGGAGCTTCCAGGTCACAGATGGGTGAGAGAGGAATCCATGCATTCTTTTGAGTTTCTGATTAGCCTTTCCAAAGGAGGCAGTCTGATATGCATCTATCTCAGTGAGCAAAGGGATAACTTTGAATAGAATGGGAGGCAGATTTGCTCTAAGCAGTTTCCAGCTTGAGTTTTCCTTAGTGATTTAGGGGGCCCAAGATATTTTCCTTTCATAGATCATTCCCTTCCATGCTGTGGGGACCAGGATATCGGAAGAAGAGAAAGACATTGAGAATGGAGAAAGGCACTGAAGGGAATGGGGGAGAAGAGAAGCTTCCTCTGCCATCATTTTGTCCTAGGCTGAGTCTTTGTTTAGTCTTCAGATTTTTGTCAGGATTTTTTTTTTCTAGAAGATGCCAAATCCAAGGAATGAATTCACCACCCTAGGAGCCTATCTAAATATATGGAAAGGAAAATTTTCTCAAACAACAGAAAATTTGAAAAGGCAACATGTGTGTCTAGTGGTGTGGGTTTATCAGGTTTTAAAGAGGGCAATAGGCAAGGTAGATTCACTGAATGTGCTCATTAGTGGGCTGTTGAAAAACGGTGTAATAGTCCCAAAGCACAGTCTGAAGTGAGAACAGCAAGTAGCTGGAGCCCCAGATGTACAGAAGTGTCCTAGGCAGAAAACAATACATTGAAATGCATCTAGCAAAATATTACCTAATACATTTGAAAAAAATACCCACCACAGATATTCTAATGGGAAAAGTACACCTGGTGAGTAATATTGCCCAACAAGCCCACGAGTGTGCAAACAAAATGAATTCTGCAATCTGATGCCCAAATAAGAAAAGCCAAATCAATTTTGAGTTGTGAGAATCCTGGAAAAAGCAATAGCTTCATTTGCTAATATAAAAATAAACAACATTCATTTAATAGTAACTATTAATAGAACCTAATACTTCTAATCAATCTACATAAAAATAACATTGGTTCTTCATTGAAATAATATGTGGTCTATTGTTTATTGTAGCTTATACCAATCAGTCCTGAAAATAAATTACTAAAGGATGTTTTAATTCTCAAGGTGTTTTATATGTTGGTTAATTGGGAACAAACCATATTGAAATGAGAAGCAGAGGGATCTACCTACCAGAGAGCTGAAGCCAGATATTTTTTCTGCTATAAGCTGCTTGTGGTTATTTGTGCCTGAAGATGTGCTAGTGTGCTTTACGTATCAAGGTTATTTCTTTCTTTTTTAGCCTTAAGCAACAGAAATTTATTTTCCTACAGTTTTGAAGGCTGGAAGTCCCAAATCAAGGTGCCAGCCAATTTGATTCCTGGTGAGAGCCCTCTTCCTGGCTTGTAGACAGTGCCTTCTTGCTCTGTCCTCACATGGCAGGAAGGGAGAAAGAGATCTTATTCCCCTCATCTTCGTATTAGTCCATAGTCTTATCACATTAAGGCACCACTCTTATGACCTCCTTGAACCCTAATTACCTCGCAGGTATTTCTGATGAGAGCACAGGAAAGGTGATCCAAAGGATTGTTAGGGAGCTCAAAAGATCATCCCAGACTGTAGCTGGTAGAAGGTTCTAAAATGGAGCTGCTTTGGCAGAATGGCAATAATGCTTTGCCATCAGTTAATTTGCTGCTGTTGGTATTTACAGAACTTTGTTTCAAAGCAAAAGTTAAATGGGATCCAATTAAACTAAAGAGCTTCTGGACAGCAAAAGAAACTATCAACAGAGCAAAGAGACAACCTACAGAATGGGAGAAAATTTTTGCAAGCTATGCATCCAATGAAGGTCTAATATCCAGCATCTATAAGGAACTTAAATTTACAAGGAAAAAAACATTAAAAAGTGGGGAAAGGACATAAACAGATGCTTCTCAAAAGAAGACATACATGTGGCCAAACAAACATATATAAAAAGCTCGACATCACTGATCATTAGAAAATTGCAAATCAAATCCACAATGAGATACCACTTCTCACCAGTCAGAATGGCTATTATTAAAAATAAAAAGTCAAAAAACAACAGATGCTGGTGAGGTTGTGGAGAAAAAGTAATGCTTATACACTGTTGGTGAGAGTGTAAATTAGTTCAGCAATTGTGGAAGACAGTGTAGTGATTCCTCAAAGACCTAAAGACAGAAATACCATTCCACCCAGCAATCTCATTACTGGGTATATACCCAAAGGAATATAAATCGTTCTATTATAAAGATACATGCATATGTATATTCATTGCACAACTGTTCACAATAGCAAAGACATGGAATCAACCTAAATGTCCATCAATGATGGAGTGGATAAAGAAAATGTAGTACATATATACCATGGAATACTATGTAGTAATAAAAAAGAATGAAATCGTGGCCTTTGCAGGAACATGGATGGAGCTGGAGGCCATGATTCTTAGCAAACTCACACAGAAACAGAAAAATCAAATACTGCATATTCTCACTTATAAGTGGGAGCTAAATGATGAGAACACATGGACACATAGAGTGGAAAAACACATACTGGGGCCTTTTGGAGGGTAGAGGGTAGGAGGGAGGAGAGGATTAGGAAAAATAACCAATGGATACTAGGTTTAATACCTGAGTGATGAAAAAATCTGTACAACAAACCGCCATGACAAAACTTTATCTATGTAACAAACATGCACTTTTACCCCTGAACTTAAAATAAAAATTATAACTAAATTTGTTTCAAAGCTGATTTTTTCAACTTACTTGTCTTACTTTAACTTGTTCTCAAAAGATTATAATGTTTGGCATACCAAGCTTCCATTCTGGTGTATCCTCAGAGGTATAATGAGCCAGAGGTCCTGAAAATACTAAAATACTAATATTCTATCATCTAAAGATTCCTCCATATTCAGAGGTGGCCATGGTATTGTGACTATAAAATGAAATCAAGACTACATTGTTACATGAAGATAAAAATGTGAGTACTCCCGATTCTTCTTAGCAAAAGGAGTTTATCCATGTGGTTTTCTGTACCAGGCCTACTGCCTCATCTATGTATTTCTAATGTTAATGAATCCTGTGAGCTGCCAGATTCCAACCTCAAACATCTGAGCTCTGAGAGAACTGAAATGTGCAGGTAAGGATTATGTGATTTAAACAACAGGTTAACTTTTTCACTAGGGACAGCATTTTCCTTCTCTCTGGAGGGTCAAGAATGGGAGGGCATCAGCATTTGTCAGATTTTTTTTTGTTGCTTCTGTTTTTCATCTCTTAACACCTTAAAATACATGGAAGCCACAGTAAGAATACCCAGTGATGAGACTTCTGAATTCTTTGTCAGTATCTCAGTCCCTCAGCTAGATTTGCAGCAGCTAGCTAACTCCTCTTCAATCATATTAAAATTGAAGTAGGTAGTACAGTGTGACGTGAATGTAGAGTAGTTTAATAGAAATAATTAAAATGTAAAATTCTCTTTGATTTAGGGACAATTGGGGTAATTTCTCCATCTAAATGCCTATTTAAATTGCCTTTTATACCTGAAGTTTTCTTATTGATCTATGGTCATCCTAATATTTCAATCCAACAGAAGTGTTCTTTAACTCTCTAACTTAGTGCTACATCTTAGGTGGGGTTCCTGGATCTATGACTACTACAATTATGCTATATTAATAAAACCATAGCAATTTGAAAAGAAGCTTCTTAGAGTAGAACAGTACAATTTCATAACTAGAAGTTATTTATTCTAACTTCTTCATTTTGCATAGAAGAAAAAAGACTAAGAAGAATGGAAAAATTTGTCTATCATACAACGGACTGGCCCTGAAATCTATATTTCTTTATTCTGGGTCAAAAGTTGTTCTCCCTATGTCATAGTTCTTCCATATAAGACTGTTCTCATCATGTATCGCTGACAGAGTTTATCACTATTGATAGTTAAGAAGCCTCTGCAGAAGCAGCACAGCTTAGTGGGTAAGAGTTTGCATCCTGGACTAAGATGGTTTAGAAACGTGGCTCTACTGGCTGTAATTTTTAGACAAGTTATTTAACCTGTCCTAGCCTCAGTTTCCTCATCTGTAAAATCGAAGTTATAATCTCACTAAATTTACAGGTCACTTTAAGGGTCAAATGAGGCTCTGGCACATATATAAACTCAATGTGTTTCAGAATAATCCCCTAACCCTAATTTTGATTACCTCTTTATTTTCGGCCAATAGAATTCAGTAAATAGATGGTAAGAAGACCAAAATTAATTCTGACTAGCAGACTGGTCCTAATGTTTTGATTTGTCAAATCTGACTAGGACATAGAAATTAGAAATCTGAATCTTCTCCCAGAGTTTCAGGTAGCATTTATCACAACCATTTCAAGCAGGAAAACATCTATCTCAACTTGTGACAATTCAGGGGTAGAGATTCGAGATTCAAGACCCCTTTAGTGAAAACCATTTTTAGATTATAAAATCCATCTTCTTCTCAGTTTGCCTCAAAAATAAAACATCAAGAAGAGAAGAAAGTCCAGTTCAAATTTACTGAATGCTTGTAGGAATATATAAAAGATTTCCAAAGTGTGTGTCTTAGGTTGGGTTCCCCCAGAAGCAGATGCAGAGACAAAGAGTTGAGAGCAAATAGTTTATTTGAGGGGTGATCTCAAAGGGAATCAGTAGGTGAGCAGAAAACAAGACAGGGAGGGAAAGGAAGTACATTATTAAACATGTTATTGCTGGGAGCACTGGAGCTCAATCTCTCTGAGGAACTAGGTCACACCTCGATTCATCACTTCTGACAGATGAAGAAGCTATTATCCTTCAGCTTCAGCCATGCCTAGTGGAGAGCTGTGGCCTCCGTTCCATGAATCACATTCTTGGGCCAGGTGCTTTCCAGTGGTTAGTATTTTTATCCTAAGGCATGCTAGAGTGGGCATCACTGATATTCCCTTCAAACTCATTGATGAAGTTCATATCGGTAGCATTCTACTGCAATATCCTGCCACATGGCTTTCTCTCAGCCCATGTATGGTACAGACTGGGATTTTCAAGGCGCAGGGAATTTAACTGGATCCCATTTAACTTTTGTTTTGAAACAAAGTTCTATAAATACCAACAGCAGCAAATTAACTGATGGCAAAGCAATATTGCCATTCTGCCAAAGCAGCTCCATTTTAGAACCTTCTACCAGCTACAGTCTGGGATGATCTTTTGAGTTCCCTAACAATCCTTTGGATCACCTTCTCTGTGCTCTCATCAGAAATACCTAGGAGGTAATTAAGGTTCAAGGAGGTCATAAGAGTGGTGCCTTAATGTGATAAGATATATTTATCTAATGAAATGTTCTTTAAGAAATAGATTATTTTACATCAGAAAATGCCGGGGTGTCAGGCACGGTAGCTCATGCCTGTAGTCCCAGCATTTTGGGAGGCCAAGGTGGGAGGATTCCTTGAGTCCAGGAGTTCTAGACCAGCCTCTGCAACATGGCAAGACCCAGTCTCTGCAAACAATTATAAAATTAGCCGGGCGTAGTGGCACACACCTATAGTCCCAGCTACTTGGGAGGCTGAGGTGGGAGGATCCCTTGTGCCTTGGAGGCAGAGGTTTCAGTGAGCCAAGATCACACCACTGCACTCCAACCTGAGCAGCAGAGTGAGACTCTGTCTCAAAAAAAAAAAAAAAAAAAGAAAAGAAAAAAAAAAGAGAAGAGAAAGTAAAGAAAATAAAATGCAGGGGAAGATGGACCATAGGCCCCTTTTAGCACATAAAGATGCATGTAGCCACGATCACGTCATTCTAATCTCATCTCCATTTCTCATTTTATATACTTTTTGGAAATATGGCCTATTATAACCATTTAAAACACAGTGGACCATTATCTTTGTGGTGTCTGTTTTTCAGTCAGCACACAGTGACAAGATGTTTATCAAGTTGGTAGAAACCCCAACAGTCCAAGACTTGGCTCTCTTTTAAGCATTGTATTCTGCAAAATTTCAACTGAGGACTAATTATAAGTGGGCACAGAGGGTAATATACATAATATTGAGAGAATAACAGTATAAGGGAAGTTAGAATGAATCTAACTCAAAGTTCAGAATAAGTTCAAGCTGTTAGTCTGGCATATGCTTCCACTTGGGACCAGAGTGAAGGGTGGGAAATTTCAAAATTACCCAACATGTTTTCTTATTGTACTTGGAAAGATGTCTAGTGTTTTTTTTTTTCTTTTCTTTTCCATTTATGAAATGAGCCCAATTGCTGTGTTTCTGGGATGGCTTCACACAGTTAAGAATTAAAGCACTATCTTGGGCCTTTCTCCTTCTCTACCCACATTTACTAACCTAGTAATTAGAAAAAGACACTAATAGCAGGTATTGAATTTACATGCATGTCATGACTTGCAATAGTATCTTTGACTTTCTCATTGAAGGTTTTAAAATAAAGGAGGCTTGTAAAAGATGTCCTTTCGATAAGTTTGATAAGACAGTACCAATAACCTACTGTGATGTTGTGAAATATATATTTGGGCTTTGTTCCCTGACATGTAGCTCCTGAAAGCATTAGATAAGTGTGTCTTCTGTGTGCTAATGAGAAGATTGGTGCCAGGCATACCCTCTTGGTAGCTTTAGATTGGGGGCTGGTTTCTGGAAAGATCAAGGCATAATTAGAGAATTGGGATTTTTAGCCACACCCCACAACCTCCAGAAAGGGCAGAGGGGCTAAAGGTTAAGTTGATCACCAATGGCCAACGAATTATTTAATCATGCCTACAGAATGAAGCTTCCACAAAAACCCAAAAGGGCTGGGTTTGAGAGGATTCTGGATAGCTGAACATGAGATCCCTGCAGGGTGGTATGCCTGAAGAAGTCATGGAAGCTCTGCACCCCTTCTCCTGTAGCTCACCCTATGCATCTTTTCTGTCTGACTGTTCGTCTGTATCCTTTGTAATAGCCTTTATATGAGCTGGTAGACACAGGTAAGTGTTTCTCTGAGTTCTGTGAGCTGCTCTAGCCAATTAGTGGAACCTGAGGAGAGGGTTGTGAGAACTGATTTGTAGCCTGTTGGCCAGAAGGTCCAGAGGCTTGCAGTAGTAACTGGCATCTAAATTGGGGGAGTCTTGGAGACTGTGCCCTCAACCTGTAGGATCTGACATTATCTCCAGATAGATAGTGTCAGAATTGAATTGAATTTCAGGACACTCATCTGGTGTCAGCTGCAGAATTGGTTACTAGTGGGGAGAAATTTCCATGCACATTTTGGTGACCAAATGTCACAGAAGTAATCCGTGTGGTGAGAATATAATAAGAGAAATTGAGTTTTTGTTTTTTTCCTACACACTATTCTGCAGAGGCAGTTTTGGATAAGAATTGTACAGTAAACCAGTGGCTAATGTACAATCAAAATGATCATTGTAAGGAACCAAAGCTGCAGAGGTAAATTAATTTCTCTTTGGGTATATATTTGTTACAATAGGAATGGTAAACCCAAACTATTTAAAAGTATGTCTATGAAAGCAGAACACTCTCTTCCATTGGACATTAAAGAGGAGAATTAGGCATAAAGCTGGATCTAGTCAATACTATACTTTGATTGTTTACATATCAACCATTAGCAAAGCCAAAGAGGGACATTAGACGTGTCTGGTTGCTTTTGAAGATTGCAGCAGTGAATGGATTACTAGAGGATGTGTTACTAAATATCTGATTAATGACTAAGTAACAAACTACAAAGTGGTTAAATCCCTTAGTTTTATTTTTTTAAATAGAGGCTTTATAAAGCAACTTTTGGAAAAACTATGGCCCACGGGCCACATTCAGCCACCATCTGTTTTCATAAGTAAATTCTCCTGGGGACTTTTGCCATGTTCCTTTACATATTATTTATGGCTGTTTTGTGTTACAGTGGCAGAGCTGAGTAGTAATAACTGAGACTAATCACCCCCTAAACCTAAAATATTTACAGATTTATCTAGTCTTTTACAGAAAAATGTTGCTCACCTCTGCTATAGAGATGTGATTCAATGTTTTGTTTGCTTGTTTGTTTGTTTGGGACACAAAATATGCTTGATGGTAGTCTAGAGACTAAGAATACAGGTTTCATTGCCATGTGCACATGTTAATATAACCAAATAATGCTGACTCTTGTCTTCCCTCTTACAAATAAATGCTGTTAGCCACAAAAGAGATTGATAAATCTAGAATATAAATTATTAGGAAATTATGGAGATTATATTGTTTGAGGTTCTAATTTTATAGATGAGGAAAATGAGACCTAGAAAGATTAAAGAGATTTGCCCAAGAGTACTTAGCTCATGGCGGAGGCAAGGCACTATTTTTTTTTTTTTAAAGAAAAACCCAGAGAAGGCCCTTCCTCTGAGAACCAGTCCCTTCTGATGAAAGGCAGAGAACATTAATTTTGCTCTGTCAAGAATAGTCTTCCATTTTATGTTGAATAAATTCAGTTACTATAATACAATGGTTCTCAAACTTTAGTGTGCATGAGAATTACCTAACCTTAGAGGGCTTGTTAAAATGAAAAGTTCTGGGATTAATCTCTCCTTAAATTTCTGATGCAGTCGGTCTAGATGGGTCTCAAGAATTTGCATTTCTAATAAGTTTTGCAGGTGAAACTGGTACTGCTGGTTTAGAGATTACACTAAGACCCATTGCTTGAATACAACTGGGACTGATTAGTTTCTGTCTTTCTTTCTCATGTATAGGCAATTCACTCTAAAGCTGAAATAATCAGTACCTGATCATGGTTTATTAAAACAGTGATCAAGAAATAATTGGAAAAAAATCTTCTTCAAGGTGATTCTTTTACAGTATTTCACTGTATCCATTAAAACAAATAGGAAGAGTAAGAACAAATGAGATTGATTAAATCTTGGTTATTAAACTATTGGAAGGAAGCAAGGGCGGATATAAAGAACAGATAATACAGAAAGCTTTCATTCTGGGGGTTTGTGGCAACCAACAGTAGAAGGTAGGAGTGTTTGTGAGTGTAGGAGAGCAGGCAGGAGATATTACAAGGTGTCAAGATGTCAGTATGTTCTCAGTAATTTTAGGTTCCAGATTCACTAGGTAAGCATGAGAATTTATGTTGTGCAAGATCATCTAGTACTATATTCTCCCTCTTATACACATCTGAGTTAATTTAAAGCATATGTATGTGGATTCACATTAAATAATTATTTCACAAAAGTGTACATTAAATAGCTCAATTGGTTTTATGCTCATAAATCCACAAAATCCTCTTATGGTTACAGCCTTCTTTTACAACCAGAAAAATGAGGAACAGAAATTATAGTAAGCACTCAATATCTCACAACAAACCAGTAATAAGACAAAGAAAAATGTTAAGTTCCCTTTATTCTTACTGAATAAGGCAGACATTAAGGGAAGTTAATAAGGAATAGCATTTTATTTTTCTTGGCTAGTTAGTAATTTACCTTGTTTTGCATTTCTTGAGGGAAAAAAGTGTGGGGGGATAATATCTAATCTCCAAAGAATAAATTGAACCAGGCAGCAGTGAGCAAATATAATTCACACCCCACCCTCTCATCAATCATCAGTAAGCATGATTGAAATGGCTTCTTGTAAGAAAAAGTTCTCAAAATTCAAGCCTGGGAAAATTTAAACCTGATGTTTCTCACTTCCTTCCAACTTCTCCTTTGTCTGTTGCAACACTTAACTTTTCCTCTGCATCTCTGCCTGTGGGTTATTGGACTGCTGGCACTGTGGTCTCCCAGGCTATTACTCCTGGGATTATGAGGTCCAAACTGGGCATGTTTGAAATTGAGCTCAACCTCTTCTCCCGCCTCCTGCCCCCAATTGCTCCCTCTCTGGACTTTTTTATTTCTGTCAAAGTTATCATCGTTCTCCAGTCCCACAAGCTCAAAACCTCAGAGTAAACCCTGCCAATCTTTTCTTCCCTCTTAAACCTAGCTTGCTCCCAATTCTCTCAATTCCTCTTTTTCAATGTCTTTTACAGCTGTCCCCTTCTCTGTCGCTGTTTCTTTCTATCTTCCACTCACCCTGCCCACATTCACCCCTCCTCAGTGCATAGTGGATAAGACCATGGTAGCGCACCTAGACTTCTGCTGCCATTTCCAGTGCTGCCTAGCTGGGTAGCTTTCATCTCCAAGTCCTGAACCTCAATTTCATCATTTTATTTTTTTAATGGGAATCATAATACTTGCCCATAAGTTGTTACGAGGATAAAATAATATACACAAAACGCTTAGCACAGTGTTAGACACATGGTGAGTGTCCTCAAATACAATGAATATATAAATTATCATTTAAGAGAAGGATATACAATCTAGCTTCAATTTTCATTTGCTCCCATATGTATTTACTTTTGCATATCATTTTGTATTCAAAATTGTATTTTATTTTCTCAAAGTTTCCTCCATTATATAATCTTTAGGTTTCACAAATTCTGAGTCCACCCTGCTTTTGAAAATGTAAGGGGGCCACATTAATAATTATGCATGGGCAATAATGATAATCTAGGACTGTGTCATGCAGATCAGGACTTATTGCCACTGTTGAGGGAGGCAATCTGCTGTGAGTCCTGAGAGTCGCTGCACATTTTTACTGAGTATGCCAGGAGTACAAGGCTCTGACCACGGTTTATCTGACTATTCTTCAGAGTTTTGTTAGATATCAGGCTTCTGGTCACCAGAACCGTGAGACAATAAACTTATTTTGTGTAAGCCACTCCATTTTCTATACTTTGTTACACAGCCCTAGCAAACTAATACATCTACAAAGATTCTCTGAGACAAATGGAGTAGGAGGTGATTGTAAAACTGGCTAGGGTCTGAAGGTTACTTCCAACAGAGCTGAGCCAGGCAAGGTAGCTGAGGGCCAGGCAAGGTGAGAGCAGTGAGATGCTGCCAGGGCGAAGTCAGGGGACCCAGATTGGGTGCTCATGCAACACCTCCACTTACCTCCCTGCTCATACTGGCAAGGAGAGGAATAGGAGGTTCAATCAGGAAATGAAGCCTGAGTTAGCTTCTGGGAAACCTGAAAGTGCAGGTAGCCATTTCCCCATTGCCGAAGTTCTATCTTACTCTAAGTGGGTAGAGTCCTCCAGGGTCACTAAAGGGCAAAAAGCTTAATGCTGCCACCCCAAGCAGCATGGGATGGTCTTCGGTTTGCAGACTTTTCCACCCTGACAATGTCTCAGTGTATTGGATTCTCACAGTCAACCAACAACCTTTCTGCTGTATCTAAGCCACAGACCAGAACAAATCATGACCCCATTTTTAAACACAGGGAGAGTAAGTTTACTCACATGCCAATAGCTACAGAACATTTGCCAGCTATTTTCTACTTCTGAGTCTTTTCTCCTTTAACTGTGAATTTACAACTATTTGATAGCTGGCTGAAAGTCTTGTGTCAAGTTTAGGTGGGATTTTTATTTTAATCAAAAAATAAATTTATTTCAAATTTACCATTTGAAAAGCGTCAAGGTCTTCTCTCATGAGAGCTTATTTTGGTATCTTCCTGGTAATGAGGAGGAAAGCCCAGCTTGGTTCGTAAAACAGATCATCTCCTAGGTAACATGAAGCAAGATGGTGTCTCAGTACGCTTTATCAGACTGAGCTACACTCAAATGGAGGAAAGCACCTAGCAACATGTCTCCTATAATGGCACAGAATTTTTGTTTTTGTTTTTGTTTTTCTGTGTTTCTTTTTGAATATTTTTTGTAAAAAATAAAACAATGCTATCATTTCCTTTTAAATGTCCAATTAGACCTAGACAAACATGAGCACAGCCTTAAAAATCCACTGAATGAAAACTTGATTGGAATCTCTGTTGTAGGGTTGCCAGATAAAAACTAGATACCCAGTTCAATTTGAATTTTAATTAAGTAACGAATAATTTTTTTACTACAAGTGTCTCCCAAGTATTGCACAGGGCATATGCATAGTAAAAACATTTGCTGCTATTTACCTGAAGTTCACATTTAACTGGATGTACTGTATTTTTGTTTGCTCAATCTGGCAACCCTTTTCTGCCAAAGATGGGATTTTTTTCTTTCTGTCCCTGTTTTTCTATTCCTCTAATCAAATGAGAAGATGTTGCTTGGTTTATTTTTTTTTTCTTTTTCTTAGCAAAGAAGTACTTTGAGTATGTCCTAGAACAATATTTTTCAAGATGCTCTCCCTGGTCACTAAATTAAATCACCTGGATACTGATTAAAATGCTAATTTATGGGTCTTACCTAAGTCGTGCTTAATAATAAGATTCTCAAGCACCCCATAAAAGTCTTACACACTGTAAATATGAGATAAAAATGACATCTAGGGCAACAGTCCCCAACCTTTTTGGCACCAGGGACCAGTTTTATAGACAATTTTTCCACAGACTTGTTGGGTGGGGGTATGATTTGGGGATGATTCAAGCACATCACATGTATTGTGCAATTTATTTCTATTATTATTACATTGCAATATATAATACAATAATTATACAACTTACCATAATATAGACTCAGTGGGATTGCTGAGCTTGTTTTCCTGCAACTAGACAGTTCCATCTGGGGGTGCTGGGAGAGAGTGACAGATCATCAGGCATTAGATTCTCATAAGGAGTGCACAACCTAGATCCCTCCCATATACATTTCAAAATAGGGTTCACGCTCCTGTGAGAATCTAATGCCACCACTGATCTGACAGAAGGCAGAGCTCTGGTGGTAATGTGAGCAACAAGCAGCAGCTGTAAATACAGACGAAGCTTTGCTCACTTACCCACTGCTCACCTCCTGCTGTGCAGCTCTGTACCTAACAGGAGACAGACGGGTACCAATCCATGGCCTGGGGGTTGGGGACTCCTGACCTAGGGTATCTGTGCCTCAGTTAAAGCCTGATGTGAGTGTCCTTTCTCACTGCATCATATTACCTTGAGTAATGGTGGCCTCAACAAGTGGAGACACTGAGGAAATGTTCAGATCTGATAGAATTGAGAGACTATTAAATTTTTGTCATGTTATTTATTATTTAAAATAACAGTATTGATTTCTAAAGCCTTTCTAAAAATTATCAAAATATACACCTGTATTTAATTAAATTTGTAAAAAACATCCGAGGTATAGCTTTTATCTATCCAAATAATTTGCCAACATGTATGTTTGTTTGTGTGCTCAACTCTAGGCCGAAGCCTACAGAAGAACTGTCATTTGCAATAGTTTTATATTTCTAGGTTTTCAATATACATCGCAGGTGCAAATGCTGCTTGGAATTATAAACAATCCAGAAGGATTTAGCTAATCCAGCTGTTCTATGGTTTAACAAAAATTTATTTTATCAATATTAAATGATGTATAGTTTTTAAAACTCACTCCAGGTAACAAATTATTTTTTAAGCAAAGTATTGATCTCTCTAAGTGTGCTGCCTCATTTGGAAGACAATGATAATAGTAGCACTACTTCACAGGTATTGGGGGAACTAACTAAATGATATGTGTAAAGACTGACACATATACATAGCAAAGTGCTCAAAAAGATCAGCGGCTATTGTTATTATAAAAAACACCATTTCATTTCTAAAATGTTAAACTTCTAAAATATAGATAAACAGAGAAGGCTTTTCCAGGACAGTTCTTTCCTAATTTTGAGTTCTGGGGCTATTGTGGGCCCCACTTTAAAACCAAAGTACAATGATATGGGTGTGATCAAAAGTCATGCCATAAATTCTTCCTTCCTTTCCCTGACATCTGTTAGGAATTTAAACTCTTTACCAAATGTATTTTCATGGTGACTCCACTGTGTTGACATGTTACAGGTGGGGCCCCTTTGACATAGTAAACACAAGACAGGCAAGAGGTGAGCAATTTTACAAAAATCTATGTTCAACATCCTCTTTGAGTTGAAGGCCGGTGTGGCTGAAGTGTAATCAATAAGAGAGAAGAGCAGAACTTGAGGCTGGCTAAGAAGTGGCATACTGGTTTGAAGTGCTTAGGTGTTTTTGTTTTTGTTTTTGTTTTTTTTCTTAATATGATGGAGAATCATATGAGGGATTTAGGTAGAAGGCAGACATTATTGGATGTGCTTTTTTGGAAAGATTATTCTGGCTGCCGTACTTGCCTCAGGCAAGAAACAACCTCCTCTTCTATTTCAATTTTGTCTTTACTGTTCATAGTTGTCTGTTTTGTTGTTGCTGTTGTTTGGTGTGTATGTATGCCTTCCTTGATTAAATGTGCACTTAATGAAGATGGGGAATTACCTTATGTATCTTTATAACCCCTATAAGAAAGTACAAAGATGCCTTGTTGTGAGGTGCCTTGTAAATAATAGGTAGCCAACAAGCATTTTGTGAATGAATGCCTGGATAGACAGATGATTGAAATGACAGGACAAGCCAAATGTGCCTTTGATATAACCCATGCAAGTACATGGGGCTGCCGTAATGAATTAGTACATAGATGGGACCAAAGAAAGCAATCAGCCCAAATTTTCAAAACAGGATGAATGGCAGAAACTCAAGTATGAACACTTTTCCTCCGAGAATGGCAGTTTACACAGAATGTAAATAGATCCCTCTGCACTGCATTAGGCCAGAGCAATATTGTCACAGGGCATTTTGATTTATCCAAAAGAAAAGCATTTATCAATTTAGTCATTTTTATGTTTGGGAGTCATCACAAGGATATGAGCCAAATTGTGACGGTGATATTTCTCATATGCATGTCGTATAAAAAAGGAGATTCTTTTGCCTGCACACTATGCATGTTGTACTGTTAACTATGGCCAAGTGTTGTTATTAGCTAATTCTGTATTGCTTTTCTGCATTTAGGCCAGAATTATGGGAGCAAGAGAGAAGAATAATGACACTTTGTATTCTCATATAACCACAATTTTTAAGTGTCCCAAAATATTTCACAGATGTTATTCAAATTTGTGTGGAATGTGTAGCACTGAGAAGTTAAGGCCCAAGGAATCCTGATACTAAGCTAAATTTTTGTTAATCAGGCCAAGTGTGCAAAGGATGTTTTCTACCCTTCTGCTTATACATGTAATGCATTGGACAAAAATTTGTCACCCAAAGTTCCAGTGGGGTATGGAAGGCTAGTCAAGCCAGTAGTAAAATGGGGAGAAATAAATGGGGGTGGGGCAAAGACTTGACTACATTTTCCATTAAGCTGTGTATCTGTCAGGAGGGTTAGCTGTCTCAGGTTGAGCTTTAGGAAGGACATGGAACAAAATATATTTATCCAGCAAATGGGGAAAGAATTGGGGTGGGAAGATGTCAGGATGGTAGGAAACCAAGAGAGGCCTGAGTGCAGAAAAGATGGATTGAATGGGATGTTTATTGAATGCCTGCTTATGGCGTTTAACACAAAGCTGCTTTCCCATTTTTTTCCCAAATATTCAGTAAAATATACATTGCTGAGTGATGCCTTCAAAAGGAATTGGTTCCTAGAGATAACTGTGAAGCTGAATGCAGCTTCAAGTAGAGGTGTGTGAAGAACAGATGCTCTCCTGAAGCTGGCATATGTTTATATTTACACACCCAACGTGTGCCATGTTTTTTCTGATCTATGAAAATTCTTGCCAAAACTTCTTGTAATCATTCAGAAGAAAAAAGAGCAGCTCCTCATGCCACCCCCCAGAGCTTTACCTAAAGAAAAAACATACACGTTATAAGGCATGTAGAATCCAAAATGGTGATCAATTCTTAGTTGGTATTTTCTTAAAATAATTCTTTTTTATTGAGAACTTATTTAGAGGTCCCTGTTTATTAAATCAGTCTGGACAGCATCCACTTTTGCAAATTGTTTTTGGAAATGTTACTATGCTAAAAAATAGCAATTTGCCTTACACTCTTTGGTGGGTGACTGCCTTTTCCCATCTCATCCTTTCATAACCAACATCACTGACAACTGCTTGCATAGGTTACGCTAAAGGGACATATACTTGGAAGAGTAAGAGAAAAATAAGGAGATGGAAGAGTAAAGGAGTATAGGAAACTGTTTTGTGTCAGTTCCCATGGGGATTGGGGTGCTTTATTTTATCCACTCCCCCTGAAGCTTTCTGGTGTCTGTCATCCACCCTCACCCAATGAGTCTGCTTTTCTTGTTTATTTTTAAAATAAAATTTAAATTAAATATTGAATGGACACCACATATCATAAATCTAAAGTTCCTTAAAATTTTCACAAAAACGTGCTCATGTATCCACCAAGACCAAGAAACAAAGTATTAGCAGCACTCCAGAAGTCCACTATGACTTTTCACAGTCTTTATAAATTTCCTTCCTTGAAGGGAGTTAACCTCACTTCCAATTTCATATATTACTTTAAAAAATACTTGATATATGAATAGACTCATACAGTATATTAGACTGCTTGGGTTGCCATAACAGAATACCACAGACTGGGTGGCTTACACAACAGAAATTTATTTTCACACAGTTCTGGAGGCTGGAGATCCAAGTGCTGGAAGGGCTGGTTTCTGGTGAGTGCTCTCTTCCTACCTTGCAGATGGCTATTGTTATGGTCTGAATGTCTGTGTCCTGAAAACTCATATGTTAAAATAGAATTTCCAGCGTGATGGTATTTTGAGATGTACCTTTGGAGGATGATTAGGTTCTGAAGGTGGAGCTCTCATAAATGAAATTAGTGTCCTGATGAGAAGAAAAGGCCAGAGTGCTGGCTCACTCTCTGCTATGTGGGGATACAAGGAAAAGTTGGCAGTACGCAGCCCAGAGGAGGACCCTCACTAGAACCTGACCATGCTGGCATCCTGATCTCAGGCTTTTGGCCTCCAGAATTGTAAGAAATAAATGTTTGCTGTTTAAACCTTCGAATGTGTGGTATTCTGTTATAGCAGCTTGAATGAAGACAGCCAACTTTTCAATATGTCCTCACATGACCTTTACTCTGTGCATGTGCACTCCTGTTATCTTTTCCTTTTCTTACAGGGACACTAGTCCCATTAGATTAGGAGATTATAATCTCATGTAACCTTAATTGCCTCCTATCTCCAAATATAGTCACATTGGAGAGTATGGCTCCAACAAAAGAATTTTGGGGAGACAAAATTCAGTTTATAACATATAGTATGTACTGTTTTGTTTCTGAATTTAGCCATTCTATTGTCAATGAACATTTTAGTTTTTTTCAGCTTTGCATTATTTTAAATGAAACCACTGTGAACATTCGTGTGCATGTCATTTAGTAAACATATGCACGCATTTCTGTTTTGTATATCCTCAGTAGTAGAATACTTGGGTCATGGGGTATGTTTTAGTAGATATTGCCAAATAATGTTCTAAAATGTTTGAATCAATTTATATTTCCATTAACATTGTATGAGTATTTTAGTTGCTCCATATCCTTACCAACATAGTTATACTTGAGCTTTTAACTTTTAGCCATTTTGTTGGATGTCTAGGGGTATTACATTGTGGTTTCAATTTACACTGATGACTAATAATTTTGGTCACCTTTTCGCATCTGTTGTCCTTTTGGTATACTACTTTGTGAAGTATCTAATGAATATTTTGCCTGTTTTCTTTTGCATTATGTATTTATTATATAGATTTGTAAAGGCTCATGTATATATTTTGTTTTTCTTTCTCCAAATCTGTAGTGTAAAAGAACAATTGCTAGATTTTTAGTTAGTATTGGCATAAAAATATTTTACTCACATATGTACAAGTGATATCTGTCATTAGACTGTTATCAGTAAACACAAGCATGGTCTTATTTTATTTATTTATTTATTTATTTTGTATTATACTTTAAGTTCTAGGGTACGTGTGCACAATGTGCAGGTTTGTTACATATGTATACATGTGCCATGTTGGTGTGCTGTACCCATTAACTCGTCTTTTACATTATGTATATCTCCTAAGGCTATCCCTCCCCACTCCCCCCACCCCACGACAGGCCCCGGTGTGTGATGTTCCCCACCCTGTGTCCAAGTGTTCTCATTGTTCAATTCCCACCTATGAGTGAGAACATGCGGTGTTTGGTTTTCTGTCCTTGTGACAGTTTGCTGAGAATGATGGTTTCCAGCTTCATCCATGTCTATACAAAAGACATGAACTCATCCTTTTTTATGGCTGCATAGTATTCCATGGTGTATATATGCCACATTTTCTTAATCTAGTCTATCATTGATGGACATTTGGGTTGGTTCCAAGTCTTTGCTATTGTGATAGTGCTGCAATGAATATACATGTGCATAACACAAGCATGGTTTTATAAAAATAGAGAAAATGAGAAATCTGCAGAAAGTCCAAGAATAGTAAGTTTTATTTTTGCCCTCTTTTTTTTTGAAGTGGGGGTAGCTGGCAAACTAGTGTTAGAGCATAGAGTCTCTTGAGGTAGACACTGAGATGGGCTTTGAGGCACAAAGTGTTTGTCAGGGGTCAATGTCTGGGAAGAGTAAGGAAATGAAGCCAAATTGAGTAGAAAGAGAAGTCTAGCAGCAATTCCATCCAAATGAAGCCTCTGCCAAACTCTCAGGGTCAGTCTGGGACCAGCAAATTTTGCTTTTACATTTTGGGGAGCAAATTAATAAACTTACACCTAGGAAAGTAGTCAGTCCAGGCCCTTTGCCCTTGACCAGGTTGGGTAGGGGCATCAAAGAAACAATTTGTTATTGTGTCATAGTTGGCAGTGTCTTTTTATCACCAGCCCCATCTCAGTTAGGTCAGGTCTGCAGCTTTTCATTAAAGTGGCTTGGTGACTTCTCTTTACCCTTCTTTTCTAATGTATTATAATAATAATATAATTTTTTTAAAACTACTTAACTTTAGTTCTTCAAATCTTCCATAAGGTCGGAGAATGTTTTTATGACCATATAATCACCAAAGTTTTCTTAAACAGAATATAGAAAGCATTAACTATAAAAGGAAAAGATTGGTAAATTGAATTGCATAAAAGTAAGAACTCATACTCAGACATCATTAAAAGAGTGAAAAGATTATGGGAGAAGATATTTTCTATATACATTTTATTGAATAGGGTTCAACATCTTTTCTGTCCTTTATTTGCATTTAAATATCCAATTGACCCAGTGATATTTCTTTTGATTTTAAGTGATTTTACTATGATAGGCCTAGGTAGATTTTGTTTATATTTATCTTGTTTATTTGCAGCATTTCTTGAATCTGTGGCTTGATGTCTTTCATTAATTTCAGAAAATGTTTGGCCATCATCACCTAATATTGCTTCTACTCATCCTCTCTCTTCTTTTACTAGAACTAAAATTGTGTATTTTAGACCTCTCTGTGTCCTATATGTCTCTTAATAGCTTTCTATATTTGTATCATTTTTTCTTTCTGTACTTAAGTCTGAATATAACAAACTGGGATTATATCTTAGTTTGAAAAATACTCTCTTCTGCCATGCCGGATCTTCTGTTATAAACTGTCTATTGGGTTATTATATTTTTTTAGTTCTGGTATTTCTATTTGAGTCTTTTAAAAAAATAGGTTCTAGTTCTCTACTGAAATTATTCATTGGTAGTCATTTTCTCATGATCTCTTTTTTCTCTAGGTTTTAGATAATTTGTCCTTGTGTTGTGTGCCTGGCAATTGAGTGTATGCTTAACATTGTGTATGAAAATTGAAGAGATAATTAGAGGTTCTGGATCACATTATTTTTCTCTTCAGAAATTTTCTTTTTTTTGAGACAGAGTCTCGCTCTGTGGCCCAGGCTGGAGTGCAGTGGCACCGTCCCGGCTCACTGCAAGCTCCGCCTCACGGGTTCACGCCATTCTCCTGCCTCAGCTTCCTACAGGCGCCTGCCTCCACATCCAGCTAATTTTTTTTGTATTTTTAGTAGAGACAGGGTTTCACTGTATTAGCCAGGATGGTCTTGATCTCCTGACCTTGTGATATGCCCACCTCGGCTTCCCAAAGTGCTGGGATTACAGGCGTGAGCCACCGGGCCCAGCCAGAAAAATTTAAAAAAAAATTTTTTTTGCTTCTTGAAGAAAGTCAGATGAGGGCAGGTCACTTCATCTGTTTTTAATTGAGCCAACAGGGAGGTGGTCAATTTCCTTTATTACTTGGGTTTTGTTATTTAGGAGTCCCAACTGAAAACCTGAAATAATTTATTAGGGTTTCTCCTCCTTAGCAGACCTCAATTTTCTTTTTTCCTTCTCTATCCCTTGAGACTGCCAAACCCTCACCAGCTTCCCAGGCTGTTAGCTCCATGTATGAATTGTCAAATACATTAGTCCCCCCTTATCTGTGGTTTTGCCCTTTGCAGTTTCAGTTACCCATGGTCAACCATGGTCTGAAAATATTACATACAACAGGATATTTTGGGAGAGAGAGAGGGAGAGAGAGAGAGAAAGAGAGACATTCACGTAACTTTTATTGCAGTATATGGTTATAATTGTTCTATTTTATTATTAGTTACTGTGATGCCAAACCAGGCTCATTCTGCCAGCACACAGCAAGCCAGTCCCCGTAATGACAGATTTTGCAAAGGAAAGAGGTTTATTGGTGAGGCTGCCAAGCAAGGAGATTGGAGAACAACTCTCAAATCCACCTCTCTGAAAATAGGCCTTAAGGATACTTATGGGACAAAAAAATGGGGCCGTCTAAAGCATGGAGAAGGTTATTGGCAGGTAGGAAAGGTAAGAAAATCAGGGTTGTGCAAGTGTAATCAAGCCATGTGGTTCTTCACATGTAGCTTGATTACACTTGCAGAACCCTGATGCTTGTTCAAAAAACGGTGGCATTAGCATAATATGAGGGTGGGCTTCTGGGCCTTCTGATGTCAAAAGGTCACTCCTCAGTCACCTTAACAGGCCATTTGGCAGGTCAGTGGTTCCAACTAGTTTGAACTGAATAAGAGCAGCCCTCAAAGTCCTGAAAAATAGCTTTAAGCAATTTTACCATACATGTATGTCAGAGATGTTATCTACAAGGAAGCTAGTGGGAGTTTAGTTATATATTGTTTGGCGATATGACTTTTAGCTGTAAGTTTTAAGATCAACTAGAAGTAAGCAATTAAAAACAGGCAAGCTGGGTTAAGTTGGACAGGCTTAATCAGGCTAGCACTTGGTTTCAATTGTTAATCTCTCACTGTGCCTAATTTATAAATTAAATTTGTCATAGGTAAGTATGTATAGGAAAAAACGTAGTATGCTTAGAGTTCAGTACTACCTGTGGTTTCAGGCATCCACTGAGAACGTATCTCCATTGAATAGTGGGGAAATACTCTACCTAGAAAAGAAGAGCAGAGCTAGGTGTTGCACTTGTTTCTCTGAACATCTTTCTGGAATCATGGCCTTCCAAGTCTTTATGCCTTCAAGCAAATTTCCTTAAAAATATTTTATTTAGCTTTATAGTTGTTTTCATTGGGAGACTTGATATAAAATGAGATAACTCACTAATAGTCAAAAGCGGAAGCCTTTTTCCTGTCCTTTTTCCTGTCCTTTTAGTTAGTACTCTTCAGCTCCATATAAGACTTTCCTTTTTCTCCCTCCTCCCAGTTATCTCTTTTATCATATCCGCAGGAGATATACACCTAGTTCAAAGGAACCACCTTTGCCTTCTACTTTGCCTTGAAATACTTAGGAATCTGCATATGTATTTCAACTCAGATAATGCTGTCCCTCAAGCCTCACCCCTGCCTGGGCCTGAGAAAAGGATCCTTACAACTAGTGATCACTTTTTATAGGTGAAAGCATTTTGGCAGAGTCCTATGACTGATGTAGTAAAACAATTATTGAAGGCAACTGATCCTGTCCAGGCACTAATAGCTCCTAGAAACATATAAACAAAAAATAATGTAAAATACTAGTTTTATGCTTTTCTTTAAGAGTTTAGAAATTCATCTCCACTCATGTGACCTATACTAAGGCTATTTAATGACTTCCAATTTTTCTTCCTCAGCTCCATTATGAATTATAATAGGCTTTCTCCAATAGTCTTCTATGAAGAGTCATTGGGGAATTATAAGATATGGGAACACATGAAAGATGGAACCATTTTTTTTTAGCTCAGAGTTAGAAAAATAAGCTTGTTATGAAAATACATGAACTGATGTTCATAGGGTAAATCAACTTTTCCTCTTGCCATTTACTATAAGGCCAGAGAATGATAAATCACTTCCTGCTGAAGAAGGTGAGTGTCTGATGATACATTGGAGTATGGTTAAGCGTTGGAAAAATTAAGAAAGTGTCCAGGACAAGGTCATTGTAATAACTGGTGATAAAAATACACTCAAACTTCAGTAGGCATTTATTTAAATGATTCAGGAGTATCTCATGGAAAACACAGGGTAGCTAGATACTAGAAATGAAAAAGACACAGCCACTGGTAGGTATGTCACCTGAAGCAGAGGGCAGTAAAGAAATAGTGTAGTTTCTCCCCTCCTCCAACCCTCCAATCTCCTGCCACAGCCTCTGAGTGGCCAAACTTAAGTGGAAGGTAAGACAGCCTGGGGAACAGAGTATACAATAGTCCATATTGGAACAAGGAGAGTGCAGAGAACAGATTTGAGGACAAAGGTGCAATGACATTTATTTCCATTAAAAGAAAAAACTATGAATTTATTGTAAGATAAATATGTGGCGATAGTTTGGAAAATGCTATTTGAAAATACTATTTAAGTGACAAAGTCTAAAGAAATTTTTAAAGGTCACAAGACAGTGCTATACCTATATAAAAATAGATGAACTAGGAGTAGGTACTTACAGTAATGGTCTTTTTCCATAATCATATGTGTGTTGACAAATGTTTGTATTAATAAGGCTTACAATATGGATTTCTATAAACTTTTTATATAATTGTCCTACTTAACTAGGTATTTCATAACCTTTCAAAGAACATTTTCCATTGCTTAGCACATCATGTTCAACTCAGTTTTTGTGAATGAATTTGACTGTCTTATTTCTCTTAAGACAGCAAATCTTCCCAGTTTGTATTTACTTTGGGGAGAAAGTGTCCTGTGGCAGAAACATATTAAATGAGAATAAAATTTAGTTGGTTTCAGCTACTGCTTAATGGCTCTCAGCTACTTTTTTAAATGTAAAGTGTTCTCACACATCAAAGAAATTCTAATCAAAGGTTCCTTTTTTGTAGGATGCAGTGGAAAATAATTCCAGAAATTGTTATTCCAGTTTTTATTCTACTCAGAGCATAATTGGATAATCAAAAGTCCATCACGTCTCCCTTTAGTCTTAGGATACCAAGATATTGTAATATTGTATCCTTATATTTTATCAAGATATATTATCACAAATAAAATTGATCCCATGTTCTGCTTTAAAAACAGTGTCAGCACATCAATAATCAAACAACCCAACTCTTACAGCAGTATAGAAAGGAAAAGAAAAATCTTTGAAATTAAAGCTAGGAGAAGTTCCTCATGAGATCTCTAAAGTTCCACCCCACTTGAACATTCTCTATGATTTTATAATGTGTTTTTCTGTGGCTGATGATAATAAACAGCACAACTTGCAGTGAAACTGAGCCACCTCTTCCTTTTTTTATCTGAGGCTGTCATTTGATTCCTGAAAAAACTGCATTAAATAACTTTTCAAGCCAGGCGCAGTGGCTCATGCCTGTAATCCCAACGCTTTGGGAGGCCAAGGCGGGTGGATCATGAGGTCAGGAGTTCGAGACCAGCTTGGCCAACATAGTGAAACCCCATCTTTACTAAAAGTACAAAAAATTAGCCAGGCATGGTGGCGGCCACCTGTAATCCCAGCTACTCAGGAGGCTGAGGCAGAAGAATTGCTTGAACCTGGGAGGCGGAGGTTTCAGTGAGCTGAGATCGCACCATTGCACTCCAGCCTGGGTGACAGAGTGAGACTCCGTCTCAAAAACAAACAAACAAACAAACAACTTTTTGAGCCAAGATAGTGTCTCCTGCTTAGGATAGCCTTCTGGGACACCACTATTGACAAGGAGGTTTAAAATTAAAGGGGAGGCATTTGGTTTAGCTTTATTAAATCTACAGTAGTGGTGAGATATCTGGGATAAATCGAAGTGACCTCTATAACAGCACAATTCAATGCTGTTGGATATGTGCTGTCCAATATGGTAGACATCAGTCACAGGTTGCTATTGAGGGCTTGAAATATAGCTAGAGTGAGGGATTTAATTTTATAAACTTATAATTTATTTAAATTTAAATAGCACCATGAGAACAATGGCTGCCTGTATTAGTTTCCCATTATTGCTATAACAAATCATTATGGATGCAGTGACTCAAAACAACACATATATATTATCTTACAGTTCTGAGGTCAGAAGTCCAAAATGAGTCCTATGATGCTATAATCAAGGTGTTGGCAGAGCTGTGCTCTTTTCAGAGACTTCAGGGATAATCTGTTCAGCTTCTGGAGGCTGCCCGCATTCCTTGGCTCACAGCCACATCACTGCAATGTCTGATTTCATTGTCCCAATTATTTTTCTCTGATTCTAATTCTCCTGCCTCTTTTTTTTTCCGTTGTAAGGATGCTTATGATTACAGTAGGCCCGCTTGAATAATCCAGA
Source organism: Pan troglodytes (assembly GCF_028858775.2). Taxonomy (NCBI): domain Eukaryota; kingdom Metazoa; phylum Chordata; class Mammalia; order Primates; family Hominidae; genus Pan; species Pan troglodytes. Next base: position 70,513,297 of record NC_072402.2, read on the forward strand.
ATAATTTCCCCCTCATCCTAAGGTCCTTAATCACATCTGCAAAGTCCCTTTTGCTATGTAACAAAATGTAGTCACAGATTCTGAGGATGAAGATGCAGACATCCTTGTAGGGAAGGATGTCTACTATACTCCTGTATTGGACAGTATGGCTCTAGAGAGAAGTCAGGACTGGGCAGAAAAATATCTGGAAGACTCGAAGGTACAGAGAGATATGTCAGAGATTCCTGGTTACAGAGATATAAATTATGATGTTAGCACTGTGAGAGGGTTATGAGAACCAATAGGAATCATGATGGAGGAGGGGTTTGTGATCTGAGAATTAGGCCCAGAGATGCACTTAAAAACAAAGTCAATATTTGCCTATTATCAAATTATCTGAAAATTCTGCGATGTTAGGCCAGACCAGATTCCTTACCAAAATTTCTGTACTCGATGATTTCCATCTAGTCAACTTTGCCAGTTGGAGCAGGCTATCATGGATTATTCATTAGCAGAAAGATGAGTGACTCTAAAGGAGTGGATTAGAATTTTACAAAGATGCTTCTTAGCCTTCCAAAGAAATCCTGAATGCTTCAAAATAAGTGCTTATTGCAATGTTGTTTCTGTTGCTTCAAACGTTTAAATGTTTCTGTATTGGACTTGCTTTTCAATCAGGCTTGCAAGAAATAATATCATTTTTATTATTTCATTCTAAAGTGTCATTTCTAACTAACTTATTATCATGTATTGTGATAAATCACCTTATTAATCATACTTGGCTTGTAATCGTTTTGGTTATTTTCCTAAAAATAAATTCATCCTCAAAGAATGAATATTTTCTGACTCTTAAGATAGTCTTATAAAAATGTGCCATATCCTTGTCAAGGGACTCAAAAGAGGAGTTTCAAAATTATTTTGATCAATGAGAATATAATTTAAGATGCCACTTGAATATCCTTGAGTATCTTGAATATTCTAAAGTCATTATTGAGAGAGAAATAATATGAGCTGAACCATAATTTTTGGTGCATGTATTACAAATAATCAGTGCTATTATGATCAGATCTTGTATTCATTTCAATGGGACAATTTGATATAATAACCATGTACTGAGTACTCTATGTGCTGAAGATATAAAAATGCACAAAGAACAATTGCTGTCTGCCCTCTTATTATCTCATAGTCCAGTAATGGACACAAACAACAAAGTTTTCACTCTGAAAACTTATAGGACCTGAAGTGTTTCTTCCAGTTATAAATCTCTACTAAATACCACACCACTGTTATTTTTCATGTCTTTAGTACTTTACAGTTTACAGTAGCTTCATCTGCTTCCTAAGGTGTTACCAAATTGTATGTGAAGAATCCGAGACCTAGGAAAAGGAGGGGACTGCTGACAATCCCTTGGGCAGTAAAGGAGGAGAATTACTACCTGTACTCAATCTACTCATAACAAATCTTGGACCTTTATTCTGCAGTATTGCCACCCAAGTTAGAAAGGGATAAATGGCAGAGGTTAGGATTATGGGAGAGATTAGGATTATTATCGGAGTCCAGCGGAAGGAGGGCAGACTTGACTGGGAGAAATCAGAGAGGGTGTCATAGCTGAGCATAGAATAGTGATTAAAAGCTGGGGCTGATAATAGGTAGAAAAATAGCTTGAACAAAGCCTCTAGAATGGTCCTCCCTGCCTCTAGTCTCATTATCTCTCTCTCTCTCTTTTTTTTTTTTTTAGATAATTGTAACATCACCAGGAATAGAGATGGAAGCTGGACAGATTTGCAAGGGTATAGCTGGGGGAAACCATGTTAACAGTCTTCAGAATGTCCAGAAATATGTTAGACTTGGTTAAATCAGGGAGACAATTGTGAGAAACACCGGTAGTAGTAACACTGAAAGGGGCAGGGAGCTGATGAGATGAGAAGGGGGTGGTAACTTTAATTTAATTTTGAGAAATTAATCCTAGTTGATTTTGAGTGGGTATCAGCAACCTTGTTCTGTAAAGGTTCAGATAATAAATATTTTTGGCTTTGTGGGCCATGTAGCCTCTGTCACATCTATTCACCTCTGCCACTGTTGTTTTAAAACAGCCATAGATAATATGTAAATAAATTAGTGGGATTATATCGCAATAAAACTCTACTTACAAAATTGGCAGTGGGCTGAACATGGCCTGTGGGCTGTAGTTTGCTGACCTGACTCAGAGGATGGTGGTTTCTTTATCAGAAAAAGAGCTCCAGCCTGCTTGCAGATGAGGCGAAGAGGTAGCAGAGGTGAAGCTGAACTGAATTTGGATGTGCTGAGTTTGAGACTCCGGCAGGCTTCCCATGAGAAAATGTCCAGCAGGCAGATTGGAATATGCAGTTGGAGCTGGAAGAAAAAACAGGATAGAGATATAAATTTTGGAGTAGTCATCACAGTGCTGACATGTTAGTTTTACTCTAAATTAATTTCTATAGGAATGTAATCTAAATAGAAAATTTAAAAGATATAAAATATGAAGTTATGCTTGTTACGGTTTCTGAAATTCAGACACAGCTAACTTTCATGTGTGGGTCATGTAAAGGAGGCCTGAAGTTTGAAACTAGCAAAGAATCAAGGGGTTCCCCATTTTCACTGATCAGTATAGGACACTAAAATATCAAGAGTCTCCTGTGGCACCTTGAAAACAAACCAAATAAAGGACCAAATCTACTCTTTATCCTGTATCTTCCATCTTTGTTTGTGATAATCTAAGCTAGAATCATGGGAATTATCTTAGGACCCTCCTTCTATGAATGAATCTGGTTTATTCCATTTTTTAAAATGTCTCTGTCAGGCCTCTGAGCCCAAGCTAAGCCATCGCATCCCCTGTGACCAGCACGTATATGCCCAGATGGCCTGAAGTAACTGAAGAATCACAAAAGAAGGGAAAATGGCCTGTTCCTGCCTTAACTGATGATATTCCACCACAAAAGAAGTGAAAATGGCCAGTCCTTGCCTTAAGTGATGACATTACCTTGTGAAATTCCTTTTCCTGACTCAAAAACTCCCCCACTGAGCATCTTGTGATCCCCACTCCTGCCCACCAGAGAACAACCCCCCTTTGACTATAATTTTCCTTTACCTACCCAAATCTTATAAAATGGCCACACCCCTATCTCCGTTCACTGACTCTCTTTTTGGACTCAGCCCGCCTGCACCCAGGTGATTAAAAAGCTTTATTGCTCACACAAAGCCTGTTTCATTGTCTCTTCACACGGACGCGAGTGAAACTCTCAAATGCCAACCATTCTTCCACATTGCTGCTGCCCTACTTTAGGCTTTCATCGTTTTTTTGCCTGGATTGCTAAAATAATCATTTTAACTTTTCTATCAATCTTTGACTTTATTTTATACTAATACTCATATTATTATATACAAACAATCTCGGTACTAATCCTTCCTCTTATTCCTTCTTTGTGCTACCATTAATTTCAGAGATGCACTTGGATAATTGTGCTTTTCTTCTTTGCAAGTCTCTACTGGTCCAAAGGATCCGGTTCTATGAGGGAAAAGGCTTCAGTGAGAAAACACAGCTAGTGTACTCCCTGGACACTTTGGCCCCCTTGTACCAAGACCACCAGCTGATGAGAAGAAGCACCATCCTAATTGTGATAATTGACTGTAATCATCAAGAGACAGGGCTGTTGTTAATCAATGGGGGCAGGGAAAAATATATATTTGGCATGCATATGATTAACTAGGATTAACTAGTTAATTGCTTCTCTTCTAACCAGGATTAACTAGTTAATTGCTTCTCTTGTTTCTTTTCTAATTTTGATAGTAAATAGACAAGGGCAAAAACAATGTTTTGAAAAGATCATGGGGCTTTAAAACTTAGGGATGAGAGTCAGGGTCACCTCCTCAGGTAAATCTTTCAGACTAGCAGAGGTGCTAGACGAGGGTGAGAGTAATCTAAAGTGGGTAGTTGAGCAAGAAAATGATGAGTATTATTTACAGCCCTGAGACCAGTTGTAATTATGGAGGCTGTAGTTCATTCTACTAACCTTCCTTGTATAAGTTTTCTCAGGAAGAGAGATTGACCTCAATCCTAGAGGAGCAATTCCCAGATGGGATGAAGCAAGTGGATCTGAACAATGCAATGGGTGAACTCTGAAACAAGAAAATCTGAAACAGGTCTCAGTTAATTTAGAAATTTTATCTTGCCAAGGTTGAGGACGCACCCGTGACACAGCCTTAGGAAGTCCTGACAACATGTTTCCTAACGGTGGTCGGGGCATAGCTTGGTTTTATACATTTTAGGGAGATGAGCCATTAATCAGTATGTAAGAAGTTTACTAGTTCCATCCAGAAAGGCAGAGACAGCTCAAAGCAAGGCCCCCCCACCGAGGGCTTCCAGGTCACAGGTAGGTAAGAGACAGATGGTTGCATTCTTTTGAGTTTTTGATAAGTCTTTGCAAAGAAGGCAATCAGAAAATGCATCTATCTCTGTGAGCAAAGGGCTGACTTGAATAGAATAGGAGGCAGATTTGCCCTGAGCGGTTCCCAGCTTGAAAGGACCCAAGATATTTTTCTTTCACAACTCTAATGGATTGTATTAGTCCGTTTTCACACTGCTATAAATAAATGCCCATGACTGCATAATTTATAAAGGAAAGAGATTTAATTGACTCACAGTTCCACATGGCTGGGGAGGCCTCAGGAAACTTAGAATCATGGTAGAAGACTAAGGAAGCAGGCACCTTCTTCACAAGGTAGCAGGAAGGAGTGAGTGCAAGCAGGGGAAATGACAGATGCTTATAAAACCATCAGATCTCGTAAGAACTCACTCACTATCATGAGAACAGCACTGGGCAAACTGCCCCCATGATCCAATCACCTCCCTCACTTGGCATGTGGAGATTACACTTCTCTCCCTTGACATGTTGGGATTACAATTCGAGATGAGATTTGGGTAGGGACACAGAGCCCAACAATATCATGGATGCAGGGATGCATGGCCCAGATCCCCTCTTTAGTACCAAGGCACCCATACCCCCACCTGTCAGTAGTGTTGCCTGCTGATTGCTTGCAGCTGAGGCCTTCCCGGGGCAGAAAGGCCTAGCCTTTTCCTTCAAGTTGGGACATATGTGAAGAACCAAACCAGCCTCTGGACTCCATGTGGGAATGGCTGAGGCCTCTGTTGCAAAGACATCACAGTTTGACTTCTCCCCTAGCCTAGTCCTGCTTCCTTCTCTGTCTTCTCTAAGACACTCTACAACAAGCCACCAGCTTACAATTCTCTATTCCAGTGTCTATTTTCATGGGTTCTCAAACTAGAATATTCAATATTACAACATTTTTCAAGTTGATAACTAGGGACGTAACGTTTCAAATCCTAAAACCAAATAAGCACATTTTTATGAATTTAATTTTTTATCAAAATTCTACTCTTAATTCTTTTGAACTTCAGAACATATATTGCTTTTGCTGTCTCGCTCTCTCTCTGCTCACAGGCCCAGCTAGTTCAGGTACTGACTCTTGGCCTCTCTGGCGCATCATTTAAAATCCTTGGTTTCATTTTAAACAAGCCAGGAAATGGGGCACCAAAGCCAGACCGGAGACCTTTGAAAATCTTTAAAGAGTTAAAGCCATGATAACTCAATTTCTGCTACTTCAGATCTATTTAATGCTCTGTTTCAAGCTGTCGCTTTTTAATCTTACTGATTTTCATTGTTTATTAAAAGATGAATGATGATCCTATGTCATTGATTCAATCAGCTGGACCAAATATGTGAGATGAAAGCAATATATGTTGAAAAAGCTGCCAACCAAATAAAATTTCCCAGGGTACAAAACAAGTGGATTAAGAAAGTCAGCGTTTTGTCTTATGGTCATTTTACTGCAATAGTCAGTGAAAAATGTGTTCTAAAACAGTGGCCATGTTATGCATTTCATCAACACATCCTAATATATAGGAAGCTTACTTGTAAGATTGACTCTGGGTATTTGTATGCATGACAACACAACAGCACAAACACTGTCTATAAACTAGCATGAAAACCTCATTCAAGCCTCTGGCATGTACATCTACATTTTTTAAGGATACTGATTTGTGTTAGATGCTTCCAGCCTATTAATTTTGCCTCATTCCCAAACCTTGAAAGTTTCTGTGTATCTTTGGTAAGATTATTTTGTTAAAATAAAAGATTAAGAATTTTGCAGCTGTCTTGCATTATAATTCTGACTGCCTTGCTTGCTTTGCCTTCTGGATTATAAACTGTGCTAAGAAACAGAGGCTTACTCTTCATACATTCTGCAGTGCAGGAATTCGTAGGCAGTGTGTTACTAACAAATAATGCTGAATTTAATTAGGGCTGGGAAAGCATTCAGAACTCTATTAGCTGAAACTTCTCATCTTTCAGATGAAGAAACTGAAGCCCTGAGTGATAGGAAATGAATTATTTATAGACGGAGTAACCACAAAATGTGCAGAAATTAAAATGAAAAAAAAAAGACTTAAGTACAACTTATTTCCAGTCTGTTTTGTGCAATTACCTAAATCCAATTACACAGTAAATTGCCCATAATTAATTAAGAAACCTTGCTTGTTAACAATCAACTTCTCTTACAGGATGGCTTCTTGTGTTATGAATTTGTCTGACAAACTTCTATTTCCAAAATAATTTTTCTTTTTTTAGTACAAAGTAAAATATGTTAGGTTCATTTGCATTTAGGGATATACTTAATAATTCCTTCTTGTTTTAGAGTAAGTATCTGCAGACTGATTACCCATTAAACCTTAAGATTCTACATGTCCATGAAATGCATTCCTAAGCTTACTTACTATTTACTTGCGTTTTTGGTTACTATTTACTTGCCTTTTTGGTTACAGCTAGATTTTCCCCTCCATTAGGTGTTTGCTTTGTTAAACATCAAATACAATGCTAGAACAGATTAAATGAATTGTGAGCTTAGAGACAGAGCTGGCTTCATGGTTGTGCAAGCTCTGCATTTGCATTAGGGCTCTGTGCTTAGAAGGACTATTTGCTTTCTTAAATGCTCTGCTGTCACTGTCTTAAATTTTTAAATAAGATTTTTTGAACAAAATCCCTGTATTTTTATTTTGTACTGGTCCACAAGTTAAGTAGCCAGTACTTAATTTGAAAGGTAACTTTCTAATTAGAGGTAACTTGAAAGAATGGTACATTCTTATCTTTTCTACACAATTCTAATAATAATTAAACTTATTATTTTTGTCTTTTGTGACTCTTCAGTGAAATGAAAATTGAAATGTTAGGCTTGAGACTTGGTCTCTAAAGCTTTTAAAAATACTATTTCTGCATTAAATTCATTCAATGATTTTTCTTTCTGTCTCAGTAGAAATAAAAATTAATTGGTCCATTGATGGAGTATTTTGGATGTATTTTGTACAATCCTAGGTTTGAAGTTGTACAAAATAGACAAATTCTGCAATGGCTAGTAAACTTCATGTGTCTAGAATCCACAATTACCATATTTACAACTATTTCCCTAAGACTTGGCATATAGCAGGAAGAATTTCTTTTCTTTTTCTTTTCCCTTTTTTTTTTTTCTGAGGTGGAGTTTCACTCTTGTTGCCCAGGCTGGAGTGCAATGGTGCAAACTCTGCTCACTGCAACCTCCACCTCCCGGGTTCAAGCGATTTTCCTGCCTCAGCCTCCTGAGTAGCTGGGATTACAGGCACCCGCCACCACACCTGGCTAATTTTTTGTATTTTTAGTAGAGACAGGGTTTCACCATATTGGCCAGGCTGGTCTCGAACTCCTGACCTCAGGTGATCTGCCCGCCTTGGCCTCCCAAAATGCTGGGATTACAGGCATGAGCCACTGCACCCGGCCAGGAAAAATTACTTTTAGAAAATCTCTGGCTTCTACAGCTTTAATTTTGAGCATTCTCTTCCTTCTATTATTAAATGTAGAAAAGCAAAGTGAATTGATGGTTACCTGGGGCCTAGGTAAATGAGATTTTACTGAATACTGTGCCCATTGTTGGGATATTTACCAAAAATATCAGATTTGCTAATTTTGTATAAAATGTTTTAGGTAGAGGGTATGGAAATAGAAAAATGAGGTTTCTAAAACACGGGCCATAGGGAAATAGAAAGAAATGTATAATACCTAGAGAAAACTAAGCCCCTGACACTACCTTATAATTTGAAATTCAAATGGAATTAGCTCAATCAATCATACATGCTTTATGAGACTCAACTCCTTTCCTATTCTCTCCAGGGATTCCTTGAGACAAGGGCTGCATTTCTTGGAGTCATATACAGTGGACTCCAAATGCAGTGGACTCTAAGTCCAGTGGACTCCAAAAGGAATGTGCAGCTCCTGCTTCTGTTAAATAAACCAAGTCTGAGAATTTTCTTGCTTTGTAATCAAATGCTCTCTCTCTTTAATATCCTGGCTTACCCTATGGGGACTTATGCAAATGCTGACAGATTTTAATGAAGATTTGAGACATATGAGGGGGTGTGCTTTTCACAAATACAAACATCTTTGAATGAATGTTATTGTGTTTCCATTTTTAAATGTCCTTCTGCCATCCTACAAGTGGGAATTCTACATTGAGTCACATTTCCTCTTGGGTTCTGGGCACTTCCATGTTACTTTGTTCCCTCCCTCTATGATCCATGCTGAGTTCCCCCACCCTTTTCTCTTCATATTTATCCCAGTCTTTGCATTTGTCTATTTCCAGATCATGACTCAGTTTCTGTGGTGTCTCAGGTAAGTTTTGTAAACAGAGTTATCTCTAGCATGATGTGAAAAATGAGGGAAAAAAGCTATGAAATACATACTTACAATTAGTGTATTTACTTTAAATAAAAACGGCATGATACACACGGTTTTTTGGCTTGCCTCCTCCAAACATTTCTTCAACATTCTTTCCTTATTCTTCACCTTTTTGGTTACATTTATTTTAATCGTGTAGAAAAAAAAAATGCCGTGACCAAGAAAATTTTTAGAAAAACTTTTACTCTCACCTTACAGAATAACAAAAGATGTTTGCAAACTACACAGATAGGTGTTAATAACAAGCTCCTGACAGCCAATTAGTAAAGGTTTTGAGAGTTAAAGAATTCAAGGTCTTTCAGTAATTTCCCAAGGATGAGCATGGTATTACTTTATTTTGATGCAGAGAGGTCTTCTGAAAAAAAATTCATCTATTCACTTTTTTATTAAAACTATATTGAGTGCCTACTATTTTCCAGCCACTATTTTAGTTAAATGAAGTATGTCAGTGAACAAAACAAAGACTTCTGCACTTAAGAAGCTCATGATATGAGACAGACAATACAAACATAAATAAGTAAATTATACAATGTATTTAAGTATGCTATGAGAAAGAAAGAAAAGTAAATAGGGTAAGGGCTGCTTTGTATTTAAGATATTAATCCAGATATTTTGTGATTAAAAAGTAACAGTTTATTCCTCAAAGAACTAATGATGTAACTGGAAAAATAAAATGTAAATGCCTAAAAATAAAAATAAACAAGTACCACACATCACATATAGGCTAAGTATCAATAAATGGTATGCATAGTATATGCTAGAAGAGCCATAACAGAAAGATGCTGCACTTTGTGTTGACCTATATTTCAATACAAATACTTTTCCCCCTACAAATACATTGTTCTCAGATTTCCAAATACGAATGCTTGATCTCTGTTCCAGGTGTTTAAGATGAATAGAAAACTACCTCAAAACAGTGCTTAAACATTTATTTTGTTCATGAACCTGCAATTAGGGCTGGGCTTTGTGGAGATAGTTATAGTTGGTGTAAACTGAGGCAGCCTGAAAACTAGAAGCTGGAAACATCTGAAGGTTTTCTCACACATGTGTCTGGCAGTTGATGATTATTGACTGAGAATTTAATTGGGGCTGTTGACTACAACACTTATATATGGACTTTTCATGTGGTGTAGGCTTCCCTGAGACATGGTGGCTGGATTTCAAGGACGAGTGTTGAGACAGAGAGAGCTAGAGAAAAGCCATATTGCTTTTTGTGATCCCACCTTGGGAGTTATGCAGTTTCACCTCTGTCTCATCCTATATGTCCAGGCAGCCACAAAGGCCAGCTCAGTTTCTGGAAGGGGGAGAGACTAATCACCACCTCTTGCCCCAGGAAGTGGGGCAAGGGCCTAGACAGCATATGGGGCAAGGAATAGCATTGTGTTCATTTTAAGAAAATACATCTGTCACAATCTTTGAGTTTCAATATTCTCATTTTAATAACTGTAGTAAATTCTAATAATAATTATCACTACCTCAATGGGTGAGAATTATATGACATATAATATGAAAAATGTGAAAGTTAGTAGTCATCAAATTAAAACTAAAATGTACTAAATAAACGTGTCGATAATCTTTGCATACTCAAAATGTTTTCAGGACTTATCAGTCTGGATACAAATGATGTTATAGAAGCACCTGTATCCAAATATTTCTGGCGTTGACCCCTAATATATGTCTGCAACTTCCTGAAGAATTCCTAATCGTTCCCATTCCAAGGTACTTCTGGAATCCCCCAGAGATGCTGTGTTTATTTCTACAGTATTTATAATACGCCATGTGATGCTGTGGCTACTCCATCCTTCTCAACTAGGTAGGGACAGTAGCTTTCTGCTAGGAGCTGCTTATAGTCAGCAGGGTGCTGTGTGCCGCATTTCATGAGAGGGATCCTTAATAGCCTTCTAGATACTTGTTCTGGTTCCTACAGAAAATTGTTTTCAGAGTTTCATTCTTCTTATAAATAATAAAGATGGTGTGTCTCTTCACTATCATCAGTTGTCCCCTACCCCAAGATACCTTATAAATGTTTAATTTTTTTCCTTATTTTGTTCAAATACAAGATTTCTTTAGATTTGATATTTGCCAATAAACAATATAAAATACTGTCAAACATTATATAGTACTTTTTATTACGTGAATGAACATGTGCATGCACACACACACACACACACACACACACACACATCTCATAACCACCCTATGAGGCAGGTACAACAATTATCTGCATGAAATTGAATTTGTAAGGTCACATGGTTAGTAAATGACAGAGTTAGGATTTGGATGCAGGCATTCTAGACCAACAGCCCCTGCTCTTTTCCTTTTCACTGGTCACCATGTGGATTTCTGTTGATTATGCTTGCTGTCCACCTGGGAACTTGTCTGACACCATCCTCTTATCTCCATTTGGAGGGATAATTGATGTGCTTTGCTATTAAATCACCTGATCACCTGGATTATGTACCACTGTATTCTCACAATGTTATGCTGCACTTACCTAACTGGGTTTCCTTTTACTAACGTAGCTAGATCTCATTTTCCAGCATCTCTTATGGGTCAAAGTATGTGTTCTATGCTGGAAGGACTATCTAAATGATAGAAACTATGCTGAATTAAGAATGGTCAAATTACCTAATATGTCACCAGGAAACCCATTAAATCAGCTACATTTATTATAACATGCCGCAGTAAGGGTGAAAAGTACCTTGACAGAGTCTTAGCAGCATACAGAAGGGGAAAGTCAGATGGCATCTGGGTTCAAATGGATTACAGTAGATCTTTCAAGTCAAGGAACTAATTAGGATGGGGAAAAATTAATAATAAAATAGTTTAGAATAAATAAGCGTAGGGTCTTGAGGCAAATCTTTATAACTAAGGTGAACAGATTAGTGTCTCCTGTTATTGATCTGTGGGAATGTCCTAAAGTAAACAATAAAGGGATTTATTGGCTTACAGTCTTATCTTTCCCAGAAAAAAGGATTTTCTGAAACAACTCAGTCATGTTGATAAAAGTGGTCCAGTCTTCTGTTGGGGCAGAAGTTCTCAATTCTCAGAATCTCATTTCAAATTCCCTAGAGTCTGGTCATACCTGTCACTGGATTCTTCAGACTTGTTCAGATTTGGCTGAATCCTGCAGTGAGCTAAACTAAATTCTCAGTCATCACCGCTGTTAAACATGAATCACTAATTTAAGATGTTTTACCCAAATCACTATTTCTTGATCATTCCCTTTGACCATTAATTGTTGAGAAAAATGTTTCTAATTTCAAGGAAGAAAATTAAGAAAGATCTGTATAACTAGGTCTTAAGATCTGTCTGATGAAAAATTAAACCCAATTCCTGGTTCTGTCCTGGGAAACCGGAAGTCCTGTCTGCCCTAGGCTGCATACGTGAACCCCCAAGGTGATTCCGTCTTTTGTAATTCAAGAAACCAGATATTGGAGCTTCTTTGGGAAGGATACATAGAAAAAAAAATTGAGAGCTGGCTACACGGTAAGAAATTAGTGGCATATAAATTATGTGTTCTTTGAAAGTTGTCACCATTTGTAATTTTGTAAACTTGAAAGTCAACCTGTACTGTTACTTCCTTAAAATAGCTTTAAGAAAGGAAAAATTGGCAATATTTGAACAAATATAATCTTCTCTGAGGAACTACTTCATATCCACCTCTGCCCAGTGACATTTTCTGCTCTGTTGATGTTTGTGCAGAAGAGCAAGCCACAATAAATTAATACACTTCCAAGAGATTCTTGTGAAATACTAAAGTGTCCTTTCAAGCCAGACAGGACTAATTACACATTATTCATGTTGATAAGAGCATTTAAGTAGAAACTGTTCTGAGGATCCAGATGGATACTTCATAAATTATACCTCATGAAATGAGAAAGTTGAATTCAGTTCTAATGGTTTTCATGTGGCCAAGTGAGACATTTTCAAATTCAGGAACAACCCATAAATGCAGTAATGTTCATGCTTGAATGATGATTAGCAACTGCAAGAAGGGAAAGACAGGACCATATAAGTCTTGGGCTGAGGAACCTTTCAAATGAGCAAGTTCTCTGCCTTCTGCCAGAAATAGTGACCGCTATGTCCAGAGAAGAGCAAGACTGTGTGCAATAAGCATGGCACAGAAAAATTGTCCACAATCTGAGACATACAGGAGAAATTATACCTTATAACATGATTCCATCTTTTTATTCAGAACTATTTAGTTAGAACATCCATGGTGTGACCCAGAAAGAGATCACTTAAAACACTCTCCTGGGTATTATAATAATCCACTGGTTTCCTGCTGGATTTGGGATTCAATGTCCCAGAGCAGTATTTCTCAAAGTTTGATTCAAGAATCACTTGTGTCAACACTACCGGGAGACAAGATAAAAGAAGATTTCTGGGGTCCATGTCAGGCTTATAGGTTCAAAATCTGTGGGATGAGACCTATAAAAATCAATTTCTAACTAGCTCTGTCCCTGATGTTTGAGAATAACCTGGAAAACTAAGTTCTGTTCCCAGTAAAGCAACAAAGAATCAAAGTTAAAGCAAAAACGTTTATAGGACTGGCTACCCTATCAGGCATGTTAAAGATTCAGGCCCGGCAGAGCATGAAGACAATAGAATGTCAGGTTTATACTAAGAGAGACAGACTTGCTCCACAGTGTGTCATGCAAGAGTAAGGGGCACACGGTGAGCATGAGTGAGAGGTATTCACAAGAAGACATATATCTCTCTGGGAGTTCTAAGGGCTGCAATCTAAGAAGGAGGAACTTAAGAACTGCAAGGTTCACTCTTAGAGTCAGAGTTCAGTCACAGGATAATGAGATGCATTTTGGAAGATAACTTCCTTCTCATTGTCTTAATCAGTGATCTTTGGATTGGAAAGAAGGAACCATTCAGGCTAGCTCAAAAAAAGGAAAGTTTACTATAAGAACAGTCAGAGTAAAAAGTAGATGACCTACAAAAATGCCAGTGTATGATATTGGAGATAAAAAGGGTTTTTTTTTTTTGTTTGTTTGTTTTTTGTTTTTTTTTTCAATTTTTTTTTTTTAGTAACACAAAGTAGTGCTCCACCTGTCTTGTATAGTCTAGCTTTCCTGCTTTTAAATAGCTATTTCTTTCTTTGGTTTCCATTCAGTTTTCCAAACTGGGAATCTGACTAGCTAAGTCAGTCATTTGTTTGCGTGTTTGAGTGCTTGTGTTTTTCCAAGTTGGCCATCCTGTGGGTCAGATTGCCATCTCTGGTCTAATAAATTGTGTTGGGGGTGGGTGAGAACCCGAATGGGAAGGAGGACAGCAACATGATTCAAAATATGGCTGCTTAGGAAGGAAGGTACTGGGAGAGACAGATTTCTTTACACTACGGAGGATGGACAAGGGACAGGCAGAGTAAACATGTTTGCACCTTTCTATTTTTAATGTAACTGCTTACATCAGCATTAGTTTTCACCTGGGAACTTGATATTGCTTGACCTCTCATGCTGTAGCACATAGGAGAAACAGGAAGTCAGGCTAGGAATTAAGGAGCTAGAGCCCTGATATCTGGACAGGACACTGTCCAGTGACTGAGATTCAGTGAGGCTGTCAGATTCCATTATTTTTAGCCTAGATGTCAATAAATTGGTATAGCTCAGGATTAAATCTGCACAAGTAACCCTTGATAGCTTTTATTTAGTTCTGTAGAATTCAGGGTAAGTGTGTGCGATTTCAAACTGTTTCAGTACCTTTCTGCCAATTGCAACACTGATGGCTTTAAGACCTCAAATCTTGCTTACTTTAAAATGACTTCTTTATAGATACATTTCAATAGAGTTATACAGTTTTTCCTTCATAAGTTTTGTAGCTGGTTAGAAAAAGCCTATGAGATACCAACAATTCTCATGTCTCAATATGACAAATACTTATTCTCCTCCTATTCCACACCACATCCTTTTGAGAAAGACCAGCTTTATTTAGACTTGTGAAAATGTGAAAATGTCCCAGACATAATATTCTCTCTTTGTGACAAAGAATTGTCCATTTCTTCCACCATGAGAAATTCTAATTCTACATCATCTGCATGCCTTCGAAAAAATCAGCTGCTATCTTTCTGGGGCCAAATTAGAAGAATCATAATTATTAACTTATCTCAAATATGTTTAAGGGGGCCTGAGATAGACCCCAGGAATGTTCTCCTTTCTCTCAAAAAGGAGAAAACATGTCCAAAGTGATGCAGGTGACACAACTAGAAGTAAAAGCATTGTGTTATTAAGCCCAGAGATCAGACTGTAGTCTCAACTTTTACATTAACTCTGTCTTCTTAGACAAAGTCACCTAAAACTCCTGAAAAATTAAGGAGTAGAACTGGTTCCATAAACTATAGAGTATTAGAAATTATTATGCAATTATATATGCCTATATATACCTGGATACATAAATGTGCATGTAAAAAATACATGTGTTTATATATTTGTACAGGTATGTATAATCATACATATCTATATTTATATCTATAATGTTATATATATATATATTTATAATGCCATCAGAAAGCTCTGAGGTTTTCTATACCGATTTCTCACAAGCTTAGGCTCCCTTTTGGAAGAAGCAGGATTAACTGTCAAGGATGTTGAATCTCAGTCAACAATGTTCATTAATCCATCCATCCGTCCATCCATCCATCCATCCATTCATTCAGTGTCCTCCAAACTCCAAGGTAGTAGATGCTGACATGGAGAGATTTGATATCTGAGGGGAGGGGAAATAAGCAATCATACCAATTCTATATTTGTTGTTCTTTGTTCCTTATTTTAAGACCTGGTTTTCATGTTATGGAAGAGATATTAGGCAGTGCACCTCTTAGGCAGCAGCATGTATCCTTATGTATCCCTGGAAATAGAGGGGCACTCAATTTGAAAGTATTTGAAAGCATGAATCCATGAACCTGTACATGTATGCGCTTCAGAGACAAAAATGCTAGTAGCTTCTCTAGGAATACATGATCCATGCCCTGTGAAGAGCTTCTGTCCAAGACTTATTGTAAAAGATGAAACCAAAGACTTGAAGAAAGGAATGTTTCCTTATTTCCCTTTTGTTCAAACTTCACCATGTTTGAGCAAAGGAGAACAACAGAGAGAAGAGAAAGAAGAGAAGAAGGAAGAGAAGGAAGAACTGGGAAAAATATTCTGGCATGCTGAGTGCATGCAGGTTAAAAGAAGAAAAAAGTTAAAGATTGCAGATGGTGCATCAGAGTGGCATTTCCAAGGACAATATTCTCCTAAGACTTCTACTCCCTCACTTTAGAGCTAAGTCTCTTATTTTATTTTATTTATTTAAAGATAGGGTTTTACTCTGTCACCCAGGCTGGAGTGTAGTGGCACAACATAGTTTACTGTAATCTTGACCTCCTGGGCTCAAGTAATCCTCCCGCCTCAGCCTCCTCAGTAGCTGTGACTACAGGCACATATCACCATGCCTGCTAAGTATAGTATTTTTATTTTTGTAGACATGCAGTCTGACTATGCTGCCCAGGCTGTTTTCTGACTTCTGGTCTCAAGACATTCTTCTCTTTTAAGTATATGAAAATGCCCTGATGGCATGGATACTCATCCAGTTGAAATATAAATTTTGTAAAGACAATTTAGAAATAAAAGTAATTCTATCTAATTTTCCTTTTCCCATGACTAGTCAAACTTTTTCCTAAGTTTAAATTATAGTAAGGGATAGACCAATATTTTTAGTTGATTTTGTATTTGTGGGAACCCTGTAACCTCATCCTCAAGGGATGATGGGACTTCAAAGGGAAACTGGCAAGGAAAGAAGCATATGTTAGAATGAGCTGGCACAAGGGAACTGGAGAGAAATTTGAGCGAGGCTACTTGTGGTTGTCTTTGTAAAGGCATTTAACATTTAGGTCATTTTTATTGCAGCTAGTATCCAGTTACAGTCACGTGGCCATGGGGATCTTAAGGACTGAGCACTGCCATTCTGTTTCATGATTGTTGCCTATATATTGTAGAATAGATGTGCTTAATGCCTGGATCTCTCAGTACACAATTCTTTTGGCATCATCATAGGCTCAGATCCTTCTTTAAATGCCATCTAGTCATCTTGATTTAAGCACAGAGTGGAAGCCTCAAATTATGAGACCAAGTTAAATGAAATACATGTTGGGTTTTAAAAGCTGCACCAAATTACCCATGAATATTTCCCTAGATGTCTCTTTTTAGTTGGACAAAATTATCTCTTTTAGACTTATGGACAATGGTAGACATTACAGAGTAAAATGAGCACTTACGCAAAATTTAGTCATTTCATGAGTCCTAAGCAGTCTAAGATGTTTCTAGTTATCAAAACAGATTGTGAAACATTATCTATGCTGTGACATCATTGAGGTAAAATTAGATCTTGAAACGTAATTACATTCATTATTACTGTAGACCTAGCAAACTGAAGTCTTTTCAGAGGTGAAAAATACAAGAAAAAGAAATATTTTCCAAATCTAAAAGTAACAAAATTTACTATTTAGAGAACATTTAGAAAACAAATGAGCCTTTATATTCAGTTACTCTTCAGAAAAAATGACTTGAAATCCCTCTTTAATTCCTCAGCATACAAAAATATTACATTTGTGAGCAGCCTGAGAGTGATAGCAATTAGAAGTTAATCTTAGCATTTGAATAAGACCTAATCAAATTAAGTTACTGGAACCTACTACTACCTAATCAAAACCTACTGCTGGAATCCAGGACTCCCGTTTTCAAGTACTTCTTTTCAAAGGTTAATTTCAACTGAAAGTTGGATTTTTAGTGTTCCTTAACAGAAATATTTCTATCAATCAAAGAAGGGAATTTGAGCCTTTGGCCTAATTACCCTTGAACTTTTTTAGTTTACTGACACCTCTAAGGGCAACTTAGTCTTTCTGACCCAAGGGCCACATGTTTTCTTCATTCGTTTGCTCATCTTGCCACATTTCCCCATGAATTTTATAGAGTAGGGCCTGAACTTGCACTCCTACTACATCGTAAATGTGACTACCTTGAAACATTCATCTGAAGTTGTCTCTTTCTAGATAAAGTTCCATGGTAACTGGAAGCAGCTCTTTCTACCCTGGAACATGCTGAACCTGACATCAAATATTTGTATAAATCTAATACACTACAGTGATTCCCAAACTTTTCTGAGCCTCCTCTCTGAGAGTCTGATGGTGGCAAAAATAAGAGCGCACAACTGTACAATAATTTGCCCAAAGTTTAGCAAATTAAAAAGACTCTTGAAGTCTCTCAGACTCCGAGTGAAGAATTACCAAACTAGAGCCTATTTCCAAAGCAGACCACTACAATTTCTAGACATCTAGGTGTGCATATTAGCAACAGCAGTTAAGTCCCAAAAATGGAGTTGCAAAACAGTTTTGCTATAAGTGAGAAATCTAAGGAATTGTTGAAGTCTGTCTAGTTTATTGTGTTCAAAAGAATACCAAAACACTGTACTGTTAATTTGCCATAACCTTTTTGGAATTTGTGATCTATTTTGGTTTGTTGTTTTTATTCTGATATCCCAGCACACCCTGAATGAAAAAATGTTACAGTGGACATATCAAAACTGACAAATATGGAGCAAGATGATAAATGAGGGAAAGCTTCCTGATACCCAATGAGGGTATAGCCAGAAAATTATAGCAGCAAAAATTATGTCATATGAACCTCTGAGTTCACTGAGCCCAACTTATGACGAAACACTTAATGCCTTCAACAGCATCTCTTGAATTAATATTCAAACCTCTGTTTAGGTTACTTTGGTGAAGGAGGGCACATTTACTTCTCAAGTGATTCACTGTATGTTTGCACAGCATAGAATATTAATATTAATAAAATAAATTGATAAATATTAAAAAGCTATATTTTATTTGTTCATCATATTGAGCTAAAATATTTTTGTGCTTCTATCCTTTAATCTCTACAAGAAAATAAAAAGTGTGAAAAAAATAAAAGCTGTTCTTTTGTGCTTGTTCCTTCTTTTTAGTCTTCTTACAGAATTGTTTAATACGCATGTAACAGTGATGTAATTGCAGAATTCATTAAAAGCAATAACAGATATTGATATGAAGACTACCGTGGCAACACATGTCAAGGGTATAGGGTGATACATTTTCACAATATGCCTGGTACTTGGGAGCACAGACTCTAGGGCCAGGCCACCCTGCTTTTTGTTTGTTTGCTTAAACACAATGAATATTTTATTATAAGTGAGATGATGTGTTTTTACAAACGAAGGGTGACATAGTAATTAGAAATTTTTAAAAAGCTGTAGGAAATAAACATAAAAATTATTTTTACCTAAAATAATGAAACAATTGTCATTTTCTCCTTCTACTTATGAAACCATGAGTAAGTCTTCATGTCTTTGATACTTATTTTCTTCATCTTTATTCATGATAACAACAAGCTACCTCATAGGGTTGCTGTGAGAACCACATGAAATCATTGATGCATAAAAGATTGTAAAGTATTAATCAAATATTTATTAAATCAAATATTAATTACATGCTCACCTTTCTTATAATTGGTTATTATTTACTCAGTCTGTAAATTTCAATAGCCATAGGTATTAAGATGTATATCATCTGGAAGAATTTGTTTGGGTTTGTTTTTCATTTTAATTTGCTAGGGGCTGAAACTAAGACAGAAATATAATTGGCTCTTTGGAGAATCTACACTACACTTCAATGAGGGAGGTACTTTTGAATCAGCTGAGGATCTTTTACAACTGCAAATGCTGGAGGCCACCTCCTGAAATAGCTTCTCTAGGGTGATTCTGATGCACACACCCCCTGGAGAAACCCTAGGAGTGCAATACTTTATTGTGGCATTTATTCATATTGTTTTGCTATACCAACAGTAGGCCACCCTGTTTTGAATCCCAGTTCTGGTCCTTACTAGCTGCATATCCTCAGATAAGCTACTTAACTTCACTGTGCCTCAGTAAAATGGAGATAATGTTACGATCTACCTCAGAGTGATGTGAGGATCAAATGAGCTATCTCTAAAATATATGGAAGAATGCCTGGCTTATGAAAATAATACTTTTGCTCAATGTCTGTAAAATCACAAACAATCAAAAAGAGAGAGTAGGCCGGGTCCAGTGGTTCATGGCTGTAATCCCAGCACTTTGGGAGGCCAAAGATGGTTCAACTGCTTGAGGTAAGCAGTTTGAGATCAACATGGAAAACATAGTGGGACCTTGTCTCTATACAAAATAATTTTAAAAAAGTAACCAGGTGTGGTGGTGCCCCCGTAGTCTCTGCTACTCAGGAGGCTACAGTGTTTAAGGCTGCAGTGAGCTATGATCGTGTCACTGTGCTGTAGCATGGGTGACAGAGAATTTGTCTAAAAAAGAAAAAAATGGTTGAGTAAATTTTCTAGCACAAATAGATGTTTGAACAGAAATGAGATACCTACTTTTAAGGATAGAGTGTTACGTCCTGCATCATGTATCTGTTTGAATTAAAATTACATTAAGGCCTCTTCCTATTTTAAGATCTGAACTTTAACCAATCCAAGTCAAATTTATAGAACATCAGGCTCATAACACTTTCTATGTAATGCTTTAAAATATGCAAGGCTTGGCAAGCATGTCACCTTATGTAGCTACTGTTCCACTTTATGCTTTAGCCTTCTTTTACTTGGAATTTGTGATCATTCAGGCAGTGAAAAGTCCCTACTTATGGAGAAAATGGCTTGTGGAGCCAGTGGTGCCTTGACGTGGGAATGGTAAATGGCCCTCATTTATTTACACAAGCAAGCCTGGCAGCTATGCAATTAAGTGGTCTGAAAGAAACAATGCTTCATTTCTTTAAGAATAATCTATAATTCACCAAATTTGTCTCGTAGTTTGGCTTTTATTTTTTTACTCAGAACACAAAATAGCAATAATAATCATTAAAATAAACATTATTCTGAACTGTGCTTTTTAAAATATACAGCTTTGGCAGGATTTGTGGACATCCCCTTTCAACAAACTGTCTACAGCTTTCCACATTTCCAATTAATTTAACACTCCCACACAGAGCCCTTGTTGTGTCATCAGGCTTATTTCTTTTCCTTGCAGCTGCATTTCCAAATACTTCCATCCTATTCACTAGGTTCTACAGGTGGCTTTTCAGGGCTGGAAAGAGGCCTCCCGGGGCTCCATGGCTGGCTACAAGATCTGCTTTTAACACTGGACTCATAACTCTCCAAAAATCTTCTTTATTACTTTGCATAGCAAACAATCTACAGCAGCAATTTGGTTTTATTATCAGCAGAAGAGCTTGTTTCTGTGCGAGAAGGAGCTGTGGTCTGAAATTGGGTGTGAAGCATATTTTCCATTTGCTACTGAGAGGTAAGTGAACTCTAGAATGGCACTGAAAAGTTAGGTTCTGGAGCTTTTCTATTGAGCCACCAGTTAGCAATCTTTTCTAGCTAAGGCTATTATAAATTGGAAAACTTGCTCTCAATTTTCTGTTGTTTAATTTCTTCTTTCCTACCTGTCAAGACAGCACTTCAGAACTTGCATATTAAGTGGATAATATTTGAGAAACTACAAATGATGAAAGTTTCAGATTAAGACTTGTTCTTAGAAGGAAGGCAGTCTGCAGCAAGCCAACCTTAGTTTCTAGACAAAGTGAGGTCTATCTGAAATCTGATTCCAAATGACTTCAATCAACAGTTCAAAAAGACATGTCTGTGGTACCCACAGCTACATCCCTTTAGAATAATTGCTACAATTTGTATTTGCCAAAAGACATTTTCTGGATACTATATAGGGTTCTATTTTTAAATTGATACATAATAATCATGCATATTTATGGGGTGCATATGATAGTTTGATACATACATATTATGTGAAATGATCAAATCAGGGTAATTGGGATATTTATTACCTCACACACTACCAATAATTTATTGTATATTTCAAAATACCTAGAAGAAAAGATTTAGAATGTTCTCGAGACAAATTCATAATACATGTTTGAGCATCCTGTTTTTCAATAATGTTTTGTATAGTATTACAATGCCAAGATTAAAGGTCATGAAAGTAAAAAAGCAGTGGATGTTGGAAAGTCACACACAACCCAAGATCCATGATCTGAGGTAGTCTGATGGCCTAGTGAGGCTATTTAGCAACCTGGTTTTATGTTTTGGTTTGTCTTCAAAGTTAGCATAGAGTTCTGTGCAGTTAGAATGCTCTTTCACCAAACAATGCAGTCAGTCTTGATTCTCTTCATTTTCTCCTTTGCCACTTGTCCATCCCTTCTGTTATTATACTGCTGATTTATCCCTGGGCTAATATAAAGCAAAAATTATGAAAAAACAGGGAATTCAAATGTCCCCAAATAAATTTGTGAAAATATTCAGAAGACAAATTAGTTATATTTTGAAAGTTAGTTGGTTAGAGCTTTGAAAATAATTTATTTAAAGTAATGATGACTTACATAGTTGGTCCGTCAGTAGTGGTTGTTCAGTCAGCAGCTGGCCTAATCCAAAACAGCCTATATTATATATTCCCAAACTTCTTGAGTAATTCATTTAATCAACAACTATCTGTTGAGTATTTGTGATGGGTCAGGCACTGTGATGTGATAAGCACTGAGAATACCACCACAAATAAAAAAAAACAACTATGCCTGCTATCAAAAAGCTTATAGTTTAGTGGGGAGACAAGAAATACCAGATAACTGGGAGACGTTAACATAAATGTTTTTTAAGGGGAAAATTCAAAATCTGAATCTTCTTACTTTTATGACATGGCTAATAAAAATGAGTTTTCAATTTGATCGATTTAGGCTGAGGGGGAAATAAGGACTCTTCATTTCCTGGCCCAGCCTCATTGGTGTTTAAAGAAAATAAAGAACAAACTTATAAATGAGACTGTTTTTTAAAAACTTTTATTTTAGGTTTTAGAATGCATGGGCAGGTTTTTTTTTTTACAGGTAAACTTGTGTCACGGGGATTTGTTGTACAGATTATTTCATCAGCCACATACTGAGCCTAGTACCCAATAGTTATTTTTTCTGCTCGTCTCCTTCCTCCCACCCTTCACCCTCAGGTAGGCCCTGGTGTCTGTTCCTCCCTTCTTTCTGTCCATGTGTTCTCATCATTTAGCTCCAACTTATAAGTGAGAACTTGTGGTATGTGGTAAGTGAGAACTTGTGGTATGTGGTATGTGGTTTACTTGTGGTATGTGGTATGTGGTATGGATTAGTTTCCTAAGGATAATGACCTCCAGCTCTGTCCATGTTTCTGCAAAAGACATGATCTCATTCTTTTTTATAACTGTATAGTATTCAATGGTATATATGGACCACATTTTCCTTATCCGTTCTACCATTGATGGACATCTAGGTTGATCCCATGACTTTGCTATTATGAATAGTGCTACAGTGAACATATGTGTGCATGTGTCTTTGTGATAGAACAATTTATATTCCTTTGCTTACATAACCAGCAATGGAATTGCTGGGTCAAATGGTAGTTCTGCTTTTAGCTCTTTGAGGAATCATCACACTGCTTTCTACAATGGTTGAACTAATTTACACTCCCCACAACAGTGTATAAGTCTTCCCTTTTCTCCAAAACTTCACCAGCATCTGTTGGTTTTTTTGTTTTGTTTTGACTTTTTAATAGTAGCCATTCTGACTGGTGAGAGATGGTATCTCATTGTGGTTTTAATTTGCATTTCTCTAATGATCAGTGATACTGAGCTTTTTCTCTTATTCTGTAGGTTGTTTACTCTGTTGATAGTTTCTTTTGCTGTGCAGAAGCTCTTTAGTTATTTAGATGCAATTCGTCAATTTTTTCTTTTGTTGCAATTGCTAATGGCATCATCATCATGAAATCTTTGCCGGTTCTTATGTCCAGAATGATATTGCCTAGGTTGTCTTCCAGAGTTTTTATAGTTTTGAGTTTTACATTTTTCTTGTAGAATGGGAGAATTATTAGGAGACTGAAGACAGGGAAATGTCTTCAGATTATCTAAAAAACTAGGTGTCATTCTCATAAAATATCAATTAGTACATGTGATGTCAAAGTTAAGTAGGTTTTTAGGAAACATTATTGAAGTTTTGTGAGCACCTAGAAGTGGAAGCAGAGATTACTAGGGGCTCACCAAAAATAAATTAAATCCTATTTGATAAGATTATTTAATTAATAGAACAGAGAAAGCCATTAATGGAAATTTAAATTCACAAGACATTTGACAAAATCTATTGTTACAACATTGTGCAAAACAACAGATAGAAAAATATGGTATTTATTAAAGTACAATTTATGTAATTGAAACAATTTTTTTAAAAAATCAAAGTATCTAAACTTGCAACAGGATTCTGTTTTGGTCAATATTTATCATAACTTAGATGAAGATTATAGAAGGCATGTTTGTCTAACTTGAGGTTGAAAAAACCAGTCTGGAGAGATAGAGTATTAAAAGATAAAATTAGAAGCTCCAAAGATTGTCACAGGCTACAAGAAAACAGACAAATCAAAGCTATAAGAAAAAAGATGCTATAACTGACAGATAAAAAATATGTAACATAAGAATAACGTTATCCTCAAAGTAGATGTTCTAATAAATGTAAAAGGAAATATATGTGGAGTTGTAGTATATGATTTGTTTTCCTAAAATGAAGAGACAATTTTTTTTACAATGTTTGCCAGGAAAAACTGAGGAAGAAAGTTGGACACTTGTTTTTCAAGTGAGACCAATCAGGCTGGCTCAGTTTTCTCTCTAGGAACACTCAGTTCCCAAAGACAAGACTTGTTCTCAAATTTGAAGAAGAGAGTGACCCAGAAATTTTACTTACAGCCAAGTTGTTGAGTGAGTATAAAGGAAGAGAAACTTCATTCTCAGAAAAGGAAGATATGAAGAAAACTCACACCTGTGAATTCTTCTGAAAATAAAATCTAACAAACTAAAAGAACTTAAAATAAATAACTCGATCTGGGAATGTGTGAAAAAGACCTGAGAGAAAGCATTGAATTCATTTAAACAGAAATCTCAGAACTAATACATTGATGGTCAACAAATAGACTATAAATGTAATAAATTCTTTAAAAATAAGAAAATAAGAAATAAAAATTTGGAATTAAGGAGAGAGAATACATAATTATAAGTGGTAAAACTAATCACATAACCTTTTTTTCTGAAGTTTATTGAGGTACATATATAATTGACAAATAAAAGTTATACCTCTGGTAGCATTCAGCTGTGAATCCATCTGGTCCTGGATTTTTTTGGATTTTTTTTGATAGGTAAGCTATTAATTGCTGCTTCAATTTCAGAACTTGTTATTGGTCTATTCAGGGATTCGGATTCTTCCTCGTTTAGTCTTGGGAGGGTGTACGTGTCCAGGAATTTGTGCATTTCTTCTAGATTTTTTAGTTTATTTGCATAGAGGTGTTTATAGTATTCTCTGATGGTAGTTTATATTTCCGTGGGATTGGTGGTGGTATCCCTTTTATCATTTTTTTTGCATCTATTTGATTGTTGTCTCTTTTCTTCTTTATTAATCTGGCTACCGGTCTATCTATTTTGTTGATTTTTCAAAAAACCAGCTCCTGGATTCATTGATTTTCTGAAGGGCTTTTCATGTCTCTATCTCCTTCAGTACCAGAGGTACAAAGAGGAGCCAGTACCATTCTTCTGAAACTATTCCAAACAATAGAAAAAGAGGGAATCCTCCCTAACTCATTTTATATGGCCAGCATCATCCTGATACCAAAACATGGCAGAGACACAACAAAAAAAGAAAATTTTAGGCCAGTATCCCTGAAGAACATCTATGCGAAAATCCTCAATAAAATACTGGTAAACAGAATCCAGCAGCACATCAAAAAGCTTATCCACCACGAGCAAGTTGGCTTCATCCTTGGGATGCAAGGCTCTTTCAACATACGTATATCAATAAATGTAATCCATCACATAAACAGAACCAATGACAAAAACCACATGATTATCTCAATAGATGCAGAAAAAGCCTTTGACAAAATTCCACACCGCTTCATGCTAAAAACTTAAGAGCTATTTATGACAAACCCACAGCCAACATCATAATGAATGGGCAAAAACTGGAAACACTCCCTTTGAAAACCAGCACAAGACAAGGATGCCCTCTCTCACCACTCCTATTCAACATAGTATTGGAAGTTCTGGCCAGGGCAATCAGGAAAGAGAAAGAAATAAAGGGTATTCAATTAGGAAATGAGGAATCAAATTGTCTCTGTTTGCCAATGACATGATTGTATATATAGAAAACCCCATCATCTCAGCCCAAAATCTCCATAAGCTGATAAGCAACTTCAACAAAGTCTCAGGATACAAAATCAATGCACAAAAATCACAAGCATTCCTATACACCAGTAACAGACAAACAGAGCCAAAGCATGAGTGAAATCCCATTCACAATTGCTACAGAGAGAATAAAATACCTAGGAATCTAACTTACAAGGGATGTGAAGGACCTCTTCAAGGAGAACTACAAACCACTGCTCAAGGAAATAAGAGAGGACACAAACAAATGGAAGAATATTCCATGCTCATGGATAGGAAGAATCAATATCGTGAAAATGGATATACTGCCCAAAGTAATTTATAGATGCAATGCTATCCCCATCAAGCTACCATTGACTTTCTTCACAGATTTGGAAAAAACTACTTCAAAGTTCATGTGAAACCAAAAAAGAGCCCTCATAGCCAAGACAATCCTAAGCAAAAAGAACAAAGCTGAAGGCATCACGCTACCTGACTTCAAGCTATACTACAAGGCTACGGTAACCAAAACAGCATGGTTTAGATAACAGACAGATACATAGACCAATGGAACAGAACAGAGGCCACAGAAATAATGCCACACATCTACAACCATCTGACTTTGACAAACCTGACAAAAACAAGCAATGGGGAAAGGATTCCCTATTTAATAAATGGTGTTGGGAAAATGGGCTAGCCATATGCAGAAAACTGAAACTGGATTGTTTCCTCACACCTTATACAAAAATTAACTCAAGATGGATTAAAGACTTAAACATAAGACCTAAAACCATAAAAACCCTAGAAGAAAACCTAGGCAATACCATTCAGGACATAGGCATGGGAAAAGACTTCATGACTAAAACACCAAAGGCAATGACAACAAAAGCCAAAATAGACAAATGAGATCTAATTAAACTAAACAGCTTCTGCACAGCAAAACAAACTATCATCAGAGTGAACAGGCAACCTACAGAGTGGGAGAAAATTTTTGCAATCTATCCATCTGACAAAGGGCTAATATCCAGAATCTACAAAGAACTTAAACAAATTTACAAGAAAAAAACAACCCCATCAAAAAGTGGGCAAAGGGTATGACCAAACACTACTCTAAAGAAGACATTTATGCAGCCAACAAACATGAAAAATTGCTCATCATCACTGGTCATTAGGAAAATGCAAATTAACACCACAATGAGATACCATCTCATGCCAGTTAGAATGGCGGTCATTAAAAAGTCAGGAAACAACAGAGCTGGAGAGGATGTGGAGAAATAAGAATGCTTTTACACTGTTGGTGGGAATGTCAATTAGTTCAACCATTGTGGGAGACAGGGTGGCAATTCCTCAAGGATCTAGGACTAGAAATACCATTTCACCCAGCAATCCCATTACTGGGTATATAACCAAAGGATTATAAATCATTCTACTATAAAGACACATGCACATGTATGTTTAATGCAGCACTGTTCACAATAGCAAAGACTTGTAACCAACCCAAATACTCATCAATGGTAGACTGGATAAAGAAAAGGTGGCACATATACACCATGGAATACTATGCATCCATAGAAAAGGATGAGTTCATGTCGTTTGCAGGGACATGGATGAAACTGGAAACCATCATTCTCAGCAAACTAACACAGGAACAGAAAACAAAACACCTCATGTTCTCATTCATAAATGGGAGTTGAACAATGAGAACACATGGACACAGGGATGGGAACATCACACACCTGTCAGGGTTGGGGAGCTAGGGGAGGGATAGCATTAGGAGAAATACCTAATGTAGATGACGGGTTGACGGGTGCAGCAAACCAGCATGACACATGTAGACCTATGTAATAAACATGCATGTTCTGCACATGTACCCCAGAACTTAAAGTATAATTTAAAAAAAGATTGTATAATCTGTGCAATGTGATTACTTGATATATATATATATACATATGTATATGTATGTAGATATGTATAGATATACATATATGTATATCTATATGTATATACGTATATATGCAAATGCATGGATTCAGCCACAGATCAAAAATACTATGCATCCAAAAACCAAACAAATGAGCAAAAAAGTTGCATCTGTATTGAAGATGTACAGACTTTTTTCTTGTCATTATTCCCTAAAAAATACAGTATAATAACTACATACATTATGATAGATATTTTCAATAATCTAAAGATGATTTAAAGATATGGGAGGATGTGCATAGATTATATCCAAATGCTACACTATTTCATATCAGGTACTTGAGCATCCATGGATTTTGGTATCCATGGTAAGTACTGGAACTAATCCCCCCAAAAAATTTTGGAATGACTGATCACATACAATTTATATAAATATAATGGAATATTATTTCTACATAGATAGATAGAAAGATAGACAGGTAGATAGATAGTCTGGATATTTGTCCTCTCCAAATTTTATGTTGAAATTCAACCACCAGTGTTGGAGGTGAGGCCCAGTGGTAGGTGTTTGTGTTAGGAGAGTGGATCCTTCATGAAAGGCTTGGTGCCATTTCAGGGTAATGAGTGACTTCTTGCTGCATTAGTTCACATGAGAGTTGGTGTTTAAAAAAGCATGACACCTCACCTCATCTCTTGCTCCCTCTATTGCCATGTGACATGCCTGTGTCCCCTTTGTCTTCTGCCATGATTGGAGGTTCTCTGAAGCCCTCACCAGAAGAGATGCTGGCACCATGCTTCTTGTACAGTCTGCAGAACCATGAGCCAAATACACGACTTTATAAATTATCTAGTCTCAGCTATTCCTTTATAGCAGCACAAAAAGGACTAAAACTATATATATATAGTTTTAGCATATATATATATATATGTTACTGATTTTTTGCTACTGAGTCATTTGAGTTTCTTATATATTTTGGATATTAACCCCTTATCAGATGTATTGTTTCCAAATATGTTCTCTCATTTTATAGGTTGTCTCTTCACTATGTTGATTTTTTCTTTTGCTGTGCAGAAGCCTTTTAGTGTGATGCAAATCCATTTGTTCATTTTTGCTTTTGTGCCTGTGCTTTTGGGGTCATACCCAAAAAAATCATTGCCCACGCCAACATCAAGAAATTTTTTCCCTTTTTTTTTTTTACTAGAAGTTTTACAGTTTTAGGTCTTATGTTTAAGTCTTTAATCAATTTTTAGTTCATTTTTGTATATGGTATGAGGTAAGGGTCCAATCTCATTCTTTTGCATGTGGATATCCAGTTTTCCCAACACCACTTATTGAAGAAATTGTGCTTTCCCCATGTGTTTTGTTGGCACCTTCATTAAAGATCAATTGACCTTACATGGACTATTTCTAGGCTCTCTATTGTGTTTCACTGGTTTGTATGTTTGTCTTTGGGCCAGTCCCATACTGTTTTTATTACTATAACTTTGTAGTATATTTTGAAGACAGATAGTGTGATGCCTCTAGCTTTGTTCTTCTTGCTCAAGATTGCTTTGCTTATGCAGGGTCTTCTGTGGTTTCATACAAATTTCAGAATTTTTTTTTATTTCTATGAAAACTGCCCTTGGATTTTAATAGAAATTCCATTAAATCTGCAGATCACTTTGGATAGTATGGATATTTTAACATTAAATCTTCCAATCTATGAACATGAAATATATTTCCATTTATTTGTGTCTTCTTTCATTTCTTTAGTCAACATTTTATACTTTTCAATGTACAGATCTTTCACTTCCTTGATTAAATTTATTTCTAAATATTTTAACATAATTATGCTATTGTAAATGAGATTATTTTCTTAATTTCTTTCTTAAATAGTTTATTATTGTTTAGAAATGCTACTGATTTTTGTATTATGATTTTGTATCCTGCAACTTTATTGAATCTATCAGTTGTAAAAACTTTTTGGTGGAGCCTTTAGAGTTTTCTGTGTATAAGATCATATAATCTGCAAAGACAATTTCACTTTTTCCTTTCTAATTTAGATGTCTTTTATTTCTATTTATTACTTAATTGCTCTGGCTAGGGCTTCCACTACTGTGTTAAATAGAAGTGGTGCAAGTGGTCATCCTTGTCTTGTTTCTGATCTTAGGGGAAAAGCCTTCAGTTATTCACCATTGAGTTTGACTTTGATTGCGGGTTTGTTATATATGATCGTTATAATGTTGAGTTGCATTCCTTCTATACCTAATTTGTTGGGAGTTTTTTTTTATCATGAAAGGATGTCAAATTTTGTCAAATGCTTTTTCTGTATTTATTGATGTGATTATATGATTTTTACTGTTAATGTGTTATGTCCATTTATTAATTTGTGTATATTGAATCAGCCTTGCATCTCTGGGATGAATTCTTCTTGATCACGGTGCATGATCCTCTTAATAACACATAATTATTTTCATTTTTAAAATGCCTTAGGCCTTTTCATTTATTTGTTAGCTTTTATTTAATTAACATATTTTTCAAATAAAAATGAACTTTAGGTTTTAGGCTTACAGAAAAATTGAGCAGGAAGAATAGTGTTTTCACATACCTCTTCCCTCAAATACAGTTTCCCCTATAATTAACATCTCATATTAGTGTGGTCCATTTGTTACAACTGATAAACCCATATTTATAAATTATTATTAACTAAAGCCCATAGTTTAAATTAGTGTTCATTCTCAGTGTTGTATATATTATATGGGTTTTGACAAACGTATAATGACATGTATCCACCATTATAGTATCATTCATGAGAGTTTTACTGTCTTAAATATCTCCTGTCGCCACCTATATATCTGTCCTGCTCTCCCTTCCTCATTTTGCTGGAGACCACAAATCTTTTTACTATTCCATAGTCTTTTAAAGCAAATAATTTAAATGATACTACATAAAACACATATTAAAATGTTTATATGGCTTTCATCCCTCATAGCTTTTATTTTTCTTAATTTAAAAAATATCTTGTATAAATAATATTTATTTAAAGTTTACAATTCAGTTTTAATTTTTTCTTTCCTTTTTAAAGTTCAAGAAAATGTGTTTTATACTGTTAATTTTAAAGTCATATACATAGTATGATTATATTCCCATTAATTTTTCCTAACTATATCTACTTGTTCATTTACTCAACTGAACATGTATATAGAGATATATCTGGAATAATGTTTGGCATATATCATGAACTCATTCGTGGGTATAAAGACTGTAGGTTCCTTGTAGCTGTTTTTAGGTGATTTGTAGTGATTTTCTTTGTATATGTCTTATATATGTATCTCTTCGTATAAACATTATTTTAAAGGCAAATCAAATATATTAGAATAAATATAAGATTAAATATACAGTTTTTCATTTAGGTTAAAAAATGTATTTCGGGAGGAGCCAAGATGGCCGAATAGGAACAGCTCCAGTCTACAGCTCCAAGAGTGAGCGATGCAGAAGACGGGTGATTTCTGCTTTTCCAATTGAGGTACCGGGTTCATCTCACTGGGGAGTGCCAGACAGTAAGTGCAGGACAGTGGGTGCAGCACACTGTGCATGAGCCAAAGCAGGGCAAGGCATCGCCTCACCCGGGAAGTGCAAGGGGTCAGGGAATTCCCTTTCCTAGTTAAAGAAAGGGGTGACAGACAGCACCTGGAAAATCGGGTCACTCCCACCCTAATACTGCGCTTTCCCGATGGGCTTAAAAAACGGCACAGCAGGAGATTATAACCCGCACATAGCTCAGAGGGTCCTACGCCTGTGGAGTCTCACTCATTGCTAGCACAGCAGTCTGAGATCAAACTGCAAGGTGGCAGTGAGGCTGGGGGAGGGGCGCCCGCCATTGCCCAGTTAGTTGTTTGATTAGGTAAACAAAGTGGCCGGGAAGCTCAAACAGGGTGGAGCCCACCACAGCTCAAGGAGGCCTGCCTGCCTCTGTAGGCTCCACCTCTGGGAGCAGGGCACAGACAAACAAAAAGACAGCAGTAACCTCTGCAGACTTAAATGTCCCTCTCTGACAGCTTTGAAGAGAGTAGTGGTTCTCCCAGCATGCAGCTTGATATCTGAGAATGGGCAGACTGCCTCCCCAAGTGGGTCCCTGACCCCCAAGTAGCCTAACTGGGAGGCACCCCCCAGTAGGGGCGGACTGACACCTCACACAGCCGGGTACTCCTTTGAGACAAAACTTCCAGAGGAACGATCAGGCAACAGCATTTTCGGTTCACCAATATCTGCTGTTCTGCAGCCACTGCTGCTGATACCCAGGCAAACAGGGTCTGGAGTGGACCTCCAGCAAACTCCAACAGACCTGCAGCTGAGGGTCCTGTCTGTTAGAAGGAAAACTAACAAACAGAAAGGACATCCACACCAAAAACCCATCTGTACGTAACCATCATCAAAGACCAAAGGTAGATAAAACCACAAAGATGGGAAAAAAACAGAGCAGAAAAACTGGAAACTCTAAAAATCAGAGCACCTCTCCTCCTGCAAAGGAACACAGCTCCTCACCAGCAACAGAACAAAGGTAGATGGAGAATGACTTTGACGAGTTGAGAGAAGAAGGCTTCAGACGATCAAACTACTCTGAGCTATGGGAGGAAATTCGAACCAATGACAAAGAAGTTAAAAGCTTTGAAAAAAAATTTGATGAATGGATAACAAGAATAACCAATGCAGAGAAGTCCTTAAAGGACCTGATGGAGCTGAAAACCAAGGCATGAGAGCTACATGATGAATGCAGAAGCCTCAGGAGTTGATGCGATCAACTGGAAGAAGGAATATCAGTGATGGAAGATGAAATGAATGAAATGAAGTGAGAAGAGAAGTTTAGAGAAAAAAGAATAAAAAGAAATGAACAAAGCCTCCAAGAAACATGGGACTATGTGAAAAGACCAAATCTACATCTGACTGGTTTACCTGAAAGTGATAGGGAGAATGGAACCATGTTGGAAAACACTCTGCAGGATATTATCCAGGAGAACTTCCCCTATCTAGCAAGGCAGGCCAACATTCAAATTCAGGAAATACAGAGAATGCCACAAAGATACTCCTCGAGAAGAGCAACTCCAAGACACATAATTGTCAGATTCACCAAAGTTGAAATGAAGGAAAAAAATGTTAAGGACAGCCAGAGAGAAAAGTCAGGTTACCCAGAAAGGGAAGCCCATCAGACTAACAGCTGATCTCTCAGCAGAAATTCTGCAAGCCAGAAGAGAGTGGGAGCCAATATTCAACATACTTAAAGAAAAGAATTTTCAACCTAGAATTTTAAATCCAGCCAAACTGAGCTTCATAAGTGAAGGAGAAATAAAAATCTTTACAGACAAGCAAATGGTGAGAGATTTTGTCACCACCAGGCCTGGCCTAAAAGAGATCCTGAAGGAAGCACTAAACATGGAAAGGAACAACTGGTACCAGCCACTGCAAAAACATGCCAAATTGTAAAGACCGTCAAGGCTAGGAAGAAACTGCATCAACTAACAAGCAAAATAACCAGCTGACATCATAATGACAGGATCAAATTCACACATAACAATATTAACTTTAAATGTAAATGGGCTAAATGCTCCAATTAAAAGACACAGACCGGCAAATTGGATAAAGAGTCAAGACCCATCAGTGTGCTGTATTCAGGAAACCCATCTCACATGCAGAGACACACATAGGCTCAAAATAAAGGGATGGAGGAAGATCTACCAAGCAAATGGAAAAAAAAAAGGCAGGGGTTGCAATCCTAGTCTCTGATAAAACAGACTTTTAACCAACAAAGATCAAAAGAGACAAAGAAGGCCATTACATAATGGTAAAGGGATCAATTCAACAAGAAGAGCTAACTATCCTAAATATATATGCACCCAATACAGGAGCACCCAGATTCATAAAGCAAGTCCTTAGTGACCTACAAAAAGACTTAGACTCCCACACAATAATAATGGGAGACTTTAACACCCCACTGTCAACATTAGACAGATCAACGAGACAGAAAGTTAACAAGGATACTCAGGAATAGAACTCAGCTCTGCACCAAGCAGACCTAATAGACATCTACAGAACTTTCCACCCCAAATCAACAGAATACACATTCTTTTCAGCACCACACCACACCTACTCCAAAACTGACCACACAGTTGGAAGTAAAGCACTCCTCAGCAAATGTAGAAGAACAGAAATTATAACAAATTGTCTCTCAGACCACAGAGCAATCAAACTAGAACTCAGGATTGAGAAACTCACTCAAAACCACTCAACTGCGTGGAAACTGAACAACCTGCTCCTGAATGACTACTGGGTACATAACGAAATGAAGGCAGAAATAAAGATGTTCTTTGAAACCAATGAGAACAAAGACACAACATACCAGAATCTCTGGGACACATTCAAAGCAGTGTGTAGAGGGAAATTTATAGCACTAAATACCCACAAGAGAAAGCAGGAAAGATCCAAAATTGACACCCTAACATCACAATTAAAAGAACTAGAAAAGCAAGAGCAAACATATTCAAAAGCTAGCAGAAGGCAAGAAATAACTAAGATCAGAGCAGAACTGAAGGAAATAGAGACACAAAAAACCCTTCAAAAAATTAATGAATCCAGGAGCTGGTTTCTTGAAAAGATCAACAAAATTGATAGACCACTTGCAAGACTAATAAAGAAGAAAAGAGAGAAGAATCAAATAGACACAATAAAAAATGATACAGGGGATATCACCACCGATCCCACAGAAATAGAAACTACCATCAGAGAATACTATCAACACCTCTATGCAAATAAACTGGAAAATCTAGGAGAAATGGATAAATTCCTCGACACATACAACCTCCCAAGATTAAACCAGGAAGAAGTTGAATCTCTGAATAGACCAATAACAGGCTCTAAGATTGAGGCAATAATCAATAGCTTACCAACCAAAAAAAGTCCAGGACCAGATGGATTCACAGCCAAATTCTACCAGAGGTACAAAGAGGAGCTGGTACCATTCCTTCTGAAACTATTCCAATCAATAGAAAAAGAGAGAATCCTCCCTAACTCATTTTATGAGGCCAGCATCATCCTGATACCAAAGCCTGGCAGAGACACAACCAAAAAGAATTTTAGACCAATATCTTTGATGAACATCGATGCAAAAATCCTCAATAAAATACTGGCAAACCGAATCCAGCAGCACATCAAAAAGCTTATCCACCAGGATCAAGTGGGCTTCATTCCTGGGATGCAAGGCTGGTTCAACATATGCAAATCAATAAATGTAATCCAGCATATAAACAGAACCAAAGACAAAAACTACATGATTATCTCAATAGATGCAGAAAAGGCCTTTGTAAAAATTCAACAATGCTTCATGTTAAAAACTCTCAGTAAATTAGGTAATGATGGGACATATCTCAAAATAATAAGAGCTATCTATGACAAACCCACAGCCAATATCATACTGAATGGGCAAAAACTGGAAGCATTCCCTTTGAAAATGGGCACAAAACAGGGATGCCCTTTCTCACCACTCCTATTCAACATAGTGTTGGAAGTTCTGGCCAGGGCTATCAGGCAGGAGAAGGAAATAAAGGGTATTCAATTAGGAAAAGAGGAAGTCAAATTGTCCCTGTTTGCAGATGACATGATTATATATCTAGAAAACCCCATCATCTCAGTCCAAAATCTCCTCAAGCTGATAAGCATCTTCAGCAAAGTCTCAGGATACAAAATCAATGTCAAAAATCACAAGCATTCTTATACACCAACAACAGACAAACAGAGAGCCAAATCATGAGTGAACTCCCATTCACAATTGCTTCAAAGAGAATAAAATACCTAGGAATCTAACTTACAAGGGACGTGAAGGACCTCTTCAAGGAGAACTACAAACCACTGCTCAGTGAAATAAAAGAGGATACAAACAAATGGAAGAACATTCCATGCTCATGGGTAGGAAGAATCAATATTGTGAAAACGGCCATACTGCCCAAGGTAATTTATAGATTCAGTGCCATCCTCATCAAGCTACCAATGACTTTCTTCACAGAATTGGAAAAAACTACTTTAAAGTACATATGGAACCAAAAAAGAGCCCACATCGCCAAGTCAATCCTAAGCCAAAAGAACAAAGCTGGAGGCATCATGCTACCTGACTTCAAAGTATACTACAAGTCTACAGTAACCAAAACAGCATGGTACTGGTACCAAAACAGAGATATAGACCAATGGCACAGAACAGAGCCCTCAGAAATAATGCCGCATATCTACAACTATCTGATCTTTGACAAACCTGACAAAAACAAGCAATGGGGAAAGGATTCCCTATTTAATAAATGGTGCTGGGAACATTGGCTAGCCATATGTAGAAAGCTAAAACTGGATCCCTTCCTTACACCTTATACAAAAATCAAATCAAGATGGATTAAAGACTTAAATGTTAGACCTAAAACCATAAAAACCCTAGAAGAAAACCTAGGCAATACCATTCAGGACATAGGCATGGGCAAGGACTTCATGTCTAAAACACCAAAAGCAATGGCAACAAAAGCCAAAATTGACAAATGGGATCTAATTAAACTCAAGAGCTTCTACACAGCAAAAGAAACTACCATCAGAGTGAACAGGCAACCTACAGAATTGGAGAAAATTTTTGTAACCTACTCACCTGACAAAGGGATAGTATCCAGAATCTACAATGAATTCAAACAAATTTACAAGAAAAAACAAACAACCCCATCAAAAAGTGGGCAAAGGACATGAACAGACACTTCTCAAAAGAAGACATTTATGCAGCCAAAAAACACATGAAAAAATGCTCATCATCACTGGCCATCAGAGAAATGCAAATCAAAACCACAATGAGATACCATCTCACACCAGTTAGAATGGCGATCATTAAAAAGTCAGGAAACAACAGGTGCTGGAGAGGATGTGGAGAAATAGGAACACTTTTACACTGTTGGTGGGACTGTAAACTAGTTCAACCATTGTGGAAGTCGGTGTGGCGATTCCTCTGGGATCTAGAACTAAAAATACCATTTGACCCAGCCATCCCATTACTGGGTATATACCCAAAGGATTATAAATCATGCTGCTATAAAGACACATGCACACGTATGTTTATAGTGGCACTTTCACAATAGCAAAGACTTGGAACCAACCTAAATGTCCAACAACGATAGACTGGATTAAGAAAATGTGGCACATATACACCATGGAATACTATGCAGCCATAAAAAATGATGAGTTCATGTCCTTTGTAGGGACATGGATGAAACTGGAAACCATCATTCTCAGCAAACTATTGCAAGGACAAAAAACCAAACACCGCATGTTCTCACTCATAGGTGGGAATCGAATAATGAGAACACATGAATACAGGAAGGGGAACATCACACACCAGGGAATGTTGTGGGGTTGGGGGATGGGGGAGGGATAGTATTAGGAGATATACCTAATGCTAAATGACGAGTTAATGGGTGCAGCACACCAACATGGCACGTGTATACATATGTAACAAACCTGCACGTTGTGCACATGTACCCTAAAACTTAAAGTATAATAGTAATAAAATAAAAAATGTATCTTATAACTACAAGATAGAGGAATGAAGACTAAGTAATCTGAAAAAAAATTTTATTACAATTAAAAGTGAGCTCAATGAGTGTACTTTGAAAGCTTAATAAAATATTAGGTTGTATTAATAATGTCAAAATTTAGAAGTCTCTGTTCAGCAACCTCTAAAGACTACAAATGGAATTTTGAATTTACTTTTGGATGTAGATTCAAAAGCATTCAGGGAAGAGTCTCTAGGATATACGAAAGTTCATGAAAACAGACTTATGAAAGAACTAATATTCTCATTCTTTGTGATTTCAAATAATTCAATATGTATTAGCAGGCAAAAACTATGGAGAGAAATAATTTGATTTGGTTGTACAAAATCTTCCTGAAGGGCTTCTCTTCCACAGGCGTCTAAGCTTAAATTGGTCAATCTTTTGGCAAGGGTGTTTTATGGTAGGAATTCAAGCCTCAGGCAGGTTATAAGAATGAATGACCTATATGTCTCTGAAATTTTATCAGTTTTAAAACTCACGTCTGGAAAAAAACAGAGATAATATAATGAGTGTGGTGTTTTCTCTTTCAAATAAATCGATTCTTAAGCCACACTGATGCTACACTGGGTAATCATAACTAAGTGTGAACCATCAGTATTTCAACAAGCAATTGTTTAAAATTGTTGAATACCTTCATTATTGCAAATGTTTGGAACAGTTATTTTCCTTAAAGGGCAGTGTTAAGATTTTTTTTTTCCTTAAGGATCATGACATTGGTCTGGGTAAGGATTTTTCGGGTAAGACCTCAAAAGCACAGGCAACAAAACAAAAACAGACAAATGAGATTAGATAAAACTAAAAAGCTTCTGCACAGCAAAAAACAATGAACAGAATGAAGAGACAACTTACAAAATTTAAAAACATTGCAAATTAGGCTTTTGACAAACAGTCAATATCCAGAATATATAAGAAACTCAAACTCCTCAATAGCAAGAAAATAAACTCATTAAAAAGTGTGCATTCTAAAAGAAGACATACAAATAGTCAACAAGTATTTGAAAAAATTTTCAACATCACTAATCATCAGGGAAATTCAAATTAAAACCACAGTGAGATATTACTTTTCCCCGATTAGAATGGCTATTATCAAAAAGACAAAAAATGAAAAACGCTGGTGAGAATGTGGAGAAAGGGGGACTCTTATATACTATTGGTGGGAATGTAAATTAGTACAGCAATTGCGGACTAGAAACAGTATTGAGGCCCCTCAAAAAGTTAAAAACGGAACTACTGTGTTATCCAAGAATTCCACTACTAGGTACATATCCAAAGGAGATGAATTAACACGTCAAAGAGACATTGTATTACTATGTTTACTGTAGCACTTTTCACAATAGCCAAGATATGGAATCAATGTAAGAGTCTATCAACAGTTGAATGCACTTTGAAAAGTGAAATATATATATGATGGAATACTATTCAGCCATACAAAGAATGAAATCCTTTTATTTGCAATGGCATGGATAAAGGATATTATGTTAAGTGAAATAAGCCAAACACAGGACAAATATCAAATGATCTCTCTCATATGTGGAATCTAAAAAAGTTGATCTCATAGAAGTAGAGAGTAGAAAAGTAATTATCAGAGGCTGAGGAGGGTAGGGTGGAGGAAGGGATGGTGAGAGATTGATCAATGAATACAAAATTATAGTTAGATGGAATAAATTCTGATGTTCTATTGCACAATAGGGTGATGATAGTTAATAATGTATATTTCAAAATAGCTAGAAAAGGATTTTTAATGTTCTCACCAAAAAGAAATGACAGGTGTTTGATGTAATGCATGTGCTGATTACCCCGATTGATTATTATGCAATGTACACATGTATTGAAATATCACACCGTACCTCATAAATATATATAATGATTACATGTCAAAAGGAAAATAAAACTAAAAAAAAAAGAAGTCTTTACAGGTGAGATTTTATGATTGATGTAAAAACAACTTTGCTTGTCCTCCAATTTTTCTCCTTAGCCAGATTCTCAAAATTCAAATTGAGAAAAAATTTACAATATGTAGGCACACAACATTTTCATGTATATGATTAAACAGCAATATTTGTGGAAATAATTTAGAAACATCTACTTCTACATCTCTGTCTTCCTTGATATATGCTGTACCTCCTTCTTTTTAGATTATGGGGATTTATAGCTCAAAGCGGTCTTTGCAGTCATTTAATTCAGCCACTACATTGAACTAATGAGGAAAGTGAGGCTCAGAGGTAGAGTCAGTTCCTAAGAGAGGTGATTCAGTACTCTTGACTCCCAATTCAGAGTTCTTTACCTTACATCGGATACTGGTATCTCTGCTTTCCTTATCTTCTCTCTTCTTATTGGCTTCCTGAGATAGTGCAATGCTTTTTACACTAGCCCTTGTTCAGCACATAACTGTTGCAGACGTGTTGACTAAGCTACAATCCTTGGCATTCTCTTGCTGCTGTGTGTACTAGAGTGGTGTGTACTAGAGTGCTGTGTCTGACTAGTTTCCTTACTTGAATTTTGAGTTCTTTGCAGACACTTTTCATCTTCCCTCTTTAAAGGGAACACATTTTTTAAAGAAACTCTTGTTATTACTTCAGGACTATTCAGCATAATAGAGAGCATTGCATAGGTCAAGGTTCTAGTAGCAATAAACTCTACTCTGCCTGATTTAAGCAGGTTTAAGCAATGAGAAATTTACTGCAGAACATTAATTAGCTCATGTAATCTCCAGGAAGACTAGAGAAATAGGTCTATATGCTACCCAACTCAAAATAGTGAAGCCAGAAAAAAAACCGCCTTCTAGACAAGAAACTATCCCAGTAAGAAAAAAAAAAAAGGACACTTCCAGTAAGTGGTGCACAGTGGTACACCACTTAAATCCTCCATCTGTGAGTCCTCTGCTACATAGGGGACAGAGGTTTCATCCCCTTAAAACCGCTATAACCAACGTTGTGGTAAAAGAGTTCCCTTCAGTCATCCATGGAGCTTCCAGAGCAGTTAACTCTCATTTTAATAGGATACCCATGACAACCTCAGTGACCTCTGCACAGGGAACGACTCTTTAAAGCACAAACTGATGGTGCCTAAAAGATTAGCACCGTGACGTGGATCAGGGCCATGAAGCTTCATTGTGAGTTACTCTTGATTGATTGAATCCCCTTTTTTTGTGGTCCAGGTTATAGAAGCTGGCTCCCCCAGGCATCCCAGAAGTGTGTTCCCTTCTCAGGCCCATTGCATTCACAGAGGGTGCCCTTTAAAAGCACTAGAAGGTCTTCTGTCTAGACAGTTTCATTTTTCATTAATAGAGATGGTCGCTACTGTTGTGTTGATTTTTCTAAGATGCAATTAATTTCTTCTAATGTCATTGTTTAAACAGGTATCTTTTTATTTTGGGAGCGTATATACAATATCTTTATATATTTTACACATTAAAATAATAAGAATATTTATAATTATTCCTGTTGTTTTCCCCATTTTGATGATATTAAGTGAAGTTTCTATCATTCATGGTAATTGGAAAGAATAGGAAACGTAATAGTTAAAACTGATTTTTCTAAGGCGGAAGAAAACTTCCCAGTTGCAAAATGTTTTTCTGAGGGAAAATTAGAAGATTCACTACAGAAGGTAACATAATCACAGGACTGCATATTTGGTGAGATTTTGGGACAATATAAAGGAATATGCTTATCATGGTCTGGGTTTTATTCAAATACCAAACAGATGATGTTCCTATTGTCTAAAGTGATTCTAAGCAAAGAGTAAAGTATATCTGAGTACATTCCAAATGAGAACAAGATTTATTTACTGGACTCAAAGGCCAACAAGTATTTAAACAAGCTTATTCAAAAAAGAAAAGAAAAGAAACAAGGAAATGAAGAAAGAAAAAAAAAGTATGTATAGAGTACAATTCCAGAGCTGAATTCATAAATAATTTCTGTTGTGAATCAAATACACATTTAAAAAAGCCTGTCAGCAACCCAGTCACTTTTATACTTATAGTCACCATCCGATTATGTCTGGGCTTATTGGTCCTTCAAAATTTGGCCCAAATTCTAAAAGAATGTTTTGATTGGGAGGAATAATCTCACTGGAAGATTAATTAGGTTTTTTTTTTGTTTTTGTTTTTTAATTTGGTGGTTTCCTTTGTCTCCGGCAAAACAAGATAAAATTAAATTTTCTTTAAAAATCAAACTATTCTGCTCTCTAATCCAAATTATGAGATCTCATTCTTTTGAAATGAGAATTGGAAGCCTCATTATACACAGTATTATATCAGAGAAAAATATGAAATTTCTGACATATAACAGGGATCCAATATACTTCACTGAGTCCAGACTAGAGTGAAGGTAAATGCCTAGACATGGACAATCAGAAGTGCCTAACCCATCTGAAATTCCACCAGGAATATTTTCTTATAGAAGAAAAAAGTAGATGGAAATAGATGGTGAGGTAAATTCACTTCTGAGTAAATAAATCATTAAGTACCCGTATGCAAAGTTTGGCACCAATTCATTAAAAGAAATCTCATAGCCCAAGGGTTTACAAATGGAAATAGATTAATGTGGATGAAGAAAGATATATAGAAAAGCAATTGTACAGGTATTGAATATGGCAGTTATTAAATAACATGTTTATATTATGTGAAGTCATCAGTGGGAATTTGGTGGTGGATTGGCAATTGTTGGTTTCAATAGTAGTCAAAGCTTTATGAAAGGTGAAGTTATCTCCTTTTCTGTTTTTTGTGAGAGGCTTGGTTTTAAAGAAAACCTTGAATGAATACATAGGGGTGGAAAGATATTCCAAGTCTACTACAGAAACAGAGCTGGCTCAGAAACACTTATAGCAGAAAATGTGTGTATTAGTCCAGTTTGTGGCAGTAACAAACAATCTCAAAAA
Organism: Pan troglodytes; assembly: GCF_028858775.2. NCBI lineage: Eukaryota > Metazoa > Chordata > Mammalia > Primates > Hominidae > Pan > Pan troglodytes. The sequence goes on from NC_072402.2 coordinate 70,555,725, forward strand.
TTCATTGGTTCACAACCACAAACACTGATGTCTTGCTTTCATTACATAAGGGAGGCCGGTCAAATAGATTAGAATGGGTTTGGCTTGAATTGGCTTCATGTGTTTTCTCATTCTGGAATCCAGGTTAGTGGAATAGCCACCATCTAGAACATGTGATTCTCATAGTGGAGGCTATAGAAGAAAATGAGCTGAACTTTCATGCTTCTAAAGCCTCTGGTCATTACTTGCACACTGACATTCCCATCTACTTTTTTTTCTTTACAATTTTTTCCAGTAGGTGAAATGCACATAAAATTTAACATTGTAACCAGTTTTAAGTGTACAGTTCAGTGACATTACATACATGATGTTGTTCTGTCATCACCACCATTCATCCCTAGAACTCTTTTCATATTCTAATACTGCAATTCTATATCTAAAATCTTCCCATTTTCTTCTCCCTCAAGCCCCTGGCAACTACCATATTATTTGCTATCTCTACAGTGGTTTTTTGTTTGTTTGTTTGTTTGTTTTATTTTGTTTTTTTGTTTTTTTGACAGAGTTTCACTCTTGTTGCCCTGGCTGGAGTGCAATGGTGCGATCTCAGCTCACTACAACCTCTGCCTCCCAGGTTCAAGCGAGTCTCCTACCTCAGCCTCCCGAGTAGCTGGGATTACAGGCATGTGCTACCACACATGGCTAATTTTTTGTATTTTTAGTAGAGACGGGGTTTCTCCATGTTGGTCAGGCTGGTCTTGAACTCCCGACCTCAGGTGATCCGTCTGTCTCAGCCTCCCAAAGTGCTGGGATTATAGGTGTTAGCCACCATGCCCAGCCTATCTCTATAGTTTTGACTAAGTATCTCAGATAAGTGGAATCGTATAGTATTCATGTTTTTGTGACTGGCTTATTTCACTTAGCCTAATGTCCTCACAGTTTATTAATGTTATAGTATATGTCAGATTTTTCTTTACTTTAAAGGTGTAATAATATTCGATTGTATGTATATAGCACATTTTGCTTATCCATCTATCTGATAATGGACTCTTGGGTTGCTTCCACATTTTAACTCTTATAAATAATACTGTACTATCACGAACATGAGTGTACAAATATCTCTTTGAGACCTGTGATATGGTTTGGTTCTGTGTTCCCACCCAAATCTCACGTCAAATTATAATTCCTAATGTTGGGGAAGGGACTTGGTAGGAGGAGATTGGATCATGGGGGCTGATTTCTCCCTTGCTCTTCTTGTGATAGTGAGTGAGATCTGATGAGATCTGGTTATTAAAAAGTATGTAGCACCTCCCTCTTCTCTCTCTTCCTTCTGCTCCAGCCATGTAAGACATGTCTGCTTTCCCTTCACTTTCCACCATGATTGTAAATTTCCTGAGGCCTCCCTCACCATGCCTCCTATACAGCCTGCAGAACTATGAGTCAATTAAACCTCTTTTCTTTATAAACTACCCAGTCTCAGGTAGTTCTTTATAGCAATGTGAGAAGTAAATAATACAGAAATTTGGTACCAGAAAAGTGGGGCATTGCTATAAAGATATCTATAAATGTGGAAGTGACTTTGGAACTGGGTAATGGGCAGGGATGGAACAATTTGGAAGGCTCAGAAGAAGACAAGAAGATGTGGGAAAGTTTGGAACTTTCTAGAGACTTGTTGAATTGTTGTGACCAAAATGTTGATAGTGATATGGACAGTGAAGTCCAGACTGAGGAGGTCTCAGATGGAGATGAGGAACTTATTGAAAACTGGAATAAAGGTCACTCTTGCTATGCTTTAGCAAAGAAACGTATGGCATTGTGCCCCTGCTCTAGAGATCTGTGGAACTTTGAACTTGAGAGAAGTGATTCAGGATATCTGTCAGAAAAGCATTCAAGATGTAGCATGGCTGCTTCTAAAAGCCTAAACTCATTTGCCTAAACAAAGAATGGACCTCAAACTAGAACTTATATATAAAAGGGAAGCAGAACATAAAACTGTGGAAAATTTGCAGCCTGACCATGCAGTAGAAAGTAAAACCAATTTTCTGGGGAAGAATTCAAGGCTGCAGAAATTTGCATAAGTAAAGAAGAGCCTATTCCTAATAGCCAAGAAAACTGGGAAAATGCTTCCAGGGCATTTCAGAGACCTTTGCAGCAACCCCTCCCATCTCAGGCCTGGAGGTCTAGGAGGGAAAAATGGTTTTATGGGCAAAGCTAGTTAGACATTTTCCCAATTGGTGTCGCACTCTATCTGACCCTGTATTTTGTCTTAGATAAAACCATCTGAGCTTTAGTAGTCTCAGTCTTAAGAAAAAGAAAACAAGCCTGTCACCTGTAACCCCTGCCACACAGTTATAGGTTCAAATAAGTCATTTTGGCTGGACCAGCACCATGTAATTAATTTTAAGGAAAAGTGACTCTTGGACACAAATTTATGAAAAATTATTAACTATATAATTAGGGACATCTCTGAAGTTTCCAGTTTGACTTAGAAGCATCCCTTATCCACATAGATTACCTTAATCTCCTGGAACTAACCCTCATTCAAAAATGATATTCAAAATCACTGGGTATTCATTGGCTAAGTCAAATGAGAGAAATACATGTTGAGTTTAATAAATAAAAGGAGATATTCAATAACCTTGTGAGCACCTATTACATGTAAGAACTGTGCTGGGTTCTTAGGATGCAAAGTCAAAGTGTTATCTTTCTTCAAGAAGCTTACATTCTAGTGGGGGACACAAATGCATAAAGTGATGACTACAACAGGCTAGGTGTGCACATAATAGACCTAGGCGCATACACCACAGCCACCATGTGATGGAAATATAGAGATTATTGTGATAAATTTAGTAAACAATCAATCAGGGAAGTAGTAGAACCTACATGATCCCCTGAGTTCTTGTTCTTTCATGGAGTGGTACACCTAGACTGGTCATTGTGGGATAGGAGAGTCCACGGGACTCTGTCCCTAAAACACTGTTCATATTCATAGAGAAAGACAGGGCCCTTTAGGTGACATGGGAGCATGACACTGAGGCATTCTGGTGAAGAGAGAAGCTTACAGAGGTCAGGCTCTGGATCAGCCTGTTTTGTAGCTGAGCTACTGAGACTTGCTGGGCCAGCAACTTGACAAGCTACCAAGGGGACTGTATCTTCCCCTGATAACTCCTCATAGACCATCTAAGCTTGCTTCTTTTTGCTCTTGAATCGCAGAGAAAGGCATGGGTATATCCAGAGAAGGCTTTCTGGGGGAAGATATTGAAGCTGAGCTTTCAAGGGGTTTGCAAGATGAGAAAGGGGAAGAACATTCTGGTAAAGAGAAGAGCAAATAAGAAGGAATATAAGCATGTAAGGCACAGCATACTCAGCTGCAAATGGTTCATTGTGATGGCATAATAGAAGTGAGACTACAAGGCAGGGGGCCGAGGGGATGCCAGATCAATACATTATGCAGTTTCTAATAGGTCAAAGCAATGAGGGATTCAGCTGCATATACACTTTCTGTATAGCCTTCATTTGTTGATGTTGCAAAAAAGTCATCACTGAATAACCAGGAAAACATAGATGACAAATCCTAGTTCTTAAAAGTCACTGGTCTAGGTGTAAAACAGAAATATTCTGATGTGTATATATATAAACAGAATACAGTGTCTTGTATTCTGAATATCTTGTTTTCTGAATGCCTTGTCTGAGTAAAAATAATTTTCTAAGGAAAGGAGAGAGGAGAGAGACCATGTTGACAGAGAAATCTTTAAATTCCAAGAAGACACCAAGAGTCTCCTGAGGCAGGGAGCAAAATAGATGCAAAACAGAACCCAGAGACCACCCATCTAGTGGCATCGGTTGATCAACAGTATTCTATCACCCACTAAATGTCCAGTAGGAATAAGGCCTGCCTGTGACCAAAGACTGGGTTTAGCTATTCAAACAGCTTATGTCTTTAAGACAAATCCACTTTTTGAAGCCTAAGACCTAAGTTCCTGGAGTCTGTGGACCCCTGCAGAGGAGTGAAGATGGTGTGGAAAAGAGGGACTCCTTAATGGCCAAAATGGAACTAAATATGTGTTACAATATCAAATATAGGTAGCACATAAGAGGTTGTGGTGAGCTGATAAAAATAACATATTTATTTCCCAGAGTGAAATATCCGAAGTAGGATGGGTCTACACAACTATGATAATGACAAATCATGCTGTGAAAACATTACCAAGACTAATAAAACTCTTGAGATCCTTGAATACTTATAAAAATCAGCATTACAAATTCCTCTTTTCATATATTTGAAAAAATATGAAAAAAACTTTATGTCTACATAAATGTATTTAAGTTAAATAAGTATTAATATTAATTTCTTTTGTTTTAACTTTTACTATTATGTAGTATATCATTAAATAAGATTCCAAATCCTGAATTATAATGTTTCAACATATTTTCACTGAATTGACTTCAGTCTTTTGGATCCGATTCTTTTTCTCTTCCTGGTTATTAGAGTACTAAACATACTGTTTAAAAGAAGAGACGGGATTGGGGAGTATGAAAAAGTGGAAGAAAGTCACATGTTATTCTACCACCCCAAAGAGACCATGGTTTACCTTGTTAACCACAGGGCTTTATTCCTTCTAGTCTTTTTACCATGTAGTTGACACCATACCATTGATAATTTTTTTCTTATTTTTATTTTTAATTTTTGTGGGTACTTAGTAGGTGTATATACTTATGGGGTACATGAGATGTTTTGATACAGACATGCAATGTGAAATAAGCACATCATGGAAATTTTTCTTATTCTTTAACTTACTATTATATCAAAAGCATTTGTACATGTTCTTGAAACCAAGAAAAAGTTCATTTTCTAAACTTGTCTTACTGGTAGTTTTAATCATGCTTGTCTCCATTTAACTCCAGACAGGCAGTAGAAACAGGGTGAAGTTCCTGGGAAGGAGAACAGCCCCTGGGGGTGTAACAGTGACAGGAACAAGGGAAAATATGAAGTTCTGGCCTTGGTACAATGAAAGACTCTTCAGTGGGTGATGGACTTGGGGGAATTCTGTCTTGGATAACAAATAGAGCAGACATGTCCATCTAGATTGGGGCTTCTCCTAAAAAAATTAAAAGGAGCAGAAAGACACAATTACCTGTGAATAGGGAAAGTTATCTACTTACAGTCATGCTTTCCTATGAGATATCAAAACCAATGTTGCATTTCAAAGCAACTGGTTCTGACCAGCAGAAGCTGATTAATGGCTGTGAATATTGAGCTACTCCAGCACACCAGATTTTCACTGGAACAAACAGAAGACCCTTTCCTGACCAGTAAACAATGGGATTTATTTTAACCAATTATGAACAGAGGTAGGGACTCATTATTCTGTCCAAAGTACTGGTTTCAATTAATGTCGTGCTGTGTAAGCGCCATGAATGCCTGTCCATATGCTAGCACTTAAAAAACACTGACATTTTCCTCTTAGAGAACTATGGAGTGAATTTCTTCACAATGCCTGTTCCCAGGCAAATAAATAAATTCTACTATTGTTTTGGTTTGCTGATCTTTTTTCCTTTGTTGCTGTTGTTTCATTCCTGTACCTACAAATCTATGGGTTGAATAAAATACATGTAACACACACAATCGTAACTGTTTATATTTGCCTTTTGGATTTAAACCCACTATGTATGTTTCAAAATGTCCCATAAATAGATTTGTAACCCAGTCAGTTATTCCATTACCCATCTCTGGGAAAGATTAGGTATTTGGTCTTAAGGGTTCTATATATTTCCCAGCAGTGCATTATAAGCCAGGGATGCCATAAGCTCTGCCTCCTTGGGTTCATAGGGGATTTATTGTCTATGTAAAGTTACATCATTATTAACATCAGGGCATTAAAAACTGATAACCCAAAGTGGGAATAGCCCTTGGCCAAACATTGAAGTAAATAAAGTTCGCCTTCATTTCTCCTTTGCTCTGGATTCTCTGCAGGATGTCCTCCCCTGGGCCTCACACTTCCCAACAGGCAGCTTTCCAAGCTCCAAAACTTTCCGACTCTCTCCTTTCATCAGCTTTCAGCTTCAGGCTTACCACCCCCCTGGGTTTGGCTCCTTTTTTTCTAAAACACTCTAATGGCTAATTTCTTAGTATACTAACAAAACTTTCAAGTGGAAGTGAGTACAGCAAAGAATGAACCTTGATAGTGACCCTTTCAACAAGAGTTTTCTAGTGCCGTGATCTTCAAACTCAAAGCAATCACACACACAGCAACAGGCTGTTGGACTGGGAGTTAAGATGCTATTTTCAGTAGGGCCCCTTCTTGGAACTCTCACCACCAGATGACTGTTTACACCGATTGTGCAAAGCTCTTTCTTAAGGTATGATTAGAACATTTGTGTTTGTGAAATATTCTGCCAATTGGCTCCTAAGATTGTTTTGGAATTAAACTGAAGAGCTATAGCTTATAGGTCTTTTATTGAATGGGTACATGTTATTTTAATTTTTTAAATTATCATTAACCTCATCATCATCTTAGCAGTAAGTCTTTAGTATGTATCAGGTGTTCAGGGGAAACTACCCTTCTCCTTCCATGAGGGTGGGCTTCAATGATATAACACTTCCTCTATGGGAGGGGGATCGGTTTATCTGATGGTTGGAATGGAAAGATTCTGATATCTTTTGGCCACTGTTTCTTCATTAGAGGTGGAATAACAAAGTATTATGCCTGCACTTTCTCTCTCCCCATTCACAAAACTCCAAGGACTTTAAGTTTGGTGCTGGGAACTCCCTTTCCCAAAGAGCTAGGAATATGCTGCTTTAGTGTGGTTGAACCATGTTTATCAGATTTAGGAGTCATTATGCTAATATTTTGATTCTTTTCCAACATCAGTTGATTCAGAACTATGAAGGATAGCAGTCAAATGGCCCCCTCAGAGACTGAAACCACCAACTAAACCCCCAGGCTGTATACTCAGAGTTTTACATGCAGTATCTCATTTTACTGTTACAACAATCTTGAGAGGTAAATAACATTACTCATTTTACAAATGATGATGATAATTTTAGTGACATGACCAGTGGATAAGTAGGAAAGGATTGTATACCAGGTATCTCACGTTGCTTGCTGTTCTTTATACATTTACCCTTCAAGTAATTTATCCTTAAACTGTATTGTCTAGTATCACTTGATTTTGAACTTCCGATAAATGGACTCATGATTTATGTATATTCTATTTGGTTTATTTCTCTCAGGTTGCTTATGAGATTTTTTTCATGTTGCTCCATATAGATGTAGTTTGTTTATCTAGTAAATAAAATGAAGTTGCCACAATTAGTTTATTATACTTCTTATAGACATTAGAGTTGTTTACAGTTTTTTACTATTATGAATAACATCATTATGAATTTTCTTGCATTTGTCTCTTAGCACATAGATGCATTTTGTTTTTTTATTAAATCTTGTTCCACAGCCTGGCTTACCCTTGATATTTAGTCTTCCGAGTTGAGTCATCCTGGTGAGGTGGGAAGAGTATTTTCTTGTGGTTTTATTTTGAATTTCTCTGATGTCTAAAGAGAATGAACACCTTTTCATATGATGTTTTTAGTGATTTTGCTTTTCTTTGTAATAAATCCCTTTTAAGTCCCTTTGCCATTTTTCTACTAGATTTCTACTAGGTTTCTGTGTTCTTATTGATTTGTAGGAATATTATGTGTGATAGCCTTCTGTCAAGTATATGCATCATAAATATTCTCTACCACTATCTGGTTTACCATTTCACACTCTTACTCTTATCTTTTGATGAAAAGAAGTTTTAAAATTTATTGTAATCAAATGTACTACGCTTTTCCTTTATTGTTAGTATAGCTTGTTTCTCTTTTAATACAACGTTCACGCTACTTCTCACATTCAGTTATCACTTAGGAATTATTTTTATGTGGTATAAGTTAGGGTTAGATTCATTTTTCCCCATAGAGAAAACCAATTGTCTCAGTACAGTCTATAGAAAATAACATGTTTTGCTCTTTCTGCTCTGTAGTGCCTCCATTATCATATATCAAGTGGCTGTATGTTTGTAGGTCTTTGTGAGGTGGTGGTGGCGGGTCTTCTATCTCATTGGCTAATTTGTCTAATCTGGTACTAGTTCCACATTGTTTTAATTTCTGTAGCTTTGTAAGTGGTATTTAGTATCTAGTAAAATAAGTCTTTCCTCCACTGTTTTCTATTTTCCTTCTTTGAGATTATCTGAACTGGTCTTCACTCTGCATTTTCACATAAGTTTAATAATCATTGTGTCTATTTCCACAAAAATAGCAGCTGAGATTTCAATTGATATTGCATTGAATCTGTAGATTAATCTGGAGGCAATTCATAGTTTTATAATAGTGGGTCTTCAAATTCAAGAGCATGGAATACCCTTCTGTTTAGTTGCCTTTAATTTCCTTCAATTATGTATTTAGGTTTCTGAGTAGAGGTCTTGTTCATCCTTGGTTAGATTTATTCTTAAATTTTTTAAATTATCTGCTAAAATTGGTGGCTGTTTCAAAATTTCTCTTTTATGTATTGCTTGTATATGGAAATGCAATTTTTATTTTGATATCAACTTCGGATCTAGCAATTTTGCTTGTTAGTCTTGTTAATTTGAATTCATGTGTAATTTTCCTATATGCTATAGTCGTAGCATTTATTAAACACAATATTTGTTACCTCCTTTTTCATTCTTACACTTTTATTCTTTTTCCACCTTACTAAGCTGGCTAGGAACTCTAGACAACACTGAACTGAAAGTGGGAATAACAGGCACCCTTGGTTGTTCCTTATCTTGAAGGATATGTATGCACAGTGTTTCAGAATTAAGTATGATGCATATTACAAGTTTTTATAGCTATCAACTAGAATTCTGCCACTCCTAAATCTTTTCATTTTTTAAATTTTGTTAATTATTTATAATTTCTATGAGTATATGCTTTAAATGTTTCATTTAGATTTTTAGCTAGCATCATTGGAAGGCTTAGTATTATTTTAGTCACCATTACTGGAAGATAGCCAAACCATGTATAATTTTTATGGATGATTTAAAATATTTTAAAGAGTAAACCATTTTGGTAATTGTTTATAAGATATTTTTATTTTACTATGTTCTAACTTTAGAATTGAACCACTATTTGATTGGATTATAGCTTCTTTGTACCTAAAATTTTTAGGATGAAAAAGGAGAGAAAATGTATTAATTAATTGTTGAGTCTAGTAAAATATAATTCCACAACTCCACAAGACTAGGAGGAAAAAAGGAAGAAAATAGAGTCATGTCACTTAGGAATACAGAATCAAATGTCTTTAAAAATTTAGCAACCCAAACGTGTCAGTATATTGAAAGTACAATGTACCTTGACCAAATTGGATTTACTTCATAAATATAAATGTAAATCACTGTTGGAATATTATTGATAAAATTCACCACATTAAGTAAAAATAATAAAACATTTTATTCGGCTTTATAAATTGTACTGATATCTTATAAAATGTTAATGTTTTATGAAGATAAAATAGTAAGCCAGGAAAAGAAGAAAATTCCTTACTGTAATAATGAGTCTTTTTATCAAAACATAAATCATGCTTAATATGAAAACACTGGAGCATGGCCACTGTAGTCTGAAACAAGATAATGATTCATGATGCAAATGAATACTGATTGAATACTATACTGAATCACTACAGTATTCAATGCTTTTCTGGAGGTTCTAGTCCATGGGTTGCCAAACTACATCTTGTAGGCCAAATCTGGTCCCTTCCTGTTTTTGTAAGTAGTTCTGTTTAAACACAGCCATGGTCTTCTATTAACACATTATCTGTGGCTACTTTTGCACTATAATGGCAAAGTTGAGTAGTTGACACAGAGGCAATATGTCTCAGAAACCTAAAATAGTACTGTCTGGCCCTTTACTGAAAGCGGTTGCTAATCCTTGTTTTAACGAATACAATACATTTTTTTAAATGAAATAAGATGTTAAAATTGATAGAAAAAATATATATTATTGTCTACTTAGTCTAACTGAATCAATAGAAAGCACTAGATTGATAGCAGGGTTTAGTAAGATAAAACATTATACCAAAAGAAATGCTTTTAAATAACCAATCATCAATAACTAATCAGAAAATATTACAGAAAAAGTGCCATTCACAAGAATAATAAAAGTTTTAATATTGTCAGTAATAATCTTCAGCTTGCGAAGACTTTAATTAAAATGACAATAATTTATACAGAAGAAAGCATGGTGGCTTGGACAGGATAATGGAAGTAGAGATGCAGAGAGGTGACTAGATTTGATAACTGTTTTAGAAAAGGAAAGTAGAGCTTCCTTAAAAGCAAACAGCACACACTTCCTTGGGGCAACAGAGTACTACAAAAGAGTCTGGGCATTGGACTCCTCTGTGAAATACTCTCTGTGCGATCCTGGTCAAACTATGTATTCTTCCTTTCGTTCAATTTCTTCCTCTGCAAAATGGAATTAAAAGTACTCTTCATGGGTTGCTGTAATAATTTAGAAAGTAGATGTAAAATATTTAGCACAGTGTTTGAAATATAATATTCTTGATAAATGTTAAGTAGTATTATAATTATAAATATACATATAAATGTTAATAGTATTATAATTATTATTTTTAGTGGATTATTTTTAGGTCACATGGTTTTAGGTCCATGGTTTTATAGGAGAAGTTATGAGTCTATCAGTGTCCTGAGTAAAGCAAGCCTCCATCCTAGGTCTGTAGGTGTATGCTTCACTGGAAAAAAAAAAGACTTCTATATCAATATAGGCAATTTATTTTAAAATGCTTTGTTTTAGACAATATGATATATGTGGTCTTAGTTTAAGTTTCACATCTGCAGGCAGTCAGTTAGCATGTGGTCAAGAATGCACTGCCTGGCAGTGCTCAGCCAGCATTGTGTCAAGTACCATAACCCATGTTGGCAATTATATATTGATTAACCCATATGTTGGTATGGCAATCCACATGTTGATTAATCCATATGGAGATAACCCATACTTATCTATTTAACATACTGAAAGTAAAAAAATGGATTTTATTACTAAAAATAATGGCTTTTTCAACAATAGATGTTACATGTAACTCTCATTACTGAAATTAGAATTTTTCTAAATTTTGCATTATGTAAATGTAAGGATCCACGAAGGCTTGTATCCTGAACCCATTATGAATGACACCCAAGGCTTGCTCCTCAATAGATCTTGTGTCCAGCCATTCATTGGTTTGAGAATATCTGTTTGCCTCATGCCCACTAGAAGACACACTTGGGAATTGCCTCATGAACCTCTGATACCTCTGGTATACTTGGAGCATCTTAAAGGACAGAGAAATGGGACTTCATCAAGCTTACAGAAAGGATTTCTTAACCATTATCTTTGTTAATAAATATTTGTCTAAAAATGTTTATATGTGTGAAAACATTTTATTTGAGACTGACTTTCTTCAAAAACCAAGTGGCAAGAATGTGGATGAGTAACTAACTGCTACCACCTTGAATGTGGGCGAGTAACTAACTGCTACCGCCTCAAATTTTATCGATGAATTTAAAAAAAAAAAGAAGAAAGCACTTTTTATACCAAGAAGATATAAGAGAACTGAATGGCCTGGAACACCTTGTAAGAACCCCACAATTCTGTGAATCAGTTTTCCCACACCAATGTGGAGCCATGTTTCCCAAAGCAAATCACCCGGTATAGCTTTCATGGTCACTTCAGCTTCCTTAGTATCTGTGGCCCAGGAATGGAAATAGGAAAAAATTAGAAGCTCTATTATACAATATCATTGTCACTAGTGGTAGCTACAGAATCCCTGCCACCACCACCATAAAAAAAGCCTTTGTTAACCTAAACCACTGAAAGAAACTTTTCTTTACAGTTGTAATCCAGAGGGAATTGTAAACTGGGGTTACACAAATAACCATTCCCTTGCTCCCCGACCACTCAATTCAACCCCAGCACACAAGATAAAGATCTTTCCTGGAGCCTTATAATTTCAATACCTAGCTCTATGCAGGGCATCCCAGTGGTAAGCTACTTTTCTCCCCACTTTTCTCCTTTCTTCCTACTCCCTTGCAAAGCAATCCAAATGATATAGGTACTGATCCCTCTACTGGGAAACACAATCCAGACCATTCCCCCAGGCGGATGGATAAAGCTACTAACCATGATGTTTATATTCAATACCTTTAGTTTACTCAAGTCCAGTGCTTAAGCAAGAACAACAATCAGATCTGAGAAGCTTTCTGAAAATACAAATTACTTACCTTCCACTATCAGAGATCCAGGTTACTTTTCTAGGTAAGCCCAGGCATGCATATTTGGAAAAAAACATGCTAGCACATATATAACTACATTTCAAAGCCACTGCTTAAGCCTCTAAACCACTTGGGTGAAACCCCGGTGTACTACATGGGTCACTATGCTTGCCTTGATACTCTTTCTCAAAATATTTGGTTTCCTATCCGGGGGACATGCAGCCTTAGATGTTCCCAGGTGTTTCTCTCATGTTCTTGGATGTCATATTCAAACGGTTCTTAAGAATAAGGACTGCCTCTCTGGCCCTCCTCTTTTTTTAGGTAGCCTATTATAGACCAACCAGGACACTTTTAATCATATTTTTCTAGGTCTTGGATTATACTGGTGCTATGGTCTAAGTGTGTCCCCTAAAATTCACATGTTAAAACTTAATCACCAATATGATAGTATTAAAAAGTATAGCCTTTAAAAGCTGATTAAATTAGGAGAGCACAGCCCTCATGAACAGGATGTGATCATAAAAGGACTGGAGGTAACCAGCTAGGCCCTTTTGCCCTTCTATCACTTCCATCATGTGAAGACACAGCATTCAAGGTGGCATCTTGGAGCCAGATCCCTGGCCCTCACTAGACACCCAACTGCTGGTGCCTTGATCTTGGGCTTCCTAACCTCCAGATCTATATACCTATTGTTTGTAAATTACCCAGTTTCAGGTATTTTGTTATAACAGCATAAACAGACTAACAAAGCCTGGGCTGCATGCAGAAGTTCTGCACCTCATCTGGGGACTCAGAGAGCATATAGCTGAGAGGCAGTGTTACCTAATCTGATGGTGACAGGAAGAGATCAGTGAAAAGCAAGCAGGTCATGAACTAAGGGTTGCTTAGGGGCTCCTGTGGGAGGAAGAAATGGGATGTACTATTTGTGAAAAGCTTCTGGTTCTCCTTGGTACATATTACAGTGTAGTGGCAAACTCCAGAAATATCTTGAGCTGGGGACTCGATGTTCACTATGGCTTGTTATGCAGTCCTGAGACTTCCGGTGTGAGTGTGCTGGGTCAGAAGTCCAGAGACATGATAGAGAGGAAGTGGCTTGGCTGGGTACATGCAATGGGTTTTTCTGGTATCATTAATGTCAATAAAACAGACAAAGCTGCCACAATTTCTGTCCCCTTTAGAAATAATTCCTCTATCACTAGTTGTTCCAGAATCTATGGGAAATTTGATCAAATAAGACTGATTATCGAAACATCAAATATTATTGTGTTCATTTTTCAAATATCATTATTTCTCTACTTGATAGGAAATGAACTAAGCTTTTGGATTATTCATCCTGTCACCACATAAATGATTAATTTACAGAGCACAACAAAAGTGATTCTGTGGACAAAGGACCTGGATTTTGATTATATTTGTTTCTATCTGACAAATATTGAACATCCAGGCTATGCCTGCCCTGCACTCTTTGGGGATAGGTGGGAAAGACTTGACCTGTGTGTTCTCATAAGTCAGGTGATTCTAAAGTTGCCTCAAAATAAGTGAAACTTTAAATTTATGCCACAGGGTTTTATTTCCCAATAGTACCCATTAATTATCTGACTCAAACTCCTTGGACAGTAGCAATAATTTAAAATTGCAAAATGTGAATTCTTCAAGGGAACACTGGAAAACAGATATAAACCCTTGAAAAATACTTAGCTGGATTCACAACTCCAGAACAATATTTTGTTGTTGTTCTTATTCATATCATTTTGGTAGGAGTGGGCAAACTGTCACCTTGGCCGCTTTTCTTCTTTTTGTACAGCATTAATTCAGTTCCACATTTTGTTTATTCAACACATATGCATTGTGTTTTGCAATGTGCCAGGTACTGTGTAATTGAAGTGCTCATTTCCAGAGCACTCACAATGCTTTTCCTATGTCCACTAATTTTCACCTATACTTTCTTCTCTATCACAGTCACCCCTGATTTTATTCTGTTTTCAATGTCCTGCTCAAATTCCATTTCTCTATGAAATGTTCAATGATGCCCCAAACAGAATAAATCTTACTCTATATCCATGAACTGTGCATTTTTATTTGAGTTTATCATATTCCAGATTTTCTCATTTTTTAACATATATTTTTCTGCTTGCAAATCATGTGTACCTAAATGACAGGGATCCTATCTTGTTCTTTTCCTGTGTGACCTAGCAAAATATCTCGTGTGTAGTAGGTGTCTAGTAAATTCTTATTGAATTGTGCTAACATGGGGCCTCTGTAGAAAATGAAAAGGCAAATATATTTCTTTGTTTTCTTTCTAAGATCTTCTTCTACTCCTCTGCCTCCTTCTTCTGCTTCTTCTAAAAGGCAGTTGAGAACAGCAAAAGGTATTATGCAGCATTTAAAGATGCATAAAGATTGAGTTATAATGTCCACATTTTTTTATACTTGGCTTTGTTGCTTCATAATTTAGAGATCTTTCCATATCAGCACACACAGATATACCTCATTCTTTTGAAAAGGTACATAGTATTCCCTTAAAAGGGAGACTAAAATTTATTTTCAGTACCCAAAGGATGGACCTTTAGTTTGCTTTACAGTATTTTGTTATTTAAACATTGCCACAGTGAACATTATTGTATTTTATGTACTTTTGAAGTTTTGTTTGTCAGTTACCTCCAGCTAAAGACCACCATGAACACAGATGCCATTGAAATAAATTTGGTTTAATTACTCACTGCAGTAATGGAGAAAGCACACCATAGGTAATTTTAGAGTGGGTTCAAGAAAGTGGGGATTAGCTTTAGATTGTGTGTGGTCAGCCAACTGGAGCACTTCTATCATTGGCTCTAAACTGAAAAAATAGAAAAAAAAAAACAAACAATTCAAGAACCATGAGACACCTACAAAAGGTGCAGCTTACATGTAATGGTATACTTATATCAAAACACCAATATTATATATCATAAATATATGCAATAAAATATTAAAACAAAAAAGAAAAAATATATTTCTTGTGGATACATTTGATTTCATAGTATTCTCTGCCAACAACAACAACAAAACTACATCTAGGCATATCATTTTCAAACTACAGGAAATCAAAAATAAAGGAAAACACTGAAGGAAGTCAGAGGGAGAAAACCCTTTTACCTACAGAAGAACAAAGATAAGAATGACATTTGACTTCTCTTCAGAAATTTCAAGCAACAGAAGAATGGAATAAAATATTGAAAGTGTTGGGAGAAAAAGAACACCAACCCTAGAATTCTGTATTTTGCAAAATTATCCTTCAAAAGTGAAGGAGAAATAAAGACTTTCTCAGACAAACAAAAGTTAAGGAAATTTGTTGCCAGTAGGCCTCCCTTGCAATAAATTTTTATAAAGTTCCATGGAGAGAAGGAAAAGAAACTCAGATCTATATAGATAAAGAGCATAAGAGAAGGAATAAGTAAAGGTAAAATTAAAATTTTTATTTTCCTTAATCTAAGAGCTTATTCAAAATAATGATAGCAGCAATCTATTCAATTATATATATGCACAATCCATGAAAGAATTGATAAGCTGAATTTTATTCAAATCAAAATGTTCTACTCTGCAAAAGATGCAGTCAAGAGAATAAAAGAGAAGTCGTAGACTGGGAGAAAATGTTGGCAAAGACATATCTGATAAAGGACTGTTATCCAAAATATGCAAGCAACTCTTAAAACTCAACAAAAAGAAAACAAACTACTGATTAAAAAATGGGCCCAAAATCTTATATTAAGCTGTTCTTGCATTACTATAAAGAAATACCTGAGACTGGGTAATCTATAAAGAAAAGAAGTTGAATTGGCTTATGTTTCTGCAGGCTGTTCAAACATGGTACCAACATTACTTGGCTTTTGGGAAGGCCTCAGGAAGGTTTTATTCACGGTTGAAGGTGAAGCTGGAGCAGGCACATTACATGGCAAAAGCAGGAGCAAGAGAGAGAAAGTTGGTAGGGGAGGTGATACCAACTTTTAAATGACCAGATTTTATGTGAACTTAGAGCAAGAGATATTAAGCATCACTAAGAAGATGGCACAAATCATTCATGAAGAATCTGCCCCCATGATCCCAACACCTCCCACTAGGTCCCACCTCCAACACTGGAGATTACATTTCAACATGAGATTTGCATGGGGACAAATATCCAAACTATATCAGTCTTCAACAAACACCTCATCAAAGAAGATATGCAGATGGCAGATCCAGGTGGCTTCATATAATATTCC
The DNA here is from genome assembly GCF_028858775.2 of Pan troglodytes. Taxonomy (NCBI): domain Eukaryota; kingdom Metazoa; phylum Chordata; class Mammalia; order Primates; family Hominidae; genus Pan; species Pan troglodytes. Next base: position 70,572,221 of record NC_072402.2, read on the forward strand.
ATCAGGGAAATGCAAATTCCAATAGCAATGAGATATCACAACACACCTATTAGAATGGCCAAAATCCTGAACAATGGCCACAGCAAATGCTGCTCAGGACATGGAGCAAGAGGAACTCTTTCATTGCTGGTGAGAATGCTAAGTGATAAAATAATTTTGGAGGACAGTTTGGCATTTTCTTGTAAAATTGAACCTGTTCATACTCTATGATCCAGTAATTACAGTCTTTGGTGTTTACAAAAAGAGTTAAAAATGTATGTCCACACAAAAACCTGCACACAAATGTTTATAGCAGTTTTATTGATAATTGCCAAAACTTGGGAGCAACCAAGACGGCCTTCAGTGGGTGAATGGAGGAATAAACTATGGAATATACAGAAAATGGAATAGTATTCAGAGGTAAGAAGAAATGAGCTATTAAGTCATAACAAGACATGGAGGAAGCTTAAATACATATTACTCTGTCAAAGAAGGCAATATGAATAGGCTGCATATTGTTTGATTCTAACTATATGATATTCTAGAAAATAAAAAACTGTGGAGATAGTGAAAAGATCAGTGATTGCCAGGAGTTTTGGGGAGAGATAAGTAGGCATAGAGCATAGAGAATTTTTAGAGCCATGAAACTGCTCTATATGATGCTACAATTGATATATGTCATAAATTTTTTCAAACTCATAGAATGTACAACAACAATGAACTCTAATGTAAACTATGGACTCTAGGTGATACTGATGTGTCAATGTAGGTTCATCAGTTGTAAAAAATGTACCACACTTGTGATGGATGGAGGAGGCTATGCAAGTGTGGAGGAAGGGAATATATTGGAAATCTCTGCACCTTTCACTCAACTTTGTTGTAAACATAATACTTCTATACAAATAAATTCCACAAAATTGTAAACACGGGTTGGGGCCAAGATGCTAGAAGCAGCTAGTGTGTGCTGCTCTCATGGAAAGAAGAAAGTATAGTAAGTAAACATTAGCTCCTCAACTCGATCATCCAGGTGGACACACTGGGATTCATTAAGGAAGTAATGTGACCCATGGAGAACAGAGAGGAGCAAGACAGGACAGCTACTCACCCAGGATTCATGCAGATTGAGGGGTGGCTCCCTACCATGGGAAAATGGTGAGTGAGTGAGAACCCCTGAGAACCCACTCTCCTGCCATGGATCACAGCAACCCTGGGCTCAGGAGCTCCTGTGCAATCTTCACCTCACCAGGGCCTGCAGACTGACACAGAGAGATGCGTGGAGTCTGGGCAGAGCTGCTGCGCAGGCATACATGGAGTCCTGGCGTCCTTGGATTCCACACCAACATCAGCTGCTGCAGCTCCAGCAATAGGGTAGGCTAGGTTTCCTCACATGCACCCAAGATAGGGGCTAAATGCACAGGGCAAGGGGAGAAGGTACTGCAGGGCCCGCCTCCACTACACTTTGCCGGGCAAAGCCCACTGGCCTGGGACCCTAAAATGGCTACCTCAGCTCCACCTGAGTTCTCCTGTCAGTAGCAGTCCTGTGCTTCTCTGGGACAGAGCTTGCCATCTTTGTTGCTCCTTTGCTCCCACCCCTACTATTCTCAGGATTGGGAAGGAGCAAAGTGATTAAGGACTTAAAGCAGACCCCTGTCACAGTGCAGCTACCTTACAGAAAGTGGCCAGGCTGTTTTCCATGTGGGCCCATGCCCCTGATATTCCTCACTCAGCAGGGCTTTCTGACCGGGGATGCCAGCCACCCTACCCCCGCCTCAGATCTTGGCTGGTAGCAGCTCCGCACTTCTCTGAGAAGGGTTTCCTGTGGTAGCAGGTGGGTCAGCAATTTTTGCTGCTCTGCAGCATCCACCCCTACTGCCCTTAGCCTCAGGAAGGAGCAAAGTGATTAAGGATTAACAGGAGCCCCAAGCACACCACATTTGCCTCATGGAAAAGTGGCCAGTTTTCCATGCAGATCCCTCCTCCTGTTACTCTTCACTGGGTGGGTCCCCCAGCACTCTGCCCCTCCCTGAACACTTCAGTCAGTGTTAGCTCTCCGTTTCTCTGGGGACAAAATCCCAGAGTCAACCCACAGCCCCTCCCCCATTGCAGCTGCAGTGATACTGCATGTATTAGCCTCCAGCTAGGGAAGGAACAAAGGGCCTGGTTGCATTGCTGGCACCTGCAACACACTGAAGCCACCCTATGGAGTGGAGCTGAGTCCTCTCCATAAGCCCCGACCCCCTGCTCATCACCAGGCAGTGCCTCTGGCTTAGGACCCCAGAACAACCCTCATCCCCAACTGAACATTCCCACGGGTAGTGGATCTGTGTTTCCCTGGGATGAAACACAAGTTCCACAAGAGGAATTAATTGTATAGCCCTTTTCACCCTGGGCAGGATGGGCTACCTGTGGATTGAAGAGAGACGTTGCCAGGGACTATAAAGATGTCAGGGGATACATAGCCTATGGTACAAGTTCTAGTCCAGTTAGTGGGGAGGCACTGGTGAACTGGTTGGCCACAAATATAAAAGGATCTGTGGGTTTTAAGATAAGTAAACTAATTGAGGACAAGATATGTTAATGGCAGCACAGGGAGGAATTTGCTTAGCCTTGGATGAAAAGTATTGCTTTTGGGTAAATCAATCAAGAAAAGTACAAGACAACATCAAACTCCTCTTAAATCATGCCTCCAGGTTATAGGAATGAGCCTCTCAGGGTTGGTTAGATTGGGAAGCAACCTGGAAATGGTTCTCTGGGTTCTTCCCTTTTTAGGACCACTTGTTACTCTCTGACTTTTGCTCCTTTTTGATTCATGTCTTCTAAATCTAATAACCTGATGTGTCTCCTCTCACCTTCAGGCCATCAAGTTCTGGATGATCCTCAGTGAGGGATACCGTCCTCTCAATATTGAAGAGGCACCCTTCTACAAGGGACTCCTAGACTGCCCATCAATGTGACAGGAAGGAGGCAAAATCCTGCCCCTGACTCCCTTGAACCTGGTTAGATACAGCTTTTACCAACCCATGGAGTCAACCTCCTGCCCTGAGAGCTAGCAAGAGGCCAAGACCCACAGAACCACCACTGTTCCTCTGTCAGCAGGAAGCAGTTACAGAAGATTGACCTTCATCCATTTTTCCCCCAAAGATTTGGGGTCTTGGGCTCTTGAGGGGGGAATGTTACATGTAGACAGGCATGAGTGGGGCAGGAGAGGGCTCCCCACTAATCAGGAATGTCAGGCATCAGGTGATGTTTCAACAATGATCACGTTGCCTCTCTAAAAATGATAATTCAGCAGTTGGTACCAGGGAGAGACAATCTCCTGTTGATCCACAGCTGTTAACATTAAAGTGTTAATTGAAAGCAGGCGCATGGGAGAAGCAAAAATGGCTTCCAAAAAAATCTCAGGTATTAGGCAAGTAAGCATTATGACAAAATGATGGAGTATGACCTTCCAGGGGCACTCCACCAGAAAAGGGAAGAAAGCCTCAGATGGGCATGAATACAACTTCCTAAACCCACTGTGTGTGCTGACTTCTCAAGGGCAAGGAGGCAACTGCACATGTGGGCAGCCCAGCCTAAGGGAAGAATCACCAGGAAAAGGTACAAGACGCCACAGGTGGGCCAGCCTATAAAGTCCTAGGAACAGAGTCAAACGGGACACTTGTACTTTAAGTCACCCACTTGGATCTCTTACGAGTACACTTTCCTGTCTCTCCTTCTCTAAAGCTTTTTAATAAACTTCCACTCCTGCTCTGAAACTTGCCTCAGTCTCTTTTTCTACTTTATGCCCCTTGTTTGAATTTTTTCTTCTGAGGAGGCAAGAATTGAGGTTGCTGCAGACCCACAGGGATTTGCTGCCAGTAACTGGGATACCTTCCACCACTAACAGTACTGCCCTTGTTGCCCTCAGACTAGGAAAGGAACAAGAAACCTGAAAATTTTACTCACACCACAGCTTCCCTAAAGAGAAGTGGACAGTCTATCTTCCCCCTGAGCCCCCTTCCCCCATGCTCATCACTAGACAGGGCCCCCTAACTTGGGCCCACAACACAGCTGCCCCACCCCGGGCTGATCACCCCAATTGGTAGTGGCTCTGCATTTCTTTGGGTGGATCCCCAAGGGACAAGTGAAAGATCCTCTGCCATTGCCACTGCAAAGGTCCCTACCCTAGCTGCTCTCAAGATTGAGAGGGAACATAAAGGGTGAGCTCACCTCAGGGCTGCGGTGTGCAGCCCAGGAGGGCTAAGCCAAGACCTGCAGCTAGCACTAGAGTTGCAGAAGAGCCCACACACTCAGAACACTGAGAGAGAGAGAGAGCACAGCTGCATACATAAGGAAATATAGAGGAGTTATGAGGCTGAGCAAGAGCCTACTGGCTGTTAAGCTTAAGTGCCACCTATTGGATCACAGGCCAAACATCAACACCAAAAATACTCTGCTAATATGTCCCCCACTGTGAAACCAAGGACAAGAATTTTGCTACAAATAAAGACCCAACACAAAGCCTTAGCCCCTTGAAAACATCCAGAAAAGAAGCCAACTTACTATACTGAAATAATATCACAAAGAAACACCAACCCACATGGATGAGGAAGAACAAGCACCAGAACTCTGGCAGCTCAAAAAGCCAGAGTGCATTCTTTCTTCCAAACAGCTGCACTAGTTCCCCAGCAATGGTTTCTAACCAGGCTGAAATGACAGAAATAGAATAGAAATAGAATTTGGATAGGAATGAAGATCTTCAAGATTCAGGAGGAAGTCAAAATCCAATCCAAGAATCTAAGGATTACAGTAAAATAATACAGGATTTGAAAGAGGATATGACCATTTTAAGAAATAACCTACTAAACTGATAGAGCTGAAAAACACACTACAGGAATTTCATAATACAATTACAAATATTAACAGCAGAATAGACCAAGTCAAGGAAAAAATATCAGAGCTCAAAGAGTGGTTCTCCAAACTAACTCAGTCAGACAAAAATAAAGAAGAAAGAATAAAAGACACTAACAAAACTCCCTGAGAAATATGGGATGATGAGAAGAGACCAAGTCTACCACTCATTGTTGTCTCTGAAAGAGAGGGGAGAAAACAAGCAACTTGCAAATCATATTTGAGGATACTGTCCATGAAAATTTTTGCAACCTTGCTAGAGAGACCAATGTTAAAATTTAGGAAATGCAGAGGACCCCTGTGAGATACTATACAAGATAACCATCCCCAAGACATATGGTCATCAGATTCTCTAAGGTTGAAATGAAAGAAAAAATATTAAAAGCAGCTAGAGAGAAGGGGCAGGTCACCTAAAAATGGAACTCCATCAGGCCAGAAGCAGACCTTTCAGCAGAAACCTTACAAGCCGGAAGAGACTGGGGACCTATTAATATATTCAGCATTATTATAAAGAAAAGAAACTGTAACCAAGAATTTCATACCCAGACAAACTAAGCTTCATAAGCAAAGGAGAAATAAGAACCTTTTTAGGTAAGCAAATACTAAAGGAATTGGTTACCAGCAGATCTGCCTTATAAGAGGTCCTTAATGGAGTGCTAAATATGGAAACAAAAGACCATTACCAGCCACCAATAAAACATATTTAAATACATAGACCATTGGCATTATAAGGCAACTACGCCATCAAGTCAGCATGATAACTAGCTAACAACACAATGACAAGATCAAATCTACACATATCAATATTAATCTTGAATGTGAACAGGAGAAATGTCCATATTAAAAGGCACAGAGTGACAAGTTGGATTAAAAAAAAAAAACAAAAACCCTACTCTATGCTTTCTTCAAGAGGCCCATTTCACATGCAATGACATCCATAGGCTCAAAATACAGGGATGGAGAAAAATCTATCAGACAAATGGAAAAAAAAAGAAAAAAAAGCAGAAGTTGCTATGTGAATTTCAGACAAAAGAGATTTTAAATTTTAAGCCAACAATGATAAAAAAAGACAAAAAAGGTATTACATAATGGTAAAGTATTCAATTCAATAAGTCTTAAGTATTCGAAATATATATGCACCAAACTAGGAGCATAAAATAAGCTCATAAAATAATCCAGATTCATAAAATAAGTTCTTAGATACCTACAAAGAGACTTAGATAACCATGCAATAATAGTGGGAGTATTTAACACCCCACTGACAATATTAAACAGATTATCAAAGCAGAAAACTAATGAAGATATTCGAGACCTGAACTCGACATTTCACCAAATGAAACTAACAGATATCTACAGAACTCCGCACCCAAAAACAGCAGAATATACATTATTCTCACCTGCACATAGCACACACTTTAAAATCAACCATATGATCAGCTATAAAAGAATTCTCAGGAAGAAAAAATCACACCAACCACATTTTCAGACCAATAAAATAAGCGATAAAAATAGAAATCAATGCTAGGAAGATCACCCAAAACCATACAATTACATGGAAATTAAACAATGTGCTCTTCAATAACTTTTGGGTAAACAATGAAATTAAGGCAGAAGTCAAGATTTTTTTAAACTAATATAAACAAAGATACAATATACCAGAATCTCTGTGACACAGCTAAAGCAGTGTTAATAGGAAAGTTTACAATGCTAAATGCCCAAATCAAAAAGTCAGAAAGATCTCAAGTTAACAACCTGACATCACAGCAAGAGGAACTAGAGAAACAACAAACCAACCCCAGAGCTAGCAGAAGACAAGAAATAACCAAAATCAGAGCCAAACTGAAGGAAATTAAGATGTGAAACAACATACAAAAGATTAACAAAATCAGAAATTGATTATTTGAAAGAATAAATAAGATAGATGTCTTGCTAGATACACTAATTAAAAAAGAAGATCCAAATAAACACAATCAGAGATGACAAAAGGGGGCATTACCACAGACCCCAAAGAAATACAAAAAAAAACATCAGAAACTATTATGAACACTTCTGTGCACACAAACTGGAAAACTTAGAAGAAATGGATAAATTCCTGAAAACATACAACCTCCCAATACTGAAACAGGAAGAAATTCAGTGAACAGACCAATAATAAGTTCTGAAGTTGAATCAGTAATAAAAAGCTAAAAAGCCTACCAACCAGAAAAATCCCAGGTCCAGATGGATTTACAGCTGAATTCTACCACATGAATAAGGGAAAGCTGGTACTATTCTTACTGAAACTATTCCAAAAAATTGAGGAAGGTTTGACTCCCCCATAACCCATTTTATGAGGCCAGCATCATCCTGATACCAAAACCTGGCAAAAACACAACAAAAAAGGAAAACTTCAGGCCAATATCCTTGATGAATATAGATGCGAAATTCCTCAACAAAATACTAGCAAACCCAACCCAGTAGGACATCAAAAAGCTAATCCACTATGAGCAAGTAGGCTTTATCCCTAGGATGCAAGGTTGGATTAACATACACAAATCAATGTGTTATTTGTCACATATAAAGAGCTAAAAACAAAAACCACATTATAATCTCAATAGACGCAGAAAAGGCTTTTGATAGAATTCAGCATCTCTTCATGTAAAAAACCCTCAGTAAACTAGGCATTGAGGGAACATACCTCAAAACAATAAGACCCATTTGTGACAAACCTACAGCCAACATCATACTGAATGGGAAAAAGCTAGAAGCATTTCCCTTGAGAACCACAACAAAACAAGCATGCTCACTTGTACTATGCCTATTCAATACAGTAAAGGAAGTCCTAGCCAGAACAATCAGGCAAGAGAAAGAAATAAAAGGCATCCAAATAGGAAGAGAAAAAAATCAAATTATCTCTGTTTGCAGATGATATAATTTTATACCTAGAAAACGTGAATTCCATAGTACACAATGGAATACTGCACAGCTATAAAAAAGAATGAAATAATGTCCTTTGCAGCAACATGGGTGGAGCTGAAGGCCATTATCCTAAGCGAACTAATGCAGGAACAGAAAACCAAACACTGCAGGTTCTCACTCATAAGTGGGAGCTAAACATTGAGTACACGTGGACACAAAGAAGGGAACACAGAGATGCTGGGGCTAACTTGAGGGTGTAGGTTGGGAGGAGGGAAAGGAAAAAGAAACTACCTGTTGAGTACTGTGCTTATTACTTGGGTGATGAAATAATATGTACACTAAACCCCTGTGACATGCAATTTATCTATAGAACCAACCTGCACGTGTACCCCAAAACTAAAATAAAAGTTAAAATAATGTAAACAAAAATATGAAAGGAATTTCTTCAAATATTCCTCTTTATAGAGTTTAGGATTCTGAATTATATTATTGTTTTAGGTACTTGAAAAAGTTAAAATCAACAATAAAGGCAAAAATAAAATAGAAAGAAACATAACTATGTATCAAATAGATAACTAAAAGTTAAAAAAGAATTAATCCAGTGTCACAAGCACATATGTATTAACATTTGTACCAGATATGACATTTGAATACAGAAGGTTATATAAAACCACAAATGAAAATAGAGTCTTTTACGTTTTTCATTCTCTTAGGTCAGGTTGTTCAGAAGCAGAGTGTGAGATGAGATTTGTGTGCCCGTTGCCTATTAAAAGGATATTCTCAGGAAAATTCTGTATGGGAATGAGGGAAGAAGGATAGTAAAGGAAAGCAAGTTAGTAAGGAGATGATTTCTGATACAGCTTAGCCACAGCTTGAATCCACGTGGCCATCTGAAGCATAAACTATACCACAGAATTTGCCCTGCCTAGACACATTGTAGGAGTTGCAGGGAGCCTGGGCTTTTATACACTGTATCCATCAGTGACTGGATACAGGCTATTTGAGGGGGAGGCATGTAACTCTCAGGTAACCTTGGAGAAATGGATCCAATTGTCCATGAGCAATCCTCCAGAAAAGACTGTTACCAGCAACACCTACAACAGCTGGATTTGGGGATGCAAACCAGTGAAAATGATTCCTGAGATCTCGGCAGGACTCCAACAGCCTCTGCAATACCCATATATAAGTATCTATGGGTTAAGGTCCTCCTACAATTTTGTTCTAAGGAAAGCATAGTGTGCAGTCTATCACAATCTAAATGCTATGATAATCATAATGATAATGATGAGAATGATAATGATGATGATTATTATACTGTGGGAACTTAAAATGTGTCATATTTTTCCCATAAGAGTTTTGCATGTGTTAACTACTTTAATTCTTATACCAACCGTATGATGGAGATGCTATTATTATCCTTATTTTTACAGATGAAAAAGCTGAGGCTCAGAGTGTGAAGTTGCACAGACAATAGCAGATGGAGATTTGAACCCAGCCAGTTCAGATGTTGGGCTATAACCTGAATTCCAACTGATTGAATTGAGATAACATCAGATGAAAAGGCAGCTATCTCCAGAAAGGACATGAGGGAGGCAGGTGAGCTATCAGAGGCAATGGATGAGAAATCTATCCAGTGATACTCTATGCTGAGTACTGCTCAATCAAGTCATAATGTTTAAATGGGACAGAGTCAGAAGCAGATTCTCAGAGTTCCACACAAAAGCCAGTATGAACAGGTCTTTGAAGAACAGAAGTAGGAGCAACAGAGGAAGGTGGAAAGAGAAAGAAGGTAAGGAGAGGGTGAATCACACACATATATATATAAGCCTATGCCAGGAGATAGAGTGGGGCAGGAATTCTAAAGGGACTGGCAAGTAAACTGAGTCACTAGCCTGGGACTGCCTAAGGTTGTTATTGGGACACTTGTCTTGCTGTGACACACCAAATCATATTTTAGTTCTTGTAATATATTTTTATTATATTAAATCCTCACCAACATATTACCCTTTTTTGCTAATTGAATGAATAAAAAAGGTAAATTCCACCTGATGACCTGGGTGTCTCATTTTATCAGATAAGGAGGCCAAATAATCATTCATGTTTCCTTTTATACCTTAGCTGTTAGGAGGCATGAAACTAAATTTAGTTTTATGGGTGGAAACAATTTTATTCATGGATTCCAATAAAATATTATATCTATAAAAGTGTTGCATGTGACACTTCTTTTTATCATTAATTGTTCTGCTTTAATATGGGTTTAACATTTTAAGTTTCTTAAAGTATGCACAGTATAAACTCCAAATAGCTATGTGGGAGAGATATAGATATTGTGTTATTTTATATCAAATCTTGGTGTAAGAATATATGACAAAGTAAAGCAATAGACATAAAACAAAATATTATTGGGTAAGAACATGTGATAGAGACAGTGGAATGATTTACATACTTAGAAAACCACACAGCCTATTAAAATGAGGCCAAGAGTGCCTAGGAAACTATTTCCTTGTATAGCAAAAGCAAAATGCTTGATATTAGGAAATAGGATGGTAGAAGTTCATACTGGTTGTGACAATTCCTATTATGTAACTTTTAATATAACCAGCTATTGTAAAAAATAAAAGGATAAGAGTAAATGCAAAGTAACCAATTAATTACATTAAATTCAACTTGACAATATTGGGACTCTGTCACTTAGTGCAGAAATTATGAACTCTAAAATATTCTCCTTGGAAATATGTGAAACATCAATGATATGCAACCTCAGCTAAGAGTGCCTGAAGTCTGGAAATTTCCAGATAATCTATATAGACCAATAAAGAAGGAAAATTATAATCTTTCCCAAATCTTAGCTAATCAAAATTTTTAGGGAATTACATTTGTTCTTTTCATATTTTTATATTAACTGAGTTTACAAGCTGGACTTGGTGGTGCATGCCTGTAATCCCAGCTACTTGGGAGGCTGAGGAAGGAGAATTGCTTGAACCTGGGAGGTGGAGGTTCTGGTGAGCCGAGATCACGCCATTGCACTCCAGCCTGGGCAACAAGAGTGAAACTTCGTCTCAAAAAAAAAAAAAAAAAAAAGAAAAGAAATGTTTTTTCTTGCTACAGGCACCTTTGCAAAACACTCAACACAATGCTTAACCCACAATAAAAATGTTCTATTAATGTAAAATTACTATTACTATTGATATCATGGTTGGTCCATCCATTGTAAAGTGAAATGCAGAAAGACTAAGTGATTGAAGACTTCTTTATATTTAACCCAAGTTATTTTTTCTATTATAAAGTTTTTTTCATATTTATTATATGAGTACAATTTTTAAAAAATACAAAGAAGAAAAGAGTAATCAATAGATAAATAAATAATAGATGGGCAACCTTTAGTTGTGTTTTAAGAAATTTAGGTTTTAAAATTTCTTCTTTCCTTAAAAGCATGCAAAACATTTCCACACATATTCATCATCCATCTGCACAACAGTTTGCTGTAATAATGGGCAGTTACTGTTCTCAGCACATAGAAGGGAAAACATACAAAGGTTAAGTGACTTGCTTACTTGGCAAGAACAGAATTAGAACTTCTGTCACTTGGCATTTGACTCTTTCACCATGTGGCCTAAGACCATTTTTCTACTAAACATTATTACCTACAAGTCACTAATACATTTGTGAACATCAATCATCACCACTTAGATTGATTTAGGTCCTTAAAATGTGTGTGTGGTACCATTTCTTACCTCTTTGTCCTAATAACTAAAAACCTTGATTAGCTGAAATGTGCTCTTAATTTCACCTAAATTTCAAATTTTCACCCATGATACTCTTTGAAGGTATTATTTAACTCTGAAAGAGAAATGAGACTAACCTAAAGGGTAGACACAGTCTTGCAAAGAAAATTACAAACCTAACACTCTACAAGAGAGATCAGCCAGCTCTCACTCATCTCCTGCTTACAAATTAACACAAAGCTAGATTCTAATAGTAGTCATGGAAATGGGTACAGATATTAGATTTAGGTTACATTTTGGAAGTAGAATTGGAAGAGAACTTGTAAAAGAAAGAAGGTAAATCCCAACTTCAGGCCTGGGCAGCAGGGTGAAATGTGCAGTCACTTCCTGAGATGAGGAAAATAGTAAGAGTAGGTTTAAGGAACAGAAATAAAGAATTTGGCTTGGGAAATATTAAATTTAAGGGGAAATTTCATCCAAGTGGAGATATCATATAGACAGTTATACATCTTAGACTGAAAGAAGAGTGAGCAGAGTCAGAGATAGAAATATGAAAGTCAACTGGGTGTCAGAGAACTAGATGGGATCATTAGATAGAGTTCAGATTGAGATTTCTGAGGACTGAGAATTGGAAGCACTGAGTCAAGGGGATCCTATGGAGAGATGGTGGAGTCAGGGAAGCAGGAATACAGTGTAGTGTCTCAGAAGCCAAGGGATGAAAGCATTTAAAGATAAGTTCCCCAAATAACGATCAACTCTATCAAATGATACTAAGAATTCAAGTAAGATGACAGCCTTGCCTGTTGGGTTTTGCAGCATTATATCTATTAATGATCCTGGAAAGTGATACTGCTGTTGGAAATGAAATTCTAATTGAAATCAGTCGAGAATATATGACAAATGAGAAATTGGGGACAGAGAATAAACAACCAATTCTAGTAGCTCTGCAAAAACAGTGGAGAAGAGAAAAAGGACAGTAGCTGGAGGAGCATGTGGGATTGAGTGTTTTGGTTTTGTGGGTGTTTTTTGTTGTTGTTTAGTTAAATGTGTGTGTGTGTGTGTTTTTGTTGTTAAACATGAGATATAGTGCAGCATGTTCATATGCTGTTGAGAATAATGTAATAGAGAAAACTGATAGTATAGTGGTAAGGAGGAATAACTCTAGGAGCAAAGTCCTTGAGTAGAAGAGTAGCATCAAAGTGTACAAGCGATATATCAGTTACAATTAGAAGCATGAATAATTCAGCTACTAAAATATGAAAGAAGGCAGAGTACACCAGTATAGATACAGGTGGTTTTGTAAATTTTGGTGGGGAAAAATGAAGAAGGTCTCTTCTGTTTGTCATTATTTTATTAGTTAAATGAGAAGAAAGGGCATCAGAGTGAGTTGAATGAAAGGGAAGTTGTGGAAGAGATGTGAAATAGTGGTCTTGGAGAATGGGAGAATGAACTGACTAGAAGAAGTTGCAGTATTGCCAGATAGTGCTGGGAAATCATAGCATGGTTCTGTTCTTTCTTCCAACCACTTTCTCAGACATGGGCGCAGAAAAAGTGGACAGTTGGATTTAACCAAGGCTGCAGCTTGCCAATGAATATGGTGACAGGAGAGAAAGGCAGCAGAATTAGGAGTGCATGAAAAGGAGTAATTATAGTAAGATAAAGGGATCTAAACTGGATAAAGAGATAAATATATATTCATATTAATGAAAAAGTCAATAGTGAATGGATTGGAGATACCAGCTGGTTCAAGCATTGAAATTCTACAGTCTTTATTTCCCTTTCTCCAATGTTATTATTAGCTTCATAACACAAGTTTTCTTAGGAATGCGACCATCATATCATACTGTATTAAAATGATGACAGTCTACATTAAAATGATACTAATTTGGTAGAAACTCAGTTATACTGTTTTTAGACAAATATTTATAAACTTTCAGTTATGTTTTAAAAAACGTAAGGTCCAATAAAACCAGCATGACCAGTTTCCCTTGCTCAGTACCTAAATCTTTATTGACGTCTGTCTGAAACTCTCTATCCAAATAAATCCCAAAGCACTTTGCAATCTTTTTTTCCATAGTGTTTCTTTTATTCATTCCCTTCCTGTCAGGTTCATCTCAGACCCATAAGCATACAATCTTCACCTAAAGGCTCTCCAGACTATGCTGACTTTCAAGATTAACCTTTGGACCCCCTTACACATGCTCCATTTGCAACCTAAATGTGTCTCAAACACAGCTAAATTGTCTTATTTTATGTCCTACTATAAACGTTCACATCTATGTAATACATTCAGCTTAATCTGAAATTCCCTGGGCTTTTACACTGCTTTATGTCTTTCCCTTTCCTTCCTGTTTTCATCCCATATCCCATCCTGTATCTGCCAAAACCTGCCCCTGGAAAATTCAGAGGTGTCCATCGTGCATTTGGTGAGCTGTGAGGGAGAGATCTTGAGAACCCTGGACACTAGGGAACCACAACTGGCTGGCAAAGTGTTTCTTTGGCAGCTGTGGTTTGGAAACACTTCACAGGCTGTTTCTTGTAAGCTGGGCAGAGATTGCTTTTTTAGAAAAGTCCCTCCTTGTCAACTGCTTGTTGGCTGGCCTCTGTGCAAATTAAAGCATGATCCTTCAGAAGAAGGCAGTAGAAATTTGTTAGGGAATCATTTATTAAATGAGAGAACAGTTATAATTTTGTGAATTCATATCTTGAAACCAACTTCCTTTTCTTCTTTCAAACATATGGGATGAATAAAGAAACAAGTTTAGTGATTAAGCTGAATTTACTTGCCATCTCCTCCTGCCTGCCGCCCACCCCGCAAAAAAAAAACCCATATTTTAAAGGGAAAAAAGGCCTTTGTTTATTTAGGCCATGGTGTTTTGACGGCATAGTTGGAATTGCTGATGATCTGGCTAAATCTCTCAGAAGTCTAAGGCAGAGTGAGACACAAATACATGAGATAACAAGTTACTTATATTTGGTAAAGTATGCTGGAGTTGTTTTTTAGATCTATAGAATAAAGAATGTGATCAGATGTCAGGCCATGAACTCTTAGCCTAAACTAGAGGACACATACTGTAAAGGTCAAAGGAAGTATTAGGAAACCTGCTGATCTCCCAGGTTCTACACAAGAAACATTTATTTGTACTGTCTTTCCTTTGGTGGGATAAAAGTGATGGGCAAAAAAAGACATAGTGCAAAGATATTGATGGGAGGCCTTTTCTGAATAAAAGATGTTTCTAAGAGGCTGCAAACTGGACACTGAGAAGTATGTCACTATTTCCTTCCACATGTTCACAAGAACCCAAGCAACAAAGCTGGTTCCCTCTTTGTTTCAGGTAAGGCAAGAGTCAGTGTGACTCAGGATAGAAAGTCACCCTTGGGAAAGTGAAAACAGACTAACCGAAAGGATTGCAAGATCTGAAGGAAGTCATATCAGGGCACATAAGGATGACAGAATAACCCACAGAATGTATACAGTTCACCACTTTCTAATTAGTGGTGATACAGACAGGAGAGAGGGAAATAATGGATAGAAGAGGGCGGTTCCCTGGCAAAGGCCTCACCCTCAAGCCTGGAAACCCTTGACCCTAAATAGGAACAGGCATTTCTGCTTTCACCCCCAAATGTAGCCTTTTGGCCAGCCATGCCCCCCAGCCTGTACCCATATAAACCCCAAACCCCAGGCTCCAAGAACAGAAGAGCAGATGAGCAGATGAGCAGAAGAGCAGAGGAGCAGAAGAGTGGTGCGGCAGACAAAAAGAGAAGAGAAGGAGCATCTGAACGTACAGACGAGTTTGGCTGGGGGTGGTCAGAGAGATCGGCTGGGGGTGGTCAGAGAGATCAACCGCGGGACAGCTGAACTCCAGGGGAAAATCATCTTCCCACTCCATCCCGTTTCCAGCTTCCCCATCCATCCCGCTGACAGCCATCTTCATTTGGCAATAAAATATCCACATTTACCATCCTTCAATTTGTCTGTGTGACCTGATTCTTCCTAGATGCTAGACAAGAACCCAGGTATCAAGAAGTCATTGAGCTGGTTAACACTTAAGCCGTCTGCGGACAGCAGAGCAAAAAGAGCACTGTAACATGCCCACTGGGGCTTTGGGTTGACTGTGGCCCACAGTCAACCACCGCTAGACACTACTGTGAGGCGGGAGCCCAGAAACGCCCACCCCGGCTCCTGCACCTGCCCGTCTGCATGCTCCCCCTCCCAAAAGGGGTTTGAGCATGCAGCAACCAAACAGATGAGCCACACCCCTGTCACATGTCCTGTGAGGGGAGTTATGAAACTCTCCATTTCAGTAGTTTCAATACCATACAGGGCAAAGTGTCAGCCCAGTGACAATGGCATGATGTGGGCCTTGCCTTCTACAAAAATGGAAAGTTCTGCAAACTGAGCAATTTCTCCTCTCTTATATTTGGTAACTTTAGGAAGTAATGTTAATTATCATATTGTTAGAAAGTGCTCTAGTAGAAAGCAATCAGAAACCTGGAGCGAGTGTTTGCTTTGTTTTCTTATATTATTTTTAGAAAACTCTACCATAGACTAAATTCAACAAAAGTGATACCATAAATATAGGTGGGTACACACACACACAAACACACACATACATACACACACACACATATGTCCTGTCTTTGTGCCAGTGCCATAGTCTTAATTACCATAGCTTTAGAGTAAATTTTCTTTTTCTTCTATTAAAAATTATTCGAGCTACTTTAGATATTTTGTACTGCCATATAAATTTTAGAGTCTACTTGTCAATTTTTACAAAAAAAAAAGACTACTGGGATTTTGATTAGGATAATATTGAAACGATAGACTAATTTGTGAAAAGACGACAGCTTAACAATATTGGGTCATCCCACACATGAATATGCTATATCTCTACATTTATTTATGCTTTTTAAAATTTCTTGCAGCAAAGTTTCACAGCTTCTTGGAGAAGTGCAGCAAGATGATGGAATAGAAGGTTCCACTTATCTTCTCTGCCCCCGCTCTCAAGGACACCAATTTAACAACTATCTACACAAAAAAACACCTTTAGAAGAACCAAAAATCAGATAAGCCCTCATAGTACCTGGCTTTATCTCAACATCACTGAAAGAAGCACTGAAGAAATAGAAAAAACAGTTCTAAATTGTGGATGCCTCCCCTTCCTGCTCCCCGACCTTCCACAGCAGTGCAGCTGTGTAGTGCAGAGAGCCTCTCTGGGTGCAGGGGGAAGGAGAACACAGCAATTGTGAGGCACTAAACTCAGTGCTGTTCTGTTAAAGCAGAAAGGAAAACCAGATCAAACTCAGCTGATGCCCACCCAGAGAGGGAGCATTTAAACCAGCTCTGGCCAGAGGGAAATTGCCAATCCCAAAAAACCTCATCACCATGAGCTACAGTGCTCTGTGTCTCCAAATAAACTTGAAAGTCAGTCTAGACCATAGAGACTGCAACATTTAGACAGGTCCTAGTGCAGAACTAGGCTCAGAGACAGTAGTTTGTGGGGGCATGTGACCTACTGAGACACCAGCTGGGGTGGCTAAGGAAGTACTGACATCACCCTTCCTCCCCTAACCCAAGGCTGCACAGCTCACACCTCCATCCCTTCCTTTCACATGAGAAAGGAGGGAAGAGTGGGGAATACTTGGATACCAGATTATCCACTTTGATACCAGCTATCATCTGGATAGGGCATCAGCCATAGTTGTGAGGCCCATGTTTCCTAGCTCCTGGATGGCATATCTAGACATGTTCTGGGCCAGAAGGGAACCCACTATCTTCAAGGAAAAGGATCCAGTCCTGGCAGCATTTATCCACTGCTAACTGAAGAGCCCTTGGACACTGAATAACCAGCAGTAATACCCAGATACCATGCTGAGGGCCTTGGGTGAGCCTATGAGACTTACTTGCTTCTGGTACCAGCATGGCCACAGGAAGGGAGTCCCTGACTCTAGGATTTGACTTTTGGATTGCATTTCTGGACCTGCCCTGAGCCAGAGGGGAGCCCACTGCCCTGAAGGGTGAGTCCCAGGCCAGCTACCATTCATGACAAGCTGGCTTAAGAGCCACTGGGACTTAAAGGAACATTAGAGGTAGTCTTGTAGTATTCCCTGTGGCCTGGAGTGGTGGTGGCTATGAAGCGAGGTTCCTCTGCCTTTGGAAAGTGGAGGGAAGAGTGAGAAGGACTGCATCTTATGGTTTGAGTGCCAGCTCGGCTGCAATACGATAGAATACCACGTAGGCTTCTACAGTTTTTATTCTAGTCCCTGATTCCTAGATGGCACCTCTGGACCCATCTGGGTCCTGGGAGACTTCACTATCCTGAAGGGAAGGAAACAGGCTTGCATGGCTTTGCCACCTGCTAACTGTAGAGCTCCAGGGCTCCGAGTGAACATAAGTAGTAGCCAGAGAGTGGTTACAGTAGGCCTTGGACAAGACCCAGAGCTATTCTAGCTTCAGGTCTCACTCAGCACAGTCACAGTGGTGATGGACAAAAGGGTGGTTTTGTCACTCCACCCCTAGCCTTAGATGGCTTAGAACAAAGAGAGACTCTGTATGTTTGGGTAAAAGTAAGGGAATAGAACAAGAGTCTTTGCCTGGTAATCCAGAGAATTCTCCTGAATCTTATCCAAGATCATCAAAGTGGTACTTTTATGAGTCTGCAAGAACAACTGGGCTTGGGGTGTTCTTGCAGTCTCATAGAGGTACTCATAGAGGTTCTTGGGGTATCTAAAGCAGTCCTTTCAAATATCTGGAAAGCCATCCCAAGAAGGATAGCTACAAATAAGTCCAATGAAGACCATAATAAATAACTAACCCTTTAATGTCTAGTCATGGAGGAACATCTACTAGAACCAACACTATTTAGGAAATCGTGACCTCACAAAATGAACTGAAAAGGCATCAGGGACCAACCTGGCATAAACAGAGACATGTGAGCTTTCAGACAGAGAATTCAAAATAGCTGTATTGAGGAAATTCAAAGAAATTTAGTATAACACAGAAAAGGAATTCAGAATCCTATGAGATAAATTTAAGAAAGAGACTGGAATAATTAAAAAGAATCAAGCAGAAACTCTGAGTGAAAAATGCAATTGGCATACTGAAGAATTCATCAGAGTCCTTTAATAGCAGAATTGATCAAGCAGAAGAAAGAATCAGTGAGCGTGAAGATAGGCTACTTGAAAATACACAATCACAGAAGATAGAAGAAAAAAAAACACAATGAAGCACACCTATAGGATCTAAAAAATAGCTTCGAAGGGCAAATCTAAAAGTTATTGGCCCTACGGAGGAGATAGAGAAAGAAATAGGGGTAGAAAGTTTATTAAAAGCAATGATAACAGAAAACATCCCAAACCTAAAGAAAGATATCAATATCTAAGTATAAGAAGGTGATAGAACACCAAGAAGATTTTCACAAAGAAGACTACCTCAAGGGAGTTAATCATCAAATTCCCAAAGATCAAGGATAAAGAAAGGATCCTAACAGTAGCGACATAAAAGAAACAGATAACATATAATGGAGCTCCAATACATCTGGCAGAGACTTCTCAGTGGAAACCTTATAGGCCAGGAGAGAGTGGCATGACATATTTAAAGTGTGGAAGAAAAAAAAATTACCTTACAATAGTATACCAGGCAAAAATATCCTTCAAACATGAAGGAGAAATAAAGTCATTTCCAGACAAACAAAAGCTGAGGAACTTCATCAATATCAGAACTATAAGAAGTGCTAAAGGGAGTACTTCAATCAGAAAAAAAGTACATTAGTGAGTAATAAGTAATCGCCTTAAGGTACAAAACTCAATGCTGATAGTATATAGAAATACACAGAATATTATAACATTGTAACTGTGGTGTGTAAAGTATTCTTATCCTAAGCAGAAACACTAAGCAATGAACCAATTACAAACAGTTAACTACAAAGACTTTTCAAGACACAGTCAGTACAACAAGATATAAATAAATAGAAACAACAAAAAGATTAAAACTGGGGGAGATGAAGTAAAGGCATGTAGTTCTTATTAGTTTTCTTTTTGCTTCTTTGTTTATGCAGTGTTAAGTTGGTATCAGGTTAAAGTAATGGGTTATAAGATAGTATTTTAAAGCCTCATGGTACTTTCAAACCAAAAATGTACAATGGACACACAATAAGTAAAAAGTGAGAAATTAAATTATATCACCAGAGAAAATCACCTTTACTAAAAGAAGACAGGGAGAAAAAAGAAGGGAAAGAAGACAACAAAAACAATTAACAAGCAACTAACAAAATGGCAGGAGTAAGTCCTTGTTTATTAATAGTAACATTGAATGTAACTGACTAAATTCTCCATTTAAAAGACAGAGTGGCTAAATGGATGAAAAAACATGACACATTAATCTGTTGCCTACAAGAAACACACTTCACCTATAAAGACATACATACAGACTAAACACAAAGGGATGGAAAAAGATATTCCATGCTAACGGAAACCAGAAAAGAGCAGAAGTCACTATGCTAAGATCAGACAAAATAGACTTCAAGATAAAAACTATAAGAAAAAACAAAGGAGATTACCATATAATGATAGAGGGGTCAATTCATCAAGTGGATATAACAATTTTAAATATATATTCACCCAACACTGGAGCACACAGATGTATAAAGGAAATATTATTAGAGGTAAAGGGAGAGACCCCAATACAAGAAAAGTTGGAGACTTTAACACCTTACTTTCCACATAGGACAAATATTCCAGACAGAAAATCATCAAAAAAGCATCAAATTTAATCTCCACTAAAGACCAAAGGGATCTAATAAATATTTACAGAACATTTCATCCAATGGATGCAGAATACACACTTTTCCTCAGCACATGAATTATTCTCAAGAATAAACCATATGTTATGTTACAAAAAATATTAAAACATTCCAAACAAATTGAAATAATATCAAGCATCTTTTCTGACCACATAAAATAAAACTAGCAATTAATAACAACAGAAATTTTGGAAATTATACATGACAATTAAACAATGTGCTTCTGAATGACCAGTGGTTCAATGAAGAAATTAAAAGGGAAATTGAAAACTTTCTTGAAACAAGTGACAGTGGAAACACAATATAGCAAAACCTGTGGGATACAGCAAAAGCAATACTAGAAGGGAAGTTTATACCTATAAGTACCTACATCAAAAAATAGAAGAAAATACTTCAAATAAATAATCTAATGATGAATCTTAAAGAGCTAGAAAAGCAAAAACAAGCCAAATCCAACATTAGTAGAAGAAAAGAAATAAAAATCAGAGCAGAAATAAATGAAACTGAAATGAACAAAACAATACAAAGGACCAATGAAACAAAAAGTTGGTTTTTTGAGAAGTTAAACAAAATGGACAAATATTTAGCCAGATTAACTAAGAAAAAAGAGAATATCCAAATAAATAAAATCAGAACTGAGGAGACATTACAACTCATACTTCAGAAATTCAAAGGATAATCAGTGGCTACTACCAGCAACTATATGCCAATAAGTTGGAAAATCTGAAAGAGGCCATTATCCTCAGCAAACTAAAGTGGGAACAGAAAACCAAATACCACATGCTCTCACTAATAAGTAGAAGCTAAATGATGAGAACATGTGGACACAAAGAGGAGAAAAACACACTGGGGCCTGTTGGAGGGTGAAGGGTGGGAAGAAGGAAAGGATCAGGAAAAATAATAGATACTAGGCTTAATACCTGTAATAATCTGTACAACAAACCCCCAAGAGGCAAGTTTACCTATGTGACAAACCTGCACATATACCCCTGAACTTAAAATAAAAGTTAAAAAAGGAAGAAAATGACAAATCTCTAGATATATAAAACCTACCAAGACTGCTCCAGGAAGAAATACAAAATCTAAATAGAAAATAAGAAGTAACAAATTGAAGCTGTAATAAAAAGTCTCCCAGCAAAGAAAAGCCTGAGATCCAATGGCTTCACTGCTGAATTCTACAAAATATTTAAAGAAGAATTAATACTGATCCTATTCATACTATTCTAAAATATACAAAAAAAGAGGAAGAAATAGTTCCAAACTCATTCTACAAAGACATTATTACCCTGATTACTAAAACCAAACAAGGACACATCAAAAAAAAAACTACAAGCTAATATCTCTGGTGAATATTGATGCAAAAATCCTTAACAAAATACTAGCAAATATAATTAAACAATACATTAGAAAGACCATTCATCATGACCAAGTGAGATTTATCCCTGGGATGCAAGTATGGTTCAACATACACAAATCAATCAATGTGACACATTACAATTGAAATCATATGATCATTTCAATTGATGGTGAAAAAGCATTTGATAAAATTCAACACCCCTCCATGATAAAACCCTAAAAAAACTGGGGATAGAAGGAACATAACTCAACCTAATAAAGGCCATAAATGACAGACCTACAGCTAGTGTCATATTGAATGGGGAAAAACTAAAAGACTTTTCTGTAAGATCTGGAAAAAACAAGGATGCCCACCATCACCACTGGTACTCAACATACTACTGGAAGCCTTAGCTAGGGCAATCAGACAAGGGAAAGACATTAAAAGCATCCAAATTGGAAAGGAAGAAGTCAAATTATCCTTGCTTGCAGATGATATTGTCTTAAATTTAGAAAAATCTAAAGACTCCAAAAAAAAACTATTAGAACTGATAAACAAAATAAGCAATGTTACAGGATACAAAATCAACATACAAAAATCACTAGCATTTCTATATGCCAACAGTGAACAATCTGAAAAAAGAAAACAAAAAAGTAATATCATTTACAGTAGTAACACATAAAATTAAATATCTAGGAATTAACCAAAGAAGTGAAAGATCTCTATAACGAAAACTATAAAACACTGATGAAAGAAATTGAAGAGGACACCGAAAATGGGAAAATGTTCTGTGTTCAAGGATTGGAAGAATCAATATTGTTAAAGTGTCCAAACTACCCAAAGAAATCTACATATTAGATGTAATCCCCATCAAAATACCAATGACATTCTTCACAGAAATAGAAAAACAAAATCCTAAAATTTATATGGAACCAAAAAGGATCCAAAATAGCCAAAGCTATCCACAGCAAAAGTGGAAGAATCTCTGATGGCCAGTGATGATGAGCATTTTTTCATGTGTTTTTTGGCTGCATAAATGTCTTCCTTTGAGAAGTGTCTGTTCATATCCTTCACCCACTTTTTGATAGGGTTGTTTGTTTTTTTTCTTGTAAATTTGTTTGAGTTCATTGTAGATTCTGGATATTAGCCCTTTGTCAGATGAGTAGGTTGCAAAAATTTTCTCCCATTCTGTAGGTTGCCTGTTCACTCTGATGGTAGTTTCTTTTGCTGTGCAGAAGCTCTTTAGTTTAATTAGATCCCATTTGTCAATTTTGGCTTTTGTTGCCATTGCTTTTGGTGTTTTAGATATGAAATCCTTGCCCATGCCTATGTCCTGAATGGTATTGCCTAGGTTTTCTTCTAGGGTTTTTATGGTTTTAGGTCTAACATGTAAGTCTTTAATCCATCTTGAATTAATTTTTGTATAAGGTGTAAGGAAGGAATCCAGTTTCAGCTTTCTACATATGGTCAGCCAGTTTTCCCAGCACCGTTTATTAAATAGGGAATCCTTTCCCCAATGCTTGTTTTTCTCAGGTTTGTCAAAGATCAGATAGTTGCAGATATGCGGCATTATTTCTGAGGGCTCTGTTCTGTTCCATTGGTCTATATCTCTGTTTCGGTACCAGTACCATGCTGTTTTGGTTACTGTAGCCTTGTAGTGTAGTTTGAAGTCAGGTAGCATGATGCCTCCAGCTGAATGGCGATCATTAAAAAGTCAGGAAATAACAGGTGCTGGAGAGGATGTGGAGAAATAGGAACATTTTTACACTGTTGATGGGACTGTAAACTAGTTCAACCATTGTGGAAGTCAGTGTGGCTATTCCTTAGGGATCTGGAACTAGAAATACCATTTGACCCAGCCATCCCATTACTGGGTATATACCCAAAGGATTATAAATCATGCTGCTATAAAGACACATGCACACATATGTTTATTGCAGTGCTGTTCACAATAGCAAAGACTTGGAACCAACCCAAATGTCCAGCAATGATAGACCGGATTAAGAAAATGTGGCAC
Source organism: Pan troglodytes (assembly GCF_028858775.2). Classification (NCBI taxonomy): domain Eukaryota; kingdom Metazoa; phylum Chordata; class Mammalia; order Primates; family Hominidae; genus Pan; species Pan troglodytes. Next base: position 70,595,867 of record NC_072402.2, read on the forward strand.
ATATACACCATGGAATACTATGCAACCATAAAAATTGATGAGTTCATGTCCTTTGTAGGGACATGGATGAAACTGGAAACCATCATTCTCAGCAAACTATCACAAGGACAAAAAACCAAACACTGCATGTTCTCACTCATAGGTGGGAACTGAACAATGAGAACACATGGACACAGGAAGGGGAACATCACACACTGGGGACTGTTGTGGGGTGGGGGGAGGGGGAGGGATAGCATTAGGAGATATACCTAATGCTAAATGATGAGTTAATGAGTGCAGCACACCAACATGGCACATGTATCATGTATACATATGTAACAAACCTGCAAAAAGAAAAAACATGTTCCCTTAAAAAAAAATAGTGGAAGAATCACATTACCTGACTTCAAATTATACTAAAGAGCTATAGTAACCAAAACAGCATTGTAGTGGCATAAAGACAGACAAATCGAACAATGGAACAAAATGAAGAACCAAGAAACAAATTCACACATCTACAGTGAACTCATTTTTGAAAAAGGTACCAAGAACATACACTGGGCAAAAGAGAATCTCTTTGATAGATGGTGCTAGGAAAACTGAATATCCATGCAGAGAAATGAAACTACACCATCTCTTACTATACACAAAAATAAAAATTGATTAAGAGATAAATCTAAGATCTCAAGTTATAAAACTACTTACAAGAAAACATTGGGGAAAATCTCCAGGACATTTATCTGGGCACAAATTTCTTGAGAAATACCCCACAAGCACAGGCAATCAAAGCAAAAATGGACAAATGGACAAATGGGATCACATCAAGTTAAAATCTTCTGCACAGAAAAGGATACAATCAATAAAGTGAAAAGATACACAGAATGGGAGAAAATATTTGCAAAGCACCCATCCAACAAGGGATTAATAACCAAAACATATAAGAAGCTGAAACAACTCTGCAGGAAAAAAAAATCTAATAATCAGATCCAAAAATAGCAAAAGATTTGAGTAGACATTTATCATAAGAAGACATACAAATAGCAAACAGGTATATTAAAATGTGGTCAGCATCATTGATTATCAGGGAAATGCACACCAAAACTACAATGAGATATCATCTCACCCCCATTAAAATGGCTTATGTCCAAAAGACAGGCAATAAGAAATTCTGGCAAGGATGTGAAGAAAAAAGAACATTTGTACTGTTGGTGGGAATGTAAATTAGTAAAAATACTATGGAGAGAAATTTGGAGGTTCCTCAAAAAAACTAAAAATTGAGCTACCATATTATCCAGCAATACCATTGCTGGATATATAGCTCCCCAAAAAGAAAATCAGTATATTGAAGAGATATCTGCACTCTCTTATGTTTGTTGCAGCACTGTTCCCAATATCTAAGATTTGGAAGCAACCTAAGTGTCCATCAAAAAATGAATGCATAAAAAAATTTGATACATATACACAATGGAGTACTATTCCCATGAAAATAAAGAGATCCAGTCATTTGCAACAATATGGATAGCGCTAGAGATCATCATGTTCAGTAAAATAAGCCAGGCACAGAAAGACAAACATTGCATGCTCTCACTTATTTGTGGGATCTAAAAATCAAAATGTTGGAACTCATGGACATAGAGAGTAGAAGGATGGGCACCAGAGACTGGGAAGAGTAGTAGGGGGCTGCCAGGGGAGAAGTGGTGATGGTTAATGAGTCCGAAACAATAGAAAGAATGAATAAGATCTACATTTGATAGCACAGTAGGGTTACTATAGTCAATACTAACTTAATGATACATTTTAGAATAATTTAAGGACTGTAATTGGATTGTTTGTAACTCAAAGAATAAATGCTTGAGGGGATGATTACCCTATTCTCTATGATGTGCTTATTTCACATTGCATGCCTGTATTAAAACTTCTTGTGTACCTCAGAAATATATACACCTACTATATATCCACAAAAAGTAAAAATTAAAAAATAATAAAAATTAAATTAAATTAAATTTAAAAAGTTTTACAGGTTCTAATTTACAGAACTTGCACATATTTTAAAAAATTTATCCCTAAGTATGTCTGTTTTTTTGATGCTATTTTGAGTGATATTGCTTTCAATGTTTATTTTCCAAATGTTCACTTGTAGCATGTAGTTATTTTGTATATCAATTTTGTAGCCTGCAATCTTTCTAAATTCACTCATTAGTTATAGGAGCTTTAAGTTTCAGCTTCATAAGGATTTCCTGCATACACGAGCATATGTGTAAGCACGAACAATTTTACTTATTTTGTTCCAAATTATATATCTTTGTTCCCCTTCTATTTATTTTATTACAATGGCTACCCTCAATACAATGTTAAATAGACATGGTGAACATGAATATATTTACCTTGTTATTGATTTTAGTGGGGAAGAAGGATTCAGTTTTTCATCATAAGCGAAATGTTTGCTTTGTAATTTTCTTGTAGACATACTTTGTCAAGTGGAGAAAGTTCTTCTTAGTTCTTAGGTAATTATGAACATGTGTTAAATTTTGTAGAATGCGGTTTCTGCATCTATTGAGTTAACCGTATTTTTAAAAATAATTATTCTGATAAAATAGTCAATTACAAAATTGGTTATCAAATGTTACACCAAATTTCAATTTCTGTATTAACTACTTAGCCATGATGTATTATCCTGTATTCCTGCCTTCAATTTGCCAAGAAAATTTTCTGAGGATTTTTGTATTCTTATTCATGAGACATGTTTGGTTCGTAGTTTTATTCTCTTAAAATATCTTTTCCTGTTTTTGCTTTTTATCAGGTGGTGTCAGCCTCATTCAATGCTTTAGAAAATATTCATTTCTTTCCTTATTTTCCAAAAGAGTTTGTGTAAGATTGATAAGTCTTGCTTAAATGTCTAGCAGAATTCACTAGTAAAGTTCTCCAGGCCTGAAGTTTTCATGGTTCAAAGGTTTTACATTACAAATTCATTTTTTACATCAACTAGGATTATTTAAATTTTCTATTTATTCTTGTGTATGTTTTGGTAATTTGTTTTGTATAAGAAATTTGTCCATTTTTCTCCATGTTGCTTCAATTTATTTGCATATAGTTGTTCATTATATTTCCTTATTCACTTAATATCTATAGGATCTCTTTTATTTTGAATATTCATAATTTGTGTATTTTTCTCCTTGATCAACATTTTTAGAGATTTATCAATTTAATCCTTCTTTTCAAAGAAACAGTTTTGGTTAAATTTATTTTCCTCTTTTATTTGTACATTTTCTATTTTATTAATTTTCTTTATTGATTTATTTCCTTCTTTCTTTTACTTTGGGTTTTGTTTGTATTTTTTATTCTTCTCATTGTTTTAATATAAACATTAACTTACCTCTAAACACTGCTTTATCTGTGTATGGGTTTTGATATGTTTTGCTTTTATTATCATTTGCTTCAAAATATTTTGCAATTTCTTTTGTAATTCCTTCTTTGACCCATACACTATTTAGAAGTATGTTGTTTACTTTTACAGTATTTGAAAATTTAAAAATATGTTTTAGTTATGATATCTAACTCAATTTTATTTGATTAACTTAATTTAATTTTGGTCAGAGAACATGCTCTGTATTACTACAGTCCTTTTATATTTATCAAGCCTTCTTACCATTCGGCATATTATCTAGCTGGGTGAAAGTTTCACATGCACTTGGAAGAAATGTTCTTGGCTATGTTTCTTTACCTATATATGGTAATGAGGTCATGTTGGTTGATAGTATTGTTCAGGTTATATCTGTCATCTGATTTCAACAGATTTCAATTTTACTTGTTCTATTTATCAACAATAGATGAATATTGAAATATCAAACTGTAATGCTGGATTTACCTACTTGTTTTTAAAGTTCTGTCAGATTTTGCTGATATGTATACCAGGTAATTTTTCTCATTTTAAAGTCGGCTTTGTCTAATATTAATATAGCCATGCCAACTTTCTTATGCTTACATTACTGAGTGAAGGGTATATTTATTTCCTTTCTTTTACTTTTCACTTTAATCTATCTGATTTTTAAAACAGACATTATACAAGTCTTTTTTTGCAGTTCCCATTTAATAATCTGTGCCTTTTAAAAAGCATGTTTAGATCATTTATAGTTAATGTAATTACCACTATGATTGTTGCTATTAAATCTATCATTTTCTGTTCATGTACCATTTGTTTTCTCTGTACTTTGTTCAATTTTCCTCTTTCTTGTCTTCCTTGGGATTATGTATTTACATTTTGGGACTCTACCTTTACTATTGACTGATTTGTTTTATATTTTTTGATGGTATTGGGTTTATGTTAAGTCTCTTTAACTTATTGAAGCCTATTTTCAAATAATATTGTATAACTTTTGTATAATATAAGACCCTTGCAAATATATACGTCCATTTTTCCCTGCAGCTCTTTGTGTTACTGTTGTATTATGTTTTATTTTGTACATTTTAATGTGTGACATTTTTGAGTTTCTAGATTTGTCTTCATTTAAAGAGTTTTGAGGTTTTGAGGCATGTGTTAAAGTTACTTATGAAGGAATTTCATTTTTTAAGGCTAGTTTTGAGCCTTTTAAGATTAGGTCTAATTTAGTCCTACTACTAAGTTATGATTCTAATGAGGTCACCACTAAATATCCTAGGAGTTCGGTAAGGTCTTCCCAATCTGGCTATTTAGAAGTCAAATGTCTCTCAACCACACATAAGTTCTTGGAATTGTTCAATTTATAGATCCCTCTAGTTCATTTCTTAAAACCATGTTGAGATTCACCATATATATATATATATATATATATATACATATATACATATATATATACATATATACATATATATATATACACATATATATATACATATATACATATATATACATATATACATATATATATATACACATATATACATATATATATATATACATATATATATACACACACACACCTTTGTATTCACCAATAGATTAAAGGAAAATCCCATAAAGATTTCTGGAATGCTTTTTTTTTTTTTAAATAACTCTCTCCTTTCATCCCTCTGACCCAACTCTAATCTTTGTTTCTTGAACTCAGAAAGACTGCCAAACTCTGCTTTAGTTTATCTTTCCAGAGCTACAGTTCAGAAGGTACCTCTGGGCAAAAGCTGAAATAAAAGGATATTCTTAATTGGATTTCCTTTTCAGAAATTACAGCCAGTGTTGCCTTTTGACCAATGTCTAAAAATGTTTTAAAAGGTATGCCATCCCATTTTCTAGTTATTTATAGAAGGAAGGATAATCTGACCCTAATTAATCTGTCATAGCTGGAAATTCAATTGGCTTATATGGTTATATCTGATTTGAATAGTTATTTTGTTTTCTCCTCTGATGCTGGTTTGGGAGTTCTTATTTCTTTCCCACTTTTTTGAGTGATTCATTTTTCATCTCACTTTGTCATGGTCTTGGAACCGAAATAGGAAAACTTAAAAATCATTATAACTGAATGCTCAAAAACTACTGCTGAAAGTCTAAAAGTATCAGCCCAGTGATTGGAATTTTTGTTCATTATTTTATCTTCTTATGGTGTTCTACTTGCCATTTTTTTTTCTTGACTGCATTGTAATTATATTAGACCAGATAAATCAGAAAGAAGGGAAGAACAGTGTCTGCCATACTTGCCTCCCATCAGAGACTTACAGAATAAAATCTTCAGGGGATGGATGTGGGAGAGTATAAGCACTTTGTCTTTAGTTCATGTAGGCTAACAAAAACAAAATACTTTAGTATTTATAAGTAATAGAAATGTTCTGGAGGCTGGGAAGTCCAGTAGATTTGGTGTTTGATGGGATCTCACCTTCTGCCTAATAGTAACTTCTTGCTGTGTCCTCACATGGTAGAAGGGGAAAACAAACTCTCTTGGGCCTCATTTGTAAGAGCACTAATCCCATTTATGAGGATAGATCCCTTACGTCTTAATCAACTTCGAAAATCCCTATCTCCTAATACTATTACACTAGAGATTAGGTTTCAACATATAATTTTGGGAGGACATAAATAATCAGACAATAGCAAACCCTAAATTATTTTTATCAGCCTATAATTTACAAAATAGTGAATTAAGACACTTGACATGTAACCCAGATGTCAGGTGGGGTTTCTCTGGCCCTTAAATTATAGATACAATTGCATTAATCACCCACCCCCCAAACCACAGCTTGAGGAAACCACAGCTCTGCTACAATTTTTGCAACATCTTGTCACTTACATACCCAGAGTTCCTTCTGCTTCCAGACTCCTACTTCTGTTCATCTTTTTCACCATTTTTCACAAATGACACTGACACAAAGCATTTCTAAATACAAGTCATTCTTTTATCACAAGGACAGAAAACCAAACACCACATGTTCTCACTCATAGGTGGGAACTGAACAATGAGAACACTTGGACACAGGGTGGGGAACATCACACACCAGGGCCTGTCGTGGGGTAGGGGTAGGGGGAGGGATAGCATGGGGAGAAATACCTAATGTAAATGATGGGTTGATGGGTGCAGTGGGCCAGCATGGCGCATGTATACCTATGTAACGAGCCTGCATGTTGTGCACCTGTACCCTAGAACTTAAAGTAAAATAATAAGAAGAAGAAGAAGAAGAAGAAACCAAACATATAAAAAAAAAACAGTCTTCTTGTCAAAAGGACTATTCTTTACCTTTGCATTGAGGATTTCCCTTGCCCCTTCTCTAAGCAAGCACCTGCTTTCACTGATACCACAAGTTCTTTTTCCTTCCTTTCACCTTCTATCTTCACTGTTATCTCATCTCCTCTCTTCTTTTCCTGAACAATAAAAACCTCTCTTTATTAGGCCATGAGAGAGATTTTTCTTTATCTTCTGAAGCATTAGAAACACTCTTAACTCCTTGAGGATTTATTCTTTAATTAAAATCTTACAAATATATCATTTACAATAAAATTAAGGGTAATACCGTTATGTTTATTTAATTTTAGAAAGTAGAACATATTGACAATGTTGCTTATTGGTATGAATGGATGATATGAAAACTGCCAGTCAACCTTTGACAGCCAATTACTTCACTTCTGTGGCGTTGTGAAGACTGAGCTTGGACATACCTAACAGAGAACCTGGTGCTACCAGCATTTCCACCAACTACTATGATTTTAATTCTATGAAGAGTGACTATGTTTTTCATTGTTTTAGCTTTGGGCTTGATACAGAAACCTTTAGAAACACAAGGTTACAGTAAATAATTTGTTTGGAACTTGCACCAGTGGCCTTCCTGGGTTCTCAGACCTTTGGCCTCAGACTGAGAGTTTGGCTTCTCTGGTTCTCTAGCTTGTAGATGGCCTGTTACGGGACTTTATGGTTTGATCAATTGCATGAGCCAATTTATCTGAGAAATTCCCTCTCATCTACCATGTATCTGTCTATCTATCTATCTATCTATCTATCTATCTATCTAATCATCTATCTATCTTCTATTGGTTCTGTCTCTCTGGACAACACTGACTAATACAGACTGCTTCTCATTTTTAAACTATAATGTCAATTTTGGCCTAATTATATATTAATTTATTAAGTAATCACATCAGGATAGATTGCATACCTAGTATTAAAAAGTTCTGTTCTGTCCTCAAAGAGATAATGATCTAAAAGTTAGGAGAAAGAGAAAGAATAAACAAACATGGCTTGATATATTTCTATGGCCTGAGCTCTGCAGAGAAACACAAGCCTTTTGTCATATGCCCCGAATATGAACTCTAGAAAGATGAGAATGATTGAAAGACAGGAAGGAAAATGTATCACCTCGAAAGGAGAATATTATTTCTGTCTTCTGGATAATCGGCAATTAATACCACTTGTGTGGGCTTATAAGCAGAAGCTGAAAAAAGTTCACATTAAATGCTTTTTGTCTTTAGTTCACAAGTGGCATTGTTTGGTGTCCAGGGATAATGTATAACATAAAAGGGGCAGAAAGCTCTTCCACACTGTAGGATGGAACACTGGGTCTCGTGCTTTGAGTGTGCAGAAAACATAGCACCACTCTGATATTTCGAGGCTGCAAAGAATCCGTGGCAGCAATGGTCATGGAAGCTATCACGGAGAATGAACCAGAAGCAATAACTTCTTGCAAAATATTCATATACTACTCACATGTATCCAGTCCCATTGCAATTAAGTGAAACAATATGACTACTTCTGGTTAATGCTCTGTAAATAGAAGTGGTCTGTTTACTTTCAGGCCAAAGCATTCAAGAGCCAATGCAAGATCTTCTAGATATTTTTTCCCCTGTATTGATGACCCTTCAGATCAGTTGTTTAGTTGTAAACATTAGATGGTGGAATCCCTGTTAGATTTGGTCTCTAAGTGACAACTTGCAGGAGACCTTCCCAGGCGGGCTTTCAGATCCTCAGTGAACTATGCATGATTTTTGAGGAAGAATAAAATTTCATGTACAAGGCCACTAACATTTCAGGGTTTGTTACTATAGCATAACTTCTCTTATTCTGACTACTATCAAGAGACTATGTCAACAGAAGGGAAGAAAATGTTAGATACCAAACAGTAGGCAACAAAATGCATTCATCAGACACCTGTAGGTCTACCTTGAACACCTCTCAGAGACATTATGGATAACAACAGTCAGGGTTCAGATTCAGCAAAATAAAAATATTATGATTTATATAATCCTTCCTCTTAAAACTTATGCTGTGTATTAAAGCTTATAAAGATCTCAGAGACGGCTTTCCTATGTCCTTTATTCTATGTATATGTCTTTTAAAGCCTCGAGGTGTTGAGCTGCTTGCTTAAGACCTATAAACTAATTAATGACAGAAAGAAAATAGATTGCAGGTAGTCTGAGAAGTCTACTAGGTGCTAAGTGGGCATAATAAATGCTCTTTATATATGACCTCATTTCCCAACACTTCATGCCATCAGTGCTCTCAATCTGTACAGTTGCACTTATACTTCACTGAAGTTATTTCTGAATTCCACTGCACAGTGAAATCTTGGAATATAGAGATCATGTCTTAATCTTTACCTCTGCAATGTTCAACATAGGGTCTTTGGGAAAAAAAATCTCCTATCAACTAGCCTCAGAGGTTGAAATTCCCAAAATTAGTATATAGTTTGATTTGGCTATTAAAGGTACTTAAAATATAAATGCAACCTGGGAAAAATAGAATGATGTAACTATTTATCTACTAACACCTTAGTGCAAATTAACTTACCATATAGTCTTGTCAGACATCACGTTCCTGATGGAGTGGGATTTTTAATGGAGTGGGAGCAGGAATATGGGCCGACCTGGACAGATAGGACATCAAAGTAGAGACTCTGGACTATCACGTAATAACTTCTTAAAATCATGAAGTCATGAAGGAAGGTGAAGATTTTGTCATCATTCATTTTGTAAAAATTACGTTAGCCAGGCCCCATATATGTGTTTCACACAGTTTCTTAGCTGTCTTTATTTTTTTCTACATTTTCTAATCCCTATCTTTACATTTTAGAAAGAAGAGAGGAAAGAAAGGCTGAATTATATTATGAATTCCCTTTTCACATTATACAATATGAGATCACTGAGGTTGACTATATATCTTGTAGGAAAATTCACTATAGTCTGTTTTGTCAGACAATGCCTAAAATCTTGGTAAGTTAAATTTGTTTTTTGAGTTGTCCCTACCAATCAAACACAACTTACATTTTTATATGTTCTAAATGAACCATCAAATTAAAATTGGAAACAATACGGACTTATCTAAGTCATTGTCTTTTACAAGTAAGGACAGAATCTAATAGTCATGGCTATGCTAATATTACTGAATTATTCCTTTCTGTTTATTTCACTCAGGTACCAGTCAATTTGATATACCCCTAGGTGAGGCGCCACAGTGTTTACAGAAAAATAAACATTATCTAAGGTATGGACATAACTCACAGATACCATACAGACAAAATCAAAAGTCTTAATAGAAGACAATTTCCTACACTTATAGGTTCTGGCATTAGTATTTTTTATTATAATACTCATACACAGAAAAATTTATGAACCATATACATAATAAGTAATGCAAAAATCTCATTTAATCACTGCCTATAGAACATTGCTAGTACCTTAAAAGCTACTTGGGGACCCTCCCTTCCTTGAACCTTGGAGATAAACACTATTCTGACCTTTAGAATAATAGCTTCCCTAAATACACACAGACACACATACATACACACACACGTGTATGCATATACACATATAAGTGTATATATACATATCTATATGTATATACATACACATATATGTATGTATATATGTGTGTGTATAACATATATGTATACGGAGGGGTGTGGGTGTGGGTGTGTAGTTTTATAACCTATATGTGCATCCCTAAATAATAGAGTTTAGTTCTTCCTGGTTTTTAAATTTACACAAAAGGAATATAGCTGTAAGTATTCTTTTGTGCCCTATTTTTTTTATTGAACATCACTGTGAGATTCAGCCATATTGTTTTGCATAGCTATTAGTATTCTTTGGTATGACTATATCACAACTGATTCATTCATCCCATTGATGATGAACATTTGATTTCCAGTCTGGTTAATGTATTATGAACATCCGACAAAATATGGCAAGAATCTAATATATTATAAGGAAAACAGTAATTTTAGAACATTTTACTGTAGTTTCCTCATAGACTTACTGAGTGTGGACTGAAAATATTTTTAAATCATCAATGAAGAGGTGAAATTTTTTTAAAAAGCAATTTAAACATCAGATGGAGGCCGGGTATGGCTCACACCTGTAATCCCACCACTTTGGGAGGCCAAAGTGAGCAGACAGCTTGGGCTCAGGAGCTCAAGACCAGCCTAAGCAACATGGCGAAACTTCATCTCTATAAAAAACTAGCTGGGTGTGGTGATGCATGCCTGTAGTCCCAGTTACCTGGGAGGCTGAGGTAGGAGGGTCATCTGAGTCCAGAAACTGAACTTCAGTGAACCTTGGTATCACCACTGCACTCCAGCCTGGGCCACAAAGTGAGATCCTGTCTCAAGAAAAAAAACTGGATAGATCTTAAAAATTATGTGGTCAAATCTTTTAATTAAATGAGGAAACAGAGATTCAGAGAAGATTTGACTTGGTGAAGATGACATAATTATAGACAGAGCCAAGAATGAAAATTACATTCTTCTGTAAGCCAAATTTGGTTATACAGAATTTTTTTAACTTTTTATCCACTCAATGCCATGTAAGTGATAAACTGGCAAAGACTATCTGGAAACTTCCTGATATTCTACTTAAGGAGACCAGTCCACAGTCAATAAAAGATAAAACATTTGTGCTATAATTTTTAGAAGATTAAACAAACCTTTTAAGTACCCATTTATTACAAAAAGACATGAAATTAAAAATACTTGAGGAAATCTTTTTAGATGTAGATGTATTATAAAATTATAAGATAATATTATTTTGCTTTCGAAAGTTTAACACTTTTTCATTATATCTTTCCAAGTCATTTGCTATTTAAGAAACACAACAATAACCAAACAAATATAACCAAATATAACCACAACAAATATAACCAAAATGGCTTGTTTAATATCTTACAGAAAGTTGATTATAAATTGGGAGCCAAAATCAAGCTTTGTTTTCTTTGAAAGGATGAGAATTCAGAGGAAGAACAACCATTTCAGAAGAAACATTCTCGGTGGCAGTCATTCACAAAGCATATTGGATGAGAGACCCTATAATGCTCTGTGCAATATAAAAAGATGACTTTTTTTCCTGAGAGTTTGAAATTTCAATAGTTTTAGAAAGAGAAATTTCAAATGTTCTACCATTTATGCAAAAGTTCTGATATAAAAAAAGTAGATACATTATATTAGTTCATGCTCCCACTGCTATAAAGAGGTACACAAGACTGGGTAATTTATCAAAAAAAAGAGGTTTAATTGACTCATGGTTCTGCAGGCTGTACAGGTTTCTGCTTCTGGAGAGGCCTCAGAAAACTTACAATCATGGCAGAATGTGAAGGGGAAGCAAGCACATCTTACATGGCCGAAGCAGAGGAAGAGAGTGAAGAAGGAGGTGCACACTTTTTTACAACGAGAACTCATGAGAACTCTGTCACGAGACAGCTTTACAGGTATAGTGCTAACCCATTAGAAACCACCCCCATGATCAAATCACTTCCCACCAGGCCTCACCTTCAACACTGGGGATTAAAATTCAACATGAGATTTGGGTGGGGATACAGAGCCAAACTATATTATACATCAATGTAAATGTCATGGCATGGCATAAGATATGTATCAGATTATTTGAGGACTCTCTCCACTAGATCATGTAACTTGATATTCAATGCTGAGTATGAGCTTTATCTAGTCCTTTTGAGTGTGAAACAGAAAGACAATGCATATGTAACTAGGCTACTGTAAGTGGAGAGAAATAGAGTGAATCAAACATAAGCAGCAATCTATATGTACTAACAGGTGGCGGCTGGCAAAACCTACGGATGATTTAAGGAGCTTAGTTGGTGGATCTTTTCCTCAAAAAAGTTTTCACTGTGTATCTCTATGTAGTGTTACAATTTTTATATTCTCTCTCTCTCTCTGTGTGTGTGTGTCTGTGTGTGTTGTTTATTTGGTTAGGAGTTGGCTTACTTCTAAATAAAATTTCATTTCATTTCAATTCTTACCTTAAGATCAGACTTTCCAAATAAAAATATCCTACTGTGTTTCATTTCCTAAAACATCCAGAAATATAGGGAGGAGCAGAGGTTTTATCTTTCTGGAAACTTGCCATATTAACTTGTAATGCAAAATTTTTAATTGCTTACAGTTAATCTTCTGTATTATCACCATCACCAAACTACATAGATGGCTAGTTTGGTGATACATGGATGGTCACTCTTTTATATTAAATGATTTGTCCTCCCACATAAAAATGGCTGTTGTAGCAATTATTTGGAATTTATTTAGATATTTTCAGTTGCTTCTCGTGGTTCCACTGGAAAAAATGCCTTTTTGAATGAGTGGAAGAATAAAATATCTCATCAATGAACTTGAATTTACCAATACTATATGTCAGTCTATTATCCCACAAGTCTACTAACCTTGAGCCTCATAGAAATAGGAAGAAATAAGAATTTAGTTTGAAACTCAGTGTAAACTACCATATTTTAAGGGACTAGATTATTTGTGCATATGAAAAATAAACCAGTCTAATGCTTGCTTTTACATTCTTCAGATAAAAATCTACTGCAGAAATCCCAAAAATGCTTCAATAATGTTGACATACTCATAAAAGAAGGCTTTTGCTACAGGGAGTAAAGCTGTGGCAAGAAACATGACATTAAATTCTGCTGTCACTGAAGGTATTTTCCATAGAGACTAAGTGATATACATAAGGGTGCTTGGCACCAATCAAATAAACTGTGAAGGTATGATACTATTATATGGGAAATAAAATAGAACATGTGAATTATGCCCAGTGAGGGAGACAAATCTAAAGATTTTCTGTGTAGAATGGTCTGCAGCTGCATTAATGCTCTGTTATCTGGAAAAGCAAAACAACAAAACACTGGAAAATTCAGTAGTCTATAAAAGATAGACATAGAACTATTTCCATTGGAAAAGTTATTTCCATTGGAAAAGTTATTTACATTGGAAAAGTTATTTCCTAGTGTTACGGCATTTCATTATATGCCTATTCTTTCAGCTGGCACTGCTGTACAAAATTGTTTGACAGCATGATAGGTTTACATGGAGAATGAGGGAGAAAACAAATACCGTATACATTCTTATGATGAGAAGGAACAAAACAGTGAATTAGGTTTTAGTCAGTTATGAAGACTATTTCAAATCTTTCGTAGAATACACATCTTTTTACTCTACCTCAAAATAACTAGATATGACTTGAGTGAAATATAAACTCAGCTTGTCTAGTTAAAAAATTAATAACTTTTAGACATGTTAATGGCTATAATATGAGCTGACAATTCAAGCTGTATTGTAATCCTAAATCTGTAAATCACTCCCTGCTTTGTTGGTTTTTGATAGCCTAGAGTCTGGCCTCCTTCTGGTGTTAGGGAGTCCTCACTCTGTGCCACGGTTGTGGAAGGCATAGATGGCCACTGACCTAACAGTCAAACAAGTCAGATGCCATCTTCCACTGGAGTGTGGTTCTGGGAGCAGCTAGATGTGCTCTTTCCAATTCAGAGCAAGATGTAAGATTCTCATGACCCAGAGAAGCAGAAGAAGCCATACAGTGAAGGCAAGAACAGTTCAGATATGCCATTTCCCCATGGCTGCTAATTCTGTTATCATCTGAACAACAAATTCTTTCCTGGTCAGAAGCTTCCTGATGATTTCCCTGTCAATAAGGGTCATGAGACTGTCAGCAGTCTAGTGAGCATTTAATGTGCTGTGCTGAATAAAACTTCTTCTAAATATCAGGATTTGGAGTCCTTAAAGGGCTTGCTGTGCATACAGTGGCAAATTACCTAGTATCTCAGAGACTTAGTTTATCATCTGTAAACTGAGGGAAATAATAGTATCTAGCTTATAGATACATGGGATTACTAGAGATAATTCATTAGAAGAGATATTCACTTTGCATGGTGCCTAGCTCAGGGTTAGACTGTAATAAGTGGCAGCTATTATTATTGCTGTTGTTACATTTCTATTAGTGATTCTATGGCTATTTCCATTAATACTGTATCTTGCTTCAACCAGCTTGTGATCTGTCAGCTTTCATATCCAGTTTCTTCAATTAAGCAGTAGCTAGCCACCTCTGACAGCAGTTTCCTTTTTGGGCCTCTTGTTTTTTCTCTATTAAACTACTTTCATTTTTGTCAAATATAGAGGTTTATGTGAATGTGTATGTCATCTTTTAGGACATAAATGAATATATGATAGTGACATTGGTGGTATTTTTATTTTTTGTTCTTAATTTTTGGATGTTGGAGGGGGTTGAGCAAAACCAACATATTACTTTAATAAACAAAAAATAACAAAAAATAATAAAGCTGTTTTAATTATATCTTTTTTTTTTTCTTTTTGAGACAGAGTCTCACTCTGTCGCCCAGGCTGGAGTGCAGTGGTGCGATCTCCGTTCACTGCAAGCTCCACCTCCTGGGTTCACACCATTGTCTTGCCTCAGCCTCCCGAGTAGCTGGGACTACAGGCGCCCGCCACCACGCCTGGCTATTTTTTTTGTATTTTTAGTAGAGACGGGGTTTCACCATGTTAGCCAGGATGGTCTCGATCTCCTGACCTCATGATCCTCCCAAAGTGCTGGGATTACAGGCATGAGCCACCGCGCCCGGCCAATATCTTCTTGACATATAGTGCTATTTCATCTTTATTTCTAATAGACAATTATTTTGAATAATGTACACCTTCATTTGTCATATTTCTATTTTATTTTAGCCAGCCAACTCTATATAATACATAATAATAGTAATAATATCTTGTTTTCTACTCTGTTATGACTGATATTCCAATGAATTATATTTATTTCTCCTATCCTGTAGTGCAGCATGTATATTTCTCAGGATCCATGACTTCCAAATATGTCAATGCTTTCACATATTCATCTTCTCATATAATGTCCTCTACCTTATGCTTCTTTTTCATGTTTTAGAAGATGTTGGTCATAATATCTGATTTTTAAGTCATAAGAGCATTTGTCAAAATCAGGAGAAATCAGATGCCTCCTGGGGAGCTAACTGAGAAGTGATCATATAAGTTAATGCTTTCTCAAGGTCTTACAAGAAAATGAGACACAATTCTATGGGAATTAAATTTTATGAATGTATAAAGCTAAGACAGTAGTCATCCCTCTCTTTAGAAAGAGAGATCAGAAGTTTTCAAATTAAACTCATATTTTGGGCAAGATCACATTCTTGCACAGGGTGAATTCCTGGAGTTTCTGAACAGGAAAAAATGCTATTGTGATGCTTCATTATTCTGAGTGAGAAGATAAATCATTGTTCTTGCAGTTGACAAAAGACTAATATTTTAGTAATTAAAATTTTTAAATGAAAATACTATCAGATTAGTGTTATGATTGCCCATTTTGTTTTCTGTGGGCTGTTTGAATAATCCCAGAGTGTAGTGCAATAAATTTAGTGACAATATATTAGCTAACACTTTTCTAACAACCAGGCTTTAAGTCATATATGCATCATTAAAATATGAATCAACTAGACTGTTTTTGCTAATATAGGCATAGTTATAAATTCCCTAAATTCTATTGACTTTTATCCTCTGGCTTGTCCCTTCATAGATCTTCTTACTTTTTGGGAGTACTATAGCATACTGGTTAGGAGCATAATTTTGGAATCAAGGTGGCTGGATTTAAATCCTGGATTCTCGGCATACTCAGTCCAGCTTCATATAATATACTTAAACATGAGGTCTTTTAGGTTCCTCATGTAGAAAGGGGATAATCAGAGTTTCTATTTCATAAATGGAGTGTGGTGGATCATAAGGCAATATATTTAAAGCAATTGCTCTAACTCCAAGCGTACACTATGATCCTCAATCATTGTTAAAGATTATAATAACTATGAAGTAGATTCATTCTTTGATTGGAAGAAAGAGTAAAACACCGCTCTTGTGTACCCAGGAGACCCTCACTTTTCTGCCCAAAATTTCCCAGTGCAGAAGGGACTTCCTTCTTTCTTCCCTTCTTATATTACTAAGTCCCATGTGAATCAAGGGAAGTAGATAGCTATCATCAAATGAGTTCCTCTTGGCAGGCCTTTTGAAGCATTCTGAATATTCATTTCAGAAAAACAACATGCCTCCTGAATGGATAAGTGAGATTTGCATGCCACTGCCTTTTATTTTTCTATTTCCCAAGATGTGTTTCTTCCTCCCAGGGCCAGAGGCATCCTGGACTTTACCAGTACTCTTTTTTCTCATAATGTGCTTGATATGGTTTGGCTCTGTGTCCCCACCCAAATCTCGTGTTGAATTATAATTCCCAATGTTGGGGGAGAGACCTGATGGAATGTGACTGGATCATAGGAGCAGATTTCCCCATTGCTGTTCGCGTGATAGTGAGTGAGTTCTCATGAGATCTGATGGTTTAAAAGTGTGTGGCACTTCCCCATTTACTGTCTCTATTCTGCTGCCATGTGAAGAAGATGATTGCTTCCCCTTCACCCTTCCATCATGATTGTAGGTTCCTGAGGCCTCCCAGTCATGCTTCCTGTTAAACCTGTGGAACCATGAGTGAATTATACCTCTTTTCTTCATAAATTGCCCAGTATCAGGTAGTTACAGCAGTGTGAGAATGGACTAACACAGTACTATATTCAGTCACAGTCAGCACTAGGCCTTCATCTAAACCCTCCAGCTTGGCCAAAGGGGTGATATTGGATTGTTCACAAATGGGGAGCAAAAAGGGAAGCAAGATCAGCAGGTGATCCCACTAAATTTGTGGAAAATAGAAATTAATTGTGGTCATGCTGCATTTCTCTATAAAGTATTGATGTTTAACAAAAACTTGAATTAGAAATCAGATATTTTCTCTGTTCCCTACTTCACTCTTCATATCTTATCAATGGGGAATGTTGACCACTGTCAGTTCATAAAACTTTAAGATATATGTTATATATGACAGGTATATCATATATAGATATAGTGAGCACCCTCCAACTTCCTAAAATAGAATTGAACTAAAGGAAGAAAAAATGGAGAATGAACCAGAGTCCTGGTAGAAAACAGATGGCACACCTAAACAGGGTAATTGCAGATAATTTAATAAAATGTCTGTTTACAGAAATGTCAGTAGAATTAAGGGAAACCAACAAAAGGGAAAATGTTCATTTTGTTTTGTTTTTATTAATTGGTTTTCTGTAAGAGATAATGTGTTAAAAGGCTATTTTTTTCCATGAAAGAATTTAGTTTAAATAACAATCTATTCTTAAGATTCATAGCTATTTCCTCCTTTGTGTTCCCACGGAACTTCATGGTCAGCCCTAGCACTTATGATATTATCCACTTGTCTCACTACCTAGCAATCTCCTCCAAAGTAATTATCCAGTATTACTTACAATTGTGCTCACTTCACCATCTCTTTACTTCTCAGATACAAAACAGAATTAAAAAGTTTTTTTAAAAAAGCTTGGAAATAAATATTCATGTTTTGTAAGTTAGACAAAAGAGAAAAAGAAGAAAAGGAACAATATATACCAAGTACTTTAGTTAGGCAACTATGCTAGACGCTTAACATCTTTTTTCTCTCTTTTGCAATTAAGGTTTTTTATTTGGAACTATATGATGACCCTCTGAATTCTGAGCAATGTTGAGGTACATTGCACTGCATTGCTTCAGTATAGTAACATATATTCTTAACAAGATTATATATCTATTATTATTATTATTGAGACAGGGTCTGGCTGTGTTGCCCAGGCTGAAATGCAGTGACGCAGTCTTGGTTCACTGCACCCTCTGCCTCCCAGTCTCAAGCAATGCTCCTGCCACAGCCTCCCAAATAGCTGGGACTACAGGCACCTGCCACCATGCCCAGCTTATTTTTGTATTTTTAGTAGAGACGGGGTTTTGTCATGTTGCCTAGGCTGGTCTTGAACTCCTGAGCTCAAGCGATCTGCCCACTTTGGCCCCCCCCAGTACTGAGATTACAGGCATGAGCCACTGCACCAGGCCTAAGATTATATCTCCATTATGAAACAGACAGTGAAATCAGTTTGAATCACACTCTGCATTATGACATTGGACTTCCCTTCTTTAAGATAAGGTTTGGCACTGAGTACACCCTTCCCAGACCTCAGAACCTGGCTGTTTTATGGTAAGCTTGGAGGAAAATTTATCACTGATTGACATAGGAGTTGGAAGACTAAGTACCCTTCTATTTATCATTAAAACTCTATAAGGGACTTCATTTGTCTTCAAAGAATTGTACTTCTATCTTCAGCAGTCCTGTCAAAATTTGTTGTATACACAGTTGTCATGTTGTTTGTAATGCTGCATTTACATTATGGGAAACTGGAAACACTAAATATTTACAAGGTTGGGGGATAAACAAGAGTTTTCCAGAATAGCTTGAGTTCAACCAAAAGCCTAAAGGATAGTACACTAGGTGACGTTTTCTACTTTTTCTGTTTGAAAAAGATCAGAAATGGTTATTGGACTTTTTCAAAGTAATATTCCTAATCATACTGCTTCGGAAATGATCCTATTTCTTCTATAAGTTATAGAAAAAATAAATCTCAAAGACTACTGAAATGTTGTTACGGAGTAGGATATTATGTATTTCTGTCTTCAAAGAAAGCTGTAAGAATGAAATGCCTTGCCTGCATTTACTAAAATCCCCATAAATGGTTAAGAATTTACATTCCCAGAGTTTTCAAAGGAAATACATTCTTTTCCATGCAGTTGCTTGAAATGACTGATTTTTCTGTTCTTCCTCCTAATTTCATTCTCATATAATTTATCTGAAAGTTTGGAAGAAATAAACTATTCCACACCAGTTAGTTTTCAAGGTAATTAGTCAAAACTATTTATTTTGGCGACATTGGGAAAAAATTAAAACTTTGTTAAGAACATTCCACGCAGATCAAGTTCATCATTCTAACCTGCACCTCTTGGCTCTGCTGATTGTGAGACAATGATGTCTTGTTCCCCCGAGTATTCTTGGCACTCAGTGCTGTACAAGGAACACTCAGTCAGTCACCACTTACTGTCTGCTCTGTCACCGCGGTGGCAGTGCCTAAATGATTTCTCCCTTCATTGAGTTTATGCATTTAGAAGGTATTCAACACATATTCATTAAATTAATGAATACAAATTAGTAAGACAAATTCCTTAGGCTTGTCTGTAGTTACAGATATATGAGCAGCAATTCTCCCAGTTGTTTTGGGGTGTCCCCAAGGAAGTCTTTTTTTGTGCTTAGAAATAGATCTGTTTATGTTCTTCCCTTTTTATAATTATAGAAAACACTATACTTACTATATGTCAGACGTGTTCTAAGCACTTAACATATATTAATTCACTTTTTTTTTTTTTTTTTGAGACAGAGTCTCCTTCTGTGGCCCAGGCTGGAGTGCAGTGGCGTGATCTCGGCTCACTGCAACCTCTACCTCCTGGGATCAAGTGATTCTCCTCCCTCAGACTCCTAAGTAGCTGGGATTACAGGTGCCCGCCAAAATGCCCAGCTAATTTTTGAATTTTTAGTAGAGACAGGGTTTCACCATGTTGGCCAGGAAGGTCTTGAACTCTTGACCTCAAGTGCTGTCTGCCTCAGCCTCCCAAAGTGCTGGGATTACAGGCATGAACCACCATGCCTGGCTTACATTAATTCACTATTGTCCTCACAACAACTATAGGACAAGATCTACAGAGCAAATTGTGAAAGAAGAAATTTTCCTCCACCTTGATTTTTGCTTTACTGGTCCTTAAAGCACGAGTGTTTCATGAAATTGCTTATGAAACAATAACTTGAGTTCTGCTTTTAAAGGACAATCCAGCAGACCAGGAGATGAGGAGAATTTCCATGTCATTCCCTTCTATTGTCCACCTCTCCTTTCTCCCTGCATATCTTTGCCTTGATTGGATCCCTCCATCCATCAAAAGCAAAAGTTCTCATATCAATTTGTAAATAAATACTAGAGCAGTCACAAGAACCAGGAAGGAAATTTCCATTTGTGCTGAAGTGGAACACCTATTGAACATTAAATGCTATTTCGAAATCCACTTTTCTACCCCTTCTTATTAGCTTCCTTAGTCAATTTTGGGATGGGAAAATGGTTACTAAGCATCTATATTAGTTACTATATTATTTCCTATTGTTACCATAACAAACTACCACAAACTGGGTAATTTAAGGCAATACAAAGATGTTCTTTCACAGTTCAGGAGTCTAGAAGTCTAAAGTCAGGAGGATAGCAGGGTTGATTCCTTCTTGGGCATCCAGAGTGGGAATCTGCTCCATGCCTGTCTCCCAGCTTCTGGTTATTAATAGCCATCCTTAGCATTTCCCGGCATGGAAATGCATCACTACAATATCTGCCTCTGCCACCACATAACAATCTTTCTGTGTGTCTGAATCTCTGTGTCTGAATTTTTCTTACAAGGACACAGGTCATAATGGATTTAGGGCCTGCCTGAATCCAGTGTAACCTCTTCTTAACTTGATGACATCTCAAAGATTCTGTTTCCAAATAAGGCCACATTCATAGATTCTGGGAAGACATGAATTTGTGGCTGTACTATTCAACCCACTATAGCAACTAAGTTTGTCAAATTATAGTAAGAATCTGTCACCTTTATAATGGCTATAGGTAAGTCTTTCCAAGGCTGTGAGGAGTTCTCTTTTCTGGACTGGAAAAATTTGAGCCTAGAAAAAGACTAACCTTCAGAAAAGTTGGGTGTTATTGTAGATTGGGTCCCTTTCACCTGACTATTTACCAATAGATCAATTGATCAACCAAATGAGAGAGCTAGTAGTCCTATCTAGTCACAGTACTGAAAAAAGACATAAGGCTTATTGATCACATAGTTGATATTTTGGGGGAAATGACCTGGTTGGCACACAGAATGCAAAAGATACTAAGTCACACAGCCTTCTTCCTGTTGTATTCACTATTGTGTCATGCAACCTTCCCTCTGAGGGGAGCTTTTCCCTTTTTAAATTTACTTTTTCCTTTTTAAATTTACTTTTTCAATGTCTTTCTACTACAACTAAGAAACCTGTTAGTCAAAATATGGATGTTAACTTCCAAATTTTCTTATATGGAGTGCATATATTTATAGAATATTTTGCTTGCAAGACTGAGCACTCATATTAGACATTTTAAGCAAACAAATGGATTTAATATTTTCCTTGAACTTCACTAAATGGGCACAAGGGAGCCAGCACTAATATGGAAACTGGAATAATAACATTGCATTTTTATTTCCACAGCCAACCTATGTTGTTATCTGGATTAAGCACATAACTTGTAAAATGTATTTTGTTTATTTGTATCATCTAACTCTATTATCCAGTAGCTGAAGAGCATCTAAAATTTACCATTTAGTGTGAAATTATCATCTGTCTTAATATACCCAAAAATACTAATTATGTGAAACAAAGAGTTATCCTAATGGTTGAATAGGGTATTGGATTAACTGAGTTTAATTAATATAAAAGCTGCATGAATGGTTGGTTTATAAGGAAATAGAATACAATAAGGTACAGAGTATACTACAGGCAAAAAATGAGGCAAATAAATTCTTTCAGCTATGATTATAACTATCACTTAGTGCTCTTTTAATCATTCAGAAAGCTGATTACCTGTTTTAGTATCTTATGGTCAGCATTATGAACTTATTACTGTTAAATAATATTAGCAATGAACTACATATAGTACTTACTACATTATATGCAATAATGTAAGCATTTTATGTGTATTAACTCATTTGTTTCTTTCAATAATTCTATTAACATAGCTACAATTATTTCTATTTTGGAAATAAAAAATCTAAGGCACAGAGGTGCTAAATGACTTGCTGAAGTAATAGGCTGGCAAGTGGCAAAGACAGAATTTGAACCCAGGTAGGCTGGTTCTGAGGTCATGCTCCCACTGCCATACTACATTACCCTTTTAAGGTGTGGGGCAAGGGAGTTATGCATATTGGAAATCACACCCTACAGAATTTGAACCATGTGCTCTATCTGTCCGTGAAGACCTCTTTCCTTGATTATATGTCCTTGGAAGCCTCTATCATATTGGCAAAGTCAGTATAAAAAAAAAGCAGCATCCTGGAAATTATCTAGGGAGTATTAAAATACTATAACTGGAATCCGTCTTTTATAATCTTAGTAAATCAGCATTTATGAAGCACATTCTCAGTCCTAGCAGAGACATGGGCACAGCACTATCAGAAGAAATACACCTTGCCACGATGCCTCTGAACTGACCAAAATTTCGTTTAAATAATCGGTCTCCTTGGATGGCAAGCAATGTAAGCTAAGTGCAGTTCTCAGACTGCATTGTAGGACATTTTGTACATCAACTCATTTGTCTAAATATTTGTTTTGAAAAACCTGCTATCCCGTCTGGGAATCTGAAGACAGTGCAGGATATTACTCTTAGCTGGAGAGATGCTCATACTTATGGACCTCTCTTCAATTCAGTGGAGGCAGACAATCTAGTGCTTGGTTGATCTCAATGGCAGGAGCTTAACATTTCATAGAAGCCACGCCTTTAAAGTCTGAGGAAAGAATTACTGTAGGATAATGAAATGGGTCCTTTTCTGTAGCCACAATGATTTGATTATTATTAATTAGTGCTTACTGGGAATAGGTCAGTGCACTAAGCATCTTACATGCATCATTTCATTTATTCTTCACAGCTTCCCTAAGAGGCAAGGACTCTTAATTATCTTCATTTTACAAATGATAAAATGGAAGCTTAAAGTTTGCTCAAGGAATTGCCAATAGGAAGTGAAAAAGCCAGGACTAAATCCAGATCTATCAGAGTGCAAGGTTCGTATCCTTAACTACCGTGCTGCTCTACTGCCTTCTGGTTTTTTCAAGAGGCAGTATTAAAGTGTAATCATAACTTCCACCGACAAAATGAAACCCTCATGGTACAGTGTATAGAAAGATGGTACCATAGTGCTGTATTATAAGGAGCAAGGCCCTCCATATTCCAATGGCTGTCCTACCTTCCACCTGTAACATTTAAATCTGTGAACAGTGTTGATGGTGTTAATGAGTATAATTATAGTAATCCCATCAATCTAACAAATGTCTTGTCTCAAATGAAAGGTAAAACCTCAACATGGAATACATCTGGGCCTCCTAGACTGCCAGGAAGTCAGCAAGAATCAATGACTTTATTATCTAGGACACTTGGTAGCTATTGTTTCATTTGAAGGTAACCATCACCAAGCTGGAAGTAAAAGTAAGAAAGGGGAAAACATAAATGACAGGGTAGTTGGATATTTACTTAGAAAAAGAACCGTTGTGTTAGGTTTGAAGAACTTGAAGTTGTTAGTGAAATCATAATTTTTGAACTTATCTAAAATTTGTTGTTTCCTGAGAAATGCAAATATAATAAGGCATTTTAAAGAATATTAAGTTTTCATTAAATGTATAGTGTACACATTATACATATAACATTTGGAGTAAAAAGTGGTTTATGCAGAGATTATATTTATAAGGACACACATTGAAAGAAAATAGTTATTAAAAGTCTCAAGATGATCACATACCTTCACGAAGTACATGGAGTTTCTGCACTCATATATTCATCTGTGCATTAACTCATCTGGTTATTCTTTTGACAAACATTAGCTATTAGGCAGTCCATTCATGGAGTACCAATACAAAATAGTAAACAATATTAAAATATTTTTTAAATGTAAGATGGTTTGTGGATTTTAAGGTAAATAGATTTCAAGGTATTTCTTTTACTTAAAATTAAAAGAATTTAGGGTCTGGATCCCAAGTTTATTACTATGATAAAAATTATCTATGCAAACTTGAATAAATCAATTAACATCGTTAAGACTCATTTCCTCATCCATAAAATGAAGATATTGGACAAAATAATTTCTAAGGTCTTTTTGGCTCCAAAATCCTGTAATTCTTTTATAGACATTCCATTTATTTGTATTAAAACAAAAGTGAATCTTAAACATTTTAAGAAGTCAAGTAGTCAGAAAATTTTTATGAGCAATAAATATGAATAGATATCGGAATTGAAAGATAAATATACTGAACATTTTGAGAGGAGAGGGAAAAATGGAGTTTCCAGTCTGGAGAAAGAACATGGGCAAAGGTTTTCGGGTGAAATTGTGTGGGGTGTGTTTAGGATAACTGAGGAGACTCTGACAGAAAGAAATCTTCATATTAAAGAATAATGAGAAATGATATTGGCTGGAGGATGATGCCTTAAGTTTGGAGATTGAGCTGTGGACAATGGAAAATAAGTAGAGATTTGTGGGCAGCTGAGTATGGCACTACCTGGATTTCATGTAAAAATACAAGGGCTGCTGATAAGTTGATTAATTTGAAGTGTTTGAAGGACTGTTCACAGTCTTTTGACCACAAAGAGAAAAAGAAAGAGGGAAGGAGAATTTCAATGAGAATAATATAGAGATATATGAAATAACCCTCCTACATATAGGTCAACATACCTTATTTCCATATATAATTACATAGAAGCCAGTAGCACTGTGGCTAGGAATACACACATGCATACTTGAATTCCAGCTCCAACACTTTCTAGCAGATGCCTTTATAAAATGTATTTACACTCTCTGAATCACAATTTTCTCTTCTGTAAAGTGGTAAGTATACTTTTGGAGTTATCACAAATATTAAATGAAATAATACTTGTAAAATATACAGCCAGTTCTTGACATGCAGCAAGTGCTCAATAAATGAAGTCTATCATAATAAATTTTATTAATATCATCACTCCTTAAGTAAATGTCAAACAAATGGGAGAAATAATCAGGGTATCCAAGAGCCAAATATGGGCAAGAGGGCAGTTGGGTTTGAGTAAGTTTTTTTTTTTTAATGATTGATCAGAGTTGTAAAAGATTTACTTGAAATGCATGTCATTTTACAGGTCTGGTTTGGTTTGGATTCAGACAGGTAAGTCTGGTTTGGATTCAGATAGATGATGTTAGGCACAGGAAAATTAAGGCTCAGGGATTGAATTGATCAACACATCACCTGAGAACAATGTCTTCTTTTAGACAAGCAAAATTTTGTACAATTCACCTCTCAGCATGTTGAGATAGTGTAACAATGTTAAGAAAGTGTCACAGCTGGAGACATCAAAATTAAACAACTGATGGCAGGACTTAATCCAATGAAGTATAGACCTAACCTAAAGGGAAAATTGTACTACAGTCAGCAGACATAGTATTTGTTTCAGCTCTGCCATTCAGAGTAGTGTGACATTTGCTTTCTTGGGCTTGAGTTTTTTAAAACGTTAGCTCTATAGGTCTTTTGAGTTCCAAAGATGCATGGGTTTCTGACATAGATAATTGTGATGTATCTTTCTAAAACTAAAATTGTCTGGAAGAATTGACCCATATTATATCAAAGCAAATCAAAGTTTTGACAGGGCTACTTAATTTACATATGAATAACTTGAAAAAGAAACAGCATGACTGTATGCAAAATATTACAGCAAAAACCAAAAAAAAAAAAGAAACAAAGAATGAAAGAAAATCAATTCTGCAAAAACAAAGGAAAGGAAAGGAAAGGAAAGCAAAACAAGACAATTTAATCTCAGAGAAAGAAAAAACATCCCTATAGTTATTTTTCTAAAGAAGACTGATAGAAAATGTGAATTTAATAAAGTGTACATCAAAAATGAGATGATAAAACAACAAAATACAATAAAAAGGGAGAATAAAAAGCCAAGAAAACAAAGAGCAAAAATATGTCAGGACTGGTCTAAAAGCTCCCTCCATGGGCACTGGATGAGTTCCACAAGTGCTGGTTTCCGCTGTAACAGGGCAGCACTGAGTTACAATGCAAAGTTGTACAATCACTGTGCTCTGCCTCCTTCACATGCACGGATTCTCTCTCCATGCCACATGGCTGCTGCCAGGGGATGAGGGAGGGTTGTGGTGGCAATCCAAGACTTTCTTTCCTACTCTCTCTAGTGCCTCTTTCAGTGCTATGAAATTAAAAACAGGCACTGTGATCACTCACCTGATTTTTGGTTCTCGTGAAGGTGTTTTTTTTGTTGTTGTTGTTTTGTTTTTTTTTTGTGGATTGTTGTTAAATGTGGTGTTCCTGCAGGGAGGATGATCAGTGGAGGCTTCCATATGGTCATCTTACCTTGCGTCCTCTCCAGAATCTATATTCTGATAACAGTGAACATTTTAAACGGCCTTTCCCCACAAAATAGAAATTATATGAAACATTTTTTCAGTGTATTATGCATCAAAAGTAGAAAATAATATAGAGACCAGAATGTTACTGAGGAAATTAACCACAAAAATGTTTTTAAATAACTTCTAAATCAAATAAAAAAAAACAGAATTTATAGTATAACTAGAAAATATTGGCAAAAGAAAATAATAAATATCGCACTCCTTTAGCTCAAAAGAAAATATTTAGTATTAGACATGTATATTACCAAAGAAAAAATAATATTCAACGATTTAAATATTAAACTCACATGTATTAAGAAAAGCATAGGAGAGCAAATAATAAAAGAAAAGAAAACATAGATTAAATTTAAAAAGAAAATAGTAAAATAAATAAACCCAAGGTATTATATTGCTTTAAAAGGAAAATAAAATGGCTACTCTATTCCAGAAAAAAGAGAAAGTATACATTTACACAATTATAAATAAAAAGTGGAAATAACCAATAATATATTAAAAAATAAATGAATCAGAAAGAATACTTTTAAAAATACATATGAAAACCCCAATGTCCAAGAATAAATGACAAAAGGGATGGAAAACCTAAACTCATCTGTAGTAGGTATGAATGTATCATAAACTCAAAAGAGTTTACATGTCTTTTCTTTCTGCATAGTTGAATCTGGTAAAGCCTTTATTGTGAGAGATGGGTAGGAAAGTGAATGTTTATTGTTGCTGGGCCCCTTCCCTTTCCACTAGCATCTGGAACATTTATGTGATCCTCAAAAGTGGGAGGAGAAGTCTCCTAATTATGCCCCATTATAATTTTTCAAGCCCTGGTCTTTTAAAAAATCTGTTATTAATAGACTTTATTTTTAGAACAGTTTCAGGCTTACAAAAAAATGAGTGGAAAATACAGATAGTTCCCATTTACTCTCAACCCTCCAATACTAACACTAGTTTTCTCTATTTTTAGCATCTTGCATTAGTGTGGTGCATTTCTTACAATTGATGAACCAATGTTAATATATTATTATTAAAGAATATAGTTTACATTAGGGTTCATTTTTTGTGTTGTATCATTTTATAGGTTTTGACAAATGCATAATGTCATGTATCCGTCATTAAAATAGGATACAGAATATTTTCATTGCCTTAAAAATCCCCTGTGCTCCACCTATTCACCCTGCCCCATCTCCTCCAACCCCTAGTCCCTGGCAACTACTAATTTTTTACTGTCTATATAGTTTTGCTTTTTCCAGAATGTCATGTAATTGAAGTCAGATTGATTTCTTTACTTTGTAATATGCATTTTACTTTATTCCATTTTTTGTGTGTGTATGGCTTGATAGCTCATTTCATTTCAGCATTGAATAATATTTCATTGTCAGAATGTACCACACTATTCATTTCCTTGTTGAAGGACATCTTGATTTCTTTTAATTACTGGCAGTTATAAGTAAAGCTTCTATAAACATTGGTGTGTAGGTTCTGTGAGGACATAAGTTTTCAACTAATCTGGATAAATACCAAGAAGCACTATTGCTGGATCATATGGTAATAGTATTTTAGTTTTGTAAGAAACCACAAAACTGTCTTCCAAAGCAGTTGTATCATTTTGCATTCCTATTAGCAATCAATGAGAGTTCTTGTTGCTCCGCATCCTCACCAGTATTTGGCATTGTCAGTGTTTTGGAGTTTGACCATTCTAATAAGTGTGTAGTGGTATCTCATTGTCATTTTAATTTGCACTTCCCTAATGACACATGAGGTTGAGCATCTTTTCATATCATGTTTGACATCTTTATATTAGGTTGGTGCAAAAATAATTGAGGTTTTTGCCATTAAAAGTAATTGCAAAAACCACAATTATTTTTGCACCAACCTAGTATCTTCTTGATGACATATCTCTTCAGGCATTTGGCCTACTTTTAATTGGATAGTTTTTTTTTAATTGTTGCATTGATGGCCTCTTGCTATCAGTAGTTTGCTGTTATGGTGTCACATATGGTGCATTGAACCTTTACCAAGACTGGGCTCCTGGCACAGAGAATTTTTTTTTTTTTTTGCTTTTTCACAATCATATTTTTAAAAATATTTTATTTTACTTTAAGTTCTGGGACAAATGTGCAGAATATGCAGGTTTGTTAAATAGGTATACATGTGCCATGGTGGTTTGCTGTACTATCAACCCATCATCTAGGTTTTAAGCCCCTCATGCGTTAGGTATTTGTCCTAATGCTCTTCCTCCCCTTGACCCCCACCCCCTACAGGCCACAGTGTGTGATGTTCCTCACCCTGTGTCCATGTGTTCTTATTGTTCAACTGCCACCTATGAGTGAGAAAATGCAGTGTTTGGTTTCTGTTCCTGTGTTAGTTTATTGAGGATGATGGTTTCTAGCTTCATCCATGTCCCTGCAAAAGACATGAACTCATTCTTTTTCATGACTGCATAGTATTCCATGGTGTATATATGCCACATTTTCTTTATCCAGACTGTCATTGATGGGCATTTGGGTTGATTCCAAGTCTTTGCTATTGTAAATAGTGACATAATTTTTTTCCCTAGGAAGGTGCACCTGCAGCCACCCAGTCACCTCCATGCCCCTCTTTCCTCTCTACCCTCAAAGATCTCCTTGCATTTCAACCAAATCTTCCAAGTTTTCTGTGTGATGGTTCCTGGGATAATTATCCATTATTCACACTGCCTTCATTTTGCTGCTTTCAATGATTTTCCTTCTCTTTCAATTGTCTCTCAAAGATAATAATTATTCTCAAAGAGAATAATCTCTTCAATTCTTTGTCTTTTAAGAAAACAAAGGCCAGAAACAATTTTATCTTTGAAATCAGAAACCCAGGTAGAGGAATGCAACAGAAAGACTTCATTTTATAACTTTCTATACTAAGTAAATTTTTTTCCATGTGCATACAATCATTTTTAGCTTTCAAATAGGTTAAAAAACAAAACTGCCAGCCAGGCGCAGTGGCTTACGCCTGTAATCCCAGCACTTTGGGAGACCAAGGAGGGCAGATCACAAGCTCAGGAGATCGAGACCATCCAGGCTAACCCAGTGAGACCCCGTCTCTACTAAAAATGCAAAAAATTAGCCGGGCATGTTGGTGGGAGCCTGTAGTCCCAGCTACTCAGGAGGCTGAACAGGAGAATGGCATGAACCCGAGAGGCGGAGCTTGCAGTGAGCAGAGATCACGCCACTGCACTCCAGCCTGGGGGACAGAGCGAGACTCCATCTCAAAAAAAAAAAAAAAAAACCAACAAAAAAACTGCCATAATGACAAGAGAAAAAACATGCATTACAAGAAGCCAATAGCAGAAAACCTTACTCTTGTCAAATGTGACTTCTTATTTGCTTCTTACTTTGGTTGTCAGGTATTGTCAAAATGAGGACATCACAAAAAAAGAAAGTAAACAGCGAGAAAACCAAATCACATTAGCAAGATTTAGAAGAGGAAATAATAATTTAAAAATAGATTCCAGAAAAAGATTTATGTATTATACAGTGAGTCTCCTACTCAGCTTATCACCTGAGCCCTCAACCAACCAAACCGACTTCTCATAGCTGAAGCATGGGAAATCTTTTGATGCCCCACTGAGTATAGAAAAACATGGCAGAGGAAATCAAATAAAAGGTTTTACTAGTTCCTGATTAGTCCTAACCAATTATTGACTAAAGAAACAATAACACAGTTTTATTCATATTGAACTAAATACTTGAATACTCTTGCATACTTCACAGAATATAATCTAAAAAAATTTTAACCTAACTATGACCTCACACAGATATCCAATGTTGCAATGTGGTTTAGCTTTTCCTAGAATAAAGAGTGATATGGTTTGGCTCTGTGTCTCCACCCAAATCTTACCTTGAATTGTAATTCCCATAATCCCCACATGTTGTGGGAAGGAGCTGGTGAAAGGTAATTTAATCATGGAGGCAATTACCCTCATGTTGTTCTCCTGATAGCGAGTGAGTTCCAAGAGATCTGATGTTTTTATAAGGGGCTTTTCTCCCTTTTGCTTGGCACTTCCACTTCCTGCCACCATGAGAAGAAGGTTGTGTTTGCCTCTCCTTTCACCATGAATGTAAGTTTCTTCAGGCCTCCCCAGCCCTGCGGAACTGTGTCAATTAAACCTCTTTCCTTTATAAATTACTCAGTCTCAGGCAGTTCTTTATAGCAGTGTGAGTATGGACTAATACAGTAAATTGGTACCAGGTAGTGGAGTGCTGCTGTAAAGATACCCAAAAATGTGGAAGCAAATGTGAAACCGGGTAATAGGCAGAGGTTATAACAGTTTGGAGGGCTCAGAAGTCAGGAAGATATGGGAAAGTTTGGAACTTCTTAGAGACTTGTTGAATCATTTTAACTGAAATGCTAATAGTGATATGGACAACGAAGTCCAGGCTGAGATGGTCTCTGAGGAAGATGAGGAACTTGTTGGGAACTGGAGTAAAGTTGACTCTTGCTGTGCTTTAGCAAGGTGACTGGTGGCATTTTGCCTGTGCCCTAGAGATCTGTGAAACTTTGAACTTGAGAGAGATGATTTGGGGTATGTGGCGGAAGAAATTTCTAAGCAGAAAAGCATTCAAGAGGAAGCAAAGCATAAAAGTTTGGAAAATTTGCTGCCTGACAATGCAGTACAAAAGAAAATTTTATTTTTTGAGGAGAAATTCAAGCCAGCTGCAGAAATTTGCATAAATAGTGAGGAGCCAAATGCTAATTGCCAAGGAAATGGGTAAAATATCTCCAGGGCATGTCAGAGACCTCCATGGTAGCCCCTCCTATCACAGGGCCATAGGCCTAGGAGAGAAAAATGATTTCTTGGGCCAGGGCCAGGGCCTCCTTGCTGTGTACAGCCTAGGGACTTGGTGCCTTGCATCCCAACCACTGCTCCAGCTGTAGCTAAATGGGCCAAGTTACAGCTCAGTCCATGGCTTCAGTGGGTGCAAGCCCCAAGCCTTGGCAGCTTACCTGTGGTGTTTGGCCTCTGGGTGCACATAAGTCAATAACTGAGGTTGGGGGACATCTGCCTAGATTTCAGAGGATGTAGAGAAATGCCTGGATGTCCAGGCAGAAGTCTGCTGCAGGGACGGAGCTCTCATGGAGAACCTCTGCTAGGGCAGTGCAGAAGGGAAATACAGGGTTGGAGCCCCCACACAGAGTCCCCACTGGGGCACTGCCTAGTGGAGCTGTGAGAAGAGGGCCACACTCAACTCCAGCCTTTGAAAGCAGCTGGAAGGGGGCTGTACCCTGCAAAGCCACAGTGGCAGGGCTGCCCAAAGCCATGAGAGACCACCTCTTGCATCAGCATGACCTGAATGTGAAACCTTTCACATGGAGTCAAAGATTGTTTTGGAACATTAATGTTTAATAATTGCCCTATTGGATTTCAGACTTGTATGGGGCCTGTAGCCTATTTGTTTTGGCCAATTTCTCCCATTTGGAATGGGTGTATTTACTCAAGGCCTGTATGCCCCTTGTATCAAGGAAGTAACTAACTTGCTTTTGATTTTGCTGGCTCAGAGGTGGGCAGGACTTGCCTTGTCTCAGATGAGACTTTAGACTTGGACTTTTGGGTTAACGCTGTAATGAATTAAAACTTTGGGGGACTATTGGAAGGGCATGATTGTGTTTTGAAATATGCGGGCATGAGATTTGGGAGGGTCTAGGGGTGGAATTATATGGTTTGGCTCTGTGTCCCCATTGAAATCTCACCTTGAATTATAGTTCCCGTAGTCCCCATATATCACGTGAGGGACCTGGTAGAAGGTAATTTAACCATGGGAACAATTACCCTCATGCTCATTTGTGACAGGGAGTAAGTTCTCACGAGATCTGATGGTTTTTAAAGGGGCTTTTCCCTCTTTTGCTTGGCACTCCCCTTTTCTGCTGCCATGAGAAGGACATGTTTGCTTTTCTTTCTGCCATGAAGGTAAGTTTCCTGAGGCCTCCCCAGCCCTGTGAAACTGTGAGTCAATTAAACCTCTTTCCTTTATAAATTACCCAGTCTCAGGCAGGATTTTTTTTTTTTTTTATGGCATCTCACTTTGTCACCCAGGCTGGAGTGCAGTGGTGCAATCTCAGCTCACTGCAACCTCTGCCTCCCGCCAAATTCAAGTGATTCTGCTGCATCAGCCTCCCAAGTAGCTGGGATTACAGGCATGTGGCACCACGCCTGGCTAATTTTTTTTTTTGTATTTTCAGTACAGACAGGGTTTCATCATGTTGGCCAGGCTGGTCCCGAACTCCTGACCTCGTGTGTTCTGCCTGCCTCAGCCTCCGAAAGTGCTGGGATTAGAGGTGTGAGCCACTGCACTGGCCTCAGGCAGTTCCTTATAGCAGTGTGAAAATGGACTAATACAAAGTCAGCATAGAAATGAAAATTTCTCTCACCTGGGGTCTGCAGCAGCTGCTGCTATGAATGGAATTGAGTGTCAAGTCCTTCTGGCTAGCTGCTTTTGCCTTTCCCAAATCATAAGCCAAAGAATGGGAAGAAGGCACAACACTAAACCACTGCTGAGAAAAGTGCCAAATTTCTCTCTTCTTTCCCCTTCTATCTCTCATTTTAAAAAACAAACAAACAGAAACAACCACAACAAATCTCAAAACCTGCCTATGGCTTGTATATATCTGTTAACACTTTTATCTTGGAATAAGAAAAGAGGAAAGTTTAGAGCTCTACTATTTTTAGAAGTAGTGGAAGAAAACATTATGTCCCTTTTGGTAAGTTTCTTTCCAAATATTTTCTTGAAAGTAAGTCCAAATGAAGTGCATGTGTTTTGTTTTTAAGCAGACAATCTCTACCAAAATATTGCATGTAGTGGTAGAATTGATTTTCCCTCATCTTTAATTAAACAAATAACTATACATAATGTTCTGGGTAAGTTATGTCAGGGCCCTTATTATTTTCCAGATTAGGGAGAAAATCCTAATAAAGAAGCAATTTTAGTGATACAGTTTGGCCACTGGTATTATCTCTTTAAGATTCAACTCAGTTTCTCTGAAAGTATCACTATTCCCTGTATGCCCTCTGCTCTGAGACTCAAATCCAGCTGGATTTTGGTCCTGCTTTCATTTAAAAAACTTCCTAAAGTTCATGGGATGATTTGATAATGACTCTTTGGGTCAGAGCTCTGTGTTACAAAAAAAGGTGAAGTCTTACTCAATTCAACAGTTTTTATGCAAAGTCCTCACGGGGAAGAGACTGATGCCCTGCAATGCCTCAGGACTCTCCAGAATGTTTTCACCAGCAAAAAGGCCCTCAGCAGATGCAGCCTCTCGACCTTGAACTTTCTAGCCTCCAAAATGATAAAGAAATAACTTTATTTTCTTTATAAATTATCCAGTCTCAAGTATTCAGTTACAGCAACAGAAAATGAGCTAAGAGAATTACTGATTATTTGAAGAGCAGTTCACAGTTGATGAAGCTCTATACAGATATGATCTCATGCTCTTCTTGCATCCACTCTGTTACATACCATAAAGCTGAGGATTACAGAAGTTAAATAATTTGCCCAAGGTCCCAAAGCTTAGTATTTTTCCTCAGATCTCTTGATTCTCAATTCTAGCTCTTTCTTCTCCAATGTTGTCACATAATGAATATATTACATGTTTGCAAGATATTCTCCATCTATAAGAGTCACTGCCAGATATTACAGAGAAAGCAAATGTATCAGAAACATGGTTTCATTGGTTTTCATGAGGTTATGATCTAACAGAAAAAACAGGACACAGAAAAGATATCTAAGAGTTCAAGGTTATACTTAAATATCAAGCCAGGAGCATAAACAGAAAATTGTATAAATGTTGAGAAGAAGGAAAGTTAGCTGTGAAAAAAGGTGGTCATGAAATGATGATCTGATTATCAGAGAAAGAATCAGGGAAAGAAGGACAGTGACATGGCTGCCGTGTAGAGAAGAGGAGGGTGAATCAAGGAACCAAAGTAATATCAAACCAGCTTCAGTTCTTTTCTATGATCTGCATAGAGATTTTCTCATCTTATTTCTACTATAAGCTGTGTAATAAGTAAGTAATCACATAATGTTTTGTTTTTTGTTCTTGTGGCTTATCACCATGAATTAGTTATCATGTACTTTTCACCTTCATTATCTGAGATGATGACTTTTCTCTATTCAATACTTTATTCAACCAGCTAACATTTCCTGTGCACCTCTGATGAGCCAAACACTGGCAATGATATGGCACTGAGTATGCAAAGAGTAACAATACACTGCTCACTACCTTGAGAAGTGCCTATGTTGCAGAGAGAGAGATTCATATATTAAATACTTACACTTATTTGCATAGTGATAAAGACAGAAACTCAGCAATGACATAAAGGAGGAGTACCTACCATGCATGATTGGAGATGTGGTATCAGGAGGGGCTGATTAAGGATACATTGAAATTATCAGGCAAAGAAGGGAGAAGGAGCCATTCTAAGCAGAGAGGGGCACACGGCCAAAGTTAAGAAAGAAAGGAATGGCTGATGAGCTGAGAATTACTAGCAATTTGGTATTTTTCGTGATTATGATGCAAGGCAAAGGAGATATGAAGTTAGGGAGGTAGAAATTAGCAGGTGAAAATAGGTCTTGTAAACCATTTTAAGGAACTTGATTGAGCTTTAATCTTACAGACAATGGGATAGCACCAACAAGTTTAAAGCAGAGGCATTGTATGTAATTAGTAATTAATGAATTAACTAATTAGTTAATTAATAAGTTAATTAACTAAATTTGTACACAACAACTAATTAATCCTGATAAGCCACAAGAACAAAAACCAAAAACTTAGTTAATTACTAATTACATACAATGTAACTAGTAACATCATTGCTGCAACATACTATACATTATCTAGTACACCCAAAATATTGTTTCAGATTTTATGGAAAAATCATTTTCATTTTTTAGAAATAAACAATATGAAACTGATGAAATTTATGTAAATTCCTTTGTCAATGCCTCAACTTATATCTTATTAGCAGAAAATTAATATTTAGGAGAGCCTGATTAAATGTACTCAGTATGACAGGTGATTCCTGTTTGCCCTGCACTAAGATTTAGAGCCTGTTCATGTCACATGAGGACTGTAACCCAGCACAGGTTTATATGGAATGTGGTTCAGCTGTTTATCTAAAAAAGGAAGGATGAATATATCTCAGCAGCAAGAACCAATTAAGGAGGATAAACTGTTTTTTAACTTATATGAAACACTCCTTTAAAGAAAAACTCCCATTCTGTAGGTTGCCTGTTCACTCTGATGGTGGTTTCTTTTGCTGTGCAGAAGCTCTTTACTTTAATTAGATCCCATTTGTCAATTTTGGCTTTTGTTGCCATTGCTTTTAGTGTTTTAGACATGAATTCCTTGCCCATGCCTATGTCCTGAATGGTATTGCCTAGGTTTTCTTCTAGGGTTTTTATGGTTTTAGGTCTAACATGTAAGTCTTTAATCCAAAGGGCTAATATCCAGAATCTACAATGAACTCAAACAAATTTACAAGAAAAAAACAAAGAACCCCATCAAAAAGTGGGTAAAGGATATGAACAGACACTTCGCAAAAGAAGACATTTATGCAGCCAAAAAAACACATGAGAAAATGCTCATCATCACTGGCCATCAGAGAAATGCAAATCAAAACCACAATGAGATACCATCTCACACCAGTTAGAATGGCGGCCATTAAAAAGTCAAGAAACAACAGGTGCTGGAGAGGATGTGGAGAAATAGGAACACTTTTACACTGTTGGTGGGACTGTAAACTAGTTCAACCATTGTGGAAGTCGGTTTGGTGAGTCCTCAGGGATCTAGAACTAACAATACCATTTGACCCAGCCATCCCATTACTGGGTATATACCCAAAGGATTATAAATCATGCTGCTATAAAGACACATGCACACGTATGTTTATAGCGGCACTATTCACAATAGCAAAGACTTGGAACCAACCCAAATGTCCAACAACGATAGACTGGATTAAGAAAATGTGGCACATATACACCATGGAATAC
The DNA here is from genome assembly GCF_028858775.2 of Pan troglodytes. Lineage (NCBI taxonomy): Eukaryota > Metazoa > Chordata > Mammalia > Primates > Hominidae > Pan > Pan troglodytes. The sequence goes on from NC_072402.2 coordinate 70,632,730, forward strand.
TATGCAGCCATAAAAAATGATGAGTTCATGTCCTTTGTAGGGACATGGATGAAACTGGAAACCACCATTCTCAGCAAACTATCACAAGGACGAAAAACCAAACACCACATGTTCTCACTCATAGGTGGGAATTGAACAATGAGAACACATGGACACAGGAAGGGGAACATCACACACCGGGGACTGTTGTGGGGTGGGGGGAGGGGGGAGGAATAGCATTAGGAGATATACCTAATGCTAAATGATGAGTTAATGAGTGCAGCACACCAACATGGCACATGTATACATATGTAACAAACCTGCACGTTGTGCACATGTACCCTAAAACTTAAATTATAATAATAATAAAATTAAAAAAGAAAAACTATGAAAGAAGACAAACACAAACATACAAAGTTTTTGCATTTTTATTGCTTTATTGTTAGTTATTTAAAAATTATTTATAAGTCAAAAACATATTTTCCTAAAAAACATGAATGGTCCAGTTACCTGGACTCAGGACTAGGAATTATGAACTTAGTGCTGTTCTTGAAGCCAATTTTTCACTAAGTGTTCTGAAAAGCAGTAGCCTGTCTATGACTCAGCTTCTGTTAAAATTGGATTTTGGAGTTGTCCTGTTTTCTTGAGTAAAAAAAATGGAAAGAGTCCCACATTTCCTAAATGCAATCATGAGAGATACCAGTAATCAAAGAATTTAGATTCTGAGGATAGGACTATATAGGTTATCTAAGTCAATATCCTTTTTTGACCATTGCATTTGAGGCCCAGAGCAATGATGTTCCATGTACGAGTACACTAGGAATTTGCAGAAGACCTACAATAATCTAGTTGGTCTAGGTGGGGGGCAAGGATCACACAGATGAAAGGCAGCACCAAAAAGAGAAAAGGAAGCATTCTGAGTGAATGAAGTGAGTTCTTTATGTGATAGGAAAAATGGGATAGGGAAAAAATAATGATTATGTTAACACTAGACTCTGCCTGTATGGTGATACTTCCCCACTTAAGTTGGCCCTCATGGTACCAGCAGGTAAGTCTAATTTGAAATCTCTATTTTTACAACCATCTGTTTTTTAGTTTTACTGGTAATAGCAACAGTGTGGTATGAATATTTTAATTCCCTGCTCTCTGTCCATTAGTCTTCAATAACTGGTCCTGGCTCATTTCCTCCTTGAGTCCAGGACTCACCTTTAGAATTTCTTACAGTCTAGCACTTTGGGAAGCCATGGCCAATGGGTCAGACTTAGCCCACCAAATAAAATTTCTTTGCTGTCCCTGGATTAGAATTGGGCATATTTGTTCCAAAATTTCCCTGTTACACTGAAAAGATAGTGAGATATTTTTGTTTAATACATATATTTTCATTGAATACTCAATTTTCAGTTGAGACTACTTACTCAGGCAAGTATTTCCCCACTTAGCTGAGAGAAGGTGTCAAGATGCCTTCCTCTGTGCCTTAACTCTGGAAGCTCTTATCCCAGTAAGCTGACTTTCTTTGGTATTACTTTGCTCTCTACTGGTTACTTTCATCATCCCACTCACAGGGAGGAAGATATTAATACCAGCATATAAGAACCTCACTTTTTTAAAACCTCAGTTTGTAAAAAATGAGCAATAAAAGTCCTGTCCTTTCCCCTGGTTTTATACCAGGTGCCTTGGTAAATGTGGCTTGTGTGAGGTTTTGCTTTCTTTAGTTGGTTGCCAAAGTTAACCATGCTTTTCACTGTTTGCCCTGTATATTTGTGACCTTTTCCATGGGGTGCTATTATAAGTCTTCCACATAGGTTTGAATAAGATGAATTTGCCTTCTCCTCTGTCTGGCTGTTGAAGCTGTCTCTGCATGGCTACCATACCACCTGTGGGGGTGCAGGTAGAGAAAAGGTGATTCATTCATTCAGCAAACAAGTATTTACTGAATGCCCACTATGGGCCAGTATCTATACTAGAAATCATAGATGCTGTGGTTTGTCAAACAGAAATAGTTCCTGGCTTCATAGAGAGACAAGCAATAAGCAAATAAACAAACAAAAATGACATATTTGCATAGTGTGACAAATGTTTTGTAGGACAAGAACACAGGGCTATGAGAGAATATATCTGGAGGATCCATTTGAATTGGGGTGATTTAGGGAGGCACCTATGAGGAGGTGGCCTTTAAATGGAGACCTGAGGATGTGAGCCATAAGGAGTAAGGAAGACAAGTGTCTCAGGCAGTGGGAAAAGCATGAGAGTAGGTCCTAAGGTGGTGTCTGTATGTGAACAACGATCCCAACTCCCCTGTGAGGACTATCTCTGACTCTCAAAAAGGCATATTAGCTTTGGCAGGCATATAAAAATTCCAGTCCAAGAAAGAAGACCACCTCTAGAGCAGGTCTTCCATATGAAATATTTTCCATCTCACTTAGGGTAACAATATGCCCATTAATTAATTTATAAATGTCTCACAGCTATATGCATGGACCAGGAAGGAGGCTTTATGGTCACAGTAAAAACTTACTTTTGGGACTGCCATCTGTAGACATCTGCACTGCAAAGGCCAAAGTCGAGGCTGAAATGTCCCCTTACATTTTGGTGTCCTTGCTGCTATAGATAAAATGATTTTTTATCACTTTGTTCTTTGGGAACTAACATGCTATATATTCTGAAGGGAGTATTGTCCTGATACAGAAAAAGCATGCAAACACTGGGTGTTTTAACTGTAGAACATAAGAGAGAATGGTGGCAATGTTTTGGTTTGGTCTGGTTTTCCCTCAACTTATTCTACTTTTTAGACCAGATCATCTGGTTATTGACAGTCATGTTTTCACACTTCTCTTGGGGCATTTTGATTGCAATTCCAGAGCTAGAAAAAAAAGTAACATTAAAAAAAATCCAGGCAGGCTCTTATAAATAGTTGAATTAGTCCTATATTCAAAAATCTTTTTTTTCCCTAAGTAACCACTACTTGAACTATAACTTAGATGACCAGATCTGTCTAGTTTGGAAGTTTTTAAAAAGAAACAAAAAAAAGACAAGGTTTTATCCTGTATTGAAATTAGTCACATAATATGAGGAATAGGAAGAATTTTTCCAAGTCTCCAAAGGATGAGGTAAAGCATAAAAAGGAGTTAATTGCCTATGTTTTTACCAAAAAGAAGTTGCTACTAATTGTTCTACATTTTTTCAAAAGAAGATTACAGGTGGTTGTTTTCACCGTTTTCAAATAGACTTAAAAAGAAGCAGGGGAAGGGGACAATACAAATAATTTATTTTATTTTGTAGAAGAAAAACAAATGATAAAGAAGGAATATTTCCTTTGCAACTACCACTCCAGTTTTTACTTCATCCATTGCACTTGAAAATTAAATAAAGATCTATTAAGCATTTAGAATAATGTCAGGTCCATGCTATGTGCTGCACAAGTATTTGTTAACTAAAAAGACAAGGAAAAACATGAAGGTAAAAAAGAAAGTAAAGAAGGCAAAAGAAGATAAGCAATCCTAGAGAAACTGTGGAGAAAATTCTAAAATGTTCAGAATTTGAAAAATAAAATTCTTTCAGAATGTTTCAAGAACCTCTATGATCTTCTTAAATTCAAGTTGCATCAATAGGGACTCTTAGATGAGTCCTATAGAAAGCAAAGTGGAATTAAACTACAAATTTCTAACTTAAATATGTCGTGAGCCTGTTCCCCTAAAGCGTATTACATTCATTACAAAAAAGTGCCCAACACCTCTTGGTTTTGATTAATATGTTGTAATGGGTACTGGACTAGCCCATCTACATTATACACATGTAAAACTAGACAACAGCCTATACATGACTGAAGTCTTTGAAAGAATGGAAACTACCAAAGGGAATCTGACATTTGTCTCATCTCCCTGCCTAGGACTATCTGTACTGACACCCAGCAAGCTGAAATCAGCAAAACAAGATGGTCTTGCTAACTTGAGGAAGCTGTAGCAGCTGGAAGCTCCAGAGAGGAGGGGGCTGCAGAGTCTGCACATCAGTGGGGGTAGGAGGAGTTCTGCATAAGTTTTTGACCAAGGATAGGGCTTCACATGAGCAAGATGAATTGTGTGAGGCTTACCAAAGAGTGGAGAATGGAACAGAGATGCTAGTGATCCAGAAGTGCCGAGAACATTGAAGTGCTGGCCCAGCCAGACTAGAAAGACATGTTCAACACCTTAGTAACACGTCAGGCATTCAACTGAGACACCAGAAAAACCATGGTAGAGTATTGCAAGGTTATTCTATGTCTGAACTGGAAAGTGTGAAGTGTAAAATGGCACAATATTCACTGTTAATAGACTTGAATAAGTTAAGAAATATATTATTAACCCTAGAGAAACCACTAAAAATAATAAAAATAATAATAAAACCACACAAAATAATAATAAACTGATAAAAGCAAAAGAAGACAGAAAAGGAACAAGAGAGAGACATAAAGATAGGACAAATTGAAAATAAATAGCTAGATGGTACATATAAACCAAATCATATCAATAATTATAGCAAATATTAGTGGCCTAAGCACTCCAATTCAAAGGCAGAGATTGTCAGGCTGGATGAAAAAGTAAAACCAAACTACATTCTGCCTAAAAGAGACACACTCAAAATTTAAAGACATGAATAGATTGAAAACATAAGGAAGTTGGGCAATTGTATTAATATCAGACAAACTAAACATCAAGACCAAAAGTTTTAAAAATGATAAAGGGTCATTTAATAATGTAAAATAAAATCATCAGGAAGATTCAACAATCTTAAATATGGATGCTCCAATCAACAAAATTTTAAAACTTATGAATAAAAAATTTATAGATCTTAAGAGAGAAATAGAAAAATCTACTGCCATAATTGGGAATTTTAATAAGCCCCTCTCAATAATTGATAAAATGACTAGACCAAAGACATGATTATGGATACAGTAGATCTGAATAACACTATGAGACAATTTCACTTAATTGATGTTTATAGAACATATACCTAACAGCTCCAGAACACAGTCTTATAAAGTACGCATACAATGTTAACCAAGAAAGACAATATCTTAGATGAAAAACATATCTCAATAAATTTTAAAAGATTGATATTCTCTGACTACATCATAATTAAATAAGAAATAAAGTCTTATTAAATATATTTTCTTTAAATTCCCAAATATTTTCAAATAAAATGATATACATCTATGGGTCAAAGAAAAAATCATAAGGAATTATGATTTCTAACTGATTATGAAAATACAATATGTCAAAATTTGTAGGATGCAGCTAAAGCTACAGTACAATCTGGAGTCCATCAAGAGAAATCAGAAGCCACATCTACCTCTGCCTATAAGCTCGTTGACACTGATGACCTGCTGAGGAAGCTGACAGGCTTCTTCATGAAGCTGCACAGGCACCTGACTCAAGAGTCAGAGAAACTGCCTAATCAAGAAAATAAGAGAGAAGATAAAATATAGGAAATTAGAAATGAAAAAAGCAACATGACAACTGATACCACAGAAATAAGAAAGATCAGCAGATACTATTCTGAACAATTATAGGACAACAAACTGGAAAACAGAGGAAATGGATAAATACCTGGAAACATAAAACCTGCCAAGATTGAATCAGGAAGTGATAGAAAACTTGAATAAATTTATCACAAGTAGTAAGAATGAATTGGCAATTAAAAGTCTCCAACAAAGAAAAGTCCAGGACCAGATGGATTCACTAGCAAATTCTACCAAACTTACGGAGAAAAACTAATACTAGTCCTCCCCAAATTATTCCCAAAAGTTAAATAGGAGGGAATTCTCCTTAACTTATTTTATGAGGTCAGCATTACCGATTCCAAATCAGACAAGGATGCAAGGAAAAAAAAAGAAACCTATGGGTTAATATCCCTAATGAACATAAATGCAAAAAATTCTCAACAAAATAGTAGTGAACCAAATCCAATAGCACATCAGAAGAATAATACACCACAATGTAGTAGGGTTTATCCCAGGGATGCAAAGATAGTTCAGCATGTACAAATCCAAAATGTCTCAACAAGTAGGCATATAAGGAATATACCTCAACATAATAAAGGCTATATATGTTAAGCCCACAGTCAGCATTTAACTGAACAGGGAAAAGCTTAAAGCTGTTTCCCTAAGAATTGGAACAAGACAAGGATGCCTGATTCACCACTCCTGTTCAACCTAGTACTGGAAGTCCTAGCCAGAGAAATCAGGCAAGAAAAATAAAAGGCATCCAAATTGCAAAAGAAGTCAAATTGTCCCTCTTTGTTGTTGATATGATCTTATATCTAGAAAAAACAAAAGACTCCACCAAAAAACTCTTATATCTAATACATAAATTTAGTAAACTCTTATAGCTACTAAATTAGTGAAGTTGCAAGGTACAATATCAACATACAAAAATGAGTGGTCTTTCAATGTGGAAATAATGAAGTAGCTGGGAAGGAAATTAAGAGGGAAATCTCATTTATAATCTAATTTATAATAGATAAATAAAATAAAATAGGTAGGAATAAATTTAACCAAGGAAGTGAAAGACCTATACAAGGAAAACTACAAAACACTGAAGAAAGAAATTGAATAGTACACAAATAAGTGAAAAGACATCCTATGCTCATGAATCAGAAAAATTAGAATCATTAAAATGACTATATTACCCAAAGCAACGTGCATATTCTGTGCAATTGCTATCAAAATATCAATGTTATATTTTACAGAAATTTTTAAAAATCCTAAAATTTGTATGAAACAAAAAAGAACTCAACTATCTAAAGCAAAAAGAATAAAGCTGGGGGCATCACACTACCTGACTTCAAAATATATTGCAATGCTATAGTAACTGGATATCTACATGCAGAAGAAAGAAACTAGACCCCTACATTTCACCATGTACAAAAGCAACTAAAGATAGATAAAGACTTAAGCAAAAAAACTCAAAACCATTAAACTACTGGAAGAAAACATAGGGAAACACTTCAGTACATTGGTCTAGGCAAAAATATTATGTTAAGGCCTCAAAAACACAGGCCACAAAAACAAATGTAGACAAATTGAACTGTATTAAACTAAAAATCTTCTTCACAATGGAAACAGTTAATGGAATGGAGAGAAAACCTATTGTTGAATGGGAGAAAATACTTGCAAAGTATTCACCTGACAAGGGACTAATAAAAAGAATATGCAAGAAACTCAACAGTAAAAAAAAAAACCTATTAAAAAGTGGACAAAGAAAATGAATAGACATTTCTCAAAAGAAGAGATACAAATGGCCCACAGATATATGTAAAAATGATCAACATAGCTAGTCATCATGAAAATGCAAATCAAAACCACAGAGATATTCTCTTATTCCAGTTAGAATAACTATCATCAAAAATATTTTTAAAAACATGCTGGTGATGATGCGATGAAAAGGGAACTCATACACTTTGGTGGGAATGTAAATTAGTACAGCCAGAATACAAAACAATACAGATTTTTCTTAAAAAAACTAAAAATAGAACTACTATATGGTCCAGCAGTCCCTCTACTGGTTACTTATCCAAAGGAAAATAGTATATCAAAGGGATACCTGCATCTTCATGATTTCTGCAGCACTATTGACAAAAGAAAATATGTGGAATCAAGTGAGCGAAATGTTCATCAATAGATGAATGGATAAAGGAAATGGGATATATATACACAATAGAATACTATGTTATCATTATAAAGAATAATATGGAGAATGAAATCATGTCATAGAAAAGAAAGAAATTATGTCACCTGCAGCAACTGAGAGGAGCGTGTCAGTAGGAGAGAGAGTGTTAAGAGACATTGGTTAATGGGTACAAACATAGAGTCGGATAGAAGAAATAAGTTCTAATGTTTGATAGCAGAGTAAGGTGACTTAAGTTAACAACAATGTGTTGTATATTTCAAAATAGCTGGAAGAGAGGACTTGAAATATTCTCAATACATAGATATGATAAATATTCAAGGTGAAGGGTATTTCAAATACCCTGACTTGATCATTATACATTTTATGCCTGTAATAAAATATCACAGGTACCCCATAAATAAGTATAATATTATGTACCAAGAAAAAAATAGTGTACAAGACTTCCACATTAAATCTATAAAATATTACTGAATTATTGAATATCTATCTAGATAAATGAAATGATATATCTTATTGATAGACTAGATCCCTTAACACTGTTAAGATATACATTTCCCCAAATTGATTTATAGATTTCTATAATACCAATCAAAATTTAAGAGGCTTTTGAGGTAGAAATTGACATGCTCATCCTAAAATGTGTGTGAAAATGCAAAAGACGTTAAATAGTCAAAACAATGTTGAAAAAAAAGAAAAAAGTTGAAGAATTTATCCAACCGGATTTCAATAATTAACTATAAAGCTTAAAAGAACAGTATGGTATTGGACTATATTAAACTTAAAAGCTTCTGTTCAGAGTAGAAATATAATTCAATGGAATAGAATATAATTTAGAAATCGACAAACCCACATATAATCATTTGGTTTTTGACGAAGGCACACACAATACAATAAATAGCACTAGAAAAACTGAATATGCATGTGGAAATAATAAATCTTTACTCTCGGCCAGATGTGGTGTCTCACGCCTGTAATCCCAGCACTTTGGGAGGCCAAGATGGTTGGATCACCTGAGGTCAGGAGTTCGAGACCAGCCTGGCCAACATGGTGAAGCCCCATCTCTACTAAAAATAATAATAATAAAAATTAGCTGGGCATGGTGGTGGGTGCCTGTAATCCGAGCTACTTGGGAGGCTGAGGCTGGAGAATTGCTTGAACCTGGGAGGTGGAGGTTGGAGTGAGCCGAGTTCATGCTATTGCACTCCAGCCTGGGCCACAACAGTGAAACTCCATCTCAAAAAAAAAATATTAAAAAAATAAAAAAATCTTTACTTTTTTCTCATGCCACACATGAAAGTAATTTGATAAATATCATATATCTAAAAATGAAAGCTAGAATTGTGAAAATTCTGAAAAAAAGGTTCAGAGAAAATATTTCTAACCTTTGAGTAGAAAAATATTCTTAGGACACAAAAACGCATGAACCTTTTTTAAAAAGCATTGATAAATTGGACTTATTTAAAATTAAAACCTTATCCTCTTCCAGACACTGTAAAAAAAAAAAAAATGAAGAATGAAAAGGCAAGCCTTCAACTGAGGAAAAACATTTAAGTAACTCTCTTTCTCAATTCAATAATTAGACAAAAAACAATCTCAAAATGTGCAAAGGCATGAATAGACGTTTCACAAATTAAGATACTTGGATTGGTAATAAGCACATAAAAACGTGCTCAGCATCATTAATAATGTGGGCCAGGTGTGCTGGCTTACTCCTGCAATCCCAGCACTTTGGGAGGCCAAGGCGAGTGGATCACGAGGTCAGGAGATTGAGGCCATCCTGGCCAACATGGTGAAACCCCGTCTCTACTAAAAATACAAAAAAATTTAGCTGGGCATGGTGGTGCATGCCTGTAGTCCCAGCTACTTGGGAGGCTGAGGCAGGAGAATCGTTTGAACCTGGGAGACAGAGGTTGCAGTGAGCCAAGATCAAGCCAGTGCACTCCAGCCTGGTGACAGAGTGAGAGTCCGTCTCAAATAATAATAATAATAATAATCATCATCATCATCACCTAAGAAATGAAAATTAAAACCATAATGAGATACCATTTCATGCCCATTAGAATACATAACATTTAAAAGACTGAAAATATCAAATGTTTGTGAGGATGTGGAGTAATTAGAAATCAAAAGAAATAAAAATACATCCTTACAAAACAATTGGTACCTAAATGTTCATAGCAGCTTTATTCATAATAGCTAAAATTTGGAAACCACTCAAATGTTTATTAGTAGGAGAATGGAAAACAAAACATGACATATCCATTCAACAACATTTTATTCAGCAATTTAAAGGCACAAACTAGTGATAAATGCAACAACATGGGTGATTCTCAAAAATTTTATTGTGTGAAAAAAATATACAAGAGTACACTCCCTGTTTTCCACCTATATTATATTCAAGAATGTGCAAAATCAATCTCTAGTGATAAAAATAATATCAGTGGTTACCAAAAGTGGGGGCAGGAAGGGTGAACTTATTGCAGAGGAGCATAAGGGAATTATCTGTAGTGATAGACATGTTCTGGACAGATAGATAGATAGATAGATAGATAGATAGATAGATAGATAGATAGATAGACAGACAGATCTAGATATACATATTAGAGACAAGGTCTTGCTCTGTCACCCAGGCTGGAGCACAGTGGTGCTATCATAGCTCACTGCAGCCTCAAACTCTTGGGCTTAAGGAATCATCTCTCCTCAGCCTCCTGAGTAGTTTGAATTACAGGTGCACATGACCACAACTAGCTATTTTTTTTAAGTGTCTGTACAGATGGGGTCTCACTATGTTGCCCAGACTGGTCTTGAACTCCTGGCCTCAAGTCATACCTCCCATCTCAGCCTCCCAAAGTTCTGGGATTACAGGATGAGCCACTATGCCCAGCCCTGAGTCTATATATTTTTAAACGCTCATTGAACTGCACACATAAAATGTGCATTGTTGTGTAAATTGTACTTTGTTCATGTTATCTTAAAATGGTGACTTTGGGCCATTATTCATGCAAAATCTCCAGGCATTGTTCATTTACTTATTTATTCCCATAATTATTTCGTATTTGTTATAAACAAGACAGATACAGGCTCTTTCCAAAGCTTTCAGTCCGGCAAAGACAACAATTGAAGTTCTCTGATCACAAATAGAAGTGATGAGTATTTAATAAGGAAATTCAGAGCACCTAACTCAGTCTAGAATCAGAAAATGATGCCCAGGTGAGGTGAAGTTTTAGCTGAGACTGAGAGAATGATTAAGATGTAGCTTAAGACAAACAAGGGCAAGTTAAATCCTGGATGTGAGAGAGTGTGGGGTGTGATAAAGGAACATGAAGAGCACAGTACGTGTGCAAATAGTGGCCATATAGGACCATGATGTAGATATAGGAGAGAATCATTAGAGATGCTAAGGCATTTTAGAGTTCATTCACTGAATGATTGGAAGTATTAAAAGATTTTAAAAGAGAAATGTGATCATACTTTATTTTAGAGACATCATTCTGGCTGCATTATGAATGGATGGTTTGGAGGAAGAATGTGGATAGCTAAACAAGAATGAGAATAGAAAGAAACTACTCTTAAGACTATTGCAATATCCAGGTAAGACATGATGGTGGCTTCCATAAGGGATATAGCAAAGAACGATGAAGAGCAGGGAATGAATCTGAGAGATTCTAAGAAAGTCAATTAATTGAGATTATACATCGGGATGAGAGAAGGAAGTGATGGTGCCCAGGTTCTGGCTTCAGCAAACTGAGTAAATGATAGTGCTGTTTCTTGAGCTAGGAACCTGGGAGGTGGAAAAGGTCATATGGCAAAAATGATGAGTTCGGTTTGGAGATTATAGAGTTTGAAGTGTCATGTTTCTTTTTATTTTCCTTAATGTTATCTCAGGACCAAGGAATTAATGGTAAGCTCTATCTATTTCACTTAACTGACTTCAAGCTATTCAAGCAATATGTTCAGTATTAAATGATTTATCAGATTATACCCCCAAATTAATTGACTCTGGTTAATTCAGTGTCTAATTAGGCCACATATTCCCACTGGGAAGAATTTTCTTTCTTCCCTTTTTTTCTGTTAAGACTGAACCTATAAAGCAAAGCACTGACTTCCAGCTATTCAAGCAATATGTTCAGTATTAAATGATTTATCAGATTATACCCCCAAATTAATTGACTCTGGTTAATTCAGTGTCTAATTAGGCCACATATTCCCACTGGGAAGAATTTTCTTTCTTCCCTTTTTTTCTGTTAAGACTGAACCTATAAAGCAAAGCACTGACTTCCCCATTGATTCCAATGGTCTTCACACAAATGCAAGAGCAGATGGCTTGTAAAAGTAAAATATAAAATTGTCATGTTCATTCTGTGCTCCCAAGGAGCTCTCTCGGGCTGGGAGAATGTGGCCAGGCATGGCAGAAACTAAAAGTCTAGACAACTGTTTTTAGAACATGGAAAAAATAATGAGAGGTGATGAAACACAATCTCATTCTCACACATCACCAGTTCCTTAGGAAGGCCAGCAAAGAGCAACACTCAGCAGAAAGACAGTCTGCAGTGCTCAGGAAACCTTCTGTTTCAATAACTGTTTACAGCTAGAGCAGAACAACGGGGCTGTGGCCTTACTATATTCACTGGGAAAACTACTGGGGCCTAGATCATGCCTTTCATTATTGCAGTTCTTCAATCAATTGATTGGGTGCTTTAGCTTCCTTTTTACTTCAAAATCCCAGAATAACTCCATGGTGTCAGAGTTGGAAAACTTACCAGCAAAAGGGCCTTCTAACCCACCATGCACATTGTCAGATTCAGTTGGTACAGACACCAAGTCTTGCAAAATTGGAAGATATGTGATGTTGTGCCCCCAGTTTCCCTTGTCCCTGTTTTCCTAGGTACCCAGGGCTCTTATGCTGTCCCTTCCATAATGGAAGGAGAATTTGGTCAAACAGAAATGTTTCATTCACTCAATTTGTTTTCAGGCCCAGTTTATTTTAAAAGAGAAGTTTGGAGAAAAAAATATTTATCTAAAATGAATTAGCCACTAACATACTATGAAGAAATTTCTATAGGAATAGAAAAGTGAGAAATATTAAAAAGCAAATGGACCTTCTCTTCACCCTCATAAAGGTTCTAAGCGGGATTTGGTGCTGGGACTCTTACAGTTTATGGCCAACAGCTCATACAAGGTAGTGAATCAAAGGAGATAAGGTATCAACTTTATCATTAGTCAAGTTTGTTTGGGTAGCCTTGCAGAGTCTCTAACTGTGCAGAGACTTTTGTTACCCTGCCCACCCTGAATCGTGAATGTAGAACCTGGAAATTTGCAACTTGAGGCATTTACTGCAAGGGAGAAGTAGGCCATATGAAAAGACAAGTAAAACATTATTTTACAAATAAAATTTTACAAGAGACTTCAGATGTTGGAAGAATTGACTTATCAAATAAAAAAATAAGATGTTTAAGTTATAAAACCACCAATTTCCCAAGGTTATAATAATATGTCGATGGTGAAGAAAATGGTATATAATCAAATAATTACTAAATCTGCAAAGTTGTTACATATCAGTACTGCAAATGACAGGGATAGAGTTATTTGTGTTAGAAAATCAGCACCTTGAAAAACAGGAATCAAGGTTTCATCTGTGGGGGACCTGTGCCAGACAGAATGCCTCATTTTGATTTTTGTTCTTTCCAGGTGCAATGTGCTTTGTTTCTGACTGCAGACTATAATGTTTATTCCTATTGGGGGCAGAGCAAGATTTCAGTTTCTTTTCTCAGCAACAAGAAAATACTCTGTCTGAAATCAAGCAACTTCTGGGAAGACTAAGAGTGATGGAAACTAGAGTTACAAAGCAAAACCCCTACATCCTGAATGCCCAGCCCGGTCAATGAGATTTTTCTGTCTCATTTATCAGCTGACTTGGTCCTCTTCCCCTGGGAACAAAACTGAGAAGGGTTAAGAGATAATGTGGAAACAAACTTCACAGCACTTGCCTAAGAGGGCAGCTGTGTACCCAGACCTTCTTTCCTCTATGGCATTGTACTAGAAAGAGAGAGTTCCATACTCTTTAATCTGAATAGTTGGCACTCACTTAAAAAAGAATGCAGCCTGATTCCTCTCTGCTCCTCTAGCTATTTCCAGAAAGTTGTTCATGGGATGAATTGGTAAGTAAAGAATTCAGACACTGGTTCTGATTAAGGGATCTTATAAATGATTTATAACCTTTGGGAACATCAAAGACAGCACTCATAAGCCAGGCAAGCTAAGGGGTGCTCAGGAGTAAAATGCACCTCCCCATCTCACAAATCCATTGTTATGATGAAAGGATAAGAGGCAGTTGGCCTGGGAAGGTGAAAAGGCAGGAAAAGAGTGGGAAGTCAGCTCCTAGGATAATAACCACATCCACAGGCATTGTCTCCTTTCACATATTTACAGCTTTTCTTTCTTATCTTTCCACACCTCTATATTCAGTTATGTATGACCTACTAGCAATTTACAGCTGCTTTAAATGCATACATTTCAGGTTGGGTGTGGTGACTCATGCCTGTAATCCCAGAGCTTTGGGAGGCTGAGGTGGGTGGATCACTTGAGGTCAGGAGTTCAAGATCAGTCTGGCCAACAGGGCGAAACCCCATCTCTACTAAAAATACAAAAATTAGCCAGTCTTGGTGGTGCACAGCTGTAATCCCAGCTAGTCGGGGGGCTGAGGCAGGAGAATGGCTTGAACCCAGGAGGCAGAGGTTGCAGTGAGGTGAGATCACACCACTGTACTCCAGTCTGGGCAACAGAAAGAGACTCCATCTCAAACAAACAAACAAACAAACAAATAAATAAATAAATAAATGCATACATTGTATCAGAAATCCTCTCCCATATTGATGAGTCTTCCATGGGCATCTAATTTAAATATTTTTTTCTGAAAAGCAAAAGGTGCTCTATTATGTGCTGGTGAGAGTGCAAAATGGTATAGCCTCTAAAGAGATTAATGTAACAATAACTGTTAGAACCATATATGCAATCACCCTTTGACCTAGCAACCTCACTTCTAGGAATTCATCTTGAAGACATATCTCTCTATATGTAGGCAAAATGGAAGCTATTCAATGTTGCATTGTTAGTAATAACAAGTTACTGCCTATTTTTCTATCTTTCAAATAAATGTCTATTTATGTGAAATGATAAACTGTGGTTTATCCACAAAATGAATTTTTATGAAGTTGTAAAAAAGAATGAGGGACATGTCCATGAACCGTCATGGAGTGATTTCCAGAACGTATTTTTAACTGAAAAAAAAAAAATCAAAGTGCAAAAGGGTGTATATGCTATGCTACATGTGCATAAGAAAGAAGGAGGAATGAGAATAGATATCACAAATTTGCTTACTTTTGTGAAAACAAAAAACAAATACGAAAGTAGAAAGGACAGATAGAAACTAATGAAAATGGTTATCCATTGGGTAGAAATGGGAATGGGTGAAAAGCTAAAATGTTTCACATATTATTTGTAATTTGAGTTATGCAAATGCTGTACATATTGAAACAATAAAACTGAATTATTAAAAATAAAACTAAGGTTAGAAAAGCAAACTCTAAAATTGAATATGAAGATAAAAAATGAATCTGACTTCATATTAAATTGAATATAAATTCATATTAAATTGAATATTAAATTGAATATTAAATTCATTAAATTGAATATTAAATTGAATATTAAATTCATTAAATTGAATATTCATATTAAATTGAATATTAAATATAGGTATGCAAGGAGAGGAATTAATTCACATACTTTTGAAAACATTTGTTTTATCTTAATAGGGTCCATTATAAAAGAAAAAAGAACTGTAAAGAAATATTAAGCTTTACATAACAGTTTATTGCAGGCTGTAATGTTGTTTTAATTCTGAAACTGTTTGATTTATAGTATGTGAAATAAGTATATTACTAAGAGGAACCAAGGGTTTCACTGTGAGAGATAAAGAAATATAAATATAACATTTGAATAGCTAAAGAAGAAACCATGTAATATTAAATTTGAATTAAAAATATCAGTGTGAGTTCTTTTAAATGTCCTTTGTTGTTGTGCATTAAGTACAAAACTTCTGTAAATTAATCTTGCCAGAAATGTTTAATCTGAAGTTAAGCATGAGAAACAAGTTAGACACATCCAACATGTTGGATATTATACAAGACAAGTGGTCTGTTCACTTCTAAAAAAAAGTCAATATCATAAAAAGCAAAACTAAAAACCAAGGAGACTACTATAAATTAAAGGAAATTAAAGAAAAATATACAAAAATTTACTCAAATGCATCATAGAACTAAACATAAAACTTAAAATTATAAGACTTTTATAAAAATACAGGGGAAATTATTTGTAACCTTTGGCTAGGATTTCTTAGATATGACATTGAAAGCATAACCTTTAAAAGAAAATGTTTATAAATTCTACTTTATTGAAATTAAAAATTTCTACTATTCAAAAGACAATATTACAAAAATGAAAATGAAAGCACGAGCCATAGAAGGGAGGAAATATTTACAAAACACATATTTGATAAGACTTGTGTCTATGATAAGTAAAGACGTCAATAATAAGAAAACAATTTTTTTTTTTTTTTGGAAGAGGTCTCTCACTTTGTGGCCCAGGCTGGAGTGCACTGGCGTGATCATGGCTCACTGCTGTCTTGACCTCCTGGGCTCAAGCAATCCTCCCACTTCAGCCTCCCAAGTAGTTGGGACTACATCACCTTGCCTGGCTAATTTTGTTGTTGTTGTTGTTGTTTTTGTAGAGATGGAGTTTTACCATATTGCCCAGGCTAGTCTTAAACTCCTGGACTCAAGTGATCTGCCTGCCTCGGCCTCCCAAAGTGCTGGGATTACAGGCATGAGCAACCACACCTGGCCAACAGTATTTTTAAGTGAGGAAAAAATAGAACATTCCTATTGTCAAACATTTGGAAATCACAGACATAATTCACCCATAATACAGTTAATTACTTTTAAATAAAAATGTAAAGGGCAAGTCTTCCAGATTTTCAATGAATACATATATTATTTATATTTTAATTTATATTATCTTACAATTTGCTTTCTATTTATTCAACAGTAATATACAATATTGAACATTTTTCTATATCCTTTGATATCTGCAAACCTGATTTTCAGTAGCTGGAAATGGAGGGGCCAAATTTATTATCTAATTTTATACATTAGGACATGTGTATAATGTCCAATTTTACACTCTTATAAGTCACACTATGATGAACATTTTTGTACATAACTAACCATATTTCAGTTCATTTCTTTAGGTTATTATATATCCACAGATATGACATTCAATTCTATAAAAATTATGTACATTTTAATTTATTTTATTTTTGTACATGGGAAGCTCCTATCTTAACTCACTAAATTCAATAAATTTTGTATTTCTACAACAGAAAGCCAACAAAGGGAGTTGTTAGTACATATTTCCAGGGATGAAGTTGTCTGGATGCAGCTAATGCCTCCATAGAACGGACAGTGCTGAGTTTACGAAATGGAAAGAGTTCTGGAAAAGCAAGAAAAAAAGTCTTGCTCGAAACCTCATGTCTACTGTAGGCACAGAAGGGAATGGAGGCATCTGAGCATTTTATTTTCCATCTCTACAGCATCTCAGAACATCTACATTTTATTTTTTTTTCTTCTCAGAAATGTCTTAATAAGAGGCCTGCAGTGTAATCAAGTTTCCCAATGACAGGTTGGGGATGCCAACCTTCTCTTTCATTGGCAGCTCATAGTATCCAAGTTTCTCAAAACCCTAAGCCATCTTATTTGTTCTTTGGAACTTTGTGGCCTACAACAGTGCAATTCTCATTCGGTGTTTAATAAAATATTTGTTAGTTCTTTTCTAATTGAGAAGGTTCTGTTCTTTTCGCCTCAATAAATCACTTAGAATACAAATAGCAGGGCACAATAATTAGATTTCATTGAATGCAATTGATTTGAATGTTCATGAAACAGTGCCTCCAGTATGTTTTGTTTCACTTAAACTTTGATGACAATTGAGAAGTTGCCTTGCCTTACCTATCTGCCACCCCACCACTCCTCAGCATCCAATAGGCTGCTGTTCCTGTGCCATCACTGTTGTTTGTCTGAAAGCCTTTTAATTCGCTGTGGGTGAAGTTGAATAGGAGTGCTCAGATCTTCTAGCTCTACCACCTCACATGTTAGTTGTTAAGGAACCATCTCCTTAGGTCAAAAATAAAGAATAATTAAATTCGATTTTTTTCCCTTGATGAGAACCACTAAAATGTCCTTTTGCATCAGAGCCCTAGCACTACCCTTTTCTCCCATTTCTTCTCAAGCAATCTGAAAGCAATCTTTATTTATAGTAAGAAATGAAAGAGGAGAGTTTAACAAGCCAGAGTTGGGAAAGTTTCGTGAGGTCAATGCCATTGAAGCAATGTGCATTTGCTCTTTGAAACAAAAAATTTTAATTTGATATTGAAATATGTTCATAGAATTCTTTGGCCACATGTCTGATTTGATCGAGGTAGAGTAAATGGGTTTGTATTGTATTCTAACTAGTATCTTGATATATCAATGAAGCAAATTATGAGCCTGCCTCTCAGGCAGGTTGGACTCCAAATTTCCTTTGTATGTTTCTATACTATTCTCATCCACTGGCACAAGCATAACTCTCAAGAACTGTAGAGAATTGCTTACCCATGGCTACTGCCAACCTATGGAAAAATCCTCTGTGCTGTTTCAAAATATCCCAGCAACTTGCTGTCTGGAAACAATTAGAGGCTGGTGAGGAGGAGTATCTGCAGCCCTTCTTTTCAACACTCTCTCCCTTTATCTCTTTTGAGTTAGAGGCAGTACAGTCCATGAACACACGGAGGAAAAGAAGATCCTTTGCAGAAAAACAATAGGCCCAAGGCCCACTTTGTGAGAGTTTGGGATGAAAAAGAAACTTCTCTGTCTACCCAACTTCATCCTTAACCTTTTACATAGAAAATTTGTAAAATGAGCACTGGGGACAATTATAATTGAGAAATATAAAAATCCTGTCCCAGGATGGCAAAGCTGAACAGAAGAACAGATAGAGCAAGGTCTGGAATGAAAAAAACCAGCCTTGCTTTTCATGCCTGAGTTTCCACCTGGTGAAGGAAAATGGGTTGATTGCATCAACTATTTTTTTTAATTTTTAATTTTTGTAGGTACATATTAGGTGGGAATTCACTAAATGTTTATATCAGTGAGCTACCTCCTCTCTGTGTCACTGCCTTGTTTCTCAAATTATGATCATGCATCACCTACATTAGCATTACCTGAGGATCCTAAAATAATTGCAGTGATCTAGGTGGAGGCCAGGGATCTACATAGTTAATAATTATCCACAGATGATTTTGTTTTTATAATGTGTAAGGTCTAATGTAAGAGTGCCTGTGGTAGCAAAAAAAACCCTGAAGGGAGATGTATTAGTCCATTCTCACATTGCTATAACAAACTACCTGAGACTGGGCAATTTATGAAGAAAATAGGTTTAATTCATCAAAAGCAATTGCAACAAAAGCAAAAATTGACAAATGAGATCGAATTAAACTAAAGAGCTTCTGCACAGCCAAAGAAACTATCATCAGAGTGAATAGACAACCTTCAGAATGGGAGAAAATTTTTGCAATCTATCCATCTGACAAAGGCCTAATATTCAGAATCTACAAGGAACTTAAATGGATTTACAAGAAAAAAACAAACAACCTTATCAAAAAGTGGGCAAAGGATATGAACAGATGCTTCTCAAAAGAAGACATTTGTGTGGCCAACAAACTTATGAAAAAAAGCTCAACATCATTGATCATTAGAGAAATGCAAATCAAAACCACAATGTGATACCATCTCACACCAGTCAGAAAGGCGATTATTAAACAGTCATGAATCAATAGATGCTGGCAAGGCTGTGGAGAAATAGAAACACTTTTACACTGTTGGTAGGAGTGTAAATTAGTTCAACCATTATGTAAGACAGTGTGGTGATTCCTCAAGGACCTAAAGACCTAATACCATTCCACCCAGCAATCTTATTACTGGGTATATACCCAAAGGAATATAAATCATTCTATTATAAAGATACATGCATGTGTATATTCATTGCAGCTATATTCACAATAGCAAATACATGGAATCAACTCAGATGCCCATCAGTGATAGACTGGATAAAGAAAATGTGGTACATATACAGCATGGAATACTATGCAGCCAAAAAAAATGAGATCATGTCCTTTGCAGGGACATGGATGAAGCCTGAAGCCATTATTCTCAGCAGACTAACACAGGAACAGAAAACCAAACATTGCATTTTCTCACTTATAAATGGGAGCTGAACAATGAGAACACATGGACACAGGGAGGGGAACAACACACACTGGGGGCTGTCAGGGGGGTAGAGGGAGGAAAAGCATCAGAATAAATAGCTAATGCTTGTAGGGCTTAGTACCTAGGTGATGGGTTGATAGGTGCAGGAAACCACCATGGCAAACATTTACCTATGCATCTTGCACATGTATCCCAGAACTTAAAATAAAATAAAATAAAATAATTTTAAAACAAAAATAGGTTTAATTGACTCAAATTGCACAGGCTTAATAAAAAGCATGACTGGGAGGACTCAGAAAACTTACAATCATGGTGGAAGATGAAGGGGAAGTAAGCATATCTTACTATGGTGGAGCAGAAGAGAGAGAATGAAGCAGAATTGCCACACACTTTCGAACAACCAGATCTCATGAGAACCCACTCATTATTATGAGAAGAGCAAGGGGGAAGTCCACCCCCACGATTCAATCACCTCCCACCAGGCCCCTCCTCCACATGTGGGGATTACAATTCAAGATGAGATTTGTGTGGGGACACACAGCCAAATCATATCATTCCCCCCCCTCCCCAGGCCCTCCCAAATCTCATGTCCTTTTCACATTTCCAAACCAATCATGCCTCCACAGTAGTCTCCAAAAGTCTTAACTCATTCCAGCATTAACTCAAAAGTCCAAATCCAAAGTCTCATCTGAGACAAGGTAAGCTCCTTCCACCTATGAGCCTGTAAAAATCAAAAACAAGTTAGTTACTTCCAAGATAAAATGGGGGTAGAGGCATTGGGTAAATGCTCCTATTCAGAAAGGGAGAAATTTCCCAAAACAAAGGGAATAGGGGCCCCATACACATCTGAAACCCAGCAGGGCAATCATTAAATCTTAAAGCTCAAAAATAATCTCCTTTGACTCCATGTCTCACAAATATACTGATAAAGGGGGTGGTCTCCCAAGGCCTTGGGCAGCTCTTCCCCTGTGGTTCTGCTCGGCATAACCCCACCATCTGCTTTCACAGGCTGGTGTTGAGTGTTTGCAGCTTTTCCAGGTATAAGTTGCAAGCTTACAGTAGATCTACCATTCTGGGGTCTGGAGAACCAGGCCCTCTTCTCACTACTCGACTAGGCAGTACCCCACTGGGCATCTGCGTGGGGACTCCAAACCCACATTTCCCCTCTGCACTGCCCTAGTAGAGGGTCACCATGAGGGCTCCACCCCAGCAGCAGACTTCTGCCTGGACATCCAGGCATTTCCATACATCCTCTGAAGTCCAGGTGAAGACTCCCAAACTCTTGCCTTCTGCACACCCACAGGCCCAACACCACATGGAAGCTGCCAAGGTTTGGGGCTTTTACTTTCTGAAGCCATGGCCTGAGATGTATCTTGGGCCCTTTTAGCCACAGCTGGAAGTGGAGCAGCTGGGACACAGGGCACCATGTCCTGAGGCTGCACAGAGTAGCAGAGCCCTGGGCCTGGACCATGAAACCATTTTTCCCTCCTAGACCTCTGGGTCTGTGATGGGAGGGGCTGTTGTGAAGGTCTCTGATATGACCTGGAGACATTTTCCCCGTGGTCTTGGCTATTAATACACAGCTCCTGTTTACTTATGCAAATTTCTCCAGCTGGCTTGAATTTCTCCCCAGAAAATGGCTTGTTCTTTTCTATCACATGTTCAGGCTGCAAATTTTACAAGCTTTTATGTTTTGCTTCCCTCTTAAACATAATTTCCAATTTCAGACCATCTCTTTGTGAATTCATAAGACTGTATGCTGTTAGGAGCAGCCAGGTCACATCTTAAATGCTTTGCTGCTTAGAAATTTCTTCCACCAGATATCTGAAATAATTTATCTCGAGTTCAAATTTCCACAGATCCTTAGACTAGGGGCACAATGACACCAACCTCTTTACTAAAGCATAGCAAGGGTGATCTTTGTTTCAGTTCCTAATAAGTTCCTCATCTCTGTCTGAGACCACCTCAGCCTGGGCTTCACTTTCCATATCACTATCAGCATTTTGGTCACAACCATTCAACAAGTCTCTAGGAAATTCCAAACTTTCCCTCATCTCCCTATCTTCTTCTGAGCACTCCAAACTGTTCCAACTTCTGCCCATTATACAGTTCCAAAGTTGCTTCCACATTTTCAGGTATCTTTATAGCAGTACTCCACTCTACTGGTACCAATTTTCTGTATTAGTCCATTCTTACACTGCTATAAAGAACTACCTGAGACTGGGTAATTTATGAAGCAAATAAGTTTAATTGACTCACAGTTCCACACTTACAGAAACATGACTAGGAGGCCTCAGAAAACTTACTATCATGGCAGAAGGTGATGGGGAAACAAGCACATCTTACCATGGTAGAGCAGGAAAGAGAGAGTGAAGTGGAAGCGTCACACACTTTCAAACAACCAGATCTCATGAGAACTCACTCACTATCACGAGAATAGCAAGGGGAAGTCAACCCCATGATTCATTCACCTCCCACAAGACCCCTTCCCCGACATGTGGGATTACAATTTGAGATGGGATTTGGTGGGGGACCCAAAGCCAAACCATATGAGAAGGCATACATTCTAAATTTAGAAGAGCTTTTGGGTGGCCTATGATGGACTGAAGTTTCTGGAAAATCTTTGTTTGTATGTGTGCCTACATTCATTTTTCCAGTAACCTAGTTTAAATCTTTAATCAGATCCCTAAATGAATTCTTTTTTTTTTTTTTTTTTTAAGAAGAGTCTTGCTGTGTTACCCAGGCTGCAGTGCAGTGGCACAATCTCAGCTCACTACAAACTCCAAATCCTGGGATCAAGTGATTCTCCTGCGTCAGCCTCCCAAGCAGCTGGGACTATAGGCACCCTCCACAATGTCCAGCTAAATTTTTTTGTATTTTTACTGGAGACGGGGTTTCGCTATGTTGAGCAGGCTGGTCTTGAACTCCTGAACTCATGATCCACCTGCTTCGGCCTCCCAAAGTCCTGGGATTACAGGTTTGAGCCACCATACCTGGCTCCTAAATGAAATCTTGACTCCCCACAGAATGTTAAGAACCATTTGTTCTTGGAATGCTCAAGTTGATATCAGGAATAGAGGCAGCTTTCCTAAAATAAAATATCTTGAAAAACATCCTCACCTACTCTTATTCCATTTCTTCTCCCCTGCAGCAACCATCCAACCTCTGAACTGGACATCAAAAATGTCAAGACTCATGAAAATCTGAATTACTAAATCTATTTAGTTTGTAAGCAATCCAAATGATTCAGTGTATATATTAATGGCTTTCCTTTTTGAGGTAAATGATTGCCTCAAACCAGAAAACAAAAGGTTAATTTTATCCTCTGCTCACATTACAAAAGCAAAATCAGTGTTGAGGCAGTCATTCTGCTTCTGCAAAAACCAAAGTGGTTTCTGAGAAATCTCTTCCCACTTTGAAGAGTGAACAATTATAACACTCATGATTAGAGAAATGAGATTAATTGGCTCAGAGTGTGATGTGAGAGTGTGTTCTTTAATGAAGATGGCTGTGCAGAGTGGATGCACACAAACGCATATCCAGAATGGTTCAGAGGACATGGGTTGTACTTCTCAAAAAAAGTGTGCTTAGAAAACTCTATGACTAGACTATCTTGGGAAATCTGTTAAAAATGCCAATTCCCTATACCCAACCAGTCCTTAAGAATCAGAATTGCTGGTGATGGGGTCAGAGATTCAGCAAGTTAGAACAAACACCCAGAAAATTAATTTCTGTGAAACATTCTGGAGTTTGCCAGTTTTGAGGACAACACTTCTTCTGAGTCATCATTATATAATGATAAAGGTTATGCAATAGAGAAGGCAATGCTATTGAGCCCAGAACCTAGCTTATAGATAACTAACAATAGAAGACCTAGTCTTACCCATGGGGAATTTATAGTCATATTCAGATGTTTATTTCAGAAGGCTGAGAATTGAAGAATGACTCTGCAATCATAAAAATTCCATTTTGGACACAATTAGGAAACATATTACACCTTTACAAGTAGTGGATATTTTAAACTTCATTATCCTACATTTGAGACATCGCAATTAATTTCTCATTCTTGCAAACAAAGAGCCCAACCTAGGTGTGAATGAATAAATCTCAAAATTATATGGCAGTTTAAATTCCATCTCTAAGGCTTTCTGATTGATGAGGGATATTCCGAAGTGAATCAGTTCATCCCCTGGTCTGTAGACAGGCTTTGGGAGGGGTGGAAACTCCAAGAATTATGGTTTACTATTTTCAGAATGATGTGTCTGTGATACCAGAGAATCCATTCTGAGTTGGTCAGTCTTAAGGGAAACAAAACATTTCTGTTTTTCATTCCTTTCCTTTTATTAGTCTCTGATATTGTCAGTGCCCAGAGCTCGGGTTCAGATGTTTCTCAGATGGTCAATGTTTTCACACCAAAGCATTTTTAAGGAAGTTGCGAATATATCCACACCCATAAATAACATAATTCACTTGTCATCAGATGATTCGCTGAGATTGTTTGCTATGACTTCTTGTCTATTTTCACTCCCTCCAAATGACTATGCAAAGCAGAGACCTGCCTCCTGGAAATAAACTTGTTGTTTAACATTTGCTTCATTTAAAAAAAAAATAAAAAAGATTGTCAAAGCAAGGCAGTATATCCACCGGAACACGAAACAGATTCAATAGCTATAAACTGATGTCAAAGAGTCACGTGCACCTGCCTGCAGCCACAAACTTCTGCGGCAATAGTTTCAGAGCAGTATGTGCTGAAAGACCTTTTACTAGTCTCTCCATCAAGTTAATGGGCTTATTTATTCTTCTCCCCAAAAGACTGAGGTATTAGAGTATAATACATGTGCTAACTCATCTCTGATAATATAGGCAGCAACCCCTAACTTGTCATTACTGTGGTAGGCAGAATAGTAGTCCCCAAAAGACGCCCATCTCCTAATCTCAAGAACCTGTGAATATGTTATTTTACATAGCAAAGAGTAAAGATAGCAGGTTTACTCCAATTAAGATTGCTAATCGGCGGACCTAAAGAAAGGATTATTCTGAATTAGCCAAGCAAGACCAATGTGATCAGAAAGGAACTTAAAAGAGGAAGAAGGAGGCCAAAGAGTCAGTGTCAGTGATGCCATATGAAAAGAACTCAGCTTTCCATTGCTATGAGCCATGCAATATCACCAGTCTCTAGAGGCTGGAAAAAGCAAGGAAACAAATTCATCTTTAGTGCCTCCAGAATGCAACACCCTGCCAATACCTTGATTTTAACCAGTGTGACCTATTTAGACTTCTGATCTACAGAACTTTAAAATAACAAATTTGCATTGTATTAACCAATTATGTGGTAATGTGTTGTTACAGCAGCTATAGGAAACTAATACATTCATCTAGATATTTACATCTTTTTTGCCATTTCCCTTTCAGAAAAAAATAATTATTTAATTAAAAAATTAACCTGAGTTTTTCTCAAATGGAGAGGAGCTTTCAGATTTTTTTCCTTGTTTCTTTTTAATTGCTCCTAATATCTAAAGATTGCTTTACATAACTCTCTTGGAGTAGATAGACAATGACAATAACGATGAGATAAAAAGAAAGAAATCTGGAGCACTTAAAGGGATTCAGCTTTTTGGCAGGGAGTAATGCTCAAATCTGGGCTTGTAACATTAGGTGCTCTGGATATCTGAGAGGAAAGCAGGATATAGAATAAAAAATATGCCCAATCAGGAGAAAGTTCAGCTTCCAGCATTGGCTATGAAGAGAACCTGTTTTGACTGTGTTCATGGCATTCAAAATCTCTTAGCAATAGTTGAGTTTTGACGAAGTATAAGTCTCCTGAGGCTTTATATAAAGGAAGATAGAATTTATAGATTTAACTTCTTATTGTGTTGCTTATTTCTATGTGAAGAACTAGCTGAGATTCTATTCTCTCCCTTGCCTACCAGCTTCACTGTGTTCAGAGGTGCTGGTTTAATAACTCTCCTTTTCTTACCACTTTCTCCTGCTGGCTGTAAGAGTCACCATACTCTCCACCCTGAAATTGTCAATTCCTGTTTCTTTGAAAATGAAGGTTCTTTTAATTTCATTCATTCCACAAAAATATAACATTTTAAATTAATTAAGTGCTTTTTTTGCCTTTGTCAACTTTGAAAAATTGTCAAAGCAACCTTCTGTAGGACATAAAATCTTAGGACAGGTCCTGAAACAAGTTAACCTAGATAAAAGCATTAATGTTGGCCAGGCATGGTGGTTAAGCCTGTAATCTAAACACTTTGGGAGGCCGAGGTGGGCCGATTGTCTGAGGTTCGGAGATCAAGATCAGCCTGGCCAACGTGGTGAAGCCCCATCTCTACTAAAAATACAAAAAAAATTAGCCAGGCATGGTGGTGGGTGCCTATAATCCCAGCTACTCAGGAGGCTGAGGCAGGAGAATCACTTGAACCCAGGAGGCGGAGGTTGCAGTGAGCCGAAATTGTGCCAGTGCACTCCAGCCTGGGCAGCAGAGCAAGACTCCGTCTCAAACAACAACATCAACAAACAACAACAGATCTAATGTTTATGGAGTAACTAGTAATACGTGTCATGTTCTCTACTAGGTACTTAAATATTATCCCATATAATATCTATAATAATTCTATAAGTTATACATGTATACAATGTTTATTTTTCACATGAAGAAACTGGCTCAGATAAGTCATATAATTTTCCCAATATCACCTGAACAGTAAGCAGCATAGCTGGAACTGAAAAACAGGTCTGTCTGATTATCTTTCCTTCTCTTTCCTCAGCAGTATATTGTTTCAGTGCTAAGCAAGTGATAAATATGATAGTGAAGCTGATACCTTCATTGTAGGGGCTGGTGCAACATATATTTTTTAAATATAATTTTTAAATAGACTTTTCTTTTACAGCCATTTTAGGCTTCCAGAAAAATGAGTGTAAAATACAGAGTTCCCATATGCCACTCTTCTGCCTCCGCCATCTTCCCATGGCTTTTTCTATTATTAGCATCTTGCATTAGTGTGCTACATTTTTTACAGTTGATGAGCCAATGTGAATACTTTAATGTTAACTAATGTCCATAGTATCATGATTCACTCTGTCTTATGTAGTTCTTTGGGTTCTGGCAAATTAGTAATGTTCTACAAATCATTACAATATCATATACAATAGTTTAACTGCCCCAAGTGCCCTTTGTTCAATCTATTCATCCCTCCTTCCTTACCCCGAGGCCCTTAGCTAGCACCAATCATTCACTGCCTCTATTGTTTTGCCCTTTTCATAAGGTAATATTGCTGGAATAATGTTGTATGTAGCTTGCTCAGACTGGCTTTTTTCACTTAGCAGTATGCAGTTAAAGTTCCTATGTGTCTTTTCATGACTTGATAGATCATTTCCTTTTCTCTGAATAATACTCCATTGTCTGGATGTACTACAGATTGTTTATGCATTCATTTATTGAAGGACATCTTGGTTGCACCTAATTTTTGGTATTGATGTATAAAGCTGCTATCAACATCTATGTGCAGGTTTTTGTGTAGGTATATTTTCAATTCATTTGGATAAATGCCAAGGAGCATGATTGCTGGATTATATGGTAAGCCTGAGTTGAGCTTTTCAGAAACTGCCAAATTGTTTCTCAAGCAATTATACCATGTTGCCTTCCAGCTAGCAGTACATAAGTGTTCTTGTGCTCTGCATTCCTCATCAGTATTTGATGTTGTCAATGTTTGGAATTTTAGCCATTCTAATTGATATTTAGTGGTATCTCATTGTCAATGTAATTTGCAATTCCCTAATGACATATGGAGTTGAGCATATTCTTCTTTGCTAGCTATATATCTTCTTTGATAAGGTGTCCATTCAGATCTTTTATCCATTTTGTAATTAGATTATTTGCTTTATTATTGAGTTTTAAGAATCCCTGGCATATTTTGGATAATAGTCCTTTTTCAAATATCTTCTGAAGGTATTTTCTTCCAACTTATTGTTTGTCTTTTCATTTTCATAACAGTATCCTCTCAGGGCGGTAGTCTTTAATTTTAATAAAATCCTATTTGTCAATTTGTTCATGGATTGGCTTTTAATATTAAATCTAAAAAGTTATCACCAAACCCAAGCCACATAGATTTTCTCCTATGTTATCTTCTAGAAGTTTTATAGTCTTTACAATGTCCTTTGCAGCAGGGAATGAGAATACCTTTTTATACTGAGCAGATATTATTTGTTTACAAGGTGATTATTCTTCTTATATAACATTTTATGTACTGCAGAAGGCAATTGTTTCTACTTAGTGTTGGTCTCTTGGGTACCTTTAGGTATTTCTTTCCTCTTTCTCTTTCTGTATCCAGAAGGAATGAGCTATGATTGTTTTGGATTAAAAACAATTAATTAGTCATCAAGTAGGTTGAGTTACAGGTCAAGCCAAAAATAGAGAATTAAAAAGTGTGATGTGTCATTTGTACTCTCTTTTCTCCAATACGGAGATACCTTCTTCTCATATTCATTAGAGGCAGACCAAATGAATGTTATTCTCATTTTGGATACATACTTCCACACCACCCAAGCATTCAGACAAACTCTTAGGCTCTTTTTTTTTTTTTTCAGATGGAGTCACGCTCTGTCGCCCAGGCTGAAGTGCAGTGGTGCCATCTCGGCTCACTACAAGCTCCGCCTCCCGGGTTCATGCCATTCTCCTGCCTCAGCCTCCCGAGTAGCTGGGACTACAGGCGCCCACCACCACGCCTGGCTAATTTTTTGTACTTTTTAGTAGAGACGGGGTTTCACCGTGTTAGCCAGGATGGTCTCGATCTCCTGACCTCGTGATCCACCCTTCTCTGCCTCCCAAAGTGCTGGGATTACAGGCGTGAGCCACCGTGCCATGCCTCTCTTAGGCTCTTGAACTCTTTTCTGCTTATTTAAGAAATTTCAAGTAGTAACATCAGAGACTTTGCTTAGAGTTTCAAAAAGCTAAGCAGGACTCTCTGCTACTTTCACTCTCAGCATTTGAAGCCAGTCAAGACTCATAAAACATTTTTTTACAAAAATTAATGTAATTTTCCGGAGCTCTCTGCTGGCATTTAGAACTGAGGCCCTGGTAGCAATAAAACATAACATTTTTCTTGCTTCTTCTTTTCACCTTGAGGTGAGGCACTGGTGGTTGAAAGTATGATTCAGAAATTTATGGCATACTTGGACAAATTTCCTAATACCTTCTACATTGCACACGTCTAACTGCTAACATATTCATAGCTCTTCATGTTGATGCAACTTAACCATGAAATTAAAACTTTGGCCGTTTGGCCCATGTTAGTTGGATGCTCCATAAATTAAATTATTTTTTTATTTGCATAAATAGCCAAATAGATATTTATATTCATATAGATAGGATTGACTCATAAAGATATTTATAACCTATATTATAATATAATGTGATATAATACATTATATTCACAGTGGCTTTTCACCATTTAAAAGGAGAATGTATAATTGTGACTTTAAAACACATAGCAATCAAAGTTCTGCATGTGAGCTTGCTGATTTTAGAACACCTCTACTATATCAGCAGCTATGCATACAGTTTTATTAATTCCAAAAGCGCACTTCATATATGTTTGGCTCCCTTTTCTTCTATAAGAAAAAAGTTCAGGTTATACACAGATTCCCTTCTGGCTAACTCATTCATTCCTCAAACGCTTCTTGAAGATTTATTTTGTTTCTGGTTGTTGTTGTTGTTGTTTGAGATGGAGTTTCGCTCTTGTTGTCCAGGCTGGAATGCAATGGCACAGTCTTGGCTCACCGAACCTCCACCTCCCAGGTTCCAGTGATCCTCCTGCCTCAGCCTCCCGAGTAACTGAGATTACAGGCATGCGTCACCACACCCAGCTAATTTTGTGTTTTTCGTAGAGACAGAATTTCTCCATGTTGGTCAGGCTGGTCTCGAACTCCCGACCTTAGGTGATCCGCCCACCTCAGCCTCCCAAAGTGCTGGGATTGATGAGAGAGCCCAGATAAGTGAGAATAGTTCCTTTCCCTACTTGTAAATAGAATTTATAGCTTATAGAGAAGATAACTTTTTAGTATGATGCCAAAGAAGACCTGTCTTCAGTACATAAAGCATATGTACCTTAATTGCCAAGCATGGTCAATTTTATATGCAACTTGAAAAAATGTTTAATCCAACACATCTAATATGGTTTACAGTCTCTCCTAGTTTCAATAATAAGCCTTTCAAAAATTAATCATAGCAGTTCTCTATTTACATGTCTGCATGATCAGCCATGGACTCTTTGGTCTGTTTTTGTTTTTTTTTTTTTGAGACGGAGTTGCTCTGTAGCTCAGGCTGTAGCGCAGTGGTGCGATATCGGCTCACTGCAAGCTCCGCCTCCTGGGTTCACGCCATTCTCCTGCCTCAGCCTCCCGAGTAGCTGGGACTACAGGCGCCTGCCACTACGCCCAGCTAATTTTTTGTATTTTTAGCAGAGACAGGGTTTCACCGTGTTAGCCAGGATGGTCTCCATCTCCTGACCTTGTGATCT
Organism: Pan troglodytes; assembly: GCF_028858775.2. Taxonomy (NCBI): domain Eukaryota; kingdom Metazoa; phylum Chordata; class Mammalia; order Primates; family Hominidae; genus Pan; species Pan troglodytes. The sequence goes on from NC_072402.2 coordinate 70,663,252, forward strand.
GCCCGCCTCGGCCTCCCAAAGTGCTGGGATTACAGGCGTGAGCCACTGTGCCCGGCTCTTGGGTCTTTTTTTGAAACTAGTGTTGTTATCAAAGGGCTGTGACCCGTGTGTCAACTGGGATTTGAATTTGGTAGAAACGGTTTGGTGAAAGTTGTAACTTCTCTTAGTATAGAAAGAATCTTAGGCTCTAAGGAAAACGGGAGGAGATCATTAATATGTGGATAGGATGGAGACCAGTAAGTATATACCTCAATTGATTAGTTTCTCAACCCTTGTATGATTAATTAATAATGGCTTTTCTTCAAATTAACACAATAGTAATTTTACCCTAATCTACAATTCAAATAGCTAAAAATAAAAAGGACTCTACATCTTTTATGTGTTGATAATTTACAACACGCATGACAGCGCTGATAGGGAAGAGGAAGAGGTATTTCCTGCAGGCATAAATATAATCTAATGTAGGAAAAGAAGAAATAAAGTAAACAATTCCCTTGAAGAACACTGTGTTGTTGACATGAAAAGAACACAAATTAAAAAGAAAATTTGGAATATATCATCTCAGAACTTATTACATAGAATATTTCACATTGTTCATAACGGCAAGAGTATAATTAGGAAGTGCATCTGCTGTTTGCTTTATGAACTCTTTACTCACCTTTGACCAATTGTACAAGCCAGTGCAGCTAATACTAAATACAACTGAAAAAGAGCATGAAATAATTTGAATAGAAGAGCCAGGAAAGTGTAGACAATTAGAAGAGCCAAGGAAAATTACTGACAATTGTATAAAAACAGGAACAAACATAAGTAAATGAAGCATCACTCAAGAGAGGAACCATGCAGACACCCAACACTCCTGTGCAGCTGGTCTGGTCTCTTTTCGAAATATGAGACAAGAAAATAACTTGGCAGCTATTCTTGCCTTCAAATGGGGAATACAACCCTGGCAATTTGTGGGGATGCTCAGTGTTGATTACTACTGGCTGGGCAATGTCAAATAAGCTAGAGCCTGCCTGAAAATTCCAGATACTAACATTGGTTTTCACATGTTTCCATATGGTTACATATATTTCCGTATCAGAAGTTTACATATAGTTACATATGTTTTCATATGTGTCCTCTATATAAAATGCAAACATACATAATTTAATTTTATGTTAATCTTTGTGTAATTCATAATTTTAAGTTCTATGCTCAGCTACTGAATTATTTTATCTTAGGTACATGGCTATTTATTCCCAGTTTTTATTTGCACTTTTTGTTTAAAATATGAATCTAGTTTATAGATAGACTCCATTTGAGCTGAGTGCTTATTATTGGCAGATCCTGTAATATACATAAAAGATGAAGTAAAATATAGGACTTCTGGGCCCTTACAGTGTTTTGGGAAACAGTATTGCAATGTAATGGACTCAGAGCTGAAGCTGTGGTCATGTTCCTTTTTCTCACAAGGAATATTTTCTTTTCCCTTCTCCCTAAAGTCTAAAATACAAAAAAGAGAGACCTATGGTTGGAATAAATAAAAAGGTGAGCACATTTTACTACGAAGGTTATCAAGTGGAAATAAAACAACATGATTATCACCTAGGTTCTATGTCCCAAACAAAATGTTTATATTGTGAAACTTTCAGAAATCTGCAGCACAACACTTAAGCTCCTGCATTACAAACACATTTAGGAAATTGTTTCAAAAAGTAGCATATTCTCTAACAGGTGCATATTCTCTTTACCTTTTTTCTTCCCTGCTTCCTAAAAAGAACAGTGGCTTTGGTTAACTTTTTCTGGTTTTGATATGGGAAGGGGGCAGGGAAGTGCTGGGTCGAGAAGGGCAGTGTCCCTGGCAAGGGCTCCACCCTTGGGCCTGTGTCCAAGGACCTAAGTGAGAACAGGCACTCCTGTTTTTCACACCCCAAAAGTTGCCTTTTGGCCTGCCATGCCCCCCATCCTGTGCCCATCAAAACCCTGAGACCCTAGTGGGCACACACACACACAAGTGACTGGATGTGGAGAGGAGCACACCAGCAGAAGAATACACTGACAGATGCCGGTAGGCCATCAATGGTGGAACGATGCAGATGCTGACAGAAATTCGATCAGGGGTGGTCAGAGAAGAGTCCGGCATTCTGGACTCTTCCATACTGCTATACTGTCTTCCATACTGCTATACTAATTTACATTTTTTACCAACAGTGTATAAGAATTCCCCCTTCTCTGTGCCTTCATCAGCAGCTGTTTTTTTTTTTTTTGTCCTTTTGATGATAATCACTCCATCTAAGGTAAGATAATATCTCATTGTGGTTTTAATTTGCATTTTTCTGATGATTGGGAATGTTGAGCATTTTTCATATACCTGTGAGCATGTCTTCTTTTGAGGAATGTCTATTTTGTGTCCTTTGACAAATTTTTAATGATTAAAAAATTTTGCTTTTTTACTGTTGAGTTGTTTGAGTTCTGTGTATATTCTGGGTATGCTTCCTTTGTTGAATAAATAGCTTGGAAATATTTTTTCCCATTCAACAGCTTGTCTCTGCTGTGTTGGTTGTTTCCTGTGCTGTGCAGAAGCTTGGTTTAATAGAGTCATATTTGTCTATTTTTGGTTTTGTTGCCTATGTTTTTGAATTCTTAGCCATAAAGTATTTGCATAGAACAATGTCCTGAAGTGTTTCCCTATGTTTTTATCTAGCATAGATTGGGGGCTTACATTTAAGACTTTAATCCATCTTGAGTTGATTTTTGTATATGGTGAGAGATAAGAGTCTAGGTTCACTCATCTGCATGTGGATATCCAGTTTTACCAGCATCATTTATTGAAGATGTTGTTCTTTCCTAAATGTATGTTCTTGGTGACTTTATCTAATGTCAGTTGGTGGTAAATATGTGGATTTATGTCTGGGTTCTCTGTTCTGTTCCATTGGTCTGTGTGTCTGTTTTTACGCCAATTCCATGCTTCTTGGTTATAACAGCCTCGTAATATATTTTGAAGTCAGGTTGTGTAATGCCTCCAGTTTTGTTCTTTTTGCTCTGGATTGCTTTGGTTATTTGAGCTCTTTTTGATTCCATACAAATTTTAGGAGGTTTTTTTTTTTATTTCAGTGAAGAATGACATCAGCATTTTCATAGAGATTACATTAAATCTGTAGGTTGTTTTGAGTTGCATGGTCATTTTAATAATTTTAATTCTGCTCCGTGAGCCCAGAATGTTATTCCACTTGTTTGTGTCCTCTTCAATTTCTTTCTTCAGTGTTTTGTAGTTTTCTTGTACAGCCCTTTTACGTCCTGGTTAAATTTATTCCTAGTTATTTTGGGGTTTTTTTTGTAGCTATTATAAATGGAACTGCTTTCTTGATTTTCTTTTCAGCTAGTTCATTTTTGGTGTATAGAAACACTACTCATTGTTGCATGTTGATTTTGTAGCCAGCCGCTTTACTGAATTTACTTATCAGCTCTAAGAGGCTTTTGGTGGACTCTTGGATTCTCTAAATATAAGATCTTATCATGCCGGGCACGGTGGCTCACACCTGTAATCCCAGCACTTTGGAAGGCCGAGGCGGGCGGATCACAAGGTCAGGAGATTGAGACCATCCTGGCTAACACGGTGAAACCCCGTCTCTACTAAAAATACAAAAAATTAGCTGGGCATGGTGGCACATGCCTGTAGTTCCAGATACTCGGTAGGCTGAGGCAGGAGAACGACGTGAACCCGGAAGGCGGAGCTTGCAGTGAGCCTATATCGAGCCACTGCACTCCAGCCTGGGGGACAGAGCAAGACTCCCTCTCAAAAAAAAAAAAAAAAAAAAAAAAAAAAAAAAATCTTATCATCTGCAAAGAGAGATAATTTGACTTACTTAATTTAGATTCCTTTTACCTCTTTCTCTTACGTAATTACTCAGGCTAGAACTTCCAGTACTATGTTGAATAGACATGCTAAAAGTGGAATCCTTGTCTTGTTCCAGTTCTTAGAGAAAAGACTTTCAGTTTTTCTTCATTCAGTATAATGTTAGCTCTGTGTTGGTCATATTTGGCCTTTGCTATGTTGAGGTACATTTTTTCTATACCTAGTTTGATGAGAGATTTATCATGAAGGAATGTTGAATTTTATCAAATGCTTTGTCTGTGTCTATTGAGATAATCATATGGTTTTATCCTTCATTCTGTTGATGTGATGTATCATGTTTATTGATTTTCACATTTTGAGTCATCCTTGCATCTCTAGGATATATATCACTTGGTCAGAGGGTATGTTTTTTGACATGCTGTTGGATTCAGTTTGCTAGTATTTTGTTGAGAATTTTGAGTCCATGATCATCAGGAATATCGACCCTAGTTTTCTTTGTTGTTGCATTTTTTTGTCAGCTTTTGGTATCAGGGTAATGTTGGGCTCATAGAAGAAGTTAGGGAGAATTCCTTACTCTTCATTTTTTTAGGAATAGTTTGATGAGAATTGATGTTTATTCTTCTTTGAAAGTTTGATAGAATTTGGCACTAAAGTCATCAAGTCCTGGACTTTTGTTTGTTGGGAGACTTTATTCCTGACTGAATCCCGTTACTCATTACTAATCTGTGCAGGATTTCTGTTTAAGATTCAATCTAGGTAGGTTGTATGTGGCCAGGAATTTATTTATTTCCCCTGGGTTTTCTAGTTTGTTGGCATATAGTTGTTCATAATAATCTATAATGATCTCTTGAATTTCTGTAGTATTAGTTGTAATGTCACCTTTTTCGTTTCTGATTTTATTTGGGTTGCCTTTTTTTCGTGATTAATCTAGCCAGTGGTTTATCAGTTTTGCTTATCTTTTTAAAAATAGCAACTTTTTGTTTCACTGATCCTTTGTATTGTTTCCTTATATGCTATTTCATTCAGTTCTACTCGATTTTTATCTTTTCTTTTCTGCTGCTAATTTTGAGTTTGATTAGTTCTTGCTTTTCTAGTTCCTTGAGGTGTACCATTAGATTGCTTATTTGAAATCTTTCTACTTTTTAATGTAGGTGTTTATTGCTATAAACTTTCCTCTTAGCACTGTTTCTGCTGTGGTATTCCACAAATTTTGTTATATTGTGCTTTCATTTTCGTTTGTTTCAAGCAAATTTTTTAAATTTTCATCCTAACTTCTTCATTAACCCATTGGTCATTCAGGAGCATGTTTAATTTTAATGCTTTTGTATAGTTTCTATATTTCCCTTTGGTAATAATTTCTACTTTTATTCCATTGTGGTCTGAGAAAGTACTTGACCTGACTTCAACTGTTTTTCAAGAGAAACAATTCTTTTGATTCCCAGTGAATAATCAGGGCCCTTCAGATACTCCCTTTAAGTCCGAACATGATTTTTGTTTAATTTGGTTGAGGTTATTGCCACACTCACTTGCATAAGTTTTTAGAGAACAACATTTTATAAGAAAAGAAGTATGGACAACTTTCTTTTAATCTTTCAAATTATTCATAATTCTTCAGTTATCACCAAAAATGGGTCTGGAATAAACATTTCAATTTATTTGCTTCTTTCTTTTTTAATAATTTCAACTTTTATTTTAAATTCAGGGGATACATGTGAAGATTTGTTACATGGGTACATTACATGACATTGAAGTTTGGGGTACAAATTATTCCATCACCCAAGCAGTGAGCATAGTACCCAATAGGTAGTTTTTCAGCCCTTGCTCCTCCCAATCTCCTCCCTCTAGTTAGTCCCCAGTGTCTAACCAAATACGGCTTATTCTCATTTATAAGTGGGAGCTAAACATTGGGAAATATAATTTAAATGTTTTACAAATTTGAAACTTGTTTTGTAGCTAAAATGTGGTGGTCTATCTTGCAGAATGTTTCACGTGCTGATGAGAAGAATGTATATTCTGTAGCTGTTGGATAAAGTGTTCTGTAGATGTCTGTTAATGTCCTCTGTTCTAAAGTCCAGTTTTAATCCAACGTTTCTTTGGTTTTCTGTCTAAATTATCTATCTAGTGCTGAGAGGGGGTGTTGAAGCCCTCAACTGTTATTGTATTACAGTTTAATCTCTCTCTCTTTAAATCTAGTAATATTTGCTTTGTGTATTTGGGTTCTCCAGTTGTAGGCGCATGTATATTTAGAATTGTTCTATCCTCTTGCTAACTAGATTATTTAGATTACTTTATCATTATATAACAACCCTCTTTGTCTCCTTTCACTGTTTGTTGACTTAGACTCTGTTGTACCTCACATAAATATAACAACTCCTGCTCACGTTTGGTTTCCATTTGCATGGAATATCTTTTTCTATTCCTTAACTTTCAATCTATATGTGTCTTCACAGGTGAAGGGAGTTTCTCTCAAGCAGCATACAGGTGAATCATTTTTGAAAATCCATTTAGACATTCTATATTTTAATTGAAAAATTTAACTTATTTACATTCAAGGTTGTTTATATGTGAGGATTAGTTCCTGTCATATTGTTCATTGTTTTCTGAATTTTTTTTTAATATCCTTTGGGGTTTTTTTTCTCTCTCTCTCTTTTATTGTTATCATTGCAGTTTGGTGGTTTTCTATTGTAATAACATTTGAGTCCTTTCTCTTCCTCATTTGTGTGTTTGCTTTACCAATTAGTTTTATTCTTTTGTGTGTTTTCATGGTGGAAAATATTACCCTTTCACTTCCAGGTTTAGGGCTGCCTTAAGCATTTTTTATAGGGTTGGTCTAGTGGTAGTGATGAATTCCTTCAGTTTTTGCTTATCTGGGAAATACTTTATTTCTCTCAACTTATGTAGAATAACTTTGCTGGCTATAGAATTCTTGCCTTCCAGTTTGTTTGTTTGTTTGTTTGTTTGTTTGTTTTTTAGTACTTTGAATACATCTTCCCACTCTCTTCTGGTCTGTAAAGTTTCTACTGAGAAATCTATTCTTATTCTGATAGGAGTTTTCTTATATGTAACTAAATGTTCTCCTCATTCCGTTTTTAGAATTCTATGACTTTGATTTTTGATAGTTTGACCGTGATATGCCAAGAAGATCTTTTTGGGTTGTATCTATTTGGGGATCTCTGAGCTTCCTGTATTAAATGTGTAAATCTCACTTGACTTGGGAAGACTTCAGCTATTATTTTGTTAAATAAGTTTTCTATGTTGTTGGCCTTCTCTTCATTTACTAGAACACCCAAAATTCAAATATTTGATTGCTTTCTGGTGTCTTATATGTCATGTAGAATTTGTTCTTTTTTTTTCTTTTTTCTTTGTCTGCCTGGCTTGTTTCAAAAGACTTCTCTTCAAGTTATGAAATTCTTTCTTCTTCTTGATCTAGTCTATTGTAGAAGCCCTCAAATATATTTTTACTTTACATATTGAATTCTTCAGTTCCAGGATTTATGTTTGGTTCTTTTTCATTATATCCCATCATTTTGGTGAATTTCTCATTCATATCCTGAATTACCTTTCTAATTTCTTTGTATTGCTTATCTTTGTTGTCTTATATCTTACTGAACTTCACTATCATTATTTCAAAATTTTTGCAGCATTTTATAACTTTTTTTTCCAATTGGAATCTGTTATTGAAGAATTGTTGTGATGCTATGGAGCTGTCCTTGCTTTGTGTTTCTGGTGTCCTTACATTGGTATCTGTACATCTGGTGTAACAGTTGCCTCTTCCAATTTTTGGACTAACTTTTGTAGGGGAAGACTTTTTCCTGAAGATGTGTCTATGGCAATGATTGAGAAGGATACTTTCACTTTGATTCTGGGTGCATGCAATAGTGTAGGCTCCATATGATTTCTTCAGCTGTGAACAGCATCAGTGGTGCCTGATTTCCTCAGTGGCTTGACTATAGTTGTAAGTGGAGGCTGAGATGAGGCTTTGGCATAGACAGGGATGCCTCATCAGCCAGTTCTGGGCCCTGGTGGTGACAGTAGTAGATGGGCTAAGTGTTGTCCTTGGACCCCCAAGCAGTATATGTGGGCACCCATGATAGCAGGTCCAGGTGGGCTGATTCATGGTCCCCTACATGGCTTGCTCAGGTGCCAGTAGTGGCAGTGGTTGACCAGATGATTGAGCAGCTCCTCAGAGCCCTGGCAGTACATGTGGTAGAGACAATGGGAATAGTGGTGGCAGGACAATCCTTGGGCTCCCAGGTAGCACTGCTTAATGTTAACAGTGGCCAAAATGGGCTAGGCGAGCCAGGCTTCAGGCACCTGGGTGGCATGTGCAGGGAGTTCCAGTGGTGCTGTTGGAGGCAGGCTGGATTGACACATCTTCAGGTCTTTCAGAGGAGTGCACAAATGCCAGAGGCAGTAGACTAAGCAGAGTGATTCCCAGTTTCACAAGCAGTGTGCTCAGGCCTGGGGAGGGGAGAGGTAGTGTCAGGCTTTGCATGCCTGGCGTCAGACCTCCCAGTGATCCACACAAGTGCAAGCTGTAGTAGGCGGGGCAGGGTGATCCCTGGTGATATTTGAGAAGAGCCGGTGCTATGGCTTGGATATTTGCCCCCAAAAGCGCCTGTTGAAATTTCATCCCAATGTTGGAGGTGGGGCCTACTGGGAGGTGCTTGGGTCATAGGGTTGAACTCATGAAGGGCTTGGTGCCATTCTTGAGGAAGTGAGTAAATTCTTACATTTAGTTCCTGCAAGAACTGGTTGTTGAAAGGAGTCTGGTGCTTCCTCCTCTCTTTTCTTTGTCCCTCTTATTTTGCCTGCTCCCCTGGAAGCAGTCTGAAGCTCTTACCAGATGCAGATGTCAGCACCATGCTTCTTGTTAAGCCTGTAGAACCATGAGCCAAATAAACTCCATTTCTTTAGAAATTACCCTGTCTCAGGTGTTCCTTTAGATTACAGCCTGTCTTCAGGGCTTGCGCTAACACAGGGGAAAAGTGGCCCTACTGCTGGTGGAAGTAGGGTTGCTGTCAACTCTCCCAGGCAGGCAGGAAGTTCTCAGGCTCAGGGGATTAAGTGTTTCAGCCCTCAGTGACAGCATCAGTAGCAGCAGCCACAGTGTGCAGGGAGAGCCTGAACTCAGGATGCATGCTAGAGCACTGAGGCCATGCTGATGGTGGAGGTGGGGTTGCTATAAGCAGTCTCAGGCAGGCAGCTCTCAGGCTCAGGGGAATGCATGCTTCTCTCCCTGTGGCAGCACTGACCACAATGCATTTTTAGTTTTTTGAAGAACCCTCATATTGTTTCCATAATGACTTTATCAATTTACATTCCTACCAATAGAACACAAGAATTCCAATTTTTCCATGTCCTTGTCAATACTTGTTATCTTTTGTTTTTAGATCATTGCCAGCCTAACACGTGTGAGGTGATATCTTATTGTGGTTGTGATTTACTTTCCTCTGATGATTAGTGATGTTGAACATCTTTTCATACACCTGACATCTCCTTCAAAGAAATGTCTATTTACTTGTTTTGACCATTTTTAAATCAGATTATTTATATTTTGCTATTGAGATATAGTAGTTCCTCATATATTTTGGATACTAACTCCTAACTCCTAATACAATATGTAGTTTTTTTTGTTTTTTTTTTTTTAGATGGAGCCTCACACTGTCACCTGGGCTAGAGTGCAGTGGCGCAATCTCGGCTTACTGCAACCTTCGCCTCCCAGGTTCAAGTGATTCTCCTGCCTCAGCCTCCCAAGCAGCTGGGATTACAGGTGCCTGCCACCATGCCCAGCTAATGTTTTGTATTTGTAGTAGAGACAGGGTTTCACCATGTTGGCCAGGCTGGTCTCGAACTCCTGACCTCGTGATTCGCTCCCCTCAGCCTCCCAAAGTGCTGGAAATATTTTCTCCTATTCTGTAGATTGCCTTTTCACCTATCGACTGTTTCCTTTGTAATGCAGAGGCTTTATAGTTTCATGTGTCCCCTCTTGTCTATTTTTGCTATGGTTTTCTGCACTTTTGGTGTCATATCCAAGAAATCATTGTCAAGGCCAATGTCATAAAACTTTACCCCTATGTTTTATTTCAAGAGTTTTACAATTTCAGGTTTTATGTTTACATCTTTAATCCATTTAGAGATTGGCTATACAACTTTGCGCCTAAACTTAATTTAAAAAAGAATTACTAAATATGTGTATGTGTATATATTTTTATTTATAATATCTAATTTTTATATTGATTACAACTTGAAATACTTTAGATGTATTAGGTTACACAACATATTATTAAGAAAAATAATTGAGTTTTTACCGTGTTCTTCTAGTAGTTCCGCTGCCCTTTTTCACTGAAATTTTTCTTTGCCTTAGAGAAATGGCAGATTGGACCTTAAGAATTTGGGCTTAATATGTTTGCATTATATTTTTGTTTATTTGTGTTGAAGAGTGTGATGCTAGTTCAGGAACAATTTTCAGTCTCAGAGGAAGCATTGCTAACATCACAATGTTTCTCTCTTACCATAGTGAAATTCTTAAACACCAAATACTTTTTACTTCCCTTTAATAACCTATGGGTTTTGTTTTGTTTTTAGCTCAAAGAAAGATGCTTATTTCATAAGGAGAATCTTCTCTAAAAAGCTAAGAAATACATTCAAGCTTCCTAAATTGTGACAAAATAGGAGGACACCCAGAAATCAATTGCTTATCAAATTCATTAAATTAGCACTTTTTAAACAAATGTGGGTGGGTTAGACAAACCTTACTACCAGGAACTGTGTGTTCAGAAGACCACCACATTAACCTAACAGAAATACATGAACATATTCTCAAACATTATTCAAATGTTAAAGACAGCAATAGAAAATTCCATTTTGGCTTGGTTTCAAGTTTGTTGATATGCCAGAAGTACCTTATCACTAACTAGCTTTAGCTATTAAGCTTTCTCATAATGTGAATTCAAAAGGATTTTAAAAAGATATAATGAAGTAATAGGGTAAAACCTTCCATGAAAGTGAGAAAAATGAAATCATTTAGGATTTCTCTGACCCTAAAACTTAGCTGTGCTTGCAACTATTACCAGGTATCCTTTCTAGACTGGTAAACAGTAAGGGATAATCTGGATTTCAGAAGGATGCCACAGACTTTTCTAAACATTCACACACTAAATAAAAACTATATGGAAGATCTATTATGTTATAAAAGCTAATTTAAAGTCTTGAAATGTAACATTCAAACATGCTCCCTCTCTACACACACACACACACACACACACACACACACAATTTTTCCTCATCCTCACATCTGACAAGTAAACTTGTCCACCAGGCTAAACACTCTTCCCCTCTTGATCAGTATCATTTCCAGTCTGAATCAAGCCTTCACCTGTTCTTCCTGAATGTGGTATTATCAAATATTTGGCTAAATGTGCTTCTGACCAAATTGATTCATGTTCTTACAGCAATATTTTCACCTAGTGTCCTTTCTTTCCCTCATCCCCCATTTGGTTTTTAAAATCCAACAGTGTCCCTTAATTATATGAAACTACTGTGACACTATTATAAAGTCAATCAGCCTGTGGCATTTGCTGTTTCAAAGCATTATTGGTTACAGAGGCAAATTGTTAGGAAAACTGAGCAGAAGGGAGATGGAGATGAACACTTTTAGCAAGTGAACATGGGCTGAAAATGTAAGTGCAAATAATCCCGATGTTCAGCCCATGAAACAGTGCTATTATCCATTTTCTATTTTGGAGCTCTAAGCTAAGATCACTCAATGATGCCTACAACATAGTCTTTAAATTTAGTTAAAGTTTGAGGTCTTTTTTTAGAACAGAGGCTGTGAGATGTACCTATGTATTCTGAGCACATATCAGTGGCCTCCATCTACTGTATATAGTCTAAGATACCATTGTTTAAAAATGTACTCTTATATACCACTAAGAAAGAAAAAACATACTACCAATTAAACAAATGATTTCATCCTAGTATAAGGGCTGCATGAGACTTAGATTTTTCATTCATTGCTCGTATCAGATGAAGTTGGCTAAATGATTTCTAAAACATCTTAACATCCAGATGACATAAACTGGAAGGTGCATCTTTATTTCAGAAATGCTAAAATCTGGAAAAGATGTACCTTTAGACTCTACAGAAAATGAGAGATTGTGTTTAACACCTCTCATATTTACAGCTTCTCCTAACAATGGTGATGATTATATTCAAAATCATCACCAAAACGATCACTCCAGTTACATTTTCCATTAGGTGTGTGGCTATTCAACTAATGTCCATCTATATAACTTGACTGTAAGCTCCATAAGAACGGTAACTATATCTGCTTTTCATATCATTTTCCTCAGCTTGTAGCTGAGTTAGAGTTCTGTAAATGTTAATTGCCTATTGATGGAAGTGATAAGGGAATGATAATGATGATGAGGTGTAAGAAGTCCCAGCCACATATATAAGAGCAGCCTGGGTAATTTTTAAATGAGACTTTAGCAGGTAGATCTTTTCCTTCAGTCAATTTGTGACATGTATTCTCTAGAATGCCAAGGTTATATCCAATAAAGCCACTGATAATCTGTAATGGTAAAAAAATTTTAAGTAAATTTGAGATAGAAAAATTCATAAACCAGATAAATGTATTAAATACTGTAAAGCTCTAGGTTAAATTTATATCAATGACTTATCAAGGTAAATCTTCTTTAAAATTTGCCCTCACTGGGGATGAAAGCATAAATGAAAAGTAAATAGAAACACAATTTTTAAGTGTGATAGCATCTAAAATAGATTTGAGAGTTTGAGTCATATCCATGAGATTTTGCTTTAAAACAACAATGGTAATTTATTTTATATGAACAACACTTTACAGTGTGTTAAAAGTAAAGTTTACCACTCATTTTGGAAAACACCTATCAATGGGTTCTGATTCAGCATCTATTAAAAGGTATGCTCCATGAGATTAGAGACTTGGTCTCGTTGGTGGCCATATCCCCAGCACTTACAACTATATTTAACAAGCAGTAAGTGCTTGATATGTATCTGTTGAGTAAGTGAATTAATAAGTTTTAATTATGCTGAAACTCCTTCTGCCATCCACACAGTGGTTAAAAAATTGTAATGGAGGAATCCTGGTGCCTATGATCTGGTGTAAGGAAGATTTAGGAAGCCTGAATTTGAATCTTGGTTCTTCCATTAGTTCATTCTCAGGCTAATCACACGACATCCTTGGGCCTCAGTTTCCTCATCTGCAAAGTAGAGGTGGTTCCAGGGTAATCTTTCTTGAATCTAATTAATAGATAAACCATGTGTTAGACATTATAGGCTGAGTTATAATGCAATAGTAAATTTATTTACAAACTTTAGAACATTAACACAAGATTTTGTTTCTCATTTATGTTTCATGTCCATCAGTGATTTCTATGGGTCTGAGCTCCATATAGTCACTTAAGGACCCAGGATGATGGAGGTTCCGTCACCTCATAGATAAAACTGTAACCTGTACATTCCTAATTATTGCAGCAGAAATAGAAAGATTGGAAATATGTGCATTTCATAGGCTAGAAATAGTCACATATCTCAGCCTAACTAAAGGGAGAAAAAAAATAAGGATAAGTGGTGGAATCTGTTGCTGTCCTAAATTTCACTATGAGGCTGGTGAGCTCATCCCTTGGCTGCTGTAGATGTTGGTTGCAAGAGCTCATAGCTGTCCCCCTTTTTTCAGAATTGCCTGCAGCTAAATGGAAATGATTTGCCTGGCAGGTTTTCCCCATTGCCCAGGGACAACACACAATGACTGACTGACATTGGCATACAGAAGTCAGGCCCTTTGATTCAAAGTGAGACCAACTCTATGGTGAAAGTCATGCTCAAGTTCCCCGTGGAATCAAGCTGAAGGTAGACTCCAGCTGAGACTGGATCCCTGATTACCTTTCCCCACCTACCCTTTTCTCGTTCCAGTTTTTCCTGGAAGTACTCCATCAGTAAATCACTTGCACACAAATCTTTACCTCAGGCTCTGCTTCTAGGAAACTCAATCTGGAGAACCCAACCTAAAAGAGTGTGTACCATAATTGGTCCTAGGAAGCTTACTTTAAGGATGCGCTTCTGGGGGTGTATTAGTCTGTTCTCACGCTGCTAATAAAGACATACCTGAGACTGGGTAATTATACAGGAAAGAGGTTTAACGGACTCACAGTTCCACATGGCTGGGGAGGCCTCACAATCATGGCAGAATGCAAGGAAGAGCAAGTCACATCTTACATGGATGACAGCAGGCAAAGAGACAGCTTGTGCAGGGAAACTCCCCCTCATGAAACCATCAGATCTCTTGAGACTTATTTACTGTCAAGAGAACAGCACAGGAAAAACTCACCCCCATGATGCAATTACCTCCCACTGGGGTTCGCCACCACCCTCCCCACAACCCTCCACCACAACATGTGAGAATTGTAAGAGCTGTAATTCAAGATGAGATTTGGGTGGGGACACAGCCAAACCATATCAGGGGATAAGATCATTGACAGCTGTATAGTAATTAACACCCTAGCCTCAATGGCAGGTGGAGAATTGCCAGACCCTGGCATCTGCAGTGATCCAATCACTAAGGCTTCCACCTGTGGTGAATTGGAGTGGAATGCAGGTACAATAGCATTCACCTATGGGTGTATCTGGCTTTTGAGATATACTGAGGAAATAGTAGCTATAAAGACTTTTGGAAACATTTCAATGCTGCTAAGTGCCACTGACAGATTAAAGAGAGGAAATGGCCAGCTCAGATCTATTAATTAATTATTTATATAAAATAAAATGTGAGAATTGGAGGCCTCTTTGGCAGCATTTAAAGATAATTCCATCTCTTTCAGCCAAGGGAAGACAGAGCTAAACACTAGGCACAATACTTCTCATAAGAATGTCAGAATATCAAAGATGGCTGAATTCTCAGGCTATGCAAGTCTCCTATGCAGCATTCTGGGCTCTGATAAGGAAGAAGTTGAAACCTGAGGTAGGAATACCTGGATAGACGCACCAAAATCTTGAACCTTCAGATTTTTTGAAACCTCTAGGCTCGTAGAATGTGTGCACTAATTTTTTGCTAGAAAATACAAGCCTTCATCTTGTTTGAAGACATTCCAGAGACTTTACCTGAGGTATGTGCCTCATAAGACAATGCTTGCCCTTCTCAACATCTGCTCCCACCTTTCCTAGTGACCACAAGACCCATAAGTAGGATGAAATTTCCACATTATGTGACAAGGCAGAGATTTAAAGGTACCTAAGATCATTTACTTGAATAGTTGTACTAGGAAAGGCAAATACTAAGATCTTTAGAAATCTGTTGAATACAGCATTTACTTTGACATTGAAACCAGAAGGCCCAAGGAACTACTATGGCCCCCACTGTGGTAAGAACATGTGTTACTCTGTGATATGGTTTGGCTCTGTACCCAAATTTCATGTTGAATTGTAATTCCCAATATTGGGGGAGGGACTTTGTGGGAGGTGATTGGATGATGGAGGTGGATTTTCCCCTTGCTGTTCCCATGATAGTGAGTGAGTTCTCATGAGATATGGTTGTTTAAAAGTGTGTAGCACTTCCCTCTTGGTTCTCTCTCTCCTGCTCTGCCATGGTAAGATGTGCTTGTTTCCCCTTTGCCTTCTGCCACGATTGTAATTTTTCTGAGGCCTCCCAGCCATGCTTTCCATATAGCCTGTGGAACTGTAACATCAATTCAACTTCTTTTCTTTATAAATTACCCAGTCTCAGGTAATTCTCTGATAATCAATAGAGCCCTTGTTCAGGTCCATTTCATATTTCTACCCAGCTGTTATTTTTCTGGTTTCTGAACATATAATCAGAATAAATACCCTTAACCATTGGCAGAATTCCCGTACTGGTGCCATAACCTATAGAGTAATCGCATTTATCATGGGTGACATAGTTTTGATGTGTATCCCTACCTAAATCTCATGTTGAAATGTAATTCCCAATGTTGGAGGGGGGCCTGGTGGGAGGTGATTTGATAATGGGGACAGATTTCTCATGAATGGTTTAGCACTATCTCATTGGTGTTGTCCTTGTGATGGTGAGAGAGGTCTCATGAGATCTGGTTGTTTAAAAGTGAAGCAAAAAGGGTGGTGGGGAGGGGAAAAAGCTAATCATGGATCCAGTCTCAGCTGGTCTACCTTCACCTTCACTTTTAGCACCTCCCCCGGCTTTTTTTCCTGCTCTGGCCATGTGACATGCCTCGTCACTCTTTACCTTCCAACATAATTGCAAGTTTCCTGAGGCCTCCCTAGAAGCTGAGCAGATGCCAGCCTCATGCTTCCTGTACATCCTTCATAACCTTGAGCCAATTAAAATTCATTTCTTTATAAATTACTCAGTCTCAGATATTTCTTTAAAACAATGTGAGAGTGAACTTATACAGTGGGAAAGGCCAACATGCAGGGGTGATGATCCCCATCATTTCCGTCACTTACTTCACCAGTGTAGTTCCTGCAAAAATTCTATAGATCAAAACGTAACAAAGGACTACTGGAGTTTAACCAACTGTAGCCCCAACTGCAGTTGCTATGCCAGTTGTGATATATTTACCAGACCACATTAACACAAATTCTTATTATGTAGTATATGCCCGCTGATCTGAGAAAGCATTCTTTTCCATACCTACCAGAATAAAAGAAAAAAGATCCCAAACAGATTTTATTTAGATCTGGTAGTACAGAAAAAAAGCCTGAGGTTGGTTCAAAGGTGAGTTGTCTTGGTATGTGGGTACAAGCTGAAAATGAACTGCTATTATGCCACATTCCACTCAGGGATGGTGCTGAAGACAGTGATGAGTGAAAAATCTTCCACTGGAAGGAACTTAAGTAGTGCATCTTGTCATTTACTTTGAGAAGACAAAGTATTTTATAGTAAGGGTAAAAATTGACTCATGAACATTATAAATAGTTTGTATGGTTGGTTAGAGACCTGAAAGGAAAAATATTAGGTTAGGGACAAGGACGTCTGAGAAAGAAGCATTGGGATGGAACTGTGAAAGTGAATACAATACATAATGATCTTTGTGTCATAAGTCATTGCTCACAAGAGGGAATTCATCATGGAAGAGAAACTAAATTATAAAGTTGACAAAATGACTTGGCCAGTAGATGGCAGCCAGCATCTGTTCTTGCCAACTCTGCTTGTGCAATGGGCTCTAGAACAGAGAAGCAATTCTAGTTGAGGTAAGAGCCATGTAAGGACCCAAACAGCATGGGTTCCCTCTCATGACAGCTGACCAACTGCTGTCATCATTGAATGTCCAATATGCTAGCAACAGATAGCAACAGTGAGAACACAGTATCATTCTTCAAAGAGACCCATAAGTCATTTGGTGGCAAGTTGATTACCCAGAACCTCTTCTTCATTGCAAGGAGCAATACTTCATCCAGACTGTCAATCAACTGCCAGTCCCTGACCACACTGCCCAACTATCACCACTCCAAGGGCTCAGAGTTTCTGATCTATGATTTCACACAAATAGCATTGCCATAAAGATAAAATTGATGGCAAAAGATGTTCAGTGGCAGCATATAGCCATGGGATCTATTTATTGATCCCACCATATATTAAATCACTCAGCAGCTTATGCCTTGATAGGGTAGTGGGAAGTCTTTAGTGCTTAATTGAAGCTCCATCTCAAAGAAGTCACTTTGCAAGGATGCAGTATATGCCTTATCCTTCAGGATGAAGTATTTACCCTAAACCAAAGACACTAAGTAGTGCTATCTACAGTAAGTAGAATGCAAGAAATCCAAAGGGTGAAAGTAAGAGTGGTTCCACTCATCATTCCTCCCAGACACCCACTCAGGAAATTTTTGTTTCCTTGCTCCTGCTTTCAGGCTCTGCTTGTCCTGGTTTTCTAAGAGTGGATTATTCTATCAGGAGACATGGAAAATCCCAATAAAGCTCTGGCTGATTCCTTATTACTTTGGGCTCCTCAAAACAGTAGGCCATCAGACAAAAAATAGTTTCTCAACTGGCACGGGGTCTCAATTGACCCTGCTCAGTAGGAAGAGGTAGAGCTACTGCCATCTAATGCAAGCAAGGTAATTCGCTGGACTATTCTTTGTAGTTCCATGACCAATTTTACTATAATGAGCAGCTCTAGTAACCATAAACTGGTAAAGGCATGATAACCAGAGCCTCAGATGCCATAGGGGAAGCCAATTAGTCCAGCAGCGGTGCTAGCCAAGGAAGAGGGCAGTCGAGAACGGGAGGTAGAGGAGATAGATGATGACTCTCTGAGAACCAGTCAATTGCTGCAGCAAGAGATGTAGTTTATCTAAATAATCTCCTTGTAAGTTTTCCCAGAAAATTTACCTTTCATAAACCTGGAAAATCTGTGCCTAGATGGAGTTAACAATTTGAGAGGCAAGTGGATCTGAGAATTGTAAGGTGGATACTACAAGAGGCCTAATTGTTGCTCTGCCCAGATTCACCATACTAAACGGGAACACCTATCCCCAGTTCCCATGCCTTAGCAGCTGTAAGAGGCTCACAGTCATTTCCCTTCTTTTAATGGGAACCTCTATAATCACCCCAGCCTGCAACCCCTGCTGACATTGGGAAAACTATGGTGGAATTCACGTTCCATAGCTTCTGGTGGACCAGATTGGTTCCAGCTGGTCTCCAGCTGAGACCACATCCTTGCTTACCTCTCCCCTCCCCGCTCCATCATTCTCTTTTCACTCCCCCTCTCCTGAAATCACTCCCTCACTAAATCATCTGCACAAGAATCCAGTTTTATGTTTCTGTTTGTAGGAAAGCCCTTCTACAACAGGGAGCAAATGAATCGTTGGTAGACAAGCCTTTCTCAGCTACAGATGCCTTTAAAAGGAAAACATTTCTTCCAGACTCTTGCTGTTGACCAAAATCACTTGTATTTTAATATTAATGAAAGATACTCCATTTAAAATTGTTTGTAGATTCGTTATGTGATTAGCTCTAATAAAACTATAAAAGCAAAGCAAACTTATCAACTAAATTAACCAATGCCAAAATAAAATTTAAATTTACAACATTAATGTGATACATTTGTTTTATTTCTGGAGCTAGATGACTGATGTTGAATTCAAAAACAAAAAGATACAGCCCAAGGCTTGTTTCTGTATTTAGTCTGTTACTGTATTTTATCTTCAACTATACAAATTCAGAGCACACTGTTGGAATTGTTTAAGTGTTATATACAAAATGTCATTAACAACTTCAAGGCTTTTTTTGGCTAGTATAGGACTATCAGCTCTCATTCTTAACTAAAACTCAGCTAGCAAACAATTCTCTAATGGCAGTAATAGTAAGTTTTCACTTGATAATATTTTTCTCTGTTACTTGGTAATAAGCATTGTAGATTTATTGAAATATGTATTAAATGGTATCTAGCTGATATTTTACTGAACTCAGAACAGAAGTATTTTTCGTCAGAGGTATCTTCCATCTCCATACTTAACTGCTAATTAATTGTTGCAAGTTAATAACGTGCAAAACCAAATTCATGCAAGGTACCTGTTTGCACTGGAAATATGGGCTTAGTGTGGTATATCTGTTTTGTGTGCCTCATGAAGATTCAGTGCTCCTACTAATTTTATCAGTTTAATCTTCCATGGTACATTTATTAATGGCATGCACTGTGATATCATTTAAGATTTCTTGGCTGAGCATACTATCAAAAACAGAAATGCAAATATGACCACTGAAACTAGGGATCTTTATAGAAGGCCCTCTCATAGTCCCCAATATGCTTATATTACACTAGATGTGATCAACAAAATGAAAATAGTTTTAAATTTCTTTTGGAAAATTCATATACCCTATGATGTTATACTAAACACACTAGCTCCCTCAGTTTATATACTATATTTGGGAGGAGTTGCACTAAAAGGATTCTGAAATTATTTCTATTGTAAAATTATATACATTTTGTCAGTTTCAGAGATTGCCATAGTTGTGGTGGTTTATCTCAAAAATTTTTTAAAAATTGCTCAACAATTAACTTTTTCCCACTGGAATACACTGCCTTTGCTTAATCAGCAAATTAAAACAATTACTGGTTTTCTCTCATAGTTCAGCCCCTACTTTAGGAGGCTTATTATCCATTGGACTTTAAGGTTTTCTTTTTTTTTTAAGTAGTAAAATTTTATGAATGAAACCTACTCATGATTTAAAGTGATAAAATAACATTTCTTTATTTAAGAAAAAATATCTCTTTTGAGCTAAACATCAATGACACCAATTCATGTTAACTAACAATAAAAAAATAAAGAATAAATCCTCTCCATCTCAAGCGCCTCTTTGAATGGATGACTTGGATACAAATAAAGTGGCTGTTCCAACTTGATGTTTGTGAAGGATGAATCTTAATCAAATGCCTTAAAGAAAACAGCAACAATTAATTGGCTCAAAGGATAGGATAGCTGCCAACTCACAGGCAATTTCTGTATCTCTGTGTTAATTGCCTTCTCTGAAACATGAAAGCAAATTCAGATAAAGAGAACATTGTGGAAATGAATTATTTTGGTGTTTTTACATAGTCTCATAGTAAACTTGTGCACAGCTGCAAGCCACTGGATTTGCAATCTCTTTAAAAGCTTTTGTTCATCAAATTATCTATGCCTCAAACCTATGTGTTTTAGGCATTGGCTGTATCTAACCTCTCATTTGCGATTTCAGGGGCACAAGTATTATTGAAATTATATCAACTTGCTTTAATCACAGGGAAGGATCACTGCGTAAAGGAATAGCGTAACATGTAAAATACCTAGGATAATGTCAGTTACATAACGGGCTACCTACTTAAAAACAAAAATTATATTTTCTATCTTAAAATAATTCATCCTAGGAGAATTAGGAACCAGTGTTGCCAAACACCATTCCACAACTGGAATAGAAGACTCCTTATTATTTCTCATGGGCAAGTATGTGATTAACCTATCCTCCCTTTGTCTCCAAAGCCAATGACTTAAGCCCTCACCAACTGTTGGGCATTCCAAATGTAAAACAAGGAAAGTGTAATTGCCATGCTGGGCTTTTATGAGGATAAAATAAACCTAACAAGTATATGGAAGAATTTTATAAGAAATAAAATTTTATTATCATTATTCATTAATATTATTTTACTTTGGGACAGAAATTATATGATTATCTTTAAGAAGAAATGGCTTTATGCACATGTCCTGTTCATAACTCATTAGAACATGGAGGATTTTCTGATTGATGGGAATTATGATATCTGCTTCAGTAATTGTGGAACTATAACAGGATTGTCACTCTCTAAGACTATTTTAAGTATCATCCAATCCAAAGGCAGGGGTTATATAATGACTTCTCAGTGTTCCTTAGAACTTACAGTTTGGTAATCTAGAAAATTTTTTCATTTTTTAAAATCACTGTATTTATCTACTTTCAATATATTGAACATGCAATTCATCAAGAGCCTGCTTTCCATGTATACATACGCCAATATATACTTTATCATTAATGAGTAAGGACATTTGATGATTGCCATCATGGATAAAGAGATATTTTCCCTATAAAATACAAGTGCAATGTTAGCAAATTACAACACTGATTTATTTTCAATCAATTACATCATGTATTTTCATCATGCTTTACATTATTTGTTTACACTTCTGATGTTCTCAGGAAATCAAGTTTTTTGAGATCTCAATACATACTTAATATGTATCCTCACTTGCAAAATAAAGAAGGCACTGACATTTTCTTCTTCTATTTATGCTCTATTACTTTTAAACTTATTGGGGACCATATATTAATTTTTCTAAGTCAAATAAATACTATTTATATTCTTCAGCATCTTTCCACCAGGTTTCGTTTTTCCACCAGGCTCCATTAGAGGACATTCTGTTACATAGTAAGAGATGTTCTCTTCTAACACAATTTTAAAGAAAGTCAGAAAAAGAAAAGCAAGACTTGCTCAGCTATGTGTTTTGCAGTTAGACAAAATTTGTGTTTCAAGTTACTAAGAGCAGTAGATATGATGGTGGCACAGATAATCTATTTTGTTTCTGTTCTTTTCACATCTTTGGCCTCTCTGAATATTTAGAACGTCTTTTCAAGATGTGAAAGAGGCATCTTTTTTTGCAAGGACTATGCCCCAGGGGCCACATCTTCAAGCTACATTTACCTGAAGAGTGTGGCACTCTTCCCGTTGCACTAAGCCTCTCAGCTTTAAAATCTAATACATACTCCAGAAGCTAAAAATATAAATTTTTATATTCCTGTCCTATCCATAAGCTTCAAGTATCTATTTTTCATAGAAATGGTTCCATGTCAATGACAGAAAAAAATAAATTTCAAGCTAATCCATTCAACCTCTAGGCTTATAAATCTCTATTTCATATTTCAAAGTTATTTGTCCTATTAATGTGTCAGGAATTGGTGGGTTCTTAGTCTCACTGACTTCAAGAATGAAGCCGCGGACCCTCGTGATGAGTGGTACAGTTCTTAAAGATGGCGTGTGTGGAGTTTGTTCCTTCTGATGTTTGGACGTGTCTGGAGTTTATTCCTTCTGGTGGGTTTGTGGTCTCGGGCTGACTTCAGGAGTGAAGCTGCAGACCTTTGCAGTGAGTGTTACAACTCTTCAAGGTGGCACGTCTGGAGTTGTTCATTCCTCCTGGTGGGTTCATGGTCTCACTGGCTTCAGGAGTGAAGCTGCAGACCTTTGCAGTGAGTGTTACAGCTCATAAAGGTGAACGGACCCAAAGAGTGAGCAGCAGCAAGAGTTATTGTGAAGAGTGAAAGAACAACGCTTCCACAGCATGGAAGGGGACCCCAGCGGGTTGCTGCTGCTGGCTTGGGTGGCTTGCTTTTATTCCCTTATTTAGCCCCACCCACATCCTGCTGATTGGTACATTTTACAGAGAGTTGATAGGTCCGTTTTACAGAGTGCTGATTGGTTCATTTTGACAGGGTGCTGATTGGTGTGTTTACAAACCTTTAGCTAGACACAGAGTGCTGATTGGTGCATTTACAATTCTTTAGCTAGACAGAAAAGTTCTCCAAGTCCCCACCTGACCCAGAAGCTCAGCCAGCTTCACGTCTCAATCACCCCTCTAAACAGGACACCCCAACTGCTGTTGGGAATTTGGCCAATGACTACTTAACTACGTCCTGCTGGATAAGGGCAAAGAAGGGGCCCTGCAGTAGTAATGTCCTCCAGAGAGCAACTCTTTAAGCCAGTGGAAGGGCACATGGGTTGGTCCAGGGGTCCTCGGTGTAAGTTGTTAGTTGAACTCATTTGGGGTTCCATTTGTAAGACCATCTGTAGCTTGATGGCCTTGATTCTAGAGGAAATGAATTTAACAAGAAGGTTAAAGATACAAGGCCCAAAGGTGAGTAACAGCAAGATGGCTGCCACGGGACCTAGAAAGGGGAGAAGCCATGTTGCCCAACTCCAGAGGTTGGTATAAGAGTTTGAAAGGCGTTGTCTGATTTCAGAAGCCTTTTCCTGTAAATGCCAGGCAGCGTCTCATAGTATCCCTGACTGGTCAGTGTAAAAACAACACTCTTCCCCTAAGAAGGTGCAGAGTCCTCCTTTCTCAGCTGTGAGGAAGTCTAGGCCTAGGCGGTTTTGGATAGTTGCTGCTGCCAAAGAATCTATTTGGGATTGTAGAGTAAGGATAGATCTCGTTATTTCTTGTAAACTGTCTGAGAGACAGATATCGGTTGAGATTCCATGTAAGAAGAATATGCCTTGGCGAGGTAGACAGAAATTTACCCTGACTTTTAAAGGAATAGGGTACACTTTTTTCTTTACTGCTTCTCTTTCTCTCTTTCTTTGACTCCTTGTTTGTCCGTCTCTCTCTTTCTCTCTGACTTTCTCTCTGACTCCCCTTTTTTCTCTTCCTCTCTTTCCTTCTGACTTTCTGTCTCTCTGTCTCTTCCTCTGTCTCCTTCTCTTTGTCTCCGTTTCTTCCTCTCTCTCTCTTTCTCTTTCTGTCTCTTTCTCTCTTTCCTTTCTGCTGATCTTTCCCTGCCTCTGCCAGCCACTTATGCTGCTGTTCTCCCCTCTCGCTCTCCTTTTGATGGCTTCAGCAGTGTAAGACTGCCACCTCCTTGGGTTTTTG
This sequence comes from Pan troglodytes, assembly GCF_028858775.2. Classification (NCBI taxonomy): domain Eukaryota; kingdom Metazoa; phylum Chordata; class Mammalia; order Primates; family Hominidae; genus Pan; species Pan troglodytes. The sequence goes on from NC_072402.2 coordinate 70,687,214, forward strand.
CATTGCATGCAATAACTCCATGGTTTCCTTGTGATACTCAGTGGGGGTTCCCCCAGAGGTTAGGAACTCCCTTTCTTTCCATATTGCAGCATGGGCATGTAGGATTAGATAAGCATACTTGCTATCTGTATACACATTTATTCTTCTTCCATTTCTCAGTTCTAAGGCTCGGCTAAGTGCCACTAGTTCTGCTAACTGGGCACTGGTCCCTGGAGGAAGAAGCTTACTTTCAAGTACGGTTACATCACTAACTATGGCATAAGCTGCCCTTTGTATCCCATGTTTCACAAATGAATTTCCATTGGTGAAAGGTCAGGATTAAGGTCAGGATTAGCTAAGGGGACTTCTAAGAGATCATCTTGGGCGGCATAAGTCTGGACTATAATTTATTGGCAGTCATGCTCGATTGGTTCCCCATCCTCTGGGAGAAAAGTGGCAGGGCTGAGGGCCACACATGTGTGTATTTGAAGCACCAGTCCCTCAAGGAGTAGCACCTGGTATCCAAGCAGGTGGTTGTCTGATAGCCATAAACTTCCTTTGGCAGCTAGTAAGCCATTTATAGAGTAGTCCAGACAGTGAGATCCTTTTCTTGTATTATTTTGATAGCCTCTGACACTAAGATGGCCACTGCTGCAACTACCCTTAAACAGTGAGGCCAGCCTTTTGCTACTACATCAATTTACTTACTTAGGTATGCCACTGATTGTGGGGTTGTCCCACGAGTCTGTATAAGGACTCCAAGAGCTATCCCTGCTCTCTCTGTGATGTATACAGAGAAGTTTTGTCCTGTCGGAAGGCTTAAAGCTGGAGCTTGTACTAGGGCCTGCTTTAATGTTTTGAAGGCTGTTTCCGCCTCTGGTTCCCATTCTACTAGATGAGTATTTGCCCTCTTGGTTTCCTTGATTCAAATATAGAGGGGCCTGACTCTCTTGCTGTATCCGGGGATCCATAGTCGGCAAAAGCCGGTGATTCCAAGGAACCCCTGCAACTGTTTTAATGTCTTAGGGTGAGGATAAGCCAGTATAGGCTGTATTCGTTCCTTGCTGAGGGCCCTGGTCCCTCTGGCTAATATTAGGCCTATATATTTGACCTGCTATAGGCCAAGCTGGGCCTTCAACCTAGACGCCTTGTACCCTTGATTAGCTAGAAAGTTCAAGAAATCTAGAGTAGCCTGCTGGCATGAGGCTTCTGAACTGGTAGCCAAAAGTAAATCATCCACATACTGAAGGACCAGAGTGCCTGGACTTGAGAAGTGGCCTAGATCCTGGGCCAGTGCCTGACCAAACAGGTGAGGGCTATCCCTAAACCCTTGGGGTAAGACCATCCATATAAGTTGGGGCATGCGGTCTGTGGGATCCTCAAAGGCAAAGAGAAACTGGGAGTCAGAGTGCAGGGGAATACAGAAGAAGGCATCCTTGAGGTCCAGAACCATGAACCATTCTACTTTCTCCGGTATTTGACAGAGCAGGGTATAGGGGTTGGGTACAACTGGATTTAGAGGAATTACTGCCTCATTGATGAGTCTAAGATCTTGCACTAGTCTCCCCTGACCGTTAGGTTTTTGTACTCCTAGAATTGGGGTGTTGCAGGGACTGCTGCATTTCCTTACTAAGCCTTGAGCTTTTAAATGTTTAAAGTATCCTGCAATCCTTTATGAGCTTTAGGCCTTAAGGGATATTGCCTTTGATAAGGAAAAGCGATGGTGTCTTTTAGCCTGATTTGGACTGGGCAGGCATTTTTTGCCCTTCCAAATTGTCCTTCCAATGCCCAGACTTCAGGGTTGATTCCCTCTTCAAGTAGGGGACAACAAATGGGTAACTTGTTCCCCATATTCATGTAGATAATAGCTTCAGCTTTGGCCAATATATCCTTACCTAATAAGGGTGTGGGACTTTCAGGCATAACAAGAAAGGCATGTGAAAAGAGAAAAGTCTCCCAATTACAACTGAGGAGGTGGGAGAAATACCTGGTTACAGGCTGTCCCAGGATTCCTTGGATGGTAACGGATCTTGAGGACAGTAGTCCAGGACAGGAGATTAACACTGAGAAGGCCACGCCATTGTCCAGGAGGAAGTCAATTTCCTGGCCCTCAATGGTTAAGCAAACCCAGGACTCAGTGAGGGTGATGACATGAGCTGGCACTTGCCCCTTGAGGGAGTTGGGTCACAGGGAAGTATATTTCCTTAAGGCCTCCCATAGCCGCTCGAGGAAGGCAGAAGGATTCTCTTCCTTTGCCTGAGTTATGGTGGACATCATTGAATAATTCATGGGCGTTTCCCTAATTCTCCTTAGTCCTTCTAGAATGCAAATCAACAGATGTTTGCAACTCCAGTCCCCATGATCTGAGTCAAGGTCCCAGTGGGGATCCATACTGGGGATGGCTTGCTGACTGGTAAGGAATTTGTCCCTTTCTTTGGCTGTCATTCTATCATTTACTTGACTAAGATGCCAGGTATCTCCAAACTCTTGGGCTGCAGCTAAAGCCGCATTCTTTTCATTAAAGGCCATGGTTTGATCTAACAGTAGCATGACATCTCTCCAAGTGAGGTTGAAGGTTTGCCCTAGACCCTTTAGGACATCTATGTACCTATCAGGATCATCTGAAAATTTCCCCAGGTCTGCCTTGATCTGCTTTAAATCAGACAGAGAGAAAGGGATATGTACCCAGATTGGGCCAAATTCCTCTCCCCCTACAGCTTGAAGGGGACATAACCGATAGCCCAGGTGTTTTTGTGGGCCTTTGGAGATTTCTTTGCTTACTTCCTTCTGGGCAGGGGAGATTAGAGGAGGCTTATCATTAATAGGAAGGGGAGCTATAGGGAGGCTAGGATATGGGGGTAAGCTGAGAGGTCCTCCTGTGGGATGTAAATTGCAAGCTTTGCATTATTTGTGTCAAGCGGCAGGATAGTATTGTAATTTATTCTTCCTCAGTTGGCCATTTTTCCCTATCAGAGAGAGAATATTGGGGCCAGGCCATAGTGCAGAAAAAAATGAGCTGTCTCTTTTTCAGGGTTTGTGGGTCAAATTGGTCCCAATGGTTTAGGATGCATTTCAAGGGTGAGCCTGTTGATGCCTGAGTGTTTCTCATCTGAAAGACAAAATCACCTGTGGTTTTTTTTGTTTTGTTTCTCCCCCACCCAAGAACCTGCAATGGTTCCAGGACCCTGCTGATTGGAATAATTGTGCTCACTGACGCAGCAGCAGAAACACTAGTTTTCCTCCCAGACCACAAGGAGGACCAAGGAAGGTCAGATTTAGTGGCCCTTACCAATGCATTCTCAAAAACCTATACCCTTGCCTGTCCTCCTAGACCACAAAGAGGACCGAGAAAAATTGGATTTAGTGCCCCTTACCAACGCATTCTCAAAACATGTTAGAATCCTAAGCATTCTCCTGTTAGTATTGGGACCTTACCTGTGTCTTATAAAGATGTTATGCCCCAAAAAAGTGGAGGGCCATACCTTGAGGGAGGGAGGGGATCTCCAGGGTTGGAAGAGTGACACCTTTTGTCCTCACTTATATGAATAGGAAGGATACAATTTCTGAGGCTCCTCATATCCCAGCTTCAGGAATAGCTTTTGCTAGGCCTGCTAGTCTGAGGAGGTATCCTAAAATTCCAGATAGTCCCCACTATGATGGGGCTTTGGGCAAAAATTATTTATTTCTGATTGGTGAACCCATGTGCCAAAAGAAGGTAACAGAGACCTGAAGTTTATAATAGAAATCATTCTTATAGGAGAAACTAGAAAGGCACCAGAGACAGGGAGTGATCCTTAGAAGTGGGACTAGCCTCGGAGAAGAGAGGCTAGAGGAAGTTTGTCTGGCAGGCATCAGGACCCAGGAGGCAAGGGTCAGAGTAGGTAGAATAGATGCGTGAGTCTCACTTGGGCGACATGCCTTTGAGAGTTCTGCTCATGGCCACAAGGTCGACCAACTTGTTGTTGGGAACCTGGAGCTGAATGGCTTTACTCTCTGTTGACCCTTGGCCCAGCCCAGAAGTACAGGAAAAGTGGAAGCTGGTTCCAGGCAAACCAATGCTCCCAACTCCGAAGAGTCAGGGGTTGTTAGAGAGCCCTTTCCCAGAAAGCCTGACACCCATGTCTTTATCCGGCTGCCGTGCTAGTCACTTTTAACTGGCTGACAGGTGCCCGGTATTTAGCCCCTGAATTCTAAGGAAAAATAGGACAGAATAGCAAGCGAAAGGGGTCCCACGGTACTCACCGCTTGGTGATAGGCAATAGTCTTACCACTTGGCGATAGGTGATGGTCCCTTTGGGGTCACGAAAATGTGTCCAGAATTGGTGGGTTCTCGGCCTCACTGACTTCAAGAATGAAGCCACGGACCCTCGTGGTGAGTGGTACAGTTCTTAAAGATGGTGTGTCCGGAGTGTGTTCTTTCTGATGTTCGGACATGTCTGGAGTTTCTTCTTTCTGGTGGGTTCATGGTCTCCCTGACTTCAGGAGTGAAGCTGCAGACTTTCACAGTGAGTGTTTTACAGCTCTTAAAGGTGGCACGTCCAGAGTTGTTCGTTCCTCCCGGTGGGTTCATGGTCTCACTGGCTTCAGGAGTGAAGCTGCAGACCTTCACAGTGAGTGTTACAGCTCATAAAGGTGGTGCAGACCCAAGATTTATTGGGTGGTGCAGCAAGATTTATTGCAAAAAGCGAAAGAACAAAGCTTCCATAGCGTGGAAGGGGACATGAGTGGGTTGCTGCTGCTGGCTTGGGTGGCCTGCTTTTATTCCCTTATTTGGCCCCACCCACATCCTGCTCATTGGTCCATTTTACAGAGAGCTGATTGGCTCATTTTACAGAGTGCTGATTGGTCCATTTTACGGAGTGCTAATTGGTCCATTTTGACAGAGTGTTGATTGGTGCATTTACAAACCTTTAGCTAGACACAGAGTGCTGATTGGTGCATTTACAATCCTTTGGCTAGACAGAAAAGTTCTCCAAGTCCCCATCTGGCCCAGAAGCCCAGCTGGCTTCACATCTCATTAATATATGAAATTTGGAGAGTTCTCTATTTCTTATTAGTGAAATTATTCTTAAGAACGTAGATTGGCCATTATTGATTCAACAAATATTTGTTGAATATCTGGTCTGTGCAGGGCCTTTTACTAGGTGCTGGGCATCCAGAAATCAGAGACCCTTCTGGAGTTTTGTAAGAGGTCACAGTGAAGGACACAGGTAAGCACATAGACATTACAATACATTGTCATAAATGTTGTGATAGAGATGAGTAAAAGGGAGTTGTGAAGCACACAAAGAAGACACTTGAACAGAGAGGTAAAGAATCTTAAACAGGGTGTCTTGTAATCTGGATTCTTAGAGATGAGTAGCTGTTATGAAATAAAGCAGGCAGAGAGAGTTGCAAGCACAAAAGCACTGAAAGGGGGAAGAAGAGCTTACAAAATTACAGACAGCACCATGCGTCTTGAACATCATGCTCTAAATTTCAAATTGGGAGAAATGAAATGGTAGCAAATGGAGCATTCTTTAATCAGAGCAGAGAAAGGTTCACCTGAAAATAATACTACAGCTTAAAAATAATGAATTAAAAATAGACTGCATCACTTTTTTAGAATTTTTTTTAATCTACCAAGTTGGATACGATTTTGGGCTTTAAAAAGTAAAAGTAAAAATTTAATACTGGTGTCAGAAATAGTACACAAACTTAATCAAGCTTTTATTTTTTAAACAAAGAGGTTTATTTGGCTCATGGTTCTACAGGCTACATGCAAAGCACCCATGTCACGTTTCTGCCTAGGCACACAGACTTTCTGATATATCCTCTGAAATCTAGGTGGAAACTGCCACATTTTCACCATTCTTGCATTTTGCAAGCCTATAGACTTAACACCACTTAACATCACTAAGACTTACTACTTGAGCTCTCCAGTGTGGTGGCCCAAGCAATAGTTGGGGCCTTTTGAGCTGTGGCTGGAGCTGTATCAGCTAGGATGCAAGGAGCAGCATCCCAAGGTGGTACACAGCATTCTGAGGTGGTACAGGGAAGTGACGCCCTGGGCCTGTCCCCTGAAACCATTCTGTCTTCCTAGGCCTCTGTACCTGTGATGGGAGGGGCTGCCTCAAAGATTTCTGAAAAGCTTTCAGGGCTTTTTTTACTCCATTGTCTTGACTATTAGCACGTGGCTCTATTTTAGCCATGCCAATCTCTAGCAAAATGTCTCAGCTGCATCCTTGGATTTTTCTCCTGAAATCCTCTTTCATTCTCTACCAGTCTGTGCATTTTCCAAATGTTTACACTCTGCTCCCCTCTTAATTAAAAATTCCACCTTTAGGTCTTTTTTTTTTTTTTTTTTTTTTTTTTTTTTTTTTTTTTTTGCTGCAGTATCTAATTGTAAGCTGTTAAAAGTAGCCATTGCACTTCTTGAAGACTTTGCTGCTTGGAAATTTCTTCCACCAGGTACTATAGGTTATTACTCTTAAGTTTGGCCTTCCACAAAGCCCTAGGGCATGGACACAATGGAGCTAAGTTCTTTGCTACAGCATAACAAGGGTGACCTTTGCTCCAAGTCCCAGTCAGTTCATTTCTATTTTGTGGGGGTCTGTCCTGTAGAACCTGACCCAACGATGGATGAATAAAGTACACTGACACACAGATATTCTGCTTTGCCAGTCCAGTTGAGTTTCTGGGCCACTTACAGACTCCACACAGAGTGCTGTAAACAGTTGTGACAGGGCCCTGACCAGCCAGTGAGACTTGCATTTATTCAGTAAAGATTAATTGACAAAGGCTTGAGCCAACACTGCTAGAGGGTAATTGACATTATAGACTTCCCGAGTAGAAAGCAATTAAGCACCCACTGTAGAACAAACGTTAGTCTTAAGACCACATGTGTAAACAAGTTAGATAAATTCCCCACATTCCTTTGTTTCTACTCTAATTTATTTAACTAAAGGTAAGGGGATCAGGCTGCCTTCAGCCAGATGTATTACAGAAGTTATACAAACTCTCAGGCCTTCCAAGAGGGTTTGTGGCTATTATAACTAAAATTTTTCCCACCAGCCTGACTGAACGCCCACACTATCTGAGACCTCAGTATGACCATTATGGTCTATATTTCTATCAGCATTTTAGTCACAACCACTTAACTAATCTCTAAGAAGTTCCAAAGTTTCCCCATCATTTTGTCTTCTTCTGAGCCCTCCAAACTCTTCCTGTTACCTAATTCCATAGTGATTTAACATTTTTTTTTTACAAAATTCTTCTAAATTTGAATATAAATTTATTGGTAAGTGGTTTGCATGGTAATTCTTTCACATGATTTTCAGCTTGGCTCCTTAAAGCTAATTAGCACATTTATTTCTAAATTATAAATAAAGCTATTCCTAAGAATTTGGCTTTAATCCTAACCCTTGCTTTAACCCTAATGTTTGTCAAACAGATAAGGATCTGTTTATTTAAGAGATATCAAATAAAAAAGCCCTTTGGTAAACAACCATCTGTGTGCTCACTTACTTATTGGATGAGTCATTCATTAAACAAGTACTTAATGGATAGCAACATATATCAGACAGTTTTATAAGTCCTAAGGATACTGCTATGAATGAGTCAAAGTCCCAGTACTTTTCACCATTCTGACTAGCATATGGCAACCAAAAAATGGCCATGTTAGTAAATAAATAAATTAAACAAATTTCCATATTTATGCATATATATTTTATATTAAATTTAAGAAATTAATGAATTAATATGTAAATAATTTAAATTCAGCAAGTGACAGAAAATGAAGTATATGGGATAGAGGAGGTTGGTTGCTTGAGCTATTTACAAAAGCCTCACTGAGGAGGTGAATTTTAATCTATAACTTAAAGAATGAGAGAGAATTACATAAGAAACTGGGAGAAAAAATAGCAAACTAGATTTCCTGAAAAAACTCCCAAGAAAAAATACCTAGGAATGCTGAATAAAATGTCAGAAGATTTCTTTTTATTTCTATAACTGAGTTTTTAAAAGTTAAGGAACTCTTCAGAGATTAAAAAAAAGAAGTTCTATACCTGAATCTATGCCTCGAGGACATTATCTGATAAGAGGAACCTAGAGACTTGGTTTTGTTGGCTGGAGGAAAAAATTCCCATAAAGATTGTACAGTTGGAACTGAGTTCTCAACCTAAAGCTGCACACATTGAAAGACCATACCTCAGTGAAAGATTAAAAAAAAAAAAAAAGCTTCCTTCTTAGGGAGATAAAAAGGTAACTTGTCTTTTTTGGTCCTTGTTTGGGCAGAGGAAAATATTTGTGATCATATATACAATACTGCACATAGGTTACCAAGATGATGGAAGGTAACCTGCTCATATACCCCCATAAGAAAAAAAATTCTGTATACATCCACAGACAAAAGTCTCTCTATCAGGATTCAGATAGAAGTTTGTGAAATCCTACTGGAATCCAAGTCCTTGAAGGGTCATTTTGAGAATGTAGACCAATACTTGAGTCACTAATCCTCCAAACTTGCTCCCAGGCTGAAGCTCAGAAGCAGCCTAGTTCTCTAAGGGGAATGGCTAGAAGCCTGTTTGCCTTGAACCTGCAACCAAAACCATCTGCCAAAGAGTCCAGAAAGAATCACACACACTAGTGCCTTGGCAGAAAGGCTTCTTTGTCCATTGGTAGCAGTCACAGGAAAAAACTTGAAAGTTGCCTTGTGACTCAGCTCCAGTGTGCCCTCAGCTGAGCTCCCTGCTCATAGCTACTTGCACAAGCATCCAAAGGGAGTCTCACCTATATCTTGCAGCCCGGGAATCTGAGCCACCCTGATAGGCTCACCAATCTCCATCTCACAGCAGATTCCAAGAGGCACCTGTCCCAGCTCTGGCCTCCCCTGTTGCAATCAAGAATCTACCTATCCAGCTTTTGCAGGAACCTGCTGGGTGGTACCTAACAATCTGGGCCAATAAAACAGTCCCACCAACCTCATTTCCACAGCATATTCTGAGGGGTCTCAGTCTCAACCCCAACCCGTCTCATTGCAGTCAGGAATCTATCCCACCCATGCAGATACCTGCTGGGAGGTATGCCAGTAGGAGCCACTGAGGCAGTCTTCTGGACTCAGGTATTTGTCCAGTGTTTGCTCACAGCCTTGGATCTTTCCCAGGTTCATCTGGCTGGAAAGCCATGTCAACCTCAGGCTTCTCATAAGACACATGGTAAGCGTGGACTTAGAGGGTCCTTCAGTGCTGAGATAGCTGCAGTGTTCATAGGTTAAGAGAACTCAACAGTCAGTCTGCTTAGGATCACTGGAAGGATGTCTGAAGAAGGATAGTCACAAACAAAGCCAGACTGTGAAGACTAAAATAAATATTTAATCCTTCAATACATAAACAATGTCACATGTCCAGAAGCATCAAGAACATTCAGGGAAATATGACTTCAAATGGACCAATAAAGTATAAGAGACTGAACCTAAAGTAATGGAGATGTGTGATCTCTGAAAGAAAGAATTCTAAACAGCTGTTTTAAGAAAGTTCAACAAAGTTCAAGAAAATACAAATAACCAATTAAGAAATTTAGGAGAGAGATTGAAATAATTTCAAAACAACAGGCAGAAATCCCTGAACTGCAAAAGACAATTAATAAAATAGAAAATGAAACAGAGAATCAGCAGCAAAATTTATCAGACAGAAAAAAGAATTAGTGAGCTCAAAGGCAGACTATTTGAAAATGCAGTCAGAGGAGAGAACAGAAAAATAACACAAAGGAGTAAACAAAGCTTACAAGATCTATGGGACAACATTAAAAGAACAAACATTTGTGTTATTGGAGTGAAATACAGAACTGAGAAAGACAATGTAGTAGAAAGTTTATTTAAAAAAAATAACAGAAAACTTTTAAACCATACAGAAAGATGTAAGCATCCACATTCAGGAAGGTCAAAAGTTACAATCAGATGCAACCCAAATAAAAATTTCCCAAGATATTTTATAATCAAACTCTCAAAGATCAAAGACAAGGAGATAATCCTGAAAGTAGAAAAAGAAGCAAATAATATATAAAGGAAATCTGATACACCTAGCAGCAGACATCTCAGCAGAAATGTTATGGCCTGGGGGCAGTGGGAAAATATATTGAGTGCTAAAGTAAAAAATTACCAATAAAGAATACTATACTTAGAAAATGGAGGAGAAATTAAAACTCCCAGACAAACAAAATCTGAGGGAATTTATCTCTACCAGACCTGTTCTGCAGGAAATGCTAAAGGCAGTTTTTTTAATTAAAAGGAAAGGACACTAAAATGAGGGTGACACTAATATTGTAATTGTGATGTGTTAACCACTTGTATCTTTCCTAAGAAAACTAAAAGGCAAAACGATTAAGAATAAAAATAACTGCAACAATTTATTAACAGATAGGCAATATAAAAAATCACATTGTAAGACCCAATTGCATGTTGTCTTCAAGGTACTCATCTCACGTGCAATGATTCTTACAGGTTAAAGGTAAAGGGATGGAAAAAGATCTATCAAACAAATGGAAAACAAAAAAGAGCAGGGGTTGCTATTCTCATTTCAGACAAAACAAAACTTAAACCAACAATGATCTAAAAGAACAAAGAATGTCATTATTTGATAATGACATTACTTGAAAAAGCATCCAATTCAACGAGAAGAATTAACTGTCCTAAATATTTTTGGCCAGGTGCGGTGGCTCATGGCTGTAATCCCAGCACTTTGGGAGGCCGTGGGTGGATCATGAGGTCAGGAGTTCGAGACCAGCCTGGCCAACATGGTGAAACTCCACCTCTACTAAAAAAAAAAATTAGCCAGGCGTGGCGGCCCATGCCTGTAATTCCAGCTACTCAGGAGGCTGAGACAGGAGAATCGCTTGAACCTGGGAGGCGGAGGTTGTGGTGAGCCTAGATTGCACCATTGCACTCCAGCCTGAGCAACAGAATGAGACTCCGTCTCCAAAAAAAAAAAAAAAAATTATGCACCTAATACTGGATCACCCACACAATAATAGTGGGAGACTTCAACATCCCACTACAGTATCAGACAGATCATCTAATGAAGATATTTGGGACCTAAACTTGACATCTGACCAAATGGACCTAACATATATCTACAAAACATTCCACCCAACAACAATAGAATATACATTTTTCTCATCTCCACATGGCACGTACTCTAAAAGTGACCATATATGTGGTCATAAAGCAATTTTCAGAAAATACAAAAAAACTTAAAATTATACCAACCACATTCTCAAACCACAGTATAATAAAAATAAAAATCAATACAAAGAAACTCTCGCAAAACCATAAAATTACATGAAAATTAAACAACCTATTCCTGAATGACTTTTAGCTAAACAATGAAATTAAGGCAGAAATCAAGAAATTATTTGAAACTAATGGAAACAAATATGCAATATACCAGAATCCCTGGAACACAGAGAAGTGTTCAAAGGGAAGTTTATAGTGCTAAATGGTCACATCAAGAAGTGAGAAACATCTCAAATTAACAACCAAACCTCACACCTAGAGAGATATGAAGAATAAGAGCAAACCAACTCCAATGCTAGCAGAAGAAAATAAATAACCAAAATCAAAGCTGAGCTGACTGAAATGAAGATGAGAAAAGAATCTACAAAAGATCAACCAAACTGAAAAGTGGTTCTCCAAAAGAATGAATAAGATTGATAGCTTACTAACTAGACTAACAAAGGGAAAAAAAGAAGATAAAAATAAACACAATCATAAATGACAAAGGGGTCATTACCATTAACCCTACAGAAATACAAAAAACACTCAGATGAACGTAGACTATTAGGAACACTTCTAAGCACATAAACTAGAAAACCCAGAAGAAACAGATAAATTCCTGGAAATATACAACCGCTCAGTGTTGAACCAGAAAGAAATTGAAATATGGAACACAATGTGGTCTGAAGTTGAATCAGCAATTTTGAAAACTTACCAACCAGAAAAATCCCTGGACCAAATGGATTCACAGCCAAATTGTACCAGACATATGAAGAAGAAAAAGAACCAAATCTAGTAAAACTGTTTCAAAAAATTGAAGGAGAGGAACTCCTCCATGAGTCATTCTACAAGGAAAGCATCATTCTGATACCAAAACCTGGCAGAGACACAACAAAGGAAGAACATGTCAAGCCAATATCCCTGATGACTATAGATGCAAAAGTACTCCACAAAATACTAGCAAACTGAATCCAGCAGCATATCAAAAAGATAATCCACCACAACCAAGTGGCTTTATTCCTGGGAAGCAAAGTTGGTTCAACATACATAAATCAATAAATATGACTCATCAGTTAAACAAAACTAAAAACAAAAGCTACATGATCATCTCAATAGATGCAGAAAGTCCTTTCATAAAATTCAACATCCCTTCATGTCAAAAACCTTCAAAAAACTAGATATTGAAGGAACATTACTCAAAATAATAAGAGCCATATATGACAAACCCACAGCCAATATCAGATTGAATGAGCAAAAGCTGGAAGCATTCCCTTTGAGAACTGTAACAAGAGATGGATACCCACTCCCATTACTTCTATTCAACATAGTACTGGAAATCCTAGCCAGAGCAATCTGGCAATAAAAAGAACTTAAAGAGCATCCAAAGAGAAACCAAGGAAGTCAAATTATCTCTGTTCTCAGATGATGTGATTCTGTACTTAGAAAATGCCATAGCCTCTGCTCAAAGGCTCCTAGAGCTGATAAGCAACCTCGGCACAGTTTCGGGCTACAAAATTAATGTATAAAAATTGTTAGTGTTTCCATACTAATAATGTTCAGGCTGACAGTCAAATCAAGAACACAATCTCATTAACAATAGCAACAAAGAAAATGAAATCTCTAAGAATACAACAAACCAAGGAGGTGGAAGATCTCTACACAGCGATCTTACAGATCACTGCTGAGAGAAATCAGAGACAACACAAATGAAAAAATCTTCCATGCTCATGAATAGGAAGAATCAATAATGTTAAAATGGCCATACTGCCTGAAGTAATTTACAGATTCAATGTGATTCTGATTGTATTAGTCCGTCCTTATTGCCGATGAGTGGGTAATTTCTATAAGAAAGAGGTTTAATTGACTCACAGTTCCACAGGGCTGTGGAGGCCTCAGGAAACCTACAATCATGGCAGAAGGAGTAGCAAACATCCTAATTTACATGATGGGAGGAAGGAGAAGAGTGAGCTAGCAAAAGGGAAAACGCTTTTTAAAACCATCAGATCACATGAGAACTTACTCACTATCATGAGAACACCATGGGGGAAAGCACCCCCATGATTCAATTACCTCCCATGACACCTGGAGATTATGGGAACTACAATTCAGAATGAGATTTGGGTGGGGACGTATCCAAACCATATCATTCCACTCCTGGCCCCTCCCAAACCTCATGTCTTTACATTTCAAAACACAATCATGCCTTCCCAGCAGTTCCCCAAAGTCTTAGCTCATTGCAGCATTAACCCAAAGTCCAAAGTCTCATCTGAAACAAGGCAAGTCCCTTCAGCCTATGAGCCTTTAAAGCCAAAAGCAAGTTAGTTACTTCCTAGATACAATGGAGGTACAGGCGTTTGATAAATACACCCATTCCAAATGGGGGAAATTGGCCAAAATGAAGGGGCTACAGGCCCCACGCAAGTCCAAAATCTAACGAGGCAGTAATTAAATCTTAAAGCTCAAAATAATCTCCTTTAATTCCATGTGTCACTTCCAGGTCACACTGAAGCAAGAGGTGGGCTCCATGGCCTTGGGCAGCTCTGCTCTTGTGGCTTTGTAGGGCACAGCCCCCATCCTGGCTGCTTTCATGGACAGGCATTGAGTAGCTGCAGCTTTTTCAGGTGCATAGTAAAAGCTGTAGGTGGATCTACCATTCTTGGATCTGAAAGACAGTGGATCTCTTCTCACAGCTCTACTAGGCAGTGCCACAGTGGGGACTCTGTGTGGGGGCTTTGACCCCACATTTACTTTCTGCACTGCCCTGACAGAGGTTCTCCATGAGAGCTCTGCCCCTGCAGCACACTTCTGCCTGGATATCCAGGCATTTGCACACATCCTCTGAAACTAGGTGGAGGTTACCCAACCTCAATTATTGACTTCTGTGCACCCACAGGCCCAACACCACATGTAAGCTGCCAAGGCTTTGGGCTTGTACCCTATGAAGCAATGGCCTGAGCTGTAATTTGGCTCCTTTTAGCCATGGCTGGAGCTGAAGCAGCTGGGACACAGGGCACCACGTCCTGGGGCTGCATAGGGCAGGGGTGCCCTGGGCCCAGACAATGAAACCATTTTTTCCCTCCTAGGGCTCTAAGCCTGTGATGGGAGGGACTGGCATGAAGGTCTCTGACATGCCCTGGTGACATTTTCCTCACTGTCTTGGTAATTAACATTTGGCTCCTTGTTACTTATAGAAATTTCTGCAGCCAGCTTGAATTTCTCCCCAGAAAGATGGGTTTTTCTTTTCTATTTCATAATCAGGCTGCAAATTTTCCAAACTTATGCTCTGCTTCTCCTTGAACACTTTGCTGCTTACATATTTCTTCTGCCAGATACCCTAAATCATCTCTCTCATATTCAAAGATCCACAGATCTCTAGGGCAGGGGAAAAATGCCACCAGTCTGTTTGCATAGCAAAAGTGACCTCTACTCCATTTCATAACAAGTTGCTCATCTCCATCTGAGACCACCTCAGCCTGGACTTTATTGTCTGTATCACTATCAGCATTTTGGTCAAAGCCATTCAACAAGTCTCTAGGAGGTTCCAAACTTTCCCACATCTTCTTGTCTTCTAAGCCCTCCAAGTCTCTAGGAAATTCCAAACTTTCCCATATTTTCCTGCCTTCTGAGCCCTCCAAACTGTTCTAACCTCTGCCTGTTACACAGTTCCAAAACCGCTTTCACATTTTGGGGTATCTTTACAGCAGTGCCCCACTCTGTGCAGTACTAATTTACTGGGTTAGTCCATTCTCACACTGTTATAAAGAACTGCCTGAGACTGGGTAATTTATAAAGGAAACAGGTTTAATTGACTCACAGTTCTGCAGGGCTGGACAGGCCTCAGAAAGCTTACAATCATGGGGGAAAGGGAAATAAACATGTACTTCTTTACATGACAGCAGGAAGAATGAGAGTCAAGCGAAGTGGGAAGCCCCTTATAAAACCATAAGGTCTTGTGAGAACTTACTCACTATCACGAGAATAGCACTGGGGAAACTGCCCCCATGATTCAATTACCTCCCACCAGGTCCCTCCCACCACATGTGGGGATTATGGGAACTACAGTTCAAGATGAGATTTGGGTGGGGACAGAGCCAAATCATATTACGTATCAAACTACCAACAGTTTTTTAAACCAAATTAGAAAAACTATTCTAAAATTCATTTGGAAACAAAAAAAAAGCCTGAATAGCCAAAGCAATTCTAAGAAGAAGGAACAAAGATGGAGGCATCACATTACCCACTACTACAAGGCTACAGTAACTACAACAGCATGGAACTGGTGAAAAAATAGACACATAGACCAGTGGTAAAGATTAGAACTCAGAACTAAAGCCACATACCTACAACCATATGATCTTTGATAATGCTGACAAAAAGATTAAAGGACTCTATTTAAAAAATACTGGGATTACTGGCTAGCCATAAGCAGAAGATTGAAACTTGACCCCTTCCTTTCACTGTGTGCAAAAAAAAAAAAAAAAAAAACTCAAGATGAATTAAAGATTTAAATGTAAAGTCTAAAACTATAAAAACCCTAGAAGAATGTTGGGGTGATCAGACCCAACACCAGGCCAAGGGGGCTATGAAGTCCAGCGGAGTCAAAGGAATGAGAAAAGACAAGGTAAGAGTAAAAGTGGGACCAGGGGGCTAACACTAGTATGGAGGCTGTAAAGACCCCAAGCTCTGGAAGCCACACTATTTATTGGTGATCAAATAAAGAAGCAGGTGGTGAGGATGTGGGGGTTGAAAGAAAGCAGTGTATCAAGCGCATGATCTACAGCAGTGTCATTTCACCATTTTCTTTGGAGCATAGGGAGCACGTTCTGCTACTTGAGATAATGGGAAACATGTTCTTCTAGTTTAAGATACAATCGTTTTATGAACCTGGGAGTGCTAGAAGCAAGGAGCCAGCAAGTCTATACACATTCCAGAGGCCATGAGGGGTTTTATGCCCTGAGCCCTGGATTCCATCCAAGCCACGAGGGATTTTATGCCTTGGGCTTAGATTGTGGTGTGGCAGGGCAACCTTCCACCCTTTGGCACAGAGCTTGCCATGGGTCTAAACCCATGAGGGGTTTTGACCCTGGACCCCGGACATGTTCCAAGACTCTTTTACATTATGTCAGACATGCAAGCCCTGCCTCAGCTTTTTTCCCAACACTCAGCTTTTCCCCGACAGAATAAACCTAGGAAATTTTATTCTGGACATCGGCCCTGGCAAAAACTTTGTGATGAAGACTCCCAAAGCAATTACAATAAAAACAAAACTGATAAGTGGTACCTAATTAAACTTAAGAGCTTCTGCAGAGCAAAAGAAACTATCAACAGAATAAACAGACAACCTACAAAATGTGAGAAAAAATTTCCAAACTATGCATCCACCAAAGGTCTAATATTGAGTACAAATAAGGAACTTAAACAAATCAACAAGCCCCAAACAAACAATCCTATTGAAAAGCTGAGCAAAGGATATGTACAGACAGTTCACTAAAAAAAAAAAAAAAAAAAAAATGGGTCCAAGAAACATATGAAAAAAAATGCTCAATATCACGAATCATTTAGGTAAATGCTTCAAAACCACAATGAGATACCATCTTACGCCAGTCAGAGTGACTATTAGTAAAAAGTTTAAAAATAACAGATGTTGGCAAGGTTGCAGAAAATAGGGAACATTTATGGACTGCTATTGTGAATATAAATTAGTTCAGCCCCTGTGGAAAGAAATTTGGAGATTTCTTAAAGAACTTAAAAACAGAACTACATTTTTACACAGGAATCCCATTACTAAGTATATACCCAAAGGAATATAAACCATTCTTCCATAAAGACACATGCATATGTTCATTGCAGCACTAGTCACAAAAGCAAAGGCATGGAATCAACCCAGATGCTGATCAATGGTATATTGGATAAAGAAACTGTTGTACATATATATACACTGTGGAATACTAGGCAGCCGTAACAAATAATGAGATAATGTCCTTTGCAGCAACATGGATAGAGCTGGAGGCCATTATTCTAAGTGAATTAACACAGGAACAGAAAACCAAATACTTCATGTTCTCACTTATAACTGGGAGCTAAACACTGAGTACACATAGACAGGAAGAGTGGGGCAATGGACACTGGGGCCTGCTTGATGGTGGAGGGTGGGAGGAAGGTAAGGACTGAAAAATCTCCCTATCGGCTATTATTCTGATTACCTAGGTGACAACATTATATGTATTCCAAACCCCCACAAAATGAAGTTTACCCAACAATCCTGCACATGTACCCCTTGAACCTAAAACTTAGAAAGAAAAAAAATCAAACTGTGATATTACAAATTCAAAATGTAGGTGGAGAAGGGAGTTAATTTGTACAGGTTATTTTTGGTTATTTATTTTCTCCTTTTTTTCACAATCAAAGTTAAGTTTGCATCTGTTTTAAATAACTTGTTTTAACTATAGGATATATTTTTGTAAGCCTCATGGTAACCACAATACAAAAACCTATAATAGATATGCTAAAAACGGAAAGCAATGCATCAAAACACGGTAACAAAGAAAATCACTTAACCAGAAAGGGAGACAGTAAGAAATGGAAAAAATGAAAGACAACAGTTACAAAACAACTAAAAAAGAAGGTAACAAAATGGCAATAGTAAGTTCTTACCTATCAATAAAATCACTTAACCAGAAAGGGAGACAGTAAGAAACGGAAAAAACGAAAGAGAACAGTTACAAAACAACTAAAAAAGAAGGCAACAAAATGGCAATAGTAAGTTCTTACCTATCAATAATAATATGTATGTAAATAGACTAAATTCTTCAATTAAAAAAGATGCAGTGGATGAATGGATTAAGAAACAAGACCAAATTAAATGCTCCCTACAAGAAACTCACTTTGCCTATGAAGCTATAGATGGACTGAAACTGAATAGATGGAAAAAGATATTTCATGAAAATGGAAACCAAAAAAGAGTAAGGGTCACTTACTCATATCAGATAAAATACATGTTAAGTCAAAAATTTTAGCAGGAGATGAAGAAGGCCATTATATAATGACAAAGGGGTTCACTCATCGAGAAGATATTATAATATATACATCCAACACCAAAGCACCAAAATATATGAAGCAAATATTAATAGATCTAAGGAGAAAGACTGTGAGATAATAATAATAATAGAGGATATCAATACCTCACTTTCAGAAAATCAGCAAACACTGGAGTTAAAGTTAAACTAGCCTAGACCAAATGGACCTAACAAACTATTACAGAATATTCCATCCAACAGCTGCAGAATGCAAATTTGCTCATCAACACATAGAATGTTTTTCAGAATAGACCATATGTTAGGCCACAAAACAAATCTCAACAAATTTTTAAAAGTTGAAATTATATCCAGTATCTTTAGTGACTCCAACGGAAAAAAAAAAAAAACTAGAAATCAATAAGAAGACAAATTTTGGAAACTACAAATACATGGAAATTGAACAATATGCTTCAGAATAACCAACGAGTCAATGAAGAAATTAAAAAGAAATTTTCAAAATTTCTTGAAACAAATTAAAATGAAAATACAACATACAAGAACCTACAGAATATAGCAAAAGCAGTAAAAAGAAGGAAGTTGGCTGGGCACAGTGGCTCACATCTGCAATCCCAGCACTTTGGGAAGCCAAGGCAGGTGGATCACTTGAGGCCACAAGTTCAAGACCAGCTTGGCCAACATGGGGAAATTCTGTTTCTACTAAAAATACAAAAAAAAAAGAAAAAAAAGAAAAAGAAAAAGATTAGCTGGTTTGGGTGGTGAAAGTCTGTAATCCTAGCTACCCTGGAGGCTAAGGCATGAGAATCGCTTGAGCCCAGGAGATGGAGGTTGCAGTGAGCTGAGATCCAGCCACTGCACTCCAGTCTGGGCAACAGAGTGAGACTCTGTCTCAAAAAAAAAGAAAAAAAAGGAAAGTTTATAGCAATAAATACCTACTTTAAAAATAGAAAGACTTCAGATAAACAACCAAACAATGTATCTCAAGGAACTAGAGAAGGAAGAACAAACCAAACCCAAATTATTAGAAGAAAATAAATAATAAAGATCAGAGCAGAATAAATAAACTTGAGACTTAAAAAAAGTACCAAGATCAATAAAACAAACAGTTGATTCTTTAAAAATGTAAAAAAATTAGCAAACTTTTGGCTAAATTAACTAAGAAAAAAGAGAGAAAAACCAAATAAATAGAATAAAAGATGAAAAAAATACAACTCATACTACAGAAATACAAGGAATCATTAGCGACTACTGTGAACAATTATACAATAACTAATTGGAATAACCAGAAAAAGCAAATAAATTCCTGGGTACATACAACCTACTCAAGATTGAACCATGAAGAAATAGAAAAACCTGAACAAACCAATAAGAAGTAATGAGATCAAAGCAGTAAACAAAAGTCTCCCATCAAAGAAAAGCCCAGGACCTGATAAATTAGCTCCTGAAGTCTGCCAAACGTTTAAAAAACAACTGATGCCAATCCTCTTCAACTAGTTCAAAAATTGAAAATGAAGGAATTTTCCCTAACTCATTCTATGCAGCCAGTATTATGCTGAGGCCAAAACTAGACAAGGACACAACAAAAAAAGAAAACTACAGCTTAATATCCCCAATGAACAGAGATGCAAAAATTTACAATAAAATACTAACAAATCAAATTTAACAACACATTAAATAGATGATTCACCATGATCAAGTGAGATTCATCCCAGTGATGGAAGGATGGTTCAATATATGTAAATCAATAAACGTGACACATCAAATCAACAGAATCAAAAACAAAAACAAGAGAATTATTTAAATAGATGCTGAAAAAGCATTTGAAAAAATTTAACATCCCTTCATGATAAAACTTTCAACAAACTGGGGATAGATATTTCAACATGATAAAGGCCATGTATGACAAACCCACAGTTAATATACTGAATGAGGAAAAATTAAAAGCCTTTCTGCTAAGACTGGAAGAAAACACAGATATCCACTTTTACCACTTTTTTTTCAACATAGTACTGAAAGTTCTAGGCAGAGGAATTAGACAAAAGAGAAATGAAAGGTGTCCAAATGGAAAAGAAAGACGGCAAATTATCATTGCTTGCAGGTGACATGGTCCTATATTTAGAAAAACTGAAAGACTTCACAAAAAAAACTCTTAGAACAGATAAACCAATTTATTTAAGTGGCAAGGTACAAAATAAACATGCAAAACTTACTACCCTTTATACACATTAACAGCAATCGCTGAAAAAGGAATCAGGAAGGCAATCTTGTTTACCATAGCTACCCCCCAAAATACCTAGAAATAAATTTAACCAAGGTAGTAAAGAGTTCTACAAGGTAAACTATTAACACACTGATGTAAGAAATTTAAGGGAACACAAAAAATGAAAAAATATCTCCTGCTCAAGGATCAGAAAAAATATTATTGTTAAAATGTCTATACTACTCAAAGCAGTCTAAAGATTCAATGCAATTCCTATCAAAATGTCAATAACTTCACAGAAACAGAAAGACAATTCTAACTTTCGTATGGAACCACAAAAGAGCCCAAAGAGTCAAAGCATTCCTGAGCATAAAGAACAAAGCTGAAGGCAGCACACTACCTGATTTTAAAATACACTACAAAGCTATAGTAACCAAAAGAGTGTAGTATTGGCATAAAAACAGACACATAGACCAATGAGACCAGTGAACCCATTCATTAATGGGTTTTCTATGCTGTTTCATATCTACAGCCAACTGATCTTCAACAAAGGCACTAAGAACATACATTGTGTAAAGGACAGTCTCTTCAATAAATGGTGCTGGGAAAAATGGATATCCACATACAGAAGAATGAAACTAGATTCTCGTCATTCGATGTATATAAAAATCAATTTTAAATAGATTAAAGACTTAAATATAAGACCTGAAACTGTGAAACTAATACTTTAAAAAGCATTGGTGAAATTCTTCAGGACATTGGTCTGGGCAAAGGGTTTTAGGTAAGACCTCAAATGCATAAGCAACAAAAGCAAAAATAAATAAACGGGATTATATAAAAATAAAACTCTTCTGCACAGCAAGGAAACAAACTATGAAATGAAGATACAGCCTATGTAATTGTAGAACATAGTTGAATTTCTCCATCTGAGAAGGGATTAATAACCAGAATATATAACTCAAACAACTCAATAGCAAATATATAAATAATCTGATTTAAAATTAGGCAAAATATTTGAATAGACGTTTCTCCAAAGAAGACATATAAATGGCCAATAAGCATAGGGAAAAAAAATGCTCAACACCACAAATCATCAGGGAAGAGAAAATCAAAACCACAATTAGACATCATCCTACCTTCACTGGAATGGCTGTTATCAAAAATACAAAAAATAATAAATGCTGGTAAGGATGCAGAGAATGGGGAATTCTCATACATTGTTGATGGGAATGTAAACTAGTACAGCCATTAAGAAAAATAGTTGTTGAGGTTCATCAAAAAACCACAGATATGATTCAACAATCCCACTGCTGGATATATAGCCAAAAGAAATGAAATCAGTATATGGAAGAGATATCTGCACACCCATGTTTATTGCAGCACTGTTCACAATACCAAAATATTGAATCAACCTAGGTTTCCATCAACAGATGAATAAAGAAAATGTGGTACCTATACAATAATGGAATATTATTTGTAGCCATATCTGATATAAGGACATTTCAGACATTAACAAGTAAAAGAGAAGATGTGTATTTTAAGTTTTCAAAAATTTTGTCAACACCAATAGAAAGAAAGGGGAAGAAAAATCTCGGTAATACATTGAAATAACACCAAAGTTGACCATTGCTGACTGTATCAAACTGTGCTCCATTCCTCTGCATTTAAAATAGATAGGATTATTATTGGATAGAAACCTGGTATTTATTCATTTACTTTTCAAACATTTTTCAAATGTTTAGTATATGTCAGGAACTCTGCTAGGTACTTAGGCTATAATGAAACTATTTGTGAAATACATAACCCATCCATGGAAGTGATATATTTCATTTACTTGTGTATTTTTGCCTTGGGTCATCCTTAAAAGAACTAAAGGCTTTTAGTATGGATACAAAGCTCAGGAGGGCAGAAAAGAAAGCAAATACATAAAACAAAAACCCACAGAAAGAGTTATTAGGTGCTATGGTCTGAATGTTTGTATATCCCCCAAAATTTATATATTGAAATCCTACCCCTCCAGGTGATGTTATTAGGAGCCGAGGCTTTTTGAGAGGTGATTAAATGATGAGGGTGGACTTGTATGATTGAGACTGGTGGTCTTATAAAGACAGACTGCAGAGAGCTAACTAGTCTCTTTCATTGTGTGAGGACACAGCAGGAAGTCACCATCTACGAACCAGGAAACAGGCCTTCACTAGACAGCAAATCTGTTATCATCTTGATCTTGAACTTCCCAGCCTCTAGAACTGTGAGATATAAATTTCTCTTGTTTATGAGCCACCCAGTTTATGGTATTCTGTTATAGCAGCCAGAATGAACTAAGACATTAGGTTATTGGGGCAGGAGGTGCAGTGGTGTGGGGGTGGTGGCAAGAACTTCAGATTGTTGGAAACTTGAGGCAGTCCAGGTCAGAGCTGGGAGTTATAAGCTAATCAAGTGGTTTGAGAGATTCTACGGGAGTTTTTTTAGGTCTGAAGCTCTAATTAATAATTGAGGGTTGCTGACCTAAAACAGGCAGAGCTTAAGGTATAAAGGTAACACTATAGAATTGCACAGATCCAATTAGACAGTAGACTTGCCTGACGCAGAGAAACAGGACTTGATGCTGAAAAAGCTTAAAGTAGTGCTTCAATTATACTGATTCTGGAGAAAATGGCCAACACTTTTTGGGTAGATAGAATGTGTAAGCTCAGGGGCCGGTCAATGGTACAAGGGGAAGGCATACCCTAGTTTCCAATTCCAGGTAACAAAAAACTTAATTGCAGCAAATTCTATTAGGAACATTTAGATGACAACAGTTGCAATCTAAAGACCTGAGCATATTCTAAGGTAGTGATTAGAGTAACAGACTACAGTTTCAATGTTTATTGTGAGAATGAACCTCCCACAGCTTAGAGGGTTTTATAATCTAGTCCAGTTGTATTTCAATTAATTCTCAGTCCTTTGGTAACTGCTTGTACCAGGCATCACGGTAAACACTGACTGGGGATTTATTTGTATATGCACACGCTGAAATATTCATCTTTGCTATATTCTTTTGAAGAATATGGCATTAAGAGAATGGACTTGGTATCAGCCAGATTCCATATTTGAGTCCCACAGCTTCTGGGTAGCCATGGGCATGTTATGTAATGAACTGATCCTTAGTTTCCTTATGTGTCAAATGAGGATAATAATGTCTGGTTCATAGGGCTGTAGCAGAATTCAAACATGACAATGTAGTACATAGTGCCTTTGTAAGTGCTCAGTAATCGTTAGCTGCTATTATTATTCTTTAATAGTTCACAGATGAGAACACACAATTGTTGAGGACTCCACTGCATGAGAAACTTGTTTCACATTAATTTATAGCTGATGGTAACTGAAGTTTCCTCCTGATACGTTTCTAAGAAATATTATTACAGCAGAACTTGAGTATGTCATGTTCAGGAACCCATCAGCACATCCCTAATTGGTAAAGTTTTCATCTCAGTTAGAGATTATAAATGTAAAAATCAAGGAAATACAAATGCGTGTTGTATAGAATAGTTAACATACTAAGATGCCTCCTAAAAACTCAGAAGTAAGACACAAACATCAGTAGTGCAAAGCTTCAAGGTATAGAGACACTGAAGAAAGTCAAAAAGAAGCACAGAAAGTTCCAAGTGGAAGATACTTCAGGTCACTTAGATCCATTGTATGTACATCTTTGTCATTTAACAAGGGTTCAATAGTGGCGGACAAGGCTTCCAGTGAGGGTGTGCCACTGGGATCAAATTAGACTGAAAAATAAACAGCTGGGTGGTAATAAACCTGGGCTACAAATAAAAAGTCTGTTATTGAATGTGGTTAGCAATGAGTGGTTACCACGAACTCACAGACGGAGGGGACTCTCAGCAAGGACTGACAATTCTTATGTGAGAGTTCCAAAGTCTAAATTGGAACAAAATAGAACTTGACATAGTTCTGATCAAAATAATGTAAATTTCTATGGATGTAAGAGATGAAGCCTTTTTCTGAAGGTCTCAAGTTTTCAGGGAGAGTCTCTCCAAGAAGGAGAATGTCACATCTAAGACAATGCTACTTAAGAACTTTTCTGAGGACAGAAATGACATTGATACTTTATAAAATAAATGTATTAGATCAGTTCAGCTTCAGCTGAAAACAGTAAATGAGGACCTCAGGGGGTAAGATGCTAAACAGTTCTAGATTTAGGTTCCTGAAAAATGTTTCTCTCTTACTCATTATCACAAATTTAAAAGATTGGTCCCAAAAAATTACCCTTTGAAGGCTGAAGTTGATCTGTATGGCAATTGTAAATGAACAGAAATTCATAACAAAAACCTAGAATAAATGCATAGCACTTTGTCTCTCAGAAATACAAGATTTCAACATGGTATACGCAGACCAGTATTAATAAAAGTAAAATATTTTACTATTAACCATATTCTTATCTATTTATCTATCTATCATCTATTGCTTAAAATGGAAACAGATTCATATAAGTTTATATTATTCTAATAATGCAGAAAAGCAATTAGAATTGGAAATAATCCCAGTGAAGTTGATCCTATCATATCAAGAAAAACCTTTCTCAAAAAAGAAATCACTCAACAAATGCAATTTTGGGCTTTTGGGAGCTCCTAGAAGAAGGAACAGAATTAAATTGACATGGAAAAAGGATCAAGTAAATACAGACCATGTAGATACTTCTAAATTTTCCTTCTTGGAAAAACTTTCACAAGCTCCCTTAGTCAACCAAAAGAATTAAAGGGATTAGTTTGGCTTTAAGAAATCCTGTCTGTTGTTCAAACATAGCCCATCAAAAGAATTGCCTTAAAACTACACTTCAGATACACTGAAAGAAAAGGTTTCTGAAACTTGCATTATGTCCCAATTGATTTGCTTTAAATAAAAGAAAGTGGTCCTTATTCTATAAATAGAAAACTGTTCTGCATTGTTATCTTGGTTTGCTCGAATAATTCTAATCCATTATAACTTACTAGCAGGGTATGAGACTGGGGAAGAGGGGAAGGATCTGAATATTTTTTATACTAATGCTGCTGCTGTTGAAGTCACAAACAGAATTTGTTTTGCATCCTTTCATACATTTGATAATAATCAGAATGGAGGTGTAAATATCCTGCAATCCTCCAGAATAATAAAGGTGTATCAAAGAGATGATGGCCCCTGAAAGAGACAAAATGCACAGGACAATTAAATAAATGTTTGTTTAGGCTGTTGCAATAGTAAGAATGTTCCATAATGAGAAATATCTAAAAAGGTGGTGGTGATGGGTGGCAGGGATTTTATGAAGGCAGATAAACAAGGAAGTCATCAGTTAGTTAATGAGGGTCATGAAGAAGGATGGAGATGAGTCTGACCTCAGTCAACTGAGAAAGAATGGAGATAGGTTATATATCAGTCATTAAAAAGGGATGGAGATGGGTCCTATCTGAGTCACTGAGGAAGGGTTTACATGGGTCCTATCTTATACATGAGAAAGAAAAGTTATTGGTCCTATCTGAGTAAAGAAGGATGAAAATGGGTTCTCTGTGAGTCGTGATTAAGGTTGGAGATTTGTCCTATTGTTGGAGCTACTGAGGAAGAATGAAGATGGGTCCTCTCCAAGATATTGAGGAAGGACAAAGGTGGGTCTCAGGCTGGGTGAGATGGCTTATGCCTGTAATCCCAGCACTTTGGGAGGTCAAAGCAGGAGGATTTCTTGAGCCCAGGAGTTTGAGACCAGCCTGGGTAACATAGCGAGACCTCATCTCTACTAAAAATAAAAATTAAAAAATAGCCAGGTGTGGTGGCACACACCTGTAGTCCCAGCTACTTGAGAGGCTGAGGTGGGAGGATTTCTTGAGCCCATATTGGTTCTATATAAGCCCCTAAGGAAAAATAGGACCATGTCCTATCTGGGTCACTGAAGAAGACTGGAGTAGTGTCTTATGTGTCACTGAGGAAGGATGGAAATAGGTCCAATCTGAGTCACTGAGGAAAGACAGAAGGGTCCCATCTGAGTCAATGAGGAAGAGTGAAATTGTTTCTATCTGAGTCACTGAGGAAGGATGGAAATGGATCTCATCTCAGTCATTCAGGTAGGGTGAAGATGATTCCTACCTGAGTCATTGAGGAAGAATAGATATGGGTCCTATCTGAGTTACTGAGGAAAAATGGAAATAGGTCTTATGTGAGCCATAGAGGAAAGGTAGAGATGGATCCTATCAGTTTTATTGAGAAAGAATGGAGATGAGTCCTACTGGAGTGACTGAGGAAGAATGGAGATAGGTTCCATCTGAGTCACTGAGGAAGGGTGAAGATTTGTGCCATATGAGTCTTTGAAAAATAATAAAGATGGGTTATATCTGAGCCACTAAGGAAAAAATGAAGATAGATTGTATCTGAGTCATGAAAGAAATGTGAAGATAAGTTCTATCTGAGTCACTGAGAACGAGTGAAAATGGGTCCTATCTGAGTCTTCAAGAAAGGGTGGAGTTGGCTTCTATCTATGACACTGCAAAAGAATAGAGATGGGTAATATCTTAGTCACTGAGAAATGATGAAGATAGGTCCCAATTGAATCACTGAGGAAGGATTGAGTCTGTAACTTCTGATTCATTGAAGAAGGATGGAGATAGGTTCTATCTTAGTCACTGAGGAACTGTGGAGATGGGCTCTCTCTATGTCATTGAGTAAGGGTGAAGATGAGTCCTATCGGGTCCTAGGGGAAGGGCGGAAATGAATACTATCTCAGTCATTGAGGAACAATAGAAATGGGTCCTATTTGAATCACTGAGGAAACATGGAGATGGGTCCTAGCTTAGACGTTGAGGAAGGTTGGAAATGTGTCCTATCTGAGTCATTTAAAAAAGATGGAGTTGTGTTCCATCTGTCGCTGAGGAAGGATGGAAATAGGTCCCATCTGAGTGGTTGATAAAGGGTAGAGATGAGTTCTATCTGAGCTCCTGCAAATGATGGAGATGGGTACCATCTGAGTCACTGACAAAGGATGGAAATATGCCCTATGAGTCCCTGAGGAAGTGTAGGGTTGTTTCATCTGAGTCATTGAGGAAGGGTACAGGTGACTCTTATCTTGGATTATGTAAGGGCAATAGAGTGGCCTTTTTAGGTTTGCCATTTCTTAGAACAGAATATAGTGGAAGCACAGGGCTCAGATAAAGTTCGACATTGTTACCCCCTTTTTATTCTTTAAAAAAAACGACAACAACAAATTCAATTGGTAGGTTTAAGTTTCAGTAAAAGAGTGATTTTTATTTTACATACTGCCAAGTTAGTCTCACAATCTGAAATAAATTGAAATAGTAAGCAGTACTACAAATATTACAAATAGTACATGTAGAAACACTGTGATTAAAATGCTTCTAAGTTTATAGTTATAAACAATTAAAATAATAAGAAAAAAGCAAGATCCTTCCAAATATTTATTTAACTTCTATAATTTTTTAAATAGATGCTTAAAACCAAAGTACTGGAGTAACAAAGCCAACATACATTTTTTTTCTGTCAACTAGGACAAATAATCCTCAGACCTGTTCCTTGCACAATAGTACCTTTTCTTTCAGTAACTTTTTTTTTTTTTTTGAGACAAAGTCTTGCCCTTTCACCCAGTCTGAGTGCAATGGTGCCATCTCGGCTCACTGCAACCTCTGCCTCCCGGATTCAAGTGATTCTCCTGCCTCAGCCTCTCTAATAGCTGGAATTACAGGCACGTGCCACCACACCCAGCTAATTTGTTTTTTTGTTTGTTTGTGTTTTTTTTTTTTTTTTTGTATCTTTAGCAGAGACAGGATTTCACCGTGTTGGCCAGCCTGGTCTCAAACTCCTGACCAACCTTGATCCCCCCACCTCGGCCTCCCAAAGTGCTGGGATTACAGGCATGAGCCACCGCGCCTGGCCTTCAGTGACTTTTTATTACGGAAACTTTCAAACGTACACAAGGTCAATATGATAGCATAATTAACAGTCATGTACCACCACTCAACTTCAAGGATTGTCACTACTATACTATTCACATTTCATCTATTTCCCTGGGGAATTTTGCTGAAGTATTTTAAAGCACAACCTAAGTATCATATTATTTAACTAATGCTTTAGAATGGATATTTAACAAAGATTTATTTTTAAACAAAGCCACAATGCCATTATTACAACCTAATAAAGTCAATAATAATTCTTTTTGTGTTATTTTTATTATTTTTTAGAGACGGAGTCTCACTCTGTTGCCCAGGCTGGAGTGCAGTCACATGATCTCAGCTAACTGCAACCTTCGCCTCCCAGGTTCAAGCAATTCTCCTGCCTTAGCCTCCTGAGGAGCTGGGACTACAGGTGCAGGCCACCACGCCCAGCTAATTTCTTTCGTATTTTTCAGTAGAGACGGGGTTTCACCGTGTTGCCCAGGCTTGTCTCGATCTCCTGAACTCAGGCAACTGCCCGCCTCGGCCTCCCAAAGTGCTATATGTATTATTTATAAAGTAAATTATTTAAATTGCTATTTTAAATCATTTACATACGATTTTTTAAAAAATCCTTCTGAAGCTGGAACTAGTATTATTTGTATTTCACACATAAGGAAACTGGGACATAAAAAGCTGAACTTGCCAAAGTGAAATAGCTAATAACTACTCAATATGGAAAGTGAACATATGTTGATCATTGCTAGGTCCAAACCTCTCAACTGCTAGACTCTGCTTTGTGTCCACACAGTACCAGGTGTGCTCTGCATTATTCATAGAAGGCATTATCTGAATGGTCATTTAATCACTATTCCTATCAGGCATAAGATTTTGTCTTCTATGTTCAAGGTGGGGCCTGTTTCATAGACAGAATAAAAACTCTTTCTTTAAATCTTCTTTCTATAAAATATGGAGTGTAATTTTGGAGGAGAAAGCATTCCTGGTATATTTATTTTCAGCTAAAAACGATAGAGTGGTTCTCAAGAAGTAGAAATGTTCTGCCAAGTTTAGAACCAGAAGACAGAACTTCAAGACCCCAATAGCCTCCAACATCATAGCTCCCTTTTCCACAAATCAGCTCATTTTGGAAATAATTTTGGCGCAACACCAACAGGGAGCAACATTATGCAGAAAGGAAAACCCTGGATGTTATACACAGATTTATTCAGGTAGTGCTGGGGTGTAGAACCATATTCAGTAAACATCTGCTATCATAGGATATATGTAGGTTGCTTATGGGCTTAAAATCAGAAGATAAAGAGGATTTTATTTATTATGTTTACGGTTATGTTAGGAGATTTAGAATACATTAATTTTGTTTCAATGGCAATGTAAGGAGGGATGCTTGGAAGAGTGATTGGGATGTTAACTAAATAACTTGCAATTATTGTTGCATTGCCTCGTTTTATTTTGTCCAACATTAGGATGTTAACTAAATAACATGCAATTGCCACTACATTGCCTCATTTTGTTTTGCCCACATTATTGAAGAGATAATGTAGAATCCATATATGATGAGGTACCTATCAAAATTGGTTTTCAGTTAATAATCTGGGCAAAAATGAAGATGGAATGCAGAGATGCCAATATGGAGGCATGATGGTATGTATGTGCACTGGGTTGAAAACCAGTGGACTTGGATTCCAGCCCTGCTACCACATTCATGTGTGACCCTCAGCAGACAACAGAGAGGCTGAAACATTGGGTTTTAACTTTTGTTTTAAATCAGAAATTGCTCAAATAAAATCTTATTCAAGTTGTGAGTATATTAAATACATTTTTAATTGATCAAATTTCCTGAAGCACAGGTAAACCTTTAAAACCCTCACCTCACTTACTGGGCCTCTCTGTTTCTCACTATCCAAAGTGAAATCCTAAGAAACAATTCTGAAATTCTATGCCTCTGTCCATACAGAAAAGTATGAAAATACATGAGACTAGATGATCTCTAAAGTACTTCCTTTAATTTGATGTAATAATGTCTAGGCAGAGAGAGATGCAAAAGCTAAACTTCAAGAGAGTTGATGCCCACATTCACTTCTAGTGTGCTGACTTGAGGTAAAAGTGGGCTTTTGTCTTCCAAGGTAGTCATCAGTCCTTTACCCTGTTTCAATTTTTGATGTGAAAATCACTAGATAGTCATCATTTCCTATTGACAATTTATCCTTTTCAAATGTAGGCTCTCTTAGGTATACTCTGAAGCATTGTATCAAAAAATTACTTCCAACTTCCAGATACTGTTAGGCTCTAAAGCGATGTGCATCTTGATGAAGGTAAAGCAATACTTCTGACTGTGATAAGAGCACATTAGAGAGTCTCTAGGACAGATCTTTAGGGCAATGAAAAGGTTTCACCAGAAGACAAGAATAAGAAGGAAGGGGGAGAGGAAAGACAAATCACAAGTTCTTCATAGGGTGGCCAAGGTTTGGCCACACAAATCTTTTATCAACTTGATTTGTGTAGACCCTCAAAGAAGATCACTTTGTTGCAGAGAAATTTAAGATTCATAAGGCAAGAACATCAAACAAGCACCCTATGCTTTTTATGGGATTCACAAATTACATCTGAGTAAAAACGGGAACAAATATTCCTTTTAATTTATCGTTTGTTCACATCACTTCCCTCAGCATCAGCACTTTATTTTCTGAATAAATTTTTATTCCTTTTCTGTGCTTGTGTATCAATTTAGATAATACTGACATGACTTTCCATTCTAGCAAGGTCATTACCAGTTCCTGGTTCCATTTGTTTTGCTTTTGTATTTTATCCATTTCCCACAGAAAGACTGTAACATCTATATCTTTCATTGGTTTTGGTAGCAAACTAAACCTTTGCTTTTTATGTAATTTTTTTAGTTGCTTAGATTCTGACCAACTTTATTTATTAAGATGAATACAATGTGGTAGAAGAGTTTTATGCTAATAGCTAAGAAAGCTAAATTTTATTTGTGCAAAATGATCCCGGGTAGAACTCAAAATTAAGATCATTATTATTTGTCCTAGATTTTAAAACACAGAACATTGGTAGTTAACTTACCAGGAAACAGAACAAATGACTGGTCAACATCACTCCGATTTTAGACATTTATGGGTTGGTACATCTTGTTTGTTGAACTGAGAGACCACTTAACACTAATGGCTGTTTTCAAGGTTGGATTTGTTTTAAACCTTCAGTCACGGAAATGCTGGAAGTAAATTTGTATAGAATGGTGGGCTTTTAAAATGAACATGGTAAGAAAAGAGGTGCCCATGTGACCTAATACACAAGGAAACCATAATGTTGAGCCTACTCTGAAGATAACCTGGCTTACTGTGACTAGGACACAGGTTTAGAGCGTCTTTGCCATTATTTGACTAAAACTACATAAGCAATAGAATTGTGATGTGGATAAGCTTCAATAGTGTTACCATACTGGAATAGCTTGCTTAAGGATGAATTCAATAATAATTAGCATTCTGTTTATGACGTTAAAATAGTCAACTCACAGAATTATTTCTACCCATTGAGAGAGTGAAAATGGCAAGATTTTCAAATAAGAAACAAATTTACTTAAGTTGAGAGCATTTAGTATAATATTTAAAATACAGCTAAGGTATTCTTATATTCAAAACAAAATTAAAATGCATAAGGAAGATTTAAAAGGAGTTAAGGTCTTGAGATGACTTCTAATACTAAAATATTTGGCAGGCTATTTTGTAATTAGCATTTGATAGTGTTATCAAGACATAATTCATATAACGTAAAATTTATTCATTTAAAATATACAATTCAATGTATTGTATATATACACAAGGTTGTGCAAACATCAACACGATGTAAATTTAGAACATTCCATCTCCCCCACGAAAGAAAACTCATACTCATTAGCAATCACTCCCCATTTCCCCCTTCCCTCAGTCCCTAGCAACCACTAATCCTCTTTCCATCTCCACAAATTCTGCCTATTCTGGATAATTCATGTAAATTAAATCACACAATATGTGGTGTTTTGTAACTGGCTTTCATTTAGCATGTTTTCAAGGTCCATCTATGCTGCAGCATGAAGCATTAATTCAATTCTCTTTATTGCTAAATAGTATTCCATTGTAAAGATCGAATACATTTTGTTTACCCATTCATTAGTTGATGGAAACTTGCATTATTTTTACGTTCTGGCTATCCTGAATAATACCACTAAGAATAGCTGTAAAAGTTTGTAAATTTTTTTGTGTGGATATTTGTTTTCAAATCTCCTGGTTATGTACCTAGGTGTGTAATGACTGGGTAATAAGGTATCTCTATATTCTTAACATTTTGGGGAACTGGCAGTTTTCCAATGTGGCTGTGCCATTTTACATTCTCACTGCATTATAAGATAATTCCAGTTTCTCCACATTTTTACCAACACATATTATTATGTATCTTTTAAATTATAGGCATTTCAGTAGTTATGAAGTATTACCACAATGAATTTTTGTTTTGCATTTTCCTAATGACTAAGCATATTATCTTTTCATGTACTTATTAGCCATTTGTGTATCTTCTTAGAATGAGTGTCTATTCAAGTTCTTTGATCATTTGTCTAACTGAGCTGTTTTTCTTTTTGTTGTTGAATTTTAAGCGTTCTCTATATATTCTGGATACAAGGCCTTTATCAAATATATGATGTGTAATATTTTCTCCCATTCTATTTTTTTTATTTTCTTGAGAGTGTCCTTTGATGCACAAAGATTTTTAATTTTGATGCAGTCCAATTTACCAACTTTTCTTTTTTTTGCTTGTGCTTCTCATGTCATAGCTAAGAATTCAATATCAAGACTCCTAATCCATGAACACAAACTATATGGAATGTTTTTCCATTTGTTTGTGTTATCTCTGATTTCTTTGAGCAGTGGTCTCTAGTTCCCCTTGAAGAGGTCCTTCACTTCCCTTGTTAGCTGTATTTCTAGGTATTTTATTATCTTTGTGGCAATTGTAAATGGGAGTTCATTCATGCTTTGGCCCTCTGCTTCCCTGTTATTGGAGTATGGGAATGTTAGCAATTTTTGCACGTTGATTTTTATTTATTATTATTATTATACTTTAAGTTATAGGGTACATGTGCACAATGTGCAGGTTAGTTACAAATGTATACATGTGACATGCTGGTGCGCTGCACCCACTAACTCGTCATCTAGCATTAGGTATATCTCCCAATGCTATCCCTCCCCCCTCCCCCCACCCCACAACAGTCCCCAGAGTGTGATATTCCCCTTCCTGTGTCCATGTGTTCTCATTGTTCAATTCCCACCTGTGAGTGACAATATGCGGTGTTTGGTTTTTTTGTTCTTGTGATAGTTGACTGAGAATGATGATTTCCAATTTCATCCATGTCCCTACAAAGGATATGAACTCATTATTTTTAATGGCTGCATAGTATTCCATGGTGTATATGTGCCACATTTTCTTAATCCAGTCTATCATTGTTGGACATTTGGGTTGGTTCCAAGTCTTTGCTATTGTGAATAATGCCACAATAAACATACGTGTGCATGTGTCTTTATAGCAGCATGATTTATAGTCCTTTGGGTATATACCCAGTAATGGGATGGCTGGGTCAAATGGTATTTCTAGTTCTAGATCCCTGAGGAATCGCCAGACTGACTTCCACAATGGTTGAACTAGTTTACAGTCCCACCAACAGTGTAAAAGTGTTCCTATTTCTCCACATCCTCTCCAGCACCTGTTGTTTCCTGACTTTTTAATGCTTGCCATTCTAACTGGTGTGAAATGGTATCTCATTGTGGTTTTGATTTGCATTTCTCTGATGGCCAGTGATGGTGAGCATTTTTTCATGTGTTTTTTGGCTGCATAAATGTCTTCTTTTGAGAAGTGTCTGTTCATGTCCTTTGCCCACTTTTTGATGGGGTTGTTTATTTTTTTCTTGTATATTTGTTGGAGTTCATTGTCGATTCTGGATAT
Source organism: Pan troglodytes (assembly GCF_028858775.2). NCBI lineage: Eukaryota > Metazoa > Chordata > Mammalia > Primates > Hominidae > Pan > Pan troglodytes. Next base: position 70,721,573 of record NC_072402.2, read on the forward strand.
TAGCCCTTTGTCAGATGAGTAGGTTGCAAAAATTTTCGCCCATTTTGTAGGTTGCCTGTTCACTCTGATGGTAGTTTCTTTTGCTGTGCAGAAGCTCTTGAGTTTAATTAGATCCCATTTGTCAATTTTGGCTTTTGTTGCCATTGCTTTTGGTGTTTTAGACATGAAGTCCTTGCCCATGCCTATGTCCTGAATGGTGTTGCCTAGGTTTTCTTCTAGGGTTTTTATGGTTTTAGGTCTAACGTTTAAGTCTTTAATCCATCTTGAATTGATTTTTGTATACGATGTAAGGAAGGGATCCAGTTTCAGCTTTCTACATATGGCTAGCCAGTTTTCCCAGCACCATTTATTAAATAGGGAATCCTTTCCCCATTGCTTGTTTTTCTCAGGTTTGTCAAAGATCAGATAGTTATAGACATGCAGCATTACTTCTGAGGGCTCTGTTCTGTTCCACTGATCTATATATCTGTTTTGGTACCAGTACCATGCTGTTTTGGTTACTGTAGCCTTGTAGTATAGTTTGAAGTCAGGTAGTGTGATGCCTCCAGCTTTGTTCTTTTGGCTGAGGATTGACTTGGCGATGTGGACTCTTTTTTGGTTCCATATGAACTTTAAAGTAGTTTTTTCCAATTCTGTGAAGAAAGTCATTGGTAGCTTGATGGGGATGACATTGAATCTGTTAATTACCTTGGGCAGTATGGCCATTTTCATGATATTGATTCTTCCTACCTATGAGCATGGAATGTTCTTCCATTTGTTTGTATCCTCTTTTATTTCCTTGAGCAGTGGTTTGTAGTTCTCCTTGAAGAGGTCCTTCACGTCCCTTGTAAGTTGGATTCCTGGGTATTTTATTCTCTTTGAAGCAATTGTGAATGGGAGTTCACTCATGATTTGGCCCTCTGTTTGTCTGTTGTTGGTGTATAAGAATGCTTGTGATTTTTGTACATTGATTTTGTATCCTGAGACTTTGCTGAAGTTGCTTATCAGCTTAAGGAGATTTGGGGCTGAGACGATGGGGTTTTCTAGATATACAATCATGTTGTCTGCAAACAGGGACAATTTGACTTCCTCTTTTCCTAATTGAATACCCTTTATTTCCTTCTCCTGCCTAATTGCCCTGGCCAGAACTTCCAACACTATGTTGAATAGGATTGGTGAGAGAGGGCATCCCTGTCTTGTGCCAGTTTGCAAAGGGAATGCTTCCAGTTTTTGCCCATTCAGTATGATATTGGCTGTGGGTTTGTCATAGATAGCTCTTATTATTTTGAGATACGTCCCATCAATACCTAATTTATTGAGAGTTTTTAGCATGAAGGGCTGTTGAATTTTGTCAAAGGCCTTTTCTGCATCTATTGAGATAATCATGTGGTCCTTGGTTCTGTTTATATGCTGGATTACATTTATTGATTTGTGTATATTGAACCAGCCTTGCATCCCAGGGATGAAGCCAACTTGATCATGGTGGATAAGCTTTTTGATGTGCTGCTGGATTCGGTTTGCCAGTATTTTATTGAGGATTTTTGCGTCAATGTTCATCAAGGATATTGGTCTAAAATTCTCTTTTTTGGTTGTGTCTCTGCCAGGCTTTGGTATCAGGATGATGCTGGCCTCATAAAATGAGTTAGGGAGGATTCCTTCTTTTTCTATTGATTGGAATAGTTTCAGAAGGAATGGTACCAGTTCCTCCTTGTACCTCTGGTAGAATTCGGCTGTGAATCCATCTGGTCCTGGACTCTTTTTCGTTGGTAAGCTATTGATTATTGCCACAATTTCTGCTCCTGTTATTGGTCTATTCAGAGATTCAACTTCTTCCTGGTTTAGTCTTGGGAGAGTGTATGTGTCGAGGAATTTATCCATTTCTTCTAGATTTTCTAGTTTATTTGCGTAGAGCTGTTTGTAGTATTCTCTGATGGTAGTTTGTATTTCTGTGGGATTGGTGGTGATATCCCCTTTATCATTTTTTATTACGTCTATTTGATTCTTATCTCTTTTCTTCTTTATTAGTCTTGCTAGCAGTCTACCAATTTTGTTGATCCTTTCAAAAAACCAGCTCCTGGATTCGTTAATTTTTTGAAGGGATTTTTGTGTCTCTATTTCCTTCAGTTCTACTCTGATTTTAGTTATTTCTTGCCTTCTGCTAGCTTTTGAATGTGTTTGCTCTTGTTTTTCTAGTTCTTTTAATTGTGATGTTAGGGTGTCAATTTTAGATCTTTTCTGCTTTCTCTTGTGGGCATTTTGTGCTATAAATTTCCCTCTACACACTGCTTTGAATGTGTCCCAGAGATTCTGGTAGGTTGTGTCTTTGTTCTCGTTGGTTTCAAAGAACATCTTTATTTCTGCCTTCATTACGTTATGTACCCAGTAGTCATTCAGGAGCAGGTTGTTCAGTTTCCATGTAGTTGAGCGGTTTTGAGTGAGATTCTTAATCCTGAGTTCTAGTTTGATTGCACTGTGGTCTGAGAGATAGTTTGTTATAATTTCTGTTCTTTTACATTTGCTGAGGAGAGCTTTACTTCCAACTATGTGGTCAATTTTGGAATAGGTGTGGTGTGGTGCTGAAAAAAAGTATATTCTGTTGATTTGGGGTGGAGAGTTCTGTAGATGTCTATTAGGTCCGCTTGGTGCAGAGCTGAGTTCAATTCCTGGGTATCCTTGTTGACTTTCTGTCTCGTTGATCTGTCTAATGTTGACAGTGGGGTGTTAAAGTCTCCCATTATTAATGTGTGGGAGTCTAAGTCTCTTTGTAGGTCACTCAGGACTTGCTTTATGAATGTGGGTGCTCCTGTATTGGGTGCATATATATTTAGGATAGTTAGCTCTTCTTGTTGAATTGATCCCTTTACCATTATGTAATGGCCTTCTTTGTCTCTTTTGATCTTTGTTGGTTTAAAGTCTGTTTTATCAGAGACTAGGATTGCAACCCCTGCCTTTTTTTGTTTTCCATTTGCTTGGTAGATCTTCCTCCATCCTTTTATTTTGAGCCTATGTGTGTCTGTGCACGTGAGGTGGGTTTCCTGAATACAGCACACTGATGGGTCTTGAGTCTTTATCCAATTTGCCAGTCTGTGTCTTTTAATTGGAGCATTTAGTCCATTTACATTTAAAGTTAATATTGTTATGTGTGAATTTGATCCCATCATTATGATGTTAGCTGGTTATTTTGCTCGTTAGTTGATGCAGTTTCTTCCTAGTCTCGATGGTCTTTACATTTTGGCATGATTTTGCAGCGGCTGGTACTGGTTGTTCCTTTCCATGTTTAGTGCTTCCTTCAGGAGCTCTTTTAGGGCAGGCCTGGTGCTGACAAAATCTCTCAGCATTTGCTTGTCTGTAAAGTGTTTTATTTCTCCTTCACTTATGAAGCTTAGTTTGGCTGGATATGAAATTCTGGGTTGAAAATTCTTTTCTTTAAGAATGTTGAATATTGGCCCCCACTCTCTTCTGGCTTGTAGAGTTTCTGCCGAGAGATCAGCTGTTAGTCTGATGGGCTTCCCTTTGAGGGTAACCTGACCTTTCTCTCTGGCTGCCCTTAACATTTTTTCCTTCATTTCAACTTTGGTGAATCTGACAATTATGTGTCTTGGTGTTGCTCTTCTCAAGGAGTATCTTTGTGGCGTTCTCTGTATTTCCTGAATCTGAATGTTGGCTTGCCTTGCTAGATTGGGGAAGTTCTCCTGGATAATATCCTGCAGTGTTTTCCAACTTGGTTCCATTCTCCCCTTCACTTTCAGGTACACCAATCCGTCGTAGATTTGGTCTTTTCACATAGTCCCATATTTCTTGGAGGCTTTGTTCATTTCTTATTATTCTTTTTTCTCTAAACTTCCCTTCTTGCTTCATTTCATTCATTTCATCTTCCATCGCTGATACCCTTTCTTCCAGTTGATTGCATCATCTCCTGAGGCTTCTGCATTCTTCACGTAGTTCTCGAGCCTTGGTTTTCAGCTCCATCAGCTCCTTTAAGCACTTCTCTATATTGGTTATTCTAGTTATACATTCTTCTAAACTTTTTTCAAAGTTTTCAACTTCTTTGCCTTTGGTTTGAATGTCCTCCCATAGCTCGGAGTAATTTGATTGTCTGAAGCCTTCTTCTCTCAGCTTGTCAAAGTCATTCTCCATCCAGCTTTGTTCCATTGCTGGTGAGGAACTGCGTTCCTTTGGAGGAGGAGAGGCGCTCTGCTTTTTAGAGTTTCCAGTTTTTCTGCTGTTTTTTCCCCATCTTTGTGGTTTTATCTACTTTTGGTCTTTGATGATGGTGATGTACAGATGGGTTTTTGTTGTGGATGTCCTTTCTGTCTGTTAGTTTTCCTTCTAACAGACAGGACCCTCAGCTGCAAGTCTGTTGGAGTACCTGGCCGTGTGAGATGTCAGTCTGCCCCTGCTGGGGGGTGCCTCCCAGTTAGGCTGCTCGGGGGTCAGGGGTCAGGGACCCACTTGAGGAGGCAGTCTGCCCATTCTCAGATCTCCAGCTGCCTGCTGGGAGAACCACTGCTCTCTTCAAATCTGTCAGACAGGGACATTTAAGTCTACAGAGGTTGCTGCTGTCTTTTTGTTTGTCTGTGCCCTGCCCCCAGAGGTGGAGCCTACAGAGGCAGGCAGGCCTCTTTGAGCTGTGGTGGGCTCCACCCAGTTTGAGCTTCTGGGCTGCTTTGTTTACCTAAGCAAGCCTGGGCAATTGCAGGCGCCCCTCCCCTAGCCTCGCTGCCGCCTTGCAGTTTGATCTCAGACTGCTGTGCTAGCAATCAGCGAGACTCCGTGGGTGTGGGACCCTCTGAGCCATGTGCAGGATATAATCTCCTGGTGCGCCGTTTTTTTAAGCCTGTGGGAAAAGCGCAGTATTGGTGTGGGAGTGACCAGATTTTCCAGGTGCTGTCTGTCACCACTTTCTTTGACTAGGAGAGGGAACTCCCTGACTCCTTGCGCTTCCCGAGTGAGGCAATGCCTTGCCCTCTTTCAGCTCATGCACCGTGCGCACACCCACTGACCTGCGCCCACTATCTGGCACTCCCTAGTGAGATGAACCCGGTACCTCAGATGGAAATGCGGAAATCACCCGTCTTCTGCGTTGCTCACGCTGGGAGCTGTAGACCCGAGCTGTTCCTATTCCTCCATCTTCAGATCATTTTCCCACTTTGATTTTTTATCCTGAGACTTTACTGAAGTTGCTTATCTGCTTAAGTACCTTTTGGGTTGGGATGATGGAATATTCTAGATATAAGATTATGTCATCTGAAACAAAGAGTTTGACTTCCTCTCTTCTTATCTGAAAACTATTTATTTGTTTCTCTTGCCTGATTGCCCTGGCCAGAACTTCCAATACTGTGTTGAATAGGAGTGGTGAGACAGGGTATCCTTCTCTTGTGCTGGTTTTCAAGGGGGAAGCTTCTAGCTTTTTCCCATTCAGTATAATATTGGCTTTGGGTTTGTCATATATGACTCTTATTATTTGAGGTATGTTCCTTTAATACCTAGTTTATTAAGAGTTTTTAACATGAAGGGATGTTGAATTTTATCAAAGGCCTTTTCTGCATCTATTGAGATAATCATGTGTTTTTGTCTTTAGTTCTGTTTATGTGATGAATCATATTTATTGATTTGTGTATTTTGAAACAACCTTGCATCCTGGGGATGATACCTACTTGATAGTGATGCATAAGCAGTTTGATGTGCTGCTGGATTCAGTTTGCCAATATTTTACTGAAGATTTTTGCATTGATGCTTATCAAGGATATTGGCCTGAAGTTTTGTTTTTTTGTTGTATCTCTGCCAGGTTTTGGTATAGAATGAGGCCAGCATCATTCAATTTTCAATTTTTTGAAATAATTTCAGTAGAAATGATACCAGCTCTTCTTTGTAACTCTGGCAGAAATCAGCTTGTGAATCCATCTGGTCCTGGGCTTTTTTTTTTTTTTTTTTTTTTTTTGGTTGGTATTCTATTTATTTCTGCCTCAATTTTAGAACTCATTATTGGTCTATTCAAGACTTCAGCTTCTCCTAGTTCAGTCTTGGGATGCTGTATGTGTCCAGGAATTTGTGCATTTCTTCTAGATTTTCTAGTTTATGTGCATAGAGGTAGTTTATAGTATTCTCTGGTGGTGGTTTGTATTTCTATGGGCCCACAGGCTGAACTGACTGGGAAACCTGAACAGCCAAAGTGGTGGCCTGCCCCACCCCCAGGCACTTTTTCCCAGGGGGAAATTAGAGCTCTGTTCATGGAAAACTGGCTGGAATGGCTGAAGCCCTGGCTGGGAGGTCTTGTCCAGTGATGAGGAGTGAATCAGTGTCTCACTTAAAGAAGCAGTCTGGCCACGATATGGAAAAGCAACTGTGCTGTGTTGGGGGAGACCCTTCCTCATCTGGGCCATTTGGACTCTTCAAAGCCTGCACGCTGGAACGGCTGAATGGACCAAACCACAGAGATGACGGCCACACCTCCCATTGGGAGCTCCTACCAGCCTCAGGCAAATTCCACCCTGTTGCCATTGGCTGGCTAGAATTTCAAGCCAGTGAGTGAGTCTTATCTTGTGAGGTGACATGGAAGTGGGAACCACAGGATGATGTTGCTTGGCTCCCTGAATTCAGCCCCCTTCCTAGGGGTATGCACGGACCTCCTGCCTTGCCTGAGTTGCAGACACCATTGTTGGGGATCCTGGGGATGGAGTGTGTAAAGCTCCTGTGTCTCTGTGTGTGCCTAGTCAGCTGCTCTGCCGAGACTCCACACAACTCTGTGTGTAAGACCCAAGGCCCTGGTGGCACAGGATCATGAGGGGATCTCCTGATCCATGGGTTGCAAAGATTCGTGGAAGGAGTGTGGTTTCCCAGGTGGGGTTGCACAATCACTCACCATTTCCCTTGGCTGGGGGTGCCGGTTGCCTTGGCTCTGTGTTGCTCCTGGGTGTGCCACAGCCCCACCCTGCTTTTCTTCCTTCTTCATAGGTCATGGGTCAAGTTGTTTGGCTAATCAGTCGCAATGCGAGAACCTCGATATTTCAGTTGAAGGTACTGTATCCTCTTGCCCATTTCTTTCCTCTCCATGAGTACCATGGACTGCAGCTGCTTCTTATCGGCCATCTTGACTCCCCTCCTATTTCAATGTTTAACATTAGAAGTGTTTTGGGTCTTTATTTAGAAGTTTGGTGATGATTTTTTTTTACCAAAAATATGATGTAAGAACTTAAATCTTGTGTACATCAATTGGCCTATGGTAAAATTGATTTTGTTATATGTCATTTCACTTAAACTTACAGCTTCCAAGAACTTATCAATTATATTAATGAGGACTGACTGTACTTTTCCAAATCTATTGAGATCATCATGAAACATTTTTCTTTTATTAATATGATGGATCACACTAATTAATTTTCAGATTTTAAACCAACTTTGAATTCTGGGGATAAATCTCCTTTGTCATTGTGTAAATCATTTTTATATGTTGCTGGATTCAATTTGCTTATGTTTTGTTGCAGATTTTTGCTTCTATGTTTATAAGAATATCAGTCCATAGTATTCTTTGTTGAATTTTGGCCTAAGGGTACTAATGGCCTTGTAGAATGAGTCAAACAGTGTTCTCTTCTTCTTCTTTTTTAATAGTTTGTGAGTAATTGATATTAACTCTTCTGTAAATGTCTGATAGAATTCACTATTAAATCTCTCTGGTCCTGGGTTTTGTGTGTGTGTGTTGGGAAGAGAAAATTTGTTTAAAATTACTAACTAAATATCACGTTTTGTATTTCTTATTTTATCAGATTTCTATTCTTTTTGAGTCAGTTTAGTAGTTTGTGTCTTTCTAGTAATGTCTCAATTTCATCTGGGTTATCAAATTTGCTGGCATATAATTGTTAACAGTATTTTCCTATAACACATTTTACATCATAAGTATTTTTTTCTAATTTTCTTGGTCTGTTATGCAAAAAGTTTATCAGTTTTGAAGTTTTCCCAAAACACTTTAAATTTTATTATTTTTTTCTATTGTTTTTCTATTTTATATTTTTACTTATCTCTGCTCTAATTTTTATTATCTTCTTTCTCTTTATCTGCATTGGGTTTGGTTTGCTCTTCTTTTTCTAATTTCTTATGGTAAAAGATTGGCTTATTGATTTGAGATTTGCCCTCTTTTTTGATATAGACATTTCCAAATACAAATTTCTTTCTAAGCAGTGATTGTCTGCATCCCATAGGTTTTTATGGATTGTGTTTTTATTCTTCTGAAGGGACTTCCACTGTGATTTTTTCTTGACCCTTTAGTTGTTTAGAATGTCTTGTTTAATTCTCACATATTTATAGATTTTCTGAATTTTATTCTGTTATTTTTGTCTATTTTAATTGTTACCATGCTCTGAGAACAAATTTTGTATAATTTTAATCCTTTTATATTTGTTGAGGGTTCTTTTACAGCCTCGCATATGATCTATCCTGGAGAATGTGAGAAGAATGTCTACTTTGCTGCTGTTGGATGAAGTATTCTATAGATGTCTGTTAGGTCTAGTTGGTTTATAATGTTCGTGTCTTCTGTTTGCTTGTTGATTTATGCCTAGTTTTATTTTTAAGTAAAAGAAGATAATGAAGTCTTCAACTATTATTGTTGAATTGTATATGGATCACGTTTTTCTATTTCTATATGTGTTTTAATTTTTTGTTTAAGACTGGGTATTTAGATAAAATTTAGCAACTCTGAATACAATGTCTCTCTTCAGTAAAGGGGAAGGATACTGTTGTTGATGGTTTGGTCATTTGTTTATTTGCTTAGTGACTGCGCTGAACTCTTGAACTCCTTCTGCAAAGTCTATTTTCTCTGTCATGTGGAGTCTCTGTTGTCCTTACTCAGATATTTTCCCCCTTGTTTTATCCTTTATCTTGGGTATCTAAGAGTTATTTCTAGGTTAAAGGTTGTGTTTAGGCCTCATTACCTAATTGTATTTTTACCCTTTTAACATTGGATATGTGTGTTCCTTTGAGGCTGCTATTGCAGTTGAGTTTACTTTGTTTGCCCAATGTCATCCAGGGACTATTAGTTTGGATGTCCCCTCTCTGATTGCTCCAGAGAGGAAACAGTCTCAGACATGCAAACAGTCTTCCAGACTCCCAGGGATGCATGAAATTTTAATTTTAGGCCTGGCTTCTTAGGAGTTGTCCCTGCATTTGAGTATCTTATTGTTATTCAATGTTTTGTCAGAGGTTGTGTTTAACCCCTTTTGTCAGTGAGGTTTTTCCCCTTTGTGGACGAATCTACATGTGGCTTTGGAAATGCTGTCTTGGCTGCCCCACATCATGCTGTAATTTCTCCCCAGTGGGTGAAGCCCGGGACACAGTACATAGCCTCTCAAATCCCCAAGGTTAGCAGCTGTCATGGGCAATTATGTCCCCGACAAATTAATATTTGAGGTCCTAATCCCAAGTACCTCAGAATGTGACTATATTTGTAGATATGACCTTTAAAGAGGTAATTAAGTTTAAATGAGATCATTAGGGTTGGCCTTAATACAATATGACTGGTGCCTTTATAAGAACAGGAAATTAGTAAGCAGACAACACAGACAAAGGGATGATCCTTTGAAGACACAGCAAAAAGTTGTCTATCTGAAACTCAACCCTAATAAGGAACCAATCCCACCAACACCTTGATCTTGGACTTTTAGCTTCCTAAACTGTGAGAAAATAGTTTTCGTTGTTTAAGCTGCCCAGTCTGTGTATTTTGTAATGGCAGACTAATATAGTAGTGATAGTAGGGGGCTGTATCTTTCTCTGATTCTATTAAACTTCTGGCTGCTGAGCCATTTTGCTCTTATCATGGTGCTGCTAACCTCCTCTTAACTGGTCTTCACCAACCTCTTTATTGCTTTTGACAACACTTTTAGGTATTAAGTTCTCTGAGCTCTGTTCCTAATAAAGTCATTCTTCTCAGGCAGAGTTACGAAACTTCTTCATCTGTACTTACACCTGCCTTTCCTCTGGGCAGAACTCCTATGTACCAGAGCTGGGGGAAAGACCCACTATTCCCAAAGTGAGAGCCCTTCTCTACAAGAAGGTATTGGGGGTGGTGTCCCTAGTCTTCCTGGATTGACTGTCCTGGCATGGAACCCCTACCCTATGAGTAAATTGGGATAATTGGGACCCCAGTATTTTTGGCCTGTCATGCCTGGGGTAGAGCTTTCACCCTATAAATAGGGGCTGCGTTGGAGGGAGGTGGGATCTTTTTCATCATGCTGACTTGAAATAGGGTTTCTGCAACACAGAGCTGCAGGGGTGAAAAACATTTGGAAGACTCCTCCTCCTAGGGTGAAACCATAATCCAAGACTAGGATCTGGGAGAGAAGAGCCCCCATCTTCTTGGCCACAGCTGGAGTACCTCATCGAAGTAGAGCTAACAAAGAGCTGGGGGGAAGGTTATAAAGGAGTGGGTCATGGCTCAAGTTCCATAAAATCTTGCTATTCTTACCAAGGGTTAATAAGTTTTCTTGAATGAATATTTTTCCATTTGCTATATGTCCTTCGAATGACTTTCAGAGACTTTAAATAATCATATTTTGTAATTTTCGCCAGTTAAATTGTTTTGCTGATTAGAGGGTCAGCCAACCGCCTTATTTTACCATTTCAGAAGCTCCATTCTTTGTAATTCACTTTTGTGCCTTAACTTAATTCACTTTTCTTCCTTAACTGCCGAAGAGATAATTCATTATAAATTTGTTCCCAAATTATTATAGTGCAATGTGAAAAATGTTTTGTTTCTTACATATCTATGGGAGTTATAGACAACTATCAATTCTAATAAAATTCAGAGAAAAAATGGCTGTGGCTTTCTAGTTCAGAAAATTTGTTCAGAAAGGTTCTTATATGGGTTAATGCTTTGAAGTTGGAGGTCTTATGTTATTTATGGTCACTTTTTTCACAGCCATTCTCCTGTCAGTCATCTTTGAACAAGTGTTTTTGTAGAAGAAAGTGGATGGTCTCAAAGCAAACATAAGTTGTCACTTACCACCCTTAAATTTATTCATCTGTTTGTTTGGGGGTTTTGTTTTTTATTTTTTAAGGATTCTTTTCAAAATCTCTACCTCATAACTTACCCTTGCTACTTCATAGAGAAAACGGATCACATAAGAAAGGAATTCAGTGTATCTTTCGATACCAAACTTTCAGTTACCAGAATAGTCATCTGTCCTTTCTGCTCTCCATTGTTCCTTGCCTTACCTCTTCTTGTGTATGTACAATCTCCCCACTTGTAATGTGGATTTCAGTTCACTCCCAGGGATAGCTATCAATTAATTACCCCTCTCAATTATCTGCAACACTTCCCTGCCCCCCGCATTCTGGCTGTTTCCCATCAGTGTTTACATATGCTCAGAGCAGTAATTGTTAACATTTGGTTATACACCCAAATCACCACATGTTCAGCCATATCCAGGACAGTTTAAATAGAATATCTGAGATTGTTTAAAAAGCTCCTCAAGTGATTATAATATACATCTAGGGTCTAGAATAATTACTGAAGAATTACTCTTTACACACACACACACACCCCCACACCACTATTATCAACAAAAGTGACAACAATAGCAAACAAACAAAAATTAGCCCAAATCTCTCTTAAACTACTGATGTATTCCTCTTTTGCCTTTCATAACCAAGGTGAATGCTATTGACACCCTTGCCTGACCAATGTGCTCTTCCTCTAGATCTTGTGAGTTTTGTCTTATGCTAATTCATAGCATCCACCTACACAGGATAATTGCCCTTTTGCAAACAGGAACCATGTCATTTTCTTACTTCTTGAACATTTCTTATTCTACTGGAATCTTGATGCTACTGACTGACGCTCTCAGTGTCATTTAGCATTTAGAGGAATGAATACATTCCAAAGTCACCAATTACCTCCTTGTTTTAATTTCCAGTATTTACCTTATTTTACCAGTGTGCACCATGTGACTCTCAACCTCTCCTCTCTTCTTTATTTGGATTCCCTGAAATCACACTCTTCTGGTTTTCCTCCTACTTATAGCTATTTTCAATATTCTTTGAAAATACATGTTTGTTTCTTGACCATGCTTTACCTTTTGGTGTTCCACAGAGTTTTGTGATAATCACTAACTCCCTGGGCAAGCTCATCCATATTTATATCCAGGCATCAGTTACCAACTAAATGCTAGACTCATGAATTTATCTCTTTAATCCAGACTCCTTTCCTGAGTTCCAGACTCATATACATAACTTTATCTTGAACATCACCACATGGATGCCCTAGAGTTAACTCAAACTCAATCTGTTCACAGTTGGTATAACATCTTGCTTCTAAGCCTATTCTTCTCTTGTGTAATTCCCAACTCTCCCTTCTCATGTCAATAATTGTTATTGATGTAATTTCCCTAATAACTCTCCATTCAATCCACTTCTGTCTAGTTTTACATCTACTACCTTAGTTCAGGCTACCGACATTTCTAGCAGAAATGATTGCTATGGACTCTGAAAGGTTTATTCCGTCTCTGGTCTTGAGGTCATCTCTATCCCTGATTTATTTTCTCCACTAAGTAAGGGTAATCTTTCCAAAGTGAAAACCCAATTATATCACACTCCTCTTAAAAACTTTCATGATACCTAATGCCTTTAGAATAAGACCCACAGAAAGCATTCAAGAGCCTTTATGATCTTGCCTCAGGTAACCTATAAAAAATCATTGGACTCAATTTGCACTATAGACCAAAGGTGCCTAACAGACATTTACAAAACGTTTCATCCAACAGCTGCAGAATACACATTATTCTCCTCAGCACAGGAATCATTCTCAGGGATAGACCATACGTTGAGCCACAATAAAAGGCTTAAAAATTTCAAGAAAATTGAAATCATATTAAGTATCCTTTCTGACCACATTGGAATAAAACTAGAAGCCAATAACACTTTTCAAATCAATTTAAAAATTTCTTGAAATAAATGAAAACAAAAATGGAAATATAACATACCAAAACTTATGAGATATGGCAAAAGCCATGCTAAGAGGAACGTGTATAGCAATCAGCACCTACATCAAAAAGTAGGAAAATGTAAAATAAACAACCTAATGATGTATCTGAAAGAATCAGAAAAGCGAGAGCAAAGCAGACCCAAAATTAGTAGAAGAAAAGAAATCATAAAGATGAGAACAGAAATAAGTGGAACTGAAACAAAAAAATACAAAAAGTCAACAAAACAAAAATTTGCCTTCTTGGAGAGAAACAAAACCCACAATTATTTCATCAGACTAATGGGCTAAAAATAAGAGAAGATCCAAATAAATAAAATGATAAATCAAAAGGGAGACATTACAATTGATACCATCAAAATTCAAAGAGTCAATAGACACTACTAAGAGCAATGATATGTCAATAAATTGGAAAACCTAGAAGAAATAAATAAACCCCTAGACACATCCAACTTACCAAGATCGAACTATGAAGAAATCCAAAACATGAATAGAGCAATAACAAATAATAAGATTAAAGAAGTAATAAAAAAAAATTCTTCCAGCAAAGGAAAGCCCAGGACCCAATGGCTTCACTGATGAATTTTATCAAGCATTTAAAGAAGAACTAATAATACTCAAACATTTCCAAAAATAGAGGATCAGAGAATACTTCCAAACACAATTTATAAGGCTGGAATTACCCTGATACCAAAACTAGACAGAGACACATTCAGAAAAGAAAACTACAGACCAATATCCCTGCTAAACATTGATGCAAAAATCCTCAACAAAATACTGGCAAACTGAATTCAACAATCCATTAAAAAGATCATCCATCATGATCAAGTGGGATCTATCCTAGGGATGCAAGGATGATTTAACATATGCAAACCAACATGACACATCATATTAACAGAAGGAAGGACAAAAACTATATAATTATTTTGATTGCTGCTGAAAATTATTGGGTGTATTTCTGGGTTTGATAAAATTTAACATTCCTTCATGATAAAATACTCAAAAAAACGGAGTATAGAAGAAGCATACCTAAATACAATAACCATATACAACACAGCTGGTATCATAATGAACAGGGAAAAACTGAAAGCCTTTCAGCTAAAATCTGGAAGAAGAGAAGGATGCCCACTTTCACCATTGTTATTCAACATAGTACTAGAAGTCCTAACAAGAGCAATCAGACAAAAGAAAGAAAGAAAAAAGAAAGAAGAAAGAAAGATGAAAGAAAGAAAGAAAGAGAAAGAGAAAGAAAGAAAGAAGAAAGAAAGAGAGAAAGAAAGGGCATAAAAATTGGAAAGGAAGAAGTCAAATTGTCCCTGTGTGGAAAAGGTATGATCTTATGTTTGGGAAAACCTAAAGACTCCTCCAAAACTTACTAAAATTGGTAAACAAATTCAGTAAATTTGCAGAACACAAAATCAACATACAAAAATCAGTAGGATTTCTATATGCCAAAAATCAACAATCTGAAAAAGAAATCAAGAAAGTAATCCCATTTACAACAGCAACAAATAAAATACCTAGAAATAAACTTAACAAAAGAAGTGAAAGACCTTTACAATGAAAACTATTAAACATTGATGCAAGAAATTGAAGAGGACACAAAAAGTTGACAGATATTTTATATCCATGGGTTGGAAGAATTAATATCATTAAATATCCATACTACCCAAAGAAATCTACATATTCAGTGCAATTCTCATCAAAATACCAATGACATTCTTTATAGAAATAGAAATAGAAAAAAAATCTCCTAAAATTGATATGGACCCAGAAAAGATCCAGAATAGCCAAAGCCATCCTAATCAAAAAGAGCAAAACTGGAGGAATCACATTACCAGATTTCAAATTATACTGCAGAGCTATTATAACCCAAATAACAAAATAGCATGATGCTGTCATAAAAGCAGACACATAGACCAATGAAACAGAATAGAGAACCCAGAAATACATCCATACATCTACAGCAAACTCATTTTTGACAAAGGTGCAAAGAACATACACTGGGGAAGGGACAGTCTCTTCACTAAATGATGCTGAGGAAAATGGATATCCATAAGCAGAAGATTGAAACTATATCCCTATCTCTTTCTCACCATAGACAAAAATCAAATTAAAATGGATTAAATACTTAAGTCTGAGACCTGAAACTATGAAACTTCTAAAATAAAATATTGAGGAAGCTCTCCAGGAAACATGTCTGGGCAAATATTTCTTCAGTAATACCCCAAGACCACAGGCAACCAAAGCAAAAATGGACAAATGGGATCACATCAAGTTAGAAAGTCTCTGCACAGCAAAACAAGCAGTGAGCAAAGTGGAGAGACAACCCACAAAATGGGATAAAATATTTGCAAACCATCTAATAATGATATAAAAGGAGCTCAAAAACTCTATAGGAAAAAAAATCTAATAATCTGATTAAAAATGGACAAAAGATCTGAATAGGCATTTCTGAAAAAAAAAGACATACAAATGGCAAACAGGTATATTAAAAAGTTCTCAACATCCTTGATCATCAGACAAATGCAAGTCTAAACTACAATGAGATATCATCTCACACCTGTTAAAATAGCTGTTAGCCACAAGATAGGTAATACCAAATGCTGGTCATGATGTGGAGAAAAGGCAACCGTGTACACTGTTGCTGGGGATGTAAATTAGTACAGTCATAATAGAGAACAGTATGGAGTTTCCTTAAAAAAACTAAAAATTGAACTATCTTATGATCCAGCCATTCCACTGCCAGCTGCACACCCCTAAGAAAGGAAATCAGTATATTGAAAAGATATCTGTACTCCCTTGTTTATTGTAGCACTATTCACAATAGCCAAAATTTGGAAGCAACGTTAAGTGTCCATCGACAGACAAATGGATAAAGAAAATGTATATATACCCAGTGGAGTACTATTTAGCCATAAAAAAGAATGAGATTCAATCATTTGCAACAACACGAATGGAATTGGAGGACATTATGTTGAGTGAAATAAGCCAGGCACATAAAGATAAATTTTACATGTTCTCATTTATTTGTGTGAGCTAAAAATTATAGCAATTGATTTCATGGAGATAGAGAGTACAATGATGGTTACCAGAGTCTGAGAAGGGTAGTGAGTGGGGGATAGGGAAAAGTGAGATAGTTAATGGGTACAAAAATGTAATTAAATAGAAGGAATAACATTTAATATTTGATACTGCAACAGGGTGATTACAGTTAATAATAACTTTTTACATGTTAAAAAATCTAAAAGAATATAATTGATATGCTTCCAGCATAAAGAAATAAATTTGTGATGTGATGGATATCCCATGTATCCTGAGGTAATTATCATGTATTATATGCCTGTGTCAAAATATCTCATATATCCTATAAGTATATACACCAACTGTATACCCATAAACATAAAAAGAATTTTAATCTAATTATGCTACCCTTTATTCTCAGCATAAAGAATAAATTCTTTGCTATGAGCTACTGGGCCTTATTAATCAACTCTATTCCAAGCCAGCCTCTCAAGACGTATTCAATAATATACTCCTTAATTAAGCATTCAAGACTAATTTTCTAGATTTCAATTTCCCCTAAAATCAGTATAAATTTAATGAGTCATAAGAAAAAACAAGGCTCAATGGCATTTCTGGATCTTTCTAGATTAAGTGATTTTATGTCCCATTTTTCCAGGATAGTATTTGTTTACATCCATTTTATCATGACTTAAAAGAGGATAGTTTGTTTCGAATGTACCTTTTAAGTTCTTATTCCAACTTTGAAAATGGATTTTTTTATGAATTAAAAGAAATATTAAAATATAGATTACAAATACATTACTTGGTTCAAAAGTGGCTACAGAAAGAAACTACATAGGAAATATAGAGCATGACATTATGAAAAAACAAAAGTGAGATAGAGATCTAAATTTTTTACCAAAGATTCAGAATATCTCAATTGTTTATATCAAAGAATGGGGGAAAATGTAGCTAATGAGAATGAAAGCTAGGATATTAAGCCCTGCCTCCTATTCGTTATGTTGCTACTGAAAATATATCCACCAAAAAAATCGTATGATGATAAGAAGACAAAAGATGTTCTACAGCATTTGACACCTAATTAAAGTGCTTAGAAAGCTAAGAACATCAATTTAAATGCAGCAGCTGCATCATGCCTACTAGTAGAATACTGGAGCCAGTCCTATTAATATCGTTTATAAAAGAAGGAGCTTGCAGCCATCATTACTATTTAACTTAGTATTACATGCCCAGAACTCAAAATAGTCAACTACAAAACTGTTGAAATTTATTTAAAAGTTTAGTGAAGTGTCTACTATCAAGATAAAAGTTTAAAAGTCGATCATTTCCTTCTTTCCCAATAATAACTAGTTATAATAAATGACAGGCAGGATAATATTTCCTTCACAATAGTAACAAAAATACAAATAATATAGGAATACATCTATCAAGACATATGTAGGACTTTATTAAAGAAAAGCTTTCTAACGGTTGTAAATTGTTTTAATACGTGGCAGGTATACTTCCTCATAGGAAGACTAAATATTATAATATATCAGACCTTCTCTAAATAAATTTCTAGCCTTTCCATAGTCCTATCAAGGCCTATAGGCCTTTACAAAATGATTCTAAAGATATTTGGAATAAAAATTCGTAAGAATAGCTAAGCATAGTTTCAAGAAGAAAAGAAATATGTGAAGAGTTTCCTCAGTAAAAGCCAAAATATAAAATTATAGTGTTCTATATCACTGTAGGATGACTATAGTTAATAATAAATTATATTGTTTCAAATAGCTATAAAGAGGATAGCAAATGTCCCCAGCACACAAAAAATGATAAATGTTTGAGATGATGGATATGACAGCTACTCTGATCTGATCACTATATATGTATTGCAACATCACTGTATACCCTATGAATATGCAAAATTATTTATCAATTTAAAATTAAATTGTTTTAAAAAATAAAATAATTGGAAAGTTATAACTTGGCACAATAATTAATAGTCAAATAAATGGACCAGAATATCCAATATCCAGCCCTGAAAACAGTCCAACAGTCATATGTATACACACACACACACACACACACACACACACACACACACACACAGAGTATTCCCCTTCCAAGACTCCCAGTAGATGCCTGAAACCATAGATTATCCAAACCCTATATGTACTATGTTTTTTCTTAAACATAGATACTTAGGATAAAGTTTAACTTAAATAAATTATCCACAGTAAGAGACTAACAACAATAACTAATAATAAAATAGGACAATATGGCAACATCAGTACTCTTGCATGTTGGCAGCATTAGTGAGTAAAATAAGGTTTATTTGAATACAAGCACTGTGATACCCTGACAACTGAGATGACTAAGTGACTAATCTGCAGGTGGTGTATACAGCATGGATACTGCTGGACAAATGAATGATTCAGGTCCTGAGTGGGATGGCACAATATTTTATCATGTTACTCAGACCAGCAAGCAGTTTAAAGCTTATGAATAGTTTATTTCTGGAATTTTCCATTTAATATTTTTGGACCACAGTTGACCACAGGTAACTGAAATTGTGGAAAATGAAACAGTAGATAAGGAATGACTACTATATGTGTTTGTGTACATATACCTATGCACACAGAAGTTACTCTGGTTGGAAAGTGGAAAGTAGCAAAGTAACATATAGATTATTTAATATATAATGCTTAAAAATTGGCTACATGGTGAAAAATTATGCTAGATATTTACTCCACATGATAGATGAAAGTACATTCCAAATGGATTGAAGAGCTAAACAAAAATATCAAAATCATTAAAAAAATAATTAGAAGACTGTATTGGTGACCTTTAACCTAATTTTTAAGATGATAGTAGTAATAATTATTGTATCCACAACTGTCATCTATTGAATGATTACCATGTGCCAAAGTATTATGCAAAGCAATTTACAGATATTATAATACCAAATTACATGTGGCAGCAAGAATTAGCATCTCTATAGGAAGGCCATGTGGGAAGGCCACAGAACCAACTAGATGTTTGTTGCAGTTTGAAATGAGAGCTGTATACCTCTAAATCGAGCCTCATCACCACTTAAGGTTTGTTTTTGTGTTTGTTTTTAACAAGATTAATAGAATTATTAGACACAAAATGCCTACAGCACTGTCTGGTCCTGTATGAACATAAGCAATTATTCATTTAGCTATAGTAGCTAAGAATGCAAACTATTCACCATGTACTTGACAGCTTGTTCACTTCGCTTTTTCTTGAAAACACTGTACCTTAGTTTATCCCTCTATAAATAGGTATAATAATAGTACTTCTATCATATAATTTTTGGAGTATTAAAAAGTTAATATATATATAGAGAGAGTGCTTAATCTGTGTCTGGCATGAAGTAAGTGCTCTGTCAATATGTGGTACTACTAACTGTTGGGCTTTGCTATCTTCCCTCATCAAAACAGTAGAAAAAGAAGGACCATAAATGGCCAAAAAAGGGGTAATCATGGATTTAAAAGACTATAACCCAATATTGGAATACTATTCTACCATTAAGAAGCATGGTTATAAAGATTATGTAGACATAAGACAATTCTCATGATAGAATGTTAAATGAAAAGCAGGATTCAAAAATCTCAGGGGAATATTTTCAATATTGTTATATGTACATTATTTGTATGGTTGTACATACAAACACATAGACATATATATGTATAGAAAACAGATAATTAAACAAATATACTTCATGTAAGTGGAATCATGTAGCATTTGTCTTCTGAAACTGACTTAATTTACTTAGCATAACGTCTTCCAGGTTCATCCTTGTGGTCACATATTGCAGGATTTCTTTCTTTTAAAGGCTAGATAACATTGCATTGTGTCTGTGTGTGTGAATATATATATATCACATTTTTAAAATCTATTTATTGGATGGACATTTTTGTTGCTTTTACATTTTGGCTATTGTAAAGGGTGCCTCAATAGACATGTAAGTGCTAATATCTCTTTCAGATCATGATTTCATTTCTTTCAGATAAATACCCAGAAATGGAATCAGTGGATTATATGGTAGTCCTATTATTCGTTTTCTGATAAACTTCCATACTATTTCCCATAGTGATTGCACCATAACTGTTGCCCATGAACAGTGTGCAAGGGTTCGAGTTTTCCACAACCTCAACACTTGTTATCTTTCGACTTTTTGATAATAGCCTCCCTAATAGGTTTGAGATGATACCTCATTGTGGTTTTCATTTGTATTTCCCTGCTGATGAGTCACATTGGACATCTTTTTATATACCTATTGGCCATTTATGTTTTTTGTTGGAGAAATGTCTGTTCGAGTCCTCTGCCCTTTTTTAACCCCTTATTTTGAAGAGAGAGCCTGTAAGTTGCCTTTTCATTCTGTTGATTGTTTCCCTTACTGTGCAGCAGCATTTTAGTATAACACAATCACATTTGTCTATTTTTGTTTTTGTTGCCTGTGCTTTTGGTGTCATATTTATGAAATCATTGCCAAAACCGTCAGGAAGCTTTTCCTATTTTCTTCTAAGAGTTTTAGTTTCAAGTCATGACATTTAAGTCTTTAATCCATTTTGGGTTTACTTTTGTGTGTGATGTGTATATAGCATACAGTATAAGAGCCCAATTTTATTATTTTGCACGTGTATATACAATTTTCCCAGCACCATTTCTTGAAAAGGCCATCTTTTCCCTGTTGTATATTCTTGGCACCCTTGTCAAAGACCAGTTGACCATATGGGTGTGGATTTTATTCTGTTCCATTGGTCTATATGTGTCTCTTTATGCCAGCACCATACTGTTTTAATTACTGTAACTTTGCAAGATATATTAAAATCAGGAAGTATGATGCCTTCAGCTTTGTTCTTTTTCAAGATTGTTTTGGCTAATTGGGGTCTTGTGTGCTTTCATATGAAGTTTAAGATTTTTTTATTTCTATTTAAAAGTGCCATTGGTATTTTTTTTCTTTTTTTGAGATGGAGTCTCACTCTGTCACCCAGGCTGGAGTGCAATGACGTGGTCTCAGCTCACTGCAACCTCCGCCTCCCAGGGTCAAGTGATTCTCCCGCCTCAGCCTCCTGAGTAGCTGGTACTACAGGTGCATGCCACCATACCCAGCTAATTTTTGTTTTTTTTTAATACAGGTGGGGTTTCACTATGTTGGCCAGGCTGGTCTTGAACTCCTGACCTCATGATCCACCTGCCTTGGCCTCCCGAAATGCTAGGATTACAGGCGTGAGCCACTGCACCCAGCCTGCCATTGGTATTTTTATAGGGATTGCATAGAATCTTAGACAACTTGGGGTATTATGGAGATTTTGACAACAATGTTTTACAATCCAGTAGCACAGGGTGTCATTTTGTTTGTGTCTTCTCTAATCTCTCTTACCAATGTTTTAAATAATATCCTTTGAAAATTTGTTATGCCTTCAAGCACCTTTATAAATAGTCTCTAAAATTTCAAAAGTGAAAGTATTTACTTCCTAGTTTGCCACACCAAGACATTTGTATAACGTAAGTAGAAATTTTCTTTGTTATGATCAATATTTTGCCTGACATCAATATAAATAAAAAATTATATGAATGAAACTGTTGAGAGACAAAGAAGTGGCTTTTAAATGTGACAAATAGAGATTAATTTATTAAAATACTAAGGGCTTTTTGACAAGGAATCTCAATATTATTTATATTTTACTATGGTTATAAGTGACTTTTCTAGCTCACTTAAATAGTTATTTCCAGGGTCATTCACTTGAGAAGTATACATTTACAAAAGTCAAGGCACATTTCAAGTTGCCAAAATAAAATTGCTGATGCTGTTTAGCTTGATTCATGTCAAATCAGTGAATTATACCTTTGGTGTTTTTTACCCCTCTGTTTTCAGTTTTACACCACCTCAGGAACAGATTCGCAAGCACTTTGCTGCCTCAACATGCCTTCTGTGGCTCAGTGACTTTGTTTTGCTCCAAATTACACAAGGCTTATTTCTGCCACAACTACCAGTGTTCAAATTTATTTGTCTTGCGTCTCCACATCTGGGATATCAACCAGAACATGTGGAAAAGCATGTCTGCATCATTATGGTATCAGTAAAGATGAAAGAATTAGTGGAAAGAATGTTGGACTTGGTTTCCGACAGCTGTGAAAGTGATCATGGGTTCTTCTATGGAAGCTTTCATTTCCTCATTATAAGATAAAAACAACAAAATGTGTTCTATCTTGCAGGGTTAGTTATGAGTATGCAATAATGAAGTATTTGTAAATGCATTTTGTAAGGCTAAGTATTTTTTACAAATATAAGATGTTATAACTTATTTATAATTTTTAAAGCTTGTATTTTAGGTTCGGGGTATATGTGCAGATTTATTACATGGGTACACTTGTGTCATGGGGGTTTGTTGTGCAGATTATTTAATCACCACTGCTAAGCCTAGTACCTGATGGCTATTTTTCTGCTCCTCTCCTTCCTTCCACCCTCTACGCTCAAGTAGATCCCAGTGTCTGCTGTTCCCTTCTTTGTGTTCATGAGTTCTCATCATTTAGCTCCCACTTATAAGTGAGAACATGCAGTATTTGCTTTTCCATTCCTGCATTAGTTTGCTAAGGATAATGGCCTCCAACTCCACCTACGTTCCAACAAAAGATGTGAACTCATTCTTTTTTATGGGCTCAACAGCGAGCTCTCAGGAGCTTTACAGCCCCAGCAGCAGGGAAAATTGAAATGGAAGAGTTCCCTGATTTCCACTGCAGGATGTGCAACAGGGGTGTGACTCGCCTGCTTGGTCACCCCACAGCTCAAACCCCTAGGGGAAGCATGCAGATGGGCAGGTACAGAGGCCAGGGCGAATGCTTTTGGGCTGCAGCCCCATAGCAGAGTCTAGGGATGGGTGTCTGCAACTCCCACAGCTCAAGTGGGTATGTGTTACCAAGATCTTTCAGTTTTGCCATCTGCTGACGGCTTGTGTATTAATCAGCTCAATTGACCCTCCGCCTTATCGCGAGGGCAGAGGGCCAGTGTGACAGGCTTCTGTATCCCGATCTCTTGCCCAGTGTCCCAAAAGAATTGGAAAACACAGGCTTGAAGGATGAGTGCAAGGTTTTGCTGAATGGTGGAGGTAGAGCTCTGCGAGACGGGTGGGAGCCAGAACGGAGGATGGAGTGGGAAGGTGGTCTCCCCCTGGAGTCGAATCGCCCAACGGCCCCGACCACCCCTGGCCAAACTCCCCTCAGTGTCCCAACATCCCTCCTTTTCCCTCTTTCTCTGCCAAATCGTTCTGCTGCCTCTGGTATGCTGCTCTACTGGTCTCGATGTTCAACTGCTTGTGTGTGTGCCTGATAAGGTCTCAGGTTTACATGGCCACTGGATGGGGGGTGTCACAGGCCAGAGTGGTCTTGGAAAATGCAACATTCGGGTGTGAAAAGAGAAGTGCCTGTTCTCACTTAGGTCTCTGGGCACAGGCCCAAGGGTGGAGCCCTCTCCAGGGATTCGGCCCTTCTGTATCCAGCACTTCCCTGGCCTGCTCTCATATCAAAATGAGTGCCTGAGTTTAGAAAGAAAGCATGGTAGCACAATATAAGCAACCTCTTGATTGCTCAACCAATTTTTCAAAGACTTGTTAAATACTTCTAAATATAAATTATCTTATAAGTAGTTGATCTATAATCTGACTTTAAGTAGTTGATCTATAATCTGACTTTAATATATTAAAGTGAGGTTGTCTGAACTGTTGTGAGGGTTAAATAAAATAATACACATAAAGTTCCTGACATATGTGAAGTACTAATTAAGTTGCAAATATAATTATTTTGTTCACAAATGCAATTTTCTAGGCATGATTTCAACAAAACAAACCCAAACAGGTTTATACTATACTCTTCAGGTTATCTAACCACTTTTTTTGGTTGCTTAGCAATGAAGGACAAAAAAACAAAGCTACCAGTGTGACTAAATACGTAATTCATATGATTGGAATTTCAGACCTTAGAAGTTTTTCAATAGTAGACATTGTCCTAATTGTGAAAATGGTAATAAACATTCCAAATTTGACTTTGCACTCATATTGAAATATGTTCCTACATATAAAGGCTACACTACGCTTTCGCAGTATTAAGTTATTTGGAAGGTATTTTCATAAAATAAAATTTTTGCTTATTATTGAATAAATTTAGGCTTTAATTTTCCATTTTAAAACAATAAAATGTATCAGGATCATGTGTTGTTTTTATTTTAATTATCTTGAGTTAATGGGTAAAAAACAGAGGCAACCTTCATGTGTTAATAAATATTTGACAAATGTGAAAACAATGTTTTCAGAGTACTTCAAGGAGACATGAGTAGAACTGAGCAAAGGGGAATTGAGTGATGAGAGGGCACACAGTAGCATAAGCAAGCTCTACTCAGAAAGACTGACATTATGGTAATCAATCCATATACTCATTGAGAACAGATATACCACACTGATTCTAGCTCTGCAGGTACGAACTTGAAGCATTCAGTAGCAGCAAGTGTAGTAATGAGAATATGAAGAATATTTTGTTATAGATTGTTAAATTATTTTGACATTATAATATGGAGTACAGCATTGAATTGACTGGCTCATTGAAATGATGCTAGAGTCATTTTAAAATGGTGTAGTGTTTAAAAGAAAAAAATATCAACGGTGTTAATGACAGTGACTCAGATGATGGTCCATAATAATCAAATTTAAGGATTCAAGTTAACCACAAGTAAAATAGAAACTATCCAAGCATATTTTTATAACATTAAACTAAATTTTAGCAATTAGTTAAAACATCATTTGTCATGCCAAATTAATTTGAATGTTGTTAATTTTGGAGTTTCCATTGGTATCAATTTACCAAAGTACTTTGTTAAAGACTTTTAGTAAAAATAACTTTAAATTTAACCAGAATATAGAATATTATTATTTATGGCTGGGCATGGTGGCTCACGCCTATAATTCCAGCACTTTGGGAGGCTGAGGCAGGCAGATCACGAAGTCAGGAGTTCGAGATCAGCCTGGTCAACATGGTGAAACCCCGTCTCTAATAAAAATACAAAAAATTAGCCAGGCATGGTGGCTACTAATCTCAGCTACTCGGGAGGCTGAGGCAGGAGAATTGCTTGAACCCAGGAGGTGGAGGTTGCAGTGAGCAGAGATCGTGCCACTGCACTACAGCCTGGGTGACCGTGTGAGACTCTGTCTCAAAAAAAAAATTATTATTTATTATATCTTAAGGAACTCTCATTCGAACCCCCCAAGTTTGTTAGAAATTTTTGAAAACTTTTTATTAAAGTATGACATGTTAAATTTGCTTCAAATTTAAAGCAATATGTGAGCTATAGCCATAATAGATATAAAAAATTAATATATATTTTAGCATTATTACAATAAAAATAATTTAAGTCAAAGCTAGGAGTTCTCATGGATGTTTTCTTTGAAAAAGAGTCTATTATCTTACTCAATATAGGAAAATTTTTGGAAACTTAAATGTGTTATATTGCTAATATTAAAGCACATGTCAAACTTAACGCTTGTTTTCCTTAAAAAAAAAGTACAAAACTGCTCACAACCTCAAGATTTAGCTTAAAAACCAGAAACTCTGTGAAGCTTTTCCTGACATCCACACCACCACAGTTAAAAATAATGAGTTCATCACTTCCTGTGATTCCTACTCAAATTTTACATCTCACCCTCAGAATCTATCAGCATACACTGTTATGCTTTGATAACAAAGGACCACCAAATCCTAGCAGCTTAAAACAACAATGGTTTCTTTCTTTTCACATGAACATCTGTCAACTGGTAGTTTTGCTATGTACCATCCATTTATTCCGCCCTCAGGCTAATGCAGCAGCGCCTTTCTAGAACATGCTTGTCACCCTGGCAGAGAGCAAGAGAGCTCTGGATGGTCACCCACCATCAACTAAATGCTCCAGCTCAAAAATGACAGGTTAATTTCCGCTGTCAGTGGCCCCACCTAACCACAAGGTGGCAGACATGGACATGCTACCCTGTGCCCAGAAGGGGTTGAATTTGGCACAAACTCCCACACTGCAGGTAAACTCCTCTGGGAGGTAGGCCTTAAAGGAATCACCAGAATCTTGTCAAGGGGATTATCACATTGATTAATTTCTTAGTAAGAACACTTAACATGAGATATACTCTCTTAGCAAATATTTAAGTGTACATTATTGTTGACTATAGGTACAATGTTTCACAGTAAATGTCTTGAGCTTATTCATCTTGCATAACTAAAATTTTATGCCTGTCCTTTGTTCATTGCAGCACCATTATTCGCAATAATCAAGATGTGAAAACAACCTACATGTCCATCAACAGATGAATGAATAAAGAAAATGTGGTATATATACGCAGTGAAATAATCTTCAGCCTTTAAAAAGAAGGAAATTCTATAATACACAGCAGCATGAATGAACTTTGAGGACATTACACTGTGTAAAGTAAGCCAGTCATAGAGACAAATACTGCATGATTCCTCTTATATGAAGTATCTAAAATAGTCAAACTCATAGAAGCAGGGAGTAGAATGGTTGTTGCCAGAGGCAAGGGGGGTGAGAAATAGGAGATCATTTTTTTTTATTAGAGACGAAATAAAAAAACAAAAACCTTCTTTTTAATTTCTCGTGTTAAATAGCCTGTATTTGCCTTAAAGAGATGAAATAGCCTCTGCATACAGCCAATATGTAAAGTGAAAGAAGACAGACACAAGGATGACATTCTGCATGATAACATTTATGAAGTTGAGCAAGATGTAAACCTCATGGATGGTCATAGAACACAGAGAGGTGGGCAGCTCGGGCGCAGGGCTGACTGGGAAGAACACCTCGTGAGGAGCTAAGAAAGTCCTGTCTCTTGATCTTAGTGGTAGTTACATGGGTATATACATACATAAAAATTGAACCACCCCTGTAAGATTGGACCTTTAAACATGTTCTTCCTTAAAATAAAGGCATTTACAGCTACTTGAGAGGCTGACGCAGGAGAATAACTTGAATCTGGGAGGAGGAGGTTGCAGTGAGCTGAATTAGCGCCACTGCACTCCAGCCTGGGTGACAGCAAGACTCCGTTTCAAAATAAAAAGGGGGTTTCAAAATTTTCTCATGTGTAGAACTTGGACTGAGAAGAAATAAGAGATCCATGTGAATCCATCTCTTGTCTAACATATTGTTAAGGAAAAAAAAAACACTGAATTGGTAGCTCAAAGAAGAAAACTCTTCAACAAGAATTAATATAAGAAAGTAAAAATTGGTGTACTTGGGATGTTTCCATAAATTCTATAAGCAATCTTTTTCTTAAGTGATTTCAAATCACTGTCATCTTCAATAGAAAGCTATATCCAGCCAATACATTTAATCAACTCTAAAGATACTCTAATGTAGTTGAAAAGAGATGCTTCCTGGAATAGGCTAATAGAAAAAGCCAGCTTGTCAGGAACCCTTGTCAATAGACATAAAGTTTTAAACAAAATTATTGATTCATATGCAGGACTAAAATGCACATGTTAAGGGGACATAAAGTTCTGTTATTTTATTAATAAGTGGGAAATATTCTTAATAATTCTTCCTTATTATGAAATCTTTATTCCATATACCACTGTTTATTGAGGTCCTTGAAAATCCAACCTTTCATCCTGCGTGGTCTTTGTAATTACTTAAGAAAATAAGAACCATATTTGGAGATTAAGTCCTTCTGGAGAAGTAGCATATATTATATAATAATTTTTATAAAGAAATGTGCGTTACGTTAGAAATTAAATGTATTGCGCATATAAAAAATAGCCCAGTCATTTTTATGTGCCAAATAAAACTAGCTGGTTTCTTCAGATTATTTAGTAGTTTACAAACAATGATCCATCTTAATGGTTCTCAAATGTGTTCAAATGGCAGCGACATCATGAGACTCTTAAAAATATTATAATCTTTGTACAGCACTTTGAAATTTTTATATTTAATTCCTTAACACAAACCAGGAACTACTTTCTTAGCAAAAGAAACAAAAACAAACACTAAAATTCTATTATATATGTAATAGATAGTCATAATCATTAGTACACACACCCTTTGAAAAGAAAAATGAATTATCAAATTAATGTGTTGAATCATTTTCAAGTTTTTCTGTATTTACTCTTTTGCTACTTTTAAGTTTTAACTCTGTTGATTATCATATTATTTATGAAACAATGAGAAAATTCGTATCATTCAATTTTAGCCTCAGAACATTTTGTTTCAAATTACAGAATACCAGACTGCTCTTGCTTGGTTTCATGGTCAATGATAAGAAATGGAAATCCTTTTCAGGTTTATTGTAACCAGTGAGGTTTTCTTAAGATTTTATTTTATTTCAGTTTTCTTACTGCAGTGAAGTTAAGGGAGTTTAGCATGTATTTACATATAAAGGCTATACTAAGAAATATCACAGGAGAATGGTCTCCAGTATTTTTCTTACTCCTATACTAGCACAAAGAATTTTGGCAAACTGTACCTCTGCACATTTTTAACTTACCAACTAAGATGTTTTATCATAAGCTTAAATAATTGCAAACAGTATAATTTCTGGTATGTTCAAATATTGACATGTAAATAAAACTGTTAAATCTTTCTTTTAAATATATCCAAAAAAGATATAAATATCATTGTCAGTTTTAATATTTGAATTAGCTCTTTTATAAGAGTCAAAAATTTTACAATGCTCCCTTTTCTGCTTGTACCTTGTATTTCTATTAACTTTGCCTGTAGAATTTTACCCAAATCAAATCTACTTTCATATTTGAAATTCTTTTGTTAATCTATCTTCTTTGGCACAAAAATCTACACACAGACATACACACACACACACATATTATATATATCAAAATATTTTTTTAATTTTAGACTATAAGGCTGTGTTAAAATATTTCCTCTAGATTCAATTACCATTTTAATTATTAGTAAAAAATTAGTTATATAACAAAATTATAAATACTGATAATTTTAAACATAGAAAAGTAAAATTTTATTTAAAAACGTAAGTCTGTGGATGTGGCTGTTTTTTACAATTGGTTCATTATAGTTAAATATTAGCCATTTCTAGAATGAGCTAGAGTTGAACAGACATTTCATTTCTATTATTCATTTTTATAGACATAAGTGCTGAGAAATTATATAGATGGAAATGAAAGGAATTTTGTGTACCAATGTCACTCAATTATTTGAACTGCTTTCAAGTTACATGGTAAAAGTCACATACTAATTGTATTAGTTAACTATCACACTGATCTATCAACAAAAATTATTTTTAACAGTATCATTAAAAAAGAAGAATTAGAAGCCACTTGAGTTGCAAATGAAATAGTTACACACCATGACAGCAATATACATTTTCCAATTCTGTAAAGTATGCTCAGATGGACTTATCAAGACTATAAAATGACTCTTAATTGTACTTTTACTTTTTTACGTAGAAGCAAATTATTTGAATTGACACACTCAAAAAGAGTTGGAAAAAAATTTTTAAATGCTAATTTCAATACACTTTAGCCGATATAATTTTTGATCATACATTTTTATTTTATCATGTGTTTTAAATATATTTTTGCAAAAACATGGCACTATAGATTTAACTCTTTCAAATTATGGAAAATGTCTGTCATGTAGCCTAATTAGCAGTCACCATACTGCTTCCTTCTTTGACTGCTAAAAATTTCTATACTTTGGATTTTCTGTCAACCTGTATCCTCTTTGGTGAACAAATATAGCTATGGAGTATGGGAGAAAAACAAAAATTTGAGACAATATTATTGGCAAGACATTGTGCTAAGCTATTCCTTGTCTCTCAATTGATTGACCTTCTCCTAGCTCACTCTGTTGTAGTGTGATAGGTCTCTTCACTGTTCCTTACCAAGCAGGCACCTTCTACCCTATCAGGAAATAATCCCTCATTTCATAAAGACTTCTACTCAGTTATCACCTAATCAAATATAGCAACACACTGTTCACTGTCTTTTTTACTGTGCCTTGTTCGCATTATGTTCACCTGATGTTTATTTATTTCCTTATAGCTTGACTCTACTCTCACCAGCATTTAAGATCCATGAGAGCAAATATTTTGTTGTTTCCTATTGTATCCCCAAGATCCAAACCAGTGCAAAGAACAGGATCTCAATAGATATTTGATACATAAGTAAATGAATGAATGAGAGTCTTTCTGACCTCAATTAACAGTCATATATTACAGGGAAAAAAAGATGCAAACAAGCACAGGATTAATCATAACCTATTTTGCCAAGTATGAGCATTTTAAAAATTGCTAACTAATAATGACTGATTTTCTAAATCAAAGAAATCTTTAACACTAAAAACCATCAAGAATCTATTATATCAGAAACAAATACATATATTTAGCTGTTCCAGAAATTCAATGTATTTTTCGTATTTTCTTTCATGCTAGTAAATATTTCAGCAAGGAAATCACTGCTCCAGATACATTGGCTGTCAACCCTTATCTGGGCCACACCACAATGCTAACTTATTCTCACTTATCCTTGAGAAACGATCTGAAAATCTGCCTCTGCTAAGACATCAGTAGCTAATAACTGGATAAAAGCATTAAAATATATTTGAATGCTAAAGAAGAAGTTGTGTGATTGATTCAAGATAAAACTGGAAAATGTCTAGGGATGCTAGAATTTTTCACCTAGAAGAAAAAGGGAGTGTATTCTATTGGTGGGATTTGGGGCTTGAGAAACCAAATGATGAGAAGAAAAGTATTTTTCAGAGCATCCTTCACATTACCTGCATAAATGGGTAAGCAGCCACAGAGAAACTAAAGGAAGCTGTGACATTTCACCGAGCATGGTACCTGAGATCTGGGGCAAGCCTGAAGCAGAATTCGCTGATCACTGCATCTTTCCCATCCTACCGCATTGATGGGGCCCACTTACATGTAATATCATAAGAGATATCATTTTTTGCTTTGCCTCCTTGCTGTTTCTTTTGTTTTTAGTCTTCTGCTATATGGTGCATATATTCATTGATATCTTTTACCTCTAGAAGTTTGGAAGGTACGTGTGCTGTTTTACTTGTAAGTCTTAAAATCAAGCCATTAGCCTCTAATTATCAATGTCAAGAACGAAACAGCAAGTGTTTGCTTTTTCAGTGCTGAAATAATTAGTATATCTGTGCCTTCCTCAACACCCATAACCTTTTTTTGATGTTGTTTTGTGTTTCAATTATGATCTGTTATGTTTAATTCTGTTTCAATTATAATCTGAGATCATTTTAAGTATATTATCACTTTCAAAAATTGTGTTTTTTTCAACACACAATAGTTGTTCATACTTTCTTTGAATGATTTCAGTGCTCAACATCAGTGCTTTCCTATCATGACATAGATTATGAGTTTTTATTCTGAGGTAACTTTCATATAACTGACTATGCCTTCAAGTAATGCTTATTGTTAGGGACTCCAAGAAAAATGGTTCCTATCTTGTCATACTCATCTTCACTACTAACTCAAACTCCTCCAAATTAGAAGGTATTAAAGGCCAGGACTACCTTGTTTCCTACAAAGTCTGCAGCACTTCATTACCTTCTTAGAAGATAATGGAATCTTTGATGACTGCATTTATCTGGTACCCTCTGTGCTATATCTACTAGAAATCCATTGATGTTGTATTCATACTATGCCACTGCTACTACTCCCTACTGTTCACTTATGATTTCAATCAGGATTGGGGAAAAGAACAGTTCTGAAAGAAAGACTTAATCACATCACTCCTTTGCTTCAGATAGCCCAGCGAATTCCTTATCTAGAGAATAGTATTCAAACTGCACAGAAGATCCTTCATTACCTGGTCCAGGCCACCTTGAATTTGCACCTGAGCGAGTGTCTTACTCACCTTGCCCTTGTCCTGGTCTTGTTCATATGTATAGATAAAAACAGAACAAAACTTTTTGTCCTTAAATTGGTTTATTTAAGGTCCAAAATTTAAACCATCCCTTATTTTACTTATTTTATTTTTGGTATTTTATTTAGCATTAAAAATCTGAATGAAAATCAACTCACAGCAAGCAAACACTTCAATAGTGATCAAACATGGAAACATACAATATAAATAAACATAGGGCAATTATCTATGAAAGAGTTATCTTTGCATTTTGACAAATAACAAGGGAAATATCATCCTAGGCAAAGCCATCTACAGTGCAAGCCAGAAAACACTTTGAAAAAACATTCCCAGTGCTTTTGGCTATGAATATTAGCTTCTCAATGTTCATAAACATGAAGAACTATTCAAATCAACCAAGGATATCATTCACTGACAGTCACTGGGAACCTCTCGGAAAGTGTTGGTCATTCATGACTGTTTGACTGTATTGACCGACAGGTCAAGTAATTTTTTAGTAGTAATATAAAGTGAAGAACATCTTTTTATAATTTATTTTACATTTTCCTCTAGAAATTGCTTATTGCAAAGTTCTATGAGTTCCTATAACATTTATACATAGAGTAACTGTTAAACCTAAGTTAAATTCCACAAGACATTACTGTGTTTTATGAGGTCAGCTTCCCTGATCTATGTTAAGCCTTCTTCCAAATTACACTCAACCAGCTAGGAACGTTAGGTCACGAATTCTTCACAGCAAAGAGTAAATATGCTTATTTTGACTGAGATCAAAGGACAGGCCTTCAGTATGTTGATATATTTGCTATAAATTTCTAAAACTATGTACAGGAATTGCTCCCACCTCCTTTAGTTTTATAACCATAAAAAGCTGTTTATCGAATAAATCTGTAGACTTCTTAAAGTTTGGGAATAAATCAAGAAAACGGAGATACTTTTTTTGGATAATGGTAAATCTAGGTAATTTTCATTTTCTAGTTTATTCTAGTTATATCTTTAATCTAAGTTTTTATACTTAGAGTAATAAAATAACTGGATTTGCACTTATGCACATCTCAGTCTTTTTAATTTAAAGTACATGTATTTATGAATTATTAGCCACTTTTAACCATTAGATGAAATCAAGTTACTACTAATTTTATGTGCACATTTCTATCAGGCATAAGAAAAGTTGTTAACCTTCATTTCTAGTTAATCTAAGGCAGTCTTTTGATGACAGATGCCTTTTATCATCCCAGAGTCAGAGAATTCAAGAAAAATTAGGTGCCAGAGTCTGGTGCTGATCATAATTCCAAAAGACACAGTCTTGAATGCCACAATCCTGAATGTTGAAATACAGAAAGATCAACATCTCTAAAGATCAAAATCCCTAAAGTCTAAAATGACTAAAATCTAAAATTTCTAAAGTCTAAAATTCCAAAAATTGAAATTCCAAAAGATTAAAGTCCCAAATATTGAAATCCTGAAAACCAGATTCTGGGTAATGGATTAACGTGTTTTCGGTTATAGGCAGGATGGTTCATATTAGTTGCATCATGTTAGGTGGGAATATTTCCTTGCTATTATCTTTATTTGGAAATTAAGTATGATTTGAGGAGGTACATATGAGTGCCAAGATGAGAAGGGTTGGACTTGTGGACTGATTAAGGAATACCTAAAAAGCTGGTACAGCATTATTTTGGGTGTATCTGGCAGGGTGTTTCTAGAGGAGATTAGTGTGTAAATTTGAGTTGAGGAGGTGGAGAAGATCTGCTGCCAGAGTACTGCTGTTACTAAAAGTGTTAGGAATTGGATTACTGCCTAGTGAAAATTTTTAATGGGCTTTTCAGGTAAAAAGCTCTCATTATAGTAGTTTTCCTAGCATTAAACTAAAAGATTTTTTTTCTTTAATTTCTACATATGCTTAAAACATGTCTTCTCTTTGGTACATTTTTTTCCACTTTCCAACTTTTCTTTTAGGATCAAGGGGTACATATGCAGGTTTGTTAATTGGGTAAGTTGTGTGTCATGGGAGTTTGGTGTACAGATAATTTGGTCACCCAAGTAATCAAAATAATACTCAATAGGAAGGTTGTTAATCCTCCTCCAACCCTCCAACCTCAACCAGGCCCCTGTGTCTATTGTTCCCTTTTTGCGTCCATACATACTCAGTGATTAGCTCTCACTTATAAATGAGAACATGTGATATTTGGTTTTCTGTTCCTGCATTAATTTGCTTGGGATTATGACCTCCAGTTCTATCCATATTGCTGCAAAGGCCATGATGTCATTTTTAAATAGCTGCATAGTATTCCAAGGTGGGTATGTATCACATTTCTCTCCCTTTTTTTTTTTCTTGAGACAGGGTCTTACTCTGGCACACAGGCTGGAGTACAGAGGTACAATCACAGCTCATGTCAGCCTTAACCTCTTGGGCTCAAGCCACTCTCCTGCCTCAGCGTCTACAGGTACATGCCATCTTGCCTGGCTAATTTTTTTTTTCTCGAGACAGGGTTTCATCATGTTGCCCAGGCTGATCTCAAACTCCTGGGTTTAAGCAATAGGCCTGCCTTGGCCTCCCAAGATGTTGGGATTACAGCCATGAGCCACCATGCTTGGTCACCACATTTTCTTTCTCCAGTCCACTATTGATGAATATCTAGGTGGATTCCATGTCTTTGCTATTGTGGATAGTGCTGCAGTGAATATACACATGCATGTGTCTTAAGGTAGAAAAATTTATATCCATTTTGGTATATAACCAATCATAGAATTTCTGGGTCAAATGGTAGTTCTATTTTACATTCTTTGAGAAATCCCTAAACTGTTCTCTACACTGGCTGAATTAATTTACATTCCCACCAGCAGTGTATAAGCATTCTCTTTTCTCTGCAACCTCTCCAGCATCTATTATGTTTTGACTTTTTAATAATAGTCATTCTGACTGGTATCTTATCATTTTGATTTGCATTTCCCTAATGATTAGTGATATTGAGCATTTTTTCATGTTTGTTTGCTGTGTGTATGTCTTCTTTTGAGAAGTGTCTGTTTATGTCCTTTGCCCATTTTTCATTGTGTTATTTGTTTTCTGCCTGTCGATCTGTTTGAGTTCCTTATAGGTTCTGAATATTACACCTTTGTCAGGTGTATAGTTTGCAAATATTTTCTCCTACTCTGTAGGTTGCCTGGCCTCCCCAGTTGCTGGAGCTACAGCCACTGTTGCCGGAGATCCAAGGTCCCTGGGTCTCTGCATGTATCTGAGCTATGGGTCTGCCCAGACCCCATGCAGCTCTCTTGCCAGTCTGGAGGCCCTGGGTTGGGGGGTGTCAGTGGGGATCTCCTGAGCCCAGGGTTGCTAAGGTCTGTGGCAGAAATATGAGTCCACGGGGGCTCTCACTCACTCACTGTTTTCCAGGGTGGGAATCCTGCCCTGGCTCTGTGTCAATCCCGTGTGGGTGGCTATCCTGTCTAGCTGTTCTCTGTTCTCCATAGGTCATTTTCTTCCTCAGTTAATCTCAGTGTGTCTACCTGGATGATCCAGTTGAAGAGATAGTGTTTATGCCCCACTTATTCTCTCCATGAGAGCAGCATGCACTAGCTGCTTCTATTTAGCCATCTTGGCACCCCCCACCTTTGGTACATGTTTTGAGACCAAGGTTATTACTATTTTTTTTTGCCAGTGTTGCATAATTTCTATTGCCTCCTACAGGGGAGGAGATGACTTTCATTAGGTAGAGCAAACACTCTTTGAAACTTACCAACATTAACCAGTTTTGAAAATGGAGGGAGTAATTGTGCTCTTCTTCCATCCTTCAGTAAACCTCCCCTCAATTTCCTTCACTTTTTTTTTCAAATTCTCCCCAACCTTTCAATTTTTGAGCATCTCATAACAGACTTGGTCCTCTTCTTTTGGTATCCTCACTTCTCGGTGATTTCGCCCAGGCTTGAGCTTTGATCCTCCATCTCTCTGCTAATGCTCCCAAATACTTATCTCTAGTCCTGACCTTGCTCCCAAACTCCAGACTCATACATCCAACTGCTGACTTGCCTTCTGCACTTGGATGTCCAATAGTATGCCAACTCAGCATGTCCAAACTAAACTCCTACCCCTCCCCCACAGAGCCTTTGCTCTGTCTCTTCCCTCTGCTGCAACACTCCCCCAGAAAACTGATTGGCTAAATTCATCTCCTACAGTCTTTGCTCAAATATTACCATTTCAATGAATCCTGCCTTGACTGCTCTATTTATACTGTTACCTGCTTCTCTCTCTAACCGTAGGCACCTAGACACCCTAATCCTCCTTACTGTTCCTGCTCTACCTTTTTTGCCCACAGCACTTTTATAACCTACTATTTGATTTCCCTATTTATTTTGTATCGCATCTCCCATCCCCACTCCCCAGGATATACGTTTCTTAAGGGCACCATCTTTTTCTCTTTAGTTCATGGTATATCTCCAGCACCCAGTACACTGCCTGGCACATAGTAGTTACTGAATGTAGTTATTTATTGAATGAATGTATGCCAATAACAAACCCATTTCTAAACTCCCAGTAGATGTAAACTTGTGTATACAAGTATGAATGAAACTTTAGCATATGAAAAAAAAACTCTATCTTA
Source organism: Pan troglodytes (assembly GCF_028858775.2). Taxonomy (NCBI): domain Eukaryota; kingdom Metazoa; phylum Chordata; class Mammalia; order Primates; family Hominidae; genus Pan; species Pan troglodytes. The sequence goes on from NC_072402.2 coordinate 70,758,053, forward strand.
TTGCCCTCCACACTGCACTGTTTTCTTTTCCTCCATGCATTAACTCCTTTTCTTGTTTAGTTACTTCTCCTCCCTTCTCCTTTCTTCTCTTCCCTTGTCAAGTGCCTGGTGGTCTTCTGCTGCACCTTGGCTTATACTCAGTGAACTGTTGCAAAGTGGAGTAACATAGAAGTGAAAGACCTATTTGAATCTCTTTTCCTTAAATTAATATCTCTGGACCTTTGTTCTCATTACTATGTGTGCAGAAAATTCAGGAAATATTCTCTGAATTTAACTGAGATCAGCAAAACTATATACCCGATTTGCCCAGACTTAACTGTATTGTTGAATGAATATGTAAAGGAGCTTTAAAATGAGGGTGCGTGTGTATTACAACATACGATGTTGTCATCTAGGAATGAAAGATTATGCATGTGATGTATAGCCACACAGGTTCTAAGACTCACAGAAAATGAAATCATTTGAATTTGACATTCTAGAATGCATGGCTTTTAAATGCTGGATTTTTTCAACTCAATCAGAATTTAACAGGCATAGATTCTGTGATTTAGGGTACAGAGTTGACCAATTTTTTCAGATAAGAACATCATTATACAACATGCTAGATCTAAGGTAGCTATTAAAATATTAAAACCACAATCACGTTTCTTTTTCCTTCTAGTATGTGAATGAGAATTTCTATAGTGCTGTCTCATATCCTCAACCTGGACTAGGAAGCTCACAAGTTCAACTGTCATTCTAGATCCACGTTGAATTCAGGTGTTTTTTTTGCTGGTGATATTTCTGAATGGCCAAAGCATTCCTGCTGTTTCATAAAATCTGAAGAACTGATTACTCCAGTACTTAGTGGCACTTTTACTAATAAGTATAATACCTGAGAGGTTGTTTGTTTTTCTTTACCAAATATATCTTTTGTGAATATTTTCTTCCAGTCTGTGCCTTGCTTTTTCATTGTCTTGACAGTGATTTTTACAAGCAGAAATTTTAAATTTTAATGATGTTCAATTTGTTTTTTTTTTCATCGATTATGCCTTTGGTATTGGGTCTAAGAAGTCATCACCAAACTCAGTTCATCTAGATTTTTTTTCCTGTGTTATATTCTAGGAGTTTTATAGTTGTTTGATTTACATTTACGTTTTTGATCCATTTGATTCATTATTGTGAAGAGTGTGAGTTCTTTGTCTAGTCTCATTTTTTTTGCATGTTGATATCAAGTTGTTCCAGCACCATTTGTTAAAAAGTTTCCTCTTTTCTCCATTGTGTTGTGTTTGTTTTCTTGTCAAAGATCATTTGACTATATTTATGTGAGTCTATTTCTGGACTCTCTATTCTATTACATTGATGCATTTGTCTACTCTTTCACCAATACCACACTGTCTTAATTACAGTGGCTTTATAGTGAATCTTGACATCAGGTAATGTCTGTCTATCTTTCTCTTCTCCTTTAATAATGTGTTAGCTATTCTGGAATGTATGCCTCTCCATTATAACCTTTATAATCAGTTCATTGATAGTCACTAGAAAATTTGGGGGATTTTGACTAGTATTGCATTAAATTTATAGATCAAGTTGGCAAGAACTGACATTTTGACAATATTGAGTCTTATTATTCATGAACATAGAGTATCTATTTACTTAGTTCTTTGATTCTCTTATTAGAGTTTTATAGTTTTCCTCATATAGATCTTATACATATTTATTAGAATTATATCTAAGTATTTTATTTTTGGAAGATACTAATGAAATTGTATTCTTTTTAATCTCAAATTCCACCTGTTCATTGTTGGTACAAAGAAAAGCAATTGACCTTTTATGATAGCCTTGCGTCTTGCAACCTTGCTATAATGACTTATCAGTTCCAACATTTTTTTGTTGATTCTTTCCAATTTCCAAATAGACAATTATGCCATCTGCACACAGTTTTATTTCTTCCATCTCAATCTATATACATTTTCTTTTCTTGTCTTTCACAGCAGCTAGGACTTCCAATATAATATTGAAAAGCAGTAGGGAGAGGGACCATCCTTGCCTTGTTCCTGATCTTAGTGGAAAATCTAAGTTTCTTACTATTAAGTATGATGTTAGCTGTGGGGTTATTTGGTAGATATTCTTTATAAAGTTGAAGAAGCTTCCCTCTATTCGTAATTTACTGAGAGTTTTATCATGCATGGATATTTGATTTTCTCAAAGGCTGTTTCTGCATCTGTTGATATAATCATGTGATTTTTCTTCTTGAGCTTGTTGATATGATGGATTATATTAATTGGTTTTCAAATGTTGAAACAGCCTTGGATACCTGGGATAAATCCCATTTGATTTTGAAGCATATTTTTTATATGTGGTTGAATTCTATTTACTCATATTTTGTTGAAGATGTTCATATATATGTTCATAAGGATATTGGTCTGTAGTTTTCTTTCTTGTAATGTCTTCTTGAGGTTTTTGTATTTGGGCAGCTATGGTCTCATAGAATGAGTTGGAAAGTAGTCCTACTTCTATCTCTGAAAGAGATTATGGAGATTTGATATGATTTCTTCCTTAAATGTTTGGTAAAATTCACTTGTGAACCCATCTGTGCCAATGCTTTCTATTTTAGAAGGTTATTAATAATTGATTCAATTTCTTTAAAAGACTTAAGTGTATCCAGATTATTTTTCTTACCTGAGTTTTGGCATATTGTGCTCTTCAAGAAACTTGTCCATTCTGTTTTATCTAGGTTATCGAATGTGTGAGCATAGAGTTGTCTATATTATTTTTTATTATCTACCTAATGTCTTCTGTTGTAATGATGTTCATTTCTTTCTTTATGTCCTTTATTTTTATTAGCCTTGGTTTTGACTTTGTTAATTTTTCTCTATTATTTTCTCATTTTCAATTTCACTGATTTCTGCTCTAATTCTCACTATTTTTTCTTCTGCTTTCTTTGAATTTATTATTTGCTGTTTTTTAAGTTTACGAAGGTGGAAGCTTAGATGATTGATTTAGATCTTTCTTTTCTAATGTATGCATTGTGTCTAAATATTCCTCTAAGCATTGCTTTCACTGCATCCTCAAAACTTTGATAAATTGTGGTTTCATCTTTATTTAGCTCAAAATATTTTAAAATTTCTAAGATTTCTTCTTTGATTGATGTGCTGTGTAGAAATGCGTTGTCTAATCTCCAAATGTTTGAGGATTTTCTAGCTATCTTTCTGTTATTGAATTTTAGTTTAATTCTATTGTGGTCTGAGACCAGACATTGTAAGATTTCTGTTCTTTTGAATATGTAAATGTGTGCTTTATGGCCCATAATGTGGTCTATCTTGGTGAATATGTCATGTGAGCTTCAGAAGAATGTGTATTCTGCTGTTGTTGGATGAAGCAGTCTTAGATGTTAATTATATTCAGTTGGTTGATTTGTGTTTTTGAATTCAACTATGTCCTTTCAGGTTTTCTGCTGGCTAGATCTATCCATTTCTGATAGAGAGAGTGTTGAAGTGCAATTATAATAGTGGATATTCCCCCTTGCAGTTCAGTTTTTGCCTCACATATTCTTATGCTATGTTAGGTACATACACATAAAGGATTGCTATATCTTCTTGAATAATTGATGCTCTTATCCTTACTCATGATGTTGTTCAGGTATGCCATTTATGATATCTGGGCAAAACTACTTCATGTGTGAAAATTGCTAAAAGTGTAAGAAATTAATTCCACATTTCATATATAAAATTTTCTGTTGACATTGGACAACAGTAAAGTTGTTGGTTGCCTACAATTTATTATTTGATAAACAATTGGACAATATTTTTGAATATTGATCTGAGAATAACTGCAAAATTTTTGTCATTACCATCCTGGTATCCCAACTCTCTCTTTCTCTTTGGCTTGTTTTTTCTTTTTTCGTAGGTTTTTCTTACCTAAGTCATCTGTTGCTTGAAACAAAGAGAGTATCTTTTCTGTTCTTCTCATTAGGAAATAGTAACTGAAAACTAAAAGTTTGATGGTTATAGTAGCTGGTTGCTATGAGCTTTGTGTGAGGCATATACTGAGCCTTTTATGTGTATTTTCTCATATAAATATAACAATTCTCTGGTATAGATACAATTTTTACCCATCTTATTTGTTAGGAAAGTATGACCCAGTTCCTTGAGCATGGCTACACTGCCAGTAAGTGACAAGGCTGTATGTGAATACTGTCAGTCTAACTAAAAACCTGTACCCTTCACTATGATTATCTGGTGTACTAAAATCATTTTATTAGAACTTGTTCATTGATTGCATCAATTATATTACTAACATCAATATTTAAAATTAATATGATAGTGTAGTGACTTGCAATATAAGAAACACATATTATACACAAAACTAAAACAAAAGTTTCACAAACCAATGTCAACCTTACTGTCTTAGGGTATACAATGAACTCTGATAGTTTTGATATTATTCTAGTCTAGTCCAATCTAGTGTTTTTTAAATATTATCCATTCACTAAATTGATTTTATAACCCACTGAGTTATAACCCATATTGGTGGAAACATTAAATAATATTTAGCTTTTACTTTTCTTCTATAAGATATATCTAATGATTTATCAAATTAGATGCAAAAGCAAATTTTTAAATTTCTGATAATTTTATTTTTTAAAAGAAATTCATAAACCATTCAGACTGCGTCTAAAGAAGAGAAACCTAGAATTCAGTTCTTCAGAGGGTCTGGTAAAGCAGTTAACTGTTTTCTTAAACAGCAAGGATTAGAGGAAAACTATCTTTGTAACCATGATAAAGCTGAGCAGACAATAGTCTCTCCACACACATTATAATAAAAATAATTATGGAGCTTTAAAAAAGTTTTTCTTCTGTTTTTTATATTTTTTGTTTCTACATTTTATAAATCTAAGTATTGCATTATGGTCCCTAACAAAAAAATATAATTTATTAATATTGCTTTATTATTCAAAGGGCTTGATATACAAAAAGAAAATCAAATTAATAAGGAACAAAATGGATATTAACATTTTAAAACAATATTTGATTTATCAACAAATATATTTTTAGCAACACAAAAGAAGTAATCAGTTTCTTTTACACATTTCTTTGAGAAAATCTAAGACTGGCATCTCCACACAAGAGTTTTTAATTATAATTTTGTAACTGTCATTGTCTTGCTAAATAAAATAAATCGCTTAGGCGTAATTTTCTTATTTAAAATAAGCAGAAGAATCATTCCTCTCACAAATTAATATATTGCCATAGTTATAGTTGGAATGATTTGAAGGCATGCTATTTTTAAATTTTAAAATAGAAATTTTAAAATAGAAAGTTTTTAAAGATTAGCAAGACCAATTCTCACCCCAAATTGGGGTCAGTCTTTGCTTACTTGGGTAGACTTGTATTCAGGGATCGTGTCAAAAGCCCTACTGTCTTGTAGGGTTCCTACTCCTAGCCACAAGCACAGGTCCAGGAATATGTAATTGTTCTACCCTCAGTGAAATCTGAGAGTAATTGCAAACAGAAAAAGGCAAAAATGAATGAAAGGCCTGTAGAGGAATCAATCAATTTAAAGGAAAATTAGAGATGGATCTTCACATCTGTGAAATGCTTTTGTGTGTGTCTCATATATTACTCACACTCATTCCCAATGTCATGGAGGTATTCTGAACATACAGAAGCCACATGCTCAAAGTATGGTTAAAACATTCTTTTTCAAAGGTATGCTTTCAGGGAAAAACAAAAGCTTCTTAGTCCTGAAGACTTGATTTCTGAAAGGGCTGCCCAGGGTCCTCTAATTTGCATGTACTCTTTTCCACATTCAAGGAGTCGAGACAATTGTGAGACACGATAGATATTTAGCAAATCTCTCTGAGACACAGCTCTGAGAAGGACACAAGAGGGCTTCTCATGAGTTTGTCTATTTCCTCCTCCAAGTTCAAAGATAGAAGCCAATTAAATTCAGTGATTAAAATCGAACAGTTTGTATTAACAGCCTTGAGTCTCTGTGCCAGCAGTGTCCCAGGCAGAGGAACCAGGTGAGAATACTCCACCAAACTGACCTGAGTCCGGCTACGAACATGAGTGTTTATTAGAAGCAAATAAAAGTAGCTAAGGGAGTTCCAAACAACTCTCAAAAGTTGCTTTCCAATCTAAAACTCTAGATATTTCTAGATCAATGATCATAGTGTGTTGGGGATTGTATGTGTAAAGAAACTTTATATATCTTCAGTTGATTTTGGAAAAGCCTAAAAAATATTAAAACTGTAGAATTTATTTACGGTGATTTTTCTCTAATAAGCATTCTGTGCCATCGGTTGTAATTAATCTGACAACCTGTTTCTTATTTTCTGCCCTTTGGGAAGTGAGATTGCTTGTAAACCTCCATTGTTAAGGTATTGACTGACATAATTTTCTCTTTTGCTGAGAGGTAAGTTCCTCTTAAGATAAAAATTGAAGAAATAAAAAAAATCCTTTTGTGGGAAACTTGGAAACACAGAAGTCAGTTGAGTGACAGAGAAAACAAAGAAGTCAGAAGAATACTATTATTCATTTGTTGAACAAATACATATTAAGTGTTTATTACGTTCCAGGTTCTCTTCTAAACAGTGCGGACAGAACAGTAAACAAACGAAACCAAAATAGTTGCACTTATGAAGCTTATACCATAGTGGGGAAAGAAAATAAAAACACACACACATATTAAATTATTTGAAATATGAAAGGCATATGGGCTATGAAGAAAAACAAAGTGGCGAAAAGGGACAGAGAGGGTAGATGGGATACATCTTGCAAAAGGGAGGTGTATTAGTTTTCTGCTGCTAGGTATCAAATTATTCACAAACTTAGTGGCTTAAAACAACACCCACTGTCCAGCCTCAGCTTCAATGTGTGCTGTGCTCAGGATCTTACAAAGCTGCAGTCAAGGAGTCAGCCAGAGCTGGTTTCATCTGAGGCTCAGTTTTCTCTTCCAAGCTCATGTAGTTGTTAGCAGAATGCATTTCCTCCCAACTGTGGAACTCAGGGCAGGATGCTTCTACACAGCCAGAAGAAAAGATTCTCTGTAGTTTACAGTCTCTGAGCTCCGGAAAAATCTAGGCATTCTTTTAAATGAGTCACCTGATTAGATTAGCCCCACTAGTATAATCTCCATTTTTATTAATTTAAAGTCAAATTGATTTGGGCACTTAATTATATCTGAAAAATTCTTTTCACCTTTGCCATATAAGGTAACATTATCACGGAAGTACTATCCCATCTCTTTTGCCATATTCTTTCAGTTAGATGCAAGTCACAGGTGTGCCCACACTCAATAGGAGGGTTTTACAAAAGGCTGTGATTCATTTGAGGCCAGCCCAGAGTACATCTGTCACCAGAGGTTATAGGAGTCTTCAGCAAAATAAGGAGAGAGAGCAAGTGGATATTTAAGGGAAGAACATTACTGACAGAGGAGAAAGAAGTGCATAGTTCCACAGGTAGGAACATGTCTGGGAAGTTTAACATCAAGCAAGGAGTCCAGTGTGATTGGAGCAGCAATGCACAAGGATAGTGGGGAGGTGGTCCAGAGTGGGAACAGGTTGCCCGATTTTACAGAGCTGTGAGGAATATTGTCAAGATATTCTACATATTACATTTTTAACATTTTCATGAAGTCTCACTCTTTCAGCAAATCTAGAGGACAAATAACAAGAAATGAAAGGTACTTATGTATTTTGTGACACTATCAGGTGTCACAAAAAAGCACAAGTTGTGATTATTTGTTCTCACCTTAGAGAATTTGAGCTCAATTTTAACATAGCTGCATGTTACTTTTTTGCAAAGAACAAGGTCACTTTACTATACCGGGGCTCTCAACTTTGTCATTACAGTTAGAATAAAATGAAACTCTCTCTTGAATAAAGCCATGGGAATAATATGTAACTATGGATAATCATTTAATTCAAGGGAAGAGGCAAAGCATTGGGTTCTACATCTTATAGAAAATGAAAAGGAAGATGTATAGCTGAAGTAAACAAAGTAGAGGCAAAAATAAACCAGTTCCAGAAGACATCACGTTAAGTGAAATAATCCAGGTACAGAAAAACAAATATTGCATGTTCTCACTTATAATGTGGGAGCTTTAAAAAATGAATTCATGGAAGTAGAGAGTGCAATGATGATTGCCAGAGGCTGGGAAGGGTAGTGGGGAGGAGAGCATAAAAATGGGTTAGTTAATGGGTGCAAAAATAACAATCAGAATGAATAAGACCTAGTACTTAGTAACACAACAGGGTGACTATAGTTAACAGTAATTTATTGTATGCTTTAAAATAACTAAAAGTGTAGAATTGGAATGTTTTTAATACAAAGAAATGATAAATGCTTCAGGTGATAGATACCACAATTACTCTGATTTGATCATTACACATTGTATGCTTGTATGACAACATCACATGTACACCATAAACATATACAACTATCATGTACCCATAATAATTAACATAAAAATTTTAAAAACAAAATAGAAAATAAAACCAGTTCCTGGAATGGCTGGTAGTAGAATATCGTTCTCTGTCAAGTTCTCTGCTTCAACTGTCCTTTCCCCTTTATTGGAAACAATCGTTTAATGAAAACAAGATTAAGCAATGACTATAGTACAGATTGGCACTTGCAAATCTATCCATAACTGCTTTTCCACTTTAATATTTTTAATTAAAAGGTGTCGTCTTGCTTCATGGTGAACAGAATATGAGTTATCCCTCACCAGATAAGGCACATGTCCCAAATCCCACCCATCTATTTTCTCCACTGGGAGAGGGGAATTGATGGCATGCTCTACCTGAGAAGGTAAGGCAGCAAAATGCTCCTGGAAAGGTCACAACACTCTCTTTTAACGGGCACGCCGTCAAGGAGATACCACCTCATTTCCTTACTGTTTGAATTCTGAAAGGGCTGCCCATGCTTCTGTCATAGGACCAACTGCTTTGTTTGCCTGCTGTGCAGTAACATACCAACACACCAAGACTGCAGGGTTTACAGCAGAAGAGGAGTTTAATGATGGCAGGGTACTGAGCAAGAAAATGAGAGGAGACCGTCAAATAAATCTCCCCAAGGAGTTCTGGGCTGATATTTCTAAGGGGATTGTGGATTTTTAAGGGGATGAAAAATTGAGGTCATTGATTAGTTGGGGTTAGGAGGATGAAAGCATCGGGTCTTGAAAACTACATTCTTTGCTGAGTCAGCTTCCCCTGTGGCCCTTCAGACCAGTGGATGTCAGTAGTTCCACTGTTATGCAGGACATGAAAGAATGTCTCAAAGGGAAAACTTAACATTTTAAAATGTTCAAGTTGTTTTCTATAGAGCAGTTAAGAGGAATTATAATCTTCTAACAGAGTCTACGTGATTCTGAGGCAATAGGCAAACAACTATGAGGACGTGGGTCAGAGAACAAGCTGACCTAATGATTAATGCTGAATGCACTGCAAACTTAATTTATTTTTGTTTTTCCCCTCCCTTCTTCCCTGATTAACTTTATAAAATTTGTAGGGATGGTTTCAGTTCCTCTAATTTGGCAGTGTAATATGCTTAGATTTTATGAAGCGCATTCCAATTTTAGGATTCTTTCTATCAGGGCTAAAAAGAAGGTGGGGGACGGGGAGTGCTTAGCTAGAAATATACCTGCTCATAACCTTGCCTCTCATCCTGCAAGTGAGTACTCAAATAATCCCCTCAAATAATGTTGCCAAGGTAACTCCTACAAAATAAAGAGCTCTGTTTTTGCATACTTCTGTTGACACAGATACTATGAGCTTAAATAAACTGATTAGTGAACTCCAACTGTAGTGAGGATAAATAATATCTCCAATTCATAGAAGCCATGCAAAAATAAAGTCTTTAGGTTTTCCTTTTAAAAAAACAAATCTCTGAACCAAGTGCTGGAGAGCACTCCCTTTTCTGTGAGGAAAGGGAAATTTGGGTGGAGCTTCTCAATACACCCAAGAAACAACTGATGACTGAGGAGTGGGATTAGCCTTTCTTTAGTACCCTCCCCACCAAGTATTCCCTAGACATCTCAGACCATCATATTAAGATGATAAAGTTCTTTACTCAAGGATTAGTTAGCTTTCAAAATGCATATGGTATGTGAAGAAAAAAAAAGCTTGTAACTGTCTACCTGTGGTAGAAAGGAAGTCATTTACAAGTTTGTATCATATATTTTGCTCCTATCTCTGTCTCTTCTCTAACCCTTCCAATCCAGTCCAGCATCTCGCCACTTATCCTCTGGAAATTCCAACTTTCCCCATCAAAGGTGACTCTGCCCCCTCAGGCCCTTTGTGTATATTATAAACTTTAATTCCCCAAGATAAGGCTGGATGCAAACAACGCTACTCAAAGCCTTTTGGTAAATGTTTGAATTTCACTAACGGCTGATTTTCTCTCTGTTTTAATTAAGAGGTAAATACATTTATCTAAGACAAGAGCTAACGACCCGTTTTATTTTAAAGGGCCATAGAGTAAACATTTTTGCCTTGCAGGTCATGTGGTCTATGTGCTGTTTTCCAATCAAACGTTTTATCAAAACAGGTGGCAGGAGGGTACTAGTTTGGTGATACCTATGTAAGCCATTTTTTTTTCTTAGTAACAAGACTAATCTCATATTCTAATATGCTACTTCTTCTGTAGACATAACTTTACTTTTGTCCATTTTCCTCACATACCCATCCACTAAACATGCAAAAAAAAATGAAGAGAAGAATTTGATTATTTTACAGATTAGGCTCCCATCCCAAACCACCATTTAAATTTATGGTTTTTATCTTCCAAAATTCTAATTTCTACCCCAGTGGTTCTCAAAGTAATATCTGAAAAACACTAGGAGTATATGAGACTGTTTTAAGCAGTCTGCAATGTCAAAACTATTTTGATAATTATACTAGGATATTACTTGCCTTTTTCACTGTGTTGACATTTGCACTGATGGCACAAAATTAATAGTGGGTAGAACTGCTGTCACCTTACCACAAATCAAGGCAGGGTCAGTTTAAACTCAGTTTGTATTTTTTTAAAGGCAAGTTTCAGTTAAAAATGTCCTTAATGAGCCAATAAAAAATATTAATTTTATTAAATCTTAACCATTCAGTACTTCTCTCTTTAATAGCCTGTGTGAAAAAATGGAAAGTGCACATAAAGGACTTTCACTGCATACCAAAGTACAAAAATTGCCTCTGGAAAAAGCTCTTGCATGACAGTTTGAGCTGCAAGCTGAACAAGCCTCTTTTCTCATGGAACACGATTTTTATTTGTAGGAATGCTGGCAGACAAACCATGGTTCTTCAAACTTGAGTATCTGGCAGGCATTTTCTCAAAAATGAAATAAGCCTGTCATTTAAAGGAAAACATATATAGTAATCCAATGCCAATGACAATATATGACCTTTAGAGAGAAAATCAGAATTATAGAAAGCTTGTACCTGCAACTATGAGATTAACAGTTTCACAATATTTAAAAATGCTTCTGATAAGATTGGTCATAATATTAACCAATGCTGGAAGCATTCCCTTTGAAAACTGGCACAAGACAAGGTTGCCCTCTCTCACCACTCCTATGCAACATACTATTGGAAGTTCTGGCTAGGGCAATCAGGCTAGAGAAAGAAATAAAGCGTATTCAAATAGGAAGAGAAAAAGTCAAATTGCCTCTGTTTGCAGTCAAATTCCCCTTCTACATTTAGAAAACCCCATCATCTCAACCCCAAAACTCTTTAAGCTGATAAGCAACTTCAGCAAAGTCTCAGGATACAAAATCAATGTGCAAAAATCACAAGCATTCCTATAAACCAACAACAGACAAGCAGAGACCCAAACCATGAATAAACTCCCAGTCACAATTGTTACAAAGAGAATAAAATACCTAGGAATACAGCTAAAAAGGGATGGGAAGGAGGAATAAGAGAGGACACAAACAAATGGAAAAACATACCATCTTTAGAATAAATATCAAGAAAATGGCCATTCTGCCCAAAGTAATTTATAGATTCCATGCTATTCCCATTAAACTACGATTGACATTCTTCACAGCATTAGAAAAAAACTATTTTAAATTTCACATGGAAAAAAAAGAGCCTGTATAGACAACACAATCCTAACCAAGAGGAACAAAGCTAAGAGGCATTGTGTTACCTGACTTCAAACTATACTACAAGGATATAGTAACCAAAACAGCATGGTGCTGGTACCAAAATAGATACATAGACCAATAGAACAGAACAGAGATGTCAGAAATAACACCATACATCTACAACCATCTGATTTTCGACAAACCTGACAAAAACAATCAATGGGGAAAGGATTCCCTATTTAATAAATGGTGCTGGGAAAACAATCTAGCCATATGCAGAAAACTGAAACAGGACCCCTTCCTTACACCTTATACAAAAATGAACTCAAGATGGATAAAAGACTTAAATGTAAAACCCAAAACCATAAAAACCCTAGAAGAAAACCTAAGTAATACCATTCAGGACACAGGCATGGACAGAGACTTCATGACGAAAATGTCAAAAGCAATTGCAACAAAAGCCTAAATTGAGAAATGGGACCTAATTAAACTAAAGAGCTTTTGCACAGCAAAAGAAGCTATCATCAGAATGAACAGGCAGCCTACAGAATGGGAGAAAATTTTTGCAATCCACTCATCTGACAAAGGTCTAATATCCAGAATCTATAAGGAACTTAAACAAATTTACAAGTAAAAACAAACAAACCCATCACAAAGCAGGCAAAGGATATGAACAGACACTTCTCAAAAGAAGACATTTATGCAGCCAACAAACATGAAAAAAAAAGCTCAACATCACTGATCATTAGAGAAATGCAAATCAAAACCACAATGAGATACCATCTTATACCAGTCAGAATGGCAATTATTAAAAAGTCAAAAACAATAGATGCTGATGAAGCTGTGGATAACTAGGAATGCTTTTACACTATTGGTGGTAATGAATGTAAATTAATTCAACCATTGCTGAATACAGTGTGGTGATTCCTCAAGGATCTAGAATCAGAAACACCATTTTACTCAGCAATCCCATTACTGGGTATATACCCAAAGGAATATAAATCATTCTACTATAAAGACACATGCAGCAGTATTTACAATAGCAAAGACATGACCAATCCAAATGCCCATCAATGATAGACTGGATGAAGAAAATGTCATACATATACACCACGGAATGCTATGCAGCCATAAAAAGAATGAGATAATATCCTTTGCGGGCACATGGATGAAGCTGTAAGCCATCATCCTCAGCAAACTAACATAGGAACAGAAAACAAAACACTGCATGTTCTCAGTCATAAGTGAGGACATATGAACACAGGAAGGGGAACAACACAAACCAGGGCCAGTTGAGGGGTGGGAGGCGAGGGGAGGAAGAGCATTAGGACAAATAGCTAATGCATACGGGGCTTAAAACCCAGATGACAGGTTGATAGGTGCAGAAAACCACCATGACACACGTATATCTGTGTAACAAACCTACACGTTCTGCACTTGTATCCCAGAGCTTAAAGTAAAATTTAAAAAAAACATCACCACTGAGGGCTACAGTGTTCTGTGTGTCTAAGTGGACATGAAAAGCAGTCTAGGCCATAAAGACTGCAACTCCTAGGTGACTCCTAGTGTTGAACTGGGAGAAGAGACAGTGGACTGGAGTTGTGGGAAGATGCAACCTGCTAGGATGCCAGCTGGGGAAGCTAAAGGAGTGCTGACATCACCCCTCCCCCAACCCCAGGCTGCACAGCTCACAACTTCAAAACAGACTTCTTCCTTCCACTTAAGTAGAGGAGAGGGAACAGTGGGGAGGAATTTGTTTTGAATTTTGGATACCAGCTCAGCCACAGCATGATATGGCACCAGTCAAAGTCATCAGGCCCCATTCCAGGCATTTCTAGCACAACCTAGGCCAGAAGGGAACTGGCTGCCTTGAAGGGAAGGACCTAGGTCTGAGAGCATTCATCATTTGCTAACTGAAGAGCCCTTGGACCCTGAATAACCAGCAGCGATACCCAGGCACTATGTTGAGGGCTTTGGGTGAGCCTCTGAGACCTGCTGTCTTCAGGTGAGACTCAGCACAGTGCCAGCTGTAGTGGCTATGGTGTAAAACTCCTGTTGCTTGAAACAATCAGAGGGAAAAGTAAAAGGGGACTTTTTCTTGCACCTTAGGTACTAGCACAGCCACAGGGGGGTAGAGCACCAAGTGGGCCCTTGGGATTCTTGATTCCAGGAATTGAACGTTGGATGGCATTTCTAGACCTGCCCTGGGCCAGAGGGGAGCCCACTGTCCTGAAGGGTGAGTCTCACATCAGGCAGCATTCACCATAAGCTGACTTAAGAGACCTTAGCCTTAAGGGAATGTTGGCAGTAGTCTGGCAGTAGTTCCCATTGTCTATAGTGGTGGGGGCTAAGAGGTAAGGCTTCTCTGCCTTGGGAAGTGGGAGGGAAGAGTGGGAAGGACTATGCCTTGTGAATTGAGTGCCAGCTCAGCTGCAGTGCAATAGAACACCAAGTAGACTTCTGAGGTTTTTATTCTAGTGCCTGACTCCCATATGGCATCTCTGGACCCACCCAAGACCTGGGGGAACTCCCTAGACTGCAGGGGAGGACATAGGCCTTCCTGGCTTTGTGATCTGCTTATTGTAGAGCCCCAGGGCCTTGAAAAACATAGGCAGTAGCCAGAGGGCCGTCACTGCAGGCCTTGGGTGAGAAATAGTGCTGTGCTGGCTTCAGGTCTGATCCAGCACAGACACAGTGGTAGTGGGCACAGGGGTGATTGTGTCACTCCACCCCCAGCTTTACATGACCCAGAACACACACACACACACACAGAAAGAAAGACAGAGAGAGTGAGAGAGAGACTACAGCTGTTTGGGAGAAAGTAAGGGAAGAGAACAAGAGTCTCTGCCTAGTAATCCAGAGAATTCTCCTGAATCTTTTCCAAGGTGGTACCTCTACAAGTCTGCAAGAACCACAGTGTTACTGAACTTACGATGCTTCCTAATGCAGATACAGGTTAAATCACAGCACTCAAGTCTTACCGAATATCTAGAATGCTCTCCCAATAAGGACATGTGCAAATAAGCCCAGACGATGAAGACTACAATAAATATCTACCTCTTCAATGCCAGACACTGAAGAACATCTACTAGCATCAAGACCATCCAGGTAAACATAACCTCACCAATGAACTAAATAAGGCATTCACGACAAATCCTGGAGAAACACAGATATGTGACCTTTCTTTTTTTGTTTGTTTTTTAAATTTTATTATTATTATACTTTAAGTTTTAGGGTACATGTGCACAATGTGCAGGTTTGTTACATATGTATACATGTGCCATGTTGGTGTGCTGCACCCATTAACTCGTCATTTAGCATTAGGTATATCTCCTAATGCTATCCCTCCCCCTTCCCCCCACCCCACAACAGTCCCCGGTGTGTGATGTTCCCCTTCCTGTGTCCATGTGTTCTCATTGTTCAATTCCCACCTATGAGTGAGAACATGTGGTGTTTGGTTTTTTGTCCTTGTGATAGTTTGCTGAGAATGATGATTTCCAGTTTCATCCATGTCCCTACAAAGGACATGAACTCATCACGTTTTATGGCTGCATAGTATTCCATGGTGTATATGTGCCACATTTTCTTAATCCATTCTATTGTTGTTGGAAATTTAGGTTGGTTCCAAGTCTTTGCTATTGTGAATAGTGCCACAATAAACATACGTGTGCATGTGTCTTTATAGCAGCATGATTTATAATCCTTTCGGTATCTACCCAGTAATGGGATGGCTGGGTCAAATGGTATTTCTAGTTCTAGATCCCTGAGGAATTGCCACACTGACTTCTGCAATGGTTGAACTAGTTTACAGTCCCACCAACAGTGCAAAAGTGTTCCTATTTCTCCACATCCTCTCCAGCACCTGTTGTTTCCTGACTTTTTAATGATTGCCATTCTAACTGGTGTGAGATGGTATCTCATTGTGGTTTTGATTTGCATTTCTCTGATGGCCAGTGACGATGAGGATTTTTTCATGTATTTTTTGGCTGCATAAATGTCTTCTTTTGAGAAGTGTCTGTTCATATCCCTCACCCACTTTTTGATGGGGTTGTTTGTTTTTTTCTTGTAAATTTGTTGGAGTTCATTGTAGATTCTGGATATTAGCCCTTTGTCAGATGAGTAGGTTGCGAAAATGTTCTCCCATTTTGTTGGTTGCCTGTTCACTCTCATGGTAGTTTCTTTTGCTGTGCAGAAGCTCTTTAGTTTAATTAGATCCCATTTGTCAATTTTGGCTTTTGTTGCCACTGCTTTTGGTGTTTTAGACATGAAGTCCTTGCCCATGCCTATGTCCTGAATGGTATTGCCTAGGTTTTCTTCTAGGGTTTTTATGGTTTTAGGTCTAACATTTAAGTCTTTAATCCATCTTGAATTAATTTTTGTGTAAGGTGTAAGGAAGGGATCCAGTTTCAACTTTCTACATATGGCTAGCCAGTTTTCCCAGCACCATTTATTAAATAGGGAATCATTTCCCCATTTCTTGTTTTTGTCAGGTTTGTCAAAGATCAGATGGTTGTAGATGTGCAGCATTATTTCTGAGGGCTCTGTTCTGTTCCATTGGTCTATATCTCTGTTTTGGTACCAGTACCATGCTGTTTTGGTTACTGTAGCCTAGTAGTATAGTTTGAAGTCAGGTAGCATGATGCCTCCAGTTTTGTTCTTTTGGCTTAGGATTGACTTGGCGATGTGGGGTCTTTTTTGGTTCCATATGAACTTTAAAGTAGTTTTTTCCAATTCTGTGAAGAAAGTCATTGGCAGCTTGATGGGGATGGCATTGAATCTATAAATTACCTTGGGCAATATGGCCATTTTCACGATATTGATTCGTCCCACCCATGAGCCAGGAATGTTCTTCCATTTGTTTGTATCCTCTTTTATTTCCTTGAGCAGTGGTTTGTAGTTCTCCTTTCAGAGAATTAGAAATATCTGTGTTGAGGAAACTCCAAAAAATTCAAGATAACACAGAGAAGGAATTCAGAATTCTATTGGATAAATTTAACAAAGAGATTAAAATAATTTAAAAGAATCAAGCAGAAATTCTGGAGTGGAAAAAAATGCAATTGGCATACTGAAGAATGTATCAGAGTCATTTAATAGCAGAATGAATCAAACAGAAGAAAGAATTAGTGAGCTTGGAGACAGGATATTTGAAAATACATGGTGAGAGGAGATAAAAGAAAAAATAAAAAAATAAATAAAAACAATAAAACACACCTACAGAATCTATAAAATAGCCTCAAGATGGCAAATCTGAGTTATTGGCCTCAAATACCTGGTAGGAAAAGAGATAGGAGTAGGAAATGTATTTAAAGGGATAATAACAGAATTTCCCAAACCTAGGGAAAGATAGCAACATCCAATTACAAGAAGGTTATGAAACACCAAGCAGATTTAACTCAAAGAATACCACCTCAACGAATTTAATAATAAAATTTCCAAAGATCAAGGATAAAGGAAGGATCCTAAAGTAGCAAAAGAAAGGAAACAGATAATATACAATGGAGCTGCAATACGTCTGGCAGCAGATTTTTCAGTAAAAACATTACAGGCCAGGAGAGAGTGGCATGACGTATATAAAGTGCTGAATGAGAAAAAGTTTTATCCTAGAATAGTATATCCAGCGAAAATATTCTTCAAATGTGAAGGAGAAATAAAGACTTTCTGAGGCAAACATAAGCTGAGGGATTTCGTCAATACCAGACCTGTCTTACAGGAAAAGCCAAAGGGAGTACTTCAATAAGAAAGAACAGGAATGTAATGAGCAAAAAGAAATATCTGAAGATATAAAACCCACTGGTAATAGTAACCATGCAGAAAAACACAAACTGTTATAACACTAACTGTGATGTGTAAACTACTCATCCTCTATATAAAGACTAAACATTGAACCAAATAAATAAATGACTACAACAACTTTTCAAGACATAGATAGTAAAGTACAATAAGATAAAAATTAAAACAAAAAAAGGTAAAAAGCGGGAGACAAAGTTAAGGCATAGAGTTGATTTTTTTTTAGTTTTCTTTTTGTTTGTTTGTTCATGCAAACTATGTTAAGTTGTTATCAGGTTAAAATAATGGGTTATAAGATAGTATTTGCAACCTTCATGGTAACCTCAAGCCAAAAAAGATACATTGGATACACAAAAAATTAAAAGCAAGAATATAAATCATATCACCAGAGAAAATCATGCTCACTAAAGGAAGAAAGGAAATGAAAGAAAAAAGGAAGAGATGAGCACAGGACAACCAGAAAACACATAGCAAAATGGCAGGAGGAAGTCTTTACTTCTCAATAGTAACATTGACTATAAATGGACTAAACTCTCCAATAAGAGGTCATAGAGCAGCTGAATGGATGAAAAAAAAAAAGACCGATTGATCTGTTGTCTGTAAGAAACACACTTCACCTATAAAAACACACAAAAACTGAAAATAAAGGGATGGAAAAAGATATTCTATGCCAATGGAAACCAAAAAAGAGCAGAAGTTGCTATACTTCTTTCAGACAAAACAGATTTCAAGACAAAAACCATAAGAAGAAACAAAGAAGGTCAATATATAATGATGAAGACGTCAGTTCAGCAAAAGAATATAACAATTTTAAATATATATGCACCCACACTTGAGCACCGAGATGTATAAAGCAAATATTATTAGAGCTACTCCAATACAATAATAGCTGGAGACTTCAACACCCCATTTCAGCATTTCTTCCAGACAGATCTTCCAGACAGAACATCAAAAAAGAAATATTAGACTCAATGTGCTCTGTATACCAAATGGATCTAATAAGTATTTACAGAATATTTCACCCAGTGACTATAGAATACACATTCTTTTCTTTAGCACATGGGTCATTCTCAATGATAGACCATATGTTAGTTCACAAAGCAAGTCTTAAAACACTGAACATATTGAAATAATGCCAAGCATCTTCTCTGGCCACAATGGAATGTAACCAAACGTCAATAACAAGAGGAATTTTGGAAACTATACAAACACATGGAAATTAAAGAATAGGCTCCTGAATGACCAGTGGGTCAACGAATAAATTAGAAAATGCTTTGAAACAAATGATAATGGAAACACAACATACCAAAACTTATGGGATACAGCAAAACCAGTACTATGGGGGAAGTTTGTAGCTTATCAGTGCCTACATCAAAAAACAGGAAAAACTTCAAATAAAGAACCTAAGGATGCATGTTAAAGAACTAGAAAAGCAAGAGCAAATCAAACCCAAAATTGGTAGAAGAAAATAATAAAGAATAAAGAGCAGAGCAGAAATAAATGAAATTGAAATGAAAAAAAATACAAAAGATCAATGAAACAAAAAGCTGTTTTTCAAAAAAGTTAAACAAAATTGACAAACCCTTAGCCAGACTAAGAAGAAAAAAGAGAAGATCTAAATAAAATCAGAAACAAAATAGGAGACATTACAACTGATACTGCAGAAATTCAAAGGATCAGTAGAGACTACTATGAGCAACTATATGCCAATTAATTGGGAAATCTAGAAGAAATGGACAAATTCTTAGATACATACAACCTACCAATTGAACTAGGAAGAAATCCAAAACCTGAACAGAGCAATAACAAGTAATGAGATCAAAGCTGTAATAAAAAGTCTTCCAGTAAAGAAAAGCCCAGAACCTAATGGTTTCACTGTTGAATTCTACCAAACATTTTAAGAATAACTAATACCAATCCTACTCAATCTGTTCCAAAAAACATAGGAGGAGGGAGTGCTTTCAAACTCATCCTATGAGGCCAGCATTACCCCGATCCCAAAACCAGTCAAAGACACATCAGACAAAGAAAACTACAGGCCAATATCTCTGAGGAATATTGATGCAAAAGTCCTCAACAAAATGCTAGCAAGCTGAATTGGAAAATATATTAGAAAGATTTTTCATCATGACCAAGTGGAATTAATTCCTGAGATTCAAGAATGGTTCAATATATGCAAGTCAATCGGTGTAATATATCATATCAACGGAATGAAGGATAAAAACCATATGATTATTTCAAGTGATGGTGAAAAAGCATTTGATACAATTCAACATCCTTTTATAAAAAACTGGGTGTAGAAGGAATATACCTCATCATATTGAAGCCATATGTGACAAACCCTCAGCTAGTATCATGCTGAATGGGGAAAAATGGAAATCCTTTCATCTAAGATCCAGAGCACAACAAGAAGGCTCATTGTCACCACTGTTATTCAACATAGTACAGGAAGTCCTAGCTAAAGGAGTCAGAAAAGAGGAAGAAATAAAGGGCATCCAAATTGGCAAGGCAGAAGTCAAATTATCCTTCCTTGCAGATGATATAATCTTCTATTTGTAAAAACCTAAATACTACACAAACAAACCTAGAACTGGTAAATAAATTCAGGAAAGTTGCAGGATGCAAAATCAGCATACAAAAATCAGTATGCTGATTTCTATATATAAAAATCAGTGTGGCATTTCTATATGCCAACAGTGAAAAATGTGAAAATGAAATAAAAAAGTAATGTCATTTACAATAGCCACAAGTGAAGTTAATCACCTAGGAATTAACCAGAGAAGTGAAAGATCTCTATAATGCAAACTATAAAACATTGATAAAAGAAATTGAAGAGGACACCAAAAAATGGAAAAATATTCCATGATTATGGATTAAAGAATCAATAATCTTAAAATGCCCATAAAACCCAAATCAATCTACAGAATCAATGCAATTCCTATCAAAATATCAGTGACATTCTTCTCAGAAATAGACAAAACAATACTAAGATTTATATGGAACCACAAAAGACCCAGAATAGCCAAAGCTATCATAAGCAAAAAACAAAACTGAAGGAATCACATTACCTGACTTCAAATTATACTACAGAAGTATAGTAGCTAAAACAGTTTGATACTGGCATAAAAACAAACACAGAGGCCAATGGAATAGAAAAGAGAAGCCAGAAATAAACCTGCACACCTACAGTAACTCACTTTCAACCCCCTGCACACCTACAGTAACTCACTTTCAACCCAGGTGCCAAGAACAAATACTGGGGAAAAAGACAGTCTCTTCAATAAATAGTTCACAGAAAACTGGATGTCCATATTCAGAAGAATGTAACTAGACTCCTCTCTCTCTCCATTCACAAAAATCAAATCAAAATGAATTAAAGACTTAAATCTAACACCTCACACTATGAAACTACTACAATAAAATGCTGGGGAAAATCTCCAGGACATTCGTCTGGGAAAAAAATTCTTGATTAATACCCCATGAGCACAGGCAACCAAAGCAAAAATGAGTAAATGGGATCGCATCAAGTTAAAAAGCTTCTGCACAGCAAAGGAAACAATCAATAAAGTGAAGAGACAACCCAAACAATGGAAAAAGTATTTGCAAATTACCCATCCGACAAGGGCTTAATAACCAGAATATATAATGAGCTCAGACAACTCTACAGGAAAAAAATCAAAATGGGCAAAAGATCTGAATAGGCATTTCTCAAAAAAAGACATATAAATGGCAAACAGGCATATGAAAAGGTGCTCAACATTATTGATCATCGGAGGAATGCAAATCAAAACTACAATGAGATATCATCTCACCCCAGTTAAAATGGCTTATATCCAAAAGACAGGCAATAATAAATGTTGGTAATGATGTGAAGAAAAGGGAACCCTATCCACTATTAGCAGGAATATAAATTACTACAACCACTATGGAGAACAGTTTGGAGGCTTCTAAAAAAAAAAACAAAAAATAGAGCTACCATATGATCCAGCAATCCCATTGCTGAGTATATACCCAAAATAAAGAAAATCAATATATTGAAGAGATATCTGCACTCCCATATTTGTTGCGGCACTGTTCACAATAGCTAAGATTTGGAAGCAACATAAGTGTCTATCAGCAGATGGATGGATAAAGAAAATGTGGTACATATACACAATGGAGTACTATTCAGCCATAAAAAAGAATGAGATCCTGTCATTTGCAACAATATGGATGGAACTGGAGGTCATTATGTTAAGTGAAATAAGCCAGGAACAGAAAGACATCATTTGTTCTCACTCATTTGTGGGATCTAAAAATCAAAACAATTGAACTCATGGACATAGAGAGTAGAAGGATGGTTACCAGAGGCTAGGAACAGGAGTGAGTGGGTGGTGGAGAGGCAGAGATTGTTGGTGGGTCCAAAATATTTATAAAGAATGAATAAAATCTCCTATTAGCACAACAGGGTGACTGTAGTCACTAACTTAATTGTACATTGTAAAATAACTAAAAGAATTAACCGGATTGTTTGTAACACAAAGGATAAATGCTTGTGGGGATGAATACCCCATTTTCCATGATGTGATTATTATACATTGCATGCCTGTATCAAAATATCTCATGTACCCCTATATAAACATATACCTCTATTAGGTACCCACAAAAATTAAAAAGAACACATAAAATTTTAAAAAAGAGTATGGCATTGTTTTCAGTTCATTCTGTTACACAGACAACAAATATTTTTTCAAGTTCTTATAATGTGTTTATCATTATGATTACCTTTTAGAAAGATATAGGCAGTATAGTACATATTCTTTGTCTTGAATGAGCTTATAAATTAATTGGTGACACACACATGTAAATTAAATAACAATAATTCAAGAAGTAGCTTGAGGCAATATTAGATTAAATTTTCATTTAGCAGTACAGAAAATAAATACAATGAGCTCAGAAGGCTATGAAGGCTATTAGTGAAGGCTGATGAAGAAAGAATTTTACCTGGGACATAAAGGATAAATAGAATTTAGATAAATAGTTTTACAATAAATGTGAGGGACCAGTAAGGTCACAACCTAAGCCAAAGTTCAGAGCAAAGGGTGCATGTATATATACAGCCAACAGCCAGCAAACCTGATCAAAGGGGAAGGTTTGGGTGTGGAGAACAGCAATGTTGCCCACAATTTTCTTTGTTGCAAGGTGCAGATAGTTGGCTCAAATGGGAACTGATAAATTCTTGTAACTTAAAACCTCAGTGCAGAACTTCCTTCAGAATTAAGAAAAACAGGACATCAGAGTAAGCTCAATGTAACTATTGTTGCAAATTGAATATTTTCTGGCTATTTAATACAAGCAGATGGGGGCTCATATTATTATTTCAGGGTGTGCTATGATTCTCCATCTCTCTGCTTTGCCCTTGTTTGTGATGTGACTTCAATTTGCAAATTGGTGTCTGCACATGATGGGGAAAATGGCCATGGATATTTCTGCTTTCATATCCACTTAGCTTAGAAACTGGATGGGAAAAAAATAACTTTCTCACAGCAACTGTATAACAATTTAGGAAAGAATGACTGGCTTATTATAGACCATGTACCCAAATAGAATACCTATTGTAGCTAGAGAGGAATAAAGCTACTAGGATTGTCTCAGAGTTCATCGTTTGCCCAAACCCTGTGATGGTTGTGAGGAATCATCAGGTGCACAGGCATTGAAGGAGGTGCATTCCCCAAAGGTAACAGAGATGCTAAACAGGAAAAAATTAGCAGATTCCACAATAACAACAGATCTCAACCCTCTTGGTAGGTTTCTCCAAGCAATATGTTAGAGATGTATAATATATCTTCATACTATGTGCTATCTATGAACTATGAATCTCAATTCTATTATAACAGTTTTTTAAATAATGTCTGGAATTTACAAAACATTCCCCAGGTTGCCCACGTATTCGGTCCTAGAAAGTGGGTTCACTTCTCTTTTCACCACAGTCCCAAATCATTATCGTAGTCAGACAATGGAGTGCATCAAGTGTTAGATAAGACCATTGTTCTTTATTATGTTTATATTTGATATTGGCATTGTTACCTAGACATCATTGTAGAAATTGACATTTGTATTTCATTTTTTTAAAATCCTGTATTTGTTCAAATTATCTATTCACAAAATAATCTGAGCCTTTCTTGCTTGCTTATGTTCTCATGGAGAAAACTAAGACAAGAGTATCCACATAATCTGAGCTTCTCTTTTCTCCCTCATCTCCACACTCTCATACCCTGCACACGTCAGCTGTCATATATCTACAAACCAAAACAGTCTGGAGAGTGTCAAAAGACCATGTGATTTTATTTCCCACCTTCTCCACCCACTATACACTTCTACTGTGTGAGTAAACAAAAATATCCAACCTCACTTTGGAATACTGAAGCATGTAACTAATTATGTCTATAAGATAATGCCGTCTGTCAGAGACACCTTTAGGAGGTAGTCATAAAGAATTACTAAAATCAGAACTTCAATGATGAGCCTGAAAAAGAATTGTGGTAAAATAGCATCAGAGTAAAAGTGGTAAAGAATTAAGAAAAACAGGACATCAGAATAAACTCAGTGTAACTATTGTTGCAAATTGAATATTTTCTGGCTATTTAATACAAGCAGAATGATGTATAACAACTGTAGCTTTACTTTCATATAAATAAAGCTGAAAATTCACTACAGCTTTGCAGCCACTGGCTGGGTACTTACAATTCATTTAGGGTATTTGCTTTGCCCAATAATAAAATTGGCTTATTCAGTGCATATGAATTGGCATGTTCCTTCAGGGCTTTTCTCTTTTTCTCCAATGTCTGCATCTATTTGCTTAGAAATTCCAGTGGGTTTGTGGGGAAGCCACTTTAAGAAGGTAAAGGAAGGACATGTCAGAAGAGTGAATGAACACAGTCTGCTGCACACAGTGGACCTAGAGTCCCACACAACTCATTTAAGCCCTTCTTATGAATGAGATCATCTGAAGGCTAAACCAAATGTTCTCGTTCAGAATGACGTACCCAAAGTGTTTCCAAAATTAACCCAGACCATGAAAGAAACCAAATCTGAGTTTTTGTTAGCTTTTCTTAAAACTTAATCTAGTTTGTCCTTGCTCTCACCATCAACAGGAGTAATTAGATCAATGTAAGAAAAGTGTGAAGTAAACATACTAAAGCATATATTTTTCCTGCTATTTGATTCATGCTTTTATTCTTTCTCTGTTGCTGTTCTTCAACATTCTGTCTCTTTAAAAATATGTACATGAATTAAAATGCACACTTTAAAAAATTACACAATACCAAATGAGAAGCGAAAGTCTCCTACCCAATCCCACAAATTCCAGTCCCTTTGTAAAGGGAAAAATAACTTTTAACTAATTCTGCTCTTACTCTTCTGGTAATCATCACCTAAATTCTAAGTGATATGTTTAACCTATAGATTGGAAAAATGGCTGTTAGGTTGATGACTGTAAATTTTTTAATCGTAACCATGACTTCTTGACTGAACACCAGTCTCGTAGAGGCAGCCGCCAGCTTGTATGTTCAATGAGCATTGCAAACTTAACACCCCTAAAACAGAATTGTAGATTCCATACCATTATCTGTCCCAAATTTAGTTCACCATGAGTCTCTCCAATTTCAATGACAATATGATCTAAAAGGGCGCTCAAATCAAGACCTAGGAGTCATCTCTGATTCTTCCATTTCCTTCTCCCTCTCTAGTCAATTAATCACCAAGCCACAGGAATGCTCTCTAACCAAAATATATCTTGAATCTTTCCCTTGTATCCATGTCTGTTCCACTTAATCCAAGCCACTACTGGTTGCTACCTGAACAACTGGAACAGTTAACTGATTTCCTTCCTTCAACTCTTATCCCATTTTAATCTATTTTCTATATAGCAGCCAGAGAAGTCTTTAAAATGTTATCAGATCCTAATCGTTTTCTGTTTAAAAACTCTTATACTCCACTTAGAATAAAAATCATAATGCCTAGTTGTGACCTACAGGACCCTGTGTGATCTGATTCTTGCCTTCCTCTCTTACCTCACTTCATGTCATGCTTCTATTTGCACCCTATACTCCAGTTGCATTAGGCTCCATTCCTGTCCTTTGAGCATGCCTGGAATGCTAATTTCCTAGTGTTTACCTGGATTCCTTCTCATCTTTAAGGTCTTAGTTTAAATATCGCTTCCTAAAGGAGCAACCTGTGTGTAACCCATTCTAACCCCCTTTCCCTTTGCTTTTTCAAGTGGGTATTGGAAAGATAAAGGCTTCATTTCTCAGCCTCCTTATGGCTAGTGGAGGCCATACTGCCGGTTCTGGCCCATGAGACATAAGCTGAAGTTGGCTGTGGTTTCTTCTATTTCATTCTTCCTCCCCGGAATGCAAACAGAAAGCTGGATGTACAGCAATTCCTGATAAGCAGGGCAGAACAGAGAGAAAAGAGCCTCGTTCCTTGCTGGCGTTATTAATAACACCACACTGACTGTGAACTGAAAAATCAAACTTCTTATTTCATGAGACAAATAAAAATTGTTTAAACCACTATTTATTAAGTTTTCTGGTAATCACAGATAAACATAATCCTAAGTGATACAACACTCACAGCAGTTTCTATCATGTTACCCTCTTGATTCACTCTGTATTTATCTAGATCAGAAATTATTTTGTTTTCTAATTTTACTAGTTTGTTATGTTTATCCCAGTCAACAAATAATTGTTGAATAAATGTTAAATACAGGAATATCAATAATTGTTACTTGATTGATATTAGATCATTTCATTTTACTCCTTAATAGGAAGGATGAAAGTTTAGATTACTATCCCGTAAATAATTTTGCTGTTATATTTAATTTCTTGTGGCTACCTTTTGACCTTAAATAGTATTTAAACTGAAATATTGGGGGCACTATTTCTTGATTCCATTATCTGAGATGAGAGAATCAACAATTGTGCATTCTCTTTCCACTATTTCCTAATTCCACAATTTTTATTTTGGCAGGATTTAGAATATTCATAATCTTTTCTGTATCTAAAATTAAGTCGTTCATGCTTTGCCTATGGATTGATTTACAAATTTAAAAATCAGCAATAATTTTGAAAATTATTATTTTATAGCTATTTTTCATTCTAAAACAGAGTTGCGTAAATCAAAATGTGGCAAACAAATTTTGTATATCTCTAACCTTGTCACTCAATTATTTAAAATAAGTGTAACATATACTTTTCAAAAACATGAAAGAATATAGAACACTAGGTAGAAAAAAATTACATATTATTTTAATAAGGTTTTAATTAATGGAAATGTAATCCAAATATGTAACTTTACATTTTCTTTTTTCTTTCTTTCTTGTTTTTTTTTTTTTTTTTTTTTTTTTTGAGACGGAGTCTTGCTCTGTCTCACCCAGGCTGGAGTGCCATGGTGTGATCTTGAATCATTGCACTGCAGCCTTTGCCTCTTGGGTTCAAGCAATTCTGCTGTCTCAACTTCCTGAGTAGCTAGGACTACAGGCATGTGCCACCACACCCAACTAATTTTGTATTTTTAGTAGAGATGGGGTTTCACCATGTTGGCCAGGCTGGTCTCGAACTCTTGACCTGAGGTGATCCACCCGCCTCGGACTCCCAAAGTGCTGGGATTACAGGCGTGAGCCACTGCACCTGGCCTAATTTTACATTTTCTAGTAGACACATTTAAAAAGTAAAAGAAACAAGTAAAATTAATTTGAGCATCTAACTTATTTAACTCATTATTATTTCATCATGTAATCTATATAAAAATTATTAAGATATTTTACATTCCTCCTTTCATACCAAGTCAGCCAAATTCAGTATGTATTTTATATTTACAGCACATTTTAATTGCAAAGCCATATTTTTGTTGGAAATGCTTGATTATACTTAAATTTTATAAAATTTAGATTGCATATAAGTTGCCCCAAATATACTTAGGTTATTAAACTTAACTTCAAATGTACTGAAATTAAATTAAATTAAAAATTCAATTCTTCAGTTAAACTAATCTCATTTTAAGTGCTCTATAGCCACATATGGCTATAGTATTGGACAGTATAATTATAAATTAACCAGTGTTCCCTTCGCTCTGTTCACCACACTGAATGACAAGATGCTGACATTTGCTGCTAGGAGGCTGCTACCCATTAGTAGCCCTAGCAGCATTTCTCTCCCTAGTTGAGTTTTGCATTGACAAAGATGAAGTTACATTTATTACAAAATCTGCTTGATCTCTTTGTTATTGTCATTATAATTGTGCCATCGATCAACAGTACAAAATATTGATGAAAGATGAGAATAAAGAGAAAAACTTCTTTCTCTGTTAAACTCAGTGCTTTTGGGGGAAAAAGGTAAATCACCAAAAGAAAAATTCTATTGACTTAGGGACAAACAAGATTATTGTAAATATTTGAGAAAGCATGTAAAAATATGAAATAATCTGTACTTTTGCTTGGTAAATTTCTTTAAGTACTTTCTACACTTTATAAAAAACAGAAACTTGAAACAATAAGCAATTTTTTGGCATCTATTGAGATAATCACATAATCTTCTTTCATTTAACTGTTAACCTAATTAATTGTGTCAAGAGTTTCACTTATGTTTTACTTTTATTTCTTCATGTTATTCCCTAAGTACAATGCTGAATTTAATTTGGAAATATTTTATCAGCATTTTTGCACTTGTTTGTAGTTTTATTTTTCTGTGCCATTCATGACTGGTTTTGACATTAGGATTATGCTAGGCTTTCAATAATCAATTTTTATGTTTGGTGTTCTCATTATTTTTCACTGCTAATCTGAAACATTTGCTCTGATTTTTTCTCAACCTAGAGTTTATCATGGGAGAAAAATGTAATACATATAATATTACATATATATTTTAGTTTATTCGATATATATAATTTTATATATATAGTTTGTTAATTATAATAATAATGAAATTATTCATTGTTTATGTTCCTTTTTATCATTTTAATCAATCATTTCAGAGATAAATACCTTAGAGTCTCCCATTGAGGTTCTGGTTTTAACAATTTTTGCCATCAATTCTTAGATTCTAAATCTTTTTAAAACTACTATTTGAACCAGAAATCTAATTACTGAGTATATATCCAAAAGAAAACAAATCATCTACCAAAAAGACACATGCACTCACATGTTCACTGCAGCACTATTCACAATAGCAACATGATGGAATCAATATAGGTGCCCAGAGACGGTAGATTAGATAAAGAAAATGCGGTGCATAGCATGGAATACCATGCAGCAATAAAAAAAAAGGCAGGAAATCATGTTCTTTGCAGCAACATGGATGGCCCTGGAGGCCATTACCCTAAGTGAATTGATGCAGGAACAGAAAACGAAATTATCACATGTTCTCACTTATAAGTGGGAGTTAAACATCAGGTACTTATGGACATAAAGATGGCAACAATGACACTGGGGACTACTAGAGGGGGGCAGAAAAGAGGGGGACAAGGGTTGAAAAAGTGTTGGATATTATGCTTGATTCCTAAGTAACAGGATAATTCATGTCCCAAACCTTAGTATTATGCAATATACCCAAGTAACAAACCTGCACATGTACCTCCAAAGCTAAAATAAAGGTTGAAAAAGAGAAAAAAAAAGAAATTTTTTGAAAATAAAATAAAATAAAATAAACTACCTTAAAAAAGTCTTCCTGGAGAATTGTACCTTTCTTCAAGATACTGTTCATTTTCCATGTAATGATTTTTGGTTATATTTCTCTTCCGTTTGATATCAATATTTTCATGACTTTTTTCTTAGAATTTGCCAAATCTTTTTAAGTTTTTTCTGTCTTGCATTTGTTTTAGATTTGTCTCATAAACAGCTTTTATAGATACATTTTGTTGTTACTATTTATTTATTCTTAGTATGATGACAAGCTGTGTTCTTCTCAATCGATTGCCTCAGTTTTCCTCAGATACATATGTTATATCTATACTACATACGATATACTATAATAAAAGAAACATTTTCTTTTTTTCTTGCAATTGCCTAGAATGTCTAGGAAAAGACTAATATCATCTAAAACACTGTCTAAATATTGCTAATTAATCGATATCCTGCTTTAACAGTTAGAATACTTTTGGCTACAAGTAATAGATTATCTGGCTAACACTACTGAAATATAAAGTCTTTTATTTCAACAAAAAGAGTTAGGTTAAAAAACAAAGTTTGCCCACTGGTGGATAAAATTGAAAACTAAGTATCATAATTGAGTAACCACAGCCAATCATATCTTTCTTTTATTATCTTTTTCAAATTCAACAGTAATTACAACAGACTATTAAAATAATCCAATTTTACAACCAGATCACTACATTCTTAGTTATAAAGTTTTTTTTAAATTTCAAAAAAGGACCTATATTCAATTTTTCTCACTTAAAATATTATATATTAGTAACATTTTAACAAGTTGGTGAGAACATAGTTTTTATACCACTAATAAATAAAAAAAATTGTTTATTTAAAATCATAAAAAAGGAATCTGTTTACAGGAGGTTGCAAGGTTGCTTTGTGGTTGAATTATGCCGAGAAGGACCCAGGCTTTTTTTGTTTTTCTAGTCTGCTATCCTTTGTGCTTTAGCTATGCCTCTTACCATGGTGGCAGAATGGTTATTGAAGTTCCAATCATCATGTCATCATATAATAACATCCTAAGGAAAAAAAAAAGAGGGAGGGGGAATAAAGCTTTCCTTCTGCATCTTTCTCCTTTTACAAGAGAGAATAATCCTTTGCAGCATCCCCAACAGTTTTCTGTTTGTATCTCATTACTCAGAACAGAGCAACATGCCACCTCTGTCTGCAGGACAAGTAAAGAAAGTAACTTTTTCAGCCTCTATACTTGGAGATGAGCATGGAAAAGGGAATTGGGAATGGCTAATGATTGAAAATTAACAGTTTTCTAGCTCGCTACTCTATTTTTCTTTTAATCAATTAATATATGTATCTTTTCCATCTTTTCTTTGTGATTCCCAATGTTAATGTCCGTTCTCCCTTCACAAGACTTAACATTTCTACCTAAATGCACTTTTAATGTTTTCCTACTGAGGACATCCCTGACTCCCTAAGCACATCCCAGCCATTCCCTTTTAGCTTGCTTGGCTTTATTTTGTGCCATTACTTTGAGGGAAAATCTCAGTCTCTATTTCTAGTATTAACCACAGATGACCACTACATTCCAAATGGTTTATTACATAGATATCTTGAATCACTTAGTTAAAAATAGTATCACTTGAGATCAGACTCTCTATTCTCATTTTCTTTCTAAAAACACACTTAAATCCTCATTTTTCTATGGATACTTTTTTTTTTCAATCCTGGCAATATCAGATTAATCAAATCCCCTTTGACCATTCCCCCACCAGAGCAGAAAGAAAGAGTCAAGGGTTAAATCTTCTTCTCAGCCTCTGACTGTGGTAGAGTTGACATTTGGAGGGTGTCATATTAGCACATTTATTCTTACATAAAAGAGATTCTGATTGAAACTAAATTTGGATTTAGACATAGGTGGGTGTATCTGATGAACTGGTAATAGCACTAGCCTGAAGGCATGTGATCTGAGGATGGGGAAGAAGGCAAAGTCCCCTCTATTACAAAATCACACTCAAAATGAACGATTATAACAGTCTGTATGTGCCAGGGGCCAACTCCTCCCTGAATTAACTTCCATGTAGAATACAACGTCTCCTAAAGGAAAAGTAATAGAAATGTGTCAGTTTGAAGCGCATGTGCGTGTGCACACACACACTCACACACACACAAAATCTCAACAGTATGCCCAATAATAATTAGGAACTTAGACCAACAAAACACTTTTTCAAAGAATAGTATTTATTGCTGAATTTGTGAAATTGTTTATAATTGTTGTGCATAGCAATAATTAAAGAAAGAGTTGCTTTTATTCTCATTTCTAAATTCTCTGCAAATAATGCCCCCTCTGCTTATTGCCTGTACTTGGAGCAGATCATACCTACTGCTTTACTCTTGGAATGCCACTGGGAAAAACAAATATTTTTGGTACATTCACCTTGTGCCAAGAATTGCCTCAGTGCTTTATTAATATAGATTATATTCTAATAATATTTTTGTATTTTTCATTATGATGAAAAACTTGGGCTGAGGGTAATGAAACAAAGCTTGTGAGGTAATTGGAAAAACAAATATAATTAAATTTAGATCCATCAGGTTCCAAAACCCATGCTTTCTGGTGGATGCCATCTAGCTTATAGGAGGATGTAAAGAGACTTGGATTCCAGTCTCAAAGCTTATATACCTGATCTCAAAAAGGGCAGGCTAGAGTGAATTGATACCTAAAGGACTTCTTAGCTAAACAATTGAGCTTTCTTGTATTGTGTGCTCTCTAAGGGCCAGACATTGAGCTAAGTAATTTGCCTTATATTTTCTGTGTTAAAAAAAACTAGTGAAGTAGGTGAGGAAACTAAGATAATAAGAGGGTAAATAACATGCAGAAGAAACTCTAGTATTGGCAAATGGCAGGACTGGGATTTAAAGTCAAACCTGTCTGACTCATGAGGACACATTTTTTTTTTAAATTATACTTTAAGTTTTAGGGTACATGTGCACATTGTGCAGGTTAGTTACATATGTATACATGTGCCATGCTGGTGCGCTGCACCCACTAACTCGTCATCTAGCATTAGGTATATCTCCCAATGCTATCCCTCCCCCCTCCCCCCTCCCCACCACAGTCCCCAGAGTGTGATATTCCCCTTCCTGTGTCCATGTGATCTCATTGTTCAATTCCCACCTATGAGTGAGAATATGCGGTGTTTGGTTTTTTCTTCTTGCGATAGTTTACTGAGAATGATGATTTCCAATTTCATCCATGTCCCTACAAAGGATATGAACTCATCCTTTTTTATGGCTGCCTAGTATTCCATGGTGTATATGTGCCACATTTTCTGACACATATTTAACCTAAAATGCTTATATAGTTTGAAGCAATTGTTCTCAATTAGGGATGCATGTCAGAATATGCACAGTGAAAGAGCGGAGTTTTCCTAAAGCATATTCAATGTTATTAAATTAATGTTTACTCACATTTCCCACATATATTTGTTCTTATAGTATAAATTCCTTAAAACGGTTCTCATTGTTAATATTCACACGAAAGGAGATAATCAATCTAAATAAAATCAGAAGACTACCCTAAAACTTAAAGTATAATTAAAATAAATAAATAAATTAATTAATTAATTATTAAAAAAATCAGAAGATGGGGGTAGGGGATGTTTAATTTTCTGCAGATTTTTAAAAATCACAATGAATAGACCAAAATTTTCTAGCCCTGAGTACGAAGAAGTGAGAGTGCAGAAGCAAGGTAGGAGTGATATGGGGAAGACTCCTCATTGAATGTCTTTCCTCAGAGAGAAACCACACCTGCCTCAGCCAAGCAAGTCAAGCGTCTGTCTTTCTAAAATGTTGGCAGTCTTGGTATTTCTGCCTTTCTTGCAATTGCATGTGGTTGTCCTATCATATGGTTATGCTACAGCAATAAAAAGATAGCTCTATCTTCATGGAGCATATGATCTTTCAGGGAAGCTAAGAGACCATTCTCAGATCTTGTCTCCTCTCGGCAGCTGAGTGGGAAATCATTAATTAATACTCAATTCATGGAGAACGTACTTGCTGATGTACACTACTGGCCAGAAGCCACAGCAAGCTTTTCTCACCTCTGAGAAAAAGCTGGCAAAGAATGAGACACCAAAGTCTAACTTTGCCTACTTCAAGTGTTGCCAGGGTACAGCTCTGTTTGCTTCCAAATGAACACAAGCTCATAAAACCTATTTCTGTCCTGCAGCACTTAAGCGTGTGTAATTTATTAAGAATCTGTCTGGATTGGATGATTGGATTGGAGAAATAGAAGTGAGAATGGAGAGGGAGAAAGGGATGCAAGGGTCATAATGAAGGAAAAACAGAGTATGTAGCGACTGACTAAATGTGGAATTCAAGGAAGAAACAAGGTTCAAAATAGAATCCAGGTTTTCTCCTGAGTGGTTTGGGAATGGTTATAACTTGATAAAAATATTAGCCAATAAGACCATTTGAGTGGTACTTTAATCTGACAAGGATGCCTACATGGAAATATGAAAAGAAATATGTTCAACTTTGCCAATTAGAGTGGAAGGTGGCATTTATCCTCTTTTTAATTTGAATGGCTATAGAAACCTTTCTTTCCTAGCAATCTTTCTTTTTGAGATGGGGCCTCACTCTGTTGCCCAGGCTGGAGTGCAGTAGTGCAATTGTGGCTCACTGCAGCCTTGACCTCCCAGCCTCCCTAGTAGCTGGGACCAGAGGTGCGCACCACCATGCCTGGCTAATTTTTTATTTTTTGTAGAGATAGAGTCTCCCCATGTTGCCCAGCCTGGTCTCAAACTCCTGGCCTCAAGTGATCCTCCTTCCTTGGCCTTTCAAAGTGTTGGAATTATGTGTGAGCCACTGTGCCCAGCCTTCCCCCACAGTCTTGAATCCCATGATAAGCCACTCAGTAATAGGTGTGATTGTAGGTACTAATAGAGAACAAGTGGAAATTTTAGGCAATTCTTTATAGGATTGCTGTTCTTCTCTTCTGCTACCTAACGTTACTGAGTGCTGCTTTGTAACAGACATCATTGTAAATCTTACAACAAACATCTAATACAGGAGCAATAATCATACCTGTTTTTCTTGGGAAAAAACTGAAGCCCAGAGCCAGAAGTTATATGCAGGCCATTTGGATCTAGAGACCTTGTTCTTAACCCTTGCACATACTGCCTTTGCCTTCACAGACAGCACTGACTTCTGGAGATGTTGTCAGGAACAAGCAGCCCAGCCACCCAAGACAATTCTTGTTCCCTGCTGGAAGTTCAGTGGTGACATAAGGCTTGCTTGACCCCCAACTTAGCATTCTAGAAGCCAAACACAGTCCTAATTTGCTATCAAAAACTTTATAATGATTGTGGCTATTATTGCCAACAAAATCTAGGAGCTCCAATTTACGGGAGACAGTGCCCAGTAAAAGACCCCACTCTCCAGATTCAGTAGAACAGCACAGGTTTCTCAGAGTGTGTTTCTGCATCAGGAGGACTGGGCACCCAATCACCCAATGTTACAGATCTTTAGCAACATAGATCTTTCAGTGTACACACACACAGACACACACACACACACATGCTCACATGTATAGGTTTGGAGATTTTCTCAAGGTACATCTACAGAACTAGGGTTTCTAGCCCTCTCAGGGCATTCTATAGAGGCCCTGGTGTTGTGCAGACCACCTGGTAAGCACGCCACCATGATGAATAATCCTTGAGGACGCTCATGTCTAATTACTGACAATTGCTCTTAGTTAGGGTTTCCTGAACCCATCAGAGTTCCTACTAATATTGAACCTCAAGGAAAATACAATCTAACATCTCCATAACTTTTCTTCTGAAACCTACTCAATTCCTATATAAATGTTCTCACCTTGCTGACCTTCCCACCAACGTATTTGGAGCTTAGTTAATTAAGGAATTTGAAGATGGTATTTGTTTCCCAGAACAAAAAGGTATCTAATTGCTTCACATCCACATAAGAAAAAATAAAACCCACAAAAACAACAACAACAAAACACATTCAAGAAATCCTTCCCAAAACAAGGAATGTCCATCTATAAATGATAGAAGCCATTGGCAAATTTGGCATGGTTATTTGTACAATTAGCAAATAATTCTTAAACTTTCTCTTACTGCACTCACTCTACATAGGAATGGAACTTAAACAAGGTATGAGATTATGCCACCACAGTTTATTAGGAAACCCTTCCTTAGAGTTATCCTAAACCTATGAATAATATAGTTTCTTATAATAATGAGAAACAATAGAGCCTCAGCTAGAGCCATCTAATAACAGTTCAGTAAATATATATAAAATATCCGTAAGAGCCAGGCACATGCATGCAATGATGGGAGTATTGTCTTAGTCTGTTTGGTGTTGCTATAACAGAATACCTGAAGCTGGGTATTTTATAAAGAAAAGACATTTATTTGGCTCCCAATTCTGGTGGTTGGAAAGTCCCGGATGAGCAGCCACATCTGGTGAGGGCCTCACTGCTTTCTGGTAGTGGGCATGTGCCAAGAGAAGAGACCAAACATGAGAAGGAACAGCCCACTCTCACAATAACCAATGCAGTCCCGAGAGAGCTAGAACTCACTCCCATGATATGGCATTAATCCATTCTTGAGGAATCTGTCTCCATTACCAAAACACCTCCCACTAGGCCCCGCCTCTCAACACTGCCACATTAGAGATCAAATTTCAACATGAATTTTAACAGGGACAAATTGCATCCCAATCACAGCAAGTTTGCAGATGAAGACATTATTCTAGCCCATCAGGAAAAATGTATTCATACCCATCAGGATAGAACACATGGACACAGGAAAGGGAACATCACACACTGAGGCCTGTCACTGGGTGGGGGGCTAGGGGAGGGATGGCATTAGGAGAAATACCTAATGTAGATAACGGGTTGATGGGTGCAGCAAACCACCATGGCACGTGTATACCTATGTTACAAACCTGCAGGTTCTGCACATGTATCCCAGAACTTAAAGTATAATTTAAAAAAAAGAAAAAGAAAGAGCAGAAAATAACAAATCTTGAGCCAGGAAATGGGAAAATTAAAACTCATGGATTGCTGGTAGAAATGTATAATGATGCAACCCCTATGAAAAACAGTATGGTAGTTCCTCAAAATATTAAACAGAATTATCATAAAGTGCAGCACTTTTACTTCAGGGTATATACCTAAGATAATTGAAAAGAACTCAAACAAATATTTCATAACCCCATTGTTCATAGCACCATTATTTACAATAACCAAAAGGTAGAAGAAGTGCAAGTGTCCATCAATGGAAGAATGGGTAAACAAATGTGATATATACCTAAAGTGAAATATTTTTCAGTCTCAGAAAAGAAGTAAATTCTTTTTTTTTTTTGAGACGGAGGCTCACACTGTCACCCAGGCTGGAGTCCAGTGGCGCAATCTCAGCTCACTACAACCTCTGCTGCCCAGGTTCAAGTTATTCTCCTGCCTCAGCCTCCCAAGTAGCTAGGATTACAGGCACGTGCTACCATGCCCGGCTAATTTTTTTTTTCTTTTGTAGCTTTAGTAGAGATGGGGTTTCACCATCTTGACCAGGCTGGTCTTGTACTCCTGACCTAGTGATCCACCCACCTTGGCCTCCCAAAGTGCTGGGATTACAGGCATGAGCCACCGCACCTGGCCAGAAAAGAAGAAAATTCTGACATGGTACAGCATAGATGAACCTTGAGGACATTATGCTAAGTGAAATAAAAGATTCAAAAAAGAACAAATACTGTATGATTCTATTTACCTAATGTACCTAGAGTAATCAAGGTACCTTATGATTATGCTAAGTGACATTATGCTAAGTGAAATAAAACAGTCACAAAATAACAAATACTGTATGATTCTACTTACCTAAGGTACCTAGAGTAATCAAATTTATAGAGACATGAAGTACAACAGTGGTTGCCAGATAATGAAAGGAGAGGGAAGTGGGAGTTGTCATTTAATATGTATAGAGTTTTAGTTTGGGAAGATTTAAAAGTTGTGGAGATACATACATGGTGGTAATAATTGCATAACAACATATATGTTCTTAGTGCCACTAATCTGCACACTTAGAAATGGTTGAAATGATAAATTGATGTTATTTAATTTAAAAATTTAAACTAAAAGGAACATTTAGTCTTCTATGGGAGAAAGACTTATGAACAAGCAATTATGTAACAGTCCAGTGACTGATGAGACAGAGATGTGCAGCATCATTGCTGCACCCCACATCCACAGACTGCCTGTGCTAAACATGTTCCACAAGTAGTCATTTTATTTAAAGTCAGAAAATTAAAAAATCATTTTGAAATAAGCTCCACTTAGCCCATTGTGATTCAGTCACTTGTACCCCTGAGCCCTAGCAGTTCAAAATCAGATAACAAAAGTAGAAAAATTTTCCAAAGCCACAGTCTAAAAGGACAGAAAATATTTAGAAGATTGAAGTCCCCTCTGCAACACACACACACACACACACACACACACACACACACACACACTCCAATTCCCAGAGTAGGTAAAGCTTTCACAGAGTAGGGGATGAAGAGAAGGGAAGCCAAAGGAACGCAAGAGTTAAAGTCTAGACACTGAAGAACTGGCCTGACTTTGTCAGACATGGATAGTTAAACAGGTTAGGGAGAAACAGGGAGCAAATAAGAGCTAAGTCAGTGGCCAGATCAGGTGTTAGTGCTTAGAAATACTGCAGTCTTCATTAAATGATAACTGCACAGCACCTGCCCTGAAGCACTGCCTCTGTTGCCCTTCTCATTGACAGTAGATAGGAGATTACCTATTGAAAGTCTAGCGGGAATGATGCCTATGTGCTTTAAAAACTTACTTAACCTCCATCCTATCTACCATACATAGAATAATCTCCCTTTCAATGGTCCAGAACACTTGTATCTCTCTAGAAAAGAGAAAATGGCAGACCTCTGGGCAATAGATGGTGATCTAGAAAGGAATGAAAACCCTTGCCTGGCCTAAGACACAATAGGTGGATCCAGCTCATGCTCTCCCATCAACCTGGGACAGTGTTGGAACAGAGATCAGCTTACTTTTACAGTCAATAAAATGTAATTAGAAATCTAAAGTGTCAAATACTAAAAATCCAAGAATCACACATTAAAAATTCAAGCCAAAATTTTATGGAGTTTAGAAAAATATGATAATATTAATGATTAAATAATTAAATCCATGTTAAGGCACTTCTGGACAGGAGGATTAAAAGAGATTCCCCCACACACAAAGAGGCAATATAACCAAGATCATGGGTGTGATTCCTATGACTCTTACTTAGTCAGACATGTCTGTAGGCACAAAGTCTTAGGGCACAGAGGAGCAGGGGTCACAGTTAGGACCATAGTCAGTTGGAAGAAATCAGTACAGAAATCCGGACAAGTATCCACGGTGCATATCAAAACAAATCCCCTGAAACATTTTCAACCAGCCTGCCCAAATTTACCCTTAGGAGCTCTGGTCACAGAATTTCCTTTTCTGGAATCAGGAGGAAAAACAGAAAGCAATCAGGCTGGTATGTCTAGCTCCCTAAAACTCAAAACAAGGGTCAGAGTCATGCAGCCTTGGTACCTCAATACTTTGCTCCTCATTAAAACAGGTTAGCTTAATGTAAGATAATGGAACACCCTTCACCTATTGATTTTGTTGCATCATTAACTGAAATTATCCCTGGGCAAATATGTGTCCAATGTATTTCCTATTATTGGCATGTTACCCAGTAGACTCAACTTTCTCTGGATTCCAACTCTCTTAGCAATAACTTAATGGTAACATCACGATGTCTCATTGATTTTTAATGAGAGTCATCTTCATGTGATTCTTCCTGAGTCCATTATTAATTCTTTTTCTTTTCTTGTGGCTGTTCTTTCCCTTCTCTGTACCTACTCCAAATTATTAACTGTCTCATGATCCCAAATGAAAACAAATGACTAGAAAAAAAGTTTTGCTTGAGTAGATCTTTTCCTATGCGAATACTAACTAGGGAGCAGCCCCTACTACCACCCAATTCTAGAAATAATTGGGATTAGTCTACTATATGTTGGCGCCACTCCACCAGTAGGATACTCTTACTGTTCAAGTACAAAAAGACATAATATTTTATAGTTTTGCAATAATGCCTGAATATATTTAAAAAACTATTGATGCCCAATGAGTTGGATCACCTAAGAATCAAACGTTTATTAGCTCTAGGTGAAAGTGAATGTTGCATTAGAACTATTGGAATTGTCCACCTGTGAAAGCTACAGAGATTAAGCAAGGGACTGGGTACTCAGATTAATCAAGGAGTGTTTGCAATAGAAAAGTTTTCTCCCTCAGGAGTAACACTTATCTACGGATAATACGTAGTTAGCAGTTATTAAATACTGTGTCTGAGAAATAGAAAGAGTATGTATTTCTGCCCCTAAGTAGTTTGCAAATTTACACGTCTTAGAAAATGGCTAATACTTTTTAAATTACTTTTAATACAAATTATTTGCAGATCTTTACATCTCAAAAGAGGTTAAGAATCTAAAGTCAATTCATAGGCAGTAAAAATATGATAAAAATGAAAATATCATAAATCATTCATAAAAAGTACAATATACATTGTTTCATACTATTTTTTTAGAGACAGGGCCTCACTCTGTGTCCAAATGTCCTTTTTTTATAAAGACATCAGTAACATCAGATTAGGGCCCACCCTAATGACCTCACTTTAACTTGATTACTTCTGTAAAGATCTACAAGTAAATTTCCAAATAAGATCACATCCTGAGGTAGTAGTGAGGCTTAGGACTTCAACATAAGAATTTGGGTGAAGGGAGGCAGTTCAACACATAATAAGTATTGTATCCCTCCCAAAAAATATATAGATATAATATATATAATATTGATATATATCATGTTTATGTATACATGTCATGTATATATATGTATGTATGTGTGTGTGTATATACATATATATATATATCAGCATGAACCTTAGGAATGTAGGCAAAGCTCCATTTTGCAAATGTTTTATCTTAAAGCCTTGGCTATATTCTGCAAAGCATTTCTTTGTGTATCTTCAACAGAACCAAAGTGAAGGAGAATCACAATTAATTACTCTGAAACTGATGGTTTGCCTAAAATTTCTCTATTACTACCCAATTTGCCCCCAGCAATACTTTCCACAACCAGTGTCAAACAAAGGCTATTAAGACCCTTCTTCCTTTCTTCCTTCTCAACTTTCTTCAAACTTCATATTTACACATTACTTGATGAGTAACAGTTTAGACAAAAAATTGACTTTTTAAATGTAATTTTTCGCTGTACTATTAAAGGAAATTTACTTATTGCTATATACTATTTCCCACTCCATGTTGCCAAGGTGTTTAGATCATAGTATGTTACATATATTATTTTATGTAAAGTAACTGCTGTTTGGTTTAACTATTTGTAGCCTAACATAATTCTTGCTTATAGGTAGGTACTTTGATATATTGTAGCAGCATTTTAGAAATTAATTAGGGGTCCTTGGCATGATATAAAACACATTACAGTTTTTCTCCTTTAAGATAATAGAAAATAAACTTTTGGTTAGCATTTCCATGAAGAACTTCTGGTTTTTAAAAATTGTTTACTGATATTAAGAGGAAATGTCAGTATTTCTTGACTAGTGAGATGATAGAAATGTAGTAATTGAACTGTAATTTCGTGAAACTGATTTTATGAAAACTCAGGCAGTGCTTTCAGCTTAGGCTAAGCTAAGCTTTTGTATCTGTGCACCTCAAAAATATGTCAACATATGTCAATATGTTTTTGAGGTGCATAAATACAAAAGAGCCAA
Organism: Pan troglodytes; assembly: GCF_028858775.2. Lineage (NCBI taxonomy): Eukaryota > Metazoa > Chordata > Mammalia > Primates > Hominidae > Pan > Pan troglodytes. The sequence continues at coordinate 70,799,399 of NC_072402.2, forward strand.
ACATTTGGGAACACTAGTTACATGATAGCACTCAATATGGAAAGAGGGGAAGAGAGGCAGGGCTTCATCAGTAAATGTTAGGTCACAGGGGGCCTTAGGATCCAGGCTAAGGGGTTGAAAAGTTACTGATAGGCAATAGCGGGTCACTGGTTTTTTTAAAGAGGAAATCTAAAAAGTTTGCTTGGGTGATAGAAGAGGAGGTCAAAAACAAATAGAACTTGACCATTGTGGCTTCTTTTAAATAGAAATGAGTTTAAAAGACTTGGTTAAAAATTCTCAGTTGCCCCCTACTGGTAAGGAAGGGGTGATACAACACAGATTTGATCAACTCCTGTGCAGCTGGAATAAAGCATGGAGGAAACCCTCTTCCTCAGAATGAAATAATGCCAAAAATATATTCAAGCAAAATTATCCCAACAGTTAAGAGCATTATTCTCTGAAAAGTAGCCAATATGCAATAAAAGTTCAGATGGAGGACTCAGAATGAGAAGAGAGATTTCTTCAGTGATTAGAGAATATCAGCTGAGTTAGGAACTTGTGGAGAAAGGAAAAATATAAATCTTCATTTTAAACACCTTCAGAAATCTGAAAATGGTTTGTAAATGTTTTTATAGTCTTTCACTTCAATTAGCTTTCAAGATAAGCCAAGTTGGAAGCACTGCATTAGAGTGCAGTTCAAAATCCCTCCTAAGAACTGTGCACGTATAGCCATCACAAAGTATACTTATGAAGCAAATAAAGTTTATAATTTGAACTTTGAACAAGGGAGAACAAGGTAAAACTCTGTTTCAATTTCTTAGAAAGAGCTTCACTGTTATATTACATCAGAAGATGAATCCTCTCCAGCAACCCTCAGGTTCTCCGGCTGTATCTTCTCTTCTCTACTTTGCCTTCCTCTTCCAAGATGTTTTATTTAGAATAAAATGACATGGAACAGGAATGGCTGAAAGTTTGGCGATGATGAGGTAAGAGAGAAGCATTATATTACCCACCCCCCTGCAGCAAGTTTTCATCAATTGTTTTAGGCAATTTGCTAACCAGTGTTGAAAATAACCAGCTATGTGTTCATTTAGATCAATCAATCAATCAATGCCTCCGTCCCTCAGTTTCCACATCTATAAGATAAAGAGGATGAAAAACATGGTTTTAGTGTCCATTCCAACTGTAAATTCAAAAGCATCACTAAGAATTGTAGAGTCGAATGTAAGTTGACCCTAACTCACCACCCTACCTCACCACCACCCATTCTACAGAAGAAGAATTTGAAGCGTAGAAACTTCTTGTGGTTTGTTTTTTTTATCCTTGTAGCAGAAATTGAACTGGAATCAAGACTGTGTGCTTATGGTTATTCCTACTCAATTCTAATTCATTTTTATCTGAAATAGAAAAGACAGCCTATATGTCAGAGAGGCAAGAGCTTTGAATCTGCACAAGTGACCAACTTTTCAAAACCAAATAATTTTTTTCCAGTCCTAATGATTTTTAAACTTACATGTATTATTCTATGGTCCTATGTATTTAAACATTTCTGCTATTTTTGTTCATTAATCGATTGAGTATTACATACATTATTTTAGGATTCTAGATCTCTTAAATAGACTTTTTTTACCTCTCAAATATACCCACCTTTGTACTTCTACTCTTCACCTTAAGAAAATTACCCACTTTCTCTCACACATATTATTTTGATCTTTTGTTTCTTAATTTAAAATCAACAAATTTAATGGTTGTGAAAGTTAAATTTGCCAAAGATATTACAATATAATTCTTAAGTTGAAAAAAGTTTCAATAGGTAAGACTGTTTCCAAATGCAGAAGTATGTGTATGGGACATTGGAGGAAGGAAATGGGTGATAAAATAACTTGGAATAAATGATTTTACAAGGAGGTGTCTACAGAAATACAGAAAACCTTGTGATAGTTTGCTCAGAATGATGGTTTTCAGCTTCATCCATGTCCCTACAAAGGACATGAACTCATCCTTTTTCATGGCTGCATAATATTCCATGGTGTATATGTGCCACATTTTCTTAATCCAGTCTATCATTGATGGACATTTGGGTTAGTTCCAAGTCTTTCCTATTGTGAATATTGCCGCAATAAATATACGTGCACATGTGTCTTTATAACAGCATGATTTATAATTCTTTGGGTATATACCCAGTAATGGGATTGCTGGGTCAAATGGTATTTCTAGTTCTAGATCCTTGAGGAATCACCACACTGTCTTCCACAATGGTTGAACTAGCAAGGACAGAAAACCAAACACAACATGTTCTCACTCATAAGTGGGAATTGAACAATGAGAACACTTGGACACAGGGTGGGGAACATCACACACTGGGGCCTGTTGTGGGGTGGGGGGAGGGGGAGGGATAGCATTAGGAGAAATACCTAATGTAAATGAAGAATTAATGGGTGCAGCACACCAACATGGCACATGTATACATATGTAACATACCTGCATGTTGTGCACAGGTACCCTAGAACTTAAAGTGTAATTTAAAAAATAAATAAATAAATAGATACAGAACGCCAAATTACAGGCATCTGTGGTAATAAGCTAGCTAGATGGTACGATGTTCATCTATCATTTTTACCAAGCCAACATTCAATTCCTCTTCTGAAAACAGTACCACATTTTCATTTGAATAGCTCTTCCCTCCTTCATTCTTAGTGTCTGTAGTTAAAAAATTCCATGGTAAGTCTTATGTGTCAGGTCTGGCCAATTACAACACTGCATCCTTCATCACAGAAGAGGTGATCCCAAGATAAGCATGTAACTCAAGACAGTGAAGTGTTAAATCTCTATTTTTGCCTCAACTCCACAACTTATCTAATTCTATTATTGTCTGAGTTGCTTAAAGTTACTTAGTTCATTTTTTCTCCTTTGAAAAGACTTTATGATTGTATAATCTATCTCGTTAAATCGTTCTGATGATAAAATGGGTAAATACACAACTTATGAAAATGTTTCTAAGCAGGTTACGTTACAAAAACATATCCAATTATAATATGTAAAACTGGAATCACAAAATACATGCCCAACATATATTGTGCCATTATAGAAATACAATCTAAATGTGATTTATAAGCCAAAATGCAAAATATAAACAAAAGGTGATGGTGATAACATCTCAGCAAGTTTGCTTCTAAGCACCAGGGCATGAGTATACTGAAATTGAAGAAAAATTTATATTATCTGAGCCTATTCATTTATTTAGTTTTTCAAGGATTTGTTGAACACCACTATGTCTCATGCACTTATTGGGGTACAAGTGAAGGCAACATTGAAGACGTAGATAATATAGATAGATATAGATAATATAGATAGATATAGAGACAGATGGTATAGATAGATGACATAGATACAGAGCAGCAAAAAGGGAAAAACGTTATTTAACACAGACACATCTCTCTTATCACACATATGCAAAAGTAAACAGGATCTAAAAGGCTATAGCTACTTCTACCTTCCACAGAAAATTATATTAGGGAAAGAAATCCTTCAATAAAAATCTTAGTTGGGCAATCATAAAAGGAAATGTCTTAATTTCAAAGTTCCTATTGATGGTTTTTACTGGTATATGATTGAGTCTTCAAGAGACATCTCTTTGTTGATCAAAATATTTTAAAGAATTTGAAGATATAGCAAGGTTAGGTTAGGATCATCATAGTGAGAGCCACTCTGTAATGGTGCTCATTGTGCGGCAGGCACTTATTTAAGCCTTGCACTACTATAACTCTTTTTGTGTACACAACGACCCTCTGGGAAAGAGGTACTATGATTATTCTTCATACTTTGAGTAACCATAGACATCGTCATTCCATAGCATTCTTGTTTTTAACCAGTACTTTGGGTGGCCTGTTTACAGATGACATGATCATTTATGTAGAAAACCCTACATACTAGACAAAAAAGGAACCTATTTTGATGAATAAATAAATTCAGTAAAATTGCAGGATACAAAATCAACATACACATTTAGTCATGTTTCTAAACATAAACAACAAACTATTTTTTAAAAAATTAAGGTGGCTGGACACAGTGGCTCACGCCTGTTATCAGCACTTTGGGAGACTGAAGCGAGCAGATCGCCCAAGGTCAGGAGGTCAAGTTCGAGAGCAGCCTGGCCAACATAGTGAAACTTCACCTCTAATAAAAATACAAAAAAAAAATTAGCCAGCCAAGGTGGCGCTGTAGTCCCAACTACTAGGGAGGCTGAGCAGGAGAATCGCTTGAACCCAGGAGGCAGAGTTTGTAGTGAGCTGATCTCATACCACTGCACTCCAGCCTAGGTGACAGAGTGAGACTCCGTCTCAAAAGTATATACATAGAAAATTTATAAAATAAAAAATAAGGTAACAATCCCATTCACAATAGCAACAAAAACAATAAAATACTTAGGAATAAACTTAACCAAAGAGGTGAAAGACTTGTACTTTGAAAATTATAAAACACTGTGAAAGAAATAAGACAGACATAAATGAAAGACATTGGCCAGGCATGGTGGCCCTCACCTGTAATCCCAGCACTTTGGGAGGCCGAAAGGGGTGGATCACTTGAGGTCAAGAGTTCAAGACCAGCCTGGCCAACATGGCGAAACCCCGTCTCTACTAAAAGTACAACAAAATGAGCTGCGCATGGTGGCGTATGCCTGTATCCCTAGCTACTCAGGAAGGTGAGAGAGGAGAATCACTTGAACCTGGGAGGTGGAGCTTGCAGTGAGCCGAGATCATACCACTGCACTCCACTCTGGGTGACAGAGCAAGACTCCATCTCAATAAATGAATGAATGAATGAATGAATGACAATGTTTTCATGGATTTGAAGAATTTATATTGTTAAAATTTTCATACTACCCAAATTGATCTAGAGAGCCAATGCAGTTCCTACCAAAAATTCCAATGACGTTGTTTACAGAAACACAAAAATAATCCTAAAACCAATATGGAAACACAAAAGAGCCTTAATAACCAAAACAATTTTTAATAGGAAGAGCAAAGCTGAAATCATCACACTTTCTGATTTCTAAATGTGTTGCAAACCTATGGTAACCAAAACAATATATGCTATGGCATAAAATCAGACATAAATCACTGAAACAGAACGGAGACCCCAGAAATAAGAACACACATTTACAGTCAATTGATTATTGACAAAGATGCCAAGAACACACAATGGGGGGAAGATGGTCTCTTCAATAAATTGTTATGGGAAAACTCAATATCCACATGCAGAAGAATGAAACCAAATCTTTATGACACTATGTACAAAAATTAACTTGAAATAGAGTAAATACTTAATGATAAAACAAGTAGAAGAACACATAAGGGAAAAGCTTTTTGTCATTTTTTGTCGTTGGTCTTGGCAATGATTTTTTGGATATGACACAAAAACACAAGCAACAAAAGCAAAACAGGAAAATTAGATTGCATCAAACTAAAAATCTTATGCAGAGCAAGGAAAACAATCAATAAAATGAAAGGCAACCTATGGAATGAGAGAAAATATTTGCAAACCATATATTCAACAAGGGATATTCAAAATATATAAAACAAATATTTCAATATCTCAAAAACAAGTGACACAATGAAAACTGAACTCAGGAACTGAAAAGATATTTTTCTTTTTTAAAATTTCAACTTTTATGTTAGATACAAGGGGTACATGTGCAGGTTTATATCCAAATGAAATGCAATCAGTATCTTAAAGAGATGTCTGTGCCTTATCCCTTCCCCATGTTCATTGGAGCATAATTAACAATAGCCAAGATATGGAATCAACATAGGTGCCCATCAACAAATAAATGGATAAAGCAAGTGTAAACTATTATTATTTAATGAAATGTTATTCAGCCTTAAAAAAGAAATAAATTCTGCCATTTGTGACAACATGTATGAACCTAGAGACATTTTGCTAAATGAAATAAGCCAGAAACAGAAAGATAAATGCTGCATGATATCACTTATATATATAATCTAAAATAGTCAAATTCGTAAAAGCAGAGAGTATAATGATGGTTGCTAGGGCCTGGGGAGATGAGGGAAATGGGGAAATGTTGGGTACTATGATGGTTATAGTGAGTGCCAACTTGATTGACTTGAAGGTTGCAAAGTATTGATCCTGGGTATGTCTGTGAGGGTGTTGCCAAAGGAGATTAACATTTGAGTCAGTGGGATGGGGAAGGCAGACACACTCTTAATCTGTGTGGGCAGCATCTAATCAGCTGCCAGTGAATATAAAGCAGGCAGAAAAACGTGAAAAGATGAGACTGGCTTAGCCTCCCAGCCTACATCTTTCTTCCATGCTGGATGCTTCCTGCCCTCTAACATTGGACTCTGAGTTCTTCAGTTTTGGAACTCAGACTGGCTCCCTTTGCTCCTCAAGCTTGCAGACAGCCTATTGTGGGACCTTGTGAGCATGTGGCCTAATATTTAATAAACTACTATATATATAAATATATATATACACACACACACACACACTCACATATATATTATATATATATATTTATATATACATATATATATAAATATATATATATATCACCCATTAGTTCTGTCCCTCTAGAGAACCCTAACTAATACATATTTTGGTACCAGGAGTGGTTCTAGAGGAACAGAATATTAAGGATGGAGTTCTTTCCTTGGTTGTGGGGTTTCTGGAGTTGGCTGCTTAATGTGATTAGACCCCAAAATGCTAAGGTCTCTACTTCTAATAGTATGGAGAACACTGAGAGTCCTTGGTATTAACTGTTTACAGAGTTATGCAAAATAAATGCATTTGACACTCTTGATTCACCACCTGTGAGAGGCAAGGAGTTTAGCAACTCTATATATAATACCTTTGACCATATGTGAACCATATGTGGTCCATATATGGACCATATGTGAACCAAGGAACGTAATGAAGCTGGTTGGCTGCTCCTAAGTTCAGTGGAGAAAGTGATGAAAGAAAACTATGAACTCACGGATTCTAACTCCCGGCTTCAGAAGCAGATACCGAGCCTCAAATGTGCTAAGATTTACCTGAGTGAGAGTCTTATCTCCTGTAGAGAAAGAGCTGAAATAGTGGGAAAATAGACACAAGCTCTTATCATGTGAGTGGCTGACCTGCAACCAAAGGTGCATGCATAGTTTCACCAGGTGTCACTGAGTTTGTAAACTGTGATGAACATTTTTGGCAGAAGAAATAGCTTCTCCATCCCCAGTAGTGACAACATCCCCTCTCATATTAAGGGTATGGGATAATTGTGGAGGAACATATTGTTGGATCAGGCTGAATTTACTGATTTGGGCCCACTAAGTAGGGACTCTGCATTTAATGTTTCAACTCATGGAGTTACAAAAGGTTCTAATAATTTATTTGCTGGGTTAACTGAAAGATGGATTAAAATATGGCCCACTGTGAGCTAGCTCGAAATGCCTGATCTCCCTTGGTTTAATGTAGAGGAAGGGATCCTAAGGCTTAGGGAGATTGGATGGTGGAGTGGATTAGTGACTTTAGACCTACTCATCCCCGCTGGGAGGGTTCAGGAGATACACCCTTAACCAATGCCTTTTGAAATAGATTTGTGAGGGCAGCACCTGCATCTTTGAAGGCGCCTGTAATTGCTCTTCTCTGTATATCAGATCTAATGGTGGGAACCACAGTCACTCAACTACAAAATTTAAATATAATGGGAATAACTGGATCCTGAGATGTCAGGGACCAAGTGGTGGCACTCAATCGTCAAAGGAAAGGTAGACATAGCTATCATAATGGACACCAGAGGCAAAGTGGCAATCAGAATAGTCTGACTCATGTAGCGCTTTGGCATTAGCTAATTAATTACAGTGTTCCTAGAAGTGAAATTGATAGGGAGCCTGCTGCATCCCTACCTAAGTCGTATAAGCAGAAAATTTACAGGTCAAATGGATGAAAGTCAAATTCGAATTATAAAAACAAAGAATCATGGCCCCTCAATTAATTTCTAGACTTGAGCCAGTTTATAGGCCTAGAACCCTTTGAATGAAGGGGAGGCTGGGTACCCTTGAGGAAGGACCCCACTACACTACCAACAATTTATGTTGTTAATCTTTTTCCCATTCTTCCCCAAGTAGACCTCCCAGCCTTTTACCAGAGTAATTGCACACTGGGGAAAGGGAAATGATCCAACATTTTGGGGAGTACTGGACACTGGCTCTGAGCTGACATTCATTCCAGGAGACCCTAAAAGTCATTGTGGTCCTCCAGTTAAAGTAGGTGCTTATGGAGGTCAGGTAATTAATGAAGTTTTAGCTCAGGTCCAACTTACAGTGGGTCCAGTGTGTCCCTGGACTCATCCTGTGGTTTTTACCCCAGTGCCAGAATGCATAATTGGCATAAACATACTTAGCAGTTGACAGAACCCCCACACTGGCTCCCTGACTGGTAGGGTGAGGGCTATTATCGTGGAAAGGATGAATGGAAGCTATTACAGCTGCCTCTACCTAGAAAAATAGTAACTCAGAAACAATATCCCATCCCTGGAGGGATTGTGGAGATTAGTGCCACCATCAAGAACTTGAAAGGCACAGGGATAGTGATTCTCACCACATCTCATTCAATTCTCTCATTTGGCCTGTGCAGAAAAGAGATGGATCATGGAGAATGACAATGGATTATCATAAGCTTAATCAAGTGGTGACTCCAATTGCAGCTGCTGTACCTGATATGGTTTCATTGCTTGAGCTAATTAACACATCTCCTGGTAGCTGGTATGCAGCCATTAACTTGGCAAATGACTTTTTCTCCATTCTTGTCTGTAAGGCCCACCAGAAGCAATTTGCCTCCCACTGGCAAGGCCAGCAATACACATTTACTGTCCTATCTCAGGTGTTTATCAACTCTCCAGCTTTGTGTCATAATCTTATTCAGAGAGAATTTGATCACTTTTCGTTTCCACAAGATGTCACACTGGTCCATTACATTGATGACGTTATGCTGATTGGATCCAGTGAGCAAGAAGTAGCAAACACACTGGACTTATTGCTGAGACATTTGTTTGCCAGAGGATGGGAAATAAATCTGACTAAAATTCAGGGGCCTTCTACCTCAGTAAAATATCTAGGGGTCCAGTGGTGTGGGGCCTGCTGAGGTATTCTTTCTAGGGTGAAGGATAAGTTGCTGCATGTGGCCTCCCCTACAACCAAGAGAAAACCAAGAAAGATGCACAATGCCTAGTGGGTCTATTTGGATTTTGGAGGCAACACATTCCTCATGTGGTGTGTGTTATTCTGTCGCATTTATCAAGTGACCCAAAAGGCTGCCAGTTTTGAGTGGGGTCCAAAACAGGAGAAGGCTCTGCAATAGGTCCAGGCTGCTGTGCAAGCTGCTCTGGCACTTGGGCCATCTGACCCAGCAGATCCAATGGTGCTTGAGGTCTCAGTGGCAAATAGAGATGCTGTTTGGAGCCTTTGCAGGACCCCATAGGTGAATCATAGTGGAGGCCTCTAGGATTTTGAAGCAAGGCCCTGCCATCTTTTGCAGATAACTACTCTCCTTTTGAATGACAGCTCTTGGCCTGTTACTGGGCTTTGGTGGAAACTGAATGTTTGACTATGGATCATCAAGTCACCATGTGACCTGAACTGCCTGTCATGAACTGGGTGCTTTCTGACCCATCTAGCCATAAAGTGGGTCGTGCACAGCAGCATTCCATCATCAAATGGAAGTGGTATATATGTGATCAGGCTCGAGCAGGTCCTGAAGGCACAAGTAAGTTACATGAGGAAGTGGCTCAAATGCCCATGGTCTCCACTCCTGCCACCCTGCCTTCTCTCCCCCAGCCTGCACTGATGGCCTCATGGGGAGTTCCCTGTGATCAGCTGACAGGGGAAGAGAAGACTAGGGCCTGGTTCACAGATGGTTCTGCATGATATGCAGGCACCACCCAAAAGTGAACAGCTGCAGCACTACAGCACCTTTCTAGGACATCCCTGAAGGACAGTAGTGAAGGGAAATCTTCCCTGTGGGCAGAGCTTCAAGCAGTGCAACTGGTTGTGCACTTTGCATAGAAAGAGAAATGGGCAAATATGCGATTATATGCTGATTCATGGGCTGTAGAGAATGGTTTGGCTGGATGGTGAGGGAATTGGAAGAAGCATGATTGGAAAATTGGTGACAAAGAAATTTGGGGAAGAGGTATGTAGATAGACCTCTCTGAGTGGTCAAAAACTGTGAAGATATTTGTATCCCATGTGAGTACTCATCAATGGGTGACCTCAGCAGAGGAGGATTTTAATAATCAAGTGGATGGGATGACTAGTTCTGTGGACACCACTCAGCCTCTTTCCCCAGACATCCCTGTCATCACCCAATGGGCCCATGAACAAAGTGGCCATGGTGACAGGGATAGAGGTTGCGCATGGGCTCAGCAACAAGGATTTCCACTCACCAAGGCTGACCTGGCTATGGCCACTGCTGAGTGCCCGATTTGCCAGCAGCAGAGAAGAACACTTAGTCCTTGATATTGCACCACTTCTCAGGGTGATCAGCCAACTACCTAGTGGCAGCTTGATTATATTGGACCTCTTCCATCATAGAAAGGGCAGAGGTTTATCCTCATTGGAATGAACACTTACTCCAGGGATGGGTTTGCCTATCCTGCATGCAGTGCTTCTGCCAAGACTACCACCAATGGACTCACGGAATGCCTTATTCACTGTCACAGTATTCCACACAGCATTGCCTCTGACTAAGGCACTCACTTTACAGCTAAAGAAGTGTGGCAGTGGGCTTATGCTCATGGAATTCACTGGTCTTACCATGTTCCCCATCATCCTGAAGCAGCTAGACTAATAGAATGGTGAAATTCCCTTTTGAAGTTACAATTACAACGCCGACTAGGTGATAGTACTTTGCAGGGCTTGGGAAAAGTTCTCCAGGAGGCCATGTATGCTCTGAATCAGCACCCAGTATATGGTAGTGTTTCTTCCATGGCCAGGATTCATGGGCCCAGGAATCAAGGGTTGGAAGTGGAAGTGACAACACTCACCATCACCCCTAGTGATGGTGCAAAATTTTTGCTTCCTGTTCCCACGACATTACATTCTCACGGCCTAGAGGTCTTAGTTCCAGAGGGAGGAATGCTGCCACCAGGAAACACAACAATGATTCTGAACTGGAAGTTAAGATTGCCACCTGGACATTTTGGGCTCCTCCCACCTTTAAGTCAACAGGATAAGAAGGGAGTTACAGTGTTGGCTGGGGTGATTGATCTGGACTATCCAGATGAAATCAGTCTACTACTCCACAACACAGGTAAGGGTGTTATAATGTCTCTTAGTATTACCATGCCCTATGATTAAGGTCAAAGGGAAACTACAACAGTCCAATCCGGCAGGGCTAGAAATGGCCCAGACCCTTCAGGAATGAAAGTTGGGGTCACTCCATCAGGAAAAAAACCACGACCTGCTGAGGTGCTTGCTGAAGGCAAAGGGAATACAGAATGGGTAGTAGAAGAAGGTAGTCATCAATACAAGCTACCACCATGTACCAACTGCAGAACACAAGGACTGTAATTGTCATGAGTATTTCCTCCTTCTTTTGTTAAAAACATGTTTGTGCATGTATACACTTGTACTAAGGAAATATCTTCATTTTATTTCATTTTCTTCTTTATCATGTGACATAAGACTTTTTGAGTTCCTATTAGCATTTAAGTATTGTTAACTTTTTGTAATAGCATTTTGTTTGGGGATTGGTGCATTTCTGGTTGTACGAAGGATAGTTGTATTATGTTAGGCATAATTATGACCTTATTATTGTCCTTACTTGAAGACTATGTATGAACTCAGGAGATGCGTATGGGTTCAAGTTGTCTAGGAGTGGACTTGTGATGGTTAATTCTGAGCGTCAACTTGATTGGATTGAAGGATACAAAATACTGATCCTGGGTATGTCTGTGAGGATGTTGCCAAAGGACATTAACATTTGAGTCAATGGGCTGGGGAAGTCAGACCCACCCTTAATCTGTGTGGGCACCATCTTATCAGCTGCCAGCAAATATAAAGCAGCCAGAGAAATGCAAAAACACTAGACTGGCTTAGCCTCCTAGCCTACACCTTTCTCCCATGCTAGATGCTTCTTGCCCTTGAACATCAGACTCCAAGTTCCTCAGTTTTGGAACTCGAACTGGCTCTCCTTGCTCCTCAGCTTGCACATGGCCTATTGTGGAACCTTGTGATCATGTGAATTAATACTTAATAAACATCCCTTTATATGCATATACACATACATAAAACGATATATATATATATATATATATATATATATATATATATATATCTCCTATTAGTTCTGTCTCTCTTGAGAACCCTGACTAATATGGGTAAAAAGTTTCAGTTATATGGGATGAATAGTCCTGAAGATCTGATGTAAGCAAGGTAACTATAATTAACACTGAATTATATAGTTGAAATTTGCTAAGAAAGTTGATCATAAGTTTTCTTACCACAAAAAAAATTGTAACTACGTGAGATGATGCATATGCTTAATAGCTTGATTTCAGTAATCATTCCACAAAGTTTTTGTATATCAAAACACTATCTTCTACACTTTAAATACATGTAACTCTTATTTGTCAAATATATATCAATAAATCTGGGAAAAATTTTAAGTACTTCATGCAGAAATATAAAAAGGGAATTAAAAGTTGCAACACAGCTCTGTAAGAAAATATTATCAAGCTTCATGAAGAAGAGTTTTGTATATTTTGTTCATTGCTTTATCCTTGTCACCTGATAAATAGCAGATGCTCAACAAATATTTGTTAAATGAATTTATGAAGGATAGAAGGTACTGTGGTCACGAAAACTAATGCTACTAAGTAATACTTCAGTCTATTAAAAAGGGTTTACAATATGTTTTTACATTTAAAAGCAAATTAAAAAATAGTGTGTTTATAATGTGATCACAATTTTCTCTTCTCAATTTTATCATTCTCCACTTAAAAGAGCATGACTTACAGTTGAAGAATGCATTTAGTTCTTAAAAATCAGCATACAAAACATTTAGAAGCTAATAGAATGCTATAACTAGAAGTCTTCAAATCTGGCAGTAGAAAGAATAAGGCAGCATACTTGCTGAAAATATTTTAACTCAAAATTTGTTTTTATTCTAGAAATCACTTATTTGATGAAGGCTCTTCAAGATTTCCAATCAATTGCAAGCAAATTTTAAAAAAAGAAAAATTCCAAAACACTTTTACATAACAATTCAAATCTAAAAATATCTCCCCAGTGAAATAACCGGCCATTGTAATTAATTTCTTCGTGTAAACTTTTTGATTGACTGTCTTATCAAGAAAATAGTTTCCTAGAGACCACTGCTGTCCCCAAGCAGTCTACCATTTGCCTTCCACAATAGAACTCAGAAATGTTAGCTCTGGGATTATAGGTTTGGATAAGGGACCCCACTCTTCTTCTTCTGTGCTTCTCCATTTTTCCTTTTAGCAATGGAAGGTAAGGGTAAAAAATTGTATGGGTCCATGAAGATTCCCAATAGAAAAAACATATTTTTATAAGCCACACCAGACCCTTGATTTTAGCACCAAAGTCCTCTGATCCACTAAATGTTTGTAAACCATCATGTTCATGTACCTCAAATAAACAAAGACTTTATACTTAATTTCATATGTAGCATTTGGATTGACTGCTTACACCATTATTAGTTTTAATAAACCAACTAGTAATGTGTACTATATTCCAATAGTATATAAAGAGCTAGAGAAAATCTAAATAAACCAGTGTGTTATTTATTATATAGGAGGACAGATGTTTCTTCCTAAGAGGAAATAGAAGATGAAGGTATATGTATTTTTTTTTTTTTTATGAGACCGATTTTTGCTCCTGTTGCTGAGGCTGGAGTGCAATGGTGCCATCTCGGCTCACCGCAACCTCTGCCTCCCGGGTTCAAGCGATTCTCCTGCCTCAGCCTCCCGAGTAGCTGGGATTACAGGCATGCCCCACCACGCCTGGCTAATTTTGTATTTTTAGTAGAGACGGGGTTTCTCCATGTTGGTCAGTCTGGTCTCGAAATCCCGACCTGGGGTGATCCGCCCTCCTCGGCCTCCCAAAGTGCTGGCATTACAGGCGTGAGCCACTGTGCCCGGCCGGAAGGTATATAAATACTTAAGATACAAAAAATTGAGGAAGATCAAGCATGTAAGTTCTTAAATGCCTCTACAGATTAGGAGATAAAATCACCTTCTGTGAGTTAAAAGGCAGAGCTGGAGTTACAGTTAAGGATTTTAGGAGAGAGCAAAAAATTTTACAATAGTGGAAATATACCAGAATCCAACAGAAATTTACACCAGAATTATTGAGTAGCATTGAAGACCCATTTGAGTTTGATAGCAGGACTCTGAAGAGACAAATCAGCATGGCTTGGTTATTTCTCAACCAATGTTTAGGAGCCCAGAAAGGAAACCCAGGAATGTATGTGGGGTAAGTTAATCAGGCTTATGCTTTCACAAAAAGACCTCACAGGATTAAGCAGAGAAAAGAGCAGGAATTTCTGAGGACGATATCATCAGCCTAGTTTTAGGTTAGGAGTAGATTCAAGATTTAACAGAAGACAGCCAGGAAATTGGGAGAACATAATTGGATAATAAACTGCCACTTTGGTAGGAATAAGAAAGTTGGTGGACAGTAAATAGTTTGTGGTTGACATTACAAAGGTTATGGTTTAAAATTCTGAAGAAGAGTTTTAGTGATGCTAAGCCCCAGGGTATCATCACGGGAGGCTTATTTTGATAAAATGGTCAGCAGGTTAGTAGAGGCTGGGGATATGGATATAAGAGTGAGATATAGAAAGGGACGTTAATGTGAATGTTGACTCACCCAGGATGGTGATGAGGCAGACCCTGACATTCTAAGCAACCCATCATATTTAATTCATCTAGACTTTGGCTTTTGTCCTTAAGATGTGGTGGAATAAAGTTCATGACAATGAAGATGAGAAAAGGCAATATAAATGTAGACTACAAAAGGGAAGGAGTTTTATTCAGCGGTGGGGGCAGAAAATGCATATTCTTTGGTAGTGAGGAGCAAGAACTTCTTCCATAAAATGTCAAAGAAGTTGCCTGGCCTAATATTAAAATTAGTAAGTCCAAAGCCAAGAAAATAAATAGTGGCCATTAATACATTTTTTTATTTTTGCTTTACTTTTCCCCTCTGCTTCTCTTTCCATGGTCTAATAAAAATGCTATTAATGTTATTTCCCAACTTAGATAAAAAATAGAAAACTATCTACAATGCTGTCCAAAATGATAATAACTAAAATTTGTAATTTTAAGAGTTTTAGGGAATTGGTATTATTCCTGGAGCATTAGTCAGACATTGAGAAAGTTCCCTGGTTAACTCCTACTTTTTAGATCTTAGCTCAAACATTATTTTCTCAGAGAAGTCTTTTCTGAAATTCCCACTACCAATATATTTTCATAGCAGTCATCACTGTTGTTCTATTACATTGTTTGAACTTTGATGAATGTGTCTCCCCATCCACATGAATACACAATAGACTGTAAATTCCATAAAGCAATGACTATGAATCCTTTATTCTATATAGGCTGAATGTCTGATAGATTGCCCACCACACTGAACTATTTTTTGAGTGAATTAATGAATTGCATGTGTCTAAATTTCCTTGGGATTCTAAACCAGGCAGTATTCCAAAATTTTAACATTCAGTTTTAGTGCATGGGATACATAGGATCTCAAAAATGCAATCATTGAATGAGTCAAAAGATCAAAAGAGATTCATTGAAATTGGAAACTTATCTGTGTGAGATGTAAATTATTTAGTAATATATTAAAATTATGAATGTAGCTTTATGATGATGGTATTATTGTACGAATTAAAGGAAGGACTCAAGATGCACCCCAGGTCTAAATCCTACTTCATAGATAACTGTCAGAATCCACTAGGTCCCTCTAAAATCAATGTGCATCCACCAGGCATATATTCGGTCCCTGCCGTATTTCCCCTGCCCTAGTTTTGGTGAAATTTATGCAAAATCTTAAACTGCTAAATAGACCCAGCAGTCATGTAGCCAATAATATGCTTCATAATTATAAGCATTTTATTAGTAATCTTTGGTCTGAATCTAAGGTGGAATGTTTGAACTAGGATGAATAAGGAGCAGATGATAGGGGAAGCAATGGGGAGCTATTTTGGGATGATACTTCTTGAATTAGCAAATCATTACAGGGTAGACATCTTTGACTGGAGCAATTCGATAAATATAATAAAGAAATAGCAGTAAGCATATAGAGCAACTGAC
Organism: Pan troglodytes; assembly: GCF_028858775.2. Taxonomy (NCBI): domain Eukaryota; kingdom Metazoa; phylum Chordata; class Mammalia; order Primates; family Hominidae; genus Pan; species Pan troglodytes. The sequence goes on from NC_072402.2 coordinate 70,815,708, forward strand.
TACTGCTGATCTTTTAATTGGGTGCACACTCTGATCTTCAAACTGTTTAACTGGATCTGCAATAATATTCCAAGGCAAATATATTTTAATGTATACAAAGGGAGCTTTAAAGTAAATTACCTAAATTACAGTAATAACTTTTGCAACTGAATGCTTTTTCTCATCTTTCTCTACAGTAACTTGCTAAGATCGTAAAGGAATATATTTATTATTTTTATCATAAAATAATTTAGATTGCCAAGTTCTATGCTAAGTTCTGAATTAATAGTTATTTTGGCTTTAAAATGCCACTGTAAACTTAATTACATTAATTATACATATATGTTTACTTACACAGAAATTAGTCACCCCTTGACTGCTGACATTTGAATCTACTTTTTCATAAGCATTTCTTATTAAGTATATCAATGATAATATCTAATTAATTTACAAGCTACCCTGCTAAGGCAAACTGGAAATTCTTTAGGGTAAAAGGGATATATCAGGTTCACTGGTATTGTGTTCAATATTAACATCATTGTGGCCGTTTTTTTCTTAAATATTGAACTTATTCAACTGTGATCAGAAACCATGCCCCAAATGACTTCAATTATTTGAAATTTGTTCAGCTTACATTATGATCTAAATTTTGCTAAGCATTTATGTGCCTTAGAAGGAAAGTGAATTCTGTCATTTGTGGTTAAGTGCTTTCCACAGCTTTGTTAAGTCAGCTTGATAATTTTGTTTTCAGATCTTCTATATCTTTTTTGGTCTTTTGGATAAATATATTTTAAAATCAAAATTATTTCTGAGTTTTGGTGAAGCAGTGTAAGAAGCTTGAAAGTCATCACTCTGTCCTGAACACAGGTAAAAGCTGAATAAACCAAAATGTCAACAACTCTTATTAGATCCTAAGAGAAGTGAGATCATAGAGCAAACTGCTACACCCCAACTGGAAAGACTGACAGGTGAATAAAGAGAATCACAGAGCTCATCAAACCAGAAACTCAGGAGCCGCAACCTCCATGAAACCCAGTGCCAGGGTAGGAAAACCTAAACTGTAGTTGATGAATAATTGCTGGAGTCTCAATGCAGACAAGCCTGAGAATTTAAAACATCCATGGGTCCCAGTCATCAAGGCCCCAACACTTTTGTGAGTTCTACTTCCTGGAGCTCTACCATGTTCTCACAGTGAATATCATAGAAAAACATCCTCATACTTTGAGCAGGGGAAAGGAAAAATGAATCATTTTTAAGTATACCCTTCAAGAAAGATGAAGAGCATTCCCTTCTTCCTAAAAAGATATGGCCTCAGTAGAAACTATTTAACCAGAGCCTAACCTGCTATTTCCCACAATCTAACTGACCTAGGGAAAGGAAAATACCCAACTCTAGCCCACTTTAGCTATCCTGTGCCACACAAGGTGGTTGGGGAATGAGAAGGACATGTGAAGTTCACAATCCAGAGATACTGGCTCACTAAAGACTAAGACCTAAACATAGGTCTATACAACATTTTCTATCCCCCCACGTTACCACCATATTACTAAAAGCCGTGTGTTACAGTTCATTTTACCTATTACATCTTTTCTCACTGTCAAGAAAAAATTACAAGACATACTAGAAGCAAAAAACACAAGTTGAAGAGCCAGAGTAAGCATCAAAGCCAGAATCAGATATGGCAGGGCCATTGGCATTATCAAACCAGGAATTTAAAACCACTATGATTAATATGGTAAAGCTCTAGTGGATAAAGTGGACAGCATACAAGAACAGACAAGTAATGTATGGAGAGAGATGGAAATCCTAAGAAAGAACCAAAATGAAATGCTGAAGATTAAAAATACTGTAATAGAAATGAAGAATGCCTTTGATGAGCTTATTATCAGGTTGGTAAAAAAGTAATTGTGAATTTTGCCATTACTTTCAATTACAGGAAGATGGAAAAATGCACACAAGCAAATGTTTCATTAGTTAATTTGAAACTTGAATATTCTTAGCATATACCCTAGTTTTCAATACATTCATGCTGCAAAAAGGCATTGTAATGAGATGCCACGCAGGCTTGTGTAAATTTCAGGAAAATGTTAAGATCATTTCTCTACAGTAATATTCCTCACAAGGAGCTTATTACAATTACCCTTCTCTATGGTTTTTCATTTCTAAGGTATTTCAGTGCCTAAACTAAACTTAGAAATTTGAGAACACCCCAACTGAAAATAGATATATGTAGGCATGCAGGAACAGAGATTTGATCATATCCTTTGAAAAATTATTTAACTTCCCAGGTTAGGGGAGGTCAGTTCAACATTGGTGGTTAAAGAAATTTGTGAAGGGCCAGAAACTGAGAAGTCAAGTTCAGAAGAGAGATGGTTGCATTATATTACAATGAAATTAATATTTATTATTTCCATTTTACTTAAGATAAAGCTTTCTAAATGAACATAATGTTATAATCTCTAAGAAAACCAAGTCTAATTGCCTCTCATTAAGATTGCAATCTTAAAGGTCTGATTTTTCTGTAAAAACACTGTTTATTCTTAGATAATAGCATATTCATAAACAAACTCCTGTGTGTTATTTGTTTCATCATTTTCTAGTTAGTCAGAATGTAGCATTTACTTGCATGAATCTGAACTCAGGCATTAAAGCTAAATGGATTTAAACTAGAGGACATTTTGTTCTCTATAAACAGCAGGATGACTGTAACATTTCCACATTAAGGCAACAACAATGAAAATAAAAACAAATCACAACAATTTATATAAATTCTAGAATTCTGTTGTTTTATCCACCTAAAACCTGTCTTATTTTTTTGCATGAGAAAAGGAATAACAGAAGTTTTTTGAGAATTCACAAACCTTCTCCTTGTATTTAGAACATGTTTGCATTTTTGTGGTGTTATGCATTCTGAGAGGTAATAATATCATAATTTGGGGTCTTTGTGCTATCTTGCCTCAGGTTAGCACTTGAGTGAAAGAACAAAGTTCAAAAGTTCACATAAACATCCCAAACAAATGATTTGGAGAAAGGGAACACTCCTTTGAAGTGCCCTCTGTGTTTAGTACATAAATACAAACGGTAGCATCACATTTTGTTCTTTGTCCTAAAGCTCATTGAAATTCAATTATGTTTCAGAACGGAAGAAAGTGAATAGTAGGCTAGATGTGTCCTTAAACCAATAAATTCTCTGAAAATAACTCAATCCTTCTTTGTTTTTATATCTTTTCTCCACCTGCTCCACCTGTGCCTCCAAGTGAAAGCAATTTTACAGTCAATAGTTGTTGTGGGGCTTGGATTTGTTTTTTTTCCTCTCTCTCTCAGTCAAAAAGATGGTAAATCTTGCTTTGAATGGGGCCAAACAGTGGAGCCTAGAGGCAAGGAAAATAGAGAGTAGGACCAGAAAAAAATTTTAAGTGAAATGAGGGCTTTTATATCACAATGGAGGTGGAACCTGCCTTTAAATTATCTTTGAACTACCTCAAGGATGGGGACTGCTCTTATCTAGCCTTATGCAATACTTTCTAAATTTATTTTTTAAGTTACAGTTTCAATGATTATTACTACCACAAGTGAATTCTGAGTTTGAAGTGTATTTTATGAGTCAAATTTCTAATCTTTCACTCTAAGGGAAAAAAGACAAGAGTCGGAAATTTTAAATAGAAAATTTGAAATCAATGAGTATAAAATGGCTTATTTTCTCTATTTTTATTTTAACAGTTCGACTTTTCCTGTAGACTAAGGAACAGCTAATGGCTTATGTCATTCAACTGTCTTTTACAAAGTTAGCAAAAAGCTAACAGTTTATATTTTACTGAAAGCTTATGATGTTAAGCTCTTAAATGAGCTGGGTTAGTTTTCAGCTTATAAGGTAGATTCTAGTAATAACCATTTAGCCAAGAAAACCAAATCTCAAGGAAGTTAGGTAATTCTCCCAAGTTAGTAAGTGAAAAAGTCAAAATTATAACGCAGGCTGACTTCCTTAAAAGCACACTTCACCTCTCTCCTGCACAGACTCTAACACTAAGCCTATATTCTTCCTTTCTACTACCTCACCAAACCTGAAAATTTTCTTTTCATTCTTTAAACTTTATTTTAAATAGGAACCATCCCTTAGTAATTATAAAGATTCCAGGAAGTAAATTGGAAACTACTTTCTGACATTGCTGCTTTTCTATTACTAGCTTTGTTTACCTGTGCCTTGTAATCCTATTTCTTTCAATGTTGCACCTGAACAGAATATTTACCATCAGCAAATCCACAAATATTTACTCATATTGCCTGAAAATATTCATTTAGCAAATATAATGTTCTAGGCTCTGTTGAATAAGTTAATAAAGAGATGGTTTAGTATGAGAATGTGAAGGGAATTATGCATTTGGCTAAACCATCCCCTTGAAGGCAATGGGAAACATTTAGAATATTTAGTAGGATAATGGTATACTCTGATTTGACGATAGAAAAATCACAAGGCTGGATGTTTGGAGAAGAGCTTGGAAAAAAGTGTGTGAGACTGAATGCAGGGATATTTGTAAAGAGGATTTTGTTGTCCAATCTAGGCAAGAAATAATGAAGGTTGGATCTATCACAATATGAGAAATTGAGAAGTAGGGTAGATAGAAGCTCTCTATTGCAGAGAACCCAACTTGGAGAGAATCAGACTGAAGTTGTGTACTGACAGCAAGAAGGAAAAATACCGAATACATTTGAGAATAAAAAGTCCCTCCATGCAGCTCAGGGTGTCAACAGAGACAGAAACACATCAACCCTGGAGTTTTCATGCATAGAAGGAAAGCTGGGCTGGGCAGGGTGGCTCACACCTGTAACCCCAGCACTTTGGGAGGCCGAGGTGGGCGAATCACTCGAGGTCAGGATTTTGAGAACAGCCTGGCCAAGATGGTAAAACCCCATCTCTGCCAAAAATACAAAAATTTGCGGGGCTTATCTTCATACACTCCTGGCCAAATGAGGAATGAGATCTGTTGCTCTGTAGAGCAGAGAAAACAAGGGAAGAAAAGTATGGAGCTAATTGTTTCTGACATAAAGGAAAATTTCCTGACACCTCCTCAGAAAGAAAGATGATCCAAAGCCCAAGAGTATAAGTGAGATGTCAGAGAGTGAGCCCTTATGTCCCTGTAATATAACACATGACCAACTACCACAAATAACTACAACCCTAGCTGAGCTACCCCTCTAACTCTTGCCACATTTAACATCACTTTTTGAGCTCTAGAGAGTTAATTTAAAGAAGTGGAGGTGAATTATTTAGTCTGCATAAAGTAAATTTGAAAGATTTTACTTTGCATCTAGCTAACATTATCAGATTGACTAAGTTCTCTTTTTTCATTTTCCAAGTAAAATACTTATAAAAACACAAAATATAAAATAATAGCAACACTAAAAACTAAAATTGACAGGAAGCTGATTGTTAGAAACTATTACAAATGCCATGGATAAAATTTGCTAATTAAAATGAATAGTAACCTCATATTATCTAATGGGGGTTACTATATTTATTTACTATTTGATTTACTATTTTTTATATACTAGATAGTTTTATTCACTATCTCTGTCCTGATAGGCTGTATTATGAGAAGAACATATGAAATTATATTAGCAATGATGATAGGCAGAGGTATGATAAACAGAAGGGAAATAAAGTGTGGCCAAATAATGAGATTTACACCATGGGGACTCAAATGATAATATTTAAGTATTGAGTCTGACAATTAAAAACTAAAAAATATATAATTTAAATATAACACTAGTAAAATTTTCAAATAGGTCATTTACTATCACAAATACTGGAGCAACATATGACATATTTTTAAAAACTGAAAAGGAGAAGTATCACATAATTATTAACAAAAGAATCAAAGAGAAATATAATGAGCAGACATAGCAATTGCAATGGCTTAAATTCAACACAAAATCAGTTTGCCTAAAAAAAATTAAACAAAATAGCACAGATAAGTTAAAAGAAAAGTGATGGGCCAAGACATTTAGGAAAAGACCAAGAAAAAATTCAGGTAAATAATTAAGTTATATAAGGAAAATCATTTTATGTTGAAAAACATTTCAATTCATAATAAAATGATGACTATCACAAAACTTGTTTACTGAATAATGCTCTCACAATAGCAAATATGAAAATTAGAAAATGCTAAAGTTGACAGAAATGATAAAGTTGACAGAAAATGCTAAAGTTGACAGAAATAAAGTTGACAGTATTAGAAGTGCATAATAACCCCTCCTTCATATTTTAGCAAATTTGGTAGGCAAAAATTAGCATATAAAGGATATTAATTATACACTCATTTAATTTGTATCATATAGACGATACAGAGTATGTTATACAATATAGGTATCACTCCTTTAAAAATAAAATACAGGATTATATATCATTTTACTATAAAGACACATGCACACGTATGTTTATTGTGGTACTATTCACAATAGCAAAGACTTGGAACCAACCCAAATGCCCATCAATGATAGACTGGAGAAAGAAAATTAGGCACATATACACCATGGAGTACTATGCAGCCATAAAAAAGGATGAGTTCACGTCCTTTGCAGGGAAATGGATGAAGCTGGAAACCATCATTCTCAGCAAACTAACACAAGAACAGAAAACCAAACACCACATGTTCTCACTCATAAATGGGAGTTGAACAATGAGAACAGATGGACACAGAGAGGGGAACATCACACACCAGGGCTTGTTGAGGGGGTGGGGGACTAGGGGAAGGATAGCGTTAGGAGAATTACCTAATGTAGATAATGGGTTGATGGGTGCAGCAAAACACCATGGCACGTGTATACCTATGTAACAAAACAGTGCATACTGCACAGGTACTCCAGAATTTAAAGTATAATAATAATAAAAAAATACATAATTGCAAAATCAATAAATTCGACTACATCAATTATCACAAACAGAATTAGTAGGCAAATTAGACTATTTGGCATCAACAATACAGATAGATATGATTTTGTAAATAAATATTTATATAAATAATTTTTTTCAATGTTAGCAACCCAATAGAAAAATGAGCAAAGGACTGACTACCAACAGAAGTGATACAGATATATAACAAAAAATAAATAAATTTTAAGCTCATTATTCATCAAATATATGCAAATTAAAACAGCAATGAAATTAGAATGGCTATCATTAAAAAGTCAGGAAACAACAGGTGCTGGAAAGGATGTGGAGAAATAGGAATACTTTTACACTGTTGGTGGGACTGTAAACTAGTTCAACCATTGTGGAAGACAGTGTGGCGATTCCTCAGGGATCTAGAACTAGAAATACCATTTGACCCAGCCATCCCATTACTGGGTATATACCCAAAGGATTATAAATCATGCTGCTATAAAGACACATGAACACGTATGTTTATTGCAGCACTATTCCCAATAGCAAAGACTTGGAACCAACCCAAATGTCCAACAATGATAGACTGGATTAAGAAAATGTGGCATATATACACCATGGAATACTATGCAGCCATAAAAAATGATGAGTTCATGTCCTTTGTAGGGACGTAGATGAAGCTGGAAACCATCATTCTCAGCAAATTATTGCAAGGACAAAAAACCAAACACCGCATGTTCTCACTCATAGGTGGGAATTGAACAATGAGAACACTTGGGCACAGGAAGGGGAACATCACACACCAGGGACTGTTGTGGGGTGAGGGGAGGGGGGAGGGATAGCATTAGGAGATATGCCTAATGCTAAATGACGAGTTAATGGGTGCAGCACACCAACATGGCACATGTATACATAAGTAACAAACCTGCACATTGTGCACATGTACCCTAGAACTTAAAGTACAATAAAAATATATATATTAAAAAAGCAAAAAAAAAAAACCCAAAAAAACAAAAAAAAGAAATTAGAGGACACCTACCAAATAAATTTTTTAATTATTAAACCAAGAGAGGATGTCATAGGCTGAGCAGTTTCAAACACCGCTGGTAGAAAAGATTTCTGGCAAATAATTGAAAAACTATAGCCTTAACAATGTTCACATATTTTCTTTTTATTCAGTAGAGTATACGTTATAGAAATAATACAAAGTGTGCAAAAGATTTCTCCATATAAATGTTCCTTGAAATATTAGCAATAAAAAGAAAAAAATCCAAACACAAAAAATCCATAATCTTCTATTTTGGACTGTTGGAAGGTTTTTTTTTAAATTTACCATTAAAAAAAAAAATTTTAGAATGCATATACTGAACCCCTGAAGGTTTCAGGCAATACTTCATAATCAATCTTGTTAATATTTTGGTTGTGAAATATCTCACTCTAACTGGGATAAATTAATTAATAGCCACAAATCAGTTCAGTTGAATCTTGCCACCAAATTAAATCAAACCAGCTCAGGTGCCACCAAATGAGTTACAAAGATACTTTTCATAGCTATTTGGATTTTAAATTATATATACAGGATTAAGGAATTGTAATGATATCCATATGATAGACTATGACTCAGCAGATAAAAATTACAGAATTGAAATATTTTACAGTACAGGGAAAGGCTCTTATATATATCTAGTGAGGATGTTAGTATTTGAAACTGTATAGAGAGCGTATTTCCAATTTTTAATAATATTTATGTGTATAGAAAATGTCTAAATGACATACTATGAATGTTAGCAGTAGTTCTCTACAAGTGTTAGGGTTACAGCTGATTGTTCAGTTTTATTTATAAATCTTGTCTATATTTTCCAATTGTTTAATAATGAGCATATATTCTTTTTATCTCAGAAAAAAATACTTGGGTTAAAAGAAACAAAAAAAAATACACAGGTAGCTAAAGTGTAACCTAAAATGGTTCTCATATATTTAAGATGCTATTGGATAAATCTAAGTAAATGCTCTTTAATTCACAGAGAAAGGGATGCATACATTTGGCACAAAAAAAACATAAAACGTAATTTATTGGCTATAAAGGTGATTAATAGCAATAACAGTTCACTTAGGAATGTTTTGGAATCACAATCCCTAAGAAAGTTTAAATAATTTACAACTCCTGCCTGTATGCTTTTATTTATCATAAGGATGTGTTTTATGTTCCAATTTCCTCCTTTAGAAGAATGTTGATAAATTGGTGATAGTGTGCTATATGGAGATTAAAGAAAACGGAGTAAGGAATGAGAAATTAATTAACTTCAAGATTCTTTCTATCCTTTTTTATTCATTTCATCCTGGAATATGGAGAAATGATAACACAAGAAAGTATTAACCTATACGTTTGCTCACTAAAATTCATTATTCCAAATGTTATCCTGAATATATACTGGAGACTTTCTATGAAACTTCCTTGTCTCTTAGTATTTTAGTTCTCAGTCAAAAGTCTTGATGAATAGATTCTGTAATTTTTTTATTTAACACATACCCCCCAAAGCTTTTTACTTTAACGTTACCATGAGTGGCTCAGTCTCTTCGTTCCCTAAAAAGACTGGAATTAATAACTCTTAAGACTCTTAAGACTATGCCTATATTAAGTTTGCACTAAGCCCCCAGGTTAGGACAGACTGACCTCCTGGCTATTACAAACAAGTTTTAACTGCAAAATAGATTGATGCATCTCTTTGTTTTGTTTTGTCTTTAGATTGATTCATGTAGGCTTATCACAAATTGTTATAATTAAGCCTCTGGTGGTATTTTTGAAAGCAGAAAGAAAGTCTGTGAAGGGCATAGGATCATTTTAAATGTACCTGAAGTCTTTAGCAATAAGATAGGATACACTTTAGCAGAAGGGTGAAGCATGTTGTTGTTGCAGACTTCCTGGATAATAGAAAGCCTCAGAATTTAAGGTTGTAGTTTCTGGAAATATAAATAGTAACCAAAAACCAAGGACACGTTCTAGCCATGCCAGGGGACTTGCTGAGCTTAACAGTGGTATGCTGGCACCAACTTGCACTGGCTCAGGAAAGCCATTGTGTTCATCCCTTCCTACCTCCACATTGAGTGATGTCATGTTGGTAGTTTGAAACTGGCCATGTTGGGAGTGGTTGAACCACAGATATCATCAAACACCACAAATTAAGGTTTGTTTGTCTTTTCCTGAGAGGTGATTGTTAAACATTTGCTAACACACAGTTAATGAGGGGGTATAGTTTTGAGAATTTTAATAACATAATTAGTGGTAGATATGATTGTGCACTATAGCTGTACTACTTCAAGCAACATAATTAACACTGGGTAGAAATAAGTGATAAAGGCAGAGACATAAGAAATGTGGATAGCTTGTCACCTTTTAATAATGAGAGGCAACAAGACCTCTGGAGTACTGAAGAACACAATCCTAACTGAAGACTTTAATCCAACAACTTGAGAGAGTTCTATGACTTATGGTTGTCTGGATGGCAACAGTATTATGCAGATTCACACCAATTAACCAATCTTACCTTGAGAGTAGTGGGCCACAAACTAAGACATAGAGGCAAAATCCAGGCACTGCTTAAACTTTTTGAAATAAAGCTTTATTGCAAAACATTAATGCTCATTTATGCATTGCCTGTAAAAAGACTACACAGTCTACAAGGCTGAAAAAATTTACCATCTAGCGTTTTACAAAAAAAACAAAAATTGCTGATGCCTGCTTAAGAGGATCAATACCTTTATCCCAATAGAATTAAGGCTCTCATGGAATGTGTCAAGAGGGCTTTGCCCTCAACACCAAGTTCCAAGAATAGAAGCATGATGTATGATGGAGTGAAGATTAAAAGTAAACTCAGGAGTTTGGAATCTTGGTCAAAGTCCACAAATTTAAATCAAATAAAAATAAATGTAAAAGACTTGAGCTTAAGTTTTTTTAATGAATAAAAATATATGTTTATTTCATTTTGAAAGAAAAAATTGGGGAAAGTTAGGTGTCTACAGATTATATATGAGAAAATCTTGGCCACTAAATAAAGCCAACACCATCTAACACAGTATCAGTTGAAGTTTAGTAGGTTAAACAAAGTGTCATTCAAAAGTTATTTTCAGAATACTACTTAAGAAATACATACAAACTTAAATATTTAGAAAGAACCCTAAAAAAACCACTTACCAAAATGTTTAAAGTGGTTCTATCTGGGTTTAGATATTATAAATGCTTTTCTGTTTTCTTCTTTCTATATTTTCTTCATTTCACACTTTTTTAAACAATGTGTTTGTTATTGTGTTTTTAGTACTTTTATAATTTTCTAAGTAATAGAGTTTGAATGTTTGTTCCCTCCAAACCTCATGTTGAAATATAATCTCCAATGTTGGAGGTGTGACCTGGTGCAAGATGTTTTTTTCACAGGGGTAGATCCCTCATAAATGGTTTTACGCCATCCCCTTTACAAAGTGGTGATGAGTGAGCTCTTGCTCTTATAGTTCAAAAGAGATGTGGTTGTTTAAAAGAGCATGGCATCTCCCCATCTGTATCTTGCTTCCACTCTCACCATGTGACATGCTGGCTTCCCATCAACTTAGGCCATGATAGTAAGCTTCCTGAGGCCCTCACCAGAAGCCAAGCAGATGTTGGCACAATGTTTCCCATTCAGACTGCAGAACTGTGTGCTAATTAAGCCTGTTTTCTTTATAAATGACCCAGTTTTAACTATTCCTTTATAGAGACACAAGAATGGACTAATATAGAAACTTAGTGCCAGAAGTGGGGCATTACTATAAAGATACCAGAAAATGTGGAAGCAGCTTTGGAGCTGAGCAATGGGCAGAGGTTGGAAGAGTTTGGAGGGCACTGAAGAAGAAAAGAAGATGAGGAAAAGTTTGGAATATTTTAGAGAATGATTAAATCATTGTAACCAAAATTCTGATAGAAATATGGACAGCGACCAGGCGTGGTGGTTCATGCCTGTAATCCCAGCACTTTGGGAGGCTGAGGTAGGCAGATCACCTGAGGTCAGGAGTTTTTTGAGAAATATGGACAGTGAAGGCCAGGCTAAGGAGGTCTCAGATGGAAAAGAGAAATTTATTAGGAATTTGAGCAAAGGTCACACTTGTTATGCATTAGCAAAGATCTTGGTTGCCTTGTGTCCAGAGTCTAGGGATCTGTGGCAGTTTGAACTTAACAGTGATGACAGAGTAACTGGCAGAATAAATTTTTAAGCAGCAAAATGTTCAAGAGTTAGTCTGGCTGCTTCTAACAGCCTGCAATCAGATATGGGAACAAATAAATGACTTAAAGTTGAAACTTATATTTAAAAGGGAAGCAGAGTGTAAAACTCTGGAAAATTTGCAAGCTAGCCATGTGGCAGAGAAAAAAAAGCATTTTCAGGAGAGGAATACAAGCAGGCTGTGGAGGAACCACTTGCTAGAGATATTAGTATGACTAAAAGGGAGCCAAGTGCTCATATCTAAGACCAATGGGAAAAAGACTTCAAAGGCATTGCAGAAGTCTTCAAGGCAGCCCCTCACATCACAGGTTTATAGGCCTAGGAGGAAAGAATGGTTTGGGGGGCCAGATCCAGGGCCCCATTGCCCTGCTCAGTCTCAGAACACTGCTCCCCACATCCCAGCAGCTCTAGCTCAACAGGACCCAGGTACAGCTTGAGCCACAGCTTTGAAGGTCACAAGCCACAAGATTTACTAGCTTCCATATAGTGTTAAGTGGCAGGCACACAGAATGCAGGCATGAAGGAGGCTTGACAGCTTTCTCCTAGATTTCACAGGATGTGAATCCTGTTAACAGGGCTGTATCCCTCACTGAGAATTTCTACTAGGGCAGTGTGAAGAGGAAATGTGGAGCTGGAGCCCCCACACAGACATGGCCTACTGGAGCTGTGGAAAGGAGGCCACTGCCCTTTAGACTCCAGAATGTTAGTCATGGGCAGCTTGCATCCTGAGCCTGGAGAACCTGCAGGTACACACCTCCAATTCATGACAGCATCCACAGGGGCTTCACCCTGCAAAGCCACAGAAGCAGAGCTGCCCAAGGCCTTGGGAACCCACCCCTTGCACCAGTGTGCTCTGGATGCAGGACATGGGATCAAAGCAGATTATTTTGGAGCTTTAAGATTTAACACCTGCCCTGCTGGGTTCCAGACTTGCATGGGGCCTATTACCCCTTTCTTTTTTGCCAATTTCTCCCTTTTGGAATGGAAATGTTTACGCAATGCCTATAATACCATCTTATCTTAGAAGAAAGTGATTTCTTTGATTTGTATTTGATTTTATAGGTTCATCAGTGGAAGGAACTTGGCCTTGAGTCTCAGATGAAACTTTGGATTTGAACTTTGGAACTTTTAAGTTAAGTCTGGAACAAGTTAAGACTTTGGGAAACTATTGCAAAGGCATGATTCTATTTTGAAATGTGAGCAGGACATGAGATTTGGTGGGTCAGGGGATGAATGATATAGTTTGGACATTTTTCCCCTCCAAATCTCAAGTTGAAAAGTAATCCCCAAAGTTGGACGTGGGGCCTGGTGGGAGATGTTTCGATCATAGAAACAAATCCTTCATGAATGGCTTAGCACTGTCCCCTTGGTGATGAGTGAGTTCTCATTCTGGTAGTTCATGTGAGATCTGGTTATTTCAAAGAGCATGGAACCTCTCCCCTCACTCTTTCTTGCTCCCACTCTCACCATGTGACATGCTGTGTCTTTGTCTCCTTCCACCACGATTGTAAGCTTCTTGAGGCCTCACTAGAAGCCAAGCAGATGCTGGCACCATGCTTCTCATACAGCCTGCAGAACCATGATCCATTTAAATCTCCTTTCTTTATAAATTACCCAGATTCAGGTATTTTTTTATAACAATGCAAAAACAGCCTAACACACTAAGTTTAATTGTAGTGTCCAGATCAAAAAAGTTTATAAAATGTGAATGTAGGTAACACTACTAAACTATATACTTAACAATGGTTAAGATGTTAAATTTTATATTATGAATATTTTGCCACAAGTTTTTAAAAGCTAATAATAAGAAAAGTAGTTTAGTATAGTGAGGTACCAGCTTATCACTTACTATTGAATGGTTCTGTACAATTTTTAGCCCTTCAGAGCCTTATTTTCTCCTCTGTAAGATAAGATTAGTAATAGAACTATATACCATATATACTCTAATATAGTTAACCAGTCTCTCATTAATACACACAATATTCTTTCTATTGAGCAAACTTACTTTAGATCTCTTGCTTCAGTATAACAAAGCAACAATGGAGTCTAATAAATTCTGGCTTCTACTGTAGATTAGAGAGATCTCATTCTAACAACATATGCTGGGCAAATTCTTAAATCAGAGAGCTGAGCTCATACATCAATTAATTAGTCTTAACTCTATAGAAAGACAATTCTAGCAGGAAGAGATGAGATGTAAGCACTTGCTTCCCTGGGGCAGACACAGCCAGATGTCATTAAGAATAATTCAGCTAGAATTGTTAATAAATTAATAGAAGCTAAGTGTGGGTTAGTGAGAGACCATAGAGTGCTAGGGATTGCAGATGAAAGTAAAGTTCTCACCTTTTCTCCATAGACCCCACCAGCACTCATGAAAAAGCCTGGCAAGAGTCCTAAGAATCAACTTTTATGGCACTGGCCTGAAGGTAGGAACTGCAGCTACTGCAGAATGGCACTGGGGCCATAGCAGAAACACACTTCAAACTCAGCCTGCCTCCTAAATAGATTAACTCAATCCCTGACACTAAAGGCCTAACAGTAAAAAAGGATACACCCACTTCCAGAAATAAAAACCATTCTTTCCTACGTAACATGACTAGTATTTAACAAAAAATGATGAGGAATACGAAAAGTAAGGAAAATAAAACACACATGCATACACACACTACCAAGCAAAAAAGCAATCACCAGAACCAGATTCAGATATGATGCAGATGTTGAAACTAAATGACAGGAAATTTAAAATAAATTTGATTAATATGTTTTAAAGTTCTAAGAGAGAAGGTGAACAACATGCAGGATCAGGCAGCTAATTTCAGCAGAAGGATGGAAACAACAAGAATGAATCAAATGGAAATGTTAGAAACAAATAGCACAATAACAGTGACAAAGCATGCCTTCAACTGAGTCATTAGTAGACTTACAAGAATCTAGCAAAAGAATTAGTAAACTTAAAAATAGATTGACAGATATTACTCGACTGAAACACAAAGAGAAAAACATACTTGGGAAAAAAACATCCCAAAAAAACAAACAAACAAATAAACAAACAAAAAACAAGAAGAGAGCATCCAAGAGCTGTGGAACAATATCAAACCATCTAACATACATGTAATTGAAATTCTAGAAACAGAAGTAGAGAAAAAGGCAACAGAAATACTTGAAGGAAAAAGGCCAAGAATTCTCCAAAATTGATGACAGACACCAAACCACAGTTTCAAGAAGCTCAGAGAACACCAGGAAAGATAATTACACAAACGTACACACCCCAGACCAAAGATACCATCTTCAAACTGCTGAAAGCAAAAGACAAAGAAGAAGTGTTGAGACAACAAAAGAAAAAGGAGGATACATACATACAGAGAAAGAAAGATAACAATTAGAGGGATGATGCAAGCCAGAAGACACTAGTCTAGCTTTACAGTGCTGAAAAAGAAAAATTCTCAACCCAGAATTCTATCCCTAGCAATAATATCTTTCAAATAGAAAAATAAAGACTTTCTAAAACAAACAAAAACTAGGAGAATTCATTGCCACCAGGTTTATATACTACATAAATGTTAAAGAAAATTTTTCAGGCAGAATTTTAATGGGTCTAAAAGATAATCAGCTATTTAAAGCAAAAATATTAGCTTTAACCCATTATCAACCCATTATGTATTAATAGCATATGTAAAAGTAAAAAGAATGACAATAGCAACAAAAGATTGAATGTGTAAAAAGTAATGGGATTGCTGGATCAAATGATAGTCCTGTTTTAAGTTCCTTGAGAAATTGCCAAACTGCTTTCCACAGTGGTTGAACTAATTTACATTCCCACCAACAGTGTATAAGGGTTCTCTTTCTTTTCTCTGAAATCTTGACAACATCTGTTATTTTTACTTTTTTCTTTTCTTTTTCTTTTCTTTTTTTTTTTTTGACAGCATCTCACTGTCTCACCCAGGCTGGAGTGCAGCGGCATGAACACAACTCACTGCAGCCTCAACCTCATGGGTTCAAGCAATCTTCCTCACTCAGCCTCCTGAGTAGCTGGGACCTCAGACATGCACCATGATATCTGGCTAGTTTTTTTTATTATTTTTTGTAGAAACAGGATCTCACCATGTTGCCCAGACTGGTCTCAAACCCCTGGGCTCAAGTAATCCTCTCGCCTCACCATTCCAAAGTATTGGGATTATAGGCATGAGCCTATTTTAATAATAGCCATTCTGATTGTTGTGAGATAATATCTCATTGTGGTTTTGATTTGCATTTCTGTAATGATTAGTAAGGAGGAACATTTTAAATATGCGTGTTGGGTGCTTGTATGCTGTCTTTTGAGAAGTGTCTGTTCATGTCCTTTGCCCATTTTTCAAAGAGTTTGGTTTGATTTTTGCTTATTGTTTAAGTTCCTAATAAATAT
Source organism: Pan troglodytes (assembly GCF_028858775.2). Taxonomy (NCBI): domain Eukaryota; kingdom Metazoa; phylum Chordata; class Mammalia; order Primates; family Hominidae; genus Pan; species Pan troglodytes. The sequence continues at coordinate 70,832,215 of NC_072402.2, forward strand.
GAGATATTAGATCTTTGTAAGATGTATATTTCAAAAATATTTTTTCCCACTTTGTAGGTTGTCTGTTTACTTTGCTGATAGTTTCTTTTGCTGTGCAGTAACTCTTTAGATTAATTAAGTCCCACTTGTCAACTTTTGGTTTTGTTGAAACTGCTTTTGGAGTCTTCATCATGAAATCTTTGCCAAGGCATATGACCAGAATGAGATTTCCTAGGTTTTCTTCTTGGGGTTTTTATAGTTTTGGGTCTTACATTTAAGTCTTTAATGCATTTTGAGTTGATTTTTGTATATGGTGAAAGAAAGGGGTCCAGTTTCATCTTCTATTTATGGCTAGCCAGTTATCCAGCACTATTTATTGAATAAGGAGTCCTTTTCCCATTGCTTGTTGTCAGTTTTGTTGAGGATCAGATGGTTGTGTGTGTGTGGCTTTATTTCTGGGTTTTCTAGCCCGTTCCATTGGTTTTATGTGTCTATTTTCTTACCAGTACCATGCTGTTTTGGTTACTGTAGTCTTGTAGTATAGTTTGAAGTTGGGTAATGTGATGCCTCTGGCTTTGTTCTTTCTGCTTAGGATTGCTTTGGCTATTCAGGCTTATTTTTTTGGTTCCATATGAATTTTAGAATAGTTTTTTCTTTAATTCTGTGAAAAATGTCATGGGTGGTTTGATAAGAATAACATTGAACTTGTACATTGCTTTGGACAGTATGGTCATTTTAACAATATTGATTTTCCATTTGTTTGTATTATCTCTGGTTTCTTTCAGCAGTGTTTCTTAATTTGCATTGTGGAAATCTTTCACCTCTCTTGTTAGCTATATTCCTAGGTACTTTATCTATTTCGTGGCTACTGTGAATGGCATTATGTTCTTGATTTGGCTCTCAGTTTGGACACTACTGGTGTATAGCAATGCTACTAATTTTTATACATTGATTTTTGTACCCTGAAACATTACTGATGTTATTTGTCAGTTCTAAGAGCCTTTGGGCAGAGACTATGGGATAGGGTTTTTTAGGTATAGAATTATATATCTTCTGTAAAGGGAAATAATTTTACCTCCTCTCTTCCTATTTGGATGCCTTTCATTTCTTTCTCTTGACTGATTGCTCTGGCTAGGACTTCCATACTATGTTGAATAGAAGTGATGAGAGTGGGCATCCTTGTCTTGTATATGTTCTCAAGGGAAATGCTTCCAGATTTTGCCTGTTTAGTATGATGTTAGCTGTGGGTTTGTCATAAAAGGCTCTTATCACTTTGGGGTATAGAACTGAGAAATTGTGATCCAGGCTTTGAAAAGAGAGTAGAAAGAAGATGTGCATGTTTTTGAAAATACATATTTATAAAATGAAATAAGTAAGAGTGTAAAGAACCTATTCACAATTATTGACAGCCATCTGTACATAAATTCTTTGTAATTTATTTTAATCAATCTATTTCTTCCTTTAATAAACTAAACATAATGTAACAGAGAAGAAAATGATAGAACCAAAACTATAAAATGCTAGAATAGAGAAAGAAACATTTTACCTATTTTAAGATTCATACTAAAATGCACATAATCAGGAAAGAAGATGAGGACACTAGATGATTTATGACCCTATGGAGTGGTCTTTATAATAACAATCAAGGCAATCATTATTTCCAGGAAGATTATCTAGCATATGAAATGCTAGTCATGCATAGAATTATTATTAGGCCAAAAATATTTTTCTTTTATATCTTAATTCTTAGCAGGAAATACACTCCATTAAAAAGTAATCAGTTGACAAAAAGTAATCTGTTAAATTGGTTAATTTTTTATTATCTTGTTTGTACTTTTAAAAAGTATAGTTACAGAAGCAGCACATGTGCACTATAGGAAATTTTTGAATTTAATTGAATCAATTTAATTACCATCAGTGTCCACCAATGCTCATCACCTTAATGTTTACCTTTCCAGGTCTTTATACACATACACACACACACACACACACACACACACACACACACCTCTAGTTTTACATCAATATAAAATTTTATTGTACATACCATTCCTCAATCTGATTTTGTTTTTTTAGTAACTTTCTCTTTCAGTACATTTTATCTCATCTACTGCTGAGACTATGTTCAAAATTCCCCCAGTTGACCCAAAAAATATTACATACAGTTTATTTGTCCATTCAAATATCAAATGTAGGATCCAATCTTGCATTTGGTTTTATATTTGTTAAATTTCTTATAATTGATTACAATCTCTTTTTCATAATACTAACTTTTTAAAAATCCCAAGCCAATTACATTCTGTAGAATATTCCTGAATTTGTCTAGTTGCTTTGCCGTACTATTATTGAACTTGTTAGCCCATATCCTATATTTCCTGTCTATAGTCTATATTCTGTATTGTATATTATGTTAGAAGCTTAATAAATTTAAATTATTTTTGCCAATAACAATTAAAGTGATGGTGTATACTTCATGTAGCATCATACCCAATGTCACATAATATCTGGTTAACCATCATTGGTGGCACTATGACTGATAAATTCTTACACTAAGTTATTTTGTTTTTCCCATCCACTATACAGATAAGCTTTTTTCCTTGTGATTAAAAACTAATCTATTAGGGTTTTTTTTAACAATTAACCAATGACCAGTTTATCATCAATCATTTACTTAATGGTTTTGACACCAATTAATATTTTCCCCTTAATCTAATAATATCATTTGGGCCTGTAAAATTACATTTTCTATAATTTCTTGCATATTTTATAACTGGTTTTCTTCTGTTATACAGAACTTTTTCTCAAATATTAGGAAAATTGGTTAACAGGTGAAGATATAATAAATGGAATTCTCATACACACCTGATGGGAATATTTGTACCACCTCTTTGGAAAACAATCTGCCATTATCTAGCCAAGGTAAAGATATATACAATCTATGACCCAGCATTTCCATTTTAGGTTTAGCATTTTTCAATTTCAGGATACTCCACTTAAAACCAGATATCTACTGCTGTAAATTAGGCATCTATAAGTGCTAATTGAGAACCAAATTCTCAATATTTTAAATGAGAAAAATGATAATGTTTTATATATCAACTCAAAACTTCAACCAATTTTCTAAAACAGAACTAATTCACAGTAAAATGCCTATATATAACAACCAATCATGTTTGGATGTAAAAAGATTTAAATGTTCATTAAATGGTTGCTTTGTATACAGTAACCACAGTACTATGGCCTTTATTGATTCTCAGCTATACCTTTCACAGCATTTACACTTAATGCTATTTAAAATAGAACTCAAGATTTCACTCTTATCCCCACCTTTTTTTCACAACACACACACATTGTTTTGTTTAAAATGTAGTGTTGAGCTTTGGAGGCATGAATGCACATTTTTGTGTGTGTGTAAGACATCAGCAAGTAATATATTGCAAAGACACCTACATTCTGAAGTTTGGATTTTAAAATCCAAGAGGTGTTTCACCAGGAAAATGTTAAGGTGTGCAACTCACCATTTATCCTAAATACATCCACACACATGCATTTGTAGCAGCATTGTTTACAGTAATGAAAAACTGTCAACATCCTCAATGTTCACTTATAGTAGCATGCATGAATTATGAAATATTCATATAATGGGAGAGTATATTAAAAAGAAAATGATATAGCCAAATATTATAGTATGGATTACCTCCAGAAACATGAACCAATACATTCCTGTTCGTTTTAAATTATCTAGTCTGAGATGTTCTATCAGCACAAAATTGATTAAGACATAGGGATACCTCCAGGGTGGAGGGATAGAACTGTAATTAGGGAGAACGGCATGAATAGACTGGATATGTGTTTTGGAATGCTGCCAGTTTTACTTTTTGACTTAGGTTACACAAGTGTTTGTTTTATAAGCACTCATTAAACTACAATATATTTTCATGAACTGTTCTGGAAATGTATATGTTTCAGAGTAAGAAAAGGAAAAAGTGAGTGGAAAAAGTATGCTTAGGTATTAATAAAGGAGATAGGATTGCAGGATGCTGCTAAGGGGCACCAACCCTTGGCTGCTCTATCTGACCGTATGTCAACAAATATATGACAACTGTAGAGTATAAAAAGAAGGTTACCCAAAATAAGACAGGGACAAAACCATTTGCAGAAGATCTTGCACTTAGAAAAACAATACATTTGTTGGATTGGAACTTTATAGATAAGAAAACCTTCAATGTAAATAACACGCTTTAAAAATATCTAGAAGATAAAAACTGAAAGTTTCCATGGGAACAGAATGGGCATTCATAAAATCATAAAATGTAAGAATACCATGAACTGAGGGTTTGTGCAACAAAGCCTGCAATTTTCAAAACATGAGGATGTCAATGAAATTCAAAAGAAATCATTTTCAACAATTAAAAAAAAATTTACATAGAGGGTAATAACTTTGCAGTAATGTATTATTATTACGTATTCTTAAATTTCGGTATGTAACAGAAAAAAAATCGAATACTTAGGCACCAAGACAGAATATTTTTAAAAAAGGTGTTTAATCATTTCATAACTAGTTGAAATTTAGTTTAAAATGAATGTTTTTCAGAACTTTAACAAGGCTGGGACACAAAGGCAAAAAAGTTGAAAAGCATTTGCCCAGCTACTTCTGATTCCCAACGTGTTGCCCCCTGCTGGGAGACTGTGTCACAGCTAATCCCATTAATACTACTTTTCTGCGGAACTTAATTTTTGTAAAAAATTCCACCTTCATTTCCATAAATGAAACGTATCTATCTTCCTTCAACAAAACTTTATTTAAAATCACTGTCAGCCCAGCGCGGGCACCGGCGCGGGCTATGGCTGCGACTTCCCTCATGACAGCGTTGGCCGCCGGCTGATCCAGCCCGCTCAGAGCTGCCGCCTCTGTCCTCGCCCTTTCCACCTCGCGGCAGTTCCTTTGAACTCCCTCGGACGAGCTCTTACTGGTTCCGACAACTCTCACTGCTCTTATGAGCTAAGCTTTTGCACCAACTGAACAGCTGGCCAACCTAAAAATTGTTGCCTTTGCAGTCAGATACTCACTCTTGGTCTGTCAGCTTTGGATGAAGCAGTGGGGTTCTTGGGAAGAACCCATTGCCAACTAAATGAAGCTGTTGTCAGGAAACTGGCCCAGTGGATCAAGCAGGAAGTGCGGCAGGAGGTGGAGGAGTAGGTGGCCTCTGGCAACAAAGGGCCATGCCTGAGCGTGGCTCTGGTCAGCAAAACTCCTGCAAGTCACTGCCATATCCTCAACAAAACCAGGGCAGCTGCAGATGTGGGAATCAACAGTGAGATAATTGTGAAACCAGCTTCAATTTCAGAGGAAGAATTGTTGAATTTAATCAATAAATTGAATAATGATGGTAATGTAGATGGCCTCCTTCTCCACCTGCCTCTTCCAGAGCACATTGATGAGAGAAAGATCTGCAATTCTGTTTTTCCAGATAAGGATGTTGATGGCTTTCATGTAATTAATGTAGGGCGAATGTATCTGGACCAGTATTCCGTATACCAGCTACTCCATGCAGTGTGTGGGAAATAATTAAGCAAACTGGCATTCCAACCCTAGGGAAGAATGTGGTTGTGGCTGGAAGGTCAAAAAATGTTGTAATGCCTATTGCAATGTCACTGCACACAGATGGGGTGCATGAACGTCACGGAGGTGATGCCACTGTTATAATATCTCATTGATATACCCCCAAAGAGCAGTTGAGGAAATACAATTCTTGCAGATATTGTAATATCTGTTGCAGGTGTTCCAAATCTGATCACAGCAAATATGACCAAGGAAGAAGCAATAGCATTGATGTGGGAATAGATACAGTTCAAGATCCTGTAACTGCTAAACCTAAGTTGGTTGGAAATGTGGATTTTAAAGGAGTTAGGCAAAAAGCCAGTTATATCACTCCAGTTTCTGGAGGTGTTGGCCCTATGACAGTGGCAATGCTAATGAAGAATACCATAATTGCTGCAAAAAAAAGTGCTAAGGCTTGAAGAACGGAAAGTGCTGAAGTCTAAAGAGCTTGGAGTAGCCACTAACTAACTCTTGTGTCTTCTATATCACCAAAAGCACTTCAAGCCAGCTCAAGAAACAAAGCAAGCCGAGAGAAATGTGATTTTTTTTTATTTTTTCCACTGAAATGGTTTAAAACGATGCTTTGCATTTATTGAAAGCTTTCATGGGTGTGTGTGACATAGCTCTGCAGTACCTCACCAGGAAGCATTACAGTATCATGCAGGGTCAAGGGATCTACCCAAGAGCAGCCATTAACCTTGTGACTAACGTGGGAGACATTGTCATATTGAGAATGAATGCTTAACTTTGTCAAGCCACCTCTGTTAAAAATTTGCCTTTTCTAGGATTGCACTTCTCTAGTGCTATTCCTATAAGCATTGATAATCATTTTAGGTACCAAACCTTTTGAGTTCAACTCGTCAAACCAGAGGAAAAATTAGGGAAAAGATGAAAAAGAAAAAAATGGTAGTAACTGAGTAGAAAGAAAAAAATAATCTATATACGTATCGATTGGTAACCAGGTCTGTCTAAGTAGAACTGAACCGGCTAGGAAAAAAATAAAAACTACATGTTAATCATTTTCCTAAGTTGTCTTTTTGAGGTTTAGTCAGTCATTGGGAAAGTGTTAAGGATTGTTCCTTGCTTTTAGTCCTCATTTTATGTATGTTACCCCTTAGTAAGATCTGCCCACTTTAGTTTTCTAGGATTTAAAGGCTTATTTTATAAATTATTCATGTGTATTGTCATACTTGGCTTTTGCTATACAGTTTAACTTCATTGTTAAAGTTTTGTATTGTTAGGGAATATCTGTATAGTTTCTTTGGTGTAACTTTTTTTAATTATAAGTAGGATTATTTTTATTTTTTATTATACTTTAAGTTTTAGGGTACGTGTGCACAACGTGCAGGTTAGTTACATATGTATATATGTGCCATGTTGGTGTGCTGCACCCAGTAACTCATCATTTAACATTAGGTATATCTCCAAATGCTATCCTCCCCCCTGCCCCCACCCCACAACAGGCCCTGGTGTGTGATGTTCCCCTTCCTGTGTCCATGTGTTCTCATTGTTCAATTCCCACCTATGAGCGAGAATATGCAGTGTTTGGTTTTTTGTCCTTGTGATAGTTTGCTGAGAGTGATGGTTTCCAGCTTCATCCATGTCCCTACAAAGGACACGAACTCATCATTTTTAATGGCTGCATAGTATTCCATGGTGTGTGTCCCACATTTTCTTAGTCCAGTCTATCATGGTTGGACATTTGGGTTGGTTCCAAGTCTTTGCTATTGTGAATAGTGCCACAATAAACATACGTGTTCATGTGTCTTTATAGCAGCACGATTTATAATCCTTTGGGTGTATACCCAGTAATGGTATTTCTAATTCTAGATCCCTGAGGAATCGCCACACTGACTTCCACAATGGTTGAACTAGTTTACAGTCCCACCAACAGTGTAAAATTATTCCTATTTCTCCACATCCTCTCCAGTATCTGTTGTTTACTGACTTTTTAATGATCGCCAGTCTAACTGGTGTGAGATGGTATCTCATTGTGGTTTTGATTTGCATTTCTCTGATGTCCAGTGATGATGAGCATTTTTTCATGAAATAAAAGAAGATACAAACAAATGGAAGAACATTCCGTGCTCATGGGTAGGAAGAATCAATATAGTTAAAGTGGCCATACTGCCCGAGGTAATTTATAGATTCAATGCCATCCCCATCAAGCTACCAATGACTTTCTTCACAGAACTGGAAAAAAATACTTTAAAGTTCATATGGAACCAAAAAAGAGCCCACATTGCCAAGTAAATCCTAAGCCAAAAGAACAAAGCTGGAGGCATCATGCTACCTGACTTCAAACTATACTGCAAGGCTACAGTAACAAAAACAGCATGGTACTGGTACCAAAACAGAGATATAGATCAATGGAACAGAACAGAGCCCTCAGAAATAATGCTGCATGTCTACAACCATCTGATCTTTGACAAACCTGAGAAAAACAAGAAATGGGGAAAGGATTCCCTATTTCATAAATGGTGCTGGGAAAACTGGCTAGCCATATGTAGAAAGCTGAAACTGGATCCCTTCCTTACACCTTATACAAAAATTAATTCAGGATGGATAAAAGACTTAAATGTTAGACCTAAAACCATAAAAACCCTAGAAGAAAACCTAGGCAATACCATTCAGGACATAGGCATGGGCAAGGACTTCATGTCTAAAACACCAAAAGCAATGGCAACAAAAGCCAAAATTGACAAATGGGATCTAGTTAAACTAAAGAGCTTCTGCACAGCAAAAGAAACTACCATCAGAGTGCACAGGCAACCTACAGAATGGGAGAAAATTTTTGCAATCTACTCATCTGACAAAGGGCTAATATCCAGAACCTACAATGAACTCCAACAAATTTACAAGAAAAAAAAAACAACCCCATCAACAAGTGGGCAAAGGATATGAACAGACACTTCTCAAAAGAAGACATTTATGCAGCCAACAGACACATGAAAAAATGCTCATCATCTTTGATGTATCTTAAAATCTATTTTTGAAAAAAAAAAAACACTTGGCTTGAAAATCATTTTGTGGCTTGGATAAGTATGCAAGTTACTTTTCCACCAAAGAATTTTCAGCAGCTGCCTGCTTTTCTGTGATGTATCCTGTTGACTTTTCCAAAATATTTTTAAGAGTTTGAGTTAATATTGAATTTAATCAGACTTTCTGATTAAAGGTTTTTTTTTTATTAAAACACATCTGTCTGCTGTGGTATGAAAAAAAGAGAAATCACTCTAAGTTGTTAATAAGGTGAAGATGCCTATGATATACTTTCAAGTAAAGTAAAAAAAATCAATCTCTTTTTGCATTTACAAAGAAAGCAATAAAATGGCAAACCATATATTATCAATTGGCATTGGATTATTCAGAGTACAAGAAAGACTAAAATCTGAAATATTTTAAAGTAATTTTAACAACAAATGTTCAAGGCTGGATACATGAGCAATGAAAATATATTTGAAAATTACATCTTTCTAGATATTTGCTTTTGTTTACTACTCATAATTAAAGAGTCAACATCAGAGGAATTTCCTTATTTCAATGATGCTGCCATCACTCAAAATCAATTTTGAATTGCTTGTGTAATATTGCCTTCAAAAGGTACCTAGAAGAAGCATAAAAAATCATCCTGACTGGTCTGAGTGCAATGGTGTGTATAACTAACCGATCACAACCAGTTGCAGATTTATTTGTTCTTTTTCCACACCCACTGCTTCAGTTGACTAGCCTTTAAAAAAAAAATTCCAATTATTTCATTACAGTTGACCTGTGAACCATGTAGGTTTAAACTGCACAGGTCCACTTATACATGGATTTTATTCCATCTCTGCTACCCCAAGACATCAAGACCAACCCTTCCTCTTCCTGCTCCTCCTTGGCCTACTCAATATGAAGACAATGAAGATGAAGAATTTTATGATGATTCACTTCCACTTAATGGATAGTAAATATATTTTCCCTTTCTTGTGATTTTCTTGATAACATTTTATTTTCTCTAGTTTTTTAATTGTAAGAATACAAGACAAAATACATATACAAAATATATGTTAATTGACTGTTTACATTATCAGTAAGACTTCTGGTCAAAGTAGGTTATTAGTAGCTAAGTTTTCGGAAAGATGTTTGACAATGTGGGGGATCAGCCCTAACCCTCACGTTGTTCAAGAGTCAACTGTACAAAAAACATAATTAATCACCACCATTATTTACAAACGGTTTTGAATGTCACTCTTATTTTAGAGCAGATGTAATTTTGGAATTAGTGAAAGATTTCCTACCACCGAAGATATTTAAAAAAAGATTAATACCGCCAATATATTCTAAAAGAATAATTTCAAAAACATTTTTAATCAACATATATAGCATATATATTATGTGTAGTGTGTGTATATATAGTATATATATTATATATGTGTGTGTATATATGTTGAAAGAGAAAAATGATCATTTATATGTAAACTATCAGGTATTACCTTCTGCTTAGAATGTAAAAAGTCACAAGAAAATGTCATTCCCAACCTAACAACAGTAACCAGCCAGATAATACGTAAAGTCATGGTTTGAAAAAAATTTATCAGAGTGCTAAGAATGAGGGATAAAACCTAATGACTTAAAATCCAAAAAGTTACACACCTCTCTTTGGAGTGAAGAAATCTAACAGTTTCTGTCATTTTTGGTGAATCCGTGGAAAAGGGAGAAAGCTGTCAGATAAATGGGAAATGAGAAAACTGATGAACGTTTAAGGAATTTTTATTGACCAAGTGTGGGATGGCATGATGATTTGGAGTCCCCAGAACAGAGAGTATGCCACTTGCCAACACTTTTCAGAGGCATTCACAGAGTACTCATGAGAAATATTGGGCCGGGGTAGGAATGCTAAGAGAAACTTTCAAGTGTTTGAACTTCACACCGAGTACAAGGTAGGAGGCACTTACCTTTGGTGGAAGAGGGTCAGGAATACTGGAAGAGACTTGCCGCACTGACACACAGTGTGCAGGACCTCATGAAATCTAAGGGCAAGGCATAAGAACGAAGATAAACCCTCTGGGCTTTACACTGAGTAAAAGACAGTGATGACCTGTGGCTAAGAGAAGAGCAGGAAAGCTAAGATAAACTCTCCTCTGACATGCAAGTGTAGGGGGATTGCTGGAGTCTTCAGGCAACACAAAAACCTGAACAAAATTCTCTAGGCACTCAGGGACCCCACTGATGCATTGGTTGATTTTGGTGGAAGCTAAGGCAGGATAGCTAATAAGAATCCCTCTGAGATGCAGACAAGCAGGGACTGAGAAAGACTGAAAGCAAAACAAAAAAATGGAAACAAATTCTTCAGATGCTCAGGTCCCAAATCTAGCTAAAACGAAGGCACAGATCCCATTCCCAAATTATTTGCAGCCTGTGGTAAAATAAGTCTAAAGAAACTTTCATATGCATATATCAAAACATAATCAAAATGGCAGAGTAGGAGGTACCAGCCTTCATTCACCTACAAATAAACAAATACAGACAGCTAGCCACAAACCAAAATATCCCAGAGAAGTCTGAAAGGCCCACTAAAGAGTCTGTGGCAACAGAGTGGAGCAAAAATACTGGGAATATGCACATAGAAAAGATTGCTGGTGAAATTAGCATACTTGAGATGCCAGGAGAGAGCAAGGAACAAAGAAGAAAGACAAAGGCTGTTGCTATCAGTTGCATGGCAGGAACCATTGAGTTTCCTAGCAGTCCGCTCCATAGGGGACACTGGCTACTTTTGCCACCAAGGCAACAAACAGCTGTTCTTGTCCAGGAACGCCAGAAAAGGAGATGTGTCTGCACACTTCTCCACCACCCAAGAAGCTGACACCTCTCCCAACCATACAAGTGCCCTGCCCATAAGCCATATTGAACTAGTTAGCACTCTGGGACCCAGAGCCAAACTCTTTCTGCACATAGTTTCATTCCAGGTACTGACTTAGATACCATAGAGATCTTGTCTCTACCTTGACTTCAGAGCCACTTTAACTCTGCATAAGCCTGTGCTCCCATGCTTAACTCTGTGGCTTCTGCACAAGCACCTGCACGTCACATGCTGTTACTGACAGGGGAGCAGGGGTCCCTGAGCCCTAGACACCTGTGCCATTATCATTCTGGATTCCAGAACCATAGTCCCTCCAGGCATGCTCATGCGTTAGGCCTCAACTTCGTGACTACTCCATGAGCACCATGATCAGACACCAGTGCCACTGCCAACTTGAGTGGGACTGCAAAGTAGACCCAGTGTGAAGAGGAATCTCTTCAGCCACAACTTCCCCAGTGAGAGAAAAAAAGATTGGGAGGACCTTAGCAGCCATCACCATCAAACACTGCAATGACTTTCACTGCCACTATGGATATCCACACCATTGGCCACTGAAGATGCCTGTAACCTTCATCAACATTGACCTCAGCAGACAGGGATGTTGAGGTGAATACACAGCTTTGACCCCATTGGTGACAAATCACTGCACCCCACGCAGAAACGGCCTCTGACCTCCCTATAGGGAGAGATCTTTCCACAGAAAAATTAGCATGTAAAGTAAGGAAGAGGAGAATACTCCACCAAATCTGCAGACATCAATAGAAGGCAAGAAGAAACAAAACAACCAAGGAGACATAACACCATCAAAAGAACACAATTTTTCAGTAACTACCCCAATGAAGATATATGAACTCCAAATGTAAATATTCAAATTTGCCTAATAAATAATTCAAAATTATTATTTTAAGGAAATTCCATAAACTTCAAGAAAATACAGAGAAATAATACAATAAAATTTAAAAAAAGACCAAAATAAAAAATTTATCAAAGAGATTAAAATTGTAAACAAAAACAAACAGAAATTCTGGAGCTGAATATCACAATGAATGAAATGAAAAATGCAATAGAGAACATCAACACCAGAATAATTCACCATGATCAAACAATAAATGTGATATAATACATTAACAGAATAAAGGACAAAAACCATATAATCATCTCAATTAGTGCAGAAAAGGCACAAACAAAATTCAACATCCTTTCATCATAAAACTCCCAACAAATGAGATATATAGAAGAAATGTACCTCAACACAATAAAGACCATATATGAGAAGCCCACAGCTAATATCGTACTCAATGGTGAAAAGTTGAAAGTTTTTCCTCTAAGATCAGAAGTAAGACAAGAATGTTCATTATTGACATTTCTGTTCAATATAGTACTGGAATTTATAGACAGAGCAAGCTAGACAAAAGAAAAATAAAGGCATCCAAATCAGAAAGAAAAAAGTTAAATTATTTCTGTTCATAGATTACATTATATATAGAAAACCCTAAGGACTCTGCCAAAAAAAAACTGTTAAAACTAATAAATTCAATAAAGTTGCAGAATACAAAATCAACATACAGAAATCAGTAGTATTTCTATACGTTAACAAAAAGCTGTAAATAAAAAAATCAAGAAAACAATTCCATTAATTATAGCCACCAAATAAATAAAATACTTAGGGATATATTCACCTAAGAAGGTGAAAGATCTGTACACAGAAAACTATAATACGCTAATGAAGAAAATTGAACAATGCACAAATAAATAAAAAGATATCCCATGTTAATGGATTGGAAGAATTAATGTTTTTAAAATGCCCATTCTACCCAAAGAGATCTACACATTCAAAAAAATCCCTATACAAATTCCAATGACATTTTTCATAGAAATAGAAAAAAAAATCCTAAAATTTATATGAAACCACAAAAGACTGAATAGCCAAAGCAATATTGAGCAAAAAGAACAAAGCAGGAGGCATCACACTACCTTATTTCAAAATCTACTAGAGAATTATAGTAATTAAAACAGCATGGTACTGGCATAAAAATAGACACCTTGACCAATGAAGCAGAATAGAGAGTCCAGGAATAAATCCGCAAATTTATTGTCAATTTTTGGCAAAGATGTCAAGAACTCACAATAGGGAAGAGTTTCTTCAATAAAGACTGAATTTTCACATGCAGAAAAATGAAAATAGACCATCATCTCAAAGCACATGCAAAAATTGATCTAAAATGGATTAAAGACAAATATAATACCAAAAACTATAACACTACTAGAAAAAAATGGAGGGAAAGCTCCATGGCATTTATCTAGGCAAGGACTTTTTAAAATACGGCCCTAAAAGCACAGGCAACAAGAAGATAAATAGAATTCTACCAAAGTGAAAAACTTTCACAAAACAAAGAAAAAAAGTCAACAGAGTAAAGAGACAACCTATGGGATGGGAGAAAATATCTGAACACCATAGATCTCATAAGGAGTTAATACCCAAAAGATATAAGAAACTCAAACAATTCAATAGTAAGAAAACAAATAACCTGACTTGAAACTGAGCAAAAAACTTGAACTGACATTTCTCAAAAGAAGATATACAGATGGCTAATGGGTGTATAAAAAACGCTCAACACCACTAATCAGAGAAATGCAAATAGAACTACAGTGAGAGATCACCTCACATCTGTTAGAATGGCTACTATCAAGAAGAAAAAAGATAACAAATGTAGGTGAGGATGCAGAGAAAAGAACTTTTGTATGTTGTTGGTTGGAATGTAAATTAGTACAGTCATTATGAAAACCGGTATGGCATTTCCTTAAAAATATAAAAATAGAACTACCATATGATCCAGCAATCCTGCTACTGGATCTGTATCCAAAGGATATGAAATCAGTATGTCAAAGAGATATTTGCACTCCCTTATTTGTCGCAGCATTATTTACAACAGCCAAAATGTGAAATCATCCTAAGTCCATCAACAGATAAACGAATTTAAAAAAATTCTATGTGTATATACAATGGAATACTGTTCCATTCTTTGAAAAGAAGGAAATCTTGTTATTTGTGATAACATGGATGAACCTGGAGTACATTATATTAAGTGAAATAAGCCAAATGCAGAAAGACAAATACTGCATGATCTCACTTACATGTGGAATGTAAAAAAGCCAAATTTATAAAAACAGAGTTAAATGGTGGTTACCAGAAGAAGGGGGATGGTGAGATTGGGGAGATGTTGGTCATAGGACACAAAATTTCGGTTAGACAAGAGGAATGAATTCAAGAGCTCTATTGTACTCATGTTTACTACAATTAATAACAACTTATTGTATACCTAAAAATTGCTGGCTGGCAGGGCGGCTCACGCCTATAATCCCAGCACTTTGGGAGGACAAGGTGGGCGATCACGAGGTCAGGAGATCGAGACCATCCTGGCTAACACGGTGAAACCCTGTCTCTACTAAAAGTACAAAAAAATTAGCCAGGTGTGGTGGCGGGCGCCTGTAGTCCCAGCTACTCAGGAGGCTGAGGCAGGAGAATGGCGTGAACCCGGGAGGCGGAGCTTGCAGTGAGCTGAGATTGCGCCACTGCACTCCAGCCTGGGTGACAGAGCGAGACTCCGTCTCAAAAAAAAAAAAAAAAAAAAAAAAAAAATTTGTTAACAGACTAGATTTGAGAATTCTTAACATAAAAAATAAGTATGTGAGATAACGTATATGTTAAATAGCTTGATTTAGCCATTCTACAATGCATATATATATTAAAACATCTTATTGTGCCCCATAAGCATATATAATTTTACTCATCGATTTAAAAGTACATAAAATTTTAAAAAGAAACAAGCCCAGACCCAACTAAATTATGGACTAGATTAACTCATATCTCCACATTAGTTGTCTGAAAAAGAAATGATGTGCCTTTTTCTGAGTGTAAATGTATTTGCTTCAGTGTATTGTTCTATTATATACAATATCAAATTTCCAATATAAAATATGAGGTATGGAAGAAAGAAGAAAATGTGATACATTGTCAAGAGAGGAAAAAGTCAACAAATCTCAATCCAAAGATGGCCCAAGTGTTAAAATTATCAAAGAGAGACTTTAAAATATGATAAATATATTAAAGGATCTCGTGGAAAAGGTGTACACATAGGGAATTTTATCATAGAATTGAAACCTATGAAAAAGAACCAGATGAAGATCCTAGAAATGAAAGATGAAATAATAGATACATAATTATGTTGATGGATTCATTATGCTAAATATTCAGCGTACTAATAATCAGAGCAAGGATTATTATAATTATTGTTATTAATATAGTTAATATAATTATAATATAATATAATTATATAATTATAGAAATCGTATTATATAAGTATAATATAATCATAATTAAATAATTATAATTATTCAGCATGCTAATAATCAGAGGAAGGAATCAGTGAATTTGTAGAAAACATAAATTATTCAGACTAAAACACAAAGAGAAAAAACTATAAAGGAAAAGAATAAGGACATCCAAACTGTTATAGATTATCAAATAAGTTATCATATGTATAGTTGGAGTCCCAGAACAAGAAGATAGAATAGACCAGAATAAATATTGAAAGAAATAATGGATGGCAATTTTCCAAAACTGATGAAAGACATCAACCACAGATCTTAGAAGTTGAATGAAATCTAGTAATAGTAAATACAAAGAAAACCACACCTCACTCCATCATGGTGAGAGCCCTACAATATAGAAATCATTAGAAAATATTGAAATCAAAGAAAAAAAGGCCAGGCGCAGGGGCTTAAGCCTGTAATCCCAGCACTTTGGGAGGCTGAGGCAGGTGGATCACCTAAGGTCAGGAGTTCGAGACCAGCCTGGCCAACATGGTGAAACCCAGTCTCTACTAAAATACAAAAATTAGCCATTTGCAGTGGTGTGTGCCTGTAATCCCAGCTACTTGGGAGGCTGAGGCAGGAGAATCACTTGGACCAGAGAGGTGGAAGTTGCAATGGGCTGAGATCTCGCCACTGCACTCCAGCCTGGGTGACAGAGCAAAATACCATCTTTAAAAAAAAAAAAAAGAAGAAGAAGAAGAAAGAAAAAAAAATATTCCATACAAGGAAAAATAATGACAGCTGACTTCTTATCAGAAAAAAAATTGTAAGAAACAGAACAATGAAATATCATCTTTAAATTGCTGGGGGAAAAACTGTTAGTCTGTAAATCTATATCCAACCAAAAAAAAATCTATAAAAATGAAGTCAAAATAAAGGCATTTTGGAAGCAGATGAAAACTGAAAGAATTTACTTCATCTCCAGCAGACCTGCATTATAAGAAATTTCAAACTCACTAATGCTCTTTAATGTTTTCAGTCAATTTCTCTCTGTGTTTCATTTGGATATAAAATATATTTGTTGCATCTTCAAGTTCAACTATCATTTATTTCTACAACCTCTAATCTGTCATTAATCACATCCAGTGTGTTTTTCATTTCAAGCATTGTAATTTATATGTCCAGAAGCCCAATTTGGGCCTTTTTGCTGTCTTCTATGTTTCTATTTAATGTGTCCAATCCTTACTCCAGCTTCTTGAACATAGGGTGTATAGTTATAGTCCTTGTCTAATAATTATATCTTCTGTATTACATCTGGATTGGTTTTTATTATTGATAGGTTTTCTCCTGCTTATAGATTATAATCTTTCTTTGTATGACAGTGATTTTTAACTGAATGGATGACACTATGAATTTTATCTTGTTAGATCTTAATATTTTTGTAATCCTATAAATATTCTTAAACTTTGATCTGGGATGCTAAGTTAATTAGAAAAACTTTAATCCATTCTGGTCTTCCTTGTAGGTGTCACTAGGAAGAAGCAGAGCAGTATTGAGTCTAGAGTTGATTTTTCTATTACCGAGGCCAACCACTTCTGAGAACTTTCAACATGAATTATGAAATTTCCCATGCTGGTTGGCGCCGTGTGTAAGCCCCAGGTATTATTTCCTTTCATTCTTTCTGGTGGTTCTTTCTTCATCCTTGGGTAGTTTTCTCCTACTCATGCACTGATCAGCAGTCAGCTGAGAATGCAAGGGAGACTCTGAAGATTTCTGGAACTGGCTCACTCGCTAGGCAGCACTCTCTTTTGTAATACTCTGTCTACTCTGCCCTATGAACTTTAACTCCTGTGGCCTCGTCAGATCCCCAGTTTTATCTTCTCAACTTTAGAGTGACTGCCAGGCTTTGTCTGTGTTTTATCTCCTTTTGCTATGACCTAGAAACTCTAGGGTATTCATAGGTCTCATCACATGTTTCACATCTCTTAAGGAATCACTACCTTTTATTACTTGATGTTTGAAGTCTTGAAAATCGTTTCATAAATATTGTTCATTTTTTTGTTGTTTATGTGTAAGGTAAATCTGCTCCCTCCAAATTTACCCTTCATCTTCACTGGAAACAGAAATCTTTGTATCATTCTTTTTTAAATATACTAAATCTATGTAACCTGTACATAATGATTGAAATCCTGATGTTTCCCTTTAGGCCAGTTCCAATATCTTTCCAGATTCTATATGATATATTGAATTTAGAATATAATATAAATAAAAGGTATGAATTTTGTGAATAGGCAAAACTATAAGCAGAAGCTTAGAGATGTGTGAAAGAACATTGACTGTACACATGTACTTATCCATTCACCTACTTTCTTTAGCCCTTTGTAAAATTCTTCTCTGACACTACTTTCCTTTAGGACCAGACATTCCTGCATTCCCTGTGATCACCTTCTACTCTGGAGAGGGAGTGTCATAGAGCAACTAAAAACTCTTTTAGATGCCAAATATTTTGGAAATTTTTGAATTATAGTTTTTCTAAGTACCGTAGCTTTACCTACTTTCTCTAGAATTCCTCTAGAAGTGAAGAAACAGACACACACATTATCTATCAGTTTCATATTAAGTTAGTGTCTATGTTTTATCTTTCAGCAGAAAATGTTAGCAACTTAGTTAACAACTGTAATTAATTTCTGACATCTCCCTTTTTGATATACCCCCTTCACTTCAGCCAAACCTATACGTCACAATCAATAATTATGAAGAGATTTAAATAAAAAGTAATATCCTGTTTTCCTGAAAAGCACACTGAAAAAATATGTAACAAAATGCAACACGAGTAATTTACAAACATTTCTGATTGCAAATTTGAAGCCAGACCACTAGCTGGTGTTCAAATAGCTGTAAGTTATTTTACTATAAATTCAGAATGGAGGGATTGGCCAGCTGTAGATGATGCATTATGATTATATGATTCAGTGCTACAGTCAGGGGTGCTGCTTTGAGGAGAATGGTTATACAGGTCTGATGGCAAAGCAACTTAATTGAAAATTCATATTTCAAATTGCATAACAATGAAGTAGAAAAAGGAGAATTGCATAACATTCCTAATAGAATTGTTATTGTTTCTATCACTTACATTAAACAACAAATGTTAATAGTAGCATCTCATAAAGTTTTTACTCTTTAAAATATTTCAAGTTTGCCATTTACTTTCAAAGTAAAAATAATAACGTAAGATTTAAATATTTCCTTAAATATTTTTTATTCAAATGAGAAGACTATTTGGGTAAATTTAGGCATTTCTTCCTCTGTAGTATTCGAAAAAAAAATTGTAGGAACTGAAAAATATTTGACTTTTATATTGAAGAACCTGATAGAATGTTACAACTCTGAAATTCTATGCTTTATTTTCTTTTTAGCCATATTCTGTAATTAACCTCAACACTTTGAAGGGCCAACTGGTCTGTCAGTAAATGTTTCAGATTAGAATTTAATAACCTTGAATCCAGAATGCTAGTTTACTTATTCAGAGATTTTAAACTTTTCTTCAGCTTTGACACCTGAAATGTGACATGTAAGACAAGGCATCTGCATTATCTAGGCTTGCCAGATATAATTCCAATTGACAGGCCAGTAAAATAAAGTGACTTTATTATAAAATTAAACTTAATCATTCTCCAACTTATTTAAAATAAATCATCACAGTGGTAGGAAATAACTTGATATATGGTAGTCTGTAAGTATTCCGTATACAAAGTAGGCTCTCCCAGAGGTCATTAGAACAGAAGATAATTGCAGTTCGTTAAATCAATTAAAAAATAAAATACTGCAAGAAACAAGAGGAAAGAAACGAGGGAGTTTAATATACCTAGTCTAGAGTTCAAGCAGGATAAGGGTACCATGATACATGTTCTGTGTTACATAATGTTCATTTGTTCTCTTACTCTCGCTTGATTTCACTCTCTGACACATCAACCCTTCCTGCTTACAGTGTGGTTACAAAGACTAGGGTTGAAGGTGAGAAAGAGGACTAAGCAGATGGAAGATACCTGGAGCCAACACATGCAGACTGTGTTCCATGTAGGAGCAAGTATTATGAGCCAGTAGCTTGCTAATAACCTCCCAAACAGCTTCAGCCAAAGACACATGGGGTCAGAATGAATGTCAACAATGAATAACCTATTTAAGAATATCATAACTGTCTTGAATATTTTATGCCTCATGAATGTTGAGTGCCTACTTGCTTCTTTCATCCATTCCTATATTTGTTCAGCACACATATGTACCACTGGCTTTATCTATGCCTGTCTGTCTAACTATGTGCTTATTCTCTCTGTTTAGTTTTGTCTAAGAAAGATTATTCTTAAATAATACAGAAAATATACATAAACATCATTTGCAAAATAACCATAATTATTAACACCTCACTGGTACTTTTATTTCAAAAATGTTTCTTGACCACCTATTATGTACCAGTAATTCCTTCAGGTGTTGGAGATACGGCAATGAATAAAAAAACTAACACCCTTACCCTCTCGAAGCTTACATTTTAGTAAGAGCAACATAGTTAAGAAATACTTATTCAGTTTGTGTGTGCATAGGTATGGACATGTGCATATATATACACATATGTGTATGTGTGAATGGCGTATATGTAAGAGTGTGTGTGTTGCACATACTTAAATATTTAATTAGCCTTGCCTTGCTACTACAAAACCACAAGTCTGAGGTCTAGAAGTATTTCAGTATTGAAGCTAATGATGTATTAAATTGTATTTTTCTAACGTGTTGTGTTCCAGTGGCAATAGAATACATGAGTTTGAGCACTGGCTCTGCCACTACTTGTGTGTCTATGGACAAGTCACATGTTGTGTATACAGTTGCTCTGAAGATTTAATAAGATAATATGAGGAATGGGTAAACTAGAAAATTATGCACAAATATAAAGGAGTTTCTATATTATTACCCCATTTGTGAAGGAAGCAGTAGTGATACTTATATACTTTTGTCACTGAATGTTCCCATGGCTTCAAACTAGTAAATTAATAGACTTTTAAACTTTTCACTTTATTGTCTGGGCTTAAGTTTATATATCTTTCTGTACCCAAAGCTACAGGTTGGTTTATTTGCTCTTCAATAAAAATATGAGATCATATGGAAGTGAGGGTGGGGAAAGTCACATAAGGAAAAATGCATCATTTAGCTTCATTAAGTCCCACTTTTGTTTTATACCAATAGCCACCACCAAAGTTAGAAGAAAAATTCTTATCAACCTTATATTCACTTTATCTTCTCAACTTCTATTGCCTTGCCCAATTTCCCCACATTCTCCTATCATCTTCCCACTTAAACCCCCTTAGTATATTGTGCCCAGTGTTGAAGGTTTTTAGCCACCTTAGGGTTTGCTTTCATTACATAAAATGGCATAACCCTGTTATTGCCACATAAATGAGGACAAGCAAAGAAGTACTATTTTGCTCTATTAGCATTTATTTTGCAGCACTAGACTTCAAATTAAGAGAGTTATAAGTACTCATATTCATTCAAGCTATTCTACAATTATTTATTACATTTGATTAGAAACATTTAGCTACATTAGCTGTTTTTCCAGTCGGAAAAAATACTCACTGTTTGTGGATAAGCCAACAGATGATTATCCTTTGTTGAAAGCAAAATATAAAAATATGTTTTGTTCCATCTTCAATTTTTCTTATGTTTTTATGTAAGCCATTATATTGAGACAAAGAAAAGTAATTGTTCTAAGAGTGAACTTTTTAATTGCTATTGTTAACCTATTCCAACGGCAATAATGTCCTTAGATTATGCAGGTAAATACATTATGGAAAACAATGTACCTGATGAGTTAGCATCTTTGATAAAAACAGTGATCACGTGGAGAAAGATGCAACCCAAAGCTTCATCATATGAGTAATGGTTAAAGGATTTACGGATAATTCTTCCAAAGAAAAGATTATATGGCTTGGAATCAGCTTTTGTTAGAACATAGAAGAGAAATGTGATTTACTCTATGTTGTCTCAAAAGACACAATTAGTATTGCTATGTAGAAATCATAAGGAAGGAACTTGCAACTTGAAAGAGGAAGATAATTTTAAATACATATTCACCAAATAGTACAGTATCTTTATAAAGCATAAGCTACAGAAAGCACAATAAGAAATAGAAATATCACTAACAATTAGGTACTTAATACTTCACTCTAATTCAAAGATCAAGAAAACAAAGAAAAATACTAGTCTACACAGTTACAATCTATCAACTTATTACTAATGACTACTTTCCACCTTTTTTAGTAAATAATTAGATTGATTTCTAATTTAATAATATATGAGTCATTCTACTATAAAGACACTTGCACACGTATGTTTATTGTGGCACTATTCACAATAGCAAAGACTTGGAACCAACCCAAATGCTTACTAATGATAGACTGGATAAAGAAAATGAGGCACATATATACCATGGAATACTATGCAGCCATAAAAAAGGATGAGGTCATGTCCTTTGAGGGACATGGATGAAGCTGGAAACCATCATTCTCAGTAAACTAACACAGGAACAGAAAACCAGACACCACATGTTCTCACTTATCAATGGGAGTTGAACAATGAGAACGTATGGACACAGGGAGGGGAACATGACACACTGGGGCCTGTAAGGGGGTCGGAGGTAGGGGAGGGATAGCATTAGAAGAAATATCTGATGTAGATGATGGGTTGATAGGTTCAGCAAAACACCATGGCACATGTATACCTATGTAACAAACCTGCATGTTCTCTACATGTATCCCAGAATTTAAAGTATAATTATATATATATATATATATGTACATATATAGAATATCTTATTACCACCCATCCACACCCTAGGCAGCCAATGATCTACTTCCTGTTTCTATAAACTTGCCTATACTGGACATTTCCTATGTAAAACTAAACAGTATGTGGTCCTTTGTGACTGGCTTCTTAGCATAATGTTTTCAAGACTCGTCCATGTTGTAGCATATGTCAGTAGTCTTTTTTCTTGCCAAATAATATTCCAGTGAATAAATATACAATAGTTGTATTTATACATTTATCAGATGATGGACATTTGGGTTGTTTCTTTTTTAGCTATTATGAATAATGCTGCTATGAACATTCATATACAAATTTTTATATGCATATATGTTTTCATTTCTCTTAGGTATATAGCTAGGAGTGGAATTGCTGGGTCATATGGTAACCCTATGTTTAACATTTTGAGGAACTGCTAAATTGTTCTTCAAAGTGACTGCGTCAATTACACTTCCAGCAGCACATCTTCGCTAACATGTGTTATTATCTTCTGTTTATTATAGTCATTCCAGTGGGTGTAAAATGGTATCTTGTTGTGGTTTTGATTTGCTTTGTTTAATGACTATGATGTTGAATCTTTCTATGTGCTTACTGGCCATTTGTATATCTTCTTTGAAGAAATGTCTGTTCAGATTATTTGTCCATTTTTAATTGGATTATTTGTGTTTTATTTTTGGTATATAGTAGTTCTTGATATAGTTAGATACAATTATCTTATTACTGATATCATTTGCAAAAAAAATTCTCCCCTTCTGTGGATTGTCATGACGTATTCTACTGGGTTTGAATTCCTCTAAAAAGATTTCCCTAAGTTCATTCCATTAAAAACAAATCCTTAAATATATTCTGTGAAAAGGGAATTTCAGGGTAAAATAATTATGAGAAATGCCTCACACTAAATCTTCTTTGATTTATATTTTATATCAGGATATTAAAGGTTCTAAGAAGTCCTGTGTAACCTGTCTTAACTTTAAGTCACTAAGGATTAATGTTTTGATTTAGTATTCAAGGAAGTCCCTATACTTTAGAATACACTTTAGAAAATGCTACTGAAAGTCAAATTTGATTAAAATATATATATAAAAGTTAAAATAACTGTTTTTCAGGTCATACATTCTGTCTTCTTGTATGTAGCAATAGTACCACCTTCTGGAAGTCTAAAGATAGCACTACCATATTTTTCAGAATTTAAGAATAGTCTTCATTAATTATGGCATCATTTAACAAATGAGCTAAGACTTTGTGTTTTTACATTCTCTTACATCAAAACAAGACAAAACACATAAAAAGCCCTGACCTTTTGCCATCATTAATATATATTTTCTAGAAACAAATAGCATAGGAACAATGTAACTATTGGCAAATGGATTGGCATAAAATTTTTTTTCTATTAAAAATATTTTAGAGAACAAAATCATGGGACTGCCCTTGATAAATTAGTCAGATAGACAACTTATTTTATCTCTCACTCTTGCATTGTCCTTAAATAAGATACAGAAAAGCAGTATGAAGAGGATAGAGTTTAGAAGATGACCTACAATGTACTTTTGTGTAAAACTGACAGAGCTACTCATGGCAAGGAGAAAACTTAAATAATATTCTGGCAAATTTCTATTTTTAATTAAAATTTACTATAGCTTTGTGAACAGTAAGAACCCTGATAGTCCCCCTGAATGACTTTATCAGACTTACCTACTGTTAGATTTTTATATCCCTTCTTAAATAAATACATCGTGTTTTTCTATTTTTTCCTGCAAAATACAGTTATATTTCAGAAGCAAAATTAGAAAAAGCTATTCAACCTCTTATTTCTATAATGAAAATGTTTCATAGTGATGTGGATGCATTTTAATATATTTAATATATCTGATGTGGTGTGGCAAGGCCCTCTCCAAAGACATTGCTCCTGAAGTCTATGAAAGGAGGTGGGGTGTGAGAAGGCATCTTCTGCTTCACACAACCCTCATTCCACAGCCCCCAGGGCTCTCTCCTTTTTCCCAGAGAGGAATCTCTCCCCTCTGGCCTTGTCTCCATCCTTCCATCCGACCAGGCCCCTCACCCTTGCAGAGGGCATTCATGTGATACTGTGTAGAGTTCGTGGGTTCCTAGCACTTTGAAGTGTAGTTCCACAAGATCTGGTTCTAATAAACCTCATCTGTGTAGCATTCTCCCTCGGGTGTCCCACCATGGCCTACATGCTGCTTGGTTTGGTCAGGCAGTTCCCACCACCAGTTCCCTGGCACCGCCACCTTCATATCTCTTAGAGATTTTCTTTTTCTTTTTTTTTTTCAACGTTGATTTTAAGTTCAGGGGTACATGTGTGGGATATGCAGGTTTGCTACATAGGTGAATGTGTGCCATGGTGGTTTACTGCACAGATAATCCCATCACCTAGGTATCAAGCCCAGCATCCATTAGCTATTCTTTCTGATGCTCTCCCGTCCCCAACAGATGCCCAATGTGTGTTGTTCCCCTGACCTGTGTCCATGTGTTTTCATCAATCAGCTCCCACTTAAAAGTGAGAACAAGGCCGGGCACGGTGGCTCATGCCTGTAATCCCAGCACTTTGGGAGGCCGAGGCGGGCGGATCACGAGGTCAGGAGATCGAGACCATCCTGGCCAACATGGTGAAACCCCGTCTCTACTAAAATACAAAAAATAGCCGGGCGTGGTGGTGTATGCCTGTAGTCCCAGCTACTCAGGAGGCTGAGGCAGGGGAATCACTTGAACCCAGGAGGCAGAGGTTGCAGTGAGCCGAGATTGTACCACTGCACTCTAGCCTGGCAACAGAGCAAGACTCCATCTCAAAATAAAAAAATAATAAGTGAGAACATGTGGTGTTTGGTTTTCTGTTCCTGCCTTAGTTTGCTGAGGATAATGGCTTCCGACTACATCCATGAAGGACATGATCTAATTCTTTTTATGGCTACATAGTATTCCATGGTGGATATGTACCATATTTTCTTTAACCAGTCTATCATTAAAGAGAATGTAGGTTGATTCCATGACTTTGCTATTGTAAATAGTGCTACACTAACAAACCCGTGCATGTATCTTGATAACAGAATGATTTATATTCCTTTGGGTATATACCCAGTAATGGACTTGCTGGGTCAAATGCTATTTCTGTTTCTAGATCTTTGAGATATTGCTACACTGTCTTCTGCAATGGTTGAACATTACACTCTCACCAACAGTGTAAAAGTGTTCCCTTTTCTCCACAACTTCGGCAGTATCTTTTGCTTTTTGACTTTTTAATAATAGCAATTCTGATTGGCATGAGATGGTATCTCATTGTGGTTTTCATTTGCATTTCTCTAATGATCAGTGATATTGAGATTTTTTTCATGTTTGTTGGTCACTTGCATGTCTTCTTTTGAGAAGTGTCTGTTCATATATTTTTGCTCACTTTTTAATGGAGCTGCTTGTTTTTTTCTCATAAATTTATTTAAGTTCCTCATAGATTTTGGATATCAGACCTCTGTCAGATGGATAGATTGCAAAAATTTTCTCCCATTCTGTAGGTTGTCTGTTTACTCTGATGATTGTTTCTTTGGCTGTGCAGAAGCTCTTTAGTTTAATTCGATCCCATTTGACAATTTTCATTTTTGTTGCAATTGCTTCTGACATCTTCATTATGAAATCTTTGCCCATGCCTATGTCCTGAATGGTATTGCCTAGATTTTCTTCTATGGTTTTTATAGTTTTGGGGTTTACATTTAAGTCTTTAATCCATCGTGAGTTCATTTTGGTATATGGTATAAGGAAGGGGTCCAGTTTCAATTTCCTGCATATGGCTTGCCAGTTTTTCCAGCACCATTTATTAATTAGGGAATCCTTTCCCCATGCTTGTTTTTGTCAGGTTTGTCAAAGATCAGATGGCTGTGTGCATTCAGTCATATTTCTGAGTTCTCTACTCTGTTCCATTGGTCTATGTGTCTGTTCATGTACCAATGCTGTTTTGGTTACTGTAGCCTTGTAGTATAGTTTGAAGTCATGCTGTTTTGGTTACTGTAGCCCTGTAGTATAGTTAGAAGTCAGGTAGTATGATGCCTCCAGCTTTGTTCTTTTTGCTTAGGATTGACTTAGTATTTGGGCTCTTGTTTTGGTTCCATCTGAATTTTAAAATAGTTTTTTCTAATTCTGTGAAGAATGTCAATGGTGGTTTAATGAGAATAGCATTGAATCTATAAATTACTTTGGGTAGTGTGGCCATTTTCATGATATTGATTCTTCCTATCCATGAGTATAGAATGTTTCTCCATTTGTTTGTATCCTTTTTGACTTCTCTCAGTAGTGGTTTGTAGTTCTTCTTGAAGAGGTCCTTCACTTCCCTTGTTAGGTGTATTCTTAGGTATTTTATTCTTTTTGTGGCAATTGTGAATGGGAGCTCACTCATGATTTGGTTCTCTGCTTGCCTGTTGTCGGTGTATAAGAATGCTAGCAATTTTTGCACATTGATTTTGTATCCTGAGACTTTGCTGAAGTTGCCTATCAGCTTAAGAAGCTTTTGGGCTGAGATGAGGGGGTTTTCTAGATATGCAATCATGCCATCTGCAAACAAAGATAATTTGACTTCCTCTCTTCCTATTTGAATACCTTTTACTTCTGTATTGCCTGATTGCCCTGGCCAGGACGTCCAATACTATGTTGAATAGGAGTGGTGAGAGAGGGCATCCTTGTCTTGTGAGGTTTTTATGAGACTAAGAATAAAAACTCATTTTGATAATGATATTGCTCTAAAGATCAAAAACATCTCATTTATTGAACAGACTCAGAGTATTTCTCAAAAATTTTAATTAAATTAATTAATTAGTTTGGGGGTGGGTGGGCAGAGACAGGGTATCACTATGTTGCCCAGGATGAACTTGAACTCCTGGCCTCAAGAGACCCTTCCACCTCAGCCTCCCAAGTAGCGGGGACCACAGGCAAATACCACTACACCTGGATAATTTTTATTTTTTTACAGAGACAGGGTATCATTATGTTGCCTAGGCTTAGAGTACTTTTTTTTTATATCAGCCACTATCCTGAGTACTTTAAAATATTTATTTATTTAAACCTCTTAAGAACCCTATAAGGTATAATTACTGTTTATCTTCATTTTACAATTCAAGAAACTTAGGCCCATGGAAAATAAGAAACTTGCCTAAGATCACCCAGTGATAAAGTTAAGATTTGAACTCCAACTACTTTGGTTTTAAAGTCTAACAGGGCCCTGAAACCCAAGCATAGAACAAAACTGAGATGTTTTCCTGATTTTCAGTTTTGTCCATTCTGCTTCTTACCAGAATTCCTGTAGGGGAGAATTGTTGGGTTAAATTTGTATAATTCTTACAATTTGTATTTGTATACTCTATGAATAGAGTATATGCTACAAACTTCTTTTACAAATGCGTAGAAAAAAATACCTGCTAGGATGTGAAAATTAAAATATAGGAAATTTAATTTGTTGAGGCTGTAGCAAGAATCAGATCTCATATGTTATATAAACTTGCTTATTCCAAAAGTCAAGAAGCTCCATCACAAAAATAAAAACAGCAAAATGTCATCATACTATATATTAAAATGAAACGATGATGGTAATCATGGAGAATATGACACTACATAATTTTTCACAATATATAATTATGATCAATAATTAAATAAGTTTAGTACAGCCACCATGTACAGACATAATGCTAGGAAGTGTTTTAATACATCAGCAAATCTGGGAGATTATAAGGTATTTAAGAAACAGTGTAAAAGCCACCAAGAGTTTACTTTCAGATAGAATGTAGAAGGTCACAAAAGATTGTTCCTGCAACTAGAAAACACAGGATAAACTGAAGTTTACACTTTTCTTTAATCCACCAAAGGGTAGTAGGTAAACCATAGGATAGACTTTAAACCACCAAATAGCAGTAGATGCAAAGAGATCTAAATAAAACTAAATTCTAACTAGAAAAACACTTTTCTTGGTGATCAAAGTCCTATACTGCTTTCTTGGGACAAATTGCCTGTTCTGGGTATTGATGGGTGGAATAGCACATCTTCGGAATAAGCAGGGAGACTCTGCTAGAATTAAAAAAATGTACTACTGAAGCTTTTATTGATAATATGGCTGCTGCAGTGGATTACAAATGGAAGAACTCCAGTGAAAAAAAAATTTAGCCCAACAATTCTCCCACACAGGAATTCTGGTAAGAAACAGAAAGGACAAACCTGAAAAGCAGGAAAATATCTGTTTCATTCTATGCTTGGGTTTCAGGGCCCTGCTAGAATTGCATATGATCTGAAACTGACTACATAAGCAACCAAATGCCTTTTGAACCAATAAGATCAAAAAGGTCAACTACTTGGTAGCAGCACAGCTTATTTTGGATAAGCATAAAAGGAAATTAGAGCTATAGTCTGATTTTAACTAGAAATAAAGATGTGGTCCAGCTCCAAGTGAGCTGGATGCATGGTAGAATCTGAATAATCAGCCTCTTACGCAACTGACAAAAAAAGGAGAATATTATAAAACATGTATTTTCTAGTTCAGAATATATCATTCTTTTTTAAAAATTTCATATATATCATTTAAACAATTGGGCACATGTAAAGAAACAGGAAAAATACAGCCCCAAATGAATTGAAAAAATAATCAATGATCATCAAGGATATTGGTCTAAAATTTTCTTTTTTGGTTGTGTCTCTGCCCAGCTTTGGTATCAGGATGATGCTGGCCTCATAAAATGAGTTAGGGAGGATTCCCTCCTCTTCTATTGATTGGAATAGTTTCAGAAGGAATGGTACCAGTTCCTCCTTGTATCTCTGGTAGAATTCGGCTGTGAATCCATCTGGTCCTGGACTCTTTTTCATTAGTAAGCTATTGATTATTGCCACAATTTCAGATCTTGTTATTGGTCTATTCAGAGATTCAACTTCTCCCTGGTTTAGTCTTGGGAGAGTGTATGTGTCAAGGAATTTATCCACTTCTTCTAGATTTTCTAGTTTATTTGCGTAGAGGTGTTTGTAGTATTCTCTGATGGTAGTTTGTATTTCTGTGGGATCGGTGGTGATATCCCCTTTATCATTTTTCATTGCATCTATTTGATTCTTCTCTCTTTTTTTCTTTATTAGTCTTGCTAGTGGTCAATCAATTTTGTTGATCCTTTCAAAAAACCAGCTCCTGGACTCATTAATTTTTTGAAGGGTTTTTTGTGTCTCTATCTCCTACAGTTCTGCTCTGATTTTAGTTATTTCTTGCCTTCTGCTAGCTTTTGAACGTATTTGCTCTTGCTTTTCTAGTTCTTTTAGTTGTGATGCTAGGGTGTCAATTTTGTATCTTTCCTGCTTTCTCTTGTGGGCATTTAGTGCTATAAATTTCCCTCTACACACTGCTTTGAATGTATCCCAGAGATTCTGGTATGTTGTGTCTTTGTTCTCGTTGGCAAAAATCCTCAATAAAATACTGGCAAACCGAATCCAGCAGCACATCAAAAAGCTTATCCATCATGATCAAGTGGGCTTCATCCCTGGGATGCAAGGCTGGTTCAATATATGCAAATCAATAAATGTAATGCAGCATATAAACAGAACCAAAGACAAAAACCGCATGATTATCTCAATAGACGCAGAAAAGGCCTTTGACAAAATTCAACAATCCTTCATGTTAAAAACTCTTAATAAATTAGGTATTGATGGGACATATCTCAAAATAATAAGAGCTATCTATGACAAACCCACAGCCAATATCATACTGGATGGGCAAAAACTGGAAGCATTCCCTTTGCAAACTGGCACAAGACAGGGATGCCCTCTCTCACCACTCCTATTCAACATAGTAATGGAAGTTCTGGCCAGGGCAATTAGGCAGGAGAAGAAAATAAAGGGTATTCAATTAGGAAAAGAGGAAGTCAAATTGTCCCTGTTTGCAGACGACATGATTTTATATCTAGAAAACCCCATTGTCTCAGCCCAAAATCTCCTTAAGCTGATAAGCAACTTCAGCAAAGTCTCAGGATACAAAATCAATGTGCAAAAATCACAAGCATTCTTATACACCAATAACAGACAAACAGAGAGCCAAATCATGAGTGAACTCCCATTCACAATTGCTTCAAAGAGAATAAAATACTTAGGAATCCAACTTACAAGGGACGTGAAGGACCTCTTCAAGGAGAACTACAAACCACTGCTCAAGGAAATAAAAGAGGATACAAACAAATGGAAGAACATTCCATCCTCATGGGTAGGAAGAATCAATCCCGTGAAAATGGCCATACTGCCCAAGGTAATTTATAGATTCAATGCCATCCCCATCAAGCTACCAATGACTTTCTTCACAGAATTGGAACAAACTACTTTAAAGTTCATATGGAACCAAAAAATAGCCTGCATCGCCAAGTCAATCCTAAGCCAAAAGAACAAAGCTGGAGGCATCACGCTACCTGACTTCAAACTATACTACTAGGCTACAGTAACCAAAACAGCATGGTACTGGTACAAAAACAGATATATAGACCAATGGAACTGAACGGAGCCCTCAGAAATAATGCTGCATATCTACAACTATCCGATCTTTGACAAACCTGACAAAAACAAGAAATGGGGAAAGGATTCCCTATTTCATAAATGGTGCTGGGAACACTGGCTAGCCATATGTAGAAAGCTGAAACTGGATCCCTTCCTTACACCTTATACAAAAATTAATTCAAGGTGGATTAAAGACTTAAACGTTAGACCTAAAACCATAAAAACCCTAGAAGAAAACCTAGGCATTACCATTCAGGACATAGGCATGGGCAAGGACTTCATGTCTAAAACACCAAAAGCAATGGCAACAAAAGACAAAATTGACAAATGGGATCTAATTAAACTCAAGAGCTTCTGCACAGCAAAAGAAACTACCATCAGAGTGAACAGGCAACCTACAAAATGGGAGAAAATTTTCACAACCTACTCATCTGACAAAGGGCTAATATCCAGAATCTACAATGAACTCAAACAAATTTACAAGACAAAAACAAACAACCCCATCAAAAAGTGGGCAAAGGATATGAACAGACACTTCTCAAAAGAAGACATTTATGCAGCCAAAAGACACATGAAAAAATGCTCATCATCACTGGCCATCAGAGAAATGCAAATCAAAACCACAAGGAGATACCATCTCACACCAGTTAGAATGGCAATCATTAAAAAGTCAGGAAACAACAGGTGCTGGAGAGGATGTGGAGAAATAGTAACACTTTTACACTGTTGGTGGGACTGTAAACTAGTTCAACCATTGTGGAAGTCAGTGTGGCGATTCCTCAGGGATCTAGAACTGGAAATACCATTTGACCCAGCCATCCCATTACTGGGTATACACCCAAAGGACTATAAATCATGCTGCTATAAAGACAGGTGCACACATATGTTTATTGTGGCACTATTCACAATAGCAAAGACTTGGAACCAACCCAAATGTCCAACAATGATAGACTGGATTAAGAAAATGTGGCACATATACACCATGGAATACTATGCAGCCATAAAAAATGATGAGTTCATGTCCTTTGTAGGGACATGGATGAAATTGGAAATCATCATTCTCAGTAAACTATCGCAAGGACAAAAAACCAAACACCACATGTTCTCACTCATAGATGGGAACTGAACAATGAGAACACATGGATGCAGGAAGGGGAATATCACACTCTGGGGACTGTTGTGGGGTGGGGGGAGGGGGGAGGGATAGCATTAGGAGATATACCTAATGCTAAGTGACGAGTTAATGGGTGCAGCACACCAGCATGGCACATGTATACATATGTAACTAACCGGCACATTGTGCACATGTACCCTAAAACTTAAAGTATAATAAGAAGAAAAAGAAAAAATAATCAATGAAAGCATTCACACAAATTACACAAAAAAAGAAAAAAACTGATAGAATAGAGTTGAAAGATAGAATGATTAATGAGAGGAAAAACTTTAGCAGAGAAAGGGAAACTAAAAATAACAAAATGAAAATTTTAGAACTCAAAAATACACCTAAAATTGTTTAAAATTGACAGGTATAATAGGAGACTAGACAAAGAAGAAAAGAATAGTAAACTCAAAGAGAGACCAACAGAAAATACTTAAACTAAAACACAGATAAAATATTACATATTTTATGATTTCATTTACAGTAAATGTCCACAATGGGTAAGTCTATAGAGACAGAAACTATATTAGTGGTTGCCTCGGGCTAGGAGAGTGGACAGGACATGGGAAGATAGGGTATTTACAGCTAAAAGGCACAGAGTTCCTTTTTGAGGTGATGTAAGTGTTCTCAAATTGACTGTGTTGATGGTTACCCATATATAAAAACTGAATGGTACTAACTACTGAATTGTAAATATATTAATCACTGGGTTATACTATTGTTAAAAAGGTAATAAGGGTATTACAAACAACTTCATGCCAATATATTATATAAATTAGTCAATTTTTATAAATGGACACATTATTTGAAAGGCACGAACAACAAATTCCTACTCAAGAGGAAATAGATCAATATATCATCTGAATTCTCCTATCTTTATTAAATATACTAAATTTAAAGTTTAAAACCTTCCCACAGCTTTGCACTGTGGAGAGATCCATATGGAGTTTTTCTAGATTTGTGGCATAACTTAAAGGGAAATTTTCACAATGTTCAGAGCCCTTGATGTCCTGAAAATGAAGGAGGACAGAAAATGTCCTCAAATTTCTTGTAGTTTGAACCCACTCAGGTGGCACCATCCTTGACTTCCAAATGGAACAGTACCTCTACAAAAGAAAAAGTGATAGCATCTGCATCATAAATCTGAAGAGGACCTAGAGGCTTCTGCTGGCAGCTCGTGTCATTGCTGTGATTGGAAACCCTGCTGATGTCAGTGTCATATCCTCCAGGAATACTGACCACCAGGCTGTGCTGAAGTTTACTGCTGCCATTAGAGCTACTCCTGTTGATGAACATTTCCTCCTGGAAACTTCATTAACCAGATCCAGGCAGCCTTACAGGAGTTACATTGCTGGTGGTTACTGATTCCAGGGCTGACCACAAGCCTCTCATAGAGGCATGTTATGCTAACCTGTCTACCATTGCTCTAGGTCACACAGGTTTTCCTCCATGCTATGTGGACATTGCCATCCCATGCAACAGCAGCTCACTCAGTGGGCCTGATGTGGTGGATGGTGTCCAAGAAGTTATGCACGTGCTTGGCGCCATCTCCTGTGAACACCCATGGGAGATTATGACTTATCTCTACTTCTACAAACATCCTGAAAAGATTGAAAAGAAACAGCAGGTTGCTGCTGAAAAAGCTGTGACCAAGGAGGAATTTCAGGGTGAACAGACTTCTTCAGCACCTGAGTTCACTGCTACTTAGTGTGAGGTTTCAGAATGGCCTGAAGGTGTGCAGGTTGCATGTGTGCTTTGTGCCTATTCAGCAGTTACCTACTGAACACTGGAGCACTCAGCCTGCCACCGAAGGCTGGTTTGCCCTCCCACTGCTCAGGCCACTGAATGGGTAGGAAGAACCGCTGAATAGTGTTAAAGCCGTTCTTCCACATGCATTTAAGCAAGATGGAAATAGGGTTGATGAAAAAAAAAATCATCAGTTTCTCCTTTTTTACAGCATTTTTATTTTTATCATTATACTTTAAGTTCTGGGGTACAAGTGCAGAACGTGCAGGTTTCTTACATAGGTATACACTTGCCATGGTGATTTGCTGCACCCGTCAACCAGTCATCTACATTAGGTATTTCTCCTAATGCTATCCCTCCCTTAGCCCCCTACCCCCCAACAGGCCCCAGTGTGTGATGTTCACCTCCCTGTGTCCATGTGTTCTCATTGCTCAACTCCCACTTATGAGTGAGAGCATGTGGTGTTTGGTTTTCTGTTCTTGTGTTAGTTTGCTGAGAATGATGGTTTCCAGCTTCATCCATGCCCCTGCAAAGGACATGAACTCTTCCTTTTTTATGGCTGCAGAGTATTCCATGGTGTATATGTGGCACATTTTCTTTATCCATTCTATCATTGATGGGCATTTGGGTTGGTTCCAAGCATTTGCTATTGTGAACAGTGCTGCAATAAACATATGTGTGCATGTGTCTTTATAGTAGAATGATTTATAATCCTTTGGGTATATACTCAGTAATGGGATTGCTGGGTCAAATAGTATTTCTAGTTCTAGATCCTTGAGAAATCACCACACTGTCTTCCACAATGGTTGAACTAATTTACACTCCCACCAACAGTGTAAATGCATTCCTATTTCTCCACATCCTCTCTAGAATCTGTTGTTTCCTGACTCTGTAATGATTGCTGTTCTAACTGGCGTGAGATGGTATCTCATTGTGGTTTTGATTTGCATTTCTCTAATGACCAGTGATGATGAGCTTTTTTTCATGTTTGTTGGCTGCATAAATGTCTTCTTTTGAGAAGTGTCTGATCTTATCCTTTGCCCACTTTTTGATGGGGTTGTTTGTTTTTTTCTCATAAATTTGTCTAAGGTCTTTGTAGATTCTGGGTATTAGCCCTTGTCAGATGAATAGATTGCAAAATTTTTGTCCCATTCTGTAGGTGGCCTGTTCGCTCTGATGATAGTTTCTTTTCCTGTGCAGAAGCTCTTTAGTTTAACTAGATCCCATTTGTCTATTTTGGCTTTTGTTGCCATTGCTTTTGGTGTTTTCGTCATGAAGTCTTTACCCATGCCTATGTCCTGAATGGTATTGCCTAGGTTTTCTTCTAGGGTTTTTATGGTTTTAGGTCTTACATTTAAGTTTTTAATCCATCTTGAGTTAATTTTTGTATAAGGTGTAAGGAAGGGATCCAGTTTCAGCTTTCTACCTACAGCTAGCCAGTTTTCCCGACACCATTTATTAAATAGGGAATCCTTTCCCTATTGCTTGTTTTTGTCAGGTTTGTCAAAGATCAGATGGTTGTAGATATGTGGCATTATTTCTGAGGGCTCTGTTCTGTTCCATTGGTCTATTTATCTGTTTTGGTACCAGTACCATGCTGTTTTGGTTACTGTAGCCTTGTAGTATAGTTTGAAGTCAGGTAGCATGATGCTTCCAGGTTTGTTCTTTTTGCTTGGGATTGTCTTAGCTATGTGAGCTCTTTTTTGGTTCCATATGAACTTTAAAGTAGTTTTTTCCAAATCTGTGAAGAAAGTCGATGGTAGCTTGATTGGGATAGCATTGAATCTATAAATTACTTTGGGTAGTGTGGCCATTTTCATGATATTGATTCTTCCTATCCATGAGCATGGAATATTTTTCCATTTGTTTGTGTCCTCTCTTATTTCCTTGAGCCGTGGTTTGTAGTTCTCCTTGAAGAGGTCCTTCACATCCCTTGTAAGTTGGATTCCTAGGTATTTTATTCTCTTTGAAGCAATTGTGAATGGGAGTTCACTCATGATTTGGCTCTCTGTTTGTCTGTTATTGGTGTATAAGAATGCTTGTGATTTTTGCGCATTGATTTTGTATCCTGAGACTTTGCTGAATTTGCTTATCAGCTTAAGGAGATTTTGGGCTGAGACGATGAAGTTTTCTAACTCATACATACAATCATGTCATCTGCAAATAGAGACAATTTGACTTCCTCTTTTCTAAATGAATACCCTTTATTTCTTTCTCTTGCCTGATTGCCCTGGCCAGAACTTCCATTACTATGTTGAATAGGAGTGGTGAGAGAGGGCATCCTTGTCTTGTGCCAGTTTGCAAAGGGAATGCTTCCAGTTTTTGCCCATTCAGTATGATATAGGCTGTGCATTTGTCATAAATAGCTCTTATTATTTTGAGATATGTTCCATCAATACCTAGTTTATCGAGAGGTTTTAGCATGAAGAGTTGTTGAATTTTGTCAAAGGATTTTTCTGCCTCTATTGAGATAATCATGTCGTTTTTGTCATTGGTTCTGTTTATGTGATGGATTACGTTTATTGATTTGCCTATGTTGAACCAGCCTTGCAACCCCAGGATGAAGCCGACCTGATAGTGGTGGATAAGCTTTTTGGAGGCATACAGAAACAGCGAGATTTTGTTACCAGCAGAACTGCACTAAAAGGAATACAAATGAAGCATTCTTCTCACTGAAGGGAAATTATAGCAGAAAAAAATTGTATCTACTTAGAAAATAGAGAATGCTAAAAATGGCAAAAATACGAGTATATATGAAAGACTATCTTAATTTCTTTTAAAGATTATTGACTGATAAAAGCAAAATAATATATCATAGTGTTTATAATACATGAAGAATTAAACTGTATGACAATGGTATCACCAAAGGGAGGAGAGGGGAAATTCTACTGCTGTAACGTTCATTCGTTATATGTAAAGTAGTATAATATTAAAAGATAGACTATGATAAACAAAGAAAATATATTACATTCCCTGGATGCTGCACTGTTTAAGATAGTAGCCACTAGCAGCCAGGCGCGGTGGGTCATGCCTGTAATCCCGGTACTTTGGGAGGCCGAGATGGGCAGATCACGAGGTCAGGAGCTCAACACCATCCTGGCTAACAGGGTGAAACCCCGTCTCTACTAAAAATACAAAAAATTAGCCGGGCGTGGTGGCAGCCGCCTGTAGTCTCAGCTACTTGGGAGGCTGAGGCAGAAGAATGGTGTGAACCTGGGAGGCAGAGCTTGCAGTGAGCTGAGTTTGCGCCACTGCACTCCAGCCTGGGCGATGAGCGAGACTCCATCTCAAAAAAAAAAAAAAAAAAAAAGATCGTAGCCACTAGCCACATGTGGCTAACAATAAGGTCATTTAAAATTAAATAAAATGTAAAATTTAGTTCCTCAGTTGCACTAAGTACTTTTAAAATCTTAATAGCTAGAGACTAATCAGATCGGACATTGCAGCTACAGAACTTTTTTATTGCTGTAGAGAGTTCTATTGAATAACATTAACTTAATTGAGTAGCTCGCCTCTCTCTGCCCCATCACCGTCTTGGGTGAGTCAACACTTATGTTAGGGTCCCTTGTGATACCTGATCCCTACTTCTTGAGCCTCAAAGAAAGCACTGATCATATTGATGTCAGCCTCCCATGGTTACACTGTAGAAACTATCATCACTCAAAACTCTCATCCTCCAATACCTTAAACTATAAGCTTTTTCACTTTGACCACAACCTACATATGACTACCTCTCTCATTTTATCTTACAGAAGTGGCAGCTTAGTTACTATCCATGTTCTCCCAATTTCCTGCCTCCTCCCATTAATGCTTGAATGTACTTCTAGCCTATACTAGGCTGATGATATTTTCCCACTACTCCCCAGTCTTTCCCTTCTGGACAATCCTCTGGGCTCCTCTTGTGAAAGCTTAAGCCTGATTAACTTCCACAAAATACACTCTTGGCTTCCACTTCTGGACTCCTGAATATTAGTTGAGAAATTTCTAAACCATGCTAACCTGCTCAGCTTCCTGCTATTCAAATTCAAATGGTTCTTCATTCCTAACAATCTATTCATCTCCTTTGGATACTGGTATATTTCTCACAACAGCTGTTCTATGCCTCATTTTAATCCTTCCTCTGTCAGCCTAAACCCAATCCTGCCTTCTCATCTTTGACAGGTAGGTGATTTTATCTCTTAATTGATGAAGGTAGTTAAGAACATACATCATGATCTTTTTTCATTTCCTTTGTACCTCAAATATTCCAGGTACTTTCATTTGCCCTAGTCTCATTTGTTATTGTCTCTAAGGAGGAAATATCCCTGTCTTACACAATAAGATTTCAATTTTTTTCTAGGGCTCTTTGTGTTCTGTTGGAATATATTATGTATCACCTATTTATTCAATACAATAGTATTAGCTTAGACAGTGAATCCAAGGTCTCCTGATGAAATCAGAATATAAATGGTCCTTTATTTGGAAACTTGTGAGCAATGATGTCTATTAACTTTTGATTCTGACTTATTTAGGGATTGAAATTATGGGTGCATTGTGGCTATACTTGAAATCTTGAAGAAGCCATATGCTTTTGTACCATTGCATTTCAATGTTTGACAGTAAATGAAGAAAGCAGAAGAGACAGTGTGGGGTCTTCTATTGAACCTTCTGATCAAAACAAATATTTTTGAATTTTAATGCTATGGATAGAAATTCTTGGTGGGGATGTTTGGGGGAAGGCTTGACTTCTTGTTTTTGTTTTTTTGGTAAAAGAAAGCTAGTCAAAAACTATGTGAAGTTATTTGTCATAATGGTAGTTGATCCAAGGGGAGTATTTTTAGGTATCACTTGGCATGTAAAATTGTTTAAGCTTGCTTACTTGTTTCTAATTGACTAGGAGTCTTGAAAAGTCTTGAGATAGATCGTTTCTGCAATGGAAAATTACTCAAGGCAAGTGCTTTTCAGCAAGCAGAGTGCCCTACTTTTTCTATTGACATATTTGAAGGATTTCTGCTGATGCATATTATTCGACCAGCTACAAAAGTTTTAATATGTTGATTCTCAACAGGCAAATGCATTTTTCAATTGTGATTTATGCCCTTTTATCTGGAGAACACAATAACAGGTGAATAGACATGACAGTGGCCACATTATAAACACAATTCTATAATCTGCTTTTTACTTAAAAATATATTGCGGGATCTGGCCAGCAGCCTGCAATGCAACGGGGCTCTCTCTTTGTTCCCAGGCAGATCGGCAGGTCGGGAAATAATAGACACACACAAGACAGTGAAAGCTGGGTCCAGGGGTGTCACCACCTTTTGGTCCCACGGTGCCAACAGTGCACTGGATATGCCAGCATTTATTATTAAGCTTAGTGAGGGCAGGGTAGGTTAGTGAGGGATTTAAGGTCATTTGATTATGAGGTGAGATGGTCACATGGGGATGAAGTAATTCTGTAACATAACATCTGTATGCAGAAGCACAGTATACAGGGATAAAAATTTACAATATAGTGTGTACATCAGTAATTTCTAACACAGCCTTAAAACAGAAACACAGTCTTTCCATAACCTATGATTAGCAAGATATTAATCAGCGGTAACAGCTGCAGCAAAAGCTGGTTACAAAAAATCCATAGGTTGTGAAGCTAGACAACTGGTTAGACCAGAAATTCTCAGAAGGGAGTATGCCTTAACCCTAAAGAGGCCTAGAAGAGCCGTGGCAAGATGAGATATAGCCCTATCTTATCCATATGGACAGGCGTCCCCCACATATCCATTTATAGGCTCTCCACAAGGGTCACATTCCATTCCCAGAGCTATGAACGTCGGCTTTTCTGGGATAGGAATCTTGGTGATGTGAAACCTCCCTGACTGCACGTCCATTCATAGGCTCTCTGCAGGGGGAAGCACATCACGTGCTGTTGTCTCATTCTGGCAGTCCAACCTGGCATTGTCTTTACCCAACCCTGCATGCAATTTTGTATTTACAATAATCAGGAGCATTTCATCTTTATTCCATAGCAATAGTTTCAGGGGGTCTCCCTACAAAAATAGATTGTGAATATTTTATGTATTTAAGTAATTAAAAGCATTATTTTTAATGTCCACATTTAGCCATTTATTCATTATTCATTATAAAAATATTTACCAAGCATCTACTATGTTCCAACCACTGTTCTTAATGATATATACTAAGCAAGGAACAAAATAGAATAAACAATCACTTTCATAAAGCTCACATAGTATTCCTTTACATAGTTGTATTGAAAGTTTCTTAATTAGATTGGTCTCTTACACTTTTTTAAAAAAAATGTTGCTACCATAAATTAGAAATTGTGCTTCATTGACTATCTTTTTAGCTGTAGCTTTGTGCATGTTAATGACAGTTTCCTGAAGATAAGATCTTAGAAATAAAATTATTAGGCTAGAACATTTAATAGCTCTAAGGCTCTTGACACAAATTGTCAAGTCCTTCCTAGAAAGCTTAGATCTCCCCCAGACTCTCATCACTTCTGCTATCATTTTAAATGTTTCAGATAGAAACTTTGCTAATTGGAGTTAAGACCCTTGCTTCTTTCGTTTCCTGTCCAGTGAAGTATCTACTTGGTTGTGGACTACATTTCATCAACTTATGTACCATTGCAAAATACTGCATGAGTACAATCTTAACCTTAGCTAAAAGAGCAAATTGCTGAAGAAGCAATTTGTGCTAATGGCTCTAAATTGCTGTTATTTGTTTTGGTTATCCTGAAACTGCACAAGACCTGGCATATATATAGTGGGAATGCACTAAAAATTGAACTTTATTATTTTCACATTTCCTATGACTGCTAAATATGGAATATTTGGTAAAAGGAAAAGACTTCTAACATTTATGTAGTCTCATTTTTTATCTGACTTATTTAGGAATAATTTATGAGTAATGTTTGATATTGTAATTCATCATGATGGCAAAGAATCATAATTTCACAAACACTAGGTTTTCCTGTGTCACTAAAAATAACAAACGGGCTGAGAAAGTTTCTCTCTTCTATAGTGCTATCAGGCTAGAAATTTTAGGCCTTATCCTAGAGGTAATAGTGAACCATTGAACGTTTCTCAACAGAGGAACTACACATCTGTCATGATTTAGAAAAATTATTTTGACAATATGGAGAATTGTACTTTCTCTAGGTATAAGTAAAACAAATATTCTTTTAGTATATGCTTATTTTAATTGCAATTGTAGAACTGGATGCTTCAATATGTTAAATAAGAACTTCCATTTGATTTCTACAAAATGACAGCCTGAGATCGTTACAAAATAGCATTCGGTTACCATTTTAGTGCAAAATAGCATTGGGTTACCATTTTAGTGTGCTAGGGCTGCCATGATGAAATACCATAGACCGAGTGTCTTAAACAACAGAAATTTATTTTCTCACAATTCTGGACTCTAGAAGTTTAAGATGAAAGTGTCAACAGGTTTGGTTTCTCCTGAGGCTTTTCTCCTTGGCTTGCAGATGGCCACCTTCTCACTATGTCCTCATGTGGTCTTTTGTTTGTCTATAAACATCCCTTGTGTCTTTTCCTCTTCTGTTGGATTAGGGCCACCTATATGACCTCATTTAACCTTAATTCTCTCTTTGAAGGCCCTGTCTCCAAATACAGTCACATTGTGAGGTGTACTGGGAGTTAGGACTGCAATATATGAATTTGGGGAAACAAAATTCAGTCCATTAACAGTTATTAATATGCACATGCAGTTCACAAACTATATAGAGGCACAATTTTCAAGTAATTTTCAATAGTGGCGATAGAGTTTATATGATTAAACACTGACACTTTTTATATGACCATCTAAACATACCTATAAAATAGTTGTTTTATGTCAGGATAATCATTTCAGAGAGTGACATTGAAAAACCCATAAAAACTCTTAGAACGTTAGTACTGAAGTTGAGGCCTTCCCACAGAGAAGTACTTATGCAGATGCTTACATCGGTTTTTGATAAAGCAAAACTTATGTCCAAGGTAGGTATTATTGTTCTCATTTTGTACATGAGAAAACTGAGATTCAGAATTTAAGGGACTTACTTGTGGCCATGTCAATAAAAATTGGCAGAGTGGAAATTTGCGTTAGGTCATTCTCAACTCCAGAGGTTGCATGCACAACAATTTTGGTTTGTTCATCCCTGGATAATGCTAATATAGCACTGATGAGAATTTAGTGAACCACAGTAGAGTCCAGGAAATTGATTTTTTAATTAAACATCAAAATAGCTTGTAGCTCTTTTTAACTTGGATAAGAGGATTTTTGGACTCCAAGTCTAATGTCTTCTTTGCTACCTATACCATGATATGGACTTGAATTATAATAGAATTCTTTTCTCTGGGTCTCAATTTCTTTACCTAAAAAATGAGGATAATACTAGTGGCTTTATAAGGTTTTTCTAAGATTTAAAGTTTATGTATACAAAGTATTATACACATTGCCTGACACAGCTGTCATAAAGGCTAGCATTTAGTCTTAGCTCCAACATTTGAAGATTTTGTAAATTTTACAGTATCCTCATAATTAGTAATTTTAAAAATCTCTTTTGTTACCCATAATTATATGGAGAAAAACATCTAAAATGCAAATGGCTCATGTACTTGTCGAAATCATCAAGGATCAAATATAATAAATTATATCTCATGCTGCAAATAGAGTGGGGAGAACCCCAAGACATGCAGCAAGTCCTATCCAAAGATAATTAGGACTAGGAAAAGATCATATAAAAATGAGTTAATATAAGAGAGACAAATTTCATAGTGTATAGAGGAGGAAAAAAAGATTTGATTGGGACTCTGGAAAATTAAATTAAAACTAGAAACATAAATGTATCTTGCTTTAACAAAAATCTAGATTATAAATACTGGAGTGTGCTATAAGTAAAAAAGAGCATAAGGTACTAGTTTAAATCTGGTGAGTGACCTAGAATTTGATACTACACTATTTCATTTTCTCCATTCATCAGATATAATATCTTAATTATAGAACTAAAATGCCATTTTAAAAAAAGATAGCTGATATAAAAGCATTGTTCTGCTTCCATTGGTACTTAATAAATTAAACCACTCTTCTATCATAACTTTGGATTATTATTAGAAATATTAATAATGCCTCACCATAGTAAAACTACAAATATCTAAGTAAACATTCTGACAAATGCGAAACCATATGTTCGTAGGTCTTTCTCGAAGGTCTCCTAAACCCAATAGTCCATTAGGCAAAATTCTGCCCCCTCAACAAAAAGGTTAAAATAGTAATAGCACTGACCTAAAAGAGACTAAATACAATTATATGTATATGTTACAAACTTTCAGTCCAAAACAGAAATAGATTTAAATATGGAACTTATATAAACTATATATAGATATTTATGGCTTTTACTATAATCTTAAAATTGCTGAGTTCCAGTGAGATATTAGGGTGTTTCTTCTGCCGAGTATAAGCCATTTGTGGAAGGAAGTAATATGATACATACAAGTCTCTGGGAAGTTTTCACTCTGAGTATAGAATAGAATTTGGCTTTAGTATCTTATGAACTTGCGAAGTTATCTGAAAATAGTAAGAACTATCAGGAAAAGTTATTTTTCACTAAAGCAGTATTAAATATGATATAAGCTTGCTTTGTACTGTTTCATAATAAAAGACGGATTGTATGGCCATAATATTAAATGCAATTCCAGTACATTTTTCAGTCTTTAAGCAGTGTATTTATTAAGAATAGATAAAAATTTCTTTTCTGATAACCACTGATGAACCCTTGAAAAGACTGAATGGAAAGTTTAGCAAATTTGCTATTTCTCACTAAGGCAATCTTTATACACAAAAGAATAGAAACTCAGGGAATGAGAGGCACAAACTTGTTTTTTCCAGAATTTAATATTTTTAAAAAGACAGAAAATATAAAAATTACCAAAAAAATGTTTAAAGGTTCATTTTGGGGCTAAATACTAGGACTGAAACTCTTTTCTTGTAATTGATTTATGGTAAAGAGTAAAAATAATATAAAAAACACAGCAGTTACAGCTGTCCAAATGAAAGCCCATCTGCAAAAAGGCAGGACAAGGTGGGCTGACTGAGCAAATATTCACATCACGACCTTAGTAATAAATTTCAAATGGTTTCAGTTCCCAAGATCTGAAAAGAGAATCATCTTGCACGCTTAGATTCCACTTCTTCAAGAATCCACTCAATGCCATTCAAAAAACCAGTCAGAGTTTCAGCCTCTGTATCCTGGACCTCGGAATACATAAGAGAGAATGTTGTTAG
The DNA here is from genome assembly GCF_028858775.2 of Pan troglodytes. Lineage (NCBI taxonomy): Eukaryota > Metazoa > Chordata > Mammalia > Primates > Hominidae > Pan > Pan troglodytes. The sequence continues at coordinate 70,876,492 of NC_072402.2, forward strand.
TAAGAAACTAAGTCCAAAATCTTATGAGTAGGAGGGACATTTTTCTAGACACTAAAAAGATAACAGAACTTTTAAAAATCCCAACAAACTTTGGATAAGTTGCTCAAGTTTTGTTTTGTAGGGCACTTAGATAAAAATATGATCATCTCTCTTGTAACTATTATCAATATAAAGTTTATTTGCCTTGGAATTCAGCTTTGGAAATGGAAAGAACTACCATTTCCATGACTTGCTTCCAGGTATGAGGGGAAAATCCTCCAAAGGATCCACTTTGAAAACTAAAACATTTTTTAGTGACCCAGTTAGTCATATGTGTGACATCCTGTTGCAAAAATGTGTCTTGAAGACTGCCACTCCTCCTAATAGTAAAGCTAAAATTGCCACCATTCAGAAGGGGAAACTTTATTAGTGGTTTTCAAACTTCATTCCAAAGAGTCTTTGGAGCTCCAGGGAAGAGATGGAAGGGGAACAAAGAAAATTCTCTTACTTTCTCCACAAAAGGTTTCCAACTTTAATTTTTCTTTATCTGTTTTACTCAGGGGTTATTATGTCAGGTTTTGTTTGAAGAAAGAATGCCATAATTAAAATGTATTTTAGGGCTGGGCACGGTGGCTCATGCCTGTAATCCCAGCACTTTGGGAAGCCAAGGCGGGTGGATCACTTGAAGCCAGGAATCCGGGACCAGCTTGGCCAACATGGTGAAACCCTGTCTCTACTAAAAATACAAAAATTAGCCAGGTGTGGTGGCACATGCCTGTAATCCCAGCTACTTGGGAGGCTGAGGCACGAGAATCACTTGAACCCAGGAGGCAGAGGTTGGAGTGAGCCAAAATTGCACCACTGCACTACAGCCTGGGTGAGAGCGAGACCCTGTCACAAAAAAATAAATAAAATATATTTTAGAAAGCAATAAACTATAAGATGGAACATATAACTTTGATGGTCCATAAAGCATAATACATTGATGTTATAAAAAACATAATAGTGGCATCTAAAAAAAACAACCTGGCTGAGGATGATGGCTCACACCTGTAATCCCAGCACTTTGGGAGGCCGAGGCAGGCAGATGGTTTGAGCCTAGGAGTTCAAGATCAGCCTGGGCAACATGGAGAAACCCCATCTCTACAAAAAATACAAAAAATTATCTGGGTGTGCTGGCACACACCTGTAGTCCCAGGTACCTGGGAGGCTGAGGTGGAGGGATCACCTGAGCCCAAGAGGTTGAGGTTGCAGCAAGCTGTGATCGTGCCACTGCACTCCAGCCTGAGCAACAAAGTGAGACCCTGTCTCAACAAAAAAAAAAAAAAAAAAAAAATCCCCAATTGTTATCTCACTGTATGAGAGAAGAGGCAAGTAAGAAACAATTGATCAGCTAACATTTATTATCACCAATCAAATAGCTTCCATAGATTAAGCTATTAAAATTGACTTTAGAATGCCATTTCATTAAAGAAGATGAATTTAAAAAATAAAATCAAATAGAAAATAGAGTGCAAAATAAAATTTTTGTCACTAGAGTATAAGTGATCTTACCAGCCATGGGTGATTTAGAAGATTCAGATGCAGCTCATGAGCCAAATAAAAACAGGGCATTCTTTTTACATCCCCTTGAGAAATACAAGATAAAACCAACAATGGTCTTCCCGAAGACCCAAAGGCTGGATCTGTCATTGCCATAATATGAGAAAATTCATCTTGCCATTCATGTCCTAAGGAATGTAAGTCAAAACCCTTAATTTGCATTACTTTTAATAGTTTTGAAAATAATAAAATAAAAAACTAACAAAGCGAGGGAACAAAAATTTACCAGGATCCAAACATAAACTGAGGGAAAAAAATCACAGTACTCTTCAGATGTCTCCACAGTTTAAAAGCAAAAATGCTTGATACAGGTAGTTCCTTTCACAAATTCTGTAGATGTCACTACCCTTTCATTCAAAGGGCTTACTTTCAAAATGTAGGCATATAGTAGAGTTTAGCTTTTTTAATGAATACCAACAATCTCAACCTTCTATTGGAGTGTTTGGACCATCTGCATTTTGTGGTAGGCAGAATTTTAAGATAGCCTCAATGTTCCAAACCCTTGCATAATCCCTTTCCCCTTTAGTGTCTGAAGAACCTACAAATAAGATGGGGCATCACTCCCATGATTAGGCTTTAAGACACAGTTGACTTTAAGAAAGACAGGTAATCTTCATTGAGCCTGACCTAATCAGGTGAGACCTTAAAAGCGGCTCTTCTTTTTGAAAGATTCAATGCAGGGGAGATTCTCCATTGCTGGATTGGAAGATGGAGGGAGTCACATGGGAAGGAATATAGGTGACCTCTAGAAGCTGATAACAGCCCCCAGCTGACAGCTAGCAAGAAAACAGGAAGGTCAGTCCTACAACAATAAGGAACTGAATTCAGCTAATAACTTGAATGATCTCGGAAGCAAATTCTTTCCCAGAGCCTCCAGAGAAGGATGCAACCATATGATACACAAATTTCAGCCCAAGAGGCCCTATCCAGAGAACTCAGTACTACCATTTCCAGACTTCTGACATAGAGAACTGTGAGCTAAAAAAACAGTTGTTTTAAACTATTAAATTTGAGGTAATTTGTTAATAGAAATTGAAAATTAATAAACATTTAATGTACTTATCAACAAGGTGCATTTAAATGTATCCTATACGTCTCAGATTTTGACTTGTCCATCTGTTCTTTGTTCCTTCTTCTCTCTTTGCCTTCCTTCTTTTGGACTGAGTTTTTTAATGGTTCCATTTTATATCCACTACTGGCTTAGTTACAACTTCATTATACATTTTTTAGTAGTTGTTCAAGTATATGTAATACACATTTTTAATTTATAAGTCTACCTTTAAATATTATGCCATTTCACATATAGAAGAAACTTACAGTATAATATACTTAAATGTTCTCTCTTCCATGATGTGTTCTATTATCACATATTTTTCTTTAAAATGTCATACATGTATAATACACTATTAGTTTTTTTATTAAAATTAGAAAAAAACCTTTTATATATAGCTCCATTGTTTCCATCCCAGGAGTCTTCATCTTTTTCAGTAGATGCAAATTTCCATCTGTTATCATAGTCTTCTGCCTAAAGAGCTTCCTTTAAGATTTCTTATAGTGAAGATCTGTTAACAATCAATTTTCTCAGTGCTATGTTCAAATGTGTTTCTCAAAATTCATGTGTTGGACATTTAAACCCCAATGCAACAGTGTTGCAGGAAGGGGTGTCTTTGGGAGTTGTTTAGGTCATAAGGGCTTTACTTTTATAAGTAGATTAATATTGCCATTAAAAACGGCTTGCAGCCCTGTCTTTCCCTCTTCTGTCATGTGAGAATGCAATGTTTGTCTCCCGCTTCCCTTTCTGCCTTCTGCCAAGTAAGAAATCAGCAAGGAAGGCACTCACCAGACACCAGATGCTGGTGCCTTAATCTTGGACTCCCTAGTGTCCAAAACTGTGAGAAATAAATTTCTGTTCTTTAAAAATTCATGTATTGATCTGTAATAAAATTAGACTAAGTAGTCTTGGGAGAATAGGAATTTAGGTGAAGCCAGAGGGAAAAAAATCACAGTACCATTCAGATGTCTCCATAATCTAAAAACAGAAATGGACTGATATACAGGTCTGGGGTATTCTGTTACAGTGGCAGAAATGAACTAAGACATTGAACTTTTGTTTGTCTGAAAAAGTCTTAACATTGCCTTTATTTTCAAAAAAATATTTTTGCTAGATATAGGATGTTCTTTCCCCCTTGCAGTACTATAAAGATTTCTCTTCATTGGTTTCTATCCCGCGGCAATTCTGACAGGAAATTTGCCGTCACTATTATCTTGGCCTTCTATATGTATGTTTTCATTTTTTCTGGCTGCGTTAAAGATGTTCTCTTTATCTCTGATTTTTATCAGTTTGACTATGATGTGCCTAGATGCATTTTTCTTTGTATTTATGCTTGGCATTCTCTGAGCATCTTCAATCTGTGATTTGTTGTCTTTCCATAATTTTGAGATAATTCTGGCCATTATCTGTTCAAAAATTCCTTTTCCCCTTTTCTCTCTCCCTTCATGTTTTGGGACTCCAATTACAGATAAGTTAAATCAGGGGTCAGCCTACTACATTCTGTGGGTCAATTTTTCTAAATAAATTTTTATTGGAAAACAGTCTGTCCATTCATTTATGTATTGTCTCTGCTGCTTTTGCACTGCAATAGCAGAGCTAAGTGATTGTAAAAAAAAAAAAAAAAAAACAAAACTGTATGGTTCATAAGCCTACAATATTTACTATTTGTCCCTTTAAGAAAGTTTCCTGACCCCTGAGTTAGATCACTGGATAGATTCCCCCAACTCTCACTCTGTTCCTTGCTCTTACTTTTTTTTCTCTTTGTGTTTTAATTTGGATAATTCTGAATGACTTAACTTCACTTTCAATGATTCTTTCCTTTGCTAATATGCCCACTGAAGGAACTATTCATCTGTTGTCATATTTTCATATCTAGCATGCTTGTTTTACTTTTTCAAAACAGCTTCCTTTTCTCTGCTGAAAGATCTATCTGTTCACACATATTGTCCACCTTTTCCACTAGGTCTCTCTCAATCTCTCATTTTTTTGTGGGTTGGGGACAGGGTCTGGCTCTGTCACCCAGGCTGGAGTACAGTGGTGTGATTTCAGCTCACGTAACCTCTGCCTCCCAGGCTCAAGCGATTCTCCCGCCTCAGCCTCCCAAGTAGTTGGGACTACAGGCACGTGCCACCATGCCTGGCTAATTTTTTGTATTCTTGGTAGAGGCAAAATTTCGCCATGTTGCCCAGGCTGGTCTCAAACTCCTGGGCTCAAGCAATCTGCCCGCCTTGGCCTCCCAGAGCCACTGCACCTGACCTAGATCTCTTAATCAGTTATTTTAATGTCCCTTTCTTTTTATTTATTTATTTATTTATTTATTTTATTTTTTTTTTTTTTTGAGACGGAGTCTCGCTCTGTCGCCTTTCTAAGAATACCAACATGCTGACCATCTCTGGTCCAGTTCAACTGACTGCCTTATCTCATGACAATGTATCATTTCACTTTGATTTTGTGAGTGTCTCATAATTTTTAGATTTAATGTTAGGTGTTTTATGTAGAAGAGCAGTAAAGACTAAGGTAAAAAGGATTTACTCCTAAAAACAGGCATCATACTTCGGTCAGGGTATTAATGCAGTAGGCTGAATCAAACTAGTCTGTAGTTGAGCCGGATTTGGCTTTTATTGCTATAGTTAACTTTGTAACACACAGACTTTAAATTCTTCCAGCAGCATGCTGCTGCCTATCTTGTTCTCAGTAACAGCACTGGAGTACCAGAGTTTCTTTCTCAGAGTTTCTACTTGTTCTCAGCTTTCAGCCTATCTTTTTAACTGTGCCATGGGGGTTATGGGGAAGAGGCAAGGAGAGCCTCTCCACACCCTTCCCCCATCCCTGCAGTAGTCTGCTGTTGCTCCTTAATTGGTAGGGACATGGAGATTTCTCAGTTTTCTCATCCCAGCCTCAGGCCTTAGGTAGGCCCTGTGCACCAGAGCCTCAGTGCTGCAGGCTTTCTCAGTGTTCCAGCATGACTGCTGAATTCTGCCCTGTATTGGTAGAAAGGTCTCCACTGCAAATTTCCTGCCTCTCCTCCAGAGTCAGCAAACATTTAATTTGTATCAGTGCAAGATCCTTGGTACAAGTGGAATTCCTGCTCCTCCCCTAAGACAGCTTTTGTTTCTATCTCCCTTGAGACAGCAGCAGTCAACTTTTGTCTGTGGAAAACAGCTTTGGCTTCATTGAGAAGAGGATATAGAAAGCAGGAGGATATACCTGTCTTCAAGCACCAGCTGGTCATCACATGCATGCCTGTACCACCAAGGAGGGCACTCATAGGTCTCCTGCCTTACCACTAACCTTTTACATGAGCACCTAGTAGAGGCCAGTGGGAAAAAGCTGATAAGTGAGTATAGTCTCTTTGTGTCTTGTAATTTTTTTTAATTTATTTTTTGTGTGCCTGTTTTATAGAAGCAGATTGGAAAACTAGATAAAAGTAGGGGCTATATCTGTTTTAGTTCCCAATTGTAACTGCAACATGCCTGTAGGAACTAAAAAACTATTTGTTACATGAACTTATCTTTTATTTTGCTTCTAAGTTTTCTTTTTATAGATAGCCCTGTAATAACAGAAAGTAATTGCAACTGCTTTCATGCCTAACAGATCATAGGGAAAATAAATTGAATAGAAATTCAAACCAGTGTATTAGAGAACTATAATATATATACAAAATATTATGTATTTATATTCTACCTTGTTCACAAAGGATTTGGGAAAGATATTATAATACTAGCTCATGGCCCAATGATATTTTGATTTCACACAAAAATAGCATTCTGAATGGCAATTATTCAGAATATATGAATAGTGTTCTCAACTAATCTACTTAACACCCTACCATCACATCTCTCTACTATTTGGATAAAACAAAGGTAAAATTTTTCATAGTTATTTGCATAGATTATTTGAATAAAGCCAGAAGCAGACAAAATGTCAGTATCAAAAAAATGCAGAAGCATAAAGCAAAAAAATATTGTATAGCTCTAGTACCAAACTTTGGAATGCATCAGAATTCCCTGGGTGCTTGGAAAAAACAGATGCCCAAATCTGATTCACACAACCCAAATCTAGGAATAAAATCCACCAGGGTAGGAATCAGCTTGTTAACATGTTTAACAAGCTCCCCAGGTGATCCTAATACACACCAAAGTGTGAGAACACACTATTAATAGTAAGGGTCAGAAAATCACATTGATAAAATAAGCCATCATATTCTGAAGAAGCCACAGTAAAGTCTAAAAGGGTATTTTCCATTTGCTTTGAAAAGAACAATGTGCTTAAAAATGTACATATGAGTACTTACTTTTATGAGCTTCAGCATTTGCAACATAGATGAACCCATCTACAACTTCACACACTTTTTGAATCTGTGGAATCACACTGTACCGGCTTCCTTGTTGATCATCACCTTCCTTGTGTCGACTGAACATCTTGTTAACTGCACTTGTATGCTCTTCCCTTGCTCTATCTCTTTCCTTTCTAGAAAAAAAATTGTAAAGACAGAATATAAAAAGACACTGAACAGGCTCCACTCACCTGAAATGTTTTAGTTCTGATGTTTCAGTTAAGCCACCAAGTATGTAGCCTTACCTGGTAGTTGAATATAAGATTAGAATGTTGAATTTATGTTGGTTGTTCAACTGAAAATTGACTCCTGATCCAATACCTAAGAAAGAAAATCACAGTTACCAAAACAAATCATTAATAAAAATAGCAAAAGATCACACTGAAAATTACCCAGTGAAAGCAAAAAGAGCAAAGAAAAAAATTCTATAACAACTTATACATAGAGTTGAAATAAAATAAAATGTATACGTTGAAGAAAAGATACCGTATGTAACTTTCATTCACATGACAACAAAAATACAGAGAAAGAAAAAAACTGCAACAGTCCTTATATCATCATCACTATCATCAACTTTATCATCTTATCAGTAGCAGCTGCATAATCACAGCTACTACTATGTATCCTCAAGAGTAAGACTCATTTTCATATTTTTATGTTTTTCATTAGTCTAATAATCAATGTATACATTCAATTAAGTGTCTTTCTCCCCCTCTGAAAAGCTGTTTTTAAATTGATGGGGGGGCAGGCACAGTGGCTCACATCTGTAATCCCAACAATTTGGGAGGCTGAGGTGGAAAAATCACTTGAGGCTAAGAGTTCAAGACCAACCTAGACAACATAGTGAGAACCTCATCTCTACAAAAAATACAAAACAATTAGCCAGGCATGGTGGTCCATGCCTGTTTCCCAGGTACTTGGGAGGCTGAGGTAGGAGGATCACTTGAGCCAGGGAGTTCAAAGCTGTAGTGAGCCATGATCATGCCACTGTACTCCAGCCTGGGTAACAGAGACCTTGTCTCAAAAAATAATAATAAATTAATGAGGAGTTGCCAAGAGAACATTAGTAAATTGAGAAAGTACTGAAGATACTGAAATTTAGAATTTGTCAGAGTTGGATTATAATTCTGAATTTCTCACTTATAGCCATGTATTTGTATCCCTCAGTTTGACACCAAAAAGAAGTTGAACTAATATATTCTTCTTAGGTTTACTGGGAAGATTAAGTGAGATCATACATGTAAAACTCCTAGTAGGGTGACTAGTAAACCACAAGTGCTAAATATTAGCTTCTTACTGCTTTGTATCTGAATCATTAGCCACTGTTATTTGTCCTTCTTTCTTAACCTCTTCCCTCCTTGGACTGTGTTAACACTAAGTGGCTGGTTCTCCTTTTGCCTCCTCAAAAGACCCTTCTGGGCTTCCATGGCTCTACTTCATCCTGTTATATAAATGTTCTTCTAGATCTGTTCAGTTCTCTGTATCCCCATGACCACACTTTAGTTCACATTGTCATCATCACTCACCCGGGCCTCTGCAATCACTTCTAACCAGTCTCCTATATCTTCTTGCCTCCTATTATCCTTTCCTCTGACATCAGTTGGAAGAATTTTTTAATAATGGTATCTAATTAAGTGTCTTCTCTACAAAGCCATTGCCCTTCAGATGAAGAAATAAAACCATAATATCTGGTCCCTACTAACCTCATTAGAGACAACTCCAGCCGTTCATACTCTTAATTCCTGCATTATAACTAATTTATTTGTTTAAATAAGCTATGCCATACCATCTCATGTCATCATTCTAGGCAACACACACACAGGGCTCTTAAGTACTAGGACTGCAACCATGCCAGGCCACGTGATCCTAGTCCTCCAGCCACCAGGTCTGGTGCATGTTTCACAGAGACCACAGAATCAAACTTTACCATGTTTCTGATCTTTGTTTTCATCAGCTGCACTCCCAGAGATTATCCTCTCAACACGTCTAACTTGAGTCCAATATAGTCGCCATGCTGTTCTGCCCTTCTCTGCCAATTATGTAACCCCATATTCTCTCGTCTTGCTGAGTGTGAGGCATAAATTGAAATTTTAAAACAATCACTTCAGCTGCTCTCTGGAAAATGGAATTGACATTTTATAACCATCAAACTTCCCCATTTCCTCAACCTCTTCTTGAGGTGTTCCTTTGACCTAATAGCCACACTTGAAATTGGCCTACCCCTAGGTGAGGCTTCTCCTGCAGTGAACTCTCAAGTAGCAAAGATGCTTATTTTCTCAAAACTCAAGGTAAAGAGGTGGGATTCATGTTCTCTTAACTCCCAATGCCATAGCTAAACAATTACTCACCAACCCTCTGAAAAAAATCCTTCTACTTGAGAAACACATCATTCAGCTGTAGCACTCTTTCCTTCTTTGTCGTTATTACTTATGAATCTCCATTTAATAGTCACTTCCCCCAAACATAAACTGAACATTTCAGCACCTGTCTCCAATCTTCCTCTCCATCCTCAAAAACTTCCAAGTCCATGTGGACTCCATATGACTCCCAAATCTCGATTTTCTAGCCCAGATCTTGCTCTTGAGAGCTGGATGCATACAGTAATCCATAAAGTCATTCACTCATTCACCAAATATACAGAGAGTGCCTGTTATGTGCCTGGCACCATAGATATAGCTAAAAATAAAGTGGACAAGACTCTTACCTTCATGGAGCTTCCATTCTAGCAGATTTGCTTATAGTAGGTATCTCTACTTGGATCTTCCATGGAGTTATCAAAGTCAACATATTCCAAAGAATAGCTGCCATTCTCCCTATACAGATCTTACTGTTACCTGCCCCTTCCAAATTTTTCTTACTTCTCCAGTGATTTATTACCCTAGTGAATCCTCTATCATCCAACACAAAACTCAAGTCAGAAACCTGGAGCCATCCTTATTACTGCTAATACATTTATTCTGTCAATTTTATATCCTTACTATTGATTCTCTTCTCTCATCTTCACTAACAGTTGACTTAGAGTTCAGATCCTCTTCATATTTTAATCATAACATTACAGTGGCTTCTTAATGGGTCTCCATATCTTTAGCCCCTTCTAATCAATTCTTCACTCAAGAGCCTGAGTAACCTTTCTAACATGCAACCTTGATCATCTCAATCCTCTACTTAAAATCCTCCAGCAGCTCCCAAATGCTTAAGCACGGTACATATGTGTCTTTTCACATAGCTCCACTCTTTCTAGATACACAGTGATACTTCAAATGTGTCCTCTACATCCAGAGCTTTGTGCTTTTAGAAATGTAGTTCTCCGCCGGGCGCGGTGGCTCACGCCTGTAATCCCAGCACTTTGGGAGACCCAGGTGGGCGGATCATGAGGTCATGAGATCGAGACCATCCTAGCTAACACAGTGAAACCCCGTCTCTACTAAAAATACCAAAAAAATTAGCCAGGCATAGTGGTGGGCACCTGTAGTCCCAGCTACTTGGGAGAATGGTGTGAACCCGGGAGGTGGAGCTGGCAGTGAGCCGAGATCGCGCCACTGCACTCCAGCCTGGGCAACTGAGCAAGACTCCATCTCAAAAAAAAAAAAAAAAAGAAAGAAAGAAAAAAAGAAATGTAGTTCTCGCTGCCTGGAACACCTTTACTGTCTTTTTGTGATGGCCTACAACTATTCACCCTAGTGACTCATATGAGACATCATCAATATGGAGCCTTCTTTGACCGTTACCTTTCTACCCAGGAACTAAATACATCATATTCTAGTTATCTGTATACACTTGTCTATGTCCTCACCTACACCTATCTTGAAGGCAGACAGAGACATTGTTCTAAATCTGCATCCCTATCATCTCACTTATAGGGGCTGGCTCTCAATAAATAAGTAAAGCAAAGGCTAAATTTTATTATTACTTACATTTACTATTTATCCTGCCTTGCCAAATATTTATGCATTTTTTAATAGAAAGAGGGGAAGGTGATGATTTAAATCTTTTGAATTCCAATACATATCAAAATACTCTCCACACAGATGCTCAATTTTTTCTGCTTTTTCAAACATGATAAATATGATATCCCACTGTACAAATGCAACATCTTGACAACAAATAATTTATTTTCACATAATCTTAAAGGCTGGATTGTACAAATTTGAGGAATTAAGAGGAAGCTTTCTTACAGTAAGTAAATTAATTCTGTCAGTTCAGTGGAACCTGGTAGGGCTCCCAACAACCAAAGTACTATACTTCATTATAGCAAATAATTAATTTAAAATGAATTTCTTTCTTTTTAACAAGAATGTCAAGCTCAAAGTGTTTGAATTAACTGTAGATTAACATGAAAATTACCATCAATCTGCCTCTGAGGCAAACCAGCTGTTGGGCAAAGTTCCTCTGAAGACATCAAGCTCAACACCAAAGAGGTATTCAATTCTTCCAAACCTGGTCCAAACATAGCAAATCGTGGTTCATTCTGAATGATCAGCGAGTGTAAAAAAGAAGTGACAGCTCCATACATAGGACGGCTGGATTTTGAAGCTCTTCTTGTATATGGACAGCACATTCTATAGCTGTAAAAAATTGTCACAATTAGAACATTAACACAGAAAACAGCCAGTTATTCATTCAAAAATATATAATTTATTGAGTACTTGCTAGACACAAGGGATACAATGATTATATACTCCCAGTCCTCCAGGAGGACAATAGACAGACACCTTTATAATATGTATGTGGAGTGCTCTGACAGGGAAAAGCACAAGGTGCCATGGGGGTGGGAGTGGCCCAGAAGCTAAGGAACTCTTCCCCCATGAAGTGGTTACTTACTTTCTAATCTTTAATTTAGATTCTCTCATGGAACATTTGAATGGTGAAATTTTACTACATAAAGGTTCTCAACCCTAGGAGGTTTATCCCTGCCCCCCTGGAACATTTGGCAATGTCTGAACAACATGTTTATTGTCACAACTGGGGAGGGGAGAAGGAGTTAGCAGAGGCCAAGGATGCTGTTAAACATTAATCCTACAATGCATAGGGCAGGCCCCAGAACAAATAATTCTTTGTCTCAAAATGTCAATAGTGCCAAGATTCAGAAACTCAGCACTAAAGATAAGCTACACACAGACAGTTAGCACAATATCCCTACAGGTAAAAAACAAACAAACCAAAAAAATTGCTAACACTACCAATATAACCAAATTTCAAATGTCTTGGGTACTTCTATTAATAGCCTCAAATATAACAGTTTAGTAAGAGTTAAATGAGGGAGGCTCAAATGATCCTTGCAGCAAACCTAGCAAACTAAGAATGACGTAAAACAATTCCGTTTCTTGCAATAGCTATAAATCTCTAAAGTACCAATTATGCATTTTATCAAAAATTAAAAGTTGCCCAAATCAAAATAAAACCTAAAGTCCTTCAAATAAGTCAAGCTGGTTAACAAAATCACTAACCTAACAAAATCCTTTTATTAGAAACCTTGTAACTCATGAAGGGGAAAAAACAAACAAAAAACAACTTTGAAGCTAGATAGACCTGACCAAGCCTCACTACTTTTAGTTATATGAGCCACTTACAGTCTGAATTTCAGTTTCTTCATCTGTATTATGTGAGCAACAGAAATAACTCAGGGTTGGCCGGGCGCAGTGGCTCACGCCTGTAATCCCAGCACTTTGGGAGGCCAAGGTGGGTGGATCACGAGGTCAGGAGATCAAGACCATCCTGGCTAACACGGTGAAACCCTGTCTCTACTAAAAATACAAAAAATTAGCCGGGCATGGTGGCGGGCGCCTGTAGTCCCAGCTACTCGGGAGGATAAGGCAGGAGAATGGCGTGAACCCAGGAGACGGAGCTTGCAGTGAGCCGAGATCGCTCCACTGCACTCCAGCCTGGGCGACAGAGCGAGACTCCGTCTCAAAAAAAAAAAAAAGAAAAGAAAGAAAGAAATAACTCAGGGTTGTAAAAATGATAAGTAATTTATATGACCATAAATGGTAGTTACTATTATTACTATTCCCTGGGCAAAATCTAATTCCACAGCCTCATATACACTTGATGCAATGGTTAGCTATTGTACAGGTATTGCCTAGCAAGTGAGATACAGCAGCACTTGCTGAGATTATCTATAACAGACAATACACCTTTGAATCCAATAGTATCACAACACTTGACATAATGGCATCTGTATTAGAATAAGGAAAGGCTCTGAATAACTCAAAATTTGAAAAAAAAATTCTGTATTTTGCTACTGAGTCAAGCACAACAATTTTTAAAGAATATTTTGAAATTTTTAAAATAATGCGTTAAATTTGAGTTTCTCAGAAAAACAGGCTATATCCAGATCCAATGTCATTATATATCTTTGAGGTAGCATAATGGGGTTCCAGTCTGAATAGTCCCTTACAAGCTATATGACTTTAGGCAAATCACATAACCTCCATGAACCTTAATTCCACATCTGGGATACAAAGATAACACCTTGTTGCATGAGGATTAAATGAGTAAAACATACATAAAGCATCCCTCGTAGAATCCAGTACACTGCAGTTGCTCAGTAACATTAATTATCTCACCTACGCGATATTAAAAAATGTCAGTGCTTTTGGGTGCTAATATAATCTTATTTCTCAGAGCCTTTAGAATGGTTTTCTTCTTCCCTGCCAAACGACAGGGGTCTCTGATCATCCTTTTTCTGAATACGTAAAAGTATTTACTTATTTAACAAAATGACGATTGTTCTAAAGATCATGAGACTTTTAAGAAGTCTTTTACTTCTTGCCATCTATACTACTTATAATTATTCAAATACTGGTTAGGCACCACAGGGAAATAATAAAATATTAAAGCTGAAAGGGTCCTATGAAGGAAGTCATTTAACTCCCAGTTTTGACGAGAACAATTAGACCCCAAATCCACGCAACAAATCAGTAGCAGGGTCAGGACTAACTTGGATATTGACTAGTAATACAGGAAAATTTAATATCTTCTTTTTAATTCATAAAACTAGATACTTACACTGCCATGTAATCAAAAAATGCACCATCAGTGACCTCAGATATAGGCTTTTTTAAGATTTCTAGATCTGGAAGAGACTTCCAGTCAACAGAAGACCAAGAAGGAAGATCCCTCAACAGAAAGTATCTCCACAGAATTGGATCTCTTACAGTTTCATTCCAATAATGATTTGTACTTCCCAACTGACACAGATCATGAGGTGAAAGAAAGGACAAAATATATAGCTGCACATCAATCTGAAACAGAAGAAAGCAGCAGGTAGGAAAAAGGAATGAAGAAAATAGTTTTTGAGTGATAAATCACATAATCAACAAATAAATAACAAAAGGTCAACTGACTAGTATTTTTAATAATTAAATCTACCATTAATAATTAAATCTATTATTTTCCTGCCATCAGCAAAGGATCATAACTGAACATTTTAGTTTCGTAGTTGTTAAACATTTAATTTCTGAAACACTGAAACATTCCTGAAAAAGCAACCACTGTCTTGCTATTTTTCCAGCAAAATCACCAGTTCCTTTAATTTTTCCTCAGAGATATTTGGATATACCAGTTAGTTACATAAATTAGTTAAGGAAATAATTTGTCCTTCAAAATAAAACCTATATCAACCTTTATCTGATTTTATCATCAGACCAAATCAAAGAGTGTACATTTGTCTTTTTCTTTTTTGAGACACAGTCTCGCTCTGTCGCCCAGGCTGGAGTGCAGTGGCAAGATCTCGGCTCACTGCAAGCTCCGTCTCCCAGGTTAACGCCATGCTCCTGCCTCAGCCTCCCAAGTAGCTGGGACTACAGGCGCCTGCCACCAAGCCCGGCTAATTTTTTATATTTTTAGTAGAGACGGGGTTTCACCGTGTTAGCCAGGATGGTCTTGATCTCCTGACCTCGTGATCCGCCCACCTGGGTCTCCCAAAGTGCTGGGATTACAGGCGTGAGCCACCGCGCCCGGCCGTAAATTTGTCATCTTAGTTCCTCTACAGAATCTATTAAAATGTTATGAAAAACCTCTGCAAGGAGGAGAAACTTGGAGGCATTCTAAACCTGCAGTTTTCACGTTGATATACACATTGGAGGGAGGTGTCAATAGTCCAAATGAGACAAAGAATTGTAATAATTTTCAATAATTTTTGTTCTCTTCATTTACCTATCTACCCCAAAGTTTAACAATAAATTATGTGTGTCATTCTCGTGGCCTTGATGTAACTTGA
The DNA here is from genome assembly GCF_028858775.2 of Pan troglodytes. Taxonomy (NCBI): domain Eukaryota; kingdom Metazoa; phylum Chordata; class Mammalia; order Primates; family Hominidae; genus Pan; species Pan troglodytes. The sequence goes on from NC_072402.2 coordinate 70,891,681, forward strand.
GGCACTTGTAACTTAAGTCATTTATTTTCAACTGAGGGGCCGTTTTGTTTCTTCAAATATATAATAACAGCCACAGGCACAATGTCCTCTTGAGAGGGTAAAAACCTTGGCCCTCCAAGTGTTTTGGTACAATGATCCGGAATCAAAGACGCTGGGAACACGGACGCTGGAATGCTTTCCCAAGCTAATCAGCAAGTTGGGAACTGTCTCATTTCCGTAACCGGACATTCAGGGTGTCCTAGTCATATGTGCCTGTTTTGGGGGGTGGAAAACCTGAGGGCGATAGGGAGGGTCCCCAGGGGCCCCGTGAAGGTGCTTCCCTGAGATGTTCCGGCCCCCTGCGGAGCACCAGGGTCCACGCCAAGACGCTTCTGATCAACTGTAGCTTCTCGGTGACTACACTGCCAGGAATGGCTGCATGGACGGAGCCAGACCCAGGCCGGGGCGCGAGAGTTCCCCAGGCCCCGGGGGGCTCCAGGGGAGGTCCCTCCGGCCCCGGCCGGCCCCACTGTCCTCCGCGGCCTGCGGCCGACGCTCACCGGCAGCCGCGTCAGGGTGCTGGCCGCCTCATCCACCTCCTCCCGCGAGGTCGTACGCGCCACTCTCTCCTTGCTCACTGACTGCCAGAAGGTCTTCCAGCCGCTGAGGATGGCCGCCTCCAGGCGGCCCCAGTCGCTGAAGGGCGGCGGCGGCGAGTTAGTTCCGCGGCGCGGCTCGCTTCCCGCCATGGCTTGCCCGCAGCGTGGGTGACGCGTCTCAGAGCCACGCTAGCGCGTCAGCCTCCTGCGCAGCTCCGCGCCAGCCGAGGGCGCCCTCGGGCGTTCCGCCTCCCGCCTCTCCCGCGAGTCCGCCTCCAGGGCAGGGTTAGGCCCAGGGGCAAGGGGGGGGTACTGGGAGGAAGCCCACTGTGCGTGGTTGTGAGCCGAGTACGAAGCTCCTGTCAACAATTAACTTCCTCAGTAACTTGTGGCCTCAACCTCAGCCACGCCAACCGCAGAGCCCCGGTACAATCACTGGCCCGCTGACTTCCTGGCTTCATTCAAGATGTTCTCTCCGGGATCATTTCCACTATGCCTGGTCCTAGGCGACTCCGCTTGTTCGATAGCCCTCTGCCACTGTCTTGGGCTTAATAACCACATGCTTCCTTTTCAGCACTACCATACTACGTATGGGGTGTTTTTTGTGTGTGTTGTTTCCTCAATCACCAAGTTACCATTTATTTTCTTGAGTATCAGCAAAAACAGACTAGAGAGGCAGTCCGCGGGCCAATTACAAAGAACCTTTTGCCAAAATGAGAAGTCTGGACCCACTATGCAAAAATATAAGTACGTTTAAAATTTGCTTAACCTATGTATCTCATAAAAGGGCGGCAAAAAACGGCTAGAAGAACCCAGATGTGGTGGTGTTGAAATCCCACTAGTGAGTTTTTTAATTCTCAAAACAGATGCCCATTCTACTTTGGGCTTACTTTAAAAGTGCTTTAAGAGAACGTATTACAAGTGAATCTGTTACATAGAACTGGGTATGTATACATTCAAAAAGTAAATCTCTGAGGATCAAATGTCAACAGAATCCAAGAAAGCCTGATAACTAAGGTTCTGCAAGGCTCTGTAACATACAAGTTTAAGTTTCATTACATTTTATTATTTGCATGTTGTTGGTAGGGGCCAATAACCAATAAAATTGCAGCCTCGTTTTTGGGAGGCAATCTGGACAAGGACCACGGATTAACCATATGGCATTTCTCATCACTTTCTAGGACACGATTTACTTTGAGAGCAAAAAACTGGAACTAGAGCAAGAAAAAAAACCAGTTCAAGTATAAAGTATTAAAATGATATCTGTTAAATGAATGAGAAAAACTTTATTTTTATTACGGAAAATTTCGAACATTTATAAACGGAGAGTGAATAATATGCTCCTGTGTGCCCAGTATCCAAGATTCCATTACCAACACCTGGTTAATCTTGTGCTGTTGCTATATTCACCTAATACTACACCCCCAATTCTGGATTCTTTTGAAACAAATCCCAGACCTATCATCTGTAAATATCTCAGTATCCGTCCCTAAAAAAAAACAGATTTTAAGAAACAGACCACTGTACCTAAGCAATTTTAATTCATTAAAATCACCAAATACCGAGTCAGTGTTTAACTTCCCCATCTGCTTTGAAAATAATTTTTCACATTTGATTTGTTTGAATCATAGCCCAACAAGGGTCACACATTACGGATACTCTTAAAGCTTAAGTTTCATTGTATAGCTGCCCCTCCTTTATTTTCCCTTGATATTTGTTAAAGAAAGCAGGTTGGTCTTTCTGGACCACTCTGGACTTTCTTTTTTCTATATTCTTCTTCTTCTTCTTTTGTTGGTAGAGATGGAGTTTCACCATGTTTTCCAGGCTGGTCTCGACCTCCCAGGCTCAAGTGATCCTCCTGCTGTGGCCTTCCAAAGTGCTAGGATTACAAGTGTGACCCACTGAACCCGGCCTGCACACTATTGATGGCATCTCAATAGTGTCTTTAACACATTCGTAAATGGTATTATATACTGAGACTGAAAGCTACAAGTCATTCTCATTTTCTAATGTTCGGAGTGATCAGTGGTTTCACTGGGCTGATCCATTCAAATTTCCTGTAAGTTTTTCACCTCAAAGATACAGCATTTATCAATGAATATTATTTGCTTACAAGTTATAAAATGTTAGTATTCTAGTTCTATAATTCCTTTTATTAGCTGAATTAAAGAAAAATTTTCCGTCAGTCATTTGATTGTCCTGCTCAAGCCAGAATTAGCTATATTTCCAGAAAACCCTGGCTCATTTTGACGGGAATGGTATTTGAACATGGTTTCCAGGCCTTTCTAGTGTCTTTTATATAGAGAAAACATAACTTCGTGTTATTTCCCAAATTTAGGATTACAGATTTTTTTTACTCTTTGATTTTGTATGTATCTTTTCTCATACACTAAAAATCCTCATTTCTAATTATATTAACAGTTATGATTAACAATTTAATTACTGAAGAGTTTAAGATTTCTTCACATTTCTTTTTGCCCTTGGATATATCCCATTAAGAATGGACATACAAATTACTATGCTTTAAAGATAACTGAAACATACCTGTGTATTCAAGCCATCAACTTGATATGCAATGCAGGTCGTCTGTTTCATTTTGCTTTGTACTTGTAGGGCTTTTCTTAACTTTGCTTAAATTTCGTTTTAGAATAACGTATGTACCAAAGTCAAATGTTGAAAATTCAAGATATATTCTGAGAAATCTAGCTTCCATCCTGGTCCTTTCCATCTGGTTCCTCTCCTCCTGCCTCCACCATAAGTAACCATTTTTTAAAGTTTTGGTTATGGGTCCATTGTTTCTTTTTTTTAACTACACACACACACGCACTTTTATATTCCCTTTCTTAAATATGATACATATATATGTACACACACACACACACACACACACATATATATATATACCTTCTCCATTTTGTTTTTACTTAATAAGACCACTCTGTAGCGTTATACAGAAATATACCTCATGGATTTTTACAGCTACATACTACTCAATCATGTGGCTATACAAGGATTTAGAATAATCTATTTTTAAGTATAGTATTTAAATTTAAATAACCAGTATTTCATTGAATGCTTCTGATTTGTGAGTTAAGAATTAGACCAAAAGGTATCAGAAGCCAAGGCGATCAGGCTGATTAAAAAATCCAGTTTTAAATAGGATATGTATAACATATTTAGATGACTAGTACATCTCAATACAGTGGGTTTTATATATATTTTGAGGGAGGGCTGAAAATGTTTTGAAAATTAATTGGATGTTTTCTTCCAGTCATATCCACAAAAAACATTTGAGATGCCTATCCAAGTCCTGATTTCTTCTCTGAAATCTGCTTCCCACCTAGAAAGACCGGCATGACTTGAACTAAGGAAAAGGCAGTGCTTTCCTGGCCAACAAGTTTGTCATTCAATTGTCTGGCTAATGAGTCAGCATGCTAAATGAGGTATGCCTATATACAGAACTAGACATTAAGGGAAACAGTCTAGAAATAGCTAATTCTCTTGTGCTCTTATATACTACACACTGAACTAAAGCACTCTGAATATTAACTTATTTATCTTCAATATCCTTGAGGTAGGTACTATTACTGCCTTAAAAATAAGATAAGGCAGCACAGGAAGATTAAATAACTTAAAGAGAGTCACAGTTAGTATTATAAATGGCAGGGCTATGATTAAACTCAGGCCTTCTGGCTCCAGAGCTCAGAATCCTAACCACTATATTACCCCATCTTTAAAAGTTATTAGGACCAGAAGAAATAACATTCAGAAGTTAAAATAGTAAACTGAGATAAAAGTTTTAATTCTGATGCAACAGCCAAATATAAAAGAAAACAAGCAACAAGTAGGGGTGTATGGTTTTATTTTTTTAAAAATGTATATGCTCAATAACAGTTTACTTGGAAATTTTCACTAGAAGAAATAACATGAAAGAACACCAGCATAAATACATAATACATACTTTAATTGTGGCTATATTAAATGTATCTTAATGTAATACCGCTGTAACATGGTATCATCTCATTGTTAAAAATTAAAAAAAAAAAAGAACATAGGGAAGTGAAACTAAAAAACTATAGAATCCTGGATTCTGTGGCAGATGGAGTACCCTTATTTAAGCTAGAAAAGGAGCCCTGTAAGGTAGAAAGAGAAAAGAGGCAAGCAATCTGAAACCATCATGTTAACCTACTGTGAGTTTTTAAAAATGTGGTTAAAATGAATCTAAGAATGCCTTTTAACACAGCTCACACTTTAATGAACACCAGAGAATTCACAGCAAGACTGTAAAGCTAGGAATGTAAAGTTATTGTGGGGTTTTAGCCACGACCCTCACCTCACTCTACTATATGCAAAAGAAGAAAGAAAAGTCTTTAGTCATGATTTGCACCTTAATCAGCATCAATTATTCTCAGTAGCCCAAAACCCTATAAATGCAGCAGAGCACACAGGTCTTTAACTAAGTCTAAAAGCCTAGTTAACATAAAGAGCCATACACATTTAACAACTGTGAAAAGTCCTTTAACAGAGTTTTGATAACCATGAGAGAATTCAAACCGAAGAGAAACCCCAAGTGTAAAAAATGCAACAAGGCCTTTAGGTATCACTCAACCATTAGCAAAATCCATAGGGGAGAGAAACCTTTTATGTGTAGCTGAAATGATAAAGTCTTAAGTAGTGACCCATTCCTTAATTCAATATCAGAACTTCTGTAAGAAAGAAACTTTATGAATGTGCGGAATATGCAAGGTATATAACCAAAGGAGAGAAATTTGAAGACACAAATGCTAAAGCAGTAGTCAGTTCCCAACCACCCCTAAATATGATGGCATCTCACCCCTCTCCCTATCACACTAGCCCCTTACCCTCATTTATTCTTCTTCATGGTACTCATCACTTGACACTCTCTATACATTTATTACTTAAAATGCTTTGTCTAACTTCCTCCACTAGAATATAAGCTCTGAAACAGGAGGGGGTTTTAAAAAGCTATATCCTCAGGGTCTAGGATAAAATCTGGCATATGGTAGGCATACAATAGTTGAGTGAATTTAGTGTAGAACTTTCCTTATGTGGGGTATTTGGTACCTTGAGGTTACTTCATTCTAAGTGAATGATTTAGCAGGCTTTAACATATATAAAAATGTGTTCATTATTCTATAATACACCAGAGTAAAAAGCATTTTAACTGCTATGGTCTACAAATTATTCTCCAACTGTGTGGGGGATGGAAAGTTGTATAAAAAGCACCCAGTACTACCCTCATAATTGTACCAACCAGTGAGACCAAGTGGTCTACCAGGGTCATGAAGGTAAAATGAAGTTTCCAACTTCTTAAGAGAAAGTTCTCTTTTCTCAGGTTCAGAATCTAAACACTTTACTCCTCTCAGGATGGCATATATCCCTATATGCCTTGTCAGCCACTGGTATAGAGGGCATAGCAGTTTGGAATCCAATAGCAACAACTTTTTGTGCAAAGTTTGGCATTTAGAATCATGCCTCATTAATTCAAAAACATTACTAAGGGCCTACCATGCATTAAGCACTGTGTATACAGGTAAATTTTTAAAATATGGAGTTTACCAACAATAAAGAAAATAATTACAAAGCAGTGTGATCAGTGCGACAACATGGGAGGGGAAGAGTAAATGACCAGAACAAAGGAGCATCTAATTTGACTGAAAAGGGCTTTAAAAAGCCTATGAAAACAGAATCACTGAAGCTGAGTCCTAAGAGAGGTAGGTAGGTATTCACTTGGTCACAAAGAAGGATGTAGAAGTAATGATGTGTGCAAGGCTACTGAGGTGGAAAACACACAAAGCACATTTAGGGAAGAAGTGGAAGTACTTGCAATTGATCAGGATGCTCTAAAAAGAGGGATAGTCTGTGGTTCTAAAAACCTATTAAAAATAATTTAAATCTTTATACTTAGAAAGCACAAAGGTATTTTCATAAGAAAACTTGCTAAAATGCTAAGTTAAATAAAAATCTTAGCTGTGTAACGATAAACAAGGGGGCTGGGACAGGAACTGAGAGATTCCCTTTGCCACAGAGGCTCTATATCAGAATTTGTATGTTTACCAAAAGCAGCCTGGATTTTAACTGTTTGAGCAACACTGGAATAGAACATGATTACACAGGATGACTGCAGAGACATGGCTGGGAAGGTAGCCATTCTGTGTTGCCCTGATCTGCGGAAAATCCCAAAAAGAGAAAACTTACAAAGCAGAAAGGATTTTATATAACAGATGAGGACTTGATGTTTGGAAACACTGAGTTTAAAATTACTGTGGGATGTCTAATGAAGATATTTGATAAGACAGTTAGAAACAAGGTTTAGAAAGCAAGAGATAAGTCAGGATACAAGTTACAGGTTTGAGACTCAGTCTGTTATTACAGGTGGTAAAAGAAGCCATAGTTATGAATGACATTGTATAAAATATGTAAAGTAAAAAAAAAGAGAGAGAGAGAGAGAAAAATATAGTGAAGATCAATACCTAAAAGGTAGGCAGAAAGTGAGACAACACTTCGTGGGGAAATGAGGGAGACAGCGAAGATGAAACCAACATGTAGCACAGAGTCGCCTTTGATAGGAAGCAGGCAACCTCTTTTCCTCTAAAACGGGAAAATGAGTAAATTTGGTAAATACAAGTTGACCTCTTCATAGTCTCAATTTTCTGTTCAATAGGAGAAAGAGCCATATGCTAGGGGAGGGGCAGAGGGCCTAAGGAAAGTAATGAAGTTTGGCTCAGCCACAGCGGGAAATGGGAGACAGGCCACCCTAGTAACAAACATAGGTTTACATTGAGGGCTTTTCTAAGGCTGAAGTGAGACACTTGTAGTGATTCTACTTTGAAGGACTACCCATCACAAAGAACTCAGCATCCCAGAAAAGGTAGATAATAAATAGGATTAATCTGAGGTTGAGGGCTTGCCGAAGGACTAGACTAAAAGACCAGGGAAAGAAGAATAACTGGTGAGATTAGTTCATATAGTGTCCCACAAAGCTGAGGGTGGATAGGGAAGAAAGCCTGAAAGGGGCTGACAGTTTAGGAGGAAGGGGAGCAGTCAAGAAAAGGGGGTAAGAAGGAACTGAAGAATGTGGAATGAACATAAAGGAGAGAAAAGTCAATAAAATAAGGAAGTGAAAAAACTGAAAAGAGGGAAGTTATCAGTTACTGAAATTTTACCAGAAAGAGAAACTCAAGATGGTGACATTCAAAGTGCGGCCACGGGAGTAAGCTGCTGGAATGTAATAAAGTCACTGGGCAGAAGTCCAAGGTATCAGCAAGGTATCAGAAAGATCATCCAAAGATGATAACAGGAGTTGAGGTAGACAGAAAGACCATGAGCAAGATATCAAGTTAGGCTCTCTGGCCTTTAACACTCACCCCTATTATTAAAGGCAAAAAACATTAAAATTTCAGTATGTTATGAAAAGATGTGCTACAAAAACATATGAACTAATGGTAGACTAACCTAGCTTGGTTTTTATCTTCATTACTCACTTGAAAAGCCATGCATTTTCTTTTAAACAAAATAGAAAAATAATTTTTAAATTTTTATAAAATGCCTAAGGGAAGTAGAAATTTTAAATACAATTAGTAATACATGGCAAAATAATTAAACACAATGATTCCTTTGTGAGATCTTTCATTATTTACCTTATTGAAAATGGAATCTGAATATTAGTCATAATTTTTCATTTTGCCTATATTTATATCCATAGTATGTATTCAAAGCAGTGAAGTAACTTGACTTTAATTTCTGAAGCATGGCAAACTTCAAGGTAGTGAGATTAAAAAATAATCTAAAGATGATAAAAATGGTAAACTTGTGTTACATATACCACAATAAAAAAAATAAAGAAAAAATCTTTGTAAAGCTAAATTGGGTTACTACTCATTATTAGTGACATAACATCTGTATTTTAAGGTGAGTTTGAACAACACTTTAGAAATTAAAGAATCATCCCTTCATAGGTTTACTAATATATAATGAAAAAGATGGTGATGTTGTTTTAGTAGGGTACCCAAGCTGGATATCTTTATGCAGTGTAATGTTCTCATATTCAGTATCAACAGGTCTTCTTTTTTGGAACTCTCTTTTCCATTTCATGGGTTTTGTTGTTTTTCTATTTGAAAAGGACTAGATGAACTTACTAGTTACAGCGATGATGAAAGAAGTTTAAAATTTGTTTTGCATTCGTTGTATTCCATTCTTGTTCTTTCAGGGGTCCTTCACACACAGATACATACTTTTTCAAGATTTTTTCTCCTACTTCTCGGAAATCCAAGGGTTCCTTGTATGTAGTGCAGCCTGCTCCAGAAACACTAGTATCCACTTCATGATTTTCTGGTTGCTGATCAGCACAATACTTCGATCCCCAGTAACACATTTCTCCACTGTACATCATAGCCAGCAGATGAATGTCACTAAATATTCCTGGGAAAGTAATTTAGGTTGACAGATTAGAATTAAAAGCTTAAAAAGAAACCGTAGTTATTAACTAAACTCTAATTAAAGTTCCTTTTGTCATTAAGCATTTTCTATTCTCACTTTAACAGTAACACAAAAGCCAAATATGACTAATACAATCTTCATTTAATTAGCATTTTTTAATATCGATTTTACTGATAAAGGAGGCCCATTACAAAAAGAAAAACAGAGTACCAGAGAATTTTTTTAGAGAACCATTTAGGTGTTTTTGACCTTTTTGGGGTCCACTCTATAATTTCTTTGAGAATCTAATTTAAGGAATAGAACTTCTCCCAGAATATACACCCCAAATTCTGCAGTCAATTTCAGAGTACTTATAAACTCCCTGAATTACATCCATGGACACACCCTTTATTTTGGGGTATGCTCTAGGATCATTCATATAGCTAAAGTCAAGTATCCTAGACCTCCTATATTCTCTAAAAGTCTAAGAAATTATCATGCATAATCATGCCTGAGAGTCCATACAATTTTAAATTATTAAAGGTGTTATTTCCAAGATGCTTTGTATTACCAGAAAAAAAGAGAGTATGCTGCAGAATTTTCATCAAAAGTTGAACTCTTTCTTCTTATGGGTAGTTTTTCCAGTAGGCAATTATATAATTAAACATTTATGGTGCATAAAGTATATTAATTTGGCAGAAAGACAAATAAACCTAGAATAAAAAAGATCTGGGTATAAATTACTGGCTTTGTGTCTTTGGGCAAGTCACCAAAGCTCTTTGAATCTCAGGTTTTAAATCTGAAAAATAAGGAGTTTGCATCCCCTACTTAATTCCTGAATTTTCCTAAAGAACATAAGAAATAAAAATGTAACTTCTTAAAGCCATTGAAGAAAAAATAAATGATGGATTCTAATGTGCTTCTGTGATTAGAAAAGATTACTTCAAATAAATGAGCATCACAATGTCTGTTGTTCACCTAATATGATTCAACAAAAGTGACTATGATGGCACTGGATATGAAAAATTCAACTTTCAAAATAGTGGTAGTTTCTGTTTGAATCTATTGCAAGCTTTTTAAAGTATCAAAATTTGTTCCTACAGTTTTCACCTTCACTTCACCTCAATTTCTGCTTATAAAGAGTAGCAAGAGAAACAACAGGCTCAGCAGAATAGCTGAATGAATGGTGATATGGTTTGGCTCTGTGTCCCCATCCAAATCTCATCTTGAATTGTACCCTCATAATTCCCATGTGTTGTGGGAGGGACCCAGTGGGAGATAACTGAATCACGGAGGCGGTTTCCCCCATACCGTTCTTGTGGTAATGAATAAGTCTCAAGAGATCTAATAGTTTTATAAGGGGTTTCCGCTTTCACTTCTCTCTCCTTCTCTCTTGCCACCGCCATGTAAGAAGTGCCTTCTGCCTTCTGCCATGATTATGAGGCCTCCCAGCAATGTGGAACTGTGAGTCCATTAAACCTATTTTTTCTTCCCAGTCTTGGGTATGTCTTTATTGGCAGCGTGAAAACGGACTAATACAAATGGCTATATGATAAATAGTGGTTCTCAAACTTTTGCCTTCAGAACTTATTCCTTCTTTCTAACTGTATGTTTGTACCCATTAACCCAACCTCTCTTCATCACCCTCCTCCCACTCATACAACCTTTTGTGATACCAGCTCTGATTTATAGGGGTGGGAGGCTCCTCAGTGGTATTAAGGGCATAAACAAAGGGTGTAAAAGTTGGACAGTTTTTTATTTACCCCCATGTGATTCCAGGTTTATTCTGACAATGCAATTTTTATAACCCTTTTATCTGATAAGGCCATGTCCAAAGATTAAAATTATCTGGCCCCATTTCACAGAAGAATGAGACTCAGAGGTGAGATACAAGGGCTTACTGCATAAAATTTAATGATATACAGATAATGTCTAAACAACAATATGATTATCTTACCTTAGAAAAAGTAACAAAAACCATACACAGTTTTGAGTTTTATCTAAAATTAGGTAAATTATCACCAAGATCTAGCCACAGAAAATTTGATGTCTCATATAGAACTTTTCTCCCTAAATGCTAAGAATTACTCAGAATTGTATTTTATATGGACTAACAAAAAATAATTTGAGCCTCTCAAATTAGGACTTAGGAGTAATTCAGCCTATGAAAAGTAGGTTTCCTGGCTTCTAATCTAATCATGTTCAGATAGATACATTTGGGCAAAGCAGCCTTTTTTTCTTTTTTCTCAGACAGGGTCTCACTCTGTTACCCAGGCTAGAGTGCAGCTGTGCGATCAGGGCTCACTGCAGCCTCAAACTCCTGGGCTCAACTGATCCTCCAACCTCAGCCTGCCACGTAGCTGGAACTACAGTCATGCGCCACCATGCCTGGCTAATTTTTTTTTTTTTTTTAGTTTTTGCAGAGATGATGTCTCACTATGTCTTGAACTCCTGGCGCCAGTTTTCTCAAGTGATCATCCTGCCTTGGCCTCCTAAAGGAGGCAAACTTATGTTTGTTTTGTTTTGTTTTGTTTTGTTTGAGACAGAGTCTGGCTCTATCCCCCAGGCTGGAATGCAGTGGTGAGATCCTGGTTCACTGCAACCTCCGCCTCCTAGGTTCAAGCGCAAACTTCTTTAGATGAGAACAAAAGGCCGACACCCTAAGAGGACTTAGGACAGTATGTAGCAAACTGCTATGGTGCCTATACTGTGTCTTTTTGCCTGGAAAATGCTACCCTATCTGACCCTTTTAATTCCCTTGTTGAAGAACCAACTGAAACTAGGAGCTAGTAAATTCAAAGTACGACAAAGAGACGCCACCAATATTACGTGCTTCCTGAAGAAAAAACTCCAGGTTATGAGAATGTCTTACTTTATAACTGGAAATGGGAGAATTAGGAAAACAGGTGATTTGTGCCACTCCCTTTGGTTCTAAATGAGCTGTAGTGCCTACCCCCACCTTTTTCTTTTAAAGTGTCCCACATTAAGAATTCAATGTAATCAGTCCATGTGTATAAATAGAAATTTTTTAAAAGCCATTTTCAATGCCTCTAATTGGTTCCTAGTTATCTGAAATAACTAATAACTAGTATATACTTGCCATAATTACATCAAATATCCTATGTTTGTCAAAATGTCATGCCCACTGAGGGAGCTTTTTGTATTCACAATAAGTTGTTTTAGAATAAAATATTTCTCTAAATGAGCAGAAAGTAATAATTTTTGGCCATCAGGTCACTTAAATCACTATTTTTTTTCTATGAAATGCTTTCAAATAGAACAATCCAGGAGAGGCTAACAAAGAAACAGGAAGAATTAAAACATATTTAATATACTAGAATATTTCCAAAGAGGTACTCTAATTATTCTTCACATTTCATTTTTTTCCCATCAAAACTTCAGATGAAGTATAAAAAGGTTTACACATGTGATCTAATGTTACTTGCAGCTATATGACCTTGAACAATTCACTTGCATTTACGTGGATCTCAGTTCTTCCATTTATAAGGAGATGGTAAAAGTAAGTGGTTCTTCTCTCCTCACACACAAGTCTAAAACCCAGATGATGCTCTATATTCAGTTCCTAGAATTTTCAAGTACACAGACGCTTGTGGCAGAAATTTATAGTTGCCAACCAGTATTCATTCTCCCCAATACCCCCTTCTTAGTAAAGAATCTTAATTTTATTTGGGATGGCAATGTATCAGGTTAAGGACTATACTTCCCAGGTTTCCTTATAGCTAAGTAAAGTAATCTGATTAAATTCTGGCCAGTGAAATGGAGGTTGTAAGAAACTTCTGAGAATGAAGGTCTAAAGGAACAGACTTGGCTGAAATTCCCTTTTGCCATTCCTGTAGCCTGAAACACAGGTGAGATTGAAGGAGCTCCAGGAACATCTTGGGATACTGAGAATAAAAGCAATGTCCTAAACAGAGATGCATGCTGCACAGTCTGGAAAATATCATTTATATTATGTTCCATATAAAGTGCCTCCCCATGAAGAGGAAGTCTGTTTTAAAGAAGAATGGAGGAAAAAGGTAAGAACATGATGAGATGGAGCCACTGTACCAGCTCTGGACCTTTACTGTGCGAAAGATCACTAAATGTCTACCTTGTTGAAAAGTTACTTCCATTCGGTTACAAGTAGCCAAATCTAGTACTGATAATATGCTGACAGGCTTGATATGTTTGGCTCTGTGTCCCCACCCAAATCTCATCTTGAATCATAATCCCCAGGTGTTGAGGGAGGAAGCTGGTGGGAGGTGACGGGATCATGTGGGTGGTTTCCCTCATTCTGTTCTCGTGATAGTGAGTGAATTCTCATGAGATCTGATGGTTTTATAAATGATAGTTTTTCTTGCACTCACACATGCTCTGTCTCACCTGCTGCCATTTAAGACATGCCTGCTTCCCCTTCCACCATGATTGTAAGTTTCCTGACACCTTCCCAGCCATGTGGAACTGAGAGTCAATTAAACCTCTTTTGTTTATAAATTACCCAGTCTCAGGTGTATCTTTATAGCAGTGTGAAAACAAACTAATTACAGGGCTGTGTGAGGATGCAAAATGAGCAGAAGGAACACAAGACATAACTTCCAAAATTACTAAACACAAGGGATTAGAAATATTTTTCTGTATTACATCAAAAGATTTTATCTTTGAATTTTATATAAACCCTTTATTACTTATTACTTTTTTGTCTATAATCTACCTTGTCATTTATTTAAATCAGAGTGAAATCTAACAAACTTCCTAAAATCTTAAGAAGCTTTAAATCACTTAGAAAATTTAATGAGAGATCACATTACCTGCACTCAGTAATTTAGCTGTGTCTAGGTCTTGGAAAGAAACTCCTTCATTTAACTGGATAGGACATCGATAATTTAGCATCTGTAGCAAGTAACTGATTCCATCAAGAAGGTACTAAATAAAAGTCAGAGCCAAAGAATTGAAAGTATTATATGCAGAGATATATAAACTTCAAATACTAATATTTTCCATTCTTTACTAAAGAGAAAATTGGTTAATATATAGGCATAGCTTACAGCTATTCTATTTCAATGGTATAAAGACCCACCATCCCAAGACTCTGCTAATATAAATATACCCCTTGAAATGCTCTAGTAGCAAAAAAGAGTACTAAAAAAAAAGAACACATTAACCAGAAACACATTTCAGTAATATACTTGTTAAAGATGTTATCAGAGGAAGAAAAGAATAAAGATAATAAAGATGTGCTCAACAACAATGTATTAAAAACATGTATGTGCTTATAATTTAGAAATATTATGATCAAACTTTTATATCTGCAAGTGTGGCCTCCCATTTCAAGCCCACCTAAATTGTGTGTACATTTAACCCAAGTTAGAATCCTTAGTGATACAATACCAAGACTCATATTTTGGATTTAATGATTCAGTCATAATGGTCAAGTGAATCAGAGGGCCACAATTTTCTAGAAGCAGGGTCATGTGAGTTCCTTAGAAGTGATCTGCTGACAGGCTCACAGTCAAGTGTTTCTTTCAGGACAAAAATTTTTTAAAAGTTTAGAAATTAATATAGTTTATCTTATATTTAAAACAATACAAATCCTTAAAAAAAAGAACTTTGCAGATTACAAAGTGCTTTCACATGTTATCTGATTTAGTCTTCACAACAAGCCCAATTTATTTATGATTACCCAGCTAGTAAATAAAAGACACAGACTCAGACCCTTTGATCCACTACTCTTAGTAGTACAACAAAGACAGCTTTTTGAAACCTCTAAATGTCAACAATGAAAAATGTGTAAGGAATGTCTTCTTACCTTTTTAAGCAAACTGGATTTTCTTAAGAGCCACTCTCTTCTTTTGGTAAGAGAATGACAATACATATACAGCAGGGCTCCTCGTCTCCAAGAGAGACATTCCAGTAGCTCATCCCCAAGCAAATTGCAGTGCTGAAACACACAAAAAAAGACATAGCTAAAAACGGAAACTGGATGTCTATAAAAGTTGAAGTTAAATTTCAAAAACTCATCAATTAAAAACATTCTCAAGTCACAAAATGTTCCCTTTGTTTAGCTGCTTACACAGGGAGGCCTTACTTTCAATCAATTATAAATATGCAATTCTATTAATACATGAAAATTAAAATAACTTCAATTTACTAGTAGTTTTACAAAATAATTTAAAAAATATTTTTACTAGCAAATTCCCCTAACAGGTTTGCAATATAAGCAGTCATCATCTCATTAAAAAGGTAACTTTTCACAAATACATTACTTGAAGTGAGATCATATCTATTTCTACTACCGCTGGAATAAAATAATGAAAATTTACACCCAAAAATAATTTTAATAAATCAAAATTTTTAAAGTGGCTTGTCATTGAAATTTGGAGATGTTTCCACAGCCTCCCCTGATAAATAAATAGAGAAAAAAAATATATCTAAGTAAACAGTCAGCAGGCAGTTAAAGATGAGAAATTATTTGCTTGAAAGAGTATCCAGGACTAGATATACAAATCATAGGATTATCCAAATAGAGATGACAGTACAAAGCCTGTGAACAGGTTATCAAGCAAAGACAGAATAGAGACTATTGGTGATGAAAGAGACATCCCTGGCTAGTACCTGTGTTTCTAGAATGGAAGGCAGGACAGTTGCTAGCAAGAGAAGACATTTCAGAGATGAAGAAGTGGAAAAGAAGCATGCAGGGTCTCAGAGGGAGGGGGTGATCAACATTAAGAAGGGGAGCAAATGTTCGAGAGAATAAGGACTGTAAGAACAGACGTGGTAATTAGATTAATAGTGACCTTCAAGAAAACAGCATCTGCAAAAGTAAAGGGGGTCCAAATGGGAATATCTATATTAAAAAAAAATGATTAGGCACAGCTATTACAATTCTATTATGCAAATATTCTGAAATACATTTAGTAAAATATGATACTTTTGTTGCAACATTGGTCTGAAGTGTTAAGCTCTTTTATCTCCCTCTTCCAATCTTAATTTAAGAAACAAAGATACAATCAAGAAGAAAAAAAATATAGACTCCAAAAAGGACAGCAAGTACCAGCAATATTCCATCATAATTAACAGGAATGTAAAACTTACTTTTGGATGCGTATTATTTTCCTTTACTAAAATTTCTGGTTCTGAAAGAAAACTAATCAGCTCTTTTACTTTCTGTGAAGAAGAGTCTTCAGGAAAATCTTCATCTACTAGCTTGTTCTCCTCAAAATATGTCATGTCCAAAATAGCCTAAAAAAAAAAAAAAAAGAAAGGTATCTATCAATGATTTAAAATTGAAAAAAAACAATTCTTACAGTTTAACCTTGCACATATAAGTGCTTTATTACACATTTAAATCTTCTAGCTCAGTATGTAAATTTGAGAAGTAGGCAAAATGTCTAGATGTAAATATAATTTGAGAAAGATTTTAAAGAAAACTTCATAGGTATTTTACTAAAGTGCTGAATTAATGATAATCTTTCTTTCCCTCAAAAAAGAAAATAGAGCTTTGTTTTAATTTACAGAATTTAATCATATATAATTATGAAAAAGGTAATTATTATATTCTACTATTTATATAACCCCTGAAAATTTTCCAAATGCCTGCTGTATCAAGTTAAGGTCACTACTTCCAGTTTTGAACCTTCAAAGGATTTGTTTTCCCAAATACAGAGCCAGCATGAAGGGCGTATGTATCCTGCCACCCAATAGAGGAAGCATACCATCAACATATGTAACTCAAACACTAAGCCCCCAGTATTCCTAATTATTATAGATGCTGTTAAAGCATATTAAAACTCCCCAATCCTTTTTCCTTTTTTAATCTATTGAACTAAGACTAAGGAAACTGGGTTCTAGTGTCATTTCTACCACTAATCACTTAACTAACCAAAGACAAGTCAATTGTACCTTTTTTGAGCCTCAGTTTCTTAATTGGCTAAATGATAAATTGGACTAAAATACCTTTCAAAGTTCCTTGTTGGAGTATAAAATTAATTAACATATGTAAGGTACTAGAAACGTTACCTAGCACCCAGTTAGTGCTTTTACTTTCTGTGAACATGAGGAGTAAATGTTATCGTCCGAAAGCCTAAGCCAGTAAGGAGAGATCATCATATATGATTTCATCATCATATGAAAGGTGATCTGTTGATTCAGAACCATAAATAGGGTTTAAGAGGATCTTAAAATTGAAATCTGTATCTCTAGGTCTTTTGCCTTATTCCAGTAAGTACGTTAAAATGTTTGGAACACTCTCATGTGAAAAAAATGAGATGACATAAAACACATACAGACAAGCACAGAGTCTTCTGAACAGAAAGAAAGCCAAGCAAAATACCTGCCAAACTTAAAACAGTTCTCTGTGGTTTGTGAGTAGCTGTTAGGCTTACTCAGCCATGGTGTTTGAAGGCAGAAGCTATCTTTAGAAATTTCCTAACAGGAAGAACAGCACCAAGCATTTAAATGCTATAAATGGGCACTTTGGAAGCCTAATTAAGTGTACTGTACTTTCTGTAACCACTTCAGTTTTATTATCCCTTAGCAATCCAAAAAGGGCACATGAAAACACTCAATCAACTACAAAGTGCTATATAAATGTTAGCTACTATAATAAAATTACATTTCTTGATGTTAGCATGCCTCAGCAGTGTTTCAGAAAACCAAGAAAAAAAGGTATTGTCCACACAGCAGCCTGATTTGGAAAGGAAAGTTAAAAAAAAAGTGGGTGAACAGAAAAATCACATAGATATGCATGACACTAGCAGGGAGAATAATATTGAGAATCCTAGGGAAGGTAAATTTCAGGGGAAAAAAAAAGTCAGGGCCCTTATATACTCCCCTGTTCCCTCTGAAACTTTCAAGAGATTGGACATTGCACACACTAGTGTCCTGTTCAATTATCTCTAAAGGAAAACAATTCCGTTATCTGTAAGATTTTCTTCCTGACTTTTCTTATTAACACATCTAATAAATCTTACTTCTTTTCATACTACCTCAAAGTTTTAAGTTTTTGTGTTTTATTCATAGTTTTTTGGACAAAATTAAACACTTGAAATATGGAATAAACTGATTTCATTTTACCTAAAGTTGGAGTCAATCATCTAAATAAACAACCTGCCCTCATAAAATGCCAGAGTCCACCACTCTTTCAGTACCTGTGTGTAAAGTTCTAGAAGATTTGATGGATTTGAACATTCTTTCTCTTCTCCACACAGGAGTTTCAATTTTTCTAACGCTGCAGAGGCCCGAATTAAAAAGTGATCTATAAGAAATAAAAACATGAGGATTACTTCACCTAGTGTCAGAGTGTTATTTAAACAAAAAACACATTATGTATGAAGATGAAATGACAAGATGAAATAATATTATGACATATGGAGAAACAGCATTATAGTAATAATATCTTATCTAAAACATGAAATATCTCATAATGCCTAATCCTAATTAAGTAAATTTATCATGAAAATTTTTTCTACAAAGCAAAATACTGAAAACTTTCTAGAGTCACTCTTGCCATTTCTTAAATGCAGTCTGTATTCTCATTATGCTTCTTTTATGACAATGCACTCAAAATAGTTAAACAAATTTAAAACTTACTGGAATATACAAATAATATACATAAATATACAGAAAGGGCTTCCACCGAAAACTTAAGATTTCATAAATGTAGTTGCAAATGTTATTCAAAAGACCATGATTGACCAAATCAAATTCCTTATAAAATGCCAACATTATGAGCAATTTTATAATTGTTTATATCTACTACAATTAAAATTACCTAATACATCTGTGTATTTAATTCCTTTAAAAACTTAGAAACAAATTACCTCATTTCCTCAAAACCTGGAAGAAAAGGAACTAAATACTTCTAATAAGTCCTCTAATCACAATTCACCCTCCCTCCGCCTTCACCATCTCCTGATTTTTTTTCCCTTTCTCTAATGTCATAATCCCTTTGTTGCTTCTGTGATTTCACCTTTTCTTATGTGTCCACTTCAAGGTACTATCCACCCTTCTGCAGCACTTCATGAAGTCAAATTTAGATACACCCATAATCAAGACACTAAACTCTCTGAGTTTACCTCTCTGTGCTTCCCTTCTGAAACATAGTCTGATATTCTAAAATATATCCCTTTCTTCTTCACGGGCCAATGAACAGATAGTGTAGCATTTGGTGTAGGCCTACCTGATCCAGCCTCAGGAGTTACACAGATAAGCTGTTCATTGTTGGAGCAAAAGCACCATCAAGTTATGTCTGTTGGCAATCATGTGACTGCTGCCTTAAGTCTTCTCAGGTAAAGCCTGAGATTGCATTTTGACTGCTGTAAGATCCACTTTCACTTGAGTTGAAATCTACTTCTTAGCACTGTCCTTCCACCTCTCATTAGCCCAGAAGTGACATCCACACAATGTAGAAAAAGATTCTACTATAAACTGAAATTACATGGAATATGACACGCCTTAGGTGCTTCTTTAGAGAGTGTGTTGATATTTTGTTTAACTTGCAGGATTATTTTCAATGTAAAGATTTGCATTGAACTCACTAAACCATTGCTGAAAGAGTATGTCACATAAATTGATGACATAATTACTGTGGCAGGGGTGTGGTGGTGGCATAGCTCACATTTTGGAAAAGCCCATAAAATGCAGTATTTTGACTAGAACTATTTAGTCAAAGTAATGACTGGCAAAGCAAAAGATGAAACTGATTCTTATATAATCTCTGGAAAAACTCCCTCATGACGTACTTCCATAGAGTAAACAGATTGTGCTTGTATGATGAGAAATAAATTAACAAAAATTGGCTAGAAATTTAAAAACGCATTCTTAGATGAAATAATGTCTGGCTGTATCTCATCTAATCTGAAGAAGACAATGGAAATCATCAAACCCCTATATCCTAGTATAAATATATACTCATTACATTAAATAACAAAGTTTGAATGTATATTATTCTTGTTGCGTGGAAAAATAATGCCAAATTCAATTCAAGTACATGAAATCTTGTTTTAATTAAAGTTCATAAATCTTGTAATATTTTTAAGATTGAACTGATTTCCATGGAGATCAACGGCTCATAATGTGGACCACTAACACTGTCATTTTATTTTAGTAAATTTTCAGAAGTATAAAGCCTTCAAACAAGAATTCCATATATAGCACATGACTTTTATTTCCAGCTCTGATTCATTCCAGATTAAAGAACTCTTCCAAGGGAAATGAGAATGGCTTTTTAGTTCAGTGATAAGTGAATAAAAAACATTCTTTGGTCTCTTTGGACTGGTTCAAGTGAATCTGGAATTAGAGGTAACACAGATACACTTTCAAGTTAATAGCTCCTACTACCCAAGAATTATTCATGTGAATCCACAGACCAAAATATAAGTCGGCTTCAGGGTGGTCTGTAGGTCTTTAAAGAACACACTCCTGGCCTGGCACAGTGGCTCACGCCTGTAATCCCAGCACTTTGGGAAGCCAAAGCGGATGGAATGCCTGAGCCCAGGAGTTCAGGACCAACCTGGACGACATGGTGAACCCCGTTTCTACAAAATATGCCAAAGTTAGCCGGGCGTGATGGTGTGCGCCTGTTGTCCCACTACTAGAGGGGCTCCAGCCTGAGCGACAGAATGATACTCTGCCTCTAAAAACAAAACAAAACAAAACACTCCTGATAAATGATAATCCGGCAAAAAATATTCACTGAAACTAAGGCATTTCATCATAGACCCTATTTAATAACAAATTCACCAACTATTCAATCGCTTAAGAAAATGTTCCACCACTGTTTTCCTATGAGTCCGATGATATGAGTCAGTCCACAGAATTTTAAAAACTATCTGTAGTAACTGCTCAAACTCAAAAAGGAATAATGTAGAACCTAAAGGTAGCTGAGACGTAATGAAAAGAATTGGACTTAAATTCAGAAGGTTGAGGCAATTCCCTAGCCCAGTTTTTCCTAACAGCTTAGACCTTTCCAAAACAAGTATGCCAATACTTAACAGAGCCCTTTTGAGAACTGGCATGATGTATGGGGCAGAATAGTCTACACACCAATGTAAAGGTCTTCTATAGAATGTTGTTTTGAATCCAAAACGTAAAACGCAAATTACAACGCAGCAATGAAAAAGTGAAACTGTTATACCATGCCTTTTTATCTTTACAGGATGCAAACCACCATTACTAATTTGAGTGTTATCATTCATCTTAGCCATTTATTTAAACTTCTGTATTTTATTTAGATTCTGCCCTTCTTCCAATCGCTACCGAGACAGTTTACACCAGCACGGATCTAGACAGATTTTCCATGGGTTCTGAATAATGCGGTTTTCGAAGACAACGCCTTGGCAATGTGAGTTCTGGGAAGTGGGCAATCGATGGCGCAGCGGGGATCAGAAGCGACAGACCTCGGGTAACCACCTGCGGCCTGGGACCCAAAGGAACACAGGCCTCAGCCTCTAGCCCTCACAGCCATCGAGCGCCAGTACCTTAGCGCCGTCTGCCCCGCCCGCCTCCCTCTCCTCCGCTCCCTCACCATCTTCACCGGCAGCTTCGCTAAGTTGCTGTATGTGGGCCTGAGCCAGATCCCCGAGCTCTTCCACTCGTCTCACCACACTAGAGACTGCGGCCGCCATGGCCACAATCGGCGGGTGCGCCCCGGTCACGTGACCGTGTTGGCCCGCAATCACCTGATCCCCCGGCACGGGCGGGGCCTAGGGCGGACCTCTCCTGGTTGGTGGGAGGAGACATCAGCTCCGGAAGAGGGCTGGCCCAGGCCGGCAAAGGTCTTTCCGGGTCATTTTTCCCTCCTGGACTTCCCTTCCCTCCCATAATCCTGAGCAGCAAGGAGACTAGGGGCGGGTGTGACGTTGAGACACGCCTCTCTCTAGCCCCCTCCTGTAAGCCAATAGAGAGCCAGCCGTGCCCCTCGGCTGACCCAATCGGAAGTCAGCTCTCTCCGCCTGCCTCTTGGAAGACAGCTTGGTGACGTCTGGCTAGCAGGATGCGGATTGTCGTCCGCACTCCCACTTCCCTGTCCAGCGCGGGAACCACAGTCTGGAGGGCGGACGCGAGGGTCTGGAGAGAGGACTGTCAGTTTTGGCCTTGTAGTAAGGAGGTTGCTAAAATAAAGTGATTATAATCTCCTGGTCCGAAATGGAAACCCGACCGGCCCCCTGTGTAACACATCCAAGTCTCCAAGAGTTTGTTGTACATCTGGATGGGGAGCTCCAAACACTAGTGGAGTTGCCAGTCTACATGGTTGAATATTGCTTTTCTAAATCTGATTTTTAGCAGTCGAATTTATCTCTGACCGCCCTTGGAGTTCACATTTAAAGTACTTTAGACATCTTGCGTCCAGTGGTACTAAATTCTGCGGCCACAAAACTATTTTCATTTTTCTTTCATCTCAAGACCTTCCCTTAAGGCGCTAATTGTGCATGAGGTTCATCCTCCCAACCGGGAGTTTCAAAGCACTCAGTCAGCAAGTCTAACTTCACTTTGCATTCTGTGACTGCTTTCTTGCCTCTGGTCAAACAAATTGTTAACTCTGTGTATTCATTTCTCAGTTTGACACACTATATCTTGAATAATCTCCATCCTATTGTTTCTTATGGAAGGTAGTTTTTTTATATGTAATAGAAAAATACTAAAAATAGAGAAAAAGTGTATTGTGATTTATAAGTGATTGACCACAATGACTCTCTAACTGACCTTTGTAATACCAGTTTCTTCTGACAATTCACCCTAAATATAGAGGACAGGAATCATGTATTTTGTGTCCTTGGTGCCTCATACAGTGCCTGGCACATATGCACTCTTGTCAACAAGCAAGATGGCAAGGAGATATGATGTGGTCTGTGGGAGTAGACAATTATTCAATAGTTTGGGAATTGTAGGTGAGGAAAAAAAGAATCTAAGTATAAACAAGAAGTTGAGAGAAGGCTTTCTCAATAAGGGGTGGAGAAGGTGGTAGTTGAAGAGGGGCAAGTGCTGGAAGGTAGGGTGGAGAATGATCGTATCTGTACGCAAAGGGGGAAAAATAGGGAAATAGGGATAAATTCAAAATGAAAGTAGGGAGCCAGCAATGGATAGAGAAAAGAGCAGAAGGTTACACCTGATGCCTTCTGAATCTTCTACAAGATGTAGAACTAAATGAAGCCTTCAGAAGATTTTACTAAACTTTGCAAAAAATAATTTTCAAAAAATAATTAACCTTTGATTAGGAATTTTCAGTCTCCTAGAAAATGTGTAATTTACCATTCTTAAACTACTTAAAAGAATTACCTGGACATGTGGGCAACAGACAAAGGCACAGCTGAAATATTTTGACTGTAGATCTACAAATTATCTCTGCAGAAGTGTTTTACTCTCAGGTCCACTGTTCTTCTCAGGTTTTTATAAAAGACATCTTAGGGTCTGTGTAATCAGGTCATCCATTTTCTAGCCATGAGATTTGGGTCTGGGAGATCTTGCTCATTATTTCGAAGTGATCTTGGATCGCCATTTGAATCAAGGGTTCCTTTTTAAAATAAACATTTAGAATCAAATATTCAAAAGGCTCTTTCATTACAACCACAGCTTATCTGTTCCCTCTCCATAAATGTGGCTATTGAAAACATTTTAGGCCAGGTATAATGGCTCATGCCTGTAATCCCAGCATTTTGGGAGATGTAGGCAGGCAGATCACCTGAGGTCAGGGGTTCAAAACCAGCCTGGCCAACATAGTGAAACCCCTTCCCTACTAAAAATACAAAAAAATTAGCCAGGCATGGTGGCACATGACTGCGGTGACAGCTGCTCAGGAGGCTGAGGCAGGAGAATTGCTTGAACCCAGGAGGTGGCCGTTTCAGTGAACCAAGATCGCACCACTGCACTCCTGTCTGGGTTACAGAGAGAGACTCTGTCACAAAAAATAAATAAATAAAAATAAAAAATAAAAACATTTTAGTGGAGTGTGTTTCCAATACTTCGAAGTCTTTTCTTGTTTTCCTTTATGTTCTCTTTCCCTAGTTAATGTCGTGGTCAAATGTAGAAACTTCATGTTTGTTAATGCATTTTATTTAGTTCAAAGTTTAAGTAAACTGTAAAATATTGAAACATAATAAAATCACCCTTACCCCCATAACTTCTTCCTTGCCATCTTTGCTCAATCTCTCCAGACTCTGCTACATTTCTTCTGGCTCTATCAGGCTGAGCCAGTCTTGTCTGGTTAAACTACCAAGGAGCATTGAGTCCTGACGTTAAGACTCTTTCATATTTACCAGGCTCCTAATAAAGTATTTCTCTCTAGCTATGAGTGTGATTCTAATTTTTAGGCCTCTATGGTAAACACCAAGCTTTGTGACAAAAATGGTACAAAAGGAGACACAACTAACAAATATCATGAATATATTTGCAAAAATCCTAATTAGAATATACTCAATTTAAAAGATGGGTAATACCCAAAATCTTAAGCACTCAGTCTCATACACTGTTGTTAGGAATATACTTTTATACAAACTACTGAAGGATGAATTGTGTATTAAAGCCTTTAAAAATAACTGATCCAGTTTTTTATCCTAAGACAACAACTGGAGAAGTGTGTAAAGTTCAATAAAACAAGGAGGTTCACCACAATTTTGTTCATAATTGTGAACATTTGGAAATAACACATATATCTTTCATAGGAGATTGATTCAATAAGTTTTGGTATATTTATGCAACAGGATATGCTGTAGGCATTAAAAATTATGTTTTATCTCTATATTGACAGATTAAGATTATCATAATTTCTTATTAAATAAAAATAAGTATAACAGTACACAGAGTAGAGCTTTAGTTTTGGTTTTTATTTTTGTTTTTGTTTTTGTTGAGACAGAGTCTCACTCTGTCACCCAAGATGGAGTGCACTGGTGTGATCTTGGCTCTGCCTCCCAGGTTCAAGTGATCCCCCCAACTCAGCTCCTAAGTTGTTGGGACTACAGGTGCATGCCACAATGCCTGGCTAATTTTTGTATTTTTTTTTGTAGATATGGGGTTTCGACACGTTGCCCAGGCTGGTCTCAAACTCCTGAGCTCAAGAGTTCCACCTGCCTCAGCCTACAAAAGTGTTGGGATTACAGGTGTGAGCCACGGTGCCGGACAAGCTTGTTTTAATCTGGGTTTATGAATCCAAAATTTGAGAGAATATCAATTATGAATAATAAACTCATACAATGGGTGCACATATAGATGACTTTTAATTTTTTAATTTTCTTTTATTTTTTACAAATGCTACACTGAGCATAAGTTAAAGTAGAACTTTTCTCCCTTCCCCCATGTTTCCATATGGAGAGACCACCATGAGAGTAATTGCGGTAGTTGAATGGTGGCCTCCAAAATGATATGTCCGTGTCCTAAACCCCAGAACCTGTGGATGTGGCCTTATATAGGAAAAGGGTCTTTGCAGATGTAACTAATTTAATTATCTTGAAATAAGATCATCCTGGATTATCTAGGTGAGTCCTAAATCCAATGGCAAATATCTTTAGAAGGGACAGAAGAGAAGACACAGATATAAGATGGAGGCAATGATTAGAGTGATGCACCAAGGAATACCACAGATTGATGACAGCCACTGGCAGCTAGGGGAGGGGAATGAAGGGATACTCCCTAGAGCCACACTCAATCAGATGACCTATTTCTTCCTTGGGGAAAAATGAGAAAGAGAAGGTGATGAGGCCAACAGAGGTAGTTTCTTGTGGCTGCTGTAAGAAAAAAAAATACCACAAACTATGTTGCTTAAAAACAACAGAAATTTATTTGCTCACAGCTCTGGCAGTAAGAAATCTGAAATCAAAGTGGCAGCTAAGTCAAAAGAATATTTGAAGAAATAATAGCATAAATGGTTTCCTAGATATGACACCAAGAAAAAAAAGCAGCAACAAAAGAAAACATAGATAAATTAAACTTACTAAAAATTAAGAACTTCAGTGCTTCAAAGGACACTATTGAGAAAGTAAAAAGACAACTTGCAGAATAGGAGAAAATATTTGAAAAACATATACATGATAAGAGACTAGGATCCAGAATATGCAAGGAATTCTTACAATGAAATAGTAGAAATATTAATAATCCAATTAAAAATATGCAGAGGACTTGAATAAGTAGTTCTCCATAGAAAAAAATAAAATAGCCAATTTGCACATGGAACGACGTTTAACATCATTAGGCGTTAGGGAAATGGAAATCAAGACCACAATGAGATACCACTTCATATCCACTAGGATGGCTATAATAAAAAACTCAGGTAAAAAAACATGTTGACAACAATGTGGAGAAATTGGAACTCTAATACACTGCTGGTGGGGTAAAATGGTGCAGCCACTTTGATAAACAGCTGGAAGTTCCTCAAAACGTTAATTATAGAGAAATCATATGACCCAGTGCAATGGGTTGAATGTTTATGTGCCCCCACTGGCCCTGAAGCAGATTCATATGTTGAAATCCTAATCCCCAAGATGATAGTGTTAAGAAGCGTGGCATTTGGAGGTGACTAGGTCACCAGGGTGGAGCCCCCATGAATAGGATTATAAAAGAGGCCTCAGAGAGATCTCTCAAACTCTCCACTATGTGAGGACACAGATAAAAGACTAATAAGTCTAATAAGAGGGCCCTAACCAGACACGGAATCTGCCAATGCCTTGATCTTAGGCTTTCCAGCCTCCAAAACTGTGAGAAACAAATTTCTGGGCTTTTTGTAAACCACCCAGTTTATTGTATTTTGTTATAGCAACCCAGACTCAGACATGCAGCAATTCCATTCCTAGCTATATACTGAAGAGATATTCAAATATATAGCCACACAAAAATTTTAACACAAATGTTCATGGCAGTATTATTCATAATAGCCAAAAGTTGGAAACAACCTCAATGTCAATGAACTGAGAAGCAAAATGTGATATAACCATACAATAAAATATTATTGTTATACAAATGAAGTACTGACACATGCTAGAATCTAAATATTAAATACATTATGGTATGTGAAAAAGCCATACACAAGAGACCATGTCATATGATTCCATTTATATTAGATGCCCATGATATGCAAATTCCATAGAGACAGAGAGTAGATTAATGCTTGCCCAGAGTTAAGGTAGATGGGGTATACGAAGATGATAGCTAAAGGACACAGGGTTTTTTTGAGGAGAGGGTTAAGATATTCTGAAACCTTGTGGTGATGTCAGATGCCTCATGAGGATGTGAAAAATTAAAAAATAATAAAAAATAAAACAAAATTGTGGTGATTGTTGCAATATATGTGAATATCCTAAAACCATTGAAATGTATACTTTAAATGAATGAGTTATATGGTATGTGAATTATATCTCAATAAAGCTGTTAAAAAATGTGTCCCATACTGAGCATCTGAAACTTCATCCATAGCAATTCTTATGCACAAATTCAAAGGTTGTAGCTCCAATATAGTTGTATGTAATTCCTAAAATAATCCAGTTGTCAATAGTGGAATAACCATGTCTAAATACCAACCCATTTAAGATTAATTACTCTGAAACTAATTTGTCAGGCACAGAACAGGCATATACTTTAGACGGATATCTAGTAATTTTTTTAATGGAGGATTCCTGTTTTAAAAACTAGGATATACTGCATTTGATTAGATGGGAACCTACTGGCAGCAAGGAAAAAAAATTAAATTGAAAAAGTTGATAGGGGACCCATTATAGAGCCGATGTGATGCCATGATAAAGAGTTTGTACTCTCAGCTGTAGACAGTGGAGAGACTGGAATGGCTTTCAGTAGGATAATGACAAAGTTAGATGTCTGAAAGATACACTGGTGGTAAGGAAGATGAACTAGTAGGTTTAAGTCTAAAGAGAGGGAGACCAGTGGGGAGGCTTTTAAAGTAATCCGGGAGAGAGAGGATGATGGCCTAAACAAGGATAGTATCAGCATAGGAGGGCAAGAGGGACATGATATAATAAATATTATTAAGAGGTAAAATCAGTAGGAATTGGCCATTAATTTAGCACAAAGTTAAAGCCCAAGAACACTGCTTTGTGCCTATTAACAAGAAAAATCCATCACCTACCTTCTAAATTCTTAATCTGTTGAAGTCAAAGTTCTCTCCATTCCATTGCACAATGTTGATCATATTAACTTTGGAGATTTAAAGACAGCATTAATGTAGTTTGGCCATGCACAACATTTATAAATTTTAGTTTGTATCTTCAATTAATTGATAAAAATAAAGAGGTCATATAATACAATATCAGAGAACTGCCTGAATTAAATACTTTTTCTTGTATTCAAACTAGAAAGTTTCCTCCTTTTACTTTATTGGCTTTAATAATATAATTGTCTCTGGCTTAAAACATTTATGAATGGGCATGGTGGCTCCTGCCTGTAATCCCAGCATTTTGGCAGGACGAGGTGAGATAATTGCTTGAGCCCTAGAGTTCTAGACCAGCCTGGGCAACATAGCAAGAATTTGTCAAAATAGAAAATTAAAAAATTAGCCAGTGTGGTGGCGCATGCCTGTAGACCTAGCTACCTGGGAAGCTAAGGTGGTAGGATTGCTTGATCCCAGAAGTTTGAGGCTGCAGTGAGCTAAGATGGTACCACTGCACCTTAGCCTACACACAGAGTGACACCTTGTCTCAAAAACAACAACAGCAACAAAAAACACAACTTATGCCCAGGTTAAATCCTTTGAAGTCTGTCAATTCTAAGCATATTTCTTAGCCCTACAGTCTTCATACAATGGAAGCTTTACAGTCTCCAACCTGCTTTCATGCCGTCATCTCCTTACTATCCTGAATTCCCTCTCCCAAGATTCTTTCCAACAACCACCCTCCTCCCACCTTTCACTCTACTTCCTGTAACTTTTGCTCCAACATTAAAAGATGCCTCCATATTTTCAAAATTAGATGGAAATTTGGTCCAGCGAACACCTATTAATCCATGCTTCATCTGCTATGAGGTCAACCTCCCTGACTATACTTCTGGATTCCTTGCTCATATCCAGTAAAGCCAGTGAATCTGGGGTTAAATTATTTATCTTTACCCTAAATCCTGCCATAATCCTAAGACAGTCCAATGTCCTTGTAGCCAGCAAGCCATGCTGTGGATCTCAGAAATCTTAAACTCTAAAGCCCAATCTCTGACTGCATCTTCTCTCATGATCTCATACCATAAGAGATCTTTCATCTAGAAAACCTTTTGGCAACATTTTCTCCCAATCTTTTTAACTCCCTTCTGGCCTCTGTTCCCTCTTTTTGTAGCTTGAGTCACATGATTGATCACTTAAGCCAAAACCCTCAGTTCCTTATCTTTTCAGCACTCTCAGTTCCATATCCTTTTAACCCGTAAAATCCAACAAATCTTCAATCAATGTTTCTTTGCCCTGCCATTCAGGTGGTGAACTCTGCAGCACAACAGCCTCATTTGCACACAGATTGCTGCCACTATAAATTGAGATGGATCATTAATGCTGCCTAACAGTTCTCTTACTTGTCCCTAGTCAGTTTCTTCTGGTGCATTCTCCTCAGATAGTAAACTCCTTGAGGGCAGAGTGAATACCTCATGCATGGTTGCATCTCTTGCACATACCACTGACTTGCCTTAAGTGAACACTTAAATATTTGTCAAATTATTAAATCCTAATGAGTTAATTCATTAACATTTATATTAAATGAGTGAGTCCACCTTAAAAATCTTCAAATCTCTCCAATCTCTTGTCCCTGAATTTCTCTCTGGCTCCTTTCTATTCTCTATGTAAGTCCCAACATCCAAACACTACAGAAGTACAGTCTACACTGTCTCCTGTCTCTGATTATTATTGATAATATTCCCATCTCAAGATCCTTAACTTAATAACATTTGCAAAGTTCCTTTCGTCATACAAAGTAACATTCAAGGGTCTTCAGTATTAGGATCTGGATATCTTAACCTATATACTCCAGAAAAAATAAAGCACTACCAGCAATTTTTAATGGCTTAAGTAAATCACCTTATTTTTCTTGTATAAAGACATTAGTGTGGTGGTCACAGCCAGAGACTGAATCCTCTGCATGGACACTCTGGTGTGGGTCAGTGAATTCTTGTTAAGCAGACAGAGGCTTTCCAGAGATTGGAGTGAGATAACTATAGGTCTTGTAGATGGCATCAAAGGTGGCTTTGGTGAAGTTGCCCAGGGTGGTAGTGCAATCCCGTGGCTAAAATGTAGTAGTTGAGGATACCGGCCATTATTAGCAGCTTCTTTGGTGGCAGGGGTGAGGAGTACCAGCACAGAGCTACAGCTGCCTATTACCTTTCAAGGGACAATGTGGAGTTTGCCAGTCTTGTTCCTCCAGTAGCTTCACTGCATGGGACTTACAGAGAGCTTTTCGAGGATGACGGTCTCATTGATGGCAGTGGCTACTTCCTTGGAGCACTTCACACACAGATGATATGTTGCTTATAGTCCAAGATAGTGAAAAATGCATTGTTCCTGGTCAGCTGGACAGCATGAATCTGCTTTTGCAGGGGTGTAATCTTTAAAACCTTGTCTTTGAGGAATATTCCCAGGAAATAGTAGATGATCTCAGACTACTGAATGGGTAGGGAAAACAGAAAGATCTCCTTTGTGGACTTGATCCAGGTGGCACAGCTTGGTGATAGGAAGGCATCCCTTGTCTTTAATTCCTTCACAAGCTCTGAGACTTGGACCAAATGCTGCCGCAGAAACCTCTGTGGAAACCAAGGCTTCTTTTTCCAGGACATCCAGGTGTGGGGGGACCCTCTGGCAGCACTAGGAACATCTGTCATTTGGTATTTTCTCAAAGAAGCCCAATATTTAAATTGTAGCCCAATGAGCCCTAGGCTGGACTTCCAACCTATAGAACTAATAAGATAATAAATCTGTGTTGTTTTAAGCTATTAAAGGTGTGGTAGTATGTCACTGAAGCAATAGAAAACTAACATACCCATCTCCTCAGTTGACTTTTCAGTTATGCAGATCTGTCTCTAATCTGTACCAAAAAATCTATATCCTAGCTTCTTGCCTAAGAATTTAATGTGTACTGGTTTGATGCCAGCTCTTACAAGATTTAATTTTAGAAACTATTTAAGCCTAAAAGATAACCACCTTTTCCCTTACTATCAGGCAGAACAGCTCTGTCCAATACAACTTTCCACAATAAAGGAAATGGTCTGTATTTGCGCTGCATTTCATGTAAATGGAATCATATAATAAATGGCCATTTGTGGCAGGCTTTTTTCATTTAGTATAATGTTTTTGAAGTTCATCTATTTTGTACCTCATATTGGTACTGCATTTCTTTTTGTGGCTGAATTAGATTCCATTGTTTGGATATACCATGTTTTGTTCATCTAGTCACCAGCTGATGGGCATTTGAGTTGCTTTCACCTTTAGTTATTATGAATAATGCTGCTAGAAACATTCCCATACACATTTTTGTGAAGACACATGTTTTCACTTTTGTTGGATATATACATACCAGTTGAATTGCATGCCATATGGCAACTCTATGTTTAATTTTTGAGGTACTGACAGACTGTTTTTCAAAGTGGCTACGTCATTCTGCATCCCCACCAGCAGTATATGAAGGTTCTAATTTCTCCACATCCTTGCCAACATTTGTTATTATGTCACTTTTTGATTAGTGGCCATTCTCACAAGCCATTCTTGTCCACATGAAGTGGTATCTCATTGGTTTTGATGTGAATTTCCCTGATGAATAATTATGTTGAATATCTTTGTATGCGCTCATTGGTCATTTACATATCTTCTTCGGAAAAATGTCCATTCAGATCTTTTGCCCACTTTAAATTAGGTTATTAATATTTTAATAACCAACTTATAATAGTTCTTTATATATTCTAGATACAAGTACCTTATGAGAGGTATGTTTTACAAATATTTTCTGACAATTACTGTCTGGGTAATTTAGTTCCAGCCTGAAGAACTCCCTTTATTATTTCTTATATAGCAAGTCTGACAACAGTAAACATTTTCAGTTTTGTTTCTTGGGGAAGGTCTGTCTTTATTTTGCTTTCATTTTTGAAAGACAGCTTTGTTGGGTGTAGGATTCGTGATTGACCTTGTTTTTTGAATACTTTGAATATGTTATATCACTATCTTATGTTTTCCACTATTTCTGCTGACAAGTAAGCTCTTAATATCATTAAGCTTCCCTTGTAAGTGACAAGTCATTTTTCTCTTGATATTTTGAAGATTGTCTCTTGATCTTTGACTTTCATTATTTTTATCACAATGTGTCTTTGTGTGGATTTCTTTACATTATTCCTGCTTAGAGTTATTGAGCTTCCTGGTTGTCCAGATTGCCTTTCAATAAATAAATTTCTTCAGTGTTCAACCTTTTCTTTCTTTTGTTTTCTTTTCTTTTCCTTTTCTTTCTCTCTCTCTCTTTCACCTCCCTTCCCTTCCCTTCTTCCTTCCCCTCCCTTCCCCTCCCCTTCATTTCCTTTCCTTTCCTTTTTTTTTTTTTTTGAGACATTTTCACTCTGTCCTCCAGGCTGGAGTACAATGGGTGTGATCTTGGCTCACTGCAATCTCAGCCTCCCAGGCTCAAGCGACTCTCGTGCCTCAGCCTCCCAAGTAGCTGGAATTACAGGCACATGCCACCATGCACAATTAGTTTTTGTATTTTTAGTAGAGATTGGGTTTCACCAGGTTGGCCAGGCTGGTCTTGAACTCCTGGCCTCAAGTGATCTGCCCACCTTGGGCTCCCAGCGTGCTTGGATTACAGGTGTGAGCCACCACGCCCAGCTTCAGCCCTTGTTTCTTTGAATATTTTTTGCTCCTTTTTCTCTCTCTTCTCTTTCTAGTACCTCCACTATACATACGTCATTGCCCTATGTTTTTCACATTTCTCTGAGGCTCTGTTCATTCTTCCTGGTTTATTTTTCTTTCTATTTTTTGGATTGTAGAATCTATTGATCTATGCTTGAGTTTGTAAATTCTTTCTTCTGTCAGTTGAAATCTACTGTTGAGCCCCTATATGAATTTTTCATGTAAATTATACTTTATTGAAAATTCCATTATTTTCATTGGGTTCTCTTTTATTATTTCTATTTCTATTTTTTTTTCCCTAGAGGCAAGGTCTTGCTCTGTCACCCAGGCGAGAAAGCAGTGGTGAGATCATAGCACACTGCAGCCTCAACCACCCTGGCTCAAGTGATCCTCCTGCCTCAGCCTCCTGAGTAGCTGGGACTACAGATGCATGCCACCATGTCTGGCTAATTTTTAAAATTTTTGTAGAGATACAGTCTCACTTTGTTGGGCCCTCCAGGCTGGTTTTGAACAACTGGGCTCAAGCAATCCTCCTGCCTTGGCCTCTCCAAGTGCTGGGAGATTATAGTCATGGGCCACCGCACTTGGCCTGTTTCTATTTATTTGTAACCTCTGTTTGATGTGACATGGTCATCTCATGTTACTTTTTAAATCATGATTTCCTTTAGTTGTTTGAACATATTTATAATAGCTACTATTGAAATCTCACATGTGGTTACTCTCACAGGCAGTTTTGTTGCCTGATTTTTTTTTCCTGCTATAAGCGTCATAATTTTCTGTGTCTTTGCATGTCTCATAATTTTTTTGTTGAAAACTCAACATTTTAGGTAATAAACTGTAGCAACTCTGAGTGCTGTTCTCACCCCCTGCCCATACTTGTTATTGCTATTTGCTTAGTGACCAGCTGCATTGTTTTAACAGAATTTATATCCATCCCCACAACCCCAAGCCCCAGTGTGAAGCCTCTGATGCCCATCAGGGCCCAGCCTTTGTGATACTCTCAGAGTCACTTTTAGATGACAGTTGCTGTGGTTAGGTCACTTTTTGATTATGTCTTTCCCTGACCACATCTTAACTATCAAGCACTAGTAACTTCTAGTTAGAGTTCTGTTGTTTTCAGCAATGCCTTGAGGGCATAAATAGCTCCACAGACCAAATCAAGGGCTCCTTTGAAGGAATAGTTCCTGTCGTCAGTTATTGAGATTTATTCTGACCCCTTGTGATCTCCCCACAGCTGCCTCTTCCTCTGGTTCTCTCCAACAAACTAGCAGACCTACAGTTTACCTTATATCTCCAATGAAACTACTAATCACCTTCCAGTTGCCTTTTGCTTTGTTGACAGAGAAGGTCAAACTCTGAAAAATATTTGATGAGGTTTATTCTGAGTCATAACACTACCTCTGGTCCTGAGAACATGTGCCCAAGGTGACTGAGTTACAGTTTGATTTTATACATTTTAGGGAGACAGAAGTTACAGGCAAAGACATAAACTAATATATGTAAAGAATACATTGGTTCAGCCCATAAAGGCAGGATATCTCCAAGGGATGGGGGTGGCTTCCAGGTGGTAGGTAGATTTGAAGGTTTCTTGACTGACAATTGGTTGA
The DNA here is from genome assembly GCF_028858775.2 of Pan troglodytes. Taxonomy (NCBI): domain Eukaryota; kingdom Metazoa; phylum Chordata; class Mammalia; order Primates; family Hominidae; genus Pan; species Pan troglodytes. The sequence continues at coordinate 70,926,093 of NC_072402.2, forward strand.
AAGAGTTAAGCTTTGCCTATAGAGTTGAAGTCAGCAGAAAGAAATGCTTGTGGTTAAGATAAAGGAGGTTATAGAAGCCGAGGTTCCTGTTATGTAGATAAAGCTTCCGGGTACTGGGCTTCAGAGGGAATAGATGGTAAATGTCTCTAATTGGGCCTTAAAAGTTTTCAGACTCCTTGTTAAATCACTTGTAGATCAGGAAAATACCTGGAAAGGGAAGGGGATTTTCTATAGAATGTATGTTTTCCCCACATGAGGCAGACTTGCAGGACTATTCCAAAATATGTTAAAGAAACGTATTTTGGGGCTAGGTGTGGTGGCATGCCTGTAATCCCAGCACTTTGGGAGGCTGAGGTGGGCAGATCACTTGAGGTCAGGAGTTTGAGAGCAGCCTGACCAACATGGTGAAACCCCATCTCTACTAAAAATACAAAAATTAGCCAGGCGTGGTGGTTTGGCCTGTAATTCCAGCTACTTGGGAAGCTGAGGCATGAGAATTGCTTGAACCTGGGAGGGAGAGGTTAGAGTGAGCCAAGATCGTGCCACTGCACTCCAGCCTGGGTGGCAGAGCAAAAGAAAAAGAAAAAAACAAAAAAAGAAATACATTTTGGAGTAAAATACTTTTATTTCTTTTAGGGCCTCTTATCTATCATATGATGTTATACCACAATCAGGTTTGAGTTGGTAACACATTGCTACAAAGAGTCTGCTCTGTCAGTCTTAGGATCTCTATTTTTAATGCTAACGCTGTTCAGTTGTGTCTAAACTCCAAAAGGGAGAGGGTATAATGAAGCATGTCTGACTCCCTCTCTTGCCATCTTGGCCTCAACTATTAATAGTTTTTCATGTTTCTTTGGAATCCCCTTAGTTGAAAGGGAGGTCCATTAAGTTAGTTGTGGGACTTAAAATTTTATTTTTGGTTTACAGCTTTTATCATCAATGAACCTGAAATGGAGCAAAGACCCTTTTTAGGGGCCTTCCACACCCCCACAAGCATGGTAATAAAGGAAAATCTTGAGTTCCTTCAAGGAAAATTCCAAGGACCTAGCTAGCCTTGAGTAGTAAATGAGCAACTTGATAAACAAGAAGGTAGCTTAAAACAACAGTGAAGGAAATTAGAGTCACAAAATGTTTGCTTCCCTATAGAAACCAAAGATAACACCTTAACATATGTTCCTGAATTGTTTTTCAGAAACCTAGACCTCCACAAAATGGAAAATGCTATCTGTTGGCATACAGACTTCAGATAAGTGAGAACTGAAGACTGAACTTAGAGCACTGTTCTTTGTTCTAAATTTCTTCTTGCAGAGCCTGGACAGTCATGCCCAAAGTCCAGAGCATAACATTCCTTTCTGCTGACCTCAAGTTTTTAGACAAACCTTCGCTTGTTTAACCAATCACAAATCTGAGAATCTTTAAATCTCCCAATAACGTGTGACCCCTTGCTGCAAGATGCCCCACCTCTTTAGACCAAATCAATGTATAGCCTCCATGTATTGAGTTATGGCTTTGCCTGTAACTCTGCCTCCTTGCCTTTAAAACCCCTACATGTAGGCCACTGAGGAGTTCTGATCTTAAGCATCCTACCTGATTCTCCTTGCTTGGAGTCCTGAAATAAATGCCTCACTTTCTCTGGCTGCAAATGCCAATGTCAGTGTTTGGTTTTGCTCTGCCAGATTTTTACAGATTTTCTGGAATAAACATTTCTTATTTGCCACATGTCTTTTAGGCCATTTTCAGAAACTCTATACAGTTGACTCTTTCAAAAAATAATTTTAACCCATTTCCCTAGGGAGTGGGTCCATGAGATCCTCATACTGTTGTGCACAAGTCTCTTCTCTGGTTGTTGATTTTTATGCAGAGACTGAACCTTAATATTCCACATTCTAAAAAAGTTTATTTTGATGGATTATAATTTAAGTGTGGTAAACTATGGCCTGCTGACAAAGTCCAGCCAAACTGTTTTTGTAAATAAAATTTTCTAAGAACACAACCTTGCATAATTTGTAACATATAATTTATGGTTATTTTTGTCCTACAAAGGCAGAGTTGAATACTTGAGACAGAGACTGTATGGCACATAATAGTACAAATATTTGCTATCTGGTCCTTTGCAGAAAAATCTTTTTGACCTCTGGATTAGATGATAATATCCAGCAGGGTAATAGACGGAGTGTATCTTGTTTCTTTATACCTCAATGATTTGATGGGTACACGCATTTACTTATGAGTGATCTGGCAAGAAAGAATGTTTGTCTTCCCAAACTTTAGTTTAGAGGATGTAAAGTTAAGCATGACCTAAACTATTAGACTACTGTCTTAGCACAAACGTCTTCAGAAGCACTTTTTTTTTGTCAAATTGATTCTACTTTCTTACCTGAAAAGTTGGCCTGCTTAAGTAAGCCTAAATACTAGATAAGAGGTCAGAGGGCATTAGAAAGGCACAAAAAGACATATTCCTGCCATTTTAAAAGTATTTAAATAGAGGTAAACATTTATAGAAAATATATTTTGCCCCTGTAAAATGATTTGTACACAGAATAAAATCATTCAGAAATGTGCAAAGAAGAAAGCAAATTTCATTCGAAGTCCTGACTTTAATCTTCTCCAGTGGAACAGGTACGTCCTCCTGAGCCCTGGACCTCTCTCTGGTTGATGGTCCTTGGTTTATTCTGAGCTGGGTTTTATTTTCCCCAAGGAAGTTGTTGTGTAAGATCCTAATTTCTAGTTTAGAGGTACATTCTAAAGGGATTTCTTAATTGCCCTTTTCTAAAGATAAGGAGAATGACCCCCTTTTGAGAACCCCTACTTGGTTTCCAGTTTGAAGGTGCATTCTAAAGGGTCTTCTCCATTGTTTTTTCTCCCCAAATTAAACTCAGTTGACCTGTCTGTGCATTGGCATGAGAAACTGAAGTGTTATTTTCACAGATAAATAAGACACTGAGCTCCTCAGCTCTGAAGAAAAGGAGCATTTTGTTCCTCTCAGCGGAAAGGCACCCCTGGGTGACCACAGGCTGAATGGGAGTATCTGGGGGATTGACCCCCATGACATATGGTGGCCCTACAGAGAACCTCCCCAAAAACTTAGTTCAAAAAGCCTTATCTAGGAAACACATGTAAGACCTGATCACTATGTGTTTTGGACCATCTCAAAGGTGCTAGACCTCAAGAGAGAGAAACTGAAATATGTAAGAGGGCAAAAATGATTCAGTGGTGAAACACGGGAATCCTGCCCACAATCAGCACACATTGATCCGCCACACTAAACCCTAAGCCACAACTCAGATACTTCTTTTAGGGAAAAAAAGGTAGGAAAGAGAAAATCTAAGAATGAAGAAAGATAATGAGAACGACCCCCTTTCAGGCACCTCATTGGTTCTATGGCACCTCTACTTGCAAGTGTTTGTGTAAAATGGAAAGGCTCCAGGGCATGCCAGTTTTTCTAGCTCTGTGCATATCATGGTCTGTTGTGCACACTTTAAACTCATGGACAAATTACATCAAGGGAAAATCTGGAGTCCAGAGGCTGACCCTCAGCTAACTATAGAGTTCCTAAGTTCTCTATTTTCTTTTCTGCTGTTACTCTTCTATTGAGATAAAAACGACTGTTTGGATCCAATCACTTTTTTTTTTTTTTAAACTGATGAGTTTGTATTAGCATCTCATGGCTGGAGTTCTGAAGTAAAAGCTATATGATCTTTTTATGAGTGCCTATGTATGTATTTATGTTTACATACTGTATTTTATGTGTTGTTACCACAAGGTACCAAATTGGCTTAAAGTTAAGGAGTAGTCATAAATTAAGTGAATAATAAGCCCAAATGTTTTTTAAGTTCATGTGACTTAACTAAAATCTTTAATAAATAACCTGGCTTTAAAATTATTGGTAAAGTAATATTAGAGATGTCTTAAGAATTGTCAGCATTTTTGTTTGCATTTATTGATTAAGCAGTTTCATATGTACCCTGACAGATACTATAAGGTGTCAAAACTTGCCAAATGAATTAAAAAAGTATAAACCCAGCTCAAAACAGAATGATCTTTGCTTGTGTATTTTTTGATATAGGAGACTTTTAATATTGTTGGTTTAATGAAAATAGCTAAATCCTAAGTTATTGGTAAAATACCCATATATTTAACCTTAAGTTTCTCACATAGGTAAACACCTGAAATTCATAGGCTATAAAAATGGTTAACAGGGAAATAACACTAAATGATGACTATCACAGTTTTCATGAATAACCTAGGTAAGCTATTAAAAATAAATAATTGGGTAAATGTAATGGAATAAATACTTGCAAACAAACTTGTCATACAAATTTAGAATCTAAAGTTATTTTAAATAATAAATATTCATTAAATGTTTGGGTAATTTTCAATTAAAAATTATAGAAAAATATTTTTCTAAAACAGTGTTCTTATTAAAAGGTAAATACTTTTTATCTAATTCAAAAACTATTTAAAGGTTATATATAAAACAAGGTAGAAGGAACTAGGAGATGGATGTAAAGAAACTTATAAATATAAAGAAGTATTTTTGGTAGAAAAGTCTATGAGAAAGAATCTTGTATGATAAATTTTTATCCTAAAATAAAATGACTAGTTGTTAAAGAAAGAGGGGTTTTTAGGATAAACTGGAAAGTCCAAACATGTTGTAAATGGTCTGTGTACATTTTAATAGGTTAGTTAAAAAATTTATTTAAAAAAGTTATATAATTAAGTTGGCTATAATAAAGGGAAATTTTGAGTCTTTCTAGAAACTCAACTTTGATATTAAAAATACACTAATACAAAACTAAAGGATTGGTTAGAACAATATTTTATTAAAATTGACTTACTCATAATACAAGAAGTTTTTAAGTTTTAAACTATATAATCTGTTTCTTTTTGAAATTCTTCATATTGATATTTCAGTTTAACTTCTGCTGTATACTGCTGCTTCAGCTCCCTTTTGAGGAGGCCTGTGGTGGTAATTCTCTTCTTCAATGTTTGTTTTTAATTTTTTAAAAAAATTAATAGTCTAAAGTAAGGGCAAGAATTTTTAAAAACAGGAAAATGAAAAATCTCATAGGATCTGCCTTATGTCTACATGTTTATATGTGTCATGTGGAAGTGATACTTCACTATCAAATTCTATGAGAGCCCTAATCAACTGGCTTGAAGAAAAGTAAATGCTTATCAGACTAATAAAAGCAATCTACCTCTGATGACTTTTAGTTTGTATGACTATAGTTATACTTGAAAAGATTAATTTGATACATTTAATCTCAAAATTCTCTCCAGTGGTTTGAAATCTTAGAGTCATGTTAAATTAAGTTACCTCAATTTTTTTCCACTGGGAATTTGAGTTATACTAAGAGTTAAAATAGCAGATGAGTTAAAAGTGTTTTTGATGAAGTTCATAAAAACACAAGGATGTGATTTTTGCTAAAAGAAATGTATTTTTTCTTGTTTAGAGGCTGTCATTTTAAAATAAAGAAAAAAATTATATAAATAAAACTAAATGGATAAAGAGAAAAATTGAAAGGTGGGGAATAAGAAACCCTGACCCTTGGGTAGCCACATGGTCACACATCTTAAGGAGCTGCAGCTGGGCTGCATTCAATTACAAAAGAGTAAAAGTTCCCAGTGGAATTTAGAGATGGATTATACTCATACTCCCAGGGAGTTAGTTTACTGAATGCGTAAGGAAATGAAAACTAATTTAAAAAAAGCAAAACATTCAATCTCTTATTTATTGTTATCTGTAATAGCTAAAATGAAAGTAAGAGAGTGCTGAGTTGGGCCCTAAGGCTGGAGGAAGCTCAGATGAGAGTCTGTCTCAGCTCAGGCCACCAGCCTCAAAGCTACCCACATAAGGAAAAATTAAGCCAGGGTAACAAAAGTTACCTCTGAGACCTGTAGTTACTAAAAAGATAATCAATGTGTGAAAAGGGCAAAAACCAAGTAACTATTAAAACCACAGTGTATAATGCAAAGGAATTGTTTCATTTTTTTTTTTTAATTTATTTATTTTTTTTATTTTTTATTATTTTATTTTATTTTTATTTTTTATTATACTTTAAGTTTTAGGGTACATGTGCACATTGTGCAGGTTAGTTACATATGTATACATGTGCCATGCTGGTGCGCTGCACCCACTAACTCGTCATCTAGCATTAGGTATATCTCCCAATGCTATCCCTCCCCCCTCCCCCCTCCCCACCACAGTCCCCAGAGTATGATATTCCCCTTCCTGTGTCCATGTGATCTCATTGTTCAATTCCCACCTATGAGTGAGAATATGCGGTGTTTGGTTTTTTGTCCTTGCGATAGTTTACTGAGAATGATGGTTTCCAATTTCATCCATGTCCCTACAAAGGATATGAACTCATCATTTTTTATGGCTGCATAGTATTCCATGGTGTATATGTGCCACATTTTCTTAATCCAGTCTATCATTGTTGGACATTTGGGTTGGTTCCAAGTCTTTGCTATTGTGAATAATGCTGCAATAAACATACGTGTGCATGTGTCTTTACAGCAGCATGATTTATAGTCATTTGGGTATATACCCAGTAATGGGATGGCTGGGTCAAATGGTATTTCTAGTTCTAGATCCCTGAGGAATCGCCACACTGACTTCCACAATGGTTGAACTAGTTTACAGTCCCACCAACAGTGTAAAAGTGTTCCTATTTCTCCACATCCTCTCCAGCACCTGTTGTTTCCTGACTTTTTAATGATTGCCATTCTAACTGGGGTGAGATGATATCTCATAGTGGTTTTGATTTGCATTTCTCTGATGGCCAGTGATGATGAGCATTTTTGTAGATTGGTATCCTCAGCTTCCTGAGAAACCTTTACTATAATGGACTGTAAAAATACTACTTTATGGACAGTATCTTTAGTTTTAACTGCAACAGAATAAAAGAGCATGTTTGGGTTGATGCATTACCCACAGCTCACTATTAAACAATTGCTGATGAGTACATATGATCCAGGTGCACAGGAGATTATTCCTGAGAGAATGACCAGCCTATTGGACAGAATAAACACCACCTTAATTTCTGTTTACCCTGAGAAGGGGAATTCCTAACTATCCCTATAAATTGCCAAGTGGAACACCCCAGATGAAGCAGCTTATATGCTTCAAATGCAAGCCGTGTGGGACTGGCTTTATGATGAGTGGGATATTCTCCCACTTCATATGCCTATTACCCAGGTCATGATAAATGCTGGGGTTAAGAGGGCCCCTTCTACATGGGCACCGTGGGTGACATTACTACTACTGAATCAAACAACTGTTTGAGAAGCCTTATCAAATTCTTACAGATGCTAATAAAACATTAGGATAATTAACAAAACAAAACAAAAAAGGAGACAGGAGAAAGGGAGTCAAAGGACTAGTCCCAGAAGGGGACGTCCCAGAAGGGATGAATCCTTTGACTTAATAATCATCTAAAGATTTAGATGATTATTAAGAAATGAAATTAATAAAATAAAAATGGATGGGGTTAATAACAATCAAAGGTTGGGTGGACCAATGGGGAACCCCTGCTGGTTCTCCAACATTTATGGGACCTCAAACTAGTTGTCTGCATTTGCCCTGGATTGAAGAAATTTAAAAAAAATCAAAAGGCGAAGGTTATAATGAGAAAGCTGACATTGCCTGGGGCAATGTTGAGGCAAATTAAGATAGCTATAGACTGCAAAAAAGGGCCTGAGTTCCTTGGCTCAACTCCCTGCTAGGAGCCCAAATGTTTTTCACCAGAAAAAGTAAAATGATCTGGCAGTAGAGAAGAAAATTTCCTGGGACCAGAACATAAAAATGTAAAGGTTGAAAGGATTATGAAATTATGAAATTTGAGATGTTTAAACAGCCTTTATGTAAACTGGTTGTGACTCCTTTGCCTAAACATCTTATGAAAATGGGTATTGTATCTGACTGGGGGATGTTTCCCCATCTAGTACTATAAAACTAAAGACATGTAAAGCTGCTTGGCTTGTGAATGGCAGTGCCCAGGTGACCAAAGAGATCTTTTCTTTGGAAGGCTGCAGCTCTGGTTAAATAAGAATCAAGGAAATCTTTTCCTTCTGAGTCATGTATTTTTATTTACTTATAAATTTTTTGAGACAGGTTCTGGCACTTCAGGCTGGAGTGCAGTGGCACAATCCTGGCTCACTGCAACCTCTGCCTCCCAGGCTCAAGCAATTCTCCCACCTCAGCCTCCCAAGTAGCCAGGACTACAGGCCCACACCACTGCATCAGGCGAATTTTTATATTTTTTTGTAAAGAAAGGGTTTTGCCATGTTTTCCAGGGTGGTCTTGAACTCCTGAGCTCAAGTGATCTGCCTGCCTCGGCCTCCCAAAGTGCTGGGATTACAGACATGAGTAAATTTTTTTTTTTTAACTTTCATTTTAAGTTCAGGGGTACATGTGCAGGTTTGTTATATAGGGAAATTTGTGTCACGGGGGTTTGTCATACAGATTATTTCATCACCCAGACTAGTACCCATTAGTTATTTTTCCTGATCATCTCCCTCCTCCCACTCTCCACCCTTTGATAGGCCCCAGTGTGTGTTGCTTCCCTCTATGTGTCCGTGTGTTCTTGTTATAGTAAGTAGCTAGTCTGACATGAGCAGGCTAGGCGAGCTCCCCCCACCACCAGGATTGTCTGGCAACTATCAGGTGATGGTCAGGAGGTTATTAAACTGTGTCTCAACAATAGTAATTGGTCACAGCCAGGGCCAGGGAAAGGCAGTCTCCCAATAGATAAAAACGCCTGAAACTGGCCATCAGCAGCTTCCTGATAAGATCTCAGTAGTTGGGCTAGTGAGCTCAAGCATGCACAGTAAGAGGCAAAAATTGTGGAGCTTAACTGGTATATGACATTCTATATGAATTTCTAGGGACATTTCACTGGTAAGGGAATAATGCCTCAAGAGAACATGCAAACAATTCCGGTAAATACACTCTGCATGCTCACCTCCCAAGTTTTGGCAGGCCACTGAGCATGCAGACAGCCCACCCCAAGGGAAGAATCAGGGGAGAAGGGATGCAAGACCCCGGAAGCATGCCATCATATAAAACCCCAAGTCAAAAGATCAAACCACGCACCTGTTCTTCATGTTGCTGGCTTGGCCCTCTCCCAAGTGTACTTTCTTTTGTCCCTGCTCTAAAGCTTTTTAGTCAACTTTCATTCGTGCTCTAAAACTTGCCTTGATCTCTCCTTCTGCCTTATGCCTCCTCGGTAGAATTCTTTCTTCTGAGAAGGCAAGAATTGAGGTTGCTCTAGACCCGTATGGCTCATTGTTACTAATATTATCATTATTCAGCTCCCACTTATAAGTGAGAACATGTGGTATTTAGTGAGTTAGTTATAGTTTAAAGCAATTGGGTAAAGTATGTTTCTGTGAACAAATGTACCTTTCTCTCTATGAGTTCTCCAAAATTTAAAAACTGCTTATGATTTTATGACAATAGTTATTTGCATAAATTTAGTAAGAGTATTTTCTTTTAAAATAAGACAATTGGAGACACTAGTTATTTTACCAAGGTTTTGGCTAGAATAAGTATTTTTAGGTAAGGTTCCAGCAAAGCCAACTTGAAAAGAGCCTATATGACCAATCAATTCCTCCTGCACTTTATGTGAAAAGTCAGGCCAAGTGTAATAATCTTAAAACTTATTTTACACACAAATTGGTCTTACTATAACTTTTCCTTAGTAGAAAAGGAAGGCTGGAAAGAAAAATTATTTTAAAGGAAAACTATAACCCCTGTTACTAGATTGTAGCCCTGACTTTTCTTTTGATTGCAGATTAAATCATGAGTTATTCTTTAGCTATAATAATCCTCTAAAGATGAACCAGGTTATAATTTTTCTCCATGTTTTTTGTTAGCACCCTAATTGAATAGGTCACTTTTTCTGTTCTGACACATACATTCTCTTTTTAATTGTCAAATTATTAATGTTATTTATCTCTCACAGCCTTACTCCTTCCAAGAAAACCAGAATTGTGGTATTCTGAAGACCAGAGATGATTTGACAAAGCCTTTGAATTACCCTCATTTGGAATCCCACTGGGCCCAATCTGTTTTTCACTACAAATCTCCTGCTGCTAAAACTATACAAGCACTCTCCCTCCAGGTCCAGAAACTACTGCAAAAGTGGTGGGCATGTGAGATTTTAAGGGCCGGTTTTGAGGAATAGAATTTGTTCAGACCCTGCAAATCAAGGATGGGTACACAAATGCCTAAACAGCTGGAAAATAAGGAACTTTGCTTTCTGAGCTACTATGTGGCACCTTTTCATCCATCCCAACTATAAACAATTTACTGCTTCCTATAGAATTAAAATAAAATTATTACTGAAAGGCTATAAAGATACCTCATGACAAAGTCTCCTGGGTATAATACTCCCAGTTGTGTGATTCATGCATATATATATGTATATATTTATTTAAAAAATTTTATTAGCCATCTTAGAACAAATTACTAAAAGACTGCAAAAAGCATTGTGACATAACAAAATCCCTAAATTCCTTAGCTTAAAAGGTTTTACCAATGCTTATGTTTTATTATGCTATGTTTTTATGCTAATTGCTACAAGTCTGTAACTAAAGCTGAGATTACAATAGTTCAATGCATAGAAGTTAAAGGTAAGTCAATTTTGTATCCTTGCTTTAGGCTTTTTGTTTGTTGGCTGTTATATTACTTAAAAAAATGTAAGAGTTAATAAATGCCTGTCTACGTCCATTCCTGTCTAGTCTAGAACATTTAATCTAGCTATAAGTCTTTTGGCACTAAATCTCTTGGCCACTGGGGTTCAACTGAGGGGCAGGATGGACCTGGGGCAGGCAGCCATGCCACCCTGGCAATGCTATGGGACAAAATAAAAGTTTGGTGGCCACTGATGTTGCCTCTGGCAAATATTGGCCAGAAGGGAGAGAATGTAAACCAAAAATAAAATTCTAAGCCATGCAATCATCTGAATGGATCCTTCCTCTCAGCCAAGGGCATTCCAAAGTTAACCTGAAAAAACTAGTTCAGGCCATGATGTGAAGGGAGAGCCAGACATGCATCATTATATCGTCTACCCTTTTGGAATTACTCATAGAACAGATTCTTTAAGTCTGGTAAGAAATATTTACAATCTATTATCTCAGAGGCCTGCTACCTGGAGACTTTATCTGCATGATAAAACCTTGGTCTCCACAGCCCCTAATCTTGAAGACCCAGACATTCCTTTCTATTGGTTCAAAGTTTTTAGACAATAACCAAGTGCCAATCAGATCTTTGAATTTACTGATGATCTGGAAACCCCCACTTTTGGTCTTTCTGGACCAAACCTATGTACATCTTTTATGTATTGACTAATATCTAATGTCTCCCTAAACTGTATAAAGTCCAGCTGTAACCTGACCTCCTTGGGCACATGTTCTCAGGATCTCCTGAGCACTGTGTCATGGGCCATTGGTCACTCATATTTGGCTCAAAATTATTATCTTCAAATATTTTAGAGTTTGACTCCTTTTGTCAACAGATCCTTAACATACTTTACAAAGTCCTACAAAACCTGTACCCTGTCCACCATTACTCATTCTGGATTTTATTTCTTATACCCACCATACTTTTTTTCAATGTCAATGATTTGTATATATTGTCATAACTGCAATGTTTCCCACTCTCCCTTCACCTAGTATTTCTTCTGATTCTTAAGATTCTAATTTAAAGATGATTCCTACAGTAAGTCTTCCTTGACCACCCCTCCTCAACTTGGGTCAGCCTGTCACACAGATTGTTAACACTCTGTATTTCTCATTGACAATACCCTGCATAAGAATGCGTGTATCCTTGTTCAGTCTTCATCTCCTCATAAGACATAAACTCCTGGAGACCTGGGACCATGTCTGTTGTCTTATTCACAGTTGAATTCCTAACACTTAGTATAGTGCCACATGAAGGAAAGCATTTAATGGTTAGTCTGTAGCCCAATTAGTCTATAGACTAATGATATAGTATACTTTTATAGACCAATACATGATTGACACATTTAACCATATTGCTATTATTTTTGTTGCTGTTTTAAAAATTGCTGTGATGCATAACCTTGTCCATATATATATGTGCACCTGTTCTTGTATCTTTTTAGGTTAAATCTCTTGAAATGAGACTGCTAGGTGGAAGGGAAGGAAAGATGATATAAATAATACTGAGAGCATGTAGCATAGTTATAAGGAGACGATGTAACATTGCCTAAGAGAATACTGATTTTCCAGCATCAGCTCCATCCTCAGAATTCTGTGGATAGAGCTTTATTGTCTTTAAGATATTCACCGCATACTTATGGTCCTAGGCTGTGATCTTCAGAGTGGACTGCATACCCTGTAGGAAGTACTCAGGAAAACCCATGGGCACACTGGAAAAAAATAAAACAAGGTCTGTTTATATTTGTTTTTAACTAATCTTTCAAAATTGTGTTTAAAATGTACTGTAGTAAATGTATTTAATTTATAAAAAATAAACATATACATACTTTACACATATATATGTACGTGTAGGATACAACTTCCACATACATTTACATTGATGACACAAACAAAAGTTTTTACATCACTGCTCTAAAACGTGCAGAGAATAAAAATAGTGAAGATTCATAATTGTCATAAGATATTGATATAAAACCAATTTTTCATCCAAGTTTATTATTGAAAATGGGGAATGAAGTCTGAGTGCTGTTAAAATTTGCTTTGCCTTTTTTCCACATCTGGTCATTAAAAGCTCATTACAAATTCTGTGACCCTTGTTACCTTAGTCTGTTTTGGTTACTGTAATAAAATACCATAAACTCAGCAGTGTGCTGTTATGAAGAGCAGCAATTTTATTTCTCACAATTCTGGAGGCTGGGGAGCCCAAGATCAAGGCACCAGCAGATTTGGTGATAAAGACACAGATAAAGGCACTGATCCCATTCATGAGAACTCCACTCCCATGATCTAATCACCTTTCAAAGGCCCCATTTCCTAACACCATTGCTTTAGGGGTGAGGATTTTAACATGTGAATTTTGAAAGGGAAACATAAACATTCAGACCATAGCACTTACTTTTCTCCCAGTACTTTCCTGGCTGCATTCCAGTGAATAGCAGTTCAATACTTTTGTACTGATTATGTTTTAGGAGTAGCCAGTGAAATAATCAGTTTTATCATTTTAACACTCAGGAGGTTTTTCCTAGACATCAACAAATGACTGTAGAGTAAATCTGAGATAGATAGAAAACCCACAGATATAGATCTGGCTAGAGAGTAGCGGTGTTTCAAGTCACAGCTCAAAGCCACTAGTAACTGATTAATGTTCATTAATGATTTACAAGTGAGGAGGGATTTCTATATCGTTGATTCTTTGGTTTTCCAACTTAATGGCTTTATTTCACTGAAGGCTACCACCCTCATTCGCCTACAGAGAAGTGCATATTGAAAGATTATCCTGTTATTCCATTTTCTGAATTGGCAGCCAAAGGAAATATTAGTATGTGATGTGAAACACAGCATCTATTATCCTGAAACATTCCCCTGGGTTCACAGGTTCAGACTAGAGAAGGCAAAAGTTGGCAACCAAATAATATATATATTATTGTGGTAAGAACACTAAACATGGGATCTAACCTCTTAACATGTTTTTAACTATATGATACAGTATTACTAACTACAGGCATAGTGCTGTATAGGTCTCTAGAACTTACTCACCTTCTGTAACTGAAATCTGTATAGGAACTCCCGAGTTCCTCCTCCCTATAGCCCCTGGCAACCACCATTCTGCTCTGTTTCTAGGAGTTTGACTAGAACTCCTGGATACCTTGTTATTGGAATCATACAGTATTTGTTCCTCTGTGACTAGCTTATTTCAATTAGCATAATATCCTCAATGTTCATCCATGTTGTCACACATGGCAAGATTTTCTTCTTTTTTAAGGCTAAACAGTATTCCGTTGTATGTATATACCACATTTTCTTTATCTATTCATCCATTTATCAACATTTAGGTTGTTTCCACATTCTGACTATTGTGAATAGTGCAATGAACATTGGTATGCAAATACCTCTTTCAAGCAACCAAATATACATCTGACATGTATATTTAGAACTCTCATACTAAAACTATATGTCCAGTGCTTTTAAAAGTTAAATAAAAGCTGTACAATAGTTTAAATAAAAGTACGTAAATTCTTGCCCTCACCGTATTGATTTTTTTCCTCACTTTTAGATGGTCTTTTCATTTATTTTGCAAAAATATATAATACATGGTTGTAATCCTTATATAATACAATTTGAATTCTGACTTTTACACTTATCCTAACCATTTCCACATACAATTTAAAATTTTTACTTTTTAATAGTGGCATAATAGTTTTTCAAGATGATGCACTATAATGTAATGAATCATTTCTCTGTGGTTGGATATTTATAAGTGACCCTGATGTATTCTACTGAGCCAGGGTGTCACAATCTCTTGGCAGTATTTTTTTTGAAATGTATTATTGCAGGTGTTACTGGTTGTCTGGGAACATAAACAGTGCGATCATGTAGCCAAAATATCATACTTGGTTTGGGTTACTTTATTGTGAAAAAGATTTAACCAAATGGAATATCCACAAGAAGGGAAGAAAATAATAATGAGAGAAACAGGGACCATTTGAAAGAGGGAAGTACAATTTGTAACTCACTATTTGACTATTTTCTTCATGTACTTCAATGACAGGTTATCTGTGGGGAGAAGACAGTTACAGGCACAGCAAAGCATGAGGCTGGATACAGGAACTGTGTTAGAGAAGAAAGGCCAAAGGATGATGGTGAGCACAAAGTAAGCTGTAAAAGAGAATGAAAATGTAAATAATTACTACTATCACATCATGATTAGAAAGAAAGTATTCAATTTAAAGAGCTGAGCTGAGAGACACAGGTTAAGTTCATGGTTTGTATTAAGGCGGCAAAAAAGGCTTACCCAAGTCAAGTCAACACAACTGATATTTGTTGAACTGCTCTATGCTTAAAAGAAATCCTAGGACACTATAGATACAAAAATGAACAAAACTTGATAAGCTCATAATCCAGGTGACCAAGGGCCCTGAGAGCACAAAGTAAAAGAATATAGTTTTTTAAGAGGTGGAATTCGGAGTGTGAACAGTCAAAGTACACAGAGGAGTGACATTTGATCTGAGTCTTGAAAGAGGAGTAGGAGTTTGCTCAGCCGGCACAGAAAAAAAGGCTTTAGCAAAGGCTCCCTGTCAGAAGGTGCTTGGTATGTGCAGGGAGCAGAAAGTAGTCCAATTTAGCTAAAGCCATAATTTTCAAACATATTTAATATGAGTCACCCTTTCAAATAAAATTGTATTTAGAACCCAACATATACAATGTGTAAAAGTGGTACTTTACAGTTTAAATGTATTTTATCATTTTAATTGTGAAATATTTTCTGTTATACATGGAAAAAATGAGAATAATAAAGCACTTCGGAGAAGCTAAATATGGAGTTATATCTGATACTTTGCTTATTTTATTTCTGTTTGGCTGCACAATAATAAGAAAGTTCTGATTCACACTGCAGCTTGTCCCAGAATTTCAGTATATGCTTCAATTAAAGTAGATCAGAAGCTTGAAAGAAAAGTAGCAGGAAATGTTTGCTTCAGTGGTCAATAACTAATAATGTCAATTACCTCTTGTTCACATATGTAAATGTCAGACAAGATGTAGCCAAAATGGAAAATAATCTCTAAAACTATTTATAGTATAATATTATTATGAAGTGTTTTATATGCTCTTTTTGAACAACTACTATGCTGTGATAAGAAATAATTCTAGGCAGTACATGTCTCTGACCAGAGCCTCAAAGTATTATATACTTACATAAATTTAAGTGAGTCAAAATGCAGAGGTCTAAATGATAAAAAGATAAATACAGAGCTACAAACTTCTTTATCAATGACATATTTTATATATTCAAATATAGGAAATTCGATGATGAGGAAACTTTAATCTAAGGTTTGTCTCCCAACTGCACAATCTGGTCTGTTTTTATTTTTATTTTTATTTTTTGAGATGGAATCTCGCTCTGTCACCCAGGCTGGAGTACATGGTGCAAACTCAGCTCGCTGCAACCTTCATCTCCCAGGTTCAAGTGATTCTCCTGCCTCAGCCTCCAGAGTAGCTTGGAGTACCTGTGCCATATGCCAGGCTAATTTTTTATTTTTAGTAGTGATGGGGTTTCACCATGTTGGCCAGGCTGGTCTGGAACTCCTAACCTCAGGTGATCTGCCCGCCTTTGCTTCCCAGTGTGCTGGGATTAGAGGTGTGAGCCACCATGCCCAGCCACAATCTGGTAATTTTTAATACTTTTAAATCAAAGATAGATCATAATTGAGTGTGCATGCTCCTTTTGTTAGTGTTGATAGAACAGTAAAAATGTAATCTAAAATTTAATTTCAAAATATAATGTTTGCGTAGCCCCTGAAGTACCTCTGCAGAGCCCTTAAGGCCACATGATTTGTTGAGGCTAGATTAAACAAAATCTTGCCTATAATCGAATGTTGGACTTCACTTGCAGCCTTTGAGGATTTCTTGAAATATTTTAGAAAAAGATGTGAGAAGACCAGATCCTGTATTTGAAATAATAATTTTAAGTATGTTTAAATTGAGGGAGAATGGAAATTCATTTGGAAGGAAACTGAAATAATTCAGATGAGAGAAACTGAAATTGAGGCCCTGAAGTAGTGCAGAATGAGTGAAACTGGAGAGTTGGGGTAAGATTCAAAGATATCTCAGAAAGAGGGAGGTATAAAGAAATAGCAGCTTTTAATAACATATGGTCCAGGGTTTGAATCTTGCCTTATGTTTTTCAGTTTATTAAGTAAATTTTTCAGTTTACTTTACGTTTTCAGTAACCAAAGCACCTGCTATGGTTTGAATGTGTCCTCCCCAAATTCATATGTTGACACTTAATTGCCAGTGTGATAGTATTAAGATATGGGGCTTTTCAGAGGTGATTAAATCATGAGAGCTCATGAATGTGACTAGTGCCCTTATAGAAGAGGTACAAGGGAACTGTTTATGTCTTCTGCCCCTTCCATTATGTGAGGACACAGAGAAGGTATAATCTATGAGGAACAGGCTCTCATCAGACCCTTGTTAAAGGAAAAACTTTAGACAAATTAACTTTAGCAGAGTTTATTTGAGCAAAGAACAATTCATGAATCAGGCAGCATTCTGAACCAGTAGAGGTTCAGAAAGCCCCACTCAGCAATGTGAGCAGGCAGTATTTATAGGCAGAAAGAGGAATTGAGGTACAGAAACAGCTTGATTGATTATGGCCCAGCATTTGCCTTATTTGGGCACAATGCAACGTGGCATTTGCCTTATGTGGACATGGTCTTATTAGTTGGTAGTATGTGATTGGATGAAACCTGGCTGCTGTAATTAGCTGAGACTCAGCTATCTGTTACAAGAATATACTCTTAAGTAAGGTTTATTTAAACACTAACTTAGGTGCAGTTTGCTATGCAGAATTTCAAAGTATGGAAGCAGCTTTTGGCCAAATTTAATTTAATTTAACATATTCAGTATGCCGGTGTCTTGATCTTGGACTTTCCAGCCTCCAGAACTGTGAGAAATACATTTCTTTTTGTAACTTACCCAGCCTAAGATATTTTGTTGTAGCAGCAAGAATGGACTAAGATAGCATCTGGGAAATAATTAATAATGTATAATCTTTTAACACCTGAATAATGCAAATATTGATCTAGAGATTACCTTACATCTTGATATTCTGTAAGCCCTGCTTAACTACTGCACCACAGAAGGCCGTATAGCTAGAGACTGCAGAGCTGAGACTTGAACCCTAGAAGCCTAACCACAGAATTCCTGCTCTTTATTATTTTGCTGTCAACACTTGATTCTGAGGTTGTGCAAATTCACTGTGTAAAAATCAAGAGGCACATATAGTTTGAAATATAA
The DNA here is from genome assembly GCF_028858775.2 of Pan troglodytes. Classification (NCBI taxonomy): domain Eukaryota; kingdom Metazoa; phylum Chordata; class Mammalia; order Primates; family Hominidae; genus Pan; species Pan troglodytes. The sequence goes on from NC_072402.2 coordinate 70,944,081, forward strand.
AGCAGACGTGTGGGGAAAGGAAGACCAGAAGAGATGATCCTCTTCTATGTCATGTTATTAAGTATGAACTTTGGATCTCAAAGGCAGTGGGGAAAACCAATGACAGGTTTTAAGCAGAAATAAAGTGATCAGTCTTGAATGTATACAAGATCACTCTGGTGCATTTTACTCTTTTAGGTTTCCTTAGTACCTTATCATAATTTTCAATTTCATTCCAGGCCTTAAGCCCTCTCCAAGTATCTCATGCATTTATTTTACTTTTTTTCTGAGAAAACTACACTTTAGAAAAATCAATCTATTTCTTCTTTAATCATTGAACAAATATTAAATACACACTAGTTAATACAAGGGACTCCTTTAAAGGATCTATGAAAATAAGCTTGCAAAATATGCAAATTAATGGGTGTCTTGCACTATAAAACAATACTTAGATTTACAGATTTATGTGAAATTTCAGATTTATGTTCTTCAAACCTACTAGAGGCAAATTGTTTGAAGGACTATGTTCTCCATATATTAAAGGACTATTGTGATAAAATGAAGCACGCATGCACTTTTATAAGTGACTCAAATGACCTACTTAAAAACTGCTATTTCTAGTGAAACCAGTTAATCAACATTTGAAAAACAAGTCTTCAGATGCCCCTGGTTATCATCCTGGGGAGTACACCATCAACTGTGAGAACAGGATGTCGTATCTTGCACTAATGAGATATGCTAATGCATCATCTTTTAGGAGAATTAAAATGAAACTCCTTAAAACAGAGAATAATTTACAATCTAATAAACTCTGACACATTACCTGCATGTATCTGATAAAATGGTGCCACACAGTCATGCCTTGCTTAATGACAAAGACAGGTTCTGAGAAATGAGATGCTAGGCTATTTTGTCATTGTGCTAATATAGAATATACTGACATAAACGTGGATGGTCTAACCTACTACACACCTAGGCTATATGGTATGGCTTATGCTCCTAGACTACAAACTTGTACAGCATGTTACTGTACAATATTTAGTAGGCAATTGTAACATAATGGTAGTTATTTGTGTATTTAAATTTTTCTGTTCTTTCTTTTATTTTGAGACAGAGTCTTGCTCTGGCATGCAGAGGAGCAATCTCGGCTCACTGCAGCCTCTGCCTCCCAGGCTCAAGCAATCTTCCTGACTCAGTCCCCACTGCCCACCCCACCCCAGTAGCTGGCTACAGGTGTGCTCCATCACACAGGCTAATTTTTTTGTTTGTCTGTTTTTGTAGAGACGGGGTTTCACCATGTTGCCTAGGCTGGTCTCGAACTCCTGGGCTCAAGCGATCCACTTGCCTTGGCCACCCAAAGTGCTGGGATTGCAGGCGTGGGCCACTGCACATGGCTAAACATTTCTAAACATAAAAAAGCTACAGTGAAATATGTTATTATAATCTTATGGGACCACCATCATATATGCTGTCCATTATTGACCAAAATGTTATGTAGCACATGACTCTGTGTATGTACACCCACACCCACACATACACATATGTATCATAACATAATACAAAAAAACAAACAAAAAAAAAAAAGCTTTCCTCATTGCATGACTGGAATCAGACCTTTTGTTTAAAGGCTTTGAATCCAATTCTCCCAGTTTTTAAAAGTGTGGAAGTTAAACTGTAAGATTCCACAAAGAAAGGTTTCCAGAATATAACATATTTGCCAGAAACTGCCTTTCAAAGCAACTGGGAAATATCCTTACTAGTTCGGAAAAGTTCAGATATTTAAAAGAAGTAAAATTTTGCACACCAATTAAAATTGAAGTGCCTTTGTGTAACTAGAAGTGAAATCAGCACATAAGAACTTTTTTTGTAATTTGTAATCTAATTTATTCAAGTTGAAGAGACTTGCACATTATTTAAAAAGTATAAAATGAAGTCACAGTCATCAAAAATACAGTACAGTGTGTTTTGACCATACAGTAATTAGGGTGATTTTCTCAGGAGACTTAGTCACATAGCATGCAACATTTAAAATGTGTCTTCCTCAGCCAAGAGCAACAAAGTGAGACCAGCCAAGAGTCAGTCATATGACCACCGGCAAAGTTGCCAATGCAGTTTTTCCATTTCATGTGCCCTGTGGAAGGGCAAAAGTGGAAATGCAGACCCAATTGGAATGGGCAAAAGTGGAAAAGCAGACTCAATTGGAATGCTAGTTTTTTTCACATTGTGTAAGTTAAAGGTACAACAGCTGCTATGTGCTAAATTATCACTAGTTATGGGACTTTAGTTACAGTACTTGAATTTCCCCCCAATCCAACTTCTTAAAATGTGTTGAAATACCAACTAGCAATAAGTTAATTTCTCCAGTGTAATTGAATAGTCTAACTTGGTATTTTACTCCTTAACTGATTTTGACTAAAATTATAATATTTACAGGAAAAAAAAAGTTCAGAGTTAAAAGAATACCATGAAAGGGCAAATGGTTTTATGGACAAACTTTGAACTGCATCTTCACTGTTCATTACCTTACTGTATTTGCTAAGAAAGCTAAGATCTCATTTAATTTTTGTGTGCTTTGCTTTGGTTCAAAACTAACATCACATTCTCAGAACTTGGTCAGGCCTTAATCAAATAAAATGCTATTGAGCTTCCACTTGGTCTTTCCACTCTGCTAAGTGCAAAGACAGTTCTGGAGAAATCAGTCGTGGCTCATGTCCTCAAGGAGTTGGTCAAAAGACAAGGCTTGGCGAATATGTACGTGCCATGTCAATGAACTGCTACAATGGAATAAACTTATAATAATGCCTAACATTTATTGACTCCTCATAATAAGGCCATAAACTTTGCATGAATTAACTCATTGAAACGTTATGACGTTGTATTATAAGCAATCCTAATTTGCAGATGAGGACACTGAGGCTTAGGGAAGTTATCTAACTTGCCTAAGGTTAAAGCAATATACTGCTTTTATGGTTGCATCTTTAGTAATCTCTGGGGTTGCTGGGACTCCAGTGCGAGAAAGAGCCCGAAATTCGCAAACTTGGATGATGGGGAAGAAAAGGTGTGCTAAACTCAGGTCACAGAGGTCCAGTCTTAATCTTGTTCCTCTGCAAGCCTTGTTGCTCACACCTCTTGACCGACAGTTCGAGGCAAGTGCTCACAGCAAACTTACTCTATGTAAGCCAAGGCCAGATGTGGGGAGAAGGGGCTGAGAAATGTTAGAAACGTGAACGCAGTCCAGGCGGGAGAAGAGAAGGGGGCCTCGAGGGGTGCCCCTATGCAGCCCACACACACGCCAGGCACTAACTTGGAAAAGCAACAAGCTTGGCGGGAGATCCTCCCGCGGCCGGAGGGCCCTGAACCCTAGGCCAAGACTCATCCACAACCTAGGGGGAGGCGGCCACCAGCGCCCCATCGAAGCTAAAGGGCTGACAGAAGGGCTGTAGCGGCAAGTGCGCGCCAACACAGCTGCACACGCCCAGACACCTGAGGGGCTGAGAGGAACTTCCCAGCGATCCGCCCCGGCTGCGCAGAGCCTCTTCTCCCCGCCGGGGCCCCGCCCAGCCTCACTTCTTTTAAAAGCAGCAGCCAGCAGCGCGCCGGTGGCGTGCGGCTCGAAAGGCCGGGAGGACGTCATCGACGCGCTGTCGAGCCTCCAGCCCGCCCGGGTTTCCTTCGCAGTCGCGCACCGACGCTCAAACGCGCGCTCCAACCCGCAGCCTCCTCCTGCCTCACCGCCCGAAGATGGCGGCTCTCAAACTCCTCTCCTCCGGGCTTCGGCTCTGCGCCTCTGCCCGCGGATCTAGGGGAACCTGGTACAAGGTAAAGTGCGGGGGAAGAGGAAGGCCATGGGCAGGAAGAACGTGGACCAAACCCTGAGTGGTGCCTGCGTTTTCTCCTCTGCCCCTACCCGCTCTCTCCAGCCTGGGATCTGGCATCCGTGGCGCGGTGCCCTGGTCACGGACACGCGGCGACGCGTTCCTGGCCTCGCCGGCCCCTCGGATGACCGCCTTTGCTTGGTTCTGCAGTCGCTTCCCTGATGGAGCGAGACACGGTAAAGAAGCGCGCGGAGAGGCTGAGAAGGGGCGGGAGGACTCCTGGCAGCGCTCCCGAGCCCTTTGGCGCTCGTCGGCTTCCCTCCTGGCACCCGCCCTTGGATAGGGACTCTGAGGGTCTGAACGGGGGGAGGAGGGCGCCAGTATATGGAGGTTTAGGAGTGAGGCAACAGCGGGTAGGTTTGCGCCCCCGATGTTGGATCTCTGGGAAGAGGAACCTCTAGAGGCCCAGAACCTGAGGCTGGGTTAGCCATGGCTCTGCTCGAGTTCACCGGGGCTGGATGCCGGGTGCGGCGGGTGTGGAATGCCGCTCCCATCCTCTCCTCCCTATTTGGCTCTGCTGCCCCGTAGACTGGAGCGCTCGCCAGGGCGTCTTGCCGGCCAAGCTGGGAAACCATCCGAGGTGTGTCCCTGGCCCGCGCCTGGGCTGCAGGGGCGGACAAACCTTTCTTTCGAGGCCCCTCGTATCCGGGTTAGGGGCTTTCGGTTTTCAGAGCCCTTTGAAATCCTTTTTGTGCCCCACTGCCAACTCTCCACCGAGTGGTATCCGGAGGCATTCCCACCGTGGACTGACTTGTGGTTTTGCCTTATGCACCGTCCTCGCTTGTAAGCCCATCCCTGTCTGGAGCCCTAGGAGCGAATTACAGGACCAGAGCGCCAGGTCCAGGAGGGTGGCTTTATCCCCGCCGTCTCAATCGCGGGAGCCTCTTCCTTGGTATTCAGTAATAGGTCTGAGCTTGACAGCGTGCCATGCACACGGTGCTTACTCCTGAAGCGTGTCTGCCTGGCCCCATTGCTCTTTCCTGCATCCAATCCCTGACCGCTGAGAACACAGAGGAGCCACTGAGCTCCTTCGGTAGGTGCTAGGGAATGGTTCAGAACCGGACCATTTTACTCTTAAATGCCTCTTAGGAAGCATTTTTATAACTGCAGATAGACTTGGATATATAAAGCATTATTAAAAGGGAACTTGACCTTCAGTGAGATTGCAGCGGTGCTGAAGCTAATGCAAACCAGAGCACAGCGATACCCTTGGGCCGAGGTCAAGAATGTTCCTTCTTTTGACAGTTACTGATTTGCCCAACTGTAATTTACTCACTTCAAGTCTTTTCCATCTTGAGTATATCATTAAACCATTTCCGAAGCTCAGCAAACCTCTTCTTAGAGGGACGAGATGCAAATAAGGGGTTCTGCTATATCTCATTAAAAGTTCATACAGAGTTCAAACTTAGCCCTGTCAGGCTTGATTATCATAGGTCTAACTCCTGCCTTCCACTATTCCCCTAGCATGTGGCTCTTAGTGCCGTTATTGTTTAGCACTTTAAATCCTCACCTGCTGCTTCTGTTGAACTGTACCACTTATCTACTTGTTTAACTTTTCAGATGTGTATATTGTCTCCTCAACCAGATGACAGTTCCCCGATGGCAGAGACCATATTTATGCCTTACACTTAGTCTCCCTCAACAAACACACTACTCTGCATAGATCAGATATTCTACACATGTTTAAAGTACGGATGAGAGAACCCTCCAGGCAAACAGAAACCTTGAGTTTTTCCACTAAACATAACTAACAGCTAAAACGAGATAGTTATTTTCTTAAATGTTTAACATTTTTATAATGGGCAAGCCCAGTGTCTCTCAGACCTGAGAGTGCATCAGCATTACCTGGAGGTTTTCTAAAACAGATTGCTGTACCCACCCCCAGAATTTCTAATTTAATAGGTCCTGGGTGGGGCCCTAAACTTTGCATTGATAAGTTCCAGGTGATGTTGATGCTGCTGGTCTGGGGACTGACTGCCCCTTTCAGAGTTATCTGGCATGGACTTAGGTGAAAATAGACTATTGGGAGGTGTCTTCTTTTCTTCATTATTACTGAGGGGCAGTGGGGAGCATTTAATACTATTTTCACTGTAGAAAATTATTAGTGGGAAAAAGGTTATAAGAGTACCACTAACACTTTACCCACCATTCATCCTTGACACTGTCTTTTCCCAAATCTCTTTCCAACCTCAGACTCTCCTGAGCTGCAGTCCTTCTGGTGCAACTGGTGAACTTCACTTTGATGTCAGTTGGTGCTTAAAGCTCTTTCTGATCCAAAGCAAACTAGCCATAAAGTGGCTTTCCCATTCCTTGTTTTGTTCTTCTATCACTGTGCTTAACAGCACCAGTATCCATCCAGTATATAAGCTGGAAATCCTGGAACCATCTTCTCTTCTCCTTGCTGCACTTCCAATTGATCACCAAGTGTCATATGTGTGCCTCTTTCTGAAATGTTCCTCAGTGCTGTCCCTGGCATTCTTTCTCAGCAACTGTTTCTTCCTTATAGCTCCCCAATTAAATACTATGATTGTGTTTAAAATTTTGTAATTATTTAATGACTACTATCTTTGCTAGTTTGTAAGTTTCATTATAGCAGGGACTATGTCTGGGTTTTATTTTTAATATTTTAACTTTGTAGCCCCAGTATTTTGTATAGTTGGTACAAATGGTTGAAGGAAAGAAATAATGAGTTTCCATACCACTTTCTTAATTCAGGCTTCCTTTGAGTTGTGACATCTGTTTCAAAAGCTTTGCTGTCCCTTCGTCATTGAATGATCAAGTCACAAATCAACACTAAAGAACTTACTCATGTAACCAAATACTACTTGTTCCCCAAAAACCTATGGAAATAAAAAAATTAAAAAGAAAAGAAAAAAGAAACTCTGCAGTGTGGTCTGTAAGGCTTTTTACAAACTGCCTCAGTCTGCTTCTCCAGCCTCATCTTCATGAACCTCTCTCCATGAGACCTGATCCCGCATGTCTGTAACCACACAGCCTTTTCATATCGCTGAACTCTTACTCATGTGGCTCCCTTGTTTGGAATCACTGTCCTGACAAGTATTTAACACCTGGCAAACTTTGGTTTTCTAGTCCACCAGGTAGAATGAATTACTCCTTCATCTGTGCTCCTTCGGAGCACTGAGTATCCCTCCAGCATTGGAGAAGAACATGTATGTTCCCTCAATAACAATGCACACCACTGCTGTAGAGAATTGCCTAGTGTTGTAACTCTCTGTGAGCTCCTTGAGATTTATTCTTGTCACATGTGCATAATTGGCAGTGTTTAGTTCAAGGTGAAAATTCTACCTTTGGTAGACACCGGTCCTCTTCTGGACAGCTAAAGTGTTTTCACACACATCACTACCTCTTGGGAGTGATGCCATGCTCTGCAGGTCTGTGAGTGTATCCACTCACATATTACTGCCTTTTCTTTATAACGTGTATCTCTTTACTTCTCTCCATATAACTTCTCCCCACTTTTGTTTCTCAAACTCTGATACTTACTTGGACAATATCAGCTGTTCCTTGTCATTTATTTAACTGTAAGGTGACAAAATAAATATCACCTCATGTGAAAGTAATCTTAAAGCTAAGGCCTATGTCTTTTTGAAAACCTTCAACAAAGATCACCTGGGTTAATTTGCTACAGTATGAATTGTGTTTAAAAACATTCTTTGTAAAATCAGTGGAGTGTGTGTATAGGGTAGAGTGAGGTGGTTAAAAATTAAAACTAAACTCCAATAAATGACAAGTTGGTCTTACTGCCCTGGTAGAGAATGAAGAAAAGTTTGCATTTTCCAAAGGAAGCTAACAACCCTGAGTATCTTCTATAGTCCAGGCACAGGGCTTCTGTATATAACATCAGAATATGTTATATACATACATAACCTCAGGGAAACTGTGGATAAGCGGTGGGGGGGGGGTGGTCTACTGTACATATAAAAACACCATGTATGCCATAAATATATACATTTATTACCTGCACAAATATATACATTTATATACAATTAAAATTAAAACTAAACTCCAATAAATGACAAATTGATCTTACTGCCCTAGTGGAGAATGAAGAAAAGTTTGCATTTTCCAAAGGAAGCTAGTATCCCCTGGATATCTTCTATAGTCCTGCAACAGGGCTTCTGTATATAACATCATGTGATCCTTACTACATTCCTAGAAAACAATTATCATCTTTTTGTAAACTTAAAATACCTTCTCCCCCCATGAAAAAGAGATGCAGTGGTTAAGTAATTTTCCTAGATTCATACAACTGTGGCAGAATTGGAATTTGAAGCAAGGGTATTTTTTGATCCCAAGAGCATGATCTATTATGGCACACTATCTCCTAAACTAGATGTTGGGTTTCTTAGGATACAATCTGTTGTAGTATAAGTTGACCTCTTAGTAAATAGATATCAAATGTCAACAAATATTGTTAACTGAATATATGAATAATGAAAAAAACAAGTACCTGCAGGTTCTTCATTGTCTTGAGCCCTTCTCAGATTACCTGGAAAACATCTTCACTTTATGCTTTTAACTTTTGATTATCTGGGTAAACATGTCTTCTCTAAAATACTTTTGAAGTATATTTTTTTGCAGAGAGTGTGGCAAGCTCTTTGGTAATTTCTAACTGTAGTGAAAACTATCAGATGAAACAAAAAAATAGAATTCTTGACAAGCCTATAGTTATATGCTTTTATTTGTGGGCAGGGGAGAGGTAGTGAGGGTTAATGCGTACCAAAAAATAGAAAGAATGAATAAGACCTTCTGTTTGATAGCACAATAGGGTGACTATAGTCAATAGCAACTTAATTGTACATTTAAAAATAGCTTCAAGTGTATTCGGATTGTAACTCAAAGGATAAATGCTTGAGGGAATGGATACCTTAATGTAAAAAGCCTCTATAGGTATATAGGGGAAATGAGTTTTCTTCCAACTTCCTCTCTATGTGGGATTTGTGTTTCTCAGCATATTGAAATAGTTAGGGTGATCTTACTGCACAGACTGTTGAGCTGTGGATGAACTCTTTAATTTTCTTCCCCTTCCAGCTATAAGGGCCTGACTCTTCACTTTTGGGTGGAGGTAATGACAGCAGAGTTATACAGGAAGAAATAGAACACTCACAAAGATTTATTTTATATCAATAAATGAGAAGTGGAGTATGAGAGGTTTCAAAAAACATGGAGAGAAGCATATTGTAGTAGAAAGGCCCTGAGGTAGAAGGCCAAATAAAACCTTGGATCTGTTCTTGCTTTAATACAGTTTTGGGTAAAGTACAAGATCCTTCTAAGCTTCAAAAATTTGACCTGTGAAATGAATTGGTTGGATTAGATAAATGCACTTTTTAAGTGTGTCTAGGAGATATCCTCAACTTTATCTTACGATCCTTCTGTTGGCCTGTTTATTCAGGCTATCACACTTGTAATTTCCAATATATTAAAAAATATATGTTTAAAACAGAAGCAGATGAATAGAAAAGAGGGAAAACTCTTTGTGGCTCAAGCCCTTTCTGTCTCTGCCTAGACTTATTTCTCAGGGTTTGAGCAGTGTGCTGGCATATTTTTAGGGGAAGAAAAGAATGATAGACATTTATGCTGTCACCTTGACCACTTCAGGTTGTGTCTGTCTGGGAGACTGTTAGGCAGTGGATGTGAGCTCATAACTGGCATGTAAAGGTAGCAGTATACCAGGATTCAGATGTTATTCTTTCTTTTTAGGCTGGCTGTATAGTGAGAATAAAGGAGAAGTGATATTGAGTATGAATGATTGCTACAGAATCTGCTTTCTTGTTTTCTTTTGTGCATAGTGTGGATGAAGTAGGGGAAAGGGAAAAGTTTACAACTGATTGCTCATGAATATTCACTAGGTGACTCATTTGGGACCAAATAGTACACAGTGGTAAGGCTAGACTTACCTTCCTTGTAGATAATGGTTTGTTCCTTTTATGTAGCCTCCATAAACCTTAAGCCCCATAGGAGGATGAGTTGTTTTGTAAGGTGTTCTTGTCCCTCTAGGAGGCATTCTTTGACATTTAAGATTGAACCTGGGGCCCAACTCTGTAGGTACGTGTTTTGTTCATATTGGCTTTAATTTCTTAGAGAGCAGTCTCATGTCTTAATACTTAACTGTGTTGGAATAAATAGTACAGGACTTGACACATGGTGGGTTTACAGTAAATACTTGTTGATTAATGGAAGATTGGGTTACCAGAAACTGATGCTTGATGACACCATTGCTATGAATTTGAATTCCAGTATATGGACTTTTCTTTCTACTTTCATTGTTTTGGGTGGCCACAAATGATGGAGTTAGAACTTTCCCTTATGTAATAGAAGACATCTGTTACAAGGGGACTTCAGTGATAATCTGTGGATAAAATTTCCATCCTACTTTTAAGTATGAGTCACTTAAAGCGCCAGGCTTTTAAAGAGGGGGATAGTATCACAGACAGAAAGGTGAAATGGTGGTTATGGAGGCTGGGGGTGAGGGGTTGGTGAGATGTTGGTCAAAGGATACATAATTTTATTTAGGAGGAATAAATTCAAGAGATCTGTTGAACACCATGGCGACTATGGTTAATAATATATTGTATACTAGAAAATTGCTGAGAGATTTTTAAGTGTTTTTACCACAAAAAAGTGTGTGCATTTATAAATAGCTTGATTTAGCCATTCAACAATGTGTATAGTATCCTCCCTTATCCAAGGGGAATATGTTCCAAAACCCCAGTGGATGCCTGACCTGTGGGTAGTACCAAACCCTATATAAGTTGTTTTTCCTACATATGTGTATCATTCATTTTAATTTACAAATTAGACTATGAGACATTAGTCACAATAACTAATAATAGAACAGTTATAACAATATACTGTAATAAAAGTTATAAGAATGCATTCTATCTCTCAAATCTTATTGTACTATACTTTCCTGGGGTGACAGACCTCAGAAAGGGAAACTGTGGATAAGGGGGGTCTACTATCCATATAAAAACACCATGTATGCCATAAACATATACATGTATTACCTGTATAAATATATACATTATATACAGTTATTACCTGGCAATTAAAAACGTGTATATATAAAGGAGATAATGAAATTATCATTTGTCTATCAATTGAATAAATTGCTACACACACAAAGTAAAGGTGTATCTCCAAATGATTATCAATTTTTTTTTTTTTTAATATTTCAGGGATGTGTTTGTTCCTTTTCCACCAGTGCTCATCGCCATACCAAGTTTTATACAGATCCAGTAGAAGCTGTAAAAGACATCCCTGATGGTGCCACGGTTTTGGTTGGTGGTGAGTACTAACACTGTTTTCATGTTATGGTAATGTCCTTATGTTTTTAAATGAAGCAGGCAAATCACAATGACAAAGATGTATAAAAATGATAATTATTTTATTATGCATTATTTATTGTACATATTATAGTATCATCTATTTTATTAGTGTCTCCTTCCTAAAAGTTTAGCAAGGTTTAGCATTTAATATTTTACTTTCTCTGTGTGCGTGCGTGTGTGTGTGTATGTGTATTTGTGTGTTTCTGTTTTGAAAAACTGAAGCTTCAAAGTAGTCATGTTTTATTAATAGCTTTGAAAAAAATCCCTAGATCCCAATTTTTTAACTTAAAATGTTTGCATTAATCTCATAAGCTTACACCTTCAGAGACCCCGTAGACATGTATTGACCTCCCCCACTGCCAATTCTATTGCTGCTTCTTGTTTGGACTCTCAAGAGGGAGTTTCACTTTGTCACCCAGGCTAGAGTACAGTGGTGCGATCTCAGTTTACTGCAACCTCTGCCTCTCGGGTTCAAGCCATTCTCCTGCCTTAGCCTCCCAAGTAGCTGGGATAACAGGCACCCACCATCACTCCTGGCTAATTTTTGTATTTTTAGTAGAGATGGGGTTTCACCATGTTGGCCAGTCTGGTTTCAAACTCCTGACCTCTAGTCATCTGCCCACCTTGGCCTCCCAAAGCGCTGGGATTACAGGCGTGAGCCACCCACACCCAACTTGCTGCCTGCTTCTGATAAATAATATCAAGGATTATTTTTAGCATTGATCCCCACTCATTCAAGTAAGTCATTGAATGTTCATTTTAAACCCAATACAATTTGAGTAATCATGGAAAATATAAAGAAATGACAGTTTTGGGCTTAGGCTTCCAACTATGCAAAATCTACTCAGACATATTAACATTCTTGAAAAAGTTGTAGAAAAACTGATTTACAAAGCAGGAAAACAATAGATATATAGTTAAGTGCAAACTGAGGAATGAGTAGCCATATAAACTGGTTGCACTTGGCTTATACTTGTGGTTCAAAGACTGGGCAGTGATATGTGATATAATGGTGCAAAACATTTGGATACAGCTATATGACCATTTACTTAGCTGCTGAGATATATCTGTGTATTTTGCTTAGTAGATCTAATAATGTGCTTTGTTTTATTTCCCTTTTAAAAAGAATAACACACACTTCTCTGAAAGAACATTGTTACCCCCTTTACAAATTGTTTATTTTTTGGACTTAATATAGGTTTTGGGCTATGTGGAATTCCAGAGAATCTTATAGATGCTTTACTGAAAACTGGAGTAAAAGGACTAACTGCAGTCAGCAACAATGCAGGGTAAGTGTGCATTTTAAAAACAATTGGCTGGAGAGAAATGCCAATTCTCAATATTTAAACAGAGTTTATCAATGAAATGAAGTTTTCTCCTATTCACATGAGCAATATATCCAAGCATCAAAATCTAGTGTTTAACAAGGTCAAGAGGGGTGGTTACATTTATCCAAATGTTTTTGGTAACATCCTTCATAAGTAAAGCAGACTTGCTTCATCTAGTATAAAGATATAAATTAAGACTTTATATCTTAATGTGATGTGCTTTTATTTTTCTAAACTTAAAATTTATTGAAGTTAGAATATATATCTTCAAATTAAGTCTTGCATTTTAAAATTTAAACGTATTGTTTTATGTTATTTATTAGATCATTTATAAAGCAAGGTGGGCATCAATTTGAAATCTGTTTAAAGCCCTTTCTTTTAGCAATGCCATCATTCTAGATCATAAATAAAGGGATACCATTAATCACAAAAACATGGCTGGTCTTGGAAGGTGGATATGCAGCCAGCACTTAAGATAATAGGATTGCATATTACGGTGGTCAGAAATAAGCCATCATTTTAATAATGGCATGCACATTAAGGTACATTTAGCTATGTTAGGAAAAGCCATATTTTTATTTTTACAAAATGGTAAGTCATCAGCTCTCAACAATTAAAGACTTTAAGGATTTTACATTTTTAATCACCCAATTGGCATTTTAGCCAATTATAAAAGCAGTTTAGAATAAATAGTGTAGGTTATTTGGGAAATAAAACTGATGCTACTTTTTTGTGCCCATTTTTCCTTTTCTGAATCTGTTTCCTTCTGGGAGACTGTCCCTCCTCTTTCCTGTCTATCCACATCTCTCAGGATTAGACTTAAGTTATATATCCTCAAAGTATCCTTATCCAATTATAGAAACTTTTCTAGTCTTTATTGATCTTGCCCCTTTTTGAGTTCCTTTAGAGACTTTTAGCCTTTCTTTGTATGCTGAATTTTACTTATCTTTGATATATATGTATATTACATTACCAATCTCCTTTATTTACAGTAGTTATGTATTCCCTACTGTCCTGAGCCTGTAAGTCTGAGTCTCAGAGTTACTGTGTGTTGGAGGGGAATGGGATTGTAGAAATCATCTGTCCCTTGTTTAACTGACTTTTCAGATCATCTGAAAATAGAGAAGTAACTTGTTTATGACAACTCGATAATTCTTAAACATATCTTATGCCCTTTAATTTGACTTGATTATACATACTTTTGATTATCAGCACTTTCAGTTTTCCAGATAGCTTTATGCTTATAAGGGATCCTACAGATCAATATAAAATTCTTGATGCAGAATAGATGCTGTTATGTCAAAGGCTGAGAAATCTGATTATACATATGTACCTACACCTATAATTACTTGTGTGTGTGTGTGTGTGTGTGTATATATATATATATATATATATATATATATATATATATATTACTATACTAGTCAGGTATAATAGTTTTTTGAGGGCCCAATGGTCAGTCTATCACTCTAAAATGTCTGGTTCTGTACCAATGACTTTGAACCTCAAGATAAAGGCAGTGACCCCTCTGCTGTGCCCTTGTTCTTTGTTGAGGAAGTTGCAGCTCTGAAGGAGTTAATAATCAGATGTAGGCCATGAGCTGATTATGGACATTCCCTAGGATTTAGTTATTTTGTCTGGGAAGGGCTAACCAATTCCTGGGATGTATACTTGAACTTCTGTGCTCAGCTCATGAAAGATTTCATTTGTCTCATGTAACTACAGAAGTCCTCCCTTATTCGAGGGGCCTGTGTTCTGAAATCATGGCTAATACTCAACCCAATTGCTGTCAATGGGAATGTATTTCTGTTTGTCTTCCACCCACAAATTTAATGTCTTTTCCATCTTAACTAAGCTCTTATTATGCTCTGTGGCTATAACTTTTGCAGTTTGAGATATGACAGCAAAACTAGCAGATATTTTTCTCTTTCTTTGAAATTTAATGGATAAAAGATTCATTCTTACTTAGATCTTTCACCTAAAGGAAGCACTTTATGACCTCTTTCTGGCATATCCAAGTTGGCTGCACCACTACTCTTGTGCTTTGGGGCCATTATTAAGTAAGATAGGGACTACTTGAACACAAGCACAGCAAATACTGCAGCAATCTATCTGATCACCATCATGGCTACTAAGTGAAGAACAGGAGAGTAGTATATACAGTGTAGATATGCTGGACAAAGGGAGGATTCACACCCCGGGCAGGATGGAGTAGGATGATGATAGCTCATCTCGTTACTCAGAATGGTGCAAAACTTAAAACTTATGAATTTTATATGTCTGGAATTTTCCATTTAATATTTGTGGACTGCAGTTGACTGGGTAATTGAAACCACACAGAAAATGAAACTGCAGATTGGGTGGGGGGTGGGGAAATTACTGTACGTCATAAATTAGCCTTATATTTAAATGAAGCATTTTGTTTTTGGTACTCTTGATATATTAAATATAATTATCTAATCCAGATTTAAGTATGTCTAAAATGAAAAGTAAACAAAAGAAATACAACTTGGTAAGTGATCCCAACTTTATTTTTGTTTATCTTATTTTGACAAGAATTGCCAATTAATGAGATTTCAGAAAATCAGCAAATTAAATTTCAGATTCAGAGCATGAAAATATTTCCAGAACATTGTCTCTGATGCAGTATCTTTTTGCTTTATAATAATGTGTCTCATTAATGAATTCTTGGCCTTAGACTTTTTCTAGTCACCACAATGTTTGAAACCCAGGTTTGTTATGATGCAGGAAAAAGATCACATCTCTCTTTAGTATGCTAAAAAATGTTGGCTACTAAAGGAAAGCACCCATCTTTCTGAAGGTCTTATCAGCATTGTCTTTAGTATTAAAGAGCTATAAGATGGTTTAATATACATGTCTCTATTAGAAATGATATGTTCCCCATTTGCAAAAGATCACATCTATTTTTCTTTATCTTGTAAGCCTTTATAGGTAAGGGACTTGTCTTACTAATTTTTTATCATCAATGTCTGATAATAGGTAAGATATACACTTGCCAAATTTGGGTTGTAAAGTATGTGGCAAGAAACACTCTCATTGTAAGCTGACAGCATTTTCAAGACCTGAAGAACTGGTCAGGTAGTGAACCTGGGGCTAGCGTCTTATGCACTGCTTGATTGCTATGCCAGGATACTAGTCTAAAAACAAAGCAAAGCCCGTATAAACAATGATTCTCAGAGCTAACAAATGAATAAAGAGATGTGATCTCCAAATAGAGCCAACTTAAAATGGGTAATGGGTTGAAAAGCCAAAGAGATCCAGAAGACAGTAGTTAGAAAAATTCCCAAGTCAATCAATGTCCAACTGTATTCTGGCTTTACTATGGGCCTGTAGGAGTTTCAGATATTTTAAACTACAGAAAGTAAAATGGATCATATCTACCTTCATGAATTATTTTATTACAACTTTATTAGTCTGGGCCGTAGATGATATCAAACGTAATTGAATTTTCTGAGTGGTTGAGGAGTTTACCAAAGGGAGCCTTTTCAGTGGAATGGTCAGGGCTGAGGGAAAAACGAGTAATAAAGAACACTGGAATTTGTATTGGAGGGGTGCTGTTACCAGCCCCAGGTCTGAAGGAGTGAAGGGAGGGAGCTGTTACTAGGACCTGGAAGAAAGCTTTATGGAGGGGGTTATCCAATAGGCTGTAACTTCTCAGGGAGAGAGCCAGAGGAATATAAATCCCAACATTTTCCCCTCACCCACATCCTCTTGATGGTGCCTCCCATTGGGTGAACCCAGTCAGAGTGGCTGAACCCGATCAGAAGCCAGAGGGCAAGGGGACCCCTCAATTTAGTCTACAGGGCAGCCATCTGAGGTCCAGATGTTGGAGGGATGGTGAGGCCAGGAGAGGAAGAGAAGTGAGCCAAAAGGAGAATGGTTGGAGTGAGGTTGGGGACATCACATGGGACCTTGCAGGCCACTCTGGAGACCTTTAATTTTACTCTGAATGAAAGTACCATCACAAGGGTGTGAGCAAGAGCAGTGATATGTTCTGACTTACATTTTATATGGCTTGCTTTGGCTGCCATGTTGTGAGGGAGGGGAAGCAGGGAGGGTTTGCAGTACCCTGGCAAGATAGTGCAGAGTACCAAGGAGAGAGTGAGAAATGGCCAGATTTTGAATAGGCTTTGAAGGTGGAATCAGGATTTCCTGATAGATTCAATGTGGAGTTTGTGAGAGAAGTCAAAGATCGCTGCGTTAGTTTTGGGCTGAGGATCTGTAAGGTGAGCCTGCCATGAGGTGAGATGGGAAGGCTGCAGTGGAGTTGAATTTGGGGGAATAGAATTGTGGGGACCTAGCCAGGTACTAGGAGTAGGTTAAAAACTCAGAAGGCATTGTGTGCATTGAGAGTAATGGGGAGACAGCCCTTGAACAACGGAATCCTTAGGCATCTGGTGACCTCTAGCGGACAAATGTATTCTTAACTTGCAGGGCATTCTAGCTCAAAAGTACACTCTTGAAAATGCTTATGTTACTTAGGCATTAGTTTTCTTTTGAACCAAGTGAGAGTAAGTCATGCAGCTATTTCTTTTCTACCCATGGTGGATGGAAAATCTTATCAGATTCAGCATTTGAAGGCTAGGGGTGCAAAACAAGTTGAGTAGGAGGTTGACAGTTACCTGTTACCTAGACACTTTGAAGTGTTCATTGTGTCAGGAGTGCCGGGGGTAGGAAAGACGTTTGGAAATGAAATTCTGAGAATTGGGAAGGAATCAGCTGAGCTGGAATGGTCACTTGTCGGTGTGAGGAGTATGAGAGTGGAGAGTGGAATGAAGTTGGGAGAACAGGTGGCATCAGGAGAAATGTCAGTGGTTTGTCACATACTTAACACCTTTCCAGATCAAGTAAGTAGGCGTCACTAGTGCTTGTTAATTTCCCCCAACCAACTTTCTTTATATTCCATCACCAAAGCCAGAATTCTGGAGTGGGTCTGCAGCTTCATCAGGATGGGCAACAAGTCTTATGAATTATTTCCCCCAAAGACCCTCTTGATTTCTCCCTTCTCCATTCCCATTCCCACTGCTTTAGCTCAGACTCTCACTGTTGCTTGTTTGGACTACTTCGAGCCTCTTCACTGATATCCCGGCCTTTCATCTTTCAACCTTTCCAGCTAATCATACTGTTATATTTCCGCTTAAAACTTTTTACAGGGACTTCCTGTCTTTCAGGATGAAATCCCACAAGGCTGATCACAACTGGTCCTGCCTTCTCCCCTCCCACATGCTGTTGCCCTCAGTCCATACTCCAGGAACACTCAACATGTAGTTTCCTGAGTGCATCTTTGCGAAGCTGTCTATCTGTCTGTTTTTCTCTACACCTCCACCCCACACACTGTTCTCAAGATGTTTTCTTTTTTCCTATGTCTGTGTAAGTGCCACCTCCTGTAAGATTTTTTCTGCTATCTTTCTCCTCCCCAAAAGTTGGGTTCTCCATTTTCAGAATTATCACTATTTGTGCCTAATTCCCTTAGCATGTCTCTCCCTCTGTTGTAATTATAGGTTACGTGTTTATTTTCTCAGTTTCAAAGCTGCCCAGGACCAGGTCTTATTCATGATTGTAGCTCCAGAGCCTGACACAGGGATAGAATAAGCACTCAGTCAGGGAGTTTTAGATGAATTAACAAACCTGTGGTAGAATAAGCACTCAGTAACGGAGTTTCAGATGAATGAACTGTGTAGATGACACAAGCTCTGTAGGGAAGGAACCATCAGAGCACTAAAGGAATTAGGAGGGAGAGATTGTAAATAAAAACTTCTGTTTCTAGGAAGCACTCTGGTCCTTATCACTACATTTCTGTCGCTTAAAAGGCTTTCTTGAAGCATAGTATGGAGTAATATAGAAAAGTGAACATCTCATAAATACAGTTTGATGGAGTTTTACAAGCTGCACACCCATGTCATCAATGCCCAGATAGATAAATGGAACATGACCAGTACCCCAGGAAGCCCTCTTCCTGCTCCTTCCAGTCGCTGTTCTCTTCTCCCACTACCAATATTAATCGTTAGCCTTACTTTTGATCCTCATAGATTTGTTTTGTCTAATTTTGAACATCATATTAAAGGAATATTTCAGAGTATAATCTTGTGTCTGGCTTTAGCTCAACATTATTCTGTGAGATTCAACCGTTGTTACTAATGGTTATAGATGAGTCATTCTCACTGCTATACCCCACTTCATTATGTAGTATGCCACAATTATCTATTTTGCTGATGAGCATTTGGGAGGCTCCAATTTTGGCCATAATGAACAGTGCTGCTATGAATTTTCTTGCACATGTCTTGTGATGAACCTAAGTATGCATTTCTGTTGGTTATAGACCCAGAATGGAATTGCTGACCCATAGCATACGGATATATTGAACATTAGTAGGTACTAACAGTTTTTCCAAGGTGGTCATTTCAGTTTACATTCCCCTTGGCACATATGAGAGTTCTGATTGTTTCACATCTTTGTCGAGACTTGGTATTTTCTTCTTTTTTAGCCATCCCTTCATGTTTGTGGTGGTGTCTTATCATACTTTTTGCCATTAAAAGTGTTTTGCTACGAAAAATACTTCCCCATTAAAACAATTTCACCATTAAAAAATATTTCACCATTAAAAGATATTTCGCCATTAAAAATATTTCACCATTAAAAAATATTTCACCATTAAAAGATATTTCGCCATTAAAAATATTTCACCATTAAAAGATATTTCACCATTAAAAAATTTCACCATTAAAAAAAGCTTAAGGTCAAGTGTTCTTATCTTAGAAATGTTTTATTTCTCTAGTTGGTTACAATATTTCTGACTCTTGAATGGAAGATGATCTTCAGTCTTTAAGGTGACTGAAATGGAAAAATCATTCAGTTATCTATCTTGTTACATTGACTTCGCTTTAAATTCTAGGCATATTTTGCTTCGAAAAATAATAGAAATAAAGAAAGGCATAAACCTGGAGACCTTCACCCAATGAAAAAATAAAGTCAACACTGTGTATACCATTTCTAAGAATAAATTGAGTGCCAGCTTTAAAATAATAAAGATATTAAGCTATAGTATATATAATTTAACAGATACAGGATTATTGTTTCCACTTATACTCTTCACTGGCTTGTGATTAATTTTTTTTTTTTGCTTGTTTTTGTTAAGAATGTGTAAATCTTCTTGAGCAAAAGATTTATGATATAGGGAAAATGTTCATAGCTATTTATAATTTGGGTCCACATTTCAATGAGCATGTTAATCTCTCTTTTAAATACCAGAATGCCCCTCTCTCCTTTTTAGAAGAGAAAGAGCTTCTCCATCCAAATCTTCGTTTTGGGTCAGTATATTGCCACTGCGTTTATGTGTTCCTTCAAAGCATAGGACAAGAACCAATTCATCTCTTTGCTTATCTTCTAACTCAGAATCACTCTGCAGCCATGAAAATAACAAAAGGTGCGGGGTAAAACTGTAGGGTTGACATGGGTGGGAATATTGGCTGTATGTCCCTTACTGCCCAAGACCTTGCCCTGTGCATGCCCCGCTCCCACAAAAAAATAACTTAAACTTCTTGACTTAGTTTCCTCAACTGTAAAATAAAAGGGATAGCTACCTTGCAAAAGTTTTGGGGTTATGGGAGACTAAGAATGTGGATCAAATGCCTATAAGAAATGATTTATTTTTCTTTAAATTAACAAAGTTTTATCTCTTTAAAAAGATGTAGTAGTGTTCTGTTAGATGCTCTTTGGTAAGCTCCCTTCATTTTCCTTCTAGGGTTGACAATTTTGGTTTGGGGCTTTTGCTTCGGTCCAAGCAGATAAAACGCATGATCTCTTCATATGTGGGAGAAAATGCAGAATTTGAACGACAGTACTTATCTGGTGAATTAGAAGTGGAGCTGACACCACAGGTGAGAAAATTTGCTTTTCTTTTATAATACTAACTTACTTTAAAAATTCCTTTTTTCTCCGTGGAAATTTCTTTGTGCAAAAGAGGTAAGGCAGAAGGAATACTACTTTGCCAAACCAGGGAATTTTGTTTCTAACTCACACCTGTTGATTGCTGGAGGATTAATATTTTCTTCTACTGTGTACTGAAAAAGGAGATATTTCTAAAAGGTATCCAGGCTGCAAGATAAGATTTTAAGTTTGGTACTGTAATGTGTATTGTGCCAGAAGCATACAAAAGGATTTGCTGGAATGTTTGAGAATCATCCTAAAAAGTTAATTTATAGGAATTTATTTTTATTTTTATTTTTTGAGGAGGAGTCTCACTGTGTCACCCAGGGTGGAGTGCGGCGGTGTGATCTCGGCTCACTGCAAACTCCACCTCCCAAGTTCAAGCAATTCTCCTGCCTTAGCCTCCTGAGAAGCTGAGATTTGAGATTACAGGCATTTGCCACCACGCCCAGCTACTTTTGTTTTCTGTATTTTTAGTAGAGACGGGATTTCACCATGTTGGCCAGGCTGGTCTCGAACTCCTGACCTCAAATGAGCCGCCTGCCTTGGCCTCACAGGTGTAAGCCACCATGCCTCTCCAATTTCTATGAATTTTAGAACTAGAAATTTATGGGTGATCTGGTCTTGCTGAGACACTTCAGAGTGAAGCCCTTGAAAGGTGCATGTGACTATATCTGAGTAAGTGCTGGGATCAGAACCTAGATTCCCAGGGAACTGATGTTACTACAAAGCAAGCAGTTACTATAATTAATCTAGCAACTTTTCACTCATTTTCTATGTCATCTCTTAACTAATTGGAGTTATTCATAAAGAAAGGAAAACTTTCTGAAATCTTTAAGTAAAACGAGGGTCTACAGTTTGCTCTTCTTTCATTTTGACATGCTCTGCTCTCAGCTCTTGAACTGAGCCACTCCGCTTTATTTTAGTCAACAGAAAATATTGCCACTGACTTTGCCAAGTTGGTAATAACATAATTTAGTAGATTTTTAAAAAGTAGTAATGAAATCATGGTGTGTTTGTCTAGAAAGCACACATGGGAACTATTCTGAGGCTTGTGTTACCGTCACACCTGGTCACTCTATAGCACCGTTACCTGTACATACCATAGCATTGCACTGGGCTTGGTATTTACTCAATTTTCTCAGTTTTTTGAAAAAACAAAAACAAAAAAAACAAAGATGTCTTAGTCTGCTCAGGCTGCTATAACAAAATATCACAGACGGTGGCTTAAACAACAGAAGTTTCTCACAGTTCTGAAGGCTTGGAAGTCCTCCTTGGCTTGCAGATGGCCGACTTCTCACGGTTCTTGCATGGCGGAGAGCATGCATGCTCACTCTCTGGGCATCTCTTCTTGTAGGAACACTAATCATACCAGATCAGGGCCCAACCTTTTTGACTTCCTTCAACCTTGATGACCTCCTTATAGGCCCTATCTCAATACAGTCACATTGGTGACTAGGAATTCAACATATGAATTTTGGGGAGAACACAGTTCAGTCCATAGCAGTATTTTTCACATGGTAGGTTGAGATACAGTATTCTTTGGGTTGTGGAACTATTGAAAATTAACCTTTTGATTACCCTTGGTATCTTTTATGTTACTCCTTATTTCGTCAGAAAGTACATACATCGTTAATATATCATTTTTTTTTTACAGTTTTTCCTCAGGCTAAGAGAGGTCAGTGTCTCCTTCCCCAACTTAGTGGCCCATTAGTAAACACTGGCTCTGGCAGCTTATTTTGCAGCCTGAAGGCTAGGGGGAGGAGTATCGATGGTGGGGATCAGGAGTTCTTTGGTGGGTGAGGGTAAGGAGCTGGTGGCACCTACAGAAGGCCTATCTGCAGAAATAGTCCACTTTCAGGCCCTTACCTGGTATGATAGAAGGAGAGTATTCAGGGAGGGTATATATAAAACATATTTTAAGGCAAGGGGTAGTGTTATGGTAATTTTGATGATTTAATTTTTTGTAAATGTTACTAACTTCACAACACAAGGTAGAGTCATCTCTTTCCATTGGCTAGATAATCAGTTATCTGGAAGATTTTCGGTTATACCCCAAGTCTCTGTTTCCCCAGAATATTCCACCTACTTGAATGACTCAATGTCTCAAGTCCCAACTGTTAGTTTCTTTTTTGAGTTGAATACTTAGAGTCCTGTTAAAGTAGAAAATACTTTTTAAGGTTGGGACAATATGAACACATCATCATTAATACCATGAACCAATTCTTTTTTTTCTTAAAGAGGCAGATCTCATTATGTTGCCCAGGCTGGACTCAAACTCCTGGCCTCAAGTGATCCTTCACCTCCCAAAGCACTGGGATTTACAGGCATGAGCCATGGTGTCCAGCCCCAATTTTTAACTACTGACTAGCCAGTCAGTTTTCTAGTAAGACTGTCGTAACAAGTCTGTCACAGTAGGCGTCAAGGTTAGGAAGGGTGTCAAGGTTCAGGGCCAGAGTTGATTCCTTAGGGAAAACCTGGGTAGAAAAACAGTTGAGAGTGAGAGAGTTAGGGAAACTAGTCTTGAAATCACTGGTACCTAGGAAGAAGAGTCACCCATTGGAAAGATGATGATCAAAAGAAGATACAAAGTAACTTTGCTTGCAGCTGTTTCTACTCTTAAACAATTTGACATACTCTTGGCTTTTAAAAACCAATTTACCAGTATGCTGTATTTTTCACTTTGTTTTTTTTCTTAGACAATTTGTAGATAAAAATATTTATGAAAATGGTTTAAAATAAGCTCTAAAATTTAAACACTTTACATTATTAACTTGAATAAAATTTAGGCCATACCAACATAGATCATGAAATAAAACAAAATTTAACTGCATTACTTAATATATATAACTAAAGTTTCATAATTCAGATTTTAAAATTGACTTAGAATATCAAAAATAGACACATTTAAATGTGTCAAGAGATCATTGGGAGGTATGGAAGCTCAAAGCATGACTATACAAATAAGCGGTTACATTTTGAATGTGGATTTAGAATGGATCTAGAGGGGCAGTAACTTCTTAAAATTGATCTTCTAGCATACAATATTAGTGAAATACGCTAATGTACAATGCTAGCTACTTTTTAGAATTATAAGCCTCTAGAGAGTAGGAACCACGTCTAAATGTTTGTATCCACATAGAGAAGTGTGCTTAGTGAACTTATGGGGTGTTGGTTGCTCACTTGCAGGGCACACTTGCAGAGAGGATCCGTGCAGGTGGGGCTGGAGTTCCTGCATTTTACACCCCAACAGGGTATGGGACCCTGGTACAAGAAGGAGGATCGCCCATCAAATACAACAAAGATGGCAGTGTTGCCATTGCCAGTAAGCCAAGAGAGGTAAGAAACACTCTTAACCAGATTATACCAGGATCCCTCTTTCCATGTGGCATTTTGGGTGGATCATTGGGCAAATAAGTGTAAAATTACCTCTATGTGAGAAAAAGCACTCATTCATTTTCATAAATAGGTGAAATTTCTAGCTAAATCTGGGCATCCACTAGCATTTAAAATCACATAGAGAAACTAGAATAAAAAGAAGGAAAAAATGGTGTAATCCACATATGGTGTACTAGTCAAGGTTAGTTACTTGAACTGATTTTATGGTAGGCTTTAACAAATTGAGAAACAGTTATACTTGCTGATTATGCTTATATGGAAAATAAAGTAGTTGTGGTATGCATGCTAGCAAACTCTTTATGCTCAGGCCCTTCCTAAAGTGACTGTAGGAAGAAAAAACAAGGAAATAATATGTTTGTCTGAAACCTTGAAAGGAACTGTTATGATAGAATAGAGAGTTTATATGATCACTATTTATTTTGTATCTTGGACACATTTGAGCTTTTGATGGAATAACCTACTTCTATTTAAAGTGCTGAGTAGGATGGGGTACATTTATCGTAGCCATATTATAGAAGAGTAGAATTTCAGATAAAGGTATTTGAGATGCTCAGATTGGAGAAAATTTCAAAATTACACTGGCCAGTATTTCATTACGGTATTTTTTAGTATCTTTCCGTTTTCCTGTCCAGATGGCCGAAGAAAGTTAACACAGGTTGCAGAAATGCTGTAGTCATCTCTGGGGAAGTGAACGTAGTAAATCAGGGGATCTCTTATCACTTTTCTGCATATGGGGATGCTGGCTGTGCCCCTCCCATTCCTAGGAACGATCAGAGGGAAGATTGGATGTCACCGAATATGTCCTTTGATGTTCAGTGTTGGTCTCCAGCTGCATCTTCCATCTGGAGACATCTTTCTGTTGAGAGTGATCTATGTGGATTCAAAGCTTTTATTAATGTGTTTTTTAGATTCTGGATATTAGCCCTTCGTCCGATGAGTAGGTTGCGAAAATTTTCTCCCATTTTGTAGGTTGCCTGTTCACTCTGATGGTAGTTTCTTTTGCTGTGCAGAAGCTCTTGAGTTTAATTAGATCCCATTTGTCAATTTTGGCTTTTGTTGCCATTGCTTTTGGTGTTTTAAACATGAAGTCCTTGCCTATGCCTATGTCCTGAATGGTAATGCCTAGGTTTTCTTCTAGAGGTTTTATGGTTTTAGGTCTAACGTTTAAGTCTTTAATCCATCTTGAATTGATTTTTGTATAAGGTGTAAGGAAGGGATCCAGTTTCAGCTTTGTACATATGGCTAGCCAGTTTTCCCAGCACCATTTATTAAATAGGGAATCCTTTCCCCATTTCTTGTTTTTCTCAGGTTTGTCAAAAATCAGATAGTTGTAGATATGCGGCGTTATTTCTGAGGGCTCTGTTCTGTTCCATTGATCTATATCTCTGTTTTGGTACCAGTACCATGCTGTTTTGGTTACTGTAGCCTTGTAGTATAGTTTGAAGTCAGGTAGTGTGATGCCTCCGGCTTTGTTCTTTTGGCTTAGGATTGACTTGGCGATGCAGGCTCTTTTTTTGTTCCATATGAACTTTAAAGTAGTTTGTTCCAATTCTGTGAAGAAAGTCATTGGTAGCTTGATGGGGATGGCATTGAATCTGTAAATTACCTTGGGCAGTATGGCCATTTTCACGATATTGATTCTTCCTACCCATGAGCATGGAATATTCTTCCATTTGTTTGTATCCTCTTTTATTTCCTTGAGCAGTGGTTTGCAGTTCTCCTTGAAGAGGTCCTTCACATCCCTTGTAAAAGTTGGATTCCTAGGTATGTTATTCTCTTTGAAGCAATTGTGAATGGGAGTTCACTCATGATTTGGCTCTCTGTCTGTTGTTGGTGTATAAGAATGCTTGTGATTTTTGTACATTGATTTTGTATCCTGAGACTTTGCTGAAGTTGCTTATCAGCTTAAGGAGATTTTGGGCTGAGACAGTGGGGTTTTCTAGATATACAATCATGTTGTCTGCAAACAGGGACAATTTGACTTCCTCTTTTCCTAATTGAATACCCTTTATTTCCTTCTCCTGCCTAATTGCCCTGGCCAGAACTTCCAACACTATGTTGAATAGGAGTGGTGAGAGAGGGCATCCCTGTCTTGTGCCAGTTTTCAAAGGGAATGCTTCCAGTTTTTGCCCATCCAGTATGATATTGGCTGTGGGTTTGTCATAGATAGCTCTTATTATTTTGAAATACGTCCCATCAATACCTAATTTATTGAGAGTTTTTAGCATGAAGTGTTGTTGAATTTTGTCAAAGGTCTTTTCTGCATCTATTGAGATAATCATGTGGTTTTTGTCTTTGGTTCTGTTTATATGCTGGATTACATTTATTGATTTGTGTATATTGAACCAGCCTTGCATCCCAGGGATGAAGCCCACTTGATCATGGTGGATAAGCTTTTTGATGTGCTGCTGGATTTGGTTTGCCAGTATTTTATTGAGGATTTTTGCATCAATGTTCATCAAGGATATTGGTCTAAAATTCTCTTTTTTGCTTGTGTCTCTGCCAGGCTTTGGTATCAGGATGATGCTGGCCTCATAAAATGAGTTAGGGAGGATTCCCTCTTTTTCTATTGATTGGAATAGTTTCAGAAGGAATGGTACCAGTTCCTCCTTGTACCTCTGGTAGGATTCAGCTGTGAATCCATCTGGTCCTGGACTGTTTTTGGTTGGTAATCTAGATCGTGTTATTGGTCTCCTGGTTTAGTCTTGGGAGAGTGTATGTGTCGAGGAATTTATCCATTTCTTCTAGATTTTCTAGTTTATTTGCGTAGAGGTGTTTGTAGTATTCTCTGATGGTAGTTTGTATTTCTGTGGGATCGGTGGTGATATCCCCTTTATCATTTTTTATTGCGTCTATTTGATTCTTCTCTCTTTTTTTCTTTATTAGTCTTGCTAGCGGTCTATCAGTTTTGTTGATCCTTTCAAAAACAAATTTACAAGAAAAAAACAAACAACCCCATCAAAAGGACATGAACAGACACTTCTCAAAAGAAGACATTTATGCAGCCAAAAAACATGAAAAAATGCTCACCATCACTGGCCATCAGAGAAATGCAAATCAAAACCACAATGAGATACCATCTCCCACCAGTTAGAATGGCAATCATTAAAAAGTCAGGAAACAACCAGTGCTGGAGAGGATGTGGAGAAATAGGAACACTTTTACACTGTTGGTGGGACTACAAACTAGTTCAACCCTTGTGGAAGTCAGTGTGGCGATTCCTCAGGGATCTAGAACTAGAAATACCATTTGACCCAGCCATCCCATTACTGGGTATATACCCAAAGGATTATAAATCATGCTGCTTTAAAGACACGTGCACACGTATGTTTATTGCAGCATTATTCACAATAGCAAAGACTTGGAACCAACCCAAATGTCCAACAATGATAGACTGGATTAACAAAATGTGGCACATATACACCACGGAATACTATGTAGCCATAAAAAATGATGAGTTCATGTCCTTTGTAGGGACATGGATGAAATTGGAAACCATCATTCTCAGTAAACTATCGCAAGAACAAAAAACCAAACACTGCATATTCTCACTCATAGGTGGGAATTGAACAAATGAGAACACATGGACACAGGAAGGGGAACATCACACTCTGGGGACTGTTGTGGGGTGGGGGGAGGGGGGAGGGATAGCATTGGGAGATATACCTAATGTTAGATGACGAGTTAGTGGGTGCAGCACACCAGCATGGCACATGTATACATATGTAACTAACCTGCACATTGTGCACATGTACCCTAAAACTTAAAGTATAATAATAATAAATAAATAAATAAAGAGAAGACTTCTGGATTGGAAGGCAGAAAATGAGTGTAATTAGGGAGGGAATGCAGGGGGATTTAAACTGAATATTAATGTTCTATTTCTTAAGCTGGTGTTATAAAAATGTATAAGTACTCTATATATTTTTAAAATGCTACATAAACATTTTGCATATTTTTATATGATAAATTTTACATTAAAATATTTTAAGATAAAAAATATGTTTTTTATGTTTGATCTTTTTCCTTTACTGTCTAAATAAGTTTAAAAGGCTTCTTGACAAAGTAAAAGACAGGAGCCTAATTATTAAAATGAACTGTAGTAGTATCTCATAAAGGTTCCCAGAAAACTTGTGATAAATACTTTGATAGCTTGCTAGAAGTTGAAAAATTAATTCACCTCGGGAAAATATGAGACTAAAATATTTCTTAGGTTCATTTCTGCCTGGAATCAGGTGCCTCAAACTCGTAGTTTTTAAATTTTGTCTGAATTCCCTAGGAATATGACAGATAATTTATTTCTTAATTCTTAGTACTTTTTTTTTTTAAAGCAGGAAAAAGTGAGTTAATTTCTAAATTAGTGTTATTTATTGAGGTCCTACTCTTTGCCAAGCCCTGGTCTAAGCACTGTGGTAAAATGATCTAGATCAAGTCCTCCTGCTAGTGGAGGAACTGACAATGAATGAATAAATGCATAATGTCTATAGTGGAAGTACTGTGAAGACAAATCAAGTAGATTAACGGCAAAGAGAATTAATTATCATTGGCCAGGCAGCTGATATTCCAGACTGGTGGCCAGGGAGAGCTTCTTTGGGGAGGTGACACTTGGTAGAGACCTGAATAAGGTAGGAGAACGAGGCAAGTGGAGATAAGAGGGTTTGTGCTCTGTTCAGAAGGAAGAGTAAGTACAAGGTGCTGAGGCAGCTACAGGCTTGCCGTGTTTGGGGAACAGGAGGGTGGTGAGGCTGGAACAGCACGTGAGGCAGAGAGTGATAGGGATGGAGATTGAAGAGAGGCAGGAGCCAAATTCATGCAAAGTTTGAATTTTATGGAACGCAATGGGAAGCCTATGGAGTTTTGAATAAGGGTGAGAGTGATGTAATTTGAGTTGTCTTTTGTAACTATCACTGTGGCTGCTGGGGTGGTGATTCTTTTTTTTTTTTTTTTTTTTTTTTTTTGCTAGGAAGCCAAGAGCAGAAGCAGCGAGAGAGGGTTTAGGAGGCTGTTGTGTTAATTTAGGAGGGAATGGAAGGTGGCTAGACCAAGGTGGTAACAGTGGAGTTTGAGAGAAGTGGTTGAAATTGGTGTTATGTTCATGGTAGAGCCAACAGGATTTACTGGTAGATAAGTAAGGGGTGTAAGAGGAGTCAAGCATACTGTGTAAGATGAGTGAAGCACAGGCCTTATCAACGAGCTCTGTTTGGAACATGGTACATTGGAGATATTCATTAGACTCCAAGAGGAGGTTCTTAGTGAACGTCATATCAGGGGAGAGTCTAGAGCCAGGATAGAGACTTTGGAGGCATCAGCATATAGTATTTAAATCTGTATACTAGGTGAGTGTCTAGGGGCTGAG
Organism: Pan troglodytes; assembly: GCF_028858775.2. Classification (NCBI taxonomy): domain Eukaryota; kingdom Metazoa; phylum Chordata; class Mammalia; order Primates; family Hominidae; genus Pan; species Pan troglodytes. The sequence continues at coordinate 70,973,314 of NC_072402.2, forward strand.
TGCAGAGCACCTCGTTGACATTTAGAAATTGGGAAGAGAAGGAGCAGCAAAGAGAAATGGGAAAGAGTGATTATTAAGTAAAGAAGAAACCCAGGGGCATCTGGCAATTTGAAAGAGAAGGGAAATTTTAAAAAGAAAGGAATGATCAACTGAGTGTGAAGAGGTTGGTAATACAGGGCCTGGAATTGAATCATTGGATTTGCAAAAACAGAGGTCATTGACAACTTTAAGGATTATTCCTTTTTGGAATAGAGGGGATGAAAATCTCATTAGATTCAAGAAAGAACCAAAAAGTGAGGAAGTGGTGACTACGAAATGTAGAATTCTTTCAAGAGAGTATAATAGCTAGTTTGACAAAACCAACTCCTTCCCCATTTTTAAATTTCAGTAAAACTAACACTCAGCAACAGCTGGTATGTAGACACATCAGAAAATTATGTAACTAGAATATAAAAGAAGCCTATTTATTGACTTTGCCTTGCATTTGCATATATTTACCCCAGTTTTCTAGATCTGTATGTAAAACACTCAACTATCATTGTTGGTATTTACCGTGATTTTTGAAATACATAAGCCGTTCCAAAATAACTTTGTATATTGATATGTGGCTCAGAAATATCTTTCATATAATTTATCTTAGTTCCTATAGTAAGATCCTCATTCATCAGTTATTCCCTAAGTGCATTAATCTTTTTTCTAGCAGGCAACTTGGTTAATGTCTTTAAAGTAGCCTTTATTTAAGAAAGGTTTTGTTTCAAACCATAGTTGAAATAATGTACCAAAATTTTCTATAGCAGCTTTTTGTAAAACGCACTTAGTCTGTTTTTCCACTAGGGGGTGCAGTAGGGATGAGAATGGAGTTCTACATTCACATGGCTCCATTTTGTGCAGTGCTGGAGTGTGGCAATGGATGCTTGTTTTAATTCCCGGAAATAAACCGTCAAGAATAAAAGAACATGATGGCAAGACAGTTTTGCTTTATGTTCTTCCCTCCAAAATTGGTAGTATAATTAAAAGGCAATAAACATAAATAAAAATCAATAGCATTCCCTAGACCAGTAATGTCAGAAGAGTAGATAGGAGCAAATGTAACATTCACAGTAGCAAGAGAAACCACTAAGTACCTATAAATAAACCTAAGAAAAAAATATAAAGCTTTTATGGAGAAAATAATAAAACTATTGAAGGAGGTCGAAGAAAACCTCAGTAAATGGAGACATATACTATGCTCATGGGTGGGAAGATAGGGCATGTTGGTTTTCTCCAAATTTACTGATTCTGTGAATCCCATTTAAAATCTCAACAGGTGATATAGGTTATTGAGGATAGCTGAATGACAGATTTTTGTAACTATTTTATGTAGGAAAACAATACATAGACCATTTTATGCAAACTGTTTTTTCAGGGGAGAGGGAAAGAAGGACTATTTTTCACATTCAATATACAACCTGTACATACAAATAGTAAAATGAAAATAGTCTATCCCTCAGGCCATAGAACTTTCAGTTCCTCAAATGCACAAATTTTCTTTTGTCACTGGACCTTTGCTTGTCTGTTTCCTTAGCTCCCCTTAGACCACTTTGACTAAGTCCTGCTTGCCTAACACTGCTTATCTTTGAAGTCTCTGGGATGCTTTTCCCTCTGAGAAATTTTCCCTCAGTAGGCTTATATCCTTATTATCTATCTCTATCAGAGTGCCTCTATCACAATCAAGACCTATGCAAATACCTGACGATGCCTTCTCCCTCTTCTGCAGGTGAGGGAGTTCAATGGTCAGCACTTTATTTTGGAGGAAGCAATTACAGGGGATTTTGCTTTGGTGAAAGCCTGGAAGGCGGACCGAGCAGGAAACGTGATTTTCAGGTATTGTGATAGTTTTAAAAACACTCATGCATATCAGCAACTCTAAAAATGGACATCAGAGTGAATTTGGAATTTAAAAATGTATTTTTGAAATGGCCCAAAATCATACATGCCCATGTGTATTGCACATATATAGGTGTGTGCAGGGCTGCTGGTATGTCCACTTGTGGGAGTCTGTTTAGACTGGTTGATATCTATGTTGCACTGCTTGTTAAATATTTGGATCTATATGCCCTTTTATATAGGCACATGCAGTTGTTTTTCTCCTTGTGTATTTCAGTTGCCAAGACCAGTTACATGCTTAGAAAATGTGACATCATACAATTTTATTTAATTGATGTTGTAATTTACATGTATTGTCTTAAAATGTCAAAGCTAATTTGATACTCTGGAAAGACACTGCTAATAATCATTGGGGTCAGTCCTTCAGTCCTTTTGGTGTCTTCTAGGAAATGCTTACAAGGGTTCTATCTGAAAAATGGATTAACCTTTATAATACTGAATTTTCAATCCTCTCAGCCACAGACTTTATAGATTTTAAAATCTTTTGGTTATTCTAAGCATACTAAGTATTTATATCTTGGATTTATAGATTTATATAGTTGTTTTTTGAGGATTATGAAACCTTTGAGTGTACACTTAAGAGTTTTCCAAACTGTTTGATCTTGAAGACTTTACCTATCAGATTACAGAAATCATTGTTTTTGCTCATTTATCATTTGCTGCTTTCGATTAACAATTTTTAAATCTTTAGCAAATGCAGCTTTGGTGCAATTACAATTAAGTTCTCAGTGATACTCTCATATCACTTTTTATTTCTGAAGGACTTATGTGATATTAATGCTCTTTGATTTCTTTAATTTAGCCAGTTTTTTAAAGTACAACTAATTTTGGCAATAACAGGAGTAATTTTACATCATCTTTACCTTATTTGACACGTTTGTGTAATATTTACACGTTTAGTTGCTTTTTAAAAAAGATTAACAAAATTGTATACTACCAAACAGAAAGGAATTATTGAAAATATTCCCATGTTTATTCTGCACTGCAGTGCCTGGCTCTGGTATTTGAAGGCTGCACAAGGGCTATTCTGGGCACTGACTTTATGCTGGTGGTTAATGAATTCGGGTGTGAAATGAAAGCTTGCATCACCAATGGTCAAGTGACCTTAGGACTAACTTCATATTTAGTGGGACAGCTGGAACAGAAGTCTGTCTAGGTTATTCAAGTGGGGGACTTGGGACTCCTTTGCCTCTGACCATTCTGCCCTTGGAGCTTTTGATGCCTGGATGTCTGGTGGAATCTAACCCAGCAACTTGTGAAAGTTCACGAGGGCTCCTTTCTCAAGGATGCTCCTATTCCTGTACTCATTCTTCAATCTGAGCAAAAGAAATATTGGTGGCTCAAAAGAGCTAGTAAAACATAGCTGTGACTTACTTCCTTTTACCAAAGAAATTCTGCCATCAACGTATATTCCCAGAGACAAAAAATATGTTTTAATTTTTACCATTAGGGGAACTGTATTGAGGAACATCAGAGTGCAAAACCATCGGCAAAATTGGCACCTGCTAGAAATTTTTACACCTCGGGGTCTGATGTGGGTGTTATACTTCCAAAAACTTCATCAGAAAATGATTCTCCAGAATGATCTTTATAGGTGACTCACAGATTATCAATGAATGTTTCATTTAGTTTCAGCAATAGGCTTCTCTTCAATAGAGAATGTAATTACTGTACCTTCTCATGTGAAGCATTTGCTACTTTTCCTTTCTTAATATTTTAATGAAAGCAAGTGGTTGAATGAAATATTTAACTAATAGGGACAAAGCATACTTGTTAAAAGATTAAGGGAAATTAACTTCAAATAAGATAGATTTATTAATATTCCTTTTTTTGTTGTAGCTATATGTTGAATGTGAAAAATAGTTCCTCTTTCCCTCAATCCTGTTCAAAACAAAACTATATACATTGAATAAAGTAGTTATGATTTTTAAAATTTATGAGATATTTATGAAACTTTATTAATGGAAAATATGATACACTCTTTTTGGAAAGATTCTTAGATTCTTAGTTCATAGAAATTCTAATCTATAAAACCTTAAAGGTGACAGAGATGCTTATTTTTCGTCTTTTCCTCCCCACTTTCTTATCTCCTCCACCCCTGTAGGAAAAGTGCAAGGAATTTCAACTTGCCAATGTGCAAAGCTGCAGAAACCACAGTGGTAGAGGTAAGAGGTTATTTTTGAATTCTTGGTGTTAATTATTTAACTTGATGTTAAGTATTAATTCAAGAAAAAGTACCACAGTTCATTTGTTTTCTGGATAACAATGACAGCTTTTTTTTTGTTTTGGAAATGGATCCATTCTATCTAAATATATAATAGTTAAAATTTTGCTGTAACTTCAGCTTTCTGGTTAGATAGGGTCTCACTAGAATGCTCTCTTTGGGAATCAAGCAATGGGACCAGCTTATAAAAGTCTTTTGATCCTTAAATGAAATAGATCTCCTTGAATGAAATCCCAAGATGAATTTATGTATGTGGAATCCCTGGAAAACAGTAAATGTGTCAGAAGAAGTTCATGATCTTACTGTGATAGATTTTGTGATTTCTTTAAGGGAAGAGCATTGCACATATAACTACTTTGATGTGGTTCAATTCAGAGCAAATTCAGGCACTGACTGTCCTTTGGGTATCTCAGTGTTTGGAAGGGGCTTGGATAATTCTGCAGCCTTTCCAGGCTTAAGGACCCAGGGCAGAAACAGGGGCTTATACCAAAACCGTGCCATTTTGGTTGTAACATATTGAACCTCAAAGAAGACTTCAAATGGTTCTTAACTTGAGGCTTTGAGGATCAACTTGGAACTCAATTTTCGTGGGAGTTTGAGGTAGTTTTTCCTTGGGAGGGCTTTATAGGACCCCTATTGGGATCTGGAATTGAAAATACATAGGTTCCTGATTGATTTTTCTCATGATGGCAGGTGTTGTATGTGGTATCTTTTGATTCATTTTTACAAGGCCAAGATAATGTTTCATGAAGTCAGTACAGTGTATTTTGAAACAATCAAATGTTAGAGTTTTGTTCCTTTGTTGGAAAATGAAGTGTGCTATTTTTAAATTGCTGAAGTATATGTTACTTTCAACCGAGGCATGGTGGTTTCTTTTGCAATGGCTTTACATTTTCTGAATTTAAAATGTATAGTGTGGCTTACACTTTCTGTGTAACCTGTCTTTAATTTATTCATCCATCTTAATGACCTGTCCGTGGCACACAACTATAGCATTACTGAAAAAAGGCCTACAGCATAGCTTAAAATAATCTATAGTTTTACACCCTGTTGACTTCCTGTATTTCTGTAAAACTGTCAGAAACCAGTATTTCTTTCCAGAGTACAGAGGGGCGTTATGCATTATCCTGGGTGAAGTTCTCTTTAAAATTTTTCCTGTTATAATCTGGTTCTTTTCAGTTCATCTCATTTCTTACAAGAGCAGAAAATAACCTTGTGTTGAAGAATTATTGCAGGTATTAGGAAAGAGAGGCTCTCTTTTGGCCTAAGGAGAGAAAATCCTTTAACTAAGCCTGCAAATGTAATAAAGGCTGCCCTCCTGTGTCCCGGAACAGACATCTCTGATGGATCACAGAATGCTTTCCTGGTAGGCTGAGACACACATTAGGGTCTCTTTCAATACAGTAATGTGCGCAACCACTCCTAATTCACTACACTCTCCAGTATGGTAGCCACTAGCCACATGTGACTTATAAAATTAAAATTATGGCACAGTGGCTCAGGCCTAATTTATCCCAGCACTTTGGAAGGCTGAGGCAGGTGGATCGCTTGAGCCTAGATGTTCAAGGGCAACATGGTGAAACCCTGTGTCTACAAAAAATTACAAAAAATTAGCCAGACGTGGTGGCATGTGCCTAAGTCCCAGCTACCCAGGAGCTGAGGTCTGAGGATCGCCTGAGTCCAGGAGGTCAAGGCTGCAGTGAGCTGTGACTGTGTCACTGTGCTCCAGCCTGGGCCACACAGTGAGACCCTGTCTCAAAAAAAAAAAAAAAAAAAAATTGACTGAGAAATTGAATTTACCTTTATACTAGTCCCATATCAAGCAAAGCTACATGTGGCTAGTGATTACTGTATTGATCAGCACAAGTAAACATTATCATTGCAGGAAGTTTTATTGGACAAAGCTGGATTAGAAGGATCAAGAATAATCTGTTATACTAGTTCAGGAACATAAGCAAAACAGCTCTTTGGACTATAGGATTATTGTAAGCCTACCCCTGACACCTGTTCATAGTAGAAACATATAGTATACATAGTAGAAACATGACCATAGATTGAATTGTAAGAACTGTGCTCTCAAAAGTGGAAAATAATTTGGAATTGGGGTTAGTGCCTAGATTGGGCATTTTCTGATGTGAAACTCTGTTTTGGCTTTGTGACTTGTATTTTGAGTCCAGTGAGTACCCTGGACCTCCAGCCCCCTGTTCTGTGCTATACCCTATGCACTCCGTTACCTGCGCTGGCCTCCAGGTTGCTATGACTTTTCAAGCCCTATCTTGCTTTCTTTGATGGGGGTCATAGTGGGATGGATGATTATAAGCTGGTCTCTGAAGTGCAACATTTAAGAGGAATCTTCAGGGATCATTAAGTTAACTGCATATTCTTCTGCATGCAAAATGCTAATAATGTTAGCTACTATTCAGGCATTTATGATATATCAGTCACTACCGTATTCCTTATGTGCATTATTTTAAATTCTCACAATAGTCCTATGAGATAGGAATAATAATTATCTTTATTTTAGAGATGATGACTTTAAGGCATAGAGAGGTTAAGTTATATACCCAATGTCACACAGCTTAGGTGGAACCAGGAGAGACCCACAGAGAAACTGATTCCAGGCTGTCTACTCTTTTCCATTATGTTATGAAATGCTTCCATGTTATCTATCAATGGATGCTTTAAACTCTTGGAAGATATTGAATCTCCAGAAGTAGTCCATTTCATTGCTATTAGATACAAGCAAATAAGGAGTTTTTTTTTTTGCCCAGCTTATTTTTCTATCCCAGACCTTCCTTGACAATTATTTCAATTGTAGTCTTTTTGTTGTTGTTGTTCTAGTACCATCTACCTTAGAGATGTCTTTGAGAAAGGCATCATCCTGTGTTCAGTGGCCCCGTGCATTCATTCAGTCTTTCTCTTGGACTCTTTTCATTCGATTGTCTAGCCTCTTTGACCTTTAAGCTTTTTACATATTTCTCTAAATGTGGTGACTGAATGTCTGTTCTAGTACTATAGTATCTTAAGCAGTGGGAGGCATAACAGTGTGACTACACGCTATATAACATAGTCAACGGCGTCTTTTTTTTTTTTTTTTTCTTAAATAAAGAACTCTTAGCTCATCTCCTTTTTTTGAATTGTGGAATCTGGATTAGAGCTTGTCTCCTAAAGCTCTGTGCCAGCATCTTCCCACTCCACAATGCTGCATCTTCTCAACCTTTCTTCTCCCTGGTGATTTGAGTTTTGACTTGAGTTTTAAAGAGGATAGAACTATAAATATTTAAAGTACTAAGATTCCCTTAGGCATCTTAAATTTGTTTTGGATTTAGAAGCAGGGTGGCAAAGGAACATACCTCTTGCTTTTTTGTTTATAATTTTTAAATTATATAATTTACAAATTATATAATTTACAGCAAATGTTTTACATCAAGAAGTAAATGAGTATGTTTATTGTGAATTTAAAAGAAAATCAAATTGTCCTTGATGTTACTTATTTCTAGACTCTGCAAAAGGGAAACATTAGTCCTTTTTGGCAAAGTTTTGTTTTCAGATGTGTTCTAGACCAAGGGCCCCAACCCTCAGGCCATGGACCTGTACTGGCCCGTGGTCTGTTAGGAACTGGGCCGCACAGTGGGAGATGAGTGGTGGGTGAGTGAGCGTTACTGCCTGAGCTCTGCCTCCTGTTAGATCAGCCCTGGCATTATATTCTCATAGGAGTGGGAACCCTATTATGAACTCTGCATGTGAGGGATCTAGGTTGCTCGCTCCTTATGAGAATCTAACGCCTGATGATCTGAGGTGGAACAGTTTCATCCCAAAACCACGTCCCCACCCAACCCCCATCTGTGGAAAAAGTGTCTTCCACAAAACTGATCCCTAGTACCAGCCAAAAAAGCTGGGGACCACTTTTCTAGATAAACTTATGAGTTGTGTAAAACCATAGAGGTGATCACTTATGTCTGTTTTTAACAAAACCAATATGAACATTACATTCATATTTCTTAAAATGTGCAGCCATTTGCATGCTTCCCCACAAAGTTGTGACACAGTTGATGCTGGCTGTATCTTCCTACCCCTCTTATGGACCTAGGTAGCTACTTGGGAAAAATAGTGCACATGGGCGCATATTGCCACACATGCCAGAGAGATGTTTCTCTTTTCAGTCCAGACAGTGTTATTTCTGGAATTCCCTCTCTTTGAGTGAGGGTGAAGTCTTCCCTGATAAACTTTACAAGTTCAAGTGCAAAACCAGCCAGGGAATGACTCTTGGGTATTGCCTTCCATGTGTATGACAAGGAGTAGCAAGGACTCTTGAGTCTTCCAAAGGGAACTAATTTGGCTGTTTCTCAGGAGGAATCCTGTTATTGTGTTAAGCTCTCAACTCCCTATGAGCCCCTCTGCTAGTCTTCTGTGTGCATAACCTACCATCTAAGTTTCTCTGGAAATGGCCTATTTCTGTTTTTTTTGAAGGAGCCTGTAATAGAAAACCTATGGGGAGGGATGAGAGTGCTTCACTCAGGAGACTGTTGATGCTTTGTCTCCTGCAAGCAGCCTGGCATGCACGTGCTGTCAGAAAAGGTCGTCTGACTCAGCCACTGAAGCTGCTGAGGCTGCCTGTGACTGAAATAACCTCACTGCTGTGGATTTCTTTGTGCTGTCAGGCTTGTGCCATGGCTAGTTTACGAGACAGCAAAGGTTTACCCAAGGCCCTTTCAACTATTCTAGTTAACTTCAGCTTTCAGTCAAAACAAGTACATTTATCATGACATAAATATAATTACTTTTACTGTATTTATATTGTGGTATGTTTGCCTGTAAAAGAATTGCTTAGATGATATGATATTTGGTGCACACAAATATTTACTGTAGCCTGTGTGGTTTATGAATCACAATATAAATTGAATATCGGTGAACCCATGTAATATAAGAATTAGAGGTTAATGGACATATAGAAAATTATTTTCAAAAGTGATATCCTAAGACTTATTTATAAGAGCCAGGCTTCAGGGAGCTGTATCTTCTGTGTTCTATACTGGTGCCTGGCACGTGCCATTGTTTTAAATTTTTTAAATTTTTGTGGATACATAGTAGGTGTATATATTTATGATTATTGGGCTGTTCAGATTCTTAATTTCTTTCTGGTTCAATCTTGATAGGTTATATATGTCTAGGAATTTATTCATTTCTTCTAGATTTTCCAATTTATTGGCATATAGTTGCTCCTAGTAGCCACTAACGACTCTTTGAATTTCTTATGAGTTTTAATGTCCCCTTTTTCATCTCTGATTTTATTTGGGTCTTCATCCCTACCCCCACCCCCACCGTTGTTAGTCTGGCTAAAGGTTTGTCAATTTTGTTTATCTTCTCAAAATACCAACTTTTTGTTTCATTGTTCTTTTGTGTTTTCTTCATTTCAAATTTATTTCTGCTCTGATCTATATTTCTTTTACTAGTTTTGGGTTTGGTTTGCTCTTTTCTAGTTCTTTAAGTTACATCATTAGGTTATTTCTTTTTCTTTTTTGATGTAGGCACTTATAGCTGTAAATTTTCCTCTTAGTAATTTTTATCTGATGAAATGTTCTGTAGATCTCTATTAGGTTCATTCTGTAGTGCAGATTAAGTCCTATGTCTCTGACTTTTCTTCCTGAGAAATCTGTCAGTGCTGAAAATGGGGTGTGGAAGTCTCCAGCTGTTGTATTTTAATCTGTCTCTCTTTAGCTCTAATAATATTTGCTCTATGTATCCGGCTGCCCCAGTGTTGGGTGCGTATATATTTATAATCATTGTATCCTCTTGCTGAATTGACCCCTTTATCATTATATGATAAGCTTCTTTGTCTCTTCTTACAGTTTTTCTCTTGAAATCTATTTTGTCTGATGTAAGTATAGCTACTCCTGTTCTGTTTTGTTTTGTTTTTTTTTTGTGGGTTTCCATTGGCATGGGATATATTTTTCCATCCCTTTATTTTTGGTCTCTGTGTAGCTTTATAGGTGAATCATGTCTCTTGTAGACAACAGATCACTGGGTCTTAACTTTTTTCATCCATTCAGCTACTGTGTCTTATTGGAGAGTTTAGTCCATTTACAGTCAATGTTATTATTGATAAGTAGGGACTTATTCTTGCCATTTTGTTTTTTGTTTCCTGGTTGTTTTGTGGTCTTTCTTCTTTCCTTCCTTCCTGTCTTCCTTCTAGTGAAGGTGATTTTTCTCCGGGGTGCTTTGATTTCTTGCTTTTTATTTTTTATGAATCTGTTTTTTTTTTGTATTTGATGTTAGCATGAGGCTTGAAAAGACTGTCTTATAACTCATTATTTTAAACTGATGAAAACTTAACACTAATTGCATAAACAAATAAGCAAAAAGAAAACTAATACAAACTCTATGCTTTTTTTTTTTTGAGACGGAATTTTGCTCTTGTTGCCCAGGCTGGAGTACAGTGGCATGATCTCGGCTCACTGCAACCTCTGCCTCCCGGGTTCAAGCAATTTTCCTGCCTCAGCCTCGTAAGTAGCTGGGATTAAAGGTGCGCACCACCACGCCCAACTAATTTTTTGTATTTTTAGTAGAGACAGGGTTTCATCACGTTGGCCAAGTTGGTCTCGAACTCCTGACCTCAGGTGATCTACCCACCTCGGCCTCCCAAAAGTGCAGGGATTACAGGCATGAGCCACTGCATCCAGCCAAAACTCTACACTTTTACTTCACCCCTATGCTTTTTAACTTTTTGTTTCTCTTAATTTCTTATTGTGCTATGTCTTAAAGTTATTGTAGTTATTCTAATTGGTTCTTTAGTCTTTATGCTTAAGAGTGTTTACACACCACAGTTGCAATGTTATATTAATAATATCCTGTGTTTCTATGTGTGCTTATTATTACCAGTGAGTTTTGTATCTTCAGATGATTTCTTGTTTGCTCATTAACATTCTTTTTTTTTTTTTCAGATCAAAGAACTCCCTCTATCACTTCTTGTAGGACAGGTCTGGTGTTGATGAAATCCCTCTGATTTTGGTTGTCTTGGAAGTTCTTTATTTCTCCTCCATGCTTGAAAGATATTTTGCCATATATACTATTCTAGGGCAAAAGTTTCTTTCCTTCAGTCCTTTAAATATGTCATGCTACTCTCTCCTGGCTTGTAATGTTTCCACTGAAAAGTCTGTTGCCAGACATGTTGGAGCTCTGTTGTCTGTTGTTTCTTTTCTCTTACTGCTTTTGGAATTCTTTATCATTGATTTTTTGGGAATTTGATTAACTCGCAAAAGGTAGCTTTGGAGGTAGTCTTCCTTGGGTTAAATTTGCTTGGTGTTCTATAACCTTCTTGTACTTGAATGTTTATCTTTCTCTAGGTTTGGGACATTTTGTTATCCCTTTGAATAAACTTTTCTACTCCTATCTCTTTCTCTACCTCTTCTTTAAGGCCAGTAACTCTTAGTATTGGCCCTTTCGAGGCTATTTTCTAGATATTGTAGGTGTGCTTCATTGTTCTTTATTTTTCTTTTGTCTCCTCTGACTGTATTTTCAATAAGCCTGTCTTCAAGCTTAGTGATTTTCTTCTGCTTGATCAGTTCTGCTATTTAAGAGACTGATGCATTCAGCAGTATGTCAGTTGCATTTTTCAAATGTAGAATTTCTGCTTGATTCTTTTAAATTATTTCAATCTGTTAAATTTATCTGATAGAATTCTGAATTCCTTCTTTGTTATCTTGGATTTCTTTGTGTTTCCTCAAAACAGCTGTTTTGAATTCTGTCTGAAAGGTCACATATCTCTGTTTCCCCAGGATTGGTCCCCGGTGCCTTATTTTGTTTGGTGAGATCATGCTTCCCTAGATTGTCTCAAGGCCTGTAGATGTTTGTTGGTGTCTGGGCATTAAAGGGTTAGGTATTTATTGTAGTCTTTGTGGTCTTGTCTTGTTAGTGCCTTTCCTTGGGAACGCTTTCTAGGTATTCAAAGGGACTTGGGCTCCAACCATAATTGCTGTGGTTTTTGTAAACTTGTAGGAGGTATTGTCTTGATGGTCTTAGATAATATCCAGAAGAATTTTCTGGGTTACCAGGTAGAGACTGCTGTTCTTTTCCCTTACTTTCCTCCAAACAAGTGGAATCTCTCTCTCTCTCTCTCTCTCTCTCTGTGCTGAACCGCCTGGAACTGGGGGTGTGGTGATACAAACACATCCCTATGGCCACCACCACTGGGACTGTGGTGGGTCAGGCCTAAAGCCAGCACAGCACTGGGTTTTGCCCAAGGCCTGCTGTTAACTACTACCTGACTACCACCTATTTTAACTCAAGGCCCTAGGGCTCTACAATAAACAGGTGGCGAAGCCAGCCAGGTCTGCATTCTTACCTTCAGTGCTGTGAGTTCCCCAAATGCTGTCTGATTTTTGGTTCTTGTGATGGTGCTTTTCTGTTTACAGATCGTTGTTAAAATTTGGTGCTCCTGAGGTGTGGACAAATGGCTTCAATTCCACCATCTTGCTCCACCACCTCTCCATCTCTTTTTAGGAGGTTAATCAGAGGAAAAGATCATGGGTATGTCTGCCATCCTGCCAAGCAGACATGTAGTGTTTCTGGTTGGTGAGTGAGGAAAGGTAAAGATAGCAGTGTAACTGATAATACAAATTTTCATTTTAAATGTCTATTTTTGAGGATAATGAACATATATAATAGTAAGCAGAGGAGTATAATGTACCTTCCTGAGCCCAACACCTTAGCTCCAATGACTATCAACCCATGGTCACTCCTGCCCCATTCACATCCCCATCTCTTTGCCTTCTCCCTCCTCTAATTGATTTGAAGCAAGTACCAGATATTACAGTGCAAAGATAGTTTAAGGAAAGTTCACTGATACTCAAATTCTAGTGTACTAGGTATTTTTACAGGTTCTGGAAATACAGCAGTGAACAAAACAAAACTCACTGCCCTCATGGAGTTTACATTCTGATGGTCTATCTTGATAATAGGATGAATAATAAGTAAAATATGTAGTATATTTGATATTGCTGTGTTAAGGGAGGAAAAACAAAGCATGAAAAGGGACCTGATATGTCAGGGAAAGAAACTGAAACTTAGGGTGGTACAGTGAAAGGCCTTGGTGAGATGACTTCTGAGTAAAGGCCTCAAGAAAGAGAGGAAGCTAGATTTGCAGCTAACTAATGGTGGAGCCTTTTAGGGCCAAATGAGTAGTGCGTGCAGAGGCCTGAGGCAAGAGCTTCCCTGGTGGTTTGGAGAACAGGGATGACAAACTTTTTTCATTGCATGGTCGTAGGGTGTGGAGTCTTATGAGAATTAACTTTCTTGAGAATAATGGCAATATGTTTTTCAAAGACTATGTGACTTTTGACATTGGAGCCTCCTGGTATTTGTGACTCTGGCCCTGTTTGGAGAGCTTTGTGTTAATAATTCCTCATACATTATCTTAGAAGTGATCAAGCTGGTTGTTTTACTTTACAATAGAAGGTGGGAACGCAGTAGATTTTAACCAGGTGACTTAAGCACTGAAGTGGATCCTATGAACATTTAATTTTCATTATTAAGCAGGCCAATTAATGTATCAGTGTTTTAGAGATTTGGGGCATCATGCTTCTTGCTTTAGAGAAATGAAAATGCCTAAAGAGTAAGCATAATTCCTTCTCTCTTAAATTTTTCTTATTCTTTAGACTGCTAATGCCTAATGATACAGTTTTAAAAGCAGTGGAACTCATAATTTTTCAAGAGGCAATAAAAAGAATGTTGGGATAGGAAGAAAAATGAAGCTTCTGTCCAGATAAGACAAAGACTTCTTCTCACCATGTTGAAAAACTTCATTAGATCCCATTTCAAGAACACACACATCCATATGCAGGCTCATTCCTGTGTGAAATTCATTCACACACAAACATCTCTGACATATGGAGGCATATTTATAAGAACTTGGCTGAAATGTCAAATTTGGCATTCACTATGTGAACTTACTATGCTACATGCTCTTTGCTGCACTTTAGAATTTACCTGGTTAAAGCTCTCTATTTCAGTTGGCTACGTAGAATGAGATTAGCAAAAAACTGTTCCTAATCTTCTTGAATCTACTCACATCAGCCAGTTGAGTTGAACACTTGACACAAGTTCTTTTAAGAGAAAGAAAAAGGTGTCTGTTTGGTACAATATGGAAAAAAGAAATACCTTCCTTCCACCAACCCTTCCTGAAGAATCCTTAGTCCTTCGGCAGAATAATATCACCTTCCTAAGTGTTAACTTTTGGCATGGATGTAGTTAGTGATGGATATCATTCACACAGTTTGATTTTTTAGACATGGTAAATTATATAAAATCTTCAACTTACATTTATTTTCCTTATTGTTTTTCAGTTATAATATTTTACTTGTGCTTTTGGACTTTTTAAAATTGATTACTAAATCATTCTTAAAGAGATCTGTAAATTCTGTGCCACATATTTAGCCAGGTATAGAGTGCTTTGAAAATGTAATGTCCTAACATAAGCATACTGAATGAACTGACTGATCATACTTGTTTCAAGAGTTTTGAAGTATTTAAAGGCAATTCATTCGTTTCCTTGAATTTTCATGAAATGCTAGATTGGTTTGAAAATATTTGGATGCTAATGAAGATGTACTCAATGAAGACATATTGTAGTTGAGTAGTTTGGCAAAATAACCTAATAGAATTACTGTTATGTTAATATTTGCTATTTCTACCAAGGAAGTAATAAATATAAAAATATGGACTTGGTGAATGCCTAGTATTAACTTACTGCATTATTTTACATACGCTTGTATATTAACAAATATAATTCTTAGCTTAATGACCATTTACACCCAGAAGAATAGCAGAATAGAAATAGTTTATTGGTGATAAAAATATATTAAACAAAGTGTTAATCTTGACATTTTATTTCTTGTTGCTTGGTAACAATGCTGCAGTAATGCGAGAGAGTTCCATTATCTCAGGTACAATGGACTTCATTGCATTGTGGGGTAAAAATACCAATTACAGCAAGTCATTTGTATGCCATTATCCTCACAAAATTTTGGAGCTATTTTTTATAGTTTGTATAGAGATCCTAAAAGAAAGTCATTTTAATAATATATCCCCCTTTCTTGATGGATTGGTGAATTTTATCCTAGCTATTTTTGGCTTTTTGTCTTTATAATTTTTCAGGCCTCAAATTTGTGTTTTTATTAACCTGTATTATGTAAATCCAGGCTTTTCAAGTCCTTATTGAACATCTTTTATCCTTGACCACTTAAAGAAGAGAGAAATATCTGGGTGGAATTTTTTTGCCTCATGAAGAATAGGGCATATTCCTCATCCTTCTCTAATATAGAACTTCCTAATTCAGGACATCAGGAGAGCCTGTTGAACTAATGTGGCTTGTATTAAAGAGAGGCTGATTCATGTTGTATAGAACATTTTTTTTCTCTGTAATATTGGTTCACATTTATTACTTACAAGGACTGAGAAAATACAGCCCACGGCCTGTTTTTATACAGTCTGAGAGCTAAGAATATTTTTAAATTTTGAAAAGACCATTTTTTAAAAATGTAACAGTGTGTACCCTGCAAAGCCTAAAATATTATTTAATCCTTCACAGAAAAAAGTGTGCAGACCCTTCATTTACAGCATAACTTCTATTTCTGTAGTCTGAATATATTAAATTACTCAGTATTTCTTAAAGGATCAACATAGAACTGAAATAACTGATTTGAAGACAATGAATAGAAAATTAATTAGAATAATGTGAATTTGTATAGATGTCGAGAAATGACTGCAATTTTGTGGGACTGGTTTTGGGGCTTCTATGAAGGGAAGATCTTGTGCAAAAAATTTGTGTATCCAGCTGTAGTTGCTGCCATCTTTTAAAAGCACGATGCCTCTGTCAATAGATCTGACATTAATATGATATAATTACATATTGATGGACTCATTTTATTAGAAGCACTTGCCTTTTTCTTGGTTATTTGACTTATACTGAGGGCCAGTTTCTCATGTATAGAAATGTGCAGCCTGGCCATGTGCAGTGGCTCATGCCTGTAATCCCAGCACTTTGGAGGCCTAGGAGGGTGGATCCCCTGAGGTCAGGAGTTCGAGACCAGTTGGCCAGCCTGGCCAACATGGTGAAACCCCATCTCTACTAAAAATGCAAAAAAAAAAAATTAGCCAGGCATGGTGGCAAGTGCCTGTAATCCCAGCTACTCGGGAGGCTGAGGCAGGAGAATTGCTTGAACCTGGGAGGCGGAGGTTGCAGTGAGAGGAGATTTTGCCAGTGCACTCCAGCCTAGGCAACAAGAGCAAAACTCCATCTCAAAAACAAAACAAAACAAAAAAAAAATTGCACAGCCAGATGAATGTCAGTAACCAGGATGATGGGTGGAACCTTCTCCAGCCTAGGCAACAAGAGCAAAACTCCATCTCAAAAACAAAACAAAACAAAAAAAAAATTGCACAGCCAGATGAATGTCAGTAACCAGGATGATGGGTGGAATCTTCTCCAGCCTGACTAGTGTCCAGCATGTGGCTGTAGCTCCTGCTGGCTGGCAGAGTTTCCAAGAGCTACAGAAATAGTCCAGGGTTGAAGTCATGCTGTGTTCTTGGGGTTTGGGAGGGCCCTATGTCTCTGATTTTTCATCTGTATCATCAGCACCTTAGGAGGCGGAAGAACAGTGTTGGAGAGACTTTGAGGATGGTGAGGCTGATTACTCTTTTTTTCCCCCACCAGTTTTCTAAACTGCCTTGTAGCTCTCTCTTTTCTTTTTGGTCAGAAAAACTTTTGTAAGACTTATTTATTTCTTATTTGTTGGTAAGGTAAAGCCTCAAATCAGGAAGTTTACCCAGGGTAGCAATGTGCTTTCTTGTCTTGCACCGATCCTCTTAAGCAGCAGAAAAGGATTGAAACAGCCAAGGTTAGTGATGAATGGCAAGTCAATTATTTTAGCTAGATTCATTTAACTCCCCTTTCTTATAAACATTGTTCAGAACTTCACACTTGAGCACCATTTCCGCAGTATCTTGTGTTTGATATTACTTTGCATAATGCTTTGGGCTTTTCAAATCACTTTCACATACAGTATCTCATCGGATCCTCTAATCACCAGGTGAAGTTGGAGGAGAAGCAGCTTTATTACAATATTGTAAATGAGAAAACTGACATAGATAAATTTCCTGGACTAGATGACTGGGCAGTTGAATGGCATGTAAAGGACACTTGGAAGACTTGGATTAAGTCCTGAGTCTCTCTATGACTTTCTGGTTGCTCTGACAATATCGAGGCTTTATTTCTGGATAAGTGTAAATAGGAATTATAAAAATCTGAATGTAGGTAGGTATATAGGCATTTGTAGGAGCTTGGATTTTAAGTGCATTTGGAAAGGTCATAATTTTAGCTTGCGTGTTGTTTGTAGAACAGACTTTAGAGGCATAAAGGGGCAGACCAATGAGGAGACTGATGTGATCTGGGTGAAAGCTTGAATGGTGGCTTGGACTTGAGTGGTGGAGAGGAGGATAGCATTAAGAGATACGGTATGTTGGAAGAGGAATCTATCCAACATGCCCAGGCCTTAGATGTGGAGAGCTTGGATAGAGGAAAGGTAGAGATTCACTCCTACACTTGGCTCGAGCAATGATATATCACTTACTGAGACGGGGAAACCTGGGATGATCCTGTTGGAGTGAATCAAGAGCTCGCTTAGGATTGATTGGCTTCTTAGGCATTCAAATGGTGGTGACGCAGGTGCAGATGGATATATTATTGTAGTGCTTAGAGGGGAGGTCGGAAAGGTAGTTATACAATTGGGAATAATTCACAAATACTTGAGTTAGGGTTATGGAATGGAAAAGATCACTTAGGGAAAGAAGCTCTGGGACTAATCCTGAGGAGGCTTATCTTTTTTCTTTTCATTTTTTTTTGAACAGAATATGAGATTAAGATTTGTTTCTCACTACTTTTGCAACCTTAGACAAATGACTTTAGAATCTCGTCTTCCTTACAGCCTCTGTTGTTTGCTTATTTCATGGGTTTATTTTGAGCATCAGTGGGATAGAGCATTCCAGTGTGTTTTCTAAAGCTTGAAAATGCTACATTCTCACCTTAATCCCTCCCGCTGCTTTGATTAATAAACCTTAGATGACTGTTGTTCTCATTGACCCAGTGATGATGACTATTGAACTACATTGTAAATGGCAGCTGGCAAGGCACATCCTCTGTATCCTTTCCCTGTCTTCCAAAGTTCTTTATCTGAGAAAATAAAAATTCCATAATGCCTCCGATTCCTAAAATCTTAGTGCATGATCAAAAAACTAAATTTTGTTTTAAAAATATTGTTAGCTTAAATCCTTCAGAAAACTAACCAATATTTGAAGTCCATAAAATCAACTTAAACATGCTGATACCTTACATCAAGCAAAAACTGTGATGACTCTTGAGGGGAATATTATGGACACCTTCACGAGAGCAAGGTTCTTATAAATCTGTCACTTCATAGCTTGAGTTGTACACCCTCAAATTGATGACCTCTCTCTGCCTTTGTATTTGAAATATGGAGCATTAGTTAATGACCCATTTTATCTCTTTTTATACTTTGGCTCAAAAGATTCAAATATTTTGGTTTGGGATGAAGATTAAAGTTATTTCCTGCTTAAAACTTGCTCGTGCTGAATAACCACTTTGACTTTTTTATTCTTTAATAAAGAAAAGTTTACTTAGCTCATGATTTTAGTGGGTACAAAGTCCAAGACTGGGTAGCTGTGTCTGGTGAGGGCCTCATGCTGCTTCCACTCATGGCCTAAATTGGAGGAGGAGTGGGTGTGCACAAAGAGATCATGTGATGAGAGAGGAGGCAAGAGCCATTTGACTTCTTTTGAATGAAAGTCACATACGTTGTTCTTTTGGGGACATAAATAAAGAGGGCCTCAGATACTGATGCTTTCTGTTCACCTGTGGGCATACAACTCCCTGAACACAGAGGGACTTAAGGTCCAAAATGTAAGTTATGTGGAAGGAAGTGTTTTCTTTTCTTCCTTATGATAGCTTTGCCTTATTGAATTTTTATAGAATTATGAAAATATCTTTTTGTTTTTGGATGGAATATTTTAAAACAGTTAACAGTTCCTAAGACTAGGAACCAAGAATTACTTAACTGTTAGAATGTAATGGTCTTCTACTCTGTGGTTTATTCCATGAAGAAATCAAGTCCACTCATGTCTAAGACTAGAGTTCACCTTCTCTGGTTCAGCTTTTTCAAGTTTAATGATAATACACAGTGTTTCTGCCACTGAGTAACAAAGTCCACATTCAGATTCTTCAACCACTCATGTCCAAAAGTATAGGTCACCTTCTCTCTGATTCAGCCTTTGAAGTTTAATGATAATATACAGTGTTTCTGCCACTGAGAACATATTTGGGTTCTTCGAAGAGAATTCTAAATACAAATCCTACCTGAGGAAAGTTAAACTGGAATGTGAAGAACCCTGCTGCCTTTTCTGTGCCTTCTGTGAAAAGGATCTGGGTGATTCATTTAAAGAATCTATTTTAGTTTCCTTAATAATTGCAGAAAAGGATACAAGTTTTGCCATGTATTGTGAAAAAGTTCTGTTCAGTTTTGAATTTCACTTTAAATTTTGGAAAAGCTTTGCCGGCACAGACAAAACTCAGAAGAAAATTTCATCATTATTACCAAACTCAGGCGAATACAGGTTAACTATAAAAAGCTATGAGATTAAGAATGAGTTTGAAAGTTTTGGTGTAATTTAACTTTCTCTGAGGAATTTACAAAACTCATTCATCTTGAATTGGCTTCTTAGAATTGGAATTAGACCTTTAGAAATAAAAGTAGCATTAAGTAGAATCTGAAAGACATTTTTATAACTCAGCTTCTGCTATAAAAAGTATTTTAGCTGCTGTTTTATTTATAGGTTTTTGTTCAGTGCTCTTGGCATCTGAACATGTTTGCACTCAAAATGTTTTCACTTATTTTTCCTCTTTGGTTTATGTTTTTAATGTACAAGGTAATATTTTATATGTAAATTGAGGACTAGGTTTTATAAGGAGATAGGAAAATGGAATGGAAAACTTTCTTAATGAAATTCATTCCCAGGAAATAGGGGCAGTGAAATGGTCCAAGTAGACTCTATACAGCTAAGGTGTGCTTTACACAGAGTGTGGTAGATGCTATACTTGAAATATTTTCAATAATGGTAATATAAGTTGAAGGAGATATATAGCCTAATAATTATGAAAACAACAATAGCAACAACTTCTGTCTATACCATGCACTTACATGCAAAGCACTTTATAGTAACCCAGTGAGGTAGGTTTTATTGTGTATATTTTATAGAAGAACAAATGAGGATAAGGAAAGACTTTAAGATAACAAAATTGGTAGGGGGAAGAGTTAAGATCTAAACATTTCTTTGTGCCTCTAAAGCTTATGTTCTGAAGCAAAAACAAATGATGGTTGGTATATTTTGAGGTGCATTTTACATTATGCTTTGCAATGTTAACATTTTTATCTAATTTACAGTCTCCTTACTTGCAGGCTCATAGACCTTTAGCTGACTGAATTTTTCAGTTAACTTAGTGTAGCCCCAGGATAATGTTAATACTTTCATAAATGCAAAATTAAGAATTGTTCAGTAATGTTAACCTTTTAGAAAATATGAAATAGGATAATCTCCTAAAAGCTGTAAAATGAGAACCTTCACATTTAGGAAGACAGAATGTTTTTTCCCCCCAATTGAAAATGAGGTAGATAGTATTATATAGTTGTTTGAATTCAAGATAGAAACTTTAGGATTCTATATAGTAACTACTGGTAATGATTATTTAAAAAATAGCCACTTCCAATTTCAGGCCTAACGTGCAAGGAGGTTGGAAGTTGCCACACCCATTCTTTTTTTTTTTTTTTTTTTTTTTTTTTTTGAGACGGAGTCTCGCTCTGTCGCCCAGGCTGGAGTGCAGTGGCACGATCTCGGCTCACTGCAAGCTCCGCCTCCCGGGTCCACACCCATTCTCACAATAAGAAAAAAGATGAATAAACTGAAAAATCAACAATTATTCTTAGATCCGTCAGAGGATTAAAGTCACAGGGCAAACCACTGCCACCCAAACTGGAGAGAGACAGGCTAATACGGAGAATCACAACTTACTGGAGCAGAAGCCTAGTAGCAGAAATCTCCATGGGAACCAGTCCTGGGGTAGAAAAGCTCAAACTGTAATTGATGAATTGTTGGAGGCTCATGTGGACAAGTTTGAGAGTTAGACTCCAGAGTGGTCTGGTCTTGGGAGGGGCTTCATATTTCTGTGAGTTTTATGTCTAGGATCCCTACCAGCGTTTTGGTGAAGACCAAAGGAAAATTTCCTTGTGCTTCTGGCAAGGGGAGGGGGAAAAAGTGGACATTTTGAAATATACCCAGAGCGTTCTCTTTTTAACAAGGCCTGCCTTCAAGTGAAATGAATGATAGTAATGTTATAAGAGACAAGTACTGGGGATACCATGTTTTAAGATATTTGCACTACCTGTGAAGTGATATAGTGTTATTTGAAAGAGTACTTGGATTAATTGTAAATGTATATTGCAAACTCAAGTGTAACAAAAAAAGCAGAAAAAGAATTGTATGAAAAAGATTAATTAAAACTACAGAATGCAGAAAAGAGTGGAGAGCAAAAAGAATAAAGAACAAGGACAATGATGAGAATAGTAGCAAATATGGTAGATATTAATCCGACTAAATAATTTGAACATTACTGGTCTAAACATACCGAACAATTAAGACTCACAGTGGATTAAAAACAAGACTCAGCTGTATGTTGTCTATAAGAAATCCACTTTAATATACAGACACAAATTACAAGTAAAAAGATAAATGTAAAAAAGTATTCTAACATTAATCAGAAGAAAGCTGGAGCGATTAGGCTGGGCACGGTGGCTCAGACCTGTAATCCCAGCACTTTGGGAGGCTAAGGCAGGTGGATTGGAGTTCAAGAGCAGCCTGATGAACATGGTGAAATGCCGTCTCTACTAAAAATACAAAAATTAGCCAGGCATGGTGGCACACGCCTGTAATTCTGGCTACTTGGGAGGCTGAGTCAGGGAAATCACTTGAACCCGGGAGTTGGAGGTTGCAGTGAGCTGAGATCATTGAACTCCAGCCTGGGCAAAAGAGTGAAATGGTCTCAAAACACAACAAAGCAAAAAAAGTTGGAGCAGTTGTATTAATTTCAGACAAAGTAGACTTCAGAGCAAGGAAAATTATTAGGGATAAAGAGGGCTAGTCCATAATGATAAAGAGGTCAGTTCTCCACAAAAACAGAAAAATTCTTAGTGTTTATGGTGTGGCAGTTCTTATTTCTGGTCTCCTCCCACCACCAAACCACTACCGCAGAACTAGCCTCATGAGCTTCAGAAGTACCAGTACTGGCTGCCTCCTGTCACTCCCAGTAGGGGTCTGAATCCCAGCTCTGAGAAACCCCTGGCCCCATCACCAGTTCCATTTACTTCTCTTTGTTCCTCCTGCAGTTACTAGATCCGTGTCACCTGCGTGCTTTTTTGCCTTTTTGGTTCTCAATTTCTTATTTAAATTCTATTAAAATAACTGACAAAACTAACTCAAGAAGGAGTAAAGAACTAAATGTAAAGTGTAAAATAGAAAACTCATCGGAAATAAGAAAAAAGTGGCCATGCTTTTTTAGATAAAAACATGATCCCTGAGAGAAAAACACTTGATAGGTTGGACTTCGTTAAAATTAAAAACTACTACTCTGTGGAAGACGCTGTACAGGGAAAAAAATGACAAAGTCTGGTTTGGGAGAAGATATTTGAAACATGTATCTTATAAAAGACTGGTGTCAAACATATGCAAAAACAATTAAAACTCAACAACAAGAAAATCACCCTATCACAAAATAGGTAAAATCTGAACAGGCACCTTACCAGAGAAGATACACAAATGGCAAATAAGCATATGAGAAGATGCTCAACATCATATCATTAGGGAATTGCAAACCTAAATGAAATGCCATTACACACCTATTAGAATGGCTAAAAGTCAGAACACTAACAACCAAATGCTGATGAGGATGTAAAATCACAGGCACTCAATCATTGCTGGTGAGAATGCAAAATGCTACAGCTTCTTTCGCAGTTTGGCGTTTTCTTATACAAATAAACAAACTCTTACCAAATAATCCAGCATTTACACTCCTTGGAATTAAATCACTATGTTGGTTGGAATGCTTCCTGAAAGATTAATAAATTGCCTATTTTTGTTTCCATGTAGAATATATGATAGACTTGTTCATGCTCTGATTCTGAGCCATTGTTGAATTTTATATTTCATTTCTCATATTTTTCCTAAACATCTAAGAACCACTTTATTGGCACTGTGTACTGACTTTCATAAAGAGGCAATGTTTTCTTCAGGAAGTGACTGCATGTGTGTCCCTGTGTAGATAAAAACAATACTTTGGTTAAATGTGGGAGACAGGTAATTGGCTTTGAAGTCCATTTCAGCTGCATATTGAGTGAAGTTTCTAGCTTACCAAAACTACAAATTGCTACTTTCAGAGTTGCTTGGGGATGTAGTCAACAACATGGCTGTTAGGTATACAAATGTTAAGGATTTGCTACATAAGACACTGTGATTGTTTTAGATCATCTTACAATCTAGTTGAGGTAGGACTAACCTGAAAATAAGTTGTGCATAGAGCAGTGAGTGCCCAATTTAGTGATAAAGATAGTAATTGCTGTGGGATCTTGATGGTGGTGGTTTGCTGCGAGTGTATGGCACTAACCCCACCCAATCCCTCTCCACTTCTTGGCCTTGTTTATGCAGATAAACAAGGAAAGTAAGGTCAATTGTGAAGGAAGGAGAAGACTTAAGGCATTTTACGCTTGCCATCTTGATTGACAGGTCTAGGAACATTTGGGTCAGGATGGGCCATAATGGGATGGGGAGACACTTTCTGCATGGAACAAAGAGACTTGAGAGAAAACATGGAAATGTCTTGGCTTGATTTTCTTTAATTACTGTCCATACCTAATGTTTCTTTTTATAAAATAGGGACCATTTTAGTTATAATATATATTTCATTACATAGAACATTAAGCATGTTTTTGCAGTTCACTAATCCCTAAAGAAAGATATTTTAAGTTATAGTAAAACATATCAACAATTCTATTGTTGGACTTTCATGTTTTCCATCTTTCACTATTAATGCTTTAGTGATTATTATTTTTGTGCATGTCTGATTATTTGACCACATTTCTAGAAGTAGATTTTCTTTATATGAGTATCAACATTTTAAGGTTTTGGAAAGTATTGCGAAATCATTCTCTAGAAAGATAATTTCAATTATAACCCCTCAGTGATATATAAAAGTATCATTTGGAACTACTCTCAACAACATGGGTGTTATACTTTAAACACTTGATAACTTGCTAGGTGAAAAATGCCACCCTATAGTTTTAACTCAATATCTTTGACAAGAGACATTGGATATTTTTCATATATTTATTGACTCTATTTCTTTTGTGATTTTGTGTCTTATTTTAATGGGAATGTCACTATTATTTTATTCCCAGGTGTTCTTAAACCTCCCACTTAGTTGAGGAGTTGTGTGAGGGAAGAAAAGGTACAGGGTATGGTTAAAATGTGTGCTCTGGAGCCAGGCACTCTAGATTAGAACCCAGCTTCCTGGAGAATCCTCCTGGCTGCTTGACCCAGGATAAGAACTTGATTGCCTGTAGTTAGTAGACTAGAAAAAGAAGAACATTTTGAACCCAGAGCAGTAACCAGTTATGGAAGTAAATGTGGGTAAGATTCCCAGAGAGAAGGTAACCATGGCCAGCAGCTATACCCACAGAGCCCCTTCATAAAATAAGGTGTGAGTCAAGTGCTGTTGATTCATTGTTTTGAGATAGCTCTCTAAAACTTACAGTCATGATTTCTCACAAAATAATTAACAATTTTGTTGCAAATGAGGACATAGATTGTGTTTAAAAAAAAAAAAAAAGAAGGTGGCTCACGCCTGTTATCTCAGCACTTTGGGAGGCTGAGGCAGGCAGATCACCTGAGGTAAGGAGTTCGAGACCAGCCTGGCAAATGTGGCGAAACCCTGTCTCTACTAAAAATACAAAAATTAGTTGGTGTGGTGGCACATGCCTGTAATCCCAGCTACTCAGGAGGCTGAGGCAGGAGAATCGCTTGAACCTGGGAGGCGGAGGTTGCAGGGAGCTGAGATCCTGCCGCTGCACTCCAGCCTGGGCAACAAGAGTGAAACTCCATCCCCCCCCCCCCCCCCAATCCCTCCCACAAAAGGAAGAGCCAGAGGGCATTACTAGCATATTAATGGTTTTAGAATGTTCATGATACTCCCTCCTGAAAGATTATTAAATAAGGTACACTGTCACTGATACAAACTGAGGGGATGTTCTCCTAAAAAAAAAATTATCTTAATACGAAGAATGACATGGATTCCTTTTCCTAATTTTGCTCTCTTTTGGTTTAACAACTTTTGACCTACTTATCGATTTATTTCATGTTTGTGTTAAGAATATAACTTGTGATTTTAAAGTCACTCTGATTAAGAATAATAGTGGCTTTCCTCACTCCTTCCAGAGACCTTGTCAAAAAATGGTATTTTTTCCAACTTCAAATATAGATCAAGTCTACAAATACTGAAGTGATAATTAGGGCTTATGCAAGATTGCTTCATTTGAAAAATTAGTTGCTTTTTTTCTTTTTCTTTTTTTTTTTTTTAAACGAGTCACTTTTCAAATCTTTCTGGTTCAAGGACAAAGCTAAAAGAAGGCATCTTAAAGTCATGGCTTATATAAATGATTTAAGTAAGAAATGTGGGAAAAAGTGATAAATATGATTCATTGACCCCTTTTATTAATTTTTGTCTTATAAACACATTTTTCCATGTATTAGTGTAGTATGAGCATGCAGCATATGGCAGCCTCCTAATATTAGAACATATGCAAATATCTGGCCTTTTACTAGGCCCCTTGAAAATCCAGGTACACAACCAAAAATTAATAAAAGCGAGAAAAGGTAATTGCCAATATGTTTAATTTTTTTCTTGTGAGAAGCCACAATAATCAGAAGAAACTGTCCCAGCATCATTAGCTAAAGTGAACTCTCTTGTGAATTTTTTGAAGTGTGAAGGACGTCATATTTCCTTTTTTGTTCAGTTAGCTATTATCATTTCTGATAGCTTTTCCAAAATTAGGTTCCTCATTCCACAGAATAAAAATTTTGAACTTCTGATGCAATGCTTTTATTTCCTGTGTACCCTAGGTCCTTTGACAAGTAACACATCCTCACATTCTCTCATGAGATCACATCCTTCCCTACCCTTTGCCCTTGACATTCCTACTGCCTAGAATGTTCTCCCTCTTTTTGTGGCTAATTTTCTGCCTGGTTAGTGGAATGTTCCCTCTATTATTGCACTTATTTTCATGTTTTATTGTGATACTCTGGTTACCTGTCTTCTCCATGAAACTGTGAGCACCTTGTAGGACCTTGTCTTACTCATCTCTGTAGTCCCAGCATGTAACACAATGCTTGGGACATAATAGCTGCTCATTAAATGATATTTGAGTCACTGAGTCAGCAGGTTCAAAACATACACAACACTTTGCAGGCTTAGAAATGTTCTACGTATTTTACTTGATTGACATCATTATCCTGCCATGGTCTAAGAAAGCAAAAATGCCTTATGTTCAGTGGTTCTTCCTGATGGCTTTATATTTGAGGCCATTGTCAGTCCTGCATTGAGAGACTTGATAATGTGCCACCAGCTGTTCTGTAACTGCCTTCCTTATTACTGTGCCTAGTTTCCTCTGAGTTCTCTGGGATCATTTTATCTCAAGGTGTGCCTTTTAATACTGCCTGGTATAGTGTGTCTCATTCAGTAAGCTTTTATTACTCTGCAAAAGCAGAACAAGCCATATGGTAGTTACCTAGTTATACAAAGGGTTATAAAGTAATGAATTGGCAAATAAACTGGCCTTGTAAATTCAACAGCCTGTTTGGTCAGGAAAGGATGGATATAGCAAGTACACAAGTACAGAGGGGTATTGAAGATATGCTGCGTGGCATGGAATTAAAATCATGTTTTGCATTTAACAGATATGTCCAGTAAGATGACATTAATCTAGAGTGTTCAATATCCAGAATAATTAGAAAGATACTACACAATAATGTGCAAGCTTTATGGTCTTGTAATAGAATGTCTAGGAACTAGTATAGACTTAACGGTCATGCAAGTGCTGGGAAGAATATTAGGCTTCATTTACAGTTCAACTTTTTCATTTTAAAGGTGAAATGACTTTAGGTGATTCATGTAAGAACATAGTATTAGATGATGTTAGGGCCGAAACCACAAATCGATGTCTTCTGACTTCAAATCCAGTACTTTCTTTATATCATACTGTCTTTTTTTTTAAACTATAGGAAAGCTCAGTGAAATACATGGCATTAGAATCATATGGACTAAAATGTCCCTTACTAAATATTGACATCAATAAATTGCTGTTCTTTATCAACCATTCCTACTCTTCTTTTAATCATCATACTTAAGTTTTCAAATATGGTGTTGAGTTTTGGGAATGAGTTTATATGCCAGGAAGATATTTTGGATTTGGGACCTTGATCAGCTTTACTCATGGTAGATTTCAGTCATTGTCCAAATGATGGCTATTGTCAACTATAAATAATGAGATTCAGAAGATATGATTAAGTATAGAGTTTGAGTACAGTCTGAGGGTAGCCACGGAGGAGACACTCTAAACAAATGGGGTTAGCATTCCAACATTGAAAAGTTAAGTTTTCACTCATAGAGGAACAGAAATTCCAGCAGTACTACAACATTTTTCATATGAGACCAGATCATATGTTGTAGTGATATGACTCAAGGAAGATTAGTTTATTACTTCATAAGGAGAGATAGTGATCTTAAGGGGGTCTTATCTCTAGTGCTGTTTGGTCTTTCTAATTATTTATAGGAAAAAAAGGCAGAAGTTGCAGCGGCATGCCAAGTGACCCCGGCTGCATAGCCACACTCCTCTCAAGGGTCAGAATGATTTAAAATTCCACGAGCTTTAAGTTTGAATTATTTAACTTAACACCAGAATTAAGACTTGCCTTGCTTTCCCATGATGACTAGATGCTGAAATTCAGTGAGTTAGAAAATCCTGGAACCAAGTGTTGCCAGCAGTAAAACTGATTGTGCATCTCCCTACTTGTACTAAGAGCCATTTGATCATCATGCTAAAGTCATAGTTGAAATGTGATAAACATGTTTGAATTTCTTTAGGACTTAAAGATCTAGTTTTGAAAACTGAACCACAGAGAGGAAGAAATATTTTGTTTTAAAGTTTATTTTTCCACTTTATATCTACCTCATATAAATCAGGGAAAACAAACATGGCATCTTAATTTTCTTAATGAAATATGTAGGATTCTACTCTGCTTACTGCTCTAGAGAAATGAAAACGTGGAGAACATTTAAAAGATGAAATGAATAAAGTAAACCTCTTCTAATGCACGTGCTAAACAATTTTAAATTTAGGGACTGTTGAGTCATCCTCATGCTGAATTCAAATCAAATCTGTTAGATTTAGCAGCCATTAACTGTGTTCTGGAAATGCTAGGGTTTAACCCAATCCCATTTTGCATTTTATGTGTTAAGTATTGTGTTCCTGCACTATGAAGTGCTTCAGGGATGATTAACAGCCTCAAATAGTCTTAGAGTAACATTTGGAAATAGTCTTAGAGTAACATTTTAAATTTTAGTTGGCATTACCAATAGGCAGCCTTTCTGTAGCTGTAAAAACCCAACACGAACTTTTTCTCTTCCTGTTTCTCTATGACTCTCTTCACTGAAAAATGTTCCTTGTTTAATTCTATTAATTATATTATGTCTCCCTGTTTTCCTTGGGGTATATGATAATGGTGTAATTTTTAAAAACTATTATAGATAAGACTGGTGCTTTGAATGAACATGTTAGATGTATTTTAATTCCTTTGGGTAGATGTATTCATTTTAATTATTTCTCTGGATTTGCCACAGTCCTAATAAAATTTCTTTTCTAAAAGAGATATGACAAATGAAATATAGATATTTAGAATATTGCCTGAATGTTATTAAGTCACACATAAAGAGAAGATTGGCATTTCTGGGCAAACAAAAAATGTTAGCAGCTGGGCATAGTGGTGCATGCCTGTAATCCCAGCTGCTCAGGAGGCTGAGGCTGGAGAATCTCTTGAGCCCAGGAATTTGAGACAAGCCTGGGCAACATAATGAGATCTCATCTCAAAAAGTAAAATAAAATAAAAATAAAGTGATAGTCTAATCAATGCTGGTATTTTGCTATTTTAGCTTGGTTTGAGTCAGTGGAAATGAAAATACTTGTCTTAAACTGCTTTTTTTAATATTTTTTTAAAACAATTCTTCCACATTACAAAAACAATTGGGATGGTATATGAAGTAACAGTTCTACTTTTTTCAGATCAATATGGGTCAGATGTTGTATAATATAAAGATTTAATATATAAGCTATTAATTTTGCTGCTAGTCAATTTTAACAAATTGAGTTATTTCAGATAAAGCTTTTCCTCTAGAGTTCAGAGTGTTTTATCCATTTTTCACATCCTGCGTTTTACAATGAGACATTGTAGAGAGGAAGGACTGTTTTTGTTTAGTAATGAGATACATTAGGTTGAAGGTGCTATCACCAACTTTGAGGCTGGACAGCAAACAGAGAAAGGAAGACTCTTTTTATTTATTTATTTATTTTTATCATTATACTTTAAGTTTTAGGGTACATGTGCACAATGTGCAGGTTAGTTACATATGTATACATGTGACATGCTGGTGCGCTGCACCCACTAACTCGTCATCTAGCATTAGGTATATCTCCCAATGCTATCCCTCCCCCCTCCCCCGACCCCACAACAGTCCTCAGAGTGTGATGTTCCCCTTCCTGTGTCCATGTGTTCTCATTGTTCAATTCCCACCTATGAGTGAGAATATGCGGTGTTTGGTTTTTTGTTCTTGTGATAGTTTACTGAGAATGATGATTTCCAATTTCATCCATGTCCCTACAAAGGACATGAACTCATCCTTTTTTATGGCTGCGTAGTATTCCATGGTGTATATGTGCTACATTTTGTTAATCCAGTCTATCATTGTTGGACATTTGGGTTGGTTCTAAGTCTTTGCTATTGTGAATAGAGCCGCAGTAAACATACGTGTGCATGTGTCTTTATAGCAGCATGGTGTTTGGAATATTTCTGTCATGTTTAATAGTTTTTGTGCTGGTGGTTAGCTAAACCTTTCTATTTGCATTTCAAAAAACTATTAGGCCAGGTATTTTATGATATGAACTTTGATCCCTGCTGAAGTTCATTCAGTTGACACTGACCCATTTTATTTCCCTAACCAGTAGAGATCATTTTCTGTCTTCATTGAATTAGCTGTTCTTTCTGGCCTTGGATCAGTTTCCAATTGGATAAATGTGCTGTTTAGTTTTTACCTGTTTTTTTCCCCAAAGATGATTTAAAATAGCTTATAAGACATAAATATACATGATAGCATCAATTAGGAACAGAGCTATAAGAATGAAAAGGAATGGTAGAACTGTACAGTGACCCTAGGATTGGACTAAAAATTGATACTATAATGACAAACATGAGTGAGGCCTGGGATGCCAAATAAAAATCAAAGTATTTATATAGTTAATAGTACATATAAAAGAAAGCTAATGATCAGATGAAATACAACTATTCTTGCTACTACAACCAGACAGTTTTATGTCAGGCACTATGTTTTAATGGTAAGAAATAACTCACTTGATTGCAAGAAAGAAAAACTGACTCTTTATGACTGTGGCATAAAGGTAATTGGTTTGTTCTAGGGGCATACCATTCTTGGGGCATTTAAAAGAGTGGTTCAACTCCCTGAATATGGTTTTTGTCACCTCTTTTAGTAAATACTTGGAGGCATGAGCGTCAGATTGTCTTCTCTGTTACAGAAAGGGATTCACCCAAACCCTTGCCCCTTAACTATAATGCTGACTTCCTTATCTTCATTTAAAGACTTGTAAATATGTTGACTGAACAGCGTAGGACAAAGACATCAAACCATTAGAGCAGGGGTCTAGGCTGGAGCTAGGGGATGGGAGAGGACAGATGTCTGTGGAATAATTCCATGGAATCTTTCAAAGGATTTTATACCTAAAGAAACCTTTGTGTATGTGAATTGACCCATGAGATTCTTAAAGTAGTACATTTGCCCTCAAAAGATAAAAACCACAGCACTGAAGACTTCCCCCTAAGGCTTTATCAAGCCACCATATACTTACGGTTCTTCAAGTATTTGTCTACCTATCTGTACACCAGAGCATACACCTTTTCTGTTTTCTTCCTTGCCAAATCTAGTAGGTGCTTAGTTTGTATTTGTTGATTTTAAGTGAATGAGCTCAAGTCACATTTTCCTGCTATGTCTATAAGACTCTTATGTGAAGGGCTTGGTCAGAGGCTCTGTGAAACTACACACTGTGCTTTTTTCCTGGCCCACTTATGTTCTAGCCTGATCACAAATTAATGAAGATCATATGACATGATTTAATTGGGTGGAAGACTTAGACTGCTGTCCAATTCTTTTCTCTCTTTATGGCCATCTAGACCATGTATATAATAATCCATTTTAGAATACTATTGTAGATTGAGCCCCCCTTTTGGAAAGGAGTATATTTGCCTCTCAGTTGACACTTCTACCATTTTTCGCTTGACTGTAATTCTGTGATCGTATCTTCAGGCTCTTTAAGGGTCCTGGGATATAGATGTTGTGGGTCTACAGCCTAGTATTAGTACAGAGAATCTGGGTAGCTCTTCTTGGAATTGAATTTCTTCATAATCATACTAGTTCTACTTTCTTTCTCCCTGGTGAAGTCAGAAACAAAATAAAATTGAACTGCTCTGTTTTTTCCTGTCTTCTGCCCAAGCAGTAGTGATTATCATTTTCAAATTCTCCAGCAGTGGCAGCAAAAACAAAATCACCCCAGGAGCCACCCTTTCCTCATCTTGAGCATTTTGAGGAGTGCTCATCTCATTCTGATTTTGTATCTTTTGATAGACCTCTTAAGGTCTCTTGACTTCCATTTGTCCTAGGTCATACGTGTCTCTTTTGTGGGAGCCCTGATAAAATACGAAGAAACACAAAGCTATCCATGTTGTTACACTCATTTCTTTATATGCAATTCTCTTCCTCATCAATATAACCCTTTTTCATATTGTCAGAATGGAAGTTTTGCAATCCTCATCTTTCATAAGCCCATTTGTGATTTTGAGTTTCTGACCTCTTGATCCTGCTTCTCTTTTCTCTGAACTTACTGAATTTTTTTCTTCAAAGACCAGGATATATTTCTGTGTACGTTTGAGATTCACTTCCTGGTCTATTTCCAATTCCAATTTTACGTTGTCATTTTTTTCCTCAAAATTTCTGTCATTTCTACTTTACCAAGCAATTTATTCTTATTCGTTAGGGGTCCTGAATCTTGGTTTCTCTCAGTGTTTTTATTCTGCAAGATAGAAATGACCAGAAGGCAATACAGAGTTATCAGCAGACTGTGATGAATAGAAGATGTTCAAATAATTGGCATCTCTTATTTGAGCCAATTTTTGTCACTTCTGTTACAAATATAACATCTATATCTTTGGGCATTATATGACCATAAGTGTGATATTCTTTCTCCTTTTAAACTCACTTTAAATATTTCTCACCACACTTCATGCCTAGGTCTGTGGCATCCCAGGTGTTATGCATATTTTCTTGACAGAACATGCTTTTTTGTTAGGTTTGTTTTCATTGGACATTGTGGAATGTCTGTTGGCATGAGCTCCCATCTACTCGGTTTCAATGACTATGCAATCATATGTACCACCATTTTAAAGGTTGCAAATTCATTGGTAGCCCCTCAACTTTTCAGTCTTTGTGCATTTCCTTATAGACATCTAAGACCATATGTATCTGTCTCTGGCCCTTTTAGCTTTCATACCATTTTTTTCTGTGTTTTTGTACTGGTCCTATCATTCCTTAGCATGAAGCCTAAGAATATATTCACTTTCTTGCTCCTTTGGATTTTTTCTCTTCATTTGAATCTTTGAGAAAGATGCCTTACATGCTGACCTCCTCTTTCTCTACATTGCCTCTTGTTTAAAAAATTATTTCTTTTTTGATACATGATAGACCTGTATGTTTTCAGGGTACCTGTGATAATTTGACATATTCGTATAACATAAAGGTAAAATCAGGGTAAGTGGGATATTCATTACCATATTTATCTATTCTTTATGCTAAGCACATTCAAATTATTCTCTTCTAGCAACTTTGAGAGGTACAATAGATTTTTAACTATAGTTATCCTATTTATCTATTGAACGTGAGGTCTTACTCACATTTCCTCTTCATTTTACTCATTTTACTTCATTTTAACATCCAGAGCACCTCTGCATTTAACTTGTAACTTCTCTTATTGCTTATTGTCTCCCCCTTCTATTTTTCTAGCCTTCCACAGCTGCTTTTTTTTCCCCCTCTCTTTTGGAGTTAATGTTTCTCATGATTCTAGACATTATTGCTTGTTGTCTGGTTTTTTTCTTTTCTTTTTGGCAAAAGAAGCATGTTCCTCCTAAACTTTTTTGAAACTTAAAATGAGTCAGGAAGAAAGCCTGGAATGTGAGTCTTCCTCTTCCTCCCCCTCAACAGCCCTTACTTTGTATCGTACACAGAGTTTTGCAGGTGTGTATAATTTTTCGCTAACACCATTTAGGGTTGGGTCCATTTTTGTGTCTATAACAGATTGAGGTTGTCACTAAAATAAAATAAAAAATGAGGACGTTATTGCCTTGCAGCTCCTCTTTTCCCTTACCTGAGATATAAATAATGTTTGCCAAGCAATCACAAACACATTGTCACCAAGGGATGAATTCTTATCCTTCTCTAAGCTTTAAAATAAGTTTTCAGTTATAAAGTAGGAAGAGTGCAGTGCAGAGAAAGCAATCTTTTAAAACAAAGTTCAGATCAATAACAACATTTCCTAGTGTCTATTTTTCTGTTAATGACTAAAGACAAGTACCAATTAGAGAAGTCTCAAACGTCTGGATTTCTGGTTGTAGCAAGTGGTGGGGCATGAGAACTATTCATAGTGCCATGGAGAAGTCCGGGTTGTTCTTAGCTACCTTTCTTCCATCTTAATCTTGCCTGAGGATACTTAGATCTGCCCATTGCTTTGCCCTGAGGCTTTTCCTTTGTCCTTTATTCTTTATTAACCATTTCTAAGTTCAGGAGGAAAACTCTGCCATCTTTAGTAAGGGATCTTTTATTTTTATGTTTGTCCTAACCAGCTCATTTTAGTCATCATTTTCTCATCAGGTTTTCCATTAACGCTTATGTTTAAATCGCCTGATCTCACTAGACTTTTTAATCCTCCCATTGCTTCTTCCTTATTGTTCTCAAGATCACACGAAACTGGCACTGAAGTCAGTCCCTTCAATAGCTAGCATTAAGATAGTTCTGCCTCTTCATTTTTTTTTAAAAACTCTTTTCATAGATTGTCTGAAAACATGTTTTCTTCTTTTGGTTTGTACTTCAAATATTTTCTTTCTTAGCTATTAACTCCGCTAACCAACTCTGAGAAAGCTTTGATTTTTGTATAGACATTTTCAATACTGTTGAGTGTTGTTATTTTGACAAATGCTGCACATGCATTTTCTACAGTCTGAAAGCCATTTATATTAGGATGACAAAACATGGAATTGTTTATGTTTAGCTAGATTCTTGCTTATCGGAGTTGTTTTACCAGGACATATTCATTCTGTTAGTTCTGAGAGTTATGATATAATTGTCCTTGGTAATGAAGCTTTGTCTTGATTTGGTGTTTTCTGTTGAAACATTCTTTGATGGAACCAAAAGAAAATAGTGGCAGGTTTCCATCAGCATTTTCAGTTTAAGTGAGCAATACTTTTTTTTCTTCCTTTTTTATTATGTTCTTTGCCCCTGCTAGAGGGTGAGGCAGGAAGACCAAAGGAAGCTGCTGTCACAATCATAGCAAGAGATTTGAGGGTCTGACCTTGTGGAGCAATATTAGGCATGAAAAATAATTCACATTATTATTTTCAAATGTGCAGGCAAGAAGGGTTTGCTTAGTTTAGTTCATAATGTGACTGCTTTTAGGGTTTAGAAACTTCAGTTTTTCTTAGACTCTCTATTTTCTTTTTAACATGCCCTCTTTGGTACATGTCAAACTAATTGTGAGATTTATCACATGCTCCACTTATGATTTTCTAGTTTTAGAAACTTAGTGTTTATCACATCTTTTGAAAAAATAACATTGTGGGTTTCAGTTTTGATTATAAAAGTAAAAGGAAAACAAAAACCACTTGTACTATTACCCAGAGATAACAATTCTTAGCATTTCCGTGTGTTTCCTTTTATTTTCTGTAGGTATATAAATAATTGTCTATCCCAAAGTGCATTTCTATAAATTTTTATTTACTTATACAAAATCTTGCATTTTATGAAACATGAAATTATGAGATATCATTAAATATTATGAGTGCATAATATTGATTAATCACATGGCTACACCATGTTTATTTGACCATTTCTCTATTGCTGACCATTAAAGTTGTTTTCAATTCATTATTATAATAAATTTTGTGATTAGTGTTTTCATGAATAATAAATCTTCATGTCTATCCTCAGGATACTGGATTAATGTATAAACACATTTTTAAAGTCAAGAACTTCTTTGAAGGCTAAAACTGAATATGGAAAGATGTGAATGAGCCCTAATGGCTGAAAGTTCCAACCAGTTGAAGAGGTAGCAGTAGTGCTTAGCTGCTCTGCATTCCCCACCTCCACCTTGAATAGAAAATACTGGAGCATACAGAGTTTTCAAGGGGAGGACATAGAGTGCAGTGGCAAGGGGTCTTCGGCCCCACTTTCCCTTTCTCCTCACTCATCCCCAGATGCCTCTCTACCCAGTAGTTCAACTTGGATGCCGACATATTTTCTGACCTTTCCTTGGAATTTTTGTTTGACTTTTCTGTTTATCAAAGAAGATAGCTTTTATCCACCATGTCCTTGCCTTTTTCAGCTATTTGTGAGCATTGCACGATAAGTAAAATGTCTTCTGTAAGCCCTGGTATTCTTGCACTGTAGGAGGAGCCTAGTGAAGGCATATAGTAGTAGAACAGCATAAGAAGGGCTACTTAACCTCACAGATTTCCAGATTTCAGTGATTAGTTTAGGAAACAAAAATCAATACTACTATCCTTGTATAAGTCAGTTCATGGAAGCAAACAGTTGTTTGTTTTGGACACTGTATCTGTTAAGCTGAGTACTCACAACTTAAAGGTGTGTATGTTTGTATGCGTGCGTGTCACCAGAAAGCTAATTCTTTCACCACAACAATGTTGAGTTTAGTTTTTCTTGATCCTTGTTCTTTTGAACTGTTTTATGTTGATAGAAAAATTGTCTTTTAAATTAATTCTAAAATAACAGACTAACGTGGAGGCATTTCATATTGCTATATGACCTTATTCTTGGTGAATGACTTTGATTCTAATTAAATTGATACTAATTAATATTTCAGTTTTGAAGTTTCCATATTGGAATTAATTATCTGTCTTTAAGTAAATTATTTCAGCAATTGCAGTTGTATCACGATCCTAGGAAGCTAACAAGAATAATTTACAACTGTTACAAATAGCATTTGTATCTATATTTAAAAAGCTCTTCAATTGACCAAGCAGATGTTATTACAGATTTTTGTCTTTGATATGATAAATTTCCCATTAATTTAGAAAATCTGTGTTTAAGGAATGTGCTATCATTGCATAGTTGAGCTGCAATTTGTGAAAGTTCAAGCAGCTGTACTGACAAACCATTTGACAAATTTGTAACTGAGACTCTTTTAAGCAAAGACTAACTTCTGGAGCCTAATGGTCTGTATTTTCTGTTCAGACGCATACACTTTAATTTCTTCTCTTTTGTGGGTCCAGGAGGTGTGATAGACATTACCTATATGTATACATATACATACATAGATACATGTCCATATTCCGTCATATATATTTACATCATGTTTGCAGCCTAAGTTGTATGTGAAGTTGTGTATACTTTTTAAAAAATTAAAAATGTTCACTTTAAGCTTTCACTAACTTTGAAAGAAATTTCTCTTTGTCTAGGTTGAAGAAATTGTGGATATTGGAGCATTTGCTCCAGAAGACATCCATATTCCTCAGATTTATGTACATCGCCTTATAAAGGGAGAAAAATATGAGAAAAGAATTGAGGTAATTGACTTAGCTGCTTTGTCAGTATTCATGGATCCAGTTACAGAGATAGTGCATCCCTGGGGCCATTCGAGATGATGGGGAACTAGAGCTGAGCAGAAAGTCTGGTCTTGGATCTTAGTAAGAGCTTCTCATGTGTCTATCATCATGGGGATATGATGGTCTATGCCTCTGTGCAGGCTGACAGTGCCTTGTCATCACAAGATATGTATCACCATGCCATGAGATTCTCTAGGCTGTGTCTACTAGGCTTCTACTGTCCTAATTTATGATCTGTAGTTTTTCTGGCTGTCTTAGAGGGGAGATAAGAATAATCATGTCTTTGGTGGTTTTATCCCTGCTGTAGTCTTATCTTAATGTTTGATTGTTCAGAATTGTCTGTCTTGAAGGTGCTTTGCACTTTTCTAGAGTGTAGAATGTCGTTCTAATTAGCTTCAGGCTGTGGGTAGCTGGTGAGTATGAGATTGTGGCAAGGAGTGTAGGTACCAGGAGCATTGAAGGTATTCTAAGGCCAGTGTGTTAGTCCCTTTTGCATTGCTGTAAAAGAATACCTGAGACTGGGTAATTTATAAAGAAGTTTGTTTGGCTCACACTTCTGTGGGCTATACGTGAAGCATGGCACCAGCATCTGCTTCTGGTCAGGACCTCAGGAAGCTTTTACTCAGAGCAGAAGGAAAAGGGGAAGCAGGCATGTCACAAGGCGAGAGAGAGAGAGAAGATGCCAGGCTCCTTTAGACAACCAGCTCGTGTGTAAACTAACAGAGGGAGAACTCCTGCATTTCCAAGGGGATGGCACTAAGCCAATTCATAAGGGATCTGCATCCATGATCCAACACTTCCCACTAGGCCGCATCTCCAACATTGGAAAGTACATTTCAACCTGAGATTTGGAGGGGACACATATCTAAATCATCAGCCAGTGAGAGTAGACAATGGCCACCCTACCAGAATTACTGTCATGATTCAGAAGTGTCTAGGGATCAGCAACAGAATAGACATACAGTAGGGTGCTAGAGATACCCACTACCTTGTAGATATCAAACAGGAAGACATTTTATAATACAAAACCAGTGTCAGGGGCCCAGGAAGAAAGGATGAGACTTTGGCAAACACGAGCCAGAGTTTGTGTCAAAGAGACTTAATAGAGGAAATAGTTTCCTGGCTGGTTTCTGGGTATTTCTATGATTCCTGTGATGCATTTGTGGTAAAAATATTCTGGACTTTGCAGGTGGAAACAGGCAATTGGCAGCAGCAACACCTGGTAAACACATTCTGACAGCCCTGAAAAACACATTCCCAAAGTCTGTTCCTCTTTCATTCTTCTGGCCAATCCCTGAGCACCAGAGGAGAATTTAGTTGGAAGAATAACAGAAGTAGCAGACAGTGTGATAGTAACAGATTATTTGCTTCAAACAGACTGAACAGCGTATCTTCCTCTTTAAACAAATCTGACCACTTTCATTTAGTTCCTAAAGAATTATTTCTACCATCAAATATCACCCATAGTATTTTTTAAATATCTGGTATATTGCAGATTTGTCTCATAACAATGGGAGAGAGCTCATCTTTTTTTCCAGTAAAATTTATTTCAGCAGTGATAAAATACAAAGCATACCTCAACCACGAATAATTTATTTCTGTTTAATTTAAAGCGTTTATCAATCCGGAAAGAGGGAGATGGGGAAGCCAAATCTGCTAAACCTGGAGATGACGTAAGGGAACGAATCATCAAGAGGGCCGCTCTTGAGTTTGAGGATGGCATGTATGGTATCCTTTATCCTTCTGAGCCCGGGCAAAGACATAGCCTTTGCTTTTCCCATATTGATCAGGCTATTAGACCTCTTGCATAGTGAGTCATCTCTAGTCTATGGTAACTTTTAAGGTAATTAATCAATTTTTTTTTTTTTTTTTACAAAATGTGGCATATAATCCAAAGGTGTCAAGATACATGACAGATATCTCTTTGCCTTCTTGAAACAAAATGGCAATCAATAATTTGCTTAGCTATTTTCTAATACCCATTAGATTTCAGTACAACTTGCATTTAATGGGAGATTATTGGGAAAAGAGATTACCCAAGATGAGTGTTTTCAAATCTCAGAATTCCTAGTGATAACCAGTGCTATTTACTTTCTGTCTATCCTGACATTTGCATACTCCTTGAAAGATCCAACTTCTTAACAACCCTTTTATTCTCTTGACAAAGATCCTGTGATTACCCTGTTATATCTAATATTTTATGAGGGTATTCAACAAATGATTCAAATTCTGCTTTAGATACTTTGTCAAAAAAAGAGGTAGAGTAGACATAATTAATGCAATTAATATTTGGATTTTGAATGCATTTAAATAACAAATCTGTTCACCATTTTGCTAGTTTTCACTACAGTAGACATTGAATTATATAATACAAATAACACATACAAATACAGATCGCATATGATAAAATGAATGTTTGTTGAATGGTGGATACAGTGAAGCCATACTTAAAAGACCTAGGACAGAAAGAATGAGAGACATGACAAATGTCTCCATTCTGTGAGCTTCCCTGGTCCATGAATGTCAGTCTTCCAGACTGTGATCTTGACTGGGAGAACTTTTCTTTTTTCCCTTTCTTTTTACCTCTACCTCATTTTTGTTCATTTTTCAGTTTATACCTTGTGTTATGGTGCAAACTCACATAGGGGAAAAGAATAGCATGTTGCTGCTCTTCCAGTTCTTGTATCAGCAAGGTGTGGTGTCAACCAAGTTGAGTTAGTAGGTAAAAGTTGGTCACTGGACTTCTCAACCCGTCTTACCCTGACTTACCATTGATATTTAAACACTGACTATAATACTGATTTTAGGTGTTCTTTATTCAGTTATTGTATTGCCTGTGAAAAATATTTGCAAGTCAGTTTATGCAAGTGGTCTTTCCATATCTCCTACTTTTTTTCAACCCAAAATACATAGACTTTTTTCCTCCCTGGTGTTTGACTTTAAAATATTAAAGAACTGAGAGAATGCTATAATATGATGAAAGAGTTGAGGTACCAGACTTGTAATTTGGGTTGCTCTGTCCTAAAAACACCTGCTCATAATGGAATTAGTATCCTAATGTGTTCTGTGCATTATTGAGAAATAAATTACAAATAACACTATACTAGACTGTGATAGAACACTAGAGGTAAACCCAGTAGCTATAATCATAGCTTCATAGATTTACTCTATCCACAAGAAGTGACCTGGGTCATTGAGTTGTACTGCTGGCTTTTGTAGTTTATAATATGGCACCATATATAAACCTCCTCTGGCCCTGATTTATGAAGATTTCTCTGTTAGAATCTCATCAGAGTGCCATCATTCTTTGTACTAGTTCTGGTGAGGTATTTGTTGTGCAGTGGTAGTGGACAGTAGTGGGCAGTAGTTCCAGGCAGTGTGAGTATCTTTGATCTGATCAGCCTGCCTATGTTGATAGGCAGGATTGAACCCACACCATTGAGTAGTAATCATCATCACTCCTGTTTTGATCATTTAAGGAAGACAATTCAACAACCTCATTTAACTCTTTGATGCCTTAACAACAGCTGCTTTATCGATGAGCTCAATTGTATTTGCTGAAATTTAATTTCCTCGCCACTTTTCTTTTTATGTCACATAGAAAATTCAGTTACCAATGAATGTTACCATAGAGACCCAAAGGATCTGATATACTTTTAGGCAGAAATTTTGGTATTGTCAGAAAACTTTTTTAAAATTTAAAAATGGTAACTCCATTTATCAATAAAGACGATAAAAAACGATCTTTACTTTTGGCAGGAGTTTTGAATAGTGAAAATCATTCTTTAAAAGTCAAGCTGTGTTTAATAAATCAGTTATAATATATCAACCCAAATTTGCAGAGCACATTAATGAAAATGTGCTTACATTTTTGTTAAAATGTGACAAATGGCTAGCTTCTGAGGCCACTACTTTGATATTAATGTTACTGAAAAAGCTGACTTAGAGACTTTTTTTTTGAAAAATTACAAAATAATGCGCCATGGGTGATTGGAGAATATATTCATTTATTACATTCAGAGTAAGCCACCTTTAAATAAAGCTTCTGTTCAGATCTGTATATGTAGAAGATTTATGGTATAACTTCTCTACCTTTTATATGCTGGACCTTAACATCTTTTTTTTCCAGCTAATTTGGGCATAGGAATCCCTCTCCTGGCCAGCAATTTTATCAGCCCAAATATAACTGTTCATCTTCAAAGTGAAAATGGAGTTCTGGGTTTGGTAAGATGAAAATTTGTTTTCTAAAATCCAGTCTTAATGAAGAATGAGATATTTCATGTTGTGAAATTTTTTATTAAATTTTTTATTTCAATAGCTTTTAGGGTGCAAGTGATTTTTGGTTACATGGATAAATTGTATAATGCTGAAACCTGAGATTTTAGTGGATCCGTCCCACACAGTGAAATCTGAGTTGTTGCATAAAGCGCCCAACCTTATTTTTCTTTTTATCATGATAAAATATTTAATTTTTCCCTTAAAATGTGAGCAGTGTAGTATTGTATTTTATGTAGTAGATGGTATGTTCCTGACTCTGGCTTTCTGACTGCGTCTCCCATGTGGAACCTGATTCAGAGAGACCTCATGATTTCCTGTGTAAACTATTTCTCATCCTTCTGTTGTTGGACAAGATAATGAAGGTTGTCAATAGTTCTATGTTAAATAAAATTAAGTAAGCCTCAGAGTGAGAAACTGAAGAGTAAGGTTTCTACTTTAGGACAGGGACATTGTTTGAGTTGATTGCCTCAAAAAGCTGTAGAAGTTCTCATCTCATTCTCCTTTTGAAGCTCTATTGTCCAAAAGGTTAAATTTTTTTCTTCCTTAAGATTAAGCATCCAGATGAGCTCAGTTTTCTTAGTTAGGCCATATTTTTTCATTATTATAATAAAATCATATTTTTTTTGCTTCCTGTATGACATTTTAATTTAATTAACAATGGCAGGGATTTGGTTTGCCTATTCATAATCTTTTATTTCTCAGTAGATAATAACTGTTAATGCAATAGAAATTATGCATATGGAAAACGTATTCACAATTCAAAATAAATAATGATCCTGAGCGTATAGTTGATACTGATTGAGACAATAATCGTGACATTTTCAAAGACACAAAAATGATATATATTTGGATAAAAGCAGATTCATGTGGAAGTTAAAGACTTGCATTTTTAAGGTGCCTTAGAGATCATCTACAGTGATCAAATTCCTGGTTTTGAAGAAAAGGGAAATAAATTTGTGGATTATCCATGGCCAGTGTTTAAAGGAAAATTTACATAGCTCTGAACATTAGTTGCCACTTCAGTTTAAAGGATAAATTTTTGGTCCCTCTCTAGAAAGTATGTAAAAATTTCACAGCCAATATTTCTTCATTTTTGGCTCTATCTTATATAGTATGCCTTTTATTTTTTTATAGTTTCCTCTCTTTTCATCGAATATATGTGATATTCTTAAACTACTTGGCCTATTTAAATAGAGTTACATTATAAAAATATATGGAAAAATTTAAAAACTTTACTGAGAGTAGCTGTGCAAAAGGAACATAAGGACATAAGTATATCAAAACTTACATGTAGTGAGGAGTAAGATTAGAAACCCAAATTCAGGCCTACATTTTACAAATCAGAAAGCTAAAACTTTGCCTCTCCAGGTCCTTCTAGCCAAATAATGTGATGTAGTTTGT
Source organism: Pan troglodytes (assembly GCF_028858775.2). Classification (NCBI taxonomy): domain Eukaryota; kingdom Metazoa; phylum Chordata; class Mammalia; order Primates; family Hominidae; genus Pan; species Pan troglodytes. Next base: position 71,016,533 of record NC_072402.2, read on the forward strand.
ATTCATTAATCCTCACAGAAAAGTTTTTGAATAACATTGGCTGCATAGTAGGTACTAAATTTTTCCTCTTTGATTTTTATATTTTTAAGAGAATGGGGTGTCACTATGTTGGCCAGCCTGGTTTTGAACTGGCCTCAAGTGATCCTCCTGCTTCAGCCTCCCAAAATGCTGAGATTACAGGCATGAGCCACTGCCCTGGCCTACATTAGTTTTACCGACCTATATTTCTAATACATTTTCATAGTAGGGACTAAATAATTACTTTTTGTTTTATGGACTTGTATTTCTAATAGTATAGCATTTCTTTCAAACTGGTAATTTTTAGAAAATATTTTTCATTTGCCCAATCACAACTTTAGTATAGAAAAGACTAACATAAGAAACAGAGCCATGGACACAACCGAATTATTTTTCAAAAGTTTACCTCAAGTCTTTGGATGATAAATTTATAGGGTTTTTAGGGAAGTTATTTATATTACAGTTCTAATATGTGATTCAGTGAGAATCTTCATTTACTAATTGAATGTATGTTGTATTTGACAGGGTCCATATCCACGACAACATGAAGCTGATGCAGATCTCATCAATGCAGGTAAGCTCACTTATTTCTAGCCCTTCCCTTTGCTATTAATTTTGTGCTACATAATAAGAGTTTGGACTCAATTCTTTGTCTTTTCCTGGAGAGCACTCCATGGTATTCATTGTTGAGGAGGAGAGATAAGCTTTTTTGAGGTCTCCCCTCATTCAGGAATGACCAAGATAAAGGAGGAAATGCAGATGAAGGCACATTTAATGGAAGAGCTTTGATGGATCAATCAGTCAGGGTCCTGCCTGTGAATAGAGAGCACTCTTATATGGGGTAATTGAGAGTTAGAGGAAGGGACAATTTACAAGGGCATGGACAGGATTAAAAGAGACCAAGAAAGGATGGTGAAATTCCACAGGGAGTTATCACCTCTGGGCTTTATGGGACAGGTTGCTGTGATTTGACTGAGTTCCTCTACCAAAGGCCACTTAATGGAACTGTGGCCTTTGGTAGAGGAACTGGCCACTTAGTAGGAACTGTGGCCTTTGGTGGAGGAACTCAGTCAAATCACAGCAACCTGGTTGGGTGGAGAGTGTCCTCTGCTGGGTTGCCTGCCTGTGCCTCCCACTGGCGAATCTCAAGTCAAAGTAGGTCAGCCTTCTCAGGATAGAGAAGGGTGGGAGTGAATCCATAGCAGCAAAAAGAAAAGATCTGGTACACTGGGGTTTTTGTTGGTGGTGATGCTTCGTATTTTCTAGTTCTCATTGGAGCAGGAGAGGTGCTTAAGGAGGTACTCTGCTGGTAAGTATGATCTAGTAATGTAATAAATATAGTTTTGTTGAACTGGGGACTATAGCCTTGTCTTCTCCTTTGTTCTTACAGGCATATGCTTTACCTTTTATTACTAGCCTTTTCTTTGACTGAGATGTAGCCTCATATATTAACAGCCTAGAGGAGGAAGAACAGGTCAGGTCTTTTGGCCATCTTCACTGCCTATGCTTGAGGCAACACTGCCACCACTTTGGAGCCATATATCATCCCTGGAGTGCAGCTGCCCATAAGAAGCTAATTTTTAGGTTCTAGCATGATTTTCTGTATCCTTTTATTCATTCTGCCCCCGCAAAACTATTATTCTTTATTATTCTTACTTTGCATTCAAAAATAGTATGTGTAAATTTCAGAAGACAGGTAATATGAGCTGAACATAAAGGCCAGCTGCCAAGTAAAATTGATGTTTGATACTTAGAATTTTTGGAAGTGAAACAGCTTCTGGTTGAATAGTTGAATTAGATAACACGACTCAACTCTGAAAGGCCTACTGTGATAAAGCAATGACATTTAACCAAGGCTGTAATTTAATTGTACTGTACCCTTTAGCAATAGCTCATTGATCTGTGAAAATATTTGCTGCTTGGTTTAATTAATTTATGATGTTAGTGAGTTATTTGCAAAATGAATAACTGCATGTTCCAAATTTCAGGCTTCAGTTTATAAAACCCACTTTCTTTGGAAAAGTTGTTAACTTTTTCAATGTGGTTGGACAGTAGGTGTTTCTGATTCCATAGAGCTTAGAAGTAGCTCAGTCCAAATGAAGCCACCAATTTTATATTTCCACCAATTTTATATTTCAACTTCAACACTTGAAGTGCCACATTTACAAACTACTTTACAAAGCAAGAATTCATTGCTTATGGGAAGCCAAGCTCCAAGTCAGTTTAATAATATTATAACTTTTTCAAAGTCCTTTGTGGGATTTTTGATACTTTGACACTTTTGATTTTAAATTAGGAAATACTTTAAGCTGGAGAGCCTAGAATATAAATTGGTGGTTTCCTCAATTCCCAAAATTATCTGCAAGATCAACCCATTATTTGTGTTAGTTTGAAAGCATTTTATGGAAATCTCTTTGAATACAAAGAGTTATGTTTCTGGATATAATTGGTATAATAAAAATTCAAAATAATAATAGAACTATTTCCAAGGATCTCTTTTAAAAAAGTCTCATAAGGTTATGTAAAAATGAACTACCAGTTGTATAGTTTTATATGGCTTAGAGCATACTTTTTCACATGTATTATACCATTGGAACCTCAAATGAAACCTTGTTATACAAATTGGGAAACTGAGGTCCAGAAAATTGAAGTGATGGGTTCAAGATAACATTGCTAGGGACTGAGTTCATACCCAGTCTCCTGCTTGTGACCCCTGGCCTTTTTCTCTATACACTGAGTTATATCTGCTGATGACCTGACTTGCACAGAGGTGCAGACAGCAGTGCTAGGAATGTTCCAGAGGTCCCATCAAGATCTGGGCTCTAACCTAGAGTAACCCAATGCAGTTGTGAAATTTCTAAGTCTCATATTTTTGCTTCTGTATTGTGCATTTTGCATTCTTCATTTCTTAATGTTTTCTTATTTTAATATACAGTATTTTAAATGACTTAACTTTTGATTAAAGTTGCTTTAGAAAGAATAACCATGTTTAATATCCCTGGCCCCCTGCCATGTCCTCTCTACACTAGTCGTTTTCAATGGGGTGGGGTCTGATTTTGCCCCCAGAGACATTTGGCAATGTCTGAGGACATTTTTGATTGTCACACCTGGGGGGAGTAACATCTAGTAGGTAGAGGCCAGGGATGCTGATAAACATCCCACAGCAACCAGGACAGTTTCCCTATCCGCTGGAGTTAACCAGCCCCAATGCTCAATAGTGCTAAGCAGGAGAAACTCTGCTCTAGAGGTATATGTATCACATCTGAAGAATCACAGGGCTGCAGTCTAAAGTACAGATAACATGGCATTCCAGATCTCTGTAGTGTTTGCAACCAACCATTATGGCTTTCTGTCTTGCTGTACCCTTCAAGGATACTTTTGTGTACCCATTCTGGACTGCTGGGTGTTTTCTGATTATGGCTCATACTCTTCTTTGCATGTCTTTGCTCTTGGTGTGTCTTTCATGAGATTTTATTCTGCTCCATTCCATTTTTATCCCCATCTCCTTACTGATAACTTTCTATCAACATTCATTATGCCTATCCTTCAAGTTCCAGCTCATTTTTCTTCTCCAAATCCTACTGTAGCTCAGAAATGCCCTTCCCCTAAACCCACAACATATCTAGTGTCTCTCTGAGAAGCATATCACATTTTGCCTTGTAATTATTTGTTCATCTGTCTTGCTGTATAGTAAGTTCCTTTTGCTTAGGACAGTGTGGTCTAAGTGTGGTCCCCAGACCCACAGCGTCAGCATCACTGGAAATGTTTTAGAAATGAAATTCTCAGACCTCACCACACTTACTGAATTAGAAACTATGCATTTCATAAATCTTCCATGTGATTCTGATGAATGTTAAAGTTTGCAAACCACTAGTTCAGATCACCCAAATTTGGTTTATAACGCTGTTTAAGGCATATAGTAGGCATTTACTATTGTGTGGATGACCTGTTAAATCATGAGCCAAAGGACTCAGTGACCATGAAATTGATAACTCTATTGCCCAAATATGAAAAATTGAGATATACATAAAGAAAAATTGGAGGAGACAAATCAATCAGGAATAGCCAAATAAGAAAGCCCTCTTTATGTTGATTGCCTTTAGTTACGACTTTTCTTGACCAAACTTGGACATTCTATGTGAAAATCATGGATTCAACTTTAGGATACTTATTTTTGTTTAGATATTGGATGTTTAAAAATGCTGAAAATTAACCTTGCTTCAAAAGAATGTAATTTTTAAGATGCTGTAATGTATTAGCAGAGGCCTTGATAATGATTTTTCAAGAGAGTTGTTTTCTAGGCTCTTTAATAAAACTATGCTTCACAAATAATATAGGGAGATCCAAAGCTCTTCCCATTGTTCTCAGTTTCCTATAACATGGTAAATATGCCTTCTATGTATTATCAGCCAGTGCAGGTTGTCTTTTGGAAGTCAGTGTTATTTAGCCTCTAAAAAACAAAGAACTGGAATTTTTAATGTTTTTCTTCCTTTTTGTCCTACAAATTCCTCCTCCTTGACTTCCCACAGGACTGATGAGGATCTGAATTTGCAGGTTATAGACATTGTGTCTAGAATAAGGTTTAGTTGTGTTATGCCTGTCTTAAAACCTAGAGCTCACACAGGCTGGCCATATAACCCCACCATATAAGCCAATTGCTTGGTCCTGTGGCATTTGTCCCTAGAGGGGCAATGGCATTGTCTCTTTTATAAGTAGCGTTGGAGAGAGGAATAACAAAAATGGCAATAATAAAAGGTGACGTTTATAAAGCCCTTTCTCTGTGCCAGGCAAGTTAGAGTAAGGACTTTGCATGCATTATCTAATTTAATCCACTACGTCTTACATGCTGTTTAAAAGCCCCTGCTAACCATACCAGGAAGTATTTTCAAAACTTTTCAATTTTGTGTACTTTAAAAGATACAAAAATATTTCTATCATTTGGAATAAAGCTCCCTCGAGAGATATATATTTATATCAAGATGAAATATTTATATATTTATAAATAAGCTTACTCTCTCTCCATACTCAAGTTTGAATGGAGGGGGATATTGATGGAAAAGTTAGCTTTCGGGAAAGACTTGAGAATCTGAGGATATAACTGTGTTGCACAGCTAGGGATATTCAGACTGCCTGTGGTCCTTTTGTTTCTGGGAGCTATTTCCTATTCCAATTTTGGAATAACAGTTTTGCTTCTCTTTCTTTTTGTCTGCCCTATTATACTGGGGCCATGCATGGGGTGTTCTCAAAACAGGTGACTTATCTTTGGCACAGTGGTATGTGAGCACCTTCCTGGTTGAGACCAGAAGCTATTCCCAGGCCCCTGAAGCTCCTGAATAGAGAGGAAATAGATCACAAGATGGGAGCAGCTTAGATATGAGTCAGGTGATTTTATTAGTTCTATGGGGAGTAGATGACCTTGAAAATCTTTTCCAGCTCTGAACCTCATTATGAGATGTAAGTCTTGGGAGATGTCCTTCCAAGGGGACCTCTTGGAAGTTAACCTTAGATACATTGGCCAGTATTACCATGTTATTCCCTGATTTTATGAAAATCCTGTGGTTTTAATAGAAGCTTATGGGGCAAGAGAGTACAGATGAGTCAGAAAAAGAAAGAAAAGGGGAGAGAGATGAAAAGTCGAGAGTTCAGGCCAAATGAAATTAAGGAATTAGGTGGGTCCTTTTTTTCTATATGTGTTTTCTAATTTTATTTTTATTTCTCCCCAGCTTCACTGAGATATACTTAACCAATAAAAATTGTTTATATTTAAGACGTGTAATGTGATGATTTGATATACATATACATTGTGAAATGATTACCACAATTGTTAATTATCACATCCATCACCTCAGAGTTACCTTTTTTGTAGTGAGAACTCTTAAGATCTACTTTTCTAGCAAATTTCAATTATACAGTATAGTATTAACTATAGTTAATACTATATGCTGTACATTAGCATCTCAGAAGTTATTCTTATCACTGAAGTTATTTGTTGATTAAAAAAAGAAACTGCGGTGCATCTCCTGTGTCATTCCCTTCAAAATTGCATTCCTTCTTATGTTCATGTTGATTCCACAGTCTCTCTGTCTCAGTGACTTACAGTAGCATTAGATTCTGACAGGTGTTACCCCAGAACTTCCTTCCTCCTCATTCCTAAGTAGTATTTAGCAGAGGATTGTGAAGGGAATGGGGATGGCGAGAGGCTGGAGAGGTATAGACAATAGAGGGGTGCATTTCCTGTAGAACAGGGGTCCCTAACCCCTGGGCTGTGGACCAGTACCGGTCCATGGCCTGTTAGGAACCAGGCTGCACAGCAGGAGGTGAGCAGCAGGCGAGCGAACGAGCATTACCATCTAAGCTTGGCCTTCTCTCAAATCATCAGCAGCATTAGATTCTGATAGAAGCCCGACTGAACCCATTGTAAACTGTGCATATGAGGGATCTAGGTTGCCCGTTCCTTATGATAACCTAATGCTTGATAAGCTGATGTGGAACAACAGTTTTATCCTGAAACCATCCCCATCCCCCAGTCCGTGGAAAAATTGTCTTCCATAAAACCGGTCTGAGGTACCAAAAAGGGGACTGCTGCTGTAGAGAATTTCCAAACAATAAGAAAACTAAAAGTGGTCTGCTTTTCATTATCATCATGCAAAGGCAAGAGCAATGTCAGTGACAAAATGCTTTCCACCACAAAAGGTTCCTACTGTGTCCCCCCACCTGCTATGTCACTGCATTTTGGTAAAGGGAGCTTAAGTTCTTTTGGGAATGGAGAAGATATGGACCTCTGTTCACCATGATACTCTTAGAAATCTAATAGCCTTTTCTTTCTTTTGTGTGTGTGTGTGTTTAGGCAAGGAAACAGTTACTATTCTTCCAGGAGCCTCTTTTTTCTCCAGCGATGAATCATTTGCAATGATTAGAGGGTACGTAATAACAGAGCCCCTCATGTTTCACACAGTATGGAATGAGCTGAGTCATTGTCTGAGTGTGTTAGCAAGGCTCTGAAACACAGCCACATTTCCCAGCCAGAAAACTATCAGGAGTTTGTTCGGCTGCAAGGTGTGAAATTATTCACATCAAATGTTGGGCACTGAATATCCAGCCCACTGTTAGGAAAAGAACCCCCAAAACGGAATCCATGCCTTTGTGCCAACCATACTGAAATAAACATTTCTAAGGTGCTTTCTGAGGATTCTAACATTTTCTTCAAACTGTGTTCACTTTCTAGCTAGTGTTTGTGTTCAAATAGTCACATTCTGCCTCACTGAAGGAAACAGTCTTCCTGTGTACACCTGTTCATAGTTTGTTATTGAAACAATGTATACTGTAACTTTTTTTTCAAAAAGAATTTTTAGTGATTATTTCTCTGTCAGCATGGAGCTGATCTATTAGGAAATCAGTTGTGTGGTGGGGGAAGCAAGTATATTTTGGTGGTATGAAGTTATTCTAATTGCTGGCAAGTTCAAGCAAAGGGGACAAAAGCTTGTGAGGTTCACTTTATTCTTCCTCTTTCTTTCTCAGTGGACACGTCAATCTCACAATGCTAGGAGCGATGCAGGTTTCCAAATATGGTGACCTGGCTAACTGGATGATACCTGTAAGTAGACATTTTTTATTCTGAATTATGTTTGGATCAGAATAATTATATTTTAAATACTAAGAAAAAGGGCCATGAGATCACGATTCTTTAAAAATGAAATATTTTAATATATATTTCTTACTAGAATCAAATTTTAATTAAGTAAGCACTGAGAAGTATTCAGCTTTGCCAGTTTACTGTGCATTTGGGACTAAAAGTAGGCAAGGTCAGAGCCGAAACCTCTTGCTTAGAAGAAACCAAGTTAGAGAAGACTTAAAAAACAGAAAAAGGGCTAATTATACTCTGAAAATAAGAAATACAAATATTTACCGTAACTAAAATTTTAAACTAGGAAGAACAATTAACAAGTTTGTTAGCGTTGTTAATTAACTTTGCTAATTGTTAATTCTATTAATCAGTGATTGAAATCATCTTGATTGGTCATGTGACCCCATAAATAATCATTGTCCTCTGCTATGGAATTCAAAACCTGTGAGAGTTTAATATCCTTGTGAAATGCACAGTTGTCATTTAATATGAAATGCACAGTTGTCATTTAATAATGACCTAAATCAAGGAAGAAACCTCTTAGAATTAGCTTTGGAAAGAGGACTGTTATCACTGACTTAATTCATGAGTGTAGTTCATTATAGACCAGGATGTTGCTTCCCAAGTACGTGCATGGAAACAATAATGGGTATGTTTATGATTATGAGCTCATTTTGGCTGGTAGCCTGGTTGCTCTTTGTGTGTGTGTTTAAGGATTTCCATATGTTTCTCTATAGAACCAGCTAAGAAGAATCTTGTCAAATAACTGAGGCTGGTGGTCTATGATAGGACAGTTTTCTTGAAATCTCTTAAATTTGTTTTCTAATAATTTTTTGAGGAAGGTGGATTAATGTAGTTGATAACAATGTTAGAGATCATGTTAGTCTAGCTCATTTGATCTAGAGATCATGTTAGTCTAGCTCATTTGATCTAATGCCACCTGAAATGTTATGTTTAAGTTTTAATAATTATTCAAGCCCTAGTTTTCAAACTTGGTGATGTATTAGAATACCTCAGAGTTTTAAGAAATTTTGATGCCTGGGTTCCAGCCCAGGTAGTCTCTAATTTAATTAATCTGGGATGTAGCCTGGACACTGGGTCATTCAAAGCAACTCAGGTGGTTTTGATATGTGACCAGGTTTGAGAACCAGCATATTAAAGATTGATTACAACTCACTTCATTTTAAAATGTAAGAGAAAAACATCATTGATCCATCATAATAAGAACTCTTAGCAAATTGTGGATTATATTGTTAGTTTAGTTGTAAAAATACTGATCTTTCAGAATCAGCCATAGTTACAAGGGTTAGCAGCTTTTGATTGCTTCAAAAAAAAATAAGGGAGGGTCTCCTGAGCATCGTACAGTGAGTCAGATAGAAAGTTTGTGGAAATACTTGTGTAGGATATTACAATGTATTTCTGTTTTCAAATTTTAGAAAAGGGCCATACGGGGTAGTAGAGTGAGTATAGGAAAGCAAGCCCTGGGTTTTAGCACTGACTCTACCAGTAATCAAGGTGTGATGTTGAACATTTCACTTATGCTCTTTGGGTTAAAATGCCCTCATCTATAAAGTAGGGTTTGAGAACAGATAATTTTAGGGGTCTCATTTGGTTCTCTTAGCTTAGTAGGTAAGAGCAAGGCCCTGTAGTGAGATAGTCGTGGATTAAAGTCTTATTTCTGACACTTGCTGGCAGTGTAACTTGAGCTAATTTCCTATTTTTCCTCATCTGTAAAAATGGGAATCATATAACAGTACCTACTTTATAGGACTATATGAAGGCATACATGTGACAATGCATACAAAGTACATAGCACAGAGCTTGACACATAGTACCTGGTAAATAGGTTATTGTTCTTATAAGAAGTTGCGGGCCGGACGCAGTGGCTCACGCCTGTAATCCCAGCACTTTGGGAGGCCGAGGCGGGTGGATCACGAGGTCAGGAGATTGAGACCATCCTGGCTAACATGGTGAAACCTCGTCTCTGCTAAAAAATACAAAAAATTAGCCGGGCGTGGTGGCATGCGCTTGTAGTCCCAGCTACTCGAGAGGCTGAGGCAGGAGAATGGCGTGCACCCGGGAGGCGGAGCTTGCAGTGAGCAGAGATCGCGCCACTGCACTCCAGCCTGTGGGCGAAAGAGCGAGACTCCGTCTCATAAAAAAAAAAAATAAATAAATAAAATAAAAAAGAAGTTGCGGATACCTGGCAAAGAAGAGAAAAGCATTGGGTCCTATGAACAAAAGCAATAGGGTTTTAAATACATCTATTTCTCTAGACTAATGATTTTTGAAATCAGTTTGCTCAGTGGTCCTGGGTATGAAGCAGAAATGTGTTAAATATCTTCTTCCCTTCGGGGAACATGGGCATCTTTATATCAGTATAAGATTTGTTTATATTATGATTTAGCATGTAGTAAGGCTGGAAGCTGTCATAGTGGTAGTGTACACTATGTAGTTATTTGTAGGAAAGCTTTTCCAATGCGTATCATATTTTTACATATCCTGTTAAGATTCCTGTGAATGATTAAAATACAAATGTTTATTACTTTATACTTTTCTCAATATAACTTGGAGCCCACGAGTTCCCAAAGGAATGGACCTAGTGGGATGAACAACTCTGGAGTTCTGTAGGAACATCATGGAAGTCTAGTTGAGAAAAATTAAGCATAAGAAGTGTTCCTGGGTTTGGTTCCACTGTTTTGGTAATGGAAGTTGGTAGTGTTACTTCTGATTAGCATTTTTTTTGTTGCTTTCATAACTGATAATCATTTCCTAACTTCTTTGTATGTGATGCACCATGTATATTTTCATTGTTTGAGACTCAGGGCAGCTTCAGAATCAAGTCCATGAGTTTTAGTTTGGTTTTAATTTCAGCCCTACCCTTTACAAATTATGTGATCTGAAGCACATGTTTTGGCTAGGATTAAGTGAGAAGAAAATGAAAAGTGAACACTGCAAGCACTCTCTAAATAGTGGCTATTAAGTAATGCTCTATTACTTAAAATTAAAGAGGAAATATTTACCTTAAAATACACTGGTAAAAGCGAGATGATTTTACAGGAGCCAGTACAACCTGCTTATCCTAAGTCCCTATTCAAGCACCAAAATTAAGCCCTTTGAGGACACATTTTTTTCTTTTATTGGTTATGGATAAAGATACAGCTTACCTTCCTTATGTAATTTCAGTAAGCAATCTATTTTTATTTGTCCCAAAGATTTGTTGACTTATATAATTTAAATATGTTTTTATTGCAAGATCTGGCAGTCAAGAAGCTGAAAAATTCAGCTTTATTATATTATTTTTCATTTACTTTTATCTTTTTCCTGAGTTTAATAATCTTTCAATGGCTGTGTAAGCCATGAGTTCTCAGCATCATGACATTATCATCAATCATTACAGCATCAGATTACAATAAACATTAAGCCTTCAGGGCAAGCAAACGGTGTGGATGCTATTTGTCTTACCGTTTAATAGCTTCTTAGTATGCAGTGTTGGTCTCATGTACACAGATTTTTAACAATTCTACCCTGAGCATCCAAAGGAGGAAAACTTGACAAAACAGTAGTTGGCTCCTTCAAGCTCGCTGCTGATTGTGATGATGGTAAAACCCCAGGCAAGCGAATAAATGATGGAAAGATGTGCAGTCCGCTGAATCTATATTCAGAGCTGCTCTAGTGCTTTCTGAATGCCTATTTTTGGAGAACAGCTGGCATTGATTATTGACTTATGAAGGGAAGCAGATGTGTATGGTCAGCTATGAGAGCTGGTTATTGAAAGCACAAAATAGCAGCCCACTGGACAGGGCTGCAGTACGTGAGTGGCACAAAAGCCAAGAGCCCTCCTCTATGTGGAGAGGATTGAATGAGGCATTCTTATGGCAAGAAAGAATGGGACACTTTTGGTGTTTTTTTATTTTTTTCCTTTTCTCCCTCACATTTTTCACATCTTTGTGCATTTGAAAAGAATAAATACTAATTAATGTCATACTCCTGTGTGCTACATGTCTGAGCACATAAAATTGATTGGGTTCTCTAGACATGCTACCTGTTTTAAATAAGTTAAGTCTCTAGTATTCCTGGTTATAAAACTACAAGGGGGTTTGTGTTCAAGATTCAATCTGTTTAGTTGCATCAATTGTAATCCAAATGTTAGTCCAAAATATAGATATTTAAATATATTATGACATAGGTGAGGAAATAAGCATAAATCTCTAGACATTGTTTTAACTTTAGTATATTGTCCATTTGGTCCTGAGGCTCAGGAAAAGAAAAACAGGTGGAAAATCCATATGAGGTCGTATGAAACTTTTACAATTAGTAATGCCTTTGTCTTATTAGTGTAATGTAGTGGAAAGCTCATAAAACTTTGGAATTAGACAGACTTGAGCTTAAATACTGGTTCTTTACTTATTGATCATGTAGTATATCACTGTTGTAGTATATTCATTGGTAAAATGACAATTTTTAACTCATGCTTGTTCTGAGGATTAAATTCGCTAATTCATTCAACATGTATTGATCTGGCATATATTAAGGGTCAGGCACTGTTAAATATAAACGACAACGTTTTTGGGGATGCAGTAGTTAACAAAACAGACAAAATTCTCTGCATTTATGGAGCTGATATTCTAACAGGGGTCAGCAAACTGTGTTGCATGTACCAAATCTGGCCCACTGCCTATTTTTGTAAATTTTTCTTGGAGCATAGCCATATCCACTCATTTACGTATTGTTTATGGCTGCTTTAAATAGTTAGGATAGAAACTGTGTGGCTTGCAAAGCCTAAAATATTTACCGTTTGGCCCTTTACAGAAAAGGTTTGCCAACTTCTGCCTTAGATCATTGATTTGAAACCTTTTTTCTCTAATATAAGCAAGTAACATCCTACAAATTTTTATGTTGTTTCAGTCTCTTCAAAATACTTTCTAATCTTCCTTGTTATTTTTTGTATGACCCATTGTTTATTTAAAGGTGTGTCAGTTTCCAAGTATTTGGTAATTTTCCACATAACTTTTTAAAAATTTTTCAGTTTAATTCTTTTGAGGTCAGAAAACACACTTTATAGTTTCAGTCCTTTTAAATTTGAGACTTGCTTATGGCCCAGAATGTAGGCTATTTTAGTGACTGTTCCATTTGCACTTGAATATATATTCTGCTCTTGTGGGTACAGTGTTCTGTAAGTGCCAATTGGATCAAATGGGCAGTTAGTATTGTTCAAGTGTTCTGTGTCTTATCAATTACTGAGAGAGCGGTCTTCAGATCTTCAGCTATAATTGTGGATTTGTCTGTTTTTCCTTTCAGTTATACCACTTTTTCCTTTATCTGTTTTAGAGCTGTTACTACTTGCATTTATACACATTTAAGCTTACATTCTCTTAATGAATTGATCTGTCATTTTGTCTCTTCAATAATATTCATTTTATTGAAGTCTACTGTCTGATGCTGATACAGTCACTCTTCAAAGTATGTTTCTCCATTCTTCTGCCTGTAACCTATGAACACCTTTATTTTTAAGTAGGTTTTTGTAATCATATAGTTAGATTGTTATCTTATAATCTCTAAATCATAATTGGAGGTTTAGACCATTTACAATTAATGTAGTCATCAATATGGTTGGGTTTAAATCTATCAGGATATTTTTTTTTCTGTTTACTTCATCTGTCCTTTTTGCCCTTTGATTTCTTTGGGATCAATTACGTATTTTTTGAGTATTTTATCTTCACTGTTGGATTACTTTTTAGTGGCTTCTCCAGGGTCTACCATATACATATTTTAATCACAATCTACTTCAAGTAATATATCACTTTATATATAATATAAGAATTATACAATAATAAACTTCTATTTTCTGCCTTATTGTGTGTTCTTTAGTGATAGTTAATTCTGCATGTGACATAAACCTTATACTTTGCTATTATTTTTGCTCTAAACACTCGACTATCTTTTTAAGTAATCTTTAAAAATGAGGAAAAATCTTTTATATTTTTCCAACATATTTTCTGTTTGTTGCACTTTTTCTGTGCAGAGATCTAGATTGCCATTTGATGTTTTTTTCCTTCTGCTTGAAGGACATCCTTTGATGTTTGTTGTAGCACAAATTCTATAGATGTCTCTCAGGTTGATCTTTTTCAATATTTGCTTTTAAGCTGTGTTAAGATTAGTTGAGAGTAGCCTTTAGTTGCAGTTTAATTTATAGCCCCACTACTGAGAAAGTTTTCTTCGGAGGACTCTGCCTGATGCTCCATATATTACAAAATCTTTCCTCACTGTTTGGTAGGATTGTGAATTGTTCCTAGACCTGTGTTAGTTTTGGGCTTTTTTTTTTTTTTTTTTTTTTTTTTTTGCCTAATGCTTGCTTAATGGTTCTTTTTCAGGCTTTGACTAATTTCGTCTCATATATGCACATATTCATACTCTGCTAAAGACTTGAGACCTTCTTCCTCTGCAAATCTGAGCTCTCACTCTGTATAATGACCTCCTTTCTGGTATTTTCAGATCTCAAATTGTAGTTGCCTCAGGCTCTCTGAAGCCAACAAAATTGCTGAGTTTGACTTCCTGTACTGCAGCTTGCAAATTCTCTCCAGGCAGTAAGCTGGGGGAAATTGTAGACCTATCTTGTTGGCTTCCCTTCTTTCAGAAATGGTAGTCCCGTACTGTGTGTTGTCTAATGTCCGAAAGCCACTTTTTCATGTCAGTTTGATTTTTCTAACTGTTTAATATCATTAATAACATGTTTGAATTTATGTCATTGTGTATTTACCGATGGTTTTCTTAGTACAAATCCCTAGAAATAGAATATCTTTGTCAGTATTTTAGGGATTTTGCTATATCACAGAGTTACTGGCCAGAAAATTATCCCAGTTTACTCTCACACTGTTTCTACTCTATTACCAACACTGGTATCAGCTTTTTAAAAGCTATATTATTTTCTTGTGTTATTTGGCATTTCTTTATAAAGCTGTTCTCTGGGATTGTTTAAGGGGCAGCCGTAGCTTACTCTTCAGGAGGGCATTTAATCGTTTTCTCTCTTGTTTTGGAGACCCTCCTTTTGGCTTCTAGCAATTATCTCTCATCAAATTCCAGTGTTGCTCTCTTTAGTTATATTAAAAAACAACATTGATAATGAGTATTCTGTGTTAGTGAATGTATCTTAGGAGATCCACTGTAACAAGCATGTATGTGAATGTGTGTGCATTTCTTCTGTTTACAATATTTTGAACAAGCTCTAAATGTGGGATAGAATAAAATACAGCTATTTTTATCTCCTGTGGTACTCTTTAACCTATTCTGTTAGGGAAGCTTTTCCTCTGCCGTTAATGAATACTCAGGCTGCATGACATTTCAGCTCACTCTAGGAAAATAAACAGCTCTTAGGTGACTTTAATTCATAAACTCAGTCTTCATTCAGACATTGGAGGGTCCATTCCAAAACAGTGAAAAATGCTTTAATAATCATTCAAAAGCAATGCATCTCCTCATTTTTGATCTCCCAGCTACAGTCTGCCTGCATTTGAAGAAGGTTATATAGTATGCTTTTGCTTTTTCTCTACTCCCCTCCTCTTCCAGCTCACTGTTTGGCACCCACCAGGATCAAAATTCAAGAGAAAGGGAAGGCAAGGAAATAGGGCAGGAAAGATTTTACATAACAGGAGACTGGTAATACTGTTTGCTGGCTCCATGATCTCTGGTCCATAAAAATATTTAAAGCTGATCCCTTCCTCTCTCTGTGTGTGTGGAGTGGGGTGAGCAGTTGTCTTTAGAGACCCCCTTCTTGGTTCCTCCTGCAGCGGCTGCTCCTATGGGTGATGGCTGGATGCTTCCCCGGCAGCTTCTGACTTTCCTGCGGTCCACTTAACATATAGACTCTTACCGGTGGAGTCCCTCTTCCTGGGCTATCCTGTTGACAAAGCATTAACCTGTTGAGGTTGTTCCTCTCTCACATGGCCTCCATCTGGGAAGCACTCACATTTCTTCTACTGCCTCTAGTGATAGTGTAGTTACTTCCCCAAAACAGCCCCTTTAATTTTCTCAGGTAAGAGTCAGGCAGCACTCCCTATCTGCACTCCCCATCTTTCAGGCTCTGATTTGTCAATGGAGTGAGCAGCAGGCATACCCTTACCCCTTCCTTGGTTGCTGAGAAATGTAGGGATAGTTAGAATACTTTTCATGAAATAAATCCTTCATACAAAACCTTTGCTATTCCTATACTGTATTCCTTCAGCCTGCTGAGGGTCCCAAGAGCCTTGGGATGTGCTTTTGACTATTTCCTTTGTAAATTCTACTTCTGAGCATCTATCCTACATGCTGGTATCCCCTAGCTCTTCTATCAGTTAAAAGTGAGACAGCGAGATCTCATCTAACATCTGGTTACCAACCACTTTTGCTCATGAGCCTGCCTTTTTTTGTTGCCATTAATCCTCCCTATTTATCATATTTAATTCTGCACATGATATAAATCTTATAATACTTTGCTATTATTTTTGCTCTAAACAGTCAACTGTCTTTTAAGTAATCTTTAAAAATGAGGAAAAAAACTCTTCAATATTTTTCCAGCATATTTGCCAATTCAAGCTCATATTCAGCTAAGCCTTGGTGCATATAAGGGTGTTTTCCAACTATGGTTCTAATACCTCTAGGCAGTTCCCCCTAGCCTGTTCTGTTTTCCACAGAGGACTGTGGAAGAACCCAGCCAAACCCTGTTTGTCCTAACAGGGAATAAAAATACTGACCCATTGGGATGGACCTTTACTTCCTGTGCTGTTTGGAAAATGCATTTAATGCCTTCAGAATTTCCAGGAGCAAAATATTATTTCCTCTTATACAGTGATTTAACAAATGGGCATGCATTTTTTTAGAAAGGCAACTTTTTATTAGTGATTCACCAATTTAGGATGTTATTAGAAACATAAGCTATTTATTATACTTTTCTTGGGTGCTATATTTGGTTATTCAAAAATACTTTTATCTATGACTATCTGGAAAACGTGTTGAAAACTAATGTTTAGTTTCCTTATTTACACCCAATATTTTTCAGACTAAAGGTATATTTAGAGACTGACATATTTGACATATTCATTTTGTCAGGAAAATTTCTCTTACTTGAAAGATCCTGTCAATGATTAAAAACTGTGATTAAGGTTTAAAAGCCACAGCTAAATTCTAAATCTGTTTTTTACAAGGAGGGAACTAACAATTATTAAGCACATGTCACTGGCCAGGTTCTGAATATTTATTGCCATTTTATCCTCACAGAACACTGAGTTAAATACAAATATTCCTGTTATTATAGATGAAGAGATTCAGGCCAAGGGAGTTAACTATTCAAGTTCACATCTGTGGCAAGTGATGAAAAGAGAAGTGGAATTACAGTCTTCTTTGCTCTTATGTGCTTCACATTCTGCCACAGGTACTTTTGGGGATATTTAACTGCCTTTCAGAATGGAAGCAAAACAACCTGCAAAATACATAAAAATCTGTATAGCATTCTGTAAGCCTTATGAAGAAATGATTGTCGGATAAAACCTGTTGTGGTTTGAAGGATATATGTTGAGTACATATGACTCTTATTCATGGTGGGATTTTTTTGTAGGTGGACCATTTGCATGTTTGTTCTTCTGCATCCCGTTTTCTTTAAGCTTTCACCCAAATTCTAAAGTCTCCACTGCCCAGTCACTTATAATTAGCCTAAATGTCATATATGAAGTACTTTATCCGTTTTATTTACCCATTTTGTTTTTTATAATCTACCAATCAAAGAATTCTTTGGAAAATTTCAGGCCCTCTACAAAGAATGTTTATAAAATTATCTTGCAATACTTGTTAAATGGGAAACACTGAAGCACAATTGGAGAAATATCAGAATTATTGCAAAGGGAGGAATACTGAAGATAATTTTTAAAAAGATTAAGATCCGAAAGGAACAAAAGCAAATTCATTAGCAAGCCATCTCACCCAGCCTAGGCCCTCACACATGTTAACCTTTGACAGAAGCAAAAGGATATGAGAATGTGAAAGAGTTTCTCCATCTTCAACAGTCTTACAGAGATTTTGCCTTTTGATTGCTACCTGAGTCTTTTTTAGGAGGAAAGAAAATATTTCTCTCCTTGCTGTGTTTCATATGATATATTTTGAACAACTGCTTACCTCTAAGACTTTGACTGTTCACTGGAACTTGGGTATATTCAACACAGAGACTGAAAGAAAGGTGAGCTAGTTACCTGATTCCAAACCATGCTGCTACACTGCCTACGAGACACTCTTGTAAGAATTTAATCAAATATTCTCCATCTCCTCTGGTGTTGAAAGGCAGACTTCTTTGCATAGAGTGGGATTTTGGTCATCTTTGAATCAGTCGATCTCTGTCTCTCTCATGAACAATGAATGAGTTTGATATTTGTTATAAATATCCTTTTGGCTAATGATGCATTTTATGACTGCAGCAGGCTCTTCTCATTAAACAGCTCACTTAAAAGGAGGAGAAGAAACATTAAAAATGATAGATGAGGCTTCCTAGAAACCCATTATTAGTAATATGATAAATCATAGTGTTGCTGATATGACTTAGCAGGGAATGAAACCAAAGGGCTAATGATTACTGCTGGTGACCCTGCAGCTAAAGGCTAATGAATCTTGAAGACTAAATTTTATTAAATGACTGAATTTCACATTCCCAGTTGGCGAAATCTTTCTCTATTCTTTTGGTTTAGAGATCATCTTGATCAACACTTCTGAGAAAATCTTTAAATTAACTCTCTATAAAAATAGAATAGTAAATGCATACATCCAGCTTAGACAGTTATCCACTTATGGTCAGTCTTGTTTCATCTGTACTCAACTTCCCTTTTCCTCAGATTATTTTGAAGCAAATGCTGCACATATTCTATCCATAAACATTTCAGCATTATCTGAAAGATTATTTTCAAATTTCTTTATAAAAGGATTCTTTTCATAAACTGAAATTCTGTTATCCCACCTAACAGTAAGGAATTAAGGATATAATTCTTTAATATCATTCAGCTATAAGCACCCTAATGTTAATTGCAGAAAACCTGAATCAGGAGAAATGAAGTGACTCAGTTCAGGCTGCAAAACTCTAATTAGTAGCTAAGCCAATATTAGGACCTATCTCTTCTGTCTGTAGTTTTGTAGGGATGCTCTTTCCACTACACAGGGGAAAGTTTACCTTTGAAAAACATCCCAATACAAAGAACCTTCCATGTTTCTTTCAAATATGCTTAGAAGCGGCTGTATCCAAAAACTATCATCAGGATGAACAGAAAACCTACAGAATGTGAGAAAATATTTGCAATCTATCCATCTGAAAAATGACTAATATCCAGAGTCTGGAAGGAACTTAAGCATATTTACAAAAAAAAACTAACCCCATTAAAAAGTGGGCAAAGGACATGAACAGATACTTCTCAAAAGAAGACATACATGGGCCAAGAAATAGGAAAAAAAGCTCCTGGGGCAGTGGCTCATCCCTGTAATCCCAGCACTTTGGGGGGCTAAGGCAGGTGGATTACTTCAGGTCAGGAGTTCAAGACCAGCCTGGCCAACACAGTGAAACCCGATCTTTACAAAAATACAAAAATTTGCTAGGCATGGTGGCATGCACCTGTAATCTGAGCTTCTTGGAAGGCTGAGGCAGGAGAATCACTTGAACCCAGGAGGTGGAGGTTGCACTGAGCTGAGGTCACACCACTGCACTCCAGCCTGGGCAGCAGAGCAAGACTCCATTTAAAAAAAAAAAAAAAAAGCTCAACATCACTGATCATTAGAGAAATGCAAATCAAAACCAGAATGAGATACCATCTCACTCCAGTCACAATGACTATTACTAAAAATTAAAAAAAAAAAAAGATGCTGGCAAGGTTGTAGAGAAAAAGGAACACTTTTACACTGTTGGTGGGAGTGTAAATTAATTCAACCATTTTGGAAGACAGTGTGGCAATTCCTCAAAGACCTAGAGGCAGAAATACCATTTGACTCAGCAATCCCATTGCTGGGTATATACCCATGGGAACATAAATCATTCTGTTATAAAGAAACGTGTGTGTTATGTTCATTACTGCACTGTTCACAATAGTAAAGACATGGAATCAACCTAAATACCCACCAATTATAGACTGAATAAAGAAAATGTGGCACATATATACCATGCTATACTATGCAGCCATATAAAGAAACGAGATCATGTTCTTTGCAGGGACCTGGATTGAGTCGGAAGCCATTATCCTCAGCAAACTAACGCAGGAACAGAAAACCAAACACTGCATATTCTCACTTGTAAGTGGGAGCTGAACGATGAAAACACATGGACACCACTGGGGGAACAACACATACAGAGGGCCTGTTGGGGTATGGGGGGAGCGAGAGTATCAGGAAGAATAGCTGATGGATGCTGGGCTTAATACCTAGGTGATGGGATGATCTATGTGGCAAAACACCATGGCACACATTTACCTATGTAACAAACCTGCATATCCTGCACATGTACCCTGCTACTTAAAATAAAAGTTGAAGGAAAAAAAAAAAAAAGCAGCAGCTGTGTCCCTGCGGTCACTTTATCTTTCTAGACCTCAGCTTCTTATTTGTAAAATGTGATCCATGGCATAGCTTTTATTCAACAAAATTAAGATTTTTTTTTCTTTTTGTATTAGGTGTTGTATTAACAATGAGGGGTAGAGTGGTAAGCAAACCCAATACAGTCCTTTCCTGTACAGAGAATGTTTTTATATCTATGATGAGGTTAATAAGATATGGGAGACAGTAAGCCAGCCTTGGTGGCTCACACCTGTAATCCCAGCACTTTGGGAGATGGGCAGATCACGAGGTCAGGAGATCAAGACCATCCTGGCTAACATGGTGAAACCCCGTCTCTACTAAAAAAATACAAAATCAGCTGGGCGTGGTGGTGTGTGCCTTTAGTCCCAGCTACTTGGGAGGCTGAGGCAGGAGAATGGCGTGACCCCAGGAGGCAGAGCTTGCAGTGAGCCGAGATCGCGCCACTGCACTCCAGCCTGGGTGACAGAGCGAGACTCCGTCTCAAAAAAAAAAAAAAATGTGGGAGACAGTACTATAAGGTCAGTGCAGTACACGAAACATGAAATATTTTGGTTTGGGAAGAATTAAATGAGTTTGCATTAGTTAAGTCATCCTGTCCAGGAACATGGTATAGTTTACTCTCCAGGTCTCATTTTACCTCCATTCCATTTGTTACATTATTTTATAGTTCTTGTCAATATTTTGAGCTGAATAGTCAATTTCAGTTTCCAAATGTCTATTGCTAATATAAAGGAAAACTGTTGATTTCTATATTTCTTATACCTATTCATTTTACTAAATTTTCTTATCAGCTATAATAATTTTTAAAAAATTCTTAGACACTCTACACAATTCTCTTATCTGAAAATATTTTGAATTTAATCATTAAAACAATGTAAATAGTAGTGATTGAGGAACTTGATTTTGATGAATTAGAGTTTTAACTTAATATTATGTTCGCTGTTTGTGCTTCTAGTAAATGTCCTTTATACTGTTCTAACAGTTTGCCTTTACTCCTTTGCTTATAGTTTTTAAACTGAATGGCAGTTGAATGTAGTCAGTATGTTTTCCATCTGTTTAATCACAGTTCTTCACCCTGAATTTATCAATGTCATTATTTAAATTGATGTTGAATCAGTTTTTTAATACAAATAGTCAATTTTTAACAATTTTTAAGTTATTCTCGTGCCTTTTCATCTCAAATTTTCTCACTTCTTGTGGCAATTTTGTTAATTTGCATTTTCCAGAAAGCATCCATTTCTTTTGGATTTTCAAATTCATTCACCCAAAACATGTCATATTCTTGTATACCTTTAATTTCCTCAGACTGTTATTATATCTTCTCTTTATCCTAATGCTGTAGATGTTCAGACTTACTAATTTTCTTTACTTTTACTCACTTTTTAATGTTACACTAGTTCTACATTTGTAAATTCAAATGTTTATTTGCAGTCCTTATTATAAAATCATTTAAGGCTCTGTGTTTTTCTGAATATAATTTTAATTGCATGTCATAATCTTTGAGAAAGTTCTTATTTTCATTAATTTCTGGGTAGCTTGTAATTTCAGTTTTGATTTCTTTTTTGGCCCAGTAATTTTTCATAAGTGTTTTTTCTTCAAATTTTAAAGGCTTGGAGGAGTTACTCTTTACATTGCTTTTTGGAATTTATTGGGTTTTCTTGGTGGCCAGGTAACTTGATTTTTTTTTCTAAACTTTACATGAAAATAAGATAATTTTATGAGATATACCTAATGCTAGATGACGAGTTAGTGGGTGCAGCGCACCAGCATGGCACATGTATACATATGTAACTAACCTGCACAATGTGCACATGTACCCTAAAACTTAAAGTATAATAAAAAAAGAAAAAGGAAAAAAAAAAAAAGATTGAGCTTGTTAGTTATTGTATTCGGATCTTTTACTTTCTTTGTGTGTTAGTTCTTGGAGACAGTGTGGTTTGTAGAAAGTGAGTAAGCATAGAATTTTAAAGACCTGAATTCTAGTTTTAGCTTTGTTACTAACAAATTGTGACCTTATACAGATTACTTTCTCTCTGTTGGTCTAATACAGTACGGTCCAGAAAACTCACTGTGATGATGGAGACATTCTATATGTGCTTGTACAGTATGGGAGCCATTAGCCACATGTGGCTTTTGAGTACTTGAAATGTGGCTAGTATAACTGGCAAACTCAATTTCTAATTTTGTTTAATTCAGATTTATATAGCCACATGTGGCTAGTCTAACTTATCAGACAGTGCATATATGATCTCTGAAATCAAGTTCTTGGATTCAATAAATCCCTAACAGAACCCAAAGCTAAAATTTAACCTCTAAGCTGTGGATTTACACATTTCTAAAGATGCTACTATGTAATGGGGAATTTTGAATACTTAGAAAAAAATCGATATTTGAGAGGTGGTAAAACTTCAACATTTTTCTACCTGGTTCAGGCTTCTAACATGTATAAGACCTAGAAATAATCTACATTTAATAATTTAGCCTATAGTGATCTTAAAGGCTTTGAAATGTGGAGAGTTATTTTAATGAGGATTTGCTTCTGAAAGTCAATGCTATGGTGAAAATCACATTCCAATATTGCTTCTGAGTATATTTTACTTCCTTGTCAAAAGTTGCAAAACACATAAAATCTAACATATGTTCTTCTCCCAAAGGGCGTTGGATCAAAAAAGAAAGACAAATTATAACTTATCTAGAAACTAATAAAAACTAAGAACTTTGTGTCAAAGCTTGAGGAATACAATTAAATTTATACTCAGAATAAAAAGAGAACCTTAAGTGCTTTTATTACTTGCAGAAATGATACATTGACCGCTTCTAGCTTGTGTGCATTCCTTACCTGTCTAATGCATGTGGTGGGGCATTGTTGAAGAACTTGCAGCACTCGATCATACTAGCAGCTGAGATGGGTATCAGCACTGGAACAGATGATCATGGTTATTGTTAAGGTCCAGATAGAGCAGTTGGCTTTTATTTGGGGGTCATATGACATGTGACATATATCCTTAAACCCTAGAGTCATCTTGATAAATTCACATTATGAAAGCAATATGGGATTGGGACTGAGTGAACATGAGTTTTCCATCTCCAGACCTCTTCTCTCTAAACTGAATGCCAGGCAAAATCATCAGTATTTTACATTTACCGTTCTCTCTCCCCTCTTAACCAGTGTAGTGGAATTATTTTAAGTGAAAGGCAGAGTTTTTAACTTTGTTTCCAGTCAATTCAACACTACCCATATTACTATTTGATAGCTCAAGTAGATCATTGGAGTATTTGTACTAATACTTGATTTATAGAAAATTATTAGATAATAAGATATTCCATCTGTAACTTTTTTACATTATCCAAATTTAGCTATGTAAGTACCAATTTCTAAATATAGTTATGAATAGAAAATTAGATAATCCATCTTTTTACATTTGTGCATAAGTAAAGTAAATAGCTTCTGCCTGAAGGCCTGACACAGACTCCTCATAAGCTTTGACTCAAGTACATGTTTTAGCCATTCACTATCTGTTTGGCATATTTCTGGATTATGATTGTAGCCTAGGACAGATCTAAATAACCAGACCCTCAAAAATTAATCCACAAATATTACAAAAATGGCTGTATTAAAAGGCAAAATTTTTCTATTTTACTGCCATAACTTCATGAAAACAAACTTATTAACACTTAGAAACTTTATCTGCTAACATAATTCCATCCTGAATGTAACTTCTGCTTACAATCATGTAGTTTTTAGGAAACTTAATTTTTATAAATCATGGCTTTCAGTTTGGCAAAAGATGAATGGTTTATTTAGAAGCACATTGGAAAGCTTTGTAACTTTAGTCCTGAAAGATCTGACTGTATTTTTAGAAATTGTACATAGGACATCTCTAGGCTTGCTGTGTGCTTCTTAACAAAATTAATTAACACCATCCAACAGATTAGGAACAATAAGAAAGAAAAATAGTGTAATAAGTTCAACATAATGGACATTTTAAAATAGGAAGCATCTTTTATGGGGATTCGATTACCTCTTTCTGGAGGCTGGGGAAAAGACTAAAGCCAGTTTTTTTTCTGACTTGTTCTGTGACTTCAGGTGATGTATTTAGCTTTTCTTCATTGAACGGTTTTTTTTAAGACAGAGTCTCACTTTGTCGCCCAGGCTGGAGTGCAGTGGCACGATCTCGGCTCACTGCAACCTCCACCTCTCGGGTTCAAGCAATTCTTCTGCCTCAGCCTCCTAAGTAGCTGGCATTACAGGCATATGCCACCATGCCTGGCTAATTTTTGTATTTTTAGTAGGGACGGGGTTTGACCATGTTGGTCAGGCTGGTCTCGAACTCCTGACCTCATGATCCACCCACCTCACCCTCCCAAAGTGCTGGGATTACAGGCATAAGCCACCGCACCCGGCCCCTTTTTTGTAAAGGAGAGCTTGTTACACATTCTGCAAGTACTTTTTAGGTGATAAGGACTATCTTTATATAATTGAGTTGATTAAAAGATGTTCAGTATGAACAAAGTAGATCATAACAAGAAAAATAAGAATATTAAAAAATAGAAATGGTACATCATTTGTCATAGAACAAAGGTCCAGTCTGTATTTCTAATTTTCTCACACTGGTAACAATATGGTCAAAGAACATCATTTTAAAAAGTTCTAATGATGTGTATGATTTTTTTCCCAAAGCTCTATCAGAGTCTAAGATGTCTAGCATCAAGATAGGCTTATCAACATAATGAATTGGATAGTAAAGTTTTTTCCATTGGGAATAAAAACAAAAATCCCACACATGCCGTTCTTAGATTTATCTTATTTATTCAGAGACTAACTCATGACTTTGTTATGCTAGCATACTCTGTTCTGGTAAATGTTGGATTCTGCAAAGAAATAAAGTTCAGTTACTACAAGAAAGTAAATCATTGTTGAACAAAGCACAGATTCATTTGACTTTCTCAAATTTACTTGTTTTCTGAGTCAGATTTTGCAAAGCCGTTTAGCAACAGGCTTAAAGAGTTACTAGGAGATCTCCTTACTGAGGGAAATCTGAGAACCATTTTGTTTTCATTTTGATGAAAAACAAAAAAACGCAGGAACAGGCCACATACTGAGTTTTTTAAATAAATTTTTTGTTGTAAAAATTAAAATTAGTTTAGATTCACAGAAAAGCTACAGAGATAGTACAGAGTTTCCATATTCCCCCCACCCAGTTTTCCAAGATCCAGTTCAGGGTACTGCATTGCATTTAGTTGTCATAGCTCCCTAGCCTTCTCTGATCTGTGCCAGTTTCTCAGTCTTTCCTTGTTTTTCGTAACTTTGTCAGTCTTGAAGTATTAACTGGATGTCATATAGAATGTCCCCCAATCTGGATTTGTCTGATGTTTTTCTCATAATTAGATGTGGGTTATGGGTTTTTAGAAAGAATATCATAGAAGTAGAGTGCCCTTCTTATATCAGGGGTTATAGGATACCTACATTGCATCCCTCGTGATGATAATCTTTATCACTTGGTGAAGGTAGTGCTTACCAGGTTTGCTCACTATATAAAATTACTAGTTTTTCCTTTCCCTACTTTGTTCTCTGTGGAAGCAATTTAGTACCTAGTCCACCCTCAAAGATCTGGAGGGGGATTAAGCTCTACCTCTTGGAGGGAAACTGTGATAAGGAATATATTTTGTCTTTGATCCCCAGTTCCTGACACTGAGCTTCTAAAATGTTTGGAATTTCCTGAGCGATAGGGCCATAGGAGCATTTTGTTATTCATAATAAGCCCCTCTCAACCATACCTGAATTTACGCTAATGTGACTCTCAGTGGGCCCTTAAGTAGCTTCAATATGGAGCTGTTTGCCAGACAGACCAAGACATGATTAGAGGGTTGGAAAGTTCAGCCCCACACACAATCTCTAGGAAGGAGAGAGGGTCTGGAGATTGAGTTCAGTCACCAATGGCCAATGACTTAATCATGCCTATGTAATGAAATGTCCATAAAAACCCCTGAACGACAGGGTTCTAAGTGCTTCTGGGTTGCTGAACACATCAGGGCTCTGGGAGAGTGGCATACCTGCATACAGCATGGAAGCTCTGTGCTCCTGCCCTCAAACCTTGCCCTATACATCTCTTCCATTGGGCCATTCCTTAGTTGTATCCTTCATAATAAACCAATAATAGCAAGTAAAATGCCTTCCTGAATCCTATGAGCTGTTATAGCAAATTATTGAAGCTGAGCGGGGGTTGTAGAAACCTCTTGACTTTATAGCTGGTTCGTCAGAGGTACTGGTGGCCTGGACTTGCTATCAGGGTTTGAAATGGGGAGCAGTTTTGTAAGACTGAATCCTTAACTTGTGGGTCCTGTGCTAATTCCAGGTAGTTAGGGGCAGAAGTGAGTTGAATTGTTGGGCACTCAGCTGGTTACAGAATTGGGTGGTGTAAGGAAAAACCCCACATATTTGATGTCAGAAGTGTTGAGTATAAACAGTTGAAGAAGTATTATGTATTTTGTAATTCTTCTGGAGAGAAGATTTGTCTCTTCTCTCCCATTTATTTAATCATATGTTTATATCAATATGTTCTCAAGTATGTTTTATATTTTGATTGTAATACAATACCATGTTTATATTATTTATTTATTCACTTATTTATTTATTTTATTTTTTGAGACAGAGTTTCACTCTGTCACCCAGGCTGGAGTGCAGTGGCGTGATCTTGGCTCACTGCAACCTCCACCTCCTGGGTTCAAACGATTCTCCTGCCTCAGCCTCCCTAGTAGCCTGGGCTACAGGTGCATGCCGCCACGCCCGGCTAATTTTTTGTGTTTTGAGTAGAGATGGGGTTTTACTGTGTTAGCCAGGATGCTCTGGATCTCCTGACCTCGTGATCCACCTGCCTCCACTTCCCAGAGTGCTGGGATTACAGGCATGAGCCACTGTGCCTGGCCCTGTGTTTATTTTTATGCTCACATTGTTCCAGCCATAGCCATTGGGAGCTCTTTCAGGTTTGCTGCTCTACCCCTTTGGTGTCCTTCCATTCTTTTTGTTTTTCATTGAGCACTTCCTTACTTTCTGCTACTACAAGATGCTCATCTTATAATTCTTGTGCCCCTAGAGTCAACTTTTTCTTCAAAAGCTAATTCTCTAATAAGAGAACGACATATAGAAAACCAAGATCTGGGTGCTAGGTGTGCTTGTTGCTACTGGGCTATCATTGCTTCTAGCCCTTCTCAATGGACAGAGCTATGTAATATATGCACACATACTAACCCATGCTCATGCAGTTTTAAATAATAAACAACTTTCCATTTTAGACCATTTCCCTAAGGACAGAGGAAAAAAGTAACTCCTTACTGAATAGCGGTCTCAAGGTGGTATCAACAGAATGTGTTTTCTTCCAAATACCAGACCTAGAAAATGGCATTCTTAGGATTAAAAATAGTGACATTTTAGCAATTACACCTCACCACCAAGTATTTGCCACACTTGAGTTCCAGACGAATGTGACTGAGGTCATATCTGTCATATAGCTATATAGTAATGTTGTAAAAGGAATAAAGTCCTCTCACTTACTGTAACTCCTGCTTCTCATCTGAGAATGTACTAGCTTTAACATGTACCTTAACTTAGGTCCCTATAAAATGAAATGGAAGTAACTAGGGTTTTTATTCACAGGGATTTTAAAACACTGTTTTTTCACACATTTAACATTCATATCTGATATTATGAATGGTCAACGTTACTGAAACCATCAAGATCAGAAATTTAAAAGGTCTCCTATGAAATTCAGGGAGTTGAAACATTGGCCTATCAAGAAATGAGTTAAAGTTTGTATATTCCTATATATGCTTTTTACCTCTTCTGATCTTTCTTTGTATTTCACTTTGAAAACAATTTTCCATTCTATTCTCAGTTTTTCATTTTTTTTTTGGCGGGGGGGTGGGGGTGGGCGGGTTGCGAAGGGATAAGGTCTCACTCTGTAGCCCAGGCTGGAGTGCGTTGGTTGATGCAGTCATGGTTCAGTGCAGCCTTGACCTCCTGGGCTCAGGTGATCCTCCCACTTCAGCCTCCCAAGTAGCTCATACTACAGGTGCATGCAACCACACCCAGCTAATTAATTTTTTTTTCTTTTTCTTTTTTGTAGAGACAGGGTTTTACCATGTTGCCCAGGCTGGTCTTGAACTCCTGGGCTCAAGTGATCTCTGCCTGCCTTGGCCTCCCAAATTGCCGAGATTGCAGGCTTGAGCCACCATGCCCAGCTGTTCTCAATAGTTTGATTTCTGCACTACCAAGTTCTTCACCAAAGCTTTTGTTTCACTATTACTTTGCTCTAAAGACACATCACTTTTTTTCCCCCATCTTATAGATTGCCTGGCACTGTTGACTTAAAAAGATAAGGTAGAAATTAATGCTCTTTGAATCTCCTGTTATATCTTTCAAAAATATTAACTTTGTGGCAAATCGCCCAAAGTCGTTCTTTTAACTGGTTTTGGTGTTGAAAGGAGAAACTGTGTTTTTCCTGCCTGTGATGATAGGACCCTCCCAGAGTGACATTGCGCTTCAGCATTCTCTGTTGCCTCCAGAGATGGGTCATTCTCACAAGGAGGATGTGCTTTTCCCTCTTGGGACTCAGACCTGAGACTCATTCCATGCACTGAGTCTGTGTGGAATGATGTTACCTAGGAGGCCCATGGTTCTCCTTGTCCTGAGAGTAGGGTGTGCATTCTTAGCAAACCGGTGGTTAGACTTGCCTCCACATATGAAAAGCACTGGATTCCTATTTCACAGAGTAAGGCTTGCACAGGAGAACAAATTAAGACTCCAACACAGAGTTATCAATTTGCCGTGAATGTCATAGCTATTAATTCCCAGTAGGTACTTAAGCAGTCATTAAACGGGGTCATCAACTGAATCCAGAGGACATCTTGAGATAAACAGTAGTTATTAATTTAATGTAGAATCAAAATACTTTGTATTCTTCCACCCAGTCCTATAATACTTGCTTAATAGGGCACGTACATTTATTATACATAGCATGCTCTTTTGCAATTGCTCTTAACTGCTTTTTTTTTAACCTTTAAAATTTATCTTCTGTGTTACTTTCTGATCCTTTCTATTGTGGAAAAAACACTGGTGATGATTTCGATTTATTAATGTTCTTTCAGTCACTCTCTCTCTTTTTTTTTGTTTTGTTTTTTTTAATCTCATCCACCTGTCAGTGATGGCGGTGTAATTACAATAAGTCTAATTGTGCTCTTAGAGCTTTGCAGACAGTGGGAGGAGGTGATGGAGCAAGTATGTGCTCCCCATGGTTCTAGTTCTCATTCCCTCCCCCTTCTCCCCAACCAACCCACATCCTCTTTGAGGAATCAGAAAATAAACTTTCTGAGAACAACTATTTCCTGATGACAAAATAAATAGTAATAATTCCATATTCCATGTGAACGAGTTGTTGAGGAGATTAATATATTTTAGTACATGCAGACACATAAATGATGTTTTTCCATGTGTATTTTAGTTTCCTATTTTGTAATGACTATTGGAGACCTCCTAAAAGTATAAACCTTTAAAAAATTATGTGATAGTAATTGTGACCTTTTAAACCTCACCATTAGAACATAGGTTGAACCAACCATATGAAATTCCTGTATTTGCAGGTCATACATGCTCCTATGTGAGCAATTTCATATGATTCTAATGTATTTCTCTCAGCGATTCAGTGGAAGGAAGAAAATAACTTATCCCTGGATTTTTAAATATGTAATTTATTCTGTTTCTGGGTAGCATACAGGCCCAGAAGCTCCAGTGCTTAGCTATATTCAATAAACTCAAATAACTTAGAGTACCTTTTTATTTATCCTGAAACACTTGGTCACGCTCTTTCCATCAATGCCTTCTGTAAGAGGCCTGATAAAACAAGCTGAACTCACTTAGCCATATTGTCTGATGTTTGTTTTCATCTCTGTAGTATTATGAATAGACTCTATGAAAACTGCAACTGCAGCTTCAGAACAGAGCTAGGAGTACGTTTTTCTCTTGCTGTCCATTTTCAAAATCTAACAAATAGATCAGAGTGTTAGTCTATGTGACCTTATACAAAGAGCTTAACCAATCCAAAGTGCCTTAATAACAACAAAAAAAACTTTGTCACACATTGATTGTACCTTGAGAAGAGAAAATACATTGGTTTCATAGTTCTAACTGTTCACTTAATAAATACTTATTAATTTCCTATACAGAGATGGAGTTAATTACCTTGTATAATTAATGACAATTTTGTATGCATTGGAATTTTTTCTTGGAGCGATGAGGTTTCATAAGTGAACTATGGAGACCCTCTTGAATGGTATTTACACTTTACAAAATGAGAGAAATTGGTGTAATTAATAGCTAGGAACAGAACTCATTTTTCTTATTTGAAGTTAATTGATTTCTTTAAGAATCAAACCTATTACATTTGTGACATTTTCTAACCTGCATAAAGTGGTTTGTCTGGACTATCTTACAATAGATGAATGAAGACTCTGATCATGGTAATAAAATGAGTTTCACTTACATTTTTGTTTGTTCAGGTTCATTTGCAATAGACAATGTGTTAGAGAAACTTGATGTGGTTTTGGTATAGTTTCTGGTATGAACTAGTATAGATAGTTTCTGTAAAGTAATTTTTTATTTTCAAATATTCTGCCTGGAGTCAGAAAATAGCACATTTATCAAATCTAATGTATACAATTATCATAAAATCATTTTGAATTGATACACATCAGTGGTTCTGTTAGTTATATTTATTATAGTGGAATTTATAAAAATGGATTTTACCCTTTGTGAATATTTGAAAGAAAACAGAAGTGGTAGTTTTAGGATTTTAGAATTTGCATTTTTTATTTAATTTGGCCTCAGAAACATTGAGAGGGCATTCAAGACCTATGAGCTATTAAAAGCAGGAGTTTTGTATGCTTAGCGAAAAGCACAGAACACCTAATAGGTATTAAGTAGATGCTTAATTAATGATTAATAGTTGGGGTATCCAGTTTCTTAGGACTTTTCCTTGGGTGTCTTATAAATGATTTTTCTCCCCACTTGAAAAAGCAAATTCAGTGTAGTTCAGATATGTATTAAATAACATTTATTTAACATTCAGCCCTGAAGAAGATATTTTAAAAATGTCCTCAGTAGGGTCAATTTTGAAGGACACCATATTCTCTTCTCTATAGCTTTGCAACTTCCTGAGGTGAAGTTTTAATTTTACATTTTATTTTAGCCACCTCTTTTTTTTCTTCTTGCTATCATTTTCTCTGTAGGTAATGTCCCTAGCTTTGATTACTCTCATTAGTACACCTTAATATCTTTTTGATTCTGTATTTTTTAGAAACAAACTTGAAGATGGAATTCAGTTTACTTAAATACATACTGAAAACAAGCTATCATGTATTAGCAACTGCACTGGGTTGAAGGTGAACAGGGAAGGCAAAGGGCTCATAGTCTAATAAATAATGAGCAAGGGCTGGGCGTGGTGGCTCACGCCTGTAATCCCAACACTTTGGGAGGCCAAGGCAGGCGGATCACCTGAGGTCAGGAGTTCGAGACCAGCCTGACCAATATGGTGAAACCCCGTCTCTATTAAAAATAAAAAAATTAGTGGGGCGTGGTGGGTGCGTGCCTGTAACCCCAGCTACTTGGGAGGCTCAGGCACAAGAATCACTTGAATCCAGGAGGCGGAGATCCTGCCACTGTACTCCAGCCTGGGCAACACAGCAAGACTCTGTCTCAAAAATAATAATAGTAATAATAATGAGCAAGATGATATCCTACATCTGTGATAGGTGATTTTTTTTTTTAATTGAGTCACGGTCTCTCTCTGTCGACCAGGTTGGAGTCCAGTGGCTGCTCAGCATGGCCTCGATTTGCTGGGCTCAAGTGATTTTCCTGCCTCAGCTTCTCGAGTAGCTGGGACCACAGGCACACATCATCCCATCTAGCTGACTTTTTTTTTTTTTTTTTTTTGGTAGAGATAGGGTCTTTCTATATTGCCCAGGCTGGTCTTAAACTCCCGGGCTTAAGTGATCCTCCTACCTCAGCCTCTAAAATGTCCAGATTACAGGTGTGAGCTACCACACCTGGCCCTGTGACAGGTGGTCTTGATTAGGTGGTAAGGCACAGGCACTGATTAATCAGAACAGATGTGAGAAATCAGAACAGATTTGAGAACAGATGTGAGCACTGGTAGTCATAGCTGCATGGGGTCTTGGAGGCTCCCTATTGTGTTTTTAATTATTAAATTTTGGGGGGAAGGGTGGTTAGAGAGAAGGGAGGTGTCTCATAAGGGAGAGATCATAACTACTTGTATGGCCTTGTCACTACCTGCCACTACAACATCAGCCCTGATCTTAAAGCTGATAATGTGGTAAATTTTAAAATGGGAATATGCAAGTATGCTGTGAGAGGTTCCTAAAATAATCATGTGGATAGCGTGGGACAGAGGTCTGTGAACACTTCCTGAGAGAAGTCATCATGATTTGATACATAAAGAATAAGCCGGAGCTCACTTCATAGTATGAAGGAGAAACCTCAAGGCATGTGGGAGCCATATGCTATGTACAAGCAACTCTCTATTCCTGGCATGGAAATGGGAACTGGGGTGTGAGGAAATGAAGAGGGGAGGGTCCAGGTTATTACAGACCTTGAATGCCAGGCTGAGGTGCTTGGACTTTACCCTGAAGCGCTGAAGGGTTTTATGCAGAGGAGCAACGTATTCAGATGCGCATTTTAGAGAGGCGGTTTTTGTGGCTGCAAGTTGGACAGAGAGGGACAAAGCTGGACACATGTTGACCAGTAAGGAGACTACTATAACTCTTTAGGGAGAAATCATGGGAATCTTAGCTAGGATGAGAAAAGGTCAAGCTCAAGAAATGTTGGGAGAAGTGGAGTTCTTAGTAGTTGAGCGACTGATTGGATGTGGATTATGAGGGAGAGGCAGGAGACAAGGAGGTTTCTGATTTGGATCTTGAGGTGGATGATTGGCCATTAACTGAGCCAGGAAATTTGCAGGTGGGTGAGATTTGCCTTTATAAAGATACTTAATTTAGTTTGGATCATATTGAGCTGAGGCATGTATTAATATAACAGAAGTTTTAATTTCTCATTCACCTAGAACCAAATGAGTATCCCTAATTGTCAGGCAGCTCTCTTCTGTGCAGTAGTTCAGGGATTGAGATTCCTTCCATCCTACAGCTCCACCATTTTCAACTTGTAGTTTGCAGAAGGTAGAAGAATGTGGAGGATTGTTCTTGCAAGGTTTTATGGTCCAGCCCTGGAAGTAGTATACATCACTTTCACTTTCCATTGTCCAGAACTTATTCCATGTGACCAATTGTAACTTCAAGGAAGGCTGGAAAATGTAGCCTAACTATGAGCTCAGGAATAAAGGAACAATTTTGGGAATCAGTTAACAGGATGTGCCACAGGGTGACAGGGACACTTTTGGATATCGAAGTCTGAAACTTGCAGCAAAGACCTTAGCTGGAAATGTGGTTTTAGGACTCATCAGAGACAGGGGCAGTTCATATGATGAAACTAGATGGAGTCACTCTTGGAGAACAAGTAGGCAAGAGCTGAGGACAGAGCTGTTAATTTGGCCAACATATAAAGTGTTCTGGGAAAAAGGATGCTAGGTAGAAAA
The DNA here is from genome assembly GCF_028858775.2 of Pan troglodytes. NCBI lineage: Eukaryota > Metazoa > Chordata > Mammalia > Primates > Hominidae > Pan > Pan troglodytes. The sequence continues at coordinate 71,050,400 of NC_072402.2, forward strand.
CTGAAAGCCTCAATAGCAGTAGGAGGAACCAGGACCATAGAAGCCCCTAAGCGGAGGATTTCAAGGAGTGAATGGAAGACACTGTGATATGCAGTAGATAGATATAGGAATGTAGACAGATATATAGTGGACACTATATATATATATATATATATATATATATATATTAGATAGTAGATAGATATATAGTAGACACCACAAGGTGTCTACTCAATCAGATGATTAACTATTAGAGACGTGACTGAGTAGAGTTCTCACTTCAAGGGCACAGTCAAGCAGAAACAAGATTTTCTCTCTCCAGAGAATTAGCAGAGAGGAGCCATGGAGAGAGGATGGAGAAACTGGAGCAATGGGGCTAATTGATGACATAGAGCATCCCTGAGAGAACAGGAACAAGAGAGCTTATTAAAATAAAAATTTGAGTTTATCAGAATACTGCTCTTTTGACATGCTTTTTTGAAAAGCCCTTATAATGATTGATAACTGATTTTTATTGTAAGTAATTTTGCTAACCTAACAATAGAGAATATAATTATATTTCTCGTTCCATATTAGTTGGTTTACATAATCAATTCACCTGTCCTAGAAAATGCCATTAATCTTTGAAAAGAACTTTTTTTGGTTTTTTAAAAGAAAGTGTAACACAGAAAAGAGAAATATTCTCATGTAACTGTGCTATAACTGCTATACTAAGGCAAATTTTAAGTCTCTTATTTTTCCTAGAGAAAGGAGTTTATAACCTGTTACTATATGTTTAAATTAATGTTATCTTTCTCAGTTTTCCTCTCTCCTACTCTTTAGCTAGGAGCATGCTTAGAGGACTATTTCTTTTCTAGAGCATTTTTTAATAATGGGGAAGATAGATATAAAGAGGCTTACATTTGGATTGAGGTGGGTACTTAATGTTCTGGTATTTAATATTGAGCAGTAAGAGCTAGTTTTATTAATAAATCATTCTACAATGATCTTTCCCTTTGACTTCCAATAGATTCACACTTTCTACTATGGCATATAGCATTACTTTAAAATGCTTTTAAAATTGTTTCTATATATTATAAATTGTTTCTCACTTAAGACCAGAATATTTAGAGGTAACATCTGGAAATGAGCCATTACTGTTTATGTACTAATGATAAAGGTGACGGCAAGAATGATTTTCAGTGTGTTTTGTACTTTATTTTAAACAGCATTTCACAGAACCATTCAAATGCATTCATTTTTCCTTTTTGTAAAATCCTTAAAATATCACCAAAGATCATGTTTACAACTTGAATTCCTGTTGTTGTTGTTGTTGTTTTGGAGTACAATGTAATATTGATACTTTGATGCGTTGACTTTTTAATGTTACTGAATTTATAATAGTTTTTCTCTTACTTTCTTTAAAATTCTAGTATTAGGAAATAGGATCAAAGTAGGTGAAATTATTGATTTCAGCTTAAATCTATTTTCTAGAAAAAAGTGGATCATCATATTCATCTTTTATTTCTAATTCCTATCTTGGTGCCTGGTTTATAATAGATTCTGAGTAAATACTTGTGAATTGAGGATACTTGAATCAGTATCTTTAGAAAGGTTGTATAACTGTTGTGATGGAGCATGCGGCATTGCTAGCTCATTTTATTGCAGAATCTTTCCACACTTGCTATCAGGGTCAATCCTTAACAGCAAAAAGATGAGTTGGCTATGAAATGAGCATCCAGCAATCATCTCTCCATTATGCTAGCCAGAACGCATTTCAGAACTAGAGTTGCATCCTTTAAGAAATGTATGTTTGCTGATAAGATTTTAAAGAAAGCCATACTTTGTGTCATGCTGGCCCAATGCTTCAATCACCCCCAGAAGCTCTTCTTCATTATAGGCCTATTTTCCCCAAGTATCACTTTCCCTCTGTGACTTATTTAAAGATATATTTTTAGCTCCTTAATCTCCCCATTTTATCAGCTTCTTGTTCTGTATATTGAATTAGGATGTTGAATTTTGGGGATGAAGATGAGGGATGGGGGTGGACTCTATATTCCCCTGTTCAGCTATTCACTTAACTTGTAGTGCTCTCATCTTCTCAAAATTCTTTCCATTCATTCATTCACTCACTCATTTTATTCACTCAGCAATCATGTTTTACCTCTGCAAAATGTCAAGCAGTGTGTTGGACATCTGGATAGAAAGGTGAATTACTCTGCCTAGGACAGCACCTGACATAGTCACCTCACTCAGGGAGCAGTGGTAAAATGTCCCCTTAAGAGCCTTGCTCAGATCCCCTTCTGTTGTGCAGCTATAACAGTTCTAATTTGACACTGAATTCTCACCCTTCCATATAATTTGGGCACCACTTTAATATATTAGTCATACTAGCTTCTGTAACAAATAAACCCTTCAGTTTGAGTGGCTTAGCACCCTGTGCACTTATTTTTTTACTCATATTGAATGGTGCAATGTAGTTCCAAAGAAGTGGGCTGTGCAACAGATGGTCCTTTAAGGACCAAGGCTGAAGGAAACTCAGCCATCTTCCAAAGTCGCTTTGGATGTCAGCGTCCAGATTGCAGAACGTGAAAAAACATGAACTGCATGAAAGAGATTTTTGTAGGCCAGAGCTGAAAATCATAGATGTCACCTCCATTTTTTCCATTGTCTGGAACTCAGGCACATGGCCACCCCTAACTGGAATAGAGATCTGGGAGATGCAAGTAGTGGGGACCCAAAAGAATGCCTAGCTAAGCTGGAGTGAAGGATGATGATGCATTTCCCGCTTATGTCAGGGAGTATGCCTTGTATAACCCTGTTTTATTTTCCTCCTGGTATAAATAGAATGCCTTTTCTTCTTTTTAGTAATGGACTGTTTCAGAAATCCTTTGGGAATTGAAATGGAGGGAAACATTTTATTTTCTGTTTCCAATACAGTGAACACACTAAAAGCAGAAAAACCAGATATTTGAAGGTTTTCCTGTGACCTGCTAGAAATGCTATTAAAAGATACTGCTCTTACCTTTCACAGTATTGCTCTTACCACCTAATGGGCTACTTGTGTGAATCCCCTCATTTGTGAATCTCCCTGAGCTACTTCCTTCCCTGCCTGCTTTCCCAGCCACAGTTAGCAGTTGCATCCTCAGTGTTATACCTTTGTTGGTTTAATTCATTCATCCACTCACTCATCCAAATATTTATAATGGAGAGAAGAAGAGAAAGAGGGAAGGCAGGGAAAGAGAACAGTTGAAATTCACTGTGATAGCATTACATACTGAATAGTATAAAGGCTTAGGGAAAAGACACTTATCTCTACTTTGTGATAAGAGAGAGGTGAAAATGTTCCTTTTAGAGGAAGGAAGTGTAGTCTGAGTCTTTTAGTATTCATGGATACTTTTCCTTCCATAGGCAACAAGCTTTTCCAGGAGAAGGACCTTGTTTTGATCCGACTCTAGCACCCTAGTATACAGCAACACTTATACTAGACATTCAGTAAGTTGAATTGATTGAAGATAAGTGAATACATTTATAAACTCTATTTATTACACGTTTGCATACATCATCTCATACAGTGCTCACCACAGCTCTATGGTAGGACAGATAGTCTTATTCCTGGTGTATAGATAATGAACACAAATTCAGAGAGATTTGGTGTTTTGCCATTGACTCATAGTTAACAGGCTAGATCTCAGGTGTTCTGCATCTAATCTTGTGCATTTTTCACTCTTGGAAACAAGCATTAAATTTAAGAATCAAAATAGTGCTTTAAAGGTTGTAACATGTGCTTTGGAAATGAGACATCAAGCCAGCTGAATCTCTTTGAGTGAAGGCTATTCACTTATATTGAGTCAAGAGTGTTTTTAACAAAAACAGACATGCTTGGTCTACCATGTTTCATAGTGTGTTATATTCTTGCCAGCACAGTGGTTTGTACCCTGCAGGGCCTCTATACATATTTCTAAACTAATTGACAGTAATTTAAAATGTATAAATCAGATTCATCTAAATTGGGCAGGCTTCCTTCTTGTTAGAGGCTGTCATAAGTTTTTACCTATGTAACCATTTTGTCACAGGGGACAGAATTTGCCTGTGGTATATTCTAATTCAGGGACTTTTTTTTTAATTCAAAGAGTTGTTAACTCTCTAGCTTGGTTTCTGGTTTTCTTTGGCTGCTGCCTTTTCATTCTTCCAGCGCTCGCCCCCTCAGTCTGCCAAGGACACTATGTATAGAAACTGAGACTGCCTGGATGTTCTTACCATAGCAGATTGACACATTTTATCATAGGGTTGCTTTAGTGTCTTTTGTTGCTCTACAAATCTCAAACTTTCTCATTAGAATTTGATAGGCATTGATTGCTTCCATCTCTGACTTATTTATATTTTGTACGATATCAATGTTCTCTACAGAAATATTATGACCAACTTAATAAATTGGCCCCAGTTTATTAGGGTTGCAGCTAAGAATGAAGGCATTGCTTATAGAAGTTTAAAAGTATGCATTTCCACATTATGTTCTGCTTCAAACGGTCTGAAACCAGGCTCATTTTGTACTCTGCATTCTCTCCCCTGCCACCCTCATCCTTTGCCCCGCAGCTGTTGCCAGCTGCCATCTATCTTATTTACTGACGGATTCCAAACCACAAAAATGTGGTGACTACTTCTTTTCTTCATACTGCTCATCTAATTCATGTTCATGTTCTGTTTCATTGACCTGTAAAATGTCTCCGAAATCATGGAATTCGAGACCGTGTTTTAAAGCCATGTTGAGTGCATTTCTTGATCTCCTTATAGCTCTAACATTATCAGAAAGGAGCTAAGAGCCCTCTAAAACTTTACTGGCAAATCAGCAAGAGGACTTGGGCTAAAAAATAAATAAAATTTTAAGGAGGTTTCAGTTCAAAGACATTTCTCCTCAATATACTTGAGTAAGAATCATTTTATCATCTCTGGAAACACTTGCTTTTTCCAGAACTCTGTAACCAGGAGACAGAATAGACGGATGGACTTTTTCAGAGCATGTGGTACATAGAAGGTGGTTGGTAAAAGTATAATGAATGAAGGGATGGCCAGATGATCAAAAATAGAATGATAATGGTGAAATGATCCTGAACTCTGTTTCTGTGTTTTGTTTTTGCTTAGCAAGAATGTTTTTTATTTTATTTTTCTAAGCGCAAGATAAATGCCAAGTGTTAGAAAGACAGAGCCACCTTTCATATTAGCCATTACTAGAAAAACACCATTAATGCCTCAGCCTACTACTACATAATGGAATTTTAATCTGCAGGAAATCCAAGAGTACTTTAGAAAGTGCCCTTAATTGAAGACTCAGTAGAGTTGATTGTGTTTAAAAAGAAGTGGATGTCAGGGGTGTTTGGATTTCAATCTGATAGTGTAATAATAGTAATGTCCCAGAATTCTGGAAAGGTTTTTAATTTTTTTTAATCCACTGATTGTCTTATTGCTAAAATGTCAAGAAAATCATATTAGCCACACTTAATAAAAGTGATGTAATGTTTATCCTGAACTTTATCCTTCAACCACAGAATAATAGAGTGACAGAATATTAGGTTATAGAACTTCAAGCACTAAGCAATGAAGGACAATGAGTTTTTAATGATTCTAGTAGCTTATTTTTGCAAGTTAATTTTGTTCTGGCACATACAAAAGAAGTGAAAGATACAGAGCTATGTATTTTTTGTTTTGCAGGGGAAGATGGTGAAAGGAATGGGAGGTGCTATGGATTTAGTGTCCAGTGCCAAAACCAAAGTGGTGGTCACCATGGAGCATTCTGCAAAGGTAACATGTACTGTGCTCCCCAAATACTGCCTTTGGAAATTTGCAATACATCAAAACCCAGTGTACCACCAGGTCACCTAACTGTGGATTTTATTTTCTCTGGCTCATTCAAGGTGATAGCATTTACATTTGAGAGAGAAAGATGACAAAAACAGTTACTTATTATTTATTTAGCTAAATGGTTAACTTTGAGTGAAACCAAACATCAGCATGTTCTTCAAATATTTGTCCTGCATACATATTAAAAGTAAAAGCTTTATGCATACATATTAAAAGTAAAAGCTTTAATATCTCCAAAGGAAGTGAAAAGATGTCTGTATGGATGTATTGATTCAGGTTTTAAGATGATTATAGTGGTTGCTATCTGTGCGTGAAATGAAAAGCCACAACAGAACATACATCTTAACAACAGTTATTTTCAAATGGACCATATGGCCTTCATAGCTGTGAGGTGCCGTATCCAGAAGATGTTACAAAATAATGGACTAGGTGATAGCTCTGAAAGGTATTATACTTTTATTTTGATAAATCATTAAATATTTGAGTGCCTGTTACATGCTAGGCATGCTAGGATGTGGCAGTGACCAAAACTGGACAAAAATTACTGATCTCATGAAGCTTACATTCAGTCTTTTTCCTCTTCCTTCACATTGCAATAATAATAGCTACCATTTTTTAGTGTTTACTGTGTGCCAAGAATACACCAAGCTCTGTGTATATGTATGGGCCCATGAACTTGATATAAGTGCTCTTAGTATGTCCAGACACAGAGCTTTAGAGAGGTTAAGTAACTTGCCCGAAGTTCTGTTAGAACTAGTAGAACTCTGATTAGACCTGGTGTCTCTGATTCCAAAGCCCAGTTGTCTCACCAAGGAACTATCAGTGTAAGTTTCTTCCTTGTTCCTGACTCAGTGTCTTTGGACAAACTGAGCTTAATTGCCTTCCTAACCTGAACCCATTGGCTTCTACTGATTTTAAAAGTTGATATTGAATGCTTTCTTCATCTTCTTTGCCTTCTCTTCATCCTCCTTTATTCTTTATCATTCTTAGTTTTAAAATCTACCTCTTCTCACTTTGAGACCTGCTAATCTGAGTGGAAATGACAGTTCATTTGCCCTCTTGTTGTTTAGTGATGCAGCATTATGTTAAAGCATGGAACTAGAAGATTCACATCCCACCCGCTTCCCCTGGGAAAGTTTGGTTACAGAGAAATGTATGCCACAAAATGATTTTGTTGTGAAAACAGCTATAAATATGTGTTATCATAAATTGTTGAGTAAACAGTGGGAGGTGAGCAGTGGTGCATAAATATGGAATAATAGAAATGGTACCAGCACAGGTGACTTCTGAGAATGCCTTGCAAAGCATCCAAAATACTTCATTTCAGAGGCAAGAGGATGCCAAGCATGCAAATCAAATCCAAATCTTTTCTGGAAAATAATGTCTATTTGGAAAAAACTCTTTCAGACTTTCTTTTTGTTGTGAACCTTAATATTGACACACGAAGGCACTGAAGTTCAACTTATTTTAGTTTATTTTTGTGTATTTGTTTTCAAAACATTAGGCCTATATTTTGCAAATTCTTTTCTTCCACCCAAGTCCTTTCTTTCTCCTCAGCTGGAATTTCTGATAGAGGAAAATAAATGATGCCACCAACTTCAGACTAGAAATATCTTATTAAAGCTTTCCACAGAAGAAAGATCATATTTTTTACCTCTTTCCTTCTCTCAGTGGGGAAATTAGCACTGAATTTTAAAACAGAATTGGAATGAGGTATTTTTCCGTAGATAGTTTCATTTCAACAAACCAATAAAACAATGTACTTATGATTAAAATAATAGTAATGAATTATTCACAGTAAACAGTTAACCTTTGAAAAATAATCAACAGTTTCTCTTCTCACACATTTTACTTGTGGCCCTCGAATATGTAGCTGCTACTATTTTGTTCACCTGGACTCATGGTTACTGGCCCAGCTCAAGGGAAGACAGGGAACCTGCTATTTCTTTTTTGCATCTTTTGCTTTGGTTAAAAGTTGAGAAGAGCTGGAAAAGAGGTAGAGAAGAGAGTTTTTTCACTCCTGGTAATCTCTTCAGTTAAGAATCGGTTCTTTTAGACATGCCAGGTAACTTCTGCTGCCTTATGATTAAGTGAACAGCCTAGGGGAGCAATCTCTAGAGTTTTGTAAGACATGGGAGTAAAGTTTGCAAAGAAGGATTAAAACCTGAGAAATATAGTCTTGTATTCTTGTGCTGCTGTTTTGCTGTTTTTTTTGTTGTTGTTTTTTTTGTTTTTTTTTCTGTAAGTGGATGGAGCTATTAACTGGTTTTCGGGTAGGGCTATCTATTTCCTTATTGATAGGGTTACAGTTAATTTACAGGTTGTTTATAAATATAGCATTGCTTGGCTTTGTAAAAATGTGTTTTTTGTTGTTGTTTTAATAAGACAAAGAAAACTCTTGCAACCAGTTACTGCCTTTAGTTCAGACTCCAGCAGCTTCTAAAACCTGAGACCTGGCTACCTACGGGTGCTGCTCTGGAGTAACACCTGCCCTCAGACTACCTCTGCGACGTATGTCAGGCACACGGGTCAGACTGGCATTGTAACTTGATTTGCATTTGATCCTAGACATCAGAGTTACAGGCAAAGTTTTGAAATAGGCAAAGTTTTTTTTGGTGTCCAGCCACCTTTCTTCTTAAGCTTCTTTTTCATTTCTAGGTATATCTTATCTTCTGCCCTTTAAAAATGTGAAGAAAGGAAAGGAGTAACAATCTGAGTCCTTACCAGGTGGAGGTGCTGTGCTTGGCACTGCATATGCTTAATCTCATTGATCCTCTGAAGTAAGGTTGAGATATGGGTATTAAGAAGCTTATCCAGGAAAGTGACAGAGCTGGAATTTGATTCAGTGTGGTGCAGCCTGTGTTCATACTGCACCATGCCACATCCTCACAAAGCTACCTCTGCACCAGCGTCCCACCCACATCTGCCCTTTCAGGAAGCTTCAGGTTTTTTTTTTTTTTTTTTTCATTTTCCCTGGACAAAGCTCTCTTTGCTTAGGTGAGAATTACATCAGCAATATGTTTAAAAGAAAATAATCCAAAAATCTAATTATATCTTCTAGTACCTATCTCCATTTCTTCCTTTTTGCATTAGACTCCTCCCTGTTTATCTGGGCACACAGACAAACCCAGTGACTGGCTACATTTCCTAGCCTTCCTGTGCATAGATACATCCATGCTACCAAGTTTGGGTCAGTGGGATTTGAGTATTTATGATGTATGTAATTTCTGAGGTATGTCTTTAAAGTTAAAGCCAATTGCATTAGATTTTCTATGCCCCCTCTGTCTGATAAAGGCCTTGACTGCAGCAGCAGCCTTGGGTACAAACCTGTAAACCACGTGCTGCGGGTTGCAGAGCTGCCTCCACCACTTGTATCCATAGATAGATTCCCCATTCCTTCCTTTATGGGTTCCCTCCAGAACTCTTTATAATGCCCTCTGCTCTGCAGCCTTCTAAGGTGCCATCTGAATCTTTGGTACCAACTACTATTTTTCACTCAGTGGCTCCCGCAGAACTTAAGGTCTACTAAGATCTACAGAAAGGCATCATGGTGTTTCCCATTCTTAGGTGTTTGTACATTCAGTGCCCACTCCCTCTTTATCTGGCTTATTCCTACCTCTGTAAAATCATAGATGAATGAGCCAATGTTTTATGAATTTGCTGGTTTAGTTCCTTCTGTCCTCTCGACATTGTGAATGACCAAAGGAATATTCTTTGATGTTTTGTCTTGAATTTTGGTAAAATTACCTTCTGAGTATGTTAATTTACTTGTTTATTCAGACATAAAATATTTACTGAGGACTTGATATGTACAAAGTACTATCATAGGCTCTGAGGAAATAAAAAAAGATATGGTCCTTCAGGCAGCCCAGTCTTATGGGGGCAGAGTCATGGAAATCAGTACTTAAGATGAAAGGTGAGCAAAGCAGAGCCTGCAGAACCTGGCATCTCATTCCCAGTTCCATTGTTGGGGAGCAACAAAGAGGCTTCCCATGGGATGTATGGAGTATTTGCAGGAGATCTGAGGGATGGGGCAGCTTGACAGGGATTAAGTGTTGCAGGAAATAAAAGAATAGACACTGGTGTGTGGGAGGATGGTGCATGTTAAGAGATTTATAATTAGGTCCCTCTTGTCAGAGAACAAAGCGAGAAAGGTTGAGTGGGAAAAAATATACTCACACTTAAACACACACAGTGGCCAGAGTGATTTTTTTCGCCAAAATGTAAGTGGGATCATGCTACTTCTTTGTTGGCTCAAAAACCCTCAATGGCAGCTCAAAAACCCTCAATGACTTCCCATCTCACTTAGATTCAAGTCCAGAGTCCTTACTATTGTCTCCAAGACTTCCATGGTTTGTAGACTCCCCCTGCTTTGCCACCCCAACTGCCTCTCTGAATCTGTTATCTCTCTTGCCCACTTAACTTCACCCTCACTCACTTCCTGAAAGTTTCTAGAACATCGTAAGAATATCTTGCCTTGGGACCTTTGCATTTGTTATTCTTTATGCCTAGAATACTTTTTCCCAGCTATCCACATGGCTCACTCCCTCACTTCACTCAGACTCAAAATACCAGAGAAGCTTTCTTTGACTACCTTATTATATACAACAGAACTCTTCCGTCTTCAGACGATCCTTCCTCCCCCTTCTTCAGCAGAATGCAAACTCCATGAAGACAGGGGCTCTGTTATAAGCACCGAGTAGAACAGAGCCTTATGTACATCATGGCTCAATACATACTTGTTGAATTAATTTTTCAAGTAATCCACCTTGAACATATAGAAAGCACTTCTAACTTTTCCAAGTTGTTACATGCTTCTGTCTCCATTTTATCATTATAACCCTCTCATGAGATGGTTCTTGATATTTTCTTTCTAGAGGCAGAATTTCATAGAGGTTAAGTAACCCAATAAAATAAAAAGTAAAACCAAGCCCAGAGTCCATGCATTCTGCCTCTGGGCTTCCTTTTCCTTTTGTTAAGCTTTTCTGCTGGCAAGCACCATTACCACTAACAACATGAAGAATCTGTTTTGTTCTCAATATCATGTACGGGAAACGTGTTCCTAAGTATAACTTTCAGACCACAGAAACAAAGGAATTCAGTTACTGTTGTCATTTAATGGCAACAAACAAAGCTTGGTTTCTTAATTTTGGAGACAAAATGAGGACTCTATTACTAAAACAGGTTTAGATTTTTGTATTACAGTAGGAGGTCTGGATTCTGAAGGGATAAAAATAATAATTGTTATGAAGTTGAGAATAAACCTGGTGAATGAAAGAATAAACCTTGTGTTTTTTAATTTGGATTACCTTAAGCTTATTAGTGTTAAAAAGTATACTCTTATATAGCTTCACTCACTCTCTCCTGGCTTGTGCTGCCTTTGTCATATAAACTGTAGCGATCTTTATACTCATCTGCCCATCAGAACATATTTATAATTGTTGTTTTATGCAACTGTGTTTACAGTCTTGTAAAGGAAATGTTATATTTATGTATGTACCTTTATGTGTACCAATATTTGCTTTTAGGTGACCTTTTATATTTACCTTTCCTGCTGTTCTTTATTTCTTCACCTTGATTCAAATTATAGTCAAGTATCTTTTCATTTCAGCCTTTAATCTGTGTCTATAGCACAGGTCTCATATAGAGCTGAAAGCTATCTTATCTTGACTTCACTTTTTGTGGAGAAGAATTATAAAAGGTAAATGGAGTTTATTAATCCTGTTTATTTTGGATGAAATGTGTTATCAAAAGCCAACAAATATGAAGGCTTTTTAAGGAAAACCCTTTCTTGGGAGACATCCTTCAGATAATTTTCAGCAACATTGAAAAGTAGCTCAAAATGAAAGTATTCTTTTCTTAGGAGAATTCATAATTAATAAGAGTTTCAGCTAGTTTAATTTTTTTCTCATTTATAAAAGTGTATAATTCTATCCTAGCTTCAATTAGAATATACAGTAGCCAGGTTCTGTTTGGGGAAAAAAATTCACCTTTAAAAAATATAAATCCTTACATGGTTTTGCCTTTTTATTTCTCCTTTATGATAGAAATGCCTGCAAAAACGTTATAAAATGGGAGAAAAAAAGCAGAACACAGTCCAACAACTAGTAAAACTCTTTAAAATGTGTTACAGAATTTAATTAACCTTATCACTTTAAATTCTTTAGCTTTGCATTTATGTGCACAAGTCTCCACATTTTCTAAAATAAAAAGGAAAACTAATGCTAACAGAGGCTTTCTAAGGTACCACAACAGTTCATGAATGAAAAGAGAAAGTAATTCCTGCTGACTTCTGTGCTCTGCCCTCTGGAGGTTAGAGATCATAGGACGCAACCTTTAGAAAAAATAAGTATGTCTATGATAATGATTTTTATGATACAGTGTACAAGAAATGTATATGATACAGTGTATAAGGGGCCTTCTATTCTAAGATCTCAAAACCCTGAAGACCGTTTTTCAGGCAAATGGCTTGCTGTATCTACTGTTTCATTTGGCTAGTCTTCCCCTTGAGAATATCCCTGTAACCACAAACTTTTATTACCTCCATATATTACCTCCACATATCATTTGTAATAGCAAATGTTCTCTGCTTCTAAGTTAGCTGAGTCTCTCTACTGAAGTCCTGAGTGGATTGTTGGAAACCCTATAGTGTAGGCGCTGTATAAAGGTCAATCATATCCCATGAGGACAAATGCAGTGTGAGTAATCTCATTCTTTCCTTTTATTCTGTGTACCTTGATTTTCTTTATTTAGCAAATCCAGTTCTTTTCTTTTTTTAAAAAAATTAAATTTTTTAATTTTTGTGGGCACATAATAGGTGAATATATTTATGGGGTACATGAGATGTTTTGATATAGGCATATGGTGTGAAATAATCACACTGTGGAGAATGGGGTATCCATCTTCTCAAGCATGTATCTTTTGTGTTACAAATAATCCAGCTACATCAGTTATAGTGATGTGACAGTCATGTATTTTGTAATACAGCATTTCCCATTATTGTATTTGTGTGTGTATGTGGTATGCTTGATTTAAGCATTGAGATTAAGTGGGAGAAGGAAAGAGCAAGGGTGTTGATAATCAGGCTTCATCCATGATATTTTGGCAAGCCCAAAGATAGACCTGCCATTGGCTTCCTTGTTCTACCAGACAAAGTATTTAATATTCTCTTGCCAAGAATATTAAATTAAAAGAAGAATATTAAATTAAAAGAAGCCCTTGTAGTCCTTCTTTTCAGCAAATTATGGCAAGTGCCTTTAAGCTTTAGAAGGGAGCAGGTGGAAGAGGTAAAATAACTATAATTCACTGTTTCTCTCTTAACTTTCACATTTGTATGTTTTGGGCTACAGTCCTAAAGTGTCTTTGCTGCTTCCTTTTATCGCACCTTTATCTGTCTTCCCAAAGTCTTATAAGCCCCGTCATGTGCTTCTGCTAGCTGTGCTGCTTCTAGTGAGCTCAGAGATACTAGGAATGTACGAGTACCTATCTTAGAACTAGAAAGGCAGCCCCTAGTGGTCCATAGACATTAGTCACATGGCATTTTATAGCTCCCCTCTGGAGTTCCTTGAATCAGAAATGCAGCCTTTATTGATCACTGTAGTTTGCCTAATGTTCTACTCATGGCTGTACATATGAAGAAAAATAGTCTTAGCTTAGTGAGCTCAGCATCTAGTGGAGGTGGTGGCAAGAGGTCAACATGTGAAGGGAGGAGGAAGCACAGGAGCACCCAGGAGGGCCACAGACTGGGGACACCCATGGGAACATGACTGCAGCACCAGATGAGGATGCTGGATGAAGGTTTTCCTAGGGAAGATGGTGTCTGAGCCAACTCCTGAATAGGAAGGGTGTTGCCGTTTGAATCTGGGGTGATGAGGTATGTGGTGGTATGTGTTCCAGGTAACAGGCAGCATGAACAAAAGCTGAAAGGCTTGGTCTTTTTAGGAGCAAGCAAATCCCAGAACTTGCCTTCTCTGTAGTTGATCATTAGGGCTTTGCCAAAGAAAGTACCTGAGAGAAAAAATACGTGCACACGTGTGTGTCTGTGTGTGTGTGTGTGTGTCTATGTGTGTGTGTGTGTGTGTGTATTGCAGCCACATTTAACAAGCACTTAACAGAAAAGATGAGCATGAAATGAGGTTTTGTATAAAGCACAGTCTTAAAGATTTCAGGTGAATGTATTGACATGAAATGCAAGAAATCATTCTGTTGTGATAAAGAGCTTATTTGGATTTGGGATTAAGTTCATTGCAATAACATGAAACTTATTGTTATGATAGCAAAGGGATTTATTACTATTTAACTAGAGTTGTTTAATACTGCAGAACTTAGGCCCAGGATTTTATTCAGACATCTAAAGAATTAAAGAGATCACCAAGAAGCAAGCAATAGAAAGTACTAGAGTGTTTAGTCACTTGAAAATGGTGAATTACCCTATGTATTGCTCAAGGCCTGTAAGTGCTGAAGGAGAAAGAGAAAGATTAGGGAAGCTGATGCAGGAAAGAAGGTAGATGTTCACCAAAGGTTGTGATGAAGTTAATAAGTAAGGGCATATTGAAATCAGGAGTCTCAGGACTAGTCAGTTTTTTGTTTGTTTGTTTTTGTTTGTTTGTTTGTTTGAGACCAGTTCTCTTTGTTGCCCAAGCTGGAGTGCAATGGCATGAGCATAGCTTACTACAACCTCCTGGGCTCAAGCAGTCCTCCTACCTTGGCCTCCTGAGTAGCTGGAACTACAGGCACGCACAGACACAACTGGCTAACTTTTAAAATTTTTGTAGAAATAGGGTCTTGCTATGTTGCCTGGGGTGTTCTAGAACTGCTGGCCTCAAGTGATCCTCCCACCTCAGCTTCCCAAAGTGCTGGGATTACAGGTGTGACCCATGCCACCATGCACAAAGCATTTTTAATGCTATGCTTTGTATCTATTTCTCTGCCTTTTCTGACAACCCTTCATGAGGAAGGAAAGAAATGCAATATATAAGCATGAATGAGATCCGCGTAACCCTGTATATTTGCACATAGATTCAACCCACCCTAGTTTATTGCAGTTTCAGAATATTTCATTTGATTCCTACAATGATCAGGTAAGGAGGATAAAGCAAAGGATAAGAGAGAACTATGGCACAAAGAATTTAAGGGACCACAAAAATTGTATGGCAGAACTAAGACTACAAACCTGGTCTTTGGACTCCTAGTAGAGTGCTCTTTGCTCCCACACCATACTGCATTCCTTTACTAGGATTTATTTTTAAATGCTAAAACCTCAGCACTTGTTCCTCCTTTGTGAGTCACTAATATATGCAGCTGCCATAGCACACTGTAGGGCTCAGCCCAGCATATTTAGAATAGAGTGCTAACATGGGAGCTAGTCATATTTTGGTTTCATAGCTAACCTTTTATTGAATATTGAAATTGTGACATTTTAAAATCTTTCTGCATCTCATTTTCTTTTTCCTTGATCTGTGTTATGTCCTGGCACTATAAATGTGAATGGAATCATCTAGCTCCATTGTTCTAACAGGAATACATTTGGTGCCAGTTTCTTAGGAGAGCCATATGGTTTGCCCCCAAATTTGTGTTGTGTTTTCACTAGTTTTATGTGTCTCGGGAATTGTATTTAGGCCATTTTCTACATAATCCTCTGCCAGACTTCATATAGGAACTTAATTTCCTCGCAGGTTATAGAAATATTAATTATGGATTGTATAAAAACAGTACCAGCTAACATTCATTAAGCACTAAGTGCTGGACCCTTGCATTTCATGTAGAACTTATCTAATCTTTCAAGGTAGGGTGGATGGAGAAGCATGGGCATGTGGCTCTTACAGAGACAGTGGGGGGCATGGCCAGGTTTTACACACAGGTCCTTTGGCTCTAGCCCATGCACTTAACCACTATGCTATAGTGTGTATGCAGAGAATGGTCTAGAAAAAGGTCTCCATTGGTAGGGCACAGCCAATTCTGTCAGTTGAAATCCTTGATTCCTCCTAAAATGAAGTTGATTGTTCATTAAAATCCAAGTGGCTGCTTTCATGCCAGATGTAGATCTTGCTCAAATAATGAGAACTAAGTAAGAGCTCCTTGCAGAAAATGTTCTTCAGTGGCTGGCAGATAGTTCAGTTTGTTTGAAGTCAGGCCCAGAATTCATTGTGACATGCCTTGATTTATATTAAATGTAAGGAGACCTGACAACTGTAGAAGTTCGAATATTTGTCATTAATTTCAGCTGTTTAATTAATTTAGCTTCTGTGTCGTGCAGAATTTGAAATTTTAAAAGAAAAATAATTAGAAGTGAAGTGAAAATGAAGCTTTATTTCTGCAACTATAAATTTTCATATACAGTAAGATCTGGAAACATATGAATTGTTTTAAAAGGTGTTATGTCAACTTACTTCATATGTATTTAGCACCAGTTTTGTCTGAACTAAAGTAATAGTTTTTTTAAAAATCTATCCAAGATTCCCAATTTACCTCTGTTTCTCTTCCCATTCATTCTTACATGCCTTTATTCAAAAACTACTGAATGTCTTTTATTCCCTGAACTGGCTTAAGTACATTAAAGCCCCTTAATTACTAGTGCATTGCTGAGTTGGCAGGCTATCACAAGGAATGAAATCTTAATGGAGTCCACCTATCTGAAATTCATAGCCTCTGCCCATATACTTAGCCTGACACCAGTTTTGGGAGAGATATAAACTAGATAGTAGGTGTGCATTTAAGCAGGTAAAACATTGAGATGGCTAAGGACGATAGTGGCGTCACATGTGGTACATTAGATCCAAAAGAAAGCAATAAAAGCATTTTGTCATTTTTGGAGAAGATCTAGAATATGTTAGAGTAGCTGTCAGCCCCAAGGGAGACAGTAATTTAGGCTCCTGGTGCTTGACTCTTAAAAAGTAGCTTAATCATGAACAGAAGAAAATGATCTGAAGATCAGATCCTCAGAGCCAATGTTTCAACTGTGTTCCTCAGACATGCCTCAGAGGCCAGTTCTACATTGCAGGTGGGAGGAGGGGCTGGAGGAGGGAGTCAATGAATGAAAACATTTTTTCCACTTTTAGTTTTTCTTAAGTCTTCCTCTGCCACAATAGGAAATGAGTAGATACTGTTTAAAATTGATTAATCAAGAAGTAGCATGGTAAACATAGTATTTTAAAAGTGGATATAAGAAGAAAATGTGTAGAAACCTAGAAGAAAATGCTAAAAAAAAAAAAAACCAAAAAACACACTAGAATGGATTCCAGTTAAGAGCAAGTCTAAGAGTGGGGAAGGGAGGCAAGGCACTGCTGTTTTCCATGTACATATTACTTTTTTAACAGATAAAGTATTTTTTAAGAAGAGGACTTATGCATTTGTGTTCTGTATGTGCTTTGCATCCTGGGCAGATATCTGCTCACATTTTTAAAGGAGACCATTCCTTGGAAGGGAAAAATAATCAGGATATTAGTGAAATTTCACATCAAATGATACAAGGGCTGAGGCTTGAGAAGTCAAATTTCTGGCAGGATGTTTCCCAATTAAATCATTTCTGCCTTTGGCCATTCATCTGGCATTCTCTAAATTATTGCAGGTACAGAAGCTGCCTCCAAAAAAAGAGTAAAAAATGTAACTGTGCAAAAATTCTGAAAGAGTCTTTACTTAGGAGACAATTTCTCTGATAGTTTCTGTTTATCCTATAGTTATGCCAATTCTAAATAAAAATTGCTCCCTAACTACTCTTTTTGATGTTTTCTTTTTAAAACAGGGAAATGCACATAAAATCATGGAGAAATGTACATTACCATTGACTGGAAAGCAATGTGTCAACCGCATTATTACTGAAAAGGTAAAAAGTGCTTTTTCTACTATTACCACGTTTTAAGTAAGCATTTTTAGAAAGTTTTGTTACCTTCTAAGAGTGTATTACACCAGTAGTCATAGGATTAATTTAGTCTGTGGGCAGAATGAATAGGAAAGCTCATCAATTTAATGTTTCTAAATGTAGAATTCTTTATGTGCAACTCTTTGGAAACATGCAAACAAAACTGAATCACTGTCCTTGGTAACTTTGACAGTGGGCTATAATCAGAGAAAAGTTTTATTGATCTTTATATTTTGACTATTACAGTGTCAGGCTGGATGGTGATATATGCAAAGTTATGAATATATTATTTCTACCTTTTCTAAATCACAAGTAGAAATTTTTGGATTTTAAGAAATTCAGTGTAAGTTGGGTTTTTAATTGTTTCAGTGCAAATCGTAGTATAGGCCCCACAGTAAGCCAAGAAATGTATTCTGTTTCTTGCATGCTTTCTGCTCTCTTTTATAGAGTAGGGTTTCAAAACACACAGTGATTCTCTAGATTCTTCTTACTAGATGGAACATATTGGTCAGTAGTACAACTAAAAGCTGCTCAGACCAGAGAAGCATCACCAGTAGCTGTCTGTCATCACCCTTCTGACTCAGATTTGAACCTAGTATGTCGGAATGACTTATTGCTTTTAAGTCAGCTGGGAGTGTGTGTTTTCTTGATTCATTACCTTGAAGAAGCCACAAAACAGAATTATGTATATCAGGTTCTTTTAGTGCTGTTCCATTTGCCAAGAACAATAGCATTAGTGTCTTGGCATTAATCTGACTCACTAACCTCACTGAGGTGTGACAGTGAGCACCCTAAAGCAGGCTTTGAAGTGGGCTAGGAGGCTTATTATTCCCAGAAGCCACTTTTAAGGGAGGTTCTGTCCTAAATGATGCCTTCCCCAGGACTACTTATGTGGAATGCCATGAAGGTGACATATAAAGAACAAGATAAAGGGGCAGAATATTTTATCCCACCATCTATTCTGAATCTTTACCATTTCTTGAATCCCCCTAAAACTATGAACAGGGATTGTTGAAAAGAATCCATTACTTTAAAGATAAAAGCAAAGCAATCTTTTACCCTGTTGTTTGTTTGTTTATTTTTAAATAAAGTGGTAGTCCTTCTAAAGATAATTCCAGAAACATTCTTCCTGTGGGTCCTCTCCTCCTTCCATCAGCCCTCTCCTCATCTCCACATGTGCCCTGCCCTTGTTCTTACCAGTTCAGTTCTTCTACCTGTCATAGCTCCCACTTGATCCTCAGCCTCCCCAAATACTACCTGTCCTTTAAACCTAATGCATTTTCCCTCTTCATGATGAAGAGGTTTTGCACCATCATAGCACACAACAATTTATTCTCATAGTGGTCCACTGTTCATTTTGGCACTCATAATCTAATGTATTCTTATGCTATAACTTACATTGATATTTAACTTTACTATCATTTTAAAAACTTTTGAACCAGATTGTTCCCAACAGTGTGCTACAGAAAGGAGGAAGGCAGAGTCTCTGTCCTAAAGGACAACATGGAAGAAGGGTGAGACACCAAACATCCAGCCTTGCCAGCAGTCAGAGTAATTGACATGATAAAGGCCATATGGAGACACACGCCAGATGCTAATCTAGGGACATAGAGAAAAGCTGCCCAGCAGTGTGGGCAGAGGTGTCAGGGAAAGATTTTTGGTGTTATTAAATACAAGCTTTTAACATATCTTGTGAAGCATTTCACAATATGTACCTTTTCTCCTTTAGCCTATTTCTCTCTGCTTTAACTTTCTCCCTACTTGAGCCATGCTAAAATGCTGTGAACTACATTCCATTCTTCCCTGGACCATGTTCTTTTGAGACTTTGCACATCCTCTTTCTCTGTCTGGAGCATTCTTCCCACCCCATCCATCTAGCTAATCTTCCCTAATCTAGCTAATCTAGCAAGTCTTCCCTATCCCTCCCCAAATTTTCTGGGTGCTTCTCTGAATCTTTGTACTTACCCTAACTTAGCACAAACCACTATACTGAAATAAACTCTAATCTCTGCCTGTCTGGCTCACCATTGTTTATCTAACACTTGGCACAGTGCCAACCCATACTCAGTGAATACTTATGCTTTTCTTGCTGAAAAACTGGATTGAATGGTGAGCCTCGAAAGAGCAGTAGGAATTTCATAAGTTAGAAAGCCAACAAGGACCTTCTGGAAAAAAGGAAGAAAACATGTAGTCACAGAGGTATGAAGAAAACATGGCTTGTCCTATAACCTGCAAGTGGAACTGGTTGGAGCAAGGGCATGGCTGGATTCTGAAGGCTGAGGTGGAAACGGCAGTGAGGGGTCAAATAATGGAGGGATGTAGATGTCTTGCTAAGAACTGTGGGTCTTAGAAGGAAGGCAGTAAGGAACCCTTCAGTGATTTTGTTTTAAGGCTGGGGACACAATAAATTAGATTTGCATTAGAAAAAACACTGTAAGCTTTTATGTAAAGCGGGGAGAAAAGAGATAAGGCAGAAGCCAGTTAAGAGGATTCATAGACCTAGGCAAAAAATCTCAAAATTCTAAACCATAGGACAGATATAGAGATTTGAAAGAGATTTAGGAGATGGACTCGACCTAACTTGATGAATTGCACATTGTTGGTAAGACAGAGGTGATTCCTAAGTTTTCTGACTAGAGAGAATAGTTGACCTGTGTATCCTTTAGGAAGCCCAGGACTGCAGGAGGAGAAGGGGGAGGATAATACAAGACATGAATAGGTTCAGTTTGGACAGCCTCAGTGTGATATTCTTGGGAATACCCAGTCAGATATTGCAATAAACAATTGGAGATTTGGATCTAGAGCTCAAAAGAGAAGTCAGTATTGGAATAAACTTGCGGGTGTCATTAACATATGGGGATAATTGGAGCCTTAATTATAGATGTATAGCAAGAATGAGTAAAGAGAAGAGCATCTACGTCTGGAACTTTCGGTACGTTAAGGAAAGGAAGGTTGTGTGTTTATCGCTATGCTCTGTGCATAGTAGGTGCTCAATAAATACTTGTTGAATGAGTAATGAGAATGCAGTGCCGTTAAGAGCAATGAAGGTCTCCAGCCCTCACTAACAGTAGACTAGAATGCCATTATCAGATCCAGAGAAAATTCCATTCAGTTGCCCTTTGAAAGAGAATTTGGAGGATGCTATGACCCTGATTTCCTAGTTTTGACCTGCTGGAATGAGGTAATGGAAGATGCGTTCCTTGGTTCTGTTGATATGCTGGATTACATTTATTGATTTGCATATGTTGAACCAGGCTTGCATCCCAGGGATGAAGCCCACTTGATCATGGTGGATAAGCTTTTTGATGTGCTGCTGGATTCGGTTTGCCAGTATTTTATTGAGGATTTTTTGCATCGATGTTCATCAGGGATGTTGGTCTAAAATTCTCTTTTTTTGTTGTGTCTCTGCCAGGCTTTGGTATCAGGATAATGCTGGCCTCATAAAATGAGTTAGGGAGGATTCCCTCTTTTTCTATTGATTCGAGTAGTTTTGGAAGGAATGGTACCAGCTCCTCTTTGTACCTCTGGTAGAATTCGGCTGTGAATCCATCTGGTCCTGGACGTTTTTTGGTTGGTAAGCCATTAATTATTGCCTCAATTTCAGAGCCTGTTATTGGTCTATTCAGAGATTCAACTTCTTCCTGGTTTAGTCTTGGGAGGGTGTATGTGTCGAGGAATTTATCCATTTCTTCTAGACTTTCTAGTTTATTTGCGTAGAGGTGTTTATAGTATTCTCTGATGGTAGTTTGTATTTCTGTGGGATCAGTGGTGATATCCCCTTTATCATTTTTTATTGCGTCTATTTGATTCTTCTCTCTTTCCTTCTTTATTAGTCTTGCTAGTGGTCTATCAATTTTGTTGATCTTTTCAAAAAACCAGCTCCTGGATTCACTGATTTTTTGAAGGGTTTTTTGTGTCTATTTCCTTCAGTTCTGCTCTGATCTTAGTTATTTCTTGCCTTCTGCTAGCTTTTGAATGTGTTTGCTCTTGCTTCTCTAGTTCTTTTAATCGTGATGTTAGGATGCCTATTTTAGATCTTTCCTGCTTTGTCTTGTAGGCATTTGGTGCTATAAATTTCCCTCTACACACTGCTTTGAATGTGTCCCAGAGATTCTGGTATGTTGTGTCTTTGTTCTCATTGGTTTCAAAGAACATCTTTATTTCTGCCTTCATTTCGTTATGTACCCAGTAGTCATTCAGGAGCAGGCTGTTCAGTTTCCATGTAGTTGAGTGGTTTTGAGTGAGTTTCTTAATCCTGAGTTCTAGTTTGATTGCACTGTGGTCTGAGAGACAGTTTGTTATAATTTGTTTTTTTTACATTTGCTGAGGAGTGCTTTACTTCCAACTATGTGATCAGTTTTGGAATAGGTGTGGTGTGGTGCTGAAAATAATGTATATTCTGTTGATTTGGGGTGGAGAGTTCTGTAGATATCTATTAGGTCCGCTTGGTGCAGAGTTGAGTTCAGTTCCTGGATAGCGTTGTTAACTTTCTGTCTTGTTGATGTGTCTAATGTTGACAGTGGAATGTCCCATTATTATTGTGTGGCAGTCTAAGTCTCTTTGTAGGTCTCTAAGGACTGGGTGCTCCTGTATTGGGTGCATATATATTTAGGATAGTTAGCCCTTCTTGTTGAATTGATCCCTTTACCATTATGTAATGGCCTTCTTTGTCTCTTTTGATCTTTGTTGGCTTAAAGTCTGTTTTATCAGAGACTAGGATTGCAACCCCTGCCTTTTTTTGTCAGAACCAACGATAAAAACCGCATGATTATCTCAATAGATGCAGAAAAGGCCTTTGACAAAATTCAACAACACTTCATGCTAAAAACTCTCAATAAATTAGGTATTGATGGGACGTATCTCAAAATAATAAGAGCGATCTATGACAAACCCACAGCCAATATCATACTGAATGGGCAAAAACTAGAAGCATCCCCTTTGAAAACTGGCACAAGACAGGGATGCTTTCTCTCACCACTCCTAGTCAACATAGTGTTGGAAGTTCTGGCCAGGGCAATCAGGCAGGAGAAGGAAACAAAGGGTATTCAATTAGGAAAAGAGGAAGTCAAATTGTCCCTGTTTGCAGATGACATGATTGTATATCTAGAAAACCCTATCATCTCAGCCCAAAATCTCCTTAAGCTGATAAGCAACTTCAGCAAAGTCTCAGGATACAAAATCAATGTGCAGAAATCACAAGCATTCTTATACACCAATAACAAACAGACAGCCAAATCATGAGTGAACTCCCATTCACAGTTGCTTCAAAGAGAATAAAATACCTAGGAATCCAACTTACAAGGGACGTGAAGGACCTCTTCAAACCACTGCTCAATGAAATAGAAGAGGATACAAACAAATGGAAGAACATTCCATGCTCATGGGTAGGAAGAATCAGTATCGTGAAAATGGCCATACTGCCCAAGGTAATTTATAGATTCAATGCTATCCCCATCAAGCTACCAATGACTTTCTTCACAGCATTGGAACAAACTACTTTAAAGTTCATATGGAACCAAAAAAGAGCTTGCATTTCCAAGTCAATCCTAAGCTAAAAGAACAAAGCTGGAGGCATCAGGCTACCTGACTTCAAACTATACTACAAGGCTACAGTAACCAAAACAGCATGGTACTGGTACCAAAACAGAGATATAGACCAATGGAACAGAACAGAGCCCTCAGAAATAATGCCGCATATGTGCAACTATCTGATCTTTGACAAACCTGACAAAAACAAGCAATGGGGAAAGGATTCCCTATTTAATAAATGGTGCTGGGAAAACTGGCTAGCCATATGTAGAAAGCTGAAACTGGATCCCTTCCTTGCACCTTATACAAAAATTAATTCAAGGTGGATTAAAGAGTTAAATGTTAGACCTAAAACCATAAAAACCCTAGAAGAAAACCTAGGCAACACCATTCAGGACATAGGCATGGGCGAGGACTTCATGTGTAAAACACCAAAAGCAATGGCAACAAAATCCAAAATTGACAAATGGGATCTAATTAAACTAAAGAGTTTCTGCACAGCAAAAAAACTACCATCAGAATGAACAGGCAACCTACAGAATGGGAGAAAATTTTTACAATCTACCCATCTGTTGGGCTAATATCCAGAATCTACAAAGAACTCAAACAAATTTACAAGAAAAAATCAAACAACCCCATCAAAAAGTGGGTAAAGGATATGAACAGACACTTCTCAAAAGAAGACATTTAATGCAGCCAACAGACACATGAAAAAATGCTCATCGTCACTGGCCATCAGAGAAATGCAAATCAAAGCCACAATGAGATGCCATCTCACACCAGTTAGAATGGCAATCATTAAAAAGTCAGGAAACAACAGGTGCTGGAGAGGATGTGGAGAAATAGGAACACTTTTACACTGTTGGTGGGACCGTAAACTAGTTCAGCCATTGTGGAAGATAGTGTGGTGATTCCTCAAGGATCTAGAATTAGAAATACCATTTGACCCAGCCATCCCATTACTGTGTATATACCCAAAGGATTATAAATCATGCTGCTATAAAGACACATGCACATGTATGTTTATTGTGGCACTATTCACAATAGCAAAGACTTGGAACCAACCCAAATGCCCATCAATGATAGACTGGATTAAGAAAATGCGGCACATGTACACCATGGAATACTATGCAGCCATAAAAAAGGATGAGTTCATGTCCTTTGTAGGGATATGGATGAAGCTGGACACCATCGTTCTGATCAAACTGTCACAAGGACAGAAAACCAAACACTGCATGTTCTCACTCATAGGTGGGAATTGAACAATGAGAACACTTGGACACAGGGCGGGGAACATCACACACTGGGGCCTGTTGTGGGGTGGGGGGCAGGGGAAGGGATAGCATTAGGAGATATACCTAATGTTAAATGAAGAGTTAATGGGTGCAGCACACCAACATGGCACATGCATACATATGTAACAAACCTGCACGTTGTGCACGTGTACCCTAAAACTTAAAGTGTAATAAAAAAATAAAATAAAATAAAAGAAAGATGCGTTCCTCACCAGCACCTGGGCTGTGATTCACTGTTACCCATAATGTAAGCTTTTGTCATGGTGATAAAGTAATTAACATTTATCTCTTAGACAAAGTACTTTCAGTATTCTGGATAGTTGAACAATTTATTGTGACTTTTAGGTTTTAGTCTCCATTTTTGTCAATTTTTTGTTTGCACCTTATATCACTAAATGGAAAGTTTCCTAAATATTTCAAAAGTAAGTTTCCTGTTTTAAATTATAGATACTTGGTTTTCTAATATATCTAATTAAGATTTGATAAATGTGTTAATAAGGTTTTTTTAAAAGCAATGTCAATTTGCCATAGATTTACTCTCCCTGATTACTGAAGCCTTAAATTTTTGATACCACAGTTATCTTCTCTCTAAATCATTTCCATGCCTGTTCTTAATAACATAATCCAGATGCTCTTTTTTTCTTATTTGTTCTTTTATAAATTGACAGTTGTTCAGAATGCAAGAAAAAGCAAATCATATGAATAGTGCTCCAGATACATTTTCTGCAAAGAAAGTGTTCATTTTTAAAAAATTTAATTGTCATTTTGGAATGAAGCAAGCGAATGAGTATACAAACATTCCTAAATTATCCATTTATTTTTTTCCTCTTGAAACACACATTTCTGCCAAAAAACTTTTTTGGAACATAAAATGTACAAGCAAAAGGAAAGTTTACTGAAATATTTTGTCTTACATTTCAACCCTGTTTTCCAGTAATGTCAACCAGGTTATCTGTGAATTCATCAGACAAACCAATAATGCAGTTATCACTGGTCCCAGCGATGTGTGTTTCTGGGGAAAAATATTAATCAACTGGAGTCAATAATCATTCCAGGGCTTTGATCTGGCATTACATATAAGTGAGATGTTAAGCTACTAAGGAGTGAAAAGTGAAAAAACTGCTTGTATGCTGCCCCCACTGTCTCATGGATGGTGCTCAGAGTATGTTTTCTTATATTTGTCCTGTATCACAATCTTGGGAAGTACATTTTTATTATATATGTCTACAGATGCAAAGACAGGTTCACTAAAGGTTGCATAACAGTTGTGCAGCAGAGTGGAATTCTCATTGAGCTCAAAGGCCAGGGTTCTTTTCTCTACATGTTGCTGTGTCTTGATATTACCCTCCTAGTTAGGAGTGTATTCAAAAATGACAATTCAAGGTTTGACTTCCAAGCTAATTGAAAAATTGGTTAAGCGGTGGCTCACTCCTGTAATCCTTGCATCCCAAAGGAGGCCGAGGCAGGCAGGTGGATCACCTGAGGTCAGGAATTTGAGACCAGCCTGACCAACATGGTAAAACCTCATCTCTACTAAAAATACAAAAAATTAGCTGGATGTGGTGGGGCACGCCTGTAATCCCAGCTACTCGGGAGGCTGAGGCAAGAGAATCACTTGAACCCTGGAGGCGGAGGTTGCAGTGAGCAGAGATCGGGCCATTGCACTCCAGCCTGGGTGACAGAGTGAGACTCTGTCTCAAAAAAAAAAAAAAAAAGATTCTAGGCCTGCAAATAATAGTTGAATTTAGGTTAACTGTAGAGGAGAGGAAAGCTCTGGGATGCATAACATTTTAGTCTGAGAAAGAGGAAACTAACCATGAGAACTGAAAGAGGGTACAGTGCTTAATATGCTGGAGGGTAACTATAGCATGGAGTTAAAGCCATAGGAGAAGCAGTTTTAGCTCTTAAGGTTTGAGCTTCCCTTCAGTAAACAATCTGCCTTGAAATAAGTGAGCCTCCTGCCACTGCAAGTATCTAAGCAGAACCCCATTGACTATCTGAGAAGAATGTTTTGAAGAATTCTTGGGTGGAAGGTTATATTAAGTGACCTTGTAGGTCACTTCCACTTGAGTTATATTTCTAAGTGTGAAAGCATGTGTTCTAAATCAGATACAACAGGTGGGGTCTATCTGCTGAGGTCAAGCCATACCAATTGGCACTACCAACACCTGATGTTACAGACCAGAATGATGGAATGTTTCAGGTGAGATTGGCTTTCTGGTGCTTGCCCTAAATATAAACATCTTCATTTGATTTGCATAGCAAAGGGAGATTCCCATGCTCTCTTTTTGAGACTATATGTTTTACAGGACTTAAGGAGAATATTTTAAACAGTTACTTGCATGTCTTTCAGGACCAGGGTAGCTATCCTCTTATAATTACTCCTAGACACTTCAGAGCACCTTCTTCTGTTTCCTGTAATTCTTTACCCAATAGCATTTATAAACTTTTTTCCTATCATTCATGTGCTTTCACCTTCCAAATATTCCCTTTCTCTCTCCCTCTTTCTTCATTCCTTTCTTTGTTCAAATCATTATTAATCACTAATTGACCTTTGACCAAAAGTGTTAGACTTAACAAAAGGGAGGTAGTTTTTAAAAAACTGGTTGCAGTAGTAACAAATGCCATCCATGGTCAATGCTCATTTATTTTCTGGCATCAACACTGTTCCACAACTAATTGCTGATTAGGGAGTTGGCATTTATCCTCACCAAAATATCATAGTTACAGTTGACATTTTTTCACTGCTGATTTTTCTTTTGTCCTGGGTCTTGTCTTTCCTTTTTTTTTTTTTTTTTTTGAGACAGAGTCTGGCTTTGTCGTCCAGGCTGGAGTGCAGTGGCGTGATCTCGGCTCACTGCAAGCTCCGCCTCTCGGGTTCACGCCATTCTCCTGCCTCAGCCTCCCAAGTAGCTGGGACTACAGGTGCCTGCCACCATGCCCAGCTAATTTTTTTTTTTTTTGTATTTTTAGTAGAGACGGGGTTTCACCGTGTTAGCCAGGATGGTCTCGATCTCCTGACCTTGTGATCCACCCACCTAAGCCTACCAAAATGCTGGGATTATAGGCCTGAGCCACCACGCCCGACCTTGTCGAACTTGCGAGGTTATTTCTGTTTTGTGCCATATAGTAATTATTTTGACGGAAATTGTCATTGTCCTTTTTCTTCCCACTCTGACAGGCTGTGTTTGATGTGGACAAGAAGAAAGGGTTGACTCTGATTGAGCTCTGGGAAGGCCTGACAGTGGATGACGTACAGAAGAGTACTGGGTGTGATTTTGCAGTAAGTATTTCTGTGAACAAATCCAGACACTTGTCTTATATTATAGGCTTGATTAATGGGTGTTTACAGGACATGAACCATTAATTTGTGATCATTTTTGGAGTTGACCTTTACAGTGAACAGGAGTAGAAGGAAGGGTGCCTCTAGATGAGAGCAGGTGGGAACAGAGCTGTGCTCTGACTCACTGGCCAAGGTTTGGCTTAGGACTCAGAAGCAGGAAGGGGACACACCACCAGGAGCTGCTAGAAACAAGGTTGAGCTTGAGCTCTAAGCTACTTTATGTTTTGAAGGCCCTTGTAATCCCCTGTTCTTTGGTTATATGGCAGCTGTGCTTGAACTTGATTAACTGAAAAATGTTAGCCACATATGGAGAAATGATACTTCCTTATTTTTAAACCCATCTATGACTTATGACTTTCTCTAAATTCTATGCCATATTTCATCCGTTGAAAATATTAAAATGTTGGGCCTCTGACATCACCAGGTTAGTCATCACAAAACAGACATGCCCTGTATTTGAAGATAAGTACATAAAACAGACTTACAAAGCAGATAAATACCTCAGGGGAGTATCCATTTAAGAAACCTCCAAATCCCTTTTTAAAACAGAATATTACTGACAATATTAATAATTGCTCTTTAATATAAGTGCTTATTCATAAATCAATCACCTAGCTAATGGCATTGAAAGCATGGCTCAGTCTATTTGAAGTTAACCAAAAGTAAAACTAAAATGTCTCTGAAGAAATGAAGGAAAGTGTATTAGTCCATTCTCACAGAGCTAACAAAGACAACATAAGATTGGGTAGTTTATAGAGAAAAAGAGGTTTGATGGACTCAGGTCCACATGGCTGGGGAGGCCTCACAATCATGGCAGAAGGTGAAGGAGGAGCAAAGGCACGTCTTATGTGGCAGCAAGCAAGAGAGTGTGTGCAGGGAAACTGCCCTTTATAAAACCATCAGATCAAAGACTTACTCACTATCACAAGAACAGCATGTGAAAAACCCACCCCCATGATTCAATTACCTCCCACCAGGTCCCTCCCGTGACACAAGGGGATTATGGGAGCTCCAAATCAAGATGAGATTTGGGTGGGGACACAGCCAAACCATATCAGAAAGGGATATTATTCTCATATCTATTTAAGAACCAATCTAATTAAAATGAAATATATTTATAATGAGAAGAAAATATGTTAATGTTACAGCTACACATCTTGGAGAAACTAATTTAACAAAAGTTATTTGATAAGTCATACATATATTGTATGTATGTCTTTCTTGTGTACTACATGCTTTGCTTGTACCTATCAGTGCATAACACATTTTTTTTTTAAGATGGAGTCTTGTTCTGTTGCCCAGGCTGGAGTGCAGTGGCGCGATCTTGGCTCATTGCAAGCTCCGCCTCCCAGGTTCACACCATTCTCCTGCCTCAGCCTCCCCAGCAGCTGGGACTACAGGCACATGCCACCACGCCCGGCTAATTTTTTGTATTTTTAGTAGAGATGGGGTTTCACCGTGCTAGCCAGGATGGTCTCGATCTCCTGACCTTGTGATCTGCCCGCCTCGGCCTCCCAAAGTGCTGGGATTACAGGCGTGAGCCACCGTGCCCGGCCTACACATTTCTCTAAAAACGATTTTTGTTTCATAGTTCATTATCCATATAATAACTGTTCCTGGTACTCTACCAAGGTCTTTGTCTATTAACTTTTTTTGAATGTCCCTTTGGAAAAAGAAGTCTCCCAGTAATACCTTGCATGAAAAGCACATCTTTAGCCTTTCAATAACCTCAAGGGGAAGGATATGCTTATACTTTAACTATTTAGGATTTCTCACTCCAGTGAGAAAAGCAAACAATCTGTATTCAGCTATTCTTTATTTTTTTCTATGTGGAAGAATTAACCTCTTCATCAGATAACATTTTCAAGATCCACAGAATGTTCAGGTTTTTTTTGCAGCAAAAGAGAATGTACAAAGGAAGACCTGGTTATCTAGTTCTTTTTTTATTCATGTGGGTAAATAAGGAATGAAAATATGAGTTTTTACTGTTCTTGCTTTGTTTTCCAATAAAAGGTGCTGTTCCAATGGAAAATATCTCTGTAGACCCTCTCAATTTCAGTACCATCTCTTCTTTTCACAGGGATATGTAATCTTGTTTTCTCCAAATTAGGATGTTGAGATGAAATGTTAATTTGTATGTCAATGTTGTCCTGAGAATGAAAAGGTATGGTATCAATGGAACCATCCAGAGGACTAGCTTTTGAGCATCTGACGATCAATGGCATCTCTTGACACTCTGACAGATGAAATCACATATAACAGGTTGTTTTCTGTAAGGCTAGAGCTGGAGTGCCCTAATTAATAAAATGTTCTACTTAATACCTGGATTATCAATAAGGATACATTTAATTACAAAAGTACATTGAAGATAGCATTTCTTTCTTGATAATTCAGAAGACATTCCATGTCCTAATTTAGAAAATATTCCCTGTGGTTATCACTGCATAGCTAGCATTGTACTCTATATGTGACTATACACTAGTTGCTCAAGTTCTGTTTGAGAAAAGTCCCTAGAACTCAGCCTTCAACTGGCAGTCAACATTCTAGAAGGGAATGATTGGCCAGTGTTGCCTCATAAAGAAAAAAAAGATAAAATCCTAGTGCAAAACAATTTAAAATGTGTTGGTTACAGTCCTGTATCCCTAAGGATATGGGCAAGTGAATGGGCAAAAGCTACATTATGTGGATATTAGCTGGTTGGGAAAATACTGGGAATTCCAAAGTAAAAGACTAAATATGACAGCATCAGATAACAGGACGTGACAAAATTTTGGTTTTAGGATATCAAAAAAGAATGATAGTGAAATATTTGGGCACTGTTAAAAAAAAGAATTACTAAGACTTTTTCATATATATCATAGTGTTATTAGCCATAATAAAAAAGTGGAAAAAATATGATTTTTATCACATGAAACATAACTTTAAAAAACCTGTAATGACTGTCACAGTTTTGTTCATGATTTTGTATCAACTGAAAGTTGGAGTTTTCCATCGGAGGGCAGTATCTTGAAGGTCATATATGTCTGGAACTTGGTAGAGGCTGTGGAAATTTTGTTGTAGAAATGCAAATATTGATTATATTTCTGGAACCTGAAGGTTCACACACCCAAAATAAGATTCTAGTCAGGAGCTGTTTACAGCTAGGGAAGCCAACCATATGATTACTCTCCCTTAAAATGTAGATGCTATGACGATAGGGACTTTGCTGTTTCTTGGGGATTGAGTGCTGAATCCCTTGAGAGAAAGGAGCTGAACAGGTAGAGGTAAAAGTATTACTATCATACAGGCTAGAGTGAGGGATGTGGCCTAGGTGTACAGCCACAGCAGGCTTTTCAGTTGTGAACCCCACAGATACAGAGGCTTTGGCTCCCCAGTGTAGGCAGCACCAGAGAAACCCAGGCCTCCCACAAGGGTAGCCTTCATTGCTGAGCTTCCATCCACATGGCTGAGAGCAAAACAGAGCATTGCTTTCTAGGTGAAGACCTCAATGAAGAGGAGGAGTCATGCTGAGTTTCACATGTTAAGGTTCCTCTGCCCAAATAATCATTTAATTACATCAATAAGGGACACACCGGAGGTCAGGGTAGTTACATGAATAGATAGGTGTCCTTCCACATGGAATGGAATATGAGAAGTGGGGAATAAAGGCTCCCCTGTCCCCAGCGCTATTGGTAGAGCCTTGTATGTATGTTCATGCTCTACAAATGCTTGTGATGCTGTTCAGTAATGCTTTCCTATTTTTAAATAACTGTGGTAAAATCTTTAAAAAAATTTACCATCTTAACCATGTTTAAGTGTACAATGCAGTAATATTAAGTGTATTCACATTGTTATACAACAGATCTCTAGAACTTTTATAACTTGCAGCTCTGAAACTACTCATTAAACACTAATTCCACAGCCTTTGGCAACCACTGTTTTTGCTTTCTGTTTCTATCATTTTGACTATTCTAGATACCTCATATGAGTGGAGTCATACAGTATTTGCCCTTTTGTGACTGGCTTATTTTGCTTAGCATAATGTATTCAGGGTTCATCTGTGTTGTAGCATGTATGACAGGATTTTCTTCTTTTTAAGGCTGTATAATATTTCATTGTGCATATATACCACACTTTCATGACCCACTCATCTGTTGGTAGACATTTGGGTTGCTTCCACCACTTGGCTACTGTGAATAGTGCTGCAAAGAACATGGATGTGCAAATATCTCTTTGACATTCTGCTTTGAAATTTTTTAGATATATAATTCAGAATTTGGATTGCTGGATCATATGATAATTCTATTTTTAATTTTTTGTGGAACTGCCATACTGTTTCACAATGTTTGCCCCATTTTACATTCCCACTGTTGGTGCACAGGGGTTCTAATTTCTCCATCTCTTTGCCAACAGTTATCTTCTGTTTAATAGTGGCCATTCTAATGGCTGTGAGGTGATATCTCATTGTGGTTTTGATTTGCATTTATCTGGTGATGTTCTCAAAGTTTCTCATATATTCTGGATGCTAATCTCTTATCAGATGATTTTTGAATGTTCTTTTCCATTTCATAGGTTGCTTTTTCACTGTTTTCTTTGACACATGGAAGTTTTTAAGTTCGATATAGTCTTCTGTCTGTCTTTTATGCTACTAGGGCCCAACATTTTCACAACTAAGGAATCCTTTGGCTTATTTTTCTCCCATTGTCCTCAGATTTTGAAAGAAGTCTGTCTCTCAAATATTTAAAGAATCAAAATGATGTCGTATTAAAGCTTGACAAGCTAATGAGTATGTCAAATTTCTTTATTTTTTGGCTATACTTAACAGCATGCAGTATGCCAGTTACTTGATGGGCGAAAGTATTAGGTTGATGCAAAAGTAATTGTGGTTTAATAAATGGTTTTGCCATTGAAAATAACAGCTTTCAATTGGTTATTTGGGTTGTTTCTTTTCTGATGAATGCTTAAGCTATGTAAAATAGGTGTTTTTATAAACCATATGTCTGTGGACCTCTTTTGAAACAATATTTCTTTGATTTTATCTTCTTAACTTAAAAAATTGAAAATGTATTCCATATTTAAACATTATGTGGTAGAATAAACTTCCAGATGTCACTAGTCATACACCCAATGTATGTTCCATATTGAGCTGTAAAATATGAATAAAATAGAACCAATTTATGGTTCTTGCTCCCAAGAGCCTTGGCTTTATTCTCCAGGCAGGAATATACCTAAACCACCAGTGGCAAAACAAACAAACAAATAAAAAACTAGTAAAAGCAATGTTTGTTGATATGTTTGCAGTGGAATCTGAAAGAAGCTGCAGACATTCCTTGCCTAATTGAATAAATTTATCCTCTCAGTATCTACTATGAACTGGCATTCTACCAGAGTCAAGCAATATACTTTTGGGATATTAATGCACTGGGAAGACAAATCATTGGCTTGTCTTCTATAGCTAAATCATGTCACCTTGTGCTTAGCCTGCAGATCACGTTGGCAGAATAAGCTCCTTTGGCTTGCATGAATTTACAACGTTGATGAGACTGGGAGAACAGAATGAGAAATGGTGGTTTTGTAGATGTTTTTCATTAAAAAGCAGGCAAAGTCAGTCTATATAAAGCGTTATCTTATTTTTGATGTCATTTTTCACATTGAGAATGTAAATGACATTAAGAGCTCAAAATAGGGCTGACATGACAAGGAAAAGGATCAGATGTTTAGTTAAAAAAATTAATGTGTCCAGTTTCTTTTTAAAGGAAGTGCTATGAAGCATCTATAGAAAATGATTTGTAGTAAAAAAGTTTCACTAAATTGGGCAAGGCACGGTGGCTTACGCCTGTAATCCCAGCACTTTGGGAGGCTGAGGCAGGTGGATCACCTGAGGTCGGGAGTTCAAGACCAGCCTTACCAACATGGAGAAACCCCGTCTCTACTAAATATACAAAAATTAGCTGGTCATGGTGGCACATGCCTGTAATCCCAGCTACTTGGGAGGCTAAGGCAGGAGAATCGCTTGAACCCAGGAGGTGGAGGTTGCGGTGAGCCAAGATCGCGCCATTGCACTCCGGCCTGGGCAACAAGAGCAAAACTCCGTCTCAAAAAAAAAAAAGGTTCACTAAATTATTTCCACAGATGCTCTGTTGTTTAAAAAAAAGAAAGAAAATGAACTGTGAGATATACTTATCTAAATACTAAATATTATTAGTAGAGTTGAAAATCTGTGCGTATGTGTGATGTTACTTTTTGTCTACTTATTCTGTTTATTTTGTCTGTATGTCTACTCTTAGAAATAAGTCATAATGCGTTCTCATTTACCATAAGCTATATACCCAATCATGCTGAACTTTATTATTATTGTTTATTCTTATTTATTCTTTTAGTAGACATTTTTGCCATTCTGGTTTAATATTTTAGTACAAAAATGGAAGACAAGACATTAACTCTTGATACTATGAAGAGTTAATTGTGAAGAGCTAATGCAGACATTTATAAATGAACTAAAACTATTTAACCTATGAAAGCCAAATGACTGCCTGTTCTTTCAGTTTTTAATACTGATGATTTAACCTCTATTAGGAACCTCCCTTCTAGTTCTTTGAAACTTATATAATTATCTACTTATTCATTCATTTGTTCATTTATCAATTTAAGAAAATATTGTTTATTCTGGAAGGTAAAATGCTAATTGGGCTCATTTTGATTGCCACATCTTTCAGAATTTCAAAAAGCACCCAATTTTTGGTATTTCCTGCTTCCCATGGGGACTGTTACTAACTAGAACCCAATCAATATTTGCCATGTTGAATTAAGGAATCTGAACCTGGTACCACACTTTGAAAAATCTGTCTCAGTTAAACTGACCACTTATATTTATGGTTCTCCTGCAACCGGCTCTACCTTAAATATACATTCATTGTCACTTTTCTCTGCTTGCAGATTCGCAGGAAAGCATTGACTGTTTTATACACTGAACATAATTATAATCAACATTTAATTGTTTTAATGCTATTACTTCCATATTTTAATAACTTGGAATCCTCTTATTGCCTTTGTATCATTTCTATTCTGATTATGAAATTTCCGATAAGATTTATCATTGATCATACGTCTCTTCATTAATATGTATTTAGGTAATCCAAAGATTACATAAAGCATCTTTCAACAAAATTATGAATTGGCTGGATCTATTTTGAGGTTTTGGAGACTTGGGGTTTGTACTGCGTCTTAAGTGAAGTCTCAGAGGCATCAGTCTCGGAGATCAGTGATCCATCTGACAGGGGGCTTGGTTATTGGGATCCTTTGTTTTCCTCTGCTCCTCTTCCACCTGCTCCTTGTTGCCAGCCTTGTTCATCCTTAATTTAGGAGCTAATACAAGAAGGTTGAGAACTACAAAATACCCAAAATGTAAACAGAACTGTTCTGTCTCAATGTTTCAGGATGGAAAATCATATGGAAACTCCAGGGAATGTCCATGGCAAGGCTGCTTGTTGCCTCCATGATTGAAATTTGGAAATTAAAAGGAGAGAGATTTATATCATGCAGTTTTTCATAATTTGATTTTTTTTTCCTCTTTTACCAGGTTTCACCAAAACTCATGCCAATGCAGCAGATCGCAAATTGAAATATGGATATTTGTACCAGGCTGTGTGTTTTTCATTTTAAACACACAAGATTTAATTGAAAGGACATCAATAATCATAATTGTGTATTTAACAGGTGGTTTTTTATTAGTTTTCTTGTGTTTCAGACTTTATGCAGCCATATAAACTGTTCTCTAGGCATGCTGTGACATTTTAATAAAAAGCAAAAGGAGCATTTATAATTATCTCATTTGTTAAGGCTGAGAAGGTTGTTTTTATAATAGGTAATTATATTGAATGCATTTTCACTGAATATGGTATGTATGCTAAATTATATGAACCTTTCCCCAAGAAGGGCCCTAGAAATTGATGTGGCTTTCCTCTTAAATATTAATTATTAGTCCTGAAAGAAAGATAACATATGTGATTTTTGTGGTTAGGAGAGTTGCTGTCATGATTGTTTTTTCTTCAGCCTCCTCTGACTTTTCTTTTGGGGCTTCAGATTTTATGATTACATCTTGTCCCCCTAGAACATCCCCCTTCCTCCCATACTGCTTTTAAACAGATGCCCAAGAAGGCAAGCAGGAATGTCTCTTGTGGGGGAGGGCAGGGAGAAATAACTAGTTCAAACCAACTATCTATCTATGCTTTGCAAAGACTAAGGCGTATTATAGGAAGAGGGCTAGAAACCTAACTGATTCTTCTCAGTTTTCTCATTTTAAAACAGCCCAGTATTCCTTTGTATCCTCAAGGGTCCTTGAGAATACTTCTGTTATCGAGACCCTGTGGGCTACTTGTACTGTACCTCCTCTCAAGCCAAGAAGGGCTGTGGGATAATTTACCATGAATCCTTAGTAGCAATGACAGCAGAGTTAAAAAATAAAAGGTGTTTTACTTTCAGGCTCTTGTTTTGGTTCAGAGGAGATTTTAAATATTGAATGACACTTCTACAGAACAACGGTTTTTCTTCTGCCAAGGCTACTTCCTTTAACGAAGTGCCTTTAATTCAGCCTTATCCAACTAGGGAAAATAATGTTGGACAAGTCTAGGATTTGAAGAGTCAGTGAACTTTTAGTGTCAGAGAATAAACATGGTGGGTAGATTAGGTTTGAAAGAAACTTCCTTAGAGGTATTCTCAATACCAGACAGGGGCCCATGGGAATGACTTCAGAAGCATCCCGGATAATAGATGGGTAAAAAGTCTAGGCACCCTGAAGAACAGGTGAGACAGCTGGCCTCTGGACAGAGGTAGGCATAGTACAGTACGATATATCATTCCTCTGGTCCTAAATATACAAACTTATTCATGTTTTTAGGTGATGATGGTCATTGAAACGCACTTCTTTTCAGGTGTAGCTACAATTGTGTAATGTACAATATTAGAGAAAGGACAGGCTTTTTATGAGTAACACACACCATATATAAAACAGCCTTTCTGGCTGACCACATGGTTAAATGCATACCCTCCCAGTACTGGGGGGAAAAAATGACCCTTCTTAGAATGTGCAAGTTCCATGAGAGTAATATATTGATATGATTTTGGAAAGAATTGTTGATAGTTACATCTTCAAACTTATCATTCCAGTATGCATCTTTAAGATAATGTGATTCTAAGTAGATGACTTTATATTCTTGATTAAAGAGTGCTATACATGTTAAGAAATGCTTTAAGGAATACAATAAATATTCCAAAGTGATGTAGATCAGTGTGACTGTCCTTTATTTCACTTGGGAATGGCATTGCTAAATGTGGGAATAATGCAACAGATTGTCAGGATAGCTAACAATAAAGTCAGCACACATCACCACTTCTTTTTTTTTTCCTTTTTTAAAAATTATACTTTAAGTTCTAGGGTACATGTGCACAATGTGCAAGTTTGTTACATATGTATACATGTGCCATGTTGGTGTGCCAACATGCTAATGGTGTGCCATTAACTCGTCATTTACATTAGGTATATCTTCTAATGCTATCCCCCCCTTCCCCCACCCCATGACAGGCCCCGGTGTGTGATGTTCCCCTTCCTGTGTCCAAGGGTTCTCATTGTTCAGTTCCCACCTATGAGTGAGAACGTGCGGTGTTTGGTTGTTTGTCCTTGCAATAGTTTGCTGAGAATGACGGTTTCCAGCTTCATCCATGTCCCTACAAAGGACATAAACTCATCCTTTTTTATGGCTGCATAGTATTCCATGGTGTATATGTGCCACATTTTCTTGATCCAGTCTATCATTGATGGACATTTGGGTTGGTTCCAAGTCTTTGCTATTGTGAATAGTGCCACAATAAACATACGCACATCACCACTTCTAGTCAAGTTGTTGCTTTTCTTTTTATCTTACCAGAGAAAAGATATTGTTCTTCTAGAAAGATCAAGTGAACATTGAGTTTCACAACTTGCTCCTTGTCAGAGGCTGCTATGTTTATAAAAATCATTTATCCAAGGCTTCATGTGTGAATCCTTGTTCACTTTTTGTGTAACATTTTCCTTTACTGTACACATTAGTTGCCTGGTGCTGTGAGTTTATTTCCATTTTGAAGTGGCTCTAGTGGTAGTCTGCTCAGCATCTGTTTTGCTGCTCCTCTGGTAACAAAGGGGTGGGCACGTCCCCAGGATTTGCTACTTCCGGTAGCTGTCCTTGGTCGACAGTGGTTATACCCAGAGTTGTGCATATGACCAAGGATGTACCAGTTTATTTCTCCAACATTTAAAAAACAGATGAGAAGTCAACTTTCTTACTCCTCTCGGGCTATGAAGCCATAAGAATGTGAATCTGACACCAATACCCCATCTGTCTGCTACACACATGCACATACCTAGCTGAGCTCCAGCTGGAGAGAAAGAAACTGATACACAAAACATGGAGCTGTACAGGAAGTATGTCAGTGGGGGCATTCTGGTGGTATTTGGATAGATGGTTCTGGAAGTGCCTAAGGCCAACTTCCCTCCAGCCATGCCTGGATAGATGTTTCTGGAAGTGCCTAAGGCCAACTTCCCTCCAGCCATGCCTGGATAGAGTTCATAAATCTTTTTGCTTGAGCAGAGTTTTTGTCACCTGTAAGCACAGTGAAATCATACAGCTTTGGTAATTCTTTTTCGCCACGGTGTCTCACTCTGTCACCTAGGTTGGAGTGCAGTGGCACAATCACGGCTCACTGCAGCCTTAGCCTCCTGGGCTCAAGTGATTCTTCCACTTTAGCTTCCTGAGTACCTGAGACTATAGGTATGCACTACCACACTTGACTAATTTATTTTTTGTAGAAACGGAGTGTCACTATGCTGCCCAGGCTTGCCTGGAACTCCTGGCCTCAAGTAATCTTCCTGCCTCAGTCACCCATAGTGCTGGGATTACAGGCATGACCCAACATGCATGCCATAATTCTTGAGTTCTGAGAGGGACCTGGTCTCCTAGAGAAGTTATGCAGAATATGAGCAAAACTGCTCGTACCTAGTCCCAGAGAACACAAGAGCATTTCTGGGTATTTACAGTGAGTAGGGAGGTTATGAGTAGAAGTTCATTCTCTTCCAATCTCAGTATATTCAGCAAAAGTTTGGGATGTTATTTCAATGGAAGTATAAGCAAAAATTTAATCAATAAATGGGTTTCTTTGGCACTGACTTCCTTTTCTCAGGGTGTGATCTTGAGTTTCTTAAGCTTATTTTTAGATCCTCCATCTTTAAAATAGGGGAGAATACACTGTTTTCCACTGTAGTTCTATAAGATGTAATTAAAATATCTGGCTGTAAAACTGACATCTTTTAAAAATGCTGTGCCATCATATTATCTTGGAGACAGAATTGTTTATTGTTCCTGTCCTTTTATTTAATGACTACACTGCCTTCCCACTGGAGACAATACTGAATATCAAAGTGGATTTAAGTATAAATACCAATAAGTGTATGTGATCTGAGTGCACATTTATGTGACATATTTGAAGATCCTGCCTCCATAAAGTTAGACACATCTGTGTAAAATCATCCAAACACCCCTTGTGGATCACGCAGCAGCTTCCATGAGCATGATGCCTACAACACTCCAGATAACTAATTGGTAACTCCTTTGTCTAGGGAAACAAATATGTTTGATTGTAGTCATTATCACCCCTCATGGGGAGCCACTCTGGATGGTCCTGTTGGAAAGGGCCTCAGGCAACTCTACCTTGACTCTTGCATGGCCCACAGTGTGTATGTTGGAAACACACCTATTTCTGCTGACAAACTACGGGGTCCCAGATGCCCAACACAGCCATTTTTTTGTTTTTGGCTCACTCCTAAACACCAGGTATTCTATCTCTTGCCCTTTAAAGTTTTTAAGAGGAAATCAGACAGTTCCAGAAGCTGGCATATAAAACCTTGGTGTTCCCTTGGAAGACCCTCTGTCTTAATGTGGGGATAGAAGGTAGCTTCTCCCATTTTGCATTCTTGGGGTTGGAGTACTCAACTCTCCAAACTGTTTCTGTAATTGCTCTGTTAATATTTATTGAATCAATTTGCTGGTTGAAAACAGCAAATTTAGCTGAGGAGTTCCCTCAGCTGAATAATTAGGTAAGACCTTAGGAAGAGGTAAGAAAAGAAAAAGAAACGAGGTGGAATATGGAGGGCATAACACAGGAATAAAGAGACCTGCAATGGTCACATGTTTAACACTTGATAATTTATAAAGTACCCAAAATATGCTAGCTAGCTTATTTGATTCTCGTAATAACCTGCCAGGGAGACATTATTACCTCCATTAAAATTAACTTGATTAGTTGGAAAGAAGTAATGTCTGTCAGTTCTTTAATCAAATTAGCTTTTCAGGGCTAATGTTGGATTTTGCCAAGGTAGTTAATGAGATGTGAATTAAATCCCCTGAACAGAACTAGATTTGTGGCTCTTTGGTAAGCTATAAAACAGAGTCCAAATTCTCTAAACCTAATGGAACAAATATTCAAATTTTGTTCCCTCTGCCCTCACAGCTCTTATACACAACCCAGTTTATAAGGAAATGGGTAGTTGTCAAGTAAAAACGATGATGCCACCCACCAGGCAAAATGTCCCCATGGAAGACTTGTAATTACCCGATGTGCTTACATGAAAGGTTCTATGTAGGTAAGCATGCTCACCTGACATCAACCAGAGGGACGGACACACTTTGCTTTGTCTTTGTGGCTGAGCAACTTTCTGAAATTGTTTGTTTGCAATTAACCTTTACCCACGTTCAAAGTCAGAGTTGTAGTTAAGACTAATTCAGTTGAGTCCCAGAAATAAAGCTAAGATTGTTACCAAACTGAACATGGGTTACCTGCTTGACACAGCAAAGCCAAACACTGATATTGGGATATGCAGCAAGAAAACGTGAGGTATTTATTGCAGGGCAGCAAGCAAGGAGAATTAGGCAGCTCATGCTTAGGACCCATACCCTTCAATGGCTTAAATGTAAGGGTTTTTAAAGACAAGATGACAGAGGTTACAGGTGAAGTCATAAGTCAATACATGGAGGCTGTACATTGGTGTAGCCTAAAAAGGCAGGACATCTTGAAGCAGGGTCCATAGGTCATAGATGGATTCAAAGATTTTCTGATTTGCCCTTGGTTAAGCTTTGCTTAAAAACTTGGGGTCAGTAGAAAAAAAGTGTTAAGCTCTGGCCTGTGGGCATGACTTCCTCCAGGCCCCTCAGGAAGAAATTCAGAATGAGGAACATTGGTCAGAGTTCAGCCCTCAGTTCCCTAGTATCTGAGGTCTGTGTGCCAGCAAAGAGCATTTTCCATTTGTTGGGGGTCTGGGTTTCTGAAAAACAACTCAGAGGCATAAATAAAGATGTTCTCTTGAGTTTCTATAGGGAACCAAATATTTCGTTGCTCTCACTTCTTTGGCTGTTTTAAGCTATATTTACCTTTTTGCTTAACAGGTTGCTCATAAGGCTAGCTAGCCACTTCTCAAGGATAGCTAGGTGCTTGGGATTTTCCTTGAAGGGACTCCAGGTTTTCTTTTATTTCTATGCTCTGTGGGCCCATCAGGCCTCAAAGAGGGGTCCCTGCTCCATCTCAATATTTGTATCCTGAAAGTAAATGTTACAGGTGACATAGAGGAATGCTCAGTGAGATCTAATAGTTTCCTCCAACAGGAAAGACAGGATCCATGGAAAGAAGAAAACTGGTCATGGCACTGGAGCCTGTGGAGTGGGTTGGGGTTGGGGTTGGAGTAAGAAGGCATTAGGGTTCAGCAAG
Source organism: Pan troglodytes (assembly GCF_028858775.2). Classification (NCBI taxonomy): domain Eukaryota; kingdom Metazoa; phylum Chordata; class Mammalia; order Primates; family Hominidae; genus Pan; species Pan troglodytes. Next base: position 71,092,008 of record NC_072402.2, read on the forward strand.
ACACACTTTATATGAAACATTTAAGTGTTATTATCGTATTTTCTTTAAATGTTAAGACAGCATCAATTTTAAAATGCACTATGATTTTGTTTACTTTCTTATCACTTAGAAATTTTATTGTGTAGATACTAAGATTTTTTAGACTTCTCCTCAGTCCCAGGTGAGTTCACCAATTACTCCCTGCCTGTTTAAGGCAAAGAAGAGTCATTAATGGATGCCTTGTGCAGCTGATAGGCATTGCAAGCAGTTAATGACCCAAGAAAATTGACCAGTCTTGAAGTCTGTGCATTTGCAATCCAGGAGTTTATCAGTGACAAGGGGGGTCAAATGGTCAAAGGGACAGGGTCAGGGTGGGGATCAGGTCAGGAGAAGGGTGGAGGTGTGGGGAGCTGGTGCCTGCCTCAGCTCCCCCTCTGGAACAGTAGTGCAACCAGAGGCCAAGGGTGCCAAGACAATTGTAGTGTGCCACCATTTGTGAGATGCATCTCAATTTCAGAGGTGATAAAATGTGGAAAATTGTTCATCTTTGCTAAAATCAGTGAATTGCAGGGAGTCCTCTCAGGCCTTTCTGAATTGGCATAATGTTTGATTTAAGAATATTTTAAAGAAACATCTTGTCATTACATTCTATTACATACAGCACTGATTGCATAGGAAATAATCCCTAAGGACCTCTTTCACAAAGAAGAGTTGGTAATTATATTAGTGTGTATGTAAATAAGTGCTTAAAAATGGTTCCCCCAGCAATCCAAGTGTTCATTATGGAAACTTTCCATCATGATTTGCCTTCCAGGTTTGTCTCTGTGTCCTCCTAACCTTTTCCTCTCACACCCATCTTTTCTATACACACAATTTCTGTTTCAGGTATATAAAAGTTTTGCCTGTAATCCCAGCACTTTGGGAGGCTGAGGCAGGTGGATCACTTGAGGTCAGGAGTTTGAGACCAGCCTTACCAACATGGCAAAACCCCATCTCTACTAAAAATACAAAATTAGCTGGGCGTGGGTCATGCCTGTAATCCCAGCTACTTGGGAGGCTAAGGCAGGAGAATCGCTTGAACCTGGGAGGCAGAGGTTGCAGTGAGCTGAGATCGTGCCATTGCACTCAAGCCTGGGCAAAAAGAGTGAAACTCCAACTCAAAAAAAGAAAAGTTTATCTGTGAAAAAGTTTGAATACTGGGGTGGGTGCAGTGGCTCATGCCTGTAATCGTAGCACTTTGGGAGGCCGAGGCAGGTGGATAGCTTGAGCTCAGGAGTTTGAAACCAGCTTGGGCAAGACATGGTGAAACCTCATCTCTACCAAAAATACAAAAAAATTAGCTGGGCATGATGACACTCACCTGTAGTGCCAGCTACTTGAGGGGTTGAGGTGGGAAGATCGCTTGAGTCCAGGAGGTCAAGGCCACAGTGAGCTGAGATTGCACCACTGCACTCCAGCATGGGTGACAAAGTGAGACCCTGTCTCCAAAAAAAAAAAAAAGAAAAATTTTTAATGTTGTAATTAAAGATATTTAACATGGTATAGATACTCAAATATATAAAAGTATAGAAGGCCAATGCATCTGAGGAGTTACTTCTATTAAGTCAGTAGTATGAAACTCCATATGAGATTGTTGAAGTGAACAATGCCATTTAGGATGAGTGTGATCAAATTGGAGAAAGCACAGGAAAACAAATAATTAAAAATAATACAACTATGGAGAAAGAATAAAATGCCATGGAATATTTAACTTGCAGAAAGACGTTAAAAGAGTGATTTAACAAGAATTTAGAAAACTGCTGTTTATAACTAAAGAATGCCCAGGCCCAAAGGGAAAGAAGAAGAAGAGGGTGTGGAATTTAATTTAGACACTAATCAGCATTTCATGACAATGAGATTTTAAGAAACAGGAATTAAATGACCTATTTATTCATTCATTTATTTTAAATTTTATTGCATATATTCAAGGTATACACCATGATGTTCATTTATTTACTGGTAGGAATTGAGGGGGAGAGAGAGAAAGGGAGAGAGAGGAGAGGTGTTGGGTAGTCTAATTTGGAGACAGTTCTGGAATCTAGCATTCCTAAAATCTGGCATTCAAGGAAATTTCTACTGGCTTTACAGTCTGGATTCTCTTTATAAACGTATTAATTCTCTCATTATCCAAAAAAACCTATTTGTATATGCTTGGCAAACAATAGATGCTCAATAAATTTTTAGTGAAAGAGTGAGTGAAGAGAATATGAACTAATAAATAATTCAGTGGCACAGGATCATATTTAGACAAAATTCAGTTTGTCTTTTTAAATTTCTATCTCCAAATAATAACAGCAAACAAGCACAACTGGCCCAGAGATACCAGGGATAGTTAAGGTCTCTCTCTGTCACTATCTCTTTCCCCCCTCTCCTTTCTTTCTTCCTTTTAAGAGATATGTATTAAGCACTCTTATCAGTCAGAGTCCAATCAGGAGACAGAAAGTACATGGTGAGTTGAACAGGGAAAGTTTAAAATAAAGAATTGTTAACTATAACAGGAAATTGGAGGAATGCATAATTGACTAGTAAGAAGTAAAGCAAATTCTAAGCAACATGAGATTAACAGCTATAAGGAGCAACCACTACACTTTGAGTTGAAATAGAGCATCCAAGGAACAGGCCTCCAGGGCTGAGATCCAGACCTTGTTCAAAAGTGCATGGCTGTGGCTCACTGGATGGCAGAGAAGTCAGTGTGATGCTATGCCAACAGAACTTTCTCGAAATCTGCCTCTGGGGTGCAACAGGAAGCTGTCACAGAGATGCAGCCATGCTTCTCCTGGTGCCACAAAGCCACCCGAAGAGGTGCTAGGGAAGTCTGTTAACAGGGAGCAGTCTCATCTGGGGCATTCCACTGCACAGACACCTGCTGGGGGGTGTAGCTGGCTGCTGGGTCCCATAGGCTGCCACATACTGCAGGAGCCATGAATGGGAAAAGCCAGTTTTGCTGTGATTGTTGGGTACTGGGGAAGCTATGTGTGCTGCAGGACTCTGGAAAGAGAAGCACACCAGAACTAGGAGGATAAAGCTCTTCCTCCTCCAGTGTCTCTCTAGCACCTTCTATTGACAAAGCTTAATATAGTGCCAGTTGGCAAAGAAGTCATATTTGCAGGCTTCATCTGTATTATCTTGGACAAAGCAACGAAAGCTGGATTTGGAGCCAGAAGTCAGCAAGATGCTAACTGACATAATTACCTGCTATGAGCCAGCAGTGTACTAGATGCTAGGGATATGGCAATAAGAAAGCATATTGTCTCACCCTCATGGAGCTTAGATTCTAGTGGAGAGAAATAGCTCTTAATCACATAATCACCCTTAAAAGTTAACTTATAACTGTGTTGAGTTTTCTTTTTATGAAGAAAAAGTATGAGCGCCATGAGAAGTTATTTTAAAGGATCTTGAAGTTATATTAATATTTCTTACTTGCCTCTGTTCAGCACATCCTTACATTTGCCACAGGTTGTTCAATAAAATATGAAAGCATGTGTAAAAAGCTAAAGTGACTCTTGACAATAAAAACCAACCAACCAAAAAAAAAAAAAAAACCCTCAAAACAATATGGAGATCAAGTAACTTAACATCTGTGAAAAATTACAAAAAGAATTCAGCCACAAGGCAGAACTCTGGTAAAAGTGGTTAGAGACAAAAATCAAACATCACTTGTGCTTGATTTGAGAAAATCTGAACTTTACAGTTTCAGTGAAATAATAGAGTTACTAAAAGGATATGAAATAGAATGATTCTGGCCCAGGGTGAAAGCCATACCACTCAGTGGTTATTGTAGTCATTTGATTATAGATGTTTTATCGTGGAAGGATATTACATAGATACAATCTGTCCTGAAGGGGTCAATTGAAATACTCTGGTGACTGAGGAAATGCAGCAATGAGAATGCTGCTAACCAAGCTGAGCCAGCTGCGTTTTTCAGAGAAGAAGGAATTGTGAAATGACCTCATTGTCATCTGTAATATCATGGAGAAGCAGAAATGTTCCAAGGACATCTGAGCTGGTGTTAAAGTCGAACATATTTATAAAAGTTAACTCTGGCATAAACATAAAACTACTTTATATTGTTAGAAGGGAAAAATGAAAACATAAAATCATTTACAAACCTGTTCTATACATGGAATACATCCATTTGTTTATCTCAATAATGGCTATCCAATTAATAAGGAAATTTTTTTTTTCATTTAACAAGACCATAGCACAAAAAGATCTATCAATCTACCAATATGTATACAACCTATAAGTCCAGTCCAGAAAAAGAGCAAATATGTTTTAAAAAATTACTAAAACAGCATAAGAAGTTCATCTGCCAAATAGGTCATAGTTTGTAAGCACTAATTTAATAATAAAAATAGAAAGCATTTTGAAACTTTGCTCCACAACCAACTTATGTCCCTTAATCTCGGGAATCTCATGACTTGACCTTGTCAGGAAAAGTATTAATTTGTGGGTGAAATGATCGGACATGAAGATTTGCTTAAAAATACTCTGTCAAGTAATGATGATAATGACAATTATAGAAAAATCGATGAAGTAATATTGGCAAAATTTGGGTAAAGCTGGGGGTGACAGGTACATGAAAGTTAATTATACTCTTCTTTACTGTATGTTTGAAATTCATCACATTAGAAGGGTTTTCAAAAGAAAGATATAAATGCAATATCCATTATAGCATATTTATGATAATTACAGTTTTGAATAGGAAAATTTAGTGATGTTTTGAATAAGAAAATTTAGTGATGATTCCCTGGGGTTGGGATTAGAAATTTAGTCAAGAGGAACTACAATCTCAATGGAAGAGAGAAGATGAGGATGGATTTTTTAAATCAAGTTCATTTTTATTATTTTAATCACTAATAATGCAAACCCCAGAAGAATGAAAATAAGTACAAAAAGCATGAAAAAAAAAAACCAACATTATTATCAGGCAAATGCAACTTTAAGCCGTACTAAGATACTACCACACACCTGACAGAATAACTAAAATAAAAACAGTGACACCACCAAATGTTGGTAAAGATATGGAGACACTAAATCTCTCATACATTTCTGGGGGAATGTAAAATGATATAGCCATTCCGGAAAACAGTTTGGCAGTTTCTTATAAAACTAACATATAGTTTACTGTATGGCCCAATGAATGCACTATTGGGCATTATTCCAGAAAAATGAACTTATGTTGATATAAAAACCTATACAAGAATATCAGCAGCAGTTTTATTTATGAAAGTCAAAAGCTGGGAGCAGCCCAGATATCCTTAAATGGGTGAATGGTTAAACAAACTGTGGGAAATCCTTAAATAGAATACTACTCAGCAATAAAAAGAAACAAACTATTGATATATGCAACAACTAGGATGAATTTCCAGGAAATTACACTGAGAAAAATAAAAGCCTGCGCCAAAAGGCTATATACAATATGATTTCACTTATGTAACATTTTTGAAATGATAAAATTTTAGCCACAGAGAACATATCAGACGTTGTCAGGGGTTAGGGATCTGGGAGGGAAAGTAGAAAAGAGGTTTGTGTGGTTATAACAGAGTCACAGGAGGGATACTTGGGGTGATGGAACTGTTCTGTATTTCACCTGTAGTGGTGGATATATGAACCTACACATGTAATACAAGTAAACAGAACTAAATCACACACACACAAGTAAAGCACAAGTGAGCACAAGCAATATGAATAAAATGAGTATATTCTCATTAACCTAGCTGTGATATTGTAACATAATTTTGTAAGATGATCCCATCAGAGGAAAATAGGTAAAGAGTACATGGGATCTCCCCGTTGTTATTTCTCACAGCTTCATGTGAAACTAAAATTATCTCAATAAAAATTTCAACTACAAATAAAGTTAAAAAATCAGTGTTGAAAGGCTGCCTTTTTAATCTGCTCAAACCCTTGATAGATGATCTTCTTGACTTTTTTTCCAAAGGGAATAAAAAGAAATGGTTGTACTCTTCCTACTAATCATAGGAAGTTCTTTACTTGGTTTGCCTAGGAATGCCACCCACTGGCTAGATGCCTCTAATGAAGTTTCTTAACCTCACTGGGTAGGTTTTCTAATATGTAAATGGATATAATGCCTTCCTCACAGGGCTGCTGAAAGGATTTAAAATATATCTTAAGTTCCTGGCACATAGTTGCCAATTTAAAAAATTCTTCTTTACACTAGAGATAATGTTTCATTTGTAGGTTTTTTACAGTCCCTGCTTTTTTTACTTTTGCTCTCCCATTAGTCTTTGGGAATTTCTGTATGTGTTTATGTATTCCCTGGAACATGAATATATTATATACAGTAAAATTTCTGGTTAAGAGTAAAGAAAGTTTGGAGAGAAAGCTTGAAACTAGTGACCCAAAAGAAATGTTGGATTATCTGTGATTTTCAGTGATCTATCCTCTTCCTGGCCAAGTGTAGCATATGATATCAAGAACTAGTGGCATTGAATGGCAATTTAAAATGCTGCTTAATTAAGCCATTAAAGATGAATATAAATTCTCATGGTGATTTTTCATCAATTCTCGTTTATTACCAAGGACACCTGTTGATTTAAAAGTGTAGAAGTACTGAGTGAGAGCTTGTTCTGGCCTTGTAATGAGAAGTTATGAAATATCAGCATTGTCCCATTAGTAACTATGTGCATATCCAGATCCATCTAATTTTATGAAGCAGACAATGAGTATTTTTGAAGGCAAATGAGGAAAATCACTCTTTTAGAAACCAAGCTAGGAGTTATCTACTGCCAGGAATGGTGGCATAGATTGGTATAGATAAATCTGGCAATAGAAAGCTACCAGGAAGGCTGGATAAAATACCCCCACCCCTGTTCCACTATCTCTACCACCACCACCACCACACACACACACACACACACACACACACACACACACACACACACAAATGTTTGAGGGCATCAAAGAGAAGCTGAAACTTTCTGGAGCAATAAAGAAGCAAAATGAGGTTAGTCTTATATTCTTAAGCTTAACATTCCATGGCATTGTCCCCTTTGAGGTGTTTGCTAACTTACAGAACTTGTAGGGCTAAAACACTGAGAAAGTAAACATAAAGTGACAGCTAAGAGTCTGAGAAGCTCAGATGAGCTTAAGTTATCTTATATATTGGGGAGACGACAATTAGGAATCAGAGCCAGCCAAGGAAAAACGGTCCTACTAAAGACCTTAGAATTCCAATTACAGTTGACCCTTGAACAACGTAGGTTTGAACTGTATGGGTCCACTTTTACACAGATATTTTTTCAATAAATACACTGAAAATATTTTGGAGATTTGCAACAATTGGAAATAACTTGCAGATGAACCATGCAGCTTTGAAAAATAAAGTTAGGTATGTCAAGAATACATAAAATATATGTAGATACTAATCTATTTTGTCCTTTACTACCAGAAGATATATACAAATCTAACATAAAAAGTTAAAATTTATCAAAACTTATGCACACAATCACTATACACAGTGTCATTTGCAGTCTAGAGAAATGTAAATAAATATAAAGATACAGTAGTAAGTGATAACTGCATAAAATTAACTGGAGTAATACTGTACTACTATAATAACTTTGTAGCTACCTTCTTTTGCAATTGCAGTGAGCTCCTGTTGTGAGTATCCAAGTCTCCATTTAAAATGCCATGCCATACTAATCATCTCCATGTGCGCAGTTTGTCTCTCTAGTAAATTTTCTTTTTTTTTTTTTTTTTTTGAGACGGAGTCTCGCTCTGTCGCCCAGGCTGGAGTGCAGTGGTGCGATCTCGGCTCACTGCAAGCTCCGCCTCCCAGGTTCACGCCATTCTCCTGCCTCAGCCTCCCGAGTAGCTGGGACTACAGGCGCCCGCCACCATGCCCGGCTAATTTTTTTGTATTTTTAGTAGAGACGGGGTTTCACCATGTTAGCCAGGATGGTCTCAATCTCCTGACCTCGTGATCCGCCCGCCTCGGCCTCCCAAAGTGCTGGGATTACAGGCGTGAGCCACCACGCCCGGCCGTAAATTTCTTATCACAGTGAAAAGTGATCTCTCATGATTTATGTGGACATTTTTGTTGTGTTTCTTGCAATACCATAAACCTTAAATAATACTATGGGACTCATACAAAGTGCCACTAGTAGTGCTGGAAGTGCTCCCAAGAAGCATAGAAAAGTCATGGCATTACAAGAAAAGTTTGGGTCACTTGATACGTACCACAGATCGGGATCTAAAGCTGTGATTGCCCACCATTTCAGGATAAATGAATCCAGTGTAAGGACCACTGTCAAAAAATAAAAAAGGAAGGAAATTCATGAAGCTGTTGCTGCAGCTATGCTAGCAGGCACAAAATCCTTGCCCTTGTTGTGAAGTGCCTATTTATCTTGTATTATCTTGTATCTGTATTGAAAATGCAGCTTTATATGGGTGCAGGATTGCATTATAGGAAAGGCATACATATAAACTCTAATATGATTTGAGAAAAAGCAAAGTCATTATATGTGACAAAGCAAAAAGAAGATGAAGGATCTAAAGCTGGAAAATTTAATGCCAGCAAGGGATGGTTTGATAATTTTAGAAAGAGGTTTGACTTTTAAAATGTCAAGATAACAGGAGGAGCTTCTGCTGACCAACAGACAGCAGATGAGTTCTTAAATGCCATTAAGAAAATCATTGAGGGGAAAGGCTATCTGCCTGACCAAGTTCTTAATGCAGATGAAAGTGCCCTATTCCAGAAAATCCACAAAAGAAATTTATTAGTAAGGAAGAGAAGCGAGCACTGGGATTTAAAGCAGGAAGGGATAGGCTAATTCTACTGTTTTATGCAAATTCAGTCAGGTTTATGATCAGGATTGCCGTTACCTATAAAACTGCTATCTGCTGAACCTTGAAGGTAAAAAAGAAAATAAACATTTTATCTGAGGAATATGAATCTCCTCTAAATTATCAGGCCTAGGGAGGCATAGGAATGAGACACCAACTGTGTCCAACTTCCCCCTTGAGCTACGTAATCATTACTTGAAGCTGCATGCTATGTGGACTCTAGACTGACTGATGACACAAATAGCTATAAACTAACCTAACAATCCCACATACTGGACACCATAAATCATACCCTATAGTTAAAAAATGTACAACAGTCACTAATAAATGCTATTTTTGTGAACCCATGAAGAATTCCTGACAAACAACTTTGTATTAGCCCACTCCTTGTCTCCCTTGTTTGCCCTTAAAAACCTACTGTAACAAAGGCTACATGGAGCACATATCCAAGGTTGCTTGGGTGTGAGTCTTCTGGGAAGCTCTTCCCATTTTAGTTGAAGTTTGAAGTTGTATTTGTGCTTCGGTTTCCTTCTTTAGGCCAATAAAGGGAAAAGATAAGCACCTGCTTCAAGTCTTCTGATTATACAACAAGATAGCCTGGACAGCAGGATCCCCTTTTCTGGATTGGTTTCATCAATGTTTTGTCCTTGAAGTCAGGAAGTACCTTGCCAGTAAGGGACTGCCTTTTCAAGTTCTTTTGATATTGGACCATACCCCTGCTCATCCAGAGCCCTGTGAGTTTAATACTGAAGGTGTCAAAGTGGTCCACTTGCCTCCAAACACAACATCTTTAATTCATCCTCTAGATTGGGGTCATAGGAACCCTTAAGGCTCATTATACATGCTACTCTATGGAAAAGATTGTCAATGCTATGACAGAGAAACCTGATAGTTAGAATGTTACATAAGTCTAACAGGATTACACCATTGATTATGCCATCCTTGTTATAGAAAAACCCATGAAAACCATCAAGCTCAAAATAATACATTCCTGCTGAAGAAAACTGTGTCTATATGTGCATGGCTTCACAGGATTTATAACAGAGCCAATCAAGAAAATCATGAAATTATAGATATGGCAAAAAAGGTAGGGGGTGAAGTGTTTAAAGATTTTGTGAATCTTAGAGAAATTCAAGTGGCAATAGGCACCACAGCAGAGGAATTAACAGAATGTGACTTGATAAAGATGAGTGCTTCTAAACCATGCCAAACTATGAAAAAGAAGACAGAAGAAGCAGTGCCAGAAAACAAATTGACATTAGAAAACTTGACAGAAGGATTCCAATTATTCAAAACTGCTTTTGACTTCTTTTATGACATGGACCCTTCTATGATACAGGCAATGAAAGTAATGCAAATAGTGGAAGAAGTATTGGTACTGTATAGAAATATTTTTAGAGAAAAGAAACAAGCAAAATGTCTGAAATTATGATGCATTTCCATTAAGTTCCACCAAGTGTGCCTGCCTCTCCTTCCTCCTCTCTACCTTCTCCATCTCTGCCACCTCTGCCACTCCTGAGATGGCAAGATCAATCCCTGCTCTTCTTCAGCCTACTGAATGTGAAGACCATGAGAATGAAAACCCTTTTGATGATCCACTTTCACTTAATGACTAGTAAGTATAATTTATCTCCCTTGTGATTTCCTGAATAACATTTTCTTTTCTTTAGCTTATTGTAAGAATGCAGATATCATACACATAATATATAAAATATGTGTTACTAGACCGCTTATATTATTGGTAAGGCTTCCAGTCAACAGAAGGCTATTAGTAGTTAAGTATTTGAGGAGTCAAAAGTTATATGCAATATTTTATTATACTTTAAGTTCTGGGATACATGTGCAGAATGTGCAGATTTGTTACATAGGTATACACGTGCCATGGTGGTTTGCTGCACCCATCAATCTGTCATCTACACCAGGTATTTCTCCCAATGCTATTCTTCCTCTAGCACCCCCACACCCTGACAGGCCCTGGTGTGTGATGTTCCCCTCCCTGAGTCCATGTGTTCACATTGTTCAACTCCCACTTATGAGTGAGAACTTGTGATGTTTGGTTTTCTGTTCCTGTGTTAGTTTGCTGAGAATGATGGTTTCCAGCTTCATCCATGTCCCTGCAAAGGATGTGAACTCATCCTTTTTTATGGCTGCATAGTATTCCATAGTGTATATATGCCACATTTTCTTTATCCAGTCTATCATTGATGGGCATTTGGGTTGGTTCCAAGTCTCTGCTATTGTGAATAGTGCTGCAATAAACATACATGTGCATATGTCTTTATAGTAGCATGATTTGTAATCTTATGGGTATATACCCAGTAATGGGATTGCTGGGGTCAAAGAGTGATTGCATGAGGGGGATGGCTTCCCTATCCCCCATGTTGGTCAAGGGTCAACTATAGTTCTCCTGAAGACTATACTTCAGAAGTACCCAATAGAAAGAAAAAGAAAATTCCTCTAAAAAGATCTCAGAAAGAGCTTCAAAGTAATGCCCCATTTTTTTACACACAGATGTCCCATATGTTGGAACCATTAGACACGGACATAGAAAAAGATAAATATATTCAAGAAAATAAATGATGAGGTGGATAATTTAACCAGAGAAATTCTAACATAATAAAGTCAAGAACCCAACATAGCCGAGCGCGGTAGCTCATGCTTCTAATCCCAGCACTTTGGGAGGCCGAGGCAGGCGGATCACCTGAGGTTGGGAGTTCGAGACCAGTCTGACAAACATGGAGAAACCCCATCTCTGCTAAAAATACAAAAAAAAATTAGCCGGGCATGGCGGCACATGTCTTAATCCTAGCTACCCGGGAGGCTGAGGCGGGAGGATTGCTTGAACCTGGAAGGCGGAGGTTGCAATAGGCCGAGATTCCACCATTGCACTTCAGCCTGGGCAACAAGAGCAAAACTCCATCTCAAACAACAACAACAACCCCAACAAAAAAGCAACAACCAACCAAAAAAACAAAACCGATATATGTGTGTAACAGTAAACGAGACAATGAAACACTATTAGTAAACTGAAAGATAGGATGATATAAAATATCCAGAGTGAAACATAGAAAAAATGAATGGATTAATAAATACAAAAAGTACCTATGAAACATGGTAAAAAGAAGGTCTAATAGCTGTGTAAAAATATTACAGAAGAAGAGGAGAGTGAGAAAGGGAGGGGCTAAAAGCTTTAATATGTAAAATTTTGGCCAATTAATTTCCAAGATTATCAAAAGCACTTAAACCACAGATTCAAAGGAGCGCCGTCAAACCTAAGCAGAATTAAAAGCAAAAACAAAAACATAGGTAGTATATCAGGGGCCAATAGCTAAAAGCCAAAGACAAAGAAAGATCTAAAAACAGCCAGAGTGATAAAAGACATACTACTCTTAAAGGAGGAAAAATAAAACAGAGAGCTGACTTCTTTTGTTTAAAAATGCCTGTGCATGCAAGCCTGAGAGTTAAAAACTCCAAGGGGGATTCAGTCAAATGGGAGCTGTCACACTTTTGTGGCTTTTACCTTGAGGAGTTCACCAAGTTCTTACAGCAAACATCAGACAAAAATTTCCTCATGCTTTTGGTAGGGAAGGGGAGAGGAAGGCAAGAATAAAGAATTATTTTGCAATATGCTAGAGAACTATGCTCTTCTTAACCAGACCTGACCCCAGAAGAAACTCCAGAACCAGAGCCTAACTTGCTGGGATATTATCAGAAACTAATTGACCTCAGAAAAGGAAATACCCAATTCCAGCCTACTCTAGTTGTCCTGTCTCCCTAAAGGGATAGGGGAGAAACTGAGAAGCACTTGTGAAGTTCACAGTCCAGGAACACAGGCTCACTTAAAGATTGAGACCTAAGCAAGCATGGGTCTATAGAATGTTTTCCCCTGCCCCTAAACCTTAGCAACACATTACTAAAAGCCCATACAAAGCAGTTCCTTTTACCTGGTCCATCATATCTGGCTATCAAGAAAATATTACAAAACATACTAAAGGCAAAAAAAAAAAAAAAATCCACAAGTAGAAGAGGCAAAAGAAGCATCAAAACCAGAATCAGATATGGCAAGGATGCTGGAATTATTAGAAAGAAAATTTAAAACAACTATAGTTAATATGCTAAGTTCCCTAATGAATAAAGTAGACAGAATGCAAGAATAGGTGGGCAATGTAAACACAGAGATAAACATTCTAAAAAAAATGCTAGAAATAAAAAAACACTGTAACCGAAAGAATAATGTCCTTGATGGGTTTACAATAGACTAGGTATGGCTGAATAAAATATCTCTGAGCTTGAGGATATATCAACAGAAACTTCCAAAAATGAAAAGAAATGAGAACAAAGACTTGAAAAAACAAAAGAATATCCAAGGACTGTGGCACAACTACAAAAAAGTGTAATATACGGCCGGGCGCAGTGGCTCATGCCTGTAATCCCAGCATTTTGGGAGGCCGAGGCGGGCACATCACGAGGTCAGGAGATAGAGATCATCCTGGTTAACATGGCAAAACCCCGTCTCTACTAAAAATACAAAATAAATAAATAAATAAATAAATAAAAAGCCGGGCGTGGTGGCGGGCACTTGTAGTCCCAGCTACTCGGGAGGCTGAGGCAGGCAAATGGCGTGAACCCAGGAGGCAGAGCTTGCAGTGAGCAGAGATGGCGCCACTGCACTCAGGCCTGGGCGACAGGAGCCAGACTCCATCTCAAAAAAAAAAGTGTAATACACATGTAATGGAAATACCAGACGAAAGAAACAGAAGAAATATGTGAAATAATAATGACCAAGTATTTCCCCAAAGTAATGTTCAACACCAAATCACAGAGCCAGGAAACCTAGAAAACAGCAAGCAGGATAAATGCAAAAACCAAAGCAAAACAAAAGCCTATGTCTAGGCATGCTATTTCCAAACTACAGAAAATCAAACATAAAATTCTGAAAGAAGCAGAGGGAAACAACACATTACCTACATTGTACTTATCTATAGAGGAACAAAGATAAGAACTACAACCAACTTCTCAGAAACCAGGCATACTGGAAGAGAGTGGAGCTAAATAAACTGCTGATTTTCATTCCCTACCAACCTAGAATTCTGTACCCTGTGAATTATCTTTCAAAGTTGAATGAGTAATGAAGTCTTTCTCAGACAAAAACTGAGGAGGCAGATCTGCCTTGCAAGAAATGTTAAAATAATTCCTTGGGATGGAAGGAAAATAATATAGGTCAGAAACTCAGATGTATGTAAAGAAAGGAAGATCATTGAAGTAGGAATAAGTGAAGGCAAAATAAAAAAGTTTTTTTCCCTTATTTTAATTGATCTAACAGATAACCATTTGTTTAAAGTAATAATACTGACAATATGTTCAATTATGTATACTTATGTATATACCATATATATGTTTACGTATACTATGTATAAGTGGTGATAGAAGGAATGGCAGAGGAAATTAGAAATATTTTGTGTTTATAAGGTGCTCACACTTCCTGTGAAGTGATATAGTGTTATTTGAAAGTAGACATGGATTAGTTATAAATGTATATTGCAAACTCTAGGACAGCCAGGAGAAACATTGAAAAGAAGTCGAACCGATATGCTAAGAAAGAAGAGAAAATTATATAAAATGTTCAATAGAAATCACAAAAGGTAGAAAAAGAGTGGAAAATAAAAACTGGACCAAAGAACAAAGGCAACAAGTAGAAAACAGTAGCAAATATGGTAGATAGTAATCCAACTACATAATCACTTTGAACATCAATGGTCAAAATGCATCAACTGCAAGACAGAAATTGTCAGAGCACATCAAGAAAACAAGACACAACTAGATGTTGTCTGCAAGAAACTCAGTTTAAATATAAAAATACATATATATCAAAAGTAAATAGATGGAGAAAATATACCATGCTAACACGAATGAAAACAAAAGTGGAGTAGTTGTATAAATTTCAAAAAGAGCAGATTTTAATGCAAGGAAGTTATCAGGAATAAAAAAGAGCATTACATAACTATAAAGGGATCAATTATCTGAAAGACAACAATCTTCAACATGTATGTGCCTAACAGCAGCATCAAATTATATGAGGGAAAGCCTGAGAAAACTGCAAGAAATAAGAGATGAATCCACAATCACAGTTGGAGACTTAACACACCTCTATCAGAAATGTACAGATTTAACAGGC
Organism: Pan troglodytes; assembly: GCF_028858775.2. NCBI lineage: Eukaryota > Metazoa > Chordata > Mammalia > Primates > Hominidae > Pan > Pan troglodytes. The sequence goes on from NC_072402.2 coordinate 71,107,012, forward strand.
AGAAAATCAGTAAAGGTATAACTGAATTCAACAACCCCATCAATCAAATGAATATAATGAAGATCTGTACTACTTCATTCAACAACATCAGAATACACATTTTTGTTGTGCTGACATGGAACATTCACCAAGACAGACCACATTCTGAGCCATAAAATACATTTTAACAAATTTAAAAGAATAGAAATGATATAATGTCTGCTCTCAGACCACAATGAGACTAAACTAGAAATTAATAACAGAAAAAAAGTTTAAAACTAAAAAAATACATTTTTAACAACATGGATGAAAGAATTTGGAAAGATATTACACAATATTTTGAGCTAAATAAAAAACACAATTTATTAATACTTGTGGATTTCAGTGAAAGTAGTGCTTAAGAGATAGTTATAGCATTTAATTCATATATTACAAAAGAAGAAAGATCTAAAATCAATAATCTAAGCTTCCACTTTAGAAAACAAGAAAAAGAAGGGCAAATTAAATTCAAATGAAGCAAAAGAAATGATAAGAATTAGAACATAGATTAATACTTGAAAACAGAAAATCAGTAGAAGAAATTAACAAAATCAGCGGCTGGTTTTTTGAAAAGATTAACTAATTGATAAGCCTCTAGCAAGGCTAACTAAGAAGGAATACCACTACAGATACCATGAACATTAAAAGAATAATAAAGGAATGCTATGAACACCTCTATGTTCACACATTTGATAACCTAGATGGACCAATTCCTTTAAAGACACAACTTGCCAAAGCTCACACAAGAAGAAATAATCTGAATTGTCCTATGTTTATTAAAGACACTAATAAATAATTTATAACTTTCCAAAAGAGAAAGAAGCAAGCTCAGATGGATTCTCTGGTGAATTCTACTAAACATATAAGGAAGAAATTACACCAATATTTTTACAGTCTTTTTCCAAATATAAAAGCAGAGGGAATACTTTCTAACTCATTCTGTAAGGCTAGGACTACCATAACATCAAAACCAAATAAAGACATTCCAAGAAAGAAAAACTATGCAATATCTTTCATGAACATAAATGCAAAAAATATCAACAAAACATTAGCAAATAAAATCCAACAATGTATAATAGAAATTATACACCATGACCAAGTGGGATTTATTCCAGGTATGCAAGGCTTGTTCAACTTTCAAAAGTCAATTAATTGATGTGATGTAATCCATCACATCAACATGCTAACAAAGAAAAACCACATGATCACATCAATAGATTCAGATAAAAACACTGGATAAAATGCAATATCCATTCATAATAAAAAATAAAACTCCAGTAAACTAGAAATGGAGGGAAACTTCCTCAACCTGATAAAGATTACCTATAAAAAAAACCCTACAGCTAACATCATACTTAATGGTGAGAAATGTGAAGTCTTCCCACTAATATCAGGAATAAAGCAAACATGTCTCCTCTCACTGCTGCTTTTAAACATTGTACTGGAATTCCTAACTAATGCAATAAGATAAGAAAAAGAAATAAAATTATCCAGATTGGGAAGGAAGAAATAAAACTGTCTTTGTTTGCATAATTGTCTAGGTAGACAATAGACAATCAAAGAATTCACACACACACACACACGCACACACGCACACATACACACTCTTCCTGGGACTAATAAACGATTACAGCAAGATCACAGAATACAAAAGTCAATCACTTTCTTATACACCAGTAATTAACAAGTGGATCACTTCAGCCAGGTGTGGCTCTGCATTTCTCTGGGCTGGACTTCCCAGAGACAATCCACAGGCTCTCTGCCAAAGCTTCGTAGCAGTACCCTCCCTTGCTGCCACTAGTCTGGGGAAGGAACAAAGAGCCTGAGTGCTTTACTCACACCTCCAGCATACCACAGCTGTCCTACAGGGAGGAGGCTAGACTGTCTTCCACATGAGCCTCCACTCCCCATGCTCTTTACCAGTCAGAGCCCTCAGCTTGGGCCCACAGAGTAGCTGTCCCACTCCCAGCTAAACTGATAGCCCCTCTGCCACTGCCACTGAAGCAGTACCCATACCTTGCTGGGACAGGTACGGCTGCAGCAACAGTGGCAGAGAGGCTGTCAGTTGCCTCTGGGAACTGATACAGGGCACTGACTGCACGAGATTGGGAAAGAAACTAAGAGCCTGGGTGCTTTACCAGCACCTCCATCATGCCACAGACAGTCTATGGAGAAGAAGCCAGTCAATCTTCCCTGTAAGCCCTAACCCCATTGTTCTTCACCAGCAGGATAAGAGCCTACACTGAACATTACACTTGAGTGCCATCTGCAGTATTGCAGCCCAAACTACAACACCAAAAATACTTTGCTATAATAATATAACCCTCTATAAAATCAAGGGCAAGAATTCAGCCACAAATAAAGACACTGCACAAAGTCTTGGCCTTCTAAAAACATTCAGAAAGGAAGCCTACTAACAATACTCAAATTACACAACAGTTAAAGGAATATCAGCCCACACAGATGAGAAAAAAAAGTGCAAGAACTCTAGCAGCTCTAAAAGCCAGAGTGTCTTATTACCTCCAAACAGCTGCACTAGCTCCCCAGCAATGGTTCTTAAACAGAATGAAATGAATGAAGTAACAGACATATAAATCAGAATCTGTTTACCAACGAAAGTCAAATAGAGTCTATGAAAAAGTAGAAATCTGATACAAGGAATCTTAGGAATTCAGCAAAACAATTCAAGGGATGTAACATGAAATGATTATTTTAAGAAAGAACCAAATGGATCTTGAGCTAAAAAACTTACTACAATAATTTCATAACACCATCAGAAGTATTAACCACAGAATAGGACAAGATGAGGAAAGAATCTCAGAGCTCGAACCGGCTTTTTGAATGAACTCAGTCAGACAACAATAATGAAAAAAGAATTTTTAAAAATGAAGAAAACTTCAAAGAAATATGAGATTATGTAAAGTGACCAAGCCTATGACTCATTAGGGTCCCTGAGAAAGCAGGAGAGAGAGCAAGAAACATAGAAAACATATTTGAGGATATTGTCCATGACAATTTCCCCAACCTCACCAGAGAGGTCAACATTCAAATACAGGAAATTCAGAGAACCCCTGTGAAATATTATACAAAAGGACCATGGTGAAGACAGAGAGTCATCAGATTCTCCAAGGTCAGCATGAAAGAAAAAATATTAAAGGTAGCTAGCAAGAAGGAGTGGGTCACCTACAAATGAAACTCCATCAGGCTAATAGGGGACCTTTCAGCATTAACCCTACAAGCCAGAAGAGATTGGGAGCCTATATTCAGCATCCTTAGAGAAAAAAAAAAGGATAATAAAAATTCTCCAACCAAGAATTTTATATCTAGCCAAACTAAGCATCATATGTGAAGGAGAAATAAAATCTTTTTCAGACAAGCAAATGCTAAAGGAATTCATTACCAGCAGACTTGCCTAACAAGAGGTTCCAAAGGGAGTGCTAACAATGGAAATGGAAAACCATTACCAGCCACTACAAAAACACACTTAAGTATATAGACTATTGACGCCATAAAGCAACTTTACAATTAAGTCTGCATAACAACCAGCCAATACCACCATGACAGGATCAAATTCACACATTGATATTAACCTTGAATGTAACTGGGCTAAATGCTCCCACTTGAAAGAGTGGCAAGTTGGATAAAGAAACCAGACCCAACTGTATGCTGTCTTCAAGAGATCCATCTCATATGCATTTACATCCATAGACTCTAAGTGATGGAGAAAGATCTATCAAACCAACAGGAAACAAAAGTGAGCAAAGGTTGCTAATCTTATTTCAGACAAAACAGACTTTAAACCAACAACAATAAAAAATGACAAGGGCATTACATAATGATAAAGGGTTCAATCAACAAGAAGACCTAATTATCCTAAATATATACAAACATATATATGAATCTGGAACACTCAGATTCATAAAACGAGTTCTTAGTGACTTATGAAAAGATTTAAATAACCACATAACAACAGTTGGAGGCTTCAACATCCCACTGACAGTATTAGACAGATCATTGAGGCAGAAAACTAACAAAGATATTCAGGACCTGAACTCCACATTTAACCAAATGGACTTAACAGACAGCCACAGAACACTCCACCCAATAACAGCAGTATATATATTCTTCTCATCTGCACATGGTACATACTCTAAAATGGACCACATACTGGGTCATAAAACAATTCTCAAGTTTTAAGAAATGGAAATCATTCTAACTAATACCAAGAAGATCCCTCAAAACCATATGATTACATGGAAATTAAACAATCTTGTTCCTGAACGACTTTTGGGTGAACAATGAAATTAAGGCAGAAATCAAGAGGAAAGGTTATAGCACTAAACACCCACAAGAAAAAGTTAGAAAGTTCTCAAATTGATAACCTAACATCATGCCTAGATAAACTTAAAAAACAAGAGCAAACTAACCCCAAAGCTAACTGAAGAAAGGAAATAACCAAAATCAGAGCTGTACTGAACAAAATGGAGATGAAGAACGTCATAAAAAAGATCAAGGAAACCAAAAGTAGGTTCTTTGAAAGAATAAACAAGATTATTCTTGAGAGCCTGAACAAGAAAAGGATGCCCACTCTCACCATTCCTATTCAACACAGTATTGGAAGTACTAGCCAGAGCAATTTGGCAAGGGAAAGAAATAAATGGCATCCAAATAGGAAGAGAGAAAGTTAAACTATGTCTCTTCACTTATGATATGATTTTATACCCAGAAAACCCCATGGTCACTGCCCAAAGGCTCCTCAATCCTACAAACAACTTCAGCAAAGTTTCAACATACAATATCAATGGGCAAAAGTCAGTAGTGTTTCTACACACCAATACCACCCAAGCCAAGAACCAAATCATGAATGCAATCCCATTTGCAATAGCCACATAAGGAATAAAATACCAAGGAATATAGCTAACCAGGATGTAAAGAATATCTATAACAAGAATTACAACATATATACCAAGGAATATTACAAGAATTACAACAAGGAAATTAACAAGAATTACAACATATATACCAAGGAATATAGCTAACCGGGAAGTAAAGGATATCTACAACAAGAATTACAACAAGAAGTAAAGGATATGTACAACAAGAATGGTCAAAGAAATCAGAGGACACAAACAAATGGGAAATTTTCCCTGCTTATGAATAGGAAGAATCAAAATTCTTAAAATGGCCATTCTCTCCAAAGCAATTTACAGATTCAATGGTATTCCTATGAAACTACTGATGACATTTTTTCACAGAAACAAGCAATGGGGAAAGGATTCCCTATTTAATAAGTGGGGAAAACTGGCAAGCCATATGCAGAAAGCTGAAACTGGATCCCTTCCTTACACCTTATACAAAAATTAACTCAAGATGGATTAAAGACTTAAAAGTAAGACCTAAAACCATAAAAACCACAGAAGAAAACCTAGGCAATAGAATTCAGGACATAGGCAAGGGCAAAGACTTCATGGCTAAAACACCAAAAGCAATGGCAACAACAGCCAAAATTGACAAATGGAATCTGATTAAACTAAAGAGCTTCTGCACAGCAAAAGAAACTGTCATCAGAGTGAACAGGTAACCTACAGAAGGGAGAAAATTTTTGCAATCTATCCATCTGACAAAAGGCTAATATCCAGAATCTACAAAGAACTTAAACAAGTTTACAAGAAAAAAAACAAACCCATCAAAAAGTGGGCAAAGGATATGAACAGACACTTCTCAAAAGAAGACATTTATGCAGCCAACAAACATATGAAGAAAAGCTCTTCATCACTGGTCATTAGAGAAATGCAAATCAAAACCACAGTGAGATACCATCTCACACCAGTTAAAATGGTGATCATTAAAAAGTCAGAAAACAACAGATGCTGGAGAGGATGTAGAGAAATAGGAATGCTTTTTTTTTTTTTTAAATAGAAATGCTTTTACACTGTTGGTGCGAGTGTAAATTAGTTAAGCCATTGTGGAAGACAGTCTGGTGATTCCTCAAGGATCTAGAACTAGAAATACCATTTGACCCAGCAATCCCATTACTGGGTATATACCCAAAGGATTATAAATCATTCTACTATTAAGACACATACACACATATGTTTATTGCAGCACTAGTCACAATAGCAAAGACTTGGAACCAACCCAAATGCCCATCCATGATAGACTGGATTAAGAAAATGTGGCACATATACACCATGAAATAGTATGCAGCCATAAAAAAGGATGAGTTCATGTCTTTTGTGGGAACATGGATGAAGCTGGAAACCATCATTCTCAGCAAACTAACACAGGAACAGAAAACCAAACACCGCATGTTCTCACTCATAAGTGGGAGTTGAACAATGAGAACATATGGACACAGGGAGGGAAACATCACACACCGGGGCCTGTCGGAGGCTGGGGGGCTAGGGGAGGGATAGCATTAGGAGAAATACCTAATGCAGATGACGGGTTGACGGGTGCAGCAAACCACCAGGTCATGTTTATACCTATGTAACAAACCTGCATGTTCTGCACATTAACCCAGAAATTAAAGTATAATTAAAAAATTTAAAAAACATTCTAAAATTTATATAGAACCAAAAAGAGCCCAAATAGCTAAAGCAATCCTAAGCAAAAAGAACAAAGCTTGAGGCATCACACTACCTGACTTCAAACTATACTACAAGGTAATAGTAACCAAAACAGCATGATACTGGTACCAAAAAAAAAAAAAAAAAAAAAAAAAAAGACATGTAGACCAATGGAACAGGTTAAAGAACCCAGAAATAAAGCCACACATCTACAACCATCTGATCTTTCACAAATCCACCAATAACAAGCAATGGGGAAATGACTCTCTATTTAATAAATGGTGCCAGGATAATTGGTTAGCCATATGCAGAAGATGGAATTTGGACCTCTTCCTTTCACCATATCCAAAAATAAACTCAAGATGAACTAAATACTTAGATGTAAAACCCCACGCTATGAAAACTGTAGAAGAAAACCTAAAAAATAGCATTCTGGAGATCGGCTCTGGCAAAGATTTCATGACAAAGACTACAAAAATAATTGCAACAAAATCAAAAATTGATAAGTGAAACCTAATTAAAGAGCTTCTGCACAGAAGAAAAACTATGAAGAGAGTAAACAGACAGCCTACAGAATAGTAGAAAATATATTCAAACTATGCATCCAACAAAGGTCTAATGTACAGAATCTATAAGTAACTTATATCAACAAGCAGAAAATAACATTTTTTAAATGGGCAAAGGATATAAACAGACACACTTCTCAAAAGAACACATACACATGAACAACAAGCATATGAAAAAATGTTCAACATCATTAATTATTCAAGAAGTACAAATTAAAACTACAGTGAGATACTATCTCATGCCAGTCAGAATGGCTACTGTTAAAAAGTAAAAAATAACAGATGCTGAAGAGGTTGGAGAGAAAATGGAATGCTTATACATTGCTGGTAGGAATGTAAATTAGTTCAGCCACTGGAGAAAGCAGTCTGGAGATTTCTCAAAGAACTTAAAACAGAGCTACCATTTGACCCAGCATTCCCATTACTGTGTATGTGCCCAAAAGAATATAAATCATTCTATCATAAAAACACGTGCATATGTGTGCTCACCACAACACTATTCACAATGGCGAAGACATGGTATCAACACACATGCCCATCAACAGTGGACTGGATAAAGAAAATATAGGACATACATACCATGAAATATTATGCAGCCATAAAAAATAATGAAATTATATCCTTTGCAGCAACATGGATGGAACTGGAGGCCATTATCCTAAACAAATTAACACAGTAACAGAAAATCAATTATTGCATGTTATCACTTACAAGTGAGAGCTAAACACTGAGTGCACATTGATGCAAAGATAGGAACAATAGACACCAGGGTCTACTTGAGGGTGGAGGTTGGGAAGGGGGTGAGGATTGAAAAACTACCTGTTGGGCACTATGCCCATTATCTGAATGACACAATAATCTGTACACCACACCCCTACAACACGTGATTTTACTTATGTAACAAACCTGCAAATATACCCCCAAACATATAAAAGTTGGACAGAAAATTTTAAAATAAGACAAACTAAACTTATCACTAAGCAGAAAAAAGTATTAGCTAATTTATCACTAGAAGACCTGTATTAAAATATTAAAGGGAATTTGTGAGGCAGAAGGAAAATACAGAAATGTGAATAGATATAAAAAGTAATAGAAAGAGTAAATATATGGAATGATCTAAACAAATAAGGCTTTATGGAATTTTAAATGCATATAGGAAATATAGCATATGACAATAGCACAAATGATGGGAGAAGGGTAAATAGAATTAATGTGTTGAAGATTCTTGCATTGTCTGAAAATTTTATATGGTACTTTAACAAGTCAAGCATGCATGTTGTAATCTCTAGCACACAAAAAGAGAGTAAAATAATGGATAACAAGCTAAAAGAGAGAAAAAATGGAATAATAAAATTGATTTGTTTAAAAAATAATAAAGGGAGAAAGTTATATGAAACATTGTAATAAATGGAAATTAAATCTTAAAATGTCATATTTACCCCAAATACACTATTAACAACAGGAAATGTGAATCTCTTTCTTACATTAAACTTGAGTAAATTAAAGATTAATGAGTATAACTACTAAAAATAAAATAGTGAAAGAATGTAAAACCAACAATGGAAATACTAGATTAATTCAGAAAAATGCCAAAAACAGAGTAAAAAGTAAAGTAGAACATGTGGAACAAATAGAAAAAAAAATGTAGTCTATTTAAAGCCAAATGTCCTCAAAATAACATGAAGTATGAAAAACATAATCAAATTAAAAGATTTTCTGAATGTGAATATATAAACCCAAGTTATAAGGTTTACAAGAGAACTACCCAAAATATATAGATGTTGAAAGTTTGAAGGTAAAACAATTTTGTTTCAGCTAGAGTTTATTCAGTGATGCAGAATCACTATGAAAGATAAAGAATTTTCATAGGAATTAGAACTTACATATTTGTAGGAGTTGGGATAGAATTCTACGGAAGGATGTTATTGCTGTGTTTGGTTGTGGCCTATCGTCTCTGTAGGCCAGTCGGGCAGGCAGCTGGAAAGAAAAACTGAATGTGAAGCTGGAGAAAAGGAAGACAAAATGGAAGCCATGCAGATAAACTAGAACCCTTGCCTGTGTCTCTGCTTTCAACCTGAGCACACGTGTGGCCTGCAGAAGCTGGCTCCCTTCATCATGGATTGACGCATGACCCTGGTCAGACTTCGAGAAGCTTGAAGGAGGACATCTGGCATAAACTGCAGAAGCTACAGCCCTGGCTATTGATTCATACCAATGAGTGAGACAGCAGATCGGTGATAATTTGAACAGAAATTATGTCTTTAAAAACAAGTAAGATAACTTTCCTTAGAAACAGGTCTGCAAATCTGCCATGAATTGACTTGAAGTGAGACAAAGGTTTTCCCAATCTACAATAAGGCACAAGATGTTATGCAGAAATTTAAGAGAATTTTAAAGTGAAAAGGCTCTCGGTAAATCCCTGGATCTTGTTTTCCAACATGTGGAAAGTAAACAAAATTTTTACAGGAATATAAGTTCTTTCATATAGGCATTGCTGAGATCTGTAATAGCAAACACAATGTTTATTTGCATGTGTCTGTCAGAAGGTGGTTATTATAAAATGGAACACAATGGTTTTAATAAGGAAAGCTATTACTAAACAGGATGAAAAAATAATGACTATTTGGGTTTTAAAAATATTTTTAATTTTTAATATATTGTTAAAAATTTAGTTTTTGTTTTTATATTCGATTTGGTTATTTTTAGATTTACATACTCAGTCGCCTCCTTGAATGTTATTCAGTGTTAAATACTGTGTCTAGTCTCTCACTCTACCTACTACCTCTCTCACTATTCCCTACACACTGCTCCTGAAATGTTTAAAGTGGGGTGCTTGTTTGCAACCTATAGATACTCTATATTCGCACTTCTTTTGGTATAAATTCTCATGCACTTTCACTGCCTTTCTTCCTCTTCAGTTACCTGTAATCCACTTTTACTTTAAGACCCAGGTAGAGCCCAATCTTTTCTGAGCAGCCTGCTCCTCTTATCCTAGATTGCTTTATCAATTTCTTCATTGAATTCCGAATACAGTAGGAAAAGGATGTGAAAATGCATGAGAATTGAGTCTCGCACAGATTGGCAAATAATTGTTTTCTAGGCTTTGTTTTTGTTTTAGATACCTTATAACTGTACCCCTCAACACAAACAATGGGGGGTCCATAATTGGGTGATTAATCTTAATTAATTGGTTAACATTGCTAGCAGAATCAGTTTCTCAGATGATTTGACCATTTTCCTAATATAGACTAATATTTAGCCATGACGAACAGGAAAGCAGTAGAATTTTCTAGTGGTATTCCATTTTAATCAGTATTTTGTTAAGAAGTGACAGTTCAATTTTTAGATAGGAGGGGTTCTATAGAAATAAACAAAAAGCCATGCAATCTGTGAAATTCCACAAGTTTTCTGACATCTCTAAGCTTGGTAGAATGGGCCATGATTAAACTTATTACCACCACTCTTCCAGAAAGTAACAATTCTCTTTGCAGCACTGAAAGGAGGAGTGTAGATGGGAGCAGAATGGTCTGCATGGTGTAAAGGAAAGAGTTCAAATATGATGATGACATACAGTTCTTTTTCTAGTTCTGCTATTTTTCTGTTTTGTGACTGTGAGCAAGTTGGCAAATTTTGGGAGCCCTGTTTTTCTCTTCTGTCAATGAAACCATAGACTTTTGCCATCCACTGAGAGCAGCCTTTCTGTAGACAATGGAAAATTGCTTTAACAATGGACTGGAACATCTCTCAGATCCTTAACAGTGATTCCAAACAATGTAAGAAACAATAATCTATAGGGTAGACAGATGGAAATTGACTAATCCAATAATATGAGTCACTACAGCTAATGCTGAATGGAAAATTTAATTTTTTAAATAAATCACAAATTTATAATTATAAAATGTAGTTGGTGCTACAGTTTCTACAGAAACTAATTTATAATTGCATGGAGTATGCCATTGTTTTCTTTTCCAAATGAATCTCTAGTATACTTTTACATGAAAGATAGCTAATCCTTGGCAGTAAGAAGTTCAAAGCTTGAAGAAGTATATTATGGCTTGGATATGAAGTTTCAATGAATTTGATTTCCTTTTTCAGACTTTGATAGTTCATGAGAACCTTATTATAATCACACAGCATTTTTTGTGTCTCTATTCCCATCTATTAAATGGGAAGGATATTATATTTTATGAAAGTTTAAGAAGATCAAAAAATCAAATGTCTACAGGGATTGAAGAGTAAGAGGAAATGGGTGAAATGAGCTATTGTATAAGTAATAGGGAGTGCTGGGAAGTGTATCACACATACTGGAGACATAAGAACTCATTTAAACCATCTGACCGGCAAATCGGTTGGCACAATGTGTCATGTCTTTTGATTTTTTTTCAGGTGTATTTTACATGTGAATCTCCATTTTTTTTTTTGCATTTAATTAAAAAAATTTAGGTCACCGTGCAGATCAAACAGAGCATGTTTCTGGGCCACCATATGAACTGTACTTTAGAGCATGCCATGAAAAGAACATTAAAAGGTTTCTCATTGTGGTTTAGATTTGCATTTCCCTGATGATTAGAGATGCTGAACATTATTTTTTTCATATATCTGTTGACAGTTTGTGTGTCATCTTTTGAGAAATACCTATTATGATCTTTTGCCCATTTTTTAATCAGGTCATTTGTTTTTAAGCTGATGAGTTGTTTAAGTTCCTTATATATGCTGGATATTAACTTCTTGTCAGATGTATAGTTCACAACATTTTCTTCATTCTGTATGTCATCTCTTCATTTTGTTAATAGTTTCCTTTGCTGTCCAAAAGGTTTTTAGTTTGATATAATCCAATTTGTCTATATTTGCTTTTATTTCCTGTGCTTTTGAGGTCTTATTTTAAAAATCCTTGCCCAGCCCAATTTGGGAAGCATTTTCCCTATGTTTTCTTTTAGTAGTTTTGGAGTTTCAGGTTTTACATTTAAACCTTTAACCTATTTTGAATTGATTTTTTTATATGGTGTCAGGTAGTGGTCTAGTCTCATTCTTCAGCATGTTGATAGCCAATTTTCTCAGCACCATTCATTGAAGAGATTGTCTTTTCACCAATGTGTGTTCTTGGCACTTTTGTAGAAAAATCAGTTGGCTGTCAGTCTATTCACTTCGGTTAGAATTGCTATTATCAAGAAGGCAAAAGAAAACAAGTGTTGGCAAGGATGTGGAGAAGAGGGAATACTTACACACTGTTGGTGCAATTGTATACCAGTATAGCCATTCTGTACTGGTAGTATGGGGGTTCTTCAAAAAATTGAAAATAGAGCTATCAGGGTTTTTTTTCCAAAATGGTAAATTAGAGGCTTTTAGTGTGCCTCATACACTTAGACACAGCAAAATAGTGCATGAAGATCAATATTGTGAGCTTTTATTCAAGAAGGAATATGTGAATTCACCCAAAAAGCAAAGGACTCTACATTTCCTGAAAAAGAGAAGGCGGAAAGCAGGCTATGTGTCAGCATTTGCTGATAAAAGTGAGTGAATCCCCAGTACATGAGAGGCAGACAACATACCTGTGATTTAGTTTTCCATTAAGGATCCATGCAACTCAGGCCATGAGGGAGCACCTTGGGTCTCTGAAGTGCTGGAGCTAGCTTGGGGAAAGGCTGGGAGACAATAACAGGAAAATCCACTGGGAAAAGCTACAGGCATATTCCCAGACCCAGGACTGAGAAGAAAGTATCTTTCTTTTCTTTCCTTTTCTTTTCTTTTTCTTTTTTTCTTTTTCTTTTTTGAGATGGAGCCTCGCTCTGTTGCCCAGGCTGGAGTGCAATGGCACAATCTCAGCTCACTTCAAGCTTCGCCTCCCAGGTTCACGCCATTCTCCTGCCTCAGCCTCCCGAGTAGCTGGGACTACAGGCACCTGCCAACATGCCCGGATAATTTTTTTGTTGTAGTTGTATTTTTAGTAGAGACGGGGTTTCACCGTGTTATCCAGAATGGTCTCGATCTCCTGACCTCATGATCTGCCTGCCTCGGCCTCCCAAAGTGCTGGGATTACAAGTGTGAGCCACCACTCCCGGCCAGAAGATATCATTTTTAATCTGGACTCATGCAGTCACTCATTGATGATCTGGCAGTGGTGTCTGTCACAAGCAGTTTAGTCTCCAGCCAGAGATTAGAGCATTTTCTCTGGAGTGTGGGAAGACTGCCCAAAGCCAAAATTGAGTGGCAAGTGTAGAGTGCACCCCAGAAGTAGGTGCTAGAATTGGGCTTTCTCCCATCACTGAACTTGAGCAGGAGGAGAATTGCTGAAGCTGCAGGTTCTCCTGAGTGGTGTAATCTCTGGCCAGGAACAGCTTTGTAGCTTGAGACTGGTCTGCCTCTGTCATTGCTGGGTGCCCCAGATTGCTCCCTTGGTCAATCAGGAGACAGTGCCCCACCAGCTCTGAGGTGCAAGAGGGAGGCAGACCCTACTCTTCCTCACCCGGAGTGGGAACGTGGGCCACATCTCTCTTCCCTTGCAAAGAACTTGGTGCAGTGGTGCTCCTTCTTCTCCACACCTGGGCATATTTCCAGGCATTTGGTACAACCACTTGCCTGGAATAGGGGCCTGAGTTGCCCCTTTATTCCCCTGCAAAGACCTTTCTGCATCAGCTGTTAAAATGTTATGCAGGAGTTACTCCACTTCTTGCCAGAGTACATATCTCCAGGTATTTGGCACACCTGCTGCCTGAATTAGGAGCCTGAGTCACCCCTTCTTTCCTGTGCAGAAATCTGGATGCAGTGGTGCCCTCTCCTCTCCGTACCCAGGCATAATTCCAAGCAATCAGTGCACCTGCTCACCTGGAGTAGAAGCCTGAGTCACCCCCTTTGCCTCTCACCACCCATCTTGGTGCAGTGGCACCCTCTAAACTACATGCCCAGTTATATCTGCAGGCATATGACTGGAGCACCCACTCTTTTTGATTAGGAGTTTAGGCCACCTGTCCTAGGCACAGAACTTGGAACAGTGGAGGTCTGTACACTCTACTCCCCAGTACATCCCTGGGTGCTTGATGGCTGTACCCTGGATCCCACCTTGGACCTGGTGATTATGCCTGCCATTGAGTGATGGTGTAGGCAGGCCTGCTGATCTGGCCCTTAGTCCCCACTCAGGGGCTAAGCAGGGAGCTCAGACTATTATGTATGCCACAGGTAAAAAGTATGAAAAACCTATTTGAGGGTCTAATGCAGGAAAACTTCTCTGGTCCTGCTAAAGATCTAGACATCCAGATACAAGAAGCTCAGAGAATCCTTAGAAGATACACTTCAAGAATAACTTAACCAAGGCATAGAGTCATCAGACTATCCAAAGTCAACATAAAGAAAAAAATCCTAAAAAGTGACAAGAGAGAATCATCTAATCACCACTAAAAGAAATTCCCTCAAACTAACAGCAGACTTCTCAGCAGAAAGTTTCAAAGCCAGAAGAGTTTGGAGTCCTATTTTCAGTCTTCTTAGAGAAACAAACAATCCAACCAAAAGTTTTGTATGCTGCTAAACCAAACTTCATAAATGAAGGAGAAATAAAGTCTTTTCCAGACAAGCAAACACTGAGGGAATGTCACCTCTAGGCTGCTCCTACAAGAAATGTTCAAAAGAGTTTGAAACATGGAACTGAAAGGGTAATACTTGTTATCATAAAAACACAGGTCTTATAAATCAATTACACAATAGAGATTGCAAAGCAATTAGGTAATAATTCACATTATGGCAAGAACAAAACCTCACACATCAATACTAATGTTAAAGGTAAATGAACTAAGTGCTGTACCTAAAAGATATAGAGGTTAGCAGAATGGATAAAACACTAAGATGCAACCATATGCTGCATACAAGAAATTCACCTAATGGGTAAATACATTTACAGCCTCAAAGTACAGGGATGGAACAAGATATTTTGTGCAAACAGATACAAAAAGCAAGCAGTAGTAGCTATTCTTCTATCACATTAAAAAGACTTTAAATCTACAACAGTAAAGAAAAAAATGACAAAAGAAGTCATTACATAATGATAAAGAGATTGATTCCAGAAGAAGAGATAATAATCCTAAATATATATGCACTTAACACTGGAGCATCCAGATTCATAAAACAAATACTACTAGACCTATGAAAACGGATAGACAGCAATACAATAATAGTAGAGGACTTTAATACCCCACTGACAGCACTAGATAGATCATCAAGGGAGAATATCAAAAAAGAAACTCTGGATGCAAATTGGACTGTAGACCAAATGGACCTAACAGACATTTACGGAAGATTCTACCCTGCAACTGCAGAATACACATTCTTCTCATTTGTGCATTGAGCGTTCTCAAAAATTGACCATGTTGCAGGCCATGAGGCAAGTCTCAATAAATTTTAAAAAACTGAAATCATATCATGTATCTTCTTGGACCACAGTCGAATAAATCTAGAAATTAAAACCAAGAGGAGCCCTCAAAACTATACAAATACATGGAAATTAAATAATCTGCTCCTGAATGATTTTTGGGTCAAAAATGAAATTAAGGAAGAAATTAAGATTTTTTTAAAGTGAAAGCAAGTTAATTAGAGAAGCAAAGAAACAAAAGAATTACTACTCCATAGTCACAGAAACCCACAAAATTTTTGAAACAAATGAAAATGAAGACAGAACACAGCAAAACCTCTGAGATATAGCAAAAGTAGTGCTAAGAGGGAAGTTTATAGCATTAAATGCCTAAATATACCCACAAAAACTAAAAATTAAAAAAAAGATGGCTAAAAGCAAACAAAAAAGAAAGATCTCAAAATAGACAGCCAAAGTTTCACCTCAAGGAACTAGAAAAAACAGGAACAAAGCATACCCAAAGCTAGCAAAAGAAAAGAAATAACAAAGAGCAGAACTAAACAAAATTGAGACCAAAAAATTACAAAGAATTGATGAAAAAGAAAAATTGTTTTTTTGAAAAGATAAACAAAATTGATAGACCACTAGCTAAATTAACCAAGAAAGAAATGGAGAAGATTGAAATAAGCACAAACAGAATTCATAAAGATGTCATTACAACTGATACAACAGAAACACAAAAGACCATCAGAGACTACTCTGAGCATCTGTATGTATGCAAACTAGAAAACCCAGAAGAAATGGATAAATTCCTGGAACATACAACCATCCAAGATCTAACCAGGGAGAAATAGAAATCCTGAAGAGACCAATAATTAATAGTAAAATTTAATCAGTAATAAAAATCTTCCAACAAAAAAGTTCAGGATCAGACAGATTCACAGCCAAATTCCATCTGACATGCAAGGAAGAAGTGGTACCAATTCTACTGAAACTGTTCCAAAAAATCGAGGAAGTCATTACTACCTCATTCTGTGAAGTAAGCATCACCGTGATACCAAAATCAAGCAAGGACACAACATAAAAAGAAAACTACAGACCAATATCCCTAATGAACATAGATGCAAAAATCCTCAACAAAATACTAGGAAACTGAATCTAACAGCACATCAAAAAGATAGTACACCATGATCAAGTAGGTTTTATTCCAGAGATGCAATGTTGGTTCAACATATACAAATCAATAAATGTGATTTACCACATAAAAAGAATTAAAAAGAAAAACCATGTTATCATGTCAATAGATGCAGTAAAAGCATTTGACAAAATCCAGCATTCTGTCATAATAAAAACTCTTACCAAACTGGACAAAGAAGGCACATACCTCAAAATAATAAAAGCCATATGTGACAAATCCACTGGCAACATTATGCTTAATGTGGTTTGGATGATTGTTCCCTCCAAATCTTATGTTGAAATGTGATTTCCAGTGTTGGAGGTGGGGCCTGGTGGGAGGTTGTTGGATCATGGGGGCATATCCCTCATGAATGTTTTAGCACCATCTCCTTGTGATAAGTGAGTTATCACTCAGTTAGCTCATTTGAGATCTGGTTGGTTGAAGAGCCTGGCATCTCTTCCATCTCTCTCTTTCTCCCTTTTTCCCATGTAATATGCTGGCTTCCCTTTTCATCTTTCACCATGATTATAAGCTTCCTGAGGCCTTCACCAGAAGCTGAGCTGAGGTTGGTGCCATGCTCGTACAGCCTGTAGAAACACAAGCCAATTAAACTTATTCTCTTTATAAATTACCTAGCCTAAGGTATTTCTTTATACCAACGCAGAGATGGCCTAACACAGAAAATTGTTGCTATAAAAGAATACCCGAGATGGGTAATTTATGAAGAAAGATGTTTAATTGGTTCACAGATCTGCAGGCTTTACAAGCATGGCACCAACATCTGCGTGGGTTCTGGTGAGGGCCTCAAGAAGTTTACAATTATGGTGGAAGGTGAAGCAGGAATAGGTAAGTCACATGGCAAGATCAGGAGCAAGAGAAAATGTAGAGGAGTGTGCTGCCATACTCTTTTAAACAAGTGAGAACTTACTTGTTACCAAGGGGATGGCGCTAAGTCATTCATGAGGGATCAGCCCTCATAATCCAGTATCTCCCCATTGGCCCCACCTCCAATATTAGGAATCACATTTTAACATGAGATTTGGAGGGGACAAACATCAAAGCCATATCAATACTGAATGAGCAAAAGTTGAAAGCATTCCCCCAAAGAACTGAAACAAGACGAGAATGCTCACTTTCAACAGTCCTATTCAACATCATACTGGAAGTCCTAGCTAGAGCAATAAGGCAAGAGAAATAAATGAAAAGCAGAGCATCTAAATTGGAAAAGAAGAAGTCAAATTATCCCTGTTCACTGATATTATCTTATACCTATAAAACCTTAAATACTCCTCCAAAAGACTCTTAGATTTGCTAAATAACTTCAGTAAAATTTCAGGATACCAAATAAACATACCAAAATCAGTAGCATTTCTATACACCAATAATGATAAAGCTAAGAACCAAATCAAAAACTCGATTCCACTTACAATAGCTGCAAAAAAATACATAGGAATACATTTAACCTAGGAGGTGAAAGATCTTTTCAAGGAGAATTACAAAACACTGATGAAGGAAATAAGGGGCAACAGAAAAAATGGAAATACATCATGTGCTCATGGATTGTAAGAATTAATATCATTAAAATGACCATACTGCCAAAAATTATATACAGATTCAACATGATTTCTTTCAAATTACCAACATGATTCTGCACATAGGAAAAACAATCCTAAAATTCATATGACACAAAAAGAGAGCTTGAATAGCCAAAGTAATTCTAAGCAAAAGGAATAAAGCTGGAGGAATCACATTACCTGACTTCAAATTATACAACAAGTCTATAGTAATCAAAACAGCATAGTACTAGCATAAAAATAGATACACAGATCAATGAAACAGATTAAAGAACACAGAAATAATTTCACATATCCATAACCAATTGACCTTTGACAAAGTCAACAAAAATATACACTGGGGAAATGATATCACTTTAAATAAATGATGCTGGCATATGCAGAAGAATGAAATTTGACCCCTATGTCTCACCATATACAAAAACTAACTCAAGATGGCCTAAAGACTCAACTGTAAGACCCAAAACTATAAAAATCCAAGAGGAATACCTGGGAAAACTCTTCTGAACATTAGTCTAGACAAAGAATTTATGACTTAGTTCTCAAAAAGAAATGCAGCAAAACCAAAAGTAGAGAAAAGAGACTTAATTAAACTAAAAAGCTTCTGCATAGCAAGAGAAATAATCAATAGAGTAAACAGACAACCTACAGAATCGTAGAAAATATTTGCAAACAATGCATCTGTAGTAGTATGTTCTCATGCTGCTATAAAGAACTGCCCGAGACTGGGTAAGTTATAAAGGAAAGGGGTTTAATTTACTCACAGTTCCACAGGGCTGGGGAGTCCTCAGGAAACTTATAATCATGGCAGAAGGAGAAGCAAACATTGCAGCAGGAAGAAGAAAAATGAGAGCCGAGTGAAGGGGGAAGCCCCTTATAAAACCATCGGATGTCATGAGAACTTACTGTCACAAGAATAGTATGGGGGAAGCCACCATTTACTGGAAGTGGAAGGTTCAATTACCTCCCACTTGGCCCTTCCCATGACATGTGGGGATTATGAGAACTATAATTCAATATCAAAATATCAAAATTTAACTTGAATTGTAACTATAATTCAAGATGAGATTTGGGTAGGGACAGAGCCAAACCATATCAGCATCCAACAAGGGGCTAATAATAAGAATCTATAAGGAACTCAACTCAACAACCACCACCACCACAACACCAAACAACCCCATTAAAAAGTGGACAAATGTCATGAACAGACATTTTTCAAAAGATGACATACAGGTGGCCAAAAAACACATGGAAAAAGTGCTCAACATCACTAATCATCAGAGAAATGCAAATTAAAATCACAATGAGATACTATCTTACAGCAGTCAGAATGGCTATTACTAAAAAGTAAAAAAAGAAACAGCAGATGTTGGCAAATATCCACAGAAAAGGGAATGCTTATACACTTTTGGTGGGAATATAAATTAATACAATGTCTACAGAAAACAGTATGGAGATTTTTCAAGGAACTAAAAATACAACTACACTGTGATCCAGCACTCCCACTACTGGGTGTCTACCCAAAGAAAAAGAAATCATTTTATTAAAGATACCTGTATTTGTATGTTTACTGCAGCTCTATTCTCAATAGCAAAGATAATGAATCAACCTAAGTGTCCATCAGTGGATCATGGCATTAAAAAATACACACACACGCGCGCACACACACACACACACGCATGCACACACACACATGCCTCACCATGGATTACTATTCAGCCATAAAAAGAAAAAAAAACATGTCTTTTTCAGCAATGTAAGTGGAATTGGAGGCCATTATCCTTAGTGAAATGACTCAGAAATAGAAAGTCAAATATTGCATGTTCTCACATATAAATGGGAGCTAAATAATGGGTACATGGACATACAGAGTGGAATAATAGACATTGGAGACTCCAAAAAATGGGAGGGTGGGAGGGTGGTGAGGGATGACATACTTATTGGGTATACAATGTACACTATTCAGATGATGGGTACACTAAAATCCCAGACTTTGTCACTATGCAATATGTAACACAATTGCACGTATACACCTAAATCCTCAAAAATAAAAGTAAATAAAAATAGAACTACCACATAAGCCAGTAATCTCACTACTGGGTATTGATCCAAAGGAAATGAAATCAGTATGTCAAAGAGATATTTGCTTGGATGTGATGAATTTCAGAATATATGACTTCCATTTTCAGGTTTTTATGCTTAATGGGAACTTGAACTCTCATATTTATTGCAGCATTATTTACAATAGCCAAGATATGGAATCAACCTAAGTGTCTAACAATGTATTAATAAAGAAAATGTGATATATGGAATACTATTTATCCATAAAAATAATGAAATCCTGTCATTTACAACAACATGGATGAAATTGGAGGACATCATGTTAAGTGAAACAAACAGAGTAGAACAGTGGTTATCAGAGACTGGGGAAGGGAGGGGGTACAGAAGGATGAGGAGAGGTTGGTCAGTGGGTACAAAGTTTAAATGAGAAGAAATAAGTTTTGGTGGTCTACTGCACATGAGGTGACTGTAGTTAACAGCAAAGTATTGTGTATTACAAAATAGCTAGGAGAAAGGTTTTTGAATGTTCTTACCACAAAGAAATGCATGAGGTGATAGATACAGTAACTACCCTGATTGGATAACTATACAACATATTTATGTATAGAAATATCAAATTTTACCCCATAATTATGTACAATTAAAAAAAAAAGTTTTGTTATGTAAAAAAACATTAAGAGAATCACACCTGATTCCACCTCCAGGTCCTCATATTACATGTATGGAGACCAAAACCTCAAAAGACATTCTGCTTGGAAACCATTGTATTCAGTAAATATACCAGATATGCTAGAAGCTGGAGAAACATTAGTGAACAGAACAGACACATTCTCCAATACCATGCAGCTGTCCACCTGAATTTTGCATCCTAAATGGTTGAGATCCTCCAAAACAAATTTAGTTTCTATCTGAACACATTTACAACTCCTGAAGTACAATGAATCTAATGTGGTAGGCTGGATCAGGCACTCTCCCGCCCTAGATGTTTGGATAATCAGAAATATCCTGCAAAGAAAATTGAGCTGTGTTGCAACTTTTTTCTTCAGCACTTTATCAAGAAAGATATGTGTAAAAGGTAGTAGAGTAAATGTACTGAAATGATGGAAAAGCCTTTCTTTTAGTATTTGACAGTAGAAGAGGCATTTGTAATTTTTGCTAATATGGTAATTTCCTAATGCAATATGACTTAGGTATCTTGGGCAACTTTATGGGAAATAAAAATTATTTTGGAAGTATGTATTGTATTACTTCTTGGTGAGGAGTTATTGAGATAGCAGGACAATTAACACCTTGTTGGTACTCATACGGTCTTATACTTTTCCACTTAGCCTTTCCTCATTCTGTTCTTCCTCTCTGAAATAGCTTTCTAGAAGTTTAAATCCTGCCCATCTTTTACCATCAGCCCAGTGGTGTCTCTTCAGTGAAGTAGGATGTCATTTCTTCCTCTGATGAATCCTCATTTGTTCATTTCTTATACCAGTAATAGATGGAAATTTCTTAAGGGTATATATAAATGAATAAGTGATATTTTGTCCCTTAAATTATGGAGTATACTTTTTTGTTGTTTGGAATAATTTTAGGTTATCCTGAGTTCACTTAGAAGTCTAGTGAATGGGAGTCGTACTAGGGAAATGACATCAATACAATAAATAAGGTAAAGCCCCTGTGACACTCTAGAGGGAATATGTAGTGTCCTCTTTCATTAGGTTGAAGAGAATTAAATATTAGTTTGGGGTTGGGGAGTGGAGAGGGCATGGGAAGAAAAATTACTCTTTCAGATCTGTATACCATAGGATAAAGGAGAAAAAATGAATTGGACATTAGTTACTTCAATCAAGACACAAGTCATTTACTTTGTGGCAGAAAAAGCATTATCACAGTGATGGCACCACTAAAAACAACAGATTAACTATTATAAAGCCTTTCCTGGAAATCAAAGTAAAATGTACCTTCCTTCTAGAAAATTTTTGTGAGTATAGAGACTCAACTCTACTTCTGACATCATTGTAATTGAATTATTTACCTATAATATTTTGCCACAATTAGTGAACTTTACTACTAATCCCTGGTGATAGTAATTTTTTAAAAAAAATTAAAGGAATTTTAAAATGCACTTCATTAATTAAAGCAGTTCTAGATTCACAGCAAAATTTAGCAGAAACTATAGAGTTCCTATAAATCCCCTCCCTCCACACATGCACAGTCTCCCCAACTACCAACATTTTGCATCTGGATAGTACATTTGTTACAGTTGGTAAGCCCACACTGACACCTTAAAAGTCCATAGTTTACATGAGGGTTCACTCTTGGTGTTGTCAACATTCTATGGGCTATGATAAATGTGTAATGACAGATATCTATAATTATATGTCATATGGAATAGTTTCACTTCCCTAAAAATCCTTTGTGCTCTGTGAATTCATCCCTCCCTCTCCACTAACCTCTGGCAACTACTAATCTTTTTACTGTTTCCATAGTTTTACAGTGTGTCTCTTAATGGAGCTATTACTGTTGCCTAGTACTATCAAGACAGTATGCTAAACTCTTTACAGGAATTACCTCATTGAATCTGCTCAAAACCAGAGAGGTAAGTTGGATCATACCCCTTGTATGGATGAGGACAGATTTAGCAACTTAAATGAAATCACATAGCAGATAGGGACAGAGCCATGTTTCAGATATGTAATGTTTTTCTCCACTCAGAGTCCACTCTCATTATTCCCATAATTCTTTGCAATTTGTGACTTTCTATTCAAAATTGCTTAGTCTGGCATTAAGGCTACTTAAGGCCTGATCCCTCTTTACTTCACCAAATTTCTCTTCTGTTCCTCCTTTATAAGAATGATCTATTCATGCCCGCCAGATTGGTCTACTACTTGTCTACTCAGCAGATCATGTGCTTTTGTATCTCACTGACTGTTTTCCTGCCATTTACAATGCCTTACAGATCCTTCCAAACTCAGCCTGTCTGAGTTCTGACCTTTGTTTCAGGCCAACAACCCATCTCCTCCCACCACTTTGGCCATCATTTCCTCTTCTGAACTGGTATAAAACATTACTTACATTATTCATTTAGTACTGAAACAATACCTTGAATTGTTCTTTGTCTTTTTTAGGCATATATATTCTCCCACCCTACCCATATTTCTTCCTGAGATCAGAGGTCATGTCTTTGCATTCCACCCAATAAGTATTGAAAGAAGGTGCTGACTTGTACAGAAGATTCTACTGATGTATGTTCATTCATTCACAAGTAACAATGAGGTTGAGGATACAAAAAACATAAATCAAACTTGAAAACTATGTCTAGGACAACTATGTCTAGGAAAGCACTTTGGGTAGCTATGGTTACTGATACATGGAAAAGTATGATTACTGATAAATGAATAAGAGAGCTAATAAGATTTTGAGGGAATTAATTTGACAATAAAACAAATAGCATGACCTGAAAAAGTCACTGAGTATTCAAGCCTCATAAAAGCCTTCAGGCTGGGCGCAGTGGCTCACGCCTGCAATCCCAGCACTTTAGGAGGCCGAGGCGGGTGGATCATCTGAGGTCAGGAGTTCAAGACCAACCTGGCCAACATGGTGAAACCCTGTCTCTACTAAAAACACAAAAATTAGCCGGGTGTGGTGGTGCACACCTGTAATACCAGCTGCTTGGGAGGCTGAAGCAGGAGAATCGCTTGAACCCAGGAGGTGGAGGTTGCAGTGTCTTGAGATCATGCCACTTCACTCCATCCTGGGTGGTGGGTGACAGAGTAAGACTCTATAAAAAAAAAAAAAAGACAAAAAAAAGCCTTCAGCCTCCTAAACTTGTATAAACAGGAAGCATGCTGAAACAATGAAATAATACACCCCGTGCAAACACTGGTCGAGTCCTCTAAGGCAGGATCAGAGTCAATAAAGGAATGGAAGCACTGCTGGGGCAGTCTTCATGTCATCAATGCTGTGGATCACAGGCATCACTGTCTCCCATTCTGCCTTTTCTGAGAGGGGAGTTTCTATCACAAATATCGTTTCTGTTTCATCATTTTCTTCGGGTGTGAAGAGGTAAATAACCTGTTTTTTGCTTCTTTGGTCATGGCACTTTGAGGAATGGCATCCAAATTTGATGTAGAGGATGGTATTACTATCCAGGAATACCTTTTGTGTATGTGTGAGTTAAAAAATTGAATTCCTTTTGTGTTAAACTACTAAAATATTTGACTTAAAAAATCAAAGCCTAGACTACATGAAAATATCTTCAGTGATAAAGTTCCCTTTACTTCTTTGACTTCACTAAAATCTGAGTGTTCCACACTCCTAGCTCTTCTCTCAAATGGAAACTGTTGGTTTTACACACCCAGAGAGCATTACATTTGTACGAACTCCTACTCTAGATAAGCAGAATAGCCTGCTTACAGAGAAGAAATATTGCCCTGTCCATACCTAACTATATTACAATATGCAAACTCCTTCAAGACAGCAGGGCAAACATGACATGATGAGAAGACAGAACATAGATGCAGGGTGGTGGGAGAGGGGTTGGAAAAAAGCTGCTGGAAGAACACACAAAATGATAGGACATATAAGCAACTGTATAAATTGTGACATAATTCATGGTCCTGTTTCTCCTAGAAAAATGTAAAAATTACATTTAAAAAATAAAACTTAGAGAAAATGAAAAGCAAGGAGAAATTATAAGCACAGTCTTGCAGAGAGACCTACTATACCATGAGTGATCATGTCACTTCCTGTTCATTCCCTTATAAAATTTGACTAGCTCTGAAGTTAAACTGATGTGGAGAAGAAAGGGCCAGGATCACTTTGTAACTCCACAGGTGTGCGAGGGAATAAAGGACTAATGTAACATAAAAAATGAGGAACTCCTAGTAGCTAACAGAACTATGGCCTCAAGAACCTCATTTGGGAAGAACTTGGTTCTTGAGGAAACTATAACCGTGATGTGCTCTCAGAGTCTAGAGAAAATTAGGCTAAATGAGCCAAGGAAGCCTTCCCTGGGGTATGAGGGTATCTTTAAAGCCCACAGAGTCAGATACAGTTGTAGGTGCCAGATACTGAGATAAACACCTCTATTCTTCAGGAATCTGATTAGATGTCCTTGGAGGCACTGAGACTTGGTTGAAAGATGACTGGACTGAGCATCAGCCCCTGGGGAATCCGGCATTCCTATCTCAGGTTTGATATGTTTATGGTCACAGATAAATCACTGTCACCTACAAAAACTGGTTAATTATCTAGCTGCTACCTACATTTTGGAAAAAGCATTTGTAGGAAGAAATGGACTCTATTCTCCCTCCTAGACTTTTCCTCTTACTCTCGTTTTCATATTCTTCATCTTCTTGAATTAGTCAGATGTAGTCAGGTGTAATAATTATTTCCATTAATGAATAACTATTGATGGTGGCAGGAGGCAGACAAATGCCTAGGAAGACAGAGGTGAGTCCCCAGTGAAACCCCACCTTCAAGCTGAAGACAATTCAAAGCCTAGCTACAAGTTCCAGGTAAATCTATGGACTGGATTGAGAGCCTGTCTTCCTGTTTGGTATAGTTTCCTCTGATTGATCCCTACCTTTCACCTATTTTACATATACACACCTTTCCCTAATTAGATTTTTTTGCAGTGTTATGCCCACTTTTTGGTTGTACCTTTGTTTTAACTTTTTTGCATGCTCAGAAACCAATCAGCATTCACACCCTTATTCGGAGCCCAAAAAAGCCCCAGATACAGCCACACTGAGAGAGAGACAACCCAACTTCAGGTGAGAGACCACTTTCCTGTTCCCTCTCTGCTGAGAACTGTTTTGTCTCTCAATAACATTCTCTGCCCTCATGACCCTTCAATGGTCAGCATATCCTCATCCTTCTTGGGTAAGGGACAAGAACTCAGGAACCGCTGAATGCAGGTGCAAGTTATAACACAGGCAGGCTGGGGCATCCCCAGCCCAACCACAGACTGAGCTGGTGCACAAGCCAGGCACAGCCCGGGTGGGCTGAGTGAACTGGCTGTTTCCTGTGGCAGGTAGCATGCTCAAGTGAGGCCTAGGCGGGAGCTTGGCTGGCCAGAGGTCCCCCGCTTGCAAAGTGACTGAGAAAACTCATGCATCACTATTATGCATCAGATATTGGTGAGAGATGTCCTACCTGTCTTGTTTCCTACCTTTTTAATCAACCCTACAAAGTTGAAGAAACTGAGGCTTAGAGAGGTGAATGGACTTACTCAAATCTATACAATTAGTAAATAACAAAGGTAGAATTTGACAATAAGCATGTTTAGCCTCAAAGCCTGTTGATAAGCTTGAGAAAGGAGTAGGAGTTAAATACAGCAAAAATAATTAAATTGATCACCTCATTTGTCTAATCCTCAGCTGGACCAATAATATACCACAAATAGTGGGCAGGCAGACTGTTTCCAGCAATTGCATGGAAGTTTCAAAAGAAATACAGTTGTTATGCAGATTGCCTGGCTTAGGAACAAAAAGCATACAAAATCTAAAGCTTTAGAGGAGATTTTGAAGATAAAAAGCTTTTAAAAAGGAGCAAATGACGTTTAAAATGCTACTGAATGAGTTTCCAGGAATGGCTATTGTTATACTTTAAAAGGAAAATTTTTGTTCTTTTAAGAAACACAAGAGTGCTGGAAATTCAAATAAGGATAGTAGTGGACTGGTTCACCTAACTTTCCCCAAATGTAAGCAGCCATGTCAAATGAAGCCCAGAGTAAGAGCTCTTGTGGAAAAGGCAATTACCAATCAGCAGCCATTGATCATTTGTTTATTCATTCATTCATTCAGTATTCTTTTTCATTATTAAAGTGTTGAAATTCACAAGGGAGTGTATAAACCATATATAGTAATTTATTATTATTATTATTATCATTTGAGATAGAGTCTCACTCTCTCGCCCAGGCTGGCATGATCTCAGGTCACTGCAGCCTCCGCCTCCTGGGTTAAAGCGATTCTCTCGCCTCAGCTTCCTGAGTAGCTGGGATTACAGGGGTGCACTACCATGCCTGGCTAAGTTTTGCATTTTTAGTAGAGATGGCGTTTTACCTTGCTGCCTGGGCTGGTCTTGAACTCCTGACCTATTGTGGTGGCTGTGAGAATGAGCCTCGCAGACTGAGCCTCTCAGACTGAGCCTCTCAGACCTCCATCCACCAGGAGTGATTAAGGGCTCCAGTTTCTGAGCTTTGAAATCCATGGCTATGTTGGTGGCCAGCCTGTGTTTCCTGCAAGCATCTCACTCTCTCAGTGGCTGAGTGCAGCAGGGTTGCATAGACAGGCCTGTTCACAGGAGACACTGGATTCTTCTCTGAGCTGGATGCCTCACTGTGGCTGGAGGCCAAAGGCTTCACTGAGCTTCTTTAGATCTCTTTAGGCTGCACAGCAAACCAACCTTCCCTCTCTCCTTTGAACAGGGTTTCACATGTATCAATGTCTGACAGTTTGCCTGGCTTTTCTGGGCTCTTCATTTTCTCTCATGGAAGCATTTTCCCTAAAAAAATCTTTGGATGTTTAATTCCATCTTGGTGTCTGCTTCTCAGAGGGCCTGGCTTAACACACTCAGTATTAATTATTATAATCATTCTTTTATACATACTTTCAACTTCCTTGCTCTCTTCTGCTTTGTTAAGCTTGCTTGGCCTAACCACCTATGTGGTTAAAAACAGTTGTCTCCTTTTTTAATGCCTGCTTATGTGTAGGTAGATGTGGCTGAAAAAACAAAAAACAAAAAAACCTAACAATGGTCTTGTTTTAAATTATTGACCCTGGAGCTTTGACTGTACCTTTAATGTAAATAGGCAATCTACTGTTTCCCTGGCCTATTCATTCTTCCACTTTTCATAGGACTATGTCATATTTTCTTTTTCCCAACCTCCTATACCTTCTTTATCACAGTTACTCTTTGGCTATGACCTTACTTATTGTTTTACAAAAATAAATAAATAAATAAATAAAAGGGTCAGAAAGCTCTTCCACAGACTCCCACCACTGCATCTACCCACCTGTATCTGAACCTATATATTCTGTGTTCTCTTCTGTTACAATGAACAGATTAAACTACCCTGAATTCCTAGCTAGGTAAAACCCTCCAATGTCTCTCAATCTACCCTGTTCACTTAGAGACATTGACCTCAAAAGATACCCACTTCTCTCCGCTTTAGATCCAATCTCCTTGAATTGGTTTATCTATACTTGTCTCTAATTTCTCTCTTTTCATTCTTTCTTTTGCTCCAGGCTTTTATACCCAAAAGACCTTATTTTTTTAAAAAATGAAAGTCATGATTGGCTATCATATTGCTAAATTCAAAGGTGAATTCTTAATTCTCATCATGCTTTAATTGTAGGACATAACTTCATTACTCATAAATCACAGCTCTATTTGTGATCACTTTACTTCTTCCTTTAAAATTTCCTTTTGTGAGGATCTGCTGGTGGCAAACTTTTATCTGAAAATGAATTTATTTCTCTCTTTTCTTGGTTGGCAATTATTTTCTTTCAGCAAATTGAAGAAATTCTTCCATCTTCAATGGCTTTCTTAATATAAATGTTGCTCCTTCGAAGATAATTTACTTTTTTTCCTCTGGCTGCCTTAAATCTCCTCATGACCTTTGTTGTTGGGCAATTTCTCCATGATGTGACTAGATATGAGTTTCTTTATATTTACCTTCTTGGAATTCTTTATGATTTCTGAATGAATGAATTAATGCTTTTCATCAGTTGTAGAAAATATCAGCCATTATCTCTTCAAATATTGCCCCAGTCCCTTCTTTTTCTCCTCTTCCTGGAACTCCAGTTATATGTATATTATGCTTTCTTAGATGTTTATTCATACTTTCCATTACCTTTTTCTATGCTACTTTCTGAAACATTTCCTTTGGCCTATTTTTATGTTTATAATGTCTTTAGTAAGCTGTATCAATTTGCTAATAAATCCACTTGCTGAGTTTTCTATTTTAATTACATTTATCATTTCTAAAAGTACTATTATGTGGTTGTTCAATTCTTTTGTATTATATTTTATATCTTGTAATCTCTGAAAATGTTTCAAGCTTATATTTGATCTATATTCATTTCTGAGCCTTATTTTAATATTTGAAATTTTAAGCACTTTATTTTTGCCAGATTTTACTCATGAAGCCTTGTTTCCTTAGGTGTTTTTGTTTTTTAACTATGTGCATTATCCTTACAAAAGTATTTGTGGGAATTCTTGACACTTACAGTAAAGGAGCATTTCTTCGGAGTAGACTTACATTTGCTTGGGAAGCATGGAGCCTCAATAGTCTGGAACACTTTTAAATGAAATTCTCCATATACTTAGCCAATTATTCCAGCAACGCTTATTGAATAGGGAGTCCTTTTCCTATTGCTTGTTTTTGTCAGTGTTGTTGAAGATCAGATGGTAGTAGGTGTGCAGCTATATTTCTGAGTTTTCTATTTTTGTTCCATTGACCTATGTGGCTGTTTTTGTACTAGTACCATGCTGTTTTGATTACTGTCACTTTATAATATAGTTTGAAGTTGGGTAATATGATGCCTCTGGCTTTTTTTTTCCTTAAGATTAATTTGGTTATTCAGGCTTATTTTGAGTTCCCTATGAATCAGCATAGATTTTTCTAATTCTGTGATGAATGACTTTGGTGGTTTGATAGGGATATTGTTGAAATCTGTAAGTTGCTTTGAGCAGTATGGCCATTTTAATGATATTAATTCTGTTAATCCATGGGCCTGGAATATTATTTCATTTGTTTGTGTTATCTTTGATTTCTTTCAGCAGTGTATTACAGTTCTCCTTGTAGAGATGTTTCACCTCCTTGGCTAGCTGTATTCCTAGGTATTTCATTTTCTTTGTGGCTACTGTAAATGGGATTGTGTTCTTGATTTGACTGTCAGCCTGGACATCATTTATGTATAAAAATACTCCTGATTTTTCTACATTGATTTTTGCATCCTAAAACTTTACTAAAGTTGTTTATCAGTTCCAGGGGTCTTTTGTCAGTTTATCAATTCCAGGAGCCTTTAGGATTTTCTAGGCATAGGATCATATCATCGGTAAAGAGAGAGAGTTTGACTTATTTTTCCTATTTGGATGCCTTTTATTTCTTTCTCTTATTTGCTTGCTCTATCCAGGACTTCCAGTACTATGTTGAAGAGGAGTGGTAAATGTGGGCATCCTTGTCATGTTCGAACTCTCAAGGGGAATGGTTCCAGCTTTGGCCCATTCAATATGATGTGGGTTGTGGGTTTGTGAGGTTGAAATTTGACCCTTACCTTTCACCACATACAAAAATTAACCCAAGGTGGATTAAAGATTTAAATGTAAGGTCTCAAATTATAAAAAATCCTAGAAGAAAACCTAGAAAATACCCTTCTCAACATTGGTCTTGACAAAGAATTTCTGGCTAAGTCTCCAAAAGCAATTGCAACAAAAACAAAAACTGACAAGTGGGATCTGATTAAACTAGAAACTTCCTGCACAGCAAAACAAACAAACAAATGAAATTAAAGATCAACGAGTGAACAGACTACCTACAGAATGGAAGAAAATATTCAAAAGTTATGCATCCAACAAAGATCTAATATCCAGAGTCTGTAAGAAACTTAAATAAACAAGCAAAAAAAAAAATAACCCCATTAAAAAGTGGGCATATAGATACTGTAGGCCTATTAGAGGGGGCTGGGAGGATGGGGGGCATGGGTGGAAATACTACCTGTTGGGCACGATGCTCACTACCTGGGTGATGGGATCCATACCTCAAACCTCAGCATCAGGCAATATATCCATGTAACAAAACTGTGCAGGTACCCCCGTATCTAAAATAAAAGTTGAAATGTACAACAAAATTATTGGTTTCAAGTTTTTGTGAATTCCCACTAATACACTTTTTTTTAAATAATAGATTTTATTATTTACAGCAGTTTTAGGTTCACAGCAAAGTAGACAAAATGAAAGAAAGTTTATTCATCTCCCCTCTTCCCCCCAGCATCCCCCACCATCAATATCCCTATCTGTATGGTACATTTGTTACAGACCTCTAGTGAATTCAAATTTAGTTTACAAATCTGCATAATGGCCAGCTATTATTTATGACTTCCTAGGGACATTTCTTTCTTCTCTGCTCAACACAAATACAAATTTTCTTCAAGTGCTCTCATGTTGGGAGAAGCAGCAATTTGCCTCTGATTTGAACTTAAACTGAAAGTAGAACTTTATGAGGGGGAGGGTCTCGCATTAAACTTCCCTTTTGGCAGGCTCTGAGCTTGGTTTCCTGTTCGCACACCAGTGAGGTCATGAAAAGTGAAGCTCAAGTTTGTAAAGTTCAAATAATGCTCTCAGGGCAAAAGTGATTCTAATGTATTTTTATGAGTTTCCTCCTGCAGGTAGAATTTGGCCTGAAAAATCCCTACAATTTTTCAAGGTTTTCAGTGCAAATAAGAAGGCTTAAAGATATTTTCTTCAGTATTTTGTGGTTATTCCTAGTTGAATACCTGGCCAAACATTTCATCAGAAACAGAAGGCTGTTCATTTATTATCCCAATCAACCAACAATTAATGAATATCTACTACTGTGTTAGATATTTGGGGGAGCCAATTATGTATTGGATATTATTTCTGTCATGAGGAGCTTACAATCAGGTGGGGAAGGAAGTACAGGAAGTCTATTTAATACAAGATTTTGTTGAATTGTAGAAAAGATCAACACAATAACATGATGTCCCTGTGGTTTTCTTAAACACAATTGGAGTAATTGTAAACTCAACTCTGGCTAGAATCTTATGAATCATTATTCCCTGCACCAACACCCCAATTTGTCCTGGTTTCTATGAGGGAAAAGAGCTCCAGTAGAAGGGGACTGAGCAACAGAACTGGGGTGAAGATGAGAGTTCCAAAGATATTATCACCTGCTTAATCTATTCTCTTGGGGCTATTAAAATGCTGATATAGTCTGCTCTCTTCTGTTATCTGAACCTGCTTCATGCATGGAAAAAATTAGTATGAGGAGCCTACCATCCCAACATCGTCAAGGAGATCTTGTATAGGTGTCACTTCTAGCAATGATAACAGTGGATGTGACTTTGTTGGGTCAGTTATTTTACAGCTTTATGTGATCATACAGTTCTATGGACATCAAAAAACCTAAATAAGACTTGTACCTGCTATAGGATCAAGAATTCATTTGGCCCTTTCTAATAGATATATGTTTTTAATCTCAGGAAAATAGTTAATACATTTTCCTGATTAGGATATTAGATTTTATTTATACAGCATATAAAAAATCCAACAAATCAACTTTAAACAGTAAAATATTTGATATTATATTTTACTTTGCTCATCATTGTGGGACTAGCAGATCTGAAAGGAAAACCAAGGTTAATTTTCTAGCAATCAGATACAGTTAATTGAAGGAGACACTTCAGAGTAAAATAAAATCATCTTGACAGCTTTTCATTAGGGTAACAACCTGACAGTCAAAGAACTACCTAATTTTTTCCCTAATCATGACGAATTATTAATAGTAGCTTACACATGTATTAAACATCTTGAGAGATGGATTCTTGCAGACTTGAGTGCACAGATTGGTGAAATAGTCACTTCCTTCACTGGCTAGATCCTAGGCATTTCTAAAACAATGATACAAAGAATGTTTATTCTAAATAAAGTTCAAACAGATAAGTTTTCAAATTTAGAGCATAAAAGCAAACATATAAAATTATAATGAAGAGTGTTAAGAAGTAATGTTTCAGAAACTTTCACCAAGTGACTGTAGCCCACGTGAGCACTTTTTCTGTTTCTTTTCTTGTTTTGAGGGAATGACTCACTGATCAGAAAAATCTTGCTTTGCTCATAGAATATGCATTATATACTTAAGTTGAATAAATATTTTGTATTTTTAGAATTCATTATAAAGTGATAAGATTAAGGGCAAGAAGAAAATTCTATTTTTTGTGGGGATGCATATCCAGGGATAGATTTGGGAGGGTTTTCCAGTCATTCTGGTGAGCGTTTAATAGCCTTTATTTCCTTAAAGCCTTGAGATCCTGTCCTTGTATGTCTATGAGTATCAGAAGAGAATGCAGAAGATAAAAACCTGCGTGAATGCTGGAGATGCTTCATCCCTCTGGTCCATCTGTATCACCCTGTGATGATCCAAGGAAACTCTAGAAGTGTAGTGTGGAGAGAGGAACATGGTGAGAGGCCATCCAGGTATGCTAGAGCTGAACATAAAATTGGGAATTCTTGACTAAAAGCAAAGAACAGGCTCACCCCTAACATTTGTGTGGCTTGAGCATTTATAAGTCATAAATCAACTACCTTAAAATTTTACCTTCATAATGACAAATTTAAAAATTTATGTAAAGTTATTGTTTTTACATAGCTTTATGTAACTTAATATTCATAATTATCAACTATATTTAAAATAAAAAATATAAATTGCAATTATGTATATTACATTTAAAATAAAAATTATTTAGAGCTGAAATTAAAATATATTAAAATGTAATTTAATTTTATTAAATATTATTATAAAAGTACTTAGTTATATCATTAATCTTTCAACTAGTTGGCAAGGTTAGTAAGAGGTATCGTGCTCCCTGATGTTATACCTAGATGTAGACATTTAAGAGAAACATGAACCTTTAATATTTTTAAATGTTTCTCAGCCAAGTGTAACTGTTGTGAATATTGCGCTAATTCATGAATATCCTCAGAATTACAAGTTGGAAAATAATAAAAGAGTAAGAAAAAAGATATTCAGCACTACTGGGAGATGATGCTTTATCATGCAAGAATACTGTATCCATGCTATTGGAGTGGAAGGATTTGATAAATTAGTCTTTTGTTTTCTTTTTACCTAAGTTAATCTGCTGCCTAAATCCTCCTCTGACTTCATAGCTGCATTCATCTTCATTGTCAACAGGAACACAGCCCAAAACTTTCATGGTGTTTGGATGTAGTAGCCATCTGTTTCTAGGACAGGGAAAGGATATGAGAAGAAGCATTTCTCAAGGGCCTGAATGGTGTTAGTAACAAGCGTGGGTGTGGGTGGTTATGATGTGCACTTTACCACAGCTGAGCAATGGATCCCAAGTGACAAAGGCACCCATATGTTGTTAACTATTATTTATATGTATGTTTGTGAGATACACACACTTAAATTATTATAATTTTTTGTTATAAAACTGTCACATGGATGACGGGATTTAAAGTGTACACTATGTTTCATGGAGGGTTTTTTTCTCCATCAAATTTGTGAAGCATTCTTCAAATAACCTGATGACTCTTAGAATCTATGAAGCAGCAGCTTTGGCAATGTAAATCTCTCCAGAACTCCCCATTTTAGCAGCTACAATAAGGTAAGATAAAAGGAATGGAAACTAACTACCTTGATGATAGGATCAGCTTTAAAAGTATTTGTTATGTTCCGGCTGGTTTTTTTTGGCATGGGTACAGAGGTTAAAGCTGTGAGAAACAATAGCACAAAGCTACATGATAATGAACATTTGGGCTTTTATTGAATATTCTTTCATTTCTAGAGACATCAGAGCACAATGTTATGCACATTTTAATGAGTTGCATATTTTGACCTGTTGTGTATGCAATTAAACAACCAGATCATTTACATTTAAAATGTCAATCCTAAAAAATTAAAAAGAAGGAAGGTTGCCATGGAGATTATCCTGTGTACATATGATAGGTGAGTGTCTTAACCTGAAATGTGATGTGGTCTCAGAAAAAATACAAGTTTACACTGCTGTAATAAGGCAAATAAATCCGCTTACCTAAGTAAGAAGGACAGTACTTGTGCTGAAGAAACTCCTTTATGTCTCCTTATTTATTAAAAAATTACGAGAATATAATATTAACAGTAAGGTCAGAAGCTTAATTGAAAATCTGAAAGTTCCCATCCTGTTATCTGAATTTCTTCAGCTGGTATATAAGCATCAAGTTGGGGAGGAAAAGAACACATGTCCCTTTTCTGGGCAGATGTAGTGTCGATTCACTGATGAATACTCAAACATTGTAGTGATAATTTATAACCCAAAGTATAAGGGTCTAAAAAAATCACTGTAATAAACAGAAAGTCTTTAAAGGCATTTTCTAGACAAGTTTGGAATGCCATCTGCTATGTCGAAGGAATTGGGCATAATGAAAAATATTTTGAACACAGTGGCTTCCATCGTACCAACTGGGTTTGTGGAGATGTTGGGATTCCCACAGCACTAAGAAATAAATTGGAATGGTCAGAAAAGGCAAGTAATCCTGCTGCAGAGGCAGGGGTGTTGTTTCAGCCCTTTAATAACTTTTCACTGAAAAGAAGCTGGTTCCTACACCAGTGACATGCTTCTGTAGTCTCTAAATACTCTCTGAATCCCAGGAACCTTACTTCTCTTGGCTGGCTTCTCTTGAAGGTCCTGGAGTCTTTAAAATGTATTTTCAAGAATTGTCAGATTCAAGAGACACTGTCTTATAAGGCCTAAGCCTTTATTACTTAGCAAGAGCCATGGAATTTATGTACAAAAAACAAAGTTCCAGCCTGACTATGTGCTGCAAAAACACTAAGAAATTAAAATTAGCTGCAACCAAGGAGAGGCCCCAAAACACTAAGTATTATTATTGTAACTCAATGCTTAAATAAGGATAATGCTTTACGTCACTCTTTTATGTGGCATGGTTATTACTGGCCTCTCTTGTCACCTGCACTGAACTCATGGTTTTCTGCTGGGCTCTGAAAGAGGCAGAATTTTTTTTTTTTTTTTCTGGCTACTTGGTACCATTTAGCGTGTTACCACTGCTGTGCCCTTAATGACACCCTAAAAACTTAAAAGAGTTAATGTTCTTTCTTTAGTATCTGGAAATAACTTGAGGCTCTGGAAACATTTGGATTCTCATTATTATAATCAGAGATAATGAGAATAATGTGCAGAGATAATTGGTGAACAGTGACTGCAAAAGGACGACAAGCATGGACGAGACTGTTTGGCAGGACCACGCGTTAATACATGGGAGCGGCTGATAAACCCTCAATTCTTTCAATTCCTAAATCTATTCACTTTTAAGTTATACAGTGCCCATCACCTGGGCACTGTTCTTTATGATGTCTGTTGAACATATGCCTGAGTCAAAAGTGTTTTGTTGTGAGCTATTCACATCACCTTAGGGAGGCTGGCTTTTATTATGAGCCTCAATTTTTTTATAAGCCCCTGAACATTTAAACATAATTAAGAGTAAATTGGTTCCTGAGAGAGGGTGTGAGACCATGAAACTCAGGTTACTCATGCTTCCCTAAGTGCTGAACTATGAAGCCATTTTTTTTTTTTTTTTTTTTTACTCACACTGTCAATACCATCCCAAAGTAAGGGCACTTTCCCTAGATCCAGTAGTTCTGGAGGTGCTGGGGTGATAAGCCTGAGGCCTGACCTATGCTTGTTGCTAAAAAGTAATGGCTTAGAAAGGCAGTTTGCTTGGAAGGAAAAAAGAAGATAGTTCTGTCAGCTGGTGTTAAAAATGTATCTAAGATTCCATGATAAAATGTGCCCATAAGCCCTCCTGTTATTACCAAGCTACAATAATGGAAACTATCTCCTTCTCTAGTCAAATGTCATATCTTCTCTTTTTATGATTTTCCTTTAACTACCAGGCTACTCTTGGTGTTTATGTTAGCCTGATTTCACTTGGGTAAATTTGTGACGTAGGAGGGGGAGGAACACACATTACATGATATACTTTGGGACTGTTTCTATTTGCAACTTTCACTGACCACTGGTACTGCTATCCTTAAAGAATATGGTACACCAAACACTTAAACTTCTCAAAGAGCCAGTGTAGACTGTAACATTACAGTTTGTTACCATTTCTTCCTTAAACATTTCGTCTTCCACTATTCAGATCTAAACATCTAAATTTATGGCATTGAACAGTTTCGGCAACCAATATGTCTCTTTTATATCCAACAAACACAGGTGGTTGAAGCTGTTTTTTGATGAAAACCAGAGAAGCAGTGTTTAATCTTTCTCCCTCCTCCTCTTCCCAGATGCTTCTGAAAAAAAAATCAGTTTCAGTTTTTTCAACTGTCAAGTGAGGATTGTTGAATTTGTGAAGATTAATTGAGATGATATCTGAGACAGTTCTAAGTGCTATATGGAACAGTGCCATAAAAATGCAAAATCTTGCTATTATTATCTAGCAATATTATGTTCTGGTGTCAAGAGAATCAAGAACTATGGATCATCCAATAAGCATGTAAGAAGGGGATCCCTGTCCACTAAAGGAATATGTTTTACACTTCACAAAGAATGGAACAGAATTTTAGAAAATATTTCCTGATATTTTAAAGTGTCTTAAATCATTTTTATGCATAATGAAAAATGATAACTTTTAGATAATGAAAACTGGTAATGTAGCACCTGGGACTATATTCTTTATAGAGTAAAGTAGAAGCAAAATCCTGGGTTAAAATATACCATGGGGTAAGTGTGTGTGTGTGTGTGTGTGTGTGTAAAATAAAAAGGAAAATATTGTCAAATATCAGTGCTACTATATCTACCTAATCATATTATTTCTGACATATTTATTCTCAATTAAAAGCATAAAGTATTTTTTCACATGTTAGTTTATAATGTCATTTGGGCATGTGAACTTATTACTATCTTGAGTTTCATAGTATTTATAACTCACATATATCTTGGACCTCACTGCTTCCTGACATGCCCCTCATGTAGGAATTGTACTGAAATCTGACATACTATCTTCTGCCATCTGGGTGAATAATGCTTTGCTTTTGTTGTGTTTAGCTAGACCATGAGTTTCTTGATCTGTTCTGCCGTGGGTTGGCTGAGAGGACCACAAGATACCTCATCATCTTGGACAGTTTAATCCAGCTCACACAAATGGCATATTTGTCTCTATCATGACTGCTAGAAAAAGGGATTTTAGTAATGTCATATTCACATATCACTTATGTCCAAAAATTGGGTCTTATTGGCAGTTTCATTACCAGCATGAAGAAACAATGGGTACTCCTTCTTAATACTTGAGACAGCTGTCATCTTGAAGGTACCAACAGGCTCCAATTGGTTGAAAATGTCATGTGACTTGCCCCAGGGAACTCTGACATCACTATTCCCCAAAACCCTTATAGGAATTGTTCTCAACTGGGTGCCATTTAACCCTTCACCCCAGGGGACAATTGGAAATGTTTGGAGACATTTTTTATTGCCATGGCTAGGGAGGTGCTGCTGGTTATCTAGTAAGCAGAGGCCAGGGATGCTACCTAACATCCTGCAGGGCACAAGACAGCAGCGCCACCACCCCTGACGACAAGGAATTATCAGGTGCAAGATGTCAACAGTGCCGAGGTTAGGAAAACCTTGTCTTTGAGGTGAGGGTTTCAGAGACAGTTGGCAGTGTAGGGAGAATGAATTACAAACCTTGGTCAAATCTCCTCCACATGGGGTATTTTAAAACATCAGATTTGGTGGTGATAAAGTATGATTCAGCACATTCCTGTTATAAGAAAGACAAAGTATCCATTCTGTTCTTGAGATTACATTAATATTGTTCACATCTCACTACTAATTTTCTAAAATAAAACATTTGGTATTTACCTCCCTACTTGTTGGTAGTCCTGCAGGGAGGAAAGAAATCCAGAGAAATTACTGACATGCTGTGTTCTTCTTACAGTCCTATGCACCTCCCTCGCAAATTTACAAGGGATTGTATACTGTACATATGTGGTGATTTCTATGTCAACCTTTAATGAGAAGGCTTGTAGAAGCTGCATGTCATCCACACCCAAAACATGCAGGTGTTGTGGCAAAGCAGCTGCAGAATAACTGATCGAGTTTCCAAGTTCCGCGGATCATGTCAAGATTCATTCACATTAAGTTGACCTGGGATCTGCAGTCTACTGTAAACTAAACTAATTTAAGAAGGGCATCTGTTGTGTTATCTCTCA
The DNA here is from genome assembly GCF_028858775.2 of Pan troglodytes. Classification (NCBI taxonomy): domain Eukaryota; kingdom Metazoa; phylum Chordata; class Mammalia; order Primates; family Hominidae; genus Pan; species Pan troglodytes. The sequence continues at coordinate 71,146,273 of NC_072402.2, forward strand.
CATTGCCTTCAGCAGGCCTTCCCTTTTTATTTTGAGTGAAGTTTTTGTTTTTGTGTCTTATGACAGCAATGCCTGCTCCATGAAGAGCTGAGCCTTTGCCAATGTTCCAGCCACCTTCTGAATAAATCAACTATGTTCCATCAGGTGGCAGAAAGGGCACTTCAGATTTTCTTGTGGCAGATGGTTTGACACATCTAATTGAAGTAATATATTTTTTCAGATGGCCTTGATATGCTATAAGGAAATGTACAGTGTGTCATATTGTGACAAATATCTACTGGCTGAAATAGAAAATTTGGAGTAAATGTGTTGCACTCAGCATAGACATAGTGTTTTGGGGATGAAAACCTCACCTTTATATTTTCAAGTCTTGGTCTTCAGATGGAGGAAAGTTTGTCATGGTTTAAATAGATGGAAAAAAAACTTAACCTCTTTTTAATTTTTTGAGATGGCCTCACTTTGTCACCCAGGCTGGAAGGCAGTGAGGTGATCATAGCTCACTGCATCCTCTGAGTGATCCTCCTGCCTCAGCCCCCCAATTAACTAAGACTACAGGCACATGCTACCATGCCTGGCTAATTTTTAAACATTTTTATTCTTTTTGAGACAGGTGTTTCACTTTGTTGCCCAGGCTGGTCTCAAACTCCTGGGCTCAAGTGATCCTCCCCTCTCAGTCTCCCAAAGTGCTGAAGTGACAGGCATGAGCCACTGTGCCTGGTTCAAGACTGACTCTAACAGAAGCTGAGTCACATCTTTCCTCAGTCTGGTTAGGTTCTTTTGGGGGTTGGGGTTTGGTAAGAAGCTGTTGCTGAGAGAATTACTGTTACAGTGCTGTAACAGAGTTGTAGTTCTGAGAACCCACTGGGAGAAAATGGTGTAATAATGCATTAAAGCGGAAGGAAAGAAAAGAGGTTGATGAGAGTAGGAGTGAGCTGGGCCCTTTAGCACCCCCATACACCATAACTCAGCAGTGTCTAGACTAAGCTGATGGATGGCTCAGACAGCCCCTTCATCCTCAAGGACTCACAGATTCACTGGCCTCATCCTGCCAAGACATTCATAAAAGACAGAGCTTCAAGCCACTGCCCAAGAGGGCTTGTTATAATTTCCTAGAGGTCTGGTCCTTAGTTATTTATTACAAATAATTACCAATTTGGAAGAGGGCTTGCTCAATGAACAAACTGGCATTTCCAAAACATTCTGTATAGGGTTGTTCTATGTAGGTAAGTTCTTTAAAAATATATCCGGTTATTGATGTATCCTAATTCTCCCTTTATTAAAATCTCTGCTTAAATGTTGCTACCCCAGGGAGATGGGTGGGCCCATCCCTCTCTATCCTCTTACCCTGGTCTAGTTTGATGTGCAATACTGTTACTACTTGACATCATTTTTTGTATCTATTTGCTTATTTTCTATTCCTCTCCTGTGGACATCCTCCATTCCCTCTCCCCAATGCCAATGTGAGATCAGAAAGGCAGGCACCAGAGATATCTCTCTTGTGCACTGTTTTCAGTATCTAGACCACTGCCTGGCAGGTAATAGGTGAATAAATCTTTTGGATAATTCCCAAGTTTACTGTGACTTTCTGATTGATCTAGATCCTACCTGAGAAATCGGTGACATTACCAGGTACATGACATTATTCAAGAGAGGTGGAGAGAACAGCTAGTGGTTAAGACCCTCAGATAATCTTTGTGTGGATAGATTTTTGTTTCTCTGATCTTTTCTCTTCTAGACCCTGACCCTGGCATGATGGGATTCCCTCTTTCCTTCCTAATTATTTGCTTTCTGACCTTAGTAAGTCAACTTGGCTCAAATCTTCTGCACCCTGACTTGGGTTCTCAGAGACCTGTTCTGTTTGCCCAAGATTATAGTCAGATTTCTGATTCCATCACCACCCTCCATTGGACCTATTTTTACATGGTCATTAGGACCTTCCTGTTATGGATTGAACATATGTGTCCCTCCCATGTTGGAACCTTTAACCCCAAGATGATGGTATTAAGAAGTAGGGCTTTGGGGATATGATTAGGCCCTGAGGGCTCTGCTCTTGTGAATGAGATTAATGTTCTTATAAAAGAGGCTTCAAAAGACTTGCCTGGCCCTTTTACCCTTCCATCTTTTCTGCCATGTGAGGACACAGCATGTTTCCCCTCTGGAGAATGCAGCAAAAAGGTACTGTATTAGTCCATTTTCATGCTACTGATAAAGACATACCTGAGACTGGGCAGTTTACAGAAGAAAGAGGTTTAACTGGATTTCAGTTCCACATGGCTGGGGAAGCCTCACAATCATAGTGGAAGGCAAGGAGAAGCAAGTCATGTCTTACATAGATGGCAGCAGGCAAAGAGAGAGAACTTGTACAGGGGAACTCCTCTTTTTAAAACTATCAGATCTCATGAGACTTATTCACTATTGCAAGAACAGCACAGGAAAGACTTGCCCACATGATTCAATTACCTCCCACTGGGTCTCTCCCACAGCATGTGGGAATTCAAGGTGAGATTTGGGTGGGGACATAGCCAAACCATATCAGGTACCATCTTGGAATCAGAGAGTGAGTAGCTCTCAACAGACACCAAATCTGTTGACGCCTTCATCTTGGACTTCCCAGTCTCTGGAACTGTGAGAAATATATTTCTATGGTTTATAAATTACCAAGTCTAATATATTTTGTTAGAGCAGCCTGAATAAACTAAGATTCCTCCACTTGATCCTCAACTAGCTTATTTGTTATCTTGGTAGCACTGATGCAACTCATACTTCTTTTTCTTTTTTGAATTTTTTTTCTGTCTTAGCTTCTGTAACTCTCCTCTTCTGATGTCTCTTCCTTAATAGCTACACCTTTTCAGTCTCACTTATGGGCTTCTCCTCCCTACAACTATTATAAGGTAGAGTGGTCCAAAGCTCAATCCTGAGCTCCTCTTTTCTCTCTTCTTCAAATCTGTTTCTTCCACAATTTACTCCATCTTACTAAAGGTCATCACTATCATATTCACCATTGATATTCACCTCAGAATTGTACAGTCATCTTAATTTCTCATTTTCCTCAATCTTCACATATAATCCACTAGCATATTTTGGTGATTATACTTCCAAAAGATAACTTAAGTGTATCTACCTCTATCTATCTCCAGGGAAACCAAACTCCACACTAGTGCAAAGGCCTCTGAGTTGGTCTTCCTTCTTCCTCTTGTTTCCTCTAATCCAATAGTTCTCAATCCAGGTTGCACATTGAATAATCTACAGATGTCTGGGTCCCAATCTCCACAAACTTTGATTCAATAGGTTTGGAATGGAGTTTATAGAAAGTATCCCCCAAGCGACTCAAATGTATCTCCAGGATTAAGGACAACTGCTCTAATTCAGTGGTTTTCAAGTTTTACTGTACATATATTTACACATGGTCCTTGATAAAATGAAGATTCTGATTCAGTATACCTGGTTTGGATCCCAGGCTGGAGTGCAGCGGCGTGATCTCGTCTCACAGGAAGCTCCGCCTCCTGGGTTCATGCCATTCTCCCGCCTCAGCCCCCTGAGTAGCTGGGACTACAGGCTCCCACCACCACTCCTGGCTAATTTTGTTTTCGTATTTTTAGTAGAGACGGGGTTTCACCGTGTTAGCCAGGATGGTCTCGATCTCCTGAGCTCGTGATCCGCCCCCACCTCTCCTGAGCTCGTGATCCGCCCCCACCTCGGCCTCCCAGAGTGCTGGGATTACAGGTGTAAGCCACCGCGCTCGGCCTAGTTTACATTTCTAACAAGCTCCCAGATGATGATCATGCTGAAAGTCCAAGGCTAGGCTCTGTTCCATCTATATCCAGCAGTCAGAGTGGTCTTTTAAAAGGCAAATTGTACCTTGTCGCCCTCCTACTTAAAACTCTCCTGTGCTTCCCATTACACATTGGATTAAATAAAGTTATATCATAGTCCTTCATTCGCTCTTTTTTTTTTTTTTTTGACCTGGCCCCTACCTCCTCTCCAACTTCATCTCTTGCCATTATTCTGGCTCACTGTACTCCAGCCACATGGCTATTTTCCAGTTCCTTAAGTACTCTAAGCATGATAATTAGGAGTGTGGGCATGACAGTCAGACTTCCAGAGAACCAATTCCAGCTTCACTATTTACTATCTTTATGACCATGAGAGAGGGACTTAATTTCTTTACTACTGTTTCTTTTTTCCATTCTATAAAATGAGAATAATGGTATCACCTAGATACAGGAAAATTGCGAAGCCTAAAAGAGATCACAAATGTAAACACTTAGGACATGTAGAGAATGTCTAGTAAATATGACCTTATTATCTCTTTCTGCTCCTTTGTATTCTGTGTCATGCTATTTTCATTTGAGACTTTAATAGTGCTGTTCCTGCTGCCAAGAAAGCTTTTTCTCTTGCATTTTGTTTTGGTGCCTGCTTCTAATCCTTTAAACACGATATTACCTTCTCCAAGAGATATTTAATGACTACTTATTTAAATTAGATACCCCTTCCTCCACCTTCTCTACAACCACATCTTGTTTCTTTCCTTTGTAGATTTGTCTGTTTTTATATTATCTGTCTCACCCACTAGACTATAAACACTGTGAAAGGTAGGAACCATGTCATTATTGTATATCCCCAAAGCTCAACAGAGTGTCTGGTATATAGTAGACTCTCAACACATATTTGTTCAATAGATAAATTAATGTATATTTATCACCGCAGTCTGCAGGCATCACCTGAATTCCTAGAATATAGAGACTCTATAGATACTGGAAATTGACCTTAAGGCCCTTTAGCTCAACTCTCTTATTTTACTAATGTGGAAAATCCCATTTTACTAATGGGATCCTAAGCTTGATGACTGTATTAATGTTACTGACTATGGCTTGTGCCCTGATGTAAGCTTTGGTATGTTAGTTCAGCAAAAAGTGTCTATGATGGTTGATACTGAGTGTCAACTTGATTGGGTTGAAGGATACAAAGTATTGTTCCTGGGTGTGTCTGTGAGGGTGTTGCTGAAGGAGATTAACATTTGAATCAGTGGGCTGGGAAAGGCAGACTCACCCTTAATCTGGGTGGGCACAATCTAATCAGTTGCCAGGGCGGCTAGAATATAAGCAGGCAGAAAAGTGTAAAAAGGGACTGGCTTAGCCTCCCAGCCTACATGTTTCTCCCTTGCTCGATGCTTCCTGCCCTCAAACAGCAGACTCCCAGTTCTTCAGTTTTGGAACTTGGATTTGCTCTCCTGGCTCCTCAGACTGCAGATGGCCTATTGTGGGACCTTGACATTGTGTGAGTTAATACCTAATAAACTTCCATATATATATATATATATATATATCTTTCTCTCTAGAGAACCTTGACTAATACAGATTTTGTACTTGAGGAAGAGAATATTAAGGATGGAGTGCTTTCCTTGGTTTTGGGGTTTCTGGAGTTGGCTGCTTAATATGATTAGACCCCAAAATGCTAAGGACTCTACTTCTAACAGTATGGAGAACACTGATAGACCTTGGTGTGAACTGTTTAGAGAGTTATGCAAAATAAACGCATTTGACACTCCTGATTCATCACTCCTGAGAGGCAAGGAGTTTAGTGACTCTATACATAATACCTTTGACCATATGTGGAGAACCAAGGAACATAATAAAGCTGGTTGTTTGCTCGTAAATTCAGTGGACAAAGTGATGAAAGAAAATGATGAACGCAGGGATTCTATTTCCCAGCTTCAGAAGCAGATACTGAACCTCAAATCTGCTAAGATTGCCCTGAGTGAGAGTGTTCTCTTTTGTAGAGAAAGAGCTGAAATTGTGGAAAAACAGACACAAGCTCTTATGATGCAAGTGGCTGATCTGCAATGAAAGGTGCATGCACAGCCTTGCCAGGTGTCTACTGTTAAAGCGAGGGCATTGATTGGAAAAGAATGGGACCCTGAAATTTGGAATAGGGGTGTATGAGAGGACCCTGATGAAGCTGGGGACACTGAGTTTGTAAACTCTGATGAATTTTTTTTGCCAGAAGAAACAGCCTCCCCATCCCCAGTAGTGGCAATATCCCCTCCCAACCCAAGCTGACATCAGCCTTTCCACCTTTGTCTGAGGAGATAAACCCTGTGCTGCCTGAAGCAACAGTGATGGCCTCCCCTGAGGTAGTTTCCAAGCAAAATAATGTTGATTCTCCTTAGGAGCCACCCCAACACCGCTGTTTGGTTCTAGACCTATAACTAAAGTCCTGGCAGGCCCCTAGAGATGAGGTTGAGAGTGTGACACATGAGGAGGTTCACTACAATTGAAAAGAACTGTTTAAGTTTTCTAACTTATATAAACAGTAATTTGGAGAACAGACATGGGAATGGATATTAAGGGTGTGGGATAATGGTGGAAGGAACATAGAGTTGGATCAGGCTAAATTTATTGATTTAGGCCCACTAAGTAGGGATTCTGCATTTAAAGTTGCAACCTAGGGAGACAAAACATTCTAATAGTTTATTTGCTTGGTTAGCTAAAATATGGATTAAAAGATGGTCCACTGTGAGCAAGCTGGAAATACCTGATCTCCCTTGGTTTAATGTAGAGGAAGAGATCCAAAGGCTTAGAGAGACTGGGATAGTGGAGTGGATTAGTCACTTCAGACCTACTAATCTCAGCTGGCAGGGTCCAGAAGATATACTCTTGACCAATACCTTGCAAAATAGATTTGTGAGGGCAGCACCTGCATCTTTGAAGATCCCTGTAATTGCTCTTCTCTATATGTCAGATCTAACAATGGGAACCACAGTCACTCAACCATAAAATTTAAATACATTGGGAATAATTGAATCCCAAGATGGCAGGGGCCAAGTGGAGGCACTCAACTGTCAATGGCAAGGTGGGCATAGCTACCAGAATGGACAGCAGAGGCAAAGTGGCAATCAGAATAGTCTGACTTGTGTAGAGCTCTGGCACTGTCTAATTAATCAAAGTGTTCCTAGAAGTGAAATTGATAAGAAGCCTACTGCATTCCTACTTAATTTATATAAGGAGAAAACTTCTAGGTCGAATGGACAAAAGACTAATGTGAATTATAAACACAGAGAATCATGGCCCCTCAATCAATTTCCAGACTTGACCCAGTTTACAGACCCAGAACCACTTGAATGAAGGGGAGGATGGGTCCCCTTGAGGAAGGACCCCACTACATTACTGACAATTTATGCAGTGAATCTTTCTCCCATCCTTCCCCAAGGATACCTCCCACCTTCACCAGGGTAACTGTGCACTAGGGAAAGGGAAATGATGAGACATTTTGGGGACTACTGGACACTGGCTCTGAGCTGACATTGATTCCAGGGGTCCCAAAACATCATTGAGGTCCTCCAGTTAAAGTAGTGGCTGATGGAGGTCAGGTAATTAATGGAGTTTTAGCTCAGGTTCAACTTACAGTGGGTCCAGTGGGTCCCTGGACTCATCCTATGCTCATTTCCCCAGTGCCAGAATGCATAATTAGCATAGACATATTTAGCAGGTGGCAGAATCCCCATACTGGCTCCCTGACTGGTAGAGTTAGGGCTGTTATGGTGGGAAAGGCCAAATGGAAGCCATTAAAGCTGTCTTTACCTAGAAAAATAGTAATTCAAAAACAGTATCATATTCCTGGAGGGACTGCAGAGATTAGTGCCACCATCAAGAACTTGAAAGGCTCAGGGGTGGTGATTCCCACCACATGCCCGTTCAACTCTCCCATTTGGCCTGTGCAGAAGAAAGATAGGTCATGGAGAATGAAAGTGGTTTATCATATGCTTAACCAAGTGGTGACTCCAGTTGCAGCTGCTGTATCAGATGAGATTTCATTGCTTGAGCAAATTAACACATCTGGTACCTGGTATGTAGCCACTGACTTGGAAAATGCCTTTTCCTCTATTCCTGTCCATAACGGCCACCAGAAGCAATTTGCCTTCAGCTGGCAAGGCCAGCAATATACTTTTACTGTCCTACCTCAGGGATATATCAACTCTCCAGGTTTGTGTCATAATCTTATTTGGAGAGACATTGATCGCTTTTCACTTCCGTGAGATATCACACTGGTCCATTACATTGACGGTATTATGCTGATTGGATCCAGTGAGCAACAAGTAGCAAACACACTGGACTTATTTGTGAGACATTTGCATGCCAGAAGATGGGAAATAAATTCAACTAAAACTCAGGGACCTTATACCTCAGTAAAATTTCTAGGAGTCCAGTGGGGTGGGGCCTGTTGAGATATTCCTTCTAAGGTGAAGGATAAGTTGCTGCATTTGGCCCCTCCTACAGCCAAGAAAGAGGCACAATGCCTAGTGGGCCTATTTGGGTGGTGAAGGCAACACATTCCTCATTTGTGTGTGTTACTCTGGCCCATTTTTTGAGTGACCTGAAAGGCTGCCAGTTTTGAGTGGGGTTCAGAACAGAAGGCTCTGCAACAGGTCCAGGCTGCTGTGCAAGTTGCTCTGCCACTTGGGCCATATAACCCAGCAGATCCAATGGTGCTTGATGTGTCAGTGGCAGATAGGGATGCTGTTCAGAGCCTTTGGCAGGCGCCCACAGGTCAATCACAGTGGAGACCTCTAGGATTTTGAAGCAAGGCCCTGCCATCTTCTGCAGATTACTACTCTTCTTTTGAGAGACAGCTCTTGGCCTGTTACTAGGCTTTGGTGGAAACTGAACGTTTGACTTTGGGTCATCAAGTCACCATGTGAACTGAACTGCCTACCATGAACTGGGTATTTTCTGACCCATCTAGCCATAAAGTGGGTCATACAAAGAAGCATTCTACCATCAAATGGAAGTGATATATACATGGCAGGGCTCGAGCAGGTCCTGAAGGTACAAGTAAGATACATGAAGAAGTAGCTCAAATGCCCATGGTCTCCACTCCAGCCACCCTGCCTTCTCTCCCCCAGCCTACACCGATGACTTCATGGGGAGTTCCCTGTGATCAGTTGACAGAGGAAAATAAGACTAGGGCTTAGTCCACAGATGGTTCTGCATGATATGCAGGCACCACCTGAAAGTGGACAGCTGCAGCACTACAGCCCCTTTCTAGGACATTCCTGAAGCACAGCGGTGAAGGGAAATCTTCCCAGTGGGCAGAAGTTTGAGCAGTGCACCTGGTTGCCCACTGTGCATGGAAGGAGAAATGACCAGATGTGCAATTATATACTAATTCATGGGCTGTAGCCAATGGTTTGGCTGGATGGTCAGGGACTTAGAAGAAGCATGATTGGAAAATTGGTGACAAAGAAATTTGGGGAAGAAGTATGTGGATGGACCTTTGTGAGTGGTCAAAAACTGTTAAGATATTTGTATCCATGTGAATGCTCACCAACAGGTGACCTCAGCAGAAGAAAGTTTTAATAATTAAGTGGATAGGATGACCCGTTCTGTGGACACCACTCAGCCTCTTTCCCCAGCCACCCCTGTCATCGCCCAATGGGCCCATGAACAAAGTGGCCACAGTGGCAGGGATGGAGGTTATGCATGGGCTCAGCAACATGGACTTCCACTTATCAAGGCTGACCTGGCTATAGCTACTGCTGAGTGCCCAATTTGCCAGCAGCAGAAACCAACACTGGGTCCTCGATATGGCACAATTCCTTGGGTTGATCAGCCAGCTTCCTGGTGGCAGGTTGATTATATTGGGGCTCTTCCATCATGGAAAGGGCAGAGGTTTGTCCTCAGTGGAATGGACACTTATTCCGGATATAGGTTTGCCTATCCTGTGTGCAATGCTTCTGCCAAGACTACCATCTGTGAACTCACGGAATGCCTTATCCACTGTCATGGTATTCCACACAGCATTGCCTCTGACCAAGGTACTCACTTTACAGCTAAAGAAGTGTGGCAGTGGGCTCATACTCATGGAATTCACCAGTCTTACCAAGTCTCCCATCATCCTGAAGCAGCTGGACTGATAGAATGGCGGAATGGCCTTTTGAAATCACAATTACAACACCAACTAGGTGACAATACTTTGCAGGGCTGGGGCAAAGTTCTCCAGAAGGCTGTGTATGCTCTGAATTGGCATCCAATATACAGTACTGTTTCTCCCATAGCCAGGATTCACGGGTCCAGAAATCAACGGGTGGAAGTGGAAGTGGCACCACTCACCATCAACCCTAGTGATCCACTAGCAAAATTTTTGCGTCCTGTTCCCGCAACATTACATTCTGCTGGCCTAGAGGTCTTAGTTCCAGAGGGAAGAACGATGCCACCAGGAGCAGGAGACATGAGAATGATTCAATTAAACTGGAAGATTGCCACTTGGACACCTTTGGGTCCTCCTACCTGTAAGTCAACAGGCTAAGAAGGGAGTTACAATGTTGGCTGGTGTGATTGACCTGGACTATCAATATCAAATCAGTCTTCTACTGCATAATGGAGGTAAGGAAGAGTATGCATGGAATACAGGAGATCCATTAGGGCATCTCTTAATATTACCATGCCCTGTGAGTAAGGTCAATGGGAAACTACAACAGCCCAATCCAGGCAGGACTACGAATGACCCAGACGCTTTAGGAATGAAGGTTTGGGTCACTCTACCAGGAAAAATACCTACAACCTGCTGAGGTGCTATTGAAGGCAAAGGGAATATAGAATGGGTAGTAGAAGAAGGTAGTCATCAATATCAGCTATGATCACATGACCAGCTGCAGAAATGAGGACTGTAATTGTTGCGAGTACTTTCTCCCTCTTTTGTTAAAAACATGTTTGTGCATGTATACACTTGTACTAAGAAAATATCTTCATTTTATTTCCTTTCTCCTTTATCACGTGACATAAGATTTATTGACTTCACATCAGCATTTAAGTATCGTTAACTTTATGTAATAGTATTTGGGTTGAGGATTGATGTGTTTCTGCTAGTATGAAGGATAGTTGTATTATGTTAGGCATAATTATGACCTTATTACTGTCTTTACTTGAAGATTATGTATGATCTCAGGAGATGTGTAGGGGTTCAAATTGACAAGGGGCGGACTTGTGATGGTTAATACCGAGTGTCAGCCTGATTGGATTGAAGGATCAATACTTTGTATCCTTCAATCCAATCCAATCCAAAGTATTGTTGCCAATCTTCCTCCACTAGAATATATCATCCCTCTGTTGCCTGATTTACTCCACTGCTGTGTCTCTAATTCCTAACAAATAGTGCCTGGCATATATTTGGTGCTCGAAAATATTTGATGATTGGATCATCTGAGAAGCCATGATATTTTATTCCTTTTAGGTTCTTTTTACTTCAAAGTCTACAAGACAGTCAGTTAATCTACTCCCTGAGTCTCTGCTTTCTGACACTCCCTGCCTTATCAAGATTTCAGAAATACTCCTGGTTCCTGGTCAAATACAGTTAATACTCTTAGTAGTGTACATATGTGTCTTGCACCCTTTTAAACACTTTGTATGTATTCACTCTTTTAATTGTTACAATCAGTCTGTGAAGAAATAATGCAATTATCCTCATGTTGCAGCTGAGGAAACTGAGGCACAATGTGGTAAAGTGACAGCATTGGATATGAACGCAGGCAATTAGGCTTTGGAGTTTGTGTTTCTAATCACTAGACCAACTGCCTCTCCAATGGTTATAGCACCTACCTCTTTATTTGGGAATGGCTCAATTTATGAAATTCTAGTGCATTACAGAAGGGAGTCTTGGCTAAGACATATGGGGAAGAAGCCCGCCCTGCACATTGTTAATAAATCATATTAATAATGAGCATGGTTTATTTATCCACAACATCATGAATGCACAAGCAGATCAACCATAGATGGGATTAGATCAAACAAAGAGCTCCAGCCCTGCCCTGGAGGGCTAATAATCTAGAGGTGTAAAATCTATTCTCTAGGCTAAAAAGTGAAAACAACCAGGCTTAGGGAACAATGGAGAACTATCACCCTTCTGGATCAGAAAATGGTAGCTTCAATCACTCTGCATGATGAAAGAAAAAATGGCTTACAATAAACAGATATTTTTATGCCACAAAAAATCACATGGAAATGCTCTTCCAATGGCCTTCTCTTTCCTGACCAGGGGTACCCCTGCTGGTTGCTGCTAACGGGCTTCAGTTGCCCCTAGTATCATTAGAAGTTTCTACAAGTGCCCTAAAGCCTGAAGCCCTTGATGACTTTGTGTGACCTGTGCCCTGAGAGATGCTTACATATATGTTAGGAGGACAAATTTTGGAGCCAGACACTACTTATTCCTAATTAACCTGATTAATTAATGTTGTAGAATCTCAGTTTCCTCATCTATAAACTATATACTTCGTAAGCTGGTGTGATAATGTGATATAATAAGAAATTATATTTATTTGGGTTCTTCCCCCAACTCTTGATATAAATATCTTGAAACTCTTATGAATAGGGGCCCTACGAGAATCTTTTGTTATATTTGGTCTTTGACACCCCCACCAGCCCAGTTTTTGACATAGAGCTCCTAACGCTTTTATAATTTTCTGAGTTATAGGAACCTCTGACACAAAGTTTCTACATCTCTTGAAAACTTTCAGTTGATAAAAGTATCTTCTGTTTTATTTGGTGACTCTTGATGGGCATCTGGATAACCTTGGGATGAAGGCTGGTTGCCAGGAAAACAAACTGTGATTAGATGGTTAAATCTTTTAGTTCTATTCTTCAGCCTCTGGGGAGAGGAAAGGGGTTGAATGTTGAGTTGATCACCAATGACCAACAATGTAATCGATCATGCCTGCATAGTGAAGCCTCCACAAAAACCTCTCCAGGACTTGAAGAGTTTCAGGGTTGCTGGAGGTGCTTGGAGGTGAAGGCAGGGAAGATCTTCCCCTGCAACCCTCTGCACCAATACCTTGCCCTATCCATCTCTTCATTTGGCTGTTTGTCAGTATCCTTCCTTTGTAATATCCTTTATATATAAACTGGCAAATCTTAAATGTATCCCTGAGTTTTGTGAGCCAATCTAGCATATTAAACAAACCCAAGGAGGGAGTAGGGGGGAACCCTGATTTATAGCCAGTAAGAAATATAGGTGAAAATCTATTACTTGTGATTGGTATCTAATGAAGGGGGTCAGCCTTATTGGACTGAACCCTTACCCTGTGGGATCTGACATGAACTCCATGTATAGAATGTCAAAATTGAATTTAATTATATGACACTAGTTGGTCTCTGCTGGAAAATTTGTTGCTGGTAGGGAGAAATCCTCACACAATTTGGTGACCAGAACTGAAGTAGTGTGTTGATAGACTACACTCAGATTTCAGTCAGTCAGAGCTTCTGTCACTAGCCTGAAAGCTGCCTTATAAGGGCAAACTTATGCCAGAACAACAGAAAGGATCTCTAAGACCTCTAGTTCCCAAGAGGGTACTCAACATGAGGGAAGGACAAAATCAGGATAGACCACTGCCTAGCACATAGTAAGCACTCTATGTGTTGTATATGTATACACATAACTCTTTTTTCTGAAATAAAGCATCAGGCTCTGTGAAGGACAAATAACTTGCACTACCAGCAGATCATGAGACTTTAGCCCTGGGGATTCAGCCTTTGCACTTGTTTTCTCACCCATATGGTAATACCCACCTTGTAATTACTGAGCAGTCACCTGGTGTCAGATGATGTCAGCTCTGTGTCATGCAGTCTCCAGTAGGAAACAGACAGCAAGTTCCATTAGAACAGTTCATGAGAAGCTCTAATAAAAGGATACTCATATAGATGTGGGCGAAGTGTAGGGAACATAGAAGCAATTGAGTAATACCTCTAGTTAATAAGAGTGGGGCCATTATCATCTTAGAGTGAAGTAGGAGAGAAGGAGCTATTATCAAAACCTGCCGGAGTCAGTTCTGAGCAGAGGCTATCTTGATAAGAGTTTGATCTTAGTTAGAAGGATGTGGCCATGCTGCAGGGTGACCTCAAATGAAGGTGTCCAGGAGAGGCCACAATATCATTCTCCTCCCCTTGTGACCTCATGCTAGGGCTCTGCTGTGGCCGAACCTAACCTGAAGCCAGATGTCAAAAGAGCGCCTTGCTGTAATCTATATTAGTCAAGGTAGAGAAAGGTGGGTTTCTATGTTTCTGCATAGATAGAGCTCTTTGCATGGATTACCTATTTAATTCTTACAATCTCCTTGTAAGATAATTATTATTCCAGTTTGTCAGAACACTGACTTTTAAGTAGTAAACAATTTACTATATATGTTTTTTGTATATATACACACATACATATATTTCCACATATTTATATAATGTTTATATTTTTATTTTTGTTTTAAAAGTTTGATGTGTTTATTGTAGAAAATTTGGAAATACAGATCCCTCTCTCCAAAAAGAAAGTAATAATCAAATAACTTTATCATCATAGATCACCTCTATTAACATATTTTCACATCTATTTTATATATATTTATATATATTTTATATTTAATATGGCACATTTTAACTTCATTTTATTACAGTCATCTTAATTCATTTCATTTCATTTATGAAAATATATGAAGTTTAAATGTGTCAGACACTATTCTATGCATTTTATAAATATTAACTCAATAAATTCTCATAACACTCTTATGAGGGTAGGTATCATTATTATGCCAATCATACAGATTAAAGAGGTTAGATAATTTGTCCGGAGTCACATATCTAGTGAATGGTGAACTTTATATTCAAATATAGGAAATTGGATTGGTATTTGGCTCTTATTCTTGATCATTCTGATCTACTGACTCTCACATACACATACATTGCAAACTTGGAATCATTCCAGTTCTCTGTGTTTTATTTTTATCTAACTGTATGTCTTCAGCATGCATTCACATAGCAGTTCTTTTTCTTGATCATCCTAAATGTAACTAGGTATGGAAATAAGTATTTCAGCAAGGAAAGAATATGTCAGTAAAAAGCTGCTAAAAAATCATGTAGAAAAAAATGTACCCCCAACACACACACACACACACACACACACACACACACACACTCAGGAAACCAAAGGACAAATGTTAATATCACTAGTCAAGTATTGAATCATTTGACATGTAGAGTGACCTTCACAGGGGTCACTTAAATAAGACTCAGTGTGTTTAATGGCTGTATGTTTCATTATTTGACAGGGCCATAGATAATTCATTGGCAACTAGTTAACTGTCACATATGCAATTTGATATGGGGATTTGATATGTATAAGAGGCTTTGAGGATTGAGGGACATGTAAAATGATTCCACTAAACTCTCTTGCTGACAGTATAGTTGTGGAGGCAAGATATATATGCATAGAAAAATGTTATGGACTGAATATTTGTATCCCCCTAAAATTTATGTCAAACTTCTAATTCCCAATGTGATGGTACTTGGGGATGAGAATGTTGGAAACTAATTAAGGTTGGATGAGGTCATGAGGATGGGGCCCTCATGATGGGATTAGTGCCCTTATGGGAAGAGACACCAGAGGGCTTGCTCTGCCCACCTCCCCCAGGACTCAACCTGCATAAAAAAATGTCATGTGAGCATACAACAAGATGGTGGCTGCATATAAGCTAAAAGAAGAGGCCTAAGAATGAAACCTTCCTTGCCAACACCTTGCTCTTGGACTTCCCAGACTTCAGAACTGTGAGAAATAAGTTTCTGTTGTTTAAGTCATCTAGTCTATGGTATTTTCTTATGGCAGCCTGAGCTGACTAATATAAGTAAGATACAATTTTTAAAAGTAGTTCAAGACAGGAAGTGCCTAGCACTAAGTGAAGAATATAAATGTTTTGGGGGCAGGAGGGGTCTGAGTAGCTTTGGTGGTAGAAGAAGACTCCCAGGGCTTGGTGGGATTGGGGTGGGGGAACAGGCTGCAGACTCACAAGCAAGAGTACTCAAGGATCATGCAGATTTGAACATGCCTACTCATAATTCATATGATTGATCTGAGCTAACAGAACTCTTAGGGCTCTGTATTTATACTTCTCTCTGACATACTTGTCTCCCCTTCTTCATCTAGTTAATGCCTCTTCAGCCTCAAGACAGTTTAAATGTTTCATCCTCAAGAAAGCCTTTGCTGACTCCCAGGTTTGGTTGTGATACCCAGTTACAGAATTCCTTGAACTTTTCCTTTATGGCAGTTTCCATAATGATATTTAAATAATTAATTTGCATAAGTTTTTATTAATGCTTGTCTACTTCACTGGACTTCAAGATCTATAAGTACCCAAATTGGGCTTTTTAATGTCCCATTGTGGTCCCAAATTCTGGCACAGTCTTTGTAGGCATTAGGTGCCCAATATTTGTTTGTTGATTGACTAAATGGACTCTGCCCACAGGAGAGTCCTTCCTTGCTGTAGCAGTGACTTATTTTAAAGACTGAGTCTTTTTTTAGGTCAGAGTTAAGAACCATATATATAATCAAAGGAATATTTTGTGGTCTCCCAGGCCATGTTTTAAATGTAAGCTGATTGGCTCAGATCGACTACAGTCTCTTTGGAACTTCAACTTGCTTCTGATTTATATAAATATGAGAGGATGAAAGCTCAGGGTCAGATGACAGAATAGATTGAGTAGAATCGATGGCCAGATAATTTCTGTAAGAGACCAGGGGTGTGGTTCAGCCATTCCTTCAAACTTTTGAAACTTCAATTCATAACAGGCTGAGAACAATTTCTGTTGTTATTTTTTAAAGGTTTCACTTAAAAATGTGAAGAAAATTGACTAAACTGCAAAACTTTTGACTAGAGCCCTTTCCAAGTATCGGAGATAAAACAAACTTAACTATATTTCTTTTTTGGGGTATTGAGCTCCTTAACTGTTTAGGAAAGGGAGGTGGAAGTGCTAAGCCAGGGATGTTTCTTCCTTTTGTGTTAGGTTGTCTGTGAGAATCCTTTGACTACACTCAGGTACCCCAATTTTCAACTTCCTATGGTATCATATGTGTGGGAGAAAAGGCAAGATCTGTTTTTAAAACACTTGTTTAACAAAGAGTTCAGAAATCCTCCTTCTAATAGCTTTGAAGTTAGCTACTTCTGACCTCTTTCAGGACAGTTTCCATCTTTCTGAGATTACCCTGGCAGTGACATTCCTAACTTAGACTCCCAGGTCTCCAGTCCCTCTCCTCCACCTGCCTTTGCAGAGCATGTGGCCATCCCATTTAGATCATGAAGACTGGAGAGCTTGACATAGTCACAGCCACTTTTTCCTTTGGACATTGTGGCGACCGCAAGACCCATGGCGTTAACAAGACATCTTCAACCAGGCCCTGTGGTTGCAGGATCTAATAGTGGCCAAACTAATACATCAATGGCCAAATGATCAAGACCAAGACCCTGTATATTCACGAGTTCATAATGCTCAGATAACTTTTCTAATACAAAAATCCCTTCCAAGATCTGGATTACTCTCACAATCTGGATGGTGAACCGTTTCTCTAAAAAATATGCCATGAATAAATATAACTCAAAGCCATCTCACATGTCTAAATTCTAGAGCACTTCCCTTTTCTACTGGTCACGTATTCTACTTATTCTATCTAAAATTCAGCTGGGAAAGAGAAGGTAATATTTTAAAAAGCTGACAGGAACCATCTAGATTTCTTAATACCCATATATTAAGTTGATGTGCTTTATGTATATAATCTCTCTGATCTTGACAGTATATTCTTACTCCATACAAAATTTTAACAAGTGTAGGAGTATGGTGTCCCAGCTCATAGTATGTTAGAAACAATATATTAGAAAGGACAAACATATTAGGATCATTAAGAGGTCACAACATGTGGTCATATTGTGATAAAGAATGAACAGAAATGTGGAAAGGTAGACACAAGAACTACAAATAAACACCTTAGTGCCTGGGGCCATTTTGTATGTGGGCAAGTGGCCCTCTCCACTCATGCTGGGAAGCAGAACATCTATATTACAACACGGCAGAGCAATAGGATGTTCATAGTGTTGACCCCGGATCATCAAGCAAAAAGTAAAGTGGGAAATTTATAACAAGTAACCCCTGCTCGAGCCACAGCAAATAATTCAAAGCACTTTAGAAACATTTTCAAGTAAAGTAGTTCAAATAAAACACATTGTAATGCTCTAATAGATAAGTTATGGTTACCTGGAAAATGTATTTATTTGAAACATCTTATTTTGTGATAAAGTCAAATAAATGAGGTGTCTTATGTGGTGAGCACTGAAGAGCACAGATAATGCAATTTTGATTTCATAGACAAACTGAAATATTCATGAGATCATATTTTCTCAAATGACATTTAATAATAGTATATTGTCTCTCTTCCTAACATGGTTGGAATTGGGGTTGGGGAGGAAGAGACACACACACACACAAAAAGGGGCTCTGTCCTATCAACAACATATTTTGCACCTGACTAGTTACAAATATTCCATTGGGAAGCTGTAGGGAAGATAAATTCTCCAACCTGTGTAAACTTCATTCTGATCAACAACAGACTGAAGTAAGTCAGTCAGCAAATGTTTTCGGTGGAGTAGAGGAATCTCATTTAAACAACCAAAAGTAGGGGAAGAAAGTCTTAGCATCCTAAAAAGCCTGGCTCTTTGTATATCAGTATTATATCCAGCAGACAGAAAGGTACTCAAATCATGTTTGTATTTATTCAGATTTTTCTTGTTTCCTTTTTTTTTTTTTAGGAGACACCAAGGATATTTTCTTTTCCTTTGTTATTAGATTTGTCTTTGTCTGAATTCTTGGGTACTATGGAGGTAAATGCTTTGAAATTACCCAGAGAGAAGTAGATTAATGGTTTTGTTTTTCAAATATCTTAGTAAAAGATTTGAAAATTATTATTTGTGAGGTTGTAAGTAGATACTTAATGAAGCACAGCAAATTGAATATCCCTTCCAGACACACTTAATTAGCACCATGGACCAAAGGCCCACAAAATAAAACTATTCTAAGCCAAAGTCAGAAATCCTCAGGGGTCCTTACTTACCTCTGCTTCCCAAATTTGACTCATGGGAATGACCCATGTTGTCTAAACACATTGCTTTGAGTTTGCTCTCTATCTCACAGCCTATGGTGGAGACTATGAAGTGCTGGTGGGACTTGGGCAATGTCTCATCTATCACCAGTTTGGGGAACTTAGCTAAGGTTACTCAGAAACCCAAAGTTTCAGTAATCAGATATTTTTAATAAATTATCTATTTCAGGGCAATAAGTATCTCTTGTAATGGGAAAAACGAGAGTTAGTGATGACAGCCTGGGTCACTTTAAGAAATCCTTAGGACTTCTATGGCAAATATTTGCTGATGGAAGAAAGATCTTCCCACTCAGAAATGTTCCACTCCACTCCTATCTGTTCTGCGCCATAGGTCTTTTATACCTCTGTGCCACGAATTCAGTAGGTGCTTGTTAAATTAGGTCCAATTCTCTACTGGTAAAAATGGATTCCCCATACATCAGTTATTTTCCTAACTCAGACTTCATTGATGAGGACCCATTTCTTTTTCCATACCTGATTCTCCTGCTTTGGGAGTGAGTGGGCTCTTGGAATCCAGTCCTAGTATGGTTCTATGTAACAGGAAAGACCATCTTCTTTCTACTCCAAGTCAATGACTGTATGGTTCTGGTTTTAAACTTGAAGAATCGTGTACTATCTCCAGCTGTGCCCTGATGATTTCTACCCATGAATAATGGGAGATTATGGTTTAAAATGGTGAATGGCAATAACAACAGTAATTTTTAAAAGATGTTATAGTTTTTAAAGCACTTTTGTGTGCATGATCTATTGTGAATTTCAAAACAATCTTGTGCAGAAAGTGGTACAAGGATTAATTTTTTTCATCCTTATTTTACAGATGAAGAAGCTGAAGGAGAGTGACTTACCCAAAGTCACACACCTAGGAACTGGAAGGACTGAGGCCTTCTGGGTCCATGCATTCTACTTGTGGCTGCTGCCTCTCTTGGCCATCCCAGAGCATCATGTGATGCTGTGGTATAACAACAGCAGCGACAACAACAAGAAATCAATGTTGTCTCTTGTATGTGTAGGTTATATGGATACCATGAAAGGCCAGTTCAAATCCATCATCTTGTACTTCATGTGACAATGGCAGTCAGGTTCATGACTCGCCAAATGTCATGCCCAGGGTTGGGTTCCAGCACATGCTGAGGTTTGAGGGAGTGGGTGGATGAGCACAAAGAACACTTGGAGGGCCACAGGCAGGTGAAGGATGATTTTATTCAGCAGCAGCTCTCATCAACAGCTTTCTCACACTGTCTGCCCTGTCTCGGCTTCTTGAGCCAGTGGGTCCCACATACAGCTGTGCGGCCAGCTCTCCCCTGACTTCAGGGTTAGCAGCTTAACTCTTTCTCTCTCTGGGCACAAGTGAGCCGAGCTGTATCCTGGCTCCCCTCTGTCCATCTGCAAAGATGGACAGCTTTGGCTCTCTCTCTTTCTCTGGGCACCAGCACTCCTGCACAGTGTCAACAGGACAATTACACCTTTTACAGACAATAGTGGCATAGAGCCAAGTGATGAGCCTTCATTATATTATGGCTATGGCAGTGAGCTTCTCTATGTTATGTCTACGTGGCTATGATAACAAGTGGAGTTATATGCTTGCGCTCTAAACTCACTGAGTCACTCTGGTTGTTTACCTTGGCCTATTCCTTGACCAAAACAGCCATGTTACTTACACAGACATTTCCAAGTTCTTTGGAATTTGTGAGTAATGAAGCCTTGGAAAGAGATAAAACCAATGGGTCCTTCTGGCAATGAAGTCGTTGACCTGATTAGCACCAGGCTGTATCTAATGGAGAGCACAATCATGTGTAATGAATAGATTAAGCTGCTTTCATTAAAAGGTAGAGAAACTAAGAAAATGCCTATAAATGCATATTATCCCACATTAAAAATAAGTATGTTATCTCTGATGAAATAAGTGAGTTTATTCAAGTCTTTCTTTTGGAACACAAATTCTAGAATGAAACTGGCAAAAGTGAGGCCAGTGATGGAGTGCTGCTGGGACCCCTGCTGCACCACACAGGTTAGCACACATTTCAAAGGAATCATAACTTCCACACTCCTGTGGTCCTGCTAGCTCAATTAGAGGGCCAGCCTGGCCTTCTTTATCATGCCCTGTGGGAATACCCTTTGATATTGCTAAGGATCCTAGAGCCTAGTGACAGAACAGAATGAAAAGCTGACTCCAGGAGAGCTGTGATTGTATTTGATCTCTGAGTTGGGTCACAGTGAAAGCAGACACCTGTCTGTGAGGATAGTCTCATGCTAACTGAATCTATCAGTCTGGGCCAGGCTAACTGCAGCCAAATGCAGGCGTTTACCTAAGCTAACCCTTGAATGACTGGCTGTATACCAGCAATGACTATATTCACTGAGCCTGGAGTTCCAGATAATCATAATCTGCGGTCTGCTTTCAGAAGCAGGTTTGTTCAGGTTCTATATTCAGACTTCTTGCTGTAACTGTTACAGAAAACAAGAGAACCTGTCTAACAGACCCCCACACCTGAATCAGAGGAAAAAAAAACATAGGAATGCTTCAACCCCAGCCATTCTTATCCTCACCACCACTTCTCACTTAGATCCTGAGAGTGCTAGCCTTTTCTGTTACTGTCTATTTTAACTGAGACAAGAAATTAAGATGGAGGAAGATGGAGAGATGAATAAAATGGGATGCAGAAGGCAGAAGGAGACATGGATAATGAGGCAGGTTTCTGAGTGGCTGTTATGCCTGGGGCAAAAAAAATATTAAAACCCCATGAAAAATAAAAGATTTCTTTGTCTCCTTTGTGACCTTAGACAACCAATTTCCTTCAGTAGTTAAAGACTGTAGCATAATGTGATGAACAATATTACTGAGAACAACCAGCTTCTCAAGTGTTGCCTGATGGAAAGGCAAAGTAGACATCTATTAGTCAGCTTCAAGGCATGCTTTCCCCTCCTCCTGTACTAGCAAATGGCCATTGCGGTATATACAGAGCCAAGTCCCTCTGAATTTCCACCGTATACACACAGCCAGCCTCCCTCTGAGGTTCCACAGTATGAACAGAGCCACCTTCCCTCTGAGATTCCACAGTATATACAGAGGCACTTTCTCTCTGAGGTTTCACAGTTTATCCAGAGCCCTGCACCCCACTCTAAGGTTCCACAATATATACAAAGCCAGCTTCCCTTTGAGGTTCCATAGTATATGCAGAGCCATTCTCCCTCTGAGGTATCACAGTATATGCAGAGCTACCCTCCCTTTGAGATTCCACAGTACATGCAGAGCCAGCCTCCCTCTGAGGTTCCACAATATATACAGAGCCAACCTCCCTTTGAGGTACCACAGTGTATGCAGAGCTAGTCTCCCTCCACGGTAGAGAACAATAATGATACATAATAAGGAAAAAAGGAATAAGCTAAATTAGATGCAATTCCTATCTCTATTTGGTACAATTTTTCAGAAGCAAGAAAAAGATTGAAATGTGAGAAGTGGAGAGACAATGTGTCTGTCCCATAAAAAGTTAAGAAAACCATAACATCATAACCATTTTTGGTATGAAGCAAGTGTTCAGAATCCTTATAAATATGACATAATGTTCAATGTTTGGCCTTAGAAAAGAAACTCATATAAAAAGCTACTAGAGGAAAACAACAAATTGAAGCCCATTTTAACATAAATTTATGAAAAATTATAGTGTCTAGTCTCTAAAAAGGGAACTTCAGAAATCTTTTTGGATTTCAAGGATTAGTTTTGCTTAAATCAAATGGCATTAGTGATGGTCCAATTATATTATTTAGAGCAACCATCAGGAGATCAGGAAGACCGCCTTCAAATATGGTCTATAAGTTTTTGGGAACATTTGCTTTTGTAGCAATGCACACTGCTATGTGATCCACATGGGCATATGGGTTGTTTTTATTTTCAAAATATAGTACTCTGTGAGGACAGAACTGAAGGAAGAAATTATTTTCTCTAGTTAATGCCTCAGGTTGGAGACCTTCCTTAATCTGGCATTGTTGCTGGCAGGATTGCCTAGAAACATAACGTATGACTCACAAGTACATATGGCAATCATATTTAAAACAAGACCTGGGTATGAAGTTCCATTTTTACCTACTGTGCCATTTGCACTAACGAAGGTTTCACAAAAAAGACCTATTCAGCCTGGGTGGTTCTGGCCACACCTAAGGGAGGAATGAGACATCTGTTAATTGGAAGTCATGTTATTGGGTTACCTTAATGAAAACAGGAAAAAGAATCATGGTATTATATTTTTCCAAATATTAAAAAAATAGAAAAATATCAGGTCACTGTTGCCTACTGACATCAATTTTTTTTAAACTACGCTATGTTAGAATTAGAAGGGCTTGGGCTCAAGATAAAGTGGGACCTGAGAAAAGCCTGGGTTCAGAGGGGACCTCTGGGCATCATCAAGGCTCAGAAACTATAGGGGCACATCACTGCCAGTGGAGCTGGAGCAAGGATGTCCTAGGGTACGGAAATACCCTAGGCTATGTTTGAACATGCAGAGGCCAGGTAAACATCAACATGTTTCTGGAGATGGAATGATGGGAGGAGGAAGGCACTGATTTTCTGGGAAAGCCATTAATGAGATCCATGTGGGGCCTTGCATACTCTATAAATAGTCAGTATCCTTCCCAAGGTTACACCTCAATGGTTGTTGCCTTTTTTCTCTGTGCTTTTATTTTGCAACTGTCCCCCAAATACAGGAAGGATTACATCTGAGCCAATGGAGACCTTCCAGCCCAACTTGACATCAGAGCTGGGATTAGGGTGAGATGAGTAAGGTGTCATGCACATGCAGGGTCAGATTCTGTTTGTATTAAAAACTTTGATATTTTCTTCATCATGGATTTTGGGTCATTGCTTTTTCAAAAATATCACATAAATATTGTTTATCTTAATAACCTATTTTTTTACCCATCTTAAATTTTGAGCCTGAGGTGAGTGCCTCTCTTGCCTCACCCTGTTCCCATGATTTGGCTCTTGACTTGTCCTAGGATATGATTTCCACAGTAACAGACTAAACCAGTGATCCCATGGGTGCTCACGGAGTTTAGGGAATTGTACCTTCTAGTGATATGGAAGAAACACTTTCTGCCCCAGGACCTAGGAGAGATGGTAAGAAGTCAGCAAACTTCCATGGCTTGGGTTTTTATTAAGGATTGGCCATCTCTTCACAGGCACTTTTATACATGCAGTGTAGTTAAAATCAGTATAATTTCTTTAAAAGTAGAAACCAAACTCAGTCATGTTTTGATTTAGTACTGAAAATAAATGAGAATCCATTGCTCCTGGACTGAAATGAATCCAGCCATTTTTATCATCCTCTATTTGCTTGGCAATGAAAAAGACTTTTTGAAACATAAACATGATAACTGGTTTGAAATTAATTTGAGAGTTATGAAATGAGTTTTACCTAATAAAACAGAAAAATGGCAGCAAGGAACACTTTTCTGTGGAGAAATAAGAAACCTATCCTACAGGGAGAGTTGCTCAGAGAGTTGCTTTTTGCTGTGCAGCTTATGTTTAATCCCCACTGTGGTCAATAGTCATCAGGCTTTTGAAGGGGTTGGACTGGGCCTTGGGACAAGTATTAACACAGTCAAGATAGTTTTTTCTCTAATGACTCTCTATCTTCTCCCTTTTACATGTTTTCTTTCCCTTTAGAACCCTGTCCTGATGACCTCATACATTCTTGCAAGCAACGTGTAATGTGCTCCAGTTGCTTTCCTTTTTTGTCTCCTCACCCCATCAGTCAGGACCGGCTGTAGGTAATAGCTTGATCACGGGTTTATATTCTCATGTTTAGAGGCAGGTAGTCCCTGGATGGTGAAAATTATTTTAATGTAGGCCTATTATTACCCTAAAAACTTACATAAGGAAGAGATTTATACAAGTTTGTTTTTTAAGTTATATGTATTTAATACCCATAAATACTGGGTAGAACATGATGGGTGTATGGTAAATTAAATGTATGGAAAAATAAGAGAACTGGGTGGAAGGTTGAAGGTTGAACATAGATTCTAACATTTAGGGATTAAACTAGACACAATTCAGAGGTCTGGCATATGCTGGGTTAAAGTTAGACCAAAGGGCTGCAATGCATCCGAAGGAAATTGACTCTAGAATTCATGCCTCAAGTGTGGATTAATGCAGAAGCAAATGTGAGGATGTGAATTAAATCTCTCAGTGTAGAATATTGGTAGATATTAGTGATATGCAATAAGGCACAAAGTCATAATTAGAAAAGATCTCATCAGGAAGCTAAATATGATCATTTGCTTTGCAAGGGAATATAAATGGATAAAAATTTTATCAGACTCCTAGGAGAATAGGGAAAAGATACAGGTATTTTCCTAATGAAGATTTTCTTTTTCTTTTTTAGGAGTTTAGGAGGACATATGTGTCTCAAAGTATTCCAAGGACTCTAGCACTATGTGGAAAATAGATCCTGCAGCTGGGCTTCCTGCAGCTCAAGAAAGAGATTTCATGCCAAAGTAAGTTAACTAAATTATAAAGGACATCCACATGAAGAGACAGTTAACCTATTAAACCTCTTAAAGTTTGCCTACCAATCACTGCGGTATCAATGAGAGCATCTAGGTTTTAGAGAAGACAGAATGGATTGAAATCTTGACCCTTTATATTTACTAAAAATATTAATACATAAGTTTGGGAAACTTATTTAACCACCCCGAGCCTCTTTGTCATTCATACATTCAGCATTTATTTATTTGCTTATTTAGTTTCTAACTTTTTAAACTTTTGCTTTAGGTTCAGGGGCACATGCGCAGGTTTGTTAAATAGCTAAATTGTGCGTCATCGGGGTTTGTTGTATAGATGAAATAATCTACATCACTCAGGTACTAAGCATAGTACTTGATAGGAAGCTTCTTGATTCTCACCCTCCTCCCACTTTTCACCCACAAGTAGACCCTGGTGTCTATTGTTCTCTTCTTTGTGTCCATGTGTACTCAATGTTTAGCTCCCACTTATAAGTTAGAACATGCATTATTTGATTTTATGTTCCTGCACTGGTTTGCTTAGGAAAATGGCCTCTAGTTCCATCCATATTGCTGCAAGGAACATGATCTCATTCTTTTTAATGGCTGTATAATATATCATCGTGTATATGTACCACATTCTTTATCCAGTCTACCATTGATGGACATTTAGATCAATGCCACTTCTTTGCTATTGTGAGTAGTGCTGTAATGAACATATGCAATCATGTGTCTTTATGGTAGAATAATTATATTCCTTTTGGCATAAACCTAGTGATGGGATTGCCAGGTCAAATGGTAGTTTTGTTTTAAGTTCTTTGAGAAATTGCCAAACTGCTTTCCACAATGGTTGAACTAATTAACATTCTCACCAGCAGTGTATAAGTGTTCCTTTTTATCCACAATCTCACCAGCATCTGTTTTTTTATTTTTATTTTTTAATAATAAACCTGAATGGTGTGAGAGGCATTTCATTGTGATTTTGATTTGGATTTCTCTAATGATTAGTGATGTGGAGCATTTTTTTCCTATGCTTGTTGGCCATGTGTCCGTCTTCTTTTCGAAAGTGTCTATGTCCTTTGCCAACTTTTTAATGGAATTGTTTGCTTTTTGCTTGTTAGTTTGTTTGAGTACATTATAGATTCTGGATTTTAGACCTTTGTTGGATGCATAGTTTGCAAATATTTTCAACCATTCTGTAGGTGATCTCCTTCCTTTGTTGAAAGTTTCTTTTGCTGTGCAGAAGATCTTTAGTTTAAGTACCATTTGTCAATTTTTACTTTTGTTGAAGTTGTTTTTGGTGTTTTTGTCATAAAATCTTTACCAGTTTCTATTTACAGAATAGTATTGCTTATGTTGTCTTCCAGGGTTTTTATAGTTTTGGGTTTTACACTTAACTCTATAATCTATCTTGAGTTGACTTTTGTATATAATATAAGGAAGGGATCCTGTTTCAATCTTTTGCATATGGCTAGCCAGTTATCCCAGCACTATTTATTGAATAGGGAATCCTTTCCCCATTGCTTGTTTTTGTTGGCTTTGTCAAAGATCAGATGGTTGTAGGTGTACAGTATTATTTCTAGGCTCTCTATTCTGTTCCATTGGTCTGTGTGTCTGTCTTTGTACCAGTACCATGCTGTTTTGGTTACTGTAGCCTTGTAGTACAGTTTTAAATGGGGTAATGTGATGTCTCCCACTTTGCTCTTTTTGCTTAGGATTGCCTCTGTTATTCAGGCTCTGTTTTGGTTCCATATGAATTTTTAAATAGTTTTTTCTAATTCTGTGAAGAATGTCACTGGTGTTTGATAGGAATAGCATTGAATCTAAAAATGGCTTTGGTCAGTATGGCCATTTTAACAACATTGATTCTTCCTATCCAGGAACATGGAATGCTTTTCCATTTGTTTATGTCATCTTTGATTTCTTTGAGCAGTGTTTTGTAATTCTTCTTGTAGAGATTTTTTTGCCTCTCTGGTTAGCCGTATTCTTAGGTATTTTATTATTTTTTGTGGCTATAGGGAATGGGATTATGTTCTTGGTTTGGCTCTCAGCTTGGATGTTGTTTGTGTAAAGAAATGCTATTGACTTTTCTACATTGATTTTGTGTCCTGAAAGTTTTCTGAAGTTCGTTATTGGATCTAGGAGCTTTCAGGCAGAGACCAAGAGGTTTTCTAGGTATAGAATAATGTCATCTGCACTCAAAGATAGTTTGACTTCCTCTCTTCCTATTTAGATGCCTTTTGTTTCTTCCCCTTGCCTGATTGCTCAGTCTAGGACTTCTAGTACTATATTGAATAAGAGCGGTGAGAATGGGCATACTTCCTTGTCTTGTTCCAGCTTTCAAGGGGAATACTTCCAGGTTTTGCCCATTCAGTATGTTGGCTGTGGGTTTGTCATAGATTGGCTCTTATTATTTTGAGGTATGGTCCTCCAATGCCTAGTTTGTTGATGGTTTTAAATATGAAAGATGTTGAATCTTATCAAAAGTCTTTTCTGCATGTATTGAGATGATCACGTGGTTTTTGTTTTTAGTTCTGTTTATGTGATGAAACACATTTATTGATTTGTGTATGTTGAACCAACCTTGCATCCCAGGGATAAAACCTACTTGATCATGGTGGCCTAGCTTTCTAATGTATTGCTGCTAGATATGGTTTACTAGTATTTTGTTGAGAATTTTTGAATCTATGTTTATCAAGGATATAGGTCTACAGTTTTCTATTTTAGTTGTGTATCTGGCAGGTTTTGCTATCAGGAAGATACTGGCCTCATAGAATGAGTTATATATGAGAGACATATTCCAAGTATATAATTTCCTTTCTGACTCTCAGGGCCTCAGCGAGCACCATCTTCTGAGGGTCTGATCAGTTGACATGAAGTCGTTCATAACGTTGCATCAGATTTCAGACTGCTTCTGAACTGGGCCCCTCAAAATGGAACTTTAAAAACGCCTTCTTTTAGTGAGCCCAATTATGCAAACGTTTATTTTTAGGACTTTGATTAATGGTATTTTCTATTACTTCTTTTACCATTCTATTATTTAAGTTTGTGGAATAACATTCATTTCTCCAAAATATAGAACATTCAATTTAGGTATGTGACCACCAGATGTCATAGTATAGCTTGATTTCTGACAAGAGTCACATTTATGAGTAGACCATGAGCAGTTCTAAAGAAAAAAAAAAAGATAAAACCCTTTATTAAAACACTTAAGCTGAAGTAAATAAATATTCCATACCCATTAAAGAATAGAGTTTTGGAAGTAATCATTGAGACGGTCTTCTACTTATTGCTAGAGGATCCAAGATGGCTTTACTAAATCTCAGAACATCTCATTTTTTCCTGGGGTTTACATGTAATTCACATAAAAACTCTTCGAGCTGAGAATGTATGTTTCTCTTCTCAGTAACATGTTCTGTTGAAGGTCTTATTTGTAAAATCTCAGCCTTATTTAGATTTTGTTTATCCAACCATTATTTAAGCTTAGCATAAATCATTAAAACAGACACATTAAATGATTTTCAACTTAAGGTTTTTGACTGGTTTCATTGCCAATGAGATTTTTAGTTTGTGTTTTATTGATGATAATTTTTTTAAAAATAGCTCAACATTGCTAGGAGAGTACTGTTCCCAAAGAAGGACTTAATCTTTTAAAATTACATTGATTTCTGACAAGGAACAAGAGTCAGTTTCATATTTTGATTGATTTCATTAATTCAACTTTTTCAGTAAGTTCTTATTGTCAGAGGTGCTTGGATAATAATCCTCACTTTACCATTTTTGGACTTACTTTTCCTCTACTTTGCAACCACTGTGTTGTTTTCCCTAGTGTGTTTGTTTTTCTTTTTCAGTTTTCCAGCTGCTTCTCTCTTCTTTCTCCTATTATTTCTGCTCTGTTCCTGCCTTCCCCTTCCACAGATGCCTAGACAGGCTCTAGCTAGCCAGTTAGTTTACAATGGTTCGTCTTCCCATGACCCCCACTCTCACAACATAATTCCACCTCACACACAGCTTCAAGCCACTCTCTGCATTATTCTGCAGAGATCTGTGTTCTCCTTTTTCTTATCTGATGTACAATAACAAAATGGCAGTAAAAGCATGTTGGCTTTTTAATCTTTTATGTTTTTAATTAAATTCAAAAGTAAATAATGATATCTATCTATCTATCTATCTATCTATCTATCTATCTATCTATCTTCTATCTATCTTCTATCTATTTATAGCCAAAGGATGGCTGCTTTCCATTTAAAAGAGATTTAAGAAAAAAAGAAGAAAAGTAACTGAAAGCAGCTTTCTACCTAAGTGATGAATCTTTTCCTTGCTCTATAAATATCTGGGACTTGAATTAAAAGGAGTGAGCTGCTCTTTCTGGATGTTGATGATTCTCAGAGTGGAATCTTATCGACTTATTGTTTGAAAAACAAGCTTCTCATATCCTCCAAAAGTAGTTTAAGTGTATGTATGGGGCTGTCTGGGTGTGTGTTATTACATTAGCCAGCGGATGGCATGGTTTTACTGATGGTATAAAGAGACCACAACATGTCTCTCTGAAGGAAATTTATCATCATTGTTCAGGTTAATGTTTTTAATATCAGAATATTTGCTATTGCCAGTGAGGTAGTGTTTAAATAAATCAATAGTGCCACTTTATTATGCAATTGTAATAAAGTCTAGGCCTTCACATGTCCCTTGAGTTTAAGTTCAGCTCTCGGTGTTGGCTTTAAGCAATTTCACTGCCTTCCTCCTTTTCTGGATTGATTGGAATAAATAAATGGTGTAGTCTTTGGTAGGTAGGGAGGGTTGTCCTGGGAGCTTCATGCTTGTGTGATGATGCCCCTTTTGCCATCACTGGCTGGGATTCCTTTTTGTCCTCAATGAATTAGACACTCAGGCAAAATTGTCTAAGTGATCCAAACTTTTCCAGAGCCAAGAGAAGGTCAGGGAAGCACTTGAGCAAATCCCCATGCTCACCTTCCTTGGAGGTTTAGATCCATGTACACTTTTCAGTCATTAAAAAGTATTCCTAATTTTTTTTTGAGGTTTGCATAAAGGCTAGAAGTTCTCACTAGGGTTTACCTGGAAGAGGTAATGGCTTAAGAAATTAGGTGTATCAGTCCTGTTTGTATTGTGAGGATTAATTGCCTTAGTATCCAAAGGTACAGATAAAAATAAAAGCCATAAGTTTTGCATGCATCAGGATGCAAGCAGTTTTCTCACGAAGATCAATACCCTCCATAGAGGACTATTAATAGGAAAGTTCTGAGGACTTTCATCTACAAAGCAATCTGTGAGGCTAATCATAACCCTGAGCTGAGGTGCATTCCCAGTTTAACATAACCAATTAGAAGTCATGGAATAGAAGAATTAAATGGATTGAATTTGCTCATCATGCCATTCCTTACCTTTGGAGTGTGCTGGGCTCTCTGGAGGTTAGAAAGATATTCTGATAACAAAACCCCTCATTGAAATACCTTCAGAAAGGAAATAGGCCCACCTTTCCCATTTATGTGACAGTTGGGAAACATATACCACTTTACCAGTAGTCATCTCTCATAAAATGATGTCACTCTGGATATGACCTCTAGATTAGTGGTGTGTCAGGCAACTATTTTTCTTAAAACTCCAGTGAATAGCTCCTGAAAAAGGATTTCATACTGATAAAAAATAAGTGGACTAATGGTCCACTTACTGTATTTTATGAGTCAGATTTATGAAAACCCAGCTTTTGGGAAATTGGGTTGGTTAATTTTATGTATCAACTTGACTGGGTCATGGGGTGCCCAGACATTCAGTCAAATATTATTATTTAATTAATTTAAATAATTATTATTATGGGCGTGCTTTTGGATGAGATTAAGATTTAAATCTTAATTAAGTAGAGCACATTAAGTAAAGCAGATTACTCATCCCTAATGTGGATGGGCCTCATGTAGTCAGTTGAAGGCCTGAATAGAACAAAGAGCTGACCCTTTCCTGAGTAAGAGAGAATTCCTCGTGCCAAACTACCTTTGAACTGGGTCATTGGCTTTTTTCTATTTGAACTGAGACATCAGCTCTTCCTAGGACCGAAACTAAGCAAATAGATCTCTTGATACTTAGGCCTTTGAACTCAGACTGGTTCTACAACATTAGCTCTTCTGGGTTCCCGGGTCTGACTTATCTTGCAGATCTTGGGACTTGTCAGTCTCCATAATTGTAAGAGCCAATTCTTTATAATAATCTTTTTCTTTCTGTATATACATTCTATTGGTTCTGTTTCTCTGGAGAATCTTGACTAATACAGCAATTAATCTGGTTTCCATTAAGATGGGTTAACCTCCTTTTAATCATATTTATATATTTCTGCCTTGAGTCCTAGATGAAGACGTTTTCTGAATATTGTACAGGAAGAACGTTACTAATACGTTATCTATGGCCTCGGTCCTGATTGATACTCTTCCTTCAGATGTGCAGAAGCTCATGAAAAAAGCCACTGCATTTGAGGCGTCAGGGTGGACAGTGTGAGGAAAGGGACTAAGTGTCCGTCTATTGTGCTAGGGCCTGAAAATGATCATCTGCCACTTGGGCTTTGTGGTAGGAATAGAAAAAGGAAAAGAAAGAGGAAGGGGAGAAGGAAGAATAAAGGAGGTAGAGGAGTTGGGGGCCTAGGACGGTTTGTACTTGTTTAGAAGGGGGATTGGAAGTGGGGTTTAAGGCCTTCAGAAAGCTTCAAGAGCTGTTTCTCCCATGTTGCTGCCATATCTCTTTTTGACAATTTCCTTTTTACTCTCAGCCTTAGGGAGCCATTGTAGCCTGAAAATAGCCGTGAATGTTCAATTTCTGCTATGCCTGTTCCTCAACCTCTCACTAGGTGGCAGATATTAAATCAGGAAAGGCGAAAGACCTCTGCAAAAGATAACGTCTCTGGATTTTGACCTTTGTAATTTCAATAAGTTTCCTAGTTTCCAGGAGAGGAGACCTTAATCTATGGAACTCATCCACATCATAATCTCCTCACATATTCTGGGGTTATTTGAGTTGTTTCTTCCTCCTCAACCTTTACAAGGAGATCCCTCTCAAAACAAGCTCACAGTTATTAGTCCTGCCTACACACAACAAGCACCAAGCGTGAAAACAGCCTTAAACAACAACAACAACAAAAGATGTGCCTACATTATATCTTCACTCTTTCAAACAGGAAGAAGAGAAATGAGTTACAAGAGAATTTGCGTTTATCAGTCTGGAAACCGTGGTCTGTGGGCGGGGGCTACTGCTTCAGCCTTGCCTGACTATTCATCAACTGAGCAGGAAGCCGCTCTCAGGAGAGAGGCCTCAGCCTGCAGTGGCCTGAGGCTGAGTGGGCAGGGTGGAAGGCACAACAGGAACAGCAGGAAATCCCTTTTAAATTCTGGAGATTTGAAGCCGGGCACGGTGGCTCACGCTTGTAATCCCAGCACTTCAGAAGGCCAAGGGGGGCAGATTCCTTGAGGTCAGGAGTTCGAGGCCAGCCTGGCCAACATGAAGAAACCCCATCTCTATGAAAAATACGAAAATTAGCCCGGTGTGGTGGCATGTGCCTGTAATCCCAGCTACCCCGGAGGCTGAGGCAGGAGAATCTCTGGAACCCGGGAGGTAGAGGTTGAAGTGAGCCAAAATAGTGCCACTGTCCTCCAGCCTGGGTGACAGAGCAAGACTCCATCTCAAAAATAAGTAAATTCTGGAGATTTGAGTAAACATCTGTTAGCTGGCAATAAACAGTGGGATACCCAGTGGGGAGAATCTTCTTATCTTCATGCCAGTCTGTCGTTTTTCATACAGGGTCGCCTGCAGTGATATTCAAAGTTATGAACAAAGGCTCACTCATGAATGAATAAGAAAAAACAGGCATCCTAGGGCATGGGAACCTGGCTTTCTTGTGGAGTATGGTCTTTTCTAGCAATTCTCCATCCAAACTAATCCTTGCATGGCTTCCCGTTAATGTCCAGTATTGCTGTCTTTTTTCCCAGCCCTGGCCATTTCGTTCAGGGAGCTCTGGATAAAAAGATGCCCTAGGCTTATCGAATAATGCTGCTCATTCTCCCCAGTACCATGGACTGCTCTAGCAGGCATCCTGCTTCTATAGAAGGACACTAGACAACATACACCTGCTGGGCAGAGACAGTAATGCAACAGCACAGTGTTTAAGAACTGTATTTTTCAGCAGGCTCTGGAGGGCTTTTTAAAGCCCACTTGACAGCTCTTTAAAATGGGCTTAGTATAGCATCTCTCAGGGTTGTGGTAAAGGATCCTTCACATGGCTTCATGCTGATTTTCATTTTGCCTAGAGATAGGAACTTTTCTTTCAATTCTTTTCTTTCTCTTTCCTACCTACTTGCTGGCCTCCGCTCCAATTTAAAGCCCATGTGTTTTCAAATTTCCAGTGTAGAAAGTCACGTAACATGTCTAGCAAAAAAAACAAAAAATAAAAAATAAAAAAAACAACAACACCTCAATTCGTGGGAGCTACTGTCAAGAGATCTCGAGTAAGTCCAAAAATTGGCATTTTTATTATAATAGGAACATGGATAATGTTGATATAGGGAGTTCTTCCTCAGCCTGTATTCTAAGAGCACTACTTTAGACTTTGTTGCTCAAATTTAATGGGTTATCAGTGCTTGTATAACATATGAATACATTTTTAGCTTTACAGCTTTTATGTACTTTTTTAAATTTCAGGATTTAAAAGCCAAAAAAAAAAAACAAATTAAATGCAGAATGCCAAAAAACTGTGCCACTATCTTATCACTATATTTGAGTAAACTTTTAAGACTCAAATATACGTATCTAAATATTGCTTCCTAGTCAAAATAAAAGCAGATATTTCTATTAAGACTAAATTTAAGAAAAGCTTTAGAGAAAAGGTAAATTGTATCATGTTTCTCCTCCTATTGAAATCTTACAGAAATAAAGTATATTTGTTAATAGTCAAGATGAAAATGAAATTCTTAAAAACTAAGTCAGACTTTCTTCTCCAACCTATAAGGTTTTCATCTCTTTGTGCTTCTGTCTTTCTGTATCTTTGTCTCTCTTTGATTTTAATTCAATGTGAAAGGAAGCTATTTGCTTTTGTTGGATCAGATTTTTAGCATTCACAGCATAAATGAGTCCCACAGTGGAGTTTATTTTCAGTGACACTTTGAATATCAAATTATTAGTTTGCCCCAACAGATGAAAGGACAAATTTGCTTTTATTCTGGCTGAAAAATGGAGAAATTCCTGGAAAATTAGAAATTGATTAAACTTACTTTCACATGTAAATGAAAGTTTGCAAGTCAAGTGGCACTTTAAATACTCTGAAGATTTTGCATATCTTGGGGGAAACTGGTGACCTATTTATTGGTAATGTGAGGACCAATTTGCTAACATGAATAACTGTTCCCCAATTTAGCTGATGCATAAATCTGGTTATCTGCATATTGTGCTCCACTAAACTCAGGTGCATGTGCCCTGGATTAATAACCCATGGCCATGAGCAAATGAGACAGAAACAAGCCTGGCTTGCCTAGAGAATAGGAAGAAGATGGATCTTACTGGAGTGTATGGGGAAGGGGAAGAAAAATGAAATATTGAATGTTGAGTGTATACTATCTTATTTAAACATCAATTGGCTACCAGGCAAGTGTTATTATTATCCTCAATCTACGGAAATAAAAGAATTGAGTTCAATTATCTTTCCTGAGATAGTAGGTAGCAGAGCTGGGATTCAAGTCCAGATCTGATTCAGATCCCTATGGTCTTTCCATTATCCAGTGGCTACTTCCTACATGTTGAAGGATTTCTTATAGGATTTAGAACAAGTAGACTGACTTTTCTCATCTTGTCATATTGGGGAACCTGCCCCGATAGTCACGTAGGTTCTTTTCTATTTTCCCTAAGCATCACCTGGTTTGAGAAATAAAGGGGCAGAGTACAAAAGAGAGAAATTTTAAAGCTGGGTGTCCAGGGGAGACATCACATGTTGATAGGTTCCGTGATGCCCCACAAACCACAAAACCAGCAAGTTTTTATTAGGGACTTTCAAAAGGGGAGGGAGTGTACAAATAGGGTGTGTGTCACAAAGATCATATACTTCACAAGGTAATAGAATATCACAAGGCAAATGGAGACAGGACGAGATCACAAGACCACAGGACTGGGGCGAAATTAAACTTGCTAATGAAGTTTCAGGCATCATTGTCATTGGTAACATCTTATCAGGAGACAGGGTTTTGAGAGCAACCAGTCTGAACAAAATTTATTAGGCGGGAATTTCCTCTTCCTAATAAGCCTGGGAGTGCTATGGGAGACTGGGGTTTATTTCACCCCTACAGTTTCAACCGTAGAAGATGGCCACACCCAAGGGGGCCATTTATAGTCCCACCCTTAGGGGCATATCCTCTTTCTCAGGGATGTTCCTTGCTGAGAAAAAGAATTCAGCGATATTTCTCCCATTTGCTTTTGAAAGAAGAGAAATATGGCTCTGTTCCACTGGCTCACTGGCGGTCAGAGTTTAAGGTTATCTCTCTTACTCCTTGAACAATTGCTGTTATCCTGTTCTTTTTTCAAGGCGCCCAGATTTCATATTGTTCAAACACACATGCTCTACAATTTGTGCAGTTAATGCAATTATTACAGGGTCCTGAGGTGACATACATCCTCCTCAGCTGACAGGATTAAGAGATTAAAGTAAAGATGGGCATATAAAATCACAAGGGTATTGACTGGGGAAGTGATAAGTGTCCATGAAATCTTTGCAGTTTGTGTTTAGAGATTGCAATAAAGACAGGCATAGGAAATTATAAAAGTATTAATTTGGGGAACTAATAAATGTCCATGAAATCTTCACAATCCACGTTCTTCTGCCATGGCTTCAGCCGGTCCCTTCGTTTGTGGTTCCTGACTTCCTGCAACATTGTCGTATAGTCAGACACATTTAGTCTCTAACTTAAATAATGTATAAGTCTGTTTCAACAGCATTCATTAGCAAATCTTGTTAGCTCTGGAAATCACCTATTTCTTTCCACCAAATTATTTAGGCAACCAGACCTTGTGCACAAAAAATTGAAAGTGACCCAGAGTGGTTGTATATGCTGCCATTTATTACTCTGCCTTAAAGTAGCTGACAACTGTCAGTGGTGTAACTGCATACCACATATGGTCTGTATTTATTTTAATAGATTATGAGGTATAACTGGCATACAATAAGCTTCACATATTTAAATTGTGCAATTTGATAAGTTTTGAAACACATATACAATACACACACACACACGCTTTTGAAATCATCATCATAATCAAGATAATAAACACCTCTAGCCACCTTGACATCCTACACAACCATGGATTTGTTTTCTGTTAGTATAGAATAGTTTTGTATTTTCTAGACTTTTATATGTACTCTTTTTTGTCTGGCTTCTTTAACTCAGAGTAATGTTTTTGAGATTAATCCATGTTGTATCAATCATCCACTTGCATCAATAGTTCCTTTCCCTTTTATTGCTAAATATTCTATAACATGTATATACCAAAACTGTTTTCCCATTTACTGGTTGATGTACATTTTGGGTTGTTTCTAGTTTTTGATTCTAACAAATAAAGCTGCCATGAACATTTGTTGACAGGTCTTTGTATGCACATATTATTTCATTCACTACTACTGCATACCTAGAAGTGAAATAGCTGGGTAATGTAATAGGCATATTAATCTTTTTAAGAAACTTCCAAAATTTTTCCAAAATGGTGGTACCATTTTACATTCATATTGATAGTATATGAGTTTTCAAATTGCTCCATATCTTCACCAAATCTTGATGATGTCAGTCTTTTAAAATTTTTGACTTTTTAAAATGTATGTAGCAGTATCTCATTGTAGTTTAAATTTGCACTTCCCTAATGACTAATGACATTGAATATCTTTTCATGTGTTATTTGTTATTTAAATATCTTTGGTGATAGGCTGGTTCAAAACTTTTGCCCCCTTTTTAAAATTGGGTAATTTATTTTCTTATTATTGTATTTTTGAGAATGATTTGTATATTCTATATGCAAAGCTCCTAGATATGCGACTTGCAAATATTTTTTCAATGTGTTGTTTGTCTTTTTATTCTCTTAAAAGTATTTTTAATACACCTAAGTTCTTAATCTTGATGAAGTTTGATATCAATTGTTTTCCATTCCAGCTAATGCTTTCAGTGTTGTATTTAGGCAATATTTGTCTAGCTCAAGTTCACAATGATTTCCTCCCATTTTTTAGTAGTTTTATAGATTCAGATTTTACATTTTGTCTATGAACTCTTTTGAGTTAATAGTTGCATATGATATAAATACAGAACCAAGTTCTTGATTGTTAATAGGTTTACCTCCCTATATCCAGTTGTGTAGCACCATTCATTAAAGAAACTATTTTTTTCTTTCTATTACTTTTGCACATTTTCCAAAAATCAATTGATAATAAATGTGTCTATTTCTGAACACTCTATTATGTTCCCTTTATGTATTTGTCCATTTTAATAGCAATACCATACTGTCTTGATTACTATAGGTTTATAATAAGTCTTGAAATCAGGTTAAGTCCTCCAAGTTTCCTCCTTTTCTTTTCAAAGTTGTTGTAGCTTTGGTACATTATTTGCATTACTATATGGATTTTAGAATCAGTGTATTAATTTCTACAAAAAGCCTATTAGGATTTTTATTGCAATTGTATTGGATTTATTGATCATCTTAAGGAGAACTAGCATCATTAGAATACTCATTCTTCTGGTCCATGAAAATGGTAGATCTCTCCCTTTTTAAAAGCTTTTTAAAACATGTGTCAGCAATGTTTTATAGTTTTCAGTGTAAGGATTGCACAACTGTTGTCAGATATATCTCTAAGTATTTTCTATTTTTAATGTCATTATAAAAAATATTGTTTTTTATTTCAACTTCAAGTTCTTTTTTGCTAGTAAGTAGAAATACAGTTGACTTTTATGTATTATGAGACTTGACAAACTCACTGATTACTTTCAGTATCTCTTTTAAAATTCCACAGGCTTTTCTACATAGATGATTATGTCTTATGTGAATAAAAACTGTAAATAAAGACAGTTTTACCTTTTCCCACAATCTGGGTGCCTATTTATTTTTATTGCCTAGTTGAACTCAGGTTAGGACAGCTAGTACAATGTTGAATATGACAATAGACATCCTTGCCTTGTTCCTGATATTAGAAGAAAGGCATTGAGTCTTTGCCGTTAGGTATGATGTTGGATGTAGATTTTTTTGTGATTGTTCCTTATCAGGCTGCAGAAGTTTGCTTCCATTGCTAGTATGCTGAACATTTTTTATCAGCAATGGCTGTTGGATTTTTGTCAAGTGCTTTTTTACATATATTGGGATGTCATATGTTTGTTTGATTTTTAGTCTATTAATATAGTAAATTACACTAATTGATTTTTTTTTATTTGTTAAAGCATACTTATGGACGGGCATGGTGGCTCATGCCTGTAATCCCAGCACTTTGGGAGGCCGAGGTGGGCAGATCACGAGGTTAAGAGATCAAGTCCATCCTGTCCAACATGGTGAAATCCCGTCTCTACTAAAAATACAAAAATTAGTTGGGCGTGGTGGTAGGTGCCTGTAGTCCCAGTTACTTGGGAGTCTGAGGCAGGAGAATTGCTTGAACCCCGGAGGTGAAGGTTGCAGTAAACTGAGATCGCGCCACTGCACTCCAGC
Organism: Pan troglodytes; assembly: GCF_028858775.2. Classification (NCBI taxonomy): domain Eukaryota; kingdom Metazoa; phylum Chordata; class Mammalia; order Primates; family Hominidae; genus Pan; species Pan troglodytes. Next base: position 71,185,429 of record NC_072402.2, read on the forward strand.
CTGGAGACAGAGTGAGACTCCGTCTCAAAAAAACAAACAAACAAAAAAACACAAAAAACATACTAACATCCCTAGATTCTTTCTCTCTTCTTTCCTCCCTTCCTAATATCCCTTACACCAGTAGGGTGAGCAGCTGACTTGGAAGCTAAGTCAGAAGTCCTGGGGGAACTTTTAATTCTGCCACTTAATAACCATGACCTTGAGCTCTTCACTAAACTTCTCTGACATTTACTCTTCTTATACTTAAAATAGGAATTATTATGTCTACTTGAAAGCATTATTGGGTACACTAATTAAGAATATGTTTTTAAGAGCCATCAGTAAACTGTAATATATATGTTCTATATGTTGAAGGTTCAAGCATTCATGCTGAGGAGTTTTCCATGACAGCAAAATATCAACAAGTGCAACATAAAAACCAAAGTTATCATTTGGCAAAAAGCCTCCTTTGCCACCAAAACAATCCTCTATGCCACGTCATATTATCTTCCCAACATCTTTGGGAGATGAGCTTAGTTTGGCTAGTTTTAAAGGTGAAGAAGCTGAATCACAGATAAGCATAGGTTGAGTTTATGTTGTTGTCTTTGAAAATGGTCATAAAAATATAGATGGGAACATTAGACTTTATTTTTCTTCCCGACAATATCATGCCAGAAAAAAACATCTCATTCTGATAATTTAGTTGTATGATTTAACTCCTCATCTCCTATCCCTCCTGGGTTTTCAGTGTTGCATTTCCTTTCACATTTGAAAGGGAAGATTCCTATGAGCTGCACACACAAAGTCTTTCACAGAACAAGCAGACATAGAATGTGGATGATTTTTGATTTCTATTTAAGGAGAAGACAGCCAGTTCATTTTCTTCCTGCCTCACCTTGGCAAAACTGATTAAGTTTGTTTAAAATACTGCCAAATGTTTGATCTTTTAATTAACATTTCCTATATATATAGCAATCTTCTCATAGAACCTCAAAAGAAATTCATAGTCATTATTAGTTAATATGCTCAGTGTCCCTGTGAGACAGGAACAGGACAGGTGGTGTTATCTGCCTCATTCACATGAGAGAACTGGAAGTCAATGTGATGCCTCCAGGCTGTTCCAAAGGGGCCTGGGTGATTCAGGAGCAGATCTCAGTTGTTTACTCAGGATCAGTACTCTCACCAGTATAATTTTTAGCTGGAAAAAATTTATTTAGGCCCAAGTACAGGAATAGCAGGAATAAATAGAAAATCTATTTAGGCCCCAATACAGCAATATTTATACTGCTGAAGCCAAAATTTACAGTTTCTTGTTGACTGATATTAACTCTTCCTTTTACTCAAACAAGGCTTTCTGGATTTTTAAACACTTTGTCATCCATGCATGTATCCATCTGCCATCTACCCATTCATCCATCCATGTATCCATTCTCAACAAAGGACCCACAGGCACTATCCTAAATCCTACAGCCACAAAGTTGAAAAAGATTTAGTCCTTTCCCTATACACTGGAGACAGACAATAGCATGTTCTTCAAAATAAGGCAAATTCTATGACAGATGTATGCACATGAAATAATATCATAAATAAAAAGGTGGAAGTTTTCAATTCTATCTGGGGTCCTTTAGAGAGAAAATACATTGTATATTCACAATAGAGCAACTCACGGAATTTAAAGCCCAAGCAGATGTTTTAAATTATGATACCATCATGCTTTAGAGCGATGCTTTTCAGACTTCTATGTGCATGAGAATCACCTAGAAGGCTTGTTGAAACGTGGATTCCTTGGCTCCCATCTCCAGCAACTCTGATTCATGAGTCTAGGGTGAATGTATTTTTAGCAAGCTCCTAGCTGATGCTGATGTTGCAGGTGCATGGGCCACATTTTAAGAACCACTGCTTTAGAGGCAGACATATCCTTTGAAATCACTTTTTTAGCCAGGTAATTCCCTGGATCATTTTTTTAGGACTTTACATAGAATCTAAGAATGGCAGAGATCAATGAATAAAAATTCTCATTTTATAGAAGAGGCAAGTGTGATCCAGAAATTTTTAGTGATTTGCACATTGCCTGGTTAGTCATCAGCAAAGTTGATTTGACACTGCTTTTTAAACAGTGGTTTCTAGTAATTTTACCTCATAGAGCTAGCTGATCCTCTCAATCTACCAGTTACAGGTTTTTGCCACTCTTAAGGGTATTGATGTACTGATGGAAAATGGCTTGTGAGGTGGGTGGGGGCATCTGTACAGAGACAAACTGCAAAGCAAACACTAGGATGCAGGCAGAGCACCTGCTTCCATGGCAAGAACTTCGAGCAGGTCTATTTGTCTCAATTGTAGTAGCTTTATAGGAAGCTGGTTAGTGAAGCAGCTGTTTATAAATCTGAAGCCACCTTCCGTGGTCCTCTATTTCAATGGGTATTTATTGTTCATGAACTTTTATGCTTATTGAGGAGTTTATACAGGCATACCTCATTTTATTTTGCTTTGCTTTATTGTACTTTGCAGGTACTGTGCTTTTTGCAAATTGAAGTTTGTGGCAATCCTGGGACAAACAAATCCATTTTTCCAACAGCATGTGCCTACTTTGTGTTTCTGTGTCACCTTGTGGTAATTATAGCAATATTTCAAACTTTTTAAACACTCCTATATCTATTATGGTGATCTGTGATTTGTGATCTTTGATGTTACTATTGTAACTCTTTTTGGGCACCACAAATAGTGCCCATAGAAGATGGCAAATTAAATCAATAAATGTTGTGTGTTCTGACTGTTGTATCAACAGGCTGTTCCACCATCTCTCCCTTATTCTTGGGCTTCTCTATTCCCTGAGATACTAAATATTAAAATTAGGCCAATTAATAACTCTACAATGGCTTCTAAGTGTTCAAGTGAAAGGAAGAGTTGCACATCTTTTACTTTAAATAAAAAACTAGAAATAATTAAGCTAACTGAGGAAGGCATATCAAAAGATGAGACAGACCAAATTCTAGGCCTCTTGTGCCAAATAGCCAAGTTGTGAATGCAAAGGAAAAGTTCTTGAAGGATATTAAAAGTGCTACTCCAGTAAGCACACAAATGATAAAAAGGCAAAACAGCTTTATTGCCAATATGGAGAAAGTTTCCATGTTCTGGAGAGAAGATCAAGCTAGACACAATATTTACATAAGCTAAAGCCTAATCCAGAGAAAGACCCTAACTCTCTTTAATTCTATGAAAGCTTAGAGAGTTAAGGAAGCTGAAGAAGAAACATTTTAAGCTAGTAGAGTTTGGTTTGTGAGGTTTAAGGAAAGAAGTTGTCTCCATATCATAAAAGCATAAGATGAAGCAGAATTTTCTGCTGTAGAAACTGCAGCAATTATTCAGAAGGTCTATGTAAGAACATTAATGAAGATGTCTAGACTCAACAACAGATTTTCAATGGAGACAAAACAGCTTTATATTGGAAGAAGGTACCATGTAGGACTTTCATAGCTAAAGAGGAGAAATCAATATCTGGCTTCAAAGTGTCTAAGGACAGGTTGACTCTTCTGCTAGAAGCGAAGGCAGCTGGTGACGATAACTTGAAGCCAACACCCATGTATCATTCCAAGAATGCTAGGGCCCTTAAGAATTATGCTAAATCTACTCAGCCTGTGCTGTAAAATTGGAATCATAAAGTCTGGATGACAGAACATATGTTTACATCATGGTTTGCTGTATATTTTAAAGCCACTGTTGAGACTTGCTTTAAAAATATGACTGCCCATTGACAATGCACGTAGTGACCCAAGAGCTCTGATGGAGGTGTGCAAGGAAATTAATGCCTTTGTGCCTGTTAACACAACTTTCATTCTGTAGCCCCTGGATCAATCAGTAATTTCAGCTTTCAAATCTTATTATTTAAGAAAGATATATTTTGTAAACTATACCTGTCATAGATATATAGATCCTCTGATGAATTTAGGCAAAATTAATTGAAAATCTTCTAAAAAGAATTCACCATTCTAGGTGCCATTAAGAATATTCATAACTCATGGGAAGAAGTAAAAATGTTAACAGTAACAGGAGATTGGAAGAAGTTGGTTTCAAACCTCATGGATGATTTTGTGGGGTTCAAGACTTCGGTGAAACTGGAAGGAACTAACTGCAGATGTGGTAGAAATAATAAGAGAACTAGAATTAGAAGTGGTAAGCTGATGATATGACTAAAGTATTTTAATCTCAATAAAACTTTAACAAATGAGAAGTTGCTTTTTTTTTTTTTTTTTTTTAAATGGAGTCTTGCTCTGTCACCCAGGCTGGAGTGCAGTGGCGCAAGCTCGGCTAACTGTAAGCTCTGCCTCCCGGGTTCACGCCATTCTCCTGCCTCAGCCTCCCAAGTAGCTGGGACTACAGGCACCCACTACCATGCCCGGCTAAGGTTTTGCATTTTTAGTAGAGACGGGGTTTCTCCGTATTAGCCAGGATGGTCTCGATCTCCTGACCTTGTGATCCGCCCTCCTCGGCCTCCCAAAGTGCTGGGATTACAGGCATGATGAATCACCGTGCCCGGCTGAGAAGCTGCTTTTTATGGATGAACAAAGAAAGTGTTTTATTGAGATGGAACCTACTCTTGGTGAAGATACTGTGAACGTTGTTTAAATGACAACAAATAATTTAAAATATTATATAAACTTAGTTGTAAAGTCTTATCAGGGTTGGAGAGGATTGACTTGAATTCTGAAAGAAGTTCTACTTTGGGTAGAACCGCAATACATGCTACAGAAATTTTTTTGTGATAGGAAGAGTTAATTGATATGGCAATGTTATTATTGTCTTATTTTAAGAAATTGCCACAGTCACTCCAGCCTTCAGCAACCACCAACCTGATCAGTCAGCAATCAACATCAAGGTAAGACACTCCATCAGCAAAGATCTCAACTCACTGAAGGCTTAGATTATTGTTAACATTTTTTGGCAATAAAGTATTTTAATTAAGATATGTACATTGTTTTTTCAGCAGTAATACTACTGCACACTTACTAGACTACAGAATAGAGTAAAAATAACTTTTATATGTACTGGGAAACCAAAAAATTTGTGCGACTTGCTTTATTGTGTTATTTGCTTTATTGCAGTGGTCTGAAACCAAACCTGCAGTGTCTCTGAGGTATGCATGTAGATATAGCAACTTTTGCTTATTTTGACTTGGGATTGGATGAGTGGGGAAGACAGCAGGGAAGGACTGAACTAATAGATTTCTAGGTTTCTGTCACTTTAGCTTTGTGGTGCTGCTTTTAATGTCCATCAATTGTTCAGGTGACCAATCTTATATCTCTCATCTGGGAATGCAGCTCTGGCACCTCTCAAGGAGGCTTTGATCTGAGGGCTCCTTAAAGTCTGGACTTTTCCTTCTTTGTGTATCCCCAGGGCCTCACACAATGGCTAGCATACAGTTGAGCCTCAGGAAATGTTTGCTGAATGGATGAATAAACTGTGAATGTATAAATGCCCCCTCTCAGAATTGTACTGGCTTTTCCCAAAAGCAGCAAAACCAGGCTAAGGGCTGGCCTGAGGCAAAACCATAAAACTGACAAGGGTTCTTTAGCACTTACACACAACAAATCATTTTGGGGCACTCCAGCCCTTTCTAACCTTCAGGCACATAGCACCTCATTGTGGAGCTCTACTGATCAAGGCTTGTTCAGGGAACATTCTATTTATCTCTTTTTATTCTTTTAGGGTGTACATCATATTTATTTAATTAATTAATTGCATTTTTTGGCATCTTAACCATTTTGAAGTGTATAGTTCAGTAATGTAAAATATATTCATACTGTTGTGAAACAGATCTCCAGAACTTTTTTATCTTGCAAATCTGAAACTCTATATTAATTAAACGACTCCTCTTTTTCTTCTCCCCTAAAACCCTGGTAACCACCATTCTTTTTTCTGTTTCTATGAATTTGACTACTTTAGATGCCTCATAATAGTAGAATTATACAGTATTTGCATTTTAGTGACTGGCTTATTTCACTTAGCAAATGATAATTACTCAGCAACATGGATACCTTCAAGATTAATCCATGTTTTACCTTGTGACAAAATTTTTGCCTTTTTTACGACTGAATAATACTCCACTACATGTATATACCACATATTGTTTATTCATTCATCTGTTGATAGACATTTGGATTACTCACACCTCTTTGCCTATTGTGAATAGTGATGTTACAAATGTGGGTGTGTGTGGTTCCATAATACGGTATTTTTATTTTATCTTTTCTGTGTTTAGATATGTTTAGATACACAAATACTTATTACCATTGTGTTACAATTGCCTATAGTATTTAGTATAGTAACATGCCATAGCCTAGGTTTGTAGCCTAGGAGCAGTAGGCTATACCTTAAAGTCTAGTTGTGTAGTAGGCTATATCATCTGGGTTTGTGTAAGTATAGTATATTCTATGATGTTCACTCAATGACAGAATCACCTAATAATGCATTTCTCAGAAGTATCCCTATCATTAAGAGACACATGACTGTAACTCTCTGAGATCCTGCTTTTAATTCTTTTGACTATATACCCAGAAGTGGAATTCCTGGATCATATGGTAATTCTATTTTTAATTTTTTGAGGAACCATACTGTTTTCCGTAGCAATTACACCATTTTACAATGCCACCCACTGTGCAACTAAGTTTCCAGTTTCTCTACATCCTCTCTAACACTGTCATTTTCTGATTTTTGATAGTAGGCATTCTAATGGGTATGAGGTGATATATCATTATGGTTTTCATTTGCATTCCTCTCATGATTAGTTATGTTAAGCATCTTTTTATATGCTTGTTGGCCATTTGTATCTCAATCATCTTTGGAGAAATGTCTATTCAGATTCTTTGCCCATTTTAAAAATTGGGTTATTTGATTTTTTCATTCTTGAGTTATAGGAAATCTTTATGTATTTTGGATATTAACTTCTATCAGATACATGATTTGCAAATATTTTCTCCTATTTCATAGATTGCACTTTCACTCTGTTGATTGTGTTCTTTGATGCTCAAAAGCTTTAAAGTTTGATGTAGTCTTATTGGTTTATTTTTGCTTTTGTAGCCTATGCTTTTGGCATCATATTCAGGAAATCATTGTCAAGTACAATGTTATGAGACTTTTCCTCTATATTTTCTTCTAGTATAGTTTTAGGTCTTTAATCTTTTTGAGTTAAATTTTGTATGGACTATAAGGTAAGGGTCCAACTTCATTCTTTTGCATGTGGATATCCAGTTTTACCAACACTCTCTGTAGAAAATCCATCTTTTTTTCCACTGAGTAATCTTGTTATTTTCATCAAATATCACTTGATTGTGTACATGAGGGTTTATTTCTGGGCTCCCTATTTTATTCTTTTGGTCTACTTGTCTGTCTTTATGCCAGTACAACAGTTTTAAATGTTGTAATTTTGAAATTATGAAGTATATGTCCGCCAACTTTGTTCTTCCTTTTCCCAATTGTTTTGGTTATTTGGGGTTCCCGAAAATTTCATATGAATTTTAGGAGGAATTTTTCTATATCTGCAAAAAATGCTGTTGAGATTTTGGTAGGGGTTGGGTTGAATCTGTAGATTGCTTTGGGTAGTATGGACGTGCTAACAATACTAAGTTTTACAATCCATGAGTATGGGATGTCTTTCCATTTACTTGAGTCTTCTTTACTTTCTTTCAGCATTGTTTTATAGTTTTCAGTGTACACACTTTCATGTTCTGAGTTAGGTTTGTATCTAAGTATTTTATTCTTTTGGATGCTATTTTGGCATATGTATCTTTATGCTCTGGATTTTTCATCTTGCTACAAATGGCTTAATGATGTATCACATTATCCCTTCAATGAATTAGCCCCATTGAGGGAACAGAATTCTTCATCATAGGGAAAACATAAAGTCCTTTATGAAGATGTGTGGATCCTGGAGTTTCAGGCAATGTGACAGCTGTGGGAGACTCTAGAAATTACTCCATATAGGCCTCCTATTCCCTTATGTCTTGGTTAGCCCAGTCAGTGAATATGTGATGGATTTTTTTGTTTTTGGTCATCTCTACTTCAGACTCCCTATATAATTTTATTATTTTATATGAACTTCAATATAATCCCCTTCAGATTATTTATGAAATAGCTTCCAAAGGAACATACTAACTCTGAAACATTCTGTGCATAGGGCAGCTATTAGCAAGGTCCTGGTCGATGTGGCATGAATTATAAGTGTGGTGGCACCTGTGCCTTGGATGGTAAAATTAGAGTAGATACTGGGGGTTATCTTGTTTTTTCATTATTGATAACTAAATGTAGTTAACTAGAGCTTGGGTTACCCCAATCCCAAAGGCTAATAGGCTACTGAACTTCATGTACAAAAGGATTGTCCTTCTGAATAAGAATTCCCCATTTTTAATGCTTCCTGAGTCACATCAGAATTTCCATGGCACCCTAGTCCCTAGCCTGTCCTTAAAGTATACAATTCGTTGATACACAAAATCTTCCTGGGTGAAACAAGACTGGTAAGTATGTCAATGGAATGGAAGGGAGTAATACCAGTAGATGGTGTAATATGTGTGAATCCCATCATGAGCACACTCTTGCATGAGTCTCCCACCCAATTTCTTTCATTAGTACTTGTAGCTTCCCTCCACGAATACTGTATTATGTAATGCATGAAACAAAGATGATGTTATTTATATTCTCCAACATCCCACTCCCCAAATAATATATATGATAATTAGAAAACCACCTGCCAAACAATAATTTTGCAGACTGTCTATTGATACTTAGAATTCCCATAGGAAGCCTCAGTCTTTGAGTGTTATTTGTCTGATTCCTAATTGCTCAAGACAGGACAGATTATTTCTCTTTCCCAGGTGTCACTTTGGAAGACCTGGCTGCAAATGCTTCTTTCTCTGAGTATGCATGACTCACCTAGCCTGTGACTCTGACAAGTGGACCACTCAATCCTTTTATAAGAGTATACTGCATTCTCAAAAGTAAGGCACAACTGTCAGATGCAGCACAGCCATGTTGTGGAATCTTCTTCTGGGGGAAATAAAGGAGTCTCCATCTCCTTTGTTTTCTCTCTTTGTCTTAGCTGGAGAAAAGAAGAATTCTAAATCTGCAGAAGCTTCAGTTAAAATTCCAGAATGAGGTGTTATGTATTTAATGGAACCTGAGTTAGGCTGGATCTGAGATTTGGTTGGTTTGGTCTAATGTGAGGAATAACATACCCTTTTCCTCCCCCTCAGGCAAATATCTATGTGAATGCATTGATTTTTCATGAGGGGGTACTAAGAAGCTCATGGGCAAGGGATTTTGAAGCAAGACTCAGAGAAGAACAGACATGACTGACCAGCTGTGGTGGGAGTTACAAAGATAATAAAAACCAGACTTCAGGATGAAAATAGAAGGACAAGTCATCCTAAAGGGAAAGAAGTTTACCCCGAGGAGAGAGTCTTAGCAACAAGACTTCAAGTCTGGAGAGGTGTGTTGATTCTGGCTAGAGAGCATGCAGCTGTTACTTCACCTCAGTTCAGCCAGGGAGAAAATGCCCAAGGAGAAAATGGGTCATATACCCATTGGAACTCTGTAACATTTTCGATTTTAAACTCTGTGGTCAGATTGCTTTCACACAGAGTGCAATATGGAAGAAGGGAACTGCTCTCAGTTTTCAAGAGTTCTTGTGTCCAGATAAAGGGGCAGAGATTTACATTTTATGAGAAACAGTGGTGGTGAAGGCAGTACCAATCTTTCACAAAATGCTGAGCTTTGGTTGTGGTGACTTGAGGAGACAGGGGTCAGTGGTCAGTGAAGGTGACATAGCTTTTCTGAAAGCAACACTTCTGAAGTGCTGTTGAGAATTATGGCTGTAGATTCCTGGATGAGCTGGCTGTGAAAGTGGAAACATCAGCAAATACTCAACCCAATTATCACTGTGGCAGTGGGGGCCCAGAGCTACACTTTGGCAGAAGCAGAGAGAACAATTATGTCAATAAAGCAGCAGTGCCTGAGCTGGAATAACAGAAGAAGGGGAGGGGAAGCCTGGATGGTTTTATAGATGTGTGTACCATGTTCCTGCAAAGACCTAAAATTAGTTCATAAACAGTAAGACATAGTTGGCAAGATTTAAATAATGATGCTAATATGAACCAAGTTTATTCATTAATTCTGCAAATGCATATTATCTACTATATGCCTGACTGTGTTAAGCCCCAGATATAGGGACAAAAATAAGTCATAGTCCCTGCCTTCAAGTAGCTTACACTGTAATAGGCAAGAAAGACACTTAAGTAAGTCAGTTGTCTCAACAGATACACACATGCATACACATCAAAATAATTCATCTGTTCAATAAATACCAAATGAGAATCTGTTTTTGTGCGAGACACATTATACCTCATGCTGTGCTTATATATACTTGCGTATACTTGTAAAGTCATGAGATCTGGATATTCAGGTTACAAATGCTCTTTAAGGGTTACACATTTTTCTTTTTTCTTCCCAAAGTCTATTTTAATACTGTAGCACACAGTCTACTCCTGTGGTTGCTGTCCTCCAGTTGGAGCTCTTGAAGCTGGCAGGGCACAGGACAGGTACCTGGGGGCAGAACTTCCTCTAATCATGACAACATGAGAAGTTGAAATCCAGACTGAAAGTTCCTGCAAAATCTTTGATTGAACTAGAACAAGGGACCAGACTCATCCAGGAGCTAGTAGAAAATTATAAACATGCCTTTGAGGTAGAAACATTGTATTAACATTGCCTCTGACTTTCAGAATGCCTAACAATCCCATGTGGAACTGGTTAGCAGTGGTATGTGGGCTCTGTACATGACAGTGGAGGGCACAGGGTGAGGAATAAGTTGCTATTTCACATTTCTTGTCCATGATGTTTTTTAAAGGGTTCCTGCCATGATGGATTATTGGAAACAGTGTCTTAAATTAAGACTTAAAGGTTCTATTTCTTTAAATTATCATTAGGGAGATAAAATAGAAAAAATAAATGGCACCGAGTAGCCAGATGGATTCAGAAATTAGCCATCTACCATTGGAAACGGAGATTTAGGACAGTGATGTGCTTTACATCTTTTGGGTCCTGCATGCTGGCTAAGATTGTGGAAATAGACAGGCACTTAGGACAAGGACATGTTCTTATTCTAGACATTTAGGGTCTGCAGGAATAAGAATTTCATCTGTGCTCTGTTAAAGACCATTGAATATTTTATATGCAGTTGATAAATCAATAAAAAGTTGTAGAGTTACTGTACAGTGAAGGGAGTATGGGATTTGGAGTTCAAAGACATGCATTTGTGTTCTGGTTCACATGACCTTGGTCAGTTCCCTAACCTTTTTTAGGCTTTAGTTTCTGGTTATAAAACAAAGATAAAGACTAGTTGTAATAATACCAAATCTACATACACCACAGGTCTGCTGTGAGGCTCAGATGAGATAACATCTATGAAAATGTTTTGGAAATACAAATGCTGGTTTATTATTTTGGGGTATCTGGTCTTGCAAAGCATGGGAAATAAATGCAAAATATGGTCAGTGTCTGTACAAAGCTTATAATTTAATTGAGATGACAAGATTTATTCTTATGAAAAATCAAGGCACTCTGAGAACTGTCTGTGGAGAGTATTAATTAGAGGAGGCTTTATATAAAAGAAATAGAAAATGAGCAATGCTCCAAAATGGGCATGCAATGAAGCCTCCATGTATTTGCATCAAATAATTTTGTTCATTTTAATATTTTTGTTCTTTTTTTTCCTAATGTTTCTAGACCCTGAGCTCCTCCAGGGCAATAAGCTTATATTAGTTTATTATTTTTAACTTCAATGCCTAGCATGGTATCTGACACATATTAGACATTCAGTAAACACAGAGTGACTGAGTGACTAAGAAAATAAATGGAATTAATCTAGTTGACCAGCATGGTAATGCTACCCATATCTATTTGTGCTTCGGACTTTAACTGTGTGTGTTTGTTTCAACTGATACATTTCCTAACCACTAAGTGCTTGCTGGAGGGTAGGGAGCAGAATACAGAGGCAGTACAGTCCCAGCAGAGATGTATTGTAGACAATGGAAATGACTTAAAAGAGCTGATTTTAAATATTCAGGAATTTTGTAAGCCAGTGGCTAAAGCTGGCTGTTAGCTTGAAATCAGCCACTGTGGGAATATTTACACCATGGAAATTGGAAGGCAGTACAAATCAGGACTTTTCTCTCTTCCAGAGAGATGCTCTATGAGCATATCCACTGACTCCTAGACATAATATGTGTCCGTGTGTGTGCTTATGAGAGATTGGGTGAAGGATGGGGGAAAAGTGTAAAAGGATGCATGATCCCCTATTTCCTAGAGAAAAAACTTGTAAATTGGGCTTTTAAGTACAAACAATTAGTAACAAAATTCTTAAACATAAGTCATAGTTTAATTTGTTCTCATAAAGCATAGAAATTGTAAATTTCTAATGAAATAATTTAAAATATAAATGCCACATTTCAGTGATTTATGCTTTTATAAACATTGTAGACAAAAGACTTAGGTTTCCTGAACACAGTCTGCTTGGAGTTGAGTCTGGATTGGACAGCTATTGCTTGACTGATAAGTTCTGAAAAATGAGACCGTGATACAAATCTGCATAGGAGGACTTGGAAGACATCTTTACTTTCTCTTGCCTAGTTCTGGACTTCATTGAGGTGCTAGTTTATCACACAAACTGGGGACTTTGTTCCTCAAGGGAATGGAGAAGGTTTCCTGATTTCAAAGGAAGATTAGTACTAGTAACTAACTTTCAACTAAAAAAAAATAATCTGTTCTCCAAAGTTTCTGTCCAGGCACCAGCCCTGGTAGTTTAACTTAAGTGTTGATATTTTGAGCCTGTTGCAATTTGAACTTCAGCCTTTCCATTGTTTTGTCATTGCAGTACAGATGTCTTTCAATTATATTTCTCCCTGTGGCTTTTAGTGCATCAGGCCACTCTAGAGATTTCATGCTTCTACTTACAGAATGCGTCAAAGAAATTTCCTCAGTAACAGACACCAAAAGACAAATTTACTAATCTAAACCATAATCTGATACAAAAATATTGCCATTTATAATTCACTGGATGCTTTGGCAGCTAGTTCCCAAAGTGCCAAAAAAATCTGTCCAGCTCAGTTATCCCCTGGGGACACACAAATGCCAAGAGCCACTGCAGCTTGTTCCAAACCACTAACAGACTATAAGAAACAAAGTCAATGTAACACTTACCAAATGTAAATCCTATGCTACCAGTTCAAACCAGGGCCTAGAATATAAAATTCAAAATAAATGAAAAGGTAAATGTAAACATGAAGTAAGTCTTCGTCCAAATCCTAAATTTGTGATTTCTCCCTTTCTCCCTTTTTTTATTAGGTTACCTAAGATTTTATCTATTTTATTTTTTTTTATTTTGAAAACTAGGTCTTGAATTTATTGATTATTTAATTTTCTATTTTCTAATTCATTAATTTTTGCTACTATCTCTATTAATTTTTCTTTTTTGCTTTTAGATTTAGGGCTATTTTGTTGTCGAACTCTTATTTCACTAATTGTAGTCTATTTTCTTCATTGGTATCAGGATTTAGGAAAATGAATACAGCTTTAGTGATATTCTTTAGTTCTGTTATTGATATTTCATTCTAGGCTAATTCTGCAGTTTCAGTTTTAATTTTCTTTGACTTACAAATAAGCTTTAAAACAACAAAATGGATGAGTTTCCATCCTTCAGTAGGAATTTCCAGCTTTAACTTGAGAAAGTAGTGACAGCTGATATATATTTAGTGTTAACTATAGGCCAGGCACCTAGGCTCAGTGATTTACATGAATTATTTCAATTAACCTTCAAACCAAGCTTTTGAAATAGTTACTATTATATACCTTATTATTTATTTATCATTTTTCTAGTATTAAAAATAGAGACTGAGGCATAGAAAAGTTAAAAGACTTGACCAAGGTGCAAACTAGCAAGTGGCAGAGCTGAGATTGAAACCCAGTCATTCTGAGCACAGAGGTGGGTTTTTTGACCTTGTGGCACGATGAGAGTGTCTGTTGTCCTGATTCACTAGTTATGGAGCTGGCTAACTTCTTCGTTGGAGGGACTCAACATTGCTGCTTGGGCTGACATCTGTGCAATGTCTCTTTCAGATGTAAGTGGCATTCCAAATTAGTAGGGAGAAAGAATGCTTCTTGAATCATTTCACCCAAATGATTCTCCACTTAGATTTATTAATCACTATGAGCCTGTGATTACACGGTTTCCTGCCAAGTGCTACATAAAGCTATTAGCTGACATGGTCTTTGTTTTGGAGAGCCACGTCATCTGTATGTATATCCATTGGTACATTAATTGTGGTAGCATTCAACTTGTGGAAAGGGCATTGATAAGCATCTTTTGCAGTGGTTTTCAAACTTGGCTGCACATCAGAATCACCTGGGGAACTTTAAAAATTTTCAATGCCCAAATCTCATCACACACCAATTAATTCACAGATCTCTAGAGGTGGTACCTTGCCATCAGCTGGTATTTCAAAATTTGATGTTTTTGATAATGACAGTGTCTTTTCTTTTGTTTTTGAAAAACAAATATTGTCATCCAACTGTTTGATCAGCAAATATTTATTTTTAAAATAAATTTTCTCTTACCCACAATGTGAGTTGTGTATTCTCATTGTATAAATTTTCAAAAATAATAGCAAAAAAACTCTAAGCCACCAAAATATCAAATAGAGAAGTAATGGTTAAATGAAGTTGTTTCGTGTAGTATTTGCATATAACCTACACACATTCTCCCATGTACTTTAAATAATCTCTAGATTACTTGTAATACTTAGTACAATATAAATGCAATGTATATATTTGTTATAGTGTGTTGTTTAGAGAAAAATGACAAGAAAAAAGTCTGTATATGTTCAGTACAGGTGCCATTTTAAAATATATTTTTATGAGGTTGGTTGAATACATGAATGTGGAACCTATGACTATGAAAGACCAACTGAAGATACAGTCATTCTCTGAAGGGCTTCCTTATTAGGCCAATGTTGACCATATAACTGCTTAAGTTTACAGTTATTTACTGTGACAAGTGCCAAAGATAATATTGTGAACTAAAAGAATATATTGTAGGAGAACTTTTTCCAGTGTTCTAGTAAGAAAACTTTCCCTAAGAAATTTAAAAGTTGAGTTGAGAACTGAGATTTGCAGAATGAAGAACAGAAATGAACTAGGGAATGGTGGATGAGGAAAGGCCTTGGATACAAAGGTAACAGCATGAGAAAAGGCCATGGCGGGAGTGAGAGCATAGCTCCTTCTACCACTAATGACCAGGGTATCTGAAGTGTAGTGGGTGGGGTAGTCTGTAGACCTTGGCAGGGACCGGCTTCTTCATTAATTGATTGCAAGGCATGTTAAAAAATACTTTGTTCTTTATTTTAAGAACAATGGGAAACAAAGGATTTGTGGCAGAGTTGTGGCATGATTAGGGTTGTGCTTTGAGAAAATCTCTTTGTTTGCCAGGTGGAGGACAGACTGGAGTGGGCAAAAGGCAAATGAGGAGACCATGTAGAGAGAGTTGATAGATGGTAATGTCTTAGACTAAGATGGTAGCAAGGGAATTAGAGAGAAAGAACAGACAGGAAGGAGATATTTGATATTTAAGACGTAGAATTAGCAGAATTTGGTGATGAATTATATGAGGGAATTAAGGAAAGAGGGTGGTGGCCATGACAACTCCCTGTTTTCTGGCTTTCACAACTAGATACAGGGTGCTGTGTTCCTAACAGTGGAAACAAGGGTGAAGGACTACTTTGGAAGGGAAATCAAATGGATTTGGTTTTGGATAGATTGATTTTGAGGTATCTTTAAGATTTTCAAGTGGAGAATACACATTACAAAATTGGAGAGGCAAGCTAGGAGCTCAGAGGAGAGATTATCACTAGTGGTATAAATCTGAACATCACTGGTTTATGGTTGGTTATTAAAGCCTTGGCTGATAGTGGGATCTCCAGAAAAGAAAGTATAGAATAAGAAGAGAAGAGAAGAGAAGAGGCCAGGGCTGAGTTTTCAGGAATGTTTATACATGGGGCCATCTAGAGGAGGTTGAATTCACAATGGAAACTGAGGAGCACTGGCTGAAGATGTAGGAGGAAAGTTAGGAGGATACAATGTTAAGGAAGTTTACAGTAAGAATTTTTAAAAAGAAGGGGTGGTTAATAGTACAACATTCTGCTGACAATTCACCTAAAATGAAGATAAAAAATACCCATGCATTTTAGCAATGTGGAAGTAGGTCACTGAGAATCTTAGCAACAGTCTTTCTAGTGAAGGAGTGGGTGTTTGTTGAGATTAGAGTGGACTGAGGAGTGTGTGGGAAGAGAGGAGAGAGACAAGGGGGCCATTACTCTAAAAAGTTTTGCAGTGAAGGGAAGGAGACAGTGATTGCGGAGGATTATGTGGCTGAAGGAAGTATTTTAATTTTGTTTTTTAAGGTGGGATGGAGTTAAGGTTATTTGAAGATTCACAATGAGATATTCCTGAAAAGATAGGAAGAAGTAGGTCCTAACAAAATGAGGAGGAATTGGCTTAGATAGGAGGAAATACAACTTTTTTTCTAAAAAATAACAACAGCAATTAGAGAAGCACAAGTACCCATATGGTAATGCATGTTGGTTTTGTAACAAGACTTACAGGGATCTCTTGTCTATGAACATCTATGTTTCTGTAACATAGGAAACAAAGTTGTCTGTTGTGAGCATGTGGTTGTGGGTTGTGGAGTGTACACATGAGTGTATACGTGTGTGTAGGTTTGTGTTGATGAGAGGTTTAAAGAGTGAAAATTTAAAATAGTCATTATGGAGGGTGAGAGATT
This sequence comes from Pan troglodytes, assembly GCF_028858775.2. NCBI lineage: Eukaryota > Metazoa > Chordata > Mammalia > Primates > Hominidae > Pan > Pan troglodytes. The sequence goes on from NC_072402.2 coordinate 71,202,287, forward strand.
CAGTTGAATAGATAAAAACAGTGGAATTGCCAGGTAGTATTGAGGCCCAGTTGAAGTTGACTGTGAACTTATAATGGTATAAACATACTTGCTTCATGTATTTATTCATTCAACAAATATTCATTAAGTGTCATTGCTTTTTTAAGTACTGAAGATACAGCAGTGGACAAAACAAATTCTGTCATTATGGAGCCTATAATCAAGCAGAAGAAGACAGGAAAAGATCAAAGAATAAATGTAGTACATGTATTATGTTAGGTGCTGATTAGTGCAATATCATCCCAGGGGAATCAATTTAGTTGACCAGCATGGTGATGCTACCCATATCTATCTGTGTTTCAGGCTTTAATTGTGTGTGTGTTTCAACTCATAAATATCTGTTATCTAGGAAAATATCTGTTATCTAGGATAGTCAGAGAAGGAGATGTTTGGGAACAAAACTGAATAAAATGAGGTCATGAGACTTGCAGATATCAGGAAGAAGAGTATTTTGAGTAAAGAAAACAGTAAATGCAAATGCTTAAGGCAGGAAGACACTTGCTTGTTGAAGGACCAGTGATGAGGTCAGAGTGACAGCAGTGACATGAAGAGGAGATGAGGCCAGAGTGGAAACTGTCGACCAAATCACAGTGTTTCACAGCATGGAAAGGAATTTGGGTTTTAATCAAAGTAAGAAAGGCATTGGAGGGTTCTGGGCACAGGAGTGACATGACATATTTGGATGTTGGGATTTTTCTCCAGCAAAACTCAGCTGCCTTAGTGCAAACTTGGAGGAAGAGCTGGAGTTGAGGTGGCAAGCACAAAGAAAAGACAGAGAGGAATTGAGTATAGAGTTTTTGTCTTTGTTGACTCTGGAATCTAATTTGAGTCAGTAAAGTCAGTAGTCAGTAAAGTCATAAAGACAGGTAGAGACCAATGGAGAGGGGTGGGAGAGAATTGTCAATGAACTTGAAGATTCGTGAGGAAAAAGAATAGTCAAACAAACTAGCAAGACCAAAAAAAGATTGTGGTCCAGGTGTGGGAGATAATGCAGCGTCATGCAATCCTAAGGTCGATGTTGTAACTATGGATGAGAGTGATTAAGTGAGAAGGTTAAGAAAAAAAGAGGCAAAATGTTTGTGAATTCAACATATCATCTTTTAATATATAGTTAAATATAATTTTTCCATTAATCATACACTTAAAAAATAAATTCTAAAGAACTCCGGTAACCTTGACAAGAACATTACCGTAACTAGGGCAGAGCTCAAAGTCCTAGTTAGAACTCCTTAAAAGCACAGTTTTTTTTGAGTGGTACCCTGTCAAAATAACATTAATGAGGGAGGTATGTTTGGTGCTGGTGAAGTATGGGTGGGTGAATGGATACGTGGGCTCTAGGACTCTTGACACTGTTTAGGTGGCTCATAGTTGGAAATGTTTGAGAATTGATAAGTTATTTTACCACACTCATTTAATAAATAAATTCAGTGAGACCACTTAATGATTTAGATCTGGTAATTATTGATTCATCTACAGAACTTTGTCAAAATACAAACATCCAGTTCCCACCCTGAACTTAACATTTGAGAATTTTTGAGGGATAAAGTCCAAGTATATTTTTTATGTATTTATATAAATCTTCATGGATAATGTATAGCCAGAATTGAAAAACCATTGGAATAGTGTTTAATGGACAGTTATTGATTGTGCCTGCCCATATTGGTGGCCTGCTTTTGTGGTCATGGTGACCTGACCTCAGGACACCATCACGAACCCATTCCTGGCCTAGGCGCTATTGGTAAAACTGATCCCACTCACAGCCTCAAGAAAAGCAGGTTATTCCGAACTGGGTGATTTGAGGCTCACCTATTTCTTCCTATAGAGATTGTTGTAGGGATGGAGCAGGACCTAAATCAAGGTGATTATTTTCCAATCAGAGTTAATTCCAGGACTTTTGCTTCACTCATAAGATTGTGTTATTCTTGTTTCTGCTGGATTTAGACCTGGGTTGATATAAGCAAATGCTGCTGTCAGGTAGCTCACCAATGTGAAGAAAGCCTTTCTGAAAAAGGACCCAGAGAGGAAAGTGGAGGCAATGTAAAGACCCATGAGCCCTACTCACAGCGCTTGCAGCGCAGGGCTCAGCCATTTTTGACTTTGTATTACATGACTCTAGATTCCTTATTTGCTTAAGTAATTTGAGTTGGGTTTTCTGTAACTTGATCCTGCAGATTAACAATACCTACAAACTGGAGTGTTGTCTATAGGGGTGCTCAGGGGCTCGCCCACTTTCTAATACTCTCCTCACCCCAGGTCATGTGGTTTCATCTTCTCAGGTAGGCTTTTTGCCACGTTGGCTCAGGAAATTTATATTCAAAGAATCTGGCTCCCATTACAGGGAGACAAGAAAATAGAATCAGATAAAGATGAGAAGAAAATTGATTCTCTAGGGGATTACAATCTCTGGTAATCCCTCAACATGCTTAGATGGCTCAGCTCCTATTTGGGCCTGGTTAACAGTCCTAAAGAATCAAGGAACAAATGTATTCATTCAAAAAAAGCTATTTGCGATTGAGAATGCTAGAAATAATGGACTTGAACATAACGTTCTACACTCAGGTTTAAAATACGACATAAGCTAAACATAATTAATCTAAGATTTTTTTCTATGTTGGCATATTTCTTACATGGTTGTTCTTCATGCCTTTTCCCAATAGATGCCCAGTTTGATACAGTCAATAATGGTGTCTGAAATAAAGTGCTAAGTACTGCATGTTGTCACAAGATAAGGAGTCACTTTCTTTCCTAGAGTAATTTTGAAGAAATCAAGTTTTTGTTGCAGGGACTATTGAGAACTGTTATAATATTAGCTTCCACATTGAGCTCCCTGCTTCTAGTCTTTTCTTGAATGTTTAGTTCCTGAAATACTGGAAGGACTTGAATAGGAGACATGTTCAGTTTTAAGGTAATCTCATTCTATGGATCCCAAGGGTAACAGTGGAAAGTAGAATTATGCATCCTAGGTTGCCTATTGTCTTGCTATTCATCAGGCAAATAGCTTTTCATTTCCATGGAACATTGCTATCATTTTAGTGTCTGTAGGAGAAATCGCTCTAACAATTTCTGTACCTGGACAGAACACTAACAAACATTTCATGACACAAAGTCTGACTACCTCATAAATTGAAATGCTAGTCAGTGGATAAAACTTAAAAATGCAGCTCAAAAGTTTTGATATAATAAACGTTCCTTTATTTCTCTTGAAAATTGTATAATCTTATGACTTCTAGTGGAGGTATTGTTTAACTGCTTTTCTCAAATGTCATGATCATTTTAGAACACTGCATAATACCATTTGGCATCTGTTTTCTTTCATGAAACCATTTTCCCTAATAACCTAAAACTCCCTCTGAGCCACAATGTGTATTTTTTAAATATTAACATGAAACTCAATTTTAGAGAAAGAAATAGCAAAGCACAATTGCAATTCATATCCCCAAAATTTGTGCTAACTTATGTTTTTTGTTTTTTTCTTTTTTCTTATCTGTTGTGGCTTAACAGTAGAACAACAACACAAAGCAAAATCAACAATACCAATAAGGAAAACACTAAAAAATTGCTGACAGAAAAATACAAAGAATACTTACTCCCTGACTTAGTGCTAAATGTGTCCTAGTTAAGATGGTACATAGACCACTGGTGTGTGGAAACCACTTTCATTTGTCACTGTCAATGGAGTCACACAGAATTGCAGGAAATTCTAAGAGTACATCTCAGCATGCTTCAAACTGTCCTGATTTATCCTTTGTCTGTGAGCAAGGAGGCACTCTCAACTGAAAGCTCAAGGTTGTTTCCTGCACTTAAAAATCTAGTTCAAGGAAAGAATGAAGCTGTAATGCAATATTTGAAATGCAAAATCCTGGCAACGAAATCATAGTTTAAAATCCAGTTCCCTCAACATTTAGTAAGTATAGAAATTACTCTAAACACACGCACACGCTTAAATGAATATCTTTAAGAAATTAATTTCACTTTAACTAAAACTTAAACAACAAATAAATTAAGAGATAATTTTTTATAATACCAGGGTCCCAAACAAGCCTAAGCAGTGTTCTCTCTAGGTCTTAAGTATGTCTGACTTCAGCCGGAGCTCTGTAGGAATGGGATTGCCAGGGATCCATTTGTGTAAAGAACACTGGATCCCCCCTGGGGAAGCATCCATCTTAAGGAAAGGGCTAGACATTATACTCAAAAGATTATAAAAAGAATAATACCTTAGGACTGGAGGAGTAGGGGTGATTTGTACAACACAGAATTTCTCATCTAAATCGCCCTCCCAGTCAGCACTCCCTACTCCAGAAGAGTTTGAACCTCAATCTTAAAAGAGATTAAATAAAAAAATAAACAAATAGGGGTTCCAAAACGGCCGAACAGGAACAGCTCCAGTCTATAGCTCCCAGTGTGAGTGATGCAGAAGACAAGTGATTTCTGCATTTTCAACTGAGGTACCGGGTTCATCTCACTGGGGCTTGTTGGACAGTGGGTGCAGCCCACAGAGAGTGAGCCAAAGAAGAGCAGGGCGTCGCCTCACCCAGGAAGCACAAGGGGTCGGGGAATTCCCTTTCCTAGCCGAGGAAAGCCATGACAGACGGTACCTGGAAAATCAAGACACTCCCACCCTAATACTGTGCTTTTCCAATGGTCTTAGCAAACGGCACAACAGGAGATTATATCCTGCGCATGGCTCAGTGGTCCCACACCAACAGAACCTCACTCACTGCTAGCACAGCAGTCTGAGTCTGCTAGCACAAACCTCAGTAGCTGATTTGATCAAGTGGAAGAAAGGGTATCAGTGACTGAAGATCAAATGAATGAAATGAAGTGAGAAGAGAAGTTTAGAGAAAAAAGAGTAAACAGAAAAGAACAAAGCCTCCAGGAAATACGGGACTATGTGAAAAGACCAAATCTATGTTTTGATTGATGTACCTGAAAGTGACGGGGAGAATGGAACCAAGTTGGAAAACACTCTGCAGGATATTATCTAGGAGAACTTCCCCAACCTATCAAGGCAGGCCAACATTCAAATTCAGGAAATACAGAGAATGCCACAAAGATACTCCTTGAGAAGAGCAACTCAAAGACACATAATTGTCAGATTCACCAAGGTTGAAATGAGGGAAAAAAAGTTAAGGACAGCCAGAAAGAAAGGTCAGGTTACCCACAAAGGGAAGCTCATCAGACTAACAGCAGATCTCTTGGCAGAAACTCTACAAGCCAGAAGAGAGTGGGGGCCAATATTCAACATCTTAAAGAAAAGAATTTTCAACCCAGAATTTCATATCCAGCCAAACTAACCTTCATAAGTGAAGGAGAAATAAAATACTTTGCAGACAAACAAATGCTGAGAGATTTTGTCACCAACAGGCCTGCCTTACAAGAGCTCCTGAAGGAAGCACTAAACATGGAAAGGAACAACCAGTACCAGCCACTGCAAAAACATGCCAAATTGTAAAGACCATCGATGCTAGGAAGAAACTGCATGAGCTATTGAGCAAAATAACTGGTAACATCATAATGATGGGATCAAATTCACGCATAACAATATTAACCTTAAATGTAAATAGGATAAATGCTCCAATTAAAAGACACAGACTGGCAAATTGGATAGAGTCAAGACCCATCAGTGTGCTGTATTCAGGAAACCCATCTCACGTGCAGAGACACACATAGGCTCAAAATAAAGGGATGGAGGAAGATCTACCAAGCAAATGGAAAACAAAAAAAACCAGGGGTTGCAATCCTAGTCTCTGATAAAACAGACTTTAAACCAACAAAGATCAAAAGAGACAGAGAAGGTCATTACATAATGGTAAAGGGATGAATTCAACAAGAAGAGCTAACTATCCTAAATATATATGCACCCAATACAGGAGCACCCAGATTCATAAAGCAAGTCCTGAGTGACCTACAAAGCGACTTAGAGTCTCACACAATAATAATGGGAGACTTTAACATCCAACTGTCAACATTAGACAGATCAACGAGACAGAAAGTTAACAAGGATATCCAGGAATTGAACTGAGCTCTGCACCAAGTGGACCTAATAGACATCTACAGAACTCTCCACCCCAAATCAACGGAATATGCATTCTTCTCAGCACCACATCACACTTATTCCAAAATTGCCCGCATAGTGGAAGTAAAGCACTCCTCAGCAAATGTAAAAGAACAGAAATTATAACAAACTGTCTCTCAGACCACAGTGCAATCAAACTAGAACTCAGGATTAAGAAACTCACTCAAAACCACTCAACTACATGGAAACTGAACAACCTGCTCTTGAATGACTACTGGTTACATAAGGAAATGAAGGCAGAAATAAAGATGTTCTTTGAAACCAATGAGAACAAAGACACAACATACCAGAATCTCTGGGATGCATTTAAAGCAGTGTGTAGAGGGAAATTTATAGCACTAAATGCCCACAAGAGAAAGCAGAAAAGATCTAAAATTGACACCCTAACATCACAATTAAAAGAACTAGAGAAGCAAGAGCAAACACATTCAAAAGCTAGCAGAAGGCAAGAAATAACTAAGATCAGAGCAGAACTGAAGGAGATAGAGACATGAAAATTCCTTTAAAAAAATCAATGAATCCAGAAGCTGGTTTTTTGAAAAGATCAATGAAATTGATAGACCGCTAGCAAGACTAATAAAGACGAAAATAGAGAAGAATCAAATAGATGCAATAAAAAATGATAAAGGGGAGATCACCACCGATCCCACAGAAATACAAACTACCATCAGAGAATACTACAAACACCTCTACGCAAATAAACTAGAAAGTCTAGAAGAAATGGATAAATTCCTCGACACATACACCCTCCCAAGACTAAACCAGGAAGAAGTTGAATCCCTGAAGAGACCAATAACAGGCTCTGAAATTGAGGCAATAATTAATAGCCTACTGACCAAAAAAGGTCAGGACCAGACTGATTCACAGCCAAATTCTACCAGAGGTACAAAGAGGAGCTGGTACCATTCCTTCTGAAATTATTCCAATCAATAGAACAAGAGGGAATCCTCCCTAACTCATTTTATGAGGCCAGCATCATCCTGATACCAAAGCCTGGCAGAGACACTACAGAAAAAGGGAAATTTAGACCAATATCCCTGATGAATATCGATGCAAAGATCCTCAATAAAATACCGGCAAACCGAATCCAGCAGCACATCAAAAACTTATCCATCATGATCAAGTGGGCTTCACCCCTGGGATGCAAGGCTGGTTCAACATACGCAAACCAATAAATGTAATCCAGCATATAAACAGAACCAAAGACAAAAACCATATGATTATCTCAATAGATGCAGAAAAGGCCTTTGACAAAATTCAACAACCTTTCATGCTAAAAACTCTCAATAAATTAGGTATTGATGGGACGTATCTCAAAATAATAGGAGCTATTTATGACAAACCCACAACCAATATCATACTGAATGGGCAAAAACTGGAAGCATTCCCTTTGAAAACTGGCACAAGACAGGGATGCCCTCTCTCACCACTGCTATTCGACATAGCGTTGGAAGTTCTGGCCAGGGCAATCAGGCAGGCGAAAGAAATAAAGGGTATTCAATTAGGAAAAGAGGAAGTCAAATTGTCCCCGTTTGCAAATGACATGACTGTATATCTAGCAAACCCCATCGTCTCAGCCCAAAATCTCCTTAAGCTGATAAGCAACTTCAGCAAAGTCTCAGGATACAAAATCAATGTGCAAAAATCACAAGCATTCCTATACACCAATAACAGACAAACACAGAGCCAAATCATGAGTGAACTCCCATTCACAATTGCTTCAAAGAGAATAAAATACCCAGGAATCCAAGTTACAAGGGATGTGAAGGACCTCTTCGGGGAGAACTACAAACCACTGCTCAACGAAATGAAAGAGGACACAAACAAATGGAAGAACATTCCATGCTCATGGGTAGGAAGAATCAATATCGTGAAAATGGCCATGCTGCCCAAGGTAATTTATAGATTGAATGCCATCCATCCCCATCAAGCTACCAATGACTTTCTTCACAGAATTGGTAAAAACTACTTTAAAGTTCATATGGAACCAAAAAAGAGCCCACATTGCCAAGTCAATCCTAAGCCAAAAGAACAAAGCTGGAGGCATCATGCTACCTACTTAAAACTATACTACAAGGTTACAGTAACCAAAAGAGCATGGTACTGGTACCAAAACAGAGATACAGACCAATGGAACAGAACAGAGCCCTCAGAAATAATACCACAGATCTACAACCATCTGATATTTGACAAATCTGACAAAAACAAGCAATGGGGAAAGGATTCCCTATTTAATAAATGGTGCTGGGAAAACTGGCTAGCCATATGTAGAAAGCTGAAACTGGATCCCTTCCTTACACCGTATACAGAAATTAATTCAAGATGGATTAAAGACTTAAACATTAGACCTAAAACCATAAAAACCGTAGAAAAAAACCTAGGCAATACCATTCAGGACATAGGCATGGGCAAGGACTTCATGACTAAAACACAAAAGCAATGGCAACAAAAGCCAAAATTGACAAATGCAATCTAATTAAACTAAAGAGCTTCTGCACACAAAAAGAAACTACCATCAGAGTGAACAGGCAACCTAGAGAATGGGAGAAAATTTTTACAATCTATCCATCTGACAAAGGGCTAATATCCAGAATCTACAAAGAACTTAAACAAATTCACAAGAAAAAATCAAACAACCCCATCAAAAAGTGGGTGAAGGATATGAACAGACACTTCTCAAAAGAAGACATTTATGCAGCCAACAGACACATGAAAAAATGCTCACCATCACTGGCCATCAGAGAAATGCAAATCAAACCCAAAATGAGATACCATCTCAGGGTTAGAATGGCAATCATTAAAAAGTCAGGAAACAACAGGTGCTGGAGAGGATGTGGAGAAATAGGAACACTTTTACACTGTTGGTAGGACTGTAAACTAGTTCAACCATTGTGGAAGACAGTGTGGTGATTCCTCAAGGGTCTAGAACCAGAAATACCATTTGACCCAGCCATCCCATTACTGTGTATATACCCAAAGGAAAATAAATCATGCTGCTATAAAGATGCATGCACACATATGTTTATTGCGGCACTGTTCACAATAGCAAGGACTTGGAACCAACACAAATGTCCATCAATGATAGACTGGATTAAGAAAATGTGGCACGTATACACCATGGAATACTATGTAACCATAAAAAATGATGAGTTCATAACCTTTGTAGGGACATGGATGAAGCTGGAAACCATAATTCTGAGCAAAGTATGGCAAGGACAGAAAGCCAAACACCACTTGTTCTCACTCACAGGTGGGAATTGAACAATGAGAACACTCAGACACAGGGTGGGGAACACCACACACCGGGGCCTGTCTTGTGATGGGGGGCTGGGGAAAGGATAGCATTAGGAGATATACCTAACGTAAATGACAAGTTAATGGGTGCAGCACACCAACATGGCACATGTATACATATGTAACAAACCTGCAGGTTGTGCACATGTACCCTAGAACTTAAAATATAATAAAAAAAGAAAAAATAATAATAAACAAATAAAAACATGATTTTGTAGTCCTCTCAGTGAATTATGAAGAGATCATGAACCTGACGGTATTACTTTGTAGCTTATGTTATGAATTTAGCCAAAATAGGAGAAGGAGACTTTATTTGAAATTACTGTGGATTACTGCTGTGGAATATTCAAATATAGAATAGGCAGAGTAGCTTGAACCATCGATTGAACCGGTCACCATCTGGAGTGAAAAAGGACAAGGCCTCACCACTTGGAAGACATCAGTGTCTCTCAGTGGGAGTTGAGAGGAGAAAAATGGCAAGTTCAGTAAGTGTGTATAAGAATCTGATTATCTAAAACGGAACCAGCAGTGTTCATAAATAGGTAGGGAATTCCATTGGCAAAAGTGCAGGAAGAGGAATTACTGTTTTGTGACCCTATTGGTACATTGCTTTCCCCTCAAGGCCAAAGTGGCTTCGGAAACATGCCTACCTTTTCATTATAAAAGGAGTCTTCATTTTAATAAAAGATTCATCTCAGAGTTATTTAGAACAGTGACACTATAATTGCTTTTACCAAAAAGTTTGAGCTAGAGACAATTTTTCCAGAACTTATCTCCATGAATGAGGACATTTTGCACTTTCGATTGTCATGGCAATCATCCACGGGAAAAAAAGATTGGAAACTAGTGACTTTTATTTGAAGATTACTACACTGAGTAAAAAGTAATTTTGCTAGAAATAAAAATGGACACATACATGCCTCTTCTCTTCCTATATCTGAAAGTGTCTGGGTAGCATACTTGTGGATACCAGAGCATGAATGAAGCATCACTTCATAATTTACATAATGAAGAAATCAACTACTAAGAGAATAACTTTTTGAGAATAATTTAATAGAAATGGTGCATGAAGGTAGCTGCCCAATTTTTATAATGGTGTCAATATAGAATATTAAATTTTTTATGTGTGCCTTTTCACAGAGGACTCAATTTTTGTTTGATATAATTTGCTAACTTTCTCACTATTAATTAAAAAGGTTTTAGTGTTAAACTGGAGACTAATAAGTTCATCTGATCAGAGTTGTTTAAATTATCATATATTATTTCTCTTCTTAAGTGTTTATGATCCTGTTCATGAAAATTTTTAAAAAGGGAAGGTTCCAAATGGCTTAACAAATGAGAAAATAACTAAAGGTGGGAAAATAGAGCTAGAAGATAGCAGAGGTGGACATTCAGTCCATTACTTATATACGTTAGGTCAAGACTACCATGTTGCAACTTGATTTTCATTTCTCCTATTTGTACCATCCTCATTTCCTGCCTTGTTCTGGATTAATTTTACTTAATTATGTATATTGGCTTTTTAGTCCTGCCCTTTTGATTAGTTTTTATTTTTCCACAGAGATTACAATGTATATTCTTAACTTATAACAGTCTACATTGGATTTTATCATTTCACAAAATAAGAACCTGAAAACAATAGAATGCCATTATATCTCCTTCCCTTTGTGCTATTATTGTCACAAATTTTACTTCCACAAATGTTAAAACTCCAAAATCCACAGTTAACTTTTTTTCCATGAGCAGCTAATGGTCTTTAAAAAAATTGTACACATATTCCCAAATATTTACTTTTCCCTGTGACTCTGAATTAGTGCTAATTATTTCGGAATCCCGAAAGACTACTATGATTCATTAGTAAAAATGGAGAGTGACAATTATTACTGTTTTTCTTTTGAATATGTGTCTTTTTACTTTGGGCGAGTTTTAAGATTTTCTTCTTTACCTTTTTTTAACCCTTGATTTTTTAGTAGATTGATTATAATGTTTCTATATGTGTTCCCTTTTTTGAATCTATGAGTTAATGTCTTACTGATTCTGAAAAATCCTTTAACATAATCTATATATATATACGTATATGTATATATATATATAATATTTTTTTTCTTTTTTTTTTTTTTCGAGACGGAGTCTCCCTCTGTCGCCCAGGCTGGAGTGCAGTGGCGTGATCTCAGCTCACTGCAAGCTCTGCCTCCCGGGTTCACGCCATTCTCCTGCCTCAGCCTCCCGAGTAGCTAGGACTACAGGCGCCCACCACCACGTCCTGCTAATTTTTTGTATTTTTAGTAGAGATAGGGTTTCACCATGTTAGCCAGGATCATCTCGATCTCCTGACCTCATGATCCGCCTGCCTCCCAAAGTGCTGGGATTACAGGCGTGAGCCACTGCGCCCGGCCGATCTATTTATATATTTTGTTTGCCTCATTCCCTCTCTCTCTTTCAATGTGTGTATGCATACATGCATGTACATATGTATGTATATGTATTTATATATACAGTTGTCCTTCCATATTCATGGATTCTGCATCCATGGATTTCATAAACCAAAGATTGAAAATATTTTTTTTTAAAAATTGCATCTGTGCTAAACACGTACGGACTTCTTTTCTTGCCATTATTCCCTAAAGAGTATAACAATGATTTAGACAGCATTTACAGTATTTTAGGTATTATAAATAATTTAGTGATTTAAAGTATACAAAAGAATGTATGTAGGTTATATGCAAACACCACAGCATTTTGTAACAGGGACTTAAAGATTTCTAGATTTTAGTATCCACAAGAGGTCCTGGAGCCAATCCTCCACAGATGGTGAGGATGAACTGTGTATGTAAAATATGTGCGTTTTTATGTATATATATTACATTTTTTGGTGGTTCTGTTTGGATAATTTCTATTGACTTATCTGAGTTTACTGATCTTTTCTTCTGCTCTGTTATGTCTGTCATTGACCCTATTATATGAATTCTTCATAGGGTATATTATACTCTCAGTTCCAGAAATTTCCCTTTGTTTACTTCTTAATTTTTTTTATTTCTCCGCTGAGATTCATTATCTTTTTTACTCATGGTATCTACCTTTTAATCTTATTTCTGCAACATATTTATAATAGGTATTTTTAAGTTCTTGTTTTCTAATTCTTGCACCTGGATTTTCTGTGAGTCTACTTCACTGAACAGTTTTTCTCTTCTGCTGGATGGTATATTCCTACTTTGGCTTATATGAAAATTATTTTGATATGTTAGATATTGTGTATAAAAAAGTAGAGATTGAAATAAATAGTATTTAGCTCCAGAAAGTGTACAATGTTTCATCTGTCAGGGGTTAGGAGCTGATTTCTTCTCATTATGAATTAACCTAGGTCAGGATTGGGCTGTATTTAATTTCAGTTCACCACCAGTTACAAATGCCCTCAGAGCAGATTTAGGTTACTTCTTCCAGCAAGGCTTGAGTTTTAGGCACTTTGAGACTACACTTAACTCAACTTTTCTGCCCAGCCTGCAGTATCCTGTACCATGGAATATAGCCAGTGGTGTGCTGGTAAATGCTTAATAAACTGTCCTAAAAAGAAAGTCTGATTTGCAGCATCTGCTGATGTCTGTAGTATGAATGCTGCCACCATGTGCAGTTTCAGTCTACTGACATGTTACTGAATGCAGACTCAGGAAGAGACATACATAATTGGTTCTCATGCACTGGTACGGGCTTCATCAATCACTGGATATTCCTTTTTGCTTAACAGCTCCTGCAAGCAGCCACACACTCAGTAAAAAAAAGAAATCCGTTGGGGAAACAATGGGCAAGGTGAGCTAGTTCTGTCTGGGGCTTCAGTGTCTCATCTATAGCATATCCCACAGGGTTATTAAATTTTAGCTGGTTTCTTCAGGTTGGGGCAAATTCTCCTGGTGTGTGGTGGGCTTACTTCTCAGTGCCCTGTGACCCCAAGAAATGAAAAACCTTCCAGACTGTGCTCACGTAGGGATTGTCCCTCTCTGGGTTTTGGTCACTGAGGTGTCTGTGCGTCTTTATCTCTCTGATGAATTTTTAAAAATATGATTTATAGTTTATTCAGTATTTTCTTAAATTTCTATATTATAGCGAGATTATTTCTTGTTGATGATGACGAACAATATGTCAGAAATTTTCAGCAAATTGGTCTAATGTTTTTCTGTTTATAGTAATTAAAGGAGGTTATATATGGTTTTGACATTCAATACAAAGTGAACATTTAATTTTTCATTCATTAATTCACTATTCATTTTCCAATATATATTGATTAAACCTTGGATCTATATACTCATCATTAGTAAATGTGTAGAATTTAGTCACGAATTCTTTATTTCACAACTAAGCTTAAACATACCATGTAGTGAAACAAAATAACCTAACTGAAAGGTAGCATAGTAAGGAATTCTTGTTTAAAATAAATAAAGAAATAAAAATGTATACATGTACACAGTTTGAAGATAAAAATGGTTGTTTACCTTACAAGGTCTTGTATGAAAAACAGTAGATCCCACTGTTACCCTGACTTCCTGCTGCTCAGAGACAATTAAACTTTCTGATCATTATTTATTTATTGTAATTTCTCTAAAGAACATGCTTTATATTGGTACTTCTTGGTTTTCCACTTTTAGAATTTATCTACTATCTTCCCACTCGGAAGATTTGCTCTTTTCTATTGTTCTGTTTACTACATGTACTAATTTCTTGTGTTTTTCTGAGTAACTCTTTAAAAAAAATCCAGTCACTTTGTCTTTTAAGGAGAGTTTAGTGTATTTATATTTACTATGATAACAAATATATTTGATTTATTTATATCATTTTATTTTGTTCTTTTATCGTTCTACATTTTCTGTTTCTCTGCCCTCCCTCATTTCTTGCGTCTTTTTGGATTAGATATTTCGTTTTTCTCATGATGCTTTCCACCTCCTCTGCTAGTTTGAACATTATTAAATCTGTGGCAGAGACAATGCTGTGTTCAAGTCCTATCTTACATTCCTCTTTCTGGGTGCCCAGAAACACTGTTTCTTTATCTTTCTTATAGTTATATTGGGAAGTTTCAGGCCCATAAACTGGCAAATAAAATTGTTGTCTACTTTCTAGAAGTTGCTCTAGGTATTTTAGAACAAATAATTTAACAAGTCTGGAATTAATAGCTCTTGCCACCTCAAAAATAATTCAGTAATCTTTGACTGTTCTAATTCCAGACACCTTCTTCCCTGCCCCCCCAATTTAAATGCTAACTTAACCCAATATTTCAATTTTTGCTTTCTTTTTGTTTAACCAGGTTAATTTCTATTATTCTTTTCCTATATAGTCAATGTTTGTTTAGATCCCCACATATCTACTCATCATCTTTATTTTTTTCCCCACATCTTCTACTTAGTATGAGGTTATGATGGTTAATTTTATGTGTTAACTTCACTGGGCCAAAGTCTGCCCATATATTTGGTCAGAAATGATTCTGGGTGTTTCTTTGAGGATGTTTTGAATGAGATTAATATTTAAATTGGCAGACTAAGTAAAGCAGATTGTTCATCCTAATTTTGGTGAACCTCAGCCTATCAGTTGAAGGCCTAAATAGAACAAAAAGTCTGACCATTCCCCAAGCAAGAGGGAATGCATCTTGCTAGACTGCTTTCAAACAGACTGGTTTTTGTCATGCCTCTGGACTTCAACTGAAACTTCAGTTCTCCCTGGGTTTCATGCCTATCGGCTGTTCTGGAATGTGACCATTGGCTCTCCTGTTGGTTGTTGGCCTTCACAATTACTTGAGCCAATTCCTCATAATAAATCTCTCTCTCTCTCTCTTTCTTTCTCTGGAAAGATGGACAGATAAATAGGTAGAGATAGATATATAGAGATAGATAGATTGATAGATAGATGATAGATAGAGATATAAATAGTGAAGTTTATTTTTAGCTATCAGGCTGACTGGATTAAGAGATCCCTATATAGCTGATCAAGCATTATTTCTAGGTGTATCTGTGAGAGTGTTTCCAGAGGATATTGGCACATGCGATGCCATACTGAGTGGGAAAGATCTGTCCTCAATGTGGGCAGGCACCATCCAGTTGGCTGGCAGCCTGGATAGAGTAAAAGCCAGAGGAAGGCTGGGTGCAGTGGTTCATGCCTGTAATCTCAACATTTTGGGAGGCTGGGTGGGTGGATCACTTGAGATCAGGAGTTCGAGACCAGCCTGGCCAACATAGTGAAACCCCACCTCTACTAAAAATACAAAAATTAGCTGGCATGGTGGTGTGCGCCTGTAATCCCAGCTACTGGGGAGGCTGAGGTCTTGGGATTATTTGGATGCCAGAGGCAGTGGATGTAGTGAGCTGAGATCACGCCACTGTACTCTAGTCTGGGTGACAGAGGGAGACTACATCTCAAAACAAACAAACAAACAAAACAAAACAAAACAAAATAAAACAAAGCAAAACACTAAAAGGCAGAGGAAAGGAAGTTTTTTTTCTCTTGCCCTCGGATATCAGAACACCATTCCCTCTGGCCTTTTGGACTCCAAGACATGCACTGGTATCCCCCTGGGTTCACGGTCCCTCAGCCTCAGGCTGAAACTTATACAACTGGCTGGCTTACCTAGTTCGGAGGCTTTTGGACTTGGACTGAGCCACACTACTGACATCCCTGGGTATCCAGCTTGTAGATGGCCTGCCCTGGGATTTCTCAGTCTCCAGAATTGCATGAGCCAATTATCCTAATAAATCTCCTATCTATCTATCTATCTATCTAGCTAGCTAGCTAGCTAGCTAGCTATCTATCATCTATCTCTATCTTCTATTTATCTCCTATGAGTTCTCTCTCCCTTAATAACCCTGACTAATACACACACACACACACACACACACACACACACACACACACACACACAGTTGATTCTGTTTTTCTGGAAAATCCCTGAGTAATACACATAAGATTTTTTTTTTTCTGACTGAAATACACATATTAAGCTTTTATTAGAGATTGTCTTTTTGCAGCAAACTCAGTTATTTTAATTGAATATACCTTATATATTGTAATTTGTGAAAGATAGTGTCACTCTAATTCATGAGAAATAGTATCACTTGAAAGATAATTTCAATATAGACTTATAGGTGACTAAAACTGCCTACTCAAGCCTGGGCAATGGCAGACACCCCTCCCCCCCCGCTATGCTCCAGTGTCTCAGGTCATTCTCAGACTGCTGCACTAGCAGCGAGAATTTCAAGCCAATGGATCTTAGCTTGATGGGCTCTATGGGCATAGGACCCACCGAGCCAAGCACCGGAGGGAATCTCCTGGTCTGTCGGTTGCAAAGACAGTGGGAAAAGTGCTGTCTCTGGGCAGAAGTGTACCATTCCTCCCAGTACAGGCTCTTATGGCTTCCTTTGGCTAGGAAAGGGAAATACCCTGACCCCTTGTGCTTCCTGGGTGAGGCGATGCCCCATCCTGCTTCAGCTCACCCTCTGTGGGCTGCACCCACTGTCCAACCAGTCCCAATGAGATGAACCAGGTACCTCAGTTGAAAATGCAGAAATCACCCATCTTCTGTGTCGTTCTTGCTGGGAGCTGCAGACCAGAGGTGTTCCTATTCTGCCATCTTGCCAGAATCCTAAATTTTCAAGCTTATAAAAGATATGATTTTATCATCTTCTGGCCTCTGTTAGTTTATTATGAAGTCAGCTGTTACACTAATCGTAATTTCCCCTTTAGATCATCTCTCTGTGATGTTCTGTGGTTTGTTCATAATGTTTCTTGGCATGGTTGTTTTTATTTGCTTGGGATTTTTTTTTTTGCTTTAATGTTTTTCAACAATTCTAGAAAATTCTACGGTGTTGCACCTTCAGATATTACCTTCTCTCCATTTCTAAATTGTCTCCTTCTGGTATCGTAATTAGGTATGTTGGTCTACATATTTTATCTTCTATGTCCCTTAACTTCTCTTTCATGTTTTCCATCTTTTGGTCTCTATAGGTTGCATTATAAATAATTTTTAAATTTTTAATTCTACAGTTCTCTCTTTAGCTATATTTAATTGGCTTTTATCTCTTACATTTCATTTTTAATTCATATTTGGTTCTTTTTTGTCTTTTTATGGTCACTTGTATCTTGCTCATATTTTCAAGTCATTTTTGTGTCTTAAACCATATTAGATGTACCTATTAGATGGTAGATAATTTCAGGAATTTAAGTATTTCCTAGATGGCGTCTGATGTCTGTTGTTTGTGATTTTTCGCTGTAAACACATGACCCTTGGAACATAGTCTTCAAGAATTTTTGGGGAACTTAGTTGAAATTTCATTTCTTTGGAACAAAGTTTCAATTGCTTCTGCTAGATGTCTTTGGCCACATTAAATTAAATTTCTAACTTAAGGGCATTTCCCCTACCTTCCAGAGACCCCACCCGACAGGTTGAATATGGGGACAAAAACTTGTCAGGGAAGTCTTTGTATTCATCAGTTTTCAGGAAAGATTCTATCCATTTCAACCACAGGATAAAGATAGGCAAGTTTCCTTGCTGTCTTTTTCTGCACAGAGAGCTTATTTCTTGTTTATGTTGTACAGATTGTATAAGCCTATGGTACTCCAGTTTTATGTCTAGTTCCCTTATTAGAATGTTCTAAGCCTTGAGTAGACCCTAGGCTTTATTTTCTTTATCCAGAATTCTTATTATCCTTCAAAACAGAAGTGTGTCAGCAGATACTATCAGGCTTTGGCATGCACCAACATCTGGAGTTTCCACCTTCAGTTAATTTTTTGTCATTGCTAGTTCAGGGACTTGTTTAGAATTGTTTTTAAAATACTTTCCTCAGCTTTTAAATTTGTTTTAATATGTGTTTAGGGCATATTGTTTGATCTCTGCCAGATGCCAGGTGAATGATGATAGAAATTTCTCAATAAAGCTGGTCACAAGTCTTTGCTATTGTGAATGTCCAACAATGATGGACTGGATTAAGAAAATGTGGCACATATACACCATGGAATACTATGCATCCATAAAAAATGATGAGTTCATGTCCTTTGTAGGGACATGGATGAAGCTGGAAACCATCATTCTCAGTAAACTATCGCAAGGACAAAAAAACCAAACACCGCATGTTCTCACTCATAGGTGGGAATTGAACAGTGAGAACACATGGACACAGGAAGGGGAACATCACACACCGGGGACTGTTGTGGGGTGGGGGGAGGGGGGAGGGATAGCATTAGGAGATATACCTAATGCTAAATGATGTGTTAATGGGTGCAGCACACCAACATGGCACATGTATACATATGTAACAAACCTGCACATTGTGCACATGTACCCTAAAACTTAAAGTATAATAACAATAAAATTTAAAAAAAAAGAAAAAAAAGCTGGTCACAAAGCACATCATTTGCCATGACCAATTGCACTTTGCAAAATCAATTTCTTTAATCAAAAGATGGGCAGTTTTTATTGCCAATGATATTTAGATTCAGCAGACTAAATACTTAGATAATGTACTTCTGACAGTGATTGGAAGGACCCTTTGACAAATTGTAACAGATAAGTATGTTATTTATGTGTTTATATGGCAAGAAAATGAACTTTTTCACTTTTAAAATTGTTAACTAATGCATTTAGTCTTTACAACAGTTCCTGTATAAATGAGGGAGATATTAATTTTGTAAAGACAATAATTATGATGCTGTTTCTGATGTCCATGTGAGGTCTTTAATATTTTGAACCTATTGACTACATATTTTTACGGCATATTTCAGCTTTGTAACTAACAAGATCAGAGCTATAAAATGCAAATGAAAAATAATTATATTATAGTTAAAATGATGAATTTAGTAAATTCAGGCTGTTTAGGGTCTTTAATTGGTACTAGGGACTCCCAAATGTGTATAAAGGCACCAGAATGGATCTCAGGGATCTGGATCTGTCTCTGATCTGTGATGGAAGTAAATTGCCTTACCTTTCAAGATCCCAGCTGTAAAATATCAACATTGTATTTTTTTCTAAAGGATTAAATCTTTCATAGAAATAAAAGTTTCAATTACGTTAAAATTTACATTGTGCATGTGTAATCTAAGAGAAAAATTAATAAATAATTAATAAATAATAAAATATTATAAACCTACCACAAAGTAACTAAAGTTTCTACTGTTTCAGTCAAGGTTTTTTATCTGGCCTTTCTGATTGAAATAAACATTTTCCTGTCAAGTTGGTTTGTTTAATCTTGATAGGTCTTATTTCCTACTAAGGACAAAACAGGCCGGGCGTAGTAGCTCACGCCTGTAATCCCAGCAATTTTGAAGGCGGAGGCAGGTGGATCACGTGAGGTCAGAAGTTCAAGACCAGCTTGGCCAACAGGGTAAAACCCCATCTCTACTAAAAATACAAAAAAAATTAGACGGGCATGGTAGTGTGCCTGCAGTCCCAGCTACCCAGGAGTCTGACGCAGGAGAACTGCTTGAACCTGGAGGCAGAGGTTGCAGTGAGCCAAGATCGTGCCACTGCCCTCCAGTCTGGGTAACAGAGTGAGACTCCATCTCAAAAAAAAACAAAAAAAAATTTTTAAAAATTAAAAAAAGTAAATTTGCCTGGAGGAAGGGAAATAGATAGCTACAGAAGGTATGATTTTCTTGTATGTGGTAACACAAAGCTAAAGAAAGTTAATGCAGTGAATATTTGGCTTTAGGTTAAAAAATATATTGCTTGACTAATGATGAGTCAAATCCATCAATATAAAATCTGTAGGAAATAAATAAAAATTACTACATTTAGGTTCAATAATTCAGCCTCATAAGTATATTTTTAGGAGAACAGAACCTGAAATGATTAAGACAGAAATAGAGGGATTTTTAAGTGACAAAGTTATTTGCTTTTTAAAGACAATAATGGAACATAGTCTAATGATCCGATTAAATTTTGGGATTCAGATCATGGGACACTGGTCCCTTTTTCCTTTGTACAGTTCCTGTCATGGCTGACTTGCTGTATTCCATTCTGATTGCTAAATTATTAGAGGTTCATTTACTTCTCACAAATAAGTGAAACATGGTACTGGGATTGGGCAAACATGTCCCATTAAAATGATTAGTAAATCTTGGCATATTTAGCCAAGAGTAGAAAACAGATTGTATAAAAACTTACACTAATTACTTCTCATTTCTTTCACATCTTATTATTGTTGAATTTTCACAAAAGTAAGTTATTTGTCCTCTCTTTTTTATATATCCTAACTCCATTGGCCATTGCATGTGATCTCATGGCTTCAAATACCATCTATATACTGGTAACTGCCACATGTATATCTCTATCCCTGGCCTCTCCCAGGAACTCTAGAGTCTCATATTCAACTGTTCACTTGATTTTCATATGGATGCATAATACATGTTTCAAACATAATAATAAAACTCCCTTTTTTTGATTGCCTTCATCCCCTACATCCAAACCTGCTTCTTATGCATTCTTCCCCATATAAATTAGTGACAACTAATCCTTCATCTGCTCAGATCAAAACTGCTGAAGTCATGCTTGATTCCACTGCTTCTCTCTGATCACTGCAGAAGGGACATGAGGCATGGCAGATTTGTGGGAAGAAGAAGGAGGATAGGCATAGATAAAGGAGGAGCCAGTCTTATTTTAGAATATGTATAGGAAGCCTTAGAAAGTACATGTTAGGAAGAGACATTTGACAGTGAAGACTCATCACTAGATGTGCCTTTCAAGGAGAGTCCTGCAGTTCTGGACACTTGCTGCTCATGTCAGGTCTGTGGCTGAAGGAGAGAAGGGCATGATAAAAATTACATTCTAAAATGGGTAGCCTCCTCTAGGAATTGTTGGTTCAAGATGTTTGACAGTCTGACTCTACGAATACCCTGGAATATTGGCAACTATGAGGCACACAGCGATGCCTGTTTTTGGTGACACTGAGAACAAAGCTGCTAATGATGGCTTCACCCACACTTTGCAATGCAAAACCCAACACCTGTGACGGTTCAGTCTTCTGTTATTGTGAAAGTAATTGTACTATTCATGGAACACAATAATCTGCAATATTTCTCAGAGGAATAAAAAAATTTTACCTCTCTTGGTTTAATTTCCAGAGCAAAATTCAACATCTTTACTGCTTTACAGGAAAAACCAAACTAAAATAAAAAACACACTGACAACTAAGATGAGCAGAAGATGGCTATGGGTCTCATTAAATATATTTAGTTTTAATTTTCCTTCTCATTTGTCTTTTGTATAGATACAGTGTGTTTTAACAACTGGTATTTAATCTACTATAATTGTTCATTGTTCCATGCGTAGAAAGTTCTTTCATTTCCCATATACTGACAGTGCCCTTGCATGAATATGCTACAATTGATGGAGCAAAATTGGGTGTTCATTTGCCTTGATATTTACTATTAGGGCCTACTGAAATACAGGATGTGCCAAAGTTTACTTGAGTCTAATATAAATGTGACTATGGCTAAATATCAAGCAAACGAAGACAGGTGCAAAAATTCTTTTGTTACTTATTATATCAAAAGAACTTAATACTTTACATATATTGTCTCATTAATCCTCAAAAATAACCTCAAGTATAAACTACAGTTTCTATTTTGTAAATGAGGGCAATGAGTTTTGTGGAAGTTTCAATAATTTGTTTGAGGACACACAACTAATAAATGGTAGAGCCTAAAGTTTAAACCTATCTTTTCACTTTTCTTCAAAGCCCTTAGTTACTACACTGTGATGCTTCTCCTCCCACAAAAAGGAAAGAATAAAACAAAAAAAGTGTGATAAAGAATCATAAAGAAAGCTGAGTTGCCTTCCTTTTTAGGAGGCCTGGAGAACATCCAGGGTGAGGGTAGACAGATAGAGGAAGTCTGAGAAGACAAAGAGTTGAGACATCTGCGACTTTTACTTGAATGTTTGCAGGCTTGTGGCCACGGCCTTAATGAAAGTGAAAAAGAGAATATGCAAAGATGGAGGCATTTAAATGAAAACACATTCCCAGAATATTGCTCGGGACAAAGATGTTTTGCTATGGTCTTCATGGACAAGGTTGTTGTTCACTACCACTCCAGCAGACTCATCTGCAAGGCTAGTGGAAGAAAAAAGACAATGATGTTTCAACAGGTCAACTTATAACAAAGACTAGAACCCAAGTGGATTTACAGCTAGGAAGAAGTGGGTTGGGTTGACTGACCACATAATAACCTAGGTATACTGAGTGGGATACATGTTTGTCCCAGTTTAATTAAGGATCTGATTGAAATAATTGGCTTTTAGATTTTTAAGTTTGCTTTGACTGAAATGAAAATTCCCAAAGTTTTGCCATTAATTAACATGGCAAAGTACTTTGAGATCATAGCTTCTCTCTGGCTTTTAAGATCGAAATTCTTCTTGCCTTATTATTGCCAAAAGAGTCCATTAGGTAAGGGAAAATAGCAAAAGTAATAGGAGGTCATTGCCATATTAATTGTGATTTTTCTGATAATTTGTTTAAAAAGAAATATAAGTAACTGGCAAAATAAAAAAAGAGTTTGTGTCTGTCTGCCTGGTGTAAATAATACATTGTATTGTTTCTGTGGGTTGTGAATAAACAGTTCAGTACCTTTTCAGTATTAATGCTTAAGGAATTACATAAGAGTCCATAATGCCAAGATGTAAAAGCTTAGACCAAAAAAAGCTATATTTAAGTTTTATAATGATTAGGAATCATTCATTCAAAACCAAGACAAAGGCAGGCCTTGTCATCCTCACTGTCATTCTTGTGGAAGTGAAAATTGTTTCCTAAATTAAACAAAGTAGTTTATTTGCAGACACATGTTGAAACCACACATATACATAAGAAACAAATGCTTTAATGATGCTTCTTTCTTTTTGGAAGTTGGAAATTGTATTAGTTTAATAGGGCTCATGTAACATATTATCAGAAAGTTGGTGCCTTCCAACCATGGAAATTTATTTTCTCACAGTTTTGAAATCAAGTTGTTGGCAGGGCCATGCTTTCTCTGGAGGCTCTAAGGGAGGATTCTTCCTTGCCCTTCTCCTACCTTCTGGTGGCTGCTGATAATTCTTGGTGTTCCTTGGCTTTTAGATGAAATCAATCTCTGCCTTGACTGTCATATGGCCATCTCTTTATATGCCTCTGTCTTGTGTCTCAATTTCCATCCTGTCATGAGAATACTCGTCATTATATTAGGGCCCACCCTAATACAGTATGACCTCACCTTAACATGATTCATCTGCAGAGACCCTATTTCCAAAAAATGTCATATTCATAGGTACCAAAGATTATCACTTGATCATATGTTTTGATGGACACAATTCAACCAGTACAGAAATTCAGTAGAAATATTATACTATTAGTTATTTACATAATTCTGTGGTCTAGATCCCAAAAGTATGACTCTGCTTTTTGTGTATTTCCATTCTCATCATCTTTCTCTCTCAGGTACCCTGAAGCAAGTGTCCCCTCATCCTCTAGTTTTTACAAAGTAAAAAACAAAGAATCAGAGAAATCTTGGACCAAGAGCAGCATATTAGCATTTGGGGCCTAGAGTCTAGTCAAAAAAACAGAAATCTTAGCAGTTATTTTAACCGAGAGAATTTAAGGAATTGGGAGCTGAAAAGGCAAAAAAGAAGCATGGAGGTGACCCAGATCTAGTAAATGCTGGAGGAACAAAGGGAAGTGGTTGGAACAGGTACTTGGGAAAGGGGCTTAACAGAGTTGGGACTCAGACCCCTATTGGAGGTAACATGGGGCCATCAGTGCTGGTGTCTCTAAAGGGTACAATGAAGCTAGTTCTATGAGTGTGGAAAAATTGGAAGCCAGATCCACTGCCACTGCTCAGGTGAACCGCTTTGCTGTGGTGAACCTGGTGGGAGCAGTGTCCACTTAGCAAGGAACACATGTCTTTTCCTTCTGCCTACCCTCAGCATCCCTTCTTGTACCTTCTTTAGGTAGAGCTGAACTGGGAGACATCCAGCAAAGGGGAGACAATGGTTGGAAGAGTCCCAGACCCAGCATCGCAATGCAAATGTGGAAAGGTGGGTTTGGAGCTGAGAGATATATCTCAATAATCAGCAGATGCAAATTTACAAGCCAGATTTTCAGAGTGGAAAGATTAACTCACACTGGAAGCTGGTAGAAAGAGGGGAAATGGGGAAACTAATGAGAACTGGAGAGAAACATGCAGAGGAAGTGGGAAAGGGAAGAAAGACTGACTTTTCAGGAAGTATATTAGAATGGATAAAGTTGATTGATCACCAACATCAAATATTTTTAAACCCTAAACTGAGAGTTTTATTTTTATTTTCTATTTTTTATTTATTTTTATTTTTTAGAGAGAGAGAGCCTTACTCTGTTGCCCACGCTGGAGTGCAGTGGAGTGATCATAGTGCACTGTAACCTCCAACTTCAGGAATTGAGAGTTTTGAACTTAAACACTTTAGATGGAGATGAGAACATGAAGGGAAAAATCTCATCTTCTATTCAAGAAGGAAATAAATAGATCCAGGTGGAATTTCTTCCATGGCCTGGGAAGCTGCTGTGTATAAATTCCACAAGCAGGGGGACCACTACTATTAACTGTTATATGCTGATGTACTATGCACTGAGGGGAATACAAAACAAATAGCACATGTACAATCAATTGATGTGAAAATCAATGCATTAGGACTTCAGAGAACAAACAGACTGCACCCCATATTGAAGTGTTTCTCAACCTTTTTTTTTCTATCATTACCCCCCTAAGGAGCTTTCAGACTTTTTCCCCCCTATTTATTCCCTCCTCCCATAACACGTTGATACTGTGGATACATTGCACATCTCTTTATACACTGGTCCTTTGGAGAGCCATGAAGCATTGCAATGTCTAAGTTTCCTCCCTCCCATGCCCTCCAAAAACAAATTTTTGCCCAAGTTAAAAATTCACACTAGCTTTCCTGCCATGTCCTGCGGCCAAGCATTGGGGGAGCTGGGAAGCTGGTGTAGGGGTGTTACCCAGCAGCCCCTGCGGCGTCATGCGGGTCGGCTCCACGCATCACTGCTCTGGTCGCTGGTTGGCTGAGGTGAGATGATACTGGTTGCCCGCAGTGTGTGTGAGTGGAAGTCGACGTATACCCCTGCGTTGAAGATGGAGGGGCCTTTGTCCGTGTTCATGTTCGGGGACCAAGACCACAGCAATGGGGAGGTGGTCCGCTCCCAGAACGTTATGGCTTAAGCTTCAATTGCCAATACTGTGAAAATTTCTCTTGGTCCAGTTGGCTTGGATAAAATGTTGGTGGATGATGTTGGTGATGTAACCATTACTAATGATGGTGCAGCCATCCTGAAGTTACTGGAGGTAGAACAATCCTGCAGCTAAAGTTCTTTGTGAGCTGGCTGACCTGCAAGACAAAGAAGTTGGAGATGGAACTACCTCAATGGGAAGCCCTGCGTTATATCCGTTAAAACTTAATTATCAACACAGATGAACTGGGAAGAGATTGCCTGATTAATTCCACTGAGACATGGATGTCTTCCAAAATCATTGGAATAAATGGTGATTTATTTGCTAATATAGTAGCAGATACTGTACTTGTTACTACATACACAGATATTAAGAGGCCAGCCTCGCTATCCAGCCAATTCTGTTAATATTCTGAAAGCCCATGCGAGAAGTTAGATGGAGAGTATGCTGATCAGTGGGTATGCACTCAGCTGTGTGGTGGGATCCCAGGGCATGCCCAAAAGAATTGTTAATGCGAAAATTGCTTGACTTAACTCTAGCCTGTAAAAAAACAAAAATGAAGCTTTGCCATATTGTCTGGCTCTGTGTCCCCACCCAAATCTCATCTTGAATTGTAATCCAAATTGTTAAGTCCCATATGTTGGGGGAGGGACTCCATGCTGTTCTCATGATACTGAGTTCTGACAAGATCTGATGGTTTTATAAGGAGCTGTTCCCTTCTCCCTCTGCACTTCTCCTTTCTGCTGCCATGTGAAGGACATGTTTCCTTCCTCTTCGGCCAGGATTGTAAGTTCCTGAGACCTCCCAAGCCCTGTAAAACTGTGAGTCAATTAAACCTCTTTCCTTTATTAATTACCCAGTCTAGGCAGTTCTTTATAACAGTGTGAGAATGGACTAATATACTTGATGTATAGGTGGTCATTACAGACCCTGAAAAACTGGACCAAATTAGACAGAAAGAATCAGATATTATCAAGGAGAGAATTCCGAAGATCCTGGCAATTGATGCCAATATTATTCTAATAGCTGGTGGAATTGATGATATGTGTCAAAGTATTTTGTAGAGGTTGGGGCTATGGAAATTAGAAGAGCTTTAAAAAGGGACCTTAAATGCATTGCTGAAACTTCTGGAGGGACTGTTCTGTCAACCCTGGCCAATTTGAAGGGTGAAGAAACTTTTGAAACTGCAGTGTCGGGACAGGTGGAAGAAGTGGTACAGGAGAGAATTTGTGATGATGAGCTGATCTTAATCAAAACCAGTAAGGCTTGTGCATCTGCATCAATTATCTTACATGGGGCAAATGATTTCGTATGTGATGAGATGGAGCACTCTACATGATGCCCTTTGCATAGTGAAGAAAGTTTTGGAGTCAAAATCCATGATGCTAGTTGGGGGTGCTGTAGAAGCAGCCTTTTCCATATACCCTGAAAACTGTGAAACCAGCATGGAGTCTCAGGAACAGCTTGCTATTGCAGAGTCTGCAAGACCTCTTCCTGTTATTCACTGACAGTTAATGCTGCCCAGAACTCCACAGATCTGGTTGCCCAGTTTAAGGGCTTTTCATAATGAGGCTCAAGTTAACCCAGAATGTAAAAATCTAAAATGAATTGGTCTTGATTTGAGAAATGGTAAACCTAGACACAACAAACAAGCAGGGGTGTTTGAACCAACCACAGTTAAAGTTAAGAGTTTGAAATTTGCAACTGAAGCTGCAGTTACCATTCTTCAAATTGATGATCTTATTAAATTATACCCAGAAAGTAAAGATGTTAAACATGGAGGGTATGAAGATGCTGCTCATAACTGGGGCCCTTGATGTTCTGAAGCCCTTGATAACTGATCTGATGTCTCTTTGATTTATAACAATGTTAGATGCAATTGTCTCGTACCTTCAATTGAGTATTATACATTAAAGTATAGCAAGCTGTCAAAAAAAATTTACACTATAGTGGTACCTCACCCAGATTTTCTTCACTGGTTGTTCCCATGTCCCCTAGCTGCTCTGAGAACTATTCTAGGAGAATTCTGTAGAGGATTGCCTTAGGTAAAAGGAAACTATCTCAATTGAAGTGTTTATACTGCAGGCTCCCACCAAAGCCAGTGGCCCATAACTCACTAATACTAGGGCATGAAAGATTGACCACCCCCCCTCAAGGAAGAAACAGCTCTGTGATAAAATTCATATTTAGCAGCTCCCTGTGGGATAAAGTAGAAGCTAATATCTAGGCAGGACCCATATTTGCTTACCTTTCCTCTCTTGTTCTGTCTTGCTTCCTTCCTTAACTCCTCTTCTGTAGAGAGCATACCCTCATTAAATTAGTTTTACAAGAATCTCAATCTTAGATGCTACACTTGAAAACCTGAGTTAAGACACACCCCTAGTAACTGGAGTCACTAGGAGGTTTCATGAAGAAACTTCATCTTAAAGGAAAGGTGGAAGCTAAGTGAAAAGGAAGGAGTGAATGAATTATGTAGGCATCACAATGAGCAAAGATGTGGAAGGTTTTAGAGATGGTGAAAAGATTGGCTTGGCTAAAGCAGAACATTATTAGGGTAGCCTGAGGCTATTTCAGAGCTTGGCTATCCTATCTGTTGCAGGGAGGTTAGTAATCGAAGAGTTTTCTGAAGAAAGCAAAGCAGTTCAATTTGTTAACATCAGGGAATGACTTACTGCATTCCTGCCTGCTCACTTGAGCATGGGAAGGTCAGGCAGACACACACATGGATAGTCCAAGGGTGATGAAGGATATTGTAACAAAATTCAAATTGTATGCTTCACCCAGGACACAAGAGTATAGAGAAAGAAGTGGCTGGTGTAATTAGTGATCATCCAGATCCTGAGTGATAAAGGAAGGTAAAGTAGAGATTTAACATAGAATTTGGAATTTGATGCCATTTATAATAATAATCTATATTACTGCATTAAAGCTGCTGCATTGTAGTGGAATTAGGTGAAAAGGGGATAGCTGTATAAGACAACCTTTTCAAGAATTCATCTTCAGAGAACTGACATTTCCAGAAGAGCTAGCCCAGAGTTTGTCAGATGCTCTTCTTTTGGACAAATGAGCTTCCTGGTGAGTTTCATTCTGCTTTTTGAGACAGAAAAATCAAACTAGCTCACAGATTTAATAAAAGGCCGATGAGGGATCTTCACTGAGAATCTCTATGGATCCATTCATTTTGTGACTATACCTGAATATTTGTGAAATACTTGTTATGAACTATTATGAGCTAGACATTCTGCTGGGTGCTGGGCAGACAATGACACAGACTTGGCCTTCAGGAAGCCTACAGCCTGATGGACAGCTACGCACAATGATTTTTGATCTTTGAAAGGAAAGTGACAGAAGTTTGAGATCACTGCCCAGGTTCATGGTGCAGTTGGGAGAAGGGGGGAGTCAGGGTTCTAAAAGATCCTTGAGATAGTAATGTCTGCAGGTCATGTCAGAGATTTGGGTTATTAGCTAAAAGCAATAGAAAGACTGACCAGGGGAAAGTTGTTGACAAGAGGAGGTCTGAGGTTTGTGAAGACCATTCTAGCAACAGAATGGAGAAATGTTTGGACGATGCTAATCTAATAGAATTTCTTCCTTCTTTCCTTTCAAAGGATCTCTTCATGTTTATATTTAAATCCTGGTCTCTTAGATTAATATTCAAAGACTCTTTGTGAGCTGTCTCTGCCTCTCCTACCACTTTAATCAGTCACTGCACCTTCTATTACAGTTTACACATCTGGTTTCCAATCAGAATTATGTGCAGACATGTTACAGTGTTCAGATTCCCAAGTCCCATCCCCAGAGATTTTGTTCCATTACTTGCAGGTTTAACTTAAAAATTAACATTTTTAAACAGTATCCTAGGCTCAGTACCCTAGAGCAGTGCTGTCCAAACTGAACTTTCTGTGATGATGGAATTGCTCTATATCTTCACTGTCCAGTAAGGTGTCCATTAGCCACAGGTAACTATTGAGCAATTAAATATGGCTAGTGCAACTGAGAACCTTAATTTTTATTGTACTTTATTTAATGAATTTAAACTTAAATATCAACATGTGGCTGGTGAGTATCAAATTAGACAGTTGAAGTTTAGACTCCAGTCTCAGACGCTTCCTATGTGATAGCTGTACTCAACATGCAGTTTCCTGCCTTGGGATCTAGGCACATTATCCCCACTCCAGGAGCCAGCTCTCCCCTAATCACCACCCTCCTTCCTACATGATCCACTTCCATGGAACGTACAGGTTTCTCTTCCAAGAACCTCTCCTTGAGACCCTCAGGTCCAGA
Organism: Pan troglodytes; assembly: GCF_028858775.2. Taxonomy (NCBI): domain Eukaryota; kingdom Metazoa; phylum Chordata; class Mammalia; order Primates; family Hominidae; genus Pan; species Pan troglodytes. The sequence goes on from NC_072402.2 coordinate 71,232,192, forward strand.
TTAGACACGCCTGCTCAGATATCATAAACTTATGCCTGTTGGTATCTCCAGCACCTTGAAGACTGCCTGAATACAGCACTCTCTGCACACGCTTTTATAAATAAATGAAAAAATAAAGAGGCAGACTCACTTAACTGAATCAGGCATGAGTAGATGTTGGTAATTAGCAGATAATGGTTTTTTGTACTGCAAATTTGCTATATAAAATTCCACAAAGCTGAGCTCCAGAGAATTAAACTGTTAATGATCTTTAGCTGCTAATAAGGTCAATGTCATGTCTCCAATTCCTTTGTGGATAAGTTAATTTTGTAATGTTTGAAGGAAACATGGTTTTGGGGTTAAACAAATTTCAGAGCCTGGATTAAAATACCTGCCCTGTCACTTATTAGCCATATCAGAGAAGATGTTAAGTTACATGAAATTTCCTTTTTTTTTTTTTTTTTGAGACAGAGTCTCACTTTGTTGTCCAGGCTGGAGTGCAGCATCACAGTCTTGGCTCACTGCAAACTTCGCAAGCCTCCAGGGTTCAAGAGATTCTCCCACCTCAGCCTCCTGAGTAGCTGAGATTATGGGGGCCCACCACCATGCCCGACTAATGTTTGTGTTTTCAGTAGAGATGGGGTTTCACCAGGTTGGCCAGGGTGGTCTCAAACTCCTGACCTCAGGTGATCCACCTGCCTCAGCCTCTCAAAGTGCTGGGATTACATGCATGAGCCATCGTGCCTGGCCAGGTTACATGAAACTACTTTTTTTTTTTTTTTTTTTTTTAGACAGAGTTTTGCTCTGTCACCCAGGCTGGAGTACAGTGGCACGATCTCGGCTCAATGCAACCTCCACCTCCCAGTTTCAAGCAATTCTGATGCCTCAGCCTCCCGAATAGCTGGGATTACAGGCGTGAGCCACCACATCCAGCTAATTTTTGTATTTTTAGTAGAGACAAGGTTTAACCATGCTGGCCAGGCTGGTCTCAAACTCCTGACCTCAGGTGATCTGCCAGCCTCGGCCTCCCAAAGTGCTGGGATTACAGGCATAAGCTACCACGCCCGGCCCATGAAACTTTTTATACTTAGCTTCTTCATCTACAAAGTGGGTTAATCATAGTACCTATCTCCTAGTGTTGCTAATGAATTAATAGTTGCAAAGGGCTAAAGGGCTTGGATGATACTTGGCACACATTAAGGAACTAAGCATTTGTTAAATAAATTAAAAGCAAACTTACCTTTTAAAATATTTAATATCCCTAGGTAGGGATCATGTATCTTGATCAGAAGGGGAATTAGGAAAAAAAAGATTGATGATAGACATCGTCAATATTCGGACCATCACTTCGAGGACCCCGTCAGTATGAGGGGGTGGGGTAGCATAATGAACATCATGAGAGGCTCACGGTTAAAATAACTGTTCTAAAAGTCATACAGAAGCTGGAGAATATGAGAAATTGTTGAGAAGAACTTTTGGAAAGGAAAAACTGAAACAGCTGAGGTTTAAATGAAATCTGGTGTGATCTGAATGTAAAGGGCAATTTTCCTGAAAAATTCTTCATTTCAGATCTCTTATGATCTTTTCAATCTAGGCCTGAAGTGGATTTTGGAACATAATTTAAGCTTCTACCTCTCCTTTCCCAACGGACTGTTTTTCAGCATTTGTCGGTTTCTTGCCTATTTAAATTGTGACCCTTTTAAATAACACCCTGCTTTGTTTTCTGGGGAATTTTCTCTTTGCCCTCAAAGGCGTTTTTTGTGGGAAGGAAGTCAAGGTGCCCTGCTTATCTTTAGGGAACAGACCTGGATCCAACATGCTCTTCAAACACTTTATCCTAGGACTTTGAATTTTGAAGGGAATGATACATGGACTGAATATATAACAGTTCAGCTGTTCATTACCTCTATATCTGAGCTCCATGGATAAGAAATTTCTGCAGTTTAAAACTCCAGGGTTTGCCCTGGTTCCTGACTTGGATCTCTGGACTCTGGCTTATTCTGAATTTAGCTAGTAAATATACCTCCAACTAATTCCATTTTCTGCATACATTAGCCAAAGTTAGTTTTTGGTGTAAAGTATCCAAACTGACATGACTTTATATTTACTTAAATCGTTATTTAATGAAATACAAAGAGAAATCTGAAATTTCCCCTCCAAACACTATGTTTTTTAATACTTTTTTGTTGATTACTAAGGTAGAAGAGAAAATTTCAAGGTTGCAATATTGGCACTTCTTGAGGTGAAGAGGAAAAGCTAGATGTTTAGGGGAATCAGGTAAGAAATAAGGATCTAATAAGGGAAATCGTGTCCAAAAGTCTGTCCCTAGATTAGGGATTAAGAAACTTTTCTGAAAGAGCCAGAGAGTTAATATTTCAGGCTTTTAGGATACGATGGTCTGAATATTTATGTTTGCCCAAATCCTTATGTTGAATTCTAAGCCCCTAGGTGATGGTATTAAGTAGAGCCTTTGGGAGGTGACTAGATTATGAAAGCTCTGCCCTCATGAATGGGATTAGTGCCCTTATTAAACAAGGTCCAGGGAGCTTGTTTGCCTCTTGCACCATGTGAGGACACAGCTAGAAGGCACCTTCTATGAAGAAGAGGCCCTCACCAGACACTGAATCTGCTAGTATCTTGATGTTGGCCTTCACAGACTCCAGAACTGTGAGAAATAAATGTTTATTGTTCATAAGTCTCACACAGTTTATAGTACTTTTGTTACAGCAGCCTGATTTGACTAAGACAGAGGGCCACACAGTATTTATCATGAGCCCTCAGCTCTGCTATTAGTACAAAAGCAGCTATAAACCACGTAAGCAAATGAACATGACTCTGTTTCAATAAAACTTTATAAATAGAGACAGCAGACAGAATTTGGTCCATAGGGCATAGTTTGCTGACAGCTGTCTTAGAGCTGTGCCTGGTATCTATTAGGCATTCAATAAACATTCATTCACCAGATGAATAAAGAAGGAATCAGTTTATAGGTTTGGCACATTTTCTGTCTGATGGCTTCTATTTTCTCTGAGTATTGGCAGTGTGAGGTCAGCTATCAATAGTGAAATAGAGTTGGGGCTTTGAGATAATTGATGAAGTTCTAAAATAACTGCTGGTTTGGGATAATGTCTAATACCAGCATCAAATTTCTATACTTTGTTAGTAAGTTTACTGCAAGGAATATAAAAGGAAATTAACATCCATTAAGAGCCTAATACAGTGTTTCTCAAAGCGTGTATGTTCTTTAAAACACTTGAATTAGTAGTACCTGAGGTGTTGAGGTTAATAGATGTGGAGTCTCAGACCCCTCTCCAGATATTTTGAATCAGCACTTCTGAATGTAGTGATTTTTTTTTTAAATCAAGCTCTTAAACTGATTCTCTTGCAAATTAGTGCTTGAGAACCACTGGCTTAGCTGGTATCAGGAACTTAAAATATATTATGTAATCTGCACAACAACTTTAAGAAATAAATATTAACCCCATTTTACAGATGGAGATACTAAAGCTTAAAGAAGCAAGGAGAATTGCCCAAAGTGATACAGATAGTAAATGAAAGTCTGAGATTTCGCACCCACATTTGTCTACATTAAAACTCACACTTCCCCACTATGCTATTCAGCCTCAAGCAGCACCAGCAGAAACAAAAATATGAATTAAATTCTAGTACATTACTCAATTGATACCATTCATGAAGATGTCTAAAATACTAATGACGTTAAATCTGAAAATGAAAGATCTGAAGATGGACAATTTTGGATTGAGATTTAAGGAATGCTGTATAAGTTAAGGAGAAGCAGTCATATGCTACTGCTGAAGTCACCAGGATTGGGGAAGAATTTGGAATCAGGAGGAGCTTCTCTGAAATGTATAATATTTTTCTTTTCAGTGATCTTCCACAAAGGAGATATATTAAAGATACTTTTCAGAAGCCCTTGTTGGAATCAACATGATGCATGCTCTTTTGAATTTTTAAGTAGACAAATTTAAATTCACTCCTACTATGAATGAGATCCAAGTTGACTTCTATCGTCATATTGTATCTTGTTGGAATGTAACGTATTTAGTCCTACCATATAGGCCGTTCAATTATTTAACAAAATTGTGTGTATGATAGAGACTATGTTTTGGTCAAAACAAGGTAACTTCCAATTATTTCTAACTGTGTACTACCAGCACTTTGAACTGGAACCTTAGTGCTAGTTCCTTGATACAGGTCATCCCTTGACCAGTGGGCCAGCTAGAAGTAGGATAAGCATAGTTATGATTATTCCTCCATCCAATGGAAAGCTCTAAGATAGTGGCTGGTGAGATCCTTGTCTTGTTTCCTGAGGGTAAAAGAAACTACTGTGTACTTATTCTTGGAAATGAGATTCCTTATGTCCTCCCACTGAATTGCCAATTTATGCGTATCTCAAGTTGTACAAGTTTGCTGCACAGATAATTTTATCTTTAAAAGACTACTGTTTTTTGTTAATTGCTTGAAAATACAAGCTAACTATGAGAATTCAAATGCTGGCACATGCTCTGGAGTTCCAGCAGAATAGTGCTCTGTATTAACTCTGCAAGAAAAAGTGCCTATTCTGAACTTATTAAAAAGTATGTTACTATCAAAAGTGTGAACTATATTGTCAACATTTCAGAAAATTTAATAATATTTCTGACTATATGCAAATTTGTGTTTATGGGATACTCTTTTGAAGGTAACCTTCCTATATGATGTGACTCAACTCTTCTAAAATGATTGACATATGGTAAATTGAACTGTAAATTCTCTTGTGTTATTGGGTCAAAAGCACAATCAGCACTTTATAAACTGTACATGAATATTTTTCACCACAAATTTGAAAAATTAATAGCTTGGGTTTTACTTGACACCTCCTGCTCCCCATAAAACTGCTGGCAGTGGCTGTGTGCTTATTTAATACCAGTCTAGGCAAAGCTTAGATGGAAAAATTACATCTATTACAAAAAAATTGTCCATTATAATATGCTCGCAAATTATCATCTATACCAAGGCTCATCTACACCAAGGCTCAGCTCCTTTTAGAACGGAAAATTGAAAAGGGACTAGACAGCCAAAATTACAGTGTTTACAAAGGACAACTTTATGAGCCAGAAAGAAACTGCCCTAAATTCCTGCCAATGGCAGAAAAGAATGCCTTCCTCCACAACCCAGCCAAAAGGTTCCATCTGCCAGGTGATATTGCAGTACCAAGGAACAGATAATTCTACAGTCTGCCCTGATTCCCTCACTCGACAGGGAGTCTAATGTATAGAATGTAACAGGAGGAAAAGCTGAGCGCTTGAGTCCTGAATAAAACCTGCCTGTCCAACAACACTGTAGGGTCAATACCCTGCTAACAAATATCCTCTGAAAGAAGTAAGAAATCTCAAAGTTAACTTTCTTAAGGGAACACATAAAAGAGCTACCCAAGTTATAGGCAAGAAAGAAACCCTTGGCTGAAAACAAATCTTGAGACTCCTCTTGAACTTTTATCCTCAACAATACAGGTCCTGTCTGTCTTATGAACATCTGTATATAAGAACAGGATCATTCCATATATAAGAACAGGTGGCCTGTGCTAGGTAGGGGCCATGGGAAGAAGGGTGTTTTTGCACCCAGTTAGAAACAAAATGAGCCAGATGGTAACAGGGACCTGAAAACAACAGACCTCAGTTAAGTAGGAAAAGGAATTAAGATAATTTTTAGCAGTGGGAAGTCAAGCTATGTAAAAAAGTAACAGAGTTAGCATGACTGGGTACCATGCTGTGGGAACTAGGGTTTAGGTCAGGACTCCAGATTCCAGGATAATTGTGGGAAGAGGAATAAATTTATCAGTCCCTGGGAGCCAAGATAGAGATTAAATGCAGAGGAATAACAAAATAATCTTTGTAAGAACAGAAAGAGTATCTTCTTTATTTTTGAGTCCCACCTTCCAGATCAGTGCCTGGCACATAGGGAGTGCAGGTGAAACTACTAACCTTTTCATTTACTTTTTCTTGAATATTGGTTCTTTTTATCTCTGTGATGTTATCCTTTTCTGGTTTTACTTTACCTCTTTCGGCCATACCTTTTCAGCCTCTTTGAAAGGAGAGGGGGCCTTTTAGGATGTGGCTAGGCACTTGCCTGAATTAGGCACTAATCTGAATGAGACTACTACCCTTATAAAAGAGTCTCCGAAGGGCTCCCTTGCCCCTTCCACCATGTGAAGACATGGCAAGAAGGTGCCATCTATGAACCAGGTAGTGGACCCTCACTAGACTTCGAATATGGCGGCACCATGATCTTGGATTTCCCAGCTTCTAAAACTTTGAGAAATACTTTTCAGTTGTTTATAAGCAACAGAGTTTGTGGTATTTCGTTATAGCAACAACAATGGACCAAGACAACCCTATGGCTATTTACAGAGATTTGTTGTGAAAGAAACATCAAAAATAAGCATTTGAGGACTGGACAAATGGGGTTGAACTATTTTTTGCTGGTACTATAATAGAACAGTTATTTCCTGCAGGTAATTCTGTTTTGTCTGAATTGTGTTTGTTTACTTATATTGTATCCCAAGGGTAATAGCTGAGCTTAATTTGAGCTGTTAGCAGACTCACAAAGGAGGGCTCTGACCTGAACTAGAATAGAAATGAAGTTAAACATATATTTTTTTTTTTTGGCAAAAGTAGCTAAAGAAATGAGAAGTTATTTTAAAATAACTGTATGAAATGATGACAGGAAGGGAAACAGGTTAAAATATTCTCTTCTTAAAAGAAGGAAATAAAGAATTTTGAATGGATGGCCTAATTATATCATTTAAGAATATCTTTTTAACCAATAAAATAAAATGAACATATATTAATATAAGTCAATTAGGACTGAGACATTGCAAAAACTGGTTTTAAAAAAACAAAGATATTGTAGTCTGCAACAGATTAGAATATTTCTATCTACTTTACTAGAAAATTTGCATATTGCATTGCTAAATTGATTTTCTAGAATATTCTTAACATTCTATTGACTAAAGCTTAAATATCTTCACTGGTAAAATGCCTGATTTTAGAAATCACCTATTAAATCTTAGAATTGTGATATGTTTACACATATTAAGACAAATACGTAGATCTTGCTTTGCTAACAGATTATTTTAAAACTAAAGTAACTTTTCTATTTCCTGTCTTCATTTTGATTCTAAATTCGGTAAGCAAATTTTATATTTGAGATGCGATAATCTTCTTTTCATGGAAGTATTTGTATCTTTACAGAAGATAAGGCACTGTAGTTAGATGTTTCTCATAAAAGCTGGCCTGGTGTTTGTTGAGCACTCCTATACTTATGACAAATTGAATTTCCAGAGAATGCACTCATTCATATTAGACCATGTGTTTGGGCTTAATGTTCAGAAAACATGAACATTACACTGAGACAGCAAGGGTTGTATAGATTTTACCAATTTTCCAATTTTTACTTGGAAAGCTTAGTTCAAATTGGCTAAAATGGGAAAACTGTCACATAAGGAAAAGTGGCGTAAACAATACCAGGAGCAGTTTTAAAATGGACACAACAGTTCATTCCTAAGCCACATCTAGAAATCAGCTTATTAGAATGCAGATTGGACTAGAGAAAAATCATTGAAAACAGCAATACTCAGCAGATGAGAAAGTCACAAATCACTCAGCCTGAAGGAGGCACAGGCTGAAAGGTAATTTGAAGTATTTGTTAGTAGGCTGGGTAGTGTGCACATCTCAAAAACAGCCTCATGAAAACAGGTGATGAGAGGCAGCAGGAAGGCAAAGAGTTTGAGCTGTGTGTGAGGAGGCTGCCTCTCTTCCAGGCTGTGAAGGGACAACAACCAGTGAGGTGTAACTGCTGTGATGCAAAGCCACTTCATGAGCCAGGCAAACAGAAACACCAGAAGCAGTCCCCAGGGGGCCAGGGTAGCATTTGCCCTGCTTTTGCCTGCATTCTTTATTTGGTTTGACAATGTAAAGGAGCATGATGGGTTGAATTGTGTCCCCCAACCCCTACACTCATGCCCAAACAGAACCTCCAAATGTGACCTTGTTTAGAACTAGGATCTTTGCAGCTGTAAGTAGTTAAGGATTTTGAGATAAAATTACCTTGGATTTAGGGTGGGTCCTAAATCCAATGACTGGCATTTTTGTGAGAAGAGGAGAGAACACACAGATACAGGGAAGAAAAAGTCCAAGTAAAGACAGAAGCAGAGGTTGATGTTATGCTGCACACACACCAAGGAATGCCAAGAGTCACTGGAAGCTGGAAGAAAGAAGGAAGGATTCTTCCTTAGAGCCTTCAGAGCAAACATCGCCCTGCTGATACCTCAATTTCAGATTCCTGAAACTGGCCTCCAGAACTGGGAGAGGATATATTTCTGTGTTTTAGCCCACCGAGTTTGTAGTACTTTGATATGACAGCTCTAGTAAACTGATCAAAAGAGCAAACAATCCTGTAAAACTGCCTGAGACAACCACAAGTCTGCATTAACCCACTGCATCTGACTACATAGAGGTGGGCTTGTTCAGATTGAAAACATCTCATCTGTTAGTAGAGAGAGACTAACAGCAGATAACACTGCATGGGTGGAGTGAACCTAGCCAAGTGAATATCTCATTATATGCACCCACATTTTTAAAAATTGCATGTATGTGGGGAGTGGTATATGGGAAAATATTAACATGAAAATTGTATATTAATTCTCTAGCTGATAACTGTCTCCCAGGAAATCTGGCATACAGGTAAATTGTGTCAAAGATTAATAAAATGTAAGCATATGTCTGGCTTCCTGAGTGTTGAGTGGGAAGATAAATCTGGCACTGAAGTGGGAGTATCACTGCAGCAAACCTGGTGCAGCAGGAGCAGTTAACAGTAGCTAAAGCCTCCCAAGTGAGTGCAGCTGATAGGTATTTAATAAAGGTAAGTTCCCATCCTGATTCCTTTCCCATGTTGCTAAAATAAATCAATTCTACAGCATTATGTTTTATGTATGAAATACTTCTGAAGCATGGTTATATCTAAACAAATCAAGCCCGATCAGAAATTCTAATCTTTGTCTTTTTCTCTCAATTAAGAAGATCCAAATAGATATTTCATGGCAACTCTTTAAAAATCTCCTGTTTCTATTTCTCCCCACCCCTAAACTGAGAGTGTCTCATTCTTTGACTCCCCAAAAACATCGTAATCCATGCTATTCAGTCCTTATCTTAGTTCTAAGACAAACTCTTTTGTCTCTGTCATCTGTGACCCCATGACATGCTCTTGACACTTCAAGCCCCCTAGATGTAGTCAGGCCCCCAGGGAGTAGGGTGCTCCCTTTTGCACTGTTTTCTCAAGAGAGTACACATGAAGAGATTTTATCCTTTTTCTCCTTGATGAAGAAGGAAAGAAGCAGAAAATAATCAGACAAAAGGTGTCAGGAAAGGACTGCAAACCTTCCCACATTAAATGCTTTTATTCAATTATATACAATCTGATAAAACTACATTTGACTTTCTTGAATAGCACATTTGTCTTCTCATCTCATCTCATCTCATTTAGAAGACTACTGATTCTTCATTTGCAACCTATTACCCAAAATTGCTTGGCGGAATATAGTAGGTGATATATGATGTAGATGGGGAAACAAGACTAAGATGGAAAATCTTGCCTACAGGAGTTATCACTAAGAAACATAAAGAGAAATGTTCCTACATTTCTCTTTGCCCTAACATATCATTGTTCTTGCTACAACTATTCGACTCCTGCTGATTTTTTAAGGCCACCTTTTATATTGTACCTCTACTGTGAATTCTTTTCTATCTTCCCCAGGGATAATCTCTTTGTTATTATGATACCATATGACTTATTACACAGTTTTCTTTTCTATTTTTTCTTTCCTCCCCTCCCTCCCTCCCTTCCTCCCTCCCTCCCTCCCTCCCTCCCTTCCTTCCTTCCTTCTTTCCTTCCTTCCTTCCTTCCTTCCATTTTCAGAGTCTCACTCTGTTGTCCAGGTTAGAGTGCAGTGTTGCCATCTTGGCTGACTGCAACCTCTGCATCCCAGGTTCAAATGATTCTTGTGCCTCAGCCTCCCAAGTAGCTGGAATTACAGATACATGTCACCACACCACACCCAGCTAATTTTTGCATGTTTAGTAGAGACGGGGTTTCCCAATGTGGGCCAGGCTGGTCTTGAATTCCTGGCCTCAAGTGATCTGCCTGCCTTAGCTTCCCAAAGTGCTGGGATTATAGGCGTGAGCCATCAGGTCTGGCCATTACACAATTATTTCTGTGTTAATGATTTGTAAATTGCTGATGTATCTATCTGTTGGCCCTTTTGGGCAAGGAATTTTATCCTGAGAGTCAAGCGTACTCCTAGGAAGTATTCTCTAAATGGGAAATATTTTTGAATATTTCTACATTTCAACTAAACTGAGGTTATCTATAGTTTTCCATGTACTTTCAACTAAGTATAATGAAGGCAATTGGGCCTCTCTAATTCCAGAAAAGATAATATCTTAACTCACTGGTTATAGGCTTTGTCTTTAGTGAGTTTTTACATGTGGTTTTTGATTAACTAGTATGATCGAGGCAGTACATTTTGTGTGGCTGCTTAATTTCATAGTCCAAATGACCAGACTATCATCATGTTAGTAGGGATATTCTATTATCTGCCAGATGTAAATGAGTGGCTTCCCCTGAGGAGACAAGAAGAGCTTGGAGGGAGTAAAGAGATGGTGGAGATCACGCATTCAACAAGACCATGACAAATAACCTAAAATGTGGTTTCTGGAGAGGACTGTCAGCATCTGACTCCTTTACACTCAGGCCTCCACCTGCTTCCTCTGAAGGACTGCCCTCCACTAGGCTTAGCCCAATCATCTATGGACTAGAGCTTATCTTGGTTGGCTCTCTAAAGGTCTCTTTTACCCCAGAGGTTTATTTTGTGTAAGGTCCATGAATAAAATTGGCTAGGATATTTTGCCCTAGAAGGCTGTGAGGCACAGAAAGGTGAGACTGAAGAGGAGTGGTAAGAATTGAGAAACTCCTCTTTGTAAACATGACAGAGTGAAAAGATAAGCAAACTTCGAGACTGCAAAACCATCCACGGGACACAAAAGTAACTCTGAGAAGTGTGTAGAAAAGAGTCCTGCTTATTGCTGTCCCAAATATTGGTTTGCTGTTAAAATACACAAGGATGGACATGACTTAATATCTTCTTGGAAAACTTGTAAGTTTGCTTCAAACTGTATCTTTAACAAACACTTCCTAAGTTGATTGTCACTTGTATTAATTTGAGTGAAGGCTACCCATTGGTATGCAAAATTGAATGGTGCAGAGCATTGGCCTCAAAGGGACACATTCTGACTGTTGCCAGAGCAGTTGAGCTACAGGTGTGTTCCTTCACCTAAAATGATAATAATAAGTTGCTAAAATTTTGGTGTTCTCCAGGTGGCAGAATAAAAGTGCAGCTTCTATATTATAGACATAATGATAACAGCAATTATTGTTTCTGTTAACAGCAGGAATCCCAGAAAGCTAAAAGAATTTTAAAAGTGAAATTTAGTGGATGCTGAAGTTGCTGGAAGAAATATTATGCATATTATCATTTGACTTCCCTTTAGTCTTCCTCTGGGAAAAGCAGAAGGGCAGAAATTTTAAGTCAAACATTTTTATCAACAGCATTTATACAGAAAGTGCATCAAATGACTTCCCCCAACTTTCCCATGAATTAGGGTGAAACTGTTTGGGGCATTTTATCCCTTCAAAGAACCAGGCCCACTATCATCTACTAAGAACCTTTGGAATTCACAGCTTTGCAGAATAGATTAGCTTAAAAGAAAACATTAATATCTGGCTTTACAGAGACTTTCAGCTTTGCTTTAAGTCATGAGGTTTTGTTCCCCCCCACAAAACAATAAATAAACACAAAGGACAGAAAAGCAGATACTGAGAAGGTCAAATGCATCACTAAAGACAGAATATGTAAATATTCTTAGCCTAATGTGCATATTTCCTTTAGGATCCCCTGTTAGCTTGTGGAATAGCTGGTAGAGTTGACATTGAACAGGAGTTCTGGAGGTGATTAGTATCATGAGCATGGGATACAATGAGGCATATTGTGGAGCAAGCTATTCTAGTCCAGAAGAATTTCCTGATGGAATTATATGAAAAATCAGACCTGAATGATGAATTAATGTTGCAAGGAAGAGAATGAAATGTGTAAAGTACCTAGGCATAGAACTGAAAGTTCTTTGGGCAGGATGTATAGAGTTAGAAATGTGAGAAAGCCATTTTAGAGGTGCAAGTGGAACTTGAAGGGACTTTGAAGACATTTCCAGTGTTTTGGACTTTGTTGTATATATGGTAATAGAAAATGAGGGTTTTTCTTAGAGAAGCAATGATAACATTACACTTCTGCTGGAATGGAAAGATCATTCCAACTTAATAACTGATGCAAATGATAATATTAAGTGATGCTGTGATGATTTCATGTGTCGACGTGGATAGGCTAAGGTGTCTCATGGTTTGGTCAAACACCATCTAGATGTTGCTATGAAGATCTTTTATTTGTTGTTTTTTTTTTTTCAGGTGTATTAACATTTGAAATAGTAGAGTTTGAGTAAGGCAGATTATCCTTCATAATATGGGTAAGCATCATCCAATCAGTTGAATGTCTTAAGAGCAAAGACTGAGGTTTTCCAAAGAAGGAATTATCTTCAAGACTGCACCAGAGAAAACTCACCTTAGTTTAGAAAGATATAGATAGATACAATAAATCTATAATTTACTTTAAAACAGTACAAATAGGGGCAGGCAAGATGGTCAAATAGGAACAGCTCCAGTTTACAGCTCCCAGCGTGAGTGACCCAGAAGACAGGTGATTTCTGCACTTCCATCTGAGGTACCAGGTTCATCTCACTAGGGAGTGCCAGACAGTGGGTGCAGGACAGTGGGTGCAGCGCACCATGCGCGAGCCGAAGCAGGGCGAGGCATTGCCTCACTCGGGAAGCTCAAGGGGTCAGAGAGTTCCTTTTCCTAGTCAAAGAAAGGGGTGACAGATGGCACCTGGAAAATCGGGTCACTCCCACCCTAATACTGTGCTTTTCCAACGGACTTAAAAAAACAGTGCACCAGGAGATTATATCCCACACCTGGCTCGGAGGGTCCTATGCCCATGGAGTCCCACTGATTGCTAGCACAGCAATCTGAGATCAAACTGCAAGGCGGCAGCGAGGCTGGGGAAGGGGTGCCCACCATTGCCCAGGCTTGCTTAGGTAAACAAAGCAGCCAGGAAGCTCAAACTGGGTGGAGCCCACCACAGCTCAAGGAGGCCTGCCTGCTTCTGTAGGCTCCACCTCTGGGGGCAGGGCACAGACAAACAAAAAGACAGCAGTAACCTCAGCAGACTTAAATGTCCCTGTCTGACAGCTTTGAAGAGAGCAGTAGTTCTCCCAGCATGCAGCTGGAGATCTGAGAACAGGCACACTGCCTCCTCAAGTGGGTCCCTGACCCCTGACCCCCAAGCAGCCTAACTGGGAGGCACCCCCGAGTAGGGGCAGACTGACACCTCACATGGCCAGGTACTCCTCTGAGACAAAACTTCCAGAGGAACGATCAGACAGCAGCATTCGCGGTTCATGAAAATCTGCTGCTCTGCAGCCACCGCTGCTGATACCCAGGCAAACAGGGTCTGGAGTGGACCTCTAGCAAACTCCAACAGACCTGCAGCTGAGGGTCCGGTCTGTTAGAAGGAAAACTAACCAACAGAAAGGACATCCACACCAAAAACCCGTCTGTACATCACCATCATCAAAGACCAAAAGTAGATAAAACCACAAAGATTGGGAAAAAACGAGCAGAAAAACTGGAAACTCTAAAAAGCAGAGCTCCTCTCCTCCTCCAAAGGAATGCAGTTCCTCACCAGCAACAGAACAAAGCTGGACGGAGACTGACTTTGACGAGTTCAGAGAAGAAGTCTTCAGACAATCAAACTACTCCGAGCTACAGGAGGAAATTCAAACCAAAGGCAAAGAAGTTAAAAACTTTGAAAAAAATTTAGGTGAATGTATAACTAGAATAACCAATATAGAGAAGTGCTTAAAGGAGCTGATGGAGCTGAAAGCCAAGGCTCGAGAACTACATGAAGAATGCAGAAGCCTCAGGAGCCGATGCGATCAACTGGAAGAAAGGGTATCAGTGATGGAAGATGAAATGAATGAAATGAAGTGAGAAGGGAAGTTTAGAGAAAAAAGAATAAAAATAAACAAAGCCTCCAAGAAATATGGGACTATGTGAAAAGACCAAATCTACGTCTGATTGGTGTACCTGAGTGACAGGGAGAATGGAACCAAGTTGGAAAACACTCTGCAGGATATTATCCAGGAGAACTTCCCCAATCTAGCAAGGCAGGCCAACATTCAGATTCAGGAAATACAGAGAACGCCACAAAGATATTCCTTGAGAAGAGCAACTGCAAGACACATAATTGGCAGACTCACCAAAGTTGAAATGAAGGAAAAAATGTTAAGGGCAGCCAGAGAGAAAGGTCGAGTTACCCACAAAGGGAAGCCCATCAGACTAACAGCGGATCTATTGGCAGAAACTCTACAAGCCAGAAGAGAGTGGGGGAAAATATTCAACATTCTTAAAGAAAAGAATTTTCAACCCAGAATTTCATATCCAGCCAAACTAAGCTTCATAAGTGAAGGATAAATAAAATCCTTTACATACAAGCAAATGCTGAGAGATTTTGTCCCCACCAAGCCTGCCTTACAAGATCTCCTGAAGGAAGCATTAAACATGAAAAGGAACAACTGGTACCAGCCACTGCAAAAACATGCCAAATTGCAAAGACCATCGATGCTAGGAAGAAACTGCATGAACTATCAAGCAAAATAACCAGCTAACATCATAATGACAGGATCAAATTCACACATAACAATATTAACCTTAAATGTAAATAGGATAAATGCTCCAATTAAAAGACACAGACTGGCAAATGGATAGAGACCAAGACCCATCAGTGTGCTGTATTCAGGAAACCCATCTCACGTGCAGAGACACACATAGGCTCAAAATAAAGAGATGGAGGAAGATCTACCAAGCAAATGGAAAACAAAAAAAACCAGGGGTTGCAATCCTAGTCTCTGATAAAACAGACTTTAAACCAACAAAGATCAAAAGAGACAAAGAAGGCCATTACATAATGGTAAAGGGATGAATTCAACAAGAAGAGCTAACTATCCTAAATATATATGCACCCAATACAGGAGCACCCACATTCATAAAGCAAGTCCTTACACACCTAAAAAGAGACTGAGACTTCCACACAATAATAATGGGTGACTTTAACACCCCACTGTCAACATTAGACAGATCAACGAGACAGAAAGTTAACAAGGATATCCAGGAATTGAACTGAGCTCTGCACCAAGTGGACCTAATAGACATCTACAGAACTCTCCACCCCAAATCAACAGAATATGCATTCTTCTCAGCACCACATCACACTTATTCCAAAACTGACCGCATAGTCGGAAGTAAAGCACTCCTCAGCAAATGGAAAAGATCAGAAATTATAGCAAACTGTCTCTCAGACCACAGTGTAATCAAACTAGAACTCAGGATTAAGAAACTCACTCAAAACCACTCAACTACATGGAAACTGAACAACCTGCTCTTGAATGACTACTGGTTACATAAGGAAATGAAGGCAGAAATAAAGATGTTCTTTGAAAGCAATAAGAACAAAGACACAACGTACCAGAATCTCTGGGACACATTTAAAGTAATGTGTAGAGGGAAACTTATAGCACTAAATGCCCACAAGACAAAGCAGGAAAGATCCAAAATTGACACCTTAACATCACAATTAAAAGAACTAGAAAAGAAAAAGCAAACACATTCAAAAGCTAGCAGAAAGCAAGAAATAACTAAAATCAGAGCAGAACTGAAGGAAATAAAGACACAAAAACCCTTCAAAAAATTAATGAACCCAGGAGCTGGTTTTTTGAAAGGATCAACAAAATTGATAGACTGCTAGCAAGACTAATAAAGAAGAAAAGAGAGAATAATCAAATAGACCCAATAAAAAATGATAAAGGGGATATCACCACTGATCCCACAGAAATACAAACTACCATCAGAGAATACTAAAAACACCTCTATGCAAATAAACTAGAAAATCTAGAAGAAATGGATAAATTCCTCCACACATACACTCTCCCAAGACTAAACCAGGAAGAAGTTGAATCTCTGAATAGACCAATAGCAGGATCTGAAATTGTGGTAATAATGAGTAGCTTACCAACCAAAAAGAGTCCAGGACCAGATGGACTCACAGCCAAATTCTACCAGAGGTACAAGGAGGAATTGGTACCATTCCTTCTGAAACTATTCCAATCAATAGAAAAAGAGGGAATCCTCCCTAACTCATTTTATGAGGCCAGCATCATTCTGATACCAAAGCCTGGCAGAGACATAACAAAAAAAGAGAATTTTAGACCAATATCCTTGATGAACATTGATGCAAAAATCCTCAATAAAATACTGGCAAACCGAATCCAGCAGCACATCAAAAAGCTTATCCACCATGACCAAGTGGGCTTCATCCCTGGGATGCAAGGCTGGTTCAATATATGCAAATCAATAAATGTAATCCAGCATATAGACAGAACCAAAGACAAAAACCACATGATTATCTCAATAGATGCAGAAAAGGCCTTTGACAAAATTCAACAACCCTTCATGCTAAAAACTCTCAATATATTAGGTATTGATGGGACGTATCTCAAAATAATAAGAGCTATCTATGACAAACCCACAGCCAATATCATACTGGATGGGCAAAAACTGGAAGCATTCCCTTTGAAAACTGGCACAAGACAGGGATGCCCTCTCTCACCACTCCTATTCAACATAGTGTTGGAAGTTCTGGCCAGGGCAATTAGGCAGGAGAAGGAAATCAAGGGTATTCAATTAGGAAAAGAGGAAGTCAAATTGTCCCAGTTTGCAGATTACATGATTGTATATCTAGAAAACCCCATTGTCTCAGCCCAAAATCTCCTTAAGCTGATAAGCAACTTCAGCAAAGTCTCAGGATACAAAATCAATGTACAAAAATCACAAGCATTCTTATACACCAATAACAGACAAACAGAGAGCCAAATCATGAGTGAACTCCCATTCACAATTGCTTCAAAGAGAATAAAATACCTAGGAATCCAACTTACAAGGGACATGAAGGACCTCTTCAAGGAGAACTACAAACCACTGCTCAAGGAAATAAAAGAGGATACAAAGAAATGGAAGAATATTCCATGCTCATGGGTAGGAAGAATCAAGATCATGAAAATGGCCATACTGGCCAAGATAATTTATAGATTTAATGCTGTCCCCATCAAGCTACCAATGACTTTCTTCACAGAATTGGAAAAAACTACTTTAAAGTTCATATGGAACCAAAAAAGAGCCCTGATTGCCAGGTCAATCCTAAGCCAAAAGAACAAAGCTGGAGGCATCATGCTACCTGACTTCCAACTATACTACAAGGCTACAGTAACCAAAACAGCATGGTACTGGTACCAAAACATAGATATAGCTCAATGGAACAGAACAGAGCCCTCAGAAATAACGCTGCATATCTACAACTATCTGATCTTTGACAAACCTGAGAAAAACAAGCAATGGGGAAAGGATTCCCTATTTAATAAATGGTGCTGGGAAAACTGGCTAGCCATATGTAGAAAGCTGAAACTGGATCCCTTCCTTACACCTTATACAAAAGTCAATTCAAGATGGATTAAAGACTTAAACGTTAGACCTAAAACCATAAAAACCCTAGAAGAAAACCTAGGCATTACCATTCAGAACACAGGCATGGGCAAGGACTTCATGTCTAAAACACCAAAAGCAATGGCAACAAAAGACAAAATTGACAAATGGGATCTAGTTAAACTAAAGAGCTTCTGCACATCAAAAGAAACTACCATCAGAGTGAACAGGCAACCTACAAAATGGGAGAAAATTTTTGCAACCTACTCATCTGACAAAGGGCTAGTATCCAGAATCTACAATGAACTCAAACAAATTTACAAGAAAAAAACAAACAACCCCATTAAAAAGTGGGCGAAGGATATGAACAGACACTTCTCAAAAGAAGACATTTATGCAGCCAAAAAACACATGAAAAAATGCTCACCATCACTGGCCATCAGAGAAATGCAAATCAAAACCACAGTGAGATACCATCTCACATCAGTTAGAATGGCAATTATTAAAAAGTCAGGAAACAACAGGTGCTGGAGAGGATGTGGAGAAATAGGAACACTTTTACACTGTTGGTGGGACTGTAAACCAGTTCAACCATTGCAGAAGTCAGTGTGGCAATTCCTCAGGGATCTAGAACTAGAAATACCATTTGACCCAGCCATCCCATTACTGTGTATATACCCAAAGGACTATAAATCATGCTGCTATAAAGACACATGCACACGTATGTTTATTGTGGCACTATTCACAATAGTAACGACTTGGAACCAACACAAATGTCCAACAATGATAGACTGGATTAAGAAAATGTGGCACATATACACCATGGAATACTAGGCAGCCATAAAAAATGATGAGTTCATGTCCTTTGTTGGGACATGGATGAAGCTGGAAACCATCATTCTCCATAAACTATCTCAAGGACAAAAAACCAAACACTGCATATTCTCACTCATAGGTGGGAATTGAACAAAGAGAACACATGGACACAGGAAGGGGAACATCACACTCTAGGGACTGTTGTGGGGTGGGGGGAGGGGTGAGGGATAGCCTTAGGAGATATACCTAATGCTAAATGATGAGTTAATGGGTGGAGCACACCAGCATGGCACATGTATACATATGTAACTAACCTGCACATTGTGCACATGTACCCTAAAACTGAAAGTATAATAATAATAAAATAAAAAAAGAAAAAAATAAGTAAAATAAAATTAAATAGTACACATAAAAATGTGAATATATACAAACGATATATAAAAGGAGCAAAATGAAGCAAATATAATAAAATATTAACAACTGTGGAATAGAAGTGAAATGAGGCTGGGCAAGTTGGCTCACGCCTGTAATCCCAGCACTTTGGGAGGCTGAGGCAGCAGATTATGAGGTGAAGAGATCGAGATCATCCTGGCCAATATGGTAAAATGCCTTCTCTACTAAAAATACAAAAAAAAAAAAAATAGCTGTGCATGGTGGTGCACACCTGTAGTCCTAGCTACTCAGAGGCTGAGGCAGGAAAATCGCTTGAACCCGGGAGGCAGAGGTTGCAGTGAGCTGAGACTGTGCCACTGCACTCCAGCCTGGTGACAGAGTGAGACTCTGTCTCAAACAAACAAACAAACAAAAAGAAGTGGAATGAATATGCATGTTCATCATTCATGGTTAAAGCTCTTTAAATATTTTCATAGTGAAAAGTTGTTCATAGCAAGGAGAAATACTAAAGAGAGGAATTTAAAAAGGGTGGATGTCAGGCAGTCAGTTAGGTGGTTTTGGCAGTAGTTTAGCTAAGGCCTGGAGTATTCATGAAGGGAGTGTTGGAAGAGAGTCTGGTAAATTTAATCACTATTTAGGTAACAAAATGGGTTAACAGAATAGATTAAAGATGATTGTTTGGAATTGTGCCTGGAACATAGTAGGTACTCAATTGTCTCAATGAATAGATGATTGACTTGGAGTTAACATGGGATTAAAGAAGAGAGAGAAGTAAGAATGCCTTCCATAAATTTTGATTGAACAACTGAGGGCATAATAAGACCATTAATTAAAATTTTTTTAAAAATGGGAAAAAAACAAGAAGCACATTTTTTTATTTTACTTTAAGTTTTAGGGTACATGTGCACAACATGCGGGTTTGTTACATATATATATACATGTACCATGTTGGTGTGTTGCACCCATTAACTTGTCATTTAACATTAGGTATATCTCCTAATGCTATCCCTCTCCCCTCCCCCCACCCCACAACATGCCCTAGTGTGTGATGTTCCCCTTCCTGTGTTCATGTGTTCTCATTGTTCAATTCCCACCTATGAGTGAGAACATGCGGTGTTTGGTTTTTTGTCCTTGCAATAGTTTGCTGAGAATGATGGTTTCCAGCTTCATCCATGTTCCAACAAAGGACATGAACTCATCATTTTTTATGGCTGCATAGTATTCCATGGTGTATATGTGCCACATTTTCTTAATCCAGTCTATCATTGTTGGACATTTGTGTTGGTTCCAAGTCTTTGCTATTGCGAATAGTGCTGCATTAAACATACGTGTGCATGTGTCTTTACAGCAGCATGATTTCAGCTCAAGGAAAACAGTCCAGGACAAAGCCCAGAGGCACTCTAACACTTACTGTATGAGTAAAGTGGGGCAGCTAGCCAAGAAAACTGGGGACCAGTGACCAGTGAAGTTGCAGACAAAACAAGAGAGAGTAGTGATAAGGAAATCAAGGGAGGAGTATTTTAAGAAGGAAGTAGGGGTCAACAGTGTCAAATGCTCTGGAGAGATCAAGCAAGATGGAACTGAAGAATGAATATAAAGCCCTGTAAGGCTTTGGCTGTTGGCCTGAGAGAACAATTTTGGAAGAGTAATAAGGGCAGACATGAAATAGGACTGGGCTGCAAAGCTGAGTGAGCAGTAAGAAATGAGAAGAACGAGTGCAGCTAACTCCTTTGAGAATTTGGACTGTGAGAGGAAACAGACTAAGAATTGAAGGGAGGCATGGATAGAGGGAGAAATTCATTTTTAAAGGTGGGAGACATTTGAACATAAATAAATGCAAATTAGAAATAATAAGTTGTGAGGCAAAAATGCAGTTACAGAAGAGAGGGAATAATTGACAGTGCAAGTTCTCTAAGAAGACTGGAGATGTTGGGATCTAGGGCAGATGTGTGGAAGGCAGGCTTGGATAGGAGAGATGGCCCTTCTAGTGCTGCAGAGGAATGGAAGACAGCACGGATGCAGATACTTACTTGTTGCATGAATTTTAGAGTATGCAAATGAGTGGGTTTTTTTGTCTGATGGCTTTTATCTTCTCTGAAAAGTAGGAGGCAAGGACATTTGCTGGCAATGTGAGAGGGGTGAAGGTTTATGGAGGACATACGAAGACTGAGATAAGAATTGAAGAAGGGAGATTGAGCTGATCAGAGGAAGAGCAAGATTTCTGGGCAGTGTTAAAGGTCTAGTGAGATGAGAGACGCCAAACCTTGAGTGAGATCACTATTTTATTATTAAATGGCTTTATTCCAGTCATCTGGATGAGGTTTAGGGACATCAGATGGTTGGACTCATTCAAGTTTGAAGTTTTCCCTGCAGAATATAAGGCATGGGAGTTTAGAACACTGGAAATATTGGCTAGTATGTTGGTCTTGAAATCTAACCCTAAAAGAAGAGGACTTGAAGATAACAGAAGGCTAATGGATAGTGAGAAAATAGGGATAACTGGTGAACTGAGAAGTTGAATAATAAGTTGTAAATAGAGGGGCTGTGGCCAAAGACAGTGACCAGGCAAACATTTTCTTAACCATGTTGGGCTTCAAGTTTTTATTTGTAAAATGAGGGCATGGACAGAAAAAAATTCCAATATTCTTTCTGGCTCTAACAATTTGTATTTGTAAGTGTTTGGAGAAAGGCAGAGGACTTAGAGGATGCATCCTACTAGGCAGCAAGGGTGTAAAAAGGCCACAGGATACCATCAAGTTATAGGGTCAGAAATAACAGTCTTGGAGTGACTATTCCTGGGATATCACCTGTAGGAGGATGAAATGAATGAATCGACACCTGTGACAATCACTCTAAACCCTGAAGCGCTCCTTGGCACTATTCTCATCTGAGCAAGGACAGGAGGAAACCGAAATCAATTTTCATTTTGCCGTTTTACCTATGGCTGGCCTTGCAACTATTAGAGCTTTAGAGTCACAGTAAAGATTTTTTTTTAACTGGCAGCTGAATTTAAAATTCCTTTTAGGATTGCTTTTATATGCAATTTTAGTAAAAGGGCTTGACAGTCCTACACATCTTTTGGACTTCTATGATGACTGTGCCTGATATTAGAAGGTCTGAGAGAGTACACACTTAGAATAGGGACATAGTGAAAAGATGGACTAGGAACAAGGAGTGAAGGTGACTGGTGCAGTGGAAAGGAGAAAGTGGTGAAATTGCAAATGGTAGGTACTGATAATGGTTGTAACTCCTGTAGGGGCCCAAGAGTCCATTTTTATTTATGCTAATGAAGATTATAACAGTAATAATGACCATTTATTAAGGACATACTGTGTGCCAGGCACCATGCAAATTGTTCATTCTTCCATGTAATTCTCAAAACAATCCTATATGATAATATCCTTATTCTTGTGTTTTTTCTAAAAAACTGTCATAAAATATACATAACATAATATATGCAATTTTATTCATTTTAAGTGGCATTCTTATGTACAGTAACACTGTAGGATGATCTTCTATTTCCATATTTTTTCTTTATCTTCCCAAATGAGATTCTATGCCTATTAAACAATTACTACCTATTCTTCCTCCTCCCTATTATTCCTGTTTTAAAGATAAGGCAGCTAAGTCTTAGAGAATATAAAAACATTGTCTAAGGGCACAGAGCTGGTACGTGCCCTCAAGTTTGGGGTCTAGCCATGGCCTGGAAGTGCTTAATCTGCAGTGCATATGAATTTCTAGGCAGAATTTTCCATCAATGCCTTAAGCTCCTGGATTCGTTGAAGAAAGATTGGGCTGAGAGTGTAAGTAGATCTGAGATCGGAATACAAGAGTTTCTTTTAGAACAGTTAACACATTACTCTTATAGACCTGCCTAATGAGTTCACTATTCCACAGTCTTTCTTACTCACAATCAATGCTTTGGGCCTTTATAATTATCTTTTACTTGCCAAGAATAGCCTTCGGATGACTACCAGGAAACTTTCTTGAATTTCCTTTCAGAATAGAAGAGCTAGCCATGGAATAGTCTAGTAAAGTATATCACTTAACCCAGATCTATAAATTCCCCTAGAAATTAGTGATTTATTAAACAATAGTAGCCTGCCCATCATTATTTTAATTGAACAGAAAATAAAAGTAACAAACAAGCTGGGAAACTGTAATGCTTTTCCTCATGATTTTATTTTGCTTTTCCTTTTTATGCCTCTTGATTTCCTTACTGTTAACTTCTTTCTGTAAAGTCAAGCTCACCTACAGACTGTACATACATCAGTTGGAAGCACATTTTAATGTGTTGCTTAGATACAGATGTTTGGAAATATAGGAGCACAATTTATACCTGATTCTGTTGCTAAGGAAACTGGGGAAACTTTGGGATTTTCCTTTGAGACTCATGACTACAAACTGGAAAAAAAAATTATTATGAGTTTTAGAATAACTATATGTAAGCTGTTATTTAATTTTATTTCTACACTGGCAAGTTAATTTTTATAAGCTTCTGTAGTCTTTTTCTGCCTGTGGTATAAATATTTCTATGTAAGCCTTTTATAGTAAGTTTGATCATGTTACATGGCATGTGGAGGTGGTCAGCATATTGAAATATAAACATGAGTCACTCTTGTGAAACATTTCATAAAACAGGCTATAAATAAAATTATTGGTGCTTTAAGGGATAACATTTGAAGGATTTTGGTTCTACAAACCTTTCTTTCACATCAGAGAATAGGATTTGCAGGAGAAATTCTTTGCTAATATCAGTTCTACTGTAAAATTATCTCCAGGAAAAACAAACAAGAAGTTAATTTGCAGCATCTATTTCGTTTCTCCAGCTGCAAGAAAACATTATGACCATCTGAGAGGTTCCTTCAACCAAAACCCAGGCAGGTTGCCTTAATATTATTGAGGCTGACAGTGTGAGTCTGCCCAGTCTAGCTGACAGACCTTTTAACATGTATATATCTGTGTGTTCTGGAACATAGCTATTCATGAAAATGAGAATGATCTCCTCTAGACAGTGTCTTTAAAAAAGCTCAGAGTTCTTTTCATAGCTTGTCGTCATCTAAAAATTGCCACAGCCTGACTGTAGGAAGTACTTTGTCTCTGTACACAGAGCCCAAACAGTGCTAAAAAGGGAAATGGAACATAAGGTAATAAACTCTCCGAAGCTTTAAAGTCGGGTTGTAATAAACAACCAGGGTGAGAGAGGCACCGGTAACCATGAACTCTCCCTCTAGGGTCTCATTAGCAAGGCCAACTGTGCTGCAGTGGAGGAAAACAGTATCACATACTTGATGGAGATTGTAGCCATTCAAGGCAAACCCTAGATTTGTCTTTTACTGGAAGGAGCATGAATTGGATGGAAAGGAAACTTCAAAAAGGAGTTAGAAGAAAACCACTGCCTGAGTGGCCCCTTTACCAAAAGTGTCTTTGTTCATTTGGAAATAGTATTCACGAGCTTTTGAAAGTTTACTGTGGTCAAATGTTGCATGTAGAGCATGGACCATGATGGATCTGAAGACTTATTCTTTGGTTACTCCACATTCTGACCATATGGTGGTGGGAAGTCATTCTTTGCTTCAGCTTTCCCATAGGTGGAATAGGGATGAGAGTGTTGGACTCCGGGAGTGAGTGTACCTGGCCAGGGTATTATCTGGGATCTTCCAATGATCTCCCTAAGATCCTCCTTTACACAAGGGCACTGATTTGCAGACATATTTTCTACGAGGACGAGAAGACAAAAAGGTAATGTTATGGACACTGTCATGACAGTATTTCTGTATTTCATTTAAAATTTCAAAAGTCTTATGTACAAGTTGTTCTGAGGGGCTCATATATCTCCATATACTGAGTGCAATCTACACCTCCTTTCCCTAACTTGATCTTTCTCCTCCTTCTACTCTTTATCATTTTCTAACTTATTGAAGACAAATTTTCAAAATTTTTGGTACTACCTACTAAAAATACCACATCAAAATAAGACATGAAAAAAGATTCAACGTTGTATTAGTTTGGTGCAAAAGTAATTGCGGTTTTTGCTATTACTTTCAATGGCAAAACTTGGTTTTGCCAACTATTTTAGTCAAAGTAGCCTCCAGTTACCCATTCACTATCAAATGTACATATCTATTTGTATCCAGGGTTTTGTTTGTTTTTTAACCTTTCAGTTCATAACTTCATCTTACCGCTTTATCAACTTAAGTGCCACTTCATTTTGCAACTTTCTTTTGATAATAATAATAATCATTATTAATCAGCAGTTATTTATTCTCTGCCTCTTACACTCTATATACAACATCATAATTAATTATCAAAACAAGGTTTTGGTTTATTTCTGGGCTTTCTATCCTGTTCCATTAGTTGAAATGTCTGTTTTTATGCCAGTACCATACTGTTTTGATTAGAATTCAAATCAGACAGTGTGAAATTAAAGAGTATAAACCGTCCAGCTTTATTCTTTCTGCTTAACATTACTTTGGTTACTGAGGTCTGTCTTTGTGGTTATATATATTTAAGGATTTTTTTCTATTTCTGTGAAAAATGACATTACAATTTAGATTGGGATTGTATTGAATATGTAGATCACTTTGGTAGTATCAACATTTTCTTCTAATCAATGAACATGGGATATATTTTCATTTATTTGTGTTTTCTTCAATTTTTTTCATGAATGTTTATAGTTTCCAGTATATAGGTCTTTCATCTCCTTGGTTAAATTTATACCTAAGTATTTTTGTTATTGATGCTATGGTAAATGAGATTTCCTTTTTGGATACTTTATTATTAATATATAGAAATGCTACTAATTTTTGTTATGTTGATTGATTTTGTATCCTGTACATTTACTGAATTTGTTTATTAGTTCTAAAGGTCCTCTGGTTTATCAGTTCTAACAGTCCTCTGGTAGAGTCGTCAGGGTTTTCTTATATGTAAGATCATTAAAGGTCAAGTGATTTTTGAAAAAGGTGCCAAGAACACATAATGGGGAATGGATAGTCTCTTCAATAAATGGTGTTGAAAAACTGGACATCCACATGCAGAAGAATAAAATTGGGTTCTTATCTCATGCCATATACAGAAATACAATTCAAAATTAATTAAAGACTTACATATAACACCTGAAACTGTAAAGCTACCAGAAGAAAGCATAAGAGGAAAGCTCCACAATGTTGGTCTGGACAAGGACATTTTGAATATGACTCCAAAAGCACAGGCAACAAGAACAACAGTAGACAAATGACATGGCATCAAACTAAAAGACTTCTGCACAGCAAAGGAAATGATTAACAAAATAAAGAGATAATCCACAGAATGGGAGAAAATATTTGCAAACCATACATCTGATAAATGGTTAATATTCAAAACAGATAACTCAAACAACTCAATAGTAAGAAAACAAATAACCCAATTAAAAAATGGGTAAAGAAACTGAACAGACATTTCTCAAAGGAAAGTGTACAAATGGTATAGCAGGTACATGAAAAAAATGCTCAGCACCACCAATTATCAAGGCAATGCAGCAATAAGATCTGAACTCACACCTGTTAGTATGGCCTTTATCAAAAAGACAAAAGATAAGTGTTGAGAAGAATGAAGAGAAAAGGGAACTATGGTACATTGTTAGTGGGAATGTAAATGAGTACAGCCATTATGGAAAACAGTACGCAGGTTTTTCCAAAAATTAAAAATCAAGTTGCCATATGATCCAGTAATCCTATTTGTGAATACATACCCATGGCAACTGAAATTAATATATTAAAAGGACATCTGCTGTTCCACGTCCATTGCAGCATCTATCAGTGATAAATGAATAACGAAAATGTGGTACATATACACAATGTACTAAGCCTTTCAAAAGAAGAAATTCCTGTCATTTTGTAGACAACATTAATGACCTGGAAGACATTAGGCTAAGTGAAACAAACCAGGCACAGAAAGACAAATGCTGAATGATCTCACTCATGTGAAATATTAAAAAGTTGAATTCACAGAAGTAGAAAATAGAATAATGGTTACCAGAGGCTGGGAGGAGGGGCAATAGGGAGGGAGGGGATAGGGAGTGGCTGATCAAAGGATACAAAGTCTCAGATGGACAGGAAAAATAAGTTTTGGGAACTATTGCATGGCAGGATGACTATAGTGTAATAATGTATATTTTGAAACAATGAAAAGGCCAGGCATGGTGGCCCACGCCTGTAATCCCAGCACTTTGGGAGGCCGAGGCTGGTGGATCAGGAGGGCAGGGCAGGAGATTGAGACCATCCTGGCTAACACAGTGAAAGCCCGTCTCTACTAAAAATACAAAAAATTAGCCGGGCGTGGTGGCGGGCCCCTGCAGTCCCAGCTACTCGGGAGGCTGAGGCAGGAGAATGGCGTGAACCCAGGAGGCGGAGCTTGCAGTGAGCCGAGATTGCACCACTGCTCCACTGCACTCCAGCCTGGGCGACAGAGCAAGACTCTGTCTCAAAAAAACAAACTAACAAACAGAATGAAAAAAATAAATTTCAAATGTCTCACCATAAAAAATGATAGGTAAGCAAAGTGATAGATATGTTAACTGGCTTCATTGAATCATTACACAGTGTATACATATAGCAAAATATCAAATAGTATCCCATTAAATATATTCAATTTTAATGTTTCAATTAGAAATAATGTTAATTTAAGAAATCTAAGTCTTTGGTGTATTACTATCCTCATTTTATAAATAAAAAACTGAGGATCTCAGAAGCTTAGTTATTTGCTCTGAGTCACAGAGTTAGTGAGTGACAGTTTGGATTCTGAATAGCTGCCTGACTGAAATATGTGGCCAATGCATTATATCGGTTACCTTTCTTTCAGAGCCTCTATAAAGATTTTAAGATCTTAAGAAGATTTGATAGCAATTTGCCTGGAGGCAGAAGACCACTGAAGCTTCTTGTACAGGTATAAGCTGATGCTCCAGTGTTATGGAGATATTAGCAATCATAATATTGGCAGCCAAATATTGAGTAGGGCACAAAAAAATGGTTCAGAAATCAAGAGACTTCGATTCTACCCTTATCTCTGTGTAAGACCGTGAGCGAGTCATTAACCAGTTTGCTCTCCTATTTCTCTATAAAATGATCAGTGAACTTTTTACAGACTGACTCCATGACCAACTTAAAAGAGAAGGAAAAACCTTCTATTAAGCTGTGAAATGGAAAAATTAACTAAGATCTGTATAATATTTTGCATTTTTTCCCGAAGTCACTTAAAGCTTCATAACTTCTCTTAACAACCCAGAAATGTATTCTAGAGGAGATGTTTATCCATACTGAATGACTTTCCTGTCTCCTTGGTATGAGAATGGAGATTGAATGGAGAGAAAAGGAGCAGAAGCCAGTGGTTGAAAATGCTTCAGGACTCCAACCTTGGAGCTCAAGATCACAAGGCTTTAAAACAGGGTGTTCTAGATCATCATCCTGGGAAAGAAACAATGACAGTATGGAGGGAACCCTGCTAATCCACTGAAGTTTTTTTTTTCTGGGGTCAGTGCTTGAATTTCAGCTCCACCTCACAGGCCTACACACATATACTTTTAGCCCTATTTCCCGGAAGACTGAGGAATGTGATCATCAGTGCTATGCATTCCCTGCAGAACAGTTAATCTTGCTGAAGAGTATGTGTTGGTAAACACATCTCCTTTTGTTGAGAAAGCTGCTGCTCCTTGAGCCCAGGCAAAGTTGGATAGAACACCCTACACTCAGTCCCAAACTAAGAACATGTCCCTCATCAGGTTTGGTCCAGGTGTTTCATGGGCCCTTCTCTGCCAGATGCCATGGCAGTCTTCTTCCTTGGAATGGATGAAGGTGGGCTTTATACCATCACTCACTGTGAAACTAGACTTCCTCCCTCCTCTATGAGTACGTGGGCTTATCTGCTTCTGTCTTCTGGCTAGTTATCTTATCTATAGCTTCTTATTCTAATAAGGTATACATATAGCAATGGAAGAATGGCCTTCATTGCAGTAGGCCATCCTTGCATTGCTATAAAGGGATAACTGAGACTGGGTAATTTATAAACAAAGGAGGTTTAATTGGCTTATGCTTCTGCAGGCCATACAAGCATGGCACTGGCATCTGCTCAGCTTCTAAGGAGGCCTCTGGGAGCTTTTACTCATATCATAAGGTGAACTAGGAGCAGGCTTATCACAGGGCCAGAACAGAAGCAAAAGATAGAGAGAATGGTAGGTGCCACACACTTTTGAATGACCAGATCTTGCATGAACTCACTCATCACCAAGGGGATGGTGCTAAGCCATTCATGAGAGTTCTTCCCCCCGATCCAAACAACTCCCAACAGGCCCCACCTCTAATTCTGGGGATTACAATTCAACGTCAGATTTGGTGGGGACATATATTCAGGATATATCATTCATGTTAGGTTTGTTAATTTGGTTTCTCACCCTTTGGGGTTCCTTTTAATATATAGTTCTACAAACTGCCAAACTATACAATAAATACCTTTTTATTAAATAAATGAATAGAAGCCGAATTTGCATCATGAGAAAATACTATAATTATTCATCCTTTCTACTGGAATATTTTCTCTTTTTAAATAAATTTTTATTTTTATAATTTTTTAACAGTACCAGACATTTAACAGCCACTCCCCCTGCATCCCCACATATTCTCTGTACTCTAAAAAAATCAACCATTTAAATTTTCTGCTGTTTTTATTTTCCTTCCAACTTCTTTTTTAACTTTAATTTCAGGTCTAGGGGTACATGTGCAGGTTTATTATATACTAAACTTGTGTCACAGGTGTTCGTTGCACAGATTATTTTGTCACCTAGTACCTAATAGTTATTTTTTCTGATCCTTTCCCTCCTCCCACCCTCCACTTTCAGGTAGGCCCATCTGTGGTTCCCCTTTTTGTGTCCATGTGGTTCAGGGGTACATGTGCAGGTTTGTTATATAGGTAAACTTGTGTCATGGGGATTCGTTGCACAGATTATTTTGTCACCTAGTACCTAATGGTTATTTTTTCTGATCCTCTCCCTCCTCCTACCCTCTATCCACAGTTAGGTCCCAGGTCTGTTGTTCCCCAGTTTGTGTCCATGTGGTTCAGGGGTACTTGTGCAGGTTTATTATATAGTAAACTTGTGTCACAGGCGTTCGTTGCACAGATTATTTTGTCACCTACTACCTAATAGTTATTTTTTCTGATCCTTTCCCTCCTCCCACCCTTCATCTTCAGGTAGGTCCATCTGTTATTCCCCTCTTTGTGTCCATGTGTTCTTATCATTTAGCTCCTACTTATAAGTGAGAACATGTGATATCTGGTTTTCTATTCCTGAATTAGTTTGCTAAGGATAATGGCCTCCAACTCCTTCCATGTCCTCACAAAGGGCATGATCTCATTCTTTTTCGTAACTGCATAGTATTCTGCGGTACTTATGTACCAGTTTCATTTTCCAGTCTGCCATTGATAGGCATTTAGATTGATTCCATTTGTTTGCTATTGTGAATAGTGTTTCAGTGAACATATGTGTGCATATGTCTTTACGGTAGAATGATTTATATTCTTTTGGGTATATGCCCAGTAAAGGGATTACTGGCTCAAATGATACTTCTGTTTTTAGCTTTTTGAAGAATCATCACGTTGCTTTCCACAATGGTTGAACTAACCACAAGCAGTGTATAAGCATTCCTTTTCCTTCACAACCTCGCCAGGATTTTATATATATATATAAATATATTTACTTTTTATATATATTTACTTTTTAATAATAGCGATTCTGAGTAGTGTGAGATGGTATCTCATTGTGATTTTGATTTGCATGTCTCTAATGATTAGTGGTATTGAGCTTTTCTTGCATGTATGTCTTCTTTTGAAAAGTGTCTATTCATGTCCTATGCCCACTTTTTAAAGAGGCTGTTTTTCTCTGTAAATTGAAGTTCCTTATAGATGCTAGATACTAAACCTTTGTCAGATACATAGTTTGCAAATATTTCCTCCCATTCTGTACTTTGTATGTTTCCTCTGTTGATAGTTTATTTTGTGATGCAGATGCTTTTTAGTTTAATTAGATCCCATTTATCAATTTTTGCTTTTGGTGTCCTCATCATGAAATCTTTGCCTGTTCCTATGTCCAGAATGGTATTGCCTAGGTTGTCTTCCAGGGTTTTTATAGTTTTGGCTTTTATATTTAAGTCTCTAATCCATCTTGGGTTGACTTTTGTATATGATGTAAGAAAGGGGTCGAGTTTCAATCTTCTGCATATGGCTAGCCAATTATCCCAGCAACATTTATTGAATAGGAAGTCCTTTTCCCCTTGCTTGTTTCTGTCAGCTTTGTCGAAGATCAGATGGTTGTTGGTGTGCAGCCTTATTTGTGAGCTCTCTATTGTGTTGCATTGGCCTATGTGTCTATTTTTGTACAAGTATCATGCTGTTTTGGTGACTGTAGCCCTGTAGTATAGTTTGAAGTTGGGTAGCATGATGCCTCTAGCTTTGTTCTTTTTGCTTAGGATTGCTTTGGCTGTTCAAGCTCTTTTTTGGTTCCATATGAATTTTACAATAGTTTATTTTAGTTCTGTGAAGAATGTCATTGGTAGTTTGATATAAATAGCATTGAATCTGTAAATTGCTTTGGGCAGTATGGTCATTTTAATGATATTGATTCTTCCTATCCAAGAGCATGAAATGATTTTCTGTTTGTGTTATCTCTGATTTCTTTGAGCAGAGTTTTGTAATTCTGATTGTATATATGTTTCACTTCCTGGGATAGCTCTATTCCTAGGTGTTTTATTCTTTTTGTGGCAACAGTGAATGGAATTGTATTCCTGATTCGTGTCTTGGCTTGGCTGTTGTTGGTGTATACAAATGCTAGTGATTTTTGCACATCTGATTTTGTACACTGAGACTTCGCTGAAGTTGTTGATCAGCTGAAGAAGCTTTTGGGCCAAGACTCTGGGGTTTTCTACATATAGACTCATGTCATCATCCGGGCATGGCGGGTCATGCCTGTAATCCCAACATTTTGGGAGCCTGAGACAGGTGGATCACCTGAGGTCAGGAGTTCAAGACCAGCCTGGCCAACATGGCAAAACCTCGTGTCTACTAAAAATACAAAAACTAGCCAGGTGTGGTGGCATGTGCCTGTAGTGCCAGCTACTCAGGGGGCTGAGGCAGGAGAATCACCTGAACCGGGAGGCAGAGGTTGCAGTGAGCCGAGATTGCATCACTGCACTCCAGTCTGGGCAATAGAGTGAGACTCCATCTGAAAAAAATTATATCATTGGCAAACAGTGATACTTTGACTTTTCTCTTCCTATTTGAATGCCCTTTGTTTCTTACTCTCACCACTATCCATGTTGCTGCAACTAGATGATGGGCATTTAGGTCAATTCTATGGCTTTGCTATTGTACATAGTGCTGTGATGAATGTATATGTGCATATGTTTTCATAGTAGAATAATTTATATTGCTTTGGATATATACTGATTAATGGGATTGTTGGGCTGAATGGTACTTCCATTTTAAGTTCTTTAAGAAATCTCCAAATTGTTTTCCACGGTAGCTGACTAGTTTATATTCCCACCAGCAGTGTTTGAGCATTCTCTTTTTTTCTACAACCTCACCGTCATCTGTTTTTTTTTTTTTTTGACTTTTTAATAATAGCCATTCTGACTGCATGAGATGCTATCTCATTGTGGTCTTGGTTTGCATTTCTCTAATGAATAGTGATGTTGAACTTTTTTTTTATATGCTTGTTGGCCACATGTATGTCTCCTCTTGAAGAGTGTCTGTCCATGTCCTTTGCCCATTTTTTAATAGGGTTGTTTGGTTTTTGCTCATTGATTTAAGTTTCTTATAAATTCTTGATATTAGACCTTTGTCAGATGCATAGCTTTCAAATTTTTTCTCCCATTTTTCAGGTTATTTGTTTCCTCTTTTGATAGTTTATTTTGCTGTGCAGAAGGTCTTTAGTTTAAGTCCCATTTGTCAATTTTTATTTTTGTTACAATTGCCTTCAGTTTCTTTGTAATGAAATCTTTGCTAGTTCTTATGTACAGAACGGCATTACCTAGGTTGTCTTCTAGGGTTTTTATAGTTTTGGGCTTTATGTTTAAGTCTTCAATCCAACTTGAGTTGATTTTGTATATGGTGTAAGGAAGGAGTCCAGTTTTAATCTTCTGCATACGTCCAGCCAGTTATCCCAGTAACATTTATTGAATATAGATTCCCTTCCCCATTGCTTGTTTTTGTCAGATTTGTCAAAAATCAGATGGTTGTAGGTGTGCGACCTTATTTCAGGGTCCTCTATTTTGTTCCATTGATCTACGTGTTTGTTTGTGTAGCAGTACCATGCTGTTTTGGTTACTGTAGCTCTGTAGTATAGTTTGAAGTCAGGTAACATGATGCCTCCAGTTTTGTTCCTTTTGCTTAGGACTGCTTTAGCGATTCTGGCTCTTTTTTGGTTCCATATGAATTTTAAAATAGTTTTTTCTAGTTCTGTCAATAATGTCATTAGCAGTTTCATAGGAATAGCATTAAGTCTGTAAATTGCTTTGGGTAGTGTGGCCATTTTATTGATACTGATTTTCCCTTATCCGTGTCCATGGAATGTTTTTTTTTAATTTTAATTTTAATTCTAATTTTGTATTATACTTTAAGTTTTAGGGTACATGTGTACAACGTGCAGGTTAGTTACATATGTATACATGTGCCTTGTTGCTGTGCTGCACCCATTAACTCGTCATTTAACGTTAGGTACATCTCCTAATGCTATCCCTCCCCCCTCCCCCCACCCCACAACAGGCCCTGGTGTGTGATGTTCCCCTTCCTGTGACCATGTGTTCTCATTGTTCAATTCCCACCTATGAGTGAGAACATGTGGTGTTTGGTTTTTTCTCCTTGCGATAGTTTGCTGAGAATGATGGTTTCCAGCTTCATCCATGTCCCTACAAAGGACATGAACTCATCATTTTTTATGGCTGCATAGTATTCTATGGTGTATATGTACCACATTTTCTTAATCTATGGAATGTTTTTAGAAACAAATTGCCTAGACTCTTGTTCAGGTTTCTATTCACACAAAAACATAGGGTAGTTTGGCAGTGCACCTGCCAAGATGAGATATGGAGTATGCATGTTTGTTCTCACTCATACAGACTCTTACAGTTAACTCTATACTGAACATCTCAATTTGTGTATACAAATAAAACATCTGAAACTTAGTATGTCCACTGATTTCTTGGTTTTCTCTCTAGTATCAGCTGTTTCCATATTCTATATGTCTAGGTTATTGGCAACTCTCTTCTTTCATTTACTGTAGCCAAAAGCTTGTTTCATTGTTGACTCATCTTTTTTTCACACTCCACAACCAAAATCTGTCAACAAGTTTCATCATCTGTACCTTCAAAAAATATCCAGAGGTGAGGTGCAGTGGATCTTGCCTATAATTCCAGCATTTTAGGAGGCCAAGCTGGGCAGATCGCTTGAAGCCAGGAGTTTGAGACTAGCCTGGGTAACAAAGTGAAACCCCTAGCTCTACAAAAAGCTAAATAAATAATTTAGCCAGGTTTGTTGGTCTCTGCCTGTAGTACTAGCTACTCAGGAGGCTGAGACAGCAGGATCGCTTGAGCCTGGGAGGTTGAGGTTGCAGTGAGCCGTGATCTTGCCACTGTACTCCAGCCTGGGCAACAGAGCATGACCTTGTCTCTAAAAACTAAAAAAGAAAAATCAGACATGGACCACTAATCATTATATCAACTGTCAAACCACCATTATCTTTCATCAGGATTATTTCAACAGTCTTTTAGGCAGAATCCCTGCTTCCACCCTTCTCTCCTATATTCTAATTTCAATAGTTGCCAGAGAGGTCTTGTTAAGATGTAAGTGAGGTCATGTCATCCTCTGGTCAAAACCCTCCGAGGGCTTCCCATCTCACTTGGAATAAAAACTGAAGTCTCTACAATCTGGCTGTCTTGTTACTTCTCAGAACTTGTCTCCTAACATTTCACCCTTTTTTCACTCTAGTTCAGCTATACCAGCTCATTTGCTGTTCTTTGAACATGTATGGTATATTCTATGAGCCTTTGCATCTACTCTTGTCCAACCATCCACTGGCTCCTTCATCTTCGGGTCTTCATGCAAATGTATTATTTTCAGTCAGACTTCTTTCAGCTACTCTATTTATACTACTTCTGACCTCCACCTCCTACCTACACACATATCCTCTTGAGTTTTCCTTCTTAATTTTTCTCATAGTGTGTGGTATAGGTAGAGTTGTGTCTCTCGAAAGGATATGTTAAAGTCTTAACCTGAGGTACTTGTGAAGGTGATCTTATTTGGAAATACGGGCTTTGTAGATTTAATCAAGTTAAGATTATGTTATTAGGGTGAGCCCTAATCCAATATGACTATGTCTTTGCAACAAGAGGGAAATACCAAGTGAAGATGGAGATACACATAGAGAATATATGTGATGACAGAAGAAGAGATTGGAAAGATGCAGCTGCAAGCCAAAGACAGCCAGGAGTGAGGGTCACTGCCAGAAGCTATGAAGAAGTGAGGAAGAATTCTACTCAGAGCTCCAGAGAGAGCATAGATCTGCTGACAGCTTGATTTCAGACTTCTAATTTTTTATTGTTTTAAGCTACCCAGTTTGTGGTACTTTGTTATGGAGCCCTAGGAAACTAACACAGCATGTATCACTCCAAAACACTACACATTTTACTAATTTATTTTTGTTTGTTTATTGATTGTCTATCTCCCCAATGTTGTAATGTAAGCTTCAAAAGGGGCACAAGAGTCCCGGCCCTTTGTGTCACACTGCCACGAACTCTACTGCATTCTACTAATTGACTTCTGCCTAAAGATTGATTGGTCCTAATGCTTCATGGGTGAACCTGCAAGTGAATGTCCTGATGATAAGAACTGAACTCAAGGCAAGAAGTGAAAAATTCCAACTACTTCCCTAGAAGAATGGAAGAGTAATTTTGGATTAGATAGAACCTTGGCAATTATAGACTTTGGTGCTACCACATAGTAAGTCGTCTATTTGGACTCCATCTAATGATAACCATGAACCCAGACCAACTGGTGAAAGTACCAAGTAATTGTCTGTGAATTAGATAAAGAAAATACTAATGGATCAGTTAGATACAAAAGGAATACATATACCATTCATCTTTTGTACTTTCTCAAACCGTCAGTTTTAATAGCTTTTGATTTTTTCACAGTACTCAGTGTCTCAATAACACTATGCCTCAAAGGGAAATATATTAATTCTGTAACACAATATTCTATGCACTATTGAATTCTGAAGCAAAACATGTTAGAAAAGCAAGTGAATTGTACAGAATAGTCTCTAGATTGCATAGCAGCACTTGGAATGATACTAAAATGAAATGTCCAACACTTAGGAGATATCCTTTATATTGTTCCTGGTCTGTAAATATAAATGGAAAATGTTAGGGGAAGAAAAAGTAGGAAAATGAGAACTCTTGGGGCAATACAGTCTATTGTGGTTGGAGGAATAGATATTGGTGTTAAACAGAACTGGACTTGAACTTTCGTTTCAAGACTTAGTAGCTGTAGATGGTCACTATCAGTTATATTTCTCAGGAACAATATCTACCTCAAAGTGTTATTGTGGGCTGTAGAGAAAACATACATGGAAAATAGCTCAGTGCTCAGCAAATGGTATCCATCATTGTTATGTCACACAATGAAATTTCTACCTATAAGTGAGACTTATTCTAATGTATTGTGAAAGAACATATAATGAAAAAAAGACTCAGCTCGCTGCTGTAGAGCTGCTCAGAACCTCCTTTCAGGAAATGATCTGAGTGTGTTTGTTGACAGTAACTGTTATTGTGGGAAATAAATCATTCACAATCTTTCTTTTTCTTTTTTTTTAAATTTTTTTGAGATGGAGTCTCACTCTGTCACCCAGGCTGTAGTGCAGTGGTGCAATCTCTGCTCACTGCAACCTCTGCCTCCCGGCTTCACGCCATTCTCCTGCCTCAGCCTCCCGAGTAGCTGGGACTACAGGCATCTGCCACCACGCCCGGATAATTTTTTTTTTTTTTTGATTTTTAGTAGAGACGGGGTTTCGCTGTGTTAGCCAGGATGGTCTCGATCTCCTGACCTCGTGATACACCTACCTCAGCCTCCCAAAGTGCTGGGATTACAGGCGTGAGCCACCACGCCCAGCCCATTCAGTCTTTCTGATTAACTACTGTATCACTTCTGATCATCATCCTTTTCATCTTACTTGACTATAAATATATAATTTAATGAGCCTTTCACTGAAATAGTTTCTTTGATAATGATATTTTCAAAATGTTTTCCAGTCATTAATTAATTAGGCAGATCTGCCCATTTTTCTAGACTGTACCATTGAGAAACTTAGCTTGGGGGAAGAGAAAACTGTCCCTGATTTTCTAGCAGAGAAATAGAGGCAGCCTCACAAATTTTAAAGCATCTTGTAGAGGAGGGAAAAGGTTATTCCAGGAGTTAACAATTTTTACTGTTGCCTTGTTAATTTTATTTATTTGCAAGTTCTCTTGAAAAACTTTCACCAACTGCCTGAATGACCACAGTCTATGATATGACAATTAGTCCCTCTTGGAACTGTGGTTTCCCTATTTTAATCATTTTCCTTTTTAGACCTGATATCATACATTCTGATTCCCCTGCATTACCTTCATCTCTCTGATTTTATGCCATGGCAAAAGGTTACCTAGCTGAGCATTCAATTTTCCCTTTAACTAAGTAGGAATGGCTACTGGATAACTATACATTTAAAACTATCTGGCTAAGGGAAAATATCAACTTGTAAATGAACCAGGAACTTGATTGGATCTGAACTTTAGCTGGCAATGTGAACAGGGAGCTTGACTGTCAACAAATGAGGCATGTTTTAATTAAGATTTTTTATTACATCACAACAGCACACAACAAAACTGTGGGTCTGGAGGTTGTACTTTAGGTGCTTAATAAGTCTCTCCTGCCATAGGTCTCTTACAAAATCTGACTTTTGCTGTTCCAGAGGACGATGAGAAACAAAATGTGCTGCCTTACTTTCCTTGCACAGTGGTTTAGAAACCAGATTATTTGATATTGCAGAAAAATTGTCGCTCTTCAGAATATTTATTTTTGGAAAAAGAATGTGAAATCATTGCCATGCCCTATGCAGGGAATCCACATCCCAAGAATGTGGCATGCTTCTCACTTTGTTTAAATCTCTACTCAAATGTTCCTTCCTTTGTGGCTTATGTCATAAATAACCTTGCCATTGCAAGATCATTATTTTTTTATGTTTATTGTCTGTTTCCCCTACTGGAATGTGAATTTTATGAGAGCAAGGACTTGAGCTGGTTACTGCTCTATCCTTGGTCAATAGCTGTTGAATAAAAGTTGAATGGCTTTGAAGGAGATGGTAGAAAGGCAGAGTTAAAGGCAATGTAAAATAAGAAAATGTTTCCCATGAGCTAGTCTGAAGGTTATTAGGCCAGTTTCAAAAATTTTATGAAAACCTGACTCATCTTATAAGAGTCTAATTTATTTTAGTGAGGTGATGAGAAGCAGGAATAATCACTATCTACTCCTAAAAACCTATGGAACTTAGCCAATAGTTTAACTTCTCTGCCAGAATGACCTATCTTCTGTTCTTTGCATCATTTTTGCTCACCCCAGCCAGAAAAGAAAAGAGTTGAGATAGGTAAACATCACAGAGATGGGGAAGGATGCACACTGGGTATGTTGGGGCTGGCAGGGGCTGGGGATAAATGGCAGGTGTTGAAGCTTTCTATCTCCTCTTACTGTGGCTAATAACAGTAGCCTGATACATCAGCAAGTGAATTGCTCTCCTGTACTCCACGACTTCTACCCTCTATTCTCACTCCTATTCCTCCTCTACTTTTCTTCTTTAACAATATCTTATTTTCTATCCTGCCTTCATGAATGGGACTGCAGATGACTCTGGGGGAAGTCAAAGTGTAAGGTTTGGAGCAAAGGGACAGATAAACTAACACATTATGTTCTTTTAGTTATGGGCTCAGCAGGTTCTGTGGTTGAGGGGTTAAGTATAAATTATTCTTTTTTTCCAGTTAATGTTAACAATAGACGTTTTAAGTGCATTTTTAGAGTGTATTTATACTCTTCTTTATGTGTCTGATTTCAATAAATTTATTGCTTACTGGTAGCTTTAGTGAAAAATATCAGATTATGATGATTATAATTTTGGTGATGATACTAATAGCTAACATTTTTGAACATGAATGTTCTAGGCACAGTACTAAGTGCAATATATGCATTATTTATTTTATATTCTCAATAGTAGAAGTACATGTTAGTATTGGCTGAATTTTACAGCTAAGGAAACTAAAATTTAAATTAAAGAATTTGCTTAAAATCATTAAGTAATAAAAAGCAGAGTTAGTGGTTCAAAATATGAAAACCTACCAAAGTAATACACCACATTAACGAAATAAAGAATTAAAGTAAATAATTATCTCGATGCAGAAAAGCATTTGAAAACATTCAACACCCTTCCATGATATTAAAAAAACCACTCAACAACTAAGAATAGAAAAAAAAAACTTGTTTCTATAAAAAGAAACATAATAAAAGCAAAGTGTGAAAACCCCATCGCCAACATCATGGTCAATGGTGAAAGGCCGAAAACTTATCCTCTAAGATCAGGAACAGGGCAAGAACTTCCACTTTTATTATTTCTATTCAACATGGTACTGGATGTCTTGGCAAGAATTACTAGACAAGAAAAAGAAATAAAATGCATCCAACTGGAGGGAAAGTAAATTATCTGTGTTCACAGATGACACGATCTTATATGTAGAAGACCCTAAAGCATCCATGCATGCATGCACGCAAAAAAAAAAAAACTGTCAGAACCAATTTAAAAGTTCAGTAAAGTTCCAAAATACAAAGTTAAGACACACAAGTCAGTTACACATCTGTACACTAACAATGAACAACTCAAAAAGGAAATTAAAAAACCAATTCCATTTATAATAACATCAAAAAATACTTTGAAGCAAAATTAACTCAGGAGACAAAAGTACAGCAAAACAATAAAATATTGTTGAAATAAAGTTAAATAACACACAAATAAATGAAAAGATATTTCATGTTTTTGTTTCAGAAAATTAATTATTGTTAAGATGTCTAAACAACCCAAAGTGATCTATGGATTCAGTGCAACCCCTCTCAAAGTCCCAATGATGTTTTTTGTAGAAACAGAAAAAAAAATCCATTCTAACATTTGTATGGCTATGCAACAGAGACCACAGGGGAACTCCGTGTTTCTCCCAAGTCCTGGAGCTAATAGGCAGAGAGGTTGGGAGATAAAGATGTTTTCTTTTTTTCCCTCTTTTTAAATTTTAGATTCAGGGTATGCAGAATTCTTACAAGGGTATTTTGAGTAATGCTAAGCTTTGAGTTTCTAACGGTCGCATCATCCAGGTAGCGAGCATAATATCTGATAGTTTTTCCACCCTTGCCCCCGTCTTTCCCTCCTCTCTTGGAATCCCCAGTGTCTATTGTTCTCATCTTTGTGTCTGTGTGTACTTAACGTTCAGCTCCCACTTATAAGTGCCACTTATAAGTGAGAACATGTGGTATTTGGTTTTCTGTTTCTACATTAATTCATTTAGAATAATGGCCTCCAGCTGTATTCATGTTGTTGCAAATGACACGATGTTTTTGTTTCTTATGGCTACATAATATTCCATAGTGTATATGTATCACTTTCTTTATTCAATCCACCATTGACGGGTATCTGAGTTGATTCCATGTCTCTGTTATTGTGCATAGTGCTGCAATAAATGAATGCAGGTGTCTTTTTGGTAGAATAATTTATTTTCCTTTGGGTATATATGCAGTAATGAGATTGCTTGGTCAAATAGTAATTTTATCTTTACTTCTTCGAAAAATCTTCAAACTGCTTTGCACAGGGGCTGAGCTAATATGTATTTCCACCAACGGTGTATAACTGTTCCCTTTTCTCTGCAACCTCACCAATATTTGTTATTTTTTTACTTCCTAATAATAGCCATCCTGGCTGATATAAGACAGTATCTTATTGTGGTTTTGATTTGCATCTCTCTGATGATTAGCGATAAGCATTTTTTCCTATGATTTTGGTCACTTGTATGTCTTCTTTTGAGACATGTCTGTTCACAGAGGACACCCATTTTCAATCTGGGTTCATACAAAGTCAGTCATTGTTTGGTGACTTTGTTGTAGCAGCAGCTGCCACAGGCATATGTCTCCAGCTGGAGATTGGAGCACTTGACTTGGAGTGAGAAAGGGCTCCTACAGCCAGAATTGAGCAGTAAGTGTGGAGTGTGCCATAGACATAGGCATTGGAATTGGGCTGTTTCCTGTCACTGAACTGGAGCAAGAGGAGAGCTGCTGAAGCTGTAATTTCTCCTGGGCAGTGTGATTTGCAACCACGAGCAGCCTTATGGCATAGAACTGATCTGCATGTGTCATTGCTGGGTGCCTCAGCTTGCTCCTTCAGTCAGTTAGGGTAGTGTTCCAAGGAGTGTTCCAGTTGCAAGGAGCAGGAGCAAGGCAGACCCCACTCTGGCTAGCCTGGATTGGGAGCAAGGGCCACACTTCCCTTCTCTTACAAGAACCAGATGCAATGGTGCCCCCTCCACTCACCACCTGGGCATATTTCCAGGCATTAGGTGCACTCACTGCCAGGAATAGGGGCCTGAACTGCCCTTCACTTCCGCTACAAAGACCCTGTTGCAATGGTGGTAACTCTGCTCTACAGTGGCTACTCTGCTGTTCTCTGGGCAACATATTTCCAGACATTTGGTGCAACTGCTTGTGTGGATGAGCAACTTGAGTCACCCCTCCCTTTCTGTGCAGAGATCTTGGTGCAGCAGTGCCCTGTCTGCTCCATGCCCAGGAATATTTCCAGGTATTTGGTGCATTCGTTTACCTAGATTAGGAGCCTTAGCTTCCTGTCCCCTCAGATACAGAGATCTTGGTGTTGCCACTTGATGCCTAGTAGTATCTCCAGGCATTTGGAGCACCCACTCTTCTAGGTTAGGAATTGATGCTAGTCCTCCCTTCCAGCAGAGAATGTGCAACAGCAGAAGTTTCTCCACTTCATACCCCAGCACATCTCTGGGTGCTTGGCAACTGCCCCCAGTCTCCAACTTGGAGCTCGTGCTTATGCTTGTCACTGGGGAAATGTAGGCATGGCTGCCCAGTGCACCCCTGTCCAGCTTGGTCCTCCCAGACTCCCTGTAGGTCTGAGCAGGTAGCTCAGATATTCCACAGGACATCTTACTGCCTGAGGAAACAGAGAGCTTCTCACAGTAAACAAAGATCAAGCATATACCCATCTGTATCAGATGCATCTGGCTTTTATCCATAAGCACTGTATACTGGCCTGGAGGTTGAACTGTGTAACCCAATAGAAAATCCACTGACATAAGTGCGTAGCACTAGGGAATGAGATAAACTTCCTGAGACCTCTGTCATCCTGGGCCCACAGGAGGCAGTGAGCCCACTCACATGCCCAGTATATCACTGCTACAACCAGGGTTTGGGAATGCCACCATACAAAGGCTATCTATAACCAAGGAATTTATAGAGTCTTGGCCACTGAAAACATCCAGAACCAAAGCCCAGGGACCGTACATCATACACATTATAGTCACATCCCAAGTGGGAAAATCCCATCCAAATGAAAGTAATTTTTTTTTTTTTTACAAAAGGAGAGATAGCTTATCCAGATGAGAAGGAACCAGACAAACAATTCTAGAAGTATGAAAAAAAGTTACAACACCCCAAAAGGATCATACTAACTCTCCAGCAGTGGATTCTAACAAAATTGAAATCTTAAAAATATCAAATAAAGAATTAAAAATATTGATTTTAATGACGCTCAATGAGATCCAAGAGAAAGTTGAAAACAAATGTAAAGAAATCAGAAAAAAATACACAATATAAAATAAGAGAGATATTATTTTAAAAATTTAAACAGAACTTCCAGAAATGAAAAATTTAATAAAGGAATTATAAAATACAGTTGGAAGCTTCAACAATACACTTGACCAAGCAGAATAAATAATTTCAGAGCAGGAAGAAAGGTCTTTCAAATTAACCCAGTCAGATAAAAAAAAAAATTAATGAACAAAGCCTTTGAGAAATATGGGATTATGTAGTATCTAAACCTACGAGTTATATGTATTCCAGGGGGAGAAGAAGAAAAAGTAAAAAGTATGGAAAACTATTTGAGAGAGTAATTCAGGAAAACTTCCTTGGTCTTTCTAGAGATCTAGACATCCAGATACAAGAAGCTCAAAGAACTCCTAGGAGATACGTTGCAAATAGACACTGGAGACTCCAAAACACCCACTCCAATTTCTGTGGCTAGCGGAGCTGAAGTTTCACAAGTTAAATCTGCTGTTGCTCTCTCAAGTCTAAGAGTTTGAACAAGCTAGTTCTCTTTTCCTTTTCTATCTCATATTGACTCAGAACTTTGTAACTGCTGACAGATATACAGGAGGATGGGAAGAGGTTAGGAATGAAACACTACTTATTGTGTACAAGTACGATATTTGGATGATGGGCACGCTAAAAGCCCAGACTTCCAGACTTCACCACTATGCAAATATCTGTGGAACACAACTGCATTTGTACACATAAATCCATAAGTATAACAAATAAATAAACACGTGCAGCTGCATGTCAAAATTAATGTACTCTATGCTTTACTGGAAGTATGTTTTGCTTCAATTAAAAAGTAAGAAAAACTAAATATTTTAATTTAGTGAAAGTAGTTTCAGTTAAAAGAATAATCAAACAGTATAAAATCATACAGGTAAATCAACAAGTGGATGAACACAAATTCCAAATTTTCACTTCTCACGCAGGCATGCACAGACCACCAAATTGCAACATTGTGCTGAAACAGCAGGCAGCATGTACTGAAATCTGTGCAGAATTTAGATTCACTAGAGGTCAGCAAATCTCCTAGACAGCAAGCTTCAGTGGCAACAACCCTTCAGCTCTTGTCAAAGGCTCAGCTGATACCAGATAGGCATTAATATTTCAAAAAGAGAAGAGCGCCAGTAGCCTTAGGCAGTCCAGCTTAACTCTCTATAGTCCAGCAGCCTCCAGCAACCAGAAATGAGCTTTGGGAATTAATTTTTCCCTTTCCCCACCACTAGACCTCCAGAGAATGCTTCTGGCATGGACTAATACATGACATTTACCTTTTGTCCATTACCCACAAAAAAGCAGTTATATTCTGTGTAGACCTTCTTTTTGATGGTGAGTTTTCAGGGCATGGTCAGTAGACCACCACTAGGTAATCTATTTAAGGACATTCTACAACTATTTGCAATGCATTCTGAGGAAAAATGTTGTTTAAAAATGGAAAAAGTATTTTGAACTGGATGTTTGGATTTTTTAACACATCATCAAGCTTTACTATAGAAAATGAATGAAATTACCAGCCAAGGAGCCTGGTCTAAACCACTGCTTTCTGTTGCTCTAATCTTGCTCAGTGTAGATGCTGGCCCAGATTCTGAGCTGAACAAAGAACACAATCATAAACTTACAGTCTTTGATGTCATAAACTTTAATAACTAAAATAATAGCTCTGTTCGATGGTGGTCATCTCAAACTCTTATTCATCACAAGTTGAAAAGGGCGACACATTAGTATTTCTGGTCACATATTGGCCTGTCAAAACCTCAGATTGCTTTCAAAAGCAAGTCAAAAAGTGATTTTTAGGAATGAGGCACTGTAAAGAATGATAGAGCATTCTAATTGTAGCTCTTAGCTCAGCAAACATTCATACTTACTAATGTATATTATATACGTA
Organism: Pan troglodytes; assembly: GCF_028858775.2. Classification (NCBI taxonomy): domain Eukaryota; kingdom Metazoa; phylum Chordata; class Mammalia; order Primates; family Hominidae; genus Pan; species Pan troglodytes. The sequence goes on from NC_072402.2 coordinate 71,276,989, forward strand.
TTGGACTTCTCAATGTCAACATGCTTCTGCATACATTGTCTCATTTGATTCTCAAAAATTTCCATAAAATAGGTACCATATTGGTTGGAGGTCCACTCAAGGTCACCCAGTAAGTGAAGGAGTTGGGACTAGAACCCAGATGTTTTAGTCACTATACTCCAATTTCTGTGGCTAGCGGGGCTGAAGTTTCATGAGTGAAATCTGCTGTTGCTCTCTCAAGTCTAAGAGTTTGAACAAGCTAGTGCCCTTTTCCTTTTCTATCTCATATCAGCTCAGAACTTTGTAACTGCTGACAGTTATACAGAAGGTGTTTATCACTCTATCCTATGAAGTAAGTTTTATAAGGAACATGGACTACATGGAGATCTTGTTATATTTTCCTAAATTATTAGACATTTGTGATCAAAATAGGGAGCTGGTTAAAAAAAAGTAAGCATAAACAAAGCTCCACATTTTGCTTTAGGATTAGAGAGTGTCAGAAAAACTTTTATGAAAACATAGCTCCTGTCTCTAACACCTGGAAAGTGAGACCAATTTTTTTATAAGGTGTAAAATATAGAACCTAACTCTAAGAAGAAAATGAAATAGAAAAATTAAGTTCTTTGTAAGTTCATTCAGCATCTGAAGTGATTAATAATGGATATAATTCATGAACCATCACTATTTTTTGCCCTGTCTATGTTATTTGTTTCTGTTGTTTTATTAAGACATATAACACATACAGTTATATAACTACCAACAAAATTAATAAGTAGAACAGTCCCATTACTACTCCAAATTCTACACCACCCATGTTTTATGACTTTATACAATTATCTAAAATGTATTTACAAACCACAACATCCACACACATAGAAGTTAAGTTTGTATATGCCAAATATGTGTATATTTGGGCATTATTTATACTAAATTTACAGATTGGAAAATTGAGGTCAAGGGAGGTTGCAGTGGCTATGTCCCTCCCTCCCCCATGAATTCATATGTTGAATGTAATCTCCAATGGGATGGTATTAGGAGGTGGAGTGACTAAGTCATAAGTTGTCATGAATATGATGAGGGCCTTTATAAAAGAGGTCACAGATGGCCGGGTGTGGTGGTTCATGCCTGTAATCCCAGCACTTTGGGAGGCTGAGACGGGTGGATAATGAGGTCAGGAGATCAAGACCATCCTGGCTAACACAGTGAAAACCTGACTCTACTAACAATACAAAAAATTAGCCAGGCATGGTGGCGGGCGCCTGTAGTACCAGCTACTTGGGAGGCTGAGGCAGGAGAATGGCATGAAACTGGGAGGCGGAGCTTGCAGTGAGCTGCGATCATGCCACTGCACTCCAGCCTGGGTGACAGAGCAAGACTCTGTCTCAAAAAAAAAAAAAAAAAAAAAAAGAGACCACAGAGAAGTCCTCTTTCCCTTCTGCTATGTTGTGAAGACACAGTGACAAGGCACCATCTATGAACCAGAAAGTAGGTCCTCACCACAATCTACCACACCATGATTTTGGACTTCCCAGCCTCCAGAACCATGAGAAATAAATATCTGTTTTCTCTAAATCACTCAGGCTATGGTATTTTGTTATAGCAGCCAAAACGGACTGATACAGATGTAAATAATTTGTCTGAGTGGTAGAGCCATGGTTGAAAGCATGTCTAACTACTGAACTCTTATCACTACCCTGCTTATCCAGGGTATGCATGATTAAGATCTGGATATACAAATCTAAGGGCTATACTATTTTATGTAGATGGAGCTAAGAAATACCCTCAGTCAGGAAATTTATAGCACTAAATGCCCACAAGAGAAAGCAGGAAAGAACTAAAATTGACACCCTAACATCACAATTAAAAGAACTAGAGAAGCAAGAGCAAACACATTCAAAAGCTAGCAGAAGGCAAGAAATAACTAAGATCAGAGCAGAACTGAAGGAAATAGAGACACAAAAACCCTTCAAAAAATCAATGAATCCAGGAGCTGGTTTTTTGAAAAGATCAACAAAATTGACAGGCCGCTGGCAAGACTAATAAAGAAGAAAAGAGAGAATAATCAAATAGACCCAATAAAAAATGACAAAGGGGATATCACCACTGATCCCACAGAAATACAAATTACCATCAGAGAATACTATAAACGCCGCTACGCAAATAAACTAGAAAATCTAGAAGAAATGGATAAATTCCTCGACACATGCACTCTCCCAAGACTAAACCAGGAAGAAGTTGAATCTCTGAATAGACCAATAACAGGCTCTGAAATTGAGGCAATAATCAATAGCTTACCAACCAAAAACAGTCCAGGACCAGATGGATTCACAGCTGAATTCTACCAGAGGTACAAAAAGGAGCTGGTACCATTCCTTCTGAAACTATTCCAATCAATAGAAAAAGAGGGAATCCTCCCTAACTCATTTTATGAGGCCAGCATCATCCTGATACCAAAGCCTGGCAGAGACATAACAAAAAAAGAGAATTTTAGACCAATATCCTTGATGAACATTGATGCAAAAATCCTCAATAAAATACTGGCAAACCGAATCCAACAACACATCAAAAAGCTTATCCACCATGATCAAGTGGGCTTCATCCCTGGGATGCGAGGCTAGTTCAACATACGCAAATCAATAAATGTAATCCAGCATATAAACAGAACCAAAGACAAAAACCACATGATTATTTTAATAGATGCAGAAAAGGCCTTTGGCAAAATTCAACAACCCTTCATGCTAAAAACTCTCAATAAATTAGGTATTGATGGGACATATCTCAAAATAATAAGAGCTACCTATGAGAAACCCACAGCCAATATCATACTGAATGGGCAAAAACTGGAAGCATTCCCTTTGAAAACTGGCACAAGACAGGGATGCCCTCTCTCACCACTCCTATTCAACATAGTGTTGTAAGCTCTGGCCAGGGCAATCAGGCAGGGGAAGGAAATAAACGGCATTCAATTAGGAAAAGAGTAAGTCCAATTGTCCCTGTTTGCAGATGACATGATTGTATATCTAGAAAGCCCCATCGTCTCAGCCCAAAATCTCCTTAAGCTGATAAGCAACTTCAGCAAAGTCTCAGGATACAAAATCAATGTACGAAAATCAGAAGCATTCTTATACACCAATAACAGACAAACAGAGAGCCAAATCATGAGTGAACTCCCATTCACAATTGCTTCAAAGAGAATAAAATACCTGGGAATCCAACTTACAAGGGATGTGAAGGACCTCTTCAAGGAGAACTACAAACCACTGCTCAATGAAATAAAAGAGGATACACACAAATGGAAGAACATTCCATGCTCATGTGTAGGAAGAATCAATATCTTGAAAATGGCCTTACTGCTCAAGGTGTTGATTCAGTGCTATCCCCATCAAGCTATCAATCACTTTCTTCACAGAATTGGAAAAAACTACTTTAAAGTTCATATGGAACCTAAAAAGAGCCAGCATTGCCAAGTCAATCCTAAGCCAAAAGAACAAAGCTGGAGGCAACATGCTACCTGACTTCAAACTGTACTAAAAGGCTACAGTCACCAAAACAGCATGGTACTGGTACCAAAACAGAGATATAGACCAAAGGAACAGAACAGAGCCCTCAGAAATAATGCCGCATATCTACAACCATCTGATATTTGACAAACCTGACAGAAACAAGCAATGGGGAAAGGATTCCCTATTTAATAAATGGTGCTGGGAAAACTGGCTAGCCATATGTAGAAAGCTGAAAGTGGATCCCTTCCTTGCACCTTATACAAAAATTAATTCAAGTTGGATTAAAGACTTACATGTTAGACCCAAAACCATAAAAACCCTGGAAGAAAACCTAGGCAATACCATCCAGGCCATAGGCACGGGCAAGGACTTCATGATGAAAACACCAAAAGCAATGGCAACAAAAGCCAAAATTGACAAATGGGATCTAATTAAACTAAAGAGCTTCTGCACAGCAAAAGAAATCACCATCAGAGTGAACAGGCAACCTACAGAATGGGACAAAATTTTCGTAACTACTCATCTGACAAAGGGCTAATATCCAGAATCTACAATGAACTCAAACAAATTTACAATAAAAAAACAACCACATCAAAAAGTGGGCGAAGGATATGAACAGACACTTCTCAAAAGAAGACGTTTATGCAACCAACAGACACATGAAAAAATGCTCACCATCACTGGCCATCACAGAAATGCAAATCAAAACCGCAATGAGATACCATCTCACACCAGTTAGAATAGTGATCATTAAAAAGTCAGGAAACAACAGGTGCTGGAGAGGATGTGGAGAAATAGGAACAGTTTTACACTGTTGGTGGGACTGTAAACTAGTTCAACCATTGTGGAAGTTGGTGTGGCGATTCCTCAGGGATCCAGAACTAGAAATACCACTTGACCGAGCCATCCCATTACTGGGTATATACCCAAAGGATTATAAATCACGCTGCTATAAAGACACATGCACACGTATGTTTATTGTGGCACTATTCACAATAGCAAAGACTTGGAACCAACCCAAATGTCCAACAATGATAGACTGGATTAAGAAAATGTGGCACATATATACCATGGAATACTATGCAGCCATAAAAAATGATGAGTTCATGTCCTTTGTAGGGACAAGGATGAAGCTGGAAACCATCATTCTCAGCAAACTATCGCAAGGACAAAAAACCAAACACCACATGTTCTCACTCATAGGTGGGAATTGAACAAAGAGAACACATGGACACAGAAAGGGGAACATCACACACTGTGGACTGTTGTGGGGTGGGGGGAGGGGGTAGTATAGCATTAGGAGATATACCTAATGTTAAATGATGAGTTAATGGGTGAAGCCCACCAACATGGCACATGTATACATATGTAACCAACCTGCACATTGTGCACATGTACCCTAAAACTTAAATTATAATAATAATAATAAAAAGAAAATTAGAAAGACAGAGAAAAGCATCAAAGTCAATAAAAACCACCTGGACTCCATCAAAAAAAAAAAAAAGTAGTACCCTCAGTCAGAAAAGTATAACCTGCTGGAGATAGACTACAACTCCCTGGTTATACAATAAAGGTTTTGGTCATCTTTTTTCTTTCACCACACAAATGCTTCTTCATCAATAATTTTTTAATTTTCCCAGTGTGAGTTTTCTCCTGTGTGAATACTGCTCTGATCTTACAGCAGACATTTGAATTGAATTTATAGAACTGTGCTGTACTTGTAGAAATGATTAATTCAACAGTTCTATGATTCTAGCTGCAATTTGACCATACAAGACGATTAGTTTTATCAATGGGCAAGCTATCCTGAATTGAAACCCCACAGAGGAAGAGGGGATGATTAATAAGACAAGTAAAAATTTGCTTCTCTTAGTATCATCCAACTGTGTATATAGCAAGCATCATTATATTTTAACATGCTGGGAACACTCATCTTGAATGAATGTTAGTCAATAAAATTTCCGTTTTAAAGGACTGCTACTGTGGGACCTGCTTTTGTTTCCCAAAACTGTAAAGACATGCTGAGAATTCAAAGAAAAGTATACTGTACAATAGTTAATAAAATGCTATAAAGTACTAAAGAAGTGCAGTCCCTTGTTTATTAAAAAATGCAGTACACTTTTCTGAAAATTATACTTAATATCATGTGGGTATTTTTCTTCCTGGAAAATACTTAAATATTTTCATTAGATCCATCATTGACATGATAATAATAATTAAATAAAAATTACAGTTACCCATTGGATATTAAGAGAACAAGAAGATAGGGAAATTTATAATAAAAATAAAACTCAAAAGAATTCAAACTCATCTCATTTGCAATTATAGGACACATTTAAGTCACTAGGTTATTCAGCCTTGGCAGACCAGATGAGCTAATTTATAGGTATTTAATTAAACCTATATGGTGAAGTCTCCATTATAAAACTAGTTAAAAATACAAAAGGAGGCCTAAATGAGTATGGTAAAGCCCATTTTCTCTTAGAACACAAATGGTCCTTATCAGATTTCAAAAATTGATATAATATTCAGGTAAAATGTTACTGAGAAATTTCAGTGGTGGGGTACATGAATGGAGAGGGAGAAAATAAAAAATGAAGCAAGAGTCCTTCCTTTTGTTTTATTTGTAGAGGGTTGACGGGGTGTGTTTGTGGTGTGGGAGCATCTCACTCTATGTCTTGCTTTCATTTTTTGGCTTTGCCTGAAAGTAGCATAAGACCCACAACAGGAAATGCCATATTCTTTAAAAGATGCAGACCACTGACAAATCAGTCAGCTCCTCAATTATATTTATCAATGCATGTTTTTTAACTTCTCTCACTTCCCTCACTTTCTACACAAGCACTTTTTTTCTCCAAATGTAAAGGCCATTACATGCCTTTTTCCCCCCTTTCCCTTTAAGAACTGACTCAATTCTGGAGTTCTCCCAAAAATCAGCCTGCATAGGCTACAGAACTCAGGAGATTATGAAAATGTTTGTGCTCTCTCAGTATCAAAGAACAATATTGTTGAGTTTAGAGGGGAGAACTTTTCTGGTAAATAATCTATTTAACTCAAACTTCTTAGAGAAAATAATAGGAATGTAAACGAAGATACTATTTATTTCACGATATTTACTGAGCATTTATGGGCAGAGCACAATGTCTGTACAATTGGCTCTTGGCTTCATTCTCCCTGTCTTTACAGAGCAATGTGGAGAGTGCTCATTTTCTAAATTGTCTTGAGTTAAAGCTCTGGTGGCTAACAAAAGTATTAGGGAAACTGCCAGTAGAGTAAACATATTTTTAAAAGAATAATAAAAAGTTTATTTGCTATCAGAAGTATGAAATCCAACCCTATACTTATCTACTACAATACTCAAATCAGAGGTGAAGTGCAAGGAGACACCTCCAGGATTTAATAACCAGTTCTTTAAAAGTAAACTTCTTAGACTGGCATTTAATCAAGTCTCAATAAACATTCCTAGCCTCATATCCTTCTTCCTATGAAAATGAATAATGCTTCTCTGAGAAGAAGACTATGAAAATCAGAGATGCGGTATGCCTTTAGAGAAGAAAATCAGCTCTATTTAATAAGCAACTACTTCAAATTTTGTTTATCCAGGTGCAGTACAGTATGTTCCAAAATATATATATTGACTGGGAAAAGTTAACCCCATTGGTTAGATTTATTAGGCCAATGTCAGTTGTCCAAAACCAGATCATGTTTTTTCATAATTCATTCTTTCTAGCATGAAGTCTCAACACTTACTTTTCTGACACTTGAAGTTCAAAAATAAGATGCCATAAGGAATTAAAAAGTCAATATCTAACAGGCACCTTAAGAATGATAGGTATTCAATACATTATCTCATAATAATATTTACTTGGAACATGCAGTAGGTCTAAGCTGCAATATTAAGACTAGCCAAAAGGCACTATTATCTAACACAAGTCATTCTCTACCATAAATTTTATTTAAGCTTATTGTTTTAGTTTATATAAAATGAATAAATTATATACCTCCAAACATATCTAGATAATTAGGAACATTTTTACTTATTATAAAAGTTTTCTAGACAGTATCACTAGTAATTCTCAAAAAACTGAAAAGTTTTGATTGATAAAAAGTGCCAGCCATCATATTTCATAAATGTAGAAAAAAATTATTATGACTCTTGTTAAAATGATACATAAGATTATTTAAAACTATTGGAATAAAATACTGCACTGGGCTCAACTTTGAATACAGCTACACCAATGAGGATTTATAATCAAGGGATCAGTAGAATAAAAAATCACTAAGAGGTGACATCAAGGGTAGGGGGACTCTTGATAAATAGACTTAGCAGTAATCTAATCCTGACGAGAAGACACCCAATGTCTTCTTTGTCTTTACAATTGAGCTATAACTTTCATACTGTGATATATACAGCTCTTCAAAGTGCAGTTTGATAAGTTTTCACAAATGTATGTTACATTTTAATGATGATATAACTATCACCCAAATCAAGATACAGAACTAAAAACTTATCTCAAAAAAGTTTCTCAACTTTTTACAGTTAATCTTTCTCCAAGGTAATCATTTTTCTGAGTTTTGTTTCTTAAACTTATCTCAGTCCATCTAACTGAAACTTTGTGCCCTTTGACCAACACCCCCTCAGTTCTCCCCAAATGTCAATCTCCTGGTGACCATCATTCTGTTCTTTTCTTCTATGAGTTTGACATTTTTAGATCCCACATATAAGTGACATAATGTGGTATTTTTCTTTCTATGCCTGGCTTGTTTCACTTAACACAATGTCCTCCAGGTTTATTAATGTTGTTTCAAATGACAATATTTTCTTTGTTTTTAAAACTGGATATTATTTCATTGTGTATATGCTATATTTTCTTTATCTGTTCATCCACTGGTGGAGACTTAGGTTAACACTATATCTTGGCTATTGTGAATAATGCTGAAATGAACATGGGAGTGCAGTTATCTCTTCAACATACCGATTTCATGTTCTTTGGATATATATCCAGTAGTGGAATTGCTGGATCATGTGGTAATTCTGTTTTTAATTTTTTGAGGAAGCTTCATACTGTTTCCATAAAGGCTATACTAATTTACACTCCCACCAACAATGTGCAAGAGTTTCCTTTTGTCCATATCCTTGCCAACACTTATCTTTTGTCTTTTTGAAAATAGCTCTTCTAATAGGTGTGAGGTGATAGCTTAGTGTTTCAATTTGCATTTATCTGATGATTAATGATGTAGAGCATTCTTTCATATACTTGTTGGCCATTTATGTATCTCTCCTTTTGAGAAATGTCTATTCAGGTCCTTTGCTCATTTTTAAAATCAGGTTATTTGTTTTCTTGCTATTGAGTTGTTTGACTTTCTAAACATATTTTGGATATTAATTGCCTGTCAGATGCATGGCTTACAACTATTTTCTCCCACTCTGTAGTTTGCCTCTTCACATTGTTGTTTCCTTTGCTGTACAGAAGTTTTTTAGTTTGATGCAATCCCATTCTCATGTTTTTGCTTTATTTGTTTGTGCTTTTTGGATCATATAGAAAACAAAATTACTGGTCAGATTGATCTCAAAAAGCTTCTTCTCCTATGCTTTTGTGAACCTAAAATATCTGAGAAAGTCTCAGTCAATTTAGAAAGTTTATTTTGCCAAGGTTAAGGATGTGCCTGTGACACAGCTTAAAGATTCCCTGATGACATGTGCCCAAGGTGGTTTGTATGCAGCTTGGTTTTATACATTTTAGGCAGACATAATACATCAATCAATACAGGTAAGATTTATTGTGTTGATGCAAAAGTAATTGTGGTTTTTGCAATTAAAATTAATTTTACTTGTTCTGTGTAAAATAATGTGACATACCACATTATGTCTCTTATATGTGGGATCTCAACAGACTTAGCAGTAACCTAAGTAATCAAAAGTAATGATAAAATTGCAATTACTTTTGCACCAACCTAATACATTAGTTCAATCTGGAAGAGTGAAACAACTTTGGGGGCACTTCTACGTAATAGGTAGATTTAAACATATTCTGACTGGCAATTGGTTGAGTTATTACCAGTAGAAAGGAATGTCTGGGTTAAGATAAGGGGATGTGAAGACCAAGGTTTTATTATGCAGGTGAAGCTTCCAGGTAGCAGGCTTTAGAGAAAATATATTGTAAATGTTTCTTATCAGACTTAAGGTCTCTGTTGATGCTAATGCTGGAGGGGCATAATAAGGCATGTCTGCCCTCAGCTTCCATCATGGCCTGAACCAGTCTTTCAGGTTAAGTTTTAGAGTGCACTGTTTGAGGAGGGAGTCCATTCAGATGGTTGCAGGGGGCCCTTTGAATTTTATTTTTGGTTTACACTTTCTTCTAGTAGTTTTAAAGTTTCAGGACTTACATTTAAGTCTTTAATTCATTTTGAGTTAATTTTTTGTGAGATATGAGATAAAAGTCCAATTTTATTCTTCTACAGGTAGTTATCCAGTTTTCACATCAGTATTCATTGAAGAGACTTTCCCCATTGTGTGTTCTTGGCATATTTATCAAAGATTAATTACCCATAACATGGATTTATTTCTGGCCTTACATTATGTTCCATTTGTCTATATGTCTGTTTTTAAGCCAGTATCATGCTGTTTTGATTACTATGGCTTTGTAGTATATTTTGAAATCAGATAGTGTAATGTATTTAGCTTTGTTTTCTTGTTCTTTTATTTTGCTCAAGACTGCTTTAACTATTCACTTTTATGATGTTTATTGTCAGATTTTACTTGGCTTGTTTCTTTACTTCATTAGTTAATTGCTGCTACATACAAACCTCAAAACTCAATAACTTAAAACAACTCCTTATTTAATTCACAAATAAATGGATCAGCAATTTGGTCTGAATTCGTTTGTGTGGTTCTTGTTTCTTTTGGGCTCACTCAAGTATTTGTGATTAACTGCTAAGTCTGCAGCTCCAGGATGGCCTTGGTTATGACATTTTATCTCTACTTTATATGGTTTCTCATCCTTCTATTATTGGAAAGAGGTCCTGATCCAGACCCCAAGAGAGGGTCTTGGATCTCATGCAAGAAATAATTCAGGATGAGTCTACAGAGGAAAGTGAAAGCAAGTTTATTAAGAAAGTAAAGAAGCAAAACAATGGCTACTCCATAGGCAGAGCAGTGGCATGGTCTGCTCGACTGAGTATACTTATAGTTACTTCTTGATTATATGCTAAACAAGATGTATTAGTCTGTTTTCATGCTGCTGATAAAGACATACCCGAGACTGGGTAATTTATAAAGAAAACGAGATTTAAGGGACTCACAGTTCCCTATGGCTGGGGAGGCCTCACAATCACTGCAAAAGGCGAAAGGCATGTCTTGAATGGCAGCAGACAAGAGAGAATGGGAACAAAGCAAAAGGAGTTTCCGTTTATAAAACCATCAGATCTCATGAGACGTATTCACTACCATAAGAACAGTATGGTGTAAACTGCCCTCATGATTCAATTATCTCCCACCTGGTCCCTCCCACAACACATGGGAATTATGGGAGGTTCAATTCAAGATGAGATTTGGGTGGGGACACAGTCAAACCATATCACAAGGGGTGGATAATTCATGAGTTTTCTCGGAAAGGAGTGGGCAGTTCCCAGAACTGAGGGTTCCTCCCTTTTTAGGCCAAATAAAGTAACTTCCTGACATTGCTATGGCATTTGTAAACTGTCATGACACTCGTGGGAGTGTCTTTTAGCATGTGAATGCATTATAGTTAGCATATAATGAGCAGTGAGGACGACCAGAGATCACTTTCATCACCATCTTGGTTTTGGTAGGTTTTGGCTGGCTTCTTTACCGCAAACTGTTTTATCAGCAAGGTCTTTGTGGCCTGTATCTTGAGCCAACCTCTATCTCATCCTGTGACTAAGAATGCCTAACTTCCTGGGAATGCAGCCAAGCAGGTCTCAGTCTTATTTTACCCAGCCCCTATTTAAGATGGAATCACTCTGGTTTGAGTGCCTCTGACACGTCAGCAGACTATTTTGGGACTGCTCACATGGCGCCTGGATATGGTTCAGAGACAGAGTTGGGTATGTGAAGAATCTTGTTTGAGAACTGGTGCACGATTACTCCCACTGCATTCTATTGACAAAAGTCACATTCCAGTCCAGATTGAAGAAGTGGACAATTGGCCACCTCTTGATTGATGGTTAAAAAAAATTGCAAAAGGTGTGGATGTGAAAAAGAGTTATATGGTCATTTTTACTATTATCTTTATATAAAGGGGATAATATGGCATGTGCTCTTTTGTGTCTTCTGGCGTTTTTTTCTGCTAACATAAAATTTTTGAGGGTTATCCATATTGTTAAGTCAGAGTGATTTAAAACAACAGAAATGTATTATCTCATGGTTCTAGGGACTGGAAGTCTGAAATCAAGGTGTTGGCAAGGCCATGCTCTCTCCATCGGCTCTAGGAGAGAATACTTCCTGTCCTCTTCTAGCTTTGGTGTGAAGACTAAACTCTGACCTTTTTTTCTTAATCTTATCTTGCTCAAATTCCTTCTTAAGGGGTTTGGTGAGCACGCCCTGCAAACCCTAAAGTCTCATCAGAGGAGTTTTATTTAACCCTGTATAACATGTCCTACTTTCGAACCTGACTTTGGCATAACATCACACAACAAATAAGCAACCCCAAATATATTTTATTGTCTTATCTTGAAATTGGCCTGCAAAGTCGTCTCTTGTGGGAAAAACCTACATTCTGTAGAGAATCCCCTTTTCTCTTTTTTTTTCACTTTCCAGATCCAGGAGATAATCAGCTAAGAGCCAGGTGCCCTTTTATGTCTGTTAAGAAACATTTTATAAACTATTTTCCCTGAAGTCTACTATGTTAAGGCTTCCTCTGCACAATAAAACTTTGACCTCCACAATCCTTTATCCTAACCCAAACATTTCTTTTCTATTGATCTCAGGCCTTTATATAAACTCAACCAATTGTCAACCAAAAAATGTTGAAATTTACCTTAGCCTGAAAGCCACCTCCTCAAGTTGTCTTGCCTTTTTGAACCAAACCAAAGTACATCTTAAATGTATTTGGTTGATGTTTCATGTCTCCCCAAAATGTATAAAACCAGGCTCTTCCCTAACCACTTTGGGCACACGCTCTTAGGATCTCCTGATGGCTGTGTCACAGGCCATAGTCATTCATATTTGGCTTAGAGTAAATCTCTTCAAATATTTTACAGAGTTTGACTCTTCGTTGACGGGTGTTTGCCAGCAACCTTTGGCATTCTTTGGCTTGCAGGTGTATCATCACTCCAGTCATATGACTTTTCTCCCTGCGTGTCTTCACATCATCTTCACTCTGTGTGTTTCTTTGGACATATTTCCCTTTTAGGACAGCAGTCATATTGGTTTAAAGTCTATCCTAATGACCTCGTTTCTACTTGATGACCTCTGTAGTGATCCTATTTCCACATAAAGTGACATTCTGAGTTACCCAGGGTTAGGATTTTAACATATCTTTTTGGAAGGCTATAATTTGACCCATAATGGAGCTACTATAAGTGAAGTTGTTACAAACATACTTGTATAATTCTCTTTGTGGTAATATACTGAATTATTTTGAGATATATACCCTGGAGTGAGTAATAGGTAAAGTGTATGTTCAACTTTATTGGACGCTACCAAAGAGTTTTAAAGAGGTTGTATCATTTTACACATATATCAGAAATTCATGAGAGTTCCAATGATTCCACTTTCTTGCTAAGAATTGATACTGTTGGGGGCCAGGCCCAGTAGCTCACACCTATAATCCCAGCATTTTGGGAGCCCGAGGTGGGCAGATCATGAGGTCAGGAGTTCAAGACCAGCCTGGCCAACATGGTGAAACCCTGTCTCTACTAAAAATACAAAAAATTATCCAGGCGTAGTGGCGGGTGCCTGTAATCCCAGCTCCTGGGGAGGCTGAGGCAGGAGAATCACTTGAAACCAGAAGGTGGAGGTTGCAGTGAGCTGAGATCGCACCACTGCACTCCAGCCTGGGCAACAAGAGCGGAACTCCACCTCAAAACAAACAACAAAAAAAGAATTGATATTGTCGTCTTTTGAATTATTGTCATTCTAGTAGGTATATACTGATATCTCATTTGGCTTTAATTTTCATTTCTATGATGACTAAGAATGATAAATACATTTTCATGTGTTTGTTGACCATTCGTATATTTTCTTTTGTGATATGTCTGCTCATATCTGACATGGCAGAAGCCCATGCCTAAGAATGGCCTTTTTGGGGGCAAAGATGTTCTTTACTTCTCTACCTTCAAAATGTTATAATTCAGTGCTATGCTTCTATAAAAACTTACCACAAAAATAGTGGCTTAAAATAACAAGAGGAGGAGGTCGGAATTTCAAAACGGGTCTTATGAGACTAAAACCAAGGTATTGGCAGAACTGCATTTCCTCTGAAGGCCCTAGAAGGAAATCTATTTCTCTGCCTTTTCCAGCTTCTAGAGGCTTCCTGCATGTGCATGCCTTGGCTCATGCCCTTTCCTCCATCCCCAAAGCCAGTGGAATGGCACATTTACATCTCCCTCTCATTTTCCCTCCTTCCTTCTTTCCCTCTCTCCCTCCTGCTTCTTTTCGCTTCTGACCTCACATCTCTTTCTCTGACTCTGACTTTCCTGCCTTCCTCTTATAAGGACATTTATAATTCTATCGAGCCCATTCAAATAGTTTAGAATAGTCTCTCCATTTCAAGAGCCTTAACTTATTTAAATCTGCAAAGTCTCTTTTGCCATGTAAGGTAACATTTTCACAGGTTTCAAAGATTCAGATGTGGATACTGTTGGAGGTATCATTATTTTGTCTACCACACCTGCCAGTTACTAGGCTGTTCTTCCTTGGTGACAAATCCACTCTTCCATATCTCTGATCTGAGATAATGGAACTCTGCAAATTATACTTCTGTTTTGCCAGCTGGTTCTTTGTCAGGTTCTGCCAATAGGGGGCACTAAGAGATACTGGAAGGCAGGAAGTGGCAGGAGGGACTTCAATCTTTTTTGTTTAGCTTGATGGTTTTATTGGCATTGCCCTAGCAATTCTTTCTCACTGGCAGCAGCAGAGGGGAAAGATCCCAGCTATTTTTCTAAATTTCCAGAATGGTCACACTTCTAGAATGAGTCTCATCTCCCTAAGAGGTGCCCAAATAAGCTGGGCAATGTCAGTCTTTCAGAGGTACTGCTCTTCAGAACCACTGCTCCAAGCATCTGGGTTCTGATAACCTCAAATTGTTGTCTTTGCTTCCTCAGCTCTAGAGATGACAGCAGGTTCTTGCAATGATTACTGTAGTGTTCATTTTTAGGTTTTCTTTTCAGTTCTCCAACATCTATTTAACAGTTTCCTTTTATTGGAATCTCTTGGTTGAAAATATCTAGTGTACTTTTGTTCTCCTGTTACATTTACACTACGATTAGTTATTCAACTCTCCCAATACATGGAGACAAAACTAAAGAATCATAGCCCAAGAAGAAATAGGTGGTAGTAGCTGTGAGCAAGGAGAAATTTTATCAAGTCTAATTCTTTTTCAGGAAGCATCATGGCATAGAAAGACAGGTCTATCTTCCCCAAAAAATCATTTCACAGGGCTACAGGGTCAAATTTTCTTTTTAATGTGGAGCAGCCAAATTCTAAAAGTCACTCATACTGGCTTTGATTATTTTAAAACTGAAAAATTATTTAGAGGAATGCAATACAGGATTATCACAAAGTTTAATCCAGCTAAAGTTAAAACTGTGCTGAAAACTTATTTAGATTGACTAAATTTAATTTAATATTTGTGGATTTTTTGAATATCAGTAATTTCATAGTCCATCTCAGTAAAGATCTTAATACAATTTCACACACACACACACTGTATAGGGGGATGCAAAAGGAAAGAGATTTATAAATCAAATAGCTTTATAGCCTTCAAATAAGCTACAAAAGAAACTGTCCATTTGAATTTCTAGATGCATGCTATAGTGGAACAACACTCAAAAGGTATGAACATTTATTACAGATTTGAACATCCTTTGGACTACACTCTTGCCAGTGACAAATGCATTCAACATAAAATAATAATGTTTCAATCATAGAAATGTGCTCTTAATCATATTTAATCCTGCTTTTTATACTCTAACCTTAATTAGTAACCCAGAACCCTTTCTAACCTACACACCCAGTCTTTGAGGAAGTTATTCATCAGATAGGAATAATGTTTGTCTAGGAGTGCACTTATCTTAATGGACTTAATATGATCATTTAAAAAATATTCAGATCCTCCTTCTCCTCTCCTCCTCTCCCCAACTTTCTACCCAACTTCAATTTGACCTATATAACTCTTTCAGGTCTTTGGGACCCTGGGAAGAGGTGATGTAGAGTAAATCTATCAAAAGCCATGGCAATCAAGCACATACACATTAAAACATAACACCTTGGAGGATGGGTGGGAGGAATTGGGGACAGAGCAATTCACACTGAAGGTTACCATATATCTGAAGTTTGGTTAAAATAAACAATGGCATTGTGAAGGGAAAAATGATTCACAAAAGGAAAAGGAAAAATTGAAGTATAGGAGTGTGGGGGCAGGGGAGAAGGGGGGGTTATAGAAGGTAAATAACATTATTGTATTCCAATCTGAAGTTTGGTGTCAGTGATAAATAACCCAAAGAAGTTCTTTTGTGTAGAAGCAGCTGGAGACCCACCACACTCTCTCCCTCCTGCTGCTTCCTGTGTTATTGTCTATTCATCTGCTGTAGCCTCCTTCTCAAACACAGAGCCTGGGAGTCAGTACAGAGCTCTTCTACACCCATAGAAGAGGTTAGTTTACTAATAACTTAATAAGGGCTTACGATGAGATATTTATGCTACTGTTTAATATTTTGACCAATCATAGAAATAATCTTGGTCTGGATTATTGTGCAATATAAAAGACTTAGGATGTATGCTAGTTAGAAAAGAAAGAAAAAGAGAGAAGAGGGAAAATATTAATTTAGATTCGAAAAAAATAAAGACGAACTAGAGGTACACAAATCTTGTCCTTGAATTTTAAATTATTGAAGAATAATATCAAACATAGATATCTAGATTGGATTGAAGATCAGACAAGGAGCTAAAAATTAACAGCAAAACACACCTGAAAACGAATTTCAGGTTTATCAATCATACTCATGATTCAAAACCATGGATGAACATCTAACTGGCAACCAGGGTGCTATGCCTGGACTCTTCCACACCCTTACCCCTTAATATCACAAGATAGTGAGCACAGGAGAAATGAAATTATTAGAAAAATATACTAAGAGATTGAAAAAAGACCTATGGTTGTAGAGGGAAAGTTTTGGCATATTTAGTACATTAGCAAAAGAAACATGTAGACCATGGCTACAGTTAACCAAATGAGAAATACATTTTGAGAGAATATCATTGAGACCTTTACATTTCTCAGACTCAATTGCAAGTTCTAGCCTGGAGATGGGGCCATGAGCACTGATAGGTTAATGCATCTTAATCCCCATGTGAGGATATAACAGAATCATATACATAATGCACTGCTCTGGTGCCTACAGCATATATTCAGGACACAGTAATTGTTACCTAATATTATTAGTTGGTCTGGCTTCCATCCTGTAGTTATTTTTTCAAATGGCAGCAAGTATGTGTCACTGAGTATGTCTGATTAATTTCTATTTTAGTTATTATGTCAGATGAAGATATATTTTAATACTATTTTTTAAATATTTAAGTTTATTTTTAATATGTTATTTTTCACCCTCTTTTGGGCTGCCATATGTCCCTGACAAAACAAAAATTACTACCTCAGATTGATTTCTATTAAAATGATATTTACTGCCAAAATATCTAAATGAAGAAGAAGAAAACCTCAGGCTTTACTTATGTAAGCAAAATATCTAAATAATTGAATGAATTACCCCCATTTTAATCTTGGTGTTTTCTTAGAAGTTAGCTGTAGGGAGTATCCATGCAACAGAAGGTTAAGGGAAGAGGGACAAACTAATTAGTGTTATCAAATAAGAGTCTTTAGAGTGAAATTTGGTATCTTGATTTAAATTAGTCAGTGAAATTTTCTGCAATAGTTATATTAGCTAAATAATTTACAAATTTCTATTTTACTTTTTGTTGTAAAGAACGGTCAAAAATGTTCATGATTAATTTCATAGTCATTCCATTTCACCCTTTATCACAATTTCCCTCTAATTATTCTTTCCTCTCCTTGACTTCCTTCTCCAGTCCATTGCTTCCAGCACAGATTATACAGGCTAATTTATATGCTAACATTAAAATAGTTAATACTTACCAGTGACAGACACTTGAAATGATTGGTTCTTGTTCTGAAACCATTGCATTACACTGCTCATTAGTTGACCTGCCAATATTTGCTTTAAATGAAATCTGTCCACATAACTTAAAAACTGTTTATATTTTAATTTCTCCCATGATTATTAACTTAACATATGTCCTACTATCAAATCACTTCATTAAACATATTACATTCTGAAATGCACTTCCTTCAAATTGACTTATGATTATTTCCAACAGCTATTTAATATATTTTATTTCACAATGGTTTTTGACTAGGCGCAGGTCTCCCAATCCCCTTTATAGCCATTGTAATGAACTGCAGTCAACTCAGGCCCACTCTTTTTCTAATGCCGAATTTACCTAACCCTATGTCTCTTAGCCAAAAGCAACATCTCAGATTTTTCAATGCTTGTTAAAGAAGGCAAGAATAAGATGAAAAGCAATAATAGTAAATCTATTCTTTTTCAATATCAGTAATCAAAGTTAATGAGGTATAATAAGTAGTATCTTTGTTGAAAATTATATCCACAATTGTCATGTGTGAAGAATTTAAGTTTTGTAATTACACAAAGTATATGATAATGCTGTGTTGTAATTTTTTTGCTAGAATTTTTTTTGTTTGTTTGAGGCAGAGTCTCACTCTGTCACCCCGGCTGGAGTACAGTGGTGCAATCACGGCTCACTGCAGCCACTGCCTCCCGGGTTCAAGCGATTTTTCTGCCTCAGCCTCCCAAGTAGCAGGAATTACAAGTGCGTGCGACCACACCTGGCTAACTTTTGGGTTTTTCGTAGAGATGGAGTTTCACTATCTCAGGCTGGTCTTGAACTCCTGACTTCAGATGATCCACCCACCTCGGCCTCCCAAAGGGCTGGGATCACGGGCATGAGCCACCGCACCCGGACTATAAATTGTTTTAAAGAGAAAATCACTTCCCATTCTTAACCATAAGAACGGGATATTCTTCCTCTGTTGCTTAACAGCCTGCAGGTGGCCACATTACCTAACCATAAATTTGAGTATTGTATTTTCAAATTCCCATGCAAAATCAAGATTAGTATTATGACCCTTTGTGTCTGCAAACCAGCATTATTCACTTTGAGAAGTATGCCATTTTTCAGTGCCCTATGTGGGCTTTCTACTAAACTCATTAATTTGGAGGATGAATGCTTACTAATTTTATGAAGGTATCTCTATAACTTCCTCATCCCACCATGATGTATATGCAGGGATTTCTTCTTGAGTTATATTTTTTCATCTGTCCTATTCTCTTCTACTATGCTTTATAAATTAGAATCATTCAGCCAGGGAAATAAGGCATTGTGCTATTTGCAGGTCTCCTTTTGGACCTTTCTGTCAGCTGCTATATGATTTAAAATAAATTTTGGCCTTCACCTTATCTGGGCCCACAATTGTCTTTGCTGAAGCCGAGGAAGCTGCTCCTAAGCCATTTTGTATTCATAGTTTGTTTTTATTTAATGTAGTATGAATTTTATAACACTTTATAACACTTTCTGCAGTGTGTGTAAAGGCAAGTTTATTAACAAGCTATTTATATAACCTTTCAAAGATACTTTGATTCCAAATATAGCATTTTAGCACTCAGTTGAAATGTTATTATGTAATTATTAGATAATGTATTCCTATTTCTTAGAAATATGCCATTTCTCTACAACAGTAAAAATGTCTTTATATATTTATAAGGAAATCTACAAACTTTTAAAATATTTTGTCAAATGCTATTTTCAAGCTAAATACAGTAATTAAGTAAAATTATATTATTGCCCATATGTAAAATATATATAGTATAGTGAACAAGATGAGGACTAGATCCATTTGTTTATTAGAGATGGATGTATTTTATTTTGCTTTTTTTTTGAAAAAAAGGGACCAACATTGTGATAAAAATACACAAACTTCAATCATTTTAATATAAAAGGCTTTACATTATTTGGAATAAAGGCAATGATTACACTACACTGTAATTGCAGTGATGACATACATGGATACAGGGAAACTAATTATCTTTTTAACGATGTATGTCCATAGTGATTACACAACCGGAGTTTGTGGTTACTTTGAATTTAGGATGATCTATGTTCATGAAGCTTTAATTTCACTTTTCATAATTTCCCTACGATGCAAGTTCTATGCATTTATCTACATACGATTAAGTTAATAAAAAGAGAGGACTGGCTGGGCACAGTGGCTCACGCCTGTAATCCCAGCACTTTGGGAGGCCGAGGTGGGTGCATCACCTGAGGTCAGGAGTTTGGGACTAGCCTGGCCGACATGGTGAAACT
This sequence comes from Pan troglodytes, assembly GCF_028858775.2. Lineage (NCBI taxonomy): Eukaryota > Metazoa > Chordata > Mammalia > Primates > Hominidae > Pan > Pan troglodytes. The sequence continues at coordinate 71,297,110 of NC_072402.2, forward strand.
CCGTCTTCCAGGAGGCAGAGGTTGCAATGGGCAGCAGATTTTTTTTGTCTCCTGGGTGACAAAAAAAGAAAAAAAAAAAAAAAAAAAAGGAGAGAACTTAAAGCTTAAAACTTCACATTTATATTGTATCCAGGTGACTAATCTGTTAAGTCAGAAAAATTTAATCAGTTAATTCAGCCAATCATTGGTGATTTTTAAATCTGAATGGACTGTTTGTCTAAATACAATAGTTATTAATTTAATATATTGAAATATGGATGAAATGTTGTTATCATATATGGACTTTGCTTCAAAATAATCCAGCTTGGAAGGGAAGTATGTGAAATAATTAAAATTGCCCATAAGCTGATAATTACTGAGACCAGTGAGGGAGATGTGGAGGTTTATTAACTGTATTTTCTACTTTTTTGTTTGAAGTTTTTCATCACAAAATGTTTTCAAAGACAGGGCCAAAAGGAAGATTTGGTTGTGAACCACAAAAAAGTTTGGTATTTATCACCATACTGATGTAGTTAAAGGCTTACAATACAAGCCAGGATAAATACATGCCAAGAGCAAATTATGAATCTGTTTGTATTCAGCACTAAAGTTGTGGACAGCTACTCAGTTTCTGTAGCTTATGACTTGATGTAAAATCCCTCAAATTTCTGTGTTTCCAAAAAATAAAAATAAAAAAAAGCAGGACCTGGGCATTTTATATTTTTTCTTATGTTTTTGAAAATATAAATAACTTTTTAAATACAACTTTTTTTTTTCATGGGATGAAGAAAAAATTAAATCCATTCTGCTTTATTTTCCCCCATGCTGCTCTTTTCCTTAAAATCTCTTTGATAGGAGTGATATGCCCAAATATTACAGTGTTGATTAATAAAATCAAGGTGCTATAAATTATGTGGAATTAACCTCTTCAATTTAATGGGATATGGTAACATTTCCTTAATGCTTGGTTACATTTGAGCCATTGAGCTCAAGTATGAAAAGAAATAGCTCCAATTTTTAAATTCTTTATAAGATGAAAACAAAAAGAAAAAATCATACTTATGGATTAGCAGTTACATAAAGCTGTAAAGAAGGGTTCAGTACTGAATGGAGGTGACTGTTCTTTAGAGTAAACCTTTATTAGGCAAAGCTGTAGTCTTAAATGTTGCTAAACTGACAGCCAGAAAAAATCAATAATTATAAAAAAATCAGTCTCTAATTATTCTTTTTCCAAGTGCTGAGATTTCTCTGAGTTCTCTGAACAGCAAGACATCTGTCCTGCCTCTCACACCATGTCCATATTTCTGACACACTCTTCCAGAGGCTGAACTGCAGTTCTAGGACTAGAGCTAGATGGAGAGCTCATTATCTAACTTTTCTTCTCAGAATCTCTTTCCCCAAGGTGCTAGAGTGTCCCACAGCATTACCTGTGTCTGTCAGACAGCCCTAGATATAGATGATTGCCTTTGGGGTTTGCAAGAAGAGGCTGGAAAGAAATGCAAATTGAATGAGTTACCCTGCAACAGGGATTGTCTTTGCTTCTGTGTAGCTGAGAGACTATTTGAGAATGACAGAAATATACAAAAAGTCTTGCAGGGCATACCTGTGGAAGAACAACAATCAGCTTGCACACACAGGAATATAATTTACTTTGTTGCATCAATTTGCTTTTGCTGTAAAATGTAAGTTAAAATGTCATTGATGGGAAGTACATGTCAAAGTTGCCAGTAGTGTCTATCATTGACAAAGGTCCACTAGACTAGGACTCTTGGAACCCCAGGTAAATTAGACCGGACTGTGTCCTCCTATTTATTTATGAGAAAGTGCAAAATAGTCCCTGGCATCTAGGAGCTCTCCTGGTACTATCAGCTAGGCCTTGGTGTCCACCTGTTGAACAAAAACATGCTCTAGATCATTAGCATCATACAGGTCCACTCTGTGACCTTGGTAAATCAAGAAAAGAAAAGAATATGAAGTCTTTGTAATCATGCCTGAAAATAAAATATTAATACTGTCTTACACCACAAAAATGACCCACTATTCTATTCTAATGAATGACTCCTATTTCTTTACCATTACAGATTTAGCCTTAGTCCAGTGTTTCTTCATTCTAGATAAGGCTTATCATGATACCTAATTATAGAATTACCTTCTCCTTACTTTTTGACACCATCCAAATCAGAATGAAGCTCCACTTTCTTAAACTCTCTTCCAAATCACCTAAGGCAAGCTCAAATAATAAGTTCTTTCTAACATCCTCTTTCTAAGGTGTCCCAGGTTCCCATGATGCACATTCTCACTCAGCGCAACAAGTGATAAGTTCAATTTGTTCAACTTGAGATGCGCTCTTGGTAGTCATCAGGTGGAGAATAAACTATTATTAAAACTAAGTGGTTACAATGGCTACTTTATAACTGATAAAACAAGTAGGGTAAGTTTGCCCAACAGAGTCACTGGTCATTTTTTTTATTTTAGTGAAGTACACATAATATACAATTGACCATCTTAACCATTTTGGGTACAGTCCAGTGGCATTAAGAACATTCACATTGTTGTGCAACCACCACTATCTATCTCCAGAAACTTTTCAGGATCCCAAACTGAAACTCTGTACCTGTTAAACAAAAAGTCCTTGTTTCTCCCTGCCCCAGACCCTGATAACTGCTATTCTAATTTCTGCCTTTATGAACTTGATTATTTTGGGTATCTCATATAAGTGGAATTATAAGATATTTGTCCTTTTATGTCTGGCTTATTTCACATAGCATAATGTCTTCAAGTTTTATCCATGTTGTGGCAGGTGTTAGAATTTCATTTCTTTTTAAGGCTGAATGATATCCCATTGTATGTATATACCACATTTTGTTTATCCATTCATCTGTCAATGAACATTTGTATTGTTTCCACCTTTTGGGAATTGTGAATAATGCTTCTACAAGTATTGGTGTACAATGGTCCTAAGCTTTTGGCAGTGATGGGTAGAATAGTTCCAGGATTTTTTTTACTCTGCACATGAATTTAAAACAGTTTCCCTCTCCCTTCCCAGGCTACTCCCACCTCCACCAATCCCCAAGCTCTGAGAAATCAAACATTTTGTAGTAATGACCCCTGGAGATCTAGATGAGTTTATCATGTTATTTTCAGATTTCTTACCTATTGTATTAGGGAAGATAGCAATAGAGATGGGAAAGATTAAGGGAAAGAGTGTAGAGAGACAAAACAATTCTAAACCAATTTTTATTTTAAAATGTATTTTCAAAACTAAGGTGTAAGTCTTTGGTGCTTTGCTACTTACCCAAGTGCTAAAAATAGGGATGCAAAATTTGGGTTTTGCCATTGAGATAAGAGATACGGCCAAGTCATTTGTGTCTTGAGCCATAAAGCTATTATTTGCCACTTTCTGCCTGGAGCATCAACTCAAAGAGTTCAGGGACTTGCTGCTCTATTTTTTCTCTCTGAGACAGACCACATTATAGACACTCAATAAATATTTATGAAATAAGTGAGTAAAATGAATGATTAGAATGAGCCCTTATTATGTCTTGGGCTCTGTGAAAGACATTAGAGAGTGTCAAATGACACCATCCCTGCCTACATAATGCTTTAAGACTAGATAGGGAATGAGAGACACAATACTATAAACAAACCGCAATGGGTGTACAGAGATAAGAAAGATTACTTCTACTTATGGATAGTAAGGGAAATTGAAAAGAGGAGTTGGTTAGAATGGGAAGAATTTTGATAGATGAAAGCATGAAGTACATTTATTTCATGTGCATGAGCAAAGTCATGGTGGAAGCAAGAAGCATAAAAGTATAATTTTTAATCTTCCAGTCTGTTCAATAAACTTTAAATTCCTTACTTTATTAAGCTTCATAGCATCTTCCATCTCCCCACCTCCAGGAGAAAAATAATCATTCTTTATCCTTCAGAAAAAGATACCAAGAAACGCACAGTAATTGACTGGGGAGACCTGGATTTGAATCACCGCATTCCATAGCTGGTGATTCCAGCCAATAGATTACATTCAGTGAGTGTAAATTAGCTTGTTTAGGGCTGACATATAAAAGGTAGACTAGGGGAGGACAAGAGGGATAAGACAGACAACTCTGCAGGGCTAAACTGGTGGTGGAAAGAGAGGGTCATCACTTTTTTCTACTCTGAATTTAAGTACAAAAGTATTTTTGTCCTTAAAACACAGAAAAATTCTTTGGGTGGAATACCTACATAAAAGTTGTAGAGAATGGTAAAAAAAAATTTATTATTAATAGTTAATTTCACAAAGGTTCTTTATTGCCCTTTTGGACATGTTTTAAGTCTGACTCTGTAAGTGTTTGTTTTAGAACACTGTGTTTAAAAAAATAATTTGGCAGAATTGTTTTAGAAAAAGTTCCTCTTTTAAAATATTATTTGACAAAAATGTGTTCTAAAGTTTTCTGATCTATAAAAACCCTTGCTTTTCAGAACATAATTCAAAATCAATTCAGTTACAAAAATAAAATATATATCTCCAATGATTAAGAAAGATTATGAACTAATGGAAGAAAATACATAGCAAAGAGTTATGTATTTTTATGGGTGGAAGAGGATATGAAGTAAGAAAATGCTCCAGATGAGTATCCTTGTTCATCAACTTTGTGTGTTATACGAATTTGATGGACAGCAGAGCATTACACAAACAACTTTTGGTGGTAGCACGAAGCCACTGCAATTAGTCATTTTTCTCTTTTCATTTATGCCTAAAAGCATTTGATTTTCAGAGGCAGGCTACTATTAATGCCGTAACTAAAAACCATTGGTATTTTCTCATCTGTTTTGTGGGGAAAAAAATGTTGGTCTATATCTTGAGCTGTCTGCATGAATTAAAAATTGAAAGTAGGCTGGGCGCGGTGGCTCACGCCTATAATCCCAGCACTTTGGGAGGCCAAGGCCGGCAGATCACGAGGTCAGGAGATCGAGACCATTCTGGCTAACATGGTGAAAGCCCGTCTCTACTAAAAATACAAAAAAATTAGCCGGGCGTGTTGGCGGGCACCTGTAGTCCCAGCTACTCAGGAGGCTGAGGCAGGAGAATGACGTAAACCTAGGAGGCGGAGCTTGCAGTGAGTCAAGATCGCACCACTGCTCTCCAGCCTGGAAAAAAAAAAAAAAGAAAGTAAATATTACATGCCTCCTTTTGCTATTTTGAGCAGCTATATAAATAAGAAAGAATCATAAAAAAATAAAATTATAGAATAATAGAGTCAAAGGGGGCCATAGAGTTTGGCAGTAACTTCTAGTTAATTTGCAAGTGGGTGTGATGGTTTATTTTATATGGCAACTTGGCTAGGCTGTGATGCCCAATTGCTTGGTCAAACACTAGTGTAGATGTTGCTGTGAAGATGTTTGTCAATGTGATTAACATTTATAATCATTTAACTTTGAGTAAAGTGCATTACCTGTTATAATGTGGGTAGGCCTCATTAAATCAGTCAAAGGCCTTAAGAACAAAGACTAAAGCTATCTGAAGCAGCAGCAATTCTGCCTCAAAACTGCAGCATAGAAGTCCTTCCTGAGTTCCTGGCCTGCTGGCCCGCTCTGCAGATTTTGAACTCAAGACTGCAAGAACAATTCTTATCTCATGTTCCAGGCTTCCAGTTTGCCCTACATATATTGAACTTGCCAGCTCTCACAATCATATGAGACAATTTCTCTAAAATAAATCTCTTTCTCTCTATATATATACTACTGGTTCTGTTTCTCTGGAGAACCTTGATTAATCCAGTGACAAAATTAAAGCCCAGAGAAATTACATGATTGTCCCAATGTGTTTTAGTAAATGGTAGCAGGGTTGGTGATAGAAAGATGGAGAAACTGGGTCATATAATTGCCCAAAATATTGATTATAAGGCTGGGAAAGAAATTCACAACTATCAACTTTCAGGCCTATCTTTTTTCATGGGTTGCATGTAGAAAATGATAATAACTTATATTAAACCAAGACATTTAAAACCCTGAAAGGCAAATCAGATGAAACAGAGAAGGGACTGTTAGTTTGTTTTGCCAAAAGATAGTATGATTCTTTATAGAGGGGAACTTTCCTCACCAGTTAAGGTGGTTTCATTTTGTAAAAAATGCTTTGTAAATTTTTAGGGCCACATAAGCTCAATATACTTTAACAGGGCATGTTTCTAAAATGTGTCTTATTAAAAATATACCCCAGATTCAATAATTATTTCATGCTCTTGAAAAAAATACTTCATAAGTATAGAAAAGACAAAGAGTGGTAAATACACATATCCTGTTATCTTAAACATGTATGCACTCTCTTCTGGAAGCTTCACCACAAATCTCTGAGTTCTTATTACCACTTTATAATGGAGAAAACTGGGGCTAGCAGAGACTAGAGGACTTGCCCAAACTACTCAGAGACAGAGCAGCTGACCACTAGATTTGAATTTTCCTCATTGCCCTGCAATCATGCCCTGAGACCACCAGCATTAGGTGGTGTTTGTAGGTTTCTTACAGAAGGGTGGTGTTTGTAGATCTCTTGACCAAGAGTCCTATAGTAAGCTAAACTATCATCCTAATTAAAAGGATATGTGGGTTGTATTGTACTAGCATGTATATTAAGATTTATTTGGGGAAAAATTTCAGTACATCTCTTCCTCATCATTAAAGATAACTGTACCATGTCCTCTTGAAGATATGAATTTATTTTATAAGGGGCATGGAAAATTTGATAACCAAAATAAGGCATTGCCTCTCCTCTATCTTTCCCATAGTGCTCCCCATTTGGGGGTGAATATTCTTAGGACTTAGCATCATTGTAGAAAATAAGGTAGGCTTTAGGTTTTTTCTTATTTTTGAATGCTATTTGGGATTAAATGGATTTACTAACCTTGAATAATTATTCTCATGTTTCATGGCTCTCTTTGTCTCCTATGTTGATTGTCATTTCCGCAATCTAATAGCATTTCCCATAGAAAAATAAAAATTTACACAACCCTGGCATGAAAGAACAGAGGTCTGTTTATTGCATTTCCATTTCCTGGGTTGCAAAGGCCCAGCACACTTTCAGTTCATCTCTTATAATTCCTATTCAGGCCACTGCTGGTCTCATTACATTTGTAAAACTTCATCTCTCTCCTTTTACTCATCTGAGAGCAGGTGGACCCAGACAGTTCTTTGGAGGCCCAGTGAGTGATTTCTCTTGAGAGAGGCACATCTTTCCGGTCTGCAAAGGAATGAAAATGCAGACAGTCACATAGATCACTTTGAATGGTGCCAAATACATTTCACCAAATGCTACTGGCAATAATTAGAGCATGTCACTGGGAGATGTGGCGATTTTCTTCCAGCATAAGGCTCCAGTCTTACCCTGAGTGCCATGAAACTGACAGGACAGAGGCAGTGTTCTCCATAGAAATAATGTAGACTTCTCATGATCTGAGAAAAGAAGGGGGAGTAGCATTTCTTGACTTTGAAATGTCTGGAGCAAGGTACCCAGGATTAAGTAGGAACCACCTAGAATTTACCATGCCCTTCACTGACTCATACTTACCAGCTATTTCACAAAGTAGGCAAAAGAGTGAATAAAGATCATCATTTTTTAATAAACAGGGTTGTGGTCTCTGGCTGAGGAAAGGTATAACCTGTTGTAGATTGCAAAAAGGAAAGCTCTTTGATAAGGACGGAAAGCCCTGAAACCCAGCATGAGAAGTCTGTTCCTCAGGAGGCAATAACATCCCAAAGTCTACTAGGATTTTAGGTTCAAGTGCAAGACTGTCTTTCACACAAACAGGACGAGAAAGTCACAGCAAAGGATCGAGCAAGCCATGGGCAAAGCAGTTGGAAAAAAAATGAATAGAAAAGAAAAATAAGAAACCAGAGAAAGCTGCAGAATGGCGAGGAAAGGCAGAGACGCCTAGGAAGGATAAGACGGGAGGAGGGGGTTGGGGAGGGAGGGGAGAGCGGAGAGAGCTGAGCACGGACGTCAGGAACAAAAGCTCCAGCGGAGTCTGGCGGAGGCACTAAGGGAGCACGGGGTGTTTTGAATAATTATTAAAATTAGCATGTGTCTGCGCCATCCTGTGGGTGTGGCGCAGAGAGGAGTGTAAACTCTAGCGGGGCTGGAGCAAACATTGGATTAGCGGCAGCAGCCTGCCAGCCTGCCCGAGGAGTGCTGGGACCAGCGCGCTGCACGCCGACTGGCACGATGGCCTCATCTCAGGGGAAAAACGAGCTGAAATTAGCCGACTGGATGGCAACTCTGCCGGAGAGCATGCACAGCATCCCCCTCACCAATTTAGCCATTCCAGGTAGGCGCGCAGGGGCTGCCGGCTAGGCGCTCGGCGCCCGCTCCACCTGCCCCGCCCTGCTTTATCTGCCACTAAGTGGTAACTTGCCACGATGCCCGCGGGAGGGAAACTCGTCTTCCAGGGTGGGTCTCAGGCCAGGCGAGCGCGTGCCGGGTAGCCTTGGGCTTCCTGGCGTTTTCCAAACCCCTAAGGACCGAGGCGCTAGAGTCAAGGTGACTGCTTTTCTCCTGGGCTTTTGAAGCAGGTTGTATGCGGAGGACTGGGGCAGAGGAGAAGCTGGGCTCCAGGATGGTGCCTCGTGACCCCCTCCTATGGTTTCTCCTGCAGATTTGGGGAAGTGGGAGAAATCTCTGGGTCTTTGGGGTGACCGTGTGTGGCGAACGCCGGCTAGTGTCAGGGGCTCGCCTCCGGTGCAAGGACCTGAGTCTATCCCTGGCATGGAATTGGGCGGATTTGATAGATTCTCGGCTACAGTCATTAATATTCGTCCCCAATCTTCTTTAAAAAGACAAAGCGCTTCCCGAAGAGTGATGAAAGTTCAGGGACCAGAGGCGGCGTGATAGCTGCCCTTGAAAAGGAGCCCAAGGGGGCGACGGGCAGAGGGCACCATTTCGTATCGGTTTGGACCCCGGGGGACCTGGCCGAGTGGCCGCTGTCTCGAGTCTGGTCCAAGTGCGTGTTGGCAACACACTTCGCCCAGGTCAAAAAAGCAAACCCTTGCGGACCGTATGTTTACTGCTCGGGACAGAAGCTGGGCAGGGGAACCTGCGTGACCTGAGCGGAGGGGTGGGATTAATAGGCAAATAGTACGGAAAAGGTGACTGAGAATGTGTCCAGACAGCCTAGAAGGAAAGAAGCGTGGACAAAGCGAGGAAGAGACCTGAGGGATCAAGAAGCTTCAGCTTGATGTGTGCGACTTGGACCAGAGACTGGGCAGGTTTCTAGGGTGGGAGCTCCTAACAACCCCCTAGATCAGGTATCCAGGAGTGAGGGTCGTTTCAGGACAGTTTACAACAATGACAGCTGGGACACGGCCATACTTTATTGTCAATTTGGCTATGCAGTTGGGCTGGGGGAGCACACACTTGATCTTTTCAGAGCTGGGCTGGAGGGCAAATTACTCGTGAACAGTCCACTTCTGGCCCTGAGCTGAGCTGGGCTATTAAATTCAACGTTATGGTCTACCTCCTCGTGATCTGCCCCATCCAGCGCCCCCTCTCAGCTGTTGGAGGAAAACATAATAAAGAAAAAAACAACAAAAACAAAAACAAAAGAAGGGTTATTTTGAAAATCACTAGATGCTCCAACCAAGAGTGCTGCCATTGATCAGTCCCTCAAATCAATGGTTGTTAGTCAAGTGGATGTTTGGCAGCAATGGCAGGCACAGGCTACGCTACAAGTGCTATCCACAGAAGGGGCTGTCTCCTTTCGTCCTTCTTCAACAGATAGCTTGCTACGGGCCAGGAATCTCCAAGGAAAAGAACCAACCCCAGCTTCTCCATGCAGCACTTACTCTGCTACCTAGGCAAGCCTGGAGATTGCTCTTTTCAAGGAGACAGTAGAAAGCACAACTTTGGCATAACTCCATTCTCACTTCCACAGGCATTCCTATTCCTTTTCTTCCTTCATTTTTATTTGGATTTTAGACAGCTTCTTTCACATGGTTTCCCCTGAATGTTTTTATATGCATAGAAGGTAAGAAGGGCAATCACTGTGATGCAAACCTTCTGGCAGGTGACTCTCTAGAGCTACAGGATTAAAAGCCTAAGTTTGTTTATCTAGTTCTGAGATGGTATGATATCTTTTTGAGTCTACCTTACATTTCTGTATTATTTCACTTTTCAAAGCCCTGTTATGTACACCAGCTCACAAAATCCTTCTAAAACTCCATGAAGCAGGGAGTGCTGGCACTATTACCTCCGTGTCACAGATGAAAAAACTGAAGCTAAGTGAAGACAAATGACTTACTATTTATCCCTATCAGTTCAGGGATCTGACCCCTTACTTGGACCTTTGGGAAGATACCCTATGAATTTTGGAGGGAAAGGCTTTGTGATTTGTATCTGGATGATTCAGCAGCAACTGTGACTAACCAGGGTTAAGAAACAAGGAACTAAGCATTAGTGGGAACACAGTAATTTTCCTTTCCTGCCCTGGGACAAAATAAAAACCTGAGGTGAGAGATTTTGGTATCTGGGTGATCTTAGAGTACAGACATAAAGATGATGACATTGGGCTTCCATGGGAATTTATATTGTTTTCCCAGCTCCTGTTGGTATTATACTCAAATGGATCTCCTGTAAAGCTTCCCCTTCTCACTCCAATACTTGTGAGAAAAAATAGACCAACATATTTCATCAAATCTATACTCCTGAATACTCGCATGTTTCTGTATATTTGTTTGGAAGATCCACATATATAAAAAACCAGGTTTAAAAACAGGTTTGGCACCTTTTTGCATTACTCAGCACTAAGAATTTTTGGAGGAAAAAAAGATATTCAAACTTTGATAGTCAGAGAAGACTAATTGGAGACTATTAAACACTAATGGAATAATTGCCTTAAAATCATGCTAATAGCTTCCTGGCTGCTACATGTTTACTTGGCCAGTTGCTGCAGCTCAAATTAAGTAATTATCTCCATCATTTAAAACCACTCCTGGTGCACCACACAAGTGTTTCTGTTGAGGGAAACTGCTGCTCAGTCATCCTCAAAGCTTCAGGTTGTCTTAGGTAAAGCGGCTGGAAAATAAAGAGCTGCCTAATTATAAGGCTACCCAACTGGGGCAGCTGACCCAGATTGCCCAGAGTTACAGCAAAAAACAATGTGCAACTGTGTGATATTCCCCACCAGAGCACAGTTCCGGTGTCTTTAAATATTTCTCAAATCTCTGCAGTTTGAATGGTTTCAGAGTAATCTCGCAATAGCTGTTTGGCATTTAAATGGCTTCATGATATGATACTGACTGGGCTGAGGAATTATGTTAGTAATTGGTATTAGTATTTCACTTTCAATTTATTTTTTAAAGAAATGACACAGCCAGAACACATTGACAGTTACTCCAATTTCAGCCATGTTTATTATTTCCTTCTCTCTCTGATGGCACTAAACTTAAGTTTTAATTCATGCATATTTGTTGAATACTGGCATTTTGGATTATGAATGATACTGCCCTTCACTATAAGCAGGTGACAGAGGATAAACAGAGATGAAAGCAGGAAGACAAAGTATAAAATTTAGGTAAAAGTGAGACTGATGAAAATTCAGTTTCTCTGAAGCAGAGTTCTAACTCTGTAAACATGGTGGCTCCAGAACTATTGTAAAGAGATGCATCATGGGAACACATAAGGTGCTGGCAATCTGTATGTGTGACAGAGAGTCATTCTGTCCAAAATCTAAAAGATTGGGAAGGGTTTAGCCCATGGGAGGGGTCTGCTTTGCATTCTCTAATATGTGATAAAAATCTTTTTCATATAGTGTAGCAAACTGACCATGAAATAATAAAATATTGGCCACAATGTTGTGGGACTGGAAACTCAGAAAGAATCCATGTTTTCTTCAACAGGGAATTGTTGATTGTACTTTTTAGATAAGGAACACAGAAACGCTTTATAAGTCAATGATTGTGCCTGTGAATTTTGTTCATTTCCTTTAGAAAATGCAAACACCAATGAAAAACAACAGGTTCACTAAGGGAAGCTAAGTGTTTAAACAGCTCTGAGTCTCTGTTCTTGTGTCTGACTTACTAGTTTTTAATTTCTTCCCCTAACAGTCATCCCTTTTTGTTGCTGCCTGTGTTCCTGGAGCCAACCATCTTCCTCCTGTTTGTAATTTCCTATTTCTATTTTACTTGGAAGGAGTCAATGTCTAGGATGTATCTGGGACTGGGTCTAATTGTGCAAACTTCTAAAGAACAAAACAAGAGCAGTTCCCACCTCCTACCCCATTTATTAGTGGATAGTGACACAGAAGTGAATCTTTCAAGACAGTAAAAAAGCAACAACATTGTTTAGGATGAATATCTCTCTTGTTCTGCCTCTCTAATTCTCAGTTTTGTTTTTGGTTTTGCGAACAAGGAAAAATTGAACAGTATCTGAAACATAATTTGTTCTACTGGGACTTTTCTTGATGAATCGAATCCTCGACTATTGTTATTCAATGTAAAGTGTTATATATGCTATTTTACCATTCACAAAGTGTCTTCCTATGCACACATGTGCTTTTCCCACATTCTAACAATAATCTTCTAAGGCCTTGGGACTCAGAGTTGGTTCAGGGACCAACATCATCAGCATACATGTGGGCTTGGTAGAAATGCTGCATCTCAGACTCTGCACATCATGCATCAGATCTATTTAATTACAATCTACATTTTAACACAATCCCTAGATGATTTATATACACATTTAAAGTTTGAGAAAACTGCTTTAGTGTATCTCTAAAGAGGGCTTTTATGTAAATGTCAGAGGCAAATTTAAATATACATTTTTTACTAGGCCCTTTCTATTGCACCATGCAGTCTATACATGTTTCCAATTTTATAATCAGGCTTAAAGCCAGAACACCATATTTGACTCAAAGCTAATTGCCCAAGTTAGGGACATTTCTGATAACTGACATTACAGGTCATCATGTACCTTGAGCAATAAATGTGACTTAATTGCTACTTAACTGTTCACATTAGGTCACTGTGATAAATGTAAAACCTTTCCCCTCATTTCCTTAGAGTCCTGCTGCTTCTTATTGGCCATCGATAGCACTTAAAATCAGCTCATCTGGTAATGCTAGTGATCTCTAATGCCAGTTTAGGAAACATCTCTATATTGGTTCTTTGTCCATTTGAGTCATTCTTTGTTGTGCACAGGACCAGCTCCTTCTGTTATAAGTTGCAGGTTGATTCATTTTATTTATAAGCTAGAACTTCGCAATATTGTTATCGAGCAAAAGTGGCATCATGAAATAATGCAAAATGTAGCATCAGAAAGCCATCAAAAGCATCAACATCAAAGGTAAACAGTAAATTGGTTTTCAATAGAAAATGACCTATCTTGTTTGTATTTGCAAGTCACATCTCATTTATTTGAAGCATAGCTTACATGGAGTACAAGCATATATAACAATTTATAATCCACTAGATTGAATGTCAGTTGTTTGATACTATAATTGTTCTAAAATAGTTAAACTTCACACACACACACACACACACACATGCACACACACTCACACACAGCTCTCCAATTGCTTAAATGGATACCACAATGTTCATACGTTAAGGCCCATAAGCTTTACTCATGTAAAAATTTATTATACCCTTACTTAGAGTTTATTTACTCATATTTAATTCCAACTCCACCCAATGAGAACAGGAAGAGCAAATTATAAAGAAGATGAAAACTGTTGAGTGCCATAAATCAGTAATGAAAATAGGGAATATTTATGAGGGAAGACTAACACATGGAGACACACCAACACAAAACATAGTGTTCTCTACACTTTACCAGTCCAAAAGTAAAATCAGAGTCATAGCAACTGTCAGTTCTTCAACTCCTCCCAAATACCTCCTTAACGAACTTCCAAATAGTTCTAAAAATCTGGATGGATTCTTAAGTATGATCTATAAGCCAGTCATTTGGGCTGGATTGATAAACTAGTCCTCTGGGCTACAACATGGTATCTGCCATTTTCCTTCTTTGCTGTTTTGGGAAAGCTTTGGAGAGTTGTCACCTTTGCTCCTTTGACATATAGAGAAACTGTGCTTCCATAGTTTTATGCCCAAAATATCACTACTATTACTAATAGCTCCTCCAGAGCTTATTCTGTGTCTGCAGAGGCCCAACATTGAGCATGTTAATGTCTAACAAGAGTCAAAGGCTCCCAGAGCTTGGTCACCCATTGTGGAAGCTGCTGATGCCAACATCTCCTATTGCTGACTCTGCCATCACTGCTGAAGCCCTGAGTGCTGGCACTGCCAAAACCAGGCATCTTTTTGCCTGGTTTATATTGATTATTTTGTTGTTGCTCCATTGCTCGGGGACTAAGGTATGATTTTTTGTGGCTGGGCAGAGGAAAATATGTGGGACAAATTTTATCCTATACTCTGCATTATGCTCAATGTTAGCTCACTCTCTGCATCTGCACATATGTGTTTGTATTGACTTCCTCTTAAAAAAACTTCTTTTTCAGGAAACTTCTTGATTTTTCCTATAAGTAAACTTCCAGTGGGTGCAATGTAATCATTCCTTTAGACAAATCTAGAGTGGAAACACAGCTAGGGTCTATATTTTTCCCACTGAGCAGGCTGGGATAATGTAAACAGAGCCAATTAATCCCATATCCCTAAAGTAATCCCTAAGGGCTCCATTGTATGAAAGCACATTAGTAGCTAATTGATGTGCTCTGACCCATCAAGAAAAGGTTAAATCAGTCACACACACACACACACACACACACACACACACACACAAGTGCACACACACACACATTTTAATTCCTGTTGCTTAAAGGGGAAAGCTCTGTTTTCTGGAAAATTTAACTATTACCACCAGTGAGGATGCCTCTTGCCCAAAAACATTAGTTTTTGGAAACCAGAGAACATGCCACCATGATGAGCACTCAAGGAAGTCCTAGACGTAGTCATTGAAATTAATGTCCTCAAGAAGTTTATAGACTCCTCTCATGTCTTCTGGTTTGGATAGGGTTCAAATCGATCTTAGGAGAGTGGGGACCAAAAAATTGTCTATATCACATATTCCAGAAGGAAGGGAAAAGTGAGTGAAAAATTTAATCATGGTTCAGGTGGAATTTTGCTGCCAGAAGCTTTTTACAGCACCATATGTTTTTATTATGCTCTATTAAGACAGGAAGATAGGTCAGTAACAGAGGGGCAGGAGGAGATGGTTAAATATTCTTGCTAAGCAGCCAGGATTAGTCACCTCCGGAGGTCAGGTACTGAAACAGATGGCCCATGGATCTGTTAGATGCACTCTTGTTATGTTCCTATATTTCATTACAGATCCTGGAAGTGGACAGCTCTTACAACACTCTATCTTAAATGCGAGCTAATGTTATGTTTTACATAGAAGAATTATTTCTGTGAGTTAATTTTTATGAAGCAGTCACATTTATCCATAATTATCATTATAAACGAAAATTTGGTTCCTTCATTCACTTGAAAAATTTTTATTTCATGAGGCAAAGTGGATTATGATAAATGGTCATATTAATTTCCTGCTATGCTTTCCTGGAACTCCCCTATGGCTTTTTAGCTAGTGGAGAGAAAGTGGACTGCGCTTGCAGTCCTAGTGGGCAGATAGGACTTACCTTCAATGCATGTCTCAGGCCATACACCCATGCTGCCATTTAGAGGAGGAAGAACAGTAGGAGGAAGATAACCATAGCTGCCTTAGAGGGAAGTTAGCCCTAAACACACACCTATGTGACCTGTCCTGGCCCTTTCTCAAGAAAAGAAAGGTTGTCAGGGGATGTAAAGCTCCTGCCATGACTGCTGCTAGAGAAGAAGGCTGCAGAATGTGAAGTTTTGTTTAGTCTTCATCACCCTTTCATGTCCTCATTTCTCTGCTGATAAAGCCAAATTTCTTGGTCCAGCATGAGATTCACACCTTTGGAGATGATCTTAATGTTCTCGTCTCACTTTTTCTGTCCTACGTACCTGGAAAACCCCAATTCAGTTACACTCAACTTTCTAACTATTCAGATCCCAGAAAACTTCAATGGATGAACATTGTTGGAGAGAAATTACGCGGTTTGGGTGACTGGACTCACTGGAAATTTCTGACCGTAAATTTTAAATGGGTGTTCAATACAGGCAGAGAGACTTACTACACTTCCTTAGTAAATTCATTTCTTGTTCTCTAAGATGAGAATTTTATACCTCTTCTTGATTCTCAAATCAACACCTTCTTCCTACTTCATCTGTACTGATTACATCACATCTTATTTTATATTAAAGAAAGGGCTCCATTGTATTAAAGCACATTAACAGTTAATTGATGTGCTCTGACCCATCAAGAAAAGGTTAAATCACACACACCGCACACATACACATACACACAGACACATAATTTTATCCTATTAATTACTCTTTCCCACCTCACCTAAACTGATTACTTCACCTCTGATTTTATATTTAAAAACTTGATGCAAACAGACAAGATCTTCCTCAGTTTCCCACCATTGAACCCACAATGCATCTATTTCTTATATTTTGGATTTCCTTTAAATAAGAGGAAGACCTAGACCTGCTCATACATAAGCTAAGTTTTTCCACTTGTGTTCTGGATCCCATCCACTCAAATCTGTTCAAAGCTTACTTTGGAATTTATCCACTCTCTCTTTCCTGTGTCATCAGTTTTCTCCACCTCTATGGGATCATTCCAGTCAGCACACAAATATATGTAATAATGCCCCTTGCAAAAAAAAAATTGTTACCACACCTGCCTCTCAATCAGTAAACTATTTCTCTTATTCTTGTAAAAATATCTTCCCTACCTTCAGGTTGTTATATCTCTTTCTCTTCCTAGTCCATACTAATCTCATTTCCCCATCACTTCACTAAAATTGTTCTTATCAAGGTAGCCAATGATCTGTATTTTGCCAAAGGTAATGGTTAATTCTCTATCATCTTATTTGACATTTCAGCAACATTGATGTGGTTCGCCACACCTCTCTTCGTGAAACATGTTCTTCCTTTGGCTTCTTAGCACACCTTATTTTTTTTATTGTGGTAAAAACTATGACATCCATAACATGAAATTTACTATCTTAAAATTTTAAGTATACAATACAGTGTTGCTACCTGTAAGTACAATATTGCACAGCAGACCTCTAGAACTTTTCAATCTTGCATGACTAAAACTTGATACCTGTTGAATAGAAACTTCCCTTTTCCCCCTCTTTCCCAGTCTCTGGCAACCAGCATTCCACTCTCTGCTTCAGTGAGTTTGACTATTAGATACCTCATCTAAGTGGAATCATGCAGTATTTGTCCTTTTGTGACTGGTTTATTTCAGTTCACGTAATGTCTTCAAGGTTTACCCATGTGGTAGCATATGACAGGATTTTCTTCTTTTTATGACTGAATAATAGTACATTTGTATGTATATACCATATTTATTAATCCATTCATCCATTGATATACATTTTGATTGTGAACGATACTGAAGCTTATTGCAATGAGAATAGAGATCTCGATTCAAGATCTCAATTTCAATTCTTTTGGATAAATACCCCAAAGTGGGACTGTTGGATCATGTGGTAGTTCTATCTTTAAAATTTCTACGTAATTCCATTCTGTTCTCCATAGAGGCTGCACAATTTTACACTTCCACCAACAGTGTACAAGAATTGCAATTTCTATACATCCTTGCTAACACATTATTTTATATATTTTTGATAGTAGCCATCCTAACAGGTATTAGGTGATATCTCACCGTGGTTTTGATTTTCATTTCCCTGGTGATTAGTGATTTTGAGCACTCTTTCATACCTCTTAGCTATTTCATGTCTTCTTTAGAGAAATGTCTATACTTGTTCTTTGTATAGTTTTAATAAGGTTATTTAGTTTTTGCTATTGAGTTGTAGGAATTCCTTATATATTTTTGGAAATTAATCCCTTATCATATATATGATTTGCAAGTATTTTCTCCTATTTCATTCTGTTGATTATTTCTTTTCCTGCAGAGAGGCTTTTTAGTTAGATGTAGTTCCACTTGTTTATTTTTGCTTTTGGTGCCTGTGGCTTTGATTTCATATCCAAAAACTCATTGCCAAACCCAACTTCATAAAGCTTTCCCCCTACATTTTCTTCCAGGAGTTTTACAGTTTCAGGTCTTACGTTTAAGTTGCGTGTTTGTGTGTGTGTGTGCATATAATATATATGTTTAGGGGATAAATGTGCATAGATTGCATAATAGTCAAGTCAGGCTTTTAGGGTATCTGTCACTCAAATAATATACATTGTATTAATTTCTCATTATCTCTCCCCTTTTATCCCCTCACCCTTCTGAGTAGCCATTGTCTATTATTCCACTCGCTACATTCGTATGTACATGTATTTTAGCATCCACTTATGAGTGAGCACATGCAATATTTGTCTTTCTGTGTCTGGCTTGTTTCACTTACGATAATGTGACCTCTACTTCCATTCATGTTGCTGCAAAAGAAGCGACCTTATTATTTTTTGTGGCTGAATATTATAGTATTCTATTGTGTATACATGCCACATTTTCTTTCTCCAATCATCTATTGTTGGGCACTAAGTTTGATTCCATATCTTTGCTATTATGAATAGTGCGGAGATAAACATATGAGTGCAGGTGTTTTTTTGATGTATTGAATTCTTTTCATTTGGGTAGATGACCAGTATGGGATTGCTGGATCAAATGGAAGTTCTATTTTTAGTTCTTTGAGAAATAGCCATACTATTTCCCATAGAGGCTGTACTAATTTACATACATATGTCATAAGATAAGGACTCAAAATCATTATTTCTCATGTGGATATCTAGTTTCCCAACATCTTTATCAAAGAGACTATCCTTTCCCCATTGTGTATTCTTAGTATCTTGTCAAAGATAAGTTAATGGTATATGTGAGGTTTTATTTCTGGTCTCTATTCTGTTTTATTGGTCTATATGTTGGTCTTTATGCCAGAACTATACTGTTTTGATTACTGTGCTTTGTAGTATGTTTTCAAATCAGAAGGTGTGAGGTCTCCAGCTTTGTTTTTCTTTCTCAAAATTATGAGGGTTTTTGGAGTCCTATGTGGTTCCGTATAAATTTAGGATTATTTTTTCTCTTTCTGTGAAAGGCCAGCAGGTTTTGATAAAGATTGCATTGAATCTATAGATTCCTTTGGGGAGTGGTAACATTTGAGCAATATTAAGTCTTCCAGTCCATGAACGTATGATGACTTTTCATTTGTTTGCGTGTTCTTTAATTTCTTTCTTCAACGTTTTGCAATTTTCAGTGAAGTCTTTTGTCTCCTTTGTTAAGTTTATTCCAAAGTATTTTGTTCTTTTTGATAATATTGTAACTGGGATTGTTTTCTTAATTTTCTTTTCAGACTGCTCATTTTTAGTGTAGAAAAACACAACTGATTTTTAATGTTGATTTTGTATTCTGCAATGTACTAGATTTGCTTAATTCTAACAAATTTATTTATTTATTGGAATCTAGTTTTTTACATATAAAATGTTATCTACAGAGATAATTTTGCTTCTTCCTTTTCTATTTAGATACCTTTTCTTTCTTTTTTGTTTTTTTAACCTAACTGCTCTCACTAGGGTATATAGTATTATGTTAAATACAAGCAGTAAGAATGGCCATCCTTGCCTTCTTTCTGGTCTTAGAGGGAAAGCCTTAAACTTTCACTATTGAGTATGACTATGGGCTTGTCATATGTGGCTTTTATTGTGTCAAGGTATATTTCTTTTATATCTAATTTGTTGAGCGTTTTTTATCATGAAAAGATGTTGAATTTTATCAAATGCTTCTCCTGCATCTATTGATATGATCATGTTATTTTTATCCTTCATTCTGTTAACATGGTATATCACATTAATTGATTTTTATGTGTTGAATCATCTTTGCCTCCAATGGATAAATCCCACTTAATCATGGTGTATGATTCTTCTAATGTGCTGTTGAACACGGTTTGCTAGTATTTTATTGAGGATTTATTCATTTATGTTTATTAGGGATATTGGTCTATAGTGTTCTCTCCTTGTAGTGACTTTGTCTGCCTTTGGTATCAGTGTAATGCTGATCTCACAGAATGAATTTGGAAGTGTACACTTCTCTTCAGTTTTTTTGGAAGAGTGTGAGAAGAATTGGCATTAATTCTAATAGAATTCACCTTTAAACCATCTGGTTCTGGGCTTTTCTTTGTTGAGAGATTTTAGCAACTGAATCAATCTCCTTACTATTATAGGGTTGTTCACATTTTCTATTTCCTCATGATTCAGTCTCAACAGGTTGTATGTTTCTAAGAATTTATTCATTTCCTCTGGTTTATCCCATTTTTTGGTATATAATTGTTTATAGTAGCATCTTATAATCCTTTATGTGGAATTAGTTGTAATGTCTTCTCTTTCAATTTTGATTTTGTTTATTTGAGTCTTCTCTCTTTCTTTCTTTAGCTAAATGTCACTTATGTTTATCTTTTCAAAAAATTCCTAGGGTTGTTGATTTTTTCTATTGCTGTTTCTATTCTCTATTTTATTTATTTCTGCTCTAATCTTTATGATTTCCTTAATTCTACTAAATTTTATCTTAGATTGCTATTCTTTTTCTAATTCCTTGAGGTATAGAATTAGGTTAAGGTTTTTATCTTTTTTAATATAGGCATTTATTACTGTAAATCTCTCGGTACTGCTTTTGCTGCATTTCATACGTTTTGGAATGTTGTGTTTTCATCTCATCTTTTTTGTCTCAAGATAATTTTTTAAAATTCCCTTTTGATTTCTTGTTTGACCAATTGGTTGTTAAAGGATGCATTGTTTAATTTCCACACATTTGTGAGTTTTCCAGCTTTCCTTCTGATATTGATTTCTAGTTGTGGTTGAAGAAGATACTTGAAGAAGATACTTGGTATAATTTCAATATTCTTAAATTTGTTAAGATTTGTTTTGGGGCCTATCGTGTGATCAACCTTGGAGAACATTCCATGTGTGCTTGAGAAGAATGTGTATTCTGCTGTTGTTAAATGAAATGTTCTGTATATGTTTGTTAGGTTCATTTTGTCTAAACTGTAGTTGAAGTCCAATTCCTTCATGATTTTCTGTCTGGATGATTAATCCAGTATTAAATGTGGGATATTAAATTTTTTCCTATTACTGTATGTTGCCTATCTCTTCCTTCAGTTCTGTCACTGCTTTATATATTTGGGTGTTCTGATATTGGGTGTGCATATATTTATAATTGCTTTATCTTCCTGGTTGACTTGACTCATCCAATTATATCATCATATAATGCCCTTCTTTGTCTCTTGCAGCAATATTTGACTTAAAATCTATTTTGTCTGATATAAATATGGCCATTCCATTCTCTTTTGGTTACCATTTGCCTGGAATATATTTTTCTATTCACTTTCAGCCTATGTATGTTCTCAAGTCTAAAGCAAGTCTTGTAGACAGCACATATGTCTTATGAATTGTTGTTCTTGCTATTGAATTACATTTTTTAAAAATTGTATAGGAAAAGACTTATTATTGCTGTCTTGTTAGTTATGTTTTTCTTATTGTCTTGTAACTTTTTCATACCTTTTTTTCACCATTGTTATCTTTATTTGGGTTTATTGATTTTTTTTTGTAGTAATACTCTGATTTTTTTTTCTTCTTTTCTTGTATCTTCTGTAGATTTTTTCTTCGTGGCTACCATTAGTTTTACATGAAATATCTTATAACACATTATTTAAATTAAAAAATAACTTAAATCACATACAAAAACCCCTACTTCTCCCTCCACATACTTTATGTTACCAATGTCATAAGTTATATTTTTCATATTTTCTATCCTTTAATATATTTTTCTAGCTATAAGTTATTTTTAACATTCTTGTCTTTTAACTCTTATACCTGAATTGAAAATGATTTACATATCATTATAGTATTATAGTATTCTGTATTTATCTCTATATTTATCTTTACCATTAAGTTACATAGTTACCTACGCTTTTACATTATTATTTAACGTGTTTTCATTTCAACTTAATGGAATCCCTTTAGCATTTCTTGTAAGGTAGGTCTAATGGTGATAAACTTTCTAGGCTTTTTTTTTTTTTTTTTTTTGGTCTGGGAAAAGCTTGACCTTTCCTTTATGTTTAAAAGACAGTTTTGTCAGATATTGTGCTCTTGGTTGGTTGTTATTATTCTACTTCCTTCTGTCTCACAAGTTTTCTGCTGAGAAATCTACTTATAGTCTGGAATTTTCCTTGTATGTCACTAGTCACTTTTCTCTTGTTATTTTAAAAATTCCTTCTTTGTCTTTGATTTTGGCAATTTTATTATAATTTGTCTTGGTATTGACTTATTTGAATTCCTCAGATTTGGGCTTCTTGAATCTGAAAGCCTATTTCCTTCCTCATATTTGGGAAGTTTTGGCCATTATTCCTTTAAATAAGCTTTCTTCCCCCTTTGTTTCTCATTTCTCCTCTTTAAAATTTCATAATGTGTATATTGGTCTGCTTAATTATTTTCCATAAATCCTTAAGGATTTCTTCTATTTTATTCTTTTTTCTTTTTGTTCCTCTGACTGGATAATTTCAAATGATCTATCCTCAAGTTAGCAATATTTTTCTGCTTGATCAAGTCTGCTCTTGAATATCTCCAGTGGATTTTTTCAGTTCAGTTATTGCATTCTTCAGCTCCAAAATTTCTGTTATTTTAAAATATTTTCTGTTTGATGAAGTTTTTATTTTTTGTATATATTGTTGTCCTGAACTAATGAACATCTTTATGATGGTTATTTTTAATTATTTGTCAGGTAATTCACATATCTCTGTTTCTTTGAGGTTGGTTTCTAGAAACTTATTGTATTCCTTTGACTTGATTATTTTCTCATTTATTCATATTTCTTGTACCTTTGGGTTGGTATTTATGCACTTGAAAAAAATCCACCTCTCATAATCTTTACAAACTGGATTTGTAAAGGGAAAGGCATTCATCAATCAGCCCAACTAGGGATTCTGGAAGACTCTCAAACCTTTTCTGTGATGTGTCTTCTCTAGGCCTGTGCATATAGATTTCTAATTAGAAAGATTTATTAGATTTTTTCAGGAGCTTTTAATGAATGATGCCTGACTGATGCCTGACTGCTGTACTGTGAGTCCTCTGAAGAAGCAGCACACCACCTGCTATTTTATATTCTCAGAGCTTCCCAGGCATCTAGAATATGCCAGGTCCTATCAGTCCCCAAAGCCAGGATATTCAGAAACTAACCCCTTGGGTATCCCATCAAAAAGCAGGAAATTGGATGCATACTTTACTTTTCCCTTTCCTTCCTGAGGGAGAGGCTGCTGAACTGTGTCGGCTTCTGTCAGCTTACCTCAGGCCCTCTGGAGGGGCAGCAAGTTGCCCAAAATTTTTGTTTTCAGTGACCACCAGACGTTTAGAATACTCTGGGTCTCATTAGCTCTCTTCTACAGGTGAGACAAAAGCCAGTCCCTTAGGCAGCCTTCTCCAAAAGTCAGAATGTTGGACGTGCAGTCTAGTCTCCTCTTTCTCTCCCTACGGAGAATCTGGGAGCTCAAAGTTTCTTCCCAATTGCATGACTCTGCTGGAAGGAGGGACTCTGGTGAGAGGATGCCAAAAATCTGCCTTCTGGCTTTGATGTGGCACATTTCTTGCTCATCTGGAGTGCAGGATGTATCATAGAGGAAATTAATCCATGTATTGTTGAGTCAGTGTCTCCATGAGAGAAAGGAGAGTCTGGAGCATCCTATTCTGCCATCTTGCTGACATTACTCCTAACCACACTTACCTTGCTTTTCTTCCTTCACTTCCTTCACTACATGCTTCCGTAGGGTTATCTTTGTGAGCTGTAGCCTCTTTTATTGCCATCTAAGGAAATCTTAGATTACCTTGGGCTCAGACCTTGACTCCTTTTTTCTATTGTTACATTTTTACCTTAGGTGAAAATATGTAATCCAATCACTTGAAATAACATCAGTATGCTAATGACTGCCAAGTTTAAATCATTAGCCCAGACCTCTTTGCTGGACTCTATCCTCATATATCCCATTACCTTCCCATCATATGCATTTGAATTTCCTATAGAAATCTTAAACTTAACATGACCCAAATAGTGCTATTAATATCATCATCCATTGCCAAATGTGCTCCTCCTCAAGCTTTCCCCATCTAAGTACTTTGGATCATTACCTATTAGTTTCCCAAGCCCAAAATCTAGGAGTGATTCTTCATTTTTATTTTTTACTTAAATCCTAAAACCACTCAAGGAATAAATTCTGTGGAATATTTCTCTAAAATGTATCTACAATCCTTCCACTTTTCTCTGCTGCCACTATTACAGTCCTAATCTGGCCACTGCCATCTCCCATATGAATATTTCCACTGTTCTTCAAACCAGTTTTCCTGCCCTCATTTTTGACCCTCAATACAGAGTATCTTTCAGAAGTGTAAGTTAGGTACATAATTTGCTTATATAAAACCCTCCACACCTGCAGTCCCAGCTACTTAGGAGGCTGAGGCAGAATGATTGCTTGAGCCCAGTTCAAGGCTCCAGTGAGCTCTGATCACACCACTGCACTTCAGCCTGGGCATTAGAGCAAGACCCTGTCTTAACAATAAATAAGTAAAAAATAAAACCCGGGAGGGAGCCAAGATGGCTGAATAGGAACAGCTCCGGTCTACAGCACCCAGCGTGAGCAACAGAGAAGACGGGTGATTTCTGCATTTCCATCTGAGGTACCAGGTTCATCTCACTAGGGAGTGCCAGACAGTGGGCGCAGGACAGTGGGTGCAGCACACTGTGCGCGAGCCGAAGCAGGGCGAGGCATTGTCTGACTCAGGAAGTGCAAGGGGTCAGGGAGTTCCCTTTCCTAGTCAAAGAAAGGGGTGACAGACGGCACCTGGAAAATCGGGTCACTCCCACCTCAATACTGCGCTTTTCCGACGGGCTTAAAAAACGGCGCACCAGGAGATTTTACCTGGCACCTGGCTCGGAGGGTCCTAAATGACCACGGAGTCTCGCTGATTGCTAGCACAGCAGTCTGAGATCAAACTGCAAGGCGGCAGCTAGGCTGGGGGAGGGGTGCCCACCATTGCCCAGGCTTGCTTAGGTAAACAAAGCAGCCAGAAAGCTCAAACGGGGTGGAGCCCACCACGGCTTAAGGAGGCCTGCCTGCCTCTGCAGGCTCCACCTCTGGGGGCAGGGCACAGACAAACAAAAAGACAGCAGTAACCTCTGCAGACTTAAATGTCCCTGTCTGACAGCTTTGAAGAGAGCAGTGGTTCTCCCAGTATGCAGCTGGAGATCTGAGAATGGGCAGACTGCCTCCTCACGTGGGTCCCTGACCCCTGAACCCCGAGCAGCCTAACTGGGAGGCACCCCCCAGTAGGGGCAGACTGACACCTAACATGGCCAGGTACTCCTCTGAGACAAAACTTCCAGAGGAATGATCAGACAGCAGCATTCGCGGTTCATGAAAATCCGCTGTTGTGCAGCCACCCCTGCTGGTACCCAGGCAAACAGGGTCTGGAGTGGACCTCTAGCAAACTTCAACAGACCTGCAGCTGAGGGTTCTGTCTGTTAGAAGGAAAACTAACAAACAGAAAGGACATCCACACCAAAACCCCATCTGTACATCACCATCATCAAAGACCCAAAGTAGATAAAACCACAAAGATGGGGAAAAAAACAGAGCAGAAAAACTGGAAACTCTAAAAAGCACAGCGCCTCTCCTCCTCCAAAGGAACGCAGTTCCTCACCAGCGACGCAACAAAGCTGGACGGAGAATGACTTTGACGAGTTGAGAGAAGAAGGCTTCAGACGATCAAACTACTCCAAGCTACAGGAGGAAATTCAAACCAAAGGCAAAGAAGTTGAAAACTTCGGAAAAAATTTAGATGAATGTATAACTAGAATAACCAATACAGAGAAGTGCTTAAAGGAGCTGATGGAGCTGAAACCCAAGGCTCGAGAACTACATGAAGAATGCAGAAGGCTCAGGAGCTGATGCGATCAACTGGAAGAAAGGGTATCAGTGACGAAAGATGAATGAAATGAAGCGAGAAGGGAAGTTTAGAGAAAAAAAGAATAAAAAGAAATGAACAAAGCCTCCAAGAAATATGGGACTATGTGAAAAGATCAAATCTACGTCTGATTGGTGTACCTGAAAGTGACGGGGAGAATGGAACCAAATTGGAAAACACTCTGCAGGATATTGTCCAGGAGAACTTCCCCAATCTAGCAAGGCAGGCCAACATTCAGATTCAGGAAATACAGAGAACGCCACAAAGATACTCCTCAAGAAGAGCAACTCCAAGACACATAATTGTCAGATTCACCAAAGTTGAAATGAAGGAAAAAATGTTCAGGGCAGCCAGAGAGAAAGGTCAGGTTACCCACAAAGGGAAGCCCATCAGACTAACAGCGGATCTCTTGGCAGAAACTCTACAAGCCAGAAGAGAGTGGGGGCCAATATTCAACATTCTTAAAGAAAAGAATTTTCAACACAGAATTTCATATCCAGCCAAACTAAGCTTCATAAGTGAAGGAGAAATAAAATACTTTACAGACAAGCAAATGCTGAGAGATTTTGTCACCACCAGGACTGCCCTAAAAGAGCTCCTGAAGGAAACACTAAACATGGAAAGGAACAACCGGTACCAGCCACTGCAAAATCATGCCAAATTGTAAAGACCATCGAGGCTAGGAAGAAAGTGCATCAACTAACGAGCAAAATAACCAGCTAACATCATAATGACAGGATCAAATTCATACATAACAATGTCAACTTTAAATGTAAATGGACTAAATACTACAATTAAAAGACACAGACTGGCAAATGGGATAAAGAGTCAAGACCCATCAGTGTGCTGTATTCAGGAAACCCATCTCACATGCAGAGACACGCATAGGCTCAAAATAAAAGGATAAGGGAAGATCTACCAAGCAAATGGAAAACAAAAAAAGGCAGGAGTTCCAATCCTAGTCTCTGATAAAATAGACTTTAAACCAACAAAGATCAAAAGAGACAAAGAAGGCCATTACACAATGGTAAAGGGATGAATTCAACAAGAAGAGCTAACTATCCTAAATATATATGCACCCAATACAGGAGCACCCAGATTCATAAAGCAAGTCCTTACAGACCTACAAAGAGACTTAGACTCCCACACAATAATAATGGGAGACTTTAACACCCCACTGTCAACATTAGACAGATCAACCAGACAGAAAGTTAACAAGGATACCCAGGAATTGAACTGAGCTCTGCACCAAGTGGACCTAATAGACATCTACAGAACTCTCCACCCCAAATCAACAGAATATACATTCTTTTCAGCACCACACCACACCTATTCCAAAATTGACCATATAGTTGGAAGTAAAGCTCTCCTCAGCAAATGTAAAAGATCAGAAATTATAACAAACTATCTCTCAGACCACAGTGCAATCAAACTAGAACTCAGGATTAAGAAACTCACTCAAACCACTCAACTACACGGAAACTGAACAACCTGCTCCTGAATGACTACTGGGTACATAAGGAAATGAAGGCAGAAAGAAAGATATTCTTTGAAACCAACGAGAACAAAGACACAACATACCACAATCTCTGGGACACATTCAAAGCAGTGTGTAGAGGGAAATTTATAGCACTAAATGCCCACAAGAGAAAGCAGGAAAGATCCAAAATTGACAACCTAACATCACAATTAAAAGAACTAGAAAAGCAAGAGCAAACACATTCAAAAGCTAGCAGAAGGCAAGAAATAACTAAAATCAGAGCAGAACTGAAGGAAATAGAGACACAAAAAACCCTTCAAAAAATTAATAAATCCAGGAGCTGATTTTTTGAAAGGATCAACAAAATTCATAGACTGCTAGCAAGACTAATAAAGAAGAAAAGAGAGAAGAATCAAATAGATGCAGTAAAAAATGATAAAGGGGATATCACCACTGATCCCACAGAAATACAAACTACCATCAGAGAATACTACAATCACCTCTATGCAAATAAACTAGAAAATCTAGAAGAAATGGATAAATTCCTCGACACATACGCCCTCCCAAGACTAAACAAGGAAGAAGTGGAATCTCTGAATAGACCAATAACAGGATCTGAAATTGTGGCAATAATCAATAGCTTACCAAGAAAAACAGTCCACGACCAGATGGATTCACAGCCAAATTCTACCAGAGGTACAAGGAGGAACTGGTACCATTCCTTCTGAAACTATTCCAATCAATAGACAAAGAGGGAATCCTCCCTAACTCATGTTATGAGGCCAGCATCATCCTGATACCAAAGCCTGGCAGAGACACAACCAAAAAAGAGAATTTTAGACCAATATCCTTGATGAACATTGATGCAAAAATCCTCAATAAAATACTGGCAAACTGAATCCAGCAGCATGTCAAAAAGCTTATCCACCATGATCAAGTGGGCTTCATCCCTGGGATGCAAGGATGGTTCAATATACACAAATCAATAAATGTAATCCAGCATATAAACAGAACCAAAGACAAAAACCACATGATTATCTCAATAGATGCAGAAAAGGCCTTCGACAAAATTCAACAACACTTCATGCTAAAAACTCTCAATAAATTAGGTATTGATGGGACATATCTCAAGATAATAAGAGCTATCTATGACAAACCCACAGCCAATATCATACTGAATGGGCAAAAACTGGAAGCATTCCCTTTGAAAACTGGCACAAGACAGGGATGCCCTCTCTCACCACTCCTATTCAACATAGTGTTGGAAGTTCTGGCCAGGGCAATTAGGCAGGAGAAGGAAATCAAGGGTATTCAATTAGGAAAAGAGGAAGTCAAATTGTCCCTGTTTGCAGATGACATGATTGTATATCTAGAAAACCCCATTGTCTCAGCCCAAAATCTCCTTAAGCTGATAAGCAACTTCAGCAAAGTCTCAGGATACAAAATCAATGTACAAAAATCACAAGCATTCCTATACACCAATAACAGACAAACAGAGAGCCAAATCATGAGTGAACTCCCATTCACAATTGCTTCAAAGAGAATAAAATACCTAGGAATCCAACTTACAAGGGACATGAAGGACCTCTTCAAGGAGAACTACAAACCACTGCTCAATGAAATAAAAGAGGATACAAACAAATGGAAGAACATTCCATGCTCATGGGTAGGAAGAATCAATATTGTGAAAATGGCCATACTGCCCAAGGTAATTTACAGATTCAAGGCCATCCCCATCAAGCTACCAATGCCTTTCTTCACAGAATTGGAACAAACTACTTTAAAGTTCATATGGAACCAAAAGAGAGCCCGCATAGCCAAGTCAATCCTAAGCCAAAAGAACAAAGCTGGAGGCGTCACACTACCTGACTTCAAACTATACTACAAGGCTACAGTAAACAAAACAGCATGGTACTGGTACCAAAACAGAGATATAGATCAATGGAACAGAACAGAGCCCTCAGAAATAACGCCGCATATCTACAACTATCTGATCTTTGACAAACCTGAGAAAAACAAGCAATGGGGAAAGGATTCCCTATTTAATAAATGGTGCTGGGAAAACTGGCTAGCCATATGTAGAAAGCTGAAACTGGATCCCTTCCTTACACCTTATACAAAAATCAATTCAAGATGGATTAAAGACTTAAACGTTAGACCTAAAACCATAAAAACCCTAGAAGAAAACCTAGGCATTACCATTCAGGACATAGGCATGGGCAAGGGCTTCATGTCTAAAACACCAAAAACAATGGCAACCAAAGACAAAATTGACAAATGGGATCTAACTAAACTAAAGAGCTTCTGCACAGCAAAAGAAACTACCATCAGAGTGGACAGGCAACCTACAAAATGGGAGAAAATTTTCACAACCTACTCATCTGACAAAGGGCTAATATCCAGAATCTACAATGAACTCAAACAAATTTACAAGAAAAAAACAAACAACCCCATCAAAAAGTGGGCAAAGGACATGAACAGACACTTCTCAAAAGAAGACATTTATGCAGCCAAAAAACACATGAAAAAATGCTCACCATCACTGGCCATCAGAGAAATGTAAATCAAAACCACAATGAGATACCATCTCACACCAGTTAGAATGGCAATCATTCAAAAGTCAGGAAGCAACAGGTGCTGGAGAGGATGTGGAGAAATAGGAACACTTTTACACTGTTGGTGGGACTGTAAACTAGTTCAACCATTGTGGAAGTCAGTGTGGCGATTCCTCAGGGATCTAGAACTAGAAATACCATTTGACCCAGCCATCCCATTACTGGGTATATACCCAAAGGACTATAAATCATGCTGCTATAAAGACACATGCACACATATGTTTATTGCAGCACTATTCACAATAGCAAAGACTTGGAACCATCCCAAATGTCCAACAATGATAGACTGGATTAAGAAAATGTGGCACATATACACCATGGAATACTATGCAGCCATAAAAAATGATGAGTTCATGTCCTTTGTAGGGACATGGATGAAATTGGAAATCATCATTCTCAGTAAACTATCGCAAGAACAAAAAAACAGACAAACACCGCATATTCTCACTCATAGGTGGGAATTGAACAATGAGAACACATGGACACAGGAAGGGGAACATCACACTCTGGGGACTGTTGTGGGGTGGGGGAAGGGGGGAGGGATAGCTTTAGGAGACATACCTAATGCTAAATGACGAGTTAATGGGTGCAGCACACCAGCATGGCACATGTATACATATGTAACTAACCTGCACATTGTGCACATGTACCCTAAAACTTAAAGTATAATAATAATAAAATTTAAAAAATTAAAAAAAAATAAAACCCTCCATTGTAACTTACTAAACTTACTGGTTCCTGTCTATTTTTCTGACCTCAACTCTTTTCAGCTTTTCCTTTCTCACTAATCCAATCCATTCTTTCTTGCCGTCATACCCTCCAGGCTTCTTGTCTTAAAAATTTCATTGGCATCTTCCTCCAGATCATCACTAGGCTTCCTTCTTTTCCTCCTCTAGTCTCCGGTGTGACACCTCCTGAGGAGACATTCCCTGACCACGCTAGCTAATTCAGTCTACTCCATTTTTATCATTTTTCTAACAATTACTTTGTCTTATTCATAGTGCTTATACATTATCTAGTGCTTATGAATAATTACTTTATTTGTTTATATATTTTTATTTCTCAAATGAATAGAATATAAGCTCTTCAAATTCACGACCTTGTCTGGATCTTTTCTGGTTCCCTGGCCTATAGTCAATGTCCAATTAATATTTGTTGCCTATCAAATGACAAAATAAGCATAGAAAGACTCTGCCCTTGCACAAAGGCTTCTGCTCTGTTGATCTAAGAGAAAGAGAACCCAAAAAGAGTAGTCAAGTGAGCTCCTTTTTTTCAAAATCTTTCAAGAAGCCCAAACTGAAACAAGTTAATTCAAGCCAAGGAATGATCTTGTTACATTTCAATAAAGACTATCCTGGCCTTCAATATTTTTTGAATGAGGCACATGATAATTGAACAAAATAAAATAAGACTTTGTTTCAAGGAACAATTTTTAGCCATTATGGCACTACATGTGCAATCACATTTCTTATTTCTATATTTATATACTTAATGATTACTAATCATAATAAAGGCTTTGAAGAAATTTTAGACTGGACCGTGCCTTCAGAAAAATAATGTATGCTATTTTTAACACTGCTTTGGTTTTTAAATTCGCATTATAATTATCTGTAAGTTGGTAATTCAAGTAGGATCAGGTGTTACATCTGTAAAACGGTTGGGGGATTCATGCCATGGTCAGTCTTGGTTTAAACTGTGGCTCTGCTACTTACAATAGCTCCAGGGGAATCACTAAATACCCTCTGAGGTGCTATTTTCTCAGCCCTAAAATTGAGATGAGTACAGTATTAACCTCATATTCTTTGTTGTCAGAATTCAACAGGATAATATACATAGTATGTGTATCACAGAGTTAGTAGTCAATAAACGTAGCTCTTTTGATCATTACATCGTATCTAACTAACCTCATTTACTTTGCTAACAGGGTCTCTGGCAGGGACTGCCTTTTTCTCTGCCTCTCTAAGCTCCTTTGTTTCTTGTCTCACCTCAGTTGAAGACTCTCAACTTTTCTGTCTTTCCATTTGAGGCTCAGCTCTGCTTAGCCTCCAGAAGCAGTCCAACCATAGACTGTGAAGATGGAGAGTAAAGAAAGCTATTTTAAAAGTTAACTTATTGTGTCTAGCACTCAACTTCTCTGATGCAGCTGGACATAGAAAAATGGACTGTTGTAGGAGGGGCAGACATGAGGTACCCAGAGAGAGTGATAGAATCTTCCCATTGATGGAGATTTTAGCCAGACAGACATAGTGACAAGTGATTGGGAGAATATCCTTATCCAGGAAGGGTGATGACCACCAAGAGTTTTGATCCAGCAGAGGAAACAGAGTCTAATATATATTGACAGAGATAATAGGAAATCCAAAAGCAGATTTCCCAGAAACACAGGGAAGATTCACCCAGATTGGACTTCATTGTATGATATTTGCTCACCCAAGTCTAAGCTTTGGACAAACTTGTATCACCAGACTTTTCTCTCTAGGCTTAAGTTCTTCCACCCTGGATTGTACTCATATCCTAGAATGAGAAGGGTTCCATGGAATTCTTCCTGCCCAGGCTCCTGATGCCTCATACTAACTGAGCTATCTCTCACTGTGGAGAAAACTTCCAGTTGTTACAAGGCTGATTGTAACCTCTTGTAACTCGATTGTAACTTGAAGATTAATTGGACCTATTCTGATGAGCTTCAAACAAGACTCATACTAAAAAAAATTTGGAACATCAAAAAATGAACTATGTAAGAGCAGGTCAGTAGAAACCTGACTTAACTATGGTTTGTGAGAAAAAGACCTAGGGCAAGTAACCAACTGGTGATAACTGACTGTAAGTCAGTAGTGTGACATGGCAGCAAAAATGTGTAATGCATACTGGGCTGCATAACCAGATATAGTTTGTAGAGTAAGCAGTGTGATAGTCCTGCTGATTCTATTCCAGGAAGAGCCTATCTGCAGCATGGTGCTTTGTTCTGGGATTCAAATTTCCACAAAAACTCAGGAAAGCTTCAGCATGTTTTAGAGAGGGGGCTGGGACTGAAGGATTGGGATTGTGCAGAAGGACACTACCAGGTCATAACTCTGAAGGTTCTGGAAGCCACCGCAAATGGAATATAGCCTTCTTTCTTCAAATACATGAAGGAGGGGGTCTCTGGAGTTCTAAATTAAAGCAACCAAAGAATACAATTTAGAAGGTTGAAGGTTTTGGCAAACTGAAAGTAAGGAAAGAAACTTTCATCAGTGTGATTTTTTAAGTAGTAAACTCATCCTCTTTAGTAGAAGTGTATGAAGAGAGGCTTATGGCTATCTTCCAAACATCTGCATTGACACAGGATTTGAGCTCAATGACCTTTAAGTTGTTTTTTCACTCTAAGATACTGTGTGATTTTGGGTGTGTTACTCGGCCTCTTTGAATGTCTTTTTTCTTACCTAAAAATGGAAGTAGAATAGTATCTGTCTTCATAAGATTATGTGTCAATGAAATGAAATAATTGGTGTGAAACATTTAGGACAATGCTTAACACCTACTAAGTTCTCAATAAATGAGTTATGAGTTAATCTAGCAAATTCTTGACCAACTGAATAAATAAAATCTCACCTATCCCTGTTTATACCTTACTATCCTCTGTCAATAACATGGTTCTGGTCTTCACTTTCATTTCTTGTAAAGTTTTATTTATTTATTATTTAATTGCCTACAAGGATTTAGCAGTTTCTTAGCAGGTGGGACATGAAACTGAAAATTGAATACAGCAGGAACAAATCTCAATTTAGGACCTGAATGTTATTTCCAAGGCTATTGGATTAAGAACAATATTTTAACATAACAGTAGATGGAATTTATTTTTCTCATATGTCAATGTAATTATAGAGACTTCTGCAATAGAAGATGTGCAGACTGCAGGCTATGATCATTCCGTTACCTATACACAGGTTGGGATTACCTGGGCAGTTTCTGAAGTCAAGATGCTAAAATGACCCTCAGGACAGAGTTCTTAAAATTTTACGAGCAATATGTTTCTCCCAAAAGCAAGCTTACCATTTAGATATTTTATATTAATGAACAATTCATCTAAGGGCCATTTAAGCAATGTAATAGGGCATACAGTAATATTTGGCAACAGTATTTGCTTACTAAATGTTGATCAAATAAACGATTTGGAAAAGGAAAAAGCTGCTGGACTTCAAAGCCTAGAAATGCAAGGATAAACACTTTGCAAAAAGTTGCTCAAAACTAAAGGTGTGTGACTAATGCATACAGTAACTTAAACATGGCTTACCTATTTTGGTCCAAATTGTTCAATGAATATGTGCAAAAATATTTTAGAATACAGTTAGTGGGTATGTGTGTGTGTGTGCATGTTCCAGGATCTTAAGTCACAGACTTTATGAGTACAAGAATTTACTTAACCAAGTCAATCTGCTTAAGTTTTGAAAATCATACATATAGCTGCAGCCCCCTATACCCCTAATGTTCATATTAAAATGGGTATTACATTTTTGGGGTCATAACTGGCAGTCTTGATTCCTAAAGTGGAGCAAGTCACTTAATGCCTTTTTGCTTCCATTTTCTTACATATTAGAAGGTGAGATCAATAATTGCCTCCTCAAAATGAGAGGAATTCTACATTAATGCATTTGGAGCCTTTAAAAATATGTATGAGAATACCAAGATCAGTAAAATTAGGCCATTTAATTTTGTGTGTGTTAGTGGTATTGACAGTATTTTGGATAGGGGAGGGCCAAAAATGGCAATTCAAAATCTAAATAGAAAAAGAATGTGAATTGCTACTTCTAAAATATTTCATCTGATTCAGCAATTACCCTTTAAGACTGAAATATTGTCATATTTTTTAAACATTTATTTTTTAATAGTTGTAAATATACATAATGTAAAATTTACCATTTTAATCATTTTTAAGTGTGCAGGTCAGTGGCATTATGTACATTCACATTGTTGTACAGCCATCACTGTCATTCATCCGCAGAACATTTTTCATCTTGCAAAACCGAAATTCTGTACTCATTAAGCTTAAGCAATAATATTTAAAAATTACTTTAAAAATAATTTTTATTTCACTTATAAAGCACTTTATGTATTACGAAGATATAGCATATATTTTATCTTATTTTTACAGCGACAACCTTTTAAGATGGGGTCTCAAGGCTCAGAAACATTCAATAACTTGCTAAATCTCACCCTTCTGGTTAATTGGAGAACCAGAACTTGAACTTAGGTTATTTCGCATCCGGTCCAATATTCTTTCCTGCTTAATCTCATAGGTAATGCAAAACTCACTCATTCTCTGTTTCACCTGATCTCTCAAGTAACTGGGATTTTTAAAAATTTTGTTAATCTACTGTAAACTTTGTGCTTCCTTTGCAAGTTCTCCTTTAATCCTAAGTATTTGGGATTTGTATTTTGTTCTGATGAGATTAAGATCATGTCAGGTTCACTTTAATTGACATCCTTAAAGCTTTAAGTGATGTAGGTAGAAACTGATCTTAAAATGAACTTGTCCAATGAATGAACCTTGAGAATATTACGCTAAGTGAAATAAACCAGTCACAAAAAACAAATACTGTATGATTGCACTTATATAAGATATCTCAAATAGTTACATTTGAAGAAACAGAAACTAGAATGGCCGTTGCCAGTGCTAGGCTGAAGGGGAAATGGGAGTTGTTTAATTTGTACAGTTTCAGTTTTACAAGATGAAAAAGTTCTGGTGATTGCTCATACACAATGTGATATTATTAACACTACTGAATGGTACACTTAAAAATTGTTAAGATGGTAAATGTGAGGTATTTTTTAAACCAAAATTAAAGAAAACAAAAAAAGAAATGGCCTAGTCAGATTTTTAAAAATGTTTTTTGACATAAACACCTTTTGCCCTGTAGTTTTCTGCAGTGTTCCTAATTTTCTGAGGCTCTAACAGCAAGAAAGGGCATCCTCTTTAACTTTGCTTCCAGCTATATGGCCAATAAGTTTGTTTGCTCCACTTGTTATTTCATTCATG
The DNA here is from genome assembly GCF_028858775.2 of Pan troglodytes. Lineage (NCBI taxonomy): Eukaryota > Metazoa > Chordata > Mammalia > Primates > Hominidae > Pan > Pan troglodytes. The sequence goes on from NC_072402.2 coordinate 71,333,228, forward strand.
GTTTCACTGATTAAAGGTGGCCAAATCACATTACTTTCTTAGGTATCTGCTTCTTTAGTGTGATATCAGACTAATGTATTATACTTCGTGCTCTTAAGTATCCTGCTGGTAAGGGTTAATGGAATAATATATGGGAAGCTTTCAAATTCTTTATATTGAAACTCTCTTCCTAGATTTGTAAGTACGTTAAGAGTCACGTGGCCCAGACACGTGACTACAAAGACCTACAAAGACAATTTCTCCTCATGGATAGGGTCGGTAGCACCATAATGCAACTTGGATTTGGGACCCATTCATTCAGAAATTACACACTAAACAGTGAATATGTTCCAGGTTATGCTGGGAGCTGGAAATGGAGATAAACAAACTAGATTAGGCATTTCCATTCTAATGTAAGGAAGGAGATTGTAAACAACTGCAGAGAAAAAGACCCATTGAAAGAATTCACCTAAGCCAAAAGAAGCATATCTTTTTTTATTGACATATCTGAGTTCCAGGTTAAAAAAAAAAGTTACCTTGAAGAACTTCACTTTTCATTTTCACATCAAAATTTAGAAAATGGGCATAATAACTGGTAGCCCATCATACGTCCTTACACTGTAAACACTGTTACTTAGGTCCTTATTCTTGCGGCTTGGGCTCTGAATATCTAATTAAAGAGTGAAAAATTCAGTCTTTGTTTTTGGTAGGGACAAATACTCAGATGAAGGCCTGACCTAATTCACGTTTCACAAGGGCCTAAGTCCTGCTGTCCATGCCAGGAGGTGGGAGAAGGGAAGGAGGCTGTGGCTAAGGGGCTCATCCCAGAGGGCAAAGCAGTGCCCCAGAAGCTTCTCTCCCTTCTTTTGACCTTGCTCCAGACACAGCTCAGTTCCTTTCACAGTTTTCTTTCAGGTGTGGTGGCAGTTACTTGAATCATATCATACTTGTTATTTACTTGCACCTTCCATTTCAGACCCTGACTGGGATAATTTCAGAAGACAGCATCTCTGCTTTTGACTGGCTTTTTTCAGAAGCTGCTGGAGAGTACTTGCTGAGTTTTAGGGTCCCCCTGCACCTTAGGATCCTAAAGGAAGTTGTTTCAGAGGTGATGAAAAGATAATTGTTGGTTTTGCTCCATATGTGTGATTCCAAAAGTGTTATCTGACTCATCTCCAGTATGCTGGGTAGCTCTTATGCAGGCAGAAGTCCAGTTCTGGGAGATCTAGCTTATGTATTATAGCATTATGTTCATAGGAAGAGATCACAGTAATTGTGACCATTTGTTAAAGGCTGCTGTCTGACAGTCACTTACATGTATTAACTCTAATACTTATAACAACTCTGTATAGTCAATATCATTCCCATTTTACAGGTATACAAATGGAGAGACTAAATATTCAGGAAGTATTAGGTGAGGCAGACAGAGAGAGAGCTGTTAGATTTCCATGTCCAAGCTTTTTTTCCCTTCCTTTCTTTTTTTCTTATTCTTTCTTTTTTTTTTTTACAAATTAGGTCTTCATTATTTCTTCAGGACTCTCTCCATTGACAATTATAAATTTGGTGGGTATTTTTCTGACTAACTCATTAAGTGCATACTAATTTGACCCCTTTTCGAAACAGTATTAATATACTTTAATGCTTCAACTTATATTTCCACTATGCTATAACTTTGTTTATTTATTTATTTATTTTGAGATAGAGTTTTGCTCTGTCATGCAGGCTTGAGTGCAGTGGTGTGATCTCAGCTCACTTCAACCTCCACCTCCCGGGTTCAAGCCTCAGCCTCCCGAGTAGCCCGCCACCACACCTGGCTAATTTTTGTATTTTTAGTAGAGACGGGATTTCACCGTGTTGGCCAGGCTGGTCTTGAAATCCTGACCTCAGGTGATCCACCTGCCTCGGCCTCCCAAAGTGCTAGGATTACAGGAGTGAGCCACTGCTCCTGGCCCACTATGCTATACTTTTAACAATGGACCTAGACATTTTCTTAAATCCTTAAACAAGTAAAGGAGCAAACTAAACAGTACTGAATTTCCGCAAGAGTGAGATTAAAAAAAAAAAGTTTTCTTAATGCCTTAAACCCTGAATTGTGTTTTTTCTCTGTACCCAACCCCTGGCTGCAAAATGTCATCATACCAATTTTTATTAGAAGAGAAAAAAAGCAAATGTTATGAATGAAAAAAAAAAAAACTTTGTTACAGCTACATGAGCTGCACAAGTACCCAAGTGGAACTTTAAATCCTGATGTTATATTCAAAAGGACATTGCTGTGTCCTGGAGCTCAGAGAGCCTCTCAATGGGTGACTCATTGGTCCTTGACCCTAGGAGATGGCATTTTGATTTTGATTGCTTTTTTATCAAGAGTTTAGAACCTTTCTCAGTATATTGCTTTCAGGGCATTTTTCTTGGCTAATATTTGGGCAAAAATCATTTTTATTCCTATTGAAAGGAAGGTTTTCACCAGAATTCAGAACAGAAAAGCTTCAGCTCGTATCCCTCTAAAATAGTTTGGTTTCATTATAGTATCAACTGACAATCATAACAAATGCATTTTCCCAAACTTTGAGACAATGCTTTAATAGAAAATTAAATGAAAGAAATAAATTCTACTAGATTCTTTTCTCCATTAAAAATGTAACAAATGTAACCAACATTTAATAATTAGTTTCTATATTCTAGGTGATGTATTAGTTGTTTTGACAAGTATTGGCAAATACTTATATGTAATGAACCTATAGGATTCTTTTCTAAAATATAAAATTTGCCTCTTTGAGGTAATACCATGATTAATTTCAATGATTTCAAATAAATGTTTTTAAAGTCTATGCCTACTCTCTCTCTCTCTCTCTCTCTCTCTCAGCAGAGTACTAAGGACCAATACAATTTAATCAATTTTATAATGCAAAATTATTATTAGCATATTGAACTGTATATCACAAAGAGATATTTTGAAGAAGCTTTTGGTATGTGCACAGCTGTTTATGACTATACTCACTAAACTATACATCTATGTTTTTAAGCTTTTGTGTTTGAGTGTTACAGTTTTTTTTATCAAGGTAAAATATACACAACATAAAATTTACCATTTTAAATGATTTTAGGCATACAATTCTGTGGCATTAAGTACATTCACATTGTTATGCAAACATCACCACTCTCTATCTCCAGAATTTTTTCATCTTCCTCAACTAAAACTCTATACCAATCAAACACTAACTCCTCCTCATTCTTCCCTCTCCTAGCCCCTGGCAACCATCACTCTACTTTCTGGCTCTATAAATTTGATTACTCTAGGCACCTCATATAAATTGAATCATGTAATATTTGTTTTTTGTGACTGGCTTATTTCACTTTGAATGGGTCTGGAACTTTCATTTATACTGTATCATGTATCAGAATTTTCTTATTTTTTAAGACTGAATAATATAGTATTATATGAATATACCACATTTTGTTTACCCATTCTTCTGTCAATGAACATTTGGTGATATGATTTGGCTCTGTGTCCTCACCCAAATCTTATCTCAAATTGTAATCCCCACGTGTTAGGGGAGGGGCCTTGTCAGAGGTGATTGAATCATGGGGGCAGACTTCCCCCTTGCTGTTTTCATGATAGTGAGTTCTCATGAGATCTGTTTGTTTCAAAGTGTGTAGCACTTTGCCCTTTATTCCCTTTCTGCTGCTCTGCCATGTGAAGAAGGTGCTTGCTTCCCCTTCGCCCTTCTGCCACTATTGTAAGTTTCCTGAGGTCTCCCCAAACATGCTTCCTGTACAGCCTGTGTAACTGTGAGTCAATTAAATCTCTTTTCTTCATAAATTACCCAGTCTCAGGTAGTTCTTCATAGCAGTAAGATAATAGACTAATACATGCCTCTTTACACTTTGCTGTTTGTTTTCCATTAGCTGAAGAGTGATTTAGCTAAGTTGATTATAATCATTCTTAAAACAGAAATAAATAGTCTCTGAGTGAGGCTTTGAGAAACGTTTAATTAAGTAAAGTACATCAGCTTTAGTAAATACATTTTATGACATCTGTTTTAATCACTGAAAGGCCTCCTTATTTCATATACTTTCAACTTATTAATGATGTTTTACATAATTAATATTATAGGAGTGATGGCTTCTAGAAAAGTGACACAGTTATTCAAATTAAGATTTTAAAATCTAGATGTTAACTCTGTATGATTATATGTTCTGGTAAGGGACCAAATATTTGATGATATCCATAGTAAAACTTTTAGCTTTAAACTCATGAATTATTATTACTTATGGTTGCTTATTTTGTATCTATGTCAAGCCCTTTGTTGCTCAGCTAACAAATCCTCTGAGAATTGAGGAATTGAGACCAAGCTAAACATCAACTCTCTAACAACTCAGCGCTTTGGTAACAGATACCATCATCTTTAAACCAACATTGCATCGTAAAAGGCAAAGCATTAAGTCACTGCAGTGTCATCTCTGAAACAGAAAAACATGGCCAGCCTATCATGAGACGAGGGTGGAATGGTAGTTAGCCATTGCTATACTTTGTCAGGCATTTTGTATGTCCCTAAGCCATGCAACCCACTCCCACCCTGCTCCTAGACAGTATATGTCTGTCACTAATTCTTAAAATCTCTACTCCTGGCAGAGTCTTGAGTGACTTTGTAATTTTCCCAGCTATTTTTATGGGGCCATTCTGACCTAGATCATTTGAGGGAGGAAAGAGAGGCTGCTAAAGAGATGAAGGCTTTTAATGAGGCTCTATTCACTGAAGTCTTTACAAATTAGGTCAGTTGCAATCTGATGAAAGCAGGGTATAGTCTGGAGTGGATAAGTAGGAAATTGCACTGAGATATGGGACAGCCTCTTCAGAATGACTTCTAATGCCCAGATGAGGTTTTTATTTATTTATTTTTTTTTGGAAGCAAACTGCAATGTTAAGAAATCCAGAGTTTGGAAGTGACTATGGTGTAAGGGGGCTGGAGATTAGAATCATGGGAGGGACATCTTGATCCTGGGTACCACTTCAGACCAAGGAGCTGTGAAAATATGCACCTGATTCTTTGATGTACTCTTTAAATGGAACCCAGGCAAATGTCACAGGCCTGTTTGCAACAAGGATGCTGGCACACAGAGAAGGTAAGAAACTGGCCCAAATTTTTGGAACCAGGAGCGACAGGTATGGGGATAGGATCTAAGTCTTCTGATTCCAGAATCGTGATTACTTTCTTTTGTACCATGCTAATAAACTTGTTTTTGTTTTTAAATGTTTATTGACAATCTACAATAAACTCTATACTAGGAGATAAAAGTAAATACTGGGTATAATAGAAACTACAATGACTACTAGTAGTAAGTACCATTTATATACTGTTAGGGTAACATATTATTCCCATTTTTCAGATAGGAGAACTGAGGCCCAGAGAAAAGAAGTAAATTTTCTCCTAGTTCAGAGGGCCAGAAACATGTAACATGGGCTCCAGATTTTAGGAGATTAAGGGAATTTTTTCAGGATCACAGGGCTAGAAAAACAATTTATATTTACATATTTTATGTATAAATATACAGTTGCAGCAGGAAATGGGAAGAACATTGTCATTGACAGAAAAACATGACTATCTATGGAAACTACATTTTGTAAACATCTCAAAGGCAGTGGAAGATTAAGGTGTTAAGCACCATGTCTCTCCAGAATCATTCTTGACCCCTATAAAAGCCTTGATGGAAACACTAGGACCTCCCTAACCTTTCTGTACTTCAGTTTTCTTTTCTGTAAAATGTGGATAATGAAAGTAATTCCTCTTTGTGTTGGTGTCCTCAAGACCAACCTCAGGTTCAACAGTTTCCTAGGGGGATTCACAGGACTCAGTATATGGTCACATTCACAGCTAAGATTTAACTACAGTGAAAGAATACAAAGAAAAATCAGGGAAAAAAAAGCACATGAACAAAGTCTGGGAGAAGACAGGTGCAAGCTTCCAAGAGTCCTTTCCCAGTGGAGTCACATAGAACATGTTTAATCCTCTCAGCAACAAATGGAGACAACATGTATAAGATGTTGCCAACCAGAAAAGCTCATTAGATTCTCAGCACCCAGTTTTTATTAGGGACTGATGAGGGAGGCAGACTCTACCTGGCATGTATCAAATTCTAGACACCTAGATGGTTAAGAAGATATTCATCATAAACCATATTATTTGTCCAAATAGTTGAGGCACATTGAGGCATTCTTATTAATTCTGGGAATGGTGAGGACATGCCTGAAATTCAAGTTTTTAGATGCCAGCCAAAGGTAAACCTTGTAATAAAGACTTTCTAAGGATAGCAATCAGGCCTGCTATGTAAACTTTTTTCTGCCCACTCTCCCAAAGTGGTGAGAATCAAATAATGTACAGACTGTTCCCAACTTACAATGGTTCAGCTTAGGATGGTTCAACTTATGATTTCTCTATTTTATGATGATGTGAAAGTGATATGCATTCAGTACATGCCTGGATTTATGATGGGGTTATGTACAGATATTATTCATGTGTAATGCCATTGTAAGTCCAGAAGAATCTGTATTGTACTTCAATAATTCTCAGCAGAGAATGAGCCTAGAAATTGCACACTTCACTCTCAGCAGATTAACCAGGTGGCAAGAAGTATTATACCTAAAGAGAAAATCTCATATGGTCTCAGATATGGCATATTCTTTTGTAGATATCTTTTTGTGTTATGAATCATTACATACACATATCACCACATAGAAAAATGTCATTAATTTCATCTGTCAAACTATAGCAATAACAATCATTGCTTCCCCAGTAATCTCTTGAGTGTTATCCCTTATTGGCCAAAGACATGCACACAAGAGACAATGTCATCCTGAGGTTCAGAATTCCTCCGAGAGTGGAAGATACTCCTTCTCTGTTGGAGGCTGAAAGAGTGAGGGTCGTGATCAACTCAGTATACCACTGGAGGCTATATGAGTAAACAGTAAATTGTTTCTCATAAATGCAGAATGTTGGCAAACTGACAAACTGCGTCTGCCACCCAGAAGGAATGCAGAGGGCAGTCACACCCCGAGTGCAGTGTTTCTTGTGATTAGGTACGTCTGAAGCCCTTTAGTAATAATATGAGCCTGTTATAAATTAAGCAGCTGACCAATTGTTACCTCCTCCTCCTTGCTCTTGCTACCCAATAAATACAAACAGCTATGAAAGCTCAGGGGCTGCCTTTGCTCACTAGAAGCAGAGAGCTCTCTTTTCCTTCCCCTGGACCCTTCCTTTAAAACAGTTTCTTTTGTCTTAAGTTTTCATTTCTGTGTTCATCCCTTCATTCAGTCTCATAATGATGGTCTCAAGTAGTAACAGCAGTAACTGTTGTAATAATGGTCTCAAGTAGTAACAGAAATAACTCTTGTAATGACAGTCTCAAGTAGTAACTGTCGTAGTGATGGTCTCAAATAGTACTTGTGGCAGACAGCCACAAGTGGCGCCTGAACAGGGACAAACAGGGAAATCAGGGACAAACAGAGACCTGAAGAGTCCTGAAGGGACCTGAAGAGGCCTACAGGGATAAATAGAGATAAGTAGGGATAAATAGAAATAAGTAGAGATAAATAGAGATAGAGACAAATAGAGATAGGTAGGGAAAGACAGGGATTTGCAGGAATTCACAGGAACTAACAGGGACCATATGGACAGATAGGGATAGATAAAGACTAGCAGAGACTAGCAAAGACTAGTAGAGACTAGCAGAAGCCAGCAGAAACTTGCAGGGACAGACAGGGACAGATAGGGTCCTATAGGGACTTGAACGAGGAAGGTCTGCTGGAACAGAAAAAAACTAAAATCAACCAGATGAACGAGAAACCCTGTTACAAGTCTGCTGGCAGCAACATAAGTTCAGTGCTCTAAAAAGGTACTGGTCAGTGCCCTAGAGATACAAAGAACAGGAATTTTTTGAATCAGGGTAACATGGAAATAATTTTGTTATTTCTTTTCTCTTTTTTGTTTGGAGTTTGGTACATACCATCTTTTTGTTACTATTTCAGGGTTTGAGAGAATTTTTTGCCCCACCTACAGCACCTATGGAGGGTGGTGAACAGGAAAGGGAGGATGAAAATTGGCTTGTACTGTCTTCTGTGTTTGCAGAAATGCTAGCTTTGACTTTGGCTCTAGCTTTTGAGAATGCAAATGCAGAATGCAGAACACCTGGAAGCACAGGATTAGATCTCCCAGTCAGAGAATGGGTTGCCTTAGTTGGAGGAGACACACTCACTAAGATTCCCACTGGTATTTGGGGACCTTTGCCAACAGGATACATGGGATTAATTTTGGGTAAAAGTCAACTTACAGGGAATTACTGTAGTCCCAGGAGTTGTTGATTTTGATTGTGAAGGAGAAATTCAGGTAGTAGTGGTAATGTCACAAGATCTTTGGGTTTTTGAACTGGGAGAATATGTTGCTCAACTGTTGCTTATTCCTTGTAAATTGCACCCTTCTTCATGAAAGGAGAAATGAGAGAATCAGGGATTTGGAAGTACAACTAGGAGAGAGATTTATCTGTCACAACCCATGGCGTTTAGTGGACCCACCTGTACCATACAAATTGAAGGCTGCACATTTTTCAATTGCCTTTCTCAATTAATTCAAAAACAAAAAGGGAGAAATGTTGGAGGCTGAAAGAATGAGGGTCGTGATCAATTCAGTATACCATTGGAAGCTATCTGAGTAAACAGCAAACTGTTTCTCATAAATGCAGAATGTTGGCAAACTGCCAAACTGTGTCTGCCACCCAGTAGGAATGCAGAGGGCAGTCACACCCCAAGCGCAGTGTTTCTTGTGATTAGGTACATCTGAAGCCTGTTAGTAATAATATGAACCTGTTATCAATTAAGAAGCCTACCAGTTACCTCCTCCTCCCTGCCCTTTCTGCCCAATAAATACAAAGTGCTGTGGAAGCTCAGGGGCTGCCTTTGCTCACTAGAAGCAGGGAGCTCTCTTCTTCTTCCCCTGGACCCTTCCTTTAAAACAGTTTCCTTTGTCTTAAGTTTTCATTTCTACCTTCATCCAGTCTCGTAATGGTGGTCTCAAGTAGTAACAGTAGTAACGGTTGTAATGACGGTCTCAAGTAGTAACTGTCATAGTGACTGTCTCAAGCCACAATTCTCATGGGTTTCCTGAGGGTTTGTAGATTAGTTTGAAATTTAAAAAGAGGAAGGGGCCTCTCATAAATTTACATGGAAGGATGGGGACGGGGGAGGGGAACCCAAGTCATTGTATAATGGTAATTAATGAGGTTACCTCTGTGGGCTGCTTCACTATGTGCCCTTCTCTGTACTGAGGACCCTTGAAAATGAATGGTTCTATCCATAAAAAGTAATGGCGGCTGGGTGTGGTGGCTCACGCCTGTGATCTCAACACTTTGGGAGGCCGAGGCCAGAAGATCACGAGGTCAGATCAAGACCATCCTGGCCAACATGGGGAAACCCCGTATCTATTAAAAATACAAAAAAAAAATTAGCTGGGCATGGTGGTGAGCGCCTCTAGTCCCAGCTAGTCCCAGGTACTTGGGAGGCTGAGGCAGGAGAATGGCGTGAACCTGGGAGGTGGAGCTTGTGCTCCAGCCTGGGCGACAGAGAAAGACTCAGTCTCAAAAAATAATTATTATTATTATTAATTAATTAATTAATTAAAAAAGTAATGGCAAAACTGCAATTACTTTTGCACTAACCTAATACTACCAGTTTACTTATTGCATTTCTCAGAATTGGCACCAAGAAAGGATATACATGTGCTATCAATTTGTATGAGGGAGCAAGTCATTACTTTGTTTTGTGCTATAGAAATCTTAGCACAAAAGTGATTGCAAATTGATTCATTAAAGGCCCAAGATGTTAGAATTTCTCCTTTATTATTTTGAAATACTGTTAATCCTCAATTATCTGCCTATGGATTTTCCACTTGGTGGCTAATTTAGATGCTAATTTTTAATACCAGGCAAGGTCTCCCTAACCACCAAGAATATTTCTTTACTTGCAGATTTTTTTAGGCAATAAAAATGCTCTAGAAAGTAGAACACTTAAATCTCTTCATAAAATATATAAAATGTTAAGAATATAGTTAGGAGAGGCTTATAATTTTATTTATTATTTTGGATTATCCACAAACTTGATGTGGTTGTTTGAATCAACCATGAGTTTTTTCTAAATCATGTGTTCTCTAGAAAAAGCAAAAAAAAATTGTTCCTTATATGAGGTAAAACACTTATCTTTTTTACATTGGAGATATAACTTAAGATTTATATTAGTACCTACAATGATCTGTCTTTCTTTCGTTGGTCAACTAATGAATCCCCTGAGTATTGAGCAATTTAGGCCAACCTAAAGATCCAGCACGTTGCTAACAAATACCATCACCTTCAAACCATCATTGCTTCTTAAAAAGCAGATCCTTAAGGTACTTCAATGTCATCTCTGAAATAGAACAACATGACAAGCCTATTCTGAGATGAGATGTTATTTTATTATGTAGAAATGATGGTATAGATTGTTCAATTATTTTTTAAGTGCCTACTTTAATTATTCAAGGACCTTAAAAGAAATCCACTTGGATGAAAATTTAATAATAATAGCCATTTCCAATGCTATCACATACAATTTAACACAGTTTATATTCTTCTTTGTCCCCTTAAAATCTCTTGCTGGGTTTTGTAGCCAGGAAATCTAAAGTCATGAGAAAAACAGTATAGTTAGAGAATGAAGAAAATAGATGTTTTTCCCAATTCTTAGGCCATACTCTCCAAATGGTCCAGAAACCAGTCAAGGCAGATCAGATGTAGCCATTGTTACTTGAAGAGTTAACTGCCTGTTTCTAAAATTTAAGGGATTGCAGAAGCATCACAGTCTAACAAATTAAGACATACATGCTTCAACAAAGAATCTTGTCATAGGCCTAAGTATATCATTCCATTTGTAGCTTTAAATTGTGAACTCATTACATTTGTCAATTAACATTTTAGGTAGGAAATATATCCAGATTTAAATTATGTGGCATTGTTCTGGAATTGAGCCAGGTGCTTGGAGTCTTGGTTGTCAAAGTAGGAGAGAAGGAGAGAAGAAAAGAAAGAAAAAGGAAGAAAGGGAGGGAGGAAGGGAGGGAGGGAGGGAGAAAGGGAAGGGAAGGGAAGGGAAGGGAAAGGAAGGGAAGGTCTTGAAAAGATGTTGTAGTTATTATTTTTGTTTGGTTAATCATTTAGCCTTCATATGTAAGATGACAGTAGTTTACCAACCAGAGTTACAGTGTTCTAATATCCTGTGTTTTTCTGTGTACTTACTATTACAGTGAGTTTTGTACCTTCAGATGATTTCTTATTGCTCATTAACATCCTTTCCTTCTAATTGGAGTAGTCCTCTTTCACATTTCTTGCAGGACAGGAGCACTTTAGCCTGAATTGGTGAGACTTGCCAGAAATCAAGTTCTGACCACTGGGATGGGCGATTCTCCTCTGGCTAGGACTGGTTTAAATACTCCTTCTGTGGGTGGGCATCAGCTGAGGGAAACCGAGTTTTGCTTTCTGCTGTGACAGGGCTGCAGTGCATTCAATGCAATGTCTCACAGTTGTTGCACTCTCTTTATCACTAGTGCACGGGTTTTCTCTCTGCAGCACCCACCCAGATGCTGCTGGGGATGAAGGAAGGGTGGCATTGGCAATTCAAGACTATCAGTGCCTCTTTCAACAATATGATGTTAAAACCAGTTACTGTGATGGCTCACCTGATTTTTGGTTCTTATGAAGGTGCTTTGTTTGTGTAGATAGTTGTTAAATTGGTGTCCTTGCAGAGGGTACTATCAGTGGAGCCTTCTATTCTTCCATCTTGTTCTACCCCTATCCCCCTTCATAATTTTTTATACACTGACCCCTGCCCTGCTCCTTGACTATAAGTCATCAGTTATCCATGATAAATTTAGAATTGAGCCAAGTTCTATACTGAGGTCTCTTTTCCCCAGTTGCAATAGTTCCTGAGTAAAATTTGTTTTCATCACTTTAACTACTATTCATTTCTGGCTTGCTTTAAAAGGTGCACTTGGGAATGCAGTTTATTAACTCTTGGGACTCACTGTCGGTGGATCAGGTGGCAAATGTATCTGCTTACTAAGGTAGACATCTCCCCAGTTGTTTGGTGGAAGGTATTTTTTTCTTTTTCTTTTCTTTTTTCTCAGGAGTTCTTTGGACTACCCAGAAAATAATGTTCTAGTCTTTTTCCTGTTTAGCTTCTAACATTAAAGGAACTCAGCCAATAGAAGAGCAGACATTTTTACTGTTTAGTGGCATTTGTCCACCTTCAATTTCCATGGTATGCCTGCCCCTCCTGGATCAACTTCTCTGTAGGAAAACCTTAGTTCTCCTTTCAGTTTTAGGGGGAAAAATTCCTGCCCAGTTGTATGGGCTGGAGGAAGAGCCATGTGGATCTAACTGATCTGAATCATAGACTGATGCTCTACTAATTTCCACCTTGTCTCCTCATTGCATCTTCCATGATACTTGGTGCTTCTAAACCTTATGTTTTTTTCAGATTTCTGTCTGAAATGATTGTCTTTCTTTTCATCAGTGTTCTCCTCTCCAGACCCTTCTGGAGGCAGTAGAACAGCTTCTACTGCTCTTCTAAGTCATTTACCATTCATTTGTTCATCTACTCTTTATGTTTCAGATATTCATTGATGTATCTTTGTCTTCTTTCAAAATATCATAATTCTTATGGTTTTTTAACTGCCACCCCCCTTCGTTTGGGAAGGAGATAGAGATAAACATGCATATTTAATCTGCTGTGTTTTCTAAGTCTATTCCACACTGTGTGTTTTTACATAATGCCTTAGCTGGCAAAATCACTGGACAGAGCTGCTGGTCTGGATCACACTTCAGAGGCTTTTGTTGAGTTCTTTCTAAACTAGCTCTTATCAGCCCAATATCACTTTTGGCCCCACTGTTCTCATTCTCTATCTCATTCACGAGAGGCAAGGTGTTTAAAACCATACATGACAAATGTGTGGATAACCTTTATTGGTACCTAAGAACTTTAATTTGGGTGAAAGAATATGCTAGGTGAATTTATTGCTCACACCATTTAAAAAGTAAAGAAAACACCACTACACCACTAGCATGTTATAATACAGAAAGAATGTCTTCCTACCACAATGATATATAAGCATAACACACATGTAAATACACTTTAGTTTTTTCCCATTTATTATTTAATTGATGGCATTTTTAAAAAAACTAATTACTTCTAAGGATCATAAAACTACTATGAACAATTATAGACCAATAAATTGGATAACTAGAGGAAGTAGATATATTCCTAGACACAATACAACTTACTAAGACTGAATCATGAAAAATAGAAAATCTGAACAGACCAATAACAAATAAGAGATTGAAACACTTGAGAGAAAAAAAAAAAGCAGCTCAGAACCAGATGGATTCATGGTTGAATTCTACCAAACATTTAAAGAAGAACTAATACTAAATGTTTTGAAGCTCTTCCAAAAAACTTGTGGAGGAAATATTTCCAAACTCATTTTAGATAGCATTACCCGAGACCAAAGCTAGACTACAAGAAAAGAAAATTATAGGCCAATATCCTTGATAAATGTAGACACAAAAATCCTCAACAAAATATTATCAAACCAAATTTAAAAACACATTAAAAGAATGATTCATCATGATCACATTGTGTTTATTTCTAAGAAGCAAAGATGGTTCAATATATGCATATCAATAAATGTGATATACCACATTAACAAAGTTAGAGATAACTATCCTGTGATCATCTCAGTAGATGCAGAAAAAACATTTGATAAAATTTAACAACTATTCATGATAAAACCTCTCAGCAGATTAGCTATAAAGGGAATGCACCTCAACACCGTTAGGCCATATATAACAAACCTGTAGCTGACATCATTCCCAATGGTGAAAATTTGAAAGCTTTTCCTCGAAGATCAGAGACAAGATAATGATGCTCTCTTCAACACTTCTTTTCAACTTAGTATTGGAAGTCCTAGCCAGAAGAATTAGGCAAAAGAAGGAAATAAAAGTCATACTAATAGCAACAGAGGAAGTGAAATTGTCTCTATTTTTTATATGTAAGATTACATAATCTTACATATAAAAATTACATAATCTTACATATAAAAAATTCTAAAGACTCTATCACAAAACTGTTAGAACTGGTAAATGAAATCAGTAAAGTTACAGGACATAGAATCAACAGGCAAAACTAAGTAGCATTTCTATATACTAATAACAGACTATCTGAAAGAAAAATAAAATAATCCCATTTACAATAGCAACAACAAATTTAAATACTTAGTTGTAAATTTAACCAAGGAGGTAAATGACCTGAATGCTGAAAACTATAAAACATTGATGAAAGTAATTGAAAAAGACAAAGATAAATGAAGAGATCTCCTGTGTTCATGAACTAGAAGAATTAATTTTGTGAAAATAGTCATACTACCAAAAGCAATCTACAGATGCAAAGAAATTCTCATGAAAGTTTCAATGTGATTTTTCATAGAAATGGAGAAATGTCCTTAAATTTGCATGGAACCACAAAAAAACCCATATAGACAAACCAATCTTAAGCAAAAAGAACAAAGCTGGGCCAGGTACAGTGGCTCATGCCTGTAATCTCAGCACTTTGGGAGGCCAAGGTGGGTGAATCAGCTGAGGTCAGAAATTTGAGACTAACCTAGCCAACATAGTAAAACCCTGTCTCTACTAAAAATACAAAAATCAGCTGGGCCAGGTGGCAGATGCCTGTGATCCCAGCTACTCAGGAGGCTGAGGCAGGAGAATTGCTTCAACCCAGGAGGCAGAGGTTGTAGTGAACCAAGATCATGCAATTGCACTCCAGCCTGGGCGACAAGTAAAACTCTGTCAAAAAAAAAAAAAAAAAAAAAAAAAAGAATAAAGCTGGTAGTATCACACTCCTGATTTCAAAACATATTATAAAGTCATTGTAATCAAAACATCATGTTGCCTGCATAAAAGCAGAGACATCAACCCATGGAACAAAATAGAAAACCAAGGGCCTAACCCATGCATTTACAGTCAACTGATTTTTGGCAAAGCTGCCAAGAACAAACAATGGGAACAGGACGATTTCTTCAATTAATGGTGTCGGGAAAACTGAATATCCACATCTAGAAGAATACAATTAGACTCTAATCTTATACTACATACAAAAATGAATCAAAATGGATTAAAGACTTACATATAAAACCTGAAACTGTAAAGCTACCAGAAGAAAACATAGGGGAAAATATTTGTGACATTGATTTAAGCAATGTTTTTTTTCTTTTTAAATATGACCCCAAAAGCATAGGCAACAAAAGCAAAGATATACAAATGGGATTGCATCAAACTAACAAGCTTCTGCACAGCAGAGGAAACAAATAACAAAGTGAGGTGATGACCCACAGAATGGGAGAAAATATTTGCAAATCATAAATCTGTTAAGAGGTTAACATCCAAAAAAATAAGAAACTCAAACAACTCAATAGCAAGAAAGCAAATAACCACATTAAAAAATGGACAAAGGACTTGAACACACATTTCTCAAAAGAAATCATATGAATGGCCAACAGGAATATGAGAAAATGCTCATCATCACTAATCATTCAGGAAATTCAACTTAAACCTCATTGACATATCACGTCACACCTATTAGAATGGCTTTAACAAAAATGATGAAAGTTAAGTGTTGGAGAGGATGTGGAAAACAGAGAATTTTTAAACATTGTTGGTGGAAATGTAAATTAGTATAGCCATTATGGAAAATTGTATGGAGGTTACTCAAAAAGCTAAAATTCCAATTATCATACAATCCAGTAGTCCCTTTTTATATGTGTATTCAAAGAAACTGAAACCAACACGTCAGAGGAATGTCTGCACTCCTATGTTCATTGCAGCACCATTCACAATAGCGAAGATATAGAATCAACCTAAGTGTCTATCAATGTATGAATAGATAAAGACAATGTGGTATATATATGCATTAGAATACTATTTAGCCTTAAAAAAGAGAAGATTTCTGTCACTCGTGACAGCATGGATGGATCTTGAGGATATAATGCTAAGTGAAACAAGTCAAACATAGAAAGACAAATACCACATGGTCTCACTTATATGGGGAATCTAATAAAGTTGAATTCATAGAAGTTAGAGGGTAGAACTATGATTACCAGAGGCTGAGGGAGGCAGGGAGTTGGTGGGAGGAGTGAGGGAATGGGAGTTGTTGATCAAAGGGACAAAATTTTAGATAGACAAGAAAAATAGATTTTGAGATCTATTGCAAGCAGAGTTACTGTAGACAATAATGTATTACATATTTCAGAATGACTAAGAATAAATCTCAAATGTCTCACCGTAGAAATGATAGCTAAGTGAGTTGATGGATATGTTGATTAGCTTGACTTAATTATGCCACATTGTATACATATATAAAAACATCACATTGTATCTCATAAGTAAATACAATTATGATTTTTCAATAAAAATAACAATTTTTTAAATAAACTAAGAAAAGAAAAACATTTCTCCTGTTTTATGAATATGTAATACTCACATTTTTATAGTACATATGATTTTTCTCCCTACATTGCTAACTAGATTCAATTATTAACTTTATAAGCATTTTAATGTACTTTTTCTGTTCAAGGCTCAATTTTCTTACATATTTGAAAAATTGTTTTAATTAAATCTTTAAAAACAATTTTTAACCCTTAAATTCTGTTTTTCTTAAACAGTTGTATTTTAAGGTAAAGATTAAATAAAATTTTTAATCTATTTGGAGACTACAACACTTCAGGAGATTGGAAAAGGGAGTATAAAAGAAAGCAATACTTTTTTCCAGTGTTGGTTAATGAGATCTAGGGGAAAATGATAAAAGAAATGTGTTTCTCTTTGTGTTTGCAAAGGATAAAGTGAGAAAAGGTAAAAATGACATAATTAGATAGTTTCTTTTCTTAGCTAAGATCTTGTTTTGTGGGTTAAGAAAATTGGGGCTTAAAAACTCATTTAACTTCATAGCAGATTATATTCTGAAATTGAATTGAGGGGAAAGGTCTTTTGAGGTTAGTAAGAAGCATCAATAAGGGAGCTGAGACAGCAGCTTTTACTTCAGACTATTTCAAAAGTCAAGAGCAGAGCTAAGAATAGATGTTCATAATGGCCAATCCAGTTTTCAGACCGCAGACACATGCTCCCTGGCCCCCATGCCTGCTTAGAGCATCATCTTAGAATATGCAGTAGTTGGAGATCTCTAAAGAGACTCTGAGTCACTTCACTACTCAACCTCAAGTTCTTTTAATCCCTTGGTTCATTATTAGACTGATAGCAAAGCTGAGACAAGAACCAAGGAAAGGCTTCTGATTCAAGAGAATGCATTGAATATTGAGCACATGCTGAATTATCTTCCATCTGCTTTAAATTCATGAAAAACACTGGGCACATACTTATAATAATTAACACACAATTATTGTTAAATCCTAAGAAAGAGAAATCTCTGGAGAATACAAGTAGAAATGCGAAAAAAAAAAAAAAAAGACAAGAACTAGTGGGGAAAGTAGGAACTGAAGATTAGAGACAGAGTGATATTCCTAAGCTGAATTTCCCTACAGTGCTACATAGCCAATGCTGAGGCCTCCATGAAACTACTGTGGATTTACACAGATGTCTTTACATGCAAGAAACCCAGAATAACTGCGAAGGCCAAAATAATGAAAAATATGTCATACGTTTAGCAAGCTTAGGAATCCAACTCCCCAAAATATGGATAATTAAACAATCAGAAACAATTTTACAATAAATGCTTTTAATAATTTTTAAAAGAAAGAATGGAATGAGAACACCCCCCAAAAATGTACAGTTGATAACGAAATAAGAACAAGGGATGAAGAAACAAGAAGCAGATATTTTGAAAATGACCACTACATTTCTTAGAATTTAATAAAGTAGTTATTGAAATAAAAAGAAAACATAATATACATTGAATAGAAGATCAGAAACAGCTGAAGAAAGAATGATGAAATGGAAGAACACAACACAAAGATATAGAAATGAAAACTATGAAAGAGGAGATTTGGAAGATAGATTCAGAAAGTCCAGCACGCATATGCTATGAATTCAGAAAGGAGAAAATACAGAGAATGGTATATAACAGTATTTAATGAGATAATGGGTGAGAATTCACCATGAAGAAGATATAAGTCTTCAGATTAGAAACACCTCTGAGTACTGAGTAAGATAAACAATAACCAGGAAAAACAGAAACAAATTTTGAAAGTGAAGAACACTTTACCATAGATTTATTTTTATTTTTTTTATTATACTTTAAGTTCTGGGATACATGTGCAGAATGTGCAGGTTTGTTACATAGGTATACCTGTGCCATGGTGGTTTGCCACACCCATCAACCCATCATCTACATTAGGTATTTCTCCTAATGCTCATATTAATTTTATCTTATTATCTGATCTCTATTTTCAGCATAGGCATTCTACCGTTCTCAGTGCACAAGGCAATAGTGCACGTAAGTACATTTTTGTCTACCGATAGTGGTGCACAGTCAAAAGAGTTTGGAACTCACTGATGTTTATTTCTTAGGAATATAATCTTTGAAGAGCTTAACTAAGTAGGTAATTTAGTTCAACCAAAATTGGGAGAACTCAATAAATGGCTCCTCATCTGTCCTGAGGCTATAGATTACAGAGCTCTTCAGATTAAAGCAGACTAGTAAATGAACACAGTCAGGGCAGACTGAGGGATTCCATCACACTAAATGATTGAATAAGGATAATTTTATAATCAGTAGTGGGTATGAGGTTGGAGTGGTCTGTGAGTGGCAATTAGATAAATTAGACAGTACAATTATGGTAGCTAAGGTAGTCAGCAAAAAACTGACAGAAATTGTCTAGTAATGCCTGTGGCATAATTGTTAATATAATATTTACATTAAAAAGTGCTGTTATGATTTTTTGAGCCCCCAAGGATGTAGGAGACCAAATTCCCTTTGAGAGGATAAGTATTCAAAGAGGAAGGGTAGCCCTGAAAGTGATGCTATGATTGGCAGAAAGGAAGGAAACAAGGAAGGCAAAGGCCATTCGTAGTGAATTCCAATGCATGACACAGAGAAGCTTAAAAAAAATAGTGCCGCAGCAATATGAGGACATCTGCCACAGTGAGAACTCCTAGCCCTTATATTATGGTAATTTAGTGCTGGGGAAGATGTGGAGCCTCTGCCCCAACTCTGCAAGGTCTAGGAAGATCCCTAAGAAGTTGTAAACATGAATTAGTAATGGAAAGAAAATAATCAAAGACCAGAAATATGAATCTCTTACATGAGAAGCAATTATATTCTTTTTAAAGTGGTGTTATGGATTGAACGTTTGTGTCTCCCCAAAATTTATATGTTGAAATCCCAACACTCAATGTGATGGTAGTAAAAGATGAAGCCTTTGGGAGGTAATTAGGTCATGAGTGTGGGACCCTCACAAATGGGATTAGTGTTCTTATAATAGAGACCCCAGAGAGCTCCCTTGCCCCCTTTCAGCCACGTAAGGATATAGCAAGATGGTCATGTGTAACCCAGAATACGGCTCTCAGCAGAACCCAGTCATGCTGGCACCCTCAGACTTCCTGCTTTCAGAACTGTGAGAGATAAATTTTTATTGTCTAGAAGGTACCAAGTCTGTGGTACTTTGTTATAGTAGCCAGAACTGATGAATACAGGTGAGATCAATGGTTAGGTGAGATCACACTGTTGTATACAATTGATTATAAAAGATACAGCCACTTTACTCAAAGAATAATTTGCTCAGAGTCCTACATAATGCTATTTCTAGTTTCTTACTTTTCATTCATTTTCCTACTCAAATCAGTCTAGCTGGTGCCCTCCCACTGTCAGTCCTGCATATGCTATTTCCATTTTCTTACTTTTCATTAATTCTTCTACTCAAATCAGTCTAGCTGGTGCCCTCCCATTCTACTAAAAATGTTCTTTCTAAGTCACTGATAATTCTAGGTTGGCCAAGCCAAAGAAAATGGACAGTTTTAATTCTCATCTCAGCATCATTTTTCAAAGTTGGGCCCATTCTTTTTCTGTTTTTTTTTTTTCTTTTTGAGACAGAGTTTCATTCTTTTGCCCAGGCTGGAGTGAAATGATGCGATCTCAGCTCACTGCAACCTCCGCCCCCCAGGTTCAAGTGATTCTCCTGCCTCAGGCTTCCAAGTAGCTGGGATTATAGCCATTATTTTTCTTTAAGAAGACACTTTATTCTACAGGCTTCTGCTACATGGAACTCTCATGGATGTTTCTCCTAGCTCTTGAGCCACTCTTCTTCTATCAGATTTCAAAATGTTAGAGTTAGGCTTTATCCTGGGCCCTCTACTCACTTTAGATGAGGTAATTACTCCTATAGTATTGAAAAATACTTATGTGAAAATAAGTCCCAAGTGTATATTTCCAGCCAAGATTAATTATCTCAGTTCCAGGACTACCCAAATGCCAACATACCATCTCCATTGGATTGTCTCACAGGTATTGCAAATATGTTTAAACTTCTGTTGGTACCCATTTCCCTTGCTGCAGCAGAATCTGACCTTCGGTTAGCTCACTAGTTCTGTTCTCTTGGCAATCTGATAAGGGTAAAATGTTAGCTATGTTTTTAGGCTGAATTGCTTGTGATAAAATGACCCTGGATTTCTAAACTGAATCTGGACTAGGAGCAACCCTATATGCAACTATATGATGTGGACCTCATAGTTTTAGGCTTTCCTGAATATGGCAACTCTTGTAACTATGTATGTTTCTTACAGAGGTATGACATCTGCTGCCTAGATTAAACGCCTTTCTAAAACCTAGCCTGAGTGCACGTGTGAGCTTCCGGCTCTTTCAGGCTACTGGGAGAGGTTTTCATACAGTTATTTCTTCAGGACTGTGGGTAGAACCAAGGTGTCAATTACAGGGCACATGCTTGTTGAGTAGATTTGATACCTAAATTAAAATTGAGTCTCTTAATGGAAACATAGGAATATAGGACTAAATTATCACAACTCAATTTCTAATGTGTTTTCCCTGGGATGGGAGTGAGGGGGCTGAGGTGTCAACGCAGAGTCTGATTGAGTTCTGACCGTGACACTGCTTTGGTCTGCTGCTACGATTTGGGAGCAGAATAAGCTGCTTCATTTGCTCACATTCAAGTAGCTGTGGTGAATCCTTATATGGTGTTACCACCCCTTTCTCTCTCTCGATTTTCTTCTCACCTAATCATTTGAAAGATGATCACGCACCTCTGAAATACTGTAAAAACAAGGCTAAATGTAGAAATATCAGTGCAGGTTAACAAGTGAGGCAGTGATGACAAATGCTCCTGTAACCCAGCATTTTAGAAAGAAGGAAACCACCATGGTTTTGTAGCACACTTTATGGAGGAGAGAAAAATAAAATTCCTAGTGTACATGAAACAGATTGCAGTGACTCAGTGGAGAATTATTGCTTCAGAAAATCATATTACACTTTCTCCCCTTTTATAGGTTTTTAAGGTAGGAGGGATAATTTTCTGATCTTTAGTAGGATACCAAAAAAAGAAAGAAAGAAAAAATGTTTCAGTCATGCTTTACATTGTTCCTGTAGAATTTTTTTTTAAACTTAGGATTCTCTTCCTTTTATTCCCAGTGCATATTACACTAATGTACCCCTGTTGATTTTCTCTGCTGAGTCAGTTTATAGATTACATAGAAAAACCTGTTCCAATTCTTAGAAATAACTTTTTAGTTTATTTACCAATAAACCAATATAATACAAAATGTATTATATGTTTTGATTATTTATTCTATTTTCCACATGTAGTCCAGATAACTTTTGGGTCCTATCAGAAAATAATAAATTGTTGCAAGACAAAGATTCAACACTACTGAGAATATTCTGAATGTATTGTTGATTTATAAAATATAAAAATGTAATCTTATACCAAATTTGTTATAATTTATAACAAGTTATAGCTTCAGAGACCTGAAACACTTAGGCAACAATAGTAATAAGAAAAAAAATTCACAATTCCCAAACAATGAAAGAATAGTTCCAATAATTTTGCACATTAATAAGCAAGAATTTTAAAATACTTACAGAATGTAAACTGTAAGCCACTGGTGAAAATACATGAAATCTAATTATCAAAGATTTCAAGTAAAATTGCATTTTATAAATTCATAATGACATTGTAAAAAGGGCAATGAATCTTGCAATTCTTGTAGAATAATGAGTGCTCACTAGATAAAGTTATTTGTGTGCAAACACACTTAATTTCCTGCTCACCAAGGGTACAATAGCACAAAAGTAGATGTCATACATAAACTGCTTGGTTTCTTTCAATATGCCAGGTACTCTGCTATAAATGTTGATGAGCTGTGATAAACCCTGGAATTTTCACACTGTTATTTGACAGCCCTCACTCTAAAGTTTCTCTGACTTTAAAAAATATAGATATGATAATGCACATATACTTACAGAAGATGAGGAACACATTTGTATTAACTGCACACATCCAAATTAGACCATACATCTAAGCACCTATGTTTATCCATGCTGTGAATTATGTACAGTTCAACGGGATCAAAGGTAAAGGATATTAAAATTCAGCCAACACCATTGAGAATTAACAGCATAGTCACCAATATGATAGACACTGGAGTGCTAGGAATGAATATTTCCTGCCTCTGAAAGGTTTGCAACACAAATGGGAACACAAGCATCCCTAAAATCATATCCCAGAGGAGACTGGGAACCATTATGTTATATTCTATATATGCATATCTTTGTGTGGAAAACATAGGTTTAAAAGATCTCCTAAATTGTAGTTCCTTTTCTCTCTGCAAGGCATAGCTGTGCCCTTTGTTACACATGATCTTAATCTGGGGTTGTTTCTTGGTGCTATATCTTGAAGGCTAGTATTAGCTCCTTGCAGGATTTATCTTTATCTAATCATTTCTCCTTTCCCTCTCCTTAGGCCCAATGACAAGCACAGAATAGATGCTCAGTAAATCCTTATCGTTTGCTTGATTGTACACTTAATGGCAGCAATCCTTAAGTTGGGTACAAAAGAAAGTTTGCAAGAAGTGATATAAATCTGACAAGTAGATTGACAGTGTTGACTGAAGATGTTGGCAGAGAAATAACTTAATGGTTGATTGAGAAATTGTTGCAGGGATGTGTCTCTGATGGAACTGAGTGGAATGTGTTAGGAAGAAGTAAGAGACAATGCTGGCTATCTAGTTGGCAGTTCTGAGGCCAGAGCTATGAAATTTTATTAATATTCTGTGTGTGTTATTTTAGGAATATTAATTTGGTATTGATATCCTAAAGGGACTTGAGCAGTGTGATGCTAGTTTGACATGTCACATGAATGTACCAATCTTTAAAAATTAGCAAGATTAGGCTGGACCTGTAATGAAGTATTTATTCATTGTGGCATTATATTTGGTCCTGGGTTGTCTTGATTGATTTTTCACCTCCATTTATAGCAATGAAATCTAATTGAAGGGCTTTTAAGCAGGCCACTCTGCCACATTGATTTGGATGATTTTTTAAAATAACATTTCTGAAATCCTGGAGACTATTTTTTTCCTTTTGTCTAGCCTGAATGACATTTATATTAGGAAGAATCAAGATATGAACCCCACCTAACCTGTTCAAACATGAAAATGTCTAAAAATATGTTTGTCATTTGTCTTCTCAAACCTTAAATGTAGATGAAGACACTCAGAAAGAGAAGGGATTCTTTGATCGATAACTCTACTATTTTTCTATTTAGACCCTTGAAAGAGTACTTGGCATTGAAGGAAAATATTTTTCTTAGAAAAACAGACAAGAGAGAAAAAGAAAATCAAGCAATATTCTATAGGAATGTCTAAATAAAACATGCTTTTCATAAGGAAATAAGTTATAGGAATAGATACTCTAAGAAAAATAAATGTATCTCTTAATTTAAAAATGTACAGCTAAAATGTAGCGTAGATTGCATATGTTTGCAGAATATCACTCAATATTTCTGTGTAAATTATTTTACAGGGTCTCACAAGGACTTTTCCCTTTCAAATATGTATGTAGCACCTGAAATAAATGTAATTTACTTAAACAGATGCCTTTTAGTATTTTTCTTCTGAACCCTTATTTTTCATTTCAGCTCATTTCTTCTGCTTCAGTTTTCTGTGACCTCAAGGTGCTAAGAAAAGCATTCAGATTTCCATGGGATTTTAGCATTAGTGTCAAATGACCTGACCCTTTGCCCTGGCCACTCACTTTAAATCCGCTCTTTTGTCCACCACTTGGTCCCAACACTTAACACAGTTCCTGGCACAGGGTGACAATTCAATGAACATTTATTGAATGAAAATAATTTAACTTTTTAATTTTGGCCCCAACTTTCCTTGTCATTGACACACTTTTGCTTATCAAGGTAAATAAATGGCTTTTTATATCTCCTATTCAGCCTGGTCACATTTCTCCATCCCTTCTATCTCTCAGAATTACATTTTCACTAATTCTGGTTTTATTTTCCAGTTCTCTGTTTCTCTTTCTAATCTTTCACTTTTACTAGAGATTCTTGGGCTGTTCAGTATGTTTTTTATTCCTTCTATATTCTGTTCTTTAATTATGGAACCCCTAAAGCTTCAGGTATTTGAATCATACATGAATCTGTTTTCTAAAGTATTACACTGACCACCTTCAACCCTCTTCCATCTAGCTCATTTTTATCACTGTTGACATTATCAGGCATGGGAAGAGGGAGTAGGGAAAACACATGCAGGTTAAACACTGTTCCAGTAACAACTCCTATTTAGTTTCTCCCTTTTAAATCATTGTTCTGTCTCAAGCAACCATAATGATGGTTGATTCTCCCCTAAGTTAAACTTGGTGCTTCTATTTTTTTCTTTGTCCCTATGTCTACAGTTTTCCCTCACATCCAGTAAGACGCAGCCCTGTATTTCTGTGCTCTATGACTGTTTTCTTTCTTAGAACTCCAGGACATCATTTTTGTGGAGAGTGAGCTGAAACACAATGGTGTACAGAGGATAGGAAAGGCCCAGTCTTTCCAAATTTTCTCAGTGCTCATCTTTCTCCATTGACCTGTTCTAACGGGTGACCTGTTATGGTATGAGCTTTCATGTACCTCCTCAGCTTTAAGAACCCTAGTCCCATGGGAAAGTTTCAAAACAAAGCAGGTGAAGGGGGTTTATGTGAAATATGTTAAGGAGCACCATTTTGAATATAGTCCCACTTCTCTGAGAGCAAAGGTCACTTGAATATAGACAGCTTAAGTACAGATGTCCTCCCAGTATTGTGTCTGAGGCGCTGGTCACAGGTACATGTCCCTCAGCAGTGGGCTATGCGTCTACATGCAGGTTATGCTGGGGAAGGGTGTACTCCTGGGTTCCAGTCATCTGAGAGGAGATTTGGAACTCCCATGACCTGGAGTCTGTTTCTTTCAGTGACATGCCATCTCTAAGGTATAAGAACTTCATGTTGATAGCTAACTATATCTACCACAGTCACTTAAAAATGTATAAATAGCTCCCTTTATTATTAGTAGGCTACTATCATGGTTGTACTTACTTTTGTTATCATTTAAAAATAAAACAGAGGGTTCTCAGATACATGTTCATGCCAATCGCTTTCCAGTGGCTGTCTGATATGAGGCCAAGTGTGGACACCAGGCGACATGGATGTCAACAGCTCCTTAAGTTCGTTATCCAACAGAATTTCAAGGGTTTACAGTGGCTTGAATTATTTTTCAGGCTTATAAAGTAGCAAAAACATTTTCAAGATTTATTTTTGCAGAAAGCTCTTATGCCCCATTGACTCATATGGGTTGGGTATGTATGTTTTCCTGTTAGTGCTAATGTATTCTCATAAAACCCCATCCCTTTTTAAAAAGAGTAAGAAGACAGTAGGGAAATGATCTTTCTTAATGGTCTTGGTCCATTTGGGCTGCTGTAACAAACTACAATAAACTGAGTGGCTTTTAAACAACAGAAATTTATTTCTCACAGTTTGGGGGGCTGAGAAATCTTAGATCAAGGTGCTGGCAGATTTGGTGTTTGGTGAGAGGGTGAGAGGCTGCTTCCTGTTTGATAGATGGCTGTCTTTTTGCTATGTCCTCATATGGTGGAAGGGACAAGGGATCTTTCTAGGATTTCCTTTCTAAGGGCACTTACCTTATTCATAAGAGCTCCACCTTCAGGACCTAATCATCTTCCAAAGGCCCAACCTCCAAATACCCTCACATTAGGGAACAGATTTCAACATATGAATTTGGAGTGTCGGTGGGACACAAACATCTACTTTCCAGCATTAATAAAATGGGTAAGTCTAGAGATTAAGAACTTGTTTTTCTTTTTTTTTCCAACATAAATGGATATTTTATTTTTCTTTTATCCTTATAAACATTTTTCTATCCTGAATTTATGTCTTTTAGAAAAAAGGTAGCCATTGTACATACATATTTTATACTTAGCAGAACACAGAATGTTTTGTAACAATAGGTTTTAATGAAGTATGATGGATATTTATGTTTTTATTTGCTAAGTGATTGTACAAAGATCACAAACAGGATTCAGATAATTTCCACAGAACTAGTCAGAATCCAAGATGCCAGGAGAGTTCCAGAATTCTTGAGGGTAATAAACAACTTCCTGTTGTCTATCTACATGAATAAATCACACACTTCAGATCTCTGTTTAAAGGTCACTTTCATTATGATGCTTACCCTGACTATCTCATTTAAAATTGAACCGCTCTCCCTCCTCATTACCAGTTCCCTTTATCACACCCTACATAGCTTAGTGAGTGCATAGTAGAATTTTGACCCCTATTTTTTTTTACTCCAGACTCCATCTATCACTGTACCATACTACCAGCAGTAGTAACACCTTGTATTTTAAATGATTCTATTCTTTGCAACAATTTTACATGCATTGTTTTTAACACAATGGTGATATGGGACAATAACTGTGTTTCTTGTTCTCTCAAGACCTGCATTATCGTACTTGAAAATGTGGTAGGAGAACTGCAGCTTCCTGAAATTTCCTCTTGGGCTTATTACAGGATTGATAATGATCCTAAAGCCTTTTCAGAATACACTAAAACAAATATCCTTGAACTATATGCAGTTCTTTAAGGACAGGCAGTGTACCTTTTCAGAATGCATGCGTTGGCTCTCACATGGTAGGATTGCCCTTTCATGTTTAGTTTTATTTTCTGAAGGCGTGTTTCTGCACTTCACTTTATATGGCTTACACCTAACTTTATACTTCCCATTTTCTCATTCCATCAGAGTTGATGTACTCCCTTTCTCTTCAGTTTCTGGGTTCTTTAGTGCTGTTCAGCCATTGCCTGTGAGCTTAAGGCTTACCCCTTTGCTCTGGCTGCCTCCTAGCCTGCTATCTGACCCCATCATCCCTCTGAGACAGCATGAGCATTCTTTTGTGTCATTTAAACTTGTCAATCATATTTAAACTGAGAAAATGATGGTTTCAGCTGCTGAAACTGGAAATAGGGAGAGTCAGGTTAATGGAAGAATAAATAAATGAAAGTCCTCAATTATCCTCAGTTATGAGTTTCCTAGAACTGCTGTAACAAATTACCATGAGCTACATGCCTCAAAACAACAGAAATGTATGCTTTCATATTTCCGGAAGCCTGAAGTCTAAAATCAAGTTGCTGGCAGGATTGGTGATATGGTTAGGCTTTGTGTCCCCACCTAAATCTCATCTTAAATTGTAATCACCATGATCCTCATGTATCAAGGGAGAGACCAGGTGGAGGTGGTTGAATCATGGGAGTGGTTTCCCCCATGCTGTTCTGGTGATAGTGAGTGAGTTCTCATGTGGTCTCATGGTTTTATAAGGGGCTTTTCCCTTTGCTCAGCTTTTCTCCTTCCTGCTACCTTGTGAAGAAGGTGCCTTGTTTCCCCTTCGCCTTCCACTATGATTGTAAGTTTCCTAAGGCCATTCCAGCCATGCTGAAATGTGAGTCAATTAAACCTCTTTTCTTATTAATTACCCAGTCTATGAAGGCAGGTCTTCATAGCAGTATGAAAACAGACTAATACAATTGGTTTCTTTTGTAAACTTGGAGAGAGAATATGTCTCATTTGTCTCTTAAGTTCCAGTGGTTGTCAGCAATTTTTGGTGTTCCTTGGCTTGTGGATACATAACTCTAGTCTCTGCTTCCATCACTACATGACCTGCTTCAATCTGTGTGTGTTTCTCTGTCTTCTCATGGCTTCCTTAGAAGGATAGGCATGGTCTGAATGTTTGCATCCCCCCAAAAGTTCACGTTAAAACTCATCACCAAGGTGAAAGTATTAGAAGGTGGGGCCTTTGGAAGGTAATTAGGTCATTAGGGCTCTGTCCACAAGAATGGGATTAGAGCTCTTATAAAAGAGACTCCAGGGAGTTAGCTAGCACCTGCCATCTTGTGAGGACACAGCTGGAGGTGCCATCTGTGAACCAGAAAGTAGGCCCTCACCAAATACCAAATCTGCCAGCACTTAGATCTTAGGCAACCCAGCCTCAAGAACTATGAAAAATAAATTCCTGTTGTTTAAAAGCTACCTGGTTTATGATATTTTGTTATAGTAGCCCGAATGAACTAAGACAGGACACCAGTCATTGGATCTAGGGCCCATTCCACTACAGTGTGACTGTATCTAAACTAATTATATCTGCAAAGACCCTATTTCCAAATAAGGATAACATTCTGAGGTTGTGAATGGACATTAATATTTGGGAGGACTTTATTTAACTCAGTATACATTGTGATCTATTTCTAACTTTCAAAGGAGTTCTGGTGTTTTGAGGTGTTCTTGTGTGACTTAATAGATTCCTGGGAGGTCTAAATCCATGCCAAAAAAAGGTATTTTTCTCTTGTTGATGAAAATAAATTCTGCAGAGTTGGATGTTTGGAAAATTGAAATATAGAAGGCTAAAAGTCATGGCCATTATTTTGGAGAGTCTAAAAAGGACACATAGTTGAACCATGGCCCTCAAGAACACCAGGGACTGAGTGACTCTGGGCAAATCACTGGCTATACCATTCTGGGGAAAAGTGACAGGGACAAAACTTTCCAGTGCATGAATTTATTATCCTGACCAAGCATTGGAGTTTAAGTTTGCACAACCCTAGGCAGAGAAAGCTTATAAATTCCATTGAGGAAATATATTTTGTACTTACCACATGCTAGATGCCGTGCTAGCCTCTCTATAAAACATAAGTAACTATTTTATTTCTCAAAACAACTTTGTAAAACACTTATTTTATTCCAATTTTACAGATGAGGTAAAGATATTAAGAAAGGTGAATAACTTGACCAGGATAAATGTTTCTATAGTGAGTCATTGAGCCAGGATTTGAACTCACATCTGCCTATTCTTGTATCATAAAACAGAAGCAAAACAAAGTGGAGAAACTTCAGGCAAGTGGCTGAATGAAGGCCTATGAAAGAATAAAGATATTGAGGAAACCAATTGCCATGCGGTCATTAAAAAAAAAAAAAGACAGAGAATGGGTACAGAGCATAGTAGCAAAATATATAGCCAATAGTTTGTGACATTGGAGTCATCTCTTTGGCATAAGAATATGATAGGCTTTCTGGCAGAAAATGGAATGGCATATATGTGGCATCTAAAAATGTCAAAGTCATGGAAGGAGAAGAATAGAATGGTGATTACCAGGGCCTGGGAGTTTGGGTGGGATTGGGGATTGTTGGACAAAGGATACAAAATTTTGGTTAAACGAGGAATAATCTTAAGAGATCTATTGTACAACGTGGTGACTATAGTTAATTACAGTGTGTTGTATACTTGAAAAGTGCTAAGAGGGTAGATTTTAAATATTCTCATTACAAATGAATGATAAATATGTGAAATATGAATATGTTAATAAGGTTATTTATCTATTCCACAATGTATACATATTTTAAAACATCACATTGTACCTCACAAATATACACAATTTTTATTTGTAAATTAAAAATAAAATGAAGAAAAACAAGAAAGAAAGATAATGGAATGTGGTACCATTTTTGAGACCAGAGTTAGCTATGGGAGCCTCAGAAGTGTGTTCTTTTAAATGGAAATGCTTTCAAATTTCTGATACTAGCTGAGCTTGCCAGCATTGCACAAAAAAATCATTAACCATTGTTCAAGTAAATATGTCTCTGCCCACACTGACCTTGAAGTAGATTATACAAAAATGCTCATGGGTGCAGAGGGGCAGCTTGAGTGTATTGTAGCCCTGCCTTTTCATCTGCTTTTGTGATTTTTCATTTGGAGGTCATATTTGACAGAATTTTTACACTTTTGTTGTTTGTTTTGTTTTGTTTGGAGTCTAACGTATGCCTACTTAACAGCACGCACATAGGTCTCTGGTACCAAGTTGCACCTGCTCTGAGGGATCATTGACTGTTCATTTTAGGGGCTTCCCTGGATGAAAGCCTTATAGTCTCTGCTTATAAAGTTTAGATCACTTCAAACATTCCTTTTGAAACATTCCTTCAAAATTTGGTGAAAATCTGACTAGTATTCCTTTATGTGTACAGATTTTTCTTGAATCAGTTCCCCTTTGCCATTCCTTAGTATTCAGTAAGGTTCTGCACGTTTGAAATCCTGATGGTATAGGAATAAGGAGAATGAAAAGAAGATGGTCTGACCCAAACTTATACAAGCAATTTAACAGCAGACATCAGCTAAATTTGAAAGGTGAGGATAGCAAAGGAGGAGCAAACTTGGGCGACAGAATCAGGGCTGTTCAGTCTGCTTTCACCATGAAGCTCCTCCTTCTGGCACCAATACCTTGGGGTCCTTGATTTTATTTCAGTAAGGAAAGCAATCCCTTGAGCAGAAAACAAGACTTAGCTGAAAGTACGGCAATCAAGATACCTGTTTCTCAACATGCACACAAAATTGCCCTCATTTGAGAATTGGGTAAATATTACACTCCAAGGGTCAAGTAGGCCTTGGGAAGCCTCCAATCCAACAACAAGATGATATTTTCTCTTACTGCTCAGTGAATCAGCTGATTATATTGTTTAAAGAAAATTGCTCTCTGAAGGCTAGCAAAAAAGTGACAAATGTGAAAAAAGGAAGAACCTCACGGAGAGCTAGTTCTTAGGGTCCAGTTTCCCTTCAATGTCTTTCAGTAGGTGAGTTCATCATGTTCTTTGCTGAGACCAAGGATTAGGGGTGGACACCCAATGTAAAAAAAAAAAAAAAAAGAGAGAGGAAAGATCTCAGATCTACCAGACAAAATAATCACTCTATTTCTCTTTGGGGCTGCTTTTAAATATTCTTGAAAAGTCAATGCTTTTCCTCTCTGCATATACATTTAGGCATAACACTTTTGTTACCACAGTCATCTACACCCATCTTTTCTGCTAGAGTGTTGCCTTGTTGACATCAGCAACAGCTTTGTGTTCACTTTTGCAATCAGAGGCACTTAAATGCCTATCGAGTTGAATTGTAAATAGAATCCCATCTCCCTCCTCAAGCAGAGATCTTTTAAAATATTCCTCAAATATCATCTTATGACAAATATTCCAAACATTCCTGGTAGCAGGAAATTCACTGGCTTATAAAACATTCTACTTTGTACTTCAGGAGTCAAAAAAGAAAAGACAAATTTACTTGTCCATTTCTGCTTTTGACTAAGATGTCTCAGGTTACGTTGAGGTGTATGAAGCCCTTGAACCTTTGGTATTTTTTGAAGAGTCCACTCTAGAGTAAAAATTGTTCAATATGTACCAAAAGAACATTGTTTTCCCAGAATCCATTTATTTCCTCTGACACATACACCAGGGGAAACTGCTCCTGGCTTGGAGAACTCCTCCAAACCAGAGATGAATATACAGCATGACACTCCAGTGTCTTCTCAGTTAGGCATGGAGATAGCAGGAAGCTCAACCTCCAGCTTTGATAATCAGCCTCCTATTCCTCTTCCTCCTTTTTTTCTGCTTCCATCATTCCCATTATCTGTGCTGCAATCCATCTCCTTCTTTTCCCCTTCCCTACTTCTCTTTTGTCCATCTCTGTGTATAGAATCCCTTGAATGTAGAGGAGAGAATGGGGTTGTGTGACCCCTCACTATAAACATCATGGAGAAGGACCTGCAGGTGGTATCTGAGGCAGCCCAGGGACTTAGGAGACCTGCATTTAGAAAATGTGTCACTGATAAGAAACTTCCACAGACAGTCTTAACAAGTAAAGTGTTCTTGGGAAGATGAGAGTGAAATTGGAAAAGAGTAAGCTTGCCTCTTTCTTTACTACTAGAGAGACCTAAATTCAGGTGTACTTGGAGGAAACTCTCAAGCTGCTTCTATCAGCATTGTCAGTTTTGTAAAGTATTTGTAAACTGTAAGCAGCTCTGACAGCCACATTTCCCAGGCACTACTCAGGAAACTTCATCCTTAAACTATTGATGAATAGAAGATTAAATTTTAATTCTCTGTCAATTGAAACTTGCTAATTAAAATCCATGTCCTTTATCTTGGAGACCTTTGAAAAACAGAGTAGAGAAGCTTGTTTAGAGATAAAATAACTATCACCTGGCTGGAAGCTTTTGTGTCTAAGATGCTGTGAATGTTAGTTTCCTATCAATTCAGACTTGCAAGAAAATCAGCAGGTTTTCCACTCTTCTTGTATCAGTCTTTATACAGCATCCTCCCAGTTCTGTTCTTCCTTCTTACTTTCACCAGGCTCCTCATGATCTTGTTTCTGGTGAAATCAAGCCAAAACCAAGGGCAGCTTTGAAGATAGAACAAGGAATAGAGCTTCATAGGACAGAATCACTTTTTCTTTCAGTTTGTTTCCAGTGTGTAGATGTATTTACTGTATTGCTGTTCTCTTGTGTACTACTCCAAAGAAAGCCATTGATGTCTTCTTTAGCATTAAAATTATAATGGTATTCAGTATACCTCCCCATCTACCTGTTAGGGGAGGTAATAGGTGGTGTCTTCAATATTTATGCTTTAAGATATAGCAGACACTATTAGTGTACTGCTTATATGCCCTTCCCCGCCCCCCATTCCTATGCCCACCAATGGCTTTTTAATGTAAGGTCCTGTGGTTGGAGAGTAAGGGCAGAAAAGGGCCTTAACCAGTAACAGGAAATTGGTAGATGAATATCCCAGTCTCCTCAATCTCCAGGTGAGATAGCTCTGAGGCACTCCTATAGTATGTCCTAGGTATTCCCAGTAGGATGGAGCCCCACTTCTCACAATGGTATTCTGCTTATCAGTGTACTTTACACTGGCTTTTTCCCTTCCCTATCTCCCTGCCCACCTCCTCTATGGTCCTTTTATGATCACCTTTCAAATAAACTACTTGCACTAAAATCTTAGTCTCATGGTCTGCTTTTGGGCAATAAAAATTAAGCTACACACAGAGAGAATGCATTTTAATTTTTGAACGTGAAAATCTATGGTGTCACTGAAAATGGTAGAAAAGTCTGTATAGTTTAGAAAATTAGAAAGTTATTATGAAATTTGACCACTGACTATGCTCTAAGCTATACTTTACGATTTCAGCTTTACATTCTCAGCAAAATCAATCTTGTTTAGTCATTCATTAAAATTTTTTTCTGAGCTTTGGTATAAAATGCATTAATGCAAATTGCTATGAGGATATCAGTGAGTGTAATATCTTTTTCTATTTGTAAGAATATTAGATTGTACTTTTGAGGAGAATGAGAACATTCATTACAAAGTTAAATGATAATAGATAAAATAATATACAGAAATGCCAAGGAGTAAATGGTGAAATGTAATGTGAAAATAGAGACTATATATATCGTAGGAGTCCAGTGAAGTCATGGATATAGAAAGTTTTCTGGAAAAATCATGGGCAAGGAACCATAGTGTGGGTACAGAAAGTTTTGCAGGTGCAGAAAGGGAAAGGTGTGCATGTTTAGCATTTGGGTCTGACTGAAATGGAAGATTCTTTTAGGGGAGAAGAGAAGTTAAAAATGTGTATGTACATGTATTGGACCAAGGTTAAGAAGATTATAAATGTCATACTAAGAAGTTTGGGAAGTGAGTATTATCTTTCTTTGTTGTTGGGTTTTAAACACAGTAATAGCATTCATTTATTTCACTCATCCATTCATTAACCATACTGAGCTTCTCCTCTATTTAAAGGCATACATTAGATTTTGTTACTTGGTGAAAAAAGAGGAAGGGAAAGAAGAAAAGGATGACTGAAAACTTGTATGATTGAGAAGTTAGGAAAGTTAGAAAGGAGAATTGAGTTGTTCCGTTTTAGATAAATTATGTATTTATTTATTTGCTAACTTTTCCAAAAAGAGTTAAGGCAGGCTACATGCAACCAGTATGCTAGTTCTATATGATTTTACAATACAAGAGGTATTTTGTAAGATTTATTTTGCTCTCTAATTCTATCAATTTTCTTAGTTACTTTTGGAAAACCTAATTGGCACCAATTTCCGAGGCATTTTTCAGAGGATTGCCATATTGGCTAGATGCCAGTTTGGGATGTGGGAAGAAAGATGGCTTCAGCCCAAGTAAATCTGCCTTGAGCTTGGCCTCAGACATCTCCTATTCAAGAGCAGGTGGCTTTTTCATCCTTCTCAGCATGCTGAAGTCAACTGGGTTTCTGGTTTGTATCAACTCTGCAGGATCCAGGAATGATGAGAGAGATGGGGTTCAGGTCCCAGTCAAGAGCATCTTGTCAGGTGCATTGATTTCACAACACCTTCTATGTCTGTTTTGGTCCTAGAGATCAGGGAAAAATTACAGCCTATGTCTTAACTCTTTATGGCGTTCAAGAGCTGTTATGAGGCTTTCAGTTACAGCTGCACCAGAGCCTGAGAATAGGCTTCTCTCTTTCCTCCTTCTTTGTCCCCCATAATTTTGGTCTATGAATGATTGGTGGCATTTGTACTGTTATATTGCATGTCAGCCAACAATAGCCAGAATGCTTCTAAATCTGAATTTAATTTATTCACAGCACAGCATGTAACCAGATGATGATGGCAAGTTAATGGCCTTTGCCTTAATGAGATAACTGTTTGCCTCCCAGGTTTGAAGGTTTAAGCTAGTTTTATTTGTCAGCCTTACCTAAGCAGATACAGGAAGAAATTGTAACCTTATGCCAACATATTATCCATTCTATTTGCAGAGAGGGATAGCTGTAATGGCTTCCTCCTCCTGCTCTGTTCTTTGGGCCATTTTAAGGCCTCCGTCCCAATCTTGGCAATTAAATGCAATATCCTCTGGGGCTCACACATGTGATTTAGATGAAGAGGCTATTCAAGGTGCCTGTACTCCATGGAGTCACATCTGAATTCCAATATGCTGCTATCAAACAGGGCCTGTGAGTGTACTTGTTCTGTCTCTCTGAACAACTCTCTCTCTCTCACCCTTCTGCCTCTTTTCCTTCCTTCCTTCTCTCTTTTAATCCCACATGATTTGATATTGAAAATAACATGAAAACCTAACATTTTCCAAAGAGAAATTGACAAGATGCTTGGTCTCTGCTCCTTAAATATCTTGGCCTTGTCTTTTTTTCTCTCAAATTATTTTTTTCATTTCATTTCAATTACCACTGAGTCTTTTACCCTGGCTAACAACCACCTCTTTCCTATCTGCCTTTCTGTTAACTTATTAATGCTAGCAATGAGTAAAAAAGGGCAACAACTCTATTAACATGACCAAATTGATCATAATCAGACATGAATCAGGAACTGGATAAGAGTTTTACAAGCACTAAAGGTTAATAGAACCATTCTCCAACCTATTTTCCAAGCCAACCTTCATGAGGCTTTCTGACCTCCACCCCCAGAAATACAGCTATTAGAGAAGAGTTTTGGCATGGGTGGAATGTAGGTGGATGTTATTTCTGAACATTAATAGCCTTTGCAGCTATTGAACAATTATTACAGCATCCCAATATGTAGCCCCAGCTAGGTTCAGTATAAAGCAATTATATAGTTAATTTAGCATTTGTCTAGAAGACGGGTATCTAAATTAAAAAGCTTGTTCAGTTGAAACTAGCACTTATGGCCACAGTGCAGATGTGATACGTCTCCCCAAAGCATCAACTCTATCCCAACGTTCATAGAAATAAAAAATGTTATCCGGGTGCACTGCCATACACCCCTGGGCTTCAAACACCCAGCAGAAAAAACTGTTCTATGACAGCTGAGCCTGGGTTCCAGGCTCACCACATGACTGAATGGCTCTGTTTGCATCTTCCCTTCTCCTTGAGTATCAGTTCCTTGTCTCCAAAGATGGGTATGATTTATTTCTTAGAGTTGCTTTGAAGACAATGTGAAATATAGACATGAAAATGAAAAAAAAAAAGAAACTAGCACTTATTCATTCCATGGGGATTTTTACATAGGCTACATTTGCCGGTATGAAACACCCATGTGAAGCTCTTTTTTGGAATTGACTAGTTGAGTCAGATCACAGCCCAATCAGTTTTAGAATGAACAGCCAGCTGGATTGAAGCCATGCTTTCCATTACTGGTTAATGGCTTTGGTATGAATGTGATTGGCCAATCCATTCTCCAAAGCCAAGGGTAGTTTAAAACAGCCTCTGGATGAAAATTCCCTGGTAGGAAGGAGCCAAGCAACAATACTCCTTATCTGCCCCTGCCCCACCAAACCCCAACCCTCACTATTCTCTCGTTGTTCTTTTTTTTTTTTTTTTTTTTTTTTTTTTTTTTTTTTTTTTGAGCAGTCTGGCTCCGTCGCCCAGACTGGAGTGCAGTGGCACACTGCAAGCTCCGCCTCCCGGGTTCACGCCATTCTCCTGCCTCAGCCTCCCAAGTAGCTGGGACTACAGGCGCCCGCCACTACGCCCAGCTAATTTTTTTGTATTTTTAGTAGACACGGGGTTTCACCATGTTAGCCAGGATAGTCTCGATCCCCTGACCTCGTGATTCGTCCGCCTCGGCCTCCCAAAGTGCTGGGATTACAGGCGTGAGCCACCGCGCCCGGCCTCGTTGTTCTTTTTTAAATTTAAATACTTACTGTTAACTTTTTGTTACTTTTTAATTAATTACTTGTCATGATTATTTAAGAAAACATAGGGACAATGTTTTGTGACCTTGGGCTGGGCAAATATTTTTTTAAATAAGACCTCAAAAGCACAGGCAACAGAAGCAAAAATAGGCAAATGTAACTACTTCGAAATTCCTGATTGTTCTGAATTGTAATTTTACCTTGTTCCCTCTTTCTCAAATATACTTTCTCTTGCATCTTACTTTTTGGAGACCTTATTTCATTGTTCTCTTCCTCAAAGAAAATTCTGATAATCCATTTCAGAGAGGGAGTTGTGGAAGTCTTATATCACTGATTTTCAAGCCTCTCTTCCTAGTGAGGAAAATTGGTGGCATAGTTGCCATATTTCCATAGGAGACTCATAGATGAGACAAATTCTTTACCTTCTGAATGCCCCACTTTTTGAAATACTGTCATGCTTTTGAGAATGATACTCGTTTTATTTGACTCACTGAGTAAAAGGTGGTACAATAAGTACATCCTAATCAGCATAATTTCTGATTTTGAAGCCAGGAAGATCTGACTTATGTGCTCTTCCTTAATGAGACACCCTGAGCACTGGACATAACAAATCGGTACTTGAAAATACTCTGTCACCAGGAATGATTCTCCACAATCCAATAAACCAGACTTGTTATGAATTCAGTTGGCAGGATCCTTAAAGTCACAAATCAAAATTGACTTTCTCCCTCGTTGACTTTGCTCAGCACTATAATATTAAAAAACAAGTTTCTCTTCAGGGCCATGGACTCTGATTCTCATCAATAGAGAATTATTTTTTCTGGAGCTGTGTTCAGAGAAAGCATGTCATATTTACACTTTGTGAATAGCTGTATATGTTGACAAAAGAGCATCTAATAAGCTCTTACTTTTACTTCAAGAATATAAACCAGTTATTTCCCTTCCTTACGTTTTAAAGTAGAATACCCCCAAAATATTCTAATAATTTATTGTCAACATGAACACTCATACTAATAGCAAACTATTATACAGAACTTACTATATGCTACCATAATCGAAAAGCCTCCCAGGTGCTAACAAAATAACTTAGGCACGGCTTTGCTATGAGTAATTTTCTTGTGTCTGCTTGCACAATTAGTGGGATTCAGCCTATGGTACCCATTTAAAGTGGGATTGGCCATTTGATAATGCATTTCTATTAACATCATTATCTGTAATTATGAAACTGCTGCTTAAAATGTGTCATCTTTTATTAATTCATGCATTATTAGCTTTCCAGCATGTATTGCAGCTTAACTGGCATTACAGGACCTGAATCATTTGTTTAAGTGCTGGGGACAAAATAAGAATTGGGATTATATTTCAGCAGGAGGAATTTAAATCAATTACAGATAAGTAGGTTGTTCTTGGCAGACAAAGTTGATGTTACTTCCCAGGTAGAAGATGTTGGCTGATGCTAGCTGAGGAGCACTGAATGAGCCCCTCTAGCCCAACCCAAAAATGTGACTCTGTGTGTTTATTCTGGTACTTGAAGTGCTATCATTATAATTTACTCCCTTTGATTCTAACTTTGCCATCCTCAGACAGAATTGATGATAATATTAACCCTCCTAAGAAAGCTTGAGGAATC
This sequence comes from Pan troglodytes, assembly GCF_028858775.2. Taxonomy (NCBI): domain Eukaryota; kingdom Metazoa; phylum Chordata; class Mammalia; order Primates; family Hominidae; genus Pan; species Pan troglodytes. The sequence goes on from NC_072402.2 coordinate 71,371,913, forward strand.
TTGGGGACAAGTGTCAACAAACCATAATCTGTGGGAGGCAACCAGGGTAAGACTAGGTAACATCATATTTAAAATACTAGACAAATAATAGAATGACTATTCTGTGAGAAATATGATTGTCACCACTGCTCACCCCTAATAAAGGCCACCAATTATAGGGTGAAATTTAATTAAAGATACTGGCCTAGAGGTGGGGAAAAAAACACCTGAGAAGAAAGTATATCCACAGATTGATTTGTGCTTCACTAATTTTCCCATTTAAAAGAATACTATTTTAACTATGAGAAAAGCAGAGTCCAACATTTACCATCAAAATAGCTCAGGGAAAGTATCTACATAGAGCAGGGTTAAAAGAAAAACTAAAAGGTACAAAACAGTATATACAGAATCTCAGACCAATTCGCTATTTTAAGTAAAATCACAGGCTGTCCTGGTGCTTATATTTAGGTATGGTCTGTCTGTACTTCACCCAGCCTGCCCTGAAATGCTTGTCAAAAAGGATAATCATTTTATTTTATCAACACATCCCAAGTTTCCTTAAAGGAAAGACTCAGTTCAGATTCTCTCCCTCAGACTGCTAACCACCTCTGCGTTCCTGCAAAAGGTCAGCACAGTCTCTCCGTCTTTTCACCCTCCATGCTCTGTCTCTCCTAATAATAATCATAGTAATAACAATATAATGGATGCTTACCAGGTCTCAGGTTTTGTAATGACTGATTACATGTTATATGTATATAGAAAATAATAACATGTTATTTCATTTATATCAACTAATATATATACAGTCATGTGTTGCTTAACGATGAGGAGATGTTCTGAGAAATACATCGTTAGGCAATTTCATTATGGTGTAAACGTCATGGAGTGTACTAACCTAGATGGTATGCCCACTACGCACCTAGGCTATGTGATATGGCATACATTGCACCGAACCTACAAACCTGTACTGAATGCTTCAAGTATTGAATGCTGTAGGCAGTTGTAACACAATGGTAAGTCTTTGGGTATCTAAACATAGTAAAGGTACAGTAAAAATATGGTATTATAATCTCATGTGACCATTGTGGTATGTGCAGTCTGTTGTTGATGGAATCGTTGTTGTGTAGTGCATGACTATTGGGTATATATGAATTATATACATATATAATTATATATATTATAATTATACAGCCTCTGGATATGTATAATTATATATATTATAATTATATATGTATACAATAATACATATATATGGACAAATATTAATGTGTGAAAATCCCTGCATCTCCTCCTTCTCCTTCTCTTCATATATTATAAGGAGAACTCTGTCTTTCCTGTCTTTATTTTTGTGACCTGGGTAAGTTGGAGTAAAGTCAAGGGAAGGACAGAAATAAACCATGACAAGTTGGTTGAGTCACACTGGAAAATATGGATAGAGGAAGAAGAACAAGGAAGACAAGAGTAATGCAATCAGATTTGATTTGAAGTGTTTGGGTGAGGGAAGGGATTTAGGGCTAGCTAATGAGACAGAAAAAGAAAACTTTACGGACTTTCCCCTGTGTGGTAAATGAAACTTTCCTTAGACATTGTTCTACCATCACAACACAATTTTTAACCTTGCTTAGTTTGCTTACTTTTGGATGTTGGAAAAGTTACTTCTCAATGTAAGTCTGCTAAGGTAAATCATAAAACACCTCAATAATGTCTTGTGATTTACACATTCATTATTTCATTTAATCCTTGTAATACTCCTCTGAGGTTGTCTTTTATTTTTCTCCCACTTTACAGGTAACAAAACTGTGGCTTAGAAATGTGGTGTTTGGGGCAGGTTAGCAGTACCCTGGTCTTAACATATGTTTATTATTACTTTAATGTGTATGATACATAAACTGTTGGGATACATTAACATTTCAGAAAATGTTAGTGAACTTCTTTGGCACTGAAAATTGTCCAATGAATTTGGAAGATTGTGGAATATTGTTAACTAAGTCACATGTGCATACTTTGTGTGTTTGCCTCCTTTTCAGATAAACACCTTCTGAGTTGTTTATTCATTGTTACATACAGATTTAGAAGGAGAATTCACTATTATCATGGCATAGAGAAGGCTTACTCTTTTTAATAAAAATTACCTTCTTCCCATATATGGGATGATTTAAATTGCAGCATAATCATCTGAATAACAGTCTAGAATCTTTTGCTGATCTCCATGTTCTTCAATGGACATCAACAATTAGGTTGACATAGTGGAGAATCTAAAATGGTCTGATACTGAAAATCTAAATTTTGCTTTTACAAACAGAGTTTTTAAAGAGAAGAATTTAATCCCAACGATTGAGACCTCTACAAAACTTAAACTTCATAAAGAGTTAAAATTTTTTCTGATGTTTAGAGATGATCAAAACAAGCATTTGTATCCCATGTGTGGAGACAATCTGGTTCTCCACATTTATCATAGATCATATTGTTATTTTCATTCTATAGGCAGGGGACACGAAATACACAAAGTTGGGATAATCCCTTTATGTTCACTTGGCAGAATTGAGTTTATCCCCAAGATGTTGTCTACTTTTCCTACAGGTCATATGTAAAACATGCAGTGACAAAATAATAAAAAAGCTACCTTAAAAGTGCATAGTGAGGTCCAACATATAGAAATCTACAGAATGAAGTGGTGGTTCGTGTGGGCAAATGCAGATGTTCTGGAGCAGTCTCTTGGATCCACCTTGTACTCCCTCCTGGAGGGAGGTTTCTTCAGGAGACTGTTTAGAGAAGCTTTCCCAGGTGAGAAACTAATTTTGGCCATAAAATGAGAAATTATCTTTCCATTAGAATGAGGAGAGGAGTAAAAATCTGAGCAGAACTAACGTATTCCCAATGCATTTCTTCTTTTCCGTGCAAAATGATCTTGAAAACTGTGGTGGAGAGGATGTCTTGTCTCTGTTAGAGTTGCATCTCATTTAGTATTGACATTGCATGAGTGCATCTTCTAAAGAAATTCTTTTCTGCATCTCTTGGCTGGTGTATCCTTTTTGCCAGGTATCCACTTCCTTTTCATTACAAGTCTTCTTAAGACTGTCTTTTCAGGTTTGCTGTCTTTTCAGGTTTGCTGTCTTTTCAGGTACCGAAAGCCCAGTTGAACTATCTTAAAGAAAAATGAAATGAATGAATGAATAGGCAAATGAACAGGATTTGGTGGCAAGATGTTGGAGAGTAGTTTATAAGGTTAGAGGAAGGACTGCAAGAACCAGAAAACTGATTCCGTGGGCCTGAAGTCCACTCTGTCTGTTTTTGTCTGCATTATACACTAACTTTCCGAGACTCCTAGGTAGCTCATTCTGATAGCCTGATCTCGTGGTTCTAAAAGTTCAAGAGAACATCCTTTCTGCCTTAGGTTAAAGTCACAACTGCACTTTTTGAAATAAACAAAATGGCCACAAGGTAAGGTATTCTTTGGTCCAGCTTGGGTCTTTTCATTCACCTGTGGGTTGGATGGAGAAAGAAATAACACGGTTATCGTGAGGTATAACAGGTTTCTAAAATGAAAAGAGTGATGTTATCAGAAAAGGGTCCAAATCAGAATCATAATAGCTAACACCCATAGAGTACTTATTATATGCCACACACTCCTCTGTGTACATATATACATAGACTGATAGAATCAGTAAGACAACTCTATAAGATAGATATTATTTTCTCTATTTTATGGATTCAAAAACTGAGCCATTAGAGATTATGTACTTTGCTGGGCCTGGCGGCTCACACCTGTAATCCCAGCACTTTGGGAGGCCAAGGCAGGTGGATCACCTGAGGTCAGGAGTTCAAGACCAGCCTGGCCAACATGGTGAAACCCCGTCTCTACTAAAAATACAAAAATTAGCCAGGCATGGTGGCAGGCACCTGTAATCCCAACTACTTGGGAGGCTGAGGCAGGAGAATCATTTGAACCCGGGAGGCAGAGGTTGCAGTGAGCCAAGATCGTGCCACTGCACTCCAGCCTGGGTGACACAGTGAGACTCTGACTAAAAAAAAAAAAAAAAAAATTGAGAGATTATGTAATTTGCTCAGAACTGTATAGCTAATAAGTAATGGAGCTAAGATCTGAACCCATGTGGTCTGGCTCCTGAATCTAGGGACTTATTCACTATACTCAACTACTCTATAAATGGCCATCATACAAGTCAGGCCCATGTTCCACCTGTGTGTGAATCCTTCCTCTTCTACCATTGTCCCAACTGACTTCTTTCCATTTCTAAAACTCACAGTCACTGACATCTAATTTAACACATTACTATTATTTTTCCCTTTTTATTCTGCAGATTCCACCTGCCCAATTAGCCTGAGAAAATACATGAAAATAGACAGTTGAATATAGTTCATCTGTGTCCCTGGAGAATCTAGTACTTGATAAGTGACCAATAATCAAGTCAACAGAATCTTGAGATATTGAATGTTTTAGATATTAGGTTTTAATATATGGGGGACTATCAGTTTTGGAGTCAGTTTCATTGCATATAACAGGAAAATATCCAAATAATAGTAACTTAAACAAGATGAATTTTTTCTCTCACCTAAAAGACATTTGGAAGAAGTTAGTCCAGAGCTGAAATGGTATATGATGTCTTCAGGAACCCAGGCTCCTATCTTTGGGCTTTGCAACTCTTAGAACTTGGAGACTATTCTCAAGGCCACCTCTTGGTTCAATATGACACCCGCATTCCAGACAACAGGGAGGGGAAAGGGTACTCCTCAATGGAGAAAAAAAAAAACATTTAAAAAGACTTCCTGAAAATCCCAAATAATACATAATACTTTGGCTTACATCTCATTGGATGGAACTTTTAAAATGGCTACTTCTGGCTGCATTGGGAAATGCAGTCTTTCATTTAGCACATTAATATGCCCTCCTAGAAGTCAAGGTTCTAGTACTAAGTTGGAAGGAGAAAAATAAATGTTGGATAGGCAAGTAGTAGGCTTTGCCACAGAGAGTAATGAAAATAATCTCTGTCAGTTTCTTCTTAGAAACCTTCTATTTTTTTATGGACAAATTTTCCATTCATGACCCATGCAGGAAATTAAAATGTGCTTTGGATGGTTCAGAGGAGGTGCAGGATACCTGGAGGACAGCTTGGTCTCCCTTCAATGGAAATGGAATATCAGGAAGTGTCCGTGAGCTCCACTGTAAACTACGACAGTGTTTGTTTGTTTTCACTTGCTTAGATTGCTAAAGACTGGGGCTCTCCTACATTAAAACAAACAACAGGTCTTGAAATTTACCTTGATAAATGTATTTTTATAGTCATAGGAAAAAATACATGTAAAGCTCTGCTTTCTTTAACTCTTTTCCATGGAGAGAAACATTTGGCTGTTCGCTTAGCTTTTTTATGCTCTGACTTTACTCAATATAGATAGTTTGTAAAGTTTTTTTTTTTCCCTAATGACAGGGTAAGGACTAAATAATAAGCTCCAAAGGACTAGATATTCTTGGATATTTCTAGAAGAGAGACTTTCACATGTTAGTGTTGTAGAAAAAAGTGGGTTCTTGTCACATGACAAGGAAAATTTAGGCACACAGACATATTGTAGGGTGATTAGGGCAGGGTTTATTGGGTGAAAAGGGAAAAAGGAAAGAGGAACTCTCAGCAAAGGGAGAGAGAAGCCCAGGCCACCACACAGGAACTGAAGAAGCCAGGCTTCTCTTCTCTGCAAATGGGGCAAACTTCCCCTGGTTCCACCCCATTCTCCCAGCGTGCAGGTGGGCATTATTCAGAGAGAACTAGTCGGGGAAAGGGCAGGCTTCATCCAGGGCCAGCAGTCCGGTTTTTCAGACTTCAGTCTATTTTAGGCTTGAAAGTGGGGTTTCGCAGGGGACGCTTGTCTGTCTCCTGTCTCTATCATTAGCATGTTATTCGTATTGCCTTTTCATCATTAACTAAGGAAAATTGATTAAAGTGCTAAAATAAGAAGCACAATACTTTTTCACTTAAAAGTGAGCAATTTAATTTTCTTCTCACATAAGTCTGTCGGGGCTGTTCTAAGTTGGTGGCAGTTTTTCTCTACTTAGGCATTCAGGGATTCAGTAACAATTTTGCTAGTGGTCACTTTTCCAAACAACTTAAGGCAGAACAAACCAAAGCCCAGGGATAGGAATTTTTTCCCAAGTAAGTGAGGAAGAAATTGCAGGCATTGCTTTTGTCATATTCCAATGATAAGCATTACACATGGCTCCGAGAGGGGCTGGGGAATGTACTATAGTCCATGTCCAGGAAGAAGGAAACCTGGATTTTGGTCAATAGCTAGCAGTATTTATCACATGTTGATGGACAGTAGTTAGCCTCCCTTTTTCCAGCCTCTGCACCTTATAATCCAATCTCTTCCATACCAAAGAGATCTGTAGAAAAAGTTAATTAGGTGATAACACTCTTTCAATCCAACCTCTCCAGTGGCTGCCCCAATGCTTGAATATCAAGTCCAGACTTTTTGCCAGTACGTACCAGACATGATATCTGTCTGACCTACGACTCTTCTTCAAACTCCTGTCTTTATTCTTGCACCAATGGGGTTCTGCCACACTGGCTTATTTGTATTTCTTGAACTTGCCAAGCTCCTTCCTACTTTAAAGTTTGTGAATTTGCTGTGTAATGGGTCTAGAAGAAAGAAAACTGAGATCCATTGCTCCTTCCTTTTCATCATTCTATTTGCTCCTCAAACATCACCTCTTCAAGAAGGTCTTCCCTCACCTCTTCCCACAACCACAAGTCACTATCACAGGGCTGCATTATTATAGTCTTTGTAAATACTTAATAGTTCCTGAAATTGCTGTATTTTATGCATTCACTTTCAGTGTTTACTTGCTAAATGTCTATCACCACGTATTTGAATGAAAGACCATTGTGGCCAGAGCTTCATCATTTTTCTCAAATCCATAGCCCTTTCCAGTGGGCCTGAAGTCTCAGTATTCCATCTCTCTGTTAGTTTCATGTATGATGTCTTGTCACTGTGTTTAGATTGTAAGCTCCCCAAAGACAGGTGTGATGTCTTCTGATTTACTCATATCTTTGCATTCCAACTAGAATAATTTTATTAAATAAAAGATAAAAGGAAATAAGTGCAGAGTCTTTAATGTGAGAATGGGCATGGGAGCTAACATTTCAATCACAAGTTCAGATTTTACATTGCTCTCCTCTCTAACCCCATGAGATTCTGTGACAGTCTTGCTCAGGTGAAGCTTAAGTAAAAGAGCTTTTAGAAAGAATGAAGGGGGTACTTTCATTTAAGTATATATGTTTTCCTTGACTATATTAAGTATCTAAAAGTATAGAATACATGAAATTAAATAACTGAACTTTAGTTGAATTCTATAGGTAAATTATTTTGGCTTTCAATACTTTTAAATTTTCTTTTGAAAAACCTATTCTGAAGTAGGTTTATATCTTTTGTCCAGTGGCCCATAGATGTGTGAAGTAGTTTTTGATTTCTTCAAGCTCTGGATTTGGCCCTTTACACACTGTTGTTGTGCACCTGCTAAGTGCTTAGTAGGTGGTGGTTTTGTTGCATTGAAAGACTTCAGGGCCACTTACCATGGTGGGAAGTATTGGAGGGCTGCAATAGTTGGAATTTCTTAGTAGAATGCCTGCTAATGCCATTACAAAGAGGTGCCTAATAAGAACTTTTCAAATGACTCAGCAATAGCAACAGCTAACATTTACTGAACATATTAAGTAGCAAACTCTGAACTAGTCTTGTGGGTGTAATATAACTATTTTCAACAGTATCTGCTTGGAGATCAGGCAACCAAGGCTTAGAGACATTAAGTAACTTGCAAATAATCACACAGCTAGTAAGAGGTGAATCCAGGATGTAAACCTAACTATGTTTTAGATTTCATTCTCTTAAGCAATGCTAACTTGCTTTGTATCAATACATATTTATAGGGATGGCATTCAGTGATACATAGCTTTAAAACTGCTATACTAGATAATTGCTAAGGTACTTTTAAGGGTTGACATTTATGAGTTGAACCACATGTAATATTCAACTCTGCATCAGACATTTAGTCAGAATAGATGCCTAACCCATCCAAATGTGGGTGGCCAGTATATCTCACCTGGTGTGTGCTTCTTAAATATCAGCCCAATTCCAACTTCTCTTTCAATATTTGTCCCTTCTCAGAGGATTCACTAATAACCTCTTACCCCCAACCAATGTGTTAGGGTTGAGTGGTATCCTCAGGGCAGGCCAGGCTGGCAGGTGCAGAGGCACTATTCAGTAGGTGGTATAGAGTGACTTCAAGGGCTATGAGGCCACAGAGGTTTCTATCTCAAATGATGCTGAATGGTGGGCCCTGTTTCTTTACAGGAGAAGGAGAAACTCCATTCTTTGCTAAACTCTGAAGAAGAAGCTTAACATCTTTAGTCTCCACAAATCTTGTTTTCTAAACATTATCTAGTGTTTCAAAACTTACTTTGCAACAGAACCATTATTTTTACCAAGGAATGCCTATTAGGTTTCCTCAGAATTAGTGTTTTGGGAAGTTCTATCAAATCCACCATGGCTTCTCCACCTGTTTTCCACTACCCCCATTCTTACCTATGAGGAAATTCAGAGTCAGAGAGGCCAGCAGACTTTTCCAAGATTGCTCAGGGCAAGAGCTGGGACTCAAACTCAAAACCTTTCCCATCTAGCCCAGTGCACTGTGCACCACATGCCTCTGCCCACAGCCCACAGCTGCCAGTGTCCATGTGGGTGGTGCTCCGTGAACCTCAGCTATCACACAATGCAGCCAGACACTAATCTTAGGTTTCAAGGGCAGGTTGACTTTTTTTTGCATACTCTGAGTTATCTAAGTATGTTTATCAGAAGATTACTTACAGAGCCAAAAGGGGAAAACAAATTTCCTCCACATGGGATTAGTAGTTATACAAATTGTGGTAGAACCATACAGTGGCCTCCACCATCTTCATAAAAATGATGACAGAGTTGTACACTTTTTGAATTGGAGAAATGCCCAGGGCATATTGAACAAGTGGTAAATGCAGGTTACAAAATAGTATTCTCACTACGATACCATTTAAAATCCTTTGTGCCTTTGTACACATAGATGCACATGTGTATGCAAAGAAAAATAGCTAAAATTCTATATGCTGAAATACTGATACTTGCTTTGAATGGTGACACTATATGTAATTTTAAAATTTTCTTCATGTTGCTTTTATACTACTGAAAATTTTTATGAGCGTGTGCTAGCATTAAAATTAAGGAGAACAAAAATTATATCCCTTTCCTTTCTGTCAATTCCAACCCTATCTCCTTTCTCCTGGTCCTCCACAATTTGTGCCTCCACAGTAATGCCAGCTCCAGGCACAAGCATAGCAGCCCTGTGAAAACAATCCCTCCCACCCCTACTCTCACCAGGCTCACTTGCACCCAAGTCTTATTCATGTGTTTCCCACTTTTCTACACAATGCCTGTCCCTTCCTTTCCAACATATTATCTCCATCCATCAAAATTCCTTCCATCTTTCAAGAACCCATTCCAAGCTTCCCCCTTTATAATTTATACCCCTAATGCTATTGAAATAATTCCACTGATTGTGCTCTTATTCTGCTTATACAAGATTTCATATTACAGGGTTGGATTCAGGGCTCCTATACCAATTGTGCCTTACAAAAAAGGCAAGTACCTGGGGTTGTGAGTACAGACTGAAATCCAGGCCTCAATCTAGTCACCAAGTGGAGCTCCATGAACCTCCCTAGCTAGGTCAGATCTTTCTGGTATTAGCCATCCTCCCAGTTGCAATTGTACATATTTAATGCTCATCTCCTCGCTTTCCAATGCAGAGAGAGAACAGGTTTGCTTTTGTTCACATCACATCCCCAGCACCTAGTACAGTATCTAGCACTCAGTATTCATTGAATGAATTAATAAATGAATGAGAGGTCAAGTGACTTGGCCAAAATCACACGCAGAAGTCAAACCCAGGGTGCTTTGTGATACAGCAACTTGGGTAGCAGCCAACAGGGCAAACTAGGATAAACAAAGATATATAGAAAAACCACAAGGATCCACAGTTATTGGCAAATAGCCCCCAGGATCTTTGTCAGCAGCTGTGTGGGCATTTCCTGCTTTTCCCCTGAACAGTGGGTTAGAAGTGAATGGCTCCTGCTGCTGAATGTGTTTGCAATGCCTGGGCCATCCCTGCTGAAAGTCTCCATCCCATTGGCTCCCATCAGGTGATATTACATCACAGCTATACAAGTAACCTGTGCTTTTTCCCTTCCCACCTGTAGGCTTTTGATGGAACAAGATTAGAGGAGGGGGAAAAATCATATCACTTCAAGGGAGAGGAGTCATTTTATGTTTTTGTTTCTGTGCGTTTAAAGAATCAATTCACAAGGTTTTAATGGATTACTTGATAGGGCAGCAGTTTTCTCTCCCTCCTGTGAGGGCGCTGTTTAGATCAGCTGAGATGAGCAAGGCTGCATCCATGCACTTTAATCATTCTTAGAATGAGCATTTTATTTCCTGATTTCTACTGTCATTTTTGTGAGTCAGTAATAGAAGAAACACTTTGGCACCAAGGGCTCAGGTCTCATTTCTCCTGTGCCTGAGCAAACATGGAAAAATCTATACAATTGCTCTCAGAGGTTACTGAGAAATTAATCTGGCTGCTTCCATCTTGGGATGGTGGAAAGGGGTGTTTAGGCAATGATTGAAGGAAATACTTTACAATAGGGAGGTTTAGGGGAGCCAATATCCATCTGTTCATGGCTTTTATTCTTCAGCACTTCTTAGGTACCTGGTGAATAGAAAAAAAAGGGGCAAGAGGGAAAGTCATAAATATCATTTAATGAACACTGATTGCATTTCACATTATGAGCACTAGGAACTTATTATCATAAAATCCTCAAACAGGAGATGAGGTTAGTGTCATTATTTTCACTTAGAGTGGAGGCTTTGAGGCTCAGAGAGGCTAAGACTTGCCCAAGGCTACCCAGTTGGTAAGTAACAGTCCAAATTCTCATCCTGGTCTGACTCCAGCAGATGAGTAGCCACAAAGGCAAGAAAGGCAGCTCGTGCCCTGAATGCTACTTCTGAGCTCCTCTGCCATGTGGTGGAGAAAGCTGGCCTCTGCACCGGCTAATTGAACAGAGCTCCAGGTGTGCAGCATTCTGACCTCACCAGCTCGCTGTTCCAGGACCTTGAAATTAAGGTCAAGTTCTTCGTGACATAAGAAACTGGTTCTGGGCCAAAAGAAAACAGCAGACAAGACAGACTGAGATGTGGACAGAGTGTATAGGCCCTTTTTGTCCTTTCCCAGGAAAAGAAAAGGTCCATCAGCCTATTCAACCTGTAAATAGGTCAGTTCAACGAACATATCCAGAAAACCTGTCAAGAATGGCTATTTATTTGAGGCAAAAGATTGGTTGACCTCACTTTTTTCTTTTATCTGTTAGTTGCATTATTAAATAAACAGAATGTTCTTGCTCCTATTTATTTACTCAGCAAATATCTCTTACACATTGATTGGCATGTTCCTCTGGGTGCTCAGGCATTACAACATGGTGCCCTTCCTCTTGGAAGCTGGCTCTCTTATGTGCTTTTCTCTGGCAGGTTGTACTTTGGAAAAGACAATTTTAACATAACTTTTAGGGAAGACATTAAAAGAATAACATGCAGTTTATCACTAAACTTTTTAAGACCCTATCAAATAAGGAATGAACAACCTCAATGCAGTACATCTTCTCCATCCCCCCATCCACTTTCATCCCCTTCTTACTTTCCTTTATCTGCTGAATAAACCCATGCTGGACAGCAGAAAAACAGTGATAGCCAAAGAAATACAGGGTTTTTAAAGCTTCGATAAACTTACCTGAATTTCACAAATAGTGCATTTAGAAAGAAGCTCGATTAGCACAAGTATGATAATTGCAATTTGTGCATTAAGCTTATTTTGAATTACGTAGTAGGGAGAGGGAGGACAGTAATATTATTCAAGATGGGAGGCTTCTTTAAGTCGTAATTTATCCTGGATTGTAAAGTCTATTTAAACAATTTCCCAGTATCTGAGGGCAAGAAACCAGAAAAAGCTGGGTCCCTTGTCGTGGACATTAGAGAGTTGGAAAAAGGCTCTCTTGTCTCCAAGATGGAAGGCCTCTCACCTCTGCTTGGTCTTCTGTCTCCTCCATTCTTCTCATTCCCTAACTAGTTTCTCCTACGTGGTCCTCTTGCTCAAGGTCCCACATGGCTGCCTGGGGCTCTTGTAGGTCCAGCAAACCTCATGGGCCTAGAACCCATCATGGACAAGTTGCAGGAGAATGGCTTGAAATTGGAGGTAATCACACCACCATTTCCCCTCCTACATTTCTAAAAATAAAGTATGATTTGAATTCTGAAATTAACTGTGTCTCACTTTAAAAACTTGTCTTGATTAGAGATTTATGAGTAATGGCTCAGCAAGACAGCCAGGTCAATGAGACCTCCCTCTGTGGGATTTAATGTAAAATACTCCACATTTAATCTGAAAACAATCAAATAAAACAGATAATTGGACTTGTTATGCTACTTTTATTTTTGAATGAAGAACAAAAAGGTGAAATATATATATACATAAGCAAACAGCTATATAATGTAATATCTAGTGAGTATTTTCCCTCCCAATTCATGCTGATAATTTCTAGAACCTGTCTGTGAAGTGATCCACTTTGGCATGAAAATGTAGGATAAATTCATCATGAAAGTGATTGTGTTGTATGAATAAATCTGTAACCTAACACAAAAGTCATCACTAAGTAATACATAAGAATGTGTAAGTCAAAATATCAAAAATTTTGTATACTTAGTGTGTCTTTTAACTTTGCAAACCCTTAGCATAACCTCTAATGTATATTCAGAGGAGTGTAAATTAAAAGCAAAGTCTCATTCCTATTCAAACCAGAGAATAGGCCAGTGGTTCTATCTATAACCACTTTTTAATTAAACAAAATTTTAAGCGATAATCCAAAATCTAGTGCTTTGAATTTAGAAACATCGACAGTTAGAGATAAAATCCCTCTATGGAAGGAGACTGATGAGGTCAGCCCAGAAAATTGGCATGGATCCTCTCTAACTCTGACGTTCTGTGCATCTGCTAGGTGATTTGTGCTCATTGTATAATAAGTTTCTCAGTAAAGAATTCCTTTCTCACATGTTTCCAAGACAATTTTGTCAAATACCCCATTAGAGGATGACCAATTGGTCAGCTCAAAGCTGGGAAAGAATACTTTTCCAAATTAGTTTGGTTAAGCAGCAGATGGAAACATTTTGATGGGTTGTGGGTACAGAAGTTTCAGGAATCAAATTCTCCTGTTTTTCCTTGTGTCTTTTCTATTTTCTTTATAATTGGCAATAACTTTTAAAGAATAATATTTATAATGTAAAATTTTTATTTCCCCCAAAAGCTTTTGAATAATTTATATCCTCAAATTATGCCAGCCCTAATTACTACTCTGACCCCTGGAAGGGATTCAGAAGAGAAACTAGGGAAGGACACTAAATAATAAGTTCCCTGGGCATGAGTGCTTACACTGGGTCACAGAATTCCTTTCCAGGTTTTTTAAGTTGATTCTGGACAGATGAAGGCCCAAGCAGAGAGGCAAGCGAAACTCCAACCATGCTTGTGAAGCATTTTGTATCTTTCCTAAATATTCTTGGCCTCATTAAGCCTTGATCTCAGAAGAAGATGTGGAAATTTTTGTTCCTTCAAGCTACACCTATTTTCAATAAATTGAATTAGTGCTGTTTCATATTTAACCCTGGAAAACTACAGACAGGTCAATTCTTTATGATTTTACTATTTTGGCTTTATAATCTAACCCTATCAGGGTTCCAAGCAATTATTCAGTTCCCCTTTTCTTGAACTCATTCCTCTCTCATGGAAAGCAAATTAATAAAATGTATGTATTTACTATATTTACATACAGTTATATAGCATTTTCTATATACTAGGAACTGTTAGAAGTGCTTTACAAATAAAACTCATTCAATTAATAACTACCCTGTGGGATAGGTGCTATTATTGTTACTATGATGGAGTTGACGCAACTAAGGCACAGAGAGGTTAAGCAACTTGTTCAAGCTTGCACATCTAGCAAGCAGCAAAGTAGGGTTCAAACTCAATTTGCCCTTTTGTTTTAGATCATTGGGAGATGCCTTGGTAACTCGGCATTAGGCTTCATCTTTGGCATTTGCTTTGCTCTGCTATATAAATAGGTGTTTCCAGGGGCATCAAGGTTGGTTAGAAGCTGAATATTTTTCTAAAAATATAATATTTTAATTGGTGCTAAATAAGAACACTAAACATAAGTTAAAACTATACCTTATCTGACTCTTCAAATGACCTATAGATTTTAAATTAGTTTGGGTGTGAATAGATGTTATCCCTTATAAAACTGTCTCAGATCCGAATTCCTACCTTCGTCATTCCTTTTTCTCTTTTTCCATCCTCCCTCCTTATCATATTTCTATATTTCTTTCTTTTTCTCTTTCAAGAGCACTCACTTCCTAAAGCATAGCATCCATTTCCAATAAACCAACTGTGCCTTTTTATTTGAAATCATATTAATACATATCCACATTCAAGATGATTTTGAACATGAATTCAGTGATGTAGAAATCCCAGTCCTATAAGACACAAATCCATAAGGTTTTCCTTAATTTGGCCTATAGTCCTGTTTAATCAATCTTTGCAACTCAATTGGATCAAGTACATTGCTAAGGTAATACAACATAACATTAATGTCTCTCTCTCTCTCTCCTCCGCCTTCTCTCCCTCCCTCCCCTGATTCCCCTCATAGCAGAGAATCTCCTGATACTGAATGTGCCCTTCCCCCATCCCGTAGCAGTGTTGTCTTTGTCCTATTCTGTTGAGTTTTCAGTCTCATCCATTTCTGACTTTATTGGAAGATCACTTTGTCCTTTGTAAGCAAACATTGGAATGAAACTGATCATGGAGCCATTGACTTCTCTTGGTGGTATAAATTTTCACTAAGTAACATCTCATTTTTGTTTTAGTGATTGACAATATGCTTAACCTGAGAGGATGGGTGATTTCTCCTTTGAGAGTTTAGTACTCCCAAAGTTTGGCTTCTTGGATACATCCTGGGCAGTATAAATATTGAGAAAACTTCCAGGAAGCAACACGTCTTCAAAATAGATGCCGTGTCTTCCAGTTCCTCCAAGTCAGTCCGTAGTCTGACTATTCCAGTATCTGGAAATAATCTGGACTCAAGGAGTCTTTGAAATATTCTATGGCTAAAACTGGCAGTTATTTTACCTCATCCCATTTATTTTACTGTGAAACTATTTTGTTAAACCACCTTTCCTCAGCATCTATTTGTTTTTTAACAGTGCATGAAGCGTCTCTAAAACATTTTCTCTGTGTGGAAAAATGCACTAAATGTTAATGAGGTGGAAATAGGGAAGATGAAGGGACTGATTTTAAAAGTTGAAAAAGGTTTTGAAAAATTTTAAGTTGGAGACTCCTGTGGTAAAACACTGTTAGTGTGCTAGGGCTGCCATAACAAAATAACAAAAACGGAGTGGCTTTAAAACAGAAATTTATTTCCTCACAATTCTGGAAGCTACAAGTCCAAGATCAGGGGGTTGGCTTGTTTTGTTTCTTCTGAGGCTTCTCTTCTTCGTTTGCAGACCTCTCTGTGTCCTCACGTGATCTTTTCTCTGTGTACATATGCCCCTGGTGTCTCTTTTTGTGTCCAAATTTCCTCTTCTTATAATGACAGATTGGATTAGGGCCCACCCTAAAAAAAAAAAAAGCTCATTTCAACTTAATCACCTCTTTAAAGACCCTATTCTGAGGTACTGGGGGTTAGGGCTTCAACATATGAATTTGAGGGGGAATACAATTCAGTATATAATAAGTACCAAGAGATACTGGTTGAAATAATATTTTTAATACATGTCTGAGCTTATAAGAAAGATAAAGAAATTCCTGTGTGCTAGAGGCAGAAAGGGATCTGAATGCCAGAGGAACTGGCTTTCATTTATGCCATGATAGTTGGGGTACAAGGTGTGGGGAGAGAGACAAAGTTTAGGTTTTAATGCCTTCCCAGGGTGACAGCACAAGTTGAGGGACTCAAAGAAGTCCCAAAGAAAGTGGGAAATGGGAACTGAGATCCCTCACTAGAGATGGGAAACTTAAAGGGTGGCTCCCCTAAGAGGGACTAAATGTATTCACCTGTTTTGGTAGAAATGCAAGGTGTTTGTTTCTGTTCTGATTTTGATTACATTAAAAATATGTTTCCCATGTGCCTTTGATGGTGTTGGGGCTCAAATTTATTCTTGCTAGTGGTGCTTCAATTGTAGGCTGAGAAATCACCATAAGAGTTGTTCCCATGTGAATGATACTTGTGGAGTGAATGGAAGAAGGAAATGTCACACTGTTTGGAAGCGACAGTTCAACCACCCAGAGTCTGGCAGAAAAGGAAGTCAAGATTTCCTTAAAAGCAATGCTTGCTTAAAATGACCTCCCAGCAAAAAGTTCCAGAACATATGTGGAAACTATGTTCTGTGAATATTAGGCAGCAGACTGATAAGTCTGCTAGAACATTAGCAACCACAAAACTTGAATTAATAGATAAAACATCTAATACAGACATTCACATAAGTGTACATAAAATTATTAAGGAGAGTAAAATAATGTTTAGAAGCCAAAGGAAAGAGTAAAGTGTCACTTGAAAGGATAAAGAAAATACTAAAAATATTTTTTGAAACTTCTATATATGCAAGTCTTCTTCACTGAATTTAAAATACAGTGGACTGGGTAAATAGCAGATTAGACACAGTTGAAGGAATTTAATGAACTAGAAAACAGAGCTGAGAAAACTAACCAGACTAACTCTGAGGGAAAGGGATGGAATACAAACTAGAGGATAAGAGTCATGAGTAGAGCTAATAGGATTTGCAAGAAAGAAACAGAAGATAGGGAGTGGGAAATATTGAAAGAAATCATGTCTGAAAATTTTCCAGATTTAATTAGCAACATGAATTGTCATATTGAATAACTCCCATGGACACTGAGAAAGAAAACAAAAAATAAATCCACATGGAAACATTGTAGTGTAATTGCAAATCAGCAAAGGGAAAAGTCTTAATAGCAACAAGAAAGGAGAGATTGATAATTTATAAAGAATAAAATCAATTAGCAGAATTCTCAAAATCATTAGTGATCAGAAAAGAGTAAAATATACCTGTGAAATACTGATACCAATAATAGTCATTCTAGAATTCTCTATTTAGATAGATTATTATTAAATGAGCACAAAATATAGACATTTTCAGAAAAAAATAAAAACTGAGAGAACTGATCACTCAGCAATCCTCATCAAATAAACTACCTTAAAAAGAAGAAAACTAAGAAGGAATGGGATGCAAGAAGTAATGGTAAGCAAATGAATTAATAAATATGTATGTAAATCTAAATGAATATGAACTGTAAAGCTTGATAATTCATTTGGGCAGAGAATTAAAAGCAAAGTAGAAATAAAATTCCAGACAATAATAACATGGCAGTGGAAAGGGATAATTATTTTAATAATATCATTATGTTTTTCAAGAAAAGGGTAAAACATTATATTTAGACTGTCAAACTAAGTAGCTTTGTTAACATATGAAGGATAAAGACTAAAAATAGAACTAGAATTTATACCTTCCCAAGCCACTAGAATTAAAAAAGAGAAATAAAGCAGGCATGATTAATACAGAAGTAGGCAGAAAAGAATAAAATAAGAAAGAAAAACATATGGCAATTGGAAAGCATAAATGAGATGGTAAGAATAAATTCAAATTCATTGATATAATTAATATAAACAAATTAAAATACAATTAAGAAACAACTCTATTAAAATAAATGAGCCAAAGGCCTTAACCCACCCCTCACCAAAGAAACTATACAGATGAAAAATAAGCATATGAAAAGATGCTCCACATCATAAGTCAGAAAAATGTAAACTAAAACAACAATGAGATACCACTACATACCTATTAGAATGACCCAAATCCAGAACACTGACAATACCAAATATTGAAGATGTGGAGCAACAGGAGCTCTCATTCATTGCTCGTGGGAATGTAAAATGGAACAGCCACTTTGAAGGACAGCTGGGCAGTTTCTCCCAAAACTAAGCATACTCTTATCATACAATCCAGCAATCACATTCCTCGGCATTTACCCAAAGATATTGAAAACTTATGTCTACACGAAAACCTGCACATGGATGTTTATAGCAGCTTTATTCGTAGTTGTCCAAACTTGGAAGCAACAAAGTAAACTGTGGTACATCCAGACAATAAAATATTATTCAGTGCTAAAAAGAAATGAGCTATCAAGCTATGAAAACACATCGAAGAAACTTAGATGCATATTACTAAGGGAAAGAAGCCGGTACAAAAAGCCTCCATACTTTTTAATTCCAACTATGTGACATTCTAAAAACGACAAAATTATAAAAACAGTAAAAAGATCAGTGTTGGCCAGGGCTTAGAAAGGAGAAACGGATGAATAGACAGAGCACAGAGGATTTTTAGGGCAGTAAAACTACTCTGTATGATACTATAGTGGTAGATAAATGTCATTATACATTTGTCCAAACCCATAGAATGTATAATACAAAGAGAAAATGCTAATGTGAACTATGGACTTTGGGTGATAATAAGGTGTCAATACAGGTTCATCACTTGTAACAAATGTGTCACTCTGGTGGGGATATTGATAATAGGAAAGAGTGTGCATGTACTGGGGAAGCAGGTGTATGGGAAATCTGTGCACCTTATGCTTAATTTTCCTGGAAACTTAAAACTGTTCTGAAAGTCTATTCCAGAAAGAAAAAAAAAGACAAGAGACAGATTCACTTTTATATTATATGAGACACACTGGAGTCATAAAAACACAAAAAGTTTGAAAGTAAAGGGAGGGAAAGATATACTAAGTAAATACTAACAGAAATTTGGTGTGGTTATATTAATATCACACAAACTGTGATGCAAAAAGCATTATAACAAGAGAAAGATGATTACTATACAATGATTAAAAGAAAGATTTACCAAGTATTTAATAGCTCTAAGAACTCCAAAGCTGCATACAACCACCAAAATAGCCCCAAAATATATAAAGTAAAAGCTTATTGCATTTTAATAACTAAATCCACAATTTTAGTTGAGAACTATTTCTACCTTAATTCTCATATTGTGTGCTAGATCATAAAGTTAGAAAATTAGTAAGGGTATGTATGATTTGACAAGACAATAAACAAGCTTGATGATAATATAGAATACAAAATCCTGCTTCCCCAAATCAAGACACTCATTTTTCTCAAAACACTTGAAGCATATTTAAATATTGATTGCATGTTATGTCACATAGCAAATCTCAACAAATACTAAGTAACACATATTATACACAACAAATTCCTTATTTATAATGTGAAAAAATAGAATAAAATACAGAAAAATAAAAATGAAGGAAGTCAAAAATTGCAATATTTCTTGCATCAAAGAAAAAGTAATGGACAGTAAAAGTAGATATCGAAACATGTGTGATGAAACTAAACTGGTTCTTAGAGTGAAATTCACAACCTATTTTTTTTTTTTTTTTGAAATGGAGTTTTGCTCTTGTTGCCTAGGCTGGAGTGCAGTGGCACGATCTCGGCTCACCACAACCTCCGCCTCCCAGGTTCAAGCAATTCTCCTGCCCCAGCCTCCCGAGTAGCTGGGATTACAGGCATGCACCACCACGCCCGGCTAATTTTGTATTTTTAGTAGAGACGGGGTTTCTCCATGTTGAGGCTGGTCTCGAACTCCTGAGCTCAGGTGATCTGCCCGCCTCGGCCTCTCAAAGTGCTGGGATTACAGGCGTGAGCCACCGCACCCAGCCAGAAATTCACAACCTTTTATGTATATATTAGAAAAGAAAAATATATAAAGTAATAATATAATCATCTAACCCAAAAGTTAGAAAAATAAAAAGGAAATTAAACCCATATATTGGCTATTGTGAATAGTTGCTGGGGGCTGGGGGAAGGGGAATGGAGAGATGTTGGTCAAAGGGTAGAAAGTTTGAATTTTGCAAGACAAATAATTTCTGGAGATCTAATGTATAGCAGTGTGACTATAGTTAACATACTATATTGTATATTTGAAAAGTGCTTGAAGAGTTGGTCTTAAGTATTCTCACAAAACACATACAAAAGAAAGATAATGGTAACTATGTGAGGTGATGGGTATTTTAATTAGTTTGTGATTATTTCACAATGTATCAAAACATCAAGTTGTACACCTTAAATATATACAGTTTTTATTTTTCAAATATATCTCAACAAAGGTAGGGAAAGATCAAAACTCAATAAAGGAGAAAAAAATGGTGAGAGCAAAAATGGATCCAGGCTGGTCTCAAACTCCTGACCTCAGGTGATCCGTCCACCTTGGCCTCCCAAAGTGCTGGGATTACAGGCGTGATCCACCATGCCCGGCCAGAAATTCACAACCTTTTATGTATACATTAGAAAAGAAAAATATATAAAGTAATAATATAATCATCTGATACAAATCAAATCAGAAAATATGGAGTCAACAAAATTAAAATCTATTTCTTCTAATAAAATAGACTAATCTGTGGAAAAACTGATGAAAAAAGGAGAATATAAAAATAATCATTCTAGAAATGAAGGCCATAACTATTGATGCAGCAGAATTTTATGAGAATTCCATGAACTACTTTGTGGCAATATACTTGAAAAACTTAATATTTTTAAAAAATAGAACTTAACTGAGAATGACTCAACTAGAAGCAGAAAATTCAAAAGCCTTATAATAATTAAGCATAAAAAAACTTTATTCTAACCACAAAACACAGCATTTAGACCAAAGTATATTTCCAGCATGATCTACCAAACCATCAAAGAACGTATAACCCATTTTTCATATAAACTGTTCTGGGAGAAGATAAAAATAAAATAATAAATCAAAGTCAGATAGGGCTTCTGCGAAGAATGCAAGAACAGTTTAAAATTAGAATATCTATTAATGTTACTTACCATATTAACAGATAAAAAAAGAAAAAATAATTTGATCACCTCACAAATATAGGAAAGGCATTTGATAATATTCAACACCCATTCATAATTTTTTTAAAAATTAATACTTTTTAGAAAATTAAGAATAGAAGAGAGATTCCTTAAGCTGATAAAGTATATCTATCAACTACCTAACCTAGTATTCTATTTCACAATGAAAAGGACTCTCTAAATTCACAAAGAAGGCAAAGATGCCTGTTATTATTACTGCTATTTAGCACTGGGTTGGAGGACCAGCTAGTACAGTATCAAAAAAAGCAAAAGAAAAACACACATACTGGAAAAAAAATGCCACTTTTATAGCAAACCAAGTAAAAGATACCTGGAAATAAATCTGACAAAAGGAGCATAGGAACTTTTTAGATAAATGTGTAAAACTTTATTGAAGACTCTTTAAAAGAAGATCTGAGGAAATAAAGAGAAATATAATGTTGGAAGGTGGGAGGAGTCAATATCATAAAGATGACAATTGTCTCGCAATTTTTCTATCAATTAATGCAATCCTAACAAATTTTTCAATTTTTTAATATATCTGATTAATATAGTATAAAATTCAAATGAAAGCATGAAACTCCAAGATTGGCCAAGGCAATTTGGACTAAGGTAGTAAAAAGGAAGGATGAGACCCATCCTACCCAGATATGAAAAGATGGTGGTTGATAAATTTCCCAAGGCTACAGAGCCTTGTAAAAGTCAAAGCTAAGATTAAACCCTGGTTCATATTGCTGCCAAGTCCACATTCTTACCTCCACATTATGCTCCTCAAGGAGATTTCAGTCATGTTTTGAAGCCATTTCCAGGATTGATAAAACGGAGAAGGTGTATGTGAAAAAACAGTCAGGGATAAGGAAGTTATTTATAGGAAAGAGCAAGCTGATTAATTTGGCTGTAGGTGAGTAATAATTCAGAAATATGGAGTTCCAATAGCCCTTTACAATAATATATACTTTCTATTGTCTATAAAGACTAAGAATAAAGATAAAAATACAGTAAGTGTGTTTAAATTAATACATATGTAAGTAACTCTTAAAGGTAGGTTGATATCTTCCTATGCATTAGAAATATATATATATGGAAATACCTAGGTTGTTTATATTTCTGAGTGATATCGAGAATTATAGTAAATATATGAAGAAAAGCATGTTGTTACATAATGCTTGTTTTATTAACGGGTAACCAGGACTTGGAATCTCACTGCTTTGTCACCTAAAAAAATTTCTTAGTTGACTTATGTTTGAATATTCTTTCAAATCAGCTGAAATTAAAATGTGCGTATATTTAAGCTTTCCATTCATCTAGATTCTACCAAAGAGTTTTTTTGTTTTGTTTTGTTTTGTTTTTTTGAGACGGAGTCTCGCTCTTTCGCCCAGGCCTGACTGCAGTAGCGCTATCTCGGCTCACTGCAAGCTTCGCCTCTCGGGTTCACGCCATTCTCCTGCCTCAGCCTCCCGAGTAGCTGGGACTACAGGCCCCCGCCACCGCGCCCGGCTAATTTTTTGTATTTTTAGTAGAGACGGGGTTTCACCGTGTTAGCCAGGATGGTCTCGATATCCTGACCTTGTGATCCGCCCGCCTCGGCCTCCCAAAGTGCTGGGATTACAGGCGTGAGCCACCGCGCCCAGCTCCAAAGAGTATTTTTTAAGGATCCGCTAAACATCTAACGGAATAATACTCTATAGACTATTATAAGAAATATAATTCACGGACCCTACCTACCCTCAAATTACTTATATATTAGAGCAATATGGTCCAGAAGACAATTAAAAAAGAATTAGGGATTGAATAATGTATAGTTGATAATAAATTTTATAAAACTGTTGCACAAACAGAAATATGACTCAGTGAGAATTTAATACACTCTGTTTTGATATTTGGATATTATGCTTAATATTATCCTAAAATATGCCTAACATTTTATATTAGGCATATCTTTCCATTTTTATGTTACTGGAAAATAACTTCTTTAGGGCTTGAGAGATCAGATATTATCACTGGAATGATGTTCCCTTTACCTTAGGAGAGTAAAAGGATATCAGGGATCTACTTGTGGGTAAGATTCCACTGAAAGAATGCAGGAAATGCAGGGGAAAAGTATCCCTGAGTATTAATAAATAGTAGCATTTTATTATCTGTAGCCTCACATAATGGAGTTATATGGTCACATGATTGCAGAGAGAAGCTGCCCAGAATTAGCGTAGTGACGACAACCAAGAACTTGCAGACAATGCAAAGGTGATGTGACAAAGTTAGGGATGGAGGAAAGACTAAAAATGCTGACATAATGCCATTTTGTACCTGTGTTTCATGTCCTGGCTTATTGTATGCAATTATCCTGCCATGCAAAGATAAATTCTCTCTGCAAGCATTGGAGGTGCCACTCACTTGTCACTGAGAAGCAGAAGAAATTAAGACTGCTAAGCATGGCAGATTTGGCAGAAGCACAGTCTGAGAGATGTAACATGTTTTCTAGCTAAGAGGGGAAGGGGTTTGGAGGTAGATCCTGACAGTTTGATTCCTTTGCATCTTTCATGTCACTGTTACATTCCTAAAAGAAAACGTGATTATTATAATCTTGTTTCATGCAGCATCTAAAGTTGGTTGTTTTGGAGGGATGAGGAACACTGAATTTATGCCACTAGAGATCATGGGTTTTTGCCTAGCTTGGACTAGGATTTCTATAATAACTGTGACTCCAAAAGATGTGCATTTCTGGGCTGAGGAAAAGTTAAACGAGCACAATAGATTCATTTCAAATAAGACCAATTTAATGACATGTATCAGTTTTCTTCTATTCCCTTTTGTTTTACTCTCTAGTTAATATATATTTAGGAGTTCTTTCTTGTTCTGTGGGTGGGATATAGACGTAAAAGTAGTCCATTTAAAAGCTCATAGATGAGATACTTGATATAGGTGCAATCATTGTCTTTATTTTTATTTATAACTTATACTCTGTAAACTTTTTGAAAAGGTTGGAAGCATATTATAGCAACAACACATTTGACAGAGAATAATTAAAATTTAAAAATAAAAATAAGTAATTATGGGAAATGGGAAAAAGGAAAGACTATGTACCTCTAACATGGAATTATTTAGCTACTAAAGGTGCTTGCTGTGAAATCTCAGGGAAATAATTTTCTAACAATAATCATAATAATAATAATTAATTATTTGGCACTTAAGCAGAGTGCTAAGTGTTTTCCACGTATTACCTCATTTAATCATCACAACAACCTATTGAGTGAGGTTGGTCTATGGTCTTTTCCCTATTTTACAGCTAAAGAAACTCAGGCACAAATAGATTTAAAAATTTAATCTGTTGTCACATAACTAAGAAGTAGTGGGACTGGGGCAATCTAATTCTAGAATACACGTCATTTTCTCCAGTATGGCCATTGGTGTGAAATGATTCAGTGAACAATAGAAGTATATCATTCTAAGAAATAAGATTTTGCTTGGCTATCTCTGGGGGAAAAACCTCAGTATTTTTTTTTAATTGCTTCATGGTTAACATGGAGCAGAAATACTATCTACTGTTTTCCCAAAAACTTCAACCATGTCTTGGCATCATGAAGATGTGACTGACTTGCTATATGATATGTTGTTTTCTATTGGAAAAACACTATCATATCCTAGGAAATCTCTGAAATGTTCCCCTAGCACTTTGATTTGAATACTCCAGGAAATTATTCCAAATAAAGAATGTCTTGTATAGTATTTTTTGTGAGGTCCTTTTTATTATCACGAAACCTTGGAATTCCTGATGATAGGAAGCTTTGATTTGAGGAAGATTTGCGGCTATAAAATCTTGAGCCGAACTGGGAAGGGAAGGATTCTCTTGCTGCTGGCTACATCTTCCTATTTTCTCTCTGGAAATTCTGTTAGAAGGCATTTTTCCTTAACATTATTACCTTTCTTCCCCCACCCCCTGCCTCTGCCAAATTTTCAACTTTCATGTTTCTAACATATACCACGTGAGAAGAGGGAACTAATAATAACATAAAGTAAAACCTACTGTCTACAATCAAGGGCTGTGGCCTCAGTCACTCCTCCAAGATAGTGGAATGCAGAGCACCCAGCTGCCTGCTGCTCAGCCTTGGCCTCTCTCTGACTCCTACTGCTTTCCATTTACAAGGTGCCTTTTGTGATGAACAATGTAACCTTCAGAGGTGGAACAGATCATAATTTCATTGTAAATCATAGGAAATGACAAAATATTTGGGAGTCACACTCTTCTCCAAAATGATGACTGATTCAGTGTCATTGCTGGAATAACAAACAATTAGGATAGTTTATGAGTGAATGTTTTTTCAGTTGGTATCTGGGATGGAAGGCAGTGTGGGGAGGCAGTGTGGCAGGAAGAAGAGAGGGAAGCAAGAACCTATACTACTCCGCTTGATGTGGTTTGATTCATAAACTGGAAGACTTGCAACTGAATTACATACCATTCAGTTTTAACTTTGCCTCAGTATCTAGGATATTGCCATACAAATGTTAAATATTAAATAAAGTGTACCAAAAAAATTAATATGACTCATGTGTTTTTTAGTCTTCAGTTTCTAGATTTGTAAAAGACCTTACAGCTGTTTCTACTTCTTATCCCTCTGCTTTCACATAAGGCTGTGTGTCACCAGAATTTCTTACCCAAGTACTCACAGTAGCTGCATATGGAGAGCAGACCCCAGGGTGTGTGGGTCTGTGTGTTATTTAAAGTAGCTTGCTACAAGGAAGAAAAGTCTTTGAAGCCTCATGTTTTATCTTAAAAACAAAAGAGAATTTTGACCTCCTCTTCTTAATGCACTTGTGTGTGTGTGTTTTAAATGAAAATAATTTCTTCCTCTTTCAAATATTAGATAAAATTTATGTTCTAAAAATATATGCCATGCACATTGCATTGGCTTCTAGGTCACTGCACTGCCACATACCTATATATTGCAGTTTGAAAACCATATCCTAAGCCATCCTGGACAATTTTTTCCCCTAACAAAGAGGCAATTACATGTTTTGTTGGATTATTTGATAGAATTTGATTTCAGAAAAATTAATATGACATTTGAATTCTTAAAACTAACATATAGATAATTCCATACTGTTAGTAAGTAGTGAAATAAGATAACACATGAGGATATTCTATTTTCTTTGGCCCATGTATCCAAATCTCCAACAACCTGCTCAGTCAGCTTGGCCAGTCCAACATAGACACACCCTCAGGCCCACAGTGGGCACATTTCTATGGCTGCCCTCCTGGGATATCCTTGGTCATTTTGCCCAAGTATCCCTGGTTCCTTGGGAAAGTCCTACCCTCCAGGTTTGCTCAGCGCAGCCCTATACCATGGCTTAACAGCTTTGTGATGGCAGCACTCTCCTAATCATCAGGGAGAAGGTCAGTAAACTCATTTGCAATAATTAGCTGTTAATCAGAGAGTAGTTAATATCAATGTGTTATTCTGTTCCAGGATTTTCTTTCCTCCCTTGAGATTTCTCCAAGGATTTCCCAGAGTCCTGATTGTCCTGCTTCTACTGATTCTTCAGTAACAGGGTCTATCTTCTTGCCTTGCTGGGTAGAACAAGCAGCAAGAAAATACTTTTTCCCAGCCTCCTCTATCCTCTCTTGGTCATTAGTCAAGTTTCATCTGCTTCTGGCTCCTAGTTCCTGGAATGAAAAGGAGGAGGCTGACCCAAAAATCAGCTGGGGCTCCTGAGAAGACACTCACCATCACCTTATCCACCCAATGGCAATGGCAAAACTCTCTTTGTAATGTAGACTTCAGCAATGGAACCATCCTCCAGGATAGTAGCCAAAGTGAGGGGTGGAAATAGGTCTCCCTTCCTGGGACCCTTAGGCAGCCCTCAATGGGTAATAGTAATAAGTGTCATGTAGGGAGCCCTGTGATTTACAAAGTGCTATTTCAGTGTTTCACTTGATTATCGTAATAGCTAAGCAAGGGATATGTAAGAGGAATAATAGACATGTTAGTGTTGGCCACAGATTTGAGAAGAAAAGAGAAACATCTACTAGATCAGCCTTAAATGTCCCCACCATTGTTCTTGTCTTGGTCCATGAATGCCAGTGTTTTCAGTCTGATGATTGGTCTAGGGAAGAATCTTTCATTCATATTGGATTAATTGGTATCTCATTCCTGGTTGCAAATTTTCACCCTCCCAAAAGGTGAATTCCTCATCTTTTGTACTCTGGGGCTCTGCTACAGTGGAGGTGTAGAAAAGCTGCCTTCAATCCCACTCTTGCCTTCTGAAGTTCAGTTTCACATCTAACTGGGGCATAGGCAAAAGGATATGATGGTTCTTGAATTTTCTCAACCTGCCATATCTGTAACTCTCAAATTCTGAAAACTAACATGTCTCTTTTAACCAGCCAAGCTCCATCTTTGGCTCTGGTCCTACACATCACACAGTGTCCAGCCTGCCATATGCTGGGCTGTGTCACTGTTTAGCAAAAGAGGATGCTGAGTGGGTCTGGTTGCTTGGAACATTTACTCACTTGGCCCTGGGCACTACACTGGCTTCCCATCTGCTTCTGAGTACAGTTCCGGGATCTGATTCCAATTCTGAAAGTAGGAGATGGTCTGAGACCCACCCTCACTGGGCCCTGACTCAACATTAGGTACACAGACCTTCCTTCTGGTTTGGCAGCTTTCAGTCAGTTAAACTTAGCTCAATTCATTAAGCATTTTTTGAGCAATGTGAGTTATGTCCTGGTTGAAAGTAAAGTTGGAGTTAGGAAACTTCTATTCCAGCCAAAGCTAAATGTCCTAGATACTGTCGCTTTTTCCTTCTAGATCTCCTCACCCTCCTTCATCTTGCCCTTGGCTCCAGAAGGGTAACTATTATAAGATTTATCAATGGGCTTCTTTGTTCTCAAGGTTACAGTTGGGTTTGACCAATGGAAGTACCCAGAGTGGATATGGAAAAGTGATGTCAAGTTATTTATTCCTCCTAATCGCCCTCTTTGAGCTTGTTTGGGGATGGCTGAGTTTCCTTACTGAAGATCCTTTTTCCTCTCAAGGCATCTTCATTATAGCCCTCTCCTTCCAGTTTCTGGTAACACTCCTGATTCTTATCAGTTAAGAGTGGTCACAGTTACCTGTTACTAGCCTTGAGGCACTACATTATAATATGTAGTTTCCCTACATCCTATCCACACAGTCCCATTATAAATAAACTCTCCTTGAATTATCCTAATTGGGTTGTGTCATGTTTTAACACTTTGACAGATACACTGTGTGATTTGGGGCAAATCACTTTATAGGGGCAAATTACCTCAAATGTAGTATAAGAAGTTTCAAGCAGATAATAATATCCCTTCCTATTCTAAATTTTCTTGGCAATGTAGGGACTGCAAAATAAATCTCTTTTTTGGGGGAACTTCGAGTCACATTGAAGATATAACCTATTTACCTACTAAATGCAGAATGGAACTAAGTATCTAAGTGATTAGGATGCATAATAAGTGCTCTAAGAATTCAGAAATGGGCAACGTCATTGTGAACTAAATAATCAGAGGAAACATATGGATCTGTCAATAAATGTCACCCTAACACAAGAGAGTCATTTCTTAGTGGATTTTCTAATCTAGATCCAGGATGAATATTGTGTTCAAAGATGTACCAAAGTAGATGGCCTGTTTTGGAGCTATTCCAAAGAGCACACAGAGTATTTGCCAATCTGAGACAAGGTTTCCTGAAAATGACTTACCCTTGAGACTGAGCTCAGCCACATCCCACAGTAAAATACAAAACTTCTGGGAGGTCTTGAAACACTCTTTTTAAAAAGTACAGAAAGAGCAGGGGATTCGGAGTTGAGAGGCTGGAATTCTAATCTTACCTGTCATTTAATTAGCTATACCTTGAATTTTTTAATCTAAAAATAATCTATGTCTTTGGTTTTACAATAGCATCCCCTTATCCATAGGGGATACATTCCAAGATCCCCAGTGGATGCCTGAAATTATGAATAGTACCAAACCCTACATATAGTATGTTTTTTCCTATGCCTACATCCCTGTGATAAAGTTTAATTTATAAATGAGACACAATAAGAAATTAACAACTAACAGTAAAATGGAACAATTATAACAATATACCAGCATCATTATTCATCAGCTTTCAGGCCATTATCACATAAAATAAGAGTTATTTAAACACAAGCCCAGTGACACCTTGACAGTTGATCTGATAACTGAGATGGCTTCTAAATGACTAAGGAGTGGGTAGTGTAGACTGTGTGAATACACTGGACAAAGGGATGACTCATGTCCCTGGCAGGACAGCAGGAGATTTCATCATGCTACTCAGAATGGTGCACAATTTAAAACTTATAAGTTGTTTATTTCTGGAATTTTCCATTTAACATTTTTGGGCTGTGATTGAGCATGGGTAACTGAAATTGCGGAAGGCAAAACTGCAAATAAGGGATAACTACTGTATTTGTAACAGGCTACTTATGCTTTTTTATTTGATTCAGAGATATTAGAGACACACAAATATAATAATCAGCCTCATATTCATCATACAGGTAAAGAAGTAAAATATTCGCAATACAATTAAAGACCACAGTAGAAGTGTCTTTCTTAATTAGATACTTCTCTTTTCCCATCAAAAATAATGCCTACTCCACCAGCCTGACCAACATGGAGAAACCCTGTCTCTACTAAAAACGCAAAATTAGCCGAGCGTGGTGGTGCATACCTGTAATCCCAGCTACTCGGGAGGCGGAGGTTGCGGTGAGCCGAGATCACGCCATCGCACTCCAGCCTGGGCAACAAGAGCGAAACTCCATCTCAAAAAAATAATAATAAATAATAATAAAAAAATACCTACTCCCTCTCTTCCCCCATCCCAATCAAGAGCTAAGGCCAAGACAGACAAGTTGCTTTGAAAACTTCTTTTGTGGTATGGAAGCCTCAGTTTCACTGGGCTATAGTATAGTACAGCATGTGGGTCTTAGCTTTATGTGAATACTGCTTGGTCAGGCCCAGACCTTTCTACTGTGTATCTAAAAAAACTCAAAAGTCCTAGATTTTTGTATCAGTAAATATCATCAGAACCTCCAAGGCTTCAGGTCTGGCTTACCCACCTGGATTCTGTCTGCTCCTTGGTTTGGTTTTGACCCTTGAAAATTGCCCTTATGTTCTTACCAGCTCAGCGGTGCATTTTAAAAAATAAATATTTTAAAAGTATATTTGTATCTTATGGGAGAATTTCTTTTAAACTCTAGTTTATCATATTTTAAGGTGCAGAATATAGGTGATTTTTATTGTACTGAGAATCAAAGCCTACTCACACTGGGAGATTAAAAGCCCTTCTTTCACCTCATAAGTGTGATGACCATTGCCTAAACTACTACTAATAATAGAAACACTTTTATGACCAAGAAGCTAATCCAGTTAACCCATATCTCCTGTAATTCAAGCACATTGACTGTTAGAAACAAATAATGGAAAAGTGGATTGGCAGGATTGGCCAGAAGTTTTCATTTAAAGTTCCTAAAGGCAAGGACCATTTTTTTGAAAACATTCACAAATTTATTGGGTTTGAGTTTATTGGGACCAGAAGTAGTCATATTTATTTTTACATCTATCATAGCGTTTAGCAAATTTCCTGTTGCATTGCAGGTGTTCAATGCATGTTTGCTCATTTGATTTGAAATGACTCTTCCAAGTTCAGTGCAGAAACAAAATGGTTCTAATATTTCTTCTTGATTTGCCTGGTCTGACACTGCAATTGAGCCAGTTCGCAGCCATCCTTTCTTTGTGTTGTACAAAATTTGTGACTTTCATGATCTAATCTTGGCATCATTCACTTGCAAAGTATTTGTTTGGTTTGTAGAAAAATTATTAACTTGTAAGTAGGCAATTTAAAAAAAAATTATTTGCAATCTTCTGTGAACTAGTGGTAACTCTCAAGTTAAACATAAATTCTAGTAAGTGTAATACAATAAATGGCAGAGTTTATTATTATTCTTTGTTTTGTTTTGATCTCAACTTAGGATCATTAGAAAATTACTGGTTGTCATGTCGTTACTTCTTTTTTCCTTAAGAGACCAAACATGAGTAGGAATATAGAATGCAAATTTGACCACAATTTAAATCCAGTCTAAACAATTCCTACCAGAAGATAGTACAAATAGTTGAATTAAAGAAAGGCTTTACAATTTTCCTTAAGAAGTAAAGCACTGTTAGAGATGTGTTTGTGTCTGTGTATACTCTAAATGGTATGTCACCAAGTCCAGACAATATCAAGTCCTTTTAGCATTAGGGGGTTCTTTGAGGTAAGATCTTGAGTGACTACAGATAAGAAGTAGAGGCTGACACAATAAAAGATAATATAATAAAGATGTGAGACATTAAGGCTGAAACAAGAAATGCCTGTTTTCTGAGGCGGAGGGGTGCAGACTGAAAACAGTATGTGATTAGAAGGTCATTATCAAGGGCGAGTGGCAAAGGAGCACATTGCCACTGTAATTTCCCACTAACAGCTCTCATGTCCTTGACTTCTTTTAAGTTAGGTACACAACTCTGAGAAAAGACAGGAAGAAATAATGAAGTAAAGGTAAAGAAAGAGTGCAAGTCACCTCCTAATAAATGAGACTACTGAATTTCTGAGAATTTATTATAAAAGATATAGGAAGAGTTTCATTTCGGTATAATTAATAAAAGAGATAACTCAGAAACACATACTTATAAAGGAATTGTTAAAGTATTTATTAGCATATACGGCACAGTGCAATCATTTAAACAATGTTTGAAGACTATGTAATACTATGGAAAAACATTGACGTTGTAACCCAATGCATTTGATATATATTTTTTTCCTAAAGAGACCAAACATGAGTAAGAATATAGAGTATAAATTTGACCACGATTTGAATCCAGTCTAAACAGTTCCTATCAGAAGACAATATAAACAGTTCAGTGTATTAAAAAGGCCTAAAAAATTCCTCAAGAAGTAAAACAATTGTTAGAAATGTGTTTGTGTCTGTGTGTGCTCTAAATGGTGCAGCTATACATACATACAGATAGATAGATATGGATATATATGGAGACATATATATGTATGGAGATATATATATATATGGATATCAATATGGACATATATATATATATCATGATCAATACTCTATATGACCAAAACTATTACAAAAATATTATAAATTACAAATTATAAAATTATAAAATATAAAATTATAAAAATATTATTTGGAGTAAGGAGTTTGGGAATGTTTGTATGCCATGTAAGATTTATAAGACCAAATATCATGTAGCATGAAGGTGATACCATTCAGAATCGTCTTATGATGGGCTCAACTTGGTACCTACATTCTAGTTTTTAGAAACCTGTTTGTTTGTTTGTGCCAGTTTTATAAACATTTCTTATTATCCCAGCTTTGCTGTGAGATTGGAGAGCAAAAGGAAATATATTCTCTACATATCCAGATCTCAAATCCCAAGGCTAGAGGAAGAGAAAGGGAGACTGGAAGGAAGAGCAAAGAAATAATCCCCAACCCTCAAACACTTCCTTGATAAAGAAAAGATCGAGCTCTTGGCAAGAAGTGGTGTTTGGTGAGGGCATCATAGAATCAAAGGCTGGTATTTCAAGGAGATGTTATTTCTGTAGCACAAACATGATTAAGGGTAATGTTGTGTTATTTCAGATTTTCTTTATTCATAAAAGGAAAAGAAATAGTGCCAGACATACAAGAACAAAGGTAAATAGGCTTCAGAGGCCTTCTTGGTTCTCAAATGTAAGAGAATTTAATAATTAGACTGTTTATTTGCCAGGTTTTATATTTGTTTTCTTCTTAGAGGGAAAACACAATCGAGTCATTGTCTTTCAGAATAGTTGGTTTTAGTGATATGGACTTGTTTTTATCTAATCTGCCCTCCCCCGTTTGCCCGGGCTATGTGTTCTGTCTTCCCACATAAGAGCTGCTCCTGTGGTTACATATACTCAAGACTGCCCCAAACTGCAGGGTCTGCCACCACCAGGAGGCTCCAGTGGAGAAATCGGGGGAGAAGGTGGCATAAAAAAGATATCAACTTCTTACACAATTAGCTGCTACAGAGGAATAGGGAAGATGTGGCTGACTGTGTGGCAACCACGTTTCCTTTCCCAACTTTCTTTTCTTATGCTGCACGTTACCTCTATATGGCACTGATTTTTGTTTGCTTCTCTTTCAACGGCTGCTGTTGATGCTCAGTTTTAGGTCCTTGTCACAAGGATAAAACTGCTGGGAAAAAAGGTGGCCATAAAGTGAGGTGCCCTACACTTGAGCCTCCTTCAGATGGCTTAGGTAGAAGGACAGCTGTCAGTGCTGAGCCTGGATATCAGAACATACAGTAATAGTAAGAATCTGAAACGGCACATGTGTAAGGAGCAGAGCCTTCCAGAATTGGCAGGGCTTGGCATTGCGACATCTGGTACAGGAAATTCACGGTCCAGGGAATCATAAAAGGAGCTGGGGGGCGGGGGACGGGCACGGCGGCTCACACCTGTAATCCCAGCACTTTGGGAGGCTGAGGTGGGCAGATCACGAGGTCAGGAGATCAAGACCATACCGGCCAACATGGTGAAACCCCATCTCTACTAAAAATACAAAAAAAAATTAGCCAGGCGTGGGGGCGCACGCCTGTAGTCCCAGCTACTCAGGAGGCTGAGGCAGGAGAATTGCTTGAACCCAGGAGGTGGAGGCTGCAGTGAGCCACTGTACTCCAGCCTGGGTGACAGAGTGAGACTCCGTCTCAAAAAAAAAAAAAAAGATAAATAAAAGGAGGGGGGCTTTAGAAGACATTAATCTATCTAAAGTACCCCAGAGGCTGTGGCAGTATTTTCTTTGAGTTAGTTCTGAGAGCTTATGACAACAATGTTGTTTGTAATCTCTCAGTATAATTCTTATTCATTCTTTCATTCATTCATTCATTTGGTGAAAACCTACTCTGTGCCAGGCACTTAGTTCTCAGTGTTAATAATGTAGAAATTATAATTCATGGTGATAATAAAAGTTAATACTTCTTGAATATTGTCTGCATAATTTGTGTTTACTGCTTATCACTTATTTTATAATCTTTATAAGTAGTGATATCAGTCCTATTTATAGATGAGGATGTTGAGGTTTAGTGAAATGAAAACATTATTTCATGCAACAAATATTTATGGAACATCTTTCATGTACTAGTGGCAGTACCTTTTGTTGAGGGCACAATAGCGAACAAGACAGATTCTATACTAATTCTCATGGAATTTAAATGCTAGTGGGGAGAGATAGACAACAAGCAAATATGCAACTAAATAAAATGAAACTTGAAGCTAGTGATAAACTCTATGAAGAAAATATCACTAGATCATGTGATACAGACTGACAGGCAGCAGGGGAGGGTTGGATGAGTTAGATACTTTAGATACGAGGTTTATTTAAGAAGATGACATTTAAGCTGAGACTTGAATGAAAAGGTGCCAGCCATGCACACAATGAGGGGCAGAGTATCGCAGGCAGTGGGATTACCAAGTGCAGGGGCTAAGCTGAAATGAGCTTAGTGTATTTGATAAGCTCAAAAAAGCCTGCTGTGGCTGGAGCCCAGCCAGCAAAGGGAGAGTGATCCATTTTGTGACCTTAGCACCCTGGGCTTAAGGCTGCTCAAGGCTCCCGATAATCCAGTTTCTCCAGCTTCATAGGTCATCTTTGGGGGCAGTGAATAGGAAAAGAACCAGACAGTTTCCTGTACAAAACAGATTTTTTAATGTTTTCTTGTAAATAAAGCATATCTTTCCCTTAGGTCAAGACTGTCTTGTCCTCCTTGGGCTGTCCAGGCTCTTGGAGGCTAAGGCAAAATAATGACACAAGCAACTGGGTTCACTTCTGGTTCCCTCCCAAGTTGTTTGCCAACAGACATGTCCTTTTTGGATTCTTCTCTATGTTCTGCTAAAATAGCCAAGGCAATAGTGTTAATAAAATCTGCCTTTTTCTTCCTCATCTTTGCCACATCTCTCTTATGGACACTTTCCTCCCCCATCTTTCTTATTATTTAGTCATCCTTGATTCATCCTTCTCCCTGACTCACTACATTTGGAAGGGTGATCGTTACAAATGTAGAAATATATACATTTGAAAGTGCAGCTTGGTGGCCTCAAGGGTAAGAGGAATTAGGCTTACTTATGCGACCCCGTATTCTTATGGACACAGACTTGTGTTTGACTTCTTAATAAAGATGTGTGGATTGACTTCCAGAGTTCTTCTTATGAGTATTAATAACTAAATAACCTCAGACAGTTTATTAAAATAAAATTAATCACAAAACTTATTAATAAATGTTCTGTAAATCTTTTTGTTTTTAAAAAAAGTTTAGTTCAGATTTTTTTATATGTGACAGGAAAGTATTCAACCAACAACACAGGTGTTGTGACATCTCCCAAAACTTAGAATGTCCTCATATAATCACAACTCAGATCAGATAAGCAGAAGTATGTGTGTCAACATGTATGTGTGTTTGTGTATATGCGTATGTGTGTGTGTGTCAGAAAAGAGACTGAGAGTGGAAGTACAGGAAACTCAGGGCTCAGGAAAGAAGGCAATGTAATGAGTAGTTGATGAGCAAGAAGATGTCTGTATTACCTTAATACCTCACATTCAAAGCGTGGGCCTTGAAAGAGCAGCATTGGTAATACCTGGGTCTCTTATAATTCTTTTTCTGGAAGCCCTGCTGATAATCTTTAAAAATAAATTCATATGAAAAAGAGACTTAATAGTTTCACCATGGATGGCAATGGGAGCAAGCTCTTTTTTTCTGCCTCTTGATCTGAATAATCTGAATATCGATGCTGTTAAATGATTCGTTGTCAGCTCATCTACTGGTTTAAAGAAATGACCCAGCAAGTTGATTAAAATTGTGATGAATACTGAACTTCTCTACTCCTCAGAGTCATCAGTAAAATAGGACTTCTCAAATTTAGCATCTTGAATCCTGGATCAAAAGACTTAAATAAGGAAACCAACTTTCTTTACATGAGCTCACTGTAAGATGTACTGAGGAGGAGGCTTTACACAATATGAAAGATACAGATTTGCCCAAAGAGAAATCACAGCATGACTATCTTGATGCTTTCTTTAGAAAAGGATTAAACTTAGTGTTCCATGAGCTATTTTGGGTTTAATATTAAAAAATGTATTTCCTATTCATTTATTATGTCAAGTGAAATACACATATTAAGTTACAGGTCTGTGGTTTTCAATGATCTGTTCAATTCTAGAAGTCTTGTAGATTGTGATACATATTGTGCGTTGTCTTTAATGACATAAAATCTCTTGGATTGTTCATAAAGACTCAATCACGAGCTGGAAGATTGAGGCAAAATTATGTGCCAGGAAAAAGAAGTGATCCTTTCTGCTCAATGGCTGGTCTTTGTCTCCAAAAGTCCAAATAACTGATAAGTTTAATCAACACAGTAAGCAAAAATTAAGATTAATTGTTAGCTGTCAGGTAAGAATCAAGTGAGTAAACTTTGAAATTTTTTTTTCTTGTCATGTTGATCATCATGTAGTCACAATTTGAACTATCTTCCAAATCAAGTAGAAGTATTTTGAGATTTAATATTATTTTCATAATCTGTGTATTTTATCTCCTCAGTTACATACCAAGAGTAGATTTCATTTTTTCTAAGTACTATCAGGAATGAACCACTGCCTATCCAGTTACATAGAGGACCATGTACTGAAGTCAATAGTCCCACATACCATCAGCCAGATTTGAAACCTCTCAAGGCCAGAGTCCACACAAAGGGCCATGCTTAGGGATTTGATATAAGGCAACAGGGAATGGTGCTAGCTTGGAACTCTTAAGACAGTGGTATGAAAAAAATACTGGCAGGCAGGCAGACTCAGCAGATGACCAGGCTCCAGCTACCAGTCTAGCATTTAGTGACAGGGTGGTAGAGGGCTATAAAAGCAAATAGTTACTTTAGGCGAGTTGAATGCTAAATACATTACCAAGTCAAAAGTCTTGTTAATGAAAATGAGACAAAAAGCAAAAGGAACTTTTTAACAAATGCCAATGTATTGGGCTGGAAAATAATTATATATCTTTTACCTAAGATTAAATCCATTCTAGAGGCTGAGGCAGGGTAATGACCATAGAGGAGGGTTGAATGATCGCAGTTGAGATGAAGGGAAAGCTACAGAGGATTGAATCAAAGCAGTACCTGAAAGCTATTTCAGTGGCCCCCACAGGAAGCCAGACCACTGTCAATGGAATGGAAGAGAACAAAACAGATCTGAGAGAGGATTTGGAGAGAGAGGATTTATGCCTCTACACAGTATTTACCATGACACAGTACAACTTGAAGACTGATTGAGTGTAAGGTTTGAAGGGCAAGCAAGAGTTGAAGATTAACCCAAGGATGAGATAGAAGGATGATGAGATAAGGAAATATAATAGTGGACAAACAAGAAGGAGCAGATTTAAAAGGGAAGATACTAAAGTCTGTTTGGGACCTGTAAGCTTATAGTACCCATGGAACAATAAAATTTAGTTGTCAGATAGGCATACAGGGGCTCTAAAATGCAGGTCAAATTAGATGGTATCAATATTTGATGCATCTATATAAAGGCAAAAGAGACTAAAGAAATGGATGATATCACCCAAGGAAAAAGTATGAAGCAAGTTGAGGTCTGCAATAGAGCTTTGGGTGAAGGGAAATGAAGGTGTTCATTTGGGAGTTGGAAGGACAGGAGGCAGTAAAGGACAATCACAGAAAGAGAAGAAAATCTAGGAAAGATCCATGTCTCAAAAACCAAAGGAGGAAAATATTTCGAGAAGGAAGCATAGCTGTATCAAATGTTCCAGAAAGGCTGTGCGGGATTCACTTATTTGCTTATTTAATAGAATAAACTTATGTCTACCAAGCTTTGTGCTGAGATTTAAGAATGTGACCGGTCAATTTTATTTAGTAGTCATCAATGGCATTTTGCTGGGGTTTTATATGAGTTGCAACAGTGATAACCTTATTACGGTGGGTTAAAGATGGAACCAAAGTTGGGGAAGAGAGAGGCAGACTAAGTAGACTAATCTGAGAATTTGAATGGAAATGGTAAAAAACAAACAAACAAACAAAAAATTGGACCAATGATTGCCTAATTGGTAAAAAATGTTATTAGTGGATGTAGTTCTCTCACTTTTGAAGCATATCTCATGTGAACAATGGACCCATTGACTTGAATCAAATATTTTTATA
The DNA here is from genome assembly GCF_028858775.2 of Pan troglodytes. NCBI lineage: Eukaryota > Metazoa > Chordata > Mammalia > Primates > Hominidae > Pan > Pan troglodytes. The sequence goes on from NC_072402.2 coordinate 71,410,254, forward strand.
TTAATACAGCTAGATGCAGCAGTCGGAACAGGGAATTATAAGGCATAGGGTCTTTTTTCTCTTTTAGGAAGCTTATAATCTAGCTTAAAATCAAGTGTGTGTACATGAGAGACTGCAGGTATACAGCAAGATATAAAGACAGAAAAACAATTTAGTGAACATAACAAGTGTTCGTAATAACATCCAATAATAATTATTACTTGATAGGAGGAGTGGTAGATGATATGAATGTGAATTCAGGAGAAAGACAACTATGGGTAAAAGGCTTTGGTACAAAGGAGAAAATACATGTTGGTTACAGAAGAGACTCAGATAAAGACTTTCATATGGCAAGACAAGAGGGTAAGCTTCACTCCAGAATTCCATCTCTTTCCATGGAAAGTAGAAATACTGCCACTTGCCTTTCTTCTATCCTAGAAAAAGACCTCAAACAACAAAGCTACCCTTATATATCCTCATCCAGCAGCCTCTTTTTGGTTCATAGGTGGAAGGTATGTTTGCTTCCCAACAACCATAGTGTTGGTCCTATTATCATAAAAGGTATGGAGGTATTATATATGTAGAAAGCCTATTGCCAGAAAGCATTGAGCCAAAGAACAGAAATAGAACAGGCAAGGAGAAGAAAACATGATGTACTAACACATAGTGTTGTCAAAAGCAAGCTCAGTGCTCTGCCAAAACAAGGATAGAAGCAGTTCTTATTTTAACTGAGTCAAAGCCTGAATTCCAAGGTCAGGATATGGATACTGGAATTGAACATTCACAGCATGTCAAACCTCAGCACACTGGGGCCTTCTTGGTCTGAAGGGTCACACATGAAATTGACTGATACATTTTCTTTGATGTTTATTAAACCTATAATTTTGTAGAATTTGAAATGGGATTATGGCTAAACTGAGAGACCAACCGGAAGTTCATTCCAAAAACTTCTATAAATAATACTGGAAAGATATTAAATGGAGAAAGATTCATACTTACTATATATCATATACAAGTTTTATTAATATAGCAGAATATAAATCTTTAGACACTGCTCAAAGCAATAAAGGATGAAGCAGTTTTTATTGTTCCATATTTATAAAATCTTAGACAGATGGTAGTAAATATTCTTAATTTTTACTAATATTTACAAACCTAAATTCTGCAACTTAAATCATTTCCTTCCTTGCCCTTCTTCCTTATGTGCTTGCATAGCTATCCTAATGTGCATTTGTGTAGGTGATTTTTTTTTTTAATTCTCAGGTGAATAGATGTTTGTGCCGAGTTATACCATAAGAAAATAAAATAAGGAATTGTAAGTACTATAGTACTTTTATGGGACTTTCATTAACATGGTTCCACATGGTTCCACTTGTTCCTTATAAGAGTCCTGCAAAGTAGGTGTGAAAGGTATTTTAATTAACCAAATTAGAAAACTGGAGCTAGAAGGTTTGATGATCCTCGAGTATTAAACAGTGAGTTACTGACTGACTATAAATTTGAGCCTATTCTTCCAACAATTCTTTCAATGATGCTTTCGGTGCACTCCATTGCTTAATGTATTTTAATCTAAAGGCCAATTTATATGAGTCATTTGCTTGGAAGAGCCAACTTGGAAGTTAATGCATTTTGATACCTGACTCTATGCACCACTTTTCTTTATTGAGCAACCATATATTGTCTTTGATTTTTAAAAAGAAAAGTTAAATTATTAAGATATTTTATTTTATTTAGGCTTATAGAATAGCTATTTTAAGAGTTCCTCTTTTCTAATCCTGTTTTTAGTTTTAAAAGAACCCTAAAGTGATATTGAAAATTCTTATAGAAATGCATTTTATATCATATCCACAAAGTAAACCTTTTTAGTAAAGCCAAAGGTAGAGAGTCTAGCTAATAGGCCGAAGGTTGGCATAAGATAGAATTCTGAGAATGATTCAACTAACCCAAAGAAGGAAGAAAAAGAGAAAAACAGGAATGCAGGACAGATGCGACAAAGTAAATATAAATGGTGTATTTACCTAACCATAGCAGTAAATACTTAGATGTTAATGGATTACAATTGAAATCAAAAGCAGACATTGTCAGACTGGATATAAAACTAAGTGCCAACAAGTTGTTTTCTACAAGAAACTCATTTTATATCTAAACACAAATAAGTTAAAAGTAAAAATACAAAAATGATATGATATTAAATATTAATATCCAGGACAAGGGCTACTACTAATGATAAAAAGAAACTTTTCATATTAAAGAGATTAACATATTAAAAGACACAACAATTATAGTACTTATAAACAATAAGAGAGCTTCAAAATATATAAAGCAAAAAGTGATGGAACAGAGAATAAAGAATAAATTCACAATTTAGTTAGACATTTTAAAATTCCTTTCTCAATAATTAATAAAACAGATAGAAAATTAATAGAGATATGGAAGACTTGCACATTATCAACCAGGTTAACCTACTTAACATTTACATAGTACTTTGTGCAATAACAGTAGAATAAAATTATTTTAAAGCACACATGAAAAATTTACCAAATAAAATAAAATAAATGTCAATAAATTTGTAAGAATTAAAATTATTGAGAGCATGTTCTCTGACAAAAATGAAGTAAATTTAAAAGAATAACAAAAAGCTGCCTAAGAAATTTATAAATATTTGGAAAATAACACATTTATAAATTACTTAGAGGTTAAAGAATAAATCAGAGGGAAAATTATAAAATAATTTTAATTGAATGAAAATGAAAATATAACATTGCAGAATTTCTGAGATGTAGCTAAAGCAGTACTTAGAGAAAAAGCTATCATTAAATGTTTATTTTAGAAAAGAATAAGGTATAAAAATTAGTGATCTAAATTTCAGCCTTAAAAAGCTAAAAAAAAGGAACAAATTAAACAAAAAGCAATTTGAAATAAGAAAATTATATATGAAAAGTAGACATCAATAAGGAAAATACATAGCAGAAAAAACAATGACACAAAAACTGGTTCTTAGGAAATGTCAATAAAATTTAGCATCTCTACTTGCATTCATCAAGAAAATGAAAGAAAGAAAAATATTAACCAACATCAGGAATGAAGGAGGGGCATCACCAGATCCTACAGGCATTAAAAGTGTAATAAGAATATTATGAACAACTTTGTACCAATAAACTCTACAGCTCAGAAAGTAAATGTACAGATTTTTTTGAAAGGCAACTATTACCAAAAGTTAGTTAAGTAAATAGCCTCATTTTAATTTAGAAATTGAATTTACGGTTTAAAAGATTCTCACAAAAGAACTCCAAGACTAGATGGCTTCAATAGTTTATTTAATTCAAAATTTAAGAGGAAAATAATGCATGTCTTACACTAACTCTTTAAGAAAATCAAGAGTCTCGTTATAATAGAATGAGAAAACCAGAAAGCAAGATCACTGGGAGCCATCTGAAAGGCTGCCTATCATAATAGTTAAGACAGTGTGGTGCTGGCATATAGAGAAATCGGGAAACTAATTAGATATTCCAGAGCTAGGCCCATACACATATGGTCAATTAATTTCAGCAAACATGCCAAGGTAATTTAGTGGAAGAAAAGACAGTTTTTTCAACAAGTAGTGTTTGAACAACTGGATGTTCTTTTAACTTTTGACTCTTATATCGTGTCATCCATAGTAACTAACTCAAAATGGTTTGTGGACCCAGATATAAATGCCAAAACTATAAAACTTCCAGAAGAAAACATTTTTAAACTTTTGCAACTTTGGGATAGGCAAATACTTTTTAGAGCACCAAAAGAGCAAACCAAAGAATAAAAAACAAATGCATTGAATTTCATCAAAAATAAAACTTTTGCTGTTTAAAAGACAACATTAAGTACATGGAAGAAAGTCACACACTGAAAGAAACAAAATACTTGTTTCCAGAAGAGCTCTCAGAACTAAATAATTTGAAGCTAACCAAGTTTTAAAATGAGTTAAAGACTGGAATGAACACTTCAAAAAAAAGTGTCAAATAAGCACACTATATTCTTTTTTATTATTTTTTTTTAGCTTTTTAAAATTTTCATGTGTACATAATAGGTATGTAGATTTATGGGGTACATGAGATGTTTTGATACACACATGCAATGTGAAATAAGCACAACATAGAGAATGAGGTATCCTTCCCCTCAAACAGTTATCCTTTGAGTTACAAACAATCCAATTATATTCTTTAAGTTATTTTAAAATGGACCATTAAGTTATTATTGACTATAGTCAACCTATTGTGCTATCAAATAGTGGGTCTTACTCATTCTTTAACTAGTTTTTTTGTACCCATTAACCATCTCCACCTCCTCTGAAGCCCCTCATTATTCTTCCCAGCTTCTGGTAACCATCTTCTACTCTCTATCTCTGTGAGTTCAATTGTGTTGATTTTTAGATCTCATATACAAGTAAGAACATGCAGTGTTTGTCTTTCTGTGCCCAGCTTATTTCATGCAACATAATAATCTCCAATTTAATCTATGTAGTTGCAAATGACTGGATCTTATTCTTCTATATGGCTGAATAGTACTCCATTGTGTATATGTACCATATTTTCTTTATCCATTCATCTGTTGATGGAGACATAGGTTGCTTCCAAATCTTAGGTATTGTAAACAGTGCTGCAACAAACATAGGAATTCAGCTAACTCTTCAGTATACTGATTTTCTTTTTTTGGGTATATACCCAGCAGTGGGATGGCTAGATCATATGGTAGCTCTATTTTTAGTTTTTTGAGGAACCTCCAAACTGTTCTCCAGAGTGGTTGCACTAATTTACATTCCCACCAACAGTGTGTAAGCGTTTCCTTTTCTCCACATTCTCTCCAGCATATATTATTGGCTCTCTTTGTATATAAGCCATTTTAACTGGAGTGAGATGATATTTCATTGTAGTTTTGATTTGCATTTCTCTGATAATCAATGATATTGTGCATCTGTTCACATGCCTGTTTGTCTTTGTATGCCTTCTTTTGAGAAGTGTCTATTCAGCTCTTTTGTCCATTTTTAATTGGATTATTAGCTTTATTCCTATACAGCTGTTTGAGCTCCTTATATATTCTGGTTATCAATCTCTTATCAGGGGAATAGCTTGCAAATATTTGTTCCCATTCTGTATCTCTTCAGTTTGTTGATTGCTGTTTTTGCTGTGCAGAATCTTTTTAATTTGATGCGATCCCATATGTCCATGTTTGCTTTGGTTGCTTGTGCTTCTTGGGTATTGATCAAGAAATGTTTGCCCACACCATTGTCCTGGAAAGTTTCTCCAACGTTTTCTTGTAGTAATCTCATAGTTTTAGGTCTTAGATTTAAGTCTTTAATACAATTTTGATTTTTTTTTTGTATATGGTAATAGACAGGGTCTAGTTTCATTTTTCTGCATATGGATAGCCAGTTTTCCCAGAACTATTTATGGAAGATACTATCTTTTCCCCAGTGTATGCTCATGGCACCTTTATCTAAACTGAGTTTAATGTGGGAGTGTGGAGTTGTTTCTGGGTTCTCTATTTTGTTCTATTGGTCTATGTGTCTGTTTTTATGCCAGTACCATGCTGTTTTGGTTACTGTAGCTTTGTAGTATAATTTAAAGTCAGGTATTGTGATTCCTTCAGTTTTGTAATTTTTGCTTGGGATTGCTTTGGCTATTCTAGGTCTTTTGTGGTTCCATATACATTTTAGGATTGTTTTTTCTATTTCTGTGAAGAATGTCATTAGTATTTTGATAGGGATCACATTTAATCTGTAGATTGCTTTTGGTAATATGGATATTTTCACAATAGTGATTCTTCCAATCAATGAGCATGGAATATATTTCCATTTTTTAGTGTCCTCTTCAATTTCTTTCATCAGCGTTTTATAGTTTTCCTTATAGAGATCTTTCACTTCTTTGGTTAAGCTAATTCCTAGATATTTAATTTTATGTGTGGCTATTGTAAATGGGATTATTTATTTCTTTTCCCATTGTTCACTGTTGGCATGTAGAAATGCTACTTTTTTTTGTATGTTGATTTTATATCCTGCAACTTTACTAAATTTGTTTATAAGTTCTAATAGTTGTTCTCTGAAGCCTAGATTTTTGAAATATTAGTTTATATCATCTGTGGACAAGGATAATTTGGCTTCCTTTTCAATTTGGATGCTCTTTAAGTCTTTCTCTTGTCTGATTGCTCTAGCTAGGGCTTCCAGTAGTATGTTGAATAACAGAGGTGAGAGCAGGCATCCTTGTTGTGTTCTAGATTTTAGAGTTTTTCTCCATTCAGTATAATACTAGCTGTGGGTCTGTCATATAGGGCTATTATGTTGAGGTAGATTCCTTCTATCCCCAGTTTTTGGGGATTTTTATCATAAAGAGATGTTGGATATTATGTTTTTTTCAGCATCAATTGAAATGATCATATAGTTTTTATTCTTCATTCTGTTGATATGACGTACCATGTTGATTGATTTGCATATGTTGAACTATACTTCATCTCAGGGATAAATCCCGCTTGGTCATTATGTTAGTCTTTTCTCACATTGCTATAAAGAACTACTTGAGACTGGGTAACTTATAAAGAAAAGAAATTTAATTGACTCACAGTTCCACAGGCTGTACGGGAAGCATGGCTTGGAGGCCTCAGGAAACTTACAATCATTGCAGAAGGTGAAGGGAAAGCAAGCAGATTTTACCATGGCAGAGCACGGGAGAGGAAAGAGGAAAGTTCTACACACCTTCAAACAACCAGATCTCATGAGGACTCACTCACTATCACAAAAACAGCCCATCCCCATGATTTAATATCTCCCATCAGATCTCTTCCCCATCACTGGGGGTTACATTTCAACATAAGATTTGGATGGGGACACAAAACCAAACCATATTATACTGCTTCTGATCCCTCTCAAATCTCATGTTCTTCTCACATTTCAAAACACAGACGTGCCTTCCTAACAGTCCTCCAATGTTTTAACTCATTCCAGCATTAACTCAAAAGTCCAAGTCCAAAGTCACATCTGAGACAAGGTAAGTCCCTTCCATCTATGATCCTGTAATATGAAAAACAAGTCAGTTACTTCCAAGATGCAATAGGCATTGGATAAATCCTCCCATTCAAAAAGGGAGAAATTGACCAAAACAAAGGGGTTACAGGACCCGTGCAAGTCCAAAACCCAGCAGGGCAGACATTATATCTTAAAGCTCTGAAATAATCCCCATTGACTCTATGTGTCACATTCAGGCCACACTGATGCAAAGGATGGGCTCCCAAGGCATTGGTAGTTCCACATCTGTGACTCTGCAGAGTACAGCCCCCATGGCTGCTTTCACAAGCTGGTATTGAGTGACTGTGGCTTTTCCAGGCACACATTGCAAGCTATCAGTGGGTCTACCATTCTGGGGGCTGGAGGATTGTGTCTCTCTTCTCACAGCTCCACTAGGCAGTGCCCCAGTGGGGACTCTGTGTCGTGGCTCCAACCCCACATTTCCTCTCTGCACTGCCCTCATACAGATTATCCTGTACTAGGAGAGCTCTACCCCTGCAGAAGACTTCTGCCTGTACATCCAAGTGTTTTCATACATCCTCTGAAATCTAGGCAGAGGCTTCCAAACCTCAACTCTCGCCTCCTGTGCACCTGAAGGCCCTAAACCATGTGGAAGCCACCAAGGCTTGGGGCTTGCACCCTCTGAAGAAATGTCCCAAGCTGTACCTAGGCCCCTTGTAACCACGGCTAGAGCTGGGGCAGCTGGAATGCAGTGCTCCAGGTCCCAATACTACACAGAGCAGCAGGGCCCTGTGCCTGGCCCAGGAAACCATGTTTCCCTCACAGGCCTCCAGGCCTGTGATAGGAGGGGCTGCCACAAAGGTCTCTGAAATGCCCTAGCAATATTTTCCCCATTGCCTTGGCTATTAGCATTTGGCTCTTCTTATGCAAATTTCTGCAGCCTTGAATTCTTCCCCAGAAAATGGGTTTTCTACTGCATGGTTGGGCTGCAAATTTTCCAAACTTTTATGATCTGCATTCCTTTTAAATATAAGTTCTAGTTTCAGGTCACTTCTTTGTCTATGCAAATGATTGTAGGCTTTTAGAAGCAGCAAGGCCACATCTGGAGTGCTTTGCTGCTTAGAAATTTCTCCGGCCAGATATTTTAAATCGTCTTTCTCAAGTTCAAAGTTCCACAGATCTCTAGAGCAGGAGCACAAATGCTTCCAGTCGTCTCTTTGCTGAAGCATAGCAAGAGCGAGCTTTGCTCCAGTTTTCAATAAGTTCCTCATCTCCATCTGAGACCACCTCAGCTTGGACTTCACTGTCCATATCACTATCAGCATTTTGATCACAACCATTCAACACATCTCTAGAAAGTTCCAAACTTTCTCTCATTTTCCTGTCTTCTTCTGATGCCTCCAAACTGTTCTAAACTCAGCCCATTACCCAGTTCTAAGGTGGCTTCCACATTTTCAGGTATCTTTATAGCAATGCCCTACTTCTCTGGTACTAATTTTCTGTATTAGTCCATTCTCACATTGCTATAAAAAAACTACCTGAGACTGGGTAATTTATGAAGAAAAGAGGTTTAATTGACTCACAGTTCCACATGCTGTAAATGAAGCACGGCTGAGAGGCCTCAGGAAACTTACAATCATTGTGGAGGGTGAAGGGGAATCAAGCATGTCTTACCATGGTGGAGCAGGAGAAAGAGAGAGAGAGAGAGAAGGGGGAAGTGCTACACACTTTTAAACAACCAGATCCGTTGAGAACTTGCACACTACCATGAGAACAGCAAGGGGGAAATGTACCACCATAATCTAATCACCTCCCACCAAGTTCCTCCCCTAACATTGGGAATTAAAATTTGTCATAAGATTTGGGGGGGGACACAGCCAAACCATTTCAGTCACGGTGAATGATCTTTCTAATCTATTGTTGAATTCAGTCTCCTAGTATTTTGCTGAGGATTTTTGCATCAATATTCATCAGAGATATTGGCCTGTACTTGTGTTTTTTGTTTTGTTTTGTGGTTTTTTTTTTCTTTGATGGGTCTTTGTCTGATTTTAGTATCAGGGTATGCTGGCCTCATAGAATGAGTTTGGAAATTTTCCCTCCTTCTCTATTTTTAGAATAGTTTGAATCAGATTGGTATTAGTTATTCTTTAAATATTTGGTAGAATTCAGCAGTGAAACCATCAGGTCCCAAGCTTTTCTTTAGTGGGAGACATTTTATTACAGCTTCAATCTCATTACTTGTTACTGGTCTGTTCAGGTTTTGGATTTCTTTTGGTTCAGTCTTGCTAGGTTGAATGTATCTAGGAATTTGTCCACTTCATCTATATTTTCCAATTTATTGGCATATAGTTGCTCATAGTAGCTGCTAATGAGCCTTTGAATTTCTGCAGTATCAATTATAATGTTTCCTTTGTTATTTCTAATTTTGTTTAGATAGTCTCTCCTTTTTTCATTGTTGGCTAAAGGTTTTTCAATTTTGTTTAACTTTTCAAAAATCAACTTTTTGTTTCATTGATATTGTTTTTTCATTTCAATTTCATTTATTTCTGCTCCGATATTTATTATTTCTTCTACTAATTATGGGTTTTGTTTTTTCATACTTTTCTAGTTCTTTAAGATTATTAGATTATTCATTTGAAGTTTTTCCTTGTTTTGATGTGGGCACTTATAGCTATAAATTTCCATCTTAGTACTAATTTTGCTGTATCCCATAGGTTTTGGTATATTGTGTTTCCATTATCATTTGTTTCAACAAATTTTTCAATTTCCTTTCTAACCTAATGTTAATTGATACACTTATCATTCAGAAGCATATTCTTAAATTTCTGTGTATTTGTATAGTTTCCCAAATTCATCTTGTTGTTAAAATTGAGTTTTATTCCAATGTGGTCAGAGAAGATGCTTGATATTATTTAAATTGTTTTGAACATTTTAAGATTTGTTTCATGACCTAATATATGATATATTCTTGATAATATATCCATGTGCTGAGGAAAAGAACATGTATTCTGCAGCTCATGGATAAAATTTTCTGTAAATATTAGATCCATTTGGTCTATGATGCAGATGAAGTCCAACAAGTTTCCTTGTTGATTTTCTGTCTGGAAGATCTGTCCAATGCTGAAAGTGTGGTGTTGAAGTCTCCAGCTATTACTGTATTGGGGCCTATATCTTTCTTTAGCTCTGATAATATTACCTGTTCATATCTAGGTTATCCACTGTTGGGTGCATATATAGTTAAAATTGTTATATACTTTATATACTCTTGTGAAATTAATACTTTTATCATTATATAGTGACCTTCTTTGTCTCTTCTTTTAGTTTTTGTCTTGAAGTCCATTTTGTCTAATATAACTATAGCTATTCCTGCTCTTTTTTTTGTTTCCATTGGCATGGAATATCTTTCTCCATCCTTGTATTTTCAGTCTGTGTGGACTTTATGGGTAAAGTGTGTTTCTTGTAGGCAACAGATCTTGTTTTTCCATTCATTTAACCAATCTGTCTTCTGATTGCAGAGTTTACTCTATTTACATTCCATGTTATTATTGATTAGTAAGAACTTACTACTGCCATTTTATTATTTGCTTTCTGATTGTTTTATGGTCTTCTCTACTTTCCTTTTTCTTTCTGTCTTCCTCTAGTGAAGGTGATTTTTTTCTGATGATATGTTTTAGTTTATCTTGCTTTTTACTTTTTACGTATTCATTGTATTTATTTTTTATGTATTCATTTTTCTGGTTTCAGGTTACCATGAGGCTTACCAATGCTATCTTATAACCCATTATTTTAACCTGATAACAACTTAATACAATTTACATAAACAAACAAGCAGAAACAAAAGTAATAAAAACTCTATTTTAACTTTGTCTCCCTGCTTTTTAACTTTTTGTTGTTTCTATTTATATTTTATTATACTGTCTATGTCTTGCAACATTGTTGTAGTTATTATTTTTCATTGGTTCATCATTTAGTTTTTTTACTTAGGATAAGAGTAGTTTACACACCACAGTGACAGTTTTATAATATTCTGTGTTTTTCTGCCATGTTTACTATTACCAGTGAGGTGTTTTTGTTTTTTTTCTTTTTTTGACGGATTCTCACTCTGTCACCCAGACTGGAGTGTAGTGGTGCGATCTCGGCTCACTGCAAGCTCTGCCTCCTGGGTTCACACCATCCTCCTGCCTCAGCATCCTGAGTAGCTGGGACTACAGGTGTCTGCCACCATGCCTGGCTAATTTTTTTTTTTTTTTTTGTATTTTTAGTAGAGACGGGGTTTCACCATGTTAGCCAGGATGGTCTCGATCTCCTGACCTTGGGATCCACCCACCTCAGCCTCCCAAAGTGCTGGGATTACAGGCATGAGCCACCGTGCCCAGCCACCAGTGAGTTTTGTACCTTCAGGTGATGATTTATTGCTCATTAATGTCCTTTTCTTTCTGTTTGAAGGACTTTTTAATATTTCTTCTAGGGTGGGTCTGGCGTGAATTAAATTTCACCTTTTGTTTGTTTGGGAAAGTCTCCATTTCTGCTTCATGTTTGAAGGATATTTTTTGCCAGATATACTATTCTAGGGTAAAAGCTTTTCTCTTCAGCACTTTAAATATGTTATGCCACTTTCTCCTGGCCCATGAAGTTTCCACTAAAAAGTCTGCTGCCAGACATATTGGAGCTGCATTTCATGTTACTTATTTTTTTTCTTGGTACTTTTAGGATCCCTTCTTTATCCATGACCTTTGGAAACTGATGACTAAATGCCTTGAGGTGGCCCTCTTTGGCTTAAGTCTGCTTAGTTTTTTATAACCATCTTGTATTTGGATGTTGATATCTTTCTCTAAGTTTGGAAAGTTCTCTGTTATTTTCCCTTTGAATAAACTTTCTACCCCTATGACTTTTTCCACTTTCTCTTCAAGGTCAACAAATCTTAGATTTGCCCTTTTGGTGCTATTTTCTAGATTCTGTCTAAGTGCTTCATTGTTTTTATTCTTATTTTTCCCCTCTGGCTGTATACTTTCAAGTAGCCTGTCTTCAAACTCACTAGTTATTTATTCTGCTTGATTAATTCTGTTATTAAAGGATCCCGATGCATTCTTTAGTATACCAGTTGCATTTTTCAGCTTCAGAATTTCAGCTGGATTCTTTTTAATTATTTCAATGTCTTTGTTGAATTTATCTGATAGAATTCTGAATTTCATCTCTGTGTTATCTCAAATTTATTTGAGTTTCCTCAACACAGCTATTTTGAATTCTCTATCTGAAAGGCCACATATCTCTGTTTCTCCAGGATTAGTCCCTGGTGCCTCATTTAGTTAATTTGGTGAGGTCAAGTTTTCCTGGATGATGTTGATGCTAGCAGATATTTTTTAGAGTCTAGGCATTAAGCAGTTAGGTATTTATTGTAGTCTTCACTATCTGGGCTTATTTGTAGCTATCTTTTTTGGGAAGGTTTTCCAGATACTCGAAAGGACTTGGGTATTGTGATCTAAGTGGTATCTGCTTTAGGGAGCACCCCAAACCTAGTAACACTGTGATTCCTGCAGACTTGTAGAGGCATCACCTTGATTGTCTTGGTTCAGATCCAGGATAATTCTCTGGATTACCAGGCAGAGACTCTTGTTCTCTTCTCTTACTTTATCCCAAATATACAGAGTCTCTCTCTCTTTCTCTCTCTCTCTCCCTCTCTCTCTGTTCTGAGCCACCTAAAGCTGGGGGCGAAGTGACAGAATCACCCCTGTGGCAACCACAATTATGACTGTGCTAGGTCAGACCTGAAGTCAGAAAAGCACTGGCTGTAACCACTCCCTGGCTATGTTCACTCAATGCCCTGGGGCTGTACAATCAGCAGGTGGCAAAGCTAGCCAGGCTTGTGTCCTTCCCTTCAGAGCAGACAGGTACCCCAGGCCTTGGGTAGGTCCAGAAGTGCTGTCCAAGAGTCAGAGACTAGAATCAAAAACCTTACAGGTCTACCTTGTGTTTTACTGTGTTGCAGCTGAACCGGCACTCAAACTACAAAATGCAGTCCTTGCCACTCTTCCCTCTCTTTCCAAAGGCAGAGGAGCCTCATCCATAGCCACCACCACCACCCCAGGCCACGAGGAGTACTGCCACACTATTGCTGGTGTTCCCTTAAGGCCTATGTTCCCTTAAGTCAGCTTGTGGTAGATGCTGCCTGGCCTGGGACTCACCCTTCAGGGAAATGGTCTCCCGTTTGATCCAGGGCATGTCCATAAATGCTGTTCAAGAGTCAAGTCCTGAAATCGAGGACCCCAAGAACCCGCTTGGTGCTCTACCCCACTGTGGCTGTGCTGGCACCTAAGGTGCAAGACAAAATCCCCTTTGCTTTTCTCAAGAGTAAGGAATTTTGCCCAGTAGCCACCACAGGTGGTAATGTGCTGAGACTCACCTGAAGCCAGCAAGTCTTAGAGGCTCACCCAAAGCCCTTGATGTAGTACCCGGATATCACTGCTGTTTACTTGGGGCCCAAGGGCTCTTCATTTAGCAGGTGATGAATGCTGGCAGAACTACATCTCTTTCTTCAAGGCAGCAGGTTCCCTTCTGGCCCAGGTGTGTCTAGAAACGTCATCTGGGAGCTAGAGCTGAAATGGGGACCTCATGACTCTGACTGGTGTCCTATCCTGCTGTGGCTGAGTTGGTATCCAAGATGCAAGACAAACTCCTCTCAACTCTTCCCTTTCCTCAAGACGAAGGAAGGGGTCTCTTTTGGAGCCTCAAGCTGTGCAGCCTGAAGTTAGGGGAGGGGTGATAACAGCACTCTTTTTGCTTCCTTGGATGATGTTTCTGTGTGTCATGTTCCACCTCAGTCCACTGTCCCTGGGCTGAATTCAGCTATAGGACTTGCCTGAATTGCAGTCCTTATGGTCTAGACTGCCTCTTAAGTTTACTTGGAGGCTCAGAGTGCTGTAGCCCTCAGTTGTGAGGTTTGCAGGCAGTCAAGTTTGGACCGCTGGGATCTGCAATTCTCCATCTGGCTAGGGCTGTTTTAAATGCTCCCTTAGGGAGTGAGCATCAGCTGATTTTTGTCCAATTTTCATTTCTGCTGTAACAGGACAACATGGAGTTCAATGCCTCACAATTGCTGTGTTCTTCCTCCCCCAGTACCCAGAGTTATTCTCTGTACCAGGCCACTGCCGCCAGGGTAGGGAAGAGTGGCGTCAGCCATTCAGCACTGCTTTTTCTATCTCTTCAGAGCCTCTCTCAGCGATATGAAGTTAAAACCCAGTGCTATGAGTGCTCATCTGATTTTTGTTTCTTATGAAGGTGTTTTTGTTTTTTTTTTCTGTGTAGATAGTTATTAACTACTTGGTGTCCTTGCACGGAGGACGATTGGTGGAGCCTTCTATTCCACCCTCTTGCTCTTGCTCTGTCTGTCTCTCAGAAAGATTCTTAACATCTTTATTTGTCAGATATTAGAAAATTAAAACCACTATGAGATACCAGTGTACAACCACTCAAATGACTAATACTAAAAAGACTGACATTACCAAGCATTGGTACCATGTGGAGTAACTGGAACTCTGATATATTGCTTGAGGAAATATAAAATGAGACAATCTTTTTGAGAAATTTGTCAATTTCTTAAAAGGTAAAACAAATACCATTTACCCTAGCAATTCTACTCCTTGGAGTTATGCAATAATAATGAAAGAGAAATGTTTCCAGAAAAAATATTCAGCGATGAACAGTTTTGTTCAGAATAGTCAGCAATGGAAACCACCCAAATGCTCAAAAACAAACGAATGGTTAAATTAATTGTGATGTATGCAAATGATGGAATACTGTTGGAATATGATTTAGCAATAAAAAGAAAAAAACTACTGATACATACAACAACATAGGATGAATCTCAAAATATATCCTCTAAGGAAAAGAAGCCAGACTGAAGAAAGTACATATTGTATATTTCTTTTATATGGAATTATAGAGAAGTCAAAACTAACTTAGAGTGATATATAGCAGATTAGTGGTTGCCTGGATCTTGGGGTGGATGGGGGAATTTGCAACAAAGGGTCACAAGGGATGACCTTTGTGGTGGAAATGTGCTGTATCTTGATTGTGGTGGCAATTACTTGGATGCATACATTTTTCAAACTCACAGAATTGTATACTTAAAATGAATACATTTTATTGTCTGTACATTATTCCTCAATAATAATTTAAAAAGGAACATGTCAATGTAAAAAATTCTGGTTAACTGAAAGTTACCATATAAAATATATATGATGTGTATATTTTTAGAAATTTAGAAAATTTAAAAGAAACACAAATTCATCACAAAAATTATACTGACCATGATTTCCTTCTCTATGGGAGATCTTCTTTCACTTCCTGAAGTTTCTGATGGTCACTGTTACCAACATCAACAGCAGATATGGTGTTGACTGACAGAATCCCCATATGCATGACTATTTTGAGTACTGAAAGTACACGGGAGCCTTTAGCTACAGTTGGTTATCTTTGTCTATATGCACAGAGGCTCTTCTCATGTTGGGATATTTGACTTCTGTTGCAAAGAACACAGTACAGCTTATCTTGTGCTTTGTAAGTTAACATCTGTTGCTCAGAAATTCAGCTATGTCTTCTTATGAATCTGTGTTGGTATCTGGAGGAAGGAGGTATTCTGCTTAATTACTCTCACACTGCTAAATCTTACTTCCCAGTAGGGATTTGGAAAGCAAGGAAGTAGTAAAGAATGGTATTCATTTTGTGGTCTCTTCTGATGCCAGCATCTTGTAACATGGGGAGAAGCACTGAGGGCTGAAGTTTTTCAGTACGTTTTATTTCACAGAGATGCTCTATATCTCAAATCACTAGCACATTAATAGGCTTTAACTGGTTTCTCTGTCTCCAGTATTTTCTGATCCAAGTCATTTTTACTTAGTTCCTCCAGTCTAATCATTCCAGTGGACTAAATCAGAGGCCTTCCTATCAATTAAAAAAAATCAAGCAAGTAACTGTGATAGAAGTATATTTATCCATAAATTTTATGAGTGTGCTTGTATATATGTATAAATATTATAAATACATTTATATATAAATTATACAAGCATTACTATACTAATGAAATATAAAATATATGTTATTTTAAAACATATTTCTTACTGTAGTGTTATTATTCTATTATGAACTGGTATTACAAAACATGGTACATACATAGGGTGAAGTTCATAGTTAATAGTAAAAGTGAATCCACATATCAGGTAGTCTTCTTGGTAATTTAATATTATTTTGGTTGTCTTTCTATTAGCTAAAATTATAATACAGTAATATGACTAATGAAAAGCTCATAATAAAAGTATAGGTGTCAGTTTTAGTTTTCTTATTTACTTAATTGAATTATCTTTAGTCTGGCCCTTTTTTATGAAAAAGAAAAAAACTTCTAAAACCACATGTCTATTTTGGGATTGCTTGGATAATTAAACTCTGCAAGTCTAAAGTCTACTTAACCAGCCAGTATATTACAGCAAACTGCAATGCAGCACAATCTGATCAAATGAATGAGGGTACCATTCAGGGCAGTGGAATTCTCACTGTTTTTAAAAATATCTTGAGTACTGAATATGGTATCTGGCTATCCTGGAGGTGACAGTGGCAGTACAATGTTATTAATGCTTAATTTTTATTATTTTAATATAAATATATAAATAAAAATAGAAGTGCACATGTTTTCCTTCCACATCCAGATCAATTGCCTTTACTTCCACTGCCTAATTGTAAGTGCCTTGAACACAGCTGATGCTCAGTAAATGTCTGTTGAAAGAATGAAGGAATGCTATTTGGTATAAGGTTTTATTTGTTTGAGTCTACGCCTAACTCCCCTAATTAAATTATAAGACTCTTGAGGGCAAGGATTGTATGTATTTTTTTTTTTTTAGTTTCCAACTAGTCCACAGCAAGAAACTAAGGCAAAATTAGCCAGATGAAAATGGTCCCATTATGTACCCTGTTTAGTGTGGCTCCCAAGAGCCATTTATCATTTAACCCAAAAAGCAAGGCTACTTTTGCATTTAGTCTAGTTCTTTAAAAATTATTTGCATAAGCCCATTGATATTAATAATCAATGATCAAACATTTTCTCCTCTCTACCCCATGCTATGCAATAGTGCCTAAAAAATCATTACCAAACTGTACTATAATTATTTATCTATGTGCATCACATATTAAGCTGTAAATTTATGAGGATGAGAACAATGCTTGTCTTATACTTAGCATAATAACAGCACTTATAGCAGGTGCTTGATAAATGTTTTACTGAATGAGCAATTCATTAGTTTAAAAATAAGAACATTTCTTTCCATCAGGTTGGTAGACCATTTTACTTGAAGAAAACATTTACAAAATAGAATTAGTAGTACATATAATTTTTTACACAGAGAGACTAACTTACTTCCAGTTACTGAGGGCCTTTAATCAGAATGATGTAATTGCCTCAAGTCATTCATATCCCTTTACACATAAAGTCTAAAAAATTACAGAATACTTGCACTAATTTTCTCAACTATACTGTAATACTCGTATGACACTACATATAGAGATGATCTTAAGTAGTGCCCAAATGTATTAGTTTTCTATTGTTGCATTAAAATTACCACAAATATAGTGGCTTAAACAATACAAATTTTCTCACAGCTTCTGTAAATAAGGACGATAGATATGAATTAGCTGGGTCCTCTGCTCAGGATCATGCTAGAATCAGAAATCAGAGTGCTGACCAAGACTGCGATCTCTTTTGAGGCTAAGGTTCCTTTTGCAAGCTTGCTGGTTGTTCACAGAACGTGGTTTCTTGAGTTGTAGGAGCTCAGACCTCAGCTCCTAGAGGCTACTTAGTCACTATATTTTGAGGAAAACCTTTTCCCTTTCATCTTGGGTCCAGTGATTGGTGGCCTGCAAACTAACTGTCAATGGACAGATTAACAGATGAAAACACAAGGTTTATTTATACATGCATGATATGCAGATGGAGTGCTCAGTGAGGAGTAACTCCCTGAATAACCAGAAATAAAGGCTCATATACTAAACTTAACAAAAAGGTTAAGATTTTAATTGGAAAAGTATGGAATGGTCTACTGGGCTTTATGATGCTTATGGACAGCTACATTTGCACTTCCTGGTGATAAGGATCAGTCTTTTTTTCAATCAGAAGGGGAGGCAATGGCAACTATATTTTCAGGAGGGTCTGCTTAAGTTTGAATAATATTTTTTCTGTTGCTGCTGATTGTTCAGATGCTGTCAGTTTAAACTGATGTTTATACCACTTTAGTGAGTTATTAATGACTTCCATTGCCGTATGGCCTTCTCTACAACACTGCATTTTGCTCTGTTGCTGCTTGTTGTCTCTTTTAAGAGCTTGTCTGTTCAAGTCGGGCCCACTCAGGATAATCTCTCTTTAATTAACTAAGAGCCAACTGATTAGGGACCTTAATTACATATTTTTAAAAGTCTCATTTCTATATAATGTGACATAGTCACAAGAACAATATGAAACTCAAGCGGAGGGATTATATAGGTCTTGTCACCAGAAGGATGTTTTGGGGGCAATCTTCCTACCATACCAAATGACAGAATGAGAAGTTAAGTCCAGTACTACAGGAAATCATAAAATACAGAAATGATTACACACATTCTACACAGATAAGGTAATAAAATTGATGCTATGTGCCATTTGGTTAGGCCAGATGATATCTCAGATCATCCATAACAGCATGTGGAAAAAAGAAAGTCCATTTGTGAATTCAAGAATATTTTTTAAACCATCTTTAAAATTTTTCTCATACCTGATACAGTTTTCAAGCATAGAAACATGCATATAACATAATCATAGTTAATTTCTCTTCTTTGAAATTCCAACTCCTCCCTTTAGCCAGTTGGGTCTATTGGTCACAAGTCCCCTCATTAACCACAAAGAGATGCTATGGCCTGTATTAGTTAACTATTGCTGTTTAACCAATTACCCCTGAATTTAGTGGCGTAAAACAACACAGAGTTTCTGTGTACGTCTATGAATCAGGAAGCTAAGCATTACTTAACTGGGTTCCCTGCTTTGGTCTCTCTCACAGGGCTGCAATCAAGATCTCACTCATGCAGGATTATTTCCAAGCTTACTCACTGGCTGTTAACAGGATTCAGTTCCTTCAGAGCCGTTAGTCTAAAGACCTCTGCTCCCAGCTGGTTTTGGTCAAGGGCCACTACCACCTCTGTGTCACATGGGCCTCTCCAACATGGCAGTTCACTCATCAAAGCAAGGAAAAAAGTAACAAGACAGAAGTTATCACCTTTTGTAACCTAATCTCAGAAGCGGCATCCCATCATGTTTGTCCTATGTAATTCATTAGAAGCAGGTCATAGGTTCAGCCCACACTCACAGAGAGGGGTATGAATGCAGGAGGGCAAGGATTGTTAGGTGCCATCTTAGAAGTGTGCTTCCCACAGTGCCTGAATGAGGGTACAATTTATCACACTGAGGAGAAACAAATTAAAGTGCTTATTTCCAAGAAATGAAATAAATAGTTGCTCTGATTACATTTATTTATTCAGAGCCAAAGCAACCAAGCTTGATGGGACTGGATTTATAATGGGAGTGGTTAGCCCTTGTCTGAGGAGAGAGGGCAAATGGAACCTAAAGATGAGAAACTAAACTCAACATCAGAGGAGTAACATTAAGTACCAGGTCCAAGGTATGATTTTGAGACTGTGGATGAGAGAAGAATAAAAGGTCAGAAGCCCAAGAATACCAAGTCAATGTAGAAGCAAAATATCAGACCAGATATAGCCGAAAAGTTCAAGAACAAAGAGGACTCCTGGCTTTAAAGACACAAAGTTAGGCTTTTCCTCTCAATTATTGAATGGTTATGAAGTCCTGTTGTATTTTTGCTTTACATTCAAACAAATAGAAAACTTACTAGTTCAGTGAAAATGTAGAAATTGGGAAGTACTATTCCAAATAAAATTAAAAGTCATCAAAATATTCATTTTTTAGCCAACACTATATTATATATTTCTTACAAAATGCATAGATACTGTTTTGTATCTATTGGTTTTATTTTCTTTTCTAATAATATTTACAGTGTGAAGCACCGTTTTATACGAGGTGCTTTGGCTACACCTCGGAGTCATCTGGCTTAAAACACATACCGGTGAAGCCACCATTGGCTTCTTCTTCTGCCTGTCTATTTTTATTTTTAACATTCCCTTATTTTGACCTTAAGAAGCTACTTTCCATGAAGATCAACAAATCATGTGCTCTAGCAAGTATAATATCCTTTCACAGTGTTTTCAAAAGTGGTGATTTCCTTGCCTTTAAAATTTTATTTTTACAATTTTTTTACTTGCCACAAAACCATGTGATAGAAAGGTGAAACTAAAGCCATATTGAAAACAAAGAACCACTCATTTCTAGTAAAAGAAATCTAGTTATACTTAATTCCCTTTTTGCCTGCCTCCAAGTATAATTTCTACTAGATTACAGAAGTAACCAATTACTTTCATCTACCTTTCCCTTCATGTGCCTGGAAACTAACTTTTTAAACTCTTATTTTGAGAGTTTAAATTTATTTTTAAATAAGTGTATTTATTACCTCTCCTAATCTTAGATCATTTAATCATAATTCTTCTTAAACTTTCTTTCATTTCTATCTGTAGACACACTTCTTTGTATATATTGAGTTTTAGCATCATTTGTTTAGCTTTCACTTAAATTAGCAGTCAAATGAATAGCAACTAATAAATCAGTATGCAGCAATTTAAATGCTTATTAAAATTTGCCAATCAGAACCTAACTCCCAGCTTTGCTTACTCAGAAAGGACTGACATTTTCTTGCCACACCATCTACTAAAGATAAGGCATGCAGTTTCAGATTAAATTAAATATGGCATTTCTGTATATTTGGGTTATATTTTATTGTTTTTGAAAAAGGAAATCATTCTGAGAACTTATCTAAATTTTAAAGGTTATGATTTTCAGGGTATCAAAATATTTTGCAAATTATTTTCTTTAACAACTTACCACAGTGTCTGAAATTTAGGCACTTGTGATTCTTATGGGCTGTTAAAGCTGGATAGAGAGATACATAGATATATATACATAAATATAGAAATATACATAGATATGGAATATAGATGTAGGTATATATTGCATCACTGAAAAAAAATGCTTCAAATAGCTTATAAGACCAAGGCTTTGAAGTGTTGTATGGATAAACTTAAGGTTTCTGTGTGTGTTTGTGTGTATTTATATGTATGTGAGTTTTGGGTTGGGGAGTGAAAGAACTAGGAAAAGATATGCCTCAAGGAAGGGAAATCAGGAATGGGACAACAAAGTGCACTCAGAGGAAGCCTGAGTATCAGATAGGGAATGATGGTACTAGGACAAGGTCATGAAACAGGAAACGGTGTCAGAATTTAAAGCATATCTACCCTCTAATGTATGAAATCTTTAGAATATGTTAATTTAATTTTAGCTCTTCAGTGGGTTATGCCTAAGAATTAAAGGAGGCTTTAAGAAATAAAATGCAACCTTGAAATAACTTTTCTTTATTGGGTCCTAATAAAGAGTTTCAAATGGCACTCTCTATTTGTGACAAATCACACACATGTTCATTGCTACATTTCTGGAGTCTTGAAATTTGCAACTGCCAAAAATAATCAAATAAATAGTCCTTTTTCTTCCTAGGAAGAAATTCTTCTAAATTTAGAAGCCAATTCCCAAAAGAGTTTATGCTGTTGAGAGAAAATTTGTGAAGAAAAGAGTCTATTAGTTAATTTTTAAATGCTGTCAATTTTTAAATGCTGTTAATTTTTAAATGCTGTTGACTTGTAAGAACAGTTCATCATTTATTCAATATGTGAAAAGTACTTGACCTCATCTAAGTTTACAATTGCCCAAACACAAGGTCAGGAATGAAGTTAAATATGTCAGCATGGTACTGCCTTCTTGTCTTATTTCTCCTTTCCCCTATCACTTTTACCTCTTGTGCCTTCCGAAGTGAATGAGGTAACACTTCATATGCTGATTGCCTGTGAAAAGGGCATCTTTATTCATTGAGACAATCCTTCTAGGCTTAAAATCAACCCAAAATCAAGGAAAAGGGTAAGACTGCAAAGTATTTGGGTATTGGTGAGTCTTCATAGATATCGCTTTATGAACGATCACTTATGTCCCCCATAAGGAAAGCCAATTCTAGTAAGTGTATTACATTCTTGGTTCACAGAATAGATGATTATTTAAATTTTAAATTTAATTATAAGGAAATCTTCTTATTGTTTAATAACCAATTTGATCTGTTGAAGTGTTCTGTGTCTTATGTCAATTTATATAAAGGACCCTCCTAAGGCATAAAAAATAACTAGTATTACATTTCTTAGTATTTTCTGTGGCTCATTTGAGGGAGGGGTATGGATATTGCAAGAGGGAAAGAAGTTGGGAAGGGCAAAGACCTGGAAATTAACCACACTATGCCTTGTTATTCTCCTAGGGTCTCATGATTCCTTCAGCTTCTACATTGATGAAGCCTCTCCAGTAGGTCCTGAGCAGCCAGAAACTGTCCAGAATTTTGTCTCTGTGTTTGGAACTGTGGCCAAAAAGCTCATGCGGAAATGGTTAGCCACTCAGACAATGAATTTTACTGGCCAGCTAGGAGCTGGAATTCGTTATTTTGATCTTCGAATTTCCACCAAGCCCAGAGACCCCGACAATGAACTCTATTTTGCTCATGGTTTGTTCAGTGCCAAAGTCAATGAAGGCCTTGAGGAGATCAATGCATTCCTCACAGATCACCATAAGGAGGTAGTGTTCTTGGACTTCAACCACTTTTATGGGATGCAGAAATATCACCATGAAAAACTGGTCCAAATGCTGAAAGACATCTATGGAAACAAAATGTGCCCAGCGATTTTTGCCCAGGAAGTTAGTTTAAAGTACCTGTGGGAGAAGGACTATCAAGTGCTGGTCTTCTACCATAGTCCAGTGGCTCTGGAAGTGCCCTTTCTCTGGCCTGGGCAGATGATGCCAGCACCCTGGGCCAACACCACAGACCCGGAGAAACTGATCCAGTTTCTTCAAGCATCCATCACTGAGAGAAGAAAGAAGGGATCGTTTTTTATATCTCAGGTGGTGCTGACCCCCAAAGCTAGCACTGTGGTCAAAGGGGTGGCAAGTGGCCTCAGAGAAACAATCACAGAAAGGTAAGTGTCTTTAAAATATCAGGGGGGAAACCTCAAATAATTTAACTTGAATTTATAGAGCTCATAAGTGATGAAGCTGAAATTATACCTATGTATATTAGGTCCCCGGGGCTGCAATAGCAAAGTACCACTAATTGGGTTTCTTAAAAGAATAAAAATATATTATCTCACAGTTCTGAAACCTAGAAGTCTGAAATCAATGTCAGCAGGGTTGGTTCCTTCTGAGGACTCTAAAAAAGAATCTGTTTCATGCCTCTCTCCTAGGTTCTGGTGGTGGCTGGGAAGCCTGAGTGTTACTTGGCTTATACATGCATCACTCCAGTCTCTGTCTCCTTTTTCTCATGCCATTTTCTCATGTGTCTCTGTGTTTTCCTTTGCTTATAAGGATACCAGTCATATTGAATTAGGGCCTGCTCTAATAACCTCATCTTAATTACTTCTGCAAGGAACCAATTTCCAAATAATGTCACACTCACAGGTAGCAGGGGTTAGGACTTTAACATGTATTTTTGTGGACCACAGATCAACCCATAACACCATGTATTTTGACTCCATGTCTAGTTGTCTTTTCATAGCACCCTTTTTCACATTTGTGTAGTGCTTTATAGATTGCAATATCCTTTCTCTACCATTTGCAGTCTTTTAATATCCCTAATTCCATTTGAAATGCATAACAACACTGAGAAGTAGATATCGTATTACAGATTTAAAAAATGAGGTTCAAAAAAGTGATATATTTTTCCTAAGACCCCTTCAACAGTGAATGATAACACAGATACTGAAACTCTATTCTCAAACTATATCCTATGCCTTTTATACTACATACGCAGCCTTATAAGGAATGGTTACCCTGAGAAAGTGGTCACTTCATTGGTCAAGCCCAGCCAAACATGTAGGATGTTCATTACCTGTGAGGTATAATTTGAGCAATCACAGTTTTTCCTGCGAGTGTGACACAACATACTGAATTGTACATATTATTTATTCTTTTGAGTTAAAATATTAAACAATGCAAACATCATCTGAAGAAAGAACACAAATCCTTATCAGATCTCTTATTTTTATCTTTCACTGACATTTTGAATTATGCTAAAGAGACACAGCATGAATGTTTTGCTTGGACCCAAGGTCTTTGTGGAAAAAGACAAAAGATGAAGAGAAAAGATTAGGCAGTGAAAATAGTATGTGTGACCTTGTGGCATAGCATATAGGATGGGGAATGAAAGGAGATAAAGCTTGGAGTGGTGCAAGAATACATTTTCCAGAAATCTTTTAACCAGGCTACAGAGAACCTCATCCTGTGAGCAATGGGGAGCTAGATAATAAAGTTTAAAAGTAGCATGACTTGACATGATCTGTGTTTTATGTAATAATTGACGCAGCCTGGAGGATTGATGGAATGGAGAGAGCGAGCAGTTAATAGGTGCTTAGAACTGTTTCAGCAAGGTAATGCAAGCTACACTGGGGAAGCGAAAAAACACAGAAGGGGATAATATGCAAGCAATGAAAATTAAAATGATTCAGTGACTAGTTGGCTATGTGGTATGAATGGGAGAAAAGAGTTCAGGATAAGCAGGACAGGTAATGGAAGCATTCACAGAGTCAGGAAACAAAGACACAGGGACTTGGGAGGAAGTGGGGAAGGTACCATCAGGGTCATGCTGAATTTAAAGCATGAGTAAGGCATTCAGGTAGATGTGGCTAATTGATCATTACAAATATAGGCCAACTCATTTGGGGGTTGTTGGCATTTCTCGATGGTGAAAACTCCAAGTCATTGGAGTGGAAAGGTTCCTCCACATAAAATCATAACTTTCTTCTGTTACTCAGAGTGGTCCATTAGCCGGGACTGCTCTGTTCCTTAAAATTTAAATAACATTACCAACCATTCATTGTATACTCTATGAAAGTGCATGACTTTCTCTATGATTTCTGCTAATGTCTACATTTCTTATATTTGTATGGTAGGTCCCTTTCTACTACTGGATTATATCATTTTATGGCTTAATTATCCCACGCAGTCTGTCCATGTCCCATTCTGAGACATGAAACTTGCTTCATGTTCATTTCCACAATGTTTTTTAGATTTTACTGAAGATCTGAAGAGGCCAGGAATGGCTTATAATCACAATAATGTACATAATTTAAAACCAAATTTTAGACTTGTCTTTAATTACAAATCTTCTGCCCTAGGATAACAGCCCCTGACAACATCTATAACACTGTACACCTCAGCTTCATATCCTCTGACTGAATCTTCTCCTTTACCATTTTTCACTTCTTTTCTTTCATTACCCTTCAATTGCCTTTGAGACCCAACGTTCTAGATGATTGTGTAACTAGATTAACATTTCTAGATGATTTTGCCTAACTAGTCACCTCTCTCCAGCTTCCTAAGCCTAAATTCAGCTAGTTCCAACAAATTATTCATCCAAACAAGAGGGCTTTTTGCTTTATAGCACCATTTTCTACAAACGTTATTTTTTCTGGTAATTAACAATTTACCCCCTTTCTCACAAACTTAGAAAGTGAGGGAGTTGTGTACATATAAAAATGTGTTATTTTTAACTGTATCCCACAGAGTCCCCAGATTTTGAAGAATCTCTGATGGGTCACTAGAGGTGGAGAAAAGGCAGCAGGACCCTGGCAGGGAACTGACTCCAACTCCCTCTATTCTCTCCACACCTTGAATGAAAGAAGCTTCATTTTTAACTTTTACATTTTGGGCATGATGCAAGTCTTCCTATGACCTCTTCCAGCTTCCAGCATAGTTCTATGCTTAGGAAAACACTTACTTTTATTAAATGCTTGCTTTGCGTTTTAGCCAAGAACTTTACCCTCATTTTACCTGTGTAGAGATCATCCTTTGAAGAAGCCAAGAGGAAGAATTTACTCAAGGATAAATGATTTTCATTTTTTTCCTCTTATGGCATTTGATGTAATTTAGAAGTTTTCAAGCCAGAGTTAAACTGCTTTTTGGTTACTCATGCTCTAGTACCCTACTACTAAAGTAGGATTTGTGGGTAAAAAAATCAAATCAGTTAGGAAAGTGCTGAACATTATATTCTACACAACTCTCCCAAAGGATTCACAGTGTACTTTAGCATATAAAATGCCTAAGGAATATTTTAGTGATGAATCCTATTTAAATTTAACTAATACAATGTTTTCCAAGCACTTAAATTTTGTTCAGATAACTCTTATTAACAGCACATGGAATTAATTTTTAAAAACTGCTCTCAGCCCTTTAATTCAGAACTTCCTACTTGCCTCTAGCTTATGTATCTGGAATAGTAGAGTTGTATCATTGACAAGAAAAAGGAGAAGAAAAAGAAATTTTAAAAGTAGGAATGAAGACTCCATATAGAGAGCCAATTCTTTCCTCTATAGGATTATGAAAATTACTTACAAATAATTTGCCAGTATATCTGAACCTTGTCATTATAGATGTGCTGGCATTCTCCAGTGGAGTTTAGCCTCAGAAGTACTAGAAAGACTTCCTTTTTAACCATTTGCAAAGCTGTATTCTGAATGTTATATTAATGTGAAGCTCAGTTTTTTGTTTTGGTTTGGTTTGGTTATTGGACATACTCCAGCCTTCTGCATGGAGCCTATAGGAAAAGCTTATTGTCAGCTCTGGGGTCATGCCTTGCAAAAGCAATTTATTAATACTTATCACTTATTCAGTGAAGGAGCACTTGACTCCCCAGAACTTGTTGGCTTTCTCTTCTTACCAAGTGATGAAGCCTATGAAGTGAACTGATTCTGACATTGTCCTCGCTTTTGTGCAAAAGCCATTCATTCATAAAGTCCTGTGATGGCACCAAAAGGTGTAGTAAGTTCTTCTGTGCCATGAAAGGAAAGTTACCAGGCAATTAGAAGACTGCTCTGGGCCTTACATATTTTCATCTGCACAGTTTGGAGTTTGAGCTAGATTACCTCCAAGATCCATTTGAGTTGTAAATCCTACAGTTCCAAGATCCTCCATTTGACTAGCTAGTTTCTCTACAATTTTTAAAATCATGCCTAATATTTGGATTAACAAAACTCTGAGCACATGCATTTAGAAAACAGCGCTTGAAGTTGTGGGTGACTTTCAGGGAAACTAAATCTAGCCTGGATTTAGGTACCATAGCTTTCGATCTGGCCAATGGTTCTAAATACTGCAGATTCATTTTCTACATTGTAGCAATGCCAAAAGACACAGATTTTTATTTCTTAAAGACCTATTTTTAATTTCTTTTTCAAACACCAGTTTTTGCACCTCACCCCCATGCAATTCACACATTCTTAAAAAGAAGGTGTGCAACTTGAGTAAAGTCCTTTCCTAATTTGCGGAGGTTTATTAACTTACAGGTTTTTCTTAATTTAAAAAATGCGGTCATACTACCTATCAGAATTTTTAAGCAGCAATGCATCTTTGCAAGTAAAGTGATGCTGAGTTAAATTAAACAATATTTGTACAGGCCAACAGTTGAGGTAATGATTAATATAACAATAATAATAATAACTGTTATTATTAGGGGTTCACTATCTGTTAGATCCTTTACTGTGTTATATTCATGATTAGGTTCAATATTTATAAAACCTCCAAGTGTAGGTACTATTGCCATCCTATCTTAACAATAAAGGGACTGAGCCTTAGAAGTGTTAAGCAACTTAGCTGGATAGCACAGTTAAGAAAAGGTGGATTCAGAATTTAAATCCAAACTCTATCTATCTGTTTATTCCCAAATATAATATTTAAATGCCTAATCTGTTCTAGACACTGTAGTTCAAGTGACTGATCTCAGATATGGAGCCTTATAACCATTACATCATGCTATCTCCCTGCTATTTGTGAGAATCCAAAGAAGTGACTGCAACTTTGTTTTCATCTTATTAAATGACAATATCTAGATCAAATTTGGCAGTACATTCAGGTAGACTGAGTTCAATTTAATCCTTATCTGTTGAACAGCTCCTATGAGTACGGCTCTGCATTAAGTGCTGTGAGGCATATTAAAATTGGTATTTGCCATTGTTCCCATCAAGCATCAAGTGGGTCTGAAAAGACAAGAACATGCAAGACCTAAATACAAATTGGAGAGAAACAGGAGAATTAAAGATCAAGGCCTATGGTGACTTAGAGGAGAGAGATATCTGGAAAGATTTTGGCTGGCTTTGACAAAAAGCACTGGGATAGGCAGAGATGGGTAGGGGTAGCTTCTCAGGATGAGGAAATAGCAAGAGCAAAGCATGGAGGTAGGAAATCTTGAGGACAAGAGAAATCAGGGTTGGTTAGAGAAACAGAGTGATGTGCAAAGGAACATGGGGGATGAGTCGAGGAAAAAGTGAAGGGGGAAATTATGGTTAGCTGAATTAGGCATATATTAGGAAGATATTGAGGAGGGCAAATCAGAACTGGACTTCAGGGGATGAAACCCACCTAATTATGTAGGTTGAGTAAGGAAGGAAGAGACTGAAGAAGAAGCCACCAGTTTAAAGGGGGAAACAGAGTGGCATGCCAGCAAGTGTTTAGAAAGAAAGAGATAAAAAATGCTGACATGGTTTGACTTCAGCCCTACTGACAGTGCTGCCCCCTTGGAATACCATTTACAGTATCATTTTATATGGATGACATCCCTTGGAGTTGGATGATGGGCAGCCCTGGCCACTTAGTCTCATCATCACAGTGATCATCTTGAGTGTAAGGTAGAATTTTCAGGATGTGGTTGTGAGTATACACCAATATTACCCAGCTGGGCAAAGGAAGACAACTGTAGTTGTTGAGCCCACATTATGTGCCAGGCACTGTGCTAAGAACGCTACATGATTTGTGTCCATTTAAGGCCTTGCAGCCTTACAAATTAGGTATTATTAAATCCATTAGAGGTGGAAATTGAGGCTGAGAGATGTCTAATACCTTACTTTAAAATCCCATATTAAAGTAATTCCTTAATTAATAAGCTAGGATTATTACATGGGTTTGTTTGACTCTAAGTCCCATGCTTATTGTTGCAGATTAGGTAAAATTAATATTGCTTAGCACTGGCTGCATTTAATACATTATCTGTCATCTTGGAAGGCAGAGTCAGGTCTAGGGGTTTGGGAAAGTAAATTATGCTGGTGACAGAGTGGGCAAAGCTAAGAGAAGAGAAGGTTTGAAGTGTGTGGCTTTGCCTCAAGAAAGCAAACCCTGATAGGATGTTAGCATGGAACCCCCTAAGGAAGCATTGACATAGAACATGAAGGGAGTTAGAGATGACTGGGCTTAATCCTTCTTGCCTTGTGCCTATTGCTCATTTCACCATTTTTTATTAAATAAGGAAGTTGAGGCCAAGAGGAATGCTAATTGATTGCCCAAGGACATAGAGCTAACTGGAAGCAGAGAAAGGATTAAAATTCAGGACTCCTGGCTCCCAGTCAAAAGAAGAGACACCCCAGAGAGGGATAAGGCCAGAGGATAAACAGAAAACCTAGGGGTGAAGGGGGCAGAGCATACCAGGCTGCACATACTAACATGGAAGGGCTTTCAGTCTGCACTGCACTCAACACTGCATGGTGCCCTGGGGCCTTGCCTGGAGGGGATAGGGGGTAAAGTCAAAGGTCTAGGCCACAGATTTTGTGCTGGACCTACTTTCTCTGGGCTTGCTCTCTCTTCCTCTCTCTCTCTCTCTTTCTTCCTCTCTTTATCTCTCTCTGCATCATGAACCCAACAGACTCTTTTTTTTCTCTCCAATGGGGACACACTCCAGCTCACAACCCTCCTATTGCCCAATTTGCCTTTTCCTTGCCTGTACCCGGAAGGGATGGGTCTAGTCTCTTGGAAGTTTTTCAGCAGCAGTGCCAGTCATTTTAGCAGTTTGGAGAGCCAGGAAAAGCCTCACTTAGAGGTTGAGACTCAGAATGGTTCAAAGTCAGCTGTTCAAATGGCTTAAAGTCAGACACAAGACAGTACCCATCTCCATAAAGAGAAGCTTTCCAGCCCCGCCCTTCCACCCTAGGCCATGTCCCGAGACAGGTCAGCACAGCAGCAGAGCAGAGCAGCTGACAATGGATATTTGGGATATTCTATTCAACAGAGAGGGAAAGCGATCTCCTCAAGCTACATATCCCTGAGGAGAAAGAACACCAAGGAGACTATGGAAAGCCAGTGTTCCAATAATCATTGTTTACAAAAAGCTTTCACCATAAGATTCATTTCTTCGATCTGTCTCTCTCTTTGTTGCTCCCTGTCTCTATAGATATGTATGCATACAGATACATATATGTACGTGTGTCTGTGTATGTCTGTTTGTATGTATTGTACGTGGCTTCATTTGTACAAGTGTTATTCCTAATTTGCAATTTAAGAAACTGAAGGTCAGAATGGCTAAATAATGTATTCGGATGATGTTATAAGCCAGTGCCGGGACCAATTCAGAATCTTTTTGAAACACTAGAAAGGGGATTCTGGCTTGTAAATCAAAAGGAAGCTCCAGAAAGCAACCCTTTCCCAGCCTAGGACTTGGCAAACTGGAATGCTCTTATGGAAATTTTGTTAAAATGTAAATTCCCGGATGCCACTTTCAGAGATTCTGATTTAATAGTCTGTGGCTCAAAGTGTTTCATTCTTAACAGACTCAAGTGAGCCCCACTTCAAGTAGCACTGCTCATACCCACAAACAAGCTGCACCTTAATCATCCCTACTGACAAAATAACCTGGTTTTAGTTAACCTAAAGAACATAAACCCCAATATTTATTGGTGCCCTCCTCCCTAGGCTCAGTTAGTTCTTCCTAAAATCTAAGCTACAACTCCTCTACCCACAGGGCCTGCCAGATTCAAGTTCATATTTGCTTGCTGTATCACTCAGGTAGAACTACCTATCAATTATTTCCAAAAAGTAGCACTCAGCTTTTGGCATCTTCTGTCTTGTGTTACTTAGTTTGACCCCAGGATTATTGCACTAATAAGCATAAACAATTTCTCACCTTTGGTGAGAAATTATTTGTTAACCTGGGCTAAAAAAAGCACATTCTCATGTAAGAAGCCTTAATAACTTCTAGACTCAGTGTCTCCCACCAAAGCCAATTAACATTACGGCACTGCATCCCAACTTCCTCCCCAGTGCTAATTTCAAACAAGATGGGAAAGCAGAAGAAGAAGAAGAGGAAAAGGAGGAGGAGGAGTTTCAACTGAAAAATTATGAGGTTCATAAATTCAGAGAAGAGAGAGCTTTATTTCTTATAAAGGATTGCGGCCTGCCGGCTGGCCGTTCCATGGGCTGGGAAATGTAGCCTCCAGTAGAAACTGAGAAAGGCACTTTAAGGAAAGGAAGGGTGAGACAAAAATTTAGGCTGAATGGGTTAGCTAAGTATACATATTCAACAGGTTGCAGGAGAATCTATGAATATTCACAAAGTGGGACGTTTGCATTTATAAATAAGTAAACATGCACATTTCATAAGTCCCATGTTCACTTCTGGCTGGAGACTTAACATTTAAATGCATTAAAATTAGGTCCTATATGTCAAAAAGTGAAACAGAAGACACAGAGACATGTTATGTGTAGCCTCTGTAAACTGACCAGAACCAGTCTACGATTTGTTGTCTCTGATGAGGAAGAAATGCTGGTCAGTTGTGTTGAAACCACAAAAAAGTGGGGAAGTTGGATGGATTGATTTCTATTTAACTCTTGGGAAAGAAAGTCTTTTAGTGGCAGTTAGTGAAGAAGGGGGTATAACGAGGCATGTCCAATCTCCCATCCCATCATGGCCAAAAACTCATTTGTTTTTGTTTTTTTGTTTTGTTTTGTTTTGAGACAGAGCCTTGCTCTGTCACCCAGGCTGGAGTACAGTGGCATGATCTCGGCTCACTGCAACCTCCGCCTCCCAGGTTCAATTGATTCTTCCACCTCAGCCTCCCAAGTAGCTGAGATTACAGGTGTATGCCACCATGCCTGGCTGATTTTTGTATTTTTTGTAGAGAAGGAGTTTCACCATGTTAGCCAGGCTGGTCTCAATTTTCTAACCTCAAGTGATCCTCCCACCTCAGCCTCCCAAAATGCTGTGATTACAGGCATGAGCCACCATGCATGGCCAAGAACTCAGTTTTTAAGGTTTCTCTGGGGTCCTTTTGGTCAAGAAGGGGGTACACTCAGTTGGTGGCGGGGCTCAAGATTTAATTTTTATTTCTCAGAAGGAAGAAGATTCTGTACCAGCTTACAGTTGTGAGACTGTATGACAGAGGAGGGAGTTCATCCTATGTCCTCCGGGGTATGGCAACAGGAAGCGTTGTCTGTAATTCTCCATTTTAACAACTTTTGACCCTAAAACTTTTGAAATAAGAGTGCACATAAAAACTCTCTTTCTCCTTCATTCTGCTGATGTTGTAAGATTAAAGAAGATTAAAATACATTTAAATACAGGCAAGCAATTTTCACAGTTTTAAAGAGGTTAAAGACTAAAGAAGTTTCCAAGTTGTTGAGAAGTCAGATATCTATTCAGTGCCTGGTATGTGTGTGTGTGTGTGTGAGAGAGAGAGAGAGAGAGAATGAATACATATACTTTTCTGAAAAACTGTGGCATAGGATCAAGACTCTCCCACTTTAGTAAACCTCTCTGGATCTCAGTTTTCTTCTATGGAATTGCTGGGCAGATTGAATTTAATTTCTAAAAGAAACTAGCTTAAAATATAGCTAGTATGTATAGCTAGCACTCACAAAAAGAAGTTGAAAGGAGGTAGGTTGATGGTGGTAGAGAGAATAAGGATGGAGTATCTAGGCAGCACGGATATTTACTCAGTCAAGTAGTGACACAATAATTTGTGTAGTTTAGTCAGCAACTGAGGGAAAAGGGAGATTCGTTTGGAATTTCAAATGAACCACATCATGAGATATCAGTAGATGAATGAGTAAAAGGTGTCTGATTCAAGAAGTAAAATAGACCAGATGTGGAAATCTCAGTTCACATTCCAAGGTCATGAGAAGGGGGCCTGCAGGCCAGATCTTCCCTTCTGCTCTATGCAGGCAGGGCTCCTGAGTGGGGCACAAGTCCATTCAGCTGAAAAGCTCCAAGAGAAGAGACATAAATATTTTGTGATTGTCCTTTAGCCAAAGATCCCCAGGCACAAACATGTAGTTGAATGTGCAGGATTTATTATTTGTTACAGCAAGGGAGAACATACCATGGGGTTCATACATGAGACATCCCAGTAAGGGGATGCTAGAAGGGACTTACAAGATTGGGCTTAGGTTGGGTGACTTGAGGAAGGGTCTAAGGAAGCAGGGGTTCTCTGTAGATCAGATGCTGTCAGAAAGCAAGGACAAGTCTATATTTGGATATTTCAACAAGCCTAATCCATAGGGCTAGAGCAAAGTCAAACTGTAATTGGTAAAGGAGTCTCAGTCACTCATTTTAGTCAAGAGAGGTGGTGACCTTATCTGAAATCGGTATTGTGGGAGATTGCTTATGTCCAACAGGCGAATAACATGGCCTGGTTGTGAGTGTCTGGTGAGTTCTCAGTTGTCAGGGGCTGCTTTTTCTTTCCCCGTTTTTCAATAAAATGTGAAAAGAGGAATATCACTTATTGCCATTTGGCTTAAAAGCCTCTAGTATAAATTAGTCTGTCCATGTGCTTTTTCTTTGTTCTTTTTCTCATTAAAACAGTCGAGGCTGTTTCTATGCAAAAGCCCAGACCATTTTGATAATGAGGCAAATCAAAGAGTTGATAATATCCTAGCTGAGGGATTGGCTACTGAGAATGCAAACTCTTCAAATTAGGCTATATTTTCAGTCAACTTGACTTTCTTTCTCTGTGATCTTAAATTTCTCCCTCTACCCTTGGAAAACTGTTGAAATTTCCCAGATGATGGAGAGAAGGGGTCCAGGGCAGGAAAAAAATAGAAGAACACAGCTCTTTGTAAAGGGAATTGCTGATTTTTTAAGATTTGAGAACATTCCATTTGTCTTCCCGAGGTTTCACAATTCATTCAGGGCACAAGGAAGCAGGAGATGGGATGCAGACTGTCATATTTTCAACAAATTGATTTGTTGTCCTCTTTCACAGAGGGAGGCATATTTTTTCTTGGGCTTGTTTGCATGGGTGCCCCTGAGGGCTTGCGATCCAGATGTTTGTGTTGAGTGTACTTGATAGACACAGTTTTCAGAGACTGACCTACTGATAAACAAGGGTGACTCTGACAAGTATAAATGGCTAGTCGAGTGAGGTGATATAAGCCAAATCCTCTCCGCCAAAAGAGATAAAAGGGCAAGGAGTTGCTGTAAGCGTGTCCTACCTAACCAAATTTAATAGAAATATTAAATAACTAACTAACATCACTCTAGGCAATGAGATGTCAGCTTTTAACTTACCACATTTGGTTGATAAAATGATGTTTTCTATAATATTTTCAGTGTAACAACAGCAATAAAAAAGTTAAAACTATAAAATTTTCTCAGAATACCTGACCTTGGAGGATTTTACAAGAAAATACTGCATGCATCAATTGCAGGCACTAATATTTGGCTTTGTTGATTACAGCACAGATCTTCTGGCTCTTGCTCTGTATGTCTGGGATTGTAGCCTATTGCTAATTAACTTATTTTAAAGTATTAACAATAATTAGACAAGAATGGCTAGAGACTTGATTGTCATAATTCATTTTTTTGCAGAAATCACAATTGTATCTTGAACTTTTCCTTTAAAATATTCTTTACTTCCACCCCCTCATCACTTATTTCCCTGTGGCCTCAGCTGTTAAGAGTAAAAAAGCTTACAAGTTGTTTCTGGGGCTGTGACATCCTATCTGGAGGAAGCGGTATATGGCAGTGAGACTGTAATGTGTGATTTCATTAGTGAATGCTAAAAGCACAGACTGCCCTTTGGAAATGGATGTGATATGTGGCCAATATAAAACAGACCAAATTCACTGTGTTGTCTGCTACTTGTCTGAATACCGAACAGAAAAGTTGTTGCCTATATAATTTAGCTCAGGTTCAAAAATTAACCAGTCAAAAAATAAATAAGATAACTCTACC
Source organism: Pan troglodytes (assembly GCF_028858775.2). NCBI lineage: Eukaryota > Metazoa > Chordata > Mammalia > Primates > Hominidae > Pan > Pan troglodytes. The sequence continues at coordinate 71,445,423 of NC_072402.2, forward strand.
AAAAGCTATTAGTTGGCTGGTCATGGTGGCTCACACTTGTAATCCCAGCACTTTGGGAGGCCGAGGTGGGTGAATCACTTGAGGTCAGGAGTTTGAGACCAGCATGGCCAACATGGTGAAACCCCTCTCTACAAAACTAAAAAAATTAGCTGGACATGGTGGTGGCCACCTGTAATCCCACCTACTCAAGAGGCTGAGGCAGCAGAATCACTTGAACCCAGGAGGCAGGGGTTGCAGTGGACCCTGATGGAGCCTCTGTACTCCAGCCTGGGTGACAGAGCAAGACCCTGTCTAAGAAAAACCAACCAACCAAAAAAAGACAATGAAAAACAAAAGCTATTAATTAATGGGCATCTTTCAGTTTTTGTGGTTCATTTTCAAGAGTTTAATTCAGGTTGCCTGTTTTTCAAAATAAAGCTAGCTTATAATGAATAGATTGTAGGAAAATTTGATCAAGTGTGTAGTTTAGTTTCACTAAATTCAATCTGTTAACAGACAGCATATGTTGATTAAGAAGAGTCATGATGGACTATTGTTAAGTATCCTGAAAACTTAGTTTTTTCTTATCTCACTTTCACATTGGCTGGTTAGGGGTTACGTGGTTATTTAATAAATTTGACTCTACTGCCGTTCACAAGCAGAGAAAGTGCCACAGACATTTCTACATGGTCTTCCATGACATAAGGAGAATTCCACACCCTTGCAGCACACACAACTTATTGCCACTGTATACATATATTTCAACACATCACTCATGTGTCCACAGACCAAGAAGACCCCAAACACAATATGGCTGAGAACTCTTACAAGTAATAAAGATGGAGAGGCTTTTCAATATCATAAACCATGAGCAACGACATTTCCATGTCTCCTGATGCGGGCTGTTTATAGAAAGGCTGTTTCAATGGTCCACCATTTTCTACTCCAGTTAGCAAAGGGTGGTCAGCTGTAGATTGAAAATGTTTATGTGAAAAAGAACTAAAGACAAAAAGCACATGATTATCTCAATAGCTGCAGAAAAGGCTTTTGATAAAATTCAACATCCCTTCATGATAAAAGCTCTCAATAAATTAGGTATTGAAGGAATCTACCTCAAAATAATAAGAGCCATATAGGACAAATCCACAGCCAACCTCATACTGAATGGGCAAAAGCTGGAAGCATTTGCCTTGAAATCCAGCACAAGACAAGGATGCCCTCTCTCACCACTCCTATTCAACATAGTATTTGAAAGTTCTGGCCAGAGCAACCAGGCAAGAGAAAGAAATAAAGCATATACGAATAGGAAGAGAGAAAGTCAAACTATCTTTGTTTGTGGATGGCATAATCCTATATCTAGAAAGCCCCATTGTCTCAGCCCAAAAGCTTCTTAAGCTGACAAGCAACTTCACCAGAGTCTCAGGATACAAAATTAATGTGCAAAAATTGCTAGCATTCCTATAAACCAACAACAGGCAAGTAGCTCATAGTGAATTTGGCTCTATGCCAAATTATGAATGAACCAAATATAGAGCCAAATTATGACTGAACCAAATATAGAACCAAATTATGAATGAACTACCATTCATAATTGCCATAAAAAGAATAAAATACCTAGGAATACAGCTAACAAGATAAGTGAAGGACCTCTTCAAGGAGAACTAAAAACCACTGCTCAAAGAAATCAATGATGACACAAACAAATGGAAAAACATTCCATGCTCATGGATATAAAGAATCAAAATTGTGAAAATGGCCATACTGCCCAAAGCAATTTATAGATTCAAAGTTATTCCCATTCCCAAAAACAGACACATAGAAAAATGGAACAGAATAGAGAACCCAGAAATAAGACTGCACACCTACAACCATCTGATTTTTGACAAACCTGACAAAAATGAGCAATGAGAAAAGGATTCCCTATTTAATAAATGGTGCTGGGAGAACTGGTTAGCTCTATACAGAAAATTGAAACTACACCCCTTCTTTACGCCATATACAAAAATCAACTAAAGATGGATTAAAGACTTAAATGTAAAACCCAAAACTATAAAAACCCTAAAAGAAAACCTAAGCAATACCATTCAGGATATAGGCACAGCAAAGATTTCATGATGAAGATGCCAAAATCAGTTGCAACAGAAGCCAAAATTGACAAATAGGATCTAATTAAACTAAAGAGCTTCTGCACAGCAGAAGAAACTATCAGCAGAGTAAACAGGCAACCTCTAGAATGGGAGAAAATTTTTGCAATCTATCCTTCTGACAAAGGTCTAATATCCAGTATCTACAAGGAACTTAAACAAATTTACAAGAAAAAAACAAACAACCCCATTAAAAAGCTGACAAAGGACATGATGAACAGACACTTCTCAAAAGAAGACGTTATTATGGCCAACAAACATTTGAAAAAAAAGCTCAACATCACTGATCATTAGATAAATGCAAATCAAAACCACAATGAGATACCATCTCATGCCAGTCAGAATGGCGATTATTACAAAGTCAAGAAACAATAGACATGGGCAAGGCTGTGGAGAAATAGGAACACCTTTACACTGTTGGTGGGAACGTAAATTAGTTCAACCATTGTGGAAGACAATGTGTCAATTCTTCAAAGACCTAAAACCAGAAATACCATTTGACCCAGCAATCTCATTACTGGGTATATACCCAAAAGAATATAAATCATTCTATTATAAAGATCCATGCATGTGTATGTTCATTGCAGCACTACTCACAATAGCAAAGACATGGAATCAACCCAAATGCCCATCAATGATAGACTGAGTTTTAAAAATGTGGTATATATGCATCATAGAATACTATGTGGTCATAAAAAGGAGGAGATCATGTCTTTTGCAGGGACATGGATAAAACTGGAAGCCATTATCCTCAGCAAATAAACGCATGGACAGAAAAGCAAACACTGCATGTTCTCACTTATAAGTGGGAGAGGAAAAATGAGAACACATGGACACGGAGAGGAATGACACACACTGGGGCACGGGAGAGTGCATCAGGATAAATAGCTAATGCATGCTGGGCTTAATACCTAGTGATGGATTGATCTGTGCATCAAACCACCATGCACACATTTACCTATGTAACAAATCTGCACATCCTCCACATGGAGCCCTGAACTTAAAAGTTCGGAATCAAAAGAAAAAGAAAATGTTGATGTGTGCTTGGGCATATATGTGTTTGTGCATGTGTGTGTGGATGCATGTTGTGTGTTGAAATAGTTTGAAAATAAGTATTAACATAGTCTTCTCTTTACACCTGTAAGCATACATTGCTTCTTCCTGCTTATTAAGGAAAGAAGAGTTTCACATGCAGTGTGATCTTATCTCCCAATTGAAGATATAAATGATGGTCTCCTGAAAGTGCTCAGATACCCCATGTGGTACTTTTTCACCTAAGTTCATGATTGTCCTAGGAGACATGCATTTACATTCTTTTAGCTTGCTCTGAACCTCATGTTTTCCTTTAGTGCTTTTCTTGAAGGATTTCTTTGGCACTGTATTTTCAAAAGTTGTGTTTTGTTTCCAACATTGTGTGGCTTATCTCTGTGATATTTGGGGGGGTTTTTGTATAGCTGTGACTCTTCTTAAAAATTGAGGTGGGGCGCATGTTCTCACTCATAGGTGGGAATTGAACAATGAGAATACTTGGACACAGGGTGGGGAACATCACACACCAGGGCCTGTCGTGGGGCTGGGAGAGTGGGGAGGGATAGCATTAGGAGATATGCCTAACATAAATGACGAGTTAACGGGTGCAGCACACCAACATGGGACATGTATACATATGTAACAAACCTGCACGTTGTGCACAAGTACCCTAGAACTTAAAGTATAATAAAATAAATAAATAAATAAATGGTGACCTATTGAGAACAAGGACAAAGGATAGCTTCAAAACTCTATTTTACAAAAAGGGTTCCGCTTGAGATATTTCAAGTGAGTAGATGTAACTTAGGAAAAGTGAATGAAACATTAAAATGAAGCAGATACAATACTAAAAAAAATTGAGGTGGGGAAGAAAGTAATATAATCCACTTGATACTAGGATGGTATTTATGGTATGACTTTAGAGAATCCTAATTTCTTTGAAGTAGACCAAAATAGTGTTTCCCAGTGTCCCAGCACTCTTCAGGTTACCCAGGGATAGAAACAAGAATCCATCCATTTATTGAGTTGGCCAGTCACTTAGGCAACAAGAACATAGAATGTGCTGTGGGCTTAGAGTGGGGACTGGAGAGGCAGTCCTTCAGTTACAGGACAATCTCCTTGGAGTGTGAGATTTTTATAAAAGGCAAACCTAGAGAATGGCATGAGATATTGTTTGCAACTGTGTACTAAAATTATCTGTAGTTGACATATGCCATAGGGATTCCAAGGAAAGAAAGATGGCAAAAGTGACTTCTTCAGCATCTTAGCACAGAAATATTCTGACCTTTTCTGAACTTTACCTTTCATTGCGACATGGCAATTTATGCCCATATATCAGGTGCACATCTATTTTCTCTACTCAAATGTGATATTCTCTTGTGATTGTCTAAATCACTGACCACCAAAAAATGGTAAAAAAGAAAAATTTCTATGGTGAAAAATTGTGCTTGGATTTGAAAACATTTCCCCACAATAAGATATTAGACTAGGCTAACAAGTGAGAGTTCCCTGGAGGCTTGAAAGATCCAGCCACAGATTCACAACACTTTGTGTGCCTATTGGTGTTAGGAGAAGATGTACATAAGAGAGAAAAGTGAAAGCATTATGTGAAAGGTCTGTATTTTGACAATAAAATTTAGCAAGTTCCCTGAGAAAATTTGCTAAATGCATGTTACGTATTTTATTTTTAAAATTCAAGGTGGAAAAATATGCTTTGAGATTTGACATTTTGTCCTGCACAGTTTACATGCCAAGATACATTCCTTGATTATCAAAAGTACACATCAAATGAAGTAGATTCCCTCCCTTATTGAAGTAACCTGACAAAAAGGGAGCCACTGCTGGGACTTCTGAAAGACAGCTGAGGAGCAACCTTCTAACAAGTGTGGTTGGCCTTCGCACTGCTTTTTCTCTTTTCCTTCTCAATTTTGTAGTGAGAAAGGACAATTTTATAGCAACTTGGCAAAATGATAGTGCAGGAAGTCCCAGATGTTCTTGCCCCAGCTGTCTCTGAGATCTAATAATATAGAGTGGGAATAGCACATCTCCCTAAAGAGCACACACATTTTAAGTTGCTTTAATTTTCCTGCCAATTAGGCTTTTAAGATGCCAAACCCATCTCCAGGCAACCTTTGTGACAATTTCATATCCTTTGGTGAAGGAACCTAAGGCAAATAGGATTTTCTGCTGGCAAAATAGCATGGAAAAAAATTTTACTCTTTGATTACCAAAGAAAAATACATGCACTCACTTTTGCTTATGGAAACATGAGGACACAGGGGTCTTAACACTGATTGTAGTGAAGGATCCTGAAGAGACTGAGGGTGAGAATTCTTATCCTCGAACAGGGTTTCTCAGCCTCGGCAATATAGACATTTTAAGCAAGGTAATTAGTTGCGGGAAGCTGTCTTGTGCATAGTAGGATATTTGGCAGCATCCATGGCCTCTACGCACTGGATTCCAGTAGCACCTTCCCCTGAGTTATGACTGAGAAAAATGTCTCCAGTTATTGCCAAATGCCATCCCCCCATGCCCACCCCTGGAGGAGGATACAGAGTTGACCCTGGCTGGAAACTGGTGGACTAGAGCTGCCACTGCACAAAAAATCTTGTGACAGTCATTTACTTTTGCAGATGCTCTATTTCTTTACACATTAAACAGATGATACCAACTGTCCAGGGATTAGAGAAGCATAAAATACTTAGAAATATGGCATGTTTTTCATTTAAACAAATATGACAAAGCTTACACATTTTTAGTGTCTACTGACACCTGCATATTAGTCACCTTGGGAATTTACTCATTTATCCAAGTGATACTGAAGCAATTTTAAGAATAATTTTAGTCAGGGATAAGTCCTTCTCCTTTCAGGGTAAATTGCTTTTTGAAACAAGCTAGGCTCATTCAAGTTTAGCAGATAAGGTAAGTGAGCAAAGCTAATGAAGGCTCTTTGGAGTCAAAATCTAAGTGAAACAATAATGAGATGGATTTTTCTTTCCTCATGAACAGATACTAAAGTCAATTTCAATAAAGGAGTCTTAAAAAGATTCGGAGTCATTCTGTCATTGATGGGATAAGTGAACAGTCATCTCCATGGGTAATAATTCTGAATGACAGCTCATCTTCAGCTTATAAGTATTGGGATGTCAGTTAAAAAAAATTCCACTACTTTAGAGTCATCTGTCATAGAATAAGATAAGAGAAAATATCCTGAATTCTTGGAGAAAGTCTTTTTTAAAAAAATATATTATTATCTGTATTACTTGGATCAAGCAGTAGATATTTACAGAACATTTACTGAGTGTATGCTAGTGACTGTACTTTAAAATGATTAGGACATAGCCCCTTATCCTCAACATGGTTACCCTGCAGTGGGAGAGACAGATTAATAAACGGTTTATTTCCACATCATGTGGTAACTTCTAAGATAAGTCAAAATCAGTTATTTACCTGGTTTTTCAACCCAGCGCTGCCATGTACCGACTAACTCTGTAAGCGAGGAGAAGTCATTTAATTTCATCTGCTTTCAGTTTCCTTATCTGAAAAGGCAGTTGTCCCCTCTTCTAGCATCATTATGCTGATTCTGTGGTAACAATGACAGTTTCTATGGACATATGTACTATAATATGTTGTAAAAAAAAATCTGATCATATGATGTCTAAATACTAACCACTAGTTTCATTTGAATTATTACCGAAACAGGAAGAGATGCCAAAGTAGACATTCATGAACACTAACTGTTGAGAGATTCGACTTGTTACTGGTAGTTGATTATTAAAGAATGACCCTAAACCAAGTGAATTGCCCTTATTTCTTCTTCCTGGACTACGCAGCACTATAATAAACTACATGGTTGGTTGATCAGGAGTTGCTGTATCCCAGTAAAATAGCAAGCAGTAAAAAGCGAAATAAAATGTCTACATTTAAAACTTAACTCATAAATCTTTTGTAATTTAAATTATTGTGTTATTTTAAACAACATGAGTGACATCCACAAACCTAAGGTGAAGTTTGTTTAACTTTCAAGGTGTCGGTTTCTGATTTTAACATTCTCAATTGTAAAATGAAGAGATTGGAATTAGAACTAATATTTTTTGCATGACTATAATAGACATATTATTTATGTTCTTATTTCAGTCCTCCTAACAACTAAATGATGCAGATATTTTTATTTCTATTTTACCTATGGAAGAAATGAGCCTTAGCCAAATAAACCAACTCACCTAGCCTTGCACAGCATCTGTGGCAGAGCTAGGATTCAAACATGTGTCAGTCTGACTTCAAAGTCTCTGTTGCTTTTTTTCACCCCCTACACATCACTCCATTTTTTGAGTTGTCTCTGATGAAGATCTGAAATTATATAATTCTTTTCACAGTGACTCAAAAAAGTAATATGAAAGTATCACACATTTTCTAACTACAAAATGAAAAAGAAGAAAATGTTTGTCTACTTCCAAATTCAGGGACAAACAAAAGTCCTGTCAGATGAGTAGCTTTTTACACATAAAAATGGCTTCCAAAGAGTGTCACTGATTCTTGCCCAGAATATTTCTAAATCCCCAAAGCTTCAGGGATAGAGCAAAAACCAATCCAAATTTCAGGTTATCTCTCTTGGTCAATGTACTAACTGACAGGCTAACATGAAAGTAAGCGTGGTGGTCTAGTTGGTGGCCTGCCCAAAGAGCCACTTTCTATATCTCTAGTTTTGTTTTTAACTCTCATCTGTGAGAGCTTTGATGATTCAAGAGTTTGTATATTAAAATTGTGATAATTAGTTCAATATTCAAGCAGTCAATGAAGTAAAATATTTATTGTAACTGTACTACTTCTGTATCATGTAGACTTTTTATTTTAATGTGGTAAATAAAACAATAGATTAACTGACAGCTCTGAGATGTGGCTTCTAGAAGAGTGTGACAAAGCAGGCTATCCATTCATTTATTCATCCTTTTATTTATCTTTTATTTGGAGAATGAGTGAGGTAGGTTTCTATTGTTCATTCCATTTGGCACTTTGTTCATGTTTTTTGTGGGGTTTAAGTAGCCCAAAGTGGATATTAGGGATTGAAAGATGGCAGATACAAGACAAGGCTAGCTTGCAGCTCCTGCGGGGATGAATGGAGCAACATGTGGAGACTCACATCATGAACTTTTGCTTCAAGAACTACTGCAGGGACATTCCAGGAAAGCTGAGACAATCCACAGACTATGTGAAGAAACTGGATCACTACTGCAGGCTCCCTGAGACACCAAAAAACTGCGGGTCTGCTTGCTTTCTTAGCAGGGAAGCTCATGGTATGGGGCAAATTCTCAGCCCTGGGCATTGGCTGCCTGGAAATAAACTCAGTGCTGCTGTGGGGGCACAGTGAGAGTGAGACTAGCCTTTAGGACTGCTGGCTGCATGGGAGTGGGGTGAGGCCTGTGACTGCCAGCTTTCCCCCACTTCCCTGGTGACCTGTATGACTCAGAACAGGCAGCCGTAACCCCTGGGAACATAACTTCATTGGCCTGAGATCCACACCCCCATCCCCCACAACAGCCACAGCAAGCCCCACCCATGGAGAGTCTGAGCTCAGACATATCTATCCCTGCCCCCACTTGGTAGTCTTTCTCTACCTGCCCTGGTAGCAGAAGACAAAAATCATAACCTCTTAGGAGCTCTATAGCCCTTCCCATGGCCTGAGAAACCTGAATACTTAACCAGGTATCCCCAAGGTGAGTTTGCAAACTCCTTATATTAGCACAGCTGATGTGCTCTTGAAAGCCCTACCTCCTGGCGGGAGGCCAACCAACACAAAACCAATGCATTAAACAAAAATACAACCCAGGACCCTCACAGAGTCCACTTCACTCCCCTGCTACCTCCACCAGAGCAGGTGCTGGTATCCATGGCTGAAAGACCTGAAGATGGATCACATCACAAGACTCTTTGCAGACACTCGCCAGTACCAGCTGGGAGCCTGGTAGCTCCACTGGGTGGCTAGACCCAGAAGAGGAAAAACAATCACTGCATTTTGGCTCTCAGGAAGCCCCATTCTTAGGGGATGAGGAAGAACACCACATCAAGGGAGCACTCCGTGGGATAAAAGAATCTGAACAGCAGCCCTTGAGTCCCAAGTCTTCCCTCTGACTTAGTCTTCCCAAATGAGAAGGAACCAGAAAAACAATTATGGTAATATGACAAAACGAGGTTCTTTAACACCTCCAAAAGATCACACCAGCTCACCAACAATGGATCCAAACCAAGATGAAATCTCTTAATTGCCAGAAAAATAATTCAGAAGGTTGATTATTAAGCTAATCAAGGAGGCACTAGAGAAAGGTGAAGTCCAACTTAAATCAAAAAATTTTTGATTCATCATATCCTGATACAGGATATGAAAGGAAAAATATTCAGTGAAATAGAAAGCATAAATAAAAAACAATCACAATTTCTGAAAATCAAGGACACACTTACAGAAATGCAAAATGTACTAGAAAGTCTCAGCAATAGAATCAAACTAGCAGAAGAAAGAATTTCAGAGCTCGAAGACAAGGATTTCAAATTAACCCAGTCCATCAAACACAAATAAAAAAGAATTTTTAAAAAAAATGAACAAAGGCTCCGAGAAGTTTGTGACTGTGTTAAACATCCAAACCTAAGAATAATTGGTATTCCTGAGTAAGAAGAAAAATCTAAAAGTTTGGAACACATATTTGAGGAAATAATTGAGGAAAACTTTCCCAGTTTTGCTAGAGATCTAGAAATCCAAATACAAGAAGCTCAAAGAACAACTGGGAAATTCATCACAAAGAGATTATCACCTAGGCACATAGTCATCAGGTTATTTAAAGTCATTAAACTGGAGAAACAAGAACCCAGTGTAAGAAAAGAAATAACCAAGATCAGAGCAGAACTAAATGAAATTGAAACAAAAAATACAAAAGATAAATAAAACAAAAAGCTGATTCTTTGAAAAGATAAATGAAATTGATAGACCATTGGCAAAATTAACCAAGAAAAGAAGAGAGAAAATCCAAATAAGTTCAATTAGAAATGAAATGGGAGATATTGCAACTGATACCACAGAAATACAAAAGATTATTTAAGGTTACTATGAACAAGGTGTACATAGTATGCACATCGACTAGAAAACCTAGAGGAGATGGATAAGCTCCCAGAAATATACAACCCTCCCAGATTAAACCAGGAAGATATAGAAACTCTGAACAGACCAATAACAAACAGCAAGGTTGAAATGGTAATGAAAAATTGCCAATAAAAAAAAGTCCAGGACCAGATACATTCACAGCTGAATTCTCTCAGACATTCAAAGAAAAATTGGTACCAATCCTATTGACACTATTCCAAAAGATAGAGAAAGAGGGAATCCTCCCTAAATCATTCTGTGAAACCAGTAACACCCTAATACCAAAACCAGGGAAGGACATAACAAAAAAAGAAAACTACATACCAAATCCCTGATGAACATAGATGCGGAAATCCTCAACAAAATACTAGCAAACCGAATCCAACAGCATATCAAAAAGATAATCTACCATGATCAAGTGGGTTTCATACCAGGATGCAGGGATGGTTTAACATATGCAAGTCAATAAATGTGATACGCCACATAAGAAGAATTAAAAAGAAAAAAATCACATGATCATCTCAATAGAGGCAGAAAAAGCATTTTACAAAACCCAGCATCCCTTATGATTGAAACCCTCAGCAAAAATGGCATACAAGGGATATACCTTAATGTAATAAAAGCCATGTATGACAAACCCATAGCCAACATAAGATTAAACAGGGAAAAGTTGAAAGCACTCCCCCTGAGAACTGGAACAAGACAAGGATGCCCATTCTCACCACTTCCATTCAGTGTAGTACTGAAAGTCCTAGCCAGAGCAATCAGACAAGAGAAAGAAATAAAGGACATCCAAATCAATAAAAAGGAAGTCAAACTGCCACTGGAATACTACTCAGCCATAAAAAGGAAAGAAATAATGGCATCCGTACCAGCCTGGATGGAATTGGAAATTATTATTCAAAGTGAAGTAACCCAGGAATGGAAAACCAAACATCATATGTTCTCACTTATAAGTGGGAGCTAAGCTATGAGGATGCAAAGGCATAAGAATGATACATTGGACTTTGGGGACTTGGGGGAAAGAGCGGGAGTGGGGGTGAGGAATAAAAGACTACATATTGGATGCAGGGTACACTGCTCAGGTGATGGGTGCACTAAAATCTCAGAAACCACGATAAAACTTATTCATGCAACCAAACACAACCTCCCCCAAAACCTACTGAAATATAAAAGAAATAAAAAAAATAAGTAGCCCAAAGCATTCACTCTGGACACAGAGCTGGGCTTTTCCTGACTACCACTTGCCATTGTGTGATCTTAGGCAAGTTCCATAAACCCTCTGAACCTCAGTTCCTCCTCTGTAAAATTAAAATAAAATTCAACCTATCTCAAGACTACCGTGAAGCATAAAGTAACAATCATACAAGGTTTTTAGCTCTCTGCCTGGTACATAGCGAGTGATCAATAAATGTTAGCTTTCATTAACAACATATTTTTATAAGGATATTCAATGGTGCTCTGCTAAATTAACAGAGTAAATAATCTTCTTTGAGAAGCTTATTCCCTAGGAATTGATTTTATCATTGGGAATAATTAGGTTTACTTTAAATAGAACCCTATTGTAATACAGATTATGATGATTCGGAGTTTTCAATAGATGTGGGCACATATAACAATTTTGTACACTAATTGTCAGATGCTATATGGCCATTGCAACAAATATCTTGGGGTTTTGTTTTTCTCTACCACTTATATTATAGCTTTTTATTATACGTATCATTATTTTTATTTGGCTATAATTATTTTTAGAACTAAGCTTACATCTATTGTAGCGATTCTGTAATCAGAATTATCAGTGAGAAATTACAATATAGACCTGCTCAAGCTTTTGTAAATTCTGCAGTGGGCCTGGATCCCAGTGTTATTTTAGTGTCTCGTCAAGTTTGAGAAGCACTGATTGACTGCCTGGTCAGCTCTTTGAAAATAGGGAGCACTATTCAATTCTGTAGCCCCTAAAATTGTTCTAAAGCTTTTAAGCATTTTCTGAGTAGTTTTGGAGGTCAGATATCATAGAATATAATAAAAGAGAAATTAAGTTGCATATTCCAAACAGAAACTGAGTCTTACATGATCTAAGAAGTGAGAACTAATATCCAACAAATTTATAATTGGCCAATGCCACCTTAAATTATGGCAATAACAATTTTTTAATTGATAACAACTTTTTAAAAATTCAATATACAGTATTTTTGACAGCTATATTGCTTTATACCAAGGTACAAATATAAGCCACAATTAATGAATAGTGTATATACCCACCCTTCAGGGAGCCATTGAAAGGTCAGGCTAGCTGGTTACTGTTGACAAGGCACTGTTCCGAGAAAGACATGTTTTGTTGCCATTAATCACATTTCTTTTATTTAAATACATCAAGTGACCCAGCAGATTCTGTTGCAAGTAAGCATATGCCCATCTCAGAGTTAGGTCAAGCGTGTCTGCTTACACATGGTTGTTAATCATAAAACTGAATATGGTTCATTAAGTTGCATCTAGGATCTCTATCACCCTTGGTGACCATTTGGTGTGACCGGGATAATTGTGCAGCTAATTCTAGCAGCTAACAGTGGGCCCCTGGGATGTGTGAGTTCTCCACACCCCCATGCAGCCCTTCCTGTTTGCCCTGTAGCTTGTGATAACAACATGCAGCCCTCCAGGAGGGATGACCCAGTGAGACTTTCCTACTTCAGCCTCTCAGCAAAAAGATGAAAGGGAAAATACGTGTCTTATCTGTGGGGGGTCACTTCACCAGGAAGTTTTGTTAAGAGCTCATAGCATGTGTTTCAGTAAATATTAATGGCAAAAAGGTTTGTTCAGATATGATATTCTGTAACTTGAGTGATAGATAAACTGGATTAAAATAAGGGGCCGTTTTCATTTTTAAAAACAGGGATCCACATATTTTGGGAATTGTTGATATCCCCAATAATAAGAGGCTTAACATTTGCATTAATCAAGGAACAGTTAAAAGGAATAACCCAAAAGTCAATTAATAATAACAGCATCTGACAATTTATGATGCCTACACTCCTAGATCTCCACATATGAAATGATTTGCCCAGTGTCACCTTATTAATTTTTACCCAGAACCAAATTATCCTGTAACCATCCCCAGTTTTTTCTTCACCGATACAAAGCCAACTCTTAGTAACAGTTATCATTGTAGTTCATTTCTCAGGGACATGAACATGTTCATGGTTTTGTTTGTTTGTTTTTGAGACAGAGTTTCGCTCTTGTCTCCCAGGCTCGAGTGCAGTGGCCCAATCTCAGCTCACTGCAACCTCCGCCTCCTGGGTTCAAGCAATTATCTGGCCTCAGCCTCCCAAGTAGCTGGGAGTACAGGCGCCCGCCACCACGCCTGGCTAATTTTTTGCATTTTTAGTAGAAACATGGTTTTGCCATGTTAGGCAGGCTGGTCTCGAACTCCTGACCTCAGGTGATCCACACACCTCAGCCTCCCGATGATCATGGTTTTTTTTTTTTAGAGAAGTTATTGGGTAACAAAGATAAATGGCCTGGTGGTATAAAAAATCATTTCATATAAGTTAAAGTTTAAGCCAAAGGAGGCCATTTGATGCCCAAAGGAAAAAAATATATACTAATGGGAAACTAATCTTTGATGGGTGGTGAGCAGAAGTTATTTTCTTCTTCTCCTAATATCATCCTCATCTGTCCCAAACTTTAGCCTGACCAGCACTCCCCTGTGCCCACTCTTCATGGAATCACAAGTATGTTACATGCAACCCACTCTCGTGACTAGGGCAGCATGCATGGATAGAAGACATCATTTGGTGAATGAAGGCAATGCAAAGATGTTCATTTCCTTTAAACATATAAAGTCTGTGTCAAAGCAGTTACAAAAAAATCCCTAGGCATAGTCTTCCAGCTCCCCTAGCTGATACTGAGGTCCTCTCCAGGAGTGGCAGGGAAAGGGCTTGGATGGAGCATAAGTGGACATTGACAATTGATGGCTGACTGAGTTCATGAAAAGGGTGTGGCTTCAGGTTGAAACAGGAGCATAGGGGTTGGATTATGATACTATGGTTCTTACTTCAGACAAGTACTTATTGCCTAGAAAGATAATTATGCAAGCTGCAGTGTTCTGGAATGCATTATCTCTATTCTAGTTGGAAAAGTGTTGTTCTAAACACTTTGTAGTTCTTTGTAGCTCTGTCCATTTTATGATCTCCAAAGACAGAAGAATCATTCACATTCCATAATCCATCAGATTAGGAGATATGTTATGTAAAACTCCACGAGTATTTTCTGTCTGTCATATAATCAAGAGACTACCTATTTCTACACTCTTGGTAGACTAAGGCCTGGTATCAGTCTAGTGTTAAGGAAGGAGCAGGATGGTGGCACAGTGAGGTTTGCCTTGGAGTAAAGAGGAACAACTGGAGAAAGGGAAGCTTGATGTGTGTCTGTATTCAGATGGAAGATTTTTCTTTAGTCATAGAAAACTACACGTTTTCTGTGGAGGTAAGACAGCATACCATTTGGGGAAACTTCAAGTGGCTTTGTGTGCTGTAATGTGGCATTTGGAATTAGTGCAAAAGATTAATCTAGAGAAAGAATAATGGTTCATATTATAAGGGGCCTTCCTTGGACTTCATGCTAAGAAATTTGAGGGTTTTCCTGAGAAGAGTGAAGACAAATTAAAGGATTTGAAGAATTTTATGCAGGGAACTAACATGATCAGATTTGGATTTAGACAAATCACTCTATCTACAGTTTAAAAAAATGAGTTTGAGTGAGACAATATTACAGGTAGGGAAACCAAAGAGGAGTTACCACACCAACATCCCCAAAGGAGCACGGGCTTCTATTTTTGCTACCCAGGATCTAGGTACATAATATAGTCAGTACATGTGTGTCATTGAATGAGGCTGTGGCAAGTAATTTAGATACCATATGACTATGGGCTAAACTGAGGTGTGGTCATAGGAATTGAAAAAAATGGACAGAGATTTAAAATATGTTAGTGAGGTAGAATCTAAAGGAGTTGAACAATTGGCTTGTTTTAGGGAAAGGGGAGGAAATGAGGAGTCAAAGAAAAAAAAGAGAGAAGCTTCTGGCTTAGGTCACTTCTGATGCCATTCACTGAAGTCAGAAACATTGGGCATAGAGCAAGTTGAGGGAGGGATGATGACCATTTGCTTCAAATATGAAGACTCTGAGAGGTTTGTAGGACATTCAGGTCCTGCTGATCGTAAGTCTGCTTGGATAGAAGAGCCTGGTTCTCTAGCATCCAGAGAGAAGTCCGGGCTGCAAAAGTAGTTTGGGAGGTTGTAAATATCTAGCTGGGAATTAAAGCTATAGGAATATCATTGAGAGATAATTAGAATCCATAAAGGATTTGCTGGAACTCTGATAATCATCACATTTTAGGCTTGGGCAGAAGAAAAGTGGTTGCAAAAAAGCTGTGGGGCTACCAAAAGTTGGAAGAAAATAGAAAAAAGTCTAGAGGAAGTATGGATTCTCAGAAACCAGTGGAAGGTATTTCATGAAAAATGGGCACATATTCTAGGCACCAAAGATATAAAGATAAAAGAAACAGTTCTTATCTAGAGACGTTCAAATTCTGGTGAGGCAGCTATCTATAGTTCAGTAGAAAATTCAGAGCCATTGATACCCACAGTAGAGAAATAAGTTACTGCTGGAGCCCAGAGAAAACGTGTCTCTACCACACCACCAACTCCTAAGTCTCCAACTAGAACAAACTCAGAAGAAAAGAATCCTGAACTATTGCTTGCCCAGTGAGTGATTTCATCACACAACGTAACTCCATATTTTACCTAATAATTCATTTATTATCTTTCTCCCTTCAATAAAAGCGAAGCTACACAAAGGCATGGATTTTTTTCTCTTTTGCTCACTCTTGTGTCTCCAGAGCCTAGAACAATTCCTGGCATATAGTAGATGCTCAATAAATATTTGTTGAATGCATAAAAATATCAAGCCTACATACATACGGTGTTTACTGACCTCAGACCATATCCCAGGAAATCCTACTTATATAAAACTCCTGATATGAATTTATTTTCTTGTGTTTTGCTTTTTCTCTTAAAAGCTGAGTGTGTAGGCAGGGCACGGTAGCCCACGCCTGTAATCCCAGCACGTTGGGAGGCCGAGGCGGGCAGATCATGAGGTCAGGAGATTGAGACCATCCTGGCAAACACAGTGAAACCCTGTCTCTACTGAAAAAAAAAAAAATACAGAAAATTAGCCGAGCATGGTGGCGGGCGCCTGTAATCCCAGCTACTCGGGAGGCTGAGTCAGGAGAATGGCATGAACCCGGGAGGTGGAGCTTGCAGTGAGCGGAGATCGCGCCACCGCACTCCAGCCTGGGCGACAGAGCGAGACTCTGTCTCAAAAAAAAAAAAAAAAAAAAAAAAAAGCTGAGTGTGCAACATGTTGGTTTTGACTGAACATTCCAGTAGTTAAACCAAAAGTTCACTGTGCCATGAGGACTATTCAAACCTCTAGCAAACCTTCTTAGCCATGATAGGCACTGGCTTTAAATCATATGAGAAAGTCGTCATATTTTCTTGCTCTTTAAGATTTTTCACTAAGGAGATTGTCCTTCAAATAAGTCAAACCCTGGGAAGTATTCTACAATCAGTGATGACACAATGGGCCTTTCTTGTAATTAACTCCACTCTTTAGAACTCTCCTAGAAAATTACCTCAAACTTAAAAAAAAATTACTCAGCTACAAAGAGAATGATTTGTTAAAAAACCATTTGTCTCCCTGAACAAAGAATTTTTCAGCTGTTAAGAATTCTTCAGATGTGTATTTGTTTTATATTTGGATAACTAAGACAACTAGGTCTTAAAAATTTTAGATTCTACTAGTGCAGAATGCTTAATAGAGAAAGGTGGTTTATGTAATGGATTGCTACCTTTTATTCTAATCAAGTACATTCAGAAAAATAGGCAGAAATGTAAGACTAGGCTAATTATCATAAATTTATTTTCTGCGAACCTGCTTTTTGTTAGATGTTGCTAATTGATTTTACAATAAATAAGATACTGTCCCTGCCCTCATGAACCCAGGGATTTCCAGAAAAACTTCACAAAGAAAGTGATTTTTGATCTGAGAATTAAAGCAAGTAGAAATTTGCCAGGTGAACCTGGGGAAAAAGAGAACTCTTGAGGCAGAAAGAATACTATATGCAAGTCGGAGGAAGAATGAAATAGGCAAGGATGTTCATGGGCAAGATGCACAAAGTGTTTAATGGGTCTTAAACTAAACTCATATGGGGGAGGGCCGGATGAAGTGACTAGAAGTTTAAGAAAAGTCAGATGATGGTGTCTTCTGCATGCTGAGACTTTCTATTGATAAAGGAAACACAGTTCTTTATTTTATAATTTCAAATATGTGGGTGACAGGCCACATCACCAATAAGGTCTGGCCTTGTTAGCTTGCATAAGTTAATACTACAGTAAATAAATTAAGTAAAAATGACATAGTTTTGAAATGCAATAGTCACCATGAAATTTAATATTCACCTTGCCAGAACATTGCAATTATTTTGCTCCTTTATTCAAATATTTTAATGGCATATTTCCCACATATTTCAAAACAGAAAAATGAAGAGTAGAAGTTAAGTGACATTAATTAATTGAAAAATAATATAAGCTAGACTTAGCATTTAAACTGAGATCTGTTTGGTTCTTAAAGTGCAATAGGCATTATCTATCTATGATAGGCAATAGTACTATCATTAATATTTCTTATTCATTGAATCAATGATAAGCAATCTTCTACCCTGGCACCAGTGAGAACCATAACATTTGAGAACTGGAAGCGATCTTAATCACTCTTCTTATAGAAACTTCATTTTAAATATATGAAAACTGAAGACCACAAGCCAAGGTGCAATTTAGTAGAGTTGGACCTAAAATCCAGGCCCTTGGGCTTTCAGTTCAGCGGTTTTTTTCTACTAGGTGTCTTCTTTTATGACTGAGATAATCCATTTGAACTGCCCTTGTTCTGCCACAAGCCCACAGTAGGGAGTGAGGTGAGAGCCTCACATCCCTTACAGGCCTCGAAGCCTACCATGTGCTCAGCCCCTGTGCCAGGTCTGGGAATACAATGATGGATGAAAGGAACCCTGATAGCCTAAAGCTCACACTCCAATGGGAAGAGACATTTGTGTGATATACTAATAAAGTCACACTGATGTGAAATGTCAAGAGGTGGGGAATGGAGAGTGAGAAAGGTGTGTGGCATGATGAAAGCACATGTCAGAGGGACCTAGTGAGCTAGGATATCTTCTGCCCTGATTGTTTGTTTTCTTAAATATCTAAGAAATCCAAAAATTAGAACAAATTTGCCTCAAAAAAAAGGTATCTCCTCTGAGGATTTGTGGTTTCTTTGATAGTTTATAAAACATAATTTATAGTTTATAAAGCATAATTTAATACTTTATAAAACATAATTTAATACTTTCTCCAGTCCTTGCCACAAACAATAGTATAAAGTATGGTTTGGTGACTTCTGTCAACTATAAGACCAGAAATCTTTTTTTTAGAGCTTTTTACTCAAGCTGAAGACAAAGCCATAAAGTTGTACAAAATAAGCTTATGTTACCAGTCCCAGATTCTACAAACAGGAAACAAAAAACAAAGACATAAAACGGAATTTAACATATAAGAGATTTTGCTTATGCAATATACTTATCACACTTTAAGAGGTAACTTCCTGGGAAAAATAATTTTGTCTATAATTACTGTACTTCATAAAGCTCTTTGGAACTTTTGCCATACTGTATTTTCTAGGTGGACACTCGGGAAAATTTTCTTGACCTTGTCTTGGGAAAGAATTGCACCTGGTTATGCTGATTCACGTTATATGCTCAGAATACTCTATTGTATTTTTTTAAGCATGATGTAAGAATGATGTAATCTGTACCTAATTACCCAATTATTCCATACCTTGAAGGAGTCTTTCAATGGAATGCATCTATACTCTAAGAAGAAAGAATTCCATGAAAATTCATAGTATACTCTTCCTATGGGAATAGAACCTAATATCCTAAGATTGTTTCCCTTACTCTTAGAGCTTCCGATGGAGAAAAAGGAAAAAGAATGGAGAAACAGGGCAAGTAAAGAAAAAGAATCAGAGAGAAGATGAAGAGTATAGTAGACATGGGGTCAGGCAGTGGGAACTATAGCAAATAGAACTCTGAGGACCTCTATGCTGTAGATTTAGCTTAAATCAAATATGCCTCATTCGTTTTCAATGAGAAAACAGAGGACGGAATTTAAAAAATGAAACAATTGAGCTATGAAAGAATAGAAGTGGGAGGAGAGCCTAAACTGGGCTTAAAAACGTGAGAGAGGGAGCTGTGTGCATATTATGGTCTCTTGTGATGCAGGAGACAGTGAAAATTTCTGGCACAGGAGGTGTGAGAGAGGTCTTTATCAACTTCACCCATTGTGGAGTCATCCACAGATATTAGCCCAGCTGAGCAAGTAGGGCACCACAGTGAATAGCTGGCTACAATTTTCTGCAACAAAATGTTGCAAAGCACTACCAAAAAAAAAAAAAAAAATCCAATCCTGCATGTTTACTAGGACATTCCAGAACTTTCCTTTGGGAATTTATGGGTACAGCAGTTAGGGAAGTAAGCAGAGTATCCACAGTGCTAAAGGACAACTAAGGGGCTAGTGCTCTGTAACTACAGGATAATTTAAAGACCTGTGATGCATGAAATTGTGTTGTAATGATCACTGGCTTGCTTAGTGCATTTGTGAGTCTTTAAATCTCCTCAAGTGCAGAGCAAAAAATTCTAGCATTTTGAAGTGTTATTTAAACCTCCAAAGTACAAGAACCTCTGCTTTAAACTCTTGGACCATTTCATGAGGGGAAAGTGTGGAATGCTTTTGTCAGTTCTTCATCTTCAACTCCACATCCTGCATGAAGTGGGATGTGCTCTAGTTGCTGCAGTTTAAAGGAATGTTGATTTCTCAGTGATAATGTCCTTTTAACACAACTTGTGGCAGAATTTAATACAAGGAAAAGTTTAAAGAACTCCATCCCTTTTCCCAATAGGAGCATTTAACCATCTCCAAATTTGAAAGAAGTTATTCTTCTGAAAGTAGCAGTCCTCCATAGGAGCTGTTTGATGATCATGATGAAACTTTTTATCCTGACATAAAATTTTGAACTTCTGATAGCTTCTTTGATCCTAAAGCCATGCTTAGCATCCTAACAACCTCTAATAAGTGCAGCCATCCTTTTAAAAAATAAATCTTGCTTTGGAAACAAAAGACCCAACCTACGAATAATTTTCTGACCATTTAAACAACTACTAGATAGAGCTAGGGGTCTTCACATTGCATGTGCAGAACTTGTAACACATGGATATGTGGACTCTCTCTAATCCTTTGCACTGTCAGTATCTGTAGATGGATATTGTCAATAAATCATAGAAAAGACGAGTAAATCACATTAAAATCATCCAGAAATTTTGAATCGCAGGTTTTAGATCCAACTACTGGAAAAGCAGAGCAAGTACATGGATGTGTGGTTATTATTTGACCTTTTTAGACCCTACTACTTTTCACTTCTTTTGGCAAATTTTCCAGAGCTCAGTCCTGTGTTTCCATGCTTTTTCTGAAGGAAATGGCTTATTTTCATTCCCAGGAGGTTTAAAAGTCTTCCTTCTTCTTTGCCAAGCAGTCATGGTATCAGCTGCAGGTCTTGCTCTTCCCCAGTGCCTCTGTACTTAATAAGTCTGCATTACGGAGGCTGCCAAGCACCAAACATATTCAATATCACACCTGGCCCAATGGTCTTGCAATCTAAATCAAACAAACAAACAAACAAACAAAAAAACTCAGTAATTTTCTGTATTTGTAAGTGGTCATCTTATATGATGGTGATGGGATTTCTGTAGGAAAAACATCTATTTTCAAAGTTGGAAGACCTTTATTATTATATTTGCACAAGCTTCCTTGTCTTGTTAATTAACTAGTTAAGCTAGAGTGCTACCTATTGACATTGCAAAATATTACCAGGAATGTTTTTTTCTGGTTTCCCTCACTGATTCAAAATCCTACTCTCATGACATCTGACATTAGATACAAAGACAACAACAACAACAAAAATGACTTTCTGACAGGAATTCTCAGCTGTACCATGATTACTTCTTTTCATCCTCCTACCTTTGCGCAATTACTAACTCATCTATATTTTAAGATAATGGTACATTAGGGTCCATTTAGAACGTCTATTAGATCATAATGTCACACAAGCAATGATGTCCTTGTTTTGAAAATAGCATCCAGAGCAGCTACTCCTCTAACTCATTTAGTAAACGGGGCTAATACTATTAACCTACCTCAAAGTGTGAGAAGCATTTTACAATAAGGAATTCCATGATATGTTAACTAATAACTTGGAAAAAGTATTTGTTTCTCCAAATATCCACTGGAGCTGCCAGAGAACATCTCTAAAAAATCTCCACTGAACTATTTTTACTTAGTGTTTTGGAGAACAATTGCTCACCATCCCAAAGAGTGTAATGCCTATGACAGAGACTGATTCAGCTGCTAACAAGAGAGGTATAGAATAAAAGAGAAAGAGTAAGAAGGCCAGCTAAATTTTATTTTTTATTGCCCAGTTACCTGGTTTTGGATTATATATGTTTTTCCTCTCTCAGTCTTTCCTGCACCTCTTTGGTGATTCTTTGAATAATAGTGCCTCCAGTTGATCTGGTGTTAAGACTAGGGAAAGACTGAGACAATTATAACTCAGGACAAAGGTGTTAGAGAGAAAATAGTAAAACTGAAGACCAGGGTGAGTTCACATTCATCTCCCATGTCTTCCTTTAATAGCTGCCATAATAAAAAACAACTATAGGTTGGTAACTAGTATCTATAGATGTTGTGCTTGCACAGACACAGCTACACCAAGCTCCCTGCCTTTTTGACTCCAAAATTAAGTGAGAAAGATTGGCAGAGCAATACACTGTTACAATGTAGAATGGTGTCTCTAAGGTGTTGAGGTGCTGTGAGATTTCAGAGGAGAGATAAATTACTTTCCTTGGAGTGAGAGATTGCTAAAGATCTATGAATCTGATCTAATAAATGTCCAGAGTAAACCAAATCTACTAAGTGACAAGCCTTGCCATTAGTGAACCAGAAATCATTTTAATAGGTAAAGAATTTTTTTCTAATTTTTTCTAACTTTACTGTGCTGAGGCATCTCTTTGACATTTTAATTTGGAAAATCCTAAAATATCAATTTATTAAAACAAGATACCATGACTTTGAATGGCTAAAATCCAAAACACTGACAATACCAAATGTCCCACCAAATATGGAGCAACAGAAACTCTTATTCATTCCTGTTGGGAATGCAAAATGGAACAGCTATTTTGGAAGTCAGTTTTGCAGTTTTTTACAAAGTTAAACTTAGTCTTACCATATGATCCAGTAATAGCAACCTTAGGTACTTACCAAAATGAATTGCAAACTTATATCCATACAAAAACCTGCACGTGGATGTTGATAACAGCTTTATTCACAATTGCCAAAACTTAGAAGGAAGCAGGATGAAGCAAACAAGATGTACTTCGGTAGTTGAATGGATAAACAAACTGTTAAATCTATACAATGGAACATTATTCCGTGATAAAAATAAATGAGCCACAAGAGGGCAGGAAGGAAGCTTAAATGCACATTGATAAGTGAAAAAGACATTCTGAAAAGACGGCATAGCATGTAAGTTCAACCATATGACATTCTGTAAAAGGCAAGTTTATAGAGTTGGAGAGTGGTGATGGTTGTATAATACAACAATGTGAATGTACCTAATCCCTCTGAACTTTACACTTGAAATATTTAAAATGGTAAATTTTATATGTTAAATTAATAAATATATTAATATATATTTTACCACAACATACACATTCAAAATTATAGAGACAGTAAAGGCGAAAGATCAGTTGTAAGGTTTTGGTTTAGGGGAGGGTGGGTGAACAGGTAGACAGCACAGAGCATTTCTAGTGCAGTGAAACTGTGGTACTGTAATGGTAGATAGAGGACATCATGCATTTGTCAAAACCCATAGAACTGTGCAACACAGAGTGAACCCTAATGTAAACTCTAAACTTCAGTTAATAATACTATATTACAACTAGTTTATCAATTCTAACAGATATACTCCACTAATGCAAGATGTTAATAATAGGAGAAACTAGCTAGGGGTTGGTGAGTAAGGGTTGTATATGAGCACTCTCTGTACTTTCTGTGTAAGTTTTCTGTAAACTAGAAACTGCTCTAGGCTGGGCATGGTGGCTCACGCCTGTAATCCCAGCACTTCGGGAGGCCGAGGCGGGCAGATCACCTGAGGTCAGGAGTTCGAGACCAGCCACGCCAACATGGTGAAACCTCCTCTCTGCTAAAAATACAAAAAATTAGCCAGGCGTGGTGGTGGGTGCCTGTAGTCCCAGCTACTTGGGAGGCTGAGGCAGGAGAATCACTTGAACCCAGTAGGTGGAGATTGCAGTGAGCCAAGATAGTGCCACTGCACTCCAGCCCAGGCGACAGAGTGAGACTCCGTCTCAAAAAGAAAAAAAAAAAAAAAAAAAGAAAAGAAAAAAGAAAAAAAGAAAAGAAACTGCTCTAATAAATATTCATTTGGATAAAGGCAAATAAGTATATAGCAATAATTAAATATGGAGTTAACCATGAGTTAAATGAGTTAAAGTTGGGATCTGTAAAGTTAGAGGCTTTAGTGACCTGAATGTGTGTGTGTGTGTGTGTGTGTGTGTGTACACATATGTATGTATAAATTTGGAGTAAAGGATGAAACATGGTAAATAATTGGACACTTACCAAGATATTTGACTGTTTGCATAAGCTATTTTTTTCTATTCACTACTAGCCTGAGCTGAATGACAGGCTGTGTTCAGAAAACAATGTTATCTTATGAATATTCTCATTCTCTAGGCTTTCTTATCATCATATTGCTATTCCAGTTATTGCCTTAGTGCATCAGAGTAGATGACGTTAGATAAACCAGACCCAGAATAATATGAAGAAGGATAACCTCTGGACAGGATTTTAGCATAATGGGTTCCAATTTCATCTTTGCCACTGAGTGAAAACAAGCAGGGGCAAGCTACTCACCCTCTCTCATGATTTGTTTCCACATCTATCCAATAAGAGGTTAGACTAGATACTCTCTGAATTCCATTTTTGCTCTCAAGTTCTTTTGTCTTGTCTGGTTAGATTTAGCCAAAGACATCATTTAGAAAAATCTCAAAGAAAGCCCAAGTCTGCAGAGATCATATTATTTGGACACAAATCTAATGTTGCCTTGCTTCATCAATTACTATTTGGACTTTTGGAAAGAAAATACTCAAATCAATATCCTGACTATTTTGACTGTGTCCAAGTCTCCCTATTATATGCTGTAATAGAATCATTTTGTTTATAGAACCAGTTTGTAATTATGCTTTTATTTTTGTGATTACTTGCTAACGTCTGCACACACCCACCTACCTCTAGATTATGAGTTGTATGAAGGAAGGGAATGATTTGATTTTATTCACCATTAACTCCTCAGTGCTTAGTGCCCAGAGTAGGTGGGCAATACATATATATTGAATGAATGATTCTTTATATTAGTTTAATGAAACATAAATATAATTTTTAATTATATGAAGTAAAAGAGAATTTAGATTTTTTGATACATGGCTTGCTCTGAATTAGGATATTTTTTCTAAATGGTTGTAGGTTTGAAATAAAAATTTTCCAACAGGAACTTAATATTGTAATTTTTAGTAATTCATATAATTTCTTGTCCATAAATGATCTTCTGTTAACTGATGTCAGTCATAGATATCAGCCGCATTTTTATATTTCTTATCTAAAACAATTTCTAGGCAAACAAATGAATTAAAATTATAAGAGCAAAATAATGGGAACTGTTATGAATATAAAACTTATAACAAAAATAACTTTCCTTAAGTGACAAATGAAAATGGATTTCTCATTCTAGATTCAAATATTTCTTTAATTGACGAGTTGATCATTTGGATTTCAGATTTTCATTTTGCTGTGGAAAATAACTGAAAAATGTGAAAAGTTCTACCTTTTATTTGAATAAGAGCTGAATAAATCTGAAACCTTAATTATTGAGTCTACTCTTTCTAAAAATAAGTCACATTTCTGGATGGATGACTTGGCACTTAATCTTCTGGCCAAATATATCAACAAAATATTGGACAAACTATCTTTTGTCTTCTTCTATTCTGTGTCCATGGAGTGATTCTAAATGCTAGCTTAATGCCTGCTCTTTATGACCAATGTATTATTCATGTTTTAGAAGTCCATCTGAAATCGTTCCTTTAAAACATGCCCATTAATTCAGAACATCAATTTAGAAAGATTACTTTTTCAGTTCAAGATAATGTTTTATGGTTAATGGAGAATCATAGATGCCATTTAAAAGTTAGAGCAAATACAAGAACGTAAGAAAAAAAAGCAATACAGTTGTTACTTATCTGAAGTTGAAATGGAAGCCTGAGGTGTGAAGAATTTTCTTATCAGACAAACAAATCATCCAATTGTGCTTAAGCAAGTAAATAACACAATTCATGAAAATGTTGGCCTCGTGTATAGCAAACATAATGCTTGGGCTTTAGGAAAAAAATGTTTTAATATGACTGTGACTTGACATTAAACCACGTTTTCATTAAGATCAGAAAAAAATGTCAGAATTCTCCTCTAGCTGATGATATTCTCTGTTTTCTTCAGGTTTAAGTATATTGGATTTTCATTGTAACTACAAACGTTCTCAGTCTAGACACTGTTATGATTTTAAATTATTTCAATCCAAAGTTCAAGATGTAGACACAAACTAAGTTTGTGATTTTAGTAGTAGTACCTGTGAAACCACCTGTTGGGGTTAGAAATTTTGACTGACTTCAGAACTGAATAGAGCATTTATTTTAGCCAAAATAAGTCACTTACTTTGCATATAAGCAAACAATTTTCCTTTTGCCTACTAGTAATTCATTTTCAATATATTCACCAAATATATGGATGATTTCTTTGGCTTTGGATTGATTTTTTTTCTGTTTATGTAAAAGAGATTTTTGAAGCAAAACAACTAGTTTTCAAGTAAACATAAAAACTTCAGATTGCATACAAAGGTTATTCCACTTGAAGGAAAAAATAATAATTTTAATATCTTTCATTCAATTTTCTATTATCATTATGGTGAATAAAGTGGTCCTCATGTACTCATTTACTTAGAAGCCCAAAATGGGTAAGGAGCCAGAACAGGAGAAGGTGGAGCTACCTAGGTTTAGCTCTAAGGATCCTATGCTTGTGCAAAGTTGCAGCAAGTTTGATAGCACAGTTTTGTTGATGATAATGAGTTAATTATCATTAAACTTTTACATTTTTCTAATGAAAAGAAAATCTGTACCCACTGCATTCAAATAAGTAGATTTTTGAAGCTGCTGAGTTGCTAGTTTTGAGAACTGTAGACTTCTAGGACCCATCCATTATTCTTGCTTTTGTCTAGAAATCATCCTTCTTAGATACAAGGCCTATCCCCACCACAAAAAAGGAGGCATCATTGATTATATTTTTCAAATTGTGAAGCAAGTATTTTCAGCTTATTAAAATAGCTAAGTATGTTATAAATTCTTATAGTTTTTAACTTTTGGAATGAATTAGCTCCTCCTTTTCTACTAATATTTTATGCTGCATTTGGAGATTGTGCTTCTGTTTTGAAATTTCTCCTACAAAAGTTCTATTGACTCAATATATTGATATACTAAACCTAGATAAAGAATGAGATAGTGAAGTGGTAATAAAATACCCACATTAAATTTACAAAGCATTCTGTACATTTTATTTCAGTTTTGGAAGGTAGTCAGCTGCACAATTTTATATGTCCAAGAAGATATCATTTGTGAACCTTCATTTTAATCATCAAACTGCCTTTTGGCCTCAACTGCTTTGAGGCCCACACTTTCTCTTCCATTGTTAACAAGTTTGGGAAACAGAGTCAATAAAATCTGATTATTGACAGATGGTGAAATCAGTACTATTTCCTGAATATATATTCAGGCTTTCTAGATTAAACTAGAAAGTTTAGTCTCTCCTTTCACATACTTTTCTGGGCTCACTCTTCAACACCTAAAACAGCACCTCTGTTGCCTAACACAGTGCCTGGCAGGCAGTAACCATTTGGTATAACTGGATTGAACAAAAACTATGACATCATTAGAGGGATTCCAAAGTAGGATACTCTGAGCTGATAATATCTTGATCAATTAAAGGATATATGGATACCCTATAGGCCACAGTATCCTCAAAATCACATCTGCATACTCCTGTGCTCATTTCCAAAAGTAACAAATCCTTTCCTAGTTACCCATATTTATCCCTAAATAGAAAGATGAGTAGGCAGGAGCTCACTAGATCAAGCCGTATGATCCAGTCTCATTTTCTACAACTATTGGAACAAAGCCTTCTTGCAGATGGTGGAAATTTCTTACTGTGGACTCATATCTTGAGAGATAAAGCATGGCTAGGAATGTGCTCCTTTGTAATCCAGGTGAGTTGTTTGGCACCTAAGCAGTATGATGGCATCACAATTTATAAGCTATGGGTACACAATAACTAGATGACAACTTTCATTTTAGATTCAAGTTATTTGAGATTAGCAACACAGGGAGATTCCAAGAGGTGTAAAAATAAGTGATAAGAACTTTTTTTTCTACCATGGCCTTGCCTATTTACCCACCACCCACCCTTTATGGCCTTTTATAAGGTAGAGGAATGATTCATAGCTACAAGAGGTAATATTGCAAACAGGTAAACCTTATAAACCCAATGGTAACCCAATCCATTTACAAGTGAAAAGTTCAGCTGAGGAACAGGACTATTTCCAATTTACATAATCCAAAATCATTAATTTATTTGGAACAACTTAAATTTGTAGGGCACTTTGAAATTTGCATGGCACTTTGAAATTTGCATGAGTATTCACAGTCATGATTATATCTAAGCTTCCTAGTAATCATGAGGTAGAATGATGTATTTTCATGCTGCATGTTGCACAGAAAGGATCAGCAATTTGTAGACATGATTTAGGTGGAGTCACAGTCTTGGTTTCAAGAATGACTTCGCAGAGTCAGCTAGGAAGCTGTCCATTCTGGACATTAGCATGGCAGTGTAGACATGCGATATTGATGGTGCTCTCTTCCATACATACTCCATTAGTGATACAGCCCAGTTTAGAATCAAGTATTCGTAATTCTTCAGTCAACTATATATGGTATTAGTTGGTTTTTCACTGAATTCCACTAGATATACTGGTTTAATGTAGCTAAGAAAATAAATCAACATTATAAACTTTTGTCATTAGAAATAGAGCAACTTTCAAAACTGCTAAGTATTTTGTCAGCAACATTTTTTACATTTATTTAGAATACCTTACTTTGGTGGGATATTAACAAATATTTGTACTTTTTTAATATCAAAACTTTTTCATCTCCTAAAATGTAACTCAATGCCAAGAGTAAGACCTATTATAAAATACATTCTATTATTAGTAGCTAAAAGGTCACACAATTAAAAATATTTTCAAATAACTTCCACTTAATGACTTCCAGTGGGACATGAGTTCCCAATAAAATTAGCAACAAAATTCTTTAGGTTCTTTCCTGCCGACTGCAACTTTAAGTTAGAAAGTATTTATTCATTCTTTCACTTGAAAATAGCAATATCCCTCTAAACAGTTCTGCCTGAGAGACTTTAACTGCTTTGGAGAAGACTCTTTCCTTGCCTTGGCCTGTCCCTGGGGTCAGTGTTGGTAAAGGTGATGAGCAACGGATGCACGCAGTCGTCAGAGACCATGGCCATCTCTAGTGTCATTGTCTAGCTCACCACCAACTTCCCTTGGTGGGTGTCTTCCAAATTTGAACCCCAGCTGTGAAAAGAAAAATTTCCAGTCTGGAGTGGTGAAGAATAATGGGATTTTTCAAATGGTTCTTCTGGTCTAGGGCAGAGAAACTGAGAACGCATGGCATTCCATTTATTTTTACAACTTTTAGTTAATTGATGAAACTAATATATTTTGTTGCCTCTAGGATAATTTTGATATTTCAGTACATTAGCTATTTAATTAGTCATTTCACAGTATCATGTTATCTGTTTTTAGGGACACTACGTGCAGTGAGTTGCAAAATTCAGTGTAGAAAAATGCTCTGATAAAAAGAGACTGGTGAATGCTGGTTACCTCTTTCCCTGAATAAAACTGCTCCTGATTATCTAACAGAGGCACTGCTGAGAGAAGGACCCAGGAGAGCAGCATCTATACAAAGGCATGCAGTTGATGCAATTGTAGGTGTGAATCTATATAACTTTAGAGGTTAACTGAGATTCCAGAAACACATACACAAACAGAGAGC
Organism: Pan troglodytes; assembly: GCF_028858775.2. Classification (NCBI taxonomy): domain Eukaryota; kingdom Metazoa; phylum Chordata; class Mammalia; order Primates; family Hominidae; genus Pan; species Pan troglodytes. Next base: position 71,475,157 of record NC_072402.2, read on the forward strand.
CATTTATCTGAATTTTTAACACCTCGCCATGTTTCTGACTGAAGGCTCCTCTGGCCCTCTCTATGGCGAGTGTCTTTCCTTTTGTTCCATCTAGAATAAATCCTGTGAGTAACTTTTAAAGACCTATCCCTGCAAATATCCCTTGAAATAAACCAGCACTGGATATGATCTATTATGAGGAAGCATTTTAATTCATCTTTTTAAGGTCATTTTTATAGCATTATAGATTAATATGAAGGAAGATTTAAGATAAAAAGTATAGCAAGGGTTCTTTTAGGATGACATTTTCAAATGCTTCCCTAGAATACAACCATACCAAGTTGTTAATAATGCTTCTCTTCCATATAACATATTCTGTGATGTCTATTAGAATCAATAGCTAGTGAATCAATGACTTACTTAAAGCTAAAGTGAGCACAAGCCCTGAGGAAGAGCATCATTACTGTTGTTTTGTCACCCTGGAAACCCTGCTTCTGTATTTGATAAGTACAGACTCAGTCAGTCAGGCAGATAATTTACATGACCAACTATTCACATACATCAGTGATTCCAATTTTTGAAAAAAAAATAGTATGATTTCTCTGTATCCATTGACATATTCACTCTAAAGCCAGCCAGAAGAGACTTACTCAGATGGCTATTATCCCCTGGCAGCACCATTGATACTACCAGCTGGAGCTACCTCCTAGAATATCCAAATTTTCATGTTTCTCCTCTGCTCCCATTCCTTAGTTTCTGACCACTATCTACCCTTGGATCACTCTTGAGGACTTTTCTTGCAGTTCTGGTGGGATCTCAGCTCCTGCATGCTTTATATCTTCTTTGGAAGCAGAGAGGAGATTCTCTGAGCTAAAGAGGGAGAAGAATATATATGCTAGCAAACTATTGTTGACTCTTCCAGAGATAGAGCAGCTTTCTCCCTACCCCTTCCTCTAATACTGCCTAATACCTGCCACTCACTGCAGAAGAAGCCACGAAAGAATTCCAGGAAAAAGATGATCATGAAATTACTGGGAAACATTAACGAAAAAATAGCCAAAATAATCTTTGGCCATAATAAAAGAACCAGAATGAGGGCGGAAATACTCTGTTACACTTCACACCCAAGTGAGAACATTGCATTATTTTCCAGTTACCCCTTTTAGAGGAAGTATAGACAAAGTGGAGCACTCAGAAAAGAGTGACAAAGAATAAGAGGGTTCCAAGCTGAAAAATCTAAGGAAAGTAAATGGGGGTATTTAAGAAGAATAAGGGAAGATACAGATGGTGTGGTTAGGGGAATATCAATTATTTTCAAATATTTAAAGGAATATCATGTTGAAGAGGAATAGACTTGTTTTACATTAACCTAAGTAGATCTAGTGGGTGGTCAGAAAGAAACTTGTAATAGTAGGAGGGAGGCTATGAGAATTCCAAGCCCCTAAAACATATGTTAGAGTTGAGCCCCTGGAAAAGGATGCTCAAGTTGAGCCCCTTGAAAAGAAACTGCAATATTTTCAACAGTGTTCTGTAGAACACTAGGTCCACTAGATGTCATTGGTGATTTGTGTGTGTGTGCGCATGCATGCGTGCATGTTAGTAGGGGCGGTAGTAGCAGGGCTATTCTCAGGTCAAATAAATTTGTTTCCCAACTTAAAACAGGGAAATAAATCCTTAACTTCAAGACATTTCAATGTTCTTAATATGATAATGGTCTCCATATGCTATTATGTGTATTGTGAACATCAAAGAGGCTTCAACATTCCCTACACTTATGTGGCCAAGAAAACCTTTTGTTTTAGGCACATCTTTAATCTCTCATGAAGCATTGTTCCATGGAATTTAATTCAGGAAACATTTTTTTGTAGAGAATATGACTACTTTATAATGTCTTAAAGGCATTTTCAGACCCGATATTCTCTGAGACTTTTCTAAACATGGCAAGGAGGGAATATACAAGGAAGAGGGAGACTGTATTACAAATTAAGACACATATGTGGCACCTCTATGGCTTGACAATATTTATTGTACATTATTAAGTTACTAGGAATTTGCTTAAAAATGTTAACATGGTCAAACAATTTAGAAAAGTGTCAGGTATTATGATTTCCCAAAGATATAATGAAGAGATGACATCATGGGAAATAGTCTTCTAACTCAGACTAATTGACTTAAAATTTCTCTCCCTGATGGTACTGTTAAAAGATTCTGACTTCATAAGGTCACTGTCAGGAGGAAATTATAGAATTAACAACATAATGAATATTATTTTCTTACAGAACAGATGACATATTTCTCTATCCTTTGCACCTGCAGTTGTCACTGATTAAAGGGGAAACAAACAAAGAAATCACCTCTGATAATTATGCATGATTGCAAGTGTCCAAAGACACATTGACATATTAGCACCTGGGATGTTATGGTCAAATTAAATTCCACTTATATTCATTCCTTCTGCCTGTTAGCATTTTATCTAAAGAAAGTGAAATTTCTGAATTTGGCTTTTAAAAAACAAAATCAAACTCAAATTTGGATGCTATAATCACACTTATCTTGGAAAGGATGCACTGGGGACATGAAGCTGAACAGAGTACTGTACACAAAAAGTCCTGATGATGTAATCAATATCCTCCAGCTTCTGCTGGGCAGTTTGGACTGGAAAAGTCTCCCATTAAGTGCCCATGACAAATGTTTTCTGAGAGGTAGCTTTAGATTTTCTGAGCCTTTTATATATTATTCATAGCTTCATGGTATCCAGAGAGAAATCCTGGCTGAGGTCACTGACAATAAGTCATTTAGTTCTGGCGGCCTTTCACCTTTGCCAGAGGAAGTAGAGGTACCCACGTGGGTATGTACGGTACACTGCCTAAGCACAAATGCAATTTCTTTTGGTTGACCACCACAAAACACACTTAAAGCAGCTGAAAACCTACCCTGGTGGCATTTTGGAAATGAAAATGTAGTTGTAATTTTTCTCCCTTATTAAGTTTGTCAGAGGCCACTCGTAATTCTTACTCTGGCTAAAGGACAAATTTTATGATCACAGAATTTCCTGCCATCTAGATTACACTTGTAGGTTGGGTTTCCCAGAAAGCAGACTCTAAGACGCCAAGATTTGTGTGCAGAAGGTTTACTCTCGAATTCTCTTGGGATCAACACCTATGGGAGAGTACAGGAAACAGAACTATGTAGAGGAAGAAATTGGACTGTGATGCAGTCAGAACAAAGGCCTCAGCCAAGACTGCAGGAGCTGTGGGGGATCTTCAGATTTCTCCTCCCACCCCTCCCCAGACATCAGTCATTGCATGCAAGTTATTCCAAAGAGCATGTGTGGCATTGAGTGAGGTGGCTTTCTTTTGCCGAGGGCAATTCTCAGACAGAAACTTAGTTGGGAATTGACAGCCAACAACACTTTCAGAAGCTAGAAGAATGAGCACTCTCCATCTGGAAGGGAAGCTCTGGGAGGCTCATCACAAGCATTCACTACATACCTGAATGAATAGAGTTCAGTCACCTGCCTTGAAGTCACTCAGAACTAGAAAAAATGAAAGTAACTACATGTATTTACTGTCTATGTTCTAAGCACTTGAAGCATTAACACTAATAATGGAGTAACAATTAACCTGCATTGAGTTCTTATCTCTTGGGTATTTTACGAAATTTTATATGCTTTATTTCATTTAATTTACTATTCACTTTTATTATTCTCTTACATAAGTGACTTACCCAGGATTTGAATTCAGACACTCTGCTCCAAAGTCTTCACTCTTAACCTCTATGCCATACCACCTATCTATAATGTATTGTTTCATTTTATTGTTACAAAAACACTATGAAGTAGTACCATTATTATTGTCATTATACAACGAGGAAGACGAGAATTGGGGAAGTTAAATAACCTTCCAAAGGCCACATGTTATTATAACTCAAATATGACTCTGTCTGATTCCAAAGCTCTTGATCTTCCTGCATCGATTGGAGGGAGTCCATTAAAAGTCGATAAATACTCACTTAGCTTATGAGTCCTTGGGGAGTAGTTTTTATTTAGCCTCATGAATTTGTGAGAGTCCACGGAATATTTCCTTTAGAATTGGAATGTGTGCCAATAAAGAGACAAACAGCTAGTTCATGAAGCCAAAGGAGGCTTTATGGACATCTCCTTTTCCAATGTTTCCATGCAAGGCTATTCAGAGCAATTCAGCAATTTCTGTCTGTAGGATTTCAAGTAATTCTGGAACTAGTCCCATAGTCAAGTCAGGGACCATATCTGATTCATCCCTGTATCCACCCCAACAAATGCCACATGATGGGTACTCAATAAACACTTGTTGACAGTATGAGCAAATGTATGAATGCCATGGAGACCAGCAGTTTCCAGGATCTCACCATCAAGGACCTATTTCCCTATTTCTCTCCACAAAGCCCTTCTCTTCTTAATAAATGCATATTTTTAAAGTAGTACTTTATTTTCCCATTGCTAAAATTAAAGACACACAGAATACGCTAGAACTTCCAATCAGCAATAGGTAGTCAATACTAAACCTGGATTGATAAAACGATCCTGCCAACAGTGAAGTAGCATTTTTGTTAACTCATGTGACTATGGATTAAGGGTAATTGATTTGTGTTGTGGGTTTCAACATTACTGCCTCTAATAGTACTAGATCCAGAACTCTCAAGTGGATCTAACTACTGAGAGCCAAAGGATAAACCTAGATAGTCCTTGAGATATTTGCTCCAAGCAAAATCAGAAATGTAAAACTTCCTTTCATCACAGCTCTTTCTTATCAAATGGAAATTTTTCCAAAGAAGGGAAAGGAAGGACAGTGCTAGCGATAGAAACTGTCTGCTTTGAGGAAGGTAAATTGCTTTTGAGCTTTGAGTACCCAAATTCCCCGTGCATTTGCACTGAGTGAGGGGCTACTTGTGCCGAGGAAGAGACTGTGAAGTGAGAACATGTGATCCCACACAGAAGAGTTCTGCCCTTGAAAGAAAACCCATTGTCTTGTCTCCTGGCAATCGAAATCTTATTAACATACAGAAGGGTCTCTTTGTTTAAAAATTGCAAAGCTTTCTTTATTCTTTCATTCCCCTGGAAAACTAGAAGACAAAATAGTCCCTGCACGCCAGGAGGCCCCCATCAAGGGCTGGCTGTGCTCACATTCTGTCTCCTGGCAGGGTTTGTGACTCATTTTGAAACCCTGACTTGGAGCAAACGATGAGCCTGAGGACAGAGTGCATTTTATGAACTCTTAAACACCATTTTTTCTTGTAGTTTATATGAACTTATTTTAATTGAAAATGGATTTTTAATGGTTTTCCTTGTCACAACAAAAATAAGGGCTGCTGTTGCCATTATCAAAGGAAACGGATGGCATATTTTGCTTTGATTTGTCTGCATTACTTTTTGTTAAACAAAACAAAAGCTAAACTAAACTAACAACCTTCTTGGCATGTAAATAAGATGAGATATGTCCCATGTACTTCTGAGGGCTTGGAATTTTCCACTTGGAAAACTGAAAACATCCAGTGTCGTTAGGATGAGGGTGAGGCTTGGTCAGTTCCTGTGCCCAATATTTTTGGTGCAACAGCAGCTCTTCTATGCAAATCCTGCATCTCCCAAAATATGACTGTACCCAAGGCTGTGGCTGAGTAGTTTTGAATGACCCTGGAGTACATTTGAGTAATAGTATCAAAGATATTGTCACCTGGGTATGTGTTGGCAGTGAGGTGGTGTGGCATGACTGTGATCCTTGTAGTAACCCCAAAGTATTATCATTGCTAATCTTACAAATGGAGAAAATTGAGACTCAGAAGGTTTGCATAATTTATGTAAGATTATAAATAAAGTACATTACTCTACTCTAGTCAGGACCAAAACTCAAATTTTTAACATCAATTCAGTTGGTGTGATTGTTTTTGTTTGTTGGTTTTAAAAATAAATCTCTCAGCAAAGGCTGTGCTTGTTTCTGATCACCATTGTGTCCTCAGCACACAAAATATTTAGCAAATAAGGGTTGCTTTATAAATGTTTGTCAAACGGATGTCTTTATCAAGCTATAAATGGGGTTTGAATTTGATTTGGGCAGAGAATCTGGGAAAGTCAAGGTGAGGGGATTTTTTTCCTTTTGCAGCGACAAGGGGAAAATTCAGATTAATGTTTTCTTTAGCTGTGCCTTTAATTACTTTCTGTTTTACACCTAAATAGTTATAATAAATTAGTTCTGAAAATACATAATGAAGGACATAGTAAGACTTAGGAGGACTTTAGCCCTATTCAGGAAATCCCAGGTCACCTAAAAGCTCAAGACTTGCTTGCTAGAGCATTGTTTTTCAGATAATTCATATGACTTAATTATTTCTCTGAGTGTAATTTTAGGGGAAAAATATTTTTTAAATGAACTGTTTTCATCAGACATAAATCAGATATGCTGCTTCCTACACAGAGATGAATTTAGCAAAAACCATAAGCCTTGTGTTTACAGATGCTATGATTTATGACATACATTTGTCTACCTGAGGTTAGTTTGAACCCCTCACCATTGTTTTAACCTATAGATGCAAAGACCCTGCCTTTTACCACTGAATGCTTCAGTGTATGAAATACTAACCTTCTGGGCAAGAGTTTCTTTTCATGTTGTCATTCTCTTCTTTACATTTTCAAGTGAAATTTCTAAACTTTCAAAAATGACCAGATTGACAAGAAAACACATTTGAAAATCTGTCACAGTTGACTTTAATTAGTTGGTCTGTGGGGGCTCAGTTGCTCAAAGGAAGAAAGATCCATGATCATTATTTTAAACTTTGCAGATCAATGAAGCCTTCATTTCTTAGGCTGGGTTGGGACAGGCAGTCACAAGCCATTGACGTTTTTGTTTGTTTGTTTGTTTGTTTTTGTCTTTTATTTTATTTTATTTTATTATTATTATACTTTAAGTTTTAGGGTACATGTGCACAATGTGCAGGTTAGTTACAAATGTATACATGTGCCATGCTGGTGTGCTGCACCCGTTAACTCGTCATTTAGCATTAGGTATATCTCCTAAAGCTATCCCTCCCTCTTCCTCCCACCCCACAACAGTCCCCAGAGTGTGATGTTCCCCTTCCTGTGTCCATGTGATCTCATTGTTCAATTCCCACCTATGAGTGAGAATATGCGGTGCTTGGTTTTTTGTTCTTGCGATAGTTTACTGAGAATGATGATTTCCAATTTCATCCATGTCCCTACAAAGGACATGAACTCATCATTTTTTATGGCTGCATAGTATTCCATGGTGCATATGTGCCACATTTTCTTAATCCAGTCTATCATTGTGGGACATTTGGCTTGGTTCCAAGTCTTTGCTATTGTGAATAGTGCCACAATAAACATATGTGTGCATGTGTCTTTATAGCAGCATGATTTATAGTCCTTTGGGTATATACTCAGTAATGGGATGGCTGGGTCAAATGGTATTTCTAGTTCTAGATCCCTGAGGAATCGCCACACTGACTTTCACAAGGGGTGAACTAGTTTACAGTCCCACCAACAGTGTAAAAGTGTTCCTATTTCTCCACATCCTCTCCAGCACCTGTTGTTTCCTGACTTTTTAATGATTGCCATTCTAACTGGTATGAGATGCTATCTCATTGTGGTTTTGATTTGCATTTCTCTGATGGCCAGTGATGGTGAGCATTTTTTCATGTGTTTTTTGGCTGCATAAATGTCTTCTTTTGAGAAGTGTCTGTTCATGTCCTTTGCCCACTTTTTGATGGGGTTGTTTGTTTTTTTCTTGTAAATTTGTTGGAGTTCATTGTAGATTCTGGATATTAGCCCTTTGTCAGATGAATAGGTTGTGAAAATTTTCTCCCATTTTGTAGGTTGCCTGTTCACTCTGATGGTAGTTTCTTTTGCTGTGCAGAAGCTCTTTAGTTTAGTTAGATCCCATTTGTCAATTTTGGCTTTTGTTGCCATTGCTTTTCGTGTTTTAGACATGAAGTCCTTGCTCATGCCTATGTCCTGAATGGTAATGTCTAGGTTTTCTTCTAGGGTTTTTAAGGTTTTAGGTCTAACGTTTAAGTCTTTAATCCATCTTGAATTAATTTTTGTATCAGGTGTAAGGAAGGGATCCAATTTCAGCTTTCTACATATGGCTAGCCAGTTTTCCCAGCATCATTTATTAAATAGGGAATCCTTTCCCCATTGCTTGTTTTTCTCAGGTTTGTCAAAGATCAGATAGTTGTAGATATGTGGCGTTATTTCTGAGGGCTCTGTTCTGTTCCATTGGTCTATATCTCTGTTTTGGTACCAGTACCATGCTGTTTTGGTTACTGTAGCCTTGTAGTATAGTTTGAAGTCAGGTAGCATGATGCCTCCAGCTTTGTTCTTTTGGCTTAGGATTGACTTGGGGATGTGGGCTCTTTTTTTGGTTCCATATGAACTTTAAAGTAGTTTTTCCCAATTCTGTGAAGAAAGTCATTGGTAGCTTGATGGGGATGGCCTTGAATCTACAAATTACCTTGGGCAGTATGGCCATTTTCACGATATTGATTCTCCCTACCCATAAGCATGGAATATTCTTCCATTTCTTTGTATCCTCTTTTATTTCCTTGAGCAGTGGTTTGTAGTTCTCCTTGAAGAGGTCCTTCATGTCCCTTGTAAGTTGGATTCCTAGGTATTTTATTCTCTTTGAAGCAATTGTGAATGGGAGTTCACTCATGATTTGGCTCTCTGTTTGTCTGTTATTGGTGTATAAGAATGCTTGTGATTTTTGTACATTGATTTTGTATCCTGAGACTTTGCTGAAGTTGCTTATCAGCTTAAGGAGATTTTGGGCTGAGACAATGGGGTTTTCTAGATATACAATCATGTCATCTGCAAACAGGGACAATTTGGCTTCCTCTTTTCCTAATCGAATACCCTTGATTTCCTTCTCCTGCCTAATTGCCCTGGCCAGAACTTCCAACACTATGTTGAATAGGAGTGGTGAGAGAGGGCATCCCTGTCTTGTGCCAGTTTTCAAAGGGAATGCTTCCAGTTTTTGCCCATTCAGTATGATATTGGCTGTGGGTTTGTCATAGATAGCTCTTATTATTTTGAGATATGTCCCATCAATACCTAATTTATTGAGAGTTTTTAGCATGAAGGGCTGTTGAATTTTGTCAAAGGTCTTTTCTGCATCTATTGAGATAATCACGTGGTTTTTGTCTTTGGCTCTGTTTATATGCTGGATTACATTTATTGATTTGTGTATATTGAACCAGCCTTGCATCCTAGGGATGAAGCCCACTTCATCATGGTGGATAAGCTTTTTGATGTGCTGCTGGATTTGGTTTGCCAGTATTTTATTGAGGATTTTTGCATCAATGTTCATCAAGGATATTGGTCTAAAATTGTCTTTTTTTGGTTGTGTCTCTGCCCAGCTTTGGTATCAGGATGATGCTGGCCTCATAAAATGAGTTAGGGAGGATTCCTCTTTTTCTATTGATTGGAATAGTTTCAGAAGGAATGGTACCAGTTCCTCCTTGTACCTCTGGTAGAATTCGGCTGTGAATCCATCTGCTCCTGGACTCTTTTTGGTTGGTAAGCTATTGATTATTGCCACAATTTCAGATCCTGTTATTGGTCTATTCAGAGATTCAACCTCTTCCTGGTTTAGTCTTGGGAGGGCGTATTTGTCGAGGAATTTATCCATTTCTTCTTGTTTTTCTAGTTTATTTGCGTAGAGGTGTTTGTAGTGTTCTCTGATGGTAGTTTGTATTTCTGTGGGATCGGTGTTGATATCCCCTTTATCATTTTTTATTGCGTCTATTTGATTCTTCTCTCTTTTTTTCTTTATTAGTCTTGCTAGCAGTCTATCATTGACATTTTTATAATAATCTTTATCCCCCAGTGCATCAGAGAGTTCTGTAAAAATTAATGAATTGATTTTGGAAATTTATTTCATTCAATAAAAGATACATTTCATTGAAAATTAAATGCATTCAAAACAAATTCATTAAAAGACACAAATTTTTTATTATCCACAATTGTTCATCCATAACTGTAAAATATAAGTTTAGAAGTGTTAGAGAAGTAGCATATATGAAATACAACTGTTATAAAGGTATTATATATACACAAACACATATACTTAAAAAAGAATTTGACATGGATTTATAATACATTTCTAATAAACTTAATTTTAATTAATAAAATGATAATCAACTATAATTATAATTAATAATTAACATATAATAAAATAGATTAAATACATCTGATTATATAAAAAATTAATTCTAATAAACTTTACTCTTATAAAGATGATGATGATGATTACTGCTTTCATTATCATTAGCACAGAACCTCCTGACACTATATGTACAACGCAAGGAAAGGCACCTTTCAAATTGACTGGTCAATTTGAAAATTTGTAAAAGTTAAAATTCTTCAAGTCAATATTTTTTTTAAAAAATTACTTTTATTCAGCAAAAAAGCAGTGAGTCCACAAACTAAAATCTGTGGCAGTAGCCACATGAGGAATACTGAGTAGCATTTTTATGAATTACGTTACTGCGTATACTTCTGTTCTAAAAGTAAACTTTGTTTCTAAATGAAAAGCCTGTTCATTTATTCAGCAAATATTTACTGAGTCCGCCTGTGCCATGCACTGTGCTAAGCACCCAGGCTACAACAGTGGGAAAACAGCCCTCAAAGAGCTTACAGTCTAGTTGGGGAGGCAGACATTGATCAAACGCATAAATACGATTACAATTCTGACTAGTGTTTCGAAGAAGTGACATTTAAACTTTCACGTGAAAGATGAAAGTACGTTACTCTAGTCAGGACCAGAACTGAAATTTCTTTTTTAATACCAAGTGACGGGGCAGGGAAGATAAAGCATCTTTGGAAAAACAAAACAAAACAAATAAGAACAACAACAACAACAAACCAGAAGTTTCCCTGGGGAAAATTAGGCTGGTCAAGATGAGCAAGACTGATAACGTGGCTAGCATTCACTGATGGGAAGAATGACAAGAGATGAAACTGAAGAAACCTCTAGTGGCCATTGTTCAGGGCCCTGTAGGCCAGTTAAGCATTTTTACCTTTGTTCTAAAAGCACTGAGAGGTAATTGAAACATTCTAAGCAGGAGATTGACATGAAATAACAAGTCAAGGTCAGCACATTGCAGGTTACTGAACTCAATAGTATGACCTGCAAAAGAACTCCTCAGCATTTCCAACTCTTAAATCTTTTTCTTTAAATCTTTTTAAAACCAGTTCTTAATGTCAGCATATCAGAAGATGACCTCTGGTTCTCACATCTCTTCACTCTTGTGGCTTCTTTGAAGGAGGGAGGTTTTCTGATTCCTGTAGTCTTCCCTGTTTCTCTTCTAAGAATCCTGTAATCAGTTTGAAGATGCCTTTCCACAGAAGAGCTTCACATTCCAGAGGGGCTTTGAGACCTCACATGCCAAATTTGGGACCTGCTGTTGTACCAACTTACTTTAGATGCTGCAATGGGAAAAGGATACTCAGACATTTGCCACAATTACGTGCCCAGGAAACAAAGCCATTCCAAGAATACTTCCCCAAATGCCTCATCACCAGTCTTGGATGACAGCACCAGGACGTTATTATCCCCCTCTTTTCTGTCTTTGGAATTGTGAAAGTTGGAAAGAAATCCTGCAGACTCATTTTTATATCACAACTGTATTATGCCCAGGTGTTAATCCCCGGCTCTCAGAATCCCCTACTGAAGCAGTGAATTGACAGGCTGTCACTCAGTGATTATTGAATGTGACACCACTACAGAGAGACAAGCACTCTTCTCATCATTCTACATGTACTAACTAATTTAATCCTCATTATTATGCCCACTTTATAGATGGTAAAACTGAGGCTTAGAGTGATGACCAACTTGCTCATAATAAATGGAGCTTAAACATGAATAGAAACACTCTTGCTCTAGAACTGACAGTAGTGCTATGAAATTATTTTTTTAATTTCATTTATCTTGAAATGATTCGCCTGGTAGTCACTGAGGTCTTGCAAGCAATCAGAGTCTAATCCACACTATAAATCCAGCATCTGCCAAGCACAGTGGCTCAGGCCTGTAATCCCAGCGCTTTGGGAGGCTGAAGCAGGAGGATCGCTTGAGTCCGGGAGTTCGAGGTTACAGTGAGCTATGACTATGCCACTGCACTGCAGCATGGGTGATAGAGTGAGACACTGGCTCTAAAAAAGAAAAAATCCAACATCTAATGAAAAGAAAGATTAAAGAATGGTGGGGGGACATTTTTAACATCACAGTAACTATATAATCACATCCTTCTATACTAAAGTAGACCATTCTATAAATAGATGTTAAAATGTTAATATACAAATTCAAAGGGAATTTAATTATCTCTTCAGATTACATAACTCACTTAGAAATATTTTCCTTCATGATACTTGTGGATAATATTAAAATTTCCACTAGTAACATCTTGGCTATAAAGAAAGGTAGGGGTAATATGAATGAATTAAAGCTTTTTTAGACTCTCACAGCAATCTGAGAAGTTTCAAAGGAAGACAGTGAGCTCTTTATTTATAGGTGAAGAGAATACAAGTTTGAATGTCTCAGGAGCCTTTGGATGGAATTAATATTAAATTCTTCTTTGCAGGAGAAAATTTTTTAAAAATTTCTTTAATTGGACAAACCTTTATTTGCATATAAAGTCAAGCTTAGACTCCACAGCATGTCAAAGGAAGTCCTTAACGACCTGGCCAAACACCTTTTCTGCTTCTTCTCAACTGCAGTCAATTCCCCCACACCTCCAGGGCCCCTGCTTTCTGGTCCCCATGTCCTTCCTAGTTGCCTCATCTCTTTCATGCCCACATGCTTTTGCATGTGCTGTTCCCTTTTCTTATGATACCTTCCTTCACCTTCTTTGGAACCCCTTTCTCTTTATCTTAAGAGGGCCTAGGCATAAGTTTATCTTAAGAGGAACTAGGCATGACCAAGTTCAAATAGCCCCTGTTTTGTGAAATGGTCCTTAAATTCCTCGTTAGTTTCTCCCAAGTAAAATGAATGATTTTATCTACTGTGCTCCCATAGAATCCTATGCCCATTTCTATTGTACCATATCATATTGTCATGGTGGGTTTACGTCTATTTTACTTCTTAAACTTTGAGCCACCTGAGCCCAGGAAATTGGAGTTCAATGAATGTGTTGTTTTCCCTTTGGATCCTAGGGATTGTGGTAGGTACGGGGGATGTATTAATGAATACAATATGATATTTTAATGGGCAGGTACTGGTAAAAATTGGCATGGAAATGGATAATCAATGTTATGTGCTATGTACACTCACAGAACTATGCTTAAGAGGCATAAAACATAAAGAAAAAGGATCTTCACTCAGATTTGGATGGGAGGGGTTGAGATAATGCCCAGGCCAAATCTTAAATGGTAGGGAGCAATTGGCCAAGAAGGGTATTGGAAGAAGACAGGCCTGAAAAAAATACATAAGCATGAAACTGCAGAGCATGTTTGGGGGAAAATACAAGCATTTCAGTATCACTGGAGAACGAATGAACAGGAAGTAGCAATAAATGAGGTTGAGGCGGAGATGGTAGCTGATATGGGGAGATAGGAAAAACTCATACACACTGCTGAAGAGTTGGGTATATCTTGCAGGTGAGAGATGAATTTGTAGTTGTTCATGAAGAGGAATAATAATGCTCAAATTAATTTGAGAAACATTGTCCTGACTGTGGTGTAGATAACACATACACAAAAAGGAACATAGGCACAAGACTGTGGCAACATCTCTCCAGGAAAGATGAGGAAAGTCTAAACTCTGAAATGGCCCTAGGAAGTTACAGGTAGCACCACTGATGCACAATACATCTTTGTTAGATGAATGCATGGATGGATGAATGGAGGGATAGAAAGATAGGTGATTTAAATAAAGTTTAACCAGTTTTTCTTTGCTATGATCCAAATGTTTGTGTCTCTCCAAATTCATATGTTGAAATCCTAACCTTCAAGATGATGGCATTAAGAAGTGAGGACTTTGGGAGGCGATTAGGTTGTGAGGGCAGAGTCCCCATGAATGAGATTAGTGCCCTTGTTAAAGAGGCACGAGGGATCTTGTTTGCCCTTCCACCATGTGAAGACACAATGAGAAAACTCCATTTATGAATCAAGAAAGGAGCCCTCACCAAACACCAAATCTACCAGCACATTGATCTTGGACTTCTAAGTCTCCAAAACTTTGAGAAATACATTTCTGTTGTTTATATACTACCCAGGTTATGGTATTTTGTTATAGCAGCCCCAAACAGACCAAGACAGTCTTATACCATAAAAATTGTTACATTGGTGGCATTTTATTACCACCAGAGTCATCTTTCAGTTCATTCTTATTACCTGTCCAACACCAAGTATAACCAGCAATGTCCTAATTAGCTGTACATCATACATTATCAATGGCAAAAAAACAAAAATTGGTTCTTCAGACACCAAACAAAAAAGTTTTCTTTTCACATGTAAAGCACAGATATATAAACAGTTATACAATATATCTGTAGTATTAAAATTTCATGGAGGAGGAGGACAAATAGGAAAACAATATTCAAGAAAGCTCCTTGGGAGGTAATAATGATAAAAGATTAAGAAATGCTATCCTAAATAATTGTTGTAACTTCAGTAGCATTTGCTACTTTTAATCCAGTACAATGAGTCTTTTTGTTTAACATAATTCTACTTGAGACTGTCTGAGTATTTGAGATTTAACTTGGCATTATTGCTTGTTTTGTCTCTGGTATCACATTGACTTTAGGAAAGTATGCCTGAACAGAAAATAGAAATATTCCCATGACTCAGAGAAATGATATTTTAAATGTAATATTCATATTTCATCTAAGGACTACAAGTTATTCTGAAATAATATTTCATCAATTCTCAAAGCAATCTACTTTATGGGGAAACAAAAAAGAACACTCTTGTGTTCTCCTAACCTCTCCCTGTGGGGATAACAATTAGTTGTTCTAAATTCAGGCCTAGAAATTTTAACTTCTGAGTAACAGATGGCATCTGAGGAGCTGTTTCTGTGATAATCAAGGTTCTGGGACGTGAATATGGTTGCTCAGGAACCTCCCATGACGTAGTACCCAAGGGATCTGTTGAACAAGCTACTCAGTTAAGGCCAATACAGAATCAATACTGGCCTCAGCATCACACTTATCTACTCCGCCTCTCACCTCTCAAGGTGAATGAGTCTGTTGAAAAATCATTCTTCCCAGGAAATACACTGGTTGTGATACTATTTCCAAAGAGCATTGGTCTTCTCATATATGCAAAGGTGATGCGACAGGCACAGCAGAGCCACTTCATCTGTTCTAGCAAGGCCAGAAGAGAAAGTTGTGGGTTCAACCAGAGTGGCTACACACATACTGTCACAGTATCTGTCGTTCTAATGAACTTGAATACACTCATGTCTGTATATTCAGACATGGGATCCAGATTGTCCATTTTAAGATAGAATTATCTTCTAAAACTATTGCTGTGGGGACCAAATGTCTCCACCTGCTGCTCTATTTCCTAAAGGCATTGGGCCATTTAGGTCAACATTATGCTCTTTTAGAAACAACTGAGTCCTCCTCTATCTGGGTCTGACAGGAAAATGTATATGCTGAAATTATGGATCAGGATTTTTAAGGTACTAGCCGGGGATTAGTGTAGCTCAAGGCCATTGACCCAGTGTTGTCTGAATGGGCTGAATTTCTTTAGACTGGATATACTTTCTGAGATCTGGGGAAATGAACATTTATCACACTCCCTGCTTAAATCTCACTCAGCTCTTCTTAGTTTCCAAAAGGAGCATGGCTTCCTTCTTTTCTTGATTTTCATGACACTATATGCTCCTGATTTTCCTCCTACTTCTGCATCTACTTCTGATTGCCTTCTATGGAATCCATTTTCCTGCCCATCCCTTAAATGCTTCTGATTTTTTCTCTTTTCTTCCTCCTCCTCAAAATCTAAGTGATCTTATCCACGTTCACAGCTCGAACTATTCTCTGTTTGTGATGACTTCTGACCAGCTCTCTGTCCTGCATATAAGACCTGTACTTACCTGCCACTTGAGATCTCAACTCATGTGTTCCAAAGTCACCTCAAAATCAACATATATCAGACTGAACTTATCATGCTTGCTGGAAAGGCTTCGCTCCTGTCTTTCCAAGATGAGTGAATGATGTCCACCTGCCAGAATACTTCTAGAAATCTAGGCATAATTCATGGCCCCTTTCTTCCTCTCCTTCTACATCCAGTTTCATATCAGATGTCATTTTAGATGACATCTAGATTTCAGGTGTCTTTCACATATATATACACTGCTGCTACTGCAATTCAAGCAACCACTATCTCTGGTCTGGATTACTTCAGCAGCATCTAATTGCGATTTCTGCCCCTAGTGTTGCTCTCTCCCATCACTTGTCTACACTGAAGTCAAACTAATCTCTAAATCACTAATCTAATCATAGTATTCCCCCAGCTAACAGTTTTCAGTTGCTATGTATTTCTTTTTCTTTTTCATTTTTGTGGGTATATAGTAGGTGTATATATTTATGGGTACATTAGATGTATTGATAAAGGCATGCAATGTGAAATAAGCTTACTGTGAAGAATGGGGTATCCCTTCCCTCAAGCATTTGCCCATTGAGCTGCAAACAATCCAATTACACTTTTTAAGTTATTTAAAAATGTATAGTTATTATTGACTCTAATCAGTCTGTTGTGCTATCAAATAGATCTCATTTCTTCTTTCTAACTTTTTTTTATACTTATTAACCACCCCACCTCATCCATAGCTCTCCCACTATGCTTCCTAGCCGCTGGTAACCATCCTTCTACTCTCTGTGTCCATGAGTTCAATGTTTTGATTTTTAGATCTCATAAATAAGTGACAACGTGTGATATTTGTCTTTCTGTACCTGGCTTATTTCACTTAACATAATGATCTCCAGTTCCATGCATGTCATTGCAAATGACTGAATCTTATTCCTTTCTATGGCTGTATAGTACTCCATTGTGTATATGTACCACATTTTCTTTTTTCTTTTCTTTTTTTTTTTTTAGACAGAGTCTTGTTCTGTCACCAGGCTGAAGTGCAGTGGTGCGATCTCGACTCACTGCAACCTCCTCCTCCTGGGTTCAAGCAATTCCCCTGCCTCAGCCTCCTGAGTAGCTGGGACTACAGGTGCACATCACAACACCCAACTAATTTTTTGTATTTTAGTAGAGACGGAGTTTCACCATGTTGGCCAGGATGGCCTCGATCTCCTGACCTCAAGATCTGCCCACCTCAGCCTCCCAAAGTGCTAGAATTACAGGCGTGGGCCACCACACCCAGCCACATTTTCTTTATCCAGTCATCTGTTGATGAACATTTAGGTTGCTTCCAAATCTTAGGTATTACACACAGTGCTGCAACAAACATAGGAGTGCAGATATCTCTTCAATATACTGATTTTCTATCTTTTGTGTATATACCCAGCAGTGGGATTGCTGGATCACTTGGTAGCTCGATTTTCAGTTTTTTGAAGAACCTCCAAACTGTTCTCCATAGTGGTTGTACTAATGTACATTCCCACCAACAGTATACAAGGGTTCCCTTCTCTCCATGTCCCCTCCAGCATTTGTTATTGCCTGTTTCCGGATATAAACCATTTTAACTTGGATGACATGATTTGCATCTCTCTGATAATCAATGATGTTGAGCATCTGTTCATATGTCTGTTTGCCATTTGTATGTCTTCTTTTGAGAAATGTCTGTTCAAATCTTTTGCCCATCTTTTAATTAATTAGCTTTTTTTCCTATAAAGTTCTTCAAGTTCCTTATATATCCTGGTTATTAATCTCGTGTCAGATGGGTAGTTTGAAGATATTTTCTCCCATTCTGTGGGTTGTCTCTTCGCTTTGTTGATTGTATCCTTCACTGTGCAGAAGCCTTTTAATTTGATGTGATCCCATTTGTCCATGTTTGGTTTGGTTGCCTGTGCTTATGGGGTATTGCTCAAGAAATTTTTGCCCAGACCAACGAACTGGAGATTTTCCCCAAAGTTTTCTTATAGTAGTTTCATAGTTTGAGGTCTTAGATTTAAGTCTTTAATCCATTTTGATCTGATTTTTGTATATGGTGAGAGGTGAGAGATAGTGGCCAAGTTTTATTCTTTTGCATCTGGATATCCAATTTTCCCAGCACCATTACTGAAGATACTGTCTTTTCCCCAGTGTGTGTTTGTGGCACCTTTGTCAAAAATGAGTTGACCGTAAATGTGTGAATTTGCTTCTGTATGTATTATTTTCTGTTGGTCTATGTGTCTGTTTTTATGCCAGTGCCATGCTGTGTTAGTTAGTATTTCTCTGCAGGATAATTTAAAGTAATGTGATTCTTCCAGTTTTGTTCTTTTTGGTTTGGATAACTTTGGCTATGCTGGGTCTTTCGTGTTTCCACATAAATTTTAGGTTTGCTTTTTCTATTTCTATGAAGAATATCATTAGTATTTTGACAGTAGATTGCATTAAATCTGTAGACTGCTTTGAGTAGTATGGACATTTTAACAGTATTGATTCTTTCAATCCATAAACATGGTATACTTTTGCATTTTTTTGGTGTCCTCTTTCATCAGTGTTTTATAGATTTCATTATAGAGATTTTTCACTTTTTTTGGTTTATTCCTAGGTACTTAATTTTGTGTGTGGCTATTGTAAATGGGATTGCTTCTTTTATTCTTTTTCACATTGTTCACTGTTGGCATACAGAAATGCTACTGATTTTTGTATGTTGACTTTGTATACTGCAAATTTATTGAATTTGTTTATCACTTCTGTTTTCTTACAGAGTCTTTATGTTTTTCCAAATATAAGATCATATCATCTGCAAGCAAGGGACATTTGACTTTCTTTTCAATTTTGAAGCATTTTGTATCTTTCTCTGGTCTGATTGGTCTAGCTAGAAATTCCAGTACTATTTTGAATAACAGCAGTGACACTGGGCATCCTTGTCATGTACCAGCTCTTAGAGGAAAAGCTTCTACTTTTTCCTCATTCAGTATGATACTAGCTGTGGGTCTGTTGTATATGGTTTTTATTATGTTTAGATATGTTCATTCTATTTCCAGTTTTTTTAAAGATTTTTTATAATGAAGGGATGTTGACTTCTATCAAATGCTTTTTCAGCATCAATTGAGATGATCATATGGTTTTCATTCTTCTTTCTGTTGATGTGATGTATCACATTAATTGATTTGTGGCTGGGCGCAGTGGCTCACGCCTGTAATCCCAGCACTTTGGGAGGCCGAGGCGGGCGGATCACGAGGTCAGGAGATCGAGAGACCATCCTGGCTAACACAGTGAAAACGTGTCTCTACTAAAAATACAAAAAATTAGCCGGGCATGGTGGCGGGTGCCTGTAATCCCAGCTACTCTGGAGGCTGAGGCAGGAGAATGGTGTGAACCCGGGAGGTGGAGCTTGCAGTGAGCCAAGATCGCGCCACTGCACTCCAGTCTGGGTGACAGAGTGAGACTCGGTCTCAAAAAATTAAAAAATTAAAAAACCAAAACATTAATTGATTTGCATATGTTGAACCACCCTTGCATCCCAGGGATAAATCCCAATTGGTCATGATGAATCGTCTTTCTAATGTATTCCTGAATTAAGTTTGCTAGTGTTTTGTTAAGAATTTTTACATCAATATTTATCAGCAATATTGGCTTGTAGTTGTTGTTTTTTCTTTTTTTTGTTTTTAGGTGTGTCTTTGGTTTTGGTATCAGGGTAATACTGGCCTCATAGAGTGAATTTGGAAGTATTCCCTCCTCCTCTATTTTTCAAAATAATTACAGTAGGATTGCTATTAGTTTTTCTTTAAATGTTTGGTAGAATTATTAGGCAGTGACGCCATCAGGTCTCGGGGTTTTCTTTACTGGGAGACTTTTTTATTATGGCTTTGATCTCATTACTTGTTATTGGTCTGTTCAGGTTTTGAATTTTGTTCCTAGTTCAATCTTGGTAGGTTGTATGTGTCTAGGAATTTGTTCATTTCTTCTAGGTTTTCCTATGTATTGGCATGTAGTTGCTCATAGTAGCCACTAATGAACTTTTGAATTTCTGCAGTGTCAGTTGTAATGTCTCTTTTCCATTTCTGATTTTATTTATTTATTTGGATCTTCTTTTGTTTTCTTAATATGGCTAAAGGTTTGTCCATTGTGCTTAACTTTTCAACAAATGACATTTTTGTTTTATTGATCTTTTGTATTTTTTTCATTTCAATTGCATTTATTACCACTCTGATCTTTATTATTTCTTTTCTTCTACTAATTTGGGGTTTGGTTTTTTCTTGGTTTTCTAGTTTTTTAAGATGCATCATTAGATTGTTTATTTGAAGTTTTTTCTCTTTTGGGACATAGGCACTTGTAGCTATAAACTTCCTTCTTAGTACTGCTTTTGCTGTATCCCATAGGTTTTGGTGTGTTGTGTTTCCATTATTATTTGTTTCAAGAAACTTTTCAATTTCCTTCTTAATGTCTTCATTGACCCACTGGTCAATCCGGAGCGTACTGTTTAATTTCCATGTAGTTGTAGAGCTCCCAAAATTCCTCTCATCATTAATTTCTAGTTATATCCCATTGTGGTCAGAGAAGATGTTTGATATTACTTAGATTGTTTTGAATGTTTTAAGATGTTTTGTGACCTAAAATATGGTCTATCCTTGAGAATGATCCATGCACTGAGGAAAAAAATGTGTATCCTGAAGCTCTTGGATGAAATGTTCTGTAAATGTCTATTAGATCCATTTGGTCTATACTGCAGATTAAGTCTGATGTTTCTTGATTTTCTGTCTGGAAGATCTGTTCAGTACTGAAAGTAGGGTATTGAGGTCTCTAGCTATTATTGTTTTAGGGCCTATTTCTCTCTTTAGCTCTAAAAATACTTATTATATGTATCTGGGTCCTCCAGTGTTGACTGCATATATATTTACAATTGCTATATCCTCTGGCTGAATTGAAACCTTTATCATGGCACAGTGACATTATTTGTCTCATCTTACAGTTTTTGTTTTGAAATTTATTTTGTCTGATATAAGTATAGCAACTCCTGCTTTTTTTGTTCGTTTGTTTGTTTGCTTGTTTCCAGTGGTGTGGAATCTTTTTCCAACCCTTTATTTTTGGTCTATGTGTGTCTTTACAGGTGATGTGTGTTTCTTGTAGGCAATAGATCATTGGGTCTTGTTTTCTCATCCACTAAGCCAGGCTATGTCTTTTGATTGGAGAGTTTAGTCCATTTACATTCAGTGTTGTTATTGATAAGTAAGGACTTACTTCTTGCATTTTGTTATGTGTCTTCTGGTTGTGTTGTGGTCTTCTCTTCCTTTTTTCTTTCTTTCCTGTCTTCCTCTAGTGAAGTTGACTTTCCCTGGTGATAGGATTTAGTTATTGCTTCTTATTTTTTGTGTATCCATTGCATGTTTTTGGTTTTAGGTTACCAGGAAGTGTGCAAATACCATCTTATAAGTCATTATTTTAACTTGATAACAACTTTACACTATTTGCATAAGTAAACAAACAAAAAGTAAACTAATAAAAATACGCCTTAACTTCATCCCCCCACTTTTAAACATTTTGTTGTTTCTAATTATATTTTATTGTACTGACTGTGCCTTGAAATTTTGTTGTAGTTTTTATTTTTGATTGGTTCATTGTTTAGTCTTTCTACTAAGGATAAGAGTAGTTTACATACCACAGTGACAGTGTTATAATATTCTTTGTTTTTCTGTGTACTTACCATTACCAGTAAGTTTTGTACCTTCTACTGATTATTTTTTGCTCATTAATGTCCTTTTCTTTTTGATTGAAGTACTCCCTTTAACATTTCTTGTGGGGTGGGTCTGGGATTGATGAAATCCCTCAGCTTTTGTTTATCTGGGAAAGTCTTTATTTCTCCTTCATGTTTGAAGGATATTTTTGCCAGACATCCCACTCTAGGGTAAAAGTTTTTTTCCTTCTGCACCTTGAATATGTCATGTCATGCTCTCCTGGCCTTCTTGTGTTTGGATATTAATATCTTTCTCTAAGTTTGGGAAGTTCTCTGTTATTATTTCTTTGAATAAACATTCTACCCTTGTCTTTCTTTTCTACTTATTTAAGGCCAATAACTCTTAGATTTGTCTTTTCAGCCTATTTTCTGCATCCTGTAGGCATGCTTCATTGTTTTTATTCTTTTTTCTTTTGTCTCCTCTGTATATTTTCAAATATCCTGTCTTCAAGGTCACTGTTTCTTCTGCTTGATCCATTCTGCCATTAAATGACTCTGATGCATTCTTTAGTATACCAATTGCATTTTTCAGCTCCAGAAAATTTCTGCTTGACTCTTTTTAATTATTTTAATATCTTCATTGAATTTATCTGATAGAATTCTGAATTCCTTCTCTGTGTTGTCTTGAACCTATTTGAGTTTCCTTAACACAGCTACTTTGAGTTCTTTGTCTGAAAGGTCACATATCTCTGTTTCTCCAGGATTGGTCCCTGGTGCCTTATTTAGTTCATATGGTGAGGTCACCTTTCCCCAAATGGTGTTGATGCTAGTTAGATATTCTTCAATGTCTGGACATTGAAGAGTTAGGCATTTATTCTAGTCTTTGCTGTCTGAGCTTATTTGTAGCCATCCTTCTCAGGGAGGCCTTCTGGAAATTTGAAAAGACTTGGGTATTGTGATCTAAACTGTATCTGCTTTAGGGGGCACCCCAAGACCAGTAATGCTGTGATTCCTGATGACTTGTAGAGGTACCACCTTAATGGCCTTGGTCCAGATATGGGAGAATATCTGCTTTAGGGGGCACCCCAAGACCAGTAATGCTGTGATTCCTGATGACTTGTAGAGGTACCACCTTGATGGCCTTGGTCCAGATATGGGAGAATTCTCTAAGTTACCAGGCAGAGATTTGTTCTCTTTCCTTACTTTCTTCCAAACATACAGAGTCTCCCACTCCATTTTGAACCACCTAAACCTGCAGATGGAATGACACAAGCACCTCTGTGGCCACCACTACTATGACTGTGCTGGGTCACACCTGAAGCCAGCAAAGTACTGGGTCTCACGCAGGGCCTGCTGTAACCAGTCCCTGGCTATTGTGTATGGTTTCTCAAGGCCCTGGGGCTGAACAATCAGCAGGTGGCAAAGCCAGCCATGTCTGTATCCTTCTTTTCAGGATGGCAAGGTCCCCCAAGCCCTGGGTGGGTCCAGAAGTGCCATCTGGAGTCAGGGAGTAGAGCCAAAAACCTTAGAAATTTATCTGGTATCCAATTACATTGCAGCTGAACTGGCACTAAAAACACAAGACACAGTCCTTACCAGTCTTCCCTGTCCTTTCCAAAGGTACAGGATCCTCACCCTATAGCCACCACCACCCTAGCCATGATGAGTACTTCCAGACTACCACTGATGTTCCCTTAAGGTCCAAGATCTCTTAAGTCTGCTTCTGGTGGATGCTGCCTAGCCTGGGACTCACCCTTCAGGGCAGTGGGCTCCCTCTGACCCTGGGCAGGTCCAGAAATGCCATCCAACAGTGAAGTCCTGGAATCGGGGACTCTAAGAGTCTGCTTGGTGCTCTACCAACCATGGCAGTGTTGGTACCAAAGGTGCAAGACAAAGTCCCCTTTACTTTTCTCTCTGCTTTTCTCAACAAGAAGAAGTTTTGTCCCACAGCCACCATAGCTAGTAATATGCTGAGTCTTACTTGCAAGCAAGTCTCAGAGGTTCACCCAAGACCCAAGATGTAGTACCTGGATATCTCTGCTGGTTATGTGGGGCCAAGGGCTCTTCAGTTAGCAGGTGATGAATGCTGGTAGGTCTACATCCTTTTCTTCAAGGCAGCAGGTTCCCTTCTGGCCCAGGGTGTGTCTAGAAATGTCATCTGGGAGCTAGGGCCTGGAACGGGAACCTCATGACTCTGACTGGTGCCCTATCCTGCTGTGGCTGAGCTGGTATCCAAGAGGCAAGACAAAGTCCTCACCATTCTTCCCCCTCTTCTCCCAAGTGGAAGAAGGGGGTCTCTTTTGAAGCCACAAGCTGTGCAGCCTGGGTTTAGGGGAGAGGTGATGCCAGCACTCCCTTGGTTACCTAAGCTGATGTCTCAGTATGGAGTTGCCTAAGAGTTGCAGTTCTTATGACCTAGACTGCCTTTCAAATTTACTTGGAGACACAGAACACTGTAGCCCTCTGTGGTGAGATTTGCAGGCACTCAAGTTCTGACTGCTGGGATCTGTGATTCCCTCTCTGGCTAGGCCTGGTTTAAATATTCCCTGTGTGACTGGGCATCCGCTGAGTTAGGTCCGGTTTTCATTTCTGCTCTAGCAGGACAGCACTGAGTTTAATGCCTCACAATTACTGTATTCTCCCTTGCCCAGAGCCCAGAGATGCTCTCCACAACAGGCCACTGCTGGTGGAGGTTGAGAGGGAGGGTGTCAGTGATTCAGGACTGCTTTTTCTATTTCTTCTGTGGCATTTTCAGTGATATAAAGTTAAATCCAGGTACTAAAGGTACTCTTCTGATTTTTAGTTCTTATAAAGGTGTTTTTTGCTATGTAGATAGTTGTTAACTTGGTATCCTTGCAGGAAGGACGATGACCTTGCAGGGGTATGCAGAGCCTTCTGTTCCACCATTTTGCTCAGCCTCCCAATTCAGTTGTTATATATTTCTCAAGGCCCTCTATTGTCTGGGTTTTTTTTTTTTCTCTTTAACATCTTTCAAAACTACCTTACCTTTTTTATACAACTTCTTCTAGGTTTTTAAACTCTCCTCCCCTTCTTCCCTTTTCTCTCCCTCTCCCTCTCCATTTCATCCAGGAATTTAATGTTCACACGTATTTCCCTCAAACTTTCTTTATTAATACACTATCATGTCTCTGGCCTGTTCATTTATCCTTTTGTCATGGAAACTTCCCTTCCTGCCCTGACCAAGTTGTAGTAGTTCTCATTCCAATATGCTGTCAGAAGATGCTGGACATCATCATTAACATCACCTGTATCTGTCTGCCTGGATCCATTGCTCCTAAGCACACATCATGATTCTGTCAGCAAATGAAAAAATGGTATTTCCTCTGCCTGAAAGTGCATTGCATCATCCTCCATCTACCATTCTCACCTTTATCCAGCTAAATCTTCCTAATCCTTCAATATTTATTTTAGCAAGCATTCTTCTGAAAGGTTTTCAGAAGACTTTCCTTGATTTTCCAGGCTATGCTAAGTGACTCTCCACTATGATCTCATGGTGATGAATGAGCTCTTATAGTGAAAGTCAAATCACATCACTCCTCTGCTCAAGATAATTCAAAGGCCCCCTATTTTACTCAGAGTGAACATCAAAACTTTTATAATGGCCTAATGTGCCCTACAGAATCTGCCCCCTTTTCCTCAGTATCCTCATTTTTTTTACTACTCTCTTCTTTTCTCTAAGCTTAAGCATGCTACCCCATTAGTGCCATGGCAATAGCTGGGATGCTTTCCCTAGATAGCCACATGACTAACTCCCTTGTCTCCTTCAAACCTTTGCACAAATGTCCCTTTATCACTGAGGCCTATTAAGCCACCCTATTTTAAAATGCAATCTGCATCTCTCCTCCCTACCTGCAGATTCCTAATCTTCTTTTCTTTGCTCCATTTTTATAGCACTTATTCCCTCCTATCAAACTACGCATTTTTATGACTATTGTTTATTGTCTGTTTCTCCTTATGAGAATGTAAGCTCCACAGGGAAAGATATTTTTATCTGTTTTGTTCACTTGAATCCTCCAGGTGCCTACACTGATGACTGGAACTTAATAGGTGCCCAGTAAATGTGTTTGAAGGAATGAGCCCTGATTATATTGTGCTACAATTTCTTCCTTGTCTGCCTACCCACCACCAAACTGTGTACTTTCTGAAGGCAGGGGATTTTACTATTATGTCTATTTACAATATCTTAGCACATTTCCTCATAATAGTGGGTTCATAATAAATGTTTGCTAAGTGCATGTATTCATCTCTGACCTCCCCAATCCGTAGTTTTGCAGGGTTTGTGATGACACCATGTTAAATCAGAATACAAATGCAAAAATGTTGTTTTCTTAGTAGGGAAGCATCACTATAAACTATCACAGTATCTGGGATCTGCCGAGATGAGAACTCCAATACGGATCAATATAGTGAATATTTCTCCTGCAGAGTTTCTTCAAAGGTTAAGAAATCCCCAGAGTCCATTTGGCCTTTTCTCCTTCCTGTACCTATACGTGAAACATTTATTTTAATAAGCTAGAAACTAAAGGGAAGACTGAGAATTGTAGAGCTTGAAAAATAGTATCTTGCCTTCTGTGACTTTTCTTTTTGTTTCCTTTCTCAGAGCTCTTCCTGCCATGATGCAGTGGGTCCGCACGCAGAAGCCAGGAGAGAGTGGCATCAATATTGTCACTGCCGATTTTGTAGAACTTGGTGACTTTATCAGCACTGTCATAAAGCTCAACTATGTCTTTGATGAAGGAGAAGCCAACACTTGATAGCACTACTTGGAGTTTCCATGAATAAGATGGAGAAAGCTCATTGTATTAGGGCATATTATCTGTAAACACTCTGATCTTCCTATTCCACTGAGTCTCTGAAGGGAATAGGGCTGGTAGTGGGTGGGAAAAGGGGAAAAACTGTTTCTTCAGTGATTACAATCATACTCTTCATTACTATAAATATTTCATTTCCCATTTGATGAGCAAAATCTACTTCTAGTGTTAGGAATAAAAAAAAAAAAAAGACCAGTAACTTTGTTTTTCAAAATTAGTCTTTGTAACATAGAATTCATGAGTGTTTACTTGATTAGGTTCTCTATTTCCAGCCTATGACTCCTACGCTGTCTATACCCTGTAACCTTTCTGCTCCCTCTCTTGCTCGCTCTTTTTAATCAGATGCTGTATGGGAATCAAAACAATTGAATGCCCAACATTTTGTGTATTACATTGTTGTCTTAAAACTTACTTGTTTTGTGGGACTTGTTATAATGCTCTATAGTCATCCGCAGTTGGGCAATCATAGCTAACTTTTGGTCATAGAAAATCTGCATCAAATCAGTTTCCATGCATCAGTAATATTGAAGGTCATAATCAGTGATTTTTGTTATATGAAAATAATAGTGTTTCACAGTATTTCTATTTAAGGCAGCTATAAATATAGGAGAAAAATGTTTTTGGAGAGCTGTGAATGCCAACTTCAGAGGGAAAAATGGTTGAGGGGTGAAAGAGATGTATGGCATTTTAATTTGGCAATCTCTTAAATAATATTGCCCTGCAAGTACCCAGTAAATGGTAAGGTACAAGTGTGTTAAAATTGAAAACTCTGAAAAGAACTCTTTAAAAAGCCCTCTTAATGATGCTCTTGATGAAAGAAAAAGACAGAAGGAAGGAAGGAAGGAAGGAAGGAAGGAAGGAAGGAAAGAAAGAAGGAAGGAAGGAAAGGAAGAAAGGAAGGGAGGGAGGGAGGGAGGAAGGGAGGGAAGAAGGGAGGGAAGGAAAGAAGGAAGGACGGGAGGAAGGAAGGAAGGGAGGAAGGAAGGAAGGAAGGAAAGAAAGAAGGAAGGAAGGAAAGGAAGAAAGGAAGGGAGGGAGGGAGGGAGGAAGGGAGGGAAGAAGGGAGGGAAGGAAAGAAGGAAGGACGGGAGGAAGGAAGGAAGGGAGGAAGGAAGGAAGGAAGGAAGAGAGGGAGGGAGGGAGGAAGAGAGGAAGGAAGAAGAAAAAGACTGCAAGCTTTCCTGCCAATTTGGGATTTTCAAATATTTAATTCTAAATTCCAGATTTTAAGGAAGATTTTTCAAGAAACTGCAAGTTTTTGACTTGAAGGAAAGAAAGAGGAAGGCTGGTAGAAGCAGTTAGAGCAATGTGTTTGAAATTATGTCCATGAAATCACAGGGATCTCTGAAATATCTTTAGGAAACTTGAAATTTATGAGGTCTGAATGGACTTGTTTAAAATTGGCTCTGACTCCTCACTTCTGAGTTTCATCCTATCCGAGGGATGAGATTAAGGCAGAGGCAAAAGTTTCACACAAAGTTTCTGCAACCTAACGTTTAATAGTCCGGGTCTACAGGGAAGAACAATGACACAGCTTGAGCGTTACTTCCTCCTTCGTGTCGTTGTGATATTTGACAACTCTAAAAAATAAAAAATAAAAAAACTTAGAGCACAATAATCCTTGCCTATGTACTTCACAGGAATATTGTGAGGTGTTTATAAAATTATAAAATTTGATGAAATTCTTACAATTATGAATTATTTTATTTTCATGTTTAGAAATAATCACACCCCAATAGTTTCCTAGGATAATACAGTCCATGCAAAGTAGGGTCATAGGGAAATAAAAGCATGCCCTCAGCTTTTAATGAACTTAAATGTAGCACATATGGCTTAATCTCTTAGACTTAGATAAGGGAGTTCAATTCAAAACCATATATGTCAAGACCATAAATAATCAAGAGTTGATTTCAAGATTATAAATACTCATGATCAGAAAATAGTACTTATTAGCAATTAAAGGGAGGAAAAGAAATTGTTTATACTGAAGAGAATGTTTATGAGGAGTGTGTATGTACCTGTGGTATACCAAATAGCATACATGTACACACAAAAATGTGTGTATACATTTGGGTTGTGTGTATACATCTTGCCATATACAATATACAAACATATGCCCATTCCTGTGATAGCATACAAATTCAAACATACAGAAACACACACAGATATGGACACAATACAATTCTTCTTTTCAAATGAAGACATTGATAATATTAAATAATTTAATTTTAAGACTGAAACCCTTAATATTGTGTGAAAAAGAGTAATAAAACCTTTGAAAGTAGAGTAGATGATCACATTAAAGTATTTTTGTAAAAGAATTCTAGTGTAGGACTTAATTATTTTTAAAATATATTTCTTCTCTTCTTTCCATTTTCCCTTCCCTTGTAGTTTTATTATCTTTCTGTCTTTTACACCTGCTCTTTATGTGAAAATGTATATGAATCCTTTTAAAATGATTAGGATTATTGAAATGTATGTCCCGTAAATTTGGTTTTTGGGCAGACTTTCTCTCTAACTGGCTATTCATTCATCCTTCAGGAGGATCTTAGCCAAGAATATTTGCAATGACACATGAATTTAATTCTATAAATATAATGGAAAACAGATTTTTCATCATATCATGAATAAAATATAGAGGTAACTATGTTGTATTTTCTTGAACCTAAATACTTTCTCGTAGTGTTTGCTTAGAATTAACTTTGTCCTATTTGTCAACTGGGTTCTGGAAAAAAACAAACATGATGAAGCTTTTGAATAATTGTGCAGTTTTTTAACTAGGGAAAGCTTTGTACTGCTGCTAATGATATGCACCCAGAAACCTGGTTAGACAAAAGGCACTTTCAAGCCAATGCTATGGTTTCCATGTGGACATACAGTGCCTATGTAGCAGGCACTTAGAGTAAATGGACTTGCCTTAATTTATAAAGGAGGGAAGAGGTAGAAGGGAACCATGGGTCCTCCAGCTAGAGGGGGAGTTTACTAAAAGGGAGTCCTTGGAAAGGGGAATGGAGAGAAGGTGTCTTTGACTGTCTTCTATCCATTAGTTCTGCCCTGGAGCACACTGAGGAAGCAGGCTGTGGGCCTTCCAAAAGTAAAAAATGGTGATATGCAATCGAAGCTTATCCTCAGCCTATGCACATTTGTCTCAGCTGGGCATTGTCTTTTCAGAGAGCTTGTAGCACAAGGGCTACACATGGGCGCCAAGATGATGGTAGATACACCTTGGTGCACTTTTTGTTTTACTTGTTTCTTAAGACTATTTCACAAGTCCTGTGAGGCAAAAAAACAAAACAAAACAAAACAACCAAACAAATACAATCTAACTTTTACCCAATCTACAGCAGGAAATCAAAGGAGTGGGTGGAATGAGAGAAAATATGCAAAGAGATCATTTTTAAGTTTGCTTTCCTGTCTGTAATTTTCAAGGACTAATATAGCAAATTTTTCTTCTGCCATTATCATTTATGTCTCCCTATTTACCACACAATCATGTAAATGCAGAGAATGAGGAGGCATCTTTTAAAAGCCTTAGGATATTCTATATGATGACCTCAATATTGACTTTCAGCCATACTGGGAAAACTTACTTTTCATGGAGTGCCACCTAACAGTGAATGTATTAGAGTATAAAATGTTTGCCATGTATACACCTGTATGTGCACATACACACATTACACACACACACAGAATGCACATTTCACACACATATACTTATTATTCAAGTTGAAACTGCACTCTAATCAATCTGATTCTATTGCTGTTTCAACTCTTAAAATCAATATCTCCTACATTAGTAGATATAAACATAATTCAAATATTTAAATATTTAAGAGGAGAAAAGTAACTAGAAAACCAATGAAAAGTGAGGCCATCAGAAATAGAAAATGCCTGGCATGAACAGTCTATCTAAATTCTCAATTTCACTTCAAATTAGAGAATCCATAATGGACTAGAATATAAATTACAAACACATACACACATCTTCACTTAAAGTTGTTTTAAGTTCTTTGAAGTTCTGACATGTTTTTAGCCAGGGTTATTTGTTCAGGTTCTTCCTTGTTAGGATTCCAGACTGGAAAGTTGGAAGTCTCAGGAAATGCATGTTTCCATGAGTTTTTTAGTTTCACAGTTTTACAGATCCAACGACACAATCTTTTAATCTTTGGTCACTCAACCAAACAGGAGTTCCGTAGGCAGAGTGTTCACTTTGAATTGCTAATAGAAAATAATGCACATCGTCCTCAGGATATGCTAAACAAGGTTTTTAAGAGCATTTTATTTTACAGCACTTTAGTCTTTTCAGCTAGATTTCAGTGACACCACGGTGTAAATGCTATATCTGCCATAACTTATTGGTGGCTCCTGTGTTACATACAGTTTTAAATAATGCTCTAAATTGTTTGTTTTCCCAATGATAATGATAAAGTGTTCTGTAGAATTTGTAAAACATGTCAATTGAATCTGTTGAAAATTGTGTAATTGTTATTTCAATTGTGATACTATTTTGTAGGTAATAGTTTTAAACGTATATTTGTATAAGTCAAAAGTATGTGCTTGTATGTGGTATGTGTGTGTAAGTATATAATATCTTATCAAAAACCAAACTTATCCTAAAGAAAAAGGGCACATTTTGACCAGCCTTAATTTATTAACACTTTTTTGTTGTTTTTGCAATTTGGATTTAAAATTGAAACCGAAATTAAGTTTTTGTTAAAAATGGTGTCTTTTAATTTTGTGAGGAATGGGCTTTACAACCTATCTGAGTTCCCACAAGCAAACTGTCCAGCTTGTGAGGTACCCCATTGCTTTTCGTAATAATCAAACATCAATTCATATATTAACTTCATTTTCATACAGACTAATTTGTTTTCATCAACAATAGAACCAGTACACCTTTAAAGTTGACCTTCCCAACATGGCACCCATTTTTCTTTAATGATAAATTTTCCATGAAAAATTGTTTCTCCAAACCATTACTTTCTAAAATTCAATCTTCTCAAGTTAAATGAACTGCCTTGGTGTTAGGAGAGCTTTTAAAGGCCCATCCATACTAGGTGGTTCCAACATGGTTCTCTTCTCGAGAAAACAAGCATGCAACCCACACACTTTTCTGGTCTTCCCCACGTGTAGAATTAGTCTAGCAATAGAAAACTCATGACTGACAAGGATCTACACATGTGGTCATGCTTGAAGCAAAAATTCTGTGACCTTCTTTGGGCTTGGGATCTGATTACAGAATATTAATTAACTTTCTTATTTCCTTTCTTTCTCCATCCTTAGTTATTCCTTTTCAATATTTAGAGTTGCCAGGTAAAATACAGGATATCCAGTGAAATTTAAATTTCAGATAAACAATATTTCTTTAGCATATTTCTCATATATTTTATCAGACATATTTTCACTTTAAAAAAAGTTTATCTGAAATTCAAATGTAACTGGGTATGTCCTATATATTTTTTCCTAAATCTCACAATTCTATCCACACTGCCTTTCTATCTTTTTCAGCTGGGCTATCTATCAGGGGGGAGATCTACCTCCCTCCATACCCTTGTGTTCAGACACCTTATGAATATCTGCAGTCATAATGTCCTTCAAGAAGGAAAACATTGGTCAGCTCTAGGTCCTGCAAATGCTTTTTGAAGGACGAACTCAAATACAGATGGGATAATCAAGTAAATATCTTCATAGGATCAATGCCACCATGTTCAACACTTCCCTTTGCCAGTCTGTTGTGAGGTCCAAGTTTCCCCATTAATCCCTTATATAGCATTTCCCAGTAACTGGGACAACCAAAAACACACCGACATATTAGAAATGCTCCTGAAAAGTGGCAACACTGCCTAACTCAGTACCAGGACCTCTTTTAAATTCAATTTCTTTTTTCTTTCAGAGAGATAACAAACGAATTCATTATTTCCCCCATTCACATCTTACCACAAATTATTTTTATCAGGTTAAAACTGGTCATCTACGGAATTGTAGAAAGGTGACATAGGAACTGTCTTCACTGCTGGAAGAATAAAAGAGTCTGAGGTATAGACACTGCCCTGGTGACACCTTCTCAGAACATTGTTGGGGGACAGGGGAGGCAGGCGCAAGTAGGGGATAGAATCTGACCCTGACATGCAGCTATCACCTGGCAGAGAGACTCGTCAAAGCAAATTATAACGACCAGTACTATTTTTTTTTGGAATTGAAAACCCAAGAAGCCCTAAAATAAGAACAGTGAGATCAAAGGCTGGTTTCTAAAACAATGCAGAAAATAGAACCATGTTGGAATTCCTAAATTCTAGCTTTCAAATACTCCTGTTTCCAACAGTGAATCCTTGACAGAGATGGAATTTTGAAACATTTTCAGTAGCTACCTCCTCTCCTGAAATTCCTATAAGTGGCAGAGGAAAATCCAAATCCTTTAATATAACATGTCCATCTCATGACTCCTGCTTACACACATTTGTGTTGATTTGCTTCATTTCTGGAGGATGGGAATTTGCAGAGCTGGTGACATTTCCTTCATTAGACACCAGAAATTCACCAGAGAGAGACATATCTGTGCCTTCTCTTTTTAGGATCTGGTTATTGATACTTTAATAAATGTGGTGTAAAGAAAATCCATGGCTACAGTCTGTATAGAAAATGTGAATTTTTAAAATAAGATTGTGTTCTTAATGTAAAAAAAAAAAAGTTTATTTGTATTCAGTGAAATGCCTAATAAAGTCCTGGTACCAATTATCTTTATTTTTTATTTTAATATTTATCAGTGCTTCATTATAAGCTCAAAAATGGATCTCTTAAATAGGGCATGACTCAGAGCATCAAAAAATGTAATTCTTTTTTAACAATATGAATCATCATATTAGGATTTCCACCATAAAAATATATATGTATACTATCTACCAATAAAATCAATGCTGTGAGTCCTTCAATTATATAAAAGTTAGGCATCTGATGTCCAATACACTTCACTTCTGATATTATGAAGAAGGCCCATATCAATGTAGCAGTATTATAGTAACATAGCATATTAATATAAAACACAATTTCTTTTCTTTCTTTCTTTCTTTTTTTTTTTTTGTTAAAAGCTTCAGGTGAAGGAAATCTATCTACTTTTATTGAGCCTGCATGGTACCTAATACATGAGACATTATTTCAGAAGTGGAATTGCCTTTGTATTTCACCAAGTAAACCCTACCTGCTGGGTTTAAATCAAGCTTAAAACAAAATTTAAGCATTGTAATATTATTATAAAAATAGTCAAGCAAATAAATATGGTCCAAGATTATCTTTGGGGCTGAGCATGGACATAAATCCCCCCAAAGACTCTATTAAATCCCCCCAAAGATTCATGACACTAGAGGATTTCTATTTATAAAGCTGTAATGATTGCTACATTCAAGAAGTAGTGTATGTCTGCAAATAATAATCCACATAACTATATCTGTGTGTCTTTAACATAATATTGCTATAGCTTCATCAGAGCTCTTATTCATTTATTTTGTCATTCAGCAAACATTTGCCTACTTTGTGGCAGCTTCCCCGCTAAGCACTATAAAACATTTCTAAAAAGTTTCCTAGGAAAATGGACAAAGTACATCTTTGGTAGTCTCTCGCTTGAGCTAACAAGTGGCACTATTTTGTCTCCAAGCAAAGCATTCATTCTCAATGACATTTTCAAAGTAATATCCCCAGATAATAAAATGGTCTGAGCACAGTTATTCCTGAAAGCCTGAGAAGAAAGGGACAACTTCTAAAATAAGTATAATTGGAAATAGGTTGGTCATGACCACAGGCAATGAAGAGTAGACTCTTGTTCTCTCCCTGACACAAACTTTGCCACTACGTACAGGGCACTGTGTGCAAGCTGGTGGCCACTTCCTATCTGTAGCGTTAAAACAGAAAAAGCAGAGCTCTATCCCTTTTCCTTTCTCCCCTCACCTCCAGACTTCAGAAGAAACTGCCTTTGCTCCACAGGAGAGGCTGATAGCACCACTGAGATGTTAACTAGTAGACTTCTGCATCTCAGGTAAGCTGACCCCATAAATAAAAGAGGTATCTCCTCCATATAAGGTAAAAATAATGGTGCTTCCTACATCAAAGGGGTAAAAACATCATCTGGAATTGAAGGAGATAATTCTTTTCAGGTGGAAAAAAATACTGTAGGACAATAAGAGGTTTCATCATTGGCTCTCGACATGTGGTTCAATGTATGTTCTTAGCGATAAGCCATAATAATGGCTGCACTGGAATTAAGTAGCAAGAAGTAAATCTAAATGTGATGGGCATTGATACCATACTCACTCTTCAGTCCTGTGGATAGAACTATTCCTGGAAACATCTGGATCTGTGAGGCAAAGGTGAACCACATTAAACTCTAACAAGTGGGCCTTAGTGCCACAGTGACAGGGAGAGGAAGGTGTTTGAGAACACCAATGCTGGTAGCTCCCGAAGCACCTCTTGGCAGAACCCTTATACTCTATTCGCACTTACTTCTTCACAGGAATATGTAAGCTTGACCTCCTGGGGTTTTACTGAGAAACAAGAGAAAATCTTTTGCCTCAACACAACTACCCAGTTGTTATTAAATTGTGTTCTTTCACCTTAGAAAAAAAAAAAATGTGCCTGTAGACTGGTTTCTACATTGTATGGGGATAAGGCAGAACATTTTAATTTAGAACCAATAATCCTTTTCTCTTAGGACTATAAGAATATTAGCCTTTGATTTAAGCATTGAAGGTAAAATATTCTTGTATTCCTAGCGCATAGCAGGTATTAAAACATGTTTGGAAACAATGAAATCAAAGTGCAGCTGATTGTGACCCAATCAAACTGTGGACAGTTGCTTGATAAGGGTCACATACATGCTAAATATTGATAGGTGGTAATGAGGGCTCAAAAAACCATAAGGCAGTATCCCTACCTGTTGTATTCCTTGGAGAAATACTGAGAAAGTCAGGAGAATTTAGGGGAAAATACACTGCATGGTGTTCTCTATAAGAGTAAAAGACCCTGTCTCTTAGGCTCTAAAGTCAACTCTCAATCTTGTTGAAGAATATTCAACCATGGGAATTTGGCTTGTCTATTCTAAAAAGAGTGAAAAAGAGTTGGGAAGGAGGTTACATTTTGAGCTTCAACAAAATGTCCTGTTAAATTTTCCCAAAATCCTTATTAAATTTTTTATTCACTCATAGATACATATGGGGTTGCATAAACTGTTAACTAAAATTCCACAGATTCTTGCTCCCACAGAAGACTGCTGCTCACATACCCTTTTGGAAGACTACCTCTTACCCCATGCTTTTCTGAGTGCCCAGAAGATACTAGGTAGTTGCAAAAATAATTTCCGTTTTTGCCATTATTTCCTGTTTGATTCATATTAAACTCCACTACTTCTGGCTACTGCCTGTGCTTCTTTCTCATCTTGATGCCCACTGCAGTCTCTGGTCTCTGCCAGACCCAGCGATCTGCCCAGTTAGCACTGCTTATCCACAGCTGGGCATCCTACAAAGGTGGAGTCTTCTGGGACTAAAGGGGTGACTGGCCTATGGCCAACTAAAGCTAGGTGAGGAAATGCTTCTCCTCCCTTTATGTTACATTCTAACAGAGGGGCTCAGATATAGGGCTCTTACATTCTAATAATTACCCAAGATCAGAGGAGTGGAAGTTTCTTTCTTTCTTTTCATTTTTTTTTTTTTTGAGACAAGAGTCTCCACCTGTTCCTTAAGCTGGAGTGCAGTGCAGTGCAGTGGTGCAACCATGGCTTACTGCAGCCTCAAGCTCCTGGGCTCAAGTGATCCTCCCACCTCAGCCAACCTAGTAGCTGGGACTGTAGGCATGCGCCACCATTCCCAGCTAATTTTTAGAAATTTTTGTTAGGGACAGGGTCTCACTATGTTGCCCAGGCTGGTCTTGAACTCCTGGTCCCAAGTGATCCTCCTGCCTCACCTTTCCCAAGTGCTGGGATTGCAGGTATATCATTTTTGGATCTGGTTCTCTCTCTCTCCCTCCCTCTTTTCCACTACCTATCCCCCTCCCCCTCTCCCTCTCTCTCGTCTATGGCCTGGAGACAGAAATGAATTCCAGTGACAACCACTGTACTATTCTCAAAATTGCCACTCCCCTTTGAGGACCAGAGCTTTCTTCTTGGTCAAATTTATCTTCCTGGCTTCTCATTCTCTCAAGACATTATCCTAGTTGATTTCTTAATTTTTATAAAAATAGGGCTCTGAGAGACCCACCCTCCCAGCTCTGTTATTTAGAATCATTCTAGAACCCCACGTGTGTGTGGTCTAAAAGAACCAGCAGCTCCTGCTAGCAGCCATCTCCACACAGACAGGCAAACGATAAAATTGAGTAGGGGGCTTTGTGTTTGGGTTCCAAGTTTTTCCTTAGTAGAATTCTTCCTTCCCCTGTCCACCCCAAACAAAACTTATTCTCTCCCTCACACACACACACAAAATGATGAGTTCATTTACAATGAAGTATTTAATGTGGCTTAAAATAGCAGTTTTTCCATTTTTTTTTTACTATACAGGAGTGTTTACAGAAAAATGAAATCACAAAGCAATATATTACAGGATGGCTGTCATAGGGAAAGGCCAGTGGCTTTGCGTCCCCTTTCCCTAGCTTTCCTGAGAGGCTCTGTGGAAACTCCTAGGACTGTCCAGAGCAGCACTTCTCAAACTTTATTGTGCAAACAACTACATAGTGATCTTCATAAAAGATCAGATTCTGATTCAGCATGTCAGAGACTGGTCCCAGATTATGCCTTTCTAACAAGCTCCCAATGATATTGATGCTACTGTCATAGGCATCCCACTGTCAGTAGGTAGGCTATGGAGTCCAGCTTCAAAAAACCTGCTTCATAGTCTCAAAGGTTCATGAGATTTGCTTTGCAGATGAATAAATGACCAGATCTCTAATTATAAAAACAGTTTGAATGCAACAATTATTGTGGGAGAGAGAGCTATAATAATTAAAAACCCTTTTGCTTCCAGTCCGAGTCAAACCAAAACCACCAGTAACTACTTGAAGTCTAACAAAATCAGGTTTATTTACCCACTGCAAAGTTCATCTCACCAAAGAAAAATATAGGTTGCTACAGAGTTCTGTGTAAGAGTGGAGTTTAGATGAAATTTAAACAAAACAGTATTTTGATAGACTCAAAGTAAAGTAGGGCTTTGTAAAGTCTAGTGGAGTCTAGACTGCAAAGCGGACTTAGAGTCCTGTTTCTTTTCACCCTACAAAGTGATGTAGCTATGGAATGTTGTGAGCAGAAGCTCATTATCTAAAGCTCTGCTCCTGGGCTGTGAATTGAGGCTGCTTCTCTGTGTCAAAGTGACTTTAGTCCCACATGCACAAGTGGAATGTTTTATTTTTACTGATAGAATTTAAAACAGCCATACTCATTCAAGAAGGGGGTTGTATTGACACCTTAGAGCTGCAATGTGTCCTCATGTGAGTGTCTCCTTCCTTGCAGAGTTGGCTTTATCTATATCTTTCTATTATTCCAACCTGATAAATGGCCATGCAGATTATACGTTCTCAGTTCCAATCTAATTTTAACCTGATCAGTTTGCAAATGACAGAAACCCAACTAAAATCAATTTAACCAAAAACATGAGGTAGGGAGACACTTTTCAAACTAATTGGAACTGAAAAAGCAGCAGCTTTGGGGATAACTGGATCTGGGGTCTCAAATAGTATCATCCGGGCTTGAGTTTTCTCCATCTGTTTTATTTTCCTCTGCCTGCATTGACTATCCTTATGGAGGATCTTTCCATACTGAGTCAAGATGACCAAAGATACGTTTTCCTAATAGTTTCAACCTAGAAACATAATGAGTTTCACTGATCTGATTTGGGCCTAAAGGCAATTGCCCAAACAAGCACTGGGTATGAGAATAGAATGGACTGATTGGCTGGGCCTTTGCCAGCCCCATCCCTATGAGTGAACTGCAAATGAGGAAGAGGGGGCTTACAAGAAAAACCTAAGTTCTGCTACTACAAGATGTTAGAAGGTGCTCTAGTCAGGCACAAATAGCAGATGTCATCTACATAAGTTTCCCAATACCTCTGAAACCATGCCATGTATGTGGGCATTGCATTTATTTACTCATTAGGGTGGCCTTGATTGTTTTGACTTCAGTTCTGAATCCCAGAGGAGATTAAAAAGTAAAAACTACCATTAAGTCAAATTTTAACTCTTATTTTTGGATTTTTTTCTTTTGCTTTTTAATTTTAAATTATGTCAAACTTACAGAGAAGTTGCAAAAATATTAGAGAAAACATCCATATATATTTTCCTCGGAGTCACTTTTTAGTTAATATTTTTTCAATGTTAACTTATCATCTGGAAAACAGTGTGCTTTTAAATGACTATTCACATTCCAGAAAAATTTTTAATTAAGAGGTCAGAATTGAAAAGTTTAAAAACCTATATCCCCACAGTCATTCATATAATAAAGTAGGTCTTCATTCAAAATTCTCATTATACTAAAGCACCACAGAGAATATAAAAATAAACCCAATGGTTTATATAAAAAGAGGGGAAAAGAAAGTTTCGATGATGTATAATATGTGAGAAGGTATTAGGTGGGCTGTTTAGTCTGAATAAGACGCAGGCTAGAATTCTCACTGTGGAGGAAGTAACAGGCAATTCTTCTGAGACAACTTTCAGAAGAAGGTGCCAATATGGTCAAATTAATGGTTCAACAGTGGGGGAAAATTACAGCCTTGGTAGCACCAAATTATTTCCTCCCCAATCAATACAAGTTGCAGGAGATCCCAACGTCATCAGCTCAGTTCTTGGGGTCTGTATTAGTCCGTTTTCACACTGCTGATAAAGACATACCTCAGATTGGGTAATCTATACAGAAAAAGAGGTTTAACGGACTCAGTTCCACGTGGCTGGGGAGGCTTCACAATCATGGCGGAAGGTGAAAGGCTTGTCTCACCTGGCAGCAGACAAGAGAAGAGAGCTTGTGCAGGGAGACTCCCATTTTTAAAACCATCAGGTCTCATGGGACTTATTCACTATCATGAGAACAGTATGGGAAAGACCTGCCCCCATGATTAAATTACCTCCACCGGGTTCCTCCCACAACACCTGGGAATTGTGGACATTACAATGCAAGATGAATTTGTAACTCATTCACAGCCAAACCATGTCAGGGTCACTATTGACCTGATGAATTACAAGAGAATTGTAACTCATTCACAGCCAAACCATATCAGGGTCACTATTAAAATAGTTGGCAGAACCACATCTACCTGATACCTGAGATAAGGTATGTCTGAATTAGGAAAGTGGATGAAATATAGTGTGGGGTATGCGTGTATGTGTGTGTGTGTGTGTGTGTTAATATTTAGGTGCTCCATAGGATTTTCTGCAGGGTTTTCTCTTAAAAGATATTTTTTAAATCTAATTCAGATGCCTCCATCTAATAAGGCCTTCCACAAGGCCACATTCCCAAATTCTGGTCACTATTTCAGCAGTTACAATTTCTTATGGAGTTATAAGAAAAAGACCTTCTTAATCAAAAGCACATAATATAAAAATAAGTTTTTAAACTAATACTGAAAATATCAAAATATGATCAGCAGCCCTATGAGCACAAGAATGTTTGTCTTATTTACCTGTGAATCCCCAGTACTTCGTATGGTAATTGCACATTAGTTCCCCAAGGCTTCCATAACAAATTGGATGGTTTAAAGAACAAAAACGTATTCTCTCACTGTCCCGAAGACCAAAAGTCTGAAATCAAAGTGTCAACGGTATTGGTTATTTCTGGAGGCTCAAAGGAAAAAAAAAACATCCCATGCTTCTCCTCCAGCTTTTGGTGGTTGTTGGCAATTCTCGGCATCCCTTGGCTTGTCAAGGCATTACTCCAATCTCTGCTGCCATCATTACATCATCCCCTTGGTGTTTAACTCTGTGTCCTCTCCTTTTCTTATAAGGGCACCAGTCATTGGATGTAGGGACCACCCTAATGCAGTATGACTTCATCTTAACTAATTACATCTGTAAAAATCCTACAGTCCTCTCTTATTCACCATTTCACTTTCTGAGGTTTCAGTTACCCACAGTCAACTGTGGTCTGGAAATATTACATGGAAAATTCCAGAAATAAATAATTCATATGTTTTGAATTTCCTGCCATTCTGAGTAGCATAAGGAATCTCACTCTGTCCCGATCTGATCGGTCATCAGATCGACTTTCTCGGTATCGCAGTGCTTATGTTCAAGTTATTTCTTGTTTTATTTAAAAATGGCCCCAAAGCACAAGGGTACGGATGCTGATGATTCATATATGCCAACGAGAAGCCATAAAGTGCGTCCTTTAAGCAAAAAGGTGAAAATTCTTAAGAAAAATAAGTTGTATGATGAGGTTGCTAAGATCTATGGCAAGAATGCATCTCCTATCCATGAAATTATAAAGAAGGAAAAATAAATTTGTGTGTAGTATGTACAGTGTTTAGTACTATTCCTGCTTTCAGGCATCCACTGGGTGTCTTGGAATATATCTTCCATGGGTAAGGGGAAACTACCATATTTCCTTACCAGGTCACATTCTGAGATTCAGGGTATGCAAGGATTTGGAGGGATACTGTTCAGACCACTAAAAATCGGTATATATCCTAAAGAAATGCTGAAATATTCACCATGTGTTACAAAATAATATATATATCATCCATCTTTCTTTTGATAGATCCTTCTACAATTCAGTAAGTTAGTTGTTCAGTGAACTTAATTTAAATCAAAATAGCATGAAATAGAATTTAAATTATTAGTATATAAAAATTCATTTGAATATTTTTTCTTATAATGCTGAAAATATAAAAAGAAATACAAGTCCTGGACTTCAGAAACATTCTCACATTTTTAAGTAACTTTAAAAAATAATGGTTTGGTATACTCTGCTCAAATAGTCTATTTTTTCTACAACTTCTCTTCATTGCATTTTTCTGTAGACCTCTTCTCAGGTAGAATGATTACATGATCAATAGTCCTTCTTTAAATAAATTTTACCATTTTTCAAAACATTGCACTTCAAGAGATATAACAGAATGAACCCTGAGTTAACAAATTTAAAAGTGACATTTAAACAGAACATGTTTGCTCTCTCATTGTCTCATATAGCACCAGATAGACTCTGGTGTTTCTGTTAGAAACAAACAGGAGACAGAAACCACACTAAGTTGAACAGATAAAGTTTAATATGTAATTATTAACTGTAACAGAGGATTGAAGACATGGGATATTGGCTACTGTTGGGAACAGGCCCCCCAAAATCTGGGCTTAAACTGGCCCCAAAACTGGCCATAAACAAAATCTCTGCAGCACGGCGACATGTTCATGATGGCCATGACGCCCACACTGAAAGGTTGTGGGTTTACTGGAATGACCGCAAGGAACACCTGGCCCACCCAGGGCAGAAAACCGCTTAAAGGCGTTCTTAAGCCATAAGCAATAGCATGAGTGATCTGTGTCTTAAGGACATGCTCCTGCTGCAGAAAGCTAGCCAAACCCCTCCCTTTATTTCGGCCCATCCCTTTATTTCCCATAAGGAATACTTTTAGTTAATCTATAATCTATGGAAACAATGCTTATTACTGGCTTGCTGTTAATAAATACTTGGGTAAATCTCTGTTTGAGGCTCTCAGCTCTGAAAGCTGTGAGAACCCTGATTTCCCACTCCACACCTCTATATTTCTGTGTGTGTGTGTCTTTAATTCCTCTAGCGCTGATGCGTTAGGGTCTCCCTGACCGAGCTGGTCTCAGCAGGCTGCCATGAAGTAAGGAGAACTATAAGGAATATAAGAATAGCAGAAATAAGGAGCAATACTCACCCTTAGGGCTTAAGTAGAGCATCCAAGTAAGAACTTCCCAAAGAGTTGAGATTCATACTTCACTGGGGAGGGCAAAACAATGGCTCACTGGATGTCAGAAAAGGGGCTGAGATGCTGTGCCATTGGAACCTGATGGCAGTCTGCTCTCTGAAGAAAACCATCCAGAGGGAGAGGTAATGTCTCAGAATTTGCTGCAATATTGCACAAGAGGGTTCAGGGAAAACTGCGCACAGAGATGTGCCCCTTCATGGGTGCCTTGCTGAAAAAACCATCTAAGGGGCTCCATGGGGCAGCTGTTGGTCAGTGAGTGCTTCTGGGCACCGTGTACTGCAGGAACTGGGCACTGCAGGAGCTGGGCATTGAGAAGCCCAGTACTAGAGAAACCATGCTGCAGGATCCTGGCAGGCGGAACAAACTGGGACCAGGAAGAAAATGATGCTTTCTTCCTCTAAACTCCCTCCAAGTCCTCCATTGGTAAAGCCTAACATTGAGCCAGATAACAAAGAAAACCTATTTAAAGTCTATATTATCACAAAGCAGGCACTAAAATATGAATTTGGAGCTGAGGCAATAAACTGATAATTGGCACATCTGGTTAGCCAATTTTCTTACTTTGTAAACTGAGTTCAATCATGTATTGCTTAATGAGGTATTCTAGACTGCTAGGACACTAACTTTTGTGGAGACAAGAGAGTTTCTCTAAATTATACAAGTGCTAAGGGAACACCAAAATACTGGAGGCTAAATATGTCACCTGATACGTTCTATTTGTATAACACTTAAACATAGTGACCTTCAATGCTTAGCCTGTTACAATGCTTTTTATGTTTATTATGAATAAAATTGAAACCATCATTACACAGAATTATTATTTCTATTTTAAAAGTCTTATTAATATTATATCTAAATTATTCTTTCTTACTTCATGCTTTTCCTACCGTTTATTTTTACATTGCTGTTTTCTGACAAACATTAACAGTAGAGGACCTAAACTCCAGGCAGAGTTTATCAAATATCTTTTATGTATTTGTGCTTTCCTTATATTTTCTAATTTATTTATCAAAAATTTACACTTTAAGCTTGAATATTATCATCTCTATGTTACAAATAAGGAAATCAAGACTTAGACAAGTTCAATAACTTGACCAAGTCCATATAAGCTAATAAATCATTGAATCAGGATGTGGGCATGTCTAGATCAATGACTCATCAGTACTCTATAATGGCCCCTGAAGAAAATAATGTCAATGATTAGAAGAAAATTATAAAATAGCTGTGCCATTGCTACTATTTGGTTTCCTTCCCTTCCCTTCATTTATAATTGCAGAGGACATCATTACTTCTGGCAGCATTAGAATAGCTAAGGAAGATCAATAATGACTATTTTTAATAACATATCATAATTTATGATTCTTAAGTAAGCTTATGGGATCTAATTGTACTCATTTTTTTCATTTCACCTTCTTGTTTCCACATTCCCTTTTTCTCAGAAAGTGATGTTAATAAGCCTTCTATCACTGTCTAACTCACAGGGACCCACTGTTAACATCCAAGAGAGGGCAGAACAAAGAATAAGTTTGTTGCCAACCCTTGTGGTTATTTCCACAGAGACTTAATAAACCGCTCAATAAAAGGCAATTTAGAGAAATAAAGAAGCTGTGTAAACAAATGTCTTGTTGATCAGTGAACATTAATGTATCTTCTCATTCAATAATTTGCTTTAGAATCCACCTAAGAAATACTGCACCCTATCTTTTAATGCTTAGGATATTTGATTATTTGACAAAAGAAACACATAATCTATGCATTGATTAACATATTTCATATATCTAATTCAAAGCTTATCACAAAAGCTCACCACCTCAGTTTCAATAATTTCTATAAATAATCCACTAACAAAGTACTTACTGAATGTATTTATTTATGTGATAGGCTGGAGATACAACTATGAATAAGGCACACCAAACTCACAGCTCTCCTGTAGCTTAAAGTTTAGTGAAGGAGACTGGCAATAAACAAAATAAAAAAGTAGATTTATGGCATTTTAGAAAGTGATATGGGAAAAATAAAGCAGTGAAAGGGGATAGGGTACTACAATTTTAAAAGGGAAGGTGAGAAAACATCTCACTGAGAAGATGGAATTTGAGAAAACAACACCTTTGTTCAAAGCTAAAGTGAGCCATACCAACACCTGGAGAAGAACACTCCAGCAAGAGTTTATC
Source organism: Pan troglodytes (assembly GCF_028858775.2). Taxonomy (NCBI): domain Eukaryota; kingdom Metazoa; phylum Chordata; class Mammalia; order Primates; family Hominidae; genus Pan; species Pan troglodytes. Next base: position 71,519,799 of record NC_072402.2, read on the forward strand.
CAACATCTCTTATATATCTCTGAGATCCCAATGTGTCTTGTTCCTGCTCTGTGTGGGCTCTGATTGATTTCACTTCTTTTATTCTGCCCCAGGGCTTCCCATTGATAGTACTATAGACTCGTGAGCACTTAAACCCACACATGTGCAAGTTGGAAGGGCATGGAAGTGCAAGTTGGAAGTTTATCCACGTAGATAAACTTCAACCAATGCAAGAGAAGATCATCTGGTTGAGCTCTTCTTCCTTTGTGTTCCCCAGGAACACTCAAGGTTGCTCAAGAGTGTATGCCAGTGAACTGAGCAGCTAACTGCAGTAACTGGAAGCAGGCGCAATAACGTGTCCTTGCCCTGGTTCTTCCTCCTTCCCTGCGTCATTCTTCTTGCCCTTCTCACCTGTGCCCTGGGATTGAACTCCCTGAAAACATCACATAAGCTCTATGCCTCCATTTCTGGGTAGCACATGCTGAGGCACAAATTGGAAAAGAAGTGCAAAATCCTCAGATGGATATGTTTTTGGCATGCTAAAGAACAGCAAGAAGGCCACTGTAGTAAGATCAAACAGAGCAAGGGGGATGATATAATAGAATTTTGTCCAGAGGTAACGGAGGACCCATCATGTAGGGCCTTATAGACCTTAACAGAACTTTGTCTTTGGTTCTATTTGAGATGAGAAGTTGTTGACATCATCTGCATTATGATTTAACAGGATGACTCTGGGCACTGTGTTAACAAGAGACTGAAGGGGACAAGAGTAGAAATGGATAACCAGTTTGGAGTCTACTGTAGCAATTCTGGTAACAGATGATGACGTCGGCCAGTAACAGCAGAAGTGAAAATATGTGGTAGATTATGGGTATATTGTGAGGGTAAGTCTATTTGAACTTTTTTATGGTGTGAGAAGGAAAGAAGAAGCATGGACGACTCTAAGAAAACTTGATTTGATATGAGCTAAAAGGGGGAAGAAAAGTAAAAAGCAGGTAAAATTCAGAGACCCGCTCTAGATGTGATAAATTAAATGTACCCATGAAACTCCAAGGGCAGATGTCAAGAGAGCAGTTGCATGTATGTGTCTGGATTTCACGAGAAAGATCCAGATTGATAATCATTAATGAGTTATTAGGACTTAAAACCAAGAGATTCAATAAGATTACCAAGGAAATGAGTGCAACTAGAGAAAAGAAGAAGATCACTTACTGAGACGAGGAACACTCCAATATTAAAACGAGGGAGGTAGAGTGGAATCAGTAAAGACTAAGGAATGGTCAATAAGGAGGATGAAAACCAGGAGAGAGTGGTGTCTTGAAAGCCCAGTGAAAAAAGCACTTCGAAAAGAAAGGAAATATGTGATTTATCAGGTTGAATGCTGCTGAAAGGACAAATAAAATGAGGATTGAGAATTTGACCTTTGGATTTAGTAACTTGAAATCATTGTTGACAAGAGCATCTTTACTAAAATGATAGAAACAAAGACACAATTTGAGTGGGTTTAAAAGAGAATGAGAAAGGAGAAACTAGAAATGACTATATGCCATATTTTTGAGGGGTTTTGTGGTAGAGGAGAGCAAAGAAATGGAGTGATAGGCTACAGGGAAAAATAGGGTAAAGAGAGGGTTTATTTGAGATTATTAAAATAATAGCATATAAGTAGATGAATGAAAATAATTCAACTGGAGAAAAAAATTGATGATGCAAGAGAGGAGCATTTCTGGGGTAATATTCCTGAGAATGTGAGAAGGCTGGAATCTGATAAACAATTGAAGAGGATGTCCTTACTAGGAACACGGACACCTCATCTACAGCAAGAGGAAAGTGAGTATAAGGGTGAGGATGCCAGTTGGTGGATAGATGTGGTGTGGGAACTTGTGGACCTCTTCTGATTGCCACAGTTTGCTCAGTGAAATTGAAAGCAAATTTATCAGCTGAGAGAGGATGAGTGAATTGTTGTTGAAGGTAAGCAGAGGGCTAAAAGGGTATTAGTCATCTATCATCCTTTTTGTTTTCTAGTTTTCATTAATTCTAAGATACCTACCCCCATCTCATCTACCCCAATTACCAATGCTGAATGGTAACCAGAGTAGGAGAATTCAGGGAGTGATATCACAATGAATAGAACCTGGTTATGCAAATGACTGCCCAGTCAATTCCACTATGTCCCATGGGGCCCTTGGGATGGGGCTAAAACTAGGCTCTGTTCCTATCACTTAAAAGCTTTGTAGAAGATGGGCACAGTGGCCCATGCCTGTAATACTGAAAGTCTGAGGCAGGCGGGTCACTTGAGCCCAGGAGTTTCAGACCAGCCTGGGCAACATAGCAAGACCCCATCTCAGAAAAAAATCTTTGGGACCAGCTTATCCATCTTTTTGTCCAATCCCAGCAGCTCAATAGACACCAGATCAAGTCTACGGGTGAGGGGTAGGACGGAGCCTCTTTTGTTGCTTGGAATGTCTGCTTCAGAAAAAGCTGAACCAGTTTACTCTGGTAGGCATCCAGGAATTCCGGACACTGTGATGATGGAAGATGCACCCAAAGTCATCTTCCTTCCCTCCAAGCATCTACCAGATAAGCATGAGTTAGAATATCATGCCCTAGGAAATTCAAAGAATTGAAAAAATATTGCTTGCTTTCTTCCCCTTTCCTCTGCCCTCTATTTTTCATTATATTCTTTCCCAGATACATAATCAGACACTCCTTTGCATATGCAAGAAAAAGGCCTAAATTGGGAACTACACTTTACCTTCTGTTGTGAAAAAAGTAAATCATAGTATTTAGAATGCCTTGCCTGTATAAAGTATATAAATTTTATACATGCATTATTTCATTTAATAGTCACAAAAACTTTACCAAAATTGGATACTAAGTAAAGCTCTAGTGTCCAATTTTGGTAGTTTTTGTGACTGTTAAATGAAATAATGCATGTATAAAATTTATATACTTTATACAGGGAAGGCATTCTAAATACTATGATTTAGTATGACTGTTTACTAATTATTTTGTATAATTGTATACTAAGTATCCAATTTTATAAATAAACTGAGTTTTTGGGATTTTAAATTATCTATTCAAGTTTACATGAGCAAAAGATGGCTTTAACCCAGGATTTGACTACAGATCCCATGATCTTTGTACTAGACTCCATTATAATTGCCCATCTTTCTCTCAGCCATTTATCTCCCTCCCACTATATTAAATCAATAAGATTCTAGATGACCTTAGTTCACCTAAGCTTACAATATTCAACTAGAAATTGATCAACTGTGGCCATATAGCATATTAATGAAGGATTCTAAAGATTTTAGTCAGTCGAAACAGACTCTTCATCAGTAAAAATAGAGAACTAGTATGTTTTACTAGTTACTAATATGTTTAAAGAAGATTTAAATTTCCCTAAGTTATAGAATTCTGGAGAATCTGTAACCCAATATTCAAGTAGAAAAGTAATTTCTTTAATTTCCAATACCTTAGAAATTAAAGAAGGTTACCAAGGGCCCCACAGACCAGAAAAACCAGGTAAATGAGTTTAGGTAAAGAAAAAATAAAAGTAAAAACTCAAGGGATGGTGTGTGGAATGAGAAACTGACATTCATCAAGCTTTCTGGTTATTTTGAACATGTTATTTATTTCAACCTTGATAACCATGCAATAAAAGGAGCAAGGCCTCCTAAAGGATAATAATGTTCTTAGCATTACAAAATCTCTAAGTAGAATTTAAACCCAGGACTGCCTGATGCCAAAGCTCATGATCTTTGCACTAAATATAGAAGTTATAAGTAAGAAAAAAAGTTATTCTATTTTTTCAAGACTCCTGAAATACTTACCAATAGCAAAATGGTTACAATAAATGTATTTAAGCCAAAAACACAAAGTGGCCTGAAACAGGTCAGACCGTATGAAGTCTGTACCACCCTCTTTCTGCAACTGCTCTCAGCCATCTTTATTGATTTTATTTGATTGCTCTGCATTTTCCATCGACAGCTGCTTAGTGGTGGCTTTCAGTGATTAGCTATGTACATGTATCTGCACAATAACATACAAACATAGTTACTGCAGCACCTAAACAAAAGGGCAAGGTACGACTTTTCAATGATATGCCAACCTCAGCAATTAACACAAGTTCAGAATCACAATATCTCTTCCTATTTTGAGAAAACCTTGATAGAACCTACTGTTTTCCTATATATGCTGTTTTCAAGTGTGAAGAGCTTTCACCAAGGCAAGCAAAAGGAAAGCAATTTTACCAAAAAGAATAACCTGTAATATGTTTTACCCGTTATTGATGGCAGCAGTGGCCCATCCAGAGTGGCTGCTGCAAAGATGCCAGCTGCAGCCGGGTAGGTGCAGCTGGGGCTGCACATTCCACAGAGCTAGTGGGAGCCTTGCCCCTTACTGAGTTGGGGGGTGGGAGCCCCACACTCCTGGGAGCAACTGCAGCACCCAGCTGAGGCTCTGTATGGGGGCATTCTTGCCTTTTGGGGGCTCAGGAAATGCCCCTGTCCCCCACAGGCTCAGAAGTACCTGCTCCCACTCCCTGGCCTCTCCCTCCTCCCAGCACCTGCTCCTGGGTGGAACAAAGTTGCGGCCGAGCCCAGGTGTTGTCACTACCCAACTTGGTGTGTACACACTCCCAGTGGCACTGACAGGCCAGCCCCCTGCCACCTTGGCTCCCTCCAGACTTTGAGTGCTGATGAGCATGGGAGGGAGACTGAGCAGGGGTGAGGGTGGCTCAGCAAGAGCCCACAGGCACCCCTGAGCCATGAACAGCCTGGGCGCTGTGACATTGTGATGATGTTGATGGCAGCAGGAGGCAGACAGCCTTCTCAGCAGAAAGAGGCAGGTCCCAGGTGAAATTCCACTTTCAATGCAGGGATGGCCCAAAGCCTAGAAACCAGGCTGCCAGTTCCAGGTAGAGTCCCCGGTCCAGAGAGCTACCCACTATGGGCCTCCTCTTCACTGAGAACTGGACACTCATCAGGATGACCTGCCTGCAGAAAGGAGCTACCCACTCTGGGTCTCCTGAGAGCTGTTCTGTCATCCAGTGAAGCTCCTCTCCACCTTGCTTACCCTCCAGTTGTCTGTGTACCTCATTTTTCCTAGATGCAGGACAAGACCTCGGGACCTGCCAAATGGTGGGACTGAAAGAGCTCTAACACAAACAGGGCTGAACCCCGCCCCCCACTCCACCTCACCATGTTGCAGGCAACAAGATGGAAAGTAGAGCTGCAGCCCTCTGGGGAGCCCAGACCTAGGGGCTCCCCAAGCCAGGGCTGTGACACTTTCTTTGACTCTGTGGTTCCTGACATATGCAAGCTTCCAGGATCCACCACATTCCCCTCATCCAGACACACGTGCCCAGAGCAGAAGCCATGTGTGGTACATCTGGTCCAGCCACAGCCTTGCACAGAGCCAACACCTGTGCCAGCACCTGGGTGTGTGCAGTGGCCGGAACCCATGCTCACTCGCCCACAGACCTCTTGCCTCTCTGTACCTGGCTGGCCCTTGGCAGGTGTAGGATCCAAGCCAGTAGCACGAGCTGAGTACAGCCTACCAGGCTGAGTGGGTGGAATGAGCCCAGCAGGCACAAGCAATACTCAGGCATAAGGCACTGCCAGCCACAGAGGTTTCTGCCTGGCGAAGCAACTCCCCAAGTATCCTGTGACAGTATCATCAACTTGGCCATTGAGATGTTAATCTTTCACCCAAGCCTAAATTAAAAATTCAGAGTCTCAACTAATAGCTGAACCCTCACAGAAAACAGACATCCATTCATTCATTCAGTGAATTAGTATTTTAATTGAACACCACTATTTGTCAGGTACTCTCCTATATTCTATAGATACAGAGGTGAGCAATATGTAAACATACTTGTCCTCTTGGAAGAAACTTGCATGATAGCAGGGAAAGCTAAAAGAAATTATTACACAATTACATAATTACAAACGTGATAAAATATATATGTGAAAGTTATGAGTTGTAGGTGAATGCACGTACAAAAGAAGTACTTAACTTAATCTAGGGGTCGTAGTAGGTTTCTAGAAGAAGTGGTGCTTTAATTGAGTTCCAGAGGATGTGTAGGTACTGGCCAGGTGAAGAGGGAGGAAGATTCAGGAAGAGCATGGGGAGCAGCCTAAGTAGAGGCATGAAATGCTTGTATATCAGGAATAGTTTCAGTGAGGCTCATGAAAACAGAGGCTGGAGGAGGCTGAGATGGAACTGAAGAGGTTATGCAAAGTCATGTGGACTATGAGAAGCATTTTGGACTTTATTTTAAAGGCAATCAGATGCCATTAAAGGATTTTAAGTAAGAGAGGGAAGTAATCATATTTGTTTGTTAAAAGATTTCCTAGGATGCTATGTGCAGAATAAATTGGAGGAAGCAAATAAAAGGACTTTGCAAGAATTCAGGAGAGAGACAATGATGGTTTGGATTAGAATAATGACAATGGGGGTGAAGAAAAATGGATGGGTTTGAAAACACAGGATTTAATGCTAGACTGAATATGGGGGGTGGTCACGAAGAAAAAGGATTTAAAGGTATTCTCAAGTTTCTAATTAGAAAAAAATCAAGAAATTGTTATGTTAAATATAAAAATGGGAGACATTCCAGAATGCACACATTTAGAAAGATGGATCATTGGTTCACATTTTGACCATAATGAGTTTTAGATACTTGTGTGATGGGATAGTCTTGAGTAGGCAGCTGCGTGAACTGGCTGAACACACAAATTGAAGAACAACATGAAAATCTCCAGATCTATTTAGAAACAGAGTCTGGATTGAAACAAAGCTATCTCTCAATTATTAAATGTTGAATTAAATAATGACTGCAGGACACAAACATGACCAAAGGAGGTATCATTACACATCTCTATAGTGACAAATATTCTCCTCCACCTGGGCCTCCAGATTAACTGGCATAACAAACTTTAATCCTCCATCATCTAAGTGCCTTCCTAAGAAATGATAAAGGCTAAAATTTTAAGTTTGAAAGGAAATATTAATAAGTGAAAATATTATAATATAGGTAAAACCAAAACCAGAAGATAATATCAAAAAAGATAGCTCATCAAATGTGAATTCTGAACACTGACCAAGGTAGTATACAGGTAATTAAAAATAATACCTGCAGCACATCATGCCTGTGAGTAATCAAAGGCAATAATGCATAGATGACATACACTTAATTATTGGACAGTACAAGTAAAAAAATCAAGATATGCTCAAATGTATGGTGTAGGTTATTTGTTCAATCAACAAACACTTTGTTGAGGAACCATCATTTGACAGACTCTGTTGTGTGCTGGGGATATAAAGATATACAACTTGATTTTCATTATGGAAAGTCAAGTTTTAGGGAAGAAAACAGATGAACATGAAGCCGTTACAAAGCACGTGTGCTAGAGATAAATATGCATTTTCATGGGAACATATACATTGAATCAATTAAATTGGTTGGAGGTGATGACATTTAAGTTTGATATTCAATGATTAATGTGTCAAATAGAGAATAGTGGAAGTGTTTTCAAGATATGACACAGCATGGCACAATGATGAAAGAATGAAAGATTGTGGTGGGCTATGTGGCTGATATACAGGTGTATAGTAGGAATTGGTGGAAGGAGAGTCTGGAACGGTGGGTTGGGGTTTTGTGTATTGTTTTATTCTGGGTTTTATTCTGCATGTAATGGGAGAGTACCTAATTCATTTCCAAGAAGGTGGTAAATCATGTTCCAGTATGAGGCCAAGGTTTGGATACTGGTGAAGCAGAGTGGTCATCTGAGCATTCATAAGACTAGTAGAAACCATGTTTAAAAGAGAACACAACTGCCCAACATTAAGATAGCTAAATCTGTCAAGGGTGAGGGGTAAAAGGGAAGAGTATCACAAGGCAAGTGGTTGCAGGAATGATTGGATAACAGAAGCAAGGGGAGAATAAAAATCAACAATTCTAAGGCCTAAAAGACCAAAGATTTGTTTAGTTGACCTCTGGCTAGGATATGGATGAGTTGGCCTGGTTAAAAGACATAAAGGTAGGGGATCTCTCACACAGCGAGACATTGACAGTTGTCAAGCCAGGGGCTAACATAATCAGATTGGTATTTTAGAAAGATTACAGCCAAGCATGGTGGCTCGCGCCTGTAATCCCAGGATTTTGGGAGGCCGAGGCAAGTGGATCACTTGAGGTCAGGAGTTCGAGACCAGCCTGGCCAACATGGTGAAACCCCATCTCTACTAAAAATAAAAATATCAGCCAGGTGTGGTGGTACATGCCTGTAATTTCAGCTACTCGGGAGGCTGGCACAGTAGAATCGCTTGAAACCGGGAGGTGGAGGTTGCAGTCGGCCCAGGTTGCGCCACTCCACTCCAGCCTGGGTGACAGAGCGAGACTCCGTCTCAAAAAAAAGAAAAATTGCAACTAAGGTATGTTGAAAGATGGTGTGAACAGGAGTCAGGCAGGCATTCTTTTGGGAAAGTGCAATTAAGAGAGAGCTGATGACAGTTTCAGCTAGATCAATGACCAAGAACTGGAGTAGTCTGATGAGGAAGGGGAAAGATAATATGTCAGAGTGGTCAGGCAAGACTTGTTAGGGTCATTTGCAGAATCAAATTTAGCTTGATAGTGAGGAATGGGGAAGAGACTTCATACTGGAGGAAGGGCAGCAGAACGTTTTACAGAGTAACAGATTTGGCAGACTCGTGAGCCTGACTCTGTCTGGCATTTTTATATTCATATCTGGTTCCTGGTGTAAGCTCCATATCCTGGAAAGATTTTGCAAGAGGACCTCAGCACTACATTGGTCACTATTAAGAGTCTAATGGCTTTTTGCATCAGTCACCTCTAGAAAAGCCCGTGGTGGAAGCTAATATAGTAAAAGTTAGTCTGTGGGCTTCAGATTACATAGGATTCTACTGAGAAATTTCCAAGGGTCCTCATAAATCCATTCCTAACATATCCACAGAATATGAATCATTCTCAAACGTGGCTAAACTTTGACACAGAATTATGCACTATGGTGTAGTGAAAAGAGCTTGAACTTTGACCATATATTTGCTAAATGATTGATGAAAATTACCTTGCAATAGGAAAAGATGGCTGTTTGTCAAAAGGAAAAAATGGTATGGCTTAAGTATCTGCAGACTGAGCTGCACTAGCTTCAACCAAGACTTTCTGCAGACTGGTCACTGCTTTTTAATGTTTCCGTTGACGTCAGATAGTGTCTAGTGAAACCAGCTATTTTTATATATCAATTGTAAATGCAGCAGCTATCTCTCCTCTGAATTAGATCACAGAGCAGCAATGAAATGCATGCCTCAGTCATAAGGTAGATGAACAGGCACTTCTAGATTATATTAGAGAGAATATGAGTTCTCCTCACTCTGCCCTAGAGCAATGGTTGCAGTTGTCAATTGTACAAATCATTAGGTGCTTTTTCTTGCAGTGTTTGTAAGAAAGGAATAAAAGGAATATTTTGCTTTGTTGATCCAAGAGTAAGTGCAAGAAATCTGGGCACAGTACACGAAGCAAGCCAAACTTTGAGAGAGCAGCAGAATCGTCACTGCTAGACAAGGACAGAAATGAACATAAAATCATTGATGCCCATTTCCCAATCTTAATGCTGATTCCTTTGATGAAAAGGAAAGTGGATGACCAGATTCAAGGACAGGAGATCATCTGAGCACTCAGAGGCACCTTCTGTGACTTTTGAGGCTGTAGTTGCTGAAGAATTTCTCCAACTGGTTATGTTCTGATGCAAATGCTCCCAAAAATGCCTGCTAATGTTACCAGATAGGAATCCCTAACCAGTAAACCTTATGTATAAGCACACAGCAGCGTAAGAACTATTACACAGAATCTCCATAGTGGCGTTGAACATATTTTCATGTGCCTTCATATTTTGATAAGAAACAAAGCCAACAAATAGTCAACAAATATTACATGATATACGTTTAAGAAAAGTCTCTTAACCATGATGAGAAAGGTCATATAGTGTATTTTTAGATCCACTATATAAAATCCCCCTTCATAAATCCCCCTATATAAAATCAGGTTTTTTGTACGTACAATTTTGTTTTTTGCAGAAGGTAGAAACTCACTTTTTTGGAGAAATTGGGGATGAGAGGAGGAGGAATAAACATTCAAATTCAAAACCATCAAGTTTTTGTGACTCGGTGTTGTTTTCCCAGAGTACATACATTTCAATAAGACCCTTTGTTTGCTGGACTATATGATTGCACTTTATCAATTCTGAACTTTAAATTGCAGACAATAATATCAGCTCCCAAATGTCAGACATCATGATGAATTGGCTTTTCAACTTGTCAAGCCATTCCCTTTTCTTGCTTCCAAAATGTCAAATGCAAAGGTTCCTGATAACAAAGCTGTGCAAAGCATGTTTTGTTGTTGTTGTTGTTTTAGCAATCATAATAATGGAAATTCTTTCAGAGTTTGTTTTATATGTAACAGCTGTGTTTTTATTGATATTCTAATTGTGCAGATTGCGTCACCTTTTAAGTAAATTAATTAAATCGAACCCCCCTCATACAGCACATTTGAAATGATTGATTTTATCACCCCTCTAATGCTAAAATGTATGTTTAAAAAAATGTTAAGTGCTTAATTAATTTCTTTTTTTAAATTTGCTTTTTATTCCAGATAAAGATATTTTGCCCTTTTGGAAACTGAAGATAAAACAGAAAAAGAAAAGAATTTTAAGATATGTTAATCTAGCAAAACTAACATAAGAATGGCCACCGTGAATTTCATGAAATTTTGCCACAGAGCAATACTAAAAACTGAATGATTGTGCCTTTTTCCATATTTTAATTAAAACTGAAATGAAAATACTCACTGTCGGAAAGTAAAGAAATTAAGCCATAGATGGTTTGATGGATTGGTTGATTATTTAGAAACGTATTCATTTAGTCATTCGTCCATCACATATTTACAGAGTATCTACCATATTCTAATCACTAGACTAAGTAGAAAATAGAAGGATAAATAAAGCTCAGTTTCTGGCCTTGAGGAGTTGGAATTTAAGGAGAAAACAGGCTATATCATAACCAGAGATAAAAAGAACTCAATAGGTCAAAGACGTTTACTTCTTCTTTCTAGGTATAACTTTGAAATTAAATTCCTGAAGTCCTGAAAATGAATATTGCATAATAAATCTTGGAAAACCTATCTAAGCTATAATGTGACAGAGCTCTAAAGGACAGTCCTCCTTTGCTTAGGTTACCTTGCCATTCAGATGGTACTCCCTTAATAAGTTATACCTCCTCTATTTTAATGTATGTCTAGTAACACCAGGCAGGGCACAATACCCCAATATATTCCATAATACAAATAAATAGGGACATCTAATAGTCACCCTCATTCAAACTATTGTATGTATTGCTCCATTTTCAGCAGATTATTTTTCTGTTTTCTTTTTGTCTCTCAAGAAAATGAGTTGGCATTCTGGCCAGTTCTAATGCTCTGGATCTTCTCTCTTATTCAAAGCATGTAACTCTCAAAAAGCTTTCCTCCATATTGGCAAAGGAAGAGAATAAATATAGTCATATTATACATGCATAAAACATCTTTGGAAGGACACACAAAAAACCTGGTAACATCAGTTGCCTCCAAGATTGGGATTGGGTGGTTTAAGAGGCAGTGATTATAGGAGCACTTTTATTGTATATCCTTGTAAGTCTCGAAAACATTTGAAAATATGCATTGATTACCATTTAAACACACACACACACACTTCAAAATCAGAAACATCTCAGGCCCACTAAACAATAGATTCCCATTTAGTTTCAAGCTCCTTCATAGATCTAGCTCTCCCTTACACCAAAGGTCCTGAAATTCTCAGTTATTTTCTCTCTTTAGTCAAGCCAGTATTCTCTTCCTCGTGCTATTTCATTCTACTGCACCATCTTTCTTAACGTGTCAAATGCCTATAATCTCTAGCTTTCCATTTGCCCCACTCCTACCCAACTCCCTCTCTCCTTATACCCAAGGTAGTTCAAATGCTCTGGGAATCTGCCTTTTGTTAAGCAAATCAGGGAAGCACTATTTTTGAGAACTGCTTGTGATACATAAACAATGACTTCTCCTACCCTGTAATATTGCCCCTGCCCTCCATATAGAAATCAATTTCTTTTATAGAATAAATCAAAATCCAAGTGGATATATGAAAGACGTATGAAAGTTGATCTATCCTTATCTGGCTCTCTCCACACTGACCTGTGATCTCAGGTGAGGCCACATCTGTGAGCCTCTCAGGTGCAAGGATGAGTTAAAAACACATATCTTCAGGGTGAAAGTGGTCAGCCTCTCTCATCTACCCCGAAGATTTCAGTAAGGAAGGATGCTTTTTTCTTGCTAGTTAAGACTTATTGAGGCTACATAATTTATTACCTATCCCAGACAACCAGTGAGTAACCTAAGAAAGTATTTTTTTCCCTTTCTTACATTAAAAAAAAGTAGCTACTTTTTCTGTCTTGAGTTCCTTTTATAGAGAATCTGACTACCTTCGCCTAATTGAGACCAGGGACTTGACTATTAGATCTAAAATGACATTTTAGATGAAATATTAGTCATATATATATAAGGAAAGAAGTGTCTTTCTTTTAAATGATACTCTATTTTGAGTGAGTGCCAGAGATAGTGAATCTAGAATATGGGGCAAAATCTACTGTAATAATCTTCAGAAAAGAGAAAATATCACTGCTTAATAGGACTTATGACTGTGCCACCCTTATAGATTTCATTCTAAAAGAAAATGAATCCATGTTTTGCTTTCCTTGTAAAGAGCACTGGGAAGTGCCTTTTATCATAGTTTAGTCTGCTGTTAGGAGATTAGAGACAATATAACTGTATCACTAACCTGGGTCTGGCATATTTAAGTTTTAAACCTCTTAACAAGACATACAGTAGGGAGTTTACATATAATGTCTTGAACCAGTATTTTAAATTGTGTATTGTGTATTTGATGTCTTGTTTTCCACATATACTACATGCTCCTTGAGGAAGGGAGCCAAATCTAATTTAATCTACAGCATCTGTCTTGGTGTCCAACATCTAACAAATTTTCAAGAAATGGTGGTTAAATAACTTGAGAAACTATAGGGAGGTAACAAAACACAGCCTGGAGGAGAAACATTTGGACCCATTAGAATAAGCCATTTTCAATTAAGGAATAACATTGTACAAGGAAAATCAATTGAGTGCAAAAAATAACTCGACAGTTTGCTTTATTTACAGAAGAAAATATTCAATCTACCTACTTTTAAAAGTGAAATTGGTCATTTATTGAATATGTGTAATAAATTCTAAGGAAAAGGAAAGTACTATAGTTCTTAAATCATAACTTAAAGCAAGGGATCTAAAGAGGCAGAAGAATAATAAATGTAGAAGAGGGAGAAAAAGAAGGCAGGTTAAGAGAGGAAGTTAGTGAAGAGAGTAAGAGATGAGGTTTGCAAGGCAGAAGTGAAGATACAGAGGCGAAGACATTTTCAAGATGTTGGCTGGTTGTAACTTTTTATTGTTCATTTGGGTTGTGAAGCTCAAAATAAATTATCATTAGTCAGATCAGCTTAGTCAGATATTAGACACTTTAAAAGATAGTTATCACCTTTCCCTCTCGCTACATTAGTTAATTGACTATGGTCAGTGCTCACCTGGTTGATTCTTAAATGGCTAGCTGCTGCATTTTCAAAACTGATTACCGTAACAGAGAACTAGCTAGTTCAGTGTTCCTACAAAATCACCTCAAGAACTGACACGTCCTGAGAACCAGCCGACCACGACTCCTGACTTAGGCTCAGTCCCCAAATCCAGATTCTGGAGGTCTCTGTATTCAAATTAAAACTACTCTGCACCAGAAGAATAAACAGACTCAACATTTCTCTCAATGAGAAAAGCAGTATCGATTGAAGATTGTTCAGTAACAATACCTAACACTTATTAAATAACTACCGTGCACTTATTTGCAGGCACTGTGATTTGTCTTTCACATTCATAATCTAATTTCAGCCTCCTAAGGGCTTTCATTTTCACTGCTAAAATCCTAAAAGTAGCCATAGATCAAAGGTAGTTCAATGTAGGAATGACACCAACAAAATCTGGCTGCCTGTGATAACAACAAAGGTTTAATTGACTCACAGTTCAGCATGGCTGGGGAGGACTCATAAAACTTACAATCACGGTGGAAGGGGAAGCGAACACGTCCTTCATCACAGGCGGCAGCAAGAAGTGCCGAACGAGGTGGATGTGGGGAAGCCCCTTATAAAAACATCAGATCTCGTGAGAACTCACGATCAGAAGAACAGCAGCATTGGGGTAACTGCCCTCATGATCCAATTACTTCCCACAGGGTCCCTCTCACCACACGTGGGGATTTTATGGAAACTACAAGATGAGATGTGGATGGGGACACAGCCAAACCATATAAGAAGGGATTAGCAAAAGCAGAAATGAGAATAAAGCTGCCAAGAAAATGTCTCCAATGGCGTGGTGGCTAAAGGACATTTTATCCAAAATATGTCTACTGTTTAAAATTGTCCGTGTACATGTGATGTACTTTTCTACTCTGATATATTTCAGGAAAGTCCTTGACCCACGAATTACCTTGTATGGGAGTTTTCTGGTTTTGTTATAGATTTTCTTTTGATTTGCATTTTTATGTGTATGGAAAATAAGAAAAATATCCAGGCCTTACCTCAGCCTCCACACAGTATGCAAGAAGAACAACATGAGCAAGTTAATCTATAAAAACAGACAACTTGGGCCAGGCGTGGTGGCTCACCCCTGTAATCCTAGCACTTTGGGAGGCCAAGGAGGGCAGATCACCTGAGGTCGGGAGTTCGAGACCAGCCTGACCAACATGGAGCAACCCTGTCTCTACTAAAAATTAGCCAGGCGTAGTGGCACATGCCTGTAATCCCAGCTACTTGGGAGGCTGAGACAGGAGAATCGCTTGAACCCAGGAGGTGGAGATTGCAGTGAACTGAGATCACACCATTGCACTCCAGCCTGGGCGACAAGACTGAAACTCTGTCTCAAAAAAAAAAAAAAAAAATACAACAACAAAAAAAGCAATTTGTACAAGCAGGTGTTCAGAACCAGAGGTGACCATAAGAACCTGAGTCCCTCTGAAGCTCATGGTAATCTTGGAAAGGGCTCTGGTCTTCCACAGTCCAGACAACGGGGCTCAAATCAATCTTCATTAGACCTAAAGGATTAGGGGGAACTCCTGACATCTGGATTACCTGTTTGCTTTGGACAAAGCACTTTCTCCACAATTAAATTATTACAGAAACCACGGGTAAAAGTTCTGTGTAGCTATTGCCTGTTAGAAGGCCAAAAGAATATAAGACTATGCATCAATTACATCTCATGGGTAAGAATTGGATTTATGTTTTCCTTATTAGAACTTCATGTTTTAAAAGCTGGTTGGTCCCTAGGGAAGTGAACTAGAGCCAACACGTTAAATATGTAATTATTTCTCTGGAGCTTCAGCATTTACTTCTCCTGGAGAAATGCCCAAGACCTGAGCTAAGTAAAATAGTACAGATGCACCAATATTTTGTGGCCTCAGGACTCTGTTCTCTTGCCTCTGGTAACGCATTTCTATAAATACCATATTTGAATTTTCTGTAAAACTATCATTAAAGACATCATCCATTTTGTTATTCCCTGTCTGTGACAGTGACTATCAGTTGCTTATGAAGTATTTTTACTGTTACACATTACTATCCAGAAAAAGACTACTTTTCCCAGCCAAGCCTATACCCTTACATGATGTGGCCACATGACTAAATTCTAAATAATAAAATAGAAGCATAAGTGTTGCATACAACTCCTGGAAAATTTTCTTAAATGGGAAGGGACAAATAACTTTTGGAGTTTCCTTCTTCTTGCTGACCACCTGAAACTCAGATGTGATGGTCAGAGTTCAGCAGCCATCTTGGACTGCTGGATACTGTGAGGATGAAAGCACAAATCTTGAAGACGATGGATCCGAAAATAGGAGCCTGGGTCTGTGATGACACCATGAAGACTCCTGAGGCACAATGGAATTCCCTATATCCCATGAAATAAATAGCTGCTACTTTGTTTAAATCATTTTTATTTGGGGTTTTCCTGTTATATGCAGCAAATTTAACATCTCTCTGTCTCATGTAAGGGTATGTAAGTTTCTTATAAGATTTAATAGTAGGAAAGAGAATGTTTTCCCTAATAGATTTATTTCATATCTCACTGCCTTTGGTTTTTTGGCCTTGTCTATGATGAAGATCAGAATTAAATATAGTGGTTGGCTGCATTAATGACGCTTGCCCTAGTGTGCTGCTATAGTGATTTTCATCTCTTACCTCTACTTCCAGCCTGACTCACTTCCACATCTTCTGACAGCTTACTTTCACTTGAGTAATCCAGTTACATATTTTATAAGCTTCCTGAAAAGTGTTTTAAAAAATATCATCACAGGATTTTGTATGATCTACTGGTTAGATGACCTATTGCATTTCAGAAAAAAAAACTTATACAGGAAGAGGGAACAGTGACTTAAATCACTGATATTTAAATTCTAAAACAATTTGATTTCCCTCAGCTGAAAAATATATTCTCGCTGCCTACCAAACAAATCAAAGCCCAACGAGATCTATCCACATTTACAAAAACAATTCAGACTATAAATAAATATAGTTCTTCTGCTGTTGCTTCCTTTGTATACACAGAACTTAGGAACCCGAGACTTGGCTATTTACAGGTACTAAATTAATTGGTGTTGAATAATAAATTTCTATCATAAAAACTACTAAGGGGCCGAGCTGGATCCAAATCGAGTCTGTGTGCATCCTAGGGCTCTGCTCTCTGTCCTGTACTGACTCATATTCACAGAAAATAATTATTTGTAAGGTAAGGTCTCAAAAAAAGGGGGACAATCTGCTAACAGTCACCGTCTACTTTACTTTTCAAAGATTTTTTTTAATAGAAAGGGCAGATAACAGAAAATAAACCTATACACATTCCATAGGTGTGCCCCTGTGTCTGGTCTGAGATTCTGGCATCTTGAAGCCATTGACTTCACAGCCACACCCCTTCTCTCCTCCTTTTCTCCTCTTGCTTCCTCTGAGATGCTGTAGAAACATCTCAGATCCACAGGGACTTGCTACAGGTAAAAATACAAGGGAGAAAAGTGTGGAGTGATTTTCACCACATTATACAAGTAAATGCAGGAAACAGAAATTTCATTTTCACTGGAATATAGGTATGACTGACCTCTTTTGTGGGTAAAGTTGTGCTCACAGAATATGGTTTTGGTAAACCTGTCATCAATAGGAGGATAACGTTTTATTTCCTTCGGGCAAGCTCCTACTTAAACATGAAAATTTTCTTAAGCAGATTATTTGGAAAAGATAACTCAATAACAGCAACATTTGGGCCTATTTTTTTCCTAAGAAATATCCTGAAATAACCTTTTAAGAACCGAGACTGAAAGCTCAACTTCCCCCAGACACAAGTTCCTGTTTCCAGAACTGTATTGGTCCTCCTCTGTCCCCTCTTCTGCCAGCAAGTGCATTAGGGTAGTGATGTCATATTTGTATTCATCATTATCCCCACTGTTGCCTCTTCGAGGGCAGGGAGGGTAGCACAGTGAAAGGAATACATATAATGGGATTCAATAAAGGCTGAAATGAGACAAGTTTCTAATCTAAGTTTTTGCCAGTTTCTTGTTCTTCACAGTATGAGAAACTTGCTCATACTTACAATCTATTCTTTTACTTGAAGATTTACAACACCCTTCTCTAGTGTCTCCAGGTCACTCATGTGTGTTTAATTATGTTATTCTTTCCTAGCTTGATGTGGTTCTTGGTCTCCTGTGCTGCTTTCCTTCCTTTGAGTGGCTGACAAACTAACTCACTCTTTCATTGACAAACTAAAAGCAATTCCAACAGCAATGAAAACAGGTCATACAAATTAAAATGTCACATAAGATTCAGGAGGCGGGCATGAACGGCCATCTCCCACAAGACCTGGTCTCATCACTGAATGCTCAGGACCTAAAAACTGACTCTACAATGAACTTGACTTCCTGTTCCATGGCAAGTGTAAGGCATGAGTTTTTGTTAATCATTCTTATTAAGAAAGATTAATCTAATCTGTCTAATTGGTTCCTACAAGAATTCAACACAATAAAATATAATAAATAGAAAAAAAAGACACTGGGCACATATTTCTTCAAACTCCAGAGAGTATTTCAAGATTGCAGTTAGAGTATTCTGCATAGCCCATGGAGCATACTAGGTTCTCAACTTTAGGTGGAGTCACTTTCTATATGATAATGGAATTGTTACATTTAGTCATTACAGTAAATAAAGAAGTATTGATGATAAAAAAAAAGTTATTTTATTTAACCAAGCTTGAAAAGTGGTTTTGATAGCATCTTAAAATCAGGTGGGATAAAAAAAAGTTATAATATGGAAGGGCCAGGCTGAGGAGTAAGTTAAATTCAGTTCTAAATTGAATAAGGCACAGCTAGGTAGATATCTATTTTTAAGAAACTTTATCTGATAACAATTTATCTATATTATACTATTTGGACATTCAAGGTACTGAGGTAGAAACTGTGGAAATTGTGAGGCATAAGATCTAGATTCTACTCTAAAAAATCTTGAGTTATAAGCTACTTTAAAAAAAACAATAAACTAGCAGTATAAGACAAAATATAAAAAGCAAACTTGCGGGAAGAGTCACAGAGCTCTTTACTGGTCAGAAGCAGAAAAGATTTCTTCTCATAGCAAAAACCTACAAATTACCTAGGAAGTTTAAATAATTCTACCTAACTTAAGCTAAAGTTTCTAGGAGTCCATCTATCCTCTGCCTTGTGTTTAGTTCCTACTTCCATCCTCAAACCCAATCTTACTCCCTTGCCCCTCTTGCTGCACAAACCATATCTCCTCTTCCAATTTTACCATCCAGAAGTTAGTGGATAACAGAGTTAAAAAAAATCCTATCTGAGACTAAATTTGCAGCCTAGTATAGAAGGTGTGTGTCACAGAATCTGAGACAGCACATGGAGATTAGCATATGGGAAGTTCATTAGGGAGTGTTCCCACGACCGATACCTGTGGGAAGGGAGAAGGAAGCACTATCGGACAGAGGGAGAACGTGGGCTGTGGTGTGTTCAAATGGAGACCCCAGCCAACCACGTGGGAAGCTCCACATTTAACGGATAATCCTTAAGAGTTGCCTCAAGCTGGGTCAAGAGGCCCAGGCTGTTACATGCTCAAGGCAACCTAGTCAGTAGAGCAACCTCACCTGAGAAAAGGAAGTAACCTTGGGGGTGGTTAGCTCTCTTCAGCCAAGCAATCATGAAATGTAACAGAGAGCACTCCATAACCAGGGGAATAAATTTTTCAATGCTGGAAGGAAGATCGGTGTGGCAATAGCCAGCTTCCACCTCAGTTACACATTTTTTCCATTTAAGTTTTCCAAAATCAGTTGGCATTTTTAGAGTTGTCCTTTCTCACTGTATGTACATACTCAATATGTCTCCTGATTAATATTATACTAGTCAATTGTAAGTTAAGAAAATTACTGTAACTTTGTAGATGATAAAGACCAAAAGGATTGGAGATTTAGGACAGAGCCACGAGGAAAATCCATGTTTCAGGGTTGGGTAGTGAAAAAAAGTCACAGATGCATCTGAGAAAGAGCATAAAAGAGGGAGAAAGAAAACAAGGTGAAGTTGTCTAGCAGAGATTGTTCACTGAGCACCAACGTGCTTACTTTTCTTTCTAGGCTGTATTTCCCAGCCTCCCAGGCAGTTAGGTATTGCTATACGATTGAATCCTAACTAATGGAATGAGAGCAATAGTGATAAACGCCACTCTCAAAGCTGATACGTAAGATCTTCCCATAACAATTTCTCTCTTCTCCATCAAGTCAGTTCATGTCAGCCTCCAAAAGAAGCCAGAAAACTTCCCCATCCCCTCGGGAAAAACACTATTGGACTTAACATGAGTGAGAAATTAACTTTATGTTAAGCCACCAAGTGCAGCCACCTTCACGTACACAATGTTAAATCACAGAAACCAACAGAAGAGACTGTTTCGAAAAGGAGTATTCAGCAATGTCAAAAGTCTGCTTAGAAGTCAAACAACTACTGAAAAGGGTCTCTTACACTTAGCATGGTCCTGCATGTATCAATATTTAATTTGGAGGTTTCCTCTTCTGCAACTAAAGATTTTAGGATAAACCTAAACATTTCTACAATCTTGATGGTAGTGATTGTTTTAAGGATCTTTCTGCACTCATAAATTAATTTGACTATCCTGACAAACTTTGGGTATAGGCTGTTTACAATATCATTTTTCAGTCAAACAAGACCTCTGAGATTGGTTGCACAACTGGATTTTGATTTGTTGACTTGGGCCTCAGTCTTCAACTGACTAAGTAGATTATTTGACTCTCTTAATTTGTATTAAGAAACAAATACTGTCTAATCAGAAAAAAACTTGGGATCTATAGTAACTAATCAATCAATGGCTTTTTTTGCCTGGCTGCAACAACTATACCTATTGTAAATTCTCTGGATTTTCTAAATCAGTGATTTAAACCCAAATTTTACACACACAAAATTTTAGTGTGTGTAAAAGCCATAAGAACCTTGTAAAAAATGTTGAGGTAGGCCGAGCCTAGTGGCTCATGCCTGTAATCCCAGGTGTGAGGATTACTTTGGGAGGCCGAGGCAGGCAGATCACAAGGTCAGGAGATCAAGACCATCCTGGCTAACACGGTGAAACCCCAGCTCTACTAAAAATACAAAAAATTAGCCAGGCATGGTGGCATGTGCCTGTAGTCCCAGCTACTTGGGAGGCTGAGGCAAGAGAATTGCTTGAACTCGGGAGGCGGAAGGCAGAAGTTGCAGTGAGCCGAGATCACACTACTGCATTCCAGCCTGGGTGACAGAGTGAGACTCCGTTTAAAAAAAAAAAAAAAAAAACAGTTCAGATCTAGACCCCCACATCCAAATATTGTAGTTTAGTAAATAGGACTGTGGTTTAAGAATTTATGTTTTTTAACAAGCACTTCAGGTGATTCTGATAGACATAATTCTTAGCCTACATTTTGCTAAACACTAATCTGTAACTACTGGGATGCCTTAAAGTCCAAATTTCTTCTCAAAAGAAGAGTGTAGCTAACCCTCAGGTTCTTGGCAGTATAACTAACACTCAGGTACTTGGCACCAAATGGAAAATTTAAAAATAAATCAAAAAAGCATTTCGTTACAAAGAATGGAAGGGGGAATTGTAAAATACAATGTCATACTTTTCTTTCTTTATAAATTTACATGCATTATTTTCCTATTTTTATACATTCTCATTTCATTATGAAATGTCAAATAAAATGGTAATTCAATGATGGAATTTTCTCTTTCCAGAGTCCCAGAATACAATCAGAGTGATATGGTAAACTCTTGTCATTCTTTGTTGCATTATGAACTCATTATGGAAACAAGAATGGTTTTCAATAATCTTCAGATTCACAGAAAGGCAGCTGAGGATAATATGACCTACCACATTCTGCTTGCTGGTGTCTGAAGCTTGTACCATAGACAGCTCACACACAATGCTTATTTACCATTAAAATTTTATTTACTCACATTAAGTCAATTTCTGAAAGAATTTCTTTATAAGCAGCAATTTCTCATGTAAAGAAGTAACCAAGTGAGCCTTTTAGAAGCTTATATACCAGAGATTTATAGGGTCTCCATATTCCATGTCTGGCCTGACTTTGTGCTTAGCCAATCTCAGTAGGTAATCTAACTTAGGAGTTAAAAAGGAAGGAAGAAAGGGAGGGAGGAAAGGGAGATGCAGTTAATAAACTCTAAGTTACCATAATAACCAGTTTTAGAGATATGAATGTGTGCAATCACTGTAGTTCATCACATATAGCATTACTTCATATGGAATATCTACTGACAACTTGATGAAAAGTTTGAAAAGATGAATATGTGCCTCACTGAGTTAAAAACGAAATGGCTTGTGCATTTAAACACATGTGGCAAAGCTTAAAAACCAGTTTTCATCAAATGAGGTTGTATGCTACCTTCTACATAGCCTCATTCTGATGAAACCTTATTTCCCAGCAAACTCACCATTTAAGAGAGCCCTCCCATGGGCATAACTTAAAGAATAGCACCTCCTTCTCCTACCCATCCAGATTCATATTCTTTTAAAACATTCATCCTTTTGCTGTTCATTTATTCTCCCTTGCCTTATTTTGTCCATTTGTAAAAAAGAAGATAGTAATAGAACCAACCTCATTAAATTGTTCTGAGGATTAAATAGGTTAATGTATATAAAATATTTTGAAAAACATCTGGCATTTAGTAAGGGTTAAGCAAATGTTTAAGAAAAATTCTCGGCACAGGTGTTTCTGCCATATCACTATATATACGTGCATTCTCACATTTTTCAAAATCATACATTAAACATAATAGGGTTCATGGAGAAAAACAGTGTTAGAAACAGATCCCTCAAAACCTACAGCACTTTTTGGCCAGGGCACTAACAAAAGCAGTAACAATCCTAAAGCGAACACTAGCAGAGTTAAATCTCCACTTGCCTTTGCCCTAGAACCTGAATCAGTTTACCCTCCGGTGTCTAAAGCTTTCTTCTTGGAAATGGAGGGCTTTAAAAACAGTTGCTTTAATACAAGCCAGTTACATCCAAAATAAAAATATGATTCAGGAATGTATTTTGTTGTTGTTGTCATTTTGTTTTAACACAGGGAAATGTCTTTCCAGGTTCTAATCTTCACTTACGCTACCCTCAGATAGTTTAGCACAGTGGCCAGCATAGCAGTTCTTAAGGCCATTAACCAGCTGCTATCTTGGACTAAACAGAAGACATTTTGAGATTTTTTCAACTTTTTTTTTTTAAGATCTGCAAATGTCATTACAGTTTTATTTTATTTAACTGTGAGGAAACTTACCCTTGATCATGTCAAATGATGGACATACTGGGAAAAATCATGTTTGGTTCAATTTGTCTGCCCTGTTGTGCTACATAATTCCCCTGATTACCAATGCATGTGAGTTAACTTTCATTTTAAAATACTTGTTGTAGCAAAGCAGACTGTAGTTGTAATTTTTAAAATCCAGAGGATTTCAGAATTGTGGCTTGATAAACAGTATCTTACAGGTTCAATTCCCTCCAAATGGTCTTTTTCAAAAGTGAGTAACTTTTGACTACCCAGTTATTAAAGGCTAACAAACCCTGATGAGTTAGAAGTTTGGAATACTGTGTACACTGGTGCACCCTGGTGGTAAGCAAAGGGCAGTCAGACTCCAGGTACTCGGATAATATATCAACTAGGGAAAGCAGCTCTGTGGTTTCAAGTGCCATTATATCTCAGCCAGTAATAAACATATAAAACTCAACTCTGATCTTCCTCAGAGGACATTCTTTTGTTGTTGTTGTTTTCCTTCCTTTGGTCATTGCTCATTGCTTGATTTTTTTCCCCCTTTTCTAATTTCTTCTTCTAAACGGTATTGGAAAAGAAGTAAAGATTTCTACTGTTGCTCTAAAGTCAAGAACTGTTTTTCTCAAAGATTTTAGGCCTTGGATCCTTTGAAGGGTGGACGTGATATGACAACAGGCAGCGGGTCTCAAGCAGCCTTTGGACCCCCTTAAAGATACCTGCTGCTCCCATGGATTACTTGTTACACCCTTTCTTCCTGCTCTTCTGTATCACCAGAAAAAAGAGAATCCAAGGACAGCTGTGGATAAGGCATCAACAGCTATCCCATCAACAAGGAAATTCTTATTATATTTTAGGCATTTGTTCCACTAGATACACCACCATAGCCTACATTAAGCACCCTCCAGAACCATAGTCTGAAGATCCCAAGGGTAAGAAAATCACAATGCAAAACCTAGCTTACTTCACTCCAGCTTTTCACAGCCTCATGCTACACTATTTTCTTTAAAAAAGTGAAGTTTTCTGAGGTCCCGTGTCCAATATTTCAATGTATGAACACTACTTAGAGTAAAGTGAGGACTTGCTGAGTTTTATTGGATTGTTTTTGTTTTTTGTTTTTAAATTAGAGATGAAATCTCACTATGTTGCCCAGGCTGGTCTTGAACTCCTGGCCTCAAGTAAGCCATTACACCCAGCCCTTGCTGAGTTTTAAGTAGATTAAGTCAATAGAACATTACCAGCATTAGCTGTGATCATTGATAAAAGAGCAAGCAACACATCTCAGAAGAATGGAGAGCTCAAATCATTCCTCAAAATACGAGGACTTGAGTGGAAGAAAGGGAAAGCCAGCCCATCATAACATAATTAGAGAAAGGTGGCCCATTTGAATGTGCTTTGAATTTCCTCATCCTTGCAGCCATTCCCCATCACCTTAGTCAATAGGAAATCATCAGTATACATTATACTTTATTTGCCTTATTTCATAGACACTCCATGTAGACTCAGACTCCTAATGATAGTGTCTAGATTCTGACATCAGGTTACCTGAGAAGCACTCTTTCTGAAGTCAGAAGTAACTGTCAGAGCCAATGGATGAAACCAAGTCCCCATCTGGCTGATGTCTCTGCTACCTTTGGCCTGACTGTATAATCTCACACCCTTCTCCCAGATATGATCTTCTTCTCATGGATCTATTAATGGCTCTGTCTCACTCTAATGTTTACTGTGATCACATGGTCCTTCATTTCTGCCTTTCTCAGCATGTCAGTTCCATTTTCCTATCCACAGACTCAGCAAGTCTATAGCGCTTCTGCTGCCCACTTGCTTGTGGTCCTGGCTTGCCATGACACCAGAACTGATGTCATGCCTACATAACCATTTAATTAAGCATACTATGTGACCAGGTACAGTCATTGACCTTATCTAGTAAGACAAATGCCCGAGCAGGAGAAACTGCTTGGTCACATTCAAGCCAAAAGATGAACTAGCTGCAGGCCAGGTCTAATCAGTTGGAGGTGGTGGTGGGCATGCTACCCACTTAGTAGGCCCTGTAGGGAGCACTGGGTAAACATTAATTGACTGTCAGCTCATGGCATGCATTCTTCACTCTTTGCCCTCAGCCCACAACTGCTGTAGCCCATTATTTATCTCTTATTATTCCCCTGCCCTCCTGTCAATTCTTTGCTATATTCACAATGGAAGTTTTGCCATTTTTGCCTTACTTTTTCATGCTTTTACAGATGTCATTCTCTCTGCCTGAAATGTCTCTATTGTTTTTTGTCTGCAAAATTTATCTTGCAAGATCCAACTTTACCTTCTGTGGGATAACTTCCCCTACTGTTGTAGGCACTAAGTTCTCATTCACCTTTGCACTTACTTCAATTTTATACTTATTGTACCCTGTGGACACTGTGTATTAATATATTTTTCTTCTGTAATAGAATTCACATTCTTTGATGTACATGACTATCTCTTAGTAATCATACCCTTTTTTTCAGTGCCTAGGACTGTATCAGGAATGCAGGCATTCAATAAAGATTTCCTGAAAGAATCCATACATAAGTGAGTTAGGAGTTTAAAATGAAAATGGAAATATTAAATAAAGGATAAGGAAAAGGGGAAGAAAGGCACTGAAACAGCTTACATACAACAGTCATTCTTTCAGGATTCTTTTGGCCAAATAAATGCCTGTACTAAGACAAATTTTTACTGCTTCAATTGGCTTCTCTGTAAAAGGTAGGGGACATTTATGGGGAAAGAAATTGATACTGTAGCTTATGCACCATAAATCACATTACAATTAACTTCCTTTCTATAAAATAAAGAAGCTAGCTATAGCTTTTCTTAATGCTGATATCCTGGACATATTCTTAACATAGCAAAGCTTGAAATTAGCATTATTAAATCTTTCTAACTTGTATTTATTTGGGATAAGAGTAGGGGGTCAGCAAAATTTTACTTACAGAAAATTAGAATTATTTTCTAATTTCCTAATATAGAAAAATAGAAAAGTAAAATTATATACTTGTTCAATAAAGAAGTGTTCCAGTTATTTATTGTTTCATAATAAACTACCCCAAAACTAAGTAATCTAGAACAATAATCTTTTATTATATCTCAATATTTTATCTGACTTTAATTCAAGCGGGACTCAGCTGTATAATTCTTCTGCTCCTTGAGGCATTGACTGTGGTCACTTTGCGATATTTAGCTAGATGAGCTGTTCTGGAGGGTTTGAGGCAGCTTTCTTCGTATTCCAGGAGCCAGGGTGGGGGTGGCTGGAAGTTTGGGCTAAGATGGGCCTCTCTCTCTCTCCATATAGTCTAAGTACCTCTTCAGCACTGAAGGTGAACTTTATATATGGTGGCTCTGGCCTCCAAGAGACCAAGGTGAAAGCTGTTATACTCCCAAAGGTCAGGACCAGACCTGATATAGTGTCAGTACTCTAATGGTTAAAGCAGTGGCAGGGTGGGATTCAAGGATGTGGCGGAATAAGCTTCATCTCTTGGTGAGGGAATAGCACATAATACAGGCACAGGAGAAAGAAAGGCAGCCATCTTGGGATGGCTACCACAGAGATATAACTTTATTACTTTTAAGAAGATAAGAGTAATTTGATTCATGTTTCAATCAATCAATCAATAGTTACTAAATGTTTTTTGTGCGCTTTACTCTCTGCTCAGTTCTATTGGTCCTGCCTTGAAGTCCTCAGAAGGCCTGTTTTTATAAGTAAATGTTATTACCGATGATACATTTTAGAAAACATCACAATTTAGCCTTAAGAAGAAATCAGCTGTCTCTGCATTGGGTATCAGAAGAGGGAGAAGTTTTATTCTAGCTATGTGTGAAACTTTGAGTAGTTTAGCAGATATTTTCAAGTTTCTGTTTATCTGCAAAATTTACTCAACTAATTTTTATTTAGTAAACACTCTATATCTTTACTGGTATAAGCACTGATGATACAAAGAAACATAGACTATTTATGTCCTCAAAAGCTTTCAAGGAAGGGACACATTCACAAATAATCATGATATACAGTGATGTGTGGAACACTGAAGGTTTCTTTCATATCTAAAGTGATGTGACTCTATGAGTTTTAATTAGCTCATAAATAATTCATATTTAAATGAGTGTCTTTGAAGAACTTATTAATATTTTCTTAAGAATTTAAAATATGCATCTGTACAATTTGTTTATATATTACTTTGACCACGTTTTAATCTGTTCATAAAGAGTCATAAAACTCTGGAACTGAAAGTGACTAGGAAGATAAGATATTCAACCCTTTTTTTTATGGACAAGGAATCTGGGACAAAAAGAGGCTAAGGGACTTGTTTACTTCACAGGGCAGGCCAGGCCAGCATGTTCTGCATCTCACAGATCTGCCTGCCTATGAAGACATTTTGGTACAGCATATCTTTGCCCGTTGAGGTGCTAAAACCCAGAGCCTTGTAAGTATTATTGTACTTGGTTTATCTCTCCAAAATTCTTGTGCTATTTTAATGAAGAGAACATCTTAATCTCTCTCCTTCACAAATTTTGAAAATTAGGCTGTGACATGTTGACATATACTTCTTTGGCCATGGAGAAAAGTCCCTAACTATATACACGGTAAGCATACCACCACAAATTCTAATTCTATTTGTTCTGTAATTCCTAACTGGAGATTCTCATAGAAAACACAATTGTTCACAAACATAAAAATGTCTTCATTACTCAAACCACAGTATTATCTTTATTTTTTAATGCCCATGACCAACAGGACATGTACTAGAGACATGGTTTCTATGAACCTCTCTTTTCTTTCTCTGAACTTTCAGGGAGAAATACAGATTTCCAAAATATTGGTACTGGGAGGAATCCTTAAATGCCTCTAAATTAATCTCCATGTTTTGCAGATATGGAAGCTGAAGCCAGATGATAGTTTTTTTTTTTTTTTCTAAGGCTCCATAGATAATGACCAGAGCTTAAATCAGAGTTCAGCTTTTTGGTTCCCAGGTAGTTCCCATGTCTGAATGAAAGAGCTTTGCTAGAGCATCCTAAGAAAACTGTATTCTCATTTTGGATGTATGCAAAAATGAGATTAAAGTCATTCTCTTCCAAAGGGAAGGAATGCTAGTATTTTCCATATATCAGGGAACAGCTTCCAATCCCTCTGTGCCTCTTATTTATAAGGACGTTTTATTCTCGAGTGATTCACTTGGTTTACAAAGGTATGCTCTGGATAATAGGTAAACATTCCACTTGTCTTAAAAAAGTAAGACAAAGGGAGTGAGATTTCCATTTTTGCTTCAATAATTTATTGCTGATATCAAAATTGTTTACTCTAAAAATTCCTTGAGCCATTGTTTTCTGCCCACAGATGATTTCCTCATATTTTTCCAAATTAAGGAATTGTTGATATTATATTTTAATAATAAATATTTGTGCAAACCAGATCTTCCTTTAACTTCAGCCAAGACTACTGTGGACATGCTGTAAACCAAAGCAAAAACTAGTGGGAGACAGCCACTCATTGCAGCAGTTGTGACTACATTTGCACTCAGTGGTTGCATATGTGGTCTTTTTGTTATTTCTCTTTATTTAGGTATAAGAGACCATTACATCTTCCTAAGTCTCCTTCTCTTGTTCATTCTTCTTCCTAAACATTTAACTCTTATCTTACCGTGATCTTTCTGACATTTTCTTTCTTGCAAGTATCAGTACAAATCTATTAAAAGACAGAACAACATTTAGGCACCACAAATGTTTACAGGATAAAAACAAATCATCTAAGAGAAGAAGTAAATATTTCACTTTTATTCTCTATGTATTGATTGATATAGACATAGCTTGACTGTGTATTTTGAGTTAGATAGAAAACATTTTATTATTTAAAACATAGGATCCCAGTGAGTAGAGCTGATCTCTTTTGACCTAATCATGAAGAAAACATCTACACGTTTTAAAAAATATCCTGATTCTGACACTTAGACACAAATGCTCTTGGATGAAACCTGGCCATTGGGGCACAAACCCCTGAAGCTCTCACTGACTCTTGTCGGTGAGATTTGCCAAGATTTCCCTCTGTTACTAATGTAGCCTAAAGTCATATCTTTAAGTCAGCTTTTAAAAAATTAAGCAAAAGGCTAGCCTAAAGAACATAGGCAAACAGAGGTCAGACTTATCCTTTCGGCAGGCTGAGAAATCTCCATTTGGTTGTGGAAGCAGGCTTAATGAAAAGATAGCCATTAATTAAATAAACCCGACATTGCAGTTTGGCCAGAGGAAGCAATATAGGCACCAGCACACTAGCCAACTTTTAGACCTTACTAGGACAGAATTACACATGTTCTAATGACTTGTTTTGGTTGAACCTATGATAGGCACTTCCTGAGAAAGAATTTCAGAGTCTGTGCCCCTGAACCATCAATTTCATCCTGCTTTTTGGCTTTATCTAGGAGCCTGAAGTTTACTGTAACATCTTGGTTGCATCCTACTCTTCCACAGTAACATGAGGAAAGAAAGAACTATCCCAATCTCTAGGTTTTAGGAGATAAATAACATAGAACAGTCTCTTGGCTCTTTCTTTAAATAACTTTTCTTCCTGGCTCCAACTCCAATCCCATCCCCTCAATGCCTGCCCATGGAAGTCAGGACCACGTCACTCTGGGTCCTGTCTTCTGTCCACTACCCTCTTCAAGGTATACATGGATACTATGAAAAGCTTTGAATGCTGTTCTTTTTCTATTATCTCATCCGTAGCACAGCTGTGATATCTCATTGGACTCTGGCCTAATGGTTTTTATGGAGTCAGATAATTATTCACGGGACTTATCTTCATTGAACACATGCTGGGGAGAAAAATAATAGCAGGATACAGGAAACATTATCTGCTTCAGATTCAAAAATTGGCTTCCAACTATTTGATTCTGGTTCATGTTATGAAAGAGGAATAAATAGTTTGCTTTCTGTGGCTATTAATGCTTTTGCTGAACCCTATCCCATAACTTAACAATCATACATCAGAAAAAGCAGGTATTTCATGCTACTTATGGGTGATGGGAACCATCTATTAATATACTGCATCTGTTGGTCCTTATTGAGACCAATGGCACCTATTTCTGCCATAATATTGAGGGAAGAGAGTACAGTCTATATCTGAGTTAAGTGTTCTGGTTCCAGTGACCTCTATGAAAACATAAGGATGTTACCTAGACGGAGAGACACACACACCAACCTATTGATGCTCCCAAAAAGTACTTTAACAGGTTTTGTTAACACTGGGTAGCCTGAATCTAAAGCCATAAAGAGAAGCAAGATTGTCTGACAGAGGAGGAAACCAGGAAAGATTTCTAAGCAGGTCAGATCTTGTATGTTGTAAAAATAAGGACACTATACACTCAGCAGCTGTCATACATACTCTGAGTACTAAGGCGATGTTTACAGAGAAACAACTGAGAGGTCTAGGAGGAGGGGAACTCTAGGCAAAGTTGAGAGTGATGGTGGTGAGGAGAGATAAGGTAAGACGGGACCAAAAGCAAATCTTGGCTGAAGCATAACCTTGTCTGACCTTGAATTTTGAGGAAATCAAATGACCTTAGGAAGGAGTAGACATTGTTCAAATAAATTACGTGAAATTTGTATTTACAGTTTTTTAAAAAGTCAAATAATCTTAAAAACAGCAAATATCTTTCACCCAATCTACCTTAAGTTTTGATTCATCCTTCTCACATGGAACAGTGAACTATCTATCAGCCTATAAACTACCTGCACGTGGTCACTTGTTCTATTGGTCACTGCAAAAACTGTAAATGTTGGGGAACAAATTCCATGAGATGGCCATGGCTTATTTCCAAGTTTGGTCACTTTACACCCTTGTAAATTACATCATGTTTCAATTCAATCCCAAAAACAAAGACAAAAAATTACCCAGTCATATACTTATGTTACAATAGCTTTCTTCCTTAGGTTGTAGTGAAGAAAAGATGAAAACACTTTAGCCAAAATAAAAAAATAAAACTAGTTATTTTACCACCTGATCTATGAGTAAAGAATCAAGTACGTTGAAAATCCCTCCGTTTGAAGGAATGCTTTTCAGATAGTGGGTAAAACTAATTTGTTTTGCAGCCTTCACCTTGTACTGGATATTCAAACGTATTACCTAGTTAATTAAATCTCTTCATAATATGATAATGCTTGTTTGCACACTGACTCCAAACAGCAGTCACGTATGAAGTTTGTCATAACCAAATGGATTACAGAACACAGAAAAGCAAAATTTCTAATAATCTCAATTTTTCTAAATCAAAGAATGCCTCTCCATGTTTTCTAAGAATGGAAACAAAAGAAAAGGTTGAATTTCACCCCAAAATTGGGAAGTCAGTTACACAAGCCCTATCCATACAGATATACACAGTCTTAAAAATGAGACTTTTAAGATATCTTTTGAGTTATCCCAGAAGACACAAACTTCCTGCTCACTATGCCCACCTAGAGGACCTCAAAGAGGAAGAAATAGCGAGATAAAAAGTCCTTTCTATGGAGGTAGGAAGGAGGAAGCAGCATTTACAATAAAAATGCACAATGGTTTCAGGTGTTAAATTCCTCCTTGATCCTCATATCACAATACAAATCTGAGCTTTTGCTCCATTTTAAATTACTTCAGGCAGTGCCTACCATCCTGGAGTGTGACTGTAGCCTTTACAAATTGTTTGCTATAATTTTATCCATCTTTATTTTATCTTTTTATTTTCCCTCTCCTCCCTGCCCACCTTAATTCTCAATTCCAGTTTTGTAGAACATACTTTAGGAAAAGTGGATTTTGAGAGTAAAGAAGAAAGGAAAGAAGGAAGGAAAGAAGGGAAAGAGACAGAAAAAGAAAGAAAAAGAAGAAAGAAGAAAAAAGAAAAAAGAGAAAGAATTTTCTTGCTCACTTATATATATACAGGATATTTTGTTTTGCCAGCAGTTTATCCTCCAAAGGAGTGTGTCTTGCTTATTATATAATTCAGTATATTTTATTCAACAGAACGTTTTTTATTCATTTTCTATGTAATCTAAAAACCTGTCAAAAACATAGAATTTGAAAGTATTTCGAATGCAGAAAAAAATCACCGCATTCTGATGTAGTGACATTGCTATTTAAAAATGAAAATCAATCTCATTAAAAATGAAGTGAAAGATAATAATTTTGGATTGATAAGTGACAATTAAATAAGTTTTAAACTACTGTTTTTATTATTTGAAAATTTTAATTGTAAGATTTGTTTTTAAATATTTGAGATGCAACTCCAATCTTTCTGAATTTGCGATTTTTAAAAATTGAAATAGTTTTTGCAATGTTTAATTTGTGTAAAAAAGCACTAAAAGATAAAAATAAGCAGGAGATGGGGGTAGGAAGATAAAACAGAACAACACAGTTGTGTCTGGATTTGCATTGAGTCTCTGTTGCAATTTCTTTTAAAAAGGAAACTAAAATATAGAGATTCTCAATCCGGTTTAGCATACATAGGAGTTTCTCCCTAAAATATACCCGTCTCTCTTAATTTTGTATGTCTTCAACATAACATTCATTAAATTTTATTCTGAAACTGAGTCTTAAAAACTGAAATACTTTTAAAGAGAGATGTTTCTAGCTTAAATATTTCATCATATAGTAAGATTCCTGCTGAGAGCTCATAATAAGAAATATGAAACTAGTTACTCTGGACTTGGATTTTGATGTGCTGAAGTATCTGCTGGTATTTCTTCAAGTCATAGATGCATAGTAAGTTTTCTACTTTTTTCTTCTTTTTTTTTAATTGGTGGGCCTGCATATGAGGTTGGTGCTTCTTGAAATGGCTGGTTAAAAGATTTCCAGATGAAAGTTTACAAAGGGAGTAGTTCAGTTTTATAGAATATGGTTTTGGGTACATTTGCGATGGTGCTTTTTATAGTATGTGATTGCTGTGTGACAATGTCTTTGTGAAGTCAATGGAGATTTCACATTTGGAAAACAAACCTTTGTGTAGTATCTTGTCATTACTAATTGAAGTGTAATTTTGTCAAATCTAACTTGTTCATGTTTTCATTTTCATTCATTCTGTTTCTCCTTACCCACAGTATCCATCTATAGGACTGGTGTGTTTAAGACTAGAGAAGTTGCAGGGGTTTTTTTGGTTTGTTTTTGTTTTGTTTTGTTTTGAGATGGAGTTTCACTCTTGTTGCCCAGGCTGGAGTGCAATGGCGCCATCTTGGCTTACTACAACCTCCACCTCCCAGGTTCAAGTGATTCTCCTGCCTCAGCCTCCTCAGTAGCTGGAATTTACAGGCATGAGCCACCATGCCCACCTAATTTTTTTTTGTATTTTTAGTAGAGATGGGGTTTCTCCGTGTTGGTCAGGCTGGTCTCGAACTCCCAACCTCAGGTGATATGCCCACCTCGGCCTCCCAAAGTGCTGGGATTACAAGCATGAGCCACTGCGCCGGCAGTTGCAGCATTTTTATTTGTTTGTTTGTTTTGGGGGGGGGCGTTATTTGTTTGTTTTTACTGAACAATTCTGGATTTACTGAAGAGAAGGGATCTGAAAGCACTAATTACAAGTTTTGATATAACGTGTTTGAAAGTCTGTGCCTCCAATATTTGTAGTATGTCCTTTTTCTGAAGAAAGTTATGTAACTAAGTCACAAAGCTGGCGTGTGTGTGTGTGTGGTGTGTTTGTGTGTGTGTTCAAGTTACCACTTCATTTGCCTAGGCAAATGAAAATTTAAAAAATAATCAACTTGTGTTTTGTACCTTATA
This sequence comes from Pan troglodytes, assembly GCF_028858775.2. NCBI lineage: Eukaryota > Metazoa > Chordata > Mammalia > Primates > Hominidae > Pan > Pan troglodytes. The sequence continues at coordinate 71,553,530 of NC_072402.2, forward strand.
ATAAGCTTATAGTGGACGAAAAGCAAAATATTCATCTGAATTACTTTTGAGGAAAAAAATTAAACTATAGGAAGCTTTGGCTGCAACTCATGAATAACCTAGAAATCATTATCCATAACTGGATAATAAGTAGATAAATTGAATAAAATAATTCTTTCTCCTCAGAGGTGTTTAGATTTCCAGCTGGGAGTGGTTTGTTCTCTACAGGACATTTGGAAATGTGTGGGGACAGCCCAGGCTTTTAGTGGGTTCAGGCCAGACATGCCAAATAATCCTCAATTTCTGTGAGACATTCTGGTTTAAGGAAGAACTGACGCATCATAATGCCAATAGCACCCCTATTGAAAGCTGAAAGCTGACGGTGTCCCTATTCTTAATAGGTACGACATTTGGGAGATATTAGGAAAACATAATGGATAATTTTATTCTTTTTAAGTGCAGCCTCAGGCCAATAAAATGAACTAATTAGGAAACAGAAACCTCTTCCTAAAATTAGAGTTAAGGCCCACTTATAAGCAATTGGTAATTTAAATTCTCAATATTTATGCCAAGGGGTTTATTGATTTTTTTAAGGTGGTAATGTGCTGAAAACAGTTTAAGTCTTGTTGTAGGAAAATAGTGCCATTACCTCAGAAAACAAGAGATTTTTTTTTTTTTTTTGGTAATTTCAGGGGCTGAAAATTGGGACAACTATGCAGTTTTTAATGGCATTGGACTGACCTGAAAAATAGAATTTAAAATTGAAATTAACATTTGTCAAGAGCCTGGACATCATTGCTTATATTAACAATGGAATAAAATACAAGAGATTCTAGAAACCCATATACATTCACCAAGGAATGCAAAGTAAAATAAGCCACGTATTTAGTTCACACGTTGCCAGCTATTTTTACTCTTTGTTTCCCCATTAAGAAGAACTAAGGTTAGATTTATATCTTTTTTATAATTTCATCAAACATTTGATTTAATCATTTTGAATTTGAATAAGTAAATGTTTTCAAGTACATTAGAGCAAAATCCCCTAAAGGCAACACCAATTTATTACATTCTCTTTTTTAAAGCTTTTAAAATGAAACTTCTCATCTGTGACAGTGACCCAGACTCCAGTTCATTATTAGTGAACTTAAAACCCATAAACATGTTAGTTGATCTCACTGTATATGTGATATGGTTTGGTTCTGTGTCCCCACCCAAATCTCACCTTGAATTGTAATCCTCATAATCCCCACATGTCAAGGGTGGGACCAGATGAAGGTAATTGGATCATGGGGTGGGTCCCCAATGCTGTTCTCATGACAATAAGTGAATCTCATGAGATCTGATGCTTCTATAAGTGTCTGGCATTTCCCCTGCTTGCACTCATTCTCTCTCCTGCCACTCTGTGAAGAGTTGCTTTCCACCATGATTGTTAATTTTCCTAAGGTCTCCCCAGCTATGTGATACTGTGATTCAATTAAACCTCTTTTCCTTATAAATTACCCAGTCTCAGGTATTTCTTCATAGCAGCGTGAGAATGGGCTAATACAGTACGTATAGATGTGGTTACTTTCATTCAACAGGTCTTTCCCTCTAAGACCTGTTCAATATAAGTAAATTCTTTGAAGCTTTCAAAAATATTTTTTGGACTCAAACAGCATCAAAACACTTAAATGACTGGGTTCCAAGATCTGACATTTAGAAAAGGGCATGTCTGCCTTCCAGTTTGAAACTTTTTCTGTTAACATATAACCTTCCTATTTTCATTTAAATGTGGTTATCTCATATTTCAGCTAATAAAATCATTAAACCAAATCATGAAATTACTACAGTGTAGATACTTCAGCCAAAAATAAAAACAAAAAACAATTGAATAAGTGTCAGAATCCTTCTTCACTTCATATAGAATAAAGAAGCTTATAAAATTTGACTTCACAAGTCACCTTTGGATTTTCAGATCTGTACAGCAATGCAATAATAATGACTTTCAAATGTGTTTTATGTTTCCTTTCCTCATAATACATTAACAAGAGGTTTAAGTCAACATTTAGATAATACCAAGACTATGTTATTATAGAATAATAAGAAAAATTAAAGCAATTTAATTTTTGCTTGTGAAGACCATGCCTGGTGGGTTTTTTCTTTGTTGTTGTTTTTAAGTCATAAAAAGTAAAGTTTTATGATTGGGTAGAAAAAAATGAGTTAATTATGTAAAAAGATTTTTTTCTATGTGAAATTTTAAATTTGATTTAAAAAATTTATGCTGATGGTTGTTAAGCTTATTTCTTTCTTTTAAATAAATAATATCAAATACATACATGTAGGTGGGAACAATCCAGAAAAGCAAGAAAATTTGATAATTAGCCAAAAAAATAAAAAGGGAAATATGTCGGTGGAATCTTCCTAATTCAGCATGAGGGGGCTGGGAGGTCGTATATATGTCAGCCTTAGATGGGAGAATAGACTGTTAACAACAGGGAGGGCAGAGTATGTGCCTACAAAAGCAGGTAGGTGAGTAGATGTGATATAGTTGTTTGTGGCTTTCTATTCCGATGGCTTCTACTTTCATAATGGTAACCCTTCCTTAAAGCTAAAGAAGCCTGAAGCCTACTCCCAAACACTTTATTCATCAAGTGCAATAACCATTCAACCCAGCAGTCCTATTGCTGGGTATGTACTCCCAAAAAATAAGTCATTCTACCAGAAAGATACATGTATTCATATGTTCATCACAGCACTATTCACAATAGCAAGACATGGGATCTATCTAAATGCCCATTAACAGTGTACTGGATAAAGAAAATGTGGTATACATATACCACGGAAAGGTATGCAGCCATGAAAAAATGAAATAATGTCCTTGGCAGCAACATGAATGCAGCTGGAGGTCATTATCCTAAGTGAATTAATGCAGGAACAGAAAACCAAATACTACATGTTTTGATTTATAAGTGGGAGCTAAACATTGCTTACACGTGGACACAAAGATGGGAACAATAGACACCAGGGCCTACTTGAGCAAGGAGGGTGGGAGGAGTGTAAAGGTCAAAAAACTACCTATGCTTACTACCTGGGTGACAAAATCATCTGTACACCGAACCCCCGTGAAATGCAATTTACCGTTGTAACAAACCTGAACATGTAATCCCTGAACCTAAAATAAAAGTTGAAAAATAATAAATAAATAAATAAAACTTGGAAGTACTCTCTGTAGTATTTTTAGTGTAAACAAAGATGAAAGCCTCATCCAAACTGCAGAAAGCCTACCTCATTCAGAAAACAAAACACACCTCATTGGACTTGGGGATGGAAAGTGGGTATGGGAACCTCCCACTGATATTGCACCATGAGGCAATTGTTCCTTTACCCATTTGTAAAATGTGTTCCCTTTTATCAAGGAGCTGGCTGGCCTTCAATCTCTCTAAAAAGAGACTCAATCTGCTCATAAGGTACAGATATTCCAGAAAAAAAGAAGGTTGGCTTGGAATACGGTGCAGTTGGCAACATTATTGAGGTCATTAGAGGCAGGATATCGTAACACAAAACCAGGCAAGCTTTATGCCAGAGAACTTATATCCAACATTGAGAAACCCCTGTGTGATACAAAGATTAGCTGTCATCAAACCACAAAATTCTCTCAGCAGTGGGGCCCTCTGATTTCAGTAACTGAAAAGGTGACGTTAAGGGAAGCTTAGCAGTCCGGGTGGTGCAGTCCAGCCTGAGGCCTGTAGAATCTAAGACTCTTAACCCCAAATTACATCTAACATGACATTTGCTCTCACTGCACAGCAACCTCATGATACTAACTTGTCAAAAGTTGGGAATGTAACCCCATACTTCCTTTCTGTTAGCACATCTCCACTCACAGATGCTTAGACATCTTTTCACAATGATTTTGCCTTACCTGGGAACTACTCCCTCTGTAGAGGCTGAACTATAAAAATAGGCTCTTTACAGTAATATAATCTCTTTATTGGACCACAGGTCAACTCCTGACCAAGCTGGCCACTCATATTCCCTTCTCTGTGAATTAAGAATTGGAACTGCCAATTTGTTTTTACTTTTGACAGACCTATAGCACGTAAATTCAGTTGTGAAACATTGTCTTCCCTTCATAGACTACAAACATCGAAAGCCAATCAGGGCAGGTACAAGAATGCATATTGTAGGCAGAGAGAAGTGGAGATATGTTCAGGCTTCACAGTTTCCTATTTCCTGATTAGAGTCCCTTCCCAAGGCTTGGCTTCATGACTGTCATTGATTCCATAAGACACACTTGTACTACTATATATATTTCCTATAAGTAAGCCCTTGTCTCCGTTACTTGCAGCCCAAAGAGTCCAATTTCCCTTCTACCAAGAATATGAAAGAATGAAAGTGGATCTTGTGTAACCATGTTAAGACTCTTATCTTTTTTTTTTTTTTTAACGGAATCTCACTCTGTCTCCCAGGCTGGAGTGCAGTTGGACGATCTCAGCTCACTGCGGCCGCCACCTCCCAGGTTTAAGCAATTCCCATGCCTCAGTCTCCCAAGTAGCTGGGATTACAGGCACCCACCACCATGCCCGCCTAATTTTTGTATTTTTAGTAGAGACAGGGTTTCACCATGTTGGTCAGGCTGGTCTTGAACTCCTGCCTCAAGTGATCTGCCCACCTCGGCCTCCCAAAGTGCTGGAATTACAGAGATGAACCACCATGCCTGGCTAAGACTCTTATCCTTTTTTAAAGTTAATTTCTAGTTGGCCCCTCAAAGCATTTGTTCTCTGGGAAGTTGATGTGGATGACCAGGAATCAGACATGAGCACCTATGCATTATACTCTGGGTCTTCACCAATTTCTTGCAAAATTTAAAGTGACACAATCCCTCTATACCTGTCTACTCATTTGCAGAATTATCTAGGAGACTAAAACGCTTTCACTGAGATCCATAGTAGCAGAAGTCACATAAACTCTTGCAGGACTAGTCACTGTGTGCTTCCTCTAAATCTTGCTTTCTGGATTGCAACTGTTCTTCAGTTAAAATTTTATAAAGATAAAATGTTGTCAATTTGATTAAAGTCTATTCCAACACTGTATTATGATTTCCTTTCTATAGGGATCACTTAACATTTACATTGAGCTGAAATACACAGTGGTAATCTCTGATCTATCAGATAATAATTAGAATAATTGTGAAGGTTCTGTAAAGGGAGTTATCAAGGTTCTCTTCACTCTCCACTTGGTAGCTATATAATGAGGCTGGTGATATAATCTATAAGTAATATTTTAATTAAACCTAAGAAATGGAGGCTATACATGTAGGTACTTCTGTAGAAACTCTATTTTACTAGCTAAGGAGAAGACAAAAATTATAAAACTATTCTTTCTCTTTCTTTTTTTGAGATGGAGTCTTGCTCTGTTGCCCAGGCTGGAGTACAGTGGTGCAGTCTCGGCTCACTGCAAGCTCCACCTCCTGGGTTCACGCCATTCTCCTGCCTCAGCCTCCCAAGTAGTTGGGACTACAGGCGCCCATCACCACACCCGGCTAATTTAATTTTTTGTATTTTTAGTAGAGATGGGGTTTCACCGTGTTAGCCAGGATGGTCTCGATCTCTTGACCTCGTGATCCGCCCACCTCGGCCTCCCAAAGTGCTGGGATTATAGGTGTGAGCCACCATGCCTGGCCAAAACTATTCTTTCTTTTCTATGTAATAATTGTTTCCTATATATATTGAAGTCAGGAACTTACTTTTATATATAAGTTATTCCTAGAAACATGTACTATTAATAAATAAGGCCAACTGTGTGAAATTTGCCCATATTTGCAACTTTTAAGGTTGGGATCTATACTTAGAGAACTTGGAATGTTATAAAATCCCAAATTACACATTGCCTTTTGGGCATAATTATCAAAATATTTTTTCACTGTTGCATACAATGTATTTTTTACAACTCAAAAACACCTTTAGGAAGCACTATCAATTTAATTACAGCTTTGGAGAAATTACAATAAAAATACCATATTTTTAAAAAACACTTTCTTTATTGTTGATGTTGATATAAACAATAGCACATATTATCCGTACAATTACATTCCACTCTGGATCAAGAAAGCGTAACAAGGACAATCCAAAATAACCTAAAAACAAGCTAAATAAAACAATGGTTTTTCAGCCATTGGACCCTACACTCTATAGAGCAGTGATTCCTGGGAGAGAGAAAACAAATTAGGTGGGTCCTACAATTGCCCTAGTTTACAGCCTTGATAAAAGTTTTTAGGCCTCAAGAAAAGGAGGAAAATCCCAAGTGGAGCCTGGGAGTCTCCCAGAGTTAAGAAAACAGACTTGGGACTGTAAGGATGTACAGCCAACTAGAGTTCACAGGGCAGGGTAACAAAAAGGAGAGAGCTACACAGAGAGAGATTTATGAGATAAAAATTTGGTGAGGGCCCTCCTCCAACCTTTGGGTGAGTATCAGTCAGCTCACAGGTATGAGGAAACCACCTGAGGCCCAGCAAAGAACCACCCAAGAGGTTGGATTACAGGTGAAAACCACAGAGCTCAAACAAGGTTGGAGATGTTTATATTCCTACCAGCCAGAAAGGAAAAATCCCATGCATAACATAAATGGAGAAAAGTATACCAAGGGACTTCATAATCAAATGCTTAAAACAATTACATGTCATTCTTAACATATAATTAGATTTCAATTCAAGCCCATGCCTTCTTCCCCTCTTCAAAAATATTTGAAGAAGTTTATTCTGAGCCAAATATGACTCAAATATGACTGACCATGGCCTGGAACACAGCCTCAAGAAGTCCTTAGAACATGTGCCCAAGGTGGTTGAGTTACAGCTTGGTTTTACACATTTTAAGGAGACAAAAGTTACAGGCAAAGACATAAATCAATAAATATGAGGTATATATTGGTTCAGCCCACTCACATGCCAACGGTGGAGTCAAAGATTTTCTGATTGGCAATTGGTTGAAAAAGTTAAGATAAGGGGGGCTGTGGAAGCCAAGGTTCTTGTTATGTAGATGAAGCCTCCAGGTAGCAAGCTTCAGAAAGAATAGATGGTAAATGTCTCTTATCAGAACTTAAAAGGTATCAAACTCTTAAATTTCCCCTGAATCAGGAAAAGACCTGGAAAAGGAAGGAGACTCTCTACAGAAGGTAAAATTCTCCCAAAAGAGATGGCTTTGCAGGGCCATTTCAAAATACATCAAAGAATTACATTTTGAGGTAAAATATTTTTCTTTTCTTCAGGACCTGCTATCTGTCATTAGATGCTATCTATATCAGAGTCAGGTTGGAGTTGGGTATCTCACTGCTACAAAGAGTCTGTCTTGTAGGTCTTACGGTCTCTATTTTAATGTTAGTGCTGGTCAGTTTTGCCTCAACTCCAAAGGGAGAGGTATAATGAGGCATAACTGACCTCCCCTCCCAACAAGGCCTGAACTAATTTTTCTTTGAGATCCTCTTGGCCAAGGAGGGGGGCCATCCATGCAGACTGGTGGAAGGCTAAGAATTTAATTTTTGGCTTACATCTTGTTTCCAGAATCTCTACCAGCCAAATGAGGTTAACATATTTCTTTGAATACACAACGCTCATGCTTTCCAATGCTTTAGGAATGTCTATTTATATTAGTTAAAATAGGGCCAAGTTTGAAAGTGAATCACAGAATATTTGCAAACCACCTTTAAATGGTCTTAGGTATCTGAATTTGCATATTACCTTAACAAATCTGTGTACACACATGTGGCCCAAGCATCTAGAAAAGATAGCCACGCTATAAAATCTTTTGCCATAAGGTTTACTTAGGATATGGATTTAGCTTCTTGCCTCTCTCCTTGAGTTTCATGCATTTACAGCCCCTTTATTTCCCAACCTTATCTTTTCCCTTAGCAGAGACTTTACTTGCTTTTTGCTTCATGTTTCTAACCACAGATAAAATTTGCATTTCCCATATACCCAGCCTTGATGCAGAGACTCCAGCACAGTAAAATCCCTGAACTACCTAGTATCCCAGAATGAAAGGAAGGCACACGCAGCCTAGTCTGTCCTACATTGCAGCTTCAAGAAGAGCATTTGCAAAAATATATTTTGTATTTGCCTAGCGTTTGTCATTGTTTTAGCTCTCTAGCATCAGAACCCTTTTCTTAACTTGGGAGAAACTTCTTAGTGTAAGCATAAAGCTGAAAATTCGAAGACCTAGATCCTTGACCTAAGATTCAGCTGTTCCAAACTTTTCTTCTAGGGCAAGGGACACAAAGAGGAGGATATCAGGAAGAATTCCCTTTGGTCATGACTACAGGGTTGGTGGCAACAAGATCAAGTTTTCAAGGACAATATGCCTGCCACACTAATAACAGCAATAGCATTCAATGTCTAGTGCCAGTGGTGCCAGTGATCCAACCTATTGCATCTAGTACTTGGTAGAAAAAAATATATATATATATGGTTCTGGGATGATTTGGGGTACAATTTCAGTCTGCCCCTATCCAGATTTTTCAGCCTGCTTGTTGTTTATTTGGACTACTCAACCTTTTCTTAAATAAGTTCCTTTTGGCCTGAATCAGCTGTTGTCAATTTATTTAAGAACTTGCATGTAAACCTGATTCAATGCATAATAACTAAAATACTTATGCCAGAGGCAGGAGAATAATATGTAAGATGAACCTAGAGTTTCAATTCAAAACTCAGAGATTCTAAATTTGATTATAGTTCTCCGCACTCAAGATGGGTGATTTGTGGCCAGTAATAAATCATCTCTGAGCTTCAAGGTCTTCAGATATAAAGTAGAGAAAATAATCTGATCGAACGATTGACAAAAAAAGTAATGTGTCAAATTATTTTCTTTATACCAAATTAAGATCTTGAAAGGCTTTAAACATACAATCTTTACACATTACACTAAAATTATTTCTGGGAAGGTGACATCTCTTTCCTACTAAATAATAAACCACTATATTAGTCAGCTTCTGAGGTAGCAAGAAACAACTACACAATCTCAGTGGCTTACAATAGCAAATATTTGTTCCTTGCTCACAAGTCTGAAGGTTTACTGTGGCTTACCTGGGCTCACCTGGGGTCATCTGGGCTCAAGCTTGGGTATACTCTATGTGATCTCATTCTGGGTCCCAGCTAGAGGACCAGTGGCTCTCGGGGGCCACTTTATATAGTGTGTATAGTGGATAATAGGAATGCAAGAAGCCAAATCAAACTCTGCCAGGACATTTAAATCCTGCTCAGATATGATGTACTTCAGGTCAGTTCACATTCCATTGACTAGGCCCAACATGAATGGGACAGAGAAGATAGAGACAATAACTTTCATTTTTTTCATCCCAGGGTCTAAAATATAACTGGGTACAAATTAAGTTTAAAGGACATTTGTGGAGTGGAATCATTAATTCTAGGACCACAGGTAGACAACAGCTCTAAAAACGTTCTTAGAAATCATCTAACCCATGCCGGTAATTTTAAAGGATGGAAAGCTGAGACCCACAAGGTTATGTGACATATGCAAATTCCGCAGAGTTTGATGCCACTATTGGGTAACATAACTTCAAGTTTCTCCTCAAGCCTAGGGTGAGAGTGGAGGTGGAATTTTCCATTCTGGAATATATAGTCTAGTCTGTTAAATAGGGTGTGACGCTGAAAAGCCAGAGCCACATATTAAATTCCCCCGATACCATTAACTATGGATAATTTGTCCCTAGTTAAAAGCTGTTGACCACAAGGTGGGAAGGAATTGACTCTGTGCATGCAGCTGAAAAGTCCAAATCTAAACCCACCTAAAGAATTTGGAGCATATAATTATCTCCATTTAAGAAGATAGTACATTATTTATGAAAAGCTGTCCATCCATGTTTTCCTTTCTTCTTTCTTTTTCTTTTTTTAAACATGACTCTTTGAAACACATTTTTGTCAGTTTTCTTACGAGTACTCCTGTAAGTTAGTCTTTCTGTCCATAGTATGGATTAGATCTGAAATGAGCCTATTTGCTCTGAGAACTCAAAGTTAATGAGGAATAATCAATATCTATGGCTTTATTCAGTTCTGACTCCTGGCTTTCAGATAAAATACACTTTTTACCCACATGTAGAATTTCAGCTCATCAGCAAGGGAGAGCTCAAATAAAGCCGAAGGTATGATAGATTGAGCTGTGAAAACAATTTAGCCAATATTCAAAACACATCTGGCTAATCCCTAACATTAATTTCTCTTATGCTTTGCTGAAGGTTATAGCAGAAAGATTATGGATGAAAGAAAATCTCCTCTGTGGCTCTCAAAATTAGAGCTTTAAAATTAAAGTTGATTTACTACATCAAAGTAAAGTAGAGGTTGGATATCTATAGGAGCAAATACAAATATAATAGTTCTACTATCATTTTCAGTATTTACAAGCATTTAAATTGTTATTATTTTAACTATTGGGAAAAAAAGAAATACTCAGGTATTATTGTTATGTTTTTAAAAACTTGAACTGACTTTTTTTAATGTAATTTCAACTTGTATTTTAGATTCAGGGAAAGCATGTGCAGTTTTGTTACCTGGGTAAGGGGTACCATTGATCCCCTCACCCAAGTACTGAGCATGGTACCAATAGTTAGTTTTTCAACCCTTGTCCTGTTACTTCTGTCTCCCTTCTAGTAGTCCCCAGTGTCTATTGTTTCCATCTTTATGTACATAAGTACCCAATGATTAGCTACTACTTAGAAGTGAGAATATACAGTATTCAGTTTTCTATTTCTGCATTAAACTTCTTAGAATAATGACCTCTAGCTGTATCTATGTTGCTGAAAAGAACATGATTTTGTTCTTTTTTATGACTATATAGTATTCCACAGTGTATATATACCAATCCACCATTGATGACCACCTAGATTCATTCCATATCTTTGCTATTGTGAAGAGCACTGCAACAAACATGTGAGTACATGTGTCTTTTTAGTAGAATGATTTATCTTCTTTGGCTATATACCCAGTAATGGGATTGCTGGGTAATGGTAGTTCTGTTTTGAGTTCTTTGAGAAATCTCCAAACTGCTTTCCACTGTGGCTGAACTACTTACATTCCCACCAGTAGTGTATAAGCATCCATTTTCCCCACGGCTTATCCAGCATCTGTTGGTTTTTGACTTTTTAATAGTAGCCATTTTGACTGGTGTGAGATGTTATCTCATTGTGGTTTTGATTTGCATTTGTCTGATCATTAGTGATGTGGAATGTTTGTTCATAAGTTTGTTGGCCACTTGCATGTCTTCTTTTCAGAAGTGTCTGTTCATGTTTTTGCCCATTTCTTAATGAGGTTGTTTGTTCTTTGCTCCTTCAATTGTTTAAGTTCTTAATGGATTCTGGATATTACACCTTTGTCAGATGCATAGCTTGCAAATATTTGCTCCCATTCTGTAGATTATCTGGTTACTCTGTTGATAGCTTCTTTTGCTGTGCAGAAGCTCTTTAGTTTAATTAAGTCCCACTTGTCAATTTTTGTTTCTGTTGCAATTGCTTTTGAGGGCTTAATCATAAATTCTTTCCCAAGGCTGATGTCCAGAATGGTATTTCCTAGGTTTTCTTCTAGGATTCTCATAGTTTTGAGTTGTTACATTTAAAATTTTAAGCTAACTTGAGTTAATTTTTGTATATGGTGAAAGATACAGGTCCAGTTTCATTATTCTGCACGTGCTAGCCAGCTATCTCAGCATCATTTATTGAATAGGGAGTCCTTCCCTCATTGCTTATTTTTGTCAACATTGTTGAAGATTAAATGGCTATAGGCATACAAGCTGGGTTCTCTGTTCTGTTCCATTGGTCTATGTGTCTGTTTTGTACCAGTATCATGCTTTTCTGGTTACTATAGGTTTATAGTATAATCTGAAGTTGGGTAATATAATACCTCCAGCTTTGTTCTTTTTGCTTATTCTCGCTCTTTTTTGGTTTGAATATATGAGGATAAAATATTTGTACATTTGTTTGTGTCTTTGATTTCTTTCAGCAGTATTTTGTTTTCACTTGTACAAGTTTTCCTTGTAGAGATCTTTCACTTTCTTGGTTAGATATATTGCTTTTTTTTTTTTTTTTTTTTTCTGAGATGAAGTCTCACTCTGTCACCCAGGCTGGAGTGCAGTGGCACGATCTCGGCTCACTGCAGGCTCCATCTCCCGGGTTCATGCCATTCTCCTGCCTCAGCCTCCTGAGTAGCTGGGACTACAGGCGCCCACCACCATGCCCAGCTAATTTTTTTCTATTTTTATTAGAGACGGGGTTTCACCATGTCAGCCAGGATGGCCTTGATCTCCTGACCTCATGATCCACCCAAATTGGTTAGGTATATTTCTAAATATTTTATTTTATTTTTACTTTTCTGTGGCTATTGTAAATTAGATTGCATTCTTGATTTGGTCCTCAGCTTGAACATTATTAATGTATAGTAATGTTATTTATTTTTGTACATTGGTTTTGTACCCTAAAATTTTACTGACGTCATTCCAGGAGACTTTTGGGGGAGGCATTAGGGTTTTCTAGATATAGGATCATATTGTCAATTAGGAGAGATAGTTTGACTTCTTCTTTTCCTATTTGGATGCCTTTTATTTATTTTTTTTCCTTTGCCTGATTGCTCTGGCTAGGACTTCCTTGAATTGGCTTATTTAGAGAGGTAGAATCAGCATAAACATAGCATAATCTAGGCCTAATACTGTGCCCAGTCAGCCTAGTACTTTATATGGCATGTAGGCACAAGGAAAGACAGGTTTTCTCACATTTGATCTAAGTAATGATCAGAGTAAATATCTAACCAAAATTTTTATTATTAATACTTAACTGATATCTGTCATTATTGCACAGATTTAACTTTCTGAATCTGATTTTATAACCATATAAATTTATTATATTACTTCTAGAGGTAAATATTTTACTGAATTACTCCCCAGAAGGTAAAGATGTATTGCTCTTATTTATCCCAAATTTTCCTTTTCTAGCTCAAACATACAGTCATCATTTTAGTCCTCATCAAGTAAGTTTGTTTGTCTTGTCCTCTTCTCAATCAAGTAGGAATTGCATTTAGCTGCTGGGAGTAGACATCCAAAAACAACAGTATAAACACATAAGAATGTCTTTTTCTCACAAAGAAACAGCCTAGAGTTAGACTGCCCTGGACTGGTTTATGGGCCCACAGCATCTCAAGGCTTTTTCAAAAACTCCTAGTTAGATGCACCCTGGCCCAATGAGTCACCTAAGACTGAGCTGTCATGCTGATGTAATTAATATTGCTTTAAGTGGTATGACTAATTTTTTTTGCACCTGAAGATTACTTTGGACACTCTCTGCCTGCACATATGGCAGAGAAGCTTTTATCAGATCAGCACTCCCACTAAGAATAATTAGAATAGTTGGATGCAATTTCAAAAACATCTGTGTGAAGGCATCAGTGAGGATGTAAAAGAACAAGATCCTAGAGAGAAGCAAAGTACAGAAATGAGCCTAGCATTTGGCCAGCTTTTAACCTGGAGGCATCTGTTGATTTACAAGCAATGGCCTAGAAACTGAGAGATCTAACAGCAAAGAAGCCAAGAGGCATGGAATCCAAGAGAAACGTAGCACCAAGATACTAAGAGAGTAGCAGACTTTTAGACTGGGACTAAAATTTGGAGTTCATGGCTTGCCGAAAAGGAGGCCCTGGTAAACATCATAGGAGTCAAGTTTAACCTTGTCAAAGACTAATTCTTCAACTCATCTCTACCTTCGAGGGTATTAAGATGATCTACCTCTACTCTAAATGCCCTCCTAAAGGGAAGGAAACCTTCTTCAGAGGGATAATTTCCTATTCATTTTAGGAGGCCAGAATAATTGTGACATCCAAACTAAAATGGCATTACTTTTAAAAAAGGAAAATCATAGGTCAACATCTCTCATGAATAAATATCAAAGCTCCTAAACAAAATATCATCAAGCAAGGATTTTCAGTAGTTTAAAAAGATAATACATGACAACTAACCTGGGTTTACTCCAGGTTTCCAAGTTTTTAATTTCAAGATTTAAAAAAAAAATCAATCAATGTAATTTCCTATATTAATACAATAAAGAGACAATAATACGATTATCTCAACTGATGAAGGAAAAGCATTTGATAGAACTCAATAACTGATTGTGATTTTTTTTGAAAGCCACTTTGCAAATTAAGGTACAGAAATTGAAATGTTAACTAAAAACTTACCCACAGGAAAAAAATATCAAGGTCCAGATGGCTTTACTAGTGAATCTTGTTAAATTTTTTTTTTCTTTTTGCCCAGGCTGGAGTGCAATGGTGCTATCTCAGTTCACTGCAATCTCCACCCATGAGTTCAAGCGATTCTCCTGCCTCAGCCTCCGAAGTAGCTGGGATTACAGGTGTCTGCCACCACGCCCAGCTAATTTTTCATAGAGATGGGGTTTCACCATGTTAGTCAGGCTAGTCACTAACTCCTGACCTCAGGTGATCTGCCCATCTCGGCCTCCCAAAGTGCTGGGATTACAGGCGTGAGCCACCACACATGGCTGTTAAATTTTTAAGGAAGAAAAAAATGCCAATGTTACATGAACTCTTTCAGAAAAGTAGGGAAGGTGGCAAAACTTCACAACTTATTTTATGTGATCAGCATTATTGTGATACCAACATGAGACAAGATACTGCAATAAAAGAAAATCACAGACCACTAAAGAAAATAGATACAAAAATAATTATAAAAAATGTTAACAAATAGAATTCAGCAAAACACAAAAAGGAAAATAAACCATGAGCAAGTGCAATAAATCCTAGGAATGTGAGGTTAGTTTAACATTAAAAAATCAATCAACATGATTCACCATTTTAACTGAAAAAATGAGGACCATACAATCATTTCATTAGATGCAGAGAAAGCATGCAGAAAAATTCATTGCTAATTCATAACTCATTCATGATTTAAAACTCTCAGAAAATTAAGAAGATAAGGTAATATCCTGAATCCTTTCTACATTCACTCATTGAATTTTGTGATATTAACTAAAGTTTAGTATGTAGAAGAGAATCACATTTAAAGGAAAAAAAAAATGTGTTTGACTTTTAATACCTTGGCTTTGAAGTGCTCTTCCCCTGGGGACATCTAAGAACAATTTCCAAGGGGGACAGTGGTTGACAGTTCTGGAGGGTCATAGACACAAGGCATAGATTAGAATTATAAATTTGGGAGCCATGTCTGTGCAGGTAGTTATTGAAGCAATAGTTGCAGATTAGGTTGCATAGAAGCTACATAGCAAGGTATTTATTAGTATGGGCTTTGAAATCTCACTTCTTGAGTTAGACCCAGTCTTTACCATTTGTGAGGTATGATCCTGGGCATGAAATTCAACTTATCACTTTTTCTCTGTATGCCTACCATTATCATACACCTACCAACCATAAAGATGTTATAAGAATTAACAGAATTTTATGTGTAAAATATTTAGAGCATGTCCTGGAACTACTAAACACCATAAAAATTTTAGCTTTTGTTGCTGTTATTGTTGTCTCAAAAGAAAGAAAATGTAATAAAAAGAAGAGAGGAACTTATAATAAGTTATTTGTTTTAGAATGTTCATATTTACAACGTTGCTTTTGCAACTTTATTATAAAACTTTATTTTTCACACATTAAGTTCAAAAGTATCTTTTTCTATAGTTGTGACTCCCTTTTAATATTAGATTGTTTTCTCAAAAGCAGGTCCTGAGTCAAAGAGATAAATGTAGTTTACATGGATGGTGATCCAAGAATTAATGGTATAGAATGGAAGGTGATAAGACTGGGAAAGAAATGAAGGCAATATTGTGTGTTATGACCTTGGTTTTTAGTGTAGGCAAATGTGACTTAATTCCACATTTAGAAGACAATGTAGAACACATCTCAGAGTTACTCCAACTGAGGAAAGAGAAAGTGAGAATATTTTTCTACCAACTCCCCAACTGTCCAAGTTTGAGTGCTACTGTAGCATCATTAACTCTCTGTTATTTCTGGATTGCCTTTTACATATGCTAAGAGTTTCCCCAAGGCTATTAAAAAGCCTTCAGGCAGAGAGTAGCAGAGATTTCATTAAGTAGGCTTTGGTGTGTAGAAGTGAGAGCTAAGGAGATATGACAGACCACCTACAGCTATTGCTACATCCACACTCTGCGAAGGATATACTAAGTAATAACAGTCATGTCTAGCTTAGTAACTAGTCTCATTGTTCCCAAAGAAACTTTATAAATCAAAAAGAACTTTAAAAAAATGTGTAAAGCAGCTAGATTCAAGAAATTCTGCTCAAAAAGCCTAATGGATTATTATGAAGCACTACACAAGCTTAAAGAGCCTAGAATAAAAATTTTTTAACATAACAAATCACTAAGTAAACAATTATTTGAAATGCCTGTAATGGCACAAAATAATAGAAAACAATGTGCTCACAAATCATGAGATATGAGTGTCAACATAAAAATCACACAATAAAAATGTTTAATCGATAATTTATAATGGTATAAATGTGTGGAGGTAAAGTGATGTTATGATTTATGAATACAATGTGAAATAATTAAATCAATCTAGTCAATCAATCTAGTTGACATGTCATCATCTCAAATAGTTAACTTTTTTTGTGATGGGAACATTTCAAACTTAGTCTCTTGGCAATTTTGAAATGTACAATATCCTATTATTCACTATATTCACCAAGCTGTACAATAGAACTCAAAAGAAAAGAAAATTTCTCCCATCTGAGATGTTGCATACTTTATCCATTATCTTCCCATTCCTCCTCCCAACCCCAGCCTCTGCAACCACAATTCTACTCTCTGCTTCTATGAGTTCCATTGTTTTAGGTTCCACATGTAAGTTAAACCACACAGTATTTTTTTTTTTACTGTACTTGGCTTATTTCATTTAGCATAATGTTTTTCAATTCCATTTATGTTGTAAATGATAGAATTTCCTTCTTTTTTAAGGATCAATAGTATTCCATTGAGTATACATACTTTTTTTAATCCATTCATCTGCTGACGTACCATTCTGGAGGTGACAGGAAAGCATAAATGTGGGATTTCTAAGGTTGTTGCAAACATGAGAGAATTGAAAGAAAAATTTTGGCTAGAAATTATTTTGAAATGAAACATAATTTATATAAAGATGTTTGAAAACAATTTCTTAATTAAGAAAACATTCTCCATATAAGTGTGTGCTAACTACAGAGAAATCAAAACTCAGATGTATTCTAAAATGTAACTTTTGCTAGAACTCAGTTGTACCCTGTTTATTCTGTTTTCATACTGCTATAAAGAACTGCCCAAGACTGGGTAATTTATAAAGGAAAGAGGTTTAATTGACTCACAGTTCCACATTGCTGGGGAGGCCTCAGGAAACTTACAATCATGGCAGAAGGCAAAGGAGAGGCAGGCACCTTCTTCACAGGACAGCAGGATGGAGTGAGTACAAGCAGGGAAAATGCCAGACGCTTATAAGATGATCAGATCTCGTGAGACTCACTCACTATCACGAGAACACGATGGGGGAAACCACCCCCATGAGCCAATTACCTCTACCCTTGGTCCCACCCTTGACACATGGGGATTATGGTGATTACAATTCAAGATGAGATTTTGCGTGGGAGGACACAGCCAAACCATATCATACTCCAAAAATGTAACTTTATTTTCTCCAAGTTTTTCTTCCCTTTCTGCTCCTATCCCAATTAATGAGGAAAAAAGTCTTAAACTTTTCAATTAAAATTATTCAAGGTAACTATATAATGAGCTCAAACTTAAGCTCCCTCTTAGGACTATTTTTATCTTGCTATAGGTTTTTTTATTTTATCTTCTCCTTTTCAAGATTCATCCAAATACTCATGGAAGAGGAATGATGGGGACACTTGTCCACCAGCTGTCATTTCACACTGTGCTGGCTGCTATTGTGAATGTTCTGTCCTACCTAAGCACTAAGCATCCTCAAACAATATCCATATTGAACCAGTCTTGCTATCTGGTCTTTTGAAGCTTTATATGTAGTAGCATCCACTTTGAAACCCACATTTCCTATCATACCATCTAGTTAACGTCTCTTCTGTTCCATGAATTTTCTCACAATTTTTTGTCACCCCATATAGCACACTGAGCTTGTGGAAACCACAAGTAGGCTTTATGAAATTTGAAATATTACCCCATATCCTTTCACTTCCTCCAACATTGCTGCTTTCTTGTTCTCCAACCATGTTGCTTGTGGTGCCATTCTGAATTCATGGTTTCTCTGCATGACCCGTAAAGTCTTTAGTCTATGTCCAGGGAATCACAGTTCAATGTACAATATTTTTTGATTCCTCCAAATTTATTTGGATATGTTTTACTATCTCCCAGGAGCTCAACCCTGGTAAAGAGAATGAAGCCAAGATCCAGTGGTGTGCTAGCGCCAGCTTATATAAGCTCGTAAAATTTTATTGTTAGAATCTTCCCACCCACTACCACTGCTGTTATCACTGCCAGAGAGCTGTAGCATGAGCTCCACAGAGCCTGAGAGCCACCTGCCTAGACTGGCTGCCACTGGCAGAACCCCACCCCACCTCCAGCAGCAAGGTTGCCACACACTTGCATACATGCTGAGGATAGCCTGCTGCTGCTGGGGCATGCCAACCAGGGCCTGGGAATTGCCCCACTTTGCCCACCACAGCCTATTCCTATGCATGCCACTGGGGGTCTCAGGACAGGCACACCTGGCCTGGCACCACCACCACTCCTGTGAGCATGCTGTCCAAAGATCTGGGAAGTTGTCCTGCCCTGTAAGTCACCCCAGGGGCACACACATAGCATCAGGGGCTCTAATAACAGCCCAATAATGCCAGTCATCCGAGCACGCAATTTGGAGACCTAAGGACTTCCCTACTGTGCCCACTACACCTTACACCCATGCACACTATGGAGGGGAGACCTAAAGAGAAGCCCACCTCACCTGGTATTCCCCACCTAGCCACTAAGGGACCTGGGGTATCACCCCACCCCATTGGTCACTCTGGGCACATGTGTTCACCACCAGAGGCCCTAACCACAAGCCCAGAAAACCTGCAGATGGCACTCAAGCATGCTGCCTGAAAGCCTGAGGATTGCCTCACCCTGTCCACCACTGCTGGTATCTGTGCAGTCCTCCCAGGGGCCTGAAGATGGGTCAGCCCAGCCTGCTGCCACCACCAACATCAGCATCCACATGTGCCACCTGAGGGTATGGGGAATGGCCCACCTGGCCCATCACAGCCACCATTAATACCAGAGAATGCTGCCTGAAAGCCCAAGAGTTATCCCACCACCCTACTGCCATGGCCCATACTATGCATGCTGCTCAGGGGCCCAAGGACTCACCCATCTGCTTGATCCACAGCTGCTCCTACTGGCACCCAAGCAAGCCACCTGGAGGCTCAAGAATTGGCCTGCCTAAACCTGCTACCACCAATGGCTGTGTACACTGCTCAGGGGTCCAAGAACAGGCATTCTTGGCCCACCAATACCACCTATAGGGCAACAAAACTGGACTGGTGTCCCTGTTTCCAGCAAAACCTCACCAGAGTTTCCACTAACAATGCAGCCTGACAAATGAAGATCCATGGCATAGAAAACTTGTTTAACAAAATAATAGCTAAAAACTTTCTCAAGCCTAGCAAGAGATTTAGAAATCCAGATACAGGAAGCTCAAAGATCCTCCCTAACACATTATAGTCAAACTGTCAAAAGTCAAAGACAAAAAATGAATTCTAAAAACATCAAGAGAAAAGTGTCTAGTCACATATAAGAGAACCCCCACAGACTAACAGCAGATTTCTCAACAGAAACCCTACAGGCCAGGAGAGAATGGGATGATATATACAAAATGATGAAAGGAAAATTGCCAGACAAGGACACTATATCCAGCAAAGTTACCTTTCATAAATGAAAGAGAAATAAAGACTTTCCTAGACAAGCAAAAACTGAGGGAATTTATCACCACTAAACCAGACCTGAAAGATATGCTTCAGGGAGTCCAACACCCAGAAGTGAAAGGAAGATATCTGCTATTATCAAAACACAGAACAATAAAACTTACTGATACGTGGGAGCTAAAAATCATTAAACTTATAGAGAGACATAAAATAATGATAGGTACTAGAGGCTCAGAAAGGCGTGGAGGTGTTTTGAGGGGTGGGGGATGGGGAGAATGGGTATAAACATACAGTTAAAGTAAGTTCTAATGTTTGATAGTATAGTAGGGTGACTATATACTATATATAGTATATAGTAGGGTGACTATAGTTAACAACAATGTATTGTGTATTTCAGAATAGCTAGAGGAGATGACTTGAAACATTCCCAACACATAGAAATGATAAATGCTCAGCCAGGCACAGTGACTCACACCTGTAACCCCAGTACTTTGGGAGGCCAAGGCAGGTGGATCACCTGAGGTCAGGAGTTTGAGACCAGGCTGGCCAACATGGCAAAATCCCATCTCTACTAAAACTACAAAAATTAGCTGGGTGTGGTGGCACAGGCCTGTAATCCCAGCTCATGGGGAGGCTGAGGCAGAAGAATCACTTGAACCTGGGAGGTGGAGGTGCAGTGAACCAAGAACATGTCATTTGCACTCCAGCCTGGGCGACAGAGCAAGAATCCATCTCAAAAAAAAAAAAAAAAAAAAAAAAAGAAAGAAAGAAAAGAAAAGAAATTATAAGTGTGCCAGATGCTGAATACCCAAAATACCCTGACTTGATAATTATGCATTCTATGCATGTAACAAAATGTTACATTTACCCCATAAGTATGTACAAACATTATATATCAATAAAAATTCAAAGAAGTTGACTTTTAGATTTTTAGGAATGTTATTAGCCTGCTGTTAAACACGTAAGTTATTTTAAATTAAATATAATGAACCTACATTTAAATTAATTATATTATAAACAAAAGTAATAAAAACTCTAATTCACCATATTCTAATAATTTTAATACATTTTTACCAATTTTTACTAACAAAATAGGTTTTACTAATATCTATGCCCTTCAGATTATTTGTGTATATTTTATCTTTCTAATTCTACTTTTAATGACATCAGGCTGGTAACTTGAAATTATTCATGATGTGAGATATTACACCATAAAAATTATCAAATGCTGAAAGTGTTAATCATTTGTCAGCACAACACTGCTCATGTCTCACCTCTTCTCCATCACTTCCTGAATCCTTTGTCTCTTCTCTTCCTCTTTTCTCCAGTGGTCTAAGGGTTTTATTACTTTTGCTTCTGGTGTGAATAGACTTGCCCCATATTCTCCTCTTCACCTGGGTTAAAAGAAGGCAATAATGCCATTTATTATTTATTAATAAAGAATGAGAATGTAGGACTTGGACTTTCAAAAATATTATCCTCATTGTTTGGCTGCTAACTTGCTTTCCAAATCTCATCTTCACAGTGAATAGAAGGACAAATCTCAGCCAAGATTCCAAATCATCTCAAACTACAAATTAATAAAGTCTCATTAGTAAGGAATTATTATAGCAACAGGTAACAATAAATTATCTACCTTGTATTCTGAATAATTCACATTTACAAATGTGCCTTCATATTTTATCACCTTGGCATTATTGGCTCCTCATAACTTTCTTAGTTTCTCATGATTATAAAGCTGATTTAACAAGTTACTAGTGAACATGACTAATTGTATTCCCTTGTAGTCACCACAGTACAGCAATCTCAAGGCAGAGGGTTTTCTGCTCTTCTGTTTTCCCAAACTGTACAGAGGAACTAGGCAATTGATTCATTAGTCATTAGTAATCATTTATAAAATTGGAGAAACTGCAGAGCAATGATATTTCCATTTTTGTCCAGCTTCTACACTCAGTGCTTGTTCAATCACTTTCTAGATTAAATCTCTGTTTTCTTACTCTATTGATTAAATGGCTACTTTGCCAGATAGGATTTACAAGACCAAGCATGTGGGAAATATATTTATTGCCAAATTATCTGACAAAATGATTTCCATTCCCTAAGTTATGCAACATCTTCCAAGCAAAAAAAAAAAAAAAGGGTAGAATAACAAAGTATCCCACACTGGAATATTCTAGGATTTTCCCATGAACATTATTGGAAAGTGGAATTTCTATTATTGTTACAAGGAATTTACTTCACCTGGAAGTTATTGATATTGATACATTGCAATTACATAGTGTTTTCTGCTTTTCTCCTTCAAAAGTAGTAATGTGAGATCCACCTGGAAAGAATGACCCCTGTGGGAAAGAATTCTGTAGGTAATATTATATAATTTGTTTTGTAAATTCTGGCTACCAAAACCTTGACTATGGTTAAGCAAAGTTCACTCATCTAGGTATCATATATAGCAATACTTTGAAGGTTTTTATTTTAATATTAGAGATTTACTATGGAAACAGAAATATTTGTGGAAATCATTTAAGCAATATTTGATACTATTAATGCTGCCATATATTTATTATGACCAAAAGAAAATAATAAAAACTTTTATGAAAGAACTACATAAACTGTAAATATAGAGATAGATGGAGTTCTCATATAACCTGCCAATAATTTAACGTGGCTAGAGCAAATGATCAGGTCTCATTTGGATTTTGCTGTTTGTCTCAGTGTTCTTTCAAATCTTCTAAGATTGGATAGGTCTTTTTTATTCTCAGCTCTTATTAATAACTGCAATTATTTTTTTGTTCATGCACTAACTTGGAGCAACTGAGTGCTTATTACGAGTCTACAAATGTGTCTGCCTCCTTCCAAAGTGCTCTACAAAAAGCTTATTGCCTACTTTGCTGTAATGAGAATAGATGCATCTCGTTTTAGCTTTATTTTGTTTTGTTACACAATTGCTCCTGACAGTCTTCCCTTTGCCATCTTGTAAATATTCTATATGTGAAAAAGAATTATGCCTTCCTTAGAGTTCTAAAGTGAACATAGATTTTACATCATATAGCCCATTTACACTTTTTGTAGACTATCCATCAAGAAACAATGGTAACAATAGTTTAAGACATTATTGTTTATCCATTTCATATCCTATATCTTTTGTGCCACAAGATCCATGAAGATCAGTGGTCTCATTTACTTTTGAAAATGACCAGAATGAGTAGTTAGAGTAGTTATCATTTCCCTATTTTACAGATAAGAAAACTGACTGCTAAAAATGTTAATTAAAATTTCCAAGATCAAATAATTGGTGACTGAGCTGATATTAGAAACAAAACTTTATATGAATAAATGTTTATAATATGTTGTCAAATTAATTTTTAAATACAGAAAATACAGTAATACAAATGAAAATTATATACGTAATAGAATATTAATTGAAAATATATGCATACAAAGCAGAAATAATGCTAGTGCAGCAGATCCTATAAATATAAAATATCTGCTGTATTTAAGGCTGTAATAGATACTGGGTTTACAGAAAGAGTAGACATGGTCCTTGTCACAGTAAAACTAATAATGTAATGAGAGATATAAATGCTAATAAAATAAACACAAAAAGAAACATGACAACACAATATGAGAAAAAAGAACAAAAAATAAGGTGCTATGAATAGCATCTAATTAATATGAGAGTTGATTTGACTCTGAGGAAGTTAATTGAGACTGAAAACAGAAAAATAATCAGGAATTAATCAAGAGAGGGTAACAAAGCAAAAAAGATCATGAATGACTTAAAATTTTTTTTTACTTTTCTGTGTTTCCAAATGCCTAAGAAAACACACATAACTTTACTAATCAGAAACAACGCATACCTGCTTTGTAAAAAACAACTTCATATGACTTCTGATTCTGACTGACAGGATACTTATTAGTACTAACAAACTTCCTAGCAAAAGCAACCATAAAAGCTAAAATTAAAAAGAGAATAGCCAAGGCAAAATATACTTTACTAATCAAGAAACCAGAGAAAGAAAAATCCATGTGGTTAAGACAAATTATCTGCCACTTTTCTTTTAAGGGATTTACTAACTGATAATTGAAGTAGGCCAAAAGATTTAGCACAGAGCAGCAGATGAGAGCTTTCCACTATCTCAGAGTAGTGTAGTAGGAAACAGAAGTGAGTAAGGACTACTAAGATGGCCACAACTCAAGGGATAGGCAGAGGGGGAAACATACAAAGAAGTAAACTCGGTATTTGTTTCAGCTTTTTATCTTCAAATATTTCCTCATTCCTGAAGGGTTAAGAAACAAAGCAGAAAGCAATATATAACAAAGCTAAGAAGAATTTTTGAAAATTTCATAGTTCTAGGGATACAACAAAGACAGCTATGAATTAGGAGTCCTAACAAGAACAACAAACTTTTGAGATTCTTAAAAGGTAAAACCTGAAGAAGACAGAAAAAACAGATATAGTCATCTCCACAGACACTAAACTTCAGCACAAATTATCCCAATCACTGAGTAAAGCATATTATTTGTCACCACTCTAACTGTGCCAGAAAAAAAACTGTATTAAAGAAAGTATATTAAATAAATTCTTATATTAAAGAAAATTATTAATTAGGAACATGTGATTTTTTC
Organism: Pan troglodytes; assembly: GCF_028858775.2. NCBI lineage: Eukaryota > Metazoa > Chordata > Mammalia > Primates > Hominidae > Pan > Pan troglodytes. Next base: position 71,578,036 of record NC_072402.2, read on the forward strand.
ACACACAATGTCTATCATTTTTAAAAAATTACCAGGCAAGACAGGACACAGAACCAAATGTCAAACAAGAGGGGAATAACATGTTAGAAACAGAATCATAGGCACACCACTTACTTTAAAATAAGTCTAATTAGTACTTTAAAAAAATAAATGTCAAAATGGAGAATTTTACCAGAGGATCAGAATTTATTTTTAAAAAGATAAAACAAACCCCAAAATGAAAACTATAACCTATTAAAAACAAACTAGATGGTTGTAACAGCATTTTAGCTTAGATATTACATATATTATGATTACACAAGATAATGGAAGAAGCAAAAGTGTAGTTTTTGTATGTGAACAAAGTTAAGCTATTATCAGTTAAAAATGGACTGGTTTTAACTGTAAGATGAATTCTGTAACTTTAACTGTAACTGTTAAGATGAATTCTGTGAGCTTCATGGTAACCATAAAGCAAAGCCATATAGTATGTACATTAAAAAGAAATGAAACATGCCACCATAAAACATCATAAATATCACAAAGTAAGACAGTAAGAGAAAGAATGAAACAAAAAAAACCTACAAAATAAGAAGCAATTTTAAAAATGAAACAAGTAAGTCCTTATCTTTCAATAATTACTTTAAACACAAAAGGATTAAATTCTCCAATTAAAAGAGTAGCTAAGTGGATAAAAAATAAATATATATTAAGAAAACAAGATCCAACTGTAGGCTGTCTACAAGAGAGTCACTTTAGCTTTAAAGATACACATAGATTGAAAGTGAAAGAATAGAAAAAGATACTCCATGCAAATAGTAAACAAAAGAGAGCAGGAATGGCTATACTTAGATGAGACTAAATAGAATTTATTATATGATAAAGTGGTTAATCCAACAAAAAGATATAACAATAGTAACTATATACGGAAAGAATATTAGGGGAACCAGCCCCCAATATTTCAATGTAGGTTCTTTTCTATTTTCCCTAAGTGTCAGCCGGTCTGAGAAATAAAGAGAAAGCATACAAAGACAGGAATTTTACAGCTGGGCCTCCGGGGGTGACATCACATATTGGTAGGACTGTGATGACGACCCCAAGCTGCAAAACCAGCACGTTTTTATTAGGGATTTTAAAAGGGGAGGGGGTGTACGAACAGAGAGTAGGTCACAAGGATCACATGCTTCAAAGGGCAATAAAGATCACAAGGCAAAGGCAAAATTAGAATTACTGATGAGGGTCTATGTCCCACTGTGCACATATTGTCTTGATAAACATCTTAACAAGAAACAGAGTTCAAGAGCAGAGAACCAGTCTGACTGGAATTTACCAGGCTGGAATTCCCAATCCTAGTAAGCCTGAGGGTGCTACAGGAGACCAGGGCTTTTTCAGTCCTTATCTCAACCACATAAGACAGACACTCCCAGAGTGGCCAATTATAGACCTCCCCCCAGGAATGCATTCCTTCCCCAGGGTATTAATTATTAATATTCCTTGCTGGGAAAAGAATGCAGTGATGTCTCTCCTACTTGCATGTCTGTTTATAGGCTCTCTGCAAGAAGAAAACTATGGCTCTATTCTGCCCAACCCCCCAGTCAGTCAGACCTTATGGTTATCTTCCCTGTTATGCTGTTCTTTTCAAAGTGCACTGATTTCATATTGTTCAAACATATATGTTTTACAATCAATTTGTACAATAGTGGTCCTGAGATGACGTACATTCTCAGCTTACAAAGATAACGTGATTATGAGATTAAAGTAAAGACAGACATAAGAAATTATAAGAGTATTATTAGGGAAGTGATAAATGTCCATGAAATCTTCACAATTTATGTTCAGCGATTGCAGTAAAGACAGACATAAGAAATTAGAAAAGTATTAATTTTGGGAACTGATGGAAGTCCATGAAACCTTCACAATTTATATTCTTCTGCCTCGGCTCCAGCTGGTCCCTCTGTTTGGGGTCCCAGACTTCCCACAACAAAAGAACATTGAGCACCAAAATATATCAAGCAAATATTAACAGAACTGAAAGAATAAACTGCAATACAACAATAGTATTGAACTTTAATACCCCACTGTTAACAGTAACTACATTATACAGATAGAAAATCAATAACGAAGCCGAAGATTTGAATAACACTACAGATTAAATGGACCTTAAAGGCATATACAAAACATTCCATCCAACAGCAACAAAATACACAGTCTTCTAAAGCACACACTGAATGTTACTGAGAAGAGATCACATGTTAGGCCACAAAAAAAAGTCTTACCACATCAAAAAAGACTGAAATCAAATTGCACCATCTTTTCTGATCACAATAATATGAAACTAGAAATCAATAACAGGAGGAAAATTTGAAAATTTATAAATATGTGTAAATTAAACACAGTTCTGAACAACTGACAGGTCAAAGAAGAAATCAAAAAGAAAAGCTAAAAATATATTGACACAATGAGAGTGGTAACATAACATACTGAAACTTATGGATGCAGCAAAAAAAAAAAAGTTCTGAATGAAGTTTATAGAGATAAACACCTACATTAAAACAAAAAGAAGGATCACACATAAACAAACTCCACCTCAAGAAACAAGAAAAAGAAAAACTAAACCCAAACTTAGCAGAAGAAAGAAAATAACAAATATCAGAGGATAAATAAATGAAATAGAAAATAGAAAAAAAATTAACATGATCAATAAAATTGAGTTGATTTTTTTTTTCTTTTTGATGGAGTCGTGCTCTGTCGCCCAAGCTGGAGTGCAGTGGCACTATCTTGGCTCACTGCAACCTCCGTCTCCCGGGTTCAAGTGATTCTTCTGCCTCAGCCTCCCAAATAAATAGCTAGGAATTCTCCCTGACTCATTCTACAATGTAAGCATTAGCCTAAGTGCAAAATCAGACAAAGACACAACAAGAAAAGAAAACTACAGGTCAATATTCCTGTGGAACATAGGTGCAAAAGCCTTCCATAAAATACCTGCAAACTGAATTCAACAGTATGTTTGAACAATCATTCACCATGATCAAGTGGGAATTATCCATGGGATGCAAGGATGATTTACCATATGGAAGTTAATAAATGTACAATAAATGTACATTAACATAAGGAAAAACAAAAACCATATTATCATCTCAATAGATGCAGTAAAAACATTTGTCAAAATTTAACATCTTTTCATGATAAAAAAGTGTCAATGAATTAGGCATATAAAGAATGTACCTCAACACAGTAAAGACCATATGTGACAAACCCACAGCTAAAATCATACTCAACAGTGAAAGATTGAAAGCTTTTTCTCAACAATTAGGAATAAGACAGAAATGCCCACTTTCTTCTTCTATTCAGTGTAGTACTGGAAGTCTTAGCCAGAGCAATTAAGCAAGAGAAAGAAATAAGATATCCAAATGGGAAAGGAAGATAAACTGTCTCTGCTTGCAGATAACACAATCTTATATGTAGAAAACCCTAAAGACTGCACTTAAAATATTATTAGAACTAATAAACAAATGTGGTAAAGTGGCAGGATATGAAATCAACATTTAAAATATCATAGTATTTCCATATACCAATGACAAATATCCAAAAAAGAAATCAAGAAAATAATCCCATTTACAAAAGCTACCACAAAAATAAAGGAATGCAGTTAACCAAGGAGGTAAAAGAGCTCTATACTGAAAACTATATATTAATGCTGAAAAAAATTGAAGCAGACACAAGTAAATGGAAAGATATCCCATGTTATAAATTGGAAGAATTAATATTGTTATAATGTCCATACTACCAAAATCGATCTACAGATTCAATGCAATCTGTATTAAAATCATAATGGCATTCTTCACAGAAAACAGAAAAACAAATCCTAAAATTTGTAAGGAACCAAGAACGCCTCAAATAGCAAAGTAATCTTTAGCCAAAAGAGCAAAGCTGGAGGCATCACACTACCTGACCTCAAAATACACTACAAAGTAATAGTATTTCAAACAGAATGGCACAAGCATAAAAACAAACCCATAGACCAATGGGACAAAATAGAGAACCTAGAAATAAATCCACATATTTGAGGTCAATTGATTTTCACAAAGATGCCAAGATCACACAATGGGGAAAGGACAGTCTCTTAAATAAGTAGTGTTGGAAAAGATGGATATCCACATAAAAAGAAATAAATTAGACCCTTATCTCACATTGTATACAAAAATCAACTGAAAAGTTATCAAAGACACATAAGATTTGAAATTATTGGAAGAAAACTCTGAAACTATAAAACTACCAGAAGAAATTATGGGGTAAGTTCCATGACACTGGTCTGGGCAATGATTTTTTTGGATGTGACCCCAAAAGCACAGGCAACAAAAGCAAAGATAGGTAAATGAGATTACATCCAACTACAAATCTCCTGCACAGTCAAGATAACAATCAATAGAGTGAACAGACAACCTACGGAATAGGAGAAAGTATTTTCAAACCATACGTCTGATGAAGAGTTTATATGCAAAATGTATAAAAAACCTGAAACAACCCAATAGCTAGAAAAAAAAAACAATTACAAAATGGGCAAAAGATCTGAGCAGACATTTCTCAAAAGAAGACCAACAGGAATTTGAAAAACTGCCCAACATCACTAATCATTAGGGAAATACAAATTAAGATCATCATGAGTTATCACCACACACCTGTTAAATTGACTATTATCAAAAAGATAAAAGATGACAAGTTTTGATGAGAATGTGGAGGAAAGAAAACTCTTACACACTGTTGGTGGGAATATTAATTTGTACAGACATTATAGAAAACAGTATGGAGGTTCTTCAAAGGATTAAAAATAGAAATCCATTTGATCCAGCATTCTCATTATTGAGTATACATCCAAAGGAAATAAAATTAGTATGTCAAAGAGATATCTGTACTCTTATGTTCACTGTGGCATTATTTACAATAATCAAGATATGGAATCAACCTACGTGTCCATTGACAGATGAATGGATAAAGAAAATGTGGTGTATATACACAAAGGAATGCTATTTAGCCTTAAAACATGAGGAAATCCCATCTTTTGAGGGAACATGGATGAACCTGGAGGACACTACACTAAATAAAATAAGACAGGCAAAGAAAGACAAACATTGTGTGATCTCACTTATGTGGGGAATCTAAAAAAGTAGAACCCACAGAAGCAGCAACTAGAATGGTGGTTAGCAGGGGCTGCAGGAGGGAGGTGATAGGAATGGGGGAGATGTTGTTCATAAGACATAAAATTTCAGTTAGACAGGAGGAATAAGTTCAGGAGATCTACTGTATAGCATGGAGACTATAGTTAATCACAATGTACTCTACAGTTGAAAACTGCCATTTCTCCACACCTTCTCCAGCACCTGTTGTTTCCTGACTTTTTAATGATCGCCATTCTAACTGGTGTGAGATGGTATCTCATTGTGGTTTTGATTTGCATTTCTCTGATGGCCAGCGATGATGAGCATTTTTCCATGTGTCTTTTGGCTGCATAAATGTCTTCTTTTGAGAAGTGTCTGTTCATATCCTTTGCCCACTTTTTAATGGGGTTGTTTGTTTTTTTCTTGTAAATTTGTTTGAGTTCATTGTAGATTCTGGATATTAGCCCTTTGTCAGATGAGTAGATTGCAAAAATTTCCTCCCATTCTGTAGGTTGCCTGCTGACTGATGGTAGTTTCTTTTGCTGTGCAGAAGCTCTTTAGTTTAATTAGATCCCATTTGTCAATTTTGGCTTTTGTTGCCATTGCTTTTGGTGTTTTAGACATGAAGTCCTTGCCCATGCCTATGTCCTGAATGGTATTGCCTAGGTTTTCTTCTAGGGTTTTTATGGTTTTAGGTCTAACATTTAAGTATTTAATCCACCTTGAATTAATTTTTGTATAAGGTGTAAGGAAGGGATCCAGTTTCAGCTTTCTACATATGGCTAGCCAGTTTTCCCAGCACCATTTATTAAATAGGGAATCCTTTCCCCATTGCTTGTTTTTGTCAGGTTTGTCAAAGATCAGATAATTGTAGATATGTGGCATTATTTCTGAGGGCTCTGTTCTGTTCCATTGGTCTATATCTCTGTTTTGGTACCCGTACCATGCTGTTTTGGGAGAGGATGTGGAGAAATAGGAACACTTTTACACTGTTGGTGGGACTGTAAACTAGTTCAACCATTGTGGAAGTCAGTGTGGTGATTCCTCAGGGATCTAGAACTAGAAATACAATTTGACCCAGCCATCCCATTACTGGGTATACACCCAAAGGATTATAAATCATGCTGCTATAAAGACACATGCATACATATGTTTATTGCGGCACTATTCACAATAGCAAAGACTTGGAACCAACCCAAATGTCCAACAATGATAGACTGGATTAAGAAAATGTGGCACATATACACCATGGAATACTATGCAGCCATAAAAAATGATGAGTTCATTTCCTTTGTAGGGATATGGATAAAGCTGGAAACCACGATTCTCAGCAAACTATTGCAAGGACAAAAAAACCAAACACTGCATGTTCTCACTCATAGGTGGGAATTCAACAATGAGAACACATGGACACAGGAAGGGGAACGTCACACACTGGGGCCTGTTGTGGGGTTGGGGTAGAGGGGAGGGATAGCATTAGGAGATATACCTAATGTTAAATGATGAGTTAATGGGTGCGGCACACCAACCTGGCACATGTATACATATATAACAAACCTGCACGTTGTGCACATGTACCCTAAAACTTAAAGTATAATTTAAAAAATGGCTAAAGGATTTGAATAGACATTTCTCAAAGGAAGACATACAAATGGCCAGTAAGCACGTGAAACAAAATGCTCAACATGATTAGCCATCAAGGATACGCAAATTTCCTGTAAATGTAAATTCCCAGGGAAATGTGAAGAAAAAAAAGAAAATAACAAGTGTTGGCAAGGATGCAGAGAAATTGGAACCCTAATACCTTGCTGGTAGAAATGCAAAATGGTGCAATCGCTACAGAAAATAATTTGACAGTTCCTTAAAATGTTAAAGATAGAGCTACCATATGACCCAGCAACTCCACTCCTAGATATATATTCAGTAGAATTGAAAACATATATTCACACAAAACATGTACACAAATGTTCCCAGCAACATTATTCATAATAGCCAAACAGAGTAAATAACACAAATGACCATCAACTGATAAATAGATAAACAAAATGTAGTATATCCATGCAACAGAGTGTTATTCAGCAATTAAAAAAAAAGGAACATACTAATACATGGTCAACATGGATGAACCCTGAAAACGCACTTAGTCAAAGAATCAGTCTCAAAAGACCACGTATTATATTATTTCAATTATATGAAATGTGAAGAATAAGGAAAACTATAGACACAGAAAGTAGATTCGTAGTGCCTAAGACTGGGGAGGAGGGATAGGGAAAAATAGCGAGTGGCTGCTAATGGGTTCAGGGTTTCTTTTGAGTGATAAAAATGTTCTAAAATTAAATTGTGGTGCTGGCTGCGCATCTCTGTGAATATATTGAAGACTATTAAATTGTACACATTAAATGGGTGCATTGTATGGCAAGTGAATTACATCTCAATAAAGCTATTTTAAGAAAAAAAAAACTTCTGACAGCACATTTAGTATTCTCACCGCAAAAAACAAAATGGTAAGTATGTGAGGTAATAGATATGTTAGTTTGATTCAGCCATTGCACAATGTATACATATATCAAAACATCATGTCGTGCACTGTAAATATAGACAAACACGTACAATTTTTGTCAATTAAAGAAAATTATAGTAGATTTATTGACATTATTTCCAGGTGTGATACTGTCAAACCCAAAGTAAAGAATATTCTAAACATAATTTGCTTTTATTGTTCAAAATTGTCAATATCTAGAATGACAATGAAAATTTAGGCACTGCTCTCTATATTAAAGAGAAAGATATGATAACTAAATAGAACATGATCTTGGGCTGGATCCTGTACTGGAGAAGGAAAATAAAGAATATTATTGAAACATTGTTGAAATATTAACAAAATAAACCTTATATTAAATAAAAGTACTGTTTCTGTTGCCAACTTTTCTAAATTTGATTACTATACTTGGTTTAAAAGTAGATTGCATAAATAAACTGTGAATTTCCTTCAATGACGTGTATTTTTGCTATCTTTCATACATCTAAGCCTAACAGAACAGTTCTTATTAAAATAAACTGCTTCTCACCCACCTCCAACTTAACCAGTTAGAAAAGATTAAGCCAATACAATCGCACAAAAGGCCAATTAAACATATTCCCTGATGACAAGAAAAGGTATTTCAATTTATCCTTTACTGTGGAGTAGGGCTATGAAGGTACCATGTCCAAGCCAGCTTGAGAGTTTTGCTTGGTACCCTGGGACCTGAGATTGCCCAGACACCCAGCCTATTGTGTAATTGTTGTTCCTCATTGGTTTTCTCTTAAATTACTCCAGAGAGAAGAGCAGAAAAAGCATTTTTATTCAAGTACTGATTTATTCAACCATCTAGTCCTTGGAGAATAATGAAATCATCACAGTTTTTTTTCTCTAATTATCTGGTGCTTTCTTTGTTTCCTGCCTCCCCTGACATATATCGCCCCAGTGCCCAGTGTGGTAACAATACCTGTTAATCTCTAAATGTTAGCTATAGGAGAAACCATAGAAACCAAGCTTTTGTTTATTACAGTGGTATCTGAAGTAAGTTCAGCTCCAGGCTGAGTACAAATTTATCCCTCACAATAACATAAATTACATAATTTAGATCTGTGATCAAAACAAATTGGAAGGTTTTATTTACAATAGAAATTCCAGAGAATTTAAGCACATTTAAGTTTAAAATGGAAGAGGGGATAGGGAAAGTTTCTGGTTAAATGAACACAGTTAGGATTTTAAATTTATTCCCATTTAAAAGACTAAATGAATTTCTATTGAACGTTGTAATTAGCCATGTGGGCTTATTTCATTACTCTTTCAATACAAGAGAAAAGAAATAAAATGCTATAAACCCGAAGGACAAGGAAAATAGAGGAGATCCCACTAAACATAATATTTTAACAAAATTTGGAAAACAGAAAGTAGTAAAATACTACCTGACTCGTAAGAGCAGGGGAAGCTATATGCAAAAAGGTATCAGAAATAGTAAATATATAGAGATTCATATAAATAAACTATTTTTTCTTTTAATTTCTTTGAAATAATGCAATTGTTTAAATTAAATCTTCAACCTTTTTTCCATTATTTCCCCCCAAGGAAACTTGTTAGAAACTTTTCATTGTAATTATTCATTCCTTCCTTGACATTTTTATACCCAAGATATGTTGTGCTCTTGTTTATATGTTATAGATATATCTGTGCTTTATACATTAAAATAAAAAATATAAAACTTTTCTGTTTAATGCAAATTTCAGAATGACTAAATTTTACAAGTTAAATGTAATATTTAAAAAATTAAAAAGCTATTAGCATATAACAACTTTGTAACTGCATGATTATTGCAAATTTCAATATAATTTATTTACTTATATAATTATGAAAGTTAGCAACATATATAAATACACAGTAATAGTTTTCAAAACTATTAACTTTGAGCAAAAGTAAAATAATTACAAAATTACATTTTTTTTTTTTTTTGAGATGGAGTCTCTCTCTGTCGCCCAGGCAACAGAGCAATGGCATGATCTCGGCTCACTGCGACCTCTGCCTCCCGGGTTCAAGCAATTCTCCTGCCTCAGCCTCCCAAGTAACTGAGATTACAGGTGCCCGCCACCATGCCCAGCTAATTTTTGTATTTTTTAGTAGAGATAGGGTTTCACCATGTTGGTCAGGCTGGTCTCAAACTCCTGACCTGAGGTGATCCACCTGCCTTGGCCTCCCAAAGTGCTGGGATTACAGGTGTGAGCCACCACGCTGGCCAGTGAACTTAACTTTTAACTTCTGCTCAATATAAGAAAATAACTTTTAACTTAACTAGCTGCCAGATATTCATTTATATATTGTTGATACTTTTTTGTTTTCAGCACCTGTATAATGATGGATTGAATAACTTTTATAGACTTGAATAACTTTTTTGAATAACTATTGAATAATTATTCCAAATAACTATTAAAACACTGCTTTTATTTAATTCTCAAAGCCCTAGTCACACACCAAAGCAATGAGGATCAAACATAAACAACATCCATAAGGTAGCCAATGGCAGCCAATAAACTTGAGTAGGCCATTTCTAGCAGTCTATTAAGGAAGGAAAGCCATCTACTTGCTGTAGCACTGATCTTATATACATTTTGTGTATCTTCCCTGAGCCCAATGTCAGTGCTGCTCATGGGATACCCACGAAAACGACACAGGAGAAATTAAATTCTAAAGAATGTGATTGCATCAGATAGGGTTGAGCTTTACAGGGCTATACACCATTGTAATAACTGAGAATATTTCACCAACCCCACAAACAATCAATTTTCATCCTTTTGGAGGGAAATATCATCCCTGTTGAGAATGTATAGCTTAAAGCAAAAATCATGACAGTGTATTGTAGAGTTTTCATGAAAACTATAGCATAAAGGCCTGGGGTCAGGATAAATGTAATTACATGGTAGCAAGTACTATGAAATATGGAGATGAAAACCAACAACAGCAAAAAAATAAAACAGCTCTAATTTTAAAGTGACTGGTACTAGAAAGAAAACTGCAGGGCTGGGACAGGATGGAGTAGTGGCTTTGGTTTGCTGCTTTAAGTCTTGTGTTTCTATTTTTTTTTTTTTAGCTACATAAATAGATTAGTTTTAAAAGACAATATTTTAATGAAATATTAAAATTAAACTGCCAAGAATGTATGTTAGATACTTGCTCTTTTTTTAAAAATCTGTTTATACATTGGGCACACATGGACATAAAGATGAGAGCAATAGACATTGGGGCCTATTGGGTCAGGGGAGAAGGAGTAGGGAAAGGGCTGGAAAACTACCCATTGAGTATTATGATCACTACCCAAATAATGAAATAATTTGTACCCCAAACCTCAATATTACACAATATACATGTGTACCTCCTGAATCTAAAATAAAAGTTGAAATCATTTTTTAAAAAATTAGCGATCCAAAGAATGTATATAAATGACCAACGGGCACATGAAAAGAGGCTCAACATCATTAATCACTAGAGAAATGTAAATCAAAACCAAAATGAGATATGACTGCACCTTCACTCATATGGTTATAGTAAAAAAGATAGTAAAAAAAAATTAATAAAAAATAAATTTGGTTTATATAAAGGCCTTCTTTCTGATTACACACAAAGCATTAGTAAGTCTGTTGAAGGAAAGTAAGCAAAACAGGATGGTTTGAGGGAGCCAGGGAATACTGGAAGATTAAAATAAAGAACAAGGTAAAACAAGTTCCACCAGAGAGCAGAAGACCTCAAATTCCTCTTCTACCATTTATTTGTTGCATTAATTTGACTAATTGCTTAAGTATCCAGAGCCTTAGATTCTCCTTTTTAAATAATACACTATCTACCTAAAAATGAGGGCTGTCCAGGGAAGTTTTCAAAGTCTTTTTAGGCTTGAAGAAAGTAACTCTTTAATTTCTACTCTTTACCTATTGGCCTCCACTCTACTTACTAAGCTCTTTTTTATCTAATAGATCTCAGCTTAGATGTTTGTCCTCCATCCTTTCCTGACCTCCATGTCTATTCCATATAGTTTCTCATAGTACTCTGTAATTTTTATGGCACTTATCAAATTTGTTATTATATACTTTTTGTGTGTGCTTAATAATATCAGTTTTTACCTAATATACTGTAACTACACTTATGAGAGGAAGGATTATATTTGTTTTATTCACAATTATATTAGGGTTTTAGCCGAACCTAAAAAATAGGCTTTCAAAACACATCTAGTTTGAAGGTGGGTTGGGAAATAGTTTGGGTTCATTTTCATCTCTCTTAAGTTCAAATTTTGACAGATTGGTAAGAAAAAGTAGCTTTTTTATCATAAAAAGAATAAACACAGCTAAATGGCCAGCCTCATTTTTGCAAGTGTTTGAAAAACATGGCAAGAAATCAGGAAACCATTTGTCTTTGTATTACACACTACCCCAGGTCAGTAGATGTTGACATTTTGTTACTGTGAGACTATTTCTTGTCATCATTAATAAAAAATACAACTATTCATCAGAGTTTGATTATTTTAAAAAATAACCTCCTCAAACACTTTTCAATTTGTTCCTGTTCTTTCATTTCCCTCTTTACTTTGGCCACACTCCTGATAATATGTAGAAAGATGATTGGAAACTGCTGTCTTCCCATGCAGGATTCAATACACAGAGCATGTGATGTTAATGGGATTGTCAGGCATTCAAGCATTTGACTGAGACAACCTTTCTCCTGGAAGAACTTTTAAAAATTGATATTCATTTGTGTGATTCATGTCTCAAAGAGTGGCCTGTTCTATCTCTCACTGCCTTTCTCCCTTAGATGTTAAAACTTGGAGTTGCTTACATGACAACACAGCATGTCTTTCTTTGCCTTGTAACTACGAACTTAGCTAAGATTTCAATAACCTCTGACCTGGAATTATTTCTTCCTTCTTTTCATCATGCTTTAGGTATTGCCCTGTGCCCAGAGGATCACATCACTGCTATCATCAGTTTTTCAGTAGTTTCCCACAACCTCAGAACTCAGAATAAAAATTTTCCCTCAAAGCACTTTGTCAGAGTTATTTCAAGGACTTCACATGTCCCTTCATTGCTTGCATTGCCTCATTTATTAGCTACTTACACCCCAGAGAACAAAAGGCGCCCAATACAGCCCTCCCAAAGCTCTCTCAACAGCTTTATCTGACCACAGAATGGCCTTTCTTTCTCAGTCTCCCCACTTCCATCCTACAGACAAATCTAGATGACCCTACCTAAAAGAAGAGGTCCAGATTTGGAAGCATGATTTCCAGCTTCCTTTTTCTATACCACCCTAAGAGGTAAAGAATCTTAGTAAATATTCAACTAATTTATTAATTTCTACATTTGCTGGAGATTGTGTGACATAATTGTGCATCAGGCTCAGGGCTGACATCAGCCAGCACACATGGCTTGAATAAACTGGACAGCATCCATTCTGATTAAGCAGTGCCACTTGTGAAATTGTTGGAGTATCTTTTTTGAAATTGTTTGCAATTGTTTGAAAATCATAAAATACATCCTAGTTAGGATAACTTCCTTGCAAGTAACAAAAATGTGTTCAAAGTATAATTTACTAGAAGGAAAAGGTGGACCTTATGAAATACAAGAGAAGGAAGTGCAGCTGAGTTTCACAGGGACAGTATGTATATTCTCTAAGGCCATAAGTTCTCACACTTACATTTCTTCAAGTCCTTACCTCATTCTTTTTTCTCTCTAGAGGCATTCTCTTCTCCCTGCATGCGGCTTAAGCAAGCTTCACATTGTGTTTAACTAGTATCTCTAAGTCCCACTCCCCAACCCTGGCACATGAAATCCGAATGACCCATACCCAATCCTGGCCTATCACTTTGTCCAAGGGGCAGAATCATGAGATCTGAAACCAGCTCAGTGAGTCCTACAGGATTAAATTTTCTGAGATTGGGCTGGACAGATTTTCTTCAAGAAAGCATAGACCCAGGAAAAAAAGAGGCAGAAAGAATGACCTGCATTTTAAGAAGACACAATAGTTGGATAAACATTAAAGAAATATTTATTAAAAACCATATAATTCATTTATTTATTTTGTTTTCTCTCTCCTGTCTTTATGGAGATTGCAAATTTTACAAAGGCAGGATTTTTTTTTTTCTGTTTTGTTTACTGTTCAAGTGCCTAGAACAGTTCCTTGCAGTAAATTTTTGCAAAATTCGTGAATAAAAACCTTTGGATAATGACAACAGTGGTAATTACAGTGAATATGATGAAAAGATAAGAGAATACGTGACTGCATAAACAAGGGAAGTTACAATTTCTGTGAATAGATGGATTTCTTATAATTTTTAGTACTTCTTGACGTTCTTTTTCTTTTCTATCCAACTACCATTACTATGAGGTGAAGTTCTTGAAAGAACTAACCAAAAGTATTCATCTTTGTATCTTAAGTCCCAGCATAATGCCTGGTATATAATCAGTAAATATTTGTGAATTGAGTGAAATGGATGAATCAAGATACTGTTCCTCCTATGGCACTTTGAAGAGTGCTTTGCAAACCATAAAATGCTACCAAAACATTAGATTGTGATTTTCATTGTAGTAGTGCTTTAGAAAAAATACCTTAGTAACATATTCAAGATGTTTGGGACAACTGGAGGACAAGAAACAAACTAGAAAGCTGACCCAAGAGTCTAGGTACAACTCATCTGACTCCAATAGGCTTTTTTTTTTCTGCCTTTTCCCACAAAGCTCTAAATTGGAATCCAACCTAAGTTTCTCTATAATCCTAGAAGGGGCAAAACTTGGCAGCAGTTTGGCTTTATTGTCTCAAACTAGATTTCTATTACTATGTTAGACCAGTTTTAGATTTGGAGACTAAATTGTAGCTCATTTTCTTTCCATTCCAAAGAATCACCAAAGAGTTTATTCCATTTAATATCATCATTATGCATTGTTCAACAATTCAACAAACACATAAATAAAAGCAATTCTTAGAGCATTTTGCTGTATGAAAGATTGTTACCTCTTATTGCCAAACACATGAGAATCTACATAGTGGAATTTAGCTAAGGGCACATTTGTAGAGGCATATTCAGCAATTTTCTCACAAACTCTTTGTGTGTAGACAACTCAATTCAATCAACATTGATTTAACCTTTATGTTTATCAAATATAAAGATAAATATTATTCAGGCTCAGTATAAAGGAACTTTGAATCTATTAAGTGGACTAAGAGTGGGCAATAATAAAGCACACAATGATCATAATATCCGGCAATAGTAAGTGAGTTCCATATGAAAGGTAAAAAGAGATTCATATGTTTAAAGGGTGGAGGAATCATGTAGCATCTGATCTAAAGTGTGAAAATGATTGTGAAATATAGAAAAAATTTAAGAAGGAAATACATTTGGAATGGCCCCCGAAGAAGAGGTACACAATACACTACATTTGTGATTGGGGAAGAAAAAGTTTCAAGGGAAAAAATATAATAGCAAGAGAAACCATAGGCCATTTTGAGGATCAGCAAGTTATCCAATTTGGCTAGATGGTGGACTATGCAAAATGAAGGAGAGAAAATGAGTCTAAAGGGCAATATGGAATAAAATTGCTCAAGGTTTCCAATATTAGGGACTGGGACTCTGTAGCTAATTTCGTGGTTTCCTTAAAAGAATAACACTGAGATTTTGAATAGGGTTGTGCTACTGAGAGGTGAACTCTAGAATATCCTTGCAGAGTAGATTAGAAGAAATTACAGGAGGAGTTCTAAAGCTCAGAGACCAGCTAAGCCACTGATGCAATCTTCAAGGTATGGTTTCATAAGGGCTGGAAGTGGAACTGTAGCCACAGACATGATGGCAAGGTGGAAAAATGAGGAATGCATAGAAGAGATACTTCAAAGATAAAAGCTAAATAAAAGATAAAATTGCCTCATGTATTTAGCATCTAAAAGGATAGGAGGAGTCAGGGAGTGAGGATGTGATCTCTGTGATATGATGTTTCTATTATCTGTCTGAACATTAGAATACTAAGACAGGTGGACTAGGAAGCAATCAATACAAAGGTGATCAATAACCCCATGGAAGTAGATGAAATCTCAAATGAAAGAAAAGGGGTGAGGATAAAATCCTAGATGGGTGTAGGAAGAGAATCATAGAGGAAGGCAGAAGAGGAATTTCCTAAGTGTTCAGAGAAACACATGTATTATATTTTGTCCAGGAAGCCAATAGTGGATTTAGAAGAGGTCATTCAGTTTGGCAATTAGGAGGTTAATGGTGGTCTTTAAGAGAATAGTTGGTGTAGGCTGGTTGTATTTATCACATAGATTTCAAAGAGTGAAGTGAATGAGGAGTAGATGGCAAAACATCAAATGCAGTCAATTTAGACTATCTTTCTAATAATTTTAGTAGGAAAGAGAAGACACAAAGAGTGTGGAAGCCTGAGGTCCAAAATACCTTCTGTTTCCTCCATATTTGAGAGTTTTGATCTATGATCCCCCAATTGAAATAGTTCAATCTGCCATTTCACTTTATCTACTCACATATTGACTGACAAAGCACACTCTGAAGAGTTTTTGAAATAGATGGGGTCATTAGCCTTGGCTCTAATGAGAAATTATAGTACTTTTGCTATAATGATAAGTTGGCAAGTGAATACTTAGCATGTGAAAAAGCCTTCAGATAGCAGCTTCCATTGTTCATTATTTTATATTAGTGGTTATTTTCTTGGCAGAAAATACCATTTGGCTATGAATCTATTATCATTAAAAGAGGAATAATGGTTTTTAACAGAATACATATTCTCCTTCTGGTAAAATGATAATTGCTCCATCTTAACTCTCCATGTCCTGGCCCTCATTTTCTCCTGCACCCTTCTGTTTTTTTACAATTATATGCTTTCTACTGGTCAGTCAATAGCAACTATCTACCTTATGAAAATAGGAGATTTTGTGTGAGAAGGTCTTCTGTGTTACCAGCCAAAACTTCAGAAGGCCTGCAGTTGCTGAAGCAACTCAGCCAGTGCCAGTAAACTCCATAGCAGACTTTGTTTTTCAGCAGCACACATCTAAATATTGTTTAGAGAACACCTATATTCTTTGCATGCACAGAGTCAGACCTGAGCACAACTGCACACAAGTATTCAATTCCTAGCTCTGAAACAATCACCTACTCATCAGTCCCAAGTAGCTACTTCTACTTCCCAAAGCCACTGGACACTTTGTTGTATGTATCAGACCAGAAATATCTCTCTCTGGGTTGCAACTTTTCCTATAAGGGCCAGACGGTAAATATTTTAGGCTTTTCAGGCTAGAGAGCCTCTGTTGCCAGCTTCTTAACTCTACCATTGTAGCACAAAAGCAACCATAAACAATGGCCAATTGTGTGACTTTATTCCTATAAAATGTTATTTACAAAAACAAGCATCAGGCTAGTTTACCAATCCCTGCTCTAGAAAAAGGACTCATTAGTGAGATATGTCATTTAACCTTCCAAAAGAACCCAAGATGGAGAGCCCAAATACATTGTTGAAAAGATTCTAGATTCTTAGTTGGTGCTGGGTCAATTCTAGTGTTCGGATCACAGATATTCGCATTCCATCTCAAGGATTTCCCCTTACCATCCTTAACTCTCTCCACCTGTGTTTTTCCAGTGCCACAGCATACAATCTTACTTCTCTGTCCTCTTCATAGCCCACATTACAAATAAAGTCCTCTTTAAGCTCATCCTACTGGCACCTAACTTTGCATCTCTCTGTATTATGACTTCCAGTATTTGCCTTTAGCTCCAAACACCTTGAACTCAGGACAAATGAATTTTATTTTAGGGTCTCAAAGACCAATTAAAGAAAGAAATATGCAAATTAAATGACATATATTCTTGTCCAATCACCAAATATTTCTTTTCCTGTTTATCTTCTCAGGTAATCAAGGGTGAAGCTGCTATCCCAGCCCCAAACTAGCTTCAACACTGGTCTGCAGCACACCACTCTACTTTCTCTTTAGGCCCAAATTTCAATCTTTAAAATCTCAATGTAGTATAAGAGAGAGAAAAAAGACTGGAAATCAGATCATCTGTATTCCAGTTCTGACTTACTCTGGCCTTGGGAAAGTTACTACCATGTATATTAAACTATGTGACCTTTGAGTGGTGGGTTCCCAGCTGTGCTTCAAGTAATCTTTAGACTTGCTGAGATCATCATTTCCCACCATGTGATAAAAATCTAAGCTGTCTAAGGAATATTTGTTTTAGTTGTTTTCTACTGCTTTGAAAAAAGTTTGAAAAACACTTGTTTTACAAATGAGGGACCAGTGTTCCAATGAGGTATAGTGATTTATTGAAGCTCACATAGCTGGCAGCTGCTTAGTGCAGAAACAAGACTAGAATATGTATCCACATTCTCAGTCCCTATAGTTTTTTTTCTTTTCTATTGCACTATTTTGTTCTGCTTCACCTTAGGATGAAATCCATTTTAGTCAATCTAAAGTTAAATTGCAACCATTTCAGAGAAGCATAATCATCATTACATATAAAGAGCCCATTTGATCATTGCTATTTTAATTCTTTCCAAATTAAATTTTCTGTTTGGTTTTGCTGGCATATAGAAACACTTTTTACTATAATAAACTTGTGTTGATAAATCATACTAAATTCATTTATTAATTCTAATGTTTGTAGATTCTTTTGAATTTTCTACATACACAATCACATTGTCTCCAAAAACATTTCTTAAATAGTTACCAATAACTATTCTATAATCAAAAACTAAGAATCTATACATTCCTAAGGGGGGCAGCAATTTTAAGTAATTAATCTAAAGGATTCTTTAAAATGGAAAGAGAGATTTCTATGCAGTAGCAATAGCTACTACAATAGCCCTTGAATTGAAAACTCACTGAAAATTCAGGACTCTGTGTAACATCCAACACCCAGAGTTTCAGGGTTACTACTGATTGGTGTAATCATTTGCAAAGTTCAAGTTCCAGAGAACATTTATTTTGACAACCCTCTAGGTGTTGCTAGGCCTCTGGGATATGACAGCATTGCCTTGTGTTAGCTAGCAATAAGAAAAGAAGCTTTGTTTGGATTAACATATATACCCTCTTCATTCTGCATACCTATTTTTTCCCCAATAATTTGCAGCTTAGGTCCGAGGTCACCACAAACTCTGCTTAAAGGTGAGTAATATGATGATTTCATTTTCAATCTTAATATTTCAAAATTGTTAATCATGTTTCCAACAAAATTACAATTTCATGCATAAAAATATGTAACTCAGACTATAACCATTTCTTTGTCTTTCTTTTTTATAATTGCTTTGTTTAAATCTGAAAAGAACCAGAGGTCATGTTTTTTAAACAAATGTCATTCCAGAGGACATTTGAGATCAAGTTTCTCTATGAGTTAAATTAGTTAAAAGTAAAGCAAACATACTCTTTAGCCAAGGTCAGTCATGCACCTGGACTACCCAGCTTACCTTGGCGATAGTAAAGGTAGAAAGATAGAAAGGCTCATTTCTTGAGCCTCTGGGCATGCACAGAAAAAAATAATAAGAAATAAGAAATTCAGTAAGTTTACATGGAGATGTAAAGGAAGAACCTATAGCTGGGGATAAACTAGAGCATCCTCAGAAATCTGTTGGGTAAGATATGCTGAACTGCCTTGCAGACAAATGGTTCATGTGAGTAAAATACATTAGAAAGTGACAGGTTAGAATAAGATGGGCTTCATTTTAATTGAAATTCTCTAAATGCTCATAAAGCTATCATCAATGGTTCAATGGGATCACTGATTTTTGGAAAACTCAAGAGGGGATGGCAACTATGAGAAAACTGAAGAATTTCTGCTTTTCTACGATGGCACTGAAGTGGAAGACTTTTTTCCTATCTTCCTCTATTCACCGAACATTCTTTTATTCTATGTTTGTATGAAAATTGTACAGTAATGGGTAAAATGCCTGTGTGTAATTTTAGATACCTCCAGAATGCCTAGAGATGTGGAAATTAATAAATAAGAAACCATATAATACAATATGCTAGGCCATCATAACAAAAAAATTCAGAGAAGTAATTATTTTTATTTGATTAAAAATTGTTGCTGGGCTTGGTGGCTCACGCTTGTAATCCCAGCACTTTGGGAGGCCGAGGCAGGTGAATCACGAGGTCAGGAGTTCAAGACCAGCCTGACCAAAATGGTGAAACACCGAGTTCACTAAAAATACAAAAATTAGCTGGGTGTGGTGGCAGGGGCCTGTAATCCCAGCTACTCGGGAGGCTGAGGCAGAGAATTGCTTGAACCCAGGAGGCTGAGTTTATAGTGAGCTGAGATCCTGCCACTGCAGTCCAGCCTGGGTGACAGAATGAAACTCTGTCTCAAAAAAATAAATAAAAATAAATAAAATTGTTTTAACATAAAACAATTTGTATTCCTAATAATAGAATATTAAAAAAGAAAAGCTACCAATTAGCTCTTTCATTAGTACCTCATCAAATAAGTTTTAATGTTACCGTCTTAATTTATATCACGCTCCATATTGCCTCAGAACAGTTATAGCTTAAAGAGCGATCAGAATATTTTATAAGGGTTCTGTTTTTGCAGTTTTTGATGATAATTGGAATAAAACTCACCCATACCTTTCAAGTTTTTGGAAATTAAAAGACAGTGTCTGCTGAGAACTGAGAACTAGTAATCTCTTGCAATTTAACTTCTCCAAATTATTTACATGAAAATTTCACCAGAAGCTTTAAGAATTTGTTTTCTCTACAATTGAGAGAAATATTCTGGAAGATATCTGTCTTGTCCAACATCTAATAAGAAAAAACAACAACAACAAAGTATCTATTTAGTTTTTCTTGCTGAAAAGGTCCCTGTATGAGAAAATTCCAATTTTGGCAGTGGGGGGCAAGGGTGAAGGGTATAGGGGAGTGGCTTCTCTAGTCTATCTAGTGGTTGAAAGGAAAGCTTCACATTATTTGGGGGCCTCAGCTCCCAAATGTTTGGGACTCACATTATATGTCTGATCACAACTTAAATTCTATCTGGCTACTATTGTCCCAATACCCTGTGGTTCTGTGTTGCTGAGGAAAACCAGGAAAGGCGAGTTACTTACCGACAAACTAGAATCAGCTTGCAAGTGGAGTGGGAAAAAAAAGCCCCTCATTTTTTTTTATTATACTTTAAGTTCTAGGGTACATGTGCACAACGTGAAGGTTTGTTACATATGTATACATATGCCATGTTGGTGTACTGCACCCATTAACTCGTCATTTAGCATTAGGTATATCTCCTAATGCTATGCCTCTCCCCTACCCCCACCCCACTACAGGCCCCGGTGTGTGATGTTCACCACCCTGTGTCCAAGTGTTCTCATTGTTCAATTCCCACCTATGAGTGAGAACATTCAGTGTTTGGTTTTCTGTCCTTGTGATAGTTTGCTCAAAATGATGGTTTCCAGTTTCATCCACGTCCCTACAAAGGATATGAACTCATCATTTTTTATGACTATGTAGTATTCCATGGTGTATATGTGCCACATTTTCTTAATCCAGTCTATCATTGATGGACATTTGGGTTGGTTCCAAGTTTTTGCTATTGTGAATAGTGCCGCAATAAACATATGTATGTATGTGTCTTTATAGCAGCATGATTTATAATCCTTTGGGTATATACCCAGTAACAGGATGGCTGGGTCAAATGGTATTTCTAGTTCTAGATCCTGGAGGAATCACCACACTGTCTTCCACAATGGTTGAACTAGTTTACAGTCCCACCAACAGTGTAAAAGTGTTCCTATTTCTCCACATCCTCTCCAGCACCTGTTGTTTCCTCACTTTTTAATGATCGCCATTCTAACTGGTGTGAGATGGTATCTCACTGTGGTTTTGATCTGCATTTCTCTGATGACCAGCGATGATGAGCATTTTTTTCATATCTCTGTTGGCTGCATAAATGTCTTCTTTTGAGAAGACATTTCTCAAATGTCAAGTGTCTGTTCATATCCTTTGCCCATTTTTTGATGGGGTTGTTTGATTTTTTCTTGTAAATTTGTTTGAGTTCTTTGTAGATTCTGGATATTAGCCCTTTGTTGGATGGGTAGATTGTAAAAATTTTCTCCCATTCTGTAGGTTGCCTGTTCACTCTGATGGTAGTTTCTTTGGCTGAGCAGAAGCTCTTTAGTTTAATTAGATCCCATTTGTCAATTTTGGCTTTTGTTGTCATTGCTTTTGGTGTTTTAGTCATGAAGTCCTTGCCCATGTCTATAGCCTGAATGGTATTGCCTAGGTTTTCTTCTAGGGTTTTTATGGTTTTAGGTCTAGCATTTAAGTCTTTAATCCATCTTGAATTAATTTTTGTATAAGGTGCAAGGAAGGGATCCAGTTTCAGCTTTCTACATATGGCTAGCCAGTTTTCCCAACACCATTTATTAAATAAAGAATCCTTTCCCCATTGCTTGTTTTTGTCAGATATGTCAAAGATCAGATGGCTGTAGATGTGTGGTATTATTTCTGAGGGCTCTGTTCTGTTCCATTGGTCTATATCTCTGTTTTGGTACCAGTACCATGCTGTTTTGGTTACTGTAGCCTTGTAATATAGTTTGAAGTCAGGTAGCATGATGCCTCCAGCTTTGTTCTTTTGGCTTAGGATTGTCTTGGCAATGCAGGCTCTTTTTTGGTACCATATGAACCTTAAAGTATTTTTTTCCAATTCTGTGAAGAAAGTCATTGGTAGCTTGATGGGGATGGCATTGAATCTATAAATTACCTTGAGCAGTATGGCCATTTTCACGATATTGATTCTTCCTACACATGAGCATGGAATGTTCTTCCATTTGTTTGTGTCCTCTTTTATTTCATTGAGCAGTGGTTTGTAGTTCTCCTTGAAGAGGTCCTTCACATCCCTTGTAAGTTGGATTCCTAGGTATTTCATTCTCTTTGAAGCAATTGTGAATGGGAGTTTACCATGATTTGGCTCTCTGTTTGTCTATTATTGGTGTACAGGAATGTTTGTGATTTTTCACATTGATTTTGTATCCTGAGACTTTGCTGAAGTTGCTTATCAGCTTAAGCAGATTTTGGGCTGAGATGATGAGATTTTCTAAATATACAATCATGTCATCTGCAAACAGGGACAATTTCATTCCCTCTTTTCCTAATTGAATACCCTTTATTTCTTTCTCCTGCCTGATTGCCCTGGCCAGAACTTCCAACACTATGTTTAATAGGGGTGGTGATAGAGGGAATCCTTGTCTTGTGCCAGTTTTCAAAGGGAATGCTTCCAGTTTTTGCTCATTCGGTATGATACTGGCTGTGGGTTTGTCATAAATAGCTCTTATTATTTTGAGATACATCCCATCAATACCTAGTTTATTGAGAGTTTTTAGCATGAAGCGCTGTTGAATTTTGTCGAAGGCCTTTTCTGCATCTATTGAGATAATCATGTGGTTTTTGTCGTTGGTTCTGTTTTTATGATGGATTACATTTATTGATTTGCGTAAGTTAAACAGACTTGCATCCCAGGGGTGAAGCCAACCTGATTGTGGTGGATAAGCTTTTTGATGTGCTGCTGGATTTGGTTTGCCAGTATTTTATTGAGGATTTTTGCATCGATGTTCATCAGGGATATTGGTCTAAAATTCTCTTTTTTGGTTGTGTCTCTGCCAGGCTTTGGTATCAGGATGATGCTGGCCTCATAAAATGAGTTAGGGAGGATTCCCTCTTTTTCTATTGATTGGAATAGTTTCAGAAGGAATGGTACCAGCTCCTCCTTGTACCTCTGGTAGAATTCGGCTGTGAATCCATCTGGTCCTGGACTTTTTTTCGTTGGTAAGCCTCAATTATTGCCTCAATTATTGCCTCAATTTCAGAGCCTGTTATTGATTTATTCAGGGATTCAACTTCTTCCTGGTTTTGTCTTGGGAGGTTGTATGTGTTCAGGAATTTATCCATTTCTTCTAGATTTTCTAGTTTATTTGTGTAGAGGTGTCTATAGTATTCTCTGATGGTAGTTTGTATTTCTGTGGGATCGGTGGTGATATCCCCTTTATCATTTTTTATTGCATCTATTTCATTCTTCTCTCTTTTCTTCTTTATTAGTCTTGCTAGTGGTCTATCAGTTTTGTCAATCTTTTCAAAAAACCAGCTCCTGGATTCATTGATTTTTTGAAGGGTTTTTTGTGTTTCTATGTCCTTCAATTCTGCTCTGATCTTAGTTATTTCTTGCCTTCTGCTAGCTTTTGAATGTGTTTGCTCTTGCTTCTCTAGGTCTTTTAATTGTGATGTTAGGGTGTCAATTTTGGATCTTTCCTGCTTTCTCTTGTGGGCATTTAGTGCTATAAATTTCCCTCTACACACTGCTTTAAATGTGTCCCAGAGATTCTGGTATGTTATGTCTTTGTTTTCATTGGTTTCAAAGAACATCTTTATTTCTGGCTTCATTTCGTTATGTACCCAGTAGTCATTCAAGAGCAGGTTGTTCAGTTTCCATGTAGTTGAGCGTTTTGAGTGAGTTTCTTAACCCTGAGTTCTAGTTTGATTGCACTGTGATGTGAGAGACAGTTTGTTATAATTTCTGTTCTTCTACATTTGCGGAGGAGTGCTTTACTTCCAACTCTGTGGTCAATTTTGGAATAAGTGCTAAGTGGTGCTGAGAAGAATATATATTCTTTTGATTTGGGGTGGAGAGTTCTGCAGATGTCTATTAGGTCCGCTTGGTGCAGAGCTGAGTTCAATTCCTGGATATCCTTGTTAACTTTCTGTCTTGTTGACCTGTCTCATGTTGACAGTGTGGTTTTAAAATCTCCCATTATTATTGTGTGGGAGTCTAAGTCTCTTTGTAGATCTCTAAGGACTGGCTTTATGAATCTGAGTGCTCCTACATTGGGTGTGTATATATTTAGGATAGTTAGCTCTTCTTGTTGAATTCATCCCTTTACCATTATGTAATGGCCTTCTTTGTCTCTTTTGATCTTTGTTGGTTTAAAGTCTATTTTATCAGAGACTAGGATTGCAACACCTGCCTTTTTTTGTTTTCCATTTGCTTGGTAGATCTTCCTCCATCCCTTTATTTTGAGCCTATGGGTGTCTCTGCACATGAGATGGGTCTCCTGAATACAGCACGCTCATGGGTCTTGACTCTTTATCCAATTTGCCAGTCTATGTCTTTTAATTGGGGCATTTAGCCCATTTACATTTAAGGTTAATATTGTTATGTGTGAATTTGATCCCGTCATTATGATGTTAGCTGGTTATTTTTCCCATTAGTTAATGCAGTTTCTTCCTAGCATCGATGGTCTTTACAATTTGGCATGTTTTTGCAGTGGCTGGTACCAGTTTTTCCTTTCTATGTTTAGTGCTTCCTTCAGGAGCTCTTGTAAGGCAGGCCTGGTGGTGACAAAAATCTCTGAGCATTTCCTTGTCTGTAAAGTATTTTATTTCTCCTTCACTTATGAAGCTTAGTTTGGCTGGATACGAAATTCTGGGTTGAAAATTCTTTTCTTTAAGAGTGTTGTATATTGGCCCCTACTCTCTTCTGGCTTGTAGAGTTTCTGCTGAGAGAACCGCTTTTAGTCTGATGGGCTTCCCTTTGTGGGTAACCCGACCTTTCTCTCTGGCTGCCCTTAACATTTTTTCCTTCATTTCAACTTTGGTGTATCTGACAATTATGTGTCTTGGAGTTGCTCTTCTCAAGGAGCATCTTTGTGGAATTCTCTGCATTTCCTGAATTTGAATGTTGGCCTGCCTTGCTAGATTGGGGAAGTTCTCCTGGATAATATCCTGCAGAGTGTTTTCCAACTCGGTTCCATTTGCCCTGTCACTTTCAGGTACACCAATCAGACGTAGATTTGGTCTTTTCACATAGTCCCATATTTCTTGGAGGCTTCATTCATTTCTTTTTACTCTTTTTTCTCTAAACTTCTCTTCTCGCTTTATTTCATTCATTTGATCTTCAATCACTGAAACCCTTTCTTCCATGTGATTGAATTGGCTACTGAAACTTGTGCATGCGTCATGTAGTTCTTGTGCCATGGTTTTCAGCTCCATCAGGTCATTTAAGGTCTTCTCTATGCTGTTTATTCTAGTTAGCCATTTGTCTAATCTTTTTTCAAGGTTTTTAGCCTCTTTGCAATGGGTTCAAACATCCTCCTTTAGCTCAGAGAAGTCTGTTATTACCAATCGTCTGAAACCTTCTTCTCTCAGATGGTCAAAGTCATTCTCCGTTCAGCTTTGTTCCTTTACATGCAAGGAGCTGCATTCCTTTGGAGGAGAAGAGGTGCTCTGATTTTTAGAATTTTCAGCTTTTCTGCTCTGGTTTCTCCCCATCTTTGTGGTTTTATCTACCTTTGGTCTTTGATGATGGTGACGTACAGATGGGGTTTTGGTGTGGATGTCCTTTATGCTTGTTAGTTTTCCTTCTAACAGTCAGGACCCTCAGGTGTAGGTCTGTTGGAGTTTGCTGGAGGTCCACTCCTGACCCTGTTTGCCTGCGTATTACCAGCGGAGGCTGTAGAACAGCCCACACTGCAGAATGGCAAATGTTGCTGCCTGATCCTTCCTCTGGAAGCTTTGTCTCAGAGGGGCACCCAGCTGTATGAGGTGTCAGTTGGCCCCTACTGGGAGGTGTCTCCCAGTTAGGCTACTCGGGGGTCAGGGACCCACTTGAGGAGGCAGTCTGTCCATTCTCAGATCTCAAACTCCATGCTGGGAGACCACTACTCTCTTCAAGGCTGTCAGGCAGGGACGTTGAAGTCTGTAGAAGTTTCTGCTGCCTTTTGTTCAGCTATGCCTGCCCCCAGAGGTGGAGTCTACAGAGGCAGGCAGGCCTCCTTGAGCTGTGGTGGGCTCCACCAGCTTCGAGATTCCCAGCTGCTTTGTTTACCTACTCAAGCCTCAGCAAAGGCGGGCACCCCTCCGCCAGCCTCCCTGTGCCTTGCAGTTTGATCTCAGACTGCCGTGCTAGCTGTGAGAGAGGCTCTGCGGGTGTGGGACCCTCCAAGCCATGCGCGGGATATAATCTCCTGGTGTGCCATTTGCTAAGACCATTGGAAATGTGCCTCATTGGGGTGGGAGTGTCCCGATTTTCCAGGTACTGTCTGTCATGGCTTCCCTTGGCTAGGAAAGGGAATTCCCCGACCCCTTGCACATCCCAGGTGAGGTGATGTCCCACCCTTCTTCAGCTCACACTCCGTGGACTGCACCCACTGTCCGACAAGCCCCAGTGAGATGAACCCAGTACCTCAGTTGGAAATGCAGAAATCACCCATCTTCTGTGTCTCTCACACTAGGAGCTGTAGACTGGAACTTTTCCTATTCAGCCATCTTGAATAATGCCCAAAAGCCCCTCATTTTTATGACTGAAATAGTCTAGGACTCTAGCAGCATATCTATGAGTTGGAGTAAAAAGCTTGGGTAAAAAGCATAGGTAGTATTTTCAATTTCTTTCTACCCTCCCAGACAGTGATAAAGGCTTCTATTTCTTTGTGTCTCATTCAATGCCTAGCAGCATACAATGAATACCCAAATGTGTGTTCATTCCATTTTAAATTGAAAGACATATTCAGCCATACATCAATGGATTTGGTTACTTTTATTCTGGCATTTTTCTTTGAGCTTGTAGAAGAGTTTAAAAAGCTTACTGATAATCCCAGCACTTTGGGAGGCCGAGGTGGGCTGATCACGAGGTCAGGAGATCGAGACCATCCTGGCTAACACAGTGAAACCCTGTCTCTACTAAAAATTCAAAAAATTAGCTGGATGTGGTGGTGAGCACCTGTAGTCCCAGCTACTCAGGAGGCTGAGGCAGGAGAATGGCATGAATCTGGGAGGCAGAGCTTGCAGTGAGCCGAGATCACACCACTGCACTCCAGCCTGGGTGACAGAGTGAGACTCCATCTCAAAAAAAAAAAAAAAAAAAAAAGAAAGAAAAGCTTACTGATTTATTAACAAGAAATACCCTAGTTTCTGAACATACTGAAAAAACAATTTTTATATCTGATCTCAAGCTCTTGACTTAAACCAAGATTTATCAAATGATGAACCCCATTTATTTTTACTGAGGTATCCTTTCATGAAAACTAAGAAACATAAACTAATCATGTAGAAATATAATCAGAAACTCATCCTCTAAGACATGAGAGAGCCATATTTTAGCAGGGCAATTTGGAAATATCTATTAAAAATGTGTGACCAACAGCTACTATTAAATTTGTAACATTCTTAAAAGTTATTACTAATTTGAAAAGCTAGTATTTATTAAGTGATGATTCTATGCCAATAATTGTTCTAAGCAGTTTACATGAACCTTCTTACTGAATCCTAACAAAAGCTTTATGAGGTAGGTATTACTCTTATTTTATAGATAGTGAAACTGAGACAGAAAAATTAGGCGAATGGCATTTAACTTTTTAAAGTAAAAGTTACTACTATATTAATTACAGCAGAATTATTGATATGTATGCATATATTAATAATGTTGCATGTTTCATTAGGGATATAACGATTAAACTGGCAATAACGGGGTGGGTATGGTTTTGCAAATAACTCATGGATCTTCAAGACCATAAGTGGGAACCACTGGTCAAAGATTTTTCTGCTCAACCTGTTGTGGCCTGAGTGGTGGAGCTCCAGGCATCTTGATACTGCAGTAACACAGTACTTAGGATTGTTAGAAACTCAGTGAAGGGCTTCACATCATTCAAGAACCAGGGTTTGTGAGCTCCTACTTGACCTGCAGCCTCAACACTATTGCACTGCCTTGAGCCTCATTTTATCTCCATAAAATGAAGGAGTTTGACCTGGAGGTTTTAGAGATCCTTACTAGCTCTTATTTCTCTGACTTTATGTGGAGTCAGTGAACGTTCTCTTTAGCAGGTTTCCAGCATGTCAGGAAATGAAAAAGAGCTTCCAGAAGAATGATCCAAACTTCTTTCCCAGTCCCAGAAAAGTAGGAACAGCTGAAATGTACTTGAGGCTATTGCTCACACAAAAGGAGCAGGTGTTTTGAGAAGGGTAAGACTGTATAAATCTAAAATACTTTTTGGAATGAAATGGATTACAAATACATGCTACATACTTTGTCTTGTAGCCTATCACTAACCGTTTGAAGAAACTTACTAGTACTGGAGGTTGTGCCTATGGTAATCTCCACCCTAAAAATCTTTAAAAATAGGATTTGTACTCACGAGCATGTGAATTTGTAGGTGTTGACTTGCCTTAAGGAAGGCAGAAAAATGCAAATATTTTCTAAAATCACATTTGAATCTCTGACTCAGGATGACTTGTGAAGGTTTACCCTCAAAAAAGCATTTGATATGTGTTATGTATTCTTTCATTTTAGGGCCTGGAGGCTCTCAAGGCATGGCCAGACGCTCTGTCTTGTACTTCATCCTGCTGAATGCTCTGATCAACAAGGGCCAAGCCTGCTTCTGTGATCACTACGCATGGACTCAGTGGACCAGCTGCTCAAAAACTTGCAATTCTGGAACCCAGAGCAGACACAGGTGGGTGTGAGCTTTGTGGCTTTTCTTTGTGTCCTGGGAGGACTCAAGGATGAAGTCAGCAACATCAGGAGTGCAACACTAAGCAATGGGAACATATATATATCAAAGTAAGAACTTACAAATTTGGATGAAATTTGAAGTCTCTCTCTTATGAGGTTGAAAGGAAGTCTACTTTTGTTCTCTCTACAAGAACGAGGGGTTTCAAACAAATTTAATTAAGAATCTGTGCAACACTTTGAGTTGACTATTTAACTTGCTTAGAATCACTACCCAAGCTTTTTTCAATCAGCACACAACTTTGCTTGCCTATAGTTAGTGAGTTAATTATAGAGAATTTTCTACTCATTAAATCGAGTCTAACAGGACCTCAATTGAGCAGAACTGCTAGCTATTAGCTTGATTGTTGGCATATACAAAATGGCAACAAAACTGTTCTTTCTTGATAACATTTAATAATTCAGTCTTTTCACCAATTCAGACTTCTTGTCCCCCACAGTTTCTTTAACTCTGTTAAATGTTTCTGTACCACGGAAATGCTCACATGTTAGGGGAGAAAAGCATATATTTAATGTGTTTTAACCATTACAGAATTTTTTAGGATCCTTATTTTAGAAAACTATGTTTACATATGTAGTGTGAATCTCATTAAAATTACCAATTTACTTCCCCAATAAACCATCTACTATATATGTGAAAACAGATTTGTTTACAATATTCCTCTATTCAAGAGTCCTTCAGGAGCTCCCTGCTGCCTAAAAAGAACAGCAAATATTCCTGGCCAGTCACACAAGCTCCTCCCTGGAGAGCTACCTGGACATGCTCTCATCTGCCTCAAATCTTTGCACATGTCGCTTCCTCCAAATTCCCTTCCCTCTGTTACCTGGAGAATTCACATGAATTATTCAGGATGTTTCTCTCATGCCACTTTCTCTTTGAATCTTTAGCCTCACAGCCCCCTATGTTGTCCTCCTTCAAGCAGTTTGCAGGATCTTTCTCTCCTTTCATCTTTCCTTGCCTTCCAGTCCATTCGAGGAGCTCCAGCATGGCTGGCTTCATGGTGTAACATGTGCAGTCACACAGGCCCCACACTTAGAAGGGCTTCATGCTTGGCTT
Organism: Pan troglodytes; assembly: GCF_028858775.2. Lineage (NCBI taxonomy): Eukaryota > Metazoa > Chordata > Mammalia > Primates > Hominidae > Pan > Pan troglodytes. The sequence goes on from NC_072402.2 coordinate 71,608,275, forward strand.
AATGATCTGCCTTTGCTGTCTTGAAGTTCTTAGTTTTGAGCAAGAGGTTTCCCATTTTCATTTTATGCTGAGCCTCACAAAGTATGTCCTGAGTTCTGTTAAGTGGTGAGAACTGCATATATGCCAACCTGCCTAATTTTTCCATGAAAATTTTCTTTCTTTTCTATTTATTGTAGTTAATGCTCAATGATACTTTGATTATGGAGCAGGATATATGGTGAATACACTCATTCTAAGCAACTTCTTCTTCATGGTTACAGACAAATAGTAGTAGATAAGTACTACCAGGAAAACTTTTGTGAACAGATTTGCAGCAAGCAGGAGACTAGAGAATGTAACTGGCAAAGATGCCCCATCAACTGCCTCCTGGGAGATTTTGGACCATGGTCAGACTGTGACCCTTGTGTTGAAAAACAGGTAGGCAACCATGGGCATTTCCAGGAAATATGAATCACAATAGAGGGCTCTGATTCCCTGACAGGCTTAACAGCATAGTAATGCTGAATTACTTCAATTTCTGAAAATCAACTGTCCCAGCTTCCATTGAGGGAAAATTCCATTTAGCACTTTTGTGGGGGGAAGAGGGGGTTTATTTTATGTATTTTACTGTCTTAAGAACACAAAAAGGAAATTTTGCTCCCAGTATTGATATTGTACTTACCCAGTTCTGAATTCCACTGCCTGTGCCTTCTGAGAATTCTGAAAGCAAAAGTGTACACAGATTGAGTAATCCTTATCCAAAATGTTGGTATCAGAAGTGTTTTGGATTTTGGATGTTTTGTGGATTCTGAAATATTTGCATATACATAATGTAGTAGCTTGGGGATGGGACACAGTCTAAACATGAAATTCATTTATGTTTCAGATATACCTTATACATATCGCCTGAAGATAATTTATACAATATTTTAAATAATTTTGTTCATGAGACAAAGTTATGATAAGTATTTACATATACAATACTCCACTGTGGCATCATGTTGGTACTCAAAAATTTTTAGATTTTGGAGCATTTTGGATTTTAGGTTTTCAAACTAGGTATGCTCAACTCATACTAAAAAACAACAACAACAACAACAACAACAAAAACAGGGTTTCAGTCCAAGATTTTAAACCAGACAGAAATGAGGGAAATGAATCAAAACCTTCACTCCTTGCCCTTCCTCTACATTCCCTCTCCTCACAGCAGTCCCTCAATTTGTTTATTGTTCCCCATTGAAATATTTACCCACCACAAACTCATTCCTGTAAGGGCATCAGCCAATGTGAACCACAGTTAGGGCCGTGTTGAGCATTTACACAGCAGGGAAGAAAAAGAAACTCATTTGTGGAACAGCTACTTTCTGAGGGGAACTGTTCTAGGTCCCTTTCATGTGTCATCTTATTCAAACTTCACATCATATTGTGTTTCTCTACCCATTTTACAGATGAGAAAGTTATTGCTCATTTGGGGTTAAGTAATTTGCCCAAGAATACACCCATTAATTAATAAATTGAATTTTTCTGACTTCAAAGTCAGTACTTTTTAGTCCTATCATATTTCTATTCTCCCTTGACTCACCATTTTACTACTCGCCATTTAAAATCTTTTTAAAGTGTAGACTACATTAGCATTGGTTTTCACAGGGACTCTCTTATGCAAAAGAACCTCAAAATTATTTCACATTTATCCCTTCACACTATCTTTAAGATACAGAAAGGCTACTGTTATGGCCTGGAGGAATTTACTGTACTCAAGAGACTCTCAGCAAACATTTATATATTTTATTTTGAAAACGTATAAACCATATGGTTTCAGAGTTATAAGAAGCCTTAGAAACCTTTTTAACCCACTTCCTCATTTTACTGGTTGGGAAACAGAGATCCACAGAGGTGATTATTTCCCTAAGGGAGCACAATAATGGAATTGGAAGAATCATTAGTAAAAATATAAGGAATATTACCATAGGAAAAATCACTGTTGTGATTGAGAAGCCCAGTTTTCTTAGGTACATTTTGACCTTGACCCTGCCTCAGAGTTATATCTTTCTCTTCTTTCCTTTCAGTCTAAAGTTAGATCTGTCTTGCGTCCCAGTCAGTTTGGGGGACAGCCATGCACTGAGCCTCTGGTAGCCTTTCAACCATGCATTCCATCTAAGCTCTGCAAAATTGAAGAGGCTGACTGCAAGAATAAATTTCGCTGTGACAGTGGTAATGTATTTTTGTGAAATGTTCAGTCCCCACTAAAAATAACTTGACAAAATCAAAGTTACTCCAATTGACTAACAGTAGAATCCATCACAGAGAAATCCCACCACATTTTAAGCAGAGTGGAATGGGAATGTTATGCTGCCAATTCCCAAGATATTCCACTGTAAAATTATGGCTTTTCAGTTATACCATTTTTACCACTTACCTGATCTGCACAAATCTATAATCAGGATAATTTTAAAAGAAATGACATATTTTAAAAGATTTTTAATATAATTTATTATGACAAGAATATTAAGATATCATGTTGGAAGATGACTAGAGATGATGTAGAAAACTTTCTTGACTGGCTCTAAAATTAATTCCAAAAGAGTAAGTCAAAAGCACATACACAAATGAGCATGGCTATATTTCAATAAAATTTTCTTTACAAAAACAGTTGGCCATAGTTCAGGTCAGTTTTAGCCTACAGGCCATAGTTCATTGACCTCCTATCTAAACAGTCAACTTAAAGTTACAATAAAATTAAATTTCAGATGAATGAAATCTCTATCATTTCTGTGTACTCTGAGATATCCTGAAAAGTAAAGTATTTATAACTAGATAGCAAATTTCCAATTCCACAGAAAATTGACCCAAGACCTTGGAACCCAAGTTTTCCCCTCTTACTCCCTGCATCCTGCCCTCAGCTTTGCCAGCTTTTTCTGAATGTCAGACAGGAATGCCGGGGTCAGGGTTTTCCCCTATCCACCTCCACCCCAAACCTGGAATTTGAGAGCAGGATGTGGGTAGGGAGATATACTTTGTGTCTATATAAATAAGGTCATGTCACAAATTGACAAAAAAGGGAATCAGAGCAAAATCCGAATGACAATGGCTGAGGGTAATACAGACCTGATCATTATATCCAGAGTATCAAAATCAAGCTCTAGAACTGAAGTATAACTATTTGAAGCTTGAAAGATGGTTTTTACTACATATAAGCAAAAAAGACTCTTATTCAGTAGATGATAAATCTATGAAAAATTATAAAGGATCTGCATTCAGGCCAAAAATACTTAAAGTTTGAGAAGCCTTGAGATGCATCCATTGGTCACCAATTTATAATGAACAATTTTAGAAAGGTTAGCAGTGTAAGCACAGCTGATCGCCAGTTCATCAACAGTTATGTCCATAACCACTGATTTTCAAATAACTGTATTATGAAGATGTGTCTGTAATGGTTGTTAAGCGGCTGCTACTCCGTACTCCCTGAGTAACCCATGCCCTGCTTCCCAGAGCCCAAAATCCCTAGATCTTTTCATGATCCAGGAACTGATTGGTAAATCCTTGTCACAGATATAGTTGGCATCCATTCGGACTGGGTGATGCCATAGCCTTTTGGTTGTTAAATATTCCATTGAAGATGGTATACTGTTTTGCTCTCCTAAAAGCATCTACTAATGCCACTGTCAATGGGAGTAAGAGGTTTATGAATGATTGTTTTTCTGACTCAAGATGATACTTGGCTCTCAATTAACAAAGAACTATCTCTCCTGAAAAGATTGACCATCTTGCCTTTCCTCTATTATGACTGATGTTCAGAGTCTCCCAAGAGTCCCCAAGACTAAATGGATTATGTTGATGTATACGTGGATTTTTAAGAATTACCCATTATGTTAATTCCCATGCAATATACCAACTCTTCTTTCAGAGTCCTAATTTTAAGCATAAAAGACTAGAGAATTTGCAGCTGGTTTTAAAAAATAATACTATTGCAGTGACACAAATCACTTCCAATGGATAGGAAAAACGTGCAATTTCTAAATGATTGCATGGTTCCAAGTGTAAATGTATACATGCATGTGCTGGCTAAGCATGCTGACTTCTGCAAATCCTGCAATATTCAAACTGTCCTTTAATTTCTCATTCCTTCTTTGGTATAGAATATATTTATGGCTTACAATATCTCTCCCCTTATGCTTTCTATTCCATAGAGTTTTTATGACCTGGAACCATTCTCACCCATGTCACATCAGGCCTATTCCTAAACATCCCTCAAGAGGTATCCTCTTCCCTTCATCCCTACCCTTGCTAATGGACTCTCTAAGATATCCCTATAAGTACTAAATGGATAGAATTTCTTGTATTCTCACAAATCTGGTACTCTGCTCACAAAGCTAAGCTAATGAGAACTATACATGTGTATCCCTCCTTCTGTCTAACAAAGTGAGATTTTAGTGTAACCATATCAAAAATAAACCTTTGCTTAAATTTGTAAGTGCTAGGTTCAAAACTTTTTTAAAAATGTAATATGTATAGATTCATATTTTAATAAAGAGCCTCTCTATTTCAAACTAAAATTCCCATTCTGTTCTGTCCTGAAAACAACACAAAACAAAAAAACTAGAAATGCACTGTTTAAAAATAGAGCATCTTTCAGGTTAAGTCATGGGATGAACAGACATTCAATTCAATCTGCATTTCCAGTCCTGTGTGATTATAGTGCTCGTAGCTATAATTCTTTATAATAATAGTCCTGACATAATGCAAGATGGAAGATGTAATTATTTTAATTACACTCTACCTTCTAAGTGAAGATTATTAACCAAAAAAGTTGAAACCAAGTACTTTCTTGGGAACCCACTATTAATTAAAAAAATTAATTCAACAGAATGCCCAATTTTCCCAAGAATTTTAGTCAAAACAGTCATGCATAATTGTAGTGAGATGCTAATCACATCTTAAAATAATCAACCAGATAATCTCAAGTAAAACCTTTAATCATTGTCAGTTGGACCTGTACATACTGGTACAGATGCCAACACCATTGACTACAGGCAAGAAGGTAAAAGGCAGGAGAGGAGATATCTGTCATTGCACATAAGTATTTCAATTTCTATAATATATAGTTATATACTGATTCCAAGGATCCTTATGAAATTCAGTAAGTCAGAAACGGAAGGTAATTATTTGGGTACATGGAATTTGTACCATTTTCTACATTTGCTCACTCAACTTGCTACTGTAGTATCTAGACACTTAACTTGTCCAAAAAATAGATATAGCAAATTATATACAGGAAAACAATTATATACAGTAATTATATATAGTAAAATAGATAGTAGATATATTTAATATATTTAATAAAATCTGTACTAATTATATATAGTAAAATATGCAATTCTAAGTGTGCAATTTTGCTTTCACAAATTATGCAATCATGTAAACAACCCTATGTCAAGATATAGAAAATACAGATTTCTATATCGAGATATAGAAAATTCCCATAAACCCAAAAACCTCCCTCCTTCTCCTTTCTAGTTAATTCCCCCTCCTTCTCCCTGGACATCATATAAAGGAATCACATGACATGACTCATGTGTCTGGCTTTTTTCACCCAACATAAAATTTGAGAGATCCAACCATGTTATTGTGTGTGACTGTGCATCTGTGTGTGTGTCTATAAAGTTACAGGTTTTTAAATAAAAACAGTGACCTTGAGTCTCCCATCCTAGATCAAAACAAAATTCTGAACCTCTTGTTAATTTTCTCCTACTGAACATGATCTCTATAGCGGCTCCCTGTAATGGGAATTATATTCTAGGATTACTTCTCTTTTTAAAGACAATCAGCAACTAAATAATTATGTGGTGACCCTTGTAATCTTACAAGTGGAAATTTATCAGTTTATTGCTCCATTTTTATGTGCTCCCTAAAACTCTATCAAAAACAGTGAAGACTTGCCTTCAACTTTACCTTGAAATTTAAAGCATTTGAGTTTCAAATTAATAAATACTTTCTAAAATGATAATTTGTTGCATTGATTTTGTTTGCTTTTCTTGACTAGGCCGCTGCATTGCCAGAAAGTTAGAATGCAATGGAGAAAATGACTGTGGAGACAATTCAGATGAAAGGGACTGTGGGAGGACAAAGGCAGTATGCACACGGAAGTATAATCCCATCCCTAGTGTACAGTTGATGGGCAATGGGTATGTAACGTCTTTTTATCATCTTGGGGAGAACAGGTATCAGAACAAATGAGTCAGAAGGAGCAATGAGATACATCATTGTCCATCTTCCTCATTAACTTCTTACTACTCCTACCAGCCCTATCTCTGATACTTAGCTACCATGTTCAGGAAGTACGTGGCCATGATCCTCACTCCTGAGAAGTAAAAGTTAGCATTTCCAAATATAGTTTGTGCCAGGCAATGCTATGGGCCCTTCATAAACATGGCTTGTTTTATTTCTCATACATCTCTCAGAAAGTTTTGGAATGGATTAGAGCAGACTGGTCTAAGCCCATCAAGCTGGGAGGTGCCAGGGTGGGGTCCTGGAGGTAGGCCTTGAATGGGTGAGTAACCACTCAGAAATGTCAGGAGCAAATGGAGAAAGAGGGTGTGATAAAAGTATGCCTATGGGTGGGTTGAAAGCCAAAACACTAGAGAAACAAAACCAGTCTTCCAGCATGAAAAGCAAACCCAGAGTCAAATAATGAGCGATAAAGCCAAAAGGAAAGAAGTTAAGCAAATATAGAAAAAAAAGAGAGGGCTAAGCAACAAGGGTGTGAAAACGTAAGAGAGTAAGAGGTGAAGTGAATATAGCTAGGTATTCTCTCCCATAGGCTGTGTGACGTGTGGGTAGGTCAGTAGAGCCTAATGGCAGAAGCCAGACCTATATTACCATCCAGTCTCAGCTTACAAACTAAGAAACGAGTCCCAGAAAGCTTAAATAACCTGACCAAGTCTACCAACTAGCAAATGGTGGAACCAGGATTCAAATCCAGACTTCAAAACCCAGGCTTTTTCCATGATTTCATGCTGATTCAGGACTACATCCACCTTACAAATGAGACACCCTGGAAGAAATCTCAGGAGATCACATAGCTCTTTCTTCTAGTGTTCCTACTACAGGAATACCCAATCATGAGCACACTGGGGGTTTTACCAGGGGTTCTAAATTCATTAGACTGAACCTGTGTTTTAGATGATGTTAGGAAATATAAGAGAAGGTTATGAAAACAGAAAAACTGAGCCTTAATTTGAAACATAAGAAAAAATCAGTAAAGATAATCTCCTATACTCTCCCCTTTACATAATAAAGAAACCCCTCTTAAATTTTTGGCCAGAAGGCAGATAGTTTGCTATCAATTTCTATTGCTTCATATTGGACTTTAGAAAATTAGAATCTTCACTTAATGCTGCCAGAGTTGCATAATATGAAAACTCGAGGCACCAAAGACAAACAGCCACAATTGCAAATACAACCTTATTTGATTTAGAATAAAACCCAGAAAATATTGAACCAAACCCGAGGACACCAGTAAAATGGAAAAACCGTTAGTCTGAAAGTAAGAGGAGCTGGGTTCTAAATAACTCAGCTGGTTCTAATGTAGAACTAGAACCAGTTCTACATTATCTCACTACACCACAGCTGAGTTATTTAACAACTCTGGGCCTCGGTTTCCTCATCTATATGTTGGATGACTATAAACTGATGTGATGTTCTGTCCTAAGAATTTCTAATTAGTGCTGATTTCGATGAAAGTGCTTCAACAACATATTCTTATCCATGTGCAGAAATGGTTTCCTTCTCTTGGTTTGCCTACAAGAAAACGTCAGCCAAAAACTCCCACCGATAATCACATTTTCTAATGTTCTGATTGATGAAGGGTGACATTACAAAATCACCTTTTGTTCAGTTGATCTAGACTCTAGAGTTACAGATGGGGAGGACCACATGCTATGTGTACTTTGGCTGAAGGACCACGTGGCCCTCTGCCAACCAGAGCTGTTGTCCCAGTGATTCTGAGAAATGAGCAAAGCCTGCCGGCTCGGGACAGCCAGTCCTCTCCTTGCCTCCCCAGAGACTGAGAGTTTTGAGAATTGCTTACTGTAATCTTGTTCTAATCTGCTGGCCTTAGAATCTCTGCCTCTCCAACCCTGCTATCCAACATATTTCTAACCACAAAAAAAAAAAAAATAGCTTCCTGAGTGGCTGACCTTCTTAACTGATATTTCTCCAAGAAAAATTTTAACAAGAGATATAAAAATTTCTACATTGCCAACATCAGTCACTAGGTTCTAAATATGAAGCAAGAATCAGGCAATAATAGCATGCTATTTGTTTTTACCCAGGCTTAGTGCGTGTATAGATACACACACAGTCGAAAGGACACATTCATCTATGTGGCAAAATAGTGAGATCTGTGAGTAGGGATCACACACATATATATGTGAAAATTCATGCGTACACACAAATATATATTTTTGATTTATATATTTCTAGTTATATTAAAAAAGTTACAAAGTATGACACATAAATCAGATTAGATCAAAGCACTTTAGAAACAATGCTGTATGTGAAACACTAAATTATTTTAAGTCAATATCAACATCTGAGAGGAGGAAGGAAAGAATAAGACTGAAAATTTCTTCATAGCTGGCTTAACTCCTAAAAGATTTCTCAGGCATGGTCTGCTGGAAATACCTCCATAAAATCCTATCTTCAGGTTCTCCACAAATAGCTGTCACCTTCATAGATTCCTTATGACCTGAGAGCCATTTTTCTCAAGCCCTTTTTTGCTTGTGACAAACATAAGTACATAGTGTAAAGCAGTATAAGGTCAACGGTTTTTTAGTCCTCGCTGTTATGCTTTCAGCTATTTGAATATAATATGCATCTTAGACAACCCACAGAATTCACTCATTTTAAAAAACAGCCTTATTGAGATGTAATTTGCATGCCATAAAATTCACCCATTGAAAGTGTCTAATTCAACCATCTTCAGCGTATTCAAAGACTTATATAACCATCACCATGATATAATTTTAGAATGTTTTCAACATACCCAAAATAAAACCTTTGTACATATTAGATATCAAGCTTCATTTCTTTCCCCCTTCTACCTGACTCCTAACCCTAGGAAACCACTAATTCACTTTCTGTTCATGTAAATTTGTGTATTCTAGACATTTCATAAAAATGAAATTCTACAATATGCAGCCTGTGTCTGCCTTTTTGCACTTAGCATAATGTTTTTAAGATTCATCCCAATACTCACAATTGGTACTACAGAAATACAAATGATCATTAAAGACTATTATAAACAGCAATATGCCAACAAATTTGAAAATCTAAAAGAAATGGATAAATTCCTGGATACAAAAAAAACTTACCAAGATTGAATCAAGAAGAAATAGAAAACAGACCAATTGTGAGTAATGAGATTAAATCAATAACAAAAAGTCTCCCAACAAAGAAAAGCCCAGGACCGGATGGCTTCACTGCTGAATTCTACCAAACTTTGTAAGAACTAATACCAATTATGATCAAGCTATCCCAAAAAATCGAAAGGGAACTTTTCCAAACTCATTCTACAAGACTAGTATAACCCTGATACCAAAACCAGATAAAGATGCAACAACAACAACAACAAATCTACTACAGGTCAATATCCCTGATGCAAAAATCCTCAGCAAAATACTAGCAAACAGAACCCCAGAGTACATCCCAGATATCTACTATAATTAAGTAGTATTTAATCCAGAGATGCAAGGATGGTTCAAAATATGCAAATCAATAATGTCATCACATCAACAGAGAGAACAAAACATATGATCACCTCAATAGTTGTGGAAAAAGTATTTGATAAAATTCAACATCCTTTCATGATAAAAACTCTCAAAAATTAGAAATAGAAGAAACTTAACACAATAAAGGCTGTATATGGCAAACCCACAGCTAGCATCATACTGGGTAGAGAAAAGTTGAAAACTTTTCCTCCAAGGACTGGAATAAGACAAGGATACCTGCTCTTACCACTGTTATTCAGCATAGTCCTGTAAGTCCTTGCTGGAGCAATTAGGCAAGGAAAGGAAATAAATGGATCCAAACTGGAAAGGAGTAAGTCAAATTGTCACTGTTTGTAGATGACATTATCTTTTATAGAGAGAACACTAAAGACTCCACCAAAAAAAAAAGGCCCTAGAAATGATAAATGAATTCAGTAAAGTTGCAGGATACACAATCAATATACAAAAATCTGTAGCATTTCTATATATTATCATGAGCTAGAGGGAAAAGAAATCAAGAGAGCTAACTATAAGAGCTACAAAAAAATACCTAGGAATAAATTTAACCAAGGAGATGAAAGATCTCTGCAAGGAAAACTATAAAACACTGATGAGAGAACTTGAAGAGGACACAAAAGAAATGGGAAGGCACCCTGTTTTTATGGATTGGAATATTACTATTGTTAAAGTGACTCAACTGCCCGAAGCAATCTACAAATTCAAGGTAATCCCTATTAAAACACCAACGACATGCTTTACAGCAATAGAAACAAAGCTCTAAAATTCATATGGAACCACAAAAAACCTTAATAGCCAAAGCAATCTTGAGCAAAAAGAACAGGCCTGGAGTGCTGGCTCATGCCTGTGCCAGCACTTTGGGAGGCCGAGGCGGGTGGATCATGAGTTCAGGAGTTCAAGACAAGTCTGGCCAACATAGTGAAACCCCATCTCTACTAAAAATACAAAAATTAGCCAGGCGTGGTGGTGGGCATCTGTAGTCCCAGCTACTTGGGAGGCTGAGGCAAGAGAATCGCTTGAACCCGGGAGGTGGAGGTTGCAGTGAGCAGAGGTCGCACCACTGCACTCCAGCCTGGGCAACACACAGAGACTCTGGAAAAAAAAAAAAAAAAAAAAAAAAAAAGCCAAAGGCATCACACTACTACATTTCAAAATATACATGTTACATGTGTTACATGTTACAAAGCTATGGTAACCCAAGCAGCACACTATTGGCATAAAAATAGATGCATAGACCAATGGAACCGAATACAGAACCCAGAAATAAAACCATGTATTTACAACCAACTGATTTTTGACAAAGGTGCCAAGATCATGCACTGGGGAAATAAGAGTCTCTTTAATTAATGGTGCTGGAAAAACTGGATATCCATATGCAGAAGAATGAAACTGGACCCCCACCACTCATGCTATACAAAAATCAACTCCAAATAGCTTAAAGACTTACATGTAAAATTCCAGAACTATTAAACTATTAGAGAAAAATGTAGGGGAAATCCCTTAGAACATTGATGTGAGAAAACATTTTATGAAAAAGACTTCAAAAGCAGAAGCAACAAAAGCAAATGGGATTATATCAAACTAAAAAGCTTTTTGTACAGTACAGAAAACAGTAACAGAGTGAAAAGACAACATAAACATACAGAGTGGAAAAAAGTATGTGCCAGCTATTCATCTGACAGGGAGTTAATATCCAGGATATATAAGGAACTCAACTCAACAGCAAAAATAAATAAATAATCCAATTTAACGGATTAAGTTCACCAGTGAACTTAATAAGACATTTACCAAAAGGAGTCCAACAAATATATTTTAAAATGTTCAACATCACTAATCATCGGGAAAATGAAAATCAAACTACAATGAGGTATCATCTCACTACAGTTGAAATGACTATTATCAAAAAGACAAAAAAATAGCAAATGCTGGAAAGGATGTGGAGAAAAGGAAGCTCATACACTGTTGGTGAGAATGTAAACTAATGTAGCTCTTATGGAGACCAGTATGGAGATTCCTCAAAAAAACTACAAACAGCACTGCCATATGATCCAGCAATCCCACTACTGAGCATACATCCAAAGCAAAGGAAATCGGTATACTGAACAGATATCTGCATCCCTAAGTTTATTTGCAGCACTGTTCACAATAACCAAGATATGGAATCAGTCTAAGTGTCCATCAACAGATGAATGGATAAAGAAAACATGGTACATATACAAAATGGAGTACTATTCAGCCATAAAATAGAATGAAACCTTGTCACTGGAGAAACATGATGATCCTGGAGGATATTAAGTGAAATAAGCCAGAAACAAAAACATAAATACTACATGTTCTCACTCACATGCAGAAGCTTAAAAAGTTGATCTCATACAAGTAGAGTAGAATAAGGGTTACAAGAGACTGGAAAGAGTAGGGGAAGGGGAGGATAGGAAGAGATTGGTTAAAGGTTACAAAATTACAGCTAGATAAGAAGAATAAGTTCTAGTGTTCTATAGCATTGCAGGTGACTATAGTTAACAATAATTTAGTACATATTTTCAAATACCGAGAAGAGAAAATTTTGAATGTTCCCAACATGTTTGAGGTGATGAATATGCTAATTACCCTGATTTTATTACTATACATTGTATGTATCTAAACATCACTACATACCCCATAAATATGTACAATTATGTGACAATTTTTAAAAACGTAATATTAAAAATCACCCACATAAAGCATATGTTAATACTTCATTCCATTGTATGAGAGAATAACAACCCATTGTATCATTCTATCACATTGTGTTGATTCATTCATCAGCTAATGAACATTTGGTTTGTTCCTACTTTGACTAGTATGAGTAATGCTGCTATGAACATTCATGTACAAGTTTTTGCATTGATATATATTTTCAATTCTCTTTCATATATACTTAGGAATGGAATTGCAGGGTCTTATGGTAATTATACGTTTAATTTTTGAAGAACTCCCAACTATTTTCCAAAACAGCTGCACCATTTTTCATTTCCCCCAGTTACATATGATTGAAAATCAACTTCTCCACACCTTCATCAAAACTGTTTCTGTTCATCTTTTGGTTAAAGCTATTCTAATGGCTGTGAACTGGTATCTCATTGCAGGTTTGATTTGTATTTCCTAATGACTAATAACATTGAGCATTTTTTCACATGCTTATTAGTCATTTTCATATTTTTTCAAAGAACTATATATTTAGATACTCAAATTATTTGCTCATGGTTTAATTGAGTAATTTGGTTTTTTTATTTAGTTCCAAGCATTTTTTGTATATTCTGGGTGTAAGTTCCTCATTAGATATGTGATTTGGAAATATTTTCTCCCATTATATGAGTTGTATTTTCACTTTTTTGTTGGTGTCCTTTAAAGCACTAAAGTTTTTAATTCTGGTGGAGTTCAATATATTTATTTCTTCTTTTGTTGAATGTGCTTTTAATGTCGTATCTAAGAAGGCTTTGCCTTACTGGAGTTCACAAATATTTAGTCCTATATTGTCTTCTAAAAGTTCTATAGTTTCAGCTCTTAAATTTAGGTTCTATTATCTATTTTGATTAATTTTTTTGCATTATGTGAGAAAGGGGCCCAATTTCATTCATTTGCATTATAACCATTAGGTCATTACAGCACCATTCATTTAGGACTATTTTCCCCATTGAACTGTCTTGGCACCCTTGTTGAAAATCAATTGACCATAGATGTATGGGTTTATTTCTAGATGCATTTGTGTTCCATTGATCTATATGTCTGTCTATCCTCATGCCAGTACTACTACACTGTCTTGATTACCCTAATTTTGAAGTAAATTGTGTATCAGGAAGGTAATTCCTTGAACTTTGTCCTTCTTTCTCACGATTGTCTTGGCTGTTCTGGGTCTTTCGAATTTTAGAATTGTCTTGTGAATTTTTACCAAAAAAAGGCAGCTGAGATTTTGATAATGATTGTCTTGAATCTATAAATCAATTTGGGAAGTACTGCTATCTTAACAACACAAATTCTGCCAATCCACTAATATGGAATGTCTTTCTATTCATTGAGATTTCACTTAATATCTTTCAACATTGTTTATACTTTTCAGTATATGAGTCTTAGACTTCTTTTGTTAAATAAATACCTGAGGATTTTATTCTTTGAGAGGCTATTATAAATGGAATTGTTTCTGTAATTTTATTTTTGGATTGTTCATTGCTATTTGTAGGGAAATACATTTGATTTTTGTTTGTTGATTTTGTTTCTGCAAGCAATTACTTTTGAACTTAGTATGCAACCTTTTAATAAAATTAAAATATACTTTCCCTGGTGGAAAAAATGGGAGAGTTAGTATGTATTGTTTCCTCTCATAGGGCAGGCCAGGCCTGTGCTAGTCACTATTAATTTCCACAACTACTATAAAAAAGCAATTAGCTCCATTTTCAAGTGAAGAAACCATTTCAGAAACTTAAAAGCTGTGTGTGTGTGTGTGTGTGTGTGTGTGTCTGTGTACTTTTACATTAACACAATTTTATTGGTAGAGAATTTACAAGTATTTATATTAGCCTTACTTTCTTTTCAGTATTCTAACATCACTTTACAACTTTCAAACTATCCTTGCTCCTCTTTGATAGAAAAATATTGTGTCCCTTGGTTAGAAGTGCCTGAGTAATTGGTCGAATTTTCTACTTTAAATCCAAATGTCTAATAGATCGCAAAAGCCTCCCATAGTGAACTGCTTCTTGATTCCCTCACAAATGAATGAGTCTATTTGTCTTTTTTTCAGATCTTTGTGATAGTTACAAAACTTAATATTTCAGCTCTGGTAAAGGTGGTGCCTTTCAGGTACATTTTGTCTTGTGAGTTAATGCCATAATACAAGGGAAACAGACATGTAAGTGGTCGATGACATTCTTGAGGATGTTTAGAGTTCCCTTGAGCCCCCACAACTATCAGAAGGGATGGGTGTACTGAAGGGTCATGAGAAGGGAAGGGCATTGGTGCTATTCCTTCTTCTACATGGAATTTTCCAGTGATATTCTGTAGAACTACACTACATGTTCTATGAAAGACAAGGTTATTTGGTCAAATGTACTTGGAGACTGACAATTTATATTTTTAAGGCTGTGACATGACCTGTAGAAAACGATTTTTATAATCTATGTAATACAGCATTACCAAACTGTTTGACAAAAAAACTACTTTTTTCACAGAATACATATTAATATCTCTTAGAATTTGGAAAAGCATTAGCATCTTGGAGAAGTTTTTTTTATCTATAACAAAATAACCTCTTAAATAGTTGATTTATGCTAAGCTAATTAATCTCTATGTGCCTCAATGTCCTCATTTGTAAAAGAGGTATAATAATTATATCTACATCATATGGTTGTAATAAATATAAGTTATTATTAGTAAAGCACTTAACCAAGTTAATATTTGTAAAGCACTTACTATTGCTTGGCTTATAGTAAATAGTATATAAGCATTTGTTAAATAAAATATATTTTAAATATTATAGTCAGTTATTAGTAAAACTATAATATTATTACAATTCCATTAAAATACTGCTGTTACTATTTTATTATGAGCTCTCTATTAGAATTCCACTTAGAAAGAAGTGGACCTGGGATAGCATTTATTATATAATAACTTATTTCATAATCTGCTTCCAAACTTTGCACTGGCTTTGTAAGTCATAAAAAATTATAAATCCAGATTTTGTTGTATGTTGAAAGCCAAGAACAATTAAGTAAGTGGAATAGGAGAACCTAATAGAGCCAGAGAAGCTGAGTTTGGGCTTTCCAGCTTCCTTGCATGCCTCACCATGGACTAGGAAAAAAAAGCGGAGGTGTGGGGGATTCCTTCAAGTCATTTGTCTTGAGGCAAAAAGGTTTAGAAGAGGAATTCCTTTCATATAACTAAGGTAAATTTTAAAGATTGTTCTACATCTATTGAATTCCTGAAAATTACTTTGTTTCTAGGTTTCATTTTCTGGCAGGAGAGCCCAGAGGAGAAGTCCTTGATAACTCTTTCACTGGAGGAATATGTAAAACTGTCAAAAGCAGTAGGACAAGTAATCCATACCGTGTTCCGGCCAATCTGGAAAATGTCGGCTTTGAGGTATGACAGCCTAGCATGGTGGCCACTCCAACACCATCAGTGATTATAAGCTAAATTTCTCATGCAAAATTAGTGATGAATGAAGGGACAGAATAAAAAGGTGGTGAACAATTTTAATCACCTGTTATGTGTTTGTATTTTATCCATGCACACACAATGAGGCCAGTGTTATCAATTTACAGATGAAAAAACTAAGGTAACTAATTTTCCAGAAGTCAAACAGCTAGCAAGAAGTGAATTCAAGATTCAGGGCCAGGTTTTCCTGATTCGAGTCCATGCTTTCTCCATTGAATATTCAGCTCTAAAATAGCTCCACACAGATAAACAGTTTGATTTCTTCAGAATTTTCTCCTAACCTAGTTAGTGCTCTTAGATAACCACGAAAAATAGAATTTTTTTTTAAAGTGCCAGGCTCATAAGAAAAATCATGATGAGTCAGTCTAATGAGATAGTTCTGCTTACTTTTCTTCCTATTTTATTAGTTGGTTTGGTTTATTTGTTTCTTTTAGTAAATTATAATGAGCAGCATACTACCTACTCTCAGAATCTAACTCATGCTTTACACGTAAGTGCTCCATACTCTTTGCACTAAAGTGAGTAATCTGCTTCTTTTAAATTGTGATAAGAACAGAAAATATACGTTTTAATGGTGACGTTCATGCATAGAAATTTGACAAGCTAGAGAGAATTTCAGAGTTGTAATTATTTCTGAGAACCACTTTATGGGTAATATGAGTTCAGCAAAAACTCATTTAATCCTTCCTTTAAAAAGACCTTTATATACATATAAATACAGGCATTTTCCAATTCGATTCACTCAATTTAAAACCATCTAATATATACTGATAGGTGGGGAATGTCTTTGGGAACTAACCGTCAAATTTGAATACCTCTGGGAAGACTGATAATACTGCTCTTAAGATATATTGTATTTGAACAGGCTTTGTAGACAGAGCTAAAACCTAAACATTTATATGTAATATTGTTCTGATGGAAGTTGCTTTCCAGTTCCAGAACAACCAATCCACAAGTTTTCTTTCAAAATATGGTCATTTCACAAAAGGATATTGCCTGTATTTTCAGCAAACATCTATTTCATGTAGTTTTACAAGTAACAAAATAAAGGAAGTATATGAGACTGGAGCAAATTGAGGCTTAGATAACACTTCATACTCATATGATACTTTAGAGTCTTCAAAGTACTTTCATATATTGCTTTACTTGATTCCCGTAACAACCTCCCCAGAAAGGTAGAAAATTGTTTACATCTGCACTACTAACAGAAAATTTAGGCTTAGCCGGGTATGGTGGCTCACATCTGTAATCCCAGCACTTTGAGAGGCCAAGGGGGTGCAGATCACTTGGGGGTCAGGAGTTCAAGACCAGTCTGGGCAACATGATGAAACCCTGTCTCTACTAAAAATACAAAACTTAGCTGGGCATAGTGGTGCACACCTGTAGTCCCAGCTACTCAGGAGTCTGAGGCATGAGAATTGCTTGAACCCAGGAGGTAGAGGCTGCAGTGAGCCGAGATCATGCCACTGCACTCCAGCCTGGGCGACAGAGTGAGACTCTCTCAAAAAAAAAAAAGAAAAGAAAAGAAAATTTAGGCTTATTGGAGTTAAACAACTCTCTCAGAGTTATACAGCAAATAAATGGCACAGAAAAATAAGAACTCCTGGCTTCTGGCTCTTATAGTCGGAGGCGGCCTATGTTAGATGAGACATTTGTAGTATATCAAGAAAGACATTAAAACTCCACGCAGTGGGTTAGAAGTCTGAGCACCTTCATAAACTATCAGTTAAAATGTATCCCCCGTGAAGTTAGACAATGATGTGCTGGACCCAGCTCTTTGAGTTCACAAGAGTCAACTGTTAACTTTTCAGGAATTTTGGAATCCCATTGTGAAACATAGATTTTGTTTTTTCTTTTTCAACTTTCATTTTAGATTCAGGGAATACATATGCAAGTTTGTCACCTGGCTTTATTGTGTGATGCTGAGGTTGGGGGTACAAATGATCCCTTTACCCAGGTACTGAGCAGAGTACCCAACAGTTTTTCGACTCTTGCCCCTCCCTCCCTTCCCCCTCTAGTAGACCCCAGTGTCTGTTGTTGCCATCTTTATGTCCATGAGTACCCGATGTTTAGCTCTCACTTATAAGTGAAAACATGTAGTATTTGTTTTTCTGTTCCTGTGTTAATTTGCTCAGGATAATGGTCTCCAGCTGTATCCATGTTGCAGCAAAGGACATGATTTCATTCTTTTTACGGCTGCTAGTATTCCATGGCACATATGTACCACATTATCTTTATCCAATCCACTGCTGATTGGCACCTAGGTTAATTCTATGTCTTTGCTATTGTGAATAGTACTGCGATAAACATGCAAGTGCATGTGTCTTTTTGGTAGAACAATTTGTTTTCTTTTGGATATGTACCCAGGAATGAGATTGCTGGGTCAAATGGTGGTTCTGTTTTAAGTTCTTTGAGAAATATCCAAACTGCTTTTCACAGTGGCTGAATTAATTTACATTCCCACCAACAGTGTATTAGCATTCCTTTTCTCCACAGCCTTGCCAACATCTGTTGTTTTTTTGACTTTTTAATACTAGTCATCCTGACTTGTGTGAGATGGCATCTCACTGTGGCTTTGATTTGCATTTCTCTGATGATTATTGATGATGCGCATTTTTTCATATATTTGTTGGTCAAAACACAGCCATTATTAAATATCAAATATATTATCTCACAGGTAAACACATTAAAAACAAAGGTTATAATTGCTCAAAATTGATCACTTTTCAATTATTTGGCTACATTTTACCATTATCCATGCTATTGGGGTTATTTACATCTATTGGATCTGTATTATGAAAATACTTCGTAATTTGCCACTGTGCATCTCTTCCCAATATGAATTCAGGGCATCACATAGGTAGCTTGAAATCAGCCATGGTAGGAATATATGCACAATGGAAAAGGAAAATGCTATAGCAAATCAGGGCTTTCTTCCTCTTCCCAGAGAGCTAGTTGTTAAACATTTACTAACAGATCACCAGGTTAACCCACAAAGCTTGATAACGCAAGCCTGGATAACAAGTTACATGAGGAAATACAGCCTGAAAATTCTTTTACAGCACATTAAACTCATTTCCTTATCAATGTAGCTCTAAGACTTGTCCAACCTTATGAAGCTACCTGAGCTAATCTTTAACTCTGCCATAGTGGTATGGCTGAAGTCATAGTGGTATGGCTGAAGTCATAGTGATATGGCTGAAGTCATAATGATATGGCTGAAGAAGGTCATAGTGGTATTTCTTCAAACAAAAATTTGGGAATGACTAGAGTCAAGGTCACGAGCTATTGGTTTTCTTTTAACTGATCTCTGTATAACTTCATTCTTTAGGCATGCTTTTAGCAGGCAGCTATGTAAACCTAAGCTATACCTTATTGAAAACAATAGAGGAGGAGAAATTCAGCAGGCATCTCACTTCCCTTCTTTTGTAGTATTGTAGCTTATGAAGATAGATGAAATAATTGGCTGGCTGGTACACAAAGATTAAAGAGACTCATGAAAGGAAGAGAAGGCAACTGGGCAGGGAGTTAGAAGACCTTAGAATAACTACAGGACAGATGATGGAATACAGACACCAGACACAGCATTTTAATCAAGACAAGTTAGGTTACACTGCAATATCAATACTAAGATGTCAGTGTCTTAAAACAGTGTCACTCATACTGTACGTTCTACTGATAATAGTCACTTAGAAAGCAAGGGACTTAAGGGATTCTGCTTTGACACATCCTGACTGGTGTGATGATGAATTGCAAAAAAAAAAAAAAAAAGGGCGGGGGGGAGTGACATATTGCCCATCAACTCTTAAAGTGACAGATACCATTTATATTTATATTTTATTGGCCAAAG
Organism: Pan troglodytes; assembly: GCF_028858775.2. Classification (NCBI taxonomy): domain Eukaryota; kingdom Metazoa; phylum Chordata; class Mammalia; order Primates; family Hominidae; genus Pan; species Pan troglodytes. Next base: position 71,628,075 of record NC_072402.2, read on the forward strand.
AGAGTAGGGAAATGCATGCTTTTTATGTACCCAGAAAGAGACTAGAGTAGTTGTAAACAGTGTAATGACTAACACAAAGGTCAATCAAGAGTTGATCAGCTTATATTGCAGCATTATTCACAATAGCAAAGACTTGGAACCAACCCAAATGTCCAACAATGATAGACTGGATTAAGAAAATGTGGCATATATACACCATGGAATACTAGGCAGCCATAAAAAATGATGAGTTCATGTCCTTTGTAGGGACATGGATGAAATTGGAAATCATCATTCTCAGTAAACTATTGCAAGAACAGAAAACCAAACACCGCATATTCTCACTCATAAGTGGGAACTGAACGAGATCACATGGACACAGGAAGGGGAATATCACACTCTGGAGACTGTTATGGGGTGGTGGGAGGGGGGAGGGATAGCATCGGGAGATATACCTAATGCTAGATGATGAGTTAGTGGGTGCAGCGCACCAGCATGGCACATGTATGCATATGTAACTAACCCGCACAATGTGCACATGTACCCTAAAACTTAAAAGTATATATATAAAAAAAAAAGAAATACAGAAAAACTGGAGAATCAAAAAAAAAAAAAAAAAAAAGAGTTGATCAGCACTGGGAGCTTTGGTATCAGGCAATGGGAACCCAACCTCAGAAACTGTGATCCCGAAGTCAGACTCGTCTCTTGAAAAAGTATAAAACAAGGTGGGACTTGGTTATAAAGAACAAGCCCAGTTGTCAGAACTGAAAAGTATCTTAGTTAGACTGCACACTGCATCAAAATCACAGACATGCTAAAAATAACCTTCATTGTTTATCACCCTGTTAAGTCTCAGCTTAGGTGGCATTTCCTTGAGGGAGGGTTTCCTGATATTGCCTCTCAGGGTCTTATATTTCCTGTGGGATTCCACTGGTCACGCAGTACTTACCTCATTAAGTGTTGGTGATTATCTGTCTCTCTAACTAAACTATTAACCCCTCAGTGCAGGAAATAACACTATTCTTTGTTCTCTAGCAAAATGTGTCCTCAATAAATACTGGCTGAGTGCATAAATAAATAAATCATCATTTCAGTAGATATCCACAAGTCGCTCCAGTATTTCCTAAATTATATTTTATTTTACATGGATTTTTCTCCAGGTACAAACTGCAGAAGATGACTTGAAAACAGATTTCTACAAGGATTTAACTTCTCTTGGACACAATGAAAATCAACAAGGCTCATTCTCAAGTCAGGGGGGGAGCTCTTTCAGTGTACCAATTTTTTATTCCTCAAAGAGAAGTGAAAATATCAACCATAATTCTGCCTTCAAACAAGCCATTCAAGCCTCTCACAAAAAGGTATCAAAAATGGTTTCCAACCTTTTATTCTTTCTTGAAAATTAACAGTAATTCCAGTAATCATGCAATAAGAAGGGGAGAGTTTTGATATTGTACCAGTATGACTTCTAATACAGATTTAAGTAATTTTCCCATTGTTTGTTATATCTCACTTCAAAAGTTATAGAAATATTACGTATATTAATGGTTCCATTTTGCATGCATTTGACTCTTATTGTTATGTTTTTTATCTTCACTTTTTTTTCATATTGTTGTATGTGTGCTTCTTATAAACTCCATATAACAGAACTTTGGCCTTTCATGTAATATGACAATCTGTATTTTATATTTTTGTTATATTTTATATACATATTTGTATAGATGTATATATTTGTACACATATACAAATACATATATAAAATATAACAAAATGTGTATTTTGCTACATTTATGTAAACACACACACATTTACCTATCTCCATTTTTTTCCTCTTATATTCCTTTTCTTGAGATCCCTGTTCTCATTCAGTTGCCTTTTTTTGTTGTTTTTTTTTTTATTCCTCATATAGGACACATGCAAGGTATATTCTCTAAATCTTTTGTATCTAACATTGCCTGCCTTTTCCCTGAGCAATAAATATAAAGAATATCCTGACTGTATCATAATCTTCTTCTCTTGATAGTAGATGTTATTCAACTGTCTTCTAATTTCCATTGCTGTATAAGAAAAATCACATTCAGAGCAAATTTTTTCATTTTCTTTTCCCTGCTTGAAAAGTTACAAATTTTTTTTGCACTTGAAACTTAGGGTATGTCTAAGTATTGGACTTTTCCTATTAATCTTGCCAGGGACTTAGAGAACCCTTTTAATATACAAAGCTACAGCTTCCCCTGTTAATCATTCTTCATATGTTCCTTTTTCTCCTATTATTTTCATTTTAAATCTCTTAGATATGTCTCACAGTGCTTAAATGATTTAGAAGACAGATTTCTATCTGAAATTTTTAGACATTTACAAAGATATTTTAAAATACTGTCTATTGCTCACTACAACCACCACTCTAAGTAGCATTTGCTCTTTCCCAAGAGATGAATGCAGAGAATGAGCCCTGAATCATGGAACTAGAGAGGGAGGAGATAGAGGTACCAATGTTAGAGTTAATGAGATCAGCAACTGGAGGCCACCATATTACGGTTGCTCCTACTTTTATCGTATTGCTCTTCTACTTTTATTTAGTCAACCATTTATGCACTTATACAAATATAAGACCTAAAGCACTGTGTGGATAATTTTCCCAAGTATTTCATTTATCCTCAAAAAAATTCTAAGAGATTATCAGAGTCAATATTTAAACATCATTTTGCAGATGAATAGATTGAAATTCATATATGCATTTTTAATTCAATGAACATTTATCAAATACCTACCATGAGTCAGGCACTAACTGAAGTCCAAGAAGCTAAGTGACTTCCAGTGATCTTACAGTAAATAAATGCTAGAGTTGGGAACTGAAATCAGTTTGTCTTATTTTTGCTTACTTTTCTTATTCATTGTATTACACTTCAAGATATTTGACTCTTTATTCATTCATTTATTTATTCATAATTTTAGCAAAATACAGAAAGATCACAGTTCTGGTGACATGGACATGTAAAAATGACAATGAAATAGATTCATTTTATGTATAAATTATATATATAATATATATATTATATATATATAATTTAGTTTAGAATGGACTGTGGGTCCTATAGTGCCCTCCAAACTTAACAAATTATCTTTGTAAGACAAGATAGTATCAGAATTTCTTGTAAGTAAAAATACACATCTCTAGCACTTTCCCTTAATCTACTAATTCAGAATACCTGGGATTGGGCATGGGAATATGGCCTTTTTTAGTTTTAGCTCCCTAGCTCAGTATAATATAGCATGCAGGATTGGAAATAACTGCTTATAAACATAGTCAATGATGAAGGGAGATAAATAGACATGTTTGTATGAGACATAGGTACAGTCCTATGTCTTGCTTCACGTATGTGATTTATATGTATTTCAAACATGCTAGAGAACATTTGTAAAACCCTTATATGTAGATAAACAGCTATTGTTTGATCTCCTAATAGTCTGTCCCAAAGTGAAAAAATTTAGAGCTATTCACAATATCAGGTTGGAACATATTAAACTACTGTTATTCAACCATTTTTGATTTACAAAATTGTTAGCCTCGCCAGGGACGGTGGCTCATGCCTGTAATCCTAGCACTTTGGGAGGCCAAGATGGGCGGATTGCCTGAGCTCAGGAGTTCAAGACCAGCCTGGGAAACACGGTGAAACTTCATCTCTACTAAAATACAAAAAGTTAGCCGGGCGTGGCAGTGTGCGCCTGTGATCCCAGCTACTCAGGAGGCTGAGACAGGAGAATCACTTGAACCCGGGAGGCGGAGGTTGCAGTGAGCGGAGATCGCACCACTGTACTCCAGCCTGGGTGACAGAGCAACAACAACAACAAAAAATTGTTAGCCTCATATAGTTCAATCCAACATCATTACTGTCATCTTTGATTAGGTCTGAACAGAATTAAGGAATTTCAGTCTAAGGAAATGAGGCTGGGCGGGGTGGCTCATGCCTATAATCCCAGAACTTTGGGGGACTGAGGTAGGCAGATCACCTGAGGTCAGGAGCTTGAGGCCAGCCTGACCAACATGGTGAAACCCTGTATCTACTAAAAATACAAAAATTTGCCAGCCTGGGTGACAGAGCTAGACTCCATCTCACAAAAAAAAAAGAAAAAGAAAAAAGAAAATACTACTGAAGCCTCTCTTAGTCTTCAAGTAGAGAAAACAAGATACCACAAAATTGAAAATCAATCCAAGTCTTTCAGTAGAGCATAAAGCTTTAGTTGTTTTGTCATTCACAGATCAAACTAGACATTTGTTGGACAAACAGTCTGTTTCCAAGCAAAATACCAGATAACTCAGTCAGGTTCAGTACTTTCCTGATATACTTTACAAAACGGAAACCACAACAATATTATTAAAATAAAGCAAGACCTCACACATTGTTGAAATAGATTATATGTGGTTTAATAACCTATAGTAATGTATTTTTTTAATCTAAAATAGCCAGTTTCAGGTATCATGAGCCAGCAAGTAGAACACCATGGAGGTGATTGTGCTAAGTTGAGCTACCAAAGTTTAACTTGTATTTTCCATGACTGAGACCTTAAAGCAACCTGGAAATATTGAACCTTCCAGAACAGGCACTTCGGATACTCAGGGAGTGAGTGTGCTTCTTATTAAAAGCACAAGGGCTCTCCAACTTTTGAAAACTATGATTCTCTGACAAAATTCAAGTATTAATATGGTTAATAATTAACTGTTATAATACAGTTATTTTGCTAAAATATGGTCCTTACTCTGTTACTATTACTACAATTTGTTAAAATTGAGAGATCAGATAAAGTATATAAATTTTTTTAAAACAATGTACATAAATACACTTATAAACCTCAGTGGCTATGTAAAAAGATAATCTGAGGAAATGAGATTTTAAGCATAATATCGACCAGCTAATTCTCAATTAACCTGACATAAAAAGAAATGATAAATAAATAAGCTTGTAAACAAAAAAACTCATATATTTCTGCATATGGGTGGAGGAGAGAGAATATAAATAATTTTACTTAATTTCACCCACTAAGTAATTTAGAATCAGCATTTTGGAGTTGAAAGGAGATGTGAAGTGTTACCAGGTGCAAGCCCTCATCTTATCATTTGACAACTGAAGTCTAGAGAATCAAAACGCTTTTTCCAGAATGACAAAGCTGTAACTTGAATCTCACTTGCATAACCTCCATCTCAGTTGCATAACTTCCAGTTCAAAATGCACACAATTCTTTTTCAATTATTCACATTAGCAAATATTCTAAATACAAACTCATTAGAAATGCAGCCATGATTGGCAATCAGGAGAGAAAGATGACTTTTTTGATCACTGATTTCTTCTTTCTTAGAGAACACGTGCCCCCATTACACAGTTTACATTATTGAGATAATCTTACCTGTTTTGTACATTGGACATTGGTATTGGAAAGCAAAATGAAAATTATAATTTTGTATGTGAGAACATGCAATAGAGAGTGAGAATTATTGTAGTACTGTGGTGGGAATGAAACTAATGATAAATCAATGACATTTAAATGCTAGGTACTTCAAACTTTCATTACCTTTAATCATCTTTTTACTTCTTTCTTCCATTTAGGATTCTAGTTTTATTAGGATCCATAAAGTGATGAAAGTCTTAAACTTCACAACGAAAGCTAAAGATCTGCACCTTTCTGATGTCTTTTTGAAAGCACTTAACCATCTGCCTCTAGAATATAACTCTGCTTTGTACAGCCGAATATTCGATGACTTTGGGACTCATTACTTCACCTCTGGCTCCCTGGGAGGCGTGTATGACCTCCTCTATCAGTTTAGCAGTGAGGAACTAAAGAACTCAGGTAACTTTCTTCAGTCCTCACTCTTTTTAACTGGTATGATAGCATGCAATACATTTTTCTCTTACTCTATCATTTTAATTATTCTGCTCTGACTTTATTTAGATCCTGCTTTATTTCCAAAATGATACGAAGAATGATAAAAAAAATACACATTCAAATAAATAAAACAAAAATAGAAAACTAAGACCAAAAAATAAAGAAAAACAAGTATGCTTAACCACTGTGATTTTAGGCATCATATTTGTCTATAAATTTCTTAACATCTGGGAACATCATAAGCTTACACAGTAGTGGTTACCCAAAGAGGAAGATGCATGCCAGTATCTCAAGGGAAACCAACTTTGTACTGGCACTAAATTCTAAAAGATAATTTATGAATAACATTTTTATAGGATATAATTTCATAAAGCAATACCTTATAACGAATTAAATAGCAATTTTTTCCTGTAATAATTTTAAGTACAAGCCAAGATGAAACATATGATGAAAGAAAAGTTAGAAACTTGACAAGCGACTAAGCTAGAGTGGGCCAGATGAGCACTTACTGGCGATGAAACCTGAAACTAAATGCAAAAGATTTGTTTTATTGTAGGCTTTCCACACTGCCTGCATGCATTATGTTTCCTTTCAGTTAACCTTTCCACTGGAGTAACTCTTGCATGTGAATTTGATGCCTTCTGCTACTGCAAATAGTATCAACACTAATGCTGAGCAAAAGTAATTAGGGGAATCTCTGCTCTTGACTTGGTTTTGTCTCACCCTCAGATGAAATTATTCTGGTCACTTCTGCTATAGCCCAGACAATAATTTCCCACTTGATGAGTATAATCCTCATGCATTCAGAGCAGAGCCCCTAAATGCTTAGGGATCAGGTCAGTTAAGAACTGGGTGAATCTTTAATCAACTATTAGTTAAAACCCCATCACCAAAATGAAGAGTGATGAGTTATACTTTCCTACGGAAACCTTCTCACATTCCATCTCTTTCTCTGTAGAGGTAGAGACTGACAGTTACATATAATGAAGGAAAGAAAAGGAGTTTGGGATGTGATAGGAAATTCCAAAAAAATACCCATGCATATCCATATATACATGCATGCACACAGTACATACATACACACACATACACTGTATGCATGTATTGACAGTGTGTCTATATATGCATATATATGTGTGTATATATATTCAGTAAGATGTATTCTGGATGTGAGGATGATCTAGCTGTGACATCTGTCACTTCTTTGATTGCCAGGGTTGATTCAGCTGATCTGGCTGGATGGGTGTCCCCTTCCTCCCTCACCACTTTATGTGTGTCCCTCCAAAGCTGCATGCTCAGTCAAAGAGGATGACCACCTCCAACAGAGGAGGACTGGTCTTAGGTCAAGGGTATATGAGTAGCTGCACTCCCCTGCTAGAACCTCCAAACAAGCTCTCAGTAAGATGTATTCGACATTCTTATATTCAATAAGTTTATATGGAATAATTTATCTGTAAAATTTTAATTGTTGTTAAAATGAAGCACACCCAGACAGAAATGACTTCTCAAGAAAATGAAATTCTCCAGTTCATGTGCTTACCCGGCTTTCCCAACTCTCTAGATAAATATATATTCTGGCCTCTTCCCTTTTCTCTCCTCCTATTCTCTCTCCCTTTACCTCATCATAACACGAAACTAAAGTATAGATTTAATTTTTGCTATGCCTTATTCAATAAGAATTATATCCCCTGTTGTTAATTTTTGAAAAATGACTTGAATATTTCATAGTACTTTCTTTCCCTCAAGAAAAAGAAAACAAAATTAAATTGCCTTTTCTTTGCATGTGTTGATTTATTTCTCTATTGTTCAATGTCCCATAGTCAAGTTAAAACCTTGAATAAAAGTTGGCATTGCTTCAGTGTGCAAGGTGAAAAGAGTTTCATAAACACAGTGAAAACATCAAACAATAAAAATAACATAATATGCAAGAGGATAATTTTAAACTCCTTTTGTTGGGAAGTCATCTTCTACACTGAATTGGAGGTTAAAAATTATTCACCACACTACTTACTAATGTGAAATTTTCAACTAACCCTCCTGTCTTTTACGCATCAGGGTAGCTAAAGACATTACTGAAATACTCATTCCTGTGCCCCACAGCAGAGGAACACTCAGGTTTAAGAGATGAGGTACTGCAGTATCGAGTAGCTTGTTAGTTCATACAGATAGAGGTCCAGCAGCAAAAAACTGGACGCACTGCAGGGAAGAAAAGGATTGCACAGAAATTCATTGATAAAGTCCAGATATTTTAATCACTGCATGACCAATGTCATAAAAAATATTCATCATTCAAATCTTCGAAGATTCATCTATAGCTCTCAAAAATGAAATTAAGTTTATAGTTAATTCATTATGTTATAGTTAATTAACTGGACACATACAATTTAATTATTACTTATAAATAATTAGAGCCTAAAGAATGGTTAAGAAAAGGAGTCATGCACTATAAATGCATTACATTCGTAGTATGGCCTAAATATTTGACTAACCCACTTATAAAAACAATCCTACTAGAAGAAAAATGAATTATATTTATTCAACCAGACTGAAACAACCATCTTTTTGTTAGGGTTGAATATGCAAACTAAACATGAGGGCTTCAAACCAAGAATTTTTTATTCCCAAATAACAATGCATCTCTTCAAAACTGTCACAAAAAATGAGGTAGACAGGCCCAGTTCACATCTACCCAGCCTCATTTCTCAGCGATCTATGCCTTCAGATTTCCATTTCAATATCACACCTAATCAGAACCTCAAGCTCTAAAAACACCCATCCCTGCTATTATGACCTGCAACCCCAAATACTAGTATTTGATAACCTACTTTGCTTTTAGGTGCTTAAGAGCTTATATTAACAGCTCTACCTCTCATGTGCTCGTATTCTGTAAGGCAAATTTTAACTAAACATCAAAAGACCTGGATTTTAGTTTTGATGTTTCCAGCAGTGAGTCAGGTGCCTGGGGAAGCTGTTAAGAAAAAGAAAATGTTGATTTCCCTCAGTTACCCCAGATAGTACTAACTCAGCCTACAAAAATACTACATCTGTTTCCCTGCACTCTTCCACTAACACACAGATTCTGAGGCCATTGAGAATGATCACAGGACTGTGGTGGGAGTGGTTCAGATGCCCAAATCTTCAACAAATGATGCTAGAGAGTTTGATAAAGGAGAATAATGAGGACTAAAGGTATTGAAACCGGATGGCTGAGCCTCAGAGCATCAAGGTTTTTGCAGGTTATAAGACCATGGGGAGTCATCCAATGAAAGCAGCAGTGAGAAACTAGGAAGATATCATTCCCAATTCCCATACATGAATGGGGTAAGAATATGGCCTTTTGAACTTCTGCTGGAGATGACAGTGGAAACAGTATCAAGTACAGGCTTGAATTAACATGGAGAGATAGAATAGCCAAGGAGGAGCCTGAAAATAATTCATAGGTCAGGAAGTCAGAATTTCTGAGATTACAATAAAAAGGATTTGGAGGTAGGGGCTGAGTGAGCAGGTGAATTAAGGAGAAGAAGCCCAGAGAGGTATGAGAATGAGTGTTCACGGAAGAAGCATGGCCAAGAAGATTTGCATTTTAGGTGACAAACAGGGAAGCAATTGAAGTGGACTCAGGTCTCACAGAATCAGCAGTGGCCCAGAAAGTAGGTCTTAGAGTAGAGAACAGATCAGAGCACGTCATAATCTTTTGATTTGCAGGGCTACACAGTGCAGTGGCCAATAGAAAGGGAGAGCTTAAAGCTCCATTGTGTTAAGTGGCAACAAGTGGCAGGCAACAAGGACAGGACATCACCATCCCCATAGGAAGGGCCAAAATGGCTCATATGTGCTTCTGAGGATCAGTGCTGAAAGGGGAGATGATGGGCACTCATGGGACTCCTGTTCAGGACCATCTCTGGGCCCATGCAGGATTGAATCTATAGGTAAAGCTAACTTGAGCTGTCACTTAAGTTTATGGGGACTGGGGAAGAGAGGGGCTAATATAAAGTATCTGTAGATCCGAAGTGACCAGAGCACCATGTTCCTCTTTGAATTGTCAATGGTGCATTCTCAGTGGTTTCTGTTTGTACTTCATCTCCTAGGTTTAACCGAGGAAGAAGCCAAACACTGTGTCAGGATTGAAACAAAGAAACGCGTTTTATTTGTTAAGAAAACAAAAGTGGAACATAGGTGCACCACCAACAAGCTGTCAGAGAAACATGAAGGTAACAGTACTCTCTCTTAGCAGCTTATCCAGTGTGCCCTGAGCCTGGCTGTCATTTACAGACCATATTGGATGTGACTGTGCTATTTTTAGCTTTTCATTTATTTCATTTCTCTTCCTCAGAACCCTGTGTGTTGGAACAGGGGATACAAATAAAATAGCATTAGCATTACCTAAAAAAGGAAGTTGTTAAGGTTTTCTTTATCTCATACTTAGGCTGTTTAATGAATAATTTATTGATTTTGCTCATGGACAGAACTCAATATTAGGCATTGTGAAGTGCATATGGCTGTGAACCAGGACCTTACAAAGTAAAGAAACATATAAACATCCATTAAAAATACAGACTGACAAGGGTCTAAGAGAGGTATAGTTTCTAAAAGGCTATAAAGGACTATGGGCAGAAGAAAATCCTGGGATTGAAATACATCAGATTTTGTGAAAAGAATTATTTTGGGGCCATGCATTAAAAATGGCTGAAGACTTTGGCAAATGGAAAGAGTGAGAAAGAAAATCCAGGCAAAAAAATACGGAAAAAAGAAGATACAAGTTATGTTTTGCAGAATGATCTTAACTCCTTCCCAATTTTAGCCACTGCTTTCACTCTTCTATCCCAATCCCCAATCCCAATAGGCTTTCACTTTTCTATCCCAATCCCCAACCCAGACATCCCTTCTGAACTCCAGACATCTACTGTCCACTAAACATCTCTACCGGAAAGTCTATAGGCTACAATGCTTCACATATTCTCTCCCTGCTGCTGTTGGTTCTCACTCATATCTAATAGCATAGCCTTTACATTATAGCCCAGTAGGACTGTTGTGAAGACTAAGTGACATGGTGTTTATAAGGAGCCTTGCAGAGTGACCAGCAGTGGTTGGCTCCTTTCACCTTTCCTCTCCTTCAGCAGTCCCAGCCTTGATGATGGCATCACCGTCAACTAAATCAGCCAAACCAGAAACCTGGCTGCTGTCCTTGATTCTACCCTCTTTCTATATCTAATAAGTAACCATGCACAATTCATTCTACCTCCTGAATGTCTCTGCAAGTTGTCTTCCTCTTTTTATTTCCATGGATATAAAACCTTCAATGGAAGGCAAACTTTCCATTCAGTATTTCCAACCTGGATTATCTTAGAAGCCCCCTAAGTGGTCTTCCTGCTTGTAGTCTGTTTTATTCCAGTCTACTCTACACATTTTATTGAGAGGAATCTTCTCTATGGAAAATCTTATTCATGAAACCTTCATACTTAGAACACGTCAGGTTTCACATGGCCTTAAGCATAAGTTCCTGTCCTTCTCTGCACAGCTAAACTTTATACAGCCTCCTAAACAAGTCATGCTCTCTCCTATGCCTTGCCATTATAAATAACTCCTTCCTCTCTGTAAAATTCTGTTTCCTTATTTTGCTTGACTACTTAGAATAAAGGGAAGCAGAATCACAGACATTCCCAAATTTGAAGCTTACCTTCTCATGGAGAAGACAGACAAGAAACAAATAAAATATAATATTTACTATAATAATAAATAGATAATTTTAAATATGATATCAGAACAGGTAGATGGTCTACATACACATGACTGTGTTATGCATAAGCAAAATGAGAAGAACTGGCTTGACAACTGCACACTCCTTATAGCAAAGAAGAAAAAGAGGGCACAAAGGCATATAGCATGCAAAGCAAATAATCTGGTAATATTAACCAAAATATGAATACAGATTCTATATCAGTTTATCATGTAGTAGAATAATTTAATAAGAATATGAGTTCAATAAATCAAGAACTCAGAGATAGACAGATTAAATACAAGAATTAATTAAAACAGATTTCAAAGCTAAGGTACAAAAACAAACATTGAGAAACATAATCATTATAATTATGAATAAATTATACAATGCAAGGACAAAATATAATTCTTTAAAAATAAAATTAATAAAATTAATCACATACAAGAAAGATATCAAGTAATCTCAACATGGAAAAACATTTAGATATTATTAAAGAAAATTTGATGGAAATGGAATGACAAATGTAATTTAATATGTGAAAATTAGTATCCGTGAAAAAGAGATCTCAGTAAATGAAATAGAAAAACTGTATTTTTAAAAAATGCTATATAAGAATATGTCTCTGAAATAAAGGAAGAATTTTTTCTTGATTATATACAGGGAAATATTGTTCAAATATGCAACTTCAAGACAAATTCTAGAAATACAGTATTAAGTCCTACTGGAAAAAAACTACTCAACTATAAAATCTATGCAACAAAGACATGAATGAAAAACCAATTGGAATAATTCAGATGTTCAAAGCTAGGATATTTTAATGGAACTTAACATAGCTTTCTGATATGGTTTGGATTTGTATCCCTTCCCATATCTCATTTAGAATTGTAATCCCCAATGTTGGAGGAGGGGTCTGGTGGGAGGTGACTGGATCATTGGGGCAGAATTCCTCCCTGCTGTTCTCATGATAGTGAGTTCTTATGAGATCTGGTTGCTTAAAAGTATGCAGCACTTGCCCCTTCACCCTCCTCCTACCACTCCAGTCATGTAGGACGTGACTCCTTCCTCTTCACCTTATGCCATGATTGCAAGTTTCCCGAGGCCTCCCCTGCCAGGCTTCCTGTACAGCCTGTGGAACGGTGACCCAATTAAACCTCTTTTCTTTATAAATTACCCAGTCTCAGGTAGTTCTTTATTGCAATGAAAGAATGAACTAATATACTCTCAAATTCCTATTTCTTCTAAGTGGTAAAAAGTATAAAATTGCCAGTGTAATGTAACCCAGCCGTTCTGGGTTTCAGTTTTCAATTTTCAGTCAAACTCAGGATTCCCTCACCTTTCTCCTTTGCTGCTTGTCAGGGATAATTTAAGAGTGCGTGTGTGTGTGTGCCTGTGTGTGTGTGCGTATGTGTGTATGTACGCATGCACATGCATATGCATATGCATATGTGTTGGGGAAGGGTGGCCAGATAGCATCCTAGAGTCACAGGGAGAATGAGACCTTTGTTAGCATGTTTCTCTTTGCCTTGGCTAGCCTCATCTGATAGGTCATTTGCTTCCTCTGGTTCTCACAATCATGCACTGGCACCTATTGCCAATGTTGATGGTCCTGCCTTGGCTTTTGGTTACTAGATCCATATCCTTTGAATCTTCCTCACAAAAAGGCCAGGCCATCTTTTGTCTACCACTCTTTCTCAAGACTTTCTCAACTTCTTCAGGCTTTAGGGAACCCCTGCCTGTTTTCTGTACATCACAGTGAAATGTGAGGGCCTTGAAACTACTAAGGAACTACTTGCTTGGGTGCCATGTTGGATACAAAAGATTCTCTATAAGGCTTGCCATTCCCTTCCTACTACTTGAGAAGATTAAATGTACATGAGAGGACTTCAAAAAGTTCACAGGGAACTGGAAGTAAAAGATAAAAATAGAAAATATAAACTTTATTTATCAACATAAGTTTCATCAAGTTGACACATTTGTTAGCGATGATGCCAGCCATTTAGTCCATCCGTAAGGAACTGAGGGTCCTAGGACTTTAACTGTGTCAATGCAATCTTCTTCACATTAATAACTGAAAAAAAGGGTGCCCTTTAAAGACATTTTTAAGATTAGAAAACAAAAGAAGTCAGAAGGAGTCAAAGAAAGACTGTAAGGTGAATATCTAATAATTTCTCATCTAAAAAATTGCCCTTGTTTGATTAGGGGAATGAGTAGGAGCATCATCACAATAGAGAAGGTGTCTCTGGTAAAGCTTTCCTGGGCATTTTTCTGCTAAAAGTTTGGCTGTCTCAAAACACTCTCATAAGAAGATGTTATTATTCTTTGACCCTCCAGAAAATCAACAAGCAAAATGCCTCGAGCATCCCACAAAACCATTTCCAAGACCTTTGCTCTTGACTAGGCCATTTTTGCTTTGGCTGGCCCACTTCCATCTCTTGGTAGCCATTACTTTGATTGTGCTTTGTCTTCAGGACCATACTAGTAAATCCATTTTTCATCTCCTGTGTACATTTCTTTTTTTAAAGTGCTTCAGGATCTGATCCTACATGTTTAAAATTTTTATTGAAAGCTCTGCTCTTGTCTGCAGCTGATCTGGACACAGTAGTTTTGGCAGCTATTGAGTGGAAAGTTTGCTCATCTTTAATTTTTCAGTTATGATTGCGTAAACTGAACTAATTAAGATTTCTACAGTGTTGGCTCTTGTTCCCCCTGTTAATCATCAGTCCTCTTCAATTAGGGCAGGAATAAGGTAAATTTTTTCCTCACAAATTCATGTAGATGGTCTACTGCTAGGAGTTTTCTCTTCAACATTATTTCTTCCCTTCCTACAATGAGTTATGAATCTGTAAACTGCTGATTGCCTTGAAGTATTGTCCCCATAAACTTTTCCTAAGGCATCAGTGATTTCACCATTCTTCCTCCCAAGCTTTACCATAAATTTGATGTTTGGTCTTACTTCTATTTTAGCAAATTTCAAGTTGCTCTGATAGGGACTCTTTTCAAACTGATGTCTTATCCCTCTTTGTGCCTCAAACTTGATCCTATTCAGCTATGTTATGATAAGTTAGTATGAGTTTATTTTTGTGCAAAAAAATTTGAAAGCTATGCATTTTTTTCATAATACACATTTTCCATTAACTTATTGAAGAGCCTCTTATGAGCTTCTATCAAACTTCTACTTGTCAAACTATTATTTCCAAGATTTTCCCCAAAGTGGTAGAATCTTAGGCCTGCACTAAGGAATCCATCAAGTCTATATTTTAGTTACCACATGTCCAATATTCCCCCATTCTCCCAGCTGCTCAAATCTTCCCTACTTTTGAGAAGGAAAATGGCTATTGTATACATTTTTTATCATTCTGTGGTTGATGTTGTAAATTCTGTGATTCTGAATCCTAAAATGTGTGGCTCTTGATATTTTAGTTCAAGCATTAAGAACTCAAGAATTCTTTTTCTCTCTCAAGAGCCTGGCTCTTGACATTAAAAACCCTAGCCTTCAAATCTATGATTTTTGCTAGATTTATAAAAGTATACTTGAGATCTCGAATGACAAAATTTTGCTCTTTTTCTCTCTTGACTCTCTCCAGCCTGAGGCTGTATATATAGAAAGCCCACGATTCAGCTTCAATTACGAGAGAAATAATAGAGATAAAGAAAATATAAAAACACATAAAAAATTAATATTAAAACATTAATCCAACAGATAAATATAGAGTCCAGGAGTAAAGAAACAGTGAGCAAAGATGAAGCAATGAGAACTGGATTCATTTACTGTATAAAACTAAGACTAAACAACAAGGGGAATAATTATTGTGCTTTTCTGCATTGCTTAAGTGTTTAATATGCTAAAGATGTAATAGCTATTTTGAAGTAACAAAATCTTGAAATTGTAATTTCAAAATTGAAAAATTTCAAAATTGAAATTTTTAGCAGACAGTCCAAGAAGTCTTACCTGATTACCATCTCTATTGTGGTTCATAATTAAGGTTAGGTGCCCTCCTAGACGTACTCACTGCAACCTGCATTCACAACATCATAGCACTCATCACACTGTATTATGTTTACTTTCTATTTCCTCCACAGTATGCAAATTCAGGACAGTGACATGGTCTTTACGTCCTCAATACTTCGTACCATGTTTAGCACATTATAAATGTTTAATAGATGTGCTCATTGAACACATGAATGCTTGAAAGAATAAATGAATGGGTAATTAACATTTATTGAACTCTTGCTATGCTCCAGGCACTGTCCTAAGTGTTCTGTGTGTGTTAACTTCTAATTCTCACAACAACCCCATGAGACTGGTACAATTATTACCCCCATTTTATAGATGAGGACACAGAGGCATAGAGAGGAAAAGAATGAATGTGTAAATGAATAAATGAGTATTTCTATTTAGCTTGAGCATAAATTTGTGAAATAAAGCTGACAAGGTAGGTTTAGTCCATACAAAACAGGATTTGTATGCCTTACTAAAAAAATTAGACTTAATCCTATTAAATATTGTCACTATCCCACATATCATCTACAGAATGTTAACAGGTGCTGCATGTGAAAAGGGAGTTCCATCTTTAAATTGAAAAACTTTGAGTGTAACAGTGTTTAAGAGAAATTCTCAGCTTTTAAAATTATAAAGAACATTGTAATTTTTTAAGAAGCTGATATACTATGCAGTTTTCCCCTAAAATACCTTGCCAAGAAATTCACAGACTTACTATTGAGCAGAACACTTTACTGGATTGATTCAGTGGGAAAGCAGTAAAAATTACCAAGTAGGAAAGTAAAATGTTATTTATAGAAATTATTTCATGCTGTGATGTATTAAGTTCATTGCATATCGCCTAAATTTTCAGGCTAGATTATATTCAAGTGTTGGCTCCACTGTTGATTGGCTATGTAATCAACATCAAGAGTTTAATCTTTCTTCTTGTAAGTAAAATAAAAATAATAATAGTATTTACTTATGCTTATTGTGAGAATTAAATAAACAATCCATATAAATTGATGAGGACAAAGCCTAGGCTATACTAAATATTCAATACATGTCTGCTATAATTATTTTGTAGTTGCACAAGTGACATGTAGTAAAGACATATAATATAGGAAAATTGTAGTTGAAATTGTAAAATAAGCAAAAATATAGAATAAGCACTTCACAAAAGAACATATTTTAAAAAGCAATAAACATGAAAAGATGATAAAGGTAACTGGGAATCAAAAGGATAAAATTAAAACCATAAAATACCACCTCATGCAAATGATGAAAAAATTTAAATTAACAAGTATTGGCAGTAGAACTTCACAACCTGCCATACACTGCTGGTAGGAGTATAAATTGGTAATACCATTTTGGAAACTATTTGGCAATATCTACTAAAGTGAAACATAAATGCACGCACACATATTTATGACTTAGAAACTCTACTAATAGGTATGCACCAATAAAAATATGCACACACATGGAGCAAAAATAAGAAAAGCCACATTGTTCATTTATTGGATACAACTCAAATGTCTATCAAGAGTAAAATGAGCAAATTATGATATGAATTAACTACTACTACAAACAAGATAGATGAATGCCACAAACATAAAACTGAGCAAAAGAAACCAGGCACAAAAGAGTACATGTTTTATAACCTTACATATAAAGTTAAAAATATGCAAAGCTAATCTATAGCAATAATAATACAATTGGCGTTTGCATTTGGGGATGGAATAATGACTGGATAAAAGCATGAAGGAGGCTTTCGGGTGTTGCTAGAGTTCTATTTCCAGGCGTGGGCAGTGATTATATGGGTGTGCTCACTTTTTACAAATTAATTGAGCTGTATGCTTAATGATTTATGTACATTTCTGTGTCAATATTATACTTCAGTATAAAAATTTACTTAAAATATAAGAAAATACTAGACTGGAATCAGTGCAACTTAGGAAACTGAGTTAATGTAGAGGAATTGACATGAGAAAATATCACATATGGACCCCAGTTTTCAGCCTGTAGGAAGAAGAGGACATTGCAAAGTTAGAGACCATTGCAATAGGCTCCAAGCTGGCTTTTCAATTACCCATTGCTACCCAGATGACACAATACTGCTAATATTCCTGAATCATTTTAAATCCCCACCTCAAAACCTTTCATTGTTTCTAGGGAATGCAATTGTTTCTAAACCTGAAGAATGAAGTCTAATTTCCTTGGCTTTACATCCAGACTCTCTCATTTCTGCTGTTCTTCCCCCTCCCTGGACCTTCCATTTCAACTCAAACTCATGCCTATATGTGCTGTCTCCAGAGCATGGCACAACGGCCCTGACTCCTGGTCCTTGCCCATGGTGTGCCCATGCTTAGAAGGCCATTGTCTCCCTAATATTAGGGCCATGATCTCCCTAATAGGTCTCACCTTTCCTTCCAGGAACATGTCAGTCTTCCTTCAGAGCGCCATCCTCCCTAATTGCCAAAGATGACAGAATTATTTCATTTTCCTAACTCAGTAATTGTTCATTGTTTTTACCATTGAGTAATACTCAGCAAAAACTATTTTATTGGTCTTTTTAATTTCCTTTCTTTTCTTCCATTTTCCCTCCCTCTCTCCCTCCCTCCCCCCTTTCTACCTTCCTTCCTTTCTTCTTTTCCATCCTTGTTTATTTCTCCATAGTCTTGCTAGCATATTTATATACCTATTCCATATACTCACTGAGAGTCTGAGTTCTTAACACGATATTTTATATTTATCTGGGCCTGACATATAGAAGATTCTCAACAAATTATTGATGACAATTTGCCTAAAGTCAAAGTCACAGACACATTGAAGAGCAAAACACACACAAGAACATAGATTTGCCTATTTCTAACCCTGAGCTATTTCAGTTAAATCATTGGACTTCAGACTTCTCGAATCTGTAATTATATCATTTTTAAAATTTTTTGAGGATATATCACTAATTTATACATTTTTACTAAAGAATTGTAGAAATGTATTATTCAAAAATGTGCATTAAAATATGCAAATGTAAAAAATGGAAATTGTTTTTTAAATAGCATATATGAAACAAACAGAACTTTTATCTTCCTCATAGTAGTGGCTGCACACACTTAAAAACAAAGTTCAGGCTGGGCGCAGTGGCTCACACCTGTAATCCCAGCACTTTGGGAGGCCAAGGCAGGCAGATCACAAGATTAGGAGACCAAGACCATCCTGGCCAACGTGGTGAAAGCCTGTCTCTACTAAAAATACGAAAATTAGCTGGGCCTGGTGGCGCATGCCTGTAATCCCATCTACTTGGGAGGCTGAGGCAGGAGAATCACTTGAACCCAGGAGGCAGAGGCTGCAGTGAGCTAAGATGGCGCCAATGCATTCCAGCCTGGGAGGCAGAGCGAGACCTCTGTCTCAAAAAAAAAAAAAAAAAAAAAAAAAAAAGTTCATTGATAAATCCATATATTACAAAAGTTTCTTGAAATTTTTGACATGCTTTTGGTCAGCTTTGGTGTTCATCTTACGATGTGGCTTCTGAGAAGATTGTATAAGTAGAAATATTCATTCTGTCTTTTACTAGTTTTTTTTTCTTTTGTTTGCATTATTGGCATTATCTTCAATCTGCATTTTCTTTCTGGAATCTTTTTAAGGCACTTGTTCACTTGTGAGAGTAAGCTAATGGAACAGTGAACAGACTTACTCTTTCTTCAGGATCCCATGCCCCTCACAGATAACCCTTACCAGTGTCAATCCATTTATGAAATACATGGTATCAATCTAAATATGAAATAACATGACGAAGCCACTGTCAGTCTGTACATGATATATTGGCAAACTCTAATTTGGCTTCTACTTTTCTATGAAAAATAAATACAAAAACCTCTAAAATTTTCCTTGTATACCTTTGTTTTGTTACGCCTTATACCTGTGTTGTGTTATGCACTTGACTCTAAAAGCAGCCATACTACTTTCTTCATAGGAAGACAGTTGCATCCATTTCCTAATCATTCTAGACTATCTTACTATAGAATTGCTAAATAGTGGGGTCATAGCTAATTCTTACTGATAGACACCAAATTAATGCCACTAACTATCGCTCATATCACTAGCCTTCTTTTTATTTGCTACTATTTCTTACGGCAATTCCTTATTACTCAGTCTCTATCCCTGTTAGTTAGAGTTACCATTTGGTTAGTGGAAATTGTTATGGCAATTTGTATAAAAGAGTTGTGCTGTATACTTTAACAGTAAATGTCATTGTGTCTAAAGAAACATTGTGCCACCTCTTAACCTGATGGGGTTTTTTTTCTGTGTTAGTTGTGCTTTCACCTCTGTCTTTAAATATAAAATCATTCCACCATTTTTTCCCTGTAATTGGAAGTTTCACCATGACAGTCAATTGACTGGCTATCAGAAGCCATGTGACTTATCTTATTCTGGGCACCCAAAACGTATGCTAACATAAATCAGAAGCAGGGCGGTTGACATTAAAGAGTAAGGGGCAGAGTAGTCAAGGACTGGGCTATATTTGCATCCTAGTCCTGTCTCTTAGTAACCATGTGTTCCAGGACAAATTACTTTCGGCTTCAATGTTTATAATAATACCTACTTCTCAGGGTTGTCATGAGAATTATATAAGATGTGTGTAAAGTGCCTGGCATCTACCAGATGCTTAATAAATGGTAGCTGTTAGTACTGTTATTATTATTTCTATTATTAAACTCCCTACAGGGAGGAGGAGTGTTCTCTTGCTTTTTCACTTAGCTTTCTTAATGGAGCTACATACTGTACCATCTACTTCTCCCTTCTGTACAAATAGGTTTTTGTTTGTTTGTTTGTTTGTTTGTTTTAGAATAGGAATTTGCACTAAAATTAAATGGGCATTTTTATTGAAACACCTTGCAGGTTCATTTATACAGGGAGCAGAGAAATCCATATCCCTGATTCGAGGTGGAAGGAGTGAATATGGAGCAGCTTTGGCATGGGAGAAAGGGAGCTCTGGTCTGGAGGAGAAGACATTTTCTGAGTGGTTAGAATCAGTGAAGGAAAATCCTGCTGTGATTGACTTTGAGGTAAGAGTAAAAATTATTCCAGGTAAGAGATCTAAAGTAGTTCTCTAGCAGCCCAAATTGCACATCACACAATTTATTTTCCATTTTCTTCTCGGACAATGAAAGAAATGCCTTTCTTTAGTATTCATGCACAATGTACCTTTTTTTAAATGTTAAATTGCATGTCTAATGTGTTTGCTATTCAAACAAGCATTCAACAGTACAGTATTTAGAATTCCTAGCATGCATGAAACACCAGGAAATGGAACTTAGTGAATAAAAATGCTCAAACTTGCCTTGAGTAGTACTTTTTATTTTTTCATGTATACAATAAATCTGGTTTCTGTGTTCTTCTTGCAACTCCTTATTTGATGAACACTCCTAAGTCTTCATTTGTAGCTCTGTGAGATAAATGAGATTTTAGATCCATTTGACTTCCAGTTTCTATTACTATTGATTGAATTTACCAGTTTTGTATTTGTTGTAATTACATTAAAAGGTAATATTTATTATTTATGGAATACTTTACCCATGTATCAGCCATATGCCATTTAGAACCTGTTTTCCCCCAAACATATCCATATTTTTAAAAGGCCTCCAAAGAAGCTGTTATGTTCATTTCATTTAAATGAAGACAAAAGATTTCAATCATTATGAAAATAGAATCATTTGCATGCAGCATGAAGATGTGTTGAGCTCTACAAGTTATGGGAGAAAAATGAGACCCAGCTGCCCCTCCGGGTACTTGCAAGTCATATTGCACTAGAAGGTCATTTCTTCGAGGTTTTATGATGTTAATAAAATGAGCACTGATTTATCATTAGCCTATTAGTTGTTACTGTAATTCTTCCATTCATCCTACTGGCAAGTTTATTTCTTCATTTTCTCCCACTCCACATTTTCTCATCTAACTCCAACAAAAGCCAAAACTGTCCTGGAAAAAAAGAACATGGAAAGCTTCTCTTATCCTCTCTAAATTTTTTGCTGCTTGAATCAAATTTAATGAGGTTTCAGTAGAGCAGGAAAGAGTTGCCTAACTCTTGGTCACCTATCTCAGTGCTTTGATGCATGCATAGAATACTTAATAAATAACATGATATATAACCAAGTAAGCAACACCTCCCATGTGGCTTCCTTCACAGTAAAATTGTAGAGAAGGTAAGTGCCATATACATCACACCTGTCCACAGGTAGAAGGCTTTTGCCTACTGGTTCAACAGGTGCAATACTATATTCTGCAATAATCCCTTTGAAGTGTAGAATTTTCAGGCTTTCCCTCTCATTTCATGAGAACTGGGCAGTAATGGCAACCTATTACCAAAGGGGATGTGACTGGACCTCCTCTCTCCCATTTTCTCCTAGCTTGCCCCCATCGTGGACTTGGTAAGAAACATCCCCTGTGCAGTGACAAAACGGAACAACCTCAGGAAAGCTTTGCAAGAGTATGCAGCCAAGTTCGATCCTTGCCAGTGTGCTCCATGCCCTAATAATGGCCGACCCACCCTCTCAGGGACTGAATGTCTGTGTGTGTGTCAGAGTGGCACCTACGGTGAGAACTGTGAGAAACAGTCTCCAGATTATAAATCCAGTAAGTATCAGGAATCTATTGTGAGGTAGATAAGTTTTCCCCTCCAAAGAGTATTCTAAGTTGGTCAATTAAAAAGAAACAAAACTTCTATTAGCAACCTCCATCTTGTACAGGCTCAGAGGGAAGATAAACCTGCAAAAAGTGTGAGTCTCAGCTGTAACCTACCAACTATGTGAGCTTGGGAAAGTTACCCAGCTTCCCTATGCCTCAATCTGTTCATCCATAAAATGGGGATAACACCAGTATCTATCTAAGGAATATGAATATATTATATGCATATTTATATATCAAGAATACATATACAATGCTCATAACATAAAAAATCAAACATAACATCAAATAAAATATATGATTCTGATATTATAAGCCTCTTGTGTATTGTAATATAGAAGGAGGTTGGCTTTGTAATAAATAAATTAAGCCACAACCAAAGTTTTCATACAGGACTAAGTATGTTCATAGTTACCTCAAATCCTCCTTAGAAACAGGGTAAGGCATGGGAGTAAGAATGTATACTACTACCTTTAAAAGTGTAATTTAATATGCATTCTGTTAAGAAGATGTTTATATTTATACACATATGAGTGCACATTTTTAAAAGGCCTCCAAAGCCAAGAATACAGAGGTTTGTTAACAGTTGAAAATAATTCATAATGATTGCCATTTGTTGCCATTTTATTTAGGCTTATGGGAACAAAGTCTAAAAGGAAATCAGGCAATGTGTCAGGCCCCTTGCACAGGTAATTTCTTTTAATCCTTAGAAGAACCCTATCATATCCCACAAAGGAAGTTACTCAGCTAAAAAGTGAGGAAACCAGGTTGGCCTCGCTTCCAAACCCAAATTCAGCTGCACCATGATCCATGGGAGTGAGTCTTCCTTTGTTCCAGATGCAGTAGATGGACACTGGGGTTGTTGGTCTTCCTGGAGTACCTGTGATGCTACTTATAAGAGATCGAGAACCCGAGAATGCAATAATCCTGTCCCCCAACGAGGAGGGAAACGCTGTGAGGGGGAGAAGCGACAAGAGGAAGACTGCACATTTTCAATCATGGAAAACAAGTAAGGCTGGGTAAGGGAAAAGAATGGGTCATTTTGCCCTAACTCTCAATAACATTGAGAGTTCAAATGGTTATTAGTCTACTGCTAAGTAAAGAAATAATTAGAACTTTACCTATGCCAACACAGAATATTAATGAGCCACTGGGTCTACTGCCGTGCCTTTTTCTGTGTGTAATGTTTTCTATTTAATACATATATGTATGCAATGTGTACACATGTATACACATAAGCATATACACACATGTAAATGTGTGTACATACATACATATACACACATATTTATGTTTCCCTTTTAGTGGACAACCATGTATCAATGATGATGAAGAAATGAAAGAGGTCGATCTTCCTGAGATAGAAGCAGATTCTGGGTGTCCTCAGCCAGTTCCTCCAGAAAATGGATTTATCCGGGTCAGCATCCTAAACCTCACTTTTGGTTTGTAGTTTTAAAAAC
This sequence comes from Pan troglodytes, assembly GCF_028858775.2. Classification (NCBI taxonomy): domain Eukaryota; kingdom Metazoa; phylum Chordata; class Mammalia; order Primates; family Hominidae; genus Pan; species Pan troglodytes. Next base: position 71,651,773 of record NC_072402.2, read on the forward strand.
CTCGAAAAGTATAGCTTGTCTTTTAATTAGAGTTACTGTTTTCCTATTCGAATAATCTCCTGTTGACTTTAAAAGTACAAAATAATATTTAGAAACACTTTGCCACTCTTCCATCTTGAATTTCCTAGAGATGTCTTCATAGCCAGTTGTTAGACTAAAGGATAGCAGATTGCTTGGGTTTCTTGGAAAGGTAATAGAACTTCAGTATAATATAGGATTGTATGACTTGTGAGAATTTGCAAGTAAGATCTGGCTATTTCAGAGTCTGAGCAAACTGATACCCTTACCTAAGGAATGTTTAGAGAAACACACTAGACTGGCTATAATCATGGAGGTGTTAATTCTGTATTGTTTTTATTAGGTTAGAAACCTGTAGAACTCTTAATCAGTCATAACCATTTTCACATACCTTTAAGTTTCAACTTTTTTTTTTACCAAACCACAATATGTTTCTATGATTTTTTTAAAAGCTGAATACCTTTTGTCAGACAGATCTATGCCCTTAGACATAAATTTTACAGGTGATACATGATATCTAAAAGTGATCACAGAAGTCATGCTCCCTATTTCATTTTACCTTTCTTAAACTTAGTAATATCTTTACATTAATCTTTTCCCAACTGTATCACACTTATGATAAAAGATCAATAACACTCAATTCTCTAAGGCCAGCAAATAGTTTTATTCATGGAGTGTAGTCTGGGCTAATGTATCTTCCATATTCACTTATCTTCTGCCCATGCATAAGGACCATACCTTAAAGTTTATGGGGAGGAAATATTTCAGAGGAAGGTAATTTTAATTAGTCTTTACTCTAGAAAATAGGTTCTCAAACTCAACAATGCGCCAAAGGACCTGGTAAAACGCAGATCACTGGGTCTCACTCCTCGAGCTTCTGATCCAGAAGGTTTTGGGAAGGGCACAGAAATATCCATTGCTAATACATTCCTAGGTAATATGGATGCTGCTGGTTTAGGAGCCACACTTTGGGAACAAATTCTCTTGAACAAGAGCCATCAATCTATGGCCCAAAGGCCAAATTTGACCTGCCACTTAAAAAAAAATAAAGTCTTATTTTTATTGGAACACAGCCACATTCATATGTTTACATATCGTCTATGGCTACTTTCATACAATAATGGCAGAAGTGAGTAATTTCAACAGATGCCATATGGCCTACAGATGACTATCCAGGCCACTTATAGAAAAGCTTGCTGGCCCCTGCCCTAGAACATTATCCTTAAAATCACATATTGGCAGATCCAGACACCAAAATAACTTTTAATCTATTTGTTCTGGCTGCATACAAAGACCATTAAAATTATTGACATTCTCATTTTTAAAACACACGAAGGCTTTCAACAGTAATGCATTATTCTTCTAATTCATTTTGTAAGGTTAGATTATATATTCCCATTTTCATGGATAAATTCATTTCTTATTTTATTTTGCTCTTTACTAAAGGCCTGGTCTCTGTCTGGCAATAGTTTTTACTCAAATGTAATAAAATTTTATTTTTTCCTAATAAGCATCTTCTGGAATTTCTAGTGGCAAAATGCCCCTTGTATAGATTCAAATAGAGGCAGATATGCCTAATTCCAGGCTAGAGCAGTGATGTTATTGCACACAAGTATATTTATTTAATGAGTAACAGACAAGTCCAACCTCTGTAAGTGACAGGGACTTTTGGCAAGGTTTTTTGTTTAGTCAATCTACTAGATGTACTTCCCTAAGTTTGATTATTGCAACATACACTTATATGTTACAGATTCATAAGAAACAAGAAATACAAACAAAAGTTTAAGGCAATAATTTATTTCAGAAGAAATGCAAGAAAAAATGTGCAGCCTTTGAAGAAAACATCCAAATCATTAGTCCATTTCCCTTGGAAACAAAGCCATATCAGTAATAACCAACAGTAGGATGGTAGTTTTGTATCCAGAAAATTAAGAATCTTCTAGGAGACAAGTTTAACCATATGGCCAAGTAACAACATAAGCTGACAATTAAGCTTTCACCGCTCTCAAAGTTCCCAACTTCAATTCTCAGAGAACAACTGCTTAGTCAATTCTTGGTACTCTTGCCCCTCTCAGTAAAGGAAAATTGTATTGCATTACTAGCTCCTTAAGAAGGATAATGTTTTGTATTCTTTCAGCAAAGAATTAAGGCCTGTGTAAGATTTATGAGACAGAGATCTGGTTGTGGAGTTGCCACTAAAGGATCAGGGGTGGGGCTGATAAACGTGATAAACACTATAAAAATAGAGCTTTGCATGAGTTTCCCTTAGAACTGAAAGGACGTTGTACCTCATGATACTAGGGAAATCAAAGAATTTTGCAAAGGATGTTCTATTTGAGCTGGGTCTTGAGAGACGGGAAGAGAGAAGGTGTTGAGGATACAAGAAACAGCCAAGTGGAGACATGGAGGCATGAAAAAGAAGTTTATGTTCGAAGAACGGCAGGGTTTTGTTTTGCTAGAGCATAGGTTTTATGGGAGGAAATGGCAGGAGGTGAGGATGGTAAAGTAAGTTAAAATAAATATTCCAAACTAAGAAGTCTAAGACCCACTTTACCTTGAAAATTGTAGTGAATCACCCCCACCCCCCAGCAACATGAAGGTAGTTGTACAATCCATTAATTGGGAAAATATATAATGACCAATGGGTTACTAGGAATTGAGTAACATTTTTAAATGATCTGCACTCAGTCATAATAGCAACTGCATATGTTTGCTTTATATGTAAGATATATTATTTATTCAGTTTATAGTCACTACATGGTGAGTATATGGTTTTTCTATTCTAGCAATAGTAGGACATCTCATATATAGTTTTTTGGTTTCTTCTATTTTTTTTTGTTTTGGGTTTTTGTTTGTTTGTTTGTTTTTTGGTTTTTGTTTTGAGACAGGATTTCACTCTGTTGCCCACGCTGAAGTACAATGGAACAATCATGTCTCACCACAGCCTCAACCTTCTGGGCTCAAGCAATCCTCCCACTTCAGCCTGCCAAGTAGCTGGGACCACAGGCCATGCCACCACTTCTCGCTACTTTTTTGTATTTTTGTGGAGACAGAAAATACTGTCTGGCTACTTTTTTGTATTTTTGTATTTTGTGGGTTTTGCCATATTGCCCCAGCTGGTCTCAAACTCCTGGACTCAAGTGATCCACCTGCCTCAGCCTCTCAAAGTGTTGGGATTATAGTCATGAGCCACCATTCCCAGTAGGGGAGCAAGTTTTCAAGTTAAAAAAACGAACAAACAAACAAAACCCTAACCAATTTAGGGAGATGGATTAGAAGAGTGACCAGTTATAAAGTTGCCCTAGTAAGAAACAATAAATATCATGAAGAAAAACAGTGATGGCAACAGGAAGCAGAGAACTTTAACAGGTTTTTAGAAGTAGAAATTGAGAGGACTTGGTGACTGAGTAGATCCAGAAGTGAAGGATAGAAAGGATCAGTGTGAGACTAAAGAGTTTAGAGAGTGTTATTCATAGCATTAATAATTTCTGGTTTCTGCTTTAATTAAGAATGAAAAGCAACTATACTCGGTTGGAGAAGATGTTGAAATTTCATGCCTTACTGGCTTTGAAACTGTTGGATACCAGTACTTCAGATGCTTACCAGACGGGACCTGGAGACAAGGGGATGTGGAATGCCAACGTGAGAACTGGGCAAACAATTTTGCTTGACTACTTTACAGAATGAATGTGCCCAATATAAAAACAGTAAAATCACATCCTTAGATCAATACATTTTACTAGTTTTTAGTAACTCTGGTGAAAGATTTTGTGAAGCAGAAAATAAATAGAAGGGCTCATTTGCTGAAACTGGATTTCCAGATTATCTCCATATTTCAGTGTTCCTGCTCCTACCAATTACTGTCACACACACAGGACTGTGAAGTATGCACTTCAAAAGAAATCCAGGAAGTCTGCAAGCTGTATCTAACCACAGACATCTGCTTTGCCCAATGTTCAAATTGACGCAAAATGCTGAGTCTCAAGAAGATGATATTTACACTCTTTATGTAACAGAAATGGGAATTTGTGTAAGATGGGATTTTGCGTAAGATGTAGTTTTCGCCAAGACACTACTCCTTGGCGCATGTTCACATTCTTTGCTGAGAAACAGCGAAGGAGCTTTAGGCTCTGCACATATCTGTGCTAGAGTAAAGTAAAAAACAAGATTCAAATAAGGCTTGAATGGGAGTCCAAAGACTTATTGTGGGATACCATGAAGCAGAGTTGAGACCAGTGTCAATTAGAATGCCCATCACTCTGCATCAGTCACAGCGTGGTAACTTGCATTTGGAGAAATCCACTAGGGATAAGAGAGAAGAAAGTGTTTCTTGAAAAGAAAAGGTCCCAATAATTTCATAAAAGTTGGATGTGTCTAGAACCAGTTCTTTAGCAAGGGAACCTCAGATAATGAAACTAAAGGGAATTTTTCAATGAAGGGTCTGAGGGAAAGCCCAGGATTCTTATCCCCCAGGTTTTCTGATCAAAAGGAGGCACCAAAGCTGAACAGATGCAGTAAATCTCATCAAAATCGCCTCTTTGGTTGCATAAAATTTGCCTACATTTGTTGTCTATTCTGCTCCACTAAACACATATGAAATGTTGCTCTCTTGCAGGGAGGGAGTGCATCAAGCCAGTTGTGCAGGAAGTCCTGACAATTACACCATTTCAGAGATTGTATAGAATTGGTGAATCCATTGAGCTAACTTGCCCCAAAGGCTTTGTTGTTGCTGGGCCATCAAGGTACACATGCCAGGGGAATTCCTGGACACCACCCATTTCAAACTCTCTCACCTGTGAAAAAGGTGAGTAGCAGCTCAGTGTTCTGGGGTCTGATAAGGTGGTGCACCCTGAGATTGGTAGTATAGCCTCTATAGCCATTCTATTTCTTAAGCACCGAGGGGCTAAAAAAGATGCAAGTTTAGACAGTGTGGGTCAAACCGGAACTATGCAATAGCTCTGCTAATTCCCTAAGCTCATTGCCATCCTGCGTCCTTTATTCTCTTCTGGGCTTTTATAACGTGTGAAAGAAAGGGAGAAAGTTAACCTTTTGAATAACCTTAAATAAAATTATCAGTAAAGCGATCTCATGGAAATTAGCGAGAACTTCAGGTAAGTATTGTGTCTTGGTTTCACTAGACTCCTGATCATAATAATGAATTACAAGGAATGTAAGTGTCAGTGGAATGAATGTATGTGGAAGCCATAGACTTCAGAAAGTTAGGATCTTTAAGACACCGTAGGCAGTATCCTCATAAGGGCATATGCATGCATGTGCACACACGTGCCCTTAGATTAGAAATTAAAATTATAATCCAAACTGAGAAATAGGAAATGTTCCACAGTTAGATAAAGGAAATACATAGCCTATTTCATATACTTTCTCTCCAATAATATTGACAGAAAGACCAATAAGGGAAGTCACAGAAAGAGAAAGACAATCATAAATAAAACCCGACACTGTGAGGTAAAGACACTTTCAGGCAGGGAAACATTATTAATTCTTTCAATCTGAAAAAGTTCTGCTTCATGAAGATGTGAGATGCTACACAGTTACTTTTTTCCTTCCTCCCAGACCTGGACACCTCCCTTAGCCCTTCAGAGGATCCTCTTGCCCTGAGCACTTTACAGACTGTGGAGTATTTGTTGCTCCTGTGCTGGGAGGTGTGGGCAGCTGAGTCCCAGCACTGCTTCAACCTGAGGCTGATTGGAAGAGCAGATTCCTTGCATAAGATCATTGACAATTTCAAACCTGTAGTGATATAGAGCAAGGCTGTGTGCCACTTGAAAGCTGAATTGATTCTTTTTGGAAACAATGTATACCTTGCTGCTCCTCCCAGGCCTAATTACAAAGGGCAAAGAGGCATAGGTAAACAATATCACCACAATGGAAACCATAGTAGCTAAAGCCTTACCAGAAGGATAGGTCTCCAAGTTCATGAGAGTTCCGGGCCAAGTTTCACCAGATAGAATGGTGGTAATAGAAGGAAAGGAAAACAACTGTGAATAAGAAACCTAGGAATTTTTTACATCTTTATTTTTGCTTCTTACGCGAGCCACCTTTCCTTACCAAACCTTCTACTTGATAAGCTAAGAGGAGTAAGAGTGAGCTGAGCCTCCAGTCCTGCCTTGACAATTAACTTGCTCACGAGGTCGTTTTGGTTCTGGGGTTGCCTGAATAGTCAGATCCAGATCAAAAAAATGTGTTTCATTCAATAGACTGAGGAGTTCGGCTTCAGGTCCAGGTTCTCTAGGTGGGCCTCAACATGAGCAAAGAAACCAAGGTTGCCTCTTTCATAAATACACCCCCAGTGTCACTCCCTCTATTTTCATCCCCCTCCCTCACCGACATGCTATTCAGTTCCTCACCTTGGTTCAAGTGTAATTTCCTTATGAATCCTTCCTTAATCTTCCCAGTTGGAGTCTTTATGGTATGTGGTCTCCTGAAACCATGTTCCCTTTCTTCAGAATACTTGTCTCAGCCCTTTATTATAAATCCGTTACTATAATTATTTGATTAACATCTGTTTTCTCTTTCTTTTTTCCTCTCTTTTCCTCTCCTCTCCTCCACCTTCTTCCTTCCATCCTTCCTTTCTTTTTTTTTTTTCCCACCATAATGTCCTAGTGCCTAGAATGGCATGCAGGGATTAATAGCTACATTTAGGAGCTGCATTTCTCCACTGATTCTTGTAAGAAAATCTGAATTTCAAGCCATTCACATCCATATTGCTAAATCTAATGGACTTTTTTTTTTTTTCCTTATCTTCTTTGGCCTTTCGGCAACCTTCAGCAATGTTGACCTTCTGCACATATGTTCTTTCCTTGGCTTCATATTCTTGCTAAGCTCCGACATTTCTGGCTGTTGCCCTCCATTTTTGGTAGGCTCCTGCCAGTGCTTGGACATTAATCACTGGAGTTTCCCAAGTTTTGGATCTGTCCCCTCACCTCACACTGCACTCTCCAACTGAAGAATCTCATCCACATGCATAGCTTCAGTGATTCCCCCATAGACCAATAACAGATTTAAATCTTTAGCACAGACTTCGCCACTGAGATTTAGACATGAATATCTAAATTCCTATATATCTACGCTGTTTGGATGTCTTAAAGATACCATAAATTCAACATCTACAGTGGGGAACTCTTAATTCATCACCCTTCCTTCCTAAAACTAAGCATTTTCTAATATTTTCTATTTCAGGTAAGGCACCAATGTATATTCTTTTATGCAAATCAGAAACCGAAGAATCATATAATTGACAGCTCTCATAACTTACATAATAGGTAATATCACTTGTTTTACCTGCTAGCTGTGTCTCAAGTTTATCCACTTTTCTCCATTTCCACCTTTGGAACCTTGGTCCAAATTATCATCCTCTTTCACCTGAACTACCACAATAACCTCATAGATTAGCTCCCTGGAGCCCTATTGACCACCATGCCTCTTCAAATCCATTCTCTGCACAGAAGCCATAATTAATTTCTTTTTTTCAAAATCGAGGGCTGATTTTGTTACACCACTCCCTGCTTAAAACCCATCAGAGACTGTCTACTATTTATAAAATGAAGACAAAACCCTTCAAAGACCCTATTAGCCTCCCACACAGCCTACCAGACACCTACCTCTCTGGCCACATCTTGTTCCATCCTCTTGTTTTTCAGCACTTCAACCACACTGGGTTCTTTCAGTTCCAGGAAACTCACATGCTGCCTCCTTTTTTTTTTTTTTTTTTTTTTTTAGACAGAGTCTTACTCTGTTGCCCAGGCTGGGGTGCAGTGGCACAATCTCGGCTCACTGCAACCTCTGCCTCCTGGGTTCAAGTGACTCTTTTGCTTCAGCCTCCTGAGTAGCTGGGACTACAGGCTCATGCCACCACGCCCCGCTAATTTTGGTATTTTTAGTACAGATGGGGTTTCGCCATATTGACCAGGCTGTTCTCGAACTCCTGACCTTGTGATCTGCCTGCCTCAGCCTCCCAAAGTGGTGGGATTACAAGCGTGAGCCACTATGCCCGACCACTGCCTCCCATTTGAACTTTTCCATACCTTATGTTTCCTCTGTATTGAACAGCCTCACTTTTCTTTCTTCATTTTACCTTTTCTAATCTTTCTAGCTACATCAATTTTTTATTATATGCTTCTCTTTGATAGCACTAAGAAAGGCAACAATTCTATATTTATATTAGTGTGCTCATTTGATTAATGTCTGTCTGCACCCACAAGACTATAAGCTTGGTGAGCACAGGATCTGGGTCAGTTTATGCTCAATCTACTCTCTCCAGAACCTTACAGAGTGATGAGAATATCATGTATACTCAATAAATATTTGAAAAACAAATGAACAAAAATTTCAACAGTTCCATTTTCTGTAGTTATCTGAACATAATTGCAATTTTAGGTTGGAAAATGACACCTCATGTGCACTGGAAAGGACCTTTCAGGTGGAATATTTAATGACAATGTATTTAGAGAAGCTAAAATGAATGATCTAACTCCAAGAGATAAATATGAATCCTTTACCACTGCCTCTTCTCTGAATTCAAGCTTATCACTTAGAATCCATGCTGTGCACTGTTCTTTTCTCCTTTTTTCTTTTGTTTCAGATACTCTAACAAAATTAAGAGGCCATTGTCAGCCGGGACAGAAACAATCAGGATCTGAATGCATTTGTATGTCTCCAGAAGAAGACTGTAGGTAAGAGATACCCTACAGACTGTGTCTGGAAATTGGGAAAACCAGTCTAGTGTAACCAATTTGATGGAAGAGCTGAGCTTTTTGAAGCACAGACATGAAATAAATGAATTTTCCACATAACTGATATTCCTGTGCTCTGCTGAATTCCTCCTTCCCCATTGGGTAGCAAGTTTCTTAATTATCTCTCAGCCCAGTTCCCTGTTTAAAATGAGATTGTTCATTATAACAGTCTCATTTTGGTTTTAAAGACTTAACTTCTGCACATGTAAAAACTTTAAACTCAGTTATATCAACACTTTCCTGTTCCTCTCACTCAAGCCCAGGGCTTGGAGTGGGGTGGGGAAAACAGGCAAAAGAAAACTGGTTGGTGAGTGAACACACTACATTGGCTACGTGCCCCCTGTTTTTTTCTGATCTTCATATAGAAATGCTTGCTTTCCTCTCTTGGGCAGCCATCATTCAGAAGATCTCTGTGTGTTTGACACAGACTCCAACGATTACTTTACTTCACCCGCTTGTAAGTTTTTGGCTGAGAAATGTTTAAATAATCAGCAACTCCATTTTCTACATATTGGTTCCTGCCAAGACGGCCACCAGTTAGAATGGGGTCTTGAAAGGACAAGACTTTCATCCAACAGCACAAAGAAAGAATCCTGTGGCTATGACACCTGCTATGACTGGGAAAAATGTTCAGGTAAGTTCCAATGGTGACCATACTAAATGCTCTCACTTAACCTTCATCTCAGCTAGAACATCATCTTTCTTAAAAATAACCTATCTTTAATCAAAAATAATTCCTTTTCATTGAAAAAAAATTCATAAAATGATTTAAACAGAAAGGAAAATTATAATCACCCACAAGTAGAAATAACTACTGTAGTAATGTGGGTGTATATCTTGCCAATCTTTTCTCTATGCATATGTAATCAGTACCACCCTTAGGCCCCAGTGGGAAGAGCACCTGTCCCGATCTCGTGTTTCAGGCATCCCTCCGAGTCCCAGCTTTGGAGGGCCTTCACCAGAATTGTCTAAGTTTCCTTCTAGTGTTTGGGACTGTCTGAGGCCAATAGTGCTGTCCAGGTAGGACTGGATTTTGCATTGCCAAAGCATCTTCCTGAAATTTCTTTCAGTCTTCTTTCAGTGCCTTAATCTAGCCAAGGCTGACAATACTATTCAAGCAGGACACCCTGAGCCCAGACAGCATCCCACATGAACCCAGGCTCTATTATACTTTCCAGCTCTCTACTGCTTCTCCTCCCCACCATGCGTGGGGTCAGCCAGATGCCCCAAAGAGCTCTGGGGCTCATGCCTGTGGAGTCATCTCTGGCCCAGACTAGACCCTCATTCTCAGAAAACAGCTTGGTGAACAAATTGCTGCTGCTAGCCAGCAGGGCATTCTTGCTCAAGATTGCTTGAAATTAGAAAGCCAGTATGATGCTGACACTCTAATTTGGGGTGACTCTAATATTTTATAGATAAGCACCCCATAAAAAAATTGGCCCCTGGGTCTCGAACATTTCAGGAGTGGCCCCGCATATACTACAAATTTTTAAAATATAAAATCGGAGCATACTCTACATGTTATTCTATATATTGCTGTTTTTTCACTTACTATGTCATGGAACTGTTTCCATGTCAACATATATTATTCGGCCACATAATTCTCAATGTCTGCAAAAGTCTATACGGGTATTCTATGATTTATTTAACCAATCTCTGGTTAGGCATTTAAATTTTTTCTCCTGTATTTTGCTATCATAAATAGTGCCATCATACCTAAATCTATCACAAATAAATCTGTGATCTAAGATTACATCCTTCAGATATAGCTTAGAAAGGGACATTTCTAGGTAAATATTATTTTTAAATGTTTTTTATTGATACAATATGTTGGCTGCCTATCCAGAAATGTTTTTGCCATGTTATATTTCCTAGAACATATAGTAAAGACTGCTTTCCCACACTCTCACCAAACCTTGGAGTTATCACTCCTTTGTATCTCTGCCAATTTAATACTTAAGGAGTAGCATTCTATTTCCATTTTCCTTAAGTTTACTGGCCATAGACATTACAGTTGTGAATTATTTCGAGGCAGGGACTTCACAGCAGTACATTTGCTCCAAGATGAAGTTTGACCCTGAAATAGCCCAACTAAGCTTTATTTCTTTTTCAAAAGACGGATTGGAGATTACAACAGAACTCAAACAGTTAGAGATATTTCCTTTGTGGAACATTTTCCAAAAAAATTATCTTAAATTGGAGCATAAAGTATGCAAAGGAATCTTTGCTGAAACCACCTTACTTTTGCAAAAAGAAAGACAAAAACCATATTGTTCCTCCTGACTCTTTTATGACTTTGTGGCCCAGTGTTCTTCAGCTCAGTCCTGGAAAGGGGAGAGGTCTTATTACTCAAAACCAGTTCTTTCCCGATCCACTTAAAGTTGATTATCAAGCTTCAGCTCCCTTGACAGGCCACAAGATTGAAACATGACAGAGGGTGGACATAGCTGGCATCTGATGGTGACAACTCAGGATGCCAGTATCTGGGGTTTTCAACCTTCATGCCATGTCTAAACAAGGCAATTCCATATAAGTTACAGAAAACTAGGGCCTGATATGCACGTTGCTTAATTCTAATCACTATTAAATAACTTTTTAGACAAAAACTCTACTATTCATTTTTTTGATGCTTGATCAACACCATTACTCAACTGACGTCTCTTGCAAACAATAATTTGTGATAGAAAAGAGCTGAAAGTATTATACAACATCATTTTTATTTTAAATATCAACTTTTTATCTGAGAAATGTAGTGTAAGAACATTATTGTCAAAAATATATAGAGAAAATAAAATTTGGTCAGCAGGGAAGGTAAGAACTGTTCCCTGACTGTACTGTAATAGATAGGTCAGGCATTTGGGGCTGTATTTAGTGTTACCTTCCATTCTTCCTTATTTATCATAGAGAAGCAGTCTTCAGAGAACTCTTCTATTGGAAATAATTTATTTTTTTTTGCTATCTTCCTACAAATTTTTTTTCAAATCTGCCTGAGTGAAAAATAACAGTTTACAATTTTATCGAAATACCTGTCTTTACTATTACTGCTTTGCTGTACACATATCTAAATCCTCACATACTTGAGGCGTCTAACTTTGTTTAAAAAAAAAGTACTAAAAACTGTGAAATTAACAGAATGCTTTGGGTAGTCAAACTAATACATGAACACTTCTTAATAGAAGATATATTTAGGCAATTTAAAATATTTTTTGGTTCTGCACACAATCAGGAAACTCAAAGCATTTTTTTCCTCTAAAGATATGATCTTTCTCTGCTAGCTTTCTTTAATTGGTGAGCAAAAGTAAATGCCACAGAGGGTTCTGTTTGGATTAGCACTATAGAAAAGTATCAATATACAAATGATAGCATTTATGAAGACAGAGAAAGCTAAAAATGTACTTTATACCCAGGCCACTCATGGGAAGTTGGAATATTAGTAATTTTCAGTTCAATTGAATGTCACTTTGATTAAACTGTGTTCTTGATTACATTGTGCTCTTAGCTACTCTTTTCCTTCTCTATCTAAAATGGAATTTTAAAAAACTTTAAAATAGAACTTCAAAGTAATATGAAGGTCACCTTTCAAAAGTTACAACATGAATGAAATCCCCCAGAAGCCTATTTTATAGATATTAAGTATTTCATCTGAATTTCAGAAATATCTACCACCAACCGACAGGAACGGGAAATTTTTTCAGCCAACATCCATTTAGCAGCCATGATGATGGTTTTAAGATGAGGCACCCTTTTTACCCGTCAAATTTTTGGAGGAGTAACATTAGACAATAATTACATGAATCACTTTAGTGCAAGTCAGGATGTGATAAGAGCATTGAGAGAGAAATATCTTCTGGTCTGGAAGGGTTTCTTAAGCATAGAAGCGTGAGAACTGAGTGTTGAAGGATGAATTAGTAGAGGTGGTGGGAAGGGTCTTTTGGTGCTGGTAGTTCTGAAAATAATTAAGCAAAGAACATTTAAGCTATATCCATACTAAAAGGGTAGTGACCGTGGCCCTTCCAAAAACCTAAGGAACTGATGTCCTAACCAGAGGTGGAATAGTCCCTAGTCTTTCACCAAACTCCATCCCTTCCAACAATGGACAAGAACATTCTTTCCAACAATGAACAAGAATCTTCTCTAGCTGGTTGATGGAGAGCATAGTACGGAAATGCATGCTTTTCCATAAAATGTTTCCTACCAAGGGCAAGATGCCCAGGCATATGGTGCATATGAGTATCTCCTACTTCCTTTCCCTATTTTTCCCCATCAGTTGAGACATATGGAAAAGAATCGATGTCTGCCTAAAATAAGCTATTCATTCATGACCTCGTTGCTAATACTCACGCTGACTCAGGTATTTTGGCAACATGAATTATTCCAGATCCATTAAATAAATTTCTTTTTTGTACACTTATACCTGCATGCACAATTCAGAATTTCAAGTCGGTTGATCCAGAAGAATTAATTGAGTGCCTTGTTAAGAGTTGATAGGACAGATGAGCCACACTGCTCTCCAAAAAAGCACTTATCATTGTCTTGGGGAAAAGACATATGAAAAGCTAATTAATAAGAATGTATACAAAAATGTCAGTTTTTGTAAAATGACAAGTTTACACCACTAAAATTTAGCTAAATTAAAGATCTGCTTTAGTTCAACCATCGTGGAAAGCAGTGTGGCGATTCCTCAAAGAACTTAAAACAGAATTCCTTGAAGGACTTAAAATATAATTACCATTTGACCCAGCATTCCCATTACTGGGTATATACTCAAAGGGGTATAAATCATTCTATCATAGAGATACATACACAGGTATTTTATTGTAGCACCATTTACATTAGCAAAGGCATAGACTCAACCTAAATACCCATCAACAATAAACTGCATAAAGAAAATGTGGTACAAATATATCATGGAATGCTATGCAGCCATAAAAAACAATGAGATCGTGTCTTTTGCAGCAACATGGATGGAGCTGGAAGCCATTATCCTAAGCAAACTAATACAAGAACAGAAAACCAAATACCACGTGTTCTTACTTGTAAGCAGGAGCTAAACAATGAGAACATACGGACACAAAGAAATAACAGACACCAGGGCCGACTTGAGGGTGGATAGTGGGAGTAGGGAGAGGATTAAAAAACTACCCATCATGCACTATGCTTATTACCTGGGTGATGAAATAATCTGTACACCAAACCCTTATGGCATTCAATTTACCTATATAACAAACAACACATGTATCCCTGAAACTAAAATAAAAGTTAAGAAAAAGAAAAAAGAGAAAATCTGGTCAGACATTGTGGTCCACGCCTGTAATCCCAGCACTTTGGGACACCAAGGCAGGAGGATCAGTTGAGCTCAGGAGTTTGAGACTAGGCTGGGCAACATAATGAGACCCTATCTCTACAAAGAGTAATAGATTAGGTGAGCATGGTTGGGTGCACCTGTAGTCCCAGCTACTTGGGTGGCTAAGGTGGGAGGATCTCTTGAACCTCGGAGTTCGAGGGTGCAGTGAGCCATGATTGTGCCATTGCACCCCAGCCTGGGAGACACAGTAAGACCCTGTCTCAAAAAAAAAGAAAAGAAAAGATCAAAAGATCAGAATATGGTTATGTTGCTATGAAATGCTTCATTGAGGAGGCAAGACTTGTAGAAACTGGACGTGTGGGGAGAAGTAGGAAAGAGCACATCAGTCTGGCAAAAGAGGCAGATGACATAGGAGAAAGAACAAAAACTGGAGCACCTTTGGGGTCTTGTTGGGGAAACAGACAGTTAAACTACTTGAAATGGAGAAAGTAAAAAAGATAATGTTGAAAATGGAAGTTGAGGCCAAACAGTGGAAGACTTTGACCTTTGACTAAAACATACATGTAGAATATATGAGCCTATAAACCTTTGTTCAAAATTAATTTAATATACTCAACTTTGGTAACTTTATCCCTAAATGATTGTTTTAAACCTATTTCATGAACATAAGACTTACATGAATTATGAAGTGCTTTGGTGATTCCAAAAGCAGGCCTCATAGGAGAATCACTCAATTTAACTGCCTACTAAAAATACAGATCCCCAGGCATAACCCAATAATATTCTAGAAAGAAAGAAACAAATGTGATATAGAGTTATGTTAAAGAGCTCAGGCCTGTGAGTCATGTATTATTTAAATCCTACTTCTACCATTTACTAATTGTGTGGCAATGTGCAAAGGGCTTACATTCTTTGAGCTCAGTTTCCTCTTCTGTAGAACTAGTATGATAGCCTATTCATACGTTTGCTGTAAGGGTTCAAAAAAAATAAAGCATGTAAAGTGCTTGGCATATTGTGTGGCTTCACAGTACATGCTCTACAAATGATAATGATAAATGTACTTAGGCAATGCCAATGTTAAAAATAAAAATAAAATAAAGCAGAAAGGACAAGCTGAAGACATTGGAGAAATGGATTGATAGGACTAGTGCCTGATTGAATGTAGGCAGTGAGTAAAAGGGAGGTGCCAGAGATAGTGCAAATCCTCATTGGATGTGGACAGTGAGACAGGGGAAGTGCCAGAAATAGGCCAACTCTTTAAGCTTACTGGCTTACTAGTGCCCTCTAGTCTCTTATATACAGATCTCTCTATTCAATCACAGTTGGGTCTTTGGGGTCATTGCCTTTGGTGGGTTGTTTTGTTGTTTTTGTTTTGTTTTGTTTTTAATTTTTATTTTTTGGCTTTCTCATTCATTAGAGAAAGCTTTAGACCAAACTTAATTTAACACCATCAAGGAGCTCGCCACCCTGGGGATGATTTAGATAAAACCAAACCCTAATGTACTGTGGTAAGTCACACTGTCTCTCTCTCTCTCATTACAGCCTCCACTTCCAAATGTGTCTGCCTATTGCCCCCACAGTGCTTCAAGGGTGGAAACCAACTCTACTGTGTCAAAATGGGATCATCAACAAGTGAGAAAACATTGAACATCTGTGAAGTGGGAACTATAAGATGTGCAAACAGGAAGATGGAAATACTGCATCCTGGAAAGTGTTTGGCCTAGCACAATTACTGCTAGGCCCAGCACAATGAACAGATTTACCATCCAGAAGAACCAACTCCTACAAATGAGAATTCTTGCACAAACAGCAGACTGGCATGCTCAAAGTTACTGACAAAAATTATTTTCTGTTAGTTTGAGATCATTATTCTCCCCTGACTCTCCTGTTTGGGCATGTCTTATTCAGTTCCAGCTCATGACGCCCTGTAGCATACCCCTAGGTACCAACTTCCACAGCAGTCTGGTAAATTCTCCTGTTCACATTGTACAAAAATAATGTGACTTCTGAGGCCCTTATGTAGCCTGTGACATTAAGCATTCTCACAATTAGAAATAAGAATAAAACCCATAATTTTCTTCAATGAGTTAATAAACAGAAATCTCCAGAACCTCTGAAACACATTCTTGAAGCCCAGCTTTCATATCTTCATTCAACAAATAATTTCTGAGTGTGTGTATAGGATGTCAAGTACTGACCAAAGTCCTGAGAACTCGGCAGATAATAAAACAGACAAAAGCCTTTGCCTTCATGAAGCATACATTCATTCAGGGGTAGACACACAAAAAATGAAATAAACAGGTAAAATATGTAGCATGTTTGATGGTGATAATTGTTTTGGAGAAAATACAACACGGAAGGGTGAGTCCCATCCTTAATTATCATCTTATGCAAGGAAATATTCCATAACAATAAACATCGCTGTAAGGATGATTGAGCTCCAGTGGAAATTATCTTGTTTAAAGTTGTTAAGAATAAACTTCTGGAGTTCTATTCTCTCAGAAAGTAGAAAAGAGATTCCCTTTGCCTCAACTAAAGTGCACCATAAAGTTTTAGGCTGAAGTGTGTGATGGATAGAAAATTGTCAGAGAATTTTGAAGGAATAATTTTTTAAGGTAAGTCATATCTTTTCATTAGGCCATACAAAGCAGAAACCAGTTTATTAGCGAGGCTAGGGTGTCAATTTTAATTGGAGAAGAGAGGCATCTTTGGAGCAGCAGTTCTCAAATATTAGGGTGCATTAGAATAACCTAGAGGGTGTGTGTGTTCAGACAGATGCCTGGAACCACCCCAGTTTCTAACTCAGTAGTTCTGGGGTGGGGCCTGAGAATGTGTGTTTCTAACAGCATTCCAGGTGGTACTGCTTATGAGCATCAGGACATCACATTTTGAGCATACCGAATTTAGAGATGGAGTCATCACACAGCTAACTCTGATTAAGTAATTGATCTCAAAACCATAGCCAACCTCCAAGCAGGTGAGTGGAAGCAGATTCCCTTCCAGCAAAACTCACTGGGATCCCCACCTCTTGGAAGGAGTCTATGAGCCACAGCTACCTGCCAACCCCATCCCCAGACCTTATACATGCAGCTCCTCCTCCATCTCATTGAACATAGGATGTCCGCAAAATCTAACGTATATCATAATATTAAAGGAGAAGAATGGGGAATGAAAACACCTATAAACAAAAAAACATTTTCCTGGTGTAACAGAGGTTGACCATGACCTTTTCTTTTCCCAGGAGTCAGTAACCCATCTATTTCCCAGTCATACCACCCCACTATCTTCTCACTCTAAGTGGTACAGGCCACTCCTGTAAGCATCATAAGCCTTCAGCACACCTGAGACATCAGCTGAGAGCAAAGAGGTATTAAATACTCCCACATCCTAAGGAGAGTCACTAACAATTAAATCAACAAACTTTCCCTAGGATTGAATTGCCTCTGTTTGACCCAACTCTCATGCCAGCTCTACAACTTTCCAGGCTATAAAATGGGACTAGATGAGTAGGGAAAGGAGTCATGGGAATCTGCAGCCACAGGAATGCGGCATTCACAGTGGAAGTCCCGTTCTTCTCCTAAGTCCGTTCTCTCCCTTTGGTGAGGAGGAGGAGGATGCTGAAAATGTCCACTGAAGCCAGGCAACCAAAGTCCCAAGACAATTAGTTTTAGGGTGTGATGAAACCACGTTTGCTAAAATTGTAACCGTGAGAAAATTATGTCTGTGAGAGAGATCTGATCTAACCAACCCCCATCTTGCCTTTAGCCTTCAAACTACTCTTAATTATTCCTGGGCTTGGGCCAAGCTAACTTTGGGAGACATTTCATTTATAGTTTAAATGATAATAGCCCCTCCGCCAAACTCAGTGGCCTTTGTAAAGCTAATGAGAGACCACCACACTAGGAGGATGACAGGAACCTGGATTCTGCTAAGGTGTAGACATACATGATTAGCCACACATTATTCCAGATGCACAAGATGTACAACTTCTGCCAATTACTCCTGCAAATAACATCACTATTGTAGAACCTAAGATTGGTCTTTTGAGATGTCTTTTCCAGTTTTTTGCATCTGATGACCAATGGTTCCACCTGGATCCACCAACTGCTCCTGTGGCCCCATCCAAAAGTGACTCAGTGAACAAGGGGACCATTTCCCACACTCCTGTAATTGTACTCCCAACAAATCAGCAGCAAGTACCCATTGCCTAGCCATCCTCCCTCTTCCCCCAAACTATCTTTGAAAAATCCTGGCCTTTGAAGTTTTAGAGAGACTGATTTGAGTAATAATAAAACTCAGGTCTTTCATTCAGCTGGCTCTGTGTGAATTAAGCTTCTTCTCTATTGCAATCCCCTGTCTTGATAAATCAGCTCTCTCTGGGCAGTGGGCAAAATGAACTGATTGGGCAGTTATAGTGGGGTTACCTACAATATGGATATATGGTGCTGCCCTAGCTTGCTAGAGGCTGTGGAATCTTACAGCTGCCACTTAGCACCTGGAAGGTGCTAATCCACACTGGGGTGGTTCTCCCTTACATGAGCTAAGACCACTTCCTGCCTAGCAAGTGCTGAAGGCAGGATGCTTACAAGAGTGGCTTGCCCCTCTCTCATAGTTGCAGTCTGACTAGGGAGAAGATGGATACAGCCCTTTTCTCCATCTGCATCCCATGGCACAGGGAAGTAAGGAAAACTTGGTGGCTCCTGTGGAGCACAGAGAAGAGGAAAGGCCAGCACTGGCACTGGAGGGAAGAAGGAGATGAAATGAAAATCAGATATGAGATTGGAGACTTAAACTGGACCAACTTTCAAAAAACAGAAAGTGACCAGAAATCTGTCTGATCTGTGCCAGAGCTAAGGAGAATGGAATCTGGCAGACCCTAGTGAAAGCTAGAGCTGCCATAACAAAGTCATACAAACAGAAACATTTTGTCTCACAATTCTGGTGGCTAGAAATCTGAAACCAAGATGTTGGCAGGGCCATGTTTCCTCTGAAACCTGTAGAAGATAATCCTTCCTTGTCTCTTCCAGCTTCTGGTGTTTGCCAGGAATTTTTGGCATTCCTTGGCTTATGGATGCATCACTGCAGTTTCTGCCTTCATCACCACGTGGCTGTCTTTGTCTTCCTTCTGTCAATATCTGCCCAAATTTCCATTGTCTTATAAAGATGCTAATCTTGTTAAACTAGGCCCACCCTAAATGAGGCAGAAGAGTAGGGTCTGGAGGTAAGGAACATAAGGCCAATTCATGATTTACGCTGACTTCCTAGAACTAAACCAAATGGAAACGCTTCAGCTAAGACAGGAAATAGCCTCTCCATTTACCTAGTGTGTACACGGAGTAAATGACTTTGTAACTTTACTTCATCCTTTTTATTTCCATAGGGCATACACCAAGAAACCAATGGAAACCTCTAGAGGGTACTTAAACCCCAGAAAATTCTGTAATGGGGCTCTTGATTGGTTGGTCTTTTTACCACTTCAGCTACCTTTGTTTCAAAGAATTTTTTGAGTGCACTAATCCATTAAAGTTTGCATTAGGCTGATTTGCATACCATTTGCCAGCTGAATTTTTACACTCTGATGTTAATATTAAGATAGCAATTTAGTACAATAAGTGTTAAGAGCTAGTGACAAAATTATCAACATGAAGTGAAGAACAAAATTGAAACATATTAAATATCTGGTATTTGGACCTCCAATCTCCAATTCTGAACTAGAAGATTAAATAAATTCCAGATCAAAGGTAAAAGCTTTATCTCTTTGGCTATTAGAGATGAATACTAAGTCTTCATGTTTGCAGCTTAAGTAACTGGAAATCAGTTCAGCTCTTTTTTAAATATGGATTTGAATTGTTGATGGTTCTGCAATATATTGACAAAATAAGTGAGACCCCAGCTTAAGAACTTTATGAATAGGCATGTTATGTATTTCTGATGTCCTGGAAGCAAAGACACAAAAACAATTCTAAGACTATGATTTTAAAATTCCAGTCCTCTCTTTAACTGCCAGTCAAGCTTAATCAAAGATTTCCTCTTTTGAGCAGTCTTCAATAAAGCTCACTAAATTTTAGAATATGTTACTGTTTTTTCTCTTTCTACCAAAGCCTTCAACTCCTACAACCTACACTTTATAGTTTTAAAGATTGAGCTCCTCTGTTATTTCCAAAAGACCACCTATAAGCTATCCCTAAACCACATTCCTTCCTAAAATCCAATTCTGAGTGACAGGAATCTGACGGATCATGATGTTTCTGATTGGTATTGGGTACAAAACTACCCCAAAGCTTGATTAATTGGATTCTAAATGGCTGGCTCTCTCCAAGGTCACCTTCATTCTTTTGGACATCATGTGTGGAATCAATGAGGCATTGAGCTTCTAACCAAACAAATAGCCTGCAAAATTATAGTTGTATCTAGTCCATTTTATGAACGTAAGACAGGCCACTGCTACCCTATTTGTCTTCTTGACAAGTTCTAGCTGCACAGTTTCAGTTCCAAATGTCAAATATCAGTTAACAGAGGTGTGTGTCACCAATCAAGGGACTCCAAGGAACAGATGGCACACTGAAAGTCATGCTCACAAAGATTTATATAGAAAGATGCTCATCACAACATTATTTATAATAGCAAAAAATGACAGACCCTAACTGTCCAATAATAAATCATGGCCCCTCAATATAAAGGAAAGTATGAGGTCACTGACAAGCATCTTTTTAAAATGATATTAAGGGACATAATAAAAAGTGAAAGACCCAGTATTTTATTCTCTTTGAAGCAATTGTGAATGGGAGTTCACTCATGATTTGGCTCTCTGTTTCTCTGTTATTGGTGTATAAGAATGCTTGTAATTTTTGCACATTGATTTTGTATCCTGAGACTTTGCTGAAGTTGCTTATCAGCTTACGGAGATTTTGGGCTGAGACAATGGGGTTTTCTAGATATACAATCATGTCATCTGCAAACAGGGACAATTGGACTTCCTCTTTTCCTAATTGAATACGCTTTATTTCCTTCTCCTGCCTGATTGCCCTGGCCAGAACTTCCAACACTATGTTGAATAGGAGTGGTGAGAGAGGGCATCCCTGTCCTGTGCCAGTTTTCAAAGGGAACGCTTCCAGTTTTTGCCCATTCAGTATGATATTGGCTATGGGTTTGTCACAGATAGCTCTTCTTATTTTGAGATACATCCCATCAATACCTAATTTATTGAGAGTTTTTAGCATGAAGGGTTGTTGAATTTTGTCAAAGGCCTTTTCTGCATCTATTGAGATAATCATGTGGTTTTTGTCTTTGGTTCTGTTTATATGCTGGATTACATTTATTGATTGGAATCCAACTTACAAGGGACGTGAAGGACCTCTTCAAGGAGAACTGCAAACCACTGCTCAATGAAATAAAAGAGGATACAAACAAATGGAAGAACATTCCATGCTCATGGGTAGGAAGAATCAATATCGTGAAAATGGCCATACTGCCCAAGGTAATTTATAGATTCAATGCCATCCCCATCAAGCTACCAATCACTTTCTTCACAGAACTGGAAAAACCTACTTTAAAGTTCATATGGAACCAAAAAAGAGCCCGCATTGCCAAGTCAATCCTAAGCCAAAAGAACAAAGCTGGAGGCATCACGCTACCTGACTTCAAACTATACTACAAGGCTACAGTAACCAAAACAACACGGTACTGGTACCAAAACAGAGATATAGATCAATGGAACAGAACAGAGCCCTCAGAAATAACGCCGCATATCTACAACTATCTGATCTTTGACAAACCTGACAAAAACAAGCAATGGGGAAAGGATTCCCTATTTAATAAATGGTGCTGGGAAAACTGGCTAGCCATATTTAGAAAGCTGAAACTGGATCCCTTCCTTACCCCTTATATAAAAATTAATTCGAGATGGATTAAAGACTTAAATGTTAGACCTAAGACCATAAAACCGTAGAAGAAAACCTAGGCATTACCATTCAGGACATAGGCATGGGCAAGGACTTCATGTCTAAAACACCAAAAGCAATGGCAACAAAAGCAAAAATTGACAAATGAGATCTAATTAAACTAAAGAGCTTCTGCACAGCAAAAGAAACTACCATCAGAGTGAACAGGCAACCTACAAAATGGGAGAACATTTTCGCAATCTACTCATCTGACAAAGGGCTAATATCCAGAATCTACAAAGAACTCAAATAAATTTACAAGAAAAAAACAAACAACCCCATCAACAAGTGGGCGAAGGACATGAACAGACACTTCTCAAAAGAAGACATTTATGCAGCCAAAAAACACATGAAAAAATGCTCACCATCACTGGCCATCAGAGAAATGCAAATCAAAACCACAATGAGTACCATCTCACACCAGTTAGAATGGCAATCATTAAAAAGTCAGGACACAACAGGTGCTGGAGAGGATGTGGAGAAATAGGAACACTTTTACACTGTTGGTGGGATGGTAAACTAGTTCAACCACTGTGGAAGTCAGTGTGGTGATTCCTCAGGGATCTAGAACTAGAAATACCATTTGACCCAGCCATCCCATTACTGGGTATATACCCAAAGGACTATAAATCATGCTGCTATAAAGACACATGCACACGTATGTTTATTGCGGCACTATTCACAATAGCAAAGACTTGGAACCAACCCAAATGTCCAACAATGATAGACTGGATTAAGAAAACGTGGCACATATACACCATAGAATACTATGCAGCCATAACAAATGATGAGTTCATGTCCTTTGTAGGGACATGGATGAAATTTGAAATCATCATTCTCAGTAAACTATCGCAAGAACAAAAAACCAAACACAGCATATTCTCACTCATAGGTGGGAATTGAACAATGAGAACACATGGACACAGGAAGGGGAACATCGCACTCTGGGGACTGTTGTGGGGTGGGGGGAGCGGGGAGGGGGGAGGGATAGCATTAGGAGATATACCTAATGCTAAATGACGAGTTAATGGTTGTAGCACACCAGCATGGCACATGTATACATATGTAACTAACCTGCACATTGTGCACATGTACCCTAAAATTTAAGGATAATAATTAAAAAAAAAATACTGAAAGACCAGACTACAAAACTGTACATTATTACAGTTAAGAAAATTGTGTGTGTATATAAATGGCTTTAAAAACAATGATTGGGAAAACAGTATCTACTCTTGGAATTTGGAGTGACTTTTATTTATATATCTTCTGTATTTCAAGATTTTCTTCAACTGGCATGCAATTTTTTATAGTTGTGTATGAAAAGTCATTTTAAAACTTTTTCTCTTCTACATAGGTGAGAAAGGTAGATAGTTAATTCTGCTTGTATGGACACATTGATGGCTTTATATAGTAGAGATTTCCCTGGTCTGAACTTGACCACATGAGGAGGTTTGGCAGCTTTCAGCGAAACTTGTGAACCTCATATACATCATTCATTCATTCACAAACACTCACTGACTACCTGCTAAGTCCCAGGAGTTAGGGCTATAATCATGCAGAGGTTTTGGAGGCACTTAGAGTATGACGAAAAGATTATAAAAGTATACTTAAAACAGTATTACATAAAGTAGAAAGCAACGAGTTACTGTTAAAATAATTGTAGGTACAGATAATGTCTTAAAGGAATAAATTTTAAAAACTAGACAGTTGTTAATAAAATCAAGCCTTAATCTTCAAAGTTTGATAGCAGTTGGAGACACTTAGTAGCTGTTTAAATTTGGACAAGTCTCTCCAAGACTCAGTTTCCTCTCATGAAAGATGGGGATAACACCAGTTAACTCACTCTATTTCTTCTGAGGATTGAGTGGAGTAAAAAAAATTATATATATAAAATATCTGTATATATCACAATTACCACTGGAGAGCCTAGAATGAGAAGTGCATTTACTACTTGGGTGTTGTTTATTGTTATTATTATTATTATTAACAACAACAATGGAGACTAGTGGCTGCAGTTCACACTTTATTTTGTATTACATGACACATTTCCTCTACTGCCAATCTTGCTATTGAAACCTGATTTATTAAGGACCCTATGGTGGATTACTCAGGGGAGAGAAATAGCTGGAATATTCAGAATCCATGTCAAACGAAGCAGATAAAATGTGGTTGTTCACTGTAATCATGTATCAACAACAGAAGTAAAAGTTTTGAGTTCTTTTTAGAGTATTCATCGTGTATGCCAGATAAATGGACATGGACCGATGTTTGCAAATGAAAACGAAATGGGGAAAAAAATAAAAATCAATGATGTCAAAGCAATGTGGACAGCAGATTCATGAATAGAAAATGAGGAAGAAATTAGATGGAGTAATTGGAAATATACTCCAAGGATTACTTGTTTGCTATCACCCTCTGCCTGTCCCATAGGCAAGGACATCATCTATTTAGAAGAGTCTCCATTTTACTAAAACATGACCCTTAACATGAGGGTAAGGTAACATCACAGTTCAAACAAAGCCATGAGACTAGAAGCTGTTGTCCTTCATGAAGGTGTATTTCTAATAATGCCAGCTTCTAGAGAATACCCTAACTGAATAATTTTCATTTTGTTTATCACAACTGAAAACTAATTGTTGGGCCATGTCTACCCTTCTGTTGAAATGTAGTGATGTACACTGGTACATCTCTGCAATAGTCAAAAATTCTGCTCACCAATATTGGTGGCTCTCCATCTCCCAGGAACCAGGTTGGATCACACTTCTGGCTCTTGTGGGTAGGAGTGCTGTGTAATTGGTACAGATTGATGAAGTGTGAGCAGATATATGTGTGGAGCTTCTTGGTCAAGCATTTAATTGCTGGCATGAAGATTCCCCCAGTTTCCCTTTCTCTATGGCACATTTGAGATAGTGACTTCATCAGCCTGAGTTCCTGAGTCACTAATAGGAACAGAGCCCATTATACGCCATTGAATTTCTATGGATATGTGGCTTGAGCCAAAAACAAACCTTTCTTGTTTTATGCCACTGATATTTGGGGATGGTTTTTTTTTTATATCATTACTTAGCCTACCTGTCTGATATTAACTATAATGTAACAAATGACATGATGCCATTAAAAGCTGATCTCTTTCATTTCCCCAAATTGCATTACAGAACAATTTCACATTTCTCCAGGCATTACCAAGTTAATAAGTAAGAATTGTCATTGCTTTGAACATGGCCTATAATCACTAATATACTTGGGTGGAAAAATTCATAAACAAATTAAAATTAGAAGAGGAAAATGATAATGTTTAGTTTTAAAATACATTCTGAATTGTACCTATTATTTTCTAGGGAAATTGAATAGGAAACATTAAAGTTGCAAAGACAAAATAAATCCTTCTATATAGAGTTTACTTGCTAGGACTAAAAAGAAACATAAATGCAAAAAAAAAAGGTGAACACTTTCCTAAGAAACACTTTATTATATTTGAATAACTTTGTAGTATCTTGGAAATGTTTATTACGTTTAAAAGCATTTCAAAGTTGATTGAACCTGCTTCATATTTCTTGATTACCAAATCATCTTAATTATATTTCAAACCAATTGCTTGTCAAAAATGCATTATAAAGAACTTCAGGGCTGGGCGCGGTGGCTCACGCCTGTAATCCCAGCACTTTGGGAGGCCGAGGCTGGTGGATCACGAGGTCAGGAGATCGAGACCATCCTGGCTAACACGGTGAAACCCCGTCTCTACTAAAAATACAAAAAATTAGCCAGGCGTGGTGGCGGGCGCCCATAGTCCCAGATACTTGGGAGGCTGAGGCAGGAGAATGGCGTGAACCCAGGAGGTGGAGCTTGCAGTGAGCCGAGATCGTGCCACTGCACTCCAGCCTGGGCCAAGAGCGAGACTCTGTCTCAAAAAAGAAAAAACAAGAACTTCAGGCATTTACAAATGATGCCGATATTTATATTCCGATTTCTAATGCTTGAATAAAACATAAAATCTAGTTCATATATTCTGTAGCAGGTTCTATTTATTGCCCCATCCCTCCCAAAACTCATTCAGCTGCCTCCCAATGGGCAATATTTTAGGAGATGTTAGTCCCAATCTCAACCGCAGCCCCAAAAAGTGAATTCCAATTGGTTTAAGGCAGTCAGTGCGGTCCCATTTCCCTTCCCATGTGCATTAGACACATGCATGGCAAGTCTACCGAATGAGAGATGAGAAGCATCTTCTGGAGGACTTCTGAGAAGGATTTTTCTTACTCTTCAATGGTTCAGAGGAATAAATCATCTCTTTTTATGAATGTTACCATATCTGAATATGATGCTGGCAGCTGCTTCAGCCTTCTTATTACCATGAAATTTCCAGTTGTGGTCTGGCCAACACATGGAGGAGGTTTCAGCAGAAACATAGAAAGAACTGAACCATTGATGAAATCACTGAGCTACTGAATTAACCAACTCTGGAATGTTCATGCTTCTTGTCTTTTTGTTATAAAATAATAAATTTTCTTCTTCATTGTTTAAGCGATTTTTGAGATGAGTTTTCTGCTACTTGTAGCCAAACATATGGTGATTCAGAAATTAATCATGTTCTTTTCTATTCAACAAATGGTGCTGGGGTAATTGTCAAGCCACATGTAGAAGAATGAAACTGGATCCTTATCTTTCACCTCATACAAAAATCAACTCAAGATGGATCAAGTACTTAAATCTAAAACTTGAAACTATGAAAACTCTAGAAAATAACATTAGAAAAACCCTCCTAGACATTGGCTTAAGCAAAGACTTCATGACCAAGAAACCAAAAGCAAATGCAACAAAAACAAAGATAAACAGATGGGACTTAATTAAACTAAAAAGCTTCTGTGCCGCAAAAGGAATGGTCAGCAGAGTAAATAGACAACCCACAGAGCAGGAGAAAATCTTCACAATCTACACATCTGACAAAGGACTAATATCCAGAATCTACAAATAACTCAAACAAATTAGCAAGAAAAAAAAACAAAAAATCCCATCAAAAAGTGGGCTAAGGACATGAATAGACAATTCTCAAAAGAAGATATAAATAGCCAACAAACATATGAAAAAATGCTCAACGTCAGTAATAATCAAGGAAATGCACATCAAAACCACAATGCGATACCACCTTACTCCTGCAAGAATGGCCATAATTTAAAAATTTTAAAATAATAGATTTTGGCAGGGATATGATGAAAAGGGAATACTTCTACACCGCTGGTGGGAATGTAAATTAGTACAACCGCTATGGAAAACAGTGTGGAGATTCCTTAAAGAACTAAAAGTAGAACTATCATTTGATCCAGCAATCCCACTACCAGGTATCTACTCAGAGGAAAGGAAGTCATTATACAAAAAAGATACTTGCACACACATGTTTATAGCAGCACAATTTGCAATTGCAAAAATATGGAGCCAGCCCAAATACCCATCAATCAACGAGTGGATAAAGAAATTGTTAGATTATATATATATATATATATATATATCATGGAATACTACTCAGCCATAAAAAGAAATGAAATAATGGCATTCACAGCAACCTGGATGGAGTCGGAGACCATTATTCTAAGTGAAGTAACTGAGGAATGAAAAACCAAACATTGTATGTTCTCACTTAGAAGTGGAAACTAAGCTATGAAGACACAAAGGCGTAAGACTGATGCAATGAACTTTGGAGACTCAGGGGGAAAGGGTGGGAGGGGGGTGAGGGATAAAAAGACTACAAATTGGGTACAGTGTATATTACTTAGGTGATGGATGCACCAAAATCTCAGAAATCACCACTAAAGAACTTATTCATGTAACCAAAACCACCTGTTCCTCAAAAACCGATGGAAATAAAAAATATAAATAAATAAATCCATAAATACACAAATAGGGGTAATGATAAAAATTTTAAAAAGAAATTAATCATTTTCTTGAGGTTTGTACTTTCATGATGTTGATAGATGAATAGAATAAGTTTTTCTCTTAAAATGACTATAATTTGTATTAAAAAATTTGAAGGATTCTCTCTGGTGGTTGAAGATACTTATCTAGCATCAAACAAAAGGAAGAAAAATCTTCAGAAATAGAACTTAGTAAGGCAATATTTTAATTTTGTAATGAATTTCTCCATTATTTCTCAGAAAGCCAGTCACCTCTAAAGCTTCCCAAATAACCGTAATCAATTATAGGCCTTTTGAGTACTCAGTACCATGTTTATTTCTCTGAGGAGGAAGACCTAATGCTTAGTAAGCCACTATTTATGTCAGACTCATCATGTAATTATGTTATTTAGCCCTTGAAGCAACTCTAAAAGACATAGGTGTCATTGGCCTCATTTAGAGATGAAGAACCTGAGGATTTGGTAACCAGAGTTACCTGCCAAATGTCATGTATCTCATAAGAGGCAGAGACAGAATTCAGACCTGGTCAGCCTGACTGAAGAACTTGGGAGCTGACTGTATTGTATCAAAGTTAAATTAATTGATTTTATAATTATGCTGTTGATTTCAGTGGTTACAAAGATGGCTGTGAATTATTACTCTTCCCATTGAGATGTGGGCTGTAATTCTCCTCCCCCTTGAATCTTGACAGGCTTGTTACTGCTTTGACTAATAGAGTACAGCAAAAGTGACACTGTGTGACTTCTGAAGCTGTCAAAAAAGGCCTTGAAGCTTTCACCTGATTTACAGAAACATTTGCTCTTGATGCCTTGAAATCCCATGATAGAAATTCAATGACCCTGATGTCACCATACCATGAGAAAACAAAAGACACATGAAGAAGCCATATGTAGAGGTTCTGGCAAGAGGTACAACTTAGCCCAGATTTTGACACATCCAAATCCAGACACCATGCATGTGAATGAAGAAGGCTTCAGATATCTCCAGATTCCGTATGTTTAAAACACCTTCTGAGGTTTGAGTCTTCCAAGTTGAGGTTTCAGACAGCGTAAAGCAGAGAAAAGCCATCTCAACTGTCCTCACTCCAAATTCCTGATCCATGGACTCCATAAGCAAAAAAAGTAACTGTTATTTTACACAATTAACTTTGGATTAATTTATTGTACAGCAATAAATGACCAAAACAGTCATGTAAGAGAATGTCTCTACTCTTAGAAAATATGCACTGAAGTGTATAGGAATAAAAGGATATAATGTTAACATTTCACTCTCAAGTGACTCAGAGAAGATAGTATAATACACATATATAACGTAATTTTATACATATAAGTATATACATAGCCAATACTCTGGCCATGTGAGGTTACATATATATATATAAAATATATTATATATTATACATAGAGAGAGAGAAAGAAGAAGGAAGAAGGAGAAAGAAAAAGAAATAAAGAGAAAAAAGTATAAGAGGAAGAAGGAGAAGAAGAAAAGGAAGAAGGAGGAGGAGAAGGAGAAGAAATTTGGCAAAATGTAAATAATGGATGAATCTGAGTGAATATATACGGAGTTCTTTGTATTATTCTTGAGACTTTTCTGTAGGTTCAACATTATTTTAAAATAAATTTAAAGAGAGAACCCATGGACTTTTCACTGTAACATGAATGAGACATCATACCTGTGTAAAACCATTGCCAACAACCCAATGCAATATCTAGTTTTCTGCTAAGCTACATGGTACAGACCATATCACTTCATTTATACACATCAATATTCATCTGGGAAGGATATATTGAGAAGTAAAATAGAGTTCTTCTCCATTTCAAAATGAAGGAAATTAATCACAACAGCATTATGATTTTACCTGGAATACAGGACATATTTTAACATGTACTCGTTTGCAATCTGAAAGTTGGCTTTTCAGCTGTAAGAAAACTATGGTTTCCTCTTCAAAACACCTGTTTGTATAATTATTTAAAAGACAAGAGGCACCCAAGAAGCTGGGTAGAGTCGATGGCTCTTCAGAAAAGTAATCAGCTGGACAAGTTTTATAATCTTGCAAATTCAAAAACCTAGGTGAGAGCAAATTGGAAAAAAAAATACAATAAAAAGTTCCTTCGGAACTGGGTTTCATTAAACTATGAACAAGAATTGTTTTGTATTCTTTGCCTGGCTGCACATGAGAGCTGACAGCAGCTGATCATGCTACACTGAACATTGGTAATCACAGCACAATTGGTCACAAGCCCGTCTTAGGGAGCCTGAGCAGACAGAGGTTAACAGCAGAGCTATGAGGCTGAATTCTCTGTTATGGAGTGGCTGTCTTCTTTAGGTGATCAATATGCCATTTTACTCACAAATAGAAACTTCTTTTTCAGATTGTTGTGACTTTTTGCTCTTAGTTCTAAACAATGCCTTTGATCTTTGGAGGACTTTATTACTTGCCTCCTTTCTCAAAGAGTAACTAGGCAGGAATAAAAAAGGAAGGCTAAGTCTGAGCTCAAGGCCCTCTGCCAATGCAAAGTCACCAAAATTAATAACCATAGGACATGCTTTCATGGAACTGTGGGCAACTGAACTGAGAGTAACTAAGGAGTGTGCTTCTGGGCCCTCAGCTACTAGAAACCATGCCCTTAGCACCACAAGGCTGACCACTGACTAACACTAAGAAATTCCTAACTGTGCCTTTGTTTTTGCCTGGTGCATTTCCTATTGCTGCTGTAACAAATTAGCACAAACTCAATTGCTTAAAACAACAGACGTTTATTATCTTATGGTTCTGGCAGGGGCAGGAGTTCAAAGTGGATCTCATTGAGCTAAAAGCAATGTGCTAGCAAGATTACAATCTTTCTGTAAGTTCTATGGGAGAATCTTTTTTGTTGTCACTTCCAGCTTCTTGAGGCCTCCTGCATTTCTTCGTTCATGGCCCCCTTTCCCTATCTTCAAACCCAGGAATTACATCCTTCCAACTCTGCTTCTGTCACCATATCTCTCCCTCTATCTCTCATGCTCTTTCCTCTTCCCACTTTCCCTTATAAGAACCTTTGTGATTACACTAGGCCCACTCAGATAATCTAGGATAATCTTTGCTCGTGTAAGGTAATATATTCTCAAATTTGGGATACTAGGACTTGGATGTTTTGTGGGATCATTATTCTGCCTACCATATCTGCTATACTTCAGATAGCATTAGATTTAGGGTCTCCGTGAAATTAGGAGTTTTTTTTAATTGATTATAAATGATTTTACAAAGCAAAATACCAAGTATCAAATATCAAAATATCAAATATCTGCTAATACTAAGGGTATCCTAACCTCTTTGCTTCTGACCCCAAAGGATGGGTCCAGAGCTACCAGAATTTTCCAAAATACTTGGACTTTGAATATTGCCAGGACTATCTTCCCATCTCATATTTCAGTTTTCTTATGCATTCTTTATCCTCTGACTCCACAGACTAGCTTTATTTCATAGTAGAAAATGTGGCAGCCAGAATTTAACAAAAGAATAAGGGGGAAAACTTTGGCTTTCTGATCTCAAGTTAAAAATCTCAAAGAAGACTCATTAGTTCTACTTCAATGAGTGGTTTACTCCTAGACCAGTCAACTGTGGTCAAAGGGCAAGTTCAGGTAAGAGCAAAGCAGCTCTGGCACTAGTCCTCTGGCAGCGTGTGTGGGAGGCAGGTGATGGGGATGTCCAATTCCCTTGAGATCGGTTACTGTAACACATGTAGCAGTGCAATACAACAACTACACTTCAAACTTTCCATTGACCTGCCAGACAATGAAAGGTCTTGAATTGGGGTAATGATACCCCCTTCAGGAAATGAGGACATTTGTTACAACAATAAGAGATCTCCTGGTAGTGGTCCCCAAACCTGGTGGTCATCAAAATCATTTGGAGAGCTTTTAAAAAATATTTATTCTCAAATTCCACCCCACACCTACTAAAACAAAATCTCTAGAACTTGGATAATAGCACACAGTTGCTAAAAACCCAATCAAGAAAACTTTTTCAGATCTAGGCTGAGGCAAGCAATGTATATCAAGAATCACACTGCCTGCCTGCTCCAAATTCTTGAATGCTGGCCCTAGTCCAAACTCTTATTCCTCATCCATTTTCTTACACCCACCTTATGGCTTTGCTACCTTTCCTAAATCTGTGCCAATGCAATCAGATTACATGGTTACCAGTACTTCTTACTGAAAGTGTGTTCCTTTAACCATCATGTTTGAGTCCTCTAGCTTGACCAACTGTGTTGGCCAACTCTAACTCTAGCTTTAAGCTCAGGAATCACAGGAATCCACCTCCACTTGTAAGTGAAGTGTTTCATTTTTGCCTATTATCTCTATACTGTTTTTTACTTTAAAACAGTGAGGAATACAGCCAAATTAAGAGGAGAAAATTATGGAGAATGGGTAAAATGAGAATATTGTGATGAACTGGGGTGTCATATTAAAGGCTATGCAATTTATCCTGTAAGTCAGTATTTTTCAAAAGATAGAGCCAAGATCACCTGTACCAAAATCACCTCAGATAGTGCTACTAAAAGAGAACTCTCTGTGCATTATTTATTATGGTATCCAACAAGATAATAACATAGCACTAGAATGTAAATCATCAAACTACTTCCTTCATCCACAAAATCTTGCTGCAAGAAAAATAGTTGGCTAAATGTAGCAATGTAATTAATGATAAAGTTTATATACATTCTATTACAAGTTCATCATCCCATGAAAACCAGCAAAAATCTGTTCTCACACAGGCACTTTAAGTATACTTAACCTAAGGTACTATTTAAACAACAGCAACAAAAATAGTAATAATAATATACTTAACATTTATTATATGATTGGCATGGTTCCAAGCACTTTACATAAATTAATACATTTGAACCTGGCTAAAATCCTATGAGATGGGTAATATTTTCTTCATTTTTAAAGACAAAAAAACTGAAACAAAAATAACTCCAATAATTTGCTCAAGGGCACACAGGGATATGGATATCCATCACTCTTATTAGAAATCTAATGAACCCAAATCTCTTAGGTTAACACTCAAGAACTCTTATTCTAACTAGATCTCTAAGTCCTCATCTCTATAAAAGGAGTCATTGGATATGTTAAAGCAGGAAATAAGAGAATTCAGATTTTAGATTAGAAAGTTAACGCTTAGCCTAATATGAAAGGCCAGCTTGAGGCAAGAAAGACTGGAGATAAGGAGACCTGTTTAAAGAGTCCTTGAGGACAAGAGGGTCTCACCAAAGCAGGAGAAATCAAAAGGAAAGGACAAATATCAGAGATGTGCTGAAGACAGAATTCAGCTGAATAATTAAGCACCCACTGTGGCAGGCACAGCATTAAGTATTCCACATATGTAACCCAGACATAACTAGATTCCATATGGACGTTCTAGGTGGGTGCATCTTGCAGCAGAAAACAGCATATTATCATATCCCCCAAAATGTTACTCAGTAAGAAGGATTTTACTGAAGATTTTACAGAGCTTCAGGTGTTATGCCTTAATACATACATTCTAGAGGGACTGAGTGCCAATTATTCCTGCTCCTTTCATAAAAGTAGGTGCTGCTTCCACTTGGCAGCAGTCTCAATCCCTGCTGGCTGGGCTTCCAACAGTTGTGCTCCCGCACTTCCACATTCATGGTGGCAACGCAAAATGAATGCAGAGGGTCAATTTTCAACAGGTTCCGGGGGAGCACCATGTTTGTATACCCCAGATCTCTTTTCCTCACTGAGGAGTAGACAAATATATCATGCCTTTTTCTTGGACACAATCTGGTTCCTGGCTACTGTTTCATCTAAGCTTTGGAATTTGTTTTTCACATCTCAGCATGGATACCACAACTGGGTGGTTGTGGGAGACTTTGCAAGTATTCATGATTGGCCTCATACTACTATTTCAGCCCTGTACTTTCATTTATAACAAAAACTGAAGATGCCATTAAAAATCCAATTGATTTCCATCTCAGGTTGTGTCAGGGGGTGACATCATGTAAAGAAACCAGCAAGACTGTCTGGTGAATGATCACAGAGGCTCAGATTCTCTGGTAACACACTGATCAAGACAGGGAAAATTTATCTTCCCACAAGAAACCCTCATTTAACTTCTTCCAAGGGTGACAAGTATTACTCTCAGACATGTTGACATGTACCAGTGGGGCACTTAAGCCCCAGTAGTAAATTACCTGTATACAGGATTGTTCTCATGAAAGTGCAGAGTGGGAAAGGGAGAGTTAAAGGAGGGTAGGGAGGGTTCTTATAGAGCAAACCTACTAGCTCCCTTGTCTCACCCCCACATACCTCCTCTGCTGACCTTTTGCTGGTTAAGTTTGCCAATAAAATTTGTCCATTAATCCAATAATGTGAGGCATTATCTATTTGTCTTTAATATTGCCATACCAAGAAAAATATCTTTTTTCATATATTCCGTACTTTATTTGATCTATGTATTAACCATTTTATAGGTAAAGTTCTAAGAAGATAAATAACTTTTCCAAGCACATGAGTGGCCTGATTGAGATGCTAGCATAGGTCTGTTAGGCTTTGGAAAATGAAAAGAACTGGGGATGATTTCAAAATGTCTTGCTTCAGTATCTAGGACAATGATTCTAATGGAAATATAGATTGTAGAAAGAGAATGGTCTTAGGGTAATAAAATGAATTTAGTTTAAGTTATTTTAACTGTCATGTATAATGGGAGATTGTAAGGTTTACAAATCGTATCTCCTAAAATTGATCACAATATAAATGAGAAAAAGAGCTATTTTTAAATCTTGTTTTACCTCAAAATAACTGGCACAGAGCTATTTACACAGCAAGCAATCAAAATATATTTAATTGATTAAGGTAAAAGCAGAGAAATAAAGAAAATATTGTATTAGAAATATTTGGTTGGAAGTCATTTACCAGTTCAAAAAAAATTGCCCATGCATATGCCAGGGCTGGGTGCAGTGGCATATGCATGTAGTCCCAAGCACCTGCAGAAGCTGAGGTGGGAGGATCACTTGAGCCCAGGAGTTCCAGGACAGCCTGGACATCATAGCAAGACACTATCTCTAAAAAGACAGACAAATAAAAACTGTATAAGTAAATAATTTTCCTAAGAGAATGAAGCCCAATTTTGTTTTTTGAATTATTTATTCACTAATTCATTTCAGCATTTCTTTCTTTGTTTAATCGAGAGGTTACTAAAAGCATTATTAGGGACACATATGATTCTTAATCTCATAGAGCACAAACTGTCACGGAGAAGATAAAAAATAAATTATTAATTATTAATCAGGTATTTCAAACTGTGATGAGTGCTATGAAGAAAAAAAAAAAAAAAAAGACCAGAATGCTGTGATAGAAAATATTGGGAAGGAATGATGACTAAAAACCTTTAAATAGCGGTCAGAAAACATGTTGCTGAGAAGAAGGCATCCAAGCTGAGAACGAAGAAGTGGAGGAAGCCAAACACCAGAAGTTTTATGGAGAGGGTGCCACATAGCATAAACAGCACATGTGGAGACCCCAAAGTAAAAAAGAGTCTGGGGGTTTTCCAAGAAATAAGGCTAATTTAACTTCTGCTGTCCATAGGTTGAAGGCCAACGTGCCACTAAAAACAAAGTCAGAAAAATTTAAAAATCACGTTTTTAAGACACAAGAGGACTGTAGAAGCCACAAGGACTAAGGCGAATACATTTCAGAGAAGGAACCTTCGAAAGGTGAGCTAAGGTTCTGCCACTGTCTTCCTGGGGCATAGGTTGTCTTGGACATAGGCTAAAGGATACAAATCAAGAACACAGGTAGCGTTCCACTGCTGGGGGACAGACCAGCTGTTAGAGTAGGTAGATAGGCAGATATGAGCCGGTCAGGATAAGGCCCCAAAGAATGTCCAGGGGCTGAAGGGTGACTACCAAGCAATGGTCAGGTAGCAGACGACAGGGAGGGGGAAATTTCCTAACAAACAGGAGACACCTTGAACTTGTGAGCAACAACTTCCCAATATGAACTTAAAATGGCAGACGATGACCTTCCTCTGGGACATGTCCAGGCATGCACATGTCTGTAAGGAGCAAACTGGCGGAGTTTGACCCATATATGACCTTCCTCTGGGGGCGCTACACTGGTATGGGAAAATTGCCCTAGGGGAGCAAGCCCATAACTTCAACTACCAAAGGGTGCATTCAGACCCTCCCAGATACTGAGACAACACTGTGCTTGCCGCCAGTGGCCAACAGCCTGCCTGGGGGAGGGATGACTAGAAGATTCTGGGGAAAAAAGCCAGTAAATAGTAAATCTGTAAGAGCCCCGAGCTAACAATCAGGCAGGGCACTCAATCTTTTGAGCTGCACTCTTGGTTCCTTACAAGTGTACTTTTTTTTTTTTTGGCTTCGTAAACTCTCGTTTCTGCCTTAAATCTACTTCTGTCTCTTGGCCAAATTCTTTCTCCCAAGAAGAGAAGAATTGAGGACTGTGGACCCTGCACAGAGTCCCCAGTGGTAACAGAACCAGTGGGATCCTTGGTTGTGAAGAGTGGGAGGCTAAAACATTAAGCTGAAGCCTCAGAAAAGCAGACAGGGCTTTCCTGTACTCTCCTAGTGCTTAACAGCAAAAAGTCTGGGAGGAAAATCACAAGAGTTGGAGGCCTTCGGCCAGGCACCGTAGCTCACACCTGAAATCTCAGCACTTTGGGAGGCCAAGAGGGGGCGGATCACTCGAGGTTAGGAATTCAAGACCAACCTAGCCAACATGGTGAAACCCCGTCTCTACTAAAAATACAAAAATTACCTGGGTGTGGTAATGGGCGCCTGTAATCCCAGCTACTTGGGAGGCTCAGGAGTCTGAGGCAGGAGAATTGCTTGAACCCAGGAGGTGGAGGATGCAGTGAGCCAAGATTGAGCCACTGCATTCTAGCCTGGGTGACAGAGGGAGACTTCGTCTCCAAAAAAAAAAAAAAAAAAGAAAAAAAGAAAAAAGTTAGAGCCCTGAGAGAGTGATGAAATAACTCTGGTGGTTTCCATTCACTTTTTCACAAGGGCATTTGCCAATATGGGAGTGTCAGCAAATCTAGAGGCTGAGAATCCAAGCTGGGTTCCCATCAAAGAGCTATTGCTGGGGACAGAAAAGCCAGCAGGCTGGCAGTTCTACAGAGCAGGAGTGACAAAAAATGAAGACTTCTGGGGCATCATTATAGAGTAAGTCATTTTCTTAAGACATCTGCCAATGCTGAAGGTACATGGGGTAGGCTAAAGAGTGAAGTCAAAACCTCTCTGAGGATCTAAAATTAGACTGGTGATGGCTGCAGCACAACTCTGTAAATAAACTAAAAACCATTGTACACTCAAAATAGGTGAATGTAATCGTTTGTAAATTATTTCTCCATAAAATTGCTTTTAAAAAAAGGTCTCAAAATCAGAGTGGAAATTCTTACCATGTTTCACCACTGAAGAGAAGAAATCCCAAAGACTCTTTGATGAAAAACCCTGGAGGACCAAGCCCTAAGAACAAGGGCGAACTAGAAATATACTGCAACCCAGCCTCAACCCATCACAGTCCAGGTGATAGACTCCACACCCTATCTGCCCAGTGAAAGAAAGAGTTGAAATTCCCTGGTGGGTAATAACATCAACTGGAACTTCTACTTTTTTTAAATTTATAATACTTGATATTTAAAATTACTAGGCATGTAAAGAGACAGGAGCATATAAGAGTTGTGTAACCAATAACTAAAAGAAACAAATTAGACAATAAATGCAGACTGTCTTGTCATGTAACTCAAATATTAGTTAAGAAACAGGGAATTGCCAGGGCAACGCGGTTGGCGGGCACATGGTGCCTGTGTACCTCCAGAGGTAGTGGGCTGTCATGGTCTGGTGTCTGCCTCTACGAGCTTAGGTGAGTGCCCCTGGGCACCTCCGGGGGGCCGATGCCGCATGTGGTCCCTGGTGGTGGAAAGCGGGGGCCTGCCTGGGGTTCCAGCACCTGGCCCATAGCCTTAGGTCCTGGATTCTCCCTTGGCCCCACAGCCTCATGGAAGCTGAGGCCCTGGGGTTCTGGCCTCTGTTGCATGATTATTTCTCTAGAACAATTTTCATTTTTAAATTTTATAAAGCACTCTCACCTGTGTGATCTCCTCTGGGTTTCTTTCTTTTTGTAGAGACGGGGGTCTCACTTTGTTGCCCAGGCTGGTCTCAAACTCATGGCCTCAAGGGATCCTCCCTCCTTGGCCTCTCAAAGTGCTGGGATGACAGGTGTGAGCCACCGCAACTGGCTGCCTCTGAGTTTCGAACCTCGTTGGCCTCCCAGCCCATTTAAGCTGTTGGGCCTAGACTCAGGAAAGGTTTGTTGAATGGGGAACAGAGAAGTGAATTCCTTCATTTTACAAACATTTCCTAAGCAACCACTCAGTGCTAGGTGCTGTGCCAGCACAGAAAAGACATGGTGCCCAAAGCTTGGAGCCACCATACAAGGCAGTATGGAAGTACAGAGGAGAGAAAGAAAGCTTCCTTAGACCCATTGCTTGCTGTATTCTCCCTTGTACTTGCCCGACATATACTGTATTTACTGGCTTGTTTATTGACTTCCCTACCAGGCACTCAACTTTATTCACTGCCGTGTATCCTTAGTGCCTAGAAGAGTGCTTGGAACATGATTCATCGATTCCAGGCAAATCAGAGGAACAAGCATCATGAACAGAATTTATGTAGAATATGCTATTATGCTGAAGCATAATTGTTGTTTCAGAAGCCCAGCATTGCTGTGGGTATAGCTCAAGGGTAGAGCATTTGACTGCAGAAGTGCAGCATCGAGTACACTTAACAATAAAGAATATATTAAATTCTTTCCAAAATCGGCCAGGCATGGTGGCTCATGCCTGCAATCCTAGCACTTTGGGAGACCAAGGCAGGCAGATCGTGACATCAAGAGATCAAGACCATCCTGGCCAACATGGCAAAATCCCGTCTCTACTAAAAATATGAAAATTAGCCGGCCATGGTGGCACATGCCTGTAGTCCCAGTTACTCTTGAGGCTGAGGCAGGAGAATTGCTTGAACCGGGAGGAGGAGGTTGCAGTGAGCTGAGACCGTGCCACTGCACTCCAGCCTGGCGACGGCACGTGACTCTGTCTCAAAAAAAAAAAAAAAATTCTTTCCAAAATCAAAAAAAAAAAAAAAAGAAATAGGACATTAAAATACCTATGATTATTATGTTCCAGACTACTAAAAAAAAAAGAAGAAGGAAATAAGGCTAATGTAGCTAGACCATATAAGCAAGTGAGATACAAGACTAAAGAAATAGGCAAGAGTTGATCATGTAGAGCCTTCTAGGTCATGGTAAAAAATATATATATATATATATTTTTAATTCTAAGTCATGGTTTTAGGTAAGAAAGTAAAATAACCCAGTTTACATTTTAAAAAGCAGAATCAAGAAAACCATGTAAGGAGCTGTAACTCTTATCCAGGTGAGAGATGATGGTACTTTGGACTGGGATTGTTGTAGAGGATTCAAAATATATTTTGGAGGTAGAACCAACACAACTTTCTGATGGATTGAATGTAATTGACTGGAAAAAGAAAGCCATCAAAGATAACTCTCAGGTTGCTGGTTCAGCAAGATGTAGTAGATTGGTAGTAAAATAGAATAGGAAGCAAAAGGAAAGTCCCACTGAAGTTCAGAGGTTTTCCTAAGATTACTAACTAGCTAGTAGCAAAACAAGGACTAGAGGCCGGGCGTGGTGGCACATGCCTATAATCCCAGCACTTCAGAAGGCCAAGGCAGGTGGATCACTTGAGGTTGGAAGTTCGAGACCAGACTGGCCAATATGGTGAAATCCCGTCTCTACTAAAAATACAAAAATTAGCCAGGCTTAGTGGCATGCACCTGTAGTCCCAGCTACTCAGGAGGCTGAGGCAGGAGAATCACTTGTACCCAGGAAGTGGAGGTTACAGTGAGCCGAGTTTATGCCATTGCACTTCAGCCTGGGCTTCGCACCAAGAATATGTCACAAAAAAAAAAAAAAAAAAAAAAAAACAAGGACTAGAATATAGGTCTCCTGACTCTTAGTCCAGTACTCTCTAGCATACTAAATTAACTTTTCTTTAGGAATTGTGTTCAGTAGTATTACATCTGTACGTATTTTAAAGACAACACACACGAAGAATTTGCGTTTAGAAGTCCAGTTTCCAAGCGTGGTCAACTAACTAATTCTGTGGCTTTCAACATAGGTAGCAAATGAAAATGTTTTCAGAGATAGGAAACCTAAGATGGATAAAGATCAAGTTGTATGATGGTAGAGAATGGGGTGGGGGCATCCTTTGATGAACCTGCAGTGTATATACCACCAGGAGGCATCCAAATTCAATTTTTAAAATATTTTCAACCACTTTCTTGGTGAAACTAAAACAGATTATTATATACAGTTTACCTGCTAATTAGATGCAAATATGTTTGGTACCATGTTATTTTGCCTTTGAGCATAAGCAAAAGATAGGCAATTCCTGTCTAAGTACTCTCTTTTTGCTTAACCACTTATTGAAAATGGCAATGTGTTTCTCTTTCCTTTTTTTTTTTTTTTTCTTTTTGAGACAGAGCCTCACTCTGTCACCCAGGCTGGAGTGCAGTGGCTCAATCTCAGCTCACTGCAACCTTCCCCTCCTGGGTTCAAGCGATTCTCCAGCCTCAGCCTCCCTAGTAGCTGGGATTACAGGCGTGCACAATCATGCCCAGCTAATTTTTGTATTTTTAGTAGAGATGGGGTTTCTCCATGTTGGCCAATCTGGTCTCAAACTCCTGACCTCAGGTGATCCACCTGCCTTTGCCTCCCAAAGTGCTGGGATTATAGGCATGAGCCACTGCACCTGGGCGGCAATGTGTTTCTAATTACATGAATATTTATATTTAAAATAGAAGTCCAAATTTTATTCCATAAACAAAGAACAAAAAGAGGGCCACGCCTAGCTGAACTAATGATCAAAATGTATTGCAATGCAGGGATTATGATTAATACAATACTTTACAACTAAAATCCAAATTAATTAATGGGATTATCTTGCCTGATACATTTATTTTTCCCTAAAGTTATGATGCTAGGAATCCTCAACCTCATCACGGAGGGAAGAAACAATAGAAAGAGGAAGAAAAGGATGAACACAAAGAAGAAGCTGCCAGCAATTTTATCATATGGGTATTTAACAAGAAACCTTTGGGGAAAAAAATTGACACAGAAGAAACTATTTTACATCTATTCCATGAAATTACTTTTGCTTAAAGAAAATGTTTAATTGTTTATGTTTCAGTTGGGAAGCCATCCAGCTAAAATATTTCTTAACAGTTTGTAATTTCTAAATATATTAATATAGAGCCAAATTTAGCAGGGATCCATGTACTTGCCTTTGACTAAATGCCTGGATTATATGCTTAATTCTTAACTTATTCTTAATTTGTAATTCAGAAATTACAAAACTGTCAAGAAATATTTTAGCAGGATGGCTTCCCAACTGAATTTGGTAGCTTGCCCCCTTCTGCTTACAAAAATATATGAGTGTACACCAAAATTGTGCGCATATAAGAAATCAAACACTGACTTTACAATAATTCATATTAAAAAATCTGAGACTTTTAGGTGATGACAAGCTTAGTGTGAACCAATACTGCAATAATTACCACTATTACTTCTACTGTTACTACTGTTTCCACTGATAATAATAGCAATATTTGATTCTAGTCAAAGTAGTATTATAAGATTACCCATTAAATAAACAACTTTATTATCTACCCATAGCAATGACAAAATATGTGCATATATTTTGGAAGTTGTATTTGTGCTTAAGATGATATTAACTAGACATTCATAAATCAGAAATAATTAAGTTGGGTTAGGACCCCAGACCACATGAGCTTCCAGATCAATCCAGAACAAAGATGTCGGTGATCAATTTCTAGGTGGTTGATTAGAAACCATCAACCCCAAACACATTTTAGACATCAGGGTGAGTTTTGTAACATGAATCCAGGGGTGACCGGGGCTTCTTGCCATGGCCAAAGTCTTTATAAAAAGGTCCATCGATGCTAGAGAGAGTATCAACAGTTAAGATTCCAAACTTGGGTCAAGCAAACCTGCTGACTTAGGAA
Organism: Pan troglodytes; assembly: GCF_028858775.2. Classification (NCBI taxonomy): domain Eukaryota; kingdom Metazoa; phylum Chordata; class Mammalia; order Primates; family Hominidae; genus Pan; species Pan troglodytes. Next base: position 71,693,822 of record NC_072402.2, read on the forward strand.
ATGACTCTCATAATGCTTCAGGATCACACACCCATGCCACCAAAATAAGGTCTGATTCCAAGCTGAGGATTTCAGCACACTGGGCAAAGGCAGTTGTAACATACAAACATAGAGATATGTGCAGGGAAAAAGGAGGGAAAAACACATACATGTGTACATAAACATACACATAAATTCTACACAAGATGAACCTGGAAATGAAAATTTCCAAGCGCATGAGAACAATGAGCATCATAAAGATCAAAAGACAGGAGAAATTACTCTAGAATAATAGCAAATATTAAAGCATTCTTCTCAGAGGGACTTTAAAATCCTCTAGTTATGAGGAGGAGGAAAAGGAATATAATAAAAATGATAACAATATTGACACAAAATAATGGCAGCTAAAATATATTGAGTACTTTTGTCACTAAAGTTGACTGACTTATTTAATACAACAAATCACTGAGGAAAATATAGGGGGAAATGGCAATTTTTGCCTGAGCACCATTAAATCACTGAAACTCTACTTAGCTTCTCAATTTCTAGACACTGGCATTAGCAAACACCCTAAGAGAAAAAAAAAAATGCTGCCAAATGCTGGAGATTCCTTTGTGAACTTCCCTTCACCCCCCCTGAGTCTTACTCTCATTTCCAAAAGTAAAATCAATAATTATGGAGCAAAGACAGGAAGATACGAATCAAGAATAAGTAGAGCTAGAGGAAAACTAAAATCATAGAAATGAAAAATACAGTCACTGAAACAAGAAAGGTTAGGATAAAAATCCAACTGATGAGAGAATTGGTGAACTGGAGGATAGTAGTTAGGAATGTACCCAAAACAAAATATAGAGGATAAAGAAAAAAAAAACTTAGAAGATACGAAATAAGGAGAATAGATTAAGAAACTCCAACATATACCTCATAATTGTTCCCAAATGAAAGAACAGGGAACATGATTGAAAATTTTGCTGAATTAAAGAAAAACAGAAGTCATCAGGAGGAAAATTATTGGTGCACAACAGAACAAATTAAAGTAAATCCACACCGCTGAGTTGTATTGTGGTAAGAGTGATGTTTCCATGGAGCTGCACACTGCTCTGAGTGCTTCACATAGGAATCTGCTTCTGGCAACAGGTTTTTCAGATTATCCTTCCAACTGAGAACAACTCAGAAGTATGGAATTTTTTTTTAGTTTATGTAAAAGCATAAGAAAAGTCCCAAGAAAGTGAAGATCTGGGGTGCCACCGTCTAAGCAGAGGAAAGAGGCCCAGAGAGCTAAGCTCTTCCCCTTAAGGGAATTGCCAACTCTAAAAATAATGGCAGCTGAGGGCCGAGAAGCTGAGTGGAGCTTTACAGCAATTCATGAGGCTACAAAAATTTGAGTTCAATGATCACACACAAAGAAGATCCCTAAGAAATACCACATGGTTTTGATTGAAATTTTATAGAGCTACACCCTAGGAATAATGCTGAACTAGAATTAAACCACATGTAGGTTCGTCATGGTCAAGCGGTTAAAAGCCAGACAGAAAAAAACAAAATAAAAAACAAAAACAAAAGCTTGAAAGCTGTAAAGCAAAAAAAAAAAAAAAAAAAAAAAAAAAAAAAAAAAAAAAATACCTTCAAAGGAATTAACCTTTTAATTAACATTAACCTCACAGCTGATTTCTAGACAGAACTAGTAGAAGCCAAAGACAATAAAATTATATTTTGAAAGAACATAAAGAAAACATCTGCTATATCGATTTCTGTATACAGCAAAAATGCCTTCCAAAAACAAAACTGATAAAAATAAATTTTTAAAGAAAAGCACAAACTGAGAGAATTTTTCATGAACAAAGCTGCACTAAAATAACAAATGTCATTATGTAGATAGAAGGAAAATGATTCAAGTGGAAAGGCTAATTTGTGGGTAAGTGAACACAGACTGAATAAACAATATGTGTGGGGATATATCTTTGTGGGGATTAAAATAAAATATGAAGAAAAATAAAGACAGAATTCAATATATGAAAATGACACCACATAATTTGAGAAAAGGATAAATGGAGTTAAAGTGTTCTAAGGTCTTCACATTGTCTAAAACATGTCCATGTATTAATTTATATTAGACTTTTATAATTTAGGATTGCAGACTGTAATCTCTGGATCAATAACAACTAAACAAGAGTAAAAACATATATAGTTATAAGTTAATTTAATACTTTAAGTGTAAGCAATAAAATATAATTTAAAACAAGTCAAAGGAGGAAAAAGAGATTAAGCATAGTTAAGACAACTAGAAGGCAAATATCAGGATAAAAAATATATATCAGTAATTACATTCAATATAAAACAAGTATATTTCATCAGTTTGGGTCCTCCATGAAGCAGGTACCAAGATGAAATGAGAGGTACAAAGCATTCATTGGCAAAAATAAAAGGGCAGAGAAAACAGAAGTATACAGGAAGAGTCTCAGACCACCATGCAGGTCTGATACCTACAAAAAAATAGGAGGAAAGAAGGAGGATGGAGAGGGGAAAATGACAGGCTGCAATGCAGTTCTAAGGAAAAGTCAGCCAGGCTGATGTGGAGCCCCAGAGCAAAGATTGCAAGACATGGGAAAGATAAAGCTTGGCTCTAGTAACCCTGCCATGCTTACTTATTGACTGAGAACAACCTAAGTGAAGAATGACCTTGGGCTGAATGCAGCAGTAGATCCCAAAGCAGCTGGAGGCTGTCAGCTAACAACACTCCTTACAGTAGCTCCTCTCTTAAAAATATCTGTGCAACATACCTCATAGGTGTCACAGTCCACCCTTTGAGCTATATGGATTCACATCTCCACACATGTTCACACAGCAACTTCTGTGGGCCTTCCTTCCTGAGGAAAACATAGAAAAGGAAAGTTACTAAGACAAACTGTTTCCCCTGCCACTACAGTTGACCATGGGCTGCAACTGGTGCTCACTGTGTCCCTACTTCACTATCCATCCTCAATTCTCCTTACCCTCTGCTATCATCGCTGTGAGTTTTAATGCTTATCTGATAATACTACCCAAAGCCTCATTTCTGAAAGGTCTGAGACTCTGGTAATCAGACTCTCATCAGGACAAGGTTGCTGCATCTGTGTATTCACAATTACAACTGGGGAAGAAAGTAACAAAATGGACCCACTTGAATCCCTTGGATTCCATATTCCTTGGAATATCATACATTTGTGCCTGTTTCCATTGTTAAAACATCCCTACTTACATGATCCTGGGTATATCATTTTGATCTCTAAAGTCTTAATTCTGGATATACTACTTCTATTGTGCAACGGGCCATAGCTGGCTTCTCTGGCCTTATGATTTGGCAGGTCTGGCAAAACCCAGATTATAATAAGAAATTAGGGATGCATGGTCACTTGGTAACCATGATTAAGTATTCTACCAGGACTCAGTGGCACTCCAGGGGCTGTTTCTCAGAAAGTATGTCATTCTGTACTGCATATGGCTTGGTCTTTTTCCAGAACAACAGAAGCCTGCATTGTAATTATTTCACTGGTGCTGGCCATAAATTCCATAATGAATCTTTTTTAAACATAGCATACTTCCAATAGCATAGTGTTGACTGGACCATATGGTGCAAGGGGCAAGGGTGCTGTGTCATAGCTGATAGCCTTTTGTGTATACGGGCCAGGGCACAGTTTCTAGGTGTAGAATATACTGCCTCTAGAACCAAAAGAGGACCATTAGGCATTGTGCAGCAATTTATCTTTTATTTTGGAAGAGATATCCTGACACACTCCTGAGTATGTGCCCTAAAAACTTTACCCATGTGTCAAGGCCATAAGTCTCCATAAATGTATCTTCCATCCTCCGGATTACCAAGACCTAGTTACCTCTTGCTTGTCTTGCCCAATCAGCATGATATCATCAGTGTAATAATGGGTCAGTGTGGTCTTCTGTGGGATATCCAGATGGTCCAGGTGGTTCCAATCTCCTTGAACTATGTCATGACAGAAAGTAGTAGAGTTAATATCTAAGGCAAAACTAAATTAATTGTTGTTCACATGGGTGCACATTGTTTCTGTTCTACTAAGAATGGAAAAGAACACATTTACCAAATAAAAGATCACACAGTATGTCCCTGAGACATAATTGCTTTGCTCCACCAATGATACCGTGTCTGGCATGGCAGCTGCAGTTGGGGCTGTCCCTTGGGTGACAGTTGAGTAGTGGATTCTTTAGCAACCATCTAATTTCTACAGGGGCCAGAGTGGCTAACCAGATGGATATGATAGGAACCTCCACCCATGCATCTTTTAGATCTTTAAGTTTGACAGTAGTTTTCATACATACACACCAGAATAGTTTTATATTTAATGTCTTGTCTGGCATTTTAGACAGCTTCAAGTCTTACATTTGTCCTTTCCCCACATAGTAGCTCTTAACCCACAAGCCAAAAACGCCATGTGAAGGTTTGTTGGCAACTATGGCAATCCCAATTATTCACCAGTGACAAGGAATAGGCCCGTTATAAGGCAGGCTTTAGCCAGCACTCCATATTTTATCCACCTCCCTGGTGTCTCCACACTAAGAAGGAAGCTGCAGTGATCCTTCAAGTCTCAAGGTGTCAATGTCAGCTCAGACTCTGTGTCCAATAGTCCTCAAAAATATGTGGACATTGTCATTTCCCCTATGTACAGTGTATAGTGACCCAAGTAAATGGCCCTAAGTCCATTTGGGGAAGACCTAGAGATATTTTTATAGTACATACTTGCCATGGCATTGCAGGGTTTTTCTTCTTGATCTTGCCATCCCTAGATTTACTGAATTCCTAATTTGACAATTGGCTGAGCATAGAAAACTCAGCTGAGCAAGGAATCATGACCTTTTATTTGGCAGCCATTTCCCAGCCTTCAGTTCCTTTATTCTTGCCTTCCTCAGATGGTAAATGTAAGTAGTACCCTCTGTGGCTGTCCCTCTCATTGGCTGCCCTTCTGAGCCATACCCAATGTTCTGAATGAATAGAGTGTCCTCTGGGTGTTTCCATGTAAGGTAATCCTCTGGTGAGTCTTCTGGCCTCATAATATATCCACTCCTGCATGCTCATCTCCCTCAGCATTTTTGCTTCCTCTAAAATCTGCCTTAACAACTCAAGCATTTCAATTTCACTCAGCAGGGCTACTACTTTTTCCAGGCTTCTAAGAACCATCCAAGCAGTTAACTTTACCCATCCCCTAGGGTCTCTGACAGGGTGTTAAATCCCATGTTTGAGAAAGTATTCATAAGTCAGTGAAGTCTTACTTTTGTTTTAAAAAAGATAGCAAATACAAACCAAAGTATTTGCAACTGAAATGTATGATATCTGTGATTTTATTTCAATGTTCCAACAGAAAGCTAAATAAAATACAATGTTTATGCATAGAGAGTGCTGAATGAACTTAGAATATGAAAATGTTAGTAATCATTGAAACTGGTTGATAGACACATAAGAGTATGTGTCTTCCCTTTTTTGTGTGTATATTTGAAAATATCCATAATGATATTAGATTCCCTCTTTTGTGTGTGTATATTTGAATATATCCATAATGAAAAGATAAACAACAAAAAGACATTAGAAAGCTTCAAATATTTTATTTTCCTGTGGAGTTTCAATGTTGGATTTTTTTAATGGAAGGTAGAAAGAAAAGTTTAAATGTAATGAGACTGGGCAATGTAAGAGGAGAGCAAATGAAAGAAGAGAAAGGAAAGAGGAAGAGAAAAAGAGGAGAAGGAAGAGGAAGGGGGAGAAAAAAAGGAATGCCCTGTATATAATAGGGTCTGGTGGAGATTAAAAACTTATATATAACTGAAATACCTCCTCTTCAACATTTTTTGTTTGCCTTCACTTTAATTGAAAGACCTTGTTCCCACATAAGCAAGTTCCACATATTAAACTCAAGTGATAACGTATCACTGCATTCATTTCCTTTCTTTGAGATACTTCAATCAAGTTTTCAAATGGTTATGTAAGTAAAGTGAATTACGAGGCTGAGAGAGAAAAAGTAGCAAATAACTTTTGTAGATTTAGAAAAGAAGGCAAGTTTCAGAAACTACAAACAATTTGTCCACATTGCTGAAATTAATAAGAATGAAGTTAATTTCCCAGCACTTTGGGAGGCCGAGGCAGGTGGGATCACTTGAGGTGACGAGTTCGAGACCAGCCTGGCCAACATGGTGAAACCCCATCTCTACTAAAAATGCAAAAGTTAGCTGGTGTGGTGGTGCATGCCTGTAGTCCCAGCTACTCAGCAAGCTGAGGCAGGAGAGTCACTTGAACCTGGGAGGTGGAGGTTGCAGTGAGCCAAGATCACGCCACTGCACTCCAGCTTAGGCAACAGAGAAAGACTCTGTCTCCAAAAAAAAAATGAAGCTAACTTAAGACAACTACCAAAATAAAAATCTTTCCCATCTCTGTCCATCACTGTTTCTTTGGTGATTTATTTTTTTCTCTAATAATTGAAAAACTATACTGGTAATATATGATAAGATTCATATTATGAAAGACTGTTAATTCTTCTCCATTTGCCTATTCTTCTCTCTGTAGATAGTGTCACAGAAGAGAGAAGATAATATGGGTATAGATATAAACATGAGTAAAGATAAAAATAAGATAGACATAGAGATTATGTAGATATAAAGACAGATCTTTTTTACACACATAGGGCCATATTTTACATATTGGTCTGCAACCTTTTTATTCTATTAACAATAGGTCTTTGATATCTTGTCATATCAGTACATATATGTCTACTTCATGACATTTTATATTATTATTATAACATGCTCTACTTAATGACTTTCCAACTGACGAATGTCATGGATTGACTTGTGTTTCCCTAAAAGATATATTAAAATCCTAACCTTCAGTACTGGTGAATGTGACCTCATTTCAATAGAGTCTTTGCAGATGTAATTAAGTTATGATGAGGCATACTGAATTAAGTTGGGCTGAAATGGCTGGTGTCTTTGTAAGAGACAGAGACACAGAGATGCAGACACAGGAGAGAATACTAGGGATTGCTGACAAACCACCAGCAGCTTGGAATAGGCAAGAAAGGAGTCTGCTCTAAAGGTTTCAAGAGGGAGTATGTATTTGCTAATGCCTTGTTTTTTGACTTCTAGCCTCCAGAACTGTAGGATGATTAATTTTTGTTGTTTTAAGCTGCCATTTTGTGGTATGTTGTTATGGCAGCCTTAGGAAACTAATGCAGTGAATATTTAGATCATTTACAAATGTTTACACTGCAATACCATCTATGTGCACAGGGAATATCTCTCTTTAATACATCATCCAAACTCAATCAACCAACAATTCCAAAACATTCCAACAAGAGAGAAGATGTCTTAGGACTCAGGGGGATCTCACTTAAAATCAGAGAGGAAAATTCATATAACTGTGATGGTCATTGTTATAATAATAAAAAAAGATACTTATGGTTTGAGGGATGTTCTGTATAGTATTTAAAGGAGGCACAATTATTTCACTGAGAAAAGATAGTTGTATTCAATTAATGATAAATGTTTTTTTAAAAAGATACCCTGGAAAGACCTAGCCAGAGCAATCAGAGAAGAGAAAGAAATAAAGGGCATCCAAATTGGAAAAGCAGAAGTCAAACTGTCACTGTTCACTGATGATATGATTGTATATCTAGAAAACCCTAAAGACTCATCCAAAAAACTCTTAGATCTGATAAATGAATTCAGTAAAGTCTCAGGTTACAAAATCAATGTACACAAATCAGTATCACTGCTATACATCAACAATGACCAAGCTGAGAATTAAATCAAGGACTCAGTCCCCTTTACAACAGCTGCACATATATATATGTGTGTGTGTGTGTGTTATATATATATATGTATATATATATATATATATAATATTTAGGAATATACTTAACCAAGGAGGTGAAAAATATCTATAAGGAAAACTACAAAACCCTGCTGAAAGAAATCATAGACAACACAAACCAATGGAAACACATCCCATGCTCATGGATGGGAAGAATCAATATTGTGAAAATGACCATACTGCCCAAAGCAATCTACAGATTCCCTGTCACTTCCATCAAAATACCATCATCATTCACAAAACTGGAAAAGAAAATCCTAAAATTCATATGGAACCAAAAAGGAGCCTGCATGCCAAAGCAATACTAAGCAAAAAGAACAAAACTAGAGGCATCACATTACCTGACTATATGACAAGGATATCGTTACCAAAACAGGATGGTACTGGTATTTAAAAAGGCACATAGACTGCCTGGGTGCAGTGGCTCATGCCTGTAATCTCAGCACTTTGGGAGGCCGAGGTGGGTGGATCATGAAGTCAGGAGTTCGAGACCATTCTGGCTAACACCGTGAAACCTCTTCTCTACTAAAAAATACAAAAAAAATTAGCCAGGCATGGTGGCAGGCACCTGTAGTCCCAGCTACTCAGGAGGCTGAGGCAGGAGAATGGCATGAACCCAGGAGGTGGAGCTTGCAGTGAGCCGAGATCGTGCCACTGCACTCCAGCCTGGGCAACAGAGCAAGACTCTGTCTCAAAAAAAAAAAAAAAAAAAAAAAAGTCATGTAGACCAATGGAATAGCATAGTGAACCCAGAAATAAAGCCGAATACTTACAGCCAACTGATCTTTGACAAAGCATATAAAAACATAAATTGAGGAAGAGGCACCCTATTTAATAAATGGTGCTTGGAAAACTGGCAAGCCACGTGTAAAAGAATGAAACTCGATCCCCATCTCACCTTATACAAAAATCACCTCAAGATGGGTCAAAGACTTAAATCTAACACCTGAAACCATAACAATTCTAGAAGATAACATCAGAGAAACTCATCTGGACATTGGCTTAGGCAAAGGATTCATGACTAAGACACCAAAAGCAAATGCAACAAATACAAAAATAAATAAATGGGACCTAATTAAACTAAAAAGCTTCTGCAGAGCAAAAAAAAAAAAAAAAAAAAAAAAATCTGTAGAGTAAGCAGACAACCCATACAGTAGGAGAAAATATTCGCAAACTACGCATTTGACAAAAGTCTAGTATTCAGAATCTACAAGGAACTCAAACAAATCAACAAGAAAAAAACAAATAATCTCATCAAAAAGTATGCAAAGGACGTGAATAGACATTTCTCAAAAGAAGGTATGCAAACAGCCAACAACATTTCCTCTTGGCCTTTTGGCTAAGATCAAGTGTACAAACAGCCAACAAACATGAAAAAGTGGTCAACATCACTAATCAGGGAAATGCAAATTAAAAACACAATGAGATACACCTAACTCCTGAAAGAATGGCCATAATTAAAATGTCAAAAAACAATAGATGTTGGCATGGATGTGATGCAAGTGGAACACTTTTACACTGTTGGTGGGAATGTAAATTAGTACAACCACTATGGAAAAAACTATGGCGATTCCTTAAAGAACTAAAATTAAAACTACCATTTGATCAGCAATCCCACTACTAATTATCTACCCATGGGAAAAGAAGTCATTATATGAAAAAGGCACATGCACATGCATGTTTATAGAAGCACAATTTGCAATTGCAAAGATAATGAACCATCTAAATTCTCATCAACCAATGAGCAGATAAAGAAAATGTGGTATATATACACCACAGAACACCAATCAGCCATAAAAAGGAACAAAATAATGTCTTTTGCAGCAACTTAGATGGAGCTGCAGCCCATTATTCTAAGTGAAGTAACTCAGGAATGAAAAACCACATATCATATGTTCTCACTTATAAGTGAAAGCTAAGCTATGAGGATGCAAAGGCACAATAATAATATAATAGACTTTGGGGATTTGGTTGGGGTAAGATTGGGAGGGGAGTGAGGAATAAAAGATTATACATTAGGTATAGTGTACACTGCTCAGGTGATGGGTGCACTAAAATCTCAGAAGTCGTCACTAAAGAACTTCTCCATGTAACCAAAAATGACCTGTACCCCAAAAACTTTTGAAATTCTTTTAAAAATAAAATTTTTAAAAGATACTCTGCAACTTCATTATACAAGAATGGTATAATACTATATGTCAAACTTGAACAATTTATGCAATCATCTTACAGGAAAACATTCTTATGAACTACAGATATTTAAATTATTTTCATTATAGTGTTTAGTATATACTTTTTATATATATTGAATCACACTATGATATATTGTTCTGTGACTATTTTTTCACTTAATATGTTTGGAGTATTTTTCATGAAGGAATATGCAGAGAAGTCATATTTCTCGCTCTCTCTCTCTCTCTCTACTACATTGTTAGAAATTAAGAGGCAACCAACATTCAACATTTGGCTATTATAAATCATGCAGTATTGAGCATCACTGAACATAAATTTTCATCCAGAAGTATCTCTAAGCATCAGATTTCTAGAAGTGGGATTTCTATATCAAGTGAGATGATATACAAATGGCAAATAAGCATACAAAGGGATGTTCCACATCATACATCATTAGGGAATAGCAAATTAAAACAACAGTGAGATACTGCTACACACCTTTTTGAATGGCTAAAATCCAAAACACTGAAAACATCAAATACCGACAAGGATATGAAACAATGGGAACTCTAATTCATTTACTGATGGAATCCAAAATGGTACAGCCAGTTTGGAAGACAGTCTGGCAGTTTCTTACAAAACTAAAGATCGTCTTACCATACAATCCAGCAATTATGTTCTTTAGTATTTGCCAAATGAGTTGAAAATGTATGTCCACACAAAAACCTGCACATGAATGTTTATAGCACTTTACTTATTATTGCCAAATCTTGTAAGCAATCAAGATGTCCTTCAATTGGTAAATGGATACAGAAACTGTAGTACATCCATACAATGGAATATTATTCACCAATAAAAAGAAAAGAGCTCAAGTCATGAAAAGACACAGAGCAGCCTTAAATGCATATTACTAAGTGAAATAAGCTAGTCTGAAACAGATACATAATATATGATTCCAACTATATGACACTGTGAGAAAAGCACAGCTATGGAGATAGTAAAAAGATCAGCTGTTGCCAGGGAATTAGGGGGAGAGAGGGATGATTAGGTAGATAGAGCACAGAGGATATTTAGGGCAGTAAAATTATCTTCTATGATACTGTAATGGCAGATACATGATATTATACATTTGTTAAAACCCATATAACTATACAACACAAAGAGTGAATCCTAGTATAAACTGTGCACTTTAGTTAATGATAATGTATTAATACTGGTTCACCAATTGTAACAAGTATACTACACGAATGAAAGATAATGATAACAGGAAACTGGTGAGAGGGAAAATTGTATGAGGACTCTGTACTTTCTACTCAATTTTTATGTAAATCTAAAACTGCTCTAAAAAATGCCCACTTTTCTATTCAACACCATGTTGGCTACTATATATATTTTTTTTACCTTTGTCAATCTGAGCACAGAAAGACATCAATTACTATTTGGGTTGCATACTATTTTTCAGAAAAACATTTAATATATACAAAAAGTAGTACTTATAAGTTATGGTCACATACTAACTTATTTTTCCATTTACATGCTATTAGAGAATAGCAACTATAATTGATGCTGCTTGGAAGAAGCAAAAATCTAAAAAGACCCTCAATAATCTGTCTGTGTCAACTTCTTACTAAAGCTTCAATCAATAAATAATGGCACAAACAGAAGTTCCAAGCAGATTAAAGGATTAAATATATTTTTCATGATAGCTATAAAAAATATTGGAAATTAAAGGTGACAAATATTTTTAAGCATAAAATAAATGAAGAAATTACGAAGACAATGACCTTTTTTATTCCAAAAAATATATAATTTCTGCTGTTCAAAACAAATAAAAATCCCACCAAAATAAGAAGGTAAAGAACTGCCCAAATTGTTTTTGTGAACTTTCTAGGCTACAGCTCACCACTTTCTTTCTCATTGAGCTTACTGGATTCTAACCATGCTTAATACACAATATCAGAGAAAGGTGCTAATACTTTGGAGGAATATAAACTCACAACCCAAAATAATAATAAATTTAAGGAGTACAACTTCTTCCAAAAAAAATTGATCAACATATACCATTGGAAATGAAATAAATATAATAACAGTCCGAGAATTTTTAAATAAGTATGATAAATATACAAAAGGAAATTAAGAAATTATGAGTAGGAAATAAAAGTAATGAACTTTCTAAATTAATAATTAAAGTTAGAAATACTAGATCAGAAAAAGGTAAATTGAAAAAACACAATCAATGAGATAAATACTAAAATGAATACACCTGAACAAAGAATTAATGAATTCTTTCTAGCAATTCTAGAAATGTTCCTAATGGAATAGAAAGAAGAGAATAATGCAAAAATATAAAAAGAAAATTTAAGAAAAATGAAAATAAGATAACAAGTGCCAGCATGTGGATAATAAAACTTCCAGAAGCAGACAAATATAAAAATAATGAGGAGGAGATACTTAGAAAATAATTGTTATCATCCTTCAGAGTCAAGTAAGATAAATACCTTCACATTGAAGGAATACAGAGAATACCCTACAGGAGAGATTAAAACTATATCTAGATGCAATATAGTAAATGTTAAGAACATAAAAAATAGGCCGGTTGAGGTGGCTCACACCTTTAATGCCAGCACTTTGGGAGGCTGAGGCAGGTGGATCACCTGAGGTCAGGAGTTCAAACCAGCCTGGCCAACATGGTGAAGCCCTGTTTCTACTAAACATACAAAAATTAGCGGGGTGTGGTGGTGCATACCTAAAATCCCAGCTACTCGGGAGGCTGAGGCAGGAGAATCACTTGAACCTGGGAGGTGGAGGTTGCAGTGAGCCAAGATAGCCCCATTGCACTCCAGCCTGGGCAACAAGAGCCAAACTCCATCCTGCCCCACCCCCTGCCCCCAAAAAAAAGAATATAAAAAAAAAAGAAAAAATAAAGCTTCCGGGAAGGAAGAGCAAATTCCCTACAAAGGAAAAAGAATCTGTTTTAATCAGACCCTCAAATAGCATCAATGGATGCAAGAAGAAAATGAAAGAACAGTTTTAAAATGTCAACAGGAAAGAACTTAAACCTTGAATTGTATACCCAGACAAATTGTCACTCAGATGTAAGGGTTTAATAAAAATATTCCTAGACATAAAAGGCCTTAGAAGATTTGTCACAAAAAGTCCCTTATTGGATAGCTTTAGGAAAAGTACTCAAATTATTAATAGAAAGCAAATAAACACAGGAGATTCTGTAAGAGAAATTAAGGGTAATCAAACACACTTTCATTAATTTTATTGCTAAAACATAAAGAAATCAATACCAAAAAATTACATATATCAAATAACGCATAAGAAGACATAACAAAAAAATCTAACTGTGAATGGTGGGGGCAGGTGAGAAAGAAACAAAGGGACAGGAGAGATGTTGATACTCTGTTTTCTAGCAAAAGACATGATTTCAGGATGAGGAGAAATTACTTAATGGCTACCGTGTACATTATTCAGGTGATAAATTAAAGCCTTGACTTCACCACTGCTTAACGTATCCATGTAACAATATTACACTTGCACCCCATAATTTTGATTTTTTTTTAAAAAAAGAAATGTTAAAAGTAAAAGAATAGAAAACTATCATGCAAATAGAGATATGTATAGTTAATTTTTTAAAAAATTATCATGGAGATGAGTTATTACATAATTATACAATGTTCAATTCACCGGGAAAATGTAGCACTTTAAAACATGTATGCATCAAATAAAGTAACCTTAATATAAATAAAGCAAAAGTTGATAACTTGTAGGGGGAATTTAGTAAATCATCTTTATAGTAGATGATTTTTATATACCTCAAAACTGTTGACAGGTGATGCAGAAAACAATTTAGAAGAGTTTTAGATGGTTTGAACACAACTAAAGTATCATCATGAACATATTCTTATGTGACTCACAGTCCAGAAAGTAATCTTGATGAGATCCTGGAGTTCATTTAGGGCATTTGCATACCAATGCTGTTGATAGCAATCAGAGATCTTGTGATTCTCCCTTCCCTGATATGTTAAAGTACAGTTCCCTACATAGCCACTCAAAAGGAAAGGGAGGATCTAAGCCCTCATGGCCATTTGACACAAAAGTTTTGTCCCTCCTCACATATATAGAAGTCTGCACTCAGCTAAAGTAAAGATTTTTCCAAACCATGCATACAACATTTACAAAATTTGACCATCTACTGAAACATATCAGTTCCCAACAAATTTTGGTGAATAGATGCAATAAAAAGTGTGTTCTGCAACCATAATACATTTCAGATAGGAACTAATAAAAAAATGACAAATTATGAATACCTGCATATTAGAAAATCTTTTAAAATATATTTTTAAATACCTCTTAGGTCAAGAAAGATACCATAATAAAAAATTTTAAGTACTTACAAATGAATGATAATCAAAACTGATATCAAAATTTCTGGGAGGCAGTGACAGTGGTGCTTCATGTATAAGAATTATATTTTTAGATCATATACCTTTAAGGCTAGAGATTAAAGAGCTAAAACAACAGAATAAATCTAAAAGAAGTAAAAAGATCATAAAGATGAGAGAAGATACAAATGAAATTTTTTCAATATATAATGGAATCAACTAAATCAAATTCACAATTCTAATTAAGTAGACAATATTTTTGGTATGAATGGTCATGGAGGGAAAACAGAGAGACAAGAAATAATATTTTAAATGAAAAATTGGAGCATAACTGTAAATACTGCAGAGACTGAAAAGAAAATAAGGGAATACAATTTAATGCTAACAAATTTGAAAGCTTAAGAATAATTAATAAATGCCTTTAAAAATTTAACAAAACTGACTAAAGAAGATGTAGAAAGATTGCATTTTCCTATAACTAGTAAAGGATATAAATTAAAAATTTTTAAATTTCCTACAGAGGGAAAAGCAGGTCTAGATGGTCATACAGTTTATTCTAAACCAGTGGTCCCCTACCTTTTGGCAACAGGGACCAGTTTCATGGAAGGCAATTTTTCCACAGGATGGAGCAGGGAGGGGAAGAATGGAGGGGATGAGCGGATGGTTTGGGGATGAAACTGTTCCACCTCAGATCATCAGGCATTAGATTCTCTTAAGGAGCAAACAACCTAGATCCCTCCATGTGCAGTTCACAATAAGGCTCCCGCTCCTATGAGAATCTAATGCTCCTGCTGATCTGACAGGAGGTGGGGCTCAAGCGATAACGGTTACTTACCCGGGGCTCACCTCCTCCTCACTGGTTCATGGTCCAGGGGGCTGGGGACCCCTGTAATCTAAACAATTCTTCCAGAAAATAGTATTAGAGGAAACAGACTTCAATTCACTTGTCAAGTCTTTAACAATAAGAGAAGACAAGATACAGCATATAAAAGAAAAATTGCAAGCTCATTATATCCATGATAAATATAGATGTAAAAACTATAATGAAAATACTAGCAAACCTTACTCAAAAGTGTATGAAAATGTATCATCCCCAAATTGTTTATCCCAGAATTACAAGCTGAGTTAATATTAGAAAATCTATAAATACCATTTTCTATCTATATGAGTACATTGAGATCAATATTTTATTAAATTCAAAACCCATTCATGATAAAGCTCTGGCTCTTAGAAAACTAGAAATGGAAAGATAACTATTTTCTTTTAACCTACAACAAGCATGATCTTATGTGAGGAAACATTAAAGGAGTTGCTATATGAGATCAAATGGTTTTATAAGTGTTTGGCAAGTTCCTCCTTCACTTGCTTCTCCTTGTGAAGAAGTTGCCTGCTTCCCCTTCACCTTCTGCCATGATTGTAATTTTCCTGAGGCCTCCACAGTCATGTGGAACTGTGAGTAAATTAAACACCTTTTGTTTATAAATTACCCAGTCTCAGGTAGAATATTTACAGCAGTATGAGAATGGACTAATACAGCCCTTCATAATATAGAAAAAATCAATAAATATCCAAGAAAATGCAAATCAGATCGCAATGAAAAATAAATGTACTCCCATACTATTAGGAAAAATAAAATCTGACAATACCAAGCATAAGAGGATAGCTACTATTGGGTCCCTTTATGTATGGCTGATGGAGTGTAATTATCATAAACACTTTGGAACATACTGTAGTATTATACTGTATAGTTAAGCAGCCATATACTCTACAACTTAGCAATTCCACTTATAAGGGTATAACTAGGAGAAATTCCTGTACTTTTTGCTGGCAGACATGAGAAAAAGTCCATATTATTTCTAGGTTGTAATAGTGAAAAACTAGAAATAACCAAAGTGTCACAAAAATTCTCATTATAGAAAATATGGGTAAAAATAAAGAAGAAAATATAAGAATGTTATCTTCAGTATTTTTCCTATGTGTAAATACAATTTAATGGAATAATACTATAAATGCAGTTTTGTATTCTAACCTTTTGAGTTCACAAATGGGCTGATATTCAGCTAGAAGGCACAATACAACCCTTTTAGTTTCCAAAATATCAAAATATTTCCACCGTGGTCAGAAATGGCTGTTGGCCCAAGTCTTCTCATTTGCCCCTAGGAAACTTGCCTCAGCTCCACTCCTGGACTTCCTTACATTTCAACCACTAGAGGAATATTTCTGACACTGTCAGAGGGTTCCAGATCTCTACTCCAGCATAATGGTCAGAATCCCATCTGATAAGTTGCACCTGTACCATACAGGTACACTATGCCCATGTAGTGCATTTTTTAAATTATCACAATGCCTGTGTCATGGATATGCCATAATTGATTCAATTATGTTCTTATTATTGCACAATTAAGGTCTCAAATATATTTTCATTTTATAAACATCACTGTTATTGGTATCCTTGTTTCATTGTTTGTGAAATTGCAACTAGGTCACAAAAGGATGAATACTGCTAAAGCACTTGGTATATGCTGCCTAATCTCAACAATACTTTTAAAACATGGCATTTGTTTGACTTGAAAAGTACTCTGTAAAGCAAAGGAACCTCCAAGTCCAAAAGGTCCTGAAAATGGAAGAGCACTCCACTATAAGAATTTTCACAACAACTAAAAGAAATATGTACTGGAATTTAACATTAAAAAAACTTTCTTGTTAGATATTATTTCTTTCATTTGATACTCAAAACAATTCTGTAGAAGTGGTAAGACAGATATTTCCATTGGTAACTTGCTCAAAACCAATCAATTAAGAATTTATCCAGTGAAGACTAAAATGAATCTTCTAAATCCACGTGCATTTTCCCTATTCCATAGCTTTCAATTTGATTTAATATTGTATATGCACATTAGTTAATAGTAACCCTTTTCAAGTGAGTGTCACTAGAGGTTTATTCTCATCTTTCAGTTTAACTCTGACATTGCAGAAACAGCCATTAGGAGCTAGTACTGACTTTATCCAGATTATACCCACAATATCCTCAAAGCTGTGTGACCTCTATTCCATGCTCATAAATGCACTCCAGTTGCTGATGAGTTTAGACAAAATGTCATGGTTTATTTTTATCTCTGACATAAGAGTTATTATATCACTCCCACTCAACTTGTAGAAAATAAATAAAAATTGAGGTGCTCTAGGAAAGAAAAATATCTTGAATAGTCCTAAGGAACCCAATAGAGGGTATATTTATTCCCAGAATTATTTGCTTCATTTTGAGTGGAAAACCCATTTGGTCTCATCCTTCCATTCTGCCTCATCTACACAAATTGGCATCCTTTGCAAAGCCTATATTCTTCTGCAATAAAAATACTCCTGATTTTTTTTTTGTTTGGGGGGAATTTGATGCATCCCTTGACAAAAAATCTGTTTCCATCCAGTTTTGTAATGTCAATTTAGTTTTAAACACATCCCCTTATGCACTCCCAGGGTGCAGCATAGCTCTCTGTTACTTTAGACTTCAATCTGCTGCAGGTTCAGAAAATTCTGTGGTTTGTCTATGGTTCATGTTTACTTTTAGAGTTATATGACTTCCATTAGAAATCACAAATCTATCTTAACTCAGTTTAGACTCATGTTCTGACAAAAATGTTTATGCCAGGAGAGTTTCAATAAGCAGGTTTTGAAAGATAATTGAAGCAACTAATTTCCTAGGGAGGCATGATAGCCTTAGAATATGTTCATCTGCACCTCTCTGGTAGAATTTAAAGAGTCCTAGGTATTTGATTCATGTCACCAAACAATGTTAGGTGATGATTTATTTAAAGATAGAGATTATTAAATGAGTCTGATAAATAAAGAACAACCCCATAAAGAAAGATGAAAAGACAATTGAAAGAAAAAATGTTTGCAGAGGGAGAGACCTGCCATTCGTTAAGTGCCTGCTAGGTTCTAAATACTTCATGCAATCATAAAAAGTACGATCCTCGTTTTAGAGATTACAAAACTGATCGTATAAATAGCAGAGCCAAAATGTGAATCGAGGTCTGTTTGTTACAAAACCACTGATCTTTTCAGTTTTGTGTACTACAGTGCGTATGTTGAATAAGCATGTGATCTGGCCTCAGTGGTAGGTTGCATTAATGCTCCCAGCTCTTCACTGCTTCCTGTGAAGATGCCCTTTGCCATGTAACTTCATAGGGCCCTGTCATTGTGGAAAGAGGTACCCTCATATCTCAATTCTAGTTCCAACATGTGACTTACTTTGGCCAACGGGATATTAATAGGCATTATGTGAGCAGTGGCTTGAAGAGCATCTGCATGATTGAACTTGTGCAACAGGGCAAGTCCAATCATGCAAATGAGCACCAGCACCATAGGACTCACTGGTCCAGAGAGAGGATGAAAAACACGTGAATCAAATCCACCCAGCTTGCACCAGGTGAGCCCAGTGAGTTGCAGGCACATGAGTGAACATAGCCATGACCACCAGAACCATCCAGCCACACCACTCCCAGTTCAGCCACTTTGGTCAACCTACAGATCTTTGAAAATAAATGCTATTGTTTCAAGCCACTGAGTTTTGACATGATTTGTTATCAACAATTTTGTGGCAATCACTGATGTGTATACCTCCTTATACCTATACCGCAGGCACAAGGAATTAGGTTGTGATGCATGTTTTTCTTTTCTGTTTAATCCTACAGGTTGCAAAACTTACGAAAGATTGAATATTGTTTCTATACACAGTTTAGGAAAATTTTTAAAAGAATTAATCCTAGAAGTGTTCCCTAAGAGTCTTTGAAATATTGAAATGGCCAGCCATAATACACAATTAAACAACTATGAAATAAAAAGTCCCATTTAAAGTTTATAAAGTTTTTTTAATCTTCCTAGTTTTTCTCATTATTGCCCTTGTACTAACACTCAGGGAATGCTTCTATTCCACATATTCTTTAGTGGCTGCAGCCCACCTCTTAGAATAGGTCTTTGTGGCTATATATCAAACTTTTACCCATACTTGGAGACTTAGCTCCAATTTTCTCTCTTTAATAAATATTGCTGTCAGCTAGTCTCCCTTTCTATCCTAATGACTTGTCACTAGCCAAAAATAATCTCTGTCACAGTTTTTCCATGGCAATTTATCTGCCCCTTTTTATAGCCTCTTAATGCTTTTCAGTAGAGTTTTGAGGTATTTTTGTGCATTCTAACCCATCTGCTATACAGTAGGTCACAAGCTGAACTGCCTCCAGAAGCCAGGATGAAAATGATGATTAAATAGAGCTGGCAAATGGCAATCAAGGGTGGCGGGGGTTCTAGTGAAACAAAAGAGCATTTCCCATCAGAAGGGAGAAAACTGCACTTGGGTCCACCTAGTTTTTGTCAACAGGAGAACATAACATCAGAGTTGACAAATCTTCCAATTTTTAAGAAGATTAAAAAATTCACATTTTTATGTAAAATTTCCCAACTTTATGTGAATATATTCATCTTAAGATATTGCTATGGTAGATTTCATTACTGTTTTGATTTTGTTCTATCCCTGTTATAAAATTACATACCCACTTTCTTGGGGCAGAATGCAATACACTGCCCCACTAAGAAAGGCATTCACTATACATTGTACTCCAAGTCTAACCAGAGTTTTAAATGTGCCACCATTAGTATCTGATCACAAAATGAGAGACACATGAAGCAGACCTGAACCCTGACCTGCAAGCAGAGTCACCCCAGGTGACCTGAAGACACAGGAGCAAAAAAGTTAAATATGTGTTGTGTGCCATTGAGATTTCCAGGGTTGTACTGTAACACAACATTTTTGTGTCTAGAATCTGACTTTTAAAATTGGCCAAACATTTTAAGAGAAAAGTTAAAGCACAAAACATTCTGGTAACAAAGTTTCACTCACAGCCTCTAGGTCTCAACCTCCATTACTTTTTGGGAGCTTTTTGAAGTGTGAAACAGGTTCGCTGTGCACTGCTTACCAACTCAATTGAGGCTGATAAGACAGAATACACTCACATGTAACAAGTAACATAAAGCAGCTTTATTACTTACAGATAGACTACAAGAGAAAACAGAAGCCTAGGATTTCCCCAAGGCTCAGAAAAGCTGCCCATAGCAGATGGATTCTCAACTGCACATGCCCCAGTTGTACCACAGATAACTGACCCCATAAAACAGCCTGCCCCGGGTTTTATACACCAAGGTCGTGGAGCTCTCTGGGCTAAATCATTGAAGGATATCATGTTTCCAGCGGGAGACTGGAACAGAGCCTAGGCTAATCTGGCCAGCTTCTCCTCATCTCAGGATCTTACATCTTCAGCACATTCTGCAGTTATTTTTGAGAACTACAAGCAAGAAAGTGGGGAGATATGGGTTGGTCCAAGGACACCTGGAGAACTGTCCTACATGAGAGGCATTCATAGTGAGTGTACTTCTATTTAATTTCCTTGTTTCTCATCTTTGCAATATCAAACATTCTGTCCATTACAGAAAAAAAAATTAATGTTTTACCTAAGAACTGCCACTTTACATCAAATCTATTCTTTTGAAAGATAAAAAACGTATTTTGCAGAGTCAGATTACGGGCAGATCAATCTTAAAACGATGCTGAGTCATCACTAGAGTAAACTAACTTGAGTTTCCACACACCATTACATACATAAACCCTACAAAAGTAAATAGCACCCTTGAAGGGAAATTTGGTAAGCCTCCTCTTCATCACTGTCTTACCTCTATTGAGTATTCTGAGACAAGTAGGAGCTATCTCATTTAGCAACAAGCTGACAATTCAAAGTTGGCTGCAGTACTAATCCTGGATAACTAAAAACGTTATTCATAAAGAAGTTTATTTCTCTCTCTAGGGGTTTTGTTTGGCTGTTCTGGTTGGTACATGGACTCAGCAGTGTCAGAGACAGGTCTTCTACAGTACTTTTCTGCCATCCTAAATGACACCATTATTCTTAAGTCAAAATGACTCACTACAATATCCACATTCCAGTCCACAAGGAGGTGAAAGGAAGCAGAGGTTGGCCTCCTTTACTTGAATAGGCATGACCTTGAAGTTGTACACAATGCCTCTGCTCACATCCTAAAGGCTAGAGCATTGTCACATGGTTCCTTGATGGCAAGGAAGGCTGGGAAATGTAGTTTTTAAGGAAATGTTGCCACCCAGCTAAAGCTTTTCAATTGCTATTGAAGGAGAGAATATGTATTTAAGAGACAGTTAACAGTCTCTGTGTAACATTCAGATAAACATTTTGACAACTTTTTAAACATTCGTTCTGCTTTGGTCAGTGCATGTTAATTCATAAGTAGATCTGTCTTTATGTACATTTCTTTAATACAAATCACTTTTCTCCCTTACTTCTACTAAATAAATATGAGGAAAGAGGTTTTAAGAAATATATTTAAAATAGGACCATAATTTTAGTCTGCCTGAAATGGCCAGAGGATTTTTCTTGCTACCACAGGATCAATATTGGGTAAACTTCATTTTGAAATAAAAAATGTATGACTTTCATAAATGATACTCAGGCAAGTGAACTGTATTTATTCACTACATGGTTAGTGGTCATCTATTTATTGAAGGACAGCCATGGGCAAGTCATTTTGTGAGGCAGAGGGCATACAAATACATAGCAAAATGCACGTGATCCTTGTCTTCATGATACCAACCACATAAGCAAAAATAGAAACATGATTACAAATGGAAGTAAGTGCAATTAAAGTTGATTCAGAGTGCTTGGTAGTATGTAGGCAATGGGGATATGAAGATAAATGAGCCCTCAGAGACCACAAAAAGCTTCTCCTTTTGCACTCCAGCACTGACTCTAGCTCTCTTTGTGTATCTTTTGCATTGAGGGGGACCTAAGGGATTCCCAAAAAATATGCCACTCAGAAAGTTAGCTTATTAGCTTCCAGACACCACAGAGTTACACCTGTTAAGAGTGATGTATTAATATAGCAATTAATTTTTACTCTAATATAGTTTTCTTCAAAAAAAATGCTGAGTAGCCTGTATGAATAATAGAAAACAGCTCAAGGATGTGTTTGTTCCAAACCACGCTCTCTGTTTCTCTCCTGGAAGTCTTGTTGAACTGCCAAAATGATAATGGACTTCATTAAAAGTACTCCAACAATCAGTGCTCAGCAGAAATGAAGGAGTATGCTGGGAAATTGCCATTGCTGTGCCAAGATTCTGGGTCTAAAAAAAGAAACAGGTTTTCCTTTACAGGAGAGTAATGTACAAAATGAAGTAGCAGCTCTAGATTATATGTTATCAAGGACTTTTTAGAGAACTATGGTTTCTGTTTTTAGGGTTTTTCATTGTACACACTAATATTTTTCTATTTTATTATCAATATCTTATGACTACTACTCTTACAAAATCCCACTCTATACCCCCTGCCTCCTGGAATAGTTGCCTCTTTCCGCACTGTTGCCTCTGCCATGACACCCATGGGCTCCAGGATGATGTTCACTCAATTCTCATCTCTGCCTTTAAGCCCACACAAGCGTCTTGCTCCTGCTCTCCTCCTCAGTGTTCAGAAAAATCACATGACTTAAACAACCAAGAATTCCATGTTCTAACACACAATGAGCACCTGCTGGCCTCAGTAAGGATAGTAGGAACGGGGATTATCCCTGAAGTCAGGAGAACTTGGACAGTTTGCCAGGCCTCTGGGAACTTTGGTCTCCACAATAGTAAAACATAGTTAAGAATGACTGACCTCCTTTACCTTGTGAGGTTTTAATGAGATGAAGTATATGAAATCACTTTGAAGATGACAGCATATGCTATATAAGCCAAAGGAATGAGGATCAGGGTATTCCCTAAACACACTGGATATAGGATGTTTTAAAGATCCTGAAAATCTTGCTGTCTTTATGACTTCACCCCTCCCCCAAATCTCAATATAAACCAGCTTATCGTAATATCTGCAATTTTCACTGTTACTGTTGTTGTTTTAGATTGGAATTTAGGTCTTCAAAAGTTTCTCTGAAAATACACATCTACCCGGTATTAGTAACAACTGAAACTGGAGGGCAGATACAGAGAAAACTGTATCAGATTATTTCATTTTGGTCTTGCCATATGGAATATTGGATACCTTAGAAAATGGGACAACATGGGGAAAGCTGGACTGAATAAAGAAGTCTAGTTTAACTGAAGATACAGTATGTGTTCAATAAATACTTTCCATGGAAGCTTATTGTGTGAAGTTTTTATTAGGTGTGCAAAAGAAAGAGTTGGCATAAAGGGGGGAACAACATTTAAATTCTTCTCTTGGTGGGACCTTTCCTCTCTTTTTTGAGTACTTCATATTCAAGGACAAATACAGAACAGAAGCAAGAGACTCTAAGAATTATCCAGGGGTGTTCAAAACTTAGAAGGCAGTGAGGCACGCAAGCATGAAAGACCACAGGACTGTGAGGACAGTGCTTGAAGGAAGGACTTAGAAAAAGAACAATATGTCAGTGTTGCAAGGGGGTCATTGATAACAGATAAAAGGGATAAAGCTGGGTGATTCAATCTTAAGTGGCTTCCAACCTCTCCATGAATGAGAATTACTTTTGAAGGAAAAGTTAAAAGAAGCAAAATTAGGCAAGACAGATGAGAGTAGTGAGCAAGTGCCTAGCCAAGTTAATGGAAGTCAAAGCTTCAATTGGAGTTAAATCACATTTAACTTAACTCCTATTTGGGATTTCTTGGGCTTCACGGATCTGGATGTTCATTTTCTTTAGATCTGGGGATCTTTATTTAAACAGCTTCTGCCTCCTTTCTTTTTCTCTGCTTCTTCTGCAACACCCATAATACGTATATTGGTTCATTTGCTGGTGTCCCATCACAGGCTTTCCTTATTCTTTTCAATTTTTTCTTTTTATTTCTCTGAGTAATTTCAAATTCTTATGCTTTATCAAGTCTGCTGTTGAAGCTATGAAATTTTTTGTTTCATGCATTGTATTCTTTGGTTCTAAAATTTCTGCTTTGTTTTTTGTGATTTATATCTCTTTATTGTACTTCTCATTTGTGTTTTGCTTTTCTGATTTTATTTAGTTGCTTATCTGTGTTCTCTTATATCTCACTAAAATGATTATTTTGAATTATTTATCAGGTAGTTCACGCATTTCCATTTTTAAGGTTACTGGAGCTTCATTTTATTCCTTTGGTGATATAATGTTTCCCTGATTATTTCTGATCTTTGTGGCCATGCATTGGTGTCTGCACATTTGAAGAAGCTGGTACTTATTCTGGTCTTTACAGATTGGCTTTGGTCAGCAAAGCCCTTCTTCAGTCAGCTCATTCAGAGATCATGAGTAGGCTTGCTGTTGGAGCCTTCAGGCAGGCGGGACTGGTGCCTAAGTCTGCAAGGGATAATGATGTGCCTGGATTTGTGAGGCCCAGTCTGGAGTCTGAGTCTGTGGGTGTGGCCTGGAGCCTGAGGCCGCTGGATCTGGTCTAGCATTGGAGAAGGCCTGGAAGCTCAATTCACAAGTGCCAACCTAAAACCTGAAGCCTTGAGCACAAGGCTGGCACTCAGTTTTATTGGGGCAGGCCTGGTGGTCAGGTCCACAACAAAGTCTGGTGCTCACTTCACTCTCCTACTCAGAAGCAGAGTATATCTTTCTCTGTGCTGTGCTAGCTAGGCTGTGGGAAAGGGTGCCATGTGTAATTTGAAACTGTCATTCCTAATCTCTTCAATAATTTTTTTGTTCTTATTTCTGTATTATACCCAGGTGCTGTAATCTCTCACCTAAATTCCTTAGCTCTTATGAAGGTATTTTTGCACACGGAGTTTTTCAAACTGATGTTTCTGCCAAGGGATGAGCACAAACAATCCTATTCTACCATCTTGCTGACATCACTAGGCTACGTTTTTTTAATTATTATTATACTTTAAGTTCTGGGGTAAATGTGAAGAACGTGCAGGTTACATAGGTATACATGTGCCATGGTGGTTTGCTGCACCCATCAACCCATCATCTACATTAGGTATTTCTCCTAATGCTATCCCTCCCCCAGCCACCCACCCCTGACAGGCCCCAGTGTGTGATGTTCCCCTCCCTGTGTCCATGTGTTCTCATTGTTCAACTCCCACTTATGAATGAGAACATGCAGTGTTTGGTTTTCTGTTCTTGTGTTAGTTGGCTGAGAATGATGGTTTCCAGCTTCATCCATGTCCCTGCAAAGGACATAAACTCATCCTTTTTTATGGCTGCATGGTATTCCATGGTGTATATGTGCCACATTTTCTTTATCCAGTCTATCGTTGATGGACATTTGGGTTGGTTCCAAGTCTTCGCTACTGTGAATAGTGCCGCAATAAACATATGTGTGCATGTGTCTTTATAGTAGAATGATTTATAATCCTTTGGGTATATACCCAGTAATGGGATTGCTGGGTTAAATGGTATTTCTGGTTCTAGATCCTTGAGGAATTGCCACACTGTCTTCCACAATGGTTGAACTAATTTACACTCCCACCAACAGTGTAAAAGAGTTCCTATTTCTCCACATCCTTTCCAACAACTGTTGTTTCCTGACTTTTTAATGATCGCCATTCTGACTGGCATGAGATGGCATCCCATTGTGGTTTTGATTTGCATTTTTCTAATGACCAGTGATGATGAGCTTTTTTTCATATGTTTGTAGGCCACATAAATGTCTTCTTTTGAGAAGTGTCTGTTCATATCCTTCACCCACTTTTTGATGGGTTGATTTTAATTGGATTTAAAATCTCTTTCACTCAAATATAAATTAAGGAGGGTCTTATATTTTGGCAGTTCAAGTAAAAAAATCTATGAGTTAATTTGAGCATAGAAACACAATGCAATTGAACTGCAAAGAAATTTTAAAACCTTATATCTTAGGCTAAACTAAGAGAAATTTGATGTTCGTATCAGTATGAAATATTCTGATCAGTTATTGATAACATAGAGGGGCCTCTAAACACTATCAATCATTCAGAGAAAGTGAGAAAGACAGTAAGAGAGTTGGAAATCAAATTATTAAAGGAACTATTAAGAGATCATTTAGAAACTTTTTCCCTAGAAAATAAAAAATCTTTGAGGTGTAGAGCATTTCTGAAAATCTTTTTAAATATTTTAAATACCACTATACAGAAGAGAGAACATAAATTTTTCCTACTACAAAGAACAGAAGTATGGCCAAAGATATGATTTTCAAAATTAAAGAAATTGTCTCATAAGGTTGAACTTTCCAGTAATTTGAGTTGTGTCAAAATGGAATAGTCTTCCTGTGTACAAGTAGCAAAGTCCCTGTCCCTGGAAGTTTTTTAGCATAAGCCCAGTCACCATCTGCTAAGAACAGGATGGGGATTAGGGGAAGGAGAAGGGAGTCTATAGTAGGAAAGAGGTTCTCTTGTATGAGCATCTAATTTTAGATTGAAAAATCCTCCAATTTTAAGGTCCTTTCATCCATACATATTACTCCATATACCAAAAAAAAAGAGAGAGATTTCCTAGTAATTAGCCTGGTGATATTCCTGCAGTGGAGAAAGTTATATCCAACAATGAAGTCAGCACAAATTGAAACAAAATGGCCCCTCTGAGAATTGCTAATTCAATACCTAAATAAAACTGTATAAATTTAAAAGTGCATAGTACTTATTTAATAAATTTTAAGTGATATTTCTTGACAGACAAGATAAATATTTAAGTGCCAACTTTACAACCACAAATCTGTCTAAATACCATAACTGTAGAATGAGATACTTTGCCAATTTATAATGCAAATAAGGTATACAGACTTACACACATCCATGCATGCTTTTTAAGGAATTCCTTCTTAGATTGTATCAATTTGTCTTTATAAGTGTTTATAGCTGAATTGTACAGTATTGATGTCTTTAAACTTACTTTTTTCTTTTCCTTGATACTGCTTTTTTTCTCATACTATGATTATTTCATTGCATCAAAAACTAATATGTTCCAAATAGCACAACTAAATTATTTAGATTGTATTGATGATTCAATTTGACAATGAGGGAGAAATTTTTTCACTCTTTACATAGAGATCAAATTAATAAAGTCCCAATTAAAATATATATATTTAAAGAGATTTAAGAGACATATCGGCCGGGTGCGGTGGCTCACGCCTGTAATCCCAGCACTTTGGGAGGCCGAGGTGGGTGGATCACGAGGTCAGGAGATCAAGACCATCCTGGCTAACACGGTGAAACCCCGTCTCTACTAAAAAATACAAAAAATTGGCCAGGCGTGGTGGTGGGCGCCTGTAGTCTCAGCTACTCGGGAGGCTGAGGCAGGAGAATGGTGTGAACCCAGGAGGCAGAGCTTGCAGTGAGCTGAGATCACGCCACTGCACTCCAGCCTGGGCAACAGAGCAAGACTCCATCTCAAAAAAAAAAAAAAAGAGAGACATATCAACTAATTGCAATAGATGAGTCATAACTTGATCTTATTTAAACAAACTCTAAATATAATGATACTATGAGAAAATTGAGCTCTGACTAGGTCTTATTTTTTCTTGGCATACTCTTTTGAACCCTTACCTTTTAGGAAAAAAAATGTACAATATTTAGGAATGAATTATATAATATCTGGTATTTGCTTCAAAATAATACATGAATGAAGTAAATAGGGATAGAAATAAAACGTGATGAGCAATAACTTGATAATTATTAAAACTAGGATGTAAACATACACAATCATTCATTATACAATTATCTCTATTTTATATATGTCTGATAATTTTCATATTTTAGAAATAAAGTCCAATCTCAGTTAGACATTTGTCTCCCAAAGTCTTCAACCAGCAACCATCAAACTTTCTCATTTCACTGCATTTTTTTCCAAACTCCTATATTTTCCCAAATAATTCCACTCTCACCTCACACTTATAATCCTCAAAAAGAAAAACAAAAGTCTTGTTACTAACCAGCCCCAGCCTGGAAAGAGCACATTAAAGATTATCATTAATAATTATGCTTAGAGCCTATCCCTTGATATCTTGCTTCTCACACTAAAACATATGTTTCATCAGCTAGCCTATGTGTGGTTCTCCTTGTATATCATTACACTAGGATTTTTTAAACAAAGAAAATGTGTTACCAAAAATTTTATTATCAAAACAGCATCAAAGTTATTGTGTGTGTGTATGCATGCACATACTCGCAGGTATGCATGAATATATGCATCTGTACATCTTTGATCAAGAAGCCCAAAAGCTTAAATAAGAGTTGAAAAAATGAATACCTTTGAGAGCTTCTGAATTAAATAAAATGATAATTCAACATGGAGTAAAACTAATAAATTAGGACAATAATATAAAGTATAGTCTCTATTTGAATTTATCTTTTATAACCCAAACTAATTTTATCATCCTGCCTCTACTCTCATTAACTGTTCATGATTTACATATGGAAGACTGACTAACAGAAGAAAAATGTTATCAAACATGGGAAGTAAGTGGCTACTTCTGGCTCCCACAGATCTTTAGTCATAGTTCCAGATTTAGGCTTGTGGCAATCTTACGTATCCTTAAACGTTGGGAACATGACAGAATTATTATTCTAATAGATACCATAGATGCTCTATTTGAAAGATATTCACAGTCCTTTTCTTCCTTACCTTCCTCTTTTGAGAAGCATTGAAACTACTAAAATACATGGTTTCCCAACCTACACTGCAGTGAAGAGTGGCTATGTGACCAAGTTCTTACCAACAATATGTGAATGAAATTCACTGTGAATGTCTTCTCTTTCCAAATTGAAAATGTAAACTCCCACATGAAGAAAGTTTTGTATTTTACCTTCTTCCTGCCTGGAATGCAAGCATGAGCTCTGGATATGTAGCAGTTATCTTGTAACTAAAGGTCAAATAACATGCTAAAGATAGTAAAAAAGAAAAAGAGCATAGATCCATAATACATTACTGAAGAGCTGTTTTAGCCCAGGCTACCTGTCTCCAGATGAACTTTGTACAAGAAAACAAAAACATTATAGATTTAGGCAACTGTTGAGTGCTTTCTGAGTTTGTTTTTTGTTTGGGGGTTCATTATTTGGGGTTTTGGTGGGAGGGGAAGGGAAACATATTCCTAACTTATACGCTACTATTCCTGGGAGCAAAATAGGTAGCAGAAGTTCATAAGACTAGAACAGCATAAATACATATAAGAATCTTGGCAGACTTCTGATGCTGACAAAGATAAAGTAACAGGAACTGAATTTACCCTTCCACTGAAACAACTGAAAAAAAAAGCAACCCAGATTCTTATAGTCTAAGAAATATCAGCTTTCAGACACTGGACACCATTGATGCAGGAATTGATCTCTGAGAGAGGGAAAAACTATGAGGTTAGCCCCAATGATTGCCCAAGCTCACTTTCTGGAGAAAGTTTCTAAGTGTCAGCACAGGAAAGAGAAACCAGAAGGAGGCTGGAGGTATCCTTGAGTTGGAGAGATGGAGCTGGGAGTCTGGGAATGGCAAAGTGGATACAGTTTAAGTGGAAGAATACTGGACAGGAGAGAGGTGCATACAGAGAAAACTCTGAAGATCTCCAGAGTGTTCCCCTCTAGAATTCAGTTGAGTACCTACTAGGATATGCATATAAGGAAAACTGAAGCTGGGAAACAAACCATGCAAAAAGAAAAGAATCAATAATCTCCAAAGTTCACACAGGTTTAGGAATAACTCATATTTTCAACCAGCCAGAGTGGAAAGCTTTATAATTCATGGGACATCAGATATACTCAAAAGAATATATCAAATTAGCCTTATATTACGATTTTCTGGTCCCTACATTTTACAAAACTTACAAGCAAGCTTTGAAAGGATCAAATTGTTTCAAAATAACAAGTGAATCACAGAACAAAGCTCAAGAGTATCTAACACCCAACAAAATAAAATTCACAATATCTACTATCTAATGGAGGGAAAGCATTCAAAAAAGCAGAAAATACAATCAACAATAATAAGAAAAAACAAATGGAAGCATATTAAGAAATGACACAGATGATAGAATTAATAGACAAGAACATTAAAACAGTCTTTATGACTCTATTACAGATACTAAAGAAGCTAGAGGAAAAATTGATCCAATTAGATAGAGACACAAAAGGTATGTATAAGGTCTCCAAATAAAACTTCTAGAAATGAAAACAATTGTGTGAAATAAAAAATACAGGCCAGTCACAATGGCTCACACCTGTAATCCCAGCACTTTGGGAGGCCAAGACAGGTGGATCACTTGATGTCAGGAGTTTGAGACCAGTCTGGCCAACATGGTGAAACCCCGCCGCTACTAAAAATATAAAAATTAGCCAGGCATGGTGGTGGGTGCCTGTAATCCCAGCTACTGGGGAGGCTGAGGCAGGAGAATCGCTTGAACCCAGGAGGTGTAGGCTGCAGTGAGCTGAGATGGCACCCCCACCCCCCAGCCTGGGCAACAGAGTGAGACTCCATCTCAGGACAGAAAAACAAAAAATACACCAGGTGGTACATCAGTTTAGACAACGCTGAAAGAAATATTGGAGACAAAGCAATAGAAAATATCCAAAATAAAATACAAAAGGATGAAAAATTAACAGAGCATCAGCGAGTTATAAGTCAACTTCAAGTGGCCTAATATATGTATCACTGGAGTCCCTGATGAAGTGAAGCAGAAGAAAGAAGAGGAGATAAAAATAAAATTGGAAACATACTGGCTAAAATATTTCCAAATTTGATAAAAATTATAAATTAACATATTCAAGCAACTTAGTGAACTTCAAACAAAAGAAACATGAAGAAAAGTACACCAAGCTGCAACATAACCAAATTGCTTAAAATAAGTGATAAAAAGAACCTTAAAACTCAGCTAGAACAAAAACTACACATTACATACATAACACTTTCTCTTAAAATTAGCCCTATGTTAAGATTGTTTGGTTCCAACATTTTACAAAGCTTACAAGCATTTTCTTAAAATCAGAAATCATAATATTAAGACCTCAATGAGCAGAAAGTTGCTGGAATGATGTGGTCTCATTAGGCTGTTTTGGTATAATTATGTCAACAAGAGCAATAACAGCAAAAATGCCAGATAACAAATAATGCTAACTTGGTACAACATATTTTCCTTGCATTATTCACTTAATCTATACAACTAACAATCTTACAGATGATGTAACTAAGGCTCAGATGGATTAAATAATCTTACTGGTAAAAAATCTCTAATATTAATGGATATATATCTACTTCCTCTTTTAGTAAGTACAAACTATGGAAATGAGTGCCAGGTTTATCTTTCTAAGCTTCTGTACTCATTTCTGTGCACTACAGAAGCAGATGAAGAGTTACATATATGAATACTAGGGCCAGCAATGAAAGTTATGTTTTGTTTTAGATCTACTTTATTTTTTTATTTGCTTCTTTTCCAGCAAATATTCCTATGATATTTGAACACTATTGGTAACCAGAAAATTTACTATTTGAAACTGTATCTAATATTTTACTATCACTTTTTGATTTAAATGTTTTTGAACAGTTTCACCTAACAGATTATTTCTATAAAACTTAATGACCATTTCTAGGATTCTAAAGTCTCTAACTGTAACATGAGAATATTCACATTTTTATGGCACATCTAGAGGCCATTGAAACTACCAAAAGCAGGAATCAAAAGTATGTTTTTAATCCTATAAAAGTAAACAAAAGACAACGGGAACATGTTTATTTCTTTTTTTAAAAAGGAAAACAAATTCAAAATGTAAGAGAATCATTCAGAGGCAATGAAATTGTATTTTAATCCTTAAAAATATAATACTAATAACTTTTTCTTCTAAGATTATTTACTTGGGCAATTATGAGATCCAAGTCATTCATTATAAGAAGTTGAGATAATGAAAGTATCCTCCTTTGAATTGTTTAGCTGCCATAAAAAGTGAGTTCTTCAGTTAAAAAAAAAAAACAAAAACAAAAAACGATGTCTCGTGTCTCATTTCTCACTAACACGACTTACGGGTCCAGGAGCTGACACTTAAAATCTAGTCCTAAAAGTTCTGGCCAAGGTATAATGAGCTCCAAAAAGCAGAAGGCCCCAATTATCATGACGCCAAGCCACCAGGTAACGTCCTCAGAGGTAAAGGGCTCTGTTATTTCTCTCACTACCCCAAATTATAAAGATAGGCTGTTCTTTTCTCAGCAACTGTCAGTAGCAAAGCTAGATATGCCTAATAAAAGAGGCTCTGAGAAATACCATACCAGTAAATTACTTATCCACAGGGAATTTAATTTTCTATCACTTGAGAGTGAAATCATTTTTTAAATCATTTGCAAATTCTAGAGGAATTAATTTTTTTTTATTTTGAGACAGGTTCTCACTCTGTCTCCCTGGCTGAAGTGCAGTGATGCAATCACAGCTCACTGCAGCTTCTCTCCTGGACTCAAGTAATCTCCCCAACCCCCGCCCCCCACCCCACCCCACGCTTGGTCTCAACCTCCTGAGTAGTTGGGATGACAGGCACGCACCACCATGGTGGGTGGGCTATTTTTTTTTAATTATTTTTTGTCGAGATGGGGTTTCACCATGTTACCCAGGCTAGTCTCAAACTCCTGGGCTCAAGTGATCCTCCAACCGAGGCTCCCCAAAGTGCTCAAATTACAGGTATGAGTCACCATGCCTGGCCAAGATTATATTCTTAAGCTCTTTCTAAATTCCTAAAGGGATAACTTTCAAACCATTCTCTCAATTTTAAAGTGCAGCATGCTTGATGACATACAGAAAAGTAGCTATTGTTTACACTTTCATATTAGCAATTTATAGCTTATATCTCTCGAGGATTTTTAATCAAGAAACATTAACCAAAGCTTGGTCATTGTATTAAGCTTTGAGGTGTATTATCCTGCCTTACCTTATTGTCCACAGCAATGGCTGCTGTGCATTCAGTCCTTAGAGAGTTCTCTAACCTCCTGTCCCTACATCACTGGCTGCTGCTGTCATTGCAAGGGAAAAGGAAATCTTCATACTGGGTTTATATGGGGAAAGGTGTAAGAAATTCCTTATTCACATAAGATTTGTTTTAGTCCATTTTGTGATGCTATAACAGAATGCCACAGACTGGGTAATTTATAAACAATATATACTTACTTCTTAATATCCTGGACGCCTAGTTTAATACCAAAGTACCAGAATCTGGTGAGCCTTCTTGCTGTATCATCCCATGGCAGGAAATAAAAGATCAAAAGAGCACACACATTCAAGAAAGATGAGAGGGGTTGGGAAAAGGGGAACAAACTCATCCTTTTCTTAGGAACCCACTCCCTTGGTAACCACATTAATCCATTCATGAGGTCAGAGACCTCATGACCTAGCTAATCACGTCTTAAAAGTCCCATCTTGCAACACTGTTGCATTGGGATTAAATTTCCAACACATAAACTTTGAGAGATGTATTCAAACCATGCATAGCAAGGTTCCAATATTTTAAAGTTATAATTTTGCTGCTTTAGAATTAGAAAGAGCATTGCAAATGTTTTTAGTGGTACAAAGAATGTGAAAACAAAGTTGCTTGGCAGAGGAAATGATCCTTAGGTCAACTAACCTTATCTCCTCTTTTTTCAGGTATCAGTCCAGGGACTGGTGTATTAGTCTGTTCTCACACTGCGAATAAAGACATACCTGAGACTGGGTAATTTATGAAGAAAAGAGGTTTGATTGACTCACAGTTCCACGTGGCTGGGGAGGCCTGACAATCACAGCAGAAGGAGAAGGAGGAGCAAAGTCACATCTTACATGGTGGCAGGCAAGAGAGGATGTGCAGGGGAACTTCCCTTTATAAAACTGTCAGATCTCATGAGACTTATTCACTATCACAAGAACAGCACAGGAAAGACCCACCCCCATGATTCAATTACCTCTCGCTGGGTGCCTCTCACAACACATGGAAATTATGCAAGCTACAATTTAAAATGAGATTTTAGTGGGGCCACAGCCAAACCATATCAACTGGGTTGATTTTCCCACAGTAATAAAACTAGTTTGAAGCAGAATCTAAAGGTAATTCAAGTTTCTGAACTTGAAGTCTCATACTGTTTCTCCTCTTCTTTTTTTATTTCAGATATGAAGCCTGCTCTATTAAAAGGATGTTGAATATATATTTTATCATAGTAACAGCTGAACACTATATATTTACAATAAAAAGCAATTGAAAACAATAACAGTCTAAATCTTGGTAAATCACAAGTTGAGAATCAAATCAAGAACTCAATTCCTTTTACAAAACAAAAAGAAAGAAAAAACCACCTTAGAATATACTTAACCAAGGATGTAAAATATCTCTACAAGGATAACTACAAAACACTGCTGAAAGAAATAGATGACACAAACAGATAAAAATCCATCCCATACTCATGGGTTACAAGAATCAGTATCATGAAAAGGTACATACTTCCCAAAGCAATCTACAGATTCAGTGCAATTCCTTATCAAAATACCAACATCATTTTCCACAGAATTAGGAAAAAAATCATAAAATTCATATGGAGCCAAAAAAGAACCCAAATAGCCAAGGCAATTCTAACCAAAAAGAACAAATCTAGAGGCATCACATTACCTGATTTCAAATTATACTACAAGACTATAGTATCAAAACAGCATGGTACTTGTATAAAAGCAGATGCATAGACTAATGGAAGAGAATAGAGAAGCCAGAAATAAAGCCAAATACTTACAAACAACTGATCTACAGGCATACGAAAACATAAATTGGGGAAAGGACATCTTGTTTAATAAATGGTGCTGGGGAAACTGACTAGCCACATGTGGAAGAATGATATTGGATCCCCATCTCTCCCCATATACAAAAATGAACTTAAGATGAATTAAAGACTTAAATCTAACACCTGAAACCATAAAAATGCTAGAAGAAAACCTAGGAAAAACTCTTCTATATGTTGGCCTAGGCAAAGAATTTATGACTAAGACCTCAAAAGAAAATGTAACAAAAACAAAAATAAATAAATGGAACTTAATTAAACTGAAGAGCTTCTTCTTCATAGCAAAAGAAATAAATCATCATAGTAAACAGAAAACTCCCAGAATGGGATGAAATATTTGCAAACTATGCATCCACAAAAGACTAATATTTAGAATCTACAAGGCATATAAACAAATCAACAAGAAAAAAAACAAATAATCCCATCAAAAAGTGGGCAAATTACATGAATTGACACTTCTCAAAAGAACAAACAGCAAATAAACATGAAAAAGATGCTCCACATCATTAATCCTCAGGGAAATGCAAATTAAAACCACATTGAGATACAACCTTATCCTAGCCAGAATGGCCATTACTAAAAAGCCAAAACAAAATAGTTGTTGATGGGGATGTGCTGCAAAAGGGAACACTTAATACACCTCTGGTGGAAATGTAAATTAATACAACTTCTAGGGAAAATAGTATGAAGATTTGTCAAAGAACTAAAAGTAGATCTACCATTTGATCCAGCAATCCCACTACAGGTATCTACCCAAAGGAAAAGAAGTCATTATATCAAAAAGATACTTGCATACAAATGTTCATTACAGCACAATTCACAGTTGCAAAGATATGGAAGCAACCTAAGTGCCCATTAACCAATGAGTGGATAAAGAAAAGTGGTATATATACACCACGAAATACTACTCAGGCATAAAAAAGAATGAAATAATGTCTTTTGCAGTAACTTGGATGGAGCTGGAGGCCCTTATTGAAGGAACTCAGGAATAGAAAACCAAATGCCATATATTCTCCCTTATAAATAGGAGCTAAGCTATGGGTATGCAAAGACATGCAGAGTGGTATAATGGACATTGGAGACTCAGAAGTGGGGAGGGTTGGAGACGGATGAGTGATACCAAACTATATATTGGGTCCAGTGTATACTACTCAGGTGGTGGGTGCACTAAAATCTCAGAAATCACCACTATACAATTCATCCATGTAACCAAAAACTATACTTCAAAAGCTATTGGAATTTTAGAAATTAAAATTTAAAAAATAAATCTTCCTAAATCAAATAGAAAAATCAACAAATTGCCATGATTTACTCATGCTAAAGAAGAAAAAATAATTAGAGGATCTGCAGTCTTCTACTTGGAGAAGAAGACAGGTTTCTCTGAATGCTATGAAGAGGACTCATCTCTACTTTCAAGGACCAACTCAAGTCCTACAATCATGCTTTGCAGACAAAATTCAAAACTCTTTCATGACCTTTGCTTACTCCTCTATTATAACGATCACTATCCTGGCTCATTTTTCCATTTGTTATACCAGTGGACTGCCTTCTCCCCTAGAGTGCAAGTTCCTTGAGGTTAGGATAAAGTTCTTTTTTTATGATTTGTCCAAGAATCCCTATCATGGGCTTCTTGCCTACTAAGTAGTCAGTAAATGTGTGCTGAATTCAGCTGGAGTGAATTTTACTGGAAATTATCCTGTTGTTGTATTTACTACCAGTAGAAAAGCAAAGGAAAAAGAGTAAAAAATAATAATAACAGGAGAGAAAACAGAGACCAGGGAATAGGAAAGGAGAGGAGAAGACAGGAGAGACAGGAGGAGAGGAAGGAAGTAGAAAGTGAGGAGGAAGGAAAAAGGAAAGAAAGGAAATGGGTCTACTGACATCAAAGGCATAATTACTTCTATATGACATTGTCAGCTAATATTTCTTTCTCTTTTATATATTAGAGTATAAGAGATTAGGCTTATCTCAGGGGGGTGGAGCCAAGATGGCCAAATTGGAACATCTCCAGTCTACAGCTCCAAGTGACAGCGACACAGAAGACGGGTGATTTCTGCATTTCCAACTGAGGTACTGGGTTCATCTCACTGGGGAGTGCCGGACAGTGGGTGCAGGACAGTGGGTGCAGGGCACCGCGCATGAGCCGAAGCAGGGCGAGGCATCACCTCACCTGGGAAGCTCAAGGGGTCAGGGAACTCCCTTTCCTAGTCAAAGAAAGGAGTGACAGATGGCACCTGGAAAATTGGGTCACTCCCACCCTAATACTGTGCTTTTCCAACGGGCTTAACAAACGGCACACTAGAAGATTATATCCTGCACCTGGCTCGGAGGGTCCTACGCCCACGGAGCCTCGCTCATTGCTAGCACAGCAGTCTGAGATCAAACTGCAAGGTGGCAGCGAGGCTGGGGAGGGGCGCCTGCCATTGCCGAGGCTTGAGTAGGTAAACTAAGTGGCCAGGAAGCTCGAACTGGGTGGAGCCCACCACAGCTCAAGGAGGCCTGCCTGCCTCTGTAGACTCCATCTCTGGAGGCAGGGCACAGACAAACAAAAGGCAGCAGTAACCTCTGCAGACTTAAATGTCCCTGTCTGACAGCATTGAAGAGAGTAGTGGCTCTCCCAGGACGCAGCTGGAGATCTGAGAAAGAGCAGACTGCCTCCTCAAGTGGGTCCCTGACCCCCGAGTAGCCTAACTGGGAGGCACCCCTCAGTAGAGGCAGACGGACACTTCACATGGCTGGGTACTCCTCTGAGACAAAACTTCCAGAGGAACAATCAGGCAGCAGCATTTGCGGTTCACCAATATCTGCTGTTCTGCAGCCACCACTGCTGATACCCAGGCAAACAGGGTCTCGAGTGGACCTCCAGCAAACTCCAACAGACCTGCAGCTAAGGGTCCTGGCTGTTAGAAGGAAAACTAACAAACAGAAAGGACATCCACACCAAAAACCCATCTGTACATCACCATCATCAAAGACCAAAGGTAGATAAAAACCACAAAGATGGGGAAAAAACAGAGCAGAAAAACTGGAAACTCTAAAAATCAGAGCGCCTCTCCTCCTCCAAAGGAACACAGCTCCTCACTGGCAACGGAACAAAGCTGGACAGAGAATGACTTTGACAAGTTGAGAGAAGAAAGCTTCAGACGATCAAACTACTCCGCGCTACAGGAGGAAATTCGAATCAATGGCAAAGAAATCAAAAACCTTGAAAAAAAACTAGACGAATGGCTAACTAGAATAATCAATGCAGAGAAGTCCTTAAAGGACCAGATGGAGCTGAAAACCACAGCACGAGAACTAAGTGATGAATGCACAAGCCTCAGTAGCTGATGCGATCAACTGGAAGAAAGGGTATCAGTGATGGAAGACAAAATGAATGAAATGTAGCGAGAAGAGAAGTTTATAGAAAAAAAAATAAAAAGAAATGAACAAAGCTTCCAAGAATTATGGGACTATGTGAAAAGACCAAATCTACATCTGATTGGTGTACCTGAAAGTCATGGGGAGAATGGAACCAAGTTGGAAAACACTCTGCAGAATATTATCCGGGAGAACTTCCCCAATCTAGCAAGGCAGGCCAACATTCAAATTCAGGAAATACAGAGAATTCCACAAAGATACTCCTAGAGAAGAGCAACTCCAAGACACATAATTGTCAGATTCACCAAAGTTGAAATGAAGGAAAAAATATTAAGGGCAGCCAGAGAGAAAGGTCCGGTTACCCAGAAAGGGAAGCCCATCAGACTAACAGCTGATCTCTCGGCAGAAACTCTACAAGTGAGAAGAGAGTGGGGGCCAATATTCAGCATTCTTAAAGAAAAGAATTTTCAACCCAGAATTTCATATCTGGGTAAACTAAGCTTCATAAGGGAAAGGGAAATAAAATACTTTACAGAAAAGGAAATGCTGAGAGATTTTCATCACCACCAGGCCTGCCCTAAAAGAGCTCCTGAAGGAAGCACTGAACATGGAAAGGAACAACTGGTACCAGCCACTGCAAAAACATGCCAAATTGTAAAGACCATCAAGGCTAGGAAGAAACTGCATCAACTAAAGAACAAAATAACCAGCTAACATCATAATGACAGGATCAAATTCACACATAACAATATTAACCTTAAATGTAAATGGTATAAATGCTCCACTTAAAAGACATAGACTGGCAAATTGGATAAAGAGTCAAGACCCATCAGTGTGCTGTATTCAGGAAACCCACCTCACATGCAGAGACACACATAGGCTCAAAATAAAGGGATGGAGGAAGATCTACCAAGCAAATGGAAAACAAAAAAAAGGCAGGGGTTGCAATTCTAGTCTCAGATAAAACAGACTTTAAACCAACAAAGATCAAAAGAGACAAAGAAGGCCATTACATAATGGTAAAAGGATCAATTCAACAAGAAGAACTAACTATCCTAAATATATATGCATCCAATTCAGGAGCACCCAGATTCATAAAGCAAGTCCTGAGTGACCTACAAAGAGACTTGGACTCCCACACAATAATAATGGGAGACTTTAACACCCCACTGTCAACATTAGACAGATCAACGAGACAGAAAGTTAACAAGGATACCCAGGAATTGAACTCAGCTCTGCACCAAGTGGACCTAATAGACATCTACAGAACTCTCCACCCCAAATCAACAGAATATACATTCTTTTCAGCACCACACCACACCTATTCCAAAATTGACCACATAGTTGGAAGTAAAGCACTCCTCAACAAATGTAAAAGAACAGAAATTATAACAAACTGTCTCTCAGACCACAGTGCAATCAAACTAGAACTCAGGATTAAGAAACTCACTCAAAACCACTCTACTACATGGAAACTGAACAACCTGCTCCTGAATGACTACTGGGTACATAACAAAATGAAGGCAGAAATAAAGATGTTCTTTGAAAGCAATGAGAACAAAGACACAACATACCAGAATCTCTGGGACACATTCAAAGCAGTGTGTAGAGGGAAATTTATAGCACTAAATGCCCACAAGAGAAAGCAGGAAAGATCTAAAATTGACACCCTAACATCACAATTAAAAGAACTAGAGAAGCAAGAGTAAACACATTCAAAAGCTAGAGAAGGCAAGAAATAACCAAGATCAGAGCAGAACTGAAGGAAATAGAGACATAAAAAACCCTTCAAAAAATTAGTAAATCCAGGAGCTGGTTTTTTGAAAAGATCAACAAAATTGATAGGCTGCTAGCAAGACTAATAAAGAAGAAAAGGGAGAAGAATCAAATAGACGCAATAAAACATGACAAAGGGGATATCACCACAGATCCCACAGAAATACAAACTACCATCAGAGAATACTATAAACACCTCTACGCAAATAAACTAGAAAATCTAGAAGAAATGGATAAATTCCTTGACACATACACCCTCCCAATACTAAACAAGGAAGAAGTTGAATCTCTGAATAGACCAATAACAGGCTCTGAAATTGAGGCAATAATGAATATCTTACCAACCAAAAAAAGTCCAAGACCAGATGGATTCACAGCTGAATTCTACCAGAGGTACAAGGAGAAGCAGGTACCATTCCTTCTGAAACTATTCCAATCAATAGAAAAAGAGGGAATCCTCCCTAACTCATTTTATGAGGCCAGCATCATCCTGATATCAAAGCCAGGCAGAGACACAACAAAAAAAGAGAATTTTAGACCAATATCCTTGATGAACATTGATGCAAAAATCCTCAATAAAATACTGGCAAACCGAATCCAGCAGCACATCAAAAAGCTTATCCACCACGATCAAGTGGGCTTCATCCCTGGGATGCAAGGCTGGTTTAACATACGCAAATCAATAAACATAATCCAGCATATAAACAGAACCAAAGACAAAAACCACATGATTACCTCAATAGATGCAGAAAAGGCCTTTGACAAAATTAAACAGCCCTTCATGCTAAAAAACTCTCAATAAATTAGGTACTGATGGGACATATCTCAAAATAATAAGAGCTATCTATGACAAACCCACAGCCAATATCATACTGAATGGACAAAAACTGGAAGCGTTCCCTTTGAAAACTGGCACAAGACAGGGATACCCTCTCTCACCACTCCTATTAAACATAGTGTTGGAAGTTCTGGCCAGGGCAATCAGGCAGGAGAAGGAAATAAAGGGCATTAATTAGGAAAAGAGGAAGTCAAATTGTCCCTGTTTGCAGATGACATGATTGTATATCTAGAAAACCCCATTGTCTCAGCCCAAAATCTCCTTAAGCTGATAAGCAACTTCAGCAAAGTCTCAGGATACAAAATCAATGTGCAAAAATCACAAGCATTCTTATATACCAATAACAGACAAACAGAGAGCCAAATCATGAGTGAACTCCCATTCACAATTGCTTCAAAGAGAATAAAATACCTAGGAATCCAACTTACAAGGGATGTGAAGGACCTCTTCAAGGAGAACTACAAACCACTGCTCAACGAAATAAAAGAGGATACAAACAAATGGAAGAACATTCCATGCTCATGGATAGGAAGAATCAATATCGTGAAAATGGCCATACTGCCCAAGGTAATTTATAGATTCAATGCCATCCCCATCAAGCTACCAATGACTCTCTTCACAGAATTGGAAAAAAATTCTTTAAAGTTCATATGGAACCAAAAAAGAGCCCACATTGCCAAGTCAATCCTAAGCCAAAAGAACAAAGCTGGAGGCATCATGCTACCTGACTTCAAACTATACTACAAGGCTACAGTAACCAAAACAGCATGGTACTGGTACCAAACAGAGATATAGACCAATGGAACAGAACAGAGCCCTCAGAAATAATGCCACATATCTACAACTATCTGATCTTTGACAAACCTGACAAGAACAAGCAATGGGGACAGGATTCCCTATTTAATAAATGGTGCTGGGGAAACTGGCTAGCCATATGTAGAAAGCTGAAACTGGATCCCTTCCTTACACCTTATACAAAAATTAATTCAAGATGGATTAAAGACTTACATGTTAGACCTAAAACCATAAAAACCCTGGAAGAAAACCTAGGCATTACCATTCATGACATAGGCATGGGCAAGGACTTCATGTCTAAAACACCAAAAGCAATGGCAACAAAAGACAAAATTGACAAATGGGATCTAATTAAACTAAAGAGCTTCTGCACAGCAAAAGAAACTACCATCGGAGTGAACAGGCAACCTAGAGAATGGGAGAACATTTTTGCAACCTACTCATCTGATAAAGGGCTAATATCCAGAATCTACAATGAACTCAAACAAGTTTACAAGAAAAAAACAAACAACCCCATCAAAAACTGGGTGAAGGATATGAACAGACGCTTTTCAAAAGAAGACATTTAGGCAGCCAAAAAACACTTGAAAAAATGCTCATCATCACTGGCCATCAGAGAAATGCAAATCAAAGCCACAGTGAGATACCATCTCACACCAGTTAGAATGGCAATCATTAAAAAGTCAGGAAACAACAGGTGCTGGAGAGGATGTGGAGAAATAGGAACACTTTTACACTGTTGGTGGGACTGTAAACTAGTTTAAGCATTGTGGAAGTCAGTGCGGCGATTCCTCAGGGATCTAAAACTAGAATTACCTTTCGACCCAGCCATCCCATAAATGGGTAGATACCCAAAGGATTATAAATCATGCTGCTATAAAGACACATGAACACGTATGTTTATTGCGGCACTATTCACAATAGCAAAGACTTGGAACCGACCCAAATGTCCATCAATGATAGACTGGATTAAGAAAATGTGGCACATATACACCATGGAATACTATGCAGCCATAAAAAATGATGAGTTCATGTCCTTTGTAGGGACATGGATGAAGCTGGAAACCATCATTCTCAGCAAACTATCGCAAGGACAAAAAACCAAACACCACATGTTCTCACTCATAGTTGGGAATTGAACAATGAGAACACATGGACAAAGGAAGGGGAACATCACACACTGAGGACTGTTGTGGGGTGGGGGGAGTGGGAAAGGATAGCATTAGGAGATATACCTAATGCTAAATGACGAGTTAACGGGTGCAGCACACAAACATGGCACATGTATATGTATGTAACAAACCTGCACGTTGTGCACATGTACCCTAGAACTTAAAGTATAATAATAATAAAATTTTTAAAAAAGAAATTAGGCTTATCTCATGAAACTGACAAATCAAACAAAACACAGCCTAATTTCACTCTTAATATATTTTATAAAAATCTAACACTTCATTTGAAGAATAAAAGGATAAATATCAAAGTTTAGATTAATTGTAGTATACATTAAAATCATCTACAATTAAACTATTAAAACCATAAAATTTAAATTTTTATAACGTTTCTGTATTATTTCTATGTATCTATTCTTCTGTAGCTTTATATTTTACCTTTACTGCCTTATTAATATTTTTGTCTGATAACATCATGCGGGAACATAGTAGGCCTGGGATTGGGTAGCTTCATTTGACAAGTTACATTGAAAGGGGATGGCTACCACATATCCAGCGAGACACTCTAATTCCTTAGCAGGCTAGATTTAGGCTCCCTCACAGATATCTAGAAACAGTACTTAATTAGTTAGCACATGCCATCCTATTCACTTTGAGAATTCGTGTTTAGGATCCTCTTAGAGTCTTAGAGAAATCAAATCCATATTGTGTTAGCCTCATGCAATGAGAAGAGGAAGAAATAATGGGAAGATGCAGCAAGCAGGCGACTGAAAAATGAAATAAAATGACAGCAAATCAGCTGTTTTGAGGATTTGGGGATTTTAAAACTATCTGCAGTATTGGTTTCAATGAGTGAATTTAATTTGTCTGAAAGGATTTTAGCAAAAAGTTGTGTTTTGATTGCAGCGATGAATAAATTAAAAGTCAATATAAATCAATTATCTCCTAACTTCTCTAATCTCTATGAAATCAAGGAAGTCTTTATGTAGAGACATACAGAAAAAATCATTTGTCACCATTCACAAAAATATTAAGAAAATGGTTGTAACAATTACCTAAATGGCTAGCTTTCTTATTATTGATTCTGCTGTACATTGTTTTTTAAGACTCTAAGAGCACATAATTTCTAACGTCATTTTTTCCCTTATAGAGAATCTGTTGTTTTATTTACTACAAGTAGACTTAACATCTTATAGATGTTAAGAGTTTCGGGATGCCTCTAATCACCCCAGTACCTCCCTGACTAACCAAACTTGGCCTATTCTTCAGTGAGTCATGATGCTGGGGAAGAGCTCCTTGCCCAACCACAACAAACATTCTTCAGTTAACTGCTATTTACTGATCCACTAATGAATGTTTGGGCAAGGACCTTGGTCAGTGCTTTTCAAAGTTCAGTGAACCTAAGAATCACCAGGGGCGCACATTAAATATATAGATTGCTGCCCCCTCATTCTAATTTACTGGGTCTGAAGTGGGGCCTGGGAATTCACATTTTAAATAAGGATACCAAGTAAATCCCATGATAAAGTCACCTGGAG
This sequence comes from Pan troglodytes, assembly GCF_028858775.2. Lineage (NCBI taxonomy): Eukaryota > Metazoa > Chordata > Mammalia > Primates > Hominidae > Pan > Pan troglodytes. The sequence goes on from NC_072402.2 coordinate 71,738,434, forward strand.
ACAAAACTCTGAAAGTGATGCTGACTTGGGAAGCGGAAAATGTTGAGGATCTCTTTAATACAGTGCAAAATGTCTATGAGAAGAATGATGAATTCAAAGGTTTAGTTGGAAGCAGTTGACCTTTGAATCTGGAATAAGCTTCACCGATGAAGTTAAGATGGCCAAAAAAGCAGCAGCAGATGAAAATTGTCATGAGCTCCCCTCCTCAGCCCATTCTACATTTAGCCCTACAGACTAGCAGTACTGCCTTCCCTTTCTCTATCATCCTCCATATTCACATAGAGTCTGGACATATATTGAAGACTGTCATCACATAGATTTATAGTTGGGGACCAGATTTCAATTCATGCTAGATAAGTTGAAAACATTATGGAAAATTGGTCTAGATAAAAAATAATTTGAAAACAAAAAGAAAGCTGAAGACAGAGAAAAAGCCTGAACCTGGAGTGAGGCCAAGATCCTGAACATGCCAGTGAGGAATTAATGGAGAGGGAGGTAGAGAGGTCTTCACTTTGCTGCTGTCAGTTGGACATTCCATCCAACTGCCCCTGAAGTGCATTCCAGTCCACTGAGCATGCTCAGTTCATATGACTGATTTTCACTAAGTATAACAATCAACGAGTTCACCATAAAGCCTTTCCCAACATCAGGACAGTAAAGCAACTACTGAAAACCATTCCTGAATTTGTGATCAATGGACTCAAGTTTAGGGAGAGGAGCACCTTTGGTCTGCAACAATGGTTTGAATCCCAGTCTCTAATTACTTCTTTCCCAAATACTCTGGTCACCAAAGGGACAATATTTGGTGAGATGCAGCCATTTTGTTGGTTAGCAGGAGTTCAGACGCAAGAAAATGTCATAGTGGTAGAATACAGTATCAACTTCAACAGCAAGCCCATCTCTGGAAGCTCCCAGACCATTGTGCCAATCAAGTGGAGGAGGCACTTTCATTTAGAGAGGCTTATGTGAACCTTATATGAGAAACTTGCCAACCTGCCTCTTTGATTTTTTAGCCTTACTATTTCTAATACTTAGGTGCTATCTTTTAGAGACCCTGAAACAGCCAAGACATGACACTTAGTACAGAGGAATCCATAGGTAAGCATCATCAGATCCTGAGAAGTCAAGGCTCTTCCCTGTGTTTTGTTTCTGTGGAATTATAAGTATATATGAGGGCTGGGAGTGGTGCGTCATTGTGGGAGGACTGTACACCTCAAAGGATTTATGAAATGGTATGCTAAATACATAATAAAATCATGCTGATTGTGAAGGACCAATAATAGACTGGAAGCCTAAGAGATGGTTGTGCTTTAAAATTTAGAGTCTACCTGAGGAGAAAGTGGCTACATATCAAAGAAAGGCAGTTTGTTATTTAATTTAAAATACTAGAAGAGTCCTTTGGAAGTATTTCTCCCAATTTCCAGGTATGGCTGCCTTTCTACTTTGCCAAAAAGATTGCCCTAAATGAGTATGTTGTTTGGTGTGGAGGTTAATAAGAAATCTTCATCTCCAAAAGTATTTCTCCTACCAACTTGCCATGCAGCTTGAAATTGCTCAATTCCTTTGACTCAATTTTTTTTCCAGTTTTCTAGAGTGCTTTATTCAAAAACATATATTCCTAGAAAATGCAAGTCAAACACATTTAGGTCATTGTCAGAAAACAGGAAGCCTTCATTAGCATGTGACCAAAAGAGGGAGTTGGCAGGCACAGGAGAATAGGTGGAGTTGAAAAGGGTATGGAAAAAGAAGATGGGAGAGGTATTGAGGGGAGGACCAGTGAAAAATAAACAGCTATGTTGCACCCCTGCCTTCTAATGCTTAAGTCAGGAGTGAGAAATTCACCTCATTGACTCTGAGAGCTAAATCCTGCAAGAGAGAATTTACAAGGCAATGCCCACTTGCCTGGAGGGATACATAGGAATCCAGCATCTTTTATCTTCCCTTTCACATTTGATTCAGGTTTCAAAAATAATAATAACTTAGCATCTGCTAGTTTCATTTATGTCATGGATATGAATAAAACAGTTCCTGCCATCAAAGAGCTAGCAGTCAAGGGAGAGAGAGAGAGAGAGGATAAATGAATGAATGAACTTTCTGTGTTGATTACAAAATAATTAACAGGAGGGCATTTCAGCATATATTTCAATTCATATTTTTCTGTACGTTTTAGAGATGTTTGGGGATATTAACCTCACTCTTGGCATGCTGAACAAGGAAGATATTGTTAACAAGGTAGGGAAAACAGAGAAAAATCTTTTTCCCTTTTTCAGTCTTCTTGTTGCAACATTTCGTATATATTTTTCTTTGTCTCAACTTTCTCATTTTTCTCTGGCTTGTTACATGGCATTAGATTTTTCAGTAAATGCAGTTGTAATGAAAGTCATTGTAATGTTTAAGCAATGGTATTTGGCATTTCAAGAATCACAGCATCTATGTCTAGAAAATAGCAAAAAAAAGTTCCTTTTTATAACTTTATACAGGCAGATGTTGAAAGGTGTATGTCAGACTTACAAACATGTGGATGAGACTGTTTCTTTTATAATTTGAGGGTTGTTACAAAAATCCCAAAAGCTCTTCCCTGCTCATCTATAATGCTATTTCACAGCTAGAAGTTTACCTAAGAATTGAAGGCTTTTCACATTTCAACAACCTTTTATAAAATAAAAGAAATAACTGCCCTTCATAGAACACTTATCTGGGAAGTAAAATGCTAGATATTTTCCGAACAACAGTGTATTGTATAATATTCACTCCTCAGAACAATTTTATCAGGTAGTTATTGCTATTTCCATTTGATAACTGAGAAAAAATTAGGCAGAGAGAAGTTACATGACTTGCTCAACTAAGAACAGCAGGACTATATCCAAAAGCAAGCCCATCTGACTCCAAAAAAAAATGTTCCTAATCATTATTCAGTGTTGTCTCCTTGTGAAGGGCAGTGCCTATACCTTTATCTCTTAATTCAGTGGTTCTCAACCCTGACCATATGTTAGAATCCCTTAGAGAGTTTTGGGAAAATATCAACACCCAGGCCCTACTACCAGGGATTCTGATTGGATCAGTCTGTGAAAAGCTTGGGCATTTTAAGCACCTGGAGGTAATCCAAACATTTAGGTATGGTTGAAAACCATTACATTAATCTCTCAGTAGAAGTCACCTTTCCGAAAGAACACTATTTCTCAAACATTGGGAATCACTTGGAGAATAACCTCCGGATCCCAGAAACATTGAAGGAGAATTTCCAGTAAAGGGATCAGAGAATATATATTTTTAACAAGCACTTCCTAGTTATTTTATGATGAGTCTAATTAAAGAATAATAATAGCCAGCATAACCAAGAGGTTAAGGTGCGAGCTAAAATTCAGACTGTTGGTTTCAAATTGTAGCATCAGTATGTAACACTAACTACATTAAGCTCCCTGGGACTCAATTTCCTCATCTATAAAATGAATATATTTGTGGTACCTAACACAGGGACTTGTGAGCGTTAATAAAATGCTCCAGATAATGAGTCTGGCACAGTTCCAGGAATGTGGTGAGAGCTCCATAAATGTTAGCCTTGCCAAAGAACAAGGCCTGCAGACAGGAGAGTAAGCACATGGAGCAAGAAAAGGACTCGCAGAGATAGTTAGGCAGGCCCAGAAAATACAGGGAAGAAAGCAAAGAAAAATTATGCATTATTCTCAAACTTCCCAAGGACCAGCCCTGAGGAGTAATGCAAAGGATGCTATTTAACAACTTAAGCATGGGTGGAGTGGCTGGAGGTGCATGTTGAAGCTGTTGGAGATTTCAGTACACCAGTCTCTCTTTCATCATCCAAAGGACACATAGCCACCTAAAAGATTTACAATTCCTCACACAGGGCATCGAGTCAAGCCACACAACTGGAGGCCCTGTCTAAAATGTCCACAACTTTCTGTCTGCAGAGGCATGAATGAAACAAGGGCCTGTAAATGTCCCTTAGGATCCAGTTTCATAGCCTAGCAGCCTCTTGGGGAGTTACAGTGTGTTCCCTAGTACCATATCACTCCCTGATAGTAAGGGCAGCAATTAAGCTGACAGGCATTTCCATTCCCCTGAGTGTCCCACAACAGTGATTTTCAAAAGACATGGAATGGCAGGTAGCCTCTCCTGGTCGTCAATTAGATCTTGCCATAGAAATATAGCCAAGTTAAAATAGTTTTTAGAGTTGACTTTGCTCTGTAGCCTTTGACTCCTAAAGATGCATGTTATGTTCAGAAAGCCTCAATTAAAGCCAGGCACGGTGGCTCATGCCTGTAATCCCAGCACTTTGGGAGGCCGAGGCAAGTGGATCACCTGAGGTCAGGAGTTCGAGACCAGCGTAGCCAACATGGCAAAAACCCCGTCTCTACTAAAAATACAAAAATTATTCGGGCATGGTGGCACACACCTGTAATCCTGGCTACTCGGGAGGCTGAGGCAGGAGAATCAGTTGAACCCAGGAGGCAGAGGTTGCAGTGAGCTGAGATCATGCCATTGCACTCCAGCCTGGCCAAAAAGAGCAAAACTCCATCTTAAAAAATAGAAAAAAAAAGAAAGCCTCAATTAAGACATATAATATGAAATCCATTGTGTAGTAAAGATATATTGCTTACTTTAATGGTGTTATTCATTAGGATTTCATTTGATTCCTTTATTTTTGCAAGCCAAATTTCTGTGTATGCCTTTGTATATTCACAGGAAGACATTTACAGTCATCTCACTTCTGTTATTCAGAATACTGACATCTTGGATGATGCAATTGTCCAACGATTGATTTATTATGCTTCTAAGGATATGAGAGACAACAATGTAAGTTTGGTTCATGATGGTGAAAAGGGTCTTTATGTGACCCAACTGCACCCATGTGGACATCAGTAAGCTCTTCTACACTGTTGCCAGGACCACAAATCACTTGTATTTGTTCTTTGTGGTAACTTGGATATCGTTATAATGCCTGATATTTACTCCTTCACAGATGAGGAAACTGAGGCAAAGATAAGAATGATTTTAAAGGTGATTTTATCCAACCTCCTTTTAGATGAGGAAGTTCACCATTAGAGATATGTTTTTTTCAAAGTAACACAGCTGTCTATTGACAACTAGTAACATAACTAGAAACCAATTTTCTTGGCTTCTATATGACTTATTTCTTTATGTACCTACTATCTTAGATTGTCTGATAGACAACATAGCAAAAAAATAATAATTTGTAGAAGTAATTTGAATCCTAGGATGATGTTATTTCTTCCAGAAAGAAGTATTACTTGTTCCTGCCAAGGGCACTAACAATTTATGATTGCTTTCAGGGTTTGAGATTTCTGGGTCACTTCTATAACTTAGAATTCGACTGTCATTCATGAGAGTACCAATTTAACTTTTCATTTGAACACAGCCCTTTGGTGTCTTATCCCAAAAGACAAGAGGTGGAATGACCAGAGTCTCACCACTGGTTGGCCCTGAACTCTGACTATTGCTTCAAAATGCAACAAAACAGTCTCAAATGTAGGGCTTATCTCTCTAGATCAATAATCTTTTTCAGGCCTCAACTCAGTAATTCATTCCAACCTATATTGTGAGTTTGCTGATGGTTTTATGAGTATATATTTTTAATATCTTATCTGGGTCTTTTGTATTTTCCTCAGGAGGGGATTTGATCAAATTTACCTAGCTCACCATCACCAAAATCAGAAATCTTTCCCAATACCACCAATACTGGACATAATTAGGCCAGATTAACATCAAAACCAAAGTTCTCAATTCCTAGCCCATTTCCTTTCACTTTTGCTTTCAGTCTTTCAACCACAGTAATTTGCATCACTTAAACATAAAATGTAAGTCTTGTGTTCATGGTACCAGATCAACCAGCAAGAAAACAGCTACTGACCTCCAAGTTTACTAGAACTCTATTAAAACCAGCGTTTTAAATGCACTCTAATTACCTCTGCTTTCCCAGCTACTAACACCTACCAAGAGTTTCTCACTATGGTTTTGTAACAGCCTGTTCTCCCTTCGTCCCAACGCTAGAGGAGCTTATAAATAGTGTGGCTGTATAGTAGAGAACAGGCTGCTAGAAAACCATGGTGAAAGATTCTTGGTAGGTGTCAGTTGCTGGGAAAGCAGAGGTAACTTGATTGCACTTTTAAAAACTGGTTTTAATAGTGTTCTTGCAGATTTGGGGGTCAGTAGACGTTTTCGCAGACTCCAAAAGAACAGAAGGTGGGAGGAATGGTGAGGGTTCACTAGAAGCCCAAATCTCACCATTACACAGTTGAACCATGTGACCAACCTGCACGTGTACCCCCTGAATCTATAATTTTAAAAATAAATAAATGCATATATAAATATTATGCTGACTAGTTCCCCTCCATAGACTCACTCTGCCCCTTTTCTAGTTGTTATTGTTATTTTTCTTTTCCTCCTCAGATGCTCAGAGAAATCAGAATGCTAGCTGGTGAGGTTTTGGTGTCTCTTGCTGCACATGATTTCAACTCTGTGATGTATGAAGTACAAAGTAACTTCAGGATCTTAGAGCTACCAAATGAATTCGTTGTGCTTGCCCTGGCTGAATTGGCAACCAGCTATGGTATAGCGGGAATATTCTCCAATTTTCCCTGGGAAATGACAACTCCTAATTGTCTAAAAGCTAAATGGGAGCAAACGGTAGAAGAGATAGCATCTCTGCCTTCTTCTGTACCAAGAAATATTGACAGAGGGATGTGGGCAGCTGTTTAAAATGAGCATGGATGATTCTGCTGCCCAGCCACTAGTCCAGACTGCTCTGAATTTGGCCACTCTCCCATCCTCACCTTCCCCTTCATCCAGCTTTGCATTTGCAGAAGCACATTTTCTGTAAGGTGTATTCTATAAACCACTGAACACTTACGTGAAATAAGGATCCTACCATTTATTTCTACACTACTTTATTTAACAGATATTTAGGAATCACCTGTTACATATGTTTACATATACTTTGGGGATACAGGAAAGATCTGGCGGGAGAGATTGACATTAATAAATTAATTATCCAACTAAGCAATTGCTGGCAGCACTGGTGGTATAGTGGTGAGCATAGCTGCCTTCCAAATAAGCGACTGCCACTTAACAAGAGGTACAACAAAATAAGCTAGAACCTTATTTTCAACCAGCCCTTCCTTGATTATCTAACTACAGCCTGGTATTAAGGTGGGGTAGAGATGGCGGAATTATAGAAACATCTTTCTACTACACCTCATCTGCCTCCTCCGTGCAGCCCTGAAATGCTTCTTGTTGATTTGGAGTCACAGAACCCCAAATTTGAGAAGATAAATAACACTTGTCTCCTTTCTTCCCCTCCCTCCAGTGTCCCAGAGTATTCCTTTCATGATGATGACCCTGCTCACCATGCAAACCATGCTCAGGCTGGCCGAGGATGAAAGGATGAAGGGGACTTTCTGTATTGGTGGGTATCCCGATGATTTCTTTTTTGCTTAAAAACCAGGCTGTGAACTGTCTTACAAATTAAGCAAAAGTCTTGTTTTCCCTTTAACTCCAATCTTGTCCTTTTGAATAATAATAGCTGCCACTTATTGAGTGCCTACTACATGGAAAGTCCTCAGCAGGGAGTTATCTCTTTCAATCATCACAGAAATTCTGCAAGATAAGTACTATTTGCCCATTGTATAGAGGAAAAACTGAGGTTCAAGGAAAGTAAAGAATTTTCCCAAAATGGTGACACAGTCAATGAGATATAGAGGTGGGATTCAAACCCAGGTCTGTGGGAACACCCAGTCTACACTCTTCACTGCCCTGTACAACTTCCATTTCGACTGACCTCCATCTCTAATTGGACGACACTTTCTTGGCAATGATTGTCAGCACTTACCAGCTCTTAGCATAGGTTAAATTTTGGCATCTGATTATAATGTAATATTGTAATAATGATAACTAAACAAAGTAATCAAACTACAAGCAATCATAAAATCAAGAAAAATAGGCAAGCAAACTGTGGTCACAAACTCCTCTACCCCAAACTGAAATATGTCACAGAAATCAAGAGCCTACAGAGAAGAACATGCCCTGGAATTCCTAGGAAGCAGTGTTTGCAGTGTACAGGGAAGTTTCTTGGATGAGACTGGAGACCTGGTCTCTTGTCTCTGCTCAGCCACTGAGCCACCAGGTGACCCTGCCCTTCTCTCAGTCCCAGTTTCAACTCTAAAAACATCAGAATAAGTGATTGCTATGTTCCCTTCCACTTCCAACATAACCTAACACTACTATTTTGTAATTTAAAAGCCCACGCTGTCAGGAATGTCTTCTTTACCTAGAAACAAAGGCTCTTCCATTCCATTTTTCCCATTTCTTCTTGTTCTGTCATCAAAGTAATATTTTTATCTGATATATATTGAGAACTTGCTATGTGCGGGGACACTGCCCTGGGTATTTTAAGATTACTATTTCATTTAACTCTCACAGCAACCACATGAGATGGGTAGCATTTTTTCCACCATTTTAAGAGTGAGAACATTGGACTTAGAAAGTTTCAAACAGCTTGCCTTAGGTCACACAGCCAGTACATGGCAGAGCCAAGACTGTCAACTATGACAGTCTGACTCAAGGACCTGTGCAGCTATACTACACTAACCCACTTTCAATACTTTTTACTATTCCTACTCATTATCATAGCTAACACTGTGTTCCTGCAAATAAACTTTGGAGCCTCTAACAGCATTTCTACCTTTAATATTAACAACCAAGAATGTAAAATTAAATAAAACTAGAAATCCTCATGAACATTACTAAGGGAATTCTCTGTGTTATAAAATTATCTAAGTGCCCTTTGGTCTTAAATCACCTTTTTGCCTGACTACCACTAAAGAAAAGGTATCAAATGTAATAGCTATCTATCCATCCAGCCATTCAGCCATCCAGCCATTCATCCATACCTAGTCATTTGATCAATCAGCAAATTAGCAGACATTGTGCTGGCTGCTTCACATACCATGAACCAGCAAGACATCATCCCTTACTTCAGGTTGCTTACAGGTCAGTTAGAAACATACACACACGTACACACATACACACACACATAGCCACACACACATACACCAAGAAATAAACTATTATAAAGTATAGTAAGAGATTCTTAAAGAAATTATAAGGAGTTTGGAGAGACTGTGAATGAGCCAATAAATGGCCGGCTCTACAGCTATAACATGCTCAGGGTCCTTTCCAGGGTATTTTGTGAATGTGAGGAGTCCCTGAAGAATGGACTAATTAATTTTCTTTATCATCTAGGAAAATAAGTGGCACACAAGGGCTGAAGAAAATATTATTATTATTTTATGCATTTCATGCAAATATATATGGATTCGTGGCCCAAATGGTATTTTGGCAGTCCTAAGATTTCTTTTTAATTTTATTGAAGTAAAACATAGACACAGACACAGAAAATCATGCAAATCAGAAGTGTCCATGTTGAAGAGTTATTTCAAAGTGAAGTTGCCCATGTGGCCACCACTTAGGTCAAGAAGTGGGAGATTGTCAGAGCCCAGAAGCCCCCTCATGTTACCTTCAAAGGGTAACCACAATCCTAACTTCAAACACCATTAGCTTTGCCTGTTTGTAAGATTCATCCATGTTGTTCTGTGGAGTTATCGCCCATTTTTATTTCTGTATTCTATTATATGTCTATAGAATGTAATAGAATTCTACCTATTAGCAGCTGTTTATGCTCTATTCTGTTTGGGGCTATTACCAAAACAAAAAGCTAATATGAACGCATTCTTGTACAAACTTTTAGTGCTCATATTTACACACGTCTAATGGCTATATACATAAGACTGGAATAGTTGGGTCAAATGGAATGCATATTCAACTTTGCTAGATAGTGCCAAAGAGTTCTGCAAAGTGCTTGAACCAATTCGCCCTTCTACCAGCAGTGAGAATACCAGCTGCACCTTAGTCTTGTTAATACTTGGCATTGACTATCTTAAATTTTAGACATCCTGGATAGTAGTGGCTCATTATGCTTTTAATTTGCATTTCACTTTTGTGGCTGAGCACTTTCTATATGTGTATTTGATGCAGTCGTAAGATCATCTAAAAACCATTACATATTTACTAATCATCAGCACTCTCTTCTCAAATTATTTTATCGTCTGCCCCATCCTTATATTTTTCTCAGTCTGTGGTTGTGTGTTTTAAATGCAGCCCTTGAGAAATTCAGCAAAGCCATTTACAAATATGTCAACCACTGGAGAGATTTTCCCTACCCCAGACTGGATGCCAACCGACTGTCTGACAAGATCTTCATGCTGTTCCGGTATATAATGGAGAAGTGGGCCCCTTTGGCCTCACCCATGCAGGTGAGTGGGCCTCAGGATGCCTCAAGCTGGATGTCCCTATATGCTGGTTGAAATTTCTCTTCTCTTTGTGACATGATAATTAGGTTCAGTATTTTTGGAAGCCATTGGTTGTATTTTATGAGATTTATCAATTTTTTCTTTTTTCCCACCTATTTCAAATCCCTATTTATTTATTATTTCAGTTAATGTTTATTGAATCCCCATGACATGCCAGACACTATTCCAGATGCCGAGGTTGTAGCAGGAATTAAATAAACCAAAATCCCACACTCATGAAATTGACATTTCAGTATGTGGAAAGAACAATCAATAAGATAAAATGAGTAAAAATCCCAGAAAGTTAGATATTTCACATTTTATATATTAAAACTCATATATGAGCTGAGTCACTAATTAGGAAAAAATAGCAGTCCACAGGTGCTTCTTGTGTCTATGAATATCATGATTAAATAAAATAACATCTAAAGAATATTCTTGGCTGCTTCAAAATACTGCAGTGCCTTGTCCTTATAAAGAATAAATTACAAAGTGCATTCACATGTATCTTGCTTTAAAAGTATATTCCCTTTATCTTGCTTAATTGCTATAGTTTTTCTAAGCAGGCTAAATGGTATCCTATTTAGGTCTCTTCATTGCTTTATTATAAAAGGTTTAACACTTAGCAGCTTTCTCTAGTTTAGTTTCTTTTCAACACTTTAAACTATTAAAGCATTTATTTTTTAACATCCTGAGGTAGTTAAATCGTTAGCAACATGGAACTTTAAAAATATCCTGTAGGGAAGTTTTTTCTTCAAGACACCTGGAAAACAAATTCAATGCATCTGTTTAACGACTACTTTCCTTGCTCCCTGCAGGAAGGGCCAGGCAAGTGAACAGAAGGTACACAAAGTGACAAGGGTGCACAGAGAGGGAAGCACTTAACTGCCCTGGTGAGCTGCGACATTGGAATTGATCCTTGCAGCCCATGAAGCTGCTCACCACAGCGAAGATGCATTCCCTACAGAGGGACTAAAACCTACTGAGGCAGAGGTTGAAAATGGGGAAGCATGAACAGCTGAGTGAGTGTGATGGGAGATGGAGAAGGGAAGAGAGAAAAAAAGATATAAGGCAGAAAGAAATGAAACCAGAAAGATGGCCTTAGTCACATAATGAAAAGCCTTAGCTGCTACATACAAGTTTGGACTTTTTTTTAATAAACAAGAAACCCTTGAAAGGTTTTAAGCAAGGATTTGAGTACTGCAGTAGAAAAATCATTCTAATATCAACATTAACAATAGAGGGGTATGGGGTGGACTAAGATAAAACTACCTGCTAGGAGGCTATAGAAATATTCCAGCTCATAAGTGGTAAAGAGATCAATTAACATAGTGTTCGTGGAACTGATCAGAGGAGTCAGATGCTGAAGAATAGAATGACCAGGACTTGGCATCAATTGGATGCTTATTAGGATGGAGGAACCTGGGATGGTTTCCTAGGTTTCTGACTCAGGTGATCTTGGGATCATCAATTTAAACGAGGAGGAATTACAAATGTGGGACAGTACAAAATGGGTTTGATGTAGACATTTTGATTTGAACACCTATGGTACAGTCAAGTGGAGATATTAGTAGGTTTGAGGATATTCAGGTTTGGAGTTAAAAAGGAAGAGCAAAAATTGGACATACAGATTTGGGTATCATCATTGCATAAGTGACAACCAAATAAGTGGATTTAGATGGAGTTGTTTAAAGAGTATATAGAGTGGGAAAGTGGCTAAAGCAGAGTTCTGGAGGGCATCAATATTAAGGAGAAAGCAAGGGAGAAGAACTCATGATGGAGAATAGGGAATGTGCTAAGAGTGCAGGAGAGTCAAGTAGAATGAGGTCTTAGAAGCTTAGAAAGGAGAAGTTTTCAAGAAGCAAAGATGTAGTCCTGAGTGTTACAGCACTCAAGAAAAATCTTGACAAGTGTCCATTGCTTGGAAATGTGTGGTGGAAGAACCACCCAGCTAATACATAGTATTTAATGAAATAAATGATAGTTGCCATTAGCCACTAAGTTTTGAGATGATTTGTTGTAAAATGTAGCTGATACAAAAAATTTATCAAACATCAGATAGAAAAGGCAGAATATAGAACTCTATAAGAATGATGTCAATTTTTAAGAAATTAAAATTCATGGAAAACATAGGAAATAAGTCAAATAAAAAATATACTAAAATATACCAGTGTTTATCCATGGGTACTATGTGTATTATGTTTTCTTCAACATAACATTTGTGATTTCTACATTTTTATAATCAGAATTTATCACATTTATATTTCATACTCTGGAAGTTGATGATTTTCCGCACTGAATGGCAGCAAGATTCTAGTGGATTGAGAGGTGAATGGGAGGTGAGAGGTAGAGATAACAAATAAAGACCATACCTTGGAAACGCTTTGCTCCAAGGGCAGGAAAGAGAAACAGAGTCAGGTGGGGGTAATAGTTGGGGTCAAAGTGAGGTGGAATCGGTGAAGATTCTTTTTTTTTTTTTTTTTTTTTGAGACGGAGTCTCACTCTGTCGCCCAGGCTGGAGTGCAGTGGCGCCATCTCCACTCACTGCAAGCTCCGCCTCCCAGGTTCAAGTGATTCTCCTGCTTCAGCCTCCCAAGTAGCTGGGATTACAGGCGCCCACCACCATGCCCAGCTAATTTTTGTATTTTTAGTAGAGACGGGGATTTCACCATGTTGGTCAGGCTGGTCTTCATCTCCTAACCTCAGGCGATCCGCCTGCCTCGGCCTCCCAAAGTGCTGAGATTACAGGCGTGAGCCATCCTGCCAGCTTGAAGGTTCTTTAAGATGAGGTAAGTTCTAGATTGCTTAATATACTAAAAGAAAGTGAGTATTAGAGAGAGGTTTAAAAAATAGAAAAGCTCTGTCTCAAAAAAATACAATACAATAAAATAAAATCTAGTATTACAAAAATTAGCCAGGCATGCTGGTGGGCGCATGTAATCCCAGCTACTCAGGAGGCTGAGGCGGGAGAATTGCTTGAATCTGGGAGGCGGAGGTTGCAGTGAGCTGAGATCGTGCCACTGCACTCCAGCCTAGGCAACAAAGCGAGACTCTGTTTCAAAAAAATACAATAAAATAAAAAATAGGAGAGAAGGGCAAGTATTGAAATGAGTATCAGTATAAATACATATGTAAATACAAATATAGCTCTGTCCCATGCAATGATCTTAACCTGAATATTTTTAAAAGATTTTAAAGAATTTAAAGAATTATTTGTTGGCTGAAAGCAGTGAGGAAAGTTTTCAGGAGTACCTAAAGCTCCTGGTGTTCTGAAAACCTATGAAAAACATAAGGAAGTTTCAGAAACGGTATTTGTTTGCTGCCTGTACAGACTTTGAGCATCGTTAAGGACCACGGGCCCACGGTGAGCTTGCTGCTGCATCGGGAAGACTTCCGTGGATACGCCCTGGGCCAGGTGCCCTGGCTCCTGAACCAGTATAAAGACAAAGAGATTGATTTCCATGTCACTCAGGTAAGAGCCATACCCTAAAGGAACTGAATCAGAGAACCAGCATGCAACCCTCCGGGAGGCTTTTAAGTCTCAAAAGACCCTAAGGAGCTTAAACTCCTGTTTGGGCAGCTGACTTTCAATATCTCTTGAGGAATATGAGGTAGGAAAAAGATTGTATCGCTGGATGATGGGAACTTCAGAAAGGGATTAAGAACGTTCATTCTGGGCCTGGCTCAGTGGCTCACAACTGTAATTTCAGCACTTTGGGAGGCCGAGGCGGGTGGATCACTTGAGGTCAGGAGTTTGAGAGACCAGACTGGCCAATAGGATGAAACCCCGTCTCTACTAAAAATGCAAAAATTAGCCGGGCATGGTGGCGCATGCCCATAGCCCCAGCTACTCGGGAGGCTGAGGCAGGAGAATCGCTTGAACCCGAGAGGCGGAGGTTACAGTGAACCGAGATTGCGCCATTGCACTCCCGCCTGGGTGACGGAACAAGACTCCGTCTCAAAAAAAAAAAAAAAAAAAAAAAAGAGGGATATTCATTCATTCATTCATTCCAAGCTGCTGAGGCACTGAACAGGGTGGAAGGGGCCAGAATCATTCAAGAAAACTTGTAACTGCAGGAAGATGAGGAGCTTGTTTTTCTCTCAAAACACAATTATTTGCCTTCCACATCCTGTGCAGCTGCTTCCCCAGCAGCCTCCAACTAACCTGTGGGAGTTTCCACTTTAGAGCCTAAAACAAATACTGACTGCAGCAGTTCTTTATGACATTGGCCTTCCAAGGAGCTTGAGAAGATCCATCTTTATCAATTTACTCCAGCAGGTAAGAAGACCATGCTGTCAACTCCAATTTTTAATTTCAACCGGTTTTCTGTGTTTAACATCTACCACCTGATTTCCACCCCCATTCAGATCTGCAGAGCTCCAGAGCCTCCAGTAAAGGAAAATGAAATGGAAGCTTCAAGCTGTTTTCTCATTCTAGGTAGGACCAGCATCCAGAAGGCTTTTAATAAAAATGTCCCCAAGTGATGATGATGACAATGGTAAAAGGAAGGCAAACTGTCACATTAACTTACTTTCACACACACAAACACACACACTGTTTCTTTAACTCACAGTTTTCTGTGCCTGCCCCTCTCCCCACAAGTTCCCAGGAGGAGCAGGACGGGAAGAATGGCCAATGATGCCAGGGTTCCCACGACTGGGATAGGTCCAGGGAGATAAAATTTTCAGTTCTCAAACCAAGGAAGTCCTTGGAAAACTGGAGTGAGTTGACAATCCTAAAAATAGGAAATTTGTTTTTTTTGTTTTTTTTTTTTTTTTGGTATTTGAGATTATTTGAGTCTGTGTCAAACCAAAGTCACCCTTTTCTCTTCCTGGTCATCTCTTAGTGTCTACACCTCTTTAACCATCAGTCACTCCGTCTCTCTCTCTCTGTCCTTCACTCTATCCTTTTTTATCTTGACCTTACATTATATCACCTGATTAGAAGGCCTGACATGGGATGCACGGGGGGCACCAAAATCCCGGGGTCAGAATACAAAACTATGCTCCCATACAGTCCCTGAGGAGGAGGGACAGCAGCAATCCAATACCTCCTGCACCTCTGCACTCCCCCAAATACTACATCACTTCTACCTCCTTGCATATCTTTCTGTCATGTGTATGCATACCTTTCTACTTCTCTCCTGACTGGCCCCTTTGTCTCTATACTTTCTTCTTCTCCCCGACCCCTGCCTAGCTAACTAATTCACCTTACCCCTGATGCTTTCTAGAATAAACCACTGTCCTCCAACCAGGCCTTTTTTCACCCCTCCTTGCTTCAACAACTGCAGCTCTCACAGCAGAGGAAGCATCACTGCCATCTCTTCCTCCATCTTCACATGGTGTTCTCACTGTGCCCCATGTCTCTTCTCCTTTTCCTGTAAGGACACCAGTCATATTAAATTCAGGCCCACTCTAATAACCTTCTTAACTTCGTTATATCTGCAAAGACCCTCATTTTTAAATAAGGCCACATTCACAGATATGAACAGAAGTGGCCTAGGCACAGCAAGCTCTCTTATGAACCAAACTGCTCAATTAATTCTGTGATACTGAAGAAGCATGGACGTAATAAAATCAAATTACCAACTGAAGAGTGCCTTGGATAATCTTCATGGTGAATTTCCCTCCTCCCATTCACAAGTATTTTACCTAGGATGAAAATGAGTTCTTACAGCTCTAGTGTTTCTTGAACCTGCAGCCCATTCCAATCCTGGAGAGCTGATGGAATTTTTTGATGAACAAGTAAGAAGTAATAATGAAGCCATTCGAGTGGGAATCTTGACTTTGTTAAGATTGGCTGTCAATGCTGATGGTAAGCAAGAGGGTTGAAGCCAACATGGTTTATTTCATGCCAAGAGGCAGACTGAAGCCTATGCACTCTCTAATCCTATCCTACATCTTTTGGATGCTTATATAACATCACGTGCAAATGAAATTCTGTCTTGTTAATCTTCCACAATCTACAATTCCTTTCAACAGGCATCTTTAGTTACTTCTCTTCTTTCGTAACATTTATGGATGCACCCAGTTGAGAAGAATGGGTAGAATTTTTGAGAATTAAAGTTCGAATTTAGAAGCTCTTGTAGGTTGATTAAATGGTCCAATATCAAGGGGTGGGTGGGAGGGAGTGCACAATTCTCTAGAGATTGATACGTTTACAAAAAAGCAGAATTTAACGAATTGCCATATTTTATTCCAGAAAGTACATATTTTCATAACACTGAATGCATCTTACAATTGAATGAATCTTTAATTATAATTAGCCACTATTTTTTGGTGCAATATGAAATAATGGTGCATGATAAAATTGGTGATATCTTAGACTTGCTAAAATACAAAAATTCATTTTTGCATAGTATGGTATAGTTTTTTAACATTCAGTTAGCACTTTGATTTACTGAAGAATCAGCAGATGAATATGAAGCAGTCTCACAATATTTAGATCTGATCCACCAGGAATGATATATTGAAACCACTATGGAACCTAACATTTTAAACAAAATGAAACAAATGTAATAAGAAGCAAAGAAAGCATTGGACATCATTAAAGATTTGGAAACAAAGAGGATGGGAGGGCATTGAAAAACAAATAGGTTGTTAAAAACAAGAGATTTCACAATTATGTGCCATAATTCTAATAGCTTTTCATCAATCCTAGAACATACTGTACTTCTATTGAGTCAGGCCTCTCAATTTCTCCCTCTGTCTTTCAGAGCCCAGGTTGAGGGATCACATCATTTCAATAGAAAGAACAGTCAAAATCGTCATGGGTGATCTCAGTACAAAAGTAAGAGAATTAATAGAAACTCTTGTCGATGGTAGCTTTAAGAATGAATGAAATTATTTTGATTCTTTAAGGATCTACTTATGAGACTATTTTATAAAGAACTCTGTGGTCAATTCCATTTTTAAAAGAACTCCATCTTTTCCAAAGAGATAAACTTCATCAAGGTAGAGGCCTAAAGTACACACAGCTAAAGGACGTCTCAGTGAAAAGCAGATTTTTGCTTGTTTAAAATAATTGCAGGAAATCAGTGGATTAACACGAGTAGAATAAGAGCAAAGAGACTGTATCTCACTATGCCAATGCACTTCAAATAGTTTAAAAATTACTTGTTAATTATAAAGATAATGTATCTTCATCCAGGAAATATTAATCCCTAAACCTTGGTCTTAGCATAGACATCCTACTTTCCAACCAGACTCTACCTAGAGCAAGTCATGCACATAGCGGATTGCTCAATATTCCTGTATTTGATTAAAGTGTTCTAAGGTGCAGTGGCTCACGCCTGTAGTCCCAACACTTTGGGAGGCCGAGGTAGGTGGATCATTTGAGGTCAGGATTTCGAGACCAGCCTGGTCAACATGGTGAAACCCCATCTCTACTAAAAATACAAAAATTAGCCAAGTGTGCTGGCTCACACCTGTAATCCCAGCTACTCATGAGGCTGAGGCACAAGAATCACTTGAGCCCGGGAGGTGGAGGTTGCAGTGAGCCCAGACTGCACCACTGTACTCCAGCCTGGGCAACAGAGTAAGACTCTCTCTTTAAAAAAAACGTGTTCTATGTTAGAAGTTATAGAACTTATACTGGGAAAGCAAGAAACATTATCAAATATTATATTTTTGTAAGAATACCACATTTTGTTTGGAATAAAATGCTAGACAGAAGCCAATTAGGAGGAATAAATTCTTTTAAGAAGCTTTGACTGCCAGTGACTACGTTTAAAATAGTAAAAGCTTTGCAATAAAAAGCAATAGAGTGATTATACAAAAAAACCTGGCCTAGTAACTGACAAAAGACAAAACAAGGATTACGAGAAGAGTTTAGGATAGCATAAAGAGCATAGATCTTTGAGGAAGGCCAACTCCCAAGGCAAAAATAGAGAAAAAGTGTACCTCTTCTCTAGGTAGACTACTCAGAGTCTTTAAGCTAATTGTTTTGCCCACCATATAACTGCTTCCCTGTTCAAAATGGGTTTTTTCTTCCCGCTCTCTTTTCAAAGACCTGTTCACTAAGGGATTGGTTCTCATGTTTCTACTCTCCAGAGAAGCAACACAATAAACAAATTAAAACCAAATTATTATATATACTATAACGCAAGTTCATAAAACTTCCCTCTAATTTCTAGGGCCAGATATATTTCAGAATTGACAATTTTTCAGCTTTTAGAAAAACATTACTCTGATAGAAACCCATAATGGAAATCCATGAATATTTCTGCAAGAAAATTAATGCATATCCACACAGCATAGAATAAGATTACAAATAGCTTTAAAACCGTTCAGTTTGGGTTTTGCCACCAAATGAGTTGGCACTAAATTTAAGAAACAAAAATCCAGTTTTCATAGTTGTTTGGACTTTGAAATTGTGAATAAACAGTTGTCTGTTATCTTTCATTGAGTATTTTAAAAGCGAAGCAGTGTTTTAGCCCAAAGTTACCCAACAATTCATAATCTATGGTGATAGACAATATGTCTTTGAGAGCCAAGGAGAAAGATTTTGGCTAAAGAGAGCATTTCTGGTGACTCTTTCATAACCTATCACTCACTTTCTTCTCCCTCTACTTATACAGGTTGAGCATCACTAATCCAAAGGAAGTCTGAAATGCTTCAAAATGCAAAACTTTTTGAGCACCAACATGACACTCAAAGGTCATGCTCAAAGAAAATGCTCATTATAGCATTTCAGAATTTGGATTTTCAGATTAGGAATGCTCAACCAGTAAGTTTAATGGAAACATTTCAAAATCTGAAAAAAATCCAAAATTTGAACATTTCTGATCCCAAGCATTTTGGATAAGGATTATTCAACCTGTATTAACACTATTCAATTTATGTTCCTTTTTCAAAAATTGTTCCCACTTAATTATCCTTAAGATTATAGAATAAAATAAGGTAAATTTCCCTTCTGCAAAACATAGTAAAATGTTGCTATTGCATTGTTCTTACCCTAGGTAAGAAATTCCGTTCTTCTCCTCATCCAAACCATGTGTGAAAAGTCCTATATTGAAGCTCGGGAAGGATGGCCATTGATTGATTATGTCTTCTCCCAGTTTGCAACGTTGAACAGGAATCTGGTATGCAGAGGCTACAGTTTTGAGTGATGCACTATAAAAAGTACAGTTCGCTCAACTATGTTTCTTTTTAAAAAATGATTAGGGTCCTTAATCTGTCACAGGAGTAGAGTAAAAAATAAATAAATAAATTTTAAAAAAATTAAAAATAACTGGAATTCAATTAAATAACTGATTTTGAAGTAATATTTTAATCTTATCACTTTTATTGATAATTTTTACAGCCTCTAGTTTTCTCAGTTCTTTTTTTTTTCTTTTTTTTTTGCTAAAATCACCTCTAACTTATAATAAACACAAGATAGGTTAAATCAGTTTTCCCTAAGTTAACCCAGCCACCAAAAGCTTGGATTGGGGTTGTCTGGAGAGGGGCACAGAGACTGGATTGCTTCCGAGAAAGCAATAGAGATATCAATTCTTGCTGCAACGGTGTCTTAGTTCATTCAGGCTGCTATAGCAAAATACCATGGAACAGTGAAGTAAGTTCTATGAAGTGCATTTCTAAAATAGCACACTTCTGAAATCATAAATAAGTTTATTAGGGTTCTAACCCTTTGCTGTACACAAACAGAAATGTATCTGTTATATGAATGAGAAAAAGCTGTATGCTGATGGAGCATGCTTTTAAAATCCTTTAAAAACACCATATAGAAAGGAAAATAGCATAAAATGATGTTTTATAAACAAAAAATATTTATTTCTCACAGTTCAAGATGCGGGGAAGTCCAAGATTGTCTAATGAGTGCCTGCTTCCTAACAGATGGTGCTTTCTCACTGTGTCCTTACGTAGTGGAAGGGACTAGCTAGCTCTCCAGGGTCTCCTTCATGAGGGCATGAATTCCAAACACTAGGGACTTTCTCTTATGACCTAATCACCTTCCAAAGACCACACCTACTAATACCGTCACCTTGGGCGTTCAGATTTCAACATATGAATTTTGGGAAAACACAAACACTCAGATCACACAATTGAGGTCAGCTTTCTTTTGATAAATAGGCTGAAAAATACATGCTTATGATCTCTGTGATTTTAGCAAATTAGTCACAACTGAAATAACAGTTCACTCCACAAAGAAGCATGCTTTGAAAATTTTGCCCTGAAGAAAATGGCAAAGGTCTGAGAAAGAGAGGGGATATCTGCAGTTGAAGGAGCCTCACAATTTCTGTTTCTCTCTTTTAGCAAGCGTTGTGTTTTCCAACTAATTCCTCCAAGGGGCCCTTTCAAACAGGGATTAGATGTTGAAGGCCAAGATATCTAGGTTCCATGAGCCCCTTAAGTTGAGTGACTACATCCTCTACTCCAGAGTCTAAGAACACACCCAAGGAAAGTCAGAGGGGACCAACCTTAGGAGTCATTAACAAGTCACCTGTTTGATCTTTCTTAAAGGAGAAACCAGTGAAAACTAACTTTCATGAGAATGAAAAGGAAGAGGAATCTGTCCGAGAAACAAGCCTTGAGGTCTTAAAAACCCTGGACCCACTGGTCATTGGAATGCCTCAGGTAAGGGGTCTTTTGTCACCACTTACAGTTACTTTGATCACCTTCTTAAAGCCCAGCCTGTGTAAGAATAAAGACATGAGTTTGTTCTCCATTTGTCATCAGCTTCCTGATGCTCTGACTAGAGGAAGTATATTGCAACGCTGTGTCCAACACATAGTGGTTCTTCAAAAACAGATGTTGAATTAATATAAAGTATCTTACATCTGGACAGTTCATGACAATTTATATATATTATATTAATATACTATTTCTCTTCTTCCTCTAATGCATACAGTAATATTAAGTAGTGGTTTTAAAGCAACCAATGCCAAACTTACCCTATTCCACCTGGGAATGTGTTAAAAGCAGCCATTCTCAGGCCTCACTGGAGACCTGATCATCTGAAACTCAAGGGGAAGAGCCTTGGAATCTGTAGTGCCCGGAAGTACATAGCACAGCCAGAAGACAACCAACTGACCACACCATTTAAGTGGTAGATCAGAGGCTTCATCTAGGATGATATGTGGTTCCTGAGTTAGCTGGGATATTTACTTAAAATGCAGATTTCCAGGTCACATACCAGACCTACTGAATCAGCAAAACTGGACATAGAGACCAAAAGTCTACAATCAACTAAGTTCCAATATTTCTGATACATACTAAAGTTTAAGACCTTCTGATATAGAAGTGAATGATGAAAAAAATAATCTAGGGTCCAACCCTAAAGGGCCTGGAATGCCAAACTTTTACCTTATGGTTGATAAACCAATGAAAATTTTAAGCAAGAGCTAAACATTTAAAATGATAATTGTAGGGAATCAGTAGATTCACACATGAGTAGACTAAGAGCAAAGAGACTGTATAGGAGATCAGATGCAACTTGTAGGAATTACAGCAATGTCATTGCAATAGAAATGAGACATGAAAGGGCAGGAGACATCTTACAATGAAAAAAGGACTGAGTCTGGTGATTAAATATAGATGACAAAGAAGAGAGAAGAGTACAAGTTGACACCAAGGTTTCCATTAGGACAAGAGAGTTTTCTAAGGGACATAAAACATACTAAAGAAACCACAATGTTTCAGACTTCCAGAGCAGGCAGGTCAGAGCCTGAAGCACAGAGGACGGCAGCAGCCCATTCACTATCCTCTCCCAAGCTTCTCAACTGGGGAAGTCACACTCCAATCCTGGAATTTTGGGAAGTACTTGGGGGATTTTTGGTTGTCACATTGACAAGAGGAATATTGGCACTTGGTAAGTGGGGCTCAGGGATGCTAGCATTCCCCTAGTGTCTCGAGCAGTCCCTCACAACAAAGAATTGTCCTGCCCCACATTCCAGCAACGTCCCCATGGAGAAATACTGACCAACACTCACTACAGCTAACACCTGAAAATCAATGTGCTGTGCAGAGGCTTCATTTAATGATCTCATCTTGACTTGGCCCAAAAAGCAAAATAATAACAGGAGAAAAGCTTCTAAATCAGAGAAAAACATGCAGTGAGGAACAGGGAGAAATAATGGAAAAGAATAAGCAATCCTTGCATCATGCCCTGTTTTCCACAGGTGCTATGGCCAAGGATCCTGACTTTTGTGGTACCTGCAGAATACACAGAAGCTCTGGAGCCCCTGTTTAGTATCATCAGAATTCTGATTATGGCAGAGGAGAAGAAGAAGCACAGTGCCAAGGAGTCGACAGCACTTGTCATCTCTACGGGAGCTGGTCTGTACATTCATAAACACAGAAAAGCTTTTCTATTATGAGGGATCCATTTCCAGGAAGGCTACAGTGCTTTGACCTTAAACCCAACCCCAATCTCTAACCCCTGCAGTGATGATGAAAATTGCTTTCTCTTTCTAGTGAAACTTCCTTCACCACAGCAGCTACTGGCCAGACTTCTGGTGAGTGAGTTACTAAGAATCAAAGTAGAACAAATTTAAGCTGATAAGGATAGTTCAGTTCCCAAATAAGTGCTAATATAAATTACATAGATACTCCAAACAAAAAGAAACACTAAAAAGGCATAATAAATTTTCTGCTATACTAGTGACATTCATGAATATTTATTATTGACATGATTACCTTCCCACTCTGAAATACTTGTTGAACTTTACTTATAATTTTAAAGTAAGCATATATTGAATCTCATTCATAAGTACCATTAAACAAATTCCACATCTGTTATTTGGATTTCCCATCTCTCTCTTTGGCCCCATATGGATGATTTACTCAAGCACTGTTTCCTCATGCCTTTATTTAATTAATTGATATATCTAAGTGTTAATTCTTTCCACTTATTTTTGGTTGGTGCTTTCCATGTATTTTTTTCACCTTCATCCTCAGGGAAAAAGAAATGGGAGAAGGGCTATCTAAGTATTAGCTTCATTCTAGAATAAATAAGAATAGACTGTGATGATTTGTTAAAAGATTATCCAATGCAGAAATCAAAGGAATTGGAACAATGGTAAAAAGGGAAAAATAAGTGGGGCTTTTAAACGCCCCTGAAATTGATGAGCTCTTTCTCTTCTATCCTTCAGGTAATATCTATGCCTGCCAGTTTAGGGGAGTTACGTGGGGCTGGTGCAATAGGGCTTTTGAAGATACTGCCTGAGATAATTCACCCAAAATTGGTAGACCTATGGAAAACACGTTTACCTGAGCTTCTGCAGCCTCTGGAAGGTACAAGGGAGTGGGGCCAGGTCTTTACCCAGGGGGCAAGAACATAAAGAAATAATGCACCGTTTCTCTGTGTAAAGCCATTAATGCTCATTTTAGGCAATAAAAATGATGAACTTGATATGCAAGGTAGATAGCTATTTTTTTCTTCTTGACTCCTTATGTTCTGTTTCTTGCCAATATTCATACTACAAGAAGACCTAGTAGGTAACATTCTTAGCAGGAATTTTTACTTTTGCTCTCGTCTTTTTCTTGTATCTAGAGAAATTCTATATTAGCATTGTTCTAAAAAGTTATTAATCATGTTAGAATATCAAAATATGGTCATTTCAGTAGTCATCAAAATTAGCAAAAAGCCTAGATTTTTATGATAGATTGAAGACCTTCTCTCTACCTAGCACTTTAAAGTTGCCAGTGTAGTAAATTTGATCTCAAATAAGCATTATGAGCAAAAAGAAAGCTTAAAATAGAACTCCAGTATCACTGGAGGCCTGGAGGGGAGAATTTGAGTCTTGGGGTGGTTTTGTTTTTTTGCGATTATTACATCAATTTTTGTTTCTAGGAAAGAACATCAGTACCGTTCTATGGGAAACCATGCTGCTTCAGGTAAGGCTGGCTTCTAGAATAATTTTTAATAATGGCATGATAAAATCAGCTGAAGTTACCCATCCTAAATTAAAGGAACTAGATTCCTGAGGATAATAAACAACGTTTTCTTTTCTTTGGAAAAGAATTAGAATGTTAGAAGTGATCACTCAAGGATAATGTTCTTTAAATAGCCATAATTTGAACTACAATCTTAAATCCACTTGATTCAGTTTCAGACAGTTTTGAAGATTTTACTTAGCAATATTTTTCCTGTGTCTTTCTTAAATCTTCTCTAATTTTCAAGTTTTTACTTCTTGCAACTTTATTCTTTTACCAGCCACATAATGAAAAGCAGATGAATATAATTTCCACTTCCATGCCCCTAAACACAACTGTATTTCCTCTTCTATTTGTGGCTTAATGTCTTTTTCCTAATATCCAAAAAACAAAGGGCCACATTTTATCCATTTCCAAAAACGAATTTCCTCTCTCACCCATAAACTTCTTGGAGCTTTACAACTAAACAGTGCCACAGGTGATACCAAATCCCAGAAATAGTTAATTGCAGACAGGCAGTGGACATTGGCTTTACAAAGATGTGACTTCAGAAACTTGCAGGAGGGATGAAGCCCACAGACAGGGAGCTTTTAATATAGAAGGTTTTCGGTTTATAAGGCATCTACCTAGGAATTACCTATGGCTTCTTAGAAGAGTCAATTTTCAATGATTTCTCCACAGTACTCCCTCCGCCTCCTATCTCCCTTCCAGATTCAGAATCTCTGGGGGTGGTACCTGAGAACTGGCATGTTTTAAAGGTTTCCATGAGTGATTCTTATCCAGTATAAGATTTGAAAGTGACTGCTCTACTCTCCTGGTCCTCAATTCTAGGATCCACCTCTCCTCCTATATTTATGGTTCTTTTATGTTCCCTTCCCTCTCCCAAAATTCCTACCAGATTTCCTTCTGCTACCATTTTAAAATAACTGTCTTTACTAGGGAGAAAAATATTTTTTTTTCTAGTGGGAAGTCTTGACAACAGTTCCTTCTCCTCTTCCAATTTTGAATATTTTCTGGTCTTTTTTTTCCAAAACTGTCTGCACATGTCTTCTTCTCTTAAATTTCCGAAACTGTTTAATTTCTTTAAAGAACCCATGAATGAGCTCCTGTTAAGAACAGGCATACACATCCTTTCATTGGTTTTGTTTGGCATTGTGTCCTTTTCTAAGCTTAAAGTTGAAAAAATATAGGAGAGATAATATATATATTGCAATGTGTTTGTCCAAAAGAAAAAAAAACACTTTTCTATGTATTGTTCAAAGAAGAAGGACATAGGTTCAAAGGACTGATTGTGACCCTGTCTCATAGGTATCAGTAAAACCAGGAATCTTTAGTTACTAGAGTTGAAGTTTGCAGAAATGTACCTGTACATCAAAATGTGCCTGTTCTTTAAGACATTTAATTCTTGATTCCAAAAATCTCCATCGTGTTTGGGGTATTTTTTTTTTTTTAGTATGTAATCAGTTAAGTTAGTATCAACAAATGGAGTTTTTCCAAATCTACCGAAACTAGAAAAATGCCAACTTTAAGTTTCAGATTGGATTAGTTTATATTTTAGGTCTTTTAGCAATATTTATTTAAAGGAAGAAAAGGAAGTTGATTTTCCGCATTCTGTGTATCTTATTCTCAGTGCAAATTCAGAACATATCAGAAAATGTTTTTTAGAATAAACTAAGAGGAAAGTTTCGAAGGAATTAGTTATTTTATGGAAAAGGGAATAATACTATTTAAAATATATTTAAACTTTTAAAAGATAAAATAACCAAAAATATGCCAAGAAAGCACATGAAACGGTCATATTCACATCTAACTTCCACTTCCTACAACAGTTGCTCAAAGAATCCTTATGGAAGATCAGTGATGTGGCCTGGACCATTCAGCTGACTCAGGATTTCAAACAGCAAATGGGCAGTTACAGCAATAACTCCACGGAGAAGGTTGGTTTTTCAGCTGAGGGGAAACCTTAGCTTTTACCTATGATCCAAAATGGCTGCTCTAGCTCCCTCTTGTCTGTATTACAATCAAAGGGAGGGAGGAACATTTAAAAAAAAAGAGTTCCCTCTTTTTAAGGCCACTAGCTGAAAGTTGAATATGACCTTCTCTGCACCTCACTTTTGGCCCAAATTTACTCATATGGCCACAGGTATCTGCGAGGAAGACTGAGAGGTAGATAAGATAGATATGTGCCTAACTAATATTCAGAGGTTCTTTCTACAGGAGGAAGAAGAATAGATACTGGAAGGCTAACAGCAGTGCTTAATGTCAGCTTCTGTCCTGGCTTCCATTATGCCAGTCTTGTGAGGCTGGCTATCAAAAAGAATCTACTACAATTTAACAAAAGCTTATAGCTAAAAGAGTACTCAAAAGCCAGTTCTAGGAAAGGGCGCCCAAAGAAATAGGTTTTTATTTCCAGTGACAAAGAGGTATGGCCGTGGATAACAATGATTAAAGGACCCACAGCCATGTGTCAGTTAACAGGACAAATCAGAGCAATAAAGTATTTTTCAAACATTATTCCTTTCCATGTTTTTAAAGTCAGTTCTTCTAGCCCTCTGTCTCTAAATGGCCCCTACCTAAGCTTCCACCTTGTAGCCATCCATTCCAAATGGGGTTTGAAGCCAGTTTCCCCTTATTACTACTAGTGGGGCCTTAGGTAAATTATTTTATCTCTCTGGATTCTCACCATACTCATCAATAAAATAGAAACAATACCCACCTCTGAGGGTTGTAGTATTCTGAGGGTTCAATGAGATAAAGTATATAAAGTCCCTGGTGAAGTGCTTGACATAGGGCGTGTGCGCCATATAAAAGTAGCTTTGATCATGGTCTTTATTATGCTAATACCATTCATAAGTTTATTTTCCTGGAAAAATATTTAAGTTTCTCAGTTCCAGTACTCAGTATTTCTTTCCACAAAGTAATCATTATCAAAATCTTCAACTCACATATGTAATTTTCAAAATTCTCCTCATCGATCGACTCTCTAATTTGGTGCAGAGTACTGATTCTCCAAATGGGTTTACCAAACCTGCCAACACACATTAGGAAAATTTGGCGAGTAATGCTCCATCTTCTTATAACACAAACTAGCTCTGTGCACCTCATATCATGCTATTTATTCAACAGCTTCCAGACCCACAAGATTACTCTAGAATAATGGTGGTACCGGTAGGCAGAGCAATTTCAGTAATTAGCTGCCTAGATGTTCTCAAGCCTTACACCGAACAAGAGTAAAGTAAGAATGTACGAATTCGCTTTTGCTGCATCACAAACTACCCCTAGTGGTTTAAAATAACAGCCACCTATTTAGCTCACAATTTTATACTTTGACACTTTGGGCTGGGCTCAGGTTGGGTAGTCATCTAATCTCAACTAGGCTCACGAGGTATACTTGAGGTTGGCTGGTACATGATGCATTTTTTTTTTTTTTTTGAGATGGAGTCTTGCTCTGTCACCCAGGCTGGAGTGCGGTGGCACGATCTCGGACCACTGCAACCTCTGCCTCCCAGGTTCAAGTGATTCTCCTGCCTCAGCCTCCCGAGTAGCTGGGACTACAGGCACGTGCCACCACACCCGGCTAATTTTTTTTTTTTTTTTTTTGTATTTTTAGTAGAGACGGGGTTTCACCATGTTAGCCAGGATGGTATCGATCTTCTGACCTCATGATCCACCCACCTCAGCCTGCCAAAGTGCTAGGATTACAGGCGTGAGCCATCGCACCCTGCCTATGATGCATCTTAACTAGCACAGCTGATTTCTGTTCTTCTTGTTCTCTCATACTCTAGCAAGCTAGCCCAAGCTAACTCTCAGGGTGATAGCAACAAAGCATGCAAGGACTCTTGAGGTATAGGCTCAGAACTGACCCATTATCATTTTTGCCACATTCTATTGGCCAAAGCAAGTCAAAAAGCCAGCCCAGATTCACATAAATGGGAAAATAGACTCCTTTTTTGATTGAAGGAGCTGCAACACCCCATAGTAAGGAGACATGGACAGAAATAGGATAGAAAAGTTGCTATTTTTGCACTCTACCACATTTTCTCCCAATGCTAGGCTTCTAATTTCTTGAATTCCATGTGAAGCCTTAAAGCAGGGATGTACTATGAACTGGACCAAAATCCACAGAGAAGCAACAGGTCAGCAGGACTGGGAGGCACTAAGACTAACATTTTACACCTAAGTCAAACTTTCCCTTCATGACATCAATTTTTTCCTGCAGCACAAGACTTTCCCAGATTCTTTCCAGTCTTTCCCCCAAGGTGGGCTTAAATAGACTTTAGCAGCTTTGTCCCCAATTCGTATTTACTTCTGTATTGTACACAGTTTTCTCCACTATAATTTCCTTATTATAGGGACTTTGGCCTGAATAAGTGAAAGTGGGGTGATGCAACCTGGTCAGATTCTCACTCTGATTGAGGCCACTGTCACTCTGGGAGTTGAGATAACAGCAACTGCTCCACCTCTTTTTAACTTTATGCCCCCCTCTCATTTCAAGCCAGATTGATAGGCACATTACTCCTGAATGTACTAATTTAACTTGGTCTGTGTCTATTAGAATTTCCTTTCCTCCTGCTCCACAGATTTTCCTATTGTCAGTAATGACCACTCATTAGGAAAAGTCCTGCCAGCTGTGCAGAGTCCTTGACCTGGACCACCAATTAGCCAGTTTTGTCTCTTGTGTGTGACAATATGGGGATTCTAAATAAATGCCAATCTGTTACTATATAGCTAGGAATGATTTGAACCTTATAAAACAAATTAAAGCCATCTTCAAAATAATGGGTTGGGCATGGTGGCTCATACCTGAAATCCCAGCACTTCAGGAGGCTGAAGCAGGCAGATCCCTTGAGGCCAGGAGTTTGAGATCAGCCTCGCCAACATGGTGAAACCCTGTCTCCACTAAAAATACAAAAATTAACCAGACATGGTGGCACACACCTGTAATCCCAGCTACTCAGGAGGCTGAGGCATGAAAATCTCTTGAACCCAGGAGGCAGAGGTTGCAGTGAGCCAAGATCCCACCATTGCACTCCAGCCTGGGCAAACAGGGCGAGACCCCATCTTAAAAAAACAAAACAAAACAAAAAACCCTCTTTTTATTGAGCATGTTCAATGAGCATTTGTTGAGCACATATTAACAATCAGGAACTATACAGTGGAAATAATGAATAAGACCCTCTGCTACAATGAACCCAAATCCTAAGCATGGAGACAAGCAAGAAAATAAAAAATTACAGTGGGGGGTGAAGTATATTTTAGTGGCAGGACACAAGGTAGAGAGGAATATAGGAGGGCACAGATGGAGGGCAGAGCCTGGAGGAAGGAAACACTCTCAAGAAGAGAGAATATTTGAGGTACATGGTTATTAAGTCACCCCAATTTCTTTCCTTCAGATGATTATTTTAACTCTTTCCACTTTTCATCAGAGTCTTGCTTTCCAACCCTTAAAATCCTGTTGCTGATCTTTTGTTTTCCAGAAATTCCTTTGGAAAGCCTTGGGAACCACCTTAGCATGCTGCCAAGATTCAGACTTTGTAAACTCACAGATTAAGGAGTTTCTGACTGCTCCCAACCAACTGGGGGATCAAAGACAGGTGGGACCCCTTGCTCTCAATTTCCTCTTATGATGATAACAACACAACTAATCCTATCCACAAAACCTCTGACAGCTTTTATAATAATGTTCTACTTAATCATAATTATCAATTAATACACTCAGAATAGCCTAACAGAATTTTTCGGAAAAGTTAGGCTTTTCTATTTAAAAATCAATACTTCATTTTTAACCAAGTTTATGAAAATATTGAAAAATGAATTTCAATAATTCTTACCTAACCAGACCTTGGCTTGACTTAGAGCATGATTGTGAGCATCAAAGTAATTGAATTTACAAGCTGAAAGTTACTTATAGACTAATCTAGACTAATCTAGAGAGAATGTAAAGATAACCTAAAGTGCTTCTGCAAAGCTCTACCTACTTCCTACCATAGCCTGTGGCTATAGAGCATATGTAAATGTGGAGGAAGGAGAAGATGTGTATTTTGTTGTTGTTGTCGTTGTTGAGACAGAGTGTCGCTCTGTCACCCGGGGTGGAGTGCAGTGACACGATCTTGGTTCACTGCAAACTCTGCCTCCCAGGTTCAAGTGATTCTCCTGCCTCATTCTCCCGAGTAGCTGGGATTACAGGTGTCTGCTACCATGCCCGGCTAATTTTATATTTTTAGTAGATAGGGTTTCGCCATGTTGGCCAGGCTGGTCTCGAACTCCTGACCTCAGGTGATCCACCCACCTCAGCCTTCCAAAGCGCTGGGATTACAGGTGTGAGCCACCGCACCCCGCTGAAGATGTGTATTTTTAAAACAAACAAATAAACCAACAAAAAATAGTTCCCAAGCTGATAAAGACCACCAGTATAAAAAAAGTATAGTGTGTTATATTTTCTCCTCAGAAATTATGAGATATTTAGGGTTCTTTCTCACACATTAAATGGCCAGAAACCACTAGACTTTACTGAACTTTTGAAACTGCTTTTATATTACTATTATTTCCTTTTTCTTGTCAGATATTATCATTTATTGCTGTTGGCACCATCTCTAATATCATTTTTTCCATCTTAGCTCTGGTATAGGTTAGGAAACAAAGTAAGTTGATTTTAAATATAAGCATATAAGACTCTCATTCAAAGTCTGAGGGTTTCACAAACTTTAAAAAATAAATCATGGCCGGGCACAGTGGCTCACAACTGTAATCCCAGCACTTTGGGAGGCTGAGGCAGGCAGATCACGAGGTCAGGAGTTCGAGACCAGTCTGGCTAACATAGTGAAACCCCGTCTCTACTGAAAATACAAAAAATTAGTCAGGTGTGGTGATGTACACCTGTAATCCCAGCTACTCGGGAGGCTGAGGCAAGAGAATCACGTGAACCCAGGAGGGGAGGTTGCCGTGAGCCGAGATCGCACCATTGCACTCCAGCCTGGGTGACAGTGTGAGACTCCATCTCAAAAAATAAAAAAAATAAAAATTGTGACGTCCAATTGAGCTTCTCAAATACCTTTTTTACTTAACTTTAAGTCCTTGAATATGTCTTACATACTCAAGTCGCTTAATAAATGACCTCTGGATGAATAAAGTGTTAACACGTGACTTTCATAACCCACTGAGCCTACTTGGTTTTCAATCTCCTAAGCATAATGCTTTCAATCATGTGAGGCCAGAGTTCTGATTCTAGCTTCATACTAGAACGATTATTATCTAGACTCTACAAGAATGGTCTAGTCTACGAGTTTTCATGATGGCTCTGGCAGGGTTATGCAACTGAATGACATATAACAGGTTTCAGGAACAAATTGCCATGAAGGAACTCTGGTGAAATCAGCTTTGGACAAGAGAGGTGGGGACAGAGGGAATATATAACCTCAGAGTGTTAAACAAGAACTGCCAACTTTCAGAAATTTAACCTCTTAAGATACAATAAAGTTTCAGGAACAGAATGATTCTTTAAAAGCATCAGTCAATTCAAGCTGAAAAAAAAACCTCCATTAGCTTCCCAGCAATCATAGATTACAAGTCCAAAATCTTGGGGACGGCCTAAAAGGCCCTACTGTAATGAACCCGCCACCTCCTGTTTGACTCATTTTGCACTGCTCTCCTCCCTGACTGCTCACTCAGCCCTCTCAGTGGACTTCGGGAGCTTTGCCCTTACCTTCTCTCTGATTGAAACTCTCCTTTCCAGATAGTCTAATGGCTCACTCCCTCACTCATTTCAAGGCTCTGCTCATTGTCACCTTGTCCGTGAGACCATCTCTGACTATCCTATTTTAATAATGCAAACTTCCCCCAATCCTCACTACCTACTCCTGCTTTACTTATCTTCATAGCACTCATCACCATCTGGCACACTGTATATTTACCTGTTTACTGAATTGATGTGTTTACTTATTTCACTTCCCTGTTGCTTCCCTGTCAGTTCTCCTGGTTGTATACCTCACAAAGATGGGGATTTTGGTATGTTCTGCAAACTACTGTACCCCCAGCACCTAAAGGATACCTGGCACATAATAGGTGCTCAGTAAATATTTGTTGAATAAATAAATGGTTAAACTCAAAATGTCATACCTTTTCTGATTTTAGGGAATAACATCTATTTTAGGATACTGTGCTGAGAACCATTTGGATATTGTTTTAAAAGTTTTTAAAACATTCCAAAATCAGGAAAAGTTTTTCATGAATCAATGTAAGGTAAGAAGAATCATCTCCTTCAAATTCTCAGTATTGCAAGGCCAGACAACCCTGATTTCTTCAGTGAATATCCTTTCTTATATTATACTTACTCCTGTCCCCAGGTTCTTATTCCAGGTCAGAACTGTCCAAGCCCAGTCTTTATAGGATGATTAGCTATATGAAAAGTCTACTTTATTTTCTCTGACCCTAAAGCTGATCTGGAAGATCCTAAATGCACTCTGCATGTGCCTAAGTTTGTCCCTCTACCAACCGTTCAGCCCTCATGAATAGCTCCTCTCATGCATACTCTGCTTTCCCTGAAGGAAAGGGGCCTGATAAGTATATATAATAAACAAAAGCTTCTCCCAGTTACCTCTCTGAAGGCCTGATCATCCCACAGGACCATCCTGGCTGTTTACATTTAAACAGGCGAGAGTATATTCATTTTAGACTTATTCGAATCATCCCAGTCCAGTTTCTTATCCCCTATAGTGGTCCACAGGATTAGGAAAAAAACATGAGAGAAAATAAAACTCCTTCAGTCACATTTTTCATGTCTCCCTTTCCCGGTCTTCAGAGCCTTTTTTCTGGGAAAAAGAGCCTGACCAAGACAGATGTCATGGTCATCTATGGAGCAGTGGCCCTCCATGCTCCCAAGAAGCAACTTCTCTCCAGACTTAATCAAGATATCATATCCCAAGTCCTGTTTCTTCATGGCCAGTGCTCTCAGGTAATGCCCGTTGCATGGCTGCCTCCATTTCTAGGCTGGGGTTCCTAAAACTTGCAGGGGCTCAGTCCCTGGGAAGCTTTTTTCCTTCCCAGACTTGGGTATGTTTTTATCAGCCACGTGAAAACAGACTAATACAGTAAATGTCTCGTGGATTACTATGCAGCCATAAAAAAGAATAAAACGTGTTTTGCAGCAACATGGATGGCTGCATCCTTCAGGCTCAAAGGACACAGGCCAAAAGAAAGATAGGTAGGATCTGGTATGTTTGGGAAATGAGAACATATGGGAACAGAAAAATTTATTTTAAAATAGCATCAGGTAATCTATTTTCTTTCCTAAGGCCCTGAGCGGTTCATGTCCTACCACTGCTGTGATGCAGTGATTGTCCCAGGTCAATTATATCCGTAGTGATCTCACTCTTGTTTGAACTTAAAACAGTTACTCCTGTACTATTTTAGGGCACCTGGCTCATTATTTCCCTGTAATAGTATCAGAAGTGTTAGCCCATGGTAGTTCTTTAACTTTTTATATGATAAGACTTACAAACTACCTTGAACAGTGTCTCACAAATAGTAAGTGTCATATACATATTTTAAGTGAATAAAATATGTCATTCATCAAGCTATTCAGTTCACCTGTGTTGCACTGTTTCCCCCTCCACATTCATCCCAGCCAACCTGACCCTCCTTGATGCTTCTCAAACATACCAAGAATGTTCTACCTTTGGAGCCACCAAACTGAGTTGAAATTTATCTGATCATTCTGTCTTCCATAGCATTTTGTTTGTATCTTTAATAAATTGCCTTATACAATTGTGAATTCACCCATTTTGCTGACAAATACCAGGCTGGCCACCTAAGAATCACACAAGAATCAAGTGTAAAATGTAGCTTCCTAGAGTTGTTTTCTAGGGAAGTTAGTTCAGTAGGTCTTGGGAAAACTCTGGAAATCTGTATGCTTAAAACTTTCGAGTGATTATTTATAGATCAATGTGGGAGGCTTTCATTGATTACGTGCACATCTGCTTCTCCTGTTAGATTGTCAGCACCTTGACGTTAGGGACTCCTTTAGCTTCTCGTCTGCGTCTCCACAAACCACATGTTGATGCATAAGTGCTCTTCACATTTATTCTTATGTACATGTGATAAGAATAGACTCATAAGGACTCATGAAATTGTAGTCATCAGTACATGTTAGTGGAAGGGTATAGGGTACTCATCCTCACACCTTAGTTGCATAAGAATTGCCTGGAGAGCCTGTCAAAAATAGAGATGCCTAATGAATCACAGCCTTCAGAGTTGAATCACTGAATTTGCATTTTCAACATGCTCCTCAAGAGTTGATTCTGATGCCCCCCAAAATCTGAGAAGCAGTGATGAGAATAGAAAACATAATAAAATTTGTTTTATGTTACATTAATTTATAGTCAATCATTAGAGACCAGCCTGAACATAGTGAGACTTCATCTCTACAAGAAACTATTTTTTTTAAGCGTGTAATCTCAGCACTTCATGAGGCCAAAGTTGGAGGACCACTTGAGGCCAGGGGTTTGAAACCAGCCTGGGCAAAGTATCAAGACCTCATCTATAAAAATAAATAAATAAAACAATTGCCCAGGTGGGGTGGTACATACCATTAGTCCCAGTGCACTCTAGCCTGGTTGACAGAGCAAGACCTTGTCTCTAAAAGTAGATAACTAAAAGAGGAAAGAAAATAAGAATGATTAAGATAAAGATTACTATACACTTTCAGGGTACAGTTAGTTCTGCTATAACAAAACATATACACAAGATAATATAGGTAAAAACATAAGGAGGAAATGAGGTTGAGTCATAACACTCAAAAAACTCCATCAGTGATACACTCTTTTTAGTTTAGAAGCCCCTCCTGGACAGATTATTTCTTTTCATAGATCTGAACAAAATTATTTCCCATTGAATTTTTTTTCAACTTTTAGATAGAGGAGGTACACGTGCAGGTTTGTTGCATGGGTGTATTGCACCCAGGTAGTGAGCAAGGTACCCAACAGTTAGTTTTTTTTACCCTTGTCCCCCTCTAATAGTCCACAGTGTCTTGTTCCCATGATTATGTGCTCAATATTAACTCACACTTATTTGGTTTTCTGCCCCTGCATTAATTCTTAGTATTATGTCCTCCAGCTCCATCCTTGTTGCTACAAAAGTCATGGTTTTTATTATTTTTTGTGGCTGCATAGTAATCCATGGTATATTTACTGTATTCGTCCATTTTCACTCTGCTGATAAAGACATACCTGAGACTGGGAAGAAAACAATGTTTAATGGACTTAAAGTTCCACATGGCTGGGGATGCCTCACAGTCACAGCAGAAGGTGAAAGGCATGTCTCATGTGGCAGCAGACAAGAGAAGAGAGCTTGTGCAGGGAAACTCCCCCTTATATAATCATCAGATCTCATGAGACTTATTCACTATCATGAGAACAGCACAGGAAAGACCTGCCCCTGGGATTCAATTACTTCCCACCAAGTCCGTTCCACAACATATGGGAATTCAAGTTGAGATTTGGGTGGGGACACAGCCAAACCATATCTATGTATAAATGTGGGGTGTGTGTGTGTGTGTGTGTGTATATATATAATATATGTATCTCCCACATTGTTTATCCAGTCCTCCATTGTTGATTCCATGTCTTTGCTATTGTGAATAATGCAGCAATGAACATATGAGTGCATGTGTCTTTTTGGTAAAACGATCCATTTTTTTAGTATATTCCCAGTAATGGAATCACTGGATGGAATGGTAGCTCTGTTTTAAGTTCTTTGAGAAATCTCCATCTGCTTTCCACAGTGCCTGAACTAATTTACATTCCCCCCAACAGTGTATAAACATTCCCTTTTCTCCCCAGCCTCACCAGCGTCTGTTTTTGTTTTTTTGTTTTGTTTTGTTTTTTTGCTTTCTTTATAACAGCCATTCTGACCCATATAAGACAATATTTCATTGTGGGTTTGATTTGCATTTCTTTGATGGTTAGTGATGATGAGCATTTTTTCATGTTTGTTGGCCACTTATATGTCCTCTTTTGAGAAGTGTCTGTTCATGTCCTTTGTTCACTTTTTATTGGGGTTGTTTGTTCTTTGCTTGTTGATTTGTTGAAGTTCCTTATAGATTCTGGATATTAGACCTTTGTCAGATGCATAGTTTGAGGATATTTTTTCCATTCTGTAGGTTGTCTGTTTACTCTGTTGGTATTTTCTTTTGCTGTGCAGAAGCTCTTTGGTTTAATTAGATCCCACTTGTCAAATCTTTAATCTACCTTGGGTTAATTTTGATACATAGTGAAAGGGAAAGGTCTAGTTTCATTTATCTGCATATGACTAGCCAGTTATCCCAGCAATATTATTTATTGAATAGGGAGTCCTTTTCCTATTGCTTTTTTGTTGTTGTTGTCAGCCTTGTCAAAGATCATATGCTGTATGGCTTTATTTCTGAGTTTCTGTTCTGTTCTATTGGTTTATGTGTCTGTTTTTGTGCCAGCACCATGCTGTTTTGATTACTATAGCCTTATAGTATAGTTTGAAGTTAGGTAGTATGATACTTCCATCTTAGTATTGCTTTGGCTATTCAGGCTTTTTTTTGTTGTTCCATATGAATTTTATAATAGTTTTTTTCTAATTCTGTGAAGAATGACATTGGTAATTTGATAGGAATACCATTGAATCTGTAAACTGCTTTGGGCAGTATGATCATTCTAACAATATTGATTCTTCCTATCTGTGAGCATGGAATGTTTTTCCATTTATTTGTGTCATCTCTGATTTCTTTCAGCAGTGTTTTGTAGTTCTCATAAAGATCTTTCATGACCTTAGTTAACTGTATCCCTAGGTATTTCATTTTCTTTGTGGCTATTGTAAATGAGATTATGTTCTTGATTTGACTCTCAGCCTGGACATTACTGGTGTATGAAAATGCTACTGATTTTTGTACATTGACTTTGTACCCTGAAACCTTACTGAAATCATTAATCAGTTCCAGCAGGCTTTTGGTGGAGTTTTTAGGGTTTCCTGTGTATTAACTCATTTTGCCAGTGAATAGGAATCTTTTTTTAAAAAATTAAAAATACACAAATGCTACCCAAAAAAATGGCATTTTACCTTGAAACACCTGAAGTCAGTTGTGAAAGTTGGAACTTCCTATGAAATGGTAAAAGGAATGAGGGTTATCTGAAATCTAATGGACTGTTATAATACCAGATTTGGATGGGAAAGGCTCATAACACACAGTAGACTGAGGTAGCTGGTAGATTCATGGGGTGTGTGCACATGCGTGCTTTGAGTATTCCTACGTGGCTCAGTTCAACTGTGCACCTTTCCTCTCACAGAGGAAACTGCACACAAGCAAATGTGAATTCAGCATGTACTAAAAGTATTCTCTGATACAGTATGTCAATCTCATTGGGACAAATCTGCATTTTCAACACAAATGTTATAGCAGAACTCACTGTACTCACAGTTCCAGAGTTAGCTGCCCTTTGACTTTTCATTTTACAGTTTTTCGCTTCTCATTTCCCTAAGAGCCTTTACCCTTTTTCCTTACCAAAGTCTGTTGAGCCTCTTTAAAATGATTGTGAAGGCTGAAAACACAAGACTCGAAGTCTCTACCCTGCCTTCTGCAGCTTACTCATGACTCACCTGGGGGAAAGACTCTGCAAATGTACAAGGTCTCACTTTAAAAATGGAAGAAGTGAATTGCCCCCCTCCCCTTGGCAAGACCCCCCTTGGCAAGGCTCTACCTCCTGCTTTACTATTGTCCTTCAGGTTGATGGGTGGGTCCTTTTGTTGGGTTGGGTATATCTCTCAATGCCACTCATTGAGTATCTAATTTTGCCTTTGATTTTTTTTAGGTTCTGGGCATGTCTGTGATGAACAAGGTAGGAGAGATAGATAGATAGATAGATAGATAGATAGATAGATAGATAGATAGATAGATAATGCCCCCCTGAAGTGTGCCAAGCAAAGATGTCCTTTTGATTTGATTCCAATTGAAAGGTTTCCAACATGTAACAATCCAATTCTGAAGTCAGAATCCGTGACCCTAATCCAGGGCAGAACAAGGAACTATATTCTGGTTCCAGGGTCTTTAGAAGTTGAGCTGTAAACTAAAACAACGGTTTTCAAACTTTGGGTTGTGACCCACCAGTTGACTATGAAATCAATTTAATAGGTCACAACCAGAAAAATTCTTTAGTGAAACAACAGAGTACTTTACATGTAAAAACTATAACTATTATTTCTGTTATATATTAAACATATTTGGGGCATACAGGTACTAGGTGGAATTGTAAACTGTTTCCTACTGTTGTTTATGGTCAAAAAGGTTTGAAAGCCACTGCTCTAGAGGACCTTCATTCTATTGTGGGTGGTAGGGAGGAAAAATGGCATTTGTTTCTCACTTTCCCTGCAACTTAGACCCTAGTCTGGAGTAGAGATGGCAAAGGAAGCAAAGATTCTCACTCCTGTCTGGGAACATATTTCAAAGCTAGGTCACATGTTAATAGACCTGAGTGTGGTGTCTTAGACCTTGACTTGCATTGTAAATGCTTTTGCTTTAGGACATGGATCTGCAAATGAGTTTCACAAGAAGCATCACTGAGATTGGCATTGCTGTCCAAGATGCTGAGGATCAGGGGTTCCAGTTTTCCTACAAGGAGATGCTGATTGTTTACATGCTGGTGAGTGTGCAGAGAGGGAATAAGAAAGGCCCTGAGTATTCCATTACCAAGAGTTCAGGGCTATCTTTTTAAAAAGTGAATAGACTTCACCAGTCCCACATAACAGATCTCTGCCTTGTTTATGACCCAGGGCACCCAATGGTCCGATGAGGTTGCAGCTGCATCTGGTAACTTTCCTGAGCCTTTCTGAAACATTTAATCTCCTTATTTATGTTTCAGGACTTCATTAGAGACGAGCCCCTGGATTCCTTAGCTAGCCCTATTCGGTGGAAAGCCTTAATCGCCATTAGGTATCTCAGGTAGATAATTTTTTGTTGTTTTCATTGAAAAAGTATTTTCCCCCTTATCCTCCTCCTGATCAACTAACATCTGTTAGTGCAGACTTCAGTACACACTCCCAAAACTGAACACAGTTCATTAATGGGAGCTTCAAACTGGGGCCTTTTCTCCTTCCAAAGAGTTATGGATCTGGCTGAGAAATTGGTCATTTGATGACTGACAGAGACTGAAGAGCTACTCAGAGGAATTATATGTATTAATATATGAGGACTAAAATTTCTCTGCAAAAGGAAATTCTTCTTTCTAGATCTTGGCCTCCAGGCAAATTTTAATCTTTCAATTAAAATCTTATGAAAGCCCTAATCACATTCTCGTTGGTTAGCAGCAATAAACCTGAAAAAGAAAATACTTTTTGGCACATTTTAAAAATAATATTTTCACCCTTCAGTAAAAGAAATAGAAGTTAAAACCACAATAAGATAGCATCTCACGCCAATCAGAATGGCTATTACTAAAAACTCAAAGAAAGATGCTGCTAAGGTTGTGGAGAAAAGGAAACACTTATACACTGCAGCTGGCAACGTAAACTAGTTCAGCCACTGTGGAAAGCAGTTTGGGTATCTCTCAAGGAAATTAAAGGAGAGCTACAATTCAACCCAGCAATCCCATTCCTTGATATATACCCAGGGGATAATATAAATAGCTCTACTGTGAAGACATATGCATGCGTATGTTCACTGCAGCACTATTCACAACAGCAAAGACGTGAAATCAACCTAGATGCCCATCCATGGTCGACTGGATAAAGAAAATGTGATACATTACACTATAGAATACTACACAGACATACAAACGAATAAAATCTGTCTTTTGCAGTAACATGAATGGAGCTGGAAGCCATAAACCTAAGCAGATTAATGCAGGAAAACCAAATACCACTAATTTTATAAGTGAGAGCTAAATACTGAGTACACCTGGACACAAATAAGGAAACAATAGACACTGGGGCCTAGTTGTGGGTGGAGGTTGGGAGGAGGGTGAGAATTTAAAAACTATCTATCTGGTTCTATGCTTATTGATTAGATAATCTGTACACCAAATCCTCATGACATGCAATTTACCCATAAAACAAACCCACACATGTACCCTCTGAACCTAAAATAAAAGATGGAAGAATCAAAAAGAAACAGAAATAGAAGTCCTCTGTAAAGATTGGGAAATCACAAAAAATTTTTAAAAAATAATAAAAACCACCCATAGTGCCCCCGTTGCCAGCATTTTGGTCTATTTCCTTGATGTGGTTTGACTTTGGGTCCCCACCCAAATCTCATCTCGAATTGTAATCCCCAAATGTTGAGGGAGAGACCTGTAATCTCCACGTGTCAAAAGCATGGGGTGATTAGATCATGGGAGTGGTTTCCTCCATGCTGTTCTCATGATAGTGAGTGAGTTCTCATGAGATCTGATAGTTTTATAAGTGTTTGGCTGTTCCTCCTTCACATGCTTACTCTCCTCTGCTGCATTGTGAAGAGGTGCCTGCTTTCCCTTTGCCTTTGGCCACAGTTGTAAGTTTCCTGAGGCTTCCTGAGCCATGTGGAACTGTGAGTCAATTAAACCTCTTTCCTTTATAAATTACCTAGTCTCGGATATTTCTTTATAGCTCTGTGAAAATGCGCTAATACATTCCTTTAAGTCTTTATTTCTAGTCCTCCATTTTTATAACAGAGTTGAGATTCTACTCTGCATGTGATTTTTCATCCTGCTTTTTCTAACTTCACCTTACATAGTTCCACATTATCACCAATTCTTCACAAACATCATACTTTTCTTAGTTTTTAGTTTTTGTTAATGTTTAATTGTGGCAAAATAAATAAAACATAAAATTTATAATCAGCCATTTTTAAGTGTACAGTCCAGTATTTTTAAATACATTCATATTGTTGGCTAAAACTACTTGGCTATATTTTTGGGTTCTCTATTCTGTTCCATCAGTCTAAGTGCCTATTTTTATACCAGTGCCATGCTGTTTCAGTAACTATAGTTTTATATAAATCAGGTAATGTAGTGACTCCAGATTTGTTCTTTTTTCTTACTATTGCTTTGGCTATGTGGGCTCTTTTTTTATTCCATATGAATTTTAGTGTTGTTTTTCCTATATCCTATGAAAAATGATGATGGTATTTTAATGAGAATTGCATTGAATATGTATATTGCTTTGAGCAGTATGGGCATTTTCATAACATTGATTCTTCCCTTCCTTGAATCTGAGATGTGTTTCCATTTGTTTGTGTCATCTATGATTTCTTTTAGCAGTGTTTTGTAGTTTTCCTTGTAGAGATCCTTCACTTCCTTGGTTAAGTATATTTCTAGGTATTTAATTTTTTTTCAGCTGTTGTAAAAGGGATTATTGTTGGTATATAGCAGAGCTACTGATTTGTATATATTGATTTTTGTGACCCAAAACTTTGTTTTTTATACCCATTCTAATGGGTGTGAGGTGGTATTTTCTTGTGGTTTTGATTTGCATTATCCTAATGATTAGTGATGTCAAACATCATTTCATATGTTTGTTAGCTGTTTGTGTATCTTTTTTGGAGAAATGTCTACTCAAGTCCTTTCCTCATTTTTAAAATCAAGTTGTTTGGTGTTTCGTTGTTTAATTATAGTATTCTGGACATTAACCTCTTATCAGACATATGATTTGCAAATATTTTCTCCCATTTAATAGGTTGCCTTTTCACTCTGCTGATTATATCCTTTGATGCACAAAAGTTTTTGTTTCATTTTGTTTTTCAACTTTTATTTTAGATTTGGGAGTACATGTGCAGGTTTGTATATTGCATGATGCTGAGATTTAGGGTACAAATGAATCTGTCACCCAGGTAGTGAGCATAGTACCCAATAAGTAGTTTTTTTCACCCTTACTCACCACTCTCACTCCCTCTTTTGTATTCCCGAGATGCACAGAAATTTATAATTTTTAAGTAGTCCATTTGTCTATTTTTACTTTTGTTGCCTGTGTTTCAAGAAATCACTGTCAAATTCAAGATCTTCAAGCTTTTCCCTGTGTTTTCTTCTTAGAGTTTAATAGTTTTAACTCTTACATTTAGATCTTTGATCCATTGTGAGTTGATTTTAGCATATGGTGTAACATAAGGGTCCAACTTAATTCTTTCGCATGTGGATATTCAGTTTTTCCAACAACATTTTTTGTAAAGATTTTCCTCACATCAAAAGCTTGGCCTACAAAAGCAAAAATAAATAAATGGCACTACATCAAACTATGAAGTTTCTGCAGCACAAAGGGAATAGTCAACAAAATGAAAAGGCAACCTATGGATTGGGAAAAAATGTTTGCAAACCATGTATCTGATAAGGAGTTAATATCCAAAATTAAAAAGAATTCATACAACTCAATAGCAAGAAAATATATAACCTGATTTAAAAATGGACAAAGGACCAGAGTAGACATTTCTCAAAAGAAGACATGCAAATGGCTAAAAGGCAAATGAAAAATACTTAATATCACTCATAATTATGGAAATACAAATCAAAACTGCTCTGAGATATTACCTCATACTTGTTAAGATAGCTGTTATCAAAAAGAAACCCTAACACATGTTAGCAAGAATAGAGAGAAAGGGAAACCCTTGTACACTGTTGGTGGGAACGTAAATTGGTGCATCCATTATGGAAAACGGGATGGAGGGTCCAAAAGAAATTAAAAATAGAATTACTATATGACCCAGCAATTTATCTTCTGTGTGTATACCCAAAGGAAATGAAATTACCACCTCGTAAAGATATCTGCACTCCCTGAGAGATGAAAAATTACCTATTGGGGTACAATGTACACTATTTAGGTAACAAGTACACTAAAATCTCAGAATTCACTACTATACAGCTCATCCATGTAACAAAAACCACTTGTACCCCTATGGCTTTTTAAATTAAAAAAATTTTAAGTTATCTGTACCTCCATATTTATTGCAGCATTATTAACAATAGCTCAGATATAGAAACAACCTAGGTGTCTGTCAATGAATGAATGGATAAAGACATTGTGATATTTATACCCACAATGGAATATTATTCAGCCTTTAAAAAGGAGATCATGCCATTTGTTACAACATGAGTGGACCTGTACAACATTATACTATGTAAAATAAGCCAGACACAGAAAAAAATATTGTATAATCTTACTTGTATGTGGAATTTTTTAAAATGTCAGATATACAGAAATGGAGAATAAAAAACAGTGGCTACTGTTTTATTCTCAGTGGTGGGTAGGAAATGGAAGATGTAAGTCAAAAGATATAAAGTAGTAGGTAAGTCTCATGAATAAGTCTAAAGATCTAATAATGTACAACCTAGGAGTATATTTAATAATAGTGTATTGTATTAAGGATTTTGCTAAGTGAGTAGATTATAGCTGCTCCTACTTTTGCTCTTGCCACGGGGCAGAGGTGGGAGTGGACAAGAGAGAAACAGATAACTATGTGAGATGATGGCTAGGTCAATTTGTTTCATTATGGTAACCTTTTACTACGTATATCTTTTTTTATATATACTTTAAGATCTAGGGTACATGTGCACAACATGCAGGTTTGTTACATACATATACATATCCCATGTTGGTGTGCTACACCCATTAACTCGACATCTACATTAGGTATATCTCCTAATGCTATCCCTCCCCCATCCCCCCACCCCATGACGGGCCCTGGTGTGTGATGTTCCCCACCCTGTTTCCAAGTGTTCTCATTGTTCAGTTCCCACCTGTGAGTGAGAACAAGTGGTGTTCGGTTTTTCGGCCTTGCAATAGTTTGCTGAGAATGATGGTTTCCAGCTTCATCCATGTCCCTACAAAGGACATGAACTCATCATTTTTTATGGCTGCATAGTATTCCATGGTGTATATGTGCCACATTTTCTTAATCCAGTCTATCATTGATGGACATTTGGGTTGGTTCCAAGTCTTTGCTATTGTGAATAGTGCCACAATAAACATACGTCTGCATGTGTCTTTATAGCAGCATGATTTATAATTCTTTGGATATATACCCAGTAATGGGATGGCTGGGTCAAATGGTATTTCTAGTTCTAGATCCTTGAGGAATCGCCACACTGTCTTCCACAATGGTTGAACTACTTTACGTCCCACCAACAGTGTAAAAGTGTTCCTATTTCTCCACATCCTCTCCAGCACCTGTTGTTTCCTGACTTTTTAATGATTGCCATTCTAACTGGTGTGGGATGGTATCTCACTGTGGTTTTGATTTGCATTTCTCTGATGGCCAGTGATGATGAGCATTTTTTCATGTGTCTGTTGGCTGCATAAATGTCTTCTTTTGAGAAGTGTCTGTTCATATCCTTTGCCCACTTTTTGATGGGGTTGTTTGATTTTTCCTTGTAAATTTGTTTGAGTTCATTGTAGATTCTGGATATTAGCCCTTTGTCACATAAGTAGATTGCAAAAATT
The DNA here is from genome assembly GCF_028858775.2 of Pan troglodytes. Lineage (NCBI taxonomy): Eukaryota > Metazoa > Chordata > Mammalia > Primates > Hominidae > Pan > Pan troglodytes. The sequence goes on from NC_072402.2 coordinate 71,783,112, forward strand.
TTCTCCCACTTTGTAGGTTGCCTGTTCACTCTGATGGTAGTTTCTTTTGCTGTGCAGAAGCTCTTTAGTTTAACTAGATCCCATTTGTCAAATTTTGCTTTTGTTGCCATTGCTTTTGGTGTTTTAGACATGAAGTCCTTGCCCATGATTGTGTTCTGAATGGTATGGCCTAGGTTTTCTTTAGGGTTTTTATGGTTTTAAGTCTAGCATTTAAGTCTTTCATCCATCTTGAATTAATTTTTGTATAAGGTGTAAGGAAGGGATCCAGTTTCAGCTTTCTACATATGGCTAGCCAGTTTTCCCAACATCATTTATTAAATAAGGAATCCTTTCCCCATTTCTTGTTTTCGCCAGGTTTGTCAAAGATCAGATGGTTCTAAATGTGTGGTATTATTTCTGAGGGCTCTGTTCCATTCCATTGGTCTATATCTCTGTTTTGGCATGAGTACCATGCTGTTTTGGTCACTGTAGCCTTGTAGTATAGTTTAAAGTCAGGTAGCATGATGCCTCCAGCTTTGTTCTTTTGGCTTAGGATTGTCTTGGCAATGCGGGCTCTTTTTTGGTTCCATATGAACTTTAAAGTAGCTTTTTCCCAATTCTATGAAGAAAGTCATGGGTAGCTTGACAGGGATGGCATTGAATCTATAAATTACCTTGGGCAGTATGGCCATTTTCACGATATTGATTCTTCCTATCCATGAGCATGGAATGTTCTTCCATTTGTTTGTGTCCTCTTTTATTTCATTGAGCAGTGGTTTGTAGTTCTCCTTGAAGAGGTCCTTCACATCCCTAGTAAGTTGGATTCCTAGGTATTTTATTCTCTTTGAAGCAATTGTGAATGGGAGTTCACTCATGATTTGGCTCTGTGTTTGTCTGTTATTGGTGTATAAGAATGCTTGTGATTTTTGCACATTGATTTTGTATCCTGAGACTTTGCTGAAGTTGCTTATCAGCTTAAGTAGATTTTGGGCTGAGACAATGGGGTTTTCTAGATATACAATCATGTCATCTGCAAACAGGGACAACTTGACTTCCTCTTTTCCTAATTGAATACCCTTTATTTCTTTCTCCTGCCTGATTGCCCTGACCAGAACTTCCAACACTATGTTGAATAGGAGTGGTGAGAGAGGGCATCCCTGTCTTGTGCCACTTTTCAAAGGGAATGCTTCCAGTTTTTGCTCATTCAGTATGATATTGACTGTGCATTTGTCATAAATAGCTCTTATTATTTTGAGATACATCCCATCAATACCTAGTTTATTGAGAGTTTTTAGCATGAGGGGCTGTTGAATTTTGTCAAAGGCCTTTTCTGCATCTATTGAGATAATCATGTGGTTTTTGTCTTTGGTTCTGTTTATGTGATGGATTATGTTTATTGATATGTGTATGTTGAACCAGCCTTGCATCCCTGGGATGAAGCCCACTTGATCATGGTGGATAAGCTTTTTGATGTGCTGCTGGATTCAGTTTGCCAGTATTTTATTGAGGATTTTTGCATTGATGTTCATCAGGGATATTGGTCTAAAATTCTCTTTTTTTGTTGTGTCTCTGCCAGGCTTTGGTATCAGGATGATGCTGGCCTCATAAAATGAGTTAGAGAGGCTTCCCTCTTTTTCTATTGATTGGAATAGTTTCAGAAGGAATGGTACCGGCTCCTCCTTGTACCTCTGGTAGAATTCAGCTGTGAATCCATCTGGTCCTGGACTTTTTTTGGTTGGTAAGCTATTAATTATTGCTTCAATTTCAGAGCCTCTTATTGGTCTATTCAGGGATTCAACTTCTTCCTGGTTTTGTCTTGGGAGGTTGTGTGTGTTCAGGAATTTATCCATTTCTTCTAGATTTTCTAGTTTATTTGTGTAGAGGTGTTTATAGTATTCTCTGATGGTAGTTTGTATTTCTGTGGGATCAGTGGTGATATCCCCTTTATCATTTTTTATTGTGTCTGTTTGATTCCTCTCTCTTTTCTTCTTTATTAGTCTTGCTAGTGGTCTGTCAATTTTGTTGATCTTTTCAAAAAACCAGCTCCTAGATTCATTGATTTTTTGAAGGGCTTTTTGTGTCTCTATCTCCTTTGGTTCTGCTCTGATCTTAGTTATTTCTTGCCTTCTGCGAGCTTTTGAATGTGTTTGCTCTTGCTTCTCTAGTTCTTTTAATTGTGATGTTTGGGTGTCAATTTTAGATTTTCCTGCTTTCTCTTGTGGGCATTTAGTGCTATAAATTTCCCTCTACACATTGCTTGAAATGTGTCCCAGAGATTCTGGTATGTTGTGTCTTTGTTCTCATTGCTTTCAAAGAACATCTTTATTTCTGCCTTCATTTCGTTATGTACCCAGCAGTCATTCAGGAGCAGGTTTTTCAGTTTCCATGTAGTTGAGCAGTTTTGAGTGAGTTTCTTAATCCTGAATTCTAGTTTGATTGCACTGTGATCTGAGAGACAGTTTGTTATAATTTCTGTTCTTTTACATTTGCTGAGGAGAGCTTTACTTCCAGCTATGTGGTCAATTTTGGAATAAGTGTAACGTGGTGCTTAGAAGAATGTATATTCTGTTGATTTGGGGTGGAGAGTTCTGTAGATGTCTACTAGGTCTGCTTGGTGCAGAGCTGAGTTCAATTCCTGGATATCCTTGTGAACTTTCTGTCTTATTGATCTGTCTAATGTTGACAGTGGGGTGTTAAAGTCTCCCATTATTATTGTGTGGGAGTCTAAGTCTCTTTGTAGGTCACTCAGGACTTGCTTTATGAATCTGGGTGCTCCTGTATTGGGTGCATATATATCTAGGATAGTTAGCTCTTCTTGTTGAATTTATGCCTTTACCATTATGTAATGGCCTTCTTTGTCTCTTTTGATCTTTGTTGGTTTAAAGTCTGTTTTATCGGAGACTAGGATTGCAACCCCTGCCTTTTTTTGTTTTCCATTTGCTTGGTATATCTTCCTTCATCCCTTTATTTTGAGCCTATGTGTGTCTCTGCACGTGAGATGGGTTTCCTGAATACAGCACACTGGTGGGTCTTGACTCTTTATCCAATTTGCCAGTGTGTGTCTTTTAATTGGAGTATTTATCCCATTTACATTTAAGGTTAATATTGTTATGTGTGAATTTGATCCTGTCATTATGATGTTAGCTGGTTATTTTGCTCTTTAGTTGATGCAGTTTCTTCATAGCCTTGATGGTCTTTACAATTTGGCATGTTTTTGCAGTGGCTGGTACTGGTTGTTCCTTACCATGTTTAGTGCTTCCTTCAGGAGCTCTTTTAGGGCAGGCCTGGTGGTGACGAAAATCTCTCAGCATTTGCTTGTCTGGAAAGGATTTTATTTCTCCTTTATTTATGAAGCTTAGTTTGGCTAGATATGAAATTCTGGGTTGAAAATTATTTTCTTTAAAAATGTTGAATATCGGCCCCTACTCTCTTCTGGCTTGTAGAGTTTCTGCGGAGAGATCCGCTGTTAGTCTGATGGGCTTCCCTTTGTGAGTAACCCGACCTTTCTCTCTGGCTGGCCTTAACATTTTTTCCTTCATTTCAACTTTGATGTATCTGACAATTATGTGTCTTGGAGTTGCTCTTCTCAAAGAGTATCTTTGTGGCATTTTCTGTATTTCCTGAATTTGAATGTTGGCCTGCCTTGCTAGATTGGGGAAGTTCTCCTGGATAATATCCTGAAGAGTGTTTTCCAACTTGGTCCCATCACTTTCAGGTACACCAATCAGATGTAGATTTGGTCTTTTCACATAGTCCCATATTTCTTGGAGTCTTTGTTCATTTCTTTCTACTCTTTTTTCTCTAAACTTTTCTTCTCACTTCATTTCATTAATTTGATCTTCAATCACTGATACCCTTTCTTCCAGTTGATCGAATCAGCTACTGAAGCTTGTGCATTCATCATGTAGTTCTTGTGCCATGGTTTTCAGCTCCATCGGGTCATTTAAGGACTCCTCTACACTGGTTATTCTAGTTACCCATTCATCTAATCTTTTTTCAAGATTTTTAGCTTCTTTGCGATGGGTTCGAACTTCCTCCTTTAGCTCGGAGAAGTTTGATCGTCTGAAGCCTTCTTCTCTCAACTCATCAAAGTCATTCTCCGTCCAGCTTTGTTCCATTGCTTGTGAGGAGCTGCATTCCTTTGGAGGGGGAGAGCACTCTGATTTTTAGAATTTTCAGCTTTTCTGCTCCATTTTCTCCCAATCTTTGTGGTTTTATCTGCCTTTGGTCTTTGATGATGGTGATGTACAGATGGGGTTTTGGTGTGGATGTCCTTTCTGTTTGTTAGTTTTCCTTCTAACAGTCAGAACCCTCAGCTGCAGGTCTGTTAGAGTTTGCTGGAGTTCCACTCCAGACCCTGTTTGCCTGGTTATCAGCAGCGGAGGCTGCAGAACAGTGAATATTGCTGAACAGCCAATGTTGCTGCCTCATGGTTCCACTGGAAGCTTCGTCTCAGAGGGGTACCTGATCGTGTGAGGTGTCAGTCTGCCACCACTGGGGGGTGCTTCCCAGTTAGGCTACTAGGGCATCAGGGACCCACTTGAGGAGGCAGTCTGTCCGTCCTCAGATCTTCGTGCCGGGAGAACCACTACTCTCTTCAAGGCTGTCAGACAGGGACATTTAAGTCTGCAGAGGTTTCTGCTGCCTTTTGTTCGGCTATGCCCTGCCACCAGAGGTGGAGTCTGCAGAGGCAGGCAGGCCTCCTTGAGCTGCGGTGGGCTCCACCAAGTTCGAGCTTCTCGGTCGTTTTGTTTACCTACTCAAGCCTCAGCAATGGTGGGCGCCCCTCCCCCAGCCTCACTGCCACCTTGCAGTTCAATCTCAGACTGCTGTGCTAGCAGTGAGCAAGGCTCCGTGGGTGTGGGACCCTCCAAGCCAGGCGCAGGATATAATCTCCTGGTGTGCCATTTGCTAAGACCATGCGAAAAGCACAGTATTAGGGTAGGAGTGACCCAATTTTCCAGGTGCCATCTGTCACCTCTTCCCTTGGCTAGGAAAGGGAATTCTCTGACCCCCTGTGCTTCCCAGGTGAGGTGATGCCTCGCCCTGCTTTGGCTCTCACTCAGTGGGCTGTACCCACTGTCCTGCCCCCACCATGCAACAAGCCCCATTGAGATGTACCTCGTACCTCAGTGGGAAATGCAGAAATCACCTGTCTTCTGCATCACTCACGCTGGGAGCTGTAGACTGGAGCTGTTCCTATTCAGCCATCTTGGAACCGCTTCTACTATGTATATCTTATAACATCACGCTGTATACCTTAAATATACTCAATAAAATTTGTTTTTTAAAAAATTGTCCTTTCCCCATGGAATGGTCTTGGCACCCTTGTCGTAGTTCATTTAATGGTTTACTTATAAGCTCTTTATTCTATTCCATGGGCTTATATGTCTCTTTTTTGCTTTTGTTTTTTGAGACAGGGTCTCACTCTGTCATCCAGGCTGGAGTGCAGTGGCACAATCTCGGCTTACTGCACCTTGACCTCCTGGGCTCAAGTGATTCTCCCTCCTCAGCTTCCCAAGTATCTGGGACCACAGGTGAGCACCACCATGCCCAGCTCATTCTTCTATTTTTATAGAGATATGGTTTTGCCATGTTGTCTAGGCTGGTCTCGAACTCCTGGGCTCAAGCTCTCAGCCCACCTCAGCCTCCCAAAATGCTGGGATTACAGGTTCGCACCACCACACCTGGCCTATATGTCTGTCTTTATGCCAGTTACATACTATTTTGATTACTGTGCTTTTGTAAAAAGTTTTGAAATCAGTAAGTATAAGACCTCCAACTTTGTTCTTCTTCAAAATTGTTTTGGCTATTTGGGGTCTCTAGAGATTTCACATGAATTTTAGGATGAATTTTTCTATTTCTACAAAAAGCACCCTTGGTATTTTGATAGGAATTACATTAAATCTGTACATCTATTCTTAACGATATTAAGATCTAGTCATCTTTACAATATTGTTTAATTCATGAACAAAGGATGTCATTCCATTATTTGTGCCTTCTTTCATTTCTTTCAACAATGTTTAGTGTGTTTCTGTGTTTCCCTTGGTTAAGTTTATTCCTAAGTACTTTATTCTTTTTGATGCTGCTGTAAATGAAATTGTTCATTTTCTTTTCAGTTTGTTCATTTCTTAACAAATCAGTTGTATATAGAAATGCAACAGATTTTGGTAGGTTGATTTTGTATCTCACAACTTTGCTGAATTCATTTATTAGTTCTAACAGTTTTTTGGTAGAGTCATTAGGGCTCCTACATATAAGACTGTGTCATTTCTAAACAGAGATAGTTTTACTTCTCCTTTTCCAATTTAGATACCTTTTTAATTTTTCCTTGCCTAATTGCTCTGGCTAGAACTTCCAGCACTATGCTAAATAGAAGTTGTAAAAATGGTATCCTTGTCTTACTCTTGATCTTACAGGGGATGTTTTCAGTCTTTCACCATTGAATATAATGTTAGCTATAAGCTTTCACATATGTCATTTATTATATTGAGGTAACAAATATATCTTTAATGGCTGCCTAATATCTTATATAAATATGTCTCATCTTACTTAACCAACCTCCTATTTCTATAATATAATTGTTGCCTGTTTTAAAAACTATAAATAATACTTTGATAAACACCTTTGGGCAAAAAAAATTTCTGAACTTTTAAGTATGATAGTTGATAGTTTTATTCAATAAATATTATTAAGTGGCATCTATGTCATATCAGTCAGTGAACTAGGTTGTAAAAGAGCAATGATGAACAAGATATGACCCTCCCCTGACAGAGTTTCAGCCTACTGGGAGAAACAGATGTAAGAAGCACCCACGTAATTTCTCCAAATGTGGTAAGAGGCAAGATAAGAGAAAGCACAGGTTACCATGTTAACAAAAATGAGGGAGGTTTGTAGAAAGCTCAAATAAATCAATCTTGAAGATGAGTTAAGAATTAACCAGGCTCTAAAAGAGTGTTGTCAAGTAGAAATACAATGCAAGTCACATATGTCATTTAAAACTGTATGGTAACCACTTTTAAAAGAGTGAAAAGAAACAATTAAATTAATTTTAATATTATATTTTATTTAATCCAATATATTTAGTATACTATTTCGACATATATTCTTTATTTTAAAATTGGATAATTTATATTATTCTTCATACTAAATCTTCAAAATCCCATGTGTTACACTTACATTGCCTCTTAATCCGGATCAGCCACAACTCATGTTCACGAGCTTATGTGGCTAGAGACAGCACAGCTGTAGAACTTGAAAACTAATCTCTAATGATGGCAAGCAAATCAGTGGTTGTCAAGGGGGAGGAAAAGATAACCTGCAAAGGAGCATAGAAAAAAAATAGAGTATCATAGAAAGATTCTATATTGGTTATATAACCGTCAGTGTTTTCATGAGTGTGAACATCTCTCAAAATTTTTTTAATGGATGCAGCTTACTATACATAAATTATACTTCGATACATTAATTTCTTTTAAAGCAGTGAGCCAGACAATAAAGAAGACTACATAGAGCTTTCCCAGCTGGTACTGAATTTTATTCCTCTCTAAGAGAACCTTATTTCTCTGATGGTGTCATCATTTTTAATTGCTTTGCTAATTTGGTAGCTGACTAATGGTATCTTATTGTCTTAACTTACATTTATTTAAAAGTAAATGGAGTTTTTCATGGGTATTGAACATGTGCATTTTTCGAAGTCATATCTAGACTTTTTCATATCCTCATGAAGTCTATAGTAAACATTTGAAAGAAAGGCAGAAAGGAAGAAACACTCCATTGTCATTTATTCACTTGTGCATTCATAAGAACCTATAGTATATGTGTCACTATTTAGAACATGAAAAGAGACATGAAATTGATAAAAGTCACTGCTGCAGACTTACAATCTAGTTGAAGAGATACATATCTCTCTCTATCATTCTCTCTCTCTCTCTTTCTCACTCTCTCTCTCTCACACACACACACACAAGATGGAGAAAACAAGTAGGTAATGCTGTCACAGATCATATAATAGTGTTAAGGAACACAAAGTGAGTGATGATTTGTTCATCAATCTAATCTAAAGAATGGAGGCGTATTGAGTATGCTCACCAATGCAGTCTGATTCTGTGTTCCCATCTCTCCCTACTCCTGTCACCACCTTTCTCAACATCCCAACATGTCAGAAAATGTGACACGTTAGTTGCCTGGTCAGATGTGATTGGCAGTTCTTGGGAACTCCACTGGGTATGTTCTGATGGTCACTGTAATATCCATTCCTCCACCTGGTTCTCATTTCAGTAAACTGAAACCTCAGCTCTCACTACAAGACCACCTTAACATTCTTGAGGAGAATATTCGGAGGCTGCTGCCCCTTCCACCTCTGGAAAATCTGAAAAGTGAAGGCCAGACAGACAAGGACAAAGAGCACATTCAAGTATGCACTAGTGAGGCCTAAGTAGGATGACAGTCTGCAGTGGGGCCTTACTCTCTCACCCCAGCCTGAGACTCACACACACATATTTGATTTCAGTTTCTCTATGAACGATCCATGGACACCCTAGGAAAACTTCTGAAGACCATGATGTGGGATAATGTGAATGCAGAGGACTGTCAAGAAATGTTTAATGTGAGTGGAGCCTCCACTCAAACTGATTCTCATTCTCCCTAATCTGTTCTTCAATGTCCACTCCAAACTCTACTGCATTTTCCTTACATGAAGACATCCAGCTGGACCCACCCACACCCCACATACAGCCATCTACTTAAAAATTGTTTGTGGGGAGGTGAGCGCCCTGTTACAAAAGAGGCAGAGACAGAAAAAGAGAATATGAAACTAGATGAATATGAAGAATACTAAGGAAAGAACATTTATTCTTTGACCAACAGCTTCTCCGAATGTGGCTTGTTTCACAAAAAGAGTGGGAAAGAGAAAGAGCCTTCCAGATCACCGCGAAAGTGCTGACAAATGATATTGAGGTAAGTAATCCCCTAGAATGAATAGACTTTATTGCTTGTGAACAGCAGGGATCTCTGAGATCTCTGGAATCCAAAACTCCTGCATGATGGATCTTGCATCTCAGAGTGAAGTGCTTTTCGGAACACTTTTGGAGAGAGATCTAACTTCAGAGTGCAGCTCACACGAATTGAGCTATTGGGTTTTCTTTACATGCATGCTTGCTTCTCCACTGCCCTTAAAAATAGGCATCTTTTAGGAGAAAGTGCAAGATCAAATTTCATTCTAAGGACCTGCAGAGAGAAAATAAGAGACTTGAGATCCAGTGTTGGGAACATCCTGGGATATGACCAAGCTACCCCATCACAATAGGATGCCTCCTTTATCCTGCAGGCACCAGGGAACTTTAAAATTGGTTCACTGCTTGGACTCCTGGCTCCTCACTCCTGTGATACCCTGCCCACCATCCGTCAGGCGGCTGCTAGCTCAACTATTGGTCTGTTCTATATAAAAGGTGAGGGAAAGATGGGGAACCCACAAATGAAGAAAAGAAACCCATCTTCTTTTATTCTCAGCTTTTCTCCTTATGCACCTATGTCTCTCTCCTTCCTCCCCTCTCCTCTCTCCTCTTTCCTCATTTTCCTCCTTTTCTCCTCTCCTCTCCCCTCCCCATCTCTCTCTGTCTCTCTCTCTCTCTTTCTCTCTGTTTCTCCTTCCCTCTACAGTTCAGCAATTTCTGTTTTAATACCTTAATTATATCACAGAATCTGTCTCCTAGATCTGAAACAGGTATATCTTTCCTCAGTGGCTCTGTTTTTCTCATTTTTTAAAATAGAGATAATAACACTGAAGCATTATAAAGATCCATTAAAGTAGGTAAAATGTTTTGAGAGTCTCCGATTTAAATCACTAAGCAATTGGGCATATTAGCAATGCTTCCTCTATCACATGGTTTTCTTCAGAGAAAATTGCACTATTATCGTGGTACTAAGTGCCTTTCAAAGCTCTCTAAGAGACAGAACTTTGTGGAAATTTTCAGAGCAGGAGCTCCTCCTGCTCTCCAAGTACATGTGAATAACTGTCAATACCACAAAATATTAGGAATTTTTAAACCTCCGTCTCAGGCTGAAACCAACAATCAGGGCTCCCTGTCCAGGTTAATTGAGTCCGTGTTTCACCAAGGACAGCCCTACGTTGTGTGTGTGCAGTTCTGCAGAGTAGACGCAGCCAGAAACAGTCTAGACTTAATGCCACCTCATGCCTGCCTATGTTCCACACATCATTCTTTAGGTATTCAAAATATTTATTGAGTGCCTTTCCATGTGTCAGGCACTGTTCTAATGCTGGGGACACAGAGATATTACATTTCCAATATTCACATTTTATAAGTGTGTTAAAGCCAAAAGGTAGGATTTGGTTGGGGGAAAGAGATAATCAGTCAGAAGAAAAGAAAAAACTCTTCAGCAGAGTCAAAGTAGGTACAAAAGTCCTTTGGGATATAGGAAGATAATTGATTAAAGATATATGTTTTTACCAAGTCAGGAAGAAAATAGAATTAAGGAAGTGAGAACTAAAGAACCATTCCAGGCTGGATGTGGTGGGTCACCCTGTAATCCCAGCACTTTGGGAGCCCGAAGCATATGGGTCACTTGAGATCAGGAGTTCAAGACCAGCCTGGCCAACATGGTGAAACCCCATTGTCTACCAAAAATACAAAAAATTAGCCAGGAGTGGTGGTGGATGCCTGTAATCCCAGCTACTCGGGAGGCTGAGGCATGAGAATCACTTGAACCTGGAAGGCAGAGGTTGCAGTGAGCCGAGATCACACCTGGGAGACTGTCTCAAAAAAAAAAAACAAAAAACACATTACAGTAGTAACAGAAATATGCCAGTAGGGAACTCATAGGAAGAAAGGAATTTGGATTCTATTATTGTTCTACCTATTTTTCCTTTAGCCCACTTCATTTTCCTAAAATATGAAAAATTCAGGTCCTCAAACACTCTTTGTTAATAGAACGCCCATACTTTATAATTTACATCGACATTTTCGCTGATGGAAGAAACAAGCTTGGTGGAGAGAAAGAACATGTATTACTAAAACACCTACTAGACACAAGTAACAAGTGTGATACTAAATTAAATACCCATCGATACTCATGGACACTTCTCACTTAGTTTTGAAAAGGAGGAGTCTGAAATTAAGAAGTTTTCAGTTACTTGGACCACTGAAAGTAGAGTATCTGGGCTTTGAGCTCAGGGGCATCTGACTTCAAAGTCCACGTGTGTCCCACTGGGCTAGGCTGCCTTCCATAGAATGGTTCATGTGTTAGTTTCCATGATTAATATACATTCAAATAATAAACAGAAAATCTTTATTGGTTAGGTCTGCATTTATAAATTGATATCAACAATCACTTACACAGTTGCTGATGTAAACTTCTCATTACAGTAGTTACTTTTCAGTTTCCCCAATGAGGGAGCTCACTGAAGAATAGAAATCCAAGAGAGATAGCAGCATAGCAGAGTAGTTGGAACCTGGGCATTTGTGTCAGACAGACCAGGGTTGAAATTCAGACTCTCCTATTTTTATTCACCGTGTGCCTTGGGCAATGTCTTCACATCTCTGTTCCCGCTTTCTCATCTGCAAAACCAAGACGAGAACAGGAGAGTCTACCTCAGATAATGTTTATGAGTAATAAATGAGATTGTTGTATGCAGAGTATCTGCATGGTGCCCAGCATGTAGAAACCACTCAGTATGTGTTAGCGCTTATGTTCACCATCTCATCAGACAGCAGCTAATTTAGTGTCATATCAAAATATAGCCAGCCTCTTCAACCCCTATCAGGTCTTTGAACACTTAAACATTTCTCACTTTGTTGATTTTAGGCATTCACTTGGAAGTGGAAAGACTGCAGGGTTTGCAGGAAGGACTGGAAAGTGATGACGTGCAGGTTCAGATCAAGATTTCTTCTAAAATAGCTAAGGTAATAAATATGGAGTGGCCAGGGGATGTAAAGATTCTGGATTGATTTCCAAATGAGTAAGCTACATACTCCCCACTGCAAAGAAGATAGATATTCAAGCTGAATGAGGGACCCGTGGTCCTGTCATTTTCTAACTTAGAGTACACATGCCTAGTCAACACTCATTACTGATCATTTCAGATAGTGGGAAACTTTGTAGAACAAGTGTCCTTTCCCAAAATGTGGGATGCTGTGGGTTGGAGTGGAAGGAACAAGAGCTTTGGAGTTAATCAGATGCACTCTGTGTGCACTGATTGAAGTTCAGTCTCCTCATCCTCAAGAAACAAAAACAAAAGACCATTTTGTGGTTGTTGTGAGGACTGGCCGATCAATTCAATCACTCATTCAGTCATGCATTCATTTACCTTCCTTCTCCTGAGCACCTACCATATGCAAAGCTCTATTCTAGGCACTAAGAAAGCAGAAAATACAATTCCTGTTTCACTGAGCTTGCATCTTAGTAAAGGAAATCCAAAAAATAAGCATAATATCAGATAATGATAACTGAGAAAAATAAAGTCAAGAAAGGGAATAAAGAAGAGGTAAGAGGTGATCCTCTGGAGAAGAACACCCTGAAAGAGATAATCATGGAAATATCTGGAAAAAAGAATTCCAGGCAGAGGGAAAACAGCAAGTGCAAAGCCCCTGAAGTGTAGAAAGAGGGGTTAATGAGATCCAAGAGATAACTGGAGGCTGATCCAAGGGCCTTCTGGGCCTTTTTAAGGAACTTGGTTTTTTTGTTTGTTTGTTTGTTTTATTATATTTTAAGTTCTAGGATACATGTGTACAACGTGCAGGTTTGTTGCATATGTATACATGTGCCATGTTGGTGTGCTGCACCCATTAACTCATCATTTAACATTAGGTATATCTCCTAATGCTATCCCTCCGCACCCCCCTACCCCACAACAGGCCCTGGTGTGTGATGTTCCCCTTCCTGTGTCCATGTGTTCTCATTGTTCAATTCCCACCTATGAGTGAGAACATGCAGTGTTTGGAACTTGTTTTTTGCTCTATTTGAAATCAAAAGCCAATGGAGGGTTCTCAGAAGAGTCAGGCCACCACACATAATTATGCCAATTTTGAAATGCAAAAGGACACCCTCATGTAAGACAACATCATTCATAATGTAGACATTACAGATTTATATTGGTGTTATGGCAATTTTCCACAGGTAGCAGTAAAGGATCCAGCAAAATCAGTACGTTATGACAATACACTCACAGAGAGAAGTGAAATATCTTGAGGATGGGGCTCATATTCCTAGTGTGCAAATGCCTCTTCTACGCTAACAGTGGTTCTGAGAGGAAAAACACAACCAGACTTACATTTCTGAAGGGCCACTCTGGCAGCTATGTGGAGACTTGAATATAGACTGTTAAGAGCAAAATTAGGGAAGTCAGTTTGTAGGAAACTGCAAGACTCCAGCTATCAAATGAGGCAATTAGAAACAAGGAAGGTGGCTGTAGCAGAGACATGAGTAATTGATCAGCAAATGACAGAGAAGCCATTTGAGAGACAGGAAGGGAAAATACGTCAAATGCCTTAAAAGGTGCCCGACACATAATAGGTGCTCAAAAACATGAGTTCCCTTCCTTCCTTTGCTCCTGAATCAACATCCATCCCACTGTGAGACAAAACAGCTAACCATGAAGCTTGGACAACCGGCAAGCATTTGGAGTTACATAGAATGGTAGCCATGGTATAGTCCTTTGATCTAATAACTCAGCAAATGGCTTGGATGTGCAAATATTGAAGGAAAGGAGTTCATATTTTCTCAATATCATCTGGCTACTTAATGCAAAGGGAAGACCATTGTAAATAGGAACGCTCTAGTGTCTACAAACTCATAATCATTACCATCTTGCTTAGTTAAATCCCCAGATAATGATCCTGGAACTCATTCAAACACCAAATTTTCACCTGCTTTCCTACTCCTTTTTCATTAATGCGCACACACAGACATACACACTCAAATTCACACTGCTATCGACCAAGCATTCTGTATAGTTCTTGTACCTAGAGACAACAATTGCAAAGTTTTTCCATTTTATTGACTTTTATGGACTGTTCTTAATATTGAAATATGGAAAAGCAAGAAACAAGGCTCATAATTATCCATACTCCATATGTACACTGTCCACCACCTGAGTATTCAGCATGGTACTTAATACATATTGATAGATTTTCCTGAATTCTCAAGGTTTAGGTATTATGTGGCAGATTCAAGTCATGTTTCTATGATATATGAATGTTTGTAAAAGGACTTTATAATGTACATATTGCTATGTAAACATTCTGCATTATTTTTCCCTATGCTGTATGCTATAACTTTAGGCTTGGAGAGAAAATTGCCTTAGCAGGCTTAGGATTCAACAAATATGAAATGATAAAAAAGGCAACTCCACGGAAAGTTTGCTTAGTAATAAAAGGTCATGTCTATGCCCTGTTCTAGTATTTTCTCTAGTTTCTGTGGCCTCAATCAAAACTGTTGAAAAGTTCAGTGGTTTCTAATACCCAAAACAAACCACAACAGCATGTTGTAAGTATCTAGATATAAAATGGGGTGGTTGATTACACGAATCTTTCTGGGTGCATTTTCAGATTGTCAGTAAATTCATCCCAAATGAAGAAATTCTGATGTTCCTAGAGGAAATGCTGGATGGTCTGGAGAGCCTCAACCCCACTTGTACAAAGGCCTGTGGCATATGGATGATCACTGTCCTGAAGCAGCAGGGAGCTGATCTGGAAGATCAGGTGAACTGATAGCCAGTTTTACAACTGAACAGATTTCTATCACTTCTGAAATGCCAAGTCAGCCACTGCCTCTGTTTGTCCACTGATGGGCAGCATGCAAAGGCTTGCACAACCTCAAGAGGCCTCATTAGAGACCTACGTTGCGTGTTTAACAACAAGGCTCACATTGAGGCCCTGTCTCAATTGCCTCTCTTGTCTTTTAATATAAAAGCTGTTCAAACTGTCTCTCTCTGGCTAGAGGAAGCAGCTCTGAACCGAGGCCATTTGGATGATGGAAAACAGGGTTGTTAGAGATGTAAGGATAAGAGTGACCATGTGGATGACTTTGAGACAACCACCAAGGGCAGGAGTCAAGGGCAGGAGTTTCTAATTTCACTGCTACCCTTCAGGCTTTTCTCCCACACCCCATAGTGTTCATTGTCTGATAAGCAAGGCTGCCACTGGATTGGGGAAAGTCCTCAATTCTTCTTCCCAACTGGAGAGTTAAGCAGAGTGAACAGGATTTAAATTCAGGAAGCTTGGTTAAGAGCTCCAAATGGAAATGCCTCTCTTTTCTCTTCTGAAGTCAAAAATAGAATACAAGTTATTCAAACATTAATAAGAAGGAAAAAATGGGCTGGATGTGGTGGTTCACACCTGTAATCCCAGCACTTTGGGAGGCCAAGGCAGGTGGATCACTTGAGGACAGGAGTTTGAGACCAGCCTGAGCAACATGGAGAAACCTCATCTCTACTGAAAATACAAAACTTAGCTGTGCATGGTGGCAAGCGCCTGTGATTCCAGCTACTTGGGAGGCTGAGGCAGGAGAATCACTTGAACCAGGGAGGCACAGGTTGCAGTGAGCTGAGATTGTGCAACTGCACTCCAGCCTGGGCAATAGAGCAAGGCTCGGTCTCAAAAAAAAAAAAAAAGAAAAAGGAAAAAATCTTTAACTAAATGAAAGCAACTCAAAGAGAGTAAGAGAAAGAAGTTCTTGTCCCTATAGTCCAGTCAACTACCCTCAATTTAAAAACTCTCCAAAGCACAGCTTTTGTGTTAAGGACATTGAAAATTACCTCTGTGCTAATTACTTTTCAATAAGTGTTTTTGAAAACATTTATTGAGCACCTACTATGTGGTAGGCACTGGGATAGACATGAGACAGCCAAAATTGATAAATGTGGAATGCCCATATATTTGTGTGTATAGCATAAAGAGTTGTTCACACAATAGGTAAAGGCTTACAATAGGGACCTAAATCCTCTCCAAGCATCATTGACCTGGAAATCTGTGGTAATCATAAATGGGGGCTATTTATAACTAAGGAATTATAATTCAGAGAAAATATATTTAAAATAAATGTCTAACTTAAATGTCTATCCAAAATAATAGAAATGTCTACTAGAAGCAGAGTTACTTTAACATAGATATATGCCTTTGTCCATGTCAAAAATCCAAATGTATGATATCGTTCCCTACTGCCCACAGATTAACATCCAGATTCCTAAAGGTGGCATCCAGTGCTCTGAGATCTGGGTTCATCTTTTCTATCAAGTCATCTGTCTTTTATTATCTTCATTCTCTCTGCACTCCAACCTGGACCATTCTCCTACACTAGAAATCTCAGCATTTTCTTATGCCCATGTTCCCGTGATTTTTAAAAAATAGATTTTTTAGAGCAGTTTTAGGTTCACAGCAAAATTATGCACGGTTCCCATCTACCCGCTCCCCTCACATACACACAGCCTCCCGACTGTCAATATCTCCCACCAGAGTAGATTTGTTACGATCAGTAAACCTACATTGACACATCGCTATCACCCAAAGTCCACAGTTCCATGGACTGCAGTTCCAGGGTTCACTCCTGGTGTTGTACAGTCTATGGGTTTGACAAATATATAATGACATGTATCCACCAGTATAAGATCATACAGAGTGGTTGCACTGCCCTAAAAATCCTCTGTGCTCCACCTATTCTCATGTCTTTTAACTTTACATCTTTATCTGTGTTCTTCTTTCTGACAAGGATGCCCTTTCCCACCATCTGTCTCCACCTTGCCTTTTGAAATTTCTACAAATGCTTCAAGACCCAAACCAAATGGCCCTCCAATGTGACTCAGTTCCTCCTGGATTCCCCTGTCGGTTGTATGCACCTCATGTATACCATTTGCCATTGACTGCCTTGACTACAGGCCTTTAGGTCTATGATTGATATTCTTTATTGGATCACTCCTTTTGCAAAAAGGGTACATCTTTTTCATCTTTGGTAAATTCCGACAATGGCAAACATAGCACCTGTCATAATACACCCTTTCACAAAATGTTTCCTAAATTTAATTAGGAACAAATAGCCAATTCATGAACAATCCTCCTGAGTGAGAAATAGGCCACATGTGAAATCAATTATTATTTTTAACATTATTTAGAATTCATCAGCTGCCCATCCACGACAGGTACCTATTCTGAGTCATTCACATAGAGGGAAAATGGCAACTTAATGTTTGACTTGGCTTTTTTCTCTTTAGCTATTGGAGATCTTAGGCACAATCTACCATCACATGCCAGTCCTCAGACAAAAAGAAGAAAGTTTTCAGTTCATTCTAGAAGCCATCTCCCAGATAGCCAGCTTTCACATGGATACAGTTGTTGTCAACCTTTTACAGAAGCCTCTGCCTTTTGACGGGTAGATCCTTATTGAACTGATTCCTTCTCCTAGGGAAGGCCACTCTGAAAGGCATTGGGGAGGGATTTATGGTTTGAGAGGAAGACAGCAAACAAAGGTTGAAAATAGCTCATCTGAATAACAATTAAACAATTGGTATTTGAATCACAAGTAATGTTTTTCCAAGTGCTTTTCATATATATAAGATATATATGTATTGCATAATAATATTTTTAACAATATGCCATAGGAATAAGAGAATATTAAAAAGTGAATATTCTCCTCTTTCTGGTGGCCTAGAATGCACCTACATGAGAGGTTCCCATCTTAGTGGACTTTAACAAAGTTCTGTAACCCAAGGCTAGAATGCTGAATTGTTATGTAAAACATCTTTCTTATCCCCAGGCATGGCAGCATGTCCATCTGCCCTTGAAATTGTCATTAGTCATAATGTGATTTTAGAGTGAGTCAGATGGAAAAGCTTACAGCCCAAGGGGTTGTGCCTTATCTACCAATTTCCTGCTTTGCCACCCTAGGGACACAAAGACATTGTGGAAGGCGCTGGCTGAAAAGCCAGCCTCCAGTGGGAAACTCTTGCAAGCCTTAATAGACAAACTGGAGACTGAGTTAGAAGATGACATCGCCAGGGTTGAGGCAATTTCAGTGAGTTGGACAGCCTGAACCCATCACTTGCCTGAGACTGTGCCATCTTTATGATCTATCCCCACCTGGAGCTTGGTGCTGTCACATTAATGACACCTCCTTCTTCTCTCATACCCTAACTTTACTCCAGTTTATAGTTATGCCTGTACTTTTGTCTGTGGCTGATCATTTTTAGAAGCAAATTTCTCATCAACCCCCCAAAAAACCTATGTATCTATATTTCTAGATAAGTCTGTAAGATATCCAAAGGACCCTTTTTGTTGAAAAACCCCAATGCTGAAAACATTTTATTTTACATGACTAGTGTCCCCTGGCAGTCACAGGACTAACATGGCAGGCCCTGAGTTGAGAAATTTCCAGACAATAAACCCTCCCTTTTCTGTGTGTTTTTACTGGTGGAGAAAACAAAGTTGAAAATCAGCCCAGAGAGAAGATGGCCTTGGAGAAAATGAGACTGCCTGACCAAGAGGCCCTTTCTCCCCTCAGGTGGCCTGTGCTACGTATGAAGTGATCTCAATGGGCACCTCTGTCACCGGCTTGTATCCAGAGCTGTTCACTCTCCTCCTGAAGCTGGTTAGCTGCACACTGGGTCAGAAGATGCCCACTTGTCCCTGGAGCCATAGGCGGCATGTGATGCAGCAGGGAGAACAGCAGCAGATCCCAGACCCCTGCAGGTAAACGGCCAATCAGGAAGCATCTTCCACAGTGGTCCTAATCCCAGACTCCAGGAGCGGTGCTGCAGAAGTCAGGGTCTGTGCTTTCTGTCATAGCATCCATTGTCCATGAAGAAACAAGGCTCTACAAGGCTCTACTCTCCCTAAGCCGTGACACCATAGTTCTTCTTGAGCCAGTATCCAGTGTAGCTACACAGAATAGTCACTTAAAGAATAAGGGGCTATGCTTTCTTTCCTAGAGGAACTACTATATTATCTTTGGTTTCTATCATTGAGATCTTTCTAGAGAGGCTGGAATCTTGTGATCTTCAAGGCCACCAGGGAAAAAAGAAAAATAAAAATAAATACCATATTTCATAAATTCTGAGACTTCAGCAATTGAAAAAAAGCAATTTTTTGCATACCATTGAGAAAACAGAAAAGAACTCCAAAGTAAGCAGTGAATCAATGCTTTCTTAAACTTTAAAATTTTTATTCTGTACTTATCAAAAGAACTCTTTCAGGATTATGAAGTATGAATTTTCATTTCATATCACATCATTCTGTTTCCCTGCATTTTGCATAACTTTTCATTCCAATGTAAAATTATAGTGCAACATTTTTAAAGACACTTTAAACACCGTTTAGAGTCAACACGTATTAGGTTGGTGCAAAAGTAATTGCTGTTTTTACCATTAAAAGTAATAGTTCCAATAATACGTGTAACTTTACTAAAATGATGGTAATATAAAGAGCTATATCTGAACCAGGCAGCACATGTGAATGTACAGACAATAGCAACTACATCACAAGTACTGTCTGGCCAAGAACAATTGTAACACACATCTACTGCAAGATGCATCCTGATTTCAGAGATGCTGTTTTAGAATCAGTGAAATATGGTATTTTTCACTTTTTATTCTTATGGCCTATTTTTTCTTATGGGGGGAGTGTTGACAAGATTTTGTGGCATTACTTACTGGCCCACATCATCTGCATGTCCCCATGGATCCCAAGGCTAAAATGTGAGCATAGGGCTGCCTGTTTTTCCCTTACACAACATCCCCTAGTCCAGGGGTGGGAAAGCATTGTGAGGAGTGGAAAGGCAAACTTGGGAATTTGCAATTCCCTATAAGGGTCAACTTAGTTTTGTAATGCTGACTGTCTCCTTTAGGCTTTCAACTGCTACTTTAAAATGTTTGCAAGCCCAAGCCATGAGAGAAGGCCTTGCAAAGGAATCTGATGAGGGGGACAACTTATGGACTCTACTCAGCAGTCCTAGTACCCACCACATAGGCGTATGTTCACTGGCCAGGTAATGTGCACTTTTTCTAGAACCAGATACAAAGAAGAAAACAAAAACAAACAAACAAAAAAAAGTGCAATACAGGCAACTTCACTGAGCATAACTGATTCACTTAGGACTAATAGTCGAAGGAGGACAAACAGGAAAGAAAGAAAAGGGAATGGGAAGAGATGGTAAGATCAGCCCCACACACACCACTCACCTCAAGAAACATGATTCAGGTGAACATCTTTAGACAAATTACACTTATTTTTTGAAAGAAATATTTAATATTCACATACCTAGAATTCTGTTGAACTTTTTTTAATCAGCTTTTTAAAAAAATTTTTATTTTTTTATTTCAGTAGGTTTTTGGGGAACAGGTGGTGTTTGATTACATGAATAAGTTCTTTAGTGATGATTTCTGAGATTTTGGTGCACCCATCACCTGAGGAGTGTACACTGCACCCAATATGTAGTCTTATCCCTCACCTCATTCCTGCCCTTTCCCCCAAACCCCCAAAGTCCAATGTATCATTCTTATGCCTTTGCGTCCTAATAGCTTAGTTCCCACATATGAGACAGAACATACAATGTTTGGTTTTCCATTCCCAAGTTACTTCACATAGAATAATAGTCTCCAATTCCATCCAGGTTGCTGCGGATGCCATTATTTCACTCCTTTTTATGGCTGAGTAGTATTCCATGGTATATATATATACCACATTTTCTTTATCCACTCATTGATTAATGGGCATTTGGGCTGGTTTTATATTTTTGCAATTGCAAATTGTGCTGCTGTAAACATGTGTGTGCAAGTATCTTTTTTGTATAATGATTTCTTTTCCTCTGGGTAGATACCTAGTAGTGGGACTGTTGGATCAACCGGTAGATCTACTTTTAGTTCTTTAAGAAGCTCCACTGTTTTCCATAGTGGTTGTACTAGTTTGCATTCCCACCAAGAGTGAAAAATTATTCTCTTTTCACGGCATCCATGCCAACATCTTTTTTTTTATTATTATTATTTTATTATGGTCATTCTTGCAGGAGTGAGGTGGTATCGCACTGTGGTTTTGATTTCCATTTCCCTGATCATTAGTGATGTTAAGCATTTTTCCATATGTTTGTTGGCCATTTGTATATCTTCTTTTGAGAATTATCTATTCATGTCCTTAGCCTGCTTTTTGATGGGATTGTTTAGACAAACTGCATTTAAATTGGACAATTGGATAGGCCATTTTAAAATTTAAGCCTTGGTGGGCTTTCATCAAGCATCCCTTTTTTCTTTTTTCTTTTTTTTTTTTTTTTTGGAGACAGAATCTTACTCTTCGCCCAGGCTGGAGTGTGCAGTGGCGCGATCTCGGCTGACTGCAACCTCTGTCTCCTGGGTTCAAACAATTCTCCTGCCTCAGCCTCCTGAATAGCTGGGACTACAGGCGCACACCACCATGCCTGGCTAATTTTTTGTCTTTTAGTAGATACGGGGTTTCACCATGTTGCCCAGGCTGGTCTCGAACTCCTGAGCTCAGGCAATCCACCTGCCTCGGCCTCCCAAAGTTCTAGGATTACAGGCATGAGCCACCACCCCCAGCCAAGCATTCCTTTTTAGACAAATTACTTGCCTGATGAACAAACAGACTAAGATTTCCTCCGTTGTTTAGTAAAATATGTCTCTGCTAAAATGTGCATTTTCTAGGAGCATGGCAGTGTGGCAACACGGAGTCATACTGGACATCATGGAACAGCTGCTCTCATCTCTTACCTCCTCCTCGGAGAACTACCGGATAACCGGCGCAGCTTTCTTCTCTGAGGCAAGGGAGAGCAGCCCTCAGAGCACACTCACTGGGTCCCCATAGGGTATTTCTCTTATGGTCTGGAGCCCAGTGTGCACTGGAACCAGGGAAGAGAGACTTCAAAGGGGGGGGGGGGGGGCTTTCATAGAGGAGAGACCAGCTACTGCCAGATATATGGTACCTAAGCAGGGGGTGAAAGAGGAAAATAAACCACCTCACCCACCTCCTGCCCTCTAGTTTGCAGAAGGCAGAGAAAGGGGGACAATAAATCTGTGAGGGATCAAACAAAGCATTGTAGCACTGACGCTTCAAATTCCGGCCTGAAGACTATTCCAGCCAATCCAGAGAAGGAAAACTATCAGTCATTCCTGTTTTCCCTGCCCCATTTTCCATTGAGACTAGACATCTGTTATGCAGGTAACCGGGTTTACATCACCATGCAAGCTTGACCTGTGCGCTGCTCATATCTAGAGCTCAGCTTCAGCAAGGCTTGCTGGTTCACCAGAGGGCTTCCTCCTCCACTGCACAAGCAGTGGGGTCCTCTCTTTAATTGTACTTGTGATGTCTTTGGCACTCTCCTGAAGGAGGGGCCACGCCCTTAACTAAACGGGAGGAGTGTGTTGATTATTTCAGCTCATGAAGGAACCAATCCTTTGGAAGCATGGGAATCTGCGAAATTTGCTGATCTTGATGGATCAAAGTGCCTGGGACTCCAACGCCACTCTGAGGCAGATGGCCATCCGAGGGCTCGGCAACACAGCATCCGGGGCTCCTCACAAGGTAAAAGGCGTTTTAAGGGGAAATGGTTCATTTAAGTAGAGTTTTGAAATAATGATTTAATAACCCACGCCTAGTTGTTGCATACAAATTAATTGGAAATCCAGATACATTGCTGAAGTGGTAGTCCTTCGGTTGAACTACATGTGACCCTGACAAAATTTCAGTCCTCTTGTCTGAGGACTCCTACCCTCTTCCAGATACGCATAGAACAATTTTCAAGATTAAGAGGTCTTATTTCAAAATAGGTGAAGAAACATAAGCAGTTAATGCTAGAATCTATCATCAGAGGCCTGTATCACCTAGCTCGCACTGAAGTCGTCTGTGAAAGCTTGAAGGCTCTAAAAAAAATCCTGGAGCTGCTGACAGACCGAGACGTGAGCTTCTACTTCAAGGAAATAGTGCTGCAAACAAGGACCTTCTTTGAAGATGTAAGTGAGCCTGTTTAGGAACTTCCCTCCCCAGAAGTGAGTGAACAGAAAAAGGTTTAGGTAGTGCTCACAGAAGACATTGTCAGTGTCCCACCCATATTCCTTGGCCTGCCCCAGACAGGTCACCTGCAGACAATCTCCATACAAGCTGTTGGCTTCCTGTATCTCTCTGCCTGAGGGTGCTCTATGGCCTGGAAGTCATGATTGATCTAAGCTGGTTGAGCCAGAATTGTTGGGGGAAGAAATGCCCTAGGAAGGACCCTCAAACAATAAGAAAGAAGAGTTTGTAGATAAATTTCCCGGTTTCCTCACCCCTCAGAAAGAGTTGATTGGCTGTTACAGAGATCTTAGGATCCAGAGTTTAAACTATTTACTGTCTGGCCTTTTAGAGAAAACGTTTGCCAGCTTTTGATGTACTCCATAATCACAATTTCAAAAAAGATCAGTCAGCAGTCCTAGGCAGAGAAGGGTCATTTTCCTCTATGCCTTCCAGGAAGCACATTTTAGTATTTATTTTTTGGTTATTCATTGCCATCAATGTAAAAATCTATTTTTAACCTAAACCTATTATTTTGTAATCTAAACCTGCTTCCTCATGTGGTATTGTCAGAGGAGATGGAAAACTGCTACTTGCCTTCTCTAGTGCATTCTTCATAAACATTAAGGCTTTATTCGATTACCTATTTACCTTACAGTCTGCAGACTTGAGAAGTCTTCATTTCTTTCATTATTCACCATAAACCTAATTTTTCTGCTCATTAAATATTTTGCAAGCCTGTGACTGAGTTGGAACTCTAAATGAGGCTCAAGAAGTATTGAATAGAATCTAAGGATATATTACCTCTCAAATCCAACCTTTTCCCATTTCTTTGCTCCATTATTTTTTTTAATTTTGCCCTTCCTGATTTTGGCATGCTAACTATATGAACCTCTAGATTTTAGTCTGTAATATATGCCCACAGCATTCTTCAGTTTCGTATTTTTGCAGTTTTTCTTGTCTATGTGCTAGCCTAGACCTGGCCTTTGAAAACATCTTTCTGCTTGTTTCCAACTATTTCCTCCAATTAACCAATATCACTTTTAGGCCAGGCATGGTGGCTTATGCCTGTAATCCCAGCACTTTGGGAGGCTGAGGCAGGTGGATCACCTGAGGTCAGAAGTTTGAGACCAGCCTGGCCAACATGGTGAAACCCCATCTCTAGTAAAAGTACAAAAATTAGCTGGGTGTGGCGGTGCTCGCCTGTAGTCCCAGCTACTAGGGAGACTGAGACAGGATAATCGCTTGAACACGGGAGGCAGAGGTTGCAGTGAGCCGAGATCATGCCACTGCACTCCAGCCTGGGCAACAAGAGTGAAACTCCATCTCAAAAAAAAAAAAAAAAGCAATTTTTAATTATCTTGTCCTCAAAAATGCTTACTGGGGTAAAAATAACAAAGATATTCTTTTTCTTCATTGTTCAGGGCTGAAGTCACCCCTTCAGAACCCCAGCTGTTAAGTTTCCTGGATTGTTGTTGATCCGATAATAATTCTCTTAGATCTGAGCCTCCAGTAAATCACAAGTCCACTTAACAATTTAGTGGTCAAGATAATGTTGCCCAGTGTCATCAGAGAAGGATAAAATGTGCTAAAGCCTTGCTGGTTGTTAGCTCAGACCTTGCTCATCTCTAATAGGTGTCAACTCCATCACGTTTGCATAAAAGTAAAGTTGGACAAAACTTTGACTCTTATCTGTTCTCCAGTAATGCCATTTTTACATAAGTATATTTAACTCTATGATCTATTGCCCCAATATTTTTATGTAGATTAAGCATAGCTTTCTATAATCTCCAAGTTTTCTTCCTTTGTTTCTTTCAATATTTAAATACTTTCTTAGACTTTTCAAAACCTGGTGACACTTGAATGAAATGGTAGAACAGAAAATGTGGCTGCTGCCCCATGCTCCATTCCCTTCTTGCTACTATTCCCCACACTGTCACCCTGAGCAATCGCTTTACCCTCTGTGACTCCATGTTCTCAAGTGAACATGAGGACATTGGACTAGACGTTCTCTAATATTTCTCCCAGCACCCAAAATCCTTTTGCCACTTTTTCTTTCTGATTTTTCATCATCTCGATTGGTTGATTGTTCCTGGACCTATCATTAGCTCATTGATTTTGCAAAATTCAAGCTTTTTTAACTAAATGTCTCTCTACCTTTTTGGTACCTTGTTTTTGGTTAGCTTCCTCTTTCTAAAGAGGTATCTTTTAAAAAATGTATCCTGACCTTATTCCTAATAAATCTAAAAAATGTGTTTCTACTTTCATTTTCATTATACAAAGTCACATCTGAGCTTTTCTGGCCTCTTCCCAACAAGCCATCATTTTTTAGAAGATCTATATTAACTTTATTGTTTATCTAAATAATATTCTGCTATTCAGGACTGCTTTTTCTTTAATCCCTTTTTGTTCATATGGGTATTTTAAACTAGTTTTCTGGGTCTAAAAATAAAAAAACCTCCATGAAATTCATCTCACTTCGTTTCTTCCCTGTCGGAACTCTGAAACATAACTCCAATGAGGTAATAGGAGGCCATCTTCCTCCACCACCACCTTTCTCTTGTTTTCTTTTTTTTTTTTTTTCTTTTTTTGAGACAGAGTCCTGCTCTGTCACCCGGGCTGAAATGCAGTGGCACGATCTTGGCTCACTGCAGCCTCCTCCTCTCAGATTCAAGCAATTCTCACGCCTCACCCTCCCAAGTAGCTGTAGCTGTGACTACAGGCACACGCCACCAGGCCTGGCTAATTTTTATATTTTTAGTAGAGACAGGGTTTCACCATTTTGGCCAGGCTGGTCTCAAACTCTTGACCTCAGGTGATCTGCCTGCCTCTGCTCCCAAAGTGCTGGGATTACAGGCATGAGCCACTGCACCCGGCCTCTCTTGGTTTCCTAAAATCATCGCCTGCCATCCTGGACAAAAAACAAGAAAGTTCCATAACTTCACATACTCAAGAGTAGAGCTAGGCACCTCTGTGTTTAACCTCTCTGAGAACCAAGGCCCAAATTCCCAAGCTGCCTGTAATCCCTTTAGAAAATATTTGGTGTCATGGAGAATAGTACCAAGCCTTGGACAATTAAGATTAGAGGTCCCATAATTCTAGGCTAGTAACGCAACCAAGTAAAATACATAACAAGCAGAAACCCTCCCTGGCTTTCTCTATGAGTACCCCTGTGTATCATTCCTGTGGTCCTGGTCACACTTCCCCACTGGCTACTCAAAGACAGAAATCAATTCTCTGGCATCACATAAACCTCAGACCCAGGGTTTTTTAAACTCATGTAGTATGGAGAGAAAGCTTCAGGGAAAGAAAGCGAGTTCTTGGAACATTTAGAGGCCGTGACTATGATGGACAAGTGCCTGGGTTCCAGCCTTCTTTTGCTGAAGTGGGAAGGGTGGGATGAGAGCCAAGAGTGTGCTGGCTGGGAATGGCCTCTGAGAGGATATTCACCACGACATGCATTCGTCACCACAGGAGCAGGATGATGTGAGATTGACTGCCATCTTCTTATTTGAGGACCTGGCACCCCTAACAGGAAGAAGGTGGAAGATTTTTTTTGCTGAAGAAATAAAAAAGAGCCTGATTTCATTCCTTCTGCACCTTTGGGATCCCAACCCCAAGATTGGAGTTGTAAGTGCTCTCCACAGACACCTGCACCTCCTGCTCTCCCCACGGCTGAGAAGTACCAATAAGCCTGGTCTAGCTGCACCAGGAGCCAGATCTAAAGTCACCCCTTAGCGCTGAACCTGAAAACCTCTTCTCCAATTCTAGGTTCTTCTTACTATCTCTTCCCAAGCTTACTCTTCCTTGAAACTGGGAAGGTGCCAGCAATGACTATAAAGCCATTCACACCACTGACTTTTAGTGCTTCTTTCCCAGTACTATTCAGCATTTTTTCCCTTCTGGAAGGAGATCCTAACGTTCTGGACTGTGATGCAGAAAACTCTGTTTTCCAGGCTTGCCGTGATGTCTTGATGGTCTGCATTCCCTTTTTGGGCCTCCAGGATCTCTATGGGGTATTAGACCGTCTCCTTGATCAGGATCTACCAAGGGCCAGAGATTTCTATAGTCAATTCTGTGTGAAACTGGTGAGTGTCCAATAGATGCCGCCTCCAAAAAAGGCAGGACAAGGGTCTAGACAAGTCGCAGAAGGGCAAACAATGTAGCAAGAAATTTCTGGCCAGAGCCAGAACTGCCTTGGAAGGATGGCAGTGATATCCCGATTTCGCAGGATATAGTGACATAGAGGTATCCTGCCACAGGACCCTCTGCTCCATTCCCAAGTCCTGACTGGGATATATTCTCCTTGGTTCCTAAAATTCATATCTGTTGATTAATCCCTTAAACTCTGATGGCTTCCTGATTAAATGTAGATCAAAATACCCATAAGACAATTTTCAGCCAATTAATTTATGGCTGTGTGAGTGCTCACTGGCCTTTACAAATCCGTTCTGAGGACCTATAGGATGCCGAATGTCACAAAGGTTCACTTTCCAGTTGCCCTCTTTGTAATTCACATCTCTTCTAGGCCAAGAAAAACCAGGAAATTCTGTGGATCCGCCACACACACTCCTTCACCTTCTTCACCAGCACCTGGGAGGTGATCAGGAGTGCAGCTGTCAAACTCACAGGTGAGTACACATCCCCATTTCCTACCCAGATATGTCTGCTTTTTCCACCTAGTTTTGCTTTGACCAGAAGCTGTCCAGTATGAACACTAGTAGGACTGGTATAACTTTTTTATTAAAGCCCAGAAAGGGCTTTTATCTTACATCTTGTAACATCCTCTCTCAAAGAAACCTGCTTCCTTTTGCAGTGAAAACTCATAACCTCTCCTGACTCACCTACACTCATTCTCCTCCCATCTGAGCCCTTCATGCTCCTTCTGGCTCCAAGTCCTTGCTCCTTCTTTTCCCCAGATCTTTGCTCCCAGCTGCTGCCCTTACATAAACACTTTCCTTCACCTCATCCCATAAGATAACCCATACTCAACATCCAAAGCTCAGTTCAAGCTGAGAGCTTTGGCAACATGATACAAGTGGGAAGTATGTTCATGTGGGGGCCAGCAGCCCCTGGCTCTGCTATGTGATTCTGGAAATTGACTTAACTTTATGTTACCTCTCTGTCTGATGTATAAAATAAAACATAAGTAAATCTCTAAAGATCCTTCTATCATGAAATTCTAAGTCTTACTTTGAAGCCTGTTCCAACTAATTCAGCCCACAGACAACAGGCCCACTCCCTTCACCACCTTTAAGGCCAAATTAAAAATCTGAAGATTCCTTCTTGAATCATACATATGATCCCCCCACCAACACATTATGAAATTTTTGAAGTCAGAGACCCTATCTTACACACATTTGAAATCCCAACAACAACTAGCCTCCTTAGAAGATCATTGTGTGAACTCTGCCAAATACTCTGGATAAGTGACTACTTGCAGACATGGCACTCGGGACCCAATAGAAGTCACCCTGACATCATTCTAAGGGGTGCAAAGGAAGTCATATAGTTTGCTCATTCACCAGCCTACCATTTACCTTCTCACCAGGTACAGAGTCTAACCTGCTATACTTTTCATGGCTTCTTCCTCTATAATGAAATCAGTAACATGGTCTCCTATTAACTTTAGATGCCGTTGTTCTCAATTTGACCAGCCAATATGTGGAGTTACTAGACAGAGACCAACTGACCACACGTGAGTACCAACCTAGTTTCTTCCCAGCATATTGTTACATTCTTAGGAAAAGAGAAAATATTGCTGTTCTAAGTTCCACGTCAGCCCAGAACTTGAAAATCTTAGTACCAATTATTGTCTCTGATGCTCTCTAGACACTAGAATTTCTCCAGGGTACAAAGCAATCTCCAGCTCCAGCCCTTTGCAGGCATCAGAAACACCAATAGACTACGATTTTCCAATTGCCTAAACCTACTGATCACAAGGTCAGGGCCTTCTCTTCCCTTATTTCAATGTTAAAATCATTTCTTGTAGTTCCACATCCTACCTTTTAGGATAAAATGTGAGCATGAGGACCTGAGCCCCACTTGGGTCTGACCCTCAGTGCTAAAAAGTTGGGCCTTGGCTTGGTTTGCCCTTCTTGCTGGGCTCTGACTCTCCTCATCTACTTATTTGCTATTCTTGCCATTTCAGGACTCCAAGCACTTCGTCAAGATCCGTGTATTAGTGTCCAGAGAGCAGCTGAGGCTGCTTTGCAGACCCTCCTGAGAAGGTGTAAAGAGACAAGCATTCCTCTGTAAGCCATCAAGAAATAAACTGCTGGCTTTTCCTATATCTGACTCCTGTCTTCATCCTATTACCTCACAAACTTGCAGCATTTTGAGGAAAGAGATGCTGCCTAGGATGGGGATATAGAAGTGGTGGTATATTTCTTCCTCTCCAGAATCTCCTTGGTGGCTTCCATTAGCAAAAAGCAAATCCCACAAGTTCACTTCAGGGATAACCTGTGATTTGGATCGTGACAGCCACATGGCTTTGCCTAGGTTAGCCCTCTGTCTTGAGAAAGTAAGTCCCAGCAGATATCAAAAAGCGGCAGAATTTGACCCACATGATTCTGCTGCCACTAAAAAGAGGTCCACTGTTATTTTCCGCATGTAGCCCTTTCCTCTCAGATCTTTGTCAGCTTTGAATTACTACCCACACTCCTCTTTTTAAAATCAGTCTTATGATAAACTTTAACCTGCCTATTCTCTCCCAGGTTGTAATTTATGTGTCAAGAGTATGCCAGGTACTTTTCTACAAAAGAACCTGTCTGGCATTCTATTAAATATCATCATTTCCTTTCTACTTTTACCCCAGAACGACAGTGCCTATGCACGCACACAAGCACGTGTGTGTGTGTGTGTGTGAGTGCGTTCATTTCTTCATAGTATCTGGATTATTATTCTTTCTTGTTTTTCACAATGCATAAGTGAAAGGTTACATACATGAAATTACATACCTAAAAACAAGTTTCTTTTTTTTTTTTTTTTTTGAGACAGAGTCTCTCTCTGTCACCCAGACTGGAATGCAATGGTGCGATCTCGGCTTACTGCAACCTCCACCTCCCAGATTCAAGCGATTCTCCTGCCCCAGCCACCTGAGTAGCTGGGATTACAGGGGCCCACCACCACACGCCTAGCTAATTTTTGTATATTTTAGTAGAGACAGGGTTTCACCATGTTGGTCAGGCTGGTCTTGAACTCCTGACCTCAGGTGATCCATCTGCCGTGGCCTCCCAAAGTGCTGAGATTACAGGCATAAGCCACTGCCCCCAGCCCTAAAAAGAAGTTTCTAACACAGATACTGGCACTCATTTAAAAGCACCATCATGATCATTTATTAGCACCATTATTAATATATTACTTTAGAATGTCCGTGCAAATTTTTATTACTTATATTCTAATATCTTCATCTCCAAGCTGTTTGAGGAAACATCTTTGTTTCTACAAAACCTAGGGAGCAGTAAAATCTTTTGGGTAAGAGATTATGGACTAGGAGTCCATTTCTTTATTCATTTAACAAATATTTATTGAATGCCTACAGTTTTATAAGGCATTGTTATAGCCACTGGAACCACAACAGGGAGGGAAAATAGAAAAATTGTGCCTTCAGGGTGCTCATATTCTATAAAATCTATGTATAAATTCCAAGAAATGGAGCCAGCCTCCCAGATAGCCCCAGTGATTCCTGCTTCCTGGTATTCATGCCCCTGGGAAGTCCCCTCCTACAATGAATAAAACTGACCTGTGCAACCAATACAACATTTCAGAAATGATGGACTATGACTTGGAAGACAAGGTCAAAAGTAATAGTGCATTCTCTTGATTCATTCATTCTGGAAGAAGCTAGCTGATGTGTCCTAAGGACACTCAAGCAGCCCTGTGGAGAGGTCCAGGTAGCAAAAAACTCCTGCAAACAATGAGCACTGAGCTGCAAGGCGTGTAAGTGAATCATCTCCGGAATGGACCCAAGAGCCTGTTAGTCTACAGACGACTGAAACCCCAGCTCACTCACACATTGACTGAAACCTAGGAGTGTGAGATAAAATACACCTGCCCAGTTAAATTTGAATTTCAGATAAATGTTGAATTTTTTGGTAAAAATATATCCTAGTTATATATTACACTAAAAAACTATTTCTTGTTTATCATGAATTCAAATTTAGCTGAGCATCTTGTATTTTTATTAGCAAAATCTAGCAATTCAAGCAAAATCTAATGAGAATCTTTAACCAGAATCATTAACCAAGCTATTCCCAAATTCCTGAACCATGAAACTGTGTGAGATAATAAAACTTTAGTGTTTTAAGCCACTGGGTTTTGAGGTAATTTGCTAGGCACCAGTAGGTAACTGTTACACAGAGAGTCCATGATCCTACCAAAGTTGTATACGAATTTCTGTATAGAATCGCATAGGTGCATTTTCTGGGTAATGGCTTTCATTAACTTCTTAATGGAGTCAGAAGCTATTCCCAAGCACAACATATGTGAAACAGAGCAAAAAAAAAGAAGGCAAAAGACATGGGTTTATTTGACCTCTTTTGGCAGATTATTTTAAGTCAAATGACGTTGTGAAATAGTGCTATCCAATATAACTTCTGCAACGATGGAAATCATTTTTTCTTTCTTTAGTGACCAACATGGTAGTCGCTAGCCATGTGTATCAACTGAGCATTTGAAATGTAGATAGTTGAGGAATTCAATTTTTAATTTTATCTAATTTTAATTATTTTATTATTTATCAATTTTTAAAAATCAAACCTAATATTTAATTAATTTTAATTAACAGAAATTTAAATAGTCATGTATAGCTAGTAATTATGGTATTTCACAGGACAGTTTCAGAATGTAGGGCAAAAAGTATTAATAGAATTTGGGTTGAGCCACTACAGAACTATAGGACATCCTCGATAGGAGTGTAAATTCACTCACATAGGAATTTGTTGGGTATTTGTATATCTCCACCACAGCCCCCTTCCTGGCATGCAGCATAGGGCCTTTCTCATAGATTGATTGATCGAAAGTAGGTAGAATGGCCACACAAAACACACATTGCCTCTGAAACCTTTAACTGTCTAAACCCTCATCTTAGATTCACCTTGTTCTAAGAC
Source organism: Pan troglodytes (assembly GCF_028858775.2). Classification (NCBI taxonomy): domain Eukaryota; kingdom Metazoa; phylum Chordata; class Mammalia; order Primates; family Hominidae; genus Pan; species Pan troglodytes. The sequence goes on from NC_072402.2 coordinate 71,815,198, forward strand.
TCTCTTTCTCACAAATCCTGGTTCCACCACTTACTAGCCATTTGACTTCGAAAAACCACTTAACCTCTCTGTACTTCAATTTCCACAACTGTAAAATCAGGATAATAATTTGATTATTATTATCTGACTAAATATGTTAGTCCATTCAGGATGCTGAGACAAAATATCTTAGTAATCTGCAAGCCACAGAATTTATGCTTACAGTTCTGGGACTGAGAAGTCCAAGATCAAGGTGCCAGTAGATTTGGTGTCAGTGAGGGCTCATTCTTCATATGTTCCTTCTTTCTGTGTTCCTTCTCGCTGTGTCCTCACATGGTGGAAGAGGCAGACAAACTTCCTCAGGCCTCTATTATAAGGGCACTAATCCCATTCATGAGGGTGGAACCTAATCAAATTCCAAAGGCTCCACCTCTTAATACCATCACCTTGGGCACTAGGTTTCAACAAATGAATTAGGGAGAAACACAAACATTCATACTATAGCCCAAGTAAAGCATTTAGAAGCCCGGCACAGAATCATTGTTTAATCAATATTTATATTGTTAACTATGCAATATAAATATTATGATATTAGCAAATTTATCATTATAATCACAAATATTAGCATAAACTCAATTGTTGGTATATAAACCCAGCTGATGATCTCAGCCCCATGTGGCCATATTCCTGGCCCTGTGAATATTGCTGCCCTTCATAGGAGACTGAAGATGAGGTGGCCCCTCTAATTCAGGAGACCTCAGCTCAGCATCTGCTGCTTCTGCTCTGCCTGCTTCATAGTTGTTTCTCTTGCCAGACCCCATCAAAGTCTTCTTACTTGCTCTCATAACATACAGTACACCACAGTCAGGCTTTGTAACAGGAGACACATTTAGATCTCTTTTTCATCCCCAACAAATATTCCTACCATTCCCCCTCAGAGAGTTGTCACTAGTCCTCCTTGATACTTCTCTTCCCAGTCAGTCCCCCAGGGCCCTCTGTGGTTCATTTCTATAGTTCAAACACAGGCAGGTTACTCAAGTGAGAAAGTCCCTGATATGGTTTGGCTGTGTCCTCACACAAATATCATCTTGAATTATAGTTCCCATAATCCCCACATGTCATGGGAGGGACCCAGTGGAAAGTAATTGAATGATGGCGCAGTTACCCTCATGCTGTTCTTGCGACAGTGAGTGAGTTCTCACAAGATCTTACGGTTTTATAAGAAGCTTTTCTCCCTTTGCTCAGCGCTTCTCTCTCCTGCTGCCTTGTGAAGAAGGACGTTTTTGCTTCCCCTCCCGTGGTAATTGTAAGTTTCCTGAGGCCTTTTCAGCCATGCAGAACTGTGAGTCGATTAAACCTTTTTCCTTTATAAATTACCCAGCCTTGGGTATTTCTTCACAGCAGCATGTGAAGGGACTAATACAGTAAATTTGTACTGCAGAGAGTGGGTTGCTGTTGTAAAGATACCTAAAAATGGGAAAGCGACTTTGGAACTGGGTAAAAGGCAGAGGTTAGAACAGTTTAGAGGGCTCAGAAGAAGACAGGAAAATGTGGGAAAGTTTGGAACTTCCTAGAGACTTGTTAAATGGCTTTGACTAAAATGCTGACCAGTGATATGGGTAATGAAGTCCAGGCTGAGGTGGTCTCAGATGGAGATAAGGAACTTGTTGGGAACTGGAGGAAAGGTGACTCTTGCTATGCAGATACTGGCAGCATTTTGCCCCTGACCTAGAGATCTGTGAAACTTTGAACTTGAGAGAGATTATTTACGGTATCTGGAGGAAGAAATTTCTAAGTGGCAAAGCATTCAATAAAAAGCAGAACATAAAGTTTGGAAAATTTGCAGCCTGATGATGCGATAGAAAAGGAAATCCTATTTTCTGGGAAGAAATTCAAGCTGGCTGCAGAAATTTGCATAAGTAAAAAGGAGCTGAATTTTAATCACCAAGACAATGGGGAATATGTCTCCAGGACATATCAGAGACCTTCATGGCAGCACCTTCCATCACAGGCCTGGAGGCGTAGGAGGGAAAAATGGTTTCATGGACAGGGCCCAGGGCCACCCTGCTCTGTGCAGCCTCAAGACAGGGTTCCCTGCATCCCAGCTGCTTCAGCTCCAACCATGGCTAAAAGGGGTCAATGTACAGCTCAGGTCGTTGCTTCAGAGGGTGCAAGCCCCAAGCCTTGGTGGCTTACATGTGGTGTTGGGCTTGCAGGTCAACAGATGTCAATAATTAAGGTTTGGGAACCTCTGCCTAGATTTCAGAGGATGTATGGAAATAACTGGATGTGCAGGCAGAAGTTTGCTTCAGGGGCAAAGCTCTCATGAAGAATCTCTGCTAGGGCAGTGCGGAAGGGAAATGTGAGGTCAGAGCCCCCATACAGAGTCCCCACTGGGGTACTGCCTAGTGGAGCTGTGAAAAGAGGGCCACTGTCCTCCAAACCCCAGAATGGTAGATCCACTAACATCTTGCACCATGCACCTGGAAAAGCTGCAGACACTCAATGTCAGCCCATAAAAGCAGCCAGGAAGGGGGGCTGTACCCCACAAAGCCACAGAGGCAGACAGCCTAAGGCCATGGGAGCCCACCTCTTGCATCAGCATGCCCTGAATGTGAGACATGGAGTCAAAGAAGATGATTTTGAAACCTTAAGTTTTAATGACTGCCCTATTGGATTTCAGATTTGCATGGGGCCTGTAGCCTCTTTGTTTTGGTCAATTTCTCTCATTTTGAATAGGTGTATTTACCCAATGCCTGTACCTCCATTGTATCTACAAAGTAGCTAAATTGCTTTTGATTTTACAGGCTCATAGGCAGAAGGGACTTGCCTTGTCTCAGATGAGACTTTGGACTTGGACTTTTGAGCTAATGCTGGAATGAGTTAAGACTTGATAGGACTGTTGGAAAGATATGATTGTATTTTATGTGAGGACATGAGATTTGGGACAGGCCAGGGGTAGAATAATATGACTTGGCTGTGTCCTCACCCAAATCTCATCTTGAATTGTAGTTCCCATAATCCTCACATCATGGGAGGGACCTGATGGGAGCTAAATGAATGATGGGGGCAACGACCCTCATGCTGTTCTCATGATAGCAAGTGAGTTCTTATGGGGGTAATGACCCTCATGCTGTTCTCATGATAGTAAGTGAGTTCATATGGGATGTGATGGTTTTATAAGGGGCTTTTCCCGCTTTTCTCAGCACTTCTTTCTCCGGCTGCCATGTGAAGAAGGATGTGTTTTCTTCCCCTTCCACCACGATTGTAAGTTTTCTGAATCCTTCCCAGCCATGCAGAGCTGTGAGCCAATTAAACCTCTTTCCTTTATAAATTACCCAGTCTTGGGTATTTCTTCATAGCAGTGTGAGAAGGGACTAATACAGTCTACTTGAGAGTCTCAGGGAAATACAGTTGCAGAGGAAAAGCATGTTCAAGTATTCTTGAAGAAATTACAGATTTCTTTTAGTCTCACTCCTGTTGCTTTTCTCACTATTAGTTGCACATATAATCATTTTTCAATTTTTGTTTACTTTAGGATGGAGATTTTGTAATGTTCATGGACTGCCTAGTGGCTAAGCACTGCTTTGAAGAACTCTGAATCATGTTATTTTGCTACTCAGAACTCTGCCCTTTAACCCAACAGTGGAAGCCAGTGTTCTGCTGGTAAATCAGGCCTGTTTAGTTTGGCTGACCCTGCCACGGAGACAGTTTTACCAGAAAAAAAGAAGAACAAAGATCACAGACAGGAAGAAACAAATAGGCTTCCAGTGAAAGAAGCCAGAGAAATTGCTCAACTGGAGTTGTCCCAGTTACTGCCACTGTTTCAAAGGATAAAGTACAGAAAGAGGCACTTCTGAAGCACTCACCAGGCTCTAAAATTAGAGCAAAGTTTTCTAATGGTTTTTACTCTTACTTGAGTTAGTCTCCAACCCCACCATCATCCTTCAGATTTCCTGAGTATAGAAGAAGTAGAGAATGCATAGTCAATTAGAAGGGCTAGTAACCTGTGAGCTCATCAGGAGCCTGGCAGAGAAAAACTTTCTGATAAACAGTTTTATGTAGCTGCAGCCTGGGAATTATCATTTCTTCAGATTTCTCTTTCTTATGCATTGCTGGTATCCCTTAAACCATGACAAGCAGAAAATGTGACAGAGTCGAGGAACATGAGGGAGGGACAGTGGAATTCATTACAAAAATGTATGTGTGTGTGTGTTTGTGTGTGTGTGTGTACATGTGTGTGTCTGTGTGTGTAAAAAATCACCAAGTCATGACCTGAAAAAAGGACATTTGCTTTCTACCTCTACTTTGTCAGACTTTCTTTATCCAACAAAAACATCCTTACTTATTTGTATTCCTTCTGGATGAACTGTCCTGGATTTTATTTATTGAGTTATGTGGTTATCCTAAAGGCAAGATAAATTTGGGGAATATAACTTTCCAAATATATGTGACTCATAGCTTCTTTTTCAATTTGGGAGCCACTGAAAAACACAAGATAAGAAATCCCTTCTCTTACATTACCTACCACTACCTCCAAATATTCTGGGTCTGAGGATTAAAATAGTCAATACCCTAGAACTTTCTTAACTGCACAGTGGTCAAAAGAGGCTCTATCTTGGAGATGGAGAGCCTGGGAAACTGCTTATTAGCCTGCAGTACAGGTTAACTAGGACTTTTTCAATTTTTCAAAGAGAATGGGGGTGTTTGAATCTACCTTTACTCTGCTTCCAGTGGAATCATAAGAAAACCATTCATTATCCAATCCTCAGAGGCTGTGCTCAGGGTTGAAACAGTGGGAATGTGCCTGCCCTGTGGATGGGGCAGATAGGCCGGTGGGCAGGGCTTGATGGTGGCAGTTTCCTGATCTGTTACATTCAACAGAGGACAGAATGAAGCCCTTTCGACAATAGCAGAAAAGTTTTATTAAGAGATAAAGATGACCAAATAGCAAAGGGACCAAACGTTGAATGACAAATTGAGTTAATCTTTATTCAGAAGACAGTGGGCAACTAAAAGGGGTTCTTGATCAATATAGTAAAATGATAAAATCAGTGCTGTAGGACATGATTAACAGAGTAGATAAACTGGTAAATCAGACACTAACTGATAGGTTTTTAGACTAAGGAAATATATAAAGAAATGACAGAGGTGGCCAGGCACAGTGGCTCACACCTGTAATCCCAGCACTTTGGGAGACAGAGGCAGGCGGATCACCTGAGGTCAGGAGTTTGAGACCAGTCTGGCCAACATGGAGAAACCCTATGTCTACTAAAAATACAAAATTAGCCAGGCATGGTGACACATGCCTGTAATAATCCCAGTTACTCAGGAGGCTGAGGCAGGAGAATCACTTGAACCAGGGAGGCACAGGTTGCAGTGAGCCGAGATTGCACCATTGCTCTCCAGCCTGGGCAACAAGAACAAAACTCCATCTCAAAAAAAAAAAAGGAAAAAGAAAAAAGAAATGACAGAGATAATTTTGCTTGGAAGACTTAAAGGGATGAATCAAAGAAAACTGAGAATTTAAGCTTAAATGACTAGGATAATAAAATGAAGCTGCTTCTTTCCCAAGATAGGTGCTTGTTCCCAAAATTGCACAGCATGGAAATAAGAAAACACCGTCAGAGGCCGGGGGCGGTGGCTCACACCTATAATCCTAGCCTTTTGGGAGGCCAAGACGGGAGGACTGCTGGAGCCCAGGAGTTCAAGGCCAACCTAGACAACATAATGAGACCCCCATCTGCACCAAAAATTTAAAAAGTTAGCTGGCCATGGTGGCACGCACCCATAGTCCCAGCTACTCAGGAGGCTGAGGTGAGAAAATCACCGGAGCCCAGGAGGTCGAGGCTGCAGTGAGCCATGATGACACCACTGCATTCCAACCTGGGTGACAGAGCAAAACTGTCTCAAAAATAAACAAATAAAAAAAATACCCTCAGTGATGTTGCATTCCACTTTTGTGAAGCAGACCGCCATGCAGTTCATGTCTGGACTTGAATGAGAGGCTTATTTTAAATGCTATTATATTTAAGAAATTTCTGCTTTTGACCATTATGGAGTGACAGGAATTAGATTTCCTCTTCCACCTTAATCAACTGGAAAAAAATGAAAGTCAATGGTTTTTAAACATTTGACAAGAGTCATTGAAGGATTATGACCCCCAAGAGAAGGGAAACAAATGAGGTGAGACTTAGACTTGCCACGGCTTACCTCCCGGTGGCGATTTCCAGGCCACTGCACAGGTAGGTGGATTTCAAACAGTGTCCATTGGCTTCACTGAATTGAAGAACTAAAACCTCGGTTTGGGGAGTCAAGGCATTAGAATTTATAGAGTAAATTGCCTGAGACAAAGGAGCTGCACAAGGAGGAATGAGAGCTCTGGAGCTCAGCAGAGTGGGACCGTTGCTGATCTATGCTGAGTGCTGACTGGAAGCTGAGCTGTGTACAAGTGAGGGAGAGAAGTACCAGAAACCAGAAAGTCTAACAATTCCTAAAATTCACATAAGGAGGGATCATTTCGTACCAACCAGAATGGAAGGACATAATATAAACTCTAGATTAATGGTAGCTTTTGATTGCACTAAAAGATTTAACCTATTCTACGTAAGTTAGCTGTGCATTAGGATCAAATCCAGCATGAAACAATGTAAAATTTGTCAAAAAATTGTAAGTCATTCAAAAAAGAAATAATATTAACCAAAAGAAACTTTTTAAAAATAATTGAAATGGACCCATAAATGCCAAAATTGATTGAATTAATATATTAAAACTTGTAATGCTATTAAAAATGTGCTCCATATGCTCAAGACACTGAGGACAAAAACAGAAAATATTAAAAACTTAATAAATTATATAAATATATATTATATATATATATCCTTTAGGATATATATGATATCATATATCTATATCTATCTGACTGGTTCTGTTTTTCTGAAGAACCCTAATAAAGATTTATGTACTGAGAGTGGTTCTAGAGAAACAGAATTTCAAGGACAAGTTTTCTGATTTGGATCTGAGTTTAAAGATGCTAATGAGTCTATTTCCAGTAGTAAAGAGAGCACTTATACACCATGGCATGAACTGGTAATAGAGATAAACGAAATATCTGCATTGGATATTTCTGATCAACCACTCATAAGAAGCAAGGAACTAGGCAACTAGCAGCATTTACTGGCACATGATAAGCACTACTGAAGTTTTAGCTTTAAATGTTAACATTGCTCTTTTCTGGTATTCAAGTCTTTGCATTACACATCTGAAGATTGAGGACCAGTGTTCTGTCTCAGAAGAGATGGTAATTCCAGCCTACGTTGCTGAGCTCCTGTATTAGATCTTTGAGGCACTGCTATTTCAATATGAGAGAAAACTGTCTCCCCAGCGTCTGCAGACACAATGTATCTGATTTATAAATTTAGTTTGATCTCTTTGCATTACTTGCCAGGATTGCCAAAGGGCAAGCTTTTGAAGCAAAATTCCTCAGAAACCCACTGAATGAAGCAACAGTTTCACCCAAAAAATCACACCAGTTCACAGTCTCTACTACAGACTGAATATTTGTGTCACCCCACCCATTCATATGTTAAAGCTTTAATCCCCAATGCAATGGTATTTGGAGGTAGATTATTTGGGGGATATTAGGTATAGATGAGGTCATGAGGGTGGGGCCCTTTTGATGATGTTAGTGCCCTGATAAGGAGAGTAAGAGACCAGAGCTCCCTCTCTGTCCACCATGTGAGGACACAGAGAAAAGGTGGCCATCTGCAAACTAGGAAGCAGGCCCCTGATAGACACTAAATTTGTCATCTTGGACTTTACAGCCTCCAGAACTGTGAAAAATAAATGTTGTTTAAGCCACCCAGTCTGTGGTATTCTGTTATAGAAACCTGAACCAACTAAGACAGTCCCCTCCTTTCTCCCATCTAAATGGGAAAGAATGTTTATTGCAGGATCATAATTCCCGGTATACATCCAAAAGAACTGTTAGCTCCAGTCACCTCCACTGTTAGAAGCAGGACTAGCAGTCTCTTCATAAGCCAAAGTCCCAAGATCAACTTTTCCAAAACTTAGGCCTATTTGTCAACATTGTTTAGATCTCAGTAATTGCTAAGCTTCCTCCTTAAGCCTTCTGGCTCCTTATCTACCACAATTTTCAACTTCCCTACCCTCAATCAATGCTCCACAGGGAAGGTTACAGGAAACCTCCATCTATATTCAAAACAAGGAAGGAAGATAATTAGGAGGATCATACTACTCATGGAACAAAAGAAATGTCTTGCCTGTTTAAGTCTATGCTGGCATTTCATAATACTAGCACTCTAGCTATAGCAAGAAACCACCCCTACATGACTCATTTAACTATGCTGCTGTCTGGCAAGACACGACTAGCATATAATATCCGCAAGGTCTACAAGACAGTAAAGGGGCCAGTGCTAGAGTGAAACAGGATGAGCTCTACTCTGGGAGATAAAGAGATTTTTTAAGACTAGACTTTCTGATAACTAGCTGTGAGACTGTGGAAAGTGACTGTAAAATGGACATTTTATTGAGCATATACAGCCAGTGTACTGAGCAATGAGGATAAGTCACTATTTTCACCAAGCTATAGGGGATTTGGGAACCAGATTTCCTCAAAAGTGCCTTTCTCTGCCACATTTAATGAATCTGTGCCCATGCCCATGCTAAACAGCCAATCATTACATTATTAAGAGACTCAAGATACTTTGGAAGGCTCATTATCATCATACCAAAGCTGCTTAATTCTATAGGGTCACAAGGGGGTCCAGTCAGTGGGCTTGAATACAGCTTTATATAATGCCTGACTTCAGGAGTTGCTCTTGGTGCTATCTGTGCAAAAAAGAGTTTCTGGACTTAGAGTTCAGTTGTGGCCCCTTATTAAATACTGTCATAATGCACACGTGGGTTGTATATGGCCTAATGATACACCAATCCTGAGCCTTTCATGTTAATCCATTTTCTCTTAGGGATGCCAGGCAAAACTTTTTCTTTAATAAGAAAATTATATTTTACTGTTGCTGAAAATTCCTTGACCTCTCTGTGTTCCCAGTTGACTAGGGCAGCTGATTATTTTGTAATAGACCCTCAAGCCAACATCGCATGTGCTTCGTTTTTCAGTCAATGTTTCTCTGTCTTGGACATCATTGATCTGCCGTATACCTAAGTCCCCTTCCCTGGAATTCAGTGCAAGTCTCCTCTCATAGAGATGCATGGAAATAACAGTGATAACAGAGCAGTTCCTATGTTTGTCTTTTCACAGGAAATTGTCCTCAGCCTATGAATCGAAAAGAACATTTTCACGTTTTCTTCTCTTGCCCACCTTCTCACCTCCAGCCCACCCCTTTCAAACAATGGCAGTCTTTCCATCTGGTCTTGTTAACCCTTGGCTGAGGAAGCAAATTTTTCTATGTGATTGATATCTTGAATGTAAATCTAGAGCTTTGCCTTCACAGCCTGACAGGAATAAATAAAAAGACAAATTGTAGGTGCTTTGGTTGTCACAGCAGGGGCTCCTATCATGGCATCAGCTTTCTCGTCCACAAATGTGTGAATGGCCTGAAAGTCCAAGGTAATTGAAAGGCAGGCATAAACCTGTTTTCTCAGACATTAACGGAAATTGCCTCCTACTGAGGTCGCTTTTCTGGCTTAGTGTTCTGAGAAAGAAACAAGCCATTCTGTTTCTAACACAAGTGTTGAGTACACTTTAACTAGTCCATCAAGGAAGAAAAATCTCAGTGGACTGGTATGGATACTCAGTTCTGCCAATCCCATACTAAGAATGGCCCAATTTATCTCTCTCTTTCTATCTCTCCTGCCTCCCCTTTTCTTTTCTCTTCTCTTCTTTGTCTATCCGCTCTACTTCAGAGAAGAGAAAGAGAAGTATTGGATACCCCTGAACACCCACTTCATCTTGTGCCCAAAGTATGCAATATCTTAGTTTTCTTCAAGTTTATGATGATGACCACTTCCACTAGCTATTATGCTGTGAAAATAATCCAAATGCCTGTGGTGGGTGAGTATGTGTGTATAAGTGAGTAAGTTTGTGTGTATTATGTGTGAGTATGTGTGTATTATCTCCAAATAATCCAAATGCCTGTGGTGGGTGAGTATGTGTGTATAAGAAATGTGAATAGGAACATAAAGAAAACACAGAATAATGATAAACCATGGTGCCGTGGTTTTCATGTGTTTTCCAAAGTTCATGTGTTGAAAACTTAACCTCCAATGCACGTGTTGGGAGGCAAGGCTTCATAAGAAGTGATTAGGACATGAGGTCTCTGCTGCTATGAATGGATTGTGTTGTTGTAACGGGAATGGGTTAGTTATCACGAGGGTGCTTTTGTTATAAAAACAAGTTCAGCCCCTGCTTCCTCTTGCTCTCTCTTGCCCTTCCACGTTTTGCCATAGGATGATGCAGCATGAAGGCCCTGCCAGATGCCAGCACCATGCTCATGGACTTCCCAGCCTTCAGAACCAGCAGCCAAATAAATTTATGCTCATTATAAATTACCCAGTTGGTGATATTCTGTTATAACAGCATAAAACAGACTGAGACAGGACGGGTTCAAAAAATATTGATTAATACACATACCTTGACCGAAAGAAAAAGTGATTACTAATTGGACACATAAGTGGACACATAATAAGCCGGGCACATAAATGGACACATACTAGGCTGTTTCAGGGAATGCTGTATAAACCAGCTGCTCAGCACTTGCAGCTCTTAGCAGTTACAAAACAACTAGATGGTTCACAAGACTCATGTGAAGCTGAGATTAGCCATGATCTGCCCAGCAAAGAGGGCAACCCTCAATCAGATTAGCCAGTTACCTGGCTAGTTGCTAGGTAATCCAAAGTTCCGGGGGTCACTTGTCAGATTTCCTGCTTGGCACTCCACATCCCTACCATACCCTACCTGAATACCAAGAACCCTCCTTCTCTTTCAAGGTGATTACAAGTCATCCTGCACTGGGAAAGAAGGTTACATTAATAACAGTTTGAATGGGGCTCATTAAATCTCAGGGCTTAGAGAAGCAGCACTACTTTTGATCAATTAGGAAATACATAAGATGTCACAGGAAGGCACTTCTCAAAACGATTAGGAAATATTCTCAGGCACCTTCTCTGCCCAGGTAACTTGTAGCGTCCTCATGAGTGGTAAGCGATGATCTGTAGGATGTGCCTTGGCCTCCACATAGCTCCCCGAAGCTAGTGATGATTAATGCACCAGCCAATTTCCTTCTCTTTGTCTGTTCCTTCTGAGGGCCAAATGACTCTAATCTCAGCAATGCTTTCTGCCCTCTGCCTCCTCCAAGGCTCTATCCCCTTCTAACCCAGATGACCCTCACCTGATCTGAGGCACAGGAAAGGGCAGGAAGATGGAATTCTCACACTCTTTATTCTTTTTCCATTTATTTTTGTGGTATAAAATCATTCCCTTAACTTTCCTCAAAGCCTCTCCATAGGTGTTCAAGAACTTATTTTGGAAGTTTCAAAACATTTTTAAAAATTTAATCTTAAAAATGACTTTCTCCTTGCTCTCCTGCTGCGACAATCCTAATTCTCCACAGGCAATTGTGAATGCCTCTGTTGGACTAGAGGAAAGGTCAGCACAAGAATGTTCAGAAAAGAAAAGGAGGAAAAAAATACAGTATTTCAAGACAACACCTCTTCAAGACAACATTCACTGCTCCTCTCCTTCTCCTCTCCTTGACTTCTCCTTCAATAACTCTGCTGAAATTCCTTTCTCAAACCTCTTAGTTACATCTACTCATTTCCTTTCTTTCAAACCTCAATCTCTGATGATATTTGATAATGCTGACCATATCTTCTGTATTATTTAGGAAGGGGGCATGGTGATACATAAGCGGTAGGAATCTAACTCCATACTAGCTTAAGCTAAGAGGAGAAATTATTGGAAGGATACTGAGGTATTTCCTTCCAAATGAATTACTTGTTCAACCTTTTGTCTCAGGGTCTGCATCCAGGCCTAGCATGTTCAAATGTGTCCTCCCATCCAGGGTAGAAATTAACTCTGTAATAACCTCTAACAAATGCAGTTGCAATGTCTGAATGTCATTGTTTTTAACCAATTGAAACCTGCCTCCTTGTAACTTCAACATATTATATCTGCATCTTCCCTTAGGGCACACTTTGATACAAAAAGCTAGATCTGGATCAGACATAAAACTTCAGGCAAGAACACATTAACCATTCATCATGAAAATCTTCTCTAAAATGAAACATCATACAAATGAAACAATTCTGAAGAATAGCATCTTTAATGAGTTTTCTAATCCTTGTCATCTGAAGTTTTGAAATATATTTACCAGGGTCAGAACAATACAGAGATAGTATTTGTATAATATAGCTTATTTTAAATTTCATTTAAGCCCTCTCATTTCTCCTCCCACAGCTGCTGTTTTGTTTTGATGAAAGAGAAATAAGGAATAAATAAAAGGTCAATGCTTCAAACTAATCTACCTGTGTACTCCCTGAAAACTCTGGGACTGTATCCACAGAATAGGGAAAACTATTCTCAAATGCACAGTCACTCATGCCTCAGGCATGAACTGATGTTCTTTCAAAAGAAAAAAGAACAGGGGCAAACTTCCAGTCCTATGTTTGACACATACTAAAACCCCAAAGAGAAGACTGAATTGTATTTGTTCTCAGACAAGACACCCCTGTGACCACAGCATAATGAATTCTGCTCTGACATTTTAGTGGTTCAATCTCCCGACAAGAGTAAGTATTCCAGCCAGGCGTGGTGGTTCATGTCTGTAATCCCAGCACTTTGGGAGGCCAAGGCAGGCGGATTACCTGAGGTCAGGAGTTGGAGACGAGCATGGCCAACATGGTGAAACCCCATCTCTACTAAAAATGCAAAAATTAGCTGGGCGTGGTGGCGGGCACCTGTAATCCCAGCTGCTTGGGAAGCTGAGGCACAAGAATTGCTAGAACCCAGGAGGCGGAGGTTGCAGGGAGATGAGATCACGCCACTGTGCTCCAGCCTGGGCAACAAAGTGAGACTCTGTCTTAAAAAAAGAAAAAAAAGAATAAGGAATTCCTATCTGTGGTGGTTGACTCTATAGGATGAAGTGTGAGATTACTACTCAGGATAGAAATAGTTTGTATCTGTCATTTTTGTTCAAGTCCTCTTTATATTTGGTTCCATTGAGGAAAACCACCCTCTCTAATCAGGAGATCACGTTCTTTCTGTTATCCTAGTCATTTTGTAGAGTGTGTTCTGGCCCATGGGCTGTGTCAATCATACTTAATAAAATGATAGGCCTGAATGGAGCATTCAAGTTTCTCTAGCGCAATCCTCTAATTTTACAGATTTTAAAAAACCAAGGCCCAGAGAAGGTAACACGTATTTCAAGAACATGCAGCCAGCCTGTGCAAAGGCTCATATCCTTACTGACATTAAAAAGGAGGCAAAAGAGTAATTCGATTCAGATTTGGGAGAACAAAGGATTGTGTTTATACAGATGGCTGGGAGTTGAGGAGGAAGGTAGACACTGGAGAAGAAGGAAAAGCTGTCCAGTGCCCAGTTGTGCAGATGTTTTCACTCAGCCCCAGCTGCCTGCTGGATTCCAAGCAAGCTGACCAGGGCCTCCAGGAGCCTACTGGGTTTCCACAGCACAAGGCCTTATGCTGGTGACAGAGATGCTCTGCCCTCTGCATCTCAGAGCGCCCGCCTCACACTCAGACATCGTCTGCTCCTTGCCGTTCACTTCCACACAAATGCTAAACCCTTCTTCCTCGCACTCCGATGCTTCTCGGCAGACACATTTGCTGCTCTCAGCTGGAAAAGTAAGTGAAAGAGGCTTAATGGTACATTGTGGAGGTCGGGGAGTCAAAGAACATCACCTCCAAAGTAATAATGTGGTGATCAGAGCTGTAGAAGCTCCTGCCTGGAATGATATAATAAATTATCCCCTGGAAAAGCAGTAGGACCAGGAAATTGGGGCATTTTGCTCCACTCCAAAGAAATAGGTTTTGAGGTTGGTAGCAGGCTTTATATTGGTTAGACCCACATGGGGTGGTTTTATCCAAGTCAAGAGCTCTTCAACTATCTCCTACATACATGCTGCTGTCCATATGAGCCAGCAACTGAGGTCAAATGAGAAGCCCTCAACAAAGAACCAAGTCAAGATTCAAACAAAGAGAGAGAGAAAAAAAGAGAACTTAACTTGCTTTGAGAGAGAGCATGGCAGGCAAAAGGCTACAAATCCCAAAAAACAAACCAGAAATGAGTTAAGGAGGCAAGGAGTCTGTGCATGGAAAGTCCATGGTTGGAATACACCAGCCAGGAGTCTTCCAAAGATGAGTAACAAGGTCAGCCAGCAGACAATGGTGACCACCTAACCAAAAGTGACCCAGACATGGCTAGAATCACATATGTATGTCATCAGTCTGTGCTGCAAACCTTGAGGGAGTGAGGGGACAGGTGCCAGCGGGTACAGGCCAGGAGGGCAGAGAGTGAAGAGCCGACAGAGAACTTACAAGTCATAGAGTCCAGCTCCCAAATTTACAGATAGGGAAGCCCAGAGAGTGACTTGGCTCTGGAGACCCAGCCATTCCACTCTCATAGTACTGCCCAAATCATGGGAGGTTTGCCATGCTCTTGGGGGAGTTCAAGATCACTGTAAGTGCTACTTAAACATAGTGTTAGCAAATATTGAATCACAACGTGAGAAAGTAACTTCTTCTTCTATTCTCTTCAAATCCGTCTGATTACTTCTAGAAGAAAGTGTCAGCTTGGTGCTAGTATGTTTTTAACACCCCTCTAACACTTGCTAAACTCACAGAGAAACAGCATAGTCAATGTTGGACCAGTATCTGGCTAGAGTCCACAACTTTATTTAGTTCCATTACATATAACTTTTATAGTTACCTAGTATTTATGGCAAGTGATACCTCCTTTTAAGGACATGATATAAAGTTTTCATTTTAAAGTTATTTTTATGTCAGACTTTTTAAAAATGAGTACACAATATGGATAATACAAGGACAGAGTAAAAATCATGAAGGTGGCATGGAATCACCCCTGTTTGGGAGAACATTTCCACATCAGGAATGTGGGAATCTTATCCTCTGAGGTCTGTGATCTGTGCCCTTCTCCAGTGAGGGGTATAGGAGAGGTCAGTGCATGTCAAATCAGTCTGAGTCTTCAACATCCTCAAGTATCTTCTTCGGCCCACTGCTAAACTAGAAACCACATTTTTTAAATCCTCAGTACTGTGACTTTAGCATTCTTATACTTACAAATATGAAAGGCCCCTTACCATCACATTTTCCCCACAGTGGGCAGGCACCACAAGCTTTCTCAGCTGAGGCAGGCAGAGTACAGCTGTCCCTACCAGTAAGGGTGTAATTTCTACCCTGACAGTGGAGAACATGCATCTTGCAAACTGTCAGAGGCAGTATCCTTTTGCTTCTCTCATCTCGAGCACATACATCCAAGGAAGGTCTGAAAAGAATTTTTAATGACATTATTTACAAGATTTTTCTTCGTAAAAGCTGAGAAGGAGAAATGAAAAGTGATGCTCTGAGCTTAGTGCCCCCAGATGTTATCACCCACAGCAAAAAAAAAAAAAGGTGGAAACTCAAATCCCCTTCATTCCTAGGTCCAACTCACTTAGGTCTTCAAAATGAAGATATTTGTGTTTACTCGTTATTTGCTCACAATTTTTCTAAGTGTAGATATCTAGTGTTGATCTGGTTCTATCTAGAACAGATCAGGTACAGCAAATTAGATGTGAAGGCAAGGTCTGCTAGCAACAGCTGACAAAGGAGACAGAAAGCCAGTGGAGACCAAGCATTCAATGTGATCATAGTTAAATGGGACCATTAATTGCAGGAGAAATGAGCTCATCCCAGCCCAACAGCCAAGAGTTCATGTCCATAAAACTGCACCGTCCAAAAATGGATGACCCTAAATCATCACGGGAAGATGAAACTGTATTTTTCAATGCTACTTTTAAAAGTATCTATGTTTACAAAATAGTTTAGAAATATTTCCATAAGTTTGGGAGCCTGTAATCCCAGTGCTTTGGGAGGCCAACGCAGGTGGATCATTTGAGGTCAGGAGTTCAAGACCAGGATGGCTAACATGGCGAAACCCCATCTCTACTAAGCATATAAAAATTAGCTGGGCGTGGTGGCGCACACCTGTAATCCCAGCTACTCGGGAGGCTGAAGCATGAGAATCACTTGAACCCAGGAGGCAGAGGTTGCAGTGAGCCGAGATTGCACTACTGCATTCCAGCCTGGATGACTGAATGAAACTGTGTCCCAAAAAAAAAAAAAAAAAAAAAAATTTCCGTAAAATGTGTTACCTTCTTCATTAGCATTGGTGCTAAAATGGTGGAAAAAAATAGCTATTTAGAAATGTCTCTATCAGAAAACTCCACATTTCTGAATGCTGATAGACAAGGAGGGCATTACTGTCACTGAAACCTTAGACAACACAGCATTTTTGTATACCAGATGGAGTCAGAAAGAGTCTATATTCACACACTTTATTTAGTTCTAATATTTTCCTTTTCTACCAAAAGCTACATTTACTTGGAGTTATTTATAAAACAGAAACAAATCCTGTTGTTTTGAATCTATCTTTTCATCTGTTTATTGAAACTTTAAATAGAACTACTTACAACAGCTGAAAGGGTAAAGACCTTACAATACCACCTTGTTGCCAGTATCTGAGACCATGGAATGACATGGAAATTTATACCATAACTATTAAAAACGAGCTGCAGATCAACTAAATGAAATCGGGAAGTTGGAAAGAGGATGAAAATGACTCAAAATAAACAATAATTATTAAAGATTAGCAGCAAAGTCAGAATATTAGAATGAGAATGTATCTAGGCTGACCACCATTTCCATCACGCCATTTAGTTATTTATATTCCTCTTCACACCAGAAATTGCTATATATAATAACAATTACCCACTGTAGCTTCAAGAAGTTGGATATTGGTTTTGATAACCAAAATCATTGAAAAACAAGTAATTAGTGTTTTGGTTCTTTTTTTTTTTTTTTTTTTTTTTTTTCTTTTTGAGATAGGGTCTGGCTCTGTCACCCAAGCTGGAGTGCGGTGGCATGAATGTGGCTCACTGAAGCCTCAACCTCCCTGGCCTCAAGCAATCCTCCCACCTCAGTCTCCTGAGTAGCTGGAACTACAAGAGTGAGTCACCACACCCAGCTAATTTTTGTATTTTTTGTAGAGAAGGGGTTTCACCATGTTGCCCAGGCTGGTCTTGAACTCCTGAGCTCAAGCAATTGGCCCACCTTGGCCTCCCAAAGTGCTGGGAGTGCAGGCGTGAGCCACCGCACCAGGTCATGTGTTGGTTCTTAATTTTAAAAATGGCCACTAAGTCTAGGGGCTGGATATTTCTTATTTCCTCCCCAGATCCACTTTCCACTCTTCTCCACCTGCCTGGGAGGCTGACATGTATGGGCCACATCGTGGACTTCCTCGGCCTCTAGCTTCAGTTGGTTTGATCAGTGGTGAGCACTGACTAGCAGGAGACTCGAGGCAGGAAGGACAGTGCAGTTGAGGTGTTTATGCCCCTGGCTCACGCCTGTGGGATCTCTGAAGTCCCTAAAATGAGAGTGTCAGCTCCTCCTCAGGGCCATCTCCACACAGCCCTCTCTGTCTCCAGTTTTTCCTGAATGCCCCTCTCCTTACTCCTTGGACCTGGGTATGGCTATACGGTCAAGCTGTTAGCAGTCTAGGAATACTGCCATGGGACTTGTAGTTTCCTTTCCTCTGTTCACATTTTTGTAAATATTTCTGCTAATAAAGCTTTTCTTGTCCTAATTTAATTGTGCCATCTCTATCCTACTAGGACCATGACACAGACATCTATTAACTACTTCAGAGATATCCTCCTACAATGGAATGATTTCAAGTTGGTGGCATTCTTAACCATGCAAATCTAGAGAAGATGCTTCAAGAATCAACAAAAGCAGCTGCTGTTTCCCTATCAGTATTGCTTTAAGAGTTTATGTGCCAAAGGAATTTCAGTTTTAATCCTCTAATCCTCTAAAGTTCTAAATCCTCAGCTGACAGTTTTGCCATTTTGCTCCATTTTATATATAAAACAAGCAGTGCTCGAGTAGTCCTGCAGCCTTCTCCACTAGCCAGATTAGAACACTGCTTAATGCCATGGCTGTCAGCCCTAGTGACCCAGACAAATAACAGGCAGCAGATGGACTACATCGAAATGCAAACAAAGACCCTTAACTCTTGGTAAGCTACACCTTCCATCCAACAGACACTATTATCTAAGAAATTATCCCTTATCATTAATAAAATAAAACGGAGAAATGAGCAAAGGCGGCACTTACCCACATTCGTAGGGCATTTTACAAACACATCTTGAATTCTGCAGTTTCTCCCAGCGCTGACATTTAGGCACTGCCTGTGTTAACGGATTTTCTAAAAAAGGATAAGGGAGATGTGGTCGTTAGGAGAAAAGCTTCTTCATAGTAAACAAGGTATTATATGAATTGCTGGACCAGGGTCTGTAGTATTCTCAAACCGCAATGCGTTTGCACAGTAACAATAGTAATAATAATCAAGGTGTGATACATTTTACAAGCTATAGAGAGTTTCTAGAGCCACATTACAAATAACTGCATTGGTAGCAATAGCTACCATCTCGTGAACATTTATATTTGTCATGCACTTTTTATACATTGGGATATTCATGCCTCCCTAACACATGCCCACCTAAGAAATCAGAAAATTAAGAGTAAAAAGAGTTAGGAAGTTGGTGCTACTTCACACATTTAACAAACTGGCCCAGGCAGCATTTAATTCTACATTGGTCTGAATCCAAGGACAATAAAGTGGCTCCCTTTCAAGAAGCTGGTGCTTATAAACTGTTTGTTGTTTGGACTGCATTCTGCCTGCTGTGCCCATAATGAGGCAAAAAGCAGCAACATCACTTGCCTTATACATGGAGAACTCCCTGGTGTGCCGAGAAGATCTACAATAACCTCTTACATATGAATGTCTAACTGGTCTCCCTCAACAGTGAATAAATGTCTG
Source organism: Pan troglodytes (assembly GCF_028858775.2). Lineage (NCBI taxonomy): Eukaryota > Metazoa > Chordata > Mammalia > Primates > Hominidae > Pan > Pan troglodytes. The sequence goes on from NC_072402.2 coordinate 71,834,270, forward strand.
GAGGTAACTACGTTAATAAAATTCTTTCTATAACTTTGTGTTTTATAGAAACTGACAATTCAGTCATCATTTCAGTTTTGACAGGTAAACACCGTGGTCCAACTTACAAGAGCATAATGTGACTGCCATCCCCTCAGCTATCCCTGATTGCAATGGGAATGATCTAAAAACATCCTGACTTTTTTCACCTCGTAATAGCTTTATTACAATGAAATTCATTGCCATACACTTTTGCATCATAAAACTAGATAGTCATTTAATATATCTATAAAGGTAGTTTATCTGGAGAATATGTTTTTATGAATACACAAACTATGGAATACTTCCTTACTTTGGAAAATTCAAGAGCCTTGGACATGACATTACAATCTTGTGAGCATTCATAAACCTGTAAAAATCATGGCAATGTGAAGTATGCCTGCCATGGTCAGCAGTCTCAATAACAAGATTCATTATTAAAACACTTCTCTTGGCTGGGCGCGGTGGCTCACACCTGTAATCTCAGCACTTTGGGAGGCGGAGGCAGGCAGATCACTTGAGGTCAGGAGTTCACGACCAGCCTAGCCAACATGGTGAAACCCTGTCTCTACTAAAAATACAAAAATTAGCCGGGCATGGTGGCACGTGCCTGTAATCTCAGCTACTCAGGAGGCTGAGGCAGGAGAATTGCTTGAGCCCGGGTGGTGGAGGTTGCAGCGAACCAAGGTTGCGCCGTTGCACTCCAGCCAGCCTGGGCAAGCGAGACCTTGTCTCAAAAAAAAAAAAAAAAAAAAAAACACTTATCTTTAAAATGGTATTATCCTAAATGCAACGTAGTACCCTGAACTGGACCCTAGAACATAAAAGAGACATTAGTGGTAAAACAGGAGGTATTTGAATAAAGCGTATAGTTTAGTCAATAGCATTGTACTAATATTAATTTTTTAGTTTTAACCAAGTTGTGTTATGTAAGATGTTACTATTAGGGAAGATGGGTGAAGGGTGTGTAGAAATTATATCTGTGACTTTGCTGAAATCTAAAATTATTCCAAAATGAAATTTTTTAAAAATGGTATTATCTACATCAGTGCTTCACAACCAGGGGCAGTTTTGTCCCCCAGGGGACATCTGGAAATCACTAGGGACATCTTTGGTTTTTACAACTGCAGAATGTTATTGACATAGGAGGATGCTACTCTTGGGTAGAGACCAGGGATGCTGCTAAGCACCCTGCAATGCACAGAAGAGGCTCCCATAGCAAAGAATTATTAGACCTAAAATTCCAATAGCGTTGAGGTTGAGAAGCCTTAATCTAGATGTACCAAAACTTAAGGTCAATGATCAAGCCATGTAAATTAGTTCTGCACTGTGGTTAAAAATTTACTTTAGGACAAATCCTGAAATTTTAGATTTTAAAAGTTTGCTTAAACTATTATAATGTCAAGCCGGGCGCAGTGGCTCACGCCTGTAATCCCAGTACTTTGGGAGGCCGAGGCGGGCGGATCACGAGGTCAGGAGATCGGGACCATCCTGACTAACACGGTGAAACCCCGTCTCTGCTAAAAATACAAAAAAAAAATTAGCTGGGCATGGTGGCGAGCACCTGTAGTCCCAGCTACTCAGGAGGCTGAGGCAGGAGAATGGTGTGAACCCGGGAGGCAGAACTTGCAGTGAGCTGAGATTGTGCCGCTGCACTCCAGCCTGGGTGACAGAACGAGACTGCATCTCAAAAAAAAAAAATGTATTATAATGTCTTTGTGGAAAAAAAAAAACACGATGGAATTACCTAGCCCAAAGAATTTTTGCATTTAAGAAGAACATAGCTTTGTTGTCTTTACAGCTTGGTTAACCAAGTAAACACACTCTTAAGGCCCACCGAAAGTATGTGCTTTTGCTATTTTAAAAGCAAATTTATTCCCCTCAAGACTAACTACAGGGACAGTAGGGGAAAGTGAGGAATTAATGTTTAATGGATATAGAGCTTCAGTTTGGAAAGATGAAAAAAAATGTGATGGTTGCACAACAATGGGAATTACTTAATGCCACTGAACCATACATTTAAAAATGGATAAAATGGTAAATGTTATGTTATGTATGTTTTACTACAATAAAAAAAAAAGACTAAATACTAGAACAGCCAACATTTTAAAACATCAACTTTGGAAGCTGGTAAGTCTTGGATTTTTTTGTTTGTTATAGGCTTAGAAGTAGTCACTGTTATTCACATCTTCAGAAAAACACACAGATCTGAAAAACATCCTTAATTAAAACCCACTTTAATAGAATTTTCTACTGGGTAAATGAAACTTCATACCAAACTGTGCTGTAAAATAGCTGAAGTAGCATTTTAGACAGACTAGTCTACAATCTCATTTGAACCAAAAGTGCAACCTCATCAACTGTATATTGTTCTCTTTCATTTTTAGAATTGTAAGTACTGGTCCATGACTTTAAATATTGCAAGTAAACTCATGTTTATACTTCAGTGTTTACAGAACACAAAACAACTGTCCTCTTAGATGGAGCTTTGATAACTTAACAGCACATCAGAACAGGCAGGGAGGGCACTCCAAGGACGTGTGTCTTGCCTATTGTTCTGCCTCTCATCCACTTCACATCACAGCCCATATCTACTATCAGTATCTGAGTGCTCCATACCCTGTCGCATGGAGAACTTAGTTATAAACATCTAATTCCCCTCACACCATCACCTGTGAAATCTAGTACTTCATCCTCACTATTAAAAATAAATTTCAGCATTTAATTAAAAATCACATACTAGAGAGATAATATCACATAAAATAGTATGCAAGTGAGTTTTTCTTCTTTCTCATTTTTGTTACAAATACAATATTTTCCATTTATTTAAAAAATGTAAACAAAGAATAAATAAGGGGTTATTGTCAAACAAATCTATCTCATCTAAAATTACCTCTAAAAAGAAATAATTTGGCTTTCTAAATCCTTTCTACCTTAGGTTCTTAAAAGACCATTTTAATTTTCTTGGTGTTAAAATACTGGATTTTTGGGTTTCCACATTAAGAACAATTTTACGAATCACAACACTTTTCCTTCAATAATGTCTGCTTTAAAGTGTTAAATGAAAATGCTTTCTAAATTTTCAATTTCAGAAATACTGATAAACTCTTTGAAAGCCCAAAAATGAAACATACAGAACTTTAAATAAATTATGATCTCAACTCTGTACTTATGAAAAATGCAGGGGAAAAAAATCTAGAGGAAACAAACAAACAAACAAAAAACAGATTTTAAAAATCCTTTATTGTCTTGGCACCATAACAGATATAAAGCTAATCTTTCACAAGGATGATTTAAGTTAAAAGTTTCAGAATCACCAGGCTATCCTTGCCTTTCCTTGCTTTCATGAGTCTTTCTGTGCCATGTGAAGAAAATCTGTTACTCAGTCTACAAACTGACCCCATCTTAAGGAGCAAGAATGGAGGGAATGACTCACAGCTATGGTGATACAGTACCATGAAGGTCGCCACAAGGACTCTCACTTGCCTGGGTACAAGTGTTCTTGAATAGACACGGAAGCCACTCACCTTTTTGTACACAGCGGGCATTCTTCATCTCAGGACTCCACTTAAGGCTGGAGCCACAGAGAAATGCTGAAGGACCTTCTAAGGACATGCCACCTGAACAGGAAACAGTCACCTTCTCACCAACTGTGTAGAAAGGTTTTTGGGGGTGACTCTGTATGCCATCCATCAGTACAGGCAGAACACAGGCAATTTCTAAAGATAAAAGAGAGCAAAATATAAGGGTCGTTGCTCTCCTAAACCATCTTTTTAAAAAAGTCTTATGTGATGCAGACACACTTGTTCTGCTTTTTCGTATTAGAGGACAAGGAGGAAGACGTAAGTTCACTGTTAGGGTGGACTGAAAGACATGTCACACAGAGCCTGGCATGTAATTGACCCATGAATAACTAAAAACCAAAACAGCTCCCCCTCTCCCACCCCTCCCCTCAAAACAATGTGACAACTTAAAATGAACAACCCCAATAGAGTCCTAATGCCCAGCCTACTGTTGAAACCAAACTTTTCACAGCTGTCACTTATTTATGTGCTCTAGTGATGTTCCACCAGGAGAGTTTCATTAACTTTCATCCAGTTAGATATTTTGCCATCTGAAATTATTAAAACACCACTTTTATTTTTATTTATTTTTATTTTTTAGGGACAGGGTCTGTCTTGTTGCCCAGGCTGGAGAGCAGTGGCTATTCATAGGTCTAATCAGTGTATACTACAGCCTCAAATTCCTGGGCTCAGAAAAGCAATGGGGAAAGGATTTCCTGTTTAATAAATGGTGATGGCAAAACCGGCAAGCCATATGCAGAAAACAGAAACTGGACCCCTTCCTTATACCTTATACAAAAATTAACCCAAGGTGGATTAAAGACTTAAATGTAAAACCTAAAACCATAAAAACCCTAGAAGAAAACCTAGGCAATACCATTCAGGACATAAGCATGGGCAAAGACTTCATGACTAAAACACCAAAAACAATTGCAACAAAAACCAAAATTGACAAATGGGATCTAATTAAACTAAAGAGCTTCTGCTCAGCAAAAGAAACTATCATCAGAGTAAACAGGCAACCTACAGAATGGGAGACAATGTTTGTAATCTATCTATCTGACAAAGGGCTAATATCCAGAATCTACAGGGAACTTAAACAAATTTACAACAGAAAAACAAGCAACCCCATCAAAAAGTGGGCAAAGGATATGAACAGACATTTCTCAAAAGAAGACATTTATGCAGCCAACAAACATATGAAAAAATGCTCATCATCACTGGTCACCAGAGAAATGCAAATCAAAACCACAATGAGATACCATCTCACGCCAGTTAGAATGGTGATCATTAAAAAGTCTGGAAAGAACAGATGCTGGTGGGGATGTGGAGAAATAGGAACGCTTTTACACTGTTGGTAGGAGTGTAAACTAGTTCAATCATTGTGGAAGACGGTATGGCGATTCCTCAAGGATCTAGAACCAGAAATACCATTTGACCCAGCAATCCCATTACTGGGTATATACCCAAAGGGTTATAAATCATTCTACTGTAAAGACACATGCACACGTATGTTTATTGCAGCACTACTTACAATAGCAAAGACTTGGAACCAACCCAAATGTCCATCAATGATAGACTGGATAAAGAAAATATGGCACATATACACCATGGAATACTATAACGGGTTAATGTCCTTTGCAGAGACATGGATGAAGCTGGAAACCATCATCCTCAGCAAACTAACACAGGAACAGAAAATGCATGTTCTCACTCATAAGTGGGAGTTGAACAATGAGAACACATGGGCACAGGGAGTGGAACATCACACACTGTGGCCTGTCAGGGGATGGGGGGCAAGGGGAGGGAAAGCATTAGGAAAAATACCTAATGCATGCGAGGCTTAAAACCTAGATGATGGGTTGATAGATGCAGCAAACTACCATAGCACATATATACCTATGTAACAAACCTGCACATTCAACACATGTATCCCAGAACTTAAAGTAAAATTTAAAAAAAAATTAAAAACTCCTAGGTTCAAGCAATCCTCCTGACTCAACCTCCTGAGTAGCTGGGATCACAGGCACATGCCACCACACCCAGCTAAAGCACCACCTTTAAACTTGCAGACATAAAAGTGTTCAGTGTTCCCTGACTTTTCATCTGTATTCTTTCTTACTCAATTACATTCATTAGCTCAAATAGCTTACTTCAAAAAAGAACAGAGAAAAAGAAAAAACACACATAGTATAAACAGCAAGTCAGAATTCATGATTAAAAAAAAAATCTTGCTAATATCCCTAATGGACTTTGGACAATATTCTACAAAGTATTGCTGTATCTTTACAGCACTGTCATCAGAAAACCCATTCATTCATTTATTCATTCAAAAACAGCATTTGATGGATGCACTGAAGGCTTTGACTTCATCACAATGAGATATATCAATGTAGCAAAATTGAGCTAATACTCATGAATATATGCAATAATCCACAGCACTTTTTGAATGCCTATATTTTGCCAAATATGTTGTGCACTGCTTGGGACACAGCAAAGTACAAGTCACATCTTATGCCTTCCAAAACTTCATAATCTAGTATTGAATCTGCTTGTTTCTAATGCGTTTGCTGTTTTGACATTAAATCTCCTACCAAGACAAAAACAATAGAAAGACTGTACAAAATTAAAAGGAAAACTATTTCTGAAAGAATCAGAGCACTAACAAGGCAGTGCAAGTTTAAAAGTCCAAGATTTCAGAGAGAAGGGAAGTCTAATGTGGTGATTACATTTACATTTGGTAACACATTTTTCCTTGAGGTATTTGTAAATTAAAAAAAAAAAGAAAATATGCTGAAAGGCTGCTAAACTGAAGAGAAAACCATAGCTCAGAGGCTAAAAAGATAAACAGCTTTTAGCAGTCTCACAGGACCAGGGTTTTAAAAACTAGAGTCCAGTCCTGTCAAAAAGAAGGGGCCAGGTAGAAAGCCCATACCTTCAGTTGGAATCCCTTAATGGCCACATCCTTGGAATAGAGATAACCCAGACATAAGCCAGCCTCACTGGTTGCCATAAACAAAAGTTAGTCTTCTCTAGAGGAAGATAGCATCATCCAATTTTTAAATTTTCATACGTAAAGTCTGACATTCAATTAAAACTAATTTAACATTCAAAAAGACAAGAATTGACCAAATTCCAACCAAAAAAAACAATAGAAACAGACTTACAGTAACAGACGTACCTAAAGAATGAAATTAACAGATACAGGCCCTGAAACAACTGAAATTAATATATTTTTTTAAATGACAAGATGGAGAATTACAACAGAGAATTAGAAAATATAAAACAGTAAACATAAATGTTTGAAGTAATTGATGTTATTTACTCTGATTTGCTTATTACACACTGTTTACACATATCAAAACATCACTTAAAAACTATATTTTTAAGTGAAAAATTTTAATATTTTTAAATATAATAATGTAAGAATATAGGCTCATTCATTATAATAAATATACCACATTAATGGAAGATGTTAATACCTAATAGGGAAACTGGGCGGGAAGTAAGGAAGTAGAAGGGAGCTCTCTGTACTTTCTAGTCAGTTTTTTGTAAGCTAAAACTGCTCTAAAAATGAAGTTATTAATTTAAAAATTCACTATGCAGTAAAAAAGTAGACAAATGAAACCTCTAAAGTTGAAAAATAGCCAGGCACGATGGCTCACACCTATAATCCCAGCACTTTGGGAGACTGAAGCAGGCAGATCACTTGAGCTCAGGAGTTTGAGAACAGCCACGGCAACATGGTGAAACCCCGTCTCTACTAAAAAGTACAAAATTAGCTGGGCACTGTGGCAAGCGTCTATAATCCCAGCTACTCAGGAGGCTGAGGCAGGAGAATTGCTTGAGCCCAGGAGGCAGAGATTACAGTGAGCCAAGATCGCACCACTGCACTTCAGCATGGGTGACAGGAGTAAAATCTGTCTCAAAAAAAAAAAAAAAAAAAAAAAAAAAAATATATATATATATATATAAAATATATATAATTGTTTTAAGTTGAAAAATAAAATTGATAAAATTTAAAACTCTATAATAGAGTTCTTAAAAGGAGATTATACAGAAATATACAGAGAATTAATAAATTGGAAGATAGGTCAGTTGAAAATATTTAGAATGAGGCCAGGTGCGGTGGCTCATGCCTGTAGTCCCAGCACTTTGGGAGGCCCTGGCAGGCAGATCACTTGAGGTCAGGAATTCAAGACCAGCCTGGCCAACATGGCAAAACCTCATCTTTACTAAAAATACAAAAATTAGCCAGATGCATTGCTGCATGCCTGTAATTCCAGCTACTCAGGAGGCTGAGGCAGGAGAATTGTTTGAACCTGGGAAGCGGAGGTTGCAGTGAGCCGAGATTGCACCACTGCACTCCAGCCTGGAAAACAAACCATCTCAAATAAAAAAAAGAAAAAGAAAAAGAAAAAGAAAATATTTAGAATGAAACAGAGGGGGGAAAGATGGAAAACAAACAAAAAAAGGATGTTAAAAAATATAATGGTCCAAAAAATGTATAATTTGTGTCCCATAAGGACAAGTGAGCAAGAATGGGACAGAAGCAATGTTTTAGGACATAATGGTCAAGAAATGGTCTAAAACTGACAAAAAACTTAAAGCACAGGTTCAATAAAAGCCCAGAAAAATATAAAGAAAATTATATCTAGACATCAGAGTAAAGTTGCTGGAGAAAACCAAAAGCAAAAAACAATTAATAATACCCTTTTCCCACCCCAGCACTACTGGGCCTGCAGGTCTCTGTCAAGCCACAAACGCAGGTCTCTGTCCCACAGGATGGGGTTTGTTAAAGTTGTTAATAATAAGGCCTACTTTAAAAGATACTAAGTGAAATTTAGAAGATGACAAGAGGGTAAAACTGATCACTATGTTCGGAAATGCTTGGTGATACAGGATAAAAATAAATACAGCACACCCAAATACAGGATGATATTTTGTGTAACAGACAGAGTTATCATTTGTCAGATTGCTTAGTCCTGTGTAGAAGGGAACGTGATAGTCTGTGCAGTGTATACACATGAACTGCCAAAATATGGTGTAAAGATTGGAGCCAAGATCGCTCCATTGCAATCCAGCCTGGGAGACAAGAATGAAACTCTGTCTCAAATAAATAAATAAATAAAATAAAAAATAACTGCTAGCTTAGAATGTCTTACCTAATAAAAATATCCTGGCCAGGTGCGGTGGCTCATGCCTGTAATCTCAACACTTTGGGAGGCCAAGGCGGACAGATCACGAGGTCAAGAGATGAAGACCATCCTGGCCAACATGGTGAAACCCCATCTCTACTAAAAATATGAAAAGTAGCTGGGCATGGTGGTGCACAGCTGTTGTCCCAGCTACTCAGGAGGCTGAGGTAGGAGAATCGCTTGAACCCAGGAGGCAGAAGTTGCAGTGAGGCAAGATCACGCCACTGCACTCCAGCCTGGTGATAAGCAAGACTCCGTCTCAAAAAAAAAAAAATCCTTTGAAAAGTCAAGGTAAAAGACAGACATTTCATCAGTCGGTTCACAATAAAGGAAAAGAAGCCCTTCAAGTAGAAATTTCTTATTAATCTTTTCAAAGAACAAACTTTTAGCTTTATTAACTCCCAACTAGCAAATATTCATATTCATATTCTATTTCATTTGTTTCTGCTTAAGGATTCCAAGAGAAAGAGAGAGAGAGATTAATAAGTAAAAGACAATGCCCATCAGTCAATGAACGAGCGGATAAAGAAACTGTGGTATATATATACGATAGAATACTACTCAGCCATAAAAAGGAATTAATTAATGGCATTCTCAGCAACGTGGATGAGACTGGAGACTATTATTCTAAGTGAAGTAACTCAGGAATTAAAAACCAAATATTGTGCCAGGCGTGGTAGCTCATGCCTGTAATCCCAGCACTTTGGGAGGCCGAGTCAGGCAGATCACGAGGACAGGAGTTCAAGACCATCCTGGCCAACATAGTGAAACCCCATCTCTACTAAAAATACAAAAATTAGCCGGTCGTGGTGGTGTGCACCTGTAGTCCCAGCTACTCAGAAGCCTGAGGCAGGAGAATTGTTTGAATGCTTGAACCCAGGAGGCAGAGGTTGCAGTGAGCTGAGATCGTGCCACTGCACTCCAGCTTGGGCAACAGAGAGAGACTCCATCTCAAAAAAAAAAAAGAAAGAAAACCAAACATTGCATATTCTCACTCACAAGTGGGAGCTAAGCTATGAGGATGCAAAGGCATAAGACTGATGCAATGGACTTTGGGGATTCAGAGAGAAAGGGTGGGAAGGGGGTAAGGGATAAAAGACTACAAACTGGGTGCAGTGTATACTGCTTGAGTGATGGGTGCACCAAAATCTCACAATCACCACTAAAGAACTTACTCATGTAACCAAACACCATCTGTTCACCAAAAACCTATGGAAATTTCAAAAAATTAAAATTAAAAATTAAATTAAATTAAAAAATAAGAAAAAGACAGACAAACCGATTATTTTTAATGGACAAAAGACATGGACAGCCATTTCTCCAAAGAATATAACCAATGGCTAATGAACATATGAAAACAAGCTTAACATTATTAGTCATTAGAAAAAATATAAAAATAGGCCGGGCACAGTAGCTCGCACCTATAATCCTAGCACTCTGGGAGGCCAAGATGGGTGGATTGCCTGAGTTCAGGACTTCGAGACCAGCCTGGCCGACATAGTGAAACCCTGTCTCTACTAAAAATACAAAAAATTAGCAGAGTGTGTTGGCACACACCTGTAGTCCCATCTACTCAGGAGGCTGAGGCACAAGAATCACATGAACCTGGGATGTGGAGGTTGCAGTGAGCCAAGATGGCACCACTGCACTCCAGCCTTGGCAAAAGAGTGAGACTCTGTCTCCAAAAAATATATACATATATATCACTATACGCTCACCACTGTGTCTGATGCTATCAAGTGTTAGTAAGGACAAAAGCAATCTTGATTTATCAGATTATGCTAGAGATGTAAATCAGTACAACCACTTGGAAGGCTAGCAGCCTCCACTAAATCTAAATGTATGTATACCCAATGTATGAATACCCAATTACTCAGAAATTTCACAATAGGTATATTCCCAAAGGGAGAAATATATGTATGTGTGTGTGTGTACACTAGGGCTTTCCTCATATAGCACAGAGCAACTGATTTAGGAAAAATGTATCACTGCAGCTCGGCCTATTCATTTGCTGAACAAACTTATATTGCAAGAGAGATGGAAGCCAGAGTAGTTTTAGGGTGGTGCAGCATGCAGATGCTGTTATTCAGATGCCTCTATCCGAACAGAACAGGAGGCAAAGCATTTAAGAAAGTTGATTGATTGTGGTACATCCTGAGTAACTGAACTCTAAAGAATATCCTAATGGTCTTCATCTAAAGAGAATTCCCTGGCCTACTTTAATTTGCACCAGAAAGTTTTAAATTGCAATGAAATTGACCTCACTGAATGGGGACATTACCAACTAGAGAAGGCGGAGGGCTTATTCAAGTCGCTCCTAAAACTTGAACAGGATCATGTCAGACTTACAGGAAAGGAAGGCCAACACATGGGCCATATGGTGAGTGTTATTTATCTTGATTCATTCTCTTCCATGTAATTTTCTCATCTTAAATTATATACAACTGACGCCACTCACTCTGACAATGCATTTCCCCAACAAGCCACCGTAAATCTTCTCCACATCTGGCCACTGGGTTTCCAATAAGAGAGTATCCTTCATTGCAAGTGTACACTACATTTTTCCCCACAGGAAACATTGTACCTTCATCCTAAACAAAAGTAAAAGATGGAAAAGGAAAGAGTTTGTCTATTTTGCATTAACAAAACTTTTTTTACATATATTTGGTCTATAAATCATAATCATCAGGCAAGCTACATTTAATTGATTCAGAAAAGTGTCTATAAAAACATTTTCCCCTGTATAGTCAATAACACTAGCACCACCATTAATTGAAATAAAACGATTAATACCACTGTCTATAATGTATTGATTGCTCCCAAAATACCAAGGACTATACTAAGCATTCTACTAAAATTACATTCTATTAAAATTATTTGGACACTGTCCAAATAATTTCTTTTCCTTTAACTTTTAGAAAAAATCAGTTCTTTATTAGATTTGGAGAGCATCTTTGTCCATCAACTCTTCATATTAAGGTATTACCAGGCCGGGCATGGTGTCTCATGCCTGTAATTCTAGCCCTTTGGGAGGCCAAGGCAGGTGGATCACCTGAGGTCAGGAGTTCGAGACCAGCCTGGCCAACATAGTGAAACCCTGTATCTAATAAAAATACAAAAATTATCAGGGCATGATGGTGCATGCCTGTAGTCCCAGCTACTCAGGAGGCTGAGACATGAGAATCACTTGAACCTGGGGGACGGAGGTTGCAGTGAGGCAAGATAGTGCCACTGCATGCCGGCCTGTGTGACAGAGCAAGACTCTCTCTCTCTCTCTAAAAAAAAAAAAAAAAAAAAAAAAAAAAAGGTATTATGAGCTGTTCATTGACAATACTGCCATACTGCCTACAAAATGTCAGTATGAACACCCAGAAATTTTCCAATCCTATTAGTATGTTCATGAAAGTTTAAGTTTCTTGCTGATAACTTTTAGGGGAAGCATAATGTTGATCTTCTCCCATCCTACCCTCCTACTCCACACTATATGTATGGAATGCTGCTGGGGCTGGGTCAGATTCAAGAACATTTCACTAACCTATAATGGCAGGAAGCGAGCTTTTATGGCGAAGCAAGGAGGAATTTGAAGTCTGAGCCTGGGGGTGGATGAAGGGTAATCACACTCATTCTGGGTCTCTCTTTCCTTACCTTTCTCATTGTCTTCCACCCAAGGGGATGGTGAAAAACTCAAGCCTGGGCTTGGAGCTCAGGCCTTGACCAGCTCTGCTCTAGGGATTAGAACAAGATTTCCTGGTATCTCCTTCCCATTGTCAGTATGCGCTTCCTGGCCCACTCTGGCTCTATCATGGAAGTTAGTAGAAAACAGAATGGGCCAGGCTGATGCTGAGGTTTGAGGGAAATGGGGAGGAGCACATGTTCTGTTTCGACTCATGATCCTATTCCTTCCTCCACCTTGCAAAAACAAAACAAAACAAAAACTTTCATATGAGGAAGTCTGATTCAACAGTGCACAAATGCGGCTGTATATCATAACCACTTGTAGAAATTACAAAATAGACTCTTAGGCTGTACTCCCAACCTATCAAATCAGAAAACGTGGAGGACAAGGGAGAAAGAGCCATCTCTAGTTTTAAGTTCCCTGAGTAATTCGGATGCAGCCAGTCCACAGAGCAATATTTGGGACTCCTGGCTCCTAAAACAACACCACACACACTGCAGTTGGGGACAGCAGCCTCATGGTTTGCTAACATGCATGAGTTTGCTTGGCCTATTCTCTGAGCATATGTTCCATTCAGGAACTCCATGAATTACGGTGACTGTGGTAGGACAGAATGGGTGGTAGAGATGCTAGGTTGATTTTCTCTCTCTCTCTCTACACAAACACACACACACACGTGCGTGAACACACAACTTTCATCTCCCAATAGTGCCTACATTTGGGGAAACAGTAAATTTTCAGTGAATGCATGTTCAAGGGCCTGGGGTTTGAAAAGCAAAATCCCTTGTGAGGAAAGCAGTGCTGGTAACATGGAGAGAGTCCTCATGAACAAATCCTGTGTGAGCCATGAAGAGGCACCACTGGGGCTTCAGGCCAAAGCCTCGTCATAAAGACTGAGAGCAGCATTAACGAAAATGTCCCAAAAGCCAAGAACAACAAAAGTCCCTAGAATGACAAATGGCAGATGACTACTCTTCTTTCCTGAACAGGAAAGTTCAATTGCTCAAAGTAGAATGATCCATATCTCACTAGACTCTAGCTAACTGTCTTATTGACTCCTGGAATAAACCTAATACTTCATCCCAGGGCCTACAGTTATGAGGGGGAAAAAAAATAAGTCAGTGGCAAAAATAAGAGAAGCTCTGTGAGTTAAAGAGCAAGCTTGTAGATTCGCAGTTTGGTGTTTAGGGTGGCAGTGTTTAGTAGCCCTCTGGCATGATTACATTTTTGATTCACTGGGTGGCAGTGTTGATTTCCCACACCATAGAAGATACAAAGCCTTCTGCAGAATTCAAATCACCTTGGGCCAAAGAAAAAAAGTCACACACTAAAACCTTCACCACTAAAACTAAAATGCACATATAAAATATTTTTGGCATGGCTTCACCATGGAGGAAGAAAATAGGTTATGGGCTCAGTAGAGAGATAGAAGTTAGAGCATTATAAAGGAAAAAGATATCTTTCATAACCAACTTGAACAAATCCATCTTTCAAGGCAGGAGGTGATGGACAGAATTCTGTTGGAACCAAAGACAAAGGAAAGCAATGTGGTTCAAGCAACCTGGAAGGAAAAAAAATGTAATTAATGTGATTGATTTGCACAGTATAATAATTATTTTGCATTACGTTGGATTTCTCCTTTGTATCTGAAGGAACTCCATTCATTTAAGTACATTGGTGTAATATTTTTGTCATTCTTAGAACCAAATATCTGCTTACATCCTGTGGTAGAAAACTCAAACATAAACTCAAGCTAACAAAAGACAGTGATTTAAATAGCTGCTAGGTCAGTAGTATGAAAAACAAACAGAAAGAATGAAAAGAAAAAGAAAGTCTTTGGCCAACATACTACTTTCTGCTTTCTAGAGGTCACCTGTTTCAAAACCTATTTTTCCTCTTGCCGTTTGGTTCTGAAATTCATTTAATACAGAATTAATTCTGTATTGAAAATAAGGTATTGGGCGAGACGCGACAGCTCACGCCTGTAATCCCAGCACTTTGGGAGGACAGGGCAGGCAGATAGCCTGAGGTCAGGAGTTCCAAGACCAGCCTGGCCAACAAGGTGAAACCCCATCTCTACTAAAACTACAAAAATTAGCTGGGCACAGTGGTGCACATCTGTAATCCCAGCCACTTAGGAGGCTGAGGCAGGAGAATCTCCTGAGCTTGGGAGGCGGAGATTGCAGTGAGCTGAGATCCCACCACTGTACTCCTGCCTGGGTGACAGAGTGAGACTCCATCTCAAAAAAAAAAAAAAAAAAAAGAAGAAGGTAATTAGAGTTAGCGACCCCAAAAGAGAGGTAACACAAAATTATAACTACCTTTTACTAAGCATTTACTATGTGTCAGGCACCATGGCAGTTGCTCTGCATATGTGCATTATCTCAATTCATACAGCAACACCATGAGATACATGGAAAAAACAATGGCACAGAAAGTTCAAATAACTTGTCCAAGATTATGAACTAATAAATACCAAAGCTGGATTTACGTCTAGTCAATTAGGCTCCTACAATTTTGCACCTTCTACCTCTCACAAGGCAATAGAGAAATAGGAAGTCTTAGTGTCTACATTTTTTTCTGAACGTGTATAACTGAAAGCACATTATTTGGTGAAAGCAAGTTTAAGTAAGGCTAGGAGTAAGAATCTTAAGCCTAAAAGGAAGATGGGAGAACAGAAGTCCTAATATCATCTCACAAGTGCCAATCCTGACACTTTACCATCACTATGACCATCTCTTGGGGGAGCCTGTAATAAAGATAATGATAATGATGACATCTGTCATTAAACAATGGTTTTCAAGACTGCCTCTAAGGTCAAAATAACACTAATATTATCTCCACTCCAGAGACACAAAATCTGAGAGAAAGCAGTACAAATAGCCTGAGAGTGTGGCCTCCTTCTCATCTGAGTTCCTTATAATCTTGCCATACTTTGAGGAAACTGTGGCAAGTTTAATTTTCCTATTTGTACTGAGAAAGATGATACTTCCCCTCCCCTGAGCACCAAGAGTGAAAAATCTCTTCAATGACTTTCTTAGGATGTACCTCTCTTCCTAGCTTTATGTCAAAAAGCAGGAAAAATGCATCCTCTCAGAGATCTCCTCCCAGACCCTCATCCTCCCAGAAACATGTGCACAGCAGCCAGCATCCTCTTCCCACCATAATTCACATGCTTGCCAGTTTCCTCAGTCAAGAGATACTGGTTAATGCCAGATTACAAGGCACCAAAGATTTAGGAATAAGGCTTCCCACCTTATTCTTTTTTCTTTATTCACCCTATGCTTCTACCAGATACCCAAGCACCTCATCTCTTTCTTCAACTCACATGACCTTCAAATTATCTTACTAGAACATTTTGCCAAGTCCAGTCAGCAAAAATTACTAAGGACAATGTAAAACAGTAGGGTGTGGCATAAAGAATTCTGACCCAGGGCTATGATTCATCAACTGAGCATTTCTGAGATGGCTTTTGCAGGGTCCTGACAAATGGGAAGTTTAGTGCCAGGCTACTGGGTTCACCCACCAAGATATTCTCCATCTCCAGCAACTGGCTCTATGCTTAATCCAAAAAATAAATGAGTAAGAATGGTGTATCTGAAAAGTAATACAAACTTTAATGAATGCTTAGTAATCACTTTGGGTGCTTAATCTCATTTAATTCTGACAGTAACAATAAACAGATAATCTTAGTATCAGTTTACCTGCTATTATCATGCTAATTTTAGAGATGTGGCCAGTAACTTGCCCAAGGTCACACAGCAAGTAGGTGGCCAAAACGAATGAGAATGATCGTATCCACTCAGCAGGACTACTCCCAATTACCCAGCCTTTTGTAACACTTGTTTCAGGAAAACCTGAAGCACACAGAGCAAGCTCCTTCAACTCACCCTAGTGCTAAGGGACAAAGCAGTCCCTGGTAAAAATAGCCATTTAACTTCTAAATCTCTCGACAGCAGCGATCATGTGTTCCATGCTAACTGCAGAGGGTACTGTGTTCTATGCAACTGCCAGGGGGTTGGGTCTCCATTACCTCAAGTGCTCCAGCTCCTCATCTTCGCATTGTGTGCTTTCTGTCGTTTCTCCAACGCAGGATCTCCCACCCCCACTGGGAGGTGGGTTATTGCATTCACGGCTTCTTGTTTTCTTCCCTTGGACACAGGGGCTCCAAGAGGACCAGCAACTCCAACCTCCATCAACCCCTCCTACAAGATGAGAAAGAGGTTGATCAATAAGTTCTTAAAGAGGGCTTGGGAACTTAGTGCTATGCTTCCTGCTAACAAGTTAATTGGAGGAAGAGATCATTCTGGATATTGATTACCTTCACTCTTCATTGAGGTTTTCTACAATGTTCAGAATGGCTCTACATACAGACTAGGAATGTCCATATTAAGGTTGCATTAGTGAACCTCTTGCAATAATATCCTTAATTTGTTGATTATTTTACAACTGTTTCAAAGCACTTTGACATACGTTGTCTCTTTTATTTACTTCTCACAACAGTGAATGGAGGTGGGCAGGAAATGTTACCATTCTATTTAATTAGACAGCAGGAGAGTGTGCTTCCATTTTAACAGATAAGGGGAAATCCAAGCCACAAAGGAATGAATCACAGTCGCAGAATTTTAATTACCAGAACAGGCCACTTGGAGAGACATTTAGGGATAAGGATGCCTTTGTAATGCTTGTATATAAGCCTCTATAGTTTAGTCTTATATTTATTCATTTATCGTTCTTTTAGTGACTTCTATGAATCAAGCCTTTTGTCAAGCTCTGGGAATAAAGAAAGGAATCAAACAGCCCTGACCTTAAGTAATGAGCGTTCTAGAAGAGACAGACATGTACATAAATATAGAAACAAAAGTATATAGATTGTAGTCATACTTTGACTACTCATAAAGTCAATTTCACATAGCCCTGTACTAAGTGCTTGAAGCACCATATACACTGTAGAGCACACAGCAGATGTTCAACAAATATTTGTGAGTGATTGATAGTACATCACACAGAATAGAAATAGAAATGTTTCAAAGAGCATGCCATCAGAAAGATTAGGCAATGCAAATATACAAGCTCCACAGACCTTTGCTACAGCAAAACCTTACTGAGATAATTACAGAGGATAAAGGTGTTTTAATCATAACTCTATTCTAATAGAGAATGGGAAGTGGAGGGCACAGTGGGGCTGTTACTTCAGATGGATAAATAGAGATAACAGCAAAGAGCCTTAACCACAGTAGCTACAATCTGGAAGAAGGAAAGGGAAGGAGGATTCTAAATTCATTTGAGACTTCATCTCTTCATACACAAAGAAGCATCTCAAGGAGCAGAGAAACAGGGTAATTCGCTTTCAATGTGTACAGGCTGACTAGAGAAAATTCACCCCACTGACCTGCTTGATTCCCTACGAGAACTCCTTGCTCACATGCCGCACCAAATGTGTACGGTTTGCAATGGCACAGACAATGGGTCCCCTCAACAGTAGCCAAACCACCATTTTGACAAGGCCGGCAATGACAGGGGTCAAATTCATCCAGATACTCTTCAAGAGCCCATTTCAGGTATAGTTTTTTCACAGAGGCACAAGGTACTTCCTTTACCAGCTCATATAAAGGTGTCAGCTATAGAGATAAAGACATCATAGTCAGTAATCAGGGATTTAGGCAAGAATATTTTGCTTTTCATGTTTAGGAACGACTCTCATTAAAACAAAATCAAAAGCCACTGGTAAGTTTGTTACAATTGTTTCTTATGCAAATACAAAGGAAAACAGTGCACTCTCTTTGCAACAAAATCAAGACAAACTTAAGGAAAATTAGGGTCAGATGGGGGAGGAATTTTTTATATATCTTTTGTGCATGCATAAGATTTAAAAAAAAAAAACAGGCCAGGCAAGATGACTCATGCCTGTAATGCCAGCACATTGAGAGGCTGCGGCAGGGGGGATCACCTGAGGTCAGGAGTTCAAGACCAGCCTGACCAACATGGAGAAACCCCATCTCTACTAAAAATACAAAATTAGCCGGGTGTGGTGGCGCATGTCTGTAATCCCAGCTACTCAGGAGGTTGAGGCAGGAGAATCACTTGAACCCGGGAGGTGGAGGTTGCGCTGAGCTGAGATCATGCCATTGCACTCCAGCCTGGGCAACAAGAGTGAAACTCCATCTCAAAATAAAATAAAATAAAATAAAATAGGACATTCATTTTCTAGTTACAGCAAAGAAGCAAGTGAAATTAAATTTAGAATTAAATTTCCTGACTGAGAGATTTAACATATCTCTTAGTGGAAATCATGGATTCTTTCCTCATGGAGAAATTTAAAACAGGTAAACATTATTACTCTGCGTTGGCTATTTCAGAAGAAAAGCAACCTTGAAATCACAGATGTGCTGACTCAACTTTAACAGTCTGCTCTCCCAGGAACAGAAATGTCTCTGCTTTGTAGCATTTGCCAGTTTCTGCAGTGTAGCTGCTCTCACCATAGCCAATTTCAGGCTGCCACCATGATGCCTGAACTGGGAAGAGATATGCACCATTGGTTCCTGAGAGCCCAAGCTGTTGCGAACACGATGGCTTTGCATAGTCATGTACCTGCACCTGCATAGTGCCTTTTCTTTCTCTGTTCCTTTTTTGCCCTGCTAAAAAGGTAGCACAAATACGATAATTTATAGTCCTATGTGGAAAAGTACATGGAGACTGTTAAAGAACATGTGTCTTTCTCTAATCAATAATTTAATCGAATCAAGAGTTTCTAAAGATTTGTATGGGATGCTGACAATGAATACAGGCCATTTTGAATATTAACAGATGGTCCTTTAAGATAAGACTCTCTAGGAAAACTTCACCCTCCCTCCCTCACCCATATTTGGAAGCCAGTGGGCACTTTATGGGTGTTAGGAGGGGACTTGAGGACCTATTGCAATTTTTGAGTTTATAAAATGTATCTCTGAAAATCAGGCTTTGCCTGGGACATTGACTTTCATGCAGGGAATAGATCATAGAATCGGTTCTGCTATAATGTTTGTTTTGATAAGGTGAATTTGTTCCATTGAGATTGATATACTGAAAATTTTGAGTATAGCACAGATTTGAGATTTTCTTATGTACAACTATGTCCACATGAAACACAGGGTGAACACAAAATGCTTCACACAGTGGAAACAAGCCACGTAGGAATATACAAAACTCATGCATACGCATGTGCGTGGATACACACACACACTCACACACCCCTCAACATCTATGTCAGTTCATTTCCTGCATTATAAACTATGCTGTTCACGTCTGCTGTTACAAATGCCTGTCGGGTTTCTGACTGGCGTCCTTCTACCACTTCACAGTAACTCACAAGCCGTAACCCTTCCAAAACCCAGAAAGCTTCAGGTCTTTTTCTAGGTAATGCACCACACTTATTGTAGTATAGATACATTTTTAATAATTTAACATGTATAAAACCATGCAACTATTTTTATTGGCACCTGTCTTTTTCATATGAGTGTCACAGATGATAAATTTGAGTGCTGTGTCTCTAACCTGATTTTTTTTCCATAAGCCCTTTATTGTGCAATTTTGCATAGCTCAATGATTTTTAGAAACACATATGTTGCATTATAAAAGAATTGATGATAACAATAAAACATCTTAAAATTCTGCCAGCCAACTTGTTACTATTCTAATTTGTATGACTTCAGGAGCCCACGAGCCATGGCCACACAAAGAAACGTGATAGGAACATAACAGAAGGCAAACCTACATGCCTTCCCCTTGCTAGAATTTATAACTCCTCTGAATTAGGGACCAAGGAAGACATAATCGAACTTAGATCAAAAGTTAAAAATGCAAATTTTGTCATTAATTTCTCTTGGAAATTGCAAGACATTTAACATTTGCAACTAAAATATGAGTATAACACACCTTCTGTTTCTTATTATTATGTGTGCATTCATTTTACTCTACAAAATATAATTGGGATACGGAAAATGCTAATTACAGCCATGTCTGTTTAACCATCTTGATTTAACCACCTTCGTTTTCCTCATGCAAATAAACATGACTGCTTCCTATTGCTTTAAACAAAGCCTGACATACCTTTTGTTTTATGACTTGAGGAAGATTAGTCACAGATTCTGCCCAGGCAGAATATCGCCTTTTGTTTCCAGCAGGATTGTCCAGCTCTAGGTAACTAAGGCCAGATATGAAGCCTGCACCTCCCCCTCTGATGAACGGGTCTCCTCGCAATACATTGTTCTGGGTTCCTATACAGAAGAAAGCAAATGAAAAGTGAAAAGTCTATCAAGTATTAAAAAAAACTATCGAACTGTATGACATCCTGGAAAAAGCCAAACTATGGAAACAGTCAAAAGATAAATTGTGGTCAGAAAGAAGGGAGGGATGAATAGGCAGAGCACAAAGGATATTTAGGGCAGTGACACTGTTCTGTATAATACTACAATGGTGGGCACATGTCGTTATACATTTGTCAAAAGTCATTAAATGTTCAATATCAAGAGTGAACCCTAATGTAAATTATGGACTTTGGATGACAATGTGTCAATGTAGGTTCATCCATTGTAACAAATGTTCCACTCTGTTAGGAGATGTTGATAGTGGGGAAGGCTTTGCCTGTGTGGGAGCAGCGGATATACAGGAACTCTCTGTATTTTGCACTCAATTGTGCTGTGAACCTAAAACTGTTCTAAAAACTAAGCTATATTTATTTTATTTTTGGTGGTTTTCTTTTTTTTTTTTTTTTTTTTTTTTTTTTTTTGAGACAGAATTCTCACTCTGTAGCCCAGGCTGGAGTGCAGTGGCATACTCAATGCAAACTCTGCCCCCCAGGTTCAAGCAATTCTCATGCCTCAGCCTCCTGAGTAGCTGGGACTACAGGTGTACGCCATCACACCTGGCTAATTTTTGTATTTTTAGTAGAGATGGGGTTCCACCATGTTGGCCAGACTGGTCTCGAACTCCTGGCCTCAAGTCATCTGCCTGCCTCAGCCTCCCAAAGTGTTGGGATTACAGGTGTGAACCACTGCACCTAGCCAAAACTAAGGTATATTTTTTAAAAAAGAAAAACAACTCTTGCCTGAGAGCAGATGATATTAGGGAATTATTGTTCATGTTCTTTATATTTTTACTGTGAGTATCACATTATGCAAGATAATGTTCTTCTTAGATGTTACATGCATATATTTAGTGATGAAGTCTTATGATATCTGAAACTTACTTCCAAATAGTTCAGCAAATATTATAAACACTTTAAATACATAATATATATTTCAAAGAATCAGTCAATATTATCAATATTATATGTACATATATGTAGTGAAATTACAAAATACTAATTGTATATAGGAAATGGGTATATGGGTATTTATTACAACATTCTAGTCTATATGTTTTAAAATTTTCATAATAAAATATTGGAAGGAAAACAGTTTATTGCATCTGGTATACTAACAATGAATAAAATAAGCTGTTAATTAACAGGAATCTATTACTTAACACATGAAAAGTGTTCTGAAAAGTGTGAAATGCTAATGGAAGCTTCTTTTCCATTTATGTGCCTCATAATTTTAGAAATACTTTACTCCATTTGTAATGGTCATGACAAGAAATTTCCAACCTTGCAGATCGGATTTTGAGTGGTTTTCATTTCCTTGTAACTGTCCAAATTTTGCAATTTCATAAAATAAGCATATTTTACTCATATTCAGAAATCATTAAAGCCTGACAGGTTTTTTTTTTGTTTTTTTATTTTTTATTTATACACAATAATGGTACACGTTTATGGGGTGCATGTGATATTTTGATACATGCATAGAATGTGTAATGATCGAATCAGGATATTTAGGATATCCATCACCTTACCATTTGTTTGTGTTGGGAACATTTCAAATCTTGTCTTCTAGCTATTTAAAATATACAATAAATTATTGTTAACTATAGCCACCTGACTGTGCTATCAAACACTAGAATTTATTCCTTTTTTTTTTTTTTTTTTTTTGAGACAGAGTCTTGCTCTGTCGCTAGGCTGCAGTGCAGTGGCACTATCTCAGCTCACTGCAACCTCTGCCTCTCAGGTTCAAGCAATTCTCCTGCCTCAGCCTCCCAAGTAGCTGGGACTACAGGCGTGCACCACCACACCCAGCTAATTTTTGTATTTATAGTAGAGACAGGGTTTCACCTTGTTGGCCAGAATGGTCTCGATCTCTTAACCTCATGATCCACCCACCTCAGCCTGCCAAAGTGCTGGGATTACAGGCCTGAGCCACCACGCCTAGTCGAATTTATTCCTTTTACCTAACTACAGGTTTATACCCATTAAGCAATCTCTCTTCATTGACCCCTCCTCCTCCCCAGCTTCTGATAATTATCATTCTATTCTATCTCCATGAGATCAATTTTTTTAACCCTCACATATGAGAACATGCAATATTTGACTTTCTGTGACTGTAAATCTTAATAGTTTTAACAAATCACCTGATGCTTCCTCGTCTTCATTGTTAGCTGTGTTTTCAATATATACAGTAACACTTTTTAATGCAGTGAATCACGTCCCATCCCTGTATTATGAATCACAATCATCTGAGGGAACTGCAGATTTCTTAGTCCCCACCAAGACCTACAGGAGAATATCTGAGAGAATGAATAACCTTTGGAATCAGCATTTTAAGAGAATCCCCCAGGTAAGCGTCATGCATATTAAAGTTTGAGAATCACTGCCTTAGCTAGCACACCTATGTAAGAACTGCAGATTCTTTGCTAAGAATGATGGTTTCCGGCTTCATCCATGTCCCTATAAAGGGCATGAGCTCATCATTTTTTATGGCTGCATAGTATTCCATGGTGTATATGTGCCACATTTTCTTAATCCAGTTCGCAAGGACAAAAAACCAAACACCACATGTTCTCACTCACAGGTGGGAACTGAAAAGTGAGAACACTTGGACACAGGGAGGGGAACATCACACACCGGGGCCTGTAGTGGGGTGGGGAGAGGGGGGAGGGATAGCATTAGGAGATATACCTAATGTAAATGACGAGTTAATGGGTGCAGCCCACCAACATGGCACATGTATACATATGTAACAAATCTGCATGTTGTGCACATGTACCCTAGAACTTAAAGTATAATAAAAATAAATAAATAAATAAATAAAAAGAATTACAGATTCTACCATTATGATGTTTTTTTAAGGCTTTAGCCTCCCTTTCCATACCCCAGTGAGCTCTCTGTTCCAGCTAACTCTTTTCCCCTAGAAAAGGCAGCCCAATGCAAGTCAAGACCCCAGACTGTTAAGCCAAATTTTATGCATTTGCATTTCATATCTAACTCTTATTAACTATAATCTTGGGCAACATTTCTGGGTCTCAGTGTCCCTGTCTGTAAAATGAGAATATGAATAATACTTAACACATAGGTAGGAGGACTACACTGGTTTATTTTTGTACATCACTTAAAATTGTGCTGGCACACAGTAGGTGCCCTGTGTTTGTTAAATGTGAAATAAAATAAAATTGGTAAGCAGCTTCCAACTGCCAGCCCAACTGAAGACTGATGTCAACATCTTCTCAAAGCTCTCACTTCCATTTCTATGTTCAGATCATTCTTTTTCCACTTCATTCAAAAACTTTTCCTCCTCTGACATGTCAACTTCACGAAGACAAGCACTTTCTCTGGCATATTCACGGCTATATCTTGAGTGTCTAAAACAATTCCTGGCACATACCACAGACTCCATAAATAGTTGATGAATGAAGCAAGTGAATGAGTACATAAACCTGGTTTTACTACTCATCTTCCTCCTTCTTGCACTCATCTACCAATATCCCAAGAATCCCTGCTTCTTCACTGAGAACCATGACACATGGGTCAGTGTCCACTTTTGCCATTACCCCAAGAGGATTTAAGCTCTGATACTGCTCATTCTATGGCCTCACACAATGCATTGCAGTCTCACTTCCACCCCTACCATACTATGGAATCTCTTCCTTTAAAAGCAACTTTCTCTTCAACGTTTATTCTAGATTCATGGGGTACATGTTCAGGTTTGTTACCTGGGTGGATTATGTGATACTGAGCTTTGGAGTATGATTGATCCCAACACCCAGGTAGTGAGAGTAAGTACCCAATAGTTAGTTTTTCAACCCTTGATTCCTCCCTTCCTCCCCTCTCTAGCAGTCCCCAGTGACTATTTTTGCCATTTTTATGTCCATAAGTACCCAGTGTTTAACTCCCACTTAAAAGTAAGAATGTGCAGTATTTGGTTTCCTGTTCCTGCATCTGCACAGCAAAGGAAACTATCAATGTGTAACAGACAACCCACAAAATGGGAAAAAATATTTGCAAACTATGCATCTGATAAAACTCTAATATTCAGAATCTATAAGGAACTTAAACAACTTAACAAGTAAAAAATAAATAACCCCATTAAAAATGGACAAAAGACATGAACGGACACTTCTCAAAAGCAGCAACTAAGTCTTAATCACCAAATCCAGTGAACATTTTTTGGTCCTTATCTTCACTCTGTTGACCTCACTCCTCCTTTGCTTTCCATCTCTTGTTTTTTAATCCTGCCAAATGTTTCCTTCTCCATTCTTCTTTATTCTCTACAACTTTACTTAGGTAATCTTTTATTTCATCATTCCATGTATTAAATCTTTTAATGGAACCCAATAGCCATCAGAATGAAATCCAAACTCCTTAACATGGTACCCTCACAGTCTAGATCAGTTTACCCTTTCAGTCCTCCTTCAATCACCCAAAGACTAGCATACCACCTTCCCCCCATCTCCACTGCCAACCAGCATGCACCAAAAACCTGACCTCCACGGAGTAGCCATGTCAGCAAGTGAAACTGAACTGTCTCTTGATATTGTCACTTGTCTAGGCTTGTTTGCCAATCATCATAAGGGAGAAAAGTGCTGCACACTGATAACATATTTATAATACAGAGGAGATAACCTGGTGAACTCCCTATCCTGTGTGATGTCTCACTACCTTGACACATGAAAGAGACAGCAGAGACAAAAATTACCTAATAGATTTTTTAAAACACAAAGTAGAACCCCTGATAAAGCCTCAAAAGCCTTTGGAGATCAAGAATTAACAATAGAAGAGTGGAGTAGAGGTTAGGCTTGTAATTATTCACAATAGCGAAGACATGGAATCAACCTAAATGCCCATCAATGATAAACTGGATAAAGTGTGGTGCATATACACCATAGAATACTATGGAGCCATAAAAAAAGAATAAGATCATGTCCTTTGCAGGAACATGGATGGAGCTGGAAGCCATTATTCTTAGCAAACTAAAGCAAGAAAAGAAAACTAAACATTGAGTATTTTCACATATATGCAGGAGCTAAATGATGAGAATATATGGAAATAGACAGAGGAGCAACACACACTGGGGCATTTTGGAGAGTGGAGAGTGGGAGGAGGGAGAAGATCAGGAAAAAATAACTAGTGGGTACTAGGCTTAATACCTGGGTGACAAAATAATCTGTACAACAAAGCCCCATGACACAAGTTTACCTACATAACTTCACGCATACCCTTGAACTTAAAAGTAAAAAAAAAAAGAAGTTAAGTTTGCAATGCAAATTGCTCTTTTTTCATTTACCTGAAGCAGCTTTTAAAGCGTTTTCCAATTCCTTGCATCCATGACTTGAAAATTTAACGACAAAATGCCAACCTGAGGATTTACATTTCTTTTCTTCGACTGAATTAAAATCTAGGGGAAAAAATGTAAAAGAGACATGTTTAATTTCTGCATTTCTTGAAGATCTTCAGATATGAGAGTAGGGATAAGAGGTTGTTTGCTGCTACTATGGCCATCTAATCAAGAGTGACATGATATGAACATTTTCAAGTGCTCTAGAAGAGTCAAAGATCAGAAAAAATTGACTTTTGTTATTTTCCTTCTATCAGCTTCAGAGGGGAGGCAGAAGAGATTTCTACATAAAAAGGTGCAGGGAGTAGAAATTGAACACCCCAAAGAGTGATATCTTTCACCCATTTACAGTCAGCTTCTTAGGCATAAGATAAATCAATAAAAGTAGGAGCATGACAGCTTCTTCCAGCAAATCTACTTAAGGTTCCCAAAGCTGGCTTCTGTTTCCACAGGAATTAACTCCTAAAATTCAAGTTCTACTGGTTCAATCTCTCCATCTTTAACATCTGTGACTTCCAACATCTCCTTCCCATGACTTATACCCTTAGAATGTGATCATTTCTATTCATTATCAAGGGGAGTTTTTTGGTTTTTTTTGCCAATGCATTTTTTGAAAGTAGGATAGAAAAATACTAAAATGTGCAAATATATTTTCTCATTTACTAACTATATTACAATAACCTTAATGTTTCTTAAAGAACAATTATTTGGGGCATACACTATATCCCAGAGGTTATGATTATATTTAAATAAAAATTTTAGGAAAAACATAAACTGCTCAAGAGTAAAATTTTTACTGAAAAATTTAATTTTACCAGCTTGGAATGTTTTTTTAATCCTCTCCATTTCTTTTAAGTGCAATAAAAAGAAGTAAAACTGAATTTAGACCAAACTACTTGCTGGATTAATTCTCCAAAGAAATAGTGTCCTTGTCTTTGCTACAAAAACCTGTACTTGTGCACTCATTTCTAACCTGTAAGATTTGAAAAGATCAAGTTCTAGTTAAATTTTATGTAGTAGAGAACTTCAAAAAAAACAGCTCAATGGAAATGAAAAAATATTATAGTTTACCCATTTAAAAAGCTAAAAGACTTCCTCTGAATCTTATGTAAGAGATCTTATTCTTCTCCAAGGTTGTAACAGAATCTTTTCTGAAGAGAAAGACCTTGAAGAGGGGATTTGGAATAGAGAGGGAAATGTGGGCATCAGCTAAAAGACAAAGTTAGGAAAAAAAAGGTTTGACTTGGAACATTAGTAAGCCAAGGCTAGTCTCTGAAGAGGAGGAGTGGTTGTTAAGCCACCACCATCCCTGCCCATATCTAGACAGATAGTGAGGACCCTTCTCTCAATATGAAATCAACAAAGCATTAATTCAGGGGCATGTCCTGATTCTAACCAAAATCAGGCAATTTTAGCAGTGACTAGCATAAGGAATAAGCTAAACTGACTTTGAGGCCAGTTAGACCCAGCCTTAAATACTCTCCTTGCAATCTTCATGACCTTGGATAAGTCTCATAATAGCACTGAGTCTCTACTTCTCACTGTGGGGCAGAGATTATAATGCCCATCTCATTGGGTAGTAGTAAGGATTATTACTAATACATGTAACTCACTTGTCATGAGGAAGGTATCCCATCAATTTAAGCTATTGTTACAAGTATTAAGTAGTAAACAAACTTATGATATTCAGAGAGGATTTCTTTTAAAAGAATGAGAGGGTAAAAAACAAAGGTAAATGAAATACTTATTTAAACATCTTGATTTCTGAAATATTACTAAATTCCTCATTTAGTTTTTCTTGAGAAATGCTGTTTAGTTTGAGAAAGTGGAAAGTTTAAAAAGCATTCTAAAAACCCAGCCAATACCCTCTAGAGATAGCCAATAATGATAATGATTTAGCTCAAGGTACTATGCAAAAGAGTAGACAGGCTTTTCTTAAACCATATAAGATTTTAAGTAGACAATAATACATTCTTGCAATTTTAGATTCCTTTGCAATTTAAATTTCTGTTTGTCAAATTTTAAAGCTCAAAAGCTTACATTAACTACATGTTATTTCCCCATTAAAATCCCAGAAATGCCTTTAGACAACGAGTTTTTTAATACTGTACCGTTTTGTTTTAATTTTTCTGAGTCCACATAAAATAGAACTCTGTATTCTCCTCCTAACGACCCAGATTGCAGATAATGTGTCCCGTACTGGTCGATTAAACTTCGGTAGGCACTGTAGTCATACAGAGAGGGGAGGTGGGAAAGCTCCTTCCAGAATGGCTCAGCAAGCTGTAAAAATTCTGGATTGTTATTAATGAACTGAGCCACTTCAACAGTGTTCTCAACAACCAGCAGTTGGTAACTCTGTGGAAAGAAGAAAGAGTACAAGGAGTTTTAGGTGGAAGATAAAAAGGCAATGGAAATAGTTCTCTGTTCAATACCTTCATCAGCTCTCATCTCCAATCAACCAAGACTACAAGAATTTTTATTTTTGACGCATGATGAGCACTCCTATGGGCCCACTTACTGGACGCAATCAGGAATATTTGGAGTCTCAAATAGTAATAATATCTGAGTAATGGCCAGGCAAGGTGGCTCACTCCTATAATCCCAGCACTTTGGGAGGCTGAGGCAGGCAGAGCACTTGAGACCAGCCTGGCCAACATGATGAAACCCTGTCTCTACTAAAAATACAAAAATTATCCTGCCATGGTGGTACACGCCTGTAATCCCAGCTACTCAAGTGGCTGAGGTAGAAGAATCGCTTGAACCCAGGAGGCAGTGATTGAAGTGAGCCGTGATCACACCACTGCACTCCAGCCTGGGTAACAGAGTGAGACCCCATATCAAAAAAAAAAAAAAAAAAAAAAATCTGAGTAATGCTATGTTAAGCCACCATCCCCTCCCACATCTGGACAGATAGTGAGGACCCTTCTCTCAATATGAAATCAACAAAGCATTAATTCAGGGTTCAGGATTAATTCAGAAAAATTCAGCTTTGTCCTGCCTCAGCCACTTGAGTAGCTGGGATTACAGGCATGCGCCACCATGCCTGGATAATTTTTGTATTTTTAGTAGAGGTAGGGTTTCATCATGTTGGCCAGGCTGGTCTTGAACTCCTGACCTCAAGTGGTCTGCTTGCCTCAGCCTCCCAAAGTGCTGAGATTACAGGTGAAGAAATTAAATGATAATTTCTTATATAAACTCCAAAACCCCAAGACCAAGTTGCTATGCCATCTTCAACTACAAAAAGAGAATTAATCTATCAACTGATAAATATAAGTATATAAAATAATGTGTCCCTATGGTCCACATCTTGACAATGACTTGTAGGTATCATTTATCTCCCATGCTAGGGTATTTGCAGGTGAAGCTACTTTATAATGAGGTCTTTTAAACACTTCCTAAGCATCTTTTAATGACGTCCAAGACAGATCACAGATCTACTTTTGCCAAATCCCCACTTTGTGAACAATATAATGTGGAGACAATAAATGTTTTTACAACTCATAGCTCCATAGTCAGTTTCTCAGTCATAAAACAAATAAAATCAATATTCCTTATATTTTCCTAAGTGATTTATTAATCAAGTTACTAACTTTAAGGATGTGATGAAATGTGCAGATTGTGAATAATAATTAGCCCAAAAAAATTATTCAGCCATAACAGTATATCAATTAGTACAATCCATCTCTACTGTTCAGGTTTCTCAAGAGGAAGGTTTTAGTATTTCAAAACAATGAAGTATTTAAAAATGTCTTTTAACTTTCTTAGATAAAAATGTTGGTATCTCAAAAGTAATAAAGTGTTTTTAAAGTATTTTATCTTCATGCACCGTCTAAAAAGCCTCTAGCATTTGCATTTAAGAAGCATATATAAGCATTAATTAGATTTTTTAAAATTGTATATGACACTTAAAATAGTATCACCAGTAATCACAAATTTAAGAAATTTAAGATCGTTTAAATAGAAGATTTCAAGGTAATAAGGGCTTTGTAAACATCTTCAAATAAAAACAAATATTTTTAATGAGAAGTTTATAACTAAATATACATATATATATATGTGTGTATTTTTTTTTGAGACAGGGTCTCACTCTGTTGCCCAGGCTGAAGTGCAGTGACGTGATATTGGCTCACTGCATCCTCTCCCTCCAAGGCTCAAGTGATCCTTCCACCTTAGCCTCCTAAGTAGCTGGGACTATAGGCATGCACCACCATGCTCAGTTAATTTTTGTGTTTTTATAGAGACAGGGTCTTGCTATGTTGCCCAGGCTGGTCCCAAATTCCTGAGCTCAAGCTCAAGCAATCCACTCACCTTGGCCTCCCAAAGTGCTGGGATTATAGGCGTGAACCACTGTGCCTGGCCAGTATAAATAAATATATTATCAAAGAGATTTAATGAGACAATATTGTACCTTTTAGAGAAAGATATTGCATTGACTCTTAAAGGAAGTACTATTACTATTACTAATTTTAATATGAAAGCTGATCCTTTGATAAATACAAGTTTATTAATGTAAGCAATACTTAAAAAAGTAAAACATGGAAAAGTTAACTGATATTTTATACTAACCTTTCCTTTATGGATTTCATTGGTATGTGAAGTATAACTGCGTGAAGAAGATGATGAAGATCTAAAAAAGGAGCACTTCCGACTAGATGATGTGTGTTCTGTCGACGTATGTTTTACATAAGACCAAGTACTATTGTAAAATTCATAATTAAAATCATTATTTATTTTCACCTACAAAGAAAATGAAAAATTTTGCTATGACTAAATTAATGCTTGGAGATACCCAAGATACTTTTGTCATGGATCCTTTATCATGCATACTTTCTTCATGCAATCTTCCCAAAGAGAAAAGCTCTTCATTGGCACAAAGCAACTGTGACTCTCATTAAGACCAGGCCAGTATGATTATAAGGAAAGAGTTCATTCTATGATTATTTTTTTATTAAGCAGGACACATGGTACCAACAATGGCAATCCCAAGTGACTCACAAAATGCATTTAGGTACAAACAACTTCCATGTTCCTTTAATGTCAGCATTTGGCCCAGAAGCGAGCAAATTAACAAAAGCTACACTGACAGAGAACTCGAAAGAATTTCGTTCTTGATTTTTCATCTAACAAAGAGGAACAGAGATGCAAATAGGTGATATGAAACAATTAGCTCTTTTGGACTTTGTTTCGGAATGTTCTATGTGATCCAATAGTGGATTTAATTTTCTAATTCTGTTTCACTTGGATAAATGCTAAAATTGCATTTTTTTCTTTGCTAGATAGAAGAAAGGGTCACCCCAAAAGAATTTTAAAGTAGACAATAGGTTAGTCACATGTAGCTAAATGAGAAGTGACAGCTTCAGCTTTTATTGAAGAGACAATCATTCATTTATCCTTTATTTTGCTTTAGATCAAGTGTCAAAATGAAATGCCCACAGGGAACTGGCAAGTAATGTCAATGTTGGAAACCTCCAGTGGACAGCATGGTGATGAAAAAGTGAACATGTACCCTGTCTAAAAGGGACACACAACACTCAAATCCACTAGACAGTCACTAGATGTAACTACAGGTTCTGGTATTGACAAATTGTCTGATTTTTTCCAAGGGATAAATTTGACTCTTCATGTAAAACTCTCTTGATTTGTTAAAGTTATAGACAACTAATTTGCTAAAAATGTCAGTCCCTGTGGGAATGAAACAAATCAGGCAAGAGGACTCCCTCTCACTGTGTTTGTTCTATATAAATATTCAAATTGGGAGCTCTCCTTTCAAAAGCATTTGTGTTTTTATTATATATACATACACGTCTGCGTTTGAGATCCAAGCATAAGGACAGAGAAAATTGAACTGATGGAAATGATATACTTTTTTGAAAACTAAAAGGAAAGAAAATGACAATATTACACAGTCATACTAAATGATGCTTGTGAAAGCAAAATATTCATGTTGTCACATTAAATAAGAAGACAGGTATAAGTGTGAAAATGCTATTAATGACAATCATGCAAGTATATGCCCAGTCAAAAAATACAAGACAGAAATACACCAAAATACCAGAAAATACAATATGGCTGTTATCACTACCCCCATTGAGTATTAGATATGCATGCTAAAAAGATAAGAAAGATAAGAAGATGGATTTCAACAAATCTTTTATTAGAGCATTATTTCCATCACATTATGAAATTGGTTTGTTTAAAAGTCAGATGCAAAAATTCAGCTTGGGCTGGGAGAATATATATATGTCTATGTGTATACATATACACACACACACATATATGTATATACACATATACACATACACACATATATATTATTGATTTTAAAAATATTTAGTTTATTATCTCTTTGGAGAAAGAAAAGTTATACACATCCCTTTCAATGCAAAAAAAAAAAAAAATTAGCCTATTTCCGCCTGTCTTTATATCCACAATTCAAATACAAATAAACCTCTCAGCTGCTTTAGTTCAGCATCTTCTCACTCCTATCTACCTACACATAGCTGCAGGAATCATCTTTCTCAAAGTGGTGTGGTCTTATTAAATTTTCTTTAATTAATACCCTCCTTCTTCCAGCTTAGATCCTGGATTCTCCAAGACTGATTCTTCCTCTGAAATCCCAAATTCAACCATCCTATATTCTAACATCTCTTATTCTTTTAACTCTCATTTTTATTATTGCCACATCTATTATTTAACATTATAGAAACATGTTCTTCCACTTATTCTCCCCCTTTCTCCCTATCAACACTTTCAGTTTTTTCACTTCCTTCCTGTTTCAGCTTAGGCTTCTTGGCTCATGACTTCAACCATTCTCTTGCCAATGGATTTAACTTCCTTGCCTAGATGACCTGCTATCATGTTTTCCTGGCAAAAACCCAGCCAGGGCTTGCTAGGCCAGGCATGGGCGTGGCGGCTTATGCCTGTAATCCCAGCACTTTGGGAGGCCAAGGTGGGCAGGTCACAAGGTCAGGAGATGGAGACCATCCTGGCCAACATGGTGAAACCCATCTCTACTAAAAATACAAAAATTAGCTGGGCATGGTGGTGCATGCCTATAATCCCAGCTACTCGGGAGGCTGAACCAGGAGAATCGCTTGAACCCAGGAGGCGGAGGTTGCAGGGAGCCGAGATCACGCCACTGCACTCCAGCCTGGTGACATAGCAAGACTCTGTCTCAAAAAAAAAAAAAGAAAGAAAGAAAGAAAATCGCACAACTGTACAGATTGGTGCCACTACAAATCCATTCGTGCTTTTCAACTTCAGTAGAATCCTCAAAACCAGCCAACAATACTTTATTTCTCTAGTCAGTTCCCTCCTCCCATTCTCTACAGTACCTATTTTTAAATTCTGCAAAATTTTGAAAATTTTTCAAAATTCAATTCCTCGATTCTACAGACACTTCCTTCACTCTCAGAAGATGATCTTACCTCTTTCTTTACAAAAACTCCCATCTTCAGAGACCTCTTAAACTGCTGGCTAACAAATCTACAAACTTATTAACTTTTCTTTCCTTCTTTTTCTCCATAGGTGTCCCTCTCTTTGTCTTAGGATAAATTTTCTCTCTCTTCTCTGTATTGCATTCTCTCTGACCTCTTCAAAGGGTGGATTAGATGGATTGATTGTTCCCTCTCCTACAGCTTCCATTTTTCTTGCTCTACTGGCTCCTTTCTATCAAAACATACATGTTCTAATACAACCAACTAAAATAAGAAAGGCTTTACCTGTTACTATATATTCCTTCTTTCCTACCTTCCCATCTCACCACCTTAAATGAGTTGACTATAATTAATTATCTTAAATTCCTCACCTCCCATTCACTCTTCCTCTTACAATGGTCTGACTTCCAGCAATGCTGCTGGCACATTTCTTATTTCACCAGACAGTGAACACTTCTCTCAACATCATTCGGCACTGTTGACCACTCTCTCCTACTGGAAATACTCTCTTCTGTTGGCTTTCTAGTTTTCTTTTTTTCTCTCTGGCTGTTCCTTCTAAGACTCCTTTACACATCTCCTTCTATTACTCCTCTATGCTAATTCCAAGAGGAACAGTGTTCTCCACTCTGTGGCTTCAATTACCATTCCTATACCAATAATCACCAAATGTCTATTTCCAGCTCAAACACTTTCTCCTGAGCACTTGGACATACTTTAGATACCTAAACTGGATTTGTCTTCTCCCTGCAAATGGGTCTTTACCCATCTCAGAGGGTTGTATTTTCATCTGGCCATTGGTCCAAGTCAGAAACCCATTCATATCCCAGACTGCTCACTCTCCATCATATCCCGCATTCAGCCGCTCACCAAGTTTTCTCAGGCCGCTATTATGTCTCTCAGGGATTATTACAACAGTTTTCTAACCAAGGTTCTTTCCCCCAGTTGGCCACCCTCCAATATATTCTCCACTGTTCATAAGAGTAGCAACCCTTCTTAAACTCTCTGACTCTTTTTTTTAATCCAATCTCCTTAACTAACCAGAAAAAAAGTCTTTTTTATTTACTTTCCCGATCACTCATAACCTCATTTCTTACAACTCTTCACACTTCACTCTGTAATCCAGCCAGTTTGAACTTCATTCAGTTATTCAGAAGTGCTCCTCGGGCCAGGGTCAGTGGCTCACGCTTGTAATCCCAGCACTTTGGGAGGCCGAGGCGGGTGGATCACTTGAGGACAGGAGTTCAAGACCAGCCTGACTGACATGGCGAAACCCTGTATCTACTAAAAATACAAAAATTAGCCAGGCATGGTAGTACACGCCTGTAATCCCAGCTACTCGGTAGGCCGAGGCATGAGAATCGCTTGAACACAAGAGGCAGAGGTTGCAGTGAGCCGAGATCACACGACTGCACTCCAGCCTGGGCAAATGGGTGAATGAGACTCCCTCTCAAAAAAAAAAAAAAAGAAGTGTTCCTCTTGCACTCTTGTTATTTCATTTTCTCTCTCTCTCCCACTCCCACCCACATATAGAATGAGACACGATATACATATAGATATAGAGATATTCACTGCATATACATACATATATATACTATATAAAATGCTTGTAAGTATAGTGTCTGCTCCGAGGGGGTTTGGAGCCAGACTTCTAAAGTTCAAATCCCACCTTTGTCATCTTCTATGCTGTGGATAAGCTATTTAGCTTTTTTGCCTCTGTTTTATCATTTGTAAAATGAGATGCCAGTACCTACCTCCTTAGGTTATTATAAGGAAAATAGGTCCATGTAAAGCTCTTGGAACAGTGCTTAGTATATAAAGCGTTCTTATATGTGAGATATTTTTAACCATCATTTAAATTATTCCTAGCTAAGAAGGTAGATTTAGAAATCTCAGGTATCTAGTCCTCACACCAACAGAGGAAGCAAAGGCTTAGATAATGCAGCATTCATTAAAATTGCCTTTAGAATTTGTTTTTGTTTTTCATTTGATATGCATTTAGGATTTCTCTTCAAAATATATAATGAAGTATATTCAAGACCAAACACAGAAGAAGCCATGAAGTTTTTCCACCTTGATCATAATTCATTCCCTTCTGCAATTCATCACACACTGAGAATAAACACAATAGTCCTCTGCCATCTCTCAGGCTGAACAAGGCAGAGGGGCACCTTCCCAAGCCATAAATGCCTTCCTTGTTGTATAAAATGTATAAGTAGACAGAGAATGTGCACAGCATCAAAGTTAAGTAGCTTACTCGACAAGAAATTGGGTTTGCCCTGGATAAACCGCGATGCTAAAAACCGAAACAGGGATTATAAGAGAGACTGGCCGATTCTGTTTTATATTTAC
Source organism: Pan troglodytes (assembly GCF_028858775.2). Classification (NCBI taxonomy): domain Eukaryota; kingdom Metazoa; phylum Chordata; class Mammalia; order Primates; family Hominidae; genus Pan; species Pan troglodytes. The sequence continues at coordinate 71,870,192 of NC_072402.2, forward strand.
TACTAATATTTATGTTCCAATAAGCCAAAAGTCATTTTCCACCTCAAAGAGAGCTGAATACCCAGTGGGCCCGAGATGAATTTATTTGAACCATGGAGGACATTCACCACCTCCGCGTCCACACCTGAGTTTAGCATCTGCATGGCTGACTCACTGCCTGTTGCTTCCACTTCACTTCCCTCAGACTGCTCCTCAAAACATCTCTGTTCCTCATTCTATAGCAGGCTATAATTTCCCTCTACTCTGACAAACACCTTCACATTCAGTGATGGGGAAGGCATTTCAGATGTCAATCTAAAGACCAAGCCCTGCTGAGGAAAATGAATGTCAGGATCACGTTGTTAATAAATTATCCCTCTTCTTCAGAAATGCAGACTTCCTGCCTGTCTACCTTCCAACGAAGTCAGAAACGCTCTTTCTTATTATTTTCTCTGCTCTGTAACTTTCTAAATTTGACCCTTTCAAAAATATACATGCAAGTCTCCACATTATAATTATGAAAGAATTAGGAACATATTCTCTAAGGTATAGAGGGAGAAAAAAATTATCTGTATATGCCTGTCTTACATTCTCCTTTCTGGCCAAAGGTTAAATTGTAATACATGTTATTCACCACGTTGAATTTAGAATTGAAAAATAAATTAAATGAAACACATGGGGAGAGTAAAATGTAATGGAAAAATAAAAGGCTGTGAAATCTGACAGACCAGATCTAAGCTCTACTACTTTTTAATTTGGTGACTTTGAGTATGTCAGCTGAAGTCCTCTTAAGCCTCAATTTCTACATATATAAAATAGTAAAATATTGCTTACTTTCCAAAGCTGCTGTGAGAATGAAACCTATGCTAATCACCTAAAATAGTGTAGATGCCACAGTAGGTATTCAAAAACTGGTAGCTACAATTATTTTTCAGATCTGTTTTACTTCTCATTTATATTACTCAACAACTCTTAAATGCAACTAACTTATTCTATGGTAAATTGGAAGATGGTATGTTTGCTATTTATAATCAAAGCTGCTTTCTGGAGAAGGTTAATTTGGGTAAGCAAAAGGCCCTTTTGTCTGAACATTTCAGTAGTTTAGGTTTACAAATTTAGAAGTAATCAATATTAAAAGCTGAATTAGACATTTTTGGAGTTTGGGGACAAAGGGAGGAAAAGGAGTGAGAGAGGGGATCTTGAAAGACGAGAGCAAGAGAGAAGCTAACACCCGATGAGACCAGAAATTTCGTTGTGTTGAGGCTGTGGAAGAGTGTTTTAAGATAGAAGATGCCAACCGCTATTGCTTCAACATGTTTGCATTACTGCAACAGAAAATCTCTCCTCTATCTTCCTTCTAAATCTTCTGTAAAGTTTCCTAAAGCCACAACTGTTTTGCATGAGTACGTATTGCGTTGATCAAAACCTACTCACGGGTGAGTTTAGGTGTGTATGACAGAAATAGCTTTTGAGAAACAGAAGCCTGGAGACAGAGGAGATCTGAGATCATAAGCAAAATTAAAAAGTTAAGCAATACCAACATTGGCAAGCATGTGAAGTGGAGGCCACTCATCCCCACTGCTGGGGTATGAAATGATCCAGCCATTTTGGATACTTTACCTAGTAAAATTTAGTACATACATATCCTATGAGGTAGCAATTTGAGTTCCAGGTGTATGCCCTGGAGAAGCTCTAGTTCATTTGTATGGGACTCGGGCACAAGAATGTTCAAGGCATTTTCATAAGAAAAAATTGGAAACAGCAATAAAAATGCCACCTGCAACAGCATGAGTAAATCTCAAATCCATAACTTTTAGTGAAAAAAGTAACAGAAGAATAGATATGATTCTATTTATACAAATGGAAAAAATAGGCAAAACTAAATCACAAATTTATATTTAGGGACAAAGACATATACAGAATAAGCATTTATAGAAAAAACAAGGATAATTAATACAAAATATAAGATAGTGGTTGCCTGAGGAGTGAGAGGGATGTGATCAGAGAGGGGCATAGAGGAGCCTTTAAGTCACTGGCAATATTCTATTTCTTAAGGCAGATGGTGGGCATATAAGGGCAGTTTTCTTCAAATTACACATATATGTTATCCACACCCTTTTGTATATATGAAATAGTTCACAATTTTAAAATAAAAGCATTTTAAGTGAGCTGACACTGTAGCAGTGTCAGGAGACTATCATTACCAGTCATGGACAGGGTCTTCAGTTTAATGCCTATGCCAGCACAGACAATAAGGTCTTGGGCCCATATAGAACATGAATTTACAAATGAGGTATAAGGATATGTCAGCTTGAATGACACATGTTAAAAGTATCATTGCCCTGTACCCCAAAGCAAAAACACTGTGTATACTTTTTAAGTCAACATAAAACATTTATAAAAATTGACCACATGTTAGGCCATAAGTAAATTCTCAACAAATATGTAAAAGTCAATATCATATAAATAATGCTCTCTGACAATTCCAGATTGGAAATCAATAACGTCGTAAGTACCTGGAATGTATAGGAGAGGACATTTCCACTCAGCCTGTAGAAATCTTTTCCATCCCCACTAAACACCTTTCTACATTGACCACCAAAACTTTTGGTATTGATGACTCTGTTCCTAAACTGGCCAGTGAGTTCATTGTAACTGTTAAAAGGAGGAGGAGGAGAAGGAGGAAATAAAAAGCCGTTAAAAACCAGAAATAGCACTTGGTGGGGAAAAAAATTTATTACAGAACTCTACAAATTCTTAAAATGCATTACACTTAAACACTTCTTTGAGAGAGTTCAAATGAAGAGCACAGCATCCTAATACACACCATACATTATCCAGCTTCCCCTGCTTGGTATAATCACTAAAACTAATGGCTCAGAAAATCCAACATTCTTTCCATCTAAGAACATATTTGGGAAACACATGGCTCTTTCGTATCTATGGCAACAGCTGGTTTTGAATTGAATCTGTAGATAAAACCAATACAATTAAGGTTACTCTTGAGGAGAGAGAGCTCTCTATAATAAATTTTAACTAATTGCCTCTTAGCATACTGAATGGTGTACTCTTTCAAATAATTTTACCCTATTTCTCTGTTAATAAATTTTAAAATATTTCAGAAAAATTACTTCTTTCACTCTAAAATAGGTTATTTTTAGGTCTTGAAACCTTAACAAGTCATATGACCCTTAAAAATTCTTCAGAATTCTCTTTGATAACGTAAACACAGTATTTTCCAATCTTCACTTGGAAACAGTTTCTTGGCTAGTTTAGACAATTGCTGTTCAGCCTGGATATTACAACACACTTGCTTCTGTCTCTCTTCTCATCCTGCTCTCATTCTATTGTCTCTTCATTCTCTTGCATAGCCCCACATTATTGAATTAGTCTTTTTTCTCTCTCTCTCCCTCCCTTCCAACCCCCATGAAGTGACCAACTGTCCAGGTTTCCTGGGCCTGAGGGGTTTCTTGGAATTAGAATTTCAGTGCTAAAACTAGGACCATCCCAGGACAAGGGGTCACTCTGCATCTACCACATGTATCTACAGGTATACATGTGTGAACAAAAATACTGTCTCAGGATGTGGCAAAGAGCTCTGAGCCAATGAATAATCTTGCCTATTAGAAGACTTGTTCGTAGACTTACCAAACTATAAAATAAAACAAAATTTAAAACTACAATTCACTGATGTACTCAGGAGGCTGCCCAGCACCTTACCCATTTCCAGTAAGTTCTATGTTAGGAGGAGGTTTATCGATATCACAGGAAGTTCTCCTTTCTGAGTCCTCACATCTGTCTTCATCAGCACTGTCTTCATCACAGTCAGAATCCCCATTGCAAACCAATGATTTGCTGATGCACTGACCTGAACACCAGAGAAATCCATGTGCAAATGTAAAAGAGGGAAGAGGAGAAACACTACCCAGGACCAAAAAGGGTTTTCCTGCTACCTGTAACACTGCACTGATACACCAATGTAAATGGGAGATAAATCCTCAGAGTGTCTCAGAAAGGACTAGTGAGTATTTTGTCTCCATTTTATGGCACATGGAAATGGTTCTTAACTCAATCAGACACAAAATTGAAAATAGGATCTGAATTCAGAATTTCAGGATCTCACCCATAATCATCAAGCAGCTTGTCTAAATTATATAATTCCGACTACTGAGAAAATAGACTGACTTCCTGCCCTTCAACTTTCACTTTTTTTCTGTCATTCTAAGATGACAAAGTTGAGCTTTTTTTGGTAATTTAAATTTGTAAGCTTTAAGAGCCGGACAATTTTATCAAAAGGTTAAAATTCAACATTTCTGTAGCACAATAGGGGCTAGGATACGAATATGAATAAAAATGGCCTTTGCCAGCTTTTCATATACTTTACAATCTAATAGGAAATACTACAAAGACATAGATCATAATTGTTATGATAGCCATAAATCTAGAGTACCAAGGAAGCACTGGAGAGTACCAAAAGATCTAGTTCCTGCCTATCTCCCCAGCATCATCCCCAGCCATTCTCCTACTAGCTTCTTATACCCTAGTCATACCAGACTACCTGCATGAATAAAAGGCCAAGCTTTCTGTCATCTCCAATGATCTTGCGCTTGGTTAGTTCTCTCTGCCTAGACGGGTTTTCTCTACCTATCTCTTACTTGTCCTTCAAGAATCAAATTAAACATTATCTCCTCTTGAAAACCATCGCTGCCTCACAGGCTCTGATGCATGTTCTTCCTCTATGTCCTCATAGGATGTTTGGTGCACAGCTGTCCTTATAGGACATGTACCCTGCTATACTGCCACTCAATCCAATGCAGCAAACATTTGTTGAGAACTTATTATGTACCAGGGACTCCAGAAGTCAACATGTAAGAAATATAATTCATGTCTTCAAGGAGTTCACAGTTCACCAAGAGAGACATTCAGGCCAACGAATCATCCAAATGACAGATGGTACAATATGCATAAGGAAAATATGGAAGTGATTGCTTAATTACTTCTATCAGTTGGGGATTTAGGGCAGGCTTCCTGAAGGAGTGGTTATCTAATTTGGATTTTGAAAGTAAAATAAGCGTTCGACAGGTATCACTGAGGAGCACTTCTAACACAGGGATTATTTATGTACTATTCTGCCCATAAAACTTTAATATTTGTGAGGGAAGAGGCATGTGTTTCACTTGTATATACAACTCTCACCACTATTTGAAACAAGAATCATAAATGTTTACTAAATGTTGTTACATTAATCTGACTGCATAAATGCAACATAGAGTATTGGTCAAATAATATTCTATGCCAAAACTGGTGTTTCAATCACCCCATGCATAGGAGAGAACTGTATTGCTCCTTAATCAGTTCATTAGGGTTGCTTTTCTTGTAGATATAATAATTTAGGCAGTAACATTGTTTTCGTCTAATCTCAATATATGTACAAGACTCACTCTGCATCTTTACTCAAAATACACTGTCAAGAACTATTTGGGTCTGTCAGTAACTAGAGTTCCATTCAAAGAGACAAAGAGCATTCCTATGTTTATTACCAGATGCATCCCCTTGCATTTGAAAAAATGATAGCTGAGTGGGTGATTAACATACCAACAAAAATCCTAATGATATTTGGGGGAATTAACTTTAGGCCAATATAAATTCAGTAAAATTTAACAAATATATAACAAGCAAGTTCACCAAATAACATTTGAATTTACAATCTGCATGCTGAGCCTATGGAAAACAAGTTACCTGAAAAGCACCTGAAACGCTCTCCACATCCCTCCTCTGTTGGACATCCTCTTGTAGGTTCACAGGACTGTGTTTCAAAAGCATTTCCAGCACAAGGCTGGCCTCCATACTGCCCATACACAGCAACTGACCGCCTGCGAGTCTAAACACAAAGCAGGCAGTGGTTTGTTTGTTTATTTGTTTGTTTTCAAAGAAATCTCTAGTTTCCTTTATCTGAGTAATAAAATCTGAGAAAAAGTAATACAATTAGAAAAACAACGTCTGGAAAATTGTTCTAGTGTTCTACAGAAATAAAACCTCAAAATCAATGAATTCACAGACCTATTTGTCCTTGAGTTAAGCAACATTTTGGCTATTATTTATAGAGAGCTCCCAGGCATATATTGACTTTCAGGATTAAATGCAAAAAAAAAAAATGATGTTAGTGAATCTTTAAGAAAGTAACCTGATTGCAGTGAGCTGAGATCACGCCACTGCACTCCAGCCTGGGCAATAAAGTGAGACACCGTCTCAAAAAAAAAAAAAAGAAAAGAAAAAAGAAAGTAACCTGAGTAAAGCTTAGAGGGTAGACACATAAGCAAATACGTTAGAGCATAGAATGATTAATATATTTACCAAATCTGTGTTCCAAGAGCTCATTAGAGAAAGTGAAATGACTTTTTCTGGAGAGAGGATAAGGTACTGGGAAAGGGGTTAAGATGAAGCAGAGTTAAGGAAACCTTCAGAAGAGTGATGGTGATTCCTTTCAGCTAAACTGTAAGCCTTCTTCAGGAAGAAAGGCAAGCAAAAACAATTCAGAGAGAAATACATGAATATGGAAGTCAAATTTACAAAACAGAAGCCTAAGTAATCCAAAGGTGAAGCTACATCTACAAAGGAATACGTAAAATACAAACCTCTTGAGGGAAAAGAATATAGGAAAACTGAAGAAATTATCAAACTAAATGAGAAACTTACAACTAATTCATACGAAAGTTTATTTAATCCTCATTCACTACGAAGACATGTATCTAACATTCAAACAAAAAGAAAGATCTACCCCTGGCAATCAGTGAGCATCTTCCAGGCCTCTTCCTCTACTCACCTCTTCTCCATTAACAAACAAAACGGAACCAAAACTGAGCGTCCTGAGGATTTAAACCTTGAGTGAAGATCAACAGGGAAGAGTTGCTGTACATATCAATGTCGAACTTATTCATCCATCCTAAATTGGGTTAGAAGTGGGAATTCCTTGGCATGAGGGGTCACAGTGGCCATAATTTGAACTCAGCAGGTACGCACCAGCCTGAGCATGGCTCTGGTGTCTTTCATTATGTTTAAGCAAAGGAGCCACAGAGGAATATGAGTGGGGAATGGAACTCGATAAGGTTTCTTGATACCATTTTTAGTCCCTTTGTAAGAGATGAAGATACCGCTCATGTGTGACTTAACAGTGTCCTTTTGTGAAGTTCCAGAGCCCAGATGGTGTTGTTTGCATAAGAAAGTGTTTTTCTTCTCCATATTACCAGGGAGCCCTTGATGGCAGCCACTCTCCACGGTCTCATTCTCACCTGTCAAAGTCTGACCCTACAACCCCTTTCTCATTTTCACTTGTCTCTTTCTGAATGAAAATTTTGTTTTTATAATCTAGGATGTATCCATTGCATAATGACCTTCACTCAAAGAAAAAAATTGCTTGTATAAAAAACACCCTCTATCTCTCTGCTTCTATTTAGTGTTCTTTCTTCTTTTTAAATGATAAAAATATTTAACGTGTTTGATGTTTCTTTGACCTTTGCTTGTTATTCATGTACCTGGTTGCCTGTAATCAGAGCTGTTATTTATTATACTTGCTAGAAGCCAAATTCTTTATTCGTGTAATTTGTTTTGAAAATACTACTCATGTAGGTACTAAATAAATACCTGATCTTAATGATGATGCTTCAAAATAATAATTATCTTCTACGGTATGATTCTGTTATTTTAATAATTAAAAGTGATTTTTAAATGTAATTTTACCCAAACTGGACTATTTCTAGAATATTTAACTCTTGAAATGTTCAGAAACTTTAAGATAAACATTTTATTTCTAGGACTATCCTCAGAAAATTATGGGAAAAGAGGACAGATATCTACGTTCAAAAATGTTTATTAAAGTTTTCTTTATAACAAAAATGGAAACAAATATCAAACAATAAAAAAGTGGAAAAATAAGAAGGCTATATTCATATCATGGAACATAATACTGCTGTTACAAATTATTTTGCTGATAGTATAATGTTAGATTAAAATAGAATACAAAACTATGATAAAATAATCTCAATTTTTTTAATTATAAGCACACACAGAGAAAAAGTAGACAGAGCTGAGGGAATAAATACCAAATGCTGTTATATAATTTGTTTCTTCTAAATGGTAGAATTGGCCAGGTGCAGTGGCTCACACCTGTAATCCCAGCACTTTGGAAGGCCGAGGCAGGTGGAACGAGATCAAGAGATCGAGACCATCCTGGCCAAGATGGTTAAACCTCATCTCTACTAAAAATACAAAAAATTAGCCGGGTGTAGTGGCACATGCCTGTAGTCCCAGCTACTTGGGAGGCTGAGGCAGGAGAATCACTTGAACCCGGGAGGCGGAGGTTACAGTGAGCCAAGATCGTGCCATTGCACTCCAGCCCGGCGACAGAGGGAGACTCCGACTCAAAAACAAAAAAAGAAAAAGGCAGAATTGTGAATAATGCCTTATTTCTTCATAACTTTCTGTATTTTCTCCAGTGAACATTTTATAATAAGGAATACAAACATTTTTAGAAGCTTTTTATAATATCCAGATTAAGTCCAACATTGTATTTGTGTTACTTAGCAATTAAACTTTAAGACATTTTGCAAAATTTTTTTTCATGGTTGTTCGCTATTTGTGAAGTAAAATCAAGCAGCCATTTTGCTATTTGCTAGTGTTTGTTTGAGATGAGAAGAAAAGTTGAACTCAGTGAACATAAAACACTTTACATTATCTAAAAATGTCATTCTATGTTATTCCTATTTCTCTCATAGTTAAAGAGTTAGTAAATTGCCTTGAACTTTTAGCCTATATACATTTCTAGCTCCAAGATAAGATCTAGAAAAATGAATATACAAGTTACTTTATTACAATATTACAAGTTACTTTATTACCATATTAATTATTAAACAAGTCATACTTTTCTCCCCTCAAAATTACTAACATAATTTTCAAAAAATATTGACACTATTTAATGAACATTCAAAAGTTAATACCATTTTGGCCATGCCAAAGTATTTCTGCAATAAATAATCAAACACAAAGTTTTGCATGGTCCTACCTGAGTCTTGGTACAGCCATTGCATTCTGACCAAGGGGCATAGGAGTCCCACTGGCAGTTGACTGGAGAGGAGGCACTGCCACAGTGTCAAATTGTCCATCATAAAGCAGGTGGAAAGATACGCAAGGGAACACAAAGAATAGTGAAAACAGTCAAAAATAGTTAAATGTTGCCTCAAATATTTTTTCCGAAGAGACACTAAAAGTATCCTAAAATATATAAAAATGGAGGGAGCCCCACTTTCTTAGAGACTAACACTTAATAAACATCTATTATGCTGGCACAGTGGCTCAAACCTGTAATCCTAGCACTTTGGGAGGCTGAGGCGGGCAGATCACCTGAGGTCAGGAGTTCGAGACCAGGCTGGCCTACATGGTGAAACCCTGTCTCTACTAAAAATACAAAAAAAAATTAGCCAGGCAGGGTGGCGCGTGCCTGTAATATCAGCTACCCGGGAGGCTGAGGCAGGAGAATCACTGGAACCCAGGAGATGGAGGCTGCAGTTACTGGAGATTGCACCACTGCACTCCAGCCTGGGCAACAGAGGGAGTCTCCATCACAAAAAAACAAAATCTATTATGTACCAGGTTCTAAAGACACTAGAATTGTAGAAATAATAAAAGAGGTAGGTCATTGGCCGGGCATGGTTGCTTATGCCTGTAATCTCAGCACTTTGGGAGTCTGAGGAGTGCAGATCACTTGAGATCAGGAGTTCGAGACCAACAGGGCCATCATGGTGAAACCCCGTCTCTACTAAAAATACAAAAATTAGCCAGGCGTGGTGGTGCATGCCTATAATCCCGGCTACTTGGGAGGCTGAGACAGGAGAATTGCTTGAACCTGGGAGGCAGAGGTTGCAGTGAGCTGAGATTGCACCACTGCACTCCAGCCTGGGTGACAGAGGGCGACTCCATCTCAAAAAAAAAAAAAAAAAAAAAAGAGGTAGGTCATTGACTATTGATAGAAGGAAGGACAGAGACACAGACGTATAAACAAATAATCATAGTACAATATATCTCATTTGATGGATTTCAGAACAGAAATGCATTCAATATAATGTGTTATGGGAATATAGATAAGGGAGAGTTTGAGTTAAGAGGGTAGGTGAAAACATATGTAAATATGTTTTATGGCCTTTGAAAGGAGCAAGGTTTTATGGCCTTTGAAGGGATTCTGAATGATGAGTTGAAAAGTTATCCAGAAACACTTAACTGAGAGACAAGAAACTATAAAAAGTCCCCATGAGAAGTGGAAAACTAAAAATTGGCAGAGGCTGAATGGACAGGAATTTATTTAAATGCATCCCCTGTTCATTTAGGCCATTTTTCAAGCACACAACCAAGGAGGACAATCTGAGCTTAAACAGCTCCACTAAAATAAAGTACATGTGAAAATGGAGAGTTGACTCTCATACAATGCTCACATTCTGGCCATGTCATATGGAAAAGACTACCTGAGTCAGCTTTAAGAGACTAAGGAAGGCTTTCTAAAATGATGCTCTACGAAGAATAAAAGAACTAGTATTCCTGATTTCTAGATTCCCAGCACATTCCTCGGCTGGGCAATATCTTGAGTCAAGATGATTCTTGCATGTCTTAAGAGGGTCAGGTTACTCTGAAAGTAATGACTCTCATTCTATAGTGTGTGCCTCGGCTGCTTTTACAGGGCCAATCTTGCCAACCTGTAGTTTTCGTATGGTACCAATGATCAAAATACCTGAATACTTTTGACCCTTGAACAATCTGAACTTACTGTTATTTTTCTAGCCTCTGTCCTGGGGAAATGCAGAGGGCTTCCCCAAACATGGAGACTTACGAGAGGAAGTTTGCTTGACCTTACTGCTGTGCTCCCACATCACCCTGAGCAGGCTTCTGTCAGAGCCCTTAACACCTTCATATTGCAATGAACTGGCTCAAGATACGAATCACCCAGCATGCTCCCAGTGCCTTCTTGCTCCTTGTGGTATCCCCAGTACCTAGCACAGCCCCTGACACATTTTCTGATAGTTCCATAAAATGAACTGACCTGGCTCTGTCTCATCAATCTGACACAGTGAGAGCATAACAAAGCCTTGGATAAATGATGCTGGCTTTTTTCCAGGCCTCAAGAACTGGTAAGACTATTTTCTTAAAAAACTCTCAACCTTTAAAATCCAGAGGATGCTTTGCAAGGATTACATTTAAAGATCAAATATTGCTCTAAGATATATAAGTCCACTGTGACTATCTGCATTACAGATAAAACCACGGCACTGAGACAAAAAACTTATACTTTTAGTCTTCAATTTTTAAAAATAATTTTACAAGAGAATTATTCTTCTTTAAGTAAAAGAATAATAATTAAAAACACACGCTTTTGTTATCATTGTCTTTTATAAAAATATGGAAAGAGAAAATATGTTGGAGGGATACACAGATTCAAAGTGCAATGTCAAAATTAGACTAAAGAATTTCTAAAACATTTTTTAAATTTAATGATTTTTACACACAACCCAAAAAGTCCTCACCTTGAAAAACTTTGGAACTCTCCTATAAATCCCACCAAAATGAATAAGCTTATCACCTGGAGAAGAAAAACAATAAAGTATTATTTTAGCTTGCATTTCTTTTTATAACTATAAATTGACAATTTATAATTGTATAAATTTATGGGGTACAAAGTGATGTTATTATTTCTCAATACAATGTGAAATAATTTAATCAAGCCAGTTAACATATCTATCACCTAAAATATTTAACATTTTTTGTGGCAAAGAAATTTGAAATTTACTTTTGGCAATTTTGAAATGTATGATACCCCAATTTAACTATATTCACCACACTGTACAATAGAATTCAAAATATATTTCTGCTAACTGAGATTGTGTACCCTTTGACCTTTATTTCCCTATTACCCCAGTCTCTGTAACCACCATTCTACTTTGCTTCTACGAGTTCGATTGTTTTACATCATATAAGTGAGAACACGTGCTATTTGTCTTCCTGTGCCTGGTTTATTTAACTTAACATAATGTTTTCCAATTCCATCTATGTTGTCATAAATGACAGAATTTCCTCCTTTTTAAGGCTAAGTACTGTTCCATTATGTACACCCACCACATTTGCTTTATCCATTCATCTGTTGAGGGACACTTAGGTTGATTCTATAACTTGGCTATTGTGAATAGTGCTGCAATGAACATTTACTTTTGTAAATACCCAAAAGTAGGATTGCTAGATCATATGATAATTTTTTTAAGTTTTATGAGAAATCTCCATGCAGTTTTCTATAAGAGCTGTACTAATTTACATTACTACCAAGTGTACAAATGTACAGGGATTCCCTTTTTTCCACATCCATACCAACGCTTGTTACCTTTTGTCTTTTTGATAATAGCCATTCTGACAGGTGTGAGATAATAACTCAATGTGATTTTAATTTGCATTTCTCTAATGATTAGCAATGTTGAGCACTTTTTTTATGTATCTGTTGGCCATTTGCATGTCTTCTCTTCAGAAATGTTTACTCAGGTCTCTTGCCCATTTTTTATTTTTACTTTACTTCCATCTCCCTTTCCTGGTATTTTGCCAATTTTTTATTGCGTTTTTTTGTCTTTTTGCTATTGAGTTGTTTGAGCTCCATATATATTTTTGATATTAGCTTCTTCTTAATGTATGACTTATAAATATTTTCTCCCAATCTGTAGGTCGTCTCTGAAAACTGATCATTGTCTCCTTTGCCATGCAGAAACTTTTTAGTTTGTTGTACCCATTTGTCTATTTTTGCATTTGTTGCCTGAACTTTTGGAGTCAGATCCAAAAAATCCCTACCTAGAACAATACAGTTTTTCCCTTAGATTTTTTTCAAGTAATTTTTCAGTTTCTGGTCTTATGATTAAGGCTTCATCCCATTCTGAGTAGATTTTTATATATGATGCTAGATAAGGGTCCAATTTAATTCTTTTGCATGTGAATATCCAGTTTTCCCAATATCATTTATTAAAGAGACTATGCTTTCCCCACTGTGTATTCTTGGCACCTTTGCAAAAACAACCAATTGACCATATATGTGGGGTGCATTTCTGGGCTCTCTATTCTATTCCACTGGTTGATGGGTCTATTGTTTTTCCAGGATCATGATGTTTTAATTACTATAGCTTTGTAGTATAGCTTAAAATCAGGCAGAGTAACACCTCCAGCTTTGTTCTTTTTGCCCATGATTGCCTTAGCCATTTGGGGTTTTTTGTGATTCCATATGAACTTTAAGATTTTTTTCTATTTCTTTGAAAAGTGATGTTAGAATTTTGATAAAGATTGCATTAAAACTCTAGATCACAGTGGTAGTATGGACATTTTAGCAATATTTTCTTCCAATCCATGAACAAGGGATATCTTTCCATTTGTCTATGTCTTCTTCAATTTCTCATCAATGTTTCATAATTTGCAATGTACAGGTCTTTAACTTTCTTGGTTAAATTTATTCCTAAATATTTTTGTAGTTATTGAAAATGGGATTGTTTTCTTAATGTCTTTCTGATATAGTTTGTTGTTAATTTATAGAAATGTACTTTTTAGTGTTTATTTTATATTCTACAATTTTACTGTATTCATTTATTAGTTCTAACAGTTTTCTGGTGGAGTCTGCAGGGTTTTCTACATATAAGATTGTGTCACCAGCAAACATAGGCATTTTCACTTCTTCCCTTTCTATTTTAATGCCTTTCATTTCTTTTTCTTGCCTAATTGCTCTGGCAAGAATTTCCAATACTATGTTGAATAAAAGTGGCAAAAGTGGGCATTTTTGTCTTGATCCAGAGCTTAAATAAAGGCTTTCAATTTTTCACTGGTGGGTATAATGTTAGCTGTGGGCTTCTCCTATATGGCCTTTATTGTGTCAAGGTACTTTTCTTCTGTACCTAACTTGGTGAGAGTCTTTATCTTGAAATGTTGTTGAACTTTGTCAAATGTTTTTCTGCATCTAATGAGATGATCATATAGTTTTTGTCATTCATTCTGTTAATCTCATACAACATATTTATTGATTTGTGTTGAACCATCCTTGCATTTCAGGAATAAATCCCATTTGATCATAGTAGATTATACTTTTAATGTGTTGTTCAGTTTGCAACTATTTTGTTGAGATTTTTGTATCTATGTTCACTATGTTCATCAAGAATGTTGGCATGTAGTTTTCTTTTTTTGTAATGTGCTTCTTTGGCTTTGATATCAGGATAACACTGGCCTTATAAAAAGAATTTGAAAGTTTTCCCTCGTTTTCAATATTTTGGAAGGGTTTGAGAATGATTAGTATTAGCTCTACTTTAAATGTTTGGGTTATCTCTTGCACCCACCATTGCCATGTGACATGCCTGTTCCCACTTTGCCTTCTGCCATGAGTAAAATCTCCCTGCAGGCTTCACCAGAAACTGAGCAAATGTTGATGCCATGCTTGTATAGCCTACAGAACCATGACCCAATTAAACCTCTTTTCTTTATAAATTACCCAGCCTCAGATATTTCTCTATAGCAACACAAAGAACAGGCTAACACAGAAAATTGGTGCTGAGAATTGGGGCATTGCTATAAAGATACCTAACAGTGTGAAAGCAGCTTTGGAACTGGGTAATGAGCAGAGGTTTGAAGAGTTTGGAGGGCTCCAAAGAAGACAGAAAAATGAAAGAAAGCTTGAAATTTCTTACGGACTGGTTAAATGATTGTGACCAAAATGCTGATAGTGATAGGCACAGTGAAGTCCAGGCTGATGAAGTCTCAGATGGAAATGAGAAACTTATTGGGAATTAGAGCAAAAGTCACCTGGTTTTGTCTTAGCAAAGAACTTGGCTGCATTCCGTTTATGCCCTAAGGATCTGTAGAAGTTTGAACTTAAGAGTGATAACTTAGGGTATCTAGTAGAACAAACTTCTAAGCAGCAAATTTCAAGATGTGGTCTGGCTGCTTCTAACAGCCTACACTCAGATTTAGGAGCAAAGAAATGACTTAAAGTTGGAATTTATACATGAAAGGGAAGCAGAGTACAAAAGTTTGAAAAATCTGCAGCCTGGCCAAGCAGCAGAGAAAGAAAAAGCATCATCAGGAGAGGAATTCAAGGAGGGCTGTGGAGCAACAACTTGCTACAGAGATTTGCATGACTAAAAGGAAGCCAAGTGTTAATAGCCAAGACAATGGAGAAAAGGTCTCGAAGGCACTTTAGAGATCTTTGAGGCAGCCCCTCCCATCACAGGTCAGGAGGTTTGGGAGGAAAGAATGGTTTCATGGGCCAGGCCTAGGGTCTTGCTGCCCTGCACAGCCTTAAGACACTGCTCCCTGCATGAAGGCCACTCTCTAGCTCCAGCCTTGGCTCAGTGAGCCCCAGATACACCTTGGGCTGCTGCTTCAGCGAGTGCAAACTGTAAGCCTTGGCAGCTTCCATGTGGTATTAAGCTCATAGGCACACATAGTGCAAGAGTGAAGGAGGCTTGGCAGCCTCCAACTAGATTTCAGAGGATGTATGAGAAAGCCTGGTTGCCCAGGCAGAAGCCATCTGTAGGGGTAGAGCCCTCACAGGGAACCTCTACAAGGGCAGTAAAGAGGGGAAATGCAGGCTGGAACCCCCCACACAGTCCCCACCGGAGTACTGCCTAGTGAATTAGTGGAAAGGGGATCACTGTCCTCCAGACCCCAGAATGGCAGATCCACCAGTAGCTTGCATACTGAGCTTGGAAAAGCTTTAGGCACTCAACTCCAACCCATGAGAGCAACTGTGGTGGCTGAACCCTGCAAAGCCAAAGAAGTAAAACTGCCCAAGAAGTGGAGTGGAGCCCACCCCTCGCAGCAGTGTGTCCTGGATGTGGAACCTGGAGCCAGAGGAGATTATTTTGAAGCTTTAGGATTTAATGACTGCCATGTTGTGTTTCAGACTTCCATGGGGCCTGCAGCCTCCTTCTATTAGCTGATTTCTCTTCTTTGGGAAAGGAGAGTTTACCTAATGCCTGTACTCCAATTCTATCTTGGAAGTAAGTAATTTGTTTTGATTTTACAAACTCATAGGTAGAAGAAACTTATCTCCAGATTGGACCTTGTCCTTGAGACTTGAGACTTTTCAATTAATGCTGGAATGAGTTAAGACTTTGGGTGACTATTGGGCAGGTATCATTGTCTTTTATAGTGTGAGAAGGCCATGAGATTCAGGGGGCCAGGGGTGGAATGGTATAATTTAGATGTCCCTTTCAAATCTCATGTTGAAATGTAATCCCCATGTTGGAGGTGGGGGCCTGTTGGAAGGGGTGGATTTCTCATAAATTGTTTAGCACCATCCCCTCAGTGTCATCCTTGCAACAGTGAGTCTCATTAAGATCTGATTGTTTTAAAGTGCATGACATTTTCCCCCTCTCATTCTTTTTTTTTTTTTTTTTTTTTAGACAGTCTTGCTCTGTCGCCCAGGCTGGAGTGCAATGGCACAATCTCGGCTCACTGCAACCTCCACCCCCTGGGTTCAAGTGATTCTCCTGCCTCAGCCTCCTGAGTAGCTATGATTACAGACATCTGCTACCATGCCTGGCTAAATTTTGTATTTTTAGTAGAGACAGGGTTTCACCATGTTGGACAGGCTGGTCTTTAACTCCTGACCTCAGGTGATCTGCCTGCCTCAGCCTCCCAAAGTGTCGAGATTACAGGTGTGAGCCACCACACCTGGCCCCCTCACTCATTCTTGCTCTCACTATTGCCATATGACATGTCTGCTCTTGCTTCACCTTCCACCATGAGTAAAATCTCCCTGAAGGCGTCACCAGAAGCTGAGCTGATGTTGATGCCGTGTTTATGCAGCCTGCAGAACCACAAGGCAATTAAACCTCTTTTATTTATAAATTACCCAGTCTCAGGTATTTCTTTATAGCAACACAAATAATGGCCTAATACAATTAGTGATATTGAGCATTTTTTCATATACCTGTTAGCCATTTGTATGTCTTCTTTTAAAAAATGTCTATTCAGAGCATTTGCCCATTGTTAATCAGATTAATATTATTATTAATATATGCTACTGAGTTACTTCCCTATATATTTTGATTCTTAATCCCTTGTCAGATGAACAGCTTGCAAATATTTTCTCTAATTCCATAGGTTGTCTCTCTTTACTCTTTTGATTGTTTGCTTTGTAGAAGCTTTTTAGCTTGATATAATCCCATTTGCCCATTTTTACTTTTGTTTTCTGTGTTTTTGAGATCTTACCCCAAAAAACGTTGCCTAGACCATTGATCTATGCTGTTTCCCTATGTTTTCTTCTAGTTGTTTCATAATTTCACATTTTACATTTAAGTCTAATTCATTTTGAGTTATTTTTGTATATGGCAGAAGATAGGAATCTAGTTTTATTCTTATAAATATGGATGCCCAGGTTTCCCAAAAACATTTCTTAAAGAGATTGTCCTTTCCCCAGTGTATGTTCTTCTTTTTTTTTTTTTTTTTTTTTTTTGACAGTCTCACTCTGTCACCGAGGCTGGAGTGCAGTAGTGCGATCTCGGCTCACTGCAACCTCCACCTCCTGGGTTCAAGCGATTCTCCTGCCTCAGCCTCCTGAGTAGCTGAAATTACAGGCACGTGCCACCACGCCCAGCAAATTTCTGTATTTTTAGTAGAGACAGGGTTTCACCATGTTGGTCAGGCTGGTCTCAAACTCCTAACTTCATGATCCGCCCACCTCAGCCTCCCAAAGTGCTGGGATTACAGCTCTGAGCCACTGCGCCCAGCCCCGAGTGTATGTTCTTCTTATGTTCTTCTTTTTTTTTTTTTTTTTTTTGAGACAGAGTCTCACTCTGTTGCCCAGGCTGGAGTGCAGTGGCATGGTCTCAGCTCACTGCAACCTCCACCTCCTGGGTTTAAGCAATTCTCCTGCCTCAACCTCCCAAGTAGATGGGACTACAGGTGTGTGCCACCATACCTGGCTAATTTTCATATTTTTAGTAGAGATGGGGTTTCACTATGTTGGCCAGGCTGGTCTTGAACTCCTGACCTTGTGATCTACCCACCTCGGCCTCCCAAAGTGCTGGGATTACAGGTATGAGCCACTGCGCGTGGCCTCCAATGTATTTTTTTGCTGTTTTTGTTTGTTTGTTTGTTTGTTTGTTTTTGAGACAGAGTCTTGCTCTGTCACCCAAGCTGGAGTGCAATGGCATGTTCTTAGCTCACTGCAGCTTCCACCTCACAGGTTCAAGCCATTCTCCTGCCTCAGTCTCCTGAGTAGCTGGGATTACAGGTGCGTGCCACCACGCCTGGCTGATTATTGTATTTTTTTTAGTAGACACGGGGTTTCACCATGTTGGTCAGGCTGGTCTTGAACTCCTAACCTCGTGATCCGCCCACCTCGGCCTTCCAAAGTGCTGGGATTACAGGCATAAGCCACCATGCCCAGCCCAATTTATGTTCTTACCACTTTTGCCAGAAATGAGTTGGCTGTAAATACATGAATTTATTTCTTGGTTCTCTATCCTGTTCAGCCATCTATGTGTCTGTTTTTAGGACAGTAGTATGCTATTTTTGTTACCATACTACTTTTTTTTTTGTATAAACTATTTTTGTTTTTTTTAATAATCTACTTTTGTTGTAGCTTTGTAGTATAATTTAAAAGCAGGTAGTGTGATGCCTCCAGCACTGTTATTATTCAGAATTTCTTTAGCTACTTGGAGTCTTTTGCTGTTTCATAAATTTTTAGAATTTTTTCTATGTCTGTGAATAATTTCATTGGTATCTTGATAGAGATTACATTGAATCTGTAGATCACTTTGGGGAGTATAGATATTTTAATGGTATTAATTTTTCCAATCCATGAGCATGGGATATCTTTCCTTTTTTGTGTTCTCTTAAATTACTTTAATCTGTGTTTTATAGTATTTTTTGTAGAATCTTTAACTTCTTTGATTAAATTTATTCCTTGGTATTTTATTTTATAGCTTTTATAAATGGAATTTATTTCTTGATTTTCTTTTCAGAATCATCTCTGTTAGCATGTAGGAATGCTGCTGATTTTTGCATGTTAATTTGGTAGCCTGAAAATTTACTGAATTAATTCATCACTGCTAAGATTTATTTAGTGTAGTCTTTACTTTTTTTTTTTTTTTTTTTTTGGAGACAGAGTCTTGCTCTGTTGCCCAGGCTGGAGTGCAGTGGCATGATTTTGGCTCACTGCAACCTCGGCCTCCCAAGCTCAAGCAATTCTCCTGCCTCAGTCTCCTGAGTAGCTGAGATTATAGGCGTGCACCACCGTGCCCAGTGAAGTTTTGTATTTTTAGTAGAGACGGGGTTTCCCCATGTTGGACAGGCTGGTCTCAAACTCCTAACCTCAGGTGATCCTCCCTCCTTGGCCTCCCAAAGTGCTGGGATTACGGGCATGAGCCACCATGCCCAGCCTACATTTTTTTCTAAATATAAGTTCATGTTGTTTAAAAGCAAGAATAACTTGACCTCTTCCCTTTAAATTTGAACGCCATTTATTTTGTTGTCTTGCCTAATTGCTATGGTTAGGACTTTCAGTATTATGCTGAATAAAAATGGTGACAGTGAGGAAAAATAAAAAATAAATATTTGGTAGAATTCAGCCATTAAGCCATCAAGTCCTCTGCTTTTTTTTTTTTTTTAAATGGGAGAACTTTTATTACAGATTCAATCTTTTTACTCATTATTGGTCTGTTCAGATTTTCTATTTCTTTATGATTCAGTCTTTGTATGTTGTATGCTTTGGAGCACCTAAACATATAAAACAGATATTTATATTTATACAATATATAAATATTGTATTGCAACCCATCTCTTTCTTCAGATCCACAGGATCTGATGGATTGCAATATAACAGTAGAAAACTTCCATACCTCACTTTCAATGCTGGAAGATCATCCAGACAGAAAATTAATAAGAAAACATTAAACTTGAACAACACTTTACAGAAACACTTTACAGGACCTAAATGGACAGAAGAATTTAACCACTTCTTCTTAGTCATCCAATTTGTTGGTGTATAATTGTTGATGATAGTCCCTGATGATCTTTTGTATTTTTGTGGTATTATGAATCTTCTCTTTTTTTTAAATTAATCTAGTTTGTCAAATTTGTTCATCTTTTCAAAAAAGAACTTATTTTATCTATCTTTTGTATTGTTTTTCTAGTCTCTATTTCATTTATTTCTGCTCTGATTTTTATTATTTCCTTTCTTATGCTAACTTTGGCTTAGTTTATTCTTCTTTTTCTGTTTCCTTGAGGTATGACATTAGCTTATTTATTTTAAATCTTTCTTCTCTTTGATGTAGGCATTTATTGTTATAAACGTTCCTCTTTGAACTGTTTTTGCTGTATCCCATATGTTTGCTATGCTGTGTTTCCATTTTTGTTTATCTTAAGATAACAAGATTTTTATCTTGTTTTCTAAAGATTTTTAATTTCCCTTTTAATTTCATTGACCTATTGGTTGTTGAGGAGCATGCTAATTTCCATACATTTGTGGATTTTTCAAAATTACCCCTATATTCATTCATTTATTTTTATTTATTTATTTTTAGAGACAGGGTCTTTTTCTGTCACCCAGGCTGGAGTGCACTGGCACAGTCATAGCTACTGCAGCCTTGAACTCCTGGACTTAAGCAATCCTCCCACCTCAGCTTTCCAATTAGCTGGGACTACAGGCACATAACATGACACCTAGCTTCCTCCCATAATTGATTTCTAGTGTCATATCACTGTGGTCAGAAAAGATACTTGAGGCCAGGTGTGGTGGCTCACACCTGTAATCCCAGCACTTTGGGAGGCCAAGGTGGGCAGATCACTTGAGGTCAGGAGTTTAAGTCCAGCCTGGCCAACATGGTGAAACCCCATCTCTACTAAAAATACAAAAATTAACTGGATGTGGTGGTGCACGCCTGTAGTCCCAGCTACTCAGGAGGGATGAGGTGGGAGAATCACTTGAGCCTGGGAGGTGGAGGTTGTAGTGAGCTGAGATCAGACCACTGCACTACAGCCTGGGTGACAGAGCAAGACTCCAACTCAAAAAAAAAAAAAAGATACTTGATATAATTTCAATCTTCTTAAATTTGCTGAAGCTTGTTTTTCCCCCTAACATGTTATCTGTCCTGGAGAAAGTTCTGTGTGCACTTGAGAAGAATGTGCATTCTGTTGCTGTTGGATGGAATGTTCTGTGTGTGTGTGTCTGTTAGATTCATTAGGTCTAAAGCGATATTTAAATCCAATGTTTTCTTACTAATTTTCTGTATTATCTTTCATTGTTGAAAGTGGCGTATTGAAATACCCTACTATAATTGTATTGCAATCTGTCTCTTCCATCATATCCTTAATATTTATTTTATATATTTAGGTTCTCTGAAGTTGGGTGCATGTATATTTACAATTGTTATACCCTCTTGATGAGTTGACTCCTTTATCATCATATAATGTCCTTACTTTTTTTTTACAGTTTTTGACTTTAAGTCTATTTTGTCTTATATAAGTATAGTTATCCCTGCTTTCTTTTGGTTTCTACTGATGTGGAATATCTTTCTTCCATTGCCTAATTTTCAATCTGTGTGCCCTTAAAAGTGAGGTGAGTTTCCTGCAGGTAACATATAGCTGGGTCTTGTTTTTTTATTCATTCACTTACTCTATATCTTTTTATTGGAGAACTTAATTTATTTACATTCAAGGTAATTATTGATAGATAAGGACTTACTACTGCCATTTTGTTATGTTGTTGTTGTTGTTTTTCTTGTTGTTGTTGTTGTGGTATTGTAGATACTTTTTTTTTGGAGATAGGGCCTCTCTTGCCCAGGCTGGAGTGCAGTAGTGTGATCACAGCTCACTGCACCCTCGACCTCCCAGGCTCAAATGATGCTCCCACCTCAGCCTTTGTGAGTAGCTGGGACCACAGGTATGTGCCACCACATCCAGCTATTTTTTTTTTAAGTTATTGTAGAGATAGGGCCACCCTATGTTGCCCAGGCTGGAAGATACATTTTTCTTTCTTTCTGTCTTGCTGTCTTTGTGGTTTCACGGTTTTCAATAGTGGTATTCTTTGAATACTATTTCTGTTTTGTGCTTCTACTAAAGATTTTTGCTTTGTGCTTATTATGAGGCTTCCAGAGAACATCTTATAATCACAACAGCCTATTTCAAGGTGATTACTACTTAACTTTGCATACAACTCTACATTTTTACTCTCCCGTCAAACAGTTTATATTTTTTTGATGTCAGAATTTACATCATGTGTATCCTTTGATAAGTTATTTTAGTGTTACTATAGTTGTCATTAATAGTTCTAGCTTACATTTCTTAAATGATTTGAAAACTATTACATTTGTACAAGTCAAGATTTGTGACTTGGCAGTATAAAAAGTGAAAGAACCATGGAGAAGGCTAAGTGACTCTGCTTATCTTTTTAAGTTTCTATTTTAAATAGAAGTTTGAAGGATCTTCAAAACATTAAAAATAGAACTAGCATATGATTCAGCAATCCCCTACAGGGTATATAGCCAAAGTAAATGAAATCAGTGTATCAAAGAGAAATGTGCACTCCCATGTTCATTGCTGCATTATTTACAATAGCCAAGATACAGAACCAACCTAAGTGTCCATCAAATGATAAGGGGATAAAGAAAATGTGGTAAAGAGACACAATGAAATAGTACTTGGCCTTAAAAAAAAGAGGCCGGGCGCGATGGCTCACGCCTGTAATCCCAGCACTTTGGGAGGCCGAGGCGGGCGGATCACGAGGTCAGGAGATCGAGACCATCCTGGCTAACACGGTGAAACCCCGTCTCTACTAAAAATACAAAAAATTAGCCGGGCGTGGTAGCGGGCGCCTGTAGTCCCAGCTACTCGGGAGGCTGAGGCAGGAGAATGGCGTGAACCCGGGAGGCGGAGCTTGCAGTGAGCCGAGATCGCGCCACTGCACTCCAGCCTGGGCGACAGAGCGAGACTCCGTCTCAAAAAAAAAAAAAAAAAAGAAGAAGAAAATTCTGTCATTTGTGACAACATGGATTAACCCAGATAACATTATGTTAAGTGAAATAAAACAAGCAGAAATAAAACATTCAGTATTTTTCTTTCTGGAAAAATACTTATATTTGGAATCTAAAAATGTTGAAGTCTAATAAGTAAAGAGTAAAATGGTTACCAAGGGCCGTGGGGGTAGGGTGGGGATTGTTGAAGAAATGTTGGTCAAAGGTTACAAAACTTCAGTTACATAGAAGGAGTAAGTTCAAGAGATCTATCATACAAAATGGTGACTTACTTAATACCAATATATTATATTCTTTTTCTTTTTTTTTTTTTTTGAGATGGAGTCTTGCTCTGTCACTCAGGCTGGAGTGCGTTGGCGCAGTCTTGGCTCACTGCAACCTCTGCCTCCGAGATTCAAGTGATTCTCTTGCCTCAGCCTCCCAAGTAGCTGGGATTACAGGTGAGCGCCAACATGCCTGGCTAATTTTTGAATTTTTAGTAGAGACTGGGTTTCACTATGTTGGCCAGGCTGCTCTAGAACAATATATTATATTCTTTAAAACTCCTAAGAGAGTAGATTTTAAGTATTCTCCCTACAAAACTATGGGAGGTAATGCATATGGTTAATTAGCTCAATTGAGCCATTCTACAATATATACATATTTTATAACATCATGTTGTGCACAATAGACACAATTTTTATTTGTCAGTTAAAAGAAATAAATTACAAAGATAAATAAATGCTTTTTTTAAAAAAAATAAAAATTTGGTACAATCCTGTCAAACCCTATCTCCTACCGCTGAATTCTGTAAAGACAAGTAAGGGTTGGGTGATGCCATGGACACACAAATTGAAAATACTCAGTAGACTTAAATGGTTTCGAGCATTTCCTTAAGGTCCCATCATCTTTTAATCCCTTATTCTACTCCGGTTCTCTCTGACTACAGCACTCCGGAGGGATACCAAGAGGAGAGAAAACCTGAATGAAGTAGCAGTGCAAATGGCTGATTTTAAAAAGAAACCAAGCTTCCTAAGTTGGTAATCAAGGTTGAAGCACAGCAGTAGGCAGGGGGCAGTGACTCTCATCTTATTCTTTAGTACTGCGGGTGGTCCTTTTGATGTTTAAAACACTCCTGAGGCCTTTTATAATCATCTTTATGTGATAGCACAAGCCTAAATAAATATAGAGGATCTGATAGGTTACAAAATTGTACATAAAATGTGATTACATTTTGTTTGAAAAATCAAATGTGCATTGAAAAACAAAATCTAGAAAGAAATATAATAAAGCATAATAGTTTATTTCTGGTTGTCAAATTATAGGTAGTTTCTATTATATATTTTCCTACTTTAACTGTATGTATTTTCCTACTTTAACTGATAGCTGAAGGTGATGGAGAAGATACAATTCAAATCTTTACTGATTCTCTAAGAATATCAAATGCATCCAGTTTATAACTCTGGATAAAGGACTTTAAAATCATCTCACATTTTAATAGCCCAATATTTTCTCTCTTCTTCCTGAACTCCCCAAAACTCTTTTTCTCAATGTACCTATGAAAAGTCTTCTTAACATTATTTTCTGGATCTTTCCACTATCCTTCTTAGATAACCCATTCTCTTATTAGGTATATTTTTTTCAGTTGTAAAATTCTTCCTGCCTGCTTCTGGCTGTTAGAGTTCTAAAAATGTTTAAGCCTATTGTGCTGATTAGCATATCTGAAAGGGTGAAAAGGTGCCAAGGAGTTGGGAAACTGTGAACAATGTTGGGGGAGGTTATTTGGGGGAGATTATGAATACTTTTCTGACTTCAACAAACATGTGGATCATATAATTTTTTAAGACGTTTTTGTTTTAAATTATAAGCTATGTGGGGTGTGTTTTTTCTTTTCCGATAATGTGGCTTTCCTCTGTGCTGTGTCAGCTCATTTTGTCTTGTCCCTGGGAAAGCCTATCTCACAGCTTTACTAGTCATTTTTAGGCATTAAGCACTAGTCACATTTTCAGAAAACAATCCATTATAATATTCAAACTTCAATTTATCCTCCAATTTTAAATCTCTCTCTCTTACTTTCAGTTTCTGCGTGCTTGTAATGAGGGAGGAGTGGGGTCCACTTCAAAATTGCGCCACCTGACTCCTCTTCCCCACCTCCCCAAGCTGCCTCTTTCCTCTCCAAAATCAGAGCAACAGGAATGAGAGAGACAAGAGTAAAACAGAATCTTGCTTGACTGATCCAGTTGGAGTCTGGTGATGGCAAATAAATGTGTTAGACGTTTGACTGCTGATTCTTTATCTCTCCCAGTGTTTTTGTGGTTCTTTGGACGTCTTCCTACTACTCTGTAGCCACTGTACTCTGGCACAAATGATTCATCCCTTTGTTAATCACTTTCGATTCTCACCCATGCCTGCTTCCTGGGGGTCCTTTCCAAACTGATGCTATTTCTTGGGGTTGCTTCATCCTGCAGTCAAGCACTCTCTCAGGCAGTGTCTCTGACAGTCCAAATCTGGTTCCCTTTTAACCAACCATATGCGGGCCATGGGATCCCTGCACACATCCGTGTCCTGCCAAACTCTGAATGTCCGCACTGTAACTGATACTGCTGGGTTTATTTACTCTGCTAAAGGAGGTCTGTACCTTTACATTTTCTCAAATGTGCATAGGGTAGCATTTCCTATATCTCCTATGCACAATCTTGTATTCTCTTGAGAATGGGGATGGCCCAAGGGTTACCAAACAGATTTGGGAATACTCTCTTTGTAATATTGCATAGAATGTCTAGCATCTCACTTTAAAATGTGAAGGTCCTCCTGTCTCTCACCTTATACAAAAATCAACTCAACATGGATTGAAAACTTAAATGTAAGACCTGAAACTATAAAAACACTAGAAGAAAACCTAGGGAAAACTCTTCTGGACATTAGTCTAGGCCAAGAATTCATAACTAAGGCCTCAAAAGCACAAGCAACAAAAACAAGATTAGACAAATGGAACTTAATTAAAATTAAAAGCTTCTCTACAACAAAAGAAATAATCAACAGCGTAAACAGACAACCTACAGAATGGGAGAAAATATCTGCAAATTATGCATCTGACAGAGAACTAATATCCAGAATCTACAAGAAACTCAAACAATGATAACAACAAAAACAACAACAACAAAAACATTAAAAAGTGGGCAAAGGACATGAATAGACATTTTTCAAAGACATACAAATGGCTCACAAGCATATGAAAATGTGCTCAACATCACTAATCATCAGAGAATTAAATTAAAACCACAAGGAGATATCATCTTACACAGTCAGAATGGCTACTATTAAAAAGTAAAAAAACTGGCTGAATGTGATGGCTCACACCTGTAATCCCAACACTTTGAGAGGACAAGGCAGGAGGATTGCTTGAAGCCAGAAGTTTGAGACCAGCCTAGGCAACATAGTGAGACTCTGTCTCTACAAAAAATAATTCTTAAAAAATTATTTGGGGCGGTCGGACGCAGTGACTCACGCCTGTAATCCCAACACTTTGGGAGGCTGAGGTGGGCAAATCATGAGGTCAGGAGATCAAGACCATCCTGACTAACACGGTAAAACCCCATCTCTACTAAAAATACAAAAAATTAACCAGGCATGTTGGCACGCACCTGTAGTCTCAGCTACTTGGGAGGCTGAGGCAGGAGAATCGCTTGAACCCAGGAGGTGGAGATTACAGTGAGCTGAGATCATGCCAGTGCACTCCAGCCTGGGTGACAGAGCGAGACTCCATCTCAAAATATATAAATATACATATATATATATTTGCACATGGTGGCACATGCCCAAATAGTGCCAGCTACTCAGGAGGCTGAGGCAGGAGGATCACTTGAGCCCAGGAATTCAAAGGTGCAGTGAGCTATGATTGCACCATTACTCTCCAGACTGGATAACAGAGCAAGACCCCATCTCTCTTTAAAAATGTCAAAAAATAACAGTTGTTGGTAGGAATGCAGAGATAAGTGAGAATAGGGAATAGTATATATTCCCACCAATATACACTATTGGTGGGAATGTAAATTAGTACAACTTCCATAAAAAACAGTATGGAGATTTCTCAAAGAACTAAAAATTGAACTACCATCGGATCCATCAATCCCACTACTGGGTATCTACCCAAAGGAAAAGAAATCATTATATCAGAAAGATATCCATACTCGTATGTTTATCTCAACACTATTCACAATAGCAAAGATATAGAAGCAACCTAAGTGTCCAACAACAGATGATTGGATAAAGAAAATGCAGAATATACACAATGAAATACTGTTCAATTTTTTTAAAAAGAATGAAACCATGTCTTTTGCAGCAGCATGGATGGAACTGGAGGCCATTATATTAAGTGAAACAACTTAGAAACATAAAATCGAGTACCTCATATTCTCACTTACAAGTAGGAGCTAAATAATGTGTACACATGGACAAAAAGTATGGAATAATAGACATTGGAGACTCAGAAGAGTTGGGGATAAAAAGGGGAAGAGTGATGAGAAATTACTTAATGGGTACAATGTACATTATTTGGAAGATAGATACACTGAAAGCCCAGACTTCAACACTACCCACATATCCATGTAACAAAATTGCACTTGTACCCCTTAAATGTATACAAATAAAATAACTAAATGAATAAAATTTCCAAAAAAACCATAAAATTTCAAAAAATCTTGAGTACTTGTTCTTGGCCCTTGACTCTCAGCCAAAATGTGGATACTGAAAATAATTATTTCTAACATTCTGTCACAGATGTTTTAAAATAATTTCAGCCAGGTTTGGTGGCTCATGCCTGTAATCCTGGCATTTGGGGAGGACAAGGTGGTAGGATCACTTGAGCCCAGGAATTTGAGGCCAGCCTGGGCAACATAGTGAGACCTTGTCGCAACAAAAAATACAAAAATTAGCCAGGCATGGTGGCGGGCACCTGTAGTCCCAGCTACTCGGAAGACTAAGGTGGGAGGATCACTTGAGCCCAGGATGTAGCGGCTGCAGTGAGCCATAATTGTACCACTACACTCCAGCCAGGGCAACAGAGCAAGATCTTGTCTCAAATTTAAAAGCATTTTTTAAAATAAAGAATTTCAATGAAATTTTAGGAAATACATTTTTTATCATCATGGATGCCTTTGTCATCACCTTCTTCATATACATACTCATTATAACACATCAAGGTCTGCTTATTACAAGACCAGTTCTGTTCATGAGTTATACAAACTGAATCTACTAACCAAAAGCATTTCTTGAAATTTTGCTAGCCTTAGGATAATTACCTTTGGAAAAAATACCTTATAAATGAACAAGAGAGATAGAACAAACACAAATAAATCACGTGAATGACAGTGATAGACATACATCTGAACTGACTCTATAAAAGAATTGCTTGGTTGAAGAAGTATGTGGGGCCGGGCGTGGTGGTTCACGCCTGTAATCCCAGCACTTCGGGAGGCCGAGGCGGGTGGATCATGAGGTCAGGAGTTCAAGACCGGCCTGGCCAATATGGTGAAACCCCATCTTTACTAAAAAAAAAAAAAAAAAAATACAAAAATTAGCAAGGCATAGTGGCGCACGCCTGTAGTCCCAGCTACTCAAGAGGCTGAGGCAGAAGAATCTCTTGAACCCAGGAGGCGGAAGTTGGGGTGAGCAGAGATCGTACCTCTGCACTCCAGCCTGGGCGACAGAGTGAGACTTTGTCTCAAAAAAAAAAAAAAGAAAGAAAGAAAAGGTGTGTGGTATTTTTGTTCTGTGTCAATGTAGCTAAGCTGGAACTACATTCCCCTGAATTATCTTCTCCTCTTTATCATCAGTGAATGAGCATTAGCTCTATCTCCTTCTTCCAGTATGTCCCAGCCACAATCCTGATTTGAGACATTACTGTGTTTGACCATCACTGTGCTTGGGCACTGTGACGACCATTCCCTAGATTCACAGGCCCCAGGCTCAGCTCGCTCCCGGATGGACAGAACAAATGGCTGGGCCACAGCCAGCTCCGAGGGAAGTCCCTTGGCCCTGACATCCTTCTCAAACACCTCAGACCCAAGTTATTTCCTATCCAAGAACACAGAGAGAACCAAAGGGAATCCTGTGACTGTCTCTCTGAATTTAGTTCACGTGGGGGCTGTGGGGCCAAAACATTGCTTCCTCTTAAAAAGTCTGACATAGAAACCATTTCTAGCTTCTTGATAGCCCAAGGCTTTCACAAGTGTCCCTTCTTTGTCACATATCACCAAAGCATGTCCTTCAGGTTTACTGTAAAAATATGAATGTCCACTTTCAAATACAGGTAAGAGCTCTACATGTGACTTGGAGTGAAATAATTGCTTTAGTGTTACAGTTGTTTTAGTACTTGTCTATCAGGCTTCCCAATTTTTGCTGGAAAGCCCCTATATGTAAAATTTTTAAAAAATTAATTGCTTTATTTGTTGATATTTTGTCAACTAATTAAAGGATAGAAGTATATTTATTACAACAGCAATAAAATATTATAATAATGATTGTAAACATGTTTTTAAGCACAAAGCAATTATTAAGATTTCTTATTGTAAAATAAAGTAAAAGATTAATAGTTAACACAAATATTAGGAAAAAACATTTTGGCTAGATAACTTTCAGAAGAGCATCATATTCTTTTCTTGTTTTTTTTGTTTTCTTTTTTTTTTTGAGAGAGAGTCTCACCTTATTGCCCAGGCTGGAGTGCAGTGTCTAGTGTTGCCATCTTTATGTCCATGAGTACCCAATATTTAGCTCCCACTTAAAATTAAGAACATGGGGTATTTGATTGTCTGTTCCTGCATTAATTTTCTTAGGATAATGACCTCTATCTGCCTCCATGTTGCTGCAAAGGACATGATTTCATTCTTTTTTATGACTGCCCATCATAACTTTAAACAAATTAACTTTGTTATTTGTGTTTAATTTTAATTATTTAATTTCACAGAAGGCATGGCTTAATCAAGATCCATATCTTGCTCCTCCTCTAACCCCAATAATGAGCGAGCTTGGATTCGGTGCCCCAGTGGACAATACAGTGACTATGGAAGCAATCTAGGCACTGACAGATCTGTGAAATTATTCCTACAGTCTTACAATGCAACATTTTTAAAGTTTAATTACCAAAATTTACAATAATAAAATTTGAATAGCAATCTCAACTTATTTTTGCATTCCAGAGATTTAGTCTATGATAGTGATTTCTATCTTTGGTCTTATCTTTTGTTGAATAGCTTTTTGGTTGTGTTTTGTTTTGTTTTTTAATATTTGGCCTTTTTGCATTGGGCCAACATGTATACTTGGTAGACCTTTAGTTTTAGTCCATCTACTCATATCTTCTATTCTCACAATGCTGACTCTTTCATCCAGGATTTCAAATTCTGAAGTTCCAAGCCTGCAAATTTGCTTTTCTATTAGCTCTTAGATAAATCGCAGGACCCTACTGCATGGCTCCGAATCCAAACAAGCAAAAAAAAAAAAAAAAAAAAAAAATACACCAGAGGAAAGTTTTTCCCAAGAAATAACAATAGTACTATTGTATTTCTTTATGACTTTATCGGAACTTTCATAAACATTGTCTCCAATTCCTGATTCCCAGACCTCTGGACCTATAATTTCACCACAAGATAAGAAAAAGGAATTCACTTTGGCTGAACTGTTAAATATGTTTAAATAAGGATTTCTAAACATCACCCCCAGGTCTTTTTCTTCTGTATTTTCCTCTGGCCTTCTATTTATTTGATGTCTTTCAGTTAAGTATTACACCTCTTCATTTAAATTACATTTATATTACCCCCGTTCATTTGAAAAGATGCTTCATTTACAAAAGTAATGAATTTATTGTCTTACCTTCATGTTTGGGAAAACATTCAGGGCAGAAGAGAGGAGGAAAATTTCCTCCGTAAGGGCCGGGTAAGTTTTCAACAGCAGGAAGAGCCCAGCAGGCTGCCTGCCTCTCTGCCTCTCCCTGCTCTAGATTATCTTGGCACTCATATATAGAGCAAGTGGTCCTGAGATTTAGCTCCTACCCCAGCCGGATTCTCCAACGACAGCAAGAGCCTGACCTTGTACTTAATCTGTGCCTTGAAACCAGATGCATCTTATCAATTACACAGCCTTAGCTACAGCCAGCTGGGACTGTTTGGAAGTTATAGATATGTTTCTTAGAAACATATCTATAAATCAGGAAACACAGCAAATGTTCTCAGTTCAATGTTTAAGTGATTTTCAAACAAAGGAGACTCTGTAAGGCAAGGGATGAGCCTCCTTCTTGTTTCAATCTACTAAACTAAGTGGATGTTTTCATGATTCTCTTAAAAGGTGTTATACGCCAGACTTTGAGATTAAATATTTTGTGAAAGAAAATATTTAAATGCAGTTCTGTCACTCAAAATCTAAATAGAATGTTCTGGAGTAGAATTTTTCCCCAAAGTACAGCCTAATACAACCCAATAGTCATCCCTTCATGCTTAACTTTCACAGAATAATCACAAAGAATATCAATTTTTGTAAACATATTTGAGGACATCACTAATTTTCTCAAGAACTTCACTTAATCCTTTGATAATCAGATCACTGTGTTGGAAAGTTCTTCTCAGGGTCATTATCCACATCCATTTTCTCTCCTTTGCTTTTTATCTTGTCTTATTCTACCAGGTCTTTATTTGCCCATAGCTTTGCATTGATTCTAGCAAGTCCCCAACATCACCTTCATACATTTAATAAAATGCTGCTTATTTTGCAAGATTTTAGATTTCCTGTTGAAACTGAGCTACAGTTGGCCGGGCGCGGTGGCTCATGCCTGTAATCCCAGCACTTTGGGAGGCCAAGGCGAGCGGACCACGAGGTCAGGAGTTCGAGACCAGCCTGGACAATACGGTGAAACCCCGTCTCTACTAAAAACACAAAAACATTAGCCAGGCATGGTGGCATGCACTTGTAGTCCCAGCTACTCAGGAGGCTGAGAGAGAAGAATCACTTGAACCCAGGAGGCGGAGGTTGCAGTGAGCAGAGATTGCACCACTGCACTCCAGCCTGGGAGACAGAGTGAGATTCCATCTCAAAAAAAGAAAAAAAAAAAATTGAGCTACAGTTTTATTTGTATTGTTGGACCAAATATTCTAACACTAGCTGCTAGTGCATTATGAGTGAGGTAGAATAAATGTTAAGCGGGAAAGAAAATTTGAGTTAAGAATAATTTTATAAGTAAACATTCCATTAGTGAAGATTTTCTAGCTTTAATGACTTTTTCTTCCTATATCCAAAGCACTGGAATAATAAAGACAACCCCTATCCTCCCCTCATAAATTAATGGTGGTTTCCAGAGACAAAGCTTCCGCATCTTTTGTTCAAAGCTTTAGTGATTTGTGTGGAAGAAATTTTGTCACAGAGACCAAGATCCTGACTCCTGAAAGAAATATTTTTTATTCAGCTCCAACTGCATAAATTCCAGATGCCATAGACTCATCTTAAATTCTCAATATGCAATTCCATTTCAGCGGCTCTCTTAGTTTGGGTTCTCCCAGAAGTAGATTCAGAAACAAGAATTCAATTGCAAGTAGTTTGTTTTTGTTTTTGTTTTAAGAGATAATCTTAGAAAGCACCACTGGAAGTGGGAAAGTGAGATTGGGGAGAAAAGAAAGTCAATAAAGGGTGTTTTATCAAGCAAGAGACTCCAGTGGGCAATTTGAGTTCAGTTCTAATGAGGAACTCTGAAAGACATTGCACACCAACTCTGCAATTAAGAGTTAGTCCAGCCAGGTGTGGTGGTTCACACCTGTGATCCCAGCACTTTGGGAGGCTGAGGTGGGTGGATCACTTGAGGTCAGGAGTTCAAGACCAGCCTAGCCATGATGGTGAAGCCCCATCTCTACTAAAAATACAAAAAAAAAAAAAAAGCCAGTTATGGTGGTTCATGCCTGTAATCCCAACTACTCAGGAGGCTGAGGCACGAGAATCACCAGAACCCAGCAGGCAGAGGCTGCAGTGAAGTGAGATTGCACCACTGAAGAGATTGCACTGCTGAAGAGCAGCCTGGGTGACAGAGCGAGAGCCTGTCCCAAAAAAAAAAAGAGTTAGTCCAATTAAGGGGTAAGGAAACCCATCGCTGATGATGAAGGTAGCTTCTGAACCCATTGGCTCTCTGGCACTACCAGCTTGCCCTGGGGGCAAGCTAAGCACACGCCTGCAGCCATAAGTAAAGGTTTTCAAGCAGGGAATTGTAGCATTTGCAATATTTGCAGGTGTTTACCTTTGTCATTTAGAGGCGAGCGATGAAGGAATATGGGTAGGGTACCAACAGCATCTGCTACAGTAGCTTTTTATTTATATATACATGCATGTATTAATTTTTTCATCCTGAATTTGATCAATATTTTCTAAAATGTGTAATATGATAGGCTATCAGCTTTGACAGGTAGAAGCCTTATGCTATATCCTTCCTTATTTTTGTTCTTTACATGCTATAAAGGACCGTATCAGCCCATTTACAGAATATCCTTAATCTAGAGGATGATTTGGATATATTTATAGTAATTTAGAACTTGAATTGTTCAGCTCAGTTATCCCATAGATCATTCAATTCTGAAAGGGTTACATAAACTTCCTTTCCCCAATTGCCTTGCACACTCCTACCTTCATATCTGTAACATCACAAGAGCATTTCTTCTGTCTGCAATTTTAATGGAGGAACCATTAGCACAAAGGCTTTAAATGCAGGTGGGAGCAACGCTGTGGGAAGTTTTACTGCTAGCATAAGTTGTATGGACTTTATTCACAAAATGAGTCACTGAGAATTCACCCACTGGAAGTTTTTAAGAAAGAATCAAAGCAGTGTTTTAGATTGATTGAAACAGTAGCTGTGTGCAGCCTACATAGAATAGGTAAGGAAAGGAAGCAGGAAGCATGACTTGGAATTTATTTCAGTAGTTTAGACAAGGGGATCAAGGCCTCATTTAAAAAGGGATTGACACAGCTGTCTCTACCAAAAACACAAAAATTAGCTGGGCATGATGGCACATGCCTGTAGTCTCAACTACTCAGAAAGCTGAGGTGGCCCAGAAGGTTGAGGCTGCAGTGAGTTATGAGCAGGTCACTGCACTCCAGCCTGGGTGACAGAGCAATGCCTTGTCTCAAAAACAAAAACAAAAACAGAAACAACAAAAAAAGAAGGGGCTGGGCACGATGGCTCGCACCTGTAATCTCAACACTTTAGGAGGCCGAGGCAGGTGAATCACTGGAGAGGTCAGGATTTCAAGACCAGCCTGGCCAACATGGTGACAACCCCATCTCTACTAAAACTACAAAAATTAGCCAGACGTGGTGGTGGGCAACTGTAATTCCAGCTACTTGGGAGGCTGAGGTAGGAGAATCACTTGAACCTGGGAGGCAGAGGTCGCAGTGAGCCAAGATGGCACCACTGCACTCCAGCCTGAGCAACAGAGCAAGACGCTGTCTCAGAAAAAAAAAAAAAAAAAAAAAGGATAGACAAAAAAGCCAGAAGAATTCACAGGGTTTAGTGATTAAATATGGTTTCAAGTCTGATTGACTCAGAGAATTGAAAGAATTTAAGAAAAATTTAAAGGAGGAAGAAAATTAGAAGTCAAAAAGGAAGAGATGGTTTTGGAGAGGGGATATTTTTACTTTGGGGAAAGCATCCAACATATAATGGAGGTCTCTTTGGGAAGAGACAGGCTTCACCTATGTCTCTTGGAGGGGGACATGGGTGGAGCTGCTAGCATGGAGGTATCTAACTAAAATCATGGACTTCAGTGAATCTTCTAGAGACTGAACATAATGAACCATAAAACCACAAGAAATGCCCCTGTTCAGGAGTAAGAAGAAAAAAAGTCCCAAAAAGGAGAGGTTACAGAAAAAGAAGAAAAACCAAAACAGTGCAACATCAAGCCAATTCAGGAGAATTTCAAAATGAAGAACCCAGTCAACAGTTACTTCCAGCAAATGCCCAGCCTTGGATTTGCAAAGCACAGTGCATTGTAAATTAAATGTTCTGAAAGTTCTGTAACAAGTAAAACTTTTTTAACTTTTTCAACCCGGAATTTCTCAAGTTCATGTGACCCCCTGGACTTTTATTTCTAACAAACCCCAAAACTGGTATATGGGCATGCTTTGGCAAATAAATGGTGTCTGAGCCAAAGCTAAATCAGTAGAAGGATAAAGCAGATTTCTGCCAGACTGGGGAAGGGTCAATAAGGGCACAGCCCTCTCCTCATCTCCTGTGACACCAGCTCTTCCCTATTTGCCCTCACCTACCTTGGGAGCTCCTCAAACACTGTTAACATCCCCAAACCCTAATGAAACTATTATGCCACCGATGATATCAGGAAGCAATTCTGGTCCACCACAGGGAGATATTTGAAAACATTTTAACGAAGCTATTTCATTTACTAGTCATTTCATTTTGCTCTGAATTGTTCCAACAGATTTAGCTGACTCTGGGGGTTTCAGAGGAACAAACTCACTGGGGAAGAGTAAAAGCCTCCTTTTTCCTCCTCTCTTGTATTGAGGCTGATAAGGTCAGAATTGAACCGGCCAGGAGTTGGAGTGAAGAAGCAAGAGCATCCCCTAGTGGCAGACTGCTCCAGGCCCTAGAGTCAAAGAATACCAATAAGCTCTGGAGTTAAACCACTCAGGAGGGAGTGAAACACAGTGAATCTTCCTAGGCTCCCAGGCAAGTGCTTGTTAAGCTAATAAGTACTCCAGGTGGTATTGCTTTTTCCATTTAAAGTGTCACACTGTGAACAGTTTGAGAATGAAAAATGGCTGCCAAGCAATGCCTTATTCAAAGGAAGATTTCAGTAAAATGATGATTATTAAATGCTTTATCATTACACATAATAAGATGCTGCCCATCTCTGCTGGAAGCACTGCATTAAATGCTGTGATCTGTGCACTAATTTAAAGTGAGGCCACTAGATTAATACTCTCTGTTGGCATCCGGTTCTTCATAGGAAAGTTGTTTAAGGTTTAAATAGATTAGGAAATACAAGGCTTCACACTTCCCTTCTGGACAGACTTCTGGACAGGTGCCACTGTACTTTTCCACACTGGACAAGCCTTTGCCCTGGTGACCCCGATGGCTGCAGATGGCAAGAATCAAATTACAATCACGAGGAGATAAGAAGTTTTGTCGTTATGGTTTTTAATAGCGACAGGCATTTGCTAAATTTAGGAGAAGGCCCAGATTTGTTTGGGTTTCTGAATGGCATCTGGGTTTTTCAGTTATTGCAATGCACATTGTAGCAGTAGCCTGCAAGTACAAGATACATTTCATTTGGTTTAAATTTGAATTAAGTCAAACAGCTCTGAGAAGGAAGACATAAAATACAAAGATTTCAGTGGTTCTGTAACTGCCTTATGTAAAGTCCTGTGGAGGAAGGGTAAAAAAGGACAAGGTCATTTATTTGATCTACACTTCAAACTTGTGGTGCCTAAACAGAAAGTTGTTTTTGTTTTCATACCAAGAGCTCAGCATGCAATAGACCTAAAATAAAAATCAATCACTCAGAAAATGTCAGGCCACCCCTTAATTTTAAGCTTTAACTCTTTAAACAATCTTTAAACAGATATGTTTTAATATCAGATTCATCGTTAAATATTCCACAGGCCAAGAAAGAATAAACAATGTGGTTAAAAAAGTAAAATCCTAGGCGGGTGGATCACAAGGTCAGGAGTTCGAGACCATCCTGGCCAACATGGCAAAACCCCATCTCTACTAAAAATACAAAAATTAGCTAGGTGTGGTAGCACACCTGTAGCACATGCCTGTAATTCCAGCTACTCAGGAGGCTGAGGCCGGACAGCTGCTTGAACCCTGGAGGCAGAGGCTGCAGTGAGCTGAAATCGTGCCATTGCACTCCAGCCTGGGTGACAGGGAGGGACTCCGTCTCAAAAAAAAAAAAAAAAAAAAAAAAAAGAAGTAAAATCCTGAATTGTGCAACCTTTTTTTCACAAATGTTTGTGAAAAAAAATCTTAGTAACCAGGGAAGAAAAGTCACAAATACCTAACTAGAAACTTCTTAGGAGGAAAATTTTTCTTAAAGCAAAACGAGTACTAATTTGTATTTCTTTTGTTTATTTTTTTATTTTTTTATTTTTTTGAGACAGGGTCTTGCTCTGTCACCCAGGCTGGAGTGCAGTGGTGTGACCACAGCTCACTGCAGCCTCAACCTCCTGAGCTCAGGTGATCCTCCCACCTTAGCCGTCCCTTGAGTAGCAGGGACCACAGGCACATGCCACCATGTTCAGCTAATTTTTGTATGTTTTGTAGAGCTAAGGTTTCATCATGTTGCCCAGGTTGGCCTCACACTGCTGAGTTCAAGTAAACCTCTTGCCTTGGCCTTCCAAAGTGCTGTGGGCCTCTAATTTGTGTTTCATTTATACAAATATGTGCTCTGAAAACAGATAATCTGGGTTCAAATCTTGGGCAGGTTTGTTCATCTCTCTGACTTTCTGTTTTCTTATCTGAAAGGTGGAAATCATATTATCTAACCCCTAGGGTTATTATATTAAATGAGATAATCCAAATACAACAATTAGCATCATGCCCAGAATATAGTGAGCTTAGTCCAATAAATATGAACTAGTATGCAAATTATCATAAACAATCCAGTTCGGCACAGTGGCTTGCTCCTATAATCCCAGCACTTTGGGAGGCCAAGGCAGCAGGATTGCTTGAGGCCAGGAATTCAAGACCACCCTGAGCAACATGGCAAGACCCCATATCTACAAGAAAATTTTAAAAATTATCCATGCATGGTGGTGCATGCCTCTGGTCCCAGCTACTCAGGAGGCTGAGGTGGGAGGGTCACATGAGCCCAAGAGATTGAGGCATCAGTAAGCCATGATTGTGCCACTGCATTCCAGCCTAGGCAACAAAGCAAGAACATGGCTCAAACAAACAAACAAAAAAAAAATTGGGCCGGGTGCAGTGGATCACACCGGTAATCCCACCACTTTGGGAGTCCAAGGTGGGTGGATCACCTGAGGTCAGGAGTTCGAGACCAGCCTGACCAACATAGTGAAACCCTGTCTCTACTAAAAATACAAATATTAGTCGGGCATGGTGGTATGCACCATAGTCCCAGCTACTTGAGGCTGAGGCAGTAGAATCGCTTGAACCTGGGAGGTGGAGGTTGCAGTGAGCTGAGATTGCACCACTGCACTCCAGCTGGGGCAACAAAGTGAGACTCCGTCTCAAAAACAAACAAACAAACAAAAAACAGTGAAACAATCCGAATAGTCATCAGTGATGGATTGGTTAAATAATGTATAGCATATACACACTTTTTTTGTTTTTTGTGTGAGATTTGCTTTGTTGCCAAGGTTGGAGTATAGTGGCGCCATCTTGGCTCACTGTAACTTCCACATCCTGGGTTCAAGCTATTCTTGTGCCTCAGCCTCCCGGGTAATTGGGACTACAGGCATGTGCCACCATGGCTGGCTAATTTTTTTTGTATTTTTAGGAGAGACAGGGTTTCACCATGTCACCCAGGCTGGTCTTGCACTCCTGAGCTCAGGCAATCCACCTGTCTTGGCCTCCCAAAGTGCTAGGATTACAAGCATGAGCCACTGCACCCAATGACAGTATGTACACACATTAATGGAATATTATTCAGCTAAATAAATGGAAGAAACACTCTATGCACTTATATGGAAAGATCTACAAAATATACTCTAGAGGTGAAAAAAAGGTGCAGAACAGTATGGCATTTTGGGTTAAAAGAACGGAGGAGAATAAGAATATATATTCTATTTGTTTGCATTTGCATGAAAAAACTCTCATAGGATACACAAAGAAACTAATAAAAATTCTTATCTGAAGATTAATGTGGGAAGGAAACTACGTGAAGAAATGGAAACAGAATGAATAGAAAAAGGTGGGACTAAGAATTTTACTTTCCACTAGTTTTATAGTTTTAATACATTAATGAATGTATTTCTGATTTTTTAAAAATGTAACTACTTAATTTTATTTTGTTAGCTTTTATTATTTTATAATTCAAAGTACAAAACAATAAGCATCCTGGCTGGATGTGGTGGCTCATGCCTGTAAACCCAGCACTTTGGGAGGCCAAGGCAGGTGGATCACTTGAGGTCAGGAGTTTGAGACTAGCCTAGCTGACATGATGAAACCCCATTTCCACTAAAAATACAAAAACAAAAATTAGCCAGACGTGGTGGTGTGCACTTTTAGTCCCAGCGACTTGGGAGGCTGACGCAGGAGAATGGCTTAAACCCGGGAGGTGGAGGTTGAAGTGAGACAAGATCACACCACTACACTCCAGCCTGAGCGACAAAGTGAGACTCCACCTCAAAAAAAAAAAAAAAAAAAAAAAAGAATAAGCATCCTAATATATTCTTTGTCCTTTGTTTGTTTGCTTGTTTGTTCATTTGTTTATTTGAATGAATCACGGGATACTGTAGGGATACACATAGCACTAAAAGTAACAGCAATCTTACTAAAATGCTTCATGGTCACCAGGGCCAAAAGGATGGTCTGGAAGGTAGATATAGTGATTCATAGATCTTTACTTTAGTGCACCACCAATCTATTTCTTTGATATTTATGTGAACAAGTTTCCAAATGCAAGCTCTCAAAGTGAGCATATGAGTAAACATCACTGCTGCTATGTAATTAAATATACATGAAATGTAATAAATTACCCAGACTCACAAAGAAATTGGTTTCATTCTCTTCTTTCTCCTTTTCATCTTCTACTGATTTGGGCCTGTTTCTGGAAAGAAAATGTGGCTTGCCAAAAAAGGCATCAAACAAATCTTGTCTCAAATTTAGAGTTCACAATCTGCTATCTGTATTATCCTCATAGGCCTCAATTTTC
Source organism: Pan troglodytes (assembly GCF_028858775.2). Taxonomy (NCBI): domain Eukaryota; kingdom Metazoa; phylum Chordata; class Mammalia; order Primates; family Hominidae; genus Pan; species Pan troglodytes. Next base: position 71,910,057 of record NC_072402.2, read on the forward strand.
TTACATAAAAAAGGGAATGAAACTTTTTATAGGATTGATGAGATTCAAGATATATAAAAAACATAGTACATCATCTTGAGCACATATAAGCTCCACACTCATGAACAATAAATGAGTTTCTTTTAAATATGCATAAGTAAATGTGAACCAAAGAGAAATTTTTATCAAAACAGTTTATTTTTTTCTTATTATACTTTGAGTTCTAGGGTACATGTGCACAACATTCAGGTTTGATACACAGGTAAACATGTGCCATGTTGGTTTGCTGCACCCATCAACTCATCATTTATATTAGGTATTTCTCCTAATGCTATCCCTCCCCCAGCCCCCTACCCCCCAACAGGCCCTGGTGTGTGGATGTTCCCTGCGCTGTGTCCAAGTGATCTCATTGTTCAATGCCCACCTATTAGAGAGAACATACAGTGTTTTTTTTCTGTTCTTGTGATAGTTTGCTCAGAATGATGGTTTCCAGCTTCATCCATGTCCCTGCAAAGGACACGAACTCATCCTTTTTTATGGCTGCATAGTATTCCATGGTGTATATGTGCCACATTTTCTTAATCCAGTCTATCATTGATGGACATTTGGGTTGGTTCCAAGTCTTTGCTATTGTGAATAGTGCTGCAATAAACATACATGTGCATGTGTCTTTATAGCAGCATGATTTATAATCCTTTGGGTATATACCCAGTAATGGGATTGCTGGGTCAAACAGTAATTCTAGTTCTAGATCCTTGAGGAATCGCCACATTGTCTTCCACAATGGTTGAACTAATTTACACTCCTACCAACAGTGTAAAAGTGTTCCTATTTCTCCACAGCCTCTCCAGCATCTGTTGTTTCCTGACTTTAATGATTGCCATTCTAACTGGCATGAGATGTTATCACATTGTGGTTTTGATTTCTCTGATGGCCAGTGATGATGAGCGTTTTTTCATGTGTCTGTTGGCTGCATAAATGTCTTCTTTTGAGAAGTGTCTGTTCATATCCTTTGCCCACTTTTTGATGGGGTTGTTTATTTTTTTCTTGTAAATTTGTTTGAGCTCTTTGTAGATTCTGGATATTAGCCCTTTGTCAGATGGGTAGATTACAAAAATTTTCTCCCACTCTGTAGGTTGCCTGTTCACTCTGATGGTAGTTTCTTTTGGTGTGCAGAAGCTCTTTGGTTTAATAAGATCCCATTTGTCAATTTTGGTTTTTGTTGCCATTGCTTTTGGTGTTTTAGTCATCATGTCCTTGCCTATGCCTATGTCCTGAATAGTATGGCCTGGGTTTTCTTCTAGGGTTTTTATGGTTTTAAGTCTAACATTTCAGTCTTTAATCCATCTTGAATTAATTTTTGAATAAGGTGTAAGGAAGGGATCCAGTTTCGGATTTCTACATATGGCTAGCCAGTTTTCCTAGCATCATTTATTAAACAGGGAATCCTTTGCCCATTTCTTGTTTTTGTCAGATTTGTGAAAGATCAGATGGTTGTAGATGTGTGGTGTTATTTCTGAGGCCTCTGTTCTGTTCCATTGGTCTATATCTCTGTTTTGGTACCAGTACCATGCTGTTTTGGTCACCGTAGCCTTGTAGTATAGTTTGAAGTCAGGTAGCATGATGCCTCCAGCTTTGTTCTTTTGGCTTAGGATTATCTTGGCAATGTGGGCTCTTTTTTGGTTCCATATGAACTTTAAAGTATTTTTTTCCAATTCTGTGAAGAAAGTCAATTGGTAGGTTGATGGGGATGGCATTGAATCTATAAATTACTTTGGGCAGTATGGCCATTTTCACGATATTGATTCTTCCTATCCATGAGCATGTCATATTCTTCCATTTGTTTGTGTCCTCTTTTATTTCATTGAGCAGTGGTTTGTAGTTCTCCTTGAAGAGATCTTTCACATCCCTTGTAAGTTGGATTACTAGGTATTTTATTCTCTTTGTAGCAATTGTGAATGGAAGTTCACTCATGGTTTGGCTCTCTGTTTGTCTGTTAATGGTGTATAGGAATGCTTGTGATTTATGCACACTGATTTTGTATCCTGAGACTTTGCTGAAGTTGCTCATCAGCTTAAGGAGATTTTGGGCTGAGGTGATAGGATTTTCTTTCATATATATATATATATATATATATAAATTTTTAAATTACACTTTAAGTTCTAGGGTACATGTGCACAACGTGCAGGTTTGTTACATATGTATACATGTGCCATGTTGGTGTGCTGCACCCATTACAATCATGTCATCTGCAAACAGGGACAATTTGACTTCCTCATTTCCTAATTGAATACTCTTTATTTCTTTCCCTTGCCTGATTGCCCTGGCCATGGCCAGAACTTCCAACAGTATGTTGAATAGGAGTGGTGAGAAAGGGAATCCTTGTCTTGTGCCGGTTTTCAAAGGAAATGCTTCCTATTTTTGCATTTGAGTGAGTTTCTTAATCCTGAGTTCTAATTTGATGGCACTGTGGTCTGAGAGACAGTTTGTTGTGATTTCTGTTCTTTTACATTTGCTGAGGAGTGCTTTAGTTCCAATTATGTGGTCAATTTTAGAAAATGCAATGTGGTGCTAAGAAGAATGTATATTCTGTTGATTTGCAGTGGAGAGTTCTGTAGCTGTCTATTAGGTCTGCTTGTTGCAGAGCTGAGTTCAAGTCCTGGATATCCTTGTTGACATTCTGTCGCATTGATCTGTCTAATATTGACAGTGGGGGTGTTAAAGTCTCCCATTATTATTGTGTGGGAGTCTAAGTCTCTTTGTAGGTCTGTAAGGACTTGCTTTATGAATCTGGGTGCTCCTGTCTTGGGTGCATATTTATTTAGGATAGTTAGCTCTTCTTGTTGAATTGATCCCTTTACCATTATGCCTTCTTTGTCTCTTTTGATCTCTGTTGGTTTAAACTCTGTTTTATCAGAGACTAGGATTGCAATCCCTGCTTTTTTTTTCTTTCCATTTGCTAGGTAGATCTTCCTCCATCCCTTTATTTTGAGCCTATGTGCATCTTTGCATGTGAGATGGGTCTCCTGAATACAGCACACTGATGGGTCTTGACTCTTGATCCAATTTGCCAGTCTGTGTCTTTTAATTGGGGCATTTAGCCCATTACATTTAAGGTTAATATTGTTATGTGTGAATTTGATCCCGTCATTATGATGTGAGCTGGTTATTTTGCCAGTTAATTGAGGCAATTTCTTCATATCATCAATGGTCTTTACAATTTGGCATGTTTTCGCAGTGGCTGGTACCAGTTGTTTCTTTCCATGTTTACTGCTTCCTTCAGGAGCTCTTGTAAGGCAGGCCTGGGGGTGACAAAATCTCTCAGCATTTGCTTGTCTGTAAAGGATTTTATTTCTCCTTCACTTACGAAGCTTAGTTTGGCTGGATATGAAATTCTGGATTGAAAATTCTTTTCCTTAACAATGTTGAATATTGGCCCCCACTCTCTTCTGGCTTCTTGGGTTTCTGCCAAGAGATCCACTGTTAGTCTAATGGGCTTCCCTTTGTGGGTAACTTGACCTTTCTCTCTGGCTGCCCTTAACACTTTTTCCTTCATTTCAACCGTGGTGAATCTAACAATTGTGTCTTGGGGTTCCTCTTCTAGAGGAGTATCTTTGTGGTGTTCTCTGTATTTCCTGAATTTGAATGTTGGCCTGCCTTGCTAGGTTGGGGAAGTTCTCCTGGATAATATCCTGAAGAGTGTTTTCCAACTTGGTTCCATTCTCCCCATCACTTTCAGGTACACCAGTCAAATGTAGATTTGGTCATTTCACATAGTCCCATATTTCTTGGAGGCTTTGTTCATTTCTTTTTACTGTTTTTTCTATAACCTTGTCTTCTCACTTTATTTCATCAATTTGATCTTCAATCACTGATACCCTTTCTTCCACTTGATCAAATCGGCTATTGAAGCTTGTGCATGTGTCACAAAGTTCTCGTGCCATGGTTTTCAGCTTCATCACGTCATTTCAGGTCTTCTCTACACTGTTTATTCTACTTAGCCATTCGTCTAACCATTTTTCAAGGTTTTTAGCTTCCTTGCAATGGGTTCGAACATCCTCCCTTAGCTCGGAGAAGTTTGTTATTACTAACCTTCTGAAGCCTACTTCTGTCAACTCATCAAAGTCATTCTCCATCCAGCTTTGTTCCATTGGTGGCGAGGAGCTGCGATCCTCTAGAGGAGAAGAGGCGTTCTGATTTTTAGAATTTTTCAGCTTTTCTACTCTGGTTTCTCCCCATCTTTGTGGTTTTATCTACCTTTGGTCTTTGATGTTGGTGACCTACAGATGGGGTTTTGGTGTAGATGACCTTTTTGTTGATGTTGATGCTATTCTTTTCTGTTTGTTAGTTTTCCTTCTAATAGTCAGGTCCCTCAGCTACAGGTCTGTTGGAGTTTGCCAGACCCTGTTTGCCTGGGTATCACCAGCAGAGGCTGCAGATCAGCAAATATTGCAGAACAGCAAATATTGCTGCCCAGTCCTTTCTCTGGAAGCTGTGTCCCAGAGGGGCAGCTGCCTATATGAGGTGTCTCTCAGCTCCTACTGGGAGGTGTCTCCCAGTTAGGCTACATGGGGGTCAGGGACCCACTTGAGGAGGCAGTCTGTCCATTCTCAGAGCTCAAACACTGTGCTGGGAGAACCACTGCTCTCTTCAGAGCTGTCAGACAGGGACATTTGTCTGCAGAAGTTGTCTGCTGCCTTTTGTTCAGTTATGCCCTGCCCACAGAGGTGGAGTCTAGAGGCAGTAGGCCTTGTTGAGCTGCGGTGGGCTCCACCCAGTTTGAGCTTCCTGGCCACTTTGTTTACCTACTCAAGCTTCAGCAATGGCAGACGCCCCTCCCCCAGCCAGGCTGCCACCTCGCAGTTCGATCTCAGACTGCTGCACTAGCAGTGAGCAAGGAACTGTGGGCATGGGACTGGCTGAGCCAGGCACGGGAGAGAATCTCCTTGTCTGCCAGTTGCTAAGACCTTGGGAAAAGTGCAGTATTTGGGTGGGAGTGTCCTGTTTTTCCAGGTAGTCTGTCACAGCTTCCCTTGGCTAGGAAAGGGAAATCCACCAACCCTTTGCACTTCCTGGGTGAGGCGACACCCAGCCCTGCTTCTGCTCGCCCTCCGTGGGCTGCACCCATTGTCCAACCAATCCCAGTGATATGAACCAGATACCTCTGTTGGAAATGCAGAAATCACCTGTCTTCTGTGTCAATCACGCTGGGAGTTGCAGACCGGAGCTGTTCCTATTCAGCCATCTTCACTCCTTCCGTCTCAAAACAGTTTATTAGTCAAACACAGTGGCTCATGCTTATAATGCCAGCACTTTGGGAAACCCAGACAGGAGGATAGCTTAAGGCCAGGAGTTTGAGACCAGCCTGCACAGCATAGTGAGACCTCATCTCTACAAAAAGTAAAAAAAAATTAAAAAGCCAGATATGGTGGTGGTGCATGCCTATAGTCCTAGTTACTTGGGAACTGTGGTGGGAGGATAGCTTGAGTCCAGGAGTTTGAGGCTGCAGTGAGCTATGATCATGCCACTGTACTCCAGCCGGGGTGACAGAGCAAGACTTTGTCTCTGAAAAAAAAAAACAAAACAGTTTATCCAAAGATATGCCTTCAATAATACACAACTAAATCAACCTACAAACACTCAGTCCAGGAGTTCAGAAAGAACCCAACTGTAATTACTACCGGAGTAATTGCCAACTATATGAAATTAGATTCTTATGAGTTTGTGAAGACAGTCATTGTGTACCTAGGGCTATTTTTAAATTTACATGATCCAAAATGAGAGTGCAGCAGCCTATTAAAGTATCAAAACTCTTTTCTTTGGATTGAACATTATATCAACTAGCATTGTGATAGTGATGGTATGGCTCACATTAATCAGAAGGTCTAGTTAACATTTGCATATATTATAACTTTGATTAAGCAAAAGATGAAACAAATTATGTTAGTAAATGCTTTATTATCAAAAAAAAGTATCTCAAAACATGTAGTCCAATGCAGGATGAAGAAGAGGCTACCTCATTTGTGAATAAGCCAGGAAGAAGGTTTTAAAATAGCAGTATAGAAGTAAACGGGCTTCACTACTCCCCAAAGACAACCTAAAACAAATATACAGCACTAAGATTTTCACCAGCAACAACCCAGAACCCAAATATGAGAATGAGACAGATCCTGGGGCCACAGAGAAATGAAAAAAAAAAAAAAAACTCTGAGCAGGTCGTAGGAGATGATTCTTCCTCATCTGCAAGGCCCACCCCATTCTGCCCAGCAACAAGTGCATAAAAAAGTCTCCCCCCAAAGCACCGTTTCCACACTAGAAAAACTGAGATTGAAGGGGTCAACCAGCTTTTCCAATATCTTGGATTTTCTGGCAGGAGACCTGTCCTTGCCTTAACCCATGAGAAGCATTGTAGCTGTCTGAAGGGAGAAATATACCTAAGAATGGGCAGCGACAAAAGGTAGAGGCAAGATTAGCATCCCCAACCCTGGAAACTCTGCTCTATAACTTGGCCAAAGGAAATGCCAAATTAGAGTGGGTATTCAGCAGCAGCACACTATAGGAAGTATGTTTCATAGGTCCCTTTGGGCACACCCGTAGTAAGCTTACCCACATGGCCAAGATAATTCCTTTGGGATAGGTAACACTGCAGTCATTTTCTAGAGCCAAGGAGACCCTGGACTTAAGGTGACACCCAAAGCTGAAAAAAGGCAGTGACCTAGCAGTAATGACTTGCTAAGAAAATATATCCAATAAAAACCAAAACAAGCCAGAGAGAGAACACTGGAATAAATAAATTCTTCAATGCAAAGACATAAATTTATACCCATGAGAAACAACAGTAAACAGGGAACGACAACCTCCCTCAAAAGGACAAAGCAAAAATCCAGTGATTGACCCTAATGAGATGGCAATTTGTGAGCTCCCTGACCAAGAATTCAACAGCACTTTTAAGGAAACTCAGTGATCTCCAAAATAATACAGAAAAGCACTTCAGAAATTTATCAGAAATTTAACAAAAATATTGAAGTAATAAAAAAAATCCAACAGAAATCTTGGAACTGAGAAATACATTTGCTGAACTCAAGAACTCATTACAGACTTTCAAGAGCTGAACGGATTAGGCAGAGGAAAAAAAATTAATGAGCTTGAAGACCAGCTATTTGAAAACACACAGTCAGAGAAGAAAAAGAAAAAAGAACAAAAAGGAACAAAGATCACCTACAAGACTTAGAGAATTACCTTAAAAGAACAAATCCAGAGCTCAACAAGAACAAGGGATAGAAATCTTATTCAAAGAAATAATAACAGAAAACTTTCCAAAACTTGAGGAAGATATAAATATCTGGGCACAAGAAGATCTGAGAACATCAAACAGATTAACTTAAATATGACTAACCCAAAGCATATAACAAACTCTCAGCCACACACAGTGGCTCATGCCTGTAATCCCAGCACTTTGGGAGGCTGAGGTGGGCAGATCACTTGAGGCCAGGGGTTCAAGACCACCCTGGGCAACATGGCAAAACCCCATCTCTACTAAAAATACAAAAATTAGCTGGGCGTGCTCGCATACGCCTGTAATCCCAGCTACTTGGGAGGCTGAGATATGAGAATCTCTTGAACCCAGGAAGCAGAGGTTGCACTGAGCCAAGATCATACCACTGCACTCCAGCCTGGGTGACAGAGTGAGACCCCATCTCAATAATAATAATAATAATACTTTACTGCTAAAAAATGCTACTGAAGTGAATATGTGCCATTGGAAAATCAGTACTGATAGTTTTGCTTAATACAGAGTTTAGCACAAACCTTCCATTTATTTTTTAAAATGCAATATCTGCAAAGCGCAATAAAGCAAAGCACAATAAAATGAAATATGCTTGTATTTTCTCTCATTCTGTAGGTTCTTTTTTCACTTTCTGGTGAGAAAAGTTTTAATAGACTTTCGATGGACTAAAGTTTTTAATTTTGATAAAGTCCAATTTATCTAATTTGTCTTTGGGTGTTTATGCTTTTGTTTTCATATCTAAGAATGTATTGACAAATTAAAGGTCATGAAGATTTAATCCTTCTTTTCCAAAGAGTGTTATAGCTCTTTTTTGGTCTTTCATCCATTTTGAGTTTATTTTGCATAGGTTGTGAGATAGGGGTCCAACTTCATTCTTTTGCACTTGGATCTCCAGTTATCCCAGCACCATCTGTTGAAGACTTTTATTTACCCATTGAATATTCTTGGCACTTTTATCAAAAATCGATTGACTATAAGTATATGGGTTTATTCCTAGACCCTTAATTTTATTCCATTTATCTAAATGTCTATCCTTATGCTAATACCACAGTATTTCAATTACATCAACTATGTAATAAAGTTTGAAATCAAGAAGTATGAATCTTCTAACTCATACTTCTTTTTAAAGTTCGTTTTGGCTATTTGGGGTTACTTACATACAATTCCATGTGAATTTTAGGATCAATTATTTCATTTCTACAACAAACACCATTTTGATTTTGATGGGAATTGCATTGAATCTTAAGGTTGCATTGGGTAGTATTACCATCCTAACAATATTAAGTCTTTCAATCCATGAACATGATATGTCTTTTTATTTATTTAAGCCTTCTTTAATTTCTTTCAGCAATGTTTTAAAGTTTGTAATGTATAAATTTTGAGATGTTTGGCTAAATTTATTCCTAAGCATTTTATTCTATTCTGTTTTATGCTATTATAGATGGAATTTAAATTTTTTTCTGGCCAGGCACAGTGGCTCATGCCTGTAATCCCAGCACTTTGAGAGGCCAAGACGGGCAAATCACTTGAGGTCAGGAGTTTGAGACCAGCCTGGCCAACATGGTGAAGCCCCATCTCTACTAAAAAAACAAAAATTAGCCGGGCATGGTGGCAGGTGCCTGTAATCCCAGCTACTCGGGAGGCCAAGGCATGAGAATTGCTTGAGCCCAGGTGGTGGAAGTTGCAGTAAGCCAAGACTGCAACACTGCATTCCAGCATGGGCTACAGAGCAAGACTCCATCTCAAAAAAAAAAAAAAAAAAAAATTCGGATTGTTAATTGATAGTGTATAGAAATAAAGTTGATTTCTGTATGTGGACATTGTATCTCACAACCTAGATGAACTGGTTTGTTAGATATAATAGTGTTTTGTGTGTGAATTCTTTATAATTTTGTGTCTAAAACCATGTTATCTGCAAGTAGAAATAATTTTACTTCTTCCTCTCCAATCTGGATGTCTCTCTCTCTCTCTCTCTCTCTCTCTCTCTGGCCTAATAACCTTGTTTAGAAACTACAGTACAATATTATATAGAAGATAGAAATTGAAAGAGGACATCTTTGTCTTGTTCTTCATCTTAGAAGGAAAGCTTTAAGTTCTTCGCCATTAAGTATAATTTTTTTTTTTTTTTTGAGACAGAGTCTGGCTCTGTCACCCAGGCTGGAGTGCAGTGGTGCAATCTTGGCTCACTGCAAGCTCGGCCTCCCAGGTTCATGCCATTCTCCTGCCTCAGCCTCCGAGTAGCTGGGACTACAGGCACCCGCCACTACGCCCGGCTAATTGTTTGTATTTTTAGTAGAGACGGGATTTCACCATGTTAGCCAGGATGGTCTCGATCTCCTGACCTCATGATCAGCCCGCCTCGGCCTCCCAAAGTGCTGGGATTACAGGCATGAGCCACCGCGCCCCACGATAAAGTATAATTTTAGATACGAGTTCTTCATAGACACCCTTTATAATGTTGAAAAAGCTCCCTTCTATTTCTATTTTGTTGAATGTTTGTGTCATGAAAGGCTGTTGGATTTTGTCAAAATTTTGTATGCATCTATTCAGATGATCATGTGCTTTTTGTCCCTTATTCTCAATATGGTGCATTACATTGATTGGTGTTCATGTTGAAACAACATTACATTCCTAAAATAAATCCTCATTTGGCCATGGTGTATAATCCTTTTTATACACTGTTTGATTCTGTTTGCTAGTATTTTGAGGAATGTTATGTCTATACTAATATGGAATATTGGTCTGTAGTTCTCTTTTCTTCTGATATATTTTTCTGCTTTTGGCTTCAAGGTAATATGGGGCCTCGTAGAATGAGTTGGAACATGTTCTTTCCTCTTCTATTTTTTGGAAGGGTTTGCAAAGGATTGGAAGGACTCCATTTCTGCCCATCTCTATCCTCCTCCCTATCTTCTCATTAGTAACCACTTGTGTTAGTTTTGGGGCACCCTTTCAGTGTTCTTTTCATACAAATATAAGAAAATACAAGGCCAGGTGCAGTGGCTCACACCTGTAATCCCAGCACTTTGGGAGGCCAAGGAGGGCAGATCACGAGGTCAGGAGTTCGCAACCAGCTCAACCAACATGGTGAAACCCCGTCTCTACTAAAAATACAAAGTTAGCCAGGCATGGTGGTGCATGCCTGTAATCCCAATTATTCAGGAGGCTGAGGCAGGAGAATCACTTGAACCCGGGAGACGGAGGTTGCAGTGAGCCGAGATTGCGCCATTGCACTCCAGCCTGGGCAACAAGAGCGAAACTCCTTCTCAAAAAAAAAAAAAAAGAAAAGAAAATACAAATATATGTTTTTATTTCTCCTCTTACACATAATTTGTATATGCAAACTCCCTGTATGTATGTGTTTGTGTTTGTGTGTGTGTGAGAGAGAGAGTGAGAAAAAGAGAGAGAGAGACAGAGACAGAGACAGAGAGTTTGAAGTTATGAGAAGAGAAGAAAATCATGAAACAGCCATAAGTCTTTCAGTCTAAGCATCCTTGGATTCTTTCAGTCTAACCTACCCTTGTTAATTATCCTCATTCCACCCCTCATTTATCTCTACCATGCTAACTAACATGTCAAAATGTAGTATGTCAAAATCACAACCCTATTTAAATACAGTCCACCTGTTCGCTGACTATACTCTGTGATTGGTCTTACTTTAAATTCATGATTATGAACTTCAGGTGGACCTTCAAGTGGCAATCACACCACTTTGCCTAGTCCACCGAGTAATTCACTACGATTATTTCACACTTTCTTCTCTAAACCTATTCCCATAAACTCACTTTCTGGTAATAATCTTTTTTCCTACTTCATTGAGCAAAACAAACTGAAAAAACTTAAACCTGCTCCCACTGAATCAATGCACTCTGCCTTTCTTCCTGTTACAGTGAATTACTTCTCTGTGTTCCTAACTCAGTAGCTAGAAATTCTGTCTCATGTTTCTCCTTGAGAGGCCCTGAATGGAAGGAAGGTAAGTCTGGACTCAAACTGTGTCTTTTCCATCTTCAGAATTCCTGGGGTACTTATCAGAGCAAATTGGTTAAGAATACTGTTGAGCAGGGTCAGACACGGTGGCTCATGCCGTAATCCCAGCACTTCGGGAGGCCAAGGCGGGCAGATCACTTGAGGTCAGGAGTTTGAGACCAGCCTGGCCAACAAGATGAAACCCTGTCTGTACTAAAAATACAAAAACTAGCTATCTGTGTAGCACATGCCAGTGGTCCCAGCTACTGAGGAAATTGAGGCACAAAAATTGCTTGAACCTGGGAGGCAGAGGTTGCAGTGAACTGAGATTGCACCACTGCACTCCAGCCTGGATGACAGAGTGAGACCCTGTCTGACAAAAAACAAGAATACTCTTGTGCAGGCATTCCAGACAGGAAAATGCCTCTGCCCCTACTCCTACCCATGTAATCAAGCTGATGTCTTTGGGGGGCACTGGGATGGGCATGAAGATGGGTGAGTTGATGCTACCAAGACTTTAGGTGACAGGAACAGAGCTCCCTCTCAGCCCCATGGGGCTTAGTAGAATCGGTACTGAGCTTAACCATTGCATGTCTGTGCCCTGTGATATTCTTCTCTTGTTCATCACCGTGAATCTTTCTTCACTGGTTTCTATATAATGTTGATAATTTGGATGCCAGGGATAGGTGAGTGTGATGGGGAAAGTTGATAAGTATACCTTAGACTGAAAGAATCTAAGAATTCTTACACTGAAAGACTGTGGATAACCATTTCACACTTCATTTTTCCCTCATACCTACAATATCTACTGTCTCATATTCATTCTTAGCCAATAATTTTCTTATGTCATTGATAAAATGGAATCCATTGCAAGAGTATTTACACACATTCTTATTGTCTATCCATCCACCCACCAATATCTGTGCCCAAAATACTCTGCCTTACGTTTTGTCACCATAGGTGAACTCCACATGCTCCTTGCTGAGGCAAATTCCTCCACATGTATACCAGATCCCATCTTGTCCACTCACAATTAGAGCCTGAAAAGTCAGCCTTTATCCATCTTAAAACCTCTGCTCAGGAACAACCCTGCACCACATGAGACTGCATCCCTACTCTCTTTACAATTCACTTTGCATGGCAGGGAAATTATGTGGCCCTTCTTCTGGCAAACATTTGTAAGCATTCCTCCAAACAAGCTGCATTTTAAGACTCGATGATGCTCTGCCTTTGGGCCCATAGTAGGGGCTCATAGCATTTTGCACATTGACTAACATTCATAGACACAATCCCAGATCTCAGGGCTGCAACTTCAGCCAGAGAGTTTCTAACTAGGAAAGGTTTTACCTAGTGCTTGATCCATTATTGATGAATGACCCCAGTAAAGTGCTATAAAGTATATTGATGTGGCCCATTCCAAGAAAGCTTATTATATAATCTAATCCAATAAATTCCTCATACCTTATGCCAAGGGAACTTTTTTCACTCTCATAACTAATAAATACTCTGCTGAGTAATTGCCTGTGTGCCCTTCTAGTGCAAAAAGATAAAATTGACCCTCTATTCACCCTAAGTCCCTTCAGCAAGAACATAAGAAATATGACACTGCCTATAACTAAAATTGGGTTTCTTAAGCATTTTATATTTTATCTGAGAGCAACCTTCAAAAAAAATCATGGGAGGAATGCCACTGATGAATTAAGCTCCTAGGCAATGAAAGGTGCTATTGATCCTGATTATTTTGGAATATATTAAAGCAGTGTTTCTCATGAGTTATTGGTAACACAAGTTCATTGAAAAGACTTAACTGTGATGCAGCCTCTGTCCTCTGCCCTCCCTTTTTTTACTTCTCTTTCAACCAAAAAAAATTCTTCCATGTAAATTTTCATGCACTTTCAGGCATATTTTCCAGATACCCCTGACCTAACTATTCTCTCTCATGAGGCCTGACATTATAGCCTTAACAATTTATTCTTTGCTTCAAACAATTCATCTCCAGTCTGGGCAACTTAAAAGTATTATACTAGAAAAGAGTACTGATCATGTGGAAGAAAAGAGAAAAGAGGGGAGTGTTCGTCTGTTTTGTGTTGCTATAAGGGAATACCTGAGGCTGAGTCATTTATTTAAGAAAAGAGGTTTATTTGGCTCATGGTTCTGCAAGCTGTACAAGAAGCATGGTGACAGCATCTGCTCTTCTGGTGAAGGCTTAGAAAACTTTTACTCATGGGGGAAGTCAAGGGGAGCCAGTATGTCACATGGCAAGAGAGGGAGCAAGAGAGAGAGGTGAGATGCCATGCTCTTTTGTTTAACAACCAGTTCTTGTGTGAACTGACAGTGTGAAAACTCACTTATTACTACAAGAAGGGCACCATGCCATTCATGAGGGATCTGCCCCCATGACCAAAATACCCCCTACTAGGCCCCCCACCTCCAACATTGGTGATCACATTTCAACCTGAGAATTGAAAGGGACAAGCATCCATGCTATATTAGGGGGTAAGGGAAAGACAGGAAAGCAATTAAGCAGTGTATTAGTCTTTCAGTCTCAGCTGTGGCAGGGCCAAGCAAGTAATGCCAAGAGCTCTGGCTCTCAAAGCTTCCACTCTGACCTCACCTTCTCCTACAGTCTACTCTGCTGCCATGACTGAACTGGTCATCTACTTTGCAAAGGGTTTCTTGGCTGCAACAACACCACCACTGCTATCTCCAAGACTCCAGTGGTTCAATCAAATGGGTTAAGCTGCTCTGTCATTTGCAACCGATTGCTATCAGCAAACAGATTGCTGCTGACTCCTGTCCAAAGGCACAAGGCAAGGCCAGGTGTGGTGGCTCACGCTTGTAATCTCAAAACTTTGAGAGGCAGAGGCAGGAGGATTGGTTGAGCCCAGGAGTTAGAGACCAGCCTGGACAACATAGGGAGGACCCATCTCTGCAAAAAATTAAAAAAAATTAGCCAGGCATGGTGGTATGTACCTGTGGTCCCAAGTCGTAGAAGGCTTAGGCAGGAGGATGACTTGAGCCTGGAAGTTTGAGGCTGCAGTGATCCCTGATCATCATGCCACTGCACTCCAGCCTGAGTGAGTGATGGAGTGAGACCTTGTCTTTAAAAAAAAAAAAAAAAAAAAAACGGCCAGGCACGGTAGCTCATGCCTGTAATCTCAGCACTTTGGGAGGCCAAGGCGGGCAGATCAACTGAGGTCAGGAATTCAAGACCATCCTGGCCAATATGGTGAAACCCTGTCTCTACTTAAAATACAAAAATTAGCCAGGCATAGCGGCAGGTGCCTGTAATCCTAGCTACTCAGGAGGCTGAGGCAGGAGAATCGCTTGAACCCGGGGGGCAGAGGCTGCAGTGAGCCAAGATCACGCCATTGCACCCCATCATGGGCAACAAAAGCGAGACTTCGTCTCAAAACAAAAACAAACAAAAAAAAAACTTAAATACTTCGCTGGGTGTGGTAGCTCACACCTGTCATCCCAGCACTTTGAGAGGCCAAGTTGGGTGGATCACCTGAGGTCAGGAGTTCAAGATCAGCCTGGGCAACATGGTGAAACCCTGTCTGCTAAAAATATAGAATTAGCGGGGCATGGTGGCGCACACCTGTAGTCCCAGCTACTCAGGAGGCTGAGGCAGGAGAACCACTTGAACCCAGGAGACAGAGGTTGCAGTGAGCTGAGATCACACCACTGCACTCCAGCCTGGGCAACAAGAGTGAAACTCCATCTCAAAAAAAAAAAAAAGAACTTGATAGAACAACCACCCCCAAAAAAATTTTTTGACAGAGCCTTGCTCTGTCATCCAGGTTGGAGTGCAGTGGTGCAATCTCGGTTCACTGCAGCCTCCATCTCCTGGGTCCAAGTGATCCTCCCACCTCAGCCTCCCAAGTAGCTGGGATTACAGGCACCCACCACTACACTGGGCTAATCTTTGTATTTTTAGTAAAAATGGGGTTTCACCATGTTGACCAGGCTGGTCTTGAACTCCTGGCCTCAAGTGATCCACCCACCTCAGCCTCCCAGAGTGCTGGAATTATAGGAGTAAGCCATCGCACCTGGCCAAAAATTTTTTTAGTAATAAAGAAATAATTAAAACAGAGGCATAAGGCATTGTGTACTCCATCCAAGTGCCAAGGAGGTTTCTTTCACCACTACAACTTGAAAAGTACTACTCTAAAGCACACAAAGTTTGCAAGATAGCAGACCTAGAATAGGTCAATAATGTCACAGTCAAAAAGATGAAAAAAGAAGCAGGAAAATGTTATGGTTTCTCAATCTAGTTGTCAAATGTTTACTGAGCACCTAATGTGAGCAAGGCTCTTGTCTAGGCCTCAGGAATATAGCAATGAACAGAACAGACAAAGCTCCTGCTCTTTTGGGGCTTACACTGTTTATTCATGTGAAAACATGAAAATACCCTTCAGGATTTTCAGTGAAAGGGCTGAGCAGAAAAGATGCTTGTCGACATCACTAGAAAAAGACCTACCCTTATTCTCTTTCAACATAAGAAGAAGAAGAGGGCCAGGCATGGTGGCTCACATCTGTAATCCCAGCAATTTGGGAGGCCAAGGTAGGTGGATCACCTGAGGTCAGGAGTTCGAGATCAGCCTGGGCAACATGATGAAACCCCGTCTGCTAAAAATACAGAATTAGCCAGGTGTGGTGGTGGGCACCTGTAATCTGAGCTGCTAGGGAGGCTGAGGCAAGAGAATTGCATGAACCCAGGAGGCAGAGGTTGCAGTGAGCTGAGATCATGCCACTGCATTCCAGCCTGAGCAACAGAGCAAGACTCTGTCTCAAAAAGAAGAAGGAGAAGGAGAAAGAGAAAGAAGGAAGAAGGAAGAAGAGTCAACATTTACTCAGTACTTACTGTGTGCCAGACAGTGAGTTAAGTACTTCATATACATTACCAAACATTCTAATATAGCATTTGCACTATTTTTTCCCTTTTGACCCATTTTGGTATAACAGAAAAAACATTTCATATGAATTCAGAATATCTGGGCTCAAGTCCTGAGTTGACCACTTGCTGGCTGTGTGATCTTTAGCAACTCACTTAACTTTCCTTACTCTCAATTTTATTACATAGGAATGTTACCTTTACAAGTCTTTCCAGAATCATAGAGAGAATCAAGTGACATTACCTGTTAAGCACTTAGGACAACACTTGGCATGTAGAAAAGATTTAATAAATTCGATCAGTCATCATTATCATAACTATTTAAAATTTTATTCATAGAGAAATGAATATAAGTAAAAAGACATTGTACAGTAGATTCAGCCTCATGGCATGCATTTCACGGAGCACTAAATTTTTCTTTTTGTTAGTTCATATTTGTATTAAGTAGAAACTACATAGTACAACTTATACTCAAGTTATTTTTATCTTATTTATTGTATCATAGATTATAAAGCTAAGATTATATTTTACTGCCTCATGTTCCATTTTTTAAAATCTGAGTGCATCTCTCTTCTAGCAGCAGAAACCAAAATGCAGTTTTTACTGCATAAATATCTGCTAGTAAGAAATGTGAAAATGGTACTTATTTTGTATAATATTTCCCAGTTTCAGGCCAATATTTAAAACACATTACAAAGCTCTTATAATATCAGTTATTATTGCCAGCATGTTTATACCATTTTTTAAGTCACTTGTTGTATTAATCTGTTTTCATGCTGCTGATAAAGACACACCAAAAACTGGGAAGAAAAAGAGGTTTAATTGGACTTACAGTTCCACATGGCAGGAGGTGAAAGGCACTTTTTCCATGGCGGCAACAAGAGAAAATGAGGAAAAAGCAAAAGCGGAAACCCCTGATAAAATCGTCAGATCTTGTGAGACTTATTCACTATCACAAGAATAGCACAGGAAAGACCAACCCCCATGATTCAATTACCCCCCCGGGTCAATCCCACAACACGTGGGAATTCTGGGAGATACAATTCAAGTTGAAATTTGGGTATGGACAGAGCCAAACCATATCATTCCACCCCTAGCCATCCAAATCTCATGTACTCACGTTTCAAATCCAATCATGCCTTTCCAACAGTTCCCCAAAGTCTTAACTCATTTCAGTATTAACCCAAAAGTGCACAGTTCAAAGTCTCATCTGAGACAAAGCAAGTCCCTTCTGCCTAGGGGCCTGTAAAGCAAGCTAATTACTTCCTAGATACAATGGGGATACAGGTATTGGGTAAATACAGCAGTTCCAAATGGGAGAAATTGGCCAAAACAAAGGAGTTACAGGGCCCATGCAAGTCCGAAATCCAGTGGGGCAGTCAAATTTGAAAGCTCCAAAATCATCTCCTTTGACTTCAGTTCTCATATCCAGCTCACACTGATGCAAGAGGTGGGTTCCCATAGTCTTGGGCAGCTCTGCCCTGTGGTTTTGCAGGATACAGCCTCCCTCCCAGCTGCTTTCATGGGCTGGCGTTGAGTGTCTGTGGCTTTTCCAGGTGTACAGTGCAAGCTGTTGGTGGATCTAACATTCTGGGGTCTGGAGGATGGTGGCCCTCTTTTCATAGCTCTACTAGGCAGTGCCTCAGTAGGGACTCTGTGTGGGGGTTCCAACCCTACATTTCCCTTCTGCACTACCCTGGCAGAGGTTCTCCATGAGGGCCCCACCACTGCAGAAAACTTTTGCCTGGGCATCCAGGCATTTCCATACGTCTTCTAAAATCTAGGCAGAGGTTCTCAAACCTCAATTCTTGACTCCTGTGCACCCAC
Source organism: Pan troglodytes (assembly GCF_028858775.2). Lineage (NCBI taxonomy): Eukaryota > Metazoa > Chordata > Mammalia > Primates > Hominidae > Pan > Pan troglodytes. The sequence goes on from NC_072402.2 coordinate 71,928,011, forward strand.
AGGCTTAACACCACATGGAAGCTGTCTAGGCTTAGGGCTTCCACCCTCTGAAGCCACAGCCCAAGCTGTACGTTGACCCCTTTCAGCCACAGCTGGAGCAGCTGCGTCATAGGGCACCAAGTCCCGAAGCTACACACAGCATGGGGACCCTGGGCCTGGCCCACAAAACCACTTTTTCCTCCTGGGCCTCCAGGCCTGTGATTGGGAGGGACTGCTGTGAAGGTCTCTAACATGGCCTGGAGAAATTTTCCCCATGGTCTTGGGGATTAACATTAGGCTCCTTGTTACTAATGCAAATTTCTGCAGCTGGCCTGAATTTCTCCCCAGAAAATGGGTTTTTCTTTTCTATCACAGAGCCTGCAAATTTTCCAAATTTTTATGCTCTGCTTCCCTTATAAAACTGAATGCCTTGAACAACATCCAAGTCACCTCTTGAATGCTTTGCTTCTTAGAAATTTCTTCCACCAGATAGCCTAAATCATCTCTTTCAAGTTCAAAGTTGCACTAATCTCTAGGGCAGGGGCAAAATGCCACCAGTCTCTTTGCTAAAACATAACAAGAGTCACCTTTGCTCCAGTTCCCAACAAGTTCCTCATCTCCATCTGAGACCACCTCAGCTTGGATTTTATTGTCCATATCACTATCAGCATTTCGGGCAAAGCCATTCAACAAGTCTCTAGGAAGTTCCAAACTTTCCCACATTTTCCTGTCTTCTTCTGAGCCCTCCAACCTGTTCCAATCTCTGCCTGTTACCCACTTCCAAGGTTGCTTCCACACTTTCGGATATCTTTTCAGCAACTCCCCACTCCTAGTACCAATTTACTGTATTAGTCTGTTTTCATGCTGCTGATAAAGACATACTAGAGACTGGGAAGAAAAAGAGGTTTAATTAGACTTATAGTTCCACATGGTGGGAGGTAAAAGGCACTTCTTACATGGTGGCAGCAACAGAAAATGAGGAGAAAGCAAAAGCAGAAACTACTGATAAAACCATCAGATCTTGTGAAACTTATTCACTATCACAAGAATAGCACAGGAAAGACCAACCCCCATGATTCAATTACCTCCCCTGGGTCAATCCCACAACACATGGGAATTCTGGGAGATATAATTCAAGTTGAGATTTGGATGGGGACACAGCAAAACCATATCACTTGCATAGAATGACATTGCATAAGCATAGTATCATCATTTTCTTAAGTATTCTGGGATTTCCTAATCTTTTATAAACAATGTAAAATTGTACATCTTTTACATATATACATTTTTACAGACATTAAAAAGAACATACGTAAGTAGAATTCATAAAGTAAGTTTTCTTGGTCAAAAGTTCCATGGTTTTGTTTGTTGTTTGTTTGTTTGAGATGAAGTCTTGCTCTGTTGCCCGGGCTGGAGTGCAGTGGCATGATCTCAGCTCACTGCAACCTCTGCCTCCTGGGTTCAAGCAATTCTCCTGCCACAGCCTCCCAAGGAACTAGGACTGCAGGCATGAGCCACCAAACCCAGTTAATTTTTGTATTTTTAGTAGAGACGGGGTTTCACCATGTTGGCCAGGCTGGTCTCAAACTCCTGACCTCAAGTGATCCACCTGCCTCAGCCTCCCAAAGTGCTGGAATTACAGGGGTGAGCCACCATGTCTGGCTTTTATTTTTATTTTTTATGAATAAAATACAATTGCCTTCCCCAAAGGCAATAATAATTTATACCCTCACATGCAGTGAATGTGCTTTTATACCCACACCTTTATTAACATTAATCTTAAAAACTGTAATTGGAAGAGGCTGAACCTAACGGCCAAGAGGTGGCTGTTGACCTGAAGATTAAGTTGTTATAGAACCCAAACGGAGGGATTGAAACCTCCTTTGCAAAATTATGACTGAGACAGTGAAAGAGATCTAACTTAACCGACTCCATCTTGCTTCTAACCTCCAAGCTGTCCTTGTTCATTCCTGGCATAGGCTGAACTAACTTTAGGGGAAACTTTGTAGTTTATAGTTTAAGCAAAGACGGTAACAGCCATTTCCCAAAGCAGATCTCCTTCTTGCCTGGGGACTAGATTGCCTTTATAGGACTAACATTGGCCACAAGATTAGAAATTATGGTTTAGGAGTCATGCCGCTGGAGGCTACAAGATTCTGACCCTCTCTAAACTGTTCCTAAGATCAGTGCTTGAGATATTTTGCAGACCCTGCACTTGATGGATCATCTAGCACCACCCAGATCAATAAACTGGCTCAACTGATCTTGTGGCCCCCAACCAGGAACTGATTCAGCCCAAGAAGACAACTTCCACTCCCTATGATTTCACCTCTGACCAATGAGCACTCCTGGCTCACTGGCTTCCCTGCACTCACCAAGTTATCCTTAAAAACTCTGCTCCGGGCCAGGTGCGGTGGCTCACACCAGTAATCCCAGCACTTTGGGAGACCAAGACGGGCAGATTACTTGAGGTCAGGAGTTCTAGACCAGCCTGGCCAACACGGTGAAACCCGGTCTCTACTAAAAATACAAAAATTAGCTGGGAGTGGTGGTGGGCGCCGGTAAGCCCAGCTACTCAGGAGGCTGAGGCAGAGAATCACTTGAACCTGGGAGGCAAAGGTTGCAGTGAGCCGAGATAGCGCTACTGCACTCCAGCCTGAGCGATAGAGCAAGACTCGGTCTCAAAAATAAAAATAAAAATAAAAATAAATAAACTCTGCTCACTGAATGCTCAGGGAGACTGGTTTGAGTAATAATAAAACTCCGGTCTCCGAAAAAAAAAAAAAAGTGGCTGTTGAATTACTAGTAAAGTTTAACTGTACACGTTTTTCTCCATCCTCTACAAACAAAAATAATAACCAACCTCTGAATACATTTAATTTTATCCTCCATATTTGATATGTATTAAGTTGAGAAGAACTCTCTCAATTCACTAAATAAATATTTTTACTGTCTCTGTCTTTAAAGAAAAATAATTATAAACAAAATGTAATATGTCACCACGAGATTTGTAAGAGTTGGACAGACCTGGTTTCAGATATCCGTTATTAATGTGTAAGTATTCAAAAGATCCAGAAGGTGGCAGTATAACAATGTTTTCCTAAATTTTGGACCCAGATTATCTGAAAATATATAGATTGTTCCCATTTTTATTTTATCTTTTCTTAAAGTGATGCACGATCATAAAATAGAAAGCACTAAGGAACAAGAGGAGGAAACCTCCACACACTTACAGAAAGAGGAACCGTGAGGGGATGGAATGTGCTCAGGTAGGGAATTAGAGAACTCGCTACAAATTTCAGCTCCTTGGGCAAGTCCCTTAATCTTGAAGTCTACGTTTCCTTGTAGGTGAAATCATATGGCAATGTCCACCCACAAGACCACTGTGAAGACTAAATGAGATAAATTATTTAAATGAACGCAGCACACTGGAACATAAGAATGTAACAAGCATTCAATCAATTTTTTTTGAGATGGAGTCTCCCTCTGTTGCCCATGCTGCAGTACAGTGGCACAATCTTGGCTCACTGCAAACTCCACCTCCCGGGTTCAAGCGATTCTCCTGCCTCAGCCTCCCAAGTAGCTGGGATTACAGGCATGTGCCACCACATCCGGCTAATTTTTGTATTTTTAGTAAGGACGGGGTTTTCACCATGTTGGCCAGGCTGGTCTCAACTCCTTACCTCAAGTAATCCACCTGCCTCAGCCTCCCAAAGTGCCAGGATTACAGGCATTAGCTACCGCACCCAGCCCAATCAATATTATTTTAGGCAGTTCTATAGGGAACTACTCCAAGACTTAGAATAAAATTATTGTTTAGGAAACAATGAAATAAAAGCCTCATACTTATATAATAAAAACCTATTATGTTAAAGGCCTACATCTTGAAAAAGGGTAATAAGACACACAGGAGAATGTCCTCCCTCCTCAAGGGGTGGGGAAAGAATTACCTAAGCAGGTAACAGTGCAAGGCAGTGAAGAGAAAAAAAGGTCTCCAGCTGGTATGATGCTCTGAAAAGTCTTCACCTAAAATGAAAGGAAATAATTTGATATTTGAAGGAGAAGAGAAAAGGTATTTCAGAGGTAGGAGTGGTACAGCTCTGGGTGTGTTTGGAAGGCCATCAATGAATAATTTGACTTCTCTAGAAATTAGGTAAATAGGCAGGGCGCTGTGGCTCACACCTGTAATCCCAGCACTTTGGGAGGACGAGGCGGGCAGATCACAAGGTCAGGAGATTGAGACCATCCTGGCTAACATGGTGAAACCCCGTCTCTACTAAAAAATACAAAAAATTAGCTGGGCGTGGTGGCGAGTGCCTGTAGTCCCAGCTACTCGGGAGGCTGAGGCAGGAGAATGGCGTCAACCCAGAAGGTGGAGATCGCAGTGAGCCGAGATCACGACACTGCACTCGAGCCCGGGCGACAGTGCAAGACTCTGTCTCAAAAAAAAAAAAAAGAAATTAGGTAAATAGATAAATTAGAGTTGCATTACAGAGAGGCACAGATCAGGGCTAATAGTTACTGACTACATGCCAGTGCTTCTCAAACTTTAGGTGAACAAGCAACCTCCAGCTATCATTCACATGGAGATTATTATTTAAATCATAATCTGGGATGTAGCCTGAGAGTTGTTAGATATGAGTTCTAAATTTCTCTTCAAAGAATCAATATGTCAGTATGTTCAATTCTTTGCCTTCTACTTTTAAACTTAATTTCCTCATAAAGCAATCTTTTTCGATTACCTGCTCCACCCTGATTCATTCTGATTACCTGCTCCACCATGACTCATTCTGATTACCTGCTCCACCCTGACTCACTCTGATTACCTGCTCTGCCCTGACTCATTCTGATTACCTGCTCCACCCTGACTCACTCTGATTACCTGCTCTGCCCGGACTCATTCCCCACCCTGACTCATTCCGATTTCCACTCTGCCATAACCATTTTTCCCACCATACCACTCACCCTGTCACTCTTTAAATTAGCCAATCGGAATTAGTTTAGCCAGTGCGGTCTAACCCTAGCCAACAGGGGAACGACACAGCAGCAGGGGCCACATGCCTCAGGAATAAGAACCCCTTCCCCTCCCTTGTCCAGCTGTGCACTCACCATTGCTCCATCTGTGAGGGTGCACCCTTCTATAGGAGTAAATTGCCTTGCTGAGAAGAAAAAAAGAAAATTTTATATTTGAGTGCTATTTATTTTGTGGCACCAAAACTTTATTTATAACAGAGTCTATGTTTCTAAAAAGCTCCCAGGTGATGTCAATGCTGCTGATCTGAGGACCACATTTTGAGTAGTGAGACTATAAATGAAAAGACCCTAAACATTTGAACAAGTTATAAAAGAATCTGAATGTGGTGACAATTCATCTAGAGACAAGATTCAGGTTTGATTGAAATAACGAACATGGAGTAAAACACGATATAAATGTTTTCATGTTGGGTACTAAAGGACCCATGAAACTTATAATTTGAGATGTTGGGAGAAGAAAACTACAGGCATATAAATAAACCAAAAAAAAAAGGCAAATGTAGAAAGTTATATGCAGAGAATTTGCATAAGGTGATGTAATAGTGAATGAGAGGGTAGATACTCTAAAGGGAGTGGTCAGGGAAATCTGAATGACAAGAAAAATGAATCTGAAATATGTTATCTGAATATTAATGACAAGGAGGAGCAGATCATGCCAAAATAGGAGCAGAAAAGCATTTTATTTTTTTTTTATTTTTGAGATGGAGTTTTTGCTTGTTTGTTTGTTTTTTGAAAACAAAGCAAACTCTGTGGCCCAGGCTGGAGTGCAGTGGTGCCCTCTTGGCTCACTGCAACCTCTGCCTCCCGGGTTCAAGTGATTCTCCTGCCTCAGCCTCCTGAGTAGCTGGGATTATAGGCACGCGCCACCACACCTGGCTAATTTTTGTATTTTTATTAGAGATGGGGTTTCACCACGTTGGTCAGGCTGGTCTCGAACTCCTGACCTCATGATCCACCTGCCTCGGCCTCCCAAAATGCTGGGATTACAGAGGTGGAGTTTCACTCTTGTTGTTCAGGCTGGAGTGCAGTGGCATGATCTTAGCTCGCTGCAACCTCTGCCTCCCAGGTTCAAGCAATTCTCCTGCCTCAGCCTCCCAAGTAGCTGGGATTACAGGCTCGTGACACCATGCCCAGCTAATTCTGTATTTTTAGTAGAGACGGGGTTTAACTATGTTGGCCAGGCTGGTCTCGAAATCCTGACCTCAGGTGATCCACCCGCCTTGGCCTCCCAAAGTGCTGGAATTACAGGCATGTGCCACCGCACCCAGAGGGGAGAACATTTTAGATGGAAGTCTTGTTTTGAGAAGACTGTGAATGCAATGTGGCTAGATTTTATGAATAAAGGGATGAGTGGTATGAGATGCTGCTTGGAGACACATTCAGTCCAGGTCAGGTATGTAGTGCTTTGTTTTTGGTTTGGTGGGTGGGGGCTGGGGGCTGTTTTTTGTTTGTTTGTTTGTTTTTGAGACAGGGTCTTTGCTCCAGGGTCAGGCTGGAGTGCAGTGGTGCAATCATGACTCACAGCAGCCTTGACCTCCTGAGCTCAAGTGATCTTCCTACCTCAGCCTCCCAAGTAGCTGGGACTACAGTCGCATGCCACCATGCCCAGCTAATTTTTTTTACTTTCTGTAGAGATGGGGTTTCGCCACGTTGCCAAGGCTTGTCTCAAACTCTTGGGCTCAAGCCATCCACCGTCCTAGGTCTCCCAAAGTGCTGGGATTATAGGCATGAGCCACTGCACCCAGCCCGTTTAGTGTTTTGCAAATTAAACTGTAGAATTTGGATTTCATTCTAAGTGCAATTAGTTGCCACTAGATAGTTTTAATTAAGGAATATATAAGTGATGTGATTTAAAACTTTTTAGAAATTATTTTGACTTGAAAATACTAATCAATCTTAACATGACTTGTGCCGCCTGATGTCATGCAATAGGAAAAGCCCAGTACAACCTATGAGGTATTCTTTCCAAATGAATTGAACCCGGATCTTATTAAGCCTCAAGCTCTACCTACCAGTTTACAGAAAATTTAGAGGTTAGAAGAACATGTTTAACAACACTACAAGGAATCAATTAGCTAGATACAGAAAGTGGAGTATTCTACAGGATAAATAACATTTTATTTTCCAAAAACAAATGGATAAAATGGGTATACTAGTATAGTCTTACAAAATACAACAACAAAAAAAAAGCTAGAGAGGCATACCAACCAAATGCCATGTGTTTAATTTAATGATAATTAAATAACAAAGCATATATTGAGAAATAATTGATCATTTTTAGGTGTAATTATTCCATACTGGTTTTACTCTTTAAAATTCATACCTGTTGGAGATATCTACTGAAACATTTATGGTTGAAATGATATATCTTGGATTTGCTTTAAAATACTTAAAAGAAAAAAAAGAAAATGTGTTATTGGGAAAATAGATAAAGATGGGGAAATTATTGATAACTTTTGGAACTGCTGTGGTAGCATAAAGAAAAGTGATAAACTATTCTATTTATGTGTGTGGAGTTTTTTGTGTTTTTGTTGGTGGTAGTGGTGGTGGTAGTTGTTGGTTTTGTTTTGTTCTGTTCTGTTTTGTTTTTCTTTCTTTTTTTTTTTTTTTTTGTTTGAGACGGAGTCTCGCTCTGTCACCAGGCTGGAGTGCAGTGGCATGATCTCGTCTCACTGCAACCACCGCCTCCCAGGTTCAAGTGATTCTCTTGCCTCAGCCTCCCAAGTAGCTGGGACTACAGGCACATGCCACCATGCGCAGCTAATTTTTGTATTTTCAGTAGAGACGGGATTTCACCATGTTAGCCAGGATGGTCTCAATCTCTTGACCTCATGATCTGCCAGCTTTGGCCTCCCAAAGTGTTGGGATTACAGGCGTGAGCCACCTCACCCACCCTCTGTTTTGTTTTTCTAATACAGGGTCTCACCGTTGCCCTGACTGGAATGCAGTGGTGCAATCATAGCTTACAGCAGCCTCAAACTACTAGGTTCAAACAATCCTCCCACCTCAACCTCCCAAGTAGCTAGGACTACAGGAACATGCCACAACTTCTGGCTAATTTTTTATATTATATGTATGTTTTTAAATTTCCCCGTGTATACACACATACCTCACTCTGGTTGAAATGCAGAGAATGGGTTGCAGGGAGGCAATAGTGAAAGCAGGGATGGCAGTTAGAACACTGTTGCAGTGGTCCATGTACGAAGAGCCGGTGGACTAGACTAGTGGTGGTGGTGGAGATGTTAAAGAAGTGGATGGTCTCAAAATATACTAGGGAAATTAAATTGACAAGACTTCTTGATGATTTGGGATGGGGTTGAAGTGAGTTGGAAAAGAAAGGGAAGATGCACTTTCAAGATAATTTCTGAATTTTTAGCATTATTTTGACAGGTTGTGGGGAGGCTGGGGTGCAGGGTTAGGAAGAGTTCTATTTTGTCCATGGTAGTTTTGAGATTCCTATCAAGAGCCTTTTTTGGAAATGCAAGATAAACTATTGGGTGGAATTTGCAGCACAAGTCAGGACTAGAAGTGTAGATCTGGAGGTGAGTCTTGCAGATAATATTTACAGTCAGGCCACTGGGGGATATCACTGAAGAAGTGGAGAAATAGAGAAGGAACCTCAGAATAGATGCTAGAGACTGAGCACAGGAGAATCCAATGGAGCATCAATGTGCCCATCTGTATAGCAGAATTGTAATAGGGCTATCAAAAGGGTTGCGCGTGATTTTGTATGCAAAGCCCTCTGTGGCACATAGTAAATGTTCAATAGCCATTATTCATCTTTGACCCATTCATTTTTAGCAAATAACCTCTCCTCTTACTTCCCTGAGAAAAACAGGAAGCAAAGACCTGCAGGAGGCAGCTCCATCACTTTCCTTCTCCCCAACACTCAAACTCACTTGTAAGTCTATCATCCATCTCCTCCTCCTTTCAGTATCAGAAGACAAATTCCCTTTCCTTTTCTAAGTTCATTTTTTTCAACAGGCTGTCAATTCTATTCCTTCCACCTCTTCTGAGATGTTGCCCTACCGATTATGACATTCTGTCTTACACTTTCCCTTCCTCTCCCTTTCTAGCTTCTTCCTTTCAGCCTATAAGTATATGACTTCATTCTATCTTCTTGCTTTTTTGTTTTTGTTCTCATTTTTGTTTGAGACAGGGACTGGCTTTGTCACCCAGGCTTGAGTGCAGTGGGGTGATCTTGACTCACTGCAACCTCTGCCCTCAGGATTCAAGTGATTCTCATGCCTCAGCCTTGCGAGTGGCTGGGATTGCAAGCATGTGCCACCATGTCTGGCTAATTTTTTGGTAGAGACGGGATTTCAGCATGTTGCCCAGGCTGGTCTCGAACTCCTGGCCTCAAGCGATCTGCCTGCCTTGGCCTCCCAAGGTGCTGAGATTACAGGTGTGAGCCACTATGCCTGGCCACTTTTGCTCATTCTTGTGCTGAGGCCATAACAGTCCTTTCTTTGAACTGATCCCCATCATTTTCAAAAATTGCAACCATATTTGTGAAAACTAACAATAGGTCTCAGGTTAGAATTATGGGAAGGGCCTGACCTTTGCTAAAGAATAAGCATAGTTAAATAATGACCTGCCACTGCCTAGCTTGCTTTTTTTTTTTTTTTGAGACAGAGTCTCTCTCTGTCGCCAGGCTGGAATGCAGTGGCACCATCTCGGCTCACTGCAGCCTCTACCTCCTGGGTTCACACCATTCTCCTGCCTCAGCTTCCGTGGTAGCTGGGATTGCAGGCGCCTACCACCACGCCCGGCTAATTTTTGTATTTTTAGTAGAGATGGGGTTGCACCATGTTGGCCAAACTTGTCTCAAACTCCTGAACTCAGGTGATCCTCCCGCCTCTGTAGCAGGACAAGCCACAGACAAAACTCCTCAGACACCGAGTTAAAGAAGGAAGAGGTTTATTCGGCCGGGAGTATCAGCAGGACTCCTGTCTTAATAGCCGAGCTCCCTGAGTGAGCAATTCCTGTTCCTTTTAAGGGCTCACAACTCTAAGGGGGTCCACGTGAGAGGGTCATGATCTATTTGAGCAAGCAAAGGGTACGTGACAGGGGCTGCATGCACTGGTGGTCAGAGTGAAACAGAACAGAACGGGAGGTTTCACAATGTCCTTCCATACAATGTCTGGAATCTATAGATAACATCAGTTGCTAGGTCAGAGGTCGAATTTTAACTATCAGGCTTAGGTCAGGCAGGCCCAGGCCTGGTTTCAAGTCTGGTTCCTTGGTTTCGGGTCTGGTTCCTAGGCGCCAGGCTACCTGCCTTTAGTTTCGCTTCTCTTTCCTTTTCTGAGTATAAAGCAATATAAAACAATATGAGAGGGTCTATCTCTCTTCTCTCACCTCAGCCTCCCAAAATGCTGGGATTACAGGCATGAGCCTCTGTGCCCGGCCTCTAGCTTGCTCTTCTATAAGTTGCTTACTGCCCCAGAGTCATGTAACCAGAGACTGCAATATTTATAACTTCCCCCACTACTCCTATAGATAACATCACTATTAGAAAACCTAAAGAAATGGTCTTTGAGATATTTTTCCAGTTTAGCATTTTGGCAGACTAAAAAGACATCAACAGGCCTTCAGACCCCCTCCCATGACCTGAATCAGCAGCGTGAAGACAATTTAGATTGTCTGTGATTTCATCCCCTGCAATCAATTGTTTCAGTTCCCCAGCCCCCTGCCCACCAAAGTACGCTTAAAAACCGTAGCCTCTGCCAGGTGTGGTGGCTCGCACCTGTAACCCCAGTACTTTGGGAGGCCAAGGTGGGTGGATAGCTTGAGCCCAGGAGTTTGAGACCAGCCTGGGAAACATGGCGAAACTCCATCTGTATACAAAAATACAAAACTTAGCTGGGTGTGGTGCCACACGCCTGTAGTCCCAGCTATTCAGGAGGCTGAGGTAGGAGGATAGCTTGAGTCCCGGAGGGCAAGGCTGCAGTGAGCCATGATTGCACCACGACTGCACTCCAGCCTGGAAGACAGAATGACACGCTATCTCAAAAACAGACAAAAAAACCAAATCCCACCCCCTAGCCTCTGAATTATTGGGGAGGTGGATTTGAGAAATTTCTCCCACCCTCAAGCTTGGCTGGCCCTGGGATAATTAAACTTTCTTTGCTGAAAAACCTGCTGTTCTCGGTGCATTTGTTTTTTTCAGGCAGCTGGCAAGAAGAACCTGTCAGGTTGTAATAGCAGTATAAAGGAAAATAAAAAACCTCAGGAGATTCAACCTCCTTATGCCAAAGGGAAAGTAAAGCCTGGAGGCTGAGTCATGCAACGCCCTCTTCCAAATGAATAGCTGTTACTAGCACTATGCATCTGCCAGATTGCTGCAGAAAGGTAAAAACCCCAGGCATCTGGGAATGACAGCCCTCACAGATCATTCATATGTAAATTCTTTTCTGGCCTCCCATAAACAAGGACACGCCAATTGTAACTTTCGATTTGCCATTTAAGTTTAGCTCCTAAAACTAAAGTCTGTTCAATTCTACACTGATAATGTCAATTACAAGCCTTATCTTTTCAGATGTGGAACAAAGACAAGAAGAGATCAATCATTCTTCCACTCACCCAGATTGGTCTGCGTAATCGATTCTTTGCTTACTCCCTTTTTTTAATTCAGACATTCACCTTATCATATATAAAGTGTAGATTTACTGGGCACTAGCTAAAGTCTCACAAGAATGTAGCCATTTGCCTTACTGCCTACCTGTCCCTCTTCCTAGATGCTCTCCCCTCCTGTATAAATGTAGAAATACTAAACTTCCCGAAAACATCTTTGGAAAGAACAGCCACAGATGTGTCTGTAGCTTGTGCTTTTCTCAGGCACACCATAAAGCTGGCTTAATAAACCTCGATTGATTGAGATCCTTGCCTTGGTCACTCATTTGGGTTATCAGTAGCAATGGTGAACACTAAAAAAAAATCACAGTTGTGGACATGAAGAATTTTTTTTTTTAACTAGAGCTTTGTGCATGCATTGAGCATTTTATGTTCCCATGTATCATTAAACACTGTTCTTTGCTTGGTGACAATAATCATTTTATAATGTATTATTCTCATATAAAGAGAAAAATAACGGACAGTGCTTTTGCTTCCTAGGGGCTCCAAAAACATTAGCCAGCTGTATCAAATAAGTCAGAAAAATCAGTAAGATAATAACAGATGTGTCTCCTTGCATTGTGGTCATTGTCAGTACATTTAAGGAAGAAAAGGACACAGAAGCCAGGCTGAGAAGGGCTGAGGTGTGAATGGGAAGTGTGGAAGTGGACATTTATGAAATTTGATTGAGAAGGAAAGGGCTGTAGGGCCAGGAAAGGTTTTTCTTCCTTTCTTCTTTTCCCTTCTTCCTCATTCCCTTTCTTCTTTATTTCCTTTTCCTTCTCCTCATTCTTCCAATTCATCTTCCTTTTCTTAAAATCCAAAGCAACATAATATTTGGAAAAAATTTCAAACACTGTAGAAATATATGATGTAGGATGCCCCTGTAGCTAGGAGGAGCATTTTTTTTTTTTTTTTTTTTTTTTTTTTGAGACAGAGTCTCGTTCTGTTGCCCAGGCTGAAGTGCAATGACACAAACTCAGCTCACTGCAACCTCTGCCTTCTGAGTTCAAGTGATTCTCCTGCCTCAGCCTCTGGGGTAGCTGGGATTACAGGCATGAGCCACCACGTCCAGCTAATTTTGTATTTTTAGTAGAGACGGCGTTTCCCCCATGTTGGCCAGGCTGGTCTCGAACTCCTGACCTCAGGTGATCAGCCTACCTCGGCTTCCCAAAGTTCTGGGATTACAGGCATGAGCCACTGCACCCAGCCGCTAGAGGAGTTTTTAATATTGGCTACGTATTACATAACCTGGGGAGGTTTTAAAAAAAGTCTGATACCAAGCCCACAGCCCATATCAAAGACCTCAGAATCTCTGAGTGGCACTCAAATATCAGTATTCTTTAAAGCTCTGTAGGTGATTCCCATAATGCAGTCAAGGTTAGGACCACTGCTCCAGGGCTTTGTTCCTCAAAGAGTGGTCTGTGAACCACCAGCAGCAGCATGAACATTCAGCTGAATCTCAGCTCTGCACTCCTCTCTGCCTAATGAATCCTAATCTGCATTTTAACAAGGTCTCTTGGGATTTCATATGCACATTGAAATTTGAGAAGCACTTTCTAGAGAAAAACCACTGGAAGCAATAGAGAAGTTTTGTTATTGTTTTATTTAAAGATAGAATAGTAGGCCAGGTGTGGTGGTTCACGCCTGTAATCCCAGCACTTTGGGAGGCCAAGGAGGGAGGATTGCCTGAGGCCAGCAGTTTGAGACCAGCCTAGGCAACATAGTGAAACCCCATCTCTACAAAATGTACAAAAATTAGTAACCGGGTGTGGTGTCACATGCCTGTAATCCCCACTACTTGGGAGGCTGAGGCATGAGAATCACTTGAATCCAGGAGGCAGAAGTTGCAGTGAGCAAAGATTCCACCACCACACTCCAGCCTAGGTGACAAAGCAAGACTCTCAAAAAAAAAAAAAAAAAAAGGAAATTTAGCCTGGTAGAAGCAAGATGGAGTCAGTTATGTCAGATTTCCCTTACTACTACAATTTTTGCAAAGGCAGCTTCACCACCAAAAGATAGAAACTTTTTTCATTCACCCACTCCAAATCAATTTACTTACTTTAGATTGGATTTAATAATTTCTGTCAATGATTTCCACCCCAAGAGAGTTAATAAAAAAAAAGAGTCAGGTCAGGGGTGGTGGCTCACACCTGTAATCCCAGGACTTTCAGAGACTGAAGCAGGAGGATTCCCTGAGTCCTGGAGTTCATAAACCAACCTAGGCAACCTGGTGAAACCCTGTCTCTACTAAAAATGAAAAATTAGCTGGGCGTGCTGGTGAGCACCTGTAGTCCCAGCTACTCAGGAGGCTGAGGCAGAAGAATTGCTTGAACCCGGGAGGCAGAGGTTGCAGTGAGCCGACATAGCACCACTGCACTCCAGCCTGGGCGACAGAGTGAAACTCCATCTCAAAAACAAATAAATAAATAAATAAAATAATTTAAACAGAGCCAAATCACTTTACTCTTTGAAGTAGACTCTCACAATGATACAGAATGGCTGGGCTCCCAGTTAAACACCTCCCTCAAGCCTAGAACTCTGGCCCTAAGTGAAAACAGCTGACCCCGCTTTTTTTGGCCCAAATGATTGCCTTTTGGACCCACCCTGTTACAGGAAAGTGGTCCTGATCCAGACCCCAAGAGACGGTTCTTGGCTCTTGCACAGGAAAGAATTCAGGGCGAGTCCATAGAGTAAGATGAAAGCAAGTTTATTGAGAAAGTAGAGGAATAAAAGAGGGACTTGTACTGAGGGATGCTGGTTGCCCATTTTTATGGTTATTTCTTGATTATATGCCAAGAGGTGGACTATTCATGCCTCCTTTTTATAGACCATATAGGGTAACTTCCTGACATTGCCATGGCATTTGTAAACTGTCATGGCACTAGTGGGAGTGTAGCAGTGAGGAAGACCAGAGGTCACTCTTATTGCCATCTTGGTTTTGATGGGTTTTAACTGGCTTCTTTACTGCAAACTGTTTTATTAGCAAGGTCGTCATAACCTGTATCTTGTGCCGACCTTCTATCTCAACTTGTGACTTAAAATGCCTTAACCATCTGGGAATGCAACCCAGTAGGTCTCAGCCTCATTTTACCTATCTCCATTCAAGATGGAGTTGCTCTGGTTTACATGCCTCAACAGCCCCTCCCCCATCCTGTGCCCATAAAATCCAGACCAGCTGGCAGAAAAAAAAAGGAAAAAAAGAGCAACACAAGTGGCTGAACCTCAGGGATACAAGCTGCTGAGCCTTGGGGATGCAAGCAGTTGAGAGGTGAGCAGAGAAACAACTGAGCATGAGAGACTATGGATAAATGTGGCTAACTTCAGACGGTGCGATTTCGGAGGGGAGCCCAGCCAGAGACGGCTGGGTTTCAGGGAAAGATCACCTTCTTCCTGCACCATCCCGTTTCCAGCTCCCCTTCCATGAGAGCCACTTCTACTGCTCAATAAAGTCTTCCACATTCATTGTCTTTCAAACAGTTCCTGTGACTTGATTCTTTCTGGACACCGAACAAGAACTTGGGTGTCGAAAAAGGGCAGGTGCAGGAGGCTGTCACCCTGACCCTTCACTGAGCTGTTAACACTTAGCCGTCCATTAACTGCAGGCTGAGTGAAACGAGACACTCCAGTTCCTGCCCATGAAGGGGGTCAAGATCAAGGGAAAAATCCCATCTCAATAGTTACAGACAAAAATCCCTGGGTCTGGATTCTCACAAAAAGGAGAGTGGGGTAAGTATGTGAAACCGCCCAGACATTTGAAAAAAGAAGAAACACTTTTCACAAAGATCTTGTGCCAGTTCTGGTCCTCTGGGAAGCAGACGGTGAGATGGAATTAAAAGTGTAAGAAAAGTCTTTGAAGCATGAAGGGAGGATAGAGCCTGAGAAGGCAGGGATAGCCTCACACTGCCATGCGGGGCTGATACCTATAAAGAGAAAGAGAGGGGATGGAGGAATGGACGAGCTTCTGACTACAGCACAGCTCAGAGAAAGTCTCAACCAGGCCAACAAAGAGCCCCAGAACAAAGATTGCCTGGTAGAGGAGTCCCACATGACAAAGACTGGCCCAGCTCTATTACACTACCATGCCCAGTCACTGGCTGGAAGCAGCTTATGAGAGTGTGGCTTCAGCAAAGCTGCAGAGTGGACCCCCAAGGTGTCACGGAGGGGGACAGCCGGCCAAGCACACTCCTTACCACAGGAGCTATTGTGAAGGGAGAACGAAGCAACACTCTCATCAAGCAGCCCTGGACTGAAACTGTATTGGTGATATCTGAATAATTTTAAACATAGTTTAGGCAGAGTAAAGACGCAGCAGAATACTCCTTTGATGGTGCTGTCTCTTAGCTTCTGAAACATTTATCTCATTCCTTATCTTAAAAGCACCTGAAGTAGGTTTTGTTCAAAAGTAAGGAAATTGGCCCTAATCTGATAAAAAGCCTGAGTCTCCATTGTCTTCTTGAAAGTGCCCCATCCAGGGCTTCCCAGCACCCCTTGGGGCTCCTCTTCCCCACCCAGACCTCACCTAGACTGGGGAATTGACCTTACTGACTTCTTAATGTGCATTACAGGCTGCCCTTGCTCAAGCCACTCTTGCCACTCTGTCCCCAAGGCCCAGGCTACTGTTGTGTTGGGATGATATCTCAAGTATTGGTTGACATATTTTTGTATTAATAGTATTTCCTGCTTTCTTACTCCATCCCTTCATTGAATTCAATTGTGGGAGATAGGACAGATATTAAAGGCATGCAGTAGTCAAACCTGTCTTCGGGTTTTATTCTTTATCCTGATACCCAGAAATGGGGGTGGAGATTACCAAGGACAGGGACTAGGGAGCCAAGGCCCTTCAGGAGAACTCACAGCATCTCAGTATCTCAATATCTTTTAAAAAAAAATTTTTTTTTAAATTTTTTGAGAAGGAGTCTCATTCTTATCACCCAGGCTGGAGTGCAGTGGCCGATCACGGCTCACTGCAACCTCTACCTCCCAGGTTCAAGCAATTCTTCCACCTCAGCCTACTGAGTAGCTGGGATTACAGGCATGCACCACCACGCCCAGCTAATTTTTGTATTTTTAGTAGAGACGGCATTTCACACGTTGACCAGGCTGGTCTTGAACTCCTGACCTCAGGTGATCCGCCTGCCTCAGCTTCCCAAAGCGCTGGGATTACAGGTGTGAGCCACTGCGCCCGGCCAGTATCTCAATATCTTGATCTATTCTCCACTCTCTCTGCCTTGACCATCCCTGAGAAATTCATCTAGTCCATGAGGCCTAAAGACATGGCAGTATCAAATCAAGCCCCAAGCCAAAAATTATACTGCATGTTACCCTCGTAAAGTGATTCTCTCAACACTGAAAGAATGATATTATATTCCCCAGTGACACTGGGCAAGAAGAAGGAAGGATTGAGGCTTAAGAAAAAAAATCAAGTCCTAGCCATGGAGCAAGGAGAAAGAAGCACATGTTGAAAAAATATAAGGAGGTCACTTACATTTAATCAGGTACAAAATTTACAGACAAAATTAAAAGTGCTAGATACAGAAACTTATAGGTAGAACAGCCCTAATCTTAAAGGGCTATAGATTTTTACCTCATTATCATCTCATTTCTATCAGGGGAACCCACCCCCAATATTTCAACATAGGTTCTTTCTATTTTCCCTAAGTGTCGGCTGGTCTGAGAAATAAAGAGAAAGAGTACAAAGAGAGGAATTTTACAGCTGGGCCTCCAGGGGTGACATCACATATCGGTAGGTCCGTGATGCCTACCTGAGCCACAAAACCAGCAGGTATTTATTAAGGACTTAAAAAGGGGAGGGGGTGTACGAACAGGGAGTAGGTCAGAAAGATCACATGCTTCAAAGGGCAAAAACAAAGATCACATGCTTCCGAGGCCAATAAAGATCACAAGGCAAACGGCAAAGCAAAGATCACAAGGCAAAGGGCAAAATCAAAAACTCCTGATAAGAGTCTATGTTCAGCTGTGCACGTATTGTCTTGATAAACATCTTAAACAATAGAAAACAGGGTTTGAGAGCAGAGAACTGGTCTGACATCAAATTTACCAGGGAGCGGTTTTTTTCCCCACCCTAATAAGCCTGAGGGTACTGCAGGAGACCAGGGCGTATTTCAGTCCTTATCTCAACAGCATAAGACAGACACTCCCAGAGCGGCCGTTTATAGACGTCCCCCCAGGAATGCAATTCTTTTCCTAGGGTCTTAATATTAATATTCCTTGCTAGGAAATGAATTTAGTGATATCTCCCATACTTGCACGTCTGTTTATAGGCTCTCTGCAAGAAGGAAAATATGGCTCTTTTTGCCCGACTCCGCAGGCAGTCAGACGTTATGGTTGTCTTCCCTTGTTCCCTAAAAATCGCTGTTATTCTGTTCCTTTTCAAGGTGCACTGATTTCATATTGTTCAAACACACGTTTTACAATCAATTTGTACAGTTAACACAATTATCACAGTGATCCTGAGGTGACGTACATCCTCAGCTTATGAAGATAACAGGATTAAGAGATTAAAGTAAGACACATGTAAGAAATTATAAGAGTATCATTAGGGAAGTGATAAATGTCCATGAAATCTTCACAATTTATGCTCCTCTGCCACGGCTCCAGCCGGTCCCTCTGTTTGGGGTCCCTGACTTCCTGCAACATATTTCACCAGCTTTTGTGCCCAATTTTCCAGGAGGAGATGAATAATGAGTTTAATAAGAGTAACGAAAAAGACTACCCCAGCCAGGATTCTTGGTCTAAATGGAAATATCTTTCTCTGAGCACCTGAAAACAGGCTTTTCACCCAGGCTATATCTGGGTTTTTCACGGAGAACCCCTGCTATCTGCCTCAGCAGGGGTTCCTGTTAAGAGGCAGATTTCTCAGGTTAAGCACAGTGGCTCACTCCTGTAATCCCAGCACTTTGGGAGGCCAAGGCAGGAGGATTGCTTGAGTCCAAAAGTTGGAGACCAGCCTGGGCAACACAGTGAGACCCTGTATCCACACAAAAAAATGAAAATTTTAAAAATTAAATTAAAAAAAAAAGGCAGATTTCTCAGGCCCAGCCCAGACCTAGTGAACCAGAATCTAAGGGTGAAGCTCTGCAATATGCAATTTTAACATCTACCCTAGATGATTTTTACACACATTCAAATGTTAAAACCACTGCTTTAGATTTTTTTTTTTTTTTTTTTTTTTGAGACGGAGTCTGGCTCTATCACCCAGGCTGGAGTGCAGCGGCCCGATCTTGGCCACACTGCAAGCTCCACCTCCCGGGTTCAAGCAATTCTCCTGCCTCAGCCTCCCAAGTAGCTGAGATTACTGGTGCGTGCCACCACAGCCAGCTGATTTTTGTGTTTTTAGTAGAGATGAGATTTCACCATGTTGCCCAAGCTGGCATCGAACTCCTGACCTCAGGTAATCTGCCTGCCTTGGCCTCCCAAAGTGCTGGGATTACAGGGGTGAGTCACCGCACCGGGCCAGGAGGGTATGAAAAATATTGACACCTCGGATTAGAAAATACAATCTAGGGGCCGGGCACGGTGGCTCACACCTGTAATCCCAGCACTTTGGGAAGCCGAGGCAGGTGGATCATGAGGTCAGGAGATCGAGACCATCCAGGCTAACACGGTGAAACCCCATCTCTACTACAAGTACAAAAAAAAATTAGCTGGGCGTGGTGGCGGGTGCCTGTAGTCCCAGCTATTCAGGAGTCTGAGGCAGGAGAATGGCGTGAACCCAGGAGGCAGAGCTTGCAGTGAGCTGAGATCGTGCCACTGCACTCCAGCTTGGGCGACACAGCTAGACTCCATCTCAAAAAAAAAAAAAAAAAAAAAAAAAAGACAATCTAGTCTGGGCTCAGTCTAGGAGAGCGGATCACCTGTCAGGAGTTCAAGACCAGCCAGGCCAACATGGTGAAACCCTGTCTCTACTAAAAATACAAAAATCAGTCGGGTGTGGTAGCATGTGCCTGTAATATCCCAGCTACTCCGGAGGCTGAGGGAGGAGAACATCGTGAACCTGGGAGGCAGAGGTTGCAGTGAGCCGAGATGGCCCACTGCACTCCAGCCTGGGTGTCAGAGCAAGGTTCCGTCTCAAAAAAAAAAAAAATGAAAGAAGGAAAAGGCAAGGCCAGGTGTGATGGCTCACACCTGTAATCCCAGCACTTTGGGAGGCCGAGGCAGGTGAATCACGAGGTCAGGAGCTCAAGACTAGCTGTCCAACATGGTGAAACTCCATCTCTACTAAAAATACAAAAAATTAGCTGGGCATAGTGGCAGGTGCCTGTAATCCCAGCTGCTCTGGAGGCTGAGGCAGGAGAATCGCTTAAACCTGGGAGGCGGAGGTTGCAATTAGTCCCAGAGGTTGCAGTGAGCCAAGATCATGCCACTGCACTCCAGCCTGGGCGATGGAGCGAGACTCTGTCTCAAAAAAAAGAAAAAGAAAGAAAAGAAAAGACAGTCTACAGTCTAGTTTATGGAATAACAGAAATCGTTATGGCCTTGCAAGGTTTTTGGTGAATAAAGTTTTTTTAAACATGAAAAAGATAAAGAAATCTTTATGGCCCTGTCAACCTCAATTATAAGCAGAGAGGCTCTCTAACGGAAAATGTTAATCTGGGAATACAGTGTGCAATGGGAATAGGCATGCTCGGTAAACTATGTATTCGGGGAGGAAAAGGAAGACAAAGGTTTTTAAAGGAAAGAATGAGGAGGATTATGTAATTGTTTTGAGATAATTACCTTTGGCTACAAAGATCAATAACAAGGGTGACATCAGTCCAAGGTCAGACAGACAGTTGCTGGGCAAATGTCCTTGTAGTAGTATCTTTTTGTATAAGGTTTGAGATGGTCTTTGTGCAAGGTTGTGTTTTTTGTAGTCTTTTTTATTAGGCATAATACATGAGACTTCTCTCTCTCTCCTTCTCTCTCTCTCTTTTTGTAGACACAGGGTTTTGCCATGTTGGCCAGGCTGCGTTTGAACTCCTGGCCTCAAGTGATCCACCTGCCTTGGCCTCCCAAAGTGCTGAGATTACGGCCTGAACCACCATGCCCGCCTGAGAACTCTCTCTCTCTTTTTTTTTTTTTTTTTTTTGAGACAGAGTCTCACTCTGTCTCCCAGGCTGGAGTGCAGTGGCACAATCTCAGCCTCACTGCAACTTCCGCCTCCCAGGTTCAAGGGATTCTCCTGCCTCAGCCTCCTGAGTAGCTGGGATTACAGGCACGTGTCACCACGTCCAGCTATTTTTTGCATTTTTAGTAGAGATGGGGTTTTACCATGTTGGCCAGGCTGGTCTCGAACTCCTGACCTCAGGTGATCCACCCACCTCGGCCTCCCAAAGTGCTGAGAATACAGGCATGAGCCACCGCACCCCGCCAAGAACTCTCTCTTTATAGCTTTCCCTCGCTCCCTTTATCAGTGTTTTCTTGACGTTAGTGACTCCATTTTGATTCTGATAACTTTCACAGCCTTCATGTGTGCTTTAGGGTAAGGAGCAGCCATACCCAGATCACAATAGCAATGTTCCTTTATCAAGCGAGTGTATAAGCTAAAAGCTTTTCATCATTGCAACATCATTCAAAATTCGCTCTTCAATTTAGGCAATTGCTACCACTCCCCATCAATAAAATAATGTATAGTCTATAATAAGTAGTAAATTGTGATCAATGTTTGTTTTGAGATACTATCTGTTGACTTTACCTGGGCCTCTTTCTTTTCTTTTCTTTTTTTGAGACAAGATCTCACTCTGTTACCCAGACTAGAGTGCAGTGGCACAATCTGGGATCCCTGCATCTTCAACCTCCCTGGCTCAAGGGATCCTCCTACCTCAGCCTCTCAAGCAGCTAGGACCACAGTCACGTGCCACCATGCCCAGCTAATCTTCTTTACTTTTTGTAGAGATGGGGCCTCACTGTGTTGTCCAGGCTAGTCTCAAATTCCTGGGCTCAAGTGATCCTCCCAACTTGGCCTCCCAAAATGCTGGGATCACAGGTATAAGCCACTATTCCAGCCTGGTATTTTTGATATTCTACAATATTGTGATTGACTGTTTCTCCTCCTCTTATTCCTGGATGCGTGGTCTTGCCACTAGTAACAGCATTTTCCAACTTCCCTTGCAGCTACATTTGGCCATATGACCAAGTCTGAGCCAATGGGAGCTGATTGTAAAACATCTAAAATTTCCAAGTCATCTCTAACTTAAACTCAAGTTGGTTCCTCTGAACTTTGCCTTTTCTCATGTTTTTGTAAACTGAATCAAAGAAATGAGAAAGACCAGCTTCATTCATACACAACAGGATGATGCCCAAGGAGATGAAAGAACAACAAACTAGAAGAAATTTAGTTCTTGATTAACCCTACTAAGAAAAGCTGCTCCATCAACCTAGACAGGCTGAAGTGTTACACGAGAGAGAAATAAGTTCCCATATTATGTAAGCCATTACACTTTTGCCTTATTTTTACTACAGCATTTTAGCCTTTACTCTAACAAATACCAGTAGCTAATTAGCACTTAAAGGCACTGGTATTTGTTAGAGTAAAGGCTAAGATGCCCTTAGCTAATTAGCACTTAAAGGCACCTATTAAGTCAGACTGAACCATTGGCAATCAGAATGACATTTATCTTCCGCACCAAATATTTTGTTTCCATGAATCCTATATAGCAAACATTGGAAAGGTGATTATACCTTAATCACAAGAGGAGACTACGAAAAATTCAAAGACCTAAGGAAATGTAGGAGATCAAGTGAATACAGGTAAAACCTAGGTTTATGAAGTTAATTTGATTCATTAAGTGCACAACTTTGTCCCAATGCCCAGTCTTTGTATCACATTGGTATGCATGCCTTTCAAGCATCTCAACAAAGAACACAATTTTTTTAATGTTAAAAAGACAAATTTTATTTACTTTCTTGTACAAAATATAAATGGATGTTTGAGATGTTTGAGGCAGAATTTTCAGGCCAGGCAGGGTGGCTCACGCCTGTAATCCCAGCACTTTGGGAGGCCAACGTGGGAGGATCGCTTAAGCCCATGAGTTCGAGACCAGCCTGGGCAATACAGAAAGAAGAAAATAGGATTTTCAGGTGTCGAAAGTGGTAAATCATTGAGTAGACTGTGGCATCTGCTTACAAAAATAGTCAAGTACAAACTTGAATGCTCTCAATGTAGTAAATAATATATATATATGTATACATACATAAACAAGTTTTTGTGTTTTGTTGTTGTTGTTGTTTTGAGGTGGAATCTTGCTCTATCGCCTTGAGCTGGATGGAGTGCATAGGCACCATCTCGGCTTACTGCAACCTCCGCCTCCCGAGTTCAAGTGATTCTCCTGCCTCAGCCTCCCGAGTAGCTGGGATTACACGCGTGTACCATCACGTCTGGCTAATTTTTGTATTTTTAATAGAGACAGGGTTTCACTATGTTGGCCAGGCTGGCCTTGAACTCCTGACCTCAGGTGATCCATTCGCCTCGGCCTGCCAAAGTGCTGGGATTATAGGCGTGAGCCACCACTCCCGGCCCAGACTTTCTTAATACATCTGAAAAAACCAACATTTCGTGCTATCTATACTGCCTGCTCCTAACACTACACCACTCCCGGCCCAGACTTTCTTAATACATCTGAAAAAACCAACATTTCGTGCTATCTATACTGCCTGCTCCTAACACTATGTTTGACTTTGACACATTCAACCCTAGTACAAACTCAAAAATGTAATAGGCTACCTGTAAATATATATATAGAGAGAGAGAGAGAAAGTCCAGGAAAATGTTATTCATGAGTAATGGGACTACATTACTAGTTACTCTTCATTATAAGACTACAGGTTGACCGGGTTCATGCCTGTAATCCCAGCACTTTGGGAGGCCGAGGCGGATGGCTCACCTGAGGTCAGGAGTTCAAGACCAGCCTGACTAACATGGTGAAATCCTGTATCTGCTAAAAATACAAAAATTAGCCAGGCATGATGGCGGGTGCCTCTAATCCCAGCTACTCGGGATGCTGAGGCAGAAGAATCGCTTGAACCTGGGAGGCGGAGGTTGCAGTAATTGCACCATTGCACTGCAACCTGGGCGACAAAGCGAGACTCCATCTTTAAAAAAAAAAAAAAAAAAAAAAAAGACTACAGGTTATTTTTATACTTTTTTTTTTTTTTTTGAGACAGGGTCTCACTGTCACTCAGGCTGAAGTGCAGTAGCACACTCACAGCTCACTGCAGCCTAGACCTCCTGGGCTCGGGCTGTGAAGTAGCTGGGACCACAGGGGCACTCCACTATGTCTGGCTTTTTGTTTTGTTTTGTAGAGACAGGGTCTCACTATGTTGCTTAGGCTGGTCTTGAATGCCTGGGCTCAAACGATTCCCCCACCTCAGCCTTCCAAAGTGCTGGGATTAAAGGTGTGAGCCGCCACACCTGGCCTTATTTCTGCATTTTCAAAACTATCTGTAATGAGCTTGTATTAAATAGTTTTATAATAAAGAGGGAACATGGAGATTTATAGGATGTCACAACTACCGTGGGATTTCTCATTCTTTTCCCATGTCTTACCAGTTCGTATTCCAAAGCCTTGCATGTAATAGATGCTCAATAAATAAATGTTAGAGAAGGAAGAAAGAAAAAAAAGAAAAGGAAAGAAGAATGGGATGGAAAGGGAGGAATCTGCTGGATGTCTCCTGCTTGACCCTGCAAATTCACTGTCCATTCTGCTCTAAATCCTAAAAGGCTGGACTATATGGGCTGCCTGGACAGGCTACCTTACCCTCTGGCTTCTGATTGGGTTTGGCCAAGGAGATGCACCAGCAGCCGACCAGAGGTAGGGAGGAGATATTTATTTCCTTCAGGTCACTCACTGTAGCTTGCTGTATCCCTCAACCAACTAGACCTAAGACCATTTCCATACAGCTCTTCTGATTGGGAAAGGCACTTTCTTCTCCTCTCTAGAGTGCTTTTACTGGATCCAGGGTACTGCACTCTCCTTTGCATTTTCTTTTCCTTTATCTTGTTCAGCCCTTTAGAAATACTTCCTTTAGGGCCAGGCACGGTGGCTCACACCTGTAATCCCAGCACTTTGGGAGGCCAAGGTGGGCAGATCACTTGAGGTCAGGAGTTCAAGACCAGCCCAGCCAACATGGTGAAATCCCGTCTCTACTGAAAAACACAAAAATTAGCTGGGCTTGGTGGGGCATGCCTGTAATCCCAGCTACTTGGGAGGCTGAGGCAGGAGAATCACTTGAACCTGGGAGGAGGAGGTTGCAGTGAGCTGAGATTGTGCCACTGCACTCCAAGCCTAGGCAACAGAGAGAGACTCCATCTCAAAAAAAAAAAAAAAAAAAATGGACACACTCAATATTGATTGTTTAATACATGCACAAAGGAAAAATATCTATTGTGATATGATACCATTCTCAAGGATTAATTATTGCTTTTCAAAGACCAGCTCTCATTCATTTGTCAATATGACTTTTTCTTTTTTGATGTACTTGAAGGTACTTTTTTTACACATAAAAGACTATTTGGGGACTATTGTAGTGCTTTAAATTAATATTAATTTTACTAGAGTTACCAATTCACAAACTGAGGCTATTAAGTTCAATTTATAAATGTTATTATTTTATTCTTAATCTAGTGACTTTTAACAGCTACTTTTAAAGTGTCCTTTTATCCATATTTGATGTCATTTACAAACCTAGTTAACTAAATGTCACTTAAATGTTTTAAATTTAATACACTATTTTTCCTTAATGCCTCTAACAAGCAGAATTTACCCAAATGTTTAGAATAATATGAATCTAATAAAAGTATAAATTTTGTGAATCTTAAGTTCTCTTTAACATTTCAATGTTTTTTGTAAACTTATCTTTTAACTTAAGAAATTACAACTCTAAAATTGAAACCTCAATAACATTTTAAATTTGAATCATGAGGTATTAGTATATTAATACCAGACCCTCTAATAAGTCCAATTTTCTTAACTATTACAAATATTTAAACTATTGTATTAGTCTGTTTTCACACTGCTATAAAGAACTACCTGAGGCCGTGCATGGTGGCTCACATCTGTAATCCCAAAACTTTGGGAGGCTGAGGCAGGTAGATCACAAGGTCAGGAGTTTGAGACCAGCCTGGCAAACATGATGAAACCCTGTCTCTACTAAAAATACAAAAATTAGCCAGGTGTGGTGGCAGGCGCCTGTAGTTCCAGCTACTCGGGAGGCTGAGGCAGGAGAATCACTTGAAGCCAGGAGGCAGAGGTTGCAGTGAGCCAAGATCGGCGTGTGCCACTGCACTCCAGCCTGGGTGACAGAGCAAGACTCCATCTAAAAAAAAAAGAACTATCTGAGACTGAGTAATTTATAAAGGAAAGAGGTTATTGACTCACAGATCTGCATGGCTGGGGAGGCCTCAGGAAACACAATCATGATGGAAGGTGAAGAGGAAGCAAGGTATGTCTTACGTGGCGACAGAAGACAGAGAGAACAAGGGGGTAAGTGGCACACTTTTAAACCATCAGATCTCGGCTGGACTTGGTGGCTCATGTCTGTGATCCCAGCAGTATGGGAGCCCAAGGTAGGTGGATTACTTGCAATCAGGAGTCTGAGACCAGCCTGGCCAACATGGTGAAACTGCATCTCTACTAAATACAAAAATTAGCTAAGTGTGGTGGCAGGCACCTGTAATCCCAGCTACTTGGGAGGATGAGGCAGGAAAATTGCTTGAACCTGGGAGGCAGAGGTTGCAATGAGCCAAGTTCATGTCACTGCACTCCAGCCTCGGTGACAGAGCGAGATTCCATCTCAAAAAAATAAAAATAAACCATCAGATCTCGTGAGAACTCACTCACCATCACAGGAACAGCATGGAGGAAACCGGCCCCATAATCCAATCACCTCCCACCAGGTCCCTGGTCCCTCCTGAGGGACATGGGGATTACAATTCGAGATAAGATTTGGGTGGAGACAGAGCCAAACCATATCAAATATGAAACAAACATAGATCTTTCGCAAAGTTAATGCCAAATAATTAATTTTATTGGTTGTTAATTCATTATTTCTACCTGTAAGGGTCAAATGAGAGCGTTTTCCCATTCAAGCAAATTGGGGCTATTAGCAGAAGCTAGTTGATTTAACCACACCAAATAAGCAGGGTTATCTGCTCAGTGGCTGATATTGAACCAGAAGCTTTTGACAAAGATACCTCTGGAGCAGCCAACAACTAAGATACTTTTTCAGACACAGAGGCAACTTTCGTCCTATTGTACAGTCATTTTGCAATTAGCGACCCTAACCCCATTCTTCTCCAAGTGGGGTTGTCTCATAGACCCCCATTCCCTGGGTGCAAGTTATACATTATCTAATAATACTCAAGATTGGATTCAATTATCTACTGCTTGATTCTAGTGTTAATTATTTTCATATTTTTCTTCTTGGTTAGGGATACAACACTTACAGATATCTTAAAGATATCCAATTCGGGCTGGGCGCTGTGGCTTACACACATAATCCCAACACTTTGAGAGGCCTAGGCGGGCGGATCACCTGAGGTCGGGAGTTCAAGACCAGCCTGACCAACATGGAGAAACCCTGCCTCTACTAAAAATACAAAATTAGCTGGGTGTGGTGGTGCATGCCTGTAATCCCAGCTACTCGAGAGGCTGAGGCAGGAGAATCACTTTAAGCCAGGAAGCAGAGGTTGCGGTGAGCCAAGATCGTGCCATTGCACTCCAGCCTGGGCAACAAGAGTGAAACTCTGTCTCAAACAAACAAAGATATCCAATTCGGTCATGTATATCTTTCTTTGTTTTACATGCTAATGACAGTAGTCTTTTACTTTCATGGCAACTCTTCTGCTTACTATATGGTAGGAATGGCCTGGGTAAAGGATATGCTTTATAGATCTCTGGAGTTAGCTCTTTAATGCTTCCCTCCCCTCTTCGGCCCTGCTTTTGAGTGGTGTGCCTTAGCTTGTGAAGGATTGGTTGAGGATGACTTAGGTTGAGTGGGTCTGGGCTGAGAAGGCTTAGACTGGGGAGGCCGGGGCTGGCTTGGCTTAGGCTGAGTGGATTTGCATGGAGAAGGTTTAGTTTGGGAGGGCTGGGACTGACAGGATTTTGTCTGAGAGGATTTAGGTTGAGAGGGCACAGAACGGAAGGGTTTAGGCTGGGAGTGTTTGACTGTGGATGGGTTGGACTGATCGGATTTGAACTGAGAGCTCTTGGACATGGGATGGGACCCTATTTGGAGAGCTGGATTTGAAGCCCCACCTTGTGTCTTCATCTGGGCTCCTTGCTGAGAAGCAGGTCTTAGTTTTTGTGTGGCTCCTGCTGGTTGAAAGGACTGAGGGTGAGGCTTTCCAATATGGGATGTTCTTATCAGTTTTCCAGTTGCTTCAGTTAACTCTGTTACCCTGGTGCAAGCTTGCGGAGGCGATGGCTTCCCTACTGCTCTTGCTGGCTGTGAATCCAGGGAATAGGAGTGACCTATCTTGGAGGCTACTGCCCTAGACCTTTCAAGAGTTCCCATCATTTGTGGTCTCTCAGGGCAGGCCTGTACATGCTGACAAATGGGTCTTGGCGGTCTCCCAAATGTTCCATTCGAGTGACATCCCCGAGCAGCTCTGGAAAATTTCATGAATCTTTCACCTGAATAAAATATCTGGGGATGGAAGGATTGAATACCAAAACTTTTACCTCGGCCCTGGGCCCCTGCATTCTGAAAAGGCAAAGGACAGAACCACTTAGGCCTCTGCTCTGACCCAAAGGGGCGGCCCATAACCCAGGGGGCTTTCAAGGAAACATGGTTAAAGTTACCTCCAATTCTGGTTGGAAAGAGCCAGGAGTTCTCTAGAACAGGCCTGAATACTGGGGTACCATAGAGATTCTGAAGATTCTGGCTGAGCTCACATTGAGTCCCAGGCTCTTGAATTGGCATTAGAGGCTGGCTTTTAGATGAGCTTTTTAGCTGACTGTGTCTTTGCTGAGCCTCACCTTCAGCTGTCCCAGCCATGTTTTCTCCAGAGGAAACTTGAATTCTCTGAGTGTTTTCAAAGTCTTCATCTACCTGAATCCCCAGCTCCCTGGCCAGGGCGGCCATATCCTCCACAGACACACATCTGAGGCAAGAAGAGAACATCACTTCCTGGAGGGCAGCTTGAAGGCCCTCCATGTTCTTCCTTCTATCCCCAGCATCTCCCCTCTCCCAAAACAGTAGCTGTGCTGGCTTCAAGTTCAGTATCCTCTGAAAAATTTGAGCCTCTTCACTCTCCCTGGCTTGGGAACTGAGAACAAAGTAGCATCTTTCAATGGCAGCTTCTCCTAAAAACATTAGCAAGTCCCATTCCTTCTCACCTAAACAGTCAGTGAAAAAAAACACAGCTGAAGAAACTTCCATCAAAAAACCAAACTGAGTCCAAAAGCTTTCTAGATTTCCACGGAGATTAGCCAGAGCAACAGGCTTTTGGAAAAAGGGGTTTTCCTTTCTATCATCGCTATCAGGAAAACACCATGTTATCTCAACCAGGCCATCAGAGATTTGCCGGGGAAGCACCAAAAGAGGCAAATCTTGATGAAGAAAGATTTTGTGTAATTTCAACTGGGCAGGGCTGAGAAGTGTGTTGAGGATTCTGGACTTAGAGAAGCTACAGTATCCTAGACGCACAAAAGAGATGACAGGCATCTTCATGAGAGTCAGAAACTTTTCTGTATCCTCTGTAGGCCCCCCTGAAAACTGTGTTGACTGCTTCTTCACAATGTCTTTCATGGCCCCCAGCATTAAGATGCTTTTGTTGTTTTCTGCGTCTGGCAGTAGCAGGGGAAGAGCAAACTGGCACTGATACATGTTTGACATGACTTGGCGTTGCAAAGAGCTATCTGAACACAGCATGGCGGCACAAAGGACGTCAAGGGGATTAATGGTTTGTATGTCTCGAATTTCCAAATTCTCCACTCCAGCCAGCAAATCCTCCTTGCTATCTTTATCCAGAACCTTGTGCCTGAGGATTGAATCCCTAGCCGTCACATCTCGTGCTTGAACTTTCATCAGGAAATTCCAGGCTAAGTCTCCTGGACTCTCAGGGGTCCACTTACATCCTCGATCTAAGGAGAATTGTTTAACAAAATCTGGCAGAACCTTTCTGCTTCTATCCATGTTCAAACATAACAGGACATCTTTAAACACCTTTTTTCTTTCTGTAGGAGAGAAGATAATAGTGAATGCCATGTTCAGAATTTCAATTTTCCCCATCGACTTCTTTTTTTGAGACAGTCTCACTCCATCACCTAGGCTGGAATCCAGGGGCATGATCATCACTCTGGGCTCAAGCAATCCTACCATCTCAGCCTCCCAAGTAGCTGAGACTACAGTCACCCACCACCATGCCTGGCTACTTTTTTTTTTAATAGAGATGGGGTCTTTCTATGTTGCCCAGGCTGACTCTGAACTGGTCTCAAGCGAACCTCCCAAAGTGCTGGGATTACAGGCATGAGTCACTGTGCCCAGCCTGACTTTTAAAATTAAATAAGTCATCTGCATTATTTTTTGCTTTGAGGCAGAGTTTGAAAGAAAACTGTCACCCAGGCTGGAGTGCAATGGAGCCATCTCAGCTCACTGCAACCTCCACCTCCTGGGTTCAAGCTATTCTTGTGTCTCAGCCTCCCAAGTAGCTGGGACTACAGGTGTGTGCCACCATGCCCGGCTAATTTTTGTATTTTTAGTAGTGATGGGATTTCACCATGTTGGCTAGGCTGGTCTTGAACTAGACTCAAGTGATCAGCCTGCCTCAGCCTCCCAAAGTGCTAGGATAGACTTAAGCCCCTACACCCGGTCTAATCTACATTTTCACTGCAAAAAGCTGAAACAATATAAATAAAGTGGAAGTCTCCTTTCACCATTCTGGCAAGTCAGCTTCGTTTTTAGGGGAGATATCAATATGGTAGAGTACGTTTGCTTCCCATCCTTTTTCTATGCAAGTACTTAAGTATGCATGCATATATAGAAATATATAGTTTTACTTAGTAGATTCTATTTTTTTTTTGAGATGGAGTCTGGCTCTGTTGCCCAGGCTAGAGTGCAGTGGCAAGATCTCAGCTCATTGCAACATCCACCTCCTGGGTTCAAGTAATTCTCCCAGCCTCAGCCTCCCGAGTAGCTGGGATTACAGGCATGTGCCACCACACCAAGCTAATTTTTGTATTTTTGTAGAGATGGGGTTTCACCATGTTGGCCAGGCTGGTCTCGAACTCCTGACCTCAAGTAATCCACCTGCCTCAGCCTCCCAAAATGAGGGATTACAGGCATGAGCCACCGTGCCCAGCCCATGCTCTTTTTTTTTTACATAAATGATATTATACTAAACAAATGATTCTTCAGCTTCTTTTCACTTAGTGGTATTCCTTGCAAATTATTTCAAGTCAGCATATATACTGATCTACCTAACTCATTTTAGCTATTTCATGGTACTCCATGGTTTGGATGGATGTAACTATTTAACAATTGCCTATGGATGATCATTTAGGTTTTTTATTTTTAAAAATGTGCTAACATTTACATGCAGCGATGAAAAAAAATTTTGTTAATGTTAAATTATATACATCTATGAGAAATACTCTAGGTTGATACTGGTTTTTTTTTTTTTTTTTTTTTTTTGGAGACGGAGTCTTACTCTGTCACCAGGCTGTAGTGCAGTGGCTCGATCTCGGCTCACTGCAACTTCCGCCTTTCGGGTTCAAGTGATTCTCCTGTCTCACCCTCCCGAGTAGCTGGGACTACAGGCGCCCGCCGTCACACCCAGCTAATTTTTTTTTTTTTGTATTTTAGTAGAGATGGTTCACCGTGTTGCCCAGGCTGGTCTCGAACTCCTGAGCTCAGGCAATCCACCCTCCTCAGCCTCCCAAAGTGCTAGGATTACAGGTGTGAGCCACTGCGCCTGGCTTTTTTTTTTTTTTTTTTTTTTTTTTTGAGATGGAGTGTCACTCTGTCACCCAGGCTGGAGTGCAGTGGCACGATCTCAGCTCACTGAAACCTCCACCTCCTGGGTTCAAGCGATTCTCCTGCCTCAGCCTCCCAAGTAGCTGGGACCATATGTGGGTGCCACCACACCTGGCTAATTTTTTGTATTTTTAGTAGAGACGGGGTTTCACTATGTTAGCCAGGATGGTCTCGATCTCCTGACCTCGTGATGCACCTGCCTCAGCCTCCCAAAGTCCTGGGATTACAGGCATTAGCCACCGCACCTGGCCGATACTGGTTCTTTCTTAAATTTATCTCTTGCTGAAGTTTACAGGAACTGAAGATTTTATTTCCTTCAAAGTTTTTCTTGGAGTTTACATGCTATACCTAATTTTTCCTGATCTCCCATTTTCCAAACTATCTTCTACCTACTTTTTTTTTTGAGACAGGGTCTTGTACTGTTACCTAGGCTGGAGTGCAGTGGTGCAATCTCAGCTCACTGCAGTCTCAACTTCCTGGGCTCAGGTGATCCTCCTGCCTCAGCCTTCGGAGTAGCTGGGACCACAAGTGCACACCATCGACCCCACCTAACTTTTCATTTCTTCATTTTGTAGAGACAGGGTCTCACCATTTTGCCCAGGCTGGTCTCAACTCCTGGGCTCAATTAATCTGCCTGCCTCAGCCTCCCAAAGTGTTGGGATTGTAGGCATGAGCCACCCTGGCTGGCCTACCTACATCTTATAAATACAGAGATAGTACATAACAGAGAGAGAAGATCAGACTAGATTTTCTACTCCTGACAGACGGCCAGCTAGTGTAAAAATGTAAAATTACCCTTAAAAATAGCTTTGAAGAAACAACAGAAATAAGAGAAAAGCATAGATTTTAGGAATTAATAAAAGTAACTATAAGAAGCCCTTGAGTAGTCTCAAAGTTGCTTGAACTGATATATGTGTTGGGGTAAAAAGGTGAGGGGGAAGTTGAATCTAGCATGAAGAGTTCACAGAGGAAGCAGTGAGAGAATAGGTTGCAGGACAGCTTTTAAGTTCTGCTTTTTCCTGTCTCATACTTTGCCTTAGGAAAGCAATTCTCTACTTCTTCAGCCAGAAATTGGTACCCATGGCTGGGTGCAGTGGCTCGCACCTATAATCCCAGCACTTTGGGAGGATGAGGTCGGCAGATCACCTGAGGTCAGGAGTTCGAGACCAGCCTGGCCAACATAATGACACCCTGTCTCTACTAAAAATACAAAAATTAGCCAGGTGTGGTGGCAGGTGCCTGTAGTCCCAGCTACTCAGGAGGCTGAGGCAGGAGAATCACTTGAACCCAGGAGGTGGAGGTTGCAGGGTTGCAGTGAGCCAAGATTGTGGCCCTGCACTCCAGTCTGTCATCTCAAAAAAAAAGAAAGACATCAATACCCACAGGATCCAAGCCAGGTGTGTCGACAAGATAATAACAGTGTCACTATGGAGCAGATCAAAGCAACAGAGTAGATGTACACACAAAACAGAGATGTATCTAATTAAGCACAGAGCTAGGTGAAAAAGGTAAGCAATAATATCAGGAAACTAATCTCAATTTTATAAATTAAAAATTCATAAAAATAACTCAGCTAAGGCAAAAAGAAATAAACAGAGATTTCAGCTGCCACCCATGGAAAAGGAGTCTAAATTTTGAATTTAAATACAGTTAGGTTAACTGGAGACAAAAACAGACCAAAATAATATTCAGACTCTTGGGAGAAATATAACAATCTAGAGTCTCTATGACCTATTATATACAATGGATAGAACACAATCCAAAGCTAATAGACATAGGAAGAAACAGGAAATGTAACTCATACTCAATGGACACTGAATCCAAAATGACCCAGATGTTAGATTTAGCATATAAGAATTTTACAGTCAGGCATGGTGGCTCATGCCTGTAATTCCAAAACAGTGGGAGGCTGAGGCAGGAGGATCACTTGAGCCCAGGAGTTCAAAACCAGCCTGGGCAACATCGTGAAAACCCTGTCTCTACAAAAAAATACAAAATTAACCAGGCCTGGCGGTCTGTGCCTGTAGCCCTAGCTACTTGAGAGGCCGAGGTGGGAGGATGGCTTGAGCCTCAGCCTAGGAGACTGAGGCTGCAGTGAGCCAAGATTGTGCCACTGCACTCTAGCCTGAGCAACAGAGTAAGACTCTGTCTCAAAAAAAAAAAAAAATTAAAATTAAATAAGTCCACAATGAATGATTAAATAGGAATTCTCAGAAAAAAATAGAAAGTATTTTTAAACAGGAAATTCTGGAATTAAAAATCACAATATATGAATTTGTTTAAAATCACTAGATGGGCTAACAACAAATTGGAGATGACAGAAGAAAGTAAATATCTAACCTGAAGAATAGAGAGAAAAAATATTAAAGAAAACTGAGCAGAGTCTCTGGAACGTGTAGAACAATATTTTTAAAACTCTAAAATTCATGTACTTGAAGTCTCAGAAAGAGAGAAGAGAAGAAGTGAGAAAGAAAAAAATCTCGGTAAATAACAGCTGAAAAGTTTCCAAATTTGATTAAAAGTTTTTTTATAGATTCAGGAAACTCTGCAAACACTAAGAGAAAAAAAAAATCACCCCAGACACATCAGAGTCAACTGCTCAAAAAAAATTAAGAAAAAATCTTGAAAACAACCAGAGATAAATGACACAGCACTTACAGAGGATCGATGATAAAATGACTGAAGATTTAGCATCAGAAACAATGGAAGCTAAAAGACAAAGGAATGGCATCCATAACATGTTAAAGGCAAAAGTTGTAGAATCCTATATCCAGCAAAAGCAACCTTCTGGAATGAAGGCAAAATAAAAATATCTTTCAATAAACAAAAACTAAGAGAATTTACCACCAGCAGACTTGTACTAAGAGAAAAAATAAATAAATTTTTCAGGCTAAAGGAAAATAATATAAAATGAAAACCTGGATCTTCAGGAAAAAAGAAAGGCCACAGGGAAAGGTAAACATATTGGTTCCACCCAATGGTTGAACCCAACAACAAGCTGGAGGGGGAAGAGAGTCAATTGATACTGTCTATACAAGTTGAACTTCTATAGTGCAGAGCACACAAGGCAATAGTTTAAGCCTTTCTGAGACTGTGACACTGTGATATGTTTTACATAAAATTTCACATGACAAAGAGCATGAAGACCTTCCTTTGATTTAGAACTATTTTTTTCAGTTCTCAGCTGCACAGACAAATATTACTTGGGAAAGAAACAAAGAATAGCCACGTGCCTCCAGTCAACTAGAGTGGATGGGCAGCCATTAGAATTACATTGCAGATCATAACTACATTATTATTAAGACTTCTCTTGATCTGTTTTACTAAAGATGTTAGACTGATTGTAATAATGTCCCCAATTAATGGCTTTCTGGTATCCATAGTCTTTGCTATCTTATTTTGCAAGAAGTAGAACTTGTTTTCCCCCAACCCTAAACCTGGCTTTGAGACTTGCTTTTGTCAACAGAATGTGGCAGAACTAATGGTGTTATGGGTTGAATTTTGTCCCCCTCAAAAAGATATCAAGTCCCCCAGTAATGCAGAATGTGGCTTTATTTTGTAAATAGCATCTTTATCTTTACAGAGGTAATTAAGTTAAAATAAGGTCATGGAGGGGGGCCTAAATCAGTATAATTGGTGTCTTAATAAAAAAGAAAAATTTAGACACAGAGACATGCATAGAGGATAGATGATGTGAAGAGACACAGGGAGAAAATGGCCATCTGTAAGTCAAGGAATGCACGAAGCTACCAGGGGCTAGGAGAGAAGCCTGAGACAAATCCTTTCCTAGCACCTCCAGAGGGAGCATGACCCTCCTGATACCTTGATATCAGGCTTCTGGCCTCCTGAACTGTGAGACAATAAATTTTTGTTGTTCTAAAGCCACTCATTTGTGGTACTTTGTTACAGCAGCCCTAGGAAACAGATACAGATGGCATAGATGGCATGATGATCGTTCTAAAGCTAAGACTCAAAAGGCCTTCACTACTTCTCTGTCTCCCCCCCTCCACCTTGCTCTCTCTCCCTTTCTCTCTCCTTTACCCTCATCATAAGAATATACTTGGCCAGGCGCAGTGGCTCATGTCCATAATTCCAGCACTTTGGGAGGCCGAGGTGGGTGGATCACCTGAGGTCAAGAGTTCGAGACCAGCCTGGCCAACATGGTGAAACCCCATCTCTACTAAAAATCAAAAATTAGCCAGGCGTGGTAGTGGGCACCTGTAATCCCAGCTACTCAGGAGGCTGAGGCAGGAGAATCACTTGAACCCAGGAGGCAGAGGTTGCAGTGAGCCAAGATCATGCCACTGCACTCCAGCCTGGGCAACAGAGTGAGCCTCCATCTCAAAAAAAAAAAAAAAAAAAAAAGAATATACTGCATCTATTCTGAAAACAAGCCCAGAGTAGCCTGCTAGAAGATGAGAGACCAGCCTTCAACCACCTCATCACAGATGCATGAGTGAACCTAGGGAAGACCAGCAGAACTGCCCAGCCAACCACAGACATGTGAACAATAATAAACTCTCAGGGTTTGAAGTGACTGAATTTTCAGATGATTTGTTATGTAGCATTATTGAGGCCAGGAGTTCAAGACCAGCCTGGGCAACGTGGTGAAACCCAGTCAGTACCTGATACAGAAAAAAAATTTCATGAAAACCAAACAATATGTAAGAGATGCCCTGCAATATTAGAATGTTACCTACAGAAGAAGGTAAATGGGAAATGGAGAAAAAAACAGAATAGATAAACAGGGGATTTTTGCAGAATAATGATGATACTATGCAATGAATTAATTAATTCAACCCTATGCACCAACTAAAATAAATAAATAAAAATTAAGTATGGGGCCCCAAAATAATCATGTATTAAGAAGTTATTTGGGGGTGGGGCAAGAGGCGTGGGTTGAATTATGTCCCTTACAAAATTCATATGTTGAAATCCTAACCCCCAGTACCTCAGAATGTGATGTTATTTGGAAATAGGGCCATTGCAGATGTAATTAGTTTTAATAATGTTATTAGGGTGGGCCCTAATCCAATATGACTGGTGTCCTTTTTTATTTTGGCCAAAGGGGTGCACACTCAGGGACAAGGACATTTGAAGGTGAAGGCATATCAGAGGGATGCTTGCACAAGCCAAGCAGTGTCAATGATTTCCAGCAAACCACCAGGAAAGCTAGGATCCTTCAGATCACATCCTTCAGAAGGAACCAACCCTTGTCCAGGCACAGTGGCTCATGCCTTAATCCCAGCATTTTGGGAGGCCAAGGTGGGTGGATTACTTGAGGTTAGGAGTTCGAGACCAGCCTGGCCAACATGGTGAAACCTCGTCTCTACTAAAACAACAAAAATTAGCCAGGCGTGGTGGCACGCACCTGTAATCCCAGCTACTTGGGGAGCTGAGGCAGGTGAATCGCTTGAACCCGGGAGGCGGAGGGTACAGTGAGCAAGGTCACACCATTGCACTCCAGCCTGGGCGACAGAGTGAGACTCTGTTTCAAAAAAAAAAGAAGGAAGCAACCCTGTCAGTACTTTGATACTTTGATTTCAGATTTCTAGCCTCCAAAAGAGTGAGACAAGAAATCTGTGTTTATTGTTTAAGCCACTGATTTTGTGGTATTTTGTTACAGCATCCCTCACAAACTGATACAAGGTGTGATGAGGAAGA
Organism: Pan troglodytes; assembly: GCF_028858775.2. Taxonomy (NCBI): domain Eukaryota; kingdom Metazoa; phylum Chordata; class Mammalia; order Primates; family Hominidae; genus Pan; species Pan troglodytes. The sequence continues at coordinate 71,965,283 of NC_072402.2, forward strand.
AATGACTCTCTTCCTACCCATAAGTGGATTATGAGTCCCCAAGATTTGAAATGAATGTGAGATGGTAGCTACATTTTCATCCTCTACTCAGAACTTAGTGATGTCTATTTTCCCAGGCAATATCACTCCAATGAAACACTTCTCATATTTTGAATTTTCATTAAGAAATATTCAGATTTGGCTAGGTGCAGTGGCTCACACCTGTAATCCCAGGATTTTGGGTGGCCAAGGTGGGCAGATCACTTGAGCCCAGGAGTTCGAGACCAGCTTGAGCAACATGGCAAAATCCCATCTTTACAAAATACAAAATTAGCCAGGCGTGGTGGCAGGCACTTGTAATGCTAGCTACTCAGGAGGCTGGGGTAGGAGGATCACCCGAGCCTGGGAGGTAGAGGCTGCGGTGAGTCATGATTGTGCCACTGCACTCCAGCCTGAGTGAGACCCTGTTTAAAAACAAATTTTTTTCAAATAAAGAAATATTCAGATTCAAGATACAAATATAATTCTCATCAAGATGGCATTATGTGGACTGGATCAAGCCAAGTAACAATATTTTGGGATCTTAGCCATTTACTGACTGTTTTCACTTAAACAGTCAAACCCATAATCCCCACATCTCTCTGGTCACAAAGGCACTAAAATAACTAAAGTGGTTTAACCTGAGAAATAGGTTAGCCTGAAATTAATGATTAGCAACTCCTCGTACGTATAATGGGAAATTAATGATTGGCAACTCCTTATACGAACTACAGAAATTTACAAACTGACAATCAATATTTACTTTTGCTTATGCTGTCCATCATTTCCTAGGTCCTGGGAGCTCCTTTAAGTCAACACCTACCTCGAGGAGATTCCAGGTCAGAGAGGCACGAGGAATTTCTTAGTAGTTGATTTTCTGCTGACATCTGTCCCTTTTTCATCCCCCATCCCCATTATGTCATGGCAAGCTTATTAACTTATTAAGTTGTTGCCTAACTATACAAGATATTTCCATACCTTCTATACTTTTCTCCTGTTCCTCCTCCAATGAAAGGCTGGTTTCTGATTCCTCATAACTTGGTTCTTCACCAGAGAACTCTGTGGTTTCTGAATTCTCGAAGTCCTCTTCACCATCATATCCAACGTGCTCTGGGTCATCATAAACCTCCTCTTCCACAGTGGCTTCTGCATCTTCAGGGGTGTCAACAGATCCTAGATATTCCTCTTTTCCTAAGTATAAAGAATCATCTAGCTCCTCATATCTCTGTCCATCTTTTATATATGTAATAGTTGCTGGAACTTCACATCCAACTTTCTCAACTGAATATGATAATGTGACTTCTGGTGTGTCATATTCCTTCTCATTCTTCCTGGCAGACAAAGCTGTTTCCCTATAACTAGTTTTCTTGTCCCTGAAAAACTCAGAGGTTTCCAAATCCAAGTGTTCCTTCTCACTGAAGAACACTGTGATCTCAGGGGCTTCAGGCTGTTTAATTCCAGGAGAAAAAGCATCTTCTGAATTACTGCTTGCCCCCATAGATTGAGGAGGTACTGTATTCTCATGTTTTAAAACTTCTGCAAAGAAAAGAATTGTTTTTCCCAATTAAGAAAAAGAAGCTGTATAACAGCTAGAGTTCCTGAGGCCTCAAAGCTTCATCCCTCTCCTTTTATTTATTTATTTATTTTTTGAGACAGAGTTTCACTCTTGTTGCCGAGGCTGGAGTGCAATGGCACGATCTGGGCTCACTGCAACCTCAACCTCCCGGGTTCAGGTGATTCCCCTGCCTCAGTCTCCCAAATAGCTGGGATTACAGGCATGCGCCATCATGCCCAGCTAATTTTTGTATTTTTAGTAGAGACAGTGTTTCACTATGTTGGTCAGGCTGGTCTCAAACTCCTGACCTCAGGTGATCCATCTGCCCCGGCCTCCCAAAGTGCTGGGATTACAGGCGTGAGCCACAGCGCCCAGCCACCTCTTATTTCACTGGAGGACAGGAATACCTAACACCTCCTATATAACTTGCATGTCAACACGTCAACTTTCAGAACTTTCTTTTTTCCACTAAAAAAAAAAATCAGATCACACCACTGTCTTGCTTAAAGTCTGAGTCCTTCCTAGCAACCTTACAGGGTAAGTGAATAAAACGAAAAATTTGAATCATATGAACAGTGTTTACTTGTGGACTTACTGTGACTCACAACAGACTCACGTCTCTTGGGGTCATTGCTAATGAAATCTGATCACAAATAATTTCTAATCAGTAAGCAAATGGCTCTATTTGGAATAGTGTGCTTTAGAAATAATAAAAGAAAAATTTCTAAGCATATAAATCTTGTCCTAAATTAGGTATCATTAACATTCACCTTTTTATCTGAGCCTCTACCTCTCTAACATCCCTTAAAATAATTTTGAATATTTTTTTTAAGATTCCTAGAAAAAGAGCTAGACCTAGTCCTAGTAGTAATTTACAGAATTGCTAAATAACTGGAAGAATTGCTTTTTCATGGACTACCAGTTATCTTTGAACCATTTAAGAATTAGCACTGGAATTGCTCCAGAAAACAGCTGCTGCTGGCATTCTTATCACCAAAAAAATGAAACTACTGATTTGCCATCTATGTGTTAAAAATTATTTTCCTTGTATTTTCAAAACGGCTATACTAAGTGAAAGATACAGCTTGTGGTCTTGGCACTGTAAATATCCACGAATTCACCTACTTGAAAAACAAACCCTGGATTGTGTTATTATTAAAGTATTTTCCTTCCAACTGTGAGATTTTAGCATGTTACTGCCAGAATAATGAGCAGTTTGTTAGCATTAAAACAACTGCAAGTTTTGAGTACAGTCTGAAAAACAAATTATCGATTCAGTAAACCAATAAGATGTTAAATTTCAGAAACTTTTTAAATTCCAGTTTTTCCCTATTTCATATTTCAATGAAAATTATCTCCAGAAAAAGACTAACAAAAATAAAAGGCAACAATTTTCTTTCATTTTGTTTTCTTTTTCAGAAAGTCTGCCCCCTTCCTCTCACCCCAAAAAGGTATACAAAGTCAACTTACCATGCCTTAAGCCACAAATGGCAGCTGACTGTGGAAAAGTACTAAATAAACACTTGAGAAAATGCTGACAGGTCGCCTCTCCCTTTTTCTGTACCAAAATTAACAGCTTCCGACTTTTCTTCAGGAGATCTGTAACATTCTCCAGAGTCTCATACTCTTCCTCAGAAATCAGCCTCCGAGAAGTTAACGTGTCTAAGATAGAATCAGGATCATGTTGAAGGATTTCAAGCAACTTTTTTCTTTCTCTTTCTATGATCTCTGAGGGAGTACTCTCGGTAGCCATTGTTCCTGTTTCCTCTAAACCAGGAAATATATTATGAAATCATCCTAATGAATAAGTAAAAGTTAAAAAAAGAATGACAAAGAACAATTCTATTTGGCTAAGCTTTAACATGTCCATGATGCCTAGTGTTGGAGAGTGCAGATACAAGCACAGTGGGGCAACCCAGCTCGGAGCACTCTCTGATCCGGGGTCCTTGTGGATTATTTATCTGCTCTTTTGAAGTCTTGATAAATTCTCACCATGACTCAGACCCAGGGTCACCTCCTCCAAGAAGTCGCTCTTGAACTTCAGGTTGGACTAGGTATTCCCTGCTCAGAGAACTATACTATGATGCCAAGAATGTAAATTATTAATTGATATTTGGTGGGCAATATGGCAATATACAGCAATAAATAAATAAAGTTGAAGACAGACAAAAATAAAACTTCATATCCTTCAACCCAGCAATTCCAGTTCTAGGAAATTATCTTAAGGAAATAATCGAGCAAATGCCCGAAGATGTATGTACAAGAATCTGCATTACAACATTGTTTACAACAGTAGAAAATTGAAAATAACCAAAGTTGGGGTTTAGGGAATAAATATTGACATGTCGACAGTGAAACACCAAAGAACTGTTAAAAAGGATAAAGTACATCTCTACATATTGACAAGTAATGATATCCATGATATATTGCTATGGAAACAGCAAGTTATAGATCTCATTTTTGTTTTAAAAAACTTAATGTGTATATAGTATATGTATATAATATGTATATGCAGATATGCATTATATTTTAAAGAAGACAAGAGATATCCCAAATTTTAACACTGGTTATCTCTGAGAATATGACTACAGGGAGATTTATACTTCCACTTTAAACATTACTATTTAATATTTTACATTTTTGGTTTTTTATTATTATTTATTTTAAGAAAATTACCTGGTTGGTCTTTATTTACTCCTTCATAGTTCACAAGAACCTGAAAGCGATCTGCATAACTAGCAACAGGATGCTGGATGAATAAACTGTGATATTTCTTATAACATAATATTACATGGCATTCAAAAAGAATGAACTTCAGTGACCCACAATATAGAGAAATCATAACAATAGTAAGGAAAAACTGTAAATCCCAAAAGATTACATACAGTATGACACCCTTTTTAAAAGTTGAAAATAAACACACCCTTACATTTAAGAGTATACATGAAGTCATTAAAATTATACAAAACAAAAAGCAAAGAATGATAAATATGAAATTCAGAATGATGGTTACTTCACATATGGGGAGCTTGGGGATGGGATGGGATTGGGGAGGAGATCATGGATGTCTTACAATGTAGGAGTTGGGCCTATCAGGGCTACTATATTGTTAAAGGTAAATAGCTGATATGTAAATAAAAGCAGAACATGCATGAACCAATGCTATTAGGAACCAAGGATAATGAGTAATACAATTCTGGTATCTCCAAGGTTAAAAAAGAATTTTAAAATCTTGGCTGGGCGAGGTGGCTCATGCCTGTAATCCCAGCACTTTGGGAGTCTGAGGAAGATCACTTGAGACCAGGAGTTTGAGGCCAACCCGAGCAACATAGCAAGACCCTGTCTCTACAAAAAATTTAAAAATTATCTGGTCGTGATGGTGCGCATCTGTAGTCCCAGCTGCTTGGGACAGGAGGCTGAGGCAGGAGAGCTGCTTCGGCCCAGAAGTTTGAGGTTGTAGTAAGTTACTCTAGCCTAGGCTCTTAAAAAAAAAATCCTCATATGATATTAAAAATTAATATTAGGTAAGAGTTTTATAAAATTGAAGAGTTTTAAAATTTTTATTTACTTTGACCAATTATAATCATATATAATTATGGGATATTCAGTAATTTTATATGTATGCAGTATGGAATGATTCACTCAAATTAACATATACATCACCTTCAATACTTATAATTTATTCCTCCTGTCTGTGACTTTGTATCCTTTGACCAGCACCCTTCCCTTCCCCGCAACTCCCAGCCTCTCTCTGGTAACCACCCTTATACTCTAGGTAAGAGTTTTAAAATATGTATCTCAAAAGTATGGCTTTCAAGTGATGCATCCCACCTCATGCCCACAATTTGATTGGCACTGTCATAAAGATTGCCAATTTTTTGTTGTTGTTGTTCAACTTGACCAGGAAGGTACTTTAATAACAGGTCTCCCAAACCACCAGTCTCCTCTCCAATGCTCAACCCTAAATATGCTCCTTTCTCACAGTAACCTTTCTGAGATTTCAAAGCCGATGGGAAAAAAGTGTTCACTTGAAGTGGGAAACTTAGCACTGAAATTTAAACTTCTTTCTACAAGTTTTCCTTTTGTTTTGTTTTGAAACAGAGTCTCACTCTGTTGCCCTGACTGGAGTGCAATGGTGCAATCATAGCTCACAGCAGCCTCAAACTCCTGGGCTCAAGCAATCCTCCCCCCTCAGCTTCCTGAGCAGCTGGGAGTATAGGCTTGCGCCAACCTGTTCAGCTCTTTTTAAAAAAAAATTTTGTAGAGACAGGGTTTCACTACATTGTCCAGGCTGGTCTCGAACTCCTGGGTTTAAGCAATCTTCCCGCCTTGGCCTCCCAAAGTGCTAAGATTACAGGCGTGAACCATATTTTTTTTATTATTTGTAGAGATGGGGTCTCTCTATGTTGCCCAGGCTGTCCTGGGCTCAAGTGATCCTCCCACCTTAGCCTCCCAGAGTGCTGCGATTACAAGTGTAAGCCACCATGCCAGGCTGTCTAGTTTAAATTGTTTCTTGATGGCCAGGTGCGGTGGCTCACGCCTGTAATCCCAGCACTTTGGGAGGCTGAGGTGGGCGGATCACCTGAGGTCAGGAGTTCAAGACCAGCCTGACCAACATGGAGAAACCCCACCTCTACTAAAAATACAAAATTAGCCGGGCATGGTGGTCGATGCCTGTAATCCCAGCTACTTGAGAGGCTGAGGCAGGAGAATCACTTGACTCCGGTAGACGGAGGTTGCGGTGAGCCAAGATAGCATCATTGCACTCCAGCCTGGGCAACAAGAGCAAAACTCCGTCTCAAAAAAAAAAATTGTTTCTTAATAACAGAAATTTGCATACCACAGCCTTAGAATGCAAAGGAAGTGAGGTGGGGGAAGGATGAGTGTAACCAGGATGTTCTCTATTATATAAAATATAGCCAGGAGGTACAAAATTGAAAGTATAGACCTCAAATCGGAATAATAACACAGGACTAAAAGTTTTAAATGTGTTCTATTTTATTATTGTTGTTTTTTGAGCTTTTTTTGTTTTGTTTTGTTAGGCTAGTCTCGAACTCCCAACCTCAGGTGATCTGCCTGCCTCAGCCTCCCAAAGTGCTGGGATACAGGCGTAAGCACCCAGCCTTATTATTAGTTGTTGTTAATCTTACCGTGCTAATTCATAAATTAAACTTTATCATAGGTATGAATGTACAGTAAATTCTCCCTTAAATTGCTCCTAATGAATTTATGTGATGTTTTAAAGACAAAAGTCAACAGTAATTTCATGTATTGTAGAAATAAAAAGCGGCAGGTCTCAGTGCTGAGTCCTGGTGGTCAAGAGACTTGATTGTATCAGAACCATGGATGCAGGACTTAACATAGTTTCTATCACTGCCAAAAAGCAAGATGTCAGGGGGTGAATGCCTAGGCTAACAGCCTTAGATCATCCGTTTCCGACGTTGATCTAGTCCTGGCTGGGCGTGGTGGCTCACACCTGTCATCCCAGAACTTTGGGAGACTGAGGGGGTGCTGATCACTGGAGGTCAGGAGTTCGAGACCAGCCTGGCCAACATGGTGAAACCCTGTCTCTACTAAAAATACAAAATATTAGCCAGGCGTGGTGGTGGCGTGCGCCTGTAGTCCCAGCTACTTGGGAGGCTGAGACACAAGAATTGCTTGAACCCGGGAGGTAGAGGTTGCAGTGAGTCGCGATGGCACCACTGCACTCCAGCCCAGGTGACAGGTGAGACCCTGTCTCAAAAAAAAAAAAAAAAAAAAAGTTGATATAGTCACTAGCCCTGACCTAAACCTAGCAATTGTATAGAAAATTGGAGGGTCTGACTAGCCTTCATAGACCTCTTTAAAGAAAGCCAAGGGTTTACTTGATCAGGGCAAAATTTACATGGTTTGACATACACCAAAAAGAACCACCGAACACTAGAGAGAGGAGGAAAAATAATTCTCTCCTGTCTTCAATTCTGGGAAATGTCTGGAGTAAAGAGACTGACATAATGCCTGTCACACTGCTTGGTTCCTTAATGGTTGACACATGTCCTACCTTTTCTACACTGACCTCATTTTTCATAGTCCCCGTGGTAGGCAGAATAATGGCTGTCTCCAAAGATAACAAGGTACTAATCCCCTCAACCTACGAATAAATTAGGTTATGTGGCAAAGGACAATTATAATTGCAGAGGGAATTAAGGTTGCTAATTAGCGAAACTCGAGATAAGGAAGTTACCTGGATGGAGTCAATGTAATCACAAGGGGCCTTAAAAGTAGGAGAAGGATGGCAGGGCACCCGAGCCCTTTGAGAGACCAAGACAGGAAGGTTCAGGAGTTCAAGACCAGTCTGGACAACAGTGAGACCTTGTCTCTACTACAAATAAAAATAAAAGGAAAGGAAAAAGAATAAGACAGATGCAGAATAAACAGTAATGCAATGTGAGAAAGACTACAGTAGTCTCCACTTATCCAAGGTTTCCCTTTGCAGGATTTCAGGGTTTGTTACCCCATGGCCAACCATGGTTTAAAAATAGTTGAGTACAGGACAATAAGATATTTTGAGAAAAAGAGACCGACCACATTCACGTAACTTTTATTACAGTATACTGTTATGATTGTTCTATTAGTTGTTGTTAATCTTTTATGGTGCCTAATTCATAAATTTAACTTCATCACAGGTACACATGTACCGAAAAAACAGTATATATAGGGTTTGGTATTGTGGTTTCAGGCATCCACTGAGGGTGTTGGAACTTAACCCACAGAAACGGGGGGGAACTACAGTATCACTGGTTTTGAAGATGCAAGGGAGCAATAAACCAAGGAGTTTGGGCAGTCTCTAGAAGCTGAGAAAGGAAAGAAAACAGATTCTCCCTCCTAGAACCTCCAAGAAAGGAAAGCAGCTCTGGCAACATTTTATTTTTAGTTTTTTCAGTTTTTTTTGAGACAGAGTCTCACTCAGTCATCCAAGCTGGAGTGCAATGGCGCAATCTCGGCTCACTGCAACCTCCACCTTCCGGGTTCAAGCCTCCCTCCACCTCCACCCCCTGAGTAGCCGGGTTGGCAGGCGCGCGCCACCACGCCTGGATAATTTTTTGTATTTTTTTTGTAGCGACAGTGTCTCCCTATGTTGCCCAGGCTGGTCTCCAACGCCTGGGCTCAAGAGATCCGCCCGCCTCAGCCTCCCAAAGTGCTGGGATTACAGGCGTAAGCCACGGCGCCAGGCCCTTGGAAACTATATTGAACAAGTTCCATGTGTGATTCCTTGGCACAATGAAATATGGGATCAGATAACTTGCCTCTGATTTACTACCGTAACAACAACAACAAAATCACTGTCTGCCTTTCCCTTTATATTCTAAGCTCCAGCTCCATGCCTCCGTACTCCTAGCGACCTCTCGCAGGGAAAGTCAGCGTCGGCCAAAAGCCTCCGGGATCGGAATGAGGAGGCTGCTGGAGAAGTTGCTTTCTCCTAATAGGGATTATCCCAGGCGCACACGGTCATTACACGCCGGGGACGCTCAGTCGGTGCGGGTACCCCTGGGCAGGGCCAGCCCCGCATTCCAGGTTCTCCATGTGCCTAGAAGACAGTAATCGACGGTATAGCAACAAATCTGACTGCTAACGTGCGAAACCGATCAGTAGTAGCAGTAGCACCAGCAACAGCAGCACGAAATGCAAAACTGTAATCTAAACGGCCCTCAGGGTCTAAGCAGGCCCGACGAAGACCCGCCCATCCGGTCGCCAGAAAACTGGGAGTCCCGCCCGCCTTTCCGGCACTGAAACGCGATCAGCCCTGCCTGGTACCGCATCCTCCTCTTGACCCCACCGACACTACGACGACGGACGCTTGAGAACGCTGCACCGCGCCCCGCAGGAAGTGCTTCCCTGGGCGGAAGCTTCTGAGCGTGATATAGCGGAAGTGCCTTCTCTTCCGGTCTTTCTGGTCTCGGCCGCAGAAGCGAGATGGTGAGTTGTGACTGTGGTGTTTGTGAATCGCGTTCCATCCTCGTCCTTTGTGCCTCTCTGTTTGCTGTGCTTGGGGGGGCTGGCAAGATTCCGGATAAGGGGAACTGGTGGGCTGGAAAGAGGCATGCGGTGGCCCTCAAGAGCCAGAAGAATGACTGCTAACTGGTGCCTGGGGGACCTATCCCGCCGTAATTGTGGTACTAGAGCCGCATTGTGTCCTTTGCCTCGGTCCAACCTTTGGAGACCTTTCACGGCTCTAGCCTTGGTTGGGAGCCGAGGGAAGGAGTTTGGGAATGTTTGGCTCTGTGTAACAATGAAATAATTCATTGGTGATGCTCTCTGTCCGGAGTCTATAAAGATAAGGTGCATTTCAGAACATTGCAACTCTTGCGGAGGGCTTTAGGTAACGTGAAATGCGGGTAGTGGTCTCTGACTTGGCATTCGTGGAAAGAGGCTTCTCCCACAGTTGCGATCTTTATGATTGCCTTTAAATTTTATCAGTAATTGGTTTCCCGGAGAACTCGAGTAAATCTAGAAGTTGCCAGGTTTCAGAACTATTTATTCCTTTAATGTGCAGACGAAGGGAACGTCATCGTTTGGAAAGCGTCGCAATAAGACGCACACGTTGTGCCGCCGCTGTGGCTCTAAGGCCTACCACCTTCAGAAGTCGACCTGTGGCAAATGTGGCTACCCTGCCAAGCGCAAGAGAAAGTGTAAGTAACATTTTTCAGGCCAACTGTGTTAGCTTTTGTTTGTATTGCACTTAAGTGGGGGCATAGGTGTGAACTTTATTTGGTGCCTATCTTAAAACTCGTACATCTGTATGCCGATGAGGTGGCATAAAACTCGTGTGTTAACAACACCTACAAGGTGTGTGGGAGAACACCGTTTGAAATCTTTTCGGAACTTATGTTTTAGATAACTGGAGTGCCAAGGCTAAAAGACGAAATACCACCGGAACTGGTCGAATGAGGCACCTAAAAATTGTATACCGCAGATTCAGGTACAGTTTGTATGTTCGATCATAATTGGTCCAATGGGCTTGAATGAAACCCTCGTGTTTACTTGTAAAAAGATAACAGTACCCTGATGGTTACTGGGGATGAGATGTTGGAAGCTTTTTATTTGTTGTTTTTGAGGCAGGGTTTCACTATGTTGCCCAAGCTTGAGTGTAGTGGCACGATCACGGCTCACTGCAGCCTCAGTCTCCCCAGCCTCAGGTAATCTCATCTCAGCCGCCCGAGTACCCGGGACTACAGGTGTGCGCCGCCACATGCCCAGCTAATTTTTGTATTTATTGTAGAGAATGGGATATTGTCATGTTACCCAGGATAATCTCGGAACTCCTGGGCTCAGGCCAGATGTTAAGCCTTTATCTTCTGCCGCTGTAACCTTGACATCAGTTAGTTTGGATTTTATTAGTAGTTTTTCCACTAAACAGTAGTATAAATTAAATAACAGGAGCATTGTTTGAACTAGGGTCCCAAAGTGTTGATATTTATTAGGTTTACTTGGTGTCAAAATTTGTCAAGACAGTAGTGAATAAGGTCTGGAGTCAGGCTTGGTTCAACCTTTAGTATAGTGGCTGTGGGCAAGAGTGCTGTAGAAAATTGCCCTGGTTGCTGCTGTTGCCTTGGGCTCTTGTTACTCAAGTCTTGGCCTTAGAGTTATAAATGCAGAATCTCAGCTCCGCTGTAGACTTAGCTGAGAGAACCTGCATATTAAAGAGTAGTTTCTAAGAGATTAACCCATCTAAGATCTCAGCTAAGATTCAGAATGATGCAGACTTAACTTTAAAGCTGGTGCTCCTTCCGTTACTATGTTCTATTTCAGCAATTCTCAGCTGTTGATATTTTGGGCTGGATAATTCTTTGTGGTGGGATTGTCCAGTGCAAAATTGAATATTTTGCAGAATCCCTAGCCTCTACCCACTCAGTCTCCGGAGTGTCCAGTTTTAAAGATAGCAAGACAGTTCAGGGCTTTGTAGACACCCATAGGTGTGTTCATGTGCTGAAGCAACTTTCTTTGCATTTAGGGTCATAACGTTTTTGTGGGTTTAATGTTGAGTGGTCTGTTAGTACAATATAGGAGTTAAGAGCTTGAACTGAAGCCAGGCTTTTAAAAGTAGGATAGTTGACCTTTCTTAGAGTAGATACTTAGAGTAGATACAGATGTTAAATAAGTTAAAATGCAAAGCTCTTGGTTTAGAAAATGTCTGCCATTAAACATGCTAATTGTTTTTTCCTTGCTTAGTGAAAGTAGTTGGGATCTATTCTCAGTATAGGGAACCATTTTCACAAATAATCTGTGATCTCTTGCCAAATATGAACAAACATACTGGCCCAATGACTAGTATAGCCAAATAAGTTTTTGAGCCTTTATTGCAGTTGCAGTTAACTATATCCGAAAATGGGTATCTTTAAGCAAAGTGAAGTAAAGAATTGCAGCTTATCAGTGATGTTGTAAAAATAAATGTCTGAACATATGAATGCAGTATTGATTTCAGCATTTAACTGAGATAAGCGCATTGAAATCTGTTTAACAAAAATTAAAATGGATGCATCGATGTTGCTGAAGTAACTTGTTCTTGTTTTTGACATCGTGCAGGCATGGATTCCGTGAAGGAACAACACCTAAACCCAAGAGGGCAGCTGTTGCAGCATCCAGTTCATCTTAAGAATGTCAACGATTAGTCATGCAATAAATGTTCTGGTTTTAAAAAATACATATCTGGTGTTTGGTAAGGTATTTTTAATCAATTAGGCTTGTAGTATCAGTGAAATACTGTAGGTTTAGGGACTGGGCTAGCTTCATATCAGATTTACTTGTTAAGTGACTGTTTTGGAATGTTTACTTTTGGACTGGATTTGTAACACGGTTAAAGGCAATGAGAAACAAGCAGAATTCCAGGAGTCCTTGAAGCAGAGGGCACTGGAAGACAATATAGCAGATTAAAATAGCACAGCTCATGTGGCATAGGTGGGTATTTTAGATGTTTGAGTAAATTTGAAAGAGTATGATGTTTAAATTACCTTTAGCAACATGTTCATCTGCTATGCTGTCATGACTAGGGGGATGATTATTAGTCACATAGAGCTTGGGAGTACCACTGGAAACGTATGGGTAGGAGTTTAGGTGGCTTCTGTTTTTCAAAAGATGATCTTATCCTAGTATCTGTAATGCTCACTTGGCACACCTGACTTGTGGGCTGTGTGTAAGGTGGCTAGCTAAGTGAAAAAAGCCTGCTAGGTGTGAGTCAACTTAAGAATATGTAAATAGGTTTGAGAAAAAGTAGGGCTGGGTGCAAGTAAAGATTGAGCAGGAAATAAAGGAAAATCAAGTATAATCCCTGAGATTTGTAGACTAAAGGCAATGATGTGGGACTACTTGGTCGAATTTTTTTAGCCCTCAACTTGGTAATTGGGTGTTTCTGTGTTAAAGCACTGAAACTTGCTGTCGTGCCTTCCTAGTTTTCGTGGTTTATTGACAGGGTTGGGGGTTTTTTTTGTTTTTTTAAAATGAAGGGACAAAGTCAACTGGACTGCTGAGTGAGAGGGCAGGGGCAGTTGAAGGGAACATGAATTGCTGGAACAGCTACATAAAATAGTGATGTAGCCAAGTCATGCTATTTAAATTATAATTCTCCACTGTGTTTAGAATAACATCTGAGGTTCTTAACCTGGCCTTGGAAGGGTATCACTTTTACTTGTAACCTGAAATGGCTTTATAATGTGCTAGCTAATTGCTACTCTCATCTTGTATTTTAACTCCTAATTTACCCTTCAGGTCTCAGCTTCAGAACATTCACTTATAAAGAAACCCTGCTGATTAAATCTCTCTTGGGCTTCCTCCTGAAATGTGAGACTGTACTTTAAAGATGTATGGTTAGAGTCCAATTGCCATTGCCTTTCTTGTTTACAGATAGTGCAATGGCGCAATCCTGGCTCACTGCAGCCTCTAATTCCTGGGCTCAAGTCAAGTGGTTCTCCTGCCTCAGCCTTCTGAGTAGCTGGGACTACAGATGCACACCACCACACCTGGCTAATTTTTGTGTTTTTTGTAGAGATGGAGATTCACTCGGCTAATTCTTTTTGTATTCTTAGTAGAGACTGGGTTTCAACATGTTGACCAGGCTGGTCTCGAACTCGACCTCGTGATCCGCCGTCTCGGCCTCCCGAAGTGCTAGGATTACAGGCGTGAGCCACCACTCCCGGCTGTCATCATCAAATTTTCAAGTGAAGATAGTCTGTTGAAGATTGAACAATGACCTTGAAAGACAGCTGAGTTCCTGTGGGTATAATGTAAAGCTGGTGAAGTTTGGCCAGTTTGGGCTTCAGAAGTCTAAGTCTAGTGAAAGTACCCTGACCCCCATATAAACAACCCTTGAGGCCGGTGTGGTGGCACACGGCTGTAATCCTGGCACTTTGGGAGGCCGAGGTGGGCGGATCACAAGGTCAAGAGATCGAGATCACCCTGGCCCACATGGTGAGACCCCAACTCTACTAAAAATACAAAAATTAGCTGGGTGTGGTGGCATGTGCCTGTAGTCTTAGCTACTTGAGAAGCTGAGGCAGGAGAATCGCTTGAACCTGGGAGGCAGAGGTTGCAGTGAGCTGAGATCATGCCACTGTGCTCCAGCCTGGTGGCACAGTGAGACTCCACCTCAAAAAAAAAAAAAAACCCTTGAACTAATGACTCAAATTTTCAAATGAAACAAAATAAGCAGTGGATCTTGCATTGGAGATGGAGTTAAACTATGTTGCCCAGGCTGGTCTTGGACTCCTGGTTTCAAGTGATCCTCTCATCTTGGCCTCCCAAAGTGCTGGGATTACAGGGACGAGCCACCACACCCCACCTATTGTCTATATTTCTATCTTTAACAGCACTTCAGTCCTGCCTTAAGTTATAGTTATGTATAGATACCCATTATACTTTAAATTTTTCAGCAGAAATTATGCTTTTATCTTCTCTGCAGTGTTATATGTTGGTGTGCAAAAATGTTAAATTTATTTTTCCTAAGTACCCCATGTGCTTTTCAACTCTGTCCTCTGCCTCAAAAGCCTCCCTCCAGCCCCTACTTCCCTCCCATCTTAGTTCACAAAGTCAGGTTGATTTGCCCCCAACTGTCAAAGCAGACTACCTGTTTCCACATGTAACTGGTTATGTTCTGTAAAGTTACAAAAATAGAAAGGTTGAATCTGTGGCGGCCGGGTACGGTAGCTCACGCCTATAATCGCAGCACTTTGGGAGGCCAAGGTGGGCGGTTCACGTGAGGGGGGGAGTTCGAGACCAGCCTGACCAACATGGAGAAACCCCGTCTCTACTAAAAATACAAAAAAATTAGCCGGGCATGGTGGTGCATGCCTGTAATCCCAGCTACTAGGGAGGCTGAGGCAGGAGAATTGCTTGAACCTGGGAGACGGAGGTTGCGGTGAGCTGCAGAGGCCTCACCTCTAATTGAGACACAATTATATATTGTTCATATATATATATATATACACACACACTATGATGGATAAATGCATGAGTTGCTGTGAGAGCATTGGAAAGGAGTTTGTCACTCAATAGGTGAAGCCAGGCTAAGATTTAAGCTGAGCCAGGTAGGACTTGAAGGAATCATGATGAGAGAGAAGGTAAGTGGCTTTGCCAGCAATGAAACAGCTGACATAATGGTAACCAGTCAGAGGAGGGCATAACTATGAAACTGTGGACACCTTGGTTGTCAGGTTAGAAGGATGGGGTGTAGGGTTGGTAAGAAAAGAATTCAGGGAAGAGCAGCGATCAGATTATGAAGAATTTGTCTTGAGAAATTACAGAGGATTTAAACCAGAATGTTAGGAATAGTTATTCTAGCAAGATGAATGTGGAAAGTGTTAGTGTGCATGTGATGAGTCTTGAAGCTGGAAACTAGGTAACAGGTTCTTAAATAGTTCATGTGAAAATCATGACAGACTAAGGCAGTGGCTGTGGGGCTGTCGGGGAGTTCTCTACAGAAAACATCTAAAACTTGAATGTGCAAGTGAGTAGCTAACTTCCAAGCTTCCCATTTCTGTATAATTTAAGCATGAAAATGAGAACACTGAGATTTGATAGGCATTTAGAAGTCAGAGTAAGCAAGAGGGCTTGAGTTCATCGATGAACTTCAGTAACTATCCTTGACTTAGTATTGGTGGAAACCATTTGTGAATTTACAGACTCCAAAAACAAAAAGATAATTTAGAGTCTCAAAGTAAGATTTGGGGAGATGTCCATTGGAGACAGAAGTGGAGAGAGGGAGAAGTTCATTTGTTGACATATTTATGTGTGGTGCACCTACTGTGTGCCAAGCCATGTTAGAGATACAGTGGGAGCAAAACCAGACGTGTTTTCTGCCCTCTGACTCCAGTGGTTGCAGAATTAGCCCAGGAACTAGAATTGGATGGAGTCACACAAACCAAGGAAGGGGATTGTTTGAGGGGGGCACTCAGTCACATATGTGGCTGAGGCCAAAGAGAATGAAGATATATTTTAAAATTCTGGATTTGGCAAAATTTAGGCTAGTGTTTACTTTTCATAAACCTCTCTCATGTTAGAGCATCAAAGAAAAACCAGTTTGCCAAGAGGTCAGGAGATTGGGCAGTGAGGAATGGGGAGTTTAGTTTAAAAGACAACACTAGATACTTTTGGAAGTTTACCTATTCTGTGGTTCCCTTTTATTGACTAAATGGTGCCCTTCATTCATGAAGCAAGTATCTATTTAGTGACTACTATGTGTCAAAAGCTATTCTAGGCCCAGAAACTTTTAAGTGGAAAACAAGACAAAGACCCTGCCCTGACAGATTTCAATCATGTATATACTGTATGTATGTTTGTGGAAGGTGACATAATAGACAATTGCAGATAGTGATAAGTGTGTAAAGACAAGGATACCACGAGCGTAATGGACAGTGGGGATGGAGGAACCTTTAGAAGGTTGGTTAAGTTGAATGATAAGGAGCCATTCTTTTGTCTTTACCTGAATGACTTATCATTCAGCCCTTTTTGAGTTTTGGGTTGCTTGCAGAGTTTAACCTTGCCTGTAATTGAAACTTAATTTTGTAATAGCATAACTTCACGTAAGAAAAGCAAAGCAATACATTACAGAATTATTTTACTGAAGAACTTGTTTCAGAGAAAGAGGCTGTTTCACATTTATTAGCACATTTGGATTATGTTTAGGTGTTTCGTTTTTTTTTTTTAAACAAAGGAGTTTGGATCATAATACAAGAGAAGCACAGGGCAAAGACACTGCATAACCTCAAGAACTAAGAATGGAAGGACTGGCCAGGCCTGGTGGTGCACACCTGTAATCCCAGCTACTCAGGAGGCTGAGGCGAGAGAATCGCTTGAGCCTGGGGGGCAGAGGTTGCAGTGAACTGAGAGAACGCCGTTGCACTCCAGTCTGGGCGGCAGAGCGAGACTCCATCTCAAAAAAAAAAAAAAAAAAGATAAAGGAAGGACTTAAGCAAAATCTTCCTTGTAAGTAGAAGGATGTTTTGACAAGAAAAGTTGCAATGGAAAAATGGTTCTCATGTACACGAGTATGTAGAATAAGCATCGTGTGTGGATTGGATTCAGATCAAAACATTGCTTTTATGTTTGTGTCTTTATACGGTGGGAGTATACCCTGGTGCCCCAGGATGAAGACTTGACCTGACCCATGTATTTTTAGATTACTCACAGATAACAAAAAGTATTTTCATCATGATAAGTTGCGAAAACAGTTTTATTTCAACAGGTAAAACGTGCAGTCCTATGTAATCGTCAGAAGGTAATCTTAATTATAGCTTGGGTGTGCTTTAAACTGCAAGCTGGCAGTGGAGGGCACGATTCCTCTGATTTCAGCTTTCTCCTTATACTTTTCTGGAGCTGTGAGCTGCAAGTTAACTCAGTGGGATTAAAGTGTAGACTGGAGGTACAAAAGGTGAGGAGTGAGGAGATGGGGTAGTTCTTCCTTGGCTGGCTGGCTTCATAATCCCTGGACCCCGCAGATAATTAAACCGACTTTTTCTGTCTCAGGCATTTGTATGACCTCTTTGGAGGTTCCCTGCTGGGTAGTTTCCTTGTATCTGATGGACCCATCTCAATTTAAAATACTCTGCCAGGTTCGGAGGTTCATGCTTGTCATTCCAGCACTTTGGGAGGCTCAGAGGTGCCATTGGCTTGAGCCCAAGAGTTTGAGACCAGCCTGGGCAACCTGGTGAAACCTCTTCTCCATTAAAAATACAAAAAATTAGCCAGGCATGGTGGTATGTGCCTGTAGTCCCAGCTACTCAGGGAGCTGAGGTGGAAGGATTGCTTGAGCCTGGGAGGTAAGGCTGCAGTGAACCTTGATTGTGCCACTGCACTCCAGCCTGGATGACAAAGACCCTGTCTCAAGAAAAGTCTGTAATTCTTTCCTAACCCTTAGTATCCAGCCTCAGTCCTGAGGTTTTCTTTACCTCTGGGGGCTATTTTATGCCGGCTCTCTCCTGAGTGTCACACATCTGGTCCTCAGGAAACATTCTCACATCCCTGGCCTGAAAAAAACAATTTCAGGGAGATTGCATGGCAGCAGCCCTCTCTGGGCTCCCCAGCTAAATGGTTGTAGGAAACACATTTCAAAGCTCTCTGAAGGGCTTCCTTGAAGTTCCTTTCACTGGGTTTCAAAGTAGAAGGTAGTAACTCCTTTGTCCAAGAAGGCTGAATTGAGCACTTAACAATTCTCCAAAGAAATTTCTTCATTGGTCTCTATCCTAGACCCCTTCTGTATCCTTGATATGGCTGAGGATTCTAAAAAATGACCAGTCTTACATGGGAGGGCTGGGATATAAAAAAATAATGATAAAAACTGAAAACTGACCACGTTCTTGGATATGTTTTCTTTGGGTTGTGTGTGTGTGTGAGACTATTTTGATAGTTTCCCAAAGTAGGAAAAATCCCATTCTAATAAGGTTATATTTATGTAGCTCTGCAAATAAACATCTAGCAAATGTAAAAAGTATTTTCTTTGCCTTAAAAATGATTAAAATTATTTGAACTCCTGAGGAGTGTTATATGAATAAAATTAGTTATTTGGAGGAAAGTTATTTTTTAAAAAGACAACTGGTAAAACAGTAGAGGAGAAAGGGCAGCTTCCTCAAGTGAGGACAGTTGTTTAGAATTGACTGAGGAGCGGCCGGGTGCGGAGGCTCACATCTGTAATCCCACACACCTTGGGAGGCTGAGGCGGGTAGATCACCTGAGGTCAGGAGTTTGAGACCAGCCTGGCCAACATGGCGAAACCCCGTCTCCACTAAAAATACAAAAATTAGCCAGGTGCAGTGGCACACACCTGTAATCCCAGCTACTCCGAAGGCTGAGGCAGGAGGATCACCTGAGCCCAGGAAGTTGAGACTGCAGTGAGCTGAGATTGCACCACTGCACTCCAGCCTGGGTGACAGCGAGACTGTCTCAAAAAAAAAAGAAATGACTGAGGAGGAAGAGGCCAGGTGGCAAATGGAACAGAATCACCAAAGGGTGAACAGGACTAAGGCAATGTAGTATATGGCTCAGCTACGTCAGAGTGGAAAAGGTGTAATTAGAGCAGAAACTATGGTCCCTGTGTCACAGGGAAGCAACCGACAGAGAAGCAGCCGCTCCCCAAGAGAGGAGAGATAGGAAGCCAGAAGCCTCAGAGAGAACAATTGTCCTATTAGGGATTGCTCTAGAGAGAGAAACCTCTGGGTACGTACCCCTGTGAGGCAGGACAGCACAATGCTTTTAGAATTGTATGAGAGTTGATATATCTCCATTTGTTTTGCAAAGGCAAAAACTAAGATACAGAGAGATTATTTGTTAAAGATATGTATTTCTTTGGTAATAAAGATGCTGACAGTGTTGCTGGAATGCATTTCTTTAATAAAGATATTGTACAATGAAATATTACTTTTGCAGCAAATTTGTCTTAAATAGGATCCATACTATGATATGGATCCATATCCATATCCATACTATGATAAGGATCCATACTATGATCCATACTATGATAGTGCTAATCATACGCCATAAAGTACAGAGATCTAAGACACCACTCACATATAATTTTAGCAGTGGGCCAGGCGCGGTGGCTCACTCCTGTAATCCCAGCACTTTGGGAGGCTGAGGCGGGCAGATCATGAGGTCAGGAGTTCAAGACCACCCTGGCCAATATGGTGAAACCCCGTCTGTACTAAAAAATACAAAAATTAGCTGGGCTTGGTGGCGCGCCCCTGTAGTCCCAGCTATTGAGGAGGCTGAGACAAGAATTGCTTGAACCTGGGAGGTGGAAGTTGCAGTGAGCCGAGATTGCACCATTGCACTCCAGCCTGGGCGACAGAGTGAGACTCTATCTCAATAATAGTAATTTTAGCATTGGGTTAGCTCATCTAAGAGGTAATAGCAAGCCATTTTCCAGTAATTCTGATTAGATCAAATCTGCCCTTTTCTGATCCCCCCACAACCACAAGAAAGGTTCTATAAGAGCACATATTGTGGAGTAAAATCCTCAAAAGTTTTAAAATTTTTGAACAGTTAAATTTTGAATAGATTTCATATTTATCAGACAACTCTTGGGGTCTGAATAGATGTACTACCTGGAGATTTAAGGATAGTATCACATTCTGCCCTCTGGCATTTTTCAATGTCTTGAGTTCAGACCAATGTTGAAAATCTGTAGATGCAAGCATAGACAGGCACTATATGTATGTAATGAACTACCATGTTTTAGCCCACTAACCAAGATTTTCTTATTTCTTTGCAATAAGTAAACCTTGGGCCAGCCGTGGTGGCTCACGCCTGTAATCCCAGCACTTTGGGAGGCCAAGGCAGGCAGATTGCCTGAGCTCAGGAGTTTGAGACCAGCCTGGACAACATGCTGAAACCCCATCTCTACTAAAAATACAAAAAATTAGTTGGGCATGGAGGCAAGCAGCTGTAATCCCAGCTCCTCGGGGGACTGAGGCACGAGAATTGCTTGAACCCAGTAGGCGGAGGTTGCAGTGAGCTGAGATCGTGCCACTGCATTCCAGCCTGGGTGACAGAGCAAAACTCTGTCTCAAAAAAACCACCAACAACAAAAAACCTTGATTATTGGACTAAAACATGGTAATTCACTATATACATATAAATAACATGTAGAGTATAAAAATTTAAACATTGCTCAGCAGCAGAATGTAAAATAAAAAAAATTTAAACATCTAATAAAAACAGCATATCAGAGTTCAGTGAAGAGAAAGAAATAACAGTAATTTGAACACGAAGTTTAAGGGATTCAGGTAATGAGGGGCTGGGTATTAGAAGTTAAAAAGAACTCTAAAGAGAAAGCAGAAATGGAGTAGCCACTGTCCCTGGAGCTGAGATAGAGCACCCAAGGAAGAGTCCTCCTTATCCCCAGAGCTGAGATCTAGATGTCAGAGAAAGTGCAACATAGCTCACTAGATGATGTGTCTTGCCTCTGGGACATCCTGGAAAACCACCAGAAAGAGCACCAGTTGCACTGAGGAGGTGGCTTGTCAACAGCATTCTGCTGTGAAGCTGCTCAAAAAGGTTCTTTGGGAAGCTTGTAGTCATGAGGTGCCTCTGGTCAGTGCACATGGCAGGAGCCTAATGCTGGAGAAGCCACCACATTGCAGGAGCCTAGCCCTGGAGGAATGACAGACCCCTTTCTGACATTTACCAATTATCTTTTTTTTTTTTTCTTTTTGAGATGGAGTTTTGCTCTTGCTGCCCAGGCAGGAGTGCAATGGCGCGATCTCGGCTTACCCTGCAACCTCTGCCGCCCGGCTTCAAGCGATTCTCCTGCCTCAGCCTCCCAAGTAGCTGGGATTATAGGCATGCACCATCACGCCCAGCTAATTTTGTATTTGTAGTAGAGACGGGGTTTCTCCATGTTGGTCAGGCTGGTCTCGAACTCCTGACCTCAGGTGATCCACCCACCTCGGCCTCCCAGAGTGCTGGGATTACAGGCATGAGTCATTGCGCCCGGTCCCAAATATCATTTTAATACAGCTTAGAGCTTGCTATGGTTTGTGTTTGTGTTCTTTTGTCTTAGTCTGTTTTTTGCTGCTATAACAGAATAACTGAGACTGGGTACTTTACAAAGAACAGGAATTTATACTGTTACAATTTTAGAGACTGGAAGTCCAAGATCAAGGTGCAGGCAGCTTGTGTGGGCCTTCTTACTGCATCTTCATATGGCAGAAGAACGAAGGACAAGAGAGACAAAAGGAGGCTGAATTCACCCTTATTAATTCCACTCATGAGAGCAGGATCACCTCTTCTTTTTTGTTTTGTTTTTGAGACGGAGTCTCGCTCTGTCACCGAGGCTGGAGTGCTGTGGTGTCATCTCGGCTCACTGCAATCTCCGCCTCCCTAGTTCAACCAATTCTCCTGGCTCAGCCTCCCAAGTAGCTGGTACTACAGTACATGCCACCACACCCAGCTAATTTTTGTATTTTTTTTGCAGAGATGGGGTTTTACCATGTTGGTCAGGCTAGTCTCGAACTCCTGACTTCAAATGATCCACCCACCTCAGCCTCCCAAAGTGCTGGGATCACAAGTGTGAGCCACCTTGCCCAGCCAGGATCACTTCTTAAAGGTCCCACTTAACACTGTTATAATGACAATTAAATTTCAACATACATTTTGATGGGGATAAATATTCTAACAATAGCTCACTCCAAAATTCAAGTGGAAACTTAATGTCCCAATGTTATAGTATTGAGGGGTGGGGCCTTTAGGAGGTAGTGAGGTCATGAGGGCTCATCCCCATGAATGCGAATAAGGACTTTATAAAACAGGCTTCACACCCAGTATGGCCCTGTTTGCCCTAAGCCTTCCATCACATAAGGAAATAGCGTTTGTCCCCTTTTGTCTTTCTATCCCTTCCACCATATGAGGACACAGCATTTGTAAGGATGCAGCATTCAAGATACCATCCTGGGAGCAGAAATGGCCCTCACTAGACACTGAATCTTCCTACACCTTGATCTTGGACTTCCCAGCCTCCAGAACTGTGAGAAATACATTTCCGTTGTATATAATTGATATAGTTTGAATATATATATGAATATATAGTATCGTTTGAATATATGTCTCCACCAAATTTCATGTTGAACAGTAATCCCCAATGGTGGAAGTGGGGCCAGGTGGGAGGTATTTGGGTCATGAGGGGCGGACCCCTCATGGCTTGGTGCCGTCCTCTAGCTAGTGAATTCTCATGAGATCTGGTCGTTTGAAAGTGTGTGGCACCTCCCACCACTCTCGCTTGCTCCTGTCGTACCATGTAAGATGCCTGCTCCCGCTTTGGCTTCCACCATGAGTAAAAGCTCCTTGAGGCCTCCCCAGAAGCTGAGCAGATGTCGTTGCCATGTTTCCTGTACAGCCTGCAGAGCTATGAGCTAATGAAACCTCTTTTCTTTGTAAATTACCCAATCTCAGGTATTTCTTTATAGAAATGCAAGAATAGCCTAAGAATAATCTACCCAGTTCATGGTATTTTGTTACAGCAGCCCAAACAGACAAAGAATAGTTTTACAACTTGCCTCAGTGATTAATCAGCAAAGTGATTCACTCCCAATCAAAACTTGTTTGAACACTGGTTTGCTAATGATCAAAAATAATTGTCAAGCAGGCAGAATATCCTTGATGACCTGACACACACTTTTTCAACTCTAAAAGGGCATCTTATTTTTGTTTTCTTAAGGAAGTACCTTTCTATGGCTTGCATGAACTGACCAAAGAGGGAAGAAAGTAGGGAATCTTTAACATAGAGCTAGTAGGTAAGGCACACTGTTTAAGATCAGACATAGTGCCTTAGAACACAGCCACACACAGCTTGGTTGATTACATGATACAGCTGATGCAAGTGGGCCTGGACCTGAAACTAGACCTAATAACTAGGAGGAAATTTTGGGAAACATTGGACCAGCATTCCCAACTCTAAACATGTGCACTATCACAAAGACACAATGTTTTACCCATGGAAATTTGTTGCTGTATTATTTATAATACAAGAAAATAGAGCAGCTGTGCTGGGATTACAGGATGTGGTGGCTCATGCCTGTAATCCCAGCACTGTGGGAGGCCAAGGTGGACAGATTGCTTGAACTCAGAAGTTCAAGACCAGCCTGGACAACGTGGCGAAACCCTATCTCCACAAAAAATACAAAATTTAGCCAGGCATCATAGCACATACTTGTAGCCCCAGCTACCAGGGAGGCTGAGGTGGCAGGATCACTTGAGCCCAGGAGGTTGAGACTGCAGCTGTGAGCATGCTACTGCACTCCAACCTGGGTGACAGAGTGAGATATTCTGTCTCAAAAAAAAAAAAAAGAAAAGAAAAAAAGAAAAGAAGAAAAAGGAAGTAGAAAAGTAGAAACAACTGGCCAGGCGTGGCTCATGCCTGTAATCCCAGAACTTTGGGAAGCCAAGGTGGGTAGATCACTAGAAGACCAACCTACCCAACATGGTGAAAACCCACATCTCTACTAAAATTACAGAAAATTAGCCGGGCATGGTAGCAGGCACCTGTAATCCCAGCTACTTGGGAGGCTGAGGCAGGAGAATCGCTTGAACACAGGAGGCAGAGCTGCAGTGAGCCGAGATCGCACCATTGCACTCCAGCCTGGGCAACAAGAGTGAAAAGTGAAGGCTGGGCACGGTGGCTCACACCTGTAATCCCAGGACTTTGGGAGGCTGAGGTGGGTGGATCACCTGAGGTCAGGAGTCCAGCCTGGCCAACATGGTGAAAACCCCTCTCTACTAAAAATACCCAAAATTAGCTGGGCATAGTGGTGGGCACCTGTAATCCCAGCTACTCAGGAGGCTGAGACAGGAGAATCGCTTGAACCCAGGAGGTGGAGGTTGCAGTGAGCTGAGATCATGCCATTGCACTCCAGCCTGGGCAACAAGAGTGAAACTGTGTCTCAAAAAAAAAAAAAAAAAGAAAAGAAAAGAAAAGAAAAAGAAAAGTAGAAACAACTAAATCCCCTAAGTAGAGGTTGAGGTTGAGTTAAATAAATTATGGCATATCTTAATGGAATAGTAAAACAGCTCTTCAAACAAACAAACAAACAAAAACAACCAAGGCTTTACTAGCTTCAGTAGTCAAGATAGTGAGTATTGGTGTAATAATAGATATATACACCAGTGAAACATAATGGAATCCAGATATAGGCTCACAGAAATATGGTCATTGATTTTTGACAAAGATGCCAAGGTAATTCAATCAAGAAAGGATAATCTTTTCAGCAAATGGTACTGGAACAGCTAGACATCCATATGCAAAAATAAAATAAAAATAGATCCTCTGTTCTGAGACTTAACAGAGTTAAATAAATAAATAAGTAGAATCTCTGCATGGAACTGCAGGTGAACAGAAAAAATATTTTTAATAAAATTAAAAGACTCTCAAACCTTGACTTGTACCACTAAGTCAGGATGGATCGACGATATAAATGTAAAACCTAAAATTCTAAAAACCTATGAGAAAAACAGGAGAAAATCTTTGTGACTTAGGGTTAGGCAAAGATTTCTTAGATACAACATAAAAAGCACTATCTATTTTTTTAAATGATAAATTGGGCTTTATCACAACTAAACTCTCTGTTTTTCAAAAGACACAAGAAAATAAAAAGGTTTGCAGAAAATATATAAATACATGTATGATATGTATATATATATACACACATACCACTTGAACCCGGGAGGCGGAGGTTGCAGTGAGTGTAGATCATGCCACTGCACAGAGTGAGACTCCATCTCAAAAAAAAAAAAAAAAGAAAACAAAAAACATTTTTTTTTTTTTGAGACAGAGTCTCACTCTGTCACCCAGGCTGGAGTGCAGTGGCACGATCTCGATCTCGGCTCACTGCAAGCTTTGCCTCTTGGGTTCACGCCATTCTCCTGCCTCAGCCTCCTGAGTAGCTGGGACTACAGGCGCCCACCACCACACCCGGCTAATTTTTTTTTTTTTTTGTATTTTTAGTAGAGACGGGGTTTTACCGTGTTAGCCAGGACGGTCTCGATCTCCTGACCTCATAATCCACCCGCCTCGGCCTCCCAAAGTGCTGGGATTACAGGCGTGAGCCACCGAGCCTGGCCAAAACCAATTTTTTTAAATGGGCAAAATATCTGAACAGATAGTTCATCAAATAATAAATATGCATGGCAAATAAACAGATGCAAAGATGCTCAACATCATTAGTCCTTAGGGAAATGCAAATTGAAATACAATGGAATAATATTGCACATCTACTAGAATGGCTAAAATAAAAAATATACAATGACAATATCAAGTGCCAATGAGAAATTCTTTGCTGGTAGAAATGAAAAATGATACGGCCACTTTGAAAAAAATTTGGCTGTTTCTCACAATTCGCAATTGCAAAGATAACCAACTTAAGTGCCCATCAACCAACGAGTGGATAAAGAAAATGTGTTTTATATACACAGTAGAATACTACTCAGCCATAAAAAGGAATGAAATAATGTCTTTTGCAGCAACTTGGATGGAGCTAGTGGCCATTATTCTAAGTGAAGCAACTCAGGAATGAAAAACCAAATATATGTTCTCACTTATAAGTGGCAGCTAATCTATGAGGATGCAAAGGCATAAGAATGATGTAATGGACTTTGGGGACTTATCAGGGAAGTTCAGGAGGAAAATTAGGTATAAAAGACTGTATATTGGGTACACTGTACACTGCTTGGGTGATGGGTGCGTTAAAGTTTCAGAAATCACCACTAAAGAACGTATCCATGTAACCAGAAACCACCTGGACCCTAAAAACTATTGAAATAAAAAATTTTTAATGCGGCTGTTTCTTATAAAGTGAACAATACATTTACTATACAACCCCAGCAATCCCACTCTTAACTATATCTACTCGAGAAGAATGAAAACACAGTCTTGTGTGTGAATGTTTATAGAAGGCTATTCCTGCTCCAAGAACTGGAAACAACTTAAACATTGTAAGTAGAGAATGGACAAATTTTGGTATATGCATACAATGGAATACTATTCATCAATAAAAATAAATGAACTACTGATACATGCAACACAATATGGATGAGTCTCAAAACAAAAGGATTGTGCTAAGTGAAAGGAGTTGGATACAAAAGGCTGCATACTGTACAGGTCCTTTTTTTTTTTTTTTTTTTTTTTTCAGACAGAGTCTTGCTGTGTCTCCCAGGCTGGTGTGCAGTGCAGTGGCAAGATCTCGACCCACTGCAGCCCCCGCCTCCTGGATTCAAGCAATTCTCCTGCCTCAGCCTCTGGAGTAGCTGGGATTACAGGTGCTCACCACCATGCCCACCTAATTTTTGTATTTTTAGTAGAGATAGGGTTTCACCATATTGGCCAGGCTGGTCTTGAACTATTTTTTTTTTTTTTGAGATGGAGTCTCACTCTGTTGCCCAGGCTGGAGTGCAATGGTATGATCTCACTCATTGCAACTTCTGCCTCCTGGGTTCAAGCAATTCTCCTGCCTCAGCCTTCCTAGTAGCTAGGATTACAGGCACCCATGACCAGGCCCAGCTAATTTTTGTATTTTTAGTAGAAACGGGATTTTGCCATGTTGCCCAGGCTGGTCTCCAACTCCCGACCTTTGGGATCTGCCCGCCTTGGCCTCCCAAAGTGCTGGGATTACAGGCGTGAGCCACCACGCCCAGCCTGGTCTCGAACTCTTGACATCAAATGGACCATCTGCCTTGGCCTCCCAAAATGCTGGGATTATAGGCATGAGCCACTGTACCTGGCCACAATTCTCTTTATATGACATTCTGAAGAAGGCAAAACTAGAGGGACAGAAATCAAAAAGGCATAAGGGAATGTTTTTGGGTGATGGAGGTATTTCATATCTTTATTATGGAATTTACACAACTATATACAGTTTCTTTTCTTTTTTCTTTCTTTTTTTTTTTTTTTTTTTTTTGAGATGGAGTTTTGCTCTTGTTGCCCAGGCTGGAGTGCAATGGTGCAATCTCAGCTCCCCGCAACCTCCACCTCCCGGGTCCAAGTGATTCTCCTGCCTCAGCCTCCCTAGTAGCTGGGATTACAGGCATGTGCCACCACATCTGGCCAATTTTGTATTTTTAGTAGAGAGGGGTATCTCCATATTGGTCAGGCTGGTCTCAAACTCCTGACCTCAGGTGATCTGCCCGCCTTGGCCTCCAAAAGTGCTGGGATTACAGGCATGAGCCACTGCACCTGGCCACAACTATATACATTTTTTGAAGCTCATAGAACTCTACACCTAGGCCAGGCAGGGTGGCTCAAATCTGTAATCCTAGCACTTCGGGAGGCCAAGGCAGGAGGATTACTTGTGCTCAGGAGTTCGAGACCAGCCCGAGCAACAATGTGAAACTCCATCTTTACTTAAAAAAAAATTAATAAAATATATATACACACACACACATATATATATACACACACATATATACACACATATATATACACACATATATATACACATACATATATATATAAAACTCTACACTTAGGGTGAATTTTACTGTATGTAAATTATACTTCAGTAAACTTAACTTTGAAAAGAAAGAATAAGAGAAATTAGAAGACGATGGAGCAATACCTTCAAAATTCTGAAGGAAATGTTTTCCAACTTAAAACCCTATATATATATATGCAGCCAAACTATAAAGTGTAAGAATAGAATAAAGATTTTCAACAAATATAGTCTCAGAAAAATGTGCTTCCCTGACCTTTCTCATAAAACTACTTGTGGGACATGTTTCTCCTAAAACTAGGGAGGAAAAAAAAGAAAAACAAAAACACACAAAAGGAAAACTATGGCATGCAGAAAACAATAAATCCAACACAAGAGAAGGAGAAAAGGCATATCCAGGATGGTGTTGAAGGAAAAATTTTGGGTGATAACTGTGAGACAGGAGTGGGAGGCAAACAATTGAAGCAGGTAAGAAAGCTCCAGGATAGCTGTGTTCAAGATGAAACTGATAACACACCGTATGCATTTCAATGTCTTGAAATATTTCAGACAATTGGTAGAGAGTTTGGGTTGAATTAATAATAAGTACATAGAAGCCTAAGCAAGTAAAAAACATGATAAAGTCTTAATTCCAGACCAAAAAAAAAAAGGCTTTTAGTAAAGGCCAATTATAGCATACGTAATCCAATGAAGCACCTAGAAAATCCTCTGTGTTAAAATTTCTTCATTAAGCAATTTAGACCCATTTCAGAAAAAATAAAGTATATCCGAACAAATTCCTAACAGAAAGAAAGTGAACTTCCCTCATAAAACCAGCTTAATTTCTGAAATTAAAAGCTCAACACATTTCGTGATATACTTGAATTTAATTGTTTTACTCTGTGTAAGAGAAATAACAGATACAAAGACTGTGAGAATTAAATTAGTAATTCCATATACTGATTATGTATGTGTCTTAATTTGTTTGGGCTGCTATAACAAAATGCCTTAGACTGGATAATGTATAAACAATAGAAATGTATAGCTCACAGTTCTAGAGGCTGTGAAATCAACATCAAGGCACAGACAGGCTTGGTGTCTGGTAAGGGCTCTCTGCTTCAAAGATGGTGCCTTCTTGCTATCCTCACGTAACAGAAGGGAAAAGCAGCTCTCTGGGGCCATTTAAATAAGGCCATTAAATCTCATTCACAAGAGCAAAGTTCTCATGATCTAATCACCTCCCAAAGGCCCCACCTCTTAATATCATTGAGGGTTAGTTTTCAACATCTGAATTTTGGCAGGACACAAACATTCACACCATAGCATTACATAAGGAATAATGTTCTTTACAGAAAAAGAAAAATAATTAGGTCTTTATCTTTTCTTTCTTACATTAGTAATTACTGAAACCACCAAAGCTATACAATTGCTTAGTTCTTTGGAGTATTTTCTCTTGAAACATACAGTTAATGGGCTGGGTGCTGTGGCTCATGCCTATAATCCCAGCACTTTGGGAGGCTGAGGCGGGCAGATCACGAGGTCAAGAGATCAAGACCATCCTGGCCAAGATGGTGAAACTCTGTCTCTGCTAAAAATACAAAAAAATTAGCTGGGTGTGGTGGCTCTCACCTGTAGTCTCAGCTACTCGGGAGGCTGAGGTATGAGAATCACTTGAACCTGTAAGGCAGAAGTTGCAGTGAGCCAAGATCGTGCCACTGCACTCCAGCCTGGCGACAGAACGAGACTCCATCTCGAAAAAAAGAAATATACATTTAATGTAATATTTGACAAAACTATACCATTGTAAGATTCCTTTAAAAAGTATAAACTATTTTCAAATGTTTGAAAAAATATATTCAAGTGGAGACCAATCTTGCTTAAATGTTTTTATGTTTTATATTTTGCTTCTTGCAAAAGCATTTGAGGCTGTCAGAAAAGATATGGATGATCCTTAAATGCACATTGCTAAGGGAAATAAGCCAGTCTGGAAAGACTATATACTGTATGAGTCCAATTATATGACATTCTGAAAAAGGCAAACTATAGAGACAGTAAAAAGAGGTGAAGGGTTAAATAGGTGAAGCACAGGGAATTATTATTTTAGGGTGATGAAACTATTCTGTATGATACTGTAATAGTGGATATATGACATTATACAGTTGTCAAAACCTACAGAACTTTATAGCACAAAGTGAACCTTAAAGTATGCAAATCCTTAAAAAAATCATTTTGGGCTGGGCGTGGTGGCTCATGCCTGTAATCTCAGCACTTTGGGTGACTGAAGTGGGCAAATCGCTTGATCCCAGGAGTTCAAGACCAGCCTGGGCAAAATGGCGAAACCCTGTCTCTACAAAACATACAAAAAATGAGCCAGGCATGGTGGTATACATCTGTAGTCCCAGCTACTTAGGAGGCTGAGCTGGGAGGATCAGATGAGCCCGAGAGATTGAGACTGTAGTGAGCCATGATCATGTCACTGCACTCTAGTCAGGGCTACAGAGTGAGACCCTGTCTCAAAAAACAAAACAAAACACCCCATAAAACATTTTGGAGGTTGTGGTTGTGGTGTAAGGCCTAAAATTAAGGCTCAATATTATGTGTTGTCTTGACATCCGGTAAAACTGGGAGGGCCTTAAATTGCCTAGTGGTAAGTTCTCCTTCCCACTCTGCTCCCATGTGTAAGCTCCCCCAGCTCTTTGTCAAATGGACGGGCAAAGTTTTGCTAATCCCTGAGTAGTGGGTTTCAGTTTCCTGCCAGCTCTTGGAATTACTCAAACAACCAACTACATCCTCCACAGGAACCAGGGGCACCCCATCCTCTTGATACCACAAAGCCTGCCTCCCACAGCTTGATTGTTCATTCTGCTCCTGAATGCAGAGTGTGGCCCTGAGTGGTATGCGGTGTTCTTTTCCAGGCTGAGAGTATATGTAACTAATAGACTGCTGTTCACATCATCTGTTGTGTTGGGTGTTATGTGTTTGGTCATCCCCATTACCCTAGGGCAGGAATCCCTCCCTCACCAACAGGGAGAACAGCAAGTGATTAAAACAGAGACTGGGGGAAATCCCAGATGGAATGCAGATTGTGACAACATAACCTATCTGGTATGATACATGTATGAAACAACCTCACTGAAAAGAGTGGAGGATGGGCCAGGCACGGTGGCTCACACCTGTAATCCCAGCACTTTGGGAGGTTGAGGTGGGTGGATCACCTGAGGTCGGGAGTTCAAGACCAGCCTGACCAACATGGAGAAACCCCATCTCTACTAAAAATACAAAATTAGCTGGATGTGGTGGTGCATGCCTGTAATCCCAGCTACTCGGGAGGCTGAGGCAGGAGAATAGCTTGAACCCGGGAGGCGGAGGTTGCAGGGTGAGCAGAGATCGCGCCATTGCACTCCAGCCTGGGCAACAAGAGCAAAACTCTGTCTCAAAGATAAATAAATAAATAAAAGTGGAGGATGGCCAGGCATGGTGGCTCACGCCTGAAATCCCAGCACTTTGGGAGGCTGAGATGGGTGGATCACTTGAGCCTAGGAGTTCGAGACCAGCCTGGGCAACACAGCGAAACCTCATCTAACCAAAAAATACAAAAAAATAGCCGGGTGTGGTTGTGTGTGCCCGTAGCCCCAGCTACTCTGGAGGCTGAGATGGGAGGGTGGCTTGAACCCAGGAGGTGGAGGTTGCAGTGAGCCAACACTGTGCCACTGCACTCCAGCTGGGGGGACATAGTGAGACCCTGTCTTTCCAAAAAAAAAAAGAAAAGAAAAGAAAGAAAGAAAAAAGAAAGAAAGAAAGAAAAAGAAAAGAGTGGAGGAAATAACGTGCTTATCTAGGGAAATGGTAGAGTCTAAGATTACCCTTGGAAATGAGTGGAGTCTGTAAGACTAAAAGCAAAAGGAATTGCACAAAAGCACTGGACTTAAGAAGATGGTAAAAAAAATTGATATCGACAAGGATAAGGGTTAACAATTTGCATATTTCTATAAATGTACACTTGAACAATTAAGTAAATGGATAGTAGATTATGGAAGCTAGCTTTCTTACTGTTGGAGTGGGAGTTTATAGATAAGCAAAGGTAGGAGGCTAGAACAATCCATGGGGTAGTGGATTAGAATTGATTGTATGGATCAGTATGAAGTCATGTTTAGCTTAACATAGATAAGGATGTGCTATGGTCTGAATGTTCGTGTCCCCCCAAACCTTATATGTTGAAACCTAATCACCAATGTGATAGTATTAGGAGGTGGGGCCCTGAGAGGTGATTAGGTTATAAGGTTAAAGCCTTCATGAGTGGGATCAGTGCCCTTATAGCCAGAGAGCTGCCTTACCTCTTCTACCATGTGAGGACAAAGCAAGAAAGCACAATCTATGAACCAGGAAACAGGCCCTCACTAGACACCAAATCTGCCAGCACCTTTATCTTGGACTTCCAGCCTTCGGAACTGTGAGCAATAAATTTCTGTTGTTTATAAGCTACCCAGTTTATATGGTTATGATTGAGTTATAGCAGCTCAATCATATTAAGACAGGATGGTTCCACATGTGGAAATATTTAGAAATATGTATATTTTTATTGGTTAATACACACACATCTATTTCTTTGCTCTGTCAGCAGATAGGATCTAGATGCAACAGCACTCCAGAAACAATGAGCAAACCTAGCACTGAATCTTGGTTTCTATTACCATTCTCCAATAAAAGTAATCGGGACTCCTTGGAGAAATGGCTGATTCTAAAACTAGGGCAGGGGATATACAAAATGGGTCTGGAGCATCTTGTAGTGGCAGAAAGTAAGAAAGTGCTAAACAAAGAAACAATACAAACTATGTTGATGGAGGTATATCAAAGGGATACAGGAGCCAACTGAAAGAGCACCCAAGGACTAAAGCTGGAATAACTTGAGCAATAAGATAAATTGACATTAGTTTATAATCCAGTGCATAAAATAAGCCCATGAGTCCACACTGCTATAAATAAATGATTGATTGAATACATAAATAAATTGAGAAGAAGAAATAAATCTTCCACGAAGAATTCCAAATAATTTTGGTAGACATCCCACTCTAGAAAACAGGGAGCATAAATTTCCATTTCTTAAGTGTGGGCTGTGCTCACTGACTTCCTTCCAAATATTACATAATAGAAAGGGGGGAAAAACAGTAACTTTACATAGAAAAACCTGACAAATAAACCTTAGCTAGGCAACCAAGGTAAACGTCTACAGTGATAACTCATGTTGACAGTATGTACCCTTGATATGATATGGACCATTATCTCTGTGTTCTTCCTCCCCCAAACCCATAATACTAGTCTAGTTATGAGAAAAACACCAGAGGAATTCCAACAGAGGGATGCTCTACAAAACAATGGACCAATGCACCACAGAACTGTAAAGGTCATCAAAAACAAAGAATGTCTGAGATATTGTCAGAAGCTCCTAAGGAGATATGGCAACTCTCTTAGCTTGGGATGCTGTAATATTGTGATAAAATAAATACATATTTGGGGGGCTGAGCGTGGTGGCTCACGCCTGTAATCCCAGCACTTTGGGAGGCTGAGGAGGGCGGATCACCTGAGGTCAGGAGTTCGAGACCAGCCCGACCAACATGGAGAAACCCCGTCTCTACTAAAAATACAAAATTAGCCGTGCGTGGTGGCGCATGCCTGTAATTCCAGCTACTCGGGAGGCTGAGGCAGGAGAATTGCTTGAACCCGGGAGGCAGAGGTTGCGGTGAGCTGAGATTACGCCATTGCACTCCAGCCTGGGCGACAAGAGCGAAACTCTGTCTCAAAAAAAAAAAAAAAAAAAATATATATATATATATACACACATATATATGTATGTGTATATATATGTAAGTGTATGTATGTGTGTGTATATATATGTATGTGTATATATATATATTTGGTCTCTGCTGCTGGTTCCTAAAGCACTCATAAACAGGGGCACCAGGAAAATCTTTTCCTCTAATATTTGGTCTTTGTCTTCATTTCCTGACACGGAGCTCCTAAATCTCTTGGAATTTCCTGGGTGATAGGAACATTTTTTGTTCTAATAAGGCAACTTTTGATGGGCTCATGGACAGCCTTCACGATGGAGGCTGGGTACCAAGGGAGCCAACTATGTAATTAGAGGATTCAAACTTTTCTGTCCTACCTCCCAACCTCTGGAGAGGGGAGAGGGGCTGAAGGTTGAGTTTATTACCAATGGCCAATGATGTAATCACTCATGCCTATTTAATGGATCCTCCATAAAAATCCAGAAGGACAGTGTTTGGAGAGCTTCTGGACTGCTGGATATGTGGAGGTTCCTGGGGGGTGGTGTGCCTTGAGAGGGCATGGAAGCTCCACGCCCCTTCCCAGCTGCTTTGCCCTATGAATCTCTTCCATCCAGCTATTCATCTGTATCCTTTGTAATAATATCCTTTATAATAAACTAGTAAACATAAGTAAACTGTTTCTCTGGGTTCTGTGAGTGCTTTACAAATTAAAAGAAACCGAGGAGAGGGTTGTGGGAAACTCTGATTTATACCCAGTTGGACAGAAACATATACAAGTCACAACCTGGAGTTGTGGGGGTGTAGAGTCTTACGAGACTGAACCCTTAACCTATGGGATCTGGCATTACCTCTAAGTAGACAAACATATAAATAAGTCAGAACGGAATTATAGGACATGCAGTTGGTGTCTGCTGGAGAATCTGGTGTCAAAAGTGTTGTATTGAGTGGTGTTTGAAACTATAAAAAAGTGTTTTTTTTCCCCCTATCTCATTCAGTTGCTGTAACAGAATACCATAGACTGGGTGGCTTTATAAACAACAGAAATTTCTCACAGTAATGGAAGCTGCAAGCTTGAGATCAGGGTGCCAGTATGGTTGGGTTCTGATGCGGGCCTCCTTTGGGTTTGCAGACTGCTGACTTTTTGTTGTAGCCTCATGTGGTGAAAGGAAAGAGCCAGAGACTTCTCTGGAGTCGCTTTCATTTATGAGGGCTCTACCTTCATGACCTAATTACCCACCAAAGACCCACCTCCTAATATAATCACACGGAGAATTAGAATTTCAATACATGAATTTTGGGAGGGACACAAACATTCAATCCATAACATCTAAGTATAAGACAAGGCTCGGAGCAGTGGCTCCTGCCTGTAATCCCAGCACTTTGGGAGGCCAATGCAGGTGGATCACAAGGTTAGGAGTTCCAGACTAGCCTGGCCAACATGGTGAAACTCCGTCTCTACTAAAAATACAAAAATTAGCACTGCTACAGGTGGCACACACCTGTAGTCCCAGCTACTTGGGAGGCTGAAGCACAAGAATCGCTTGAACCCAGGAGGCGGAAGTGGCAGTGAGCCGAGATCCCGCCACTGCACTCCAACCTGGGCGACAGAGCGAGACTCCAATCTAAAAAATAAATAAATAAATAAATAAATACATAAATACATAAATAAAGTATCCTGGATGGGATCCTAGAACAAAAAAGGGAACTTAGGTAAAAACTAAGGAATTTGGAATAAAGTGAAGACTTTAGTTACTCATAATATATCAATATTGATTGGTTCATAAATCATAACAAATGTACTACAGAATGTAAGGTGTTGATAATCGGGAAAACTGCGTGTAGGGTATATGATAACTCTATATTAGTTTCACAATTTTTCTGTAAATCTAAAGCTGTCCTGAAAAATAAAGTCTATTTTCGAAAAGCATTTGGGAAGGCAGGGCACTGTGGCTCATGCCTGTAATCCCAGTACTTTGGGTAGCCGAGGTGGGCGGATCGCCTGAGATCAGGAGTTCGAGACCAGCCTGGCCAACAGGGTGAAACCCCATCTCTACCAAATATACAAAAATTAGCCAGTCATGGTGGCCGCATCTGTGGTCCCAGCTACTTGGGAGGCTGAGGTGGAAGAATCACTCGAGCCTGGGAGGCAGAGGTTGGAGTGAGCTGGAATCGTGCCACTGCACTCCAGCCTGGGTGACAGAGTGAGACTCCATCCCCCCAAAACAAAACAAAACAAACAAACCAGAAAGTATTTGGGAAGCTTAGAGAATAATATCCAGCAAAGTAAGTAATAAATAAACAAGAAAATAAGGATCTTAGAGGAAGGAAAGTAAGATAAATCAAGGGATGAGGTTAGAATACTAAAATGCATGCCTTTAAGTGACTACATCTTTGTTAGAGTTAGCTGTCAGTGTGAGTCAGCTGAATTGAAAAAGCTTTGCAGATTTGTTTCTTAGAACATCCCCCAGGGCCTGAGGTTGGAGGGCAGCAGCACAAGGTTGGAGGGAGCTGAGCTGGGCCAGCTGCACAGGAGGTAATCTATAAGTGATATTATACACACCACCACCACCACCCCCAACCCGCCCCCTGAGGCCTGAAAACATCACTAGAATTTCTATTTACCTGAGCTTCTTACCTGAGCTCTTCTCAGAGGGATGTGGTTAAACAGAACTACTTTGACAAACCACTTGGTCAGGGGCGGATAAAACTCCCCAACCCACAAACACACGTCTAAGAAGTCAGAGTCTGGTTACCACAAGGTCATTGTTTGCTGGGGCACTGATCCAGCCGTCCTCTTTCTCTGCCTTGCCACTCAAATAAATGTTGGACAGATTGTTTTTTCTTTTGAGACAGAGTCTTGCTGTGTAGCCCAGGCTGGAGTGCAATGGCACAATCTTAGCTCACTGCAACCTCTGCCTCAAGCGATTCTCCTGCCTCAGCCTCCGGAGTAGCTGGGACTACAGGCGCGTGCCACCATGCCTGCCTAATTTTTTGTATTTTTAGTAGAGATGGAGTTTCACCGTGTTAGCCAGGATGGTCTCGATCTCCTGACCTTGTGATCCTCCCGCCTCGGTGGACGGATCCCAAAGTGCTGGGATTACAGGGGTGAGCCACCGCGCCCAGCTAATGTTGGATAGATTTTTAAATAATTTTGTTTTGAGGGAGACTAAATTCCTGGTTTGAATGGAGAGTCAAATAATTAGCTTACTAAGGGCATCTACATGTTTATCAGCTCTTTGTACTACCAAAGTATAATTCAGTAAAAGCAATTCTAACAGTGACCAAAAAACAGGACAAATTACTCTCCCTTGCTATTGGTCTCAAATGATCCAAGGGTACAGTTTAGGCTATCAGCATATTCTTCAGGTGCCCATCCAAGGATATACTTTCTCTTAGCTGATAAGAATAGGGCACCAAAGAATTTAGAGTTACGTCTTCTGGCAAATGAATATACTTTGTACTGCTGATTATGTATAGATCCATACGTCTGATAATCAGCAAGTCAACTGAGGGGTGGACAGGGTTGATATCTTCTTATTAACACTAAGGAATCCAACCAGGACTAACCAACCACATCCACATGGAGATGGGCCGACAGAGTCCTTGTGAACAGTGCCAAGATTTTCCCTAGAAGACAGTTATGGGAAAACTGTGTGGCTCACGCCTGTAATCCCAGCACTTTGGGAGGCCAAGGTGGGTGCATCACGAGGTCAGGAGTTCGAGACCAGCCTGCCCAACATAAGTGAAACCCTGTCTGTACGAAAAATACAAAAATTAGCCAGGCATGGTGATGTGCACCTGTAGTCCCAGCTACCTGGGAGGCTGAGGCAGGAGAATCACTTGAAACCGGGAGACGGAGGTTGCAGTGAGCCAAGATCATGTCACTGCACTCCAGCCTGGGCGACAGAGCAAGACTCCGTCTCAAACAAAAAACCAAAAACAAAAAATAGGTCTGGGCCTGTTCTACAAGGGCAACTGAGCTTAAAATTCATCACTATGAAGGGGTTGCAAATATCTTAGCCTAAAATAATTTCAAGGCCCAGTGCGGTGGCTCACACCTGTATCCCAGCACTTTAAGAAGCTGAGGCAGAATTCCTTTAGCCCAGGAGTTGAAGACCAGCCTGGGGAACATAGTGAGACCCCATCTCTAGAAAAAATTTAAGAAATGAGCTGGGCATGGTGGCACATGCCTGTGGTCCCAGCTACTCAGGAGGCTGACATGAGAGCATCCCTTGAGTCCCGAGGCTGAGGCTGCAGTGAGCCATGATCACACCCACTGCACTGCAGCCTCGGCGACAAAGAAAAAGCTTGTCTCTTTCTAAACCAGGAGCTAGAAATCATCTATCATAGGTAAGGGGAGACAATTTTCTACAAGCTAATTTTAATCACTGTAACTTATTGGGGAGCTTCTAATATAAATGGACTGCTGTTCTGTCTCTTCCACAGGTTTGTATTGCTTCAGGATCCTTTAATTATCCATGTTTTCTAAGTAAGTGCTTTGCCCTTGGATCCCTTTATAAAGTGGAGAGACCACATCCATATTCATTGCTCTACTTCACCTGCCATTTGTTCGGTGATGACAAACAATCTATAACACTGGGCTGATTTTTAAAATAAATTAATAAGTATTTTATTGATATATAATATTTCCACATATTTATGGGATACATGTGATGTTTTGTTGCATGCATAGAATATGTAACGATCAACTCAGGGTATTTAGGATATCTAGCATTTTGAGTATTTATTATTTCTATGTATTGTAAACATTTCAGATGATCTCTTTAAGCTATTTTGAAATATACAATACATTGTTAACCACTAGACTGACTTATCTTTGGAGTTATAGACCTGCATGACCAGTATCATCATGGATATCTTTACCTCTTTACCTGAAAGTCTCTTTGATTTTTTTTTTTTTTTTTTTTTTTTTTTTGAGATGGAGTCTCGCTCTGTCACCCAGGCTGGAGTGCAGTGGCACAATCTCGGCTCACTGCAACCTCCACCTCCCGGGTTCAAGCGATTCTCCTACCTCAGCTTCCCGAGCAGCTGGGACTACAGGTGCGTGCCACCACGCCTGGCTAATTTTTTGTATTTTTTGTAGAGATGGGGTTTCACCGTGTTAGCCAGGATGGTCTTGATCTCCTGACCTTGTGATCCGCCCGCCTTGCCCTCCCAAAGTGCTGGGATTACAGGCGTGAGCCACCAAACCTGGCCTCTTTGATGTCTTAATGTTACAAATATTCATAATTTCAGTTGAACATCCATTCCTCTAAAATCCTACCAGAATCCTGGGAGGTAATTAGGATTGCTTCCTGGACGGGCATGGTGGCTCACGCCTGTAATCCTAGCACTTTGGGAGGCCGTGGCAGGCGGATCACAAGGTCAGGAGTTTGAGACCATCCTGGCTAACACAGTGAAACCCCGTCTCTACTAAAAATACAAAAAATTAGCTGGGTGTGGTGGGAGGCGCCTGTAATCCCAGGTACTCGGGAGGCTGAGGCAGGAGAATCTCGTGTACCTGGGAGGCGGAGATTGCAGTGAGCAGAGATTGTGTCACTGGACTCCATCCTGGGCAACAGAGTGAGACTTCGTCTCAAAAAAAAAAAAAAAAGATTCCTTCCTTTCCCTCTCTATGCACATCACTCCATTCCTTCCTTTCTAATTCCACTTTATGAATAGATCTTGAGTTTTTCCTTTTCGTACGTGGTGGCTGCCTCATTTCTTCATTAGGTGATTGCAAGTTTCCTAATGTACCACTTTGGTCTTGCTCTTCTCTAATCTATATCCTCCAAAATAAAGTCAGAGTTTTTAGAAATTTTTCTAAAAGTTAACTTTTTTGATTCTGTAACATATGCATAAGGCTCTAAATTGAAATTTACAAAGGGTAAACAGAGAAAAGTCTGCCCCTTGCCCCTGACTCTTAGTCACCTAATTTCTCTTCCCAAATATACCCACAGCTACCAATTTTGGAGAAAATAATTTATTTCTAAATTGCATCTACTTCACATCTTTCCATGGCTTATCACTCTACAAGATAATGTCCAAACTGAGAAGCACATGAGGCATTTCAGGATTTCGTCTATTTAACTTTAGTGGGTTTACCTCTCATTTCTTCTAACAAGTCCCTCTGTACGTCAGATTCCAGCCCCCGTAACAATTAGCTCTTCCCCAAACAGCCTACTTCCCTCTGATTTTCTTTTTTTTTTTTGAGATGGAGTCTCGCTCTGCCATCCAGGCTGAAGTGCAGTGGCGCGATCTCGGCTCACTGCAACCTCCGCCTCCCGGGTTCAAGTGATTCTCCTGCCTCAGCCCCCCTAGTAGCTGGTATTACAGGCGCCCAACACCATGCCCAGCTAATTTTTGTATTTTCAGTAGAGACGAGGTTTCACCATGTTGGCTAGGCTGGTCTCGAACTCCTGACATTTGGTGATCCGCCCACCTCGCCTCCCAAAGTGCTGGGATTACAGGCATGAGCTGCCGTGCCCGGCCCCCTCTGTGATTTCATATCTGCTCTTTTTCCTACCTGGAATGCCTTCCCCAAGTTCCCTCCATCCCCCATGCCACCTGTTTCTCTCTTTTCTTTCTTTATTTTTTTTTTTTGAGATGGAGTCTCGCTCTCTCACCCAGGCTGGAGTGCGGTGGTGCAATCTCGGCTCACTGCAACATTTGCCTTCCAGGTGCAAGCGATTCTCCTGTCTCAGCCTCCCGAGTAGTGGGATTACAGGTACACACCACCATGCCTGGCTAATTTTTTGTATTTTAGTAAAGACAGGGTTTTACCATGTTGCCCAGGCTGGTCTCGAACTCCTGAACTCAGGCAATCCGCCCGCCTCGGCCTCCCAAAGTGTTAGGATTACAGGCGTGAGCCACTGCACCCAGCCTTCTTTACTTTTTTATTTTTATATTTTTGAGACAGGGTCTCACTTTGTCACTCAGCCTGGAGTGCAGTGGCATGAACATGACACACGCAGCCTTGACCTTCTAGGCTCAGATGATTCTCCCACCTCAGCCTCCTGAGTAGCTGGGACTTCAGGCAAGCACCACCACGCCTGGCTGATTTTTTGTATTTTTTGTAGAGATGAGGTCTCACAATATTGCCCAGGCTGGTCTCAAACTCCTGAGCTCAAGTGATCCTCCTGCCTCAGCCTCCCAAAGTGCTGGGATTACAGGCGTGAGCCACTGTGCCTGGGTGGCCTCCCTTTTTTTGTGTGTAGAAAACATCATCTCTTAATACTTCTCCATAAACAGATTCAAGTTAAAGCTTTGGCAGACCTCCACAGGTAAAGGTTATCCTGACCTCGCATAACGGACTTTAGCACCATATATGTTTTTATTTTTATTCATTTTTTAAGAGATAGGGTCTTGCTCTGTCACCCAGGCTGGAGTACAGTGGCATAATCATAGCTCACTGCAGCCTCTACCTCCTGAGCTCAACTGATCCTCACACCTCAGCCTCCAAAGTATCTATGACTTGTAGGTGTGCACCACCAGACTCAGCTAATTTTGAATTTTTTTTTTTTTGTAAAGACAGAATCTCACTACATTGCCTAGACTTGTGTTTTTATTATAGCACCTATAACATTGCTTTGTCTCCTATTAGAAGGCAGAACCATGTTCCTTTGTTTTTTAAGTCCCTAGGATCTAGCAAACTGCCCAGTACATAGTGTTTGTTTAACAAAACTATTAGTTACAATGTAGCTACAAGTAAGCTAAGGAAATATTAGGCTGCATTAATAGCGGTGTAGTACTCAGAAGTTTTAGTTCCAGCCACCATATTTAGAGATAGTCATTGGAGAAGTTTAAT
The DNA here is from genome assembly GCF_028858775.2 of Pan troglodytes. Classification (NCBI taxonomy): domain Eukaryota; kingdom Metazoa; phylum Chordata; class Mammalia; order Primates; family Hominidae; genus Pan; species Pan troglodytes. The sequence goes on from NC_072402.2 coordinate 72,006,866, forward strand.
ATCCACCTGGCAGTGTAGAGTCTAATAATGCTGTAATGCTGTAATGACCTCCGAGGAGGCATCTGCTCTCTTACAATGTCTAAAGGGCTAAAGAGGAAGCCGCTAACTGCTAACCACACAGCTCCTCCATGAGGCTGGACATTCTCCACCACAATGTTCGTATGTCTTCATCAGTGCTGAGATGTACTGTAATTTATTTGTACTGATAAAAGCTACAGTGCTTAAGTTTGCAAACAATTTACTTTTTCCCTACTTTTTTTTTTTTGAGATGGAGTTTCAATCTTGTTGCCCAGGCTGGAGTGCAATGGCACGATCTCAGCTCACTGCAACCTCTGCCTCCCGGGTTCAAATGATTCTCCTGTCTCAGCCTCCTGAAAAGCTGGGGTTACAGGCACACGCCACGACACCCAGCTAATTTTGTATTTTTAGTAGAGGTGGGGTTTCTCCATGTTGGTCAGGCTGGTCTCGAACTCTTGATCTCAGGCGATCTGCCCGTCTTGGCCTCCCAAAGTGCTGGGATTACAAATGTGAGCCACTGTGCCCGGTCTGCTTTTCCCCCACTTAAACTAGAAAGGAGTCAAGTTACTTCTATAGGCCAGGCTTGGTGGCTCATGCCTGCAGTCCTAGCACTTTGGGAGTCTGTGGTGGGAGGATCGCTTGAGGCCAGGGGTTCTAGACTGGCCTCTTTAATATAGGGAGATCCCCATCTCTACAACAAATGAAATAAAAATAGTCGGGTGTGGTGGTGCATACCGTTAGTCCTAGCTACTCTCTCGAGGCTGAAGTAGGAGGAATGCTTGAGTCCAAGAGTTTGAGGTTACAGTGAGCTGTGATCTAACACTGCACTCTAGCCTGGGCAACAGAATAAATGCCTGTTTAAAAAAAAAAAGTTACTTCTCTAATGTAACTCCTGCCCACTTATATTCCAATACATTTTACTGAGATGGGGTAGAGTTACAACAGATAGGTCAGGAAACTGGGAGTAAGCCAGGGTCTACCTTATCTTTGCTTCCCCCTGGTAGAATGGTGAGTATGTAAATATTATCTCTCCTGGATGGGTGGGGGATGGTGGAATATAGAGGACTGCTACTGTAGACCATGAGCTCTTTCAAGGTAGGGACTATGACTTTTCATTTTTTAGAAAAATATAATTTTCTACAGCGTCTGGCAGTTAACAAAAGCTTGAAGAATGAAGGAAGTGAACATTTGGGGATAGATCAATGGGAGAATGAAAGGAAGACAGGGTGGAAGAAAATGTGACAAAAAATTTAAAAAAGTAATTAAGAGAAAAAGCAAAGGAATACAGGAGGCTTCTTAAGACAGTAGTCTTACAAACAGTGAATTGGATTCAGTTTTTAACTCAACATGAATGGAAAAGAAACAAAACCAAAATTAAAACACTGAGCAATTAAAGCTGCTTTAAACAGAGACTATGGGAAACTGGATAAGATGATGTCTAAGTTTCTATCCAATTTTTTGATCTATAATTCTAGGTTTTATCTCCCCAACAATGCTTTTAAGTGTAAATGCCATTTAATGACTATTTATTAAATAGAATTATAATCTACAACAGCACAAAGCAGAAACAAACTGATGTTTCTACTAAAAAAAAAAGGTTATGTTACTTTCTTGAGTTTTCATAGTTTCATGAAGAGACTGGCAAATGGATTTGCAAAACTCAGCTTCAGTTTGTTCCCTTGCAACATGCTCAGTGAGTGGTACACAGCTGAGGTACTTTGCTATCTTTTCCTTTTTTTTCCCCCTATGGGCACTCTCCCACCCTTGGGCCTGGGAAGAGATGTTGTCAGATCTTTTTCTTTCAGGTTAGAAGAAATGGCAGAACTTTCCTGGGTTAAATTCTAGATATAATAAAAACTTAAAGTAATTTAAGGTGCTATTTGGGGAGGGGAGGGAGTTTAAGGTTCCCTGCCCCACACGGGAATCCAGAGAGCTATTTCTGTTTTACAGAGATCCAAAATCCAAAAATTCTGCTTTACAGAGATGCCTTGTGTAGAAACTCAAAAGGCAAACAGATAAAAGTGAAAAAGCCAGACACCAAAAGTTAAAACAGTAACCACTACACCACCTGCCCCCCAAATACATCAGTAATCAAAGATTTCTTAACTTTTTGCCCTTCAAACTATGTGCAGTCCTCAATACAGTAGGAACTTGATTAAGGCTAGCTGGAACTGTTCCCTGCTTATCTGGTGTAATTCTAAGCTCAAAGGCAGAAACTTTTGCTTCCCCTGCAATATCTTCCTTGGAACAAAACAGTGCCTAATGCATGTTACTTTGATTTCAGAAACAGAGAGGAGAAAATCAGGAGAGTTGGGTAATTGATTTTTGTGGGATTAAAAACGACATTTTTAGTTTTTTTCTTTTTTTATACTCTTTTCATGAAGGTAAATTTTGTTTTTTTGGGCCATTGACACTGGCCCAATGCTATGACATTCCAAAATTGAGAGAATATAAACTTTTTAAAACAGAACACTTGATTTTGACTACTAATCAGAGGAATGGAATTGAGTAACAAACTCAAACATTTTATGAAAAATAAGCAGACTTTATGCTATGGTATGGTTCCATTTATGTTTATATAATAGACTAAGTATTACTCATTACAAGTACAATAAATATTTGTTGATCCGGTTGATGTAACCGTAAGCCTTGTTCTCAGTCCAGTGAACGTATACATTTTACTGATAATCTAAAAGTATTAATTCCTATACACCAAAAGATCTGCGTATCATCCCCCTCTTGGAATACACATTCACTTGCACATATCCCCGGCCTGCTCCTCGCAACAGAGCTTGCTTTGGGGAGGAAATTTCAGGATCACCTCCAGAAGAAAACACCGACAGCGCTCCTAGAGCCATCGTGGTGCCCTCTAGCAACTTACGGGCTCCAAGCGAAAAAAGAGCTCGGGTTGGTGCGGGGGGGCGGGGAGCGGGAAACTCCATCACAGACCCAAGTGAAAACTCCTGCGGCTTCTAGATTCCATCCGAGAAGGAAAGATGAAAATCAAGGTTAGAAAGCAGTGGCAGGGCGGTGTCCCCTGCCTTGCTTTAATTCACGCGGCTCTCGTAACAAGCCACAGATGTGCATCACTCAAGCGGGCTTCCCAGTCCTCGTCTCCCCTCTGGATGGTCTTCTCCGACCGCAGAGTGGTAGTTAGGGAAGATCACAGCCGGCAGAAACTCCGCCAGAGGAGAAAGGAGCCTGGGGGCGACGGTCCGCCTAATCGTTCCAGGAAGCCCCTCCGCGTGCCGGTGGGCGGGCGCTCAGGCCCGAGGATGCGGGGCGAGGAGGCGGGTACTGGTGATTCTCCTGGCAGCCCCCGCCCGCCCCGCCAGGGGGAGCGTCTGCGCCCGACGTAGGCTGCGGGGCCTGGGCTGGCGGCGCAGGGCGGTGACTGAGCTCGGCGGCTGCCCTCCCGCGTCCCCACCCCCTCCCCGCCCGCCCCCGGCGCGGCCCTGCCCGCCCCCTCCGCCCCCTCCCGCAGCGCCATGCGCAGACTCAGTTCCTGGAGAAAGATGGCGACAGCCGAGAAGCAGAAACACGACGGGCGGGTGAAGATCGGCCACTACATTCTGGGTGACACGCTGGGGGTTGGCACCTTCGGCAAAGTGAAGGGTGAGAACCCCGCGGGACTAGGCTTGGCCCCAGCTGAGGAGCCGCACGACTTCCGCTTTCCGCACCTCTTCATCCTCCCCCGCCCGCTGCGTCCCTTCTTTCCAGGGCTGGGCAGCCCCTGTCCCGGATCCTGCGGGAGCTCTCCCCAGCGGCCGCGGGGCTGCGGCGCGGCCAGCACAGGCCGGGTGGGGGTGGGGTGGGGTGGGGTGGGGGCCAGTCGCCATGGCGACGGCGCCGCGGCCTGAGGGGCTGGTAGGTGCGAGGGGCTGGGATGCGAAGGTGCAAACTTTCCCAGGTGGGGCAGGCGGGCGGCGCGGCGCGCTCTGGGTGCTGGGAGGGGGCGTCCTGTGCGCCCGGGTTGTGCTCCCTTGGCTCAGGGCCAGCCCATCGCTTCCTTGGCGGTCCTTGGCGTTGTCGGTATTTGCGTCCGCTGTAGGAGGCTGTCGATTTACCGGCCCCTGCTGTTTCCCGAGTGCGAAATGTGTTTCCGCAGAAGTAAGGTTTCTTTGTGGGTAGCCGACATCATTTTTTTTAAAGACCATGTCGTCGGAAAGGATCACTGGTTTCCTTCGGAGCAGTTAATGAGTATAAACTGGTTCAGTATTTGCGATGCATGGTTTACGTTCTGAATGAGACTGTGCCTTTAGTGTTTCCGAATTAACAGGAGTTTCTCCGTGCGAAACTTGGTTGTTAGTTAAGATGTTGTCTCCAGATAGTATTTATTACTTTATTAGTACAGTTCGTTTCCACTTATTTTCAAAGGTTATTTGTATTCTAATAAACTCTTTAAGTGCACATCATTCGAACTTTTGTTTTAAGAAAGGTGTATTGGGTGCATTGTACAGCATTCGGGTGACGGGTACACTAAAAGCCCAGACTTCACCACTATGCAGTTCATCTATGTAACCAAAAGCCACTTGTACCCCTAAAGCTATTGAAATTAAAAGAAAAGTGTGGACTCTTTCAAAACAATATTCTGGAAATAAACTTGCTCTACAGTCCACCAATTCTGGCAAAAAAACGTTTAATTGCAAGTTTTGTAAGGCATGATTTTTTTTTCTTTAACATATTTGACTTTGCTATAAGGGATGCAGAGAAAGGAAGTTTGGAACTGATAAAAATAATTCATGCATTGGCTTTGGATAAATAATAGACTGACTTGCATATACTAAGTTCTTGGTAAATATTTGACTTGAAAGAAAAAAAGTTTGCCAAAGTCTGTACGGTAACTCAACTGAGCCTTACTCTTCCAGAGCTAAATAAACAGTTTCTGATTTTATTTAGGGTTAGAAGAGAAGAACGCTTCCTTCTGTTGCGATTTTCTGAGTCATAGAATTGGAAAATTGTTGTATATCCCACAGGGAAGCAACTGCCTGAACCTTCTTATGAAAATCAGCAAGGCAGACAATGTCAGGAGGAAGTAAGAAGCAAATGCCAGAATTGGGTAATAACAGCTATTAGGACAGGTCCATATAAGGCCAGTAAGATGTTTCTGTGCCATGGAAGTTTTAACTTTATCTTTGGCTGTGATATTTCTTGTTAGCAATTACAAACTGCTTTTTAGTTTACAAGTGTTTGTAAAAAAAAAAAAAAAAAATGTTCATTTTTGCCCCCATCCCTTCCCAGAGTTCTGCCTGGATTAGGGTGTTCATCATTCCCCTAATATAGACTTGAATGCTTGAATAAAGTCAGGTCTATTTTTTTTTCTTTTTTCTTTTTTTTTTCCCCGAGATGGGGTCTTGCTCTGTTGCCAAGGCTGGAGTGCCGTGTGGTGTGATCTTGGCTCATTGCAACCTCCGCTTCCTGGGTTCAAGCAGTTCTCCTGCCTCAGCCTCCTGAGTTGCTGGAATTACAGGCGCCCACCACCACACCCGGCTAATTTCATATTTTTAGTAGAGATGGGGTTTCACCATGTTGGCCCGGCTGGTTTCGAACTCCTGATCTCAGGTATCTACCCACCTCAGCCTCCCAAAGTGCTGGGATTACAGGCGTGAGCCACTGTGCCCGGCCAGGTCTGTTTTCGTATTTGCTAAGTGGTTTTTGGCATGGCAGGTAGTAAAGCAAGAAGAGATTTTTCATCTTCTGGATTTGATCTGTGATATGGCTGTGACACGAATGTCTCCAGTGACTTTGCTGTTTCTTAACCTTCACTTCCCCACCCACACTAACTTCTCTTGGAGTACCATATTCTGTTAAAGTCAACAAACTCTCCAAATGTACAAAGGCCAATATTAGTCCAAGGATCATAGGTTTCATAGATATGGTTAAATTTGTTCATAATCACATTTGTTGATGTTGCTCAGAATCTTTAACCTGTTCATTTTTTAAGTTAACAGTTGGGATGCTTTTTGCCACAAGTAATAGAAGATCTAGCTTTGCCTAGTAAAGAACTTATCTGTGGTTCTCTTTCCACAGATAAGTCCTTCCAGCAGGGAAGGCCAGCATATCTCTTATGAGTCTCATTGGCTCATCCAGTCCCTCTGGCTAGGAATGCCATGTGCCAGTTGGCTTATGCTTGTATTCCTAAGCAGGCATTAGCAAGGGGGATGGCATTGCCCTTGGAGGAATATGACCCACCCTTTGATGTGTGTGTGCAACAGAGGTGGGTGGGTGGGAGACATCTTTTTTTAAAAATTTGTTTTATTTTTTAAATTTTTCTTTAAGTTATTGGGGTACAGATGGTATTTGGTTGCATGAGTAAATTCTTTAGTGGTGATTTGTGAGATTTTGGTGCACCCATCACCTGAGCAGTATATATTGCATCATATTTGTAGTCTTTTATCCCTCACCCCTCTCCCACTCTTCCCCCTCAAGTCCCCATAGTCCACTGTATCATTCTTATGCCTTTGCGTCCTCATAGCTTAGCTCCCACATATCAGTGATTAGAACATACTGTGTTGGTTTTCCATTCCTGAGTTACTTCACTTAGAATAATAGTCTCCACTCTTATCCAAGTCACTGCAAATGCTGTTAATTCATTCCTTTTTATGGCTGCATAGTATTCCATTGTGTGTGTGTGTGTGTGTGTGTGTATATATATATGTATACACCACAGTTTCTTTATCCATACATTGAGTGATGGGCATTTGGATTGGTTCCACGATTTTGCAATTGTGAATTGTGCTGCTATAAACATGCATGTGCAAGTATCTTTTTCGAATAATGACTTCTTTTCAGAAGAGATTGCTGGATCAAATGGTAGTTCTACTTTTAGTTCTTTAAGGAATATCTACACTGTTTTCCATAGCAGCTGTGCTAGTTTACATTCCCACCAGCAGTGTAGAAGTGTTCCCTGTTCACCCTTTTCAACAAATTGTGCTGGGATAATTGGCCAGCCACATGTAGGAGAATGAAACTGGATTCTCATCTCTCAACCTTATATAAAAATCAACTCAAGATGGATTAAGGACTTAAACCTAAGACCTGAAACTATAAAAATTCTAGAAGATAACATTGGAAAAACCCTTCTAGACATTGGCTTAGGCAAGGATTTAATGACTAAGAACCCAAAAGCAAATGCAATAAAAACAAAGATAAATAGATGGGACCTAATTAAATTGAAGAGCTTTTGCACAGGAAAAGGAACAGTCAGCAGAGTAAACAGACAACCCACACAGTGGGAGAAAATCTTCCTAATCAATACATCTGAAAAAGGACTAATATCCAGAATCCACAATGAACTCAAACAAATAAGTAAGAAAAAACAAATAGTCCCATCAAAAAGTGGGCTAAGGATATGAATAGACAGTTCTCAAAAGAAGATATACAAATGGCCAGCAAACATGAAAAAATGCTCAGCATCCCTAATGATCAGGGAAATGCAAATCAGAACCACAATGTGATACCACCTCACTCCTGCAAGAATGGCCATCATCAGAAAATCAAAAAGCAGTAGATAGATTTTAGTGTGCATGTGGTGAACAGGGAACACTTTTTTTTTCTTTTTTTTTTTGGAGACAGTTTTGCTCTTGTCACCCAGGCTGGAGTGCATTGGCGCAATCTCAGCTCATTGCAACCTCTGCCTCCCAGGTTCAAGTGATTCTTCTGCCTAAGCTTCCCTAGTAGCTGGGATTACAGACGTGTGCCACCACGTCCTGCTAATTTTTGTATTTTTAGTAGAGATGGGGTTTCATCATGTTGGCCAGGCTGGTCTTGAACTCCTGACCTCAGGTGATCCCACCCGCCTCGGCCTCCCAAAGTGCTGGGATTACAGGCCTGAACCACCGTGCTGGGCTGGGAGACATCTTCTAAGTACTTGGATAGTGTGGGGGGACAGGGTAGACACCTACACATAAATGGATGTTGTTAGAAGAGAGAAAGGGGGACATGGATACTCAGTGAACACACAGAAATGGCCACTATTGTGGTGATGTTGGTAATTAAACACCAACAGCCTTAATTATGCAAGAATTCTTGCAAATAATAGGGTTAGCCATATATTTAGACAATTTGGAGTAAAGAAAGCTTTAAAAATTACTTATACATATTGGTAAATTTAACATGAAGAGGGATCTAATAAAATATATGATATTGATATGCAGAAAAAGTCTAAGTATGATATTCCATGCTTATAGGAAATTTAATTTTGCGGGGAGAGTAGGCTGGAAGTTCGGAGTGATTGTTTCCTGTTACAGGCCAAAAAATTTGTTTGGTTACTTAGTGGTAGCATTTTGAGAGGAAAGTTTACAGAAAACTAGAGTTATTTTGTGATTATGCTTGAATTGTCTTTATTGTTTCCAAGGCATCTTTTTTTTTTCCTTCTAGTTATCAAGATGTTAGGTTCCGTGCCCTTGTGGGCCTTCCCTCTGCCCAAAAAAAGCATGGATGAGCAGAGTCATATCATTAAAATGGCAGTCTTTGTTAGTTTTTCTAGAGAAGATGGTCTCTTTGGTAGGCTGGGTGTATCTTCGGCAAATGAGTTATTTATACATATAAACTATTAAGTTGGCAAGTATTTCTTTTTTTTCTTTTTCTTTTTTTTTTTTTTTTTGAGATGGAGTTTCACTCTTGTCGCCCAGGCTGGAGTGCAGTGGTGCGATCTCAGCTCACTGCAACTTCCACCTCCTGGGTTCAAGCGATTCTCCAGCCTCAGCCTCCCAAGTGGCTGGGATTATAGGCGCCCACCACTACGCCCAGCTATTTTTTTTTTGTATTTTTAGTAGAGATGGGGTTTCACCACGTCGGCCAGGTTAGTCTCGAACTCCTGACCTCAGGTGATCCACCCACCTCAGCCTCCCAAAGTGCTGGGATTACAGGCGTGAGCCACCATGCTTGGCCTAAGTTCGTAAGTATTTCTGTGTAAAACTGCAATTTCAGCTACATAGGTACTTTGTGAATGAATCATAGTAGAAGTTATTTAAAAATTCCTTTAAGTAAAAATTATAAACATGAACTAGAGCTATATATATCAGTGTGAATGAATCTTAAAAATATAAGGTTAGACCTCGAAAGCAAGTTGTATAAGAATATGTATAGTCTGCTGTTATTTATATAAATTTTAGAAACCTACAGAACCACTCGTACAATGCTGGTAGAGTATAAATTGGTATCCTACCTCTACATGAGAGAGTGACAGCATTTATTAAAATTAACCTAACAATTCAACTTCTAGGAATTATTTTATAGATGTACTCGTGTATGAAATAATGGGTTATTCGCTGCCATATTGTTGTAAATATTAATACAAAACTTTCGAAGTAACCTTTCTAATAGTAATAGTTATGGTTTATCCATATAGTGAAATACCTTGCAAATATTAAGGAAGAAAAAGGGAGGAACTTTGTATATTTTAGAGAACAATTTCCAAGGTGTATTTTTAAGAGGAAAAAGTAGAACAGTGTGTTCAATATGCCTACCACTTATGCATAAAAGGCAGGGGCAAATCTGTATCTTAAGTGTGACTGCTTTTATATATAGAGTATGTCTCTTTAAAGATACACACAAGACTGGTTACATTAGTTGCTCAGTATAGGGGACTAGGTAAAGGAGGACATTGTGTTGCACCATAGATGCTTTTGTACTTTTGAATTGTGTGTATAGTGCAGGTATTGTGTTATCAAAATATATGCAATGACATTTGTAAAAATAAATATGAAAAATAATGTTACTATATTTTTTATGGATTCATACCCATGTAAAAATATTTAAACGTGGGAAACACAAACACCAAATTCAGGATAGTGGTTACTTCTGAGGACAGATGAAGGATAAGGGAATCTGGGAGGAGTCATGCAGGGCTTGAGTTATATTTGTAATGTTTTATTGCTTAAGCTGATGGTGGCTCATGGGTATTTGGAATGCCCTTGGTGTGCTTGAAATGTTTGTTTGCTTTCTTAAATTACGATCTATAGCTTTTAAAGCCCACCCTTCCCCAGGATTAAGCTATTTCCTTAACACGTTTTTATTCTTTCAATTTTAAAGTGGGAATGAAATGGTTAGGTGTCTAGAATATCTTTAGTAGATATTTCTATCTTTGCTGCTTCTCTGTCCTATTAAAATCCTCTGTTTCAAAGTATGATCTTGTTTCCCTTCAGGATTATATATCTAATTAGAAGAACATTTGTTACAATGTTATGCAGTTAGACAAAGTTCCCTTTAGATAGCAATAGCATGGTTGTTAGCTAATATTTAGTTGACTAATCTGCTATTCTTGTGAGGGGGACATTGTGAATGCTGGTAATATTTGCTCTGAGTAATGTGCAAGTCTTCCGTGGCCAAAATATCTGTCTTCCGTTTCATTTAAAAGCAAAACCTTAGCACTATTCTAAAAACTGACAGTCTGAAGAATAAAGTTTGAATTTTGAAAAAGGGGGGAATCCCTTAATAGTGCATATGCCTGACAGAGTCCATTTACTACATTCATTGATTGACTATGGAACAGCATTTAGTTTGGCTACAACTGAGTTTACTCACTGGGGAGAATATTTAGCCTGGTTTTGAGAAAACAGTTTAGTTTCTGATACCATGCCAAGCCCTTTGTCCCTCTCACTGCACAGTGATGGTGGGGAGAGTGGATAGGTCAAAAGACTTGGGAGTCAGAAGACCTGTCCCAACTTGATCACAATAGCTTTACTTCCACAACTTACAGAATATCTTAGAGCCTCAGTTTCTTTATCTGTAAAAGACAATACCTCCATCATAGGTTTATGCTCAAATGTGATAATGTGAGTGTCTCCTAAGCTATTAGATGCCATATTTTAAAAAGTATTATGCTACTGAAGGCCGGGTGTGGTGGCTCACGCCTGTAATCCCAGCACTTTTGGGAGGCTAAGGCGGGCAGATCACGAGCTCAAGATATTGAGACCATCCTGGCCAACATGGTGAAACCCCATCTCTACTAAAAATACAAAAATCAGCTGGGTGTGGTGGCATGCGCCTGTTGTCCCAGCTACTCGGGAGGCTGAGGCAGGAGAATTGCTTGAACCCCGGAGGCAGAGGTTGCAGTGAGCCGAGATTGTGCCACTGCACTCCAGCCTGGCGACAGAGCGAGGCTCCATCTCAACAACAACAAAAAAAAAAAAAAAAAAGAAAAAGAAAGAGTTGACTCCTGATAGACTATGAAGGCTGGGATACAAATTCAAAAAGCGGAAAACCACACGAGCTGGAACATTATAGGCTGGGAGCAAAAAGCCCTATCCTGCTAAATAACTCCCACTGCTGTCACTGTGTGAGGGTATAAGGAGCAGTTGATACTCATAAGTTAACATTTGTTTGGTTCCCAGTCTTCATGTACATGTGTTCCATTTAAGAAGTCATGATCATGTGTAGTACAATTAGAAAACCTGTTTTCAAAAAATATTACTTTTGTTAACTTGTTAATTTTAATGGTGAATATCATAGTTTAGAAAATCCACCCTCCTTTTCTTGTCAGGGACTGAGTGTGTGGTCCTGCTCCTGTTATGTATGGAGGCAAAGGGAAAGGGCTCCGGCCCCCTCAAAATCATGTCTTTGGTGCCAGCCGGTTCTGTTCTCAGTCACCTGGATACTGAACTTCCCTGAGCAGGGCAGAACTGAGATCCAGTGGGCTTCTCCCCAGGATACTTACGCTTTTTCATTTGATTTCAGGTCTCCTCTTTCGCTTCCTATTGCAACCAATGAAGGCCATTCCTACCATAAGTAAATAAAAAAGAAAATCTATCTTTAATAAATAACAATTGTATATATTTATGGGGCACAATGTGATGTTTTGATACATGTATACATTCTGCACTGATCAAATCAGGCCAAGTAGTATATCCATCTCCTCAAATATTTATCATTTCTTTGTGGTGAGAACATTTAAAGTTCCCTTTTTTAACTCTTTTGAAAAATTAATATATTTACTGTAATCATGATGCTATGCAATACAACACCAGGATCCTGTTCCTCCTGACTGTAATTTTATGTAGCCATTGACCAATATCTTCCTTTTCCCCTCCAGCCCCACTTACCCCAGCTACTGGTAATCACCATTCTACTCTCTACTTCTGTGAGTTTGACTTTTTTAGATTCCAAATATAAGTGAGTCTCAGACACCTCTGACATACTGATTTCAATTCCTTTGGATATATACTCAGTAATGGGATTGCTGGATCATATAGTAATTCTATTTTTAGTTTTGTGAGGAACCTCTACACTGTTTTACAAAATGGCTGTATTTATAGTTTCACCAGCAGTGTATAAGTGTTCCATTTCTCTGTGTCCTTGCTAACACTTATCTTTCACCTTTTTGATAATAGCCAGTCTAACAGGTGTGAGGTGATACCTTATTGTGGCTTTAATTTGCATTTCTCTTATGATTAGAGATGTTCAGCATTCTTTCATCTATCTGTTGGCCATTTGTTTGTCTTTTTTTTATTTTTATTTTTGAGACAGTGTCTCACTCTGTTGCCCAGGCTGGAGTGCAGTGGCGTGATCATGGCTCACTGCAGCCTTGACCTCCTGGGCTCAAGCGATCCTCCCACCTCTGCCTCCCAAGTAGCTGGGACTACAGGCATACATCACCACGCCTGGCTAATTTATGTATGTTTTATAGAGACAAGGTCTCACTGTGTTGCTTAGACTGGTCTTGTATTCCTGGGCTCAAGTGATCCACCCGCGTCGGCCTCCCAAAGTGCTGAGATTACAGGCATGAGCCACCATGCCTGGCCGGATATTAGCTATATATCTGATGCATGATTTGTAAATACGTTTTCTCAGTCTTTGGGTTGTCTCTTCACTCTATTTGTTTTTGCTTGTTTGTTTGTTTTTTTTGAGATGCAGTCTCCCTCTGTCACCCAGGCTGGAGTGCAATGGCGTGATCTTGGCTCACTGCAGCGTCCGCCTCCCGGGTTCAAGCGATTCTCTTGCCTCAGCCTCATGAGTAGCTGGGACTACAGGTGTGCACCACTACGCTCAGCTAATTTTGTATTTTTAGTAGAGATAGGGCTTCACCATGTTGGTCAGGCTGGTCTCGAACTCCTGACTTTGTGATCCGCCTGCCTCGGCCTGCCAAAGTGTTGGGATTACGCGTCTGGCCTGTTTGTTTGTTTTTTGCTGTTCAGAAGCTTTTTAGTTTGATGTCATCCCATTTGTTTATTATTGCTTTTGTTGCCTGTGCATTAGGGGGTCATATACAAGAAATGATTGCCCAAACCTGTGTCATGGAGCTTCTCGCCTAAGTTTTCTTCTAGTAGATTTGTAATTTCAGGTCCTAAATTTAATCCATTTTAAGTTGATACTTGTTAAGGGGTGAGATAAGGGTCCATTTCCATTCTTCTGTATGTGGCTATCCAGTTTTCCAAATGACATTATTGAAGAGACTGTCCTTTCCACATTGTGTAGTCTTGGCACCTTTGTCAAAAATCCATTGATTATAGATATATGCATTTATTCTGGGCTATCCATCCTATTCCATTGGTGGACATGTCTGTTTTTATGTCAGTGCCGTGCTGTTTTAATTACTATAGGTTTGTAATATATTTTCAAACATGGTAGTGTGATGCCTCCAGCTTTGTTCTCTTTGGACCTAAAGTCTATTTTGTCTGAAATAAATATAGCTATCTCTGTTCTCTTTTTGTTTGCATTTGTATGGAATATCTTTTTCAGTCCCTTCATTTTCAGTCTATGAGTGTCCTTTATGGTGAAGTGAGTCTCTTTATAGGCAGCGCAGAGTTGGGTCTTGTTTTTTATCCATTTAGCCACTCTATGCCTATTGTTTGGAGAATTTAATCTGTTTACATTGGAAGTAATTATTGATAGGTAAGGACTTAGTAGTGCCATTTTGTTAATTGTTTTCTAGTGTTTCTGTAGAACCTTTGTCCCTTTCTCTATTACTTTCCCCCTTTGTGGCTCGATTGCTTTCTGTAGTGGTCCACTTTGGATTTTTTCTTTTTATCTTTTGCAAAAGCAAAGGCTTTTGCTTTGTAGTTACCCTGTGGCTTACACAAAACATCTTATAACTGGTATATAAGCTGATAACAAGTTAACTTTGATCCCATACACACATGCTACATTTTTACTCCCCCTCTTCCATGTTTTATGTTCATGATGTCATGATATACATTTAAAAAATAATTTGTATCTTTAACAAATTATTGTAGCTTTATTATTATTATTATTTTGAGATGGAGTTTCACTCTTGTTGCCGGGACTGGAGTGCAGTGGCGTGATCTTGGCTCACCCCAACCTCCACCTCCCAGGTTCAAGCTATTCTCCTGCCTCAGCCTCGTGAGTAGCTGGGATTACAGGCATGCGCCACCACGCCCGGCTAATTTTGTATTTTTAGTAGAGACGGGGTTTCTCCATGTTGGTCAAGCTGGTCTCAAACTCCCAACCTCAGGTGATATGCCCGCTTTGGCCTCCCAAAGTGCTAGGATTACAGGTGTGAGCCACCGCGCCTGGCTAGCTTTAACTATTTTTAATAGTTTTCTCTTTTAACCTTTATACTAGATATATAATTCATTTACTTACCACCATTACAGTATTAGTGTGTTTTGGGGTTGACAGTATACTTACTTTTTCCAGTGAGTTTTATACTTTTCATGTTTTCCTGTCACTCATTAGTGTCTTCTTTCTTCAGCTTGAAGAAGTTTCTTTACCATTTCTTTTTCTGTTTCTTTTTGTTTGTTTGAGACAAAGTCTCACTTTGTTGCCTAGGCCAGAGTGCAGTGGTGAGATCTTGGCTCACTGCAACCTCTGCCTGCTCTGTTCAAGTGATCCTCCCACTCAGCCTCCCAAGTAGCTAGGATTACAGGCGTGCACCACCACTCGCAGCTATTTTTTTTTTTTTTTTTTTTGTATTTTTAGTAGAGACAGGGTTTCACCATGTTGGCCAGGCCAGTTTTGAACTCCTAACCTCAAGTGCTCTGCCTGCCTCGGCCTCCCAAGGTGCTGGGATTACAGGCGTGAGCCACCATGCCTGACCACTGTTTTTCATTCTTTATCCTTTTTTCTTCCTCAGATTGTATGATTTCCAGTGGCCTGTCTTCTAATTACTAATCTTTTCTTCTGCTTGTTGTAGCCTGTGGTTGAACCCCTTTATTGAATTTTTCAGTTCAGTTATACTATTCCTCAGCTCTATGATTACTGTTTGGTACTTCTTTAGGAAATCCACTTTTCAACTGATAAACTAACTATATCCATTTCTAGGGTTGCCGTAACAATGCCACAGACTCAATGACTTACAGCAACAGAAAATTATTCTTTGCCAGTACTGGAGGTGAGAAATTTGAAATCAAAGGGCCATCAGGGCCATGTTTCTTCTAAAGGCTCTAGTGGAGAATCTGTTCCTTACCTCTTCCAGCTGCTGCTGCTTTTTTTTTTTTTTTTTTTGAGACGGAGTCTCACTCTGTCACCCAGAATAGAGTGCAGTGGCATGATCTCAGCTCACTGCAACCTCCGCCTCCTGGGTTCAAGTGATTCTCCTGCCTCAGTCTCTCAAGTAGCTGGGACTATAGGTGTGTTCCACCACTCCTGGCTAATTTTTCTATTTTTAGTAGAGATGGGGTTTCGCCATGTTGGCCAGGCTGGTCTCGAACTCCTGACCTCAGGTGATCTCCCCGCCTCGGCCTCCCAAAGTGCTGGGATTACAGGCGTGAGCCACCGTGCCCAGCCCTCTTCCACCTTCTTGTGGCTCCTGATGTTCCTTGGTTTGTGATAGCATAACTCCAGTCTCTGCCTCTGTCTTCAAATGGCTGCGCTCACTCTCTCTCTCTCTCTCTCTCTCTGTGTGTGTGTGCTCTCCTCTTCTTGTAAGGATACCAGGCATTAGATATAGGGCTCACCCTAAATCCAGTAAGATTTCATCTTCAAATCCTTCACTAGTCACGTCTGAAAAGATCCTATTTCCAAATAAGATAACAATCAGAGATTCTGGGTTGATATAGATTTTGTGGGGACGTTATTTACTTCACTACACTTGTTTTTATATTTTGTATACTTTTAGTTTTATGCTTTCTTTCTTAGTTTTTGAGTAACTTTTAAATTGGTTTGATAGAATGTATTAGTAAAATGTCTGTGGGCTGGGCGTGGTTGGTTAATGCCTGTAATCCCAGCACTTTGGGAGGCCGAGGGGGGGCGGATCACCTGCGGTCAGGAGTTCAAGACCAGCCTGACCAACATGGTGAAACCCCATCTCTACTAAACATACAAAAATTAGCCGGGCGAGGTGGTAGGTGCCTGTAATCCCAGCTACTTGGGAGGCTGAGGTAGGAGAATCGCTTGAACCCAGGAGGCGGAGGTTGCAGTGAGCTGAGATCATGCCATTGCACTCCAGCCTGGGCAACAAGAGCAAAACTCCGTCTCAAAAATAAAAAATAAATAAAATAAAATGTCTGTGGAATCCTAAGACATTGAAATTGATATGAGGCAGGTTTTCAGTACACTGGATTCATATTCTGATACAGGAAGGAGGTCATAGTAGCAGTGCCTGGCACATAGTAGGTGCTGGTACTCAAATATTTCTTGAATGAATGAATTTGTATGATTGAACGCATTTCTGGATAATTATTATTACTACAAGGGATTCAGTCTATTCTTTTCAAAACTGTATATACATTAAGAATTTCTCTGATATGTTTAACTTCCATTTATGTTTTATTAAAAGGATGTGTATTTTTACATGTCTTCTGAGGATTATCTTTTTAAAAAAATCAAATTTCACTTAACCATGTTCGGAAAAAGCATAACTTTAAGAGTCTGACCTGGGTTGAAGTTTTGGCTTTTCCACTCATTAGCTGTGTAACTTTGGGCAAGTTATTTCATCTTTCTGTGCCTCAATTTCCTGTAAAATGTTGCTAATAATGCCAAATCTTCCAGGTTGGTGAGAGTGTGTCAGTATGTTTGGGTACAAAGTGAGTATGCTGCAAATATTAACTAGTAAGTTGTATACTTTAATTATGTATTGTAAAGGAACTAGATTTATGTTGTAAAAAATTGTTTTTGTTAAAAAAAGAGCCCTTGTTTATTAAAACTCACATCAAATTAAGCTGCTTTTTTCCTCTGTGTTCTTCTGTGACCAAACAAGTGTTCCTGTAGTAGGTGAAATCACTGTCAAGGATTGGTGTTATGTGTATATATGTCTGATAGTAATCTGTTGAACATTAACCAAAGTCAGGAAATGAGTTGAACTTTGGAAGGTAGAAATCTGAGGATTGGTGGTAGTGGTGGTGGGGTGGGAGTGGTGGAGCGGGTTGGAGGGATTGAAGTATATGGGAATGGGAGCTAGATACATTAAAATGACAGCTATTATTTATTTAGCACTTATGTACCTGGATAAAGGAATGCTATTGCATCTACATGGATAGGTATCACCAATCAGAGCTGAGATAAAACTGGCTATTCAGAGATTAAAACAAATAATTCAGGGCTGATTAGATACAGATGGGGGAACAGGTCTGGGAGCAGTGGAAAATAAATAACCCTAAATAATAAAGGCTACCATTTATTTATCAATCACTTCCTATGTGCCAGGCATTGTGGAAAGTGCTTTACAAACACTATTTCACGTATCTGTTATAGTCACCCTTATGGAGTATGTGGTATTCTTATTTTACAGATGAGTAAATAGAAGGTTGTAGTTTCTTTAACTTGCCCAAGTCAAACATCTAGTAAGTACCTTCAAAGAGGAATAAAACCGAGGTCTGTGCGACTATAAAATCTATGCTTTGTATACATACTGCTTTCACATGTGCAATTGGAATTAGGGGTTCAACCCTATTCAACTCTACTTCCAAAAAAGGTGAATCTGCTAATACTACTTCCAATTGTTTTTTTCCCCTTTGGAAATTTTTTTTTTTGAGATGGAGTCTCGCTCTGTCGCCCAGGCTGGAGTGCAGTGGCATGATCTCCGCTCACTGTAACCTCCGCCTCTCGGGTTCAAGCGATTCTCCTGCCTCAGCCTCCTAAGTAGCTGGGATTACAGGTGTGTGCCAACACGCCTGGCTAATTTTTTTTGTATTTTTAGTAGAGATGGGGTTTCAGCATGTTGGCCAAACTGGTCTCGAACTCCTGACCTTGTGATCCACCCACCTCGTCCTCCAAAGTGCTGGGATTACAGGCTTGAGCCACCGCACTCGGCCTTGGAAATTTTTTTTCTAACTGATAAGAATACAAAGCAGCAAGTAAAATTCAAAAAGGATCACAGTGGAATAACTTTTCATTTTAGCATATTAACATTTTTATATGAATTTTTTTGTGTAGCTAAAAAATGTAAAATGCATATATAATTTTTTTTATGTTTATAAGAACATTTTCTATAGTTTTCCTATGAGAGTCTGTTAGGTTGGAATAACAATGTATTAAACTGTTCTCTGAAATTGGTCAGCCTTTTGTTCTTACATAATACACTGTAATGAACATATTTATGCACTTTTTTAAATCAACTTTTAAATCAAATTCTTAGAAGGAAAACTACAGATTAAAAAAAAAAAGATCCTGATCATGTAATTTGTGTGTGTGTTTATGAATTTGAATGATCTCTTGGCATGGCTGTCAGGGCACTGCCTCTATTCCTGCCACTGTGATACGATCATACTTTTGTGATTTCTTCTATTACTTCAAAAGGGAAGAAGTTATACCACCATACTTTAAAACAATTAATTTATAATTTGATGAAATGCTCAAGTATTAGAAAAAAGTTTTATGGTATATCTTGATCGGTTATGGATTTTGTTCTGCTTATTATGCCTTCTTTTGGGTGGTTGGGGAGCTTCTGTTATTTACAGGTGGATTAATATTCTGCTCCGTATTACTCATGAGTTAAATTATACTCAATTCCCTATTCCGTAGTTACCCCTTCCTTCCTATTTTTGCTAATTTCCTCCTCATTTTTTGTTGTGTGTTCTATAAAATTTCCCGTCACATTATTATTGCTACTACCTACTGTTTTCTAAATGATTTTAATTGTATTGTAAAATTCTTCTTGCTCTGCTCTAATTTCATACCTCCTATATGTTCTTATCACTCTGAAAATAGTAAATTTTGCTAATACAATCATGCATTTCATGGATGAGTTTAATGTCTATTCATTTTTTTGTTTTATTCTTTTGTATTATAAGACTTTTTGCTTTTTCTCACTTTACTGTTATTTTTGTCATCATTACAGGCCGGGAAGGTCCCATAGCCCAGGTTGCTTTTGGTCAATACTGTTTTCCCCAGCAGCATTAACTGGCATGTAGGAGATGCTCAGTACATAAGCCAAAATAATGAATTTGAGAGAATGCTTTGAATTCCTATTCCAGTTCCTTATTAAATGACAGGATATATGTCCAGAGTTTTGGATAAGCTCCAGTCATTTCTTAAAGTTAATTGGGGTTGAAGTTCAGTTGAGCAGGGTATCATAGGAGTTTGGTTGGTTTGTGATGGTTTGGGAGTTCAGGCCCAAATTGGATTCTGTCTTAGTATTCTTTCCAAGTCTTGAGTCCACCAGTATTATCCAGTATTGTGGCTATTTCCCAGTCCTGTTTCAGCTGAGCAGCTGGCAAGAGAAAGTCTGTGCCAAGCCAGAGCTTGGAGATTCTTGGAGGATGTGTTTAGCACCATGCTTAGGTTTCAACATACTTGTTCTAAGAAAAAAGATACTTCCTGAAGCAAGCTTTAACAGTCAAGTTGGCTGCTCTTAATCACATCTAATTAGTACTGGAGATTGGAGAAAGCCTTATTAGAAATTAGAATGTGCTTCATTTCCACAGTTGATTTCAGCTGTGATTATAGGGTTGCCTTCCTTCTTTCTCTTATACATTTCATACTACACCCCCATCCTCCTAATATAGTTATATCGTACTTTTAATAAAACCTATATTTGGTTTTTTCATAATTGTGGCTGTGTAAATACTATTTGCTAAGTCAGTATCTATGACTATGTTTTATTTCTTACAGAACTTTAATTTTACTGGCATTCATGAATTATCTCATTTTTTTTCATTTGTTTAATTTTTTTACCTAAAGCTTAATTTCTTACATCTTCCAGTGCCTTTGTAAAATCCCTCAGAAATAACTATCTTGGATTCTCTGTCACATTCCTGTCTGGATTTGTTGCCTTCTAGGCCTTCTCCATATGTTACTGTGACTTTGCTTCACCATTTTGAGATTCTCTTAGTTTTTCTCCTATATTGGATCCCTTCTTTGCTGGATTCCATGCCATCTTTCTTGGGTTTCTTCCTGATTTTGATGGAATATATATTCTCCAGTAGGTTCCTGAGAAAGGGTGCACAAAGGTTAAATTTTTGGAGACTTAGCCTCATGACTGTCTAAATTCTACTGGTGATCATATCCCCAAAAGACCAAATCCCTAATGCCATAATCCCAAATGTTGAAATACTGAAAGATCAAAATCTCTAAAAATCAGAATCCCTAAATTCTAAAAATCTCACACATCTGAAATCCTGAAAATCAGAATCATGAAAGATTAAAATCCCAAATGTTGAAATGCTGAAAGCCAACACCTGGGGTAGAAATTAGTGCACATTCGGTTGTATGAAAGATAGTTGCATCATTTTACTTGCATCATATTAGGTGGAACCGATTGCCTTTTTATTGTATTTATTTGGAAATTAAGTATGGTTTAAGGAGATGGTTTATGGGTGCCAAATTGACGAGGGGTGGATTCATGGATTTAATTTTAGGTGTCAACTTGACTGGATTAAGAAATACCTAGAAACTTGTTAAAGCATTATTTTGGGTTTGTCTGTGAGGAGATTAGTATGTGAGTCTGAGTGGACTAGGTGGGGAAGATCTGCCCTCAATAGCGGTGGCCACCATTAAATCTGCTGGGGGCCCAGAGAGAACAAATTGTTGCCTTTCTGAGAGCTGGAACGGACTTTTCTTCTGCTGAATTGAACATCAGAACTCCAGGCTTGTTGGCATTTGGACTCTAGGACATACACCAGCAGCCCCCTGGGTCCTGGGCTTTCAGCCTCAGACTGAGACCTGGTTTGGCTTGGTTCTGAGGTCTTTGGACTGAGCCAAGCTACCAGCATGCCAGGGTCTCCAGCTTGAAAATGACCTGTCCTGGAACTTATCAGCCAGTATAATCGCATGAGCCAATTCCCCTAATAAATCGTCTCTCATATATCTATGTATATATATATCTTATTGGTTATGTCTCTCAAGAATGCTGTCTGTCGAGAATTATGTCTGTCGAGAATGCTGACTAATACGGATTTGGTATTGAGAAAGCCAAATATCATTCCTTCTTACTGTATTCCTTACAACACAGTGGAAGAGACCTGTGAAATTGTTCCCTTGCAAAAAGGCTGTGATAAATTAAGTATACCAGGCTACTTAATGGTGAAAGAGAAAAGTTTAAAAGCTAATTATTATTGGTGTTGTGAAGACAGAAAATCACTTAATTGCAATGGCCAAGCAATAACCAGATTTCTAAATGGTCAGCATATACTTACAAAATATTTAGACCACAACCGCTCTAGTCTAAACACAAGCGAATGTTTTGAAGATCATAGAAGTGAATATGCAGGTGAAAAATATAAGAAAGCTCCCCTGCCAAATTATTCAATCAGGTATGACTTCTGCCCTTTCACACATAGTGCCAATTTGCTATGCTATGTATTTTATCTTTGCATCATTTCTAATACTGCAGGTATAAATTCTGTAAAGGCTTTTAGAGAATTCTAATTCATTTTATGCACTTTTTTGCATATTTGACTCCATGAAAGTGCATTATCACAATGTGACGTAATGTGTAAGCATTGTGCATGTACATAAAAATGTTGAAACTTGCTCAGTAAGTGAAGAGATGTCCGTTTTGTTCATCTGTATTTGTGAAAGATAAAATTTCTCAAGATCTTGGCTCTTTGGGTGACTCTATTGCAGTTTTTGTGCAAACGGTAGTGACCCATTGCAGTTTTTGATTGATCTTGTCCGAAGATTCAGGTTGTCTGGTATTTCAGATGACCGCAGTTATGAATCTGGGTGCACCTGATTACCAACCATAGTGATATGTGTTTATCCATTTTGCTTTTTAATCTATTTCTTCATGAATACATTTTCTCTGTTCCTATTATACCCATGCAATGGTTGTTAGTATACCTGAGTATTTATGCTTGCAAAAATATGTTATTAGTGCCTATTTTATTGTGTAAAGGGGCCTATGAACTGTTCCGTTGTGTTTTTATGTTTCTCAAATAAATCTTTTAAAAATGGAAATAAGTGTCTTTTAGAGAACTTTTTACAAATTATTTTTCCAAAATT
This sequence comes from Pan troglodytes, assembly GCF_028858775.2. Lineage (NCBI taxonomy): Eukaryota > Metazoa > Chordata > Mammalia > Primates > Hominidae > Pan > Pan troglodytes. Next base: position 72,029,165 of record NC_072402.2, read on the forward strand.
CAATTTTTTGGATTTTGTTCTTTTGGGATTGTGATTTTTGGAATTTTAGATTTTAGGGATTTTGATCTTTTGGGATTTCAACATTTGGGATTATGGCATTTGGGATTGTGTCTTTTGGGATTATGTCCTAAACCCAAATTCTGTCACCACCGACTGTCTAGTGATAGCATTTAAAATGGAAAGATAAAATGACTTGATTTTTTTTTTCCCTTTCTTTTTAACTGCATTTAAAAAAATAGAGGCTGGGCATGGTGGCTCACACCTATAATCCTAGCACTTTGGGAAGTTGAGGCTGGTGGATTGCTTGAACTGAGGAGTTCGAGACCATCCTGGTCAATATGGTAAAACATCATTTCTACAGAAAAATACAAAAAAATTATCTGGGTGTGGTGGGGCCTGCCTGTAGTCCCAGCTACTTGGGAGGCTGAGATGGGAGGATCACCTGATCACCTGAGCCTGGGGAGGTTAACGCTGCAGTGAGCTCTGATTGTGACACGGCACTCCACCCTGGGTGATAGAGTGACACCCTGTCTCAAAAAAAAAAAAAAAAAATTAAAAAACAGGAAAAAAAATTTAAAACACAGAGAAACCAAGAAAACTAGAAACTACATGCACATGAACCAGAATTTCAAAGGTATAAGAGGTTATGGATGGGGAAATGTATCTATGACATGAGAGAGTCTTTTGGGATGATGGAACTGTTCTGTATCTGACTATATAATGCTGGTTACACCAATTTCTATATGTTTTAATATCCATATAAATGATACTAAAAGAAAAATTTCAGTCTGTATGTATGATAGGTTAAAAGGTGAAAAATTAAAAGAATTAAAAAATACAAAAAGGTATACAGCAAAAAAGTCTCCTTCCCCTCTTCCTTTAGTCTTCTAGCTTTCTCTTCTGGAAGAAACCACTGTTACCAATTTCTTATGTATTCTCCTATGTAATCACTCTTAAACATCTGAACATTTGGGATGAATCTGGCAAAAGAGAAAAGAACTTATATTTGCTTAGCTATTTTCTGAGGATGCTAGATGACTACTCTTATAATATGTCTAAATATATTATTATTTTTATTTTGTTGAGACAGTCTGAATCATCACCCCAGACTGGAGTGCAGTGGTGCAATCTGGGCTCACTGCAACCTCTGCCTCCCAGGTTCAAGTGATTCTCCTGCTTCACCTCCCAAGTAGCTGGGATTACAGGCATGTGCCACCACTGCACCCAGCTAATTTTTGTATTTTTTTGTTTGTTTGTTTGAGACAGAGTTTTGCTCTTGTTGCCCAAGCTGGAGTGCAGTGGTGTGATCTCGGCTCACTGCAACCTCCGCCTCCTGGGTTCAAGCGATTCTCCTGCCTCAGCCTCCCGAGTAGCTGGGATTACAGCTGTGTACCAGCACGCCTCGCCAATTTTTTGTATTTTTAGTAGAAACGGGGTTTCACCATGTTAGCCGGGCTGGTCTCGAACTCCTGATCTCAGGTGATCTGCCCGCCTCGGCCTCCCGAAGTGCTGGGATTACAGGCATGAGCCACCGCTCCCGGCCATTAATTTTTGTATTTTTTAGTAGAGATGGGGTTTTGCCATGTTGGCCAGACTGGTTTCGAACTCCTGACCTCAAGTGATCTACTCGCCTCGGCCTCCCAAAGTGCTGGGATTACAGGCATGAGCCACTGCACTGGGCCAGAATATGTGTAAATATATTATTAATCATACTTAGTACTAATTTATTAAATTACTTCTTTTACAGTTGGCAAACATGAATTGACTGGGCATAAAGTAGCTGTGAAGATACTCAATCGACAGAAGATTCGGAGCCTTGATGTGGTAGGAAAAATCCGCAGAGAAATTCAGAACCTCAAGCTTTTCAGGCATCCTCATATAATTAAACTGTAAGCTCTGTTTATATTAAATATAGTCCAGTCATCTTTTCATCTTTTTTGTTAACCTACTTAATGTGACAAGTGAGAAAAATGACTGACACTTCTTTTTGTTTCCTAAGGGTTTTGAAAAGTTTCTTCCTAGGCTGTGTGCGGTGGCTCACACCTGTAATTCCAGTACTTTGGGAGGCTGAGGCAGGCAGATCACCTGAGGTCAGGAGTTCGAGACCAGCCTGGCCAACATGGTGAAACCCTGTCTCCAGTAAAAATACAAAAATTAGCTGGGCATGGTGGTGGGCGCCTGTAATACCAGCTACTCGGGAGGCTAAGGCAGGAGAATGGCTTGAACCTGGGAGGCGGAGGTTGCAGTGAGCTGAGATCGTGCCATTGCACTCCAGCTTGGGCAACAAAAGCGAAACTCTGTCCCAAAAAAAAATAAAAGTTTCTTCCCATTCATGTATTTTTCTAACCCCATTGATGGTCATTTAAGCCTGTGTTCATGTTTTGCCCTTGTGCTTATCAGCTGTTATCTTCTCATTCTTTCCTGTCTCCTGGAAAGATGCCCTTCTGGTAATGTTTGGTGCCCCATTGCTGTAAAACCAACAGTGATCTGCTAGTAAAAACTCTTGACCTCCAAATGCCCACATGATGTCAGTTAGCCTCACTAGTGAGAATGCGGTAGTAGAAAGGGTTTTTCCCCATCCTGCTTATACCTGAACATATAGATAACAAAATTTCAGGAATCTAAGATTTCAAAAGGGCAGTAATCTTACTGTTGTTTTACAGTTGCCAGTTATAGAGTCTACAAATAACTATTTCCTGCTCAGCTTCTGCTTTGTTATGCAGGCAATAACTTACAGATGCTTAGGTTTTTCTCCTGAACTGGCTGACTCAAACTTGTTTCACTCTTACCTCTTCTCATTTGTTGAGTGCTAGGTTTTAAATACCATCCATATGCTGACCACCCCTAAATGTACATCTCTTGCTTTAAGATCTCTTCTTACACCAGACTTATTTGCTCACTGCTGACTTTACATTTCCATTTGGATGTTCACAAGACATTTAAATCTCAACCCGGCCCAAAATGAACTCTTTATTACTCTCCCAAACCTGCTCTTCCCACAGTTTTCACCATCTTGGCTAACAGCCAATGACCCAGGGCTAAAACTTAGGAACCATTTTTAACTTCCCTGTTTCTTTCACTTTCTACCATGCATTTCATTTCTTCCTTCACAATCAAGCTAGGATTTGATTGCTTCTCAGTTCCTTTATTGCTGTCAACCTGGTCTCAGCCACCATCTGTCTCATGAAATCCTGAAGTAACCTCCTGTGGCTACCTTTACTGTTGACAGTTAATTCTTCACATTGCTGCCATAGTTTTACTTTTAATATGCCAGATCACATGACTGCTTAAAACGTACGATAGCTTTTCATCTTCCTTGGAGTAAAAGCCAAAGCCTTATCATGGCTTGTAAAATTCTGTGTCTTCTGGCCTGCAGTTAACACCTTTGACTCTACATCCTATTTCTCTCTAATATTCCTCGAACATGCCAAGCAGGCTTCTACTTGGGGACCTTTGCAGTTGCTATTCCCTCTCCCAGTTTCACTTTCCTCCTAGATAATTACATAATTTGTTCCCATTCTTCTTTTAGGCTCAGCTCAAATGTTATTTTATTAGAGGCTTTCCTTTAGCACTCTGTATACAAAGATTCCCCTTCATTTGCTTTATTTTTCTTCATAGCATGTTCCACCACCTGAGATATTGCTTATTTATTTAGTGTCTGTTTCCTGGTTCCTGGAACATGAACTCCACGAGAGCAGAGAATTTTTGTTTCCTGCAGTTTTCCTAGCTCCTAGCCTAGTACCTGGTATACTATAGGTGCTTAGTAAATATTTATTGAATGAATGAATATATGTGTTTTAATATTTGTAGACAATGTTTTCTCTCACCAGGTACCAGGTCATCAGTACACCATCTGATATTTTCATGGTGATGGAATATGTCTCAGGAGGAGAGCTATTTGATTATATCTGTAAGAATGGAAGGGTAAGCTGTTCTGCTTTAATTCTGTATGTATTTTGTAACTCCCCTTTATCCTTTACTAGCATCAAAATGTCAGCAACCAATTTTAAGAGGTCTATTTAATAACCAGTTCCCTTAGTCATATATTTGTTTAGAATCATAAACTATGTAGAACTAGAAAGGATCTTAAAGATTATCTCCTTAGCCTGTTTATACAGATGTGGATACTGAGCCTCATGGCTTATATGATTGCTCACAGTAACGTGATTTATTAATGACGGAATTGGCTTGAGCCCCCAGAACTCATAATCCTCAGACTTATGCTTCCAGGGTATACAAATACTTTGAATATGTATCTTAATGTAATTAATCGTTACAAAATATATTATTATTACTTAAAGATCTAGGCCTTGCTAGTCAATTCTAGCCACATTTAAATTGCATTCATTTTTTGGTTTCAGAAATCTGATGTACCTGGAGTAGTAAAAACAGGCTCCACGAAGGAGGTAGGAATTAGATATAAAGAATTTACAGCTGGAAGGAACTTTGTAGGACATTTTGAACACTACCTTAAGTTACAGATACAAAAACTCAACACTGCCCTCTGCCCATACTTTTTCTCATACCCAGGTTATGTGGTATGCAAAAGCCCCTTTGTGGGAGAGCTGTAGCTAGCCCTGAAAAGAAAGCTTTTCTCTCAATCTTAAGTTATTTACATTACTCATTCATTTGTTCTATATAGCATGTCTATTTACTTTTATCAAAATCAAACTTATTAACCAAGTTAATTTTGATTTTACTATTGCTTAACATGATTCATTTCTATTTCAGGTACTCCCCTTTACTCCTGCTTCTCCTTACCAAAAAAAAAAAAAAAAAAAAAAAAAAAAAGTTCTGCCTGGAGAAATGAGAAACAGGCACAATTGATATATATTTTTCTTATCTTTTCTGTTGTTGTTTATTTCTTGGTTTTACCTTGTGGGTATTTCTTCAGTTTTACCAGTTGAATATTAAAATTTCAGCACCCGTATTTTCTATTTCAAAAGTTTCTTATTTTCTGAAATTTTCATTTTTTTAGTCTTCTGTTATTTGCCTCACAGATATAATAACCTAGTCTGAGGATGGCATTTTAAAAAAAGTCTTCCTCTGTTCCGTCTTGTTCTGTACCTTCTGTGCTCTCTGCATTCATTTTATTCATTTTTGTCTTTGATGCATGGCCCTTCAGATATTTGGTGATTCTTGGCTGTCCACTAAATATTTAAGAATAGGGTATTAAATGCCAGGCTCATGTGGGTAGGACTTACTGATTGCTGGGTTTTCTCATAGCTTGAATAGGTAGGGACTTGTCTGTTTTATTACTGTATACCAAATGCTAATAATAACAAATATGTTTTCTTGGATCAGATATTTGCTCCAGAAGAAACCTTCCCATTTCCTTGAAGGCCTTAGCTTAGCTGCCAGTGCTCCAGGAGCTGAGTGGGGAAAAGAGATGCAAGTCTCACTAGTTAGTATGTTGACTTTGTCTTAGCCCCCATATTTTCCTTAGGATGCCTTATCCCTGCCTTGGTGTCCTTGAGAGCAGAGCTGGTTCAGCCTTACTAGAGTAAATTATAGGTCTTATTCCCCAATATGGGTGAGTTTAAAAGCTTCTTACTTCAAGCACTTGTCCTGTTTTCAGCTCATCTCTCACTTCTACCTTGAGCAGTTCCCTGTGTTTCCAATTTCTAAGGCTTCCCAGGCTTTGTATGCAGATGTTTATTTTTTACTGGTTTCTACCCCTATAGGCTTAGGTTTCAGCTTTCTCTTGTAGGCTTAGTCTTTATTACTGTTTATCTATTGTCGTCCTTGGTGACTCCTCTTGATTACTGCTGTCTCTTTTGTTCTTTTTGTCTTTATATGCCTGTTTTATTGCTGATGTCATTTTAGTGATGTTTCAAGAGTTGGAGACAAAAGATTTAATCTGTTACGTTTAATTGGAAATGTATTTTGACTTTTCTAACCTTCCTTTATAGACATCCCTTTCTCCATCCTTTGTAATTGTACTTGTTACTAATACAGTATAATTTTCATTTTTGTAGCCTATTTTACTTTTTATATTTTGTTTAATCAAGTTTTCTCCTATTTTTTCATATTTGAACAGATACTCTTTTTTTTTCCCCATGAACCTACAAATCTAGAAATAAAAGTACTAGAATGCTAAAGGATTAGTATTTTTCTAGAGGAATGGTATCTTATAATAGTTTCTTGTTTCAAAATAAATACTGATTTGTATTTTCTCCCATATTATCCATGCCCTTTAAGGTGTAAGTCTGGTTTTAGAATGCTAATTTGTGACCTGTGTTAGAGAATTGCATATTGGAGTCCTTCGCCTAGAGGATTAATAGCTTATTTATTAAATATGACTCCTTGGGAGCAGGCATGTCCAAGTAATGGCTGTCACTTATGTTGAAAAAAGTGGTAATAATATATGGATACATAGAGAAGTTTAAAAAAAATACTTCAGGCTGCATGCAGTGGCACATGTCTGTAATCTCAGCACTTTGGGATGCTGAAGCGGTAGATTGCCTGAGCTCAGGAGTTCGAGACCAGCCTGGGCAACATGGCAAAGTCCTGTCTCTATCAGAAATACAAAAATTAGTGGGCGTGGTGGCATGTGCCTGTGGTCCCAACTACTTAGGAGGCTGGGGTGGGAGGATTGTGGGAGCCCAGGGAAGCCGAGGCTGCAGTGAGCCGTGATGGCACCACTGCACTCCAGCCTGGATGACAGAACGAGACTGGATCTCAAAATATAGATAAATTTAAAACCCCGCCCCCCCCCAAAAAACACAAAAAAACAAAAATGAAAAGGTAGTTGCTATGTAAGATTTTTTTTTAGCAAGCATATTAAAGATAAAATGCTATGATATTTTATTAAATGAATTAAGGTGTTTCTTGTTAAAATGTCTTCTATTTTAGGACATATAGCAACATAGTTGCTTGCTGGTTTATGAATAGTGCTTAAATATTACTTCCTCATGGTCTAAAATAGTGTCCCTCACCCCACTATCACTCACTGCACCTATATTTTGCTTTATTTTTCTTCAAAACAGTATCACTCCTTCTGACTATATTTATTAGTCTATTTTCATCAACTAGATTAGCCTTTGTTTTATTCATTGCTGTGTAATGAGTGTCTAAAGCAATGTATAGCACGTTGAAGGTATTCAGTAAATATTTGTTAAAAGAATGAAAGAGTAAACATTTGCCGCTTATAAAAGGAAATATGCCAAATTTCAAGTAGATATTGAAATTATTTGAAATAACTCAGATATAGAGGAAGGCAAGCTGTTACAATGTAGTCATATGCAAATGATAATATTAGAAACTTGAGTTACTGATTTGGGTTCCAAGACCATCTTAGCATTTCTGTTTTGTGCTGCAGGTATCTCCTCCTCATGTCAAAAGTATCTCATAAGTGAAGTTCATTCGGAAGATTTTCATGTATTTTGACAATTTTATAGGTTGGAGAATTATAGATAGGACAATTTACTTTGAAAGACACACCTTTAAAAAGCCTCTCTAACTTTTCTTAGCTGGATGAAAAAGAAAGTCGGCGTCTGTTCCAACAGATCCTTTCTGGTGTGGATTATTGTCACAGGCATATGGTGGTCCATAGAGATTTGAAACCTGAAAATGTCCTGCTTGATGCACACATGAATGCAAAGATAGCTGATTTTGGTAAGGATAATTTTATAGTTTCTTAACGTTCATTTCTAATGTTCTTATAGTTTCAATGAACCTACCTAGAATTCTTCAGATAACTGTAAAAGATTACATAAAGTAATAGACTGAGTATATCAAAGTATTCTGTTTTGTCTATGAACATACAAAAAGAAGAAAAGCTAAGAAATCATCTTTTCTTAGCTTTAAATGTCTTTATTACTATTATTTTATAGAGGCAGGGTTTCACTTTGTCGCCCAGGCTGGAGGGCAGCGACGTGATCATAGCTCACTGCATCCCCAAACTACTGGGCCAGGTGACCCTCCTGCCTCAGCCTCCTGAGTAGCTGGGACTGCAGGCGTGCACTACCATGCCAGGCTGTTTTGTCTTTTTGTAGAGACGAGTTCTCACTATGTTGTCCAGGCTGCTCTTGAACTCCTGGCCTCAAGTGATCTTCCTACCACAGCTTCCCAAAGTATTGGGATTACAGGTGTGCACCACTGCACCTGGCTCTTTAAATATCTTTAAAATTAAATTTTAAACAACTTAAGTTGGTAGTATTAGAGAGACTATTTGAAAAGAGTATTATTTGTGAAAGAGAAGGTAGCAGCTTTATTTCCAATATGTTCAAAAGAATCAAGCATGTAGAAGAAGGAAAGTGAGTGGGATGGAATTATTTAAAACCTTAAAAACCAGAAGTGAACTATGTGAATTTAATTATTTAAAATTATTTAAAACAATTTTTTAATTAAAAAAATTTATTTAAAAAATTAAAAATGTTTTAAATGATAGTAAATTATAATTTGTTTAAAGAACATTTTGATTGTTAAAAATGAATTTATTTTGGCTGGGCGTGGTGGCTTATGCCTGTAATCCCAGCATTTTGGGAGGCCGAGGCGGGCGGATCACCTGAGGTCAGGAGTTCGAGACCAGCCTGGCCAACATGGTGAAAACCCATCTCTACTAAAAATACAAAATTAGCTGGGCATGGTGGTGCGTGCCTATAGTCCCCACTACCCTGGAGGCTGAGGCAGGAGAATTGCTGGAACCCAGGAGGTGGAGGTTGTAGTGAGTTGAGATCGCCTGTCCGGCCTGGGCGACGGAGTGAGACATGGTCTCAAAAAAAAAAAGAATTTATTTTTTCTGTATTTCCTATATAAATTGCCATTGACCTTACTAAACCTAAGAGAAAAAGGAATCTCTTCTTTAGGTTGGTTTTAGTTCAAATCAGATAACTTTTTTTTGTTTGTTTTTTGTTTTGAGACAGAGTTTCACTCTGTCACCCAGGCTGGAGTGCAGTGGTACAATCTCGGCTCACTGCAACCTCTGCCTTCCAGGCTCAAGTAATTCTCCCACCTTGGCCTCCCAAGTAGCTGGGACCACAGATGTGGGCCACCACGCGCAGCTATGTTTTTTTAAATTTTTGGTAGAGATGGGGAATCACTATGTTGGCCAGGCCGGACTTGAACTCCTGAGCTGAAGTGATCCGCCTGTCTTGGCCTCCCAAAGTGCTGGGATTACAGGCGTAAGCCACCATGTCTGGCCCAGAGAACATTCTTATAAAAATTTTCCTCAGTTTTGACTACATCTGTGTATCTATATCTATAACTATATCTATTTAAATGTTCAGAGATTAACTGGAAAATGCCAACCAAACCTGAGCTGGTTGTTTTGGTGTTTTTTTTTTTTTTAAAATAGTAATTGGCTAAATTATTTGAATTTCTTATTCCTCAGTTGATTATTTTTATAGGGTGCATTTTTGAGGGAGCAACAGTTTCTTTTTGGAGTAAAACTGTGAGGGAACTTTGAAATTCAAAATTACTGTTTTTTTTTTTTTTTTTAAAGAATCAGAACAGGCTTAATAGGAACTTTGAATTTTAATCCTTCTATTCGTCTGTTATAGATTATTTTCCCTAGTGATTTCTGTATTAATAAAACTTAAACATGGCAAGTTTTTTCTAATAAGCAAAATAACCAACAGCTTAATATATTTGTATTAAACTCTAACAGTGCACTAACTTTAAATGTTGAAATAGATTACACATTTTAGGGCATAATGGCAGAATATTTGGCTACAATAGACCATAGGATTTTGTTGAAGCAAATAACAAAATGATGATTTATCATTTTAATGCAAACTCAATTTTATTGTTTAATGGGATTTTAATTTTTGTCTTTGGGAAATCTTTTGAGTAGCTGATTTTGTGCACTTTCAGGTCTTTCAAACATGATGTCAGATGGTGAATTTTTAAGAACAAGTTGTGGCTCACCCAACTATGCTGCACCAGAAGTAATTTCAGGAAGGTAGTATTTGATACCCTGCCTCCCTCAATACATTTGAAATTGTCTTTTTCTCCTAGATTTTGTTAGTCTATAGTGTCATATTTAATTCTAATGAAAGGAAAGAAAGATAAGGCTTATTCTTAACCACATTTATACGTGAATGAGGGTTAAGGACTACAAGTCAACATTATATTAAAGTTGTTAGAAGAGAGTACATTAATTTTTTTCCCAGGTGGAAGAAATGGAAAGTTTAAAACTAGGGTGTTTAAAAAGTAGGTAAGACACTGGAAACTTGAATAATACAGAAATATCTAGTAGTTAGAAAAGGATTACTATTTACTTAGAGGAAAAATTAAACATGTAATGTGTAGCTTTAATTTTTTACATAGATGGCATTTTGTAGTACCTTTATGTTTCATGATAAAATGTCTTGGGGAACTGGGCTGAAGTAATCTTTAGACTTCATTTATGTTGAATCTTTGTTCTTTAAACCTTTTAGAGACTGCAATATTATAAGAATTTTAACCTCTCAATTTACTAACTACCAGCATTGAGAACATGAAGATATTTGTACAGTGTCGCTTTTTGAATAGTTTGGAAAACAGGAGAATTTAATATTTTTAAGAATAACTCTTTGTCCTTCACTATACTACTGAAATTGAAAACAGAAGCTGAAGTTTGCTAGATTTATAATGAACTTTTAATAACTTTTCACCCAAACCATGCTTGTGTGAATGTTTTGCATCTTGATTAACTCAATGCAGAAATACTGTAGTATTTTCTATTTTTATAAGCTTGTTGGCCTAGACTGCTCAAAGAAATGAGATTTGTGTAAAAATATGGCTGTGAGTAAGGCAGGAGTACCTAATTTTAGATTTGTCAAGTTTCATCTTTTGTTTTAATATTAACTTAATGTCAAAAATTATTTAAAAAATTTTTTAAAAAATTGTGTTGTCTATCTTAATTCTTTTAGGAATAAAACAATTCAGGACATGGAGACTGTGGAAAGTTGTTATTTAAATAAATAAAAAGAAATGTTATAACTGTGCATATATGCAATGGGCTATTACTGAAATTTAATTTTTCTAATTTGGATAAAGTCTTTCTTCAAGCTCTTGGTGTATGAGAACTTTTACTTTCAAAATAATATTTATCGATCAGTTCAGCAGTACATAAATTTAAAGAAATCCTTTTCCTGAATCCAGGCTTTGAATGGGTGATCTAACTAGTCTGCAACTAGTTAAGGCACTTGACTACAATGCACTGCAAACGGGATTTAAAAACTCTGTGAACCAATTTGCCTGGCTTTCTTTCACAGCCTCAGGATCCTTTCACCTTGGTGTAAGGGGTCTTGTGTTATTGGGATTGTGGGCTCAGAGTCCATTACTAAAGAACATTCTCAGTTGATGAAATATCACTTAATCTCTCCTCTGTAACAAAAACCAATGGTTTTAAATTGAATAGTGATATGTTTGTTCAAGATTTGGCCCTATTGTCAGATCCCATCAGGGCCATAGTAAATAGTAGAACAGAATTTTAGCCATGGTGTGTAATTTACAAAACTTCTTGACTTTTGTTTTCAAAGATAATACTGATGGAATTAACGTTGTAACATGTAGTAGTGGCTATAAAAACCATATTCTGCTTAAGAATTCTTTATGAAATATCCATATTTGAAGTTTTTGATGAACTGAATCTTAGGTTAAAATGATTCTTTAATCCAATTGTTATTTCCTGTTACAGATTGTATGCAGGCCCAGAGGTAGATATATGGAGCAGTGGGGTTATTCTCTATGCTTTATTATGTGGAACCCTTCCATTTGATGATGACCATGTGCCAACTCTTTTTAAGAAGATATGTGATGGGATCTTCTATACCCCTCAATATTTAAATCCTTCTGTGATTAGCCTTTTGAAACATATGCTGCAGGTGGATCCCATGAAGAGGGCCACAATCAAAGATATCAGGTAATAAAGCAGTTTGGAAGTTATCAGATCTGATAGTATCCATGATAAAAGTTATGTGAAAAAAAAAAGTTGCAGAACAGAATATACAGTGTAATCCTGTTTTTATGTGAAAAAAATAGAGTGTATAGACACATTTATTTTATTTTGTTATTAGAAATACATAGTAAACTGGTTACCTTAGGGAAGTAAGATTAGTAAGAGGGAGGGCTTTCACTTTTTACTTACACATCTTTGTTTTGAAATTTTTACAGTGAACATCATATTACTTTTTAAATTAACAAAAAAGCTAATGAAAGACTGGTGCTGTGGCTCACACCTGTAATTCCAGCACTTTGGGAAGCTGAGGAAAGAGAATCATGTGAGCTCAGGAGTTTGAGACCAGCCTGGGTAACATAGCGAGGCCCCATATATATGTATATCTTTTATTTTTATTTATTTATTTATTTTGAGACAAGGTTTTGCTCTGTCACCCAGCCTGGAGTGCAGTGGTGTGATCATAGCTCACTGTAGCCAGTAACTCCTGGGTCAAGTGATCCTCCCACTTTAGCCTCCCTAGTAGTTGAGACTACAGGCATCCACCCTCATGCCTGGCTGTTTTTTGTTGTTATTGTTTTGCTTTTTGTTTTTGTTTGTAGTGACAGGGTCTTGCTATTTTTGCCCAGGCTGGTCTTGAACTCCTGGCCTCAAGTGATCCTTGTGCCTTTCCCTCCCAGTGTTGGGATTACAGGTGTGAGCCAGTATGCCTGGCGTTAGGATTAATACTTTTCAGTAGTAAATTTGTGGGTGGCTATTTTATTTCTTATCTCATGAATTATTGTATTTTTTTTCTTTTTTTAATCCCAAGGAATGAGATTTAATTGACATGTTTTTCCTGGTAGTATACATTGAATTACATGCAAAATTCCTGTTTTGTAGGTAAAAGTCAGTATAACCAGTTTCATCTGGTTCAACCTAATAGTTTAAATAAGACAAAAATGATGATGACAAATTTTCTTCTCAAATCTGAGTGAGCCATTTCTGATGAAGACTTAAACAATTTTATTGCAAGCCTTGTTTCTTTTTTTTCCCCCCTGTGGAAATTTTGGTCCTTTTGGTCTTCTAATGGCTAGACTGCACATTTATCTGAGAAGGAAGAAAGAAATCAGATATGGATCTAGGAATAGTAAATACGAAAGCATTAGTATAATGAAGAAGAAGGAAAGATTATATGTGGAACTTGAAGCTTGATTACTTTCCACTTACTACACGTTTTAGACTAGCTAAAAAAGAGACCATGAATGGCACGGCATGATTTTATCACCAAAGGGAAAGGACAAATCATTCTCTAAAATTTATATTTTAAGATATCTAGGTAAGAAATGTTTTTGTTTGTATTTTACCTATTTTCTTCCAATTAAAATATAATACATGACAATTGAAAAAACTTAGAAAAACACCAACAATAGAGAAGAGAATAAAAAATTATCTTTAATCCCATGACCCAGAAGATAACCATTGTTCTTTTCTTGTTTTTTTTTTTTCCTCTCTGGATTTTATTTAGTTTTAGCAAAGTGACATAGTTCAGGTCAAACATATTCTTAAATATACGAAGTTAGGGAATTAGAATAGGAAATCATTCAGGGCATGGCCTTTCCAGTCACACAGAACTGGGTCATAATCCTGGTTCTGTCACTTACTGTCTTTGTGACCTTGAGCATGTTCCTTGATGTTTTTTTTTAACCTCAATTCCTTCATTTAAAACAAAGAGATATTATCTTCATATAATTGTTTCGATGATGAGGGGAGATAGTGTATATGAAGTGTTTAGCATAAAACTTAGCACATAGTAAGTACTCAATAGTTGTCTACTATTTTTCTTGTTGTTATATTATCTTCACTTAACATTATATCAAAAGAGTATTATAATGAAGCTACCTAATATGTTCTCTTTCTAAGCTGGAAATAAGCTGTTCTTTTCATTGTTTGTCGCTGTCATTTGTCCCATAACTTTTTTCCCCCCATTGCTGTGTCAATACATTCTCCCTCTTAAAACTGGAGGGAAATTGGAGCATTTCCCTCAACATACACAATGAAGTGCGAGCTAGAAGAGGAAAATTTCAGTGCAAAAAGTGACAATAATACAGTATGAATATAAATATAAATTAAGTCATATTCTAAATTCCCTAAACTGTTACTTTCAGTCTCAGCTCTATTCAAAGTCCTTCTCCTGATCCTGCCATTTTTCTCTCAGGGAACATGAATGGTTTAAACAGGACCTTCCAAAATATCTCTTTCCTGAGGATCCATCATATAGTTCAACCATGATTGATGATGAAGCCTTAAAAGAAGTATGTGAAAAGTTTGAGTGCTCAGAAGAGGAAGTTCTCAGCTGTCTTTACAACAGAAATCACCAGGATCCTTTGGCAGTTGCCTACCATCTCATAATAGATAACAGGAGAATAATGAATGAAGCCAAAGATTTCTATTTGGCGACAAGCCCACCTGATTCTTTTCTTGATGATCATCACCTGACTCGGCCCCATCCTGAAAGAGTACCATTCTTGGTTGCTGAAACACCAAGGGCACGCCATACCCTTGATGAATTAAATCCACAGAAATCCAAACACCAAGGTGTAAGGAAAGCAAAATGGCATTTAGGAATTAGAAGTCAAAGTCGACCAAATGATATTATGGCAGAAGTATGTAGAGCAATCAAACAATTGGATTATGAATGGAAGGTAAGAAAGAAATAACATTTTGATTATTAGCATATTTGGCAAACCCATAGTCTATAAAATGTTTTATAGAAGAATTACTTTTGACTTGGTTTTTGTTATACCATGTGCTAGGTTGTAAACCCATATTATTTGCGTGTACGAAGGAAGAATCCTGTGACAAGCACTTACTCCAAAATGAGTCTACAGTTATACCAAGTGGATAGTAGAACTTATCTACTGGATTTCCGTAGTATTGATGGTATGTACATCACACAAAACAACATAGATTAGACCTTGTTACTAACTTGGTATTTTACGCCTTGATTCTTTTGAGGCTTCTTGACTTGTTCCTAGTAATTCAACTGCAAAGGAATAAAAAATGTGATTTCTTGTGCCTTTGCAATATTAACATTTATGAATCTTATTTTTCTTGTAATCTTATAGCATATTGTCCTTTTAAGATTATCATCTTGTAAAATCCTTAAAGCCAGGTGTAGTCTGATCCTAAGGTGATAGTTTTCTGCTGCATTTGTTTTTTTGGTGTAGTTCATTTTGATAAGAGACAATGTTTTATTTAGAAATAAATATTGACTCTTCTGTAAGCTTTTATTTATTATTAAATAAGTTTTCAGTTAAGAATGAAGTTATGGCAGTTCTTCATTGGCCAATTCAATTGCATTAAGCTACGCTGTTGAGTGCAGGTGTGGTGGCTTACGCCTGTAAACAGCCCAGCACTTTGGGAGGCTGAGGTGGGAGGATGGCTTGAGCCCAGGAATTTGAGACCAGCCTTAGCAACATACTGAGACTCTGTCTTTACAAAATATTAAAAAATATATATATAGTATCACCTTTGCTTATGGACGGTTGCATAGAATTATTAGATGAGGTTCACCTTTGAATTTTTTTCTTCTTTATAAACTCAAAGATAGTACACACATAGTAGCAGAAAGACACAGGTTTGAGCCATGATATGTTGGCCAAACCAGTTTGTCTGGTTATCTTTAGGTCCATATAGTATGTATCTGCTAACATATACTAATGCAGTCTGAAATACGGAATGAGTTTTATTTTTCTTGTATTTGGATCAAATTTGCAACCTTAGATTTACTAGTACTGGGGTATACCAATTGAATGCCCATTTTGTTTTTGTATTGTGTTCCCAACCTTAGTTTTTCTTCAATTTTTATTCATTGGAATTGTTGCTCTTTTATGAAATACTAAATGAAATATGAAGGGAAAGTGGAAAGTAAAAAGCACTGAGCTGAGACTTAGGAGAGTTGGGTTCTAGACTTACCTTTCTGTTCATTTGTTACCTTGGGCAAGTCATTTCTCTGGGTTTGTTTTCTTATCATTAAAGTGAGGGGCTGGATGAGATGGTTTCCAGTATACCCTCCAAATTTTAAGTGCATCGATTCTATGATTTTAATATAGAGGGATTACTTTTTATTGCTATAGAATAATATTTATTAATCCCTAGATTGTTGGTTTACTGGGCTCTTAACCTTGGATTGCAACTGATGAGTAGCTATACTGTACCCAACTTTGGTTAGCTATCTTGAGAATACATGCTGTATGTAAAAAAGATGAATAGTTTAATACAGGCTCATTGACTGTTTTAGAAGGTATTTAGAATAAGCGTGCTCTTGATAGCTGGCCAGCAGCCCCACTTAAAGAAGCAAATTCAATACTGTTACAAAAATTTTTGGGAGAAGGTCATAGACTATAATAAATTGAAATTCTTTTTACCCAGATGAAATTACAGAAGCCAAATCAGGGACTGCTACTCCACAGAGATCGGGATCAGTTAGCAACTATCGATCTTGCCAAAGGAGTGATTCAGATGCTGAGGCTCAAGGAAAATCCTCAGAAGTTTCTCTTACCTCATCTGTGACCTCACTTGACTCTTCTCCTGTTGACCTAACTCCAAGACCTGGAAGTCACACAATAGAATTTTTTGAGATGTGTGCAAATCTAATTAAAATTCTTGCACAATAAACAGAAAACTTTGCTTATTTCTTTTGCAGCAATAAGCATGCATAATAAGTCACAGCCAAATGCTTCCATTTGTAATCAAGTTATACATAATTATAACCGAGGGCTGGCGTTTTGGAATGCAATTTGCACAGGGATTGGAACATGATTTATAGTTAAAAGCCTAATATGCAGAAATGAATTAAGATCATTTTGTTGTTCATTGTGCAGTATGTATATAGCATAATATACACAGTGAATTATAGGTCTCAGGCTTACTTGATTTTTGGCTATTTTATATTTAGTGTACACAGGGCTTTGAAATATTAATTTACATAAAGGCCTTCATATATTATTACGTGTTATATATTACGTGTTATAAATTTATTCAATAAATATTTGCCTAGAATTCCCAAGACCTTTATAGGTGATTTTGTTTTCTGGGCTCCTTAACTTCATAAATAGCTAGTATCTTCCAGCAGTAGTAACAGTCTGGATAACTTCTTCCATATCCCTCCCTCTTTGTTTTTTTGAGACAGTGTCACTTTGTCACCCAGGCTGGAGTGCAATGGCGTGGTCTTGGCTCACTGCAACCTCCGCCTCCCGGGTTCAAGTGATTCTCCCGCCTCAGCTTCCTGAGTAGCTGGAACTACAGGCGTGTGCCACCACACCCGGCTAATTTTTCGTATTTTTAGTATAGATGGGGTTTCACTATGTTGCCCAGGCTGGTCTCGAACTCCTGACCGCGTGATCTACCACCTCAGCTTCCCAAAGTGGTGGGATTACAGGCGTGAGCCACTGCACCCGGCCTCCATATCCCCCTTTTAACATTCTGTAGTGTATGGTAAGTCATATCAGATATCAGACCTAATTTAAATTTCATTTTAGCTTTACAAGTCCAAAAACACAGAATTTATATATTCAGATACTCTAGCACTAATTTTAGTCTTAAAATATTCCCACGATGTTCTGTACAAAAAATGTTCTTTTTGTTACAAGAGCTGAGTTGCATATACTGTAGATAAATCATATTATTTTTGCCAATTTCACAAATTCCTCTGGCCCATCATGTCAGTCATTATTGAGTATATGCACACATTGCTACTTATTTGATTATGTATCTTTTAAATTGATTCAGTGCATAGAAAACTATCTCTTACAAACTTTAAGTGCTCTGATATGACTTCCCCCCCAAATTTTATTATGAACATTTTTAAAAACAGAAAAATTGAAAAACTGTTTGGTAAGCACATGTATATCTACCATTTAGATTCAGCAGTTGTTAATGTTTTGTCATTTGTTTTCTCTATACCTATATATGTATAGATACAGCTAGTTATGCATATATATGCATATATGTGTTTGTGTGTGTATGTATATATGCTTTTTTCCCCCTGAACCATTTGGATGTTACAGACATACTTATCACCGTGAAAATACTTCAAGTATCTCCTACAGATAATGACATTCTCCTAAAAATCTGTAATACCATTGTAAAAGTAATAATTCCCCAATATCATCTAATCAAGCCATATTTAAATTTCTGAAGTTAACTCCAAATTTCTTTATAGCTGATTATTTCAAACTAGGATCCAATTAAAGTTTACATATGACACTTGGTTATAACTCTTTAGTTGGATATAACATTATTATTATTTTGATAAAATATGGAACAAATCAATTCTATTAATAAGTGGTCACGTTTGTTTTGGGCTTAAATTACTTTTTAAAGATACTGGATTTTCCTAAGATTTCTGATTTACATTGATATTTTCTTTTTGTCATTCTTAATTGCATCACACAATAGATGTAAATGAAGATTTAGTCACCTCAGATAAAATTGGTATCGTGTATGATAATATTGTATCATTTATATTTGCCTTATGTTAACTTTAAGAAATTGATTTTTTTGTATTAATCATTTTCCCATTGCAACAGAGCTATATTTTTTCTATTTTAAGAATCATATTTTAGGATTATTTTTGGCAAATACAGTGAGCACTTATGTAACCAGATGATAATGAACTCAAATGTCATGATAGCTTGCATAAATGGTGACTCTAGTAGATTTGACTCAAGCACTTCTAGAATCATGCACTGAATTCAAAAGAAAAATCTTGCTGCTTTTTGTCCAGGGCTTGTTCTATTCAACTTCTAATTTGAAAGCTGTACAAAGTAATAGAAGTTCCATTTAAATATGAGTTCAAAACTATATTTACTTTTTATGTGGCCCTCTCTTTAGGGGATTCTAATTTTACTTAGGGTCTCTAAATGCAGCATAATGTTCCTGATGTTAACAGAAGACTATTTTTAAAGTTACAAATTTGTATATAGAATTAAGTAATGGCGCTATATACGCTGTTGTGGGGAGGGGGGAAGAAAAGGAGGAACCAATTAAATAGGACCTTTTAAAAATTGTTAATTTTGTAAACTTTGCTTCTCTTATAAGTTATTGTGATTCATTTTAGTTACTGTGTTTTATTTTGAAAATATTTAAATATTGCACTTCTATAAATAGTATGATAAATGCACAGACAATTGCAGTAAATTCTTTTTTAAGCTAGGATATTTGAAATGACAACCTTTGGTTAAGTGTGTCAAGGTTGCAACAGAATTTTCACAATTTTTTTGTTGTTTGCAAATTGTTACTAATATTGAAGAGATAAGGGAGGCAATGCAAATGATTTTTAATCTTTTTTTATTATCTTTTCAGCAGTTTATATTTTTTGTGACTTTATGCAACCATATTTTTACTTTGTCTTGACAACTGAAAGATGTATAAGGTTTTTTGCCGGAAATGTACTGTATACATAGTTTTAAATATAACAGATTTTACTGATATGTAAAAATTTTGCCATTAAAATAAATGATTTCTCACTGAGAGGAACTTTTCTACCAGGTTGGGGCATATGGGAGCTTAATATATCATATCTAATTTAAAATAATTTCACTGAAATAAACTCCATTGCTTTTACCTAATTTTTTTCTTGAGATGCTTTTGTAGTTTTTCAGAGTTTTAGATGATTTTATACAAAATCCTCTGCCTAGCACTGCTCTTTTTGATGTTGTAGTGACACCATTCACATTGAATTAATGCTTGGTAGCTTGGGGCTAGATGTGGAACTCCATGCATCTGTGTTCTGACTGGCACCTTTGGAATGAAAGAAAAGTGTGTGCTGTCCAAATTTTTTCCCCTTAATTCTTTCCCTCATTTTCTCACCCATAATAGAAATTTTATTTCCATTGTGAGTTCTGACAAGAATGAAATTCCACATACAACATAACTGTAAATTGTTGGTAGGTAGAAGTTAATATTTGTGGTTCATGTATATTTTGACCAGAGTATATTTAAGTATATAATTTCAGCTTCCTTGATTTAGAAATATGATATAATAAAGAAAAACTCCATTTATCATCTGTTACAATGTACTTATGTTTTTTAACCTCTGGGAAAACTCAGTGGAAAAAAAAAAAGCTAAGTATCTGTGCACCTTTCTTTCTAACAATGTACCGGCTAGGTGCGGTGGCTCACACCTGTAATCCTAGCCCTGTGGGAGGCTGAGGTGGGTGGATCATCTGAGGTCAGGAGTTCAAGACCAGCCTGCCAACATGGTGAAACCCCGTCTCTACTAAAAACACAAAAATTAGCCGGGCGTGGTGGCGGGCACCTGTAGTCCCACCTACTCGGGATGCTGAGGCACGAGAATCGCTTGAGCCTGGGAGGTGGAGGTTGCAATGAGCCAAGAACATGCCACTGAACTACCAGTCTGGGCAACAGAGTGAGACTCTGTCTCAAAAAAAACCCCACCAAAACAACAACAAAAAAAGTACCTAGAAATATAAAATATAGTGCCTGGCCACATTTAAATTGTCAAACATTGTGATTTTTATCTCGACTACATGAGTCTTGATTTCATCTAAAAACCAACCACTTGAATAAAACATGATAGATACAATAAAAGCCAAAGCAACTACCATTTATCAGTTGCTAACACTTGATTTGGTTAGAATCCTACTACTGTTAGAATTCAATTAATATTAAATATTGTATCCATATGACATGATTAGGCAGGGGCTTGTGCTAGATTGTTGACACTCTGTTATCTTTAAAACAACAAAAAACTGCTAAAGAGTGTTATGAGTAGTATATAAGGTTTTTTTAGGGAATGTATAAATTGCTGTAGGTATTTACCTTGGCTGTACAAGAATTGTCCAAGAAATTCTTGTTTGAAAAATCAGAATTTTTGAACTCTTTTATTTATTGTAAATAAACTTCTATTTACTGTAAATGCCAATAAATTATGATAAATTTAAAGGATTTTGGAAAATGATCATGTTGTCTTAAAAAGACAATATAAGACATATATTAAATATATTAGGTGAATCAAGATCATAGACCAGTCAGAGTTAGTAGAGAAGTAGTGGGTGAAGTATAAAAACTTAGTGGGAGCTACCCTTAAACACAGTAGAGGAGATCAGGGTTAGGTTACTTGAGAGATTTAGCAAAGACCCCTAGGTAGGGGCCACAGCTTCAAGTACCATTTACTCACTCTGCAACCTCTATTCCTTCTTATTGGCTATATGAACTAATGACACTATGAATGTGACCATAAGATAAATCTTCCCTCTGCATGTCTTGTTAGGGAGGTACATGTTTTCTTATTTAAGACTTTCATAGACATATATACAGAAAAGTGCACAAATGAGTATTTGGCTTAATGAGTTTTCAGTATTTCAGGTACACAGGCAACATGACCATGTAAACCTCTAGGCAGATTAAGAAACATTGCCACCACCTTAGTGTCTTTCATAATTAATATCGGAAGTGATAAACGGTCACTTCTGCCCTCTTCTGTAGGTAACACAGACCAACCGTGGTACAATATAGGAAGGCAGTGCATAAGGATGTGAATGCCAGGAGTGAATGCCATCTTGGAGGCTGGCTACCGCAGTCATGCATTGATCGTTTTCAAATACTACTGGTTCACTTATGCAGCCTGCACAAATATTGATGTATTTAAGCAAACGATGTAAATAAAAGTCACAACTGATAATCACTTATATCAGAAAATTCTGGAGATACTGGGAAGCTGCCAAGATCATTATGGTGAATACCATTTTTCCAAAATCATATTTTTTTTTGCTTCAAATCTTGAATTTTATCATTGGCAACAAACTCAATTTTTTTTTTCTTTCCTCCCTCCCTCCCTATTTCTCTCTCTTTTTTCCTTTCCTTTCCCCTTCCCCTTTCCCTTTCCTTGTTTTTCTTGAAGTTACAGATTCCCTTTGTTCATTTTCAAGAAAGGTTTGTCAAATACCCAAGTCCGAATAACCGGTTTGTCACTCATCTTAGTAAAATTTGTGTTCCAGGAAAAAAAAGTATTTACTTCAGTTTATAATGCCATCTCACAATAGCTCTTCTTTGATACATCATACTTCAATATGCAGCAGAAGTACTTTGTAAGGACTTCCAAGTTTTTACAAAGAATATTAAGTGTTGGAGTGGTTATAATAAAGTAACTTTTACAACTTCATCAGGGATATTCTCTGGTGACAGCGTTCATTTTTCCATTTTTTTTTTTTTTTGAGACCGTGCCTTGCTCTGTCATCCAGGCTGGAATGCAGTGGCATGACGTCGGCTCACTGCAGCCTCGACCTCCCAGGCTCAAGGGATCCTCCCACCCCAGCCTCCCGAGTAGTTGGGATTCAGGTGCGTGCCGCCAGGCCTGGCTAATTTTTGTATTTTTGGTAGAGATGGGGTTTCGCCATGTTGGCCAGGCTGGTCTCGAACTCCTGACCTCCCAAAGTGCTAAGATTACAGGCGTGAACCACCGTGCCCGGCCCATTTTTCTTACTGTGAGCGTGTGGTGGTGAAGAGCTCCAGTACGGTTTGGTGTCATTACTGTAATTCCTGTGGAGGGGCCAGCACCTTGACCTACCATTGCTTTTCCACCATCAGTGCAAACGTCAGCATTGTGCAAAGGGCAAATCACGTCTTCATATTAGTATGAAAATAATTTTGGCTTTGAAAGGGTGTCAGTGACCCTCAGGACAATCGTTGGTCGACATCAGTGGTTCTCAGCGGGGCAGGGTGGGAGGGATGGTTTTTCTTCCAGGGGAAATTTCACTGGGGAAACCATTGGCTGTCACAATCGACTGGTGGTGACATCCCGTGGACAGAGACCAGAGATGCTGCTAAGCACCCTACAATGCACAGAACACCCCGTCCCCCAACAAAGCATTATCCAGTTTGAAATGTTAATGGTGCTGAGGCTGAGAAAGTATGACTTCCAAAAATGAGTCTTTTGGGCAGGAGAGTTGGATAAATTAACAATCTTGATTACCTTTATTACATGTGCTCGTTTATTTTCAAGACATGATGCACAGCTACGTTCAGGCTGTAATTCTGCCTTCTGGGTCCAACTCACTTGTAACTTTAACGTGAAGCCTGCAGTTCAGCCTCGAGCCTCCCTGACTAGCCTCCCCGCCCGGCCGCCTCGAGCCCTTTATAACCGAATTTTGCCTCTCTGTTCTCTGCGTCTGGCCGACCTCATCAGCTAGGCTGTTAACCCCTTCGGGGAAGGAGCATATCCTAATCCTTTGAATCCCGTAAAATAAGTTTTCCCCTCACCTTGTTCCCCACTGACGGGACGCGAGGCTGCGCGGTACCGCGGGGGCGGCTCCTCTCGGTGCGCTCTTCAGCCCGCGCAGCCTCATTTTCCCGCGCTCGTGCGCTGCGGTCACTCAGGGCTGCTGCTAGAGGGCGCGCCCAGCCGCGTGGCCCTGACTACTACAAATCCCAGAAGGTCATGCAGTGGGGGCGGCCGCGGTGACTTCTGGGATTTGTGGTCCCGGAGAAGAGATTGGCGGAGGGGAAAGACTGAGTCGTCTTTCCTTTGCCCGCTTCTGTGGACTGTTCGAACGCCCAGGGGTGGGCCAAACCCGTTTCTTAGGAAACCAGGAATCCAGGGAAGGCAGGTAGGAATTTGGGCGTGATAATTTCTGCTTCCAGTGGGAAAGAATGTAAACATGGGGCCTTGGGAGCCGTTATCGGGTAACTGGGGCTGCCCGGTCGGCGGTGGAAGCTGAGGAAGAGGAAAAACAGGCGAGTGGGTGTTGTGATTAGGGGAGAAAGGACCTTCGGAACAGGAGTTGAAACCCGACGGGATCCGGCAGAGCCTGGTCGCTAGGGTTGGTCTCCAGGGACAAGCGAGTCTGAGGGTCGGGCCCGCCGTGGCACCTTCGCGGAGCTGCGCGGCCGCAACCTTCCCTGAGCGGTGGGACGGGCGGGACGAGCCGGCCGCCCCCCGCTGGAGAGGTGTCTGCGGCCCGGGGCGGTCCGTGAACGCGCAGGTGTCGTCCGGGGCAGCCTTTCTGAGCGTTTTTATTATTGTTGACCGATGAAGGGAAAGTCACTAATACTGGTTTTTCTCTTGCGGTGGCGTTTTTGGGTAAATCGTTTCTTGGATTCCTCACCTCTGAATACCTCCTTTTACCCAGAAGGATGCTGTTGTGATTTCCTGATCTTGTTCATGTAGTGGTTTTTCCCTTTGGGTGCTGCATCCTCAGACACACTCAAGACAAGCCCTCTCTGGCGGCTGGGTAAATGTGAAGCCGTCGACAGTTGTTGAGCGCCTACTATAGGGATCTTTGTAACAGTACAGGAATTTAGAATACAGCGTCGTTGTTTAGAATCGTTATGCCATTCCTGAAATATAATCCTGTATAAAAGGTTGACTTTGTCTGGTTTCATGAGTTTAACATGAAACCGGTGTGGATTGTGGTTTACTCTCATGGTTTCTTACTCTGGTAAAAAAATGTTAAGTCTAGGATGTTGGCGCCTCGTGCTTCTAACTAGACTCAGGAAAGCCTCCTTCATAAGAAGTTTTAATTTCATGTTCAGATAGTGATAGAGGAACAATAAACTCGTACGGCTTAAGATATCTGAAACAACTGGGAATGTTAAATTTTGTAATGCAGAAAGTGCTTTGCATGCTCTAGGATTCACATACCTTTTTAAGCCTGGCTAAGTTTTCTTCAAAGCTTAAGTCCTCCAGAAAGCCTCAAGTGTCTCTTCTCTGATGTCATGGCATGCTTTGTTTACTCTCTTGTAGCACATATCGTGTATGAAATTGACTGTACTCTGTGGTTTCCAGACACTTTTGAAGAAAATATAAAACTTTGCTAATGGCCTTGATAACAGATTCATGCTTTTACACCGTAGTGGGCCCTTGATACTACTGTTTGGTATCTCTATTTTTCCTTTGTTGCTTTTCCTTATCTCCACAGTGACTATTTTAGTCTTTTCCCTTTTTCTCAAGAACTCAGATCTGTTATTTTCCTTTTACTTTGAGCAGATGACTAGCCGCTGTTTGCTGGAGAAATGTGAAGCTTGGGGCATGAAATTCCTCATTTTCCTTTCCCTCCATCCCTGAACTTGCCTGTATGTTTCACTCAATATTAACTCCTTTTTTTGTCTGAGAGGACTGTATTTTTGTCTCCCTCTTTCAGGTTAAACTTGTCGATTGCTAGTGGCATCAGGCCTCCCACACCCTCATAACCTCAGTCTGTCCTGACCTCTGCAGCCCCTGATCTCTAGAAGGTCTCAAGGGATCTGTGGAGGAGAATGGCTCAAACACCTGAGGCAATAGTGGCGTGGTTTTTTCACATATGGTTGAGAACCACCACCTTGGGCCATAACTTATACTTGTCCCCAGCATTTATAACAGTGGTTTGGGTTGGAAGATGGGGAGGGTAATCGGAATCTGAATGACCTATTAATTTTAAAAGATGTGTGGGTCTGTTTCTCACTTTTTCCTTTCCTTCCCACCCTATCACAGCCCCTCATGTAATCTACAGATCTGATCAACGGTTTTTTTTTTTTTTACTTTTTTTTCTTTTGATCAATGATTTTTATTGTAATTTACCTCCAGTAAACACACTAGGTGTCCTTTAGTATGAGTAGGGTTCCCACAGTGCCTGGTGCCTCACCTTATGAATAAAGAAAGTTTCATTTGGAATCTTGAAACCGGAAAACGTGGTCATCATTCTTGTTACCATTAGGGATAATCATAAATACAAGACTTCTTTTTATCTTGTCTTACACTGATATCTTGTGAGTCTTTCCTAATGATCTGTATTTTCTCAGGTTGTCCTCACTGTGTGCCTTTTAACTTCTGTTCCATAGTATCCACACTTCTGTTTTCAGCCATCTTCCCCTACAATACTTATAGTCATCTTCAAACATGGGAAACTCATTCTCCTATAATATGATCGGCCTGGGGAGAGAGTTTGCATTGTCCTTATTCCCCAGCACAGTTTATAATCCATTAGTCCTCCGGTTTTAAAAAAAATCTCAGTTCCTGTGGAAAGTTTGTGGTTCACTTATATTATCAGCCTGTATATTTCTTTCTTTCTTTCTTTTTTTTTTTGAGATGGAGTTTTGCTCGTGTCGCTCAGGCTGGAGTGCAATGGTGCAATCTCGGCTCACTGCAACTTCTACCTCCTAAGTTCAAGTGATTCTCCTGCCTTAGCCTCCCGAGTAGCTGGGATTACAGGCATGTGCCACCATGCCCAGGTACTTTTTGTATTTTTGTAGAGATGGGGTTTCACCATGTTGGCCAGGCTTGTCTTGAACTCCTGACCTCAGGTGATCCGCCTGCCTCTGCCTCCCAAAGTGCTGGGATTACAGGTGTGAGCCACCGCGCCCAGCCTGTATATTTCTTGATTGCTGTGATTTATTGGCACTCTCTCATATTCATTAAGAACTCAGACATACGACTCACAATTTTCTTACCCCTCCAAATTCTGCCATTACCGTAGGTCTTTCCATGTGAATGACCTCATAGCCACCCTCACTTTTTTTCTCACCTTCCTTCTAGTGATTACAGGGATCATTTTATTGTGCTTCACTTTATCACACTTCATAGATACTGCGTTTTTGCACATTGCAAGTGCACAGTAACCCTGTGTCCAGCAAGTCTTTTCGTGCTATTTGTCCAATAGCATGTGTGCACTTAGTGTCTCTGTGCTACATTTTGGTAATTCTTGAAATATTTCAGACTTTTTAATTATTACTATATCTGTTATGGTGATCTGTAATCGATGATCTTTGGTGTTAACAATTGTAATCGTTTTGGGGTGCCATGAACCATGCCCATATGAGATGGTGAACTTAATCAATAAATGTGTGTTTTGAATGCTGTACCACCAACTGGCTATTCCCATCTCTCTTCTTCTCCTTGGGTCTCCCTATTTCCTGAGACACAGCAATATTGAAATTAGGCCAGTTAATCCTACAATGCCCTCTAAGTGTCCAAGTGAAAGGAAGAGTTACACATCTCTCATTTTAAATCAAAAGCTAGAAATGATTTTAGGAAGACCTGTTGAAAGCCAATACAGGCTGAAAGCTAGGCCTCTTGCACCAAACAGCCAAGTGGTGAATGCAAAGGAAAAGTTCTTCAATGAAATTGAAAGTGCTACTTCAGTAAACACACAAATGATAAGAAAGCAAAAACAGCTTTATTGCTAATATGGAGAAGCTTTGAATGGTCTAGATAGATCAAACCGGCCACAATATTCCCTTAAGCAGGAGCCTAATTTAGAGCAAGTTTCTAACTCTCTTCAATTCTGTGAATGCTGAGAGAGGTGAAGAAGCTGCCAAAGTAAAGTTTGAAACTACTAGAGGTTCGTTTGTGAGGTTTAAGAAGCCATTTTCATAACATGAAAGTGCAAAGTAAAGCAGCAAATGCTGATGTTATCCAGAAAAGATCTAGCTAAGATAATTGATGAAGTTGGCTACACTAAATGAGATTTTCTTTTTTTTTTTTTTCTTTTGAGACGGAGTTTCACTCTGTTGCCCAGGCTGGAGTGCAATGGCATGATCTTGGCTCACTGCAACCTCCGCCTCCTGGGTTCAAGCGATTCTCCTGCCTCAGCCTCCCGAGCAGCTGGGACTACAGGCGTGCGCCACCACGCCCAGCTAATTTTTGTATTTTTAGTAGAGACAGGGCTTCACCATGTTGGCCAGGATGGTCTCTATCTCTTGACCTTGTGATCCTTCCGCCTTGGCCCCCCAAAGTGCTGAGATTACAGGTGTGAGCCACTGCACGTGGCCATAAAATTTTCAATGTGGATGACACAGGTTTCTATTGGAAGAAGATACTCTCCAGGACTTTCATAGCTGCAGAGAAGTCAATGCTTGGCTTTAAAGCATCAGAAGACAGGCTCACTCCTTTGTGAGGGCTAATGTAGCTGGGAACTTTAAATTGAAGCCAATGTCTATTTACCATTCTCAAAATCCTATTGCCCTTGAGAATTATGCTAAATGTACTTTGCCTGTGTTCTATAAATGGAACAACAAAGCCTGGATGATGGCACATCTGTTTACAGCATGGTTTACTGAATATTTTAAGCCCACTATTGAGACCTGCTCATGAAGAAAAGATTCCTTTCAAAATATTACTGCTCATTGACAGTGCACCCTGTCATCCAGGAGTTCTGATGGAGATGTACAAGATTAATGTTGTTTTCATGCCTATTAACACAGCATCTTTTCCTCAGCCCATGGATCAAGGAGCAATTTTCACTTTCAAGTCTTACTATTGAAGAAATACATTTTGTAAGGCTATAGCTGCCATAGATAGTGATTCTTCTGATTCATTTGGACAAAGTCAATTGAAAACTTTCTGGAAAGGATTCTAATTCTAGATAACCATTAAGAATATTTGTGATTCATGGGAGGTGGTCAAAATATCAACATTAACAGGAATTTGGAAGAAGTTGATTACAACCTTCATGGATAACTTTGAGGGGTTCAAGACTTCAGTGGAGGAAATAACTGCAGATGTGGTGGAAATAGTAAGATAACTCAAATTAGAAGTGGAGCCTGAAGATGTGACTGAATTCCTGCAATCTCATGATAAAATTTGAAAGGATGAGGAGTTGCTTCTTAGGGATGAACAAAGAAAGTGGTTTCTTGAGATGGAATCTACTCCTGGTGAAGATGCTGTTAACATGGTTGAAATGACAACAAAGGATTTAGAGTACATTATATAAACTTAGTTGATAAAGCAGTGGCAGAGTTTGACAGTATCAGCTTAATTTTGAAAGAAGTTCTGCTGTGGGTAAAATGCTACCAAATAGGACTGCATGCTACAGAAAAATTTTTTGTGAAAGGGAGAATCAGTCGATGCAGCAAACTTCATTGTTGTTGTTTTTTTTTTTTGGAGACAAAGTCTTATCCTGTCACCCAGGGTGCCAGGGTGGAGTTCGGTGGCATGGTCATGGCTCACTGCAGCCTTAACCTCCTGGGCTCAGGTGATCCTCCTGCCTCTGTCTCCTGAGTAGGTGGGACTACAGATGTGTACCACCACGCCTGGATAGTTTTTAAAAATTTTTTGTAGAGATGAGATTTTGCTGGTCTCAAACTCCTGGGCTCAAGCCCTCTACCTGCCTTAGCCTCACAAAGCGCTAGGATTACAGGCATGAGCCAACATGCCTGACCGCTGTTGTCTTATTTTAAAAAATTGTCACAGCCACCAGCCTTCAGTAACCACCACCCTGATCAGTCAACAGCCATCAACATTGAGGAAAAACTCTCCATCAGTAAAAAGATTAGGACTTGCTGAAGGTTCAGATGATCATTGGCATTTCTTAGCAATAAAATATTTTTAAATTAAGGCATGTACTTTTTTTTTTTTTTTTTGAGATGGAGTTTCGCTCTGTTGCTCAGGCTGGAATGCAGTAGTGCAATCTCAGCTCACTGCAACCTCCGCCTCCCGAGTTCAAGCGATTCTCCTGCCTCAGCCTCCTGAATAGCTGGGATTACAGGCACATGCCACCACGCCTGGATAATTTTTGTATTTTTAGTAGAGACGGGGTTTCACCATGTTGGTCAGGCTGGTCTCAAACTCCTGACCTCGTGATCTGCCCACCTCAGCCTCCCAGAGTGCTGGGATTACAGGCGTGAGCCACTGCACCTAGCAAGGCATGTACATTTTTAAAGCTATGATGCTATAACACTTAATAGACTATAGTATAGTGTAAACGTAACTTTTATATGCATAGGGAGACCAAAGCATTTGTGTGACCCACTTTTTAGTATTATTCACTTTATTGCAGTGGTCTGGAACTGACTGTGCAACAACTCTTAGATAGGCCTGTACTTATACATCACTTCAGCCATGTGCATCAGTAATGAAGACCTTGAAACCTGCTTGAACTTATGCAGTATTTCATTTCTCTCCCTCCCATACTCCCACAATGCCCATTCTTTGGTAGTTTCATAAAGCCCTCTGATTCGTTGCTTTTCTTTTCTTTATGTTTTTTGGTTCATTGCTTTTTTTCTCTGTTTCTCTAGTTGATCATTTGATCAAAATCTCCTTGTGGTTATAGACTCCTTTAAAAATGGAATGAAAGCTTAAACAGTATTCTCCAAAATGTACACAGATATAAAGAATTTTGTACAATTTATATACAGTTCCCAGTGTTTCTCAGTATCTTGAAGACCATCTATACAACTAGTAAATTTTTGGATCCCTCAGTTAATCTCTTCTCTAAATAAATATTTGTTGAATTATTTCAGGATTTCTGTTAACTTTGTTTTATCATTTATCCTCTCTTTATTTCTTACATTTGTATATCATTGCAGATTTACTGAAAAGTTCAGCATTTGTTATTTATTTATTTTTTGAGACGGAGTTTTGCTGTGTTGCCCAGGCTCACTGCAACCTCCGCCTCCCGGGTTCAAGCAATTCTCTTGCCTCAGCCTCCTGAGTAGCTGGGATTACAGGCATGTACCACCACGCCTGGCTAATTTTTGTATTTTTAGTAGAGATGGGGTTTGGCCAGGCTGGTCTTAAACTCCTGACTTCAAATGATCCACTGGCCTTGGCCTCCCAAAGTGCTGGGATTACAGACGTGAGCCACCGTGCCCGGCCAGCATCTGTTATTTTAAAATTTACCCAATAATTTTGTGAGTTAAGTCGTTTACCAAGTTTGAATCTTTTAAAACCTTTTTATTATGGAAAATTTTAACACATATGAAAGGAAAAAGTACAATGAACACTATGTACTCATCATTCAACTTCATTAGTTATCAATTAAAAGCAATCTAATTTCATGTATATTTTCTCTTGCATTGCACTCCCAACCTCCACTGATTACTTTAAAACAATTCCTAGATGTCTTATAATTTTATATGAAATATTTCAGTTTATATTTCCAAAAGCTAGGGGTTCCTTTTGTAAGCATAATTACAATACCATTATCACACCAAAGAAAAAATAGCCATAATTTGCCAGGTGCGGTGGCTCACGCCTGTAATCCCAGCAATTTGGGAGGCTGAGGTGGGTGGATCATCTGAGGTCAGGAGTTCAAGACCACCCTCACCAACATAGTGAAACTCCATCTCTACTAAAAATATAAAATTAGAAGGGCATGGTGACGCATGCCTGTAATCCCAGCTGCTCGGGAGGCTGAGGCAGGAGAATTGCTTGAACCTGGGAGGCAGAGGTTGCAATGAGCCGAGGTCATGCCATTGCACTCCAGCTGGGGAAACGAGCAAAACTCCATCTCAAAAAAACATAACAAAACAGTGATTTCTTAATATCATCAAATATCAAATCGGTGTTCCCATTCCTCCTATTTCATTAATGTTCCCTTCTGGCTGGGTGCGGTGGCTCACGCCTGTTATCTCAGAACTTTGGGAGGCCGAGGTGGGCGGATCTCCTAAGGTCAGGAGTTTGAGACCAGCCTGGCTAACATGGTGAAATCCCGTTTCTACTAAAAATACAAAAAATTACCCTGGCGTGGTGGTGCCTGCCTATAATCCCAGCTACTCGGGAGGCTGAGGCAGGAGAATTGCTTGAACCTGAGAGGCAGAGGTTGCAGTGAGCCGAGATCGGGCCGTTGCACTACAGCTTGGGCAACAAGAGTGAAACTTTGTCTCAAAAAAAAAAAGTTTTCTTCTCATTGGCTTTTTTGAATCAGGAGTGAAACAAGATCCACATGTTATGTTGGTTAGTATGTCTCTTAAGTCTCTCTTAATTTAGGGGTTACCTCTGTTCTTTCTCTTCTTTCTTTCCTGGCAGTTTATTTCTTGAAGAAACCAGCTTTATTTTCCTTTAGTTTCTGTTTTTTGCTATCTGCATCTCTGATGTGTTATTGAGCATGCTTCACTTCATCCTGTATTTCTTATAGGTAGAGGCCTGATCTGACTCAGGGTTAATTTTTGTAGGAGTACTTACTTCATGAGTGACATGCTACTTCCATCAGGAGGTGTGTGATGTCCAGTTGTCTTTCTTAGTGATGTTAGTGGCCATTGATGATTATTGCCTACAGCCACTAATTAGGGTTGAAAAATGGTGATAGTCTAATCCTGTTATTTCCTCTTTACCTATGGGTTGGAATACTTCCATAAAAGACCAAGTTTTGGGCCGGGCATGGTGGCTCATGCTTGTAATCCCAGCACTTTGGGAGACCGAGATGGGCAGATCACCTGAGGTCGGGAGTTTGAGACCAGCCTGACCAACATGGAGAAACCCCGTCTCTAGTAAAAATACAAAAATTAGCCAGCGTGGGTGGTGCATGAGTGTAATCCCAGCTATTCGGGAGGCTGAGACAGGAGAATCACTTAAACCCGGGAGGCGGAGGTTACGGTGAGCCGAGGTTGTGCCATCGTACTCCAGCCTGGGCAACGAGAGTGAGACTCCATCTCAAAAAAAAAAAAAGACCAAGTTAGAATTTTAAAGCTGTTTCTTTGTAATTTTCCAGAATGGCTTCCTTTGGGTGGAAGAGGAAAATTGGTGAGAAGGTCTCAAAGGTCACTTCCCAGCAGTTTGAAGCTGAAGCTGCTGATGAGAAGGATGTAGTTGACAACGATGAAGGGAACTGGCTTCATGCCATTAAACGTAGGAAAGAAATTCTTCTTGAAGGCTGTGCTGAGAAAAGTAAACAGCTGAAGGATGAAGGAGCCAGTTTGGCTGAAAATAAAAGGTATGTATTTAAAGTTTTTTTTTTATGGAGAAGAGCTTACATTTTCTAGCTCACTGTCAGTAATGGGATGAAGAGTTATGAATTTGATAAATTCATGTTTAAAAATCTATTCTAGGTGCTAAATTAATCAAATAAATAAGGTGTTTCAAAGTCACCTGAAAAATGAAAGTTTGTAAAATAGTTTTCAGGATGCAATGAAAGTTTGTAAAATAGTTTTCAGGATGCTAATTATGTCCCTGCTTTGCCATCATTTTTGTTGTGCCTAAAGAAGAGTAAATGCTAAGTAAAATGTAATTCAAGTGATTGGTCAGTAAAAGGTGGTCTTATCACTGGAAACTTTCTGCTTATAACATTATGTATCAGGTAAATTAGGCATTTCCTGAATAGCTTTGAGGGAACATACATAAAAAAAAATAGGTATTTAGTTATTCTTTGCCATTTACTTCTTATATACTTAAGTAAATATGACTTGCTGTACAGGAAGTTGATAATAGCTTCATTTATTTTTAGCCCTTCCTTAGCTAAGTTGTTCCTATATGCACCCATTTCTTTTTTCTTTTTTCCTTTCCTCTTTTTCTTACTTTTTTATTCCTTTTCTCCTTTTTCTGCTTAGATTTTTAAGAAGGACCAAAAATCATTTTTCATTAGTCAGTGGGGAAAAGACAAATTTTTTAGTAGATTCTGTTGAGAAAACTGGATTACTACCTAGAGGAAAATAAAACTGTGTCTGTATCTAATACCATGCACAAAGATGGACCCTGGAGGGATTAAAAATTTGTGAAAGGTAAAACTATGTAATTAATAGAAGAAAATATAGAATGGTATCTCTATAATCTATGGTGGAAAAGGCCTTTTTTATTTTGAAAAAATTTCAAATCTGTATTAAAGAATAGTACAACTGGCTGGGTGCAGTGGCTTATACTAGTAATCCCAGCACTTTGGGAGGCCAAGGTGGGAGGATCGCTTGAGCCCAGGAGTTCGAGGATGCGGTGAGCTATGATCTTGCCACTGCCCTCCACCCTGGGCTACAGAGTGAGACCCTGTCAAATAAATAAACAAATAAATAAATCGTATATCTAGTATGATTCCAGTTCCAGTTTTAAAAAATTCTGGCTGTGTGTGGTGGCTTGTGTCTGTAATTTCTGTGCTTTGAGAGGCCGAGGCAGGAAGATTGCTTGAGCCCAGTGGTTGAGGCTACGATGAGGTGTGACTCTGCTATTGGGCTCCAGCTTGGGTGACAGAGTGAGACGCTGTCTTCAAAACAAAACAAAAGAATAGGACAATCTCGTATTTCCTCTATCTAGACTCAACAATTCTTAATATTTGCTTTATCCCTGTCTTTCTACACATGCATACACACACACACACACACACACACACAGGCATACATAATTGCATATTTACAGGGTGTTTTTGCTGATCTATTTGAAAGTGAGTTTCAGACATTATGACACCTACTCCTAATTCCTCATGTTTTTTCTAAGAATAAGGATATTATCTTACCTATCTTTTATCAAACCTACAAAAATTAACAATTTTATATCTAATATTAGTTCATGTTTAGGTTTTTCCTGTTTTCCCCCAAATGTCTTTTACAGTACATGTTTTTAAAACCAGGATCTAAGGAGTTCACAGATTATATTTGGTTATTATGTCTCTTTAGTGTCTTTTGGCATCCTTGGGTTTTCTACTTTTATCCCCCATGACACTGACTATTGGAAGAGTCCAGACCAATTTTCTATTTGATTGCTTCCTTGTGTGTATCATTTAATTTGTTCCTCTATCTCATGTGTTTCTTGTAAACTGAAAGTTAGGTGTAGAGATTGAGTCTAAATATTTTTGGCAAGTATATGTCATAGGTAACATTTGTGCTTTATACTGCATCATATTGGGAGATAAATAATATTATATTGCTGTCTCTGTTAGTGCAGTCATTAGAAAGACATTGTGCCTATGTCTGTCTCTTTGCTGTGTTTGGTATCTGTTGAGAGCCATATTTTTATAAAAATCTTAAAGCATTGTCCTCTGTGAAGAAAATATATTAGAAAAATTACACTTGACAGTATAAGAATTGTTGATTTGAATAAATACATGATTTTTAGAAGACATATGTATGACCAGCAGGAATAGTAGCCTAATAGGCCTTTGTTTGGGACAGAATACACTTCAGATCATCCAGAAATCTAAAATCAGGCCTGTGTGCCTTTGACTGGTATCTTCCATGTGGTGTTGAAGAGTTTGAGAATTTAAAAGAAAATAAAGTAATACTAAGCAAGACGCACTTTTTTCTTTGTTCCTTAAAAAAAAAAAAAAAAACTGGTAAGAGTGGTGGTAAGATTTCTTGTTAATAATTTTTGTAAACATGAATCAAAGTTGAGGAACCAATATATTAGCTTTTAGGTCTGTTTTTATTTTTGATTCTGGTGTAATCTTTTATTATAACTTAATATAAAACAAAATGGTGCTTAAGCTATGAAATACTAGCATCTCAAATTGGGAATAAAGGGTGGAAAATAAATAGCAATCAAGATCAATTAACTTATCTTAACTAGCTAATGTTAGGTTGTGAATTCTCATTTGTGGTATTTTAGGCATAAAGATTTTTATCTTACAGAACTCTGTAAGATTGACTAGTCTGTCTTAGAAGAAAACCAAATGTAAATTCTCCTCATTTATGAATACTTTGAGTACATCCATAAAACATCTTTAGGAACTCCTGTAAATGCCTGTTAAAAGTTCATTAACTTTTAACCACACTAATGTGTGGAAGGAAAAGCTGTTCTGTTATTGCCATCGGATTCCCTCTGAATTTCCTGTGACAGAGAAGAGATATCAGCATTGTAGACAAACACAGTAACTCTTGTTTTCTGCCTGTATGTCGAAACATTGAGTCATTTCACTAAAACCAGTGGGATTGGATGCTTTATTTTGGATGGAGAACACTATAACATGATTACGTTTTTTGCTCTTTAGCATTTATTTTTGAGTAATGTATATACTGCTTTAGAAAATAACTAAAAAGATATATATTTTTTTGAGGTGGAGTCTTGCTCTGTTGCCCAGGCTGGAGTGCAGTGGCGCGATCTTGACTCACTGCAACCTCCTTCTCCTAGGTTTAAGCAATCCTCCCTGCCTCAGCCTCCCAGGTAGCTGGGATTACAAGTGTGTGCCACCATGCCCAGCTAATTTTTGTATTCTTAGTAGAGATGGGATTTCGCCATGTTGGCCAGGCTGGTCTTGAACCCCTGACCTCAAGTGATCTGCCTGCCTCGGCCTCCCAAAGTGCTGAGATTACAGGTGTGAGCCACCATGCCCAGCAAAAAAATATTTAAGAGGCTACTAAACTTGATTGAAAGTAATATAAGGAAGAATAATTAAATTAGATTAAAAAAATACTGAGTCCCTGCCTACCAAATCAACTTCATCTTAAACTGTGCTTATTTTCACTGCATTTTAGCCAGATGGGCCTTCTTCATTTTTTTGAACATAGTTATTGTACAACTTTGTGTTATGACTCTGTCTGAAAACCTTTTTTCTCTGGCTTTCTGATGCCTGTCTTCCTGTCCTTTGGATTTCTGCTCATTTGTCATTTTCTCAGCAGTCTGCTCTCTGATTACCCAGTCTGAAGTAACATCCCTGTACTCACCCTTTTTCTATCACATCAGTGCATTTTGTTTTTTTAGCATTTCTCCCTTTTTGAAGTTACTGTATACACTTATTTAGTGTGTTTAGAATATTTTGTTTATATGTTGTTTTTCTTTTGTAAGAATGTAAGCTCCAGGACAGTAAGGAATTTATCTAACTTGTATACTGTCTTCAGCTCTTAGAATAATTTGTGGCACTTACTAGGCCCTCAGTAAATATTTATAAAGCTGTGATGTTTTTTGGCTGTATTATGGCTAAAAAGGTTTTTATAAGCTAGCTACCATTTACTGCATGATATCTATAGAATATACGTTTAAAAACTCCAAATTAAAATATAGTATTCTGATAATATATTTTATTTCATACCCAAACCACAAAGGACCTTTGGGAATAAAATTTTCTCACCCTCCTCCCAAATGAAAATATGGCACTTGATAATAATTGCTCTATTCTGGGTCTTATTCTTTTTCTCTCTTTTTTTAATCTCACAAGAATGGCAGGATTCTTTTTCTCATAACCCTTACTCTTCCCATTCCCCTGTTGTTTTGTGTACAGAAGGCTTTGTTTATGCAATAGGAAAATAACAACAGATTTTACAATACAGTGATTATGGTCTGGGCATTAGTGCCAGATGGCTTTGTTTCTTATCCTAGTTCTGCTGTTGACCAGCTTTGCAATATTAGGCAAGTTATTCAGCTTCTCTGTGTTTAAGTTTCCTTTTCTGCAAAAAATATCTACCTCATAATGCTGTTGTGATGACGACATGAATTTACATATGTAATGTACTTAATATATTGCCTGTCATGTAGTAAATACTCAATAAATATTAGTTATTATTATTATTACTATTATAGTAGTCCTAATTATTCTGTGTCCTTGATTGGCTATATATTTCTTCACTTGCAATTGCCTCATGGGGTTCTTATAAGGCTGAAATCCAATAACGGATACAAAAATACTTTAAAAAGTAGGCACGGATTTCTACTGACAGCCATGAGAGAGTTTCTAGAACTAGACCTGGATGGCCCCAGACAACTAGAAAATTGGACAAAAGATATAAAAAAAAAAAAACTGTTTTCAACCATTGGACAGTAGTCAGCATAGGACTCTTATCTTTGAGAGAAGGGGCAAAAACAAGATGATCCCTATAAGCTTCCTTAATTTCTTTTTTTTCTTTTTTTTGAGACAGAGTCTCGCTCTGTTGGCCCAGGCTGGAGTGCATTGGCATGATCTCGGCTCACTGTAACCTCTGTCTCCCAGGCTCAAGCGGTTCTCCTGCCTCAGCCTCCTGAGTAGCTGGGATTACAGGTGTGTGCCACCACGCCTGGCTAATTTTTGTAATTTTAGTAGAGATGGGGTTTTACCATATTGGCCAGGCTGGTCTTGAACTCCTGACGTCAGGTAATCTGGCGTTCTTGGCCACCCAGAGTGCTGGAATTACAGGTGTGAGCCACCGTGCGTGGCTGAGCTCCCTTAATTTCTACCTGAAGGTAGTCTCCAGGGAATGGGCACACAGAAGAGGAAACCAGATAGAACACAGTGGTCTTGCTGCGTGAGGAGATGGAGATTGGACTTTGGAGAGGCTGACACAGCTAGAAGTTGCAGAGTAGAGTACCAGAGAAGAGGAAGCTACTCAGAGAAAAAGCTCCAGAAGTCTATGAGGTCCCTTTGAGTCTTTGTTGAACATTAGGCCATGCAACTATTGGGGAATTTCTGTAAATCCAGGGAAAATGACTGAGAAGTTGTAAGCTGAACCATTCGTAGCATTCATACAGAGCAGAGAGCTATTCAAGCTTCAGCCATTCAGAATGGAGTGTCTTTGATGGTCACCAGAAATATTTACTGGAGTCACAGAGGGTTATTTCTTAGTAGAATGACTACACTATCCCTAGAGGGAAGGCTACTCCAGACCTTCCCTAGAAAACCTTTAAAAATAGTTTTTGAAGGGTTCAAACTGATATTTTCAAACTTTAGTGCCTGCCAGAATAGAGCCTAACATTTTTAGTCAACAGTGTAACATTTAAAATATTCAGCATCTAATCAAAAATTACTGGACATGCCAAAGAGTTGGAAACTGTGACCCATAAATAGGAGACAAATCAGTCAATAGAAACATTCAGAAATAACATAGATGATGGAAGTAGTGGACAAAGAGGTTAAAATGGTAATACAACTATATTCAGATAATTAAAGGGAAACAAACATAATGAGGAGTGAAATGGAAGATATATTAAAAAAAGGAACATCTAGAAATGAAAAATATGATATCTGAAATAAAAAATATACTGAACAGTTATGCTAGTCTGGGTCCTTCTAGAAGCATATGCTAAGACCGGCTTAAACATGCAAAGATTTCATTAGGGGAATCACTGTATGAGAGGACATGGGGTGGGAACTGAGTAAATCTGGGAGAGCTATGCTTGTCTAACCCCCAGTGAAGGGGAGAGGGAGGGAAGGTTGGATGGAAATGTCTTAGGCTGTCATATTATCTAAAGAAAGTTGGACAATACCTTGGATAGTCGTCAAGTCAGAGTTGTCCCTCATTGGAGTCCCATGCCCCTCAGGAATGAGCTGGTCTTCTTATTTCTGCTACTTCCAGTTAATGTGGAGAAAAGCCATGAGATATTTATCCTTGCTGCATATGTGGCCATGGATTTCGGAGTGTAGAAGCTGAGGTCAGCTGGAGGTCTATGCAAGATAATGGAATGACATCATTTAGTTTTGAAGGAAAGTAAAACTGCCAACTTAGAATTCTTTGTATTATAAAAATATCTTTCAGAAATGAAGGCAAAATAACTTTATTGGACAAACAAAAGCTGAGATAACCCATTACCAGTAGGCCTGGACTTCAAGAAATATTAAAAGAAATTCTTTACATAGAAGGAAAATCATACCAGATAGAAATTTGTGTCTAAGTAAAGAATGAAAGGGTTCTGGAAGTGGTAAACATGGGTAAGTATGAAGACTGATTTAAACAAAAAATTTAAATTCTTTAAAAAGATAATTGACATTAAATAACAACAGCAACATTTTGCAAAGTTATATAGAAGTAAATACACAACAATTGTAATAGATAGCATGAAGGGATAAATGGAATTATATTGCTATTAGGCTGTTATGTTGTATTCAAACCTAGACCCTAGAGAAACCATTAAAAAATAATAAAAGGCTTATAAGCCAATAATGGATGTAAAATAAAACAATTAGAAGCTGAATACTTTATTTTTTTTAAAAAGCACCATTTGTAGTATTATTCCCAAATCTAAAATTGTTAGGAAAAAAATTCAGCAAAACATGTATAAAAACTATATGAAAACTACAAAATGTTGCTGAAATGTTAAAAGACCTAAATAAATCAATAAATATACACTATACTTGTATTAGTTTGTCCTCACACTGCTATAAACAACTACCTGAGACTGGATACTTTATGAAAAAAACAGGTTTAATTGGCTCACGGTTCTGTGGGCTGCATAGGAAGCATAATGTTGGCATCTGCTCAGCTTCTGGGGAGCCCTCAGGAAAGCTATAATCATAGCAGAAGGCAAAGGTAGGAGCCAGCACTTCACATGGCTGGAGCAGGAGGAAGAGAGAGTGTGGGGAGTGGGAGTGCTACACACTTTTATGCAACCAGATCTTGCAAGAACTCACTATCACGAGAACAGTACCAAGAGGGAAACCTGCCCCCATGATCCAATCACCTCCCACCAGACCCCACCTTTAACACTGGGGATTACAATTTGACATGAGATTTGGGTGGGGATACAGATCCAAACCATATCAATGCTCATAGATTGGAAGATAGTATTTTGTTAATACATCAGTTCTCCCGAAATTGATCTGTAAACTCAGTGCAATTCCAATCGAAATCCCAGCAAGCTTGCGTTTGAGATAATTGACAAGCTTATTCTAAAGTTTATGTGGAAATGCAAAGAATCTAGACTAGCCAAAAGAATTTTATGAAATAAAACATACTTAGGGAACTTATATTACTTAATTTAAGTCCTTAACTGTGTTTTTGAATGTTATACCTTCATAGTACTAGTGTAAAGATAGACATACATGGATCAATGAAAATAATATATGATACAGAAATGACCCACATGTATGTGGTCAGTTGATACAAATGAAAACTTCTGGTTTTTAAAAGGCTTAATTGAGAACATGAAAAGTCAGGCCACAGGCTGGGAGAAAATATTTCCAGTCCATATATCTGACGTAGGACTTGTTTCCAGAGTATAGAAGAACTCTTACAACTCAGTAGGAAGAAGACAAGCTATTCATGTAAAGAATGGGTAAAAAGTTGGAGCAGATGCTTCACAAAAGAAAATATATGAATGGCCAAGAAGCATAAAAAAAGCTGCTCAACACTATTAGTCATCAAGAAATTTCAAATTAAAACCACAATGAGATACTATTGCCTAGTTACTAGAATGCTAACATTGAGAAGATTGACAGTATCAAGTGTTGGCAAAGATATGGAGCAAGTTAAACTTTTATACATTGCTCATGAAAATGTAAAATAGCTTTACCTCTTTGGCGAACTGTCTGGTTGTTTCACTTATTTTGTTTTATTTTATTTTATTTTATTTTATTTTATTTTTGAGATGGAGTCTTGCTCTGTTGCCCAGGCTGGACTGTAGTGGCATGATCTCAGCTCACTGCAACCTCCACCTCCCGGGTTCAAGCAATTCTCCTGCCTCAGCACTCCCGACTAGCTGGGATTACAGGCGCGCACCACTCTATGCCTGGCTAATTTTTGAATTTTTAGTAGAGACAGGGTTTCACCATCTTGGCCAGCGTGATCTCAAACTCCTGACCTCAGGTTATCTGCCTGCCTTGGCCTCCCAAAGTGCTGGGATTACAGGCATGAGCCACTGTGCCCGGCCTGTTTCACATAAAGTTAAATATATACTTTATTGTACAATCTCACAGTTTTATTCCTAGATACTAATTCAGAAGAAATGAAAACATT
Source organism: Pan troglodytes (assembly GCF_028858775.2). NCBI lineage: Eukaryota > Metazoa > Chordata > Mammalia > Primates > Hominidae > Pan > Pan troglodytes. Next base: position 72,070,299 of record NC_072402.2, read on the forward strand.
ATATCCACACAAAGACTGTTCCAACAATGTCTCTAGCAGCTTTATTAATAGTGTCCATGAACTGGGACAACCTAAATGTTCATCAGCAGGTGAATGAATGAATAAATTGTGGTATATCCATACAATAGTATTCTCTTGAGCAGTAAAAAGAAATGATTGACATCTCAGAAACATGCTAAGGGAAAGAAGTCAGGAAGAGTACGTACCGTCTGATTCCAATTTTATAAATCTGTCTAAAGACAAATTAATCCATAGTGACAGAAAAAATCAGTAGTTGTCTGGGGTCAGCAGTTGGGGTAGATTTCCCGAGAAAGGGGCACAGAAAACTTTTTGGATTGACAAAAATGTTCTTTATTGTGATGGTTGTGGTTGTATTTACATGAGTATATACATTTCTCAAAACTCATCAGAAAGTATGCTTCAAGTGGGTACGTTTTTGATATATAAATCACACACCAGTAAATTTGATTAAAAAAACAAAGTTTTGAGTGCTTGTCAAATGTAAAATAATTCTATATTTGTTTCATATATCTTTATATGTGTTCATGATGTCTTTGTGTTCTGAATTTGCTGTTATATTGCAAGTTAATTGACAGAGATAATTTAGATTTCAGTAAAATTTTGAATCTGGATATTATGTATTTTCGGGTCTTGGTTATTTTATCACTCTGTCAGCCTTCTTTAGTAACTCTTGTGCATCACCTGTAGGATAGTAGCAGAAGTCCCCAGTCTTTTTTTTTTTTTGAGGTGGAGCCTCGCTCTGTTGCCCAGGCGGCTGGAGTGCAGTAGCACGATCTTGTCTCATTGCAATCTCCACCTTCCAGGTTCAAGTGATTCTTGTCCCTCAGCCTCCTGAGGAGCTGGGACTACAGGTGTGCACCACCATGCCTGGCTGATTTTTTGTATTTTTAGTAGAGATGGGGTTTTGCCATGTTTCCCAGGCTGGTCTTGATCTCCTGGGCTCAGGTGATCTTCCTGCCTTGGCCTCCCAAAGTGCTGGGATTACAGGCCTGAGCCACCATGCTCAACCTTGAGTGGCTTTTAAATTCAGAAGTCTTACCTTAGAGTATTCATGATTCTTTTGAACAAAAATCTGGTTTACTCTTCTACCCAACCCCCAAGAAATTTTGGTGCTTAATAGAGATGGTATAGTGAGTATAGTGGTTAAGAGTGTAGATTTTGAAGTCAGATTACCTCCATTCAAATCCCAACTTTATCATTTCTATCTGCATAAACTTTGGGTAGTTATTTTTTGTCAATTTCTACCTCATAGGTCAAATGGTGATACATATCTTATAGAATTTTGGAGGATTAAAGAGCGAAGTCCATGTAAAAGCATGCTACCTAGCACCTAATAAGCACCAAGTGAATGTACTTTAGATATAATATTTTAGGATTTTATATGTTCTTGGTATATTTCCTGTAGTAGTAATATATATTTTTGTAAATTATTTTGTTCAAATGGCTTTTTCTAGAATTATTACAAACTAGGTTATACCTTCTCAAGAGTCACATTGTTAGTCCCAACTTTGACATCTTGGCTTTTAAAGTTTCAGCCACTAGATGGTGATATTTGACTGTCTAGCTAACTGGTCTGATTTTTCTGTTAGAATCAGTTGTATGTGTATGAAGCAGGAATATAAATTAGAATTTACCATGCATTTTGTTCTTGTCTAGAAAAGTATACCTACTAATGTAAATTTGAGGGTGATCTTGCTGTGTGACCCACATTCTGCAGATTACTCACATCAGTATATTTAATGACAGTGGTTTTGCCTCATGCTCTGTGGAAAAACATAGATACAGTCAGTGTAGAATGACTTTATTTTCTCACCAGCACATCTTCCAACCTTACTGTATTTGTGCCTATATGATCTGTCATCATTCCATTGTAATGAAGTGCCCTGCTCTTATCAAAGGCCCACCACTCCACTTGTACTCTAGACCCCATCCCCTTGTGCCTTCTCAGGAACGTTGTTCTGAAATTGTCCTCTCATTTTTATATAATCTGTTTCTTCTTTTCTCTCGGCTCCTTCTTGCTGGCATGCAAACATACCCTGATAACATCCATTTAAAAAGCTTCTCTCCAAATGCTCTGCCATTTCTCTGCTCCCGCTGCACTACAAACTCCATTTCTTGATGAACCATCCAGTCATATTTCTGTCCCCATGAATCCACTGAAACTGCTTTTGTAAAGGTTATCAGTGACCTCCATGTTGTCAAATCCAGTCATCACTTCTCTGTTCTCATTTATTGTGCTTCTCATCATTCAGCACAGGTGACCACAGTCTTCCTAAATACACTGCTCTCTCATCTTCCACACCACCATGCTATCATGCTTGTCCTTGTCTCCATGTCCTCTCCTTTTTAATCTTTGCTTGCTCCTTTCCTTTTGCTCTCCAGATCAACAATCATCTGTGTTTGTGGAGCTGTTGCCAGCTTAACATAGACCTTGTATTTATTCTTCTTTCTTCATGGCTTACTTCTGTTTTTCCCTCACTCTTGATTGCGTGGGATCCTATCCACTCAATAAAGATTTAGCCAGTAAGCTTTGGCCTCAGGCTCTGTTTTCCAGGTAACCCAAATTATCCTGGATTTCTTTCTTTTTTTCACTCATGCCAAGTCCAAGTTGAGCCAACTGTACATTTTCAGTGTGTTGTAAATCTTTTTTCCTCTTTCTGTTTTCACTTCTATCCTTATCTAGGGTTATCTCATACCTAAATTACTTTGGTTGTCTCATATCTAGCCTTCCTGTGTACATTTTTGTACCCTTACTGTCTATTCTTCTGGGTCTGACTGATCTTTTAAAAATGTAAATCAATAATTCATGTCTCACTGTTGTATAAAAACTCTATGGATTCTTCATCACACATACAATGAAATCCATATGCATAACTATGGCTTATTGTATTCTCTGTGATCATGGCTTCAGCCCACCTCCCTGACCTCTGACTTCCTTTCCTCTGGTTTTATTTCCTTTCCACAAAACATGGTTTGGTCCTGCCCCAGGTTCTTCCCTTTGCCTGGAATGGACCTTCTCCAGATTTTCAGTTGTCTGACCACGTTTTGTCACTCAGGTCTCAGCTTGAATGCGTTCCTAGGAAGACCTTTCTTGACCGCCCATTCCGAATAGCCACTTGGTCACTCCCTATCACATTCCTCCATTTGTCTTTTATCACGGCACTTATATTTTAACTGTTTGTTGTCTTTATTTCCCTGTCCCCTTCTAACATGCATACACTTTAGAAAGTAAGATCTAGAAGAATAGTAGGGACCTTTTATATCTTGTTGGGTGCTGCATCCTTAGTACTTATTACTGGAATTCTACCTGTCCCAGGGTAGGTGCCCAGTAAATATTTATAAAGTGAATAAGCTGTTAACTATATAGCTCATTAAATTTAAAGCCACAGTAAATTAGAAGTCTAATTGGGAGTAAAGTAGCTAAACACATTGACATTTCTATTTGGTAAATGAGTGTGCTATCTAACTTATTTAGCTTGATCACCAGCTGTTCTTTACCTCAGTATAGGGCATTATCTCATCCTGCCCTGTTGTAGTCCATGGAACTATTCCTTTTGCTTCCTTCCTTGTGCTACTTCAGTTGCATACTGTTAAGATTGTCCTTAAACTGGCGGAATCAGACTTTGGTCATTTATTAACCACAGTGACTTTAAACCAAGTTTTTATCTTTTAATGCTTCCTATCCAACAGCTGCAGTAGGGCTGTGTCTGTTCAGTCTGTTCCAAACTGAAGTTGAATTAAGAGATATGCTGCAGAAATTATGAGAGACTATTGATTTGTTCAGTGCCAAGTTTCCTGTGATCTAAAAATGGAGGAACTAAGTGGTGCCACCCTTTGTTTGCAGGCCAACAGAAGTAAACCAAAGAGAAATGAGAAGGGGGAAGAATTGAATAAGTTGATGATAGTGAAGTAAATACCCACCATTTCTTGCTTTGTTTAGCATGGAAAACAGCTCACTTGTTCCTTTAAACCTTTATAGGCCTCGTTGGCAACAAAGCACATTTCATTGAGTGATGCCTCTGCTGGCAGCAATGGTTATGCTTTCAAAATAAAAGACAGTGCAGTTGAGAAGAGAGGACATTTTTCTTTTTTCTCAAATCTGTGAGCCTGTGTTTACGTGTGTGTGTGTGTATGTCTGTTTGTATGTATATGCACACATGCATACCTGCCTAATAAAAAGAAAAAACTAGTGATGGTCATTGTCACCTTGAACCTCTTAGTTTATTTCGTACTTGGGACAACTTAAGCTTAGGAACATAAGCAGCTTTGTGGGGTTGGGGATGGGATAAGCCATCCTGTTCTCAGCAGTAGTGCTAGTGGTATTTTCAGCAAGACAGCTCTTTATTGTGCAGGCTTGCTCTTTGCCTTGAAGAATGTTAACATCCCTGACCCTCTGCCACTAGTGCCTCCAAGTCACAGTGATGACCACAAATGCCTTCTATGGGGCGATAACTTCCTCTGGTTGAGTTGGGCAGAAAATAGGACTGGAAGTAAAAAGTAAATTTGACAAATATGATAAGCTTTTAACAGTGGCTGGGCCAAGTAGATATAGGGTTGGCAAACTTTATTTATAAAAACAACCTGTGTTTATAAATAAAGTTTTACTGGGATACAGCAATGCCCATTTTTTGAATGCATTGTTTATGGCTTATTTTGGGATACAGTAATAGAGTTGAATAGTTGTGATAGACTGTATGGTTCGCAAAACCTAAAATGTTTACTATATGGACCTTTACTATGTCACCCCTTGCTCTAGAGACCAAAGACCTTCAGCCCCTTCCTCAAAAGCTGTCAAAGACTCCTGAAACCTCAAACATCCAAGTTCTTAAGGTCCCTCTGCTAAACCTAGAATTCTCATGTTTTTGTTTTTTTCTACCTATATTCACATTCCCCTAGTCTTGGGATTTCTTATAATTTCTATATATGAAATAATTAATGGAACAAAGTAAGAATTTACATTTTTACCACTTTTGTCTTAGGATAGAATTTGTTTTTATTACAATTTTTTTTTCCTGTTGTGTTAAGAGCATGCTACATCTGTCCCCTCTTTTCTTGCTTTATATGCTGCTCTCTGCTGCCTTCAGGACTTGGAGAAGATAGGACAAATGAGGTAGATAGAATCTGTTATATTAGGCCGGGCGCGGTGGCTCATGCCTATAATCCCAGCACTTTGGGAGGCCGAGGCGGGCAGATCAGTTGAGGTCAAGAGTTCAAGACCAGCCTGGCCAACATGGTGAAACCCCATCTCTACAAAAAAACAAAAAGTAGCCAGATGTGGTGACATGTGCCTGTAGTCCCAGCCACCTGGGGGGCTGAGGCAGGAGAATCGCTTGAACCTGGGAGGTGGAGGTTGCAGTGAGCTGAGATCATGCGACTGTACTCCATGTACTCCAGCCTGGGTGACAGAGCAAGACTGTCTAAAAAAAAATCTGTTATATTAGTACCTTCTACATTCCCAGAAATGTTCTGGGTACTGTAGAGCATATAAACAAATCTACCCTTTGGTTCCTGAACTCATTAGAGAAGAGAAGACAAAAATACAAGGAGGAATTAGAGCAGAACTAAATGGGAGGCATACTTGATATAGTTACAGAAAGTATTGGTCTTTTATTTTTAAGAGCTAGCTTTAAATCCTGTCTTTTGCAGGACTTGGACAGTCCTTTAGCTGCTCTCAACCATTGGTTCCTCATCAATAAAATGAGAACAAGTAATGCCAAACTTGAGGCTAGGCATGGTGGCTCACCCCTGTAATCTCAGCACTTGTGGAGGCCAAGGCAGGAGGATTGCTTGAGGCCAGAAGTTTGAGACCAGCCTGGGCAACATAGTGAGACCCTGTCTCTACAAAAATAAAAAAATAAAAAAATTAGCTGGCCATAGTGGCATATGCCTGTAGTCCTAGCTACTCAGTAGGCTGAGGTGGGAGGCCCTTGAGCCCAAGAGTTCAAGGCTGCAATGAGCTGTGATCATGCCAGTGCAACGGAGCAAGACTCTGTCTCTCAAAATAATTTTTAAAAAAGCAAATAACACCAAATTTATATTCACTTACTTTGAGTAGTAAGTGAATTAACTTTTTGGGAAAATAATTGTATGTTAAATAATTGTATTGAAAGTGCTTTGTAAAACATAAAATGCTTTGGAAATATAAGTGTTGCTATGTGGTCTGAAGTGGTACTCATAGTTAGTGGGCTAGAGCCACTGGAGGAGGTCTTCATGAAGAACGGAGCATTTTAACTTGGTCTTAGAGGAAGAGCCTTTGAATAGATGAAGAGGAGTAGGAAGGCAATCTTAGATATGTGATATGGTTTGGCTCTGTGTCCCCACCCAAATCTCACCTTGAATTGTAATAATCCCCATGTCAAGGATGGGACCAGGTGGAGATAATTGAATTATGGGGGCAGTTTCTGCCATGCTGGTCTCATGACACTGAGTTCTCACGAGATCTTATGGATTTATAAGGGGCTTCCCTGTTTGCTCAGCGCTCATTTCTCTCTCCTGCCTCCATGTGAAGAAGGATGTGTTTGCTTCCCCTTCTGCCATCCTTGTAAGTTTCCTGAGGCCTCCCCAGCCCTGTGGTACTGAGTCAATTAAACCTCTTTCCTTTATAAATTTCCTAGTCTTGGGCAGTTCTTTATTGCAGCGTGAGAATGAACTAATACAGATGTGTGTGTGTATGTGTAGCAGGGGATCCATACTAACAAAGGCATGATATGTGGGTAGGGACTATAAAAACCCTGCTGAGTGGAGCACAGGTATGTGTAGGGAGTGGTAGAAAAAAGATTGGACAAACAGTCCAACCTTTTCCTTCTAATGCTGGAGGAAAGACATTTGCTACTATTAAGTCTTGCAGAATTTATTACTGCTACCTTTGTTAGAAAATTGTGAGTGGAAGGATTGTTATGAAGGAATACATCAATAAATTAATTTCCAAAGTTTTTCCTGTGGCATCTACAATAACATTTGGAAATATTGTTTAGAGAGGCTTGAAATCACCCACAATATGCCTAAAGAAGTGCAAGTACTTTCTTTTTAGGTGATATAGTTACTGCTTTTAGAGGTTATATCATTAAAGCTTAGTAGATGATGGCACCACAGTACTAAATTTATTTAATGTTGTATATACTTTTATTATTATTATAAATAATCAGAAATGGGTGTTAAATTATACTAAGTATTGTTTAGTGGCATGTACTTTTTTCTCCCTTATCTGTTACATATGAACCCATTTCTAAGTTTTTCTGAGCATACACTACATGAACATGTGGATTTTGTACTTTAGTAAGTTGCTGGACTTAATTTGCTAATCCTTTATTTTGGATTTTTACATATATTTCATGGACTAGAAAGTAGTCCAAAAAACTGTTGAACTGAAAGTACATGACTGCTCCTCCTGAAAGCAGTCTAAGAGTAGAATGGTGTTTGCCCGGGGGTGGAGGAGGGGGCAATGAGGAGTTATTGTTTAATGGGTATGGAGTTTCAGTTTGGGAAGATGAAAAAGTTCTGGAGATGAATGGTGGTGGTGGTTGCACACAAAGGTGAATGAACTATATGTACTTAATGCTACTTAATGCCTCTGAACTGTACACTTAAATGGTTAAGGTGGTAAATTTTATATTTTACTACAATAAAATTTTTTTTTGAAAGTCTAAAAAAGCATATTGAAAATATGGCATTGATATAACTTTAACAACCACAGATATCGGGAGGCAATTCAGAAGTGGGATGAAGCACTACAGTTAACTCCAAATGATGCTACCCTATACGAGATGAAATCACAGGTAATAATTATGAAGAATTTCACTTTCCTTATGAAATTGTGCTATGTTTGTTCGGTGAGTGAGCAATGATGAAGCAAAATAGCATTTTCTCCCATTTTCTTTTTCAAATACGATTTCTTTGGGAAAAAATATTTCACCATTATTTATGGTTCTGTCTTATGCATAAAACTGGAAATTCATTTGCCTTCACAATGAAGTTAACTGTTATTTTAGCCCAACTATTGTAAGATAGGAATCGATGGCTATCTTTTAAAGTCACTGGTGGGCAGGTGCCATGGATCACGTCTGTAATCCCAGCAATTTGGGAGGCCGAGGTGGGTGGATCACTTGAGGTCAGAAGTTCGAGACCACCCTGACCAACATGGTGAAACCTTGCCTCTACTAAAAATACAAATATTAGCTGGGCGTGGTGGCACATGCCTGTAGTCCCAGCTACTTGAGAGGCTGAGGCAGGAGGATCACTTGAACGTGGGAGGCGGAGGTTGCAGTGAGCTGAGATAGTGCCACTGCACTCCAGCCTGGGTGACACAGCGAGACTCCATCTCAAAAAAATAAATAAGTAAATAAAAAATAAATAAAAAGTCACTGTTGAGCTCTTAGATGAAAAACATACACTTTCCTTGTGATTAAATATAGTAGACTTAGCAAAATAGTTCAGTTTTCTTAAAAATGAGGATGGATTGGGTTCTAGATGAGATATTTCTAAAAATGGCTTAGTCCTTAGCAAAAGGTCAGCATAGATGCAATTTTATTAATAGCTTAAAAATAACATTTGTACTTTAAAAACATGTTTCTAATATTTGGTAGGAAAGTCTGTAAAGAAAACCTTTGAGCACTTGAATAGATTATCCAAGTGATTTTAAAAGTCTCACACAGAGCATTAAACATATTTTTGGCAGGGAATTGTTGCAATTCAGCCTTAATCTGCACACCTAACAAATATTTTTCAAATCGTGATCTCAAATATAGGACACACATTTGTCACCTTTGAATTTAGTTTATCCAGGAAAAACCCAAATAAATTATGTCATCTGAATCAAGTGATATGAGGACCTTCATTTGTATTCCTTTTTCAATCTTAAATATGTATATATGAATGACAGGTTTGTGGCAAGCTTTATGAAGACTTGTTTAATTTGGAACCTGATAATAATGTTTGTATCACAAATCTTTTAAAGTGTTAATGGTCCTAAAGATTATAGATAAAATCCAGCCCCTTCCCACAGACCACAGTGGAGGGTACTAGAACTCTCTGGTAACCCTAACTCTCCATAACCCTAACCCTAACCGTAACCCTACCTTCCTAGTATGTATGGTTTGAAATGCCCAGTAGTGAGAAGGCCTAGGGAATGTTTTAAATACTTTCTATAACATAAAGATGTTCATTAGGGACGGGATGGCTGGTTGAACAAATTAATTCACCTAGTTTAATGGCAATACCTGGGGTTCCCTGAAAACCACATTGTAAATAGAATAAATGGAAGTGGAATTGGGAGTTCAAAATACCTCTGAGCCACCATAGTTAGGATATGACCGCTTGGTTTTGACCAGATGGACATAAGATTCAATAACTGGAAAGGGAATGGTTTACATTTTCATAGTTATATAAGGGGTGAAAAGAGAACTATAATTTCTTACCCTGAATGGCAGAGTAAGGGGTAAAAATCACCGAAATGCTATTTTTACTGGACTAAAAATATATCTTAAAAAATGAAAAGGGTTTTTTATGTAGTTGCTAGTTTATGAATATTACTGACAGATTTTTTGGTCTTTTTTTGCCTATAGGTGCTAATGTCTCTTCATGAAATGTTCCCAGCAGTACATGCAGCAGAAATGGCCGTCCAGCGAAATCCACATTCATGGGAGTCTTGGCAGACTTTGGGACGTGCTCAACTTGGTTTAGGAGAGATAATCCTGGTGAGGAAGTCAGATTATTATAATGCAGAAATTTTAAGTATATTTTGACTTTTTTTTTTTGAGATGGAGTCTTGATGTCACCCAGGGTACAGTGCAGTGGTGCAATCTCAGCTCACGGCAACCTCCGCCTCCTGGGTTCAAGCGATTCTCCTGTCTCAGCCTCCTGTGTAGCTGGGACTATAGGCATGCGCCACCATGCCTGGCTAATGTTTTTGTATTTTTAGTAGAGACGGGGTGTCACCATGTTAGTCAGGCTGGTCTTGAACTCTTGACCTCAAATGATTCTCCAGCCTCGGCCTCCCAAAGTGCTGGGATTACAGGCGTGAGCCAACATGCCCAGTCTATTTTGACATATTTTTGATTAACTGAACCCAAAAGCGAATAGCCGTTTATCAAATCTATACAAAAAACGATTAGCAAATTACTTCTTAAAGGTATTAATCCATAAACACAGTTCAGAGGTATTACTGAACATCTTCTTTATTATAGACACTAATTATATCATGATCAGAATATTTTTCAGTTACTTGACATCATGGATATTAAAAAAAATTTAACATAAAACATTGGCATTTGGTAAACCTTATTTAAATAGACAATAGGCAACTTTTTGGCTTAGTTCTTTGGATCATTACATTTACCACATTATAAAGTGGTATTAGTATCACTGTGGAGACAAAACTGCTAATAGATTATATAGGGGAAGGAAGACAGTAGAATATGGGAGGGTAATGGTGATGAACATTTAGACTGAAAAGTTGTTAGGCTTATTGAGGGGATAAAGAGGAAGAGTAGAAATGTGTGCAAATGAAATACTCATTGTGTAATGTTTACCGTAAACTGGTACCTAATGCATTTCTCAATTTGTCTGGACTATACCTTGTTAGTAGCAGAGGCTATCTAGGTAAGAATTAGCTGTGACAGCTGTCCTGTTGTTTTTCTTTTGGCAGGGCTATATACACCTGATAGCTAACGAAATTTAACTTCCTAACAAGTGTTTGCAAATCTAATATACAGTGCCAAATTTCCTCCTTGTTATTAAGTAAATTAAGATTTTAAAAATGGTTTTATTTTTTACAGTTCAAAATAAAACAAATTTTAAAAGTTTCTTGCAAGACTAAAATTACTGATAAATTCAAAATTTAAACTTACTAACAGTGGTTTTAGTAAATTGTGGATGACTGAGCTTTTTTTCTGGCATTCTTATAAATGTATCATTATTTCTACTTACCAAAAAAGGTGTTTGTCAAATTCTCAGAAATAGTAAGGAATTTGTATGAGAAAATAATTGATTTGATTAAAGTAAGTTAATGATAATCTAAATGAGATTCACAGTGATAGAAACCATTTTAACCAAGTACTGTTTTTTTCTTGCCATTTAGCACTGTCAACTTCTCTCTTTTTACATGAAGACTTAAATCATACCAGAGTTGGAAAAAAGAGTTCAAAGAATTGAGTTTTCTAACAGATTAACAGGGGAAGAAAACCCTATCATATAATACTTTTTCCTTGCCTCCCTTATTAAAAATTTATACATCACTATCTCTTTTGCCAATAGTGTCTATGGTAATGGAACAAATCTCTAGGACATAATATTTAGTAAAGATTGTCCTTTATAAAGAAAGAAAATACACTGCAGGTGAGACGGAGATACTTTGAATCATCCAATAAAAATAATTTAATATTTAAATTTTTTTGAATAAGAGTACCAGTTCGACTTTTTTTTTTCTGTTGATATGGCTCTATTCATTAATACTGTGAAATTCTTAGAAGAATTGAAAGTATTTTTTTTTTGCCATTTAAATGTAATTTTTAGGAATCTTCTCTGTTTTTATGTAGATTTAAGCTGTTCTCTTAAAAGACTAGAATGGTAAAAAAAAAGATGACTCAAAATGTCATAACGAAGGGACACTATGTAAAATATATTGAAAGCAAGCTAGAATTTCTAACATCTAACAATTCTTACTATATATACATATGGACTAAAACCATAGGAAATTATGTATGTAAATAGCACAGGCAGTAAATTAAAAGTCAGTAGTTGGGTATATCTCCATGAATAATTATTTAAACTTTGTAAGAGTTGGATGTGAACATTGGAAAATGTTTATAGGAGATATATATATATATAATATGTATGTATATGGTATACATTTTATATATATACGTGTGTGTGTGTGTATGTATATATATATATATATATATATATAAAAGACTTTATGAGAATGAGATTTTAAGAAGTGGAAGGATGAGAGAATAAGAAAGCTGAAGCCAGGCGCGGTGGCTCAAGTCTGTAATCCCAGCACTTTGGGAGGCCGAGGCGGGCGGATCACAAGGTCAGGAGATTGAGACCATCCTGGCTAACACGGTGAAACCCCGTCTCTACTAAAAATACAAAAAATTAGCTGGACGTGGTGGCGGGCGCCTGTAGTCCCAGCTGCTCGGGAGGCTGAGGCAGGAGAATGGCGTGAACCTGGGAGGCAGAGCTTGCAGTGAGCTGAGATCGCGCCACTGCACTCCAGCCTGGGTGACAGAGCAAGACCTGTCTCAAAAAAAAAAAAAAAAAAAAAAAAAAAGCTGAAGAGAATGGTTCTGGGAGTTAAAAATTCTGTATGAGGGAATGGGGATGGTGAGAAAGGAATACATAAGGGATTTATCCTGAAGAAGAAGGTAGAGAGGGAAGGAGACTGGGAAAGGTAATGAATACCAGGAGGTAACAGTATCAGGAAGGATTCTTCTGTTGGCTTTCCAGGGTTCTCAGCCTTCAGTGCTGGAACTAGCTTTGTGGCTTCCCTTCTTCGGGCTCTGTGTAATTCATTGCCAGCTTTTGCTTTTCTTCATGCCAATGTGTAATAAATACTAATTTTGTTTACTAATGTTTTCTCTGTTTTCCAAGTCTCATTTTAGCCATTGGTTTTAATATTTTGCATGAGCAAATCTTTAATTAGAAATTTCAGTTGCATCATTTGATTCTTTTTATTGTTTCGCTTTTGTAATGGTAGTAATGGGATGGACAAGTGATAATTTCCAGACAAAAGGAAGATGATTGAGAGTTTTTAAAATTTCACTTGAGGGGCTGGGCATCCTGGCTCACGCGTATAATCTCAGCACTTTGGGAGGCTGAGGCAGAAGGATTGCTTGAGGCCAGGAGTTTGGACCAACCTGGGTAGCATGGCAAGATCCTATATTTACAAAAAAAAAAAAAAAAAATTTGGCTGGGCATGGTGGCTCATGCCTGTAATCCCAGCATGTTGGGAGGCTGAGGTGGGTTGATCACCTGAGGTCAGGAGTTTTGAGACCAGCCTGGCCAACATGGTGAAACGTCGTCTCTACTAAAAATACAAAAATTAGCCAGGCATGGTGGTGTGTGCCTGTAGTTCCAGCTACTCAGGAGGCAGGAGAATATCTTGAACCTGGCAGGTGGAGGTTGCAGTGAGCTGAGATCGCACCACTGCACTCCAGCATGAGTGACAGAGTGAGACTCCATCTCAAAAAAAAAAAAAAAAATCCACTTGTAAATTTTTAGTTTAGTTAATTACTGTAGACATTGAGTCAAGCTGCATTATCTTTTTTATAATTGAATAGTACAAATTCTTGAATTAGAGTCTTTATAAATGTTGTATGTTGACACTTAAGAATTGAGTTTTTTTCTTGAAAAATAAAGTTTGTTTATGAGCTTTATTATTGTTCTGTTTTTTTTTGTTTTGTTTTTTGTTTTTTGTTTTTTTGAGATGGAGTCTCGCTCTGTTCCCCAGGCTGGAGTGCAGTGGTGTGATCTCGGCTCACTTCAACCTCCACCTCCCGGGTTCAAGCCATTCTCGTTCCTCAGCCTCCCAAGTAGCTGGGACTATAGGCGTGCGCCACCATGTCTGGCTAATTTTTGTAATTTTAGTAGAGACAGGGTTTCACCGTGTTGGCCAGGCTGGTCTTGAACTCCTGACCTCATGATCCTCCTGCCTCAGCCTCCCAATGTTCCGGGATTACAGGCGTGAGCCACTGCGCCTTGCCTCACAATTTTACTTTTTGAGTCTATGAATTTGCCTGTTTTAGAGATATCGTATAAGTGGAATTATGCAGAATTTGCTTTCTGTGACTGGCTTCTTTCACTTAGCATAATGTCCTCAAAGTCCCATCCATGTTGTGTATTGTAGAATTTGCTTCTTTTTTGAAGCTGAAAAATATTTCATTTTGTGTGTATACCATTTGCTTTGTTCATTCTTCCTTTGATGGACATTTAGGTTGTTTCTACATATTGGCTATTGTGAATAGTGCTGCAATGAACCTGGGAGTGCTAATATCTCTTTGAGATCTTGATTCTTTTGGATAAATATCCAGAAATGAGATAGCTTTATTACATGGTAGTTCTAATTTTAATTTTTTGAAGAAACTCCATAATGGCTACACCATTTTGCATTTTTACTAACAATGTACAAGGGTTCCAGTTTCTCCATAACCTCACTGACACATCTTGCCTTTTTGTTTGTTTGTTTTTTTTTTTTGAGAGGGAATCTTGCTCTGTCGCCCAGGCTGGAGTGCAGTGGTGTGATCTCGGCTCACTGTAACCTCTGCCTCCCGGGTTCAAGTGATTCTCCTGCCTCAGCCTCCCAAGTAGCTGGGATTACAGGTGCCCATCACCAGCCTGGCTAATTTTTGTATTTTTAGTAGAGACAGGGTTTTGCCATGTTGGCCAGGCTGGTCTTGAACTCCTGGTCTCAGGTGATCCGCCCACCATGGCCTCCCACAGTGCTGGGATTATAGGTGTGAGTCACCGCATCTGGCCACCTTTTTTTTGTGTGTGATAATACCCATTTTAACAGATGTGAGGTGATATTTCTTTTTTTTTTTTAATTTGAGTTAGCTTTTATTTAATTGTTAAACCTATGCTTTGAGGTTTTTAATTGAAATCTTTTAAAAATTTTTTTAGTATTTATTGATCATTCTTGGGTGTTTCTCGGAGAGGGGGATTTGGCAGGGTCATAGGACAATAGTGGAGGGAAGGTCAGCAGATAAACATGTGAACAAAGTTCTCTGGTTTTCCTAGGCAGAGGACCCTGCGGACTTCCGCAGTGTTTGTGTCCCTGGGTACTTGAGATTAGGGAGTGGTGATGACTCTTATCGAGCATGCTGCCTTCAAGCATCTGTTTAACAAAGCACATCTTGCACCGCCCTTAATCCATTTAACCCTGAGTGGACACAGCACACGTTTCAGAGAGCATGGGGTTGGGGGTAAGGTTATAGATTAACAGCATCCCAAGGCAGAAGAATTTTTCTTAGTACAGAACAAAATGGAGTCTCCCATGTCTACTTCTTTCTACCCAGACACAGTAACAATCCGATCTCTCCTTGTCCCCACATTTCCCCCCTTTCTATTCGACAAAACCGCCATCGTCATCATGGCCCGCTCTCAATGAGCTGTTGGGTACACCTCCCAGACGGGGTGGCGGCCGGGCAGAGGGGCTCCTCACTTCCCAGACGGGGCAGCCGGGCAGATGCACCCCCCACCTCCCGGAAGGGGCAGCTGGCCGGGTGGGGGCTGCCCCCCCCACCTCCCGGATGGGTGGCTGGCCGGGCGGGGGCTGCCCCGCCACCTCCGGGACGGGGCGTCTGGCCGGGCGGGGGCTGCCCCCCCACCTCCCGGACGGGGCGCTGGCCGGGCGGAGACGCTCCTCACTTCCCAGACTGGGCGGCTGTGGGGCGGAGACACTCCTCACTTCCCAGACGGGGCAGCTGCTGGGCGGAGGGGCTCCTCACTTCTCAGACGGGGCGGCCGGTCAGAGACGCTCCTCAGTTCCCAGACGGGGTCGCGGCCAGGCAGAGGCGCTCCTCACATCCCAGACGGGGCGGTGGGGCAGAGGCGCTCCCCACATCCCAGACGATGGGCGGCCGGGCAGAGAGGCTCCTCACTTCCTAGACTGGATGACGGCCGGGAAGAGGCGCTCCTCACTTCCCAGACTGGGCGGCCGGGCAGAGGGGCTCCTCACATCCCAGACGATGGGCGGCCAGGCAGAGACGCTCCTCACTTCCTAGACGGGGTGGCGGCCGGGCAGAGGATGCAATCTCGGCACTTTGGGAGGCCAAGGCAGGCGGCTGGGAGGTGGAGGTTGCAGCGAGCCGAGATCACGCCACTGCACTCCAGCCTGGGCAACATTGAGCACTGGGTGAGCGAGTTGAGACAGAGTCTCCCTCTGTCACCCAGGCTGGAGTGACATGGTGCGATCTCGGCTCACTGCAACCTCCGCCTCCCGGGTTTAAGCAGTTCTCCTGCCTCACCTCCCGAGTAGCTGGGACTCATGAGGTGATATTTCATGGTGGTTTTGATTTGCATTTCCCTGATTAGTGATATTGAGCATCTTTTCATATACCTGTTAGCCATTTAGAGAAATGTCTATTCAAGTGTTTAGCCCATTTTAAGATCAGATTACTAGGTTTTTTGGCTATTGAGTTATTTCTTATATATTTGAAAGTTAAACCCTTAGATATGATTTGCAAATATTTTCTCCCATTCCATAGGTTTCCTTTTACTCTGGTGGTTGTTTCCTTTGTTGTGCAGAAGCCTTTTAATTTGATGTAATCTCACTTGCCTATTTTTGATTTTGTTGCCTATGTTTTTGGTGTTATATTCAGGAAATCATTTTTAAGACCAATGTCATGAAGGTTTTCCCTGTTTTTTTGTTTTGTTTTGTTTTGTTTTTGTCTTTTTTGTAGGAGTCTTATAGCTTCAGGTCTTACATTTAAGTCTTTAATGCACTTGGAGTTGACTTTTGTTTATGGTGTAAGATGAGGATCCATTTTCATTCTTTTGCACGCGGATATCCGGTTTTCCCAGCATCATTTGTTGAAGAAACTAGACTTTTCTCATTATGTATACTTAATGCCCTTTTTGAAGATCAGCTGACCATGTTGGGTGTGGATTTATTTGTAGGCTGTCTATTCTGTTCCATTGGTCTATATATCTGACTTTATGCCAGAATCGTATTGTTTTGTTTGCTGTCACTTTGTAATATATTTTGAAATTCATGAGTGTGATGCCCCTAGTTTTGTTCTTCTAAAATTGATTTTGTCCATTTACTTTGTGCCCAGCTCAGGAAAGGGGTGATAGCAACTTCCAGCCCAAATATCCCTCTCTGTTCTTCCTAGCCCCCAGGCAGCTGGATTTTGCCAAATTCCATCAGTACTCCACTACAGGTAAGAGAGAAGCCAGTCCTTTTGGTAGTCTCCATAAAAACTGGGGCATTGGACACAGTGTGGACCAATTCTTTTCCTCCCTAGGCAAAATCTGGGAGCTGGGAATTTTCTTCGCTCACTCTATGCCAAGCTGGGGGAACAGATAGGGTGACTACTCTTCCATACCTCCGTTATCTCTGGTCTCCTGTAGGTGGTTAGATTATGTAGGACTTGTTTTAACAGTGGTCCAAAAAACAGGCAAGACAGAAACCAGTACTTTTTGTAGCCACCGTAGAAGTTGGGGCATTGGACACTCAGACCAATTCATTCTTTCCCTTGAGGGTAGCTTGGAGCTGCAGGGTTCTTCCCAATCCTATGGAGCTGTGCTGGGAGTAGGATTCTGGTGAGAGGGTGTCCTGAATCTCCCTTCTGGCTTTGATGAGTATGGATTCTTATTCATCCAGGGTGCAGGAGCCTTTCAGTTAGTTTCTGGATTTCTCACAAAGGAATTTTGTTTGTGAATTGTTGCTGAATTGGTGTATTTGTTGGATGAAGGAGGGTCCAGGGCTTCCCACTCTGCCATCTTGCTGATGCTACTCCTCTGCCATTTTGTTTTGTGAAGTTCTTTGAAGAGGAGTGCCCTTGGGAGATTTTAAACTATCTTAAATTTAAAAATGTAATTGCAGCTCTTTGGATTTACTTTAAATACATATGTATATTTAAGTTTAGTAAATATGAAAGCATTAGTAATCAAGACAGTATAGTACTTAGATAGGCATAATGTAGACATATAGATCAGTGGGATAGAACTGAAAGTACAGAAATAAACCTACATTTTTACAGTTAATTGGACAAGGGTGTCAAGACAATTTAATGGGGGAAGGAATAGTCTTCAGCAAATGGTGCTGAGGCAGTTGGATATCCACATGCAAATGAATGACTTTGGACTCTTACTTCACATTTTATGTAAAAATTAACTCAAAAACAAACAAAGACCTAAACATAAGAACTAAAAGTATTATAAAACTCTTAGGAGAGAACATAGGTGTAAATCTTTGTAACCTTGGACTCAGCAATATATTAATATTTTTTAGATATGACATTGGAAGCACAAACAACAGAAGAAAAAAGTAGATAAAAATTGGACTTCAAATTAAACACTTTTGTGCTTCAAAAGTTACTGTCAAGGAAGTGAAAAGGCAATTCACAGAATGGAAGAAAATATTTGTAAATCATATATCTGATAAAGGTCTAGTATGTAGACTCTGTAAAAAACTCTTAAAACTCAATAACAAAAAGACAAATAATGTAATTTAAAAATAGGCAAAGGATTTGAAAAGGTATTTTTCCAAAGAAGATACACACACAGCTAATGAGCACATGAAAGATGCTCAACATTGTTACTTGTCAAGGAAATGAAAATCAAAACCACATTGAGATACTACTTCACATTCACTATCATAAAAAAGATGGACAATATGAAGTGTTGGTGAGGGTGTGGAGAAATTGGAGTCCTCGTCCATTGCTGGTGGGAATGTAAAATGTTATAGCCAGTCTGGCAGCTCCTCAAAAAAATGAAACATATAGTTACCATATGACAAAACAGTTCCACTCTTTATACCCAAGAGAAATGAAGACATATGTCCACACAAAAACATTTACATAAACCTTCATAGCAGCAGCATTTAAAATGGCCAAGAAGTGGAAACAACTCAAATGCCATCAACTGACAAATAGATAAACAAAATGTGGTATATCCATACAATGAAATATTATTCAGCATTAAAAAGAAATGATGCCTGTTACAACACGGATGAACTTTAAAAACAATATGTTAAGTGAAAGAAACCAGACATAAAAGGCTGTATGATTTCATTTATATGAAATATACAGAATAGACAGATATATAGCAATAGCAAGTAAATTAATGCTTGCCTAGAGCTGGGGTTTTGGGGAGAAATGAGGAGTAACTGCCAGTAGGTATGGAATTTTCTTTGGGGGTGATAAAAATGTTCTAGAATTGATTATGGGTGATGGCTGTGTGACTGTGAATATTGAATTGTATGTTTTAAATGGGTGAGCTTTATTGCTGTTTTAAAATTTTAGTAAATATGAATAAAATACCTTTTAATGTTTCCTAAGGCATTAGCTTTATGCCATGAAGAGGTATTTATTTTTTAACACTTCTATATAGGTAGATTTTTATTAGAATATTAAGAACACATAAAGCACAATTCCCATGGTACCTTAATTTTTAATTTTTATTTATTTATTTTTTTTGAGACAGTCTCACTCCGTCGCTCAGGCTGGAGTGCAGTGGTACCATCTTGGCTCACTGCAACCTCTGCTTCCTGGGTTCAAGTGATTCTCCTGCCTCAGCCTCCAAATTAGCTGGGATTACAGGCATACACCACCACACCCAGCTAATTTTTTTTTTTTTCGAGACGGAATCTTGCTCTGTCGCCCAGGCTGAAGTGCGGTGGTGCAATCTCGGCTCACTGCAACCTCTGCCTCCTGGGTTCAAGCGATTCTCATGCCTCAGCCCCCCGAGTAGCCACCACGTGGAGGGTGCCACCATGCCCAGCTAATTTTTGTATTTTTAGTAGAGACAGGGTTTCACCATTTGGCCAGGCTGGTCTTGAACTCCTGACCTCGTGATCTGCCCACCTCCGCCTGGCAGAGTGCTGGGATTACAGGCGTGAGCCACCACGCCTGGCCAAATACTGCTTTATATACCTATCTCTGTGTTTTTTTTTTTTTGTTTTTGTTTTTGAGACAGAGTCTTGCTCTCTCATCCAGGCTGGAGTGCAGTGGCACCATCTTGGCTCACTGTAACCTCTGCCTCCGGGGTTCAAGCAATTTTCCTGCCTCAGCCTCCTAAGTAGCTGGGATTACAGGCACCACCACTATGTCCAACTAATTTTTTTTGTATCTTTAGTAGAGACGGGGTTTTGTCATTGAACTCCTGGTCTCGAGTGATCCATGCTTTCACCTCGGCCTCCCAAAGAGTTGGATTTACAGGCGTGAGCCATCATGTATCTGTCTTCTTTATGACTTCTCTAAAGGGCCTATTAGATTGTAAATCTGTAGATTATGTGCAACCTTTTTTTTTTTTGAGATGGAGTTTCGCTCTTGTTGCCCAGGCTGGAGCATAATTGTGCGATCTTGGCTCACTGCAACCTCCGCCTCCCGAGTTCAAGCGATTCTCCTGCCTCAGCCTCACGAGTAGCTGGGATTACAGGCATGCACCACCACACCTGGCTAATTTTTTGTATTTTTAGTAGAGACGGGTTTTCACCATGGCCAGGCTGGTCTTGAACTTCTGACCTCAGGTGATACGCCTGCCTTGACCTCCCAGAGTGCTGGGATTACAGGCGTGAGCCATGGTGCCTGGCCGATTAAGTGCAATCTTAAAACTAATCTGTTTGCATGAGAATCTTCTATCCAGAGACTAAGTATACTCAGAGAAAACAACATATAATAGATTTAGACCAATGGTTCTCACCTGGAGGGCAGCTTTACCCCCAGAGAACATTTGCCATGTCTAGAGACATTTTTGTTTATCACAACTAGGAAAGGAAGCTGTATTGGATTTAGTGAGTGTAGGTCAGGGATGTTGCTGAATATTCTACATTATAGAGGACAGCCCTTCCAAAATAAAGAATTACTCAGCCAAATATGTCAGTAGTGCTGAGGTTGACCTTTATCCAGACTGTAGTGGAGTTCTTGTGACTAAGCAGTATAATATAATGAATAAGAGAATGGACTCTGAAGCCAGACTGCCTGAATTTGCATCCCAGCTCTGCCAATTCCCAGCTGATACCTTTGGTTTCTACTCTTTCTGTGCTTCTCTAAAATAGTACTGAAAACAATAACCATACCTACTTCATATGATTATTGTGAGGATAGATGAGTTAATACATGTAAATCTTTTTTTTTTTTTTTTTTTTTTGAGATGGAGTTTTGCTCTTTTTGCCCAGGCTGGAGTGCAATGGCGTGATCTCAACTCACTGCAACCTCTGTCTCCCGGGTTCAAGCGATTCTCCTGCCTCACCCTCCTGGGTAGCTGGGATTACAGGCACCCGCCATCATGCCTGGCTAATTTTTGTATTTTTAGTAGAGACAGGGTTTCACTGTGTTGGCCAGGCTGGTCTTGAACTCCTGACCTCAGGTGATCCGCCCACCTCAGCCTCCCAAAGTGCTGGGATTACAGGTATGAGCCACCGTGCCCGGCCCAATACATGTAAATCTTTAGTGCCTAGAATGTAGTAAACAGTCAATAAATGTTAACATTGTTAGGATCTAAACTGTTAACTTCAAAGATATCCACTCCTGGTACCTTTGTGATTGTGGGTTAGCCCAGGAAATCCCCAAATGTACATACTTACTGGTCTACTGAAGCTGAGAATATATTTGCTTTATCTTTAGCCCTATTATGAGTACTCCCATTTTAATGGCTTTTAGTCCATAAGCATATTGTCAGTCACTTTCTTTCACACTTCTATAATTTTTTTCCCCAGTGTACAGGCAACACCGTAGCTTCCATCTTTTGTGTTCTAGTACATTAAGATAATGCATTAGGATGTGTATGTGTACAGTATATATGTACGTAAACACACAGGATTGTATTAAACATACTAATTTTTAAAAACAAAACAAAAAACTCTGACCTTATTTTCTAGGCAATTCGAAGTTTTCAAGTAGCCCTTCACATCTATCCAATGAACCCTGAAATATGGAAAGAAGACCTCTCTTGGGCAAGAACGCTCCAGGAGCAGCAGAAGGTAGCACAGAGGATTAAAAAAAGTGAAGCACCAGCTGAAGTAACACACTTTTCACCAAAGTCAATTCCAGACTATGACTTTGAAAGTGATGAGATTGTTGCTGTTTGTGCAGCTATTGCTGAGAAAGAGAAGACAGTTTCAGCAAATAAAACAATGGTTATTGTGTCTGCTTCTGGGGCCATAGAGACTGTAACTGAAAAGGAGGATGGTGCTACACCACCAGATGGCTCTGTTTTTATCAAAGCCCGATGAAGCAGTATGCATAGGATTATTTGAATCTGTCTTTTTGATTGCCTTTTGAAGTTTTGACATAGAGACATTTACTCTGGAGATAGATAGGAGAACTCCTGGTTGTAAAATATGTTTTTCAGATGAGGCATATAAAAACTAAAATGGCAGGATTATTGTATAGTGTTTGGAATATGCTTTGATAAGTTATGATTTATATTTCTCAAGGTTAAAATTCTGAGTAAAATGGTCTTTGATTAATAAACTTAGTTTAATCTGAATATGTAAATGAATACATTTTAAAGACAAAACTTGAAAAATGTATTCTTGAATAGTGAATAATTTGATCAATGTTACTGAAATGCTGTCTCAACTTTTGTTTTATGATAAAGGAAGTGTGTGATTTCCCTCCCTCTGAGAAATATACTGCGCTTAATATTTGCTGTCTTTTTCTTGCTTCATTAGAGTAAGTCTGTCAGAAAGCTTGAATATTTTTGACATTCATTTTGATTCAAAGTTGTCATTTGGTTATATGTGGAATCTTTGGAAGTTTGGCTGAAAATGCACACAAATGTGTACATTCTGAACATTTTCTGAAGTTTCTCTTAATTCTGATTTGTGTTTCTGTTTTGACTTTGAAGTTGCAACAATGATAGTTGTTTCCTTCAGTATTTGGTAAAAGTGTAAAGTATTGATAAATATGAGAATGATGGTTTTATTTTTTAATTGTTACAGTAAGTAATCCTTACCACAAATGAGTCATTTTTAAAATATGCATTTTTAAATGAATGGCTTTTACAGATAGGTTAATGACAATTGTACTGCTGTATTATCCCAGTCAAAACCAATACTTTCTTTTCTTTATTTTACAAAGCTTTAAAAACCCTGGAAACAACTTACTTCTTGCTTGTATCTTTCCATTTGATGACTGGGAATTACTTTTCTAGATAACTTTTTTTGAAACTACTCAGTGAAATGAAAAATAATTACAATTTTAAATAGCTAATTATATCTTTCTAAAAATAAAAAAGTAGGGCTGTTATTAGAGTGCCAGTGAATAAATAACTTAAGCACAAAATACATAGAAATTGGAATTGATTTATAGTACAATCTCATGAGTATGAAAAGGCTATATTAAAAAAAATTTTATTGAAAGTCCACAGTCATATTCACAAACCAATACTGTCATTGCTAATCAGAACTATTATTTTTATACTATATATTGTAGTACAATAATATAGAACTGTTGGGTTCTGTTACTTCTGACACTCAGGAAGATACTATTGGTGTATTAATTTTATCTTTGTTAGAGATGAAAGTAGCCCACTTTATGTTAAAGATCTTACTACTGTTGGAGCTTATAAGTAATGATCTACATTTTTTATGAAGATGGTTTTTAAAACTTTTGTTTTATTGGAGTGCATATCTCTTTTCAGGGTTGGAGAAATTAGCACTTGCCTTGAAAAGAATATTCTTTCCTTAAGTTATATCATCAGAAAATTAGCTCTGGTTAGAGAGGTTAGTTTCAGAGTGCTCCAAAAAATATGTTAATTATTTTATTTTGTTTAATAAAGAACATTCTCAAAACGTAAATAGGTATCTAGAGAAGTGAGTACTCAACATTTGGTATATTGTTTTGAGTAATGGATGTTTGTTTTTTGTGTAATTTGTGAATAAATAGTTTTTTTCTGCATTTTGAAGATTTTCCTATTATTTTGTGTTGTTAGCTTTTGAAAAATTAGATTGATCTACTTAGTGTCTTTCTTATATGAACTTAATATATTTAAAGTACCTTGCATGGTGCCTCACACATGAAGTAATGCCAGCTATTTCAGTAAATGCTAGCTATTTCTATGAAGAACTTGAGTTAGTTTGGAGATATTTAACCTCAATTTCCTCTGATTTTAAAAAAGGAGAACTTTTTTTGTAATCCTTTCCTTATCTGAAAGTAAGAAGTCTCTGATTCCAGTATTATAGGAGAGATAGTGGGATTTTTCTTGACAGGGTCTATAGCTCAAGTCCCAAAGAGGCAAGACTCAGGATGGAATGCATGTGGCCACTAGGCCCTGTTATAAGAACCTAGTGTTTCCTCTGTACTGGCATGGTAGGCCAAGTTAGTCTCTTTCTTACCCAGATATAAGACATAAAATAGTTTAGACATAAGACAGAGGAGAAAAAGAAACAGTAAGTTATGGAGAAGGAAGGCAGCTCATTTCTGCAGTCCCCTCAAAATGCTTATTTTAGCTCATACTCTTCTATGCATGAAGAGAAAAATACACCCATTATTTTACAAGGATGTGAATACTGATATACAAACATTGACTAAGCTTGTTAATTTTAATAACAAATCTTTATGAATCTGAAGAGAATTGATGTTCATGATAGTGATATAGATGTTTAATATACTTTGTGAAATACCACTGTTTACTGTTCAAGTTATATTGACTATAATTTACATTATTCTTGTTTGAGAATTGTATGGCATAGACACTCATTAGTCAGAGTGTCTAGACATCCAGACCATGCCTGATAACACAAGAATCATATATCATTCTCTAGAAAACAGGCTGTTTGGTTATAGAGTATTTATCTTAAATATATTAACAGACACTACATAAACATTGAAAAGCCATGCAAGTTATAGATCACAGGAGCCAGATCTACTGCAACTGGGGCCTACATACAAAATTTTATGGCAGTGGTTTCAGTATGACAGTCTTTTGAATTGATGCCGTATGGTAAAACTATAAAGATTTTTTAAAAGCTCTGTCTCAGCTAGAATTTTTAAGATTATAACTGAACAGTATAGCCCTTTTAGTTGTTTGAAAATTACGTAATGATTCAAAAGCTTGTTTCACTGCCTTTCCCAGCACTAAGAAAATTAACAATCATTTCTTTTAATTTCCTTGAATCAGAAGCCCTTCTAAAGTGACTCTGGACTAGCAATTCTGAGCTATGATTTCATGATACATGTATTAATATCTAAATGAGTTGTGAGTTGACATAAGAACCATAGTTCCATAATAATTATCTTCAAATCAATGGATATCTTAAATGTGTTTTTTTCTTCCTTAGAGATTATTATTAAACTGATGTATTTGATAATAAAGAATTTTAGGACTGAGAAAGTTAAGTTTTTCTTACCAATAATAAGATATTGAAATATATAAATTATAAAACAGAAATAAAATGAAATAAAGGAGGTTATCCCTAAAGTCATTTACCTTAGTCACTTGCAATTAAATATGGTTACTTCGGAAGAAGAAGTGTGGCCCTAAAGCTACTGTAACATGAATCATACCCTAATGTGCACTATATATGAACTACTTTGGTCAGAAGGCAGCGGCGGGTAAGGATGGCTTCCTCTCACAGTGCTTCTTAGGCTATCCATTTACCAAGGAATTCTAATCTCTTTCTCTCACTTCACCAGGAAAGGAGGGAGTTTAAGATATAGAACTGGGCATGCTAGCCTCTTTTTTCCCTTTTGTGGATTTGTCATAACTGCAGAGAGCCGATGTTGTGGTCTCTTGCCAGCCACATTGTGAACCTTGCAGTGAAAGTTCTTTGCCTCTGCAAAGGGAGATTTGTGCTTGTGCAGAACTGCCCATGCCTTAGTAAGCAGGTCTGTCTAATTCTGAGTTCAATATCTGGTGGCTATTGTTGGCATAAACTTAAAGTACATCATCTAACCTAGCCTTTTTCAGCAGTAAACTTAAAATATTGAATCTCCATCTGTCTGTGTCTCAAGTGGTTCAGAGGTCAGGAGAGGAGAGGGACATTATGACTCCCTCAAACTTGAACAAAGACTAGTGCAGATTATATTTCGAAGTAAGCATGAGATATATTAAAAACCACATGTGGGAATTCTTTCCTAATTTTAGAGGTTTTTTTTAAATAATGGAAATTCTATTGAAATTGAGTAGTGTTAATTACAAGGCAACAGGTAAACATTTGTTCAGGATATTTAAAAGGTCTGCTGAGTTGGAATTGTGACAGACCACATTGTTGACTCTAGATTGAATTGGAAGGGAAGAATGTGAAATGAATTAGGATATCCTCTGTTCACCTCTATTAACTTTCTTGAATGAGTGTAACTTAGAAATAATAAAATGCAAGTATTTTAACGTTATAGTTGGGAGAGTTTTGACAAATGTAAACACCCACTTCACCACCACTACCATCCTGATATAGTGTGTGTCCATCACCCAAAAAGTTCTCTAAAGCCCTTTTGCAGTTGGTTCCCCTCCACCTGAACAGCCATCCCTAGTCAACTACTTATCTGCTTTCTGTGGCTATATGTTAGATTTGACTTCAGAATTCTAGAGTTTGAAATAAATAGGCCATATAATATGCACTCTTTTTGTGTCTGACTTTTTTTTTGCCTAGCATGATGCTTTTGAAACCCATCCATGTTGAGATTCATCCATGTTATCATGTGTATCAATAATAAGTTCCTTTTTATTGCTGAATAGTATTCTAGTATATAGATATACCACAATTTGTTTAGCTGTTCACCTATTGATGGACATTTAGGTTGTTTCAAGTTTTGATCTATTATGAATAAAGCTGCTATATATATAAATCACAATTCTGTGTGTGGACATATGTGTTCATTTCTCTTATGTAAATACCTAGGGATGGAATTGCTGAGTCTTATGACCAGTTTATGCACAACTTTAAAGGAAACTGCCAGACTTTTCCAAATTATCTGTACCGTTTGGGATTTCTGCTAGCAATGTATTAAATTAATTTCAGTTTCTCCATATCCTTGTCAATGATTGATATTGTCAGTCTTTTAAATTTTAGCCACTTTAGTGGATATGTAGTAGTATTTCATTGTGGTTTTTAATATGCATTTCCCTAATAATGTTTAGCATCTTTTCATAGGCTTATCTGACATTTCTCTTTTTTGGAAAGTAACTGTTCAAATATTTTGCCCATTTTTGATTTAAGTCATCTTCTTATTGAGTTGTAAGAGTTTTCCTTTCTACTGGATAGAAGTCCTTCATGAGCTGTAAGTATTGTGTATATTATCTTCCCATCTGCAGCTTGCTTGTTTGTTTTCTATATATATATATATATATATATACACATATATATATATATATATATACACATATATATATATATATATACACATATATATATATATATATATACACATATATATATATACATATTTTTATTATACATTAAGTTCTAGGGTACATGTGCACAATGTGCAGGTTTGTTACATATGTATACATGTACCATGTTGCTGTGCTGCACCCATTAACTCATCATTTACATTAGGTATATCTCCTAATGCTATCTCTCCCCTCTCCCCCCACCACACAACAGGCCCCAGTGTGTGATGTTCCCTGCCCTGTGTCCAAGTGTTCTCATTGCTCAATTCCCACCTATGAGTGAGAATATGTGATGTTTGGTTTTCTCCATTGCGATAGTTTGCTGAGAATGATGGTTTCCAGCTTCATCCATGTCCCTACAAAGGACATGAACTCATCCTTTTTTATGGCTGCATAGTATTCCATGGTGTATATGTGCCACATTTTCTTAATCCAGTCTATCATTGTTGGATATTTGGGTTGGTTGCAAGTCTTTTCTATTGTGAATAGTGCCACAATAAACATATATGTGCATGTGTCTTTATAGCAGCATGATTTATATTCCTTTGGGTATATACCCAGTAATGGGATGGCTGGGTCAAATGGTATTTCTAGTTCTAGATCCCCGAGGAATTGCCACACTGTCTTCCACAATGGTTGAACTAGTTTACAGTCCCACCAACAGTGTAAAAGTGTTCCTATTTCTCCACATCCTCTCCAGCACCTGTTGTTTCCTGACTTTTTTTTTATTTTTTTTTATTTTTTTTATTTTTTTAAATTATACTTTAAGTTTTAGGGTACATGTGCACATTGTGCAGGTTAGTTACATATGTATACATGTGCCATGCTGGTGCACTGCACCCACTAACTCGTCATCTAGCATTAGGTATATCTCCCAATGCTATCCCTCCCCCCACCCCCCTCCCCACCACAGTCCCCAGAGTGTGATATTCCCCTTCCTGTGTCCATGTGATCTCATTGTTCAATTCCCACCTATGAGTGAGAATATGCGGTGTTTGGTTTTTTGTTCTTGCGATAGTTTACTGAGAATGATGGTTTCCAATTTCATCCATGTCCCTACAAAGGACATGAACTCATCATTTTTTATGGCTGCATAGTATTCCATGGTGTATATTTGCCACATTTTCTTAATCCAGTCTATCATTGTTGGACATTTGGGTTGGTTCCAAGTCTTTGCTATTGTGAATAATGCCACAATAAACATACGTGTGCATGTGTCTTTATAGCAGCATGATTTATAGTCATTTGGGTATATACCCAGTAATGGGATGGCTGGGTCAAATGGTATTTCTAGTTCTAGATCCCTGAGGAATCGCCACACTGACTTCCACAATGGTTGAACTAGTTTACAGTCCCACCAACAGTGTAAAAGTGTTCCTATTTCTCCACATCCTCTCCAGCACCTGTTGTTTCCTGACTTTTTAATGATTGCCATTCTAACAGGTGTTAGATGGTATCTCACTGTGGTTTTGATTTGCATTTCTCTGATGGCCAGTGATGATGAGCATTTTTTCATGTGTCCTTTGGCTGCATAAATGTCTTCTTTTGAGAAATGTCTGTTCATATCCTTTGCCCACTTTTTGATGGGGTTGTTTGTTTTTTTCTTGTAAATTTGTTTGAGTTCTTTGTAGATTCTAGATATTAGCCCTTTGTCAGATGAGTAGATTGCAAAAATGTTCTCCCATTCTGTAGGTTGCCTGTTCACTCTGATGGTAGTTTCTTTTGCTGTGCAGAAGCTCTTTAGTTTAATTAGATCCCATTTGTCAATTTTGGCTTTTGTTGCCGTTACTTTTGGTGTTTTAGATGTGAAGTCCTTGCCTATGCCTATGTCCTGAATGGTATTGCCTAGGTTTTCTTCTAGGGTTTTTATGGTTTTAGGTCTAACATTTAAGTCTTTAATCCATCTTGAATTAATTTTTGTATAAGGTGTAAGGAAGGGATCCAGTTTCAGCTTTCTACATATGGCTAGCCAGTTTTCCCAGCACCATTGGTCTGTATCTCTGTTTTGGTACCAGTACCATGCTGTTTTGGTTACTGTAGCCTTGTAGTATAGTTTGAAGTCAGGTAGCATGATGCCTCCAGCTTTGTTCTTTTGGCTTAGGATTGACTTGGCAATGTGGGCTCTTTTTTGGTTCCCTATGAACTTTAAAGTAGTTTTTTCCAATTCTGTGAAGAAAGTCATTGGTAGCTTGATGGGGATGGCATTGGATCTATAAATTACCTTGGGCAATATGGCCATTTTCACGATATTGATTCTTCCTATCCATGAGCATGGAATGTTCTTCCATTTATTTGTATCCTCTTTTATTTTGCTGAGCAGTGGTTTGTAGTTCTCCTTGAAGAGGTCCTTCACATCCCTTGTAAGTTAGATTCCTAGGTATTTTATTCTCTTTGAAGCAGTTGTGAATGGGAGTTCACTCATGATTTGGCTCTGTGTTTGTCTGTTATTGGTGTATAAGAATGCTTGTGATTTTTGCACATTGATTTTGTATCCTGAGACTTTGCTGAAGTTGCTTATCAGCTAAAGGAGATTTTGGTCTGAGACGATGGGGTTTTCTAGATATACAATTATGTCATCTGCAAACAGGGACAATTTGACTTCCTCTTTTCCTAATTGAATACCCTTTATTTCTTTCTCCTACCTGATTGCTCCGGCCAGAACTTCCAACGCTATGTTGAATAGGAGTGGTGAGAGAGGGCATCCCTGTCTTGTTCCAGTTTTCAAAGGGAATGCTTCCAGTTTTTGCCCATTCAGTATGATATTGTCTGTGGGTTTGTCATAGATAGCTCTTATTATTTTGAGATACATCCCATCAATACCTAATTTATTGAGAGTTTTTAGCATGAAGTGCTGTTGAATTTTGTCAAAGGCCTTTTCTGCATCTATTGAGATAATCATGTGGTTTTTGTCTTTGGTTCTGTTTATATGCTGGATTACGTTTATTGATTTGCGTATGTTGAACCAGCCTTGCATCCCAGGGATGAAGCCCACTTGATCATGGTGGATAAGCTTTTTCATGTGCTGCTGGATTCGGTTTGCCAATATTTTATTGAGGATTTTTGCATCGATGTTCATCAGGGATATTGGTCTAAAATTCTCTTTTTTTGTTGTGTCTCTGCCAGGCTTTGGTATCAGGATGATGCTGGCCTCATAAAATGAGTTAGGGAGGATTCCCTCTTTTTCTATTGATTGGAATAGTTTCAGAAGGAATGGTACCAGCTCCTCCTTGTACCTCTGGTAGAATTCAGCTGTGAATCCATCTGGTCCTGGAGTTTTTTTGGTTGGTAAGCTATTAATTATTGCCTCAATTTCAGAGCCTGTTATTGGGCTATTCAGAGATTCAACTTCTTCCTGGTTTAGTCTTGGGAGGGTGTATGTGTCGAGGAATTTATCCATTTCTTCTAGATTTTCTAGTTTATTTGCATAGAGGTGTTTATAGTATTCTCTGATGGCAGTTTGTATTTCTGTGGGATCAGTGGTGATCTCCCCTTTATCATTTTTTATTGTGTCTATTTGATTCTTCTCTCTTTTCTTCTTTATTAATCTTGCTAGCGGTCTATCGATTTTGTTGATCTTTTCAAAAAGCCAGCTCCTGGATTCATTGATTTTTTGAAGGTTTTTTTGTGTCTCTATTTCCTTTAGTTGTGCTCTGATCTTGGTTATTTCTTGCCTTCTGCTAGCTTTTGAATGTGTTTGCCCTTGCTTCTCTAGTTCTTTTAATCATGATGTTAGGATGTTAATTTTAGACCTTTCCTGCTTTCTCTTTTGGGCATTTAGTGCTATAAATTTCCCTCTACACACTGCTTTAAATGTGTCCCAGAGATTCTGGTATGTTGTGTCTTTGTTCTTGTTGGTTTCAAAGAACATCTTTATTTCTGCCTTCATTTCATTATGTACTCAGTAGTCATTCAGGAGCAGGTTGTTTGGTTTCCATGTAGTTGAGCGGTTTTGAGTGATTTTCTTAATCCTGAGTTCTAGTTTGATTGCACTGTGGTCTGAGAGACAGTTTGTTGTAATTTCTATTCTTTTACATTTGCTGAGGAGTGTTTTACTTCCAACTATGTGGTCAGTTTTGGAATAGGTGTGGTGTGGTGCTGAGAATAATGTATATTCTGTTGATTTGGGGTGGAGAGTTCTGTAGAGGTCTGTTAGGTCCACTTGGTGCAGAGCTGAGTTCAATTTCTGGATATCCTTGTTAACTTTCTGTCTCGTGGATCTGTCTAATGTTGACAGTGGGGTGTTAAAGTCTCCCATTATTATTGTGTGGGAGTCTAAGTCTCTTTGTAGGTCTGTAAGGACTTGCTTTATGAATCTGGATGCTCCTGTATTGGGTGCATATATATTTAGGATAGTTAGCTCTTTTTGTTGAATTGCTCTCTTTACCATTATGTAATGGCCTTCTTTGTCTCTTTTGATCTTTGTTCGTTTAAAGTCTGCTTTATCAGAGACTAGGATTGCAACCCCTGCCTTTTTTTCTTTTCCATTTGCTTGGTAGATCTTCCTCCGTCCCTTTATTTTGAGCCTATGTGTGTCTCTGCACGTGAAATGGGTTTCCTGAATACAGCACACCGATGGGTCTTGACTCTTTATCCAATTTGCCAGTCCGGTGTCTTTTAATTGGAGCATTTATCCCATTTACATTTAAGGTTAATATTGTTATGTGTGAATTTGATCCTGTCATTATGATGTGAGCTGGTTATTTTGCTCGTTAGTTGATGCTGTTTCTTCGTAGTCTTGATGGTCTTTACAATTTGGCATGTTTTTGCAGTGGCTGGTACCAGTTGTTCCTTTCCGTGTTTAGTGCTTCCTTCAGGAGCTCTTGTAGGGCAGGCCTGGTTGTGACAAAACCTCTCAGCATTTGTTTGTCTGGAAAGGATTTTATTTCTCCTTCACTTATGAAGCTTAGTTTGGCTGGATATTAAATTCTGGGTTGAAAATTCTTTTCTTTAAGAATGTTGAATATTGGCCCCCACTCTCTTCTGGCTTGTAGAGTTTCTGCCGAGAGATCAGCTGTTAGTCTGACAGGCTTTCCTTTGTGGGTAACCTGACCTTTCTCTCTGGCTGCTTGTTTGTTTTCATAATGATACCTTTTAAAGAGCAGAAGTTTTTAATTTTCATGATGTCTAATTTACAATTTTTTTTTCCTTTTTGGTTGTGCTTTTTGTGTGCTAAGAAACCTGTCCTTACTCCCAAATCACAAAGATTTTCTGCTTTGTGCTAGAAGTTTTATAGGCTTAACTTTTATGATTAGGCCTATGATCCATTTCATGTTAATTTTGTTGTTGTTATTCATATTTTCACCTGGTCCCCTAACTTTTTGTTTTAAGCTTAAATTATTTTACTTTTTAACTTTTATTTTAGGTTTGGGGTACATGTAAAGGTTTGTTACAAAGATAAACACGTGTCATGAGGGTTTGTTGTATATATTATTACATCATTCAGGTATTAAGCTTGGTACCCAATAGTTATCTTTTCTGCTCTTCTCCCCCCTGCCACCCTCCCCACTCAGGTAGACCCCATTGTCTGCTGTTTCCTTCATTGTGTTCATAAATTCTTATTATTTAGCTCCCATTTATAAGTGAGAACATGTAGTATTTGGTTTTCTGTTCCTGTGTTAGTTTGCTATGGATGATAGCCTCCAGCTCCATCCGTGTTCCCATGAAAGACATGATCTCATTCTCTTTCGTGGATGCTTAATACTCCATGATGTATATGTACCATATTTTCTTTAGCCAGTCTGTCATTGATGTGCCTTTAGGTTGATTCCAAGTCTTTGCTATTGTAAACAGTGTGCAATGAACGTTTGCATGCATGTGTTTTTATGGTAGAATGCTTTATATTCCTCTGGGTAAAGGCACCCAGTAAAGGGATTGCTGGATTGGATGGTAGTTCTGTTTTTAGTTCTTTGAGGAATCACCATACTGCTTTCCACAATGGTTGAACTAATTTACACTCCCACCAACAGTGTATAGGGTTCCCCTTTCTACACAACCTTGCCAGCTAGCATCTGTTATTTTTAACTTTCTTATAATAGCCATTCTGACTAGTGTGAGATGGTATCTCATGGTTTTGATTTGCATTTCTCTAATGATCAGTGATATTGAGCTTTTTTTATATGCTTTTTGGTTGCATTTATGTCTTCTTTTGAAAAGTGTCTGTTCATGTCCTTTGCCCATGTTTTAATGGGGTTGTTTGTTTTTCTCTTGTAGATTTTTGTTTAAGTTCCTTATAGATGCTGGATATTAGACCTTCGTCAGATGCACAGTTTGCAAATGTTTTCTCCCATTCTTTAGGTTGTCTATTTACTCTGTTGGTAGTTTCTTTTGCTGTGCAGAAGCTCTTAAGTTTAATTAGACCCCATTTGTCAATTTTTGCTTTTGTTGGAATTGCTTTTGGTGTCTTTGTCATGAAATCTTTGCCCATTCCTAGGTCCAGGACGGTATTGCCTAGATTGTCTTCCAGGGTATTTATAGTTTGAGTTTTACATGTAACTCTTTAATACTTCTTGAGTTGATTTTTGTATATGGTGTAAGGACGGGGTCCAGCTTCAATCTTCTGCATATGGCTAGCTGGTTATCCCAGTACCATTTATAGAATATGAAGTCTTTTCCCCATTGCTTCTTTTTTTCAGCTTTGTCAAAGATCAGGTGCTCATAGATGTGTGGCCTTATTTCTGGACTGTCTACTTTGTTCCATTGTTCTATGTGCCTGTTTTTGTACAGGCACCATGTTGTTTTGGTCACTGTAGCCTCATAGTATGGTTTGAAGTCGAGTAATGTGATTCCTCCAGCTTTGTTCTTTTTGCTTAGGATTGCCTTGGCTATTTGGGCTCTTTTTTGGTTCCATATAAATTAAAAAAAATTTTTTTCTAGTTATGTGAAAAATGTCATTGGTAGTTTGATAGAAATAGCATTGAATCTGTAAATTGCTTTGGGTAGTATAGCCATTTTAATGATATTGATTCTTCCTATCCATGAGCATGAGATGTTTTTCTATTTGCTTGTGTCTTCTCTGATTTCTTTGAGCAGAGTTTTGTAATTCTCATTGTAGAGACCATTCACATCCCTGGTTAGCTGTATTCCTGGATATTTTATTTTTGCAGCTATTGTGAATGGGATTGCTTTTCTGATTTGGCTCTCAGTTTGGTTGTTGTTGGTGTATAGGAATACTAGTGATTTTTGTATAATGATTTTGTATCCTGCAACTTTGCTGAAGTTGTTTATCAGTTGAAGGAGTGTTTGGTCTGAGACTATGGGGTTTTCTAGGTATAGAATCTGCAAACAGAGATAGTTTGATTTCCTCTCTTCCTATTTGGATGCCCTTTATTTCTTTTTATTGCCTGATTGCTCTGGCCTGGACTTCCAATACTATGTTGAATAAAAGTGGTGAGAGAGGGCATCCTTGTCTTGAGCCAGTTTTCGAGGGGAATGCTTCCAGCTTTTGCCCATTCGGTCTAATGTTGTCTGTGGGTTTGTCATAGATGGCTCTTACTATTTTGAGCTTTGTTCCTTCAATACCTAGTTTATTGAGAGTTTTTAACATGAAGGGATGTTGAATTTTATCAAAAGTCTTTCTACATTTATTGAGATAATCATGTGGTTTTTGTCTTTAGTTCTGTATGTGATGAATCACGTTTATTGATTTTCATATGTTGAACCAACCTTGCATCCTGAGGGTGAAGCCTACTTGATCATAGTGGATTAGCTTTTTGATTTGCTGCTGGATTTGGTTTGTAGGTATTTTGTTGAGAATATTTGCATTAATGTTCATCAAGGATATTGATTGGCCTGAAGTTTTCTTTTTTTGTTGTGTCTCTGCCAGGTTTTGGTATTAAGCTGATGATGGCCTCATAGAATGAGTTGGGGAGAAGTCCTTCCTCCTAAATATTTTTTTTTTTTTTGAGACGGCATCTTGCTCTGTTGCCCAGGCTGGGGTGCAATGGTGTGATCTCAGCTCACTGCAACCTCCGCTTCCCGGGTTCAAGCGATTCTCCTGCCTCAGCCCCCTGAGTAGCTGAGACTACAGGCACCTGCCACCATGCCCAGCTAATTTTTATACTTTTAACAGAGATGGGGTTTCACCATGTTGGCCAGGATGGTCTTGATCTCTTGACCTTGTGATCTGTCCACCTTGGCCTCCCAAAGTGCTGGGATTACAGGCATGAGCCACACCGCGCCCGGCCTCTTCCTCCTAAATTTTTTAGAATAGTTCCTGTAGGGATGGTACCAGCTCTTCTTTGTATATCTGGTAGAATTCGGCTATGACTCCATCAGGTCCTGGGCTTTTTTTGATTGGCAGGCTATTTATTACTGATTCAATTTCAGAGCTTGTTATTGGTCTGTTCAGGGAATTGATTTCTTCTTGGCTCAGTCTTGGGAAGGTGTATGTGTCCAGGAATTTATCCATCTCTTCCAAATTTTCTAGTTTGTGTGTGTAGTGGTGTTCATAGTAGTTTCTGATGGTTGTTTTTATTTCTGTCACCTCAGTAGTAACATTCTCTTCATCATTTCTAATTGTGTTTATTTGGATCTTCTCTCTTAATTAGTGTAGATTGGCCTGTTTTATTAATTTTTTTTTTTTTGCAAAAAACCAACCCCTGGATTTGTTGATCTTTTGAATGTTTTTGAATTCTTGATTTTCAGCTCTGATTTTTGTTATTTCTTATCTTCTGCTAGCTTTGCAGTTGATTTGTTCTGCTTCTCTATTTCTTTCAGTTGTGAAGTTAGGTTGTTAATTTGAGATCTTTGTAACTTTTTGATTTGGACATTTAGTGCTATGAATTTCCCTTAACACTGCCTTAGCTGTGTTCCAGAGATTCTGGTATGTTGTATCTTTGTTCTCATTATTTTCAAAGAGCTTCTTGATTTCTGCCTTAATTTTATTATTTACTCAAAAGTCATTCAGGACCATGTTGTTTAATTTCCATGTAATTTTATGGTTTTGAGCAATTTTCATTGTGTTGACTTCTATTTTTATTGCCCTGCACTCCAAGAGTGTGTTTGGTATGACTTTGGTTCTTTTAGATATGTTGAGGATTGTTTTTATGTCCAATTATGTGATCGATTTTAGAGTATGTGCCATGTGGCGATGAGAAGAACGTATATTCTGTTGTTTTTGGGTGGAGACTTCTGTAAAGGTCTATCAGATCCATTTGGTCCAGTGCTGAATTTAGGTCTGGAATATCTTTGTTAATTTTCTGCCTTGATGATCTGTCTAATACTATCAGTGGTGTGTTGAAGTCTCTCACTATTATTGTCTGGAATCTATGTCTCTTTGTAGGTCTCTAAGAACTTGCTTTATGAATCTGGGTGCTCCTGTCTTGGGTGCATATATATTTAGGACAGTTAGGTCTTCTTGTTGAATTGAACCCTTTACCATTAAGGTAATGCCCTTCTTTGTCTTTTTTGGTTTGAACTCTGTTTTGTCTGAAATTAGGATTGCAACCCTTGCTTTTTTCTGTTTTCCATTTGCTTTGTAGCTTTTTCTCCATCCCTTATTTTGAGCCTGTGAGTGTTGTTATGTGTGAGATGGGTCTCTTGAAGACAGCATACCATTGGGTCTTGCTTTTTTATCCAGCTTGCCACTGTGCCTTTTAAGTTGGACATTTGGCCCGTTTACATTCAAGGTTAGTATTGACATGTGTGGATTTGATCCTGTCATTGTGCTGTGAGCTGGTTATTATATTGGCTTGTTTGTGTGGTTGCTTTATAGTGACACTGGTCTCTGTGTTTGTGTTTTTGTACCAGCTGCTAGCAGTCTTTCCTTTCTATATTTAGTGTTCCTTTTCAAGATCTCTTGTAAGCAGATCTGGTGGAAATGAAGTCCCTCAACATTTGCTTATCTGAAAAGGATCTTATTTCTCCTTCACTTGGGAAGCTTAGTTTGGCTGAATATGAAATTCTTGGTTGAAGATTTTTTTCTTTATGATGTTGAACATAGGCCCCCAATCTCTTCTGGCTTGTAGGCTTTCAGTTGACAGGTCTGCTGTTAGCCTGATGGGGATCCCTTTGTAGGTGACCTGCACTGTCTCTCTGTCTGCCTTTAACATTCTTTCTTTCATTTCAACCTTGGAAAATCTGATGATTATGTGTCTTGGGGATGATCTTCTTGTGCAGAATTTTATAGGAATTCTCTGTATTTCCTGAATTTGACTGTTGGCCTCCCTAGCAAGATTGAGAAATTTGGTAGATGATATCCTGAAATATATTTTCTAATTTGTTTGCTTTCTCCCCCTTTCTGTCAGGAATGCCAGTGATTCATAGATTTGGCCCCTTTGCATAATCCCCTACTTCTCAGAGGTTTTGTTCATTCTTTTGTATTCTTTTTTCTTTATTTTTGTCTGATTGTCTTATTTCAGAGAACCAGTCTTCAAGTTCTGAGATTCTTTCCTCAGTTTGGTTTATTCTGCTGTTAATACTTGTGATTACATTGTGAAATTCTTGTATTGTGTTATTCAGCTCTGTCAGACCTGTTAGGTTCTTTTTGATACAAGCTATTTCGTCCTTCAGC
This sequence comes from Pan troglodytes, assembly GCF_028858775.2. Lineage (NCBI taxonomy): Eukaryota > Metazoa > Chordata > Mammalia > Primates > Hominidae > Pan > Pan troglodytes. The sequence goes on from NC_072402.2 coordinate 72,107,824, forward strand.
TCCTGTATCACTTTATTGTGATTCTTATCTTCCTTGGATTTGGTTTTGCCGTCTTACTGAATCTTGATGATCTTTGTTCATATCCATATTCTGAATTCTATTTCTATCATTCCAGCCAGTTCAGCCTGGTTAAGAACTCTTGTTGGAGAACTGGTGCAGTCGTTTGGAGGACACTCTGACCATTGGAGTTACTGGAGTTCTTGCATTGGTTCTTTCTCATCTCTGCATGTGGATGTTTCTTTAACTGCAGTGTAGATTGAGTACAGTCAATAGGCTTCTTTTCTGGATGTTTTCACTGGGCTGAGGCTTTATGTAGGGTCTTTATTTGAAATTGACTTCTTGTCTCTGGTTTCAGAGTCAGGGTATGTTAGTGAGGTATTTTTGGTGTTGAAGTTTTGGGGTGTGATCCAGCAGGTGACACTTAGGCTTATTGGTCAGTTGGTAGACTCTTGCTCAGTTGTGTGGCTCCCCTGTGGTTCCTCATAGTTGCAGCCATGTTCCCTTTCAGTGCTCTGAAGGTGTGGGTTCCTCTACCCCTTGAGTGCTGGCTGTAATTCACAACTTGGCACTCCTGAGCTGCCTACTGCAGCTCTGGGGCAATCTCAGTGTTTATGTTCCTTCCCCATCATAGAGTCAGCAGAAGAAGATATCTTATTAGTGGTTGTGGCCAAGGGTCATTTGCTTGACTCCTGAGGGCTCCACCCCAGAGAAATGCAGGTCAGGAATCACTCAGTGCAGTCAGCCCAAGCCAGGGGTTCCCTGTCTGGTGATGAGCCATGAGGAGTGTGTGCAACCCATGGGAGATGGACTGGCCTCCTCTCCTTGGGTCGACTGCACCTTGTTGGAGTTGTGGATAAGGAACTTAGGGTCTTTGCTCCTTCGTTAGTCCAAGGGTGGCAAGGGCAGTTTCACTGCAGAGGCAGTGGCAGAGAGGCTTTCAGCTGCCGCTGGAGGCTCTGTCCAGGGAGTTGCTGAGTTAGTACTGGCTTGATAGCTCTGGGTTGGGGGTGGCTGGAGGCCCAGGCCTTGTGGACCTGCTTTTTAGTTTTCAATGACTCAGTCTTACCCATGTTTTAAGTTTATCCCTAAATATTTCACATTTTTGATGCAATTATAAGGAGTCTTTTAAAATTTTCATCTTCCAATTTTGATAACTATTACATAGAAATACAATTGATTTGTATATATTGACCTTGTAGCCTTGATGAATTCATTTGTTAGCTACATTAGCTATATTATAGATTCCTTGGAATGTTCTACATACATAACATGTCTTTATGAATAAAGAGAGTTTTCTTTCTTCTTTCCAAACTGTATGTCTTTTATATCTTTCTCTTGCCTTATTGCACTTGCTAGAACTTTCAGTACACACAAACTGTGAGAATAAACATTCTTTATATACAGCTTTTTAGTCTTTCACCATGAAGTGTGAAGATTGATGTAACTTTTATACTTTTTTTAAATTAAATTGAGAAAGTTCCCTCACTAGTCTGAACACCTGTTTATTATGAATGGGTGTTGAATTTTGTTAATTGTAGTTCCTGCATCTATGAGATAATATTTCTCTTTTATTCTGTTTGTATGGTAAGTTACATTTATTTTTCAGATACTAAATCAACTGCATTTCTGGGATAAACCCTACTTACTCATGATGATTATCCATTTTAGATATTGCTTGATTCCATTTGTTAACATTTTATGAAGGATTTTTGTGTCTGTGTTCATGAGGGATATTGGCCTATAGTTTCCTTTTCTTGTAATATCTTTGTCTGGTTTTCAAGTCATGATATGTTGCCCTCATAAAAAATGTTGAGAAGTATTTTCACTTACTCTTTTCAATATAGTTTCTATAGATTTGGTGTCATGTCTTTCTATAATGTTTAAAAGAACTCACAAATAAAATCACTTAGGCCTACAGTTTTTTTGCGGGGTAAAGTTTTTAATTACTAATTCAGTTTTAAAAATAGCTATTGTGTAAATATTATGAATTATATCACATTTGATAGTGTGGTTTGATTAAATCAGGATCCAAAAAAGTCCATTCATTGAATCTATTGCTATGTCTTTTCATCCTTTATAATCTGTGACTTCCCATTCCTCTTTTTTTTTTTTTTCCAACTTATCTTTAAAGGAACTGGCTCATTTGTCCTTTAGAATTTTCCACATTTTATATTTTGCCTATGGCATTGTACCTGATGTCATTACTGTTTTTTCTGTTCCTATATTTCCTGTTAATTGGACTTAGATCTAGAGGCTTGATCAGATTCATTCAATTTTTCGGCAAGAATACATCATGGGTGGCCATGGGTACATTACTAGAAGTTAAATATTTCTTGCTATTTATTTCTCTTTGTAATGTCAGAAGCCATTGACTATGATTGTCTAGATCCATTATTTCATTAGTGGCTACAAACGTGATAATTCTGTTACTCTTTTGGTACGAGAAAACTTTAAAGAAAAACTTTCCCTCATCAACTATTTTCTTATGCTGGAAAAACTACAGAGTAAAGGCCGTTTATATAATAAACGCTTTGTTCTTTGTCTTCTTACCACTTTTCAAAATAATTAGTTGTCTCCCTAGACTCCTCCAAAGGTGACCAATGAGGTGTTTTGTTTTGTCGTATCATAAAGTAATGCATTGAGATATAATTGATGTGTTTCAATCTCGGCAGTTACTGTTTTCATTGATGGCATATGCATCCTGAACTTTAGTTCACTTTTCAAAGTGGTTGTATCAATTTTGTACTCCCAAGAACAGTATATTTTTTGAAGCATACTTGGTATTTTCATACTTTACATATTTTGCAAACATGTTTGGAGTATAAGGGTATATTATTGTGGTTTCACTGCTATTTCTTCATTTTTAAAAATTTAGGACATTAAGTACTGGTATACTGATGAGTATAACTTAGGTCTCTTGTATTTCCCCAATATATTTACTACTTCTTTCTTCATTCTCAGTATAATTATAATTTAGGTTTCAATCTATGTTTATGATGATGATGATTATTATTATTAAATTTTAGAGACAGGGTCTTGGTTTGTTGCCCAGGCTGGTGTCCAGTGGCACCATCTTAGCTCACTGTAACCTCAAATTCATGGCTCAGGAGATCTGCCTGCCTCAGTCTCCCGAGTAGCTAGGACTACAAGCACGTGCCACCATGCCTGGCTAATTTTTCATGTTTCTTTTTTTTTTTTTTTGTAGAGACAGGGTCTCTCACTGTGTTGCCCAGACAGGTCTTGAACTCTGCAAGTGAGACCATGTGGTATTTGGTTTTCTGTTTCTGAGTTAGTTCACTTAGGACAATGGTCTCTAGTTCCATTTGTGCTACTGCAGAGGACATGATTTCATTCTTTTTTATGGCTGCACAAAAGGAGTTTGCGCAAGCAATCCTGTCTCAGCCTCCCAAAGCTTTAGGATTACAGGTGTGAGCCGCTGTACCTGACTGTATATTCATTATTTGATATGAGTATAATTATTACACATAATTTAGTTCATCTTGTATATTATGTTTATTTTGCCTTTTTTCCACCTCTCTTTGTTTTTCATGGAGTCAATAATTGCCTTTTTTTAATTCATTAGTTTCCTATGTATATATATTACTAATTTTTCTAATAGAACTATAACACTCCCTTTGATTTTGCCAAACATCAAATAATCTATTACTTTTCCTTCTTTTTCTTTTTTCTTTGTTTTGTTTTTTTTTTTTGAGATGGAATTTCACTCGTTGCCCAGGCTAGAGTGCAATGGCATGATCTCGGCTCACCGCAACCTCCGCCTCCGGGGTTCAAGCAATTCTCTTGCCTCAGCCTCCCGAGTAGCTGGGATTACAGGCATGTGCCACCACGCCTGGCTAATTTTGTATTTTTAGTAGAGACAGGGTTTCTCCATGTTGGTTAGGCTGGTTTTGAACTCCTGACCTCAGGTGATCCGCCTGCCTCGGCCTTCCAAAGTGCTGGGATTACAGGCGTGAGCCACTGTGCCTGGCCTGCCTGCCTCTTTCTTTCTTTCTTTCTTTCTTTCTTTCTTTCTTTCTTTCTTTCTTTCTTTCTTTCTTTCTTTTTCTTTCTTTTTCTTTCTTTTCTTTCTTTTTCTTTCTTCTTTCTTTTTCTTTCTTTCTTTTCTTTCTTTCTTAATTTTTCTCTTTCTTTCTTTTCTTTCTCTTTCTTTCCTTCCTTCCTTCCTTTCTTTCTTTTTTTCTTTCCTTTCTTTCTTTTCTTTCTTTCTCTTTCCTTCCTTCCTTCCTTTCTTTTCTTTCTTTCCTTTCTTTCTTTCCTTCCTTCCTTTCTTTCCTTCTTTGTTTTCTCTTTCTTTCTTTCCCTTTCTCTTTCTCTCTTTCTCTCTCTCTCTCTTTCTTTCTCTCTTTCTCTCTTTCCTTCTTTCTTACCATGGGGACATCACAGAGACTTCCCTCCTGCCTCAGTATGGTTTCACTGTGCTCTTGCCCTATTGCAGAGCTGTTGCCTTGAGTTCTTGTTCATTGTTCTTGGAATTCTTTTTGCTTCTCCTTTGTATTAAATCCTGTTTCACCCCTTCTCAAGAAAGAGAAATACTTACCTAATTGTTCAGATTTTAGTGTGTAGAGTTGCTGTGGTTAAACGTTCTTAGGAAAAGTGACTGGTGTTCTCTTCTGTCCTTCTCTTCCATGGTGGGAAATGGGGTTGATGGCCTGGCAAGGTAAAGGGAATGGATAAATGATTGAATGGTAGAGATGTTTATAGAAGGACCAAAGACCCAGCTATCTTTCTCTCTTCCTTTCTGCCAAGGTACTTCCAGTTTGGGGCTAAAGCACCAGCTGTAGCCCAGAGAAACCCCACAGTAAGCAATGGCACCAAATGCTCTCTCTTGTTGTAAGCGTCTTGTTTTTTTGGGTTCCATTTCTCATGTGTCTGGATGACAATCTTGAGATCATAATTGCAGCATCTTAGATTCAGGCTTGGATGTAACGGGAGAAGGGCATGAGGTGGGGGCAGTATTGGAAGAAACCAAACATGGTTTGTTCTAAGACTAGTACAAGTAGTTTAGGAAAACTGAATGTTTGTGTAATGGAAATTTTTCTGCATTAACATTTGAGGCCATATGGATAGCTAACAGTAAATATTACTGTGCCTTGATTTTTCCATGTCCCTTTTGTATTCATGCCCCTAGGAGAAAACTTGTGGAGAGGACTAGCTATGATTTGGGAAAGAACTCTTGAATTCTGTGGTCCCTTGGTCAAAGTACCATTTTATTTTTTATTTCATCATTTTATTTTAGATTCGGGGAGTACGTGTGTTTGTTACATGGGTATATTGCATACTGGTGGGGATTGGGTTTCTAGTGTACCCAGTACCCAAATAGTGAACATAGTACCCAGTAGGTTATTTTTCAACCCTTGCTCTCCCCCACCTCCCCACTTTTGGAGTCCCCAGCATCAATTAGTTCCATCTTTATGACCATGTGTACCCATTGTATAGCTCTCATTTATAAGTGAGAACATGCAGTATTTGGTTTTCTGTTTCTGAGTTAGTTCACTTAGGACAGTGGTCTTTACCTTCATTCTATTGGTTCAAAGGATATGGACATGAATTCATTCTTTTTTATGACCGCACAAAGTACCATTTTTTTCTTTTTTCCGACGGAGTCTCCCTCTGTCGCCCAGGCTGGAGTTCAGTGGCCGATCTTGGCTCACTGCAACCTCCGCCTCCTGGGTTCAAGTGATTCTCCTGCCTCAGCCTCCTGAGTAGCTGGGCACACGGCACCATGCCTGGTTAATGTTTGTATTTATTTTTTATTTTTTTTTGAGACAGTCTCGCTGTGTCGCCCAGGCTAGAGTTCAGTCGCACAATCTCGGCTCACTGCAACCCCCGCCTCCCGGGTTTAAACGATTCTCCTGCCTCAGCCTCCCAAGTAGCTGGACTACAGGCGCCCGCCACCATGCCTGTCTAATTTTTATATTTTTAGTGGAGATGAGGTTTCATTATTTTGGCCAGGCTGGTCTTAAACTCCTGACCTCGTGATCTGCCCTCCTCAGCCTCCCAAAGTGCTGGGATTACAGGTGTAAGCCACCACGCCTGGCCAATTTTTGTATTTTTAATAGAGACAGAGTTTCACCATGTTGGCCATCCTGGTCTCGAACTCTTGACCTCAAGTGATCCACTGCCTTGGGCTCCCAAAGTGTTGAGATTACAGGTGTGAGCCACTGTACCTGGCCTAAAGTACCATTTTAATAGTCCTGCAAATCTATCTTTTCTAACACACTTGATCTAATCGGTTAGATTGTCTCAAAGATTACAATATGGTGTTAAAATTACCTTCTTGTCTGTTATATCCTTTTGAGATGGTAGGATTTAATAGTAGCCAATTAGACAATCAGAACTTTCCTGTGTAGAAAATTTGAAGTTCTCTAAATGGTCTGGAACAAGTGTCCTATAGCAAGAAACAAAAAATAATCTTTGCATTGCATAGCTGTTAAGTTTTACAAATAAATATGGAATAGATGACTGAGCAATGCTGGAATTCATTTTTCTTGGTTGCTATTTTAAGAATAAATCAGGCCCAACAATGAAAAGGACACTTGCCCCCAAAATTCATTTGTTGAAGCCCTAACCCTCATTGTGACTATATTTGGAGAGAAGGCCTTTAAGGGAGTAATTAAGGTTAAATGAAGTCATAAGGGTGGGGCCCTAATCCAGTATGACTAGTGTCCTTATAAGGAGAGAGAGACATCAGGGATGTGCTCACCTGGAGAAAAGGCTATCTGAGGACACAGAAAGAAGGGAGCCATCTGCAAGTCAAGGAGAGGGGGCTCAAGAGAAACCAACCCTGCTGACACCTTGGTCTTGGACTGCCAGCCTCCACAACTGTGAGAAAATAAATGTCTGTTGTTTAAGCCACCCATCTGTGGTATTTTATGGCAGCCTTAGCTGACTAATGCAGATATATAACTCACTCAAAAAATGAACAAAATTTGCATTTAAAAATGTAAAAATGGCGGGGCATGGTGGCTCATGCCTGCAATCCTAGCATTTTGGGAGGCTGAGGTGGGCAGGCTGCTTGAAGCCAGGAGTTTGAGACCAACCATGGCCAACATGGCATGACATGTCTCTCCTAAAAATACAAAATTTAGCTGGGCATGGTGGTACATGCCTGTAATCTCAGCTAGTCAAGAGGCTGAGGCATGAGAATTGCTTGAACCTGGGAGGTGGAGGTTGCAGTGAGCTGAGATTGTGCCAATGCACTCCAGTCTGGGTGACAGAGCAAGACTCTGTCTCAAAAATAAAAAATAAATAAATAAAAATAAAAATGGCAGTTAAAAAAACTGCAAAATTTAAAATACGCTAATTTTAGTAATAATTATTTGAGTCCTTTATATGTCACAAGCTAAGCATAATACTGTCTCCTCCATCATCCATACAAACTGGAGGCTTTGAGTAAAGTGTCATTCTCTACTAAGTGTATACAAGAGTTTGTACTTTTCTTGCAATATTTCTTCAAAATTATTTCACAATAAATTTTAAAAAAATATATAAAAGGATATAGATGATGACCTGAAACAACAAAAAAGCCCCCACAAGTTTTCCCAAACTGAGGATATGCAACTCAGATTTAATGTATATATTTATTATAATCTCCAAAATAATTTCACTTGGTACAACTGCTTCTTAAAACCATATCAATATCAGGCTCAGAATTTAATTACAACCAAGCAATTCACAAAAACACTGAGCAACAAAACATGCTTAATATTTCTTTGAGAAAGACCCTTCAAATATGTGTACAGCATCACTGGGAGTTACACAAAACTGTTACAAGGTGACCATTAAGTGCCCCAATTCTGCACTTCTGACATACATGAATGGCTAATGTAACCACGTTTGGGAATCTTTTTACATCTCAAAATAAAGCTTTCTGATGCAACTTGCCATCCTTTTAAATTTTAAAGGATATTCTTGGTAATTCCTTAGGAAAGTAAAACTACACACACTTTCAGAGAAACAATAAGCTGCTTAGATTTTTAAATTTTTTTATATTATACACTTCAATTATGGGTTATTTATTAAAGACTTCAAAAAATTTATGTTATGTTTTTAAAAGTACCAATTAGTGAGGGAAAAAATTGAAAATATTCACCAGCATGTTAGGTTCTCCTGAAATCACAGTTTTCTGGATAAATAAATGTAATATCACTAAACAATTTTCACTATGTATTTTATACACAGCCTGGAAAGAACAGTATTTTGGACTGTAATTTTCACATCTTAAATAGTATTTTTTTCTTTATCCCTTTGATAATACTAAATTCTTTCTCTTAAAAATTTATATCTATTTTATAGATATCAATCTTACTATGAATTTTCAACTTTGACTCGAACTTGTTTATGAAAAATATCTAACATCTGCAACTTCAGCTGGTTATACTGGAAGGAGAGGGGTTGCGATAATTTTATTATACCTTGTATTAACAATAAACCTTCTCACAGAGAAGAAAATACTTTAAATACCTTAAATCATATGTACAACAATAAAAATTCACATTTCATGCTTTAGTGAGACACTTAAATCATCCATAAGGCAGTCCTCATAGTTTATTGGAATAGAGCCTTTCTAATATCTGGGCCTCTGCTGTGTGCCAAATATGACGAAGCTCTGGATGTTATGACAGCAGCCAAACTTCTGCCATCCTCCTATCTAGTAGAAAAACGGAGGGTAGGTCTTCGCAGCCATCAAGTTGTGACCACAATCCTCTGTCATAGTGGGGTAGCATCCGACGTGCTGCAGGCCTCAGGACCCACGTGAGTCAACTTGATTGTTTGAAAAGTGCTCAAAAGCCAGGATGTTCTCTAATGTGAGTTGTAGGATGATGATAGCCCTTCTGAGCACAGCTAAATGTGACATGTATGTGTCTATTGCACAGGATTTTATAAGGGTCCAGAAACAGTACTGTATTTCTTTCCTTGCCTATTATATACATTTTTCTGATAAGTTCAGTGTTTCACTGGGAAATGTGACTTGCAGGGAGCTCCCCTTAGGGGCAGGCCCAGCCCTGCCGCTCCCACCAGCCTCATCCACCAGTAAGACACTCTCTGAGTCCTGACCCTGTGAAGAGTCTGAGGTCTCTGATATTCGCAAAGTCCTCAGTGAGGTGGTGTCTTCCTGGGCCAGGCCCATGCCAGGCACACCTGGAAGCAAATTCCTGCCTCCAAGGCCATTTTCACTGAGGTCTGGCAGTGAGAGGTCTGGCAGGAGGGTCTGAGATGTACTGCTGATCTCCTTCAGCTCCCGGGAGATGAAGGAGCGAGAGTGGCCTGACATGGCAGAAGATGTCCTTTGACTGTCTGAGCAGTGCTGTCCGGAGCGCTCCCTGCGGGACCCGCCAATGCGGCAGAAGAGGCATTTGATCTTCTCTATTGCTTTACTGAGCACTGTCTTTCTCAGGAGGATATATATCCAGGGGTCTAGGATGGGGTTCACAGAAGCAATTCGGATGGCCTGCAAATCTGGATTTTTACTGACTTCTCGCTCCAAACTTGGCTGATATAACTGGTTGACGAATACTCGCACCTGCATAAGTGAGATCGCACATTTAGATTTCATCATTAATCAATTGGGAAAACATATAAATGCTATGTCTACCTTATCAATATTAGGAAGCTGCCTTCATTTCTGGTAACAAGTTCCAGGAAAAGAGGAAGCTACATAATAAGCCTCAGAAAAACCAGTCATGGGCTGGGCACGGTGGCTCACGCCTGTAATCCCAGCACTTTGGGAGGCCGAGGCGGGTGGATCACTTGAGGTCAGGAGTCCGAGACCAACTTGTCCAACATGGCGAAACCCCATCTCTACTAAAAATACAAACATTAGGCTGGGTGCGGTGGCTCACGCCTGTAATCCCAGCATTTTGGTAGGCCGAGGTAGGCAGATCACAAGGTCAAGAGATTGAGAACCTCCTGGCCAACATGGTGAAACCCCATCTCTACTAAAAATACAAAAATTAGCTGGGTGTGGTGGCATGCGCCTGTAATCCCAGCTACTCGGGAGGCTGAGGCAGGAGAATCATTTGAACCTGGGAGGCGGAGGTTGCAGTGAGCTGAGATCGCGCCACTGCACTCCAGCCTGGCGACAGAGCAAGACTCCGTCTCAAAAAAACAAAAATTAGCCAGGTGTGGCGGCACACGCCTATAATCCCAGCTACTCAGGAGGGTGAGGCAGGAGAATGGCTTGAATGCAGCGGGTGGAGGTTGCAGTGAGCTGAGATGATGCCACTGCACTCCAGCCAGGGCAACAGAGCAAGAATCTCTTTAAAAATAATAAATAAAAAAATAAAAACCAGTCACTGCAAAAATGCAATTACATGTTCTGAGTTAGTAGAGCTTTAATATTTTTGTAACTATCTTATGATTATCTTCCCTAGAGCAAAGACAGTATACAAAAATGCAATGTGAGTGCAGGTCACATATGTATAAAGTGTTCTTGAGAAGCACTTTATTAACTTCATTTCTGTGAGTGCTTTTAAGTTTTTGTAATTCTAATGAAGTAACTTTTTTCCCCCAAAAGCTACTGATTTCTCTTATTCCAGCTGTCATTTTACATAATTTAAAGGAAACTCATTTTATAAGTCAATTAACCATCTAATCACCAGAACAAGGCCAAGATTCTTTTATTCTAGTCTAGAAAGAATACGCTGAAAAGTTTTACACCAACAGCAGGATCTCCTGTTACCCAGAATGACCAGAGAATAGTTTTTATTTTCTCTATGACTCTGTTCCCCAGTTATAGTAATCACAATGGATGAATGAGAATTTGCTAAATTTAGAAGGACACCACATTTCAAATAGAGGTAGCTCCATGTGCAAAGTCATGGAAGAATGAAATGATATGTCAACATCTGGGAACTTCAAATGATTCAGCGAATGGAGCATGAATTTGTGTAAACTTACATGATCATTTTAATCCTTAGGGGAAAATGCATTTGTTAAATGTACACGTATATATATATTTTTGAGACAGGGTCTCACTCTGTCGCCCAGGCTGGAGTGCAGTGGTGTAATCATTGCTCACTGCAGCCTTGACCTCCTAGGCTCCAGCAATCCTCCTGCTGTAGCCTCCTGAGTAGCTGGGACTACAGGTGTGTGCCATCATGCCTGGCTAACTGTTATTATTTTTGTAGAGATGAGGTCTTTCTATGTTGCCCAGGCTGGTCTCTAACTCTTGAGCTCAAGTGATCTGCCCGCTCCAGTCTCCCAAAGTGCTAAAATTACAGGAGTGAGCCACCATGTTCAGCCTCAAATTTACTGTTAAAGTATTATGATTTTTTTTGCCTAGATATTACTTCTAATTCCACTGGGATCATTTATATAAAAATCTCATCTGTAATTAATATAGAAATAGTAGTAGTGGTAATTCACATAGAAATAGAAATAGAAATAGTAGTATAGAAATAAAAATAATTGCCATATATCTTAAGTAATTATTTAGTAATTATTTCTTGCCTTTAGTAATTATTTTAGGTTAGGGAGAAGAGGTTGAGTCTCACAGTCAAGGAAGATATATAAAAACCACAAAAAGGAGAAAGAACTAACAAAAGCATAGCTGGAGCCATTTAACTAGGGGCAAATATCTCTAACAAGACTTGAGGATGTTGCTGCCTTACTATATACAGCGTAACAATGAATGACTCATGGTGTATGAATCACCTGGAACAGGGACAGTTTAGTTGAGGCTGATGTCAGTTCACAATGGAAAAGGCGATTCATTGACCATTTGCATGTGTTCCTTTGGCACTTACTAGATGTAACAATATTTGGGTCAGGATATTATAGAAAGATTTTCAACAATTTGGGTAAAAGAAGGAAGAATATTTTTTTCTTCCTTTAAAGATTCTTTGAATCTTTAAAATATTCGAAGAAATACATTTCATTAATCTGCAAAATTAAGCTTATATTAAACTTACTCCTGGATGATACTGGATCAGTAAGGTAGAACTGCATTTCTTTTTCTTCCTTAACTGGAATTTAGATCTTAATTAGCTATAGGTCTCTGATCCTCTCTCAAAAGATTTTTGTTCATTTCCTTTGTTATTGTTTTGTTGTTATTCACTTGTTTTGTTTTGAGAACTTACACTCATTGCAAAATCTGACCTAAACTTATTTTGGCAGCAAAACTGAACTGAACAGACTGTGAAGCCATTTAGTTCAATTTATTCCACTTAGAGTGAATATTCCTATGTTCTGGCCCAGGAGTACTGTTCCAGTTCTGATGGGGATATTACATATTTTGCAATATATTATTGATTACTTTTCTAAAAGCCAAGAAATTCTGAATTCTGAAACTCATCTGCCCGTAGATATTTTGGATATGGGATTATGGGCCTGTAAATCTCAGAGAATAAAATAATGACATGCCTCTAACCAAGATGAAATTAATATCTTCATATATGGAAGACAGCTAAATCAAGAATGAACTAGAATGAACAGCAGTGTGTAATATCGCCTCTTGAAATACTTTTAGAAACTACGCTGGGATAAATGATAGTATCAAGGCAAAGCATACTTGATTTAAAAAAAAATCTTTACAGAAAGTAAAATAAAGCATCTTGGTTTCTTCCTTCCATAAGCTTTGAGGTCTTCAGCTATGCCTGGAAACTCAGCAGTTCCCTCAACTCTACAGGCCTTTTCTCAGATGAAGTATTTGTTACTGAGACCCAGAGGTTTTGAGGAACTTAGGATGTCCCCCGCCCTGTTGGTGGCAGAGTCTGGTCTGGACCTCCATGTTGCCTTTTCTGTTCTACCAGTCTGGCTTTCTGTTTAATCGTTATTTCCTGACAATGGAATTGTTGGTAAAAAGCATGAGGTCTATATTTTATTCACATCACATACTATGTTCCTAAGCGTAGAAGAAATGATGGCGTTAAATCTGTTAGTATCAAGTCCTGTGTGTGGTCTCTGGAAGACCTACGGCCGGGTTTATGCGAACTTGAGCCTTCAAGCCTCCAGGTGGCAGTGTTGCTCCACTTGAGAGTTTCTGATACTACCTCCCTAACAAGCACTGTGTAAAGCCATCTCCGAGACTCGCAGAACAGAATTTTGGTTAAGTCTGAACCTGACGTTTCTGAGATTTTTGACACTGAAAATGTTTTATTGCTGGTTGCTTCTCCTACCACAACCTCAAAGGAAACATGGCTACTACTGAAAGGAAGAAAATTTTTGAATAGTTAAAATGGAATTTATAGCCATTCAAAGAAGTACATTAGGAGTTAGCATTTTAAAATTTCTGTGGCCTTTTAGAAAGGTTGGAATGTTGTAAAACAATTAATAATAGGTTTTCATAATCAAAGGTGATGAGAGGCAAGGAAGGAATCATTTCTGTGCCTCATCTCATCCACAGCAGCAATGGATTTTGACTAGTATAGGAGGGAATGAAAGGAGGCTATATTAAAAGTATGCTCTATTTTAAAGTTTTCCATGGGGGAGGAAAAGTTTACAATTAGTACAAGCCACTGAACCTGGTCATTCAATGTCTTTTCAATAAAGGGGAGTTCACAGGGTAGTAAAAGTATGAGTTTAAAAAGCAAAAGTCCAAATTCAGGTAAAAACATCCTCAAAAGTTGGTTAGATTGAAAAGAATCAATATGAGTTTTACTTTGCAGCGTATTTCAATTGAGACTTACTTCAAGTAGGGAAAGAAAAAAAACAAACAAAAACTCCACGCATCTTGCAATGTTTGAAAACATATAGCAACCTCTGCTTCACTTTAAATAGGCTACTTGATTTGCTGTTTCCAAGAGGGCAGGGACAACCCCAGTTGAGATGGGGACATCCGGAGTAGTGCTTCAATGTCTCGTGAGGGGGTGAAAGCACTTTTCGGAATTCTTGTCCAACAGGCCCTATATTTTACATAATTAAACAAGTTCAGGCAGTTTTCAGTGTTGGAAGAGTGTGTTGCTGATAAAACTGAACCTCCGAGTCAGGAGGGAATACGGCCGGGCACGGTGGCTCATGCCTGTAATGCCAGCACTTTGGGAGGCTGAGGCAGGCAGATCACCTGAGGTCAGGAGTTTGAGACCAGCCTGACTAACATGGAGAAACCCAGTCTCTACCAAAAATACAAAATTAGCCGGGCGTGGTGGCGCATGCCTATAATCCCAGCTACTTGGAAGGCTGAGGCAGGAGAATCACTTGAACCCGGGAGGCGGAGGTTGCGGTGAGCTGAGATTGCGCCATTGCACTCCAGCCTGGGCCACAAGAGTGAAACTCCGTCTCAAAACAAAAACAAAAACAAAAACAAAAACAAAAAAACTCACTGAATACAAACAACGTATCTCCTTTCTTCCAATTTTAAGTCTTTTTCTTAGTAGCTCCTGCTGTGTACATGTGGTTTGTTGTTAATATTGGCATATTACAGTATTCTAAATTATTTTATTTTCTTTTAGAAAGGGTCTCACTGTCACCCAGGCTGGAGTGCTGTGATACAAACATGGCTCATTGCAGCCTCAACCTCCTGGGCTCAAGCAATCCTCCAGCCTCAACCTTCCAAGTTGCTGGGACCACAGGCACATGTTACCACACCCACCTAATTTTTTTTAAATTATGTTATTCACACTTTTTTAAAGGATGATTAGAGATTAGGGCTCAGGAGCAGTGGAACATAACTTTGAGGAAATGCAATAAGTTCAGAAGAAGATGTGGTGACAAGAAAGCTGTAAGGAGGCTATATGCTGTAGAGATAAATGCCCAAGCTTTGGAAGCAAACAAGCCTCTGTTCAAATCCTGGCTCTGCTCCTTATAACGTATGTACAAATTATTAGAGTGCTTAGTACAGTGCCTATCGTATAACAGATATGTTGGCTCTCACTACTTTTTTTTTTAACCCATATGTGGAAGCTTGCCCAGTGTGGAAGGTATCAATAATTTGAAAACTGTAGCTTAGAGGTAGCTTTGGGATATAGTTAATAATATGGTATCAAAAACATGTACTTCCTACTTAATAATTTGTTTGCAGGGAATGTTGAAGAAAGAATGTTGAACTCTTGATTAGACAGATTTAGTAATGGAATGTCAAAACAGTAACGCTTTCCAATAAGTGACAAGATCTGTAGCTGGATTTGAATGTGTGTGCTACTTGTTCTGTTCCAAGCACATAAAAGGAATTATCTGTATGTGCTCAGTTATCCCACTGCCTTGTTAAGAGTCCAAAATTGACACAGCTGTTACTAGAAGTTCTTATCACTTTCTTTTTTTCAAGTAAAGAATAGTGGAAATAATTATTGACTGGGTGGTGTGTAGGAGAGCTTGGTTCTTGTTCCTTCTAGGCCACTAGCTGGCCATTTGTAGAAGGCAAGTTAAATCTCTACAGGCTTTATAGGTCAACCTCTACACTGAATGTTTCTGTTTTTTGTTTGTTTGTTTGTTTTTAAAGCTCTCACATTGAATATTCTGATAGGAGACTACAAGAATCATGTCAGGGCTGAGAAAAAAAATCTTGTTAGGAGATATTCAATACAAACAAATTGACAGGTCAAGAAAGCATGGTGAAATGAGCATTAGACGAGGACTCACCTATAGCTACCCTGTAAGTTGCAGAATGATATAAATTCTTCATTTGCAGCTTGGGAAACTGAGGTGTAGAGAGAGTGAAAATACTGGTCAGCCCTACTTTCTCCTTAGAGCTTTTCAAGATTCAAATGAAATGCCAGATGTGGAAATAACTTACTTTTATGTTACTCAATAGTCTTCAAGTTACTACTACTGGGTCTGCAATTGCATGTTATGACTTAAAACTTCCTTCTAGGCATCGCAATTTTTTAAACTTAGCCAAATTTATTTGAACAAATCCAGTCTTTTAGATTCTGTCATAGTCATACCCAAATTTGTGGCATTTCTCTTGTATGTATAGATGTGCTTCACACTCATCTGACATCCCATCAGTTGTTTTATGACTCCACTTCCAGTTTGCCTACAGTAAACAAAAGCATATCTATTTACAAAGTTTTTATCTGTCCTTATAAACTTTTGCTGATCAAATGCTGGTGAAAGCTTTATAGAGACAACTAGTTTATAGTAAGGAACCAAATAAACAGTCACAGGAAGTATTTTCCTAAGGACCTAAGTTTTACCTCACCAAGGCAGAAGATTAATCAAATTAACTGTTCTGCCCCTAGCTGAGATGAGTATTTGTTACTTCAGAGTTAAAAAATAAAAGAAACAAGTAAGCAATAAATACAGTCTTGGGTTGCTTGTATATGGGGGAAAATGACCTTCGAAACCCTATAGTAACTGTTTAGCCCTAAGGCAAAATATTTGATTATAATAATCATCTTAATATTCATTAGTAACTGCAAAATTAGGCACTAGTAATTCATCAAGCTACAGCATTTAAAACCAGGACCTTAGGAGGCTGTCTTGCTTGCATATTTCTAAAGAATTCAATCCTTTTCATTTATCTTAAATGTAGACTCTCACTTCTTGTTCTCACAAAATTTTAGAAGTTCTCACTTCCAAAATTCTCCTATATTTAAAAAAACTATGAGACTGGTTATAAATAGAAGAATGTACAAAATGACAAGAACCACCTACCCACTAAATCTTGTCATGTGATGTTCCTTGTAGATCATACTTACACCTTCTCTGATCATTAATTATGACCCAGTTCAAAGAATGCTGCAGGTTCAGCACAGTTCCTTATATCCACAACTAATTTCCCAACCTTTCTCAAATTTCCACTCCAATCTTAACTCTATTTATGAAATATGTATATTTTGGATAGCAAATTAAAATTTATTTTTTTATACTAAACTCAATACCAACCCCCTTCTAAGAGCTGTAGCTCTTTCTTCCCTGGTGTCCAGGAGGCAAAACCTTGGCTGCTTTTCAGTGGCTGTTTTCCTTAGGTATTATATCAAGCTTTCTGAAATTCCAAGTAAACTATATTTGCTTTGTTAGCCTTTCCAAAGCATTTAAAATGATTCCAACGCTTTGATTTTCCTTAAATGGGATTAGCAACCACTTGATTTGATAAAATTAGATGCTTCATTAGTTTCTTTGGAACTGAAGATAAGCTCAACTGCTTTCAATGTCAGAGAGTTCTGAGCTTTAATCTTAATTTACAACATGAATATGAAAACATGAAAAAAGAAAGTTGTAAAAGGAAGCCAAGGAAGACTGTATTTGCGGAAGGGTTTTTGATTATATCAGTAATTGCTGAATTGTGGCGGGGGGGGAGGGGTGGGTGAGTAGCATAATGAACCCATCATTTATCACTAATTTATAATTAAACTGATTCTGAAATTAGACTTTAGTAGCCAAAACTAAAGGCGACAAACTGATGCCACTGCTATTTTAGGATTCCTTATTTCTCACAAAGCTATATAAATACTTGACTAATGGGATTACTTCTTAATTGAGCTAGTTTCAATTTTCAGGTCAAGATTACTTAAAATTTACTACACGTTACTAACATTATACAGGTGGACAGTATTTCTTGTTAGTTAAAATGTGGTTAATCTGCAAACCACAAATACAGCTCCTATAATTTCTTGCCTCTAGGTCCTCAAATAATTTCAAGGCTTTGTGTAAGGGCCCTGAATCTTAGGTCCAGGTCTACCACTTCAGCCTATGAGGTGAATTAAGCCTTGTATGTCTCTCTAGATGTTGGAAGAAAATAATTCATCCGTGGCTGTGCAGAAATCCATAGCTTTACATGCTTACTTCCAACCAAAACACATTTATAAAGTATGTGCATGTTGCTAACCTTCTAGCTCTAATTCCTCTGTCCCTTTAAGTGGATGTTCTGAAAATAACAACCATTCACTTTGTCATTTACTGTTCTGTAAAACACAAGGCAGAGGCCCAGGAACAGGGGCCCCATCAGGAGCAGTGTTGTTTTTTCCAAAATCTCACTTTATTCTAGGTTGCCATTACAGACAGTAAAATATATTTATGTGGCTCAAGTGTGACTTAACTCTGTAAATTATATTGGGTCCTGGAATGGCTTAAAGGCTCTTATGGCCTATTATATTTACTTCTGTTTATACAAATTGGTAAGAACCTACTGTATTCTGGCTCTGAGCCCCCTCTAAGTTCCTTCCATTTACAGTCACTTTTATCAAAGATATATTTTTACACCAAAGATCCCTGGACAGTATCAATAAGGAAAAGGAAGGAATAATAGCCCATTACATTTTATATTCTCTTGTTCCCAACAAGCATAAGAAAAAGCAGTTATCTCTTTTTGAGTTGGTAGTTTAGAATTTCCAGGAATGCAGTGTTTTGGAAGATGGAAGAACTCATAACTAGTTGCTTTCAAGACAAACTCTAGATAAAGTATTGCATTATTCTGCCCATCTGCTTCTGGTGCATTCCATTTTAGCCACAGGCAAAGTAGAAAACTAGGTAGGGTTTGAGCCTTTCTGTTTATCATATTTTAAAAGTTAATCCAAAGGCCATTCTTAAAAGATGAACTAAAAATGAAGTGTACCAAAACTCCAACCCACGCTTTACAAACGCCAAAATGAGAAATGTTCTACGAGGGAGACGTGATGTAATAACACATGAGCTGGGTCTGGCCTCAGACGGCCTAAGGTCCATTACAAGCTGTAGAGCTTTGGCTTGAAGAAACAAAGACAGCCATCTCTAAACCTCGGTTTCTCTAAAATGGTACTGTACCTCGCACAGTTGTCGAGAATTCAAATCCCATACCCTATGTATATCAGCCTGTCCATAATTAGTCACCCTGAGAAACTTTGCTTTCCTGGTCTAGACAGAATGAAAGAAACTAAGTCTGGACCCTGCCCTGTATATGAATTAGAATTTGTGTGCTTTAAGCTGCCCTCCCAGGGCACACCATGGTAAAGAGCAGGGAGCCTAGCTTGACTGTGTAGGTTCGGCTGGATTATTTTAAGCATATCATTCACTCCCTCAGTGAAGTGAGGGAGTTAGACTAAAACACCTCTTGATATCTCTTCTAGCTTTAAAATTCTACGCAATCCACGGGGGAAGAAATTCAAGAAACCTTGCATACATCAAAACACCAAAACCCCCACTTTCCTTAAAAGTGGTTTACAACGAACAGATCACCATCCCTGACGTTTCAGATTTTGCAGTTCACAGTTCACAGTACGGAGGAGTGGGCTAAGTCACACTACAGCAGGCTCCCCTCCACGTCTAACAGAGGGGGCGGGGGGTTTTCTTGGAAGACTCGGCCAGTGTCAGGCAGCAAGGGGTAAGGGCTGTCTCGGTGGAGAAGGAAATCCAGGCTTCCGGGAACATAAACTGGGGGATGTAGGGGCAAAGCACCTGCTAAATCTCGTTAGCGTTGGGACTTCAAAGAGGGTTGGGCCTGCTCTGAGAAACAGTGTGGGAATCCCAGCCCCGACCTAAAGGAGACACGTTCACTGCCAAGGACTCAGAGGGAAAGCAGGGAGCGGGGAATGGAGGCGGGAGGTGGATGCGAGAAAAAGGCCGAGTAGGGCCCCAGCCCCGGTCACTCACCACAAGCGGGATGGAGCAGATGAGCACCACCAGGGAGGTGGCAATGAGTAAGATGACCATCTGGATCTCGGCGCCCGCGATGCGGCGGAAGCTCCGGCGGCGCCGAAAGTCGCTGAGGCGCGGCAAGGCTGGGGAGGCAGCGGGGTGGCCCCGGGAGGCAACCGAGGTCACGGCGGCCGCGGCCGCGTGGTGCTGCTCGGTGCCCAGCGAGGTGCGGCGCATGAACTGGCGGTGCATGCGGAGCAGCGCGCCGCACACAAGCACGTTGCAGAGGACGGTGGCGAGAATGAGGAAGGAGCTGAAGCCCGCATACATGTAGGAGTAGGCGGCGTGCGCCGTCACGTTGGTGGTCCAGTCGATGAAGCACCAGGTGTCTGGGTACTGCAGCCGCGAGCTACCGAGACCCATGTTGGGCAGCGCGCAAAAGAGCACGTTGGACGCATAGACTGCAAAGAGCGTGAGGCCCGCCAATCGCTTGTCCACGTAGTGGCTGTAGAAATAGGCATGGTTGATGGCCAGGTAGCGCTCGACACTCATGGCGCAGATGATGCTGAGGCCGGACAGGCTGAAGAAGAGCAGAATGAAGGTGCTGTACTCGCACAGCGGCTGGCCCCCGGGCCACTGGCCCTTCATGTACGTGGCGATGGTCACCGGGCTCACCAACAAAGTGCCCAACAGGTCGGTGACAGCCAGCCCACATACCAGCGTGTAGAAGGTCGTCTCCTTCTGCTCCTTGCGCGACTTGCACAGCACCACGATGGCCACCAGGTTGCCCACCACCCCGAAGATGAACATCACCGCCGGGATGGTCACTGGGCTGTTCAGCCGGTCGGGGCTCAAGGAGGCGGACGCATTGACCCCGGGAGTGGACATGATAGTGGCTGGCGGTGCGCAGCCTTGGAGTGCAAGGCTGGGTCTGGGGATGGTAGAAGAGAGACAAAGCTGCCGTGAGCGGAAATTACCACTTGTAAGGTGTTAGACCCGCGCCCGAGAAACCATACACTGATAAGACAAGGGGAGCAACTCGATCCTACTTTCTGGATTGTAGCCACTTACCAACTGCGGCCACCAAAATCTCCAGGCTCGCGATACGTCCTGCCAACAGCACACTCTTGCTGACATTAATATTTATAAACTGATTTTCCCATTCCTCTTCCTCCCCCCAATCCAACTCACTCCATTGCCAAGATGAATAAGACCCATCTCAAGGGAAAAGTAGCTCGCTAGTGCTATTCTCGATAGATTCTGAATCAATAAAATGCTCACTGAAAAGAAGTTACAAAAGCAATTTGGAGAGCGCGCTCTTCCCTTCTTGGCTCTCTTCGGCGAGGGCCGCATCCCTGCGTTCTCTACCCGTTGACCCCAACGTCAGCCCAACGCCATCTCACCTGTAGCGGCAGCAGCGGTGGCAGCCTCACGAGCCCCCAGGGTCAGCCCTCGGATGTCCTGGACCCGCCTCCAACCTGCTTTCACCTTGTCCTGCTCAGTCTGGAAATTGCCAAATCTTCGGCTTCTCAAAGCCGGTCTCAGTGGCTGTCGATTTTTGGACACTGAGGTCAGAGTTGCCAGCTTTCAAAAACTTGGGAAACAAGAGGGGCAGCGGGATGGGTCAGTGAAGAATGGTGCTGGATTTCTTACTCGCTATTTTTTTTCCTTCAAAGACGAGTCCCAGCTTTGCAGTGCCCGCCGGTCTCGTCTGCGGGAGGACAGCGTTCAGGTGTGAGGCTGTGCGCGCAGGTGGCGCGGAGCCTTGGTTCCCAGCTCTGGCCGCCCTCCGCCCCAGCCACGGGCAGCACGGGCGGCTACTGGAGTTTGCGGCTGCCGCTGAGGCCGCTCCTGGCTACCTGGGGGCGGCTCGGGGTCCACTCTGCCCGAGGCTCTGGCTGGGGCTGTTCATCTTCCTCTCGGGCTGCCGGGCTTGGAGATCCGCTCTCGCCTTTCCACCCTCTGTACAAACTTTTCTCCTCCTCCAAGTTTCCCTGGCGGAGGCGGAGGCAAACCGCGCGCTGACCGGGCGCCCATTGGCCGGATTGGAAGGGGGCGGAGCGCGTCCTCCCTGGGCGCCGCAGGGAAGACTGGCGGGGGGCGGTGTCTGGGCTGGGGCGGGGCTGGGCTGCGCGGGGCGGGGCGGCTCCCGTGGTTTTCACGCCCTCGGAGGTGCGGAGTGGGAGCTCGGAGGAGACCCTGGGAAGCCCCGGTGCTTTCCCCGGCGACCGCTTAGCCGCTCCTGAACTCGGCTTCCAGTGGGGCCACCACTGAAACCGGCGACTGTTTCCGCCTCGCTGCCTGCCGCTCGGAGTGTACTATTTCTTGAACCTCCTGTCCGCGGGCCGCAACATCTAGATCGTGGAAGAGAGGGCAGTTGTTTTAGGATTCTACCTAGGGTTGGCCGAGAAAGGAGGAGAAATACGGTGTCTGCGCTAGCGCGTGCGCCCCGGGGTTAGACTTGGGTGCGCCCAGCGGACGTGGTAGGTGGGTGGGTGGGTGGGTACCAGATTGGGCGGGGAAATAACGAAGAATCCATCCTCTCACCATAAAAGGAGTTGGAGTCAGTTGGCAGTGCCCAGACTGCGGGCTGCGCTTGGTCGGGCACCCCAGGCAAAAAAGAAAAAAAAAAAAAAGAAAGAAAGAGGAGGAGACAGTGATTGCAGCCTCTCCCGGCGCAGGTGGCAGAGCCTTGCGGCTTTGGAGAGAGGTGGAGCCTTGGTGAGGTTGGGAGGACTGCCTAACTGCGATCTTTTTCTCCATTCTTCCTCCTGGGAACTTCTCCGCCCTGAAAGGGTAGCGTGAGCTTCATGCCTTCGGCCGGCCGTGTTATACTCGTTAGACCCAATTCACCATGAATCCTTTGAAAGACTAGTGGAGAGTGAGAAGGCGGTTTCAAAGTCACTGGAGTAAAGGAATTCTCCAAGCACCACCTCATGATTAATTCTTGGAAAAGCCTGTTTGCGCGGCCCTTAGAATCATTTTGACTTCTTGTCTAATGGCGAAGTTTTTCTCTGTAATCCTTCTACTCTGTTTTCTAAAACCAGAACTAAAAACCTAAAAAATTGTAAAACTTCATGGTGTAATTAAAACCCCTTCACCATTTTTTTTTAAGTAAGATTGTGTGGCCTTATTGCACAATTTAAATTCCTGGAAAAACCTCTTCCCATCTGCAGTGTACAAGCATTCTAACATATTATGTCTCCTCACAGGGTAAGTAAATAACTGGATTCTTTTATGTGATAAGCAGGTACCCATTTCTTAAATGTTATTTCGTGAACGAACAAACCTCCTAACTGGTTCTTCAGTTAGTCTCAGCAACACATGGGTAATAAGAGAAACTAAAAGGGCTTTCCGATTTCAAGTAATTACAGGTCATAAAATATCCAGAATCATATTTACTTGCAAAAGGCACTATATGGATATACTAATACAGAATTATTCTGTTTATACTATTTACTTAATATGAGAAAGAAAAATACATATTTGTTAGCCAATATTAAGATTGATGGTGATTGGTCATTTTCTTAAAATCTTCTTTTAATCAGTACTCTAACCACTTCTGTTGTCGATGCTTCCTTTGAACAGTAACCTCTAGGATTGTGTCAGCACAGAAAACAAATCAACATTAGAAAAAAGGAAACTGCACACTCTGCACCATTCCTCACTAACCACATTGCTTTGCTATCACTCATGTCAGTTGCTTGTCAGTAAATATATGGAGGGGAGGTTGGGAAGTCCCTTATATTCACTTTCTGCTAATACAAACTTTTTTTTTTCAATTTTCTTTCCATATGAAGCTTGTAAAAGAGAAAACAGTTGGTTGCTATTTATTAATTTAAGAATGATGAAGAATATATTAAATATAAAAACTGAGACACACTGATGAGATAATTAGTAACTGTTACAGGTATTAGCATGTCATTGACAAACCAGACTTGTTATCAGTTGAGCTATTTTTCTTACTAGTCCTTTGAATTTTCTTTCTACAGTAGCTTTAGGAAGAAGGAAAATAAATAACCTAATGCTCAATACTAAAAAATTGTAATGAGGTTTATCTGTAGTCTCTTTTGTTGTACGATTCTTAAAACTTAAATTTAGCTTTCAAAAGTAGAAGTTGAAAGTTTAGGTAGCAAATTATTTTATTTTCTTAGTTTGAAAAACTGGGACAGTGGAGTTCAGTTTCTCTTACACTCTGCCAGGAATTTGCATTGCAAAAGGAAAGGAAAAATTGCCATAATTATGTGGGCAATTCTTGTCATTTTTTTTCAATGAAAAGATTTTTATTCTAAGCACTTTTAAAATTCTCCCTCGCAGTTTCTGCCACAATCCCTACTTCTCTATGCTGGAAGACCCCAGTTCAGTTATTTAAAACTGTCATTAAATAACTCTCTGAAGGTTTGAACTACTCCAAGAACTGTTTGATCAATTTGATTGCTCTGTTATAGCTAATTATTTGACGAGTTTTTTGAGTAAACATATTAAGGTGGGAACCCATTTATAAACAAAGGCCGCTTGGGAGCTAGTAACCACTTTTAGTTTTCCTTGGATCAAAGGAAATATGGGACAGACAGGACCTGGGCTCAGCCAGCAGGAGTGGGGTGAGAAAGGGGATCATTTCCAGGAGGAAGGCAGCAGGATGAGTCAGATCTGACCTGGACCCCTTCCTGAGCCGCAGCTGGCAGGATCTTAGAGCATTCCTGAAGCACTAATATTCATGTAGCAAAGCCTGTGCAAATTGTGTTTGCTTTTCTCTTTCATGACAGGCCATGCAGAGACTCAAAACAGTGTGAAAGGCATCTATCAGGTACACATAGCAAAGTACCCTTGGACACATTTGCCCTCCACAGGCTCTTCCAGTTGGTTCAGTGGATTACAAACATGGCATTCACCTGACCCTAAGATGACTGCCTTCCCTTTTTAGTGGTACATTTCAAATGTGTGCCCTCTTAATTATTTTCATTTTCTAAGCATGAAGTTTATGCTGAGCCCAATGCCTGGAGCTGACACATGTCAGTGCTGTGATTAACTCCCCAACATCTTCATGTGGTGATAAATTACTGCTGTGGAGGCTGGCCCCTACTGAGTGATTGCTTCAGGCTGCTCTGACAGCCTGCTCTGACAATTACACTCCTCAAAGTAATAGCTTTCTGCTCTTTTATTCTGCTCGCTCCCTTTTTTTCCCTCCAGTTTCACCACACCCCCATGTGGATTGGACCAATGGGCAAAGAAAGGAGATTATTTACCTGCAGTGGCCTTTTTTTTTTTTTTTTTTTTTTTGAGACAGATTCTCGCTCTGTCGCCCAGGCTGGAGTGCAGTGGTGCAACTTGGCTCACTGCAACCTCCGCCTCCTGGATTCAAGCAATTCTCCTGTCTCAGCCTCCCTAGTAGCTGAGATTACAGGCATGTGCCACCATGCCTGGCTAATTTTGTATTTTTAGTAGAGATGGGGTTTCACCATATTGGCCAGGCTGGTCTCGAACTCCTGACCTTGTGATCCACCCCCTTCGGCTTCCCAAAGTGCTGGGATTACAGGCGTGAGTCACCACTCCCAGAATGGCCCATTTTTGAAGATACAAGTGGAGAAATAAAGCCTTACTAGTTAAAGAGTCTCCCCTACAGGAGGAAGGACCTTCTGATTATATTTCGGTTTCTTCTCATACCCAAATTGCTGTATGTTTTAGCAATGTGGAGGATGCACAGAAACTCCCTGGCTTAATCAATAGCAGCAGCATCACCTGTAGCTCATGTTAGTTTATCACTTTCCATAGCAGTTTCACACTTGGCGTTCACATGCGCTTTTATTAGCAACCCTCTGAGGAGGTTAGGTAGGTGTGACAGAGGCTGCTGTGTTTCACCAAATCTTGTTTCCATTTCCTCTGGAACACATAGCTGCGTATTATTTCCCAAACTGACTTCTTGTGGTTAGGTGCAGCTCATGTGCCTGAATTCTGGCCAGTGGAATAGAGGTAGAATTGATATATGCCACTTCCAGGCTGGGTCCCTATAAAACCCAGTCCTTTGTGCTACTGTTCGTCCTCTGCCAACATAATACAGGTCCCGGGTATATGGCAGAGCCACTAGATAGAAGGTGACTTGGCCTCTGAGTGCCTGTATGGACCTCATTCCAATCCCAGCAGCCCTCACTGGACAATGAAGTGAATGAGAAATAATGCACTGAGATTTGAGGGGTCCCTTGTTTCAGCAGTTAGCCTATGCTGACTAATTTAGTACGGTTGATGTAATCTTCCTTCAGTGAGTGAGAATGTGGGCACAGAGATTCTATGTGGCTTGCTCAGAGTCACAAGAATTAGTGAGAATAGCTGAAATTTATCCAATGCTCAGCCTATGTGAGACATCATGCTAACTGCAACATGCATACGCTGTCGAATTCTCACAGCAAACCTATGAGGAAGGTACTAGGCAGTCAGATGCCCATTTCACAGATGAGCAAATCAAAGTTTGGTTAACGAATGCTGGGAGTGTTTTTTTTTTTTTTTTTTTTGTGGCAGGGTCCCAATCTGTCCCCCAGACTGGAGTGCGGTGGGGCGATCTTGGCTCACTGCAACCTCCACCTCCTGGGGTCCAGTGAACCTCAGCCTCCCAAGTAAGCCGGGACTACAGGCAGGTGCCACTATGCCTGGCTAATTTTTGTATTTTTTTGTGGAGATGGAGTTACCCCATGTTGCTCAGGCTGGTCTCGAACTCCTGGGCTCAGGCGATCCACAAGCGTCCACCTCACAAAGCGATGGGATTACAGGCGTTAGCCACCACACCCAGCCCAGGTGTTGTCAGTTTTGAAAGGCTGCCCAGCAGCTGAACTCCTTTTCCATTAGTAAGAATCCTCCATTGCATAATATTATTTGGAGGCAAGACCTAGCCTGCCATGAGAGAAGCTAAATGGGCTGGATTTTCTCCTTCCATCCTCTGCCACGGCTTGAGCATATGACCTTTGCTTGACTTATCAGATACCACTGTTTAGAAATTTAATCTTGAAGGAGTGGCACAAAGACGTAAGAGCAATTTCAGAAGTCATTCACAGCAGCAATATGTCTGGGGTTTGTGGTGTCAAGGGTCCTGCAGTGATAATGGCTGTTGGTTGAGGCATGCTAACTACTACTTGGTTAGGATGGTGTGACCTTGGCTGAATTTCCTGCTGGCAGCCTTCCTGTTGACTCTGTGTAATTGGTTGTCTTTCCAATAAATTACTTTCCTGCTTATATTAACCATGCTCAGTTTCTGTTGCTTGCAAATAATAAGCCTACCTAGGACAGAGAAATTGAGTAAACTCTCTAAGATCACAGTTCTGATAAATGGCAGAGCAAAGATTTTAATCTAGGTCTCTTTGATCCCCAAACCTGTACCCCTAACCTCTATGTATCTTAACCCAAACTAGACCTTGAACCACATAACTCTTAGTCCTCTTTTTTCTCCCTCAACATCATTGCCTTTGGGCTAGAGATAATCTGGGTTCAAGGCCATAGTAAGTAAGTTGCCTAAGGCTTAGTAAAAGGGAGTTTTCATTAAATGGGTCCTTTTAAAGGTTAAGTAACGTAATACAAATAAGATGTCTAGTACGTATTAAAACATTAAAAATATTAGCCTATTATTAGTTATGTTTTCAAAATTCACTTCTTATGATTGTATAATTAGTTTTTGGCCATAACGTGTTTAGAGGGCATTGTGATAAATTGAATATATATAACTTTGATGGAACTTATTTTTGCCTGGGCCTAACCCCAGATATCCAAAGACTGGTTGTGGACATAACCACAAAGAAGGAATTAAGATAATTAGTTAGATAACTTAGACAACCCCTCCCTTCCTTTTGATGAGAAGGAAAGAATTACTTTCAGTGAGATGATTTCTGTTGCCTGCTTATACTGCATAAATTCAGTAAGATGATTGCTTAGGGGCACATTTAGTATTGACTATGTAATTACAGTGTAGCTATTACAGAGGAAAATTAGTGAATTTTACCCCAGACACAGAATTCATCTGGTTTTCTCCTAGAATATGTTGCTAATTTTTTATTTTGAGATGTCTGTAAGAAAAACAGAGGCACATTTATTTGGAGAGATGAATGCAAATTTGCCTGGAAACAAGGAATGGATATGGTGGCATTAAGGGGGTGGGGTGGGAGGGAGAGTTGAGAGGGGGACTTTTTCAGTTAAAGTGGAAAGAAAAAGAACAAGTGTCTTTGTAAGCAAAGATGTATTCAGGAAGGAAGCTGCTCTTTGACAAAGGACTCAGGTTGCCCTGTCAGAGACTATAGCTATGGAGTCCATTTCCCTGGCATCAGCTCATCTTGGGCACATCTGGGACCCTGTCCTGAAAAGACTGCTAGTGCTCTAGCACAATCCTTGGCACAGCAAGAGTGGCATGAGCATTCAAGAAATTAACCCCTTGATCTTTGTGTTCCATACAAGTTCCATTTTGCAGCTAGTCTCACAACAATCTCTTTGCTTATAATACCTATATACATGTAGATACACACCTAACCTGAAGAGGCATGGGCACATGTCACTGCCCTCACCCCACCAATAAACATGTTCCTCATGCATTTTCAGACATAGTTCTTTCCAGTTGACCTTGAACACAGAGAAGCGTGATGTTTTCATTCTCTAGTGAGCAGGGGGCATTTGCCTGGTATACTCATTGTGCTTGAACTGGCCAACCACAGAAATTTCTGCCTTTCATCTTTCCATTCATTCATCCATTCAACAAGTGTTTATGGAGAGTCAACTGCGTATAACTCTGTGCTAGCCTCTGAGTTTGCTCATTGAATAAAATAAACATTCCCTGCCCTCATATAGCTTACCGTGCAATAGGGGAAAGCTTTCAGTCCAGAAAGGGAAACGGACATCAAATGTACAAATAAACACACACAAATATACATTTAAACACTCTGATCAATACCATGAAAGAAAAGAACAGGACAGATTTCCTTTAGATTTGAGATTAGGAATGGACATTCTGAGGAAGTGGCACATTCTGAAGAAGGGTATTGTTTGTTTCTCTTCAAAATACCTCTCTTGTTAACAAGAACAGATTCTTTTCCACCCTAAGAACAGGAAGCAGTAAGCACTTTCTGGCTCCAGGCCTCATATCTACTCTGTCTGATGCCTCAGAGAAGACGGTTGAGATCCTTCAGGCCAAGAACTGGAGCATAGAACGTTTCTGGGAATTCAGAGAGTGCATCTTGAGGAAACTAGGAACTGAATATGTCTGAGTGAGGAGCTTTGAAATATGGGAAACTGTTCAAGTTTGAAAAGAGGAACTTATGACTCAAGAGAATCTGTCACTTAACCGTGTTGCATAGTGAACTCCTGCAACAGAAGTCCAAATCTCATAACTGTGGGGAGGAGAGATGAAGTAGGGTTGTTTTCTGACGATAATACTAACTTCACCATCTGTTGAAACTCAAGCCAAGAATTAGTTTTAGGCCTGGTGTGCTCCTTGCCTTCCAGGTTAATGGGTTCGGATCACAGAGGAAACTCAAGAGTTAAAACTCTGCTGCAGTTTAAGAAGATCTGAAGGTATGAAAGTCTGAGGAAAGTCAGCTCCTTCGAAATAAATGAATTAGATGGGCTGTTTTTTTGTTGTTGTTGTTGTTGTTGTTTTGTTTTTTGAGACAGAATCTCACTCTGTCACCCAGGCTGGAGTGCAGTGGTGGAATCTTGGCTCACTGCAACCTTCACCTCCCGGGTTCAAGCAATTCTCCTGCCTCAGGCTCCCAAGTAGCTAGGATTACAGGCGCACACCACCACGCCCGGCTAATTTTTGTGTTTTTAGTAGAGACAAGGTTTCACCATGTTGGCCGGGATAGTCTCAATTTCCTGACCTCGTGATCCACCCACCTCAGCCTCCCAAAGTGCTGGGATTACGGGCACAAGCCACCCCGCCCAGCCAACTTATGCTTTTTTTTCTTTTTAAAAGCTACAGTGATGTAACAAGAAAGGAGATTTGATTTTTCATATGAATAGCATGTTTGTTACTATAAGTTTTTCTGATGCCAAATTATTTTGACTATGTTTTTCTAGAAAATTATTGATTGTATGTTAAAAGAGCCATAAAATTTGCCTAAAGCAGATCTGTAGAAAGATTAACTTGTTTAACCAAAGAGAAGTGCCTATTGAAGACATCTAATTTGAGGGCTGAGAAATCAAATGTAGACTTTTTTCTCTCAATCCTGAATTAATGTAAAAGTGTCAGTTGTTAAGAACTCATAAATTTGTGAAATTTATGAGTGGCTGAAAGAACAGCATACACTTCTCAAAATTATCTTGCTATCTTAATGATATGTCTTAGTCTCTGATCATATCCCATCACTGCTGCAGGGATTTGAAAAAATACGAAGGCGGTACATTGCCTAAAATGTGATTTACTCTGAAACGAATTGAACTGTGTTCAACTTAAATTTCGATAGCAGTCAGTTCTTCCATGAGTATTTTACTTATGTATCTTAAACATTTTCCCTTGGCATTTTTTTCAGGGTGAGGTTACTCTCTTTGGAATTTGACAAAACATGTTTTTGCATTTGACTTTTTTCCTGTTTTTATGAGATGAGATTTGTACAAAAGGGTTAGAGGATCAAGTCTACCTTTTACAAATTTGAACAAGCACATTCACTTTTGGAGAGAAATACCTGAGATTTCTGTAGCTTTATGAAAAACCATATTTATCCGAAAGTGTTCAGTTCTGTCCAGGTAATTCCTAGATTTCTGTGTAATGGTTGCAGGGTGAGGGGGTGCTTGTTTGCTTTTAGAGGCTTGGGGGAATAATTTCCTTTGCAGAGCCAGTGTCAACGAGCTACCGTGTTAATTGTGGTGACATTTTAAGCGTGGGGCAGATGCTAACATCTCATTTTCCTTTCCATCCATAATAATGATAAAAGCTTTCCTAGAATTCATTTCAAGGGTCACTCTTGGGAGCTTCCTTTTTTTTAATTAAATTTTTTTTTTATTATTATTTGTAGAGACGAGGTCTCACTATGTTGCCAAGGCTGATCTTAAACTTGTAGACTCAAACTATCCTCCCACTTTGCCCTCCCAAAATGTTGGGACTACAGGCATAAGCTACTGCACCTGACATGGGGAACTTCCTTTTCATACAGCCCTTTCCTTAAGAAAGTGCTCTATGACAGTGGTGGCCCCACCACTCTGCCTTAGAATAGCAGTCATGTATTGAGCCCTGAATCAGCAAACCTGGGAATGTAGACAACCAGGACTCTAGACACCTGTCCAAAATGATTTGCAGAGCTAAGCCAAGCAGAGCTTTACTCCTTCTTTCCCTTCTCCTATTTCTTTTTTCTCTCTTTCCATTCTTTCCTTCATTTCTCACTGTTTACCAACTTCAGTAGCTAACATGATTAAGCACTCACCACGTACCAGGCAATGTGAAAAGGCTTTTAGTGAATTTCTCCGCCTGTTTTACAAATGAGGATACTGAGATGGAGAGAAGTTAAGTAATTTTTCTAAGGTCACAAACTCATAAGTGCTATGGCAGAGTGTGTATGTTACTGACCACTGAGTTATACTGTCCCATTCCTAAACTCCTCACCCCATTCCTTAAAACACGAAAGAACAAAAGCCACCCCATTTCAATAAAGGAATAAAGGTGAAACTTCCCTGAATAATAATGGTATATTCAGTCTAGCCACCTACCGCCCATCCCTGTGCCCTCAGGAAGCGGGTACCAGAAACAGGAAGCAGAAAATGTTTCACAGTATTTCTGATTTAATCTTATAGCTACTTATTTTAATTTTCTATTTCATGTGGGGTTAACTTACCATTGCAGCAACTGCCAAGGGGATTGGTAATAATTTCTATGACGTTTAAATGTTTAAATATTTCCTTGTGAAGCCTTGGCTTATTCTGTTCCCAAACACATGCGGAAATCAACTTTCCTGCTTAGGTTGAGCCTGTACATAGTGATGAAGTGAACAGTTGTGTCAATATCATGAAAAAACACGGAACAAGTGCAAACTATCTGCCAAGGATTGTACTAAGCCCTTAATATTTATCTTAGTTAAGCCTATGGTAAACCTCCACGCATGATTGTTCCATTTTGCAGAGGAATGAACTGGGCTTTTGAAAGAAGGAAGGAGGACAAGAGAGTGGTTGCCTAACTACCCAGCTACAGGGAGGTGGTCTAGTGTGATGAGTGGAAGATCAGGCAAAGTAACTTCCTGAAGGTCCCCTTTCCTTATGCTGTCAGTTTTTATTGGTGTAATCTAACTTCCCAGTTCTGTCAACAGATGTCACTGCCAGGATCACCTCTAATAGCCCAAATCTCTGCTCTCTTTTTATCACTAAACAGCTCACACATGCTTATTCATGGTTTCAGCACTAACAGGCAGTAGTATATATACTATGAGACTTTTTTAGGCTCCATAAGAACACGAGCTTTATCATCTATTGCTCTATCAGGATGTAAAGTCAGTAAGAAAATCTGCATTCTTTCGGTGCTTTTTTTTTTTTTTTT
Organism: Pan troglodytes; assembly: GCF_028858775.2. Taxonomy (NCBI): domain Eukaryota; kingdom Metazoa; phylum Chordata; class Mammalia; order Primates; family Hominidae; genus Pan; species Pan troglodytes. The sequence goes on from NC_072402.2 coordinate 72,139,763, forward strand.
GTGGGAGATGGGGTGGAAATGGCTATGGGAGAGAAAGTTTTAACTCAGGGATGACAAATGGGGATAGGGAGCAATACATCATCTGCCCCTCTCCTTCTTCCTAAACACATTGTAGGTATTGCTGATCAACAACCCCACTGCTTCCTCTGAGGGCCCCACTACCCATCTACTGATGCATAAGAAGTGAAACGTCTTTTCCATCTTTAGCATAGATGTGTACAGAATTCATTCTAAGAGACCCTAATAAATAGTGGTTTTGCAAATGTGTGATGGTTGTATGTATGAGAACTTCTTTGCCTATGCAACTAAGGATGAGCCCTGAAGATCTTTAGTCAAAGTTTGCTTTGGAAGGCAAACTTGGTGCCAAGAGAATATGAAAGTGGCATAGATGCAAGTGATTATTATCATTAAATATGTAACTATGAAAATAACCTCACCTAGGATACAAGATCCTGCAAGGCATATTCACCTATAAAAGATGCCTTTTTAATAAGCATGTCTAGAATCTATCTAACAGTGTAATCAATGCCTTTACACAAAGTGCCCACATTTGTCATTTGGAAGCAGCAGGACACAAACTGAAGAGGGCAGGAACCATGTGCATTTGGGTCAAACTGTGACATTGAAGTCTGAAGGTTTTCAGCTATTAGAAACTAACTAAATCTTCTAAATACTGCAATAAAATTTTGGAAGCCAAATGGAGAGTAAATTATTTTTAAAAAAGATGAATTGCAATTATTAAAACTTAACTCTATTCAGTAGACACTCTATGATGTTTAAATATACACAGAAATGAATATTTGAAAAATGGAATCATTTAAAACTTATGGCATAGAAGTTTGCTACATAATAGAGCTCTTTGGGAAATATTCTGCTGAAGGATCAGACATTTATTATTTCTATTTTTTCTTTTGTTTTTGATGCACATGTATTTTAATAGTTCTCATGTATTAAGTAGAATACACATTTTAAATTACATTTATACAAGTTAACTCTTGTTTACCTCCTGTACTAAAAGACTATGCTGTTTATTTCCTCATTATAAATGCAGTGCAGTGCACAATTGACTCTATAACCAGAGAGGAGAGAAAACTCTATTTTTTTAAACTTTTAGGTTGAAGGGTACATGCATAGGTTTGTTATATAGGTAAACTCGTGTCACGGGGTCTTGTTTTACAGATTATTTCGGCACCTAGGTACTAAGCCTAGTACCTAATAGTTGTTTTTTCTGTTCCTCTGACTATTTCAGAGAATCAAGCTTACTCAGGTTATTCTGTTGCAGTGCATTAGTGTCAAATGTGGATATTTGTAAGAGCTGAACAACTCCCCAAATATCTAACTGACCCCATGGATTGGTGAGGAATCTCAGAAGAACACAACTTTTTAATTAATAAGTATTTGTGAATTAGAGAATAAAAAGCATTTCTAAGAATAAAAATCTGCTCTAAAATTTGATAATTTTTGTAAGGTGTAGAAAAGAATATATTGAAACTTTGGTTGCTGGAAAAAAAAGTATTTAAGAGTAGCATACTTGAGATGGTCTGTAAATTGGTGTATGGCCGGATGATAAAACACTTTGTCCTTAACACATCACTATTCTTCCTCCCTTATTAGTGTACTACTGTACTTAGTTTCACTAACATGAATACTGAATCAAGAGTATTACAGCATTTCTTTGCCTTGAATCTTAGTTCTTAATTTTAACTAAAAGTGCACTAGACAGAAATATTCATATATTTTGGCTTTAAAGCATTAGTTTGTTAACTATGAGATGTTTTTCCTGTGATAACACAAATATACTTAAAGATAGAAATGCAATAAATATCCTTTTCAGTTTTTTATATCAAAACATTGAAGAAAGAGAAGAGAGAAAGGGAGAAAGAAAAGGGAAAGGAGGAAGGGAAGGGAGAAAGGAAAGGAAGAGAGAGGGAGAAAGAGAGAAAAAGAGAGAAAGAAAGAGGAAACTAATGGGTTGTAAATGGGTGAGTAATACATTTTCTCCCAGTCACACCCACAGATTAAATGTGATATTATGGGCATGTCACTCTTGAAGTTCCACCTAGGAGTTTAGAAGTCCCCAAGACAACAAAAACAAACATGAATGGAAAGCCTTACTAATGTAGGCTATCTGGATGACTTATTAAAATTTATTTGTATTATTTTAGAATTCCCAAGTTTAATGCAGATGTTTCATTCTGAACAAGGTGTGTCACTTTTCTCCAAGAGGCTGACACTTTAAAAATGACAAGAGGAAATATTATGCTTTTCTACTCATTTTTTTTTCTACCATAAAATATTCTGAATATGCTAATAGGGATATAGTGTAAATTATTATACACAGTATCTACTTATATCATTTATGGGGTCAAAAAGAAAAACAAAATCTCTGAAAATTAATACAGCTTAGAACGTGTTATCTATACTAATACTGTCTAGAAAAAAAGGTTTCATGGTCAAATAAATCTTTTAAGTGCTATACCTGTTAGAAGAATCTCATTGCACAATGTTGTGAAACACCCTGTGTTTCACACTAGGGAACATTTTTTTCATGCCCTACCTCTGATTTTTTAAATAACCAGAGAAATATTCTGGGTTGTGCTGGCTCACGCCTGTACACCTGTAATCCCAACACTTTGGGAGGCCAAGGTGGGAGGATCTCTTGAAGTCAGGAGTTTGAGATTAGCTTGGGCCACAAAGCAAGACCCTATTTCTACAAAAAGTAAAAGAAAAATTAGCCCGGTATGGTGGCATGCGCTTGTAGTCTCAGCTACTTGGGAGGCTGAGGCAGGAGGATCACTTGAGCCCAGCAGTTTGAGGCTGCAGTGAGCTATGATTGCAACACTGCGCTCCAGACTAGGCGACAGAGCAAGACCTTGTTTCTAAACAAACAGACAAACAAACAAAAAATGTAGCATTCCCCAGATTTATTTGATCAAGCACTCTTTCATCAATAACACCCATTAACATGAAACAGATTAGAATTCCTTGAAACACCTGGAGAGAATCTTTTCAAATACAGCAAAGGATGGTTTACTTTTCTGAGGAGTGGTTCAAATGCAAACACTGTAACTTCAATAGATACATATTTGTCTTAATGTGTTAGAAAAATACACATTTCATGTATCATTTTATTAATATTGTTGCTTAGGATGAAGCTAACTTTATGTAAAGAAGTATATAGATTTAAAAAATATATAAAGTGAGTAATAGTAGAGATATATGAATATGACAGAATTATAAGCTGGAAGGTGAATGTCTGAAGGTTGGAAAACGCTGACTTAGTCTATAAATATAAATTCAATACAGTGTGCTTAAATGGGTGCAGTCATTTGGATACATATATTCAGACTGGTCTTCAGGAAACTTGGGGAAGAGGAGTGCTTAGTTAGCTCTCTGGTTCTGCCTTAAAATAATTTTGTGAGCTAGGAAGGGAAGCCTGTTCTAGACCTCAGTTTCCTTGTCTGTAAATAAGGAGAGTTGGATTGGAGCATATGTTGAATTCAGCTCAACAACTTTGATGTAAGTGGAATGTTACAGTGGTGATATGATCTGCTCATCCATCGCAGGCTGTCACATTGACAGCTGCGGCAGAACCCTTCATTTCATGGCCTATCATTCATTATTTGGGGTTCCTGATTAATCCTTTCTCTTTTGCAGGAACTTTTCTCAAAGTAGCTGAACCAGATTCCTGAATTTTAGCTATCTTTGTATGACCGGAGCACCATGCACAGTTCCATCTCCAGAGAATTCCCTAAGTGACAACTGGCCAAAAGATGAGACTATCTGGAGGGCAAGGCTTCCTTTGCACACCCCATCCCCAAAGTTTGTTTTGTTGTTTTGGAGAATTCACATCCATGTAATATAATTTTGAGTATTGCAATTTGGTCTTGCTTTAAATATTTAAAAATATAACTCTTAAAATCATTTTCCCTAGTGTGTGTTTTTTGTTTGTTTGTTTGAGTGGTTCTTGATTGTATTATGAAGGGGATCCTGTGATCTACTGCATTTTCTTTTCTTTTTTGAGACATAGTCTCGTTCTGTTGCCCAGGCTGGAGTGCAGTGGTGCAGTCTCGGCTCACTGCAACCTCTGCCTCCCAGGTTCAAGTGATTCTCAGCCTCCCAAGTAGCTGGGATTACAGGCATGTGCCACCGTGCCTGGCTAATTTTTTATTTTTTTTAGTAGAGACGAGGTTTTCCCATGTTGCTCAGGCTGGTCTCAAACCCCTGGCCTCAAGTGACCTGCCTGCCTTGGCCTCCCAAAGTGCTGGGATTATAGGCATAAGCCACTTCGCCTGGCTACCTATTACATTTTCTAACTGCTTATTGTTGGGGTAATATAATGTAATGGTTATGTGCAAAGACTGCCAAACTCTGTCACTTGCTAGCTGTGTGGCATTACACAAGTAATTTAACCTCTCTGTTTCTTAGGAGTTTTTAAATTTAAAAGTCAGTATAATAATACCAGCTTCCCCCAGGAGTTAATACATGAAAAGCACCTTATTCAGTGCCTGGTACATAGCCCTCAAAAACTGTTAGCTGTCATCTCTTTTGGCATCTAGGACAGTTCTTGGTCAGATTACTAAACTCTTGTTAGTGTTCGTATATTGTCAGTTGATTGTGTTGAATGTTCTAGGTACACAATTATAAAAAAAGAATATCAGTTTAAGTGGGTCCTTTCTTTTGTTTTTATGAGAGGAATTCTCGACTGGGATCCTTAGCACAACGTTAAGTCATAGTTGAAATGAGTGTCTTTGTATGACTATTCCAACCTCCTTTTACAAGATCTGTGTGCTATAATTTATAACTAATTTAGTGCCCTAGTTTTTTTTTTATTATTATTATACTTTAAGTTTTAGGGTACATGTGCACAATGTGCCGGTTAGTTACATATGTATACATGTGCCATGCTGGTGTGCTGCACCCATTAACTTGTCATTTAGCATTAGGTATATCTCCTAATGCTATCCTTCCCCCATCCCCGCACCCCACAACAGTCCCCAGAGTGTGATGTTCCCCTTCCTGTGTCCATGTGTTCTCATTGTTCAATTCCCATCTATGAGTGAGAACATGCGGTGTTTGGTTTTTTGTCCTTGCGATAGTTTACTGAGAATGATGATTTCCAATTTCATCCATGTCCCTACGAAGGACATGAACTCATCATTTTTTATGGCTGCATAGTATTCCATGGTGTATATGTGCCACATTTTCTTAATCCAGTCTATCATTGTTGGACATTTGGGTTGGTTCCAAGTCTTTGCTATTGTGAATAGTGCCGCAATAAACATACGTGTGCATGTGTCTTTATAGCAGCATGATTTATAGTCCTTTGGGTATATACCCAGTAATGGGATGGCTGGGTCAAATGGTATTTCTAGTTCTAGATCCCTGAGGAATCGCCACACTGACTTCCACAATGGTTGAACTAGTTTACAGTCCCACCAACAGTGTAAAAGTGTTCCTATTTCTCCACATCCTCTCCAGCACCTGTTGTTTCCTGACTTTTTAATGATTGCCATTCTAACTGGTGTGAGATTGTATCTCATTGTGGTTTTGATTTGCATTTCTCTGATGGCCAGTGATGATGAGCATTTTTTCATGTGTCCTTTGGCTGCATAAATGTCTTCTTTTGAGAAATGTCTGTTCATATCCTTTGCCCACTTTTTGATGGGGTTGTTTGTTTTTTTCTTGTAAATTTGTTTGAGTTCATTGTAGATTCTGGATATTAGCCCTTTGTCAGATGAGTAGATTGCGAAAATGTTCTCCCATTTTGTAGGTTGCCTGTTCACTCTGATGATAGTTTCTTTTGCTGTGCGGAAGCTCTTTAGTTTAATTAGATCCCATTTGTCAATTTTGTCTTTTGTGGCCATTGCTTTTGGTGTTTTAGACATGAAGTCCAAGCTGATAAGCAACTTCAGCAAAGTCTCAGGATACAAAATCAATGTACAAAAATTACAAGCATTCTTATACACCAATAACAGACAAACAGAGAGCCAAATCATGAGTGAACTCCCATTCGCAATTGCTTCAAAGAGAATAAAGTACTTAGGAATCCAACTTACAAGGGACGTGAAGGACCTCTTCAAGGAGAACTACAAACCACTGCTCAATGAAATAGAAGAGGATACAAACAAATGGAAGAACATTCCATGCTCATGTAGGAAGAATCAAGATCGTGAAAATGGCCATACTACTCAAGGTAATTTATAGATTCAATGCCATCCCCATCAAGCTACCAATGACTTTCTTCACAGAATTGGAAAAAACTACTTTAAAGTTCATATGGAACCAAAAAAGAGCCCGCATCGCCAAGTCAATCCTAAGCCAAAAGAACAAAGCTGGAGGCATCACGCTACCTGACTTCAAACTATACTACAAGGCTACAGTAACCAAAACAGCATGGTACTGGTGCCAAAACAGAGATACAGATCAATGGAACAGAACAGAGCCCTCGGAAATAACGCCGCATATCTACAACTATCTGATCTTTGACAAACCTGACAAAAACAAGCAATGGGGAAAGGATTCCCTATTTAATAAATGGTGTTGGGAAAACTGGCTAGCCATATGTAGAAAGCCGAAACTGGATCCCTTCCTTACACCTTATACAAAAATTAATTCAAGATGGATTAAAGACTTAAATGTTAGACCTAAAACCATAAAAACCCTAGAAGAAAACCTAGGCACTACTGTTCAGGACATAGGCATAGTGCCCTAGTTTTTATTTTTATTTTTATTTTACTTTTCTTTAAGTTCTGGGATACATGTGCAGAATGTGCAGGTTTGTTACATAGGTATACATGTGCCATTGTGGTTTGCTGCACCTATCAACCCATCATCTAGGTTTTAAGCCCCGCATGCATTTGGTATTTGTCCTAATGCTCTCCTTCCCCTTGCCACCCCCGACCCCCAACAGGCCCTGGTGTGTGATGTTCCCTTCCCTGTGTCCATGTGTTGTCATTGTTCAACTCCCACTTATGAGTGAGAACATGTGGTATTTGGTTTTCTGTTCCTGTGTTAGTTTGCTGAGAATGATGGCCTCCAGCTCCATCCATGTCCCTGCAAAAGACATGAACGCATCCTTTTTTATGGGGGCATAGTATTCCATGGTGTATTTGTGCCACATTTTCTTTACCCAGTTTATCCATTGATGGTGCCCCAGTTTTTTACTCACAATTATGATATGACCATTTTTCATTCCAATTTTACTGTATATGCTGCTGCAGCAAGCATGACATGAGCATTTTTCATGTTGACAAACTTTTAGTAAACATTAATTGTTCTGAATTTTACCAAAACTTATATATTATAAAATATATATTCACACATGTTAGTATATAAAATATATATATAGTTTAAATAATCATAATAATAGGAATACCTGTGTATGCACTGCTCAGCTTAAATAGAATATTACTACATATGTGGGAGTGCGTTTGTGCTCTTCCCCAGATGCATAGAGAATTTTTGTATCAATCATTTCTTTGCTTTGCTTTTTAGCTTTACCATCAATGTATACAAATTATGATATTGATATACTACAACCCACTTAATAATTACCCTATTGTGATTATTTAGGTGGGTTTATGTTTTTTGATGTTGGGAATAGGACTTTCCCATAGTGAAGATTATTTCTTTGAGATAGATTCTGAGAACAAAATTACTAGGTCAACAGTTATGACTGTTTTCAGAGCTTTGGACAGCTATTGATTGTCAAACTGCCTTCCAAAAGGCTTATATCAGTTTATATTTTCCAAAAGCAGTGCATCTGAGAATGTCCATTTCAGTTCAGCGTCATCAACACTGAGGGTTATTAACTTGAAAGGCAAGAAGTGTCATGCTAAAATATTTTAGTATAACTGCTAATAAGTTTGAATTTTTAAAAGACCAATTATATTTTTTGAAGGATCCTATGCATTCAGAAATGTTCACCTATCACAAGTGTTTAGCTTAAGAAATTTTCACAGATAGAACACAGCTTCATAGCTAACATTTAGATCAAGAAACAGAACATTACCCGTACACCAAAGCTGTCCTTGTGCTTCATTTCAAAGACCATTTTTAAAAAACTGTATGGCTAAAACCTCTGGAGGAAGAAAATTGACTTTGCTTTGACCAATGTAGTTTTAACAGTCAGCAGTAAGTTTTCTGATTATGAAGGTTTGAAGATTTGGAAAGGTTCATATGTATTTAAGATGGTTACTCTCCTCGCAAAGTAGGATAGTGAATTTATAATTCTGGCCCCCAATCTCCCTTTCTTTTAAAATAGTTTGATGTCTGAGGCCAGGCAGAGTGGCTCACACCTGTAATCCAAGCACTTTGGGTGGCTGCCTAAGACCAGCCTAAACAACAAAGAGAAACCTCATTTTTACAAAGAATAAAAAATCTAGCTGGGTGCAGTGATGCACGCCTGTAGTCCCAGCTACTCAGGAGCCTGGGGCCAGAATTGCTTGAGCCCATGAGGTCACAATTGTAGTGAGCCATGATTACACTCCAGCCTGGATGACAGAGTACACAGGGAGTGAGACTCTGTCTCAAAAAAAAAAAAAAAAAAAGAGAGAAGGAAAAGTTTGATGTTATTTGTCCTATCAAACCACAACCTTGCATTTACTCAGAGTTCTTATGCAAGCCATAATAGTGTATCTCTAGTGCAGGTTCTTAAATTCTAGTGAATAAAAATAGGGATTACTTCTTTGCTTATTTAAAACACAGGTTCAGGGGTCCCATGTAAGACTTATTGAGTCAGCATTTGCAGTGTCAGAAGCACCTCAGGTGATGCAGATGCCTGCTAATGGTCTCTAGACCACACCTTGAGGAATGTTGCTGTAGAGGATAAATGCTTCTTGAAGAGAAACATTCTGAGAACCTTGGTAATCGAAGCAGTTACCTAAGAAAATTCTTCTATATGGCATGACCTCAATTTTAAAAATAATGCTGTTGGCTGGGCTCATGCCTATAATCCCAGCACTTTGGGAGGCTGAGGCAAGCGGATCATGAGGTCAAGAGATCGACACCATCCTGGCCAACATGGTGAAGCCCCGTCTCTACTACTGGGCGTGGTGGCGTACACCTGTAGTCCCATCTACTCAGGAGGCTGAGGCAAGAGAATCGCTTGAACCCGGGAGGTGGAGGTTGCAGTGAGCTGAGATTGCGCTACTATACTCCAGCCTGGCAACAGAGTAAGACTCCATCTCAAAAAAAAAAAAAAAAAAAAAAAAAAAAAAAAAAAAAAACGCTGTCAAAGAAATGTATGTTTAGTTCTTTATTCCATTCTAGGCTTTCCTACTATAAACATAGACATGTGGTATTTAACATCGGGCTGGTATAGTTTGTGTAATCAGAACAGGAAATATTTAGCTTAAAACATACCCCTTGATTGCAGCATGTTTGAAACTGACCTGGTACAATGGGTCTAGCTTTTCAAAGGATAACTCTTAGCTCAGCTATATAAGTGGGTCACTTTATAAAAGGCTTATAATTCAAATTTTTGTCAAAAGTTCAAAACTTACCTTTCTATTTTGTTTCTCTATACATTAACAATAGAGTTCATATGTTGGAGAGTCATTTTAGAAAAAGCAGAATGATTATTAAGTAGTCAAATATTAGATAATAACCCACAGAAAAATTTTTAGGGAGTCTGGCTTTTGCTTTGAATGATCTTAATTAGAGGTTTTGCTTGTTCTGTTTGGGCTCGATAGATTAAAAGTTGGTTGATTCTGCCCCATCAATATTGCTTGCATCCATCCACCTCTCTCCATCTCTACCTCTCACAGCCATTCCACCTTCTTCTTGCTCCTGGTCTACAGCCAGTGGCTCCCTTCTCTACTCTTGCCCCCTTCCAGTCAGTTCACCATATGACATTCAGAATGGTCATTTTAATAGAATAAGTTGAACCTCATTATTCTTCTGTTTAAAAGTTTCAGAGGCTTCCCTCAGCTAAAATATACTCATTATTACCCACCAAGTTCCTGCATTGATCTACTTCTGGCCTCCTTTCCAACCTCAACTCAACCAGCTCCCTCTTGTCCATCACACTCAAGTCACTGCCCCTGCCCTCCCTTAGTTCTTTGACTCGTGCAAGTCCTTCCATAACTCCTGGGCTTTGTGCAAGCTGTTCCCTTTGCCTGGAAGTCTCTTCCCACAATTTGCACCTGGCTAAATCCTGTCTCTCATTTAGAGCTATGCTTAAATGCCACATCCTTAGAGAGATCCTTCAAATCTAACTTATGTCTCTCCTGTTTTTCTCCTCATGGGCATATGCTTCTCTCTCAGCACTTATCTCAGTCTGTAAATGTGGATCCATGTGCTTATTGGTTTAATTTCTGCCTTTCCCACCAGTCTGGTTGAGTGAAGAGATTATGGCTGCGTGGTTCATCACTATATCCCCAGTGTCTAGCATAGCACATGGTACTGACTGAATAAAAGAAATATTTGTAATTACCCAGTGTATAAGTTATCCATTGCTGTATAATGAATTAATGCAATGTATTAGTCCGTTCTCACAGTGCTATAAATAACTACCGGAAACTGGATAATTTATAAAGAAAAGAGGTTTAATTGGCTCACAGTTCCACAGGCTGCACAGGAAGCATGACTGGGAAGACCTCAGGAAACTTTCAATCCTGGCGGAAAGGGAAGCAGGCACATCTTACATGACCAGAGCAGGAGGAAGAGAGAGAAGGGTGAGGTGCTACACACTTTTAAACAACCAGATCTTATGAGAACTCACTCCCTATCAGGAGAACAGCAAGGGGGAAATCCGCCCTCTTGATTCAATCACCTCCTACCAGGCTCCTCCTGGGGGATTACACTGGGGATTACAATTCCACATGAGATTTGAGTGGGGACACAAATCCGAACCATATCATGCACAAACTTAGACATTTACTTGAAACAACCAACAGTTTTTATCTTGTAGTTCCAGTGAGACAAGACTTTGAAGTGGCTTGTCTGGGTGGTTCTGGTTCAGGGTTTCTTATTAAGTGACAGTAAAGATGTCAGCCAGGGCTGCCATCATTTTACCATTGAGTGGGGTTGATGTATCTGTTTCCAAGAGGGCTCACTCACAAGCCTGTTTGCTGGAGGCCTCAGTTCCGTACCACTTGGACTCCTCCACAGGGCTTCTTACATCATGGCAGCTGGTATCTCCCAGAACGCCTGACCAAATGAGACTGAGAGAGTAAGGAGGAGTCCACAATACTCTTTATGTCCCACTTTCAGATATCACACCTTGTCAATTTAACAACATCCTATTTGTTAAAAACAAATCATCAAGCAATGCCACACTTAAAGGGAGAGGGAATTGGCTCCATCTTTTGAAAGGAGGACTATCAAAGAATTTGTGGACATGTTTGAAAACCACCACAGTTCTTCCTCTGACCACAAATTATTTATATTACCTTGACATGAAAAATACCATAAACTCTTCCTACTGCTCCCCCTCCCCCAAACTCACATCCATTTACATTATCAGCTCAAAATCCAGAATGTTGGCTTCAAAATCAGGTCCAAGTGTGGATGAGGCTCTTTGGCTGTAGTGCCTTAAGTATAGCTTTACTACACCATTCCTGTCAATCTAAAGACATATTAAGTGAAGAAACAGGTTATCTACTCCTCCATAGGCAACCTATAATGGTGGGTAAGCCTGGCGTGACCATGGTAGACAATCTTATTTAAAAAGACTTTTAAAAGGAAAAATGGAAGATAGAGAGAAGCAATCAGTCCATAGTAATTCTTTTCTTATTATTTCACTAGCTTTAGTGGTACAAGTGGTTTTCGGTTACATAGATAAATGTATAGTAGTAAAGTCTAGGATTTTAGTGCATCCATCATCCGGGTAGAGTACATTGTACCTAATAGGTAGTGTTTCATCCTGCATCCCCCTCCCGTCGTCCTCCTTTCCGAGTCTCCAATGTCCATTATACAAGCCTGCATGTCTTTGTGTACCCATAGCTTAGTTTCTACTTATAAGTGAGAACACGCAGTATTTGGTTTTTGATTCTTGAGTTAATTTGCTTAGAATAATGACCTCTGGTTCCACCCAAGTTGCTGCAAGACATTATTTTTTTCTTTATTATGACTCAGTAGTATTCCATGGTGTATCTATACCACATTTTCTTTATCCACTCATCAGTTTATGGACACTTAGCTTGATTCCATATCTTTGCTTTGTGAATTGTGCTGCAATAAACATCCACATACAGGTGCCTTTTTGATATAGTGACTTCTTTTCTCTTGAGTAGATATCCAGTCATGGGATTACTGGATTGAATGGAAGATCTATTTTGAGTTCCTTGAGAAATCTCCACACTGTTTTCCATAGAGGTTGTATTAATTTATATTCCCAGGAGCAGACTGTAAGCATTAATTATTTTTACCACATCCACACCAACATCTATTATTTTTGACTTTTTAATAATGGCCATTCTGGCTAGGGTAAGATGTTGTCTCATTGTGGTTTTAGTTTGCATTTCCTTGATGATTAGTAATGTTGAGCATTTTCTTGTATGTTTTTTGGCCATTTCTGTATCTTTAGAGATAATATCTTTTTTTTTTAACTTGACTTATAATTTTATTCTTGAAAAATTATCACTATCAAAAAGGTCATTTGTATCAGTACAGAAAATTTTCCTAATTGTATGTTTCATTTTTATACAAGTGGGAGTATGTGACCCACATTTTCAGTACTCTCCTTTGTAATTTAATTAGCAATATATCTTAAGTACTTCATCCTACAATAATAGTGTAGAGACCTTTAGAGTCTATATTGGTAATCAATAATTTAATTAGTCCTCTTTTGAAAGACATTTGTGTTAATTATATTATGTGTGTGTATCTTTTGAGAAATGACTATTCATATCCTTTGTCCACTTTTTAATGGGATTTGTTTTTCTTGCTGATTTGTTTGAGTTCCTTGTAGATTCTGGATATTAATCCTTTGTCAGATGCATTACTTGCAAATATTTTCTCCCATTCTACAGGTTGTCCATTTACTCTGCAGATTATTTCTTTTGCTATGCAGAAGCTTTTTCATTTAATTAGGTCTCAGTGTTTATTTTTGTTTTTGTTGCATTTGCTTTTGGGATCTTAGTCATAAATTCTTTAGCTAGGCCAATGTCCAGAGAGTTTTTCCTAGGTTTTCTTCTAGAATTTTTATGGTTTCAGGTCTTAGATTTAAGTCTTTAATACATCTTGAGTTAATTTTCATATTTGGTGAGATATAGAGATCCAGTTTCATTCTTCTACATGTGGCTTGCCAGTTTTCCCAGCACCATTTACTGAATAGGGTGTCCTTTCCCCCATTTGTGTTTCTGTATGCTTTGTCAAAAATCAATTCATTGTAAACATTTGGCTTTATTTCTGGGTTCTCTATTCTGTTCCATTGGTCTATGTGCTTACTTTTATACCAGTACCATGCTATTTTGGTTACTATAGTCTTGTATTACAATTTGAAGTCAGATAATGTGATGTCTCCAGATTTGTTCCTTTTGGTTAGTATTGCTTTAGCTGTGTGGGCTGTTTTTTGGTTCCATATGAATTTTAGGATTGTTGTTTCTAGTTCTGTGAAAAATGATGTGGTATTTTGATGGGAATTGCATTGAATCTGTAGATTGCTTTGGGCAGTATGGTCATTTTCACGACATTGATTCATGCAATCTATGAACATGGGATGTATTTCCATTTGTTTGTAACAGCTATGATTTCTTTCGGTATTGTTTTGTAGTTCTCCTTGTAGAGATCTTTCACCTCTTTGGTTAAGTATATTCCTAGCTATTTTATTTATTTATTTATTTATTTATTTATTTATTTATTCATTTATTTATCAGCCATGGTAAAATAAATTGAGTTCTTAATTTGATTCTCAGCTTGGTCATTTTTGTTGTATAGCAGTGCTACTGATTTGTGTACATTGATTTTGTAACCTGAGACTTTACTGAATTAATTCATCAGATATAGGAGTCTTTTGAGGCAGTCTTTAGGTTTTTCTAGGTATGAGATCATATCGTCAGCAAACAGTGATAGTTTGACTTCCTGTTTTCCAATTTGGTTGCCCTTTCTTTCTTTCTTTTGTCTGATTCCTCTGGCTAAGACTTACAGTAAGTACTGTGTTGAATGGGCATACTTGTCTTGTTCCAGTTCTCAAGGGGAATGCTTTCAACTTTTCCCCATTCAGCATGATGCTGGCCGTGGTGTTGTCATATATGGCTTTTTTTTTTTTTTTGAGATAAGTCCTTCTATGCTTAGCTTGTTGAGAGTTTTTATCATAAAGGAATGCTGTTTTTTTTAAAAAATTTATTCCTTTCAACATGTATGAAACCAAGCATCCCTGGCTGCTACAGCAGATAGCAGACAGGTATAGTTAAGAAAAAAACTTTATTTTAAGCAGGGGGAATGACAACACAGCACTTAACAGCTATATTCTAGTCTGAATCCTGCGTGGGATGCTGGATTTTATCAGATGCTTTTTCTGTGTCTATTGAGATGATCATATGATTTTTACTTTAATTCTCTTGATGTGATGAAACATATTTATTGACTTGCATATGTTGAAACATCCCTGCATCCCTGAGATGAAACTCACTTGATCACGATGAATTTTTTTTTTATGTGCTGTTAGATTCAGTTTGCTAGTATTTTGTTGAGAATTTTTGTATCTATATTTATCATGTGCTTTCCTGGCTCTGGCATCAGGGTAATACTGGCTTCATAGAATGAGTTAGGGAGGATTCCCTCTCCTTCTCAATCTTTTGGAATAGTGTCAGTAGAACTGGTACCAATTCTTTGAATGTTTGGTAAAATTTGGCTGTGAATCCATCTGGCCCTGGGCTTTTCTTTGTTGGCGGTTATTAAAATTACTCATTCAATTTCACTGCTTGTCATTGCTCTGTTCAGGATTTATATTTCTCTCTGATTCAAGCTAGGGGAGTTGTATATTTTCAGGAATTTATCCATTTCCTCTAGATTTTCTCGTTCGTGTTCATAGAGGTGTTCATACTAGTCTCGAATGATCTTTTGTCTTTCTGTAGTGTCAGTTGTATTGTTTCCATTTTCATTTGTAATTAAGCTTATTTGAATCTTCTCTCATCTTTTCTTGGTGAATCTAGGTAGTGGTCTATCAATTTTGTTTATCTTTTCAAACAACCAGACTTTTGTTTCATTAATCTTTCTCATTTTTTGGTTTCAATTTCATTTAGTTCTGCTCTGATCTTTCTTATTTCTTTTCTTCTGCTTAACCTTCCTCCAGAAAGTTAATGTGATCTTTTGGGGGTGCTATAGAACCCTGTTATTTCATATTGCCAGGATTATTTTTCTGGTTCTTTTTCATTTGGGTAGGGACTATTTCTTCTAATTATTTTTGTATTTATTTTTTATTTGACAGGCTTATTAAAATATTTTTTCCCCTTGAGGATGTGACTTTAATGTTTATAGTTTATTGTCACCTAGCTTCAGCTCTAGGTGCATTCAGTGGTGAACACTGTATAAATTCCTTGGTTACAGAGAATCTTTTTGTAACAGCTTTCTCAGATGCTGGTTGTAGTAGTGATGTGGTGGGTATGTAAGCGGGTTCACTGTTTCCTGTGGGGCTGGAATGGCAGAGGTCTCATGAAGCTTATCTTGTTCCCCAGTGGTGTCTACATTGTTTTTTTTTTTTTTTTTTTTTTTTGAGACAGGGTCTTGCTGTCACCCAGGCTGGAATGCAGTGACACGATCATGGCTCATTGGAGCCTTGACTTCCCAGGCTCAAGTGATCCTCCCACCTCAGCTTTTTGAGTAGCTACTATAGGCATACACCGCCATGCCTGGCTAATTTTTGTATTTTTTATAGAGATGGGGTTTCACCATGTTTCCCAGGTTGGTTTCTTTTGTCCCACGGGGTGTTCTGTTAATATGGTGCACTCTGCCTAGGAGTAGCAGCCCCTGAGGGCCAGACTACTGTGAATCCTGCTGCTCCTCTGGGTCTAGCCACCCAGTGGGGCTGCCACACTCCAGGCTGGTGCTGGGGAATGTGCTGTGACCTGTCCTCTAGTCTCCCAGTACCAGCTCTGATGGGGGGTGGGAGGAGAGTGACAAAGACTCTGAAGTTTGCTTGGTTATAAATAGCCTTACTATGTTAGCTTTCTCAAATGTCAGCTGTAGTAGTGATGTTCTGGGCACATGGACAGACTCAACACCTCCTGGTTAGCCAGGGTGATGTAGGTAATGGTAATAGCCGAGGTTGTGCAAAAGAAGTTTTCTCTTTCCTAGAGTTGTGGTGTTGTTCCTGCAGACGTTGAAATGTCTGTGCTGGTTGGCCTTCAGCCTGGAGGTGGCACTTGCAAAAGCGCCAGCTGTGGTGGTAGTGGTGGAATTTGTGCTTGCCTTATGTTACTCAGGGGAGATACTCTGAAGCCTCAAGTGCCTCTGGTGCCTTTGGGGCCATGGAACTCCAAAAACTTTCTGTCCTTTGTGTTAAGCTACCACAATGGGTCGAGGCGCAAAAATAGGTGTGGGCTGGGTCAGGCAAGTTCGAGCTCTGGCTTTCCAAGTGAGGGCACAGACAGCAGCCACAGTGGGGATTGGAGGGCAGTTCTCTGGCTGCTGGTGTAATGTTCCAGGGAGGAGTGCAGCTGCCTCTGCTGTACAAAAGAGTCTGTGTGGGGAGTGGGAAGTAGCACTAAGCACTAAGCAGTAAGCTCCACCCAACTAATTGGCAAGGTGAGTCTCATACCTGCAGTGTTCCACTAGCAGCAGCTAGCTAGATTTATGGCAGGCTGTACTCAGAACTCAAAACTGCCACAGAAACCTCAACTTTCAGGCCATGCCCTTCTGGGTCCACCCATGAAGTAGGGGCATCCAGCTCTGGCACCTATGGTTATAGCACACTTCCCACTCACCCCTCAGTTCTGGCCAGTGGGGTTTGTCTTCACGCAAGATTATATCACAAATTTCAGTTAGGAGCTTCTTTCAACCCGTGGCCACAGCCTGAGTTAGCTGGCAGGCTTCTGTGAGGTCCCCTGTTAGGCAGGATTAGGAACTGGTCTGTGGCAATTCTGAAATCAAACTGGGCACAGGTTGACAGTTCTTTTTATTTTTGTCATTTTTTTTCCTTTTTTCTTTCTTTCTTCTTTTTTTTTTTTTTTTTTTTAACATTTACTGGTTTATTATAAAGGACGTTACAAAGGATACAGATGAAGAGATGTGTAGGGCAAGGTATAGGGGAAGGGGTGTGGAGCTTCCATGCTGTGATGGTTAATACTGAGTGTCAACTTGATTGGATTGAAGGATGCAAAGTATTGTTCCTGGGTTTGTCTGTGAGGGTGTTGCCAAAGGAGATTAACATTTGAGTCAGTGGGCTGGCAGAGGTAGACCCACCCTTAATCTGGTAGGCACCATCTAATCAGCTGCCAGCAAATACGAAGCAGGCAGAAAAATGTGAAAAGGCGAGATTGGCCTAGCCTCCCAGCCTACATCTTTCTCCCGTCCTGGATGCTTCCTGCCCTAGAACATCAGAGTCCAAGTTCTTCAGTTTTGAGAATTGAATTGGCTCTCCTTGCTCCTCAAGCTTGCAGACAGCCTATTGTGGGACCTTGTGATCATGTAAGTTAATACTTAATAAACTCCCCTTTATATATATATATATATTATATATATAATATATATATATATAATATATATAATATATATATATAATATATATATATAAAGGGGAGTTTATATATATTATATATAATATATATATAATATATATATAATATATATAATATATATATATAATATATATATTATATATATATAATATATATATAATATATATATATAATATATATATAATATATATATAATATATATATAATATATATATAATATATATATAATATATATATATAATACACACACACACACACACACACACACACACACACACACACAATTAGTTCTGTCCCTCTAGAGAGCCTTGACTAATACACATGCCCTCCTTGGGATGCCACCCTCTAGGAATCTCCATGTGTTCAGCTACGTGGAAGCTCCCTGAACCCAGTCCTTCCTCTTGGGTTTTTAGGAAGTTTCATAACCTCAGCATTCCTTCCTCCGGGGTATAGAGCAGGACCCTCTCTGGAGAGGGTCTTAAGACCCACAGTGAGAAAGGGGAGGGTGTGGAAGTGTAGAGTCCTGCACTTCAGTCAGGTGAAAAGAGGGCAGGAGGAAGTCAGAGAGATTCTGTTTCATGAGGCCTGCCTCTGAGGCCTGACACTCCCAACATTATAACAAAAGATGGTAACAAGGGCTCTGAGAGTTATTAGCCGGGAACCATGGATGAAAACATATATATATGTTTCAGAGGGAGGCCTCATGTAACAGAATCTCTCTGACCTCCTCCTGAAAACATATATTTTCATATATACATATGTTTCATATGTATATGTTTTCATCCATAAAAGTGTATGTGTGTGTGTGTATAAAATAACATCACAGGCCACCCCCTGGTTTTTGACCATAGATTCTTTACATCAAAAAAATACACACAGCCATTAATAATTAGTCCAGCCCATCATATTGTATGAATGTCTCCCAGTATGAGGCCATTCAGGTTTGTAGGCTTCCTTTCAATCTTGTCAGGCTCCAAAAGGAGAAGGGATCATTGCAAACATACAGCTTCAGCCTTTCAGGCATGTGGAATAATTGAGCTAGGAGACAATGTCATCTTTTGTTCTGGGACTCTTTAGAGTTATTAATGTAATATTGAATTTCCCTTAATTTATAACCCATTTATTCAGTTCTTTACCCTTAACTATTATTCATTCTTTTCTTCATTTGTCATTTATTTTTGTCCAAATCTTTTCACCTTTGGAAGGGATGTTAGGTTCGGCCACTGTGGTGGTTGAGGTTGCTGGTAGCAATACTAGTCTAGCAAGTGCCTCCCCTTCAGTCCATTCCATTCACACAGAATAGTGTTACATAGGTTTCAAACTAATGAAACATTTTTATCACCAGACAATAGAGCTGTATCTATTCTTAACCCCAGTTTTGCCAGATGAGGTGAAGGTGCAATCTGCCTCCATCAGAGCTTCAGGAATTCTAAGTTTAAAAACACAGTGACAGTTTGTTTCTTAGAAATCCTCTCTGCTTCCAGTACTTAGAGTTGCAGTCTTGGCCCTGAGATCACTGCATCAAATAAGGGAGAAAAAAATTTTTTTGAGGTAAGTTGGGGAAGAAAGAAAAAAATCATAGTTACTATACCAGTTTATTTTTCCCTTAGCAAGAATTGCATAGCCATACCAACATCCTCCCTACCCGCTCTTTCCCAGATCAACCAGAAAAACAGAGAAAGATCTAGTAGGGACATTTCTTTAGTACCACTCATGTTAAGTGTAAGAACATACTTGTGAAGGTGTGTAAGCCAGCCCTTCATGCTTTCATCTCCCTCTGTTTTAGACAAACAATGTTTCAGTGGCCTATTCTATTTCTCTATCAAACTATTACCCTAAGGAGGATTCTCTCTGCTTGTTGTTGGACATTATGGGTGGCACAGTGTGTTCCCTGGCCTGGGTAAAGGAAGTGGCTATCCAAATCCTTGCAGTACCTTCTGTTCTGTGTGTGTGTGTTTTAATGGCACAGTGAGAATTTTCATCTTTCACTGGGCAAGCAAAGCCTACTGCAGAGTCAGCATCTATTCATGTCAAAACCAATTTGTAGCCACTGCAGGGCTACCAGCATCAGTCTCACTTGCCAGCTATGTTCAGGGCTTTCCCACTAGGGAATCTGAAGTTGGAAATTCTTGATTAGGAATCAAGCCTCGAGAATAATTCTCCATGGTTCTTGGCTCCACCTTCTACCCTTATTTTCAGCCTCTGAGCCATTACTGCATTTTCATGAAAGGTGGCGTGCATTTGCAGCTGAGTAGTGTGTTGCAGCTTACTTCCTGCTTTTCGAAGTTTTAGGGTAGAAAGGCCTCTTATTTTGTTACTCTCTTTCACTTCAGGCTGATGGAGTCTCTGACAATATGATATATTTAAAAATATAACTATTTACAAGGCACAGAAATTATATGAAGGAAGAGATTCATTTTGCTATGGGAATGTTCCAAGAGAGATGATACCTAAGCAGCATTTTCAAGCACAAATAGAAATGCACTAGGAAGACTACCCAGAGAAGAGCAATCTAGATATAGGAACAGCATATGCAGAAGTAAAATGGACTCAGACTGTGGCATTCATACAGAGAAATACACATAGTTTGGTATTAACAGAACTAATGGCATGCCAGGACTTTTGGATTTTATCCTGTAATCCAATATTTCTCAAGATGTGGCCTACCCACCTCCTATATTCAAATCATTTGGGTACTTATTAAAACTGCAGTTTCTTGGACCCTACTATAGACTTACTGGATTAAACTCTCTGGAGGAGGGACTCAGGGGTCCCTGAGTTTTAAGATTAGCTGCCCTATGCCATGCATGTTAGAAGGTTTTCAGTAGTAGCTAGGTACCACAGCAAGATTTATATTTCAGATCAATTACTTTGGGATCTGTGTGGAGGATTGCAAAATGATCAGGAAGAAAGATCAGTATGCAGGCTTTGCAGTAGTCTAAGTAGAGAAATTAAAGGCCTATGGAGATGCAAAATAAATTAAAGAGTTTTAAAGATAATGAAGTTAAACAAAATAGTATGATACAATGGGGGTTTTATATATTAGTATATCATATAAATATATAAAATTTAAAATGCACGAATGTGTAAAGTTTTGTGGGTACACACTGGAGGCAGAAAAATAATACCACTAGTCAGGGAAATGAGAGGTGGGGCAGAGTGGGAGTGATATTTGAACTGAGACTTGAAGCATGAATAGAATTTCACAGAACAAAGAAAGGAATTTACATGTAGTGAACAACATGCACAAGGCAAAGTGAGAAGCTGATGTGCTTTGGAATAATACAAGTTGAGTTGGACTTGAGTATAGTTGTTTAAGTGTAAATGATGAAACTTAGAGCAGAAAAGTTAAGGCCTCACTAGAAAGTGGTTAGCTGCTCCTCAAGCTATTTCCTCCTCTTCCTCAGCACACACATTTCCCAGCCTCCCTTGCTGTTAGGTGAGACCATGTGATTGAGTTCTCACAATTGCAATGTGTGCAGAAGTAATCTACACCATTCTCAATCTGGCCCATAAAAATCTCCTATAAACTAAACTCCATCTCACTGAAACTATGTATGTCAACCTTAGAGCCACTTGTTGAGGACAGCAAAGCCACAAGTTGAACAGACCTGAGTTCCTGAATCAACTGTTGGACCATCGGTGCCTGCTGATGAGGCCCACCTATTCTGGATTTAATATAAGTGAGAAATATACCCCGATTGGGTTTGAGCCATGGCATATGCATGCCATGCAAAGGAATTTAGGCATTATCTTACAGGCAAACAGGAGTCAAAGTCAACAGAGATTTCAAATAAAGAGTGACATGATCTGGTTTATTTTTAGGAGAAAATTATTTTCAGTATATGTTAAAGAGAAGTCTCAATGATAATGTGAGAGTCTTCCACAAACATCCAAAAGCTGTCTTGTGAATGGGGGGATTAGCTCCACTAGGGCCAGAGTACAGACCAAACACCGCATGTGTAAGTGAAAGTTACAGGCGAAATGAGTTCAGCTCAATCAAGAAGGAAGAAGTTTCTAGAAGTCAGAGCTGGTTCTAAAGAGATTTCTTCTGTGAGCTTCTTCTCCCTGAAGAGATATCCCAAGGGAAGGTGGAAGACTTCATGTTCAAGTTTTTGGTGGAGGACTAAAATAGGATACCTTTAAAATGTCTTACAACTTTGAGATTCCATGACCCAAAGTGATTATTTTAGTTGGAATTAACATGGAGGTATACATGTATATGTGGCAAGTCAGCCTTTCTGTACCTTGGGTTCCCCATCAGTAAAATGGAGACAGTATTATTAATAGAACTTAACTCACAGGGTTGTGGTGGGGATTAAGTGAATTAATATGTGTAAAGCACTCAATAATGCCTGCACATAGTTAGTGAGCACTCAATAAATATTAGCTGTAATTACTACATTCTTTTTTTTTTTTGAGATGGAGTCTTGCTCTGTCGCCCAGGCTGGAGTGTAGTGGCGCAATCTTGGCTCACTGCAACCTCCGCCTCCAGGTTCAAGTGATTCTCCTGCCTCCACCTCCTGAGTAGCTGGATTACAGGCACGTGCCACCACGCCTGGCTAATTTTTGTATTTTTAGTAGAGGCAGGGTTTCACCATGTTGGTCAGGCTGGTCTCGAACTCCTGACCTCATGACCCACCCGCTTTGGTCTCTCAAAGTGTTGGGATTACAGGCATGAGCCACCGCACCTGGCCTGTTATTACTATATTCTTTAAGGATGTGTCTCTCCTAATCCATATAAATCTCTTCTTTATATATAAAATTACACATATTTTCATATTATCTAAGCACTGACTTGGAATTCCCTTGTTTCATTTCGTGTAAATAGCCATAGCCACCCTTTCCACCTGCATAAGTTTGAACTTGCAAACAAAATTTATTAGCTACAAAATTTGCTTTAATGCCTCATCTATTCACTAATACTACTTTTTATTTCCTTAGTGCCATTTCCAGAAAGTCTTTAAATAGGCTTCGATAGCACATGATTCTAAGAATGCACATAGAGGTTTCACACACACATACACATATACACACATGCACATGCAATTGTCATGAAAAATAATCTATATATATTTATATTTTTAGAAAGACACAGAACTTAAGTTCCTTAATGTCTTTGCATCTTTGTTCTGAGGGTTGTTCTAATTTCTTTTAGTTCCTGCTAGTATGGCCTATATTATTAGCATGTCTGTATAAAATATCACAGATTCTTAAAGAAGCCAAGTAGGTTATAACACAGTAGTCTTTTGATTCCTAGGAATATAGCTTTTGGCCATAAAAAAGGTGATTAACATTGTATCTGTTACTTCCTACATATTTTCTGTGATCTGGCTGGCTATCTTGGCTTACAGAAGACTGAATTTGACCTCACACTGTTGAGAATCAGGAATAAGGTTTATTAGCTTTACCTTAATTAAACCAGTGCCATACAGCAGGAACGGGGATATCACTGCCCCTTTGTTACTCTTGGCGATACTCCCATTCCTCTTTTGTGATAAATTACCACCCTTTGGCCTCTGATTATCCACCAGGAAAACAGCTATAGCTTTGTGGAGCAGAGGGGGAAGTATATTATCGTTTAATTTTCAACTGCAAGGATTGGCATACTGCGTCAGGAACAAATAAATAAGAACAGTTACTCATCTGATGTTTAAGCAATTCTGGGCTTCTTTTATTAGAACTTTATGGAAGACTGTCTACAAAGACTGAAATTCTCCTCTGGCTGGCGGATACCAAGGTTATGAAGCCACAGTTTGGTCTCCTGCTCCAGAAGTGAAGGAGGTGTCTTTTTCTGCAGGGTGTGAGAAATTGTCCGAAGCAGTGCTCACAAAGTAAGAAGGCAGCCTATAGAGTACTGCAACTGTGTTTTAACAGAGATTCCTCTATTTATTTTAAAAACCATTTTATTGGGATATGATTGACATACAAAAAGCTGTACATATTTAAGGTAGACAACTTGATGAATTTGGAGGTAAGTATACACTCGTGCAACCATTACCAAAATCTATGCTATATACATATCCATCACCTGCAACAGTTTCTTCTTATATTCTTCATTATTATTTTTTGTGATAAGAACACTTAACATAAAATCTGTCCTCTTAGCCAATGTTTAAAGTACACAATACTGTATTGTTAACTGTAGGCACTATGCTGTACAGTAGATTGCTAGAATTTCTTCATCTTGCATAACATTTGTACCTTTTGATGAATAACTTTCTGTTTCCTTCTCCCCCCAAGATTCCCCTAATTTTAGAGCAGGGGTTTTACACACCAAATTGTCAACAGTGAGTATTTCCTGGTGAAGATTTGGTGGGTGTTCAGTCAGTAGGTGTATCTTCCATTTTAACTTTATATATACCTGTATTGTTTTATTTTTTTATTTAATTATTTTTAATTTTATTATTATTATACTTTAAGTTTTAGGGTACATGTGCACAATGTGCAGGTTTGTTACATATGTATACACGTGCCATGTTGGTGTGCTGCACCCATTAACTCGTCATTTAGCATTAGGTATATCTCCTAATGCTATCCCTCCCCCCTCCCCCAACCCCACAACAGTCCCCGGTGTGTGATGTTCCCCTTCCTGTGTCCATGTGTTCTCATTGTTCAATTCCCACCTATGAGTGAGAACATGCGGTGTTTGGTTTTTTGTCCTTGTGATAGTTTGCTGAGAATGATGGTTTCCAGTTTCATCCATGTCCCTACAAAGGACATGAACTCATCATTTGTTATGGCTGCATAGTATTCCATGGTGTATATGTGCCACATTTTCAAAAGAACTAGGAAAGCAAGAGCAAACACATTCAAAAGCTAGCAGAAGGCAAGAAATAACTAAGATCAGAGCAGAACTGAAGGAAATAGAGACATAAAAAACTCTTCAAAAGATTAACGAATCCAGGAGCTGGTTTTTTGAAAAGATCAACAAAATTGATAGACTGGTAGCAAGACTAATAAAGAAGAAAATAGAGAAGAATCAAATAGATGCAATAAAAAATGACAAAGGGGATATCACCACCGATCCCACAGAAATACAAACTACCATCAGAGAATACTGTAAACACCTCTATGCAAATAAACTAGAAAATCTAGAAGAAATGGATAAATTCCTTGACACATACACCCTCCCAAGACTAAACCAGGAAGAAGTTGAATCCCTGAATACACCAATAACATGCTCTGAAATTGAGGCAATAATTAATAGCTTACCAACCAAAGAAAGTCCAGGACCAGATGGATTCATAGCCGAATTCTACCAGAGGTACAAGGAGGAGCTGGTACCATTCCTTCTGAAACTATTCCAATCAATAGAAAAAGAGGGAATCCTCCCTAACTCATTTTATGAGGCCAGCATCATCCTGATACCAAAGCCTGGCAGAGACACAACCAAAAAGGAGAATTTTAGACCAATATCCTTGATGAACATCGATGCAAAAATCCTCAATAAAATACTGGCAAACTGAATCCAGCAGCACATCAAAAAGCTTATCCACCATGATCAAGTGGGCTTCATCCCTGGGGCGCAAGGCTGGTTCAACATACGCAAATAAATAAATGTAATCCAGCATATAAACATAACCAAAGACAAAAACCACATGATTATCTCAATAGATGCAGAAAAGGCCTTCGACAAAATTCAACAGCACTTCATGCTAAAAACTCTCAATAAATTAGGTATTGATGGGACATATCTCAAAATAATGAGAGCTATCTATGACAAACCCACAGCTAATATCATACTGAATGGGCAAAAACTGGAAGCATTCCCTTTGAAAACTGGCACAAGACAGGGATGCCCTCTCTCCCCACTCCTATTCAACATAGTGTTGGAAGTTCTGGCCAGGGCAATCAGGCAGGAGAAGGAAATAAAGGGTATTCAATTAGGAAAAGAGGAAGTCAAATTGTCCCTGTTTGAAGATGACATGATTGTATGTCTAGAAAACCCCATCGTCTCAGCCCAAAATCTCCTTAAGCTGATAAGCAACCTCAGCAAAGTCTCAGGATACAAAATCAATGTACGAAAATCACAAGCATTCTTATACACCAATAACAGACAAACAGAGAGCCAAATCATGAGTGAACTCCCATTCACAACTGCTTCAAAGAGAATAAAATACCTAGGAATCTAACTTACAAGGGATGTGAAGGACCTCTTCAAGGAGAACTACAAACCACTGCTCAATGAAATAAAAGAGGATACAAACAAATGGAGGAACATTCCATGCTCATGGGTAGGAAGAATCAATATCGTGAAAATGGCCATACTGCCCAAAGTAATTTATAGATTCAGTGCCATCCCCATCAAGCTACCAATGACTTTCTTCACAGAATTGGAAAAAACTACTTTAAATTTCATATGGAACCAAAAAAGTGCCTGCATCCCCAAGTCAATCCTAAGCCAAAAGAACAAAGCTAGAGCCATCATGCTACCTGACTTCAAACCATATTAAAAGGCTACAGTAACCAAAACAGCATGGTACTGGTACCAAAACAGAGATATAGATCAATGGAACAGAACAGAGCCCTCAGAAATAACGCCACATATCTACAACTATCTGATCTTTGACAAACCTGAGAAAAACAAGCAATGGGGAAAGGATTCCCTATTTAATAAATGGTGCTGGGAAAACTGGCTAGCCATACGTAGAAAGCTGAAACTGGATCCCTTCCTTACACCTTATACAAAAATAAATTCAAGATGGATTAAAGACTTAAATGTTAGACCTAAAACCATAAAAACCCTAGAAGAAAACCTAGGCCATACCATTCAGGACATAGGCATGGGCAAGGACTTCATGTCTAAAACACCAAAAGCAATGGCAACAAAAACCAAAATTGACAAATTGGATCTAATTAAACTAAAGAGCTTCTGCACAGCAAAAGAAACTACCATCAGAGTGAACAGGCAACCTCCAGAATGGGAGAAAATTTTTGCAATCTACTCATCTGACAAAGGGCTAATATCCAGAATCCGCAATGAACTCAAACAAATTTCCAAGAAAAAAAACAAACAACCCCATCAAAAAGTGGGTGAAGGATATGAACAGACACTTCTCAAAAGAAGACATTTATGCAGCCAAAAAACACATGAAAAAATGCTCATGATCACTGGCCATCAGAAAAATGCAAATCAAAACCGCAATGAGACACCATCTAACACCAGTTAGAAGGTTTTATTTTTTAAAAATAATTAATGTAAATTACACTTATAATAAAAATGGCCAAGATGAAAACTAGTGGCTCTCAGATGCCGTTAACTTTGGAGAGGCACTCTGATCCTGAAGCAGTGTCCTTCCTAAAAATTTCAAAGCTGTCAGGATTTCTGCATGTGTTTTAGAACTCATCTCACTTGAGCTACAGCTTGTATTCCTAAATTTGGCATGATGTCTCAGAGAAGAAAAGAAATATGACATGGAAGGAAAGGCAGAAATAAGATAACACAGACAAACTGGAATTTCTTAAAGTTCTGCCTCTAAGGACTTAGCTCTCTGGAAGAGAAAAGTAATTATCTCCACGGGTGTACTAGTCTACAGTTGACCCTTGAACAACATGGGGGTGAGGGTGTATCAAGCCCCTCTGCAGAGGAAAATCCACATATAACTTTTGATTCCCCTCAAACTTAACTACTAATATCCCATTGCTGACCGGAAGCCTTACCAATAACATAAACTGTCAATTAACACATATCTTATATGTGTTATATACTGTATTCTTATAATAGAACAAGCTAAAGAAAAAATATTATTAAGAAAATCATAAGGAAGAGAAAATACATTTCCAGTACTGTACCGTATTTATCCATACTATAAGTTTACATCATCTTTTTTTGAGACAGAGTCCAGTGTGATCTTGGCTTACTGCAACCTCCGCCTCCCGGGTTCAAGCGATTCTTCTGCCTCAGCCTCCCAAGTAGCTGGGACTACAGGCATGCACCACCACACCCGGCTAATTTTTGTATTTTTAGTAGAGACAGGGTTTCACTGTATTGGCCAGGCTGATCAAGAGCTCCTGACCTTGTGATCCGCCTGCCTCGGCCTCCAAAAGTGCTGGGATTACAGGCGTGAGCCACCACACCCAGACCTACATCGCCTTTTTACAAGATGAATCATCTGTCTGGAATGGAAGAAACTGAAACTGCAGACCTCAATCTATGGTACATATCAAGCAATTCAACTTCTTGTAATGTCATGACTTTTCTCTGCTTCTTGGGAGTACTTCCAGCATCACTACACTTCCTGTGAATCCTGTGATGTTATTCAAGGTTTGCAGTATAGAACTAAACAGGATGAAAAAAATGAAAGAACTATGAGAGATCAAGTTGTACTGTGATATGCAATTCACTGGAGAGATGAACTGTGCAGGGGGAACGATCATCACATGGCTTTTTAAGGGAATACGCACAGCACGAGCTCAATGCAATAACAACAGGATGTGGCTACAGAATTATTACAGCAGTACAGTATGGATGATAATTTTGTGCAGTTATAATTTAATACTACATTTTTGCTTTTGTTTATATTTTTCTCAACTGAATGGCACCATGTACAATCTGTGTTTGTGTGCATAACTTTTGATAAATTTTAACCTTTAAAATAAATTTGTGTGTATTTTATGATTATAAATGATAAAATAGAGCAGTGTCTACATATATTTTATGCATTCATTACATTTCTATCTTAATTTTTTTGATACTTCTAGGCTATGAAGCTCATCTACAAGTTTTTTCAAATTGTCGTAAATTTCCAAAACGTTTTCCAATATATTTACTGAAAAAAATCCACATATGAGTGGACCTGCAGAGTTCAAACCCATGTTTGACTCTGCCTTAAGACTGGGTGCCTTAAGAAACAGAAATTTATTTTCTCCAGTTTTGGAGGCTGGAAGTCCAATATCAAGGTGCCAGCAGGGTTGGTGTGTCCTGGAGCCTTCCTCCTTGGCTTGCTGCCTTCTTGCTGTGTCCTCATACCGTCTTTCCTATGTTCTCCTTGTCCTTGGAGGCATCCAGATTTCCTCATCTTATAAGGATACCAGTCAGATTGGATTAGGGCCCACCATAATGCCCACACACGAACTTAATAACCCCATAAAGGTTTTATCTCTAAATGCAGTCACATTCTGAGATAAGGGCTTCATATCAATTTGCAGGAGCTGGGGAAAGAGTGGAGTGGGAGGGGAACATAATTCAGTCCATACGGTGGATAAATTCTTACAGAGCTTTATTATTATTATTATAATACTTCAAGTTCTGGGATACATGTGCAGAACATGCAGGTTTGTTAAATAGGTATACACGTGCCATGGTGGTTTGTTGCACCCATCAAACTGTCATCTACATTAGGTATTTCTCCTAATCCTATCCCTCCCCTGGCTCCTCACCCCCTGACAGGTCCCGGGGTGTGATGTTCCCCTCCCTGAGTCCATGTCTTCTCAATGTTCAACTCCCACTTATGAATGAGAACATGTGGTGTTTGGTTTTCTGTTCTTGTGTTAGTCTGCTGTTGGTTTTCTGTTCGTGTGTTTCCAGCTTCATCCATGTCCCTGCAAAGGACATGAACTCATCTTTTTTAATGGATGCATAGTATTCCATAGTGTATATGTGCCACATTTTCTTTATTCAACCTAACATTGATGGGCATTTGGGTTGGTTCCAAGTCTTTGCTATTGTGATCAGTGCTGCAATAAACATACGTGTGCATGTGTTTTTAGAGGAGAAAGATTTATAATCATTTGGGTATATACCCAGTAATGGGATTGCTGAGTCAAATGGTGTTTCTTGTTCTAGCTCCTTGAGGAATTGCCACACTGTCTTCCACAATGGTTGAACTAATGTACACTCCCACCAACAGTGTAAAAGCATTCCTCTGTCTCCACATCCTCTCCAGCACCTGTTGTTTCCTGACTTTTTAATGATTGCCTTTCTGACTGGCATGAGATGGTATCTATTGTGGTTTTGACCTGCATTTCTCTAATGACCAGTGATGATGAGCTTTTATTCATGTTTGTTGGCTGCATAAATGTCTTAAGTGTCTGTTCATATCCTTTACCCAATTTTTGATGGAGTTGTTTGTTTTTTCTTGTAAATGTGTTTACATTCTTTGTAGATTCTGGATATTAGCCCATTGTCAGATGGATAGATGGCAGAAATTTTCTCCCATTCTGTAGGTTGCCTGTTCACTCTGATGATAGTTTCTTTTGCTGTGCAGAAGCTCTTTAGTTTAATTAGATCTCATTTGTCAATTTTGGCTTCTGTTGCCATTGCTTTTGATATTTTTGTCATGAAGTCTTTGCCCATACCTGTCCTGAATGGTATTGTCTAGGTTTTCTTCTAGGGTTTTTGTGGTTTTAGGTCTTATGTTTAAGTCTTTAATTCATCTTGATTTAATATTTGTATAAGGTGTAAGGAAGTGGTCAAATTTCTGTTTTCTGCATATGGCTAGCCAGTTTTTCCAACACCATTTATTAAATAGAGAATCCTTTCCCCATTGCTTGTTTTTGTCAGGTTTGTCAAAGATCAGATGGTTGTAGATGTGTGGCGTTATTTCTGAGGCCTCTGGTCTGTTCCATTGGTCTATATATCTGTTTTGGTATCAGTTCCATGCTGTTTTGGTTACTGTAG
Organism: Pan troglodytes; assembly: GCF_028858775.2. Taxonomy (NCBI): domain Eukaryota; kingdom Metazoa; phylum Chordata; class Mammalia; order Primates; family Hominidae; genus Pan; species Pan troglodytes. Next base: position 72,170,009 of record NC_072402.2, read on the forward strand.
CCTTGTAGTATAAGTATAGTTTGAAGTCAGGTAGCATGATGCCTCCAGCTTTGTTCTTTTGGCTTAGGATTGTCATGGCTATGCAGGCTCTTTGTTGGTTCCGTATGCAATTTAAAGTAGTTTTTTCCTATTCTGTGAAGAAAGTCAATGGTAGCTTGATGGTGATAGCATTGAATGTATAAATTACTTTGGGCAGTATGGCTATTTTCACGATATTGATTCTTCCTGTCCATTAGCATGGAATGTTTTTCCATTTGTTTGTGTTCTCTCTATTTCCTTGAAGAGTGGTTTGTGGTTCTCCTTGAAAAGGTCCTTCACATTCCTTGTAAGTTGTCTTCCTAGGTATTTTATTATCTTTGTAGCAATTGTGAATGGGAGTTCACTCATGATTTGACTCTCTGTCTGTTATTGGTGTATAGGAATGCTTGTGATTTTTGCAATTGATTTTGTATCCTGAGACTTTGCTGAGGTTGCTTATCAGCTTATGGAGATTTTGGGCTGAGGTGATGGGGTTTTCTAAATACACAATCCTGTCATCTGCAAGCAGAGACAATTTGACTTCTTCTATTCCTAATTGAATACCCTTTATTTCTTTCTCCTGCCTGATTGCCATAGCCAGAACTTCCAACACTATGTTGAATAGGAGTGGGGAGAGAGGGCACCCTTGTCTTGTGCCGGTTTTCAAAGGGAATGCTTCCAGTTTTTGCCCATTCAGTATGATATTGGCTGTGTGTTTCCCATAAATAGTTCTTATTATTTTGAGATATGTTCCATCAATACCTAGTTTATTGAGAGTTTTTAGCATGCAGGGCTGTTGAATTTTGTCGAAGGCCTTTTGAGGATTTTTGCATCAATGTTGGCCTGAAATTTTCTTTTTTTGTTGTGTCTCTGCCAGTTTTTGGCATCAGGATGATGTGGGCCTCATAAAATGAGTTAGGGAGATTCCCTTTTTTTCTATTGTTTGGAATAGTTTCAGAAGGAATGGTACCAACTCCTCTTTGTACATCTGGTAGAATTCGGCTGTAAATTCATCTGGTCCTGGGCTTTTTTTGGTTGGTAGGCTATTAATTGCTGCCTCAATTTCAGAACTTGTTATTGGTCTATTCAGGGATTTGACTTTTTCCTGGTTTAGTCTTGGGAGGGTGTATGTCCAGGAATTTATCCGTTTCTTCTAGATTTTGAGGTTTATTTGAGTAGAGGTGTTTATAGTATTCTCTGATGGTAGTTTGTACTCCTGTGGGATCAGTGGTGATATCCCCTTTATCATTTTTTATAGTGTCTATTTGAGTCTTCTCTTTGTTTCTTTAATAGTCTGACTAGTGGTCTATCAATTTTGTTGATCTTTCCAAAAAACCACCTCCTGGATTCATTGATTTTTTGAAGGGTTTTTCATGTCTATATCTCCTTCAGTTCTGCTCTGATCTTAGTTATTTCTTGTCTTCTGCTAGCTTTTGAATTTGTTTGTTATTGCTTCTCTAGTTCTTTTAATTGTGATGTTAGGGTGTTGATTTTTGATCTTTCCTGCTTTCTCCTGTGGGCATTTAGTGCTATAAATTTCCCTCTAAACACTGCTTTAGCTGCATCCTAGAGATTCTGGTATGTTGTGTCTTTGCTCTCATTTGTTTCAAAAAACTTATTTATTTCTGCCTTAATTTCGCTATTTACCCAGTAGTCATTCAGGAGCAGGTTGTTCAGTTTCCATGTAGTTGTGCAGTTTTGAGTGAGTTTCTTAATCCTGAGTTCTAATTTGATTGCACTGTGGTCTGAGAGACTGTTTGTTATGATTTCCATTCTTTGGCATTTGCTGAGGAGTGTTTTACTTCCAATTATGTGGTCAATTTTAGAATAAGTGCAATGTGTTGCCGAGAAGAATGTATATTCTGGTGATTTGGGGTGGAGAGTTCTGTAGATGTCTGTTAGGTTGGCTTGGTCCAGAGCTGAGTTCCAGTCCTAAATATCCTTGTTAATTTTCTGTCTCTTTGATCTGTGTAATACTGACAATGGGGCGTTAAAATCTCCCACTATTATTGTGTGTGAGTTTAAGTCTCTTTGTAGTTCTCTAAGAACTTGCTTTATGAATCTGGGTGCTCCTGTATTGGGTCCATATATGTTTAGGATAGTTAGCTCTTCTTGTTGCATTGATCCCTTTACAATTACGGAATGCCCGTCTTTTTTTTTTTGATCATTTGTTTAAAGTCTGTTTTATCAGAGACTAGGATTGCAACTCTTGCTTTTTTTTTTGCTTCCCATTTGCTTGGTAAATCTTCCTCCATCCCTTCATTTTGAGTGTATGTGTATCTTTGCACGTGAGATGGGTCTCCTGAATACAGCACACGGGTGGGTCTTGACTCTTTATCCTATTTGCAAGTCTGTGTCTTTTAACTGGTGCATTTAGCCTGTTTACATTTAAGGTTAATATTGTTATGTGTGAATTATGTGTTATGTGTCATTATGATGCTAGCTAGTTATTTTGCCCATTAGTTGATACAGTTTCTTCATAGCTCTATGGTCTTTACATTTTGGTATGTTTTTGCAGTGGCTGGTACTGGTTTTTCCTTTCCATATTTAGTGCTTCCTTCGGGAGCTCTTGTAAGACAGTCCTGGTGGTGACAAAATCTCTCAGCATTTGCTTGTCTGTAAAGGATTTTATTTCTCCTTCACTTATGAAGCTTAGTTTGGCTGGATATGAGATTCCGGGTCGAAAATTCTTTTCTTCAAGAATGTTGAATATTGGCCCCTACTCTCTTCTGGCTTGTAGAGTTCCTGCAGATAGATCCACTGTTAGTCTGATGGGCTTCCCTTTGTGGGTAACCCGACCTTTCTCTCTGGCTGCCCTTAACATTTTTTCCTTCATTTCAACCTTGGTGAATCTGACGATTACGTGTCTTGGGGTTGCTCTTCTTGAGGAATATCTTTGTGGTGTTCTCTGCATTTCCTGAATTTGAATGCTGGCCTGTCTTGCTAGGTTGTGGAAGTTCTCCTGGATAATCTCCTGAAGAGACTTTTCCAACTTGGTTCCATTCTCCCCATCACTTTCAGGTACACCAATCAAACATAGGTTTGGTCTTTTCACATAGTCCTATATTTCTTAGAGGCTTTGTTTGTTCTTTTTCATTCTTTTTTTCTCTAATCTTGTCTTCGTGCTTTATTTCATTAAGTTGATCTTCAATCTCTGATATCCTTTTTTCCACTTGATCGATTTGGCTACTGTACTTGTGTATGCTTCACGAAGTTCTTGAGCTGCGTTTTTCAGCTCCATCAGGTCATTTATGTTCTTCTCTAGACTGGTTATTCTAGTTAGCAATTCTTGCAACCTTTTTTCAAGGTTCTCAGCTTCCTTGCATTGGGTTAGAACATGCTCCTTTAGCTGGGAGGAGTTTGTTGTTACCCACCTTCTGAAGCCTACTTCTGTCAATTCGTCAAACTCATTCTCTGTCCAGTTTTGTTCCCTTGCTGATGAGGAGTTGTGATCCTTTGCAAAAGAAGAGGCATTGTGGTTTTTGGTATTTTTAGCCTTTTTGCACTGGTTTTTCCTTATTTTCGTGGATTTATCTACCTTTAGTCTTTGATGTTGGTGACCTTCAGATAGGGCTTCTGTGTGGACGTTCTTTTTGCTAATGTTGATGCTATTCCTTTGTGTTTGTTTTCCTTCTAACAGTCAGGCCCCTCTGCTGCAGGTCCGCTGGAGTTTGCTGGAGGTCCACTTCAGACCCTGTTTGTCTTGGTATCACTGGAAGAGGCTGCAGAACAGAAAAAATTGCTGCCTATTCCTTCCTCTAGAAGCTTTGTCCTAGAGCAGCACCTGCCAGATGCCAGCTTGAGCTCTCCTGTATGAGGTGTCTATTTACCCCTGCTGGGAGGTGTCTCCCAGTCAGGAGGCATGGGAGTCAGGCACCCACTTAAGGAGGCAGTCTGTCCTTTAGCAGAGCTCGAGCACTGTCCTGAGAGATCCACTGCTCTCTTCAGAGCCAGCAGGCAGGAATGTTTAAGTCTCCTGAAACTGGCCACAGCCACTCCTTTCCCCGGGTGCTCTGTCCCAGGGAGATGGGAGTTTTATCTATAAGCCTCTGACTGGGGTGCTGTCTTTCTTTCAGGGATGCCCTGCCCAGAGAGAAGGAATCTAGAGGGGCAGTCTGGTTACAGTGGGTTTGCTGCATGGAAGTGGGCTCCTCTCCGTTTGAACTTCTAGGCAGCTTTGTTTACACTGTGAGAGGAAAACCGCCTACTCAAGCCTTAGTAATGGGGGATGCCCCTCTCCCCACCAAGCTCGAGTGTCCCAGGTTGACTTCAGACTGCTGTGCTGGCAGTGAGAATTTCAAGCCAGTGGATCTTAGCTTGCTGGGCTCCTTGGGGGTGGGACCCGCTGGGCCAGACCACTTGGCTCCCTGGCTTCAACACCCTTTCCAGGGGAGTGAACGGTTCTATCTCACTGGGATTCTGGGCACCATAGGGGTATGAATAAAAAACTCCTGCAGCTAGCTTGGTGTCTGCCCAAACAGCAGCCCAGTTTTGTGCTTGAAACCCGGGGCCCTGGTGGTGTAGGCACTCGAGAGAATCTCCTAGTTTGTGGGTTTTGAAGACCGTGGGAAAAGTGTAGTATCTGGGCCAGAGTGCACCGTTCCTCACACACAGTCCCTCATGGCTAGGGGAGGGAGTTTCCTGACCCCTTGTGCCTCCCGGGTGAGGTAATGCCCCACCCTGCTTCAGCTCGCCATCTGTGGGCTGCACCTGCTGTCTAACCAGTCCCAGTGAGATGATCCAGGTATCTCAGTGGGAAATGCAGAAATCACCTGCCTTCTTCGTTGATCTCCCTGGGAGCTGCAGACCAGAGCTGTTCCCATTAGGCCATCTTGCCAGCCACCACCGCTTTTTTATTATTCTTACAAATTTCAGTGGGAATGAGTTGGGAATAAAAATGACTATAAACATTCTGACTAAAATAACTGATGATAGTTTATCGATACAAAACAGATAATTACTAACCTATTTTGCAGAAGAAAGAAAACTGAAATGGAACATCAACTTGATGTATAGGCAAGTTTATGATACACATTTAATGCATAAAGAACAATTAAGGAAATTGTACATTTGCAATAGAGGGAAATTAACGTAAGAATGCTTCTGATGTTTGTGTGGCTTATTTTTAAATCTTTTTATGATTATAATCAAAGGGACTCATGGTACTTCCTTTATTATTATTTTTTAAAAGAAAAACAGACGTGAAAAAAGTATTAACATTAAATTAAAATTAAAAAAATTCAAGTTTTTGGGGAAAAGGTGGTTTTTGGTTATATGGATAAATTCTTTAGTGGTGATTTCTGAGACTTGGTTCACCTGTCACACGAGCTGCATACACTGTACCCAATGTGTAGTCTTTTATCTCTTACCCCTTTCCACCCTTCCCCAGAGTCCCCAAAGTTCATTATATCATTCTTATGCCTTTGTGTCTTCATAGCTTAGCCCCCACTTATAAGTGAGAACATACAATATTTGGTTTTCCATTCTGAGTTACTTAGAATAATGGTGTCCAACTCCTTCCAGGTTTCTGCAAATGCCATTATTTTGTTCCTTTTTATGGCTGAGGAGTATTCCATGGTACATGTATACCACATTTTCTTTTCTTTTCTTTTTTTTTTTTTTGAGACAGAGTTTTGCTCTTGTTGCCCAGGCTTGGTTGCAATGGCGTGATCTTGACTCACTGCAACCTCCACCTCCTGAGTTCGAGCAATTCTCCTGCCTCAGCCTCCCAAGTAGCTGGGATTACAGGTGCCCACCACCATGCCCGGCTAATTTTTTTTTTTTTTGTAGTTTTAGTAGAGATGGGGTTTTACCATGTTGGCCAGGCTGGTCTCGAACTCCTGTCCTCAAGTGATCTGTCCACCTCAGCCTCCTAAATTGCCTGGGATTACAAGCGTGAGCCACCATGCCCGGCCATATATACCACATTTTCTTTATCCACTGGTTGACAGGCATTTAAGCTGGTTCCATATTTTTGCAATTGCGAATTGTGCTGCTATAAACATGTGTGTGCAAGTGTGTTTTTCATATAATGACTTCTTTTCCTCTGGGTAGATACCCAGTAGTTGGATTGCTGGATCAAATAGTAGTTCTACTTTTAGTTCTTTAAGAAATCTTCATACTGTCTTCCATAGTGGTTGTATTAGTTTACATTCCCACTAGCATAAAAACTTTAATAGAAGTTGTTATTGAGTAACAAAGGAAATAATTATCTGGTATTCAATTCACAATTCTTTACAAAGCATTATCAAAGTGTTTTAATTAGAGTAGATATCTAGTGAAGAGTTCATTTGATTATAACAATATTTGAAAAGAAATATCACCACAATTACAATAAAAAATACAAATTCACATTTTCTTTTAGTTATTCTAAAATGTTTTTATATTCTTTAATATTTGGAATGCTAAATGCACAAATTATTTCTAGAAGAGTTTTTTTACATTTATTGTCAGCCTATCAGTTTGATATAAATCATTCATTGCCTTTGTTGTTACATTTTTTTCCTATGTCCAAATATTGTTTCCACAGAGAATTTTTAGAGTAGCCATGTCTAATTCGTGGCATTGTTCCAGAGCCTGGCACATAACAGGTAGCTAGTGAATTAATTGTTTTTTTAATCAAGATTAAGCAGCTTATAAATTTCCTCACACATTGGACTCTTTTTTTTGTAAAACTGTGAAGCTGTAAATTGTGAAAATTATTGGATGATTACATGGCTGAGTCTTTAGCTAGTGGGTCAGTTATCCAAATACTTTTCTCAGACCCCAAATACTTTAACTTGAGATGCTTAGAAAATGGAGGCTAAAAGGTTGTTTTAATTTTTTTTTTCTCAAATTACGTATGTTAGGTGTAGCACAGTGGTAAAAACACAAACTGCTGGGCTCATACTCCCAGCTTTGTGACTTATTAGCTACAATGACTTTGGGTCAGTTACCTAATGTAGTTGTTCCTCAGATTCTCATCTATAAAATGGGATGATGTCAATATCTACCTCTTAGGGGTTTTCTCAAGATTAAATGAGTTACATTGTGTAAAGCCCTCAGAAGAGTGCCTGGCACATCATAAGTACTGTGTTTGGTTTTTGAGATGTCCTTTATTGGTTCCCTGAAACAGGCAAGGACACTCCCCCAACCTCCATCCCAGCTAAGTCTTCTGCAATTGTGATGTTATTCGATTAAACAAACAAAACAAAACGATTTCTTTGATAAATGGAATTTGAGAAGCAAAATAAGTTTTAACCTAGAAAATTAAAACTTATGCTCTTCAAACCAAATTTGAGTTTGCCAGTTGAGCAACAATAGCATCCTTCAGAAAGTGTGGCTCCCTTGGATCTTTTGCAGTGAATGTTGTGTATGATGAAGGCTCAAAAAATGAGCTATGTAAAGTGAAGTCCGGACAGGATTGATTGCAGTTCCCTGGAAGAGAATTGCTTCAGAAATTTGATTCATGCAGAATGAGCTTTCTTGAGAATTTCCACAACTGCGGCTTAAATGCTGTGAGTTGCTTAACAGAAAATATTAAACTTGTACTCAGTAGGCTTCCGGGACACCCACTTGGCAGCCTTTTCAGGGTCAACAGGGCAACTTCCGGCAGTTGAGATTACGTTCTCATAAAAAGGTGTAGGGAATCACAAGGAAGCTGTGCACATGGGTCTGGATTAATAGCAATTGTAGCCTGTGGAAGGTTGCCCCCCGTAGCAACTAGGATACCTTTGGTTATGGTCCTGAAGTTAACCATTGGGATTTTATTAGAAGTCTTAACTTTAACTGGCTGTGTGGCTTCAGGTTTATCACTTAACTTCTTTGCACCTCAGTTTCTTCATGGATATGTGAAGAGATATGGTGAGGTATTCTTTAAGTTCTCGACCTATGACTCTGCAATGGAAATGGAAGCACAGTCAATAAAGATATATTTGACTAACCCACTAACACCTTTTTATAAATGCAAAATCAGAATTTCTGCAATGATATAGTTTATTCATTTATAAAAAACCCTATTCCATGATTATAGAATGAGAACCGGAAATGAGCTAATTTGGGTTTGTAATGTATTCATTCGTATGTGTTTGACTTTTAAGAGAAAGAAGCAAATCCAAAGAAATAAATTATAAAAAGCAACCATCCCCAAATCCATTTTCAGGGCCAAGCATAATTCAGTTGTAGCTCCTATAGTTTTCACATCTTTAATACGCTATGGTTATAATTGATGCTCAGTAATATGTCCCTAAAATATCAAACACAGATGAAATTACTTTAACTAGGCTATACTTAGAAGTAAAATGTATCCATATATTATATATCCTTGCTGCTATATTTTAGAAAGCTTTTTGATCATATTTACAAATCAAATGGGTTTCCTGTAAAACTTTAAAGAGAAAATTCAATTTATTCGACCAGAGTTTGATGAGCAGTATTTCACTGTACTTTCAATAATAATCTTTGTGCATTTAGGCAAGTCATTTCACCTCTCTGATAATCAATTTCCTTACACAAATACAGGGTAATAGAAGAGGCAATGCCTAAGGTACTTTTTTTTTATCTTTAATGTTTCAAGTCAAGTCCTCTACTTCCTCTTTCTCCTATTTAAAAGATCCTTGCAGTTATTTTTATTCTGACCCTCCCAAAAAACCTCCCTCTCCCCCACTACAGTCTCTTTATTACCCAGGGATACTATTATATACTTGCATTTGCAGTGACAGGCTAAGGAAGTGATAACTGCTCTTCCCCTGTGCTCCCTGCAGAGACCTATTCATCACCTCCATAATACCCGGCCACAAAACAGACAGAGAATAGCAGATAAGAAATGCAGATGGCTGAAACCTGAGTTAGTTGCCTAACATGTGGCTGACATTTTTAAGAAATTTAATTGATGGTGAGCATTTTTTCATGTGTTTTTTGGCTGCATAAATGTCTTATTTTGAGAAGTGTCTCTTCATGTCCTTTGCCCACTTTTTGATGGAGTTGTTTGTTTTTTTCACCATCACTGGCCATCAGAAGAAATGCAAATCAAAACCATGATGAGATACAATCTCACACCAGTTAGAATGGCAATCATTAAAAAGTCAGGAAACAACAGGTGCTGGAGAGGATGTGGAGAAATAGGAACACTTTTACACTGTTGGTGGGACTGTAAACTAGTTCAACCATTGTAGAAGTCAGTGTGGTGATTCCTCAGGGATCTAGAACTAGAAATACCATCTGACCCAGCCATCCCATTACTGGGTATATACCCAAAGGACTATAAATCATGCTGCTATAAAGAGACATGCACACGTATGTTTATTGCAGCACTATTCACAATAGCAAAGACTTGGAACCAACACAAATGTCCAACAATGATAGACTGGATTAAGAAAATGTGGCACATATACACCATGGAATACTATGCAGCCATAAAAAAATGATGAGTTCATGTCCTTTGTAGGGACATGGATGAAATTGGAAATCATCATTCTCAGTAAACTATCGCAAGAACAAAAAGCCAAACACCGCATATTCTCACTCATAGGTGTGAATTGAACAATGAGAACACATGGACACAGGAAGGGGAACATCACACTCTGGGGACTGTTGTGGGGTGGGAGTGGGGGGAGGGATAGCATTAGGAGATATACCTAATGCTAGATAACGAGTTAGTGGGTGCAGCGCACCAGCATGACACATGTATACATATGGAACTAACCTGCACGTTGTGCACATGTACCCTAAAACTTAAAGTATAATAATAATAAAAAAAAGAAATTTAATTGATCAAATACCTAGCAAATATATGATAGGCTAGAGCCCTTGGCCCTAAGAAATCTATACTCTTTTTAAATCATCTAGCCCAAAATGTCAGAAATGTATAATCTTAAAAAAGGAAATTAGTACTGATCTACCTGAAATATTAAGAGAATTCTTAAATGCCAAACTATGCAACTAACTATAATTGCCTTAGAAGTGCATGGAAGGGAGAAATGTGGGTTTGAAATAGTCAGCAGAGTTTGATGGAAAAAAACTCAATCTGCAGAGCATCTTTAAGGAAGAGTAATATCTATGATTCTTTAACGCATTAATTCATTCAACAAATATTTAGTGTCCATGATGCATTGAACTTTTCTAAGTTCTGGGAATACAGTAGTGAACAAAATGGGAAAACATCTTTGCCCACATAGAGCTTGCATTCTAATACAGACAAGTAAGAAAAAAAATCTATAAGTAAAAATATATTCCATGATAATAAGTACTGTGGAATTAAAATAATATTTAGGTTAATAATGTAGGCATAGAGAATGCTCTAAAAAGTAATGTAATCAGACAGTATCAAGCTAACTCTCTCATTTTATAAATGAGGAAGCTGAGGTTCAGAGGAGTTATGTAACATAGCAAAGTCAGCTCGTTTATTAGCAAAAACGGAATAAAATCTAGACCTCCCATCTTCTAGTCTAGGGTTCTTTCCACTATGCACTCACTTCTTAGCTAATCAAGTCACACAGTGACAGAGGTAGAAGTGAGCAGAATTTGTGTGGGACCCAATGGGGCAGGCACTTTATTTTGGGGAGAAGTGGGAAGATATGTTTAGATGGAAAAGACAGAGCCAAATCTTAAAAACCAAATAGAGAAGTTTGGATTTGACGTGGTGATAGGAAAGACATGAGTAAAATTATCCTTAGATAATTTTGAAAATGTTTAGTTGATTACTAATACACCAGATCAACAAATGTGTCTCTTGTGTGATTACTCTCTTCTCCCTTTCCTCCTCCCCTTGACATAGCTCCCTGAGAAATAACTCCTTGGGGTAATCTTGCTTACCATCAGGTAGAGCCGTACAGTTTTCTGAGACTATCAAAGATACTATGCTATGGTTTTTCTTGAAAGTAGAAATAAAGCATTTTGGATAAACACAAATATTTTATTGCAGCTCCACATTCAGAGATTAAAATGCTGGTGAAATGAAAGTTGCTTGGGAACTAAATTTAGACATTCGATTTGGATAAAATTAGCAAGTTGAATCAGATACAAATTGAGAGATGCCGTTACTCATAGTTTCATCATAAACTGGGGGTTAAGTACTTAAGCTCTTTCAGGACCCAATACATAAATTATAAACCAGATCATAGATTTCCTTAAGTGCAGCAGTCACTACTGCTGATTCATTTTCATTTCAAGTTTCTAACAACTAAGAGAGAGAGAAGGTGGTGGGAGGGAGAGAGAGAAAGAGAGACAGAGAGCTAGAGAGAGAGGAGCTACCAATGAACTGCCCACAAAATTCACAAGGATTTACTTGCAGATAGAAAGAAGCCATAACAGTGATGTAGATGTAGAAATAGCTTTTGTTTTTTACTTTTCTTTGAGAAAGAATAATAGCTTCAAGTAGGAAGAAAATATACATGTTAGAATACTTAACACAAATTTAACAATCAGAAAATTATCAAATAGGGCAAATAAATCTTACTGTTGTTGCTGAAATATGCAGATATGGGTGCTTACTTTGGCCTAAATCTAAGGCATGTCTTATTTTGGGATGTGATGGGTATTTTAAAGCCTCCAGGAGCTTGTGTATAAGGTTATAACCAGGGGATTATAAGCCTTTATCATCTGAGGGTCATGGAATACATTCAAGAACCTAACTATGTATTTTGGGCCCCAAGCAAAGTTTTAGAAAATGTTCCAAGACTATGACCGTTAATTCCAAACAGGTATTAAGTGCAATATAGGGGCTACTTAGATTTTTATGTTCTGTTGTTGGGATTGGGGTGGGGATGTTAGATCTAATACTGTTTTGTAGGTCATTGCCTATTGCAAATTTCCTACCAAGGACTAGAATCACTTGCATAATCAATACAAAAAAACCTATTCCCTAACAAGAAGATCCCTTCTACACATTCACTTTATTTCAGGCTTCTGGTCACCTTGGGGTTAATGATCCATGAAACAAAGATGACTCTAACAGTGAGAAAGATATCCATCACTGAATTTAAGTACGCTGTAATGGGGTCAAAAGAGGAGTCACCCTCAACCTTTCATCCAGATCACACAGAATATACACAGAAAGATTCAGATGTGGGTCACATGGGAGCATACACAGCAAGGTTCAGGCACAAGGTAGACATTCACGACTTGGTAAGTCTTCAAAGTTTTCCTCCCCTCCCTTTGGCATAAACATGCCAAGTGTTTATGTCTGTGTGTTAGGTCATTCTTGCATTGCTATAAAGAAATATGTGAGACTGGGTAATTTATAAAGAAAAGAGATTTAATTGGCTCATGGTTCTGCAGGCTGTACAGGAAGCATGGCACCAGCATCTGCCTGGCTTCTGGAGAGAGGCCTCAGGGACTTTCAAATCCTGGTGGAAGGCGAGGCAGGAGTAGGCACTTCACATGGTGAAAACAGAAGCAACAGAATGAGAGAGTTTGCGGGGAGGTGTCATACACTTTTAAATGACCAGATCTCATGTGAACTCAGAGCTAGAGTTATTACCCAGGGAATTGCCCAAGCCATTCATGAGAGATCCACCACCATGATCAAAACACCTCCCACCTGGCCCCACCACCAACATTGGGGATTACAATTCAACATGAGATTTGGCAGGGACATACATTCAAACGATATCAGTATCAGATAACTGAATATATATGAGGGAAGTGTTTTGATACTTTAAAAACCCTCTCAGGCATCTATATGATGTTACATAGCTCTCTTGCTGACTCATGATAACGGTTCTGAGTGGCTAAGAAGTGATTTCAATCCATTTACTCTGTTCAAAGGTAAGTAAGGATGTATTATAATAAAATGGATAAGGCAAAAAACTTGTGTATTCAAAGAGGTAAATTTTAGCTTTCTAGAAAAACCATTTATATGAAGTGCTTCATTCCAAGATGAGGACAATTAGCAATATTTAACATTGCACATTTGCTACATATTCAGCAAAGGGGAAGGCACTACGAGGGACTCCAGTAGGTGCCAAAGGATGTGAAAACCAACACCAGGGCCTTGAAAAATTTGTTCTGTCTTTGCCAGCATGTGAGATATTAGGGACATGATATTTCTTACTCCTGTAGAGTGGCAAGGGCAGTAAAGACAGGCAGGGTTGTGTGCTTGGTGTGCCACATTAGAAATCTGAGTGCATTCTCCTGATGTTTGTTAGATTCTTCAATAAGGGAGGACTTACTTTTCTAGAGATAAAATCTTATAAATAATCATAAATTTCCAAGACTGGCTCACACTAATCTTTTTATTTCATCATATACTAGAGGTCCTGATTTCTAGGATGCCCACTTATTGTAAAGCTTTTTTATTGCTAAAACAACTGATTCAAACCACTAATACTCTAAGGGTCTTGAGAAAGTTGGAATCCAGATGATCAGTAGAAGACAGGGACAGTCCGAATTGTTGAACCTACAAGGACACAGAAGAAGGGGTGGGGGAGGGAAGAAGAATAGGCATCTTAGGCAGGGATACGGCAGGCAGGATGCATAGAGCAGTGGTTCTCAACCTTGACTGCACATTTGAGTCACCCAGCATGCTTAAAAAAATTCTGATGACTGAGGTCCTCTCCAGCATCTCCAGAGGTGGGTACAAGCATGGGTATTTTAGGCAATTTTTAGGTGATTACAATGGGCCTCATGGATTGAGAACTGGCTTGGAGTGTGGAATGAGTCTCATGTGTTTGGAGGACAAAGGAGGTCAGTTTGAAGAGAATGGAAGTTCTTCATCCTACATGCAGAGAGCAGCCTGAGGAGAGGCAGGGAATATCTTGAAGAACTCTGAAGACTGATCTCACCTGAAGATTGATGGGAGGCCATTATTATTATTATTATTAATATTATTGAGCAGTAATAAAGATGGATAAAGCAGTATTTTGTTCCGTCTGTGGTCAGGGGTTCTTAGAGTTGATATAGAATGAAGATAACTCAGGCATGAGGTAACAAGGCCTTGGGTGGGAGCTGTTGGAATAGAAACAAGAGCATAGAGAGGAAGAAACTCGGAAAAGTTGAAATAATAGATTAGGCTCTTAGCAAAGTAGGTACTTAAAACTTGTGGGATAAATGAATGAAAGTGCTAAGGGGATAAAAGTACCAAGGAGGACTTTAAAATATGAAAACATCAAAATAACATTGCCGTGATAACAGATGGGGAACGTAGGAGGGAGGAATTGCTTTAGGTTAAAAGATGGATTTCATTTTAGATATGTTAAATTTGTGGGGATGGTAATAATGACAACAACCAACCTCTGTGTGACTGCTCTGCCTGCAAGATGAAACCTCTGCCTACTTCTCTAGCCACTTTTGTACTCAGCATCTCTGGCCATGGCCACTCCTTCCAGCTTTAGGGTTTCCCATGAGCCCTTCCCCAACCTTGCTTGGGGTCTTGTTCCCACTCTTTCCTTGGCCCTCGTTCTACTCAGACTTAAAGTTTTCTTGAGGAAGATTTTCTTGCCAAGTTTCCACCAAAATTAATTTCCTTGCTACATTGTTCTGCACCCCTCCAGATAGTTCCTTCATAGGATGTATCACTCTTGGACTTTAGCAATGACTTGTTCAAGAACTCACTCCCCACTGGATAGTAACATCCATATAGGCAGAGATCTCATCTGTTTTGCTCATTGCTGTATTCCCAGGGTCCAGCACTGTGCCTGTTGCAAAGTAGGTGCTTGAATAACTGAATGAATAAGTGTCAAGCATTCTGCATGTAATATCTCTACAACCCTATGAGGTAGGCACTATTATTAATCTCATTTTACAGATAAGGAAAGATAACTTACCTGAAGTTACACAGCTTTTATGTAGCAGGATTGAACCTTGAATCTTGGTTTTTCTAATGCCAAAGGCTGTGCTTCTTAACCTCTGATCTATTATGCCTCTGCCAGATGATTATAAATACAGGAGCATGGGAGCACAAACACAACTGTAAGAAGACAGAAAGGAGGAGATATAAAAGAACATAAAAAGTCTCAGGCAATTGGAGATGTTTGAATAGAAATAATCTTAAAGTTAATGGAGAATGGAGACAAAACCCTTCATTGGCATTGGGAGAGAAAATTGGTCCAGGAAGTTAAAAGACTGCCCCAAGATCATAGAATTGATTCTTGTTTGAGAGTGTGCTAGATCCAGGCTCTCAACTTCCGGATCTCCCTTTCTATAGGCATGGCAGATGGGGGCAAGTTGTTTGGGATCTATAAGTAGGCAATTCTCTTTGACTCCTATAGCCCCAACTTGGAGACAGAGGGAAAACAGACTGGGAAGGACCTGCAATGAGTATTATGCATAAATGAATTGTTTTATGGAACCCTGCACAGCTCCAATTATACTATAACCATCCTTTGTTGTAGCAACAGAATTAGCTTGCCTTTGATGTGGGTGCCTTAGGTTGCTTTCACTTTATTCTTCACACTTTGCAGAGTGATTAGGTGCAGGGAGTTGGTAGCTGTGCCTCTGCTTCATGAAGAAATACAGGGCTTCTCTAGGGTAGTTTTTGTCTAAATGTAGTCCCTATCCCTCTCTCAACTGCCTCACTGATTTTGCCTATGAGGAAACTAAAATATGAAGAGGTTAAATGACTTGTCACTGTTGGGTGAGAAAGTGGGATAGCTAAGAAGTATGAAGTATAAAAGAAGGAGAAAGAAAGGCAGATAAGTATGTTAACCTATATCAGAATTAAATTGGGGATATCTGTCCTATCTTATATAAGTCCAGGGTGACATAAACCTGTCTCTGAGAGTATCCTAAGTGGGCATGTAGCTTCACACTTTCCCTGGGGTCAGTTTGATGCCTCCAGAACTCTTTTTTAAATCTAATTTTGGACTTTCAGGCTTGGACAGGAATTAACCTCAGTTTGGGAAGAAGGGAGGCAATGTTTCCTTTTCTGGACCTCCTCTTCAGGACATCTGGTACATTGTTGGGGCTTCCACTTAATTGCCTATATCACTACCAGGCCCAGAGCAGAAGGAAGATTAGAAATCAGAAGTCCCTGACTCACAGTCCTGATCTGGACTTTATTTATATAAACACAAAGGATGTAGGCTGCTTTTACTTTATCTTCAAGGTTATTCTCTATGTTCAAAACTTGGCCATCTCTTACTGGCATTTCCCTCACATAGTTGCTGCGTGTCACCATTTGCCCCAAGCTCTTGCCTCCCCATGCATGTTCACAGGGTTGTGACAGAGCAGAGGGGTAAAGTCAAAAGGGGTGCTACTGGGTTATTATTTTGCACATTTGATGGAAGGAGAACTCTAGATTGGGGTAATTTCCCTGAAGTTATAACTAGAGAAAAATTATCCTACCATCTGACCTTTGTAACATTCTTCTAACAATGTCAGGAATTTCTCTGGAATTCAAAGTAATTAACAGATGTGATTCAATTGTCCTCCCAAATCCCTGGATGTAGCAGGCAGCATGGATTATCCACCTAATAGATGTTTAGGATCACCAGGATTGAGATAAAGTTTTCCCTCCAGGTCATATCTTTATTTATGGGGGAATCTTGAGACTTCTTGCCTTTCAGTCAAGTTTCTTGGTGGCCTTGTCTTCGTAGGGCAAGGTTTGCTTGTGGTTTAGCTTGGTCTCTAAAAGATATACACTCTCCCTAAGGAGAGTCCCCACAGGTCCTGTGATGAGGGTGAAACAGGAATGCATTTCTCAGGATCTGCACTTATTCTTCTAGCTTACAGAGCAAAATAAAATCAGGAAACGAAGCTAGAATGTTCTTGAATTCTTTGCCTTAAAAGCAATTAAATAGTAGGATAAACGTGACTAGGTCCTATAATTAGGGCAAACGTATGATTTATCTTGCAAAACATGACACTTCTGTGAGTGAAAGGGGCACTGTTAATAGTTATCCTGCAACAGGCTTACACTGGAACTAGTTTGGGTAAACTGGTGTCATCTACTTACCATGGTGGTGGCAGTAGAGTATTAGCTCCCAGAGTTGAGTGCCTGGCATGTTTCATTCATTAAGCCAATGTATAAGAAAGTCTTATTGTAGGTGCTGTGAGAGAACTAAATGCATGATAGATATATGTATCTTCATGACAAACTCCCTGAAGGGATTTACGGTGTTGTGGAAGAGATGGATATTAAGGGTCAGATTAATATTGGCAGGTTCTGTTATATTCAGTCTCTGTTCTCAAGATTTTTATCTCACAGATGATCAGCAGTTCCTTATTTGAAAGGAAATGCTGTAATATCTTTGTTAAACTCATTTAGTGAGATATATTTTACAGAAATTCAGTTCTTTTTACAAAAGGTTTTTCTTTTCCAACTGATTATATTGATATTTTCAGTTATGTTCTTCTTATGGACTGTACCAATACTAGATCTGATAGAAACATTTTAATGATAAAATAAGACTTTTAAAAATAAAATTATATACACTTAATGTAAGTAAACATATTACCTTGTGTAGTGCTTTCAAGTTTATAAAAATTGCTTTCATATAAATATTCACTTGAATATCCACCAAGGCAGGGTGGTTCTCTGTCGCGTTCACAAGGAAAATCCCAGCTCCTAGAACAGTGTCTGGGATCTTACTTAACAAATATTATATTATATAACAAATACTTAACGAACAAATAATATATTATATTATATACACACATATATATATATATACATATATACTTTTTTTTTAAGACAGGGTCTTGCTCTTTCACCCAGGCTGGAGTGCAGTGGCATGGTGCCCAGGCTGGAGGCGTGATCACAGCTCACTGCAGCCTCAACCTCCTGGGCTCAGGCAATCCACCCATCTCAGCCTCCCAAGTAGCTGGGACCACAGGTGTGTGCCACCATGCCTGGCTATTGTTTTGTTTGTTTATTTGTTTGTTGTTGTTGTTTTGTAGAGGCAGGGTTTTCATATGTTGCTGAGGCTGGTCTTGAACTCCTGGGCTCAAGTAATCTTCCTGGCCTTGGCCTCCCAAAGTGCTGGGATTATAGGTGTGAGCCACCATACCTGGCTATAACAAATATTTGAAATGCATCAATTGCCTATAATGCTTTATTTATTTTGTCTAGAGAATCCTTTATTTTAATGAAACCTTATATGCATTTAACAAATAAAACTGATTGTAGCAGAACTTTTATGGCATTGTCTTAACGTTCATACCTCACCTCTCATAACCCTTATTTCTTGGAGAAGATATGAAAACTACTCATCAAGAATATGAACTCATGACATTAGATAGAGCATTGGAGCACATAAAGGCAGGGAGCTAATTTTGTCTACAGATTAAGAAAATGGAACCCACTGAGTCTAAGTAAAATGCCAAAGGTCAGTTGTGTGACATGGCCAGGCACTCAAAATTCCAGGCTCAAGGGCAGTTTTCCTATGACAGCCAGAGTTAGATTGAAGGCATTAAGAGATAGGTTAGCCAGGCAACTCTGGAGGACAGCAGGTTGCCAGGAAGCTGAACATTACTGAAATTGTTGAAACAGGGATGGAAGAAATTGCATGTAACAGAACTTTTCCCTGAAAGAACTACCAAATTTGACTGGAAGAAATATTTTGATAAGTCATGTGTGTGCAGTGAGGTCACACTGAGTGGTGTGTTTGAGAAATTACAAATAAATCATCCTAGAACTGCTTTTTAGGGAGATTGGATCTGATTATCCCTAGAATCCTTGTGTCTTTGGTTTGGGTGTGCAGATTGGGGGAAAGATTTATTGATAGAAGAATTGAGGAGAGGGCTTTCTTTCAATTAAAGGCTGAATAATTATTTAAATAATCTCAGTTTGAAAGGGTTTGAAATAACTAGCCTCCCGGGACTCAAAATTCTGGGTCCAGTTCAGATTGCAGAACCCACACCAGACTGCAGAACCCTGATTTTCTCATTTTCAAGTCAGAAATTGAGACTTTTTCCTTTAGAAACGGAACTATGATATATCTCTTCTATGGTAATTATACAGATAAACAGGGATTGAAAGAGCTTTCCCTATATTATCCTCATTGAAAGAAGGTAAAAGTATATCATCCTGATAATAACTTCTGAAGACTTGGACCATCATGTTTGGCTACTTTTAAAGTTTAAAATTGGCTTAGTCTGCAAAAATCAATTAATTGGTATTATTGAATGCTTCTAATGCCATTATAGTAATGTCTTTCAGCCCTTTGTTGTTATGACATTCTGTAAGAAATACATTTGATGCCACAAGTAGTCCACACATATATAAATATAATTAAAAAAGCAAAAGTATTATGGAATGATTCTTACATTTACTATGTATTGCACTCATATTTTTATTCTACTTTGCTTAAAAAGTGCTGGTCATGACCCATCAGAATGATTTCATGACTCTAATGTGTCATTACACAAAATTTGAAATTAATGCTACAAACAATATGAGAGGAGGCAAAGGAAAAATTCCTGAACTGGAGGAACTTTGTAGTCAAGCGGGGGTGGGGAGAAGACTAACTTACAAACCACTGGAGCATACTTTATGACTGTGAGTAATTACTTGTCAAACTGTGTGATGTAGTTTAAAAATAATGGAAGTGCAGCATTTATGAGTGTGTCTTATGTATTGAAGAACACAGATCTAAACCAAGAAGACAACTTTTAAAAAGCGTGCTTATTTTCAATATTTTATGCTTCTAAGAGGCACTTTTCACATATTCTTCTGAAACTGGGGTGTATCTTACAATTGATCTTTACAGTCTATAATACATCTATACAATAACTACTTTTGGGCAACTGTCCTGATTCAGTTATCATTTGCTGTTCACGTTCACTCATACTTGTCATTGCTGGTAGCATGACTGCACAGCTGAATCCCCTTACCATTTCAGTCTATAAGCCATAGGAAGAAAAAATGTGAATCTTTTCTGATAAGAAATTCAATTCAGTCTGATAAAATCAAGTATGTGTCAGCATCAAAGCTTGCAGAATGTTGTTAGTGGCTTATAGAAAAATTTCAGAAGCAACAATGGTGCATACTCCAAAATAAAATGCTGCTGCTCCACTGCCGTTGTGGACACAGGAGATGATGTTACAAGGAAAACGCTAACACTGATAACTGTGCCAAAAGGATTTAGAAGAGTGGAACTCCACATTTGAAGAAGTTTTAGCATTTTCTTCACCAATGAATTTTGCTTGTATATTCCTTTTTAACTTATACACGAGAGATATATGAAAAAAGTCTATGTCTAAATAAGTCTGAGACAACTTTAAGAAGTAGCTATAAAATAAAATTTCTAAGTGATAAAACATCATTGTGCAATTGTCTAATTGGCAAGAGTTTTTCTTTTTGGTAGCACATTAAATATCAATGGCATCTTACATTTATGATCAGTCATAAGCAAATGCAAATTAACACCACAACATAATCTCACTACATACTTACTAGAATGGCTAAAATGAAAAAGACTGACAAAACCAGTTGTTGGTAAGGGTGTGAAACAATTGGAACTCTCATGTATTGCTGGTAGAAATGCAAAATTATACAGCTATTTTGGAAAAAGAATTTGTCACTTTCCTAAAAAGTTAGATATGCTTAGTGTACGTCCCAGCAATTCCATTTCTGGCTATTTAATCAAGAGAAATGAAAACATATTCAAAGAAACGCTTGTATGCAAATATTCATACTAGTCTCAAATTGGAAACAACCTAAATTCCATTAACTGTGACTGGATAAAGAAATTATGATGTGTCCATATAATGAATTCAGCAACAAAAAAGGGTAAACTATGAATATACATATGACATCATGGATGAATCTTAAAAGGATGAATCTTAAAAGTTAAAGAAGCTGGATGCAAAGGTCTTCACATTATATAATTTTTAAATTATAGAAAAGGCAAAACTATTGTTATTGAAAGCAGACTAGTAGTTGTCTAAGGCCAGGGGTGAAGAGACTCTGCAAAGGGATAGAAAAGAACTTTTTGAGATGATGGAAAAGTTCTCTATCATGATTTTGGTGATGGTCACACAACTGAATGCATTTGCCAAAGCTCACTGAATTGTGTACTTAAAATTGGTGATTTTATTGTATGTAAAATTGTACTTTATACATCATTGAAATTGGCTAACAAAAGCAAATTAAGGCTGGGTGCAGTGGCTCAGGCCTGTAATCCCAGCACTTTGGGAGGCCAAGGTGGGTGGATCACTTGAAGTCAGGAGTTCAAGACCAGCCTGGCCAACATGGTGAAAGCCTTTCTCTACTAAAAATACAAAAATTAGCCAGGCGTGGTGGTGCACACAGGTAATCTCAGCTGCTCGGGAGGCTGAGGCACTAGAATCCCATGAACCTGGGAGACTGAGGTTGCAGTGAGCTGAGATTGTGCCATTGTACTCCAGCCTGTGTCACAGAGCCAGACCCTGTCTCAAGAAAAAAAAAAAAGAGTAAATGAAAAAAATTGATGGTGCCTTAAATTTTGTAAAATAAGGATTATTTTTTCTATTTTAAAACGAATATAGAGAACAACAGAAAGGAGGAGAAATCACTTATATTCATATACACAAAAACAATAATTTAAAAATCTTAGACATTTTTCCTGTATGTCTTGTTTTTCATTTCCCCCCCATGTGTGGGTATAGTATAAACCATCCTCCTAACTCTCTTCCCTGTGGAATTAAGATTAGACACTCTAAAAACTGAATGAGATGTTTCCTGGTTGTTGATCTTATCTATTTTCTTATATCCAAAAGATTCTTCATGTTTGGATACCTGTAACATCTCTCTGTGCAATGTGAATCAAATAATTGGAAATACTTATAAATATTTTAAATTATGTGTTCCAAGGAATTTGGGTTTTGATAATTGAGAAAGAACTCTAGTACCTGAGTAAAATATACTATTTAGAGGAAATTTTAGAAGCAAGATAAATGGACCAGCCACTAAAGATAGGAATCATTAGATATGGAGAGTTTTTATAATAGTTTGGTCACGAATGAACCTTTTTGGGAGGGACTTCCTGAAAACTTTCAGTTGAATTATTTTACTTGCTTAGAAAAAAAAAAGAAAAAAAATTTACTTAACTTTACTTCTGCTTCTACCCACCTAACAGAGTTATATAAGGGAAGATGGCTCCAGTGTGCGTGCTTGTAAGCTCAGACCTTCCAAATAACTACGTGAATCACTTGAGCAAGTTATTTCACTTCTCAGTTTCTCTATCTGTAAAGTGGGGATAATAATAATAGTGATCTCATATGTCTGGTATGGAAGTTAGATGGAGATAATGTGTGTGAGTGCTTTGAACACATGTATGGTTCCAGATTGTTATTATTATAATATCATCACTGTAATGAGAGAACTTTTTCACAGATAAAGGGAAGTGGGGATGGAAACTTGGATGCAAAACATTTTCCTTTCTTGTACTTAACATAAATGACAAGAGAACTTGGGGTACAGTATTTTTGACTTAAAAAATCCTTTTGACTTCTTTACTTTCTGCCTTAGGAAAATGAATTTAGATAAAATTCAGTAGCTGTGAAGATTACTGGCTGGAGGTGCTGTGGGAAATGTGTTTAGTTTTCTCTCGATCTGGATTGGTTAGAAAATAAAAGGAAATCCTTTTGCTGTCATTCTGTTTTGAAAGAGAAATTATAATTTTGAAATATGAAAAGCGTTAATACTTACATATATTTAAATTAATTTTTTTTTGTTTTTGTTGAGCAGAAACAAGAGGTATAATTGCTAAATCCTCACTTGCCCCACATTTTTTTTTTGTATTGGAATAAGAAGGAAAGGTTGTGAGAGTTAAATAGTACTTAATAACATAGTTTTACAGACTAATATTCATATTATTGACACCTATTATTTATTAGAATGTTATAAACAAAACATTAGGCTTAAAATATGGCCTTCTAACAATCAATTTACTGCACGAAACTCCTACTAAAGCAGGTTATTAAAACTAGTTTGTGTTTATATAAACAGATCTTCCTGTATTTGCAATAAAAAGACCTGTATTAATGGCACAGTCTCCAATTAGAATTTTTAATTCAATAAGCATTTATTGCAAAGCACTGTATTGCAGCGACAGAAAGATGACTAAAACACATTATTTGTGCAACGTAGCAATTTAAAGGAGGAAAAAGGGAAAGGAAGAACATCATGTGTACACAACTGATTGGGAAAGAAATAAACTGGGCAGTATGTGGGGTAAAGAGCTTTGCATATTATGGACTGCCCATGGTAGTTAGCTCTGTCTCAGCCTCTTCTAGGTATTCAGGGTGAAAGTCATTGGGACCCTCACAGGGGATTGCCTTTTGGCTCCACTTCCAAAAATACTTTCGTTTCAATGAACCATATTTTGTCAGAGGACTTTGCTTCTCATGGTGTTGTTTTTATTCAGTTGGGGTTTGGTGGTTTTACTGTAGCAACTTGTTTTATGGTTTGAGTTCTGCCTTTGATTACATAATCTCTGAACTATTTTATCATTGCTCACTTCCCGTTTATCTGTCATTTTAAAATGAAGAATAAGAGAGTATAGTGATGAGAGACGCAGGCAGTGAAAATGGAGAGTAATATAATTTACAATGGTTACATAAAGTGACAACCCATGTCCCCAGAAGGGAAGACCTTTATTTTTTTCAGAGTGGCCCTCTGAGGCTAGACTATGGAGAAGTCCCAATCTTGCAGCTAATAAGTTAGAAAGACTGTTCTAGGGTTGATAGGTGCAGCAAACCACCATAGCACATGTATACCTATGTAGCAAACCTGCACATTCAGCACATTTATCCCAGAACTTAAAGAAAAAACAAAACAAAACAAAACAAAAACAGAAAAAAAATGAAAAAAAATAAAAAAAAGACCATTCTAAATCCCAAAGTATCTTTCTGATAAATCAGGGGGCCCAGAAGCTAGGTTCCCCTGGCAGAGGGCAGTAAACTCTTCCTAAATATAGTTCAAGAAAATTTCTGGATAATTATGTTTTCTAACTTCTAGAACAATTCAGAGACTCTGTCACAGGAGCTTTGTTGAGTATCACTAGTGCACAGTCCAAGCCAAAAGCAAAGCTCCCAACTAGAACACAGAAACTTGGATGCCAAAAATAAGTGATGTTTATGGCAGAGTCATTCATGGATTTGAGGGAGCGGGAATAGGCCAGGAAGAGGGACATTAAAAGTTTGATATTTTAAAAATATAAGCAAACCTCAGTTAGTAAATGAATGAATGTTTCAGAAGGAGTAGTTGCTGAGCCTGAGCTGAAAATTCTGACAGTGAATTTAAAGTTTTCACGTGGTAAGATCATTCATATTAAAAGGAAGTTAAAATTGAAAACGTGTAGAGGTTATATGATTTTTGAGGTTGAAGTTACAAAGTTGAAGTGTTTTAAGAATAGAAGAATTCAGCTGTGTTTCCAGTTGGCAATATATTGCAAATTGTTGCTCTACTAAATTGGCTTTGGTTATATCCAAACACAGAGTTTCTCAAAAGTTCCAGTTTCTGATTTCCCAAAGCATCACAAAGCAATTAATGTGCTTAACTTGTTTATATCAACAGTGCTGAATGCCGATAGGATGATTTCCCATTTTCCATCGTGGGGTGGCTGCATGTTTCCTTTTGTAATTGAGGGCTTCTACTTATCCTTGAACAGAGGATAATATTTCCCAAAATGTCCTCAGTCCTACTTTTTAAACAAATTTAGTGCTTAAAGTGTCTTGTTCCCCAAATAAGGTCATCTAGAGCAGTCTTTCAAGGTCAATCACAATCTTTAATACATGATTTGAGAAGCTCTCTTCAGTTTATTAGTTTCTTATTTCTATCCACATATAATTCTACTACTTTAGATAATACATGACATCATACAGAACGGAAACATTTCTTTTCAGACAATCTCTGAAAGAATGAAAAGAAAAGCTTTCTTTAAATGCGAACAGAGAAATAATGAGTGACGAAAAATTTCCCCTAAATGATAAAGCAATTGTATTTCCTATTCCAAAACAAAGTGCAATGCAATATGTGTTCTTTTCTATTACATTTCTAATAAAATTATATGAGAGAAGAGATGAAGCAATAGAAATTATTTCCTAGAAACATCAAATGTTGACCCACCTCTCTGATTACTGTTAAGAGCTCTAATCTTGTGGTTAGGTAAGTATCTTAATTAAATCACATGCTATTTCTGCATCATTAGAGCAGGTCCAAAGCTGGAATTCTCTTCAGAAAGTTGAACCTGTGTTGGTGTGTGTGGTGTTTGTTCATATACATTTAGGCATTCACCAAGAGGAACTACCACAACATTTTTGCAAATCCAGATTCCTAGCTTTGCTACTCATCAACATGGAGTGATCTTGGACCTCGGTTCCCTTATTTGGGATAACAACATCTACTTGAAAGGCTCATTGTGTGAAATTACACACTGCATGTACACAACCTGGAGCACAGGGAGCATTCCCTAGCATTTAACCATTACCTGTTTTATCATCCTTCAGTTATAAGGTTGAAATAAACTCATTTAAAAATTATCATCATCTTATCTGTTGGCTGAAGTGCCTACTGTGATTTTTTAAACATCATATTCATTCATTTAATCAATCATTCAATCATTAAAAGTATTAACTTAGTATTATTTTCATACAGAAATGAATAAAAACATGAACCCTGCTTCCAAGAAATTCACAGTTTAATGAGTCAAATTAATTGTGGTATTTAAAGCTATCTTTTAACTAAGTCACAAATATTTGTTTTCTATTTCAAGTACATCATTTCACATAATTCAGTCATATGGTTTCTTTATCTAGGGGTTCTCCACACTGGCTGAACACCAGAATCAACTGGGAGAATTTTCTTGAAAACACTAACGCCTAGGCCCTACACAGATCAATTAAACCAGAATCTCTGGACACAGGTGTGTTTAAAAAGTTCCCAGGAGCCATCGAGTTTGGGAATCATTGGGCTAGAGTCAAACCAAAACTCAACTTCCTGGCCTTATTTTAGATGTTACTTTTTTGTTTCACTTCCATTGGGCATGCCATTCCTCTCTCTTTTCTGTCAGCGTCCCTCATTATCTTCAGAAGACAGTTGCAAAGATGCCTTTCCAGGGAACTCTGTATTATTTACACCCTAGATTATGCTCCCTGTTTTGTGTGGTGCCTTTCTTACTCTTACTCATCACTTTTCCATTTGGATTTATTGGACAAGTGAAATTCACAAAAGCTTCTTTCTTATTTTTTTGAGACAGTGTCTCGCTCTGTCACCCAGGCTGGAGTGCAGTTGCGTGATCTCAGCTCACTGCAACCTCCACCTCCCGGGTTCAAGCGATTCTCCCACCTCAGCCTCCATAATAGCTGGGATTACAGCTGCGCACACCACGCCCAGCTAATTTGTATATTTTTTGTAGAGACGGGGGTTTCACCATGTTGCCCAGGCTAGTCTCTAACTCCTGGGGTCAAGTGATCCGCCCACCTCGGCTTCCCAAAGTGCTGGGATTACAGGCGTGAGCCATCACGCCAGGATCGCAAAAGCTTTCTTATTTCCTTTGCGTTATGTTTCCCAAATTAGTGTGTAAGTTTCTTGTGGAAGAGATAAAATGTTCTTTATTAAATTTTTTTTTTTTGTGCTTCTGACCATAGTGGGCACGCAACTAATGGTCGTGGACAACTGACTCATTTCTGGTAAACTGATTTCTTCCTCCAACTTACTAGTATTAGCAGCTGTAGGATATCAGAATGAATTATGACTGTCTTTATCTTAACTTGACTTCCTAACTCCAAATTTTAACCTTTCGTCATCAGTTCCTTAGAATTTAACTTTCCTTCTTTTCTACTAGTCCAAATGAAATATTTTAAAATTTCTTATCTTTAGGCAGTTTTTTGGAAATTACCTACATTAGTTAAACCCAGATGTAATAAAAGCTACAGCACTGAACTATACTCTTCTAAACTTCTTGAAGGACAATGCCATATTTGTGTTCCAGGCACATAGACAAATATCTGGTGTATAGTAGGTGCTCAATAAAGATTGGTTGAATTAATTGAATTAATTCTTCGGTTAAATTAAGATTCATTAGCAGAGAAACTCAATGTATCTATCAGGCAAATCATTCTGGAATCAGATGCATTTTGAATAGCAATATTTCTCTGCATTTATCTTTTTATTATTCACAAGCTCTGGGAATCTAACTTTGCTGTTTTATATCTCTGAGCCTCCCTTAGTTCTTTACTTTGTTGGCATCCTTTGGAATTTTGTGTTGGCTCATGGAGGTCATTGATCTGTCTGGCTGTCTGTGGATTTATGAATAACACCATACCTGAACAGCACCATTCTAAATTATTGCATACGATACACTTAATTTTTTCCTGAATCTCATTAGAGAAAACAAGGAAAATATTATAAAGTAAAATAATACAAAAATTGGTCAATGTATTTTACTCAAAGGCAATCACTGGGAATTTGTTTGTGTATTTCCTGCCAATCTTTTTTAATGCATTTTTAAGAAAGCATGATAATGTCTAAAATTCAACTGTTTATTTAATTTTGTATTTTGGTGTAATCCTTTAATATTGTAACCTAAGTGTTTTCCAATATTCTATAAACTCTTTGTTAAGTTTTACTTAATGAATCTATTGTATACTGCAGTGTTGTAAAATGAATTTGCAAAAATTTCAATAAACAATTTTCTCATTGTTGAACTTTTGGATTGTATTGTATTTTTATTACAATTAACAATCATTAGGTAACAACGTAAGTAGGGTTATGTCCCAGAAGCTGTGTCCAAGGGTGATATGGTTTGTCTGTGTCCCCACCCAAATATCATCTTGAATTGTAGCTCCCATAATTCCCTCGTGTTGTGGGAGGAACCCAGTGGGACATAATTGAATCATGGGAGCGGTTTCCCCCATACTGTTCTCATGGTGGTAAATAAGTCTCACAAGATCTGATGGTTTTATAAGGAGAAACCCCCTTCTCTTGGCTCTCAATCTGTTCTCCTGTCTGCCGCCTTGTGAGATGTTCCTTTTGCCTTCCGCCATGATTGTGAAGCCTCCACAACCACATAGAACTGTGAATCCATTAAACCTCTTTCTTTTGTAAATTGCCCAGTCTCAGGTATGTCTTTATCAGCACCGTGAAAACGGACTAATACAAAGGACATGAACATTTTTAAGTTTTTGAGACATGTGGATAAATCACTTCCCAAAGGATTATAATCTTCTGCAGACCTGTCAACAGTGCATCAGTATTCTCCCTTCCATTAAAGTCTTGTCAGCCTTGAGGACTTATTTTTTAATATAAAAAGGATGATTTTTATTTTATTTAAGATCCCCCTGAAGGGTTCCATTGTGCACATCTTTAAGATTTTACTCCATTCACTTTAGCATACTGCTACACCAACTTGAGAATCTCTCCATATCAAGTCTACCCTGATGCAGTTATTGATGGGAAGAATACAGGTTACTTGCCTGGTTAGAGTGCCGATAGAAGATGGTAGGAGTGATAGGGCTCTGGCTGTGAATGGAGGCTGGTTGGAGTACACAACTATGAATGTGTTGATAGAGATGCTTGAGCCACCACATCCCTATATGTGTCAATATAGGTTTTTATAGGTTCCAAAGATAAACCAAAGCTTAATTTTTTGGCTAGAATTTCTTTTACAAGAGTTTGGGTATCTAAGCAAGAGAACATGTAAAATCACAGGGCATCTCAAAGTAGAATTTCCTTATGAGAGATGGAAACTGTGGGCTGTTTGGATTGTTTCAGTAAACTCTATATCTTTAAGCCACTTCCATATTCCATTCTGTTTGATCTTATGTATCCATTCTGCCTCCAATAAGAGAGATAAAGTGTTTTTATTTTGGCAACTGGATTGCTGCTGTATAGTCAGAAAATAAATTTTATTTAGGGCCATGGTTAAGTTGGAGAACTGGTTTTTAATGTATCATGAAAGAAGACCAAATATCCATTAAAGTAGTAGCAGGTATATAGAGAGGTTATGCAAAAATATGATGTGTTCATCTTTCAAGGCCCTAAACA
This sequence comes from Pan troglodytes, assembly GCF_028858775.2. Classification (NCBI taxonomy): domain Eukaryota; kingdom Metazoa; phylum Chordata; class Mammalia; order Primates; family Hominidae; genus Pan; species Pan troglodytes. The sequence continues at coordinate 72,198,912 of NC_072402.2, forward strand.
AATGCCACATCTTCTCTGAAGCCTTTTCTGACTGTTCCAACTGCCCTGGTTGTTTTCCTATAGATCTTGGATCCTCACCCCTATTACAGCAATGATAACATTGAATTAGTTACTTGTCTACATGACTGTTTCCTCACCCAATTATGGTCTTGTAGAAAACAGAGTTAATCTTTTTTTTTTTTTTAAATTGTATCCCTAAGCCTTAGCAGAGACTGACATACAGTAGGTGACTTATTGATTATTTGATGGTGGAAAGGTAGAGGTATAAGAGAAAAGAAAAATATTATTAAATGTATGATCATTAGCTTGTATTCTAAATTAGATTTTTTCAGACAATATAGAAATGTGCTCATCATTTTATAGATGAGGAACTGAGTGGTAGAGACATTAAGTGATTTCCTCAAGTGACACAGCTGGCTAAGGCACAAAGCGAGGTTCAGCATGCAGGCGTTCCAGTTCTTAGTCCCGTGTTCTTTCCAATCTACCTAAAAACATAATTTGCTTTAGAACACTGCATGAAAAAAACTGTTTTCTGATCATATGGAGAAAACACCCAGCAAAATAAGCTGCTTTTATGTTATAGTGCATGTTGATTCCTTCAACATATTTTTCCATTTTAGAATAATGCAAATGGAGAAATACCTTTATATTCAATGTAAGGTTTATAGTATTATGGAGCTTCATAAAGAATATTGAAGAGCTGAATCTTCTTAGAGGAAGACTTTATTAAAAAAGCTATGCTTTAGTGATAGTGTCACATAATGAGAGCTTTCATTAAGTGGCCATATATGGACAAATGTTACACCTATATTTATATTGCATAGATTTTTGCAAGTTAATAAAATGAGAAAACTCATATAATGCAAATAAAACTGTTTGACCTATAGTGTAGAAAGTCTTCAATATTGTTGTTTTTGTTCTTTTTAGATTTTCTTAATATAACATTCTTTAACCTGACAGTTTTTTCCTTTCCCTGAGACATTTAGAGGAAGCAATTGAAATGCTTATTATGGTAGCTGGAGGAATCAACTGGCAATTTAAAAGAAGTTATTCTGGCTGGGCGTGGTGGCTTACCCTTGTAATTCCAGCACTTTGGGAGACTGAAGTGGGCAGACCGCTTGAGGCGAGGAGTTCGAGACCAGCCTGGGCAAGATGGGGGAAACCCCATCTCTACAAAAAAAAAAAAAATGCAAAAATTAGCCGGGCATGGTGGCTTGTGCCTGTAGTTCCAGCTGCTCTGGAGGCTGAGGCACAAGAATCACTGGCACCTGGGAGGCAGAGGCTTTAGTGAGCCGAGATGGTGCCATTGCACGCCAGACTGGGAGACAGAGTGAGACTCTATCTAAAAAATAATAAATAAATAAATAAATAAAATAAGTTACTCTGAATAAATGACAGTTTCAGCAAGAGGGAGTTGGCCTAATATAAAGCAATCAGTTCATACCCTTGACAGGTTCCTATAGAAGGCTTTGATAATTAGGATTCCACTGGGTCTTAGAGGGGGAAGATTCATTAAGCAAATTGTTCTTTTTCTCTCTTTTTTCCTTCCAAAAACAGACACTGGAAGAGGTCATTGAAGAGTCACAAGAGAAGCAGGCAGTGCACTTGATTTCCTAGCAACTCAAAGGATATAGGTAGATGTCATGGAAGCAAAAGAGGCAAAACCAAAAAACAAAAACATAATATTTTTAATCTTCTGAGAACAGAGAAGAGACATTCAAAAAGACAAAAGGAAAGGGCAGGAGGACTGAGAGGGGCACAGGCCCACATGTCCCTAAGTTTTCCCATTAGTGAAAAGAAGATAAATGACAAAAGAAGGTTCTCATGTCTTTTGAAATGAGATATGGGGATTACTGTTGGCTAAAATGCCCACTAATCTAGCCACCACACTAGTTTTATGGTTTCAATTAGCATTTTTTTCTCTGATTATTTTAAATTAACCCTTACAGCCTCCCAAGCATTTTGGCAGAGTTACGGTGGAGAAAGTTACTATAAACTAAATTATAAATTTAATTAATCTAATTGGAGTTGAAATTCATGGCATCAATTAAATCCTCATATCTTATTCCCCTTGTTCATGTGATTGCCATTCTAGGCATGTATAAAACCTTGATGTGGCATAATTATGTAATTTCTTAAGCAACCCAGCCACAGCGCATTAATAATATCCTGGTTAGGAGGGGCAGGAGCCTAAAACCTTACTGGAAGCAAAATCCTGAGCATTGTGAGGGCCTGAACTGTATCTTTTTCCTTCTTGTCTCTCCATATCATATAGCCCAGGGTGAAGCACACAGAAGGAGTTTAATGAGTGGTTCCTATGGAGACACAATCCTAAAACTGCCTTGTTGCCTCCATATTCAGTTGTCCAGCCACTACTGTATGATATTACAAATTGGCAGGCAGGTTCAAGGTCATATTCAAGCTTAAAATGCATTGAAGTCATAAAGTATTGCGCAGGAATGAGAGTTCTAAGGTGTATTAGATAAAAAAAATTAGCCGTAGATGTCACATAGATAAAAATCTTGAAATATCAGGGACTTCATGCAGTAAATGGTTATTTCTTGCTTATTTCCCATTCTATCTTGCAGCTATAGAATCTGGAATGTGCACCCTCTGCAATGATCATGGTACGGGAAGTGAGAGATGGCAGAGGTGCACTGGTTCTCACTCATCTTAGCCTAGAAGTGACACATGTCATTTCCACTCAGAGTCCTTTGACTAGAAGAAGTCATGTGACCCCCAACATACCTGCAAAAGAGGCTGTGAAATATAGAGAAGTCCATAGAATTTGATGAGCACTGTCTTTGACATGTTAGGATTTTTGCAGCACCTGGGGATTCCACCGTAGCTCTAGGTACTAGGCTATGAATGCCAAATAATATAAACATACAGATGAAACACCCAGATAGTTCTTTGGGAGATTCTTTTATTAAAATAAGTTAAACATAGAAGGCAACTTTTTCTCTTTTCTTTCTTACTGGCTTGGAGAGTTAGCTTCTTGGATGTTGCATGGGGTCCCATTTCTGTACAGAATTCCGTTTAGTTTGGATTACACTTGTGCATCTTTCAGCCCAGGATCCCAAAAAGGGTCTCATGTATTTCTCTAGTCAGTTTCAGAGTTGTGCCCCTGAGATAACCATGTTGTCATGCCAATAATGGTTACTTGGAAATCTTTATGGGAAGTGTTCAAATATTAGAGAAATTAATAGAGAAATGCTATGTTATTTAACTATTAGAGCAATTTACACTAAAACAATAGAGGAACTTAGCCACAATTCCATATAAAAGCTGAAACAGAGCCAGGGAAATATTTGGCCATCTGAAGCACTTCCTTAGGTGGCAGACGGCTGGATGGCCTGAAGTATTATTAGCTTAGTTTTTTATCCAGTGTCAGGCCGAATAGTTTGCTGAGATTTCAGCCTTTCCTTACATCACATATCACACTATCATAACTGATGGAGGCCTTATTTATTTATTTATTTATTTATTTATTTATTTATTTATTTATTGTGACTAAATCTCACTCTGTCATCCAGGCTGGAGTGCAGTGGTGCAATCACAGCTCATTGCAGTCTCAAACTCCTGGGAAAGCTACATTTTAAAATAGCAGGCTGGATGCGGTGGCTCATGCCTGTAATGCCAGCACATTAGGAAGCCGAGGTGGGCAGATTGCCTGAGCTCAGGAATTTGAGACCAGCCAGGGAAACATGGCGAGACCCCATCTCTACTAAAAATACAAAAAATTAGCTGGGAGTGGTGGCACATGACTGTAATCCCAGCTACTCCAGAGGGTGGGGCATGAGAATCACTTGAACCCATGAAGTGGAGGTTGCAGTGAGCTGAGATTGCGCCACTGCACACCAGCCTGGGCGACAGAGCGAGACTGTCTCAAAAACAAAAACAAAAAAAGGAAATTGTATGGCCGGGAGAAGGTTTTATCAAAACAATTGTTGTGAACAGCGTGACCAGTAGATGAAAAGATTTCCACAAATTCCCAGCCATTGTTTTCACTTTACTTTCTGCTCCATCCCCGTTATGCTCAGGAGGCTCCTCTCGACAGGGTGAGAGTCAGGCCCACCCTGTGCTATCAGGCAAGGGTCAGAATTGCTTTACCTTAAGTAAGACACTCTTGCTTCCACAAGTTAAAGGATATTTACTATGACTGTATCTTACAACACCAATTAGTTAATACTTGTAAAGTTCTTTGAGAGGGAAGACTACTCACTGTATGAATTTAAAGGGTGATTATCTTTTTGTTATTTATAAAAAACATCACTAAGTACAATTATCATTGTTTTAAAAATATTTTATTTGAATTCAACAGGATGTGTTTATTATCTGCTGAGTTAGTGAGGCTTCTGAGAGCTATAATTAGACTTGAATAACTGAAGGAGGGTAGGATAGACCAGAGTCTTGGCTAAGGGCCATGGGTTGAGAAAAGGAACATGCAGAAGATGGACTGGATTGGTGACATTGCCTTCTTTCTGTCACTGGCTGTAAATGGCAAGAATATGGCATGGCAAAGAAAAAAGAATTTTCCTCATAAATCAGGTAATTCTATAACTTTGTCAGAGGTACAGCGCTTGCTTGGCCTTAAGTATCATAAGCACAGTGTAGAGGGATTTCTGGCTTTGGCTTCACACAGCTCTGGTTGGCATCTTGACTGTTTCTTAGGAGCTACGTGTACTTGGGTGAATCACCTAAATTCATCGGATGTCAGTTTCTTAATCCATGAAATGAGAGAATAGTGTGTTGTAATGTGATATCAGTACTAGAAATAATGTGTGGCAAGTACTAATTACTGGGCCGAATTCATTATGGGTGCTCAGCAAATTGTACAGATAATCATGATCATTTGCATTAATAGTAACATGAGAAAAAGATCAGGAAAGTAAGCACAATCAGCAGTGATCATTATTTGGAGTCAAGCCTTGTATAGTAATGGCTTAATCAGGTAAAACTGTTGATTCTAACAGATGAATTGGTTACTTTTCTAAGAAAACCACTATTTGTATTTTTTTTTTTTTTTTTTTTGAGACAGAATCTTGCTCTGACATCCAGGCTTGAGTGCAATGGTGTGATCTCGGCTTACTGCAACCTCTGCCTTCTGGGTTCAAGTGATTCTCCTGCCTCAGCCTCCTGAGTAGCTGGGATTACAGGCGCCCACAACCATGCCTGGGTAATTTTTGTATTTTTAGTAGAGACAGGGCTTCACTATGTTGGCCAGGCTGGTCTCGAACTCCTGACCTCAAGTGATTTGCCTGCCTTGGCCTCCTAAAGTGCTGGGATTACAAGCATGAGGCACCGTGCCCGGCCCACTATTTGTATTTAAAGGAGGTCTCCTGTAAGCATTATAACTTAACCTAAAGAATGGCTTTGGCAGGAATTTCAAGCACAGACAGACTTGATATTCCTCCCAAAGCCGTTCTTTAGGTTAAGTTGGTAAAAAAGAGATGGTTAAAAAGAGGCTGGTGAAAAAGAGATTTAGGGTGCAAAACTAACTTTTGACTTTTAGATCACATTATGTGGCGGACAGTTTACATTATAATCAAGACACTGGCATTTTACATTATTCAGATTTTAAGAGTTTGGTGTTTGATGTAGAGATTTATGCAGTGTTATAGGAAAGGGCATGATGTATTTATAGTGCATTTATAAGTCAGTTGTCATTACATTAAGATAAAGTACAACAATATTAGTCCTTTGTGTCATGATGTGTGTAACAGCCCTTTCTGTCTTCATTAGGATGCCCATAGTTTTCTGACTTATACTATGACTGTTCCACAAATAATGAAAAATATATTAATATGAATATTTTATGTACAATTTAATTTCTCTGCTGATCATATGTTTAAAAAAATACTAAAATAATGCATATTTATTCTTAAAAAGCCCAACATTTCAGAAGTATATAGACTAAAAATGGAATATCCTTTACCCAAAAGAAATTTGATATGGTTTGGCTGTGCCCCCACCCAAATCTCAACTTGAATTGTATCTGCCAGAATTCCCACATGTTGCGGGAGGGACCCAGTGAGAGGTAATTGAATCATGGCAGCTGGTCTTTCCTGTGCTATTCTCATGACAGCAAATAAGTCTCACGAGATCTGATGGGTTTTTCAGGTGTTTCCGCTTTTGCTTCCTCCTCATTGTCTCTTGCCACCGTCATGTAAGAAGTGCCTTTCACCCTCCTGCCATGATTCTGAGGCCTCCCAGCCATGTGGAACTGTAAGTCCAATTAAACCTCTTTTTCTTCCCAGTCTCAGGTACGTCTTTATCAGTAGCATGAAAACGGACTAATACAAAATTCATACCATTTTAACTTTGCAAATTTTATGAAAAAATTAAATCAACATTTCACTTTTCCATGACCTATGAAAAAAGGTCATAGGTCATGGAAAGGGGTCATGGATGAGGGGTCTGATGGAGTTCTGATGATGGTTTGCAAACTCTAAGCTTCTGAAACACTGTCATCTCTGTTATCCATGGATTCTTTCAGGATGACCTTTCAGCTTAGGGAGTCCAGACAAGACTATAAGCTTCTGGCCTAGGAATGTCTATGCAGGTGTCAGGGATTTGTCACACATGAATGCATGGCAGAGGAATTAAAAATTTCCTTTTACAAATAACCAACCTCCCAGCCAATTAATACAAATACACTCCTGCCTGTTGCCAAGTTATAATTCATTGTATTGTTGTGAAAAGAACATTGGGAGAGGTTTATGGTTTCAATGCTCTTTAAAGTCAAAAGCATGACATGAAAAATGGAGGCTTTAAAAGTGGAGTTTCTCTCTGAGGATCCAATTCTAGACTTCTCAATGTGGAAAAGTAGTAAGACTTATAGGAAATATTGCTGATCATTGCTGAAGGCTTTGACTGAAATTATTTCTGAAAAGTCTTTATAAAATACTTATTGGAGTTTCTGGATCCTAGCCAGCAGGAGCTTACAATTTATGACTTCGTGGATGGCAACAGATATTAAGGACACGCATGCAGCTGAGAAAGTATTGAATGAGTTTTACTGATGTGCCATTGTAAGAGTAAGTGTGTGCTGGAGGGTGAAATGACTATGATAATTAGAAACTTTAAAAATTATTTTATTTGTTATTAATACCTTCTTTATTCAAAGAAAGGAATAGGTCAGCTTTTAGGGATGTGCTGCAGTTATCTATTGCAGAGTAACAAACCATTCTGAAAGGTAGTAGCTTGATAATAACAACTGTCTATGGGCTGAGCTCAGGTGGGTGATTCTTCTGTTGGCCTTGTCTGACTTATTCATGTGGCTGCACTTATCTGGAGGTTTTATAGGGCTGGGGATCCAAAATGGCTTTATCCACGTTTGGCACCTCAGCTAAGTCTGAAACAACTGGAGGCTGGACAGAAATCTTTCTCTCTCTCCTGCTACAGGTCTTTGCAGCAGAGTAATGGAATATCTTTACTTTATGTATTGGCTAAGGCTCCAAAGAGGCTGAAAGCAGAAGCTTCCATGCCTATGAAGGCCTAGGCCAGAGCTGGCAAGGTGTCACTTTCACTACCTTCTATTGATTAATAAATTCATAAGGCTGGCTTGATTCCATGTTGGAGAGAAAATAGACTAACTTTCTGATGGGAGGAAGAGCAAAGAATTTGAGTCATCTTTAATTCACTGAAGGACATAGAATAGACAAGAAAATGTAATAATAACCTCTAAAAATTGCCAATAAATTTTTGATTGAAGGTCAACTAGCAGATGTGACATGTTTACACCCAGTAGCAACAACACAAATTGTCTAATTTCAAGGACCCCAAAAGGTCAACTTACCAATTAGCTTAGCCCAAGGTTTACTTTTTTTTTTTTCTGGTTGGAGTTACTCATATAATTTTACAATGTTAGCGTTGGGAGACAATTTGAAGGTTACCTAGTCCAGTCAAATGTTTTTTGATGAAAATAAGCATTTAAACAAGATTACAGACATATTTTTCTAGGTGAGAGGTGTAGCGCACGGGCTAACTAATTTGTTTATATGATTAATTCATTGTGACTTTGGTTGAGGACAGAATCTAGGGAAATGGAACATAGGACAAGTATATTTTACATGGAAGGGAAAGGTAGGAAAATATGCAAGGTATGCAGTGTGTTCACAGCCTAGGAAGGTCCTAGGGATGGAGATGTGCACTGCAGTCAAAGAAAAATCAAAGTGCCTAGATCTGAGGAAGGGGGGATGCCTGAGGGAAGAATTTCAAAAGTGATACCCTACAGGCTTCTTCCCATTAGTGAGAGAGAAGACTTCTTGGAAAAACTGTTTCAACAGTATTGGAAATGAGAAGTAGATTTCTCATGAACTGCCCAGTTAGTTTGCAGGAATGCTTAACTTTTCCTCTAGAGATTAGCTTTTTCATATCTTTGTATAAGCTCAAAGTTTGTCAAAATATATATAGTTGGCTGATTTTCACCTTTGTCTTTCTGTAGTTCCTCTTCCCTGTCTTCCTAGAAGAGGGTGTTTATTGACTGATCTGTGATGGTGTTGCTCACTGGCTTCCTCTGTTGTTTTCAGAATGTACGTTTTTGGTGTGGATTAGCATTCAGGTGTGTGTTTATAATAATAGAGCTCTTTGAAGCCCAGTGTGCTGGACTTTGGCTCCCTGGCTGGTTGAAACATATTTCCCACTTCATTTTGCAGTTGTTATTTTTGCAAGCTAGGTTTAACAGCTTTGGTCTTTTCATTTTCTGAAAATTATGGGAATGCTTTGAGGTGCCAACATGTCTCAACATGTTTTAATGGAAGAGGAGCTGAGGTCATTGTGAAGCCAATAAATTTCAGCTGGAGAAGGAAAACTGTAAAAGGGAAAGTGACAGGTATGCCATTTCACCCTTTTTCCCTAACTGGCTGGTGGCATTGCTGTTACTTCTTCCCATGGTTTTTGGCCCACAGTTTCCTTGTTGACCAGCCCAATGTCCATAAGAGATACTGTTTCCATCTGCAGTTTCTGAATGGGATCTAACTCCTATTTGTAAAATATGCTACGTTCTTTTTGGGCCTGAGTCATTTTTTTTTTCTCTTATAAATAGATTGACACTGCAATTAAGAGAGACTTCACTTAATAAGAGAGACTTTGGGAATATAGGGAGTATTTAACACCTGTGATTCAATGAAACATGTATTTTTCTTAGATCTGTAATAATCCTAAATGATCCTGGACTATTTAAAAAAGTCGTAGTATTTTGGTGTAAAAAAAGCAGGTTCTACCCTATTTCTCAATGTAAAAGATTTATGGGTCTTAGGGCTAGTTCATAACTCTAGGTTCTGCTTCAGTGGGTGTACTTGTTACTGAATTAGCTAAGGTATTAACTGTTTGATGGTTTGAAAAGACAAATTTCCTGGTCTCACATGTTACATTTGCAAAGACTCTAGATTTCTATTTCAATAAAGCTTAAATGGAAACACCTCTGCTTTCAATGGTAGGCAATTTATTTGTGGGACTCTTGAGTGACCTTCCCAGAAAGGCTGGCTGCTGTGGATGTGTGCCTCTGCTCAGGTATCATTTTTCTTTTGAAACATCATTAAAGCACAACAGGGGTAAATCAATACCTATTGACTTGCAGTTGTGGTTTCTCATTTGTACCACTGATCTGATGAGATGGCTTTTTAACCCATTTAGCACTATCAGAAAGGACACCTCTGGCCAGAAATGTTCCTGGCTGTTTGTGGTATCTGTAAATTGATTTTTTTTTTTTCCTCATTCACCCTCTCTTTTCCTATCTGGCCCCCAGAGGACAGATTTTCTCAGACATGTTCTAATCTGATCAATACCAGAAAATCTAGGCGGTCATCAGAAAAAGCATCATCTTAAGGTTCTGAGCCTGAGAGACATGTCAGTAACTCTAAAACACTGTAGCTGAATGGCCTGAACACATCGAGCAAGGTGAGCCTTTCAGATTCCCTTGGAACCTGAGCTAGCACGTGCCTGCAATGGGTGATTTTGCTGCCTGCTTCACTGACATAGACCTAAGTAGGCTAGGCAGGGAGAGGAGAGAACAGCTGTTGAAAATTCGGAGACCTCCCCACACTTTTTGCTTTGGGAAACTGAGAGAAAGGTTAACTTCTCCCATCCCCAGCTTGGCTTCCAGACCTGGAGTCCCTGCCCCTGGTTACCTTGTTAATGGAGATTGAACTTCAGTGACAGCTGTAGAGACTGGAGGAACAGGCCAGGACAAGAGGCATGAGTTGTCAACCCACTTTGCTTCAACTAGACCTGGTTCAGATGTGCTGGGGAAGGAAAGACAGCAATTTTGCCTGGAGGTATTCCTGGGACTCCCTGCAGGTTGAGGGCAGAAGAGGAACAATTAGCTCTTGACCTAGAATAGCTTGATAGGTTACTGCTGGTGGTTTGCAGAGGTGTGGGGGTGATGAGGAGATATGTAATCAATCATGTAATCAGAGGGCTTAAACAAAACGAAACAAAACAAAAAAAAGAAGAGAGGAGGGGGAGGTGAGGTAAGAAAGAGAAATAAATTTGGGTGTAGAGATTTTTTAAGAGAGTAAAAGTGGAAAAAAGGATTAGGAGACTAAACAAAGAGCCCTAAGAAGCTTATCTCTTGATGGCTAATGGACCCAATGTTTGTGTCCCCCCAAATTCATATGTTGAAGCCCTAGTCCCCAATGTGATAGTATTTGGAGGTGGAGCTTTGAAAGGTAATCAGGTTCAGATGAAGCCATGAGGGCAGATCCACCAGGTGAGGACATAATCAGGAAGAGGGGGCCCTCACCATAACCTGACCATGCTGCCACTATTCTTGGACTTCCAGCTTCCAGAACCAGGAGGAATACGTTTGTTGTTTAAGCTACTCAGCCTCTGGTAGTTTGCTATAGCAGCTCAAACTGACTAAGACACTATCAATCTGTCTTCCATAGTAAAATGTCATCTGCATATATAGCTATCTTGTCTTCTCTCAAAGTATGAGGAACACATGCAGGTTTCTGGCATGCAGAATTGATCTTTGTTCGTATTTTCATTGTAATTGAGATTACTTGAGGAAATTGGGTAACAAGAAGTGTACTTAGAGAAAGTGGAATGAGAAATGAGAGAAAGCAGTTTGATTAGGCTTTTTGGTTAGATACAGTATTTGAGGCTAGTTTTTGGAGGTGAGTTATGTCTTTTGGGCATGGCTTTTTCTATTGAGATTTAGTCTACCAATGATTTGCTGTATTTTGACTTGTGTTTAGGTTTAAGTATGGTGTTAGGTGGTGAATTGTAATTGGGAAGAATTCTAACAGGTTGGAAAATTTATGTGTGTGTGAGGAGAATTTTCTTTCTTTCTCCTCTGGAATATATTTTAAAAATAAACTCCTCAAGAGAATTGGCTGTACTGCTGTCTCAGTCTGCTTGCTTCCCAGTCTCTCTTGAACCCACTCCAGTTAGACTGCTCTGCCCTCCACATTGCTGAAATGCTTCTTATCGAGGTCTCTGTTGTGCTCCATGTGGATAAATGTCACGATCCGTTAGTTCTCATTTCCCCTGACCTCTTCAAAGTATTCCACATCAATTCACTGCCTTCTTGAAACACTTTCCTCACCAGGCTCCTGGACAACCCCCATTTCTGATTTTCCATCTCTCCTGTTCTGAGCCTCTTCAGTCTCAGTACTGGACCTCCCTTTCTTCTCATGACTTCTGCCCAGAGCACTCCAGGGCTTGTTCTCATAGCTCTGCTCCCTTTCTTCTCTCTCCCTCAGAAGACCTCGTGCACTTCCGTAACTTTAGATACCCTCTCTCTAGTTCCAGTGCTGACTATTCCCCAGAATTCCAGACTGAAACTCAGCTGTCTAAGCATCTCCACTTAGAAATTTAGTAGACTTCCACATTTAATATTTCCAACACACTCCTGATTCCACATTGCTCTTCCCCTAAAAAGAAACTTGTTCTTTCCTTGTACAAGAAAGAACTCAGAAGGTGATACCACTGTCTACCCAGCTGGTTATGCAAAACACTGTGGGGACATTCCTGATCCTTTCTTTATCTCATATCCTCTTATTTACTCCATCAGCAAATCCTGCTGACTTCACCTTCACTGACTGCTCTTCACCATCTCCATCATCACTGACTGAGTCCTCACCACTACCCCTGTCCTGGACCACTGCAGCGGTTTCATGACTTGTCTCCCTGCTTCCACTCTTGTGACCCTGGTAGCACATTCTCTGCTCAGCATTCAGAAATGAAACTTTAAAAATGTAAGTCAGATTGTTTCCTGCCATTGCTTCTCCTTACAACTAGAATAAAAGCAAAGTCCTTCTCAAGCCCTACAGGGCCCTATATGAACAGGTCCTCGGCTAGCACCCAAACTCATCCCCTACCAGCCTCCCTGCGGCCCTACATGGCCTTAACTGTTCCTGCAATAATTGAGGCAATTTCCCACCTCACAGCTTTGTCCTTGCTCTTTTCTCCTCTGCAATGCTTCTACCCTGGATATGACTGAGTTCTCCTTTACATCCTACTCTCCATCAAATGAACCCTTCTCAGAGAGGCTTCTCGGATGACTCTCTTTTTCCTATTGCCATGTGCTGCATTATTTTTCTTCATATCAATGGTCATGATAGGATGATAACTGCAATATTAGAGTGTAAACTCCATGCAGACAGATACCTTGCTGTTTTCTGCTTTATCCTCAGAATCCAGAATGGAGCCCAGCAGATAATTCATGCTGATTTATGGATGGCAAATGTGGCTCATATCATCATGTGACATTCAAATAGATCTTGGGATGGTGGATGTGTGGCAGTACACTCATATTCATCATTTATTCAACATGTTGTTTTTGACTAGTCCTATTTATACGGAATTAAGTAGGCTGTTCTGTCCCAGTAGATTGCAAACTTCTAGAAAAAAGGCACTAATATCTGATAATGTTTCAACTCAGCAAGTTTGTGACAATGACTCCCAACATCATCTTGAAGATCATATTTTTTACATTTTAGAGGTAAAAAACTGATAGCCTGTGGCCTATATCCCCTTTAAGTGTGTTTGGTTTAACTTATACAGTCCTGGCCTGCATGATGTTTTATTTTACTTTATATTATTCTTTTGAGACAGGGTCCCATTCTCTCACCCAGGCTGGATTAGTGTGGCATGATCTCAGCTCACTGCAACCTCTTCCTCCTGAGCTCAAGTGATCCTCCCACCTCAACCTCCTGAATAAGCTGGAACTATAGGAATGCACCATCATGCCCAACTAATTTTTGGTAGAGACGGGGTTTTGCCATGTTTCCCAGGCTGGTCTCGAACTCCTGGGATGAATCAATCCGCCCACCTTGGCCTCCCAAAGTGCTGGGATTACAGGGGTGAGCCACTGCATCTGGCCCTTGAATGATGTTTAAATTTGAATTAGTTGTCAGCATTTAAAAATTTGAGTGATTTTATACGATAATCTAAATTTCTGGCTAAAAAAAGTAAATAACTTGACAATACTGGTTTGCAGTCCTTCAAAAACTAGCTGGAGATGAGTTACTGTTCCTATTTCATTTGGGGCCTACACTCTCCCTTTTATGCAATTCTTCACTGTTCCTTATTGAGATCTGTAAAACGGGGGCTGCACTAATTGCCAACTTATGGCTTGCACTTGGCCTACTTCACTCATCTCTATATTTGCCTGGTCTCTATGGACATTTGAGTTTGTGACCCCTATTCTCATCAAATGTGAGATTTTTCTCTTTTACTGTAGCTACTAAGACTTGAAATTTGTCCATTACCTCTTTCAGGTCACTAAGAGAACCATATAGTTATCATCTTGGCAATTAATGTTGGAGAAATGCTGCAGGACAGTTGTTTAATTTTGGAAAATGTTCTACTCTTCTCCTTGTGTCGTCCTTTATATAAAATGGCTTTCCCCAATTGTTTGATTCTACAGGGAAATCTACTAATAAAATGGAAAGAGTATAGGCATTGGGATCAGACAGAAGAGGTGAAATATTGGATATAGCACTTGCTAGCTGTGTAACATTGGACAAGTTATTAACTTCTGTGAATCACAGTTTACTCATCTGTAAAATGGGAATACTAAGTGCTAATCTCACAGTGTGCCTTTTCTTAATCAGTATATCTGGTTATCTAGTTATTATCATTTACACTTTGGTTTGAATAATGGTACAACTCTTCCAGGGTTCATTTGCATTTTAAAAGAGGAGCTTGCTAACTAAAGCGAATCTCTCAGTGGTAAGATAAAATAATGCTAATTGACAAGTTAATGGGTGCAGCACACCAGCATGGCACATGTATACATATGTAACTAACCTGCACATTGTGCACATGTACCCGAAAACTTAAAGTATAATAATTATTAAAAAAAAAAAAAAGTGAAGCTTAAAAAAAAAAAAGTGAGACATTTTAAAATGGAGGCTTTCTAAGGACCATTGCCATCTTTTTGCCAGCAGGACAGGGGTTAATAACTTGATGTGAACCTCCTTCATTATGGATTTATGATGTAAGCCAGGACAAAATTTAAGAAGCTAATGATTTTTTTTTTTTTAAGCATTCACTTTAGGCTGGGCATGGTCCCTCATGCCTGTAATCCCAGCATTTTGGGAGGCCGAGGTGAGCGGATCACTTGAGGTCAGGAGTTCGAGACCAGCCTGGCCAAAATGGTGAAACCCCATCTCTACTAAAAATACAAAAATTAGCCGGGCATGGTAGCATGCACCTGTAGTCCCAGTAACTTGGGAGGCTGAGGCACCAGAATTGCTTGAACCTGGGAAGTGGAGGTTTTAGTGAGCCGAGATCATGCTCCAGCCTGGGTGACAGAGCAAGACTCTGTCTGGGGGGGAAAAAAAAAAGCATTCCCTTTATATGAACAGATAATTCCTCAGTTATACAGACTGAAAAAATTAAGATTCATATTTGATTCTTTGTACTCTTTCATTGTCCTATTTTATTAAGCATCAAATCTTAGTAACCATATTTTTCTCTGCAATGTCTCTTATGCTCATCCCTTCCTCTCCATTCCAATGCTTTGATTCCAGTTTAATTCCTCACTTTCTCCCACCTGGGCTATTGTGGCACCACACCTAGTCTCCTTGCCTCTGGCTTTCCTTCCATAACACATCCTACACGTTGTTACCAAGTTAACTGCTCCAAAACACAGTTCTGATCACACTACTCCCATACTCAGAGAACTTACTGCTTGCCAGCTGGGTTAGATCCAAATATTCCATAGTATTACTCAAAGCTCTCTGTGCTTTGACCCTAGCCTACTTTCCTAGTCTTTCTCTGCACCTCTTAATCTAGCTAAACTGGGTCATTCTCTCAACACCTCCCAGGCTTTCCTCTTCCTCTACCTGTGCTCCTGCTCATCTCTCTGGCTGACATACATTACCTTCCCCTCCATCGACATGAAGACATTCAGCCATTCCATTTTATTTTGTTGTGCTTCAAATCTTTTCCAACCAACTGCTCCCTATTCAAGCAATGGGGTCCCTCAGTTTGTCCTTTGATTCATTATGAGCACTTGGTGGCTCATGGATCACTGAGAACAGCTTTGTGCCTGAGAAAAGCACAGTGATTGGGAAACTGTAAGACTTGCTTTTTAGTTTTGACTGCCATTTATTACCTGTGTCTGGCAAATCTGTTACCCTCAATTTTTCCTCACATAAAATACAGCCACTGATGTTTGTTCTGTTTCCTCAAGATTTGCTAAGGAAGATAGAAAATACTAATAATTTTGTATACTGTAAAATAAGCAACAAATGTTAATTATTTTAATAGAGGGTTTTTTTTGGTGAGTTCACTCAATGTATGACTAATGGATATTTATTTATTTTTCATTTTTTGAGACGGAGTCTTGCTCTATTGCCCAGACTGGAGTGCAGTGGTGCGATCTTGGCTCACTGCAACCTCTGCCTCCCAGGTTCAAGCAATTCTCCCTACTTCAGCCTCCTGAATAGCTGGGATTATAGGCACCCACCACCACACCCAGCTAGTTTTTGTATTTTTTAGTAGAGATGGGGTTTTGCCATGTTGGCCAGGCTGGTCTTGAACTCCTGACTTCAGGTGATCTGCCCGCCTTAGCCTCCCAAAGTGCTGGGATTACAGGCATGAGCTACCATGCCCGGCGAACTAATCGATATTTCTAGTAGGGGGTGGCAGATATGTTTTTAAGGTGTTAGTAGGAAGTATTCTGGGTGTTTTTAAAGTCCCTTTAATTGCAGCGATGGTGCATGTTTTGTTTCAAGTTAACTAAAACTAATTTATAATTGTGCAGAGCTCTGGGAGAAGGGATTCAGCTTTGTTTTAGCTTCGGCTGCATTACTCTGCTACATGCAGAAGGAGAGAAACATCCATGCAACCTCCCCTTAGTAGTTAGCATTAAGATTGTCAGAATAACTCATCAGTACATCATCTTCTCATATTCAGAGACAACAGTTGCCTAGAACCCATCAGGGGTATTAGACTCCTGGCAGTTCCAGTTGGAAGCTTTCAAAGTCTCAGCAAATATACACTGAACTTCCATGTGAATTAGAAAAACTTGTTCTTTCTAGGCAAATAAATTACAAGAAAGTGCCCCTCCAGATATACCAATTAGGAAAAGCTACAAGTTAAATTTATGCTGGTGGATCCAGCACCTCTTTGGCCCCCATGGGTGCCTTGTGTAGAGTGCATACTCACAACTGTTCAGGGTGACCTGGGGTACTCATCACAGGCCAACATTCTGCTGCAGGGCTTTTACCAAGAACCATAAAGGAAGAAAAGGGGATAAATTCTCCTGTGTCTCCAGTTGCTCTCTGACTGTTTCTGCTGGGATATAGTCTTGTGGAAGTGATATGCCTCCAAGACAACAGTTGCCTACTAAAAAATGCCAGGACAGTATTTACATTCTCCTGCATGGCACCTCACTCATTGTGTCAGTAGTAAGCATGACTGCAAGAATAACTAGTAGTTATTTATTATTATTATTATTTTTTGAGACAGAGTCTCCCTCTGTCACCCAGGCTGGAATGCAGTGGTGTGATCTCGGCTTACTGCAACTTCTGCCTCCTGGGTTCAAGCGATTCTTGTGCCTTAGCCTCCTGAGTAGCTGGGATTAGAGACGTGCACCACCACGCCCGGCTAATTTTTGTATTTTTCGTAGAGATGGTGTTTTGCCATGTTGACCAGGCTGGTCTCAAACTCCTAGCCTCATGTGATCCTCCCTACTCAGCCTCCCAAAGTGCTGGGATTACACGTGTGCACCACTGCGCCTGGCCAGTGGTTATATTTTGAACAGTATGATCCATTATAGATCTTCAAAAAACACATATTTTCCAAGTGTTTTACAAACAAGGAGATACCACATCAAAGTAGTATGTGTCAGCAATGGGCTTGGCACATACTAAATATTCAACAAATATCAGGTCTTTGTGAAAATAAAACTGCTTTCAGATAAATGTCTTATTTAGGGTTATAATTGTTAGTATTCAAGTAACACTCTTCTTGAAAAAATGACATTTTTATTATGTAAGAAAATTGAAATTGAAAATAAAATATGATATTATATAAAATGCATTATTCTGTTAATAATGATGCTTCCATACTGGGAATGGTATTTGTCATGATTTTGACATTAGCATAATAAACTTCTGTTTTTTTCACTGCTTGAGTTTTTATATGGAGGGTTGGGAAGTCATTAAATATTATTCTCTTATACTCTTATCTTGTATTCTTTTTCTTATATCTCATATTCTTCATCTTAAAAATAGTTTTAGGCCAGGCCTGGTGGCTCATGCCTGTAATCCCAGCACTCTGGGAGGCTGAGGTGGGTGGATCACCTGAGGTCAGGAGTTCAAGACCAGCCTGACCAACATGCTGAAAACCCGCCTCTACTAAAAACACAAAAATTAGCTGGGTGCAGTGGTGCACACCTGTAATCCTAGCTACTCTGGAGGCTGAGGCAGGAGAATCACTTGAACTCAGGAGGCGGAGGTTGCGGTGAGCCGAGATCAGGCCACTACACTCCAGCCTGGGCAACAGAGCAAGACTCCGTCTCAAAAAAAAAAAAATAGTTTTAATTTGGAGAAAGAACATTCTGCTGAATATGTAGTAAATGGGATCGAGATGAAAAGGAACACATTTAAGAAAAACTTGGCAAGAGAAAGACATAAAATGCATCCAAATAGAAAGAGAGGAAGTGAAACTATCTCTGTTTGCAGATGATATGATACTATACCAAGAAAGCCCCATAGTCTCTGCCCAAAGCCTTCTAGATCTGATAAACAACTTCAGTCGTTTCAGGATGTAAAATCAATGAATAAAAATCAGTAGCATTTCTACATAGCAACAATGTACATACTGACAGCCAAATCAAGAATGCGATCCTATTCACAATAGCCATAAAAAGAATATAATACCTAGGAATACAGCTAACCAGGGAGGTGAAAGGTCTCTACAAAGAGAATTACAAAGCACTGCTGAAAGAAATCAGAGACGATACAAACAAATGGAAAAATATTCTCTTCTCATGGATAGGAAGAATCAATTAAACCACTGATTTTGTTATTTACAAATTCAATGCTATTCCCATCAAATCAGCGACATTTTTTTCACATAATTAAAAAAATTTCTAAATTCATTTGGAACTAAAGAAGAGCCCAAATAGCCAAAGAAATCCTAAGCAAAAAGCACAAAGCTGGAGGCATCACACTGTCTGACTTCAAACTATGCTATAGAGGCCACAGTAACTAAAATAGCATGGTACTGGTAGAAAAATAGACACATAGACCAGTGGAACAATAAGTACCATTCTGAACATTGGCCCAGGCAAAGACTTCATGACAAAGACTCCAAAACAATTGCAACAAAAACAAAACTTGACAAATGGAACCTAATTGAACTAAAGAGCTTCTGCACAGCAAAATAATCTATCAACAGAGCAAACAGACAATCTACAGAATGGGAGAAGATATTTTCAAACTATACAGCTGACAAAGGTCTCATATCCAGAATCTGTAAGAAACTTAAGCAAATTAACAAGAGAAAAACAAACAGCCTCATTAAAAAGTGAGCAAAGGACGTAAACAGACACTTCTCAAAAGAAGACGTGCACACAGCCAACAAGCTTATGAAAAAATGCTCAATATCACCAATGATTAGGAAATGAAAATCAAAACCACAATGAGATACCATCTCACACTAGTCAGAATGGCCATTATGAAAAGTCAAAGGACTGGTGTGGTGGCTCATGCCTGTAATCCCAGCACTTCGGGAGGCTGAGGTGGGTGGATCACCTGAGGTCAGGGGTTCGAGACCAGCCTGGCTAACATGGTAAAACCCTGTCTCTACTAAAAGTACAAAAATTAGCCAAGCATGGTGGTGGGCACCTGTAATCCCAGCTACTTGGGAGGCTGAGGCAGGAGAATCACTTGAACCCAGGAGGCAACAAGAGCGAAACTCGATCTCAAAACAAACAAACAAACAAACAATTAAATAACAGATGCTGGTGAGATTGTAGAGAAAAGGGAAGGCATATACACTGCTGGAGGGAATGTAAATTAGTTCAGCCACTGTGGAAAGCAGTCTGGAGACTTCTCAAAGATCTTAAAATAGAACTACCATTCAACCCAGTAATCCCATTACTGAGTATATACTCAAAGGAATATAAATCATTCTACCATAAGGAAACATGCACAGGTATGTTTATTGCAGCACTCTTCACAATGGCAAAGATATAGAATCAACCTGGATGCCCATCAACAGGGGACTGTAAAGAAGATATGGTACATATACACCCTGGAATACTATGCAGCTATAAAAAATGAGAGCATGTCCTTTGTAGCAATATGGATGGAGCTGGAGGCAATTATCCTGAGTGAATTAATACAGGAACAGAAAAACCAAATACTGCATGTTCTCTTATAAGTGGGAGCTAAATATTGAGTGCACATGGACACAAAGAGGGGGAACAATAAACAATGGGGCTTATCTGAGGGTGGAGGTTTGAAGGAGGGTGAGGATTAAAAACCTGTCTATTGGGTATTATGCTGATTACCTGGGTGACGAAATTATCTGTACACAGCCCTCATGACATGCAATTTACCCATGTAACAAACCTGCACATGTACCCCTTGAATCTAAAATAAAAATTGGAAAGGAAAAAAAAAAAGAAAAACTTGTTCTTAATGTTTTCATGTAACAATTATCTCAGCAAATTCCAAAATACTTTATTTACTTTCGTGTAGTAATGCTTTTATTCAAAGCAGGAATTTTGTTGCTTACACTTCTGAATGGGTATACACAATGTCTTTTATTCCTTCTTGGTGATTTTTACAGCTGATTTTTTTCCCATTCAAATTAACTGGGTTCCAGCAAGAAATTCATAATTGTAACAAAAAGATCTTGAAATATTTTATTTAGTTTGGTAATTACTGTGTCATTTGCAACATAAAAATGATATATAATATTCTTTTCACTTAAAAAAACTGTGGAAAGTCAAAGAACTATCCAACTATACTTGGCTTTGGCTAGAGCATAAAATGTAAAAAAAAATCCTTAAGATAGTATTAAAAAACAATTTGATACAGATGTTTTAATGTGAGAAGCAAGATAACAGCAATAGTTTTCATCTAGAATAAACACAATTGGGTTGCCTACTATATGTATATAAATATATATGATTTAAAGTTTATTTTGTTTTTCTCCTTGATTTGTTTTGATTTTGTCTTCAAGTGCACAGAATGGAGAAAACTTAATGGATGTCTCATAATACAACCTCACCATTGTTTTATGTATGGCCTGCTTTTATCTACTCATCCATCATGATTAATATAATCATTCATAAACTCATCATCAAAAATAAAAGCTAAATTCTTTTTTTTGTTTTTTGTTTTTTTTTAGACAGAGTCTCATTCTGTCACCCAGGCTGGAGTGCAGTGGTGTGATCTTGGCTCACTGCAACTTCTGCCTTCCAGGTTTAAGCGGTTCTCTGCCTCAGCCTTCTGAGTAGCTGGAACTACAGGTGTGCGCCACCACGCCTGGCTAATTTTTTGTGTTTTCTTTTTAGCAGAGATGGGGGTTTCACCATGTTGGCCAGGCTGGTTTCAAACTCCTGACCTCAAGTGATCTGCCTGTCTCAGCCTCCAAAAGTGTTAGGATTACAGGTGTTAGCCACCACACCTGGCCAAAGACAGGAGCTAAATTCTCGATAATAACTTACATCAAGTTATATGGTTTCCTTCTTCTGTACCACCCCATTCCTAGCTTTCTCTTCCCTGGGGAACATCACCCTCTTCCCTTGCTTTCTCTTGCTTTTCTTTTAATATAATTTATTGCATCTGTATCTATTCCTAAATAAGATATCCTACTGTGTGTGTAATCTTTTGAGACTTATGTTTAACTTAATAACATACTGCTAAGATTCATCTATATTGTTGTGTATTGCTATTGTTAATTTATGAGATTTTCAAATAGGACTTTGTTGTATGAATATGTCATTTTTTTCCATCTTGTTGATGGGCATTTGGGTTATTTCTAGGTTTTGCTTTTGTGTACAGTGCTGCTACAGACATTCTTGAGCATGTTTCTTAGAGTACTGGCACAAGGATTTCTATTGGGTATACCCCTGGGAGTGAAAGAGGGCATGTGAATGTTTAACTCCTTGAGATGAGAAAAATTATTTTCCAAAGTGATTGAGCCAATTTAATCTACTTAAAATTATTTTCCAAAGTGATTGAGCCAATTTAATCTACTTCCAGCAAGACATAGAAGATTCTGTGGCTCCATATTCTTGAAAATGCCAATTATTGTCAGACTCAGTATTATTTTTTGCCAAATGAATGAGTTTAAAATGATATCACACTGATTAATTCTCTGATTAATAATAATGTTGAACAGCTCCTTACATGTTTATTGACTATATATATATTTTTTTGTGTGAAATGTCTCCTTAGGTCTTTTGCTTCTTTTTCTATTAGGTATTTTAATAGTTTTTCTTTTTGTAAAATAAGACTCATTCAATTTACAAATGTCAATAATTTTAGAAAAAGATCAGCAAAAAGCAAAAGACTCTGTTGTGAACCAACTTTCATCATGTTAGTCATGCAAAACTTTTAGGTTCTTTCTTTTTTGTCTTGATAACAATAGCCACAAAAGATTTTTGAAGTAGCAATGGTTAGCTTCTTCTCCACAACCTTGCTACCGGATTGAAATGAATACATGTCTCAGACTGAAGTCTGTTATATAGTCAAATACATATTCAACAAATATTCACTAGCTAGCAGGTATAAAACTATTCACAAATTTGATCTGCAGGCTCCATGAAATCTCAGTCATCTGCTCTTTCAGGTGTCAGAGTACAGGTTGGCTTATTTCTATGTCATCTAGTCAGTCTCATTTGATTGAAACAATGGTTGGATATAGAATGTATCAGAGATTAGTTTCCATTCCTAAGGAGACATGTTACTCAGTTCCCTTGTACACACAAGAGTGAACAGATCTTTAACAACTCTAGACAATCCACATTCCTTGAATACCTGTAATTGCACAAATAGGAGAGAATTTCTAGCATGCATCAAGCAAATAATTAGTCATTAGTATCACATAATTAATTGGACTAATTTGACATCTTATGCATCAGCAAAATGTCTATTGTCAATCAAGATACAGACAGCAGAAGGGCTTAACAGCAGCCACTCTGAAGAGAGGCCCTTTCTAGTATAATACTAGCTCACACCTCGGTACTGCATTCTTGAAAGAATGTTGCTGAGTATCTCTAGAATCAAAGCTTAAGTGAATCAGCACTTATATACTATTACAATAATGATGCTGAAGTAGTTTTTAGGAAAACAACAGTCACCGTGACAGATTCTCACAGTTCTACTTCTTTCCAGTAGACATAACTACCGTTAGTTTAATATATACTTCTCTAATAAATGTCTTATTTTTTGGCACAAAACAAATTCAGTTTAATGATTTATAAAACAAACACCTGTTTAAAAAACAAACCCTAGTATATAAAAAACAAGCACCAGTATAGATCAACATTAAAGCTGAGAAACAGGACATTGCTTATACCTTCCTGAATGACTCCACCTAATTTATCCCTTTTCCTTCCCCCTCTAGGTAAGTATCCTAACAAGGACAGTAAGATGTTCATGTTCTTGTTTTCCACTGTAGTTTTACACCTATTTATGTATTCTTAAACAATATAGTTTTAGTTTACTTTAAGTTTTAATGGTCTAAAAAGGAAGCATTTTTAAAAAGTGATTTGTGAGAGGAGTTTAAATGGGTTATTTTCTTCTATCCCATAAAGTAACCCTACAAGTTAGCTTAGCTGTATATGCCTTCATAAATCAGAAATGGTTCCATTTCTCAAGTTTGCAATGTCCCATTATGCTATCCATTACCCAAGGAAGGAACTCTGTATTTATTGGCTGTTAATAAGTGACTTTATTTTTATTTTTTATTTTTTCAACAAATCAATTAATGCAGATTATTAGCACTTTTATATAGGACTTCTCACCTCCCAATACAGAGGCTACTCAGAATGTGTTTGCCCACCCACTCAGCAAGCTCCCCAGTCTTTGACAATCATGTTGGGTCTCTAGATGTTGTTGTGTCGTCTTCTAAATCCAAGGCCTCTTATGCTAAGTTAGTGCTATTTTCTTGATGAATGTTGCTGGCAATTTAGTTTGTAGAAGGCAATTTTTGATTCCCAGTAGAGAGGAAGTACTTTTAGGTGAAAAAGGAGTGCCTGTCCTCAATGAGGGCCTCTGGTGCTCAGTACCAGGGGCCACCAAAGATGTGTGAGCTGGTTATTGTCTTGTGTCATGGGAACATGTTTTGTGCCAGCCCCACCTCGCCTGTTCTAATTCATCTGCAAAGAATAGAGTTAGAAACGGAGGCAGAAGTAAGGCTATAGCCTTCTTCTAATATAGCTCCATTTCTGTGTCAGTTTTTGACTTTTCAGTATGTAACTTTGCTTTCATTTATCCCAATGACCCTTACATTCTTTGCTTTCATTTATACCAATGACCCTTACATTCTTAAAACACCTGGAGGTGTTTTAAGATCCTTATAGTTAAGGGTTAAGAGCAAATTCTCATAGGCCTGAGGATAGGTTAACCTCACCCTCCTTCCACTCCAACACACATACCTTTTTCCTTTAGTCGGGACTGTGGACACAACAATAATTGGTTTCTACCCTAGCTGGACAGCCAAGGGATTGCAGAGATTGTGTTGGACTTGACTTCTCCATTAATAAGAATGCTTATTGAGTGCTTACTAAGTATCAAGGGGGTGTTAATTGCTTCACATACAACATCTTATCTAATTCTCGTGGTAACTCCGGAAGACAGATATTAAAATATCATCAGTGCATTTTACAGATGGGAAACTAACCCAGAGAGGTTAGGTAATTTCCCCAAAATTACATATTTAGTGGCGGACCCAGAATCTAGGTTTGCCTCAAAGATGTGTACTCTTAATAACCACAAAACTATATTTTCATGTTCCTTGAAGTGGCAGAAATACAGCTCTAAGAAGCTAGTTGTTCCTTTCGGTGGCTCAGAAAATGGGTAATGGTTCCAATGTGAAAATGTAGAAATGTCCTTTCTGGTTTGGAGTCCATTATGATGAACAAAGATGTAGTTGAGTCCTTTTCTCTCATTTTGGATAGTTCACCACATGTTTTGTTTAGGTACCATAGAACCCTTAGACCAATATTTTGGATTCATAGAGCAAATGCGTTGGCTATGTTAGTCGCTGGCTTGATGTAAGTCACTTACAAGTTCCTGGAATATCATCTAGTTTTATGTTGAAAATATGTACAAAATATCCCTCCCATGTGCTAAATATATTACTAAAACAACCCACCAGGCAAAACCCCCTCAACCCCTCACCCCTAATATTAGTAATTTCAAGTTGTGTCTCTATTCAAAACTCTCAAGGTCTAATGGTGTGAAGGAAAGAATGTGGATCAAATAGTCCTCAGTTTGAATCCCCGCTCTGCCTTTCACTGACTCTGTAATCTTGGGCAAGTTTCTTAATCTATCTGGGCCTCAGTTTTGTTTTCTATTAAATGGGAATATGTATTAACATTTTCTTTATAGGGTTGTTGTGAGAATTAAATGAGGTCTAGCATAATGTTTGACATGCTAAAGATTCTCCTCTAAGCCCTGGTAAGTGTTCAAAAGTGAACTACTCTTTTAAAAAAGTTATTGTGAATTTTGTTAATAGAATTATAGAATCTAAAGGTTGAAAATAACTTTGCAGATCACTGAATGCAGGTTTCCAAACATATCTGTGTATCAACATCAATTGAAGAGCTTTAAAGTATGCAAAATTCCAAACTCCAGTGGCTAGAGATACTGATTTAGTAGGTTTGGGTTGGGAAGCAGGAGGCCTGGTCTTTAAAAAGTTTCATTTATAGTGGTGAATACTTGTCGTTATGCATTTGTCAAACCCCATAGAATGTATAACACTAAGAGTGAAGCCTAATGTAAATTATAGACTTTGGGTGATAATGATGTGTCATGTAGATTCACCAGTTGTAACAAATGTACCACTCTGGTGTGGACACTGATGGCTGAGGGAGGCTCATATGTGTCTACAGGGGAGCAGGGAGTATATGAGAACTCTTCATACTTTTTTTCTCAGTTTTGCTGTGTACCTAAAACTGTTCTAAGAAATAGTCTATTAAAATTTCCGTTGAGAATTCAGATTAATATTTAAGTTTGGGATCTCTTTAATTCACCCTCCAGAACAGAAGCACCCACAGCTGCAGCACTCCTAGAATTATTGCTCCCTTCCTGTGCTGGTACTGGAAATTCACTACCCTCACAAAGTCAGTTCCATTGTTGGGCGGCACCAGGATTCAAAAGTTCTTCCTTATATAGAACTGACATCAGCCTTATTGTAACTTCCAATCATTGTGCACAAACGTCAGCCTTATTGTAACTTCCAATCATTGTGTGCAATTTCTCCCCCTGCAGCCATGTGGTATAAATCTAATTTGTTTCTCATATGGAGCCCATTCATGTATTTGAAGGCAGTGCTCATAGTCCCCCTGCCTCTTCCCCATCCCAAATCTTCTCCTTTGAAATCTAAAGATCACTTGAACCTTCAATGGTCCTTCCTCTGACATAATTTCCAGGCAATTCCCACTCCTGATTAATAGTTTTTCTTGGTATTTCATTTTTGACAATATTAACAATACAATCCATCTGGCACAGATAGCAACTGTATCAGAATGGAGACACTTGCTGTGCCTGGTATTAACCTTTTGGTCGCTAGGCTGGCCATACTGGTAGATACTTGCTGAGTATCAGGCTAGTCCACCTCTCTTAGAACACAATGCCAGTATTGAACATGATGCCCTAATGGTGGTATGAGGTACAGAGTTGAGTAGGCCTGTGTCAGCTTACAGATATCTGCATCACACAGTAGGCTCTCTCTGGTGATAAAACAAATATAGGAAATATTTTCAACTGAAGAGCTGTGAAATCATTTTTATTGTACCTTTTTATTGAAATTTGTTATTTGATTTTTGAACCTGAATGCAGGTTCACCTTTATTATTTTAAAATTTTTTTCCTTTTCAATCGACAAATGAAAATTATGTATTTATCATGTGCAATGTGTTTTGAAATATATATACATTGCAGAAGGGCTAAATTCAGATAATTAACATATGTATTAGCTCATATACCTATTTTTGTGGTGAGAACATGTAAAATCTACTGTTAGTAATTTTTAGAATACAAATTCATTGTTACTAACTGTAGTCACCATGTTCTACAATAGAGCTCTTCAACTTATTCCTCCTATCTAACTGAAATTTTATATCCTTTGACCAATTGCCATTCCCCCCTTCCCTATTCTACTCTTTACTTCTATGAGATCAACTCTTAGATTCCACATATAAGTGAGATAATGTGGTATTTGTCTTTCTGTGCCTGTCTTATTTTACTTAATGTCCTTCAGATTCATCCATGTTGTTGCAAATAGTCTTTTTTTCTTTTTGTAAAGACCAGATAGTATTCCATTGTGTATATATGCCACCTTTTCTTTATCCATTCATCCACTGATGAACACTTAGGTTGATTCCATATCTTGGCTACTGTGAATAGTGCTGCAATGAACATGAGAGTGCAAATATCTCTTTGACATACTGTTTTCACTTCCATTGGATATATACCCAGCAGTGGGATTGCTAGATCATATGGTAATTTTATTTTTAATTTTTTGAGTAATCTCCGTACTGTTTTCCATAATGGTTTTACTAATGAACATTTCTACCTACAGTGTTCAATGGTTCCCTTTTCTCCACATCCTTGCCAACACTTGTCATCTTTTGTCTTTTTGTCTTTTAGCCATTCTAACGTGTGTGAGGTGATTTCTCATTGTGGTTTTGATTTGTATTTCCCTGGTGATTAGTGATTTTGAAAATTTTTAAATATACATGTTGCCCATTTGTATGTCTTCTTTCAAGACATTTCTATTAATATCCTCTGTTCATTTTTAATGGGGTTAATTTGTTTTCCCACTATTGTTTGAATTCTTTATATATTTTGGATGTTAATGGCTTATCAGATGTTAACATTTGCAAATATTTTCTCCCATTGCATATGTTGGTTTTTACTCTGTTGGTTTCTTTGGCTGTGCAGAAGCTTTTCAGTTTGATAAGTCTTGTTTATTATTAATCATGAGATTTATGATTCATTTTTTTGCTGCCTATCTTGGACTCTTGGTTTGATTAGGTAGCAGGTGCTCCTATCTCATGACTTCAGGCAGTCCACAGTTGATGGCTTGTGATACTGTTACTAATAATAAAGTTAAAGGAGATGGGGTGAAGAGACCTATAGAAATATTCAATAGAGCTAATTAACTTATCTTTTTTTATGGTGAGAATCTTAAAAATCTACTTTAGCAATTTTGAAATGTAAAATAAATTATTACTAACTGTGGTCACGATGTAGTGCAGTAAGCCACTAAAACTTATTTCTCCAGTCTAACTAAAACTTTGTACCCTTTGATCAACATCTTCCCTTTCCCATCCCTCACCCTCCTGTCCAGCCTCTGGTAATCACCTTTCTACTCTGTTTCTATGAGATTGACTTTTAAAGATTCTTCATATAAGTGAGATACAGTATTTATCTATCTGGACCTGGCCTAATTCATTTAATATAATGTTCCGTCCATGTTGTTAAAAATGACAAAATTTTTTTGTATTCTAAGGGTATATATTATTCAGTTGATGGAAACTTAACGTTGATTCCATATGTGGCTATTTTCAATAGTACTGAAATGAACATGGGAGTGCAGATAGCTCTTTGTCATACTGATGACAATTTCTTTGGATATGTACCTAGTATGAAATTGCTGGGTCATATGGTGATTCTACTTTTAGTTTTTGTGAAACCTTCATGCTATTATCCAAAATGGCTATACTAATTTACATTCCCACCAACAGTGAGTAAGGATTCCATTTTCTCCCATCCTTACCAACACTTCTTATCATTCATTTATTGATAATAGCCATTCTGACAGGTGTGAGGTAATATCACACTGTGATTTCCATTTGCATTTCCCTGATGATTAGAGATGTTGAGCATTTAAAAAATGTATCTGTTGCCCATTTGTATTTCTTCTTTTGAGAAATGTCTATTCAGATCTTTTTGCCCATTTTAAGTGGGGTTATTTGCCTTCTTGCTGTTGAGTTGTTACGCAAAGGGATAAAATATTTGTACACTGAAAACTAAAGAACATTGATGAAAAAAGTTGAACAAGACCCAAATAAATAAAAAGTTATCCCAGGTTTATAGATTGGAAGAATTAATATTGTTAAAATGTTCATGCTACCCAAAGTGATCTACAGATACAGTGCAGTTTCCATGAAAATTCTATCATTATAAACAGAAATAAAAAACTAAATCCTAAAATTAACATAAAACTAGAAAATACCCTAAATGATAAAGCAATCTTGAGCAAAAAGAACAAAGCTAGAGGCATAACACTCTCTTATTTCAAAAGATAAAGCTATTGTAATCAAGGCAGCACGATACTGGCATAAAAACAGACAATGGAACAGGATGAACCAATGGAAAAGGATAGAAAGCCAAGAAATAATGCAAATATTTAAGATCAGTTGATTTTCAATAAAGGTGCCAGGAACACACAATTGGGAAAGAACAGTCTGCTCAATAAACGGCATTGAGAAAGCTGGATATCCACATACACAAGAATAAAATTGGACCCTTATCTTACACCAGATACAAAAATCAACTCAAAACTGATAAAACTTGAACATAAGACCTGAAACTGTAAAGCTACTAAAAGAAAACATAAGGGGCAAAACTCCATGACATTGATCTGGACAATGATTTATCAGATAGGACTCCAAAAAACACAGGCAACAAAAGCAAAAACAGACAAATGAGATTACATCAAACTAAAAAGCTTCTGCACAGCAAAGAAACAACTAACAAAATGAAGAGACAACCCATGGATTGGGGGAAAATATTTGCAAAACACATATCTATCTCATAAGGGGCTAATATTCAGAACATGTAAGCAAGTCAAAGGATCCTTTAAGTTTTCTTTCTATACTTTAAGTTATTTTCAGGATGGTGAAATTATTTAGTCTTAAAGCTATTTTTATCTTTCAGTTTCTGTCTCTGCTTTTATTGACTCATTCATTTTCTCTTTATTCTGGATTATGTCGAGGGTATGTGTGCCTCTGCACTATGCCTGGTCAGGATACAAATGTGAGAATTTACAACAATCCTTATCATATATTTGGGTCAGCAGCACCAACAAGTATCATGGCACAATACTGTCTTACTCCCTGATGTCACCACAAAGGCTATGGCCTCTGACAAAGCAATTTTACTTTTTACTTTAAAATTCATTATAGAAATATCATAAAGTGGCTTATGTAAACATTTTGAAAACAATGTCTATTTTTTATCTTATGCTGTTTCAGTTGTGTAACATTTGCAAATCTTTCCAAAGACAACTATATTCTAAATATGCCTTTTTTGAGCTTCATGTTTTAATTATAGTTTTTGGGTATTAAGTGATGAGATTTATATTCATCCTATTCAGGGTTTTATAAATTAGAATAGTGGTTCTCAAATGTAGTTTGGGCAGATATGGGATGGTGGTTGGTAGTGGTTTCAAAGGAATTGCAATTTCATATGCGTATCCAAACATTTTCTTTGGTGGAATAAAATATAATGACTTATATTCATAAATACACACATACAAAAATATGTAGATGCTATTGAGATTAATAAAATGAAAATTAATTAAAAAGAATTATCTAACTTATGAATGCTTCTTATCCTATTGTATTTTCTCAATCAATAATTACTAAATGCTTAGTTACCACCACCTGTGTTCTCAAATATTTTTGATGTTAAAAAAGATTTTCTTAGAAAGACTAGAAGCCACTAACTTAAATTATGTCTTTTAATAGGTTTTGTTATTTCTTCATGAAAATTCCAAATCTGATTTTTCTCTGCTGCTGGAACGTGCTTCCCATTTGCTTGAGCATTTTAGTTTCTGTCTTCTATACTTTTTTCAATAATGTTTTTCCTTAGGAGTTGTTATAAAAAGTCACAGAATATTTTTTGTTGTTATGCAGGGGTGAGATAGTAATGTGCTGTTCTGTTTCTACCACAGTTTGCTGATTATACCAAGTACTTTCTAGGTTGTTCTGGTCATAGCTACTTGCTGGTCCTATCTTTTAGGAAACTGAAGTTACGATTCTTTCTATGAATTGGCTTTTTGTAGTTTTTTGAAGCAAGAGATGACTTCCTGCAATGTTGCCTGGCCTAATTGCTTACACTTTCACTCCTCTCTGGATCTCCCCTTCTGCCCCAAAATAGAAACATTAAGCTATCATCACGTCTGCCCATTCCTTTCTTCGCCTCCTCCTCCTCTTCCTCCTCCTCCTCTTCCTCCTCCTTCTTCTTTTAAATCAACATCTCCCCCTATATTGGTTCTTTCCCCTATTAGCATCTTTCAGTTCTCCCCACTTCAAAGTAAAACCTTCTCACAACTCTAGTTACCCCTCTCCCTTTTCACTATTTATCGGCACTTCTTGAATTCCTGCTTACTTTATTTATTTTTTATTTTACTTTAAGTTCTGGGACACGTGTGAAGAATGTGCAGGTGTGTTACATAGGTATATATGTGCCATGGTGGTTTGCTGCACCCATTAACCTGCCATCTAGATTTTAAGCCCTGCGTGCATTAGGTATTTGTCCTAATGCTCTCCCTCTCCTTGCCCCCCACCCCCTGACAGGCCTCTGTGTGTGATGTTCCCCTCCCTGTGTTTACTTTCAACACTTTCTCACCTCCCATTCATTCCTTAGCGTGTGACCATCTGGCTTTTGCCTTTGTTATTTGTCAGAAGTGACTCGAGCGTAGGTAAAAATGGAATATACTAAAAATCTCACAGACACTTTTAGTTCTGATATTAGTTTGCTCTCTGTAGCATGTGAACTACTCACACTGCTTGGATGGGGCTGTGCTGTGCAGGCCTCCACGGCTTTGCGTAGGCTGTTTCCTCATCCTGGTGTGCTCATTTCCTTGTATATCACTGGCTAACTGCTATGTTTCCTTGATGATTCAGTTTAAATAAGTGTCACTAATTTGAGAAGCCATCCCCACGCTCCCTCTTAGCTTCAGGCTGTTAAGGGATCCTAGAGAACCCTGTATGTATGCTCTCATGTAACACATTCTGTTAAAAATGTTCAATGTTAATTTTGACTTTGAATAAACATTCTGTGTTCATTACATATAAATCAGAAAATTCTATGAACATTAAAAAAAAAGGCTCCAATAACCTTATAACCCAGAGAAAACCACTACTAGTATTTTGGATTTTATCCGTCCAATGCATGCACATACACACATGTTGATGTAGCCTGTTTTAAAAAAATCTTAATAATGTATCCCAAATATTGTTCCCTCATCTGCATCACCATTTTCAAGGCTTTGGTCTATTCACTTTCGATGCCTTCTAATTTATTTAAACCATTCCCTTTTCATGGATATTTACTTTGCTCCCTCTCTCTTGCTTTATTTAACAAACTACAATAAGTGTCTTGTACCACCATCTTTGTACCTTGTCCCATTACATCCTAATAATAAATTTTAAGCAGGGGATTTGTCTGCGCAAGAGATATTTACAGTCTTAGGACTTCTGACATATTTACCCATATTAACTTTTAGAAAAAATGTTACCTTAGTTTACGAGGGTGACTGACCACATACTGTTGTAATTGCTGGCTTGTTTGCTTACCCTTCTCCCTAAATTTTTGGTACTTGAGTGTCTTTTCATGGAGATTTCCCCAGAATGTCTGCTATACTAAAGGTACTCAGTAATTATTTTTTAAAGGAATCAATCTATATTTTTTGTGAGGAGTTTCTTTCTGTGTTTTTCAAAGAAGAGTATTCACGCTGGCTTTGAAAAAACTTTTCCAAAAATAAATAGATTAGGATACATCTATGAGTGGATCACATCGCAGCCATTGCAAATGTTCATGTAGAAGTATGACAGTTGTTTACAATATGGTGTTGCCCCAAAAGAATAGGCTATAAAACAATATGTATAGTATCATTCCATTTTATGCATAAATTATATGCATAAAATTATATGCTTATAAATTATACCCGTATGCATAAATTACATTTACAAAATGGAAATTGGGATGTACCATGTTTTATTATGTGTATTAAAGGAATTCCCAGTAATCTTTTATAACACATACACGAACAGTTTAAATTGTTATTTAAATTAGTATTAGATAACAGTTAAACTGTTATTTAAATTGGTTATAAAATTGATATTTTCCCCATCGTCTCTTCTTTTCTCTTCACTAAGAGATACAAGAAAGACAAGGGTTATAATTCTAGTTCAGCTAATATGATATAGAATTATTTGTCCAGTTTCCTTGCATAGGTTCTCTAACCATATAATAGGAGTAATAATGCCCATCTGTATCCTCTTGCAAAAGATGTCATGAAATAATAAAGATTACTTGGTGTTCTTGTGGAGAAAATTGGAGTAGAGATCCTGGGTGTTTTTATTTATTATTAATATCACCCCACACCTCCTGCCATGTTTTGAAATGACTCAGGATCTTAATGGTGTGACAAGGGAGTACTTGGGAGAAAGGGAAGGAATCTGATGAAATATAACTCAATATCATAGGTAAAATAGTTATTTTTTTATCACTTTGCAAGCCAACAGCATTTTATTCCTTATCATCCATCATGATGTAATGATACTCCTGTGTCTTCTGTACTTTCCTGTCTTCCTTTTGGGTAATTTTGGCTGTTTAAAATTTTAAAAAACAGTCTTCCTTTTGACTGTGTTAAGAGAGAAATTTTGCAAGGTTAAGTCTGTGTACTTTTGTTTACCACCCCTTTATCATCATTAAATCAAAAGGAAAAACTTCCTAAATATTTAAGGTAAAACTTATTTCTGTTTTTCATTTTGTCCATAATACATTTTTGCCTTTCCTTAAAAAAGCATCAGAATTGAAAAGATGGAAAATTCTATCATAATTATTAGATAAATCACTTTTCAGGCAGGATTCCTAATAATTGTTTCAGATTGCTGGCTTAAGGGAATATTTTCTATTTATTAAATGTTAAAGTGATAAATTATAATTTTTATTTTACTGTATACCTTTTAACTTTTAAGGAACAGTCTCATCCATAGCCACAGAAGGGATGAGATAATCCTATTATGCAATATAATGATAATAATAACTATTAATTATTGAGAGCTTACAGTGTTCCCCAAACTGTTCAATGTGCTTTACGTATGTTACCTTGTTTATTATTATTGTTATTGTTTCCTATCTGGTAGTATTATTTTATAATTTCATGGGTTTTCTAGCTTTCTCATATGGTCCACGCTTCCTGAAATTGGGATTCATTTATAGGTGCTCTGCCAAATACTGTATATGGTGACAAAGAGTGAAACAGCAGCAGAAGTTGAAGTGGAAGCTGACAGTGGCAGATCTAGCCTTGTGAGTAAGGTGACATATACTTTATTGCTCAAATCAGGATAGTTTCAACAATAAAGGGAGCTAACTGTGCAGTATGCTGGGACCAAGTGCATACACTGGGACTTCCTGGGCTGAACTATGACATGTGATCACTTTACTTAAAAAGGGGCAGAATAGGCAGCTGCAGGCACCATGGCTTGAGCATAGGAAGGTCTGCCCTGGAATACGACTATCTCCAATTATAAGTTCGTCCCTAGAGAGATTTATGGTCTAGGTCTCTTAACCCATATGTTAAAACCTTGTATTCATTGGTCTTTTTAGTTGCACGATACTTTGTAATCTCACCACCTTAAGGAAAAAGAGGAATTTTTGAGTCACTGGTAGAACCCAAGGAACATTGCCTTGCTTCAGGAACAGAGCCTTAGATGTTGTCACAGCCCTCTTTCTCCAGATTCTGTTCTCCTCTATGCTCCTGAGGATGCTGGCTCTTGCTGATTTGCATATTGCTGCCTCTGCTTCTCCAGTTCAAAGGCGGGAAATGGCTGCTGACAGTTCATGAATCTTACATTTAACAGTTACAGCAGCCAAAGGGAAATGGCCTCAATTCATGCTGCTTCATGTCCAGAAGTCCTCAAATTGATGAGTTTGGTTTAGTGTACATCCTACATTGCTCAGCTGTGACCAGGGGTAAACTTATGGAAGGACATGGTGGCTTCCTTGGTAATCATATCATTGAATTTGAGGGAAGGGGAAGTTCTGATATTTTGTATTGTGCCCAGAGGCAGAAGTATACTGTGGAGACAAAATAATAATAGATGTCCACTACATAGCCTCTCAGCTGTAGCTGAGAGTTGCCACAGCTAAAAAGAAGCTATGTGCTAAAGTTTTGATAGAGAATGTCCCATGGGCAGACTGGATAATTTCCGAGGTGATTTCCTACAATATGTTCTAAAGTGAATATTTTATTTCTCCATAACAGGTAGAATATGATTCTGAAAAAAAGGATTATAGGAGAGACTTGGTCTAGCAGAAGAGCATGGGATTATTTGGTTTGGCAGGATATGGGGATACACAAGTCAAACTCTATCCATGTCATTAACCAGCCATGGTAACTAGGATACTCCTATCTCTAAGCTCCCTTTTCTGATATTAAAGCAGCTATCTTTCCTTGAACTCTTAAATATCTCTCCCTCATGATACCTTAATAGACTTCTTTTTAAAAGGAGGAATAGTCTTCTTGGGTATGCTATGTGATCGCTTCTTCATTTTTGGATCAACTAAAAATAATTATTACAGTTGTCATTTATGGAACACTTATCAGTTGCTATCCATGACACATTATTCCATATAATCCTCAAATCAGCCTTTTCCCTGTTCCTTATTTCCCTGTTTCATTCTTTTCAGATGAGGAAACGATGAAGGTTAAAGTTTCGCTCAAAGTCCCATAGATAGTACACGTGAGAGCTGGAATTAGAACCCAGGTCAGAGTGAGTCCAATAAAGAAAGTCCTCTTTACATTCTGCCACATAGCGACAAGCAGAACATAATCTATGAGTTATGAGGGAAATTCAGAAATAGGAACTAAGTGAGACCTAAGTGGGTATTAATAACAGGAGGCAAAAATCATACAATAAAATTTAGAGATACCCTAATTTTAAACATTGGTTTGTAATTTTGTTCTATTCCTATTTGCTGAAAAATCAGTAATCTAGG
This sequence comes from Pan troglodytes, assembly GCF_028858775.2. Classification (NCBI taxonomy): domain Eukaryota; kingdom Metazoa; phylum Chordata; class Mammalia; order Primates; family Hominidae; genus Pan; species Pan troglodytes. The sequence continues at coordinate 72,234,583 of NC_072402.2, forward strand.
ACCTAGAATATTTGCTCTTCTGAAAGTTTTATTAGAACATTGAGCAAACAGGTACTAGTTGAAATTCAATTTACTCAACATTATGAAGCACCTGCTGTGTGCTGTGCCGGTATATGAAGCTAGGTAAGCAGTGTCAATTTTTATAAACACCTCCCAGGCATATAGAAGTGAAGGCTGTTATAGGAGGGAGGGGCCTTAGAAACTGCATGGCTTGTTGGTGGTCACTCTGTGTGCTGTAGAACCTTTGGGTTCTGCCAAGGTGGCCATTTTGGGTACAAGGAAGAAATGGAGGAAACCAAAGGGGAGACTGAATACCAGAATACTGTTTCTATCCTGCCCTCTTCAACCAGGATGGCTCCAAACTTTTATTTATTAGCCATGCCGAGGTGTCGTTATTTTACAGAGGAAGACACTCAGGGGCAGTGTGTGTCTGGGGTCGATGACATGGTGAGCTAAGTAGTCACAAAAATTGTATACTTTCATTTGCCATACTAACGAGACACACAGTATTTTTCATGCTCCTCCTACTCTTCTTAGGAGTGAGTTTAGATTTTATTGTATTTTGGAGATCCTCAGCCATATGAGTCACATTGTCCTCAGATGTCCCTGTTACAGATATAGACTAATGGCAAATATGGTGACTTTGGGACTATTAAAAAAATTGCGATCATCCAGGGTGATGTAAATTGCTTTCACCTTTATTGATTTTGTTGCCAGGTCTTAACAAACTCCTTTGGGTTTGTAATAACCTGAAGTTTTAACTTTACAGTAAAGAAATTTCATGGTTACACCCTTAGCAATGGGTTAAGAATTATCACGCTCTCTCAACTCTGTGTCCTTTCATCCAACATTCTGACAAAGAGGAAAAGATTCTGGGTTAGGGAAAATCACTCTATTAATTCTAGCTATTTATACTCTAATACTGTAATTTTGTAATCTTTCTTGGACACAAGATCTTTCTTGTATTTAAAGAAAAGATAAATTTCATTTTGTTTTTTTAGCATTCCAACTCATTCTGCTCTTGTCTGTTAAGATGATAGGAAGACATGGAGACTCAAGTAATTCCTAGCAAGTCAAAGACTAGAACTAGTTAGCCATTAATTATAAAAACTATTTTAGATTATTGACTGGAATGACTGAAATTTAATCTAGTTGAACTTTAGAGCCCAAAATATGGACTTTTCTGCCCTTGGACACAGGGACAGAGGCAGACTGGGACTTTAAGATTGGGAGGCCTCTGCTGATGTGGAGGAGAGAAGGGAAGCGACTAAATTCAATTAGGGACTAGTAGGAGCAAATCAAATCTGCAGCTGGAAGAGATCATCCAGCAGCTGCAGCTAGATCATCATAGTGACTGTAACCCAGACAAGAAAAACAGAACGTGGGAGGCCATCTGCTTGCAATTTCCTTATGCCAGTATTAAAACAATGTTAAGGCTTACTGACTTTTTTTTTTAATGAAGAGAAAAAAGTTTACCAAAGATGAATGATGAATTTTTTTTTGTAAAAACAAAAAAAGTAAAAATGACTTCCATTGATAAAAATCCCAATTTCTAGATATTTAGATCATTTCTTTTTGTAAAAAAAGTTTGCTATGAAAAACAATACTGTGACAAGAATTCCTTTTCCTTATTTCTTATTGGGCACATCCCAAATTTTCTCTTAAGAGAAAACCCTAGGATTTAAATTTCTAGAGTGAAGGGTGCATGTATAATTAAGGTTTTAAAATATGTAATCAACATATTTTACAAGCTGTTGCATTTTTCTATGAATTTCTTACCATTTGTTTGGAATTTACAGAAATAAAGGATACACAGTTGTTCCAGAGAATCGTGAAGTTAGATGGAACTCTCAGGGGCCAAATGGATAATTTCTACTGTGTTAGGTTTTCTGAACGTTGTCTCCTTGCCAGTTCCATAACCTCTTCTAACGTCAATACTCAGCCTTCGGTCTGCTGCTGTTTCTGGTTTGTTAATACCGGAGGCCACAGCTAAATGAACCACTGGGACAATCACATTCTCTCTTTTAAGAATTTAAACTAAGAAGCATTAAGTCTAAGACACTTAGAGTGTGATGCTAGACACACTTCCAGATATGGGAACTCTAATATCTTATAGAGTTGGGGCCAAGAAGGGTCATGTGGCAAACTATAGATAAGTGGAAGTAGAAAACCCTTCTATGGGGGAAGCTGTAAAGAAAGAAGCAGACACTGAAAATCAGGGACTATGTAGTCCTAGGGAAAATGTAAATGGTAAAGTCCCTGTGAGTCCCATCGCTAGATTCTGTAGTGTGTCCTATGGGACCTTCTTGTGCCTTCTGAAGATCTGTGTTGATCTCCATCCAAGACTCTTGACTCCAGGTTAAATTACAAAGCTTTTACTTCAGGAATATCAGTCATTTGTATGGTAGATCTTAGGAAACACAGGGGTCCATAGGCCTTCAAAAACAGAGAACCATATTTTCTGAAATATAAATTAGGTCATATCTGACAAAAGATTACTTTCCATTTTGGTGCATTTACATGAAACATTACCACACTAGAATCATTGCCCTCAGGCCTGCTCTTAACTGCTTGGACATATGGGCTTTCATTCCCCTCGAGTTTGCTTTGATTTATCTAGTATAATGGTTCTTCAACTTTAGAGCGCATTAGAATTACCTGGGGGCTTGTTACAACAGAGTGCTGGGCCCCATCCTAAGAGTTTCTGATTCAGTAGTTCTGGGATATGGTCAGACCATTTCTGTTTCCAACAAGTTCTCAGGTGATGCTGATACATCTAGCCTTGGGACCACACTTTGAGAACCACCGAACTAGTGAGTATGTGAGAATGTCTCTTAGAGAAGAAAATGATGTAATTTCTAATATTTTTACTATTCACTCTTGGGAAGACCTTCTTAGCATTAACTTTTTCCTGTATCCTCTTCTCCCTTCTGCTTCTCTGCATCCCCAGCCTCCACCCTTTGTAAATCTTTTCTCTCAGCTGCCACGTTCCACCATGGCACTTCCCACACAGCTTGGCAATTGTTGCCTGCCCAATTAACTGTTAGCATCCTGAAGGCAGGGACTTGTATGTTTTATCTGTGTATCCTCACTGACTAGCACCATACCTGGACATGGCAGGAATAAGATACAAATGTGCTGAGTGAAAGAAAGAATGAATGAAAATTCCTTTCTTTTCTTACTGATTCTTAAGGTCCCTGAAAAAGTCCATCTCTGGTGGACTTGATTCTTTCCGTTCTCCCTCGTAAAACTGGGATGCTGTTGCACATCTTTCTTGACCTATGTTCTTAGGATATAGGTAGCTCATCAGATGGATTACAGTAGGGTAAGGGAGAGGAGGTGTGTGCATGCACATGCAGATGTGCGTGCCTTGTTTTCCTTTCCTTATATTATCTCCTTGGTGTTCATCATGTGTTACAACAGCTGTGCAAGTAGGTGGAGATGTCAGGAATCTCTGGCACATCACATATCTCCTGAAGAATGTCCAGTTCATACAGAGTTTTATTTTACTCTGTGGCTTACAGCTCTTGGCTCCGCTTGAGTAGCAATGCATAACCCACAAAAGTAGATTGTCATTCATTTATGTAATTTCTCATGACTTAAAGGCCTCTTGATATAGCACAAATAAGCATTAGATTAGGAATTAGCAATCTAGGATTCTAGTCTTAGCTTAAGCTCTCATTAGCTGTGTGCCCTTAGCCAAGTCTCTTAATTTGATTGTACGAAGAAGGCTTTAATTCAAATGACTTATGTACTGTGCTCAAATCTTAACACTCTCAGCATCTGTGAAGCTAAGAGGAATATGTTCTCAAGAGCGTGACATGGTTTAGGTGTATGTTTGTTTTCATGCTAAGGTCTGACTCATGTCCTTCTAGGAGGTAGTGAGGTCATTTGCTGAAGACATTCAAAGGACTGCAAATAATGATGTGTAGCAGCAGCCTGTCCTGTGCCTTTGGATACTTTAGAAATAAATGAAAAAAGAAGATTTAAAGAGAAGGGGCCAGTCAGAAGAGATCTTTTGCATCTATTCCCATGAAGAAGGAAGGGAGCCCTTGTCCCTGTCTGAGTCCTTAAAAGAGACTTTTTTTTTTTTGAGTCAGAGGAACCAGACACATCAAAACATTCTCTTCTTTGAATATTTATTTGTGTGTTGTTCTATATCTTGTCCTATGGAACTTCCTGAGGAAAGTGATTGTATGGTTGACTCCTGAAGAAGACAACATGATCTTAGAAACATGCTCTCTAGAATCCAAAGAAAGTCCAGATTTAAAGTATCTGCATGGTCACTTGCTAACATCTTCCAAGTGTCCAGCTGTTATTATTACATTATGTTTGTGTTTGAATCTTGGGAAATATAGTTTACAACAATGTCACAATGGCAGAAGAGTTGATAAAAATGTTTTTTTCTACATATTTGACTTGTTAAAGAAAAACAATTTAGGGGAAGTGATGGGGAGGGTGGAGAAACATATTTTCATGGTGATGAAGCCCCAGCAAATTTCCAGAGGAAGACAAGCTGTCATGTTCTTGACCTTTTGAAATTCTCCATGAAGTTTAATTCTCCATCAGTTTCTAATTCATAAATATTAGTTCTGATAAAAAAATTGGAGTGGTATATCCTAAGTGCTTCATGTGAGCTGTTTTGAAGTCGATTCTTAAGCAAACTACTTGGTGCAGAGTGTAGTCTGAGATATTAACTAACTTTCATTTCCAGTTTTCTGATAGTCTTTACTTATAAATACCCAACAGAAACAAAAACCAAAATCCTCAACTCAGCTGGATTGAATGTTTGGCTGATTTATGCCTTGTTTGAATAATATTTCAATCTGGCACTCACTGGGATACTCAGGGAAACTTAACATTTTTTTTTTTTTTTTTGAGACAGGGTCTCACTCTGTCTCTGTCACCCAGGCTGGAACTCTTGGACTCCTGCTATAGCCTCCCAAGTAGCTTGGAAGCTGGGATTAACAAGCATGTGCTACCACACGTGGCTAATATTATATATATATACATTTTTTTTTAATGGAGACAGAGTCTCTCTATGTTTCCCAAGCTTGTTTTGAACTCCTGGGCTCAAGTCATCCTCCTGCCTCAGCACCTCAAAACATTGGAATTACAAGCGTGAGACACCATGCTCAGTCCTTAACATCTTTCAAGGGATATGATTCTTTGTGGCAGTAGAAAGGTGCTTTTGAATTCCTGGATCCTCTTTTAAACACTATCAAATTAGAATATACATTCAGAAAAGTAAAAATATCATCACTAAAAATCAATAAACTTTTAGCAACTGAACACATCTGTGTCACCAGCACTTAGATCAAGAAGAAGAACATTACCGGCACCACATAAGCCCCCTCACAATCTATTCTGGCTCCTCATTCCTCTCTCCACTGAGGGTAATCATGACATTGACTTCTAACAGCATAGAGTGCTTTGGTACTTTGGCTCATGTTTTGGTCATATAACTTACATCATACATTATGTACTCTTTTGTTTCTAGCTTCTTTCACTCAACATTATGTTAATGAGAGCCATCATATTGCACGTGGTTGCTGTTAACGTTCATTCTCATTTGTGTATAATGTGTAAATATACATTATTTATTTATCAATTTTACTCTTGATGGAATTTGGGTATTTCTGGCTATTAGAAATGGTGCTTCTATGAGCATGCTAGGACATGTCTAGGTGAATAGATGTATTTATCTGAGTCAAGTGTGCAGATAAAAGTGGAATTGTTGGGTCATAAAATATGTATAAGCTCGGTATCAGAAGATACTGCCAGCTTCTTCAAGTGGTTGTACTCATTTTACTGTCTCATCCATGAGTTCTTTTTATTGGTACACAAAAAGTGCAAAGGAGAAAGAATGCAGAACAAAGGGCTCTGACATTGAAGCCAGATTGGTACAAAGGGTTGAATCCTGATGAATGCATCTTTTATCCTCAACACTGATCTTTTCCTAGCTCTTTTTTAATGAAATCCTAAATTGCTATGTCTCTCTTGTTCAACTAAAGGTGACTTAGATTTTCCACTCTGAAATTCCCTTATAAGATCTGAGATGGTTTAAAGTAATTTTTTAAACTGTCTATATTAAAAAAGAATTTCAAAAATTTCTGTCTAAATGAGAATATTCTTCTCTGACTAGTGTCAAGAAAATGTTAAGTGAGTGAAACTCATTTTTTCTTAATGGTCTTTATTTAATTTGTTACCAGCTTTAACTAAAGCAAGAAAGACAAAGATGGGAAAATGTTGGAATAGTCCTTATTTTTAAAAAAGTATTTTTCAATGGGTAACAATTATAAAAACATATTGATGTACCTGCCTGAGAATATCCTGAGAAAATATAATGAATTTGAATACTTTCTCACTACAAGTAAATTGATTACAAGAAAAGACACCCATTCGATTTTCTTTGGACAGCTTTCTTTGAAAGACCTAAGCATTCCAAATTACCCAAATAAATATTTCTAAGTCCTTAGGAAATAAATATGATTGTTGTTAATGAGCAATTTACTGTTTGTTATAGCCTACATATTAATTTTAGGTAAAATATCATAATGTAGTCTTATGTGCTATATATGCTTCAGTCCCTTAGGTAGCTACAATTGCAGTATTTGATATTTCTTATTTGTCTTGAGGGATAATTTTATTATATCTAGGAGTCCTAGGGTATATATCCACAGCTTTATTTTTTCACCTGTTACTGTGGGCATGCCTGTAATTTATTTTGTACAAGTTTCTTACTTAAGAATACAATATGTAATTAAACATGTCTTCTTTGGAAAAATAAATCACATAGATTGCAGAAATGTATTATGAGTGAAAATGGTCTCTCTCTGAGTATGTGTTGTGTAATAGAACTCTGCAAACACACACATTCACACAAAAGTCAAGCCTTACTGTGTGAAGTAGGGAAAGGTTTTTAAGAAAAATTGTATGTTGATGGTTGCTTCCAAGATGGCCGAACAGGAACAGCTCCAGTCTGCAGCTCCCAGCGAGACTGACGCAGAAGATGGGTGATTTTTGCATTTCCAACTGAGGTACCTGGTTCATCTCATTGGGCTGGTTGGACAGTGGGTGCAGCCCATGGAGGGTGAGCAGAAGCAGGGTGGGGTGTTGCCTCACTTGGGGAGTGCAAGGGGTCAGGGGAGTTCCCTTTCCTAGCCAAGGGAAGCCATGACAGACTGTAACTGGAGAAACAGTACACTCCTGACCAAATACTGTGCTATTCCCATGGACTTAGCAAGCGGCCAACTAGGAGATACCCTCCCGTGCCTGGCTCGGTGGGTCCCATGCCCACGGAGCCTTGTTCACCACTAGCACAGCAGTCTGAGATGGACCTGGGATGCTGCAGCTAGTTGGGGGGAGGGGTGTCCGTCATTGCTGAGGCTTGAGTAGCTCACAGTGTAAATAAAGAGGCTTGGAAGCATGAATTGGGCAGAGCCCACTGCAGATCAGCCTCTAAAGATTCCACCTCTGGGGGCAAGGCATAGTAGAACAAAAGGCAACAGACAGCTTCTGCAGACTTAAACGTCCCTGTCTGACAGCTCTGAAGAGAGCAGTGGTTCTCTCAGCACAGTGTTCAACCTCCAAGAACAGACAGACTGCCTCCTCAAGCAGGTCCCTGATCCCTGTGTAGCCTGACTGGGAAACACCTCCCAGTAGGGGCTGACAGACATCTCACACAGGTGGGTGCCCCTCTGGGATGAATCTTCCGGAGGAAGGATCAGGCAGCAATATTTGCTGTTCTGCAGGCTCCCCTGGTGATACCCAGGCAAACAGGGTCTGGAGTGGACCTCCAGCAAACTCCAACAGCCCTGAAGCTGAGGGGTCTGACTGTTAGAAGGAAAACTAACAAACAGAAAAGAATAGCATCAACATCAACAAAAAGGACATCCACACCAAAACTCCACACATAGGTCACCAACATCAAAGACCAAAGGTAGATAAAACCACAAAGATGGGGAGAAACCAGAGCAGAAAACCTGAGAATTCCAAAAAACAAATTGGCTCTTCTCCTCCAAAAGATCGCTGCTCCTTGCCAGCAAGGGAACAAAACTGGATGGAGAATGACTTTGACGAGTTGACAGAAGTAAGCTTCAGAAGATTGCTAATAACAAACTTCTCCGAGCTAAAGGAGCATGTTCGAACCCATCACAAGGAAGCTAAAAACCTCGAAAAGGCTAGACGAATGGCTAACTAGAATAAACAGTGTAAAGAACACCTTAAATGACCTGAGGGAGCTGAAAACCATGGCACGAGATTTCTGTGACACATGCAAAAGCTTCAATCAAGTGGAAGAAAGGATATCAGTGATTGAAGATCATATTAATGAAATAAAGTGAGTAGACAAGATTAGAGAAAAAAGAGTGAAAAGAAATGAACAAAGCCTCCAAGAAATATGGGACTATGTGAAAAGACCAAGTATACATTTGATTGGTGTACTGGAAAGTGACGGGGAGAATGGAACCAAGTTAGAAAACACTCTTCAGGATATTATCCAGGAGAACTTCCCTAACCAGCAAGGCAGGCCAACATTCAAATTCAGGAAATACAGAGAACAGCACAAAGATACTTCTAGAGAAGAGCAAACCCAAGACACATAATTGTCACATTTACCAAGGTTGAAATGAGGAAAAAACGTTAAGGGCAGCCAGAGAGAAAGTTTGGGTTACCCACAAAGGGAAGCCCATCAGACTAACAGCGGATCTTTCAGCAGAAACCCTACAAGCCAGAAGAGAGTGGGGGCCAATATTCAACATTCTTAAAGAAAAGAATTTTCAACCCGGAATCTCATATCCAGCCAAACTAAGCTTCATAAGTGAAGGAGAAATAAAATCCTTTACAGACAAATGCTGAGAGATTTTGTCACCACCAGGCCTGCCTTACAAGAGCTCCTGCAGGAAGCACTACACATGGAAAGGAACGACTGCTATCAGCCACTGCAAAAACATGCCAAATGGTAAAGGCCATCGATGCTATGAAGAAACTGCATCAATTAAGGGACAAAATAACCTGCTAGCATCAAATGACAGGATCAAATTCAAACGTAACAATATTAACCTTAAATGTAAATGGGCTAAATGCCCCAATTAAAAGACACAGACTGGCAAATTGGATAAAGAGTCAAGACCCATCAGTGTGCTGTATTCAGGAGACCCATCTCATGTGCAAAGATGCACATAGGCTCAAAATAAAGGGATGAAGGAAGAAACCAAGCAAATGAAAAGCAAAAAAAAAAAAAAAAAAAAAAAAAAAAAAAAAAAAAAAAGAGCAGGGATTGCAATCCCAGTCTCTGATAAAACAGACTTTAAACCAACAAAGATCAAAAGAGACAAAAAAGGCCACTACATAATGGTAAAGGGATCAATTCAACAAGAAGAGCTAACTATCCTAAAAATATATACACCTAATACTGGAGCACCCAGGTTCATAAAGCAAGTCCTTAGAGACCTACAAAGAGACTTAGACTCCCACACAATAATAATGGGAGACTTTAACACCCCACTGTCAATATTAGACAGATCAATGAGATAGAAGGTTAACAAGGATATCCAGGACTTGAACTCAGCTCTGGACCAAGCAGACCTAATAGATATCTACAGAACCCTACACCCCACATCAACAGAATATACATACTTTGCAGCACCACATCACACTTATTCTAAAATTGACCACATAATTGGTAGTAAAACACTCCTCAGCAAATGTAAAAGAACAGGAATCACAACAAACAGTCTCTGAGACCACAGTGCAATCAAATTAGAACTCAGGATTAATAAGCTCACTAAAAACCGCACAACTACATGGAAACTGAGCAACCTGCTCCTGAATGACTACTGGTAAATAACAAAATGAAGTCAGAAGTAAAGATGTTCTTTGAAACCAATGAGAACAAAGTCACAATGTACCAGAATTTCTGGGACACATTTAAAGCAGTGTGTAGAGGGAAATTTATAGCACTAAATGTCCACAAGAAAAAGCAGGAAAGATCTAAAATTGACACTCTAACATCACAATGAAAAGAACTAGAGAAGAAAGAGCAAACACATTCAAAAGCTAGCAGAAGGCAAGAAATAATTAAGATCAGAGCAGAACTGAAAGAGATAGATACACAAAGAACCCTTCAAAAAAATCAATGAATCCAGGAGCTGGTTTTTGAAAAGATCAACAAAACTGATAGACTGCTAGCAAGATTAATAAAGAAGAAAAGAGAGAAGAATCTAATAGGTGCAATAAAAAATGAAAAAGAGGATATCACCACTGATCCCACAGAAATAGAAACTACCAATACAGAATACTATAAACACCTCTATGCAAATAAACTAGAAAATCTAGAAGAAATGGATAAATTTTTGGACACATACACCCTCCCAAGACTAAACCAGGAAGAAGTTGAATCTCTGAATAGACCAATAACAGGTTCCGAAATTGAGGCAATAATTAATAGCCTACCAACCAGAAAAAGTCCAGGACCAGATGGATTAACAGCTGAATTCTACCAGAGGTACACAGAGGAGCTGGTACTATTCCTTCTGAAACTATTCCAAACAATAGAAAAAGAGGGAATCCTCCCTAACTCCTTTTATGCGGCCAGCATCATCCTGATACCAAAGCCTGCTAGAGACCCAACAAAAAAAGAGAATTTTAGGCCAATATCCCTGATGAACATTGATGTAAAAATCCTCAATAAAATACTGGCAAACCAAATCCAGCAGCACATCAAAAAGCTTATCCACCATGATCAAGTCAACTTCATCCTTGGGATGCAAGGCTGGTTCAACATATGAAAATCAATAAACGCAATCCATCACATAAACAGAACCAAAGACAAAAACCACATGATTATTTCAATAGATGCAGAAAAGGCCTTCGACAAAATTCAACAACACTTCATGCTAAAAACTCTCAATAAACTAGGTATTGATGGAACATATCTCAAAATAATAAGAGCTATTTATGACAAACCCACAGCCAATATCATACTGAATGGGCAAAAACTGGAAGCATTCCCTTTGAAAACTGGCACAAGACAAGGATGACCTCTCTTACCACTCCTATTCAACATAGTGTGGGAAGTTCTGGCCAGGGCAATCAGGAAAGAGAAAGAAATAAAGGGTATTCAACTAGGAAAAGAGGAAGTCAAATTGTGTCTGTTTGCAGATGACATGATTGTATATTTAGAAAACCCCATCATCTCAGCCCACAATCTCCTTAAGCTTATAAGCAACTTCAGCAAAGTCTCAGGATACAAAATCAATGTGCAAAAATCACAAGCATTCCTATACACCAATAACAGACAAACAGAGAGCCAAATCATGAGTGAACTCCCATTCACAATTGTTACAAAGAGAATAAAATACCTAGGAATCCAACTTACAAGGGATGTGAAGGACCTCTTCAAGGAGAACTACAAACCACTGCTCAAGGAAATAAAAGAGGATACAAACAAATGGAGGAACATTCCATGCTCATGGTTAGGAAGAATCAAGATCGTGAAAATGGCCATACTGCCCAAGGTAATTTATAGATTCAGTGCCATCCCCATCAAGCTACCAATGACTTTCTTCACAGAATTGGAAAAAACTACTTTAAAGTTCATATGGAACCAAAAAAGAGCCCACATTGCCAAGACAACCCTAAGCCAAAAGAACAAAGCTGGAGGCATCATGCTACCTGATTTCAAACTATACTGCAAGGCTACAGTGACGAAAACAGCATGGTACTGGTACCAAAACAGAGACATAGACCAATGGAACAGAACAGAGGCCTCAGAAATAACTCCACACATCTACAACCATCTGATCTTTGACAAACCTCACAAAAACAAGAAATGGGGAAAGGATTCCCTATTTAATAAATGGTGCTGGGAAAACTGGCTAGCCATATGTAGAAATCTGAAACTGGATCCCTTCCTTTCATCTTATTCAAAAATTAATTCAAGATGGATTAAAGACTGAAATGTTAGACTTAAAACCATAAAAACCCTAGAAGAAAACCTAGGCAATACCATTCAGGACATAGGCATAGGCAAGGACATGATGACTAAAACACCAAAAGCAATGGCAACAAAAGCCAAAGTTGACAAATGGGATCTAATTAAACTAAAGCGCTTCCGCACAGCAAAAGAAACTACCATCAGAGTGAACAGGCAACCTACAGAGTGGGAGAAAATTTTTGCAATCTACCCATCTGACAAAGGGCTAATATCCAGAATCTAGAAAGAACTCAAACAAATTTACAAGAAAAAAACAAACAACCCCATCAAAAAGTGGGTGAAGGATATGAACAGACACTTCTCAAAAGAAGACATGTATGCAGCCAACAGACACATGAAAAAATGCTCATCATCACTGGTCATCAGAGAAATGCAAATCAAAACCACAATGAGATACCATCTCATGCCAGTTAGAATGGCGATTATTAAAAAGTCAGGAAACAACAGATGCTGGAGAGCATGTGGAGAAATAGGAATGCTTTTACACTGTTGGTGGGAGTGTAAATTAGTTCAACCATTGTGGAAGACAGTGTGTCAATTTCTCAAGAATCTAGAACTAGAAATACCATTTGACCTAGCAATCCCATTACTGGGCATATACCCAATGTATTATAAATCATTCTATGATAAAGATCCATGCACACGTATGTTTATTGCGGCACTATTCACAATAACAAAGACTTGGAACCAACCCAAATGTCCATCAATGATAGACTGGGTTAAGAAAATGTGGCACATATACACTATGGAATACTATACAGCTATAAAAAAAGGATGAGTTCATGTCCTTTGCAGCTGAAGCTGGAAACCATCATTCTGACCAAACTTTCACAAGGACAGAAAACCAAACACCGCATGTTCTCACTCATAAGTGGGAGTTGAAGAATGAGAACACATGGACACAAGGTGGGGAACATCACATACCAGGGCCAGTCAGGGGGTGGGGGGCTAGGAGAGGGATAACATTAGGAGAAATAGCTAATGTAAATGACGAGTTGATGGGTGCAGCAAACCAACGTGGCACTGTATACCTAGGAAACAAACCTGCACATTGTGCACATGTGTCCTAGAACTTAAAGTATAATAAAAAAATTTGTATCAATATGGAAAACAATGGAAAGATAGAAAGAATAAAGAAATAAATTGCAAATTATTCTAAAAAAAGGAAAATTTTATGTTTAAGGTATATAAGTACAGTTTCGTTACATGGGTATATTGTCTAGTGGTGAGATCAGCTTTTAGTGTAACCATCACCTGGGAAAGTTTGCTTTTGCAAAAAGTGATGCACTTAGCACAGCTCACTGGACCTCTGAGTGCTTTGCATGGGTGTTTGGATTTTGTGCAGTAGGCAATGGGGAGCCTGTATTAGTCTGTTCTCACGTTGCTAATAAACACATACTGGAGACTAGGTAATTTATAAAGGAAAGAGGTTTAATGGACTCACAGTTCCAGATGGCTGGGGAGGTCTCATGATCATGGCAGAATATGAAGGAAGAGCAAAGGGACGTCTTACATGGCTGCAGGCAAGACGGCATGTGCAGGGGAACTCCCCATTATAACACCATCAGATCTCATGAGACTTATTCACTATTACGAGAATAGCATGGGAAAAACCCGCCCCCATGATTGAATTACCTCCCACTCGGTCCCTCCTTTGACACATGGGGATTATTACAATTCAAGGTGAGATTTGGGGAGGTACACAACAAAACCATATCAGAGCCTATGAAAATTTTTTATGGAGGAGTGGATCAGAGATGTACTTTAGGAAGATGATTCTGCAAGAAATTGGAAACAGTTTTAAAAACCCAAACTTGCTGATGTGGCAGAACTCCTGAAAGTCATAATCATCTTTGCAGAACATCATGAAGCATTGTTATATTCAATTTAAAACAACAAAGATAATAATTTTGTTCTATAAATATCATCTCATACCATATTCTAGTGTGGACAAGCTGCAGATCTCCCAAACTTTTAAGAAAAATGTAGGAAGCAAACCCAACCAATTGAGAAAACCCAATTCATTAATTGCCTCACCTCCTGAAAATCTTAAAAAACCCCACCGAGATTTCATTTAAGAAGAAATCTCAGACCATCTCTTGGAACCCCAGTGTTTTACAAAGTAAATCTTGAGAACTTTTTATTTTATTGTTTTTTCTTGCCAATGAGAACTTGAATAGAATAAAGGCAGCAAGTGCAAAAAAAATTAGGGGCATCATAAAGACGTTGTGAAATGACTGGTGGGATGGTGAAGACGAAAGAAGAGTTAAAATATTAATAACCATCTTTTGTGTGTGTGTGTGTGAGACAGTGTCTCATTCTCACTCTGTCACCCAGGCTGGAGTGCGATGGCATGTTCTTGGTTCACTGCAGCCTTGACCTCCCAGGCTCAAGCCATCCTCTTGCCTCAGCCTCCTGAGTAGGTGGATTACAGGTGCTTGCCACTAAGCCTGGCTAATTTTTGTACTTTTTGTAGAGATGGGGTCTCGCCATGTTGACCAGGTTGGTCTTGAACTCACAACCTCAAGTGATACACACACCTCAGCCTCCCAAAGTGCCAGGATTACAGGCACGAACCACTGTGCCTGGCCTTAACACACTTTTTTTATGTAAAAATTCTTTTTAGTGAAACCAAAGCTTCTATGTGTCCTTTGACTTGGAATTGGTGGTAGATCATTCATGTTTGGTAATCTTCCTTTTGTCATTTCTTTCTCTGAATAGCAATTGCATGTTCATAGTCAGGAATAGGTAGAGAAAGCACTTTGAGAAATCATCTTATTATCTCTTCATGTTTATGTTGGGCTGCTACTGCTCAGAATCATGGAAGCATGTGAACTAGACTTTTGGAAAAACCAAACTCTTGTTTCAAGACAGAATGTCCTGAAAAGTGTACATGCTACACTCCTGCATGACACTAATAAATAGGTTTTAATTATGCTCATGCATCTGTATCCTAGTGTGGCAACCAGTGATACACAGCAGAGCTGGAAAATCCCAGGTGGCTTACGGTTAATGACACAGGAGCATTAGCAACATTGAGTAATGAGGTATTTAAAGAATGATACAACTTAATTTTTGTTAAACCACTGCACAGATAAATTACTTACTTGGAAACATAGTTCTGCACTGATCTTAAAGATAATTCTGCACACATACACACAAAAATCCCAACAGAAAGTTCTTAGCACAACCTTTGCTAGCTTGCTTGTGCCAAAAACCAGCTTAAGAGAAATGTGAAGTAAATTGGCTTATAGTATTTGAGAATTAGAAGAAGGTACACTCATATACTTTGGTTCAGCACCTGAAGTAATAATTTTGTGTGCAAGGTACATATTTGAAAAGAAAGGAAGCAGTGTGTTTTGATGAGTTAGGAACCAGACAGAGACTTCTTCGTCCCACAAAGTGCTTGCTTTGTCACCTAGGGCAAATCCTTAGTTTTGTTTCCCTTCAAATGTAACCACATCATTGTTATTAGAAAGATTTTATAACACAGACTTCAAAAGGCATTATAACAGACTATGAAGGTATTGTAACAGTTTTTAAAGCTTATCCTCTGACTTTATGCTTTTAAAGAGTTACTATTCTAAATTCCTTCATCACTTATTGTGTAAACTTTTGTAAGCATACATAGGACACTAGTTATCAAAATGTATCAAAAATAAGAATGCTACATATAAAAGAGATATTATTATTTGAAATATTAAGTCATCTCTTGAAACATTGAGCATACCAGGATTGTTTTTTGTTCAAATTAAAAAGTGGTAGGTTGTAACTTTCAAAGGAAACTTTTATATATGATGTTAGGATACAAAGGGCCAAACTAGGGGAATAATGATCACCTTCAGTCAGATTGTTTCATTATCAGGCTGGCTCTGCCACTACGACATATAGATTCAAACAGAGTCTGAAACTGCAATAAGTCAAAGTGAAATAAATGGACACTTACTTCTAGAAAAGTGAATTTTAAATTGCACATATGAGGTCTTGTAATAGATAGTCAGGATGTTGCTGGTAATACATAACCGGGGAAACCATATTTGGAATTGAATGTTTTTATCTTGGTACCTCCAGACTACGTGAAAGCAATTTGAGAAAAATTAATAAGACATAGAGATGAGATTTAAGGCAAGGTTAAAGAGTTCCTTATTGTATGTTTTTATAGGTACACAAATTATGCATATACATATATCTACAGATGTATATGTACTTATATATACAAAACAAATGTATTATATATAAAATAACATAGTACATAAAAAGTATACATATGTAAGCATATATATGTGTGTGTGCATATTTATATAGTATGGTAAAGATAGCACAATGACAATAATCATATATCTTAAAGTAAAATGAGAAAACTGACAAAATCTTTTAGAATGACTTTTGAGAAATCAGAGGGATTTTTTAATATATCTGTATAAACATTTACACTTTCCTTAAAATTCAGAAGAATCTAAGGCAAGACTTTTAAGATATTTTTCCCACTGTGAAATAAAGACAAGCAGTGGTGTCTTAGAGGAAAAGGCTTGGTGCAAATTCTTAAACTCCCATTAAACTTGTATTTTATAATAATTTGTAGAAAGAATACATTGAAGCATGTGAAACTTGTGGCTGATTATATTATTATTAGTATAAGGTAACATAGAGTTATCATTCTGTATAAAATGCTATGAAATAAGTATGTTAAGGATATTTAATTATGTGCATGAGTGTAATAATAAAGGAAAATTGCTAGTTAATTGCTTTCCTTAGAGATGCTATTAGAGGTGGCAGTTGCCTAGCATTCCCATGATTCATCTGAAAGCAACATGCTGTTGGGCTGCTCTCTTCTGTATTACTGTGAGAAAATGAGGAGGGAGAAATAGGACTTGCCTGCACAGATTTCAAGGAGTTCTTTATTCTCCATTATGTGCCACTTCCTCTGGGAAGACTTCCTTGACTTTTTCTAGAGGAGTGTCAGTTTTGCCCCTTTGATGAGTTCCAAGCACTTTGCAGATATCCCTACTACGGTTCTTGACATATGGTATTTTAATTGTTACTCCATGTGTTGGGGTCTCCTTTCAAACTGAAACTCCAGAGACATGACTATGTCTTATTCTTCCCAATGCTTAAATGAAGGCCTGGCACAGAATAAGTGATTGATGCAGGTTTGTGGAATGAGTTGAAAAGTCTCAGAACCAAAGGCAGGGGCTTGGGAAAACTGGTATTAAATGAAGGTTCTCTTGTTTTTTCCTTTCAAGGACTCTGAAACAATCCCGCCGTCTTTAAGTAGATTTATCTGAAGACAGTCTGTTGACAAACTCCTGCACTTCTTTATTTTCTCCAAAAGGAAAAAAAATTCTATTTCCTCATCTTCATATTTCATCTCATTGGAAAAATATGAATTTGTAGGGTGTGACTATTTAGGACTACAGAGCCATCCATGATTCAGGATATAACATGGAAAAGATCAGTGGTTTCTGCGGATGATTTATGTTTTCATAAACACTCTGCAAACCTGTCTTTTGGTTTCCCCATTTGTGCTAACATGTTACAGAGAGATTTGCATGAGTGTGACAGAAGGGAAGGAAAGGGGAAAGTGTTTTATGAAATAGATGAACTATGATGCCCATTCTAAAGATAAAGTTCTAAAATCTAAGAAAATGTATGTGATAGCTTTCTCTCAAATTATTTTTCTTCTACGCATTATGGATTTGTGCACCCATCTATTCCTTTTTCCTTAGGGTTCATACCTATAGAATACACAACTGAGGAAAAAAGCTGATTTGGAGTTAGCAATGGATGAGGTATCCTATACCCACTGTGTGTATAGGATACTATAGTATAGTATCCTATATGTGCATACTATAGGATACTATACACACAGTGGGTATAGGATACTTTATTAGAGAACTCATGCCTTTATCATGAAAAAAATCAGATAACTGAAAAAAATCAGAAACTGTACTGTTTATCATTAAAAATGGAAGAAACTAAAAATTTGATTCTGAAAATAACTGCTAAGAATCAGCTTCACATTTGCAGGTAATGGAAAACTTCTTAGTGAAAATCTGTCAGTTTGGAGAAAAGAAGGGTAGAAGGAAGAAGGTAAGTAAATCACAAACTAGGGAAGTAAACCAGATGTAGTGTTTAGTAATGGTGGCACTGAGAGGTGTAACCTATGGCTATATGGAACTAGCATTATTATGTTGGAAATTATCTTCCCTCCCCACCTGCCTGTCTCTTATAGATACACATAAACACCCAGTGTAGAACTTAAGGAGGAAAGCAGTATGAAAATGAGAGCACATAGCCTACACATACGTGTGTACAAGGGACTTTAAGTGCAAAGAGACAAGAGTTTCAGGATTGCTTTGTTACTCACATCTTTTAGCATGACCTGGTTTTCTGGCCTCATGGCTCATTAGTCCAGATAGGTTTGTTTGTTACAAAGACAGAAACTGACATAAAGACAGAAAGGTAGAAAGAGAGACATAGAAAGGGGGAAGAGGTATTTATTCAGTTTTTCACAATGGATTATCTCCCCAGTTCATGTAGAATGAAAAGGATAAGAAAATGAAAGGGCAAATAGTTTAGTATTTAAATTCCTGTTTCAACCAAGCATTTGACTAAATTTTAGAGATTTATTTTGAATATGCAGCTTAGTATGAAAAATTTCTAATTACACTTGGCTGACAGACTGTCAATGGGATTTTATGTCATTTTCATTCTTCAGTTTTTCCAAATAAATATATAAAATGTCCCCAATTTTTTTTTTTTTTTTTTGATTTGCAGTCTTGCTCTGTCTCCCAGGCTAGAGTACAGTGGTGCTATCTCGGCTCACTGCAACCTCTGCCTCCCGGGTTCAAGCAATTCTCTGCCTCAGCCTCCTGAGTAGCTGGGATTACAGGCGCGCACCACCATGCCTGGCTAATTTTTGTATTTTTAGTAGAGACAGGTTTCACCATCTTGACCAGGCTGGTCTTGGATCCCTGACCTCGTGATCCAGCCGCCTTGAACTCCCAAAGTGCTGGGATTGCAGGTGTGAGCCACTGTGCCTGGCCCCAAATTTATAATGAACAAATCTAATGGGGGTACAAAGACAATCTGGATAAAAAGTACTACAGTAGCAAAAACATATATTGGCACAAAAATGTGTCATATGAAGGCTCTCCTCTTGGCTTTTCAGCACCCATATAGTTAATAGTTATTATACTGAATGACTCAAATATTTAAGATGTTTCTAAGAAGTGCTTAACCTGATTTATACATATGATAATAAATGGGTATCTTCATTTTATTTGACTTGGTCTTATTCCAACCTTGTAGCATGGACTTTTCCCCATAATTTTATAGATAAGAAAACTGAGGCTTATAAAGTTCAAGCAATTTTCCTAAAGGTATGCCTCTGGTCAGCTCAGTGAACTACCTGTTATTTCTACCACCTGGCATTGCTGATATCAGTCCTGAGTCACGTGAAGCATCCAGCTTGGTGTCATGCAGTCAGGGACTTTTGATGATATAACTGATGATGAGAATGGTAGCTGTGAACAGAAAGTACTACTTCCACTACAAAGTTTATTTGAACTTCAATTTTATATTTTGTTTTATGTCCTCTTATTACATATGGACTACAAGTCTGGAAAGCTTCCTTGATCTGCCAGATTGCCATATGTATGCTCTAAAGCAGTTTTGAATGAATTTGCAATATATGTGTACTTAATAGGGACCAATGCTTAACACAGAAGTATGACCTCTTGCCCCCTATTTTGAAAGAGACACTGTGTCCAAAAGATGATTTGACAGAGGTGAGGGGGTGTATGTATTGTCCCTGAGCTCTTTGATCTTGGGATTGGAGCAGCGTTCTGACCTTTTTATTCCAGAGGTCTTATACTTTTCCCAACACAATCTTTGTGGGATGTGAAGTAGATTGCAGAAACTGTTTAGCCAGCGTTTGGTAAAAGTGAGAGCTGGATAGGGCTGATAGGCAATTAATAGAAGAAAATGATATTTGGGGTTCTCTGTGGAACCTTTAGACCTGCTCCTTCACAGTTTTGCAGTTCTCAACAGAGAATAAAGTTGTTTTCCTCTCTTTGTCCTCTTGCTTTCCCACTCATCTTTGTCAAATCCTAGCTGAGGACAATGAATAGTGGCATTTGTTTCTTTCTATTGACATTAAAGGTGGTGCCTCTCTATGCAGGAAAGGACCTGTTAGTATGCAGATAAATCCATGGGGACACTCAAGTGCCAAAGCCTGTAATCATATTTTTTCATCAGCTTCAATTGTAGTTTGCAAGGCTGAAAGTATGAAAATGAAAGCTTATAGCCGCACATACATTTGTGGACAAGGCACTTTAACTGCAGGGAGGCAATAGTCTTAGGATTGCTTCGGAACTCACGTCTTTTGGCATTATCTGGCTTTCTGGCCTCATGGCTCATTAGTCCTGGGGGGTGTGTGTGTGTGTGTGTGTGTGTGTGTGTGTTTGTGTGTATGTGTGTGTTACAGAAACAGAGAAAGACAGGAAGAGACTAAGAGAGGAATACAAAATGGGGAGAGGTATTTAGTTACCACCATTTAGTTGTATACTAGGATCGCTATTACATGCTTGGATTTGGAAGGGGCCACACATACCTGTGGTAGACTCTGTTGGTTGCTTATGTTCCATTCCAATGCACTCAGCCCCTGGATATAAGTCACTTTTGGTGTAAAGCAATTACGACAATCTTGTTGCTCCTTGACAGTGACTTACCTGGGATGGCTATGTGATCCTGTTCTGGAAAAGAAAATGTGAGGAATATGCTGGGGAAGTCCTACTGTTGTGTGAAGACAGGTTCTTTGGAGCATTGTTGTTAGCCATCTTTTTTTTTTTTTTGAGATAGAGTCTTACTCTTGTGGCCCAGGCTGGAGTGCAGCGGCGTGATCTTGGCTCACTGCAACCTCCGCCTCCTGGATTCGAGTGATTCTCCTGTCTCAGCCTCCCAAGTAGCTGAAATTACAGGCATGTGCCACCATGCCTGGCTAATTTTTTTTGTATTTTTTTGTAGAGACAGGGTTTCACCATGTTGGCCAGGCTGGTCTCGAACTCCTGACCTCAGGTGATCCGCCCACCTTGGCCTCCCAAAGTGCTGGAATTACAGGTGTGAGCCACCACACCTGGCCATTGTTAGCTATCTTTAACCTTGAGGGAAAACACTGAATACATACCAAAGCTGATTGAGTAGAAAATTGGAAGGACCTTGTGTTTGATGACATAATTGAACCGTTGACTCAATCCGGGGCTGGCTTTTCTCTGGTCTCTTTGTTAGGTAATGTCCATGTGACTTAAGCCTATCAGTCAAGTTTTCTGTTACTTGCAAAAACTATTCCTAATTGATACAATATCATAATAAGAATTATATATTATAATTTGCTTTTTAAATTTCACACTACAGAGCTCTTACACTATAATTAATAGGACAATTTAGTCACACAGAAAGTGACATAAGCTAATAACACAAAATCAACAGAGAAGACACTTAAATATTATAAATAACTAAATAAGACATTAATTTGGCAAATATATAATGCATAAATGTGCCTTATTAGTTTGATGCCAATTATCTTTATAAAATTATCCAAGCTTAATTATCATCCTTCTATATCATATTAATATCAGTATCTGTATCAAATTTTGACACATTGGTATTTGCAAGTGAGTTGATGTTGTTGATGCCTCCATAAAGCAAGAACATATTTCAATACATTTAAAACAATATAGCACTGGTGCAGGTCACATATGAGGGTGAATTCTGGAAAAGTAGGCTCTAAAATAACAGATTACCTACAGTGTTCAAGATATCTGTGGCCAAAGTGTTGATGACCTAGGGTGTTTGTCCTTTCTCTGCCCTACTTTGCTCTCTGGTGAACAGCAAGAGAATATCCAGAGGCGCTGGAATAATTACCAGGAGGAAAAAATGTGGTAGGTTTGAACATGCTATTAACTAGAACACTGGTATCTCGGTATTTGAACCCCCACTCTATGTATATTTTCTCAAGCACTGCTTGCACATTACGCAGGAATGCCTGGCATTGGCACAGTAAATAGAACATCTAGCTCCTTGATGCTCAAGTGTTGAGTCAACAGTTGTTCTTAGGCCAGCACATTTTCATCCTGAATGAAAGCAACCTAAAGTCTTTAAGAGATTATTAGGGAAAGAATATTAGTTTCTCAGTGGATTCAAAGCCAGCTGTGGAGGCCTTTAGTACAGTTTACGCTTCTTCAGTTCCCCTCTCTTCCACCTTTGGCATGCCTACAATTGGATGAAGTGCTTTTCCTGAAATAGCAATCACTCTTAAATCCATTAGCTGGAAACTGAAATGTTTCCCTAATTGTTTAAAGTCTCATTGTGAAAAGGAAGTTACTATTGATTGGAATATGAGAGGAAACAATCCCAAGTTTGTGATTCTTTTCCTTTCTATAAACACAGTCAGATAAGACTGACACACTCAGTGTCATCAGATTTACTTCTCAGAAGTTCCCCATTCATTACTAGAAGTTTCTTGTCTGTGTTTCTTTGTGCCCGTATTAGTCAGGATTCTCTAAAGGGACAGAACAATAGGATATATGTATACATGAAAGGGAGTTTATTAGGAGAATTGACTCACCTAATCATAAGGTAAAGTCCCACAATAGGCCGTCTGCAAGGTGAGGAGTGGGGAAACCAGTCCGAGTCCCAGAACCTCAAAAGAAGGGAAGCTGACAGTGCAGCTTTCAGTCTGTGGCCCAAGGTCTGAGAGCCCCTGTCAAATCACTGGTGTAAGTCCAAGAGTCCAAAAGCTGAAGAACTTGGAGGCTGATATCCAAGGACAGGAAGCATCCAGCATGGGAGAAAGATGAGGGCCGGAAGACTCAGCAAGTCTGCTCTTTCCAACTTCTTCTGCCTGCTTTATTCTAGCAGAACTGGCAGCTGATTAGATGGTACCCACCCAGATTGAGGGTGGGTCTGCCTCTCCCAGTCCACTGACACAAAAGTTAATCTCCTTTGGTCACACTTTCACAGGCTCACCCAGGAACAATACTTTGCATCCTTTCAATTCAATCAAATTGATGCTCAACAGTAACCATCACAGTGCACAATCATTTCGTGTGTGTGTGTGTGGGGGGGGTGGGTGAGTGTGCGTGTGTTTGGGTTTGTCAATACTTTCTCTCCCTTAGTTTTATTCTTGGGCCTCTCTTATGTGATTTGGATCTTTGTTTTACTTTCAAAATTTTTATTGAGTTTTAATAATTTTTATCACATCTTCAAGCCATCACTCTGTCTTTTAAAAGTTAGTTGGCTCAGATGCAGAAAATTGAAACTGGATCACTTCCTTATAAAAAATTAACTCAAGATGGATTAAAAACTTAAATGTAAGACCCAAGACTATAAAAACCCTAGAAGAAAATCTAGGACGTACCATTCAGGACGTAAGCACGGGTAAATATTTCATGATGAAAACACCAAAAGCAATTGCAACAAAAGCAAAATTGATAAATGGGATCTAATTAAACTAAAGTTCTGTAGAGCAAAAGAAACTATCATCAGAATGACTAGACAACTTACAGAATGGGAAAAAATTTTTGCAATCTATCCCATTGACAAAGGTCTAATATCCAGAGTCTATAAGGAACTTAAACAAATTTACAAGAAAAAAACAAGCAACCCCATTAAAAAGTGGGCAAATGATATGAACAGACACTTCTCAAAAGGAGACATTCATGTGGCCAACAAACACATGAAAAAACCTCAACATCACTGATTATTAGAGAAAAGCAAATCAAAACCACAATGAGGTATCATCTCATGCCAGTCAGGAAAAAAAAAAAAAGTCCAGAAACAGCAGATGCTGGTGAGGTTGCAGAGAAAGAGTAACTCTTTTACACTGCTGGTGGGAGTGTAAATTTGTTCAAGCATTGTGGAAGACAGTGTGGCAATTCCTCAAAGATCTAAAGGCAGAAAACCATTTGACCCAGCAATTCCATTACTTGGTATATACCCAAAGGAACATAAATCATTCTGTTATAAAGAAACATGCACATATATGTTCATTGCAGCACTATTCACAATAGCAAAGACATGGAATCAACCCAAATGCCCATGAATAGCAGACTGGATAAAGTAAATGTGGTACATATACACCATGGAATACAATGCAGCCATAAAAAGGAATGATATTATGTCCTTTGCCAGGAAATGGATAGAGCTGGGAGCTGTTATCCTCAGCAAACTAACGCAGAAGCAGAAAACCAAACACGTCATGTTCTCACTTATAAGTAGGAGCTGAACAATGAGAGCACATAGGCACATGTAGGGGAGCAACACACACTGGGGCCCGTCAGGGGTGGGGGCGGGGTGGGGGGAGACCATCAGGAAGAATAGCTAAGGGATGCTGGGCTTAATACCTAGGTGGTGGATTGATCTGTGCAGCAAACTACCATGGCCTATGTTTACCTATGTTAACAAACCTGAACTTAAAATAAATGTTGGATAAAAAAAAAAGAAAAAAGTTAGTTGGTTGAACCCTACTGCTGGAATATGGCACTTCTTTTCCTCTCTTCTCCAACAGCCATTTCAGCTACTCTCAAGCACTAACTTTTAGCCATTGCTCCATATTTGTAATCCCAATGACTCATTTTTTTGGCCGTGGCCTTTAGCTATGTATCTCTAGTACCTAGAACAGTGCCTGGCACTTAGTGGGTGGTGATTAATATTTTTAAACAATAAAAATATTTAGGTTTTTTTTTTTGTATTTTATCAAAACTTCTCTGTAACCAAATAAATTGACCCAAATGAAAGCCATTCAAATTGAGGAGTTTTTTGCTTCACTCTTGACTGGACCAGGAGTGTTGGACAATTTTCTGAGCAAAGAGGAAAAAAACATTTTTCACTAAAGAGTGCTTATAATCTGATAAAACATAAATCCTAATAAATATGACAGTAGCCAATGAATGTGCTTCATAACTTTGGTACTTCTAAATGGGAGCTATAGGTAAATATTATTCAACTTTTTGTTTCATAGAGTCTGGCTATATTATTTATACTAAAATAAACTATATTCTTTCATAAAACACTTAAAGTAGAAGACTGCTAATCCAGGACATTTTCACAGGGGTAATGAAATTTTGGGATTACTGAAGATTGAATTTAATTGTGTTGTAAGAGTATACTTGAGGCTGGGCACGGTGGCTTACGCCTGTAACCCCAGCACTTTGGGAGGCTGAGGCAGGTGGATCACAAGGTCAGGAGATCGAGACCATCCTGGCTAACACGGTGAAACCCCATCTCTACTAAAAATACAAAACATTAGCCGGGTGTGGTGGCGGGCACCTGTAGTCCCAGCTACTCGGGAGGCTGAGGCAGGAGAATGGCGTAAGCCTGGGAGGTGGAGCTTGTAGTGAGCAGAGATAGTGCCACCGCACTCCAGCCTGGGTGACAGAGTGAGATTCCATCTCAAAAAAAAAAAAATACTTGAATGGCAATATTTAATTGTTTCTGAGTTCATTAATTATACAGCTTACTACATTAAGAGAAATTGCTGTATTTGATAACATAAAATTTAATTTTACTTGATAATCACAATAAAGTACAGAACATCAAGTTTGCACTCCCCTTCCACGGTGTTGACATTCAGGTATTGTCAGTTTTCTAAGTGCTTTGAATTGTATGTCAGAATGGCTGCCAAAATACTTGAAAGCAGAGTATAAATAGAGATAGATTTACTAATTTCAGTTTGGCAGTAATTTCATGGGAAAGAAGTAGCCCTTTACCAATTTAAAATAGTAAAAATCAGAAGGATTTTTTTATGGAATTTTCATGTTTTAAGTAATGCTTAGTTGTGGAACTATGTGTGCTCCTGTGAGATAGTCTTTGAGCTTTGTGCATTGGATAATCCTTTAGCATAATGAATCTAGAGAGAGAAATTTGTCATATTTTTAGCTTTTTCTTAGAAACAATCCTGGATGCTAGAGGAAAGATTTACCCAAAGATTAATGAAGTATAGTTTACTCCAACTGTATGATTACAGTTGTAGAGGAGGTGCCTTGAATGAAGCTTTTGTGTCCAGCTTTTTTGATGTTAGCAATGAGAATCGTTCCATACAACTTCAAGATTCAGTCCCCTGGGGGCAAACAGGCCAAAATGGGGAGTTGCTCCCTTTGCATTTTAGATCAAAGCTATCTGAGGCTCTGGAAATAAATCTTTTTGCTAAATTTGTTTACTTATGTTCCATCTTTGTTTGTCCTATCTGCTCATTATGTGGCAACTTTCTTGAGGGCAAAGGTTATCTTGCCCAATCCATGTAATTCATAGCAGAAAGCCAGTAGGGTTTCCAGGTTCCCAGTATTGAACCAGACATCCTGATATTTAATTTCAGTCTGGTAAAATGAAAAGAAAAAAACCCAGATATACCAAGGTGGATTAAAAAAATGATCTGTTACTATTTTCTGCTTGTGTATCTGAGAACAAAAACTGGATTTTAGTTTGGGGCTGATCATTCCTGCCCTGGGAGAGATTCTTCTGTGAGCTCTTGCTCAGGCAGATATGAATGAAGTCAAACTAAGCAGCATGTATCGAGTACTCATTATGTCTTGGTGCTGTTCTAAGTGCTTAGTAACTCATTTAAGCCTCACAACAACCCTGTGACACAGATACTAACGCTGTCTTCATTTTGCCAATGAGGAAACTAAGGCGTAAGTCACACAGTGTAAGTGGTGGAGCTGGCATTTGGAACCAGTGAGTCAGGCTATAGAATATATATTAATAGACTGTCTATGTCTTCATATGTCTTGGAATAGCACCTGACAATGCCATAGTAATCCAAAAGCATCAATTTCATATGAGGATTAGGAATATTATGCTTTTAAAATAAAAAATGATTTCATGAGAGAGGCTGCAGCTCTACAGAAACTCGTATGTATGTATGTATGTATGTATGTATGATCTATCCATCTAATAGATCTTTTACTGAAGTAGACAGAATAATGCCTCAGCCACTCCCACTTCCAAATGTTCATCTCCTAATCCCTAGAGCCTGGGGCTAGATGTCACATGGCAAATGGAAATTAGGTTGCAGATGGAATGAAAATTTCTTTTTTTTTTTCTTTTTTTTTTATTATACTTTAAGTTTTAGGGTACATGTGCACATTGTGCAGGTTAGTTACATATGTAGACATGTGCCATGCTGGTGCGCTGCACCCACTAACTTGTCATCTAGCATTAGGTATATCTCCCAATGCTATCCCTCCCCCCTCCCCCCACCCCACCACAGTCCCCAGAGTGTGATATTCCCCTTCCTGTGTCCATGTGATCTCATTGTTCAATTCCCACCTATGAGTGAGAATATGCGGTGTTTGGTTTTTTGTTCTTGCGATAGTTTACTGAGAATGATGATTTCCAATTTCATCCATGTCCCTACAAAGGACATGAACTCATCATTTTTTATGGCTGCATAGTATTCTATGGTGTATATGTGCCACATTTTCTTAATCCAGTCTATAATTGTTGGACATTTGGGTTGGTTCCAAGTCTTTGCTATTGTGAATAATGCTGCAATAAACATACGTGTGCATGTGTCTTTATAGCAGCATGATTTATAGTCCTTTGGGTATATACCCAGTAATGGGATGGCTGGGTCAAATGGTATTTCTAGTTCTAGATCCCTGAGGAATCGCCACACTGACTTCCACAATGGTTGAACTAGTTTACAGTCCCACCAACAGTGTAAAAGTGTTCCTATTTCTCCACATCCTCTCCAGCACCTGTTGTTTCCTGACTTTTTAATGATTGCCATTCTAACTGGTGTGAGATGGTATCTCATTGTGGTTCTGATTTGCATTTCTCTGATGGCCAGTGATGGTGAGCATTTTTTCATGTGTTTTTTGGCTGCATAAATGTCTTCTTTTGAGAAGTGTCTGTTCATGTCCTTCGCCCACTTTTTGATGGGGTTGTTTGTTTTTTTCTTGTAAATTTGTTTGAGTTCATTGTAGATTCTGGATATTAGCCCTTTGTCAGATGAGTAGGTTGCGAAAATTTTCTCTCATTTTGTAGGTTGCCTGTTCACTCTGATGGTAGTTTCTTTTGCTGTGCAGAAGCTCTTTAGTTTAATCAGATCCCATGTGTCAATTTTGGCTTTTGTTGCCATTGCTTTTGGTGTTTTGGACATGAAGTCCTTGCCCATGCCTATTTCCTGAATGGTAATGCCTAGGTTTTCTTCTAGGGTTTTTATGGTTTTAGGTCTAACGTTTAAATCTTTAATCCATCTTGAATTTATTTTTGTATAAGGTGTAAGGAAGGGATCCAGTTTCAGCTTTCTACATATGGCTAGCCAGTTTTCCCAGCACCATTTATTAAATAGGGAATCCTTTCCCCATTGCTTGTTTTTCTCAGGTTTGTCAAAGATCAGATAGTTGTAGATATGCGGCGTTATTTCTGAGGGCTCTGTTCTGTTCCATTGATCTATATCTCTGTTTTGGTACCAGTACCATGCTGTATTGGTTACTGTAGCCTTGTAGTATAGTTTGAAGTCAGGTAGTGTGATGCCTCCAGCTTTGTTCTTTTGGCTTAGGATTGACTTGGTGATGCGGGCTCTTTTTTGGTTCCATATGAACTTTAAAGTAGTTTTTTCCAATTCTGTGAAGAAAGTCATTGGTAGCTTGATGGGGATGGCATTGAATCTGTAAATTATCTTGGGCAGTATGGCCATTTTCACGATCTTGATTCTTCCTACCCATGAGCATGGAATGTTCTTCCATTTGTTTGTATCCTCTTTTATTTCCTTGAGCAGTGGTTTGTAGTTCTCCTTGAAGAGGTCCTTCACATCCCTTGTAAGTTGGATTCCTAGGTATTTTATTCTCTTTGAAGCAATTGTGAATGGGAGTTCACTCACGATTTGGCTCTCTGTTTCTCTGTTGTTGGTGTATAAGAATGCTTGTGATTTTTGAACATTGATTTTGTATCCTGAGACTTTGCTGAAGTTGCTTATCAGCTTAAGGAGATTTTGGGCTGAGACGATGGGGTTTTCTAGATATACAATCATGTCTTCTGCAAACAGGGACAATTTGACTTCCTCTTTTCCTAATTGAATACCCTTTATTTCCTTCTCCTGCCTAATTTCGCTGGCCAGAACTTCCAACACCATGTTGAATAGGAGTGGTGAGAGAGGGCATCCCTGTCTTGTGCCAGTTTTCAAAGGGAATGCTTCCAGTTTTTGCCCATTCAGTATGATATTGGCTGTGGGTTTGTCATAGATAGCTCTTATTATTTTGAAATACGTCCCATCAATACCTAATTTATTGAGAGTTTTTAGCATGAAGGGTTGTTGAATTTTGTCAAAGGCTTTTTCTGCATCTATTGAGATAATCATGTGGTTTTTGTCTTGGGCTCTGTTTATATGCTGGATTACATTTATTGATTTGCATATATTGAACCAGCCTTGCATCCCAGGGATGAAGCCCACTTGATCATGGTGGATAAGCTTTTTGATGTGCTTCTGGATTCGTTTTGCCAGTATTTTATTGAGGATTTTTGCATCAATGTTCATCAAGGATATTGGTCTAAAATTCTCTTTTTTGGTTGTGTCTCTGCCCAGCTTTGGTATCAGAATGATGCTGGCCTCATAAAATGAGTTAGGGAGGATTCCCTCTTTTTCTATTGATTGGAATAGTTTCAGAAGGAATGGTAACAGTTCCTCCTTGTACCTCTGGTAGAATTCAGCTGTGAATCCATCTGGTCCTGGACTCTTTTTGGTTGGTAAACTATCGATTATTGCCACAATTTCAGCTCCTGTTATTGGTCTATTCAGAGATTCAACTTCTTCCTGGTTTAGTCTTGGGAGAGTGTATGTGTTGAGGAATTTATCCATTTCTTCTAGATTTTCTAGTTTATTTGCGTGGAGGTGTTTGTAGTATTCTCTGATGGTAGTTTGTATTTCTGTGGGATCGGTGGTGATATCCCCTTTATCATTTTTTATTACGTCTATTTGATTCTTCTCTGTTTTTTTCTTTATTAGTCTTGCTAGCAGTCTATCAATTTTGTTGATCCTTTCAAAAAACCAGCTCCTGGATTCATTGATTTTTTGAAGGGTTTTTTGTGTCTCTATTTCCTTCAGTTCTGCCCTGATTTTAGTTATTTCTTGCCTTCTGCTAGCTTTTGAATGTGTTTGCTCTTGCTTTTCTAGTTCTTTTAATTGTGATGTTAGGGTGTCAATTTTGGATCTTTCCTGCTTTCTCTTGTGGGCATTTAGTGCTATAAATTTCCCTCTACACACTGCTTTGAATGCGTCCCAGAGATTCTGGTATGTTGTGTCTTTGTTCTCATTGGTTTCAAAGAACATCTTTATTTCTGCCTTCATTTCGTTATGTACCCAGTAGTCATTCAGGAGCAGGTTGTTCAGTTTCCATGTAGTTGAGCGGCTTTGAGGGAGATTCTTAATCCTGAGTTCTAGTTTGATTGCACTGTGGTCTGAGAGATAGTTTGTTATAATTTCTGTTCTTTTCCATTTGCTGAGGAGAGCTTTACTTCCAACTATGTGGTCAATTTTGGAATAGGTGTGGTGTGATGCTGAAAAAAATGTATATTCTGTTGATTTGGGGTGGAGAGTTCTGGAGATGTCTATTAGGTCCACTTGGTGCAGAGCTGAGTTCAATTCATGGGTATCCTTGTTGACTTTCTGTCTCGTTGATCTGTCTAATGTTGACAGTGTGGTGTTAAAGTCTCCCATTATTAATGTGTGGGAGTCTAAGTCTCTTTGTAGGTCACTCAGGACTTGCTTTATGAATCTGGGTGCTCCTGTATTGGGTGCATATATATTTAGGATAGTTAGCTCTTCTTGTTGAATTGATCCCTTTACCATTATGTAATGGCCTTCTTTGTCTCTTTTGATCTTTGTTGGTTTAAAGTCTGTTTTATCAGAGACTAGGATTGCAACCCCTGCCTTTTTTTTGTTTTCCATTTGCTTGGTAGATCTTCCTCCATCCTTTTATTTTGAGCCTATGTGTGTCTCTGCACGTGAGATGGGTTTCCTGAATACAGCACACTGATGGGTCTTGACTCTTTATCCAATTTGCCAGTCTGTGTCTTTTAATTGGAGAGTTTAGTCCATTTACATTTAAAGTTAATATTGTTATGTGTGAATTTGATCCTGTCATTATGATATTAGCTGGTGATTTTGCTCATTAGTTGATGCAGTTTCTTCCTAGTCTCGATGGGCTTTACATTTTGGCATGATTTTGCAGCGGCTGGTACCGGTTGTTCCTTTCCATGTTTAGTGCTTCCTTCAGGAGCTCTTTTAGGGCAGGCCTAGTGGTGACAAAATATCTCAGCATTTGCTTGTCTGTGAAGTATTTTATTTCTCCTTCACTTATGAAGCTTAGTTTGGCTGGATATTAAATTCTGGGTTGAAAATTCTTTTCTTTAAGAATGTTGAATATTGGCTCCCACTCTCTTCTGGCTTGTAGGGTTTCACCTGAGAGATCTGCTGTTAGTCTGATGGGCTTCCCTTTGAGGGTAACCCAACCTTTCTCTCTGGCTGCCCTTAACATTTTTTCCTTCATTTCAACTTTGGTGAATCTGACAATTATGTGTCTTGGAGTTGCTCTTCTTGAGGAGTATCTTTGTGGTGTTCTCTGTATTTCCTGAATCTGAACATTGGCCTGCCTTGCTAGATTGGGGAAGTTCTCCTGGATAATATCCTGCAGAGTGTTTTCCAACTTGGTTCCATTCTCCCCATCACTTTCAGGTACACCAATCAGACGTAGATTTGGTCTTTTCACATAGTCCCATATTTCTTGGAGGCTTTGCTCATTTCTTTGTATTCTTTTTTCTCTAACCTTCCCTTCTCGCTTCATTTCATTCATTTCATCTTCCATTGCTGATACCCTTTCTTCCAGTTGATCGCATTGGCTCCTGAGGCTTCTGCATTCTTCACGTAGTTCTCGAGCCTTGGTTTTAAGCTCCATCAGCTCCTTTAAGCACTTCTCTGTATTGGTTATTCTAGTTATATATTCTTCTAAATTTTTTTCAAAGTTTTCAACTTCTTTGCCTTTGGTTTGAATGTCCTCCCGTAGCTCAGAGTAATTTGATCGTCTGAAGCCTTCTTCTCTTCAGCTCGTCAAAGTCATTCTCCATCCAGCTTTGTTCCATTGCTGCTGAGGAACTGCGTTCCTTTGGAGGAGGAGAGGCGCTCTGCGTTTTAGAGTTTCCAGTTTTTCTGTTCTGTTTTTTCCCCATCTTTGTGGTTTTATCTACTTTTGGTCTTTGATGATGGTGATGTACAGATGGGTTTTCGGTGTGGATGTCCTTTCTGTTTGTTAGTTTTCCTTCTAACAGACAGGACCCTCAGCTGCAGGTCTGTTGGAATACCCTGCCATGTGAGCTGTCAGTGTGCCCCTGCTGGGGGGTGCCTCCCAGTTAGGCTGCTCGGGGGTCAGGGGTCAGGGACCCACTTGAGGAGGCAGTCTGCCGGTTCTCAGATCTCCAGCTGCATGCTGGGAGAACCACTGCTCTCTTCAAAGCTGTCAGACAGGGACACTTAAGTCTGCAGAGGTTACTGCTGTCTTTTTGTTTGTCTGTGCCCTGCCCCCAGAGGTGGAGCCTACAGAGGCAGGCAGGCCTCCTTGAGCTGTGGTGGGCTCCACCCAGTTCGAGCTTCTTGGCTGCTTTGTTTACCTAAGCAAGCCTGGGCAATGGCGGGCACCCCTCCCCCAGCCTTGCTGCAGCATTGCAGTTTGATCTCAGACTGCTGTGCTAGCAGTCAGCGAGATTCCGTGGGTGTAGGACCCTCCGAGCCAGGTGTGGGATATAATCTCGTGGTTTGCCGCTTTTTAAGCCGGTCTGAAAAGCGCAATATTCGGGTGGGAGTGACCCGATTTTCCAGGTGCGTCCGTCACCCCTTTCTTTGACTCGGAAAGGGAACTCCCTGACCCTCGCGCTTCCCAAGTGAGGCAATGCCTCGCCCTGCTTCGGCTCGCACACGGTGCACGCACCCACTGGCCTGTGCCCACTGTCTGGCACTCCCTAGTGAGATAAACCCGGTACCTCAGATGGAAATGCAGAAATCACCGGTCTTCTGCGTCGCTCACGCTGGGAGCTGTAGACCAGAGCTGTTCCTATTCGGCCATCTTGTCTCCTACCCCCGGAATGAAAGTTTCTAATCAACTGACTTTGAAATTGGGAGAGTTCCAGATATCCTTGATTATCCAGGTGGGCCCAACATGATCACAAGGGTTCTTAGAAATGGAATCAGATGTCAGAAGGAGAATTGGCATCAGAATCATGAAATCCAGGAAGGACTCAACAAGCCATTGCAGGCCTTAACAACTGAAGGGCCATAAGCCTAGGGTTTAAGGCAGCTTCTAGAAGATGGAAAAAGTGAGAAAACAAATTTTTTCCCTAGATCTTCCAGAGAGAAATGCAACCATGCTGAAATGTTGATTTTAGAAAAGTGGGACTTGTGTCAGACTTCTGACCTAAAGAGTTGTAAGATAATAAATTTGTCTTGTTTTAAGCCACTAAATTTGTGGTAATTTGTTACAGTGGCAATATGAAACAGATACATTTACTTACTTATTTACTTTAAGTGAGAAGCTGGTAGTTTCTCTGGTGGTCTGGGAGATAGGGCTTGGAAAGTTTTGATATTGATAAGAGACAAAAAAAAAAAAAAAGAGTCTATGTCAAGGAAGAATTGACTCCAGAATTTCTGAATTCAAAATTAATTCCAAATGTATTGAGGCTATTTCAGCATTGTGTAATATTTCTTTATAACTTTTTTGAATGCCTAGTGTATGAACATATTTTAAAATTGAAAACACCTAGAAGGACATACAATGAAAAGCACATACATGTTTTTCCAGAGTTGCTTCTTGAGGCTTCAGGAAATAGAATTTTACTTTTGTTTTTGCCTTATCACCTAGGATTGTACCTTATCACCTAACTACCTTGGCACCATTACCACATTGTGTATGTCCTTCCAGAGGTATTTCACATCTATATGAGCATATGCCTATGTACAGTCTTTTCTTTTGTTCAAACAGTAACACTAGAAATGCTGCACCTTTGCACTGCACATACTTCATCTTTTCATTGATTTCTACCTTAATTTAGAAAGATTTTCATGGGAATAAAAAATAAGCTAAGCAGGCTGTTAATGGAATTGGTGGAAATGGAACTCTGCATGATTTTCTGCATTTAGTCATGTAGACACTCCCTGAATGGGGAACATATACAGGGGAAGCAATAGTGAAGGGTGTATGGTTCACACAAAACAGGTACTCAAAATATTTATTTTAAGAACTAATGGCAGCTGGGCATGGTGGCTCATGCCTGTAATCCCAGCACTTTGGGAGGCTGAGGTGGGTGGGTTGCCTAAGCTCAGGAGTTCAAGACCACCCTGGGCAACATGGTGAAACCTGGTCCCTACTAAAATTCGAAAAATTAGCTGAGTGTGGTGGCGTGCGCCTGTAGTCCCAGCTACTGGGAAGGTTGAGGCACGAGAATCGCTTGAGCCTGGGAAGTGGAGGTTGCAGTGAGCCAAGATCGTGTCCCTGCACTACAGCTTGGGCAACAGAGTGAGACTCTGTCTCAAAAAAAAAAAAAAAAAAGAACTAATGAGAAACTACTAGTGAAGATGGCAGACAGGAGGCAGGACTAGCTTACAGCTCCCTATTGGATGGACAGAGCAGCATGTGGAGACTCATATTGTCAACTTTTGCTCCAAGAACTATACCGCAGGAGCATACCAGGAAAGTCAAGAGAATCCACAGACACTTAAAAGGAACTGGATGACCACTGCAGGCTCCCTGAGATGCCAAAAAACTGTGAGTAGGCTTGCTTTCTCAATGCAGAGGCTCGTGGTCTGGGGAAAATTCTAAGCCCTGGTCACCAGATGTCTGGAAATAGACTTGGTGTTGTTGTGGGGGCATTGAAGGAGTGAGACTGGCCTTCAGGACTGAGGGCTGCATGGGAGAGAGGTGAGCCCTGTGACTACTGGCTTTCTCCCACTTCCCGGCCAACCTTTAAGACTCAGCAGAGACAGCCATAATCCCCCTGGGAATATAACTCCATTGGACTGAGAACCACACCCCCATCACCAAAACCAGCAGCAGCAAGCCCCGGGCAATGAGAGGCTGAGCTCAGACACACCTATCCCTGCCCCAACCTGGTGGTCTTTTTCTACCTGCTCTGGTAGCTGAAGACAAAGGTCATAATCTCTTGGAAGCTCTCTGGCCCTGCCCACCACCTGAGAAACCTGAATACTTAACCAGGTATTCCTAGAGCAAGTTTGCATCCTCCCTATAGGACCACAGCTGATGTGCACTTGAAAGCACCACCTCCTGCTGGAGATGAACCAACACAAAATCAGCACACTAAACAAAAACACAATCAAGGACCCTCATAGAGTCCACTTTGCTCCCCTGCTACCATCACTGGAGCAGGTGCTGGTATCTATGGCTGAAAGACCTGAAGGTGAATCACATCACAGGACTCTTTGCAGACACTTGCCAGTACCAGCCTGGCACCCAGTAGGTCCACTGGGTGGCTAGACCCAGAAGAGGAAAAACAATCACTGCAGTTTAGCTCTCAAGAAGCCCCGTTCCTAGAGGAAGGGGAAGAACACCACATCTAGGGAGCAACCCATGGGAAAAAAGAATCTGAACAGCAGACCTTGACATAGTCTTCCCAAATGAGAAGGAACCAGAAAAACATTCCGGTAGTATGACAAAACAAGGTTCTTTAACACCCCCAAAAGATCATACCAGCTCATCGGCAATGGATCCAAACCAAGATAAAATCTCTGCATTGCCAGAAAAAGAATTCAGAAGGTTGATTATTAAGTTAATGAAGGAGGCACCAGAGAAAGGTGAAGTCCAACTGAAAGAAATAAAAAACATGATACAGGATATGAAAGAAAAATTATTTAGTGAAATACATAGCATAAATAAAAAACAATCACAATTTATGGAAATTAAGGACACACTTAGAGAAATGCAAAATGCACTGGAAAATCACCACAGTAGAATCAAACAAGAAGAAAAAACTTCAGAGCTTAAAGACAAGCCTTTTGAATTAGCCTAATCTGTCAAAGACAAAAAGGATAAAAAAAAATGAACAAAGCCTCTAAGAAGTTTGGGACTATGTTAAACGTTCAAACCTAAGAATAATTGGTGTTCTTGAGGAAGAAGAGAAATCTAAAAGTTTGGAAAATATATTTGAGGAAAGCTTCCCCAGCCTTGCTAGATATCTAGACGTCCAAATACAAGAAGCTTAAAAAACACCTGGGAAATTCATCACAAAAAGATAATCACCTAGGCACATAGTCATCAGGTTATCTAAAGTCAAGAGGAAGGAAAGAATCTTAAGAGCTGTGAGGCAAAAGCATCAGGTAACCTATAAAGGAGATCCTATCAGATTAGCAGCACAGTTTTTCAGCAGAAACCCTGCAAGCTAGAAAGGATTGTCGTCCTATTTTTAGCCTCCTTAAACGAAACAATTATCAGCCAAGAATTTTGTATTCAAGCAAAACTAAGCTTAACAAATGAAGGAAAGATACAGTCCTTTCCAGACAAACAAATGCTGAGAGAATTCACCACTACCAAGCCAGCACTACACGAACTGCTAAAAGGAGCTCTAAATCTTGAAACAAATCCTCAAAATATGTCAAAATAGAACCTCCTTAAAGCATAGATCTCAGGACCTATATAACAATAACAGAATGAAAGAAAAAAAAAAACAAGGTATTCAGGCAACAAATAACATTATGAATAGAATAGTACCTCACATCTCAATATAAACATTGAATGTAAATGGCCTAAATGCCCCACTTAAAAGACACAGAATGGCAGAATGAATAGGAATTCACCAAACAAGTTTCTGTTGTCTTCAGGAGACTCATCTAACACATAAGGACTCACATAAACTTAAGGTAAAGGGGTGGAAAAAGATATTCCATGCGGCCAGGTGCGGTGGCTCACCCCTGTAATCCCAGCATTTTGGGAGGCTGAGGCAGGTGGATCACAAGGTCAGGAGTTCGGGACCAGCCTGGCCAAGATGGTGAAACCCTGTCTCTACTAAAAATACAAAAATTAGCCAGGTGCGGTGGCGGGTGCCTGTAATCCCAGCTACTTGGGAGGCTGAGGCAGGAGAATCACTTGAACCCAGGAGGTGGAGGTTGCAGTTAGCCAAGATTGTGACACTGCACTCTAGCCTGGGTGACAGAGCAAGACTCTGTCTCAGAAAAAAAAAAAAAAGATATTTCATGCAAATGGACACCAAAAATGAGCAGGAGTATCTATTCTTACATCAGACAAACTTTAGAGCAAGAGCAGTTAAAAAAGACAAAGAAGGACATTATATAATGATGAAAGGGCTATTCCATTAGGAAAATATTCTAATTCTAAACATATATGCACCTAACACTGGAGCTCCCAAGTTTATAAAACAATTACAACTAGACCTAAGAAATGAGTTAGACAGCAACACAATAATAGTGGGTGACTTTAATACTCCACTGACAGCACTAGATAGATCATCAAGACAGAAAGTCAACAAACAAACAATGGACTTACACCCTACAACAAATTGACTTAACAGATATTTACAGAACATTCTACTCAACAACTGCAGAATATACATTCTTTTCGTCAGCACAAGAAACATTCTCCAAGATAGACTATATGACGGCCACAAAACAAGTCTCTGTAAATTTAAGAATACTGAAATTATTTCAAGTACTCTCTCAGACTACAGTGGAATAAAATTGGAAGTCAAATCCAAAAGCAACCCTCAAGACTATGCAAATACATGGAAATTAAATAACCTGCCCCTGAATGATCATTGGGTCAACAATGAAATCAAGATGGAAATTCAAACAATTCTTTGAACCAAGTGATAGTACTGACACAACCTGTCAAAACCTCTGGGATACAGCAAAAGTGGTGCTAAGAGGAAAGTTCACAGCATTAAATGCCTACGTCAAAAAGTCCAAAAAAGCACAAATAGACAATCTAAGGTCACACTTCATGGAACTAGAGAAACAAGAACAAACCAAACCCAAACCCAGCAGAAGAAAAGAAATAATGAAGATCTGAGCAGAACTAAATGAAATTGAAACAAACAAACAAATACAAAAGATAAATGAAACAGAAAGCTGGTTCTTTGGAAAGATAAATAAAATTGATAGACTATTAAGGAAATTAACCAAGAAAAGAAGAGAGAAGATCCAAATAAGCTCAATTAGAAATGAAATGGGAAATACTACAGCTGATACCACAGAAATACAAAAGATTATTCAAGGCTACTATGAACACATTTACATGCACAAACTAGAAAACCTAGAAGAGATGGATAAATTTCTGGAGTTATACAATCCTCCTAGATTAAGCCGGGAATATATCGAATCTCTAAACAGACTAATAACAAGCAGCAAGATTGAAATGTTAATTTAAAAATTGCCAACAACAAAAAAAGTTCAGGACAAGATGGATTCACAGCTGAATTCTATCAGACATTCAAAGAATTGGTACGAATCCTATTGACACTATTCCAAAAGATAGAGAAAGAGGGAATCCTTCCTAAATCATTCTATGAAGCCAGTATCACCCTAATACCCAAACCAGGGAAGCACATAACAAAAAAAGAAAACTACAGACAAATATCCCTCATGAACATAGATGCAAAAATCCTAAAGAAAATACTAGTGAACCAAATTCAACAGCATATCAAAAAGACAATCCACCATGATCAAGTGGGTTTCATATCGGGGATGCCAGGATGGTTTAACATACATATCTCAATAAATGTGATGCCCATATAAACAGAATGAAAAACAAAAACTACATGATCATCTCAATAGACACAGAAAAAGCATTTGACAAAATCCAGCATCTCTTTAGATTAAAACGTTCAGCAAAATCAGCATAGAAGGGACATACTTTAAGGTAATAAAAGCCATCTATGGCAAACCTACAGCCAATATTTTACTAGATGGGGAAAAGTTGAAAGCATTCCCCCTGAGAACTGGAACAAAATAAAGATGCTCACTTTCACCACTTTTATTCAACATAGCATTGGAAGTCCTAGCCAGAGCAATCAGACAAGAGAAAGAAATAAAGTGCACCTAAATTGATAAAGAGGAAGTAGAACTGTCACTGCTTGCTGATGATATGATGGTACACCTAGAAAACCCTAAAGACTCACCTGAAAAGCTCCTAGAACTGGTAAATGAATTCAGCAGAGTTTTATGACACAAAATTAATGTACACAAATCAGTAGCTCTCCTACATACCAACAGTGGCCAAGCTGATAATCAAATCAAGAAGTCAACCCCTTTCACAATAGCTGCAAAAACAAACAAACAAACCCAAAAAACAAAAAATCATAGGAATACACTTAACCAAGGAGGTGAAAGACCTCTACAAGGAAAACTGCAAAACGCTGTTGAAAGAAATCATAGATGACACAAATAAATGAAAACACATCCCATGGTCATGGATGGGTAGAATCAATATTGTGAAAATGACCATACTTCCAAAAGCAATCTACTAATTCAATGAAATTCTCACCAAAATACCACCCTCATTCTTCACAGAACTAGAAAAACAATCCTAAAATCCATATGGAACTATAAAAGAACCCACATAGCCAAAGCAAGACTAAGCAAAAAGAACAAACCTGGAGGCATCACATTACCCAACTTCCAACTGTACTATAAGGTCATAGTCACCAAAACAACATGGTACTGGTATACAAATAGGCACATAGACCAATGGAACAGAATAGAGAACCCAGAAATAAAGCCAAATACTTATAGCCAACTGATCTTTGACAAAGCAAACAAAAACATAAAGGGGGGAAAGGACACCCTATTCAACAAATGGTGCTGGGATAATTGATAATTGACAAGCCACATGTAGAAAAATGAAACTGGATCCTCATCTCTCATCTTATACAAAAATCAACTCAAGATGGATCAAAGACTTAAGTCTAAGACCTAAAACCATAAAGATTCTAAAAGATAACATCAGAAAAACCCTTCTAGAGATTGGCTTAGGCAAAGACTTCATGACCAAGAATCCAAAAGAAAATGCAACAAAAACAAAGATGAATAGATGAGACTTAACTAAATTAAAAGCTTCTGCACAGCAAAAGAAATAATCATCAGAGTTAACAGACAATCCACAGGGTGGGAAAAAGTCTTCACAATCTATACATCCAACAAAGGACTAATCCAGAATCTACAAGGAACTCTAACAAATCAGCAAGAATAAAACAATCTCATCAAAGAGTGGGCTAAGGACATGAATAGATAATTCTCAAAAGAAGATACAAATGGCCAAAAAGCATATGGAAAAATGCTCAACATCAGTAATTATCAGGGAAATGCAAATCAAAACCACAATGTAATACCACCTTACTCCTGCAAGAATGGCCATAATAATAACAAAATAAAAGACGTTGGTGTGGATCTGGTGAAAAGGGAACACTTCTATACTATTGGTGGGAATGTAAACTAGTACAACCACTATGGAAAACAGTGCGTAGATACATATATACACACACACATATATATATACACACACACACATATATATGTACACATACATACATATATACACATACATATATATACATATATACATATATACATTTATACATACACATATATATGGAAAACAGTGTGTATATATATATACACACACACACACACACACACATATATATATATCTACACACGCACACCATGGACTACTACTCAGCCATAAAAAGGAATGAAATAATGGCATTTGTAGCAACCTGGATGGAATTAGAGACTATTATTCTAAGTGAAGTAACTCAGGAATGGAAAACCAAACATTGTTATGTTCTCACTCACATGTGGGAGCTAAGCTATGAGGATGCAAAGGCATAAGAATGATAAATTGGACTTTGGAGACTTGGGGGAAAAGGTGGGGGTTGGCGAGGGATAAAAGACTACTCATTGGGTACAGTGTACACTGCTCGGGTGATGGATGCACCAAAATCTCAGAAATCACCACTAAAGAACTTATTCATGTAATGAAACACCATCTGTTCCCCAAAAACCTATTGAAATAAAAAAATTCAATATAAAAAAAACTAATGAATAAATTTTAGGTGGCTGGATAGCCAAGCAAAGATCCCAGTGCTAGTCTGTGAGCTTCTTACAGAAATTCCTGGGGAAGAGAACACAAATACCTGTGATCTGAGTTCTGACTAAAACTTGGCTCTTAGATCTTAGATTTTTAGATATTTGAAATCTGCATGGGAATAGCAGAAGGTGGGGATAAAACTCACCTGTTATTTCAAAGTGGCAAGTCTATCTGCATGAGCTAGAGAAGTGAATGTACCTTTTGGTGAGCCCCATCTGCAGCCCTCTGCAACGTCTCTCAACAGAGAATAACTTACCTTTTAGCAGAAAGTGTTCTTTTGTTGGAGATACCACAAGAATAGGCTAGTGGTTTTGTAATTGTAGATAGAAAAGTGTATATTTAAGAGCTGTGACTCTCAGTAACTAAACTGCTCTATATGACAACGTTGAAACGTGTTCATGGTTTAGCCAGAGCTGTAGGCCTGTAGACACTATGCCCTTTAGATAATTTCCTTTCCCAAATGGGAATTTATTATGCTTGATACAGTAATAGTTGTGCATTCTTGTGGAAATATTTTGTGTTTGCTGTTCTCCCAAAGCAAGGGTAAGTACTGTAGGTGATTAACAGCTGATCCTTGGGGAGGTAGAAGATGGGGAAGATGACTGCCTGTCCAGAGTCTTGGATTGGCTTACATGATGGATTTTATGGAACTTTGGATATAGCAATGCTCCTTCAAGGTGCAGGTGACAAAGTATAGAATAAGATAGGGTAGAGGCTTTTCATCTCGCTGTGGCACCAGGCCTAGCAGCATCCTGGCATCAGAGGATAGGGGATAGCATCTCTGATGTGGACATTTGAGTTTTCACAATCAACATCATCTGCTGTGGCAGTTGGGGACTCCTTCAAGCAGCTTTGTAAGCATGGTCACACATACACACTTACACAAATCATCATATATCTATATTTATCATTTTTTATACAAACTGAGGTGTACTGGACGTACTTTTTTGCTCCTTGTATGTTGTTTTATATCTTAAAAGAAGGAATTGTTAGTAAAATAAAAAGGGTTTGAGAGCTGATAATGACAATAATGTCAATAACTAACATTTATTGAACAATTACTGTGTGGCAGGTACTATGCCATGTACTTGATATAGTTTGGCTGTGTCTCTACCCAAATCTCATTTTGAATTACCATGTGTTGTGGGAGGGACCCGATGGGAGGTAATGATGGAGGCAAGTCTTCCCAATGCTGTTCTCATGATAGAAATTAAGTCTCATGAGATCTGATGGTTTTATAAAGAGTTGTTCCTCTGCACAAGCTCTCTCTCTCTTTGCCTGCTACCATCCTCGTAAGATGTGACTTGCTCCTCCTTGCCTTCCATGATTGTGAGGCCTCCCCAGCCCTGTGGAACTGTAAGTCCATTAAACTTCTTTCTTTTGTAAGTTGCCCAGTCTTGGGAATATCTTCATCAGCAGCATGAAAATGGATTAATACAGTACTTTACATGCGTTTGAAGTTGATAGACAACTCATAGAGTAAGGAGTGTTTTGTCTGTAGACATTTTCAAGTGGAGATAAGTGAGTATCTTCCCCACATATTGTAGAGAACATTCTTACTTTGGGAATAAGTCAGACAGTTTATTGCAAGATCCTTTCCAAGCATAAGCATCAAGGGGTCCACCATTTCAGGACTGAGTGCAGAATTGGGCATTTGGAGTGTTCAAAAATGTTTGAGATTTGATTTCTCTTGCTCTTGTGTAGTAGTTGATACAGGTTAGAAATGATGAAACTTGCTGCCTGCTGCTCTTCCTTAACTGAATCAAGTTCAGAGTGACCTTGCTATGTCTTCTAGACAGAGTGTGGCCATGACTCAATCAAGTTATAGAGCAAATTGGAGATATGCAGAGGAGAAGCTCTATCTTATTTTTTTCTAAGAACTCTCAGACTTCCTTGAGTTACAAATTTGCACCCAATCTTTTAACTGTTTCTTCAGTGTCATCTCTGAGCTATAATTATGGCTTAAAATGACAAGTTTAGATCATCCAGATTTATTGTAATGCAGCTGGTTTATCAGCACTAAGTTGATGCTTGCTGAAAACCAGTTTTATTGGAGAAATAGGCTGTTACTTTCTTCATTAATTCATCAGTGATTTTTTTTTTTTTTTTTTTTTTGGCCAGGAACCATTCTAAGTGCTTGAAAAATAACCATTAAATTTTGGAGAGGTAGTCACATAAGGAAACAACCCAACTGAATGCGCTATCAATGCTATGATGGAGGTAAGAGTGGCAACATGAAAGAATGACTTTTAGGGGTGGAAGTGTCATAGTGATAGTCATAGCTCAATGGGAAGGACAAATAGAAATTCACCAAGCAAAGAAGAGAAAAAAGGTATTCTATTCAGGGCAACGATATGCTCTCTGGCTTGAAGCTGTGAACGAGAATGGCACGCTGCAGACCTGAGAGATGTTCACAGCTGCAGCAGTATGGTGTTGGTGTGTGTGCGTGTTTGTGCTAGAGTAGTGTGTAAGTGTGCAAGAAGGTAGAATAGTGAGAGGTGAAGTTGTATAACTAAGCAGATGGTAATTGAGAAAGAGATAATACTACATAGAAGCTAGACTGATAATTTTTTTTTTTGCTTTTGAGTAAACCTTAATCAGTCATTTCAAATGACGGGTATTAATTTTAGGGGTTATCCAGGAGTAAATGAGGATGGCCTACA
This sequence comes from Pan troglodytes, assembly GCF_028858775.2. Classification (NCBI taxonomy): domain Eukaryota; kingdom Metazoa; phylum Chordata; class Mammalia; order Primates; family Hominidae; genus Pan; species Pan troglodytes. The sequence goes on from NC_072402.2 coordinate 72,278,403, forward strand.
GCACTTGGACAGAAAGTTGACTTTTTTTTAGAACAAAACTAAGGAGGACAACTGGGAGCACCCTCACATCCAGAACAGCAAGCACTTTCTGCAGCTGTAAACCAGAGTCAGTCTTCATAGTCAGGCAAAGAAGAGGGGAAGAGAAGTTTTTTTTTTTTTCCTCCAGAATGGCAGCCACATCTGCATAGATAAGATAGTGATCACCATCTATGTTGTCATCTTTAAATGTACGTGGAGTTTCCTGCTGAGGTCCCAGAGGTGCTCTTTTGGTGAGCCCCATCTGCAGCACTCTGTAACATCTCTTCATAGATAATAGACCATGCTGTATGAGTGTCCATGAATGGCCTAGCACATCACTTTTTTTTTTTTTTTTTTTTTTTTTTTTTGAGACGGAGTTTCGCTCTTGTTGCCCAGGATGGTGTGCAGTGGCGTGATCTCGGCTCACTGCAACCTCCGCCTCCCGGGTTCACTCCATTCTTCTGCCTCAGCCTCCCAAATAGCTGGGACTACAGGCTCCCGCCACCATGCCCTGCTAATTTTTTGTATTTTTAGTAGAGATGGGGTTTCACCATGTTAGCCAGGCTGGTCTCGATCTCCTGACCTCGCGATCCACCCGCCTTGGCCTCCCAAAGTGCTGGGATTACAGGCCTGAGCCACTGCGCCTGGCCGGCCTAGCACATCATTTCTACCCAAGACTGTGAGCACTTTCAGGGCAAGTATCACACCTTAGGATTCTCTATAGCATAAACAGGTTCATCTTAAATGCTGACTGAATGAATTCCCACTATAACAACTGAGAACACCTTAATCACAGTGGTAGTGTAGCTCCTGGAAAACCTGCGAATAGTCTCTCTGACTTTGAGTCTCTTTTGGGTTTTGCCACAGACTGCAATCACCCTCATTGTACAGGCTGACATTGATGGGCCCTGATAATGCCTCAGTGACCTGTTAGAAAACACATTCGGCTAAAGACTAATACTCTGAGTTTCCTAGTTTCAAGCAGTGGAACAGCAGTCTTTTGATTAAAAAGCTAGTGGTTAATTAAGATGCTGAAGACTGTCTTGGGAAGGGCTCCCCACCTTTGCAGACTTTTCATGGGCCCTCCTGTGCTTCTTGCTCTCCTAAACTGAAAAGAGTCCCTCACCTCACACTTTTCCAGACCAGTCTCCAACCTCTGCATCCCATCTACTTTACAGGAACTTGGTGGAAACAGGAAATTGACTCAAAGGAGAGAGACCATCATAAGACTTTTGGCCCTTCTCATATCAGGTTCCCAATGGACCTGGATTCAGAATTCCATTAGCAGAGGCAGCACAGAGTGGCTCAGTCACTACTTCTTAACATCTTACATTTTATGTGCTCTTCGAGAGAGAGAGGCAGCCAGGTGATGAGCAATTCCCCGAAACCAGATAGACATTGAGGATAGTAAAATGATTCTTTCTCTTCCCACTACTGGCTGGGCGTTTATTTAAAAATACATATACAGCAGGACACTAATTGTGAATGAAATAAAAGACATCAAAAGAATCTTTCTAATTAGCTTAAATACTGATCATTACCATCAGAAAATGAGTCAGCCTAAAAACACATGTAATTGCACTCTTCCTGTGTTGTGGGAAACCTAGGGATTGAAGAGCTACATTATGAGAGAGGGAGAGGACATGGTGAGATCCATCACAAAGAAGAAATGGTTTTTGCCACTACTGATTGTTGCTTGAATGAGTGTGAAGCGTTTGATACCCAGGAGGCTGGCAGTCTTCACTATACAGCCAATACCTGGGTGAAAAGTGCCATGTTATCATTGCTGTTTGACAAATGGGAAATCCAGAAATTGGAAGTTATGATACTAGAATTAAGTGGATCATTGAGATTTAGGGGTGACTCTAGGCAAGAGTGTGAGAGAGACTAGTTTCTCTTGCTGTGTGCTTTCCCCTCCCTCCTTGATACTTCTTTCTAATTGCACTGTCTTCCTGTCAAAACTTTCCTTCAGGAAATGGGCTGTTGTCAGATATTTATACTTCTGTGAATGTAAATAACTGCTCTTTCTAGGGTGTACTTGAATCTATTAATTCTAATTAATATGCAAAAACTTTTATTTTTTTTGGTTTCTTAAGTTTGGTTTCTTAAGTTTGGTTTCTTAAGTTTGGTTTCTTAAGGAAGTTACAGGCATCAGTAATTAATATGAAACTAGTAGAGGAGGAAGGAAGATGGGAACATAATATTTCCTGGTGCCACTAAAATTCTACCTAGGACTTGAACTGCATAGGGTGAAGTAGCAGAAACCACTTGAGTTTCTTCTGATGATGCATGTATGAAAAGCCGGTCTACAAAGTTAGCTAAACGAGATCATTACATGGAGAATATATTGCAAAAAATTTTTTTGAGAAATATGTGATGTCCAGTATGGGGATTATTGATTAGTAAAATTGATATTCTAGTTCAATCAAAATGCAATTCACAAAGTGAATTTGTATCTCACCACATATTAAAAATTCCTAATTCTTTGTACCACATACTTTTGGCAGTCTTATGAAGCCTATGGGTCCCTTTGCAAAATAATGTTTTTAATGCATAAAATAAAAAAAATGAATACTATTGAAAGATGTTTACAGAAATGTTTTGAAAATTTTGTGCTATATGCTTTATTAAGGCATCAAAAGCAAGGTCTAGTGCACAGGCTAAATGACTATCTCAGTAGTGAGTAACATGAATCTACAAAACTATCCCAGTAGTGAGGAACATAAATAATACTTCAAGACATCTGCAAAAAATAACTGATGATATTAAAATATCTGACATTTCTAATGGAGATAAAGTTACAGGTATCCAAACATCACTGCTACTACTAGTGCATATAATAGAAGAAAATGCTATATTTAATTAGAAGTTAGTGACAGGTTTGCAGTTGACCTCCTGGGTTGACAATTTCTACACCTTAAGCTGTCCTTGGTATGGTATTTCTTCAAGGAGAAACTTTCTCGAATCTTAGCTTCTTAAGCTATCAAGAGGTTGTTGAAATTTTGGATTTTTTTTTTTTTTTTTAGTATTAAGCCTTCCAGATGTGTAAACGCTAACTGGCAGATATAGAACTCACTAGCACTTATTTGAATTTCTATTTAACATCTTAACTTTAAAATTGTACATAACACACAGCTCAGTGCATAAGGCACAAATATTCAACTTCATGAAACTTGTTTGAATTTCTATTTTCAGATTTGGGAAGCTACTATCAAGGTTATTTAAGAAGTAGGAGTATTTCCATGTGAAATTCATAGGCACGGGAGATGCCAGATAATGACAATGCTCTATTTTACTAAGAAGCACGTTTTACTGAATAGAGTAAGCAATCTTTCCAAGGGAGAAATTCATCTGAGATGCTTCACAGTTATTAAGAAAAATACCCGCTCAATCATGTGGTGTATTTTCTATGGTTTTTGCTTTATTAATTTCAGGTGTATTTTGATTATAAAGACATTTTATGCATTTTATAATCTCTTACGTTTTCCAATAAATACAAACCTAGAGTGCTTTTTTATCTCTTTGCATTCTTTTAGAGGTGTGATGAGTATCAAATAAGGCAATAATTTTGAAACGCTTAATAGAAAATGTCACCATTGATTGTTATTATTGTATTATATAAATAGGTATTCTTTCTTGAAAAGATGGCTTAATTTATTACATCATGATTTGACTAATACATTCAAATTGACTTTGTCTGAAATGATTTTATAAAATCCTCTACTTTTGAAAAAATAGATTTATTTTTTAGAGTAATTTTAGACTTACAAAAAAATTGAGGTGATAATATAGAGAATACCTACATACCCCACACCAGTTTCCCCTATGATTATCATCTTATATTAATATGGTACATTTATTACAATTAATAGACAGTATTAATTGATTCATTATTATTAACTAAAGTCCATAGTTGTCAAATTTCCTTGGATTTTACCTGATATCCTTCTGTTCCAACATCTCATCTAGTTACCACATTACATTTAGTTGGCATGCCTTCTTAAGCTTCTCTCAGCTGTCACGGTCTCAGACTTTTTTTGTTCTCTGACCACCTGGACATTTTCAGGAGTACTGGTCAGGTATTTTGTGGAATGCCCACTGTTAAATTTGTCTGTTTTTTCATGATTAGATTGAGGTTTTGGAGAGGAAGCTTACAAAGATAAAATGATGTTGTTTTCATATGTCAAAGGTGCATACTGCACTGTTGATGTTGATTGTGATCACCTGGTCAAGGTAATGTTTGTTAGGCCTCTCCACTCTAAAGTTATTCTCCTCTGGCCTCTTTCTTGCTGTGCTTTTGGTAAGGAAGTCACTATGTGTGGCCCACACTTAGGGAGTGAGGAGTTATGCCCCCACTCCTTGCTGGTAGATTATCTACATAAATTATTTGGAATTCTTCATGGCAGATTTGCCTCTTCTCCCTCATATATGTATTTATGTAATCATTTATTTATATCAGTATGAACTCATGAATATTTATTTTATACTTTGTGTTGTAATTGAATTCTACTTTATTTGTTGCTTAAATTGTTCCAGCATTGGCCATTGGGAGCTCTTTCTGTGGCTCCTATGTCCCTTTGACATATACTAATCAAAGTGAAGCTTTTTTCGTGTTTTTTTTTTTCTTTTTTTAGCACTTTCTTACTTCTGGCACTATAAGATGTTCCAGGCTTATCATGTATATTTCTTGCCCTCCTCATAGAATCAGTCATTTTTTCCAAGGAGCCCTGGTTTCTTTTATCAGAAAGTAGGGGTAGAAACCAAAATGCAAGTGCTAAGCGTACTCATCATTACTAGGGCATTATTGCTTTTAGGTATTCTCAGCTGACAGAGCAAGGAAATATACATGTGCATACTAACCCATGTATATGCTTATATTCATAAGTATTTCTATATGTAAGCGTAGGCATGTATATTAAGCTAAACATGAGATTACACTGATTGCTCCAACTCTAGTCAATTTTCAAAAAGTCTCACTGCGCTAAAAGAGTTTCACTGGCCTAAAAATGCCTACCTGCATCACCTTCTCTCCCCAAGCTCCTGGAGGCCAGTTATCTTTTTACTATTTACTTTTCAGAATGTTATATAATTAGAATCATACAGTATGACTCTCTCTAATTTTTAAGATGTAGTAAATAATGACCCTTAAGCTCATACTTTTCTAAATATATTTCCAACTACAATTTTCTGAAGTACATCTTGTCATTTATATGCATTCAGTGTGAAGAAATTTAAAAAGTCTAAAGCACACTTCACTGTAAGTTCTTTTTATTTCAAATATTGCATTTTAACTTTTTTTATTTTTATGAATACATAATAGGTGTGTATATTTGTGGAGTATATGAGATAATTGCATCAGGGTAAATGGGGTATCCATTACCTCAAGCATTTATCATTTCTTTGTGTTACAAGCAATCCAATTACACTCTTTAAGTTATTCTAAAATGTACTATTTATTTTCATTGACTGTAATCACCTTGTTGTGCTATCAAGTGAATAAGATCTTTTGATCTTATATATGTATCTAACTATATTTTTGTACCCATTAATTATCCTCACATCTCCCCCCTTTCCCAACTACCTTTCTCAGCCTCTGGTAACCATCATTCTATTCTTTATCTCCATTAGTTCAATCATTTTCATTTTTAGCTCTTGCAAATGAAAGAGAATATGCAAAGTTTGTTTTTCTGTGCTTGGTTTATTCCATTTAGCATAATGACCTCCAGTTTCACCCATGGTGTTGCAAATGATGTAATCTCCTTCTTTTGTTATGTCTAAATAGTACTCCATTGTGTACATCCATTCATTTTATCCATTTCCTTTATCTATTTATTTGTCCATTCGTCTATTGATGGACACTTAGGTTGCTTCCAAGTCTTGGCTATTGTGAATAGTGCTGCAATAAATATGACAGTGCAGATATCTCTTTGATATACTGATTTCTTTTTCTTTTGGGAATATACCTAGCAGTGGGATTATTGGATCATATGGTAGTTCTATTTTTAGTTTTTTTTGAGGAATCCCTATACTGTTCTAAAGAACAGTGGCTGTACTAATTTACATCCTCACCTGCAGTGTATGACAGTTTCCTTTTCTCCACATCCTTGCCAGCATTTGTTATTGCCTGTGTTTTGGAGAAAAGCTATTTTAACTGGGGTTAGATGATAACTCATTGTAGTTTTGATATGCATTTCCCTGATGATCAGTGATGCAGTGCACCTTTTTATATTCCTGTTGGCCATTTACATCTCTTCTTTTGAGAAATGTCTACTCAGAATTTTTGCCCATTTAAAAATCAGATTATTTGGTTTTCTTCTAAGTTGTTTGAGCTCCTTATGTATTCTGGTTATTAATCCCTTGTCAGATGGAAAGTTTGCAAATATTTTCTCCCATTCTGTCGGTTGTCTCTTCACTTTGTTTATTGTTTGTTATGAAGAAGCTTTTAAACTTGATGTAATTCCATTTGTCCATTTTTGCTTTGGTTGCTGTGCTTTTGGGATATTACTCAATAACTCTTTGCCCAGACCAATGTCCTAGAAATTTTCCTCAATGTTTTCCTGTAGTAGTTTCGTAGTTTGAGGTCTTAGATTTAAGTCTTTAATCCATTTTGATTGGATTTTTGTATATGGTGAGAGATGGGGTCTAGTTTCATTCTTCTGCATGTGGATATTCAGTTTTCCCAGCACCATTTATTGAAGAGACTGTCTTTTCCCAATATATGTTCTTTGCAGCTTTAACAAAAATGTATGGATTTATTTTGGGGTTCTGTATTCTGTTACACTGGTCTATGTGTTTGTTTTTATCCCAGCACCATGCTGTTTTGGTTACTATAGTGCTGTAGTATAATTTGAAGTCAGGTAATATGATTCTTCCAGTTTTGTTGTTTTTGCTCAGAATTGCTTTGGCTTTTCAGCATCTTTTGTGGTTCTATATACATTTTCAGATTACTTTTTCTATTTCTGTGAAGAATGTCATTGGTATTTTGATAGGAACTGCATTGAATCTGTAGATTGCTTTGGGTAGTATGGACATTTTAATAATATTGATTCTTCCAATCCATGAACATGGAATAGCTTTCCATTTTTTGCATCCTCTTCAATTTCTTTCATCAGTGTTTTATAATTTTCATTGTATAGGTCTTTCACTTCTCTGTTCAAGTTAATTCCTAGGTATTTAATTTTACCTGTAGCTATTGTACAATCAATAGGATTGTTTTCCTGATTTCTTTTTCAGATTGTTCACTGTTGGCATGTAGAAATCCTACTGGTTTTTGTATATTGATTTTGTCTCTTGCAACTTTACTGAATTTGTTTATCAGTTCTAACAGTTTTTTGTGGAGCCTTTAGCTTTTTCTAAATATAAAATCATATCATCTGCAAACAAGGATAATTTGACTTCTTCTTTTCCAACTTGGATGCTCTTTATTTCTTTCTCTTGTCTGATTGCTTTAGCTAGGACTTTTGATACTATGTTGAATAACAGTGGTGACAATGAGCATCCTTGCTGTGTTCCAGACCTTAGAGGAAAGGCTTTCAGGTTTTCCCCATCTAGTATGATACTAGTGGTGAGTCTATCGTATATGACTTTTATTGATTTGAGATGTTGAATTTCAACATCACTTCAATGATAAATTTCAGCACCAATTGAAATGATCATATGGTTTTTGTCCTTCATTCTGTTGATATAATGTATCACATTGGTTGATTTGCATATGTTGACCCATCCTTGCATCCCTGGGGTAAATCCCACTTGGCACGATGAATGATATTTTTAATGCATTGTTGAATTTGGTTTGCAAGTATTTTGTTGAAGATTTTTGCATTAATATTTATCAGATATTGGCCTGTAGTTTTCTTTTCTTTCTTTCTTTTTTTTTTTTTTCTTGATGTGTCTTTGTCTGGTTTCGGTATCAGGGCAATATTGGCATCGTAGAGTGAGTTTGGAAGTATTCTCTCCTCCTCTATTTTTTGGAATAGTTTGAGTAAAACTGGTATTAGTTCTTCTTTAAATGTTTGGTAAAATTTAGCAGTGAAGCCATTGGGTCCCAGACTTTTCTTCACTGGGAAACCAGTGTAAGTTTCTGAATTAAGAGAGATAACTAGAAATATACCAGTGATATATTTTTCAACATAGGTAAGATAAATGTTAAATATACATATTTCTCTTCTCTAGTTCAGCTTTTCTGATTCTAATTGTGCCCCCAACCCTCTCCAAATAACTGAAGTTTAGCTCTCCTAAAAGGAACTTTAAAATTGTAGGTTGTAAAAGTCATCTAAGTTAGGATTTCCAACTTATTTAGCCATCAGACACAATAGGAGTTATGATTTCTTGGCAGAACACAAATGAGGTATAATAATACATGTACAACACAGTAGACAGCAAAGTGTCACTGGTCACTGTTGACATCCATATTGCCAAATGCAATAGATGCTCCTCTGTCTTCATCCTTCTTGATTTCTCAACAGTGTCTGAACAGTTGTTTCCCACATTTGGAAATCTTGTACTCTGTTAACTTCAAGTCCTTATGTCATCCTGTTTTCCTTGTACCTTCCTGCCACTCCTTCTTAAGAGTCTCTTAAGTACTTAAGTTTCAATCTTAGGCACACTTCTCTATTATTATTATCCTAAATGATGCCCTCAATTTCCAATCTTGAAATGATCTCTATATGCTTGTTATAAGACTCCAGCTTGACTTCTCTCTTGAACTTATTCCTTACATTTCTCAAGGTTTTAGATACCAAACTATTCTGAAAAGCAACGAGGACTTATTGCAAAGTGAAAGTGCAAATTTTAAGCTTTGTTTATTTTATTTTATTTTTTGCAGTGGCCTTTTAAGTGAATTCTTATGCCTCAATTAACTTTGATATTTCCTACAGGAAATATCTATGCAATTCTAAGTTTTTATTAGGAAGTTATATCCACTTATCATTGTTTTTCAACCTCCTTTCTGGGCTATGAATTAGCTGTAAACATGCTGAAAAGAATCATCTGTTGATATGCTTCTGCCAAAAATATTTGTTTTGGCTGTTACAGGAACTCTGTCAATAGAGTCTATGGAAATATCGGTTACTTTGTGTCCTGGACAGGTGGCCTTTTCACTGCTCCCTAATTCACACCATTTCGGTAGCCTTCTGTTAGTTCAGTGTTTTCAACCTTGGCTACACATCATAATTGTATAAAGGGCTTTCTAAAAGTACGGATGTTTGACTCCCTTACAGATTCTAGTTCAATTGATCCTGAGTGGTGCCCAGGCAGAGGTACTTCTTCAGAGATCCCTAGGTGATAGTAACATGAGCTAGGTTTGAGAATCATCTGTAGTAGAACAATCTTTGCATCAGTTGAGCTTGGTGTTTAATTCTGCCTCACTACTCCCAGCTGAGTGATCTTGGGCATGTTGCTTAAACTTTCCGAGCCCAACACCTCCTATCTGTAAAATAGAATAAATGGTATCTACACCACAAAAGCTTGGTTTGAAGAGTAAATATTTAACCTAATGTGTTCAGCATTTTACAGGACCTAATAGGGATTTAACTTCAAGTCCAGCCCTTTGTTATGACTTTCTCTCTCATTTTTCTTCCTTGTGACTTTTTTTAAACCATCAGTGTCATGTTTTTTTGTTCTCCTTAAATGTAAATATCTTCCCACACTTTTAGCACTTTGTATCCTGTTATTGTTGATAAAAGCCATGAAAAAGCAGTGGTTCAAAAGTCAAGAAACAGGACCATGTCCTAGTGTCAGTGCGTCTCTCATTTAACTTTTAATATATCTAACTGGACTCTGGGAACTAACCTCAGCTTTGATCCACTGACAGTTCCTTCCTTCTAGTTTTAAAACTGTGTTTGACATTTACACTCTCTTTCTTTAAAATTAACCCCTTGAAAATGCTAAGATTTGATGTCTCTATGCTACCTTGCAGTTGGGTACACAATGGCGGTAAGGGTGACGATAACCATGAGGATGATAATAATGATGTTTTGAGGACCTTTGACTACAATCACATTATGTAAAAGAGTCTGTTCACATGGCCTAAGTGGGAGAACATGAGTTAAGTAAGTACCTTTCTCTATAGGCTGACATAAGTTTTACGAATGTTTTCAAGTTCTTTATTTAAATTGTATCAAGACCTAATGCTGCAAGTCAGCCTAAACTCTATTTTCTCAGCTATATGTGTTCATAAGATGAATACTTTTCCAATAAGATTTTTCTGAGTTCATGAAATAACCACTGTTAAGCCATTGACATCATACAAATTATTTTGAAATGTTACCTTATATTTTGTTTTCAGCCCATTTTTCCTGAAACAAAAAACTTTTTACTTCAAAATTTTAACTGAAAACATTTCTAGGCTATAATCAATGTAGATATAATGGTATCTCATTACAGAAAAATTGAAATACTAGATGTAAAGTTCAAATTAATGGAGGAAAGGAATATATAATCAATATTTTATTCACATCCTGGTGATTTATTTTGTTGCTATTGATAATGTACTGTTCTGAACTATTTCAATCCATAAAAGGCCATCTTGGATCCATTTGTGAAATGTTCAATTCTAAGAAACATAATAATTCAGCAGCAATATATACCCCTGAACCAAATATTATTAAAAAAAATCAATACCTCATCTCCAACATAGAGAACGCAGCATGCTGCACTTTACTCAGCAAAACAGAATTCTCTTCTACAAAAAGTTGCAGGTCTAACAATTCAGTGTCTTGGTAGACTTTACAACCAAATAATAACAAGGAAATGAAGGAAAAAGTGTTCCTATAAGAAGATAGCCAAAGACCAAAGATGACTTTGTTGGCTCCTTTCCTGTTGTGATTGAAAAATACTGATCATGAGAAAATAGGTTGTATATACCTATTATCTCCAGGGTTAGGTTTCATGGAATTAAAAAGAGGAGAAGCAAAGAAGGAGATCTTGGAGCAGATAGCCAAATTTCATGATATTCATAAAGGCAGAGGGCAGTCATACATGATGAAGTGCCATGTATTCTTCTGTGCACAATAAAGAGATCTCGTTAAACTGGAAAGTCATTTATTCCTTTAGGGAAGGATGCAGATGAGTTAGGGAAATGCCAACAAATTGATCCTGAACATAAAGGAAATGTTATCAATGTCTTATTTTGGGACAAAGTTTCAAATTCTTTTTCCTATTAATTCCAGAGATTTCTGGGGAAGCAAAACTGGTTTGCATTTTAGGGCATTTGGATAAGCAAAGTCGATTTTGCTAAGGAAATAATTTAAGGCAGGTAGCCAGAGAAAGGCTGATAAACAAAGTAGCTGCCATGTAAACATACACTTCTGGATGACTTCATAGGAGCCTGTTGTTCTTCCTCAACCAAACTGTCAGGTTCTTGATGTTAGAGAACTTGTTCACACTGAATAGGCCCCTAAGAGGTGCTTTGTACCAGACTCTAAATCATCTTATACAAAGTACTGAATTGTTTGGGTCCACTCAGAAAGAGTTATCACCTCCAAACTCACTCCTACATTTGGCTCTGCTTTGTATCATGAGTATAACTCACGTTAAGAAGACTCAATATAGCAAAATACGGATTTACACAAAAGTTGAATAATTGGGGGAAGTGCTAACTTAGGATATGAGAAGGATGATGAGACAGGTCAAAGGATGATCAGAATCGTAAGTCCAAGAATATCTGCATGAAATGAGCCTGAAGGGAGATCTAAAACTGGGTGCCAGGCCAAGAGGCAGGAAGGACAGATCACAAACATGTACCTTTGGTTCAAATCAAGTCTCAGATCTAGGGTAAGTGACTCATAAAGTTTCAGAGGTCAGGCAATCAACCCAGACCCTGTTGGAAGGCAGCCATTTAGTCTCCAGAAGATGAGGATAAAGGGCAAAAGACTTAGACATTGGGGGAACTAGAATGTAAAGCAGAGAGATGGAAAACTAGGCAACAACTAAGACTGAATACTGGGGATATGGAAAACTGTAACCCAATAGCTTGAGACCCATGGTACTATGAGCCATCAGTGAGAATGGCTCAACACTGACTCACAGCGCTGTGGGTAACCAGGACACCTTAGAGCACCAGGCCTCAGGGCAGGGTGATGCCTACGTCAGAGCAGTTTAATCTCTTGATAGCAGATGTTTGAGTTCCATGCAGGTAGGAAGTCAGATATATGATTACAGGGGTGATCTGTCTACTCTAAGGTAGAAATTCAAATATGTGGGATTTGGTTTTATCAAAAGGTCTTCTTTTTATTTTTATTTATTATTTTTAATTTTTATCTATTTATTTATTTTGAGACCCTGTTATGAGACTGGCCAATTTTTGTATTTTTGGTAGAGGTGCGGTTTCACTATCTTGCCAAGGTTGGTCTTGAACCCCTAGGCTCAAGCTCTCCACCCACCTCAGCCTCCCAAAGTGCTGGGATTACAGGCATGAGCCACCATGCCTGGCCAGCTCTTGGTTTTAAATTGTTTGGTACACATTTGTTGAGTACAGTGTCTTAAATATTCTTTTCTCCTTTAATCTATTTACTAAAAAATTATTAATTGCATATTATGACTCAGGTAATAAGCTTTGCACTGGGGTTATTGGAATGCAAATGATTATGATGCTTGTCTTTAGGAGCAAACAGACAGGGGAACTGATATTTAAAATATCAAGTGTTTGGTACAACCAGGGAGATAGGCACAGGGTACTATGGGGCATGGCTTGGAAAACGGAGGCTAAGGAGGCTTCCTGGAGTAAAAGAGCTATAATCTAAGGTGTAAAAGACGAGTAAAATTATCTAGGTAGATAGGCAGGGTTGAGGGACAATATAAAAGCAGGAGGGCCTTGAGTACCAGGATAAGGAACCCTAGTTCCTTTAGGTAATCAGGAGCCACTGAAGAATTGTAAGCAGAAGAGTGACAAAGTCAGAGTTTTCATTTAGATAGCTTTCTCTGGTGACAGTGAAGGACTGATTTAAGGAAGTCAAAACACTAAAGGGAGCTTGTTAGAAAGTTGTTACAGTGAGAGAGAATGAAGGCCTGAGCTAGAGCAGTCGTATTTTATTTATAGAAAGAGGAGAGTAAATCGACATGCAATAAAACACCTGTTAGAGATTTGAGTTTAAGTTATTTTGTGGGGATATAATTCATCTTTAAAATTTGCTGTCAAGAAGGATATACAAATGTAAAAATTCATTAAGCTGTACACTTAAGATACACACACTTTATTGTAAGTTATACCTTAATATATATATATGTGTGTGTGTAGGTATATATACACATATATATTTTAAAAAGAAGGAAAATTGTTAGAGGCCTTGGTTCTGGTAAAAGAGATGCTAATTACGTTTTGGAGCAAGTTTTTTTTTTTTTTTTTTTTTTTTTTGTGAAAACCACTAGCACAGGACCTGGCTTGTTCAGATTTCCCCCAGAATGCAAAATGTGAGAGCACTTATGGGCAGTACTTTACTGGAATTTCTTTTTCTTTTTCTTTTTTTTGCAGGGGGCAGCAATAAGGGAAAGGGGAAGCAAAGCAGAGAAAGAGAGAGAGCCAATACAAGGCAGTGTTATAAAGTTGGAACCACTATGGGAAAGACAGGTTGTTTGGTCCCAGGGAGCCTTCTGAGAAACAGCATGAAATGCATTTTAGGGGAAATGTTTGCCCATTAGTCTCATCTCCCATTGGTCCAAGGTTTGCCCCACAAGGAATGACTCTTTCCTGCACTTCTGAGTGCATACATAGACAACAAATGGGTTCCCTTGGTGCCGCTTGCTTTATCATCAACAGAGAAACCCCAGTGTGGAAGGCAGAAAAGCCCCCAGTGTAGAGGCACCAATTCTGGAAATGGAACATCAGGGATGATTTTTACTCTTTGCTCCTGAGATGCATGCATTATGGCTACTGAGGACACAGCATGAGTTTTTAGCTGTTGGCTTAACATATATACCACGTCATGGATTACAACAACCCAGTCCTTGCTATGACTATGTCTTCCCCAAGCTGGTGCTGTAGCTGAGCCTTTGACAAGACTTCCACTGTTCTGTTGGGTCAGCTACTTCTGAGCAATTGGTTACATGATTAGGCCAATGGTTATGTGCTCATTGTCACAGCTTCTTTGCAATAAAATGGGCTCCTTGATCTAAGACAATGTTGCGTGAAACACTATGTGATAGTTCAGGCATTCTGTAAGCCCTTAGATGGCAGTGCTGCAAGAAGCACTTGGGACAAGGAAGACAATCTCTTATGAGAGTAGATGTAAATTCTGGAAAGGACACATCGTGGTACTCTTCAGGGTGAAAGAGTCCAATGTAATCAACTTGCCACTAAATGGCTAGCTGTTCTCCTGAGGCATTGTTCCATATTGGATTGTTCCTTATTGAATATTCAACATTGATTTCTGCTGCTGGCAGATTGGGCACTCAGCAGTGAGAGTAGCTAGATCAGAGTTTGTAAAAGTTGGTGTTATGCTTAATCATCTTTGCCACCATGCATACTATGTTCATGGGTTTAGCTGGTTAGCACTGGACTGGCCAAGGAGTGAGATTTATTGACATTCACTGAACAAATCATTCTGTGCACCTAGAATTTGATTGCTTCCAGGATGGTCTCAGATGGGTATTAGCATAAAAAAAATTCTGCATGCCTTGGACCATCTTCCACTGGTCACCCACATACCTCATCATCAGTCATGTTTTGATCTTCAATCTAATTCCTTTCAGACCTCTAACAACCACCCAAGTCATTCAATGTAGCTCAGGAATTCATATCCATATCTTGGACCACTTCTCTGTCCACACTAGGTAAATAATCAAATAAATGACTTGCAGATATGCCTATTGGAATGATTTCCTTTCATGACTGCCCTTTAGGACCACTCCTGAATGGGAATATAATACAACAGAAGTCCATTTTTTGATAGCACAGACATTGCTCTGACTCATCTGCGCACCAAGACTGTGTTTCCTCCTCCATCAGTTGGTAGGAAGAACTACCCCTCCACTCCCCATGAGACCTTACATACAAGCCGAGAGATTGGTGACAGCATGACAAAAATATGTGACCTGGTAGTCTGGGCTGCCTCTTCATTATAATTTACTCGTGCCTTCTGGACCTGATCCTGAATGTATATTTCCCCCTTTCCCCACTTTTCAACTAATTCAAGGTGGACGGAATGTATTATTTCTATTGTTTAATAAATTCTTGCTATGCCCTCCTGACCTTATGACTTGGTAACTACATACACCTTGGTTTTAACAATTAAATGCCAAACCCAAATTTCTCCTTTTCTGGAATCCTATCACCTCGTTTGGCACCAGGGAGCAGAGCTTCATTACACTCTCTTTTACTGTCAACAATATATTTCAGATTACTTTCCCTCACCAAGTTTCTTAAAGCTGTTTCTTAAAGATCCCCCTGCCCCTCCCATCCTGAGATGCTTCTCCCATGCACTCTTGTGGCTTTAGTGAAGGAAGTATCCTCTGGGCCCTCCCAGGAAACAGAAACGTGTGTTGGGTTTTCCGGTCTTTTAAAAAACATTTTGATTTAATTTAATTTAAAGTTCCAGGGTACATGTGCAGGATGTGCAGGTTTGTTACATAGGTAAACGTGTGCCATGGTGGTTTGCTGCACCTATCAGGGTTTTCTGTTCTTACTGAGAAATCCACTTTAACATTTCAATCTCTCTGACTCTTCTGGCTCCTTTCTTGGTACTTTCTTACTACTTAGCCAAGGAGGTGCTGGCATGTCCTCCTAATTTACCATGGACCCATCATGTCTAATTTCAAGAAAGCATTCCCATAGTGTAGCAGGGCTAGTTCTCCTTTCTACTAAATTCTCCTCTATCTGGCTTTATATTTCTACTCCTATACCACTAACCCTCAAAAGCTTCTCTTACATGTGTTCTCTCAGTCCTTGTAGTATATGTCAGCCCGTTATTATGATTCCTTCAAGTGTAAGCTACTTCCTCCCTGAGTATGGGCTTTACATTCTTCTGTCAGCTGTGCCAACACCTGACCCTGTTATAGGCCTGGGCACAATGAGGGGTGGTGGGGATAGCTCTGAAGGAGGACATCTGTCAGCTTGTAAGTCACCCACACCTGGGGAGACCTTGAAGGGTATACAGGTTGCTCTCCTCTACTTGTGCATTTATGGAGAATTTAAGGGAATTGGAGAGTTCAAGATTCTCAAGCTCATCCACCAAACATCTCCATCACAGGTCTCAGAGTTCCCTTTGTTTCTTATGAAGGCCTCAGTTTGTTCTGAAGGCCTCAGTTTGGCATGGGCGACTATCAAGTCTATATTCACTTTTCTCGGCCATCTTACCACTCTTGCCATTAAATTTCATGCCTGATATTCAATAGTTTGTCCTGATGTTGCAAGAGATGAGTCTCCTTTAGGCTCTAAAATTTCCATATTGGCCTTCTGGTTTTCACAGCTACTTTAAGTTGACAGTTGAATAAGCTTACCATTTTCTTTTTTTCAAGAAAAACCAATACAAATAAGTATTATTAAATTGGCTACCACTGGGGTAGAGAGTTTACAAAAGCCAGCCTACTCTACTGATCTTTGTAAATATCACTGCCTCTGTACCATTTAAGCAATACAGCCATAGCAAAACCCACTACCTGACTTCAGCCTATATCTTATCCCAATAAATCAAAAGTTTAAAAAATGAGTAATTATGATACTATCTAATGCCATGGATTATTACTACCCCATTACTACAAGTACTGGGTCCTTATTGCCATCTTATACTTAAATGATCCAGTTTTAAAATCTGCTGCTGAGTGTATGATTTTGAGGATGCTTTCTGGTATCTACAGTCATAGACTTGGTTCTCCAGAAAGCAGAACATCTGGCAAACATTCATATGCAAGTATTTCATTGGGGGAATGTTTTTTCCAGAGAGCAGACTTGTGGGGTGACAAAGCAAGGAGGGCGATAAAAGAGAATCTTATCAAGTCAACTATCACTTCAAAGGGCTGTCCTAGAAACCCTATAAAATGCCTTGCAGGACCATCTGTCTTGGGGAAGAAAGGGAGAAATACTTACCCATTGGCTTCCAACATCTATTTGTCAAAGGTTTACATCAAGGGACAAATAGAGATTTGTGCTTCTGGGTTGTGTATGGTTTAGTATGAAACAGATTTCTGTAGCATCCTACTCCATGGCATCAACAGAGAAGCTGCCAGGTGGAAGATGTGTTGTGCATGGCACAGAACTGGCACAAAGGACAGTCAGATTGCACCTGCACGAAGTGGGTCAGAGTCTGCGCAGCACTGTTCATCATAGGAGTGGCTGGAATGAAATACAGGTGAAGCTGACGAGATCCAAAATGGTTTATGAGTATTATCTAATACAGTCCTTCAACACGAATATACTATATACACCCATTCATTGTTTTTAGAAAAAATATAAAGCCAATTAAATCTGAATTCATAAGTTGAAAACTAGAATATTAAATATTCTGTTAATGTAAATTGAATATACCTTTATTAAAACTGTATCATTGTGAAGTTAGAGAAATCGGGAATTAGACTAAACTGGTTCTGTGTGTATCTGCATGTCTTATTTTTTATCAATATGTTCTTTTCAGGAGACCTTAAGATAGAAAAACTGCCAGGAGGGACCTGTAGGTCTGCTTTCTCCACTCATGTTTGGAGAACACATCTCCAAAGAAATTCGTCTGAACTTGATGCAGAGATTCCTGGACTAGATTCCTGAGAAATCTAATGTCAGCTGCAGAAATGCCCCAACTGATGAATTTCGGCATGAAGCAGAGCCTCAGAGCAAAAGCACGTCAGCTAAGCATGCCCCAGTATGAGTGGCTGAGTATGCCATATTAGTCTTTCATAGTCTACCATAGAAGACTTTCAATTTTTTGCTTCATACTACTTAAAATAATGTGGAAAAATCTATGTAGTTCTTTCACATTAAGTTAACAGCTAAAATTTTTTACTCTAAGTTTAATTTGTTGAAAATGATGCAATATCAGTCTAATTGTAAATATTAACATTAAAACAAACTATTGAATCACTTTAATACTTTTTCAATGGAATCTTAATACAATAACAATTCAATGGCCACAATATTTAATTGAAAAATACGTGGACAAGGTCATTTTAATAGTCAGAAATTTTCTACCATCTATATTTTTCTTCCTGAGTCCATTTCCATTCAACTTCTCTGTAAAGATTTTTAATTGAATATAATACTTTTGTTCCTGAATATCTTATATTGATCAGATATATTTTACTATAAAAATTATGTATATGAATTGAAATTTTAAATTAATTTTTTTCTGTGATAAGTTTCTAAGTAATAAAAATTTATTCTGAATAGATTTAACTTTATTATCATGACACTGAGCAATTATTTTACACATTTTTATAGTTATATAATTACACAAAGTTATATTTATAAACATAAAAATAAACTATATAAAAAGGCTCATAATGAGGAACTTTAGCTCATTATCTGCATTTAAATATTACTGATTATTGGGATGAATTAGGGTTCAATGGAATTCAATAGCCAAAATAATTCAGAGTAGAAAGTATACAAAAAATATATTAATTCCTAGCATATTATTTTTAATCCAAATCTGCCAAGTTTATGATAAGAATGAATAAGGAAGCAGAGAAGTGATTGATGAGTGACAGCTGTCAGAAAACTTGGCACTTAAGTAAAAATCCCTATGGATTTTCATGTGTATAGTTGTGATGGTGAAGGACCAGCAAGGTGTCTCTACTACAATTGTATTCTCAGCATGAACCTGAGGAACTGGAAATTTCCTTGCTTTAAAATTACCCATGTTTGCTTTTATACTTAAAACATTTTTATATAATCCAAGAATACTTGCACTTCAATTTGAAGGCCACTAATTATTTGCCATATTTCACAAATATAATTAATTTTCTCATCACCCAGTAGAGCCAAAGCTTGTACATAGGGGTATGCATTTACATTAGAAATTAAAATGGAAGTCAAGGTAGAGCTATTTTTTTTAAAATGAGAAAGTAAAATTTATGTCTATATGCAATGTAGGAGTGATTCTGAAAGAAGGGCAAATCAAACAAATGTAAGAACTGTTGTTTGGATTCTCTCAGAAATATCGAAAAAGGGACAATTAAAATGTATTAACCAAAAGAAAAAAGGAAAACCAATCAGTTATGTGTGTGGCAACAGCATTCCCATCACCACAGCAGGTTGTTTAACCTTCCTGTGAATTTAGAAGACACACATGTGTTAGGCAACTTAAAGCCTAAGCTTGGTGAGAATGCTTTGTGAACTCTTTCTCAATAGATTCCCGGGGACCACTGGGAAAGGTGATGCTGGCCTCCAGAGACTTTCAAAGCAGCCATGTGTGCTCCTCTCTACTAACAGCGTAGATGGCCATTGAGGTTGTACTCATGATACCCCTAAATTCACTGAAGATTTAGTACTCTTTGCAGCCTCGTCTTCTATACTGTGGGGAAATGAAAGAATAGAACTGTATTTCTACTGTCAGCAAATTGGTAGGGGGAAGAAACAGCAGCCAAGAGAAGACAATTGGTGAATAGCAGTTTCCAAATGGTGGGCTCCAGAGCACAGTGGTAGCTTGTAATGAACACATTCAGTAGACATTTTAAGCTTTTACATTTGGGTGTATTTGATTTGGTCTTAATATTTATAGATGATATTAATGGTAATAATTAGTCTTTTCCCACTACTCAAGTCCTTAGAGCTCTCTCCATTCTGTGTGCTCATTCACACTAAGCCCAATTCAGAAAAAAGCCGAACTTTTAAAAATGCTTCTTACATGTCACTCACATATCCATTTATTCATCTATCCAAGACATATTTCTTATGCAGCCACTATGAAGTTGGCATTGGAAGTAAAGTGGTGGATGAGGTATGGATTATATTTGATTGAGCTCATGGAATTTAGAGCACCATGGAGCAATAGATTAAAAAATAGTTGAATAATTACTTACAATTATATTTAGAACTTTGAAAAATAACTTTAGGTACTATGGGAGCACATGACTTATCATCTAGACTGTAATTACCTTGAAGTCAAAGACCACATCTTACACTTCTTTTGGATATCTCTGTAGCTTCTAACATAGATCGGAATACAGAGTATAAGATGCTCAATAAATATTTGATTGATTTTATATTTGAGGCTGAAATGATTGATGTCAAAT
Organism: Pan troglodytes; assembly: GCF_028858775.2. Taxonomy (NCBI): domain Eukaryota; kingdom Metazoa; phylum Chordata; class Mammalia; order Primates; family Hominidae; genus Pan; species Pan troglodytes. The sequence continues at coordinate 72,298,575 of NC_072402.2, forward strand.
CAAGTATTTTTATTTTCTTCTACACTGAGCAAATGTCAAGACTGCACTGTAATTTTAATCTGCACTTTGTGCCTGAAGTCTTCGTTTGCAAAGCTCACTGAAGTTGTGGCCCTTTCCCTACACTTGTGCTCTGGACAGAGACTATGTTTAAATAAGAGCAGCAGAATTTTTTTTTTCAGTGTGTATCTTTATTTTATTTATTTTTTCTTTTTTTTCTCTTTTTTTATTATTATACTTTGAGTTCTAGCGTACATGTGCACAACGTGCAGGTTTGTTACATATGTATACATGTGCCATGTTGGTGTGCTGCACCCATTAACTCGTCATTTACATTAGGTATATCTCCTAATGCTATTCCTCCCCGCTCCCTCCACCCCACGACAGGTCCTGGTGTGTGATGTTCCCCTTCCTGTGTCCAAGTGATCTCATTGTTCAATTCCCACCTATGAGTAAGAACATGTGATGTTTGGTTTTCTGTTCTTGTGATAGTTTGCTCAGAATGATGGCTTCCAGCTTCATCCATGTCCCTACAAAGGACATGAACTCGTCCTTTTTTATGGCGAGCAGCTGCATTTTTGATATCTGAATCTTGGTTTATTGGTTACTGGGACTCAGTTCATAGCCCTGTTGTTCACTGGGCCTCTGTAGAGTCTGAAAGCATTTCTTTGACTTGTCCTTGGTCTGGTTGCCCCATTTCTTCCTGCAGATGGTCACTGCTCAAGCATCCTGTCACAAATCTCACACAGTGGCCCAGGGTGCTCAAGGCTGGCCTCACAGTGTGGCCATGATCGACATTTCAGTGGGTTAGTAGGTAATGCCATTGGAATTCAAGGAGTTTGTGTATTATGCCCCAGCAGTATGCTTGCTGATTAGGCAGCAGCTTCAATCCAGTTGGTCCCTGTACTTCAACAACAGCACATAGCAAATCAAATCAGGCCAAAGTTTTTTTCAAAGAATAGTCTAGCAAACTTTATTTTTAAAGCAAATAGCTGCCCACATACTATAATTTGATAATAAATTTGAACACTAAAATATCACTTGGTTTCACTGGAGTAGTTGATATATTAACTCAGTAATTTTCAAAACTATCCTTAGTCCATACATAGTAGTGGTCTGTTGTTATATATGAGGACCCTTGAGTGCATATTCCAAAGGGCCATAAGTGTAAAGACTGGTTTTTTTATGGCCTCATAGCCCATGCTTTTATTATATGAGATTGTCCCCTTAAATTTTTATGCCTATGTCTTTTTCTGCTACTAGATAATATGCCGAGTGAGATAAAACTAATCTGTGTGTCTTTAGTGCGTATTTCTATGTTTTAGGACTTAGAATATGTTCTGTTGAATGAATAAATGAATATATGACAACTGCTGAATATATAATGCAATTTAAGATGGGATTTTCTCAGCAGACTCAAAGAAAACTTTGACAATGGATCCTGAGTTCTTCCACTGAGTATGAAAATGAAGAAGAAGAAGAAAAAAGGATTAGAGCTATAGCCTTACCAAGTACAACTTCATTCCATGGGTAGAAAAAAATAGGTCATATGTTTTAGTTACTACATTGATAGAGAAAACCTTACCCTCCAAAGTAGAATGTACAATCTTAGAAAATGCTTCCAGGCAGCCAAACTGGATCAATGGTTAAAGGATTATTAGATAACAATATATTTTAACCTATGGATTTTCAGATAACTAGCTTATTTAAAATGTCTTTGGTTGATTCTCTCATGTTTTGTAGGTAAAGAATCATACTAAATGAAAATAATAATGATTCTGTCTCCCCCTCTTTTAAACTTATAATTTATTTTACCTTACTGGTTTTGTTCAGACTTTCAGAACAGTGATAAATAATTGTGCCTTCAGGCACATTTGTCAATAGAAACACTTCTGGTTTTTTGATGGTAAGTATGAAATTGATTGTTGGTCATGGCTTTTTTCTTTCATTAAAAAAGAAAGTAAAAAGACACCATGACCATGACTTAATACTTATTAGTTAGATAAGTTTGTAGATTTCTTCTATCTGCTTTATCAGATTTCTATACAAAGATTATTGTAAATTGGTAAGATTAAATGGCATAAGTGGCATTTCATCTTTTTTGTATACTTTTTTTTTGTTTGTTTGTTCGAGACGTAGTCTAGCTCTGTCGCCCAGGCTTGAGTGCAGTGGTTGGAGTGCAGTGGCGTGATCTTGGCTCACTGCAAGCTCCGCCTCCCGGGTTCACGCCATTCTCCAGCCTCAGCCTCCTGAGTAGCTGGGACTACAGGCGCCCGCCACCATACCCAGCTAATTTTTTTTGTGTGTTTTTAGTAGAGACGGGGTTTCACTGTGTTAGCCAGGATGTTCTCGATTTCCTGACCTCGTGATCCGCCTGCCTCAGCCTTCCAAAGTGCTAGGATTACAGGCATGAGCCACTGCGCCTGGCTCTTTTTTCTATACTTTTTAAGAACGTAAATAGCAAAGTAATTATCTGTTACTTGAAAGACCAGAAATTATTTGTCTATCTATTGTGCAGGTTATGCATTATTCTTTGAAAAATTTCTTTGACAATTTCCCCCAATTTATTCCATGATTATAGATCTACTTTTTTTCAAATTAAAAAAATTATCTTCATTGTTGTAGTTTGATCTTTTTTTCTAATTTCAGAGGGGTCTATGTTTTTTCTCTTATGTCTTTCTTAAGTTATATTTGTCTAAATTGTTTATTCTATTGTTCTTTTTAAATAAACAGCTTTTGAATTTGTTTATAAACTCGAATTTACCTCTATTTCAGTATTTCCTAATTTATTGATTTCTACTTTATTAACAATTTCTGCTTGTTTTCCTGAAGTTTGTTCTGTTTTACTCTAATTTATAGAGCAAAGTGTTTTGTTAATTTATTTTAATTTCTAGAAATTAATAATAAAATCACTTAAAGTAAATTTCTTTGATTATACAGCTTGGCCATATTTACTAAGTTTTTACATGTTGTATCCTTATTTTTGGTGTTTTCTAAATGATCTGTAATTATAGTTTTGGGTTCTTATTCTAACCAAGTTTATTTAAAGGTAATTTTCCTCTTCTAATTTCCAAACAGTACTTAAAAAAAAAGTATTGTAATTCTGCTTTGTGGTGAGAAAAATGTACCTTATATAATTCTCACTCTTTGAATTAAATGAGTTTTTTTTTCTTTTTTGTAGATGATTATACCATCTGGTGGTGGAAATGGTAAATGGGCATAGTTACTACTTTCTTCACAGAGTAGAATACAGAAGGTAGAAAGGAAACCCTACCTTGTTCTTCAGTTGTAACTTCTTGGATCTTTGAATCTGAGGACATATGGAGAGAAACGGCAAAGATCTTATCTTTTGTTTTTTGGTGATTTCTGTTTCATGATATAAGCTGGAATGTGCTGTGAGTAGCCTATGTAGGTTTATCTTAAACTAGTTTATTCTTCCTTGTGATCATCTGTTTTTAATTGGTGTAGATTTGCTGGGTTTTTATCTTTTTTATTGTTAACAAATTTTTGTTCTAATTTTGGTGTGATATTTGTGCTGATTTGTTGGGGATTACCAACTAGAGATCAGTATGAATCAAAACGATCTGTTTTTTAAATGATTTTGGTCTTTTCGAAATTAGTATTAATATACTGTTTGATTAATCTTGAAATATATAGAAAAGCAAAGATAAATAAATTAACATCGCCCATAATGGAAACACCGTTAGATAACCAAAGTGCTAAAAGTTTTGGTCAATAGTGTTCCAATTTTTTTCTGTTAAGTTTTTAAAAAGTTGAGCATACATTAAGCTTTCCACTTCTTGTTTAAATCATTAAAGGAAGTTCACGTAAAGTAAAAATACTTACAACTTAGAAAGGGTGGATCTGAATCTTTATCTACTTTTCATAGGAAGGCAAAATTACTTCCCATAGCAAATCCTGAGCCATTCACAGGGAACAGTGAGCACATGGAAGGAAAGCAGGAACAGTGAGTAGGTGAAGGCACATAATCTATCTCTAATAGTCTGATCTGTTCCAGAGGAACAGAACCAATAGGACGGACACACACACAAACACACATACCTCATATATATATATATATGTATCACACACACGCACGCGCACACACACACACACACACACTATTATAAGGCATAGGCTAAGAAGTCCCATGATATCTGCCATCTGCAAATTGGAGACCCAGGAGAGCTGGTAGTGTAGTTCCAGTCCAAATCCTGAGAACCAGAAGAATTGATGGCATAAGTCCCAGTCTGAGTATAGGAGAGGGTCAATGTTCAGCTCTAAAACAGTCAGAGACAGTGAATTCTCATTTATTCTTTTTTTTTTGGTCTATTCAGCCTTTCAAAGGCTTGGATAACGCCCGACCACATTGGGGAGGGGAATCTACTGATTCAAATATTAATCTCATCTGGAAACATGCTCACAGACACAACCAGAATACTGTTTAAAATATCAGGGCATCTTGTGGCCCAGTTAAGTTGACACATGTAGTTAACTATCACAGTATCAAAATTAAAACTCAGTAATAAGGCTTAAGGCAAGCTGGTATATATATATAGAATATTGCGTAGAAGATGAAGTCAGGGATCATGCCTATAAGATTTCTATTGCTGATTACATAGTAAAAATGAATAAAATGCCTAATATGAATCAATTCCTGGTTATTCTCAACAAGTAAAGAAAATACTTTTTGGGAGAAATGTATTTTGAGCAATTTGAAGAAAGAATGCAGTAGTCTGCTGAAGGAGTGATCTGAATATACTTTGCATAATTATCTTGGAACACTGTAGAGATAAGAGGAGAAATGAATGGTCAAGAGTAGGTGCCTAAGAGACAAAAGGACTATTAGAATGCAGGTGGCAGGCAAAAAAATAAAATTTGGCTGTACTAACCGAAAGGCAAACATTTATAAGATGGGGACTCTTGAGGGCAGGGAAAAATATGCTGTAATTTAGAGAAGACTAAAACATTGTTACTTAAAAAATTTTCTATGAAGATGGATAGAATGATAAGAATTAATGTTGGATAGAAAAAAGGATTGTTGGGAGAGGTTACACTATTGCCCAAAGTTTACAATATTATACAACATCAATTTTGCACCAATGTTCTAGCCAAATGCTAAGGAAATACCCATGAGAGAATCTACTATAGAACCAGTAAACAGCTGATTTCTGAAAAAACACATTATGAAGATATTTTATATTCATAGACATCACAAGTAGCCTCTGTGGTCGGGAGAGCGCTTTAAACAGTAATGTGAAACCACTTGGATCTGCGAATTGCTTACTTATCCAATTGTCTTTTTTGACCTATGCAGTGGCAGGGAATGAAGAGAAGTCAGTAATAATTGCATGATTGCAGACCTAGCTACCAAGACCCAAGTTTAAGTCCTTCCTATGCCCCTAATTTGCCGGCTGACTTTCATCACATTAACTTCATATCTCTTTTAGCACAAATTTCCACAGAAATGAAACAAGAGATTTGAATTCTTAGATCTTACTGTTCCCTTTAAGTGTTGATGTTCTATAATTCTGCAATTCGAATTCCTGTCAATGCTAAGTGTTTGGTGATAATTTCAGCTTTTTAAATTTTAGTTTGAAATAAATAAATAAATAAATAAATAAATAAATAGTTTTACTTCCAGGTAGAAATATGTACAAACTATTCCTAAAATATTATAATGATGGACAATGTTTATTACTTATAATATGCTAGGCACTTTACATTAATTTTCTAATGCAAAGAGGCATATACAGTACAGTGTAGAGTGAGACCTGTAAGGCTTGAAATCCCCTTCCATCACTTTTGGGAAGATGGTTTTAGCCAGGTGCTTCTGATACTTTAATATTTGTAGGAATCTGCTAATTTTATTAAAAAGCAGATTCCAATTTAGCAATCTGAGGTGGGCCTTAAGATTATGCATTTCTCACAAACTCCCAAGTGATGCAGATGCTTCTGGTCCTTGAACCACACTTCTGTGCCTCACTTTCCTCTCCTACAAAACAAGGATAACAATCGTATCTAGCTCTTACAGTTGCTCTAGGGATTAAGTGAATTATACAGTTGACCCTCGAACAACATGGGTTTGAACTGTGCGGGTCTAGTTACACCTGGATTGTTTTCAATAAATACAGTTGGCCTTTTGTATCTGTGGGTTCTGTATTCACAAATAACTTGTTCAAGGACAAATAATTAGTTATTAGTGCAGGGCTTTGACTTTCAATGGCATTTTTCATGATTTCCGCAGGAAGCAGCTCCACGAACTTTTTTGTTCATTATTTTTTTTTTCTTTTTGGAAATGGCTCCCAAGTCCCAAATTTTTAACCACTATGCCCCACTGCCTAGCAAAAGAGTCACCACAAGTTTTACTTAATAATGTTTTTCTGTGTCCATTGATTGTCAGGAATTTCTTCCTGAGTGTTCAAAAGTGTGCTTCATGTGCCACTTTAGTGATGTCTTCAGGGCATACAGTGGTCCTCTGTCCTCTGCAGTTTCTGTCTTCTTATGTTTTCTTCTATTTAAGACATTTCCTTCTTTATCCTTTCTCAGCATATAATCAGCATTTTGTATCCAAAAGTTCCACCTCCACAGTCAAAAAACTGTTGATAAAAATGAATAACATAACAATAAAAATAATACAAATTAAAAGCAATACAGTATTACAGTATTTACAGTATTACAATAAACAATACAGTATTTACATAGCATTTACATTGACTTCCTGCAAAGAGTGCATGTGCTATAAAATTTTCCATGAGTGGTGTTAGGCTGTGCTTTCTGCTTTCCTGTTGCCCTTTATAACCACTGAGTGTGTCGTGGTGGGGCCTCGTCAGGATTGACTGTCTCATGACTGACTGACTTCTTAATGTGAGGAATAAACTTACAATCTAGGTTTTCGACAAAATTTTATTAAAGTGAGTGATTTGTATACTTATTGTCTGGTAAGTACTCTCTGAATTCAAAAGCGTTTGAAAGGAATGGGATGACAGTCAATAAACCTAAGATGCTAATGGATATGTGAGTCAACCCTGGCTCAAATTTTTGCTCTTTTATTGAAAAAGCAATGACCCAAGTCATTTTTATAGGCACTAATGTTCTTTGTGTACCAGAAAATAAGTGAATTAATGTTTCCCATTCCTAAAAACATTAACTATTTACATTTCAAATTGAATTTGGGGTTGAAAAGCAAATAGAAAAGATTGGATTAAAATATTAAGTTGTAAAAAACACAACTCTCAGAGGTTGTTCCCACAGATAATTTGATACGGTTAATTGTTTTTCATCTCTAGTACACCAGAACTATCGCTCCTTTCATCTAGAAAGTTGGTTTAATTAGTTTTGTTCTCCAGATTTTTACCTGAGTAGTTTTCAATGGCTGGCAATTAATATATTATAGAAGTTTAGAAATTATATTTGGAGAGCAATAACTTAAACATGCATAATTTTAGGACTTATTTAAACTGGTTAGCAGAAGAGAAATCGGATCTCCCAAAATAGCAACACTGGGCAGGCTGTGCCAGTAAATTAAGGGGAAGTGATCAAATTTGAGAAGTGAGGACTCTTGCTATGAATCTTGGCATCTGACTTTATTACGGGTTTCATTTTCTCATAAGTTATTAAAAAGCCATGTTAAGAACGAATGCTGTTATTTGAATCTTTGGACTGTAAGGGATGGATAGTTTTTCCTAGTTTCTGCTCCTGGCACAGGACAGTTGTATACACTTGCTTATTTATTCATGTATTCATCTATTCCATACGTATGTGTTGAGATAGTACTGTGAATCAGTCTTGCTGATGGATTGAATGTAGAGAGTCTGAGAAAGGGAAAACATCGAACACTAACCTTAGGTGTCTGGCTGGATTAATGGGTTAGAAGTGGGGTAGTTGCTCACTTACTGAGAGACAAAGGAAGGAGACATTTTAGAGGCTGCAGAGTAGGAATCAAGAGTTGGATTTGGAGCCTACTAAGAGGTGTCCTGTAAGTGATTGGACGTGCATATCTAATGTTTAAGTGAGTGATCAGGGTTGCTACTTCAGGAGTCATCATCATACAGACAGAGTATTAAGCTATTGGACTAGATTAGGGCACCTGGGGAATAGGTGCCCTAATCTTAACACAACTTTGTGTTAAGAAGAGAAGGAGCATCCTGCAAAGAGATTGGAAAGGGAGCAGCCTGCAACGTAGGCTGTAAAACAATAAGGTGCAACGCCCTCGGAACCAAGGGAAAAAACGTTTTAAGGATATGATTAACTCTACTCAGTACTGCTGAGGGTTGGAATAGTGTGGGGACCAAGCATTGATGACTGGAGCTGATGATGTGAGTGAGCTTAGTGAAATCTTGAATCAATATCCTGACTAGAAGGGTTGAGAATAGGAACCCAGCTATCACAGGCATCCTCTCTGAGGAGTTTTGCTACAAAGAAGAATAGAAAAATGGGCCAGGTGCTAGAAGGAAATCAAGCAGGGTATTTTAAATATGGGAGCAATTTGTATATCAATGTGAAAACTTGTGTTGCAATTAAGAGAGGGGATAATTGTAGGAGCAAAGTCTGAGTGAAGATAATGGGATGGAATCTAGATAATAAAAGGAGGGGTTGGCTTTAGATAGGAGCGGGGACAGTTCATCCATTGCAACAGGAGAGAAGGTACAGATGTAGGTAGTTTGATAAACTTATAGTAGGTAGGATATGGGAATTATCTCCTAAATACTTCGATTGGATTAGGAAAATAAGAGGCAAATATTTCAGCTGAGAGTAAGAATAGAGCCAATGCAGAGGTTTAGGGACAGGAAAAAAAAAAAGACGTAAAAGAGGTGTCTGAAGAGTGGAAAAGCCAGAAGAATATAGAGAATTGCTGGGCAATATTAACGTTTTTGAAGCTTGAGGTCATATTTGAAAGAAGAGTCAGCATGGTTGTGTTTTTGTCTAGCCACATTTGGCTGCTCAGCTGCAGATATAGGGAGAGATTTAGGTTTTAGCAGGTTGGCGTTTTGTCAGACAGGTACAAAGGAAGCAAGCTAGTTGAGGATCTGTAGAAGGAGTGGTTAAATGATGGATCCTGGAATCTACATTTGGTAAGAAGAAAAGGAGGGATTGGAGAAAAGTAGGTGGTAGGATTAATAGACTGAATATCCCAGTAGGGCCCAAAGAGTTTTGGAGTAAGTATGTGGGAGAACGTGAACTGGGAAGATTGGAAGTTAGAGATTAGAGAATGGCTTCAAATTGAGATTGCAGATCTCAATCAATAATAAGATCTAGGATATAGTCACTTACATGGGTACTGGAGGTAGAGATGAAGACAAAGTCAACAAAAATGAGATAATCAAGAAACTGACATGCTATACTATTAAATGGATTAGTTATTTGAATATTACAATCACCAATACCTCATAGGAAAAGCGATGGAAAGAAAGACAATCCAGTGTTATAACTTTTCAGGGAATGAGAGGTTATTACTAGAAGTGTGAAGTGATGACAGCTGGTAAATATACTTTTGTAGTCATGACTTTAAAGGGAAATCTGAAGGCATAGTTGTATATTTTAGTCCAGTAAGTTTAATTTCTTAGGTAGAAACCCAGAATAGGTAGATTGGTGGGTACTACCTGGGTTGGAGCATTGCCAAGTAGATGTGCTGGTACAAAAATGGAGAGAGAGTGAAAGGTGTTTCCAAGGAAGTAATTCTAATTAAGGATGAGTGGACTTCAAACTAGGTAAGAAGATAAGACATGAGAAAAGTGTTCAAGAGGAAATGTTTGGTGTCAGTTACCTTTCAGTTGATTGGAAGTCTCCATAACTGAAAGTGGAGAATTTTGAGAGATTATGTACAGAGTAAATGAGCTCAAAGATTAGAACATGGTGTTCAGAGAGGGGGAAACTGGAGGCTGAGATTCTGAAGTTAGTACAGTTAATGGTGATGACAACAAGGAATAGGAGATTGAACTGGAATGGAAGAAACAACTTTTGGACATGAGAATGTAGAGGAACCGAGACACCAGAGAGTTGATGTCATTAAACGTTTTGCCAGGAGTGGGGGTAGAAAGGAAGTTATAGAACAGGTGACAAAGTCATCAATGAGTGATGAAGAGTGACCAAGATTTGTAGATGCCAGTAGCAAGTAGAAAGAGTATGATGGCTTAAACTTCAAAGGATCTGGGCTTTTGAGCACAGGGAGAAGAAATGGTTTAGAAGGAGCAATGGGATCTAACTCCAGGCTTTGAGGTACCAAGGGGAAGGAGAAGAAATCTTCCCTCAGTAAGACTGCAAGAGAAGCTGTGCCACTGGTGGGGAGCCAGGTGAAGGGAGTGCTCAAAGACGGGTTGTATTCTTTTTCCGGGGAGGTATAACAAAGTATTACAAACTGGGTGGCTTAAAACAACAGAAATTTATTGTCTTCCAGTTCTGAAGGCCAGAAGTCCAAAGTCAAGATGCCAGCAGGGCTGTGCTTCCCTGAGGTACTAGGGAGAGGTCTGTTCCAGGCCTTTCTCCTAACTTCTGGTAGTTCCTTGGCTTGCCACAGCATAACTCCAATCTTCATTTGGTGTTTTTGTGTGTATCTGTGTGTGTGTCTTTGTCCAAACTTGCCTGTTTGAGAAGGACACTAGTTCTATTGGATCAGAGGGCCATCCTACTGCAGTATGACCTTATCCTAACTAATTACATCTGCAACAGCCCTATTTCTCAATAAGGTCACACTTTAAAGTACTGGGGGTTAGGATGTCAACATATGAACGGAGAGAGGGATGCAGTTCAACTCACAACAAGAGTGTTTGCTGATGGCAGACAAGAGGAAACACTGGAGGGGTTTGGGAGGTACAGGATGATTAAGAAAGTGGGTCAGAGTAGGAAATGTACAGAGTACTAGGGATGGAGCTCAGGCTTCTGGTTAATAGACAACAGGGATGTCAGGTCTGGTGGCTTTACATTTGATAGCCAGACAGGGGGATATGGGGACACTAGACAGACATTCTCTCCTGCAGCTCTCAGCAGGATGGTGGCCAAGGGGAAAGTAAAAGAGCCTCAGTGTGCTGGTCTCAGGAACAAAAGGAAATCTGAGGACTTCTTTTCTCTAGTTCTGAGGTGGTGTAGTGGCTTTGGGGAGCATCTGTCTCACTTGGAGCATGAAACTGGGAATGTGTCTCCTTTGAAGGGTTTGTGTTGTGGCAGCTGAGACATGAGATGTGGAGAAGAGCCTTTACCATCTGATGGTTTGGTGTTCATCAGCAAACAACCCGTGGAAGCTACAAGTGTCATGTCAGCTACAGAGCAGAGCAAAATGTTTGGTATTATAAGAAACAGTTTTTACCATGTTTCAGCAATAGTGAAGCCAAAATTGCAAGGAAGAATGTTATTTTAACAGGGAACAATTTTATTGGGTATGAGTACATGGGATTCTTTGACATATTCGTTACAATATGCTGCTGCTGCTAAGTGAGTTTTTAAAAATCTTTAAGACCAGCATGGAGGGACCTCTATCTGTCAGAAAAGTCTTCACAAAATTTGTCAAATGGAAGAAGTTTGGTTTGGGTGCCCATCTATTTTTCCCTTCTTTATTCTTGTTCCACCTGCTGACACCCTTTTCCTTCCACTCTCCAGAGACTCCTTACTTGCCTGATATTTTGCTTTTATTCTCCTTCTCCTTCTTCTTTATGTCATTTACTCCCTAGTGTAACAAACATGTTGCTTTCTTCAGCCTATTTGCATTGAAAGAAGATGCTGCCTAGTGCAATTAAGACAGCTTCCTCGTCTGGGGGTGGAGATCCTGACATTGCATCTGCTTTATCATTTTGTACCCATGTGATCCCCTATCTTCAAATATAAATAGGACTAATAACATCTACCCCCACAGTTATGATGATCAATAAACGAAAAGGGGCTAAGGAAATCAGTGGCTGGCATTTTGTGTCTTTAAATTATTTCTTTCTCTGTGCCATAAGTTATTCAGTTTTGGAACCGGAATTCTTGTTAAACCAGAGGGAACAAATTTCATAACAATTGATAATGACGGACCAGGGGATAAGTGAGGCGGTGGGAACATTTTTCAGTACATATCAATCCACATCAAGGCCAAAAGCTCAGATTTAAAATTCGGCATTGGTTTGTAAGCCAGAATACATTACTATTATGCCACAGGAAAAAAAATCTCAAATGTCCACTGAATTTTTTTTTTTTTTTTTTTTGAGACAGAGTCTTGCTCTGTCACCCAGGCTGGAGTGCAGTGGCACGATCTCGGCTTACTGCAACCTCCGCTTCCTGGGCTCAAGTGATTCTCCAGCCTCAGCCTCCTGAGTATCTGGGACTATAGCCATGCACTACCACGCCCGGCTAAATATTTTTTTTGTATTTTTAGTAGAGATGGGGTTTCACCATGTTGGCCAGACTGGTGTGAGCCTCTGCGCCAGGCCAAATGTCTGCTGATTCTGACCGCTTCCAAGCTATGTGACCTCTCCTTTAGCAGGTCCAAATTATTCAAGTTTCTACTATATTCAGGTCTTCGAGTGTGGCTGAACTATTAGTAAAGGTAATTCAGGAATATACAGCAATTTCTTTTCATCCGTAAGAGCCAAAGGAATTCAGTTGGAATGTGAGCTTCAGTATAAGACAGGAAATGGAAAGTCAGATTCTTAGTGAATTTTAATCCAAGGTAATTAGTCATTCTCTCATCTAGGCCTGCACTCAAATCTCCTGAATGATGTAAACTTGTGATTGTTCCTATGGCAGCAATCTCAAACTTTACTGTACTTAAGAGTCTCTAGGGAACCCTCTAAAGAGGCCCTTCTCTCAGAGATTCTAAATGACTAGATGTTAGGTAAGGCCCAGCCCCTGTATTTCTGCAGAGCTCTTATGGTGACTCTGATCAGAGGATCCATAGATGACACTTTGAGAAACACTAACCAATTGATATAAGCTTGTCATTGGAAAAATGCAGTTGCTTTAAGTCAGGGATCAATTTCTTTCCCCTGTCCTTTGTTTTTGACTTTCTGTATTTAACACTGTGTGATGCGCATGGAAGGGAGCTTAATATATTTTAGCGGGCAAAATAACTACAGGGAATTTATCTGTAAAATATTGAATTATCACGTCAAGGAAAGGGTTAGCTGAAGTTATTTCTAATATTGACCTTTATTAGAAGATGTTGACTACCTTTTTTCCATTTTATTTCCCTCAGCTTCTTGAATCACAATTATCCATTTTCTTTGTAATAGAATGGTCAGTAAAGGAAATTAAGTGCATCACTCCTATAGCTGTACTTTCCACGAAATTCAATTTTGCTGACCCAACTTCTTCTCTTTAATTTCAGATCTCTTGGAGGCATGAAATCAAGAATTAGGTTTATAAGCCTAGAAAATTTATCACATGCCACCTAGTATGTTCCTTGCCTTTAGCAAGATGGCATCTAAGTCAATCTATTGCAATTGTACTTCTGAGGTGACCAGAGGTACCTGTGCCTCTGCTGTGGGGGGGGTCCCCACCTGCACCCATGTTCCCTTGCTTTTGCATCCTAGATTATAAAGGTAATTTCTCTAGGTGTTTGCTACTGATTTGTGAAGGATTGTTAAGGCAAAAAGAGGCAGCAGGTTTTCTAACTAATGTTGGGAAATTTTGACATGCTTAGCAGACACAGTCCTCAGGAATAATAAAATAATCCTTGGGAGAAAGAAACATGAATGCTTGTTCTTTAAGTAGAAAAACTGAGACCCAAAGTATGGATAGAAGCTGCACGAGTAATGCTCTCTACCTGCGCAGTGCTGTTACACTGCCACAGGCAATATTCTATAACCCCTATGCTACCACCAAATCAAACCAACGGCAGTAATAAAGGATTCAAATAGAAAGGGTTAATGATATTCAGATATAATCTTCAACTTTCATATTAACAAAGACCTTCTTTAAACTGTCTTGCTTAATTTAAATTCTTTCATATTACCTTCTCAAAGAGGTGTTAATAGGAACAATGGGCACAAAAGGGCAAGAATGCAGTCAAGACAAAGGCCAAGAGCCCAGCTAACTAACCCGAATGAACATCTGCAAAATTTGGTTGCAGCAGTTTTATGTTAGGATGTAATGATCATTCACTCTCTCTGTCAGGCCAGTGCAGGCCCCTCATAGGGTGTCCTGTATGTGGTGGGTGTTCAATAAGTGCTTATAACCCATTCATCTCCATTCAGTTAGATGAGAATCATTTGACTTGGATTTTTCCAGTTCTGTGATTAGAATCACAGGATTTTCGGTGTGTTTGTAAGGGATGAAAAGAGTTCGTTTGGATTAGAAATGATACAAAGACCATACATTTCTTGTCGTTGAGCTTAAGCATACAAACAAAAAAGGAAAAATGACCATACTTGCATTGGGGAGTAGAGTGAGATCTTGAGCCATGGCTGGGTGATGCTGAGCAGCTTATAGCATCTCACACGAATGACTTCTATTGCAGTGGGACTCTTTCTCCACTGGGGCCCTCCAGAAATTGGGGACAGTCTCTTTTGAGATGCAGGAGTGAGTCAGTCCTGGTATTTCTGGTTGATGTGGGAATTGAATTTGTCACTGTGTAGGTGGGTTTGGGGAAGGCAAGCTAATGCCTGGAATTTGCTTGAGTGGAACAAATAACACAGCACCATGTCTCAGCAGTCCCATCTCTCATGGGCTACTTAGTGGCCAAACTCATGCTCAGAATCAATCAGTCAGCTTTGTTTGTCCACTCTGGGCTGACTGCCTCACAGACTTGCAGAAAATGTTGCACTGACAGAAAGTAAAATCACCCCAAGACTTTCATTCATGTCTTGTTTGCATCTTAATGATAAATATTTATTATTCTGGTGAAAAGAATTTTCCTTGTGTGTCATATTCCATCTTCTGGGAAGAAAATATTAAGAAAAGAGGGCATTCATCATTCTAGAGTTTATTGGCTCTTACTGTTTATTTATTCTTGAAAGGAAAACAATCCCCACATCAGGAAGTGGTGATGTGACAGAGCCAAGCCTGCAGATGTATGGTGGAGAAAACTCAAGGTGACAAAGACTTGGGCTGTTTCAATGGCGTACATTTTCAGAAAATGACTTTGCTCTCACGTTGTTGGTACTGACACTTTGCTCCTTCCTTGTTCTAGTTTATGGCTGGCTGGGTTGTGAAACCCTGGGGAAGTCACCTCAGCTTTGAGCCTCAATTTCTCCACTGTAAAATGAGGAATTGGAGATGGGATCCTAGATGTGACTTTCATTTATAATGACTAATTATTACCTTTTAAAAACTGGAGGCTTTTTTGGTATATTATATTAACAAAGTGAAAATCCCACGAAACCCAGAATTTCTTAAAGTATAAGCTAAAATGTCAGCATTTCTCATGCTGTGTGTGAGCAAATGAGAGGAATGCTGAGCATTGGGATGAACACTTCTCTCCTGGCAGGGATGGAGGGGCAGGGCTCTTGGCTGGGAGGTCTGATTCTCACTAACATGAACCTTTGGAATGTAGATCAGAGCTTTGCTCTTGGATGGGTGTGGAGAGAACCTAAAGTACATCACATTAATGCTTCTCTGCTAGAATCCCATATCCTTCTGCTGTCCCTCCCAGCCTCTTCTCACCGCTTTCCTTCTCTCTCTCTCTCTTTCTGTCTCTCTCTCTATTTTCATACTGCTATAAAGATACTACCTGAGACTGGGTAATTTAGAAAGAAAAGTGGTTTAACTGACTCACAGTTCTGCATGGCTGGGGAGGCCTCAGGAAACTTACAGTCATGGCGGAAGTTGAAGAAGAAGCAAGTACCTTCTTCGCAAGGTGGTAGGAAAGAGAGAAAAACCCAGGGGAAACTACGATTTATAAAATCATCAGTTACTTAATTCCTGAGTTACTTCACTTAGAATAATGGTCTCCAATTCCATCCAGCATGGATAGAATGGCATGGTGCAAATGCCATTATTTGTTCCTTATTATGCCTGAGTAGTATCCCATGGTATACATTAGATTGGTGCAAAATGAATTGCAGTTTCTGCAATTACTTTTTTAAAAAAATAGCAAAAACTGAAATTAGTTTTGCACCAACCTAATATATACCACATTTTATTTATTTTATTTTTTTTCTTAATTTGTATTTTTTAAATTTAATCTAATTTACTTTTAAGTACTGGGATACATGTGCAGGATGTGTAGGTTTGTTTCATAGGTAAACATGTGCCATGGTGGTTTGCTGCACCTATCAACCCACCACCTAGGTATTAAGCCCTGCGTGCATTAGCTATTTATCCTGATGCTCTCCCTACTCCACCCTGACAGGCTCCAGTGTGTGTTGTTCCCCTCACTGTGTTCATGTGTTCTCATTGTTCAGCTCCCACTTATAAGTGAGAACATGCTATATCACATTTTCTTTATCTACTTGTTGATTGATGGGCATTTGGGATGATTCCATAATTTTGCAATTACAAATTGTGCTGCTATAAACATGTGTGTGCAAGTGTCTTTTGTATAATGACCTTTTTTCCCTCTGCGTAGATATCCAGTAGTGGGATTGCTGGATCAAATGGTAGATCTACTTTTAGTTCTTTTAGAATCTCCACACTGAAATGGAAAACCAAATATCATATTTTCTCACTCATAAGTAGGAGCTAAGCTATGACGATGCAAAGGCATAAGAATAATACAATGGACTTTGGGGACTCGGGGGAAAGGATGGGAGGAGGGTAAGGGATAAAAGACTATATATTTGGTACAGTGTACACTGCTTGGGTGAGTGGTGCACCCAAATCTCATAAATCACCACTAAAGAACCCATCCATGTAATCAAACACCACTTGTTCCCCAAAAACCTATTGGAATAAAAAATAAAAATTAAAAAAAAGAAAAGGAAGAGAAATCATGTATGCACACACCCAAAGAAAGGGCTACATGAAGACACAGCAAGAAGGTAGCTGCGTGAAAGTTGAGGCTAGAAACCTCGGGAGAAGTCTACCTTGCCAGCACCTTGATCTTGGACTTCCACCCTCCAGAACTGGAAAAATAAATTTATGTCATTAAAAAAAAAAGACCTTATGAGAACTCACTCAGTATCACGAGAACAGTATAGGAGAAACCACCCCCATGATCCAACAGCCTAATGCTAAGTCCCTCCTTTGACACCTGGGGATTATGGGGCTTACAATTCGAGATGAGATTTGGGTGGGGACACAGCCAAACCATATCACTCTCTCTCCTTTCTTTCTCTCCCTCTTTCCCTTTCCTTTCTGTGTGTCCTGTGTGGGAAGTTTTTCTATCTCTGCCTTTTAATTTTCCTTCTTTGTTTCATCCTTTTCTCTCATGTTTCCCCCTTTCTGTTTGTCCCTTGTTCTTTAGACCAAACATATACATATTGTAGATCTTATTTTACTCAACCATTTTGAGCATTTGAGTTTTAGTTCCCCCCCACCCCAAACTTTCTTCTTAATTCTTAGTGAACAGGGTCATGTTCTTTCTAAACCAGAGACAGAATTAAATTGATTTTACGTGGCCCCTGTTTCAAAATTTTCCGGTGGGAAAGTGGTTTCCAAAGTCAATAAGAAAGCAACCAAAACCAAAAAGCAAACAAAGAAACAACAACAAAAAAACCTCTCTCTTCACATAGAGGAAGACAGAAATCGACATTTAGGTGTTAGTATAATACCCAACACCTAATTGTCCACTCCTAGAAGAAGGGAATATAAATTATTTTACCAGCTGTAGCTTTTTAGAGGCAAGTAACACTCAAGAGTTAGAAAGTTTTTTTATTCTCCAGAGGACCATGAGGCTGGGGCTGGACATTCAGAACAAGAATCTTAGGCTCCGTTGAACGTTTGAGAAGCCTGAAGGTGGAGATTGTGGTGCGGGGAGCTTTCCAACCTGTTTTTTTTTTTTTTTCTGGAGTGCAGTGGTGTGATCTCAGCTCATTGCAAACTCTGCCTCCTGGGTTCAAGCGATTATCATGTCTCAGCCTCCTGAGTAGCTGGGACTACAGGTGTGCACCACCACACCCAGCTAATTTTTGTATTTTTAGTAGAGATGGGGGTTTTGCCATGTTGGCCAGGCTGGTCTTGAACTCCTGGCCTCAAGTGGTCCACCCACCTTGGCCTCCCAAAGTTCTGGGATTACAGGTGAGAGCCACCGTGACTGGCCCTAGCCTGCTTTTAACTAGACAACTCCTTGCTTGACTTTTTAGAATACTGGTCATCATATGGGCTTTCAGCTGATGAAATAGCTCCTCTGCTGATCTCATGTATCAGTTACATTTTACAGAGAAGGACATTTCCTAATTGACAGAAATCTCACGTTAAGAAATATTGTGGTAAATAACAGCAGGACCATCAATACCACAGCAATAGTAGTATATTGTTCATTTTGAGCTAGGGACTCTGGGCCAATTGAAAATACTGGAGTAACTGTATTCTGGTCTAGGTACACAGTATTTAGAGGCCATTGGGAACCTAAAGTGATTTCTTTATAGGAGGGCAGGCAGGATGCAAAGAGGCTGAAAAATCAAGTCACATGAGGGCTAGTTGAGGGGGAAGTTGATGTCTAATGTGAAAAAGAGAAAACCAAGGAGGAGACATGATTGCTATTTTTATAGCCATAGGGCAAACGTGAACAAGAAAGATAACATCTTTGGTATCCTTGAGGACAGAGACAAGTCCTGGGATGCAAGCATTGGGAAACAGATCTGGTCTAAGTGATCAGAAGGATTGTCAAGTGACTGGAGTTATGTCACATTGATCTTGTACAGAGTAGGTAGCACTGAGCAGCCTGGTAGAGCAAGTGTTCCAGAAAAAGGAATACAGTGGGATTTCTGTATCAGCTCAGAGGTTGTACCTGATGATGGCTGAGGTCTTTAAGCTCTGAGATTCTAAGAGATAATGGCCTGGGGAATCATATTTTGCTTAGTTCAAAACATGCTTTGCATTTCGATTACAACTTTAAAACACAATAGCTTTAAAAAGCAATGGCTTCTAAGGTTCATTTCTGCTGTAAAATTCAAATTGTCTATTACAAGATACTTTTATTGCAGAAAAATTCAGTATACTGAATTAACCCAATACAGCACATGAAGAGGCTTTTATGACACTACAATTCAGTGACTTAATGTGAAATTAAATTAAGATCATGTGACATTTAGTTGAGGTCTTTTTAAATACTCAAATGCTTTTAAATATTAAGTGCTGAGAGAATCAGAGCACCATATATAAAATTTAATACTCTATTCAGTGTTTACTTACAATTTGGAGTAAATCTATGACATCAAAATTTTTAAATAATAAAACAAAATTTTCAAGAGATTGTATTTTCCACACTTCCCATTATTTAATCATCTTTGAAATTCTTTCCTGGTGCCAGCAAGATACTTGTATGTTAGGGTTTTCTAAAGTCCTTTGTAAGGTGAACTTTTTGTTCTCCATCCATTCCACAGGAATTTCTCAATTAGAAGTGAAAATAAAAATTTTAAGGGACATTCCAGTGTAACTGACACAGCAATGTTTTCTGTTCTGGAATTTCAATATGAAGCTATGAGACTGCTTTCAGGTTGAATACACACTCATTTGAGTAACTTCAAATCTCTTTATGCAGCATAAAAAAAAGTCCCGTCTTTCTTATCACCCTTTCTAACATGCAGTAGCAAAACCAAAATGATAAATCTTAGTTTCAGGCAGAAAGAGTCGTGATTTTGTTTCCCTTTCCCTTTAATTTGTAATTCTCATTTTGAGCAAGAAGGGGAAAAGGTGATTTAAAAATTTGAATAAGTTTTCTACTGGGTCCTATGTGCGGTTTAATGCCTAGGAAAGTTTATTAAGTTTGAGGTTTGCCTTTAAAAAAAAATTTCTCTGGTAGGAAAGACTTTTGCCCTTACTTCTCCTTTGAGAGTATCTTTAATTAGGAAATACCCTCATTTGATGTCTGCCCAATCCAACTGCCACCGTTAGCTAATTTTAGTCTTCGCTAAAGTTAAGACAAACAATTTGGGGAATTCCATATGATGCAAGATTACAGCCTCTTAGAATTTTAAAGCTGGGTCAGACATTCTTTAAATTAGCTCGTGACTCTCATTTTATTGATTAGAACACTGAAGAATGAAATGCAGCCACTTGCCAAAGTTTAGGCATAAAGTTAAAAGGAATTGGGTCAAGAACTCAGAATTTCTTATTCCTTGTACAGAAAATGCTCATCTATGTCCTATGCCATAGATGCATGTGTGAATAAACATTTTCTTTAAAGGAATATTCTTCATAAATGAATTTTATTTTAAAATTTATCACAGAAAGTGACTTTTTTCCTTTTGGTATAAAATCCTATGGATTTTATTTCATGTACAGATTTGTGTAATCCCTACCAGGATTGAGCACAGTTCTATCACTTTGAAAAAATTTCTCATGTCATTCTTTATGAATGTAAATTCATAAAAATACATATTTGTAAAACATAATATAAAATATAATGTAAATTCATACAAATATATATTTGTAATTTATTTAGGAATATAAATTCAAACCCTTTTCCCAACCCCTGGCAACCATTGACCTATATCTCTATAGTTTTTTTTTTCTTTTTTTAGGATGTCTTTTAAATGTATTCTTATATAGCATGCAATCTTTTGAGACTGACTTATTTCATAAGCATAATGCCTTTAAGATTCATCTGAGTTGTTGCATGTATCAACAATTTGTTCCTTTTTATTGCTACCAGTATTCCATTGTTTGGATCTACCACAGTTTGTTTATCTACTAACCTAGTAAGGGACTGTTGAATTGGCTTCAGAGAACGGATAATTGAAAAGTTTTCCTGAGAACTAGGCAGATGGAAAAGTGTGAATCAGTGACAGGATGACCAACCATCCCAGTTTGACTGGGACTATACTGGTTTTAGTACTGAGAATTCTGTGTTCTAGGTAACTTCTCAGTCCTGTTGTTCACATGTGACTCGGGCTGATCTTAGATGGAATTGTAACCAAGTCAAAATTTGTCTGCTTTCCTGTTTCTACCTAAAGGTACCTCTTTTTTTTTTCTTTTTCTCCCTAATCAAATCCAGCTTTCATCAAAGGACCTGATAAACCCATTCACATTAAGCTGCACATTTCAGATGTAGATTTCCAAGTTATCTTATAAGGGACAGTTACATTTTAAGCTGAGGAATGAGAACCTGTAACATAGAGACATGTAGCATTTTGCAACATATAAATACAGATGGGGAGGTTTTTTTTGAGCTTCTCATCACCCATAAAGTGATTATTCCCTTCAGAAGGAAAAGATGCTGAACAATCCAGTATCTTGTTGGTGTCTCTTTGCAAAGAAGCAACTAGGGGCAGCTCATCTTCTACCTGTGAGTTCCCGTGAGTTCAGCCTGTCCTAACCTAGGTTCAAGTGCTTAATGTGTACAAATGTCTGGGCATGTGAAGCACTCAGAGTGAAGGCAAAGCCTTTAGTAGCCCTTCCAAGAGCCCCACTTCAGCTCCTGCTTTCATCTGCACAAATGGGCAAGCTGAAGAACAATCAACTCTGCATCTGAAGACTGGGCCAGGAGGTTAGGAATAGAAGATCATCTCCCAGGACAACACTCAGAAGTAGTCTGCTTAGGGATAGTAACTGAAATGTTTAATATATATGCAGGTGGCTTCATGTTATAGTGGTTTAGATTCCCGACTCTGGAACCAAATGCTTTGGGTTTCAATCTAAGCCTAGACTTTCTACCTGTTTCCTTGGCAAGTTACCTCACCTTTTATGACACAGTTTCTTCACTGGTAAAAGGGGAATATCAATAATATGTATCTCATGGGACTTTTGTGAAGCTTAGATGGAATGATGACTGTCAAATGCATTGAAGTTAGTAATGAATGTTAGCTATTTTTATGATGAAATTAAGGTGAAGGTTATGGAGGACCTTGTAATAGTATAAGAACAGATATCTCCTATGCCATTTGAAAGCTTTCTCAGCTTAAGTGGGACCATAAACACTCATTATGTCCTATGTCTGATTTCTTTATGAATAAATGAGAAATTAGTTACAGAAAATAAATGCGGTGTTTATATATAAGGCAGATCTAGATAGTCACAATAGTCAGAGTTCAAGAGGAAACTGATGGAACCAGCCTCTTTTGTTCCTTTTACCAAGAAAGAAAAACTTTCTCAGAAGCTTCCCCAGTTGAACACTGGATTGCATGGCCACCTCTAGCAGAAAGAGAGGTTGGGAGGGTAAAGCATTCCCTGGCTAAGGCCAATTATTGTCCATTGCATAATGCTAGAAGAAAATGAATAACTGGGTAGGCAAGTGACAGAGTTCACTCACACATTAGAGTCCTTTTTATTTTTATTTTGTTACATTAGCTAGCCCCAATGAATTTCTCCTCCTTGTAATCATAAAAACACATGATGCTTTTCAGATGCTCTGATACTGTCAGTTGCTTGGACTCTGGAACTCTTTCGTGGTCCATGAATTGGGCTAGGAAAAAGGCTCTTCTGCTCCTGCCTTTCAGAAGAAGATGGAACCAAGGGGGCTGCAGGTATTACTAAATACCCTCACTTGCCACCACTGCATCTCAGGGACTTGGCCCAGGGCAGGCAGAATTGGTGCCCAAAGCCCAACAAGAAGGAGTCCTGTGCAAAGGGCTGTGGTTCCTATCCATGTTCCTAGAAAAACAGCATGTTTTTCTATGGCCAGGTCATGTGAGGCATATCCCAAACTCTGTTTCTGATGCTTCTCCGTGTTAGAGAGTTGTCTCGCTACACAGATAGCACTCTTGTGGGCCAAAGCCTATGTGACCTACTATAAAGACCTGTTCATTCTGTGATATCCAGAATTATCTAGTTTTCATAACTAAATTCATAATCAAAAGAGTCACCAAATGTTAAGAAGAAATACCTTAAGCATTTGCTCAAATGGATTCATATATGTGTGAAGGATTGACAGTTCTAACCTCCTTATCAATATGGTTATATTCAAAAGCATGACTTCAGCTTACACATTCTAATAAGTGGAGGGACAGAAGAGATAAGAGAGCAGGTCTGAGGGTGTCAGGACCAAAGCCTCTTGGCTTGTAACGCAGCTGAAGACTAAATTTGAGGGAAGACTTTCTGTCTCCATTGTTCCTCCACACTACACTACCTAATCCTCAGACTCTTTCATCAGCCTTCCAATTTCCCTCTACATCACCCTTCAATTGGAATAGAATTTAGTCCTAGATTAAATGAGATATAATATATCAAGTAGTCCAAATCCTTCATTTTACAGATGAGTAAAATGAAGCCCAGACTGGTTCATTTACACTCCCAGGATATGTAACTTCATGGCAGAAGAAAGAATAAGGATCTTTTGAACCTAGTTGCTTTAAATAAATGGTGACCTGAATTTCCTAACATCTCTGAATCACTGTCCATGTGACCACACATTCAGTTAGGCTCAAATAATACCAGGCAGGTAAAAATAGCAGTGTGGTTTGACCACTTCTCCATTTCCCTGGAGATAAGCTCACTATCACTCTTCTACTTTTGACAGCAGTGCTGTGGTTTTATATTCACTATTTTATCAGACTTCAGGTTTTAATGTAATTATGACTTGGGGCTACTTTAGAGAAAATTATGATAAAAGCATACATAAATGAGATCAGGGTGAGTCCAGAGAATGAGGAGAGAAGAGTGAGAGGCAGGAAATCCCCTGGAACTTTGCAGAGGTGCCAGGGAAGAAGTGAGAGCCATGTGGGATGTGATGCATTGGTGATGCCATGTCAAAGCCCTGGATTAGGACTCAGAAGACCTGATATACTTTGGGTGGTTTCATTTTTATGAACCTTGGTGAGTCTTTCCATATGGTTGGACCAGGTGATTTTAACTGTCACTTGTGGCTTTTCTGACTAAAGGGCTTTGTCTGAGAAAGAAGCACTTTTGAAGTGAGCTTTGTCACGTGAAGCTGTGGCAAAGATGATGTCATACAACTTTAGTTCCGGTTACATTGATCATTCACCCCAATCAGCTGACAGGCTGCACAATGATTTTTGAATCTGCCATATAGCTCTCACCAGAATGTAGCAATCACAGGCACTGTGGACTGGGAGACGTCCTTTCAGATGTGAATGAGAAGATGCTGGAGGGTCCCCAAAGACAGAATAGAAAAATTCTTTGCTGAATTCAACCTACACCAGCTATAGGGGTTGAAAAATACAATTTAAAAATTAGTATATTCTAAATTTGGACTCAAGGGCAGATGGTTCATAATGAGCACAAATGTCCAAGTTTTCCCATCAGATGGTCATCAGAAGGACACCATGGGCTACTCAATAGGTATTTAGTGACTGTGCAGGAAGGGCAGTCATTTTAGAGAATACAAAGAAGATAGGGCTCCAAGGTAGTTAAAGCAATGGGAATAAGGCCAGCTCCCATAAATCACTTTTCAGAAATATCTCTCCAATGGGGAATGGGGGTGGGGTCAAAACAAGATACAGTGATAGAAATGGTTGGTAGATTAAATTTTGTAACCTGAATTTTTAAAGATAATAGGCATTTAAAATATTTCATCTCATTGTCAGCACAAGTTTCCAGAATTTTTGGCCAGAAAATACAATTGCTAAAAACATAAGATTATTTGTCCATGAAATTGATCATGTACTTAATAAATAGACCTACGAGATATCAGAATGAGCCTATAATCTTTTGCCTCTTTGTTTTCCTTTGCTTGGCATTATGGTGAACTATATTTAGGAAGGCCAAACACGTTCTTCCTCAAACTTGGTTTCTCTTTGGCCAGACCCCATGTTCCCTTGTTCCTTCCGTTTCACTGGGGTGTGCTCAATGAAAAGTATTTCAATTTTAATTTTTATTAACCTCACAAATTATTTGCTGGTAAGATTAAAAAAGAAGACACATGAGCTGTGACACAGAAGAAATAGTGTTATTGGTGCTCAGTGGCTGAGGGTCAGATTTCAGTTCCTTATACTGGCTGTGTGACTTTGTACAAGTTCCTGAGTCTCTGGGTTTCAAATCCTCACAGAAAACGAGAATTGGAACGGGTGAACTTTAAGCCTCCGCAAACTCCAACATTTTATGCGTCTATTCATTCCAAAGTCCAATGTTAGTGATATTTAAACTAACCCCTGGTACAGATTAGTCACACAGATACAGCCTCCATTAGTGTTATCAATACTCATAGCTGACACTGATTGATTGCTTCCTTGGTGCCAGCTCTTTCTGAAATCGATTTCTGAAATCTTACTTATTTCTAAAATAGCTGCGTGTGACAGGTGTTATTATTGCTACTTTATAGATGATGAAACCGAGGCTAAGTGGGGCTAAGAAATAGTTACGTAAGTTGTGAGGCTGATTTTGAAATTCAGGCTGTCTGACTCCAAAGCTTATGCTTAATCCAGATACCCTGAACAGTACAAAGTTGACGAATTTATGAATCAATGAGGAATATCTCTCAGAAACACAATTTTAAGGTGCAGAATATAACCCTGCACCTTAAAAGTTCACCTAAACTTATTTCAACCAGGTATTTTTGTTCACTTAGATTATTTGTTTCTGGTTGAGAGAGCAGATGATTTATTTGGTCGTTCGAGGGGTCTGTATAAAAAAAATCATTTGTATCAACTTTGATAGTTGGTAAAGCCAGAGCATCTCAGTTTGGATGTCTACTTCCCGAGGAAACTGCAATCTCTCACATCCCAATTTGAGAAATACTAGTTCACAAGAGGTTTCTAGTGCCTCTTCAGAGAGATTCACACAGTTTTGGTGAATGTTGAGAGATAAAAACGATGTAAGGAACCATCACCATCCACACACACATGTCTAATTCTGTAGGGCAGGGTAGATGAAACCTGAGTTGGCTTGAAGGTTTATGATGTCGGTTCTCTGATCTGGGATGGTGGTTACTACTTCACTTTTGAGGAGTTGGGTGAACTCAAGAAAAGCGTTTTTGTTTTGTTGTTTTATTTTTCAATTAGGTGAACTTTAAAAATGGAAGTTATTAGTTTTATCCTGACTTTAAAATCCCCTGCCATAATCTGTCTTTTTTTCCTGTTTTGGTAAGCATTGCAGTTTGTGGTATATATATTTTTTGATCTGTAGGATTTCTTCACTATATCTGAGGGGCTGCTCTATCAAGCAAAGCTTCTATATATCCATGTATTGCCAAGTAAAATTGGACCTCAGATATTCTTTCATAACATTGCAAAGACTTTACAAAAATTAAGCACAAATTACCAATCACAGCCTCCTGGTTTATACATAATTACTGTCCAGTATTTTATCACTAGCCTGATTTTTATCATTCCCTCTCATTACTATTATTATTTTATATAGTCAGTGTTCAAATTTTGGCACATATTTTTGTTCACTTAGATTATTTCCTCACCATTCTCTGCTCACCAATCTTTCTTGTGTTTCAGATTTTTCTTTTGGATCATTTTCACTTCTTCCTGGAATATACTCTTTAATCAGTGACTCTTAGGTGAAAATATTCAGCTTTGTATTGAAAATTTTCACTTTTTCTTGAAAATATCTTTATTCCGCTGTCATTCTTGAAGGATGGCTTGGCTGGCTATGTATTACCAGGCTGAGTTATCTTCTCTCAGAAGACTGAAAATATTCTTTCACAGTCTTCTACTTTTCATTATTGCTGTTGAGAAGTCAACTCTCAATTTAGTTCTTATTTATTTGTAGGTAATTTTTCTTTGCTTTCTAGCTACTTTAAACATCTTTCATTTCTCTTTCTTGTTCTGCAGTATCTAGATATTGGTTTCTTTTTATTTATTCTGGTTGGCATTGTAGCAGTTTTTTATTGCTGTGTATAAACTACCACAAACTTGCATCTTGAAACAGCATCTCTTTATTGGTTCACAGTTCTATAAGTGTGGCAGGGTGGCATGACAGGATTCTCTGCTTGGGATCCTACAAAGCTGAATTCAATATGTCAAACAGGTTGAGTTTTCATTTAGAGGTTCTGGGGAAATTTTGCTTCCAAACTCAGTCAGTTTGTTGGCAGAATTAAATTCCTTGTGGTTGTAGGAATGAGGTCTTCATTTATTTGCTGGCTGTCAGCCAGAGATGTTTGCAACTCCTAGAGGCCACCCATATTCCTTGCCTTGTGGCTCTCTAAGTTTTCTAGCCAGTAACAATCTGTCAACTTTCTTAAAGTTGATTGTGCCACATGATATAACCTAATCCTGGGGGTAAAATTGATCATATTAACAATCCTAGAGATTAGGCAAAACATGTACACCAGGTGGCAGGGAACTGTGAAGGATGTCTTGGAATTATGCCTACCAAAGGCATTTATTGAGATTCTTTAATTCAGAGACATCTTTCCATGATCACTTGTTAACTATTGCTTTATTTTAAATACTTCATGGTATTATAATGTGTGGATATGAGATATAGACAGATTGATATCTCTCAATATGTAACTTTATATGACATATAATTTGTCTGTAACTAAAGACACGAATTCACTCTTGATAGAAAATCCGATTTTGTTGTTTTTTTGCTATTATCTAAACAATAAGCAATAAACATCCTTGTTTAGTTGCTTAAGTATTATCTGAATTTCTTATGATAAATTTCCAGAGTTGTTTCAAGTATATGCCCTTATTTTAAAACATACTGCTTATCTCCAAAAACATACTTTAATTAATTAATTTATTTATCTATTTATTTATTTATTTTGGAGACAGAGTCTCGTTCTGTCACCCAAGCTGGAGTACAATGGTGCGATCTCTGCTCACTCCCACCTCCACCTCACAGGTTCAAGCTATTCTCCTGCCTCAGCTTCCCAAGCAGCTGGAATTACAGGCACCTGCCATCACGCCCAGCTAATTTTTGTATTTTTAGTAGAGATGGGGTATCATCATGTGGGCCAGGCTGGTCTCGAACCCCTAAACTCAGGTGATCTACCTGCCTTGGTCTTCTGAAGTGCTGGGATTACAGGTGTGAGCCACCGCGCCCGGACTCAAAAATATACTTTAAAATTGCCCCCAACTTCATAGGTCCATTTTCCCATGTGCTTTGTGATTTCTATAAAATTAGTGAGAAATATGACACTGATGTTTAAATTTATACTTTAATCCAATTAGTGATGTGACACTTTCATGTTGTATTGGTCATTTGCATTTCTTCATTTGAAAATTTCCTCTTTGTGTAATTTTTGTTTGTTTTTTCTCTTATTTGAACGTGCCCTGTATGTATCAAAAATGCTAACATTTTTGTGGCCATTGTCATATATGTGAATATATTTTCTTCATTTTGCTGTGTGTAAACTTGGTGCATAGAGTTTTTTTTTTTTTTTTCCCTTCAGAAGTTTTTACATTTTTGTGTAGTAAGAGTTTTTTCTCTTTTGGCTATTGAGATTTGTGTCATGGCTAGTAAGTCCTTTCCTATTCTCATATGTATATATGCATGTATATATGCATATATATGTATACATGTATATGTTACCTTACATTTTATTTGTAGTACTTTTTTTATACATTAACATTTCAAACCCATTAGAAGTCCATTTTACACGGTATCTAATTGTCATATAGTATTGTTCTTGATTCAAATAGAGATAGTGTTGACAGAGGGTCATTCAGCCATTATTGAATCACGGGCAAATAGGTTCCAGAGATTATAAAAGAGACAAGAGAGGCTTCTGTACCGAGGAGTTCCCAGTGGAGGAGAAGGATTACACTTGGATAAACACATGAGGTTAAGTTAACTGAGCCTTTAAGATAGTCCTGGAAGTTAATTAATCAGTTTATTCACTTCTGTGATCATTCATTTGCTCAAATATTTATTGTGTAAATGCGTATCTACTCATATAATAGTATGCTAAGCCTGAGAATAAAAATTAAATAAAGTCTTTTTCCCCTCAAGTTGGTGTATGCCTAGTGAGGGAGATAAAAATAGATTCTAAACTGTAGTTAAATGTAATTAATAAATGATTACATAGAAATTTGTCCAGGCTGCTATGGGGAGTCCAACAAAGCAGAAGTTATATTAGCTTGAGGAATATCACAGATGACCTTCTTGAAGAATGTGGTTTGAGCTGAGTGTTGAGAGCAACTGGATATAACTGCATAAAGAAGGAAGAATAAAACTCCAGGCAGAAGGGATTTCATGGGAGAAGGCAAGGAGGTGAGTCATGCTGTGATACATGCAGGCCTCCGCAAGGTATTCTGTAGTGAGGGCTACATGTGGTGGATGTGGAATATAGCAGGCCCTCAGGCTACAAACAGATTGGGTCTTGAAGGCCCCTTTGGGTCAAGTGAAGAAGTCTGAATCTGGTCCTGCCAACTGGAGAGGTTTGCAGTCTGCAGAGTTTGGAGGCAAATCCTGAATTTGACACATACTAGCTTTGGGACACTAGACTAGTAAACTCTTCCAGTCTCTGTTGCCTTGTCTGTAAAATTAATGTGATAATATCTAACTTACAAGGTAGTCGTTGGGATCAGAGATAATGCACCTCTCTGGCCCACAGTAAGCCCTCAGCACATGGTAATTATTCATCCTGAGCTTAATCAGGCTGAAGCCTAATAAAAGTGGGCTTTTGTCAGTTGGCAGAAACAGGTCAGGTTGGTCATAGATGTTTTTTAACTTTAACTTTTTTTCTGTCGATTACCCTTAAACGTTTTAACACCTGATCCATTTGTCAATAAAACAAATGATGAGAAATCAGGATGGATGAGGAAGGACTTACACATTTTATCAGATGTTCCTTCTAGGAGCTCTCAGTCTCGAGCAGGGGGAATACACATATTAGCATGATTTGCAATGAAGCCTCTTCCTTGGGTGATGGCACTATTTTGATATTCCTGTGTCTTCCCTCTTGCAATCTGCGCTTGAGGCTGACATAACTCTCTCCTCATCTACTAATCAGTGGCAGAAGAGAGCAAAAAATAGTGTGTAGTATCAGTAACACTAGGTTCTGTGCCAAGGTACTCGTTAACCTCAAACCTCTGGTGATCTCTGAGTGGTGCCTGGGTGGCAAAACTGAGTCATTTATGGAATCACTGATAACGGTCACAGCATCTATTTGGCAGCTCATCTTCTGGGCTTGCTGCTGCCCAACCATTGCAGATTATTTCTTTATGATTATCATCATGCCTACAGAAGTTCAAAAAAAGGGGGAGCTCAGGGAAATTTTTCAGGGGTTTGGATCCCCATTTATATGATCAGCCTTCCTCTCAACATCATGAATTGTAATGGCAGGTAAAGCCAGTAATACCAGACTGTGAGTGGGAGCTTCTGGTCTAAAAGATTATTATGTTTACTACATCTTCACAGTCGTGGACTTACTGACATATATGATTTCATGAAAGCCTCATATTGATGGCTTGTCTAATCACTAGCGTCATGACCCAGGTAGTAAATGGCACAGCTACAGTTCATAAGTAAGTCCTCCTACTCCACTTGTAGTCATGTTTCCACTTCAACACAAGCTGGGTGGGCTTTTCCCCCTGATTTTTGGTGATGCTACAGTTACTGGAGGAGAGAGTTGTGAATACTGACACAGCCATTGATTTGAGTCATCTTCTCTTCCATTTGATGTCACTGTGCATGTCCCCTCTCAAATGCTGCTGCCACAGTTTCTGCAGTTCTCCAGTGGTTACTTTATTAATCTATGTTAATTTTAATGGGTTTTTATAAAGTCCATCTGGTTGACAAGTGCATTTTGATTCTGTAGAAAAGAGTCTGGAAACCTGGGGCTTTAGAAGCCATTGCCAAGGACTTCTTGTTCCTGGAATCTGGAAAAGTTTCTTTATCTTTTGGGATCAGTTTTCTCATCTACATGATAAAAGGGGCCTAGATCAATGATTTCTAGCATCTCATTTTTAATCACAAGATTTTTTTTTCTCAAATGAAATGTGACATGTACCAAACAGACAAAATCAGTTTTCTTTGATTGAAACAGGGGTGAAGTCTAGGGTTTGCCTTTTGGCTTCCCTAGTACCCTCACCCTGGCTCCTGAGACTGATCTAGTTGATGTAGATGGTTGTTAAGTGTCTTAGACCTTTCTGTTCCTATAACAGAATGCCTGAGACTAGATAATTTATAAAGAACAGAGATTTGTTTCTTACAGTTCTGGAGGCTGGGAAGTCTAAAGTCAAGGGGCCCATATCTGGTGAAGGCCTTCTTGTTGCATCATCTCATGGCAGAAGGGTTGGGTGAGAGAGCACACAAAGGGTGGCAGAGTGGGTGGACACATCCTCTTTATCAGGAACCCACTCCAGCAATAACTAACCAACTCTTGTGATAATGGCATTAATCTACTCATGATGGCAGAGTCACCATGACTTAGTCACCTCTTAGAGTCCCGCTTCTCCACACTGTTATATTGGGCATTACATTTCCAACACATCAACTTTGGGGGACACATTCAGACTATAACCTTAAGGTACTGTTATTAGTTATTAGAGGGCTTTTCTTATTGTCCACCAAGTGCCTGATGCTGAGGAGTTCTGAGCTGTTCAGCATCTACAGGAAGGCTGAAGCTTGGCAGGGCAGAGCAGTCGAGAGGCTAGGCTCTATAACAGGGGTGCCTTGGCTTGAATCCCAATCCTACCTCCTTAGTGGCCAAGTCATCTTTGAAAAATCACTTAATCTCTGTGCATCTGTTTCTGTGTCTTATAATAGGGATAATAATAGTATCTGGTTCAGAACGTTGTTGTGAAGATTAAAATAGTTCATATATGCAAAGCCTTTAAAATAGTGACTAGTACTACATAAATGTTAGCTATTATTCCTATCATTTTTAGGATGTAGCAGAGCTTTGTAGGGAGTAGAAGCTTAATCGTGGCCATTAATTAACTTGATTCTGCAGAACTGCAGACCTGGAAGAGCTTTCTGATGTCATGTGGCCCGTGTTTCCTAAACTTGCTTATATGAAGACTTTCCTGGGTCACTTGTTAAAATGCAAACTCCTGAATACTAACTAAACTTAGTATTCAGTAACTGCTAAACTTACTGAACCAGCATCTGCAGGGAGCAGTCTGAAAATCTGTATTTAAAATAAATGTCCTACAAGATACTGATGATTAGGTAAGTTCAAGTTGGAAACTGTAGTATCTAACTATTATCTTTCACAGAGAAAGCTAAGCACTTGGGAGAAGTGGCTCACTCAGTGTTAAAGTTAGTGGTGGAACTGGGACCAGAACCCGGGTCCCTGTCCTTGGTCCTGTGTTATTCCCAATGCATCTCTTTTCTCTGTGATGGCTCTGGTGCTTCTGTCCAAGTGCCCGAGTTTGGCCGGATGGAAGAAATAGTTTCAGGATGACTTTACCAAAGTATTATTTGGCTGTGGGCAGAAATTATCTGCCAGAGGGGTACAAGAGTTTTCTCTTCTTTAGGTGAATTTTGAGCTCCCATATTTATTCTTGAATTGTGCTTCTAGGATAATGATCTCTGGAAACCTGCATGCCCTGAGTGATCTCAAAGTCTGGTAACTGTTCTTGCGGTCCAGTTTGCACAGGAACAGCAATTCATTTCAAAGTGCAGCCAGTGCCAACAGGGGAGAGTGGGCAGAGAAATCAAATGAAAATGCCAAAACGCTGACTACACGGCCAGTTTGCATCATGTGAACCACTTTGGAGCCTGAGGACAGAAACCAAAAATATGCTTCTGTTCAGAGGCGGCTAACAGCACTAGTGTTATTATTGTTATCATCATCATCACCACCATCATTCGTCTCATAAATTTAAAAGTAGGTAGCTGGACTGTGTTTTTTTTCTAGGAGTTCTGCATGAAGTTCAGAGCTATGATGAATTTTAGAGAAATAAGTGTGGAGGCATGCATGGTCCCATAACTTAGCCCCCTCAGCTGGAACCACAGCTTTCTTGCCCCCAATTGTTCAGTTCAGCCTTGTTATCACTGTGAGAACAGTTTTCCACACTCAGGGCTTGTTCTAACAGTAAAGAAGCCAAAAAAGAAATGTGTAAAGTAAACTGATGTTTAAGAATTCTGGTGGGGAATTAGGATTCTTTGCTGCAGAAGAGAGGACTGAAGGCTGAAGCAAGGACAACATGACAGGGAGGGAGGTGACTGGGAAGTACAGCCCTTTATTCCTGGAGAGGAGGTGAAGTCCTTGAACTTGAAGAGATTTAGAGATCAAAATATAAGATGTAATTGGAGTCCAGGTCCTCAGGGGAAGTGCCAATTTAAACTCTGTGGGTGGGATTGGACCTTACAGGCAGAAGAAGAAATTCAACTGAGTACCTTAAAAACAACAACAAAAAGCACCACCTGTGTATATGTCCATTTCTTTATTCACTCAGCCTAGTTCTGCTGCTCTGTATAACAAATCCAGCTCCTCCTTTTACAGGAGAAGGTGGTGAACCTCAGGTGGAAATTCAGTTTTCTTTTGAAGGCAAAGTCTTTGTTTCTAATCTGACTCTTACACAGCCAGAAGCTCCTTTTCCAAGGCAGAGCTGAGGAGCATAGGGGTGACTCCCAAAGTGTGGCAAAGGGGAGATTTCACCTGTTCTAGCCATACTCTTGTTGTTATCCAGCCAAAAATTTGTTTTAAACTTCTTTAACAATTTACTTACATTCAACATGGCCTAAATTATAAGGGAAATCAAATGCAGGATATAGAATTCTATGTTTTTTTGCTAAACAATCCTGGACTAAGCAACATTTTCTCACATCTACAATGCAGTTATTACTGATGTTCATATTGATGACATTTAGGCACTAAAAGGTTCCAGAATGTTTTCTTATTTATTAAGCAATATCAAACTATATTGATTCTAATGTTATTGTGGATTAGCAGATATTCAGAAATAAAATGAAAATTGGAGCTTCCATGATAGTCCCCTTTAAATTCAGATAAAGAATTGCAAATGTAGAGTAATTAAATGACTTGCCCAAAGTCACACTATCTGTTGAGTAGCAGAGCTGGGATTTGATTTATCTTTATATTCCTGTTACTGAATTTGGCCAGTTCATAGAGGTGTTTCTTCTCTAGTAGCTTGAATTTGTGATCTACTGTGTGGTCAGCACTAACCTATATTCTAAGCTTGGGTGTGTGTGTGTAAGAGCAGAACAAATATAGAAAATGGTACCAGTTCTCCAAATACTCACAAGCCTAGTCAAGGATATGGGACTTACACAGGTGAAACAATAGAGAATGGTACAATTCAGTGGTGCTTCCCATGCCTTCATGGGCATGAAAATCACCTGCGTGTCTTGTTAAAACACAGATTCTGGTTTAGGAGCCGGAGATTCTGTGTTTCTTACAAACTCTCAGTTGAAGCATATGCAGTTAAGGGAGACATACTTTGCGTAATAAGGCAAGGCAGGAGATAATTAAGGGGTAAATTATGTAGTATAATTATGAAACATAAGGAGTTCAGAGGAATAAAGTATAATCAGGGGCAAGTTTCATGGAATACATGGAATTTGAGCTCATCTTGAATGAGAGTCTGACTTCAGATCGGTAAAGGAGAGAGGCCCAGGAATAAAGTGAGTTAAGAGTTACGACAGGGTCAAGAAATGCGCTTGTGAGATGGAGAGGGAACCAGACTGGTTGGATCAGATGGTGTTCAGTGTGGTGATAGGCAGTTTATGTGAGGTCCCCCATCTGTCTCCCTCCTCATGGTATTTATGCTCTCGTGCAATGGCCTCTTCCTGTGTGTGGTCCAGATCTAATGACTAGCTTCTAAGGAAAAGAACACAGCAAATGCCATGAGATGCCATTTCCAAGATTAGCTTACAAAAGACTCTGACTTCCATCTTACTCACTCTGTTTCACCATTGCTTTCTCTGAGGGAAGCTAGCTGATGTGTGATGAGGTGCCGTGTATCAAGGAACTGATGTCTTCAGCCAACAAGCAGCTAGAATCTGAGGGGTTGAAACAGCCACATGAGTGAGCTTGGAAGTTGGTACTTATTGCCTGAGTCAAGCCTTGAGATGACTACAGCCTTGGCAGACATCAAGAGCCTGAGCCAGAGGACCCAGCTAAGCCACTCCCAGATTTCTGACCTACAGAATTCGTGGATAATATTAATACATGTTTATTGTTTTAAGTTGCTGAATTTGGGGGTGGGTTGTCACACAGTCATAGAAAACTGATACAGTTGGAAATAATTTTGAAAGGCGAAAGGCATAGTATGAAATCTGATTCTGTGGTATGGAGGGGTTTGAAAGACTGGCAGAACAATTTGGACATGGTACAGAAGCCATTGAAAGCTCTTTCTCTCATAGCTTTGTGGAGATATAATTCACATACAATATAATTGTCATTTAAAATGTACAACTCACTGGTTTTTAGTAAGTTAGCAGAGTTGTGAAATCATCACCACAAGCTATTTTCATACAATTTGATCTGCCCCCAAACAAAGACCGTACTAATTAGCAGTCATACCCCATTTTGTCCCAAGCCCTAGACAACTTCTCTACTTTTTGTGTCCAACAAATTTTCCTATTCTGGACATTTCAGGCAGAGTAATAAAATACGTGGCTTTTTGTGTCTGCTTCTTTTACTTAGCATAATACTTTAAGGTTTATTGGTGTTGTAGCATGTGTCAGTATATTTGTTGCTTTTTATTGCCAAATAATATCCCATTTTACTAAGAGACCACACTTTGTCTATTTGTTGGTCACTTCATGGATGTTTGTGTTGCTTCCAAATTTTGGCTATTAGAAATTATGCTGCTGAATTTTAGAATTCCCATTCCAAGATCGCAGAATAGGAATAGCTCTGGTCTGCAGCTCCCAGTGTGATCGACACAGAAGATGGGTGATTTCTGCATTTCCAACAGAGGTACCTGGTTCAGCTCACTGAGACTGGTTGGACAGTGGGTGCAGCCCACAGAGGGTGAGCTGAAGTAGGGTGGGGTGTTGCCTCACCTGGGAAGTGCAAGGGGTTGGGAGATTTCCCTTTCCTAGCCAAGGGAATCTGTGACAGACTGTACCTGAAAAATTGGTACACTTCTGCCCAAACACTGCACTTTTCCCACAGTCTTAGCAACTGGCAGACCAGGAGATTCTCTCCCATGCCTGGCTTGGTGGTTCTCAAGCCCATGGAGCCTTGCTCACTGCTAGTGGAGCAGTCTGAGATCAGCCTGTGAGGTGGCAGCCTTGTTGGGGGAGGGGCATTCACCATTGCTGAGGCTTGAGTTGGTAAATAAAATGGCCAGGAAGCTCAAACTGGGCAGAGCCCACCTCAGCTCAGCAAGGCAGGCTGCCTCTATAGACTCCACCTCTGGGGGCAGGGCATAGCTGAACAAAAGGGAGCAGAAACTTCTGCAGACTTAAATATCCCTGTCTGACAGCTCTGAAGGGAGCAGTGGTTCTCCCAGCATGGTGTTTGAGCTCTGACAAAGGAAAGACTGCCTCCTCAAGTGGGTTCCTGACCCCCGTGTAGCCTAACTGGGAGACACCTCCCAGTAGTAACTGACAGACACCTCATACAGGCAGGTGCCTCTCTGGGACAAAACTTCCAGAGGAAGGATCAGGCAGCAATATTTGCTGTTCTGCAATATTTGCTGCTCTGCAGCTTCCGCTGGTGATACCCAGGCAAACAGGGTCTGGAGTAGACCTCCAGCAAACTCCAACAGACCTGCAGTTGAGGGACCTGACTGTTAGAAGGAAAACTAACAAACAGAAAGGAATAGCATCAACATCAACACAAAGGACATCCACACCAAAACTTCATCTCTAGGTCACCAACATCAAAGATAGTGGATAAAACCACAAAGATGGGGAGAAAAGCTGACAATTCTAAAAGCCAGAGAGACTCTTCTCCTCCAAAGGATTGCAGCTCCTCACCAGCAATGGAACAAAGCTGGACAGAGAATGATTTTGACAAGTTGACAGAAGTAGGTTTCAGAAGGTCGGTAATAACAAACTTCTCTGAGCTAAATAAGCACGTTTGAACCCATCACAAGGAAGCTAAAAACCTTGAAAAAAGATTAGATGAATGACTAACTAGAATAAACTGTGTAGAGAAGACCTTAAATGACCTGATGGAGCTGAAAACCATGGCACGAGAACTTTGTGATGCGTGCATAAGCTTCAATAGCTGATTTGATCAAGTGGAAGAAAGGATACAGGGATTGAAGATCAAATGAATGAAATAAAGCAGGAAGACAAGATAGGAGAAAAAAAGAGGGAAAAAAAAAAGAGAAAAGAACAAAGCCTCCAAGAAATATGGGACTATGTGAAAAGACCAAATCTACGTTTGATTGGTGTACCTGAAAGTGGCGAGGAGAATGGAACCAAGTTGGAAAACACACGTCAAGATATTATCCAGGAGAACGTCCCAAATATAGCAAGCCAGGCCAATGTTCAAATTTGGGAAATACAGAGAACACCACAAAGATATTCCTCGAGAAGAGCAACCCCAAGACACATAATTGTCAGATTCACCAAGGTTGAAATGAAGGAAAAAATGTTAAGGGCAGCCAGAGAGGAAGGTCAGATTACCCACAAAGGGAAGCCCATCAGACTAACAGCAGATCTCTTGGCAGAAACCCTACAAGCCAGAAGAGAGTTGGGGCCAATATTCAACTTTCATAAAGAAAATAATTTTCAATCCAGAATCTCATATCTAACCAAACTAAGTTTCATAAGTGAAGGAGAAATAAAATCCTTTACACCACAAGAAATGCAGAGAGATTTTGTCACCACCAGGTCTGCCTTACAGGAGCTCCTGTAGGAAGCACTAAACATGGAAAGGAACAACTGGTACCAGCCACTGCAAAAACATGCCAAATGGTAAAGACCATTGATGCTATGAAGAAACTGCATCAATTAACGGGCAAAATAGCCAGCTAACATCATAATGACAGGATCAAATTCACACAATATTAACCTTAAATGTAAATGGGCTAAATGCCCCAATTAAAAGACACAGACTGGCAAATTGGATAAACAGTCAAGACCCCTCAGTGTGCTGTATTCAGGAGACACATCTCATGTTCAAAGATGCATATAGGCTCAAAATAAAGAGATGGAGGAAGACCTACAAAGCAAATGAAAAGCAAAACCAAGCAGTGGTTGCAATCCTAGTCTCTGATAAAAGAGACTTTAAACCAACAAAGATCAAAAGACACAAAGAAGGCCACTACCTAATGGTAAAGGGATCAATTCAACGAGAAGAGCTAACTATCCTAAATATATATGCAACCAATACAGGAGCACCCAGATTCATAAAGCAAGTCCTTAGAGACTTACAAAGAGATTTAGATATCCACACAATAATAATGGGAGACTTTAATGCCCCACTGTCAATATTAGACAGATCAATAAGACAGAAGGTTAACAAGGATATCTAGGACTTGAACTCAGCTCTGCACCAAGTGGACCTAATAGACATCTACAGAACTCTACACCCCAAATCAACAGCATATACATTCTTCTCGGCAGCACATCATACTTATTCTAAAATTGACCACATAATTGGAAGTGAAGCACTCCTCAGAAAACGTAAAAGAACAGAAATCAGAACAAACTGTCTCTTAGACCACAGCGCAAACAAATTAGAACTCAGGGTTAAGAAACTCACTCAAAACCACTCAACTACATGGAAACTGAACAACCTGCTCCTGAATGACTACTGGGTAAATAACAAAATGAAGGTAGAAATAAAAATGTTCTTTGAAACCAATGAGAACAAAGACACAATGTACCAGAATCTCTGGAACACATTTAAAGCAGTGTGTAGAGGGAAATTTATAGCACTAAATGTCCACAAGAGAGAGCAGGAAAGATCTAAAATCGACACCCCAACATCACAATGAAAAGAACTAGAGAAGCAAGAGCAAACACATTCAAAAGCTAGCAGAAGGCAAGAAATAACTAAGATCAGAGCTGAACTGAAGGAGAAAGAGACACAAAAAACCCTTCAAAAAATCAATGAATCCAGGAGATGATTTTTTGAAAAGATCAACAAAATAGACCACTAGCAAGACTAATAAAGAAGAAATGAAAGAAGAATCAAATAGACAGTATAACAAATGATAAAGGGAATATCACCACTGATCCCACAGAAATACAAACTACCATCAGAGAATACTATAAACACCTCTATGCAAATAAACTAGAAAACCTAGAAGAAATGGATAAATTCCTGTACACGTACACCGTCCCAAGACTAAACCGGGAAGAAGTTGACTCTTTGAGTAGATCAATAACAGGCTCTGAAATTGAGGCAATAATTGATAGCCTAACAACCAAAAAAAGTCCAGGACCAGACGGATTCGCAGCCAAATTCTACCAGAGGTACAAGGAGGAGCTGGTACCATTCCTTCTGAAACTATTCCGATCAATAGAAAAAGAGGGAATCCTCCCTAACTCATTTTATGAGGTCAGTATCATCCTGAT
This sequence comes from Pan troglodytes, assembly GCF_028858775.2. Lineage (NCBI taxonomy): Eukaryota > Metazoa > Chordata > Mammalia > Primates > Hominidae > Pan > Pan troglodytes. The sequence continues at coordinate 72,337,836 of NC_072402.2, forward strand.
ACCAAAACCTGGCAGAGACACAACAAAAAAGAGAATTTTAGACCAATATCCCTGATGAACATCAATGCAAAAATCCTCAGTAAAATACTGGCAAACCGAATCCAGCAGCACATCAAAAACTTATCCACCACGATCAAGTCGGCCTCATCCCTGGGATGCAAGGCTGATTCAACATATGCAAATCAATAAATGTTAACCACCACATAAACAGAACCAATGACAAAAACCACATGATATCTCAATAGATGCAGAAAAGGCCTTTGACAAAATTCAACAGCCCTTCATGTTAAAAAGTCTCAATAAACTAAGTATTGATGGAACGTATCTCAAAATAATAAGAGCTATTTATGACAATCCCACAGCCAATATCATATTGTATGGGCAAAAACTGGAAGCATTCCCTTTGAAAGCCAGCACAGGACAAGGATGCCCTTTCTCACCACTCCTATTCAACATAGTGTTGGAAATTCTGGCCAAGGAAATCAGGCAAGAGAAAGAAATAAAGGGTATTCAACTAGGAAAAGAGGAAGTCAAATTGTCCTTGTTTGCAGATGACATGATTGTATACTTAGAAAAACCCATTGTTTCAGCCCAAAATCTCCTTAAGCTGATAAGCAACTTCAGCAAAGGTCTCAGGATAGAAAATCAATGTGCAAAAATCACAAGCATTCCTATACACCAATAACAGACAAACAGCCAAATCATGAGTAATCTCTCATTTACAATTGCTACAAAGGGAATAAAATACCTAGGAATCCAACTTACAAGGGATGTGAGGGACCTCTTCAAGGAGAACTACAAACCACTGCTGAATGACATAAAAGAGGACACAAAGAAATGGATGAACATTTCATGGTCTTGAACAGGAAGAATTAGTATCATGAAAATGGCCATACTGCCCAAGGTAATTTATAGATTCAATGCCATCCCCATCAAGCTACCATTCACTTTCTTCACAGAATTGGAAAAAACTGCTTTAAAGTTCATATGGAACCAAAAAAGAGCCCACATTGCCAAGACAATCCTAAGCAAAAAGAACAAAGCTGGAGGCATCACACTACCTGACTTCAAACTTTACCACAAGACTACAGTAACCAAACATCATAGTACTGGCACTAAAACAGATATACACACCAATGGACAGAATAGAGGCCTCCAAAATAACACCACACATCTACAACTATCTGATATTTGACAAACCTGACAAAAACAAGAAATGGGGAAAGGATTTTCTACTTAATAAATGGTGTTGGGGAAACTGGCTAGCCATATGCAGAAAGCTGAAACTGGATCCTTTCCCTACACCTTATACAAAAATTAATTCAAGAGGGATGAAAGACTGAAATGTTAGACCTAAAACCATAAAAACCCTAGAAGAAAACCTAGGCAATACCATTCAGGACATAGGCATGGGCAAGGACTTCATGTCTAAAAGCACCAAAAGCAATGGCAACAAAAGCCAAAATTGACAAATGGGATCTAATTAAACTAAAGAGCTCCTGCACAGCAAAAGAAACTCCCATCAGAGTGAACAGGCAACCTACAGAATGGGAGAACATTTTTGCAACCTACTCATCTGACAAAGGGCTAATATCCAGAATCTACAATGAACTCCAACAAATTTACAAGAAAAAAACAAACAACCCCATCAAAAAGTGGGTGAAGGATATGAACAGACACTTCTCAAAAGAAGACATCTATGCAGCCAAAAGACACATGAAAAAAGGCTCATCATCACTGGCCATCAGAGAAATGCAAATCAAAACCACAATGAGATACCATCTCACACCAGTTAGAATGGCAATCATTAAAAAGTCAGGAAACAACAGGTGCTGGAGAGGATGTGGAGAAATAGGAACACTTTTACACTGTTGGTGGGACTGTAAACTAGTTCAACCATTGTGGAAGTCAGTGTGGCGATTCCTCAAGGAGGTAGAACCAGAAACACCATTTGACCCAGCCATCCCATTACTGTGTATATACCCAAAGGACTATAAATCATGCTGCTATAAAGACACATGCACACGTATGTTTATTGCGGCACTATTCACAATAGCAAAGACTTGGAACCAACCCAAATGTCCAACAATGATAGACTGGATTAAGAAAATGTGGCACATATACACCATGGAATACTATACAGCCATAAAAAATGACGAGTTCGTGTCCTTTGTAGGGACATGGATGAAATTGGAAATCATCATTCTCAGTAAACTAACACAAGGACAAAAAACCAAACACCACATGTTCTCACTCATAGGTGGGAATTGAACAATGAGAACACATGGACACAGGAAGGGGAACAACACACTCTGGGGACTGTTGTGGGGTGAGGGGAGGGGGGAGGGATAGCATTAGGAGATACATCTAATGCTAAATGACGAGTTAATGGATGCAGCACACCAGCATGGCACATGTATATATATGTAACTAACCTGCACAATGTGCACATGTACCCTAAAACTTAAAGTACAATAATAATAAAATAATAAAAAAACCAAAAAAAAAAAAAACAAAATTGTCTTGGCTATACTGGATTCCTTGAATTTGCATATGAATTTGATTACATGCTTATACATTTCTGCAAAATATCAGCTGAGATTTTGACGGAGATTGCATTTATTTTGTAGAACATTTTGGGAAGCATTACCATCTCAAAGATTGTTAAGCCTTTCCATTCATTTATTTAGATCTTTCACATTTATTTAGATCTTTAAAATTTTTCTTTCAATAGTGTTTTGGGATTTTCAGAGTATAAGTTTTAAACTTTTTAAAAGTTTATCCTAAATATTGTATTATGTTTATTAATATTGTAATTGGAATGGTTAACTTCATTTTTGATTGTTCATTGTTAATGTATAAAAATACTTTGATTTTTATATCTTGATCTCATACCATGGAGAATTGTCAGCTTATGCATTAGCTGTAATAGTTCTTTAATGGATTTCTTAGGATTTTCTACCTGTAAGACCATTCCATCTGCAGAGATTTACTTCTTCCTTTCCAATTTAAATGCCTTTTATTTCTTTTGCTTGCCTATTTTCCCTAGTTAAAGCCTCCAGTACTGTGTGTGTGTGTGTGTTTTCTTCATAGATGCCTTTTATGAGGTTGACGAGGTTTCTTCTATTCAGTGTGTTGAGTTTTTTAAAAGGGAAAGTAGGTTAAATTTTGTCAAGTGCTTTTTCTGCATTTACTAAGATGGTCATGTAAGTTTGTTCTTTATTTTATTGATAAGAAGTATGTTAAACTAATCTTTCATTCTGGGGATAAACTCTCTTGATCATGGTGTATAATCCTTTTTATATATTGCTGGATTTGATATGACAACATTTTGTTGAAGATTTCTGAGTTTATATACATAGGATATATTGATCTGTGTTTTTCTTTTCTTGTACTGTTTTTGTCTGGTTTTGTTATTAGGATAACACTGGACTTATAGTATTAGTTGGGAAATATTTCCTTTCCCTTTTTGTAACAATTTGTAAAAAATTGATATTAATTCTTCTTTAAATAGTAGAATTCAACTGTGAATCCATATGTGTTTAGGTTTTCATTATGAAAGTTTTAAAATTATTAGTGTAATTTCCTTACTTTTTATAGTTCCATTCAGAATTCCTTTTTTCCTGAGACAGTTTTACTTCTAAAATTGTGTCCATTTGACTTAAATTATTTAATTTGTTGTCATTAGTTGAGAGTATTTCTTTATAATTCTTTTAAATTTTGTGAGGTTGACAATGATGTTTCCTCTTCCATTTCTTATTTTAGTAGTTTGGGTCTTCTCTTATTTTTTCTTAGTCAGTATAGCTAAAAGTTTGTCAATATTTTCTAATCTTTTCAGAGGACAAATTTTTGGTTTTATTTATTTTCTCTTTTGCTTTTCTGTTCCCCTTAATTTCCAGTCAAAAGTTTATTATTTTCTTCCTTCTGCTTAAATGGGCTTGACTTGTTCTGTTTTCAGTGCTTTAAGGTGAAGGTTTGGTTACTGATTTTGAGATTGTCCCATTTTTTAAATATAGGCATTTCCATCTATAAATTTTTCTCTAAGTCCTGCGTTAGTGGCATCCCATAAATTTTGATGTCATGCTTTTATTTTCATTCATCTCAAAGATTTTAAAATTTCTATTGTGATTTTTATCTTTGAGCCACTGACTATTCAGAAAGATGTTAATTTCCTCATATTCACAAGTTTTCCAAATTTCTTTTTGCTATTGGTTTCTAAGCACATGCTATTATGGTTGGTGTGTGCATTTTGCCTAATTTCAGTCATTTTAAGTTTATCAAGCCTTGCTTTATCATCTAACATATGGCGAATTCTGAAGAAATTTCTGTGTGTGCTTAGAAAAAATGTGTATTCTGCTGCTGTTCTTTTGAGCATTCTATAGATGTTTGTTAGGTCTAGTTTCTTATAATGTTCAAATTTTCCATTTATTTTAAAATCTTCTCTCTAGTTTTTCTATTCTTCTAGAAAGAAATAGCTATTATTGTTGAATCACCTAATTTCTCCTTGATTTTGTCAGCTTTTGCTTTATATAATTTGAAGCTCTGTTGTTAAATGTCTGTATGTTTATCAATTTTATAACTTTCTCCTGGATGGACCATTTTATTATTATAAAATGTCTATCTTTATTTTGAGTAATTAATTTTTGTTCTAAAGTCTGTTTGGAATAATATTAGTGTAACTACTCCAGCTTTCTTGTGTTTGTTGTTTGCACAATATATATTTTTACATCCTTTTACTTCTAACATTTTGTCTTTGAACCTAGACAAAGTTCTTCTGTAGATAGCATATAGTTGGATCTTGTTTTTTATATAGTCTAATAATCTCTGATTTTGAGTTCTTTAATTCATTCACATTTCATTCAATTGTTCATATAACTGGGTTTACATTTGCTATTTTATGCTTCATTTTCTTTGTCTCATGTCTTTTATGTTCCTGTTTTTCTGCTTTACCACTTTCTTTTGCATTAAATGGTTTCTAGTTTAACATCTTAATTCCTTTCATAATTTTTTCACTATTTTTTGAGTTATTTTGTGATAAAATAGAGAAAAATCTCCTATGTTTATTAGGGAAATAGTACTATTGATTGAGTCTATCAATCTTTGTTAATCATCAAGTGTGAGAAGGCATGAATGTGTGTGTGTGTGAGAGAGAGAGAGAGAGAGAAAGAGAGAGGGAGAGAGAGAGAGATACATTTGAGATAGAGCAGGCAGATTTTTTTACTTCTGTAGACACTTTTTTTCCCCAAATTTGAAGTTTATTTTACCACGGTTATATACATGCCCATAACACAGCCTCAGGAGGCCCTGAGAACAAGCGCCCAAGGTGGTTGGGTCACAGCTTGATTTTATACATTTTAGAGGGGGCAGAAGTTACAGGCAGACATCATCAATTCATGTAAGGTGTACATTGGTTCAGTCTGGAAAGGTGGGATGAAGTGGGGCCTTTCAGGTCACAGATGGATTCAAAGATTTCCTGACTGGCAATTGATTGAAAGAGTTAAGTTTTGCCTAAAGAGTTGAAATCAGCAGAAAGAAGTGCTTGGGTTAAGATAAGGGGACTGGTGGAAGCCAAGATTCTTGTTATGCAGAGGAAGTCTCCAGCAATATTACTTCAAGGAGCGTTTCCTCTGGTTGATGAGGGAAGTACTACTGGAAGACCATAAAGCTGCTTCAAACAATAAACTGTAATTTTATATCATATCATATTATCAGGTAGGGACTCTTCTGGGAAGCTGACATGTATCCAGTAGGGTAGTTTAGCAATTCCAGGTAAGTTATGCTAACTAGACCAAATGTACTTCTGGAAACACTGGTAATTAAGAAGAAAGAGCATTTATGTGTGCTGTGAGCTTTCAAATTTTTCCCTTCACATCAAATAGGGTTGATTTTTGTTAAGGTTACTTCCACTTGAATTCAGAAGTGTTTCCATGATTGAATCTGATATTGATCTACTGATAGCTACTCGATTTACAATTAGGGCTTTTTCCCTTTATGAAGACAACCCAATCATGATTGCTCTCCACATTTTTCCTCAGGGAAAGAATATTTATTTACGTTAATGGCTTCAATGTGATCACAAGGTAACTGCCCGTTGTTTGTAGCTATTTGCCCTTCACTCTGAGTTTCTCAAAAACAATTATTGGAACATTCTTAAAGATGAAAGCCTTGTTTTTCAGATCTAGGCAGCTACTAAGCTTTGAATCTGTGAACTCTACCATCACTGACATTCCGGGTGCACTGTGAGGGGTAGTTAAGAAGTTTTATATTTGAAGGGAAGCTTACTGCTTGAAGTAGCTTATGGTTGACAATAGATTATTTATTTGAGCTTACAAATCTGGCTTCTGCAGCTATTTCCTTTACTACATACTCTATTCTTCTTTCCCCATCTTCTCAAATTTAGTTTTGCCTCTGATTAAGCTATTAAACACAACAGCATTATGCTTTTGTAGAAGCAAGAGCTTGAAGAAAATTATGCTATTTTGATTTTGAAATACGCTTTAAGAGTAGCAGTGAAAAACCTTTGAAAATATTACTCATCTCTGGTTAAAATATCTCTGGGAAGCGAGTCAGTATTTTATTATTCTCTTTCGGATGTTATTAGCTGGGGACAGTCAAAAGAATTCGAGGAAAAATTAAATCACTTATATAAACCCAGGTGAAGAAGCCAGGGTTAAAACCCAAATCCTTCCATCGTGATACTTGCTTTTTCTCTCTGAATTATGCTCCTTCTTTAAAACAGCATTCTGTTTCCTAATATGATACAAGCAGGTGACCTGAAATTTGCTTCCATGAATTTCTATCTTTACTGAAACAAGAGGGAAAATGTTTTACATTGTTTGCCATAAGGTAGGTTGATAATTGATTACACAAATGGGAGGTAGGGGTGGAAAAGGTAATTACTTACTGTAAGATGGAGTCAGAACACTACGTTATACTTCTGGCTTTTCAATACTTGGCATTGCTCACATCATTTTATATTTTTATGCACCATCCTTCACGTGTGAGATGGATATCATCATAAACACATGGCTGTGTGGAGGTATTGTCAGGAATTCCTTATTTGAAGGCTTGTATTTAAAGGGTGGAGGTGGGAATGAAGCCACAGTGTATGCTCATCAATCTTACCATGAACTGTCCTCCGTATTCACAAATCACCACAAATATTCCCATATCATTTTTTCATACTGTTATACTCAATTATAAGGTACAATAAATTTTAAGATGTATTATCTATTTAATAATATCTTCAGAAGAAAAGTTTCTATATCAAAGGTACATGCCCAATGAAAGAGGTATCCTGATTTTAGAAACATTAAAATTGACAGATTGTATTTTAGAATCAAGGAAATGTGGTTCAAAACTCCATTATTTTCTCTTTTTAAATAAAATCTGACTCTCCAGGCCACCTAAAAAATAAGTATGAAGAAAGCTCTTGTCTTAGTTTGTGTCTTAGTCAGATATCTGTTGCTCGTAGCAGGATACCTGAAACTGGGTAATTTAGTAAAACAATAACAACAACAACAATAACAACAAAACACATTTCTTACAGTTCTGGAGGCTGGGAAGTCCAGGGGTGAGAGATTGATTCTTGTGTGAGTCTTCTCATCCGTGAGGACACTGCAGTCCTGAGGTGCTGCAGGGGATCACAGGACAATGGGCTGAGCTTGCTATCTCAGGCTCCTCTTCTTCTTATAAAGCCCCCATTTCCACTCCCATGCTTACCCATTAATCTTTTAACCCATCAATCAGTTAAGCGATGAGTAGATTAATCCATTCATCAGAGAAGAGCCCTGTCAATCCAATCACTTCTTAAAGGTCCCACCTTCCTAAACTGCCACACTGGGGATTACATTTCAACATGGGTTTCAGAAGGAACAAATATTAAATCTATGTAATTCTCCCCCTGGCTCTCCAAAACATATGTTCTTCTCACAAATACATTAATTCTATTCTGATAGCCCCAAGGTTTTAAAAAAAAGACACATAATAATTGTACATATTTATGGGGTACATGTGATAATTTTGATACACGCAATGTGTAGTAATCAAATAAAGATAATTAAGGTATTTATAACCTCAAGCATTTATCATTTCTTTGTATTGGGAACATTGCAAATATTCTGTTCTAGCTGCTTTGAAATATACAGTAAATTATTATTACCTATAGTCACCTTGCTGTGCTATTGATCACTAGAACTTCTTTCTTCTATCTAACTGTGTTTTTAACCCATTAACCAGCCTCTCTTTATCCCTTCCACGAGCCTTCCCAGCCTCTGGCAACTATCATTCTACTCTCTACCTCCATGAGATCAACTTTTTTACCTCCCATATATGAATGAGAACATGAAATATTTTTCTTTCTTTCCTTGGCACATTTCACTTAAAATAATAATTTCCAGTTCCATTCATTTTGCTGTGACATAATTTCATTCTTTTTATCATTTAAAAATATTTTATCATGTATATATTCCATATTCATAGGTTGATAGACACTGAGGTGATTTTACATCTTGGTTATTGTGAATAGTGCTGCAATAAATATGGACATGCAGGTATCTCTTCAACATACCAATGTTCTTTATTTTGGATATATTCCAGCAGTGGGATTGCTGGATCATATAGTAGATATATTTTTAGTTTTTTGAGGAACCTCTGTGTTGTTTTCCATAGTGACTGTACTAATTTACATTTCTACCAGCAGTGCATAAGAGTTCCCCTCTCTCTAAATCCTTGCTAGCTTTTTTTTTTTTTTGGCTTTTTGATAATAGTCATTCTAACTGGAGTGAAGTGATATCTCATTGTGGTTTTGATTTGCATTTCTCTGATGATTAGTGATGTTGAGCATTTTTTCCATATGTTTTTTGGTCGTTTTATGTCTGCTTTTGAAAAACCTCTAAGTCTTTTGCCCATTTTTAAATTGGATTATTTGTTCTTTTGATATTGAGTTATTTGAATTGCTAATATATTCTAGTTATGAATCTCTTGTTGGAAGGATAGTTTGCAAGTGTTTTCTTCCATTTTGTATGTTGTCTCTTCACTCTGTTGATTGTACCCTTTGCTGTACAGAAACTTTTTAGCTTGATGTAATCCCATTTGTCTATGTTTGATTTTGTTACCTGTGCATTTTAGCTCTTATACAAGAAATCTTTTTGCAGATTAATGTTCTGAATTGTTTTCCCATGTTTTCTTCTGGTACTTTCATAGCTTCAGGTCTTGAATTTAAGTATTAAACCATTTTGATTTGAGTTTTGTATATGGTGAAGGATAGAGGTCTAGTTTCGTTTTTCTGCATAAGGATATCCAGTTTTTCCAGTATCACTTATTGAATAGACTGTCTTTTCTGCACTGAATGTTCTTTGTGCCTGTGTCAAAATTGAGTTGGCTGTAAATATGTGGATTGATTTCTAGGTTGTCTATTTTGTTCCTTTGGTCTATGTGTCTGTTTTTATGCTGGTACCATGCAGTTTTGGTTACTAAAGATTCGTAGTACATTTTGAAGTTGGGTAGTGTGATGCTTCCAGCTTTGTTCTTTTTGCTCACAATCCTTTGATTATTTGGGGTCTTCTGTGGTTCTCTACAAATTTTAGGATTTTTTTTTTCTATTTCTGTGAAGAATATTATTGGCATTTTGATAGGCACTACATTGAATCTATAGATTATTTGAATGGTATGAACTTTTTTTTATTTCTTCTTTGTTTATCTGCCTATCAATGAGTTATATATTTTTGCATGTTTTCATGATTGTGATTATCACCTTTTTGTCTCCAGATGCAAGACTCTATTCAGCATTTTTTGTAAAGTCAGTCTAGTGATAAATTTCCTTATACTTTTGCTTGTCTGGGAATGGCTTTATTCCTCCCTCAGTCTAAGGAATAGCTTTGTTGAGTATAGTATTCTTGACTGTCAATTTCTTCTTTCAGTACTTTGAATATATCATTTTATTCTCTCCTGACCTGTAAGGTTTCTGAGGAGAAACCTAATATGAGTCTAATGAATATTCCTTTATATGTGACTTGGTGCTTTTCTCTTGTTTTTAGAATTCTTTTTGTCTTTGACTTTTGACATTTTGACTATTTTTTACCTCGGACAGTACCTTTCTGATTGAAATATAGTTTGGGATCTTTGGACTTCCTGGATCTGGATGTTTATATCTGTCCCCAGATTTGGGAAATTTTCAGGTATTATTTTATTAAATAGGTTTTCTATGCATTTTTTCCATTTTTTTTTCATTCTGGAATGTCTATAATGAATATTTGTCTACTTAATGGTGTCTCATAAGTTTACAATCTTTTAAGAGCTATTTTCCATTCTTATTTTTTCTAACCAAATAATTTCAAATGACCTGCCTTCAAGTTCAGAGATTCTTCTGTTTGATCAAATCTGCTGTTGAAGCTCTGTGTTGTTTTTTTATTTCATTCATTGAATTCTTTAGTTGCATGATTTGTTTTTTTTCTTTTTTATATCTGACTTTTTGTTGAATTTCTCATGCATATGTTTTTTCCTGATTTTGTTGAATTGTCTAACTGTATTTTTTATACCTCATTCAGTTTCCTTAAGATCATAATTTTGAATTCCTTTTCTGGTTCTCCATTAATTTTCCTTTTATTGGGGTTTGTTACTAAAAAGTTTTCCTTTAGTAGAGTTACATTTCCTTGCTTTTTCCTGTTTCTTATGTCCTTCCATTGAGTGGAACAATCACCCCTTCCAAACTTTCCAAAGTTAACCCCAGAGTCTTAACTAATACTAGCCCCAACTCAAAAGTCCAAAGTTCAGAATCCCATCTGTGAGCCTGTGAAATCAAGACTAGTTTTTTTTTTTTTTTTTTTTTTTTTTTTTTTTTTTTTTTTTGAGACGGAGTCTCACTGTCGCCAGGCTGGAGTGCAGTGGCGCGATCTCAGCTCACTGCAAACTCTGCCCTCCGAGTTCAAGCGATTCTCCTGCCTCAGCCTCCCGAATAGCTGGGATTACAGGCACCTGCCACTGCACCCAGCTAATTAAGACTAGTTATTAACTTCCAACATACAGTAGTGGTTCAGGCATAAGACAGACACTTCTATTTTAACAGGGAGGAATAGGCAAAGAGAAATGAGTAACAAGCTCAAGCATGTTAGAAACTGAGTAGGACAGACATTAAATCTTTAAGCTGGGGAATGATTTCTTTTGACTCCATGTGTCACCTTCTGGACACACTGGGATGGGGTTTGGGCCCCCAAGGCCTTAGGCAGTCCTATGGGCTTTGCTTGGTGCAGCCCACGTGACTGCTTGTACAGAATAAAGTCCTTTGCCTAAGGCTTTCTTTGGTAGATGTTTCATGCTGCTGGTGGTTCCATAATTCTGAGATCTCAGTGGTAGTCCTGAGTTCCTTAGGCATTACTCTAACAGGGACTCTTGGTGGCAGCTCCAACTTCACATTTCTCCTCTGCATTATTATACCAGGGATCTTTACAGTAGCTCTGCCTGGGTCTCTAGGCTTTCAGCAACATCTTTTGAAATTTGGGTGGAAGTTGTCAATCTTCCATAGCTCTTGCTTTCTGCAAGCCTGCAGAATTAGTACCACATGGATGTTGTCAAAATTTATAACTTGTACCTTCTGGAGCTGCAGCATAAGCTGCACCTGAGGCTTCTTGAGCCATGGCTAAGGCAGCTGCAGAACTGCTGTGCTGGGGTGTGGGTAGCAGAGTCCCAAAATGGCCCTGACAAGTGAATCTGTGTACTCTGGGGCTGTTCCTTGACACCATTCTGCTCTCCTAAGCCTGTGATGGGAGTGGCATCTTCAAATATCTGGGCAATATCTTTGGGGGTATTTCTTCCATTGTCTTGACAAATAGCACATGGCTGCCTTCTGTCTCTGCTAATCTCCTTAGAAAGTGGTCCATCAGCTGCACTCGGTTTCTCTCCTGAAAACATTTTTTTCATTCTTTTTGTGGTCAAATGGTTTTCCAAATTTTTCTGCTCTGCTTCCTTTTTAACTATTAATTCTGTCTTTAAATTATTACTTTGCTCTTATATCTCAGTGTAAATGGCCAAAGGTAACTATGAATGCCTTCTATACCTTACTTAATTTTTTTTTTGTGCCAGATATTCTAGTACATCTTTCTCAAGTTTGGACTTCCACAAAGACGTCAGTCACAGACAGAGTCCAGCTAAGTGCTTTGACAATTTATAACAAGAATGGCCTTTACTTGAGTTTCCAATATCTTTTTCCTCAGTTTCTCCTAAAACTTCATCACAATGTTTCCTGCTGACCACATTTCTATCAACATTCTGATCATGACCACTTAACCACTCTCTAAAGTGTTTAAAACTTTCCCTGGTCTTGTCTTCCAAGCCCTCACCAGAATCTGAGCATTTACTAACCAGCTGCTTCAAATTGTTCCAGCCTCTACCCATTATCCAGTTGCAAAGTGACATCCCCGTTTTCACATGTTCATTATTAGCAATGTCCTACTCCCAGTGTCAATTTTCTGTCTTAGACCATTTTTGGTTGCTTATAACAGAATACTTGAAACTGGGTAATTTATTAAAAAATATTTTATTTAAATAATTTATTTAAAAAAACATTTCTGGAGGCTCGAAAGTTCAAGGTCAGGGGCCCACTTCTGGTGAGGTCTTTCTTATAGTTGGGTACTCTCTGTAGAGTTTCTTTCTCTTATAAAGTCACCAATCTCAGTCCCATGATAATCCATTAATCTATTAACCCATTAGTCTATTAATCCATGAGTCTATTAATCCATAAGTGTGTTAATCCATTCATAAAGACAGAACCCTAGCATCCTAGTCACCTCTTAAAGGCCTCACCTCTCAATACTGCCACATTGGGTGTTATGTTTTAACATAAGTTTCAGAGGGGACAAACATTCAAACCATTGTAGTTTATTTTCTACTGCTATACTAGAATACCATAGGCTGGGTAATTTATTTAAAAAGTGATATATTTGGCTCACAGTTCTGAAAGCTGGGAAGTCCAAGAGCATGGTACTGGCATCTGCTCAGCATATGATGAGGACGTTTTTGCTGCAATGAAATATGGTGAAGGGCAAGAAAGTGCAGGTTAGTGGGAGCTCAACTTTAGAACAAAGCCACTCCCGTGATAACTCACCCACTCCCATGATAATGGCATTAATCTATTCATGAAAGTGGACCTCCCTCCAAGACCTAATTACTTCTTAAAAGCCCCACCTCATAATACTCTTCCAATGACAAATTTCATCATAAGTTTTGGAGGGGACATTCAAACTGTAGCAGTCCTGTTTCTTTGGTCTCTAATATCTACCAGGACCATTTGTTGGCTGTGCTGGTGGTCACCAAATCAAGATGTGGTACTTTCTGGGTATCCACAGTATGTGTCATATTGTAAATTTTTATTTCCCTGCATTAGTAAATATACTTCAACCCAGAATGTTCTGAGCTCATAACAATAAACAAAGATAAAAACAAAAGCTATGAATGCTTTACTAAAATGTACAATTAATAAAATATCCATTCATTAAATAATAAAATGAGCTTGTCTGTCTATTACTATCTGATGACCTTTCAATCTAAAGATCAATTTTTCTTTCCACTTACAAAATCTTTAAAGGAATATAGTAATACCAGAAGATAATGCCAGAATCTATGCCACAGAAGGTTAACATAGGCTATAAACCTACGACGTTTCTGTATTTTTTTTTGACACCTGGTTTTATTATGTTTCCATGTGTCACAATAATTAACTTCAGTTGCTTGCTTCTGGTTGAGATATTTTGTTTCTTTGCAACAAGTTAGAATAAAACTCAAGTCATATGTTTTGTGAGAATAGCAGGATATGGGGGAAGAGACCTACTCTGTGCATTTAAATGTCAGGCACATTGGGCAAGGAAAATATATTGGTCCTGCAGTGTGTTGTTGATTAAAGACCCATTATGTGGTCTTCCAAAGCCCTTCTGCTATGGTTCTCTTCTGAAGCAGGGTGCGTGCAGAGCCTTTTCCAATTAGGCATATTATGTTCCTTTCCAAAGATTCTGGCACATGGTCTGAGAAGGATGTTTTAGACACCAAAGACAGGCACAAGTTATAGGAAAAAGCTCGTGAGTAATTTTTTTACCCCTTCAATTGGTCTTAATTGAAAACTAACAGTGTGTTATAAAATGGAATTTCCACAACGAGTTTTCTTGGTATTAAACAAAAAGGTGTTTTGTGACATTTTACATGCTGAGAATTAGAGTCCATTTCAAGTTGTATTTATTTGTTTTTATCACATAATCCTCACAGTCATTCCCATTATAGTCCTTTGTTACCTATTGACCCTGTAACTTGGTACTTTCTTTTGCTGGAATAAAGCCTGTTTCTTCCAGTCAATTTCGTCACCCTCCCTTATGCACGAGATCCATGCCTGCATGGTTTTACTAATTCCATTTCTTTCTTTGGATTATGTTCTAAGATTTCTAAATTTCTCTTTTTATTATTTTTTAAAGGCCAGCTCTTGTCTGATCTCTTCCCTGAAACCTATCTCAATTTATTTTACTCATGGAGATGTATCTTTGTTCTGAATTCTCAGGAATTTATTGTTTTTATCTCACATTTAACATTTGATTATACTAGTTTGTGTTGTTTTCCAACTGGTCTCTGTGTTTGTTCTGTATTTTCAACAATCTATTAAGCTCCTAGAGGGCAGATAAAATATCGTATATTGCATTTGTAAGCTCAATAGCACTTAACATATTATTCAACATATAGAAATATCCCAATATTAGATAAGTTGAATTGAGCTTTTCTTTCAGGTTTTGAATTTACAAAAATGTTCTCATTGAAATTGTCTAACAAGTAGCTGAAAAAGCGTTGGTGTAAAAAATAGATGAATATCAATAAGATGGCATTATTATATTATTATGTCTCATTGAATAATGTTAAGTGCCTGGATATGCGTGGGATTAAAGTAGGCACAAATTATTCAAAAGACAGAATTTCTGCTCTCTAGAAACTTGTATTTACATAAACATCGCACCTAATGAGAATAATCCACTTTTAGAAGGGCCAGGATTTATAATAAATTATGTTATTTTCCTATATAACATTTGTAGACAGCCATGAAATGATCTGGCTGGGCAAATATAGTAAACATATTCACGCAATCATTTGTGATATATTGTCTATACATATGTTTTAGGAAATGCATGCTGGAAAACTCTTAATTGAAACCACTGATTTATGAGAGTAAGTATGAAATGAAGAAATAGAACAGAGGAAAGGCCTTGGAACAAAAACTAAGTCTGGTTTGTAATATATTCAGAAATTTATCATTACAAGATCAAATGTATTGATTTGAAAACCAGTGTTTTTCTTTCTTTTACTGCAAGAATGACAAGTTTTGGTGTTAAATTTATAACAATATTGCTTCATTCCAATATCAATTGCTTGTGTATGATTAATATTCACATTGCCTTTTCTGGGTTGTACCTCAAATATTCAATCTGTATTTAGATGTTTGAGAACACAAGGGATGATGAGAATACAGTTGAGTTATTCTTTTTAATACAGTCCCTCAGAAAATTAAAGCGTAAAAGACAACTTCATCTTCTTCTATCTCTACATTTGTCTCTGGGCACAATCATACAAAGATTGGTTTTGGAAAAAAAGGTTATTGTCTGCTTCAGTGGTTTATGATGTTGCAAGCTTTCCAGTATGTCTCCTCAGTATTTTCAGGGAAGGGAGGCTGTTTTATCTCAATATTGAAATGTGTTTTTCAAAAGTGAGAAGTAAAAAAGGTGCAAATGATGAAGTGGAATAACTTATCATGACTTCCTTGAGAAAACTTGTCGAGTTTTTACATTTTTCTCACTGTACTTTCAGACATTTATGTTTTCCCTAATTAGATTTCAGGATGGTCCCAACTGCCTCAATCACTTAAGATAGATAAATTCCTTAACTGTAATGGCATCTTTCCCCTTCATGTTCATTTTCTTCCTTATGCATCAGAAATGATTTTAAGCTTCTGTTTTGTTCCCTTTCTCCTCTCAGTACTTTTATTCCAAATTTATTTTCTTACTTAGTGTACTAATGTCTCTTTAGTCTTTGGAGAGCTAATCAAGGATTAATCAATCTTCTCCACTGAGTCAGACTTAGCTACTTTACATTTTTTTGTGTCTTGTGCAAAGAGTATGAATAATATTGTTCTAGGGAAGACTTAAGGCTAAATTTCTTAACTATTTTGGGTTGAAGGACTTCTTTGAGAATATAAAAATTGCTATAGTTTCTCTGTAACTCCAAGGTGTACAGAAAAATGTTGACATACATTTCACATGCTGCATAGACTCCTCACACTTCCCAGGTCTGTCATAGACACCAGATTAGGAAGGCCCAAGTGATATGATCCCACTACTGGGAATGTATCCAAAGAAAATGAAATCAGTGTGTTAAAGAGGTGTCTGCACTCCCATATTCATTGCAGTGCTATTCACAACAGTCAAGACATGGAGTCAACCTAAGTGTCCAGTGGATGAATGGATAAAGAAAACATGGTATATATCCACAACAGAATACTATTCATCATTTAAACAGAAAAAAATCCTGCCATTTGGAACAACAAGGATGAAACTGGAGAATGTAATATATAAACACTATATTAAGTGAAATAAGCCAGCCACAGAAAGGCAAATATTGCATGATCTCACTTACATGTGGAATCTAAAATAGTTGAACTAATGGAACTAGAGAGAAAAATGGCTATCAGGGGTGGATGGGGAGGGGTCAGTGAGATGTTGGTCACAAGATACAAAATTTCAGTTAGACAGGAGAAGTAAATTCAAGAGATCTATTGTACAACATGGTGACTATAATAACAATGTATTATATTCTTAAAAATTGCTAAAAGAGTATATTTTAAGTTCTCATCACAAAAAATAAGTATGACATTGGGGCAGGGCGAAGATGGCTGACTAGAAGCAGTGGCGATTGGAGGCCCCCATCAAAAAGAACCATAATAGCATGTGAATCCTGAAGAAGCAACTGAGGTATCCAGGTTCTCTCACCAGAACTGACTAGGTGGCTGGTGTAACCCATGGAAAAGAAGGAAGAAAGGTGTGGTGCAGCAGCTGACCTGAGAGACACACAAGGGAGGGGAGCCCCCAACCCCCAGCCAAGGGAGGTGGTGAGTGAGTGTGCTACCCAGCCAGGGAAACTGTGCTTTTTCCATGGAACTGTGCAACCCATGGATTGGAAGATCCCACTCGTGAACCCATGTCACTGGGGCCTAGGGTCCTGACCCCAGAGGCACACATATTCTCAACAGCATCTCAGCTAGAATCTGCTTAGGCCTGACAAATTCCCAGGGGGAGAGGCAATGAGCACCACAGCTGTGGCTGCCTGTTGTCTAAGCCCTTTGAGCTCCTTGGGGGAGGGGCAGCACCCAGCACTGGGACTGATAGCTGCCTAACACGCTAACCTCCCTGGGTGGAAGAAGGGGCGCAGCCATCTCTATAGCTCCAGGCCACCCTTTTCCCCTGTTGGAGCCAAGGAGACTGGATGGCTTGGTCCCATGAGGTGTCCCACACAGGCCAATACACTGGCTGTGGCAGACTGTGACCAGAGTGCCTCTTCAGGCCTGATCCTGACCCATCCCTCTTCACTGGGTGAGGCCTCCCTGAAGAAACTCCAACAATTCCAGCCAGGGGCTCAGGGACAGATTTCTCATCTCCCTGGGCCTGAGCCTCTAGGGAGAAGGGTGGCCTTAGTCTCTGCAGACCAGCAGACTTAGCCTTTCCTCCTGGTAGTTCTGAGGAATCCAGACAGCCCAGATAAGTGGGTTCCCCCCAGCGAAGCACACTTCCTCCACCAAATCACAGTCAAAGTGCCTCGTTAACTGGGTCCTGTTCCCTGTGCCACCCAACAGGGTGAAACCCTCCAACAAGGGTTGTCAGACACCCTATCCAGGAATGATCATACTGGCATCAGTTTGTAGTCCCTTGCAGCCAGAGATCCCAGAGGAAGGAGCAGGTACCCATCTTTGTTGTTCTCCAGCCCCCTTGAGTGACATCTCCAGTTGTGAGAGTGAACCAAATAAGTAGGGCCTGAAGTGAACCCCCAGCGAACTGCAGCAGCCCTACAGAAGAGGGACCTGACCATTGAAAGAAAAACAGAAAGCAACAACAACAGCATCAATAACATAAACAGTCCCCATAAAAACCCCATCCAAGGGCCAACAGCCTCAAAGATTGAAATTAGACAAACTCATGAAGATGAGAAAGAATCAACCAAAAACCACTGAAAACCCAAAAGGCCAGAGTGCCTCTTCTCCAAATGATCACAAAACCTTTCCAGCAAGGGCGCAGAACTGGATGGAGGATCTGATGCATGAATTGACAGAAGTAGGCTTCAGAAGATGGGTAATAACAAACTCTACTGAGTTAAAGGAGTATGTTCTAACCCAATGCAAAGAAGCTAAAAACCTTGATAAAAGGTTAGAGGAGCTGCTACCTAGAATAACCAATTTAGAGAGGAACGTAAATGACCTGATGGAGCGAAAAACACAGCATGAGAACTTTGTGAAGCATACACAAGTATCAATAGCTGAATTGACCAAGCAGAAAAAAGGGTATCAGAGTTTGAAAACCACCTTGCTGAAATAAGGCATGCAGACAAGATTAGAGAAAAAAGAATGAAAAGGAACAAACAAAGCCTCTGAGAGATATGGGACTATGTAAAAAGACCAAACCTACCATTGATTAGAATACCTGAAAGAGATTGGGAGAATGGAAATAAGCTGGAAAACACACTTCAGGATATTATCTAGGAGAACTTCCCCAACCTAGCAAGACAGGTCAACATTCAAATTCAGGAAATACAGAGAACACCACTAAGATACTCCATGAGAAGATCAACCCCAAGACGTATAATCATCACATTCTCCAACGTCAAAATGAAGGAAAAAATGTTAAGGGCAGCCAGAGAGAAAGGCAAGGTCACCTACAAAGGGAAGCCCCAAGACTAACAGTGGACTCTCAGCAGAAACCTTACAAGCCAGAAGAGGGTGGGAGCCAATTTTCAACATTCTTAAGGAAAAGAATTTTCAATCCAGAATTTCATATCCAGCCAAACTAAGCTTCATAAGTAAAGGAGAAATAAAATTTCCAGACAAGCAAATGCTGAGGAATTTCATCACCATGAGGCCTGCTTTGCAAGAGCTCCTAAAGATAGCACTAAATGTGGAAAGAAAAAACTGGTACCATCCACTGCAAAAACACACCAAAATATAAAGACCAATGACACTATGAAGATATTGCATCAACTAGTGTGCAAAATAACCAGATAGCATCATGATGACAGGATCAAATTCACACATAACAACATGAAACTTAAATGTAAATGGGCCAAATGCCCCAATTAAAAGACACAGATTGGCAAATTGGATAAAGAGTCAAGACCCATTTGTATGCTGTATTCAGGGGACCCATCTCACATGCAAAGACATACATAGGCTCAAAATAAAGAGATGGAGGAAAATTTACCAAGCAAATGGAAAGCAAAAAAAAAGCAGGGGTTGCAATCCTAGTCTCTGACAAAATGCTTTAAACCAACAAAGATCAAACAAGACAAAGAAGTACATTACATAATGGTAAAGGAATAAATTCAACAAGAAGAGCTAATTATCCTAGGTATATATGCACCCAATACAGGAGCACCCAGATTCATAAAACAAATTATTAGAGGCATACAAAGAGACTTAGACTCCCACACAATAATAGTGGGAGGCTTTAACACCTCACTGTCAATATTGGATCAACCAGACAGAAAATTAACAAAGATATTCAGGACTTGAACTCAGCCTCGGATCAAGTGGTCTTAATAGACATCTACCAAACTTTCCACCCCAAATCAACAGGATATACATTCTTCTCAGTGCCACGTGGCACATATTCTAAAATTGACCACATAATTGGAAGTAAAACACTCCTCAGCAAATGCAAAAGAACAGAAATTATAACAAACAGTCTCTCAGACCACAGTGCAATCAAATTACAACTCAGGATGAAGAAACTCACTCGAAACCACACAATTACATGGAAATTGAACAATCTGCTCCTGAATGACTCCTGGGTAAATAATGAAATTAAGGCAGAAATCAAGAAGCTCTTTGAAACCAATGAGAACAAAGAGACAATGTACCCGAATCTCTGGGACATCACTAAAGCAGTGTTACGAGGGAAATTTATAATACTAAATGTCCACATTGAAAAGCTAGAAAGGTCTCAAATTGACATTCTAACATCACAACTAAAAGAACTAGAGAACCAAGCACAAACAAATCCAAAAGCTAGCAGAAGACAAGAAATAACTAACATCAGTGCAGAATTGAAGGCGATAGAGACACAACACCTCACCACCCCCGGCCAAACAAATTAATCCAGGAGCTGGATTTTGAAAAAATTAACAAAATAGATAGACCACTAGCTAGACTAATAAAGAAGAAAGAGAGAAGAATAAAAAAGAGACAATAAAAAACTGATAAAGGGGACAGCACCACAGACCCCACGGAAATAAAAACTACCATCAGAGAATACTGTAAATACCTCTATGCAAATAAACTAGAAAATTTAGAAGAACTGGATAAATGCCTGGACACATACACCCTCCTAAGACTAAACCAGGAAGAAGTCAAATCCCCGAATAGACCAAGAGCAAGTTCTGAAATGAAGCAGTAATTAACAGTCTAACAAACAAAAAAAGCCCTGGACCAGATGGACTCACAGCGAAATTCTACAAGAGGTACAAAGAGGAGCTGGTACCATTCCTTCTGAAACTATTCCAAACAATTGAAAAGGAAGGACTCCTACCCAAATCATTTTATAAGGCCAGCATCATCCTGATACCAAAACGTGGCAGAGATACAACAAAAATAGAAAACTTCAGGCCAACATTGATGCGAAAATCCTCAATAAAATACTGGCAAACTGAATCCAGCAGCACATCCAAAAACTTATCCACCATGATCAAGTCAGCTTCATCCCTGGGATGCAAGGCTGGGTCAACATATGCAAATCAATAAATGTAATCCATCACATAAACAGAACCAAATACAAAAACCATGTGATTATCTCAATAGATGCAGTAAAGCCCTTTGATAAAATTCAACATCCCTTCATGTTAAAAACTCTCAATAAACAGTTTGGTATTTGTGGAACATATCTCAAAATAATAAGAGCTATTTATGACAAATGCACAGCCAATATCATATTGAATGAACAAAAGCTGGAAACATCCCCTTTGAAAGCGGATACAAGACAAGGATGCCTTCTCTCACTACTCCTATTCAACATAGTATTGGAAGTTCTGGCCGGGGCAATCAGGCAAGATAAAGTAATAAAGTGTATTCAAATAGAAAGAAAGGATGTCAAATTGTCTCTGTTTGCAGACAACATGATTCTTTATTTAGAAAACCCCATCATCTCAGCCCCAAAACTCCTTAAACTGATAAGCAACTTCAGCAAAGTCTCAGGATACAAAATCATTGTGCAAAAATCACAAGCATTCCTATATAGCCACAATAGACAAGCAGAGAGCCAAATCATAAATGAACTCCCATTCACAATTCCTACAAAGAGAATAAAATACCTAGAAAGACACCTAACAAGGGATGTGAAGGACTTCTTCAAGGAGAACTACAAACCTCTGCTCAAGGAAATAAGAGAGGACACAAACAAATTGAAAAACGTTTCATCCTTATGGATAGGAAGAAACAATATCATGAAAATGGCCATACTGCCCAAAGTAATTTACAGATTCAATGCTATTCCCATCAAACTACCATTGACATTCTTCACAGAATTAGAACAAACTACTTTAAATTTCTTACGGAACCAAAGAAGAGCCCCTATAGCCAAGACAATTCTAAGCAAAAAGAACAAAGCCAGAGGCATCACGTGAGCTGACTTCAAACTAAACAACAAGGCTACAGTAACAAAAACAGCATGGTTCTGGTACCAAAACAGACATATAGACCTATGGAACAGAACAGAGACACCAGAAATAACAAGACATATCTAAAACCATGTGATCTTCAACAAACCTGACAAAAATAAGCAATGTTGAAAGGATTTCCTATGCAATAAATGGTTCTGGGAAAACTGGCTAGCCATATGCAGAAAATAGAAACTGGACCCCTCCCTTACACCTTATACAAAAATTAACTCAAGATGGATTAAAGACTTAAATGGAAAACCCAAAACCATAAAACCCCTAGAAGAAAACCTAGGCAATACCATTCAGGACATAGGCATGGGCAAGGACTTCATGACTAAAATGCCAAAAACAATTGCAACAAAAGCCAAAATTGACAAGTGGAATCTACTTAAACTAAAGAGCTCCTGCACAGCAAAAGAAACTATCATCAGATTGAACAGGCAACGTACAGAATGGGAGAAAATTTTTGCAATCTACCCATCTGACAAAGGACTAATATCCAGAATCTGCAAGGAACTTAAACAAATTTACAAGAAAAAAACAATGCCATCAAAAAGTGAGCAAAGGATATGAAAAGACACTTTTCAAAAGAAGACATTGTGCAGCCAACAAACATGAAAAAAAGCTCAACATCACTAATCATTAAAGAAATCCAAACCAAAACCACAATGAGATACCATCTCACACCAGTCAGAATGGCGATTATTAGAAAGTCAGGAAACAATAGATGCTGGCGAGGCTGTGGAGAAATAGGAACACTTTTACACTGTTGGTAGGAGTGTAAATTGGTTCTACTTTTGTGGAAGACAATGTGGCGATTCCTCAAGGATCTAGAACCAGAAATACCATTTGAGCCAGCAATCCCATTACTGAGTATATACCCAAAAGAATATAAACCATTCTACTATAAAGACACATGCACACATATGTTTAGTACAGCACTATTCACAATAGCAAAGACATGAAACCAACCCAAATGCCCATCAATGATAGACTGGATAAAGAAAATGTGGTATATATACACCATGGAATACTATGCAGCCATAAAAAGGAATAAGATCATGTCCTTTGCAGGGACATGGATGAAGCTGGAAGCCATCATCCTCAGCAAAGTAACACTGGAACAAAAGCCAAACATCATATGTCCTCTCTCATAAGTGGGAGCTAAACAATGAGAACATATGGACACAGGGAGGGGAACAAGACATGCTGGGACCTGTTGCGGGGGTGCAGGGCAAGGGGAGGAAACCTAGATGATGGGTCAATAGGTACAGCAAACTACCATGGCACACGTAGACCTACATAACAAACCTGCATGTTCTGCACATGTATCCCAGAACTTAAAAAATAAAATAAAATAAGATCATGTACATTAAAAAAATGATAAGTATGTCAGGTAATACATATGCTAATTAGCTCGAGTCATTCCATAATGTATACATATTTCTAAAATAAAATGCTGTGCATAATATATATAATTTTATTTGTTAATTAAAAAACAGATCAATGTTAAAAACAAAACAAAACACAAAGAAACCCCACATGGCCTTAGGCCATGAAGGGCTCTATTTCTTTCTCATGGTAGATTTTAACTCTATAATGCCCATGTGGCTAGGTAGGTAGTTGGTTAAGGTAAGCAGGAAGAAATGAATTCCATATCAATAACTTTGTGTTTGTGATGAAATAAGAACAGCAGCCTCTAGGGAATGTGGTGGATTAGTCACATAAAACAGTTTTCATGTTTTTGTGTTTCTAGTGTGGATTATTTCAGTGATAACAAAGACTCTGAAGACCACATACCTATTCCATAGCAGCATGCTGTAGCAAACGTCTGTTCAGTATATTTAAAAACTTAAGTCTCACTGGAATTAATTTGATAAATGAGAAGAAAAGTGATAAGATGTTAGGTTTATGTTAAATATCATGGTAAAATTATTGACTCATAAGAAAAAACTAATGTAAGGTCTTGAAATATAAGTATTTATTCATATAATAAAATTAACTCACAAGGTAATTTGCATTTTGGAAAATTCTCATCCAGAGAGCAGTCATTGGAAAGTGGGCTTATAAGATCTCTCAGAGTAGAGAGCTGTCTGTCTGAGAGAACATGCCCTTGAAGAAAGAGCACCAGACTGGATGAGGAGTCAGGAGGTATGTTGACTCTGACTGGTGCTATCAACATAGGATGACTCATGCTGGCTCACCCAGGATTTTCCCAGTATTTGCACTGAGAACTGTCTTCTTCCCTCCCATTGGTTATCCTTTTCCCCATCCCACTACCTCCAAGTCCTGGGTCAACCAGTGTAGTGGGTCAGCAGTTAGGTGCATGATCTTGAATCAGACACTCAATTTACCAGCGTTTTGGGTTCCTCATGTGTAAAGCAAAGAGGATGGATTAGATGTTGATATAGTTTGGCTGTGTCCCCACCTAAATCTTATCTTGAATTGTAGTTCCCATAATCCCTGCATGTTGTGGGAGGGACCAGGTGGAGGTAACTGAATCATGGGAGTGGTTTCCCCCATGCTGTTCTCGTGATAAATGAGTTTCATAAGATTTGATGGTTTTATGAACTTCTGGCATTTCCCCTGCTTGTGCTCATTCTCTCTCCTGCCGCCCTGTGAAGAGGTGCCTTCTGCCATGATTGTAAGTATCCTGAGGTTTCCCCAGTCATGGCGAACTGTGAGTCAATTAAACCTCTTTTCTTTTCTTTCTTTCTTTCTTTTTTTTTTTTTTGAGATGGAGTCTCGCTCTGTTACCCAGGCTCTGGAGTGCAGTGGCATGATCTCTACTCACTGCAAGCTCTGCCTCCCAGGTTCACGTCATTCTCCTGCCTCAGCCTCCCAGGTAGGTGGGGCTACAAGTGCCCGCCACCACGCCTGGCTAATTTTATTTTTGTATTTTTAGTAGAGACGGGGTTTCACTGTGTTAGCCAGGATGGTCTGGATCTCCTGACCTCGTGATCTGCCCGCCTCAGCCTCCCAAAGTGCTGGGATTACAGGAATGAGCCACCGCGCCTGGACTAAACCTCTTTTTTTGTAAATTACCCAATCTTGGGTATTTCTTCATAGCAACATGAGAATGGACTAATACAGATGTCTGAAGCTCCTTGCAGGTCTAACATAAGAGTTTATCTCAAAGTCATGATCTTTCTTGTTCTTATTTAATTTTTATTTTTTTTGAGATAAAGTCTCACTCTATTGCCCAGGCCAGAATGCAGTGGTGTGATCTCATCTCACTACAACCTACAGCCTCCGCCTCCCAGGATCAAGCAATTCTCCCACCTCAGCCTCCCAAGTAGGTGGGACTACAGGCACGCGCCACCACGCTTGGCTAATTTTTGTATATATATATATTTTTTTTTTTTAGTAGAGATGGGGTTTCACCATGTTGGCCAGGCTGGTTTTGAACTCCTGACCTCAAGTGATCTGCTTGTCTTGGCCTCTGAAAGTGCTGGGATTACAGGTGTGAGCCACCATGCCTGGCCCATTATCTTTCTTTTCCATTAATCTATCTGCTTTCTCCTTCAAATAACCATGAAAATCTTAGAGATTAAGCCCTCCTTTGTCTTTGTATTCTATTTTTTAATTTATACCAAATCAATTCAGCACCAGGATTTCCTTCAGAGAATCAAGCATTACTCTCAAAGATTGGCAATTGAGATAAGATAAAGAATTAAGTTAGCATGTTTGTAGAAAATGCAACAAAATCTATTGTTCACTATAACCTAGGCAATCTGCTAGTACAAACTCCAAAATTGCCCACATACTCTGAATTGAGAGAATAGGAAGAGGAGTTGCAAAGAGAAGCTTTCACAGACAGCAGAGAACTGGGTAGGTTTCTAAAGCTTGTTTAGTGTTAAGCTTTTTTTTAAAGATTTGTTGAGATGTAATTCAAGTTATCATGTAATTTACCAATTGAATGTGTACAAGTCAATGTTTTCCTGTGTATTCAAAGACACATGCAACCATCAACACAATTTAAAAAAATTTCATCACTTCCAAAAAAAAAAACCCTTTATCTTTCCGCTATCACCTCCCAATCCTCCTATCCTTCCATACACTCAGCTTTGAGTAACCATGATTAGTAAAGTACTAACTGTGTATTAATGCTTTACCTTCTTATTGCTGAATAATATTCCAATGTATGGACTTACCACATTCATTTATCCTTTCATTAGTTGATGAACATGTGCATTGTTTCCACTTTTTGGCTCTTAAGAATAATGCTTACATGAACATCCATGTCCAAGTTTTTGTGTGGACACATGCTTTCATTTCTCTTGGGTATATATCTGGAAGTGAAATTCTGGGTTATGTGGTAATCCTGTTTAACTACTTGAGGAACTTTCAAACTGTTTTCTAAAGTGGTCACACTAATTTACATTCCCATATTCTCATACGTGTATGAAGGTTATTTCTCCACATCTTTGCCAACACTTGTTTTTAACCGAACTTTGTAATTCTAGCCATCCTGGTAGGTGTGAAGTGGTATCTCATTGTTATTTCTATTTATATTTCCATGATAACCAATAATTTTGATAATTTTTCATGTGCTTATGAGCCATTTATCTATCTTCTTTGCTAAAACACCTATTCATAGCCTATGCCCATTTTAAATTGGTTAATTTGTCTTTTATTCTCAAGTTGTAAGAATTCTTTATATATTGTAGATATAAATCTCTTATATGTAATTTTTGAAAATTTTCTCCCATACTGTGGGTTATCTTTTTACTTTCTTGATAGTGTCCTGATCTTGTTCCTGATGTTAGGGGAAAAGCATCCAGTCTTTCACCATTAAGTATGATGCTAGCTGTGGGTATTTCTAGACAACTTTTATTTGGTTGAGGAAGTTCCCTTATTTGCCTAGTTTGTTGGGTGTTTTTATCATTAAAGGGTATTAGATTTTGTCAAATACTTTTTGTGCATCTATTGAAAAAAATCTTGCGGTTTTAATTTTTTATTCTATTTATATTTTATTGATATGGTGTATTGCATTACTTGATTTTCAGATGTTAATTCAATCTTGGATTCCTGGGATAAATCCCACTGGGTCATGATATAATTTGTATTATATGTTGCCGGATTTAGTTTACGATTTTGTTGAGAATTTTTGCACCCAAATTTATAAGAAATATTGGTCTATAGTTTTCTTTTCTTATCTGGCTTTGGCATCAGGATTATACTTTCCTAAAAAAAAGAGTTATGAAGTGTATTCTTCTCAACTATTTTTTGAAGAGTTTGTGAAGAATTGGTATTAATGCATGGTTAAATGTTTGGCAGAATTTATCGGTAAAGCCATCTGGACCTGGAGTTTTGTTGTGTGAATGGCTTTTTATTATAAATTCAATCTCTTTACTTGTTATAGGTGTATTCAGAATGTGTATTTCTTCTTGAGTCAGTTTTGGTAGTCTGTGCTTTTCTAGGAACTTGTCCCTTTTATTGGTATACAATGGTTCATAGTATTTGTTTATTATTCTTTCTATTTCTGCAAAGTTATTATTAATTTCTCCTCTTTCATTTCTGATTCTAGTAATTTGAAATATTAGTATTATGTAATTTTTTGTTGGTCAATCTAGTTAAAAGTTTGTCAATTTTGTTGATTTTCATTATTTGTTTTATTATTTTTCTCTATTTTCTCTATGTTATTTATTTCCATGCTGATCTTTAGTTTTCCCTTCCTTCTTCTTGCTTTAGGTTTAGATTTCTCTTTTTTTTCTAATGTCTTAAGGTTGTTTGAAGATTAGGTTATTTATTCGAGATCTTTATTCTTTTTTAACATAGGTATTTACAACTGTAGGTGTTTCTGTAAGAACTTATTCAGCTAAATTCTATGTGTTTTGGTATGTTGTATTTTCATTTTATTCACCTCAAAATATTTTCTAATTTCCTCTTTGATTTTTTCTTTAACCCATTATCTGTTGAGAAGAAAATTTCTGTGTTATTGATTCCTAATTTCATTCCATTGTGGTCAGAGAATATGCTTTGATTTCAGCCCTTTAAAATGTAGCAAGATTCATTTTATGGCCTAGTGTATGTTCTTTCCTGAGGAATGTTCCATGTGTACGTTAGAGGAATACATATTCTCCCTGATTGGTGGAGTATTTTATACAAAGATGTCTGTTATGTCTTGTTAGTTTGTAGTGTTATTGAAGTCTTCTATTTCTTTGTTGATCCTCTGCCTATTTGTTCTATCCATTGAAAGTGGAATATGGAAATCCCCAACTATTCTTGCTGTGGTATTTAATTTTTAATTTGGAAGACAAGTTCATTCTACTTCATTCACTAGACCTGAGTCTGAAGAATTTTGGATATTTCCAAAACAAAATACATGTCCCATGCCCACATTATATTAAAGATGTGTTAGTTATCCTTTATCATAGTTTATACTGAATTAATATACTGAGCCTGAATGAATGAAGTTTCATTTCAATATTCCAAGGAGCAGTTGCAAGCAGGGGCATATGCAGAGCTGAATCATTACACAGAATTTTTAAAACAATACTCTTTCCAACTACATTTATTATGAAAGTTTAGTATGGCAGCTACACTGGACATCATGCTGGATCTCGAACCTAACCACTATTCACAGTAATGTTTCTGTTGCAATTTGTATCCAAGTTCAAAACACTAATCTACATACTTTTAAAACACAATTAGCTCAAACACTTGAGTCTGCCTGGACTTTGAGTTCCTGCCAGATTAAATGTTTAACTTTTGTGGCCCCAAATCTCATGAAACAACAAGGTTTTCTTGAAGCCCTTTCATGCTTGCTATTGCTATGCATACAATGTATTTCAAAACAGTTCAGATGTTAGAGAGGAAGTAAGCAGCACCACAGGGAAGGAGAATTCATGTCGTGATAGCAAACAAATAGTACATTTTAATCATATGATGTCGTGGGCTTCTCAGACTACAGCTAGTATTTGATGTCTTATTACTTTATGTTGTTCCTTGGGGATACCAAAGATTGAGGCAGTTTCTCTCCCAAGGATTAAAGCTGGGTGAACTTATTTTGGGAACTAATACTTTGATTAAAAAAATAGATGTCATACTGACCAGTTAGTGATTATTGCATTCAGTGTAGACTATAGATTTAAAGATTATGACAGTTGATACTTTATCAACAATAAAACTCATTTATATTTTATGTCCAATTTATGGTGCTTTTATAATCATAGCAACCCTCAGACAGACAGGGCTGGGCATGAAGTACCTGAAAGGGGGTGTGGGAGGAGGCAGTAGTAACATGTACAGTGCTATTGTACTAGCATAGACTTCCGTGTCTGGCTCTGCCTCCCAGTCTGTCCTTGTTATATTACCTTTATGTTTCCAGGATGTCCTTGGTGATAGCAAGCGTGACTGGATGTGAACTGAGGGGGCAGCAGGAATTTTTTTTTTTTTTTTTTTTTTTTGCTCTAACCTTTGTGAGATCTAGCTGAGTGCCAGAGGCAGAGGAAATTTGTTCTCTGGAAGGAGGTGGTGTGGTTGGAAATATGTGGGATGGGTGTTAACAACATCTAGTTTCTTTCCTGCCAGTTGCCCCGCCTCTTTCTCATAAGCTTTTCTAAGACATCTCTGTGCCTCTATTAATAAATTTTCCGTTGTTAAGCATTAACGGAACTTAAAAATCAGTTAAACTGTGCAAACAAAAGTTAGCTCTATGATCAAGTCCTACAATACCCTAAAGACAGAGCTGCGAGGAGAACGCAGGTATTCACAATCCAATACTGTCCTTCCAGTAGCCCCTGGTAGACCAATTCATCCCTCTTTTCTGGCATCTACCCTCTGTTTTGTAAGGCTAGGAGGTTCCATGATGATTAAAAATATGTTCTGAGACAATCTTCTTTTTTATTTTAAACACACACACCCTTTCGTTAGCCACCGAAATGTTTTTTTCTCTGAGACACGTCTGGCCTCTTGATTTTTTGAAAGTCTTCCCTCAAATTCTCCTTTTCTTGATGTCATGGCCTTTCTGCCTTTCAGCTGGAATCCAACCTCTTATCTGTAACACATATTAGATACTGGTATGTAAGTGGGACAATGAATTCATGTGGCATGGAATCTAATTTCGTAGACTTCGTATTTTTGCTTAGGTGCTACTTAGGTTACATTCTGTTGTTTGTCCACAAAAAAAGTCAATGCCAAGAGAAATGTGATGTACAGCCCTGTTGCACATTGAATAGCTTACTGGGGTCATTGTAGTCCTCACACTTCTCTGCAGTGAAGCTGGCAGTCCCAGGAATACGGTTTCTCCTGGAAAGTCAGAAAAAAGTAATGTGCTCCCCAGATCTTGTCCACTCACCCTTTAACTTTCTCTGGACATTTAAGTTTGTTGTAATCCTACTCACTTGAAATATTCATCACTGGAAATTCCTAACTTGAAGTCATGCATTACTCTGTTTAAGAATCCAAGGAAACATCATTTTAAGACACATTATTATTGAGAATGAACCTTATGTTGACAAAGTTAGAACAACCTCCTGAGAGGGTTTATAATCACAATGACCTTTTCGGTTCTACCCATGAGGTCACCAACTGATGGAAAAACAAAAAAATTAGTTTCTTTGACTAGTTTCTGTTTGGAATGCTTTCAGACAAGGCAGAAAAAGGGAAATTTAGGAATTAAACATAATTTACAAGCAATAAGAAAATTCCTACTGATAATTTCCCTAGGCATACTCAGGGAGCCCAGGTAAACAGAAAAGGGATTTTTTTTAAGTGAATTTCAAAAGGATTTAATCAGAGTGAAGTCCCAGAATGGAATAGGGAGGGAGAATGTTGTTATACAGAAGAATGATATTCTTTTTTTAAAAGGGTCATAGAGAATACAAGAAGAGGTAGCAGTAGGGCTCTGATAAGCTTAAGGAAGTTATGCTGCTTTTCGTTTTATCCTGTTAGTTGATGCTGACCTCTGCTAGGAGACTGAATCACTGGAGTTAGGTTAGGCCTATGTTGTCCAATACGGTAGCCACTAGTCACATGTGGCTACTGGAACACTTGATATGTGGCTAGTCTAAATTGAGATGTACTGTAAGTGTGAAATAGTCACTGTATTTTAGTATGAAAATTTAGTGTGAATAAAGACTTAGTATAAAAAGAGTGCAACAAACTAATTGATAATTCTAAAAAATTGACTACATGTTGGAGCAATAATATTTTGAACATATTAGGTTAAGTAAAACATATTATTGAAGTTAACGTCACTTATTTCTTTTTTACCCTTTTTACTAGAAAACTAAAAATTATACACATGGTGGCCGGGCGTGGTGGCTCACGCCTGTAATCCCAGCACTTTGGGAGGCTGAGATGGGCAGATCACAAGGTCAGGAGATCGAGATCATCCTGGCTAACACAGTGAAACCCCGTCTCTACTAAAAATACAAAAAATTAGCCAGACGTGGTGGTGTGTCTGAACTGGTGGGTTCTTGGTCTCACTGACTTCAAGAACGAAGCCGCGGACCCTCGCGGTGAGTGTTACAGCTCTTAAGGTGGCGCGTCTGGAGTCTGTCCCTTCTGATGTTCAGATGTGTTCGGAGTTCTTCCTTCCAGTGGGTTCGTGGTCTCGCTGGCTCAGGAGTGAAGCTGCAGACCTTTGCGGTGAGTGTTACAACTCTTAAGGTAGCGCGTCTGGAGTTGTTCCTTTCTCCCGGTGGGCTCGTGGTCTTGCTGGGCTCAGGAGTGAAGCTGCAGATCTTCGCGGGGAGTGTTACAGCTCATAAAAGCAGCGTGGACCCAAAAAGTGAGCAGTAGCAAGATTTTATTGCAAAGAGCGAAAGAACAAAGCTTCCACAGTGGAAGAGGACCCGAGTGGTTGCCACTGCTGGCTCCGGCAGCCTGCTTTTATTCTCTTATCTGGCCCCCACCCACATCCTGCTGATTGGTAGAGCCTAGTGGCCTGTTTTGTCAGGGTGCTGATTGGTGCATTTACAATCCCTGAGCTAGATACAAAGGTTCTCCACGTCCCCATCAGATTAGTTAGATACAGAGTTTCAACACACAGGTTCTCCAAGGCCCCACCAGAGCAGTTAGTTACAGAGTGTCCATTGGTGCATTCACAAACCTTGAGCTAAACACAGGGTGCTGATTGGTGTGTTTACAAACCTTGAGCTAGATACAGAGTGCTGATTGGTGTATTTACAATCCCTGAGCTAGACATAAAGACTCTCCACCTCCCCACCAGACTCAGGAGCCCTGCTGGCTTCACCTAGTGGATCCCGCACCGGGGCTGCAGGTGGAGCTCCCTGCCAGTCCCACGCCATGCGCTTGCATTCCTCAGCCCTTGGGTAGTCGATGGGACTGGGCGCCGTGGAGCAGGGGGTGGTGCTCATTGGGGAGGCTTGGGCCGCACAGGAGCCCATGGAGTGGGTGGGAGGCTCAGGCATGGCGGGCTGCAGGTCCCGAGCCCTGCCCCGCGGGAAGGCGGCTAAGGCTCGGTGAGAAATCGAGTGCAGCACCGGTGGGCTGGCACTGCTGGGGGACTCAGTACACCCTCCGCAGCCACTGGCCCGGGTGCTAAGTCCCTCATTGCTCCGGGCCAGCAGGGCTGGCCGGCTGCTCTGAGTGCGGGCCCGCCAAGCCCACGCCCACCCGGAACTCCAGCTGGCCTGCAAGGGCCGCACGCAGCCCTGGTTCCCGCTCATGCCTCTCCCTCCACACCTCCCTGCAAGCTGAGGGAGTGGGCTCCAGCCTTGGCCAGCCCAGAAAGGGGCTCCCACAGTGCAGCGGCGGGCCGAAGGGCTCCTCAAGTGCCGCCAAAGTGGGAGCCCAGGCAGAGGAGGCGCCGAGAGCCAGCGAGGGCTGTGAGGACTGCCAGCACACTGTCACCTCTCGGTGGCATGTGTCTGCATTCCCAGCTACTTGGGAGGCTGAGGCAGGAGAATCACTTGAACCCGGGAGGCAGAGGTTGCAGTCAGCCAAGATTGCGCCACTGCACTCCAGCCTGGGCAACAAAGCGAGACTCCGTCTCAAAAAAAAAAAAAAAAAAAAAAATATATATATATATATATATATACACACACACACACACATACACACACACACACACGATTTGCACTTGTGGCCCACATTAGCAAGACTCTGTCTCAAAAAAAACACTATATATAGTATGTGTGTGTATATATATATATATACACACACACACACACACACACACATGGTTTGCACTTGTGGCCCACATTATATTTTTATTGGATGGTGCTGATTTAGGCACTGCAGAGCTGGGCCTTTTGGGGAAGATTTGTTAGCTGTCTGGGCTTCAGTATGCATGTCTCTCAAAGGCAGGAGATAAAGGTGATGACCTGGACCTGCTTTTTGTAGACTTGGATTTTGTTTTCTTAATTTCTAAACTTGGGTCCTTTCTCCAATAGATGTTTAAGCCTCGGAAAACTATTTATTATGAACAGCTATTTAGGTTTCCACAACAATAGCCAATTTTCAAATAATCTCTAAGTATAGCTCCTTCCCTATGACAAGTAAATAGAAAAATGTAACTGATATGTTGGGGAACCTACGGGTGGAGAGTACAGGACAGCGGTCAAAGAGTGAGTCAGGGCCAGGGCTAGCATTAGCATCTCTGTGACTCACAGTTGCACTCTAACCACTTGATGATTTTCATCTTGAGAAATACTGAGTGTGATAGCCCTTTCACACCAGGAAATACTGAAAATTGCTGAATCGGTGTTTGTCAAGCTGATAATTGGACTGATAAAAGCTAGGTGGGTGCAGTGAAATGGGTGGGTTCTAGCCTGCAGCATTGTGCTATCTGCGTATGAGCTACTGTAGGGTTACATCACTGGTTTGACTCAAGAAAGAGTATAAGGGGAAGCCACTGATATTACCTGTTTAGTGAAACATGAAGGAAATCCCACTGCAGAAGTGAAAATGTTACTTCCTACTTTTACCAGTAATTTCAAATGTAAACATTTAATTTAGAGAAATACTAAGAATAAGCTTATGATAATTTCTACAAGGCTGAAGCCTAGCACAATTGGGTGAAAGAAGAATTTACATAGATTCACTGGCATGTCAAAAGGTATTTGTGCAGGTGTGTTGTCACCTGACCAAGGTGTCCACACCTGTGCTGTAGGTATATTTAAGATTTTGAAGATTATATTTGAAAAATATTTAGCTTTGTCCTCATAATCCTTTATACATGATTTTCTTGTGGTGATGACCACAAGGTTTTACCATTGTGTGTCAACATTTGTGTCTCCACAGATGTTGACTCTGAACTTCTCAAGGTAAGGGACTGCATGTTTTTCCTTCAGTTTCTCTGATACTGAGCAGCATCTGCTATGTCGACAGTGGTTAATAAAGGTTTGATGAATGGAGTAGGTCTCCTTCATTAGGTGTATGAAGCAGAAAGAGGAAAAGAGAACTTGTGATGTATAAGAGCTTCTTCTTAAAGGGACTAGTGGGTAGGGAATCTAACTCCATAATCTGTCATTTCCAAATACCTGCCTGTTCTTTGAGCTCAAAAAAGTGGAAAGGAGAAGGCCTTTAAACTTTTGGATATAGAAACCTCAGTGTGGAATTAAGCTTGAGGTAGATGGTTGAGAACTAAAATGTTATGCGTAAGACATTAACAGGATTGACGTGTGACAGGCTGCAGCTAGGAACCAGAGGAAAGGAACCAGAGAGGCGGAAGAGGTGTTATGGGGCTGAGTGGGGAACAAACCAGCGAGAAGTTATTCATGGCAGGAAATGGCTAGTACTTTTTCAAACAGTCAGTCTGAGGTTTCATTTTCAGTTTTTGTATTGCTTCTATTATAATCTCAGAAAAAATCCATTGCCTTCAAAGTGCTTAAATTTCCAGTTGGGAAAGCAGCCTGCGTGTGTGTGTGTGTGTGTGTGTGTGTGTGCGCGCATGCCCATGCCTGTTGTGGGGTAGTAGGTAAGGGTGGAAAACAAAATATGGTTTTTATCCCCCAAATTACTCTTTCTTATTAGGGAAAAGGAATAAAGAATGAAAGTTTTCCTTTGGGTTGTACCTAAGAACTGGATAAAGCTCTGGGGATGTCCTAAGGAATAATTTCTTATGTAATTTTTCAAAAAAAGTCAGTTTTTCATTTTAACTGGTCTGCTGATTTTTGGGGGAACAACAGTACAATTTGCAATTTGATGCCTACATATTTACAGGGGAGTCCTGTCCTGTCTATCTCAATGTTGAACCCAAATTCACATTGTGCTCCACGTAAGCTTGCCCTCCACTCAGGGCCACTACCCCACTGACCAGTCACGGAGGACAAAAGTTCTGCTGGTATCACAAACTCTTATCTCCAGAGAATGACCTACTGGATGTTATGGATGTGGACCTAATTGGAATGAACAAAAGCAAACTAGTTGTCATTGAAATAAGAAGTGGTGCCAGACAGTATAAAAGTATTCACAGGTTTCAAAAGTTAGGGTGCTTCAAAAATGCCTCACTCTCAGCAAACTATCGCAAGGAAAAAAAAACCAAACACCGCATGTTCTCACTCATAGGTGGGAATTGAACAATGAGAACACTTGAACACAGGAAGGGGAACATCACACACCGGGGCCTGTTGTGGGGTGGGGGGAGGGGAGAGGGATAGCATTAGGTGATATACCTAATGTAAATGACAAGTTAATGGGTGCAGCACACCAAAATGGCACATGTATACATATGTAACAAACCTGCATGTTGTGCACCTGTACCCTAGAACTTAAAGTATAATAAAAAAAATGCCTCACTCTTGCAGCTGCATGTTTCTTTATAAATCATGGTAGGATTTTTAAAAATTCGTGTTTTCTTATGTGATCTCTTTCCAAAGAAAACTAAGTCATTTCAGACAAAGATAATTATGTTTTATTTTAAATATTATATAATGATGACAATTATATGGGTGTGTTTCTATCTTCACTCTCTTTTATTTAGAATTAGGTTTACCTTAGGAATTACATAAAACTCAACTAGCAGTGGCTTACATAAATAGGAATTTATTTGTGTTATAAACACACACACACACACACACACACACACACACACACACACACACAATCTGAGGGTAGGTAATTCAGGGATGCCATTAGGGACTCAGGCTGATTCTTTCTATTCCTGTCTTCAAAATGTAAAATTGGACCTCTCGTTTGCCACCTCATGGTCACAGCTAGCTGTGGAACCCCCAGACTCCTGTACATTATTGGGGCATTTGAAAATGGATAAAGAGTAAAGGGCCAAAGAGGAATGCCAGTTAAATCTCTAACCTAAACGATTTTCCCTAAAGCTCCACTCAACAATGTCTGTTAATATCTCATTATTAGATCTTACATGCCAACCTCTATCACATGCATATTGCTGTCCCAGATAAAACTGGGCTTCTTTTACCAAGGAATAAGGAGACTTTGCCTTGGTCACCAGGAGCATTTGCTACTCTTCCACGCTTCCTCCTCAAACATGAAATATTTGTAGACCTGTAGGATATTTATAGTTATAAAAACCTTAGAGACAACACAAACCAACATTGCCTTCTCATTTTACAGATGAGAGTACTGAAGACCAGAAATATTAGTTGAATTTTCCACTTGAAGAACAGAGGAATGGAAAGCTCAATTCTTACATCACTCATAATGGGTATTAAATTTAGTGCTTTATTGTGTATGCTAGAGTGTAAATTACTTGAATTACTTAAATGTATATTGCATTTGTTTCTTGAATATATTATATTTTGCATTTTAAAATTTTGTATCTTGTATTTCTTACTTGAATTTATTGTATATTATATTTGTGTATTCACTTATGCTTATTGTTTTGCATTTCTTTATTATATATGTATTGTATTATTTATTATAATTGTATTTACTACTTTAAGTTGGTTGCATTTATACGAATTATATTTTGCATTTATTGTATATTATACTTTTTACTTAAATTTACTGTATAATGTTTTATTTTATATGTTAGAGCGTAAAGAACTGCCAAGTTTATTTTTGTTTCTCTCAGTAAATACCAAAAAAATCCACTGTAGAGACCTCTTTAAACGTTATTTGAATTCATTATGTCATGAATATCATCAATGAAAAGGGAGGAGGAAGAAAACTTATAGATAAAAGGAATCAATTTGAAAAGTAGAAGAAGTACTGTAATGCCAAAAACAGTAATCAATCAGAAAACACACTTTGATGTATAGGAGTACATCAGTGATGGAACTGAACTTTCACTTATACCACAAAGTGCTGCATAAAAACCCTGATGAATGGAGGGCAGAATGAAGAAGGGTGATGTGAATTCCTCCGTGACATCTTTGCTGCTTGAGACTGCTGATTGGGTGCCATTGTGGTAGATGTGTATGTTGAACCAACTTCTTCCAGGCTTTATATGTTGTTTACTCTCTAAATTTCTGAATTCTATTAGTGGACCATTGCTATAGAGTGTCCCAGTTTCCTTTCTTTTCTCTATAACTTTCAGCAGTAAGGGGAATGACTAGAAATTCCCCACACAGCAAGAGCTGTTCTAGCTTTCCTTTCAGAAAATGAGTTTAGTTTGAAAAGGTCTCATTAGGCTGAGTTTGTCCTAGTCTTCACTTTTTGTGTCTATTTTCCTATGAGTACTTTCTGACATACATCATGGGAATTAAGGGTCATAGCTTAGAACCTCCAAGAAGACCTCTTTCCTTGACTTCCCAGTTTCCCTACAACCCATTTTGCACAGGCTCAGGGGTCACATATTCTAAATATTTCTTAGAACACAGTTTTTGAATACATATTTTAGATTTTTAGCATTGATTTCATGCTACCTGTGCTTAAAGCTTCTTATCTAGACAAAGGCTGTGCTTTTTAATCACTTAATTATGTCACATTGAAAGGCACCTTTAAGTGAAATAATGAAATTTCCTTCTTCCTTTAGGGGAAGATAATGTGTCTCTCACTTAACACATTACCAAGTATTTTACTATCCAAACACTATAGAAATAAGAGTTTGGTAAACTACCACCTTGAAAATTGCCAAAAGTTGAGTTACCTAAAGAGAACCTGGAGAAGTTGACAGTTACCACCCTGGGTCAAGCTGGGCTTAATTGACTTGGTTTAAGTGATGCCAATTACCTCCAATTCTTGAGTGAGCTGTGTTGGAAGTAACCACTAGTGGAAAAAAGAGACAGCTCAAAAGGGAAGGTAGCCTTCAAAATAGGAAGAGACTTGGTGAGTAGACAGACTTTGAGAAGTGTGGCATCTGCTATCAAGGGTAAATGTCAGTGGACAAAATAGTTTAACTTTCGTAAAAGATACCAGTCAACACTTGCCCTAGTACTTGTCTCAGGAAATAAGCATGACAAGGTACTCCAGGGGTCCAGTAATAGTGATCTTCAAGGGAGAGAAAAGGGGTAATTCTATGGTATTCACAATTCAGAGAGAGAATCTCTGGGGGTAAAAGTAAGAACAGGATTTGCAGAGGGCAAAGTGGATCAGAGTCAGAAATGATGGTCTTGGTGGTTAAATTAGGAAACAGAATTAAGGAGGCTTTGAGGCCCCAACTGGACCCTGAAAAACGACTTTCTTCAGTTTACAGACCAATTATTTTTCACAACTGGGTCTCTTATTATATCCCTGTGCTTTATTCTCTCCCTCTTCTTCTGCTACACACTTCATTTATTATTAAAATTTCCTTTAGAATCTTAACTCAGAAGAAGTCAAGATGTATATATATTCGGGATGATACATAGAGAGGGTTGCATGGATTTGTGTTTATGGATTTATGTTTGGAAATGGAGGTGGAGAAATGTCAGTGGACCAGGAAGAAAAGTAATGCAGGAGCATAAAGCAACTGGAAATACAGGAAAAAGAGAGAATTATGTGTTTCAAAAAATTACACTCCACTGTTGGACAGCTCTGATGGTGAGAAAGATTCTCAGGTTGTTTCCACTCATTAAGTTTTGCCTCCAGGAGCAATAAAAATCAATCAAATTTATCTCCAGCAGAACAACTTCTCCGAATTGAAGCTCAGATTATATTTGTCAGAATTCTAAGGGAACAAGTAATGTATTCCCAATACAAATAAATGTATAGTGAAAATTATTGATGATAGTAAGTAAGCATACTCTTAATTGTTTTGTTAATCAAATCACATACTGTAAACATTTCCAAGTAATGCCTTTTAAATAATTTTAGCATTAAGTAATTAGCTTAACAGTACATTCATGAACAGTTGTTAGTCCTACTGAATGTCTTTTTTCTGGCTTTGAAACTCAAAAGGATGAAGCAGCTTTAAATGGAAGCTTCTGCAATTCTAAGTGCTAGAGTCTCCTGGACCTGTATTTAACTTCAATAATTTTGCCTTATTTCAGGCATCCTTTTCCAAGAAGAATTCTTCTACTATGGGGTGGAGTGGAGGTTGGAAGTTAAACTCAACCAATACAGGGAACAAACCGCAATAAAAATCGAAAGAAAATATTTACCTCTGGGCAAAGGACACACACACACACACAGCATGCATGCATGCATGCACACACCCATGCTATTTCATTGCTCTGACCTCACTCCCTAGTAGCAAGAAGACCTTATATATGTATTTTTGTAGGCTCTGCTCCTTGGGCCAAAGGCAGAAATCTCTGAGCTTTCACCTTACTTTCTTTCATGTCTGCCAACTGAATGAGGAGAAGAGTTGAGTTACTTTAAAAATAATTCTTGCTAACAATTGATGATTAAAACTCTATTCTTCCAGATCTAGATATGATGCAGGTTATTTAATTTTAAATATTGCATCCTGGAACAATGTGATATTATATAATTTCTAGTTAGCTAGCTAGCACTTTGACTCTTAAAATTGTCAAGTGCCCTAATGGAGAATAGGTGGATCGCAAACATTATATCAGAAAAGCCATCTTCCCAAGTTGGCTACCAAAAGCATTTCAGCTATCCATACGAGGATCAACACCAGACGGTTGGTTAGCATAATGAATGTCAGATATATTTCTTTAATTTGTGACATTTGTGGCTAGGTAACATGATGGATACTAGAAACAGGCTCACATTGATAACATTAAAGTTATTCAAGACATGTAGTTTGGCTAAAATATTTTTAAAGATACTTCCCACTTTTGCATAAAGAAATTCTAACAAATAATAAATTCTATAACCTGTTCTTTAAGAATGTTGCTTGAAGCTTAATTCCTAAGTAATACTGTGTCTAGCCATTAAGTAGGAAGATTTCAAGTAGGTTAACACTAATGTCAGAGAACCTGGACCCTACCTTCTGAAAATTGTGTCCACCGCACAAAAACCTTTCATGGAAGGTGATGGCTTGACACCAAAAGGAGAGCTAGGACTTCACTGAACTCACAGAAAAAGATTGCATTGACTATTTTGTTCTTCCTTGCTAATGAAGCTAGTCAGTCAACATGTATGGCAGAGTAGGGCATGGGACTTTTTGTACACAGGCTGTGAAAAAGTAGCTAATATATGTGCACTCCAAACCTTTTCAGCATTTAATGTCATCCACCAAATAGGAGCTTAGAGTTGTGTGTGATCAGAATGGTTTGGGTCAATGTGTCATCCACCCCAAAGAATTTTTTTTCAACTCTCTATTCACTATAGCTCCTTATTTTAAACATCTTCAGCAGATTGAGACAGCACAAACAGCTTGTCATCATCAATTTGAAATTCCCTGAAAACTCAGGTTGTCATGAACAACCAAAGGAAGAAGGGTTGAGAGGCTAAAGAGAAAGTACATTGGGTCAGCTGGGGCTGTTCTCTGCCTGGCTGATGTGATGATCTTTCCCAAAGGGCAAGTGGGGACGGGAGACCAGTGTTCCTACTTATCTCCAGGGAGGGCTACGCTATGTCATAAAAGTCTGAAATGAGAGATTTTTATGTCCCTTTGGATTAGCTGCAAGGGTCAATGGCAACAGTAAAGCCTGCATCATTTCCCTGCCCCTTTCCCTCGGCAAGGCAATGTGTGTGGTCGTCTGGGCAGAGCAGAGATGGTAGAATAAGTTGTCCCAGCTGGAGATGCTCTGGGACAAATCAGTGACTATGTTTTTTGTTACCCCTTGTGGCAGACTGCTTTGTTAGAACTTTGAGATAATCATATTACTGATATAAACTGAGTAAATACAAAAGATTTTGTCCTAATTTGAGTCTGCTTTATGTTCAATTATTGGTGATGTCATCTGACAAGTCATTTCCCATTTGCCTTTTGGGCTTTTGTCTCAGAAAGAAGGATTAGTAACTCAGAGTGATGAGATGAGCAGCTGTTGCTTTAGGAGAATCCAGGTGAAAGATGATGGTAACAGGTCTTTGTGTGTCCTGATTTCACCTCTCATCCTCCATCAGCTGGGGTTTTCTTGGCAGCCACAGCTGGAGCCACTGGGTGGAAGTAGGAAGACAGTCAGAGCCAACACCATCAGGAAGCAGATACATCACCCTGAGAACGGGAAGTGCTAGTCATTTAATAGTCTGTGCCAGAGGACCTGCAAGAGAGAGAGAGGCACTAAGTTTTCTAGACAAAGCGCATGTTGCCTGGGAAAGTGGAAATTAAGACACTTTAAGAACTTTATCTTTACAATTATCTATATTTTACAGTTTCCAGCTCAATTTATATGGGTAATACAAGTTTCCTTGAAGATAAAATCAGGGTTTGGAATATGCAGTTATCATTGACTGTTAGAACATGTTCAGGCAAGGCTTGGGTATGTAAGTTCTTGGAACTACCACATTCCCTTTACTTGCCAGTTTTGTCATGAGTGGTTCTATTGATTGCATCTGTGGCTTTTTCTGGGTTTGCACTAGATTTGAAGACAGATAGGTGCAGCTTGGTAAAAATTATTTCTCTAATGGCAGTGGCATTTTCATTTTATCTGTTGCGGAATCACAGTTCTTATTTTTCAGTTGTAAGATAGCATATGGGATTGTGATATATTTTCTGATGTCTCCTTCTACTTAACCCTGGTGCCCTGGGTAGGTGTTTTCTAGCAGGTTTTCACTGCATGTGTAACCATGTGTATGTGTGTGTGCATGTGTGTGTGAAATGCTCTTTCAGCATTTCAACTCCATAGGGCTTTTGCTGTGAAAAAAATGTCAAGATTTGAGGTTATTATAACCTGGCTGGGCCTAAAGAAAGAAAGTCATTTTCCAAGTGCTGACAACTACAGAAAAAGAAAGGAGCCAAATAACCAAGAGTGGAAGGGAACTGTTTGATTTTTACCTTCTAGCCCCTTGGTGTGGAATTAGAATATAATTGACCACTAACGTATTGAGATGGGCAAGGGGATACAAGGGTAAAGTGAATTTTTTCTCCAGATCATCAGCTAAGGTGTATTCTATACATTTCTGGGTCCTGAATGAGTCAAATATTCCATATGTATTTATTTTGTGTCAACAGATATTTATTAGGGCCTAGGGTTACTGGAGTAAAAGAATCAAGGGTTAGACCTCATGAAGTATGCTGGAGGGAGAGAAAAACAGGGAAACAGGTGAACATAAAATACAATTTCAGGTAAAGAGAGAGATATGAGAAAAAGTGATTAAGTAGAAACTTGCATTAAGTTCGAGAGGTAACGTAAGGAAGACCTGGGGCGGGAGGAGAGTGTGGAGGAAATGAAATAAGACAATGTCTGGGGCTGGATAGTGGTGGGGGGCTTCAATCTCTGCTGACTGGGAAGCCTTGTGAATTTCCAACATGGAACTGAGGCTCTCTGATTTATGGCTTTAAAAGCTCACTCTAGTGCATCAACTCTTTTGTACTTTGCTGGCTATGTATCAGTGCTAGTAGAAAATCATTGTATTCTCAAAACAATTATTGAGAGGCCTCATGATACCTTTCATAAAGCTCTAGAAGTTTGTAATACTTTTTGATTGGGACCTGGAAAAGAAATAATTGGGGCATTCTTTGAAGTTGTATATTAATTCATTAGTTTATAACTCAAAGGGGGAAAATGTATAATTTAAAGAAAATGCCAGGAAAATAATCATTTTTAGTTGATTTGCTTACTATGTACTGCTCTCTGTGGTCAGGCCTTGCATTGGTGTCAGAAATTTGTTGGTTATTCAGCTGTCTATCAGTTATGCAAGGCAGTCTAACATGGTGAGTCAGAGGTGGGTCCCCAGAGGACAGCTGACTGCGTTTGAAATCCAGCTTTGCCAGTCCTAACAGCCACTTAGCTACTCTAGGCCCTTGAATAATTGCAAAGTATGGCATAATATGAGTGTCACCCTTATGGAGTTTTGTGAGGATAAAATGAGATATTATTATACATAGGAACTGCTTCTGACACCACTTAAGTACTCAGTGAAAGTTAGCTAGCTACTATTACCATTTTTGCTAAGGAAATTCCAACCATAGAAGATTTTTAAATTTCACACATGATAAATCAATGATAAGTTAATTTTACATAATTTGGAAGCCTGAATGGGCAGAATTATGAGT
Organism: Pan troglodytes; assembly: GCF_028858775.2. Lineage (NCBI taxonomy): Eukaryota > Metazoa > Chordata > Mammalia > Primates > Hominidae > Pan > Pan troglodytes. The sequence continues at coordinate 72,381,148 of NC_072402.2, forward strand.
CTGGAATATAGTATTTTGGGAGTAACACTCAATATTAGGGTGATATTATGTTAGCACTAGACAATAGGCTTGATGGGGCTGGCATTGTTAAAGGAGGAAAGGCCCAAGCCTAGGGCAGATTTATGGTTTGAGGCTGCCAATAAGGATTTATAGCAACAGATGAGGGTTAGAGGTGTGAGGCATGCAAAAATGAGCTGAATTGAGAAAAGTTGCTCATGAAATGAATAGGTTGAGATGGACTGGGGAAAAGCCATGGCTGCCAGTAGGTATGTTTCTGTTTTGGACTTTGGTTTTTAGATGCTATCACCTCAAACTCTCTTTAGCATTATTTTCAGCTGAATTCTCTGAAGGACATTTTTAAATAGGAAATTCTACATGTGAGCTTTAAAAATATGGCCAGGCAAGGTGGCTCAGGCCTATAATCCCAGTACTTTGGGAGGCCAAGACAAGAGGATCACTTGAGCCTAGGAGTTTGAGACCAGACTGAGCAACATAGTGGGATCCTGTCCTTACAAAACATTTTTAAAAACTAAAAAAAATAGCCAGGTGTGGTGGCACACACCTGTAGTCCTAGCTACTTGGGAGGCTGAGGTGGGAGATTCACTTGAGCCCAGAAGTTTGAGGCTACAGTGAGCCATGATGGCACCACTGCACTCCAGCCTGGGTGACAGAGTGAGACCTTGCTCTCTCTCTCTCTATATATATGTATCAGAATCTATGGGTTCAATCAACTGTAGATTCAACCAACTGAGGATTGAAAATATTAGAAATAAAAATTGTATTTGTTTTAAACATGTGCAGACTATTTTTTGTCACGATGTCCTAAACAATACAGTATTGTTTAGGACAAACAACTATTGACATAGCATTTACATTGTTTTAGATATTATAAGTAATCTAGAGATGATTTAAAGTGGTAGGATGTACATAGGTTATATGCAAATACTATACCATTTTATATCAGGGACTTGAGCATTCTCAGATTTTGGTATTTGTTGGATGGGGTGGGAGTGAGGGTGTCCTAAAACCAATCCCTTGTGGAAACCGAAGGACAAGTGTATGTGTATTTCAATGTAGTGCTTGCCTTTGAAAATGACTGTGATTTAAATAGCTGCTTTAAAATATATTTTAGTTTACATTCACCATTGGTCTCAGCCAGTAGCACAATACTATCATTTTGTCCAGTGGCTGTCATTTCTATTCTTTATCCAAGTTATTTAACATTTGAAATAATCCAATTTATGAATAGAAAAAATAACCCTGAATGCATCCCTCATGGAAAGTAATAAAACCGTTTTCGTGGGTTCCTGCTCGATTTCCCCAGCATGTGCTGTCTCTCTAAGTCATGGTGATAACAGAAGATACCAGAAAATCAAATCTGTTTACCATTTGCCAATCTCTTAATCCCTTGGTCAGGGAAAAGCTCCATTTGGAGACAGAATTCAAAAAAATCCCATTTTGTTTTCTTATACTTCTCTTTCCTTTTACTCTCCTTTTTAATCATCTTTTCTTTTTGCCCCTTCCTTCCTTCCTTCCTTCCTTCCTTCCTTCCTTCCTTCCTTCCTTCTTTCCTTCCTTCCTTTTTTTGTGACTGCAGAAGGAGGAACTCATTGTACAGAGGGAGTCATGTTGTGGTGTAATGATGTGAGCTCAAGTCACTTTGTGACCTTCTAAATTACACGGGCCCTTCTTAGACTCCTGCATTGCTTCTTATTTTTGAGCAGCAAATGACCCTAATTGACAGAGTTTCAATGTCAAACAATATTTTACACAGAAACTGAACTGAATACGAAAAGAAAAATGTTACAGGAGGACAGGGAAATAGTATAGTCCAAAATGGACTCAGCTTCCTGTCTATGCTTTAGTTGCTTTTTACAAAAACTAAGCAGTTAAGAATTCCACTCTGCATCAAGCGGAGGAAGGAGATGGCAGAGATATCAGAAAGGTAAAGCAGGGAATTTGGGAGAATTTTCCACTGAATAACTGTAAGATTAAGAGTTAATCATTGTGTAGTTTATAATGGGCAAATGATGACTCTGTATCATTTTTGAGATTTAGTGAAAGATCCCTTAAGCCTAATTACAACAATAAATTACTCTGCTGGTCAGCGTTTATCCATTACTCACTCTGTGCTTAGTACTATAACAAGGACTGTCAGGAATATAGACATATTCATCATAATCTCTGACCTGATTCTAAGACAGGTGCCAAGACCAGCTTGGTCAGGGAGACCCTAACCCAGCGGTGCTAGAGGAATTACACACACACAGAAATATAGAGGTGTGAAGTGGGAAATCAGGGGTCTCACAGCCTTCAGAGCTGAGAGCCTTGAACAGAGATTTACCCACATATTTATTAACAGCAAGCCAGTGATTAGTATTGTTTCTATAGATATTAAATTAACTAAAAGTATCCCTTATGGGAAACAAAGGGATGGACTGAATTAAAGGAATTGGTTGGGCTAGTTAACTGCAGCAGGAGCATGTCCTTAAGGCACAGATCACTCATGCTATTGTTTGTGACTTAAGAATGCCTTTAAGCGGTTTTCTGCCCTGGGCGGGCCAGGTGTTCCTTGCCCTCATTCCGGTAAACCCACAACCTTCCAGCGTGGGCTTTATGGCCATTATGAACATGTTACAGTGCTGCAGAGATTTTGTTTATGGCCAGTTTTGGGGCCAGTTTATGGCAAGATTTTGGGGGGGCTGCTTCCAACAGACAGGAGACTAAAAACATTAATAAATTAGAAAAATCAAAATAATTCTGAAAATCCCCATGAGTCTATTGCAGTAGGACCAGAAAGCAAATCAAACATAGGTGGACATATATCAAAACTCACATCCTGTGACTTAGTGAGTATTTAAGAAAGACAGATTTGGACATATTAGGCTCTCAATAAATATATGTTTTGCAAGTGAAGAAATTAGAGAAGGAGAAAGAGTTTGGCATTTCCTTTTGAACGTTCTTCTGCCAGCTGTAGTCTTAGGCTGGTTAGGATGATATAATTATCATTAAGGAATATGTATCATATTTCGGATTTAAGTGATAGGGCAGGTAAAATATAATTTGTGTGATGAATATTTTAGAAGCTCTTAATTGCATCTGAAGCACCTATTTACGGGGCCAGGGTATCAGATAAATTGCTCACCACCTCCACATTTTCTTTGAGATGAAGATCTCTGGGTGGAGAAGGGAAAGAGAGAGGGCCACCATCAGCCTTGAGTGAGCCCATAAATAGCAAGTCCTTCAGATTGCATTGTTGGCACTTCCCTCTGACGTCTATAACTTAACTTCAATAAAGGAAAACAAATGTAAGCACACCTCCAGGCAAATGAATATTCTTGCCAGAGACAGTATGGGGTGGGAAAGATAAAATGGAATTTGGAATTCTGACAGCCCTAGGTTCAAATCTGGCCTCATCGCTAATGAGCTCTATGAGACCAAGTAAGTTATGGTTGTTGATAAATTGGCTCCCTCATTATATTGCAAGTCCCTTGAAGGTGAAGCTGTTGCCTTGTAAAAAAATATTTTCTTTTGTGATTACAGAGGTAATCAATATTTGTGTAGGAAAATGGAAGAACAAGAGAGAAAATAAAAGTCATCCATAGCTCGTAACATTTTGTGATACACTGTTCCAGATTCTTCTCTCTGTAGGTATATATTTAATCAAAATTTTTATTATTGAGTGACTATGTCTTGTTTGTTCTTTTTATCCCTAGCACCTGGTACATAGATATATTTAATAAATGTATGTTAAATGAATAAGTAACTTTGAACTTCTTGGTTCTCAAATAGTTTCCAGAAAAAAATAAGAATAATAGCAACAACTATAGTGCCCAGAGTTCTGAGGCTTGAATGAGATTAGTATGTATAGTGCTTATTTATCACCTGGTGCATGACAAACACTGTGTAATTGGAAGCTATTATTGCCATTATTTTATTTCTCATTGAAAATACAGAGATGTTATTAATGGTTTATTCAGAGGAAGTAAAATTATTCATGCTGGCCTTTACTTACAATTTATAAAGGCATAGTAAGTCCAGTATGAGATGTTTATAACAACCACAGCATGAAGACATACTGTGAATCTTGGTGTAGGAATGGCATTATATTCGCAAAACCAGTTACTGAAGTCAGGTATAGGGGAAAAAGTTGGTTGCAGGGTATTCCACTCTGAGCATGGTGACTTTTATCTTAAGTTATTTCTTTAATATGATATGACCTAGCCTTGATAACAGCAGATTTAGACACCATGATATTAAGGATCTCAAGCCTTATTTCTTTCTTCTATGTCTTTTTCCACAGACCTATTGTGGACCTGAATTATGTAGGTGCAGGTAAGGCATTGAAAATGCCTTGAATGGAGTTGCCAGCAAAGATTCTCCAGGGTTCTTGAACATCCCTCTTTAGGAGTCCTCCCAGGATTGCCTGCGGAATGTTGTAGAGGAAGAAGGACCCCAGAAATCACCTTATCAAGTAAGTTTGTTTTACACACAGGGAACTAAGGTCAAAAAGAGATTACATGAATTTCTCACGGTCACACAGAGAATTGGTGGCAAAATCAGGCTTAGAACTAAAGCTGAATCCATCTTCTCAGCGTTAAGAATTTCCAGACAGAAATATAGTTACAATTAAGGATGAGGGGTCTGTTCCAAGATGGCCAAATAGGAACAGCTCTGGTCTGCAGCTCCCAGTGTGATCAATGCAGAAGATGGGTGATTTCTGCATTACCAACTGAGGTACCTAGTTCATCTCATTGGGACTGGTTTGAGAGTGGGTGCAGCCCATGGAGGATGAGCCGAAGCAGGGCAGGACATCGCCTCAGCTGGGAAGCTCAAAAGGTTGGGGGATTTCCCTTTCCTAGCCAAGGGAAGCCATGACAGACTGTACCTGGAAAAACGGGACATTCCTGCCTAAATACTGCACTTTTCCAATGGTTTTAGCAAATGGCACACCAGGAGATTATATCCTACACATGGCTCAGCGGGTCCCACAGCCACAGAGCCTTGCTCACTACTAGCGCAGCAGTCTGAGATCGACCTGCAAGGCAGCAGCCTGGCAGGGGAAGGGGCATCTGCCATTGCTGAGGCTTGAGTAGGTAAAAAAAAGCAGCCTGGGAAGCTCGAACTGGGTGGAGCCCACCGCAGTTCAGTAAGGCCTGCTACCTCTGTTGACTACACCTCTGGATGCAGGGCATAGCTGAACAAAAGGCAGTAGAAACTTCTGCAGACTTAAACGTCCCTGTCTGACAGCTCTGAAGAGAGCAGTGGTTCTCCCAGGATGACATTTGAGTTTTGAGAACGGACAGACTTCCTCCTCAAGTGGGTCCTTGACCCCTGTGTAGCCTAACTGGGAGACACCCCCCAGTAGGGGCCAACTGACACCTCATACAGGTGGGTGACCCTCTGGGATGAAGCTTCCAGAGGAAGGATCAGGCAGCAATGTTTGCTATTCTGCAATATTTGTTGTTCTGCAGCCTCCGCTGGTGATATCCAGGAAAACAGGGTCTGGAATGGACCTCCAGCAAACTCCAAAACACCTGCAGCTGAGGGACCTGACTGTTAGAAGGAAAACTAACAAACTGAAAGGAATAGCATCAACATCAACAAAAAGGATATCCACACCAAAACCCCATCTGTAGGTCACCAACATCAAAGACCAAAGGTAGATAAAACCACAAAGATGGGGAGAAACCAGAGCAGAAAAGCTGAGAATTCCAAAAATGCAAAGCGGCTCTTCTCCTCCAAAGGACTGCTGCTCCTTGCCAGCAAGGGAACAAAACTGGATGGAGAATGACTTTGACAAGTTGACAGAAGTAGGCTTCAGAAGGTCGGTAATAACAAACTTCTCCGAGCTAAAGAAGGATGTTCAAACCCATCGCAAGAAAGCTGAAAACCTTGAAAAAAGATTAGATAAAAGGCTAACTAGAATAAACAGTGTAGAGAAGACCTTAAATGACCTGATAGAGCTGAAAACCATGGCATGAGAACTACGTGACACATGCAGAAGCTTCAGTAGCTGATTTGATCAAGTGGAAGAAAGGGTATCAGTGATTGAAGATCAAATTAATGAAATAAAGTGAGAAAAGAAGATTAGAGAAAAAAGAGTAAAAAGAAACAAACAAAGCTTCCAAGCAATACGGGACTATGTGAAAGGACCGAATCTACACTTGATTGGTGTACCTGAGTGACAGGACAATGAAATTAAGTTGGAAAACACTCTTCAGGATATTATCCAGGAGAACTTCCCCAACCTAGAAAGACAGGCCAACATTCAAATTCAGGAAATACAGAGAACACCCCAAAGATACTCCTTGAGAAGAGCAACCCAAAGACACATAATTGTCAGACTCAGCAAAGTTGAAAAGAGGAAAAAATGTTAAGGGAAGCCAGAGAGAAAAGTCGGGTAACCCACAAAGGGAAACCCATCAGACTAACAGCAGATCTCTCAGCAGAAACTCTACAAGCCGTTAGAGAGTGGGGGCCAATATTCAACATTCTTAAAGAAAAGAATTTTCAACCCAGAATTTCATATCCAACCAATCTAAGCTTCATAAGTGAAGGAGAAATAAAATCCTTTATAGACAAGCAAATGCTGAGAGATTTTGTCACCATCAGGCCTGCCTTACAAGAGTTCCTGAAGGAAGTACTAAACATAGAAAGGAACAACTGGTACCAGCCACTGCAAAAATATTCCAAATTGTAAAGACCATAGATGCTAGGAAGAAGCTGCATCAACTAATGGGCAAAATAATCAGGTAACATCATAATGTCAGTATCAAATTCACACATAACAATATTAACCTTAAATATAAATGGGCTAAATGCCCCAATTAAAAGACACAGACTGGCAAATTGGATAAAGAGTCAAGAACCATCAGTGTGCTGTATACAGGAGACCCATCTCACAAGCAGAGACACACATAGGCTCAAAATAAAGGGATGGAGGAAGATCTACCAAGCAAATGGAAAGCAAAAACAAGCTGGGGTTGCAATTCTAGTCTCTGATAAAATAGACTTTAAACCAACAAAGATCAAAAGAGACAAAGAAGGCCATTACATAACGGTAAAGGGATCAATTCAACAAGAAGAGCTAACTATCCTAAATATATATGCACCCAATACAGGAGAACCCAGATTGATAAAGCAAGTCGTAGAGACCTACAAAGAAACTTAGACTCCCACAAAATAATAATGGGAGACTTTAATACCCCACTGTCAATATTGGACAGATCAATGAGGCAAAAGGTTAATGAGGATATCCAGGACCAAGTGGACCTAATAGACATCTAAAGAACTCTCTGCCCCAAGTCAACAGAATATACATTCTTCTCAGAAACACATCACACTTATTCCAAAATTGACCTTAGAGTTGGAAGTAAAGCATTCCTCAGCAAATGTAAAACAACAACAGAAATCACAACAAACAGTCTCTCAGACCACAGTGCAATCAAATTAGAACTCAAGATTAAGAAACTCACTCAAAACCGCACAACTACATGAAAACTGAACAACCTGCTCCTGAATGACTACTCGGTAAATAACGAAATGAAGGTAGAAATAAAGACGTTCTTTGAAATCAATGAGAACAAAGACACAACATACCAGAATCCCTGGGACACATTTAAAGCAGTGCGTAGAGGGAAATTTATAGCACTAAATGCCCACAAGAGAAAGTAGGAAAGATCTAAAGTTGACACCCTAACATCACAATTAAAAGAACTAGAGAAGCAAGAGCAAACACATTCAAAAGCTAGCAGAAGGCAAGAAATAACTAAGATCAGAGCAGAACTGAAGGAGATAGAGACACAAAAACCCTTCAAAAGATCAATGAATCCAGGACCTGTTTTTTTGAAAAGATCAACCCAACTGATAGACTGCTAGCAAGACTAATAAAGAAGAAAAGAGAGAGAAATCAAACAGATGCTATAAAAAATGATAAAGGGGTTATCACCACCGAACCCACAGAAACACAAACTACCATCAGAGAATGCTATAAACACCTCTATGCAAATAAACTAGAAAATCTAGAAGAAATGGATAAATTCCTGGATACATACACCCTCCCAAGGCTAAACCAGGAAGAAGTTGAATCTCTGAATAGACCAATAACAGGCTCTGAAATTGGGGCAATAATCAATAGCCTACCAACCAAAAAAAGTCCAGGACAAGATGGATTCACAGCCGAATTCTACCAGAGGTACAAAGTGGAGCTGGTATCATTCCTTCTGATACTATTCCAATTAATAGAAAATGAGGGAATCCTCCCTAACTCATTTTATGAGGCCAGCATCATCCTGATACCAAAGCCTGGCAGAGACACAACAAAAAAAGAGAATTTTAGACCAATATCCCTGATGAACATCGATGACAAATCCTCAACAAAAGACTCACAAACCGAATCCAGCAGCACATGAAAAAGCTTATCCACCATGATCAAGTTGGCTTCATCCCTGGGATGCAAAGCTGGTTCAACATAAGCAAATCAATAAATGTAATCCATCATATAAACAGAATCAATGACAAAAACCACATGATTATCTCAATAGATGCAGAAAAGGCCTTCAACAAAATTCAACAGCCCTTTATGCTAAAATCTCTCAATAAACTAGGTATTGATGGAACGTATCTCAAAATAATGAGAGCTATTTATGACAAACCCGCAGCCAATATCATAATGAATGGGCAAAAACTGGAAGCATTTCCTTTGAAAACTGCCACAAGACAGGGATGTCTTCTCTCACCACTCCTATTCAACATAGTGTTGGAAGTTCTGGCCAGGGCAATCAGGCAGGAGAAAGAAATAAAGAGTATTCAATTATGAAAAGAGGAAGTCAAATTGTCCCTGTTTGCAGATGACATAATTGTATATTTAGAAAACCCCATCATCTCAGCCCAAAATCTCCTTAAGCTTATAAGCAACTTCAGCAGTCTCAGGATACAAAATCATGTGCAAAAAACACAAGCATATGTGTATACAAATAACAGACAAACAGAGAGCCAAATAATGAGTGAACTCCCATTCACAACTGCTACAAAGAGAGTAAAATACCTAGGAATCCAACTTACAAGGAATGTGAAGGACCTCTTCGAGGAGGACTACAAACCACTGCTCATAGAAATAAAGGAGGACACAAACAAATGGAAGATCATTCCATGCTAATGGATAGGAAGAATCAGTATCATGAAAATAGCCATACCTCCCAAGGTAATTTATAGATTCAATGCCGTCCCCATCAAGCTACTGATGAATTTCTTCACAGAATTGGAAAAAGCTACTTTAAAGTTCATATGGAACCAAAAAAGAGCCTGGATTGCCAAGACAATCCTAAGCAAAAAGAACAAAGCTGGAGGCTTCACACTACCTGACTTCAAACTATACTACAAGGCTACAGTAACCAAAACAGCATGGTACTGGTACCAAAGCAGATATAGAGACAATGGAAGAGAACAGAGGCCTCAGAAATAACACCATGCATCTACAACAATCTGATCTTTGACAAACCTGACAAAAACAAGAAATGGGGAAAGGATTTTCTATTTAATAAATGGTTCTCGGAAACTTGCTAGCCATATGTAGAAAGCTGAAACTAGATCCCTTCTTTATACCTTATACAAAAATTAATTCAAGATGGATTAAAGACTTAAATGTTAGACCTAAAACCATAAAAACCCTAGAAGAAAACCTAGGTAATACCAGTCAGGTCATAGGCATGGGAAGGACTTCATGACTAAAACACCAAAAGCAATGGCAACAAAAGCCAAAATAGGAACCTAATTAAACTAAAGAGCTTCTGCCAGAAAAAGAAACTACCATAAGAGTGAACAGGCAACCTACAGAATGGGAGTAAATTTTTGCAATCTACCCACCTGACAAAGGGCTAATATTCAGAATCTACAAATAACTTAAACCAATTTACCAGAAAAAAACAAACAACCCCATCAAAAAGTGGGCAAAGGATATGAACAGACACTTCTCCAAAGAAGACATTTCTGCAGCCAAAAGACACATGAAAAAATGCTCATCATCACTGGCCATCAGAGAAATGTAAATCAAAACCACAATGAGATACCATCTCACACCAGTTAGAATGGCAATCATTAAAAAGTCAGGAAACAACAGATGCTGGAGAGGATGTGGAGAAATAGGAATGTTCTTACACTGTTGATGGGAGTGTAAACGAATTCAACCATTGTGGAAGACAGTGTGGCGATTCCTCAAGGATCTAGAACTAGAAATACCAATTGACCCGGTGATCCCATTTCTGGGTATATACACGAAGGATTATAAATCATGCTACTATAAAGACACATGCACACGTATGTTTATTGTGGCACTGTTCACAACAGTAAAGGGTTGGAACCAACCAAAATGTCCATCAATGTTAGATTGGATTAAGAAAATGTGGCACATATACACCATGGAATACTATGCAGCCATAAAAAAGGATGAGTTCATGTTCTTTGCAGGGACATAGATGAAGCTGGAAACTATCATTCTCAGCAAACTATCACAAGACAGAAAACCAAACACCGCTTGTTCTCACTCATAGGTGGGAATTGAACAATGAGAACACCTGGACACAGAGCAGGGAACATCACACACCAGGGCCATTTGGGGGATGAGGGGCTGGGGGAGGGATAGCATTAGGAGAAATGCACAATGTAAATGAAGAGTTAATGGGTGCAGCAAACCAACTTGGCACACGTGTACCTATGTAACAAACCTACATGTTGTGCACATGTACCCTAGAACTTAAAGTATAATTAAAAATAAATTAAAGATGAATCAGGCTGCACTTTGGTCCACTTCCTTGTAACTAAAAGTCACATATTGACCATTTGCATCCCCAATGTTCCTACAGGATGGATTTCTGAGGTTAAAATTATAAGGCATTTGTTTAAGAATTAAGATGTTTTTCTGGTCACAAATTCCAGCAGAACAGTAAATGCTAACCAGTGAAGACCCCCACAGAGGAACTGATCCTGGTGGTCTCCATCATCTGGAGAATGCAATTTCTTCATCTCTCTGTCCCTTGACTTCACCCTGAATTCTGATTAATCAATGATTGCCACCCTTTGGTTCACCCCAAAACCTTTAAAATCCTTGGCCCTAAACTCCCTGGGGAGACATGTTTGAAGTTTCCTCCTCTTTCCTTGTTTGGTAGCCCTATGATTAAACCTCTTTCTCTGCTCTACCTGGTGTCTCAGTGTATTGACTTGCTGTGAACATTGGCAGTAAATGCTTTATGGTTACAAAGGTTCCTATGAAACAGCAAAATGTGAAAGAAAGAACACAGTTGGAGTCAGGCTGCTTTAGTTTGAATCCTGGTTCTGCCACTTAGATATCCTTAGAGGTTATTGAGTCTCTCTGAAGTGTATTTTCATTTGAAGACCATGACTAAATACTTAGTTGTATTAGTTTCCTAAGGATGCCATCACACATTATCACCAACTGGGTGGCTTAAAATGACAGAAATGTATTCTTTCATAGTTCTGGGGGCTAGAAGTCTAAAATCAAACAGTCAGCAGGACCTTGCTCCTTTTGAAGGCTCTAGAGAAAGATCCTTTCCTGCCTCTTTCTAGTTTCTGGTAGTTGCCAGCAGTTCTTGAGGTTCCTAGGTTTATAGCTGCACCAGTCCACTCTCTAACTCTATTATCACATGATCTTCTTTGTGTGTGTCTTCACATGGCCTTTTATAAGGACATTAGTCATTGGATTTATGGTCCACTCTAATCTAATGTGGTCACATCTTAACTAATTACATCCACAAAGACTCTATTTCCAAATAGGTTCACATTCTGAGGTTCTGGATAGACATGTAATCTTAAGAGGATACTATTTAACCCAGTATACTAGCATACAGGACTATTGCAAGGATTAAATAATATAATGTGAATTATCTAGCATAGTTGCTGGCACACAGTAGGCGCTCAACAATCGTGAGTTCTCATTCTTATTCTCCAGTCCCAGCCCTGTGACCTCCCCTGTAGAGCTCTTCCCTACCCTGAACCCATTCTGTTTTCACTCAGTTGGCCTTTTCCTTTTTCTGCATTATGTCCCAGTCTCAGGCGTTCTTCCCTGGCTGGTTGCAATTGTTTTGTGCATCAGTTCTTCCCTGGTTCCAGCTTTCAAGAAGCTTTACAATAAACGTGCTTTGGGAACAAAATAACAAAGTACTGAAGATTACTGTAGCAGCAAAGGGACTTCACTTAATTAGCAAAAACAACAAAGTATTTCCAATTTTGACAAGGAAGATGAAAAAAAAAGTGAATGTTATTACCTTTGTTAGGGTTCTATAAACTGGTGTAAGCTTTTCCAAAAAAATCAACGAAAGTATTCTGCTTTTGCCTTATTAATCCCAGAACTGGGAATCTGTGCAAAGATAATAACCCCAAATATAGAAAACACCACAAATACTCATCAAAATATAATTGGTAATTATCAAAACATAATTTATAATAGTAAAACATTGGAAGCAAGATAAATGCCTAACAATAGGGGAAATTTAGGTAAACTATGCTTTGCTTATTTGAAGGAACATTATACTGTTATTTTTAAAATGTAGCTATGAAAAATAGCTATATATATTGTTAAGTGAAAAAGGAGAATAATAACTAAAAATGTATTTGTAATTGTAAAAAGCACATGAAGTAATGTCACAATGTTTAAAAACATTTCCATGTTATGAATTTTCTACCACTTAAAAATATTTCTTTATAGTTTTAAATAGGAAACTCATAATGTAAAAGAGATAATTCACAGACTCAGGCATCTTAATGCGAATGAGAAGTGCTATAGATAGTCCTGCTCACCTGTTTGGCAGTGGATACAGGCTGAGATGCTTGCAGCACTGCTGATGGCATTGAGTGGAAGCAAACATCATTTCTCAAACAGACTTGAAGAAACACGTATCGTGGGAGGAGTAGCAAGTCAGATGATTCCTACCTGCATTGCCAGTGAACTAGACTCTTGAGTTATGGGGCCAAAAACAAACCCCTGAGCATACAGAGACCATGGCCTCCATGAAGAAGAACTCATGCAGATGAAAACTAAATTTTGAGTGATACTACCTGTGTCAGGAAAAATCCATAAAATCAAAACAAAGATAATACCACCACCACCACCACCACCACCACTACCACAACAACAAGAAATTGCAAACTTTGTTGACTTATTTTACATTCTATTCATTTCTGTTTTTGGAGAATAAATAATATGCTTCCCGCCCCCTCCCCCCACCCACCTTGACAAGTAAGAGAAAATGAAGGGTATGTATCAGTGGGATACATAGGTTTTAAGATAAATCTGTGTTGCTTAGGCCTATGAGTACAAGTTTAATAGAGATGATGTAGACTTAATGATTTATTTTTCTGTCAAGTCAAAGAACTCATAGCTCATCGTCTGAATTTTATTTCCTCATGTGTTGATTAATTAGTTTATTCATTTATTTGGCAAATATTAATTGATTCTTATAAAGTTTTAGTCATGATTTTTTTGTGAAGTGGGATATCCCATGAATGAGTTTGCTAGATTTCTGTTTATTGAGTTTAGGTGAAGAGAAATTTTTATTGAGTTTAGATAAAACATTAAGATAATTAAAAAATACTTCAAAAGTAAGAAAAAATACATCATTAAATTTAAATTCCATTATATATTATCAAAGAAGTGGTTCTCAAAATTAAATGTGCACAAGGATCACCTGACAAGCTTGCTAAAAATGTGGGTTTCTAGGCCCTAACATGAGAGGCTTAGGGTAAGGTTGGAGATACTCGTTTGAAAGAAAGAAAAGAAGAGTCTGATGTAGATACTCTACTATTCACACTTTGGGGGAAAAAAGATAGCCACGTGAACACATATGTGCCATAAAACATTTTCATTAAATATTTGGAGTTGAACACTAATTTATCACTATGAAAATAAAACAACCAATAAGATGAAGAAAGTACTAAAAAATATTTGATGTTGCCTCCCAAAACATAGTTTTGCTTTTCCTTTTTTGGAAATCTGTAAGGAAAACTCATCACCAAGCTGTAGATGATGTCAACCCTTCTATTCCTGGCACATTTTTGACACATAATCCCTTTATTTCACAATATACATGCTGAGGCAATGTTCTTTTTGTTTTATGAGCTGATAATTGTATGTCAATTATATCACAAGTTAAAGGAAAGTTAATAAGGATTGCATTCAGTTACAAGTAGCATTTTCAATATTATTATCATATGTGGGTTCTTTTCAAATACTCCAATATTAGAATCTAGATTTTGATAATGGAAGGTCCATTGTGAAAATCACATATAATTGTGTTGCAAAGACTGCATTATAAAACTCACTTGTTCTATATCCATATGTGTATATATTTTACATGTATATACACAGACACACACACAGTTGTGTCTGTGTATGAGAAGATAATAAGTGCACTTCTCTTTTAGTGAATCACTTTTTTTTACTATGCCAGGCCTTCCTATTTCTCTTTCTTGAGAAAGTAAATGGCTGATTTGCTTTAAACATCTTATGAGAGAATGATGTACAAATCCGCTAAACCTGGTCTTTTTTTTAAGTTGTTTTTACCTGCCAAACTATCTAGCATAATAAAATTAGGGTAGGCTTTAAACTAAAGATATGTTAAGGCAATGATTCTTAACCTTTGTATGCATAACAATCACATGCTATATGTAATATGTTTGTTAATATTCAGACTTGTGGGCCTCCGTTAAATCTTCAGTAAAGCCCAATAATTTACATTTCAATGAATACTCCAGGTACTTTTGAAGCTAATATTCTGCCTTTTACATTTTGAGGAATTACTTCTCAAAAGGAAGTTTGTAAAATAGCTTATGGGAGTTAATTTTGAGTGACCTATGCTTTAAAACCACTGGAGGAACTTACTTTAACCTTAATCAAGGGGCACTTAGAAGTATAAAAGAAGCATCGCAAAGTTTTCCAAACATGGATTTTACATTTGGATGGCCACTGGAAACAAGTACATCATTTTATTTCCTTTTGGAAAGTGTGTGTTGGAAAGTCAGACCTTTGGCAAGAACAGATGCTATCAGGATATGCAAAATCATGATGATGGGAGAACCAAAGACATGACAAAGTATGACGGTGATCAAAGAGACTTGCTCTGTGCCAGGTACTGCTCTAAGCTTCTTATATGTATTAACTTATTTCATCTTACAACTACCCTAAGTAGTAGATATTATTACCTTTCCCATTTTACACATGGGAAAATAGAGAAGTAAGGTGTTAAATAACTTGTCTCCTCCTATAGCTTGTGAGAAATAGCCAGGATTGTCTGGACCTGAGCAGTCAGACCTGCTCAGAGCAGAAGGCCCTGGGGTCTAGACCTTCACCCTGCACTATATCACTAGTAAAGGGCTGGTTTTCTGGAAAACTCATTTATGCTTTTGCTAAACAAAGAGATTTTCATATTAAGACAAGTTCTTATGGAGGCAAAGCCATGAACTTCATGCCACTTAGAGCTTGTTTTTTTGTTTGTTTGTTTTTGTTTTTGTTTTAATTATGTTTTAGAGATCAGGTCTTGCTATGTTGCCTAGGCTGGACTCAAATTCTCGGGCTCAAACAATCCTCCCACCTCAGCCTCCCAAGTCCCAAGCAGCTGGGACTGCAGGTGCGCAACACTGCATCCAGCTTTTCTTGATCTGTAATTCTTTAAATTTCTAGGGAAGACCAACATGAAAGAAAAATGTAAGCAATGGCAGTGCAGATGTGGTCTGGTGTCAATCTCCAGGGTACAATGGAGAGACTTGGAACCACATGCCCAGATGGAATGAGCTGTGCACCTGGGCCTCAATGGAGAGTCTTTGATAAATGGAAGGTGGCTTCCCAAGCAGTATGGACTTGCCTTGAACCAATGGTTTTTGTATTAGTTTTTAATTGCTACTGTAACAATTACCACAAACTTAGTAGCTAAAGCAACACAAATTTATAGTCTTACAGTTCTGCAGGTAGGAAGTCTGATGCAGGTCTTACTGGGCTAAACTCAAAGAGTCAGCAGTGCTGTGTACATTTCTGGAAGCTCTAGGGGAGAATCCTCTTCTTTGCTTTTTCCAACTTTTAGAGGCTGCCCACATTCCTTTCCTCATGGCCCCCTTTCTCCATCTTCAAAGCCAGCAATGGCTGGTTGAGTTCTGTTCACATGGTATCACTCTGATCTTCTCTTCTGTCTTCCTCTTCCACTTTTAAGAACCCTTGTGATTATGTTGTGCCCACTCAGATAATGGAGGATGATCTCTCTATTCTAAAGTCAGCTTATTAGAAACCTCAGTCCCATCTTGGTTCCCTTTTTCCATGTAACCCAACATATTCGTAGGTTCCAGGGAGTAGGATATGAATATAAGTATTTTGGGGAGTCTTTACTTGCCTACCACATTTTCCTAAAGAGTAAGGTGACTGGGGAAAAGGGGCATGTTTCAGCACATAGGGCTTATTCATTGAAGACTGGATGTTTGACTTGGAAGGAAAGCTTCCTTCCACTTGGCCAGTAAGGTGCCTTTGGCAGTCATGCATGCTGGCAGAACACTAGTGGTGGAAGAGCTGTTAGCTGGCTAGCAGATAGGAGGGGAAGAGGCTGTGTCATACCTGGAAAGCCTGAAGTATCCTTGTTGCCTGAGGACAACTTGATTAAGTTGTTTCTAATGTTTGTAGAGAAGGAAGGTACTAAAGGTTTTTCCCTTAGCGAGGGAAAAGCCAAGCTGCTCCTCAGGTCAGGCATGGAGGGATGAGTGGAGAGGACCTCCTGTAGAGTTGGAATCTCAGTTAAAAGAGGTGGAAATATGAGCCAAATATGTCTTTGATTGAAACAGAAACTCCCTTTCTTTCCTTTTCCCTTCCCCACCCTCACTTCCTTCCTTCTAGCTGCCAAATTTGTGCTGTTGCTGTGGTTTGGGAAGCTATGATTACATAAGCACTGCTCTTGTCTAAACAGGCTGTGTCCATAGTGTGAAAGCTAGGCTCATTCATATAGAAAACAACACTAAAGATAACAGCAAAACTTGACATCCACATTCGAAATTTTAAACTTATATTCTTTTAATGAGAGCGAAAGCAGTAATTAAAAAGGGCATGATTGGGGAGTGGGGGAGGTGTACAAAATTTACTTTAAAAATGGTACTGTTGACTGTTGGAGGCTTCTGATTTTTTTAAGTTAAGCAAAATGGAAATAGTTGATTGAGACCCTAGAGAAGAATCATGTGATCTGAGTGAAAAGAAATCCACAGCGATTAGTCATCCAGTTGATGTCAAATAAATCACACAAAATGTTGCCTGTATATCGTGAAATGACTTTCTATTTTTTCCCCAAAGCAGACTACTCTTATCTTAGGTTGGTTTCCATGCATACCTAATTCCTGTTGTTTGGTGTCTGTGTGGACAGAATGATTGAAACAGCTGTGGACTTGCCTGACACTAAGTCATCAGCTATTGGAAAGAGTGCTTTGAACAAAGACATCATGGGCTGCCTGAAGGGAAGAGGAAGCCACAAACAGCATCAGAACGTGAAGAAAATGTAGGTCACAGCTGCTACCCTGGTGATAGGGAGTACACTTTTATACCTTCATGACGTTGAAAGCATGAGAAGGATGCAGGGGGAATATACACCAGGAGACACATCATCTCTGAATACAAAGCATAGAAATGTGTGTGTCTCAGACTTCCTTTTTCTTCTGAGTTAGCTCATTTAAGCAATCATATAATCGTACTTGGCGGATGGTGTGGGGCAGGGTGCATGTTTGTGCACTGTTACTGTGGAGATCTATTGCATATATTTTTAATTTTTACAATAGTTTTTGAAGGCTCTTTATATAAAAACAAAGCAAATACAAAACATTAATATACAAAGCATCAAGTCTTTAGCAAGTCTGTTGCCAAAATGAGCTTATTTCAGCATAAAGTGGAATAGCAAAATTTAAAGGAAGGGTAGGTGGCAACCTGATGAACTCCTTTCAATAAGAAGGATGTCCTAAATTTTCTTCTGTATTCATTTCTGTGCTTCCAATTTACTTGGCTCTAGATGTCTTAAATATGCTCCATGAACAGCTTTACTCGAAGGCACTAGGAATTTACAAAGGAGGAAAATTTTTTAAAAATATTGTCACACTGTTCTTTCTCCATGAAGTCCCACTTTCGCTCTTTGAGCGCTTCTTGCTGAATGTTTGCACAACATCCGGCTGCCTTTGCAGACGTGCCCTCCCACTCATCTCTGCGGTTCCTTCTCTCCTTCCTTGGGCTGAGTCCTCCCCTCCTCTGGGGTCTTGATGCTTCTCAGAGCTCCTCCCTCGTAAAACTCTAAGCTACTCTTGCAGGCTATAAGGTCATGCCCTTCCTTATGCATGGAGAATACTGGAAATAGAAGGCAGGTTATTTGTATCCATGACAATCCAGAACATTAAATTCGTCTGATAATGCTCTTTAACTTTTTGCAAGTTCTACCTGCTTTAGGCCCATCTGATAAGAATTTTAAAAAGAGGTTGGCAAACTATACCTGAGGATCAAATTCAGCCCACTGCCTCTTGTACAGCCTGCGTATATAAAGACCAATTTTATATTTTCAAATTGTTGAAAACAATTAAAAGAAGAATAATATTTCAAGACACATGAAAATCATGTGAAATTCCAATTTTGGCATCCACAAATAAAGTTTTATTGGGATTCCATTGCTCTCATTTGTTTATGTACTGTCTAAAATGTTGTTTTTGCACTACACTGGCAGAGTTGGCCTACAAAGCTGAAACATTCACTCTCTGGCTCTTTACAGAAAAAGTTTGTCAACCTCTGATTTAAACCAATTTTAAAATTTACATATTAATTTGCTAATGGTCCACAAGAGAGAAAAATTTCCCAGGGCAGAAATCATATTTTTATCATTATTAAAACCTTAGTGGTTAACACAGTGATGGACTTGCAGCAGTTACTCAGTAGATATTTGTTGGAAACATTTACAATGATCCAGCTTCTATGCAGCCTTTGGAAGAATATCTGTTTGGGGAAGCTTTGCCAGCAGGCAAGAGATTCATGTCTTTTCTCCTTAGTTTTCTGTTCTCTGTATACATGTTGTGGAACATACACACCTAGAATGTAATCTTCTTTTTAACTGACCACAAAAATTTGGAATTTATCACACTTTCCACAATTGGAGATTTTATTCTAAAAATTATGTACTCTACTCAGAGGCTGTGTACTGGTTATCTATTACTGCATGCAAGTTACCCCAAACCCAGTGATTTAAAATAATAACCATTTTAATAAATTCATTATTTATTTATATGACATACTTTTGTGGATTAGGAATTCAGGCAGGGCTTAGCTGGGGATTCTTCTGCTCCACATGGTTTCACTGGCATTACTGGAGAAGTATTCAGCCGGTGCCCAGGCTTCTCTGGAGGGTTCTGTGCCTGCTGCCTTGATGGGGATGGTGGGAAAGGGGGCTCGGCTGGCCCCTTCTCTATATAGTCTCAGGGCCTCTCCGTATGATCTCTTGAGCAAGGCAGTCAGAGCTGTGGCAGCTCAAAGCTCCCAGAGACCAAGGTGGAGACTGCCAGTTCTCTTAGAGTTAACGCCCAGAGGGCAGAGTGTCATTTCAGCCACACTGTATGCATCAAAGCAGTTACCAGCAAGCTCAGATTCAAAAGGAGGGGAAATAGACCCCATCTCTCAAAAGGAAGAGTGTTAAAGAATTTGTGGCCATCTTTAATCTGCCATAGGGCGCTTCTAGTTTGATTTTTAACTTCACTTATTTCGGTTATGTAGGACAACCTCCCTTGTCCTTCTAACATATTATCTTTCTTAAACTGTCTTTCATGTTCTCATTTCTGAGCCCTGGAATTGACAGGTGTCTAGACAAAGAAAGGACCAGCTCATACTGGGCAGGGTTATGAGGTAATAGCCAAAGGACACTGGGTACCTTTTTCAGAAAGTGATTCTTCCCCAAAACAGTCTACTTCACCGCCTAAAATACTTAAAAGAGAAGCTAGGAGGACTGCAGGCCCACCCTGAACCCCAGCTCTCCGGGAGAGAAGTTCTAAACTACATTCCTATATACTATACTTAAGGACATCTTCCATAATATCATTTGGAAGATATACTTTTTTTTTCTTTGAGGCAAGGTCTCACTCTGTCACCTAGGCCAGAGTACAGTGGTACAATCATGGCTCACTGCAGCCTTGGCCTCCTGGGCTCAAGTGATCCTCCCACCTTAGTCTCCCGAGTAGCTGGGACTACAGGTACCTGCCACCATGCTCAACTAATTTTTTTATTTTTGGTAGAGTTGGGTTCCACTCTGTTGCCCAGGCTGGTTTTGAACTCCTGGGCTCAAACAGTCTGCCCTTCTTAGCCTCCCAAAGTGCTGGGATTACAGGTGTGAGCCACCACACCTGGCCTAATTTATTTTTTTCATTCATTGGAAAGAAGAATCAGCCCTGTCTTTCACTGTGTAGAAATAGCTAAAGAAAACACAAGCTAAGATAAGTCAGTTTAGGGCCTGGTTTATAGAATTTTTTGGAGAAAATCTAGTCACTTGTAACACACAAGAAGAACACAAATGATAAGCACACAGGATATAGATATTTAAATACATCAACATTTTATGGACAGGTAAGGTGTTCCAAACACTATAATATCTCTTCATCAGCTGGGGCACTCCTTCTGCTGTGGTTTGATGACCAGAGAGGTCAGCAAGGTTATAGCCATATGTAGATTCACCAGCTGAAAGAGAAACCCAGAACCTTCTGCTGCCTTGCATCTGGTTTTGTAATTGTATTTCCTTTTCTTTCAGCTCTAGGCCTTGACCTGCCATAACAGGTGCTTTCTCTTTGTGCCCCGAGGGGAACTTGTTTTCTTCTCCCACAGCTAATGCCTGATAGCCTCCTTGTACATTTCCCCTGTTGGTCAGAGTTTTTAGTAACTGAAGCTGTTGTGGCCAACACTGAGCGGCCACAGCACATTGTCACTGTTGCATATAGGCTCCAGTACTTCCTTGTTCTATAAAAAGTCACATGAGGTTGTGGGGCTGGATTGTAAATTTTCTCCAGGCAACCATAAACTCTTGATGTTTTCACACAGAGAAAGGAAAGGGCCTGTCTTAGTGATGAAAATAGGAGTGTACGTTTTTCTTTTCTTCCTTTTCTCTCTGATGCAGAGATGGATCAGAGCAAGGTCTCTACATGGTGAAGCAGTTACTTAAAAAATTGAGGCTGGGACTGGAGAACTGGTCCGCGGTTCCTGTATTTGTTGTTGGTGGTGTTAGGCATGTGTGTTTCGAGAACTTTGAACATGCAGAAGAGTTTGTACTTTTTGTGGCTTGTTTGGGTTCAAACAAATGTACAGCCTTGTGAAGAGTCATTTTCATTGGCTAAAAACGAACTCTGCTTTATTATTATCAGATAGTGTAAACAGAGATAGAACAAACCTTTGAAAAATGCTTTATAATGTAGTGGAGAGCTAAACCATTAATAATCCATCTTTAAAGATCTGAAAAACATCTGTGGTAAGATCTTGCCAGGAGGAGAGTTTTTCTGTGAAACAGCTTTTCCTTTATTTTTCTTCATGGCAGAATTGATATTTAAGGGGGACTTTCTTGTTGAAAACAATTAAAAGAAGAATAATATTTCTTGACATGTGTTTTCATAGTCCTTAAACTCTCTTTTTCTTCAAAAATATTATATAGTTTCTGAAATTGGTGGATCCTCTTCGTTAACTCACTCTGAATTATTCATAGTCACTACCATTGTCCCTCAGTTAGGAGACTTTGGAAATCCCCCTGACATCCTTTCTTGCCAAATTTGTCTGGTTGCCTGCCTACAATATTTTTTTCCTAATCTGACTAGCCATCTCTGACTTACTTTAGCACATGCAGCATTTCAGAGTCTGATATAGTAGCACGCTACACAATTTGAAAATAAGCTTTCCACTGGGACAGTGGCCTCAAATTGCCTCAAAAAACAATTCAAGTTCTTTTGATATGGAAAGGGAGCTCTGAAGAGCTATCATTTCTTACCTGGTATAAGCAGTTGGGGAACTAATCACTAGGAGTTTTATCCAAACTTCTCTTGGTTTTTCAGGAGTCATTGACAGGGGGGGTTTTAAATCTCAGCCCTCTGAAAAGACAAATTTTGTTCTTCATTCTCTTGAAATTCCAAAGAGGTTATATTACCCTGAATTCCCTTTCAGCTTCTTGTGGTGTCTACTTGCCGTCATCGCAACCTACCACCTTGGTACTAAACATGGGTCCCGGTCCCTCCGAGCTTTGCTGTGTGCTGGTGGCCAAGAAAGTCCTGATGAGACCTAAAAGAATAGAGCTGACAAGGGTGTTTGTAGTCTAATCAGTGACTCCTAAAGACTCCAAGCACAAAATTCAAAGGTTGGCTTTTTACCAATGTACTTTCCTCTTATATTTTAGGATGGTATCTTCACGAATCACAGGAAGGTAACCTTGACAGGATCTGAACTCGGAGCTGTTTAGAAAGATGAAAAAAATACACATTTTTATTTGCTTGTGGAAATTCTTGTCCCAGATCTCACAAGTGGCCACATGTGACCAGTTATGACGAAATGCAGGAAATAACTTACGATAACCCTGACTTAAGAATGTGAACATCCTCCAGCATGCTTAAGTCCAGCCTACTGGGTTCTTTTTGGAGTCTAAGGTCAGCTACAGCTTTTTGGTCCATAGAACTTGATGTCCATTTCTGGGGAAGGATAATATGGTTTAGAAATTCCATTAAATGGCTAGAATGGTTAATGTTCTTTTTCAAGTCCAGGTATAAAGACAGAATTAAATACTTTTCCTTGTCATTATCCATACTTAACTTTCACAGTTTCATATTATTAAAAATAAATTGTGATTTACCTCTACCAACTTCCAAAAAGAAATCAAAGCAGAATGCAAAAGCATTGTCAATGCAGTGTCTCATGTTGATGCCACTGTCCTAAGATCTTCCTTGCAAAGAAAGGATGAATTTTTTTCTCAGCAAATTTCTTCTTCCGGCAACACCTTACACAAGGAATACTGAATACTTTATTTTTTAAAGTGGAATTGTGCCAAACTCTACCAGTTCTATCCAAGTAGAAAAAATAGATTTCCTCATTTTACACTGCCTCATTAACTATATGTATGTATACATGTGTTTCCTAATCTTCATAAATGTGAAGTTTTCTATTTTGCTTTCTCTTTCACATGACAGAACCATGTGATCAATGGAGGTTTCTGTGGCATTTCCTAGTCCTCTGATTCTTTCTAGCTCTTTGCATCTGAAAAGATAGAATGAGTATGAATGGTTTAATGTCTTGTGCCAGTGTCTTTCTGTTTATATTCTGTAGTTGGGCATAGTTCATTGCATTTATTAATTTTTGTTGGCTAATTTCAAACTGGTAATTTTAAGCCTGAAAGGCCTAAATGCCTTGCCTCTGATTGAAAGACACTCTGATGGCTTCAGAAATGCTGAATGAGTTACCCCCAATGTATTGTTAAAAGCAGTTATCTTCAGAGGCCACCTATTCAGGGTCCTTTGAAACACTGGGCTGTGTATTAGTCTATTCTCACACTGCTATTTAGGTTGGTGCAAAAGTAATTGAAAATAATGGCAAAGATTGCAATATAAATAACTACCTGAGACTGGGTAATTTATAAAGAAAAGAGGTTTAATTGAAGCATGGCTGGGGAGGCCTCAGTAAAATTACAGTCATGGTGGAAGGTGAAGAGGAAGGAGTCATGTCTTATATGGCCAAAGTAGGAGGAAGAGTGCGAAGTGGGAGGTGCGACACACTATTAAACAAGCAGATGTTGTGGCTGCGCATGGTGGCTCATGCCTGTAATCCCAGCACTTTGGGAGGCGGAGGTGGGTGGATCACAAGGTCAGGAGTTCAAGACCAGCCTGGCCAACATAGTGAAACCCAGTCTTTACTAAAAATACAAAAAATTAGCCGGGCATGGTGGCAAGCACCTGTAATCCCAGCTACTCAGGAGACTGAGGCAGGAGAATCACCTGAACCCAGGAGGCAGAGGTTGCAGTGAGCCAAGATCACACCATTGCACTCCAGCCCAGGGGAAAATGTGAGACTCCATCTCAAAAACAACAACAACAACAAAAACAACAAAAACAAGCAGATCTTGTAAGAACGAACTCACTGTCATGAGAACAGCAAGGGGGAAGTCTGTTCCCATGATCCAATCACATCCCACCAGGCCCCTCTTCCAGCACTGGAGAATTCGACATGAGATGTGGGTGAGGACACAGATCCAAACCATATGAGGCTCTTACTGTTAATCTTTCCTCAATGCATTAAAAGACTTGGGTTACAAATCCAAGCTAAGATTTTCACTCAGGAAATTTGTGCATAATCAGACATGCGAACTTTGTTTTTTCTCATTGTACCAGTCTATCAAGGGGCAGCTTAACCCCCTTGGTTTGTATAAGTCCTAGTTTTGGGTATTTACAGTGTCTTGTCAGCTTAGCGATATATTCTTTTCTCCTAATATGGTTTCTCCTTTGCCTACAAAATTCCCAACTGCTCTAAGGCAATTGCAACCTGTCTTAGTCTGGTAGGAATGAAAAACCATTGCTTACCTTTAAACACCCAGAAAATTAAAAAACAAAAACAAAAACAAAACCCGCTTTCTTGTTTTGTTTAGCTAAGACTCCTCATTTTTTTTAATCTATTACCCATTAAATCCTATTTCTTAACCCTTTCTTCACCACTCACTTTAAAGATCTCCACATATATCTTAAGGCAGAGATGTAGGCTGAATTTCAAACTCCTAACATCTTACTTACCAAAACTGTGGCAAGATTACACATGTGAGTTGCCTTTTCCTGGCCTTATTGTTCATTGACCCACAGACGTGGTCTCCTGTGTCTGATACTCCTTTGATCATCACCCATCGACCAGGCAATCACCTTTGGGATTCATCAGTTGCCTAATGTTGCAGAATTTGACTTTAGGTCCAGGATCTTTGCCGTCTCTGGGGAAGTATACTGAAAAAGGCATTTTACATCAGGGGTCTACTGAAATTGTCAGCTTTCTAAACCTAAATTCATCTCTTCAGGTTTGTAATTCAGTTGCTCTAACAAACAGCAACACAAAAACAAAAGCAAGACAAAAAAGAAACAAGTTCCTTACCTTCTTACAAATAGACACCCTTGTGAAATCCGGTCTGGTCTCTGTACAGGCAGCACTATGTTGGTAAGCCATTATCTCTTACCATTCTTTCAAGCCCAATATGATTAATTTTATTCTTAAGAATAGAAAAGTACAGCTATATGTATATGTGTGCATGCATACTATGTGTATTATATATGTATATTATATATATGTGTGTATATTTTTTCCACAACACAATTTTAAAAATTGATTCTTCCCATGACATTGTTATAATTATCATCCTCATTAAATACTTGTGAAATATCTACCATATGAATTGTGATAGGCATTTAGGCATGATGGTGAGTGCAAGGAATTCTATAAATATATATGCACTCAGGGGCCTTGAATTTAGGTTGTTCAGGCAGATGCATTATTCACAAAGAGGTGAATGACTATCCAGATAGGACACTGTGAGTGCCCAAGTGTCTGGAGAAGACTGGAGTTCATGCCATGCCTGTGGACATGCTAATGCTCTAAAGGGGTCTTAGCTTCTCTGAAGTGAAGTGATTGAAGGGTAGGGTAGAGTCGTGGTAGAGAACAGAACTGAAGCATAGGGGTCTGAGGCAGGTGGGGGGATGGGGAGATGACTGCTGGACAGATTCTGTTTTTTTCAGAGAAGCATAGAGAAGATGAATCACCCCGACATAACACAAGTAGCCTAGGAGGAAGAGTTCTGTCTGTGGCCATGAGTTGTGTAGCCTCAGGCAAGTCATTTAATGTCTTGGAATTTTAGTTGCTATCTTTGTAAAATGAGGGTTGGTTTACTCTTTGAAATGGGGACAAGTTCTGAGGTGGAAGCTTAGCAGGAAAAGTCTAAGCAATTAATTTGTGAGACAGAAACTATACAGATTGCTTCCTGCTCAGTAATAAAACTATCAAAAGATCATCATTCTAAGGTACTGCCAGTTTGTAATCATGATTGGAGGATAGACTTGGTGGGAGGCTGTAACATATGTGTTAAGAAACCCAGTGAAATGGAATTAATAAAACAGGTAAGATTAATAATGACAGGTCTTAGGTAGTTGGGGAAATGTCTGAGAGCTTAATCAATGAAGTGATAGAATCTGAAGTTTAAATTTATGATTTAGTTATCTCCTGAATGTTCTCATTATGATACATTGAGTCTCCCAGACTGTGGCTTTTAGGCTAAGCAATATTATGCGTATTAAGGGACACAAGGGATTTGACTGTGTCAGGTTTCAGTAATGATGATTCTGAGAGCTCCATTAAACATCTCTGCTTTCCTCTGAGCTAGAAGGCAAATTAGGCAGCAGTAAGTGAGGCTTGAAGGAAGTAGAAATGAGCAGCAATGGTCACAGCGAAAGTGAGATGAGACCATGCACACACAGGCATACAGGGAATGAGAAGCCATTTGAAAACGTGACTGGGAGGAAATGCTTTGTGAGAGGAGCCTTGGAGGAGAGATATGTGTGAATCATGGCCAAAAATCAGCTCAGTGGGAACCTAAAAAAACATGATGTACAAAACTTAAGGAGCTCAATTCTGCTTCAGCACTGTAGGGTGACTATAGTTAACAATAATTTGTTGTATATTTCAAAATACCTGGAGGAGAAGACTTGAAATATTCCCAACACAAAGAAATGATAAGTGTTTGAGGTGATGGATATACTAACTACCCTGACTTGATCACTATACATTGTACCCCATACATATGTACCTTTTTAAAAAACTGTACATAAAACTGTACAATATATAATGATATGTATATGTATACAATATATGATAATATGTACATGATAAATATGTATAATGACACATATGTATATACTTACCCATACATATGTACAGTTTTTTAAAAATAAGGTAAAGGAAAGTCTAACAAGGATTGTGGCCATGAAAATACTATAATTAAATCATTAATTCTCACCTTTAATTCACCTGGAAGAGTTTACCCTGCTCCCCTATCCCATCCCATTCCATCCCAATACACACATATTTTAGGTAAACTGATTGAAATTTTTTTTCTATTATGGAAGTTGGTTGTCCCAGGCCAAGAAAATAACCTACCCTAAAACTGTATTTAAATGCTTGAAAACTTGAGTCTCAAAAAGGGATGCAAATATGAAGTTAGGTCAAAAATTCCCACTCATTAGAGAATGTAAATGAAAACAATATTGAGATAGCATCATTTTGCTGATCAGACTGGGGACAAATAATCATGTATAGATGGTATTGGCACTCCCACCCCCACATCCTTTTGGCCGATCCCAGAGTTTTTCTGCAGACATTTCTCAGACATGACAAGAAATTCCTGCACCTTTCCTCCAGTGGGCTATCTTTGGACACAGGACCATGCTCTGTCCCTGCACAGGTCAGATGGGAAGTAACTGAGCCAGAATGCCTTGGAGTACCTCCAAACTACTAAGGGCTGGTGAATAAATACTTCACATCTTTGCCTTTTGTTGGAACAATCCTAAGTTGTGTTCCATATGGCCTCTCCATGGGTCTCCAGAATAATTGAGCCCAATTGCCCATACAGTAGGGTAACCAACTTATCTCTGCTTTTCTAGAACTGTCCCAGTTTTAGCATTGGAAATTCTGTGTCCTGGGACACCCCATTGATTCCATGCAAACTGTGATAGTTGACCACACTACGAATAGAGGTAACTGGCTAGTCAATGTTCTGTCTATTTGTTCCCCACTTCTTGTCTTACTCCTTGCAACCTCATAGTGATTCCTGGAATTAACTTCAAAATAAACTACAGATGCTCCCCCATTTACAATGGGGTTATGTCCTGATAAACCATTGTAAGTTGAAAATATGACTAAGTCAAAAATATACGTTTAATATACCTAACCTACCAAACATCATACTTTAGCTTAGCCCACCTTAAACATGCTTGGAACACTTACATTGGCCTATAGTTGGGCAAAATCATCTGGCAACACAATGTACTGTACAGTACTGGTATTTTTACCGTTGTGTGGCTGAGTGAGAGCTGCAGCTTACTGCATGGCCCAGCATCATGTGAGAGAATCACACTGTTTTCTACTGAATGTCTATAGTTTGTGCACCATCGTAAAGTTGAAAAAGTATAAGTGGAATCATTAGAAGTCAGTGACCATCTGTATTGCCTTCACATTTTTGTCTCAGGACCTGCTTTCAGGGGAATTCAAGTGAAGCCAGTTGATGATAGCCACACTGTGAGGGTGTAAAGAAATAAGGCGACTCATACATTGTGTGGAAAGCAGAAATTTTCATAGCCCTTTGGACGGTAATTGAACAGGCTTATGAAGTAAGAAAGTAATATGAACTGTCAGTGTGACTCTAAAGCTCATGACTTGCATTTTTAAAATGCATACACTTTGAATCAGGAATTCTTTGTCTAAGACTTTCTTTAGTAGTAATGCCGAAATGAGCACAAAGATGTAAACATGAAGATGTCCTCTGTGGATTGTCACACAATAAAAAAAATTAAAAATATCTGTCAATGCCTGTCAAAATATCACTAGTAGGTGAATGATTTAGCAAATTTGTAGTATAAGCATTCCACAAAACACTATGAAGCTATTAAAAAGCATGAGGTCAATTTGTATTATACTGGTAAGAGAGACGTTTATGATATATTAGTAAGCAAAGATAATCAAATTAAAAATGTGTATCATGCTTTCTATATATCTGCATTTTTTCTGTCTCTTCCTGGAAACACATGTATACACACACACACACACAAACACGCAAACACACAAATTATTAACATAATACCACTGGAGTGGGAGTTGACTTGGAGGTGAAGGTGGAACAGAAGAGGTTATGAAGGAAATTGCCTCTGTTTATTTAATGATGATAATGATGAAGTTTCTTTTTACAATGGGTGCGTATTATTTTTAAAATGGAAAAAATAAAAAATGCATTGCATTTGGAAATGAACACCTGAAGTATTCTTCATCATTTTAATTTTTCATAAACTCCATCAATATTGGCAGCAAGGGAACTCGAGATTTGAGCTGTATGTTCTTCTATCTTACATATACCAGTGTAAAAGTGTGTTGTAACCAAATTTAAGCATATAGGTAACCTAAAAGTTAATTCTTTAGATAAATTGTCCTATTAGATAATTGGTAGATATCCAATGGCTGTTGACACCATTGTTTTATAATCAATTGCTTGCTCTTTTAAAGATGAGAAAGACCACATAGAACATATATTAGGCTGGTGCAAAAGTAATTGCAGTTTTTGCAATCGAAAGTAATTGTAATACTTCAAACACTTATTATAGTTTTCAAAAGCAAAGAAGAAAAACCATAATTACAAGGGCAAACAGGAAATTAAAATCAACTCTAGATGTATACCTAAACCTCTTCCATTTTTTTTGTTTCTTTATTCAGGAAATTAAATGATGTTGAATGACAAAGATCTGCAATCTCTCAAGTGGTTGAGAGGAAGTATGACATTGACTTAGGAGAAGACTATGGCAAATGATGCTGTAGTCAGGAAGAATGAATAGATTTGAAAAAAATACAGAGAAAAACTAACCACAGAAAGAGTCAACTCATTGTTGCCTTTGGGTGTTTTTGTCTCCAGTTTGTTTTCCATAGACTTCAATGAGTGTGGATGGATTTGAGAGATTATGTACTCCCTAGTTACAGTGAATCTAACAATGAAGTAAGAAAGACATGCGGTCGGCGTTGAGAAACATGGTCTCTGCTTGGCCATGTGATTATGAGCAAAGCATCCTCAGCTTAACCTTCTGTAGACTGGGAATAATTATGTTAACTGCAAGTTGCTCTGAAGATTAAATGAGAAAATGTACACCAAATCACTTGGTTTAGATAGCACTACCCGTGTTGATTTTTATTATTATTCTATTTCAATTTTTAAAAATTCTTGTGTTGGGGTGAATAATAGTAAGAAAACCAAAAAATTTTTTAAAAACTTAAGTAATACATGATTTTTGTAAAACTGCTCCTCATGACCTTTAACATGATCAATGTGGCTGGTAGATATCCATGGATACTCAAGAGGAACAATTAAGCTGACATTGATAAGAAGCAGCAAATAGCGTCTATTAAACCTGCTTGGTTAATAATATAGGGTTCATTCATTCAACTGGTATTTATTAAGTATGAACTACGGTTTGTGCACTGTTTTAGATGCTATGGACAGACAATATTGAGTACAACAGGGATTCCACCCCAACAACTTAGAATCTAGTGCAATTTAAAGGCATTAAAAATAACAATCATAATTCCAAGTAGAATACCAACAGCTGGAATCAGTCAGTCCTTTTTCCTGCTAAAATCTCTTTAATCATACCTCCAAAACATGGACTTTAACTATAAAAATACAGAGATTTTGTCCAGTTCTAAAGTTCTGTGAGCGATTACCCTCAACTTGGGTTTAGCAGGGAAGGCTTCACAGAAAACTACTTTTGAGTTCATCTTTGAAGAATGGGTAAGATTTCCCTAGGGAGGGAAGAGGAACATGGCTTTTCAGGCTGTGGGAAGTATGCAATTTCTCTGGCAAGTGTCAAGGGTGGAAGGATGAAAGGGGGGTTGGAAGTGGAAATTTGTAATCACATGTTGTCACTAGCCAAATTCTCTGTCTCAATTGTCTTTATCCTCTCTTCACCCAGCACTAAGATGCTAGAAGAGCTGATTCTTCTTACTCTTAGGTGACATCTTACAAGCTAATGTGAATGGAGGACCACTGAAAGATCCTCCTAACCTCCAAATTCTAGGACCGCAAATCTGCTGAAATGCCAAAATTTCCATCACGAGGATTAGGGCTTCAAATTAAGTCATGGAGGGCATTCTTTTAAAGATATTCATAAAATTGGTGGTGGTGGCTTGGTTAGTGACCAAGATGATAACATTTTTCTATGAAATCACTCATCTAAGTTAGAAGGATGTAGGGATTTCCTAAATATGAAAGAGAAAAAGAGGAATGGGCTGGGGCAGTAGTCCTTGCCTTGAAATTCCTGAATTCACTGGGGTTTAAGAAACTTAACATCAATTGGTATAATGATAATAATGCCAATGATTACCATAGCAGCAAAAGCAACAGCAAAAACAATGAAAAATTTGTTTTCATTGGGTGCTTATGTTATGCCTGTGTTTTACATACTTTCTTTATTGTCACCATACCTTATGGGCTTGATTTATTATTCTCACCTTCTAGATAAAGGAACTGAGACTTGAAGAGGTTAAATAACTTATTAAAGATCGCAGAACCAGTTAGTGGCATAACTAGAATATGAACTTCTGTTAGTGTGACTCCAAAGCCCGTGACTTGAGAACATCAAGTCACCAAGGGGACAATCAAAACAAACACTGTTTACACCATATCTTTATGTACATTCAGACCTGGGTACATAAGAGGATCATGCCAAATAAGGGATAGGTAGTGGTAGAGCCATGGCTCCAGTCCCCTTCTTTGGTCACCCTTGGTTATGGGTAAGTTATGGATACTAGGAAGCACTTTGAATCAATCCCAGTGTGTTTTCACTCTGAGGTTTCTGTGGTAGATTGTGATTGTAGTGGTCTTCTCCTGCTTGTGTGTACCCTCTTTATGACAACTACTAACAGCTTGCCTTTCTTTGTCTGAGTATTGCTATGTTTAAACAACAGTATAGGGAAAGCAATATGGTACTAATTAGGGCATTCCAGGAATGGGTAAATTCCAGTCTATACTGGGCTACTTCAGTCAGGTAAAAGCAGGTTATGTGATTACCACCATGGACTATTATTCTAACCAGTGGTCATTTTGCCCTCATGGACAATGTCTGGAGGCATTTTTGATCATCACAAGGAGGATGGGGATGCTTTTGTCATACAGTTTGTAGAGGCTAAAGATGCTGCTAAACATCTGAAAATGCAGAGAACAGCCCCCAAAGCAATTATCTGGCCTAGAATGTCAGTGGTGCCAAGGTTGAGAAACCCTCTACTAATAAGACACATTGGAAATTAATGTCATTTTTACAAAAATTTCTATATGGCAATTAGAGGAAAATGAGCATATTTTTATTCCTCCCTCCAAAGTTATTGTTATTCTTTCACAACAGTCATGCTATTGTATGTGAAATGGGGTTTACTCACATTGAAGATATTGTTATGGTTTTTTTTTTTTTTTTTTTTTTTTTTTTTTGTAACTTGCTTGGGCTGCATGTGTTTCCCGGAAGCAGAGGTATAAGATTGTGTATCTTCCTTATCCTGGGTTTAAGAACATCAAGAATATACTTAAAAGCCAGCTTTTCCCCACTACATAGCATCAAGGCAAAAGAAACACAGTTTCTTCAGGACTAATTTGACACTGACTCTTTTGCACCTTATTCAACTCTTCACAGGCATAAATAATGATTGGCAAGAGCAGGACGAACAGCTGCAAGCAGTGTTGCAGTCGTGTGTCCAATATGTGAGAGCAGTTTTACAATAACATCAGGAGTCCTTGGAAAGATGCCTTTTTCTTTCATAAAATAATAATAGCAGAGTCAGATGATACCACTGTCCAGGTAAACTCCTTGTCTCCCGTTTTCTAGAAAGCCCTGCTCTTAAAAAACGTAGAAAGAACTCCTGGTACTTCATTCTCGTCATCTTTCCAGATGAAAATCTGTAACTCCCATTCCCTATTATAATTAGCCAAATAACGTAGTGTTATTATGTAAATAGTGCCTTATGTAAATGTTGCAATTCTAAGTTGTCATGTCTGGTGGAAATATAGAATTGTTTCTTTATTATCTATATATCTTCATCTGTAATCTATATGTACAGTACTTTAAGAAAATGAAATCCAATCTTTCTTTTGTCTCAATAACTCACATTCTTTGGCTTTTCCCTGAAGGCTTTATTTCCAACCCTTTAATCATATATCAACCATATTCCTGCAATGCTTGTCATAAGTGCACATTTCTGCGCCTTATTCCTCAGGCTCCTAAATCGGAATCTCAAGAAAGTGGGGTCCTGGGAATCTGTAGTTTTTACAAGATCCCTAGGTGATTTTTATGCACTGCAGGTTTTGACAACCTGCAGCATAGTGAGTTGGCCTTCTCTCAGATTATTTTAATGAGCTTTTCCAGCTGCTTTGGAGAGTAGCTTTGCTTTCCACATTATCTGGTTGTCTTACCCAAACAGCTATCTGTTCTCCTTGGTCTTCGGTTATTCACAGTCAAAATGCAAATGGTAATCTTACCAACACATAATGAGAATGTCTGGAAAATTGAATTCATACTGCTGTTAATGAAAGAGCACGTAAATGTTTGAAATATGCGTTTTTTTTTTTTAAAAAAAAAGAAATGACTGAAGGAAAACACATCTGTCTCCATTTGGAACTGATATACTTCAATCAGTCTTTGCCTCATAAGAGTATTTGTCTTATTATAATAGCAAATATACACTAGTAATACAAATGTATGCTTTATTATGTTTTAGGAGACACATACGTGCTTTATTTTAATTCTTACCGTGGCAACTCTTAAAAGATACACATTTGTAAAGTGTTTGATTCAAGTCAATCCTCTTTTAGGCATGATGTCCTTACAGCAATTTCCATCATCATTAGGCCTAGAAATATAAAGTACAGTTGCTTGGTGTGTGTGGAAGAAATAGGATAGATTCATAAACCATCAAATTGTCCTTCAGCTCTCTGCATAAGATGAACTGAAGAGAGTGCCTCAGGATAGAGAGACAATTGGGACAATTTCACCATGTTTTTATAATGCTACACAGTCTTGATTTAGAGGGACCCGGACTTTGACATTTTCTAATTCTACATTCTAAGCATCGGTAATTCCAGTTTCAATAATGGCTCTGGAATTTGTATCTAAACTTGGTATAAGATTTCAAGATCATGTTGTATTGAGATTAAGGGCTGAACAGATGAAACGTTCTGTTAAAAAAAGGACCCAAGGACAGGAAAGATGTTTCTGCTTCTCATTAATGTTTTGCTCTTACTTGAAGTACCTTTTTGGTTGCTTTTACTTTTTCAAAGTAAATTTTCAAATTATCAAGCTATCTTTGTCTTGATAATTTGAAGATCTAATTAATTATTGTACGTTGAACATAATGTGCGCATTGTGAGCACACATAAAGGAATGTTAAGGAGAATAGTATGTTGTCTAGGTACGGATAGGTATAGAAGGAAACCATACAACGATGGCCCCCAGTATCCCTTGGGTCTAGAAGCCATCACTGCTCCTGGAACTTTGCCCCTAGCCTGGCTGAACAGGGTAATGCCCTGAGGACACCCACTGTCCAATCCCTACTGAATGATGTTGAAATTGAGGATTCAGTCATGGAATCTGCCTTCCTTGGATATCAAATGAAGTCTGAAATGGGAACTAACTTACTGAGAGCCTAACTCATGGAGAATACAGAGGCACAATCCTTCTAGGTATTAGTTCAGGGGGGATAAGGATATATGGAGAGACCCTGAAGGACCACTCGGGGCCGTCTGGTGTGGATGAGCTAAATAGTACATATTAGTCAATATTTGAATGCATTTAGCAAGGATACCAGTAAGAATGACAACAAAATATTAAAAATGCCACACTGACTGCATCCTGATGGCCACTGGCACCACACTCACCATTGCCGAGGACACTGTACACTAATCATGATGAAGGTAACTGAACTTTAAACGTGATAACTTTTTTCAAGCCTCACGGTAATCTCTGTTAGTTTTCTACTAACTTCCCCCTTTAAAACACGAAGAAATTGAGGCTTAGCTATGTTAACTCTCCTAAGATCACACAACCAGTAGGGTTGGGCCCGATTCTGACCCAGGCTGTCCAATTACAGTTTGTGCTCCTACTGCAATGCTTGATGTTTTCTTAGGGAGACCATCTGCAGAAACTTACAAGCAGATAAATGGGAGTGAGCTGGTCTAATTGTGTTTGTGGGATTAAGAAATAGTTGACTATCATTATTTAGGAACTGGCAACTGGGAGTTCAGGACCCTAAAATCCTCCCCAAAACTTCTAGAATCTTTCATTTGCAGCTAGAGAAGGTAAGTTGCATTGTCAAACACTCTCTATTCCTTCACTATTCCAGAGCTAAACACATAGGTAATGTTTACTCATTTGATTCTCAGATGGCTAGAATGACCCCAATAACTTTCTGTTATTCTATTATTAGGCATTTTGCCATGTCCTGCCTGATCTGTTGCATATTTCTGTGTTGGGTCTCTCTGGGTACTGTCTACTAGGGTAAGAAATGTGATGGGAATAAACCTGTCTTATATCAGAGATGTCCTGATCCCTATGCAGAAGAGTGCTCATCTGTGATAATGCCATGGCTGACTTCCTCAGTGGAAGCTCTAATACACTTCAGACTCAGGCTGGCATTTATCTATTTCCTCACATTCTACCTACTTGTCATTTGTTCTAGGCAGAAGCTTGACTTTCCTTGATTATGTATTTCCTGCTTAGCCACAAGGAAATTACTGCTTGTATTTCCTATTCAATCCCTGAAACTTAGATTTAGTCTTTTAAAACAATGCTTACATTTCCTGTTTGTTTATTTGCCTTCCAAATCAGCCCTGTATAATTATATATTTAGCCTTTGCCTGACAGTGAGGGCTGTGGGACATCTGCCCCAGCTAAACATGGATGTTTTTATTTTCATTTCCTAATCTACCCATCGCTTTGAGAACAAACTCTGTCTAGACTTTCTTCCCTAAGTTCTAAACTGGGTTTGGAGTATATAAAAACATTATTTATCTTTGAATTCCTGATGTTTCAAACCCTACGTGGGAGATGCTTAATAAATATTTATGAAAAAAAGAATGAGCTTAAAATGGATTAGAAGATTAGATTCTTCAGGTAAAGAACTTCATAATCAACTACCCATGGGGACTTTCATATTATCCACTGTTTTGCTATGTCTTGGAGGTCTACTATGGTACTGCATTCCATGTATTGTTTTATGATATTGATTTGCACAGGCTTGTACTGTGCAGTGGAGTCTGAGTGGTAATGTTTGGCAAATAGGAGGGATCTTTAATTTGCTTTCAATGATTCAAACATATTTCCATAACAACTGTTTTGTTTGCTTCCTTGTTTTGTTTTATTTCTAGTAATTTAGGTTTGCTTAATCACAGACTGGTCTGTTATATCTTGCATATTTGAATTTTTATACAGCTTCTCTTTTACTGTATGTTATTTGGTCATTTGGCTGTACAAATGGAAGAACCAACTTTATAATTACTTACATATATCTAAATCCCATAGATTTTACTTTTCTGACACTTTTAAACAATATTCTGGGAAAAAAAGTCAGCCAAAATAGTTTACTACATGGGTTAATAAATCTCAATCCAAATATGCAATTATAGGTATAGCCTAAGGTATTTAAAATTACTATCCTAGGGTTGAAAAATCGCTGCAGCAATTCCTTGATGGACTTATCTTTGCTTGATTAGGATCTTCTATATGACTGTATAAAGGACTTTAGTGTTCTTGCAGGTTATAGGCAGGGTTTGTCTAATGTTTATTCGTGTGCAGATCATTAATTATGAATTACAACGATGATGGGCATGTTTTGGCAGGGGCTACTGAGTGCAAGAGAGGCACCCTGGGTCATTCCCAGACATGATCTCAATTATCTTCTACTTCTTTATGCTAACCTTGTATAGGGTGAAAACTTTGGAACTTTTTACAACAGTTTCCATGCTGAATGAAGTGGAAAGAATGTTGGCCTGGGAATCTAAAAGCCTGGATTTCAGGTTCTACTCTACACTAACAAGTGATGGGACTTTTAATCTCTTTGCCTCAGGCCTTCCTTACCTGTTAAAGTAATATAAAGTTTCAACTACATGACAATGCTTTTAGCACAGACGTGCTGTGAAGTAAGTGTGTTTTATTCATATCCCTGAGTTTAGGACAATATTTTCTTCTTGAGTAATGGAAAATTGAGCTGGCCTGGGAATCTAAAAGCCTGGATTTCAGGTTCTACTCTACACTAACAAGCATGTGACTTTTAGAAAATCTCTCGGCCTCAGGCCTTCCTTACCCGTTAAAGTAATATAAACTTTCAACTAAATGACCTCTCACAATGTTTTTGGCACAGACATGCTGTGAGGTAAATGTGTTTTATTCATATCCTTGAGTTTGGAACAATATTATCTTCTTGAGCAGTGGAAAATTGAGCTAGTCTTTATGTAGCCAAAGAGAACCTGGGGCTGCCTGTTGCCTTTAATCCAATCAGGAAGCAGTTGGACACAAACTCCTGGGAGCATAAAAGATAAAGTAGCTAATAATGATGTGACAACCATAGTGAATGACCAATTACTAAGTGCCAGGTGATATGCGGTGTTCAGATATTATCTTATTTATTCTTACCACAACACTGTGAAGCAGATTTTTACATGTGAGGAAATTGAGGTCTAGAGAGCTTATTAATTTGCCAAAGATCATGAACCTGATAATTGCCTGAACCAGAATTCAAATTCAGGTTCGGCCTGAGTCTAACAGCCGACTTTGATCTCTTAAGCTCCACTGCCTCTATCTGCAAAACTCTCTTCTTCAATTAAAAAATATTTATTGCGGATGTACAATGTATCAGGCATTGCTCTGGAGTAGATGCTTGGGATAGATCAGAGAACAAATAAAAAGCCTTTCCGCATGGAGCTTCTATTTTAGCCAGGAGAGAGTACAGTATCAGTAGACATAATAAATAAATAAGTTATATGGAAGTTTAGCATGTTGTGAGTAATATGGAAAAAGAAAAGCAAAGCTAAGTGAAGGGAGTTGGGAATGTGGTGAATGCAGTGAGGTGGATTATAATTTTCAGTTGAGTGTTCAGGTGGGCATCATTGGGATGGTAAATCTTGATAAAAATCTTGAAGGAGGAAAGGGAATTAATTATATGGCTACCTGGTAGAAGACCATTTGGGGCAGAGAGAACAGCAGGGCCCTAAGTGGGGGAGAGTGCCTGGTTTTAGCAAGTCAGTTATGTATGACAAAGAAAACATCACAATGAAGAGGACATTGAGATCCAAATTTAGACCCTGACATTCCTTCTCATGGTGTGTTTATTTGTTTTAGAAGCAGGTTGACTCTTCTTTCTTCTTGTCATTTCTTTCTTCTCGTCAGTACATTCCATCCTGCTTACCCGAAAGCCTACTCAAAAAGTTTCTTGTTTCCTGCAAGAGGCTTTATTTTACTTTGATCTAATATAGTAGTTCTCAAGCTTTCTGATCCGTGGACACTTTTATGCTCTTAGCCAAGGATAGAAGTCACTGCCATAGGGAGCGGGTCAACATGTAGCCCAGACTCTGGAAAGAAAGAATTCTCTCATCCAACCCTCCCCAGTATTGTCCTTACATAGCTAGAAGTGAGGGGCTCAATCAATATTCTACGCCTTAAGACAGTGCTGCTTCATCTTTAGTGTGCCTCCAAATCACCTGGAGATCTTGTTAAAATGCAAATTCCAGTTTGGTAGGTCCGGCATGGGGCCTGGGATTCTACATGTTTTATGAACCCACAGACCACACTTTAGTTAGTGAGGATCCAGGGGTGAAATTCAGCACCCCAAAGTTGGTTTGACCCTACCCTTCTAGCTAGTGCTCTACTATCCAGCACAACCAAGCTTGCTAAATTATGCATCATCAGAAGATGAGGGACATTGAATTAAAAAAAAAAAAAGGACAATGCCACCCTCAGAGCCATCCAGTGGGCCTTATCAACCATATTCTATGATGCTCAGTGTCTTCATCTACCTCCTGCCTAAAACCTCCAGTAGCTTCCTGATTACCTGAAAACATAATTCAGACTCCTTGCCCTGGCTCACAAGACCCTCAGTAGCCTGGCCTCTGTGTATTTCTTTGACCTTCACTATAATAATTTCCCCTTACTCACCACAATGCAGCTACTGGGACATCATTTGAGTTCTAGAAGCTGCTTGAATTCTCAGTGTATTTGGCTATGGCTGTCAAATAGGCATTCTAATCACTTGCTCAGTGTATAGCAAAGATACTTTAAAAGAACTCCAAAAACAATTTTGCAAAGAATTTATTTAACAAATGCAATAAAGTTGTGAGAAAAAGGAAAGATTTTTAGATTTTTAGAAACACCTATTCAATCAAAAATTTTTTATTACAGACCTACTGAGTGCCAGGTGTCCTGTTAGACATTTGAGAAATGTAAATGAACAAAAAGATTGCTAGGATTCCAGCATGGGAGAAAGACAGTAAACAATAAACAGAATAAGTAAATTAGGTGGTACTTTAAAAATATAATAAGTACTATGAAAAAACCAATCAGGCAGAGAGAAGAAGGTTGAGGAAGAGGAACCCAGATGGGAGGGAGCAGATAACATCTGGGCAAAGACCAGGGGAGACAAGAGTGGGGAAGTTATGCATTCAGATGATGTTGGGGAAAGACACTTAGTGCGAAGGGCCTAAGGCTGTCAGCTGGACTGGAGCAAAGTAGGTGATGTGTTCATGAAGATAATAGAGTGTGTGTGTGTGTGTGTGTGCGTGCACACGCATGTGTGTGAGAGAGAAATCATGTAGGGCCAATGATTTTAGATTTATGTATATATATATTTTTTCAAAAGTTAATTATGAAGGAGGAAGGACCATAAAATATTTAAAGTTCAAATTTCTCTAGTTCCTACTTTCTTAGGGGATTAGTTTTAGGGAGAACTTTTTTTTTTTTTTTTTTTTTTTTTTTTTTTTGAGATGGAGTCTTGCCCTGTTGCCCAGGCTGGAGTGCAATGGCGCCATCTCACTGCAAACTCTGCCTCACAGGTTCAAATGATTCTCCTGCCTCAGCCTCTCAAGTAGCTGGGATTACAGGCGCCCACCACCATGCCCAGCTAATTTTTGTATTTTTAGTAGAGACAGGGTTTCATCATGTTGGTCAGGCTGGTCTCGAACTCCTGATCTCGTGATCTGCCTGCCTCAGCCTCCCAAAGTGCTGGGATTACAGGTGTGAACCACCGCACCTGGCTGAGAAGTTGTTTTAATCTATGTCATTTTACAATCTGTACAAATTTATTTTAAAGTGATTTAAGTTATATATTGGTAAAAATTAAATAGTTGAATGAAACAGGTTTCCCTAAGATGACCCAGTAACAGAAAAATTTGTTTCCTGCTTGGAGTGCAAACAGAAAGGACTTAGTTTATGTCTCCTTTAACCATGCCCCCATGCCCTTGATAAAAGAGCTGCTTCTACCTCAGCTAAATGGGAAGTCATTTTGATTGAGTCTGGAAGGGGAATCGTTGGTGGTGGGACTGTCTTTTGAGTGGGGAACAACTGCCCAGGTCTGATGAGGCTCCCTGGGCCATCTGGAGAGTTGAAGTGTGTAGCATTATGTTGAATGGGACGTAAAATTCTCCAGAGGAAACCAGAGCAGCAGCTTCAGCATCACTGGACACTTGTTGGAAATGCCAATTCCCAGGTCTGGAGGTGATGAGTGTTGGCAGTACAGAGACGAATGAATGAGAGGCCTCTGTCCCTTCCCCTAGAAAAAGAGGTTCTTGACCCTGGCAGCACCTTATAATCCACAGGGAACTTAAAACAAAACAAAATGAACAACCGATGCCACGGCTTCTGTACCAGAGATTCCAATTTAATTAATCTGGGGATAAACCAAGAACATCAGTATTTTTAACTCTCCTAAAGTGTTTCTAATGAGCAGAATCAGTGTAATAGAACAGATTTCTTAACTTCCACACTATTGACACTTTGGACTGGAGAGTCTTTTGTTGTAGCAAGCAGTCCTGTGCATTATAGGATGTTTAGCAGCATCTTGGCCTTTACTTACAGAACCCCTGACCCCATCTGTAAAAATCAAAAATGTCTTCGAATATTGCCAAATGTCTGCTAGGGGGCAAAATTGCCTCACTTGAAAACCATTGCTCTATAGCAATAATTCTCAAAGATTAGTGCAACATTGCCCAGTAGAAACATAATGCTAACCATTGTAAGCATATGTAATTAAAAAATTTTTAGTAGCCACATTAAAATAAGCAAAATGAAACAGGTGAAACTAATCTTAATAATATAATTTAATTCCTATATCCAAGATAGTATTTCAACATGCACTTAATATAAAAAATATTAATAAGGGATTTTTATATTCTTTTTTCAAGTCCTTGAAATCTAGCATATAATTTATCCTAACAGCATATTTCAATTCAAACTAGCCAGATTTTGAGTGCTCAATTGCCACATGTGGCTCATGACTAGTATTGGATGAATGGGGTTTAGCAGGCATCATAATCACCTTGAAAGTTTGTTAAAATATAGATTGTTGGCATCCTTGCCGCCCTGTCCCCCTCTCCAGCTTTTGATTCGGTAGGTCTGGGGTGAGGCTTGAGAATTTGCATTTCTAAGAAGTTTCCCAGTAACACTGTAGCTGCTGGTCTGGTGACCACACTTAGAGAACTACAACCGCAGATGTAGAGAAACCCTAGAGGCTTGTTATTAAAAAATGTGGTTTGTGGAGCAGCAACAGCAGCAGCAGCTGGGAGCCTGTAAAAAATGCATAGTCCCAGACTCTCCCCAAGACATATCAAATCTGCATTTAGTACTGGAATCTATGTTTTTTTTTTTTTGTTTTTCTTTTTTTAAAACAGGATCCCCAAGTGATCACATTAAAATTAGAACATAAGACCACCTTGAGTAAAACTTTCCCTGTTAGTGTCTATCATAGTGTTTTCTTCTTAGGACTTTTCTCAGTTCTTCTCTATTTTTCCCATGAGAATCAAGAATGTAGAATCTTGGTTGCTTTTTAAATTTTTCTGCTAACCATTCTCTATCAAGGGTCTAGTACAGTGCATTCACATAAAAGGCACTTACATAACTATGGAATTAGTGATACTATAAAAGAAGAGAAGGCTGGGACAATGGTTAGATACCTTCTTTGGCTTTAAAGATTTGAATAAAAATGTGTTTCTAGATGAGTTGAATACTGGAGTTCAGGAGCTGATTTTGCGGCTCCTGCAGGCTGGAAGTTTGAATGGTCCTTTCCTTGAGCTTCACCTGTACCCAGGGGGTATGGGTGACTCACTTGGCAAAAATTGCCTTGTGTGGTGCTTGTTCTCAGCCTACTTGTCAGATTCCTCTTCCTGGCAAGGTAGGGCCCCATTCTTTTTCCTTTTGAGGAGTGGAAATAGTCTGGTGTTTGTGGATCACCAGGATCCAGGAAGTGCTCCTGGGATGGCCCTACTTGAGAACTGTGAGTGATGTTTAAAGTGTTGGTGACCACACAGGTTTCTTCACACTTCTGCAGCCAGCTGGCATTCCAAACTCATCATGCTCAAATTGACTCAGTCCTAAATAACCAAACACTGTGAGAGGGTGGAAATTTGGTTTCCAAAGGGAGTTACTGAAGTTACAAATCCTGGCTAAAGTATATATTTTTCACATATAAAAATAGTCTCTGGGCTGTTGGATCAGTTTTATTTTTTTTCTTATCCTTTTAATCATAGAAAATAGTCTCCCCATACTTCTTTTGGGAAACATAGTACGTTTTTTTTTTCTCCTCCGTTGATATTTAGTGCTAAGAGTGAATTTACCAAAGGGTTTGTGAATTCTGTCTGTATATCTTAATGTGCACCCACAACTTCTTTGTAGACAGATGGAAAGATGAAGTAATTCAGAGGTTCAAAAGAAAAAAAAAGCAGAAATGAGCAACATTTCATAATCTTTGCAACTGGCTTCATTGACCTTTTTCTTACTTATCTTCCTTCCCTTCACGGCAAGCTTTTGAAAAAAATGGGGACAATGTAATAGTGAAGTGACTATTCTATGTTTTACAGGAAGATTTAAGTGAGAAACAATGGCATTGACCAAATTAATGAGCTAGATTGTAGTAGGGCAAAGTTTGCCTGGGGTGTATGCAGGGGGAGGGCAGGAGAGACTCAGCTGAATGAAGCGACAGCCCTCTTTGTTAACTTCAGACCTGGAGGTGTGCTACAGTGTTTTGTCATTGAAGGGTGTATCATCTTAAGGGCATGTAATTTGCTATTTGTTCTCAATTTCAAGCTATTTCCCTCTTAAATCTGAAAAAGTACCAATCTGAGGAGATTATGCCAGGTATATACTGAGTGAATGCTTCACAGGTGAGGCTCATCCAACATTATGGTGAACATTACTATTCAGTCTCTATAAAATTATATCAGAAAGTGAGAAGTATAGATGAGATTTGCTCCAATTCACTCAATGAATCTGGCAGGTTGGAAATAGGCTATTACACTAGACTTCCTGATGGTTTAGTGGGAATTCCTTTGCTTATGAAGCATCCATTATTGCCTGAGGCATTGCTAGTGATTAGAAGGGAAATATTTCTGCTCCAATGCCTTTTGCTTCAGCAACTATAGTTTAGCCACTCAAGGGGGAATCACCTTTGCTCTGGTTTCTTGTCTTAGTGTGAAAAGTCCCTGAGCGGCAGCCTACCTCTCCCTTCTCCTCATATTTAATCAGTGAACACTGATGGGGTAGCTTCAAGATTAGGTACTGTACTAAAGCAAAGGCTGGTGGTTATGTTGGCAAAATAGAAAATGAAAATAAAGGAAACCCTATACAGTAAGTCCTCACTTAATGTTGTTGATAGGTTCTTGGAAACTGTGACTTGAAACAAAACAACATAGAATGAAACCAATGTTTTATTCTTATCAAGGATGTTGAAAGAAACGATATTATTCAAAGACCTGTTGTATGTTATTTCACTTTAAGTCACAGTTTCCAAGAACCTATCGACAGCATTAAGTGGACTTACTGTATATCATAAAGTGGAAAGTTTGGCACAGTAGTTACAAAGGGCAAGAGACGAGAAATATGAGGCTAAATTAAACAAGGGCTAAAATTTTAGATGTTATTTAGCAGAAAAGTTATGGTAAAGGAAATATTATTTGGGATTGTGCTTCTTCTATACATTACCTCATTCATCTCTATGGTAACCCTAAAGACACATTGCACAGGCATTCTTCCCAATGAATGCATGAGGAATCTGAGGCATGAGACATTTAGTTACATAACTGACTCTCCAGCTCATTTAAGGCTGGAGATAACGTGAGAGCCAGAACTTTGATTTTGAATTTTCTTTGAAAGATTTTCTGCGACCTCTTCTAGCTGTGTGATTGTTATGTGTAGTTTTAAGCATTTATGAGCATCTTACCACCATTCCCAAGAAAATGATCTATGAAGAAAATTGTCTTAATCAGCTCAGGCTGCTACAACAAAATACCATAGACTATAACAAAATACTATGCAATTTGAAGGCTGGGAAGTCTAAGATCAGAGCACTGGTAGATCTGGTATCTGGTGAGCGCACTCTTCCTAGTTTTCAGACAGCTGTTTTTTTCTTATATCTTAACATGGCAGAGAGAGATGATCTCTTGTTTGCCTCTTATTATAGAGGCACTAATCTCATTCATGGTGGAGGATGAATGAGATTAGGGGATGGTTCCACCATCATGACCTAGTAACTTCCCCAAACTCCGACCTCCCAATACCATCACATTGGGGATATAGGCTT
This sequence comes from Pan troglodytes, assembly GCF_028858775.2. Lineage (NCBI taxonomy): Eukaryota > Metazoa > Chordata > Mammalia > Primates > Hominidae > Pan > Pan troglodytes. Next base: position 72,425,756 of record NC_072402.2, read on the forward strand.
TAATATGAATTTTGGGAGGACACAAATATTCAGTCCATAGCAGTTGTGATGTACAATATCTCTTCATATCATTTTAAAAAAGGAACAACGGATAGGCTTTTAAATTTGTGTCTTAGCTGTCTTTCATCTAAAATTACCAGTTCTCAAGTACTCTGCAATTTAACTGCTTTCAGAATTTCACTGCCTATCTATTGATGGCATTTTAACTTTCTGGAGCCCGGCAGCCACAGTCACTTAATTAAAAACATATTTGTTTTATTAATAAAGTAGTTACCATTATTTATTATTCAATTTTCAAAATATGGTTGATAATGAACACTCATGGTTTCTTGTTGAAGCAGGTAAATTAGGAAGAAGATCAAGTCTCTCTGAGTTGAATTTACCTTATAATCAGCCTGAAAGCAAAATAAACAATATAGTGTTCTAGTGTTTGAAGGACATGCCATCATTTGCTAAGAAAACATTTAGGTTTTTGAAGATTTTGTAAAACAGTTTGATCTCTATAGTGCATATTTTGTTACACACTTTTTTTTTTTTTTTTTTTTGCTGTGGTCACTAGTAGTGAGGGAGATGTTTATTGGGCTAAACCTAAGGAACTTCAATCACATTGGAAAAATGAGAAGAACAAATAGCAACAAATCCTCCACACATACTGATTGGCTTGGACACAGTCTCTTCAGTTCACCTGTGACAGTGTCACCATGGATCATCCTGCAGGCATCTGTTTATCCTCCTTCTGTCAACCTTCAAGTAAAGGCTGTATCTGGAATGTCCTACATTTCCCCATTTATGATCTTTCAGCCCAGATTTACCTTAAATCACTGAGATTTTCAGCCTATATAACCTTTAGGGATAATAAGATCTGGAAGTTTGTCACCCTGTAACCAAAGTAGCACTTTATAATTGAATCAATAGACTTGATTGCATTCTCTAAGAGATTCAGTCTGAAATTTTATCTAGTTAGAGTCATAGGTCTGTTTCTCTGAAGGAGGTAAAAGAGGCTTCATCCAGCCAGTTGTGACTCTCAGGTAAGAAATTTACGTAAGTAATCCACGTGTACTCTCTACCTGTGAGTCTTTAGGTGGCAGTTATAATTTGGTACATAGATGACCTTGTAAGTTTGTTTTAGTCATAGATACTTTACATAAACATAAGTGTAACAGAGGATATTTATTCACCATAAAGTAATGTTCTTCTGGTGGCCACACCTTTAAGGAACATAATATAGCACAGCTTTAGAATGAAATAGTTACCAGATGACATCTTTAAGTGACTCATTGTTTTTTGAAGATCTTGGGGATAAAAGTTCAAATGATATAACTTCCAGGCAAGGGCAATTTCTTGATTATAAAATGATTAAGAAAAAAGTTATTATATTGAAAGTATCAAATTTTATCTTCTCACATATTTTTGTCGGTTGTATTATGCATACTGTCAATGTAGTCTCTAATGTTTTATACAAACTCTCAGGAGGAAAGGAGCTAAGTGAGTGGGAAGGATTTGCAATGAGTCATTTGTAGTAATGGTAATGGTATAGACGTACTATCTGGCATAATTAAACTGGTGATGGGAGGTAGAGTTCTCTTGTGTGCACTAAATTCCATTGTTCAATGCAGAATTTCTTAACTTCTCACTATTTCATTCACTCTTTGATTGCGCCTGTTTTTGGTCAAAACCCGAGGAGTTGTTGGTGGAGTTAGATCGGTTAACAACATCATATCTGTAAAATGCAGGTGACACAATTACAAGGATCATTTAGGGGTGCTTATTACATATATTGTACATACATATATAGATCCCCCAGACTACTAAACCAAAATTTCCAATGATAGGACCCAAGAGTATGTATTTTTTAATGGGAACCTTAGAGTATTCTTATAATCACAAATTCAGAAACTTTTATCTTAACTAGATACTGTAGGAAAAGCATCTACGTTCTTTTAATTACAGCTAGTACTTTCATTACATTTCAAGTTTTCAAAGCACATCTCATCTCAATTTGTCGTGTAAAGTAGGCAGGGTGAGCATTTTTACCTTGATTTTACAGATATGATATTGTTAACTGACCAAACTTAGCCAACAACTCTTCAGGTTTTAGTTGAAAACAGGAGCAATCAAAGAGTGACTCGTTGAGGATTAGCCACTCCCCGTAACTGCAAGGCCAGGTTGTAATGACAGCATATTTCAGATAATGGTCTAATATACATATGGACATTTATTAGAGGAGCAGGCACCAAATGAGTCTGTAAGTCTGACGAAGTTCAAGTGAACTATCATTGGAGGTTCTTTAACAACACAGAAGAAATATTCACCCGAAGCACACATGGCGACATTCAGAGGTTGGCTCTTGTGCCGTCCTAAACTATTGGCTGGACACCAACTCATTAGTGACTAAAGTCAGTGCTTTCCCTAAGGTCTCAGTGGTTTCTTATGAAGACAAAGGTGGAGACTGTTTCTAAAATATTTAGTTATTCCAAATGTCTCAAACACTGTTAATTTCACCAGAGAGGGAGCCCAATTCTAACATTCTTCATGCTAATTTTCAAGTCACTAGAATTTGTTACAAGACTGGTCCATGGATCAGCACCATTGACATAACCTGGGGGCTTGTTAGAAATGCAGGTTCTCAGCCCTGCTCAAGACCAGCGTCTTCATTTTAACAAGATTTTTTGTGATTCAGAAGCATGATAAAGTTTGAGGAACACTGTTCTGTAAGTCAGATGCCCCTTGTTTATGCCTTCTAATATACCATAAAGCTGTGATCTGCCTCTATTGGAGCATTTACCATGTTGAATTACAGAATTCATACATTTTGCCAGTTCTACTAGGTCAATTATTATGTCTTACTCATTTCTGCATTTCTATCACATGGCATATATTAGATGCTCAATTCATGTTGAATGAATGAATAAGAAAACTTTCACATGATAAAATTAGTTTTTCAGATCCAATTGTAGTTTTCTCAGATTTATAACTGGCTATGCATCCTCACACACTTGAAGTCAAAATGTGATTAGAAGACAGGGTAGTGGCCAGCTTTCCAGGGCTACCAGTGAGAAAGAAGTAGGTATTGGACCTAGGAACCAGGAAGTAATGGCATGATAGGAAACTCATGAGGGACGGCTTTAGTCCACGGGTAAGTGGATATTGGGAGAAGGTAGAGTTACTTAAGGGGACTGCTATGGAGGGTTTGTGTCCCTCCAAGATTCATGTTAGACCTTAAATCTCAAGGTAATGGTATTAAGAGGTAGAATCTTTGGGATGTGATTAGGCCATGAGCACTCCACCCTCATGAATGAGATTACTATCCTTATAAAAGAGGCTTCAAAGAGCAGTCTGCCCTTCCATCCCATCTGCCAGGTGAGAACACAGCAACTGTACCTTTGGTTTTCTCTACCATTTGAGAACACCATGAGAAAATGCCATTTACGGAAAAGGCCCTCACCAGACACAAAATCTGCTGGTGCTGTGATCTTGGACTTCCCACCCTCCAGAACTGTGAGAAATAAATTTCTACTGTTCATAAATTACTCAGTCTGTGGTATTTTGTTATAGCAGCAAGAATGGACTAAAACAAGAATCATATACGCCAGTGATTCTGAATATGTTTTCTGCCTCAAGCCACCCAGGAGATTAGGCAGATTTCCAGCAGTAAGAAGAACTAACTATAACAGAGTTTTTCACTGGAAGTTCTCCCTCAACCATATATAATTCTGCTACAATTCACACCCATATTTTCTGCTAGACTCACTGAGATATGCTGTTGGCTTAATGTCTGGTGTTTTGAATGGGGCAGGAGGGCACTGAGAAGTAACAGTTACCAAGAGCAAATACTGTGTTTGGAATCAAGTGTTTGTTATGGATGGTTGGATTTAGGTGTCTAACCTGGCAGATTAGGCCTAGGTGTCTAGGAATTCAACATCAGGAAACAGCAGGTTATAAGAGGACTCATCAGATGAGGTTTAGCCCAAATCCAGGGACCCCAGGCATGTAACACCTGAGCTGTACCCATTTTATATTTTCTCTCTCTACTAAGTCTCCTTTGGGGTAAACAGTGTTAACTAAAGGCCTAATAATGGCTACAGGTGGAGAGAGAATTTGGGGCCACCATGGAAGTGTGGAACAGTATTGGCACCTACCCAGAATCCAGTGGTTAGAGAAAAAATAATGTCCACCCTGTAATTAAGAAGAAAATATTTCTCCTCCTTTACTTTGGATGGTCCTTAGGGGTAATCACAAACCTGGGCTAGGGGGAGCTGAGGGATAACATTTAAAGAGTGGGGAAGGGGTTATGAAGCTTATTGAGGCTTTTGGCCTAAGGCCGGATATTTAAAATAGCATGCCTAGGGAAGGCAGGGAGGCACTATTCAAAAACGAAACTGAATGGAGGAGGCAGTGGTAAAACGAAGGGCAGATTCCCTGTGTGAAGGGTTAGCTCCTACTGATAATGCCTGGTGGGAATCTGTGCTTATTTCTCAAACATAGAAAATAAAAATCTATATTTTAAAATAAAACATCTCTACTTTTAAACCTTGGCAAATAATTTCAAAGGTATATGAAAGGTATTAATGCTGTGAAGGCTAGAGTCAGTCTGATGGTTGCCAGTTGGTAACATCTGGCCTTAGGAAACTTTTTGGATGTAGGAACTTCCGGACTTCTGTCTTGTGAGTGCTTTGGGGTCTCTCTTTGTGTTCCTTAGAGAACCACAAAGTGTTGACTAGAAACCAAAGAAAAGGAAATGAGAAGTTGGTTAGTTAGTGCCTGTTGTAGTTGAAATGAAGTCAGTCATCTCACTCTAACCACCGTCTATTAGGTTGGTACAAATGTAATTGTGGTTTTTGCCATTACCTTTAATGCACTCACTTTTGCACCAACATAATAACTCACCAAAAGAAAAAGCAACCAAACATAAGTGAAACCAAATGAAAGCCAAAATCAACAGCCAAAAACCTCAGCTTCTTTCTCAGTGCCTCCATAGATGGCACCAATTATCTCCTTCATTACCTTACTGGGAAATCTGGTAGTCTTTTTTTTTTTTTTTTTTTGACTTTTTGTTTTTTTTCCTCACTCAGGCTTCTCATCCTGTCATTATTCAGGTCCAATAGATTTCACCCTTGAAACATCCACAATTCATCCTCTTCCTTCTTCCTCCCTATTGCCATTGTCCTATATTCGATTCTACCATACTTTGCCTAGAATACTCCAAAGGTCTTCTTATTACTATGTCTAACATATTTCAGGAGGAAATGAGATAAACAGGTTCAATAAATTTTCTTCCAGGACACTATGTTTGTGGCCAGGGTCTGTGGTTGAATCCACAGGTAGGACTAAGCAGGTTCTTCTCACCTGGAATGGGCGAGACACAAGACCAGAATGTTTTTAGCAATGGATGGGTCTGGTAGAGTAACTCCTGACTTCAGAATTAGAACAGAATAACACACAGGTCAATTCTGTCTGGGAAGTCCCTTGTTCGCTTGTAATTACCATGGCTTAACACTGGCTATATATTCATATATTTATGAAAATAAGTCATAAAATAGATGAGTTTATGCAAAATATACAATAATGAGATGAACTAGGTCAAGTGATGATTGTTTTATACCATCTGTTTTACCAATCCCAATGGCCTGTTAGAAACTTAAATGTTATTGGTTAGGTGGCTTTGAGGTCTGTAGATCAAATAATTTTAGGGAAAACATGAAACACAAAACATGGGGAAAGAGACTGTCCCTCAACATTAGTCTATCCTTTGGCCTAAGGGTTAACCTGGTGAGCATCCCATGGAGGCCTGCATTCTTCAGGTCTGATTTAGACCCATCCAAGCAGGATGACAGTCACTGAGGTAAATTTTCCTAACGCTAATTTGAAGGGCAATGAATGATTACCAAACCATTAACCTGCACCTATCAATGAATGTTACAGAAAAAGAGGGCTCAGATTGGGAGATGTCTACTAACTTGGTTATAGCTTCAAGGACCTATAGTTAGACTGTCTGGGTGACAGCAACATTTTATACCAGTTACTTACTAGCTATGAAATCTCAGATAAGCTGCTTATCCATAATAAACATTAATTCCCTTATTTGTACAATGGGGAAAATATAATCGTATACTCCATATTTTGTGGTGAGGATTAAATAAGAAAGTACCTAAATCTCTTAGCAAAATAGCTATCATGTAATAAGCAACTGATGAATTATGATATCATTATACTTATTCCTCAATAAAAGTTTATTCTAACCTCTACCTATATCAATATAAACCATTTTAAGCATGCTCCCTCAAACCAAAATTCAGATATCTGGGGGAATTTCAAAAGGACAAAACACTCTTAATAACTATTGAATATATAATATATTCTCATGCTTTAAAATTAAAAAAGCAGGCTGGGTGCAGTGGCTCAGACCTGTAATCCCAGCACTTTGAGAGGCCAAAGCAGGTGGATCAGTTTGAGCTTATGAGTTCAAGATCAGCATGGGCAACATGGTGAAACACCATCTCTGCTAAAATAAATAAATAAATAATAAAATTCAAAAAGCAAAAAAAGGAAGTAAAACCTGAAAGTCTTTGTATCGCTCACTTTTCTCAGCTACAAAGTTTGCCTCTCACAGGTAACTAAAGTTACCAGTTCCTCAAATATCTTAGAGAAAATTAGTGCACCCACCAGCAACAAGCAAAAAGACATTTTCCCCAAATTGCACTTAAAAGTGTTTTTAAATCTGAATCTCTCCCAGCTATACTGCTAAGAAGAATTATTATTTTTCACCAGGACCTGAGGTTCTGCCACTTTGATACATATATGTCTGTTGTTAGTTTCCTAAGACCGTAGCTAAAATTTGCCCTCCATCTAGTCTTAGAACTGTGAGACATATTTTATGGCTCTAGTATTTGTGCCAAACATTACCTTGTTGCATATTAAATTTATATGGCAGTTCAATATGGTTAAACCCAGATGATAAAGAACTTGCTGTACTTAATGGAATTTATTGGGTATGTGTGTGTCCTGATACAAATATATTTTCCTTATAAAGTCTATTCTGCCCTTTGCAAGGCATAAAAAGTCTGAAATTAGCTCTGGCTTTTTCTATGAGTTTCAAAATATGATCTTTAAAATAAGACAGCAAAATACTGTGGTGGAACTGCAGTTTTCGGAGGAGTCTTTAGAAACATCTTCCTCTTTTCTCTATCCACTCCCTCTAGACTAAATATATGTTTCCATACTATGAAGAGGGTATTGACTATTGAAAAGTTGACAGTAAACTCTAGGGCAAATGTGAGAGTTGGAAAGCCTAATTGTTCCTTTTAATATCATTCACAGGGCCATGATCACCATGTAGGCAGGGTTAATGTGCAGAGTTTGCAACAGGAATATGAAATCTGGAAACTGTAGTGAATTCTGTATGTCCCCATCTAGGTCCTCATTACTAGCTATTACATTTCCCTACTTTCACTCTAGGTATGGTGAGTACTTCATAAAAGCTTGCAGCTACCCTCTTCTCTCGGGAAGTGCCTCAACCAGAGGCCACATCATGGGAGGTTATAGCCCCTGCCCCTAGGAGCAGTTTTCAGCCAACAAGTGACTGACACAGGTTTTCTTAAAGCCAACCCCCACACCTCAAGGTGGAATAACTCTGTGAACAACTCAGGCTCCAGTGGTCCCTATGGGATCAATCTGAAGCTGAGACCACATCATTGTTTATATGTGAGGGGGAAACAATGGGAGAGTAGGAGGGCAGTTATTAAGGACATCATTTAGAATAGGATGGGGCCACAATAATTAAGACAAAGCTCTTCTGAGCAAGAGTGAAAGGGATGCTCCCTGGCCATTCTGCTTCTACCTCAACCTTTTAAATTAAAATGTGATGAACCAACTTTCAGGTTGATTCTACTGGGGCCCACCTAGTCAACAATGTTCTGGCACTGCCCATAGAATTGCTAAAGGTGCTCCTGTCATCATTAGAATCTTGATATTTCCTGTTCATAAATAACTCACGGTCAAGGATAGAGCTAAAATGCTATGCTTTCTCTTTTTCCCTTTACTTTTATCTAAAATTGAACAAGAGAAATTGAAAGAAGGGGCTGCCAGTAATAATAGGAAGATAGGAACTCCTGTTTTCTTCCTAATTTCTTTCCCTTTAAAGTCCTCACTTCCTTTTCACAAGTGGATTAGATTGCCAAGATTTAGTCCCGTGCTATTTATGTGCATTTTTTAAAGCAATAACTTCTACAACAGAGGAAAGGAAGTGAAGGTAAACAGGCTTTAAGTGACTTGGTCAAATTCACATAACTTGGCACAGCTTTAGGAACAGACTGTTTCGTGACTCCCAAATGTGCAGTCACCTCTAGACCCTAAAAGAGAGTGAGTGATTATTTTTAGCATTTAATAAAACCTTGGAAAACAAAACAAAGAAGACATTCAATGTTATACCGCAGAGTGATCTATTGACTCACGCCTGTAATCCCAGCACTTTGGGAGGCCGCGGCAGGCGGATCACAAGGTCAGGAGATTGAGACCATCCTGGCCAACATGGTGAAATCCCATTTCTACTAAAAATACAAAAATTAGCAGGGTGTGATGTCGCATGCATGTAATCCCAGCTATTCGGGAGGCTGAGGTAGGAGAATCACTTGAACCAGGGAGTCTGAACGTTGCGGTGAGCGGAGATCAAGCCACTGCTCTCCAGCCTGGAGACAGAGCGAGACTCCATCTCGGGAAAAAAAAAAAAAAAGAAGATAAGTCATCTGATCATATGTTTTAAAAGCTCAGAGCTGCACCAAGTTGCCTTCCTCAGCTTGATAACCTTGAAGATGAACAAGCTAAGAGAGGCTAAGTGACTTGACTATAATTCCATAGCTCTATAGGGAAGAAGCTGAGTCTGGAGTGTGGATCTCTCGTTAATGCAACTTGCAGCCTGGAACACGGCAAACTATTCCTGGAAACCTCCCCACTTCAAACGCCTAGAAGTATTGGATAAAATACAACAAACAGTCTTGTAAATGCATGGCTGAGCTTGCAAGAAGATAGGATCTGGAGGAATTATGAAAAACACACCACTAGAAGACAAAGAATTTAACAACATTGTGCCTTCTCCAATCTATTCTGAAAGGGAAGTTCAGGAACATGGAGAAAACTAAAAGATCTAACATACATATATCAGGAAACTATAAGAGGGAATTGCAGGAATTGTAATATTTGAAGAGAAAGGCAGGGGGTAAATGGGAAAAAGCTAAAAGAATTAAAATACAGAATAAAATTGTAGAAATAATTTCAATCACATCAGTGATTGTAATAAATGCAAATGTTCTAATTTTGACAGTTAACAATGATTGGCAGGCTGGATTTTAGGATGCAAAATATATGATGGAAAAATGTTAAATAAAAAAAGCTGGTGTCAGTTATAAATCAATAGTATTTTCAGACAAAATAAACTTTAAGGCAAAGTGTGTTTAGTGATTAAAGGGATTACTTCATAATACTGAAATATGTATTTCAACAGAAAGATCTAACATTTCTAAATTCTAGACATCTAATAGCATAGCATTAAAATATATAAAGTAAAAGTTGGCAAAATTGAAAGGAAAAGTTGACAGGATTTTCATAAATGTCTCTCAGATCTGAGAAACGATGTACAAAAATTAGAGAGCATATGAAGATTAGAACATTAAATTTTTATGAGTTCAATAAGATTTTGGTATAAAAACAGACAAAATATGGGTCAGGAAAATTTATAAATCAATCTCACTCATGAACATAGATTTTTAAATCCTGAAAAAATAATAAATTAAATGCAGGAGTGTTTATTCTATGTACATATGCATATATGTTCATATACATACATATTATATCGAAATATGAAATTAATAGATGAATGCATAAACAAATGTATCTTGACCAAGTCGGATTTATCCCATTTTTCCAAATTATTTGTGTAGATTTCTAAGTTGAAATACTAAAATGATTTATGTTAATTAGCACAATAGTAGATTAAAGGAAAAAATCTTATGATTGCCTCAATAGATTCAGGAGAAGAAGTATTAGCATTCAATCATCACTCATGACAATAGACAAAACTCATAGCAGACCAAGAATAGCAAGAAACTTCCTTATTCTATTAAAGGCAATCCACTAAAAACCTATTATAAACATTGTTCTTCTTGGTGACGTATTAAAAATCTTCCCTTGAAAATTAGGAATAAAGTAATAATGTTTGCTATCAGTGTATGAGTTCATCTGTAGGTACATCTATATAGATTCATATGGTAGTAGGTATTATAGGGATAGTTGTGCATCAGAAACAAAGAAGATACATAAGAACTGAAAAGAAACAAAACAATAATTTGCATACCACATGATTCTCCACATAGAAAACTAGAGAGGTTTTTTTTTTTTTTTTTTTTTTTTTAAATATCATTGTTGGATTAATATAAGAATATCAGGACTGAGTGTGGTCGCTCACAACTGTAATCCCAGCACTTTGGGAGGCTAAGGCAGAGGATCGCTTGAGCTTAGGAGTTTGAGACCACCCTGGGCAGCATAGTGAGACTTCATTTTTACAAATAATAATAATAATAATAATAATAATTAACCAGGCATGGTGGTGTGTACCTGTAGTCCCAGTGACTGGGGAGGCTGAGGCAGGAGGATCACTTCAGCCCAGGACTTTGAGGCTACAGCGAGCTACGATTGTGCCACTGCATTCCAGGCTGGGTGACAGAGCAAGACGGTGTTTGAAATAAAGAAAAAGAAAAGAAAAAAGATAATGTGCATACCTATACGCCAATGATGTGTAGGTATAAAATAGTTGGAGCTGATCATTAGTCACTCTCTGGAGTTGGGGAGAGGCATCCCTTGCTACAGACCAAGGAAACGCTTTTTATCTCCTGAACAGAAAAACCAGGCTCATCTAATAAGGAATTGAGACAGACACTGCATTGGGCAGGCAAGAGGCAGTGCTTGCCATACTTTTCCAAAATAATCTATGTGAATGGTCAGGTTTTATAAGTATTCTCTATGTGCTTGGAAAAAAAAAGCTTAATGTCTAATTGTTGGATGCAAGTTTTCAAAAGAATGAACCATATTAACCATTAGATCAAATTTCTAAATTGTAGTGTCTATATTAATTTTTTGAGTGCCATTCTCTCTAATTTCTAAGAGTTAGAGTTTCTAATGTTAAAATGTACTAATAGGTTTGTGGGTTTGTCAGTTAAAACTGTTTGTGTTTATTATGAAATATGCTTACTGATATGCTTGGATATATTCCTACTATCACGTTTTCTTCTTATGATCACATTTTTATTGCTTTATACCTTCCTCCTTTCTTGTTTCATGTTGAATAAAGTTTTCTTTTCTCATCCTCTACACTTTGGGAAATTGCACAGTCTACTACGTCAATGATTCTCTGAAATTTTTGGCATATGCACTTAATCAAAGTTTCAAGTTAATAAGTATATTTACCCTCCTCCCAAATGATACAAAAATGTTAGAGTAATTATTTCTATTTTTTCTCCTACAATCCATATAATATTTTTCTAGTACTTTACTTCCAACTTGTTTTTTTAAATCTTTTACATTAATTGTTTGTACCATTAGTTTTAATTTAGACTTACCTAATCTGTATTACTTTATTTTCCCACTGCTATTTTTTGGTAGCTTACCTTATTAGAGGTTTAATTTATTTTTAAACAGAAGTATATCTTCCTCTGATTCTTTTATTAAAAGTCTCAAAGAATAAGCTCAATCTTTCCTTATATCAACATGTTTTGTTTCTCAACTTTTAAATGATTGTTCATCTGGGAGTAGAGTTCTAGATTGACAGTTATTTTCTCTTAGCACACTTTAGTAGATATCTCCTTTGTCTCTTTTTTTGAAAATTTTAACTTTTACTTTAGATACAGGAGTACATGCGCAGATTTGTTATTAATACATGGGAATATTGTGTCATGCTGAGGTTCGCCGTATGGATCCTGTCACCCTGGTAGTGAGCATAGTTCCACATAGGTAGTTTTTTAACCCACCCTACCTTCATCCTCTGGTAGTCTGCAGTGTCTACTGTTCTAATATTTATGTCCATGTGTGCTCAATGCTTAGCTCCAACTTATAAGTGAGAACATGCGGTATTTGGTTTTCTTTTCCTGTGTTAATTTGCTTAGGATTATGGCTTCCAATTCCATCCATATTGCTAAAGATGACATGATTTCATTCTTTTCATGACTGTGTAGTATTCTATGTACCACATTTTCTTTATCCAGTCTACTATTGATGGGTACCAGGGCTAATTCCATGTCTGTGCTATTGTGAATAGCATTTACATTCTCACCAGCAGTGTATAAGCATTCCCCTTTTCTCCATAGCCTTACCAACATCTGTTGTTTTTGACTTTTTAATAACGGCCATTCTGACTGGTGTGAGATGTTATCTCATTGAGACTTTTATTTGCATTTCTCTGATAATTAGTGATGCTGGGCATTTCTTTGTTTGTTGGTCACTTGTATGCCTTCTTTTGAGAAGTGTCTGTTCATGTACTTTGCCCATTTTTTAATGGTATTGTTTGGTTTTTGCCCACTGATTTGTTTAAGTTCTCTGTAGATTCTGGATATGAGGATTCTGTTGGATGCATAGTTTGTGAAAATCTTCTTCCATTCTGTAGGTTGTCTGTTTACTCTGTCGATAGTTTCTTTCGCTGTATAGAAGATCTTTAGTTAAATTAAGTCCCACTTGTCTATTTTTGTTTTTGTTGCAATTGCTTTTGGGGACTCAGCCAAAAATTCCTTGCCAAGGCCAATGTTGAGAAGAGTATTTCCTAGGTTTTCTTCTATTATTTTTATAGTTTGAGGTCCTACATGTAAAGCTTTAATCCATTTTGAGTTAATTTTTGTATATGGTGAAAGGAAATTGTCCAGCTTCAGTCGTCTGCATATGGTTAGCCAGTTGTCCCAGCAACATTTATTGAAAAAGGAGTCCTTTCCCCATAGCTTGTTTTTGTTGGCCTTGTTGAAGATTAGATGGTTGTAGGTGTGTGACTTTATTTCTGAGTTTTGTATTCTCTTCCATCAGTCTATTTGTCTGTTTTTGTACCAGTACTAACCTGTTTTGTTTACTGTGGCTTTAAACCATAGTTTGAAGTCAGGTAGTATGATGTCTTTGTTCTCTTTGTTTAGGATTGCTTTGGCTATTCAGGGTCTTTTTTGGTTGCATATGAATTTTAGATTTTTTTTTTCTAATTCTGTGATGAATGACATTGGTAGTTTGATAGGAATAGCATTGAGTCTGTAAATTGCTTTGGGCAGTATGGCCATTTTTACAATATTGATTCTTCTAATATATGAGCATAGAATATTTTTCCATTTATTTGTGTGGTCTCTGATTTCTTTCAGCAATGTTTTGCAGTTCTCCTTGTAGAGATATTTTACCTCCTTGGTAAATACCGGGCTGTATTTCTAGGTATTTCATTTTCTTTGTGGCTATTGTAAGTGGAATTGTATTCTTGATTTCATTCTCAGCCTGGATGTTGTTTGTGTATAGAAATGCTACTAATTTTTTTACATAGATTTTGTACCTTGAAACTTTACTAAAGTTGTTAATAAATTCTAGGAGCTTTTTGGCAGTCTTTAGGATTTTCTAGGTATAGAATCTCTTTCTGATGTAAAATCTCTTGTACATCTAATTGCTTTCTTTTCATTTCCTTTAAGACTTCATTTACTGTAGTTTCTTTCAGTATTTGATATTTAGTCTGATTGTGTCTTCCAGATCATGCATTGGAAACTTGATCCCCAGCACAGCAGTGTCGAGAGGCAGGGCCTTTTGGGAGGTGTTTAGGTGATGAGGGCTTCACCCTGATGAATGGATTAATGCTGCTATAGAAAGGGCTTGTGGGAATGGGTTCATTCTCTTTTGGCCTTCCACCTTCTTTCATGTGAGGGCACCACAAGAAGGCCCTAACCAGATGCTGGTGCCATGATTCTCACCTTCCCAGGCTCAAGAACTGTGAGAAATGAATTTTTGTTCTTTATAGATTACCCAGTCTCAAGTATTCTGTTACAGCAACACCAAACAAACTAAGACAAAAATTGGAATCAGAATAGTGAGGCTTTTTTACAACCAATATCTAAAAATGTGGAAGCAGCATTTAAACTATGTAGTGAGTAGAGGCTGAGACAGTTTTGAACTGAGTGCTGAAGAAGCCTGTATTTCCGTAAATGGAGCATTAAGGGCAATTCTGGTGAAGTCTTAAAAGAAGAGAGGAGCTGTAAACCAAAACCTGTATCTTCTTAGAGATTACTTAAGTGATTATGAAGAGAATGTAGAAATATGGACAGTAAAGGCCATTTCAATGAGGTCTCAGATTGAAAGGAGGAACAAGGTAGTACAAACTAGAGAAAAGGTGATCCTTGCTATGAAGAGGCAAAGAACTTGACTGAATTGTGTTTTTGTTCTAAGACTTTGTGAAAGACAGAACTTAACAATGAACCAGGATATCTGGCAGAAGAAATCTCCAGGTAGCAAAAAATGTAGGGTGCTGTGTGGCGTCTCTTAATTGCTTATAGTAAAATGTGAAAAGAGAGAAAGTATTTAAAGACAGAATTTATAATCAAAAGGGAAGCAGAATGTAAAGATTTGGAAAATTCTTAGCCTGGTCATGTCAAGAACAGAAAAGCATCTTTAGGAAAAACAGCCAAGGGTATGGCCAAGTAACTGTTTGATAAGGAAATTAGTGTGACTAGAAGGAAGTCAGGTGCTATTCATCAAGACAATGGGAGAGTAGCCCCAAAGTCATTTTGGAGATCTTCAAGCCTGCTCCTCTCATCACTGACCCAGAGAGCAAGAGCTATGGAGGCATAGCTACCTCCAGCTAGATTTCAATGGATGTCTCAGGCAGTCTCGGAGCCCAGGCAGAGACCTGCTGCAGAATTGGAGTGACCACAGAAAGCCTCCATTAGAGCAATATCCAGCAGAAATGCGGGGTGGGGGCTGCCACAGAGAGTCCTCACTAGGATAATGCCTAGTGCAGCCATGGGAGCAAGGCTCCTCCCAAGACCCCAGAACTGCCGAGCTACCAGTATGCAGCACAAGCCTGAGAAAACCATAAGCTTTTGACTTAAATGTGTGAGGACTGACACATGGGTTGCCTGAGGCCTTGAAACCCAACCCCAGCCATCTAGTGCGCCAGAAGGCAGAACATGGAGTCCAAAGAGACTATTCTCAAGCCTTGAGATTCAATGTCATTTGCCCTACTGGGATTTTTACTTACTGAAACTTGTTATTCTTTTCTTTTGTATTTCTCTTTCTTGAAATGAGAATATCTATCATATGTCTGAGACACCATTATATTTTAAAAGTACATAACTTGTTTGATTTTATAGGCTCACAGCTGGAGAGCATTTTGCCTCAGTATGAAGTACTTCACACACATATTTGATGTACATGAGACTCTGGACTTAAACTTTAAAGTTGGTGCTGGAGTGAGTTAAGACTTAGGGCTACTGGATTGGAATAAACGTATTTTGCATGTGAGAAGGAAATGAAATTTGAGGGCCCAGGGTGGAATGGTATGATCTGAATATGTCCCCCAAATTTCTGTGTTGGCAACTTGATCCCCGTGCAATGGTATTGAGAGGTAGGGCCTTGAGGGAAGTGTTTAAGTCCTGAGGGATCTGCCCTCATAAAAGGATTAATGCTGCTCTAAAAAGGGCTTATGGAAGTGAGTTCATTTTTTATGTGGTTTGGCTGTGTCCTGACCCAAATATCATCCCGTAATCCACACATGTCATAGGAGGGACCCAGTGGGAGGTAATTGAATCATGGGGGCAGTTACCTTTATGCTTTTCTCATGATTGTGAGTGAATTATTATGAGATCTGATGGTTTTATAAGGGGTTTTCACCCTTCTGCTCAGCATTTCTCTTTGCTGCCACCATATGAAGAAGGACATGTTTGCTTCCCCTTCCACCATGATTGTAAGTTTCTTGAGGCCTCTTCAGCTATGTTAAACTGTGAGTCAATTAAACCTCTTTCCTTTATAAATTACTTAGTGTTAGGTATGTCTTTATTAGCAGCATAAGAAAGGACTGATACAATTCTCTTTTGCCTTTCTGCCTTCTGCCATGTGGGAACAAGCAAGAAGGCCCACCAGATGCTAGTGCCATAATCATCACCTTCTCAGGCTCCAGAACTGTGAGACATACATTTCTGTTTTTTATAAATTATTCAGTCTTAAGGATTCTGTCATTGCAGCACCAAATGGAATAAGATGTTATTCTACATATATGTTTATTTGTATTTATTTTATTAATCCGGCTGCTTCTGCTTATTTTATATGACCATCTATCAGCCATGATCTTCTTAAATATTTCCCCTTGGCCACTAATTATATGTTATCCTCTCATAATTCTTATCTGAGCTTGACTTTCTCATTCTCTTGTTTCTGTTTCTTAATCTCTCATATTTTACATTTCTTTATCTTCTGATATATTTTGGATAATTTTTTACATGTATGTTTTAGTTTGCTATTTTCATCTTCAGCTGATAGTCTGCTATTTTATACTTTTCGAGTTAAATTTGTGTGTGTCTACATGTGTGATATTCAGTATTCATACAGAAAAATGTGTTAAACATATATAGTGGTAATATAAAATGCATGCATCTCTACTTAGGTAACAAAATAGAATATTATCAATACCTTAGACGACTCCTGTGTGTCTCTCTCAATCATACTTTCCTCCACTGGTAACCATTGTCCTGACTTTTTGTTAACCATTTGCATTAGCCAGCATTCTCCAGAGAAACATAACCAACAGGATATGTGTAGGGGTAGCTAGATAGAGATACAGATAGATAGATAGATAGATAGATAGATAGATAGATAGATAGTCCTTTGTTCTATGTAAGCCTTCAACTTATCGGATGAGGCCCACCCACATTACGGAGGGCGATATACTTTACGCAAAATCCACTGATTTAAATGTTAATTTCATCTGGAAGACCCTCACCAAAACATCCAGAATATTGTTTGACCAGACATCTGGACACTATGGCCCAGCCAAATTGACACATAAAATTAGCTCTCACAATTCTACTCCTTATCAATCTGGCACCCATATGCATCTCTTTAAACTATCCTTAATCTCCAAATAAAGACAATAAAAAAGTCATAATTCAACCTAATATGATACAACTGTCTTGAGTACAAGCAAAAACACACTAACCCTCTCCTCAGAAGAGGATAGAAAGTTCTTGGGTGGTGTTTACCCTTTTCCTTGGCATTCCATAAGGTAAATACTATGATATAAAGTTACCAATACTTAAATACTTAAATAAACTTATCTTAAATACAAAGTCAATACTTCTTATGTTACATTGTAATGGGCTAAGAAAGTGAAGAAAACAAAGACATTTGCTATGTATACACACACACAAACATACTCATAACAAAATAAGGAAGAAATACTCATGACAGTTAGAGTCCTTCTTTCATAACTGATCCTCTGAGCATAGTTGGTATTTATAACAAGCTTCTTTCACTACTACTTTTGTATTGCCTTTGCCTTCAGCAGGCACCTAAGCTGGCATGGTTTTTTACCTGGTGAGGTAACCCAAACTTTCATTCTTGAAGAATCTGGGTCATTAGTAGTCCTGTCTGAACTGAGATGTAGTTTTTTATTGACCTTAATCACAGGGTATGGTAAGAGGCATCTAAGGGATCTCTTTTTTTCAGACATGCTCTTCTCTATATCCTTTGTAGAATAGCAGTCCATTTTCACCTTGGTAGCCTGGATGAATCACCCCAGCCAGCACAGTAACTCTCTTCTTTGCCCTTTGATTTAGAGACATGAGGACCCTAAAGTAGTTGTGTTAGTATTAACTTCCAGTTCAATGAAATCGTTGTCGTGTTTCTTCCCTCTAGAACACTCTAGAACTAAGACTTATAGGCAAGCAGAGCACAAGGTCATGAGAACAGGAGGCAAACATTATGCTAGTGGGTCACCAGGAATTATAGTGAGTGGTGCTGCTCCTATTTCTATTTCTTGATTCCTGGATGCATGAATCCTGACTATAGGAGAAACAGCACCATGTACTAGGTGCTGACTCAGAACCTCCTAGAGAACCTTGCCTCAGCCTTGCAAGGTGTTGCCACCTAGCTAGCAATGCAGCTGAGTCTTCAAAAGGCCATTCCATTGTCCCACCAGGCTAGCTGTTTTAGCATAGTGGGAAACATGGCTAAGTCCATGGAATTCCATAAGCATGGGCCAATTGATGCACTTTATTTACTGTTAAGTGAGTTCCTTGATCAGAAGCAATACTGTGGAAAATACTGGGACAGTAGATAAGGTATTCTGTAACTCCATGGATGACAGTTTTGGAAGAAACATTGTGTGCAGGAATTGAAAATTTATATGCAGAGTAAGTGTCTATTCCAGTAAGAATAAAATCATGCCCGAGTTTTCTCTTTCTGTCAACTGATGGTAGGAAACTTTCTATGAGGTGATAGGTGCAAGCTGGGGGAGTCAAGGTAGAGTAGTAAGGGATCATGGGCATTTGAGCCACTTCTTCATGTAACTTACTTATGCCTTCCGGGCCTGCTCAGGCCTGATC
Organism: Pan troglodytes; assembly: GCF_028858775.2. NCBI lineage: Eukaryota > Metazoa > Chordata > Mammalia > Primates > Hominidae > Pan > Pan troglodytes. The sequence continues at coordinate 72,444,343 of NC_072402.2, forward strand.
ATATCTATAATACTTCCATTTGATAATGGAGTGCTGCTGTGCATGCCCAACTTTATGGGTTGGTTTGTCAGTTAACACCCATTTCACAATGGGAAGCTCAGCTTGCATGCTGAGTTAGTGAGCTGTGGTTAAATGTTCAGTTTCTGCTAAGACACAATAGCAGGCTAAGAATTGTTTCTCAAAAGGAGAGTAGTTATCTGCAGAGGATGGCAAGACTGCTCCAAAATCCCAAGGGCCTGCTCTTTGATTCACCTGTAGCGGTATGCCAAAGGCCACAAACAGCATCCCTGTTTGCCACTTACACTTCAAGCACTATTGGATATGCTGGATCATATGGCCCAAGTGGCAGAGCAGCTTACATGGATCTGCTGCAGAGTCTTCTCTTGTTCTGACCCTCACTCAAAACTAGAAGTTTCTGAGTTATTCAGTAAATGGGAATGGAGTAGTGCACCGAAATTAGGAATGTGTTGCCTCCAAAATCTCAAGAAGCCCACTAGGCTTGGTGCTGCTTTTTTTCGGTTGTTGTATTAGATCATTCTTGTATTGCTATAAAGAAATACCTGAGACTGGGTAATTTATAAAGAAAAGAGGTTTAATTGGCTCATCGTTCTGCAGGCTACACAGGAAGCATGATACTGGCATCTGCTCTGCTTCTGGGGAGGCCTCAGGAAACTTACAATCATGGCAGAAGGTAAAGGGGGAGCAGGCATATCACATGGCCAGCACAGGAGTAAGAAAGACAGGCAAGAGTTGCTACACACTTTTAAATGGTCACAAGAACTCACTCACTATTGTGAGGACAGGGATGGTATGAGAAACTGCATTCATGATCCAATCACCTCCTATCAGGCTCCACCTCTAACACTGGGGATTACATTTCAACATGAGATTTGGGTAAGACATCCAAACCATATCAGTTGTAAAGGGGTCAAGGCAACAATTTGTTCTTCATCTTAGAAGGCATACCTTGACATGGCCGACACCAGTGGTCCTCAGGAAATTTCACTGATAGAAGACCCCTCAATATTTATCAAATTTATTTTCCACCTTCTGATAGGCAAATGTCTTACCAATAAGTCTAGAGTAGTTGCTAATTCTTACTCACTAGGTTCAATCAGCATAATTTCATCAAGAAATAGACCAGCGTGATATCTTATGAAAGGGAAAGGTGATCAAGATCTCTGCAAACTAAATTATGAACATAGGGCTAGAGAGTTGATATACCCCTAATGTAGGACTGTGGAGGTGTATTGGTGGCCTTACTAGCTAAAAGTGAACTGCTTCTGATGGGCTTTATTTTATTTATTAAAGGGGATGGAGAATAAAGCATTTGCCTGATCATTAACTATGTCCAGTATGAGGGGCTGTATTAATTTGGTCAAGCAATAAAACCACATCTGATGTAGCAGCTGCAATAGGAGTCACCACCTTGTTAGGCTTATGATAATGCACTGTCATTCTCCAAGATCAACCTGTCTTTAGTACAGGATAAATAGGAGAGTTGAATAGGTTTCATCACTCCAACATATTTCAAATTCTTGATGATGGCACTAATCTCTTCAATCCTTCCAGGAATGTGGTATCACTTTTGGCTTACATTTTTTAGGTAGAGGCAGTTATCATGGCTTCTGCTTGGCCTTTCCCATCATCATAGTACCACTCCATAGGTCAGCACTATTCACAATAGCAAAAACATGAAGTCAACCTAAATTCCCATAAATAGTAGACTGGATAAATAAAATATGGCATGCATACATTGTGGAATACTACACAGCCATAAAAAAGAGCAAGATTGTATCTTTGCAGCAGCATGGATGGAGCTGGAAGTCATTATCCTAAGCAAACTAAGGCAGGAACATAAAACCAAATGCCACAGGTTCTCACTCATAAGTGGAGCTAAACTTTGAGTACACATGAACACAAAGAAGGAAACAGCAGACATCAAGGGCCTACTGGAGGGTGGAGGGTGGAGGGTGGGAAGAGGGTAAGGATTGAAAAAGTACCTATTGACTATTAATGCTTATTACCTGAGTGATGAAATAATCTGCACATCAAACCCCTATTACATGTAATATACCTTTATAACAAGCTTGCACATGTATCTCTGAACCTAAAATAAAAAGTGGAATTTTCTTTTCTTTTCTTTTTTTTTTTTGGAGATGGAGTCTCACTCTATCGCCCAGGCTGTAGTGCAGTGGCATGATCTCGGCTCACTGCAACCTCTGCTTCCCAGATTCAAGCAATTCTCCTGCCTCAGCCTCCCGAGTAGGTGGGACTACAGGTGTGCACCACCATGCCTGGCTAATTTTTGTATTTTGAGTAGAGACGGGGTTTCACCATGTTGGCCAGGCTGGTCTCGAACTCCTGACCTCAAGTGATCTGCCCGCCTCAGCCTCCCAAAATACTGGGATTACAAAAAGTGGAATTTTCTAAATGAACAACAACAATTACAACAGATCAGAGATAGTGCTCAGCACATAGTAAATGTTCAATAAAATGTTTACTGAGAAAATAATTACAAATTAAGATACTTAATGAAAATATTTGAGCTGAAATAATCATATAATTCCATTAGGAAAAATTAAAATTTATCTGATATTATCAACTTCTTCACCATCTATGGGGAAAGTAGTCTTTCAATGAAAAATATGGTCTACAGAGAAGAGCCAAGCAAGAGTGTAAACATTTTCTAATTTATTAACTATTAAGTGTAGAGGATTGATGAAAATTTCATATAAATGATGAAAACCATATGACCACAATAAAAAGAAGCATTCTTGAGAAAAATACAAATGACATCTTAGTATTAATAGATAGCTAAAAAGTATATAGAAACAGCTAAAAATGATAACTATAAATGAATATTGCCAAAACAGTTATTCTGTTTGTTATTATTTAATGTTCAGAAAATTTATATAAAGTTTTTTTTGCTTCAATGCAACAGATAAGTGCTATATTTTTGAAGCAATTTTATTTTTAAAACAAGTTTTCAAATAGAACTATTTCATAAGTCTGCCAATGACATAAACCAATTTGTCAATCAAAAAATTTAAAAACATTAATTTTAAAGTGTTCTGGTTAGGATGATAGATTATGTGGTTACTTTACTCATATCATAAGTTGTTCATTTTTTTTTCTCTTTAGATGTTTGCGGCATCTTCTTTTTATTTCCTGTGTTCTGACTTGTTGCTGCGATGTTGATGTGTTGATGTGGGTGAGAATCTAATTTCTTTCATTATGCTGAGCACTCCTGGAGTCCCTTTCAATCTGGAAATTTATAATTCTCATTTTGGGGTAATATTGCTTGCAATATTTCATCTTTAATTCTTTCAATTGTTATGTTTTCTCTCTTCCTGTATTTCCTCATCCTTGATCTTAGACTTTCTGGGATAGTCTTCTAATTTTCTTTTTTTTCCATCTCTTTTTGCTCTACTTTCAGAAAGATTTCCTTAACTTTGTCTACCAACTCTTTTACTGAGAGTTTCATTTTTACAATAATTAAAAAAAAAACAGATTTCCACAAACTTTTTTCCCGTGTTATCTGAATGTTCATGTTGTTTCTATAGAATCTATTCTTTTTATGAATCCAAATATAGTCTTCTTTCTCTGGGGATATTAATAATGGTTTTACTTATTAATACTTCTTAATTTAAAGTTTCTTTGGTAATATTTTTGTGTGGATCTTTTGTCCTCTATTGACTGGTTATTCATGATTAAGGGCTGGGGCCTTAAAAACTGATTGAAAGATCTGAGTGCATAAGTGAGACTGGTCAAATTTGAATATCTCAATGGGATTATCAGTATCTGTGCATTTTCCTTATGGGTGGATTACATACTCCGAAGTCTACTCTATGATTCTACTGGATAGTAAAGGTCTGATGTGTTTTGTCTGGGAGCCAAACCATTCAGCATTTAGTATTCATATGATCACTTCACTTTCCTTTTCTTGGTATTATTTCCCATACAGACCTTCAACTCTGACTGGCAATTAGCAGTCCCTAAAACTTTTTGTTTTTATCCTTTCCAGGAAAAAGTCCTTCAAATTTCTTGGGCAGAGTTAATAGTTCTGAAGAACAAACTGGGAAAGGGAAAGGAGAAGGAATCTAGTAGAAATCTAGCTGCTTCAGAAACAGCTTTTCTCACTCTTTTTCATGGAGTCACTTTTCCCTAAATTACAAGTCTAGAGTTAATTGGGTGTTGGTAGTTCCAGAATCTTTGGAAGACTCTGTGGTGGAATGGATTTTGTTATTAGTTTTTCAGCCAATTTTTATTCATCTTTCACAGGTTTCACAAGTCACTGCCACTGGTTATCTGCTTTTCAGGTTTCAAAGACCTGTCACTGTTGTCTCCCCTGCTGCTCTCTTCATCTTTGTGGATTAAAAGGTTTTTTGGGGCTTGTAATTTTGGCAGCGTTTCTGGAGTGAATAAATTCTGGGCGTGTGTTTAATCTGCCATCATAATCTTTATAGATGTTAGACTACAGTCTTCTTTAAGTGTCTGTTACTTTTATGATGAATTTTCTTTCATTATGATTTGCATTCTATATTACTTTCTTCAATCATTTTAAACATACTGATTATATAGGTTTTTTCTTTTTTCAGATCATAGAATCATCCAGTTGTTGAAGTGAGACTTCATCGATGTGAAACCATTTCTTTGTGTGGTCTGTAATTTTTTGGACTGTGAGCTTCTGTCATTATCCACCACATCCTCTCCCTACCCTCACTCCTATGGGAGTTGCTTGTCTTGTGCATGGCAGAAATTTTGCAGGGTAGTTTTGAATTTCCATCTGCATCTTACCCACTCAAGACAAGTTTTTTAATGTTAATTTCTTAGCTTGAGGATTCTTGTTCTCGACAACATGTAAATTCTGATTTCATATGTGCATGTTTTGGAGGCATGGGTCTCACTTTCTCATGGTAGCATTTTCTTTTTCTTATTTCCATTCAGAGAACTTCTTTCTGTTTCCCTAGGCTAGTGGGGCTTCTTCCACTGAAAAGACCATTATTTCAGTCTCTTACTTTAGGCAGAGTAGCCAGTGCAGCCCCTACTTGGCCGAGACTCAACACCATGTTATTTCTTCAGAAGCAGACACTGACATGAAAATTTATATGAAAAGAACATAGTTAGTGTTCGCTGGAAAAATTGGGGTGTGAAGAAATGGGAGTGGAAAGAAAATTTGGCCAAGCAAGGGCATAGTATCAAAGTTCTGCTAAGAAAACTTTGGCTCAGTTTTGAAGTGCAAATTCAAGGTCACACCTTAGATCCCTCCTCCATAGAGGGAAGGGAGTAGGGGTAGCTACAGATTAATCTGTAGTTAAAGGCTTCCCCAGGAGTGATATAAATATCCAGGAGATTCCAACTTTACATCAGTTCTCAAAGGGGATCTAGCAGTCTGAGGCCACCTCGCAAATTAAGAGATACAGGTGCTGACTGTTGTAGGGGATAGTACACAGGGAGGGTGAGTGCAAGAGTTGGTAAAGAATCCAAAGAAATGTGGGTAAAGCAATGGCATTTCCTGTTGCCTCCTATCACCACTGTCTGAAGCTACGTTCCAACTCTGCTCCCTCACTACCACTGCTGGCATGGGGGAATATGTCCCCTTCTCCTCTTCTCTCTTTACAGTCCTTCTTTGGAAGAATTTTGGCATTGTCTTTCTTTTTTAAATTAAAAAGTTACAACAAGAGTGGCATCTTCCCCACTTTTATGAACATGAAAAGTGTGTCCACTTTAGCACATTCTGTCATAAGATCTGTAGTATGTACCACTTAAGCAGAAAAAATGACCACATTTCGCTGTGTGTAAAATGATGATGTAGGTGGAGGAAAGAAATAGTTTGGATACTCTAAAATTACACGCTAAGAAAGTCCTACAAAGAATTGTAGAATACAGTGATTTGGCCTTCAGGTAATGCATGTATTCTCTCCAGATTCACATAGTTGAAGGCTGATTTTAAATTAGGTGCTAGTTTTATAAAATTGCAGACTGGGAATTTTTACGAAAATGGACTTGCAAACTTTACATTTTATTTTATTAGCAACATTTTGAGGAACTCAAAAAGATGATTTACCAAGTACAGTTTGCTCTAAAGAGTATAGTATACCTTCATAAGAGTAACAAGTATATATCTTAGGATATAGCAGATTTACATTCTCTCCTATTATCTATTATTTTACTTGCTAAAGTGTAATAGTAATCTGAGAGATGCAGGTGAGATAGATAAGTAAAATAACACAGACATGAAATCCAGATTCTTATTATTATGTATGACTTTTCTTTTGCAGGGTTTGATGTGATTTTTAAGGATGTGCAGGAAGAGACATGCTGCGTGTGTGTGTGTGTGTGTGTGTGTGTGTGTGTGTGTATGTGAATGCTTGCTATATTCACAAATATATTTGAATAAATTATATGGTCCCTTAGAAGTTTGTCTCGGGGCTGGGCGCAGTGGCTCACGCCTGTAATCCCAGCACTTTGGGAAGCCGAGTCAGGTGGATCAGGAGGTCGGGAGTTTGAGACCAGCCTGACCAACATGGTGAAACCTCATCTCTACTAAAAATACAAAAATTAGCCAGGCGTTGTGGCACATGCCTGTAATCCCAGCTACTTAGGAGGCTGAGGCAGGAGAATCACTTGAACCCAGGAGGTGGAGGTTGCCATGAGCCGAGATTGTGCCACTGCATTCCACAGCCTGGGTGACAGAGCAAGACTCCTTCTCAAAAAAAAAAAAAAAAAAAAAAAATGTCTGGCGAGCCCTAGGGTTTAAAACAAAAGATTATTTTCTTCAGTAAGCACTTTTAAATGTGTACCTTCTCCCCAAAAAGAATAACAAATGAAAACTGAAAAGCATAAAACAAGTAAGATAAATGGATGAACATGTAATGAGTGTTAAACTCCGGAGTTGGACCTGAGAGGGCTTTTGCTTTCCATTTCTAGTTCTGGCACCTTCCTCGAGCTCCATAGCTCTCTTAAGCTGCAGGCTTTTTGTCTTTAAAATGTGTGTATAATTCATATCCACTTCTTGGGGTATGGTGAGGACCAGCTGGCATAATGAATGATGCCTACCACAGCGCCCACCTCCTAGTCAGAACTCAGTAAATGGTAGTGACTATAATTATTATTGCATCATTGGCATCAGACTAAAAATAATGTCCTACAGAATATATACTTCTGCTAGCTACTTTAAATCCTTAACTTCACATTCACATAGTATTGTAACAACAAATTTGAAAAATATATCCTATTTTCCTTTCCTTTCTCTCCCTCCCTCCTTTTTTTCCTTCCTTCACTCCCTCTTGTTTCTCTCTCATAAGACTGTGTGTTGCACTCAGATTCAGAGTCATATTAAAACGCTCCTTCACTGCAGTCATATGTATTATTAAATCAGGAAATACAGTCTTTCTAAAACTCCATTAGAAATTCATGGAAGCCTCTCCAGGTTAAACACCAGTTTCAGCTTGACCTCTTTTAGAAAACACTGCACTGGTACTTTAAAGCAAAACTATTTCTTCTATTTCAAGAAAAGCAAAGGCAAATCATTTTCTAATTCGAGACACCATGGCGCTCTGTGAATTTAGCCTATTATTTTGTTGTAAACCTAAGCTAAAGCACATACTTAGTTTGGCATCATTAAGTGAATCATAAATTTAAAGCAAGCAAGTCAACAAACACACAAACAAATATAACCAGAAGATTCGCATTACCAAGTAAAATTGCTAATTTTCTGATATAAACTGGGCTAACAACATTCTCTTCATTTAAATCATGGACAAATTCTGCATGGGTTGAGTTATTATTCCTAATTAATTTTATTATGTAAAGGTTAACAACAGACAGGCCAGTGCTGTTCTATTGTTAAGCTTATGAAGTGTTTAAAATCATATTTCCAAAGAACACTTGAAAATCAGCCACTAGCCATTTTTCCTTGCAAATGGACATTTGTTGATGACTTTATTGTGAAAAATGATTCCTAGAATCTTTTTTTGGGTGATGAGGGGGAAGAAGGAGTCTCACTTTGTTCCTCAGGCTGGAGTGCAGTGGCATGATCACAAAAATGTGCCTTATAATAGAATTTTCCTAAAAAAACCAAGTATTAACATTTCTCTACTTTTCTTAAGCCCCGCAGATTTGAAAAAAAAAAAAAAACTGATTAACAAGGGCAAACTGCCTTTTGGATCAGGCTATACTAAATAGGAAATAGACCTAGTCTTCTAAGAATTGGGAGAAGACATACCAGTGATATATGCAGTGTTTGAACACTTCTGCAATTTGTGATCTTATTGCAAAAGCACCCAGACTCTCAGTTTACTAGAGGTCAGTAAGCTTGGACTGTTGTTGATTGGGGATTGTTCTTGAGTCGACCTCTTTTGTCATACTGTCAGAAGCATTTAAACCAGAACAACTCCATCTTGAATAGGGGCTGGGTAAAATTAGGCTGAGACCTACTGGGTTGTATTCCCAGGAGGTTAGGCACAAGCTACAGATCACTCTAAGTCACAGGATAACATAGGAGGTCAGCACAAGATGTTGCTGATAAGACAGGTTACAGTAAAGAAGCTGGCCAAAACCCACCAAAACCAAGATGGTGACAAGAGTAACCTCTAGTTGTCCTCACTGCTCGTTATATGCTAATTATAATGCATTAGGATGGTAGAAGACACTCCCACCATGACAGTTTGTGCCATGACAGTTCACAAATGCCATGGGAACGTCAGGAAGTAAGTTATCCCATACGGTCTAAAAAGGGAAGGAACCCTCAGTTCTCAGAATCGCCCATCCCTTTCCCTGAAAACTCATGAATAATCCACCCCTTGTTTAGCATATAGCCAAGAAATAACCATAAAATGGGCAACCAGCAGCCCTTGGGGCTGCTCTGCCTGTGGAGTAACCAGTTTTTATTCCTTTATTTTCTTAATAAACTTGGTTTCACTTTACTCTGTGGACTCTCCCCGAATTCTTTCTTGCACAAGATCCAAGAACCCTCTCTTGGGGTCTAAATTGGGACCACTTTCTGGTAACAATATGGAGATATTGATCTCATGGGCTTTTGTGAAAATTAAATAAGATGATATATTCAAAGTTCCTACACAATGCTTTCAATTGAATAAGTACTCAATAAATGAAGTTCCCTTTCCCCTTGACTCTTAGTCCATGTCAATGTTGGAAATTTAAATGAAAACCTCACAAGAGCCTTGGGGCGTTGCTTTTCCGGCCAGAAACCTCTGTGGGTGGTGACACCTTTGCCCATGTTTTGCTCACGCCTGCTGGGCTTGTTCCACCCACTTGGCCTGGCAGGCTGCACTTGGCTTGTGCTACCAGCCAGGATCCCCCGTCCTGCCAAGGGCAAGCCAGACACGAAGTGGTGAGGGGTGTGTGGGGTGTGTGAGTGAGTGAGCATGGGGTCCAGCCACAGTGCACAGCCAGGCACACCAGCTGTGGTGGGGTGGGCAGCTCCAGGCACTGGCATGGGTGCCAACTCCCTGAGAGGCTGCGGCTTGACCAAGCGTACTGCAAGCAGCTTCCATGGCTGGCACCGGGGAATGCAGTGTTGCCCCTAAGCTTGGAGATGCCAGGAACCACAGATCCCGAAGAGGGTGTCACAGCCTTCAGGGAGCCCATTGGTCTGGGCTCTCTGAAGGGCCATAGGTCTTCTCTCCTTCTCCCTCCTTTCCTTCTTGTCACCCCCAACATGGCAAGTAAGGGACGTGTTTCAGCCCTGTTTGTGTTACAGCTCTTTTAGCCCTACAATTTGGTGGGTCCTGAGTTCTTGTATTGTGTCCAGGAAGAATGAAGCATATGGACAAGTGGAGGGTGAGCAAGGTGAAAAGGTGCTTTATTGAGTAACAGAACAGCTCAGAGGAGACCTGCAGTAGGTAGCTCCTGTCCGCAGGCAGATCATCTTGACGAGTGTCCACCTCTCAGCAGAGAGGAGACCCACAGTCAGTAGCTCCTCTCCACAGGCAGGTTGTCCTGTCATCTGCCCAAGTCTGCCTGAATCTGGTGTTTTTATTGGCTTCAGAAGGTAGGAAATGCGTGCTGATTGGTCCACGGGTGGCCATGGGCAGGCTCCGAAAAAGCACTCTTAAGTTTTCACTTGGGTCTGTGGAGCTGGCAAACCAGCCCCCAGGCCTCAGGCCATCCATGGCCTAAAAGTGGGGTTTTACTGAGGACCTGACTCTTTCTGCCCAGGAACCTGTCTGCCTCCTGCTGCCATTTACCTGCCATCCATGGTGCCCATGGCACCCAGGCTGTTCATGCCGAGGGGTGCCTGAAGGCCCACGTTAAGTCACCCTTAGCACCCCCTTGGCCTCCCTCTTGTGCTTGTTGACACCCAAAGTCCGGAGTGGGCCAAGGTGGCAGGGGGTTGACATGTCAGTTTGTCCTGAGTGCACACACACCCGGCCGACTCATGATAGTGCCTGGGCTCAGCCACAACTTTGCTTCAAAATCGGAGTGGGCACTGGGAGTGGGGAGAAGACAGGTAGCAGGAGCAGGCACTTTCAAGCCTTCCTGGGGAGGGGGGCTTCCTGAGTCCCCGGGAGTGAAGAGATGGCGGGGTTTGCAGCCGGGGCTGGGCAGTTGCAGCTGCGCCCAGGAAGGTGGGGCTCCCACCACTCCAACTTGGAATGGGGCGGGGACTCCACCTGTTCCTAGCTCCCACTGGCTCCATGGAGTGAGCAGCCCTGGCTGCAACTTCCCCACTGCAGCTGACATCATGGCAGTGGCCACTCCAGATGGGCTGCTGCTGTCATCAAAATCATATAAACTCGTGAATAATACAAGGTAGAAATTGATTACATGACTGATTCCTGATGCAGACAATAAAAACCGTGGAAGCACTGAGAAGGCAGAGGTCACTGATGATGCCACAGTTATTTGATAATGAGACATGACCTGTCATTTTACTGGAGGTACACTGCTTTTAGAACAAAAGCCAAATCCTACTATGACCTATTACGCATGACTTCACCTGCCTCTACTCGTCCATTAGTCTCACTTCACAACATTCTGTCCTTACCCTCTGTGTATCCTAGCCATCCAAGTGAGAACATGAGATATTTGTCTTTTTGTGCCTGGTTTATTTCACTTAAGATAATGACCTCCAGTTCCATCCATGTTATTGCAAATGACATTTTTTTTATGACTGAATATTACGTCATTGTCAATATTATGTCAATTAACACTTAGGTTAATTCCATATCTTTGCTATTGTGAATAGTGCTTCAATAGACATAGGAGTGCAGGTATCACTCCGATATGTTGATTTATTTTCCTTTGGGTAAATACCCAAAGGGGACCCTGTATCCTGGCCAATATTTGTTATTTTTGTATTTTTAATAATAGGCTTTCTAACTGGGGTAAAATATTATCTAATTGTGGTTTTGATTTGCATTTCTCCAATGATTAGTAAAGTTGAGTTGTTTTAATGTACCTATTAGTTATTTGTATGTCTTCTTTTGAGAAATGTCTCTTCATGTCCATTGCATCCTTTTAATGGGATTTATTTTTTCCTGTTGACTTGTTTGAATTTCTTGTATATTCTGGATATTAGTCCATTCTTGGATACTTTGTAAATATTTTCTCCCATTCAACAGGTTCTCTCTTCATTACTGATTATGTCTTTGTACAAAAGCTTTTCATTTTAATTAATTTCCATTGTTCTATTGTTTTGTTGTTGTTGCCTGTGCTTTGGAGATATTCGTCATAAATTCTTTGCCTAGACCAATGTCCAGGAGAGTTTTCTTTAGATTTTCTTCTAATACTTTTATAGTTTCAGGTCTTACATTTAAGTCTTTAATCTATCTTGGTTGATTTTTGTGTATGGTGAAAGATAAATATCCAGTTTCATTCTTCTGCATGTGGCTATTTAATTTTGCCAACAGCATTTACCGAAGAGAGTGTCTTTTGTCCAATGTAAGTTCTTGTCAGTTTTATTAAATATCGGTTGGCTATAAATATGTGGCTTTATTTTTGTGTGGTCTATTCTCTTCCATTGATCTATGTGTCTATTTTTATACTAATAACATATTGTTTCGGTTACTATAGCCTTTTAATGTGATACCTCTAGCTTTGTTCTTTTTGCTCAGGATTACATTATTTATTTGGGCTTTTTTGTTTCATATATTAATACATTTTAGAATTGTTTTTACTAAGTCTGTGAATGACATTGGTATTTCATAGGAATTGTATTGAATATGTAGATTGCTTTGGGCAACATAGTCATATTAACAATATAAACTCTTCCAATCCATAAACATCGGATGTTTTTCCATTTGTTTGTGTCATTTTTCAATTATTTTCATCACCTTTTTGTAGTTTTCCTTGTAGAGATCTTTTATCTCATTGGTTAAATTTATTCCTAGGTATTTGTTTTGTATCTATTGCAAATGAGATCGCTTTTATTTATTGATTTTTCTCTGACAGACTGACAGAGTCTCAGTCTGTCACCCAGGCTGGAGTAAAGTGGTGATTATAGCTCGCTGCAGCCTTGAATTCCTGGATTCAAGTGATCCTCCTGCCTCAGTCTCCTGAGTAGCTGGGACTACAGACACACATCACTCTACCCAGCTTATTTTTTAAAATTTTAGTGTATATTTTTTGTAAAGACAGGGTCTTGATATGCTGCCCAGGCTGGACTTGAACTGGCTTCAAGTAATCCTCCCATCTCCTTCTCCCAAATTGTTGAGGTTACAGATGTGGGCCACTGCACTCAGCCCAAGGATTGTTTTCTTGATTTTTTTTCTCAGCTCAATCAATGTTGATATATGGAAATGTTAATTTTTGTATATTGATTTTGTGGTCTGCAACTTTACTGAATTTATTTATCAGATCTAAGAGTATATTAGTGGATTCTTTAGGTTTTTCTAGATATAAGATCCTTTCATTAACAAAGAGAGTGAGTTTGACTTCCTCTTTTCCAATTTGGTGCCTTTTCTTTTCTTTTTCTTTTGCCTGATTAGTCTGGCCTGAACTTTCAGTAATATGTTTATTAGGAGTGGTGAAATTGGGCATCCTTGTCTTGTTCCAGTCTTAGAGAAAATGCTTTCAACTTTTCCCCATTCAGTAGGATGTAAGCTGTGGGCTTATCATATATGGCTTTTATTATAATGATTTTTATTAAAATTTTTTATGAGTCTATTGAGATGATCATATGGTTTTGTCCTTCATTTTGTTGATGTGATGTATTACGTTTATTGAAAATTCTACCTTATTATAGTGTATTATCTTATTTATGTGCTGTTGGATTCAGTTTGCTTGTATTTTGTTGAGGATTTTTGTGTTTATGTTCTTCAGGGATATTGACCTGCATGTTTTTGTTTTGGCATGTCCTAGTTTGGTTTTAGTATCACGGTAATACTGGGCAAGTAAATTGAGTTGGGAAGAATTATCTCTTTGCTGTTTTGGAATAGTTTCAGGAGGATTGACATTAGTTCTTCTTTGTACATTTGGTAAAATTTGGTTATGAATCCATCTGTCCTGGACTTTTCTTTGCTGGGAGACATTTTTTATTACTGATTCAATTTCACCTTTCATTATTGGTATGCTCTGGTTTTCTCCTTCTTCTTGATTCATCTTAGTAGGTTGTATGTTTCCAGGAATTTATTTCCTCTAGGTTTTCCAGTCTGTCAGTGTGTAGTTGTTCATAGTAGTCTTTGATGATCTTTCGTATTTCTGTGGTATCAGTTGTAATGTCTCTTTTTTTTCATTTCTGATTTTGTTTGTTTGGGTCTTCTCTCTTCTTTTCTTGATTAGTCTAACTACTGGTTTATTAATTTTGTTTCTTTTCAAAGAACCAACTGTTAATTTCATTGATTCTTCGTATTTTTATTTTTAATTTCTATTTAATTTAGCTCAGTTCTGGTCTTTATTATTTCTTTTCTTCTGCTAATTTTGCGTTTGGTTTGTTCTTGCTTTTTAGTCCCTTGAAATGCACTCTTAGATAGTTAGTTTCTCATCTTTCTACTTTTTTTGAAATTGGTGTTTATTGCTGTAAACTTCCCTTTTAGCACTGCTTTTGCTATGTCCCACAGGTTTTGGTATACTGTGTTTCCATTTTTATTTGTTTCAAGAAATTTTTTGATTTCCATCTTGAAATATTTTTGTTGACCCAGTGGTCATTCAGGAACATGTTGTTTAATTCCCTGTATTTGTATAGTTTCAAGCTCCCCTTTGTATTGATTTCTGGTTTTATTACATTGTAGTGTGAGAGGATACTTCATGATTTTGACTTTTAAAAAGTAATTATGTCTTGTTTTGTGGCGTAACATATGGTCCATCCTGGAGAAAGTGTTGACGAAAAGAATGTATATTTTGCAGCTGTTGGATAGAATGCTCTGTAAATGTCTGTTAGGTCCATTTGGTCTAAAGCCCTGTTTAAATCCATGGGATTTAAAACCCCTGTCTGCCAGGGTTTTCTCTGTACGTTATTAGATAGCTTTATCTTGGTGTTTTTAGGATTTTCTCTTTAACTTTGACTTTAGACATTCTGATTTTAATGTGCCCTGGGGAAGATCTTTTTGTATTTATCTATCTGGGGATTGAGCCTCCTGAATATAAATGTCTAAACCTCTGGCTAGACTTGGGATGTTTTCATCCATTATTTTGTTAAATATGTTTTCTGATCCTTTCCTTGTTTCTTCATTCCCAGGGAGGCAATAATTTGTATATTCAGTCACTTTATGTTGTCTCAAATGTCACAATGGCTTTGCTTATTTTTGCTTTTCCTTTTTTCTTTTTTTTTTCAGTTTGGATTATTTAAAAAGATGTCTTCAAGTTATGAGGCTCTGTCTTCTGTGTAACCTAGTCTATTGTTGAAGCTTTCAAATGTATTTTGGATTTCCTTCAATAAATTCTTCAGTTCAAGAATTTCTATTTGATTCTTTTAAAAATATCCATCTTTTCAGTATAATTCTCACTCATAACCTGAATTATATTTCTGATTTTTTGTGCTGTTTTTCAGAATTCCCTTGGCTCTCACTGAGTTTCTTTAAAATCAATGTTTTTAATTCTTTATCTGGGGTTTTGTAAATTTCATTTTGATTAAGATCTATTCCTGGAGAATTATTGTGTTCCTTTGCAAGTGTTTTATATTTCCTTGCTTTCTCATTCTTCATTTGTTCTTACATACATTGACATTTACACATTTGTTGTAACAGTCGGTTCTTACTATTTTTGAATATACTTTCATTGAGGGAGGATCTTTTTCCAAAGATGTATCTATGGTGTTGGTTGGATAAGTTACTCTGGCTCTGATTATGGACATGTTCAGTAGTGTAGTCTCTCTGTATAATTTCTTTGATATTAGTGGTGTCTGTGATTCACTTGGTGGGTTAGGGTGTGGGTATTACGGAGGCTATGGTAAAGTTGTTCTGGAGACTAGGATACCAGGTGGGCTGGTCCTCAGGCCCCAGTAGTGGCAGCCATAGGCTGAGTGTGCCTACCTTTGTGCCCCAGTGGCACCTGTGTTGGCAGTTACTGGTGGGTCTATTCTTGGGTCTCTATGTGGCATGCTCGAATGCTGATAATGACAGCAGTGGACTGGGCAGGCTGGTAAGTACTCACGTCCCTGACAGCTGGTGTGGATTGGGTGATAATAGTGGCAATGGTGGGAAAATTCTCTGGGTCTCAAGTGGTATGTGTTGCTGTTGGCTATGGCTGTGAGGGGTTGGGTGAGCGAGTCTCCAGGCCCACAGGTGGAACTTGCAGGTGGGTGCCAGCTGAGGTGGTAGCAGCTGGGAGGTTAGGTCTGACCTTAGGCCCCCAGGAGGAGTGCTCAGGTACCCAAGATGGTGGATTAGTGATCCCCAGAACCTCAGGCTATGTGCACTGTCCTGAGGGGGCCAAAGCTGGGCTGCATGAGCTTGTGCTTAGGTGTGCCCCCAACCCCCCACCATGGTGAAAGTGAGCACCAGATGTGGAGGGCCAGGGTGGGGTGATCTTCAGGTCCCAGGAGCAGTGCTTGGAATAAAGGGCAATAGCAGAAAAGCTGAGGCACTGCCATGGCAGAGATTGGGGCCTCCCTCAATGGTCTCAGCTGATATGTGGGCGACATGGATCTCATTCACACCCCAGTCCCTTCAGGGCTTGTCTCTTGCTCTGGCTACAGGAGCCTACACCCAGTTTATGACCAAGTCCCAGTGGCAATTCACACCATGCTCGCATCCCCATCTTAGATCCCAGCAGCTAAGCACTTGCTTCCCATGACTGGAAACTGCTGCCTACTCCTTGCTTGCTTTCTAGCCCTGGCGGTGGGAGTGCTCCAGGCTCGCTCTACTGTCCCAGCAATGACAGCTTGGGTTTCAGTAATGCCTCATTCCCAGTGCCCCTGGGTCCCAGAACAGTGTGCAGTGCCAGAGCTAGTTTGGAAAATGACAACTTGCTGTAGCTGCATAGGTCTTAGAAAGGGTGTGAGATACCGTATGAGCTCCTTCCCTGGAGGAGTTCCATCCCACAGTCTCCCAGCAGCTTCCTACGTTATTTCAGGGGTTGAGAGAAATGAGGGCATCTCCGCAGGCCAGAATTGCTTGATTGCATGGTGGGGATGTGGGCTACTGGAAGTCTTTTACTCATCCCTTCCCTGTGTTGAGAAGTCACTCCAGGCTTGCAGCCAATCCCGGCCAGGGAGGTTGCCTCTTCTCCCATCCGCCCCACCGACTCCCACTTTTGGTGCCTCCTGTCACTTCCCTGTTGAATTCAGTGTTCTCTCTTGGAAAATAAACTCAAAGTGTAACTACCTATGCACTACACTACTCTAGTTCTTCTAAGTTTAGCAGCAGGCTTAAAATGCTTCTAGTCAGCCATCTTCAACCCCCGCCCTCCTTGTCACTAGTTTGCTCCTTCCTTCCTTCTTTCTTTTTCCTTCCTTCCTTCCTTCCTTCCTTCCTTTCCTTTCTTTCTTTCTTTGCTTTCTTTCCTTTTTTTTCTTTCTGCCTCAGAGCCTATGCACATGCTTTTTTCTCATCTAAAATGCCCTTTGTTGCCTTTTTCCTGTCTCCTTATTCGCAGCTTGACCTTGCCTAGGTTTGTTTGTCCTTCATATATCAGAATATGTGCTATTTTCCCCCCCGAGGAATCTTGCAAAACCACCTCAGTTACATGCTATCAAAAATTTGTAGTTCTTCTTCATAGCGTGTATTTAAATAAGCAATTCTGTAATTGGTTCTTCAATGTCTGTATTCACCTCTGTGAAGATAGAAACGATCTTCTTTCGGTTTAGCAATATGTTCCTAGTGCCTAACAGAGTGTTTTAACCCATAGTCAGCACTCAACAAATAGTGATTGAATGAATGAATGAATTAGTAAATAATTAAACACGAATGTGAGGTACATAGATGAAACGTCAATTTTCCCTGATACTTCTATGATTGAATTTAGAAAATTGGAGGCACTGCACTAGTTTTAAAAACTCTACTCATAGTAAACTGCTGTCTACTTCTTGTTGTGAAAATCTATTTTAACATGGTTTGGGTTTTTAGGTTTAGGTGTGATACACAATATCTCCTCCTTTTTTGTGTTTGTCAGCCTCTAGAAGGGAACTCTATCCTGGATGAGGAAGAATAAACTTGGCTCGTGATATAAAAAATTTGGTACAGTGAACTATGAGATAGTTGCAGGGGCTTGCCCACAAATATCTGCAAATTCCATGTGTTCATATATTGCAATAAAACTACCTCCCCTCTGGGAGCTGGCTAAGAAAAAATTTAGTATTTAATGAAAAGTTGTCTCAATAAGTAATACTTTCCAAATCAGAAAATAAAACTTTAAGAGGAAGAAATGTGGATAACCATTCCATGTGACTGTAGACATTAGGACTTGGCTTGAAGGCAACTTTTATTACATAAGCCTGTTTGGGAGTACAATTAGTGAAAAGGGATATAATATGAAATTTCAATAATTTTCTGTATTAACATTTCTAGTTATTAGTATAAAGATCAACACTTATCCATCTACTAAACTGTTTAGGCAAGATATAAACATATTATTTTTCTTTTTTTTCAATGAAAGTAGAGGGAGGGACATAGATAAAAAGAAAGCAGATGTTTTAATTTTTGTAAAAAAAACCAGCAATAATCTGGGGTTGGTTAGCTTCATGACTATCCATCTTAAGGACATGGTTTGCCAGTAAAGTGTAAATGCTCTTGGAGCTGTTTGGAGAACTCTATGGAATATCATGTCATAACCTCATAATGCCTGGTTGCTATGTGCGTCTGTCTTAATCATAATCTAGGTGCTACTGGGTCAACCACACTATCAACACAGATGTGCAGTTGAGTATAGAAGCAATGCTTCCTCGGTAATTAATCTTTTAATTTTTCTGCATAATGTGGAAAACAGAATACTTTGATGTGATACCTCAGTAAATAAATGCCAATGTATGTTCTTTTATTTTTTCCATCGTAAAAATATCACAACATTAAAGATTGCCTCCCAAATAATACCCATAGTCTCACTATCCTAATAAAACTAATTTCCTGTTTACATTTTAAAATTATGCTACATATGTCTATACTTAGTTGAACATTATATAATGATTTCATCCTACTTCATCAAATCATTGTGTAATAATTTAATTATTTCCCATTTATTGAGTGTAGAGGTGTTTTTTTCTACTTTTTCCTGGTATAGATATAATGCCCAGCTTCTGTTGATTACTTTCTTAAATTAATTTCTCAGATTATGATTTGAATAAAGGAGTATAACATTAGTAATAAATGCAGGTAAGAAAAAGACAGCCTTTCTACCAGTTACCTTAAGGCAGCAGAATGAGTCCCTGAGATGAGAAATATCTATAGCAGCTTATCTGTACTTACGTTTTGCTGTTTGGTACATTGTACTTTCAAGTACAGTGATAGTTTTTGTTCATGTCCTATCTCTGGTTCTATATTATAAACTCTAGAGGGCAGGATCTTATCTTATTCATCTTCA
The DNA here is from genome assembly GCF_028858775.2 of Pan troglodytes. NCBI lineage: Eukaryota > Metazoa > Chordata > Mammalia > Primates > Hominidae > Pan > Pan troglodytes. Next base: position 72,463,264 of record NC_072402.2, read on the forward strand.
TATCTTACACAGTTCTTGACCTACTACTTTCCATATCGTACCCACTCATTAAATATTTGTAAAATAATTGAAGAGAGTTAGTAGTAATTACACTAATTTAGTGTTTAAAGTTGGATTTAAAAAATTTCCAATAGTATACTTTGATTTAATTGTACCTATCTATTTTTTCTAATGGCATCCATTAATATTTTTAAGGTCAATATTCAGTTTGGTGAATCATCTCTATACAAATGCCTCTAAATTACATATGTTTTATTCACTTAACCATGGTTAGCATTTAATTTTTATATTATCAGATTCTGTGTGACACTGAGAAAAGAAAAATATTTAGGGCACCACTAAAATAACCACTGGTGAATCAGGGGATGGGATTTTGGCATATTTCTTAGAAAAGAAATAATGCCCACATATTTCATATGAGCTAGTAGATATGTGCTATATCAGGGAATATTGTAGAGTTCATGAACTTGGCATGGCCACAGAAAATTATTTATCGTATCACATAATGTAATATGAACAAATTTCTAGTGCAAATTCAGTTAACAAATAGAATCAGCTAGAACACACACTGAATATCCATGATACAATTTAAAATAGAAACATAGATCGTTTGGAGAAAATTTCTAGCTGTTAAGTGTTATCTTCCTTGCATTTTACTAATAGAACCCTTTTTCCCATTAATAGTTACGTTCTATGTAACAAATTGTGTGTTCTTCTCTAACAGCCTGACCTCCTGAGATTCCTTCCCTCTTGTAAGAATTATGGCATCTCTAATACTAAAATTATTGAGAAATTAGAAAAACAAAACCTGTTAGCTGTAATGAAAAAAAGATGACAGAAAAGGGGCATAACTTTTCACTTGAGGATGTAACTCTTTGTACATTATAGAAAAATACACATAAAAATTCAGGACATAATACTAATTCCCACCCCACCCCCCGCCTGCAATAGTAAGCTATTCTATGGAAAACAGAAAAGCAAAACAAGAGAAATGAAAAACATTTTACACAAATGGGATCATACAGTATGTGTTTTTTTGTGCCTGGCTTTTATCACTTAACAGAATATTTTCAAGTTTCACCCATATTGTAGCACATATCAGTACTTCATTTATATTTATTGCCAAACAATATTTCAAGGTATGGATATATTTATTATATGGAGATGTATATATATATTTTTTCATTGTATGGATATATATATATTAATTGTATGGATATATATATTTGTGTATTTTTTGTTTTTTTGTTTATCCATTTATAAGTTGATAGATAATTGGTTGCTCCCAATTTTGAGCTATTATGAATAATGCTGCTATGAAAATTTATGTGCAGGTTTTTATATGCACTTTTTTCCCCTATTTTCTCTGGATAGATATTTTAGCACAATTTCCATTAGAAGTAGTGAGAGTGGACATCTTTATCTTTTTCTTCTTCTTGGCAGAAAATTATTTAGTTTTTCTACATTAAGTATGATATTAACTGTGGATTTTTCATAAATTTTCTTTTTCCAGTTGAAGAAGTTTTCCTTTATTTGAGATGTTTGTCATGACAACTGGATTTTTTTAAATGCCTTTTCTTCATCTATCGAGATATTTTTCTCTTCATTCATTAATATAGTGTATTACATTAACTAATTTTAGAATGTTCAACTAAGCCTTACGCTTCTGGGATAAAATTTCTTCTTGGTCATGGTGTGTGGTTTATAATTTCTTAAATATGCTACTGGATTTGATTTGCTAGTATTTTGTTAAGGATTTTTGCATCTGTATTGATAAAGAATATTGATCTGTAGTTTTTTTAATGTCAATCTGATTTTGCTATCAGGATAATACTAGCCCTATAAAATAAATTAAGAAGTGTTTATATCTATGCCATTTTTAAAAAGAGTTTGAGAAGGATTGGTGTTAATTCCTCTTTAAATATTTAGTAGAATTCACTAAGAAGCCATATGGCCCTGGGCTTTTCTTTGTTGGAAGTTTTTTGATTACTGATTCAATCCCTTTAACTGTTACAGGTCTGCTCAGATTTTTTGTTTCTTATTGAGTCAGTTTTGGTAATTTGTGTTTTTGTAGTAATATTTCCATTGCATATTAGTTATCTAATTTGTTGGCATACATTTATTTATGACATTATCTTATACGTTCTTTTTACTTCTGTAAGATTGGTGGTGATGTTCCACCTTTCATTCTTGATTTTAATAATTTGAATTATTTCTATTTTTTTTCTTGGTAATTGTAAATAAAGGTTTGTCAATTTTGTTGATATTTTCAAAGAAAGAACTTTTGGTTTTATTGGCTTTCTCTTATTTCTCTACTCTCGATTTTTAAAAACTCCATTTTAATTTTTATTGTTTCCTTTCTTTCTTTAGCTTTGGGTTTAGTTTGCTTTTCTTTTGCTAGGATCTTAAGGTGAGAGGTTATGGACACTAGTCTTTTACTGCATGTGCGATATGCAATAATTTTTCTCCAGTCTGTAACTGGCATTTTTATTGTCTAATAAGGCCTTACACACAAAAAGTTTTTAATTTTGGTGAAATAAAATTTATTACATTTTCTTTATGAATCACGCATTTTATGTCATACCTAAGGCATCTTAGTTGAGGATCTTTTTTTTCCTTACATATGTATGTCTAAATTTTCCAACCTATTTTGTTGAAAAGATTATCCTTTTTCTATTGAGTTACCTTTTTACTTTTGTCAAAGCCCAGTTGATCATACGTGTGTGGGTCTTTTTCTGGACTCTCTGTTCTGTCCCATTGACGTATGTGTCTATCCTTTAATTAATGCTCCCACACCTTTTTAATTATTGTAGCTCTTGTTAAAATCAGGTAGTATGAGTCTTCCAATTCTGTTATTCTTTTTCTTTTTTATATTTCAATAGGTTCTTGGGGAACAGGTGGTGTTTGGTTACATGGATAAGTTCTTTAGCGGTGATTTCTGAGAGTTTGGTGCACCCATCACCCGAGCAGTGTACAATGTACCCGATGTGTAGTCTTTTGTCCCTTACTCCCTTCTGCATTCCCTCCCCTCAAGTCCCCAAAGTGCATTTTATCATTCTTATGCTTTTGTGTCCTTATAGCTTAGCTCCCACTTATAACTGAGAACATACGATGTTTGGTTTTCTGTTCCTGAGTTACTTCACTTTGAATAATGGTCTTCAATTCCATCCAGGTTGCTGTGAATGCCATTATTTCATTCCTTTTTAAGACTCAGTAGTAATTAATGTGATGGATACATAGATAAGATAGATAGATCACATTTTCTTTACCCGCTCATTGATTAATGGGCATTTGGGCTGGTTCCATATTTTTGCAATTGTGAATGGTGCTGCTATAAACATGTGTCTCCACACTGTTTTTCATAGCGGTTGTATTAGTTTACATTCTCATCAACAGTGTAAAAGTGATCCCTTTTCACCCAATCCACACCAACATCTATTTTTTTTTTAATTTTTAAATTATCGCCATTCTTTGAGGAGTAAGGTGGTATTGTACTGTGGTTTTGATTTGCTTTTTCCTGATCATTAGTGATGTTGAGCATTTTTCCATATACTTGTTGCCCATTTATATATCTTCTTTTGATAATTGTCTACTTATGTCTTTAGGCCACATTTTGATGGGATTGTTTGTTTTATTCTTGATGATTTGTTTGAGATTGTTGTAGGTTCTAGATACTAGTCCTTTGTTGTATGCATAGTTTGCAAAGATTTTAGCCCACTCTGTGGGTTGTCTGTCTACTCTGCTGATTATTTCTTTTGCTGTGCAGAAGCTTTTTAGTTTAATTAAGTTCATGAAGGTTTGTTTGTTTTGTTGTTGTTGATGTTTTCCCTGTTTTTTTTAATTATACTTTAAGTTCTATGGTACATGTGCACAATGTGCAGGTTTGTTACACATGTATACATGTGCCATGTTGGTTTGATGCAACCATCAACTCGTCATTTACATTAGGTATTTTTCCTAATGCTATCCCTCCCCTAACCCCCCACCCACTGACAGGCCCCAGTGTGTGATGTTCCCTACCCTGTGTCAATATGTTCTCATTGTTCAGCTCCCATCTATAAGTGAGAACATGTGATGTTTGGTTTTCTGTCCTTGTGATAGTTTGCTTAGAATGATGGTTTCCAGCTTCATCCATGTCCCTGCAAAGGACATGAACTCATCTTTTTTTATGGCTGCATAGTATTCCATGGTGTATATATGCCATATTTTCTTAATCCAGTCTATCATTGATGGACATTTGGGTTGGTTCCAAGTATTTGCTATTGTGAATAGTGCCACAATAAACATACGTGTGCATGTGTCTTTATAGTAGCATGATTTATAATCCTTTGGGTAATACCCAGTAATGGATGGCTGGGTCAAATTGTATTTCTTGTTCTAGATCCTTGAGGAATCGCCACACTGTCTTCCACAATGATTGAACTAATTTACACTCCCACCAACAGTGTAAAAGCTTTCCTATTTCTCCACATCCTCTCCAGCATCTGTTGTTTCCTGACATGTTAATGATCGTCATTCTAACTGGCGTGAGATGGTATCTCATTGTGATTTTGATTTGCATTTCTCTGATGACCAGTGATGATGAGCATTTTTTCATATGTCTGTGGGCTGCATAAATGTCTTCTTTTGAGAAGTGTCTGTTCATATCCTTCGCCCACTTTTTGATGGGGTTGTTTGTTTTTTCCTTGTAAATTTGTTTAAGTTCTTTGTAGATTCCAGATATTAGCCCTTTGTCAGATGGGTAGATTGCAAAAATTTTCTCCCATTCTGTAGGTAGCCTGTTCACTCTGATGATAGTTTCTTTTGCTATGCAGAAGCTCTTTAGTTTAATTAGATCCCATGTTTGTATTTTGGCTTTTGTTGCCATTGCTTTTGGTGTTTTAGTCATGAAGTCTTTGCCCATGCCTATATGCTGAATGGTATTGCCTAGATTTTCTTCTAGGGTTTTTATGGTGTTAGGTCTTACATTTAAGTCTTTAATCCATCTTGAGTTAATTTTTGTATATGGTGTAAGGAAGGAATCCAGTTTCAGCTTTCCTACATATGGTTAGCCAGTTTTCCCAGCACCATTTATTAAACAGGGAATCCTTTCCCCATTTCTTGTTTTTGTCAGGTTTGTCAAAGATCAGATGGTTGTAGATGTGTGGTGTTATTTCTGAGGCCTCTGTTCTGTTCCATTGGTCTACATATTTGTTTTGGTACCAGTACCTTGCTGTTTTGGTTGCTGTAGCCTTGTAGTATAGTTTGAAGACAGGTAGTGTGATGCCTCCAGCTTTGCTCTTTTTATTTAGGATTGTCTTGGCTAGGTGAGCTCTTTTTTGATTCCATATGAACTTTAGTTTTTTTCCAATTCTGTGAAGAAAGTCAGTGGTAGCTTGATGGGGATGGCATTGAATCTATAAATTATCTTGGGCAAAATGGCCATTTTCATGATATTGATTCTTCCTATCCATGAGCATGGAATGTTCTTCCATTTGTTTGTGTCCTCTTTTATTTTGCTGAGCAGTGGTTTGTAGTTCTCCTTGAAGAGGTCCTTCACATCCCTTGTAAGTTGGATTCCTAGGTATTTTATTCTCTTTGTAGTAATTGTGAATGGGAGTTCACTCATGATTTGGCTCTCTGTTTGTCTGTTATTGGTGTATAGGAATGCTTGTGATTTTTGCATGTTGATTTTGTATCCTGAGACTTTGCTGAAGTTGCTTATCAGCTTAAGGAGATTTTGGGCTGAGATGATGGGATTTTCTAAATCTACAATCATGTCATTTGCAAACAGAGACAACTTGATTTCCTCTTTTCCTAATTGAATACCCTTTATTTCTTTCTCTTTCCTGATAGCCCTGACCAGAGCTTCCAACACTATGTTGAATCAGAGTGGTGAGAGAGGGCATCCTTGTCTTGTTCTGGTTTTCAAAGGGAATGATTCTAGTTTTTGCCCATTCAGTATGATATTGGCTGTGGGTTTGTCACAAATAGCTCTTATTATTTTGAGATACGATCCATCAATATCTAGTTTATTGAGAGTTTTTAGCATAAAGGGCTGTTGAATTTTGTCGAAGGACCTTTCTGCATCTATTGAGATAATCATGTGGTTTTTGTCATTGGTTCTGTTTATATGCTGGAAAATGTTTATTGATTTGCGTATATTGAACCAGCCTTGCATCCCAGGGATGAAACCAGTTTGATCATGGTGGATAAGCTTTTTGATGTGCTGCTGGATTCGGTTTGCCAGTATTTTGTTGAGGATTTTTGCATGAATATTCATCAGGGATATTGGCCTAAAATTCTTCTTTTGTTGTGTCTCTGCCAGGCTTTGGTATCAGGATGATGCTGCCCTCATAAAATGAGTTAGGGAGGAGTCCCTCTTTTTCTATTGATTGGAATAGTTTCAGAAGGAATGGTACCAGCTCCTCTTTATACCTCTGGTAGAATTCACTGTCAATCTGTCTGGTCCTGGACTTTTTTTGGTTGGTAGGCTATTAATTAGTGCCTTAATTTCAGAACTTGTTGTTGGTCTATTCAGAGATTTGACTTCTTCCTGGATTAGTCTCGGGACTAATCCAATGTGTCCAGGAATTTATTCATTTCTTCTAGATTTTCTAGTTTATTTGTGTATAGGTGTTTGTACTATTCTCTGATGGTAGCTTGTATTTCTGTGGGATTGGTGGTGATATCCCCTTAATCAGTTTTTATTGCATCTATTTGTTTCTTCTCTATTTTTTTCTTTATTAGTCTTGCTATTGGTCTGTCTATTTTGTTGATCTTTTCAAAAAACCAGCTCTTGGATTCATTGATTTTTTGAAGGGTTTTTTCTGTGTCTATCTCCTTCAGTTCTGCTCTGATCTGTTATTTCTTGCCTTCTGCTAGCTTTTGAATGTGTTTGCTCTTGCTTCTCTAGTTCTTTTAATTGTGATGTTAGGGTGTTGATTTTAGATCTTTCTTCCTTTCTCTTGTGGGCATTTAGTGCTGTAAATTTCCCTCTACGCACTGCTTTAAATGTGTCCCAGAGATTCTGGTATGCTGTGTCTTTGTTCTCATTGTTTTCAAAGAACACCTTTATTTCTGCCTTCATTTCATTATGTACCCAGTAGTCATTCAGGAACAGTTTTTTCAGTTTCCATGTAGTTGTGTGGTTTTAAGTGAGTTTCTTAATCCTGAATTCTAATTTGATTGCACTGTGGTTTGAGAGATAGTTTGTTGTGATTTCTGTTACATTTGCTGAGGAGTGTTTTAGTACCAATTATGTGGTCAATTTTAGAATAAGTGCGATGTGTTTCTGAGAAGAATGTATATTCTGTTGATTTGGGGTGGAGAGTTCTGTAGATGTCTGTTAGGTCTGCTTGGTGCAGAGCTGCGTTCATGTACTGAATATCCTTGTTAACCTTCTATCTCATTGATCTGTGTAATATTGACAGTGGGGAGTTAAAGTCTCTGACTATCATTGTGTGGGAGTCTAAGTCTCCTTGTAGGTCTGTAAGGACTTGCTTTATGAATCTGGGTGCTCCTGTATTGGGTGCATATATATTTGGGATAGTTAGCTCTTCTTGTTGAATGGATCCCTTTACCATTATGTACTGGCCTTCTTTGTCTCTTTTGATCTTTGTTGGCTTAAAGTCTGTTTTATCAGAGACTAGGATTGCAACCACTGCTTTTTTGTTGCTTTCCATTTTCTTGGTAGATCTTCCTCCATCCCTTTATTTTAAGCTTATGTGTGTCTCTGCACGTGAGATGGGTCTGCTGAATACAGCACACTGATGGATCTTGACTCTTTATCTGATTTGCTAGTCTGTGTCTTTTAATTGGGGCATTTACCCCATTTACATTTAAGGTTAATATTGTTATGTGTGAATTTGATCCTATCATTATGATGTTAGCTGGTTATTTTGCCCGTTGATTGGTGCAGTTTCTTCATAGCATCGATGGTCTTTACCATTTGGCATGTTTTTGCAGTGGCTGGTACCAGTTGTTCCTTTCCATGTTTAGTGCTTCTTTCAGGAGCTCTTGTAAGGCAGGCCTGGTGGTGACAAAATCTCTAGACATTTGCCTGTCTGTAAAGGATGTTATTTCCACTTCACTTATGAAGCTTAGTTTGGCTGGATATCAGATTCTGGATTGAACATTCTTTTCTTTAAGAATGTTGAATATTGGCCCCCTCTCTCTTCTGGCTTGTAGGGTTTCCGCTGAGAGATCTGCTGTTAGTCTGATGGGCTTCCCTTTGTGGGTAATCTGACCTTTATCTCTGGCTGCCCTTAACATTTTTTTTCATTTATTTCAACCTGGGTGAATCTGAAAATTATGTGTCTTGGGGTTGCTCTTCTTGTGGAGTATCTTTGTGGTGTTCTCTGTATTTCCTGAATTTGAATGTTGGTTTGCCTTGCTAGGTTGGGGAAGTTCTCCTGGATAATATCCTGAAGAGTGTTTTCTAACTCCCTGTCACTTTCAGGTACACCAATGAAACGTGTATTTGGTCTTTTCACATAGTCCCATATTTCTTGGAGACTTTGTTCATTTTTTTTCACTCTTTTTTCTCTAATCTTGTCTTCTTGGTTTATTTCATTAATTTGATCTTCAATCACTGATACCCTTTCTTCCACTTGATTGAATTGGCTACTGAAGCTTGTGCATGCATCACGAAGTTCTTGTGCTTTGGTTTTCAGCTCCATCAGGACATTTAAGGTGTTCTCTACACTGTTTATTCTTGTTAGCCATTCGTCTAACCTTTTATCAAGGATTTTAGCTTCCTTGCGATTGGTTAGAACATGCTCCTTTAGCTCAGAGAAGTTTGTTATTACCGACCTTCTGAAGCCTACTTCTGTCAACTCGTCAAAGTCATTCCTCTGTCCAGTTTTGTTCCCTTGTTGGGGAGCAGCTGCGATCCTTTGAAGGAGAAGAGGTGCCCTGGTTTTTGGAATTTTCAGCTTCTCTGCTCTGTTTTCTACCCATCTTTGTGGTTTTATCTACCTTTGGTCTTTGATGTTGGTGACCTACAGATGGGGTTTTGGTGTGAATGTCCTTTTTGTTGATGTTGATGCTATTCCTTTCTGTTTGCTACTTTTCCTTCTTATAGTCAGGCCCTTCAGTTGAAGGTCTGTTGGAGTTTGCTGGAGGTCCACTCCAGACCCTGTTTTCCTGGGTATCACCAGTGGAGGCTGCAGTACACCAAATATTGCTGCCTGATCCTTCCCCTGGAAGCTTCATCCCAGAGGTGCACCCACCTGTATGAGGTGTCTGTTGGCCCCTACTGGGAGTTGTCTCCCAGTCAGGCTACACGGGGGTCAGGGACCCACTTGAGGAGGCAGTCTGTCCGTTCTCAGAGCTCGAACACCATGCTGGGAGAACCACTGCTCTCTTCAGAGCTGTCAGAGAGGGAAGTTTAAGCCTGCAGAGGCTGTCTTTCTTTTGTTTAGTTATGCTCTGCCCACAGAGGTCGAATCTAGATAGGCAGTAGGCCTTGCTGAGCTGCAGTGGACTCTGGGCAGTTTGAGCTTCCTGGCCACTTTGTGAGCATAAAACCGCCAACTCAAGCCTCAGCAATGGTGGACACCCCTTCCCTTGCCAATCTGCAGCATTGCAGGTCAATCTCAGACTGCTGTGCTAGTGGTGAGAAAGGCTTTGTGAGTGTGTGACCTGCCGATCCAGTCACAGGAGGGGATCTCCTGGTCTGTTGGTTGCTAAGACTGTGGGAAAAGTGCAGTATTTGGGCAGGAGTGTATCATTCCTCCAGGTGCAGTCTGTCATGTCTTCCCTTGGCTAGGAAAGGGAAATCCCCCAACTCCTTGTGCTTCCTCTATGAGGAGACACACTGCCCTGCTTCAGTTTGCCCTCCATTGTCTGCACCCACTGTCCAACTAGCCGCAGTGAGATGAACCATGTACCTCAGTTGGAAATGCAGAAATCACCCATCTGTGTCGATCTCTCTGGGAGTAGCAGACCAGAGCTGGTCCTATTTGGCCATCTTGGAAGCCTCCCTGTTGTTCTTTTTTTTTTTTTTTAGAGATGGGGTCTTATTATTTTGCCCCAGCTGAATTTTTACCTCTGGGTTCAGACAATCTTCCTGCCTCAACCTCCTGAATAGCTGGGACTATAGTCATTCACTACCACACCCAACTCAATTTTGGAAGTTTTTAAAATGCATTATCACTTTAAATATTTTTCTCCATCAAACTTTCTTTCCTTTTGGGATTTGGATGATATGAATAGTAGGTCTTTTAATATTTTGCCACAAGTCTCTAAGATTCTGTTTATTGTATTTTTCTAGAAAAAAATTTTGTCGTTCAGATAATTTCAAGTTTACTGATTCTTTCCTCTCTGATGACCATCCTCTATTGAGTCCATCCAGTGAGTTGCTATTTTGATTGTTGTATTTTTTTTAGTTCTAAAATTTTCATTTCATTCTTTTTTAATATTTAAGATTTTTGCAAACATAAGGTGTAATAAATTACATGTCCAAACCTATTCAAATCCTGCCCTGTTTGTGTCTACAAGTTCTAGTACTGCTGCTTTGGAAATCCAACTACCACCACCATTGGGCTTGCCAGCAGAATTATCTGAAGCAGCAGAAAGGTGCCCTCTTTCTCATTCTGTTGCCCAAGTCTTATTCCCATCTGGATCTAAATCATATTTTAAAATTCAGCTGCAAGCGACTGAGAAATGTCATTTTGTTTTAGTTTTCTGTTTCTGCATTATAGAAAGGCATAAGGAAAAGGGCTGTAAGGTTGTTGAGGTAGTTGCTCTGCAATGTCTGCCTTAGACATATAGGTGGTAGAAAGATGAATGGAAATGCCAGAATTCTTCATCCTATGAATAATGATATCATAAGTGTCATCAACCTCACATTTTATATACTGTTTTTTTGATGATGTGTCTTTTTTGCATTACTGATTTAAACTCCTATCTTGAAATTGTTTCCAGAGCTTGTGTTTTCTCCTTTGAATAGTATTGATTATAATAATATTGTGATGATGAATGATCTGTTGTGCTTGAATAGTGGAAACAGTATTAAATACAGTCATGTATTGCATTACACCATTTTGGTCAACAATGAACTGCTTACACTAAAGTGGTTGAATAAGATTATAACAGAGCTGAATAATTGCTATCACCTAGTGACACTGTAGCCATCCAAATGTAGTAGGGCAAGGCACTACTCACATGTTTATAGTGATGCTGGTGTAAACAAACCTACTGTGCTGCCAGGAATATATAAGTGTAGCACATACAGTTATGCATAGTACATAATACTTGGTAATGATAATAAACAACTATGTTACTGGTTTATGTTTTATTATACTATACTTTTTATTGTAATTTTAGAGTGCATTTCTTCTACTTATTAAAATCAAAAAAGCTAACTGTAAAACAGCCTCAGGCAGCTCCTTCGGGAGGTATTCCAGAAGAAGGCATTGTTATCATAGGAGATGACAGCTCCATGCATGTTACTACCTGTGAAGACCTTCCAGTTGGACAAGATTTGGAAGTGGAAGACAGTGATATTAATGATCCTGATCCCCTGTAAGCCCAGACTAATGTGTGTGTTTGTGTCTTAGTTTTTAGCAAAAAAGTCTAAAAAGTAAAAAAAAATTCCTAATAATAGAAAAACCTTATAGAACAAGTATATAAAGGAAAAAAGTGTTCATGTTTTAAGCTAAGTGTAGTTATGAGAGAGTTAAAAAGTTAAAAAATTATGAAGTCTATGAAGAAAAAATTACAGTAAGCTAAGGTTAATTTACTACTGAAGAAAACTAAAAAGAATAAATTTAGCATAGCCTAAGTGTGCACAGTTTAAACATTACTGACACTACTGTAGTGTACAGTATTGTCCTAAGCCTTCATTCATTACTCACTCACAAATTCACCCAAGCCAATACTAGTTCTGTAACCTCCATTCATGGTAAGTGCTCTATTCAGGTATATCATTTTTAATATTTTATAACCTATATTTACTGTACTTTTTCTATATTGAGCTATGTGTAGATACACACAAATACCATTTTGTTACAACTACCTACAAAATTCAGTTCAATCACATGCTGTACAGATTTGCAGCCTATGAGCAATACCCTAGGAGCATAGTAGGCTACACAATCTAGGTTTATGTAGGTACACTCTGCGATGTTCACATGACAAAATAGCCTAACAACACATTTCTCAGAATATGTCCCTGTGGTTAAATGACTCATGACTGTAATAGTGAATCCAGTAGGTTGTTAAGCTGAGCAAAACTGTTTATATTAAAAACATTCGCTCTCAGCTAGAGCATTGTCATAGTGAAGAAAATAGTCCTGTGTGGCAGTTCCTGCCAAATGCCTCACCCCGGACTTCCTGCAATGCCTCAATCATTAACTCAGTTATTTTTTGAACATTTAACATGCACAATGGCTATGCACAATGTTATAACATTTAGAATTTATATTTATGTATTGCTTTATCACTCTTTTACAATGTGCCTTTCCGTTTATTTTATCTCATGTAATATTCACAACCAGTTTATTTTTCAAAAGAAACTGAGACCTAAAGACTTTACTAAGAATACTCACCAAAATGAATATGCTCCATTGGTTATTTGATTTTGTCAAATGTATTCACTATGATCAATGCCATTCATATTCTAAAATTTAATCAATTTTGTCTTTACTTGTTATTTTTTGATATACATGGTATTTGAATTATGTGGAAATGAGAACATTCTGATAAAGATCTTGTTACTTTCCTATGAATCAGAGGGGAAATGCTGTATTTTATAAGTAACGGCTATTATCCTGCAATGTTGAACAGCTTCCTCTAAAATATTTCTATAAAAATGGTACCTTACATTTCATCTTGCTCAAAATGCATTGGATAATATATTTCTCCCATTCAACAATGAGTCTACTTTATAAGTCACACACAAAACAGTTCATTATTTAGTGTTACACTCATAAATTTAGTCATGACAAAGTTGCCAGTGCTATATAATTTTATTTGGCTTAGATTATAAAGATTTTATATGTCATTGAATCCATCTATATTCTTTTGTGCGTTTCTTTTACTCACATAATCTATCAAAAGGGACAAAATATGATTGAGTGTTTATGTAATTCATAATTTTATATTTTGAAAAATTCTAACTTTTCCTAAGCAAATATTTAAAAATGAAATTTATCTGCATACCAATCATCATATCTCTGAAATATTCTAATGGATTTTTCACAAAATAATTTTTTAAACCTAAAAGTTGATATAGTTCTGATTAAACAGTTTGTTAGCTTTCTTTTCTTGGTGTAAATCACCAAAATAAAAAAAGAGTCAAGGACATATATTTCTCTCTCTCTTCCCATCCATCCATCCATCCATCCATCCCTCCCTCCCTCTCATTTAATCCATCACCCAGTTTTTACTTTTGTGGTGATTTGTGGCATTCTAGATGTTATTGAGGAACCAATGGTTATAAAATAGAAGATAGAGTTAAAGCAAGATAAATATGGCCTGAGAAAGACTCCATACTTCTATATTTGAGTCCTTGTGGATGAACTGTAACCTATCTTAATAGTCAGACACAATTGAAAACCTAACTTAATAGTAGGCACCTGTAACAATGGCTGAGTGTTGGCCAATCCCAGTGGCTATACCACTCATAGACTGCTGAATGTTCAAACTGCATTCAAATAAGGCAAACACCAAGCTGTAACCAATCTCACTGTTTCTGTACCTAATTTCCGATTCCTGTTTGTCACTTTAACTTTTTTGTCTATAAATTTGTTCTGACCACAAGGACCACGAGGCACCCCTGGAGTCTCTGTGAATCTGCTGTGATTCTGGGGGCTGCCCAATTTGCAAATCTTTCATTGCTTAATTAAACTCCTTTAAATTAATTTGGCTGAAGTTTTTCTTTTCTCAGATGGTGTCAGGAGTAGGATCCAAAGTGGAGCTTCTAGTGACCCCCAGAAGTGCTGAGTGAACACTCAAGATACCTGCAGGACTCACTTGTGTCCATTGATCTCTCAGAGCAGCTGGGGATCACGGGTAAGCTCCCTCTCAGATTTTGGAGCTCCACGGATTTGCGTTTTGAGCTCTCCGAGTTTCTTTGAGCAGATTTCTGATCCAAACTGGGTTTAGAGTTGTGACAGAAACTGCACTGGGTCCAAGAATGGATTTGATCTGGGAATTAACTGGTTTGAATCCAGTTAGAGGCCTCTTATATCTGACTAGGTCAGAAAGGAACTGGTAGTAAGCAGTATATTGCAGGGTTTATAAAATTTGTCTTTTGAAAATTCACAGGGATTTTTCTGTTCTACCCCTTTGTTTCATTTTTCTTGTGTGCTTAGGTAGGAAAAAAACAATCATTGGCTAAGTTAATCAAGAGAACCTGAGAGTAAAGTCAATATTTTAGGTAAAAATGGGATCCTTAATTTCTGGAAAACTGAGTTCCTTCTGGCTTATACATTAGGTCTGGGAGGCAGCGAAGTCTTACAGAAACACCAAAATATTACTAAAGATAACTCACAGTGGAACATCAGAATGAACAACAATGCATTGAAGTACATTTGAAAATGAGGGCTCTCAGTAAAGTTCCTTTTGGCTAAGAATGGGTTTGGCACTACAGCATGTCAACTGCTATTCTCTTTGGAATAATCTGCCTTGCGCTCTTTCCTGACGGCTGCAGGTGACAGGATTAGGAATGTACAGGATTGTGGGATATAGGGAGCTTTTTCCTCCCTAAAAGGGGAAACATGAGAGATGATGACACTGCTGGAAAAGATCCCTTTGCTATAAAAAAGCAGCCACTTGAACTTTTCAGTGTCGCTGGCATGGGGGGTGGTCTTCTCTGGCCTTTTTGCCTTCCCCACCCTGCCACAGGCAATGCTTTTCTCTCTCTCCTTTCCCTTTCTTATCTTGCCTATTACTCAGGGCAACCATCTTGCCCAGAGACCACATGTTGAAACTCATGGTCAGAGGTTGGATTAATGATGATGGGGCCCAACCAGGGGCAAACTTAAGCCTTGCCAGTTTGATATTAAGTGCTAAGCAGAGTGGCTAATGTCTATGTTTTATCACACATATTTTACTCTGGCCAGAACAAAAAAATATAATTTTCCTTTATCATGCAGCTTGGCCCCATTGCAATGATACAGCAAGCTGAGTCACTAGGGCCGCTCAGGGAAAGGGAACCCAGAAGCCTGGCATGCTGGCAAAAGGGTAAGAATTTCTTACCAGTCAGATTTTTGGCTTCTCTCTCTCTGTACAGTTGAATGAATGGTAAAAATCACTGTTTATCTCTTCTGTAAGGTTTTGATTAATGTTGAAAAGAATTCTGAGGCTAGTCTTAAACTGATGTATTTGTGCTATGAATTTGTTTTTCTGGGTTGAGGGGTACCTTAGGATAAAACATAGGCTTAGGCCCTCATAAGCTTGCTGCTCCAGACGGCCCAGCAAGCTGGTCAATAAGAAACTTTCCTGCAAGTCCCTGAAACAAATAAAAAAAACTAGATAGGGTCTCTGTCTTGTTTTAGGTCCTTGGGAACTTGACCTTGTGACCACATGACAGTATTTTCTCTTGGATTCCACCTTCCAGGGAACAGGAATTTTGGGGTTTATGTCATAGTTAGCTCTAAAAATTATCTCGAGTAGTTAAAAGCCTTTGCAATTTCAAAAGGAACTACTCTATAGACTCCTGGGAAGGACAGTCGAGACTGCCCTGTGCTGTAGCTCAGTATCTAAGATTTTGGCCTTTCACACTGGTGGTCTGGGTTTGATTTCCTGCTTAGGAAGTAAGTCCTTTTTTGGTTTAATATCTGCATAACCTTGTCTTGTCTCTTCTCCACTATAAACGATCTTAAATTGTCCTTTCTCTGATCACCTGGGAGGTTACCTTTGACATTTTCTTTTGAAAATCCACTGGCCTGGCTAAAATCGGGTGGTAAGAAATTTTAAAAGGACTTTATTAAAGAGTGCTATGGTTAAAAGTCAGCTTAATTAGAAGTGGATATTCAAGCTCTAACAGCCTGGACGCCTTGGGAAAAACAGGAGGCACCTGAAACCCCTTTCCTGGCCCTGTTCTTCCAAGGGCTCCACCCTAAAGCCAATAAACAATTAAGAAACTTAAAAACTGGCAAATGAAACATTTTACAACTACTGAAGTAATCTTCTTCTGTCTGTGTAATTATATATGTGTTGTGTGTAATGTTTATATAAAAGAGCACTAATTAATTAATTGGCTTAAATAAAAATAAGCGCTTAAATCAAATATTTTGAAAACAAAATAAAAACTGTAATTCCTTTTAGTTTATGTAACTTTAGTAATCTTTAGGAAATAAAAACAGCTTTAAAGATTATTGATAAAATGAATACATTTTTGTCTAAATTATGCAGGTCAGATATTAGGTTTGCTAACTGCTTTTAGGTCGTCATAAACTGCTTTGACTTTTGAAAATTGTTCAATTTATTTTGGAGGCATTAAGTTCTAAATAAGACCAGGAGATATATGGAATTAGCCATGCCCCCTAGCTATGCAAAGAATGTTATAAAGAAAAGAGATTTTATATAAGAAAGGATGTTATATGGTAAATTCTTGTCCTAAAGTAAAATGACTAGTTGTTTAAAAAGGGGGATGTTTAAGGCAAGTCAGAATATCTAAACATGTTGTACATGGTCTATGTAAGTTGTGAAAGAATTTATGAAAAGAAGTTCATGCCAGAAATGTTGTACAATTTAAAGGTGATTAGGTCTCCCAAATGCTTCATAAAATGCCACTATGACTCTTAACTGTACAGATGCCTGTTTTACAGCTAGGCAAGGCATGGGACACATGGCGTTAGATGCTGGAAAGAGTCAGACCTTATCTGCATTTCTGTCTGGGTCCTAGACTCCATACCTAGTACATAATTAAAATCCCTTACTTACCAAGGTTTTCACCAAAAGTAAAAGTTTCTAAGAGTCAACATTGTAATATGTAATTGAGATTATGGAAAAAACAGGTTTACATGCAAGGTGTGTAATGAGAATGAAGTGTGTTTTTTTGTAAGAGATTATAAGAAAATGTGGGAATGTAAATTTTTGCCTAGGTTAGAGGGTTAAAGGACTGTTTTAAATTAAATGAAGTTTGAAAAATTTGTGGAAGGTTTATAACAGCTAATTATAAGAGATTCTATGTGTGAACATATTGGCTAAAGTTAAAATGGCATTATTCAGGATTTTTTTTCATAAATTGGACATTGGAATAGAGAAGCACAACAGAGTTTTCACAGAACATTGTACTGCTCTGAGAAAAAATTGTAAAGGGCTACAAAAGATTTATAAAAATCTTACCTTACGGTTAAACTAATTAAAACTGAAAAGATTTATAAAAAGTTATTAAAAACTAGCTTTAACATTAAAAATACATTAATGGAAACATAAAATTTGGCCTTTTAAAAAGGATTTTTATGTAATATTAAAAGATAACAAAAGGTTTTTGTTTACCTCTTAAGTAAACTATAAAAGAAAAAGGGGAGCAGGGAAAGAAAAGAGACAGAGTCAGTTGGCTTTATGCTGTCTTCATTGGGTCTTGTTTGGAAAGCTGAGACTCCTCTCTCTCAGAATAATATTTTTTACTTAAAAAAATTTTGAGTTATCATTTTGCCTAATGAATGACTTATGGTCCTAAGATTCTGTTTTGTAATATCCAATGTTTTTAAGACTTTGGTATTTAACAAACCTTTCAAAATCAAGCTCGAGCTTATCATGCTAAATCAGCCAATATTAAAATTGTTTAAATATACAATTTGAATGAACTCCATGGTCTAAGTCAAATTACCTATGATAACCCATTAGTTATCAGTGCTATGCACCTAAATTGGAGAAACAACTGCTATTCAAGAGGACATAAGTTCAATGTTAAGCATGGACTCTTGAACAACCAGGACAGCCACGCTTGTCCTTTCTGAGTCCTTAAAGCTTTTGTTATTAAAGGTTCTGCATTCCATGACTCATCATGGAAAAGATAAAATAATCCAAACTGAATATATTCATGTGGTGACTTATAAATTGCAGGAATAGTTTTAAACCAATATTCAGTTCCATATTCCTGGGAAGACAATCAAAGCTTCGGGTACATTTTGCTACCCGATGGGCCATTTAAATATTTATAAAGGGATTTCATTCAATTGTCATTTTCAACGCATGCTTTCTGGTTGTATAAAAGCTTTCCCATGCAAGAAAGCTGATGTTATAACAGTAGATTATTATGCTACAGTGTTTTTTTGCCAGGTAAAATTCATTGAGGACAATCCCTTCACAATCTAGAACTGGAAGATTGGATTTTCTGAAAACATCGGAGAAAGACTGTCCTTGCCATCCACACTACAGCAAATCTTTGGAGACTTGAACTTTGGGTTCATAATCTCACAACTGAGAAGGGTCCCGCCACACTCCTGGAACTGCACCCATTGGAAACCTTAAGGTAAAACTAACCAGGAATGTTTCTCCCCAGAAAAAGATGGCATCCTTGATGTCAACAACTTTTCCCGAGATCACAGATCAAGACTTCTATTATCATCAGACTCTTATCTTTGAATATTTTTTCTTTGTTTATGCCTCTATAAAAAGGGTGTCTATTATTTGAACTTATAGGGCATACTTTTATTTGTGAAGGAATGTGCAGCCAGTCTTATACATGAATAACCTTATACTTTAATAGATAAAAGATGAAGGCCCAATGTAGGTGAGAAACTTTGGGGGTCAAAACTCCTCTTAATCCACATCAAGGATTAAAGAGAACAGTGCCAGGAGGCCTTCACTCTTCTAGAAGGACATCATTTGTTAGGCCTTTTTCCATGATTTAGAATAAAAGAGACAATAATTAGAAATGTCACCCTCACAATATGCTCTACAGCAAATTCTACCTTAAAGGCTATCATTACACAACAGACTTTAAAT
Organism: Pan troglodytes; assembly: GCF_028858775.2. Classification (NCBI taxonomy): domain Eukaryota; kingdom Metazoa; phylum Chordata; class Mammalia; order Primates; family Hominidae; genus Pan; species Pan troglodytes. The sequence continues at coordinate 72,482,152 of NC_072402.2, forward strand.
CCTCTTGTGAAAGTTATGCTAAATAATACAATTGGCTAAATAGAAAAGTACCTGTGCAGATGCTGACACTAGTGGCCTATGGAGAAATACATCAAATGTAGATTATAAAAATTCATTTGTAGGGTTTCAATAAAAAGGACACTTAGTCAAATGAGTAGATTCTTCATCTAGCTCATTCTTTAATCTATTTAATTTTATGTGGTTTGGTTTATGGGGACTCTGGATAAGGCACATACTCCAAACTCTTGGTATTATCCTCCTGATGGTCACAGTAATAGTCTCCCTGGTGCGCTGTATTCTCTTAAAGGTTTTAAGTATTTGCATGCAGCCATCTCTAGAACATCAAATGGTCTCTCTTCAACTAGAATAACAAAAGCTGAAAGAAATGTGTGACCACGAGGACACCATAAAATATGAATGACATACTGAGACCAGAAACCCAAAATGATGGTAACTGAGAGTAGTGCTGAGGCCCTAAGTTTTGGTCACACTCTCACCTAAGTGAGAACCTGGCTGAAAAGGGGGAGTTTTTTTTTTTTAAACGAAATTATGGGAGGCCATTATTTTGGACTGAGCTTATGCACTAGGCCCCAACAAACCAAACCAAACTAAAATGGAGTCACGTGTGCTAAATGTGACATAACCAAACTAAGGCTTTAAGAAACACATAGATCCTAGAACAGATTGGGTTTTGTTTTTCTCCTGTGGACAGGATGTTCCAGCATAAGGAGGTACCCTCTACTCAGTCCTTATTCTCTCCTTGCAAAACACACTATTCTATTGTTTCCCAGTGAGTTTCAAAACCATATAAGTACATTTATGATAGTAATAGTAACATGAATGACTAAGATTTTGGTCAGTTTCTCAAAATTGAGAAAATGACCGAAAGTGGGGAATTGTTAAAGCAAACTAAATATGGCCTGAGAAGGACTCCATACTTCTCTATTTGAGTCCTTGTGAATGAACTGTAACCTAGCTTAGTAGTCAGACAAAATTGAAAACCTAACTTAATACTATGCACCTGTAACAATGGCTGAGTGTTGGCCAATCCCAGTGGCCATACTTCAACCACTCATAGACTGCTGAATGTTCAAACTGCATTCAAATAAGGCAAACGTCAAGCTTAACCAATCTCACTGTTTCTGTACCTCACTTCCAATTCCTGTAAGCCACTTCACCTTTTTGTCTATAAATTTGTTCTGACCATGAGGACCACGAGGCACCCCTGGAGTCTCTGTGAATCTGCTGTGATTTTGGAGGCTGCCCGATTCAAGAATCTCTCATTGCTCAATTAAACTTCCTTAGATTAATTCAGCTGAAGTTTTTCTTTTATCAATAGAAATATGTTACATAAATGGAAGCCACTAAACCTAAAACAAAACAAGAAAACCAAGGGCCTTGTACAACTGGTATACAATGTATAAGAAAAATGTATACCTTTACTTTGATACCAAATGTGAAAATAAGTAAAACAAGCTTAGTGGAGATGATAAAACTGATTGTACATAGTTTTTTCACTTGGTCAATAGAGACAATGACCAGGGTTTATCTAGTTTCCTAAACAAATTATTTTGCTTTCTTATGTGCAAATATATGATTAGAATGTAGTAATGCGGTGGAAAAGTTAACTTTTTCTGTCCATTTCTCACATGAATTAAAATCCGAGCTGTGGTCAATGTGGAGTAGCTTTCTGATGCAATAACCTGCTTAGATGCCTGCATGGGGTGCCTCTAATTCTTCATATCTGGAGTCACAAACCCAATCCTAGAGTTTGTGATCAGTCCAGTTTCCAATGAGGAGGGAGTTAAACAACTTAGTGTTGCCAGCATTGTAATACTAGCAAAACACTTGTATAATATATACTACATGCCAGGTACCATGTTGAACACTAATATGTATATATACTCAAACTCATGAAGTTAACGCTATTATCTGAATTTTATAGATTTGGAAACTGAAGCACAGATAGCATAAGTAACTTGACCACAGTCATATATCTACTACATTGCAGAGCCGGGATTCAAATCTAGACAGGCTGGTTTCAAAGTCTAGGCTCTCAATTGCTGTACCATTTGCTTCTTCTATATTACAGTACTTCTCTATTATGTCAGCTCCTTTGGTCTTGCTCTTAACTTTTGGCCTATGATATACTGCTCTTTCCTAGTTACTGCTACCAGTATTGATAACAGTATGCTACTATTTTATTATTAAAATGAAAAATTTATACGTGAAAAATCTTTTAAATTTAAATATATAGATTAATTGATCATTATAACATTCATATGGAGAGGTCAAAGTGAGCATTGTTATCTCATGCTACACAGTTGAGAAACTGCAATTCAGTGCTTTACCCAAAGTTATCCAAATAGGAACATGCAAAGCCAAGACTTGAACACAAATCTTCTGATTGCAAGCACAGAGCTCATTGACCACACTGTACCTCTTTCTTACAATATGGCTTTCTTAGTGCCGGTTTTCTCTCTGAGGACCTGTTTCTTCCTTTAGCTAGCTACACAGAGACTGCTCACTCCTTCATGTGTTATCTGCCCTCACCTATGGCAGGCATATCAAAGATAATCACCTCAGAATTAAATACAACGTTTGTGCAAGAGATGTGCCCAGACAGCAGCAGGGGATCATTTGGTTTCATTTCCTGTTCATCTTTGCATTCTTAGCCACGCTGTGCTCTTCCTGTTTATTCTGCCGTTTCATGGTTTGTAAGGAATTTGATTGATTAGTTTTAATTAGTGTTCTTGGTACTTAGAAAAGGCCCCAACCTTCTTTCATTGCAAAATTAATAAATACTAGGAAGGAGAGGGCTTCTAATAGCATTTGAGCCCTGCAAAGTTGTTACTGGGTCTCATAATCCATTAGCCTTTTCCTAATAGGAACCTCCTTCATCATAAGTTGCTAATAAAACTGATTTATTTTGTTGTTTCTAAAAATCCAAGTCTTAGCAATTAACTTTTATTTCAAAGCAAGATATAACTGTGATGAACGTTATCAGATTTCAAAATTTGGTTTAACCTCTACAAGACAGTCAGCTTATAGTTGATATGTTTCTTGAGTTTTATTAAAATCACCCAACTGCTTATTCTGGCTAAATACTTTGGTGGCAATGCAAAAGAAGATAAATGGCTATTAAATGTTGCATAAAACAAAGAAGTCAGGCAAAGAATGGGCAGAAAAGTGTGATTGGTCAGTGGTTGGAAAAAAAAAAAAAAAACCCAGTTGCAATTACTACAGGCATTTGACTCTGAAGACCTCAGCATGTCTCAAGTACTTAAAGGACCATGACCTTTGATGGCCAGCTTTGTGAGTTACCTCTTTCCACTACAGATTTAATGTAATTTAGTATCTCCTTAACAATGTCTTTGTCAGACCATATAAGGTATGGTTTGGCTCTGTGTCCCACCCAAATCTCATGTCGAACTGTAATTCCCATGCGTCAGGGGGGGAACTTGGTGGGAGGTGATTGGATCACAGGGGTGGATTTCCCCCATATTGTTCTCATGATAGTTAGTTCTTAGAAGATCTGAAGGTTTAAAAGTGTGGCACTTCCCCCTTTGCTCTCTTTCTCCTGCTGCCATGTAAGTAAGACATGCCTTGCTTCCCCTTCTCCTTCAGCCATGATTGTAAGTCTCCTGAGGCCTCCCTGGCCATGCAGAACTGTGAGTCAATTAAAATTCTTTTCTTTGTAAATTACCCAGTCTTGGGTATTTCTTTATAGCAGTGTGAAAACGGACTAATACAATATGTAACAAGTTTTAATAATTTGTTAGGAGCCCAGAAAGAACCACAAAAGTTTAAGAACTCTGAGAAAGAAGAAAACTAAACAATAAGTAAAAGTAATTCCTAGAGTGCACAGAGGTATAAATTAATAACAACAAATATAGATCAGATAGTATTATTTTGACAACTTCACTGTCTTCATATCACTTCAGAGAAGCCAGGCTGATATCTAAAATTATTTAACTTATGCGTGTAATCCCAGTGCATTTGAAGGCAAGGTAGGAGGATGCCTGGAGGTCAGGAGCTTGAAATTGAATTGGGCAACACAGTAAGACCTCATCTCCACAAAAAATAAAGAAAGTTAGCCAGGTGTGGTGGGGCACCTCAGTGGTCCCAACTATTTGGGAGGCTAAGGCAGGAGGATCACTTGAGCTCAGGAGTTTGAGGCTGCAGTGAACTATGGCCATACCACAGCACTCCAGCCTGGGCAATAGAGTGAGATTCTGTTCAAAAAACCCCACAATTATTTAACAGATTATAATTGTTGCCTCCAGGGTGTACTCTGAAGCTGATAATAAAATGCCATACCTTTCACTCAGTATGTCATAATCAGAAAGCTCTGTAAAAATATAGATCTTACAATATTATGTTTATGACCACTGGGGTATAGAAGCCAGGGCATAGGCATGTAGATAGATATTGTATTGGTCCCTTGAAAGACTGCTGTAGTTCTTCTCTTATACATTCACATCTTGCACAAGTGGAGTCAGTTTTTATTCTGTTTTAGATTATGTAATTTATGTTCCATTGTGTAACGTTATTTCCTTATATCATTAGTAAATCCAGTATTTTGACCAACCTGTCTTTTTGTCTTTTTTAAGTTGGTTGTCTGCCTATCTATAAAGCCATTCTTCCATCTTTAGTTCTTATCAAATCAGTCTTTTCTATTTGATGCTGTTTTTAAATGGTTCTTTCCTAATTTTCTCTAGCTTTTCTCTGTGCCAATAAGTATCTGATCTAAAACTCAATGAATGTTCCAATATAAATTGGTGATATTCTTAAATACACTTAATTTTCTGGAAGTTAATTCAATAGTTAACTCTTTATTTACAGATATTATCTCAGACAAGTGCTTTTCCCCCCTAGTCTCCCTAGGTGGTGCCAACAAATTTTTCCTCACTCAAAATCCTGTAGAGTGATTGATTGTCTTCTTTTCAGGTTGCTGACTTTCTTTGCAGCTGAGATTCTCTGTGAGATGTCTACTAACCATTAGTAGAAAACTAGTGATTTTTGTTACTAATGTAATTAACAATTGTTCAGAGACTTCAATTTACTTCAATTGAGGAAAGATGACCATTCCATAACCCCTGTGGGATAACACTCAGAATGTGAGTATGACCATTCTATAACTATTGTAGGATAGCGCTGAGTGTGAGTTTACCAATTCCAGTTTTATCCTAAACTGAGTCTCTGTATGATTTCATGTCTTCAAACAATCAGTTGCTAAGATACTCTTTGTCAAACAATCCAGTAATTCAATAGGGAAAAATAGTCTTGTTTTTGCCAAGTCACTCCAGTCAAAACAGGTGAACTCTTCCAAATAAAAATATAAAAGATTATGAATCCATGAACTCTTAACCCCTAAAATAATGTAGAAAATTGTGATCTGTGAATGTATGCATTTTTCAGGGAGAGGATTTTTTTACTCTTATTAGATTGTCAGCTCCTTGCACAGTGCTTGACACATTGTTAAATCTGAATATGAGTTGATTGAAGTATGACTAAATAATTCTAAAAATGATTCCTTCATTATTAAAAAGGAGTCTAGGAATGACCAGAATTACTTTTTTTTTTCTGTCAATTTTCCTCTCTAAAAATCTTAGTTTCTCCTTCTTGATTTTCTGAGGAGGTGACTACTGGACGTTCTGAATCCTTCACGTTTCTTGACTTTTCTTTCATACTTTCTAATTCTTTATCTCTTTATGATATATTCTGGAAAATTCCTTTCCAATATTTGCTGGGAAACTCATCAATTCAGACTCCTAGCTCACCAATCCACCTTCAGCTGTGTTTTTTCCCCTGCTATTCATATTATTTAAATGTTTTAATTTTGATTTCAATACTATTTTCTCATGGTATTTTTTTTCCCACTAGCCTGATTTTATTCCTTAGATTTGATGACCTCTTTTTGCTTATCACTCATCCAGGGATTCCTAATGGTTTCTGGTCCATGGAGGTTCCTTTTCTTGATTTTGAATGTAGTTATGGTTTGAAAAGATAATTTGATGTCATTTTTAGAAATCCAAGATGATCAGGCCTGAGGGAAATGATACATGTGTGCCTACCCTCTTTAGGTAGAAGTCCTTACTTTTTCTCCAAGTGTCTTTTGAAGCCAGTTACCACTCACTTAAAAAAAATAGTATTTCTTATTATATTGTAAAAATCTTATGGAAACGTTGTTAGGTCTAAAAAAATAAATGAAACCCATAAAAACCAAATCACACTGTTAAATATCGCTATTAGTGTTTTTGATAAATATCTTTTTATTGAATGAGACTTTCTTATTTCTTGTATGTTCAACTCATGGGATGGAAGCCGGAGATATCCATGAGCTGAGAAAAACACACTTAAGGTTAAATTCATGGAGGAGGACAATGTAATGTAATTTGAAAGGAAATAAGATTCTCTTTAGCCAATTGATATCTGAAACTTATGCTCTTACAGCTGGGAACATGAGGCATAGCACTGGAGACAGCTGTTAGAAGGTAATTGACTTTCTCAGTGTGTAGTGTCTGTGATTATTATTATGTTTGTTGCTGTTTTTATTATTGAGACAAGGTCTGGATCTATTGCCCAGGCTGGTGTGCAGTGGTGTCATCTCGGCTCACTGCAACCTCCACCTCCCAGGCTGAAGCCATCCTCCCACTTCGGCCTCCTGAGCAGCTGGGACTATAGGCATGTGCCACCACAACCAGCTAATATTTGTATTTTTAGTAGAGACAACATTTTGCCGTGTTGCCCAGGCTGGTCTCAAACTCCTGACCTCATGTGATCCGCCTGCCTCAGTCTCCCAAAGTGCTGGGATTACAGGCATGAGCCACTGCGCCAGGCCTGTTATTATTATTATATTTTTCAGTCAGCCAAAGAAAAGACTATCAGGAAACTGGCACAAGACCACCCCAATGCCCTTTCTTCCCTTTCCACTCAAACTTTCTGTTTCTCTATCCTATAGCAGAATGAGAGTTAGAAAGAATAGCTGTGACCCACAGCTCAGGAAGCTGGAAAAATTTCTAAGGAACAGGAAAACTTAGAGCTTGCTACCCACTAGGTAAATAATCCAACTGTGTTTAAAAAAGGGAAGGCACAAGGATTTTGATCTAGAAGAGGATGCTAAAAGAAGTGGGGCATTGGGGAAAGGAGTTAGTAGGATGAAATATGGGTGTGTGTGTGGAATATTCTCAACTAACTAGAAAGCATTCACATGGGGTGCCATAGAAGGGCTGGGCAGTGGGTCTCCATCCAGTGGGAGGAATTAGACTGTTATGAAAAGTCCTTCTTGATTTCACCCCTTTCCCAAGCTCTCTATAGTTGAAACGTACACTGTAAACCACTGTCAATAGTTGACTGAATCTTATTTGGGTACGTGTTAACATGGCAAAAAGAAGGGAATAAACCACATCTTCCTCCTACACCTGGGCAACAGCACACAACTAAGACATTTTCAGTGTGTTCATTGATGAGGGTGGAACCAGCAGGAGAGCTGTTTTATGTTATTATTGGGCTAAAAAAAACCACACTCTTCTCTCTCCCTGTGGCACTTTCATCCTCAATTGTTTGCTTAGTTAATTCTGCCCTTACTTCATGTCCCAGCTGAGGAGTCTCTCCCTTCAAAAAGGCTTCTTGCAGCTTAGGTAATGGTTCCTCCCTTTTCTCACTTTTCCTTTCCCACATTTAGCATGGCATTCTGTACTACCTCCATCCCAGCACTGATTACTTTGCCTTGCAATTGTCTGTTTATGGTACTTATCCCCAGAGTGAAGCAAGAGGGCAAGAACTATGCATTTCCACTATATGTACAATTGCACTTGAGACATCTAACTCTGTGCCTGCAATATAGCAAGCACTCAGTTTGCATTGCTGGTTGTATCTGCCATTAATGTGCTAAATAATAATAATAATAGATAATACTTGTATAGTGACCACCATGTGCCAGGCCAAGTTCTAGAAACTTCACATATATTAACTCATTTAATCCACATGACAAATGAGTATTATTTAACACATTTTTAACAGACAGTTTGGTGTAATTTAGTCCACATCATAAGTAGTTAGGTACTATTGTAAAATGTTTTGGTTTTAAAAATGAACAGATTAAGGTGCAGAAAAATTAAATAACTTGTCCAAGGTCATACAGCTAGAAAATGATAAAGCTGAGATTTTAAGCCAGTAGATCTAGTCCCTGAGTGTGCATTTTTAGCTGTAATATTAGACAGTTTCAACTTAAGGCATTTTCTACCTCCAATGATTTAAAAAACATCTATATATTTATGTATTCATTTAAAGCAGACCTAAGGCTCTGAAACAATTCTGATATAAGCATAAGTAAATATCCTCCCAAGAATGACTTCAGAGGTCAGAAAGGAGCCAGGCTTATGAGAACTATACTTGCATGTCAAAGGACAATTGTTTCCCTGTAATGAGGTCAAAAGAAATCATTTGCCAAATAAGATTCAAGAAGTGAAACAGGCTTAGGTTTTCCAAAATGTTCTTGACAAAGAGGGTGGATGTTGTAGTTTAATTGTTCTCCTGACAGAGAGATGCAACCAAGGGGTCAATAGATCTGTAGAATCATATTTCTAAATGGTAGTTTGTTTCTGCATTGCTAGAATAATCATTGGGAGGCAAAATATTTATCTTCCAGGTATAATTGAATTCCGTTAAATCTTTGAACTTTTTCCTGCCCTTCTTTCAGTTACATAATGCATCTGGGAGTATGAATACAGCTAGGTTTGACATGGGCATGGGCAATGCCTTGCAACAGAAGGTGAGGAATTTGTCTTATAGTCTTAGTTTGCCATCAACTAACATGGTGAGCTTGGCCAAATCACTTAACTTCTTTGTGCCTCAATGCATCGCTTTATATGTCACTGAATACAGCTAGGTTTAACCTGGGCATGGGCAATGTCTTGTAACAGAAGGTGAGGAACTTGTCTTGTGGTCTCACTTTGCCTATCAACTAACATGGTGAGCTTGGCCAAATCACTCAACTTCTTTATGCCTCAATGGACCACTTTATATGTCACCCTCCATGACAAAACTAGAGCTTGATTTTTGACCTGAACTCTTCCACCCCTACTTTCAACTGCTCTGTGAGAAAAATCTAAAGTTCCCCCTTAAGTTATTTTAGTGGCAGGTCTGTAACCAATCCAATCTCAGAAACTATGAGCTTCAAATTTTTGTCAATGTTCAAATAGTAGAGATAAAGATACATCCATTTAAGTGATTTTTGGAGGTTGGGCTACTTCTCAGGTGAAAAGGGGGTGATGTATTATTAGGATGTTTTCAGTTAGAGCTACAGAAAATCAACTCAACTTTTCTTATATCATCCATACACTTTTAATAAGTTTCACATAACTTTCATGGGTAATGCAGGCATTAAGCTTGGTATACAATGTCTCTAACTTCTCTGAGATTTTATTGGTTCTGTTCTCTTCCATGTGTTAATTTCATCTTTGGGTTGCTTAAAAGATGGTGGTAGTAGTTCAGGCATCTTATTTAAATATGAACATGTCTGGAGGAAAGAGAGTCCATTCCTCCTGTTTTTCCCTCACTCAGGAGTGGAGAACTATTCTCACAAGTACTCCAGGTAACTCATGTCTGATTGGCTGGAATTGTATCAAATGTCTATTCCTAAGCCAATCACTGGCAAGGAGAATGGATTGCCATGATTGGCTCAGATTCTGACAGTCTTTGCCAGTGTATTAGTTGGTTTCTCGACATGACAAAGTCTTAAGAGTTCCCTATTCTGCCAATTTTGATGATGTCACCTTAGCTTTCTGATTTGCTTAAATAAATCCAGATTTACCCTTGGACCTGGGGCTGCCCAGATTTATCTTTAGAAGAGAGAGATATCCAGATAAGCAAGGTTTAGTGACGAGGAATGGCAACAGTGTTCGCTAGAGTCACTGTGGAAGATGATTATAAAAACAAGAGGCAGCATGGAGCAGAGATGGTGGTTATGGAGGGTTCTAGTGCCAGAGAAGCAAGCAGATCAATTCACCAGTGGAGAGGGCAGCAGAGTCTCTGGAGGTGAACAGTCTGAGGTTCCAAATGTTCTCTACCATTCTCTGGGTATATGAATCTGGGGAAATTAATTTTGCCATATCTCAGTCTCATAATCACAATAAGATGGAGATAATTTCCCCACTTTGGAATTGATGCTAAAGTAAAATAAGAAATGTCGCAGATGGTTGCCATTATTAAAATAATGTGACTGACTCTTCCGGAGTAGAGTGATTAGCAGAACAGTCTAAGTAGGGAATTATTGGTAATTGAAAGGGTGTGGCTAAGTTGCAATACCTAACCTTTATTAATGTGTAGAGCTTTATCACAGCACTAACCTTTATTGAGTGCTTCTCATATGCTAAGGGTCATTTATGGATTCTATCAATAATTAGGTACAGGGTACCTACAATGTGTCAGGCAGTGGAAGTACAAAAGTAAATACAAACAAAACACTTCTGTTCTCAGGGGTTTAAAGCCCAGTGTGGGGAGACAGACATAAGTAAATGTATGAAGCATATAATATGTGAGATAGCACTGAGTTCTAAGGGGAAGAGTAATGCAGGGAAAAAGGACGGTGGGGAGGGGCTGGAGATGCAAGTTTAAACAGGTGGTTGGGGAAGGTCCTCTGAGGAAGATGACATGTGAGCAAAGAATTGAAACAGGTGAGTGAGTAAGGCACATGGCATTCTGGAGGAGGAGAGTTCCAGGCAGAGGGAACAGCCAATGTGAAATTTCTGGTACTGGGGCATGCCTGGAAAGTTCGGAGAAAAGACATGAGGACAGTGTGACTGGAAACAGAGAGCAAAGCAAAAATCAGGAGAAGGTGAGGTCAGAAAGCAGGAAGGTGAGAGTGGGTGTGGGAGCTCACAGGCTTTGCACAGCATTTTCAGGACAATAGATGTCACTCTGAGTGATACAGAAAGTTGTGAAGGATTTTGAGCAGTTGTAAAATGATTTTCACTACTTTTCCTTTGTCATTCTTTTGACATTCTTCTTTCCGCATCCCTTCAGACAGACATTGGGGTCTCTTATTTCACACCCTGTGTCCTAGATGCTCTTTCAAAATTTTCATCTTTGTCACTCTGGGCTGCATCTTAAGAAATTTCTCAGTGCTATCTTCTTATTCATTAATTCCTTCTTTGTCAAATCCTGGGTTCATCTAAATTTTGTTTGTGTGTGTTTCATTATTTTTAAGAAGTTTCAATTGTTTTTTATGTACTCATTCTTATTTTCCTATTTTTCTATCATAATTTATTATTCCCTTTAAAGAAATTTTCTTCTTTTTTAATCTCTCTGAATATTCCAAATTATTTTTATAAATTTTTAGGCAGAATATTATTTGAATATTACTCACTCAAAGGGGATTATTATCCCCATTGGAATTTTTTTGGCCGCCGTACTTAGCACTCATTTTCCTCCCATGGTATGCGGTCTCCCTCCAGAGTGGGATGATTTTATCTTCTGTCTTTTCTCCTTTGTGCTCATCTCCTCTTCGTCCAGTGGTATTCTTTGTTGCCTTCATCTAGCCCTCTGGATCTCTAGTCTGGAAACAGGTGTTTTGATGTGTTGTGGCCCCTCCTTTGTTGTAATGCTGGAAATAATAACAGTCTGAGAGCCAGTTCCTGAGTGTGGGGTGATGCTTTGTAAACCAGCTTTGCTGATTCCACAGTGTATAAGGTCTTGGGTCTAGGATGAAAGCAGTTTTATTAGCCTTTTCCTAAGAGCAATGGGGAGGGGAAACTACCTCCATCCCAGCACCTGGCTCCAAGCAGTGAGACTGGATCCTGTCCCTTGTCTAGCATAGAATTTTCAATCTTCGTTACTTGCCATCACTCCTGCCTGTTTCCTAATCATAGATCCTGCAGGCTGTGGGATTTAGCCATGTTCCCTGCTTTGTGTTTCTGTTCCAATTATAGTCCATATGATGTCTTTGTTTTTAACCCTACATATATTGTTGAATTTTATTTTTTAGAGTTCTCAATAATTATTTTGGATAAAAATTAGATGTCAGAGTATGAAGTTCATTCACCATCTTGACTGGACTTTTCAAATCGATTTTCAGGTAGAAATTTAGAATGCTATTTGTGTCAGTAGTTTTTGTAACCATGGCCAAATCAATTCACTAGTCATAATTTTCTTACCTGGATATTGTAGCCTGCTTGGACTGCCATAACAATATACTATAAACTGGGTGGCTTGAAGCACAGATGTTTATTTCTAACAGTTCTGGGCACTGGGAAGTCCAAGTTTCAGGTGCTGGATTTGGCTCTTGGTGAGGGCCCTCTTCCTGGCTTGCAGATGGCCACTTGCAGAAGGCACTGTGGTTCACATGACCTCCTCTTTGTGCCAGTGCAGAGAGAGAGAAAGAGAGTGAGAGAGAGAAAAAACTCTTTAATGCCTCTTCTTCCTCTTATCAGGACATTAATCCCATCAGGGCACCACCCTCATGATGTCATTCAAACCTAATTACTTCTCAAAGGCTCCACCCCAAATACCATCATACTGAGAGTTAGGGCTTCAGTCAATACATGAATTTTAGGGTAACACAAATATGCAGTCCATCACACTGGACAAATACTACGTTATTGTTTTCCAGTTTGCTTCATAATCATGGTTCGTGCAATTTCAATAGAATATTGATAAAGAATGCTCCACTTAGGTAAGTTTGGGAACTCTAAGTTAAACCAGATCAAATAGATTTTTTCCATTGAAGTTCTTCTCAACGAGATGCCTTAAACATGCACATGTATATTGTGAATTACATACAGGGAGATTAAATATGCATAATCTGTTAAACTCATTTGAATATGGCATTTTTTTCATGCCATGTTCACTAATATCTCCTAGAAAAGTATTTCAAGGAAGACAATATAGAGAATGTTAATACTAACCAATATATACTTAAATATGTATGAAATTACAAATTGTGTATATATACACAAATTTGCACATATATGTAATTATATATATATATGCTGAGTACTTAGAAAAATATTGTTTTATACAGACTGTCCTTGACTTATGAATAGTTCGACTTGTGATTTTTTGACTTTGCGGTGGTGCAAAAGTGATACACACTTAGTAGAAACAGTACTTCAGGTACCCAAACAACCCTTCTATTTTTCACTTTCTGTAGAGTATTCAATAAATTACATGAGATTTTCAACACTTTATTACAAAATTGGCATTGCATTACATGATTTTGCTCAACTGTAGGCTAATTAAGCATTCTGAGCACATTTGAGGTAGGCTAGGCTAAGCTACGATGTTTGATAGACTGGGTGTATTAAATGCATTTTCCACTTACAATATTTTTAATTTATGATGGGTTTATCAGAATGTAACCCATTGTAAGTCAAGGAACATCTGTATATACATACATACATACATACATACATACATATATGTGTGTGTGTTATATTATTGTGTCACCTAGGTCATCAGCACCAACAAATAGCATAATACTATGAATAAGAAAGTCACTAAAAAGTATTTTGTTTTGTTTTTTTAACCAGTGGAAAGTAGGAATTATGGAGCAATTGACTATTAGAATGAAAGAGTTTTTTCATATAGAATTGAGTGCTTTTCAATTTTTTAAAGCTTTTTTCAAACTAAATTTTATATAAAATTTCTCTCTATGTATTTATATAATAGAGTTGTGCTGTTTGCAGTGGTTGAGGAAATGGAGCCTCCAACCTTCCTTTTCAGAGTAAACCCTAAGGACCTCTCAGGAACCTCTAAAACACTGTATGGCCTGGCTTGAGTTCCCCCATTTGATGCCTCATTTTAACAGAGGAGGAGTCAGACACTACAAAGTTGAAGTTATTTCTCAATGTCTACTAGCTAACTGGGGCTAGTAGCAGGACTAGAATCCAGATTTTCTACGTTCAGTGTTCATTCCCCATCATGCTGGTTTTCCATCTTTTCCAAACATCCAAATCATTTTGTCAAATGACTTCTTTTGCAGAAATTCAACATATGAAACAGAAGAAAAGCAGAGCTTCTCTGGCTGAAGGAGGAGGATTAAAGGTATCAAGAGGAAGGGTTGAGGGCCACCTGCCAGCCCCTACTCATTGGTCCTTAGTGGCTCCGGTACATATTGTTTAAAAATGATACATTAAACCAGGCAGAAACTATACATTCAGGCCTTTACAGAGGGAGGACACCATTAACACACTTCGTGAAAGGGAATATTCTGATCCTCTTACCCCTTAGCAGAGATCATGGCTCAACAGCTAGAAGAAGAATTACATTTTTTTTTTCATTCAGCAAAGAGATTGCTCTTTGTGAAAGAACAAAATGGCAAAGTTGGCTTTTATTTTAAAAGAAGAGACTCAAGAGTTCCTCTAATCCTTAACAAATGAGTGGGCATCAGTTGCCAAATCAGAAGCAGAAAGAATCCAGTCTCAGGGCCCCAGAGCACAAACTTCTAGAACTTTGGCCATCAAGTGAGTGATTCAGGTTGGTGAAATCAGCCCCTTTCTCTGATTTCAGTTAATGACAACAGGCTTTCAGGAGAAAGGCAGTGGCATTGTTCAGAACAATGCCTCTCATTTGGGTGCTCAGCTGTGTGATGAAAGCCTACGTAAATATTTCTCATCAGTAGCAAAATCATGCTTTTGCCCTTATCAAGTTCTGCCAGATTATTCACACTAAGTTGAAAATGAGTAACATATAACATTCTGTTGGTTTTCTGCCTTTTGTTACTTTTATTTGGAGAGAGAATATGAGCTTAGAAATCTAATAACTCTGTGTTGACCAAGTGAGATGAGAGAGGTACCCCAGAGCAGGGACTTTTCCTTCAAACTCAGCTCCAAGATGGGCAATGAGACTCTAACTCCTGCTGGAGGATAGATCTTGCCCTGGCCTGATGAGGGGTTTCATGGCTGTTTTAAAGAATCTTTTCTTCTAAGAAGACCAAACAGTAAACATTAAGCTTTGGCTGGTAGAAGTTACCTTCAGAGAGAGAGACAGAGAGAGACAGAGAGGCTAAGAATAATTAAGTACCTCTGCAAGTTTTTGTTTTACTCTTGCTTTTATCTAGGAACTCATTTTTAATTAGAAGACCTGCATTTAAACCTATTCCACTTCTCGTTTAATATTCTACTAAGTTATTCTGTAGAACCTAGAGGTACTCTTTGATATTTACAAAAATGGCCCTCACTAGACTCTCATCTCCATGCTTCCCATTGTTTAGAAGTTGTGGGCAAGTAGATATGGTAGTCATGAATTAATTGATTGATTATTTATTTTGAAAAATATATTGAACGCATACTATGTATCACATATCGCACTAGTGTCTGGGGCAGAGCAGTGAACAAGAGAGACATAGTCCCTGCTTTCAATGAGCTCTAAGTCTATTTATAATATTGTATTATATTAATTCACATTTATTAAGTTCATGCAACTTTAACCTCTTCAGTACTTTGAAGCAAAGATGTGTTGTTCCACAAATTCTTGAAACCTGCAAGATGCAAGATATGCAAGTGAAGCATTAGGAGTTGAGTAATAATGCCTTTGGAGGTATCAATTACAGCAGGAGAGTATGCCACTCAAAGGAAGAGTGATGAGGATAGAGAATACCACCCAATAATCAGAAATTCATTTCTATTTATTTTTGGAATGCATATGAAACTTTTTTAAGGGTGGTAACTTGTTCTCATTAGAGAAGTGTGCTTTACGTTATTGAATATTAATTATATTTTGATTAGGCTTTATGTAGTCACTCCAGAAGCCAATGTTGAGTATTAGGAAAATCCACCTAAAACTCAGAAGATGAAATTTTACTTTTTCTTTTTCTTAAGAGGGAGCATGTTAGGAGAACTGGACCCTTTCTTATTACACGAGTGAAGTAGAGGACTGTATGTTAGTCCCAGCAGTGTTGGTACCAGGCCCTGTGTCCCTCCTAAGTGAAAATTCTTTGTTCACAGCTTACAGGGCAGGTATACTGTGTGACCCCATAGTCTTCCCTACCCAAATCCAGAGATGAGCCAATTATCTACAATGTGTCCTGGTACAAAAAGATGTACAGGCCAATCAGACTTTTTTCATATAAACCAAATTAGGAAATGCAGAGAGAAATTGGAGGTACGTCAAAGGACATATAGGGAGCATTCACAATATATGCTTGGGGTCATAAGTCAAGGCCAAGCTGGAGTTGGACAAAAGTAGAAAATATTAAAGAAGAATGAAGAAAATATATGAAGGTAAAAAGAAAAAAAAATAAGAAAATGGTGATGGGACAGAAAATGCCAAGCAGAAATATTAATGACATATCACTACAGGGCAGCCATAAAGTCCGGAAACATAGATAATACTTTATTGTACATTGTAATGCAATATCAGTGAAGTATTTATTATTTGTTTGGCTACATTTACAGATTTGAAATTCAGCCTGTAGGTAGAAATTCTGTAGCATGGCTCTGCTGTGGATCCCACTCGAGTTGTCTGACTTTTCCTGTATTCCATGGCATTTGTATTCACTGTATACCATCTTGCCCTCCCCCATGTTTCTGGGGATAACTACAGTAAATCTTTTTTTGCATGCAACAAGAAGATGCTAACTGAACTAGACTCTTTGAGGGGAAGCACAATTTCCTAACATAGGTTTATATACTGTTTTTGGCTGGGGAGATTTTTCGTGTGTGTGTCTTACCTTTCCTGTAATCTATGCTCCCGAGACTTCTAAAAACTTACATTTGTCTTAAGTGCTGTGCATCTATCAGTGCTTCTCTTTGTGTAAATATTTCTACCATGATATAAACTGCAGTGTTTGATTAAAACCATTGATTTGTGCTTGCAGAGCAGAAAACAAACCATTCAGTTTACTTCAGTTGAATCTAATATTAACTCTAATACCATGCTTGCCAAAACTTCCATTAAAGACATATGCCTTGACTCATTGATTCCAATAATAGGGAAAAAGCACCATTTCCCAGCAGCTGGAGATTTGATGTTGCTTTTGAGGAAAAAAAAATGATCCCGCCAAAATATTTATATAGCTTGAGAACTCAAGAAGCCCCTTAGTAGTGGGCAGGATTCTATGATCTCTAGTAGCACAGGAATCGCTAGTTTTTGAGGAAGTCTAAATTGGCTCATAGGGAGCACATAGATGAGACAAGTAACATAGAATAAAAGTTAAAGTAATAATGTTGGGAAGGACAGACATCTAGAAGAGAAGCAAAAATAAAACAAATCTCAGACTAAGAATAGTATCATCATTAAACTTAAACTTAATACTCAGATTCTCAGTAGCCCAGGCAAGAGGGAAACTAGATGATGATGTAGTTTTTATTGTCTAACTACAAGATGTACATATTTATTTTAGCTCATTAAACAAAACCCAAACCTTTTCCTGGTCCTTTGATTAGAGGTGAATGTATTATGATGTCTTTATGTATTATGACAGCATTGAATAATATTATGAACCTCAACCTGCAGGTTGGTAACCATATCTATAAATGTAGTCAAGCACACAAAATTATCTACTCAAAGCCTTTTTTCTTTTTACTAAAAATTCTTACAGATTACACGTTCAGTGTTTTTATTTTGATTTTTTTACCTTAGCCCTTGGTGACAGTCAAAAACTTTAAATGATAATTGTGTAAAGACAAGTTTACAGGGGCCTGGGGGTAGACATTGAGTGATATGTTCAAAATACATACCTGTCATGTATGTACAGGATAAAACGTTGGCTCCAGGCCTTGCTTGCACTTCCAGATTTATTTTGACATTCTCATATAAGCTTCTACCATCCATTTCTATTGAATCGTCTGCAGTTGCCTTGAATGTCATGTTGCCATTTGCCTTCTTGCCCTTTCATTTGGCCTGCCTTTATCTGGAACACTTCTCCATAGCCATGCAATTTTGCCTTTTTCTTATGCTAACTCTAGCACTGCCTACTGCCTAGGGGAACAAAGGGCATGGTGCTGGGTACTTATAGGCACCAGAACATTCCTGAGGACTCACACCACAGGGAAAGGTAAGCTATTCACTTCTTGTGCCATCCACTCACAATTTTAGGGAAAGGTATATAAATTAATGGATTCAATAAACATTAAACTAAATGGGGCTGGGCGCGGTGGCTCACGCCTGTAATCCCAGCACTTTGGGAGGCCAAGGCGGGCGGATCACAAGGTCAGGAGATCGAGACCATCTTGGCTAACACGGTGAAACCCCGTCTCTACTAAAAATACAAAAAATTAGCCGGGCGCGGTGGCGGGCGCCTGTAGTCCCAGCTACTCAGGAGGCTGAGGCAGGAGAATGGCGTGAACCTGGGAGGCGGAGATTGCAGTGAGCCAAGATTGTGCCACTGCAATCCGGCCTGGGCTAAAGAGCGGGACTCCGTCTCAAAAAAAAAACAAAAAACAAAAAACAAAAAACTAAATGGAACATTTTGTCTCTTTCTTCCACTAACCAATATCTTGGGCTTAAGTGAAAGGTATTTAAAGAAAACTAAGAAATTAAATTTTCTATGTATTTCTGAGTGGTAGCATGACGAATTTTGTGACCTCTCAACATGCCCAGTGAGGAAAAAGAATCTTTTTAAACACACTGTAGTTATAGAAGATATTTGCCAGGGTGTATGCATAAAAAAGTTTCATAAACCTTGGATGCCAGGCCACAGACAAACTTCTAACAAGTCCTTTTTCCTTCTCAGGGCTTTGTACTCATTGCTCTTCATCCCACTGCTGTGTGCTATTGTCTTTGTGATCTTCATGATTAGATTTTGCTTCTTCAAGGAAGATATAAAAGAGCCCAAGTAATTCTGGAAACCAGCATTTTACCCTTGACCTCCTGCTTTTCATCCTACTGGTCCTCGCCAGAAGTCGCTGGTTGCCTGGTATAAGAAAACAATCATAATTATCTCATTAATACTTGGACCTGGCCTCCCTGCTAATCAGGTTTGTACTGCTGAGATTTCAAAGAAGGAGAACAGAAATCTACTAAGAAGAAATAAATTGGTTCTCAGGCTATAAATAGTTCTAGGAAGCTGCCCAGAGACAAAAATTTGCCTGCTGGTGAAATAAAAGACCATGTAAACTGGAGATTTATTTGGAGAGTATAGTTCCATGAATTTAACTGGTCTAGACTCTGGGCCTCTGGAAGGCAGAGACCATGGTCTCAGCCTTGCCTTTAGTACCTTGTCTGTAACAGGCTATCAGATATGTTGATTGTGTCAAAGATAAGCAAATTCTGAAATGAGTAATTTTTTTCATTCTCTATCCTCTCTGAATTCACTTAGTGCTTCTCAGAATGTGTCTGAGTGGAAAGGGATTTGCACAGGATATGTCCAAACAGGTTATTGTAACTTTGGAGGTAAACTCTGTCTATAATTCCATGCACTTCATTATTATTTATATCCATTTCTTTCTTTCTTTCTTTGTTTATTTATTTAAGTAATTAGTCACGAAATAGACTTGCATGCTGAATGCTGAAATGTGGTGTTTGACACTTGTAAATTATTCCAGGTTATATATGAGACTATAATAGATAAAAGTGATTTAGCTAATAAAGTGATCTGTAATTGAAGTAAATGAGAGCTGGGTGCTGTGGCTAATGCCTTGTACTCCCAGCACTTTGGAAGGCTGAGGCAGTAGGATCGCTTGTGTCCAGGAGTTTGAGACTAGCGTGGCAACATAGCTAGACCCTATCTCTACAAAAAGTAAAAAATTAACCAAGTGTGGTGATGCGCACCTGTAGTCTCAGCTACACAGGAGGCTGAGGTGGGAGGATCATTTGAGCTCCAGATGTTGAGGCTGAAGTGAGCCATAATCATCCTACTGCACTCCAGCCTGGGTGACAGAGGAAGACCATGTCTCAAAAAAAAAAAAAAAAAAAGAGAAGTAAATGAAAACTTAGAGAAATAGTAGTTGCAACTTCCAAACCAAAGCTTGTAATTCTGGTCACTATGACTTGGAAATATTTTCCAGAACAACTGTGACTCTTGCCGTTGCTCTATAAAATACTGGCAAGGTCCAAAAGGGAATTTCCCCCCCACTGTGTATATTATTATTAGACAGATGGTATTGTATAGATGTTCATAATGATAATTTTTTAAAATTAGCACAGCAAATATTAACTGAACATGATCTTCATGTCCTGTTCCACACAGGTTGTATTTGTTGATGTGGACTCTAATAAAACTGAAAGTTCTTTACTAATGAATGCAAAACCATCTCATTGCTTACATTCTTTCTAGAATTTGCATATGCAAAGATACAAATTCCAGAAATAGCACTCAAGAGAACAGTCAGTAGAAATCTTGTCTAACAACTCTAAATTTTCAATCAGAATTGAATCAGAATTATAGCCATAGTTCTCTGAATTATTCATGATAAATAGATGACTGGCTACCCATGGGACTCTGATACAGCACTTTCAATGTGGTAAAATAATTAGAATTGTCATATCCACTCTTTGTAAAATTATGAGAACTGTTATTTATTAATAGCAAATGTCATAACATAATCCAACTGTTATTTTCCTATCTAATTAAAGAATATGTGTTCTGATTCTGAGGCTTAATTGTTTGTTTACCAGCTGGAAGCAAGCAATGTAAGGAATCTTTTTTGTGTGTGTTCTTTCTTAATTTCCAGATGATCCCCAATATGCCGTGGTTACAGAGGGCATGGTCACTTGGTAGGATAGCTACCCTTGGAGATGAATTTCTCAGGGATTGCTTTTGAACCATCATTTATTTTCCTTAGGAGAAAAGTAGACAATACCATAAGTAAATACGCATTTTTTTGTTTTCCAGAAACCTAGAAATGTCAGAGCTAATAAAAAGCAGTTAGGAATGAAAATACAATCCATTGAATCAGATAAGAAACAAACTTAGCAGGCTGCTTCTTGTTGCTGTTATTCGATTCATAAAAAAAGTCATCCACTCAAAATCATTTGATTTTCTGCAGAAAATTCCTTGATACAAAAAAGATCCTGGGGTTTATGCAGGGCATTACCCCATTTAGTGAAAAACTCACCCATTTCTTTCCTCCATACATGTGTCATTTTTAGATCAACTAAGTACCAAGGAAGCTATTCTCTGATATAATGAAGAGAAAAGAATCTTGAACCTGTTAAGAGTGGTCTCAAGCTAAAACAGATAATTTCTACAGAATACAATAAATGCTCTTTGGCTCTGTGTAGTGATATTGCCCCCCAGACATTTTAAGACTTAAAACCTGAAGAATGGGTTTATTTTAAATTAATAAATGAATAGAAAAGAATAAAATCTTGTTTGTTAAGGTCAAACTTCCCTAGCCTTTTTCTAATCATCTTATCAATACTTTGTATTTTTTTCCTATCCCTTTTCATTCTTTTGGCATTTACTCAAGGTCTCTCTTTTGGCCTTTTGTTGCTCTGTGTTCTCTCTCTAGGCCATCTCAACCACTCTCATCACTTCAACCATCTTGAATGATTTGGAAACCTGTATTGGGTTCCAACATTTTCTTGTGGTCCAAAGTGATAACAACAACAAGCTGGGCATGGTGGCTCATGCCTGTAATCCCAGCACTTTGGGAGGCCGAGGTGGGCGGATCACCTGAGGTCAGGAGTTTGAGACCAGCCTGGCCAACATGATGAAACCCCGCTTCTACTAAAAATACAAAAATTAGCTGGGTGTGATGGCTTGTGCCTGTAGTCCCACCTACTTGGGAGGCTGAAGCAGGAGGATTGCTTGAACCTGGAAGGCAGAGGTCGCAGTGAGCTGAGATCATGCCACTGTGCTCCAGCCTGGGCAACAGAGTAAGACTCCAACTCAAAAAAAAAAAAACCCACAAAGTGATAACAACAATAATGGCAACATTCATTGTATACTTACTATGTGCTGGGCACTGGGTTAACAAGTGAACACGCATAATCTCATTTAATTCTTACAACCACCTGTGAGGTAGATGCCATCATCATCTTCGTTTTGCAGGAGAAAAAACTAAAGTTGAGTGATATCACACAATTCTCCTAGAGTCATACAGATAATAAACAACTAAGCTGGGTTTTAAACCCTGACAGTTTGACTCTAAAGTGAGTGCTTTTGTTTTCAACCACCTGCTAAGCATCTTCCCTTGAATCTCCTATAGGCCTCTTAAAGCCAATCTACATAAAACACATTTCCAATTATTCCTGCTTCCCTTTTGGCAATGAATTCATGTATTCAACCAATAAGAATTAATCAAGCATCATGGAGAGTCAGATGAAAGCCTATGCACTAAGGATAAAATTTTGAACAAAATAATAGTGGTTCCTGTGTGTATAGAGTTTACTTTTCAGAGAGCGAGACTCTCATTAATTACATTATTTTGCAAATAGACAATTATTCCAAGCTGGAATAAGTGCTAAGATGGGAAAATAAAATATGCTGTGGGAGCATCTAATAGAAGACCTGCTTTCTTTGAGGGGAAGATACGGAGGGGGGAATGCAAGAAGGGCTTCCCCTATAAATTGCTAATTAAGTTGGGATCAAAAAGTTCAGTAGTAGTTAACTAGGCAAGGGATGACTTCCAGGCAGTGATTCCAACACCTGCAAAGGCCCTGAGATGAGAAGGAGCTTAGCATATCAGAGAGACTGAAAAAAAAATTGGTATATCTGGGACTGTCATCAAAGTTACATGGGTAGCAAGGACAAGACCATGTAGGCCCTTCTAAGATGTGTTAAGTATTTTCCTCTTATTCTAAGACCAGTGAAAAGCCCTTAGGAGCATTTAATTATTGTAGTAAAGGAATAAAATTTATGTTTTGAAGGTACCATTCTGGCTGATGTTGGGAGGCTGATTTGTAGGGGCAAGAGCAGATTCAGGGAAACCAGTGAGAAGGATATTTCAGTGTACTAAGTGAGAGTTTATGGTCTTACCTCTCATTATTTCTGTTTAAAGAAGGATTGTAGTCTTGGAGATAGAGATGAAAGACATTCAAATATAACTTTCAATTCAAATCAGAAATCTTGGAGTTATCTCAACTTCATCCTTTTTCCTAATCATTTTATCGAATTATTCTCCTGATGATTTCACCTCAACATGTCTTGTGTCTTTTCCCCTTTCTTCATTTTTATGGCTACTACCTGAGTTCTAAATTAGTTTATAAATTGTACTAATGCAATAGTCTGTTTAATTCATTCTCTATGCTATTGCCAGACTGTTTATTTTAAAATATAAATACAATAATATTTCTTTTCTGTTTATAACCACTCCATGGTTATGGGATAAAGTCTAAACTTTAAAGAACATAAGAATCCTATGTTAGCCATATTGAAATACTAGCAGATTTATATGAAATAAATAAATATAAAGCATTTTCATTATACAAATCATTATAATATAATTGTTACCCATTAGGTGGAATGGCTGTCTATAATGCGAGAGGTAGAAGAAGTACCAATGATTTTATATGAACAACTTATTTGCTCACTTATGTTTAAACTAAACTTTTAACTATATTAGATTCCTCTTGTGTCCAGCCTCATGACCTCTTCATTCACCTCAATCTCTGCAAGCTCTTGCTGCAGCAAAAGCTTACCCATGTGCACATGTATATATATTTTTTCTGCCATGAGGTGTCTCTGATGGCACAGGTGAAATGCTTTCGGAAACCTCTGCAGTAATTCTGTGCAAACTGGAAGTAGAAATTAATGCCAATGGGAAACCTGTGCCCAGTGAGAATTGGAATTGGTGGCTATATATCTCCTTTCCCATCTTTTGGAAGAACAATTCTGTACAGCTTCCATACAACATTCTACACAGCTTCTCAAAGGGTCCCAGTGAGATCAAGCTCCAGTTGTCAATTCAATAGATTCTTCAAATGGCCATCTCTCCTTCTCTCCTCTTCCCTGGAGTTTTCAGAATAAACCAATTGCGTATAAGCCCTTGTCATAAGCTCTGCTTTTGGGTGGGAACACAGGCTAGGACATCCATGTTGACTCTGGTAGATGTAAGGGTGACTAAAGATTATGATGAAGTAGGTAATGACTTAATAAAAAAGGTGCTGTTGAATTATACTTAAACAACAGCAATAATAAATGGGTTCTGATTAATCATTCAGCAATTAATGATCACAGGAGAATAATTAACAAGCAGTATATATGTTAGCTCACTATTTTCAATGCATAAAAAAAGAGGCACTACCAAAAAAAATTGCAAAAAACTTTTGATAAGAAAAGTAAAAATGTTTTGGCATTGAATGATCACAAACTTGGGACTTGTAGTGCTAGGAAAAAATGATCAACTCTAACATAAACTAGAAAGAAAAAGGCACAAAAGAGCTTTTATAAGAAGCTGCACTCTGAAGAACACATAGCATACTGGCAAAAGGGTACAATATCTCGCCAAAATTCCAGTATGTGTGTGTCTTTTATAGCACTCTTGGTACATTAGCTTCCAAGATCTATTCCTTGAGCTCTAAGGATAGAAAACTGAAAAATGGCAACTCTTCAGTGAAGATCGAGAATCATTTGGAAAACGTACTTGATTTCATGTTAGTAATATTATTGCCAATAAGATGCTTCTCAACTTTATTTGTTAGAGGACAATCATGAGTCAGTACCCACTTTTTTCAGCTTATAAATAACAGATTGAAGTAATAAGGCACCCAAAGATGATGGAATTAATACAGAAACTTGTTTCATTGGTAAGGACCAGGGGTTCCTGGTCAACAATTTCATCTGGAGAATCCAAAGTGATGAACCAGTTCATGTTCCTGATACAGAGCTGTTTTAACTAAGGAGATAAACCCAACTGGGAGTAAACTCCCTTCTTTCCTGGCTACTGTTTCCAATAAGTATTTTAATTTCGGATTTCTGTGCACATTTGGGTTGGTCATCAATACCTTGCAGAATTTCTGAGCCTACAATTTCAGAAAGTCATCTTGTGGGAAATAACCATCACAGGAGACAAAATGAAAAGATCAGCTTCTGCGTGCCCCTACTATTGCCTTGAATAGTGAGGGCAACAATAACTTTCTGCTCAAATATGTCTCATCATATGTAAGTGTGTCCATGGGTGTGATGTGTGTGTATGTACATGTGCATCAATGGTTTTTGAAGCTTTTCCAGATATTTAAATCCCCTGCTCTCTCCTTGTCTTGTGCTTGGTTACTCATTAAAAATTCCCTAGGAGAAACACCTCCCAGTAGGGGCTGACAGACACCTTAAACAGGCGGGTGCCCTTCTGGGATGAAGCTTCCAGAGGCAGGATCAGGAAGCAATATTTTCTGTTCTGTAGCCTCTGCTGGAGATACCCAGGCAAACAGGGTCTGGAGTGGACCTCCAGCAAACTGCAACAGACCTGCAGCTGAGGGATCTGACTGTTAGAAGGAAAACTAATAAACAGAAAGAAATAGCATCAACATCAACAAACAGGACATCCACACTAAAACCCCATCTGCAGGTTACCAACATCAAAGACCAAAGCTAGATAAAACCACAAAGATGGGTAGAAAACGAGCAGAAAACCTGAAAATTCCAAAAACCAAAGCGCCTCTTCTCCTCCAAACGATTGCAGCTCCTCCCCAGCAAGGGAACAAAACTGGACGGAGAATGAGTTTTACAAGTTGACAGAAGTAGGATTCAGAAGGTCAGTAAAAACAAACTTCTCTGAGCTAATGGAGCGTGTTCTAACCCACTGCAAGGAACCTAAAATCCTTGATAAAAGGTTAGATGAATGGCTAAAGAGAATAAACAGTGTAGAAAAGACCTTAAATGTCCTGATGGAGCTGAAAACCAAAGCACAAGAACTTCTTGACACATGCACAAGCTTCAGTAGCCAATTCAATCAAGTGGAAGAAAGGGTATCACTGACTGAAGATCAAATTAATGAAAAAAAGCGAGAAGACAAGATTAGAGAAAAAAGAGTGAAAAGAAATGAACAAAGACTCCAAGAAATATGGGACTATGTGAAAAGACCAAATCTACGTTTGATTGGTGTACCCGAAAGTGATGGGGAGAATGGAACCAAGTTAGAAAACACTCTTCAGAATATTATCCAGGAGTACTTCTCCAACCTAGCAAGGCAGGCCAACATTCAAATTCAGAAACTAAAGAGACCAACACAAAGATACTCCTTGAGAAGAACAACCCCAAGACATATAATTGTCAGATTTACCAAGGTTCAAATGAAGGAAAAAATATTAAGGGCAGCCAGAGAAAAAGGTCGGGTTACCCACAAAGGGAAGCCCATCAGACCAACAGTGGATCTCCTGGTAGAAACCCTACAAGTCAGAAGAGAGTGGGGGCCTATATTCAACATTCTTAAAGAAAAGAATTTTCAACCCAGAATCTCACATCGAGCCAAACTAAGCTTTATAAGTGTAGGAGAAATAAAATACTTTACAGAGAAGCAAATGCTGAGAGATTTTCTCACCACCAGGCCTGCTGTAAAAGAGCTCCTGAAGGAAGCACTAAACATGGAAAGGAACAACCAGTACCAGCCACTGCAAAAACATGCCAAATGGTAAAGACCATCGATGCTATGAATAAACTGCACCAATTAATGGGCAGAATAACCAGATAACATCATAATGATAGGATCATATTCACACATAACAATATTAACCTTAAATGTAAATGGGCTAAATGCCCCAATTAAAAGTCACAGACTGGCAAATTGGATAAAGAGTCAAGACCCATCAGTGTGCTGTATTCAGGAGACACATCTCATGTGCAGAGATGCACATAGGCTCAAAATAAAGGCATGGAGTAAGATCTACCAAGCAAATGGAAAGAAAAAAAAAGCAGGAGTTGCAGTCCTAGTCTCTGATAAAACAGAATTTAAGTCAACAAAGATCAAAAGAGACAAAGAAGGCCATAATGGTAAAGGGATTAATTCAACAAGAAGAGCTAACTATCCTAAATATATATGCACACAATACAGGAGCACCCAGATTCATAAAGCAAGTCCTTAGAGACCTATGAGGAGACTTAGACTCCCACACAATAATAGTGGGAGACTTTACCTGCCCACTGTCAATATCAGACAGATCAATGAGACAGAAAGTTAACAAGGATATCCAGGACTTGAACTCAGCTGTGGACCAAGCAAACCTAATAGACATCTACGGAACTCTCCACCCCAAATCAATAGAATATACTTTCTTTTCAGAACCACATCGCACTTATTCTAAAATTGACCACAAAATTGGTAGTAAAACACTCCTCAACAAATGTGAAATAAAAGAAATCACAACAAACTGTCTCTCAGACCACAGTGTAATGAAATTAGAACTCAGGAATAAGAAACTCAATCAAAACCACACATCTACATGGAAACTGAACAACCTGCTCCTGAATAACTACTGGGTAAATGACAAAATGAAGGAAGAAATAAAGGTGTTTTTTGAAAATAATGAGAACAAAGACACAATACACCAGAATCTCTGGGACACATTTAACACAGTGTGCAGAGGGAAATTTATAGCACTAAATGCCCACAAGAGAGAGCAGGAAAGATCTAAAATCGACACCCTAACATCACAATTAAAAGAACTTGAGAAGCAAGAGCAAACACATTCAAAAGCAAGCAGAAGGCAAGAAATAACTAAAATCAGAGCAGAACTGAAGGACATAGACACACACAAAACCCTTCAAAAACATCAATGAATCCAAGAGCTGGTTTTTTGAAAAGATCAACAAATAGATAGACCACTAGTAAGACTAATAAAGAAGAAAAGACAGAAAAATCAAATAGACACAATAAAAAATGATAAAGAGGGTATCATCACCGATCCCACAGAAATACAAGCTATCAGAGAATACTATAAACAACTCTATGCAAATAAACTAGAAAATCTAGAAGAAATGGATAAATTCCTGGGCACATACACCCTCCCAAGACTAAACCAGGAGAAGTTGAATCTCTGAATAGACCAACAACAGGCTTTAAAATTAAGGAATAATTAATAGCCTACCAACCAAAAAAAGTCCAGGACCAGATAGATTCAAAGCTGAATTCTACCAGAGGTACAAAGGGGAGACGGCATCATTCCTTCTGAAACTATTTCAATCAATAGAAAAAGAGGGAATTCTCCCTAACTCATTTTATGAGGCTAGCATCATCCTGATAACCAAAGCCTGGGAGAAACACAACAAAAACAGAGAATTTTAGGCCAATATCCCTGATGAACATCGATGCGAAAATCCTCAATAAAACGCGGGCAAACCAAATCCAGCAGCACATGAAAAAGCTTATCCACCACAATCAAGTTGGCTTCATCCCTGGGATGCAAGGCTGGTTCAACATATACAAATCAATAAACGTAATCCATCACATAAACAGAAACAATGACAAAAACCACATGATTGTCTCAAAAGATGCAGAAAAGACCTTCGACAAAATTCAACAGTCCTTCATGCTAAAAACTCTCAATAAACTAGGTATTGAAGAAATGTATCTCAAAATAATAAGAGCTATTTATGACAAACCCACAACCAATATCATACTGAAAGGGCAAACCTGGAAGCATTCCCTTTGAAAACTGGCACAAGACAAGGATGCCCTCTCTCACCACTCCTATTCAACATAGTGTTGAAAGTTCTGGCTAGCACAATCAGGGAAGAGAAAGAAATAAAGGGTATTCAGTTAGGAAAGGAGGAATTCAAATTATCTCTGTTTGCAGAGACATGATTGTATATTTAGAAAACTCCATCATCTCAGCCCCAAATCTCCTTAAGTTGATAAGCAACTTCAGCAAAGTCTCAGGATACAAAATCAATGTGCAAAAATCACAAGCATTCCTATACACCAATAACTGACAGAGAGCCAAATCATGAGTGAACTCCCATTCACAATTATTAAAGAGAATAAAATACCTAGGAATCCAGCTACAAGGGATGTGAAGGACAGGTTCAAGGAGAACTACAAACCACTGCTCAATGAAATAAAAGAGGACAAAAACAAATGGAAGAACATTCCATGCTCATGGATAGGAAGAATCAATATTGTGAAAATGGCCATACTTCCCAAAGTAATTTACAGATTCAATGCTATCCCTATCAAGCTACCACTGACTTTCTTCACAGAATTGGAAAAAACTACTTTAAAGTTCATATGGAAGCAAAAAAGAGCTGGCATAGCCAAGACAATCTGAAGCAAAAAGAACAAAGCTGGGGACATCATGCTACCTGACTTCAAACTATACTACAAGGCTACAGTAACCAAAACAGCATGGTACTGGTACCAAAACAGATATATAGACCAATGGAACAGAACATAAGCCTCAGAAATTACACCACACATCTACAGCCATCTGATCTTGGAAAAATCTGACAAAAGCAAGCAATGGGGAAATGATTCCCTATTTAATAAATGCTGCTGGGAAAACTGACTAGCCATATGTAGAAAGCTGAAACTGGATCCCTTCCTTACACCTTATACAAAAATTAACTGAAGATGTATTAAAGACTTAAATGTAAGACCATAAAAACCCTAGAAGGAACCAAGGCCATATATCCAGGACATAGGCATGGGTGAAGACTTCATGACTAAAACACTAAAAGCAATGGCAACAAAAGCCAAAATAGACACATGGGATCTAATTAAACTAAAGAGCTTATGCACAGCAAGAAAACAAACAAACAAACAAACAAAAAACTATTATCAGAGTGAACAGGCAACCTACAGAATGGGAGAAAATTTTTGCAATCTACCTATCTGACAAAGGGTAATATCAAGAATCTACAAAGAACTTAAACAAATTTACAAGAAGCAAACAATCCCATCAAAAAGTGGACGAAGGATATGAACAGACACTTCTCAAAATAAGACATTTATGCAGCCAACAGACATGTGCAAAAATGCTCATCATCACTGGTCATCAGAGAAATGCAAATCCAAACTACGATGAGATACCATCTCACACCAGTAAGAATGACGATTATTAAAAAGCCAGGAAACAACAGATGCTGGAGAGGATGTGGAGAAATAGGAATGCTTTTATACTGTTGGTGGGACTGTAAACTAGTTCAACCATTGTGGAAGATGGTGTGGCAATTCCTCAAGGATCTAAAACTAGAAATACCATTTGACCCAGTGATCCCATTACTGGGTATATACCCAAAGAATTATAAATCATGCTACTATAAAGACACATGCACACGTATGTTTATTGCAGCACTATTCACAATAGTAAAGACTTGAAACCAACCCAAATGTGCATCAGTGATAGACTGGATTAAGAAAATGTGGCACATATACATTATGGAATACTATGCAGCCATAAAAAGGATGAGTTCATGTCCTTTGCAGGGGCATGGATGAAGCTGGAAACCATCATTCTAAGCAAACTATCACAAGGGCAGAAAACCAAACACCACATGTTCTCACTCATAGGTGGGAGTTGAACAATGAGAACACATGAACACAGGGTGGGGAACATCACACACTGGGGCCTGTTGTGGTGTCCGGGGCTGGGGGAGGGATAACATTAGGAGAAATGCCCAATGTAAATGATGAGTTAATGGGTGCAGCAAACCAACTTGGCACATGTATACCTATGTAACAAACCTGTATGTAGTGTACATGTACCCTAGAACTTAAAATATAATAATAATTTAAAAATTCCCTAGAAGATGATGAGGTTTCACGTGCATTTTTTTAATGAACCCATGTCTAAGGTACATGGACCTCTCTGCTAGGTCTCTGAAAGAGTATCACTACTAGAGGGAAGCTATTAACAGTGACTCCACTGAACACAAATAGTTTTTTCATGAAACAGGAGATGGAAGCAACTTGATCAATGTCACCTTGAATTGCATTAGGAAGGCAAAACTGAAGCTCCGTTGACTCTGTTTGTGTCATTTGGTGTAATTATCTCTAAGACCCTTTTCAGGGTATTGCAATATGAGCCTATTAATCCTTCCTGGAAATGTTCAGAATCAGATAACTGGGAAAATGGACAATAACTATTTCTATTTCTCTATTATATTTAGTTCAAAGAAGACCAAGCACAGAGTCAGTTTTATTTTCCCAGGAATAATATACAAAACAACTCTAGTAGTACATGAAAATACATACAGTCAACTACACACAGAACTTTGGTTTTCTTATCAATACATTCTGTGCATGCTTTGCTGTGCATATGTTTTTAATATTCTTTGTAACTGAGACAGTTTACCTACAAAACAAGAGGTTTTCATATGAAAACAAATGGAATTGGTTAGAGCATTTGGTAAGATAGATGAAGAAAGGAAAACTATGCAATATCAATAGTCTTTATTTTCTATTTAAGCAATAAGCCATTAGAACTGGAATGGGAAAAATGGTCTATCCACAATAGCAACAAAATCTCATAAAAGTCTTAGAAACAAATTTAATTGGGATGGCATGGAAAATTATAAAACTTGTTAGCATTCATAAAATGATATATACCAAATGAAAAGAAATATGTCTTCAAATTGAAAGATTTTATTAAGTTGAACTCCATGAGTATCCCATGTACAGATGACTTAGAGATTTGAGTATAAATAACTTAAAATTATAAAGCTATAAGTAAAAATCTGGGAAGTTTCATTTTAAATTAATTTTAGGTTTCTAGTAACAAGTACTAGAAACTCAGAGTCTGTAGGGAACAAAATAACATAAATATTTGATTTTTTTTAAAAAACCTGTATTCAAAGCTACTCTAAGTAAAGTGAATTGACTGAAAATAAACTGGGCAAAAATATTAGTACCACAGATGAAAAAAATGTTAATATCTATTTTATAAAACAGAGTTTTTTTCAAATTGGCAAGATAAAACTAAGCAATCCAATATAAAATTAAGCAAAGAATGTGGATAAAGAGATAACGAAAGAACAAATTAGAAAGATCCAGAAACATAAGAAGAAATGTTATTATTTTCCAATGATCAGGGAAATTCAACTTAAATAGTTATAACTTTATATACTAAAATTTATTCAAATAATGGAATCCTTAACACTGTTAGGAACATTAAAAGAGCCTTCTCATACATTGTTGGTAAACGTGTGTATCACTGCAATTGTTTTGTGAAGCAATTTGGTAGTATCTGCTAAAATTTAAAATACATACATCTTTTAAACCAGTGATCACAGATTTCAGAATACATTCATTAGAAAAAAAGCACCACTACATAAGGTATTTATTTAAGGCCACAACAGCCTTATTCTTAATGATAAAACAAACTAAAAGCCAATTTTTCAAACTAAAGATAATGTCCACGAATAGAAGAAACAGTAGGGAAAAAATGGCTATTCACAACATGGAATATTATGCAGCTATTACAAAGAATGAATTATTTCTCTGGTTGACCTGAGATAGTGTTGAATGAGAAGAGTAAGATACAGAAAATCATGTGCTTATACAATTCCACTTTTTATATAATAAATAATATTTAAACCTCCTACATGTGTGTGAACCCATATCTGATTTAGGTTACATGAGGCTGAAGTTGAAAAATATTAAAGGACAATACTAGGATGTTAATATGGCTTGTCAGACAGGTACAGGGCAGGGTGCCCTGACATGCATGTGAAAAATAAAGGTAGGAGGAAAAGAAAACAAGTAAAAAAGGGGGGAAAATAATGTTGAAAATATATATGTTAAAAATCACATTTACATATTTAATAAAAATTGTATATCTGTATAAATATATAAATAATTTCCTTCAAAAAAGAATACTATAAACTACATTTTTGCTTTGCAGATTTGAATATCTATAATCTTTATTTTGCTAGATTTCTGCATGTTCCTAGAACAGTACAGCAGTCACATGCTTCTCTTGACACTTCTCCGGAAAACTGTGTTCAATTAGGAAAATAAGCTCATACTTCAAGAGAAGTTCCAACTTCTTTTTTTCCCACCCACATGAAGATTTTCATAAGCAGCCCATTTCAATTTTTCAAAAGGTTTCTTGCTAAATCTTGTATTGTGCCTAGATAGCCTGAAAATGTCTTGGTCATCAGGTGTTCCAATAAAAATATAACTAATTTATTGACATTAAGCCAAATATATTGTTTGTTGTGGTGAGAAAAACATTTTTTCAAAAATGTTTAATCAAAAATAGACATGTTCTATGAACACAGCAACTAAACTTCATAGCCTGACAATTAAGGATTTATCTTTTTCTTCTTCATATGTTAGTTTCCTGAACATTTACTATGGATATGACCTTTTGTTGCTTTTTAATCCTGGGTATACTCTAGTATCTTTTATAAATGCTGAAACCATATGAAATAATTTGTTTCTAAATGATTTTATAATAAAAACTAACTTAGCAGAAGTTCTAATTAGTAGCTTCTTAGTGCCTTTGTTTTCTCATCTATTAGAATGAGAAAAATAGGCAGGGCGCGGTGGCTCATGCCTATAATCCCAGCACTGTGGGAAGCTGAGGCGGGCGGATCACCTGAGGTCAGGAGTTCAAGACTAGCCTGGCCAACATGGTGAAACCCCCGTCTCTACTAAAAATACAAAAATTAGCCAGGCATAGTGGCAGGCGTCTGTAAACCCAGCTACTTGGGAGGCTGAGGCAGGAAAATCGCCTGAACCCGGGAGGCAGAGGTTGCAGTGAGCCGAGATCGCGCCATTGCACTCCAGCCTGGGTGACAAGAGCAAGACTTCATCTCAAAAAAAAAAAAAAAAAAAAAAAAGGAACGAGAAAAATAGATTTGTTTTAAAGATTAAGTAAAATAACACAGAGAAAGTGTTCAGTGAAGGCTTCTTTCATTCACTCAACTCCTACTTCTCTTCATTTTTCTTTTTTGATGATTATTGTTTGAGAATGTTTGATAACAACATAAGTACATATGGCATAGATGGAACTATGTAGTATACACTAACATTGTATATGGTTTTTTGAAATGTTAAAAATAAATAATGTTCTCATTATTATTACATTGGGATTTGCAGGTCTCAAGTTGGGAATGATGTGCTTTAACATGAATCAAATCTCCTTTTAATCCTCATATACAAGTCCATGGTCCTTTCTGTCAACTGATTTTGGCTCCTTCTGCTGTCTCCTCTATCACTTGGTTTCCTAGGTGTCCTATAAGCCTAAACTCAAGTGCCACTTTCTTTATTGAATTCCTACATTGTTTTAATAAAAAATCAGTGGGGTGTTAAAGTCTCCCATTATTAATGTGTGGGAGTCTAAGTCTCTTTGTAGGTCACTCAGGACTTGCTTTATGAATCTGGGTGCTCCTGTATTGGGTGCATATATATTTAGGATAGTTAGCTCCTCTTGTTGAATTGATCCCTTTACCATTATGTAATGGCCTTCTTTGTCTCTTTTGATCTTTGTTGGTTTAAAGTCTGCTTTATCAGAGACTAGGATTGCAACCCCTGCCTTTTTTTGTTTTCCATTTGCTTGGTAGATCTTCCTCCATCCTTTTATTTTGAGCCTATGTGTGTCTCTGCACGTGAGATGGGTTTCCTGAATACAGCACACTGATGGGTCTTGACTCTTTATCCAACTTGCCAGTCTGTGTCTTTTAATTGGAGAATTTAGTCCATTTACATTTAAAGTTAATATTGTTATGTGCGAATTTGATCCTGTCATTATGATGTTAGCTGGTGATTTTGCTCGTTAGTTGATGCAGTTTCTTCCTAGTCTCGATGGTCTTTACATTTTGGCATGATTTTGCAGCGGCTGGTACCGGTTGTTCCTTTCCATGTTTAGCGCTTCCTTCAGGAGCTCTTTTAGGGCAAGCCTGGTGGTGACAAAATCGGTCAGCATTTGCTTGTCTGTAAAGTATTTTATTTCTCCTTCACTTATGAAGCTTAGTTTGGCTGGATATGAAATTCTGGGTTGAAAATTCTTTTCTTTAAGAATGTTGAATATTGGCCCCCACTCTCTTCTGGCTTGTAGGGTTTCTGCCGAGAGATCCGCTGTTAGTCTGATGGGCTTCCCTTTGAGGGTAACCCGAACTATCTGATCTTTGACAAACCTGAGAAAAACAAGCAATGGGGAAAGGATTCCCTATTTAATAAATGGTGCTGGGAAAACTGGCTAGCCATATGTAGAAAGCTGAAACTGGATCCCTTCCTTACACCTCATACAAAAATCAATTCAAGATGGATTAAAGATTTAAACGTTAGACCTAAAACCATAAAAACCCTAGAAGAAAACCTAGGCATTACCATTCAGGACATAGGCGTGGGCAAGGACTTCATGTCCAAAACACCAAAAGCAATGGCAACAAAAGCCAAAATTGACAAATGGGATCTAATTAAACTAAAGAGCTTCTGCACAGCAAAAGAAACTACCATCAGAGTGAACAGGCAACCTACAACATGGGAGAAAATTTTCGCAACCTACTCATCTGACAAAGGGCTGGTATCCAGAATCTACAATGAACTCAAACAAATTTACAAGAAAAAAACAAACAACCCCATCAAAAAGTGGGCGAAGGACATGAACAGACACTTCTCAAAAGAAGACATTTATGCAGCCAAAAAATACGTGAAAAAATGCTCATCATCACTGGCCATCAGAGAAATGCAAATCAAAACCACTATGAGATATCATCTCACACCAGTTAGAATGGCAATCATTAAAAAGTCAGGAAACAACAGGTGCTGGAGAGGATGTGGAGAAATAGGAACACTCTTACACTGTTGGTGGGACTGTAAACTAGTTCAACCATTGTGGAAGTCAGTGTGGCGATTCCTCAGGGATCTAGAACTAGAAATGCCATTTGACCCAGCCATCCCATTACTGGGTATATACCCAAAGGACTATAAATCATGCTGCTATAAAGACACATGCGCATGTATGTTTATTGCGGCATTATTCACAATAGCAAAGACTTGGAACCAACCCAAATGTCCAACAATGATAGACTGGATTAAGAAAATGTGGCACATATACACCATGGAATACTATGCAGCCATAAAAAATGATGAGTTCATGTCCTTTGTAGGGACATGGATGAAATTGGAAACCATCATTCTCAGTAAACTATCGCAAGAACAAAAAACCAAACACTGCATATTCTCACTCATAGGTGGGAATTGAACAATGAGATCACATGGACACAGGAAGGGGAATATCACACTCTGGGGACTGTGGTGGGGTGCGGGGAGGGGGGAGGGATAGCATTGGGAGATATACCTAATGCTAGATGACGAGTTAGTGGGTGCAGCGCACCAGCATGGCACATGTATACATATGTAACTAACCTGCACAATGTGCACATGTACCCTAAAACTTAAAGTATAATTTTAAAAAAAAACAAAAAACAAAACAAAACATGAAATGAATTTGCTAACTGATCATTTTTAAAATCAAATTTTACATATATTGAGCATTAGCACATGAAATTTAACCGCATAAGACTTGTCATAATCTTTATCAGCTGTACTCAGTTATTGATAATTTTTATTACTAGTACTCAGTTATTAAGGTTATTAAAGATTTTTAAGAAATGTTCACTTTTGTGTCACAGAAATAAATGTGAGAGGAAAAGCAAAAAAAAAAAAGAATCAATGATCCATTCTTTTTCAACAAGTAGTTATCAAGTGCACATGTATACAATGAACAAGACAGTGTCCCAGAATTCATGGCATTGTGGGAAACATAAATAAATAATTAGCAACCAAAACAGAGTGAATGCTTTTCTATTACTTTTTTTCATGCTCTAATCTCACGTATCCAAATTCATCTTGAGGTCTGGAAGGCTTTCTAATCAAAGAACTAATTAGGAATTAGTCAGATGAAACAGGAATGAGGAAGGTGAACTTCAGAAAGGAGAATGAGAGAAGACATCGCTTTGGAAAACACTCAGAAATAACAAGCAGCAGAGTATGTAAAGAACTCAGCAACAAATTCAGGAAAGCCAAAACGAAAATGTGGAAAAGAGACAGAATGTATGGACCACACAGTAGGTGAGGTGTTTGTTGTTCAATTCATCTCCCTATGTAGATTTACATTCCATGTGAGAAATAACCAAGTCTTCTGACTTTTATTTACTATTAATAAATATGGCATAAAACTGGGCTTCTAGTGGATGCTCAAAGAATACTTACTGTTGGCTTTTGACACAGCTTCTGTGTGAGTTTTGGCTAAAACTACTATTACATTTCCCATTTTAGCAAAAATTTCATGAGTATCATAATGATCTTAAGTGCCTCATTTGACTTCATAAATGTCTGTGATTCTGTCCTCTCTGAGTCCCTAGGGACATATATTCCAAGCATAAATTTTTACTGAGATGTATCACATGGCCTTGCTTGCTCTGGGATCAGCAAGGGCAAGCCCCTGCCAAAGTAGTAAAGCAGTGATGTTTGTTTTTGAGGCTGACCATCCTTCTTCCTGCACTTCCCTTCTCTTTCTTAATGTCATTATAGCCACTTTTCACCCCCAAGCCCTACCCACACCCCAAAACCCGCACCTGCTACTAGAACATCCATGCAACCCTCTGGTTCTCTGTGACGTTAACTTCACAGTTAACGCTAAAGATCTGTAGAGAATTACCCTTACTTTGATTTTTTTTTTTTTGTCTACAATACTCAAATATAAACCACAAAGGGAAGAGAGGGTTTTGGCATTCGCCTAAGATGTACTTTAGCTTGTGATGGAAATGATAGTGACTAAGAGAGGGGTAATCAGATTTCTGAGAAACTTGATAAATTCAGCTTTACAATATGTTACATCTGAAGTGTTTATAAAATACATATGGCAGACAATTGAAAATTTGTGTTTGGAGCTTGTTGAAAAGTCTAGGCAAAAGATAAGAATTAGCCACATAAGTGGCTGTTGAAGTCATGAGTTTATATGCATTCACCCAAGAGACTGTAGAAATTGAAGAGAGGGCTGAGCATGGAGCCCACTGGAAGACTAACTTTTGAAAGAGGCATGGAATATGAGAGCCCTGGAAGGATATTGAGGAAAAGTTGCCAGAGAGGTAAGAGAAGATCAGGAGAGCATAGCGTCAAAGAAGCCACAGAAGGAAAGACTTTCAAGAAAGATAGACAGGTCACCATGTAGATGGTATTGATTGTGTTATCTTTTCAGCAAGGCCTTTTCTAATTGGGAACCACCCCTCCATTATCCCTTGTAGCTATAATGGTAGTGCCATTCCCAGAGTTCTGCCTACACTCTGGCACAAGGGTAGATATAGAACTCATACCTGATGAGTCATAGCACAGGATTTCCCTCTTTGTAAAGATTGGTCCAAATAAGTAGGAATGTGATGAAAATAGAGCCCGAATTTTTTCATGTCAGAGTGGTTTCCAAATCGTGTTGATACTGTTTCCTTAAAAAAGCCACAAAAGGCCAATGAGCACATACATCAACTGTGATGATTAATTTAACATCAACTTAAGTGGGCTATGAAATGTCCAGAAAGCTGATAAAACATTATTTCTGCGTGTGTCTCTGAGAGTGTTTCTGGAAGAGGTTAGCATTTGAATTGGTAGGCTGAGCAAAGAATTCTGATGGGCATCATCCTATCCATTTAAAGGCCTGAATAGAACAGAAAAGGCATAGGAAGGGAAAATGTGCTCTCTACTTGAGCTTGAACATTCATCACTTCCTGCTCTTGGACATCAGCACTCCTGTTTCTTGGGGCTTTGCACTCAGGTTGGGACTTACACAATCAGTTCTGTAGCTTGCAAATGGCAGACCGCGGGACTTCCCAGTCCATGAACCAATTCCTAGGCTGGGTGTGGTGGTTCACGTCTGTAATCCCAGCACTTTGGGAGGACAAGGTAGATGGATCAGTTGAGGCCAGGAGTTCAGGACCAGTTTGGCCAACATGGCGAAACCCCATCTCTACTAAAAATACAAATATTAGCTGGGCATGGTGGCACTCACCTGTAGTCCCAGCTACTAGGGAGGCTGAGGCACGAGAATTGCTTGAACCTGGGAGGTGAAGGTTGCAGTGAGCCAAGACTGCACCACTGCACACTCCAGCCTGGGTGACAGAGTGAGACTCTGTCTCCAAAAAAAAAAAACAAAAACAAAACAAAACAAAAAACAAACCAAAAAAAGCCCCCAAATAAATAAATAAATACAGAAATAAATAAATGATCTCTTTTTATGTATATTTCTCTATATATATTCTATTGGTTCTATTTCTTTGGATAACCCTAATATACCAGCTATGAGTGTGTAAGAGTGATAGGTTACAGATCCTAGTGAAATTGTTCCCCAAAGAGTTAATAACTATTAATAAGAGTTAATAACAATAACTAACATAAATTCTTGAATTTACAGGACAGCAGATAAGAAAAGAAAGAACTTGCTGAAATTCTGAAATGTCCTCCACTTGTAAGATAACAAAATTGGCAGAAATTGGTTGGAATCAACACGGCCAACTGGAGTTCGCATAGAACGAACTTGCTGATGCCACAGCCTGAGTTTCCATTGCATGTTTTACACTAATTCCCCCAAATTTGCACACATGATCTAAGAGGTAGCATGATGGAATAACTGTGCATGGCCAAAGACTTCCCACACCTCCCCTTTCCTTCCACCAATCACTTACTAATCCTAGAATCCACACCTTAGACCTTTTCAGATAAAATTGCTGCCTTAAAGCCAGCACAGGGAGACAGATTTGAGCTGGACTCCTGTCTCCTTGTTAGCTGACTTGCAATAAAAAGCATTTCTTTTCTAAAAAACCCAGTGTTGCAGTATTGGCTTCTAGTGCATCAGTCAGTGAGCCCCTTTACTAAAATCTACTGTTTGAAAATCGACCTTATTTTCCTGGCTAGATCTTAGTATGAAACTTAGGAGGTAGTAAAACAAATCCAACATTTTAAAGATGTTCTTAAATATGAAGCTCGTGGATAACATTGATTTGGATGATTCTTTTGTTTGGGAAATCATTTGCAAGAGAGATATATTATAGCAATATTAACACTTTGAAATGAGGTCATTGTCATAGGAAAAAGAAAAAACTGGAAAATTTCAATTTGCAAGAAAAAAGTCTCCAATCTAAAGAAAACCTAGGACTGGTCATCATGCAAAATTATGATATTAAGTCACAGGGTGTCTCTCAATTTAGGCTGCTAACTAATCTGAAAGGCAAAGAGGATCATAGACTTTTAGATTGGGAGGACCTTTAGAGATTATCTAATATTCAAACCACATGCTTTTATAGAGAAGAAAATGAGGCTAATTTTCCACACCATTCAACTGGAGGCATATCAGAAACTTGCACCAATTCTCAGCTCAGTGATATTTCCCCCTTGCCTCACTGGGCTGGGATTATCCTTTCTTAAATATTAACGGGGGCACAACCAGCTTCTGACTTAAAACAACTCAAATGTTTTTATTATGAAATGCTTCAAGCTATAAGGTTAAGTAAGGGTTCACATAAATAATGTGATTAATACTTCCTGTGACCATGTGCTTTGTCTTTTCATAATTGGGATGTGAACATAGTTCACAGTAGCTAAGAAGACCCTGTTCTTTATAAACGCTATGCAACAGCTGCACAGTATCACCCTGGCTCTTGAAAGTTTATGAAGTAAAGCAAACTACTGAAATAGCATTAACTTTATTTGGTTTATGAGAGGTATTTTTTACTAATTGCATATTCTGACCAAGATTAGTAACATTATTTCATAGTTTAGATTTCTGACCTGAGTCCACTTTTTTTTTATGACCACAGTTAGGAATGGCGGTGCCCTGTCCTATCAGTGGCACATTAATAATAGGATTATGGAGAACTGTCTGATACATCCAGCTCAATTCCATGTACTCCCACAGTCTTCCTCAAGGAGGCACCAGCAGGAACCCTGGAGCATGCATTAAAGTGTGCTTTCAGATGCCTAATAGTTGCTTCCAGCTTGACAGACTTCATGAAAAAGTCCACAAGACTTTTTTTTTAAAGGAGCTTTAGCATGCTTGTTTCTGTAAACAGCATTCTTGTGTCTGTAAATACCACGACCAGAGTTGGCAGTGAACCTACAATATCATTACCTGATGTACTTGCAAAGGGTTATTATGTTCCAAATTTACATGATGTGAACTTAGGTGATGCACAGTCCAGATACCCCTTAACGAAGGACTTGTTGGTAATGCCGCCAGCAGATATCCTTCTGTTGTCAACACTCCAGGGCTTGCCTCTGTTGTGGATAGCCATCTTGCCCAAGGTCAAATCCTTTCCTAGATGACCCATGTCCAATGACAGATGGCAAATAAAAGTCTAACTATCTTGGTTTAACTTAGGACAATGCTAATGTTCAATTTTACCTCCAAGGGTCCTCATGGCATTGGCCAATGTTCTTTCGGGACAATCACTGCAGTTTGGCTTTTATTTTTTCCCATTTCTGCTTCCTTCCACTCCTCCCCCCAAATATTAATTCCAAGAACACTCCTTATGAAACATCTTTCATGTGAAACTTTATGTCAGGGTCTGATATACAGACCAAAGTTTGATTTATTACCTGGGGTCCAATATAATTATTTACCTGACGGTTGGGCAATGCTAGGCATTGAAAAATGCATTAAAAAGTCAACCTGTTTTTCAGCAGAGTGGAAAGCAGTGCGCATCATCAATATGACACCAAATTTTCTTCAATAATGATTAGAATATTCTTTTTTTGTGAAATGTGGGCCAACCTCAGACCTCACCTATGTACTCTTAAGCAGTTTCGACTGAGTCATGTCTAGGCAATCCTGCTGAGACAACTGGTCAGGCACAATCATCAGATACGTGGCCCTGGGGAGGAGTCAGGACCCAAGTGAATGTGCTGTGGTGTTGGGTGGGCTTGAAAGGAAGGTGGGTAATAGGTTTTTTGACTTATCCTCTTGCTATTGTCTCTGATCAAATGGTGAACACCTTGAAGCAGGGATAATTTTTTATTCATCTCTGTCATTTTAGTGCTTATCTATGTCTGGCACATTGTAGACAGTTTTCTTAACTTGAGATCATCCAGACTCTGAGACAAAGACTTGAGAAAAGTAGTTTGGAAGTTCAGGAAACACTGATGTGGAAGAGGGAAAGTGAAAAGGGAAGGGAGGCAGGACGACAAGGGGTGTGTTATCAAGAAAATGTGGCTATGGATATGCTGGGCTGTTGGAGATTAATCCCACAAAAATACCCTGGGAAACTTGAAGCACAGGTACCTCAAAGCTACCCCACCTGAGGGCCAAGGGAGGTGGGATATTTATGCCTCAATTCCTATGGCTATCTGGTGAAGGCTGTTCCTGAGGAGTGATAAATTTCAGATTTTATAACAGCTCTGCTTGGGAAGAAAGGCCATTCTGGGTTTTGGAGAAAGTCCTCAGGTAAAGAGGGGCGGGTGTTGGCAGTTAGAAGTTAGGTCAGTGCATACGGAAGAGAGTCATCGACTGCATCTGCTGTGATGGCTAAAAATATATTTCTTAAACTCAATTAATAGCTATAAATGAACCTCAGTACTCATAAAAATATCACCCTCAATTGTGTAGGTATTTCAGGAATATTCAGAAAGACTAATTGGCCCCGTGTTCAAACATAAATTGCCAGGTATGAAAATGAGGACTATTCAAACTATCTCAAGAACAGAGTGAACAGATGTAGACTCGATTTACTGTTTGTTGGTAGATAAAATTCTGGATAAACCCCATATTTGCAATAAAATAGGAATAAAGAAAACTTCAGTATAAAGAAACTACCACAAAACAGAGGCAAAGCTCAGGGGAGAAATAGACTGAGCAACAGAAGAGACCAGAAGCAGGAAGGACAGAGAAAACAGGCGCCATGGTTCTGCATGTTTTTTAATGCCAGGTATCCCCACCACACAAGATCTGGTTAGGGGAGCATCTTGGCCTGCCTGCAGCTGGTTACAGGCTCCCTGGAGGGTCAACGGACTCTAAATAGGTATGAATGGCAGTGATTTCTGCAATTTGTTCCAGCTTGCTATAGGGAAAGTCAGATGGCTGCAGGGAGTACGAGTACAGAAAGAGTTCTGTGGTCATGGTCTACCTGGTATTGCCACTTGAATGCTTTGATCAGCGGTTCTAAATGAAGGGGTAAAATTTACACTTTCTAAATTTCCAGTTCTCTTGCCCATTTAATGTTCCTAATCAATGGGCATATTTATCTTGGCTACTTTTGTGGGCATAAAGTGCTAGGTGTTTAGGAAAGGCTAAAGGTGTGGAGGAGAGAGAAGTCCCCAAGGGACACAGGACATGGACACTTTGGGAAGTCGTTTCATTTGAAATTAGCCCCCCCCACCCCGCATTAAGTACCTTGCTCACTGTGGGTACAGAATAAATGATGAACTAAAATTATTCTATGAACTATTTTGGATCCCTGAAGGTATTGGAATTTAACCCAAAGCTTCAACTAATCATGATAGTTTTCAGGTGTGACACTTTTCAAACGAAACAGAAAATACTGGCAAAATTAGCTGTGAAATGTAGTCAGTTAAAAGCACCAATTTCTCACTTTATCTTAGAACCAGTCTATAAGGTGTCAAGTGTGATGACTTTGAAGAATTTGCTTCCACATGGTCAATGTTGTAAAATGAACTGAGTTTACAGTTGTTCCCCAACTTCTAAAATGTAAAAATCTCTATGTAAAATGACAGCCCTGAGTCAGATAAGAGTTTCATACAGTAAAGACTGATTTAACTATGTTTACAAGAGAGATCAGCTTATTAGAAACATGAATAGATGAATCAAAAAATTCTGATGTATTCTCTTGTTAACTAGACGATTCAATGAACAAACAAAAGCCTGCACCCTAAAGGGTCTTAAACTTTCATTAACTAGAGAGGTAAAGGGGTCTTTGAAAGAGCTCACTCCTTGGGAGCCACTTCTAAATTTAACAGAAAGTACTAAGCAAATCTCCTTCTTAGGGACAAAATTTTTTCTTCTTTGGATGAATGACTTAAGGAAAAGTTGGATATAAAAATAGTGAAATATCAACTAGTGGCAGAGAAAAAGAGACAAGTGCTTTAAATATGAAGTAGACTTTTTGAAAATGATTGAGCCGAGTGTGAGGAAAGGCATTCAACTTTGGAACTAAATGGTTTATTATTTAGTGTTGGGAATTACATATGTATATATTGTCTCTCTAACATAGAAATCAGGTATGTTCCATTAATCTTACTTATACAGGATAGATAATATAACTACAATATTTAGCACATATTTTAAATAACTTTTAAAATGTGTATACATATTATTTAATTCTATGACTTCTCACAATTTTAGAATTATTATTTTCATTTTACAGATGACAAAACTAGAGGGCCCAAAAGCTAACATCTACCCAAGATCATATTTTTTAATTGGTGAAGGAGTTGTGGAATGTAGTCTTTGTTCTTCTGACCCCAAAGCTTTTTCCTGCCACCATACTTACAAGTGTGAATTGTTCTGGTAATTTGTAGCAAGCCCGAAGAGCTGAGGGCCAAGGTACCTTGCTATTGCTGTTTTTACCCTTCTGCAGATGTGGAATTGAGGAAGATAAATTCCTGGAATTGCTTCAGCTCACAGAGCAGTTCAGCAAAACAACTGGAATCAGGACAAACTGTCCTTGCATTCTCCCTTTCTCCTTTCTGAAGGGGAATGAATTTCTCACACATGTTCAGAGCTTGATTGGATTGGGCATGACAGAGGGTGGTTAAGCACACTTTTTCCCAGGTATGACGTATATCTGCAGCTACTCAATATTAATGTTCTTTCTGAGAATTTACTTCATGCTCTGTAATTTCAGGTCCAAGTAGTTAACATCTCCTTTTACCTTCTTGAGTTTGTCTTAGCACAGTCATAACAATTAAGCTCTTAAATAACAAGAAACTTTAGGAGATTGAAATACAGATTAAAGGTGTTTCCCGGAATTTCATGTGCCAATGGGCAAGAG
This sequence comes from Pan troglodytes, assembly GCF_028858775.2. NCBI lineage: Eukaryota > Metazoa > Chordata > Mammalia > Primates > Hominidae > Pan > Pan troglodytes. Next base: position 72,526,907 of record NC_072402.2, read on the forward strand.
GCTCCAAGTTCTTTAGTTACGGTGACTAGCAAAGGAGTATCCTGTGGACATAATTATTCAGCTTTCACAATTATGAGAACCATTTACTGTGGCTTCTTTAGCAGCATCTTTGCTATTGTTCTTATCCCCGATGTGTGACACATCACGGGGCATGGCATGGTCTAGCTGTGCCATGTGCTGGAACACTCTGCTAGGCATTCATTTTGATTGGTAGCAACAGTTTATGAAATAATTGCAAGTAGTTTACCTGAATTTCCATTACTGTTTTTGAAGTAACTTTTGCAGATATTTATGTTTATTATATGAATATCTTCAAATGTTGATACCCTGACACCTGACACTTAACTAACCCAAACCTACACTAATTCCCACCCAAAAATCTGTTCTCATAAACCTGATAATTACGGTATAGCGTGTTTTCTTAGTCAGAGTGTCTGAAACTTAACATCATCTTTGAATTCTCTTCTTTCTCAGGCAATCAAATACTATGTTTTGTTGTTTCTGCCTTCTCAATAGTTCTATAATGCTGTGTTTCCCAAATTCAGGTGCATGGAATACTAGTATCCAGTGAGATGTTAACAGGCTTTCCATGTGATCAAATGAATTTGGAAAATGGTGCATTAAAGAATGTTAAATATGCTTCTTTATGGCAAGATTTCTCAGGTCTTCAATATGTTTGTATGCATTTCAAATGTTTAACAGGATAATGTAATAGATGACATTTCTAAAGTTTGATCAAACACAATCCCTCCAACTTGCCATAATATAAATATTAATAATAATGTTGACACTAATAAATATTTAAAGATGTTTATTGGTAAATAATAGTGTTCTGTTGAATATAGTTTGGGAAATACTGCTGAATCCACTCTTTATTTTCTTGACAATTTTCTACTTGAACCTAGTCATCTTGCTATAGGTTTCTGGAGTGGACACTTAACAGTTATCCTTATTTCTAACCTCTTGTCTCTAAATCTGGTGTTTTCGCTGGTAATACCTTTTCTCTTTCCAATAAATAGGTCAAATTATGTTTTCCTTTTCCTGAAAGCTATTTAATTTTTTCTAATGTCTCTAGAATAAATTATTTATATAATAAACTCTTTGGTACACATTCAAAGTCATTGCTGATCAAGCCATAGTACATTTTCTGTTCGATCTCTAAACAAATCTATATTCCTTGCTGATGGTACCCATTAACCTGAAGCAAACTTATATTCCTTTTTAAGATTCTTCTCATGCATCTGTAACCCAAGTATTATCTGGACTAAACTGTTCCAATATGACTTGCCTTCTCCACCTCTAAACATAGAAGATGATGGCACTAATTTTGAGCATTCTGCCTCACTAGATACACATTTCAAAGGAAATATAAAAATCAAGTGCAAGAAAATAGGAATCACACACAATCCTGTCACTTAGTAATAACTGTAGTTATAACTTGCCATATAGATTTATAGTAATATATATTTATATATCCATGTCTGTCTGTATATTTATATCTATACCTATGTTTATCTATAACCATCTTCACACACTTGCACACACACTGACACACATACACACATGAAGGTCATGCTGTACTGTTTTTTCAATTAATGTACATATTAGATGACAAAATCAAAATCCCAAAGGGAGTTTGGAGCATTGTGTTGAATTTAAAAAAATGCATTTAAAAATTGGTATATATAAATGTGTGCAAGTGAACTAAAAATACACAAAACAGAGGGTGCTTTGTAACAATATGTGTAGAAAAGACTTAAAGGTTTTAGTTCAGAGGAGGTAATGTGTATCCAAACGGGTAAAGTGTTAAGTGACTATCAAAAAGTTGATGGGACTTTAGCATTACTGAAAATTTTGTATCAAATAAGAAAGAAACGTCAGTCTTAGTCTAGTTTGCTTTGTCAAAATATACAGACAGCCATGTGTTTTATTCTGGGCCCCAACAGTTAAAGAGATATAAACCAAAAAAGAATTTGTTCATAGGAAAGTGATCAGGGTGGTGCAGAAAAACAGATGAAGGCACTACCAAGGGCAGAGAAGTCCCAAAAGGATGTGAAAACAAACTCTCTTTTAATTTCTGAGGAGCTGCCATGTGAAGGAGACATTAGATTTACTCCGAGTGTTCTAAAAACATAGCGTTTTGGTCAAGTACAGGAAATACTATTAAAATTTAACACACTTAATTTGCATTAATTCAAAGATTCTCATATTTTGCTCTATGTTGAATACCAAAATCAAATAACATATTTCTTCCCCTAACATATTGAATATGTGATATTTCATAGTATTGTTTTGTCTTATTATTGTTTTAATAATATCTTAACATTATATATATTTTTTCAAAATGATTATTACAAATTTACCCTTATAAACACATTCCTCTTGCTCCGTATGATTGCCAAACTTTGATATAGATACTCCTTTTGCTTTTGGCCATTCAGAAGGGTATCAACTGATGTCTGAAAGTGGTTATAATTTGCATTTCTTTGAATATATTTTAATATGTTTACTGCCTATTTGAATTTCCTCTTTTTTGAAGGGCCCATTCAAATCTTGTCCATTTTTAAAAATAGGCTTTTTCTTATTAATTTGAAGGAGTCTTTTATATGTTCTCAATACAGACAAAAGGCAGATAACAACCTCAGAAAGTACCTAAGATTTGATTTTTCTAAAAGCAAGAGGCTTTCTATGGAAGAGTCTAATGGTTTGCTGGTACCTGGGAACCTCTGTACCACTGGGAGTGGCTTTTGTCTATGTGGCTGTCTGTGGCCCTCCTGGTACTTATGACTCTGTCTATGTAGCCAGTCGGGTGTCCTAGACGAAGAGCTGGAGAGACTTCTTAGTGCCATTGCTCATTTCACTTGAGGGTCTGGGACCCTTGACCATGCCTCATCTCTCAGATCTAATCTCCCAGCTAAGATTTTGGGATGTGAAAGGGAGAAGAGATGGGGCTAGGGTTCAACAAAACCAGTATTTTCCTCTGTTTTTGGCTGATGTGTATCTCTACCAAATTCACATGTTGAAGCCCTAATCCCCATTACCTCAGAATGTGAGTATATTTGGAGACAAGGCCTTTAAAGAGGTGATTACATTAACATGAGGTCATTAGGATGGGCCCTAATCCAGCCTAATCTGTGTCTTTATAAAAACGGGAAATTTGGACACACAGAAAGACACTAGGAGTGTGTGAGTACAGAAGAAAGATCATGTGAGAAAAAAAAAAAACAAGAAGGTGATCATCTGCAAGCCAAAGAGAGGGGCCTCAGGAGAAACCAATTCTGCTGACATCTTGATCTTGGACTTCCAGCCTCCGGAACTGTGGGAAAAAAAAATTTCTGTTGTTTAGCCACCCAGTTTGTGGCATTTTCTTATGTCAGCTCTGGCAAACTAATATATCCTCTGATCACTTTCCATGCATATTTTACTACTCTCCATTACCACCTTTTCCTCCATTTCTCCTCTCTCCCTTCCTTCCAGAGATGTTGGGAAAGCACCTTACTCTGTGCATGCCCTATCCTAGGCCCTGGGATCAGAGCAATCCTGCACATTCCTGATGGCTGCACTGTGGGAGGCTACACTGCAGCCATGATCAGCTATGTGCTATGGCCAGAGCCAGTCTAGACATTACTGTGAATGGCCGTTGCTTCCTCCTCATGTGAAACTCTGGTCTTGCCTCTCATCTGCTGGAGATTTACAACTCGGTTCTACCATTTTTTCTCACCTATTGCAGATGACAAAATTCACCCCAAGTGTACCAGCGGATGAGGGGTACTTAGAATGAAGATGCCAACGTCAAAGAATTTTCCTTTCCCACTATTGTGATTTTACTCCCGCTTTCTTCTTCAAAGACATCACGGGAAAATGCTAAGCCCACATCTATTCAGGTCTAAAGAAACCAACAGCAAGCTATCCTATTTTTCAGCTACTGAGAGAACTGGGCGAATTTGGGGGTACGGAGTGGTGGGTGGAGGGTGGGTGATCACTGCTTAGTGAGCAATTTTCAGTACCAGCCTACAACCTTCAAGTCACCCAGTTTGCTGGGAACCTGAAAAAAGTCCCATTTCTTTGACACCAGCAACCCAGGCCACACTCCCAGTGTCGTAGGAGCCACTAAATCATGTCCTACAGCTCTCAGGCTCCCAACACTGAAAATCAGTCATAAATCACGTGAGTGGTTCTGGGTGGATGGAGATCACTCTTTGCCACGACTGATACAGAATATTATCTAAAGGCTTGTTTGACGTTTGTTTCTCTTTCTCTCAGGAGTTTACCTTAGGATCCAGGGTTCTTAGCATGGATTTTATAAATTGGCTTCACAAGTTCTTAAGCCTCCAGAATTCTGTGCATGTGTAGGTCTATTTTTTTTTTCTCTAGAAGAAGATTCTGATTCTTAAAGGGGTTCAGAGACTACCACAATAGTAAGGGTTGTTAATTTTTGATACCCACATAGATTTGACTTAAGCAGAAAATTTTGTACCTGTTTCTCTCCTTTTTCTAGGAGCGTGGGGTAGAGAGTCTGTTTTTACAAAGTTATTCTTGGTAAAACACATGTGGAGTTGCCACATTTGAGTTAAATATTTTGATATTACCACATATGTTTCAAATCATTAACATAACAAATTAAGGACTATAATTTTTTCGGCATTTGTTATTTTAAAATAGTTCCCATAGATCTCCAAATTATCTTTTGATGAATTTTAGTTTCATAATATAAAAAAGATAGTGTTTTCTTAACAGTATTTTTTGATATGATTCCAGGCCCATTACCAAAAAGAAGAGCTTGTCTGAGTCATTCCAGGAGAGGCTGACCAATTTTTTTCATAAGAGTTTTTAGAGTATTTTTAAATTTTCAATTTTATATTTAGCTTTTCTGTTCATTCTCTGCTTATACAACAACTGACTCCAATTAGATTTTATAGAGATTTATAAAGCAGACATGTATTTTTCGTTTTTTGTCTTCTGATATGTATTATCCACTATATACTTCAAATTATTTTTTAACCAAACGAAACACTGACTGCAGAGTCCTGCCAATTATTTCATTTTCTCATAATGCTTCAGAGCACATACAGAATATTTAAATAAAATTAAAAGTAGCAATTTATTTATTTATTTGAGACAGAGTCTTGCTGTGTTGCCCAGGCTGGAGTACAGTGGCACCATCTTGGCTCGCTGCAACCTCTGCCTCCTGGGTTCAAGTGATTTTAGTGCCTTGGCCTCCCAAAATGCTGGGATTACAGGTGTGAGCCATTATACCCTGCCAGAAGTAGCAATTTAGTTGCAATAGGAGACATTGAAAAAATTTCAGATGGTTGTTAGGACTTTGTGTAGCTTTCATAAAACAAAAATTCTTCAAACTGTGTTAAAGGCAGCTTCAAATTAAACACTAGATTATTTAACCAATTTTTGTATTGAAACTACTAGCATCTTTTATGGACCTGCAGTAACCTTTTGACATATTATGCTAACTTTTGTTTTTTTTGGCTTGATTTCAACAGTACATAATTACATTAATGTGGGTAATAAATTATGTGAGAAATATAAAAGAGATTGGAATACATTTTTAACCTAAGTCATCTTTCTAATTTAGTTTTCTTCATTAAATACAACTTTTGCTCTCCTGTTCTTATGTAAAGGAGGAAAAAGTTGGGTTGTGTAAGGCAACTAGAGTGGAGAATTTAGTGTGGTTGGATGTTCATTGGGTTTTCTTAATAACTTCTTCTTTCCCAATTTACGAGTGTCCATTAGTTCAGGAATTGAGCAACCTCTCAGGGGAAGAAAGTCGGGGAAATTATTAAAAGTGATGATCCCTTCTCCTTCCCTTGGCATGACAGTCATTTCCTTTCCACACAGTGTGTTCAAATGACCAACTATGGAAAGTATGTTTAAATAGCCGACTGCTCCCTGTTGAGTCCTGTAAAAAGGGAGAAAGTGTTATCTAAATGGAGCGTTTCTTTATTTAACTGTCAATTATGGATGGGAAGTGGATAAGAGAGAGAGGCAGGGATAACAACTGTGGAGAAAGTGCTCTGCTAGGTTCTTCTAACCCAAACCAGCAGTGCTGCAGGTGTCCAGCATGCCTCCTTCCTCCCTCAGTCTGGATAGGCATAGCTCCTTCCCTGTTAACATCATTAGGCCTCTCCATTGCTCACTGGAATAGCAGAATCTAGGTATGTTTGCACCATCTCTTTGGTTTTCTCTTTTACCTGCCTATGCTTCACCCCTGTTTACTTCCAGAGTTCTCTTTTCCAGTCACTCATTCTAACTCTAAATTCTTGCCAATTTCCCCTCCTCACTGACTTGGGTTTTCCCTTTTTGCAGCATTCATCACTTTCTGGGGAAGTCTTGTAAAAGACTTTGGGGGAACATTTGAGGTTCAGGTAGCAAGAAGCCCAGCAAGGGGAGAGTGTGTCTGTCAACAGAGAGATGACAGATGAAAACCATCTCACTAGCTGTGGGGCATTAACACAGACCAAATAAAACAATGTGCTGTCTGGCTGAGCCTGGTCCATGAGCAGAGCCTGAGCTAAGCCAATTTAAATGACTTGATCTATATTCCTGAATACTTACCAAAGGTGGCAGATTGAAGGTGAGAATCAACAGCTATAGATTTGGCATAATGTAGGATGAATTTGCAAGATTACCTGTTCATTGAAAGTCATTGACTAGGAGACCCAGATTGCATTCTGGCTGGTTCCAGATAAATTTTCCCATTGTGGGCTTTAATTTCCTAACCATAAAACAAAGGCTATAGGGAGAGGTAAAAGCGCTGGTTTCTAAAGTTCTTTTTTTAAAATTTAATTTAATTTTAAATTTTCAAAAATTTTAGGCAAATTTCATTTGGATGGTTTCTAAAGTTCTGAGCTCTAAAATTTCATGATTTTAGGACAATTTTGTCAAAATTTTCTGTTTTGTTAGCTTGCCTCTGTATTTAAAATTCCACATTCAGAGGTGATTTTGTAAAACTTATGTTGGGGAGGGACAATAAATTATGGCAGTATTAGCAGAGGAGTAATTTTTATCAGGAAGCTAGCTACAGAATGCAGCAACGTGCAGGTGAAGCTTGGAAAAAAATTGAGCTCATAAAGTACAGTGGCAGGGGATGATTTCTCTATAATAACCTGAGCCTCAAGGTGCTGGGTGTTGAGAAATGAGTAGAAGGCTGAGAGATGGAAGTCCCCAAGGCCAAACCTATATTTATGTTTTTTCAAAAAGCAGTGTGATGCTGCAAGGAAATGGAACTTCCAGACAAAGTTGCTGTGGCTTAGATGACTCACTTCAAAGGTACAACGATCAGTTTCCCCAGGATTTATGCTACTTCTCGGAAGAGAGAGAATTTGTAGAAAAAAAGCTGATGAAAATTTAGAGATCTGTTCTATAAACCTAAGAGAGGAAGGAAGCAAAAGATGCTTATGATTTCATACTACCTTCTGTAGGTTTCACAGATTTGAAATTTGAATCTACATCAAAGAAGCTGAAAAGAAAAAATTAGTCAAGGCAGATGAGCAGATCATACCACACCTCTGCCAGCAGCACCAGAAAATGAGGAACATTCAAAGTGATACTTGGGCCCAGGAAGAAATCACTTCAGTGGGGGTCAAAGAGGAGAGGCTGTACAGGCAAGGGGCCTGGGCCTGGTATCAGATAGATTGGAAATGAAACCTCGCTCTCCCCTCTTAACTGTGCATTTAGGCAAGGGGCTTCACTTCTGTAAGTTTCAATTTTGTTCTCTGTAAGATAGGGGTTGCTATGTACTCCTTAAAGTTGGGAAGTGAAATGAAATAACTTGAGAAGAACGAGATATCACTTGTTTTCAAAGAGTTGTTACTCATATCATTAGCAGGAAGACCCTGTCCTTAGGTGGACACGTTACATTTGAAAAATGAAAAAGTTATTCCCAATAATACTGGTTAGTGTGAGACTAACACCTCAAGATTGGCTTTGCTAGCTTCAGTTCCCTCTCACTGCCCTCTTGACAGAGGAAGAAGTGAGCCATGAGCAGGATTTGCCAGTGTCTAACGTTCAGGCATGGAGAATTCCACGTAAGGGCCCAGGATCTCTAAGTTTCCAGAAAGTTCTGGGAGATATTTCACAATCTCAACATGATCCCTTGGGCACAGGATTCTCTCTCCCTTTACATGCGTTAGTGAAGTCCAAATTGTGGTCTAATATCACATACATAGGAAATCCCATCATGTGAGTTTTTAAAATGTGAAGGGGCAGAATTCTGAAGAATTATATCTTAGACTATGCACACTTCAGTATGAGTGAGTCGCATGTGACAATGTGCTGACAGTGATGACCTTCCATTTGTGTGCTAAAGTGACTTCCTGTGCATTAGCAAGGTTGGAATTAGATTATTTGAGTTGCACTTTCTAAAGTTCTTTATGTCTTACACATGAATTGATTGTGCTTTCCTATACTTCTGAAGCCATTTACCCTACCCAAAAAATAATTTAAGCCAAGTGTTACTGTCTCTTATTGCAAACAGAACATACGATTTGCACAATGAGATTTTATTGCTTGGCGTACATGACTTTAGCGTGCTTTAGTGTGAAGTAAGTTTTCCAAGCCTAGAGGATTTGGCATGTATAAGAGATTGAAGTTTTCATTTTAGGTACCCCCTCCCCCAAGTGTCTCCAAAGATGAGGGAGATGATTGATACACTAACAGATGTTTTGTTAACGTCACATTTCCAGAACTCTTCTTACTCAGGCTAATAGCATTGCATCTGGTTAGCTGTACTTACCCTTTTCAGCTTGTAATTTTCCTTTCGCTAAATTATTATTGACATCAACAAGAGGCAGACTTCCTCAGCGTTGTGTAGAACACTGAAGCATGCCTAAAACAACACAGGGCATAGAGATATCTTTTCTATTTATTTAAATTTCAATCTCTTTTGACACGAGGTCTCACCTTCAATCCAAAACACTTCAGCCTTCCTGGCTAAGAGGGCTAAATGTGCCCAAGGCAAAGAAGCTGCTGTTTTCTTCTCTTCCGTGTTTCTCACTTCCTTCCCCTCTTTGATTCTATAGTGGGCTTAATGGTAGCCACAGAAAGCTGTGTCTGTGTTTTATGTCTTAATTCCTGGAACCTGTGAATGTGACCTTATTTGGTAAAATGGTCTTTGCAGATGTCATTAAATTAAGGATCCTGGGAGAGGGAGCTTATCCTGGGCTATTCAATCACATGTATCTTTTAGGGTACAGGTGCATAGGAGACACACATGGAAGAGGAGGAGGCAATGGGACTGCAGAGGCAGAGAGGACAGTGATGAGGCCAGAAATCAAGGATTGTCAAGATCAATCAGAAACTTGAAGAGGCAAGGGGAGGATTCTGCCCTAGAGCTTTTGGAAGAAGCATAGCTTTGCTGAGAGCTTGATGGTGGGCTTCTGCCTCCAGAACTGAGAGAGAATGCATTTCTGTTGTTTTAGGCTTCCCAGTTTGTGTAATGGGTTGCAAAGGATAGTAGTATAGCTCCTTTTCACTTTCTTTTCTGCCTCATTTCAGTTTTTCTATCCTTTTCTGCATTTGTCCATTTATCTGTCTCTCTCTCTCTCCCTCTGTCTTGTTGTACCATTGCCAAGACAAAGTACATAACAATAATTAATGCATGTGGGTATGATTGGACTTTTTTGCAAAGTTGATTTTGACTGTTAAGCCAACTGACCATGTTTTCAATATTAATGAAAATACAAATTACTTGGCAGTTTTGTTAAAAATGCAGAATCCCAATGTCCACCCTAACACATTTCTGATTTTACTGGTCTGATATGTGACCTGTGAACCAGTATTTTTTAACAAGAATCTGGGGGATTCTTTTATAGATGGCCAACAATCCATACTTAGGAAAGATTAAAGTAAGGCATGGTTCCCTTTGTCTGCTATCAAGAACTGATGTATATTTGTGGTATAGGGTTGTCAGTCTAAAATCCCATTACAATCCAGGAAGTAGTGCCTATAGAATACCAAATCCCAGGCCTCTGTAAAAATATAAGTAACCTGAAAAAGATTTAGTTAGACTCACATTTAACAATTCACAGTGGCTAATTCAAGGAAATGAGGGTGGTTCCTTAACCTTTGAGTAGAAAGCTTGGTTGGGGAGGGGTAGCATAACATTTCCCAGCATGTTCCTTATTGCCACTGACTGGGAGTGGATTCTAGACAGGCCTGGCAGGCCCACGTTCCCACACACTGGGCCAATTTTTGTTCCTGGCTCAGGGCTGTGCTTACTTAGAGGGGTAATGGCTTTGTCTGTTTTGCTCCTCAGTGGGATACATCTCCCATCTATTTTGTTTAGGAACTCTAAACACAGTCCAAAGGGAAGCTCAGCTGTGGAACTCTGAATAGGATCTGGCTAGAAGCAGCCCCAACACACTTTTTTTTTTTCACTCTTCTCATAGTCGTTTTCAGACCTGGGAGGTTTTTCAGAAGACTTGGTGCTGCAGGCTGTTGCCTGAAACCACTCATCAAGGAGCATGTCCACCTCTTACTTCTTGGCTGGCTGTAAACTCTCGTACATTCAGCACAGAAAGTGGAGGCTGAAGAGGGTCATCAATTTGTGCCTAAAGGAGGCCATTGTTTACCCCTTATGAAAGCAATGGGAAGCAGAGTCTTTTTCTCCTACTTCCCAGAAACAGAGTAAGCATACCCTTATGAATGAGAAATGCTGGTGTGTTAGGCAAGTTTCTTATAAGAACCCCATTTCATCTTGTCTTTACTCTTTCTGGATGCCTTCAGCTTATACTGCCCTTATCTCTTCCCTACCTCCTGATAGCTCTCCTCAGATATTTGACATGGTTTCCTGATGATGGCCTGTCTTGACTCATTGTTTAATTGCTGTGCAGTGCTCAAACTTCTCCTTCAGGCAAACAGAGTAAACACACAGCACATTCTTTACAAATTGATTTAAAGTCTTGGTCTCTATAAACATGCGTGTGCAAGTATCTTTTTTGCATAATGACATATTTTTCTCTGGGTAGATACCCAGTAGTGGGATTGTTGGATCAAATGTTAGTTCTACTTTTAGTTCTTTAAGACGTCTCCACAATGTTTTTCATAGTGGTTGTAATTCACAATTGCAAAAATATAGAACCAACCTGAATGCCCATCAATCAATGAGTGGATAAAGAAACTTTGGTGTATATATATGATATATATATCATATATATATATTACATAGGCTACCAATAAGTGTCTGCTGTCCCCCTAAATTATACAATTACCCTTTTAATTCCTACAAAATAAAGTTCATATACCTACTAGGATATATATATATATGATATATATATAACACATATATATGATATATATATAACACATATATATGATATATATATCATATATATATGATGGAATATTACTCAGCCATAAAAAGGAATGAATTGTATTCACAGCAACCTGCATGGGATTGGAGACTATTATCCTAAGTGAAATAACTCAGGAATGAAAATGAAACATAGTATGTTCTCACTCATAAGTGGGAGCTAAGCTATGAGGATGCAAAGGCATAAGAAGGGCACAAGGGACTTTGGGGACTCAGTGGGAAAGAGTGGGAAGGGGGTGAGGGATAAAAGACTACAAATTGGGTTCAGTGTATACTTCTTGGGTGATAGGTGCACCAAGTTCTCAAAAATCACCACTTACTCATGGAACCAAATACCACCCGTTCCCCAAAAACCTATGGAAATAAAAAATTTAAAAATAAATAAAGTCTTTGGTCTCTTAAGAAGCTGAACTTTAAAGTATGGTGTTTCCTACCTATTCATTAAACAGTGTTTCTCAAACTTTATCGGAAAGATTTGTTATAACAGATATCACTGAGTCACACTCCCTGAGTTTCTGATTATGATTCTGCTAGAATTTGCATTTCTAACAAGTTCCCAGCAGCTGCTGCCAACCGTGGAACCACCCTTGGAAAATCACTGCTTTAGGGAATCTGTCTTTTTTACTTTGCTTTATACTTTCTGATACAAAAGCTTGTATTTTATATCCTTTGAGAAATAAAGATGTCTTTGTTTGCAACTCAATTACCCAGAGTGCAAAATGGGTGATAAGCCAAGCAAATGTGATAAGTACTTCTCTAAGTGTAATGATGCTTTAAAAACAGCCAACCATGACTGAGTGCTCACTTGCAAATGGTGGTTCCTTTGCAACTCGGTAGGCTGCCTCAGGTGTCATGCTCAGCTTTCCATCTCCTGCTTTTTGGCCTACAACTATTTTCCTATGGGCAGGCCCTCAATCTCAAGTTACATGTTCTGACCACATTCCATTTTGTTTTACTCCAATCCTCAGGGAGCTATCTTCAGCATACCATACCTAAGGACTCTCACGGATTTGAGAAAATTTAAAAATCGTCTCTCTTCCTCCCAGTGTCAACTTTAAAACACATGAGTATCATGTGCTTTAAAGTATAATGTATATATACTCATATAGTATAATGAGTGTCTTAATGTGTATTGTGCACTTTTAATTCCAGGCAAGACTCTTCAGGTTAACATTACCTTCTTATTCCTATCCTCATAAGTGTTTGTGAGCTAGATTGCAGAAAACTTGACATTCAAAAGCCCTTGCTCTTTGAAAGAGAAAACGTATTGTGAGAAAATATACATTCATTTTGATGAATGAAGCAGAATTGGATGAGATCAAAAGTTTTGGTTAATCCGTACTATTGTGGGACATAAGTACAACCCTCAAAGTTTCTACTATTTCCAAGTCTTTGTTCCTTGTTAGGCTTCTCAGGGCAAGTTTGATCCCTGGATGAACCTGTCCCCTCAACTTCAATGTTATCTGCTTAATAGATCAGACATTATAAAGTTTCTTCTTTTTCCTGAATTTCTATTGAATCTAATGCCTTTGTCACTCATTGTGCAATGTCTGGCTCTTCATTCTTTGCATGTGGAGACTGACTGGCCTACCTCTCTGCACATAGTAGGCTTCACAGGTATAAATTTGCAAATGTTTAGTTTTTTTTCCCTATCATAAGATTAAAATGATCAAATAATGAGACTAAAAGAAAACAGAGAACTAACAAAGAGAAAGACTAATATTGTAATTAGTAAGCAGAAAAGAAGCAAGAGTCTTTAAAAAAGACATCTTGCTTGGAATAGGTTGTGAAAACAGCTGCTCCAGAAACTACCACTCATATGTCCAGAACTAATAAAACTATTCTTCAGCTGTTTTTCATTGAAAAAAATGAGAAGAGGAGATTGCAAAACAAAAACAAAAACAAAAACAAAAAACTGTGCACAAGTAACTACTCCAGACGAAGCTCCGGGCATTCTAAATTCTTTGAAAGAAATACACCCTAAAAATGTCATAAACGAAATCTCAGCTCCTCTTCCTTCTCTCAAATCCTTTACATCTCAAGATAAAGTAATACAAATTTCAGACTTGTAATGCAGGTTTTATTTTTATTTCTAATCATTTGTAATTAGGGAGATTTTTTTGTTTAGTACAATCTGTCCGGCCAGTAACTTCCATGTGCCAAGCATAGAGTGGCGTCCTTGGGCCTGTAAAAGGGAGTAGTAATTAGAACTGGATGAATCCCATTTGACAGAATGGTCCGATGTCAGGTCCACACCCTTGTTCTTGAAATTCAGAGAAAAGTTAAATTGGTACAAAAATAAATTCTCTTGAAACATTTCCTCCCTGGACTTGACATTTTGGTGCTCGGGTTCTTTTGATGTTTAGCACCGAACATTGAGGAGTAAATAACAATGGGAACCCTTCTGAGAACACCACATAAACATGGTAATTTATAAAGCAGATGCTGCTAAATGCCCAGCAGTCTGACATTTTAGACTGTTGTTGGAGGTTGGAGTGTTCTTTATGCTCTTGGTTTGCAACTGCAATGTTCATCACCTGCTCTGTTAACTGAGGGTCTGGAGTAGTAAAGACATATCCCGTCAAATGTGAAGGCTATCTTACATTTGGCACTGGTTGCACAGTTCACTAACAGAGAGATTTAAACTGTATATGTTTGTATGCCGCGTGTATATAGCTTAAAAATAACAATTACAAATATAATGTGCTTGAGGTCTTCAGAAAAAAAATATTTAAAAAGGAAAGAATGCCAGAGCTGGAACGCTCTTAGAGTTCATGCTTTTTTTTTTTTTTTTTTTTCAGCCAGTCATTATAGGTTAAAAAAAACTGATGTCAAGAAAAGGAAATGATTTGTTCAGGGCCTCACAGTTTTCTGCCACTTTCTATTTAGAACCCCAATGAGATATCAGTGACTTTCATTCTCTGCTGTATCATTGCCAACACTTTTTAAAAATGAGGCAGAAAAGAGGGCCATGAATCAGGCTGAAGAGTCCAGATGAAGAGGATTAGTTGTTGCAGAAAGAGCTGCATGTATCAGAAAGAACGCCTGTAGTAGTGGCACAAGGGTGCCTGCCCCATCCTGCTCAGCTGGAGCCACCACCAGCGATTGCTGGTAGAAACAATCTGCACTGTGTCCAGGGAAGCATTTCTCCTTCATCTCAACCTTATGCTTGTTCCCATTTACCAAGATATCTAAAGTTGTTTTTCCCTCCCCAGGGTCAGAAATGCTTACTCCCATTTAAGATGAGTTTTTAAAAGTTGACAACTCCATGTCCAAGACTAGATAACAAAACTCTTTCCCAAAGGTCAAAATCCAACAGAGCAAATCTTGCTCATGGCACAAGGTGGGATTCTGATTACTTTTTCAAAGACAGTGAACCAAGAGTGAAATGGAGGGAGGAGTCGTGCAAACCAAATGCAGACACCCAAAAAAATAACCAGACTGTCAGAACCACAATGTGGACCTAGAGCTTCATTCAGCACTTTTCTCAGTCTCTCAAACCTTTGACATTTTTTTTTTTTCTGACCAAATGTAGGAAAATAAGTCTCCCAGAACAGAGAGCAGAATATATTTTCCAAAACATTAGATTAGGCAGGCTGACTGGGGATCAAAGCAGCTCTTAATGGGATATGGGATTAATGATAAGGCTCTCTAGTAAAGAAAAAAAAATTAGCTGAAGTTGAATTCAAGGTCAAGATAACCTAACATTATCCTAGAAAAAGTTAACTTCCTCAATCAGTCTTTGTCTGAAAGGTTTTGAATAAAAATAATAGCATGCAATTAGTAAATAGATATTTTAGGAATCCCCAAAGATTTGAAGACATGAAGTTTCTTTTTTATATAAAAAACATTAGGGTAGAGTGCAAACTCAGGCCCCCACTACCATAAATTATGCACTCCAGCATCTCACATTTGGGGGAATATCAGGAATCAGCACCTCGGAGGCAATGGTTAAGCCTCACTCTGGGAAAACCACCTTTGTGATCATGGGATCTCTCCTGCCAGGTAAATATTACACATGAGGTGCCTTGAAAAAAGAAAATTTAAGAAATGAATGGAATCAAGTACCTTATCTCGTAAAAAACTATAATACTATTGAGTGGGAGGAGGACAAGAACTGTGTAGAAAAAACATTCTTAAGTTGGGAATATTTTAGTATGATGGCAAAATATGAATGAAACTTAACCTTGATAAAGAAAATGAAACTACGATAAAAGAAAATATTTTATTTTTCTAGGGTTAGAGTTCACAGAATATAGCAGGCATCTGGGAATATCTTCCAGTAAGAGAGTTCATGGGAAGTATGTATGCAAAGTGATGGAAGTTCCCATTTACTGGCACTTGCTGTGGGTCAGACTCTGGGTTACGAGTTTACAAATGATACCTAATTTAATCCTTAAAACAACCCAGTGAGTCAGGTGTTTTCACTTGTATTTTACAGGTAAAGAAAATAGAGGTTTAGAAAGGTGAAATAACATGTCTAAAATATTACAGCTAGCGAGTATAGGAGCTAGAATTCTAGTTCTTATCTGTCTAGCTCCAAACTTTTTACTTTAACTGCTGGGTTGCTGTGTCTGTATCCCTCGTCTTCTTTAACCATTTCTTCTTTAACCAAGTTCAATCCAAACACCTATCAGAAATATCTGTAAATCTGGAAAGTTAAACCAATTCTTTATTTTATTTTATTTTTGAGACAGAGTCTCACTCTGTTGCTCATGCTGGAGTGCAGTGATGGGCAACACTGCAGCCTTCACCTCCTGGGCTCAAGTGATTCTCCCACCTCTGTTTCCTGAGTCGTTGGGACTACAGGTGCACCCCAATATGCCTGGGTATTTTTCAGAACTTTTTTTTTTTTTTTGGAGAAACAGGATCTCACTATGTTGCCTAGGCTGGCCTTGAACTTTTCAGCCCAACTGATCCTCCTGCCTTGGCCTTCCAAAGTACTGGGATTAGAGATGTGAGCCACCATACCCAGCTAAACCAATTCTTTTACATTTCTCTGGGCTGGATTTGATAGTTACTAATCAAAACACTGTAACCCTGAAATAGATTGAGATTTAAAATACATTTAAATTACACAATGTTTTGCATATATATGTAAAAATATGCATAGCTTACCATTTAAAAAATACAATCCATCTAAATTTTAAAATTTTCTAGCATAAGCATATTTATATGAGATTACTGTTTTTAAAACTATGTCATGCTTTTCATCCAGCTTTAGTGTTTGCTAGCATAAGCATATTCATATTAGATTAACATTCCATTGGGTTCAAACACTTGCTTCAGCTTCAGTAAATGCCTGTTAGTCACATTAGAAATCTGTTTTTGACATTTGCTATTTAACAAGCCCATTATTTGGCAAGTATTTTCTTAAAAGTGGCCAGTTAAAGAACGTCTGTGATTTGGGTAGCTTGTCTGAATAAATGAGGTTATGATATTGCCCATAATCAGCTCAAAACTAAGCTTATATTTTATTTACAAGTTGGCAGTTGACACCAGTCTGATGAGAAAAATGCTTCCATTGGAAAAATGTGGGCCAAATATTGAAGAGAAGCAGTTTTTTGTACATCTCATTTGGATACAGCTTGAACTAAAGGGCTCTCATTTGGCTCTGGTGATGGGGGTTCATGGTTCACCTTTAAAACTGATATGGTCCTTACCAACCTCATATTC
The DNA here is from genome assembly GCF_028858775.2 of Pan troglodytes. NCBI lineage: Eukaryota > Metazoa > Chordata > Mammalia > Primates > Hominidae > Pan > Pan troglodytes. Next base: position 72,543,909 of record NC_072402.2, read on the forward strand.
TTTACAAAATCTTTGATCAGTTTGCAATCCCACTGCATACTCAAACACATTGGTAAGCTGACTATCATGCAAGTACATCATAGTATTAGAAAGATGGGTGATGATTTGGTCCACAGCAGCGGGTAACTGTGTCCCCTGATAGGTACTGGGTAAAGGATTACAGAAAAGGTGTTATGTGCTCTGGGTTTGAAGGCTTTGGAACACGCATCAGGAGAGCAAAGCCATGCATCAGAATTTACTTTTGAGCAATTTTAATTACGGTTTTTGTTTACTTTTCCAGTAGAAATTAACTGTTATTTGTCCTTTCCACACAGAAAACATTTTATCCACTTTCCCCACTTATAGAATGTATGTTGGGCATCCCCGGGCCTTGTCTCTCAGGCTTTTCATTCTTCAGACATTCCAAGCTGCTGGAGACTTGACTGAGGACCAGGCAGGATGAATGATCTGTGCCAGGAGGCAACATCTTCTTTTCACATGGCCTGATTTCAGGAGAAAAAGCAGATTCTGAAGAACTGGCCCTGGAAGTCAGCATACTGCAAGTGAGAATGATATTGTTAAATCCACTGACAACAACTTAGCTCTCTTTCCATTCCTCAAGTCACTTCTTATCCCTAATGAGCTCACCATAGCCATGAAGCTAGACTGTGGGTACTAGATTATCATGTTTAGCTTGATTAAGCCTCAGAGCCTAATGATGACTGCATACTTCTACCCCACCACTACTGGCAAGGGAGATCCTGTGGGCACATCCATACTCATTGTATTAGTCAGGGTTCTCTAGAGGGCAGGGTTAACAGTATAGATGTATATATGAAAGGTAGTTTATTAAGGTGTATTGACTCACACAATCACAAGTTGAAGTTCCACAATAGGCCATCTGCAAGCTGAGGAGCAGGGAAACCAGTCCGAGTCTCAAAACCTCAAAAGTAGGGAAATCGACAGTGCAACCTTCAGTCTGTGGCCAAAGGCCTGAGAGCCCCTGGCAAACCATTAGCATCGGTCCAAGAGTCCAAAAGCTGAAGGACTTTCAGTCCAATGTTCAATGGCAGGAAGCATCCAGCATGGGAGAAAGATGGAGGCCAGAAGTCTTAGCCAGTCTAGTCCTTCTACGTTCTTCTGCTTTTATTCCAGCTGAGCTGGCAGCTGATTAGATTGTGCCCACCCAGATTGAGGGTGGGTCTGCCTCTCCGAGTCCACTGACTCAAATGTTAATCTCCTTTGGCAACACCCCCACAGAAACACCCAGGATCAACACTTTGCATCCTTCCATTCAATCAAGTTGACACTCAATATTAACCATCACACTCATCTTGTAGATTAGAAGGGCACACTAAGTTCTGGATTATGGTTTGAGAGAAAGATCACTGTTATCCTATTAGGTATATGAACTTTATTTTGTAAGAATTAAAAGGGTAATTGTATAATTTAGGGGGACAGCAGACACTTATTGGTAGCCTATGTAATAAGTTTACAATTTGATTTTGTGATGGAGGGAAAAACATTTTCCAGTTGGGCTTGCTTTTCCTGGCAGGACTACGCTAAGGGATCTCAAAGCAGTTGAGATTTACCTAACAACTGTGGTTCTTTGCCTTTTTTCTACTGTAATACATATGCTCACATATGAAACCATTTCATAGGTGAATGTGGATTTAGACAGTTAAATTACTGTTGGAATAAAATAGATTTTGGATAATGCATAAATGACATCCCCTAGCTTCTAATTTTTTTTTTTCCAAAATTCCTTTGTCACACACCTGTGTATCTCAACTTCCCAGATGAGGAGAGATAAATGTAAAACAGTAATGGTCTTTTTCTTTGCCCACATAGTGTTTCTGGCCTAGTCTGACACAAATTAAAAGATCAAGGACAGATGTCCAGTGACGTAAGTGGAGGAGATAGAGTGGGGAGGACACATTAGTCAGTATGTGTTTTCTTCTTGGGATGAAAGTTTTTGAGAAACTAAAATGTGAGTTGGAGGGTATATTGAATGATGCCTCTTGCTAGGTGTACCCATGGAATTCTTATTGTACATATTTACATATGAGGTGTAGCAGAATAAAAAAGGTGGAAAATTACTATTAAATGGATTTGCTTTACAATGACCATAATCTCAAGTAGTGATGTTACAGTTTTGTCTTTCTGGATTTGTGACAATTTGGGCTTGTCTTTAGTAAACTATTGATGGGTCTGACTTGGTCTTGTGACTGGCATCTGGAGAACAACGTAATTTCAGACATTCATGAGAAAAGAAAAGATGTTGGAATTATACCTAAAAGCAGCCTGAGAGTTTGACATTCTTTTTTCCTGTTAGTACATGGAAGCATAATTATTTGAAGAACAATATTTCAAATATATGGTCCTTTGAGTAGGAATGCTACTGTGTTACCCATAATTTTTGAGATTTTTTAAAGCTAAAATTAGCAAAGCTTTTTGGTTTTTGTTTTCAGCTACTCTGAAGACAAGCTAATTTTTCTCTTTCAACATATATTGCATGTTTACAAAGGCCTTACCTAGTATTGCATAAATATGATGAGAATTGGAGTTGAGAGTCATGAAACCTGAATTTTATCATTAATTTATTTATCAATTATTTATTAAGCCCCTATTATATGTTCTGTATTGAGAAACAAGGATGGATTAGACTAGTTTCTGTCATCAAAAGTAGTAAAACCTTGTGGATTATAATTATCTATAATTGTGAGACATCTGCCCACCTCATATAATAAATAAATATGCATAGGTATGGGTTCATAAACGCAGTTTTGTTTTGTTTTAAGCTTATATAAATAGTATTCTGAATTTATCATTTTGAAATTTTGTTTTTGTACTTATTTTAAATTGCTGTTATTGTTTGTTGTTTAATTATTGTGAATTATCCCCTTATAAAAATATATAAATATATATTTATTTCTTTTTTGATTAGTCGGAATTTTGATTGTTCCAGTTTTTGCTGTTATCAACAAAGATGTCGTGAATATTCTTGTCCATGTCCCTTATGCCTATGTGTGTTAAAGTTTCCAGGAAGAAACTTACGTGGTCATAGGAAAAATGCATTTTCAACTTTATCAGCTAATGCCAAATCCAAATTGTTTACCAAAGAGCATGTACCAATTCACGCTAATCAGTAGCGTAAGAGAAGTAAAATAGCCTCTTATTGTCAGACTTCTAAATTTTTTGTCAGTTGAATGAAAATCAACTAGTGTCATATGATTGTTTTAGTGGTAATTGTCCTGAATTCTTTAAGTTTGAGTTGCGTTTAACATATTTATTAATACTTTTAGTTTCCTCCCCATGAATAATACTGACCTTTTGGTCATTTTATTTGCTTTAGATCACTCTTTTATTACTTATTGATTTGATCCTTATTCTTTATATAGTAATCTAAGTATTAATTCTTTGCAATTTGTGGATAAATATCTTTTCCTGGTTTATTATTTGTCTTTTATTTTTGTTTATAGTTCCCTATCCTACTCGATTCAGTATATTTGAATTTATCAATCATTCTCCTTTGTTTTGTTCTTTTTTCTCATCCAAAAAATATGTTACTACTCCAATTCATAAATTATGTTCTCCTATATATGCTTCTGAAATCTTTAGAATTTTAGTTTATATATTTGTTAATAACTCACCTGTAATATTTTTAATGTTTGGTTTTTATGCTACTTTTTTCATATGTTTTACTTCTACACATATTACAAACTACATAATGGATTATTATTTTTGCTTTAAGTGGGTAATTATTTTTTAAAGAAATTATTAACTAAAGTCTTTCATACTTGCCATTTCTAATGCTCTTCAGTTCTTTCTGCAGACCTGTGTTTCTATCTGGTATCATAACTTAAAGCTGAAGTACTCTCTTCACCAATTTTTATAGTGCCAATCTGCTGGCAATGAAGTCTATCAGCTTTGTTAGTCTGAAAATGTTTTTACTTCACCTTCATATTTGAAGGCTATTCTACTGAATATAGACTTTTAGGTTAGCAGTGACTAAAAAAATTTTTTTTTAGCTCTTTAAAAATACTGTTTCATTGTCTTGTGGGATGCATTACTCCTCATATGAAGTCAGCATTCATTCTTATTTGTATTTTTCCCCTTTGGTGCATTCTCTCTCTCTCTCTCTCTCTCTCTCTCTCTCTCTGTCTCTCTCTCTCTCTCTCTCTCTCTCTCTCTGTCTCTCTCTCTCTCTCTCTATATATATATATATGTTACACACACACACACACACACACACACACACACACACACAGAAAAGCCAATGGTGTAGCTCTGGTATGAGTCTGAACATTTGACAATTAGTTGTGCTGATGGTGTAAGTCCCAGTCTAAGGGCAGGAGAAGACTGATGTAGTAGTTCAAGCAGTCAGGTGTAGAAAGAAAATTCTCTCTTCCTCTACCTTTGTGTGCTATCCAGGCCCTCAGTGGATTGGATGATGCCTATCCACCTGGAGAGGGATATCTGCTTTACTCAGCATACTGATTCAAACATGAATCTCTTCTAGAAATACTCTCACAGACACACCTGAAATACTATTTAACCAAATATCTGGGCATCTTGTGATCCAGTGAAGTTGACACATGAAATTAGCCATAACACATACCCGTTCTCTTTTTCTTCTCTTTGGTTATATTTGAGGGTTTCCTCTTTCCCATATCCAATCTAAATCCCTTCCTTCTTTCCTTCCTTCCTTCCTTCCTTCTTCCCTCCCTCCCTTCTTCTCTCTCTCCTTCCTTCCTTCCCCCTTCTTTCTCTCTCTCTTTCTTTTCTTTCTTTCCATCCTTCTTTTTCTTTCTTTCTTTTTCTTTCTTTTCCTACCTTCCTTCCTTCCTTCCCTCCTTCTTTCTTTCTTTTCTTTCTTTCTTTCTTCCTTTTCTTTCTTTTCTTTCTTTTTTCTTTCTTTCTTTTCTTTCTTTTCCTACCTTCCTTCCTTCCCTCCTTCTTTCTTTCTTTTCTTTCTTTCTTTCTTTTGTTCTTTCTTTCTTTCCTTCTTTCTTTTCCCTCCTTCCTTCCTTCCTCTTCTTTCCCTCCCTCCCTCTCTCTCTCTTTCTTTCTTTCTCTATTTCTTTCTTTTTTCATCTTCTGTCTTTCAAAGGAATTTACCCTGTTGGTTATATTGCTTTTCTTTGAGAATTAACACTTTATTTATTTTATTTATAATTAATTAACACATAATAATTATATATATTTACTAGATACAATGTGATGTTTCAATGCAAATACACATAGTATAATGACCAAATTGGGGTAATTACCACATCCATCACTTTTAACATTTATTATTTATTTTTTGTGACAATATTCAAAATCTCTTCTAGCTATATGAAATAGGCACTGCATTGTTATAGTAACCCTGTTGTATTTCTTAATGATATTCTTACTGGCAGCAATTAAATATCCTCAGATCTATTCAACTCTTTAAAAAACACATTTTACCCCACCACCTCTTCCCTCTGTTATCTTAGTTTTCTCTCATTTCCTAGCATATCTTTCAAGAGAGTTGTATCTACTTGCAGTTGCTATTTCCTCAACCCTCCACTCACTCCTTAACCTATTCCAACCTGACTGGCTAAAGTCACCAACCACCTCCATGCTACCAAATGCAATGGAGATTTAAAATTATTTATAAGTGTCTCAGCACAATATGACATCATCGAATACACCTCATTTATTTAAATGATCTCTTTATTGGTTACTGAAATAATATATCTTTCTGGTTTCCTTTCCTACCTCTTTGGCATTTAGTCTCTTGTCTTCACTGGGGGCACATTCTCTTCATATTGGCCATTAATTACTGGAATTATTTGAATTTCATTTGTAGATCTTTTTTCTTTTCATACTCTTTACTTTTATATTAGAAAATCTCATCTTTTGTTTGTTTGTTTTTTGAGAAGAATCTCGCTCTGTTGCCCAGGCTGGAGTGCAGTGGCACCATCTTGGCTCACTGCAACATCTGCCTCCGGGGTTCAAGCGATTCTTTTGCCTCTGCCACTGGAGTACCTGGGATTAAAGGCAGGCACCACTGCACCCGGCTAATTTTTGTATTTTTAGTAGAGATGGGGTTTCACCATGTTGGCTGGGCTTGTCTTGAACTTCTGACCTCAAGTGATTCGCCTGCCTCAGCCTCCCAATGTGGTGGGATTACAGGCGTGAGCCACTGCACCCAGCTGGGAAATTTTATCTTTAACTATAGCTTCGATTACCATGTACTTATTTTTTATAGCTCTTGGATTTTTTTTCTCCAGTACAGAATTCTTTTCTGAACTCCAGACACATATTGGACTATACACTCAATATTGTCTCTCAGATATCTGAAAATATTCTCAAACTTCAAAGGTACGATATCAGTCTCATGATTTTGTTACATCAAATATAATCCTTTTCAATTATTTTTTATATGATGAATGGGACCATTATTCATCCATTCTGTCACGTCCAAAATCTAGGGGTCTACTTTTATCTTCCCCCTACCCTTCAACATAAATCAAATTTATTACCTAGTTAATTTTAAAATAGATATTCAAACTATAATATCTTTCTGTCCAAGTCTATTTATATCAACAGAAGCTTAGTTCAAGTTGCCATTTTTCCTTGTCTGGACCACTATAATTATTCCCTGACTGTTATCATCTATATGTTTAACAGTATGTACATTGAGACTTTTAATTGTTTCAGAATTTTTGCCATAGCTCCAAAGCTGAGAACAGTAGGTAAAAGATACCCCTTAATTGTGATGTGCTGCTAGTCATCTTTGTAATTTATTAGATAAACAAATTTATGATTCCATATGGCTTATAAAAGAGAATTCTGGAGTTTACTGAGAAAATTTAGAGAAGAAGAGAATGTTTCCAAGGCCCTGGTACCTTCAATAAGGGGACATTTCCTATAGATTTTAGGGTTGATGAATTCTCAGTACATTTAATCTGGCAGGGACACTGCAGATTTTTAAATGACATTGTGGTTATTGTAGAGCTAGTTTTATTTGCTTACCTCTTTCCTGAGACTCTTGCCCTTTCCTTTGACGTTAGGCTTTATCTGACACTTAAAGTAGAGATTTTGCTGAGTTTCAGCTTCTGAATTGTCAGACATTTCTGTACAGAGATTAGCATAACTTTACAGGCAAAATTCTGTAGCCCTTTTTCACACAAAAGTTCCCGTATCTTCCAGAAATAATTTCAAGTATTCTCCCTCCAACTATAACAGATATGTACGGTTATGAAAGGAACTAAGGGAAGAAATCCCTTTCAATGTTTCAATTCCCTTGTACATGAGCTGTCTGGCACTTTGCCTATGGGAACTGCCAACGCAGCTTGTTTGCTGACAAAATATAACTTTGCAGAATTATCACACAGTTTCATGGTTTAAAAGTCAGATTGAAATACATCTCTTCTGTACCTAATTGCATTCTTGTTGTGGTTACTGATCGTTTGACAATATTAGCAAATTTTTCTGTCATCCATATTTCCAGCAGGGCCTCCAATGTGAAGCTAGATTCTTAATTCCACAAAACTCTCCCAGATAAAAAGGGTAATGGTCCAAAACTACAATTACTTTTGCACCAATCTAATATAATAGAATACAAAAGACCTACACTTTAGCAACCCCCTACACTTTATGTTATAAATGAAATAATTAACATCTGTTTTATGTATATCTGTTAACAAATTTTGTATTTATAGTTATTCTTAATACTTTTGTCTTTTGCTTTTATACTAAAATTAAAAGCAATTTACATACCAACAACAACAACAACAAAAAGGGCAAAATGAGATACGCCAAGCAAGAACAAAAAGATAGAAAATTAATGCTGATTCTTTCAGATAGCCTGTTCTTTTTTTATCATCTCTACTAAGCCAAGTGATATTTTGTGTCAGAATTTTTCAGAAAGCGCTAGTATCAAAGACATCTACAGATGTGGGAGTCTGTAACATGATTGTAAGTGTAACTTTTTCCATCCGTAGAATTGTTCATAAAGTGTAATAAAATACCTCATGGAGTGTATTTTGCTGAAACATGTCACTTTTATAAGGGTCTGTTTTATATTTATTTATTTATTTATTTATTTATTATTATTATTTTTTTGAGACAAGAGTCTTGCTCTGTAGCCCAGGCTGGAGTGCAATGGTGCGATCTCTGCTCACTGCAAGCTCTGCCTTCCGGGTTCACGCCATTCTCCTGCCACAGCCTCCCAAGTAGCTGGGACTACAGGCACCTGCCACCACACCCGACTAATTTTTTTTTGTATTTTTAGTGGAGACGGGGTTTCACCGTGTTAGCCAGGATGGTCTTGATCTCCTGACCTCATGATCCACCCGCCTCGGCCTCCCAAAGTGCTGGGATTACAGGCGTGAGCCACTGCGCCCTGCCTAAAAGGGTCTGCTTTATAAATTAGACCACGTCAAGTACTTTGGGAGAGACAATGGAGAATGCATTTCAAGTGTTATTTTGGCTACCCAAAGGTATTGTTGAAAGCATACAAAACCAAAAACTCTTAAGAAATTATTTTTGTCTTCCAAGAAACTTATGTGATGTGTCAGAACAGAGCAAAAAGGCAAACAAAAGAATGTATGGATCCATTTCACTGCCACAAGAGGTGTTGCCTGAAGAAGATGAATCACATTACAAATTATCTAATTTAAAGCAATTCAGAGATACATCAGTGTGAAATTTAGTATATTTATAAATTTGACAAATGATTTATTATGAAGTCTCTCATTAATTAAAATAGTGCCAATTGAAATTAGAATACTGGATGTTTTTTGGGAAAAAGACATAATTTCATCAGCTAGGTTTTGCTTCTAATGAAGAAACAACTATGTAAATAATTTCTATTAATATTTTAAAATAGCTTTTATATTCTTGTTTTTGTAACTGCAAAAGAATCATACTTCATACTCAATTTCTATTAAGTCTTTAGCTCATGCTAGGTGCACAGTAAACTATTAACTAGAGATTTTAGGCAGCATAATTAGAATAATAATTTGTATCTAGAAGGGGAGGGAAAAACACTTTTCTTATCAATCATCAAGGAAATTTAAATATTTTTTAAACCTGAATCAAGACAGTTGGGGAATTTAAAACTGATCATAGGACTTTAGTGAAAATAACAGATTAAAGATTTTTGAAAATTCTCTCTTCCATAAAAGCAAGGAGAAAATTGGCAAAAACTTGTTAAAATCAAAACTTCCAGAACTCTAAAAACTAACAAAAGGCTTGCAGCAACATGAAGTGCATTCCCCGCCCCCCTACCCCACCCCAGGAAAAGTGACAGAATCTCAATAAGAACAGAAAGCTTTGCGACATTTTAATTTATCATAGTTCCACTTTCTAGCATCCAGCTCTGTGGTAGCCTTGAAAACTGACAGTCTGCATCAGAGTGAAAACCGGCAGCCTGGCTGCAACTGGAAGTAGAAAGGGTTTGGAGCTTCTTCAAAGACCCTTGCCAGAGCATTGCCATTACTTGTCCTGTTTGATGGTTTACTTAAGACCTCACTTGCAAGGCTGTCTTTATTTGACCTCAGTCAGAGCTACCAGTGCAAAAAGCCTCTTCTCTGAGGGTGTTTGCCAAAAACAATCACAGGAAATTGCTTAACTTCATGTCTGACTGAAGCCATGAATGACTGTTGAGGCAAACAGTAGACAAACCATGAAGCTAAAAGGAAAAATCAGGTAAACAAAAATTCAGTAGGAGTTTTGGAAAAGCCCTAAGATATTTCTGGGATTTTAAAACACTACAGGCATGCATGTGACTGTAAGCATACTCAGAAAAAAAGTGAAAAGTCCTTAAGCTCTTACTTCTCATTGATTTTGCGACTCTGTGCAAACAGAAAATGAAGACTAAGAAGGGGTGATCAACTATATGACCAAGTATTGAAAAATGTTATGGGAACCTAGTGAGAATTAGAGCCATAAAGAAGGTGCCACCTGAGGAGAGCTTTAACCTCCCTTTAGCCAAACCTAGCAGGAAGCCAGCTGGTAAGGGGACCTAGGATTGATGCAAAATCTAAGAAAAGAGAACCCAGAGAAGTAGGTCTAGCTCTTGCCTTGAGAGTAGTTATTTATCAAGAGAAAATAGTGGCAAAACTTCTACTGGAAGATTGTCAGGGCCCAGGGAAAAATAATAAACATTTCCAGAGAAATAAAATGATCAGTGGTTTCCAGGGGCTCGAGGGTAGGAGGAGAGAGGTATGATTGGTTACCAATAGACATAACGAACTTTTGCCATAAGGAAAATATTTCTTATCTGGATGTGATATTAGTTAAACAGGTGTATATTAAAACTAATTCAACTCTACACTTAAAACAGATATACTTTAGTGTATATAAACATAACTCAATAAGTTAGACTTAAGAAACAAATGCTTCCTGAATCATAAGACAAAGATAAACAGCCCAACTAAAAATAGGCAAAGAAAATTGAAAGGCAATTTACAGAAGAAAGAACTTTTGTGATCCTTCCTCGCCCACCAGAAATAAGGTGCTCAAACTCTGGAAAATTTAGTAAACTATAAATTTATGTAACACCAAGATAAATTTATACAACACCGATAAAAATATAAATTTATACAACACCAATAATTTATACAACACTATCCTCCTGTAGAGATATAAAATGTTTCTACAGTGTATGTCTAGAAATGAAATTACTGGGCCATACAGAATGGACTTGTGTAACTTTCAAGACCTTCTTATATTGTTTTCTAAAGTTGTTGTTACAGATTACATTCTTACCCTGAGGTCTCCATTTTCCCACATTTTACACAACAAGTGTTTAAAATTTTTGCCAATAGAAAAAATCTGTTTTATTATTTATTATTTTATTATTTAGAATTTTTTTCTAAATCTATTTTTTTCTATTGGCAAAAACTTTTTCCTCCTAAGGCACCATTATAAACATGCAGTCAAATAGCATGCAAGGCTACTAAGTTTGTTCCTTCCCTTTTGAAGGAATTGCAATCTTCCACCTCCTGTGAAGCCACAGCGACACAGGGATAGTGTGGAGAATGCTTCTGTGGGCATCTGATGCTCTATCCTACGACTCAATCCCAGAGCCTAGTATAAATTTAAATAGTCACAACTACACTCCCGTTGACTCTCATAAAAGGGGCTCTATAGTGAATTATGCAATGATTTCCAACCTGCAGAAAAAACTTTATAAAATAAATTATAATGAAAGTATCAAGTTGTTATAGTTTGATCTGCGATTGTTTTAATGCTCTAAGGAACTGAATGCTCTATAGACATTGATGCTGAAATTAGAGTTGTGAATGAGTTTCGAGTCTTGTGTGTCTGTCATTAGCCAATTAACAGAAACTCCTTCGTATGTGCCTAAGCATGCTGGATCATAGTTAAAGGACAATGAGTCTACTAAAAAGATTAGCTGTTCCAAAATAAGTTTTTCAAGAGGCTTTTGAGCCAAGCTAGAAAGACAGGACAATCTCACTTTATTGTGAAATAATATTCCATTAACTAAGGACTGAAGCAAAAATCCAACCATTTCCGAGCTAAACATATTGAATGAATCAAGCCTAGATTATCCAAAATGCAACAATTATTTTTAAAAGATGTTACTTTTAAAACTTGTCAGGAAGTCAAGGCATGAACCCTGAGCAGAATGCAGTGGGCAAACGTCAGAAGGTTGGATTCTCAGTCCTAAGTCTGACCACAAGCTGACTGACTCTTGCAACCTGTTTGTCTCTAACAAGCTCTAGCTTCCAATAGGAGTTTGATTGCACCATATGTCTTTGAAGACCTCATCCAGCTCTCAAGTTCTATTAAGGTGTACCATATAAAATTGCAATATTTGATCAATTTTGTCTTCAGAAATGGTTAGGTCTGTGGTTAAACCTAAAAAATTCTAATCCGAGAAACTTTATGGATGCTTGTAAAAACCTATGAGATTTTTTTGACAAAGAATATTGAATATCCTGATTTCTGACTACAAGTAACTTCAAAATATCTGACTGGAATTTTGGCATATTCAGTCCAATAAGGTTATTTTTATTGGAGAGAAAAGCAATCAATTAAGCATGTTATTTAATTGATTCAACTGAGCAATTGAATCAAAAGCCACTCTACTGCATAGATTATGCAATTCAAACTATGTGGTCCCTCCCTCATTAGGTGCTAAAATACACATATCATATTAAATAGATTATTTATCCACATATTAAATCTCATTGGAAGTTTTATATTTTACTGCTATACCTAACAAAAGCAAAGAACCATTTTTAAGTGAATATGTATTTTTTCTAAATAGACTGAAATATTAATATGTACTAATGGAATTCTTATCAATCTCTTGTAAGTATAGCTATCCTCAGGGGTGCCTCATGAGCAGCAACGTGATTTGAATGGAGTTCATATTTTTTCCCATTTAAAATTGTCCTACTTCATCAGATTAAATATGTAGCTTTTTTCCTAGAAACTTGTTTTTAAAATGTACATTTTGAAGGAGTGGGGAAGATAATCCATTTAGTTCTAAACTCTTGATTTGGTTTAGTTGTGGGAGCATGGAATTGGGAAGGTGTTACTGTGATCCAGCCTTCACCCTGAAACCAAAATCATCTGCCCTACATTGCTTGGACACTGAGAACCAAAACTACCTAAGTCCTCATCCCCTCCAAAACAAAACAAAACAAAATAAAGCAAAACAACTAAACCTTACTGTCTATCTTACTGGAAAGATCTTTGAATCTTTTGTGCCAACATCTTTACCTTGCTATTTCCAGCAGTCCTGAAAAGTTGTTAATTCTTATACAATCCTAATCAAGTCCTCCCTTTCACTTTTCCTCCATCTTACACAAAATTTCCAATTCTTAATAAATTCTGTCCTTGCCCTATTCCCTTCATGACACTGCTGAAACTTTGTGGAGATAGATGGTGTTATATATTATATTAAGCAATAAACTAAATGTCTTAACAGGTGGTGTTAGTGATATTTGAAAGCTGGCACTCAACAGCCTACTTTACAAATTCACCTGCATGGTTAGGATTACATGCTGAACATTCCTGGCCTCAATTTGAAAAGCCATAAAATTCAACCAGAGGATTGTAATCTTGCAATGCAATTATAAGTTATAATTTCACTAATTTGTCTTTATTTTGTAGGATTATTAAGAAAGTCTACTTAAGGACTTAGGTAGACTTTATGTTTATTCATTAAACATACAGTGTGTAACTAATTTGAGGCAAGCATTTTTCCAGCCTTTGGGGATTTAGTGGTAAACAAGGTGGTTATGTTCTTAGTGTTCATGGTGTTTATATGACAGGGGAAGGAGATAGATAATGATCACGTGAACAAGTGAATAAGCAAGATCACTATGTGCTGTACTACTATAGAAAGGAAATAAATAGTTGAGGACCTAGCAAGGACACCTAGGATCAGACAGACTGAATGAGAAAGACTTTGTTGGGTAGGAGACATTTAAGCTGAGGTCTGAGGGAGGGAGATCAGCCATCCATTGAAGGGCTAGAGGAAAATCTTTTCAAGTAGGGAGAATAATGGGAAAAAGGGGGCTTAGATTATTCAAGAATAAAGAATGGTCTCTTGGTTGAAGTGCCAAGAGAAAGGAGTAGAGAAAGATGTGCATTTATTGAGATATATTTTCAAGTCAACACTAGTAGGGTTAGGTGAGAAGAATGAGGAAATAATTGGGATTCACGCCTGATGGTCCCTGCCTGTCACCAAGTGGACCTCTGGAGGAAATGGGAACTCATCATTACCTGAATCCGGCACCTTTCCACCTGATTCTCTACTCATTCATACTCAAACTCAGCCTCACTTCCTCCAGGTTAGTTGCAATATTTTCTCCCTTGGGTCAGGTAAGATAGGAGTTATTTTATTTTTATTTATGGGCCTTCATTAAGAAATAATTTAGCTAGCAAAAAGTACAAAGCCAGAAGCATCACAGCACCTAACTTCAAACTGCACTACAAGGCAACAGTAAACAAAAAAGCATGGTACTGGTACAAAAACAGACACATAGACCAATGAAACAGATCCCAGGTTCTGGGTTCTGGGTTAAAGAACCCAGAAATAAAGCCACACACCCACAACCATCTGATCTTTGGCAAGCTCAACAAAAACAAGCAATGGGGGAAAGGATTTCCTATTCAATAAATGGTGCTGGGATTACTAGCTAGCCATATGCAAAAGATGAAAACTGAACCCCTTCCTTTCACCGTATGCAAAAATCAACTCAGGATGAACCAAAGACTTAAATGTAAAACCTAAAACTGTAAAAAACCCTAGAAGAAAACATAGGAAATACCATTCTTGACACAGGTCCTGGCAAAGATTTCATGACGAAGACACCAAAAGCAATTGCAACAAAAACAAAAATTGACAAGTGGTACCTAATTAAACTAAAGAGCTTCTGCACAGCAAAAGAAACTATCAGCAGAGTCAATAGACAATCTACAGAATAGGAGAAAATATTTGCAAACTATGCATCTAACAAAGGTCTAATATCCAGAATCTATAAGAAACTTAAATCAACAAGCAAAAAATAAGCAACTCTATTGTCAGGCCTCTGAGCCCAAGCTAAGCCGTCATATCCCCTGTGACCTGCACGTACACATCCAGATGGCCGGTTCCTGCCTTAACTGATGACATTCCACCACAGAAGAAATGAAAATGGCCTGTTCCTGCCTTAACTGATGACATTATCTTGTGAAATTCCTTCTCCTGGCTCATCCTGGCTCAAAAGCTCCCCTACTGAGCACCTTGTGACCCCCACTCCTGCCTGCTGGAGAACAACCCCCCTTTTCCCTTTATCTACCCAAATCCTATAAAACAGCCCCACCCCTATCTCCCTTCACTGACTCTCTTTTCGGACTCAGTCCACCTGCACCCAGGTGAAATAAACAGCCTTGTTGCTCACACAAAGCCTGTTTGGTGGTCTCTTCACACGGACGCACATGAAATCTATTAAATAAATGAGCAAAGGACATGAACAGACACCTCACAAAAGAAGACATACACGTAAGACCAATAAGCGTATGAAAAAAATGGTCAACATCACTAATCAGTAGAGAAATGTAAATCAAAATTATGATAAGATACTATCTCATGCCAGTCAGAATGAATATGATTAAAAAGTCAAAACATAACAGGTACTGGTGAGGTTGCAGAGAAGGGGGAATACTTACACACTGCTGGTGGAAATGTAAAGTAGTTCAGCCATTGTGGAAAGCAGTTTGAAGATTTCTCAAAGAAACTCAGAACTGCCATTCGACCCAGCAATCCAATTAATGGGTATGCACCCAAAGGAATATAAACCGTTCTACCATAAAGACACATGCGTGCGTATGTTCATCACAGCACTATTCACAATAGCTAAGACATGGAATCTACCTAAATGATCACCAATGGTGTACTGGATGTGAAAATGTGGTACATATACACCATGGAATACTATGCAGCCAACAAAAAAATGAAATCATGTCCTTTGTAGTAATGTGGATGGAACTGGGGGCCATTATCGTATTAATGCAGGACCAAAAAACCATATACCATATATTCTCACTTATAAATGGGAGCTAAATACTAAGTACACATGGGAACAAAGAAGGGAAGAGTAGACACTGGAGCTTGCTTGAGGGTGGAGGGTGGGAGGAGGATGGGGATTGAAAAACTACCTATGGCATTTATGCTCATTACCCGGGTGATGAAATCATCTGTACACCAAAGCCCCATGACACACAATTTACCCATGCAACAAACCTGCACATGTACCCCCGAATCAAAAATAAAAGTTGGAAAGAGGAATCAAAAGAAACAATTTATCTTTTAAAACTGTATATGTGGATGCCATTTGGAAAGAAGCCTACTTTCCCTGAGATGTTGCCACAAAAATACTTGTCCTCCCTGTACCTGTTGAAAATCCAGGCTGTCATAGCCAAAGGGGTACTTGGCTAACTTTCCCAAAGCATCTTCATTTATATTAATTTACACATTACTTAATATTCCATTTCACTAAGGACTTGCCTCCTTTGGCTTAATACTATTAAACCATCAAATAATGTAAGTAATGTTCTCCAGTTTCATCCTAACCAAGCCACTTTCAGAGTATTATTTGGTTTCCCATTTAGAATGAATACTGAGTATTTAGAAGACAACAAAATAGCCCTTAACATCATCATTTACTTTGTGTGAATTTTCCTACTTAGTAATTCTGTAATTTGCATGAAAGATGTGTAGGTATATATACATGTTTTAGTTCTGGCTGCTATGACAGTCTTAGACTGGGCAGCTTATAAACAACAGAAATTTATTTCTCACAGTTCTGGAGACTGGAGTCTGAGATGAGGGTCCCAGCATGGACTGGGTCTTGTGAGCATTCTCTTACAGGTTGCAGGCTGTGACTTCTCTTTCTTTGTATCCTCACTTACAGAAAGAGAATGTTACCTATCTGGCTTTTTCTGTTTTTAATTTATTTTAATTTTTGTGGGTACATAGTAAGTGTACATATTTAGATCCCATCATTTGCAATACCCTGGATGGAAATGGAGAGTGGACTATCTCATGAGATAGTTTGATACAGGCATGAAATGTGTGGTAATCACACCACAGTAAATGGGGTATACATCAACTTAAGCATTTATCCTCTGTGTTTCAAACAATCCAATTATACTTTTAGTTATTTTAAAATACACAATTAAATTATTTCATACTACAGTCACCCTGTTGTGCTAGCACATACTAGGTCTTATTCATTATTTCTGTGTTTTTGTATCCATTCCACATCCCCACTTCCTCCCTGCCCCCACCCCCCACCACTCTTCCCAGCCTCTGGGAACCATCCTTCTACTCTCTACCTCCATGAGTCCAGTTGTTCTAATTTTTAGCTCCTACAGATAAGTGAGAACATGCAGTGTTTGTCTCTCTGCCTGGCTTATTTCACTTAACATAATGACCTGCAGTTCCATCCACAGTGTTGCAAATGACAGGATCTCATTCTTTTTTATGGCTAAATAGTACTCCATCGTGTATATGTATATGTACTACATCTTCTTTATCCATTCTTGTATTTCTAGGCCTCTATGTGGCTTCCAAATCTTGGCTATTGAGAATAGTGTTGCTAAAAATATGGGAGTGCAGCTATATCTCTGATATACTGATTTTCTTTCTTTTGAGTATATATGGAGAAATGGGATTGCTGGATCATATGGTAGCTCTATTTTTAGTTTTTTGAGGAATCTCTAAATTTTTCTCCATAGTGGTGGTAATAATTTACATTCTCACCAACAGTTTATGAGGTTTCCCTTTTCTCCACAGTCTAACCAACATTTGTTATTGCCTGTCTTTTTGATAAAAGCCATTTTAACTGGGGTGAAATGATCTCTGGTAGTTTTGATTTGCATTTCTCTGATGAGAAATAATGTTGAGCACCTTTTCATGTACCTGTTTGCCATTTTTATGTCTTCTTTTGGTAAATTTCTATTCAAATATTTTGTCCAGTTTTGAATTGGATTACTATATTTTTTTCTATAGAGTTGTTTGAGCTCCCTATATATTCTGGTTATTAATACCTTGTCAAATGGATCATTTGAAAATACTTTACCCCATTCTGTGGGTTGTCTCTTCACTTTGTTGATTGTTTCCTTTGCTGTGCAGAAGGTTTTTAACTTGATGTAATCCCATTTGTCCATTTTTGCTTTGGTTTCCTATGCCTGTGGGGTGTTACTCAAGAAGTCTTTGCCCACTCCAATGTCTTGAAGAGCTTCCCCGAAGTTTTCTTTTAGTAGTTTCATTGTTTTAGGTCTTAGATTTAAGTCTTTAATCCATTTTTTATTTGATTTTGTATATGGTGAGAGATAGGGGGCTAGTTTCATTCTTCTGCATAATGGATATCCAGTTTTCCCAGCACCATTTATCAAAGAGACTCTCCTTTCTCCAATGTATGTTCTTGGGACCTTTGTCAAAAATGAGTTCACTGTGGATGTATGAATATAGCTCTGGGTCCTCTATTCTGTTCTACTGGTCTATATGTCTGTTTTTATGCCAGAACCATGCTGTTTTGGTTACTATAGCTTTGTAGTATAATTTGAAGTCAGATAATGTGAGTCTTTCAGTTTTGTTCTTTTTGCTTAGGATACCTTTGGCTATTCTGGGTCTGTTATGGTTCCATAGAAATTTTAGAATTCTTTTTTTCTATTTCTGTGAAGAACATCATTGTCATTTTGATAGGAATTGCATTGAATCTGTGTATTGTTTTGGCTAGTACGAACATTTTAACAGTATTGTTTCTGCTAATCCAGGAACATGGAATATTTTTTCCTTTTGTTTTGAATCCACTTCTATTTCTTTCATCAGTGTTCTATAGTTTTAATTGTAAAAATCTTTTACTTCTTTAATTTAGTCCCTAAGTATGTAATTTTATTTGTAGCTACTGTAAATGGGATTACTTTCTTGATTTCTTTTTCAGATTGTTTGCTGTTGACATATAAAAACGCAACTGATTTTTGTATGTTGATTTTGTATCTTGTGACTTTACTGAATTTGTTTATCAGTTCTAATAGTTTTTTTTGGTGGGGTCTTTAGGTTTTACCAAATATAAGATTATATAATCTGGAAACAAGGATAATTTGACTTCTCCCTTTTTTCTTTCTCTTGTCTGATTGCTCTAGCTAAGACTTCTAGTACTTTGTTGAGTAACAGTGGTGAAAGTAAGCATCCTTATCTTATTCCAGATCTTAGAGGAAAGACTTTCAGTTTTTCCCCATTCAGTATGATACTAGCTGTGGATCTCTTGTATATGGCTTTTATTGTTTTGAGGTATGTTCCTTCTATACCCAGGTTTTTGAGGGGTTTTATTATGAAAGGATGTTGAATTTTATCAAATGCTTTTTCAACATCAATGAAAATGGTCATATGTTTTTTGTCCTTTATTCTGTTGATGTGATGTATTACATTGATTGATTTATGCGTATTGAATCATTCTTGCATCCCAGGAATAAATCCCACCTGGTCATGAAGGATGATCTTTCTAATGTATTGTTGAATTCATTTTGCTAGTATCTTGTTCAGTATTTTTGCATCAATATTCATCAGAGATATTGGCCTATAGTTTTCTTTTTTAATGTGTCTTTGTCTGGTTTTGTTATCAGGGTAATACTGGCCTCATAGAATGAGTTTGGAAGTATTCCCTTCTCATCTATTTTTAGAGTAGTTTGGGTATGATTGTTATTAGCTCTTCTTTAAATGTTTGATAGGTAGAATTTATCAGTGAAGCCTGGGTCCCAGGCTTCTATTTGCCGGAATACTTTTTATTACAACTTGAATCACATTGCTTGTTATTAGTCAGTTCAAGTTTTGAATTTCTTCATGGTTCAATCTCAGTAAATTGCAAGTGTCTAGAAATTTATCCATATCTTCTAAATTTTCCAATTTATTGGCATATAGTTGCTCATAGTAGCCACTAATGATCCTTTAAATTTCTGTGGTATCAGTTGTAATATCTCCTTTTTCATCTCTGATTTTATTTATTTGAGTCTTCTCTCTTTTTTTTTTTTCTTAGTCTGGCTAAAGGTTTGATAATTTTGTTAAACTTTTCAAGAAACCAACTTTTTGTTTCATTAATTTTTTGTTTCATTAATTTTTTGTATTGTTTTCTTCAGCTCAAATTCATTTATTTCTTCTCTGATCTTTATTATTTTTTCTTCTACTAATTTTGGGTTAGGTTTGATCTTGCTTTTCTAGTTTTTAAAGATGCATTGCTAGGTTGTTTATTTGAAGCTTTTCTTCTGTTTTGATGTAGGTATTTATAGCTATAAACATTCCTCTTTGTACCACTTTTGCTGTATTCCACAAGTTTTGGTATGTTGTGTTTTCATTATCATTTGTTTCAATAATTTTTTTGATTTTTTTCTAAATTTCTTCATTGACCCACTGGTTATTCTGGAGCACATTGTTTAATTTTCATCTATTTGTATAGTTTGCAAAAATCCTCTTGTCATTTTTGTTTTTTTATTCTATCGTGGTCAGAGAAGATGCTTGACATTATTTTAAATTTTTGAATGTTTTCAGGCTTGTTTTGTGACCTAACATATGGTCTATCCTTGAGAATGATCCATGTGCTGAGAAAAAGAACATGTATTCTGCAGCCTTTGGATTAAATATTCGGTAAATATCTATTAGGTTCATGCGGTCTATAGTGCAGACTAAGTCTGACGTTTCCTTGTTGATTTTCTGTCTGGAATATCTGTCCAGTGATGAAAGTGGGTTGTTGAAGTGTGCAGCTATTATTGTATTGGGATCTATCTCACTCTTCCACTCTAACAATATTTGCTTTATATAACTGGTTGCTCCAGTGTTGTGTGCACATACATTTATAATTGTTATGTCCTCTTGCTGAATTGACTGCTTGATTATTATACAGTGACTTTCTTTGTCTCTTCTTACAGTTTTTGTCCTGGAATCTGTTTTGTCTAAGTATAGCTACTCCCACTTTTTTTTTTTTTTGATTTGTTTGTTTCCATTGGCATGGAACATCTTTTTTCATCACTTTATTTTTAGTGTATGTGTGTCTTTACAGATGAAGTGTGTTTCTTGTAGCAACAAATCATTGTGTCTTGTTTTTCATCCATTCAGCCATTCTATGTCTTTTGATAGGAGAGTTTAGTCCATTTACATTCAATGTTATAATTGATAAGTAAGGACTTACTCCTGGCATTTTACTATTTGTTTTCTGGTTTGTTGCGGTCTTCTCTTCCTTTTTTCCTTCCTTCCTGTATTCCTTTTAGTGGAGATAATTTTCTCTAGGGGTATGATTTAATTTCTTGATTTTTATTTTTGGTGTATTTGTTGTATTTTTTTAATTTCAGGTTACCATGAGGCTTTCAAATACTATCTTATAAACCATTATTTTAAGCTGATAACAGTTTAACAGTCTTTGCATAAAAAACAAATAAGCCAAAAAGAAAACTAATACAAACTCTACACCTTAACTTCATTTTCCTGCTTTTTAACTTTTTGTTGTTTCTATCAATATTTTATTGTTCTATGTCTTGAAAAGTTGTTGTAGTTATTATTTTTGATTGGTTCATCTTTTAGCCTTTCTTCTTAACATAAAAGTAGTTTATACACTATAGTTACAGTGTTATAATATTCTGTATTTTTTCTGTGTACTTACTATTACCAGCGAGTTTTTTTTTTACCTTCACATGATTATTACTCATTAAAGTCCTTTCTTCCTGATTGAAGTACTCTCTTTAGCATTTCTTGTAGGAAAGGTCTGGAATGGATGAAATCTCTTAGTTTCAGTTCATCTTGGAAAGTCTTTATTTCTCATTCATGTTGGATGGATATTTTCACCAGATATACTATTCTAGGGTAAACATTTTTCAGCACTTTAAATATGTTATGCTACTCTCTCCTGGCCTGTGAGGCAGCAAGTTCTCTTCTGGACCAGAGTGTGTCTAGATATGCTGTCTGGGAACTACAGCCTGGAATCCCCGGCCTCAAAACTCTGCCTGGTACCCTATCCTACTGTGGCTGAACTGGTATCCAAGATGTAAGAGGAAGTCTCTTTGCTCTTTCCTCTCCTCTCCTCAAGCAGAAGGAAGGAGTCTTTTTTGGAGCCATGAGCTATGCAGACTAGGATTGCGGCAGGGGAGTCACAAGCACTCCCTTAGCCATCCTTTCAGGTTTCTCAGTAGGTTGTGTGCCCTCTCAGTCCACTGGCTTTGAGTCTAGCTCAGCAATAGAATTCTCCTAGGAGTTGCAGTCCTTGTGGCCTAGACTGCCTTTCAAATGTATTCAGAGCCCCACAGCACTTTAGCCTGTGGTGGCATGGCTTGCCAGAGCTCAAGGTTCAACCACTGGGATGGGTAATTTCCTTCTGGCTAGACCCAGTCCAAATGCTCCTTCTGTGGATGGGCATCAGCTAACTACAGCTCAGTTCTGCTTTCTGCTGTGACGGCAGAACCAAGTTCAATGCAAAGTCTCACAGTCATTGTGTTCTTCTTCCACAAGTGCACAGGTTCTCCATATCACACAGCCACAGGGGTTAGGGGGAGGGGTGGCTTTAGTAATTCAAGACGGCTTTTTCTCCCCTTCTCAGTGCCTCTTTCAGTAACATGAAGTTAAAACCAGGTACTGTAAGTGCTCACCTGATTTTTGGTTCTTAGGAAGGTGCTTTTCTCGTGTAGATAGTCATTAAATTTGGTGTTCCTGCATGGTGGGGACAATCAGTGCAGTCTCCTATTCTGCCATCTTGCTCCACTTCTGGTCTCTTCTTTTAAGCTCCAATGTCATGACCCAATTACTTCCCAAAGGCCGCCTTCTAAATACCACCATGTCACAGGTTAGAATTTTAAAATAAGAATTTTGGGGTCACACACACACACACACACACATATATATATACATATAGATGTACATTTATAGTCAAAATTCATTATTCACAGTTTCTATATTTACAAATTCACCTACTTGCTGAAATTTATTTATTTGTAACCCAAAATAAATGCTTGGGACACTTTTGAGGTTATTCACAGACACAAGTAGAGTGAAAAAAATTTGACTTGTTCAATGCACATATGCCCAGCTGAGGTTAAACAAGGCAGCACTCTGCTTTTTTGTTTCATGTATAATAGTGTAAACAAGGGTCCTTCCATAGTCTATTTATTGCCGTTGTTTTTACTCGTGTGCTTCTTGTTAGTGATCTCACCATTTAAAATGGCCCAGAAATGTAGTCCCAAAGTGCTGACTAGTGTTCCTAAGCACAGGAAGGCTGCAATGAACCTCATGGAGAATATATCTGTGCTTGATAAGCTTAATTCACATATGGCCTATAGTGCTGTAGGTCATAAGTTCGATGTTCATGAATGAACATTTATTTACTTAGCAGTTCTTGAGTCAACCTTTAAGAAAAGGTATCTTTATACAGAAACATTCATAAAACAAAGTTATATATTGATCTGTTGATAAAAATGTGACTAGAGGCTTATAGGAACCTCTTCCTGTCTTTTCTCTAGGAAGAATGTTTCAGTATTTACTAATTCAGTGCTCACAGCATTTTTGTAAACATAATTCCATGAATATTGAGAATTAACAGCATAGATTACATCCGTAGATATATAGTAATTCTGTGAGTTGAAAGGAAGTTTCTATCTATCTGTCTATCTATCTATCTATCTATCTATCTATCTATCTATCTATCCATCTATTCATCCATCTATCTGACATCAGGTGTGGGATATTTCGTATTAATAGAAGCCAAGCACATATTTCCATAAAGTTAAAAACCACTGAGATCTAAGCACTAGCATAGACTTAGCATAAGTCTTAGCCAGTTTTGTGTTTCCATGTGTGTGCTATTTTTATTTTTAAAATACATTACTTGGCTGTATGCTTTACTGCTCTCCTTCTTTTCTCCCCATATCTGGTATCTTAGCCAAATGTGTCTGACTGCATATCGTTGCCTCACACCCATAGGGTATTTTGTTTTGTTTTGTTTTGAGACAGAGTCTCACGCTGTCACCCAGGCTGGAGTGCAGTGGTATGATCTCGGCTCACCGCAACCTCTGCAACCTCTGCCTTCTGAGTTTAAGTGATTCTCGTACCTCAGCCTCCCAAGTAGCTGGGATTACAGGCGTGTGCCACCATGCCCAGCTAATTTTTGTATTTTTAATAAATACAAGGTATCACCATGTTGGCCAGGCTGGTCTCGAACTCCTGACCTCAAGTGATCCTCCCACCTCAACCTCCCAAATTGCTGGGATTACAGGCGTGAGCCACTGCAACTACCATCCATAGTGTTTTTCGAGTTTATGCTTAGCTCCTATTATTCTTTTTACATCAACTACTTTGCTCTCTTTACATGCACAGACCTGAACTATTTTCCTTGAAGTATTCCCCCATTCTCACTTCCCTACCTCCAGACAGCTATAATCTCTCACTTCTATAAATACTATGGTCTCTTCATCTCTGTGGCAGTAGCATATTGTACATTTGATTTTGATGATTTGGGTACTTGTCTCACTCATTTTGTGTTTCCCACTTTGCCTAACCCAAGGCCTTGTTCAACATATGTTTACAGAATAAAAATATTTAGTTCTCAACAATTTTAGGTCACAAACCTCTGTAAAAATGATTAAAGCTTATTCTCAGAAAAAAAATGTAGTACAACTTAAAAGTTGTACTGCATTTCTGAGTATTTGAAGCTCTCTTCTCCATCAACATCACCTCTCCAAGTCCACAAAGTCTTTGTTAAAAACTTCTTATTTACTTCAGTCTCCTCAGAATGACAATGGAAAGTTGATGTCCACGGAAGTCAAGTAACTTGTCTCAGGCTAGTGGGAAAGCTAAGACTGGTGTTGGCGTTTTACAATTTTCCGAATAGAGGTTTTTCTATGTGGGTGACTTAATCTTGACCATAATAATGTTCTCCCGTTTGCTCCAAATGAGGAGACAGACAACTAAAGGAAATTTTGTTCACTCTTAACCACAGACTACTGTGCTGATGGATGCTGTTGAAGTCAACAAGGAAGTAAGTATTATGTAGAGTCAACAGAAAGCAGTGGACAGAGAAACAGGAAATTGATTACAACCCTCCAAACCTGCCATTTACCATTTCTGGGTCTCTACCTCAGCCAAAAAGTTTTGGGGAAATAGAGTCTAATTACCCCAGGGAATCGACATGTGTTCTTCAGAGGAGGTCAATAGTCAAACACTAGTCTAGTTGGTTTCATCCTGTAGCAGAAAGTCAGGTAAAGTAATTAGTCTCAACATCTCGGGGGTGCTGACTCATTTCCACTTCCTTTAGAGGAGCCACTCAAACTCTGTCCACGTTTTTTCTCCATAGAAATATGATAAAGATCACTTCTCTGGAAGCATTCATATTTCAAGAAGCTCTGTATGATATACATTAAGGTAAATATTCCTAATCCTTGTCTCTAGGGTTAGAGAAGGTTGGGCTGTACTTTGCTGTTTTTAAGCCAGCAGCCATACTGAATTCACTGTTTTTCCTCAACTCAGCATACCAGATGACCCTTGGTTGCAGCCGTAACCAATCCTTTCTCAAGGACCAAATCACACTTTCCTCTCTTGTCCTTTCCAGGCTCTGAGCTAAAGTCTTGGCATCTTTCTTGTATGCCCTCCAAGTATTAGTCCAAAAAGATACCAAAACTCATATTTTATGGAAAAAGATGTTTCCTGTAATATCTTTTGTCTTGGCTTTAACAGTATGCATTTTAATAAAAATATTGACTTAAATATTGACTTAAATTTATGTGTTTGTTTATGTTGCTACTCACTGAGGACTTGCTTGATTGGATTAGGCAAATTTTTTTCCAATTGGATTGAGGTACTAGAATTTCAGGAAGTCTTCAGTTTCTTTCTTTTTTTTTTTTTTTTTCAGCAGCAGAAATTTTGGGTCAAAATGTCTAGGCTCTCTAGTGCTCAGTGCTGTAGAAATTAAAACATTTAGATGTTCTGGATGACCCAACTTTAATTGTGATAAAATATATGTTGGATATATTTTGACATTTTTTCTTATCTACTGAATTTTATTTTAACTGTTTAACACAAAATCTCCCCTATTGATTGAGAATATACAAAATTATAGTTTTTATTGGATTGAGTTGAAATATATTCTGATAAAAAGCAGAATTTAAATGTTATAGGTTGCCAAGAAGGGTAGAATCACAATTTGATAATAAACCTAAACGTAAATTTAGAAATTAAAACATTAAAAAGTTAAGAATAAATAGAAGTTTTTTTTGTCTTTTGTTTTCTTCCTTTCAAGTATAAAACACTTCACAAATGCACTGCTATAGTAAATATTTAAACCGTATAAAAGTATATAGATAAAAATAGCAACATTTTCTTTTTCCTTCAAGTATCATTCAGTTCTCTAATTTTAACCAGTAGGTGATATTAACATTTTTAAAGGCTAAAAATAAATAATACTTAGAGTAAAGGGGAGAATAAATTTTCTAATAGAAAAAAAGTGATTTTAAATAAAAACTGATGTTGAAATCAATGAAAAAATATTGAGAGCATGAAGATAAGGGATAAACATTAAAGTAACTAATGGCGGGCACCTGTAGTCCCAGCTACTAGGGAGGCTGAGGCAGGAGAATGGTGTGAACCCAGGAGGTGGAGCTTGCAGTAAGCCAAGATCACACCACTGCATTCCATCCTGGGCGACAGAGCGAGACTCCGTCTAAAAAAAAAAAAAAAAATGAAAATACTAAAACTTAGAAGTCATTAGAATTTATGCAAAAACAATAATATACACTAAAAGATATATAAATTGATAGATAATATTCTGATTATATATTTTTGTGAAATACATAATTATACATAATAATAATACATATATCTGTATACTATAAAACCTGATGACTTAAGCAAAACCCATATATTACATCTCACAAATTCTAGGTTATGAATTTGGGAAGTGTTTAGTTGGCAATTCCTTTGTTCCACATGGCATTAATAGGAGTTACTTGGTATTCATCTAAGGCCAAGCTGGTCAGGAAGGTCAATGTCAGACTCAATGATATCCAACATTTTGGTAGGGATTACTGGAAGGCTGGGTTCAACTGGATCTCCCCTTTTCCATATAGTTTCAATTCCTCTCTATATAGTCTCTCTAGAAGGGTAATTGGACCTCTTGTATGACTGCTTAGGGCCCAAGAGAATATGTGGGCCTGCCCAGAACTGGCATAGTGTCAGTTCCACATTCTGTTGATCAAAGCAGTCATAATCAGACCCAGATTCAAGAGGAGGGTGAATAGATACCACGGCTAGATGGGAGAAGTTTCAAAGAATTTGTGGCCATCTATAATCTGCCACAGATGGTAAAGTAAATGTGTAAAGTGTGGCAAGAATGTAGAAAAAAAATAAAAGGAGATGAGCAAATGGAATCAAAATCTTCCATCAAAGCGGAACCAACAGTAGTTTAAAAAATAGAATATCCGTATCTTCAATAACAACAAGGAGCTCAAATTCATCAAACAAACAAAACTGTAACTTAAACTAGCCAAATGGCATGGATCCTCAGTAGAACTAACTGAAGAGAAACAACATGGCAAGGCCAACAACCCAGGACCTTTTATTTGTTTTTTATATGAGGGTATATTATTGTATTAGTTATCTATTGTTACCTAATAAACTAACAGCCCCCTGCCCCACCAGAAAAAAAAAAAAACTTACCATGTTGCAGTTTTTGTGAGTCAAGAATCTGGCAGCAGTTCAGCTACGTGGTACTGGCTCAAGATTTCTCAAGAAGTTTCAGTAAAGACTGCCAGCAGGGTTGCAGTGTCATCTGAAGGCATGACTGGGGAGGGTCACTTCCAAGATGACTCATGCAGTGCTTGGCAGGAGGTTTTTGTTTCTGGCTACATGGGCCTGATCATAGAACTACTCATGACACAGCTTCCCCCAGAGTGGGTGATCCAAGGGCAAGAAGGTGCTCATCTAAATAGGAAGATGCAATATTTCTATAATCTGATTTTGGAAATGACATATCATCACTTCTCCTGAATTCTATTGGTTACAGTGACTGACCCTCGTACAGAATAAGAAGGGGGTAAACCAGGGTGCAAATACCAGGAGGCATGAATTATTGGGGCCTCTTGAAGGCATGTAGAGGAGTATCCAAAGAGTAAGGGAAACCTTTGCCTTCACTCTCATGTCACATCTGAAAGCTCACATCTTTTGCAAGAAATAGTTTTTTCTACAGTTTTATCTTAAATTAGAAGATGCAATCCCTCTTGGAAAGGAAAGACACAGGGGCTCTTAAGACAGACTGTGCATACACAACTTTTTATTCTATGCCAGCTTCATGGTATGGTTAACTGCATTCTACAAGTGCCCACTGCAAATACTATCCTAAGAGAACAATGGACCGGTAAATATCCAATGGCTTGCTCTTTATGAAGATAAAAGTATAATAAAACTTGCAGTGCATTGCAAGTGGGTTTTGGAAGACATTTCATTATGGCCATAAAAAGTATACAAAATAGATTTAGATAATGCTTTTCACTCATAGCAAAAATACCAGCTTACAAAAGATATAAAAGAAAATGAGGTATGTATCACATCAATATTTAGGCCTGGAAGTAAGATTTAAAGGTCTGCTAGCCTAATACTTTTCAATTTGCTAACTTTGTTGAGTTATTTTTAATTGCTAATTTGTATACTATGAAATTTTCTTTGTGGAATACAGTTCTATGGCTTTTGACAAATGCATAGAGCCATGTATCTACCACCGTACTTGTGATATGGAACAGTTCCATCACTCCCAAATTTTTTTGTGTGTGTGGTCTCTTTGTTGTTAGCCCTTTCCATCCCCCAAACCCTGGCAACCATTAATCTTCTATCTGTCCTTGGAGTTTTGCTTTTTCCAGAATATTCTATAAATGAAATAATAAAATATGTAGTGTATTGTGGCTGGCTTCTTCTACTTTACAAAAAAATTGAGATTATTCCATTTGTTGAATAGATCAATAGTTAGTATCTGTTTGTTTTTATTTTATGCCAATAAAATCAGTTCTGGCCTTCTGATCTCTTTTGCACTTCATTGTCACTAAAGTAGTTTTTGATTTGGCTTTTCTCCCCAGTTTTGGTCTTGGTCTGTTTCTGGGTTAAAACACCTTGGTTCTGTTCAGGAATTTGGGAAACCTATGTTCTTAACAGTTGTACTAAAAGGAGAGATGGATAACTATTGTCCTGTAAATGATCCAGTATATATTTTTGTGTCAGATCCACATTTTGTTGATCAGGTATTGCCACAATAATGCTACATAAAAAACCACTCTAAAAACAAGTGGCTTACAGAAACTGTGTTCTTTCTTATGCCCCAGGATCTGTGCATCAACTGGGGTTTGGCTGATCTGAAGTCAATTAAGCCAGGTGGCTCTGCTTCAGGCTGAAGATTGGATGTTTTTTTCCAGGCTGTGGGTTGGATATAGTTCTGTCCCCTTATGTTTTCTTCTGTTTTCCTTTCTAGTCTGAAATAAGTTGCTGTCTGGGACATGTTCTACTCATGTCGGATCACTAGAGTCTAAAAGTCAAGCCAAGTCATGCAAGCATGTGAGGGCTGTACTTACATAGTGTCTCCTAACATTCTGCTGGCTAATGCAGATCTCGTGGCCAAGTCTAATATCAGTGGTGCAGGCAGATATGCTCTAAGCAGAGTGGGAAGGAGAGGTAGAATGAACTTTTATTGAACAATAATCCTAACTACTATATGTGCTCAGCAGTGTACCTAATTGAATTGACACAAGATAAATCAGAATTCTGTATTTTCCCGGACTTAATATTTATTTGGTACAAGATCACAAAGCAAGTTACTGATTCAAGACTAAAACATTACACAATTATTCCAAGTTTTTGTTTGACTCATTGGCTACCTCACTTCAACACATTGACTCTAAGCAGACACAACGGGGCAGTGAAACTAAGAGTTCAATCCTGAAACCACTGTCTTTGAGAACCATCATTACATATGCACTGGACTTTCATAGGCTGCCTGATGCCAGTTTAGGTGCTGTGATGTTATATAATTTAAATTGGGAATTATTACTTCTTTTGGGAAGTTTACACTCAGAACAGACTAAGATGTCTGTTCTAAGATGGTATTTAGTCACACAAATCAAATACAAGTAGAGAATAATAAAATGTACAGCTGGAAGGAATTTAAACCACTACTCTAATTTCAAAGATCAGAAATTAGAGACCCAGAAAGACTAAATAATTTTCTGAAGGACAGTTGATGTAAGATTTAAGTCTAGAGTGTGGAATTTTTTTGTACTGGTGATTAGAAGGTGAAAACAGCATTCACAGCTATCAGAATTTATTGAAGGCTGGGGAGTTCCATGCCCTTAGTTATTTTTCTAAGTGGGGTAAACTATTTAGCAGTTAAGGCACACTTGCTACACTGACAGAAGATTTCAGACAATGCAAAAATGGAAACAATATGTCTGAATGTTCAGGTACATTACAAGAACTCATAGGCCCATTCACTGAATTAGTCTGTAGCCATGCTTTTGATCAGGGGGCTAAACTGGGTCCGTGGGATACAGTTTATTACAAGTAACAATGGCAGAGAGAAACTGAGATTTGTGGTATTTTATCATAGGAAGCAGATATATTCTCATGGTCATGAGGGCATTCTTAGCTTTTGGAGTGTTTGTGAGCGAGCTGGGGTGCTCTTACTCTCATTCTGATACTGCCAGCTTCTAGATTGTTCTTCCCTCTCTGCTGCCACTAATTATGAGCCCAGGAGAGGGAACTCAGAAACTATTCCTGAGTAACTTTGCTCTAAGAAAGACCAGTTGTGCAGACTCCTGACTACCTTCTTCAACCAAGTTTAATGTCTTTCTTGATCAATCCAATCAGAAGATTATAAGTAAAATAAGCACTCATGTTCATAAATGAAAAAATCAAAAGAAATAAATATGCCTCACACAATTTTGGGGGCTCTCTATTATTTGCCATGTATCATAGTAATTGATTCAAATGTGCAGTTGACCATTTACAATCAGCTTTTCAAAAAGCACCAGTTATTCAGATTGTATTTTCATTGCTCCATTGTTAAAAAAGACAACTGTGTAAGAATTCATGAATATGTATGCAAATTCATTCTTTTCTCTTTTTTCTTAGCATTGTCCCTGATAATCTTTATAAATTATAACTTACAAATTTAGTTCTTTCCTTCGTCGATTTGAGATAAGAGTTCTTAAACTTATATTGAAATCAGAAAGAGATTGTACATGATATTAAAATGACCTTAAGAGCACTTTTCCCATACATGTATTGTTGCTTTTGTGGTTTATGTCCTGTATGAGGGACTTGCTTATGTCCCTCATTGTTAGGTCTTTTTATATCTTTAAATATTTTGTGATTATTATTCCATTGTGCCCTGTAAGTCTTGTGGTAGCTGTGCTTGTATGGAAAACAGAAACAGATGTATGTACCAAACTCAATAAATGTCCTTTCACTTGTTCACAAAGATTAGCTTAGTAAAATTAATTGGGATTTGATGGAAGTGCAACTTGGTAAATCAAAGAAGACTTCCAAAAGGATATGGATTTTAAACTATTTCCAAGAAAACCAGAGGAACATGGAATTGCAAGAATGGAGAGAGTCAAGATGAGGGTGAGAGCCACAATTAAAACACACACACACACACACGCACATGCACACATGCAATAGTAAACATAAAAAGGAAGGAAATAGAGTGATTATAATTTTTAACAAAGTATTATTTGACTGATAACAATGGTAAAATTTCCATTCTCCAATTACATGCTGTCTTTATCTTAATAATAGCATCTAAATGTAGTGTTGGTTAAAGTGAAATAAACAAAAAGTCGTTTGGGAACACGTGAATACAAACCACAGGATGATTCATTTATATTTACATACGGGGCTTCACTTACCATAGCAGGACTCCAGAATTTACCAGAAATCTTCTGGAATTTTATAGTTGTGGACTACTCTAATTAAAAAAAAATGTTTTCAGCAAGGGATAGGCCCTATCTACATGCCTCTTGGAAATAGTATGAACTGTATCTTCATTGCTAAATTACTCTACTAAAGGGAACATGTCTTGGCTTCTAGTGTATAAGCTCCGTGTAGTTTTGCAGATTTTGAACACAGAGGGCAAGTGATGCCCTTTGCCTGGTGGTTCCTATCTTGAAACACTCAATGTAAGACTCTAAATGTTGAACTAGAGGTCACCTGGTGTTTAAATATTAGGTTGATGCAAAAGTAAATTACAGTGTTTGCATTGAAAGAAATGGCAAAACTGCAATTACTTTTGAACCAACCTAATATCTTAATACAAAACTCACCCTACAAGGTAACATTGGCCCAGCAAAATCTAGGAAATATATTGCACTGTTTGCTTTAAGATGTAAACGAAATTCCGAATGTCTCATAGTTTGTACAACAGCACAGCATTTACACAGGAATGAACACCACCGGAGAACCTGAATCACAAAAAACGTGCATCAAATAGAGTCCATTCAGAACAAATAACATTACTTGTGAGTTCTTTGTGACCAATATTTATTGATTATGCTCCCTCTGTCACTGAATATAAGTAGGAGGGCTTGTTCTTGGGATTTAGCTCTCAGTTTTCTGAATGCACTGAAGGGAACTTACTAAAAGTGATACCACCCTCCAGAAAGCAAGGAAGGTAAAAATCATTTTCTGCAGGCTCTCAATGCTGCAAACCTCACCTCTGCCCCCATCTGGGGCTTCCTGAATCAGATCTCTGAGGGAGGGTAGGGGCGGTGGACTGAGTTGTGCAAGCTCACTGGCCACCTTGTTGACAAAAGAGGTTTATTGTTTGGGGACTGTTGTCAGTTGGCAGTACCAATGCCCAGACCCAACTTAGAATTGAATGGTCCACTCTGTAAAAGCTGGGAGCTAGCATGGTGAAACCCTGTCTCTATCAAAATAACAAAAAAAATAAAAAATAAAAAAAATTAGCCGGGCATGGCAGCATGCACCTGTAGTCCCAGCTACTCAGGAGGCTGAGGAAGGAGAATTGCTTGAACCTGGGATGCGGAGGTTTCAGTGAGCCAAGATCGTGCCACT
The DNA here is from genome assembly GCF_028858775.2 of Pan troglodytes. Classification (NCBI taxonomy): domain Eukaryota; kingdom Metazoa; phylum Chordata; class Mammalia; order Primates; family Hominidae; genus Pan; species Pan troglodytes. Next base: position 72,576,472 of record NC_072402.2, read on the forward strand.
GCACTCCAGCCTGGAGACAAAGCAAGATTCTGTCTCAAAAACAAAAAAACAAACAAAACAAAGCTGGGAATTTCTCCCAAGTTCTACGCCATGATAGTACTTTCCAATAGAACCTTCTACTTATTCTATGGGGAAAATGTTCTATAATCTATGCCATCCAAATAGTGTAGCCACTAGTTACATGTGGCTATTGAGCACTTGAAATGTGTGACTGAGGAACTGAATTTTAAATTATATTTATTTAATTCTAAATGTACACATCCATATATGGATAGTGGATACCATATTGGAGAGTGCAGGGCCAGGCATGGTGGCTTATACCTGTAACTCTAGCACTTTGAGAGGCTGAGGCTAGAGGATTGCTTGTGGTCAGGAGTTCTAGACTAGCCTGAGCAACATAGTGAGATGCCATCTTTACAAAAAATGAAATAGAATACATTGGCAGAGTGTGGTTGTGCATGCCTGTAGTCCTAGTTACTAGGGAGACTGAGGCAGGAGGATTGGTTGAACTAAAAAAATCAAGGCTGCAGTCAGCCAAGATTGCACCACTGCACCCTGCCTGGGTGAACAGAGTGAGACTGCCTCTAAAAAGAAAGTGTAGATTTTTCATAACACCTTGACATCCACATGACCCTGACCCAAACTTACTGAATATTGTATAGGTAGAAACATTGTGCTTTATAGTAAAAACATTAGTTAAATCACAAGCTTTGTAAAGTAATTTGGACGTTGATATAAAAAGATTTATTTGGGAAGCAAAGCACTGACAAAGAAATCTACAAGAACAGATTCCAAATATTAATTCATTAATTACATATTTACTGGGAGGCCATTAGCAGGATGCTGTGGGCTATGTGTTAAAAATACAAAGATGGGAGACTTTTTGCTTTTAATAAGCTTCCAATCCAGTGGGAAGAAAGAGACAAATAAGGGGATATTTACAATATAATGTGATAAGTGCCTGGATGGAAGAATGAACTGCAGCTAAGGCAAAATAAATGACTTTCATGATGTAGGGTGTTCCATTGTCTATTGTGTAATTATTAACAGTTTGGACATAAGTATTAGAATGCAAGGTGTTAAGTTCTATTAGGATGCAAAAATGAATGAGCTAATCTATGCCTTCAAGAAGTTTTCACTCCAAATCCTCACCAGCTGCAAGCTCCTTGACCTTGGACTTCTCAGCCTCCAGAACTGTAAAAAATCAACTTCTTTGGTGTATGTGGTATTCTGTTACAGCAACATAAAATGGACAAAGACAACAGGTTAGATAAGTTCTGCTCAACAATTAAATTGTGTGAATGTGTGATTTATGCTTAGAATAACTTGTAAGAATATATTACCATGTGTGCATCTCAGAATATATCCTGAATTTCTTCATTCTTCAGTGTCCTAGGATGTTCATCCCCACAAGTAAACTGTATTTTTTAAAAAGTGAAATCTTTCTTATTGGGTATGACCCCTATCTGGATGGATAACATCCTGGTTTTAGCAAACCAAAAAAGACATCATTTAAATGTGAATTCATTATGACCTCATCCATTCATGAGAAGGCCTGACCAGAAAGGAAATCAGTAAATACTTTTGTGGCCACTTTGATTCTTTCAAGAAGCACTTGCATGTTTTCATTTTTAAATACATGAAATTTCTCTATCTCTCTTCTTTTCCCCTTTTTCTTCATTTTTCTTGAGAATGTCATCCCACTTTTTGTAGTTATTATTGTTGTTGTTGCTTTCCAACAATTATAATAATCTCATTCTTTTATCATTCTTAGTGGCCCCCAAATTGATAGATGGCCATGTGTCTACTTACTGATAGCAGCCTTCATATCTTGTTTCAGAAAATCTGGCACAGACCTGCCTTCTTCTTTCTCCATTAATATTTCACTTGCTTTGAACAGGAAAAAACATTATCCAAGGTTAATGAAGTGATTCTAGCCTTCTGGAGATGAAGACAGGATCACGTCATCTGCCACTTCCATCTGCTTCTTAAATTCAGTGGCTAAAGAATTTATTTACTTCTATTGAACTAGAAATTTAAATTTCAAAATAAGACATTTTTCTTAGTCAAAGTCAAGAGTTATCACTGAGACCAAAATGGTGAAAGTAGCAATAAGGTTTCTGGGTAAGTTTTACTCTAACAATCCACAAATACATATTAATACATTTTATATACATTACAAGCAACAAATAATCCACACCTTATTTCCTCCTCCCAAATCATAATTCATTAAAATGTTTTGTAGATGACTTTTAGCCAATTCTTTGCCTAATACTTTTTCCTGTAAAAATTGAAGGATGTGGTGGGGCGCAGTGGCTCATGCCTGTAATCCCAGCACTTTGGGAGGTTGAGGTGGGCAAATCACGAGGTCAGAGTTCAGAACCAGCCTGGCCAACATGGTGAAACCCCATCTCTATTAAAAATACAAAAAATTAGCTGGGCATGGTAGCGTGTGCCTGTAATCCTAGCTACTCGGGAGGCTGAGGCAGGAGAATCTCTTGAACCCAGGAGGGGGAGGTTGCAGTGAGCTGAGATCACACCACTGCACTCCAGCCTGGGCCACACTATGAGACTCCATCTCAAAAAACAACAACAACAGCAACAACAATTGAAGAATGTATTTTATGGCTTATTTTCATTTCTTTCCCTATTAAATTATGCATTCTAATTTTCAGAACTATTGTAGCTTTTAAAAAATTAGTGTAGTGAAAAATTTTATCTAAGGAGGTGTGTGCATGCGGATACAATGTAAGTGTTAAGTCTTGACTAATACTAACTTCAGAGAAGTAAAAAGATGTGTAAGAATCAAACTAAGTAATAAATTCACCAAGAGCTGTCTTCGTAAAATCTTCTGATATGGAGTCAAAGGAAAGACAGAAAAAAAATGTATCTACATTCATTTACGAAACATTGTTTTTCAGGTTATACAGATAACATGATATAAACATAAAAATTAAATTTTTAGGATCTCACTGTATATAAAATTAGAAACTTGTTTAATATTTTCATATGCTATCATTTTTACTTAACATTATAAGAGGCATAAACTTTACAAACAATTTTTAGATATGGGTCTCACTCTGTCACTCAGGCTGGAGGGCAGTGGTGTGATCATAGATCACTGCAGGCTTGAAGTCCTAGGCTTAAGCAATCTTCCTGCCTCAGCCTCTTAAGTAGATTGGATTAAGGGCACACACCACCACGCCACAGTAATTTTTATATGCTATTATTATTTCTATCATATAGACTTTTAAAATATTATATAGTTTTTAAGCTGTGCTATTACTATTTCTATTACTATTACATAGTTTTTGTGTATGTGTATGTGTGGCTTGTTTTTGGTATTGTTCATGGTATGGTTTTGTCGTGTTTTGCTATGTCATTCCCAGGATGGATATTAAGATGGCTTCTTCCTTCCTTGCTTTTATTTATTATTAATTAGACTCTCATGATATCTCTCTACATAAATATTTGACTACATCTCATATTATTTTATTAGAAAACATTTCTAGATGTGGGTGTCAGGAATCAAAGTGTTCAACTTTTTATGGTAGTTGATGCGTGTTGCCAGATAGCTCTCTACAAATTCCTTGCTCCCAAGAAACCTGTTACTGCGTTCATGTTACTACAACTTCACCAATATTTAGTTTTCTTCTTTATCATTACCAACTTGATAGGGTGTCCCTTAAACATATTTTATTGGTTAATTTGCATTTCTTTATTAATTAGGTTTTAACATTTTTCACATTTCAAATTTATATTTCTGTGGCTTTTTTATGATTTCAATCTATTTGTGTGTGAGCCTCCATATACTTCCTACCAATTTGTAGGCTCTATTCCAACTCTAAGGAAATTGTAGTAAAAACATTTTAATCATGTGTCATGATTTCTCATCTGGCTTCATTTTTTTTTAATTCCTCATTGCTATATATGGTACTTTATGTCATAGTCCTTTTAACTTCTAGGAAGTTTTGATGCCTCATCCAGAAGAAATCAGCAGATACAGTGTCAGTACAAGAACAAATGACTAGATTTAATGACTGTAGTGGCATTAAACCACATAGGCAAAGTCACACAGCTGGTTTAGAATGGAGTTATGGCTAATATCCAAGTTTACTAAATAATGTTTGTTCATGTGTTGGTGGCAGACTCAAACTTCTTACAGAGCCTGTACTTCATAAAACAAAATAATGATGTGTCAAATATGATTAGATCAAGTACACACTACTTTACTATGGAAACTACCTCATTCTGCTTTTCTTTTCCTTTTTTTGAGATGGAATCTCGAACTGTCTCCCAGGATGGAGTGCAGTGGCGTGATCACAGCTCACTGCAAGCTCCGCCTCCCACGTTCATGCCATTCTCCTGTCTCAGCTTCCTGAGTAGCTGGGACTACAGACGCCTGTCACTATGCCCAGCTAACTTTTTGTATTTTTAGTACAGACGGGGTTTCACTGTGTTAGCCAGGATGGTCTCAATCTCCTGACTTCGTGATCAGCCCACCTCGGACTACCAAAGTGCTGGGATTACAGGCATAAGCCACCACACCGGGCCTGGAAATTACCTCATTCTGAATGTGTCATCTTTTTTCTAAGATAATCATTTTTCTTTTATTCACGTTGTTTTAAATAGAGTGCTTTGGATACAAAGACTATTAGGAACTGTTCATAAATTGTTGGTTTTGAAGTTTGAATTGTGCTGTGAGTATATATTTGTTACATATATATAATTAGTAATACATATCATCAATTACTGTGTAAAAAATTACAAACTTAGCAGCTTGAAACAACAAATGTTTATTTTACAGTATCTGTGGGTCAGGGGTATGGACATGGCTTAGCTAGATCTTTGAAAGCCTCTTATGAGGTTGCAGTCAAGTGGTTGGCCAGACCCATAGTCATCTCAAAGTTACACTGACAGTAGGTCTTCTTCCAAACTTCCTCACATTGACCTGTCCACAGGGAGGCTTCAGGAAATGGCAATTGGCTTCCTCCACAGTGAACCATCCAAAGGGATAGAGAGAGCACTCCTGGAGAGAACAAGAGAATGCCCGAGACAGAAGCTGCAGTCTTTTTGTAACCTAACCATGGCAATTTCCACCAGGTGTGCTGTATTTAATTCATTAGAAGCTAGCCATTCAGTCTGGCCCACACTCAAGGGCATAAAAAGCAGGAGGTGGAAATGACTGTGGAGAGGTCATCTAAGTGGTTACTTGCTCATCTGTCATTAGCTTACTTCTCTCCATTGACAGATAATCACTCAAACTCTCTCTCATACACACACAATGTGAGAGGCACATAAAGAACTATCTACAGCCCAAATGATTTATACTTCATAAATCTCATAAAACCCGATAAATGATTTTTACATTAGTTTGGCAGTTTGCATAGATTTAGACCATTCAGATCCCATCATTCTATCAAATTATCACTTGGCCTGGCTAAATGGAGTTTTCCTGAGATGTTTTGTAACTTTTCAGAATACACGCAGCCTGGAAGAAAACTCCAGAGCTCTTAGACTCCTGATTTATTGCCTCTGTTCCTGTTATATTAGGGAGTACTAGAAAAATATGGCCTGGTATTTGTAACAATGTCCTGCAGAAAGCCATATGCTGTAATGTGACTGTTGTGTGTATGAAAATCATAGCTATTTAGGTGGATTCAAGATGTTTTGTTTTCCCTAGCCTCTCTATTAAAAATAAACATCAAGAGTGTTGGCTTGGTGGCTGGGGAAGGAGTAGGGAGGGGATGGGTACTGGTTAACATTTAACTTGTGTAGCAGCGTTACTGATATGCCACTGGGAGATGGTGGTCCTGCTCATACGAACACAGGGAAATACGGTAAATGAAGACCCTATAGGAAATAGGTAATAGTTTTAAGATATAGTCTAATTGGGGCTTGACAGGTAGAAAGCCAGAAAAAAGTCTTTTGAAAGTCTAGGCAGCTTGAGAAACCCCAAACAGAAATTACACAGAGGCTTCAGACTGAGCAAGCGTTAGGCTGAATAATGGTCCCCCAAAGATGTCCATATCCTAATCCCAGAAACCTGTGAATATGTTGCTCAACATAGCAAAAATGACATTGCAGATCTAATTAAAGTTACAGACCTTAACATAGGGAGATTATCTCAGATCATTCAAGTGAGCCCACTTTAATCGCAAATATTTTTTTAAATTTGAGGAGGCAGGAAGGAGATGCAGCAGAACGAAAAATCAGAGAGATTCCAAGCATAAGAAGGATTTGGTGCACTGTTGCTGGTTCTGAGATGGAGGAAGCCATGTGCAAGGACTGAAGAGAGGCCTGTGGAACCTGAGGATGGCCCGCAGCTGATAGCCTGCAAAGAAATGGAATCTCAGTCCTATAACTGCAAGGAATTAGACTCTGCCAACGTCAGTGAGCTTGGAAGCAGATTCTTTCCTAGAGCCCTAGTCAGGGACACAGCCTTGCTGATACCTTGATTTTAGCCTGGAGAAATCTGTGTGGGACTTCTAACCCACAGAAGTGTTAGATAATAAACGGATGTTTTTCTTAGCCGCTGAACTCGTAGTAATCTGTTATGGCAACAATAAAAAACTAATACAAAGTGTACGAGATACAAATCTCTTGTGTTTCTTTTTTTTTTTTTCCTAATACACAGGCGTGAGGCAGGCAGCTGGTTATGGTGATAGGTGAAATGCTCCTTAGGAACCAATATGTGAGGGGAACTCCAAGGTGTCTAGAAGGCTCTATCAACCTAAGGAATTTAGTGCACACAGAAAAGAGCAAGAGGGATGTCCACAGAAGGCACTAACTCATCCCCCACATAATGTGAAGCAGGCTGCTCAGCTGAGTCTAGTTTATACTGCACCGCCCCCTGACTCCACCACCACCCCTTTCTCACAGACTTGGGAGAGTTTCAGCCCAGCCCAGCCCAGCCCTCAGGCCCCTACATGGATATTGAGAGCAGCTGGGAAGGGGATGGAACAATAAAGAGCTGACATTTAGGTAATAAAAGAGGGTAAGCATAGAAGCCAATAAACTAAACAAGAATAGACCTCATCAATTAACCCCCACTAAGGCAGAGTCCCAGCATGAAAATAGATTCATCACAGAGGTATATAATGCATGAGATAGGCAGAAAACATTTAATAAAGCAAAAAGAAAAAAACTCCACACTATATTAAAGCAACAGGTGCTTCAAATTAGTGATGTAACAAACATATTCCTTAGCAAAATGAGAGTCATTCTCTATTAATGTATCTTATGTTTAACATTACCTTAGCAAAGAAGGAAAAACAATTCATAAGATTCAGTTGAGACTGGAATTTTTCTCTAATATGTGGTGGGAAACTTGGAAATTTCTATTGCAATGGCCCAACAGTTGTGTAGAGTGATGAATGAAAATGTTTCAACACTGTTTATATTTGAAATGTTTCTTCTAAAAATGCGGTTGGCTTTTATCTCATGGTTATTGTGTATCTTGGAACAATCATATTGCCTCATTGGGTCCCTGGGATGCTCAGAACTAAAATACCAGCCTATCAATGAGGCTTGCATTTCTATCCCTAGAGTCACCCGGTTTTCTCACCTTCATTTTGATCCTATACTGATTTCTTCATCTATTTATTTCTGTTCTGTTGCATTCTGTGCATTCGGCCATGGATTTCAGACTCCTTTTGGAATGAGAGAGTAAAGGAGAAATGGAAGAGAAGGGAATGGAAAAAACATACAGGCATTTATTTCCCCTAACAGATGGCTGGGCACAGCCTTAATCTGGGTACATGTCTGCTATAGACATAACAGGAAAAAGTTCAAGTGTGTTAATTCCTGGGTGTACAGCCATTCGTAAATATTAAAGGTCATTGACTGGTTTGAAAATTTCAGCTGTGACATTTCTGCTCCTTTGGCTGACTGAATTCATTTGTTGATCTGGTGGAAAGTCTTGCTTGACAGAGCAACTGCCCCTATTGGCTTTCTTCCTAAGTTCTGTGTTTTGAAAATGTTCTATGCCTGGTAGCAAATCAGGCACATCAGGTGCTCCACACATACTTACATTTTGAGATGGTCTTTCCATCTTTTTGAAATTTATGCAATTAGCCTATGGTAACACTAGTAAAAGTGGATAGTAATAACTTTCTTTTTATCACATGTATAGCTTATAATATGCTTTCAAATACATGATTTTATTTGATCTAAACAGGCTTAGAATGAGGTATGTTTAACAATTTATAAATCTGAATCACAGCCAATGAAATTTCTAGCCAAATACGTTCTTACATCTTAAGAGCTCCAAATTTCATTTTTCTCATTTTCCTTTCCTTTTACTTACTCTATTTAATACTTTTTTATTCACTCACTGATTTTCTTATTTGTTTATTTTTTTCTTTCAACTTTTTTTTGTGTGTGTGAACAAGCTTACTGTGCTTTAAAATGAAGGAAGTCATTCTCCTATACCCCTTTCCCTTCCTGTTTCATGGACTAACAAGAGGCTGGTGCGGACATCTACTTTCTGTTTTTCCTTTTTGTGGCGAAAGCATGGTGTGGGCTTCTGTTCTGTCCCAGGTAAGAGGTGCAAATGCAGTCTTTCTTGGTATGTGTTTTTGTCACATCCTTCTCACCCTGATGACTTGCATCAGAGCAGCCTTTGTCCAAAATGCAAAGAAAGAATTCTTAGTTACCTTGGGAGGGGAAAACCATGATAAAACAAGATATCACCACTTAATCTCCTATTGTACTCTAAGACCTTCACTGAAAAACTCTGCTTTTGGCTGTTTAGGGCACTTGCCTACTGATTTATGAGGAAGAATATTTTTAGGTATTAATTGACATCCTCTTCTCACAGTTTCTTGCATGTATCTTGTGACTGTACTCCATACCCAGGAAACTACGGCAGTCCACAGTTAGACTTCAGGGAATAAAATGAATAACACTGCTGAGTACTACTGTTTACTTGTCTGGTCTTACCCCTTGACCATCTCCTACTTCCTTGCAATTTAATCTTCGGTCAGACTGAATTATACATACTCTCCCTACTTCCAAGGTCACTTGCATAAGCCATGGCTTTATTAGGGACACCATCTCACTCCCATCTCCTTCATTCTTACCTCAATAATTCCTGTCCATTTTCTAGAATAGGTGATACTTTCTCAGTGTCACCTTTCCTAACTGTTCAAGCTGAGTTGATTGGTCCTTCTGTGCATCTTTTCATGGTCCTACACATCTCTCCTTCTTGATGTAGATGTTAGAGTTTTACTGTCTTCATGGAGCTCTTTGTGGCTTGTGTCCACAGCCTATTTCTACTGCCTCTGGTCCCAGGATCAAGTGATGTAGTAGCAGAAGGTCTAAGTGCTTCCAAAACCCAAGATCACACAGGTTTACAAATTAAAACCCAGAGTTCCTAACTTGAGTATTGGCTTCTATCAGACTAAAATAGAAATGTGTGTGTCAGTGTGTATGACCAGCTAAATATTTTTCCAGGTCTCTATTAGATTATATGTATTAGAGGGTGATATGGTTTGGCTGCATTCCCATCTAAATCTCATCTTGAATTGTAGCTCCCATAACCCCCACGTGTCATGGGAGGGACCTGGTGGGAGGTAATTGAATCATGGGGGCAGGATTTTCCCATGCTGTTCTCATAATAGTAAATAAGTCTCATGAGATCTGATGGTTTTAAAAAGGGGAGTTCCCCTGCACATGCCCTCTTGCCTGCTGCCACCTAAGACATGACTTTGCTCCTCCTTCAACTTTCACCATGATTGTGAGGCTTCCCCAGCCATGTGGAACTGTGAGTCCATTCATTAAACCTGTTTTTCATTAAAAATTACCCACTCTTGGGTGTTTTTTTTTTTTTTTTCTTTTTTTTGACGGAGTCTCGCTGTGTCGCCCAGGCTGGAGTGCAGTGGCGATCTCGGCTCACTGCAAGCTCCACCTCCCGGGTTCATGCCATTCTCCTGCCTCAGCCTCCCAAGTACCTGGGACTACAGGTGCCTGCCACCACGCCTGGCTAATTTTTTGTACTTTTAGTAGAGTAATTTTTTGTATTTTAGTTTCACCGTGTTAGCCAGGATGGTCTCGATCTCCCGACCTCATGATCCACCTGCTTTGGCCTCTCAAAGTGCTGGGATTACAGGCATGAGCCACCATGCCTGGCTAGGTGTGTTTTTACTAGCAGCGTGAGGATGGACTAACACAGAAGAGGTCCTACAATCTAAGTATTGTAATAAATGTTTCTGGAAATGGATAACACTAAAAATTCACATACTTAGAAATTAAGTTCACTTTACCCATCCTGTCCTGGTGTCCTTAGAAAAAGAAGAGAATTTGAGAAGAATGAGCCTCTCGGGATGGGAGGAAGTTTTGGCTTGCTTAGCAACAACATGACTCAGCAGTGAAGTTAAGCTTTCCAAAGGGCACCTGTGACTTGACTGAAGGCATCATACAAGGACTCAGAAGAGAAAATGAAGCAGACAATTCAACCTCTCATCAAGTATTAAATAAAACATAATTTTCAACAGAAAACATAAAGTGCAACCAAGATTTCAAAACAAACCAGAAGAGTCAAAATTACCCAAATCACATAGTTTGGGTATAAATGAAAGTGTAAGAGTTATAGTCTCCCTATGTAGTGAGTAGAGTGTGTACGGAGTGCATAATGTCTGCCTACGCCTGTGTGAGGGGCATTCCATTAAGATTTCAGAGAAACCACCATGCAGTGAATTACTGGATATATACTGGCACTGTGTTCTCTCAGCTGCTTATATTGAGTTGGTAAGATATGAGTCACCCTACTATACAGTTGATCATCGGAAGACCTCGTGCCACAAAAGCAATGAGACTGGGATTGTTTCTAAGTGAGTATATGGTCCAAAAAGGGATGAGATGCGCAAACTACAATATGGCAAAATGCTCCACCAGCTGCAAACATTAAGCCTCAACCAAGATACTTAGGAAGTGGGGCAAGTCATTAAATTGTATTTTGTGGTCAGCTGTGGCTAATGTGGAAAATCCCTTTTTGTTTCAAAAATGTTATTCAAAGTTCTTCTGAAATGCATTAAATCACTCTCCTGCCTTTGAAGCTTATGTCTTTAACACAGAGCAGAATCAATGCAGAAGCTTGGGAGACTACTCTGAATGTATTCTCATCTCTAGATTTATGCTGGAATACGCTTTTTTGAGTCTTCTAACATGGTCTGATTTTTTTGCTTTCTTATGCCCCCCTCCTAAAAAATAAAATACTAAAAATACTATTAGTTTAGGGATCCAGCACTTTAGGTTCAGTTAAATGAAATTTTACTACATTATGTTTACACGGTGAAAATACTGTATGTTTTGAGAGGCTTGCAATTATTTTGTAGTTCAGGCTTGTAGGTTTGTTTTTTTAAAAATTTATTATTTTTTTTTAACACTATGACTTCCAGTTACTATAAAACCATCATTAGTATTAGGTTTATAAGTTGGCTATATTCTCCTACACCCACCAATTCAGATTCCCCCAAATGAATTAAATCAGGGTTATAAGCAGCATTTTTGTCTATGTGATTATGCTTTTTAAAAATATTATAATATTATATTAAACTACTTAAGTATAAACATCTAAGGAGGCTATACTTAAACAGAGAGTAAGATCTAGAGAAACAAAAGGCTACAATCAGATGTCTTACTCACTGAATTCAACTTGTTAAAGTGTTACTTGATCTATTATTTCCTCCACCCTTCCCCCATTTCTTCTTAGGCTTAAACAGGAACAACATATCCAAATTCAGTTCCTGGTAGTGAGAGTGGGGGGAGAAGATATTTGATTCAAAAATGAAACATGTTCATGTGCTTATTGTCTTTGAAACCTCTAATAATTTAATTATCGTTATATATTGTGATTTTTAACTTATTTCCCCATTGTACATTGAATACTTAACAGAGAGTATAACTGGGAAAGCCCTTCCAGAAATGTCCCCTCAGGTGGTGCAAATCCTTTTAACTACTTCCTACCAGACAAGATCTGCTCTGAGTTCTATTTTCACAAGGCCAGCTCTCTGCTAGTTACAGTTAATTTAAAAAAACAAAGCTGGAAGATAGCTAAGCTAGAATATGAATAGAAGCTGAGGCATGAAGGTTTTATCAGGACCAGACATAATTTGTTTTAGCCACAAACTTTCTGGGTAACTCCAAAGCAGCAATATTTAATTAGGGGAATCAAAACCTAGGCTGGGAGCAAGGAAGAAGTTTGAGGGCAGGGGATCCTTGCAATGCCCATTATCCCACGGCTTTGCATGCGGTTGACTCTTGCAAACTCAACAACTCAGGATCATTTCCATGAGGAAACTATTAGAAAAATAATCATACTTCCCCAAAGAAATCTCTTCCCAGGCCGGGTGCGGTGGCTCGCGCCTGTAATCGCAGCACTTTGGGAGGCCGAGGTGGGCGGTTCACGAGGTCAAAAGATTAAGATCTTTCTGGCCAACATGGTGAAACTCCGTCTCTACTGAAAATACAAAAAAAAATTAGCCGGGCATGGTGGCGCATGCCTGTAATCCCAGCTACTTGGGAGGCTAAGGCAGGAGAATCGCTTGAACCCGGGAGGCAGAGGTTGCAGTGAGCCGAGATCGCGTGGCTGCATTCCAGCCTGGTGACAGAGCAAGACTCCATCTCAAAAAAAAAAAAAAAAAGAAAAAAAAAATCTCTTCCCAAATGATAACAAAATCATGCTTTATACTAATGAGGATAAGATTAAAAAAAATTGGTTTTATGATTTGTGGTCTCCTAGACTCTTTGTTGTGAAGTCAAAAATAAAAGCCAACTTTGGTGGGTAGAGGTGGCTTCTATGAGACAGTAGTTCTACAGTAGTTCAGGAAAGTCTGCTGTGACCGAAGAACTTTTCCCAGAATGCCTCACCAAGGGAGAAAATGGAGGGCAGAGTTCTATAAAAAGAAAAAAGAGCAAAAATTCTTTTTGTAGGTTTCCCAAATAAGAACCACAGCCAGGTTATGTCATCCCTTTGCAATTTCAACACCACAACCAAAGACAAGTGATTCACCGTGATATAATAATGTCGCTCACATCCATGTCATGCCTGAGGAATTAGGCTCAGGAGTCCCTGGGAGAGAGAATTTCCCAGAAACATGGCTGAACAGTGGGATAAATGCTGAGATGGGATTTAAGGAATACCTGGAAGACTCTGCTTCTCCACTTCACTTGATTAATTCCCTCTATCCATGAAATCTCTGTTTCCTCCCAGAAGCCATTCCTGATCCTCAGGACTATGTTGGATGCTTGGTCCAGGTGCTTCCATGGCATCCCGGGCTTACGTTGTGTGTAATTTTAGTTATTTGTCTTCACCAAAAGGCCATGTGCTCCTTGGTGGTATGGAGTATGCTCTTCTTTACCATTTATCTCCAGCAAAGGCCAAACTGCTTGCCACATACTAGATGCTTAATAAATACTTGTTAATGGGGCAAACCATTTGAGCAAAATAAGGTCATTTTGGCTCAGTAGCATCACACAGTATCACATGTCCACACTGATTAGTAGTGGCTACCCAAACGGATGGGTTGAGGACTTTAAGGCTGCAATGAAACTTTGTGGTAAATAGTACCAGCCTCAAATAGTGATGTCTGAGGTGTTTGCTCTGCTCTGAAACTTGTCTTTTGATTTTGTTCTTCCTGAAACACTAACGTTGAATTCTATGATGTAGTTGCTTATTGTTTACGCTAAACTCAAAGCCATACTGGAAGTAACAATAAACAAAGAAAACAATAAACAACAACAAATTAAACTTCAAAGAGGACAACTTTGAGGAAAATTTTCACTTACAGTGGCAGCTCAGTTATGTATAATAATTCTCTCAACTTCTAATTAAAGACCTATAAAGACACATGCATGCACACACACACATACATGCACCAAGGTTGACAGCAATATTGAAGGCTAAAGAGAAAACCATAAATGTAACTCATAGGGATTTGAGGATCACAGCTTTGATGGGCTTGACAGAGTAGCCGAATCAGGGAAACAAAAGAGCTGAAAGATAACATGAAGTGGCTTTGGCTTAAGTACAGTCTTTGACCACTGATAGAAACTCAAGCAGCTGACTTCTGAGCTGGCCAGAGTCCTGCCTTATTCTCCCATCATATCCCAAACTACATGGCTCTTTTCTTTTTCTCCCTTTTGAAGACTTTACATCTAAGTAGGTAGCACAGTGGAGAGGAAACAATTGTAATGACTGTAACTCTTGGATTCGTAGTGAGGGATCAAGGAAGTGCTTAAGGAGCAGGGCATTTGTGAGTGTAGTAGTCTTTCTTTATACACACAAAAAAGTACTCTGCTCTGCATCTGGCTTGCTCACACAGTGGCAAAATTCACAGATCAGGAGACAATGCCATTTCATGCTAATACAGCCATATGTGGCAGAGACTGCTATATCTTCATAAAACCCTGTTTCCTTTTCATCAGGGACAAAGAGCTAGACCACATTTTTCCAATTTCTCACAGGTCGGTGCAGCCTATGACTATATTCTGGTCAATGGAAAGGAGTCAAAAGTGATGTAAGCCACTCAAAGGCTTAAGTGTCAAACCTTCTGCACTATCTGCTACCCTCCCTCTGTTTCTTGGCCTGCTGCCCAAATGCAGAAGATCTAATGAAGAATTTCAAGCACTAGCACATTGAAGAACTGCTAGATGAAAAGAGCCTATAGTGCCTAACAGACTGTGTAGCAGAGATACTTTTTCAGAACTTCATTTGACTGATATGTAAAGGAGAAATAAATATTGTGTTAAATGAGTGAAATTTGTGATTTCATTCCAGCAATTAGCCTGTACCATAACAGATCATTTTTGTTAGCCAGCAGAGATTAAGGAGGTATTCAGAATCCTGTGCATTGAAAAGTATTAGACCCGGTGTTCTGGTAATCTGTTGTTTTGATCTACCATGTATTACGCCAAATTTTAGGGATTTATAGCAACAATCATTTTATTATATTTCATGATGTTGTGGGTCAGGAATTCAGGCAGGCATTGGTTAAGCGAATCTTCTCCATGTGGCATAGCTCAGGGTCACTCACCACTATTTAGCTATTTAGCTGGAGGCCAGAAAGAATAGATTGAAATAAAATTGAATGAAAGGTAGTTAATTGCATAATTAAAGAACGCCCTCCCGAAAAGAAAGCAAAAAGAAAACCCAAAATGCAATTGCATGATTAATAGCCTCATTAGTCACATTGAATATTAGAAATGATAATGGAGAATATCTAATTACTTCAGGGCATGTAGATGAACAGGTTCTATCATCTGCTTTTAAGCCTAGTTTAACAGAATTCATTTCTGAGTACTTCAGGACAAATTATCCCTTATTTTCATTATTTCAGCTCTTGTAAGATAAGATCAATTAACAAAAATGTTATCTAAATCTCTCCAGTCTCTACTCCTCCATAACAGCTCCCAAAAACATAATCTACCATTTGTTCCTTTACCATTCACTTGTAGACTATAAAACTCATGTTGTCAATGACTTGAATATTGGGTCTTCAATGAGGTGATACAATATTCTTTGTCCCCATGAATCCTTTCTGATGAATGATGATAACATGAATCTATTATTCTATTATGGAAAGCAGTTTATTTGAAAATAATGAGATCTGGAAGCAGTCAAAGTAATCAAAGAGTGCTTCAAATACTTTCCTTCTCCACCCATGGGAAAGAAAGATGACTGGCCAAGTTACCCAAACTAAGGCATTTCTGTCATGTATTCACTATCAATAAAACTACAGACAACCTGCAGAATAGGAGAAAATATTTGCAAATTATGCATCTGACAGGGGACTGGTATTCAGAATTTATAAGAAACTCAAATAACTCAACACAAAGGACATAAATAAGCCCATTAAAAAGTGGGCAAAGTACATGAACAGATATTTTTCAAAATAAAACATATAAATGGTCAAAAAATATATAAAAACATGCTCAATATCACTAATTGTGTCAGTCCATTTCACATTACTATAAAGAAATTCTTAAGACTGAATAATTTATAAAGACAAAAATTTTACTTGTCTCGTGGTACTGTAGGCTGTATAAGCATGGCACTAGTGTCTGCTTGGCTTCTGGTGAGACCTCAGGAATCTTCCACTCATGGCAGAAGGTGAAGGGGGAGCTAGTGAGTCACAAGTCAAGAGAGGGAGCAAGAAAGAGAGGAAGAGGCACCAGGCTCCTTTAAATAAGCAGCTCTTGAGTGAACCATGAGAGAGAACTCACTCATTACCATGAGGAAAGCACCAAGTTGTTCATCCACCAGGCCCACCCTCGATACTGGAGATCACATTTAAACATGAGATTTGGAGAGGACAAACATTCAAACCATATCACTGACCATCAGAGAAGTGAAAATTAAAATCGCAATGAGATATCATCTTACACCAGTCAGAATGGCAATTATTAAGAGGTCAAAAAACAGATATTGGCAAGGATGTTGAGAAAAGGGAACACTCCTACACTATTGATGAGAATGTAAATTAGTGCAGCCTCCTTGGAAAAGAACTAAAAACATAACTACCACTCAACCCGGCAATCCCACTACTGGGTATCCATCCAAAGGAAAATAAATCATTATATCAAAAATATACCTGCACTCGTATGCTTATAGCAGTAATATGCACAATAGCAAAGATACAGAAACAAACTAAATGCCCATCAGTGGAAGAATGGATAAAGAAAATGTGATAGATAGATAGACAGATAGATAGATAGATAGATAGATAGATAGATAGATAGATACATAGATAGATAGATAGATAGATAGATAGATCAATCCACCATGGAATACTATTCAGCCATAAAAAAGAATGAAATCATGTCTTTTGCAGCAACATGGATGGAACTGGAGGCCATCATCTTAAGTGAAATAACTCAGAAATGGAGTCAAGTACTACATGTTCTCACTTATAGAGGGAAGCTAAATAATGTGTACACATGGACAAAGAGTGTGCAATGGTAGACACTAGGGACTCAGAGGGGTGGGTGGGCAGAAGCAGGGAAGGTGATGAGAAATTACTTAACAGGTACAATTTACATTAGTTGGGTGATAAATACATTAAAAGCCAAGATTTCACCACTTAGCAATATATGCACATAACAAAATTGCACTTGTACCCCTTTAATTTTACCAAAAATCCCTATGGTAGTGCTCTTTTATTTGTGGTTTCACTTTCCATGGTTTCAGTTACTCACAGTCAACCACAATCTAAAACTATTACATTTAAAATTTCATAAGTAAACAACTTATAAGTTTTAAGATGCACGTCATTTGGAATACTGCGATGAAATCTCTCATCGTCCTGGTGCGTGTCCATCCATTTGTACAGCATCTCCAGGCTGTAAATACTCCTTGCCCATGAATCACTTGGTAGCCATATGAGTGATCAGATTGACTGTTATGGTATCACAGTGCTTGTGTTCAAGTAACCCTAATTTTACTTAATAATAACCCCAAAGTGCAGAGTAGTGATGATGGTGTTTCAGGTATACCAAAGAGAAAATGCTTCCATTAAGTGAAAAGGTGATAGTTTTCGACTTAATAAGGAGAGGGGAAAAAATTTATTTTGAGGTTGCTAAGATCTATGGTAGGAAGAAATTTTCTATCCGTGAAATTGCAAAGAGCGAAAAAGTAATTTGTACCAGAGTTGCTGTCACACAACAAAATACAAAAATTACAGCCACAGTGCATGATACGTGCTTAGTTAAGATGGAAAAGGCATTAAAGTGGTAGGTGGAAAATGAACAGAAACGTGTTCTGATTGACAGCCATTGGGTTTAGTACTATCTGCTGTCTTGGAAGATCTCCCCGAGGATGGGGGGACTACTGTAATTTGACTATGAAATAACTCCCATTGTAATGAAGGTTAAGAATGAATAAACATAACAGCTACCAACACATAGAAATGCAGTCTATAGTTTGCCCATGCACCTGGCTGATTCTCCTATTTTGCTTTTTTTGGAGAACTTACATTTAAGCACTGACGGTGCCTGAATTTGTCTCTTGAACTCCACTAAAAAAATAAAGTGTTATTCCACTTAGCATTTGAGTGCATATACTTTTGTAATGTTTTCCAGTGGTTTTTAAATGTTTTCATTTTATTTTTCTAAGCAAATCCTTAAAGGCAGGGACTTTGTGAATTCTCAACATTTATCCCAATTCTTGGCAATCAGTAACTAATTGCTGAATAATTGAGAATTAAAACAGCAAATGCCACTTCCAATCTTCGGTCTTGCAAAAGCTATACTTGGAATGTATGACATTATTGATTAAAATGAGGTTTGGGGACATCTTTTTCTTCTCATTTTCCATGCTATTTTTATTTTCAAGGAGGCAGTATGGTATAAGGCTAAAGATTGGCTACTTGAGCCTGGTAGGTATATGTATCAGCTTCACCACTTTCTAGAATTCCAACCTTTTGTAACTCAGTTTCCTCATCTTTACAATGGAAAATATAATGCTATGTACTTTACTACCTAATCTGTGGTTGGCAGATTAGCTAAATTAATAAAATAATTTAGAAGAGTGCTCAGTACATATTAAGTGTTTTTTTGATAGGCAGAATAATGACCCCGTGCCAAAGACGTCCACATCCTGGTCCCTGGAACCTGAAATACGTCAGAGGGAAAGAAATATTGCTAGGGAAGCAGAAGTTGCAGTGAGGCAGGACCATGAGCCAAGGAGCTCAGGTAGCATCTAGAAGTTGGAAAAGGCAAGAATTTGATTCTCTCTTAGAACCTCCAGAAGGAATGCAATTCTGCTAACACCTTAATTTTAGCCCAGTGAGATGCACTGTGGATTTCTTACCTTTAGAACTGTAAGATAACAAACTTGAATTGTTTTAAGCCACTGAATTTGTGGTAATCTTTCATAGCAGCAAGAGGAAACTAATACAATACTTAATAAATGTACTATCAGTAACCCTCACAACCACAAATAATTGAGGAAGTCTACCTGAGCAAGATGAATATACAAAACTACACCAGAACAGATTACAAAGCACACAGCTTTAATTACACTTTGCTGTGAACGGTACAGCCTCATATATCAAGGCAAGAAAACAAAAAGAAAAACAAGAATTGTAATAAATATTCCAGTTTCCCTGCTTTACTTTTGAAAAATAAATGTTTTTGAAAAAATAAATCAAGCATGTAAAGTTCCCTCAATTCCCACTTTTAAGCAGAGAATGCCCATTAGTGAGCTTGTGGTTATGCTGTTTGTATATTTTCCCCCTCTTGCTAAGAATCTTCATGTTCCCACGAGAATGTAGAGGTACCCAAGTCACATGGTGTTCTTCCTGTAATATTTTGTCCTGTACAAACAATAGGATGCCAATTATCCAGGGTTAACATGAAAAACAATAAGAAATTACAATGATTTTATTCCTGTTGAACTGATCATAGGAAATTAGAAGTTTTGACAGAACTGTATGCCTGAAAATCATCCAATTTCTCATCTCTTTTCAGAGGGTTCATTTCCACACCAACCTTAAGCACCCAAGAAATCAACTTTTTTTTTTTTCCTTAAGAGACAAGGCTATAATCTACTTCAGAAATTCTGCTTTCTTTCCAGTCTTCCTACTTCCCTATACCCACATAATTTTTTTTATGTGAACTAAAACTCGAACACATGATGCAAAGGCTTAAACATAGTTTTTTCACTACATTTTAAGATAGTTTATTCTTTATCCTCAAAGAAGAAATAATGTGGGCACTTTTCCTGCTTCTTCTATTACAGATATAACTATGCCACAAAATATATGGTAGGTAGAGGAAAGGACAGGTAGTTGATGGAGAGTCTCTCCTCAATGGCCTTGTGTATAAGCAGAGGGATATAATCTATTCTTTAATTTTAGGTTTTTCTTCATTTGTTTTCAGTTGGCAACTGTGACATACCTAGATGATGCTTCCATTAGATATATACAAATATGTATGTATGTATATACACAGAAATACTTACATCCATATGTTCTAATAATGCCTCTATTTCCTAAAAAATGATTCAGGCTGAAAACATGTGGCCAGGGAAGCTATCAAAGACGGCTAAGACTCTGTCAAAAGGGCTCAGGAGCCAACATAAATAGGCTTCCAATAATTCATTAATTCTGAGCATCGAAATGGGTTATAAATAAATAGGTTAGACACAAAGATTTTTTAATCCATTAATCCATAGTGATACTTAAAAATATAAGCCATTACTGTTGTAGGATGCTAGTGAACTAACTATTATATTTTGAAAACCTGTAAATAAAAGAATCACAATTTTATTCTGTCTTTTCTATGTGAACTATCTCTTGGAGTGGTGGCCAAATAGTGGCGAGAGGAATTATAGAAGCATTTCAGTTAATAAATGATGAAGCAATGATAAAATTAGAATATAACCCCTTTGCGACTCCTAATGGAATAATGGATCTAGGCAATAGTCACTGACGGCTGCTAACGTCATGAAATAAAAGATTATTCCTCCTTATTGACCTCCTGGTGGGAGCACGTCACAGCCTGTAAAGGACTCGCCAAGGAAATTGAACCTGAATCTCGTGAAGCATCCATATCTAACTACAAATACACAATAAGCAATATGAATGGAGGGATATGCTCAGTACACTGTAGGAAAACAGGCAGTAAAATTCAAAGTGTAGAAAGTACAGGACAAATAACCTGGCTTTATAAGGAAACTCTGTAAAGAAAAAGCAAAGAAATGAAAAGAAAACTATAGGTTGAAATCCACATTCTTCTACTTTTTAATTATAGTTTTTTAATTAACAAGTAAAAATTGTATATATTGATGTTGTACAACATGATGTTTTGTGGAATGGCTCAATCAAGCTAACTAACACAAGCATCACCTCACATACTTACTGTTTTGTGGTGAGGCAGTTTTAAACCTGTAGTTTAAGAGACACTTGGTAGATATATCAACCGAGCAAAATATATGACTTTATTTAAATCACATTTAAAATTATTTTTTAAAACCTCCAAAATATAAAACATTTTTAAGACAAATAAATCTGAATACAACTGGATGTTAATTTTAATTATTGCATTTATCAATTTGGGAATATACAATTCTTTTTCTGAGGAAACAGATTTCAGTTCTCTGATTAAATTTTCATTTTTGTTGTATATATCCATGAACATATTGATCATGATTATTTTAAAAGACTGTTTTTAGTAACACCAATATTTAAAACACCTGTGATCCTTTTTCTTTTTTGTTTTTTGTCATTTCTTGGCATGCCTGGTAATTTCTAATTGACTGCTTGATATTGTGCATGGAGAATTATAGATACTCTTTCTTTAGAGAAGAGATACCCTATGCTCTGGCTAAATACAGACAGATCACCCTAATCTAATCAGTTTACCTGTGATTTATCCCCCGTTACAGTGTAACCCTCTGAGGTTCTGACTGAGAGCCTAGGTTGTTTATCAGGGTCTGATACAGCCCTGGACTCCAGCTTTTTTGACTCCCAAGCATTGAAAGCTCTGCTTTTAGCTGCTTTTTGTTTGAGCTCTTGTTTTGTTTTGCCTTCTTTTTTTTAACTACACATCTAAAGGTGTGGCAATTACCTCAAGCGGAAAATCAGCAGAGTGTTGGGGTCATTTTCTTGTGACTCTCTTTAGTCAGGGATTTTAGCTTCTCAAGCCCTGCTTGTCTTAGCCAGGCTAAACTCCAGCTCTTCTGTCTCCAGATGCCAGTGCGTACTGGCTTTTTGCCTCTTAATAGGGGCACACTCCCTAGCTTCTCAATCTCTCACTTTTGAGGCTGAGGAACTGGCAAGTGCTGCAAAAGAAATAACAACGTAAAGAGTTTCAAGCTTCCTTCCCCCTAGGATCTTGACATTTCAAATCCTTCCTGCCTCAAAAACATCTTCAAGCATCAGAGTTGTGTCTCATTCATCTTTTCTAGTTCTTGGATCTGTCTTGTTCTGTTACAAGCTACATTGTTGTAGCTAGAAGTAGAGGTTTTCATTGACTGGATATTTGATATTATTAAGAAACTCTTATTTAAATAATTTTAATATTACTATTAAAAATAGTAAATATCTAATGATAATATTAAGGTTACGTATGTTTTAAAAGTATCTTTATGCCAGGCTTGGTAGCTCATACCTGTAATCCCAGTGGTTTGGGAAGCCATTTTGGGAGAATCACTTCAGGCCAGGATTTCAAGACCAGCCTGGGCAACATAGCAAAACCCTGTCTCTATAAAGAAATAAAAAATTAGTTGGGCATGGTGGTGTGTGCCTGTAGTCATAGCTACTCAGGAGGAAGGTAGGACGCTTGCTTGAGTCCAGGAATTTGAGATTACAGTGAGCTATGATTGTATCACTGCACTCCAGTCTGGGTGACAAAGAGAGACCTTGTTTCAGAAAACAAACAAACAAACAAACAGTTTTGAAATACATCATAATATTTTGCTTCACAATAATGGCAAGAGGGTGAGTAAGTAAGGAATATACAATAGATGCATCAAGATTTATCTTGAATTCATAATTGCTAAGGTTGAATGAGGGTACATGATGAGTTACAGAATTCTGTCTCCTTTTGTATATGCTTAAAATTCTCTATAATATAAAGTATAATAAATAAAAAACATAGGACCTTTGTATTCTTGGTTTTCTTCCAACAGGTGTAAAATTATCCTTTGAGAAATAGGCTAAGTAAAGGAACTTCTATTAAAAAAAAAACCCAACAACTAACTATATATTGAAAATAAAGGTATATACTTTCTTAAACAGAGCCACAGCCACGAAGAGACTGAATGCTTTGCTTGTTAGCTGCACTCAAGCCAGATTTATGACAAAAAGAATAATATGTTGAAGGCATAAAGGACAATGTGCATGACGGCTTAGGAGAGAGCACACATTAATGAATTCAGGAGGCAGTCCATGCTGAGTAGAAAAAGCACTGGGTTGAGGTTGTGTTCCAGTTTACTGAGGGTCCTCATGGGCAAGACAATGAGTCAGGAAAGAAGATTAAAAAGTAGGATAATTCCTGCTCTAGATTTGTTTAAAATTTAATCCCAGTTCAAGGTTATGCTAATTTATAAAATTATAGTTAGAAAAGATACAACATCACATTCATTTCTTATCAGTGAACTCTACTTTTCAGCACTTTTAAAACGGGATTTCAAAGATTTAAAAAATGCCATTGGGACATACAGAGCTCAGGACAGATTATCTTGTTTTTCTCTGCCTTCAAGTTGCCACAGCATGGGATCCATGTAAAATCAGATTAAAGCAAACACCAAGAAGCTTCCTTGATGGCAGAATGAGCTAGTTGAGACGTTATTCTCCTCACTGGTTGGTTTACTCAGTCTCTACTCATCTACCTTAGCAGCAGTAGCATGCATGAGGTCCCCCCAAGACTGTGCTGGGGCGATTGTCCTGGTTCATTATATCCTATGTGTGGATAAACCTGCCATTTTTCAAATCACACAGGGAAACTCATGATTTATACAGAAATGCTTTGAGTTTTTTTCTCTTTCTTTCTTTCTTTTCTTTTTTTTTTCTTTTTTCAGGGTCACACTCTGTTGCCCAAGCTAGAGTGCAGTGGCATGATCTCTGCTCCCTGCAACCTCCACCTCCGAGATTCAAGCGATTTTCCTGCCTTAGCCTCCCGAGTAGCTGAGATTACAGGCGTGCGCCACCATGCCTGGCTAATTTTTGTATTTTTAGTAGAGACAGGGTTTCACCATGTTGGCCTGGCTGGTCTCGAACTGCTGACCTCAAGTGATCTGCCTGCCTGGGCCTCCCCAAGTGCTGGGATTACAGGCAGGAGCCACTGTGCCCGCCCTGCTTTGAGTTTTTATGGATCCTTTTTCCCAGATAGAAATTACTCATTTCTGAGAAGCTGTTGAAGCTATTTACAGGTTATTGTATTTCAATTGCCTCTCTTTTTTCTGTTTAATTTTACTATTTTTTATGGGAGTGATGCTAAAAAGACCTCCTTGAAGGAAACAATAGATTGTAGAGTAAATACAAAGCCAGTTATTTTGTATCCTCATTTCAGATGGGGATTGTCATACTTCAAAACTTAAGCAAATGTAAGTGGATTTAGCTAGTATTTCAAGCTTCAACATGAAAAGAAGTTGCATCAGCTAATTGAAAATACATTATGAGTTATTGTTTCAATTTCTCAAGGCTTCTCTACTTCCAGTAAGTGACTACAGATAACTGTTGAAAAATGTGCCTATCTTCCAATATGCACACATATAATACATAACTTTGTGTATGCGTAGGCGTGTATATATATGTATATGTATACTTATTTGAAACATTCTTTTATATTCTAGTGAATAAGTTCATTGAGAAGAATGTACACAAAAGGCCCATGCTAAGGCAGGTATGTATACTAGTAATTCTAACAATTTGGAAAATCATTTGTTTCTGGTACACCTTTGGAGATAACTGAAGGTATCCAGAAAGCAGCAATCTGTGTCAAAGGCCCTGGATTCTACTGTAAACTCTGCCACTAACAAGTGGTCTTAATCAAGTAAATCAAGTAAATGGACTCTCTGTGCTTCAGTTTTCCATCTGAAAATTGAGGTTTTTAGATTAAATCTTCCCTAAAGTTTAATTTTGGCTTAAAATTCTGATGTTATAATGTGACATCAGTGGTTTTAATAAAATAACTGCATATTTCCTTACAACTACAAAATAGTGCCACAGAATATTCTAGATTTATAAAGAAGGATTAAGGTAAATTGAACTCTAATACTATTGTTGAGCAATAATAATTAAAAATGTCTAATCTTTACTGTATGATTACAAACAAAGAGGAAATAACATAACAAGTAGTATAGTTTCCATTCTAGATTAGCTAAAAATGCAATCCATTTCAAGGTTATGCTTAATTTATGAAATTATAATTTAAAAAGATATGGCATCATATTCATACACTAGGCATCAAGCTACATGCTTTACACACTCATTTGACTTACAACCTTGTGGGATGGATACTATTAATATTTCAAATTTACAGAAAAATGGATAAAGGTAAGGATATGCAAATTATCTATAATCACTCAGCCAGTATATATTAGAGCTGGGATTTGAACCAAGGTAGATTGTCTATAGATCTCATGCTTTTAAACCATGCCTGTTTCCTGACACTTTACAGTATTTCATTGTCTATGATCTTTTATTATTTTCTCATATACGTTGTAAATGTTTATACCATGGTTCTATCTAAAATACCTGATGAAAGTGTATTTTGTTTTCAATGTGCCCCAAGATTTACAAATTTTTATAATACTCTTTGTCTTTTCATATGGTCAAAGAAATCCTGGAAGTTAGAGTTAGTATTATTGTTATTTTTTATATGAAATAATAGAGACTCAGAGAAGTCTGCCAGGCTTTCCATTGTACTACTTATATTATAAACATGCCATTTTCCATGGTTAGGATGAAAGAAACAAACATAAAATTTGTAAAATAATCATATAATTGCGTTTCTCAGGTATTAGTACATTTGACTTGTGGTGTGGTTTCCAATTATGTTGAAAGAAACAAGATTCTCTCCCTTGATTTTGGAAGATCAAAGCCTTCCTGCATTGGTTACTTTCAGAGATATTGAAACGTGTTCTGCAGGTCATGATAATAAAATGGTACTTATGTGGTTTTTTTTCATTAACTATTTATGTAAAATAGAAGACGCATAGACTAAGAAGGATATTGAATGATTTTCTAGTTGCCAATTCAAACAAGTATGTAGTGCACAGTAGCTATGTTATACCCAAGTAACAGGTCAGTTAAATGAGTGGAACTGCCAGTTGTTTGCACAGATTCAAGAGGCAAAAATCACAGATCTAAGCTGTCCTATTACTACAGGCCAGAGGTAATAAAAGCTTTCTGTAGTCAGTTGACTGGAATGTTCTGGAGTAAGTGGTTCAGTCCCATAGCTTCTCCATTTGCTTTCCTCTTGCAGTAGTGGCATCATTTATTGAGTAGTTTACTGAAAGCTGACAATATGCAAGTCGCTATGCTGGCAGTGAGAACTTTAAAGACATAAAAATACAATCCTTGCCCTAGAGGATCATTTAGTCACAAAAAAAAAAGCCAATCAGCCAAGATATGCAAAGTCAGAGGGTTCAGGAGAGATTGTTTCAAAATAATCACATTGATAAAATTATTAATGTGCTGAAATGTATTGATGAGGTATTTACAAACTTTAGAGAAAACTTGGGTCTGAATTGTTAAAAAATGTACAAAGAAATTTCAGTAAGTAAAAAATTAAGACAACTATAATCACTAGAGAAAAAGCAAATATGCAGGAAAAAAGAGGTAATCACTATGTACTACTGGGCACAGCTGTGAATAGCATTTACATGTGCTTAATAATGTAGGAAGTGAATACTTATCTATCCAATATTGCAAAGTAAATGTTAGCAAGATAGAGAGAAAGCATGTGTCTGTAGATCAAATCATATCTGCATCAAGAATTACAATTCTATTAAACGTGTATTGAACCTTACATAATGAGATTTTGAAAAGCATTCTTAACAATCACTCTTCTTGTAGACATGCCCTGTTGCTTACTTTGGTCACTTTCTATGTCGATGTACTGCTATTAACTAGAATGTAATGTTTTAATGTGAAAATATACAGAGTTAGTAAAACAGTGAGCTACCAGCAATCACATATTTTAATGTTTTGACTAAATAATGTGGGAAAATATGAAAACAATATTTTGATAAGACTATCCAACAGCAAATAACAATATATTGGTATTACTACTATTTTATAGATGCTTTTGAATTAAAAGAGGTAATTTCCCTTATTAAAAAAGTTTTCATGTGAACAATTGAATCTAGGTGCTGGGTATACAAGTATTCATCGTATTGTTCTTTCAACTCTTCTGTGTATTTGATGAGTTGAAATTTTTCACAATAAAACGAGGAAAAAGAACTGCAATCAAAAAAACAAAAAATAAAAACGTTTTCAAATTTCATTTTATTTTTAATTGGCAAATAATAATTGTAGATATGTATGGAGTACAATGTGATGTTTTGAGTCATGTGTACGCTGTGGAGTGATGAAATTAGTCTAATTAACCTATCTATCACCTCACATATTTATCATTTCTTAGGGGTAAGAATACTTAGAATCCACTCTTTCAGCAATTGTGAAATGTACATGATTATTATTAACTATATTAACTGTGCTGTGCAATAAATTACCAGAACTTATTCCTACTGTCTAACTGAAACTTTGTACCATTTGACAAACATTTTCCCTTTTCCTACCCATTTCCTGCCGCCTCCTCTGCTTCTGGTAACCACCATTCCACCTTCTACTTCTTTGAATTTGACTTTTTTAAGATTCCACAAATAAGTGAGATTATGCTGTATTTGTCTTTCTGTGCCTGGCTTATTTCACTTAGCATAATGTCCTCTAGATTTATCCATGTTGTTACAAATGACAGAATTTCAATTTTTTTTTTTTTTTAGATGGAGTTTTTCTCTTGTTGCCCAGGCTGGAGTGCAATGGCGCGATCTCAGCTCATGGCAACCTCTGCCTCCCAGGTTCAAGCAATTCTTCTGCCTCAGCCTCCTGCAGAATTTCATTTTTTTAAAGCCAAATAGTATTCTAGCATTTACCTATACCGCATTTTTAAAATCCATTCATTCATTGATGGGTACTTAGGTTGTTTCTATATCTTGCTATTGTTAATAGTGTTGCAATAAATTTAGGAATACAGGTATCTCTTTAACATACTGATTTTAAGTACTTTGGATATATACCCAATGATTGCTGGATCATATGGTAATGCTATTGATATTTTTAGTGTTTTGAGAAACCTCCATACTGTTTTCAAAAATGGCTGAACTAATTTACATTCCCACCAACAGTATCCAAGGTTTCCTTTTCTCCACATCCTCACCAATACTTTTCATCTTTCATCTTTTTGATAGTAGCCATTCTAACACGTGTGAGGTGATATCTCATTGTGATTTAATTTGCATTTATCTGATGGTTAGTGATAGCATTTTTTCATAATCTGTCAGCTACTTGCATGTCTTTAGAAATGTCTAGTCAAAGAAAAAAGTTTAGACTTGTGCAGAAATAATGATGATACTAAGAATTATGAGATACATACAACATAAGAGATTCCCACATGGAGTCTTCAAAAATCAGAAGAGAGATAAAACCTTCACAGGTTAGATGATCAGGGAAGAGTAGATGGGGTAGGTAGAATTTGCATGGCTTTGCACCTCTACAGTGCCTATAAAAAGCTTTCTATTACCTGACATACATTTGTGATGCTGTCTGCACTTAGTAATGTTTACTCTCTTTCTGTTTTAAATACATTTTGTTTTCGATGTTTTACTTTCCACTATAATGTTTGTAATATGGATTCTTTTTATTTCACTATTTGGGATTTATTGTCCTTACTAAATCTACAATTTATATACTCTTTATCAATTCTAAAAAACTTAGTCATTGTCATTTTGAAAATAATCTCTCTGTAGCTGCCATGGAGAATTCTAAACAAATGTATTTGAAAGTATTTTATTCTTATCTTTCATGCTTTTAATTTTATAATTTCACGTTACGTCTCTTGGTTTCGTTACAGGAATCTTCTTTCAGTTCACTAATTGTATCAGTTTATCACTGCTGCATAACAAACCATTCTGAAACTCAGCAGCTTAAAACAATGAGTATGTATTACTATTGCTCATGAACCAAGTCAGCAGGCTGATCCTTGTGATCTCAGTTAGATTCACTTAGGTGTCTGAAGGAAGCTGTGGGTTGGCTTTGCAGATTTTGGCTGGTTTTAGCCAAAATGTCTGGGGTCTCAACTAAGATGACTCAGCTCTTCTCTGGGTACTCTCTCCTCAGGCTAGCCTAGGCATATTCTCATGGTGGTTATGGGGCTGTGATAGAGCAGGACCATTGAGGCCAAGACTCAAGCTCCTATCAGGTTTCATTATTATTTTTGCGAACCCTACATATGTTGCCTTTGCAAACATCACTTCATTAAAAAGTATAAAAATTATGTTTTACAACGGTATTGGTATAAAGATTAATATGATCCAAGCTACACTTATTACTGTAACCTCATCTTTTTTCTCCTACTTAATTAATTATTATTATTATTTTTGGAGACAGGGTCTCACTCTGTTGCCCAGGCTGGAGTGCAGTGGCATGATCTTGGCTCACTGCAGCCTTGACCTTCTGGGTTCAAGCCATCCTTCCACCTCAGCCTCCTGAGTAGCTGGGTCTACAGGTAAGTGCCACTGGGCCTGGCTAATTTTTACACCTTTTCTTTTGTGGAGATAAGGTCCCAGTCTCACTATGTTGCCTAGGCTGGTTTCAAACTTGTAGGTTAAAATGATCATCCCACCTCGGTCTCCCAAAGTGCCGGAATGATAGACATGAGCCACCACACTTAGCATTTTTTCTACTTTAAAATAAATTAATATTAAAACACTTTTATGGGCCTCTGAAAGTACTATGGGCCTCTGAAAGTACTATAGTCCCCAGAAATTTTAGGAATTGTGACATTCATGCCTAATGAATGTCAGCCCTGCATGCTATCACTTCTGCCACATTCTCTTGGTCAAAGCCAATCAAAAGGCAAGCCCAGACTTTAAGACTAGGAAAATAGACTCCACTAATTTAATGAGCTCTGCAAAGTCACACTGCAGAGGGTTTAAATATAGGGAGGGATGAAGAGTTGAGTTCATTTTTTAATCAATCTACCACATCAATTCTCTCTTCCTGTATATTTAATCTATTTAGTTCATCTGCTATTTTTGTTTCTTGCTTTTTTTTGATTTAAGTTTTTGTTTTCTTTCGTTTCCAAACACATTTAAAATATGCTTATTTTGTATTTTGATTCTAATAAATGTAATACCAAAAAACTTACAAGGCAAATTGTTCGTGTGTGTGTGTGTGTGTGTGCACGTGCGTGCTAGCTCTTGCTCTTGGGAGTTTATTTTTTTATAATTTGGTAACTTTGATTTGATGGTGGGTCCATTTCCCTCTGCTTTTGTCCAATGCCCAGGATATTAAACACAGAACTATATAAAGTTTATTTCTCAGTTTACAGGTTCTTGGTCATGCATTGACCAAGTATGTAATATGAATTCAACTGCCAGTCTACCTGGATGCAGCTAATCTTCAGGGAAGATGTTTTTCCCTTACCTGGAACTGAGGCACAGAGAGTTAAGTGAACCCACAAATAGCTAATGATGGGGTAGGGTTCCCTAGGCAGACATGATTGAGAAAGGCATAAAAGATCCAACAGAGATTTTCTGGATAATACTATGTCTTACACCTGGTGTCAAATAATAAAAGAAAGCCTTCCAGAGCAAAAACAATAACAACAACAGCAATAACAACCACAGTAACAAACCAAGACTAAACTATTAACTTGTCAGGGAAGGAAACACATGCTAATGAGGAAATTCAATTAATAGAGTTATTTGCTGAAGGGGAAAAGTCAGAGGTTTTTATATACTACAGAGAAGGAGTTCATAATTATACTAAGCATGGAAAACTAGCACTCTGGAGAGGACAGAGTGAGTCCATAGGTCTGTGTACACTTGGCTAAAATAGTTTCATTGTTCATTTTTCATAATAGTGTCTTCAATTAGGTTCAGCAAAGATCTGGCATCCAGGTCACTCAAAGTTCAGGAAAATATCAAGCTATTTAGAGCCAGCTGTGATAAAATACAAAAGTCAGTTTTGATATCTCCTAGGCAAGTGCTGCTGGAAGTGGGAAACTTATTCATACTGGCCTGAGGAAGATATTGTATGAAAAATAATATAAGCCATTCCCTTGGACTCTGCCTTGCTACTCAAAATATGGACTATGGATCAGAGTGTAGGTATGACTTTGGCAGTTGCCAACAGTATAGATTGTTAAGACTTCACCCCAGCTCCACTCTGAGTCAGAATCTGTATTTTATTAAAGTCCTCAGTTTTTTCATACACATACTAAAGGGGGGAAGAAAAAACTTTAAAATAGGATTTTAGAAAAGTGGTTTTCCAACTTGGTGTATAACAGAATCAACAAGAGAATTGGAGCCACAGATTCACTGGGTTCAGATGGGACCCAGACCTTTATATTTTTACCAAGCTTCCCAGGAGATTCTGATACCTACCAAAGCTGGAGAACCATGATTTTAGAACATGCTTCTCTTACTCAGGATCCATAAGTGCAAAATCAGTAAGAAGCATATTCTCTGAGAGTAAAGCTCTGGTTTTATCCAAGAATCAAACCAAATGCACAATTTCACTTGGAATTTATGCATTATAATTACAGAGTCACCAGGATTTTTAACACCTAGAATTTCCATCACCTAAAAACACATCCAGCATAAGTAAGATTTTTTTCCCATAAGAACACTGTAAGAAAAAAAAATACTGCATCTGTGAGAATATTCCAGTGAAGATAATCCTCTATTAAGAAACAAATAAATTCTCAATTCTTTGGAAATGGTGGAAATAGTTAGCTATTATAACTGTTTATGAGAGCAGAGAAATGACTGAATCTTAGCTTATAAGAAATTTCTCCATGTACTTATCAAGCCATTAATTTTCTTAATAAATTAGAAATTTCCTTTTACAATTAATAAAAACTGGCTTTAGTTACCAAGGTTTCTTTTAAGAAAGGTAAATTTTGGTGCTTCATATTTGAAATCAATTTTAACAAAAAAAATGACAAGTTTTTTTCACACCACTTCTCTCTAAGGCACCCTGATATTGGCATCAGAAAGAATGAGGTCATGTGCTTTTAATAAACCCAAAAGCTATCAAATGTAGAAAATTATTTGGTTATTTCCTTTACTGGATACAGAACCTTATATGTATTAGTCATTTAATTATGAGTTCAGAAATGAATTTGTGATGCTAGGAGAACAATATTCATTAATAATTAGGGAAATGAGCAATGCAGAAAGTTTTCTAATAGGTCCAACCCTTCTATTTCCTGCACGGTAAACATTTGTGAAGGAAATATGCTGTAATAAGATAAGAGGTTCAGTAGAAGCACATCTGTAATTTCTCCCTGAATAATTCAGACTCAACATGACATTGGCAACTGTTTAAAGAAATATATTTAATCCTAGATGGTTGTTATAATATAGTGCTTATACCAGAAAATCCTCAGCTTGCTTTTCTAAAGCATTACATAATGTGATCCTTTATAACCAAGACCATCATTTTACATCTGAGGAAAAATATGAAGGCAAAACCAAGAAACTTAACTATTTGCAGATATGAAAGAAAAACATATTCTTTTGACTTTTCTTTTTGTTTGGTTTTGTTTTAGAGACAAAGTCTTGCTCTGTCGCCAGGCTGGAGTGCAATGGCGCGAACTCAGCTCACTGCAACCTCCGCCTCCCCAGTTCAAGCGATTCTCCTGCCTCAGCCTCCTGAGTAGCTGGGACTACAGGCATACACCACCATGCTCGGCTAATTTTTTGTATTTTAGTAGAGACGGGGCTTCACCATGTTGGCCAAGATGGTCTCGATCTCCTGACCTCATGATCCACCCGCCTAGGCCTCCCAAAGTGCTGGGATTACAGGCTTGAGCCACCACGCCCAGCCTTCCTTTGACTTTTAATGCAAATATATTTCCAATAAAGTTTCTAGCATTTGATTTATATTTGAACAATACATTTGTCAAAAGAACTGGGTTATTAGGAAGATGAATAAAAATCAGTAAACGTGTATACTTTTGGATTTGGCATTCCAGATCAAAGCCTTTTAGCCTAAGGAAATAATAACATGTATAAAGACGTATGTATAAGAATATTTATTGCAATGCTAAGAAACAGTAAAAAATTAATCAGTAACTTTGGCTTCCAACTTCAGTTAAGGAAAGGTCAATCATGTTAACTGATAAGAAAATGTAGAAGGAAATTGACCCCATTGTCTATATAGGTTCACATACAAAATATTTTCATAAAGTTTTAATTAGTCATTAATGATTTAGTGGCAGAAAATTTATTCTGGATAACTTAAAAATAATTCTTTTATCAGAATAAGAGTGATATGTCCCAGAAATAGCATGAAAAGATGGATACTACTTTTGAGCTGCAAGTGCCTAAGTGTTTCATGAGATTTCAGTTCTTTTGGGCTATGGAAATAGTGTCCTCAAGAAAACCTATCTAAACCTCAGCGGGCAAGAGGCCCTATTAGACACCTAGCTTATGTGAATATTAATAAAATAATGGAAACAAATATTCAAAGTAGGGTATTAAACTGTGGTATAACTCTTCAGCGGAATAGTATTAGCTATTTAAAATTCTTTTAGAAGACTTTCAAAACATGGGAAGAGTTTCATCATGAAATGTTGGGTTTAAAAGAAAGGATGTTAAAAATAATATGTTCAGCATAATCTAAAACTTATAACAATATATCTATATATAGACAACAAGCGGTAAACCTATATGCACTAAAATGCTTATAGTAATTATCTCTTGGTGGCAGGATTAGAGATTTTTTTGCTTCTTTAAGGGGAAGTAGAGTAGCACATTTATTGTCTACTGTTGCTATAACACAGTACCACAAATTTAATAGTTTAGAACAACACAAATTTATCTCACAGTTTCATAGTCAGAACTCTAGGAGGCCCAGCTCGTTTCTCTGCTCTGGGTTCCATAATGCCAAAATCAAGGTGCTAGTCAGCTAGGGCTCTTACGTGAAGGCTCTGAAGAAGAATCTACTTTGTGCTCATTTAGGTTGTTGAAAGGATTCAGCTTCTTGTGGCTGCAGGACCGAGGTCCCCGTTTCCTTGCTGGCTGTCAGCCAGGGTTGTTCTCAACTTCTAAGGACTGCCACACTTTCCGGCTCATGGCTACTTTCATCTTCACATCCAGCAACAGTGGGTGAGGTCTCATGATTTACATCTTTCCTGACTTTTTATTCCATGGCATCTCTCTGACTGAATCCAGCTGGAGAAACTTCTCTGCTTTTTAGGCCTTGAGGAAATTAGATTGGATCCACTTGGATAATCCATGAACCTGTTAAATGCCACTGATTAGCAACCTTAATTCCATCTGGAAAGTCCCTTCCTCCATTAACATAACATACTCACAGGATCCATGAACTAGGGTAGAGACACATTTGGAGAGTGATTTTCTGGCCTACCACAATAGTGTAATGGTAATGGTACGGGCTTAGAGACATGTAATAAATAGACCTTGTTTTTATTTCAAAAGCTGCCATTCAATATATGTAGAACTTGTTATGTCATCCATGTCTCAGTTTTCTTGTGTACAAAATGAGGATAGTAAATATATTGATTTCACTGGATGTTTTTGAAAATTAAATCAGACACTATAATAAAAGCATATGCTGCAATTCTCAGTAAAGATTAGCCATGATATTGACATTTTTACTCTTGATACATTTCCATCTTTTCTACAATGAACTTATTTTAGAAATCATGAGAAAATCAATACAAATTTATTTTAAAGGCACGACTATTTAATTTCATTCATATGGTTATGTCTGTTGGAGAACCTATATTTTCCCATCCTTAAAATAACTTTTTCCTGTATTGCTTACTACCTGGAATTGATCTTCCATTTCAGATATATACATTGAAATATATATATACATTTATTTCCTCTGTCACCCAACTAGAGCAAGTGCTGGTAAAATATCAGTCTTGTTCCCTGCTGTATCTTTAGTGTTTAGAAAAATTCCTGATACTTAGTTGGTACTTTATAAATATATGTTAAATAAATTAACTTTTAATACATACACACAGCTCCCTCTCCCTCTCCCTCTCCCTCTCCCTCTCCGTCTCCCTCTCCCTCTCCCTCTCTCTCTCCCCACGGTCTCCCTCTCCCTCTCTTTCCATGGTCTCCCTCTGATGCCGAGCCGAAGCTGGACGGTACTGCTGCCATCTCAGCT
The DNA here is from genome assembly GCF_028858775.2 of Pan troglodytes. Classification (NCBI taxonomy): domain Eukaryota; kingdom Metazoa; phylum Chordata; class Mammalia; order Primates; family Hominidae; genus Pan; species Pan troglodytes. The sequence continues at coordinate 72,611,349 of NC_072402.2, forward strand.
CACTGCAACCTCCCTGCCGGATTCTCCTGCCTCAGCCTGCCGAGTGCCTGCGATTGCAGGCGCGCGCCGCCACGCCTGACTAGTTTTCGTATTTTTTTGGTGGAGACGGGGTTTCGATGTGTCAGCCGGGCTGGTCTCCAGCTCCTAACCGTGAGTGATCTGCCAGCCTCGGCCTCCCGAGGTGCCGGGATTGCAGACGGAGTCTCGTTAACTCAGTGCTCAATGGCGCCCAGGCTGGAGTGCAGTGGCGTGATCTCGGCTCGCTACAACCACCTCCCAGCCGCCTGCCTTGGCCTCCCTAAGTGCCGAGATTGCAGCCTCTGCCTGGCAGCCACCCCGTCTGGGAAGTGAGGAGCGTCTCCGCCTGACCGCCCATCGTCTGGGATGTGAGGAGCCCCCCTGCCTGGCTGCCCAGTCTGGAAAGTGAGGAGCGTCTCTGCCCGGCCGCCATCCCATCTAGGAAGTGAGGAGCGCCTCTTCCCGGCCGCCATCACATCTGGGAAGTGAGGAGCGTCTCTGCCCGGCCGCCCATCGTCTGAGATGTGGGGAGCACCTCTGCCCTGCCGCCCCGTCCGGGATGTGAGGAGCGTCTCTGCCCAGCCGCCCGCCCCGTCTGAGAAGTGAGGAGACCCTCTGCCTGGCAACTGCCCCGTCTGAGAAGTGAGGAGCCCCTCCGCCCGGCAGCCACTCCGTCTGAGAAGTGAGGAGGGTCCTCCCTCCTCATCCGGGAGGGAGGTGGGGGGGTCAGCCGCCGCCCGGCCAGCCGCCCCGTGCGGGAGGTGAGGGGCGCCTCTGCCCGGCCGCCCCTACCGGGAAGTGAGGAGCCCCTCTGCCCGGCCAGCCGCCCCGTCCGGGAGGGAGGTGGGGGGGTCAGCCCCCCGCCTGGCCAGCCGCCCCGTCCGGGAGGTGAGGGGTGCCTCTGCCCGGCCGCCCCTACCGGGAAGTGAGGAGCCCCTCTGCCCGGCCAGCCGCCCCGTCCGGGAGGGAGGTGGGGGGGTCAGCCCCCCACCCGGCCAGCCGCCCCGTCCGGGAGGGAGGTGGGGGGGTCAGCCCCCCACCCGGCCAGCCGCCCCGTCCGGGAGGGAGGTGGGGGGGGTCAGCCCCCCGCCCGGCCAGCCGCCCCATCCGGGAGGGAGGTGGGGGGGTTAGCCCCCCGCCCGGCCAGCCGCCCCGTCCGGGAGGGAGGTGGGGGGGTCAGCCCCCCGCCCGGCCAGCCGCCCCGTCCGGGAGGGAGGTGGGGGGTCAGCCCCCCGCCTGGCCAGCCACCCCATCCGGGAGGGAGGTGGGGGGTTCAGCCCCCCGCCCGGCCAGCCGCCCTGTTCGGGAGGTGAGGGGCGCCTCTGCCCGGCCGCCCCTACTGGGAAGTGAGAAGCCCCTCTGCCCGGCCAGCTGCCCCGTCCGGGAGGGAGGTGGGGGGGGTCAGCCCCCTGCCCGGCCAGCCGCCCAGTCGGGGAAGTGAGGGGCGCCTCTGCCCGGCCGCCCCTACTGGGAAGTGAGGAGCCCCTCTACCCGGCCAGCCGCCCTGTCCGGGAGGGAGGTGGGGGGTCAGACCCCGCCTGGCCAGCCACCCCATCCGGGGGGGAGGGTCAGCCCCCCACCCGGCCAGCCGCCCTGTCCGTCCGGGAGGTGAGGGGCGCTTCTGCCCGGCCGCTCCTACTGGGAAGTGAGGAGCTCCTCTGCCCGGCCACCACCCCATCTGGGAGGTGTACCCAACGGCTCATTGAGAACGGGCCATGAAGACAATGGCGGTTTTGTGGAATAGAAAGGGGGGAAAGGTGGGGAAAGGATTGAGAAATCGGATGGTTGCCGTGTCTGTGTGGAGGGAGGTAGACATGGGAGACTTTTCATTTTGTTCTGTACTAAGAAAGATTCTTCTGCCTTGGGATCCTGTTGATCTGTGACCTTACCCCCAACCCTGTGCTGTCTGAAACATGTGCTGTATCCACTCAGGGTTGAATGGATTAAGGGCGGTGCAAGATGTGCTTTGTTAAACAGATGCTTGAAGGCAGCATGTTCGCTAAGAGTCATCACCACTCCCTAATCTCAAGTACCCAGGGACACAAACACTGCGGAAGGCCACAGGGTCCTCTGCCTAGGAAAACCAGAGAACTTTGTTCACTTGTTTATCTGCTGACCTTCCCTCCACTATTGTCCTGTGACCCTGCCAAATCCCCCTCTGTGAGAAACACCCAAGAATGATCAATAAAAAAAAAAAAAAATACATACACACAAACAAGAGCCTAATTTTACAAAATTTTGGATTACTTAGCAATTTTTCTTTAATATAAGTTTCCCAAAAGAACAAAGTCTTTGTATTTTTATGCTGAAGTTTTTGAAAGTTTAAATTTTCCCTCATCTAAAATGTTCTTCCCAGTTAGCATATTTAAAATGTATTTGTTCTTATAAAACCTTCCAGTTGCAGGCAAGAGAGGTAAATCTACTCAATAATAAAAAATCACATTGTTTTCTTTCTTTTCTTTTTTTTTTTTGACAAGGTCTCACTTTGGAGTGATGTGGTGGCATCTCAGCTCACTGCAACCTCCACCTCCCAGGTTCAAGCGATTCTCCCACCTGAGCCTGCAGAGTAGCCGGGATTATAGGCGTGAGTCACTGTGCCCAGCTAATTTCTTTGTATTTTTAGTAGAGACAGGATTTCACCATGTTGGCCAGGCTGGCCTCAAACTCCTTGCTTCAAGTGATCTTCCCGCTCAGCCTCCCAAAATGCTGGGATTACAGGCATGAGCCACCATATCCGGCTATATTGTTTTCTTTTAACTAACAAATCCTCGCATTAAAGACAGATTTCTAATTTAAATTATGAAAAACTATAATATAATATCCAAGCCAGTGAGATTTATTTGCTTCTCTTGACAAGTAACTTTTGCTCTCAATATGTGTGACGGAACCTGAGATTTGTTTTCAATGTGTAATGCAAATCTGTCCAAAACCTCTTCATGAGCTCACCTTCTGCCTTCCTAAATGTTCCAACTGCCTTCTTACGCTTGAAATTCCACGGCTGTGTTTCTTTTAGTAAGAGTATTTCCATTTTAAAGGGGATAACTTAGTGTGAGTAAAGTTTAGAAAGACAAGGTAAGGGAAAAAAGAAGCATAAATGGTGAAGAAGGATACTACATGAAGAAAGAGAAAAGACTACCATTAAGCAGGGGAGAGAGATGAGAATAGTATTGGAAGGTTGTGGGGGCTGAAAGACTAAATTCACCCTCATGACTCTGGAGCAGCTCTTTTCCTAAGATACCTATGAGTTAAAACTCAGAAATCTTAGTATATACACAATCCCACTTTGGCAAATGAGCTCAAAGCCTAATAGGACCATGAAACAAGACTTCATTATTTGGTGGGATGAAGGGGTCATGGGAGAATTCAAATGTCCTCCAGAAAGACTAGATATACTTGGTCTCTTGGGTTGGTTAACAGTAGGGAGCAACTCTGAAAGAGATGAAGATTCTATTCCATGTGGTAGATGATTGTGGGAAATGTGTGACTAATGCACACTTCCTGAGCCAAATCACATTTGGGCAGCTAACAACTTGGCTAATGTGCCTGCTCTGTGTGGATCTGATAGCATGAGATGAGGATACTATATTACGGGCTTTGACTCAATCTTTACCAGGCCATTAAGTTAAAGGAATCATGAAAATGAAATAGTCAATGAATATGTTATGGTTCAATGCAACAAAGATGAAAACCCATAATTACGATACAAAAGGGGAAACTATGAGTTTTGTGAAAAACAATCAATATAACGGAAGAAGAAACTCTTTTTTTAAAAAAAATAACATAAGGATGAACCATAACATTTCCACTAGACCAGTGTTATTCAAACTTCATATAATCCATTAGTAAATTGTGAAATAAGTTTTGGGGATCCCATCTGAATTTTTTAAAGTGAAGTGGAATAAAATGGAAAAACAGACTGTACTACATATAGGCAGGGTAATTGTTGATGGTTTAAATGATACGTATGAACATGACTATTATTAAAAAAATCAATTCTAGGTAGATGAAGGCTCTAAATGTCAAAGGCATAGAGGTTTTATAGGATAACATAAGATAATACATTTATAGATTTGGTTATTGAAGGATAATATACTATATAGAGAGAGATAGATAGATAGATATAATGTGATCTCAAAGTTATATTTTACTGCAGCCGATAATAACAAATGTTTCCAATTGCTCCAGAATACCAGGGGTTCATAACCTGAGGCCACAGAATATAGAGATCACAAACTTGAATAGGAAAAAATGGTATCTTTAGTTTCACTAATATTGAACTAAAATTTAGCATTACCTTCAGTTATGATTGCAGGACACTTACCACAGTAATATTAGCAATACTAATACTGTGACATTGTCACCAATAAATATGGTATTTTATATCATATTATGATTATTTCAATTATGTAAAAATATTGAGTTCACTAGTACCCCAAAATTATAGTATTCTATTTTCCCAGACCTTGTTAATTCATGTGACTATTAAGAAACTCATGTATTGTGATATTACAATTTTTAGCACTTTGACAACTATTCTAATACATAGGATTCCTTTGTTGTATTGTTTATTTAATCATTACAAATATAAAATAGTATTTTAAAAAGATAAAAAGATAATTCATAGACTTCAACAGGGTGCCCAGAGGGCCCAGGGCACCAAAAAAGAGGAGAAGAGAAAAGGAAAAAAACCTTGAAGAGAGCAATGAAATGCTGAAGGCAAAAGCTGTAACTTACTCTTGTTTGTGTCTCCAGAATTTAGTCTAGTACCCAGAACATATTTGTTCTCAAAAATCATTGTTGGATTACACCCTAGTATGAAAGCATCAAGAATAAATTAGTAAACTGTGACTTGGTGGAAGGATTCACCAAGTAGATAATGTTTGAACGGGCTCTTGTAAAATGAGTAGTAAGAGAACATAGTGAATAGCATATACACACTGATCAGTAAAGAACATGACTATTGTAAAAAAATTAATTCTAGGTGGATGAAGGGTCTAAATGTCAAAGACACAGAGGTTTTATAGGATAACATAAGATAATGCTTTTATGGATTTTGTTACTGACGAATTTCTGAAACATGACACAAAAAACATGTTGGGGAATTTTGATTATATTAAATATAATAACTTATCTCCATCAAAAGTACCATAAAAACTCTATGAAAAGGATATAACAATTGTAAATATATATGTACCCACCATCAGAGGACCTAAATATCTAAAGCAAATATTAACAGATCTGGGAAGGAAGAAATACACAGCAACACAATAATAGTAGAGGACTTTGACACAGCACTTTCAATAACAGATAGACCATCCAGACAGAAAATCAATATGGCAACACTGGAGTTGAATTACACTTTAGACCGAATGGAACTATACAGACTCTTCCACCCAACAGTAGCAGAATAAACATTCTTCCTAAGTACACAGGAAACATTCTCCAAGCTATATCATATGTTAGGCTGCAAAACAAGTCTTAACAAATTTAAGAAGATTGAAATCATATCAATATTTTCTGACCACAAAATTATGAATAACAAGAGGAAAACTAAAAAAAAGAGACAAATATGGGAAAATTAAACAACACACTTCAGAAGAACTACTAGGTCAAAGAAGAAATCAAAAGGGAAAGTTAAAAAATATCTTGAATTTCATTTTATCTCCTTGTATAAGTTAGTTTTTGCTGCCTTAACACATTGCTCCAAAAGTTAATGGTTTTAAGATATTTAGCTCACAACTTTGAGTGTCAGCAATTTGGGCTGGCTTTTGTTGGCTGTTCTTTGTTTGTAATCATTTATGGTTCTGCCCTTAAATGACAGTTGATAGGCCAATAATGTACCAGTTGTCTTCCTCTCAACTGCAATGATAGCTAGGGTTATGAGAGTAACTCTCTAAGTGTCTTTTAGCATCCATCTGGCCACTCTAGTCTTGTCCACATAGTAGTAGTTTTAGGGTTTCCAAGATCAGCAAGAGAGGGTGAACGCCAATATATAGGCATTTTTGAGTCCCCTGTTTGTGACAGGCTGGCTAATGCCCCACTGGACAAGGGAGGCCACTTAGCCAACTCAAGCTCAAGGAGTGAGAAACAGATTTGACCTTTTCATAGGAGGCTCTGCAATGACACCTAACACAAGGGGATGTAAGGAGGGATTTGGAGTCATCTTTATAATCTCACACTGATGAAATCAAACTGAAGAAATCAAGAAGTATTTTCTGTCTACCATTTATGAGTAGATCTATTTTAATCTTGTGTTATAGTCTAGTAATTGGCCTCTAATAAGTTTTCCTCTAGTAATTAATAAGATGCTTTGTAAGGAGAGACTACTGTATATCTTGGGAGTCATATCATTCACCATTAGTTGAGTACTAAGGAATTTTCCTGTGTTCTTGCTTCAGTGTTTGGGAAATGAGTTCTAGAATAAAATTGTTTCATTTTGACTAAACATTTTTTTTTCTTCGAGCTCTGCTTGTTGAAAACCTTAAGCTATTAATTTATTCAAAAATATTTGTTAAGTACTACCATGTACTGGATTTTGTGCTATCTGGTAAATAAAATCAGCACTTTACAAAATCTAACACATATTCTTTAAGAAAAGAGAAAATGGGCCGGGCACAGTGGCTCACGCCTATAATCCCAGCACTTCGGGAGGCCAAGGCGGGTGGATCACTTAAGGTCAAGAGTTCAAGACCAGCTTAGCCAACATGGCGAAACCCCATCTCTACCAAAAATACAAAAATTAGCCAGGCATGGTGGCAGGCATCTGTAATCTCAGCTACTTGGGAGGCTGAGGCAGGAGAAGTGGTTGAACCTGGGAGGCAGAGGTTGCAGTGAGCCAAGAGAAAATGGATTTAACTTTGAGAAGTGGTAGATGTCAAGGTTCTCTAAGGAGAAAAGCAATAAAATTGCTCTGTGACCTAAAAAAAGAAGCCATATATACGGAAGAACAGTAGGATATTTAACAAATTGGTGCTTTAATTAATAAAACCAATGTATATTTACATTTTATCAGGTATGAGTGTATTTGATTCTATTCCTCTTTTACCAATTTATGAAACCTAATTGAGTTGTTCCAGTGTTAGAGAGTAAAGACTGAGTGACCTACAACTAGAATTTATTTGCATACAAAAACTTTTTTATGGTCAAAAGGATCAGAAAGAGAAATGGGACATTTTAAGAAAATCTGTCTCCAAAGCACCATTTCTAAAGTGAAATTATACAGCTCAATTTATTTTATGAGAGTCACTGTAGCTCAAATAGTAAACTTGTTTTTGATTTCACAGAAATTAAAGAATTTAACTTTTCTTTAGTGTAACTTTGAATGATTCCATTCACAGACCAAATGTTTTCTTAGATTATGTGAAAGTCTTATTCTCTCTGACATACAAACATGTACATAATTTTCCATTAATCCTAATATTTTCCTTTTATCTACTTTTTATTTCAATAGAACATTACAGCAAATCAATTTGACTAGCTGCAGAAATTCAGTTGTTTAGATAATAACAATGGAAGATGTATTCAGTCTCAGTTGTATTTTTCAGTTGCCCTGTCTTTTCTTAAATTACTCTGAGTTTTGTTCTCAAATAATGCTGGGATAAAATTCAGCAGAATTCAGTCTTTGTGCATTGAATGATGCATGAAGTAAGTGTCACATGCCACTTGTTGTACTATGTTATGGAGCTATACAGTTGAAAAGGTTAATCCTTCACAGCTACCGAATATGAAGAGAGAAGGGAATACCTAGAATTAGGAAGTCAAATCCATGGCTACATGTACACGTGCGTATCATCAAGTTTGGCACTCAAAGGTGGCACCCAAACTTGGCTTGGCATCAGAATATATTCAAACCTGGAAAACTTTAAAGAATACTTTGAATCTTGAATCCCATACTCAGTGGTTATCATTTAATAATTTAGTAGAAGGGCTGAAGAATTATTTTCTCAAAGCTCTCAAGGTGACTCTGAGGCAGCTGGCCTAGTGCTGGTTCCAGGAGAGGCAACGTGGGACCATTCATCTTGTTGAAATGTGTTAGAATAAATATGACAGAAATAGCCTTGATATGTATATTATTGTTGTAAATGTCCTGTTTTTCTTAAAAAACCATGCAATGTCTGTACTTTGGTTTCTAAAATTAAAATTTCTTCTATGCAATCTCTGTGGATGTTGCTCATTTATAAGCCAATAACATGAAATAGTTGCACCTTTCTTGAGAAAATATATAGATTGCTAATTGTTGGACTTTATGACTTCAGAACTTATAGGAATCCACCTCCCCCAGTAATTATTTGTGACAAAGGCTGAAGCAGAAATTCCAGGAAAAAAAAACGTAGAGGATTTAATTATAAAAGTCATGTTCTAGTAATTCAAAGAATGGCTTATAAAAATTGAAAAAGCTGGGATCAGGTCTTGAAATCTATGAGAAGAACAGCTGGTTGAGAATAACCAAGGAATAAATGGAATTAATTACATTTTCCCTTCGGTAACCACTTATGTGCCAGCTGTAGCATGTCACTTATTTGGAGTGGACAAAGGTAAAAGGCCAAGGACAGTAGGAAAGTATCCTAGTCACCAATATTCATTCAGATGGAGTCCTACTTTGAGAAATTGTGATATAATCATGATAACAAGAACTATCTATATATTTACTTGATACTCACAGTTTATAAATCTTTTACAAGTATGTTAACTCAGCTTATACTCACAAAAGATCTACAAGGTAGAAACAAATAGCTCCCTTTTGTAAGTTTGAGATGGAGGCTCATAGATGTTAAGCAATCTTTCTGAGCTTACACAACTAATATGAGTTGGGATTCGAATTTAAAAAATGACTCCTTAATTACAGTACCTTTTTCTTAATTTTATTTCCTATAATCCATCTGTCATATAATACTTAAAATTTCACTTTAAGAAACAGCTTCTGTCTAGATTGACCAATACATTATTTTGACCCTTGGGCAAGGCTGCAAAATTGATCTTAAAAATGTCTGTTTCTTTGGTATGCCATTTCATGTGAACTCTTTTTTAGTTCCTCTTCAATGCTTTTCACAGCTTCCTACCTTTCATACTTCATAGTCTGAAAACCTGGTTGATCCCCACCCTCAATGTCTGGTCTCTGGCCCAAGAGCCTAAGCTCTCCTGCACAAATGCAGGAGAAACTTTCATCTTATACGTCAAACACATTTTCCCCCAAAATTTATAACAAAAAAATCCTAAAATGCCATGCCAGGAATTATTTTTTTCTTATGGCTCCATTTTATGCGAATGTTTTTGAGTAACATCCTCAAGAACATTAAGTCGAGGAAGAAAAACTGCTGATCCATTTACACTGGTTCAGCCAGATCAGTAAAAGTTAGAACTGATGGTTTGTTCACATTGCTCATTTTGATGTTCATAATGGCTGAGATGATGACAGTTCAGACTCATAGGATCAGGAAAACCCTACAAACTAGATCGCTGACATCCAAATCAGGAATCAGGAAACATAGGGACTTATCGCTAAATTTTAGTGTTGAAATATATCTGAGGGATAATTTTGGTAAATTTCTGGATCATATGGATAGGAAATTAAATTTCAAGGTCACAAACCCACACATTAAGCTCAGGCCATTGATTCTGAGCAAAGGTATTCTTCAGTGTCCTAAACATTCATGTTTTTCCCAAGTATCATGACTGACACAGACTCCTTACACATTTTTATACTGCTATGATCAAGTTATTTTCAAGCCAAAGCTATGAGTGGGCTTAAATCACAGAAGCACATCAGAATTCTAGAGTGAGGGAACCACAACTGGGCTGAGAACAAAGAACTGGAATACAGTTAAGAGAATGATTTGTCCATTTAAGCTTGGTGTCAAGGTGAAACATTTAATTCAGAAGCTGGCTGGTAATTAAAGATCTAAGCACATTCAGAACAACACAGAGGTGAGTTTTTAAATTTTGGACCTTCATTCAAAGCAAAGGCACTTTAGGCAGTACAGTGCAGTTGTTAAGAGTTTTGATTTTGGAGCTTGACAGCCTCAGTTTGAAACCAGCATTGTCACTTAATAGCTACATGGAAAAATTGCTTTTTTTGTGTCTCCTTTTTTTTTCCTAATTCCAAATAGGAGATAATAAAAGTACTGAATTCAAACACTTCTTATGAGAATTGAATGATTAAAGGGTTTGTAACAGTGCCTGGAGGATAGTAAACACTAAGAGATTTCTAACAAATACTATGCCAGCTAATGTGTACCAAGATATTCATTGTAGCACATTTGTAGAATTAAAGAATGAGAAATAATATAAAATACTTTATACTTTATGGAGGATTGGTTAAATAGATCACATTATACCCACACCAAAAAACATTACATTGCTGTTAAAGAATGTGAGGTGGCTCTATAGGTACCACTTGTGCTATATGGAGAAGTAAATTTCTTAAATTAATCTAACAGGATGGTATAGTTTTTTACTGACATATTTAAAAATATATGCTATGCCTGTGTATGCCCCAGAAGTTTTGGCATTTTTTACGCCCATCTGTTGAATGATTTCCCTTGAGGTCTGGGATTTTGGCAGGGGCAGATGGTGGCAGAAAGGAACCTTGGAAGAACCTTATTAACCTTAGCATTTCCTTTGTTTGACTTTAACATTTGAATTATTTTTCAACTGGCAAATTTATTTTTTAAGAATGATATGTTCTATTAATAGTAAAATCTAGAGTAAAAAGAATGCAGTAGTATCTAAAGTAAGATTATGAGAAGTCAGAGGCAAGGAGACCTTAATATTAACTGCACCTGTAATATCTCCAAACCCATCTTGGAAGCTCACCCACTCTCATCCTTAAGAAATAGCTGGGCTTGTGTTTCTTTCAGGTCAAGAGAGCACTTAAGTGACATTAAATAACCTGTTAAGAGTTAATGCTTCTCTTCATATACCAGGAAGTACATTCTGGAAGTGGGGACAATCTAGTTCTTACCCATTTAGTGTGCTTATGTAAAATGGCTTCTTCCACCTCTGAAATAATAACACAGCTAGACTTATTTACTTAGCCCTGGCTGCATTTTTCCAGGACATTACCACACAATTGGAGCCTGACATTAATGTGATTTATTGATAAGTTCATGACTGTTGTGCTCTCTTTGACATTGGTGGAACGTAACAAATGAGAAACAGGAAAGCTTTAGTTCTGAGACAGTAGTGAGTTGCAGTGCGAACCTGTGATCTGCGTAAGGAAAGGAATCTGGTGGCAAATTGGTTGGGTGCTTGCAGGGCTTTGAAAATTGGAGCATAATTGACTTCTCGAACATTACAAATTAAGTAAACAATTCATTTGTTTATAATTGTTTGTGAGTAGTCTAACCTCAGCTGTCCTCTTTGGTAATGCTGTCTGCGTCAGTTTGAAGCACATCTTGTGATGGATTAAAAAAGTATGTCAGATAATATAAACCAGAAGCATGGTTTTATAGAATCATTCCTGTCCTGAATTTACCGTGTCTCCTAATTATTGGCAAAATTAAACAAAGATAAAAAAGAAAATCAGCAGAGGCAGAGAAAAGAAAGTAAAACTTTAGTCTTGTTCTTTTCTATTGATTCATTTATTGATTATATTTACTTAATTGTATGTAACAAGAACAAATAATGCCTACTTATCTTTGCATTTACCAATAAACTTAAGATGTTGTGATTTTCAAAGTGAGATTTTAAACAGATCATGAACAAGTCTCAAGGGTATTAAGTTAATTGACCAGCTGATTAGAAATGATTCCATAATCTTAGCTGTAATGATGTAAAGACTGCTTAAAATCACTCACATCTTGTTCTTTCGTCAATAACCTTGATTATCTCTCTCCTGCCCAGCCTATGCTTACCTCTCTATAGACTCTTTCTTCTTTACCCTTATTATATTACTCTTGCACTACTAATTTCAATAACAAAATCATATAGTATAGAAGGTTTTTTTTTGTTTTTTTTTTTTTTGAAATCTACTGTCTATTGTCCAGGCTGGAGTATACTGGTGCCATCTCGGCTCACTGCAACCTCTGCCTCCCAGGTTCAAGCGATTCTCCTGCCTCAGCCTCCTGAGTAGCTGGGATTACAGGCACCCACCACCCTGCCCGGCTAATTTTTGTTATTTTTGGTAGGGACGGGGTTTCGCCGTGTTGGCCAGAATGGTTTCGAACTCCTGACTCAGGTGATCTGCCTGCCTCAGCCTCCCAAAGTCCTGGGATTACAGGTGTGAGCCACCGTGCTTGGCCTAGCAGTTTTATAAGAAGTTATAAAGCTAAGATAACTCATCAAAATCTGGATGTGGAAGAGAGGCACATAGGCAGTAATTTGTTTCAATATACTGTGATATGACATATTTTTGTTTTATACTAAAATTATTTTCATCAGTCTGAAGTTATTTTACATGTTAGGAAGTCTCAGTAATAAGTAAATTTATCCAAACATGGCAAACTAAAACTCAGTGTTTATTACATGCAGTTCATTTAAAAAATAAGCATAATCCCAGGTTTCTTATTACTATTAACAGTATAAAGGTCTTCTTGGTGTGCCTCCCATTATTGTCTTTTATTCCTGTTATTCCTGATTTCATTCTGTAGAGCTGAGAGTCTAATTTGAAGTGAACTGGGTTCTTCTGTGAGAGCTTCAGTCTTTACATATGCGATCCCACATATTCAAGTTTTTATTAACATAGTCATTGACAGATCTTTTGAGAAAGAATTACATGGAGCACAAGAATGTTAGTCTCCTACCCTCCTCTTCCTCCTCTTCCTCCCATACTCCTCCTTCTTGAATGTATTCTACCTTATCAAATTGGTACAAAAATGTGAGGGACATTTATGTAAGAGTTTAGGAACTATTCATATGCTGTACTGGCTTTTTTAAAAAATACACAACAAGCAGAGAGAATACATGTGGTTGAGCAGAACATGGGCATTTTCAGTACTTGTGTGTGTAGAAATGACTTCTCTATTTCATGCTTAATATTGGCTGTGCTATTGTTACATACTCTGAAAGTGCCATGGACTTTTAAGTCCTAATATACAAAATCATTATTTTGCTTTTTAATTACAGTTTAAAGTTTAACAATGCTTAAATATATTATTTAAGAAGTACTCCTTTTAGACTTCTTTAAAACATCATAATCTAAAAACAAATAGAAAACGTTTATTTCTGAGAATTATGAATCCAACATTCTGATCCAAGAATTGGCACTTGATTTATTCAATTATAATATGTACTTATAATAAATTACTGTACAATTTAAACTTTTATATTATATTATATTGAGGTAACATGAAAAATGTACATACTGTATCAGAGTTGATAAACTTTTTTTCATAAAAGACCAATTAGTAAGTTTAGGCTTTGTAGGCCATCTGTTATCTGTTGCAACCATTCAGCTCTACCGTTGTGGTAAAATAGCCATTGACAATGCATGTATGAGTGGGCATGGCTGTGTCCTGATTAAATTTTATTTAAAAATGTAAGCAGTAGCCCAGGTTTGCCTGCTGCCCAGAGTTTGTCCACATTGAAATATAGCATTAATGGAAAAAATTTTCTCATTTTACAGTGTTATATGCAATATAATTTTATTATGTACAAACTATATGGGTAAAGAGATACATACAGAAAAGTTAAAATGTGAAAAGTGATGATTATTGGTGTAATGATCTTTTTGTAATATTATGCATATATGTATATCAAGATCCAAAGACAAAATTATTTAAAAATAAAAATATTTAGTATTAGAAAATAATTTAAAGACTTAAAAATTTTAATACATTCATTTTGATGAATTGACAATGTTGAAATAATCTGGTTTTCTACATAATATTCATATGAGAGACACTTTTTAAAAAAATATCTCTCCTGTCAGTCATTATACTTGTCACATTGACAGTTTTGGTGTGTTTTGTTTTAATGATGGCTATGCTCTTCAAGCCACATGGGAATCTGTTCACATTCAGTTTTCTTAATTATTTCAGACCTCTTTTTCTAACGGTTGCTTTACAATGTAGATTTTCTTATGATTTAGGTATGGTAAGGCCAACAGATCAAGGGACAACTGCCATTGAAAAGACAGTTATACTCACAGATCCCATGGGAGCCACACAGGAAAGCACCAGAGTTGGTCAGGAGGCGTGTTGGGTAGGGTTCATGGTCAAGAGCCATTGCTGTGGTCTTTGCAGGATGAAACAGGTGAGGCAGGGTAAGCAGGTTTAGAATTAACTACTTTGAATAACTTCAGTGGGACCTGGGGCACAGGGGGCAGTTCCTAGTTGTTTTGTACCTGGCCCTGGGTTGATTAGGGAAAGGAGTGTAAGAGCCCCATAAAAAAGATGTGGGGGTATGCGCTCCGGATTGGTTGGCTTGCATATGAAAGATGCTTTTGCAGGCTGGTCCTTTGCTATCTCTAGGAATTCGCTAATCCTGGGATGAGCAATCCCTTCAGGGTCAAGAAGACCCAAATTGTCAAAGCATCAAAAAAGAAAAGACATGGTTAACACACTGATATACTAGAGGTTCGAATAAACACATTGATTATGAATGGGTTAATAAGGTTGAACAGCTTGAAGAGAAAATGGCCAATGTTTTTCTTTTTTAATAAATAGTATTTTTAAACAACAAATCCTACTTGTTTATATTTATGGGGTACGATGTGATGTTTTTGATATATGTATACTACATGGAATCATTCAATGAAGCAAATTAACATATCAATCACTTCACCTCTCTTTTTTTGGTGGTACATTTGAAATTTATGCTCAGCAATTTTGAAATATACAACACATTATTATTAACTATGGTCACCTTGCTGTACAATAGATCTAAAAACTGTATCCCTCCCATCTAACTGAAACTTTGTACCCTTTGACTAATGTCTCCGCATCCTCCCCCCAGCCCCTGATAACTACATTTAATTTTCATTTAAATAATCTATACCAAATAAATATGAACCAAATAACTCTTGTTCTCTTTAGAGTAGTCTAGAATCCATTCATATTATCTCAGTGATATCTCAATTGATAAGATAGTTAGGCTCTTCTGGCATAAATGTACTAAATGTATCAGGCATCTCCAAGTTTCCAGCCCTGCTATGCACAATGTAATATTTCTTATCATGGTGGCTCATTTCAAAATTTAAATTGACAGTAAGTACAGTATAAGTTTCTTGATTGCCTAATAGGGTTAGTGTGAGCATCAAATCAAGTTAAGACTTGGAAGAATATAATGTATTTCATAAAAGCTGGGCATTGCTGTTATTGGCTTTGACCATTTCGTCCCTTACATGTGGTTGCTTACCATATAGCCCTATAAGCATATCTGACTAGTGCCTGAAAGATAACAAGTCCAATACTTTTTGTCTCAAAAAAAGGGATTTCGCTCTTTATTTTAAAAGCATTATCAATTGTTCCAGCCACTCTGACCACAGGCCTGGGTAGAATCTTTATCTTTTACCTCTCTCTGACCCTCCACATGCCAGTCGGTTATCTAGTATTTCACTCTATATTACTGGCATCTTTGGACCTCCTACCTTCATCTCCATCCCACTACCTCTAACCAAGTTCACATCAGCACCACCCTCCCTTATCCTATGGGAACGTTCTCTTAACCTACTTTCTCTAATTTCTTTCTTTCTATTTTTAAACTAAATGCTTCTCAATCAGGGAGACTTATTCTGATCTGGTTGAGCTAGACATGATATTTCCCTGTCTCTAAGCCCTAAAACATTTGGGTTTCATTTTCCATTTTTTTTTTTCACTTCCACACTCCCCCATACAGTATTATGTTATGGGCAATGCTTGGAAAAACTCTGGAAAATCCCTGAATAGAGGTTGGTAATAGATCGTGGCCATGGTTCTCTCCAAAGAAGCCACAGAGCGGAATGATAAATAAACATGTGCCAATTCTCTCCTTAAATTCATGCTTCTTTATTTAGACAGAAGATATTCCTTTTGCTCAAAGACTGATGGAATTTCTCAGGGCAAGAACTGATAACTTCCTGGGAAATTTCTGAGACTAGCTTTAAGGGAGACTGTGAACAGATTTCATTTTAGCCACTTTTAGCTCAGGGAAACTTCTATGACTGGGTCAGAACCCTCTACCCTTTTGCTGGGATAAAAACTGGGCCAAGTCCTCAGTCTCTTCTGTAAGTGCCCAGGCATGATTATTGCCTTATCTGTCCCCAGTTATTATCTTTGATCCACACTGGGCAACAGAGTGAGGCCCTATCTGAAAAAAAAATTTTAAAAAAAGGAAAGAAAAATCAATATATTCTTATTGTAGGAAAGGTAGGTAACACAGTAACCTGTCTTCATGCATAAGAATAAATTACTGGCCCAGTGCGGTGGCTCACGCCTATAATCTCACCACTTTGGGAGGCTGAGGCAGGCGGATCACTTGAGGTCAGGAGTTCAAGACCAGCTTGGCCAACATGGTGAAACCCTGTCTCCACTAAAAATACAAAAATCAGCTGGGCATGGTGGCATGCACCTGTAATCCCAGCTACTTGGGGAGGTTGAGGCAGGAGAATCGTTTGAGGCCAGGAGGTGGAGGTTGCAGTGAGCCAAGATCGCACCACTGTACTCCAGTCTGGGTGACAGAGGGAGATTCCGTCTCAAAAAAAAAAAAAGAATAAAAAGAATAAATTGCTAACACTCTGACCCATTTGCTTCTAGTATTTTATATAATTACAAGAGAGAATGAATTCATATATGGATATTAATGATGAATAAACAGTTATTTTATTGTTATGTATTCTGCTTTTGACTTAATATTTATGATATTATAGAACTACCTCTGGTTTTGATATAAGACCTTTTAGTGGTTGCCTAATATTCCATCAAAACATTACCATAATTTATTTCATATACTCTTATTTATAGCATATTTTATATTCTTCCATTTTTTCAAGTTTATGCAATATTTTGAAGAACTTCATTTTCATCATCTGGGATTGTTTTCTTCATCTGAGATTCAGGTGAGCTGTGAAAAGTCTTGGAAATGAAATGATTGTATCAGAGTATGAAAAACTTTTTAAATGTTTATATACTTCTTATCAGTTTTCTTGAAATAGCCGATGGCATAAAGGTCAAGTATGCATAGAACTGCTGTTTCACTATGCCCTAGCCAACACTGAGCATTATGTGTGCTCTAATTTTTATCATTTTTATCAGTAAAATGGATTTACTTATCAATGTGATAATTTGATATCCTTGACTACGTGTAAAATATTTTGATAATTTATTAGTTATATGTATTTGTGTATGTGTAAATTGTCTTCATATCTTTCCATATTTTAAAATTTAAAAATGTGATTTATCATCTTTTTTCTATTACAATGAAATGTATGTTCATTGTAATAAGATAAGCAATAATAAAATGTCTAAATAAAAACATTCCTTAAAAAAGCAATAATTAAATAAGTTTTTTAAAAAATTGAAAATAAGTATTAATATCTTGTTTTATATTTTCCCACACCTCCCTTTATGATCAGAAATTCTGCCATTATTTTTCTTCCTTTCATTTCTCCCTCCCTCCTTCCTTTTTTTCTTTTTTCCTGGTGGCCAATATGTCATGTTCATTGCTCCAGGTCAATTGTTTATAGAATATTATTATGTTCTATAATAATAATTTAGAATAATAATAATTTAGAATGATAATATATAATAATTTAGAATCCATCTGTAAATGGATTCTAAATTATTGAGCTAATCTCTGATTGAAGGACCTTTACATTAATTATTTTTACCTCAATCATGCTATGATAAATATGTGAATATACTTTGTTGTACTGTAGAATAACTTCCTAAAACTAGTATTTTTATATTAAATACTTTATATATTTAAGTTTTCCTAGCATTATCAAATTATTTTCCAGAAAATGTTATAGCAATTCACATCCTAACCAGCCCAGAATGCATGTTAGTGATCCAACAACTCTAATCTAATGGGAAAAAAGGGCATTCATTATTTTCTCTACCAACTGCTCAAGTAAACATCTCTTCATATTTAATGACTATTTATATGATCTTGCTTATAACTCATATGTTTATACTTTTTGTCCACTAATTAAGGAGTTTTCATTTTCTTAAAAGTGTTGTGATTGCTTGCTTATGATTGCTAGTGATATAAATAAGATTAACCATTTCTCTGCCATATGTTACAAATTTGCGAGTTTATTATTTGCTTTGACTTTACTTATCTTTTTCCAAAAAATTATGTTAATATTGTACAGACATCCCTTTCTATATATATTGTCTATAATTTTCATAAGCTTTTTATGAAAATGATAGTTCATTCCTATTGCTTCAAAGTATTATTTTGTGTTAATAAATCACATTTTTAAAATCCATTCTCCTGTTGGTGGGCATCATAGAAATGTGCGGTTTGGGGGCAATGCTGTGAACATTGTTGGACATGCATTTCTGTTGATTATATACTTAGGAGTGGAATTATTGGGTCATAGATTAAAGGGTGTTTGGTTTTAGTAGATGCTGTCATACAGCTTACCAAAATGGTTGTACTGATTTACATTCTCACAAGTGGCAAACTCTAGTTACTAAACATATTTGCCAACTGGAGTTGAGTATAGCATGCTTAGTGTTATCAGAGTGTAGTTTTAATTTGCATTTCCTTGATGAGTAGTGTTGTCGAGAATGTTTTCATATGTCTTTTAAATATTCTCTTTCTAAAGTGTCTGTGTCTTTTGCCTATTTTAATGCTTGGTTTTCTGTTTTTTCTATTTCAGAAACTCTTTATATAACCTTGATATGATCTTTTTGTCAGATTGTCTGTGGCTTGCTTTTTATACTATGTCTGGAGTCTTTTGGTGAACAGGTGCTCCTGTTTTTCTCGGATTTTTCTTTACAACTTGTTTAGTTTAACAAATCTTTGCTTCCTCAAAGGTACAAAATATTCTACAGGCTGGCCAGGCGTGGTGGCTCACGCCTGTAATCCCAGCACTTTGGGAGGCCAAGGTGGGCACATCACAAGGTCAGGAGAGTGAGACCATCCTGGCCAACATGGTAAAACCCCGTCTCTACTAAAAATACAAAAATTAGCCAGGCGTAGTGGCGCGAGCTAGAGCAGGAGAATAGCTTAAACTCGGGAGGCGGAGGTTGCAGTGAGCCGAGATCATGCCACTGCACTCCAGTCTGGGTGACAAGAGCGAAACTCTGTCTCTAAATAAATAAATACAGTTCTACAAGTTTTTATTTTACAGTTCACATTTACGCCTGCAATACATATGGAACTGATTTTTTCCTTTATGGTTTTGACTTAGCAGCCACAGTTTATTTTTTGCCATGTGCCTATCCAATGTTGACACAAAAACATTTATATAAAAGACCACTGCAAACTTTCTTACTGAAATTTACTGTTACTTTTTTGCAAAAATCATGTTATTAATTTTTCATAAATATACAGTTGCATATTTTTTTAGACACTATTGTTCTATTGATTGCTTTGTCTAACCTTGGGCCAAACAATATTTTGTCATTTACAGTAGCTTTATTGCAGAAATTATCTGCCAAACAACTTTCAGCTTTGTTCTTCCAGAATGTCTTGGCTATTCTTGGCCCTTTGCCCTTCCCTGTGAATTTTTGAATCAGTGCGTCAATTAAAAAAAAAAAAAAACACCCATAACTCTGATATTTGTTAGGATAACATTGAAAATATTGATAAATTTGGGAAAATTGTTTACCTTTATAATATTGAGTCATCTAATCTACGAAAATGATATATCTCTTATTTATTTTGTTATTCTTTCATTTCTGTTTTAAGTTTTATAGTTTTCCATGTATAGATTTTATATATTTTTATTTAAACATACTCTCATGTATGATATTTTAATTATTGTGAACGGTATCATGTCTTTAACTTAGTTTCATACTTGTAGCCAATAGGCAGAAATACAGTGGATCTTGGTATCTTGATAGATCTTATATCTAGTAACCTTTCAAAATTTATGACTTTTAAACATGCTGGGCTTAATACCTAGGTGATGGGTTGATAGGTGCAGCAAATCACCACTGTACATGTTTAACCTATGTAACAAATGTGCACATTCTGCATATGTACCCCGTAACTTAACATAAAATAAAAAAATTTTATTTTGAATGAAGATTAAACTTAGTGAAATATCTTTCACCAGTTGTTAATATTTTACCACATTTGGTTTATTATTTTTATCTGTATATATAACAATATTTATTATTATGTAACAGCCACCATTATTATCATTATTATTGCTGAATTTTTTTTTATTGTTATACTTTAAGCTCTGGGATACATGTGCAGAACGTGCAGGTTTCTTACATAGGTATACATGTCTCATGATGGTTTGCACTCATCAACCCATCATCTACATTAGGTATTTCTCCTAATGCTATCCCTCCCCTTGTCCCCCACCTTCTGACAGACCCCGGTTGTGATGTTCCCTTCCCTGTGCCCATATGTTCTCATTGTTAAACTCCCACTTATGGGTGAGAACGTGCAGTGTTTGGTTTTCTGTTTCTGTGTTAGTTGGCTGAGGATGATGGTTTCCAGCTTCATCCATGTTCCTGCAAAGGACATGAACTCATTCTTTTTTATGGCTGCATAGCATTCCATGGTGTGTAAGTGACACATTTTCTATATCCAGTCTATCATTGATGGGCATTTGGGTTGGTTCCAAGTCTTTGCTATTGTGAACAGTACTGCAATAAACATACATGTGCATGTGTCTTTATAGTAGAATGATTTATAATCCTTTGGGTATCCACCCAGTAAAGGGATTGCTGGGTCAAAAGGTATTTATGGTTCTAGATCCTTGAGGAATTGCCACACTGTCATCCACAATCATTGAACTAATTTACATTTTGACCAATGGTGTAAAAGTGTTCCTATTTCTCCACATCCTCTGCAGCATCTATTGTTTCCCGACTTTTTAATAATCACCATTCTAACTGGAGTGAGATCCTTTCTCATTGTGGTTTTGACTTGCATTTCTCTAATGACCAGAGATGATGAGCTTTTTTTCATATGTTCATTGGCCACATAAATGTCTTCCTTTGAAAACTGTCTGTTCAGATCCTTCGCCCACTTTTATGGGGTTGTTTTTTTCTTGTAAATTTGTTTCAGTTCCTTGTAGATTCTGGATATTATCCCTTTGTCAGATGGATAGATTGCAAACAGTTTCTCCCATTCTGTAGGTTGCCTGTTCCCTCTGATGATAGTTTATTTTGCTGTGCAGAAGCTCTTTAGTTTAATTAGATCCCATTTGTCAATTTTGGCTTTTGTTGTAGTTGCTTTTGGTGTTTTAGTCATGAAGTCTTTGCCCATGCCTATGTCCTGAATGGTACTGCCTAGGTTTTCTTCTGGAGTTTTTATGGTTTTAGGTCTTATGTTTGTATCTTTAATCCATCTTGATTTAATTTTTGTATAGTTGTAAGGAAAGGGTTCAGTTTCAGCTTTCTGCTTATGGCTAGCCAGTTTTCCCAACATAATTTATTAAATAGGGTATTCTTTCCCTATTGGCTGTTTTTGTCAAGTTTGTCAAAAATCAGATGGTTGTGGATGTGTGGTGTTATTTCTTAGGCCTCTGTTCAGTTCCACTGGTTTATGTATGTGTTTTGGTACCAGTACCATGCTGTTTTGGTTACTGTAGCCTTGTAATATAGTTTGAAGTCAGGTAGCATCATGCCTCCAGCTTTGTTCTTTTTGCTTAGGATTGTCTTGACAATGTGGACTCTTTCTTGGTTTATTTTATATTATATCTATTTGATTCTTTTCTCTTTTCTTCTTTATTAGTCTGGTTAGTGGTCTGTGAAATTTAAATTAGTTTTCTCTAATTCTGTGAAGAAAGTCAATGGTAGCTTGATGGAAATAGCATTGAATCTATAAGTTACTTTGGACAGTATGGCCATTTTCATGGTATTGATTCTTCCTATCCGTGAGCATGAAATGTTTTTTTTTTCCATTTGTTTGTGTCCTTTCTTATTTCCTTGAGCAGTGGTTTGTCGTTCTCCTTGAAGAGGTCCTTCACATCGCTTGTAACTTGTATTCCTAGGTATTTTATTCTCATTGTAGCAATTGTGAATGGGAGTTCACTCATGATTTGGCTCTCTGTTTGTCTATTATTGGTGTATAGGAATGCTTGTGATTTTTGCACATGGATTTTGTATTCTGAGACTTTGATGAAGTTGCTTATCAGCTTATGGAGTTTTTGGGCTGAGGCAATGGAGTTTTCTAAATATATAATCATGTCATCTGCAAAGAAAGATGATTTGACTTCCTGTCTCCCTACATGAATACCCTTTATTTCCTTCTCTTGCCTGATTGCCCTGGCTAGAACTTCCAATACTATGTTGAATAGGAGTGGTGAGAGAGGGCATCCTTGTCTTGTGCCTGTTTTCAAAGGGAATGTTTCTAGCTTTTGTCCATTTAGTATGCTATTGGTTGTGGATTTGTCATAAATAGCTCTTATTATTTTGAGACACATTCTACCAATACCTAGTTTATTGAGTGTTTTTAGCATGAAGGGGTGTTGAATTTTATTGAAGGCTTTTTCTGCATCTGTTGAGATAATCATGTGGTTTTTTTCATTGGTTCTGTTTATGTGATGCATTACGCTTATTGATTTGCATATGTTGAACCAGCCTTGCATCCCAGGAATGAAGCTGACTTGATCATGGTGGATAACCTTTTTAATGTGCTGCTGGATTCGGTTTACCAGCATTTTACTGAGGGTTTTTGCATTGATGTTCGTCAGGGATATTGGCCTGAAATTTTCTTTTTTTGTTGTGTCTCTGTCAGGTTTTAGTATCAGGATGATGCTGGCTTCATAAAATGAGTTAGGGAGGAGTCCCTCTTTTTCTATTGATTGGAATAATTTCAGAAGGAATGGCAACAGCTCCTCTTTGTACCTCTGGCAGAATTCAGCTGTGAATCCATCTGGTCCTGGGCTTTTTTTGGTTGGTAGACTTATTACCGCCTCAATTTTAGAACTTGTTATTGGTCTATTCAGGGATTTGACTTCTTCTTGGTTTAGTCTTGGGAGGGTGTATGTGTCCAGGAATTTATTCATTTCTTCTAGATTTTCTAGTTTATTTGCATAGATGTGTTTACAGTATTCTCTGATGGTAGCTTGCCTTTCTGTGGGATCAGTGGCGATCTCCCCTTTAACATTTCATATTGTGTCTATTTGATTCTCGTCTCTATTCTTCTTTATTAGTCTGGCGAGCAGTCTATCTATTTTTTTAATCTTTTCAAAAAACTGACAAGGCTTAGTAGCTCATGCCTGTAATCCCAGCACTTTGGGAGGCTGAGGTGGGCAGATCATGAGGTCAGGAGTTCAAGACCAGACTGGCCAACATAGTGAAACCCCGTCTCTACTAAAAGTACAAAAAGTTAGCCGGGTGTGGTGGCAGGTGCCTGTAATCCCAGCTACATGGGAGGCTGAGGCAGGAGAATCCCTTTAACCCAGGAGGCAGAGGTTACAGTGAGTCAAGATCACACCATTGCACTCCAGCCTGGGTGACAGTGTGAGACTCTGTCTCAACAAACAAACATACAAACAAACAAACAAACCCAGCTCCTGGATTCATTGATTTTTTAAAGGGTTTTTCATGTCTCTATCTCCTTCAGTCCTTCTCTGATCTTTGTTATTTCTTGTCTTCTGCTAGCTTTTGAATTTGGTTTCTCTTGCTTCTCTAGTTCTTTTAATTGTGATGTCAAGATGTTGATATTAGATCTTTTCCACTTTCTCCTGTGGGAATTTAGTGCTATAAATTTCCCTCTAACCACTGCTTTAGCTGTGTCCCAGAGATTCTGGTACATTGTGTCTTTGCTGTCATTGGTTTCAAAAAACTTATTTACTTCTGCCTTAATTTTGTTATTTACCCAGTAGTCATTCAGGAGCAGGTTGTTCAGTTTCCATGTAGTTGTGCGGTTTTGAGTGAGTTTCTTAATCCTGAGTTCTAGTTTGATTGCACTGTAGTCTGAGAGACTGTTGTGATTTCTGTTCTTTTGCATTTGCTGAAGTGTTTTACTTCCAATTATGTGGTTAATTTTAGAATAAGTGCTATGTGATCTGTGATCAGGGGTCTTTGATGCTACTGTTTTAATTGTTTTGGAGTGCTACAAACCACACCTATATAAGATGGCAAACTTGATAGACAAATATTGCATGTGTTCTGACTGCTCCACTGATATGTCATTCCCTTGTCTTTCTCCCTGTCCTCTGGCCTCCCTATTCCCTGAGACAAAACAGAATGTAAATTAGACCACTTAATAACTCTACAATGGCCTCTAAGTATACAAGTGAAAGGAAGCCTTATACATCTCTCACTTTAAATCAAAAGCTAGAAATGATTAAGCTTATTGAGGAAGGCATGTTGAAAGCTACAGCAGGACAAAAACTAGGCCTTTTGCACCAGTTAGCTAAGTTGTTAATATAAAGAAAGAGTTCTTGAAGGAAATTGAACATGCACATCATGTGGTGAACATACACATGATAAGAAAATGAAACTGATTGCTCCATATTGGTGATATGGACAAAGTTTGAGTGGTCTGGATAAAAGATTAAGCTACCCACAACATTCTCTTATGCCAAAGTCTAATCCAGAGCAAGGCCTTCACTCTCTTTTATTCTATGAAGACTAAGAGAAGTGAGAAAGCTGCAGAAGGAAAGTTGGAAGCTAGCAGTTTGGTTCATACCATTTAAGGAAAGAAGCCATCTTTATAACATAAGAGTGAAAAGTGAAGCAGCAAGTTCTGTTGTTGAAGCTACTGCAAATGTCCAAAAAGATCTAGCTAAGATCATTGATGAAGGTGGCTACACTAAACAACAGATTTTCAATGTGCACAAAACAGCCTTCCATTATAAAAAGATGCCATCTAGGCCTTTTATAGCTACAGAGGTCAGTGTCTCCTTTCAAAACTTCAAAGGACAGGCTGACTCTCTTGTTAGGGTTAATGCAGCTGGTGACTTTTAAGTTAAAGCCAGTGCTCATTTGGCTTTAACTTAAAGCCAAACTCATTCTGAAAATTGTAGGCTCCTTAAGAATTATGCTAAATCTTCTTTTCCTATGCACTGTAAATGAAATCACAAAACCCAGATGGCAGCACATCTGATTATAGCTTGATCTGTTGAATATTTTAAGCCCACTGTTGAGACCTACTGCTCAGAAAAAAAAAGATTCATTTTCAAATATCACTGCTCATTGACAATGCATCTGGTCATCCAAGAGCTCTGATGGAGATGGACATGAAAATTAATGTTGTTTTTGTGCCTGCCAATTCTCATGGATCAAGGGGTAATTTCAACTTTCAAGTCTTATTATTTAAGAAATACTTTTTGTAAGGCTGTAGCTATCATAGAAAGTGGTTTCTCTGATGGATCTGGGCAAAGTAAATTGAAAACCTTCTGTGAAGGATTCACCATTCTAGATGCCATTAAGAACATTCATGATTAATGGGAGGAGGTCAAAATGTCAACATTAACAGGAGTTTGGAAGAAGTTGATTCTAACCCTCATAGATGACTTTGAAGGGTTCAAGACTTCCGTGGAGGAAGTAATTGCAGATGTGGTGGAAATTACAAGAGAATTATAAGTGGGGTCTGCAGATGTGACCAAATTGCTACAATCTCATGATAAAACTTGAACAGATAAGGAGTTGTTTCTTATGGATGAATAAATAAAGTGGTTTCTTGAGATGGAATCTACTTCTTGTGAAGATCTTATGAACATTGTTGAAAGGACATCAAAAAATTAATTGATCAAGCAGTGGCAGCATTTGAGAAGATTAACTCCAGTTTTGAAACAGTAGGTGAAATGCTGCTATCAGATAGCATCACATGCTACAAAAAATCTTTCATGAAAGGAAGGATCAATAGATGCAGTGAAGTTCACTGTTGTCTTATTTTAAGAAATTGCCACAACCACCCAAACTTTTAGCTACCACCACCCTGATCCATCAGCAGCCATCAATATCATGGCAAGTCCCTATACCTGCAAAAAGATGATGACTTACTGAAGGCTTATATAATTGTTAGCATTTTTTGGAAATAAAGTATTTTTAATTAAGATATGTGAATTTTTAGACATAGTCTTATTACACATTTATTAGACAATAGTGTAAGCATAATTTTTATATGTACCACAAAACCAAAAAAAAAAAGTGTGGCTCACTTTATTCACTTTATTGTGGTGGTCTGGAACCAAATCTACAGTATCTCCAAGGTATACCTGTACTATGAATCACTTATAATTTATAATTATATGGAATTGGTCATTTCTCCTCTGTACTGCTTATGTTGAGATTATGAGATGATAATCTTATCTGCACTTTTCTTCTGAGGGGAGAATAAAAACTTGTACAACATAAGCACACATGTACTATCCAAATAAGGATAGTTGATATTGAAATTCATTCCATGTGTAAGTATGTGTCATGACTAAAACTGTAACTGTATTAAGGGCACAATATGCATCTGCTACAGAAAATTAGGAATATTACACTTAAGTAGATATAGTAAATTTTAGGAATTTATACTTGAGTAGAAAATTCTTTTTGTGGGATTTTTTATTAAGATAATCATCATTACATGGCTTCTAATGTATTAGAAAAATAATAAATTATTTATGGAAATGATTTGCTAACATTATTTCAGAGCTTAGTATACACTAAAATTAATTATAGAGTTGACAAACACCAGAAGTCAAAGACTATGAGAATGCTGATAAAAACCACACCAAAGCAATTCAAACAAACCAAAGTGTATAAATCCACCTAAATATTGGGGTTACTCCCCTTTTATGAGGTAATAGAACAATGAATTAGGATATTACAACATCTCATACTGATTGTTTTTGGTATATGTACACAAACAAATTGTTGGAGTGTCCAAATCATCAGTTTCTGTGGAGTAAATGAGGGTACGGGGAGGAACTCAGTTTTATTTTAAGAATGAATAGATCATCAGGGCTATGGCTATCCAGATTGTATGACTAGAAGAACTGGGTGGTAACTAAGTTGAGGAAGACATTAAATAAAATTCCATGACTTAACATGGAAGCTGAGGGAAAGTCAGGAAAACAAACTTCGTATCAAGAAATTGCAGAAGACTGGATGTAGTGATGATGAGGTAAAAGTGAAAAGCAACAAGGTAAAAAGCAAAAGACCAAGGCACATATATGTAATTATTAAAAGATCAGCTATCAGGCAAGGGTTGAGTCTTTACTGCCAGCATTGTTAGAGTTGGCTATAGGGTATCCTATGAAGTAAGTCTTTTGTTCCATGTGTGGTAACTGTTCAGAGTCTGATTTTTCTCTTTCATACCATAGCTGAATATGATGGAATATCTGTTTTTATGAATAGAATGTAGTGTCTTGGGTGAGAATCTTAATATCAAGGTGACTTAAGGGCCCCAGGTCTTGCTAGTAAATGAGTAACTTCATGTCTATGATATTAGATAGTATGATGATTGGATATCAAGGCTGGCTTTGTACATATACACAATCACACATGTATATATGATGATGTAGTTTGTGAACAGTCTTGAGAAGATGAACGGCAATTGAAGAGATGAGTTACAGCATAGTAGATAGATACGATGTTTTGGTGCCAACAGTAGGCAAGTGATGAGTGAGAAAAACTGACAAAGAATTAGAATAAGATAATGTCAGAATTAGGTCATATTGAGAAAAAATAAGATAGGGCATGATTATGAATCAGAGAACACATTGATATGCTTGCTTTTCTAGAGTATAGAAAGCAGCAGTTAAGAAATGAGAAGGAAACATTCCATATTGTCAAAGTTGCTTGAGATTTTTAATTTTGAGGAATTCTGAAGAAAGCATTTATAATTCTGAGTTTACAAACCAATGAGAATAATGTATCTCATTAGATATTTATTTGGAGCATGTATTGTTGAAAAAAATTTGTTATTTAATATACTTTATATGTTTAGATGAATTCTGGGTCAAGTCTTGAGAGAAAAATATCATGCCTTGGGACACTACCATGCAAGCAGGAAAGAGACATTTTAGAAGTCTTCAGGAGGTAAGAAATAGTAGGAGCTTCTTGAATTTTGGAAATCAGGACACAAAATAGAGGATACCCCTCTGCAGCAGAATTTTAATTCAACATCATTAATATTTTTCACACTCAAGACTTTTTTTCCCAATCAAGACTACCTTGACTTTTGTTCTACCTTGTAAATGTTTTTAGTCTATGGTTGACTCCACCCTAATGTAGCAGGACGAGCTGCTGACAAAACTCTTCAGACACCGAGTTAAAGAAGGAAGGGGTTTATTCGGCCAGGAGCATCGGCAGGACTCCTGTCTCAAGAGCCGAGCTCCCCCAGTGAGCAATTCCTGTCCCTTTTAAGGGCTCACAACTCTAAGGGGGTCCACATGAGAGGGTCGTGATCGATTGAGCAAGCAGGTGGTACGTGACAGGGGCTGCATGCACCAGTGGTCAGAGTGAAGCAGAACAGACTGGGAAGTTTCACAATGTCTTTCTATACAATGTCTGGAATCTATAGATAACATCAGTTGCTAGGTCAGGGGTCGAATTTTAACTACCAGGCTTAGGTCAGGCAGGCCCAGGCCTAGTTTCAGGTCTGGTTCCTTGGTTTCAGGTCTGGATCCTAGGCGCCGGGCTACTTGCCTTTAGTGTCGTTTCTCTTTCCTTTTCTCAGTATAAAACAATATAAAACAATTTGAGAGGGTCTGTCTCTCTTCTCTCACTAATATGGAATAAACTTTCTAAAACACTTCCTGATTACCATTCTTTAATTGTTCCTCAAAGCCTTCCTTCAAACTGCCTGGCACATAAGAGCTCTCACAATATAGCCCTTGATTACTCCAACAATTCAACCATTATTAATTCCACAAGTCTTTGCTGTGCTTTCTTTACACACTTTGAACATCTTCTTCATGTATCTGGAGCAATTTGCTAATATGTCCTTTTTTTGCTACCTTCCAAAATTTCTTTCCTAGGTTACTTTTCAAGGAGAGCTTCCTTGACCTCTCCCTTTGCCCTCAGTTGGAACAAATCAGCACCCATTTCACTGTGTCGTCAGTGTCTTGTTTATGTGGCGCCTTGACTTTGATACAGATTCCTTAAGGACAAGAACTCTGCCTCATTTATCTTTGTATTTCTATTACTTGGCACAGTAACTGGCACTACAGGCCACCCAATAAAAACTTATCAAATAAACAAATAGATTATGACCTGGCAAGAACCTATTTTGACCAACAGACAGGGCCTTCTAAAGCCTACATGTTTTGAGTTAGGATAATCCTTAACAACCACTTTCCCTTTCCCAGAATTTGAATTAAGCCTCTATTGGAGGACTAAGGGAAGGACTGGGAATTAAATATTACACTTCCTGCTTCTACCTTTAAAGGTCCCACATCCAAATCTCACAATGCAATCTCTCTTCTCTAAGCTATTTTTGAAGGCATTGAGTACTTTATTCTTATAGAGGTGATAGGTTGTAATGACTCATCCCAGTTCTTTCCTCCTGGTCATATTTGTAAACAGCAGTAATTTGCCTCCATTACATGGAATTCCATTCTGACAAGCACCTGGGTGAAGACTACATCTACAAGATGCCTGGTCAGATTAGGCATTCATCTTAGGACTTTAGAATGGAAATTCTCTGGCAAGCTATTGAAATGGTGTAAATCTCATACACATACCAATGTCTTTATTTGCAGTTAGTCTTGTCAATTTTGGTTCTTTAGTCCACATCAACAGGTATTAAATAAAGACCACAAAAGTGTGAAGGAAAATCACAGCAAAATAAAATTCTATTATAAGGAGTCTTAATTATTTTGCTTCATTTTACATTTTGAGGATGCTGATATTGAAGGCTAATCTGTCTTTACCCTTATTGTGATCCTTTGATTATTTTTTGACCCATTTGTTATTATCTCATTATTTAGAAACTCATTTTACATAATACCCATGGAGTATTAGCTACCCCACACTCTTCAGAATTCATTTATAGCATTTATAGCAGATGAATAAAAGTTGCAAAAAATGAAGTAAGGTAACTGTTTTTTATCATATTGATTGCTTATAAAAGTTAGTCAATGAAAAAATGAGCATTTCTTAGAAGAAATAAATAGATCAAGAAATATAATCAACTAAGAATTATCTTTTTTTCCCTGTCCAGTTAAGGGGAATCTGCTATTTTTTTCATAGTCCAGTCTCTATTAGTAAATCAAGAGGCTTAGTCATGAAGCGATGAGACTTTCCTCTATTACATCCTGTTGAATTATTAGTCACCATTCCCTGAGTCAATTACATTCTTTGTTTCTCCTGACATGGATCACCTACAAGTGTTGGTGAAGAAGAACTCGTACTTTCAATCAGTTATTTTGTTGGTTTTATAGAGATATCCAATTACTGAGTTTTTATTTTATAGCATATTGTAAAAAGGATATGTAAAAGATAAAGTTGTTATCCTATAAAGATAATTTTCTCTCTTTTAGTCTATTCTTTTTTTAAAAAAAATCAGATTTTATTTTAGATTCAGGGGTACATGTGCAGGTTTGGTACATGTGTAGCATATTGCATGACGCTGAGGTTTGGTGTATGATTGATTCTGTCACCCAGGTAGTGAGCATAGTACCCAATAGGTAGGGTACTGTGGTAGTTTTTCAACCCCTACTCACCTTCCTCTCTTCCCTCTCTATTAGTCTCCAGTGTCTATCATTCCCATCTTTAGTCCCTGTGTGCTCAATGTTTAGTTCCCACTTATAAGTGAAAACATGTGGAAACTGGTTATCTGTTTCTGCAGTAATTCACTTAGGATAATGGCCCCCACATGCATCTGCGTTGTTACAAAAGACATGATTTTGTTCTTTTTTATAGCTGTGTAGTGTTCCATGGTGTATATGCACCACATTTTTTAAATCCAATATACCATTAATGGGCACCTAGGTTGATTCCATGTCTTTGCTATTGTGAATAGTGCTGTGATGAACGAGTACATGTGTAATTTTGGAACAATAATTTATTTTCTTTTGGGTATATACTCAGAAAAAGAATTGCTCAGTCAAATTGTAGTTCTACTTTTAGTTCTTTGAGAAATCTCCAAACTGCTTTTCACAGTGGGTGAACTCATTTACATTCCCACCAACAGTGTATAGGCATTCCCTTTTCTCCACAACCTCAACAACTTCTGTTATTTTTTGACTTTTTAACAAAAGCCATTTTGACTAGTGTGAGATAGATAGTATCTCATGGTTTTGATTTGCATTTCTCTGATGATTAGTGATATGGCATATTTTTTTTCATATGATTGTTGGCCACTTCTGTGTCTTCTTTTGGGAAGTGTTTGTTCATGTTCTTTGCCATTTTTTAAATTGTCTGTTATACACCAATAACAGACAATTATGTGTTTTGTCTTTGTTGAGTTATTTATGCTCCCTACAGATTCTGGATATATTAGACTTTTGTCAGATGCATAGTTTGTGAATATTTTCTCCTGTTCTGTAAGCGGTCTGTTCACTGTGTTGACAGTTTCTCTTTCTATGCAGAAGTTCATTAGTCTAATTACGTTCTACTCGTCAATTTTTGTTTTTGTTGGAATTGCTTTTTGGGACTTAGTCATAAATTCTTTGCCAAAGCAGATGTCTAGAAGAGTATTTCTTAGGCATTCTTCTAGGACTTTTACAGTGTGAGGTCATACGGTTAAGTCTTTAATCCACCTTAAGTTAATTTTTATGTGTGGTGGTTGGTAGGGGTCCAGGTTCATTCTTTTGCATATGGCTAGCTAGTTATCCCAGCATCATGTAGTGAATAGGGAGTCCTTTTACCATTGCTTATTTTTGTTTACTTTGTCAAAGGTCAGCTAGTTGTAGGTGTATGGCTTTATTTCTGGGTTTTCTATTCTTTTCCATCAGTCTATGTGTCTGTTTTTGTACCAGTACCATGCTGTTTTGGTTATGGTAACTTTGTAGTATAGTTTGAAGTTGGGTAATGTGCTGCCTCCTCAACTTTGTTCTTTTTGCTTGGGATTGCTTTGGCTATTTGGGCTCTTTTTTTGGTTGTTCCATATGAATTTTGGAACAGATTTTTTTTTCTAATTCTGTGAGAAATGATGTTGGTAGTTTGAGAGGAATAGCAGTGAATCTGCAAATAGCTTTGGGCAGTCAGGCTATTTTAATGATGTTGATTCTTCCAGTCCATGACCATGAACTATTTTTCCATCTGTGCCTTCTCTGATTTCTTTGAGCAGTGTTTTATAGGTCTCCCTGTAGAGATCTTTTGCCTCCTTGGTTAGATGTATTTGTAGGTTGTGTGTGTGTGTGTGTGTGTGTGTGTGTCTGTGTCTGTGTGTCTATTGTAAATGGGGCTGTGTTCTTGATTTGGTTCTTGGCTTTAGTGTATTGCTGTATAGAAATGCTACTGATTTTTGCACATTGATTTTGTATCCTGAAACTTTACGAAAGTTATTTACTGTTCTAGCAGCCTTTTGATGGAGCCTTCACAGTTTTCCAAGTATAGAACCATCTTGTCATGGAAGAGAGATAACTTCTTTTTTCCCCAATTTGGAGGTATTTTCTTTCTTTCTCTTGCCTGATTGCTCTTTCCAGGACTTTCAGCACTATATTAAATAGGAGGGGCGAGAGTCTGTATACTTGTCTTGTTCTGGTTCTTAAGGGGAATGCTTTCAGCTTCTGCCCATTGAGTATGATGTTAGCTGTGGGTTTGTAATAGATGTCTCTTACTGTTTTGAGTTACGTTTCTTCAATGCCTAGTTTGTTGAGAGCTTTTATCATGAAAGAATGTTGGATTTTATCAAGCACTTTTTCTGTATCTATTTAGATGATTATGTGTTTTTTGTTTTCAATTCTGTTTATGTGGTAAATCACGTTTGTTGATTTGTGCATATTGAACCAAGCTTGCATCCCAGGAATAAAGCCTACTTGACTGTGGTGAATTAAGTTTTTCACGTGCTGCTGTATTCAGTTTACCAGTATTTTGTTGAGAAGTTTTGTGTCTATATTCATCAAGGATATTAGCCGGTAGTTTTCTTTTTTCATTATGTCTTTGACAGAATTTGGTTCAGGATGATGGTAGTTTCATAGGATGAGTTAGGGAGGAATTCCTTCTCCTCAATTTTTTGGAATAGTTTCAGGAACTCTTCTTTGTACATCTGGTAGAATTCAGCTGTGGATCCATCTGGTTCAGGGCTTTCTTTTGTTTGGTAGGATTTTATTATTATTATTATTGATTCCATTTCAGAACTCATATTGTTCTGTTCAGGGTTTTAATTTCTTCCTGATTCAATCTTGGGAGATTTCATGTTTCCAGAAATTTACCCATTTCCTCTAGATTTCCTAGTTTGTGTGCATGCAGGTGTTTATAATAGTCTCAAGAACTTTTTTATTTCTCAGGGATTAGCTGTCATGTCACCTTTGTCATTTCTGATTGTGCTTATTTGGATCTTCTCTCTTGTTTCTTTATTAATTTAGCTAGCAATCCATTGATCATGTTTATCCTTTCAGAGAAGGAACTTTTGGTTTTGCTGATCCTTTGTATAGATTTTTCAGGTCTCAATTTCATTCAGTTCTGCTCTGATTTTAGCTATTTCTTTTATTCTGCTAGCTTTGGGGTTAGTTTATTTTTGTTTTTCTTATTCCTCTATGTGTGATGTTAGAATTTTAATTTGAGATCTTTCTAACTCCTTGATGTAGGTGTTCAGCACTAAACTTTCCTCTTAATACTACTTTTGCTGTATACCAGAGATTTTGATATGCTGTATCTCTCTTTTCATTAATATCAAAGAGTTTTTGATTTCTGCATAAATTTCATTGTTTACTCAAAAGTCATTCAGAAGCAAGTAGTTTAATTTTCATGTAATTGTGTGGCTTTGATAGATCTTCTTAATATTGGTCCCTATTTTTATTTCACTGTGGTCCAAGAGTATGCGTGTATGATTTCAATTTTTTTGAATTTACTGGGACATGTTTAATGGCTGGACATGTTTAATGGCTGGACATGTGGTCAGCTTTAGAGTATGTTCCATGTGCAGATGACAAGCATGTATATTCTGTAGTTTTTTGAGTGGGATATTCTGTAGATGTCTATTATTTCTAATTGGTCAGTGTTAAATTTTAGTCCAGAATTTCTTTGTTAGCTTTCTGCCTCAATGATCTGCCTAACACTATCAGTGGGAGTGTTGAAGTCCTGCCCCTCATTATTGTGTGATTGTCTAAGTTTTATTGTAGGCCTAGAAGTATTTTATAAATATATATATATAATATATATTATAAATATATATATAATATATATTTATAATATATATAATATTTATAATATATATTATATATTATAAATATATATAATATATAATATATATTATAAATATATAATATATAATATATATTATAAATATATATAATATATAATATATATTATAAATATATATAATATATATTATAAATATAATATATATTATAAATATATATAATATATATTATAAATATAATATATATTATAAATATATATAATATATATTATAAATATAATATATATAATATATATTATAAATATAATATATATTTTAAATATATATAATATATATTATAAATATAATATATATTTTAAATATATATATAATATATATTTTAAATATATATATAATATATATTTTAAATATATATAATATATATTATAAATATATATAATATATATTATAAATATATATATTATATTATAAATATATATAATATATATTATATATATAATATATATTATATATAATATATATTATATATTTATAATACATATTATATATATATTATATATTTATAATATATATTATATATATAATATATATTATAAATATATAATATATATTATATATAATATATATTATATATATAATATATATTATAAATATATATATATAATATATTATAAATATATATATATAATATATATTATAAATATATATATATAATATATATATGTAAATCGGGGTGCTTTAATGTTCGGTGCCTATTTATGAAGTGAGGTCTTCTTGTTAAACTGAAACTTTTATCATTAGGTAATACCCTTATTTGTCCTTTTTTATTGTTGTTAAAGTCTGTTTTATGTGATATAAGAATAGTGACCCCTTCTCTCTTTTTGTCTTCGGTTTTCATGATAGATCTTTATTCATCCCTTTAACTTCAGCCTATGGGTGTTGTTATATGTGAGATGTGTCTCCTGAAGAGAGAGACACATCCAACAGCAAGTCAGTCTAAATACTGTGGAAATAAACTGAAAGTGGGGTTAGAAAAAAACCAGAGGAAGAAGGTTTGAGTAGTCCTCAGGTACTTGGGAGGCTGAGATGGGAAGACCACCAGGTGAGACTGGGGAGATAGAGGCTACAAGTTTTTTATCCAATGTGCCACTCTGTGCTTTTCAAGTAGTGCATTTAGACTGTTTACATTCGAGGTTAATATTGATATGTGAGTTTTGATCCTGTCATGATGTTGTTAGCTGGGTGCTTTGTAGTCTTGATTGTGTAATCGCTTTCTAAGATCTGTAGGCTATGTGTATTTTGTGGTAGCAGGTATCATTCTTTTGTTTCCATGTTTATAACTTCCTTAAGGAACTCTTATAAGCCTGATCTAGTGATTGCAAATTCCCTTAATGATTGCTTATCTGGAAAAGATTGTATTTGTCCTTTGCTTATGAAGCTTAGTTTGGTGGGATATGAAATTCTTGCTTTGAATTTCTTCTATTTAAGGATTCTGAAAATAGGCCCCAGTCTCTCCTGGCTTGTAATTTCTGCTGAGAATTCTGCTATTAGCCTGATGGGGTTCCCTTTGTATGTGATCTGGCCCTTTTTTCTAGCTGGCTCTAAGATTTTTTCTTTCACATTGACGTTGGAAAGTCTCATGACATGTGTCTTAGTGATGGTCATCTTGCATAGTATTATGCAGGGATTCTCTGAATTTCTTGAATTTTCATGTTGATTTCTCTAATGAGCTTGGGGAAATTTTCATGGACTGTATCCTCAAATATGTTTTCCAAGTTGCTTACTCTCTCTCAGGAATGCCAGTGAGTCATAGGTTTAGTCTCTTTACATAATCCCATATATCTTGAAGGCTGTGTTCATTATTAAATTTTTTTTATTTTAAAAATCTTTTCTATTTGTATCTGACCAGGTTGATTTGAAGGACTGGTCTTTGAGCTCTGGATTTTTTTCCTCAGCTTGGTTTAGTCTGTTTTTAAGGCTTCCAATTGTATGTTCAGATTCTTGTAGTAAATTTTTCAGTTCCAAAAATTCAGTTTGGTTCTTTCTTAAAATGGCTATGCCATATTTCAACTCTTGGATTATTTTACTGGCTTCCTTAGTTTGGATTTCAACTTTCTCTAGAATCTTGATCTTCCTTGCAATTCAGGTTCTGAATTTTATGTCTGTCATTTCAGACATTTCAATGTGGTTAGGATTCATTGCTGGGGAGCTAGTGCCATCCTTTGGAGGTAAGGAAACAATCTCGCTTCTTGGGTTGCTGGACTTCTTGCAGTGATTCCTTCTCATTTGTGGGAGCTCATTTAAAAAAAAAATTGAAGTTGCTGTCATTTGGATGGCTTTTTGTTTATATATTCTTTTTCCCCCTGAGGGTTTGACTGTGGTGTATATTGTGTATAGTCTATTAGCTTCATTTCTGGGGGCTTTCAGAGGGCCAAGATTCTGTATGGGTTCCTTAGCAGTGGCTAGTTTCCTGCATTGGGTTTCACAGGCATTGTGTGTGCTAAAGGAATTTATTTTTGTTTGCTGGTGTAATTCAGGCTGCGATCCAGTAGATGATGCTTAAGAGGCTTTTACCCACCTATGTGCCTCTTTTGCATGTCAGTGCATTCACAGCAGTTCTCTGGGGAAGGGGGAGAGAGCGATGACCTCCTTACTAAATCTGTTCTCTGGCCTTAGTGGTGGGAAGGGGGGGGGTCCCTCCAATCACTGGTGTTACATTCGTTTTTTCTCAACCCCAAGGGGTGCTGTGGTAGGCTGCATTTCCCCCTCCCTTAGGAATGGCCTGAGCTGAAGATTAGGTCACCAGGAGACCCACACCTCCCCAGAGATCCACTGGTTCACTGAGCTTGTCAGAGTCAGAGGAGGTTGTGGGGAATGTCTGTGGGTGGTCTGGTGATGCAGTGCGTCAAGGGCAGAGGACCCTTAGGCAGGCATTGGTGTCATGGATGCGCATCTGGTATAATGACCGTGACCCGGGTTTTTTTTTGCCCAGCGAATGGCTGTAGCGGCTGCCCAGGTCACGCTCCCCTGACGGGGTTTCCCTTTGATTTCTGCCCCAGGAGTAGCCCTGAGGAGCTAGATTTGTCCCAAGCCTTCTGAACCTAGATTGCCCTACTATTCCAGGTGTTCCAGGCTTTGGGACTCCCTGAGGCAAAAGCTGTGTTATGTCAACAGGCTACAGGCTTCCTGGACTGTTCTTGCAGAGGGAGGGACACCTAGCTCGTGCACCGGCACTGGAACCAGCACCTTACTCTTCTCTGTTCTGAGAGTGGAGGCTCCTTTCCTGCTTGAACTCAGGCCACAGATCTCAGCTCAATGCCCCTGGATGGTGTGCTTGAACCTTAGGGGCATTGAGACCTGCGGCTTTGTCCTCTGGCCTCCTACTGCGGGGAAGGCGGCCAACTGCTCTTAGGCCACTGGTAAAACACTGGTGGGGCAGTGGAGGCTGTGCAGGAGTGGCCAGGTAGGCAGCCTTGGGAGGGGCTGGCAGACAAGGAGGTGCATGGATCAGGTGTGCCCCAGTTCCACAGGAAAGGCAGCCCTGCTATCTCCCAGACTGGCGGTCAGCAGGGGCTAGAGTTATTCAGAGTAAGGTGGAGAGCCCTGGGGGATGGGTGCCTGTGGATGTGTTTGAGGCAGCTGCCCCACAGGAAAAACCTTTGGGGCTCTGTGTAGGTTCAAGTCTCTGGGTAGTTCTCCCTGCCAGTTCAAATGTCTATGGGGATCACGGAATCTCTTGAAGCAAGGATCCCAGAGGTCTGCAGTGGGATATGTGGTGCCCCGGAGTTCCTTCACTCACCGGCCCCTTAGGACATGTTCAGGATTAAGAGCCAGTCTCGGCACTCAGCAACTTCGCGCAGGCTTCCCACCTT
This sequence comes from Pan troglodytes, assembly GCF_028858775.2. Classification (NCBI taxonomy): domain Eukaryota; kingdom Metazoa; phylum Chordata; class Mammalia; order Primates; family Hominidae; genus Pan; species Pan troglodytes. The sequence continues at coordinate 72,649,487 of NC_072402.2, forward strand.
CCTCCCTCTTCAACCCCAGTGCCTGTATCGCCTCTCTATCAAGAGATTGGTTAAAAGTGGAATAGTTTACTTGATATGTTTGTGTCTATCAGGGGAGAGGTGTTTCCTGGCTGTGTCTAGTTGGCCATCTTGTAGGAGATCCTGTCCTATAAAGATAATATTCTTTGAGAACTGTTACTTCTGAATTTCCTGTAAGTCTCATGCTGTGGCCAGTTTCTGAGAGTAGGACTTACTTGGAGAAAGATGTGTCCACATTGATTATTTTATGATAACCTATAGAAAGGACTAGAATTAAATTACAATTTATTATAAGTGTTAGTGATTATGCTGCAAAATAGTAGGATGACCACAGCAAAACAATTTTGAATTTCAAACTGAATTCCATTTTCTGTCGATTACGCTCAAGGTAGCAAAAATAATCAGCAAAATGGACCACTTTGCATTCAATAAATATTGATTTCATTCCCTTCTGTCTGAAGTTGTATATTTTATTTTTACCCAAAACACCCCAGCTCAGATCTATTTTTCTTTCACTCTAACCCAAATTGATAAAGGAAAAAATAATAAAAATTTTCCTAAAGAACTGTGTTTATAGCTATGGCAGGTGATTTTCTTTTTCGTGACTCAAGGTATCTGTCTTTAAAAATCAAATCTGAATGTGTGGGTCTAAGTTTGGATTGTGCAAGTATTTTTTATTGGTCCAGTAAGATTCTGGGAAGTCTAACTTTAGATAGGTAGATACATTGTTAAAAATTTCTTCTGTTATGTGTAGTTTCAATATTAAGAGAATTTAAAACTTACGAATTCTACTTTCTAAGACATATTAAACATATATGAGAGTTAGAGGATGAGATATTTTAATCAAATTTTTAATATGCTTAGAATTTAAATATTATTGACTTTTTATGGAATTAAAATTTTTACACAGAAACACACTCAGAACACTACCAATCTACTAAACATGAGATAATCCATTTTAATTGTTCAGAAAATGCTTTAACCTCCTACCAGACCTTCTGATATCGCCAAGGATGTTGTCATTGTACTGTAAATATGGAAAAAACACCAATTACAGATTTCCAGCTGTAAGAATTCAATATTGTATTAGTCCATTCACACTGCTATAACAAAATACCAAACAGTGGGTGGCTTATAAGCAACAGAAATGTAGTTCTCATATTTCTGGAGACAGAAAAGTCAGAAATCAAGACCTAATGTCTTCTGAGGGCACACTTTCTGTTTCATAGATGGCTATCTTGTCACTGTGTTGTTATATGGCAGAAGGGATTTATGAATTCTCTGGGGTCTCTTTTATAAGAGCATTAATACAATTTATGTGAGTTCTACTCTCATGACCTGTCACCTCCCAGAGGCACTAACCCCAAATACCATCATGTTGGATATTAGGTTTCAACATATTCATTTTCAGGGGTCACAAACATTCAGTTTATAGCACAGATTAGCTCTGATTGTACTTTTATACACCACATAAAAAACAAATACATATATTTGTATAAACAGACAAGGAAAAGCAAATGAAGTTTGCATCTGGTTTCATCATCTCCAAAGAAATCTTACAGACTGGTGTTAAGTAATTTAACACATAATCAATCCATCAAACAATAAGGGTAATTACTTAAATAGTTGTTGTCATAGAGGGCTTATCATCTCCATAAAATTAGGATTTCTTAAACCATTGAATCCCTAATATGTTAATGTCCTTATTTCTAATCATCTAGTGATATTTATTCCTGACTTTTGCTTTAGTAGCTTTTTATAATAACACTCCTGAGCATAATTCATTTAACAACAAAAAAGGTATTTGATTCAAATTTTTAAACAACCTACTATAACATCTTTTTCCTAAAAGATGAATGCAAAAGGAGTGTGGTGGACAAAGTGGAAAATTAAATAAAAAAGTAGCAGCTATTCGTTTATCCTGTGAGAGCTATGATCTCTTCAGTCCTTTAGGCAAGTAAAACTTTTATCTTCTGTCTTACAATGTTATGAAATGCATGCTACCACTAGCATCAATTTTTGTTTTTTTAAAAAATGTATGAACATATTTATTTTTAAAATTGCTTTTAGCCTGATGCTCTCAATGTTTGGTATCAGTTCAATTTTCATTTTTTCCCCAAAATTGAAAGTAATATTTTTTTAAGCAGCATGAAGGTAAAAATAGGCATTTTAATTAAATTATCAGAATGTTGCTTTTGCTTCCTTATGACTGGCCTGGCCATGTAAACTAAGTAAGCCTTGTTGTATCAGAAAGCAGAACTAATTTTGCTATCTTGGAAATTAAGTTAGAATTATTTTCAGTTAAAGCAAAAAGACCTGTACCTTTTCCCCAAAGTGTTAACTTTGCTGTCTTTCTGTGCCATTACAACTCTCTCAGCTGGGCACGGTGGCTCACACCTGTAATCCCAGCACTTTGGGAGGCCGAGGCGGGCGGATCACCTGAGGTCAGGAGTTTGAGACCAGCCTGGCCAACATGGAGAAACCCCGTCTCTACTAAAAATACAAAAATTAGCCAGGCGTCATCTCACATACCTGTAATCCCAGTACTCGGGAGGCTGAGGCAGGAGAATGGTTTGAACCCAGGAGGCAGAAGTTGCAGTGAGCCGAGATGCTGCCATTGAACTCCAGCCTGGGCAACAGAGCAAGACTGCATCTAAAAAAATTTAAAAAATAAAAAAAAACACTCTCACAAATGAAAAATATTTATGAAGCATGTCTACCTATTGAGAGATTGTTAACAAAAGTCTTGGTTAAATAGTTGATGCAACTTATTTTAATGAAAACTCCATATTCTATTAATGCTGAAGTAATGGAAAGTAATACTCAATTGGACACTTCTTGATGCATTAAGAAGAATGCTTGTCTTACCTTAGCATCATTGTTTACAGTAACAAATGTGGATCCCTGGCCTTCTGTCTCTGAACTCCTTCTATGCAATGATTTCCAGTACTTGGTTTTCCTTTCTACTCACTGCCTTCCTCTCCTGCCTGTGCTGGTGGTTTATTTTACTTGACAGAGCTTTGCATTGGCTACCGCTCTCAAATTCTGGTTTCTCTTGTTCTCCAGTTTTTGTCTATAACGAGAGTCACATCCTAAAGCCCAGCACCACAGCCATGCATTTCACCACTCTGCCTTGTTTCTATTTTCTTCCTCAAAAATATCGTTCTTGTAGCTAAATCCTGAACACCAGGGACAGTCTTTCCATAATATTCTGCCCCTCAAGACTTGAATCTTCTATCTTGGTGCCTTGTTTATCTGATTGGAAACCTTGGTGTCAAATATTGCTTGAATTGTGGCTAGAACTCTGTGGTAAACAAGGAGATGCCCCATCCAGATCCCCTTCAAAGAAAGACTTGCTTTGGCAGCCACCTCCAGCTGTCACTTCCTGCAAGGTCTGCCTCAAATGAACAGAGCTGCTTCATGTGAGGTCATGCCATTCCTGGATCTGTCTTCATGCAGGGAGGTAGTGATAAAACGATCTGACCATTTTGTCTCAAAACAGGACAACTCTGATAAGCAATATTTTCTCCAAGGCTTTCCACTTGGTAGGCTGAAGATTTGTCAGGTCTGTATCATGCAGTTAGCTTCTCCCTCTGCTCAATCCTCTTCTTTCTCTTTCTTCTTACCGAAGCTGAGCCCCAATAAACATGTGGTACCTCAAACATCTCAGCATCTGCTACCATAGTGCTTGACCAGCAACAACCTCCTGTGTTCTACAAGATACCCATCCTCTTCAGTGTTCCTCTCCCCACCTCTAGTGAATTGCCACATGCTTACCATTAAGCCTCATTCAGTCTTAATATCTGACAGCAACTGTCCCTAAGACTCTAAGCCTTTTTTTGTTTTTTAATTTTATTTTATTTATTTATAATTTTTGAGACAGAGTCTCACTCCCAAGCTGAAGTGCAGTGGCGCAATCTTGGTCACTGCAACCTCCGCCTCCGGGGCTCAAGCGATTCCTGTGCCTCAGCCTCCTGAGTAGCTGGGATTACAGATGCACGCCACCACGCCCAGCTAATTGTATTTTAGCAGAGACGGGGATTCGCCACGTTGCACAGGGTGATATCGAACTCCTGAGCTCAGGCGATCTGCTCGCCTTGGCCTCTCAAAGTGCTAGGATTACAGGCGTGAGCCACCTCACCAGGCCAAGGCTTTTATTACTGAGTTAGGAAGAAAATGTAAACATACCAGAAGGCTGTGGAAGTGTTAAAGCCAGTGAATCACTTTCCTGGACAGAGTTACTCCTGTTGTATGAATGAACGCTATGCCACAGGCTCCTATGTGATGGCAACAGAGGGTCTGGATCTTTTATGACATGGACTCTCCTATAAAATGGGCACTGAAACTAAAGCAAACAATGGAAGGATTGGTACCACATAGAGACATTTTTAAAGAAATAACAAGACAAAAAGCCAGACAGAAATTACAATGTAATTCCGTAAATTTACAGAGTGAAGCTGTGTCTCCTGCCTCCCCTTTTACATCCTCCACCTCTTTTGCCTCTGCCACTCCTGTTAGCAAGACCGATCCCTCCTTTCCTCCTCCTTCTCAGCCTACTCTTGTGAAGACAATGAGGATGAAGATCTTATGATGATCCACTCCTACTTAATAAATAGTAAATATAATTTTCTTTTCTTTTTTTTGGAAAGAACATAGTTCTTTTTATTGTAGATGGTCATTGAAAGTTCTTGAATTGGGCAGGAGTGCAATCAGATCTGGTTATATGTGAAGGATAGATTGTAGGAGAAATAACTGGAGATAAGATGAGCAGCTAGATGATACTTTAAAGGTATAGGTGAGAGTCAATAAGGATATGAATTAAGCAGTAGAAGTGGAAGGGGCAAAGAAGGGATGAGGAACTTCTGGTTTGAGTTGACGTTTCTCCTACATCTCTTTAAAAATCACCCCAAAGCAGGCCAGGTGCGGTGACTCATGCCTGTAATCCCAACACTTTGGGAGGCCGAGGCAGGTAGATCACGAGGTCAGGAGATCGAGACCATCCTGGCAAACACGGTGAAAACCCGTCTCTACTAAAAATACAAAAAAGTAGCTGGGCGTGGTGGCGGGCACCTGTAGTCCCAGCTACTCAGGAGGCTGAGGCAGGAGAATGGTGTGAACTTGGGAGGCGGAGCTTGCAGTGAATGGAGATTGTGCCACTGCACTCCAGCCTGGGCAACAGAGCAAGACTCCATTTCAAAAAAAAAAAAAAATCACCCCAAAGCAATAAGGAGAACTAGAACAGAATATACACTCCAACACTGGTGAAACTAGGAAAACATATGCAACCACAAACCGCAATATATACAGACAAAACTATACGAGATGTTGGGAACTGATTTAGCAGATCACAGAAAGCTTAAAAAGATGAAAGTTAAGTGTTTGTGGATAGTATACCAGTGAGAAGCAATTTTATTCATTCTGAAGTGCCACAGACAGACCAAAAAACTAGGGACACCAGGTGCTGTGGAAGGTTGTCTCAGTCAGTTTGGGCTGCTCTAACGAAGTTCCATGGACTGTGTGTCTTATAAACAACATAAATTTATTTCCCACAGTTCCAAAGCCTGGAAGTCTGAGATCAGGGTGCCAGCATGATTGGGTTTTGGTGAGGGCATTCTTCCAGCTTGCAGACTGACAACTTCTCCTGTATCCTCACATGGTGTGAAGTGAATGAGAAAACTCTCTAAGGTCCCCGTTATAAGGGCACTAATCCCAATCATTAGGGTTCAACACTCATGACCTAGTTACCTCTCAAAGTCCTCACCTGTTAATACCATCGACACTAGGGGTTAGAATTTCAACAAATAAATTTTGAGGGAACAGACACACACATTCAGTCTATAGCAAAAGTGGAAGTGTGGTATAGTTGAAAACAGAGGAATTGGATGAAAGTCTGCAAAAAAGTCAGTTTGACCTCCAGGCCTCCACCCTGGACATCCAGGTAACTGTCCCTCTCTTACTTTGGCAGGACAGGAGAGATTTATTCTATGAAGCAGCTGAACCAGACGGCTTCTGAATTCAGAGACACAAGGTATGGCAGAGAGCTTGGATGAAGTAACCAACTCAAAAGAGAGGGGTTACGTGAAAGGCTGCATCCTGAATGATAAGACACTCAGCTCCCTTTCCCTACCCTAGCAAAGGCCATCTACTACACTTAAATCTCAATGGAAAAGACTGGTGCCTCCTCCTCTGGGGATCACAATGGCCAGGGAGAAAGAGGAAAGGGAATACTAGTGCATGCACACACACATGTATTTTCCCAAGGAAAACATCTATGGATTGGATTTCAGCAGTATCAAGCCTCACTCAAACACAGAGGGTTTCAGTGTATCACTCTTAGAAATGAATGCAAAGCGGAGTCTGGATTTTTTAGAAAGGTCTATCACAGAAAAAGCAGAGAGAAAAGAAAAGCTCGGAAAAAAAAAAAAAAACCAAGCAAACAAAGAACAGAAGAAAACTTACCTTAAAGCAATAATTAATATCCCCAGAGAGTCAAGGATGCTATAGGAATAGAAGAGAAGAAGAATTAGAAGAGAATAAGAAAAAGCTCTTATACATTCAAAATATAGCAAAAATTAAAAATTTAAAAGAAGAATTGGAACATGAAGTTGATGAAGTCTCACTGAAAGCAAAACACAAAGATATGAATAAGAAGAGGAAAATATATAAGGAAAATGGAGAATTCTAATATCAAACTAATAGAGGTTAATTTTCTTAATATTTTCTCTAGCTTTATTGTAAGAAGAAAGTATAAAATACATATAACATACAAAATATGTTTTACTCGACTGCTTATATAAGGCTACCTGTCAACAGTAGTGTATTAGTAGTTAGGTTTTTGGGGAGTTAAAAAGTTATACATGAATCTAGGAATGTGCTTCGTAGAACATTTAAAATAATAGCTATTGTTTATGTTATATTATTATTGTATAGCACCGGCCTAGGCATGCTGTCAAACAAAGTCTATAACATAATTATTTTACATATCAGCAGCACTAGCACACAATATGTAAAGACTATGAAGTGGACAATTCTACTATCGATGCTACAGTCTTGCTATAGCTCCTGAGTTTTAGAGTGTAATCTAGATATAAGAGAGTTTAGAAAGGAAATCCTAATTTTTGAGCTGAAAATCTTAATTTAAACCTGAAATGAGTAATGAGGAATCTCAGAAGTTACAGAATTTAACTCTAAGATTATAAAGAGCTTCTTTGAAGAAAGAATCAATAAGGTCTACTATTTGATAGCACAACAGGGTCACTATTGTCAATAATAAATTTATTATACATTTTAAAGTAACTAAAAGAGTATAATTGGATTGTTTGTAGAACAAAGGATAAATGCTTGAGGTGATGGATACCCCATTTACCATGATTTGATTATTATGCATTGTATGCCTGCATCAATGTATTTTGTGTAACCCATAAATATATATACCTACTGTGTACCCCAAAAAATTAAAAATTAAAAAAAATAAAATTTGGAAAACATTCTTTGCTCTTAGGCAGAATAGATTTATAAAATAGCAAAGAAAAACAAGGAAGGTCAGTTATTATTTCTGAGTTTTATGCTCATCTGTTTGTAACTCATGACAAATAAACACTATAACTAGTGTTTGCATGAATAGTGCCAAAGCTGGGCCATTAAACAGAATGAAATCACAATCTGTTGGGTTAAATGTGAGAATAGACAGTAGCACAGACATAAGGGTTCTTAAATCTGATAATGTAATTTGAAGAAAATAAAGATGGACTTGCCAGGCTTCAGGGCAAGTGCGTGTCCAAGCTGGAGGGCTGAGCAAGTAGAGTGGTCCTAGCCAATTACATTTTGGGGCATCAGCTGACACTGCCACAGTTAGAACAGTAGCTGGCCAAAGCCAGCTATCCCATTCACATGTAAAGGGCTATAATAGGGGCTTCCAAAGGGCAAATTAAAATCCATTCTAGTAGAAACTCTACAACTCTACATAGCTCTGAGATGTCCAAAGTGAGGAGCAATTGGTGGTGATGAGTGTGCATGTAAGCTACACTGGCAATTTTCAGACCTAGGGAACAACAAACCTCACCAAGGGCTTTTGGATTGAAGAATAACATAAATTGGTTTAATCTCTGCAGCCTTTGTTAAATACCGAATCAAATTAAACCAGTGAGAACTACGCCAGGCAGGAATTCCTGTTGAATCTTGTTTGGGTCAATCCATCATGGCTACTGAGACATGACAAGCAAAATTTGAATATCATGTCTGCAGTTACATTCACTTGTTCAGATGTCACGTGGGAAAAGAGATCTGTTGGTTAGGAGCTGGTTTCAGAAAAACTAAATCGATCTATCAGTAGAATCCACATGTCCTGGCAGAAGGTTAGCAGTGTCTCAAGCCCCAACCTCATTCCTTAAATCTTTTTTAAAAATATATCAATACATAATAGTTGTACATACTTATGGGGTACATGTGGTATTTTGTTACATGCATAGAATGTGTAATGATCAATTCAGGATATTTAGGATATTTATCACCTCGAGCATTTATCATTTCTATGTGTTGGGAATATTTCAAGTCCTCTCCTCTGGTTAACTTAAAATATACAATACATTGTTGTTTACTATAGTTATCCTACTTTTCTACTGAACATTAGAACTTATTCCTTTTATCTAACTATGTTTGTATCCATTAACCAACCTCTTTTCATCCTCTCCTTTCACACACTCTTCACAGACTCTGATAACTATCATTCTACTTTCTACCTCCATGAGATTAACTTTTTAGCTCCCACATATGAGAGAGAACATGTATATTTGTCTTTCTGTGCCTGTCTTATTTCACTTAACATAATGACCTTCAGTTCCATCTATGTTGGTGCAAAGGACAGGATTTCATTCTTTTTTAAGGCCGAATAGTATTCCATTGCTTATTTTTACTACATTTTTCTTATCTACTCATCTTTTGATGGACACCTAGGTTGATTCCAAATGTTTGCTATTAAGAATAATGCTGTAACAAGCATGGCGGTGCAGGTATCCCATTGATACATAACTTCCTTTCTTTTGAATAAATACCCAGTAGTGGGATTGGTGGATTATATGGTAATTTTTCATTTTTAAGAACTCTCTACATTTTTCTTCATAATGGCTATATAAATTTACATTCTCATTTTGTCTTAAATTTTAAATAAGATATATGGGATCTTTCATACCCTATGAGTAGGTAGAAACTAAACCAAATTGAGCTCATCTAGTGAGATCCAGTGTTATTTTAGTTTTAGAATATTTCCAATAGTAGAATTTACTTATTGGTAGAGTTTTAAATGAGTAAGGTGTCAGGATTCCCAGGAATAGTAAGTTAAGGTAGTTTTGGGTTTCTCTGCAACATTTTTTTCCCCATCTAGGCATAGCTCTGCATTGGATCAGTAATGTTGGCATTAGTTCAGGCCAGAGCTGCATACTGAACTGTGTAATAAGCCATGTCTAACAAACATTAAAAATATTGCACTCTGAAGATTGAAATGGACATTTTCCTGGAAACTAAACGCATGAACGTATCGTAAATCCATTAATGAAATGGGTAATTTGACCATAGATATCACATGATGTAAATATTTAATGTTCTGTTTTGGTTATTAAATGAAAAAAGAGGATAAAATGTTGAGATGAGAAAATCCCACATTAATCATTGGGGAATTTGGTCAGGAATTGATTCTCTGGGACTTCTTCAACCTGGAAAATCAAGGAAGAGACAAAATGACATCTGTGTCAGAAAAGAGTTAAGCTTGGTTATATTTAATGGACAAAACATGTAAAACCATATTTCTGTCATTTGAAATTAACCATAGTGAAATAATTTTACACCTGGAGGAGCCCTTTGTGAAGTTTTTCTCCAACCCTTGTCTTACGGGCTTAAGCAGCAGCAAAGTCTTGGCTCAGTGTCCCAGTGGTTAGGTTAAACTCATGCTCCCTGTTCAGCCCAATGCTTTCTGTATGGGATTTCTCCATTTTTCTTTGCTTTCAAAGTATTGATTTTTCAAATAAACATTTACATATATACGTACCAATTACAGACAACTTAGAGCATTCAAGGCCCTAAGAGAATTATTAGCATTCTTCTCTTCATTTTGCTGACAAGGAAACTAACATTAAGATGTCAAATAACTTGCCTAACACCATGCAGATAGTAAGGCTCACAGCAAGAGTTTCAACACATTGGTGTCAACCTGACTGTAGAGAGCAAAGCTTCAACATTATGTACATGTGCAAAATGTAACAGAATCCAACAAGAAGAGGAGTGGTGTGAAAGAATGCATGGTGGTTTTTGTTTTTATAAAAAATGCTGCATTATTATTATGATTATTATTATTTGAGACAGAGTCTCGCTCTGTCGCCCAGGCTGGAGTGCAATGTTGTGATCTCAGCTCACTGCAACCTCTGCCTCCTGGGTTGAAGTAATTTGCTTGCCTCAGCCTCCTGAGTAGCTGGGATTACAGGTGTACACCACCACACCTGGCTAACTTTTTGTATCTTCAGTAGAGACGGGTTTCACCATGTTGGACAGGCTGGTCTCGAACTCCTGACCTCGTGACCCGCTCACTTCGGCCTCCCAAAGTGCTGGGATTACAGGTGTGAGGCACTGCTCCCAGCCTAAAAAATGCTGCATTCTAATGTTCACAAAGGAAATAGAATCATGACAAATAAAATAAAATAGATTCTGTTATGATTCACATTCCTGGAATTGTTAACTATTTAATAGGAATCTTACCATGTGGTTTAGAATCCCTCATTTTGTTTAATCACATCGGGGGTGGTAGAAGCTATCCTCCATCTGTTGGGTAGGGAAGTACGGATAAGTTCTTCTTGTTTTTAATTGACACAGTAATGGTATATATTTATAGGTGCAGTGTGATGTTTCAATACATATATACATTGTGTAATGACCAAATCAGAGCAATAGCATATTTATCACCTCAAACATTTATCATCATTTTCTACTGAGAGCATTCAAAATCCTCTCTTCTAGTTTTTTGAAATATACAATACATTATTGTTAACTATAGTCACACTACTGTGCATTAGAACACTAGAATTTATTCATCCTAACTGTAACTTTATACCCACTGACCAATTTCTCCCCATTCCTTCCTCTCCCATACCCTCTCCAGTCTCTGGTAACCACTATTCTGTTCTCTGCTTCCATGAGATTGACTTTTTAAGATACCACGTATGAGTGAGATCATGCAGTATTTGTCCCTCTGTGCTTGGCTTACTTCACTTAGCATAATGTCCTCTAAGTTCATTCAAGTTGTCACAAATGACAGGATTTCATTCTTTTATTATAACTGAATAGTATTCTATTCTGTATATGTGCCTCATTTTAAAATCCAGTTATTCATTGGTTCCATATCTTGACTATTGTGAATAATGCTGCAATAAACATAGGGGTGCAGATATCTCTGCAACATAGTGATTTCATTTCCTTTGGATATATAATCTCATTAGTGGGATTGTTGGATCATATGGCAGTTCTATTTTTAATTTTCTGAGGAACCTCCGTACTGTTTTCCATAATGGCAGTACTAATTTACATTCCCACTAATGTGTATGAGTTCCCATTTCTCCACATCCTTGCCAGCATTTGCTATTTTTTGTCTCTTTGATAATAGTCATTCTAACTACAGTAAGGTGACATCTCTGTGATTTTTGACTTGCATTTCCCTGATGATTAGTGATGTTGAACATTTTTTCATGTTTTTTGGTCATTCGTATATTTTCTTTTGAGAAATCTCTATTCAAATCTTTTGCCCAGTTCAATTATTTGTTTTTTTGTTTTTTTGTTTTGCTGTTGAGTTGAGTTCTCTATATATTCTGGATATAAACCCCTTGTCAGAGGCATAGTTTGAAAATATTTTCTTCCATATTGTGGATTGTCTCTTCACTCTGTTTTTCCTGTGCTGAGCAGAAGCTTTGTAGTTTTACGTCATCTTATTTGTTTATTTTTGCTTTTGTTGCCTATGCTTTTGAGGTCCTATCCAAAAAATCCTTTTTCAGACCAATGTCACAAAACATTTCCCCTGTGGTTTCTTATTTTGGCAGTTCCATAGTTTTGGGTCTTGCTTTAAGTCTTTAATTCATTTTGAGTTGATTTTTGCATATGGTGAGAGGGGTCTGGCTTCATTTTTCTGCTTGTTGATATTCAGTTTTCCCAGTATTATTTATTGAATAGGCTGTTCTTTCCCTAATGTATGTGCACATTGTACTCAAACTAAGAGAACTGTGTTTTTCATACCTCAGAAGTAAATAAGTTTAAAGAGTAGCCAAGAAAAATCTTAAAAACATGGTTTTAGAAAATATGACAAATTGCTTACACAGAAGGAAGAAAATATCACAAAGGAATGAAACGTTTTTTAGCCTAAGTACATAATGTGGTATATATTAGAGTATACTTCCTTTGGCCTTTCTTAATGTATCATAGTAATTTCTTCATCCTTAAATCTTTCTTGGAGAAAAGATGCATAGAACAATTTTGTAGGTAAATAGGGAACATGAGAAATACTTTTCCAAAATCTATTGACATTGCATGTGTCACTAAGAAATGAAAATGTGCTCAGAAAATCCAAGTAATGCCGGAAACCTAGGGAGTCAAAGAATATGGGCCCCTTAATATTTTATGATGACTTAAAAGCTAAAATATAGGAGTTCCATGTTGAGCATGGGGGCCATGACTATAGAGTAGAGAGAAGCCTTTTCCAGCTACTATTAAATTAGAATTATATGCTGCCCAGCTTTGTGGTTATAGTCACAGGGCTGTTTTTTGTTTGCCTGCTTGCTTTATCATGGTTATTGTTTGTTCCTTCATGTTGCAGTTCTTACGTATACATTCCCAGAACGTTCTCTTCTAAATTTGGATTTGGGCAAAAAGGGAAAACAGAAGACAATGTATTTTTACAATCCCACAAATCACAGGGGCATCATCACCTGTGCTTCTTATTGACTTTGGGTGCCTATTTTCCCTCTATTCATTATATCAGCTTGAAGCCTGAGTAGCAGTGAATTTATCCAAATTTATGATCAGAATGTGGGAACAGCAATAAGGATTCTAGAGGCCTAAAATAGATAAGTGGAGTGTGTGGGTTTTGGGGGTGGGGGGGTGAATAAACTGCAGTCATTTAAAGAGAGGAAGAAAGGAGATGGCATTGAGTGCTATGGGGCACTCTATCAGCAAGGGCAGGGCTGAGGACATAGAAAAGCAGCTAGGTATTTCAAAAAGGAAGGGTTTACTATAGGAACTTTGTCACAATGTTTTGGAAGGGCTAGGAATAAATGAGAGGAAAAGATAAAGACTGGAGGAGCAAAAGGAAGAAGGGGTGATACTCTAAGATGAAGAAACAACCAACAGCCCTAGGCTGGAGCCCACAGGGCTGCCCCTGCTGATGCACTGCTGGAAATGCAGAAACTGCAGAAGTTGTTGCTGCAGCCTAGGCTACAGAAGTCTGCAGTTGTCCTGCCCCGTTGCTGTGATGGTAACTTCTAACAGCTTCCATTGTTGTCAGTCAGAAACTGAAAGCTCTTCTCTCATCTTCTGTTCTCCTGCCAATGCCTCACATTAGCTGGACTTAGGAAGCCAAACAACAAGAAGTCTGTGGAATGCAGCTTCAGTCTTCCAGCCCCAGTTCTACAGAGCAGGGTATGGAAGGGGAAGTGAGTAGCTATACTTGCTCTTGCCATAAACTGGAAAATCACTATCAACTCGAGTGCAGAATCTTCAGCATGCGAAGGGTTCCAAGGAATAGCTAGCATCGGCATTACTTCAAAATTTTATTTTCATGTTTGGCTAGGAGCATTTCAATCTTGTCTACTGCAGGGCTTGGTAAACTTTTTCTTAAAGGTTCAGAAAGCAAATATATCAGTCTTATGGGCCATTCAGTCTCTGTAACAACTATTATCTCTGCTACTATAGTATGACAGCAGCCATGGACAATATTAAAATCAATGAGCATATCTGTGTTCTACTAAAATTTTACATACAAAATCAAGTGGTTGACCTGGAAGTCAGAGTTTGTGGACATCTGGTTTATTGAATAACAGACCTATTGTCTAAAGAAACCACAGAATGATTTGAAAAATATGAACTTATTGTGAGTAGAATTTAAATGTATTAATTTTGGTTTAATTTGCAGATGTTTCTTTGAAGAATTCATGTATTGTAAATATGAAAAACAAATCTGTACAAGTCCTCTTTCACATTTTTGATAGTTTCAAAATACTTAGAAGATTGTTTAATTCCTTTAATTTACTGGTAAATAGACAACCAAACAAAAAAACAACAGTAACAAAAACCTTTCGGAGTATTTGGGATCAGAAACAGTTTTGTTTCAGAATCCCTGTATAGCAGCTCAGAACCTGTTGTAGAAAAGGGAGACCAATAAACAGAATACCAAGTATGTTTGTGTGGATAAGAGAAGAAGACATAGTGTGAGCATCGCACCAGGCCATGCAGGCCATTAGTGCTGTGTGTAAAAAGCCCAAAAGTTTAAGCTTATGGAAATCTATCTGAAACTATAAAAACAGTTTAGGTTACACTGAGAACCCTCCTGATGAGAATTAATTACTATAACACAATCTGGAATATCCAAACTGATACATTAAATGACTAAATTAATGTTATTGTGGATATTTTCTTAAATTTGTTCTATATAATAAATTCTGTTATTTAGTATTAGGTCAAGTAAAAGCTGACCTAATACTTAACTCTTCACTCCAAATGAAGTGTCCACAATGGAATTCTTTAAGTCTTTCTGCACCTGACAAATTCAGGGTGTATACGTAGGATAGCTTTTGTTTAAGGAATTTCAAGTAAATGTTGGGTATGTTACATCATGTTTTAATCTTTTGCATCTGAAGCATGTAAGCACATCTCATTATTATTCAAATTCTGAGTACTGCTAGTGATAGGTATTTATTATATAAACTTAATGCCTTGGAAGAAAGAATAAGGCTTCATAATCTTCAATATTAAACATCTTTATCAAAAAAATTATGCTAGATAATGCCTAGTGCATACATTTACATTTTCATACATGCATACATGTTTATTCAGTGGTTACTAAATTATTTGTCTTAATATAAAGCTATGTTTTTGCATAGTACTTTCTCGGCCAATTTGATTGGCCAGTTTCCTAGTGGATGTTTCAGAGTGCAGGATAGTAAGGCAGCATTTGCTTATGTAATAAGGATTTTCTATACAGAAAAAAATTTAAGAGATTTTCATAGTGACATATAAGTACTCATTAAATGTATGTTGGGATATGCTAGGTATATTCCAAGTGTGGTTAAGCTTCAAAACCTAAGTCTAGAAGGAATAAAATATTTTTTTCTTACCCAAGTATATGAGCCCCTTCTGGTGTCTTATTTTCTATTGCAGGTTTCCCCCCCACCCCAGAATAATTAAAAGTAGTGTTAACTGAAAGGTTAAATAGCAGGCATTATAACTGAAATTTAAAATTAGTTTTATTCAGAGCCAAGTTCAAACTAATAGCCCAGGAAACAGACACAGATCAAACTAAGAATGTGTGCTGGAGTGTGCTATGCAAGACACGGTGTTTACATGTTCTGTTATAGAGAAAATGGGAGAAGTAGGTAGTGAAGCAAAGATGACATTCTTGCCATTCTGACTGGCGCTCAGTCATGTATATGAAATAAAACAAATATGTGGTTAACATATATAGGGTAAAATGTTAATGAGCATATCTATGTCTTAGGGTCTGGAGAGGGATGATTGATTCTACCTTGCCTTTATGATTTATCTGATAGACAAAAGTTGTAATCAGTACAGGCCAGGGAGATATTTGACAGATTCCAGCCTTGCAGCTTAGAGTTCAGCTTTAGTTCATAGCTCTAGTTTGTATTTCTCATATGTCCAACCTGTAGCCATCTTAGGCCACTTTAAATTTTTTATTCTGATTTTCCCTTATCTGACAGTAGGAATGCTCACTCCCCTCAGAGAAACTGCGCCTTTCAGATCTCACCATGTGCCCCACTGAATTTTTTTAGAGCACATTATTCAGTATTGTGTACATTTCCAAAATTCGTAGTCTTTGTGCTTCAGGCTGTGCATGAGCCTCGTGTACGTGGTGCCATACTACCACCTGTCTAGCTATTTCCTTTTTTTTCACAGGTTCCACAGCTTTCCTCCCTAGAATGGGAAGGTCATATCTGTGTATCTTCTACTATTCCTTCCATCTCACCTTACCTCATTGAAACAACTACTCAAAAAAGAAAACTCGTAATACCACAAGAACAGGCATTCTGAATTTTACAAAGCCCAGGAGCCTATTTGACCCTGTCAAACTCTCATGGCCTTTCTTCTACCCAAATAATGCATAAATAAATAAAAATCCTTCATCATTAGAAAGCTAGAATGCCTTAAAAGCAAAATGTTGGTTCAACTATCTGCTACAGTTTACATTAGCAAGTGAACGCTTTGTGTACTGAAGGTTTTGTATTTGATACTGATTTTGTAGCTCATAAAAACTTTAAGGGAACAGTTATGTTTATGCTTGTGTAGCTGAAGGACCCAAATCCAAGAAGTTCTCCAGAAAAAGGAACAGGACTGTCTATAGAACCCATTAAAATCTTATCCTTTGGGATGTAGGAAACTGCTTACAATATTTAAAAGCCAAAAGTTTTAGTTCTACTCATCAAGATATTTAATATGTTAGAATAACATTTCTAGCAGATCTCCCCACTATACATATGTACTTTGAAACACAGAATCACTTGTTATAATTATTCTTTCTGAAAACAAAGTACTGCTGAACATTATAAAATTGGTTAGGCAAGTTCAGGCCTCCAATGACAATTGAATTCCACTATAATTTCCTAAGAAAGAATACACTGGACAAAATTTTTAAAAGCCAAGCTATATGACATATAACCACTATTTATACAAACTAGAAACATGTTAACTTTATGACCTACTAAAGTTGATTTCATTTCTCTATGTTTATATTTAGAAATTATCCCATTTGTTTTTTATGTTTTCATATATGAATAAATAACATTCTTTTCGCAAAATACACTTGAAGTGCTTAGAAAATACTAACTATACAATGTCATCTCAGGAAATTATGGCAACAGATTGTCATACTAAACAGACTATTCTCTTTCTCACCTACAGACAATTGATTAGTCAAAGCTGCATGATATTTGTGGCTCTAGATCTTATGAGTTTCCATTGATAATATGGCTAGACACGCACATAAACACATTTACAGAATTACACGTAATATGTTATCAGTTTATATATATGTGTGTGTATACATATATGTATATAGATTTTGTATATGTATTCTGTATATAAATTCTGTATATATATACACTATATATTTACACATATAGTATTTATATGTTTATATATATAAAACTTGATGAATGTTGTTTAATCACCAGTTTTCATAAGGTGGGAAACATATATGTATATGTACATACACAACACACATACACATATATATACACATATACAGACATATATATATGTAATTTTTCTATTGCAACATAAAGAAAATACAGCACTTCCTTTTTCAGGCTGATGGCAAAATTAAAGTGATTTCAGACTGGGAAAGAAAAATAGGTAGAATGTATTGTTGTGATATTGAGTATGTGGTTCTTTTTATTTCTTAAAAGTGATTCATTGAAGGGGCAGCTGTAAACAAGGGAAAACTACTTGAAGCTGAAGCCCTTTAACAGGGAAACACTGAGTGAATGTCCTGTAATAATTTGAATTTCTCTGTAAGGTTCAATGAGCTCGAGAATAGCAGTTCATGTTTAATTTGTATGGTAAGAGGTAAATCACAGGCAGATGAAAAAGCTTTCTACCTTCATGCAATTGAAACCTACCAAGATAAAAAATAATTCATTTGCAGTGGAAAGGTTCTACTTGGTTCTACTCTGTTGAACAGAGAGTATTCATAGTGCCAAGGTAGCGTTCTCTAAACTAGGATAATATTACTTTAAAACCAAGTTTGATTGGAGGGTAAAAAAATCAGCTTTTCAAAAAAGACAAAAAAAAAAAATGCTTCCTGGAAGGTTGGTGGAGCTGGGATCAAGAGAATATATGCGGTCTAGTCAATCTAGCATCTCTCTAGTGTAAGTCGCATGCCAACATGGGAAAAGTAAGGACAATGCTATGTGGTTATGACGATAGAGGTCACACTGAGGTGGCTGATGTAGTAGGCTTGCCTTGTGATGATTAAAAGCTCTGTCTTATAATTTTAAGAAAAACTAATGAGCAGAAAATAAAAACAGCTAAGCAATTAAGCCTGAGATTTCTGGAAATGTTTTAGTTGAGGAGACATTGACAGGTCTGATCTGTACCCTGTTAATAGGTTAGGTTTAGAATAAAGCCTATGAAAAATCCCTGATGATTTTGTATTGCTAACTGCTCATTCTCAAACTAAATGATTATAAACATTCTTCTAAGATATTCATGTCTATTACTTTGCTCCTGCACAATGCGAATATAGAACCATCTTTATCAGTATGATTTATAGCTACTCTTTCTGATGTCATAGGAAGAATCAGCTTTCTATAATTATTTTCATTGAAAATTACTGTGTTACTGACACTACTGTATCAACTTACTATAAAATGTACTTTATTTCCTTCAGATTGCTAGTTCTGCCAGTAATGTCAATAAAAATAAGTAAGCAGAATATGTAAGCTTTAGAATCTATTACACTAAGAAATATTTATGAGACAATTGTAGGCAATTGATTAACTCAGATATCTTCAGAAATTAACTTAAATATCTCTGAATTTTAGTCAATCCAGATAAAATAGCTAATGGGAACTGCCTTATACAAATATGAAGAAATGAAATAATGAATATTCAGCACATGATAGCCCTTATTGAGGGTTTATATTTGCCCATTTTAAACATTTTCCCACTTCAAATAACAAATAAATGACATAATATATTAATTCATCTAGTAATGTCAGTGAGAGAAAGCTTTCATTTAAATTCCATGCAAATAACTTATTGTGAGATCTGAGGGTTTGACAGCCAGTTGCTCATAGATCTCAATACATATCACATCTGCTTTTTTCTTTTTTAAAAAAGCAATTTTACTTAAAAAATATATTGTAGGCATCCTATTATGAAAAAGGTGGGAGGTGGTAGAGATGGAGCAAGTGTCTAAAGAATGAGACTTACTGGTTTGGTAGAAGGTGGAAAATGTGCCTTTGTTTTTGTTCAAGATTAGTTTCATTATCTGTATTTTGGGTCCCAAATCCTATTGCCAAAGAATTTGGTTGAATTTCTCTTGCCTTATCCTGCATCTTCTATCTTGCCCCTGCTGCTAGTTTTTTTCCTATTAGCTTGGATCCTTTTAATCTTAAGAATTAACCACAAATAAGCTTTACTATATCCCCATCTTAAAATCAAACCCTAAATAATGCACCTTAACATCTGCTGCCCCCTCAAAACACAGTGTCTTAGCTTAATGTTGCTGTAATAGAATATCTGAGACTGAGTAATTTTTAAGGAAAAGAGGTTTATTTGGCTCATCTTTCTGGAGGTTGGAAAGTCCAAGAGCATGGCACTGGCATCTTCTTGTCTTCCGGTGAAGGCCTTGTGCTTCAACACAATATGGCAGAGAAGTGGAAGGGGAAGTGGGTGTGTACACACAAAAAAACTAAATATGTGAGGCAACCTTGCTTTATAACAACTTGCTCTTTTGGGAGAACCAATCCATTGCTGAGATAAGTAATCCATTCCTGGGAGACCTAACCCAGTCTCTCAAGAGACTAATCCATCGTAATAACCTAATCACCTGTTAAAGGTACTGCCTCCCTGCACAACCACATTAGGGACCAAGCCTCAGTTGGAGTTTTGGTGGGGACAAACCATATTCAAACCATAACACACACACACACACACACACATACACACACACACAACTAGATTGAAAGAAACACCTGGGGCTGGGCGTGGTGGCTCATGCCTGTAATCCCAGCACTTTGGGAGGCTGAGGTGGGCGGATCATGAAGTCAGGATATTGAGACCATCCTGGCTAACATGGTGAAACCCCATCTCTACTAAAAATACAAAAAATTAGCCGGGTGTGGTGGTGGGCACCTGTAGTCCCAGCTACTCGGGAGGCTGAGGCAGGAGAATGGCATGAACCTGGGAGGCGGAGCTTGCAGTGAGCCGAGATCGTGCCACTGCACTCCAGCCTGGGCGACAGAGCGAGACTCCATCTCAAAAAAGAAAAAAAAAGAAACAAAGAATCACTTAGATGCCAATGTACAAGTCTCAAACTTTAGCATGCATCAGAACCCCTGAAAGGCTGTAATGTTGCCTCACCACCCAGAGATTCTGACTCACACGTTCTCAGGTAATGGTGATACTGCCAATCAAGGAATCACTACAACATAAGGAATACTAAGACATCTCTGGAAATGAAAAATAAAAATGATGTTAATCAGATGTTCTTCCAGGGAGAGCACTGTGTGTATGTTGGATAGGACTTATCTTGCATTTTCTTTTCTCTAATGTAAATTGTAATCAGCAGTGAGCTTGTAATTGGGCTCTACAAAAGTAAATGGTCTGATTTAAAGCATTTTCTGATTCCCATGGTATAAATGCTTCTACCATGACTTATTTCACAATACAAATGTGAAATCAGTGAACTGGAAGTTTGGAAGTGATATATATCTTTAGGTCTCTTGCAGGCAGTTTGGAGCCAGTTCATCACACCACTAATTAACATAAGTGGAGATATCTCTTATTGACAGAGTAGCTGTGATGGACACAAGTGAAACTCAGACAGTCTAACTTTGCCTGTGGAATTTCTCTCCCTTTTCTATCACTTATCTTTATTTTCCTCCTCCCTGAATTAACCTTTGCTCTGTGAAACATTAATATGATGATTTTTTTTTAAATACCGGAAAATTTATATGTTTGCAAAGGTTGTTACTTTGGGAGGGGAGTGGTTAATATCTCATAATTTACAAAAACATCCCATCCCAGGAATCCAAAAGAAAGGTTCATTAGAAAAAATTGAAAGGGAGGAGGGTGTTGGGGTAAGACATTGTTACACTCTGTGACTCGTTGAGGACTTTCTACTTCAGTCCCATATTTGTTTGACTTAGCCCAGAAATTATGTTTAGCACCCTCTCATTACCAATATTACCAATATTAATAAACTTTCCAGATGTATTTATGAATTTTATTTATCTAAAAGTTCTCTTCAAGTCCCAAGAGACAGGAAAATAAGGAAAATTAAAGTCTATGAGAATTGGCAGTAGTGATCATTCTGTTCTCAACAACATGCCCATGGTCCAGGCTGGTCTTTTTTAACAGAGCTAATAAGGGAAACAAAAGGCAGAACTGTGCCCAAGTACGACCAGCTTGATCAATGTTTTCGGGCCTGCTTGCTGTTCTGTCATTCAAACCACAGGGTTGCTTTCTTATTGTTTTATAAGATCACAGAAGTAAGTCCAAAGAATAATAAATTCATATTTTACCCCCAAATTCCAGATCCTCCAGTCAAAGTGCCCTAATATTTTATTGAAGTGAAAGATGGATCAAAACAGCTTTACATTATTTTTAAACGCAGTTTATGGGGTGGGGGTGAAGGTAGGGGAAATATAAACAAAGGATGAGAAGATTGGCAAAGATTTTAATTCAAATAAATGAGCTTTTGTTTTTCATGTATTTTATACAAAGTAGAAGATGGCAATAAGTGGTTTAACATGAAATTCTGTTTGGGAAAGCAGAGGCTTTCCCAGTACTAGTCTGGAATTTCCCTTTGATTTTACACTTGACAATGGGTTATCTTCCTGGAAAGTGTTGAAGGTGGTGAGCTGTTGGTACAGAATTGACAAAAGGTTGCTTGGAGTTTACCAAGATCAGTTGAAGGTTTAGGCAAGACTGATGAAAAATCTTAAAAATCAATGCTGCTTTGCCTCAGTCATGTTCGGATAAACATAAGGCTACCTATAACTAGTAAATCTCATGCTTTGTAACTTCCTCAGGGTGTATTATGTGAATCTATCTTTCCTCAGAAGTTATTTGTGGTTAAAAAAAAATCCAGAAAATCCGGGCAAACACAAACAGGATTTATGTGTTGATCTTAGGACATAAAGAACTAGGGAAAAATTACGTTTCAGTACCCCATTTCTCAAGAAGATGGAGCCCCAGGGAAGAAAGTTTTGTGGTAGAAAAAGAGAATATGGAGGCTAATCCCAGAATAGTTCAGAAAAAAATTACAAGTGGGAATTGAATTTAAAGAAGTAATAACAAAATTGTGTGTCCTGGTCTGAGCCTATTGGATTTATTTTCCATCTTATTTCTTATTCATTTCCCAAGCCTCATTCCCTTCGTGTAGCTTTTCCTTGAAGAACTTTTTCTTTGTGTGATGTGAATAAAAAAGTAGTATGTAAGGCACTTTCAGGGAAATTCCCACTTTGAAAGGAAATCTTTCAGAGACTCTGTTAAGATAAATGACTGCATCCATAATAATGGAATTCCCAGGTCAGCAGCAGGCAAATACAGAAATCATTTTCAGGCAAAATTATTGCAAGGCTCATCAATTTGTACCACATATTTCTAGGCTGCCCTTGATTTGAACTTACAGACTTAATATAAATGCTTTGATTAAATTCAATTTAAGTAAAACGAATAAATAAAATAGAGCCCAGAAACTCCAGCTGAAATTATTTTTTCTGATCTGTACAATTTAATTTAGTGTTCAACTTAGTGACTTTTTTCTACATGGGTGTAAAACTTATTTACTCCAAACAATGTAAATATATTTTAAAATGCATCTTAGATTTCAAATAATCTTTTCTTTCTTCTCTCTACAAAGTATCATGTTAACTCCTCTCCTGGGCACCATCTAATGGGCCTTTCTTCCTTTGAGTTCTGGTAACCTGCCCTTGTCCTTTATCATGGAAATCTCATTGTGAGCAGCATTTCCTCGTTTCTAGAACCGGAAATAATTATAGCTAATCATCTTCATTTTAAAAATCTATTTATAATGCTGGCACCTAGGCTTAGAGAATAGTTAAGTCACAGAGCCATTGGGAGAAATTCTGTAGGTATTTCACAAACTTCCCTCTGTTGGTTTTCCTTACTGGCTACTCTTACTTCCCAAACTACATTTTAAGTAACTTTAGCTCTCCTTTCACTGATTTTTCAGGTGTCTTGGCCTTTCCCTTCCTCTTTTTGCCTTTTTCATTTTTAATATTATATTCTTGGATTTTATCCCCTGCGAAGTATCTACTTATCAAGGCAAATTCTGCAGGAGTAACACCTAATAACTTCAAACACCACTGAGACCAAAAAGTGTGAGAGAGTGATTTCCCAAAGACCTTCTGATTCTTTTTTTTAATCTAAAAAAGAACATTCTCATAAACAAATTATTTATATACTTGGAATGTGTTTCTCTAGGTATCTTTTACTGTGATTTTAGCTTTTAAGAGGCCCAGGCAATGGTTATCTACCCTAATCATTTATTTAATCCTTGTAAAACACTTTATGTTTTTGTCCATCTAGTGTTATTTCAGTAATGGGATCATATTAAAAAAATCTCACAGATCATCTTCAGCCCTGCCATGCCCCAACCTCAGACAGATCCTTTTTTTTTTCACCCTCTTATATCAGGTAACTGAATCACCATTAACTTGATCAAACCATGATTGAAATCTTGAGGAATATTGGTCTTCTTTATCTCCCTTGCTCATCCCATTCAATCCACTGCCAAGTTCAGCTGAGTGTCTCACCACATGGGTGCCTTTTTCTTATGTCTGTGCTCTTATTGACAGTCCCATTCTCATCACCACAATTTGGACTCTCACCTTCTCTTGCCAGAATACTGAAAACTCATCTCCCTGCCTTGTCCCCTTTCTCCTCCCTTTGAAATATCTTCTTTCATACTGCTGTCAGAGTTTCTGTCATGTTGCTATGAGCCTGTAATTCTCACATTGTATATCCTGAATTAAAAAAAAAAAAACTTCTTAGTTTGATAATTAAAACACTGATTATTCAGAGCTTTCTGATGTCTTCTCATGGTATTGACCTACACAAATGGTAAAATCAAACAGCAGGTCTTCCCAAAACATGCACTGGTGCTCGTGCTCTTGTAGATATCCTTTTCCATGACCGCTTGCCTCTTACTTTACGGACTATTCCAAGTCACATTTTATTTATGATGTCCTTCTGGCTACCACTTTTACCACCTGTGCTCCCATTACTTCCTATGGGTGTAATAGCCTTCAGAGAGGATGTACATTGTTGGTTCAGACAGACCTGAATTCAAACCCTAACCCTGCCTATGACTAATTTCAAAACTTTGAAAAAAATGTATATCTCTTTTTGGTCTTCTATTTTTTAAAAAAAATCTGTAAAATCGATACACAGTATTTTATTTTAATATAAACATTAAATACAATCATCTATATATAATACATATATACACCTAGAATATATTAGAAATTCTAAACACATTGCTCTTTTTGGTGACTCTTCTTTGATATTAATTAAACCCTTTTGCTTGTATTCTAGCCATTTGAAATCTTGGTTCATCCTCTACTCATCTGTACATTCATTGAAGTCATTACTTATTTTTGGATCCATAATGGATTTTGGATCCATCCATTACTTATTTTGGATAGCAACGTACCTAAATCAGGAGATTATGCACAGTACTGAACCTGATTTTTGAGGGTGAATTAGATCCCCCAGTGGATTTAACATTTGTGAATATATAACAACACATGGTCTGGCCACTTGTCATCTCCTAAGTCTGACAGGTTTCTGTTAACCACAACTAAAAGTGGTTACCTGAACTGATACTCTCTATAAGCATATATGATCAAATGTATAAAGAGAGCCCAAGAACTCAAAAATATGGGAAAACAATTAGAGAACTGGAAAAAAAGATAAGCAAGCGTGAA
This sequence comes from Pan troglodytes, assembly GCF_028858775.2. Taxonomy (NCBI): domain Eukaryota; kingdom Metazoa; phylum Chordata; class Mammalia; order Primates; family Hominidae; genus Pan; species Pan troglodytes. The sequence goes on from NC_072402.2 coordinate 72,674,443, forward strand.
GTTGGACCATTGTCCCTGGACTTTGCCCTAACTCATACATTCAGGATGAGTCATATTAGGAAAAATAATTTCAAAATTATTTAACTTAAGAATAAAAGTTTAAAATAAATTTTCAAATTTCAAAACAAAATTATTTACACAACAGAGACAATCAAGGTGGGGTAGTGATCAGAAGCTCCTCTGCTGCTATTAGAACTGCACTGACTCGAAGGCTCGAAAGAGAGAGAGAGCGAGAACAACACTTTAGATAAAAAAGAATTCAATAACATCATGAAACAAACATGTTCTGGAACATATTTAGTGGCAATAAGTATTCCATCTAAAACATTTGTGTTTCACATACTTTTGAAATGAGAGGTTGTAAAACTGCGTTAGATGAAAAAGAATTTTCTACAGTTATCTCCAGGTTTTTTTGGGGAAAACAGAAACCTCTATGAATTTTCTATGCTAGTCAAAGCTATGAAGGATATTTGGGACTATTTTTTTCTAAACTTTATGTGAAAATCCCAGAATAAACATTTACTATTAGGAGAGTCAAATCATTTATTTTCACATGAAAGAGATTAAGTAAAGCAGAATCTTTGATGGTCTGCTGTGAATTCTTCGCAGTGATTGAGAAATTTCTGAAAACCACTTCCAAATCAATTATAATATTAAGTAAACTTTGGCTTTAGGAGTAAGAGAGAGAAGGTCTGTGTCCATGTTGGGAAAGAATAGATATGCCCACAATAATTAGTCTATTACTTGTTTGAAAAGGGTGTTTTCCTCGTCATTTCAAAGTATTAAGCAAATAAGGACATATTGAGTATGTAATTCATGGAAAAATAAGAAACTTCTTACAGTATGATTCCTAAAGGATTATGATGCATTATCATTTGGAGTTGGTATGAAGCTTATCTTTTTGGGGTTTCCAATTTTAATTTCCATTTGTGGAGCTTAGATTTTTTTTAATGTGCCTTATATTTGGCACATTAACTTAAGACAGGTTACCAAATACTGACCCTGAAATAGCCTTTCCAGTAAGTCTCATTTTTGTGGAAAAGGATCCTGATCAATAAAATAAAACACATATGCCTAGAAGTTGTAAAACTGCAGCTATGATTTGGAGTCTTAAAAGCTTCATGACATTGGTCTGGGCAATGATTTTTTGGCTATAATCCCAATGTACAGGTACCAAAAGCAAAAATATGTAAATGGGGTTGCATCAGACTAAAAAGCTTCAGTTCAGCAAAATGAATAATTAACAAAGTGGGAGATGTGATTTCTATATTCTGCTTCACACCCTTATAGAAAGTAGTCTTGGAATCATCGCATGCCTTTGTTTTCAAACTCCTTGTCAGTAATACCTCTATAGCTCTCTTTTTACTACTTCCTGAAGGAAAATGACCGTTTTTTCATCTTATGAATAACATTTCCCTCTTTATTTATAAGAACACGAAATACTTCTTAACCACTTTGTGCTTTATTTCTCTTCGGAATTTTTCTTATTGCATATTGCTGGATTCTGAAGTCTTATCACTAAATAACTTTTAGACATCAATTGATATGGAATAAAAGAAAGAACTGTGGCCATAGAAATGCTGCTTAGATCTCTTGGTTTCCATCTTTTGCCATCTTACGATAGTACTAATAACTTTGCTCTGTCCATCTCAGCAAGGACACAGTGAAAACCATAGGTGTGAAAAGGTGTTGAAAAACTGAACAACAATATAAACATTAAAGTATTTTTTCTTTAGATTCATGCATTTTAGCATTTGTAACCTGAACATGCTTCCTTCTCTTACAAAATTGTTTTTATCACTAAACATTATCCCTCTTCTTTTTTCAATTTGCATAAAATGTGCATCTTTGATCAATCTAATTTTTTATATTTACTTTCCTGTTGAAAGTGAATATAGCCAGGTGCCGTGGCTTGTGTCTGTAATCACAGCACTTTGAGAGGCTGAAGTGAGAGGATTGCTTGAGCCCATGAGTTTGAGACCAGCCTGGGCAACATAGTGAAACCTCGTCTTTACTTTAAAAAAGAAAAAGAAAAAGAAATCTTAACAAGGTATGGTGTGATGTAGGAAAGGGAAGGGCAGGGAAGGGAAAGAAAGGGAAGGGAGGGGAGGGGAGGGGAAAGAAAGGGAAGGGAAGTGGGGGAGGAGAGGAGAGGAGAGGAAAGGAAAGGAAAGGAAAGGGAGAAAGTGAATAGCAAGAAAAAAATACATTCTATGCAAACATTAAAAAAAAACTAGAATGGGCTAAGGATCAAAATGGAAATTTTGCTACACATACTTTTAATTTTTTCTGTGAAGTTCAACCCGTAATTCCTGGAATATAAATCTTTTTTTCTTTTTGTAGAACACAAATCTTGATTCAAGTTAAGGATTAGGTTGTAGGGTGTAGGTTAGGGTGGTAGGGGGAAACAGAGGAATCTCAAACTAGAGGGCCTTTAATGTGTCTGGGGGCTGGGCACTGGTAACCTTATACAGGATATTTCTTTAGCCTTGGCCTAGTTTTCTCACTTCAGCATGATGGATAATTCTTCATATTGGATAATTCTTATAGAGAGGAGCTGTCTTGTGCATTGGGGGATATCAAGATCTCTGTATTTTAACCTATTATTTGCCAGTGGCACTTCATTTTACCCCAAAGGAGACTCTCAAACATGTCTTCAGACATTGCCAAATGTCCCCTGCAGGGTGATAATCTTCTCCATTGGGAACCTTTGTGTTAGGGCAATTTTAATCTGCAATGAAAGGTTACACATACCTTTTGTTTCTCAGCTGGTTTTATGATTGAGAAACAATACAAGACAATTCAAGCGAATTGCTACTCATTTATTATTAGAGATAATTGATGATATGTACTTTTGGGAAGATGGTGTCCTAGTACAGCACTTTCGCTAACGTCTACTCTATATAAATGAACCTCATGAAAACGTATTACACTATGACAAAATCTTGCATCCCCAAACCAACTATATTCTAACTTCTCACGAGCAGCTGTGAACTCAAACATGAGCAAAGGTAAACAATTTTGATAGACCTCTAGCTAGGATTCTCATCTTTTATATTCTGATTAACTCCTTTCTGAAGAATTTTCTTGACTCTTCTGGATTTTATTGTACTTTTTCTTACTGTAATTAACACCTGGGCCTTCGGCATTGATTAGATATTGCCTTATATGATTTGCTAACAGTACAATAAATGTTAGAGGTGCTTCCCAGTGGGATTACAAGCTCTCTGAGGGCAACATACTTCTCTTTTATCTTTCACAACATCCAGTACAGTGTCATCGTCATTAATACTGAGTATAATTGTTGAAGTCAAACAGATGTGGGCTCTACTCAGGGTTCTATCAACCCAAGCCTGGATAAATTTGCACAATTCGGTTTCCCCAAGTAGAGTAGCCACATGTTTGAGTTCTATACCTAACTTCCATGCATTTGAAACAACTCTTTAATTAAAATTCAAATTCTTACCTAATTTTCCAACTTGCCTAGACAGAAAGAATACAGTGATGATGCTAACTTGGTTGTCAAGATCCATAACTGATACAAAATTTATTGTGAATTAATATTTAAGCACCCGAAATTTGTACATCCATATCTTGTGAGCCTATTTCATATAATACAGTGTTTAAAGTGGCATATTAAATGCTTATAGGTTTATTAATCTGAAAAATCAAGAGAATTGAATTAGCCTTTCTCTGAATGTGAAATTTCTCTGAATGTGAAATTTTCAGAGTTGCAATTCTGAAAATCCATTCCTTTGTATTTCAAAAGACATTTAATATTCAGTAAAATATGAAAATGATAATTTCAAATTGGTACCTAAACCTATTACATTAATAAATATAGTTTTGAGAAGAAACATTAGCATAATTGCATATTGATAATGTAACTCCTTATTTGACTTATGATTTTCCTTGTTACTTTAATAACAGTCATGCCTTATTTTGGGGCCACAATGTAGCCAGACTTTGAGTTCAGTCAGTTTTTGTGGCCTCCTCAATGCCATGCAGAAGTAAAAGCTGTGCTGATATTTGCAGTGATAGCACAGCATGTCTTTATTAACATCATCAATAAAAACAATAATTCCCTCAGTACTTACTGTGTGTCAGCTTCTACCCTAAACTCTCATAAATCACTTCATCAAATTTTCAAAACAACTATATGAGGTAGATATTGTCTGACTGTGCAAATAAAAAAATGAAAACATAGGAATGTGAGAAAACTTGCAAAACATCACAGTTAATGCCAGCACCCTAGAGTTGGGTTCTTTCAGTTTACCCAGCCATATTTCATAACACCAACTCCTTAGACTTCTAGGTCATGGGAAAATGCACTAGCTGTAGCTTGTAGAAAGTAACACAGTTTAAAAATGACTTATTGGCCATTTCTGACCTTTGCCCAAGCTTGCTTTTATCAGAAATTTCTTATTTTCTTTCCCTATCTAATGAATACTTTCTTCACATTAGAAAAATAAATCTAAAATGATGTGACCTGAGGTGGCTTCCTGGCAAGGCCTTCCAAACTGCTCTCCAGTGTTCTCTAAAATCTCCATGGAAGTGATTCAGTAGCCACTGGGATTAAGGGGCAAGAAGAGGAAAGTCAGGGAATCGGGTTACTCCTGTCCAGTACCCTTAAATAGCTTCACTTCTCTCTGTTTCAAATAGTAAAACTATGTATCTATCTATCTATCATCTACCTATCTGTCATTTGGGGAGAAAATAGCTATTTTTAAAAAAAGTTTCAAAGCCACTTCTCTTATTGACCTCTGCTTTTAACAGAGAAAGCTGAGGCCTATGGAATTTAGGCAATTGGCCCCAAATCTCACAGTTTGTTGGAGGTCTCCTAACTTCATATCCAACCTATTTTTTGTCACCCCATACTGTTGGTCTAAAGGAGCATAGTGTAAGTGTGTTGTATGTGGCCCACTAGACTCTAGGCTGTCACTCTGCAGACCTTCTCTGGGGTGACTGCTGATTCACCTAACCTCCATCTCTGCTGGAACAGTAGAGGCCCCTGGAGCTTGCTCTTAGGCTCAGCTTCTGCTTGCATGGGCCTGACATATGTTCCTTGTTCATTTTCTTTCTTGTCCACCTTCACTGATCTTTGTGATTTTCAACAAATTAGAAAAAAATAGATACCCACCCAGAGAACTAAGTTCTCCACGGGACAGGTTGTATATGATTCAGCACCAACATATTTCTTTTTTTGAAAAATTTACTTGATAATTGACAGCAAACTTCTTAATCAGGAAAGGCTCCCATGGCTGGGTTTGAAATCATCTCTTTCTCAGTGATTTGAAAGTTTCAATAAAGAAAGAGTTTTGCTACATTTGACTGTGGCACCAGTAAAGGAGGTAGACATTACAGACTCTGAGGAAAAGGGGAGGTGATAGGCAGCTGAAAGAAGAAGGAAGTGCAGCTGGCCGAATCCTTTGTCCTGGGAAATGCAGCACATAACACATTCTGCTACATCATCATAAGGGGTATTTTATATTTATAAGATTTTTATAGTTTGGAGACGAGCATGCTTTCAGAGTTTGAACTGTGTATTCTTTAAATTTATGGTATTCACTAACACAAGTTTAGATTTCAATTGAGGGAAAAATCTTTCTGAGAAAAGAAAGATTTACAGAGAATGATGGCTTGTAGTTTATTTCAGGGAATTTCCCAAAGATATTTATGTTACTACTTGATTGATAACAATATTTTCCTCTACAACAATATTTTCAAATTAGAAATAGTAGTTTTCAGGATTGCAGTTATTAAGCTGAACATTGCGTGTGTGTGAGAGGGAGAAGTTCTTGAGTTTTAATCCTTTCTTGATTTCACTGTTACAAATTACTTTATGATTGATACTCACAGATTAAAAGATCAACTAGTCCAAAGAGTAATTTATTCTATAAATGAGATCAGATGGTGTATCTTGAGTAGCCAATTATTCTCAAGAGCCGTTGTCTCAATATTATGAACTGAATGTTTTTGTCCTCAAAAAATTCATATGCAAAAATCTTAACCCCCAATGTGATTATATTAGAGAGTGGGGCCTTTGGGAGGTCTAAAACAAAACTGAAATTCTAAGTCCCCCAACCATCGGAATGGATCCTCCCTCTTGGCAAGGGCATTCCAAAACTAACCTAAAATACTAGTTCAAGCCATGATGGAAAGGAGAGTTGAACATGCCTCAGTATATTCCCCTCCCTTTTGGAATTACTAATAGAACAGAATCTTTGAGTCTCATAAGAAATAGTTACAATCTATTTTCTCTGAAGCTTGCTACCTGGAAGCTTCACCGGCATAATAAAACCATAGTCTCCACAAACCCTTATTGTAACCCAGACATTCCTTTCTATTGATAGTAACTCTTTCAATCAATTGTCAATCAGAGGATTTTTTAATCTGCCTATGACTTGGAAGCCCCCACTTCCAGTTGTTCTGCCTTGTCAGACTAAACCAATGTCCCTCTTACATGGATTGATTGATGTCTCGTGTCTTCCTAAAATATATAAAACCAAGCTGTACCCCAACCACCGTGAGCACATGTTCTCAGGATCTCCTGAGAGCTGTGTCATGGGCCATTGGTCACTCACATTTGGCTCAGAATAAATCTCTTCAAGTATTTCACACAGTTTGACTCTTTTCCTTGACAATAATTTGGCACCAAACATATGGGGTCTTAGGCAAGACTCAGGTCTCCAAATTTGTAACTAAGGTACCAGCAGGGACCCACTGAAAGCCCTCCCTGACTTTGAGCTTCTCCTCTGGTGGAACTGGTAAGTTCTCCTGAGCCCTGGCCCCCCCCCCCCGTTGGTTGAGAGTCCTTCATTTATTCTGAGCTATTGTTTTCTTTTTTTGCTCCTAGGAAGTAGTTGTTTGGGATCCTAATTCTAGTTCAGAGGTGCATTCTAAAGGTTCTTCTCCATTGCTTTTTCTCACAGGGAACCCCCAACAAAATTAGTTATAAAGGCTTGTTCAGGAAACACATTTAAGAGCTGATCACTTAATGTTTTGAGCCCTCTCTGAGGTTATAGATGTCCTAAGAGAGAAACTGAGACACATAAGACAGATGAAACACTCAGTGGTGACACACTGTGAAGTCCCACCCACAATCAGCACATTTGTACCTCTACAATAAACCCTAGGCCATAGCTCAGTATCTCCAAAAAAGAAAGAAAGAAAGAAAGAAGAAGAAAGAAAGAAAGAAAGAAAAAAAAGAAAAGGAGAAACGTAAAGAAATGGGAAACAAATATACCTTTCAGGTATCCCATTGGTTTTATGGCACCTCTACTTACAAGTGCTTGTATAAAACGGACATATAATGGTATTTTGTGCATATTTTAAACTGATGGATAAATTGCTGCAAGAAAAAATTCAGAGCCCAAATGTTGACCTGCAACTTTAGAGTTTCTCGTTTCTCTGTTTTCTTTTATGTCTGCTTTAAATCTGCTGTTACTTTTCTACTGAGAAAAAAAAAAAACCACTATTGAGATCCAACTGTTTTATGTTTGTTCATTTTTGCAAACCAGTGAGTTTGTATTAATATCTCAGGGCTAGAGTTCTAAAGTAAGAGCTATAGGATCTTTGTTAATACGAGTGTGCATGTATGTGTTTATATGTATGTACAGGTATTTTGTTATGGGTTTTGCCCACAAGGCACTGAATTATCTTAAAGTTGGAGTACTCACAAATTAAATAATAAGTTCAAATGCTTTTCAGCTTCATGAGACTTAAGTAAAATCTTTAATAAATAGGCTGGCTTCAAAATTATTGGTAAAGTAATATTAGAAGTGTCTTAAGAATTGTTAGCATTTTTGGTTCCATTTTTTGATCAAGCAGGTTCATATTTACCCCTGCAGAATACTCTAAGTTGTGAAAAGTTGCCATGAGGGTTATGAAACAATAAACTGAGCCCAGAACAGAAAGATCTTTGCTTGTGTAATTTTTGATAAATAAAACATTTAATATTGTTGGTTTAATGAAAACAGCTAAATCCTGAGCTATTGGCAAAATACCCATATTTTAACCTTAAGTTTCTTGCTTAAGTAAACATCTAAAATTCATGGGCTATAAAAATGGTTAACTGGGGGGATTCCCGAGCAAGATGGCCAAATAGGAAAAGCTCCAGTCTGCAGCTCCCAGCAAGACCAATCCAGAAGGTGGGTGATTTCTGCATTTCCAACTAAGGTACCTGGTTCATCTCATTGGGACTGGTTAGACAGTGGGCGCAGCCCATGGAGGGCAAGCAGAAGCAGAGTGGGGCATTGCCCCACCCAGGAAGCACAAGGAGTTGGGGAACTCCCTCCCCTAGCCAAGGGAAACCTTGAGGGACTATGCTGTGAGGGATGGTATTATCTGGCCCAGATACTATACTTTTCCATGGTCTTTGCAACCCACAGACTGGGAGATTTCCTTGGGTGCCTATAGCGCAAGGGCCCTGGGTTTCAAGTACAAAACTTGGCGGCCATTTGGGCAGACACCGAGCTAGCAGCAGCGTTTTTTTTTCATACCCCAGAGGCACCTGGAATGCCAGCAAGACAGAACTGTTCACTCCCTTGGAAAGGGGGCTGAAGCCAGGGAGCCAACTGGTCTTGCTCAGTGGATCCCACCCCCATGGACCCCAGCAAGCTAAGATTCACTGTCCTGAAGTTCTTACTGCCAGCACATCAGTCTGAAGTCAAGCTGGGATGTTTGAGCTTGGTGGTGGGAGGGGTGTCTGCCATTACTGAGGCTTGAGTAAGGAGTTCTACCCTCACAGTGTAAACAAAGTCACTGGGAATTTTGAACTGGGCAGAACCCACCACAGCTTGGCAAAGCCACTGTAGCCAGACTGCCTCTCTAGATTCCTCCTCGCTGGCCAGGACATCTTTGAAAGAAAGGCAGCAGCCACAGTCAGGGGCTTGTAGATAAAACTCCCATCTCCTTCAGACAGAACACCTAGGGGAAGGGGCAGCTGTGGGCACAGCTTCAGCAAACTTAAGTGTTCCTGCCTGCCAGCTCTGAAGAGAGCAGTGGATCTCCCAGCACAGTGCTTGAGCTCTGCCAAGGGACAGACTGCCTCCTTAAGTGGGTTCCTGACCACCGTGCCTCCTAACTGGGAGACACCTCCCAGCAGGGGTTGACAGACACTTCATACAGGAGAGCTCCGGCTGGCATCTGGCGGGTGCCCTTCTGGGATGAAGGTTCCAGAGGAAGAAGCAGGCAGCAATCTTTGCTGTTCTGCAGAATTTCCTGGTGATACCCAGGCAAACAGGGTCTAAAGTAGACCCCCAGCAACCTCCAGCAAACCTGCAGAAGAGGGGCCTGTTAGAAGGAAAACTAACAAACAGAAAGCAATAGCACCAACATCAATAACAAGGATGGCCACACAAAAACTCCATCTGAAGGTCACCAACAACAATGACCAAAGGTAGATAAATCCATGAAGATGAGGAAAAAACAGTGCAAAAAGGATGAAAATTCCACAAACCAGGACACCTCATCTCCTCCAAAGGATCACAACTCCTCACCAGCAAGGGAACAAAACTTGGTGGAAAATGAGTTAGACCAATTGACAGAAGTAGAATTCAGGAGGTGGGTAATAACAAACTCCTCTAAGCTAATGGAGCATGTTCTAACCCAAAGCAAGGAAGCTAAGAACCTTGATAAAAGGTTAGAGGAATTGCTAACTAGAATAACCAGTTTAGAGAAGAACATAAATGACCTGATGGAGCTGAAAAACACAGCATGAGAACTTCGTGAATCATACAGAAGTATTAACAGCAGAATTGATCAAATGGAAGAAAGGATATCAGAGATTGAAGATCAACTTAATGAAATAAAGTGTGAAGACAAGATTACAGAAAAAAGAATGAAAAGGAATGAACAAAGCCTCCAAGAAATATGGGACTATGTGTAAAGGCCAAACCTATGTTTGAATGGTGTACCTGAAAGTGTTAGGGAGAATGCAACCAAGTTGGAAAACACTCTTCCGCAACCTAGCAAGGCAGGCCAACATTCAAATTCAGGAAATACAGAGAACACCACAAAAATACTCGAGAAGAACAACCCCAAGACTCATAATCATAAGATTCACCAAGGTTGCAATGAAGAAAAAAATGTTAAGGGCAGCCAGAGAGAAAGGTCGGGTTACCCACAAAGGGAACTCCATCAGACTAACAGTGGATCTCTCTTCAGAAACCCTACAAGCCAGAAGAGAGTGGGGGCCAATATTCAATACTCTTAAATAAAATAATTTTCAACCCAGAATTTCAAATCCAGCCAAACTAAGCTTCATAAGTGAAGGAGAAATAAAATCCTTTACAGACAAGCAAATGCTGAGGGATTTTGTCACCACCAGGCCTGCCTTACAAGAGCACCTGAAGGACTAAATATGGAAAGGAAAAATCAGTACCAGCCACTGCAAAAACATGCCCAAAGGTAAAGACCATCAACACTATGAAGAAACTGCATCAACTAATGGGCAAAATAACCAGCTAGCATCATAATGACAGAATTAAATTCACACGTAACAATATTAACCTTAAATGTAAATGGGCTAAATGTTCCCAATTAAAAGGCACAGACTGGAAAATTGGATAAAGAGTCAAGACTCATCAGTGCGCTGTATGCAGGAGACATATCTCACATGCAAAGACACACATGGGCTCAAAATAAAGGGATAGAGGAAGATTTACCAAGCAAATGGAAAGCAAAAATAAAAAATAAAAATCAGGGGTTGCAACCTAGTCTCTGCTAAAACAGACTTTAAACCAACAAGGATCAAAAAAGACAAAGAAGGGCATTACATAATGAGGAAGGGATCAATGCAACAAGAAGAGCTAACTGTCCTAATTATATATGCACACAATACAGGAGCACTCAAATTCATACAGGAAGTTCTTAGAGAGCTATAAAGAGACTTAAACTCCCACACAATAAAAATGGGAGGCTGTAACACCCCACTGTTAATGTTAGACAGATCAATGAGACAGAAAATTAACAAGGATATTCAGGACTTGAACTCAGCTCTGGACCAAGCAGACCTAATAGATATCTACAGAATTCACCACCCCAAATCAACAGAATCTAGATTCTCAGCACCACATCCTTCTTATTCTAAAATTGACCACATAATGGGAAGTAAAACACTCCTCAGCAAATGCGAAAGAACAGAAATCTTAACACACAGTCTCTGAGACCACTGTGCAATTAAACTAGAAGTCAGGATTAAGAAACTCACTCAAAATCACACAACCACATAGAAACTGAATAACCTCCTCCTGAATGACTACTATGTAAATAATGAAATTAAGGCAGAAATGAATAAGTTCTTTTAAACCAATGAGAACAAAGACACAACATACCAAAATCTCTGGGACACAGCTAAGGCAATGTTTAGATGGAAATTTATAGCACTAAATGCCCACAGGAAGTGGGAAAGATCTAAAACTGACACCCTAACATCACAATTAAAAGAACTAGAGAAACAAGAGCAAACAAATTCAAAAGCCAGCAGAAGACAAGAAATAACTAAGATCAGAGCAAAAGTGAAAGAGCTAGAGACATGAAAAACCATTCAGAATATCAATGAATCCAGGGGCTGGTTTTTTGAAAAGATCAACCAAATAGATAGAATTCTAGCCAGACTAATAAAGAAGAAAATAAAGAAGAATCAAATAGACACACTAAGAAATGATGAAAGAGAGATCACCACTGTTCCCATAGATTTACAAACTACAATTAGAGAATACTATAAACACCTCAATGGAAATACACTAGAAAATCTAGAAGAAATGGATAAATTCCTGGACACATACATCCTCTCAAGACTAAACCAGGCAGAAGTCAAATCCCTGAATAGACAAATAACAAATTCTAAAGTTGAGGCAGTAATTAATAGCTTACCAACCAAAAAAGCCCAGGGCCAGACAGATTCACAGCCAAATTCTATGAGAGGTACAAAGAGATGCTGGTACGATTTCTTCTGAAACTCTTCCAAACAATAGAAAAAGAGGGACTCCTCCCTAACTCATTTTATGAAGGCAGCATCATCCTGACACCAAAACATGGCAGAGACACAACAAAAAAAGAAAATTCCAGGCCAATATCCATGATGAATATGGATGCAAAAATCCTCAGTAAAATACTGGCACACTGAATCCAGCAGCACATTAAAAAGTTTATCCACCACAATCAAGTCAGCATCATACCTGGGATGCAAGGCTGGTTCAACACACACTAATCAATAAGCATAATCCATCATATAAACTGAACCAATGACAAAAAACACGTGATTATCTCAATAGATGGAGAGAAGGCCTTTGATAAAATTCAACACTTCTTCATGCTAAAAGCACTCAATAAACTAAGTATTGATGAAACATATATAAAATAATAAGAGCTATTTGTGACAAACCCACAGCCAATATCATACTGAATGGGCAAAAGCTGGAAGCATTCCCTTTGAAAACTGGCACAAGACAAGATACCCTCTCACCACTCCTATTCAACATAGTATTGGAAGTTCTGGCCAGGGCAATCAGGCAAGAGAAAGAAATAAAGGTATTCAAGTAGGAAGAGAGGAAGTCAAATTATCTCTGCAGATGACATGATTGTATATTTCGAAAGCCCCATCTTCTCAGCCCAAAAAGTCCTTAAGCTGTTAAGCAACTTCAGCAAAGTCTCAGGATATAAATCAATGTGCAAACATCACAAGCATTCCTACACACCAATAATAGACAAACAGCCAAATCATGTGTGAATTCCCATTTACAATTGCTACAAAAAGAATAAATTACCTAGGAGTACAACTTACGAGGGATGTGAAGGACCTCTTCAAGGAGAACTACAAACCACTGTTCAAGGAAATAAGAGAGGACACAAACAAATGGAAAAACATTCCATGTTCATGGATAGGAAGAATCAATATCATGAAAATGGCCACACTGCCCAAAGAAATTTATAGATTCAATGCTATCACCATCAAGCTACCATTGACTTTCTGCACAGAATTAGAAAGAAACTACTTTAAATTTCATATGGAACCAAAAAAGAGCCCGTATAGCCAAGACAATCCTAAGCAAAAAGAACAATGCTAGAGACATCATGCTACCTGACTTCAAACTACACTACAAGGCTACAGTAACCAAAACAGCATGGTACTGGAACCAAAACAGATACATAGACCAATGGAACAGAAAAGAGGCCTCAAAAATAACATTACACATCTACAACCATCTGATCTTTGACAAACCTGACAAAAACAAGCAATGGGGAAAGGATTCCTCATTTATTAGATGGTGTTGGGAAAACTGTCTAGCAATATGCAGAAAACTGAACCTGGACCACGTTCCTTACACCTTATACAAAAATTAACTCAAGATGAATTAAAGATTCAAACATAAGACCTAAAACCATAGAAACCTTAGAAGAAAACCTAAGCAATACCATTCAGGATATACGCATGGGCAAAGACTTCATGACTAAAACACCAAAAGCAATTGCAACAAAAGCCAACATTGACAAATGGGATCTAATTGGATCTAATTAAAGTGAAGAGCTTCTGCACAGCAAAAGAAACTATCATGAGAGTGAACAGGCAACCTAGAGAATAGGAGAAAAATCTTGCAATCTATCCATCTGACAGAGGGTTAATATCCATAATCTGCAAGGAACTTAAACAAATTTACAAGAATAAAAACAAACAACCTCATCGAAAATTGGTCAAAAGATATGAACAGACACTTTTCAGAAGAAGACATTTATGTGGCCAACAAACATATGAAAAAAGTCTCATCATCTCTGGTCATTAGAGAAATGCAAATCAAAACCAGAAAGAGATACCATCTCACGCCAGTTAGTATGGTGAACATTAAAAAGTCAGGAAACCACAGATGCTGAGAGGATCTGGAGAAATAGGAATGCTTTTACACTGTTGGTGGGAGTGTAAATTAGTTCAACCATTATAGAAGACAGTGTGGCAATTCCTCAAGGATCTAGAAACAGAAATACCATTTGACCCAGCATTCCCATTACTGGGTATATACCCAAAGGATTATGAATCATTCTACTGTAAAGACACATGCACATGTATGGTTATTGCAACACTATTCACAATAGCAAATACTTGGAACCAACCCAAATGGCCATCAATGATAGATTGGATAAAGAAAATGTGGCATACATACACCCTGGAATACTATGCAGCCAAAAAAAGAATGATTTTATTTCCTTTGCATGGATATGGATGAAGCTGGAAACTATCATTCTCGGCAAACTAACACAGGAATAGAAAACCAAACACTGCATGTTCTCATTCATAAATGGGAGTTGAACAATGAGGACATATGGGTACAGGGAGGAGAACATCACATACTGGGGCCTGTTGGGGGTGGGGGACAAGGGGAGGGATAGCATTAGGAGAAATACCTAATATAGATGACTGGTTGATAGGTGCAGCAAACCACCATGTCACATGTATACCTATGTAACAAATCTGCCCCTTCTGCACATGTATCCCAGAAGTTAAATTATAATTTTAAAAAATGGTTAACAGGGAAATAACTTTGAATGATGACTATCACAGTCTCCATAAATAATATAGGTAAACTACCAAATAAATTAATCAATTAAATGTAATGGAATAAATGTTTATAAACACAGTTTTCATATAATTTAAAATTTAAGGCTATATTAAATATAGATGTTAATTAAATGTCTGGGTAATTTCCAATTTAAAAATTATAAGAAAACATTTTGAAAAATGTGTTCTTATTGAAAAGGTAAATTTTTTCTCTAATTAAAAGTTTATGTATAAAACAAGGGAAAAGGAATCAGGAAATGATTCCTGATCATAGACACAAGGAAAATTATAGATATAAAGAAGTATTTTTGGTAAGACAGGTTAAAAGAAAAATAATGTGATATTTATAAAAACATTGTGTGATGAATTTTTTGTCCTAAAATAAAATGACCTGTTGTTCAAGAAAGAGAGAGATTTAGGAGAAAAAAAAAAAAAAAGAAAGTCCAAGCATGCCTTGAATGGTCAGTGTAAGTCACAATTAAATTAGTAAAAAGGGAATTTATTCTGAAAAAAGTTATATAATTAAGTCAGGTATAATTAAAAAGAAATTATAATAGTCTTCCTATAAATTGAACTTTGATATTAAAAATACACTAACACAAGCAAAATAATTGGTTAAACAAGATTTTATTGAAAATACTGGCTTATTCTTAATGCAAGAAGTTTTCAATTTTTAAATTCTCTAATCTGTTTCTTTTTTAAATTCTTCAGGTTGATATCCTAGAAGTTCACCTTCTACTGTACCCTGCTGCCTAAGCTCTTTCTTTTTTGAAAAGGTTGAGGATGGTAACTCTCTCGTTCACCCTCTCTTGGTTCTTGTAACTTATTTTTTAAATTAATAATCTAAAATAAGGAAGACAAATTCTTGAAAACAGGCAAATGAAAAATCTGTTGGATCTGCCTTTGTCTGTATGTCTGTTCTATCTATATGTTTGCATGTATCATGTAGAAGCAATATTTCACTGCCAAACTATATGAAAGAGCTCTAATCTATTGGCTTAAAGTAAGTTTATCCAACCCATGCTTGTGGCCCAGCATGGCTTTGAATGTAACACAACACAAATTTGTAAACTTTCTTTAAACAGTATGTTTTTTGTGATTTTTTTATATCAGCTATTTTAGTGTTAGTGTATTTTGTGCAGCCCAAGAAAGTTCCTCCTCCTCCTCCTCCTCCTCCTTCTTCTTCTTCATTCTCTTCTTCTTCTTCTCCTTCCAATGTAGCCAAGGGAAGCCAAAAGGTTAGATACCCCTGAAAGAAAAGTAAGTGCTCATGAGGTTGATAGAAGCTAGCTCAGCTACCTTTCTAGGCACATTATCTTGGTAATCTTTGGTAAGACTAATTTGGTATATTTCATCTCAAAATTCTCTCCAGTAGTTTAAAATCTTAAAGTCATGTTAAGTAATGGGTTTTTTTCCATTGGAATTTGGGTTACTAAAATTTAAAATATTAGGAGGGTAAAAAAAGTAGGAGGTGAAGTTTATAAAAACACAAGGATGTGGATTTTGCTGATGAAAATGCAATTTTTTCTAGTTTACAGACCATTTGAGTCACTTTTAAATGAAAGCAAATGTTATAATAGATAAATCTAAATGAATAAAATGAAAAATTAAAAAGTGGGAAATGAGAAACCTTGACTTTTAGGTGGCCACGTAGTCACCCATCCTATGGAGCTGCAGCTGGGCTACATTCAGTTACTAAAGGTAAAAGTTACAAACTTAATTTAGAGATAAAGTCATACCCATACTCACAGGGAGTTATTCCACTGAGTGTACAAGGAAATGCAAACTAATAAGAAAAAAGCAAAATATTTAATCTCATGGTTATTGTTATCTGTAATAGCTAAAATGAAAGTAAGATTGCTGTGTTGGGCCTTAAGGCTGCACCAAGCTCAGATGTGGGTTTGTCTCAGCTTAGGCCATTAGCCCCAAAGCTACCCACAAAAGGAAAAATTAAGCCAGGGCAACAAAAAGTTACCTCTGAGACTTGTTGTTATTAAAAAATAGTCAATGTGGGGGAAGGGAAAAACCCAGTAACTATTAAAACCAGAGGGTATAAAGAAATGTTTCCATTTTGTAGATTGGTATCATCGACCTCCTGAGAAATCTTTACTATACAATAGATTGCAAAAATACTACTTTAAGGACGTATCCTTAATTTTAAATGCAACAGAATGAAATAGCACATTTGGGTTGATGCAGGACCCACAGCTCACGATTAAACAATCACTGATAAGTATATGTGATCCAGGGGCATGGGAGGTTATTCCTCAGAGAACAACCAGCCCAATGTACTGAATAAACACCACTGTAACATCTGCTTACTCTTAGTAGGGGACTGCCCAACTCCCTCTATAAAATGCTGAGTGGAGCACCCCAGATGAAGCAGCTGATATGATTCTGCAAATAAAGAGTATCTGCGACAGGTCTCAATTAATTTAGAAAGTTTCTTTTGCCGAAGTTAAGGATGTTCCCGTGACATAGCCTCAGGAGGTCATGACAACATGTGCCCAAGGTGGTGATGCAGGATTTTTCTCTCAGCCCCTTTGCTGGACTCACAGCAGGGGGGCCCCATCTAAGCTGAATGCTAAGGTGAAGCTGTGGAACTGAGTCTTCCTCAAACAGGGGAAAGGAAAAGGAGAATTGGGGACCTAACCTAGTAAGACGCCTTCTAAAGGAAGAAAAAAAAAACTTTTGCATAGAAAATCTCCTTGTATTTGTAGGGCTGTGTTAACTACTGACATGCAGAAAAGAAAACAAAAACAGCTTAAGTGCAGGTTGGGGGAGATTCCTGGGGGAAAAAGCCTCTTGCTCTATGCAAATGGATTCCTTCAACAGAAGAAAAATTCTCAATCACTGTTCCCTCCTCAAAAGATGGAAACCACATTGTTCAGAATTGCGTATCTGATGGCTGGGACAAATGCTCATTCTACCCAGGAATATCTCTGCAGTTTGCAGCAACACTCTTAACATTATAAAAAAAGAACAGATAGGAGCTAATTCAAACTGTGAAAGAAGAAAGGAAAAATACCATTAAAAAGTCTGGGAGTCTTGGCTGATGCCCTAATGGGCAGTTGGGGATGGAGCAAGTCTAAGAGTCTTCTGACAACACCTTTTTCACCAGAAAAGGTAAAATTTTCTGCAGCTGGAAAAGTTTCTGGGACCAGACCAAAGGTGTAGTCATGGCCAGAAGCATTCAGTTGCCCCAGGACATTATTCTGGTCCCACATGATGGCTAGACCTCCATGAAAGGAAACAAAGCCAACATTCCTTTCACCCAAAAGAGAGTGAGGTAGCAGGGTCACATCCTGTCCTTTGTAGCTGCACTGTTCACTTTCAACTGGGTAGTCAGAGGTTTGGTGCTTCATCTGCCTTTAGAATAAAGTCTTAGGATAAGAAGCCTCTGAAGAAAAGTGAAGGGTCTAGGTCCACATTTACTCAGCTTTCAGGCATCTTGGATGAGCTCCCAAAATGACTCAGAAGTTTTCTCTTGGCCCCTTTGCTGGCCTTGCATCAGGGGTGCCCCATCTACTTGGCCTGCCCTCCTCATCCCCTTGCAGGAGGGAGCACATGAGAGATTCATGTGGGATCTGGCAAGCCACTTTGAGTGCAGCATGACAGCAAGCTCTATGCAGGGCCTGCAGCCAGATCAGGTGAAAGGGTGCCTGTGACCCTGAAACCCCAGAGGGGGTGTTAGTATGCAAATTAGTTCTTTTAGTTCTGCCATCCACAGCCCAATGGACAGTGGCATGTTAGCAGCTCAGTCAGCCCCTGGCCCTGCCACATAAGGTGGCTGCCCTCTGCAGGCTAGGGCAAAAGTCCAGCTTGACAGCCTTTCTGGATACCTGCACTTGGTGGGTCCCAAGTTCTTGTCCAGTGTCCAAGAATGAGGATATACTGACAATCGAAGAGTGAGCAAGGCAGGGAATTTTATTGAGTGATGAAACAGCTTTCCACGGAGAGGGGATGTGGGGATGGTCCCCTTACTCGAAGACAGGAAAGATTTCCCTAGTGTGACTGAGTCCAGGGCTTTTATCAGCTCAGAATAGGGGAGGGGCAGGCCATAGGTAGTACCAGAAAAGGCAACATTTGATTGGTTAAATCATTGTTCAGAAAAATTCAATCAAGAAACAGTGGGCAAAGAGGAACAGAAGTTTCCACTGTGGGTTATGGTTTTCATCCCTTTCTGCCTTCAGCCTGTTTTTTTGGCTTGAAGGTGCAGTTTCCCTGGGGACCTTCCCCATCTGCCTACGTATTTGTTTGACTCCTGTTGCTATCAGTGGTATGGGTTGGTTTGGTTTTATATATTTTACAGAGACATGAGACATCGGTCAATATATTCAATATGTACATTGGTTCAGTCTGGAAAAGTGGGACAATTCAAAGCAGAGAGGGGGCTTCCAGGTTATAGGTGGAAAAAAGACAAATTTTGGAATTATTTTGAGTTTCTGATTAGCCTTTTACTGAATATGAGATTTACAGGAACAGTCATGCCTTAGTCTGGCTTAGTGAAATAATAGGGCAAAGGAAGCAATCACATATGTATTTGTATCACCTGAGCAGGGGGGATGACTTTGAGTTCTGTCTGTCCTTTGTTCACAAAGAATTTCCTTGTGGTCAAATTGTGAGGGAAGCATGTAGCTTTTTATCTTTGTAAGCTATCTTATTTAGGAATAAAATGGGAGGTGGTTTTGACTGATGCAGTTGCCAGATTGACTTTTCCCTTGGCTTAGTGATTTTGAGGTCCTGAGATTTACTTTCCTTTCATACTTCATATGCAAGCCATGTGTGACTGGCTTTATGATGACTGAGATAATCTCCCACTGAATATGCCTGTTACCCAGGTCATGGTCAATGTTGGGGTTAAGCGGACCCCTTTTACATGGACACCTCAGGTGACATTACTTCCACAGAATCATACAACTATTTGAGAAGCCTTATCAAATTTACTCTCCCTCATGGGTCTTACAGATACTTGATAAAACATTAGGGTAATTAAAAAAATAGAAAAATGGGAAAAGCAAAAGGGAATCAAAGGACTCACCTCAGAAGTGTGGTGGAAAATTTTAGATGGTTATTAAGAAATAAAATAAATAAAACAAAGGTCTTTACATCAGTATTCAATGTTGTGTGTGTGGACCGAAGGGAACCCATGCTGATCACCCAACGTTAAATGTTCCCACACCAGTTTGGGGTATTTGCCCCAGAAGGGGAAATTTAAGAAAAATCCAAAGGCAAAAGTTATAATGACAAAGCTGACATTTCATGGAGCAATGTTGAGACAAATTAAGACAAAGATTGACAAAAGGGTCTTTGACTCAACTCTCTGCTGGGAACCCAAATCTTTTTTCACCAGAAAAGGTAAAATTGTCTGAAGCTAGAAAAGTTCCTGGGACCAGACCAAAACATGTACACTTTGATAAGGTTATAAAATTTGAGATGTTTAAGCAGACTTTATGTAAGGCAGTTGTGACTCCTTTACCTAAATGTCTTATGAAAATGGGTACTGTATCTGACTGGGGGATATTTCCCCTATCTGATACTCTAAAACTGAAGGCATGTAAATCTTCCCTTTGAAAAATGTTAATTGGACACATTAAATGGGAACTAGTAAGATTGCCTGAGCCTGCAGACTACAGGGTAGAGGCTGCAGTGCTTGTTGGGACAAATCCTCCAATTCATGGCCCTTTGCAGAATATTTATTGGGGCTTATGACAAAAGATTGTCAACACTTTCCAATGACAACTACTGGACTAAAGAATTTCCACTTAAGGGGCATTTACTGCCTTGCTCTGGAATGTTAATTGAAGCTATCCCTATGCTAATGGAAATAATGTTATCTAAAATAGTTACACGATAAAATAAAAGTGATTTACATTGGATCTTGATACCTGGGAATGGAAGATGGAGACACTCATGAGCAGGGAGTCTTCTTTTCCCCTAGGACTGATTCTAACTATATGAGGAGCTACTAGGTTCTACAGTGACTGCTAGATTCTACAGTGCTCTCATCTGACAAGAGCTGCTTGGCTTGTGAATGACAGTTTCAGGGTGAACAAATGACATCTTGTTTGGAAAGCTGCTGCTCTGGTTAAAGAAAAGTCAAGGAAATCTTTGAGTTATTTATGGTTTTTAGAATTTGGGTGAAGTAAGTTTTTGTGAGCAAATTTGCCTTTCTGTCTATCTGAGTTCCCTCCAATTTGGAAACGGTTCATGATTTTATGACAATATAGTCATTTGCATCTTTTAATAAGAGTCTTTTCTTCTAAGGTAGAACAATTGGAGACGGGAAATTTTACCTAGTCTTTGACTAGAATAACATGTTTAGGTTAAGCTCCAGCAAAGCCAACTTAAACAGAGCCTATATAGCCCATCAATACTTGTTGCATTCTATACAAATAATTAAGCCTAAAACTTATTTTGCACACATATTGGTCCTACTATAATTCCTCTTCAGCAGAAAAAGAGGGCTAGAGAAAGAGATAAATTGTTTCAAAGGAAAAGTGTAACATTTGTTACTAGATTTCAGCCCTGATTTGTTTTTAAGTGCAGATTGAATCATAAATTATTTCTTGGCTACAATAATCTTCTGAAGAGTATCAGATTATAATTTTTCTTCATATGTTTAGTTGATGTCCTAATGGAATAGGTTCCATTTGCTGATCTGATGCACAAATACTCTTTTGATTGTCAAAATATTAATGTTATCTATCTCTCATAGTTTTACTTCCAAGGAAACCAGAATCATGGTATTCTAAAGACTAGACATGTGAATCTCTCTCATTAGGCATCCCACTGGGCTGATCTGTTTTTCACTGCAAATATCCTACTGATAAAATGATACAAGCACCCTCCCTCCAAATCAAGGATAGGCACACATATGCATAAACAGCTAGTAAAAGAAAAGACTTTGCCTTCTGAGCTATTATGTGGCACCTTTCCATCCATCCCAAACATAAAGAATTTTCTGCTTCCTGTAGAACTAAAAGAAAATCATTACTGAGAGAATATAAAGAAACCTTGTGAAAAAGCCTCCTGGGTATAATAATACTCCTAGTTATAAGATTTATACAGATAGAAATATATTTTAAAAATCAGCCACCTTAGGACAAATTACTAAAAGAGCACAAAAAGCATTGCAGAACAACAAAGGTCTCCAAAATTCTTTAGCTTAAAATGTTTTAACAATACTTATGTTTTGTATAGCTAATTGCAATAAGTCTATAACTAAAACCAACATTACAGTAGCTTAGTCATATTTCTAACCTTGCCCTTGGCTTTTTGTTTGTTGGCTTTTTACTTTAAAAAATTGTTTTCTAAGTATTAATAAATGTCTGCCCACATCCATTCCTCTCTGGCCTAGAACATTTAAATTGGCTATGAGTTTTTTGACTCTAAGCTTCTTGACCATATGAGAGAGGGGGTCACACTGAGGAACAGGATGTACCTGGGGCAGGCAGCCATGCCACCCCAGCAACACTATGGGACAAAATGAAAATTTGGTGGCCATTGATGTTGCCTCTGGCAAATCTTGGCCAGAAGGGGAAGAATGTAAACTAAAAGTAGAATTCTAAGCCCCCCAACCATCTGAGTGGACCCATCCTCTTGGAAAGTGCATTTCAAAGTTAACCTAAAAAAGTAGTTCATGCCATAATGGGAAGCAGAAGTCAGACATGCCTCATTATACTTTGCTCCCTTTTGGAATTACTGATAGAACAGACTCCTTAAGTCTCATAAGAAAAATTTACAATCTAGTCTCTCTGAAGCCTTCCACATGGAGGCTTCATCTGCACAATAAAACATTGTTGTCCACCACCTCCTATTGTAACCCAGACATTCCTTTATATTGATAATAATTCTTTCAACCAATTGACAATCAGGAAATTTTTGAATCTGCCTATGACTTGGAAGCCCCCACTTCCAGTTGTCCTGCCTTTTCAGACCAAACCAATGTACATTTTACATATATTGATTGACATCTTTTGTCTTCCTAAAATGTATAAAGCCAAACTGTATCCCTACCACCTTGGACACATGTTCTCAGGATCTCCTGAGGCTGTGTTATGGGCCATTGGTCATTCATATTGGGCTCAGCTTAAATCTCTTCAAATATTTTACAGAATTTCACTCTTTTTATCAACAAACGTAATAAGTCATAAGTGAGATTAGTGTCCTTGGTCATTCATATTGGGCTCAGCTTAAATCTCTCCAAATATTTTACAGAATTTTACTCTTTTTATCAACAGAGGTAATAAGTTATAAGTGAGATTAGTGTCCTTATAAAAAGACATGAGAGAGATTGCTTTCTCTTTCTCTGCTCTCTGCTATGTGAGATTACAATCAGAAGATGGCCACTGAAAACCAGGTTGTGGGTCTTCAACAGGAATAAAATCTATTGGCATTTTGATCTTGGACTTCTCAGACTCCAGAACTGTGAGAAATAAATTTCTGTTGTATAAACAACCAAGTCTATGGTATTCTGTTATAACAGACTGAACTAAGAAACTAATTTTGATGCAGTCTTCCTGGATCTCCAAGAAAGCAGCAGAACTGGCACTAGTTTTGTGTCCTATGGAGTCCACTTCCTAAACTAACTTAGTTTCCAGTTAATCCTGTGACCTAAGCTCTTCCAATAGGTGGTCTCTGGACAATGATAACTCAGCCTAGTTAAGTTCTTAGAAAGTGTACCTAATAGTCTTTCAATGACTGCCAGTTTTTACCCTAGCATCTTGGGTAGGATGACTAGCCTTTTATTTACTTAGTTTATTACAGGAACAAGAACTTTGTCTGAGTGCTACCTATGTACCAGATGCTTTATATCCATGATTCCATTCAATGAAGGAGATTTAATTATCTCTATTTTATGAAGAAGAAACTAAGATTAAGATATCTTAAAAACTTGTCCAAAAATCACATGACTATCATATAGATAGGCCAGGATTGGAAACCAATTTTGTCTGATTTCAAAGCCCAATGCTTAAAGTATCATGATGCACACATAGATGCTTAGTAAATGAAGTTTTTCTCAAAATACTCGTTAAATTGGCTAACTCATTGCTAGTACTAAATAGTGAGGATACATTTTGTTATCAGTTTGTTCAAATATCAACAAAGAGCAAAAGGGTCTCAATGGCACATCTGTTGAATTGAAATAGAATGTGGTGATGAGCAAAAGGATTTTTTTCTCCTACATTTTTAATCATTAATACAAGGAAAGTTAAGTTTTTATTTAGTCTGATTATAGACAAGAGGCTTTTGTAATGAATCAGAGTGCTTCCATTTTTATTTTCTCAGTTAACCATAAAAGACTTCTTATGTTTTTGATCAGAAAGTTATGTGATGTTTTGCAGGACTAAAATGGGAAATTGATGAGACCCGCAGCTTTGTTTGAGATGACTATGGAATATTCTGTACTTAAGCCTGGTTTTCAAGAAAGGGTAAATGGCATATTACTGAAATTTTGTGATACAGTCTATCTTTTTCCATTCTATTTCTCAAGGACATCTACTCTTAGACTTAGCTTTCTGCAGCTCAGTATAAAGAAAGAAATTTATTTTCAAAAGTTAAAGGAGTAGCTTCCGTTCTTTTATCCAACCTTCTGCTTCTGAAAACACAAAGGTCTGGGCCCCTTTCCCCAGGAGTACTAACTGATTAACTTTATACTTAAAAAATCTCTACTACTGATTTTATTAAATGATAAGAACCACTGTCCAAGAAAATCAGTTCTAGATTTCTCTTCTATGCCTCTATAAAATCCTAAGTAAGTTTCTTTAATTTTTTTGGAAAATCTTTGTGTTTTTCTTCTCTTTATTGCTAAACTCTCTATGTACAAGTCTCCATGCTGCCTTGCCTAGGGTTAAACAGATGGGGATGACTTATGCACAGTTTTTATTTTTTTAGCATTTCTCAGCTCTTGGCCAGGGTTTCAGGGGTTCAGAAACACTTGAATCCTGGAGAATTCCCTTTACTCATAAACCAGATATTTAGCAAGTATTTTTAAAGCTGTTTATATAATCATGATCCCAGAAACTCTGTGTGTGTTTGTGTTTGTGTGTGTGTGTGAGAGAGACAGAGAGAGAGAGAGAGTGTGTGTGTGTGTGTGTGTGTTAGTTTCCTAGGGTTGCCTAACACAGTATCAGCATTTTAGTGGCTTAAAACAGAAATCTATTATCTCACAGTTCTGGAGGCTACAAGTTGAAATTAAAGTGTAGGCAGGAACACACCCTTTACAGAGTCCCTGGGGGAGAACTCATTCCTGCCTCTTTAGCTTCCGGCGGATGCCCATTTTTTTTTGGTTTGCTGCCATATCACTCTGTTGTCTGACTTCATCTTCACATCACCTTCTCTGTGTATGTTAATTCTCCTCTCCATCTCTCTTATAAGGATACTTGTACTGGCATTCAGGACCTGGATAATTCAGGATAAGCCCCTCATCTCAAGATTCTTAATCACATCTTTTGCTGTATAACAAAAGTATAACATTCACTCATTTGCCATATAATATTTACAGGTCCTTGGAATTAGGAAGTGAATATATCTTTAAGAAGCCATTTTTATTTCAGCCTATCACTGTGTGTGTGTGTGTGTGTGCATGTGAGTGTGTGTATACACTCTTGGAACCTAAGATGTCCTACCTATACAGTTGCATGACTATATTTCTCTTCACATTTTTATGTATGATTAACTATATTTCATAAAACTTGTATTGATCCTGGTATGTAAATTAACATGGAAAAAGTAAAATCAGATGTATTTCTTCACTTTTTACCTAAACTAATTGCATTTTGTTACATATATAGTATATATTTTTGTAAATATACATCATGCTTGAGACAAAAAACTAAATAACATATGGTCCCTCCTATAGAAAATCTGGCAATCTAGACAAGAAGATAGTTGTATCACAATTTCATTCAACATCCAAGTGCTATCATAGTTCTATAGCTAAGCCAAGAATTCTCTCTTTAATTTATACAACTAATCTTTTAGATTGGTAGTGTTAATTCCAGTTTTAAGTTTCTGTTAAAAAGAGGGTTCAAAAGAAGATACTCTCTTAAGACTATACAAATAGGAGGAAGAGATGGGAGTAAAATTCAGCAGTCTGATTTCAGAGCTCAAACTATTAAACACTGCATATACTACATTGCTTACTTGGCAAAATTATTATGGAGCTAGCTCCATTGCTTTATCTACCAGATGGTGGTGACTGCTGGCTCCTTGTGGGAAAGCAATTATCTCTCCAGGCAACCCTCTGGAGGGTGAAAGTTCCTTAGCAGGCATGCTTTGGTTTGTAAGTCTACTGTTAACTCTCCAGAGCCCTGCCTTGGAGCACATAGCCAGATGAACTTGCCCTGTAGGGAGAGTCTGGTAAAGGAGGAGGTAAAAGACTACAGTTGCACTTCTAAAGGACTAAGTAGGAAGTGGGGAAGGTGGACAGAAGAAGAGCTAGAGAAAAAATAATTAAACAATATCAGGGGAAATTCAGCCAGATATTGGGCAAAATTCACCCCTGATATTTCACATAGGTTCTTTTCTATTTTCTCTAAGCTTCAGCCAGGTTGAGAAATAAAGGGACAGAGTACAAAAGAGGGAAATTTTAAAGCTGGGCATCCGGGGGAGACATCACATGTTGATAGGTTCCGTGATGCCCCACAATTGGCAAAACCAGTAAGTTTTTATTAGGGATTTTCAAAGGGGAGGGAGTGTACGAATAGGGTGTGGGTCACAGAGATCACATGCTTCACAAGCCAATAGAATATCACTAGGCAAATGGAGGCAGGGTGAGATAACAGGACCACAGGACCCGGGCAAAATTAAAATTGCTAATGAATTTTCGGGCACCATTGTCACTGATAACATCTTATCAGGAGACAGGGTTTGAGAGCAACCAGTCTGACCAAAATTTATTAGGTGAGAATTTCCTCATCCTAATAAGCCTGGGAGCACTATGGGAGACTAGGGCTTATTTCGTCCCTACAGTCTCAACCATAGAAGACGGCCACACCCAAGGGGGCCATTTTAGTGGCCCACCCTCAGGGGCACATTCTCTTTCTTAGGGATGTTCCTTGCTGAGAAAAAGAATTCAGCGATATTTCTCCCATTTGGTTTTGAAAGAAGAGAAATGTGGCTCTGTTCCACCTGGCTCACCGGTGGTCAGAGTTTAAGATTATCTCTCTTGTTCCCTAAACATTGCTGTTATCCTGTTCTTTTTTCAAGATGCCCAGATTTCATATTGTTCAAACACACATGCTCTACAATTTGTGCAGTTAACGCAATCATCACAGGGTCCTGAGGTGACATACATCCTCCTTGGCTTACAAGATGACAGGATTAAGAGATTAAAGTAAAGACAGGCATAGGAAATCACAAGGGTATTTATTGGGGGAGTGATAAGTTTCCATGAAATCTTCATAATTTATGTTTAGAGATTGCAGTAAAGACAGGCATAAGAAATTAAAGAAGTACTAATTTGGGGAACTAATAAATGTCCATGAAATCTTCACAATCCACATTCTTCTGCCATGGCTTCAGTCGGTCCCTCCATTCGGGGTCCCTGACTTCCCACAACATCTCTCCCTTTCTTTTTTTATAAATGTGCCATGGCGATGAAGGCTTGTTTGTTCTCTCGATTTTGATGCAGGATTCTTTGACTGGTCCGGCAAACTAAAAACAAGCCGATTAAACAGAGAAACATAATTCCAAAATTTACTACAGTGGAGCCCCCAGTAGACTTAATCCAAGTCATGGGGTTTAATCCATAAAGATTTTCTGCCACCTGATCTAATGCCTCAGCTCCAAGAACAGTGGATAAGTGAGCTTGAGAGGCTTCAAAAATTTGTTTTTTTAATTTAGTTATGTCCAATGATAAATTATGTTCCCTAACCAGAAGGTGTCCTTTGACCATTTCCCATGAATGATCAGTCTTGTTATAGGAATACGGGGTGATACAGAAATCCAAAGTATTCCAATCGCACTGCATTTGCATGTGGTGTTCGAGACTCATCACCCGATCTCCAAGTCAAATAACAGACTTTTGTAAATCAGTAATTTGATTTGTCAATTTTTGATAGATGCCTTGTTGAGAATTCCACATTTGGGTGGAATTGGCTTGCCAATCATTAACAGAATGAGCTGTTTGAATGGATTGGTGTAATGCCATTCTGGCAGTGGTGGCCATTGCAGTGACGGTAATTAGGCCCATGATAAGAGCGATTAAAGTGAAAACAAATCTCTTAGATCTTTTTAGAATTCACTGTAGCACTTTATTAATTAAATGTATTGAGGGGGAGGATTCCCAAGGTCTGGGTAAAGTTACCAGAATCCAGATTCCTTCTCGAGCTTGAACCAACATTACACTTTTCCTGGAGTCAAAATGGGAGTTAATACAAGTGTATAAATGACAATTAATGCATTAGACAGTTTGATTGTTCATCCAAATTTTGATATTTCCCACTAACAGCATGTAAGGGGGCTTAACACTACTCTGTATAGGAACAGTCAGGTTGGAGGAAAGTAAAGCAGAATGTCTGGATCTACATTGATACTGAGAGAGAGTGGGACGGTAGTGGGGACAACAGACAGAATAGTTTTACCTTCCCATACTCGCAGTCCAGACATGGCAATAGCCAATTTCCAAAGTTCTGGGTGTTCTGGGCTCAGAATGGGAGTATCATACGAAGCCTGGCAGGGATAATGCCTTTATCTTCCCATTTTAAGGGAAAGAATGAGTTGAACCTCCTATGCAAAGTAGAATGATGATTCTCATTCTCCTGATAAGAAATAAAATAAGTAGCCTCCAGGCATTCCCTTCCACCAGAGGAGCAATTGTTTTTTAAATAGCCCTTTGGTGCCCAGTCTATTACTAAACCATATGAGTCATTTCTTAATATTACTGCATGTGAGTTAACACAATTTTCCCAAATTAAAGTTTTAGATGGGCCCTCAAAATTTTTAGGGCATGGTTTTCCTGCAGGTTTATATTGAAAATATGGAGTTATCTCCCATTACTCCTCCTTTCATTTGTTTTAAAGGAGAAAGGGAGAGGCCAGAGACCAAATGTCCTGTTTTATCTGTAGCTGATCTTTACGGAAGATAAGCAGCCCAGATTTGAGTTTCCAGATGCATAAAAACAGGTGCATGTCCAAGGCACAGAGGGGGATATTTACAACCCATGGTAACATTAAATGCAGTGCCTTCTTCTCCTGGTTGAGAAGGGCAATGGTCATCTGTGGCTCCAGGCATCCACACACTATGGTTAGTGTAGATTTCTGCAGGAGCATCTATCCAGGTGAGAGGTCGAATAAGTGGAGGAAAAGGCACATAAGCCCAATAAGAATAATTATGTGTAGCAGGTAAATCAGTGTGAGAGGAAACTGGTGAGACAGAAAGTATGAGGAGGAGAATCATTAAATAAAACCTAGTGTAAGTGAGATTGAGTGCTGAAGGAGGAAGGGAAGAACAGAGGGATTTTTTTTTTAAGACTAATAGAAATGGTGAGATTTTTAGGTTTGTAAGGAGAAAAAGAAAGGTAATTAGAAGTGGGATTAGTTAGATGGGTCTTCATTGCCATCAGGGAGGATTGATTTAAACCCATTGTGATTTGGTGTGCCTGTTTCTGAGGAGTTGGCACAGATCTCACCACGTCTGAGGGCAGTCTCTGACACAGACGTCTTTCCTCTGTGGTTTTCATTGTCAGTATTCACCCAAAGCTTGAGTCTTCTGGTGGGTACCCACACAGGGGATTGATGATCTCCTGGTGAAACACAAGCATATCCTCTTCCCCACGTTATAATTTTGCCAGGTTCCCAGGTATTGGTTTGGGAGTTTTTCCATAACACTGGCTTGCCTTCATTTAAGGAGAATTTTTTGCCTGTATAATGGCATTCAGCTGCAGTTAGAGTATTATCTTTAGGGACATTTAAAAAATGTAAAGTAAACAATGCCAAATGTAATTGGAAGTGGGGAGTAGTTAAATCATGTTTTGGTTGTTCAGACTGTTTGGACAGTTGGGTTTTTAAAGTGCGATTGGCCCATTCCACCACAGCTTGTCCCTGAGGATTGTAAGGGATTGCAGTAATATGGGAAATTCCCCACAGTTGCATAAATGTATCAAAAGCCTTACTAACATATGCAGGGGCATTGTCTGTCTTTATTTGATATGGAAGCCCCATAACTGCAAAGCAAGAATACAGATGTTTTTTAACATGGGCCATGCCTTCCCCTGTTTGGCAAGTAGCCCAGATAAAACCTGAGAAGGTATCTACAGAGACATGCACATATGACAGTCTGCCAAAGGAGCTAACATGAGTCACATCCATTTGCCATAAAGCATTAGGAGTTAGGCCTCTAGGTTTAATGCCAGTTTCCTGATTTGGAAGTACGAAGACCTGGCACTGAGGGCAGCTGTGAACAATAAACTTAGCCTGTTTCCAGATAAGAGAAAATTTATCTTTTAATCCAGCAGCATTGACATGAGTGAGATTATGGAACTCCTGAGCTTCTTGGGTTGTAAAAGAGACCAAACAGTCGACTTTATGGTTACCGGCAGACGTGGATCCTGGTAAAGTGGTATGAGATCTAATATGTGTAATATAGAAAGGGTGTCTACATTGGCAAATCACCTGTTGTAACCTTGAAAATAAAGAAGCCAATTCAGAATTATCAATATGTTTGATAGTAGCAGTTTCTATATTTTTAGTGGCATGTACAACATAAACAGAATCTGAGACAATATTGAAAGATTTGGGGAAATCCTGTAAGGCAGTAATCACAGTAATTAACTCCACCTTTTGAGCAGAAGTATAAGAGGTAGAAATAAGTTTGTCTGTAGGACCTATATAACCAGCATTGCCATTACTGGAGCCATCAGTGAACGATGGCTCAGTGAACAATGGCCTCAGGAATGGGTTGATCTTTGGTTAATTGAGGAACCACCCAAGATGTCATTTGTATGAAATCAAACAATTTGTTTTTTGGATAGTGATTGTCAATAAGCCAATAAAATCAGCCAAGTGAATTTGCCACAGTACAGAATGTTGAAAGGGAGCTTGAACTTTGAGCTGATTTAAAGGAACTACAATTACATTTGGATCAAATCCAGAAATTTGAAGTATTCTGCACCGAGCCTGTCCAATTAATATGGCTATTTGGTCTAGATAAACAGATGAAGTTTTTGACACAGTATGAGGAAGAAAACACCACTCCACTAAATCATTATGTTGAATTATTAGTCCAGTAGGGGAGTGTAATGAAGCAAAAACCAGAAGCTGAAAAGGCTGAAACGGCTTTACTCTAGATAACTGGGCAGTCTGGATTCTTTCCTCTATGAATTCCAGTTCTAGTAAAGCCTCAGGGGTCAAAGTCCTGGGGCTGTGGAGATTGGAAGCTCCCCTCAGCGTAGAAAACAAGTTAGACAATGCATAGGTCGGAATGCCTAAAGTAGGTCTTAAATAATTAATGTTACCCAAAAGTTTTTGGAAGTCATTTAAAGTTTTTAAAGAACCTCTCCTAATTTGAACTTTTTGAGGTTGAATACATTGTTTATTGACCACCATTCCTAAATATTGAACAGGAGTGGTCTGTTGAATTTTATCCTGAGCGATGTGTAATCCGGCCTCTGTAACACAGCGGCTCAAAATTTGGTAACAGTCAATTAATTCTTTATCTGTGGGGGCAGCAATTAAAATATCATCAATATAATGAAGAATATAGGCCTCAGGAAATTGGGCTCGAACTGGTGAAAGCACTTGTCCAACATAAAGCTGGCAGATTGTAGGGCTATTTAGCATTCCCTGAGGAAGTACTTTCCATTGATAACGAGCTGCAGGCTCCTGATTATTGATAGATGGTACAGTAAAAGCAAATTTCTCACAATCCGATTTATGTAAAGCAATATGAAAAAAAAATCTTTAAGATCAATAACTATGAGAGGCCAATTTTTAGGTATTAAAGCAGGGGCAGGCATGCCAGGTTGGACGGCCCCCATAGGTTTAATTACAGTGTTAATGCCCTTAAATCGGTTACCATCTGCCATTTGCCTGATTTCTTTTTTACTAGAAACACAGGATAATTCCAAGGGGAAAGAGAAGGTTCCACATTTCCAAGTAGTAACTGCTCAGAAACCAAGTGAGTTAAAGCCTCCAGTTTTTCTTTAGAAAGTGGCCACTGCTGAATCCAAACAGGTGTGTCAGATTTACACTGTAAAGGAATAGGATCAGGAGGTGTGGCAGCGGCCGCCACTAAAAAGGATAACCTGTTTTCTTTTATAGTAACTGGGAGGAGTTTAGTAATCCCTTCATGCTTTGGACTAAGACCGAGTCCAGGAACAAACCCCATATTTTCCATCATGTGCTGACTGGGAGCACTATAAGAGTTATGTGGAATATTAATTTCAGCCCCCCATTGTGCCAGTAAATCTCTACCCCAAAGATTAATAGGAATTGTCATGATATAGGGCTGAATTGTACCCTTTTGACCATCAGGGCCAGTGCAAGGCAAGATAAATGTGCTCCCATAAACTTCCTCGGCCTTTCCAACACCTACTAGTCCCATGTTAGTGGGATGTTTAAGCCAGGAGGAAGGCCATAAACTAGAGGAAATAACAGAAACATCAGCACCAGTATCTACTAGGCCCTCAAACTTTCTTCCTTGAATGTATATGGTGCAGGTGGGCCTTTGTTTAGAAATTACATTAATCCAATAAGCGGCCTTTTCACCTCTGGAGCCCATCCCAGGGCCACGTGTCTTATCTCCTTTGTTTAAAATGATGTTAGGTAGTAAAAGCAATTGAGCGATTGACTCACCAGCCAGAATGGAAACAGGAACCTTGGCAGACGTGATTAATTTAATCTCATCAACGGAATCAGAATTAATGAGACCAGTATGAATGGTGATTCCTTTAGCAGAGCTAGATGCCCTACCTAACACCAGGCCCACTGAACCTTGAGGTAAAGGGCCAGTGACCCCTGTGGGGACAATCAAAGGCAAAGAGTCAGGTAGTAAATTCAGAGGAATAGTACTACAGAGATCAACCGCCCTGCCTCCTACTGTGGAGGTGGACAAGCATTGTACTGAGACAGAAGGAGGGGCTGGAACCCATTTGGTTTGGCTGTAGGTAGATTTGTTTGTGCTGGGGGTTGCATTGGGACGGCCTGAAGCGGAAACACAACATCGGTCTGAGTTTGAAGCACCCCATTTGATGTCGGGGCCTGGGACCGGCCCCGCTCCCCATTTCCCTGGTGGTGTGGCAGGGGGTTTCCATCTATGTCATACCTAGAGCAGCAAATATGTGCCCAATGTTTACCTTTGCAACAACATGGGCAAACAGTAGGAGCAGCATTTGGCCATGTGTGTTGAGCCGGCTTGGCCACTTGTAAGTTTTTAACTGCAATTTTTGAGAGTATGACCAAGTTGGCCACAATTATAGCAGGCTCCAAGAGAATAATTAGTGGGACCAGTTTGGTTGGTGTCTTTCAAGGCCCATGCCCACAGAATAGCTTTGTGGGTGTCTGATCCAATGCCTTCACAAGCTTTAATATATGCAGGCAACACCTCGTGATCAGGTAAATTTTGTCATTGGACAGAATGCATGGCCATTTTACATTCGTGGTTTGCATTTTCAAAAGCTAACATACGAAAGAGAATGCCTTCAGCATGCTCATCGGAGACAGATTTTTCAACAGCATCTTGTAATTTAGCTAAAAAATCAGGGTATAATTCAGAGTGACCTTGTTTAATCATGGTAGAAGAAACAGGAGGTTGGCCTGGAGCACGTAATTTATCCCAAGCTCTCATACACAACTTTGTTACTTGTTCTGTGGTAAGGGCATCAAAGTTTAATTGGGCAGAAGTATCAGAGAAACTATCAGAGCCTGTGAGCTGCCTGAGTAACTAGAATGCCATTACTCCGATAATAGCTGAGCCTGCAAACGGGCCTCCTCTGACCACCAGATAAAAAACTGTAAATGCTGAGATGGGGTTAGAACAGCTTTTGCCAAAAGGCCAATCTAAAGTAATTAAAGTGACCTCCGTACAAAAAGTTGGTAAAACCATCTTAATGTAAGGAGAAGTAGGACCATACTGAGTACAAGCATCCTTAAATTCTTTTTAAAAGGTAAGATTAAGAGGTACATAACTATGCATTTGTAACCCTTGGAAGTTAGGTGGGTCTAGCGTGACCGGGTAAGTCCACACGTCTAATCCACTTGTTTCTTTGTTTTGGCATAATAAGCATTGCATTGAAGTTTCAAGAGTAGGCATCTGAGACAGAGTTGGCATGGAAGTGACAGGAAAAGCATGTGTAGATAAGGAAAACTGAGGGTGAGAGGGTCAGACCAGGATGAGGGTGTGAGAAAGAGGCATTGGGGGAGCAGAAGGAGCAGAAGTATACTGGTGATTACTGGTGTTCACATGTGAAGAAGGGTGCAGAGAAGCAGGCTGAGTGGATGGTAAAGTGACCCATTGAGGAATTGAAATGACAGGAGGGTGAGGAGATGAAGTGGACAGGGGAGGGCCTGCAGAAATATAGGTAAATTGTAGTTTGGTCCCAGAGCCACTAGGTGATTCTGGAGGTTTGAGAAGAGAAGAATTAGCATATACATGATCCTGGGCTGTGTGTCGGGGCCGCAGGAGTTACATGTACCAGCTCTTCATGAAAAGGAATAAGATCATCAGGGGGTGACCATAAGTCAAAGTCACCAGAGTTAGACATTGAATTCTCTACACTGTCAGGTAGGGGAGGAGTAGCTGGAGGGAGAGGCTGATCAGATAACGAAGGCTGTGCAGGAGAGGAAGGTTGAGGAAAAGGTGGAGGATCATCAGATTCAGAAAACTGTAGTAACTGTAGGGGGTCACGGGATTGGCATGTCATCAGGACATCACGTACCAAGGCCCAGTCACCCCAAACAGTGATGGGAACATAATTCCCTGTGGAGACCAGTTCCCTGAACCAACACAATCCCATAGTTCTACATGTAAGGTTCCTTTTTCAGGAAACCAAGGACAGTATTCCTCTACTGCCCTGAATAGAGTGACCATATTTTCCATAGGCACTCAAACACTGCCCTGTTTTAACAGAAGTTTAATATAGCAGAAATAAGCATGATGCTTAGACTCTGCATGACCCATAGTTAACCCGGACCATACACAGACCACTCACCAGTTTCCAGGGAGTCGAATACGCATTTCTGTGAACCAGATGGAAGATGTTTCACCACACCTACCAAAGGGAATTAGGTTCCCACATGCACTTAGGAAAAAAGAAAGACCACATGGGTGCCAGATATTGGGGGAAATTCAGCCAGATATCAGGCAAAATTCACCCCTGATATTTCACATAGGTTCTTTTCTATTTTCCCTAAGCATCAGCTGGGTTGAGAAAGGGACAGAGTACAAAAGAGAGAAATTTTTAAAACTGGGATTCAGGGGGAGACATCACATGTCAGTAGGTTCCTTGATGCCCCACAAGCTGCAAAACCAGTAAGTTTTTATTAGGGATTTTAAAAGGGGAGAGAATGCATGAATAGGGTGTGGGTCACAGAGATCACGTGCTTCACAAGGTAATAGAATATCACAAGGCAAATCGAGGCAGGGTGAGATAACAAGACCACAGGACCCGGGCAAAATTAAAATTGCTAATGAAGTTTCAGGCACAATCGTCATTGATAACACCTTATCAGGAGACAGAGTTTGAGAGCAACCAGTCTCACCAAAATTTGTTAGGTGGGAATTTCCTCATCCTAATAAGCCTGGGAGCACTATGGGAGACTGGGGCTTATTTCATCCCTACAGTCTCGACCATAGAAGATGGCCACACCCAAGGGGGCCATTTTAGAGGCCCACCCTCAGGGGCGCATTCTCTTTCTTAGGGATGTTCCTTGCTGAGAAAAAGAATTCAGTGATATTTCTCCCATTTGCTTTTGAAAGAAGAGAAATGTGGCTCTCTTCCACCTGGTTCGCTGGTGGTCAGAGTTTAAGATTCTCTCTCTTATTCTCTGAACATTGCTGTTATCCTATTCTTTTTTCAAGATGCCCGGATTTCATATTGTTCAAACACACATGCTCTACAATTTGTGCAGTTAATGCAATCATCACAGGGTCCTGAGGTGACATACATCCTCCTTGGCTCACAAGATGACAGGATTAAGAGATTAAAGTAAAGACAGGCATAGGAAAGGGTATTGATTGGGGAAGTGATAAGTGTCCATGAAATCTTCACAATTTATGTTTAGAGATTGCAGTAAAGACAGGCATAAGAAATTAAAGAAGTATTAATTTGGGGAACTAATAAATGTCCATGAAATCTTCACAATCCACATTCTTCTGCCATGGCTTCAGCCGGTCCCTCCATTCAGGGCCCCTGACTTCCCGCAACAAAACAAACCATCTCAGAAAAATGGGGTACTCTGTTACACCGGAACTAAGATAAGAGTCTGGAGGTAGTGGATCCTACTGAAACATGAAAAGTTCCCTTATGCCCTTTGCAGGGCATGAGATGAACATGTGGCTCACTTCTTCAGTGCCCTGAAGCTCAAACCCCTAGTGGGAGCACACAAACCAACAGGTCCTGGGGAATATTTTTGGGCTCCAACCCCATGGCAGTAACTACGGTTGAGTGTTTAGAGCTCCCAAAGCCCCAGTGAGCATGTGTTACAGTTTGCTATTTCAGCTTGGCCATCTGGAGGCAGCTTGTGTTAATCAGCTCAATTAGACCCTCTCCCTTATAGCATAGATAGAGGGCTTTCTGTATCCTGCAGTTCTTGCCTTAGTGTACCAGAAAAATCAGATCATGTGTGGGGTTGGAGGATGGGTGCAAGGCTTTTTATTAAGTGCTGGAAGTAGCTCTCAGCAGATGGATGGGGAGCCATAAGGGGGAGAGAGTGGGAAGGTGGTCTTCCCCTGGAGTTGGACGCCTCAGTGACTGGACTCTTCTCTGACTACCCCGGCCAAATTCTATGTCATCTGCTTCGTTCTACTATCGGTGGCCTTCCAAAGTCTGTCAGTTTGTTCTTCTGCTGGTGTGTTCTGCTTAATGTCCAGCCACTTGTGTGTGTGCCCGCCAGAGCCTTGGGGTTTTTATAGGCATGACGGGGGCATAGTGGGCCAGAATGGTCTTGGAAAGTGCAACATTTGGGCATGAAAACAGGAGTGATTGTCCTCGCTTAGATCCATGGGCAGAGGCCCAAGGGTGGAGCCCTCACCAGGGACACTGCCGTTCTCTACCCAGAACTTCCCTGCTCCCCTCTTATATCACTGCAAGAAACTCCTTTCTTTTCTGCTTCTGCCTTTAGCATAGCTGTGAAACTTGATCATAGAGATGGTGAGAAATTGTCTTTTTGTAATGTAGCCTACAGATTTACCAATGGGAGGGAAATGCCTGCATATCTGGTAATAGCATAGTGATTTCCATTTTTTCTGTCTTACGAGTATTTCTGGAATACAGGATAGTGTTCTTTTAACATCTGAAGAGCCAACTCTTCAACTCTCATTTTCATAATCTTAGTTCATCTGCTTGACTAATAGCCAAATTCTCCTTAAATAACTGATATCATAAGAAATCTTTTCTTCTACAAATGCTCATTATGAGCAGGAATATTCCTTGTATCTCTTTTTATCCACTGGAGAACTCTTCATATAATAGACATTTATTAACAGTTAATAAAGGGCTGGACACGGTGGCTCAAGCCTGTAATCCCAGCACTTAATTTTTATATATTGACTTTGTAACTTGCAACATTGCTGAATGTGCCTATTAGTTGTATATTAGTTTTTGTAGATTCCTTAGAGTTTTCTATGTACCCGATCTTGTTGTCTGCAGTTTTCTTTCCTTCCAATATCTATGTCTTTCATTTCTTTTTCTTGCTTTATGTAGTGTTAGCTATCCTAATATGACATTTAATGGATATAGTGAAAAGGCCATTCTTACCTTTTTCCCAATATTAGGTAGAAAATATTAAATCATTCAATATTATATGATTTTAATATATATTATTCCTAGTTTGTTGAGAGTTTTTATCATAAGGTAAGTTGAATTTTGCCAAATGCTTTTTCTATATCAATCATATTGTTTGGTATTTTGTGTAAGTCAATCTAGAGAGTTACATTGATTCATTTTCAAATGTTAAGCCAACATTGTATTATTGTCATGAGCCTCACTTGGTAATGAAGCATTACTTTTTATTATTCACTGGATTCAATTTGCTAAAATTTTCTTAAGCAATTTTGACTATCTCTTTATGAGGGATATTATTCTGGAGTTTTCTTTCCTAGAAATGTGATGCTTGATAAAATGAGTTGTGAAATATTTCTTTTTCTGAATTTTCTAAGAGTTAATGTAGGCCAGGCACGGTTGCTCATGCGTGTAATCCCAGCACTTTGGGAGGCCAAGGCGGGTGGATCACGAGGTCAGGAGATCGAGACCATCCTGGCTAACACGGTGAAACCCTGTCTCTACTAAAAAAAAAAATACAAAAAATTAGCTGGGCTTGGTGGCGGGCACCTGTAGTCCCAGCTACTTGGGAGGCTGAGGCAGGAGAATGGCGTGAACCCAGGAGGCGGAGCTTGCAGTGAGCCGAGATCGCGCCACTGCACTCCAGCCTGGGTGACAGAGTGAGACCCTGTCTCAAAAAAAAAAAAGTTAATAAATTCATTTTAATTGTACTTATTGTGTATCTAATATTGTAATTAGCAAGTATAAAATGGCTAGTATTAGCAAGTATCAAAAGGCAAAAGGAAAGAATATAAATACAAGTATCAAACACAAGTATCAATACAAGTATCAAAACTAGTATTAGCAAGTATTAAATGGCAAAAAGAAAGATGATGGATTGGATATAAAAGAGTTGGTGAATATATTTTTTAAATAGACTGTTGTATATCAAGAAGAAATCTTTCACTAATGTCACTAAAGGGTGAATTGTCATTATAACCATGAAAGTAGCTTAGCTGGTTGTGTGTTAGCAATAATTTTTACTGTTCAAGGTGGCTTTATTCAAACCTGGGCCAAGTGTGCATTTTAACAGGGATGCACTTCGTGGTGAATTCCAGTGTCCCTACCACATTCTATCCTCTAGTGCCAGCTTACACATCAGAAGCATCCATTGGATGATGCTCTCATGGTACCTTTCTGTTTTCTCAGCTGATTCTATCCAAAGTTGTCATATCCAGAGTACCAATATTTTGTGAGTTTTCTAATTAAAAATCAAAGAACTAACAGCTATGTAATGTGGCTAATCATCAGGAAACAGAGGCGGTTGCATTTACCTCACTAAATAGTTTAGTTTATTTTAATTATAATTAGAATTAGTAAATAACTTAGTTATTACTCCCTTCTTCAAATTAGGTTTTCAGATTTTCACTCTCTGCCTCTTTCAAAGGGCATTCAACACCCTGTTTGATGTCTCAAAGGGAGGGCTGGCTGGCTGCTGAAATTCTAAATTTCTGCCTTTGTGAAAACAACTCTCTTTGGATCTAGATGCAAAAATAAAAATGTGATCAGGTCCCATTAATGTATACAGTAGTATTGCCATATAAGCATCTCTCCCACAAGTGATATCACTAAATTCTCACTGAATACTTTTCTAGGTCAATGTCTTCCCTTCCCTCTTCAAGAATAAAGTAGATTGAATATTGAAACTTTCATGTTGAAAAATCCTATTTTCTATTTTCATGAAGAAACTGTCACTAATCTCATAAGGAAATGTATTGAATGAAATTCTAGTCTCTTTATCCTCATCATTGAATTTGAAAATTTTTCCTCCTTTTCTTACCCTTTCCAGCTTTCTTTTTATTTTTTCTCTTGTCTCTTCTTCTCACTCTTCATCTTCTCTTTCTCTCTCAAGGTCCAAGGCTCTCTCAGTCTTCTATGTTGGCAACTGGTGAGTAAATTTTTAATTGTTGTGGGAGGTAGAGTTCCTGCCATTTTCTCCACTCCAGTTTTATAAGAAAACACAGTTGCTATTATAGCTTGATTTCTTATTTGAACTTTTGTTTATCCTTTATTAGTTAAAACTTATGATAGAAAAGATGAAAAATTAGGCATCCCTGTTACCAGAAAGGGGTCTCAATCCAGACCCCAAAAGAAGGTTATTGGAACTCATTCAAGAAAGAACTTGGAGTGAGTCCATAGAGTAAAGTGAAAGCAGATTTATTAAGAAGTAAAGGAATAAAAGAATGGCTACTCCAGAGACACAGCAGCAGCTTGGGCTGCTGGACTAAGGATACTTATAGTTATTTCCTGATTATATGCTAAACAAACTGCGGATTATTCATGAGTTTTCCAGGAAAGAGGTGGGCAATTCCCAGAACTGAGGGCTCCTACCACCTTTTTTTTAGCATGCTAATGCATTATAATTAGCATATAATGAGCAATGAGGATGAATAGAGGTCATCAATCTCATCTCAGTTCTGGTGGGTTTTGGCTGGCTTCTTGCCTGCAACTTATTTTATCAGCAAGTTCTTTGTGACCTGTATCTTGTGCCGACCTCCTATTTCATCCTGTGACATAGAATGCCTAGCCTTCTGGGAATGCAGCCAAGTAGGTATCAACCTTATTTTACCAGCCTCTATACAAGATGGAGTTGCTTTGGTTCAAACACCTCTGACATAACCTCCACTCTGGAGGAGGTAGTACACTTGATGGGGTTTCCTGGAGAATGATTTGGGTATTGTATATTAATCTGCTGTTAGGGTTTATACATGGTTTATAAGCAGAAGCTATTCAATCAGTCTCTGAGTATATCATCCACACAGCTGTTCCTGGATAAGCATTTCTTTATTAGAATAATTTTTTCATAGACTTGTAGAGAGCTTTTCCTTTTGTTACTTTAATGTAAAAAATTATGGTGTCTCATTGAATAAGATTTATGTCACCTTCTACTGTCAGCCAAAACTGTGGCAATCCAAGATTAGCAAGAAAGTTGTTAATGTACTTCTAAGACCCCTAGGTCTTCCTGGTTTTTCATTCTTGCTTTCTCTGTCCATTTATGTGTTTCCATTTGAAATTTAAATAGAAAAATTCCTTTCTCAGAGTGGTTAGGTTTAAACCTCAAGATATTTAATTATCTTTGACTGACTAGATGCTTCTATTAATACATTCATTTAGGTGAGGCTATCAATTGTTAATTATCTTAACCTTATTTACTTTACTATGATGTCATCCCCATATCTTTTCAAGAAGAAAAAAGGTGACTTGAGGCTATAGATCCAAATACATCAATAGATTATTAGTTGGTTTTTTCTTAAGTTTGATACAATGCTTCTCATTCCATGGTTAAATTCTACTGTATACAATCAAATCTCTCTGAACAAATTTGGACAAGAAACCAATGATTATTTAGGGGTAAAAACTGTGGTTTGTGGTCATGCAATTGTTGGGATAGAAAATATGTGGTGGTCAAGTTTTGACTAGATTTTGTTTGTCAAGTGGGTTACTTATATCTACAGGGTCTTTCATTCATGTTACCTCTCTATAATGTGGCTTTAAATTATCTGCTAGAAATGGATTGGAGCATATGACATTCTTTTTTTCTTTCACAGTATCTGTTTTCTGTACAGGGAAACATGCAACCATGTCCTCTTTTACAATAACAGTAATGATCATTGCAGTATGAATTTTGTCATAAAGAAGAAAATATGGGTCCCTCTGGTAATATTGTTGTTCAAAATATTTGTTTTCTCTCCCTAGAATAATTATAATTTACAGCTCTTTCTTGCAGGAGGATTACTTTTCTGTCCTCTTGAAGTTACAACTGGATGCAGAACTTGATCTGGACACCAAAATGTGAGTAGAAGTGATATGAGATACTTCTGACCAGAAGTTTTGTGAAAAAGTTCATTGTTGCCAACATCTTCTCCCCCTGCAAGAACCCAAGTAGAGGCTATTCTCAATCTATGTAAGTGAGAAATAAACTGTTGTTTCCAGTCATTGATATCTTTTGTATTGTTTTATACTGTAGAAAGTGTACACCAAACTGATTATTAAAACCCCTTTGATGTAGCAATTACACTTCTGGATATTTATTCCCAGAAATAACTTGAGAAAGTGTGTAATTATGCAGGAATAGAGATGCTCATCATATTTTTAAAAATTAGACAAAATGTTAGAACCCAAACTTATTAATAGTTATTTCATTGATTAATAGCATACCCATACAGTGGAAAACTGTGCTGCTATTAAAATTATGATGGCATATACTTATATATATAATACTTTATTTAAGTCACATATAATTATATATGTATATACACACACAAACACATCTGTTGTTAAATTCTCTTGTTAAATTAAAATGGAGACCAGGCCTGAAGAATCCCTGAGAAGTCAAAGCCAGATAGACCTCATGAGTGACCTTAACCTTGCTAGATTTGCAAACATAAGCAACTTAATTTGAGCTATTTTTTTCTAAATGCCTATGTTAAAGAAAAAC
The DNA here is from genome assembly GCF_028858775.2 of Pan troglodytes. Lineage (NCBI taxonomy): Eukaryota > Metazoa > Chordata > Mammalia > Primates > Hominidae > Pan > Pan troglodytes. The sequence continues at coordinate 72,716,416 of NC_072402.2, forward strand.
AGAACTTAAGTTCAACCAATCAGAAGCAACCAAAAACCTTATAATTATACAACAACTATATAAGTGGAGAATTTCGAATGGGATAGAACAATTAAGGTGACTGTCTTAACCGTGATAAATCAAATATTTTCTTTGTTTTACTTTTGTGTTTATCGTATAAAAGCTTCCTCTTTGTGTTTCCTTGGTGGAGCTCCTTGGTGGAATTCTAGGTTGGAGCTGTCCAATTAGAGAATTGCTGTTTGCTCAAATAAGCTCTTTAAAATTTTATTGCACCTTAGTTTATCTTTTTAATACTGAGTGTAAATGTATATGCATGTATATATGTGTCTGTGTGTGTGTGTATAAAATGTGAGGGATGTTCAACATTCCTAAGTAAAAAATGAGATTATAAAATAACACATGTATTATGATTCTGTTTTAACAAAATAATATATTCACCAGAAAGAATATATACTAAGTACCAAAAATATGTATAGGACTATAGTCAAGTTATAATAAACATCAAAGGTAGACCAAAAGAAGAAGAGAAACCATAAAATTGTGCTGGGAAGGCTGAAACGCATGTGTAGACTGAAAAACATGCTGAGCTCTTAGGTTTACCCTTTAAATAATGTGGACAAAGTACAGGTGTAAAACTGAGTTGTCAATGCTTTTTCCTTCTCTTCTAGTCACTGCCTTTAGGAATCTAAGTCACAGATGCAATTTGGATGCAATGCATTTCTGAACACAAGCCTAAAGATAAATAAATTGAATGTTGAAACTAAAACCAGCTCCAGGATAATTTATGATTCAAATCAGAGTACACCAAAATAAATGTTCCCCAAAGGCTTTACCATCCATTAGCAGCAAACTTCTCTATCTTATATACTCTTTATTGTTTACTGTTTACTTGCTTGCTGTTTATCCTTCTTGTATTTATTCCCAGGTTCTAAAATTAGAATCACAAAAGATATCCAATATAATACTTGTTAAATGAACAATTCATCTAATTTTCTCTAAAGCTATATCTACTTTTGAATTCTACGGCTTAATTTCTGATCACAAACACTATCTACATGGGACAATATAGTTTATTAAATATAGTGCTTGCTACCATGGCTTCTGCCTATCCTGGGCTTGTTTGTCCTTAGATTCTTTCTTCCTCTGCTCACTTCTGTATTACAGGAAAGCTGGCTTCTAGAGACTGCAATTCCCAGGCACCCATGACAACTGGCTTCGGACTAGGACTTGTCAGCAGGAAGCACCAGCAGAATATTTGAGAGTGAACAAAGGAAAAAGCCAGGACACTTCTTTCCCTCCTATTTGTCCTGTGCAGCATTTTCCCGTATATCTCTGTGAATCCTGCTTCTACTCATCAGGCCCATGGGATTCCAGATTCTATCAGGTGACTCTGGCTCTGGGATTCAAATAACATCATCCTCTCTCTCTGAATTTCCATCCCAGGGGTGTTAATGATTTCCTTCTGTTGCTAATTCTAGGTGGCCTCAGTCTTCTATTACCCATGTAAACAGTCCCCGGCATTAAGATACCCTCCATTGTAATTAAAGTTGATTATGTTTTCCTGTTTGGACTCTGTAAAAGTGACTACAAAAGTATATTTATCAATTGTTTAGTTTAAAATATGATTTGCTACCATAGTGAAGGAAAAGTGAGATTTGATTTATAGTAGTTTTTTGTTTTAATTTCAGAGACTTTGCAATAAAAATCAATTTTAACGGAAAATCTCAAAATTTTCTTTCTTAAAACAAAACTTTCTCAAGAATTGAAAGTTAACTTTTTCTTTTTCCATGTGAGGTCATTTTGAGGATGGGAAAGAACTATGTTTACATGATTTTAAATAAGTAGAACTCCTCTTTCTTGCTTACTCTAAAGGTGCCATTGATGTTATGGACATTATTGATTACTGAAATAGAGATGACCACCTTTCCAGTGGTATAAGTCACAGAGGTGTCTAGCAGATGTCAATCTAGGCAATTCTCTTTGTGTTCTCTTTGTGTCTGGTCCTCACAAATTTGTGAAGGGTCCCATTCTGAGTCAAAGCCTTGGGTTCTAACTGATCACCATCCTGGCTCTTGGCTCTCCCTTTCTTTGCTTGAAAAAATATGAATTCCATTTCCAGGCCATATATTCCAAGTCATGTCTTCAATATTAGCCACATCCACCCTGTGGCTTCATTTTCAAATTTCATTCTTGCAGTCCTTGAACTTCAGATCATAATTACTGTGTTCTCTCAAAAAGAAGTGAACCTCAGTGAGCTTGAGATGTGCCCTATATTTGTACACAGCTAACACATAACCCACATCATTATATTTCCATTAGAGTTCTAATAGTGTGTGTCAGGCAAAACGTTTTAAAATAAAACATGGTTTACTTGTATTTGGAAAGGTTGTATTATATAATGATTAAGATCTTGGGCATGTGGGTTTGAAACCCCACTTTGACATTTTACTAGGTCTGGGAACTTGAACAAGTTACTTACCATCAAGTCTTTATTGCATCATCTATAAAACAGAGACTTAAAAATTCACAATACCTAATGACATCTTTGGGATTTAAACAAAATATTATATAAAGAATTTAGCATAGTACCTGGAACATTGGAACATAGTAAACACTCAAGTCATGTAAGCTATGATAAGGATGACGCTGTTGGTGATGATGTCTGTATAACACAGTCTAATGAGGAGACTGATAAAAATAGCTAGCTATGGCCTGGTATATTTTAAGTTCTTTGCAGAACTGGCATATATTTATTTATAAGCATATTTCTATATATGAGTTTTTATATATTTGGTTTTCTTGTAGCATGGAGACCACAGAATAGTTAAAACATTTCCAGAAAAAAGGTTATAGCCAAATAAGGCCCTATTTTCTCTTGTTTTTATTAAGTCAAGTAGAAATCTATTGAAGTGAAAAATAATAACAGAGCAAGTGTGGTGCTACTTAAAAGGTGCAAACTAATCTTAAGACACAACACAGACATTCTCCTGTCTAGTCAGGGCATTCTTCTCGGTGTAATACAATGCAGGACAAACAAGTTCAGTCATGATGAACCTCTTCTCTGGGCTGCCTTATATTGGAAGGGAACAAAATTGGCAATTCTATTCCAGTGGAGGATATACTTTCCACTTTGTCCTTAATGCTCCTCAAATTCTACCTGATTTGGAGAATAAAGTAATCATTCAAAGACCTTACATTTCCTATGTTCAATCTGGCTTAAATTTACATATTCTGATTTCCCACACTGCCAGCCTCTCTTTCTTCATTTCATTTGCAATTTAATCTTCCTTTTCCTGACTTTCTGAACTTTAAACAATGTCCTTGGGCTCTGCCCCAGCTCCTCTTCATTTATCACTCCATGCTTTCTTTTCCTAGGCAATCTAATAGCTGCACCCATAGTCATCCCTCCACTGACAAATTTCAAGTTTATGTATTTCATTTTTGGCTTCTGAGCACAAATCCATACATTCATCTAACATGCTTCAAATAGTATATGTTACCCTCACCTACTCTAAATGGGTGTCTTTTGTGGACTCAGAGAATCTGAGACAGGTCTCAGTTAATTTAGATATTTTATTTTGCCAAGGTTGAGGACACACACCCATGACACAGCCTCAGGAAATCCTGACATGTGTCCATGGTGGTTGGGGCACAGCTTGGTTTTGTACATTTTAGGAAGACATGAGTCATCAATCAATATATGTAAGATGTACATTGGTTTAGTCTGGAAGGATAAGAAAACTTGAAGCAAACACAGAAACACTAGAAGCAGGGAGGGGGCTTCCAGGTCACAGATAGCTAAAAGACAAATGGTTGCATTCTTTTGAGTTTCTGATTGGCCTTTCCAATGGAGGCAATCAGATATGCATTTATCTCAGTGAGCAGAACAATAACTTTGAATAGAATTGGAGGCAGATTTTCCCTAAGTATTTCCCAGCTTGAGTTTTTCCCTTTAGCTTAGTAATTTTGAGGGCCCAAGATATTTTCCTTTTACATTCCCCCCTCTTTTCTTTTAAAAAATCTTTTTGAGAAAGGATTTTAGAAGAAAATGAGTCTCTGGTCCCAGGTCTCATCTTATCTCTCATGGCTAGGATGGTTTATTGCTGTACAGATAGGTCTAGAGTTATTAGGAAAGTCCATTTTTAGAAAGTTATGAAGTCTCATGTCCTATGAAGAGAAAATAGTGGGAGGAATGGAGAAAAACAACAACAACAATCCTGGAAAATGATATAGGCCACATTACTCTGAAGTCTATACATCACTAGGCAGGTATGAAAGTGGCTTATATATGTAAATCGATTGCTGTTACTTTCTTCTGAAGTTTAAGTTGTCTGGATTCAGTTTGCAGGGCTTTAAGAAACCACAACTTAGTTTTCAGTGACTCCAAATTTTAAAAAATGCAAAAAAAGAGAGGAAAAAAATTGAAAACATTATTTTGAAGACTTGTACCCAAGAAAAATTAGAATTCAGTCCAAACTGTAGAAAATAAGAAGAATTGAAAAAGATTAGGCAAGACTAGAATCTAATAACAGGCATCCTATAGTTTTTGAAACATAGTTTTGTTCTCTCCAGTTTTCTATTTTTACTAAAAACAAATCACGGTAGGACCAATTTTCTTTATTATACTTGGCCAGATTATTTATATAAAGTGCAGAAAGAATAATTATTTTTCACATAGGCATTTTAAGAATTGGCTTTGATGAAACTTTATTCCATAGAAGGAATGTCAGGTAAGACTTTTTAAATGCTGATTCCAGTCATGGATTTGTACCATCAAATACCTATGAGTTGGGTGAGTTTCCTCCCCTTTTGAGGTTCCAAGATAAACCTAGTATTTCTAGGCCTGTTGGAACGTGACGTTCTTTACTTACCACAGGTCAGAGACCCTGTACAGGACTGGATACACAAAATATGAGGCCAGTTTTTTCAAGGGCTTTATTGGCTTCATATGTCAAGTTTGAATCCTTAAAGGAAAGCACACCATTCCAGTCAAAGCTTTGGTAAAATAATCATTTCCTCCAATTGTATCCTGCTACAAATGAAAACGGATTCTTATTGCACTTATGCAAATAACTGTATTGCCATAAGTTAAGAATACTCACAAATAGTTTCCAGATTCTGGATAAATCAGGTAGAGAGAAACAAATATGCCCCAAATTTAACAGGAGTATAATAAATTGTTAAAAACTATCAATAGCTCAAAAGAGAGGTTTCAAGACTCTGAAAAATAAAAAAAAGGATTAGCCACATTTTAGGCAAAAAGTCAAAAAGATTGGTTCAGTCCATACAGTTAATTCCTGTTCTGCTTGATACTCATGAACATTTTAGCTGTCCATGAGTCCTGAAAATTTTTCCTCTATTCTGATGTCACAGTCTCCAAAGTTATCAGAAACCTGCGTTCATGAGCACCCGTTAGAGTTTTGTAGCTGATTATAAAACCACCTTCTAAAGAAGACCAAAACAAGACAACAATTGTCCATGGATAGCAAAACATTTTAGGCCAGACATAGACAAAGACATAATTGATGAGGAAACTTGTTACCTCTGTGTCACACAATAATTTTAACATAACAATTATGATAATTACTGATGCTAAGTCATATCAGAATTACAGGTGTTTCCCATAATTTTGGAACACACACCAATATTTATACAAATACAGCCCCAAAAAACCAAACAGCATTTCATATTTGACAATGCTTCCTGATAATTTTTATACTAGATAAGCCAAATTATGTCATTTTTGGACTTTAGGGAACCTAATATCTTAAACGATTAAGAAAAAGACATAATTTATAATTTGATTTTGGAAAGTTTATCAAATATCAAAGATTTAAAACATTTGATATTGACTGGGTGTGGTGGCTCACACCTGTAATCCCAGCACTTTAGGAGGCTGAGGCAGGTGGATCACATGGTCAGGAGATCGAGATCATCCTGGCTAACACGGTGAAACCCCGTCTCTACTAAAAATACAAAAAATTAGCCAGGCGTGGTTGTGGGTGCCTGTAGTCCCAGTACTCGGGAGGCTGAGGCAGGAGAATGGCGTGAACTGGGAGGCAGAGCTTGCAGTGAGCTGAGATTGCACCACTACTCTCTAGCCTGGGTGACAGAGCGAGACCCCATCTCAAAAAAAAAAAAAAACACTTGATATCACAAAATAGGACTTCAGGCCATTGTAGAGTCATTCATTTAGTCAAATGATAACTCAAGCATTTTTTTAAAAAAGCAAAAATCTTCATTCTTTGAGAGGAGAGACTTAATTTTCCAAACAAGAAGCCCTAATAAAAACAGGATGAAGTCAATTAAATGTTTTTCAAAATTTTGTAAACAATCTATAAAATTTTAATATTGATCACAAGCTATAACTTCATAAGCCTTTATAACCTTTATTAAGAAATTGGTTAATGCTTCAAGCAAACCTTGTTAATCTGATACAGGGTTCCATATGCTGGTCTTGCATCAGTGTGCTTTGACATTAATCATTAATTTATAGAGAAACTTAACTTATTTTATCTCTTGAAATTGAGCCTTGCAATTTCACATGTCCACCTCTTCTTCTCACATGCCCTGGGCCTTGAGGAGTTGGCTTTAATTTCTGGCCTTGTGTCTCAGGAATGCAGTTTATTTTGATTGGCATCTTCTGTGGGGCCTGAAGATGAGGCTTCACTTGCTGTCAGTGTTTAAGATTTCACAAGACTTCATGTCCTTTTCAGACCTAGGAGTCAAAGCAGTGTAACTTAATGTCACAAGTATTTTAAAAGCACATACAGAAAGATACATGGATGTAATAACATTAATTAAAAAAAATAAATCTCAGTTTTTCCCAAGCAAACCAAACTTAATAATAATGGCATAGAAATTATTTCGATAAAACATAAAACCTGTTAGGCCAGTTACCAAAAGGCAAATAAAACACCTTGTGCAGTGCACAGAATATTGTATTGGAAGAATAAAATTTCTTTAGACCTTTAATAAAACATGTCTTTTAAAAGGGTAGAGAAAGCTGAAAAACAATGAGATTCAATAAAAGTTGAACTTTGGGTTGAAAAGAAATTAAAATCTCTTATAATTTGTTAAGAGAAAATCAACCTCTTAAGAAAATTTCATGTTGTAACCAATAATTTGGTGTATAAGGATTTTTTTACATCAAGCCCAATCTCTAGAAAGAGCATTATAATTTCCCTTTAGTTATAAACAACTTAATCATTTAAATTTGTTTTGTTTTGTTTTGTTATATTTTTGTTAATAAATCCTCTTATTATGACTTACACAGAACATTCATGACATGCTTGGACTTTCTGGTTTGTCCTGTACATCCCTTTTTCTTAAACAACCAGTCTTTCTATTTTAGGACTACATTTACCATACAAGATTCTTTCTCATATACAATTATTTCTATTTAAGCTTTCTTACCACACAAAAAACCCTCTTTATTTTTATAACTTTCTTTACATCTTTCTTATTTCTGGGTTCCTTCACCTTGTTTTATACATAAATACAAATAAGCTTTGAATTAGACAAAACTTGTTCATCTTTTTTTAAAAAGGACACACTTTTTTAAGCAAGAATGTTTTCCTACAATATATTTTTATTGGAAAATACTCAATGAAGTATCTATTATTTAATATAACTTTATATTCTAAATTATAACAAGTTTGTGTACAAGTATTTATCCCATTACATTTACCAAATTATTTTAATCGTTTGCCTAGATTATTTATGAAAACTGCAATAGCCATGATTTAAAGTTATGAAACTGCCATTGTAAAATTATAACTGAGACAGTGAAAAAGATATGACCTAACTGACTTCATCTTGCTTCTAACCTCCAAGCTGTCCTTGTTTATTCCTGGACTTTGGGAGGAACTTAGTTTATAGTTTAGCTTTGAAACAAAAACAATAACAGTCCTTTCTCAAAACAAACCTCCATAATGACTGTGGACTTGACTGCCTAAAGCCACAAGATTCAAAGTTATGGTAATCTTACTAAATTCAAGATGTAGATATTTTTTATTAAACCAGTATCAATGTCTTATTTATTAAGATTACACAAGAAAAGATCACTCTGTCTTGGGCTAGATTTATAGCTTTGTAACCCCTTTGCCAAAATTTGACACCTTATAGTATTTGGCAGGGATAAGGATGAAATTACTTGATTAATAAATGTAAACAAAAGTATTGCCAGGCATGGTGGCTCATGCCTGTAATCCCAGCACTTTGGGAGGCCAAGGCAGGTGGATCACCTGAGGTCAGGAGTTCAAGACCAGCCTTACCAACATAGTGAAACCCTATCTCTACTAAAAATGCAAAAAAATTAGCCAGGCGTGCTGGTGCATGCCTATAATCCCAGCTACTTCATGGACTGAGGCAGGATAATCACTTGAACCAGTAAGGTGGAGGTTGCAGTGAGTAGAGGTTGCACCACTGCACTCCAGCCTGGGCAACAAGAGTGAAACCCCATCTCAAAAATAGATAAAAATAAATGTAAACAAAAATGTATGTTGGCAATTCTTAAGACATTTCTAATATTACTTTACCAATAATTTTAAAGCTAGCTTATTTATTAAAGATTTTACTTAAGTCACATAAACTTGAAAAAACATTTGACTAGTCTTTCCTTTTTCTGATAAAGTATTTGATTTAAGCACTTTTATTTTTCTGCAAGCCAATTAATTGGAGTTCTTTTATGTATTTTCACTAGTGAAACATTGTGTGCACAACACATAACTACATAGATATATTAGCCATGCCAATAGAAGTACATCTTATAGATTCCTAAAGACCTTCCTTTTTGTTTCTCTTTAGACTTTCAGATTCCTGATAACCTGTTTCACAACCCCAGGCATTTTTCAGCTAGATAGCCTTAAATTTTCGTATTAAAGGAAACAACTCAGGTGAAAATCAAATAGCAAATGTACGTCATAATGTACACAGAAAAAGTCTGGTGGTTCTGGAGGGAGATTAAAGATGGATGCCAAATCAAACTTAAAATTGTAGAAATCTATCATAGGATTGTAGGAGACCAGTTTCATTTAGATGGGGACTACCTATCTTTTAACTGGATCTCTGAGCTCTGGGCATAGGCTACTCTGAATCCTGGGTCTTCCAAAATGGAGAATTATTTTGAGGTTAGACCACTTAATGCTTTTATGGTGCACTTAACAAAATAATTTTTTTAACAAAGTGTCTAACTGCACTCTTCCTTTAAAAACCCCAGGGCAGCCTCTGTTGCAATAGCTATTAATAAAGAAAATATAATTCAGTCAACTGAGAAGAAAAAAAAAGAAAAAAACTTTTGCTCAAAAAAAGGACAAGGTCCTTTTTTCTCTAAAAAACAAAAACAGAAACAGAAATAAAACCATGAAGACCTTTTAAATGCAAACACATACATGCACACATACAAACACACATATGCACACATACAAACACACATCTTGAATGTTAGCTTTTAATTAAGCTGACTTTTAACCATCAAGCTCCTTAAAAAAATCTTTTTAAATCTCATTACTATATTTCAGCTAGGAAAAATTGCCCTTATTTCAGAAGTACCAAGTATCACACCAGAAAGGGCTTGATTTAGGAACCAAACCTAGGCTGTCATAGTGGAAAAAAAGAAGGCAGAACCTTAGCTATTGAACTGCAGCGTGAAGGGGGACAACCATTTCTTTCACTTTGGCCTGGTTAGCAAAAAGGTGGCCTTGTTATGTAAATAAATCTCCTTAAGTAGTCAAAATTAAAAAAATCTTTCTTTTTTTTCCTTTCGTTGGCTGTTTTATTCTCCTACTATCCCACCTTTGTATGTGTATGTGTGTGTTTGTGTGTGTGTGTGTGTGGTTGTGGGGGTGGTGTAGAATTTAGCCACTTTAGAGGCCTTGTTTCCTATAATTTGGAACTTTCCTTTAGATTTGATCAAGTTGGATAGAATTGGTCAAATCCAATGGGAAAAAGACTGAAACAACAACAAAAGCAGAATCGAACAAACAACAAAGAAATAACAATGATAGAGGTAAACACATTAGTGGTCCCAGGGTTTACATGCAGGAGAAAGGATAGGTGTGGTTATAAAAAGGTAACATGAGGGAGTTTTGTGATGGTATATTCTAGTATATTAACTGGGGTGGTGGTAACACAAGGTTACGCATGTGATAAAATTGCATAGAGATACACACACACACACACACACAGAAGTGCATGAATAACTGGTGAAATCTGAATAAACCATGGATTATATCAAAGTTAACTTTTATTTTTGGTATTATACTATAGTTGTGTACAGTGCAATCACGCAATTGGGAAGTATAGGGAGTTTTATTTATTCATTTTAATTTGTATACCTTTTATTTCCTTTTCTTGCCCTATTGCCACAGCTAGAACTTCTCGTATTATGTTAAGTAAGTATAGTGAGAATGAATATTCTTAACTTGTTTCCAATATTAGTGATAAAGCATTCAGTCTTTCACAAAATATGATGTTAGTTGTAGTTTTTTGTTTTGTTTTATTTCTTGGTAGATGTTTTACTAAGGTTGAGAAAGTCTGTTTTATGACCTAGGACATGTTCTGTTTTGGTAAATTTTCTATGGGTATTTTTTTAAAAGTGTGCCCATTAACCATCCCCAATCCCCACTCCCCCAACACTTTCCAGCCTCTAGTAACCATCATTCTACTCTCTATGTTCTTGAGTTCAATTGTTTTGATTTTTAAATCCCACATGTAAGTGAGGACATGTGATGTCTGTCTCTCTGTGTCTGGCTTATGAGTGTTCTGCTGTTGGATCTTGTTGATTGATGGTGATGTTCAGCTTTTTTTTATACCCATGCTGATTTTCTTCCTAATAGTTGTATCAATTGCTGTGAATTTGTCTATACAAATTGAGTTTACATAGACAAACTATAGTTGTGAGTTTGTCTGTTTCTTCATTCAGCTTTATTAATGTTTGCTTCATGTCACTTGAAGTTCTGTTGTTTGGTTCATACACTTGTAGGGTTGCTACATTTTCTTGACAGATTTATCCTTGGCCCTAATAATTTTCTTTGCTTTGAAATCTACTTTACCTGATATTAACATAGTTACTCAGGCTTTATAAAACTTAATTTTACATAATACATTTTCCACCCTTTTATATTCAACTTAATTATATCATTATGTTTGAAGTGGGTTTTCAATAAATATCATATATTTGGGTAATTTTTAAATTTACTTCGACAATATATTTTATTTGGTATATTTAGACCATTTACATTTAAAGTAATTATTGATATGTCAGTGCTTAAGTTTGCTTGTTATTTGTTATTGTCTGTCTGTGCCCTGTGTCTTTTTATTCTTGCCACTCTGTAGGTTACTTGAACATTTTGGATGTCCGTTGTAGTTTTTTTGAGTACATTATTTTGTTTAGTTGTCTAGTGATTGGTCTAGGTATTCCCATATAAATATGTAATTTAACACAGCCTACTAATTTTGATGCTATCATTTTGAAATATAAAAACTTTACTTTCATTTAGGACCTTTTATCCTCCCCACTTTCTATGTGTAATTGTCTTAAATATAACATCTATATACATTGAGCAACATGTCAGATGGTGTTTTATCTTTTGCTTCAAACATAAGATGTAAGTGAGGAATCTCGTGAGGCAAAAGCAGCTTATTATGTTTATCTCTATTTTTACTCATTCTGTTGTTCTTGTTTTCTTTGAAGTGTTCGGCTGTCTCTGTTGTCATTTTGTTTGGAGAGCCTTTATTTGACCTTTCTTTGGGTATATCTGATAGAAACAGGTTCTCTTAGCTTCCCTTCATCTGAGGTTGTATATATTTTCATTTTATTCCAGGAGAATAGTTTTGCTGGATATATGATTCAGTACTGACAGTTCTTTTCTTTTAGTGGTTAAAAGTATTGTGCCATTTCCTTTTGCCCTCCATGGTTTCAGATGATATATCTGTCATTCAACTCGATTGACATACTTCTATGTGTAGTACATCATTTCTCTCTGGCTATTTTGAAGATAACTTCCTAGCTTTTGTTTCTCAGAGGCTTGTTTATGATGTGTTGGTGTGCATTTCTTTGGGTTTATTTATACAGGATTAGCTAAGGTTCTCACATCTGTAGGTTTATGTATTTTGACAAATTTTGAAGTTTTAAAGTTTTATATCTTTTAGGTAGTAAAATATGCATAACATAAATGTACAATTTTAGCCACTTTTAAGTGTGTAGTTCAGGGGCATTAGGTACATTTATATTGTTATGCAATTATCCCCACCATCTGTCTCTAGAACTTTTCATCTTCTCAAACTGAAACTCCATACCCAGTAATCAATAACTCATCATTCCAACCTCCCAGCAGTCCCTAGAAACCACCATTCTAATTTCTATTTTTATGAATTTGATTACTCTAGGCACCTAATATAAGTAGAATAATACAATGTTTGTCCTTTTGTGACTGTCTTATTTCACTTAGCATAATGAGCTCAAGGTTCATCCATGTTGTAGTATAGCTCAAAATTTCCTTCCTTTTAAGGCTGAGGAATATTCCGCATTTTGTTTATCCAGTCATCAATAGATACCAGGATTGTGTTCATCTTTTGGCTATCCCGAATAGTGCTACAATTAACATAGGGATACAAATATCTATTTGATTGCCTGTTTTCAATTGTTTTGGATGCATACCCACAAGAGGAATTGCTGAATCATATTGTTATTCTATGTTTTATTTTGATAAACTGCCATACCATTTTCTGTAGTGTCTGCATCATTTAATGTTCTCACTGGCAATACACGGTGGTTTCAATTTATTCACATTTTTTGCCAACACTTGTGATTTTCTTGTTTTTCTTTTGTGTGTGTGTGTGTGATAACAGCTATCCTAATGGATGTGATATCTTATTGTGGTTTTGATTTGCACTTTAAAATAATTAGTGATGTTGAGCATCTTTTTATGTACTTACTTGTTATGTATATCTTCTTTAGAGAAATGTCTATTCAGGTTCTTTCTCCATTTTTTTTAAATCATGTTGTTTGTGGTTTTGTTGTTGAATATCAGGCATTCTTATATATTCTGGACATGAATATCTCATCAGGTATATAATCTATAAATATGTTTTCCCATTCCATGGGTTGTCTTTGACTCTGTATATAGTGTCCTTTGGTGCATTAAACAGCATTATCTCCAATAGTTTTTTAGTCCTACTTTTTGTGCTCTTCTTCTGGAACTCCGATGATATTACTGTTAAATCTTTTGTTATTGTTCCACAAATCCATGAAGTTCTGCTCATTTTTTCCCATCAACTTCTTTCTTTTGTTTAGATTGAGTAAATTCTATTTATGCTTTTCCAAGTTTACTAATTGTATCCTCTGTGCTAACCAATCTGCTATTGAGATCATCTGGCAAGTTTTTATTTTGATTATTTTATTTTCAGTTCTACAATTTCCTCTTTGTTCTTTCTTACCACTTCTATTTCTTTCCTTACATTATATATATATATATATAATGTAAAGTTTTAAGAAGAACTTGTATTTGATTACCAAAGCATTTTGATAACAATTTAAAAAAAATTCTTGTCAGGTAATCTCAATATCTAATTTACCTCAGTATTGAGGTGATTACCTTGTCTTCTCAGCTGATTTTCTTTTCTCATCCATATGGTGGTTTTCTTGGTCTCAGATATGATTAATGATTTTCAATTGTATAATGGATATGATTTTAAATTATTACATTAGGAAACTTTTGATCCCATCTATTTTAACAAATAGCTTGTTTAGATGTAGTGTTTAAGTTCTGGCTTATTTTTGTGGGCTTTAGTTTCAGTAACAGTTTATCTTTCAGAGTCTTTGCAAGGCTACTGTGGTCTGCTTCATTTTTTCTGGTGCTGTTGGGGCTCTGTTATGCACTGAATTGTGTCCCCCCACGCCAAATTCATACAGCGAATTCCTAACCCCCAAAGTGATGGCATTCCCAGATAGGGTCTTTAGGTGTAATTAGAGTTAGAAAAGTTTATGAGGTTGGAGCTCTTATGATGGAATTAGTGGTTTTATAAGAAGGGACAGAAAGAGGAAGCAATCTGTCTCCACCATGTGAGGACACAGAGAGAATGCAGCTACCTACAAGTTAGGAAGAGAGCCCTCCCTAGCAATCAAATTGACTAGTACCTTGATCTGGGATTTCCAAGCCTCCAGAACTGTGAGAAATAAAAGTCTATTACTTAAGCCACTCAGTCTATGGTATTTTGTAATAGCAGCCTGAGCTGACTAACACAGGCTCCCACTCAGTTCCTGAAGGTGCAATCTACAGGTATGCAATGTTCTTCCTTTGGCTACTTGGTACCTCTGGACCATTTTCTGAAGGGGGATATGAGGGAAAAAGCCACTAAACTTGATCTCCTTATGCTCCTAGGTAGAAGGCTGAGAGACACAGGCCTCTGCTTATGCTGCTCCTGTCATGGATAGGACTGATGATGGGAGTTGGGAGCCGGGTTGTGGAGTGAGGACTGAATAGTTGGAGTCCTGTTCCTGCTGCCGGAGAATTGACTGACTGCCAGGTCCAGGTTGTGACTCTCTACTAGGTCTCTGTTGTCCATTGCTTTTCCCACTCCTTGGCCAGAGAGGGCAGGCTTTTCTTTGTGTGTATGTGTTTTGGTTTTATTCTGCCTATGCCTCTTGGTGGTTCTGAGTTTTTGACCTCTCCCAGACCTGGGAGTACTGGGAAGATCAATCTGGGAGCATATGCAAGATCAAAAGAAAACCTAAGAAATTCATCAGGACTTCCCTCATGTCCTGCGAGTTTCCTTGCAGCCCACCTTTGTTTTTCCTCCCTAGCTAGTTATTGCCACTCCTTCAGTTTGCTTTCAGAGTCTTTTATTATTGTCTCATGAATAATTTTATCATTATCTCAAGAATAATTTTATCATTGTCTCATGGGTATTTAGTTACATTCATAGGGAAGAAACGAGAGAAACGATTTTATACCATCTTGCTCTAGAATAGGAGCCAGAATAATATTTTAAGAAAATAACTCTAGCTGGGCACAGTAGCTCATGCCTGTAGTCCCAGCTACTCAGGAGGCTAAGGCTGGAGGATCACTTGAGCCCAGGAGTTCAAGGTTACAGTGGCCTATGATCATGCCACTGCACTCCAGCCTGAGTGACAGAGCAATACCCTATCTCTTAAAAAAAAAAAAAGTAAAGCTATTCATACTGCTTTATTCCCTATTAGCATCCTGTAAGCTATTCACAGGCTTTCTGAATTCTATTCACATGCTTCTCTGTTTCTCTTCTTTCTGCATGGGCCATTTTTCTTCTCCCTTCACAATCCTCCATCTAGTTTTCTCAGCAGTCCATTACCTATCCATTAATTCCTATACATTTTATAGTGCTCTGCTCAAATATAATTTCCTCAAGGAAGTCTTCTCTGATGCTCCACACCAGATCCACTCACCCTGTTATACACTCTCACAATTACTATGTTCTCCATTTTCATCCATCACAAATAAAATTAAACAAATGAATTGTATAATCAATTGTTTAATATCTCTATTCATTACTAGAATGTAAATTCTTAGAGGGCAGGGCTTGGATTTATCTGTACCCCCAGTGCATACCAAATATCTGAATATATAAAGGTATTTTATTACTTAAATTTTAAAAATTCAATAAACATCTAGGATTTTATATTTTCAGAAAGCCTTGCAGTAATTAATTAAATAATTATAAAAACCATTCTAAAAGTTTAAGAAATAAAAATTTACATAGTAGTTAGGATGCAGCTGTCCTCTTTTCAAGCCTTGGTCTGAGGGTGGTCAGTTTATGAAAATTCCTCTCACTCACAGGGAAAGGTAATAGTAAGAATCCTTCTCTTTCTGTTTTCATGGAAAGCCAATGATTTAGTTCTAAAGAGAGGCATTCATCAATATCTTTCACAGTAATTTATTATAATCAACCAGACACAGAACAAGATGCTGGAGAAACACTGGTGAACAAGGTGGACACACTCCTTCTTTGATGAAACTTATGGTTGGAAAATATAGAGATTATCTGCATGGAGAAATCATGTAGATCAACAGCTATGGTATTTCTTACTTGAAAATTCATTTTACTTTCTAATATTTCTGATTTTTACATAGCTGAGAGAGAGAAAATAAAATTTTTTGAACAATGAACAACAGAGTTAAGAGGAAAGCAGCATGTTGGAAGCACTATGTTGGGAAGTTCAGAGGCAGTGATTTTTCCTAATCTGTAGGGGATTTAGTGCATTCTGTTTGGATTAGTAGCTTTAATAATACAGGAAGAGGATCTCAAGTCACAATGCATTGCATAATGTTATTCAGGAAATCACATGTAAAATTTAATGCCACCACCAATGTAAAATTGCTTTTATTTCCTTAGCAGAGTTTATAAACTGGATTTTTGTTCCAGTAAATTCACTGCAACAGTAGTGGTAAATAGGAACTAACAGTGATAGTTCCCTAGCATTTCCTAACATTAAATAAAACAAAACTCCAGACCCTTAAAGATTGTTTTCTACCATGGTTCCTTTGGTAATAAATTCAGTAATAAATTAACCTTGGTTCACTTGTTTGCCAGCATTCCAGTGAGAAGAGTGAATTCCAACACTTGACTTTCTTGGTCTTGACATCTGAAAAAGTGGTTGAAAAGTGGTTGAAAGATGCTCAGTATGCTTTTTTATATTGATATTTCAGATTGCAGCCTTTTTACTTTTGTTAAAATCATTATGACGTCAACTGGGGGGAATATTTCATATTGGTTGTTTTAAAGGGAACATGATACAATTTAGGATTATTATAACAAATCTCTTAATCTGCTATAATCTCAGTCAATCCATTAATTTAACACATGAACAATTTGATTTCTTTTGGCCATTTGAGTTGACAGGCTGTGCAAATTTACAGGTTAAATGAAATCAGTTAATAGCATAAAAATTTGTATTTGAAACCAGGATTATTGGATTTAAGGATAATAATCACTCATTTCTTCTTCCCCATTTTAAGTTTGGCACCAGAGTTAGAGAAATGGAGGTCAAAGAATCAACTCAGCTATGTGGCTGAAATAAATGACCACAAGCAGAATTCTTTCAATCAAACTTTAAGATGATCTGCTTAACTGTGGTTGTTTTAAAGTAGGTACACAGAGTATCTGACACTCTTTCCTTCAAAAAGTGAAATCTAATTCTGCTCTTCTTGAGTGTGAATAAATTCAATGACTTTCTTTTAAAAAGGAAAATGTGGCAGAAGTGATATGTGATTTTTGACATTCAGCCGTAAAAGTCATTGTGACTTCCTCCTTACTCTTTATCATAGATTGCGCACTCTTAGGGAAGGCAGTTGCCATATCGTGAGGCTTCTCAGCCAACCTTGGAGAAGTCCACGTGGTGAGGAATGCAGGCTTTCTGCCAATAGCTATATGAGGAACCATCTTAGAAGCAGAACCTCTGAGAAGTCTGGCTCTTGATTACAAATCTATGTGTAATTTTACAGGACTGACCATTAAGAAATGACAAAGGTTTACTGAGAAAGTGTCATAGGGGAAAGTTGTCCTCCCCACACCAAACTTGGTGCACAGGCAGTGCATTGCAGTCTCTGAAGCAGGTTGTAGTCAAGGACTCAAGCCTGCTGGTGGGTCAAGCTCTTCACCTATTTGCATTGCTAACGGTGGTGCAACATTCATTCCTAGGACATGAGATCTGAGCCCTTAGGCAGAGGTCCTCTTCAGGTGGCTCTGCAGAGGCCTCCCTATTAGAGAATGCGAAGGAAACATTGAAGAAACATTCCCCTACTCTGACATGGTACTTGGAATTTTTCCACTCCTAGCCCTCCCTCCTCATCAACCCCAGTGTCTATATAACTGCTAGATCCTTTTGTTTGGGTCTCTTTCAACAGTGAGACAATCCCCATTTCTGTGCTGATTCACCTGACCCTTGACCAGTATGTCATTCCATGGGGTAAGTTGTGAGGGGCAAATTATTGCTTTCTCCATATTTTTACTTTTGATTATACCAACACAGGTTTTAAAGACTTCACTATCATTTTTGTTTTGTTGCATCACTATCATTTTTGTTTTGTTGAATCAATTGACTACTCCAACATCTGATAACTTAGCAATTTTTCTCTCCAGCTGAACTGAGCTCCTGAAAATCTCCAGCCCAAGTCAATCCTGCAAATGACTATAGGCTTGACCAGCATCTTGACTATAATATCATGAGAAACCTTGAGCCAGAACCACCTAGTTGGGCCAAGCTCAGATTTTGGACCCTAAAAAGTCATGTGAGATAATAAATGTTTGTTGTTTCAAGCTACTAAGTTATGGGGTAATTTGGTATGCAGCAACATATAACTAATATACCCAGTGAGAAGTCTGGCAAGAAAATGACTTAGGAAGGTATTAGAAAGGTTTCTCTAAGGAAGTAATAATTTAACTTAGACGGAAAAGATACTACGAGCTAACTAGAGGAAGTAGGAAAGATGTGGCTAGGTCAGAGTTGTCCCAGCCTAAGGGATATAACATGTGCTTACCCAGAATTCCTCCCTCACAACTACAAAGCTTACATAAGACAAGGAAAGCAAAGTCAGCCAAGCATATGTCTTCAGAAGGCTGACTCTGATGACCTTAATTTTTGGAATCAGGGCCTGCATGATACACCCTATTTCTTGGTAAGAAGATTCCAAGGATAGAGGGGAAAAAGCTCAATTGTATATGCTCACATTCTTCTCTCAATATCACCCTCAGGAAAGTCGTTCATTTTTCCAAGAGGTAGCAGATAAAGGGAAGATAAATCACCTCAAAAAGTGGTTGGACCAGGGTTCTAGTGAATTTGTTTTCCACATGTTGCTACAATAGTCAACATCCTGGGGAAAATGTGCAGCTTATGATATCAGCAATGTTCCTATGTGTCTTTGTCCATTCAGGCTGCTGGAACAAAATACCAAAAGCTGAATGGTTTATGAAGCACAAACATTTATTTCTCACAATTCTGGAGGCTGGGAAGTTCAAGGGCAAGACGCTGGCAGATTCTATGTCTGGTGAGGGTAAGCTCTTCATAGATGGCCCCTTCTTGCTGTGCCCTCCATAGTGGAAGGAGCAGAGCCACTTTTTGGGCCTCTTTTATAAGAAACTAGTCATATCTATGAGAAATTCACCTTCATAACCTAATACTTTCTATGCCTTATCTCTACTATAGCATTGGGGATTAGGTTTCAACATATGAATTTTAGGGGGATGCAGACACTCAGAACATAGCACTACAATATTTTGGGCACCAGTGAGTATGACTCTGAGCAGAGAGTAAAAGAAAACCTTTGATAAAATTATGAGCATGTTCCTTTGTCAGGAATGAAGTGCTAAGTTTATTTCTGTGACTCTTCTATTTAAAACTAATTTATCTTTGGTCAATTCTCTGTTTTCTTTTGTTGAGACACTAAAAGCATAGTAATTAACTTGAAGGAAAAGAGAAAAGTGTGAATTCCATAAATGTACCTTCATCAAGTTCTTTACATTCAGCTTTCATCTGTCATAGTACCAAGCTGTACTATTAATTCATTATATTCATTTGACAAATGTTTATTCAGGGACTACTATGTGTTGGACTCTTGCTAGGCATGATGGATGCAATGCTTAGCAAAATAAAAAAACATAATTTCTGCCATTACAGTTTATAGTGAGAACAACACATGTCAATCAAATGATTATAACAAATAAGTATAAAATTGCATTTCCACTGTGATATCCACTAAAAAGGGAAATTACTTCGGTCAATTCAACCAAAATCTGAAAGGCAAGTAGGAAAGTCAGAAAGGTCTAGATAGAGAACAAGGTGTTCCCGCATAAGGAGGTAGCCTGTGTGAATGACCCCTTGAAGGAAGCAGTATGATGTGGTCAATCATGGCAGGTAGATAAGACCTACTTGTGTCTGAACCTAATTAAGAACTAGCTTGAGGGTTAATCTGGCTTTTCCAAAAATTTTATTTTTCTGGACTGCAAAAAAAAAAAAACTGACTCCAGTAATGGAAACTTATTTTCCTAGAATATTTCAATGCCAGCTGTTGAAAAAATGAAACAAAAAATTTCAGTGGCTTAACATAATGGAAGTTTATTTCTTGGTGATAGAATTAAACTAGTTCATCAAGGGTATTACTGTTTAGTGGTGACCTTCCATAAAGTGTTTCAGGGACTCAGAATTTTTTCATCTTATGGCTCCAGCATTCACTGAGGCCCAATAGGTGGAAAGAGACAGAGTGAAGAAGGCACACCTACTTCTTTGAAAATCCAGGCTTAGAAGTAACATACATCATTCTATTTTGTTGGGTGTGAACTAGTCATGTAGCTGCACCTTTATGCAAGGGGTTGCTGTGGAATGTGCTCACTGCCTGGAAAGGTGGCTCCAGCAATATTACAATATTAAAGAAGATAGATATACATTTTTAATTATTTTGGAAAAAAATTAACATCTTTGCCACACTTAGTGAATAAATGCAAACTGCTGATTTGTTAAACACACTCTCAACCTTGAATTTAATCACCCTCTAGGCAATAATGTGAAATTTTCAAAACAACATAATGATTTTTAACTTAAAAAGTAAACATATGCCATTGACATTTTCGAGATTTGGGGATCTTCGTAATTATAGATATTTTATTAATGATATTTTCATAAGAGAAAAAAATATCCCCTGGCAGGGAGAAGGAAATTAGTTAGGATAGATTTTCCTGCTTAGGGACAGGTCTTTGGTAAGTTTTTTTAAGTACTGAGAAACTAATTATATAGATGAATCCTAAATCTAATAGAAGTGAGTGCAGTGAACCTTCTTAAATAAACCTTGACAGTTTCCTAACTGCAAACCTCTATTTGGCTATAACAAAATATTAAAGAGAATTTGTATGTATGAAAGGCTCAGTTTGAGGTATTTCATTTTTATCATGTTGAAAAATTCATTGGCTAATGTGAGCTTTTTTATGGTACATTTTATGTATTTCATGATTAAAATTTATAGTAGGAAATACCACAGAAGTGTGTTATAATGCCTAAAATGAGTTTTAGAAATCAGATCAGATTAGGCTGGGCGCAGTGGCTCACGCCTGTAATCCCAGCACTTTGGGAGGCTGAGGCGGGTGAATCACCTGAGGTCAGGAGTTCAAGACCAGCCTGGCCAACATGGCGAAACCCCGTCTCTACTAAAAATAAAAAAATTAAAAAAAAAAATAACCAGGCGTGGTGGTGTGGTGGGCACCTGTAATCCCAGCTACTCAAGAGGCTGAGGCAGGAAAATCGCTTGAATCCAGGAGGCGGAGGTTGCAGTGAGCCGAGATAGCGCCACTGCACTCCAGCCTGGGCGACAGAGCGAGACTCCATCTCAAAAAAAAAAAAAAAAAAGAAAGACATCAGATCAGGAGGTGGGAGAACTACTCATGTAGGAGAAACGATTCCACACAGTGCCGTCCTAGCACTGGACTGAGTGGCCAATATAGTGTTAGCCTCAGAAACAATGGGAGTAGAAATAATATCTGACTCATCCATTCACGGGTGGAAAAATAACCAGAATTTTTATTTCAGCCTAAGAGTGATAAGGCACCAGGTGCTGGGAATTCTGATCTGATATGCATAAAACTTAAAAAAAAAACCATAAACCGTTGTATCTATATAGTGCTTTGTGCCTTCCAAAGCACCATCTGGAGTTGATGTTTAGCACAGTTGCAACACAGCAGTAAAGACAGTCAGATATTTATAAAGTTAAGTGCTGCAGAGATGTTAGGTATGTACAAATCCTTTGGTTAAATGGCCCTTCAGCAGTTAAGAGTGTTCCTAACACTTAAAAACTTCCACTTGACTTTGAGGTTATGTTACTTCTTGTTCTCCTATTGATTGATTGATTGCCCTTTAAGTACAACCCTAACATATTAATACTTATGAATAACATTTTTGACTGGATGAGATAGGTTATTATATAATCTTACTACTTTTCACCACCAGGGGTTGAAATAATCTAAATCTTTGATTAGTTTGGGGTTCTAGGATTTTTCCGATATGTAAGAATTTTATCACTTTGACCAAATTTCTTATCCCTTTGAATCTGCTTCTTTGTTAAATGGGGATAAAGATACCTGTCCTTGTCAGTGTTATGAAACTCACATGGGCAATTTATAAAGATTGAGATCAAGTTTCATAAATCTTAAATGCTCTACAATTGTAAGGTAATTCTCTTATTTGGCTTTCTCTTCCTCGCTGGTATCTGTAATCCACTGCCATCTGGAGAAATTCAGATCTAAACCAGTGGGATTAAGCCTAACTGAATATGGTTCTTAAGATTTAAAAAACTTGTTATATATTTTGTAACCTTGAAAACCTTGATAGGTTGGCCAGCTATCATAGTTTTCCAAGGATTTTTTGAGTTCTAGCACTGAAACTCCGTCCCAGGCAAAACCATCTTAAATCTTCCTGATTGCGAGAATCCTGAACAGAGAAAGGTTTTCATCCTCTCTTATTGCTAATATAAAATTTTCCTTTAGCTAAAATATCTTTGCCATATGAGTCCATTTGTTTTTCAGGGTATATATTATATCAGACTTTGAATGAAAACAGTATATAACACAGTATACAATACAGTGTGTTTACATAATGACATAAGACTTTTACACAGAGATACGTATTTACACAGAGATATGTATTTAATCCTTTGCTTTGCCTATTAATAGGTATGATAACCTCCACCCAGCACTTATTACATTTAATTGAAATTATGTAACCATCTGTCTCCTTTATCAGACTCAAGCAGGATCTAGTCTCATTCATCTTTGATCCTGTCTCATCTGGCCTGAGAGTGATAAAATTGATCAAAGTGATAAAATTCTTACGTATCGGAAAAATCCTAGAACCCCAAACTAGTCAAAGATTCTAGATGATTCTAGCATGCTGATTGGCACACTGGAAGCACCTAGGAAGTATATGATTAAACTTCCACACCTCAACCTCAACTCTATTACAGTCAGGTTTTTGGTGATTTTTAAAGTGTATGCAATAAAAACTTCATTACAGTTTAGTAAGTCTTAAATAAACTAGTATGAAGACTGTGAATTAACTTTTATAAACTATAAAGTATAATAAAATTTGTTTCAGAAAAAACTGATGTTAATATGTAATAAATCTAACTTTTCAATTTGTTTTCTAATCTACCATGTCTCCTAGATTCTTGATTTCCTCTTTAAATATTAAATTTGTACTTCTATCCAAGAGTTTTTGTCATTTATCATATGTGTAAATGACTATGGGACAATGTGAAACAGACCTTCCTTGTCATAGATACAGCCACCTAAAAATTAGTATCATCGTATCTAAATATGTTAAGAAACATGGATCCATTTAAGTTCAGTCCAGTTTGTTTCCTAGAAGACTTTGTTCAAGAGTTATCTGTATTAATATTGTGCAGTAGTTGGAAACCCAGTGAAACTGCAATAAATTAAGTATTCATTACCAAAGAAATCATCTACATTGCATTAGGACCCATAATTGTCTCCTCTACTGCATTTCTATTTAGAAGTCCTTGTGTTAATGTTACCTCATCCAGGGCTTGATCTTGGATGAGGTAATAGAACAGATACCATATTCTATTTAGTTTCTCCTGGTTTTGAAAACACATCGAGAACTCAAAGCAGCATAATTGATCATGAACAACAGTATTTGGCTCTTGATACATATAAACTTAAGTGATCCTTTTAGATTATTCTGATAGTACAGTGATATGGAACGAGTGGCTCTTCAGTTTCTTCTGCAGAATACAAATGTGTGAGATCTTCAGTAACTGGGTCCTCTTTTGTTTACAGTGGTCTTAAATAAGGATCTAGGCAGAGAAGAGTATTCTAGAACCAAGCCTTCCTTTTGCCCTCTAGATTTTGTGCTGCCTCCTTTCTGAGCTACTTTAGTTGGGAACATGGCATTTGGAGTATTTATCATTGCAGCTGAATTGCACAAATATTTTGGATTATGGACTCCAAAGAAGAGGAGGACATGAATGAATTGGAGTAGATGGGAAAGGACTCCTGAGATCACCCTGAAATGGGATTTGTAAAAGATCCAGTGAAAAGTAGTGGAGCTGATAAAAACAAATATAAAATATGCTGGCTTTCTATGTCATGTTGTCAGAAGAGAAAATAAAACATTTATTCTTTCATGTCTTCATTCTTTTATTCAACAAATATATATTTATTAACTACTATACTAGCCTATTTGTGCCCCTATAACTGAATACCGCAGAACAGGTCATTTATAAGGGAAAGAAATTTATTTCTCACAGTTCTCGAGGCTGGGAAGTTGAAGATTAAGTTGCTGGTATCTGCTGAGCCCTTTCTTGCTATGTCTTTACATGGTGGAAAATGGAAGGGCAAGACAGAAGCAACTCCCTTAATCAAGCACCTTTATAAAGGCACCTAATCTCATTCATGAGGGAGGATTCCTCATGGCCTAATCACCTCTTACAGTCCCCACCAGGGGATAGATTCAAACTATAAAGCATTCCACTCATAGTCCCTCAAAATTCATGTCTTTCTCACATATAAAATACATTTATTTTATTTCAATAGCCCCAGAATTCTTAATTAATTCCAGCTTCAACTTGAAAGTTTAAGTCCAAAGTCTCATGTAAATCAGATATGAATAAGACTCAAGGCATGATTCATCCTGAGGAAAATATCCCTCCAGCTGTGAGCCTGTGAGATCAAACATTACATGTTTCCAAAACACAATGTTGAGACAGGCATAGGGTAAACATTCCCATTCCAAAAGGGAAAGATAGAACAAAAGAAGAAAAGAGTAATAGATCCCAAGTTAGTTGAATACTCAACAGGGCTAACAGCATTAAATCTTAAAGCTTGAAAATAATCTTCTTTCACTCCATGTCCCACCTTCTGGATATGCTAGAATGACAGTCGGGCCCCCAAGGCGTCAGGCAGCCCCATCCCATGGCTTTGCTGGGTGCAACCCTGGCTTCAACTGTCATGCATTGAAGGCATATGCCTATGGTGATCTTAGCCTGACACTACGTGCTGGTGGCTTTACAGTTAAAGATGTCTTTCTCAAGGATGGCCCTGCCCCCACATAGCCACTCAGCATTGCCCTAGTGAGAATTCTCTGCCATAGCACCACCCATGGGGCAGGTACCTGCCTGGGATTTAAGGCTGTCTGAGACATCTTTGAAATATAGGTAGAGGCAGCCATGCCTCCACAGCTCCGAACTCTACACACCTACAGAATTAGCACCACATGATCATTGCCAAAGCTCATTGTTTACACTTTCTGGAGTGGTGGTCCAGGCTGCACCTGGGCCAGCTTGAGCCATATCTAGGGTGCCCAAAGAGTGCTATGCCAGGATGCAGGGAACAGAGATCTAAGGAAGCCTTGGGAAGCTAGGTCCCACAGACACTGGACCCATCCCCTGAATCCGTTCTGACCCTAAGACCCTAGCATTCTGGGCTTGTGATAGGAATGGAAGCCTTGAAGATCTCAAAAACCCCTTTGAGGTCATGCTTCCATTGTCTTGATGAATAGCATCTGGATTCCTTCTAGCCGTACTAATCTTATCAAATGTTTGCTTAGCCATGCCCTTGATTTTCTCTCCTAAAATTGCCTTTTTATTCTTTACATGCCCAGGCTGAGAATTTTCCAAATCTGTACATTCTCCTTTCCCTTTAAGTATATATCCTGTCTTTAAATGATTTCTCTCTTTTTGCATTTTACTATAACCTGTTAAGAGAAGCCATGCAGCATCCTGAACATTTTTCTGCTTAGCGATTTCTTCTGTGAAATATTCTAGTTCATCGTTCTTAAGCTCTGTCTTCTGAAAAGTCCTAGAACATAGACACAATTCAGCCAAGTTCCTTTCCACTTCATAACAAAGATGACCTTTCCTCCAGTCTCCAGTACATTGTTCCTAATTTCCATCTGAGACCTCATCAGAATAATCTCCACTGCCACAACCAGTGAAGAAATCTCTCAAAAGACTGAGCTTTGCCCCACAGCTCTTCTTCTGAGCCTTGACTAGAATCATCCTTAATCTGTTTATGGCCATATAGGCTTTTTACATCATTCACTTCACAACTGTTTCAGCCTCTACCAATTATCCAGTCCCAAAGCCACTTCCACATTTTCAGGTGCTTGTTAGAGCAACACCTAGCTTCTTAGTACTAATTTCCATCTTAGTTCATTTGTGCTGCTATAACAGAGTACCACAAACTGGGCAATTTTTTAAAATAGGAAATTCATTTCTCACAGTTTTGGAGGCTGGAAAGAACAAAATCAATGTGTTGGCATCTGGTAAGGACTGTTTTGCCTTGTTCTCATGTGCAGAAGGCAGAAAGGCGAGAGAGAATCAAGTCCCTCCATGAAGCCCCTTAAAGGACACCTAATCCCATGTACAAGGGTAGATCCCTCCTGGCTTCATGCATTGACTTTGCCCTCTGGTTTGTTATCCTCCATTCATTCTTGTAGCTATCTAGTAACCTAGCCAATTGTTTTAGGGTATAGATGTAGCAGCAGAATCTGCTGCCATCTAAATGCTTTTTTGTGAATGAATACTTCAAGATTTAAAAGATTTTAAAAACATAACAAATTTTTAAAATGTCATGCCTTATAGGTCCCACCTCTTAATATTATCATGTTGGCAACACCCAAATTTTGGAGGGGACACATTCAAACCACAGTACCTACATATCAGGTAAGCACTGGGCTTATATCAGTGACTGTGATAGTTTTTTATTTTCATATAACTTGCATTTTTTGGGGGGGAGCACTGATGGATAATAAATAGATAAAAATAAATAATCAAGTGACAAAATCATCAGGTAGTGATGTGTGCAATGAAAATAATTAAATGGGCAACATGATAATCAGTGTCAAGACATCTACATTGGTTGGATGGTTGAGAGAACCTTGCTGTTGAAGGTGACAGTGACCCGAGATCTGACTAACAAGCAGCAGCCAGCTGGGAAAAAAAACTGAGGACAGGCATCTCTACCATCAGAGAGTATGGCTAGAGCAAAGGCTCTTGTAGAGCAATAAACTTGGTGGTTTGGAGGAAACAAAGAAGGCCAAGGTGGCTGGAAAAGAGAGAGTAAAGTAAGGAGTATAAGAGAGGAGGCCAAAGAAAGAAAAATGGGCCATATTATGTGGTGCTCTGTGAGCTAGGATAAGGAAGTTGCATATTCCTATAGAATGGGAAACTATTGGAAGGATTTAAGCAGATGATACACAAATAAGTACTATGTTTTGTTTACAATATCAACTTATGCTATTTTGTATGGTGATTAAAAATACAAGTTTGTTAAGGAGTATAGCACTAAGATCTTGCTTGGGAGTAGAGGGTTGTTGTCTGTTTACATAAGGTCTAGTTGAGCAGGGGATTTAAAATTAAAGCCAGATTCCTCTTTTTCCTAGTTGGTTGTAGAGACAGCTTCCTTTGTTTTACCAACAGTTGGGTGCCTGATACTGACACACCACAGAAGCTTGATGCGGATTTTTCTCCTGGCTTCAGGAGAGATAGCTCCACTGTCACATCATGCATGAAAGTCCAGACTCTGCTGTGCACAGGAAGGGTTCTGCAATAAAGCTGTGGATATAACTCTGGCTTGTTATCTTCCATTCATTTTTGTGGATATATAGCAACCTAGCCAGTCATTTCAGGGGATAGACATAGCAGCAGCATCTGCTACCATCCAAAGCCTGAATCTTTTGTGAATGACTACTTCGTGATTGAAAAATTTTTTAAAAAGATTCAGTGGCACTTTGAACTACTATTGGGCTGATAATGTTTTTGTTGTTTTTGTTTGTTTGTTTGTTTGTTGAGATGGAGTCTCGCTCTGTTTCCCAGGCTGGAGTGCAGTTGTCGCCTAGGCTGAAGTGCAGTGGCAGGATGTCAGCTCACTGCAAGCTCCACCTCCAGGGTTCACACCATTCTCCTGCCTCAGCCTCCCAGTAGCTGGGACTACAGGCGCCCGCCACCACGCCCGGCTAATTTTTTGTATTTTTAGTAGAGACGGGGTTTCACCATGAGCTGATAATTTCTTAAACCTCAACAAAATATTATCTTCGGAATTTTTATAATTCATACTATTTAGCTTTTGCTATGTGTTTTGTTATCAACCAAAGAATTATATGGGCTTAGACATTCATGTGTTTGACTTATAAGTACTCTTCACTATTAGCTTTAAAAAATGTGCAGTGCCCACAGTCCCTGGGACTAGTGAAAAACATAATAAGGTAAAGAGAAGAGAGTGTTAGTAATAACTTATGATCCTGTGTACTATACACAAGGGCCTTTTGTGTAGGAATTTGCCTACAAGGTCACCAGCACTGTGTTATAGCACTTTCTTTTCTGGGCACTGAAGAGAGCTGAGTATCCTAGATGTTCTCAACGGTGATTAACACCAGGTAAGAGTAGAGAGGGCTCTTATTCTGAATTCTCTGTAGATCTCCTATCTTTTTTCACAGATGAAAAATAATGAGTTGTACAAGATACTGTTCTGTTTCTTTGCATGAGACATACTCTCATTTGCTTTCCATATCTCTGAGGGCTCATTGCAAGGAAGATGCCCCAAAACTTTTTGGTGACTATTTGTCATACCACTATTATGAAGAATTTTCCTCGTTTAAATTCTCCCCTAAATTTGGAGCTCAGCCAGCAGGAAATGGACTACTTTAGGGTTTCTAAATGTCATTAGAGGTCTGGAACCCAGAGGCAGAGAAAATTATGTAGGAGTCTGTACTTCCCTTGGACGTGCATAGATCTTTTAATTTTTTAAAAAATGATTTAGTATTTTTTAAGGCTTGATATTTTATTAAAATTATACAATATTTTATTAAAAATCACATAAAATTTATTTTATAAAAATGAATGTAAACTATTAAAGCAAATTGCTATGTAGCTATATGGAATAATGAAGCAGAAGTAAAATTAAGGGAACTTTGGTCAGAATGAAAAGAGTCGTTTTCATCACACTAGAATGCAGCTGGCACAGAAGAATGTTGTGGGTCTAAAGGAGAGTTTGGTGAGGCTTATTCACAAATTAACAGATCTTGGTCAAATAATTTCAGTAATAGCCTTTGATTAGTTCACATGTTAAAACTTTTTAAAATATCTTTCAATTATCTATTTTAAATTATTTATGATTCTCATTTTCTTATCTTATCTGTGAATGCAAAGAACCAAAGATGTTAAAAATTAAGTTTTGCTATATTGTATAGACATTGTGAAGGACAGTTATGTTAAGAATAGATGACTTCTGATTTTCTGTTTCTTTTGCTTATTAATCCATAATACTATTCAAGCATAACTAGTTTATAACTTAAAAAGAATATGCTTCTTCTTAGCCTTGGGACTCTCAAATATAGTTATGTACACACTATTTCTGTATATGTGCATCTAATTGAGTTCTTTCAACTCTAGTACATTAAATATACATGAAATTAACAAGGTGGAAAAACAAGCAAGAGAATCTGTTTAAAAAATTAGAGTCCAAACATAAAGCAATGTAAAGTAATGAAGAAATCCTGAATAAACCCCATGGATGTCGCACTCCACAGACTGGCGCATGGCCAGCTCTGTCTCATACTTGACTCTAAAGTCATCAGCAGCAAGACGGGCATTGTCGATCTACAGAACGATGCGGGCATTTTCCACAGTATTTGCGAATATCTGAGCTCTCAGGTCCTCGATGGTCTTGAAGTAAAGGCCCCAGTCTCTGACCTGGGGTCCCTTCTTCTACAGGTGCTCCCGGATTTTGCTCTCCAGCTTCCGGTTCTCCGCCTCCAGGATCCTCACTCTTTCCAGGTAGGAGGCCAGGCTGTCGTTCAGGCTTTGCATGGTCTCCTTTTAGTTCTGGATGCCTCCCATTCCTGCCAGACCCCGGCCATCCCTGCCGCCAGACCCCCGGACCCCAAGCCACCCAGGAAGCTGTTGGAGCGGAACACGGAGATCCGGGAACCAGAGCCCCCGGCGCTTGCCTAGAAGCTGGCCGCGCTGGTTAGCGGTCGGGCGCGGTAGCTGGGCTGCTGGACGGAGCCCAGGGACCGGTAGTTGGTGCAGAAGGTGGAGGAATGGTGAAGCTCATGCTGTCTGGGGAGGACAGCGAGAGCACAGGACTCAGACTTTGCCATCTAAAATATATTTTCATAGATCAGGGTGTAATAGTGGGGGGGGTGGAAAGTAGCTCATGGGCCCCAATTTTTCTCATCATTCATAATAGGAATTTAGAAAGTAGTATCTAAGATTGATGGAATAACAAGCAAAGCTTTAAGTATATTATTTAGAGCTATTAAAATAATCGATAGAAGAAAACATGTTTTAATAGACCATGGAAGATTAGATGGGAAGTTTGTAAGTAACTCAAATCTTACCTTTTAAAGTGAGAAGCTAATGGATACTATTTAAAGACCATAAATCAATAAATTGATGTAAAAGCCTACTATTTACATTATGTTCATAACCATCACATAAACTACAATTAGAAATGTTGGAAAATGATTTTCCCTGACAGTGAGATCGGTGGGAATCAGATAGATAAGATGGATGAAAGACTTACTGTTAATATAATAACTCTTTAATATTTTTCAAACCTGTGCTTGAATGTTTCAAATAAAGTTAAAAAGTGCATCTATGTATAGCTTGATTCCACTGCTACAATGAATACATAGACACCTTTGTACATCTGTACAAACAAGATTAATTCCTAGAACTGAAATTGTAATTCTTATAGAAACTCCACAGTTACCTTTTTAAAAAGCCATGTTTTAATTTAGATTTCAACCAATATCATTTGAGTACTTATATTTCCCCAAACCCTGGCCCAAATTAAGTAATTTAGATATTTGATCAATCTGCTTAATAAAAATTATATCTCATTGTTGTTTTGCTGCTCATTTTAAATTCCTAAGGAGGCTGAATACTTTTTTCATGTGCATTTTGGCCATAAAAACTCTATAGATGGTTTTCCTGTTATTATGATTTTCCTGTTTTTCTGTTGCTTGTTGTAATTAGTTAAATAAATTATGGTACTTCTTTGTAATAAAATAATACTATTCTAGCATTGAGAATGATGGAGAAATTGTCTGACTAAAATGTAAAGCTTATTATACCATATTATTAAGTAAAAATAATGTAGAATGATATAAAAAGTATAATTTCACTTTTCACTTGGATAATAGATATAGACAATATGAACAACCCCTATTAAAATGGCATTTTCTCTTCTAGCTCTTATCTTTCACAATTTGAACTTTCTTCCACTTTAATTCTTCCTCTTCCAATGTTTTCTATTATTCCTTCATATTACATCTGCATGTAATATGTGTTTAATACTATTATATACAGAAGTCTAGTTGAAAAAAATAAATTCACATGTTCCATTTATGCCTTATAACTAAATTATTTTTTGTTACTTGCTACATCTGTACTTAGTAATAGATCTTTCAAAACAATCTCCTTGCACAACTCATATTTTAGCAGTTACCATTGCT
Source organism: Pan troglodytes (assembly GCF_028858775.2). NCBI lineage: Eukaryota > Metazoa > Chordata > Mammalia > Primates > Hominidae > Pan > Pan troglodytes. The sequence continues at coordinate 72,747,911 of NC_072402.2, forward strand.
TAGACTGGAACTTCTGAACTGCTTTGTGCCTCAGAATCACTTAAAGAACTTTGTAAAGTGTGTAGTTTTCCAGTCCCAACTATGGAGATTTAGATACAAAAAGTCTGGGGCGAACTTTAGAGACTGTCTTAGTCAGTTTGGGCTGCTATAACAAAAATATTACGTCTTATAGTTCTAGAGTCTGGGAAGTCCAAGCTCAAGGTGCTGGTCAATTAGGTTTCTGGTGAGGGCCTTCTTCCTGGCTTTCAAAAGGACACCTTTTTACAGTATCTTCTCATGATGAAAAGAAAGATTATCTCTCTCATATCTCTTCTTATAAGGACAATGATCCCATTTATTATAGCTCCAACCTCATAACCTAATTACCTCTCAAAGGCCCCATCACCAAATACCATAACACTGGGGAGTAGGGCTTCAGCATATAAATTTTGATGGGACATGATTGTGTCCCATTCATGTACTCTGTGCCACTTAGTACATGGCATTCAGGTCCTGACTCATCAGAATTTGTGTCCTCACATGCAAAATGCATTCATTTAATCACAATAGCTCCAAAAGTCTTAGTTAGTATCAACATCAACTCTAAAGTCTAAAGTCCAAAATCTCATCTAAATATCATCTAAATCAGATACAGGTAAAATTCAAGGTGCAATTTATCCTGAAGCCAAATTCCAATTCAATTGTTCAATATATGAAGCCAGATAAGTTATGTGCTTCCAAAATATAATAATGGGACAGATATAGAATAGACATTCCCATTCCAAAAAGAATTTATGACTAAGACCTCAAAAGTGCAAGCAACAAAAACAAATGAATGGGACTTAATGAAACTGAAAGGCTTCTGCACAGCCAAAGATATAGCCAACAGAGTGAACAAACAAGTTGCAGAATGGAAGAAAATATTTGTAAACTATCATCTAACAGGAGACTAATACCCAGAATTTACAAGCTACTCAAATAATTTAAAGAAATACCCACAAATAATTCCATTAGAATTAGGCAAAGTACATGAATAGATATTTTTTAAAAGAAAACATACAAATGGCCAACAAGCATACAAAAAAAGCTCAAAAGCTAATCATCAGAGAAATGCAAATTAAAACCACCATGAAATATCATCTTATAACAAGCAAAATACTATGAGATTTCTCAAAGAACTAAAGATAGAACTACCATTAGATCCAGCAATCCCATCCTTGGGTACCTACCCAGAGGAAAAAATGATCATTGTACCAAAAAAATACCTGCACTCATATGTTTATTGCAACACTATTTACAGTACCAAAGACATGAAAACAATTTAAGTGTCCATCAACGGATGATTGGATAAAGAAAATGTGGTATATTTACACAGTGGAATATGTTTTAGCTATTAAAACAATAAAATCATATCATTTGCAGCAACTTGCAAAACTGGAGGCCGTTATCTTTAGTGAAACAACGCAGAAAGAAAAATATCGCATGTCACTTTTATGTCACTCCCACTTTTTGGGAGTAAATAATGTATACATCTGAACATAAATTGTGGACTGATAGACAATAAAGACTTGGAAAGGTGGAGGTGTGAGGGGGGGATGGATTATAAGAAATTAGTTAATGGGTATGAGGTACATTATTAGAATGATGGACAATAAAATCCTAGACTTCATCGCTACACAATATATCCATGTAACAAAATTGTACTTGTACCCCTTACATTTATTTTTTAAAAAATAGAAAAGAAGGAAGAGGTACTGGTTCTCCAGCAAGTCCAAAATGCAGCAAGGCAAACTTCATGAGATTTCAAAGATCAGGATAATGTTTTTTTGGCTCAATATCTTTTTATCTTCCAGAACCACTGAGGTGGAGGTCCTGCCCATGAACCTCTGTGCTAGGTGGGATTCATTCCTCCAGGACTCTGCCAGATGGGGCCTCACCCCCAAGGCTCTGGGTGGCTTTGTTGTCCACACTGACACTAATGTCTTTATCAAATGGTGAGTGTACCATGCCCTTAGTGATCTCTTTCAAAAATGCTTGCTCACTTTTAGCAATATGAATGGGCTGGGAATTTTCCAAATCTTTAAGTTCTGGTTCTTTTTACCTAATTATTACATCTTCAATTCATTCCTCTCCTCTTGCAGTGTACTATAAATAGTAAGGAGGAACCAAACCACTCTTTACACACTTTGTTTAGAAGTCTTCTCAGCAAAATACCCAATTTCATTCTTCACAAGTTCTACCTTCCACAAAATGGTAGAAAATGAACACAGTTCAGCCAAATTTATTGCCACTTTATAATAAAGATTACCTTGTCACTTTTCTCATTTCCATCTGAGGCCTAATCAGAAAGGCCTTTATCATCTCTATTTCTACCAACACACCATTACATGATTATTAGTATTCCCTAAGAAGATGAAATAATTCTCAATAGCTCTCCTCTTTTTCAATGAGCCTCAATCATTAGCATCTCTCTTAAAACTCCCTTCATTAAAATATTGGCTTTTTCTAGCATGTATTCAAAATTCTTCCAGTTTCTACCCATTACCCAATTCCAAAGGGTACTCAGTTCCAAAGCATTTAAAACTGCTTTCATAGTTTTAAATATTTGTTACAGCAGTATTCCACCTCTTCCTGCTACCATTTTTTTAATATTAGTCAGGACTCACTAGAGAAACAGAACTAATTGGAGATACACAGTCAGCTCTTCATATTCCTATGTTCTGCATCTGTGGATTCACTCAACCACAGATTGAAAATACATATATTTTTAAGAAATGGATGATTTTGTTTATACTGACTTTTATTTTCTTGTCACTATTCCCTAAACACAGCATAAAAACAATTTACATAGCATTTGTAATGTATTAGGTATTATAAGTAACCTAGAGATAATTTATACAGGAGGATGTGTGTAGGTTATATGCAAATACTATGCCATTTTATATGAGGCACATAAGCATTTATGGATTTTCATATTTGTGAAGATTCCTGGAACAAGTCCCCTGTGGATACTGAGGGACACACATGCATACACCTATAATTTATTATAAGGAATTGGCATATATGACTACGTGGACTCAAAAGTTCCACAATCTGCCGCCTGCAAGCCGGAGACCCAGAAAATTTGGTGGTGGAGTTCTGATAACCGGAGGACAGACGGTGTAAGTCTTGGTCAAATGCAGAAAACTGATGACCCAGCTCAAGCAGTCAGACAGAGAGAATGAATTCCTTCTTCCCTTGCATTTTTGTTTTATTCAGACCATCAATGGATTGAATAATGTCCACCTACATTGGAGAAGGCAATCTGCTCATTTCGGTTCATCAATTTAAATGTTAGTCTCATCTGGAAACACCCTCACAGACACTCAGAAATAGTGTTTAATCTGGACACTCTGTGTCCAACAAATAAAATTAACTATCATAGAAACATATTTTTTGAAGTTCCCCAACTGGTTCAGATGCGTAATAAGCTTGAGAACAACTTATCGGAACCTACCAGAAGAAAATTACTTTATAAGTGTATTTTAATGCTTTTAATATATTTGAAGATTTAGCTAAAAATATTCTTTTTCTGTCTCTTTAACATTAATATCACTATTTTTTAATTTTGGAGGTTGAGCAACCCTTCAAGATATTTGAATTTTTTCAACATATACTGTAATATACACAATATACCTAATGTAAATGACGAGTTAATGGGTGCAGCACACCAATATGGCACATGTATACATATGTAACAAATCTGCATGTTGTGCACATGTACCCTAGAACTTAAAGTATAATAATTAAAAAAAAGAAATATACACAATAATCCAAAGATCTAAAATGGTCCACAGTATACCTGTATTGATTTACCCATAATGAAATTATCTGGTACTTATTTAAATTTAAGAGATGGGGTTGATGAGAATTCTAAAATGAATTAGCTCAATTTTACCTGTCTTTCTACATGCTAATTTCAAGGACGTTGGTCTATCAATATGAGCTCATATTGTTCATCTGGAGAATGAGGACAATAGATGCCACCCACCCTACCACATGGCAGATTCCCAAATCCTCCAAAATTCGAACTTTAGTTGTGAGGCACACTTTCCCCAGTGCCTCTCTGGTTTCTTCTCTGTGAATCTGTTATTACACCCTTATGTTGTTCCTGAAGGTGAATAACTCTGTCTTCTTCATGTTGGTATCTTCAGCACACAGTGTCTAGGATTCAGAAGCGCTAAATACTCTCATCCCTGATTTCTTCGTTTGCAGTCCCTATCACTGCTACCATGTTTTTAATTCCCTTAGGCCTGCTGCTAGTCAAGTGTTCTACAGGTACTTTGCTAAAATTTGTAGTCTTGTGGATCCAAGTCAGGGAGTTCTTAGAAAACAGATCATTTTCTGCCGTGTCTTTTTGTTTCACTTTCACTTAGCACAATGCCTGATTCACAGTAATAACCAATGTGTGCTAAACTGAACTGAAATTAATTCTACATTGGAGAACACATTCTATAACTTTTCAATTTAAAATTAGATAATAGTGTAATGATTGAAAAATTAATTTGAAATCCATCAACTCAGAAGTGTATGGAAACTTTTCAAAGATGTAATATTATTTAATAAAAGATACTATCTTCTAAATTTTTCTAAAAAGCGCATTTGTCTTAAGCACAAAAAAACTAATTTTTTAAATTTTATTAAATTTTAGGGTACATGTGCACAACGTGCAAGTTTGTTACGTCTGTATGTATACATGCGTCATGTTGGTGTGCTGCACCCATTAACTCATCATTTAGGATTAGGTATATCTCCTAATGCTAGCCCTCGCCCCCTCCCCCCACCCGTCCCTGGTGTGTGATGGAAAAAACTCATTTTCATACTGATTTCCACACTAATTTATACTGTCTGTTACAGATGGAAACAGAGGATTAGCCTATAGCACATTCCTTAGGAGTCACTGCCTATTGAATACCTACAGTTAGATATTACACAGAGTGCATGAAAAACATACATTTCAAACTTTGAAAATACATATTTGAAACATTTTTTTGAAAATTATTTCTCCACATGCAGATGGCTACATTTTAGACTGTGAAATAGCAATAAAAAGAAATTTATATAATACTAGTTATTGAGAAACTAAGTCAACACTTTGAAATGATAGATTCTCCACCACGTTAATGTGTCCGGAATTGGTTCCTTCCACTGGATTCTTGGCCTCCCAGACTTCAAGAATGAAACCACTGCCCCTCGTGGAGAGTGTTACAGCTCTTAACGATGTTGTGTCCAGAATTTCTTCCTTCACATATTCAGGTGTGTGCAGAGTTTCTTCCTTCAGATGTTCAGGTGCGTCCGGAGTTTCTTCTTTCTGGTGGGCTCATGGTCTCAATGACTTCAGGAGTGAAGCCACAGACTTTTGCAATAAGTGTTACAGCTCTTAAAGGCGGCACCAGTTATTCGTTCCTCCTGGTGGGTTTGTGGTCCCACTGACTTCAGGAAGGAAACTGCAGACCTTCACGGTGAGTGTTACAGCTCATAAAAGTAGTGTGGACCCAAAGAATGAGCAGCAGCAAAACTCATTGTGAAGAGAAAGAACAAAAATACCACTCGGTGCAAGGGAACCTGAACCAGCTGCCGGCTGCTGCGTCGGTGGCCAGCTTTTATTCCCTTATTTGTCCTCGCCCACATCCTGCTGATTGGCCCATTTTACAGAGCACTGATTGGTCCATTTTTCAGAGTGCTGATTGGTCCGTTTTTACACAGTGCTGATTGGTGCGTTTACAAACCTTTAGCTAGACACAGAGCACTGATTGGTGTGTTTACAATACTTTAGCTAGACAGAAAAGTTCTCCAAGTCCCTACCCAACCCAGGAGCCCAGCCTGCTTAACCTCTCATGAAAACCAGAAGCCACTGAAGGAATATGGTTGAGGGAATTTGTTGACAACAGTAAAGTCACTTAGTTTCTGGTTCCTATAAGTTCCAGCCTGCTAACTCTTGATTGAAGAAACCTAACTAATCACATTTTTCATAAAGCATTTGAAAGTCAATACCAATTTAAACCAATTAATCGAAGAGAATTTCTCCTGAGGAAAAACTGATCATAACTTAGTGAAATTTGGAAACATACAAGTGAAAATGTATAAATATTTTTGGCCACCATGTAATCTAGTGTGCTGTTATTTTTTTTAATGGTTTGGGCAGTGTGAAATTTGGCAATATCTTTTGGAAAAAAATAGTTTGGCTGATTTTAAAATGTTCATATAATCTTACAATATCTAAGGTTTGTTTTTTAGTGACTACACATGCAGTTGTGAGCTTTATTGCTAAATCGTTCTAATTAGGTAAAAGTAAATTAATCAATCAAAAACATATTTTAAGTACAATTTTATGTACATCCAAAAGGAAGATGTTCAGTTGGCTCCAAGAGTAAGTATTGTTATCTTAGAGTCATAGTCTATGGAACAATAATTCGGGCATTTGAAATCTATTTTTCGTAATACAGTATTCTGTCTGTGTATCTCCACTTGACCAAGTTTGCAGTTGGGTGAATATTTTACATTTACTTTAAGAAAAAAGTATCTTAATTTAGAAATAAGGTTATTATTTTTTTCATGTTGATTAGCCAATAAAATTTTATAGTAGGAATTCTCATCAGGATATAAAATCCTTTCCTAAAATTAATGGCAAGTGCTCTCTTAATACTTCTGTAAATTATTAAAGACTTGGATGTCAAATCCATTTTTGCAAGGACATTATTGAATTATTTAAATAACTGAAATCACTTGAAAGTGGGAGTTGACCATTTAAAAACATATCTACTTGATCCTAAAATCGTGTATAAGTTCCTGAGAATGCGATTTAATGCATTTTAGTCATTATATTTGCCAACCAGAATGCATCTGCAATGTTTCAATGTTTAATTGCCTCCTCCGTGGAGCCAATTATCTGTCAACATAAAATAGACTTTTCCTACTGAATTTCTAAAATTGAAGTTATGATATCTGTAATTGCCAATTCCATAAGACTGACAATATTTGTCTCTTTACCCCAGCCCTTGTTGGTTCTGACATGATGGGTGTGATTAGTTACAGTAACACAAAAGCTGGAATGGCAATATAATACCAACAGCTTATGTGGTTACATTGTAATAGGCCTGGCAGTTGAAAAAAAAAAATTCAAAAACATTATTTGTCTACATTTTGTGGCATGTCATGACAATTACATGGTATTATATATGCTGACAAGTTGAGATGATTACTGTCTTTTTATCATACAAAGGGAGGAGTACTTTTGGAATTAGGGACGAGGAAAGAATGATGGAGCAAACATTCCTCTCCTACTTCGCTTTAGCCTGGGAAATTTTGTTTTTAAGAAGTCAAGTACTGCGAATATTTTGACGTTTTTACAACTTGGATGTATTTACTTGAAATATTTAAATTTAAGCTTCCGGACTTATAGATTTAGCATTATATTTTACAGGTTTTTACTTTCTCCTAGTGAACTAGTATCTGAAGAAATTAATAGGGCAAATAGAAAAATGTTTTATAAGGTCATTCCTGGAATGTTTGTCTTATGTTATTTGAAATAACTCAGAAGTTGTTTAAACCCTGGTGGCTCCTGGGAACTGTCATTTGTTTACCTCAAAGAGACACAAGCTCTTTTATGAATGTGTTTTACAGCACCTTCTTTCAACCACAACTGAATATATCCTTCACTTCTTAGAATGGTACAAACACTTCCTAGTTTGAATCTTTTTGGATCCAAATCTGCTTGATTTGAATGTAGTAAACCTTTTATTTGTGATTCTAGATTCCCAGGGGAAGATGGTGGGTCTATGCAATTTTACCTACAGAATGCCTACAAGGCCTTTGTAAAATTAGGTCTCAGTAACATTTTAATAACAACGATTTCTATTTTTCAATCTCATTACTACTTTCGAATTATAAGATATCTATACTACACTCTAAAGGATCTCACAAGTAGGTTAGAAATGTGAAAAACTGAACTCTCTTCTTAATGGCCATCTTAGAAACCACAGATAATTTAAATTTAACTAGGTCTAATCCAACCAGTTTTCTTTAATCAAGACCATGTGTAAACTAAATTTTATTAATTTAAATATTTTTCCTTTTACTTTGCCTTGTTAAAAAGACTTAAGGCAGGTAGCAAGATGCACACCAATAACATAAAAAAGGGGTATTAGTTCATTTAATGTTGCTACAAATGAATTCCTGTGGCTCACTAATTTATAAAGAAAAAAAGTTATTTGGCTCATGATTCCCATGATTGGAAAGTTCAAGTTTGGGATACTGCGTATGGTGAGGGCCTCAGGCTCCTTCTACTTCTGGCAGAAAGCAAAGGGGAACTGGTTTGCATAAAGACCACATGGCAAGAGAGGAAGAAAGAGAGAGAGGGAGGCACCAGGTTTGTTCAAACAACCAGCTCCTTTGGGAACCAATAGAGCAAGAACTCTCTCACCGCTAAGGGAGGATATTAATTTATTCATAAGGAAACTGCCTCTGTGACCCAAACACCTCTCATTAAGCCCCATCTCCAACACTGGGGATATATTTCAACATGAGATTTGGAAACATGCAAGCCATAACAGAGGAATGGGGGAATGAAGGTGAGAAAAATAAGATAAAACCACTAGCGTGATTAGCACACCACTATGCTGCTCTTTTCTAGTGATAGGAAACAGAGATACATCATTAAGGTTTCTGGCAGACCACAAAAATATAGAATTATGGTTGATTAACCATCTCAAAGGGTCTAAACAATAAAACAAAAGCAATTGCTCAGAAGAGTAAAACATTCCTCAATGTTGATTCTGGAGAACCATTTTTGTTTTTTGTCCTCAGAGAGAAAATATGGTGCCATGTGTTAAACCATGTTTTCCACAACATTATTTTGGTAAATACAGAAGTGTGCTCTACGAAGCTATTTCTTACAATGTTCCTCAAAGTGTATTAGAGACACCATGTTGTATAATAATTTAGAAAAAAAAAAGAAAAAGTAAAAAAAAAAGTACAGGATTGTAAAACATGATTCAGGTATGCAGTTTTTTTCTAGTAGTTTGGCTTGATTCACAGACAGAATAGTGTAATTAGAAAAAAAAATGTATCTTTGTAGTCACCACCTGACCTCAAAAAACACATAGCAAAAATCTGATATCAAGGTAAGGAAGTAGTGAGAAAAAAATTTAATTATCTGTTTATTGTAAAGTATATACATTTTGAAAAAATTGAAAACAATAAGGCCTATGTAACTTAATGTCCTCTTATATAGCATAATGTCCTTGAGGTTCATCTATATTGTCACATATGGCAGAATATTCTTTTTTTCTTTCAAGCTAAATAGTATTTAGCTTGGGCACTAAAATAGTGTAGCCTGGAGTTTTGAACTGAAATATCCAGTAATGAGATTTTAAAGTTTGAAGAAGTAGTGGCTGATTCGAAATAATTGAGGAACAACTGGAAATTGGCTTGGGAAAGATAATGGCAGCAAGTCCAAGAGGAGAAACAGAAGATCCTTGCTAGAGGGATTCTCTAGATTCTTCCAGTTCAGTTTCCTATTTCCCAGCATAATCACAATTAACTCTTGGGAAAACAGGTGTAATTTTTTTTTCCTTACAAAGCCCTATATCTAAGAAATACCACAATTTTCACTTTAGCACCAAGATAAAATTTACATAAACAGTAGAGAAGTAGCAGCCATGGACTCCACAAAGACTGAACAGAGAAAAGTATGCAATTAAAACAAACAAAAAGCTCACAACTTAATTTGAAGCAGTTAGGGATCCTCCCTTTACTAGTGAACAATGAGGCAATCTATTTTTAGCACGCAGTGAAGTTTGGCTCAAAATTTAATTCAAGGCATTAGAGGGCTCTGTTAATTCCCTGCTTATATTTCAGGAGTACTAACGTGGCTCACAAGAAACCAGAGCAAACTGATTGATTTCAGGTTTAAATTTACTTGCCTTGGGCACTGAACTTAAATTGTCTGGGGTTAGGAGAAAAACACAGTGAGAAAGATATACTGACATGGTTGTAAATTGCTCTGACCTTCACTACACACTCAGCACTCTAGCATTACTCAGTGCAGAATAGCCAATTTAGTAAGCCACAAGTACCAATAATTACTAGTTATTAAAGCCTAATTGTGTGCCAGACATTTTGCTAGGTGCTTTATATTCCTTCTCACTAATATTCATATGCTGGGTTGAATACTGTGTCTCCCGAATGATGTCTACCTGGAACTTCACCCTGTGACCTTATTTGAAAATGGGATCTTTGCAGATGTAATTAGGTTAAGATGAGGACATATTGGATTAAGGTGGGTCCTAATACAATAACTGGTGTCCTTATATGAAGAGCAAACAAAGATACAGAGACATGCCTAGGATGAATGCCACATGATGACGGAGGTAGACAGTATAGTGGTGACCTGTGAGCCAAGGGTTGCCAACTGCCACCAGAAGCCAGGAGAGAGGCATGGGATGATTTCTCTCCCAGAAACTCCAGAAGGCACCAACTCTGCTGACACCTTGATTTCAGGCTCTGGCCTCTAGAACTATGTGAGAATAAATTTTTATTTCTGTAAACAACCCAGTTTGCATTAGTTTGTTACCTCTGCCGTAAGAAACTAATACAATTCACGTTAACCCTCAAGGTAGGTGTCAGTTTCTTTTTAAAAAAAATTTTTTACAACATAACCCGACTAAAACTTGTGCTCACTCCACTGTCTTTTAATCAAGCTCACTAAACAGTAGAGTATAGCAATTAGGTGATCTGGTGAAAAAAATTATCCCAAAATTTATGCTAATTGACCACATATGCTTTTTCATTTCAATTCCAAGAGCAATTCTTTCCATCGGGAGGTTGACTGCTCCTTCAAGATGGTCATTGCTACTTTGTCAAAGCCTGTAACCTGGGAGATAGCCAAATAGGATGGCTTTGGTGATTTCTCACCACAACAGGGCTCCTGTGCTTGCAGGAAAGGAGATTATAGATTTTGGAAGACCAGGCAATGCAAGGAAGAGTCTGCACATTCTGGGTCAGATGCCTGGAATAATGTGTTACAGGCTTCTAGGGAATGAGGGGGAATCCACAGCATTGATGGCTCCTTTGTTGATGCTGAAGAATCTGAGGATTACAATGAACAGGTTTGGGAAGAAAGTCAGGAATTTTAAGTGGCACAAAAAAGTCTGGTTATAAAAATGGGCACTGATTAGGTCACGGGCAGGGCAGAATAGAAGAAACCAGGAATGGAAACTGGACTTAGTGAAAAGTACAAAATCAGCTATGAGGCACTCAGACAGGAACTCACAGACAGAAGCTGGCCTGGAAAGAAGTAGTGTATAAACAGTAGACACTCTGAAGAATCTAGATTCTTTCCAACCCGGAGGATGAAGACAGCAAGTAGGTTGGGCAGATCAGTGTCAAGAGATTCAGGACAGATGGACAGATCTAAATGGAAACAGATTGAATCTACGGCAGGGTCAAATATCAGAAACTCAAGCTAAATTCACAGGGAAAAAATAAGAAGGGCTCTTGTTTTTCATCCCCTCACAAAGTTCTGGGTTTCTGGTAAAAAGTAAGAGGGTATTTTACATGTTCAAGGGTTCTCTGCAGAGTGACAGAAAACTTAATCCCAGGCCCTCCCTCCCCATTACAGAAATTTTGTTTTATTTATATGACACTTAATATATATGTGCAGTTTATAGATGTCTTAAATTTCCTGCCAGAAGGTATGCTCCTCTTGGTGTTAACGGATATTATTTTTGAGCACCTACTGTGTCCCAGGTATTCTTTGTCAGTGCTTCATATACATTATAATGCCATTGTTTCTTTTGAATGCACACAATCCTGAAAAGTTTAAGATGTAGAGAGATAAGTAACTCATTTATGGTCACACAGCTAGAAAGAGACAGAACTATAAATTAAACTCAGGTAGTCAAATTTCACATTCAGTTTTTATTGTCATTGATGGTGTTTTCCCTCCTATTTCCCATGGCTTATTTATTGCTACCAATTCACAGTCCTTACAGCAACAGCAAGTTAGATGATCTGATGAGGATTACTTTGTTTCCACACAGGAGTATAGTGTGTACTGCTTCCTAGAGCTTGATCTTTCTGGTTGCAGATTTTGGTAACGGTGGAAGACTACATCTTCTAGGGGAGCTCATGGTAAGAATGAAGTAGAAGAGGCAGGAGTCCAATGAGTCATTCTATGTCATCAGGTGCCCAGACTGCAATTGCGAAGGAAGAATTGTTTGCCTTGAGGCTTATCATACTTCCCACAAGGGCAGGGCTTTGTGTCAGAGTGTAATCTACACAAAACAGAGAATCAGAATCTATTTAGAGAGGGAGTGCTTCACAGAGGATAAAATAACTAAGATTTCAGAACTATCTTGACTTTTTCTTCCGTAAAACTTTACCTAGTAAACTCCTATTCAATGAAATGGTGAAGCCCTGTCTCTACTAAAAATACAAAAATTTGATGGGTGTGGTGGTGTGTGCCTGTAATCCCAGCTACTCAGGAGGATGAGGCATGAGTATCACTTGAACCCAGGAGGCAGAGGTTGCAGTGAGCCAAGATCACACCACTGCACTCCAACGTGGCAACAGAGTGAGACTCTCTCAAAAAAAAAAAAACAAAAAAAAACACCTCTGGTACTTTAGCAGTGTGGGGTAGTTGGAGAACCAAATGCATGTGTAGCCACTTAACAGGCATCTAAAACTTGAACAAATTACTTCTTTTGAAACTCAGTTTTTTCCTCTGTGAAGTGAGATAATACTTACCTCATTGTCTGTGTGAGAGAGTTAAGTTTCCACGCTGGCCCACGGAAAGCATTTGGAAAATTGTTGTTCTCTTATCTTGATTACATAGGATTCCAAACTGTGTGCATTTCTTTCCAACTAAAATATGAGTTCTCAATGTTGGAATTGATGGTGGTCCTCACTTTTTTCTATTCGTTTTAGCAAGTGCCTAAAGAATTTATAAAATAAGTTATTTTATAAAAAACAATAACTTTGTTTATTATGATTAGTTAATTCATACATGGGTAAGCTGACTTGAAGAGCTCCACACCACTTAGGACTAACAGCAGTGATTTGGAATTGAATTTCTCATGTAGTGGCTGTGGAGAAGACAGTGAGAAGTGTTGGTTCATTTTCTGTTGCTATAACAAAATGCCACAAACAGGGTAATTTATAAAGAAAAGAAGTTTATTAAGTTCAATGTTCTGGAGGCTGGAAAGTCCAAAGTCGAGGGGGCTACATCTGGTGAAGACTTTCTTGTTGCCTCATAACAGGGTAGAGAGCATCACACGGTTAGGAGGCAAGAGCAAGAGAGTCAGAGAGAGCTTGCTTTTATAACAAAGCCACTCCTGTAATAACAAACACACTCCCCTGATAATGACATTAATCTATTCATGAGGATGGAGAGATTATGTTTTCAACATGTGAAAATTTGGAGAATACATTCAAACTGTAACAACAGGGAAGGAACTCTTATATTCTCACCTATTCAATCCAGATATTTAGTTAACTTGGAATGTGATACTGTTTGGGGAATGATGTACCTATGGATAAAAACCAGATGCAGTCCATTGTGAAGGTGATTCATGCAAGTATTACAAGCTACTTTAGGATTACAACTTACCCTATTGCAAGTGTTGAGAATTTGGGGTTCTGCGACTTAGGTGATGAGAGTGGCCCCCCTCCATGAGCTATGCAGTCACCCAACAAGTATACATATAGTTCTCTGTGTGTTTGTATAATAAGTATGTGGGTAGTTAAGGCTAACCATCTATTAAAAAATATAAACTATTTGTGTTTTTGTTTTACCAATTTACTTAGGAACAAATATGTATTAAGTATTTTTCGTATGCTGGGCTCCTGGCAAATGTAAACATGAAAGCATGATCTTGCATTAAATCAATCTAACTTTTCAAATCCATATGTTAAGGCAATACACACCTTGGTTGAATTTTGGATTAAAGAAGGCTATTATTTTATTATTTGAAATGACAACATACTTGAAATGTCATTTTAGAAGATGACCCTAGTTATTCCTGATTGTCTCAGGCTAGTAAAACTGAGTGCTCTTTTTATATTCGACTAGTTTATTATCATTTTACCTGAGCTCTCTGCTTTACTTCTAATTTCCTAAAGTCTCTATAAATCTTGGTCTCCCTTCTTTGATCTGTTGCTTTGAGGAGACAATTACAGATCCCTGCTTCTTGGTTTCTCTGGAATTTTGCTCATCCATTTTCCTGATGTTTTTTCAATGTCTTCTGTCACTTCTTCTCTGCTGGTTTCTCCACTGCTGACAAAAGTGTTCAAAGCTTTTCCTATTCTAAAGAAGAGAAAACTTCATTCCAATCCAATTCCCTTTTGAATTATACACTCTTTTCCTCTTTGATTCAATACCAAAGTTCTTGAAACTTGGGCAGACTTTCGACTCCATCTTGTTGACTCTCACTGCTTTGTCTCCCTCAACCTGGCTTTCATTCTTGTCACATTCCTGAAAATGTTCCCACAAAGATCAACTCCAAGCTCTAAACATCAACAACAAATCTTTATCCTTGACTTATTTGGGAAATTTGATATGGTTTATATATTTTTTCTGAAATCATTTTTTCTTAGCTTCTGTTCAGTCTCTCTTCTCCCAACTTACCCTAATCATTTACTAAGATTTTCCTCTATCTCCTTTATTTCTTTGTGAACTCATTTTCTTTGTATTATTGACCATTCAATTACCATAAGTGTGATTTAATTAAGTCTCTGCATCTTTATTATTTAATTAAAAATATGAATATTTAGACTTGACTTTTCCTCTAAGTTCCAACCATTCTTTTGCAACTAGGTCTAGTTGTAACTTAACATCTCAAGTTTATGACGTCCGAAATCAAACTTATTGCTCTCCTCCCATCTGCCATCCTCATATTTTCCCTTTCTCACCTCTATTCTGTTAAGGAAACTGTCATTTTCTCAACTAAGCAAACTAAAAATCTCAGATTTATTTTTTTTATTCCAGAAACTGTGATGTGTTGTATTTAATCTGTTGCTGAAGTCTATTAATCATACCTCTTATAAGGGATGGCTTGCCCATGTGGTATAGGGAAGTTTTAAACGAAAGACAAGCAAAAAGCCAGGGCAACCAGTTCTTCAGATCATTAGGTCAAGGCCAATAATGATCTATTGTCTGTTCTAGAATAAAGCAGGAATTCAATTTGCATGTTTTGGAGTGGTATCATTCATCAGTATCATATGGGTACCTGAGTCCTATATCAGCAAGGATGTTATCAGACTATGAGCACCACCATTTTCTGGAGAATTAGTCTGGCAGAATACAGAGTATGGAAGTGGAGTGCTGACTGCCCAGGGTAGGGTATAGAGCTGAAATCTATTTTTTCGAGGAAACTGAAGTGAGCATCAGAGGCTCAGGAAGAAAGCAATCGGACAGGCAGGCCGCAGAAGGAGACAACTGTGGACATAAATAGATGGTTATGTCCAAAGGACTGAGTCTACCCCAGGCCTAGAGACTATTTTCAACCCTCACATTGTTGTGAGGGAAACATCTAACCCATGACCAGGCCATGCTTTCATAGGTGTAGGCCCTTAGAGGCATATCTTTCATTTCTGTGGGGCAAAGGAGGCAGGCAGCAGAACCATTTCTACAACTCTGGTAGAGCATTGCCTTCCACAAGCCCATGTTCATGGCTACTAACTTGATTCTGACTGAAATTATTACTTATACTTTTGAACGGGACTTCTTCCTTCCTTCAATTTATATCCATTTCAGTATAGTCTTCTTGATGCAGTCAGGCTATTTTTCTAAAGCATTGTTCATTTACACCAAATTTTTACTCAAAATCCTTCAGTGATTATTCACCTCGTCCTTTTTACAACATTATTATTTCAATCCTTTCTTTTATCCTTGTCACCAACCATTCCCTTACATCTCTTTTGGACTGAAATATTCATTCATTCATTTTTTATTCAATAACATAAATAACTTCCTATATACTGGAAATTATATAGATATAAATTGTAAAGGTATAAATATAATAAAATAAGGTCGTCATTTTTGAACAACACATAGTCTTACGAGGAGAAAGACATAAATAAAAGACCACTACATATTGTGACAAATTCCAGGTAGTGGTAAGTAGAGAATACCATGGAGGAAATGAATGCCTTGATCTCCCTAAATGCACATTTTCTTTTCCTTTTTTCTTTGAACATTTGCTGATACTATTTCCTTCTAGACCATAACTCTCACCTCTTATTTGTTTTGACACATTCTATTTCTCTCTCAAATAATTTTTTAAAAATGAAATGTCAGCTTCTCCATGAGACCTTTCTGATTTCTCAAAATCTGATAGAAACTTTCCCATAACACTTTGAACAATTTTTGTGAATTATTCTTTGTCTGATAGATGTTTTCCATGTTCTTGGCTATCTCTATCCCAAATCTTATAGTCCTCAGAATAGGCTTTCAATGAAATTGCTCATATCTTATTCACTAGCAGCTCTAGCCATGATTATTTGTATTCAAAAGTTTTTGTATTTCAAATTCCTTACAATAAATTATTGGTATGGTTGCTCAAGATAAAAACGGAATTACGTTATTTTATTATCAGATAATATGAATAAAACTATTGGAGAAATTGAATAAAATGAGTGAAGAGAATTCATTCCTAAACTTCAAGAACAAAGAAAAACAAAAATTATTTGAAGCAGAATTTGTTAGTAGTGAGGTCAGGCTGAATTAATCTACCAGGAAAATGAAAAAAAAAATTGTTTGTTACATAAAATATTAAAACTTTTTTTTGCTATGACCCATCAGATTAATTCTGGGAAATAGCTGGAATTTATTAGGTATGAATTTAATTTAGCATTTCTTTTGGGATATTTGGTAAGACTTCAGAATGCTTCAAATATCTGGGAAATTTTTCTATGTTGGGAGTACATTTTAAAAATTAAACATACAGTGTTCTTTTCTTTTTTCTTTTTCTTTTTTTTCTTTTTTTTCTTTCTTTTCTTTCTTTTTTTTTTTTTTTTTTTTTTTTTTTTTTTAGACAGGATTTTGCTCTGTTTCCCAAGCTAGAGTGCAGTGGCATGATCACGGCTCACTGCAGCCTTAACCTCCTGGGCTCAGGGCTCAGAGGGTCCTTCTGCCACAGCCTCCCAAGTTGCTGGGACCATAGGTGCATGCCACCAGGCCCAGCTAATTTTTAAAATTATTTGTAGACACGGGAACTCCCTACATTGCCCAGGCTGGTCTCGAACTTGTGGGCTCAAGTGATCATCCCATGTCAGCTTCCCAAAGTGCTGAGATTACAGATGTGAGCTACTGTGCTTGGCCAAGTGTTTTCTAATTAGCAAGAAGTTCACATATATTTCTTATTTATGTGGTTTTGATACTGGATTCCAGTGGTGTGTGTTTTTACTACTTGATTCCCGGTGGCAGTATCTCAAGAAGGAAAAGTCTGTTATCGGGAGACAAAAATGAAAAACAGCAGGTGAATTGGAAATCAAATACACACACACAATCCATGGTTCTCATATACCTCAACACTTATATTTCAACCCTTATGACTGTCTTCCCTCTACCCCTCTTCAAGTAGTGGTAGTAAATGTTTGAATTTCAAATCTAATCCCCAAGATCATGCTCCCTTGATTCACTGTCTTCACTCAAATACCCATGATGAAATGCTAGCTCTGAATGGTAGCTTTAAACTTTGCTCCATTAAAGCTATGTAATCTTGATCTCATGCTACATTTAAATACATGTGTCACCTAAAGAAATCACCATATCAAATAAATGTCTGCATTCCATGTTCATTGCAGCACTATTCACAATAGCCACGATATGGAAGCCACCCCAAGTATCCATCAACAGATCAATGGATAAAGAAAATGTAGTACACACACACAATGGAGTACTATTCGGCCATAAAAAAGAATGAGATCCTCTCACTGGACTTTTAATTCTTTCAAAGTAGACCCTAGCTGTGAGATTTAAAATCAGGTCTTAGTTTTAACCTTAACATTGATAAATAAGATTCACTAGTACTACAGCAAATATTTTACCTTATGGAGGAAGGATTTGCTTGAATATGATATAATTTCAGTTCAGTCTTTTAATCTGCAATTTTATTTTCTTGATACACCACAAAATATTTTATGAACAGCAGTGTGCAAACAATATGGGCACAGGTTCTAATGAAAGGAAATGAAATGGCTTCCTGGGAAAAGAACATGAGTTGTGGTTTGACTCATACCAGAGGCCAAAGCAAATATGAGCCAACAATGTGTCTGACTTTGAATTCTAGTCACTGTAAAATAACTCATTGCTCACCAAGCAAGACATACACTGTTCAAATTGACTGGATGTGTTACTTATTCAAACTAGGAGAAGAGCTTAAAATTCAAGCTATTTCCTGGGACAGAGGATTGGCTGTACTATTCACTTTCTGAGATAAACCTCTTCAACATTGTTGGCAATTTGCAAAGTGTAAAGGGTATAGTTTTTTACTTTTGGACAGCTGTTGTTTTGCATGCTTTCTCTATTATTTAGGTGTATATATTTGGATAATTGTTTAAATTCCTCTTAGTCCTAGTTTCCTTATCCTAAGAAATTACTACTGTTGTCTGTTTGATAGTGTTGTAAAGATTAAATGAAATGATGTAAATAAAACCTCCAGAAGACTGCATGGGAAGAAACACCAAAAGGAAGAGCCAGCGAAAGTGATGGAAGCCAGGAAATTGCAATGTCCCTCTTATATGATCTCTCCAATCCTTAGGCATAAACCAACTCTGATACCTACTGAACTGTGCTTTTTGGCTCACTATCTCTCTCTGTCTATAATGAACATTGTAAAAGAAGGCACTTTTTTTAAATTTCAGAGTTTGGCACAGTGGCTGACTCATAGGTGGTCATCATTAAAAGTTTGCCTGTGAAGTGAATAAGAGAATGGCTTCAGAGATGATATGACTTGAGAGAGATTATGTTAGTAGAGTTAGCTAAGACTTGGGACAACGGATCCATGGGTAAGGTACAAGCTATTAATCTCAAGTGCTCTTCTAGCAAGGCTGCGTTAGTGAGAATTTCTGTAAACCACAGATTTTAAGAAACTTCTTGACAAATAAAATAAAAATACCTGGAGCTTGAAGATCTGTGAATCTGTAGTTTTCACAAGCTCCCAGTTTATTCTGATACATGTTTAGATTTTTTGGCAATTTAAAAATTCTTGGCAGTCTTACTCATAATTCGACAAATGCTTGGTATTAGGGTGTTCAAGATGAACCAGCCAACTCTTGACAAATGGACAGAGAACAGTACAGTCAATTAGGAAAGGAAATTCTGGGCAATCTGGTGGGGTGTTTGTGTGTGTGTGTGTGTGTGTGTGTATTAATCATCTTTGATGGTCTTACCCAAAATTATCTGATTATTAGAATTAGGGCAGAAAATGAGAAAAAAATAAATCTGAAAACAGTGTGGCAGGGTTGGAATCCTATCTTTCTTACAGGTAGGTTTACTTATCTGTAAAATTAAGAAAATTGTATTTCTTATAATGCTCTTTGAAGACTAAACGAGATAACCTGTGCAAAGCACAATGCTTCACGTAAGCATATGCTCTATTTATATCCGTTTCTTCTTCCTCCTCCTTCTTCTTCCTTTCTCTTCTTCCTCTTTTTCTTCTTCATTTTCAAAGCTAAAACCCATTCTATCTTCCTCATGAATTTTCACCTGACTTTGCTAGTTCATAAATATTTAGCTGTATTTGAAACAACATATAAATTATACTAAAATTTTATAATTTAGTTCTATATTGTTTGAACAATGTTTTTTTCCAGAAATTATCTTTTTTTATTCTTTTAGCTTTATCTTCTGAAGCAAAACATATGCTTAACAATAGTCTGTATAGCAAGTACATCTGTGTTGGGCTGGATATGCAGTAGGTTTCACAAACACGTGTTATATGGATAATTCTGTTTTACAGAGCAATACCAATTACAGTACCTCCCACTGGAATATTGTTGATAATCATCCACAACAACAACAAAAATTGAGTGATTCTTGTCACTTTGTAGCATGCACTTACAAAATTGATTCCAATCACGGAAACATATCAAGAAAAAATGCTATGGTTTTAAAAATAGGTCATACACATGTTCCTGAGGTCAGAATTCTAAACACTGGTTAAATTTCTACATTTTGTACCTGTAACATTTTTCCATCATGTCTCAAGGTAAAGGCATTAAGATTTTTTTAAATGATTATAAAAGTATTTAGTTGCTAAAATAAAAAAGGAAAGAAAAAGAAGAAAAATTTCCTTCATAGTTGGAGAAAACTGACAAATTTTTATTTTCTATCAGTATTTTTCCATGCCTCCTTCCCCCTCTTTCTCTCCCCTCTCCTTCTCTTCCCTCCCTCTCTTCTCCTCTGCTCCTTTCCCTCCTCTGTACTCTCTCTCCACACACACACTCTCTCTCTCTCTCTTTCTGTCTCTCTCTCTCTTTCTGTTTCTCTCTCCTTCTGTGTCTCACACACACACATTACACAAACGTTTCACAAATTATAATCATATGTCTTCCTACTCTCTCCTATTCTATTCTATTCTATTCTATTCTATTCTATTCTATTCTATTCTATTCTATTCTATTCTATTCTATTCTCTTTTTCTCTCTCTCTCTTTCTTTCTTTCTTTCTTTCTTTTCTTTTTCACGGAGTTTTGCTCTTGTTGCCCAGGCTGGAGTGCAGTGGTGCGACCTAGGCTCACTGCAACCTCTGCCTCCCAGGTACAAGTGATTCTCCTGTCTCAGCCTCCCAAGTAGCTTGGATTACAGACATGGGCCACCATGCTCAACTAGTTTTTTTTTTTATTTAGTAGAGACGGGGTTTCTCCTGTCCAGCCTCCCAAGTAGCTTGGATTACAGGCACGGGCCGCCATACCCAGCTTTTTTTTTTTTTTTTTGTATTTAGTAGAAACAGGGTTTCACCATGTTAGTCAGGCTGGTCGCAAACTCCTGACCTCAGGTGAGACATCCACTTCGGTCTCCCAAAATGCTGGGATTACAGGCATGTGCCACCGTGCCCAGCCCCCACTTTTTCATTTAGCATTATTGCCATGCTATGCCAAGGTATATTAAGGGCAATAAAATATAATACTAAAATTCTGTGTAATGTATCTCATGTATCCTTTGCCTTGGGTAACTCATCCCTGAAGTCAGTGTTTTCTTTCCTGCTATGGCAGAAATCTTCCACTACATTGTTCTTAGAATTTATTGAACAGCTGCTAAGTACGAATGGTACTGACAAGAAAAAAGAATTACGATTGGCTTCTGTTGGAGCCATATCATATCCAATTAGCTTTTCAACATTGAGATGGTAAATGTGCTTTTATAATTTGAGCGCATGATAACTCACAAATAATTGAGTTTCACTTAAATTTTAGCAAAACTATCTACTTTTATTGATTTGCTTTACAAAATTATCCATGTCCTTTCATGAACACAGTCTATAGATTATTTCTAAAGATAACAACATATATTGTAATTTCACTTAATAGGAAACTTACCTGGCAGGTTAAATTCACAAGCAAATCAAGTTACCTAAATTTTTAATGAAGCTAATACTGCTGCTAAAATACATACATTTATTTGTCGTCAGCCAAGGATGCCAGTGACTAGGTAAATTACAATAAATAAATTGATAAAGTAAATAACTACAGTATAATAAATACATAAGTAAATAAATATTAACAAAATAAAGCAATTAGAATTCTATAAGTGCAGCTAGCATTATCACCATTCAAAATTATCCATTACCTAAAGGATTTAGTGTCAATTATTTTGATAGGTCTGAAATATACCAGGCAAAAGAGAATTTAATATGAATTATTTGTTTTAAGGTTACTTTTCTGTCAACGTTGTTACTTGTACCTTTTCTCTTACCCTCTTAAGAGCTTTAAATATTATTATATATGAAATAATCAGCTTTGCTTATCTGTTTATGTTATATATAGTCTCTTTTAAAATTGTGTTAGCATTAGAAATTCATAAACAGTCAAAGCTGGTTACTTTATTAAAAGTGGGAATCACTGGCTGGGCACGGTGGCTCAGGCCTGTAATCCCAGCACTTTAGGAGGCCGAGGCGGGCGGATCACGAGGTCAGGAGATCGAGACCATCCTGGCTAACACAGTGAAACCCCGTCTCTACTAAAAATACAAAAAATTAGTCGGGCTCGGTGGCGGGCACCTGTAGTCCCAGCTACTCGGGAGGCTGAGGCAGGAGAATGGCGTGAACCCGGGAGGCAGAGCTTGCAGTGAGCCGAGACCGCGCCACTGCACTCCAGCCTGGGCGACAGAGCGATATTCCGTCTCAAAAAAAAAAAAAAAAAAGTGGGAATCACTGCGTGGATTTATGTATGATTCTAATGAATGGAAACCACCTAGTAGAGTAGTTGATGTAGAAGACGCACTTGGTAAATTGTTTTTAATGAGAGGAGCACATACTGTAGAAATTGCTTTAAAAGAAAATTTTATTTTCTTTTTTATTCTTTTTTTGTTGTTGCAGTTTTTTTTTTTTTTTTTTCTGGAAACAGAGTCTCACTCTGTCGCCCAGGCTGGAGTGCAGCGGCATGATCTCAGCTCGCTGCAACCTCCGCCTCCCGGATTCAAGCAATTCCTGCCTCAGCCTCCTGAGTAGCTGAGATTACAGGCGCCTGCCACCACGCCCAGCTAATTTTTGTATTTTTAGTAGAGACAGCGTTTCACCATCTTGGACAGGCTGGTTTTGAACTCCTGACCTCATGATCCACCTGCCTCGGCCTCCCAAAGTGCTGGGATTACAGGTGTGAGCCACTGCACCAGGCCGAAAATTCTAAAAAATGAAGTTTAGGAGAAATAAAATATCACCATATCAATTGGTGGCATCCAATTGGTTGGTAGAACACGTCGGAGGGGGTTTAACATGCCCTACATTCACAAAATATGAATGGCGATCTTCCAACCTTGTACTCCCTTATAATGGAGCAATTATAAATGATTCAAATTATCATCATGCTTGTCAAAATAGTACTTTTATTAATTTTTGACATCTTTTCCTTGAGTTATATAACTCAAATAAATATCAAACCTGTCTCTTTATCTAACTTATCCAAAGCATCACAACATTTTTATTAATACTAAGGTCTCTGTTCATTTCTCCATTCACAAACATTATGATAACTATTTTCAAATAATATTCCATTTTAGTCACCTGACATTTACAGCATGAATTGTGTGACTTCAGCTAAGAATTATTTAAAATAAACACAGTAGAAAAAATATTGTGGCAGGTTATTTTTTTAAATTGGAAGTATAACCAAACAAGCATGCTGGATCAAATGTTGAATTCATGCTCACCTAAAGGAAATGTGTGTCTTAAAGAAAAATCTAGTTAGTAAATATTTGTAACAGGGATACCTCTCTGATATATGTGTGAGTCCTTATGAGCAAAAATAAATAAACAATTGATTCTTGAGGAAAAAACATGTTTTGAAATGGGAGATGCAAGTAAAGCCAAAACAAATACCAGTGACCAAAAGGAGTTGCGCTGTGTGTGACTAGGAATTATTATAATGCTGTAAAATAGCTCATTGTTCATCAAGCAAGACATGAGTAATTCAAACTGACTAAGCATGTTGTTTAGTTAACCTGGACATGAAGCTCAAGTTAAATATTATATGTTTATAAATTTGTTTTTTTGAGGGCTTGCTGTGGTGCCCCTCACACAGTAGATGCTGAATTAAGGCTTTCTGAGTAGTTCATGCAATGAAAGTCCTTTGGGCATGCATTATAAAGTTATGTAAAATTATTTAATTCTTTCACATTTTAAAGAGTATGAATTCAAAAAGACCTAATATGAACTTCAGTTCTGCCACTGTTTAATGTCTGACATTTTCTGAGTTATTCAAACTTTACGAGCCTCAGGCTCCTCATCTCTCATATGGAATCAGTGATACTTACTTCATAAGAATATCGTTTATACTAAGTGAGAATTCATATATGAAAAAACAAAATAAATTTCAGGGCAATAGGACTTAGTGGAAAGTATGTAAGACATAATTAGAACTAAATTTCCACTCCAACCAGCGAGGAATTGGGTTATTATTGGTTTCAAGTCTTCACTTCCAATCTTACATAATGATCCATTCGTGGCTTCACCATGTGAATTGGCAGCCACAGCAGGATTGAGTTTATCTGTCCCTTGGTGCTGGGTTTGGCCATAGGAGCTGCTTTAACCAAGGCGGCGTTAGCAGAAGTTTCAACATCTTCAGGGGCAGCATGCGTTCCCACTCGCTCTCTTGTGCTTTTGTGTTTGCATGAGGAGAGCATGTCCAAGCTAGCTGGCTATGCCAAAGTCAGTGAGGAGACATACAGAGTCAACTTGAACCCAGGCTGCAAATTGGACCCCAGTGGATGATCCTAGCTGAGCCACAGCTTGTCTTTATACCAATGAATGATAAATGAATTCTACTTGTTTTTGACTAGTGAGAACTTCAGTGTCATTTGTTACCTGGCCCTGGTTAGCACTAGTTGACTACTATATGACTCCACTTAACTATCTTGAGTACAGAGTTTATTTCTTTCCAAAGCTGTTCATATCATTTTACATTTAATTTGTTCGCATGTTTAAAAGTAATGGCTATAAATTCTCCCTGTTCACCTATGGAAATCCATGAACTGAGAAGCTAAATGTCTCTTAACATTAGATTATGGGCCTCTGCATAGTTTTCTTTTTGTCTATATAGTCCCATATAGCTTGGTATATTTCACCATATTTATTATTATAAATATGGAATACAGATTGGCTAATTTTATATATAGTTCTTTGTGATAGCAATTATAAAATTTACTTATGACAAGCGTACTCTTCCTCTTAAGTCACACTAGCTTATATAAAGCTAGATAAAAGTTTTTAAAAATTCTGTGCACTCAAAGTCCTTGAGGTCTCTCTTTATTGCAAGATATGCTGCATATTGGTTTCACTGTGTTGCTGATAGGGATGACAGGGAGGGCACGCCACCTTCTGCAATGCTTGTGTGCATAGTCCTAACTTGACAGTAGCAGCTTCCTCTGTGTTTTGTATGGTCTAGAGAAGCTGCAATAACAGAAAGACCTACAAAAAGATTATAGATGCTTTTTTCTCTATTATGTTATAACCTCAATTGTCTCATCTTCTAAATGAGGATCGAAATACTCATCTTATAGAGTTATAAAATACAGTAAGCGAGCTGTCCAGGAAGGGAGAACAGCTCTGATCCTCACAGTCACTGGTGTAATAAAATTCCTTCTAAGACATAACTGCAACAGCAAACAGGACATTTTCATCATATCTATGGCTAAAACTAAGTGCCCGACATGCTCAGGTTATAGCCAGTGGAAGGAGTAAGAGAAAGAAGATGCATTCCTACTTTTCTAAGGTTCCAGAAAAGAAGTGACACATATTACTTCTGTTCACATATCATTGTTGAGAACACAGTCATTTAGGCACATCTACCCAACAGGGGCCTGGGAAACATTAGCTCTAGTCAGGTAGTCAAGTCCTCAGCTACAGCTCTATCACTATAAAACTTTCTAACACCTTTGCTACAGTTTGAGTGTTTGTGCCTGCACATCTCCATCCCACCAATTTATATGTTGAAATCCTCATCCCCAAGGTGATGGTATTAGGAGATAGGGCTTTTAAAGAGGTGATTAGGTCATGAGAGCTCCAGTACATTAATATAAGGCCTAAGGAAGCTCATTTGTCCCTTCCACCATGTGATGGTGCAGCAACATGACTTCTATAAACCCAGAAGTTGGTCCTCACTAATCTAATATGATTCTGCCAGCACCTTCATATTAGATTCCTCAGCTTTCATAACTGAAAAATAAATTTATGTTTTTTATAAACTACCAATATTATGACATTTTGTTATAGCATCCCAAATGGTCTAAGACAACCCTACCATCTGTTGGACAAAAAGATCTGCTGTCAACCTTTCTTCTACCTAAAGGAAAAGCCCTTTGTCTTTTACGCTTTTGCAATTTCTATATTGCTCCTGATGTCTAATGTATATTTTTGGGATCATATGTACAAAGTTCCTATTTCAATTCTCTACTTTCTAGCAGTGTGATAATAAACAAGTTACTCTGGAATCTCAGTTGTCTCATTTTTTTTTTTTTTTTGAGACGGAGTCTTGCTCTGTCACCCAGGCTAGAATGCAGTGGCACGATCTCAGCTCACTGCAACCCCTGCCTCCCGGGTTCAAGTGATTCTCCTGCCCCAGACTCCTGAGTAGCTGGGATTACAGGCAGGCACCACTGCACCCGGCTAATTTTTGTACTTTTAGTAGAGACGGCGTTTCACCATGTTGGCCAGGCTGGTCTCGAACTCCTGACCTCGTGATCCACCCACCTCGGCCTCCCAAAGTGCTAGAATTAGAGGCGTGAGCCACTGTGCCTGGCCTCAGTTGTCTCATTTTTAAAGTGAAGGTAAAAATTATTCATCTTTTACGGATCTAAAATATAATAAAAAGTACATGAAAGCACTTTGAAGAGTAACTGGCATATGTTATACATCTAGTAAGTGTGTGCTATTGTAAATGTAGTCATCACATAGTTTTTAAAAAATTTTAATGGCAGGAGATGCTCATTGATTGGCCAGTACCACTAACACTGCTGCTGTTGTCATTGTTACTGGAGTGGACCTGAGACCTAGAGTCTGACATGAATGAGATCCAAAGAAGAAACTCTCACTTTCCTGCACCTCCAGCTGGTTGCTCCTCACACCATTCCCCAGAACTTTAGTCACGTCTGCTGTGTGGCATATTGGATTTGGTTGGAATGAGCCTTCTAGGACCCTTGCCCATCCTTGGATCCTGATTTCCACCAGTGTTGCTACCCCCTACTTCCCCAGAAACCCCTCTGCAATGGTACTAAAGATATCCAGTGCAAGCCACATAATTCTCTGCCAAGTGTGCATTGCACCTGCTTGTGACGGAAGAAGAGATATTTTTGCAAAGCTCCAAAAACTTGGCTGGGTCAGCTCCTGATCACCCCATGGAATTCTGGGGTCAGAGACATCCCAAAGCAGGCTTGTGCTGAGAACATTACAGTGAATCTGTGCGGGGGCTTACAATTCTATTTTGACGCCAAATGTGTTTTCTGTCTTGCATATGCCGTAACAAGGTGGAGTGGGTTTCATCCAGGTTACTTAGAATACTGCCTCCCTCAGTGAAGAGGAACATAACCTTGGGTTTACAAGGAAATTTCCTGGCCTATATAATTTCACAATCTCTTGTGGTGGATAATTAACTTGTGCTTTTGCTCCCTGAGTTTAGTAGGCATATTCAGGCTTATCACTTCCTTCACCCAACAGACTCACTATAACTGCACTGTTCAATGTATTCACCACTAGTCAAATGGGATTATTGAGCTGTTTAAATTTGTCTAGTCTTAATTGAGGTGTGCAGAAATTTTAAATGTACACTGAGTCTCAAAGACTTCATATGGAAAAATTTGTAAATATAACTTTATTTTTTATACTGATTATGTTAGAATACTGTTTTAAATGTATAGAGTTATATATGGTGAAAATAAATGTGATATACTTTTAATTTTTAAAAAATATATAGCTACTAGGAAATTTAAAATGACAGATGTGACCTATATTATATTTCTGTTGGGTGGCACTACGATAGATTCTATGGGCCTGAGCCAAGTAGGGATTCAAACTTCAATTCTGTTTATCTCCCAGTAAAGTTGAAGACATTTCCAAGAAGTAGGTAGGCATTTACTTCAAAGACAGTCATAGTAAAATTACAATTTGTCAATGCAAGATGAATTATATAAAGACTCTTGATGATCACTAGATGACTCTAGGAATTTCATTGCTGTTATTAATCAAAACCATAAAGACAAAATATTTATGATCAGCAGTACCTGGGATTATGTATATTATTTTCTTTTTTCTTTGACCCTCTACCTTTTCTTTCCTGTATTTTCACCTCTTGACCTCATGCCTGTTTGATTGCTTCACTCTCTTTTTCTCTTTTATGATCAAGAAACTAAATTGCTTTTAAAGTTTTTTAAAAAATCCACTTAGTGAATATATTTTATGTTCTCTATTCCTAACTTTCTAACTAATTTCAGGGCAATTTGGATTTATCTTTTTTTCCAAAAAGACCTTTTAAAAATGTTATATGGTTTTTTTGTAAAAAGACCTTTTAAAATATTATATGGTCCTAGATTAATGTTTTCTGTGAGTATATGGCCCTGGTAGCAATGAGGTTTGTCTTTTGTGGTCTATTCAGTATGAAAAGTGATTGATTCTAGGCTCTAGTGGATGTCTTAGAGCAGCTCGGAGAGCCGCTGTGTGTCACTTCTTGCCGCCACACAGCATTTGACCAATATTCCATCTGGTTTTTAGAGTGTTTATCACCTCATTTCATTGCTTGCCTTTTCCAGGTTAAGGATTGCTTCATGAATGTCAAAGCATCACCTCTAAAATTAAGGGATTTTTAGAAAGTATTCTTTCTTAAAAGTTTTTCTGAGACTTTTAAAGCCATCACCCATTTATAACAATTATCAAATTATTAAACATGAAATTGCCCATATGGATATTGTTATTATCTTGTCATATTCTCAGGTGGACCAGATTAATAGAACATTTTTCTTCCATAGCCTAAATTCACGAGAGTTTGAGTTTGGGGGAAAGGTAATTAGAAAGCACCAAGCATTACTTAGTATGATACTGGGGCATTAACCAATAAGGAAGATGGGACTTGCTGGAGAATAGTAGAGGGCATTGGGTTTTATGATAAAGAAAAATAAATGTCAGGGGATAGGAAAGGTGAGACACTACAAACAAATTGTATCTGCTTCTTACATTAACTAGGAAAGGACTTCTACTGCTGTGCTTCTTAAAAAAAGCCTCAAATCTGAAACTTGTCATTAGTTAGGTGTATCTGAGTCTTGCCTATCTTCATATAAGTTCAGGCTCTTTCTGTGTAGGGAGGGTAATGGAGATGTTAGTCCAGGATGGGGGCCTGTTCACGACAACTGAGCATTGTTCTTCTGTACTCATGCACTCACTCACATTGCACACACCCACCTACTCACAAAACTAGATTGGAAATATATGGGTTATAGTAATGTTGATACTTTACATTGGTGTAGAATTTTAGAATATTGAGTGCTTTCACATACATTATCTCAGAACACAGGGAGTAAGAGTCAGTGACCACAATGAGGAGGATATGTGGAGAGAGTGGATAAGAAAGAACAACAGAATAGATAGGGAAGAAAGTGCCCATGGGTGGAGACTAGCTAAAAATTAAGAAATGCCATGGCAGTAGCTGAGCGAACTTGGTACCATATCACTAATCTACTTAACTGATGAATAATGTCTTCTCTAAATGTCCCCAGGCATTGTGAAGAGATGCAGCATATTTTTTTTTTTAACTTTTACTTTAGGTTCATAGGGGCATGTGCAGGTTTGTCATATAGGTAAGTTCATATCATGGGGGTTTGTTGTACAGATAATTTTATCACCCAAATACTAAGCCTATTACCCAATAGTTATTTCTTTCTGATCTTCTCTCTCCTCCCACCTTCCACCCTCAAGTAGGCCCAAGTGTCTGTTCATTCCCTTATTATCTCCATGAGTTCTCATCATTTAGCTCCCACTTGTAAGTGAGAACATGCAGTATTTGGTTTTCTGTTCCTATGTTAATTTGCCAAGGATAATGGCTTCCAGCTCCATCCATGTTTCTGCAAAATACATGAGCTCATTTTTTTCTGGCTGAATAATATTCCATGGTGTATATGCACTATATTTTCTTTATCCAGTCAGTGATGGGCATTTAGATTGATTCCATGTCTTTGCTATTGTGAATAGTGGAGATGCGGCATATTAGAGAGTATTGACATTTCCTAGTCTAGACTCCAAAATTAGTTAAGAACATTTGGAAAAAGTAATACAAAGATTTCAGAAAAAAACAGCTGCGCAGGCTGCTATTACTAAATTCATATGAACTATGGTCCAAAAATGCACTTCAAGTCTTGCAGGGTTTGGAACACTGATGGACATCCATATGTATTTCATAAGCCTCTTTGGCCAAGGAGTAGCAGAAGCTGACAATCAATGGGCTGTCAGTTCATTCAGCCTTCAGGACTTTGGTAGGGAAGAGAAAAGATGGGCAACCAATTTGAGCAGCCCTGTCAAGAGATCTGCTGCCCAGCCATGCAAACACCAGAACAGTTTGAACTGATCACACTAACACAGCAGTCACAGGACTAGGGTTGACTGGACTGTGAAAACTAAGCAAACACTACTGCAGGTCTCATCACCGCATCACCGGAAAGCTGACATCAAAGGGAAGGAAAACCAAGCACCTGTTCTCTCAAGGGACTGACATCACTTAGTTCCTCAGTAACAGCTCTCATGCTAGATTAAATATCTTTTTTTGTTCTAGTTTGTGATGGTTACATCGAAGCTAGGATGATTTGGATCTTAATAATGAAGTTTTGCAACATATCTGTAATTCAGCACTGTTTTCTGTGTCCTCTATCACTGTTCTATCTAATTCAGGCTCCTGTCAGGAAAAATTAAAAAAGACTTTGAAAGAAAAAAAATAAAGATTACTGGATGTCCTGTCTAGCACACTGTTCCTGTTTACTTGTGACTTTCATCATCTTTGAGCATTTTAGCGATCTTATAATTTGTAGAAAACTTATAGTCATGCAAATGATTCTTGTTCATAGAAATTCAGTTGATTATTGCCCTGTGGAAATTGACCAGTTTTGCATCTACTGTATTTGAAATTCATCTAAGCATTTTTGATTGTTAATATACATGTGTTGTTTGATTCTCTTTTTAATTAGTTGCAACATCTTACTGGTTTTTTCATTAATTAATGAATCAAATGTCATCTTTGACATGTATTTATTTTATGTGCATTTTATTCTTTAATGCCTTCTTCAATTCTTTACTGGATTATACCAGCCTCCTAACTTGTTTCTCCATAGAGTAAATTGAGAAATCTTCAAAAATGAAAATCAGGCTAAGTTTTTTTTTTTTCCTAGCTGAAAAATCCTTCAAGGATTTTTATTGTTCTTATAATAAAATACACACTCCATATCTTGGTTTACAAAACTCCGAAGTATCTAGTACTTATATTCTCTCCAACCTATTTTTTTTTTTTATTGAGATGGAGTTTCACTCTTGTTGCCCAGGCTGGAGTGCAGTGGTGCGATCTCGGCTCACTACAATCTCAGCCTCCCAGATTCAAGCGATTCTCCTGTCTCAACCTCCCTAGTAGCTGGGATTATAGGCACTGCCACCACTCCCGACTAATTTTTGTATTTTTAGTAGAGACGGGGTTTCACCATGTTGGCCAGGATGATCTCGAACTCCTGACTGCAGGTGACCCACCTGCCTCAGCCTCCTAAAGTGCTGGGATTACATGCATGAGCCACCGTGCCCGGTCTTCTCTAACCTAATTTTATGCTCTTCTACTGATTTTTCATTATATTCCAGCTATACTGGTCCCATTCTGTTCCTGGAATTTATCAAACCGTTATCCATCTCAGGGAGGGCCTTTGCGATCACTTATCTCTGCCTAGAATGCTTTTTTGGTAGAAATTTGCCTGGCTGACTCAGTCTTATCCTTTAGGTCTCAACTTCCCTCTGAGGTCCCCATGAGACCATTACATCCCATTTCTCTCCTCAGACAAGATTTCCCTGACTACTCTTTCTAATAGTGTGTTATGTATTTAGTATTTATTGCATCCTATTTGTGGTAATCTGTATTCTTTATCTCATTTCTATTTGATACCTCCACTAAAAGGTAAACTCAATGAAGAGATAGAATGTGTTGTCATATTATCTACTGTATCACAAGATATATTTCATGTAGTAAAGATCATTTGTGGAATAAATGAAAAATATGGGAAGAAAAGCCCTTGAATTTCAGAAGAGACCTGGGGACTTATAAATGAGAAAATAAAGACTCTACTAAGGAGCAAGTTATAGAATATATGTAAACAAGAAAGGTGGTGTGTTCTATGATGACCAGAGAGCCAAGTGTTGGTGTGAATATATCCAAGAATAGGAACAAATAAGGATACAGTGGCCATATATGGGTATGATACTCTTTAGAAGAATAAATGTTCCATTTCTCATTTACTTACAGTTAGATGTATTTGGTAAGATTCTCCTTATTGACTTAGGAACTTAGGTGGAAATTCAATAATTACTCAATACCAATATCTCCCACTAAAGTAATTTTATTATTTGGGTTTCTAGAACAATAATGGAACCAAATTAACACTGGATGAGTATAGAAAGAATGAATAAATGCCATCTATGTTAATCTGATTAGCAGAAAGATAGAGGCATAGATAAAGAGGATTATTTAATATATTGATAATAGTTGAAATGACATTCTTTATGGGGAAATGAAGAATTACTTTGATTGTAGTTTAGATAGAGAGGACTTATTGAACAACTCTCCATTTCTAATTCCAGGTTCCTTTTGATCTTGTTCTCCTCCTCAATCTCTTTTCACGTTTTAATCAGTTTATTTTTTTCTGTATGAGCTATTTTTTTCCTGGAACATTTTACTTTTTGTTGACATTTTTCTCCTTCACCTTCTCTAGAAAATGAATATGGAAGGTTCTTAAAGCACCGAAGAACATATATATAAAGGACCTTGAGTTGATGATGATGTTTTTAATAATCATTGCATCTCAATTATCCAGGCATGGTCCGGGCAATGAAAATTGTATATTGACCATGAAAGATTAATATTAAGATAACAGAAGAAGGGTAATGTCTTAGCTTGGTTTCTCCAGACAGTAGAGACTGAACCAAAGAATTAAGTGCAAATATTTTATTGGAAAGTGAGACTCAAGGAGGTGGAAAAGAGACAAGGTTAGCAGGGAAGGAGGGAGTGCCAGGACAAAGATTCATTATGCAGTTGCCCACAGCTATAGGTGACTAGATGTTCGAGCTCCCAGGTCTGCTTAATGAGGCATATGAAATGCATCTCAAGGCTACCAGTATATGGGAATGAAAGTGAAAAGCAAGTTCATTGCCTTTCATTACTCATTAGTCATAGGTTCACCCCATAGCATTATAATTCTTCATCCTTTTCAAGTTGCACAGTTGCGAGTGCCAAGGGCATTTCTAAAGGGTCTGCTACCACATATCATTAAAGAAGCTCCTGGGAAGAGGGTAGGCACTACAAGGTCTAGACCTGAGGTGTCAGATTTCACATCTGTGAAACTGAGTGGTTAGAATAAGAGATAGCTGAGGCTAAAAGAATCTGAAGTGTTGTGAATAAATGTACAAAATATAGAGGAAGCAGCAACATTTAAAAATTGAAGACAGAAGACAGGGAAAAGAACAGAAAATCATTAACCAGCTGTGTGACCTTATACGATGCAATCTACAATTTGCAACCTCAGACCTTTCGACTGTGACATAAAGGAGTTGCTCTAGCTCAGTGGTCCTTAATGTTGGCTGAACATAAAATCATCTGGGGATCTTTAAAAATACCATTGCCTAGGGCCTGTCCCCAGATATTCTGATTTATTTTGTGTCTGGTGCAAACTGAACAATGGGACTTTAAAAAAAAAAAAAAAACTCCCTAGATGATTCTAATGTGCAGGAAAGATTGAGAATCACAGCTGTAGAATCAGTAAAGGATTATTCACTTATATCATGTTATGATTGTATCTACAGTTTTTCAAATGCCTATGGAAAAATATTCTCCACTGTCCTTTTAGCCAGATATTGTTCAGAACTTCCAACTCCGTGAACTTACGCTTATAAACTCTTCCATTTGAATATCATGTATCAGTTCCGCAGATGATTATGGATTTTTCAATTTTAGCCAAACTGTAAGTTAAATTAATTATTTCAATTGGCATTTGATTTATATGTTTTTCTTTTTCCAGAATAACTCTGTTGCAATTTCTATTGGCTGCATAGTCTAGTTTTTTAGAACATCCGCCTAGTGATCTTTCTTCTTGCCAAATTCTTTTGGAGAAATTGCTAACTGGAAACTACTTTGTTTTTCTCTGTTTTGCAATAATTGAACTGTTTTTCAGTCACTCTTATCTAAAAATATTAAAATACTAAGTAGATATACAAATTTTAAAAATTACAAATATAGCTAAGGTTTAAAGACAGAAGATACCAAAAAATGCCCATGAACTCACAATCATTTTAGAAAAAAATACATTTTTATTAAACCCAGATTCCCTGTGAGTATGCCCTTGCATCCTAACCTCTGCCATTACTACTGCTCAAAAGTAGCCACTATACTTAATTTTATGTTTATGATTCTCTTGCTCTTCCTTATAGTTCTAACACATTAGTTAGAATATTAAATAACACATAGCTTAGTTTTGCATATTTTGAACCATATATAAATGAAGTTGTATTGTATGTATTCTTCAACTTGTTTTTTAGGCTTAGATTCATCTGAGATTTACTTTCATTGTAACTGTAAATAATTGATTTTTACTGTTATATAGCATTCTGTAGTAGGACTAAACTACAATTTATCTATTTGTATAATTAGATAGATTAACTGCAGTAACAAATAATCCTAAAACATTCAGTAGCTTATTTTTTGCCCATACAATGTCTGATGCAGACAAATCTTGTTGGACAGCTGTCCTGCTTGTCCATCCTCGCAGCAGAGAACCTAGGGATGCAGGCCGTTTCCATTGTGTGTGTTCAACATTTTGCAGTCTTTGATTGCAAAATGGAAATGGGGATGAGAGCAGGAGTGTGTGTGTTTGCATGTGAGTGCATAGGAGAGAGAGAAATAGAGTGAGAGGGAGAGCGAGAAACAGAGAGACAGAAAGATGGAGAGAGATGAGAGCTGGAGAGGGAAGAAAAGGAGAAGGAGAGGGGACAGGAAAAAGAAGGAGAAGGAGAGAAGAGAAGAGAAGGAGGAGGTGAAGGCGATTACTGCATAAGGCATTTCTGACCATTATTTTTTCCCACATTTTAAACAGAACACAATTACATGGCTCCACCTAGATGGAGAAGATGGCATGTGCCTAGTATGAAAATCAAATGGTTTGAAAAATGCATGATATAGTCTCTGCTATACCTTAATACTTCCATTAACATTTAAATTATTTTTTAATTTTTTAAAATTGAGATGCTGTGGACATTCTTTTGTCTCCCAATGTACGTGGGCAAATATTTGCCTAGTGCAGTGGATATTGAACATTTTTAAACCATAACTTCATGTATGAAATATATTTTGCATTATTCTGTGTCCTTATAAACATACATACATATATATAACATATATATGTTATATAAACATACATACACATAAACACTTAAAAGTGGGAGAATTTTCACCCAAAAAATATTCATTATTCTTTCTTTGTGTGTATGTGTGTGTGTGTGTGTCTGTATGTTTTGCAGAATTGGACCAAGGATTTTAACATACCAGAGAACAAACTGTTCATTGATAGGGTCTCAGACTCTGTGTTGCAAAAACCTTTAAGAAGTTAAAACCTGTCCAGTATCGGTATAATATCCAAGAACATCATAATTATCTCGAAAGGTTATTAAAGTTATTTTTCCTTTTCTCATCACGTATCAGTATGAAAAAAAATCTCACAACAGATTAACTATAGAATCTGGTATGAGAATGTAGATATTTTCAATTATATCATTTAAAATATTTGCAAAAAAATTTCTCTCTTACTGCTCTTTTTATTTATTTTACTGACTTATTTTAAATTGACAACAATTTTATATATTTATGATGTACAAGATGACGTTTACACATTGTGGAATGTCTAAATCCAAGTAATTGACATATGCATCGAAAATTCCTGAGAGTAGATTTTAAGTGTTCTCACAACCAAATAATAAATATATGAGGTATGTTAATTATCCATTATTCTTAAATTAGTTCACGATTTATAACTCTCAACTTCTTTTGTTGTGTAAACTTTAATACTAATTCTCCTTGAATAGAAAGAACTGAAATCAAAAGCTGAGTTAGTAACTCTTTTTCTTTTTGATACACTGATATGATTTGGTTCTGTCCCCACGTAAATCTCATTTTGTATTGTAGCTTCCACAATCCTCATGTGTCATGGAAGGGACCTGGGAGGGAAGTAATTAAATCATGGAGGCAGGTCATTCCTGTGCTGTTTTCATGATACTGAGTAAGTCTCACAAGATCTGATGGTTATAAAGGGGAATTTCCCTGCACATGCTCTCTTGCCTGCTGCCATGTAAGACATGCCTTCCTTCCCCTTCACCTTCTGTCATGATTGTGAGGCCTCCCCAGCCATGTGGAACTGTGAGTCAATTCAACTTCTTTTTTAAAAATAAATTACGCAGTCTTGGGTACGTCTTTATTAGCAGCATGAGAACAGACTAATACAGTAAATTGGTACTGGTAGAGTGAGGTGCTGCTATAAAGATACCCGAAAATGTAGAAGCGACATTGGAACTGGGTAACAGGCAGAGGCTGGAACAGTTAGGAGGGCTCAGAAGAAGATAGGAAAATGTTGGAAAGTTTGGAACTTCCTAGAGACTTGGAGGGCTCAGAAGACAGGAGTATGTGGGAAAGTTTGGAACTTCCTAGATACTTTTTGAATGGTTTTGACTAAAATGCTGGTAGTGATATGGACAATAAGTCCAGGTTGAGGTGGTCTCAGATGGAGATGAGGAACTTGTTGAGAACTGGAGTAAAGGTGACTCTTGCTATGCTTTAGCAAAGAGACTGGCAGCATTTTGTCTCTGCCCTAGAGATCTGTGGAGCTTTGAACTTGAGAGAGATAATTTCGGGTATCTGGCGGAAGGAATTTCTAAGCAGCAAGGCATTCAAGAGAAAGCACAGCATAAAAGCTTGGAAAATTTGCAGCCTGATGATCTGATACAAAAGAAAAACCCATCTTCTGGGGAGAAATCTTTCTGACTCCATACTTTAAGCCCAAATGGTTGCTGGACCTAGAGAAGCTTTGGTGGATAACATCCTTAGCCATAATAAAAGCTTATGGCTTTGGTTCTTTTCCATGTACTGTTAAAACTTCCTGGCACAGTTCTACTTTCATATAACATAGCTAAGGATGAATGCCCTTGGCTTTTGAGGCTGAGCAATGCTTTCACAGGTTGAACATTTCTTACTAAAAATGCTAGGGACAAGAAGTGTTTCAAATTTCATATTTTCTTAGATTTTTGAATATTTGCATTGAGCATCCATAATGTGAGATTCCGAAATCCAAAATGCTCCAGTGAGCGTTTCCTTTGAGCATCATTCCAGAACTCAAAAAGTTCCAAATTTTAGAGCATTTCAGATTTCAGATTTTCATATTAGGAGCGCTTAACCTGAAGTACCTCCTGAGTAGATAAGGCAAAATGGAATGTAATAAAGAGATTTGGTGAGGCCAAGAGATTTGTAGTATCACTTATATTACACTGTATTTTGGAGGGACAAAAGGTTTACCTTGGATGATTATATCACCTTTTCAACAGGCTGCTGCTCTGATAAACTTGCTGAAAAGTTTTGGTTAACATGCTAAATCTAGCGTTTTTGCTACTGAGCGTTTGACTTCATCTCAGATAAGGCCCAAAATTACTTTCAGGCTTTCTTAGAGTCTTGCTGTGGTGGAAGGCTGCAAAAACAAAACCAAAAAAAAAAAAAAAAACAACTAACTGTGTGAGATAAAAGTGATCTGGTATTTTGTGCCATCTTCACAACTGATTATCTAACCAAGAAGGTTGTTGTAAAAATATAGCATTAAGATGTGTGAGCTTCTGGACAACACTGGACATGAGGTTTTTATTTTACTACCTACAAACTGTGTGACTTCAAGCAATTTACTTTATGTCTTTGATCTAGGGTTTTCTCATTTTAAAATGGATGCTCTAGCCTTATAATGTTCCTTCTAGTGTCAAACCTCTTACATCCTGTAGCCTTGTTTTCTCAGTTTTGGGTATCTGTATGTCCTTCATTCTTCTCTGAGCCTCTAAGTCTCCAAAACCAGGACATCTTCTAGAACTTCTGCATTTCTTTGATGGGCTTTAGGGAAATAAATGTGTTGCCACATCTTTAACCGTCTGTCTTTGTTCATTTCCATGCTGTTATGACAGAATACCAAACAAAGACTGGGTAATTTATAAACAATAGATGTTTGTTTGGTTCACAGTTCTACAGGCTAGAAAGTCCAAGATCAAGGGGCTGTATTGGGCATCGGCCTATGTGCTGTGTCATAACATGGCAGAAGGCATCACATGGTGAGAAGGAGAAGGAAGGCCAAAGTCGCCTTTATAACACACTCTTTTTTTTTTTCTTTCTTTCTTTCTTTTTTGTTTTTTGGTTGGTTTCTTTTTGTTGTTGTTGTTGAGACGGAGTCTCCCTCTGTCGCCCAGGCTGGAGTACAGTGGCACGATCTTGGCTCACTGCAACCTCCACCTCCCGGGTTTAAGCAATTCCCTGTGTCAGCCTCCTGAGTAGCTGGGATTACAGGTGCCTGCCACCATGCCTGGCTAATTTTTTTATTTATAGTAGAAACAGTGTTTCACTATCTTGGCCAGGCTGGTCTTGAACTCCTGAACTTGTGATCCACCCACCTCGGCCTCCCAAAGTGCTGGGATTACAGCTGTGAGCCACCATGCCCGGCCTATAACCTACTCTCAATAATGAACCCACTCCTGTAAAAAGGACATTAATCCATGAATGAGGGCAGAGTCCTCATAATCACCTCTTAAAGATCTCACCTCTCAACACTTTTGTACTAGGGACTAAGTTTCCAATACATAAGGGTCACATTCATACCACCACACTAGTTAAACATTTCCCTCTTCTACGGCTATACCATGTTGTTGCACTATGTTTCACAAGACACCAAGCTAAATAAGGGACTACTAAGTCACAATGTGAACCCAGTGTTATCAAGTGCCCCATTCCTATTGAGAGTTTTCCACTATGTGTCCCACACCCTAACAGATTTCAAAAAGGGAAAAGTAAGAATGTTAGCATTTGTCTTCCTCCTCTAACTTTTCATACTTTTCCTGATTCTCTCAGGGTCATTCTTGCTTTCCACTGTACCTCATCTTTTCCATTTTCTTCCCTTAGGGTTCAGTATATCTTCCTTTATACTATATCCCGAGTTCTTTCTGCTTATCGTTTCAGGTCAATCAAGCCTGCACACTGAAAAGTTAACTATAGTATGTGAAATCTAGAAAATCTGTTTTGTTTTTGCTTTTAGTAATACCAAGGTTTCCAACCTCTTGTTTTACTTTAAATGTAAAATGTGTGGTTTAAAAGTCAAATGTGAAAATTGGCTCTTTGTCTGTGAATTTCTATCATAACAACATTTATTATCCTTAAAGCAAATGAATGCCTGTACTTAAAGAAGATTGGTACAAAAATATGGAAAGTAGGGAAGGGGGACAAGATGCCCAACTAGACAAGCCAGGAAGACTGCTCTCACTAAGAGAGACCAAATTATTGAGTAAATAACTAAAATTGGAGAAGAACTGAAAGAAATTGCATGCAAAGATTCATACAAAGGATCAGTGAAACCAAGAATTGCTTATTTGAAAGAATTAACAAGATTGATATTGGCTAGCTAGGTTAACAAAGAAACAAAAAAGAGAAGTCTAAATAAATACAATCAGAAATGACAAAGATGACACTACAACCAAACCCACATAAATGCAAAAGATCCTCAGAGATTATTACGAACAATTCTATGCACACAAATTAAAAAGTCTAGAGGAAATAGATAAATTCCTGGAAACACAAAACCTCCCAAGATAGAATCAGGAAGAACATGATAACCAAAACACAATCCAGTAAGTCCTGAAATTGAATGCATAACAAAAACCTACCAATCACAAAAAGCCTTAGACCACATGGATCCACAGCCAAATTCTACCAGACATACAAAGAAGAACTGGTACCAATCCTACAGAAAGTATTCCATAAAATCAAAGGCCAGGTGCGGTGGATCATGCCTGTAATCCCAGCACTTTGGGAGGCCGAGGAGGGTAGATCACGAGGTCAGGAGATCTAGACCATCCTGGCTAACATGGTGAAACCCCATCTCTACTAAAAATACAAAAAATTAGCCAGACTACACTGCACCTGTAGTCCCAGCTACTCGGGAGGCTGAAGCAGGAGAATGGGGTGAACCCAGGAGGCGGAGCTTGCAGTGAGCTGAGATCATGCCACTGCACTCCAACCTGGGCAACAGAGCGAGACTCCATCTCAAAAAAAAAAAAAAAAAAAAAGCAAAACCCATATGACTGGCCAGGCATGGTGGCTCATGCCTGTAGTTTCAGAACTTTGGGAGGCCAAGTTGGGTGGATCACCTGAGGTCAGGACTTCAAGACCAGCCTGGCCAACATGGTGAAACCCTGTCTCTATTAAAAATACTAAAATTAGCTGGGTGTGGTGGCATGCAACTGGCTACTTAGGAGGCTGAGGCAGGAGAATTGCTTGAACCCAGGAGACGGAGGTTTCAGTGAGCTGAGATCACGTCACTGCACTCCAACCTAGATGACAGAGTGAGACTCCATCTCAAAAAACCATATGAACATCTGAATTGAAATGAAAAAAGCTTTTGATAAATCCAGCATCCTTTCATGATAAAAAGTCTTCACAGATGAGGCATCAAGGAAATGTCATTGATGACTGAAAATGTTAAGAGCCATCTATGACAAACTCAAAGTCATTGTGATATTGCACGGCCAAAGCTAGAACCATTCCACTCGAGAACTAGAAGACAAAGGTGCCTACTCTCACCACTCTTATTCAATGTCGTACTGTAAGTCCTTGTCAGAGCAATCAGGCAAGAAAAAGAAATAAAAAGCATTGGTATAGGAAAAGAAGAAGTCAAACTATCACTCTTCACTGTTGATTTGATTCTATACCTTGAAAACCCTAAAGACTCTGCCAAAAGGCTCCTAGAACCGATAAACAACTTTAGTGAAGTTTTAGGATACAAAATAAACATACAAAAGTCAGTAGTATTTCTGTACACAAGTAACATTCAAGCTGAGAGTCAAATGAAGAACACAATCCCGTTTACAATAGCCAAAAAGTTGAAATACCTAGGAATAGAGTTAACTGAGGAGGTGAAGGATATCTACAAGGAGAACTAGAAAACACTACTGAAATAAATCAGAGATAACACAAATAAATGGAAAAAAATTCCATGCTCATGGATTACAAGAATCAATATCATTAAATGACCATACTGCCCAAAGTAATTTACAGACTCGATACAATTACTAAAAACTGCCAACATAATTTTTCACACAATTAGAAAAAAAACTATTTAAAATTTGTATCATACCAAAAAACATAGTGAATAGCCAAAACAATCCTAAGCAAAAAGAACAAAGCTAAAATCATCACACACCAAACTTCAAACTCTACTATAAGACTACAGAAACCAAAACAGCATGATATGAGGTAGGAGACTGGCAGGACTTGTTTTCTGGTCACAACACTGCTGAGCGAAACAGGATATAATCCAGACAGGATAAAGTGAAGAAACCAGCACAAATAAGCAGATATCAATGAAGGCAATTCATAGCTGCCTCATTGCTCATTAGCATAAGACACACCCACTAGTGCCATGACAGTTTATAAATGCCATGGCAATGACCTGGAAGTCACCAACCCTTTCTGTGGCAACAACCCATAATTTACTGCCTATTTCTTAGAAAGTTACAAATACCCACCCCTAAATTTGCATTGACATGCCTCTTAATTTGCATGCAATTGAAAGTGGGTTTACCTGAGTATAAATAAAATTGTGAAGGGCCCATATGTTGCTGACTCTGAGCACACAGGCTATGTGTTAGCCCTGTTCATAAGGAACAGTATTTTTCAATAAAAGATTGCTGTCTAACAGCACTAGCTCACCTTTGAATTCTTTCCTGGGTGAAGCCAAGAACCCTCATGGGCTAAGCCTCAATTTCGGGGTTCACCTGTACTGCTTCAGTACTGGTGCAAAAACAGACATATATAGAACAATGGAATAGAAAGGAAAATCCCGAAATAAAACCAGACACCTACCTATCTTATCTTCAACAACGCCAACAAAAACAAGCAACGGGGAATGGACTCTCTATTCAATAAATGATGTTGGGATAGTTAGCTATCCATATGCAAAAAAATGAAACTGAACCCCTACATTTTACCATATACAGAAATTAACTCGACATGAGTTAAAGACTTAAATGTAAGACCTCAAACTATAAAAATCCTAGAAGAAAACCTGGGAAACACCGTTCTGGACATTGGCTTTGGGAAAGAATTTTTGGCTAAGCCCCCAAAAGGAATTCAACAACAACAGAAATTGACAAATGGGGTCTAATTAAACTAAAGAGCTTCTGCACAGCAGAAGAAACTATCAACAGAGTAAACAGATGATGCAAAGAAAGGGAGAGAAAGTATTTTAAATCTACACATCCAACAAAGGTCTAATATTCAGAATCTATAAGGAGCTTAAATCAATAAGCAAAAAAACAAATAACTCCATTAAAAAGTGAGCAAAGGACATGAACAGATACTTCGCAAAAGAAGACATATAAGTGGCCAACAAACACATGAATAAATGTTCATCACCAATTATCAGAGAAATGCAAATCAAAACCATAGTGAAATTCTGCCTCACACTGGTCAGAATGGCTATAACTGGAAAGTCAAATAATAATAGATGTTGACGAGACTGCAGAGAAATGGGAATGCTTACACACTGTTGGTGGGAATGTAAATTAGTTCAGCCACTGTGGAAAAGCAGTTTGGAGATTTCTCAAAGAACTTAGAACTACCATTTGACCTAGTAATCCTATTACTGTGTATATACCCAACAGAAAATAAATTGTTCTACCAAAAAGACTCATGCATGCATATGTTAATCACAGGGTTACTCACAATAGCAAAGACATGGAATCAACCTAGGTGCCCATCAGTGGTGGATTAGATTAATAAAATATGGTACATTTGCACCATGGAATACTATGCAGCCATAAAAAAAATCGTGTTATTTGCAGCAATGTGGATGCAGCTGGAAGCCATAATCATTAGCAAATTAATGAAGGAACAGAAAACCAAGTACCACATGTTTTCTTTTTGATGCTGAGTAGTATCCCATTGTATGGATACACTCCACTTTGATGATTTTTTTTCCAGTTTTTTGCCATTATAAATAAAGCTACTATGAATATGCAAGTACAAATCTTTGTGTGTAGAGATGCTCTTATTTCTCTCAGGTAAAAAGCTAGAAATTAAATTACTGGGTTTTATGAGAAATGGATGTTTAACTTTTTAAGTAACTGCCAACTGCTTTCCAAATTCCTATTTTGAATTTGCATGAGTGATATGTGAGCACTCCAGTTGCTCCATATGAAAGCTAACACTTCATATTGTCGCTTATTTTAATGTTAGACATTCTTGTATGTATGTAGTGTTATCTTCCTGTAACCAATGACTAATAATGTTCATTATATTTTCATGTGCTTGTTTGTTATTTGGGATCTTTATGTAAAATATTGGTTCAAGTCTTTTGTTCATCTTCATGCTGTTTGTCTTAGAAATGGTTTGTAAGCATTCTATACAGATTCTGGGTACAAGCAAGTGGTTATGAGATATACGTTTTTCAAATATCTTCTCTCAGCATTCTTTCCTTTTTTTCTTTCTTTTTTCTTTTTTTTTATTTCTTGGTATGTATTTCAAAGGGCAAAAAATTTTTTTTCACTTTGATAAAGCCTAATTTATCAATTTGTTCATTATACGGTTGATTTTTGTGTACCTTAAGAAATCTTTGCTGAGACCAAGGTCACAAGGATATTCTTCAACTTTTCTTCTCTATGTTATACAAGTTCAGCTCATATATTAGGTCTATAACAAATTCTTAGTTACATTTTCTATATGTAAAGTTAGGTTTGAGTATTTTTTTTGGCTTGTTGGCTTTTTTGTTGTTGTTTGTTTGTTTGTTTGGGTGTTTTTTTAAATTTTTTTGTACATGGATATCCAAATGTCTCAGCATCATTTGTTAAGAAGACTATCTTTTCTCCACAAAATTATTCAGCATTTTGTTGAAAATGATTTGTCCATGTATGTGTTCATCTATTTGTGGACTCTCTTTCCTGATCTATTTATCTATATATGATTATCACTATGCCATTTTCTATCTTCTTTTTGTGTTCCTTCAAAATTCTTATGTTAAAATCTTAACCCCCAAGGTTAAGGTATTAAGAGGTGGGGCTTTGGGAAGTAATTAGGTCATGAGGCTGAACCCTCATAAATGGTATTAGTACCCTTATAAAAGAGTCTTGAGTGAGCATTTTGCCCCTTCCAGTATGTTGAGGATACAGCTAGAAGGTGCCATCTATGAGGACTGAGTCTTCACCAGACATCTAATCTACTGGTACCTTGATCTGGGAGTTCGCAGGCTCTAGAACTGTAAGTAATAGATTTCTGTTGTTTATAAATTACCTCAAGTATAAGGTATTTTATTATGGCAGCTCAGATGGATTATGACCCCAATATTACGCTTGTCTTGATAGTTATCAATTTTGACTGTCTCAAAATCATATAATCATTTACCATGATTGCTCCAGCTTTGTTTTTCTTTTCAAAATCATTTTGGTACTTCTTGATATTTTGTATTTTTATACAAAGTTTAGAATCAGCTTATCAGTTTCTACAAATATAAAAGTCCCATTGAGATGTTGATTGGGATAGTGTCGAATCTTTAGATCAGTTTGGAGAAAACTGACGTTTTCACACAATTGAATCATTCTATTC
The DNA here is from genome assembly GCF_028858775.2 of Pan troglodytes. Taxonomy (NCBI): domain Eukaryota; kingdom Metazoa; phylum Chordata; class Mammalia; order Primates; family Hominidae; genus Pan; species Pan troglodytes. Next base: position 72,792,739 of record NC_072402.2, read on the forward strand.
ATAAATACGATTGTATTAGTCATCCTGGGCTACTGAAACAGACTAGGTGGTTTAAATAACAGAGATTTATTTTCTCACATTTTTGGAGGCGAAAGACCAAGATCAAGGTGTTAGTAGAACTGGATTTTGGTAAGATCTTTCTTGACTTGCAGACAACTTGCAGATAGCTGCTTCTCACTGTGTCCTTACATGGCTTTTTTATCTATGTGCACATGGGAAGAGAGAGAACTCTCTTGTGTCTCGTCTTCTTTTTATAAAGACACCATTCCTATTGAATTAAACCCCCACCCTTATCACCTCATTTAACCTAATTACCTCCTTAAATTCTCTATCTCAAGGTACAGACACATTAGGGGTTAGAGCTTCAACATATGACTTGAGAAGAGGCACAATTCAGTCCATAATATTCCACTTTCTGGCCCCCCCCCAAAATCATGTCCTTCTCATATGCAAAATACATTCACCCCATCTCAACAGCCCTACAAATAAATTAGTTATAGAGAGACCTAAAATAAATTTATCCTGAGGCAAAATTCCTCTCCTGCTGTGAGCTGGTAAAACCAAGGTTTGTGCTTCCAAAACAATGGTGCGGACGAGTGGGAAAGAAGAATGGGCAGCATTCCAAAACGGGCAAGTGGGAAAGAAGAATGGGCAGCAGGTCTTAAATAAATCTAAAACCTAGCAAGGCAAATTTTACTGGATCTAAGCCTCAAGAAAAATTTTCTTTGGCAGGATGTTCTACCATCTGGTCCCATTGGGACAAAGGTCCCACTTGCTGGGCCCACTGGGGCAGTAATTCCACCTTGTCACTACACAGTGGTCCTAGCTTCCTGACTGCAGGCAGAAACATTGCTCCTAAGGATCTGGGCTGGTGCAACTGGATTGACTGAAGAATCGGCCGCACCCTCTGAAACCAAGGAGGTGGTCAGGTTTCTGAAACTTGTGGGTTGGCAGACTTGACCACTGAGACTATCTCATGAACCTGTGGTGGCAGTGGCAGCCCAACCAATGTCTGAATTGTCCTGAGAGTCACTTTATTTCTTACTTTTTGAAGGATAAGGCATGTTCACAGCCAGGTAACACTACTGTTCAGTCCTGGCTTTTGCAGAGGTAGCTAATTAAATTCATGGTAATTTCTTCCTGGAATAATTATCCAGGCACAACCCTTGATGTTCTCTCACACTTTCTTCTTCCTTTTTTTTTTTCCAATATGGATATGCTGAGAGTTTTCCAAATCTTCTGATCTGGTTCCTTTTTACTTAACAATTCCTTCTTTAATTCATCTCTTCACAAATTTTACTATAACCAGTAAGGAGAACTCAGGCTTTTTCTCCGACACTTTGCCTAGAAATATCCTCAACTAAATATCCAAGTTCATCACAAATAAATTCTACCTTCCACAAAATATTAGAACACCATTCAGCCAAGGTCTTTGCCACCATTTCCTCCAATTTTCAATAACATCTTCCTCATTTCTGTCTGAGACCTCACCAGATCTACTTTATTGTTTATACTTCTACCAACATTCTGTTCATGCTGATATATGTATCCTCTAAATAACATACATTTTCTCTATAGCTGTCCTGTTTTCCTTCTGAGTTCTCACCAGAATCAGTTTTATGATCACATTTCTTGAAGAGTCCCTTCAAGGCAATCTAAGCTTTTTCTAACATGCACCTCAAAATTCTTGCAGTCTCTACTCATCACTCAGTTGCAACGCCACTTCCACATTTGTAGGTATTTGTTACAACACCATCCTACTTCCTGGTACCAAAATCTGTATTAGTCAGCTCAGGCTGGCATCAGAATATCAAAGACTAAACTGCTTAAACAATTTATTTTATCTTAGTTCTGGGGTGTTTATGTCCAAGATCACAGTGCCATCAGAATGGGCTTCTGGTGAGAAATCTTTTCTTGGCTTGAAGATGATCACCTTCTTGCTGTGTTCTCACACAGCCTTTCCATGCAAGCATGGGAAATGAGGGAGCTCTCTGATGTCTCTTTCTTTTCTTAGACAACACCAGTTCTATTGCATAAGAGTCTCATCCTTATAACCTAATTTAACCTTCTTACCACCTTAAAGTCTCTGTCTTCAAATACAGTCTTGCGGGGGGTTAGGACTTAAACATATGAATCCTAGGGGAATGCAATTCAATCCATAACAATGATTTACATTTCTATTTGGTGGATATTCATTAATTTTTTTCATCAGTTTTAAATGTTTCAGTATAAAGATTCTGTATATATTTTAATTTTGGAGGAATACAGTTATTCCTAATATTCCTTATTATATTCCTTATTAGCCTTTTAATGTTAATAGAATTCTTAGTGATCACCTCTCTTTCATTTTTGATATTAATTTGTATAATTTCTACCTTTTGTTTTAAATTAACAGATTTTTATTTTATTGATTTTTCTTTATTGATTTTATGTTTTCTGTCCCACTGATTTTTATTCTGATCATTTTTTATTTTCTTTCTTCAACTTACTTTGGGTTTGATTTACTCCTTGTTTTATTTCTTTCTTATGCAAAAATTAGGGACATTGATTTGAATTTTTTTTCCTTAAATAAGCATTTAATGTTATTTTTGTTTGTTTGTTTGTTTTTGTTTTTTTGTTTTGTTTTGTTTTTGAGATGGAGTCTCGCTCTGTTGCCCAGGCTGGAGTGCAGTGGTGCGATCTTGCCTCACTGCAAGCTCCGCCTCCCGGGTTCACGCCATTCCCCTGCCTCAGCCTCCCTATATTTTCTTTTAAACATTGATTTAGCTGTACCACACATATTTTGATGTGTTTTTATTTTCATTCGGTTTGACATAATTTCTAGTGTTTTTAGTGAACTTTCTTGATTTGTATGTTATTTAAAACTGTGTTTAATTTTAAATAGTGAGAATATTTTCGATATCTTTAATCATTTAATTCTGGTTAATTCCATTGTTATTATAGAGCATATTTAAGTGATTTGAACTTTTTAAATTTATTAAGCTTCTTTTTTATTATCTAGAATATAGTCTTCCTTGGCAAATGTTCCATGTTTAGTTGGAAAGGATGTATATCTTGCTGTTTTCAGTTAGAGCATTCTGCAAACATCAATTCGGCCTGGTAAGTTGATAGTGTTTGTTGTTTATGTCTTTTATATACTTATTGATTCTATGTCTACTTCTTCTATCAATTGCTGAGGAAACAATGATGACATCTCCAACTATAATTGTGTGTGTGTGTGTGTGTGTGTGTGTGTGTGTGTGTTTTAGTTATATCACGTTTTGCTTCATGTATTTTGGACTTCTGGTTATTGGGGTACGTATACATTTAGGTTTTTAAAAATTCATTGGCCTCTTTATAATTATGAAATGCCCCTGTGCATCTCTAGTAACATTTCCTGTTTTGAAGGCTATTTTGTTTGAGTCTGAGAAACCACTCTAGCTTTCATTTTACTAGTGTTTTCATGGTGTATCTTTTATATCCTCTTAATTTTAACCTACCACGTCTCTATATTTGAAACAGGTTTCTTATCCTCTTAATTTTAACCTACCATGTCTCTATATTTGAAACAGTTTGCTTGTAGACAGCCTAGAGTTTAGTGTTATTATTTTTTTAATCCTCTGACAAAGTGGATCATTTGACTTAACCATTTGTTTTCGTTTGTTTGTTTTGTTTTGTTTTGTTTTTTTGAGACGGAGTCTCGCTCTTTTCCCCTAGACTGGACTGCAGTGGTGCGAACTTGGCACACCGCAACCTCTGCCTCCCGGGGTTCAAGCAATTCTCCTGCCTCAGCCTCCCAAGTAGCTGGGACTACAGGCATGTGCCACCATGCCCAGCTAATTTTTGTATTTTTAGTAGAGACAATGTTTCACCATGTTGGCCAGATGGTCTCGATCTCTTGACTTCATGATCCGCTCACCTTGGCCTCCCAAAGTTCTGGGATTACAGGCATAAGCCACCATGCCCAGCCGACTTAACCATTTGATTTGACCATTTACTTTTAACATAATTATTGATACATTTGGTTTAAATCTGTCCTATTGCTCTTCATTATGTATTCTACATAACTTTTCCTTTTTTCCCCCTCATCTTGTTGTCATTTAGATACAATATTTTTTATGATCCAATTTTACTTCCAATATTGGTTTATAGCTATAATTTTTTTTTTATTTTGGAGATGAGTCTGGGCTTTACAATATTGATATTTAACTCATGGCAGTCTCCTGTTTCATTTAAGGTATAAGAAACTTATAAAAATAGACTTTGTTTCCCTGTCCTTTGGGAAATCATTGTCATATATTTTACTTCTGTAGATGCCATAAACTTCACAGTGCATTGTTATTATTTTTTAAACAATTATTTTTTAAAGACAATAAGTAGAAAAATGTATTTTCTTATACAGTTCCATTGTGAAGAATGTTTTTATTCCTTTCTATTGATCCAACATCTGTTATAATTTTCCTTTTTCCTGAAGAATTCTCTTTGATATTTCTTGTAATTCAGCTCTCCTGGCCACAAATAAGATTTTTCAAAAAGTTTTCATTTTTTTTACATTTTTGAAAAATGATTTTTCTGTTTGTAGATATTTAGGGTGATTTTTTTTTTACTTTCAGTACTTTAAAGGTGGTATTCTCTTTTTTTCTACATTACATAAAATTTCACAAAAAGCCAACTGCTGTTCTTATTTTTGTTCTTCTGTATGTAATGTGACATTTTTTTCCTCTGGTAATTTTAAGGTATTCACTTTATCACTTATGGTTTTTAGTAATTTGATTATCATATGCTGTGTGTGTGTGTGTGTGTGTGTGTGTTTGTGTGCACACATGCATGTGAAGTCTTCTGCTTGGTGTTTGTAGCGTTTTTGATCTGTGAATTCATAATTTTAATCAAATTTGGAAAACATATAATCATAAGATAGGAGTAAAGGCAACATACAGAATTAATAATTAAATGAGAAATGGGGAGAAACTGTGCCGTGACAGATTTGAATCTAAATACACAGTTAAAGCCAATCCTGACACAGGAATTTCTCAATTAAGTAACCCAATAAAGTTCTCTTCTGCCCTAGCCAATTGGATTTAAATTTTATCTACCTCAAACTCGAACTAGGAAATTCAGAATAGTTTTCTAGCAAATATGGAAAATTATAATGTCAGATAAATCATACTTTTTATATTGTTTTTCTTCACAAATCTGATTTTAGTTTTCTGATAATATAAACAACTGGCTGTTTACATTTTAATTATCTGTTTAATTTCTTCTAAAAAGAAGATGTACTTTAGTCTTGCCTTTTATTCAAGGCCCTCAATCTCTTATAAAATTTGTTAGTTATACTCATAATCTTAGTAATCCTCCTCCTTGCAAATTATACAATCATTAATTCCATTCTCAAAGATAAAGTCACCTTCACCTGATCAATTTACAGTAATTGTTGGGTATCTTTTATAGGCAAAGATAATTTGAATGAAATAATAAATACTGATTTATATCAATTACTGTAAGGTCTTTCATATGCTTAATATACACATTCACAGTTAGAAAAAGTGATTCATGTTTACTATTTTGAGTTCCTGGGAAGATCTCAGCTGATACTCCCGTCTTTTAGAATGGGACACTATTTTTTTTATTATTATACTTTAAGTTTTAGGGTACATGTGCACAACGTGCAGATTTGTTACATATGTATACATGTATCATGTGGGTGTGCTGCACACATTAACTCGTCATTTACATTAGGTATATCTCCTAATGCTATCTCTCCCCCCTCCCCCCACCCCACGACAGGCCCCAGTGTGTGATGTTCCCCTTCCTGTGTCCAAGTGTTCTCATTGTTCAATTCCCACCTATGAGTGAGAACATGGGGTGTTTGGTTTGTTGTCCTTGTGATAGTTTGCTGAGAATGATGGTTTCCAGCTTCATCCATGTCCTTACAAAGGACATGAACTCATCATTTTTTTAATGGCTGCATAGTATTCCATGGTGTATATGTGCCACATTTTCTTAATCCAGTCTATCATTGATGGACATTTAGGTTGGTTCCAAGTCTTTGCTATTGTGAATAGTGTCACAATAAACATACGTGTGCATGTGTCTTTATAGCAGCATGATTTATAATCCTGTGGGTATACACCCAGTAATGGGATGGCTGGGTCAAATGGTATTTCTAATTCTAGATCCCTGAGGAATCGCCACACTGTCTTCCACAATGGTTGCCAGGGCAATCGGGCAGGAGAAAGAAATAAAGGCTATTCAATTAGGAAAAGAGGAAGTCAAATTGTCCCTGTTTGCAGACGACATGATTGTTTATCTAGAAAACCCCATCATCTCAGACCAAAATCTCCTTAAGCTGATGGGCAATTTCAGCAAAGTCTCAGGATACAAAATCAATGTGCAAAAATCACAAGCATTCTTATACACCAATAACAGACAAACAGAGAGCCAAATCATGAGTGAACTCCCATTCACAATTGCTTCAAAGAGAATAAAATACCTAGGAATCCAACTTACAAGGTACATGAAGAACCTCTTCAAGGAGAACTACAAACCACTGCTCAACGAAATAAAAGAGGATACAAACAAATGGAAGAACATTCCATGCTCACGGATAGGAAGAATCAATATCACAGAAATGTCCATACTGCCCAAGGTAATTTATAGATTCAATGCCATCCCCATCCAGCTACCAATGACTTTCTTCACAGAATTGGAAAAAACTACTTTAAAGTTCATATGGAACCAAAAAAGAGCCTGCATTGCCAAGACAATCCTAAGCCAAAAGAACAAGCTGGAGGCATCACGCTACCTGATTTCAAACTATACTACAAGGCTACAGTAACCAAAACAGCATGATATTGGTACCAAAACAGAGATATAGATCAATGGAACAGAGCAGAGCCCTCAGAAATAATGCCACGTATCTACAACCATCTGATCTTTGACAAACCTGACAAAAACAAGAAATAGGGAAATGATTCCCTGTTTAATAAATGGTGCTGGGAAAGCTGGCTAGCCATATGTAGAAAGCTGAAATTGGATCCCTTCCTTACACCTTATACAAAAATTAATTCAAGATGGATTAAAGACTTCAATGTTAGACCTAAAACCATAAAAACTCTAAAAGAAAACCTAGGCAATACCATTCAGGACATAGGCATGGGCAAGGACTTCATGTCTAAAACACCAAAAGCAATGACAACAAAAGCCAAAATTGACAAATGGGATCTAATTAAACTAAAGAGCTTCTGCACGGCAAAAGAAACTACCATCAGAGTGAACAGGCAACCTACAGAATGGAAGAATATTTTTGCAATCTACTCATCTGACAAAGGGCTAATATCCAGAATCTACAAAGAACTCAAACAAATTTACAAGAAAAAGAAAACAACCCCATCAAAAAAGTGGGCGAAGTATATGAACAGACATTTCTCAAAAGAAGACATTTATGCAGCCAACAGACACATGAAAAAATGTTCATCATCACTGGCCATCAGAGAATGCAAATCGAAACCACAATGAGATATCATCTCACACCAGTTAGAATGGCAATCATTAAAAAGTCAGGAAACAACAGGTGCTGGAGAGGATGTGGAGAAATAGGAACACTTTTACATTGTTGATGGGACACTATTTTTTTAACAATAAGACTTTTTGCCTGGGAAATGGCTTGAGATCTCAGCCCAAAGAGATTTTTATAAAATGCTTCTTCAAAAAAATTAGAAAATAAAATTATTATTTTCTTAGGCCTTTAGAAATTTACTTACCTATGTGCTGTGTCTGACATTTAGGTAGTAAAACAATGTTGCAAATTACAGCAGAGCATCTCAGATTTTCTCTGTTGACGGAAATATGACACATGGTTTTAAATTAAGGTTCAATATCATGTGTGCCTTGACATCTGGGAAAAACTGGGATGATCCAATGGTCTCAAGTTCCCCTCTCTATGCTCCCACAGATGAGGTCTTTTGGCCAAAATACCCTCTTTATCAAAGGAACTAGGCAAAGTGCCTACTTATCCCTCAGTAGTAGGCTTCAGCTCCCCACCTGCCCCTTGAATTATTCAAACAAACCAATAATACCCTCCCATGAGAATAAGTGCTCACCTCACCAACCTCACCATCTAGTTGCTACAGTTTGTCTTCCATAGACCTTGTTTGTTCACCATGCTCCCAAGTGAAATTTCCATAGTGGTTCTACCTCACATGCTATATTCTCTTCCCCCAGGCTGTCAGCATATGTGACTAATAAACTGCAGTTTGCCTCATCTGTTCAATGTTAGATGTTGTGTGTTTATAACTCTAGGGTAGAAATCCCTTTCTTATCAATGGAGTGAAAAGGAAGTGATCAAAATCGGGAGTATAGGTGGTAAGTTTTTAAAATTGTCTTCTCTTTGCTCGTGTGATGGAAAAATACATTTGTATTTATCCTGTTTCCATCTTCTTTCACTCTCCTTTTGTACTTTTATATTTTTGGCCTCAGAAATTCCTCAGGGAAGAAAACAGAAATTGTTGGAAGTAAAACTACTTCCCAAAGTTTTGTGAAAGCTTGAGCCATACAGTAGAAGAGAATGAGCTAGAATAAAGAGGATGGGATTATTTGACACAGCAGGGATTAAAAAAGAGATATTTTCTTCAGAGCCTATGGCTTTGAAGTTCACTTAGGAACTCCAAAACTTAGCCTGATTGTCAAATATTCAAAAATATTTGAAAATATTTTTGAAATATATTTAATATCAAGTCCTCTTACTGTGATACGGTAGCAGTAGTCATTGGTTTATGTGGACTGTGAGGTCTTGGATGGGTATGAAGAGGAGAAAAAATAGTCCTCTTACATAATTAAAACTTTTACTGGCCTACTGTAATGCGACCTATGAGTCAGATTTAAAGTGATTTAGATAAAGAAATGGGAATTTCATTAATATATGAGTTTATGGTTTACAACTTCAACAATTGCAAGAATTAATTCATGTACTTGAACTGGCCAATGACAAGCAACCAATTACCATTTTTGTCTCCTGTGGCAATCTTTTCACATCTGAGTGAAAATTAGGAATTGCAACTGAGCAATTAACTTCTCTATTATAAAAAGAGAAAACTGCATTGATATTTTAGGTTTCAGTGTCATTATGAAATGTACCACAGAATGAGGTCAAAGTATTAATGTCCATTTGATAAATTCCCTTTCCATTTTTTACTATATCATTTGCAATATTTGTAATAAAAATAGTACTTTCTATCATTTCCCATTCCTTCACCCCCTCATGCAAAGTAATATTTTTTTAGACTTCCTAAAGCCTTTCTACATTGAGGTGCGTCAAACTGTAATTCTTACAAGTGTGAATAAAATGTGACAAGTAAGAGGATTACCTGGGAGTTTGATATTTTAGTCATCAACTTTTATGTTAAAATGGCATATTTCTAAAAACTATAAATGCATGAAACCTGCAAATATTTATGTTTTATATCCCAAAGTTGGAGCTCATTGTAGTAGTGAAATAAACATTGAATAAATACTCAGAAGACTTGGATCCATGTCCTGGTTTCCCCAATTCCCGATCAATATGATCTTAAGTATATTTTCTTTAAGCTTCATTTTCTGCATCTGTTCAATGAAAATTCAATAACTGTCTTACTACCCTCAGCAGTTATTGTGAGAATCAAAGAAGATAATGGATATAAAAAATATTCTGTAATTAGTGAAGTATTCTATAGATTTGGGTTGTTATTATCTATTCCAAATTTTCTCTTTATAGATGAGGAAACAAAAGCCGTTATTTTTTAGTCACCCAAGGAAAATAAACTTGAGAAAATATGGCAGAATAGAAAATTTCTATCATCATCTTCACCGAGAAACATCAATTTTGACAACTATCCATGGATAAAAGTACCATTGTGGGAGTTCAGGGTTTTAGCAGAAATTTTCCAGCAGAGTGTTGGAGCAAAAATTTAACAGCAGACACACTAAAGAGAGTAAAAACAGTTTTACTTTACTTACATCACCATTCTCCCAAGGTGGCACAACTCAGCACTAAGAGAAACTCATTCAGCTCCCCTAGCCATGTGGGACATTGCCCAAGAGGCCGACTTTTTTTTGCATGTCACCCAGAATACTTAGGTGATTGGCACAGCTACGTGGTTGGAAGAGGCTGAAAGCAAGGATGATGGGACATAGACCCTCCTAACTGTCTATGGAACCCATTAGAAAGCTCACTCATAAGCTGCTTGAGATGTCTCATCTATGGATTCCCAAAAACTGGACCAGAAGCATTTCAAGTGCACTATGCACCTCAGCCTTTCTCCCCAGGCTAGCTCCCTGACTGTACTGCTGTAGACAACAAATACAAGTATCTCACACAAGCAGACAACTCAGCTGTGAGGGATTGGGAGAAAGCACACAAACTTGAGCATTTCTGAGAACTTCTCTAAATAGAACAACTGGTTAAGGCTATCACCACACAGCTTGGCTTCAAATAATTGAGAAAAGGCATACAATTTTTAGAATTCCCCCCAGGAGAAAACAAAAGGTGTGGAATGAGCACATATATAGAAAAGGTCTGAAAGAGCCTCAGAATCCCTAGCTAGGAAAACTGATGAAGGAATTTTTCTTCCAAAGCCACTTAATAAACACCGGAGAAGGTGACTGCATCTTCAAATATTCAAACACTTACACAAAGATACAAAAAAATGAAAAAACAAAAACCAAAGAACCATGATACCACCAAAGGAACACAATAATGTTACAGTACCAACCCCAGAGAAAAGAAGATCTACAAATTGCCTGGCAAGGGATTCAAAATAATTTTATTAAGGAAGCTCAACAATCTACCGGGGAACAAATAGACAATTCAAAAATATTAGACAAAACATGATCAATAAGAGAATTTCAATAAAGGGATAGAAATAATTGAAAAAGAACCAAATGGAAATTCAGGAGCTGAAGAAAACAATGAAATTAAATAAAAATGCATTAGAGAGCATCAGTAGCACAACTAATCAACAGCAGAAAAAAAATTTGTGAACTTAAAAAATGGGTAATTTGAAAATATCTAGTCAGAGAATAAAAAAGAACAGAAAACCCAATAAGTAATGAAGAAAGCCTATGGAATTTATGGGACAGCATCAAGAGAGGTAACTTTTGAATTATGGAATTTTACCAAGGAGGAGAAAGAAAGAGAGGTCCAGAAAGCTTACTGAAAGTAATAATAGCTGAAATCTTTCTAAATCTTGAGAGCTATATTGACATTCATGTACATAGAGCTTAAACATTTTCAAATAGATTCAACCCAAAAAAGACTTCACTGAGCCACATTATAATCAAACTGCTAAACATCAAAGGCAAAGAAGTTTGAAAGCAGCAAAAGTAAAGAGGGTGATCATATACAAGTGAACTCCCATAAGGATATCAGTAATTTCTCAGCAGAGACTTTGTAGACCAGACAAGAGTGGGATAATATAATTAAAATGCTGAAAGAGAAAACAACTGTCAGCCAAGAATACTTCATCCAGTAAAACTATCCTTCAGAAATAAAGGCACAATAAAGACTTTTCCAAACAAACAAAAGCTGAGAGAGTTCATTACCACTATAGCTAACTTACAAGAAATACCAAAGGGAATTCTTCAAGCTGACATAAAAGGATACTAATTAGTAACATAAAATTATATGAAAGCATAAAATTCACTGGTAAGGTAAGTACACAGTCAAATTCAGAATATTCCTACTATAATGGTGGTGTGTAAGTCACTTATAATTCTAGTATAGAGGTAAAGGACAAAGTGTATAGTATAGAGGTAAAGGACAAATTTGCTATGTATATATGATATAAAAAGATACAAATTGTGACTTCAAAATCATAAAACATGAATGAAGGATAAAAGTATAGAGTTTTTGTAGGTGATGAAAATTAAGTTGTTATCAGCTTAAAATAGACTCTCATAACTATAAGATGTTTTATGCAGACCTTATGGTAACCACGAAGCAAAAACCTATAGTAGATATATAAAATATAAAGAGAAAGGAATCAAAGCATAACAATGCCTAAAATCATCAAATAACAAAGGAAGTCAGCAACAAAAGAAGAAAATAACAAAGAATCTACAAAACGGCCAGCAACAAATAACAAAACGTCAATATTAATTCTCTACCTATGAATAATTACTGTAAATGTAGATCAATTACGTTCTACAACCAAAGACACAGAATGAGGAAATAGATAAAAGAAAAAAAAAAGTGGCAAGTACATGATGCCTGCAAGAGATTCACTTCAGCTTTAAGAACACACATAGACCAGAAGAATAAAAGAAAAAGATATTCCATACAAATGAAAACTGTAGGAGAGCAGAGGTAGCTGTATTTTTATCAAAGAAAGACTTTCAGGCAAAAGGTGTAATAAGAGATAAAGAAGGTCATTGCATGGTGATAAAGGAGTTAATACACCAAGAGAATGTAACAATTTTAAGTATATATGTACCAACATTGGAGTATCTAAATATATAAAGCACTTATTAAATGATCTAATGAGAGAAATAGACAGCAATACAATTATAATATGACTTCAATAACTCACTTTCAACAATGGATATATCATCCTGACTGAAAATTAGTAAGGAAACATTGTACACAAACTACACTTTATTTATTTATTTATTTATTTATTATTTAAAACATAGTTTTGTTCTTTTTGCCCATGCTGGAGTGCAATGGCATGATCTCGGCTCACTTCAACCTCCGCCTCCAGGATTCAAGTGATTTTCCTGCCTCAGCCTCCTAAGTAGCTGGGATTACAGGTACACCTGGCTAATTTTGTATTTTTAGTAGAGATGGGGTTTCACCATGTTGGCCAGGTTGGTCTCCAACTCCTGACCTCAGATGATCTGCCTGCCTCGGCCTCCTGAAGTGCTGGGATTACAGGCGGCAGCCACTGTTCCCGGCCGGACACAAATTACGCTTTAGACTAAATGGAACTAATGGACATACACAGAGCATTCTATGCAAAAGTGGTTGCATGTTTTTCTCAAGCATACATAAAACATTCTCTAGAACAGATTATATGTTAGGCCACATAACAAGTTTAACATTGAAATTATGTCAAGTATTTTTTTCTGGCTACAATAATATGGAACTAGAAAGAAATAACAGGAGGAAATTTGAAAAACTTATAAATATGTGGAAATTAAACAACATACTCCTGAATATCCAATGGGTCAAAAAAGTATGAAGGAAATAAAAAATGTCTTGAGACAAATTTAAATAGGAACACAGTATATCAAAACTTGTGAAATATGGCAAAAGCTGTTATAAGGGTCTTTTTAAAATAATAATCACCTGCATAAACAGAAAAAAACAAAGATTTCAAACAACCTAACATTATACTTCAATAAGCTAGAAAGACAAGAATAAACTAAAAGTCAGCAAAAGGAAAGAAATAGCAAAGATCAGCACAGAAATAAGTGAAATAAAGACTAGAAAAGCAATAAAAAAGATCAATGAAAGCAATAATTTGCATTTCGAGAAGGTAAACAAAACTGAAAATCTTTAGCTAGACTAAGAGAAAAAGAGAAGACTCAAATAAAATCAGAATGAAAGAGGAGACATTACAACAAATAACACAGAAATACAAAGGGTCATAAGAGATGCCTATGAATAATTAAAAACCAAAAAAGTGGATAACCTAAAAGAAATAAATACCTAAAAATATACAACCTACCAAAATGGAATCAAGAAACAGAAAATATGCAGACTAATAAGAAGCAAGGAATTAATCAGTAAATAAAAATCTCTTAATAAAGAAAAACTCAGTACCTGATGATTTCACGGATGAATTCTACTAAACATTTAAATAAGAATTAATACCAATCGTCGCCTGTAATCTCAGCACTTTGGGAGGTGGAGGTGGGTGGATAACGAGGTTAGGAGATCGAGAACATCCTGGCTAACACGGTGAAACCCTGTCTCTACTAAAAAATACAAAAAAATAGCCAGGTGTGGTGGTGGGCACCTGTAGTCCCAGCTACTTGGGAGGCTGAGGTGGGAGAATGGCGTGAACCTGGGAGGCAGAGCTTGCAGTGAGCCGAGATAGCACCACCGTACTCCAGCCTGGGTGACAGAGCCAGACTCCAACTCAAAAAAAAAAAAAATTAATACCAATCCTTCTTAAATTCTTACAAAAAATTAAAGAGGAGGTAACACTTCCGAACTCATTTTATAAGGCCAGCACTATGCTGATACAAAAGCCAGACAAAAATAATATAAGAAAAAAAAAATTACAGCCAACAGCTGTTATTCATATAGGTGCAAAAATCCTCAACTGAATACTAGCAAGCCATATGTAACAGCACATTAAAAAAGATCACTCTCCACCATCCAGTGAGATTTATTCCTGGGTTACAAGGGTGGTTCAACATACATAAATTAATAAAGATGATACATTGCATAAACAGAATGAAGGACTAAAATCATATGATCATGTCAATAGATACAGAAAAGGCATTTGGTAAAATTTACCATCCTTTAATGATAAAAATTCATTTTCAACAAATTAAGTATATAGGGAACATACCTCATTATAATAAAGGCTATATATGGGAAGCCTATAGCTAACATCATACTCAAATGAAAGCAAAGATTTTCCTCTGATATCAGAAACTAGACAAGGATGCCCACTTTAGCAACTTCTATTCAACATGGTACTAGAAACCTTAGACAGAGCAATTAGTCAAAAATAAAAGCATCCATATAAGAAAAGAAGTAAAATTATCTGTTTGCAGATGACATAATCTTGTCTATAGAAAACCCTAAAGACTCCCTCTCCCCTGTCCTGAAAAACCTGGTAGAACTAATAAGTAAATTCAGTAAAGTTTCAGGATGCTAAATCAACATACAAAAACCAGTTGTATTTATCTACACAAATAACAAAACATCCAAAAAAGAAATTAAGAAAACCAGCTTGTTTACAATAGCATCAATGTGAATAAAACACATAGGATTTCATTTAACCAAGGACGTAAAAGATGTCTACCCTTGAAACTATAATACGTTGGTGACTGAAATTAAAAACAATGCAAATAAGTGAAAAGATATCTCATGTTCATGGTTTGGAAAAATTAATATTTTTAAAATGTCTACACAAATGGCATTTCTTATAGAAATAGAAAAAACTTCTGAAATTCATATGGACCCACAAAGAACCCAAATAGCTAAAGCAATCTTGAGCAAGAAGAACAAAACTGAAGGTATCAAACTTTCTGTTTTAAAATTATATTACAAAGCTACAATAATCAAAACATGTGATACTGAGACAAAAGCAAACAGAAAGACAAATGGAACAAAATCAAATGTCCACAAATAAATTCATATATATATATGTGAGTTATATATATATATATATATATATATATATATATATATATATTTGAGTTTTTATATATAGTCCGTGAATCTTCAACAAGGTGCCAAGAATGCACAAACAGAAAATGATAGTGTTTTGAACACTATCGTTGAACAAATGATGATGTTGGCAAAATTGGATATTCACATGCAAAAAAAATCATGAAATTGGATGCAAGTCTTATATGACATGCAAAAATCAACTCATTGTGAATCAAAGATTAAAACATTATATCTGACTCTATAAAACCCCTAGAAGAAAATATGTGGGAAAAGTCCATGATATTGAACTTGGCAACAATTTTTTAGATACGGCACTAAAAGCACAGGCAGCAAAATCAAAAATAAACAAGGGAAACTTCATCAAAAGTAAAAAGTTTCTGCACAGGAAAGGAAACAATCAACAAAATAAGAAGGGAACCTATGGAATGTGAGAAAATATTTGCAAACCTATAAAGATTTAATATATCCTATACCTGGTTAATATCCAAAATATAGAAGGAGCTCATGTAACTCAATAGCAGAAGGAAAATCATCTGATTAAAAGTGAGCAAAGGACCTAAATAAAAATTTTATGAAGAAGAGATATAAATGGCCAGCAGGTATATAAAAAGGTGCTCAACATCACTAATATGAGAAATGCATATGAAAGCCACAATGAGATATTACGTTACACTTGTTAGAATGGCTATTTTCAAAAAGTAACGAGGTAACAATTTTTGGGGAGAATGTGGAGAAAAGAGAACCATTATACATTTTGGTGGGAATATTTCCAGATATTACGGAAAGCAGTAGGAACATTCTTCAAAAAATTAAAAAAGAACTACCATATGATCCAGGAACCCCACTTCTGGGTATTAATGCAAAGGAACCATTAGTGGGAATGTAAACTAGTACAACCACTATGGAAAAGTGTGGAGATTCCTTAAAGAACTAAAAGTAGATCTACCTTTTGATCCAGCAATCCCACTCCTGGCTATCTACCCAGAGGAAAAGAAATCATTATACAAAAAAGATACTTGCACATGTATGTTTATAGCAGGATAATTTGTAATTGCAAAAATATGGAACCAAATGACCATTCATCAATGAGTGGATGAAGAAAATGCAGTGTGTATATACCATGAAATACTGCTCAGACATAAAAATGAATGAAAGAATGGCATTTGCAGCAACTTGGATGGAATTTGGAGACCATTAGTCTAAGAGAAGTAACTCAGGAATGGAAAACCAGACATTGTATGTTTTCATTCATTAGGTTGGAGCTAAGCTATGAGGATGTGAAGGCATAAAAATGACACAGTGAACTTTGGGGACTCAAGGATAAGAGAATATATATTGGGTACAGTGTATGCTGCTTGGGTGATGGATGCACCAAAATCTTGAAAATCAGCACTAAAGAACTTATTCATGTGACCAAATGCCACCTGTTCCCACCCAAACCAACTCTTGGAAATGGAAAATTTTAGAATAATATTTCGTAAGTCTTTTGAATGTTCTTTACCCTATATTTTTTCTTGCCCCTACCTCAATCTCCACTGTTTATGTATAAAGTAAGTTTAAAATCTATCATTTTTCACTGATTAAATATGTCTTTCATACCATAATTACTGCCAGTTGTCCACTTGCGGCTACTAGAGGAATGAATTTTAAGGAACATGGGCAATTTTTAGTTGCAGGCATAAACATACTAATTCCCTAGACTCCCTGAATATAGCAGAGTGATGTCAGGTCTGGATAAAATATGGCAAATGCCTTTGCTATGATTTTGTGCAATCTTCAAAAGGTTTTCTTTTTGTTTATTTTGTTTAACCAGAAAACAGTCTCTCTCAACTTTCTTTGCTGTGAATTCTACAGAACTTAGACCATTAAGTAATAGCTAATGAGATTCAATGGATATTTGTTAAATAAATGAAGTCTGGTTTTTATTATGTTAATTGAAACAAGTTACTATTACTAAAAGTCTCCTCTGTATACTAAAGAAAAAATGTAGTTGATAAACTCAAATATGTTGTGAATCAACAATTTCATAAATGATATTGGTGGATGCATAGAAAAACAATTATTTCATGAGATTTTCTTTGTTGATGTCTAGGGAAGTGGAAGATGGAGTGGGAAGAGGCAAGTGAGCAAGAAATATGAAAATTCAAATTTTATAGTGAAAAAGAGCAAAAATTTACTCTATAGGCCACAGAGAGCAAAGGATTTCTGAAAGAGAACATACGGGGACAGGAAATACTAATGTTAGCAATAGAAGAATTATAGGAGATTTCTGAAACAAGGTATTTGTAAATAAACAATGAAAAGTACTGAAAACTGAAGATCTAGAAAGAAATACATTTAGAGTTCTAAAAAGAAGAATTTCTCAAAGTATTTTTTTCTTTTAATATACCAAAGTTGTTCTGTTTGCTACATGAACTTGTCATCCATATAAAATGCAAAGCAGTATTAAGTTACTTTCTTGGTTTTATGCCTTTCAATAAAAGCCAAGGCCTCACTGGATAAAGAGTATGACATTTGAAATCAAATTCTGGCCTGGTTGGTTACTTAACCTCTTGGAAACTCAGTTGCCTCCTCTTCAAAGCACAGACATAATCATGAGGTTTACTGAGATGATTGGATACCTATGTACTCAGCCTAGTGGCTTGGCATGTGATCTTCCCTTTCCCTCCTTCCTTCCTATTTCCCTCCTAATCACTTTCTTCTCTTTTCTCTCATTCTTTTTTTTCCTCTTGCCTGCCCTCCTTGTGAAGAAAGGAAAACTGCTCTGTACATAAAGGAACTTAAGAGCACTAAGGGAAAATTTGACTTAACCATAATTTATTCTCAATATCCCTAATATTCCCTTGGGTATCCCTTAATATGGAAGCAAAAGCAATATGTGGTGTGGTGCCTTTATAATATTCGGGAGGAGTCAAGATTTATGCCCATATCACAAAGAGCCATACGTAAATGACAAAATCCCAAATTAAATAGAGGCAAGCCTCATATAGTATAAAGAATAATGTATGTGGCCTCATGAGGAGGCAGAAAGACTGATCCTACCTATCAGTTGCAGTTAAGAGCAGACTACCAGACTAAGACTACCAGATTAAGGCACTCTTTTCAGGAACACCACTTCTTCTCTTAAAGAATAAGAGAGGCAATTTTTACACAACTCATTTACGGCAGCTCTGTATTGGACTATGGTCTCATCTGTGCTCCATACTTATAAAAAAATAAGATATATTATGTTAAGTAACTACTCGAACTGGAAAAGGATATACTCATTTCGAAAGAGTTTTTTAAAGAATGTAAATTTACTTAATTTGAAATTTCTGGAATCGTACAGAATTGTGGAATAGGATATTTACAAGATTATCACAAAATTAAAACATTCCAGTTGAAAGAAAATTTGTAGTTTTTTTCTACTTTATTACTACTCTCATTACTTCACTTCTGATAGCAAATATGTAGGTTTTTTTTTTTCTCCATACCAAGCAATTCTCCACTTCTCCTCTGCCATTGACTAGGCGTGCAAATAGAATTTAACTCATTTCTGACACTGTCCACCTGGAGTTAGTGCCAGATCCTTCAGGCTAAAGATTCAGCCCTGCAAGACTTCCTCCACTTCAGATACCAATTGCAAGTCTGGGTTCTCACCTGTGATTCTGGCTAGAAATGGAAGGTTCTCATCCCCCTCTCATGTTCAATAATTTGTCAGAATGGCTCACAGAACTCAGGAAAACAATTTGCTTACCAGACTATCAGTTGATTATTAAAGAATACAGTTCAAAAACAGCCAGATGGAACAGATGCAGAGGGCAAAGTATGGAGCTTCCATGCCCCATCTAGATGGCCACCTTCCCAGCACCTCCACGTGTTTAGCAACCGGAAACTCACCAAACACTTTTGGTTAGGATTTTCGTGGAGGGATCATTACTAGCCATGGTTGATTAAGTCATTGGTCATTAATAATTAGCTCAACCTCTAGTCCCTCACCCCTTTCTGGAGGTCAGCGGTGAAGAGAGGTGGGGAGAGGGAAAGTTCTAACCTTTTAATCACTTGCTTGGGTCCCCTGGCAACCAGTCCTCGCTATTGGACAAAAGAAGGTGAGAGCAGAGACCAAATTTATATTTTATTATGTAACACCAGTACAGAAGGGAAAAAATAAAATATAATCCTAGAGAGATGAGATAATTTTAATATTTATTTCTGTCCTTCCTTCAAACCGCATATTATTGGCCAAAGAGTATCAGCTTAAAATTAAACTTCCATTCCTAGGGAAACTTCTGCTATCTTAAGAAAAATGTAATTGAAAATGAAAAATATGACTTTTGCGTTTTGTTAGTTTCCTATCTGCTATAAAAAGACTTGAATATTTCATTAGACTTCTCACCCCAAGGATGTATAATGCTTCTTCTTAGAGGACATTGTAGCTATTACAGTGTTTATGTCTAGGGGAATATTAAGATATACGAAGGTAATTATCAGGTTTAAAAACACCTTGGTAGGGTCTGAGATCTCATAAAATATGCAGAGACCCAGTGCATCAACATCCCATTATTGGGAAGAATTGAAGTATGCATATATAGACCTTCTCTGCCAATCTAGACTAGTTGTTAGAATACTTTTTTTTTTTTACCCCAAACAACTGCAAGCATGCAGCAAGAATTAAATATAGAGTTTTCATTCACATAACTTTTATTTCATGCTTCCTGCTTTACTATTCAAGCATGTATGAAAATTGTTTTGGAGCCTAAATGGTGTGGTCTGTGTGTTAGCTCTCCATGTGGCATTGTAACAGAATCCTATGCCCTCTATAAAACCACAGATACTGGATATACACACAATGTTAAAAAAGTGTTACTCAAAAGGTTGGGGAACCCACAAAAACAGACGTTCTGGCTTAGGGATCATCATTTAACTTGTTCGTATTACAGCACTATTTTGTCATCTGGATCCAAATACAAATCATGGCAGTGTCAACACTTTGTTAATATTCTGGGGGTAGATGAACCAGCAGTGTGCAGCATCTGGTTAGCTTTGAGAGAAGCTAGCAGCTAGACTTCTCATTAACTGGGTATGACTTGGCTTGCCACAGGGCTGGGAGGCATTTTTAAAGCTGAGTTACCCTTGTAACAAATGCCAGATGCCAGGCTGGATTTATAAACATGCACCAGGTTTCAAATAAATCTGGTCAAACTTGAACATATTAATGTGCTGTATTGGAAACTCTGTGTTCTACTTATTTTGCTTTCCAAAGCTTCACACATGCGGCTTAAGTAATGAATTCCTGGGACTCCGGAGTGAGAGAGTGGAAGGAGAGCTAAGGA
Organism: Pan troglodytes; assembly: GCF_028858775.2. Classification (NCBI taxonomy): domain Eukaryota; kingdom Metazoa; phylum Chordata; class Mammalia; order Primates; family Hominidae; genus Pan; species Pan troglodytes. The sequence goes on from NC_072402.2 coordinate 72,813,412, forward strand.
TGGAGGTGGGGATCTGATTTGACAGGAATGGACCTGGTCTATGTAAGGCAAAGAGGCTGTAGCACAAAGAGGGAGCACTTCTGTTTCATTAAAAAAAAAAAAAAAAGACTTTGGGGTCCTAATGGATCGTTTTTATTAAATAAGAAGGTTTTATCTCCTATTCTCTCAATGCTAAGCAGTAGGGAGTTGGGAGCTATGAAACATGAGTTGTAGACTTTGCTTTTACCCACCTTTCTGGGTCTCGGTGTTACCGCAGGCAAAATGAATGTAGTAATTCTTATCCTACCTATAGCACAAAAGTTTTAATGAGATAAAACTGTGAAAGTTTTATCACTCTGAAGTTTCACTGGAATGTTTCAGGGATGAAGTTGTATTCTCTATAAATATCTACTTGATTCCAATATATGTTTTGAAATATTACTTAAATTGTCTTTTGATTTTACATTGTTACTAAGATGGGATAATGTTTGAGATCATCACTGAATTTGAGTATATGCATCCTGTGCTTTGTTTTACCTTTTTCTTTTCTTTCTTTCTTTGAGACAAGGTCCTACTCTGCTGCCTAGCTGGAGTGCAGTGGATTGATCACAGCTCACTGCAGCCTTGACCTCCAGGACTCAAGTGATCTTCCTGCCTCAGCCTCCTGAGTAGCACGGACTACAGGTTCATGCCACCATGCCTGGCTAATTTTGTTTTTTTTTTTTTTTTTGTAGAGAAAGGGCTTTGTCATGTTGGTCTTGAACTCCTAGACTGATCTTGAACTTCTAGACTCAAGCAATCCACTCCCCCTTGGCCTCCCAAAGTGCTGGGATGAGGCACTGTACTCGGCCTGGTTTTTCATACATGGAAATAACATAATAAACATTTCAAATAAAATTTTATTGTATTAAAAAGAGACTAGATATTTGTAAATAAAAGTCTTCCTCAGAACATAATAAGCTGATTATTTCATATAGGGTATAGTATTTTAGGACATCAACTAAACCAGGTTTAAATTCTGGTTTTGCATTTTGTGGTTGGATGACATTGAGAAAGTCTTTAAGAACTCTGTACCTCAGTCTCCACTTCTGTAAAATGGGGATATGTTTTGAAGTTAAAAAACATGATGCATAGAAAATATTTAGTATAGTTCCAAGCTTATAGAAAGCACACCAAGAATGTCAGCTGTTAATATTGGTTATTACTTATAACTCTGATGAGCAACTAAGGCAGGACATTTAAGTACATTTAATGTAAGCCACAAAGTTAGTGGCAGAGCTAGGATTTGAACCCCCAGGAGCCTGGCTCAGAATAGCCTGCTTTTAATTATTTTGCCCCTCTACTAAGTTACTGTTATATTAAAATTTTCTTATAAATACAGTTTTAGAAGAGCATTCAATGCTCAGTACATTCAATTCCGGCTAACAGACATATTTTATAACTTCCATTCTGAAAATAATTAGGATACGTTCTTTCCAAATATGCAGATATTGAACAAGATATAAATCAGCATGATGGCTTTGGTGCAAAAGACAAAGAGACTTGGTATTTAAATTTAAGGTTTACCTATTCTGTTTATCCTTTCTACTTAACACTATGCTTTCAGGTTACAAAGATGAGTAGCACATGGTCACTGTATGAAGTTCAGTGTGCTTGGGGACACAGAATGAGAATCAATGACTTTCCAGTGCACCCACTGTTCTGATGGTGCTATCACAGAATTTCAGAGAAGAGACACTTGAGTCAATGTCATCATAGGGTTGGGGAAGGGTCCAGAAATCCTCATAAATTAGAGGACGCTTGAGCTGAGTCTCGGTAGTTGAAGGGGGTGGGAAAGATTTTCATGCAAAGAAACTGGGAAACCAAGGTATAAAGGCCTGAAAAAGTCTGTCAAATTCAGGAGTGAGTGTGTGTCAGAATGACTGGTAGGCAGCAATGCTTTCTGGATGTGGTAAGAAAATGGACCATCCAGGTAAAGAAATACATAAAAGGATATGGGTTCTGTTTTGAAGGCAGACCTTTGGCAAGATAATTCTAATAGTGAATGAATAAAGATAAGAGAGGCATGGCCAGAGGTGAAAAACAAAACGAATAAGTGAAAAAATAAACAAAAGCAATAAGGATGTTTCTGCTGTAATCCAGGTAAAAAAGTGATGATGTCAGGGACTAAGGTGGTAGCAGATGGGATACAAACAAGGGGCAGAAGTAGAGAGAAATTACAACTGGCATGTGAGGAAGTATACTGGATAAAAGATGACTCACAAATTTCTGGCTTGGGCAAGACACAACCTGTTCTTTAATACCTTTTAGGCATTTGTTTTTTCTAATTTTTGTATCTCCATAATTGGTTTGGTGCCTTAAATTTGATTAAAAAAAAAAGTATTGTGTCTTAAGGCAGTTTCCAAGAAAACATGTATCATTAGGTATAAGGTTCAGAAACCTGAGTGACACCTTACTTCATCTATCTACTCCCAGACATATTAATGATTTTCCTTCTGCTTTAAAATTCAATTCCATCATTCTTTCTATATAAAGAACACCCAAACAAAATGTGATGTTTGGGGTAAAAACTAATTTTTTTGGATACTAAGCACTGAATTTAAAATATGTAGGTACAAACCTTCAGATTGGCATAATGTAATACTTCAGCTTAATCTTAATTTACTTCTTTGGACCTCAGTTTCCTCATTTGTAAAATGAGTATGTTTTGGTCTAGAATTTTGTTCTTAATTACTGGGGTGCACAGAACTCTGAGAATATTAGTAAAGGTAAGAGGAGTGTGACTAGAGGTGAAAAACAAAACAAATGCACAAATATAATCAATAAGGATGTTGTTGCTGCAATCCATCCAGGTAAAAATAATGATGACCTGGATTATCTAGAGAAATGATCATACCTATGTGTCAATGAATGCCATACAACTTTCGAAGGGTCTCTGTATCCTTTCTGAAGTCTGTTCATGAATGCCAAAATAAACATCTCAGAGCTAGATGATCTACAAAGTCCTTCCTAGCAATCTACACGTATTTACAGACGGGAAATCAAGGAATAGGGAAACAGACACAAAAAGAGCAGAGGAAACTATGGCCTATTCCTATCTTGCTAAAATCACTTACCTTGAATTAGTACATTAAATCCTAATGCAAACTATACAATCATATTAATGTAAGTCTTTGTAGCTTGATCAATTGGATAATGTGTCTCTTTCTATAAATTATTTCTTAAGGTAAAATCTGTCTTCATATATCTGAATTAAAAGCTAGTCAAGCCAAATAAAATAAAACCACCAAACCAAAACAATTTTTTCTTTTCTACGACAAAGGAAAATTCCTTTTCTTCATATGGATTTTTATGTTGCCTTAAGAACATTTCTGATAGGCTGTGCTATATATATATATATATGATTGATGTGCAAGGAAAGATACTGAAAAGCGCTTTTGTATTTTGTTTTCAGGCCTGATTAATCTGTCCTTACGCATTCTTTTAGTTACAAATAATAATTGTACCTGTCAGGTTGTAAAGACTCCCAACTTGTGACAATGTAATGCTAGAGGATTTTGAGTTTACATGCCTTACATGTAAACTTACATTTTCTTCATTACTTAACAAAATCCCAACATGTGTTTATTTTGCTCTCCAAAGCATCCAGCTATGAATCATTTTTCCAACTTGGGAATTTTCAAATTGAACCACTTTTAAGCAACCCACATCAAGTTCTTATTTGGTTATTTCTTTGGTAGACTAAAGTCTAATCCTCTCTCTAAATCTAAAGTTAGTTGCAACTTTGCTATGATATTTGACTCTTGAATAAATATCATAAACAACTACAGTGACCGAATTATGTATGAATTTCAAAAGTTATATTTAGTACAGGTTTCCAGCAACTGTTTTAGTAAGTTTAGCACAGCGTGGTTTTATTTCAAGTGGAAAAGGCACTTGGTTCCTCAGGATTCCCAGGATTTAAAACAGTCAGTGAATCAACAAAACAAACAAAGCAAGAAAAATCACATTATTTTTGAGGAATAAACAATATGTATAAGATTATAAAAATCAACAAAAAATGAAAACTATTTCTAAAAACTCTTTTATATTTAATTATTCTAATTTCAAGTATAAAAATAAGCCATATGATATGTTAACTTTTTAAATTCTGAACATGATGTACTTGGCTTTGCACAGTGGCAAAGGTAACATTTTGCAAACATCTGAATACAATCAGTGTTTGGAAGGTGTAAACTTAGTGGCTAAGACACTAGGTTTGAATCCATCTCTGTGGAGTCTGACAGAGATGGATTAAATTATTGGTTCCATCTCTTACTGACTCAGTTTCTGAAAGAGGACAAAGGATAAATTACTTAATCTGAATGTAAATTTTCTTTTCTTTTCTTTTCCTTTTTTTTTTTTCAGAAAGAAGCTGTTGCCCAGGGTGAAGTGTGGTGGTGTGGTCACAGCTCTGGGCTCAGGTGATCCTCCTGCCTCAGTCTCCTGAATAGCTGGAACTACAGGTGTGTGCCACCATGCCAGCTAATATTTTTATTTTATGTAAAGACAGGGTCTTGCTATGTTGCCCAGGCTTGTCTTGAATTCCTGACCTCAAGTGATCCTCCTGCCTCAGCCTCTCAAAGCGCTTGGATTAAAGGAGTGAGCCATTGCACCAGGCCCAATATTCTTAACTGCAAGGTGAAAATAATAATTTCCCTTCTTCATAAGATTGTTTAAAGGATGAAGTGAAATCATGTATATCACACTGTTTTAATGGCTCTATGTGACTTTAATATTTTTGAATGGTCTCTACTTCACTCCTCTCATCCCCCATTAGAAAGTAAACTCTATACACAGAGACATTTTATATTGTTCACCATTGCATTTCCTAGAACAGTATTTGGCATACTGCAAATATTTTATAAATTGTGAATCAGTGAATGAACACTGATTACCAGGCTGAAAGAATTTTATTTTCTATAGCAATGAGAGCCACTAAAAGTTTTTAAGTGTTTGTAGGGTTAAAAAGTGGTAGCAAAATAAGATAGTAAAAAATATAAATCTAACAATGCATTTAATAGATGGTAAGGAGATAGGGTGGGGATCAACAGCAGAGGAAGGAATACGTGCTTAGAACTAATTTCATACAACTTTAGAAAAATAAAATTGAGTTTCAAAAATCTTCACCCTAAAATAGGTAGCTCCACATGCCTTTCTGGTCTTGATAGTTTACAGTGAACTCACCATTACTAAAATTTCTCTCCAAGATCTCACCTTCAATTCTTTCTTATACATTAGAAAGGAAAATTGTTGCATGGGAAGAGTATGACTCGTGCTGAGTAGAAGTCTACATGGATTTACCATTCTTCCCACTTATGAGAAATAGGAGAAATGCTGAAATGGCATTTATCTAGGCATATTGTCATCTCCCTTTTGAAATTTGCACATCCACTCTGTTCCAGAATAGCCCTTATTGACTTGGATTTGTATGATCAAAGATGAAGGGCCATATCCAGCCTGGCTCATGCTCTGAGCCAAAAGCGAAGTGCCCTTGAGATTTCAACAGGAGCTCTGAATTTTGAGAACTATGCCACTTTCAGGACAAGATGAATTATGAGTCATGCTGAGTAACTGGCTTTCTTATTTTCAGAGTCTATAAAGGGAAATATATATAGTACTGCTTGGACACGAAATTAAAGGTTTTCAGCTAGGTCAGTTAACTTACCATGGCAGATAGACACTGACTCTCAACAACAGGTCTTTCTTGGTCCTAAATTTGCCTGAATAGAGAACTCATTTCTTTTTCTGGTAAACCACAGAGACTGCACTCTTTTGGAAAATACCTTCCTTCACTGAACCTATTGTAGCTAAGTTCATTTCATCCTTTGCATCTCTAAAAAGTGTTGAAAAATGAAAGGATACATTTTAATGAGTGTTTATTTTTTCTTATCATTCCACAATTTGCTATATGGTCCTTGTCCCATTGACATAAATAAAAGATGGTTTACATCTCTGAGCTCGCTTACTGAAACTCCCACAGCAATGATTGTTCCATCCCATGGAAATCCCCTATCCACTGGCACTTGCATTGTTTCTTTGCTAATTATCATCACCTCATATGTTCACATTCCTTCCTTCTGAGATTAGATTTTGTGGAACAGCGTCAAACCTCCTCCTTTCAAGCTATCATCACTCTCTTGCCCTTCTACCTCTATTATACTCATCAGAAAAACTGTCAACCCTTTTTAAACCTAATAGCCATGAGCTCTACATTTGCATCTGAGTAGTTGATACTTCTGCACATAATCTTACTACCCTTCTGAGCAGCCCCACTTTAAACAGATGGACTTCAAATTTCAGTTGACCATTCAGCAATGCCTAGAAAACCCACTGAATTTGTATTTCCCTTCCCAAATCTTGGGAAGAGAGGTAAAATCATAATTTTACTTCCCAATCTTTTGGGAATTTTTACTTACCAAAAGTAAAAATTCATTATTTTACTCCCCAATCTTTGTCTCAACATCCCCCCTCTGCTCATTATGAGCTGATTATCTCAGCCGATATCTCAGTCATTGTGACATATTGGATACAAATGGTTCATCTTCCTTCCACAAAATCTATAACCTCCTTGCAACAATATTGCCTCCGTGCTGTCTCTATATATGACAAATAATACCTGCTTCCTGTAAAGACCTTGATCTACCAGGGACCAGAATCTCATCCCTTCATCTACTCAAGGACTTCACTCCAGAAATTACTCCTTCATCCTCTTCACTGCCCCCATCTCTTCTGCAGGGTCGGTTTCTCTTTTTCTGTGGAATCAGTTTCATAGCAAATACCCTCAATAATCTCCCCTCCTTTGTTCTCATGGTGTCTCCAGCTAAAGCCAGCATCTATGCCAACCCACAACAGAAAACTTCTTGGAAGAGATGTCTTCATCAACTTTTGTAATTTGCACCTTTCATTCTTTATTTTATGGCTTCAATTTGTAAGTAGGATAGCTGAGACAAACATGTACAGTTTAAACTTTAATAAATTTTGCAAGCCTGACTTTCATGAAGATGATATTAATGCGTATTCTCACCAAAAAGTCTTATTTCCACTACCTTCTTGATGTGTTGAAAGACTTAATGAAAAACCTATTCTCTTGCAGTGTGGTAAAAGCTCTGTGATGATGTATTATAGTTTTAAAAGAGTTTTAATAGGAATTAAACTAAGTTAGGATTTATATTAAAATACCTTGATTTACTTCAAATTTTATTCTTTTATACTTGAGAAACAATGACAGTAATGTAGGTTACAAAGAATGTGTGTTTTTCTTTTATCCATTTCTTAAAATAATAGCACAACCCAAGGAAGATTGCCTACATATGTTCAGATCCTTAGCAACCTGCGTTTTTCAGCATATGCCCTAAAGTTATAGCTTAGGAAAGTGTAAGTTTCTTTATTCAACAAAAATAACTAATTCATCTTCATCCAGTAGCATGAATGCTAATGAGCTTGTAAGTGTATTTGATATTATAATTCCTCAAGAAGCTAAAATACAAAATTGGTTTACCAAATTTATATTTTAGTTTGTTGTGCTTCAAAACATAATTAGCAATTGTATCTGTCAGCCCACAGATTACTTGGGCCCAGTTAGTGTGTTTGAGAAATTCTTTTAATAACCCTGAAAGACATTAACTTAATAAAAATATGAAACTTTGCTTGGCCATCTGAACAGCTGATGGTAGCATCTGTGGAGTTTGTAATCCATTTTTCACATCTAATAAATTTGACTATTTGTTTGGTTGGATAATTGGAAATGATAGTTGAAACAACCTTTTAAAGACATCTAATAAATTTGACTGTTTACTTGTTCGGCTAAATAATTGGACATGATAGCTGAAAACAACCTTTTAAAACAAATTAAACATCATGATTTCATCATCTTTTATGTGTAAAAAATTTCATTGTGCAAAAATCATTCTTGAAAGTTGTTTAATAAATGATAATATTTGTCTCAATAAGGTTACACAATCTTTTCAAAAATTTTTTGAGGGACATTGCAAGTTTTATTTTCTATGATGGGACCATATCAAAATCCCGAAGCACTCTCAGAAGAACATATATTAAAATTTGAAAAGTAATGTCAATTAGTGACAGAATTTTCACAAAGTTCCCTGGACAAACACTTGGTTGTAAGCCTATAGTGATTGATATTCCAGTGAAAGTTTTATAGCTCTGAAGACAACTGAATCACAAACAACATTGGAAAAAATTTAAGCAACATAGAAAATTTAAGTGTTGATGAGTCAGTGAAGCAAGTATAAGAACTTTAAAATTGTTCATCCACTTTAGAAAATAGTTTTTCATTATTAAACAAAGTTGAAGATGTGCATCATTTCTTGTTACTCAGAAATTCTATCCATGAGGATTCACCCACAACTGTGTATTTTCACTAGCATATGAGGTAAGAAATTCCACAGCCATTGCTTGAATATTAAAAAAATGAACCAAAAGCAAAGTCCATAAAGAGTGGAAAGAATAAAGAAAATTTTTGCTTCAATATAGTCAATATAGAAGTAGAAATACTACCTAGTAATGAAAATCAATGTGGCACACCTACATGCAACATTAAAAATAAATATCAGGGCATGATGTAGAACTAAAGTGCTGGTTTTATAAGATTACATAGAAGAGGACTCCATTTGCATAAATATTAAAAATCTTCAAGTCAAGAAGCATTCTGTTTAGGGATATAAATGTACTTGGTGAAACTCTAACAATAAACAAGAGGAAGATAAAACACAAAATTTGGAATAGTGGAACAAGCGAAAGAAGGGAACAAAGAAAATTGGTTGTGGATATTCAGGTGTGTATTGTATTTTTACTATTTACCTTGCCTATGATTTGCAAATCTTACTTTGTGTCTATTAGTATTTAACAAAAATAAATTTTCAGATGCCCAATTGAACATTTTAGGAACTAATCATTGGGGAAAAAAAATCTTGTTTTCAATGTACATCTTGGCTCTGTAATTTTGTTGCTTTAGTTAGGACTCCTTTGGAAATCAACTGAGCAAACTCAAAAGGAGGTAGGATACATTCCAAAAATACTGATGCCTCTGGCAAATTATGTCCAGCCAGGCTTTATGGTGCCTAGAACTGAGACATAACACATTATGGATGGGGCAGATATCCTTCTCTTTCTTCCTTTTCTATCTCCTTTCCTCTCTCCTGCATGCCTTCTGTGCATACCCTTGGGCTGCCTCTTCTATTATACTCCCTGCAGATCATCTTCCTCTGCTTACCTACAGTTTCCTTTGTCAGTGTACTGACTCAGGTCCCATCATTACATGTCCTTTCTCAAATGTACCTCCTCCAGCTGTCAACAATCTTTCTTGTATTTTTAGTATAATTCTCAGGAAACAGAATCTGATTAGTTACTGCACAGCCATCATTTGTACTGACTATCAGTCAACTGCCAGCCATTCATTCAATTAGGTATGGCTAGCATAAAAGTGGATACTCAACAGATGCTTAGGTCTGGACAGATTTTCTAAGAAGAGAATGTGAGGTAGGGCAGCCACTTCAAAATTAGCCTAATACATTCATGTTTATGTTACATTGAGCCTTATGCAAGTTTCTCTATTTGGGGTATGTGGTGCTTCCAACCTGAGCTAAATATTCCCAAGGATAAATGAACATTTTCCTAATGGATGTGGTCTCTTTCCCTTTCTGCATTTCCATTCTCCAGGGTGATGTTTTTCTACTCCAGCAAGAAATCAGGAGAATAACAATTGGATTGTCCTCCACTGAGATGACAAGTTCCTTAATAAAGTGTTTTAGGTTTCAAAGAAATGTCCCGCAGCAAATGCTTCCCGCCTAATGTTAACCTCTGCTTTCCCTTTCCTTTACACAAGTTGGTAGTAAGATGGAATTGGTGAAATTTTCCATACTACTTTTCTCTTCCCTGTAGACCTACTAGATCATGTCAATTTGATGGGACAAATTATCCACTTAACTTATCCCTATGTGCTGCAGGAACCAAAAAGGAACCATTGAAAATACATGCGTGTAGGCTGGGCGCGGTTGCTCACACCTGCAATCTCAGGGCTTTGGGAGGCCGAGACGGGCGGATCACGAGGTCAGGAGATCGAGACCACCCTGGCTAAAACGGTGAAACCCCGTCTCTACTAAAAAATACAAAAAATTAGCCGGGCGTGGTGGCGGGCGTTGGTAGTCCCAGCTACTCGGGAGGCTGAGGCAGGAGAATGGCGTGAACCGGGGAGGCAGAGCTTGCAGTGAGCCGAGATCGCGCCACTGCACTCCAGCCTGGGCGACAGAGCGAAACTCCGTCTCAAAAACAAACAAAAAAGAAAGAAAGAAAGAAAGAAAACATATGCGTGGAGCAGACAGTCACTTCTAACTCTAGAAAATAAAGCCATTGTAGATAGAACAGCATATTTCTTCTTGTGTCTGGATATTCTCAAGTCCCATTCTCTCTTCTGGACTCTGTTGTTTATATTTATGGAACAGGAGTCTACAAATTGCATTTATCAGCCTCCACGTCTGCTGGATTCTTGTTAGGTTCTGCCAATAGGAGGCACTTGAGGGAGAAGTTACTGGGAGAGCAAAACGTTCTGCTTCTGACTTCAGTACTGGGGGGGTTGCATTGGGAGTGGGGTGATTCTTGACTTTAAGAACATGGGTAGGGGCCACCCCTTTCTGGTAGGTTCCAGCTTTGACGGACATGATGTATCTTCAGCAGTCCAGGACTGATTATGAGTGTCACCAACAGCACAGTGGCAGGTGCAGGCAAATGGGCTCCAGACGAGTGGTTTTAACTGCTTTGCATCAAAAAAGTGCCACCCCTTCTTCTTTTCTGTTACTTTAGCTCCCTCCACTTCACCTACTACTCTTTGTTCTTCTTGTCCTTCCAAAACGTATGTAGATAATTCCCTGTGTTAAATTCATTTTGTTTTAAATACTTGCGGTACTTTTTGTTTTCTTTGCTAAACCCAGACCCATACACTGCCACTATCATTTTTGGCTCCAATTAGGCCAAAATTGCACTGCTCCAATTAGGCAATGTTGCACTGCTACTTTGCCCCAGTCTGAAAAGGAAGGCCATCTGTCTGCATCTGGGAATAAACATCTGAGAGCGACACCAGGAACCTGAGAATGCTTTGTGGTTGTGCACTTCACAGTGTCTCCTCACTCTGTAAGTACTCTGGATTCCTAGGAAATAAACCCAAGTACACTATATGTATGTATATTCTTAAGAAAACAGTAGCCACAGTTTTGAAATAAAGTTGGTGTTAATTCTTACAGTGTAAGGTTGATCTTTCAAACATTCAAATGGAATATTTTTCACACTTGGCCTATTTTCAATTTCATGAAATGTGGTTTCATAGTAGAATGATTGTTGAAGTGCTTAGACTGCTTTTTACTCTAAGTTGAATCTCTATGCTTGACAATAACATTTGATGCAATTAAAAATCTGAAGGCATTTAAAAAACGAGTTTCAAAATTTGGCCATAAAAATAAACCACTTCAAGACAAGAATTAATGAATTGTGAATGACTCCCTCTAGAGGCACGGACAGTCAGGCATAAAATTTAGAAATGATTGTCCTTGTTTTTGAAAAATCCATTCCAGGGCTCTATTTCAGACTATTTTTAAAGTCTAATTCCATTTAAGTTGGTAACCACCAATCACTTCCCACTTATCTGATTGCAGCACTTATGCACTAAGACAGGACAAGCTCTAAAACTAACATTTGAATGTGATTTTCATGGCCTTTGCTGTTTTGCAACTTTAAAATTGTGCATGTATCTTTCTATCTCTGCTGGACAAGTGGGACTAGGGAAAGCCATAACAAAATTTGTGAGCAAGTGTTGGGAAAACATAAAAAACGTGATTGTTACAGAAGCTGGTAACTACTTCTTTACTCTTTTCACAGACCCATCCAGAAAGAGTTTACAGTAGGGCATATCTCCAGAGAGATGTATTTGTAAAGACATTCTGGAATTATATTCAAGTTCATGAGACTCTTTAAAGATATGAGAGTATCTTAATACAAATGCATGTGAATTCCCAAACGCTGTACTTAAAAAAAAAACATTAAAGTCATAAAAATGAGAACTGCAAAAATAGTGACATGAAAGTGAGGACCAATTAATAAGAGCTTAAACTGGGCCTGAGGCAGGAAGAATTGTCAAGGTTTATAAGCACAGTCAGATCATTAGAATTTCATTGGATTCAACTTCAAAATAAATTAATGGGGGAATGACTGCTGGAATCATTAAAATTTTCCATAATGATGACATGCTTTTGTGTGTAAACTTGAGGCCAAAACTAAGAAACTAAAAACAAACAATGAGAGAAGCTTTGGTCTATTGCTGTAGTCTCTGAAAATATATTTACTATTCATTAAATGGAAGTGGGTCATCATAAAGGTCTTCATCCTCATTGTCTTAATGTTGAGTGGAGTCTGAGGAGGCAGAGAAAGAGGAGGGATTGGTGTTGTTTCAGAGATGGCAGAAGCTAAAGAGGTGGAGGAGTTGGAAGAGGGAGCAGGAGAAGCAGGCATACTTGGTGTACCTTTATGGAAATACATAATAATTTCTGCCTGATTTTTTTTGCTTTTTCATTAAAAAATGTTTATACGTTAATATCAATCCTTCTTCCATCATTTCAGTACCTGTATCATACATAGAAGGGTGCATGTAATAAGAGAAGCCAAAAGAAGTCTTGAATAACCTGAACGATTCTCCCAGATCCCTACTGTCAATTTATTTTTTTGGTACTGCTTTTGTGCCTTCCTCACCATCTGGCACTGGTTTGAAAGCACTGAACTCCATCAACTTATCATCTTCTGTTAATTCCTCTGGTGTGGTGCCTATCAACTCTTGAATTTCTCCAAGATGCATATCTTGAAATGCTTCATCTTCTACCCTTTTTGACATATCCACAATTTCTTTCATGATTTCCTTGATTGGCTCTGTTATAAATCCTCTGAAGTTATGCACAACATCTGGACAGTTTCTTCAGCAGGAATTTATTGTTTCTGGTTTGATGGCTTTTGTGGCTTTTTCCATAACAATGTCATCCTCAATGGTGTAATTCTTCCAGACTTTCATGATGTTCTATTAGGATTCTCTGCCACAGCCTTGACACCTCTTTCCATAGAATACTGTGTGTAATGAGCCTTAATGATCCCTCTGACTCCTTATTTAGAGGTTGAATTAGAAATGGTGTGTTTGGGGGCAAGTAGACCACTTTAACACCTTTGGAGTTAAACTCATAGAGTTTTTGGTAGCTGGGGGCATTGTCCAGTAAAAAGCAGTTCCTTACAGGCAAGGTAGTTCCTGACTTCAGGGACAAAGCATTGATGGAACCAATCCAGAAAAGGATTCTTATTTTCCAGGCTTTTTTTTTTTTTTTTGAAAACTAAAAGACTGGATGTTGGTGTTTATCTTTTCCTTTTGAAGCTCAGGGTTTGGCAGCATTATAGATAAGGGCAGTCCTGGTCATAAACAACTGCATTTGCACAAGACAGTATAGTTAGCCTATCCGTTTCTGCCTTAAATCCTGTTGTTCAATTCTTATCCTAATAAATGTCCTTTGTGGAAGTTTGTTGTGTTTTTTTTTTTTTCCCAGAATAGGGTACTTTTGTGTGTAATAAAAACCTGTTGAGGCAGATAATCTTTCTCCTCAATTATTTTCCTAATGGCATCTGAGAACTCATCTGCTGTCTCTTGGTTAGCAGAAGATGCTTCTCCTCCTATCTTGACATTTTAAAACCATTTCTCTTTCTAAAATTATCAAACCATCCTTTGCTAGTATTAAATTCTCCAGCTTTAGATCTTTCACATTGTTTTTGCTTTGAGTTGTTATATAATGACTTCACTTTTTCTTAAATTGTATTAGAGTCTGTGGGTATGCTTTTCCTACAGCAATTCTGCACCCACATAAAAGCTGTGTTTTCAATATGAAATTAAAGGAAACTGTATTTTACAAAAACTGCAAGGTTTCATGCCTGCTGGTGTAGCTGCAGTGAAAGTTTCACAAATGTTCTTTTCTTTTTAAATAATGGTTCTTAAGCTGGATTTATTTATCTTGAAATGGTGGGCATCCACAGCTACAGATGTCAATCTATGGTACACATTAAACAGTTAAACTGTTTTTTATATCATTACTTTGCTTCTTGGGAGCATTTTCAGCATCACTAGTGGCACTTCATATGGGTACCATAATGTTACTCAAGGTTTAAGGTGTTATACTAAACACAATAAAAATATACAAGAACTGAGAGAGATCACTTTTGCTGCAATATGCAATTTACTGGAGAGACAAACTGCTCGCAAGGAGATGACTGGTGCCACACAGTATTTTAAGCAAATACTTGCAACTCTTGAGATCACTGCAATAGCAACAAGAGGTGAATAAAAAATTATTACAGTAGTACAGTATATACTATAGTTAATTTTAGGCAGTTATGATTTAATACTGCATCTTTGCATTTGTTTAAATTTCTCTAGAGTGCAATGGTACCATATGTGGCCTGTAAGTGTTTATGTGTGTTTTGGTAAGTTTTAAGTTTTTATAATAGATTTGTGTATATTTTATGGTAGTAAATAATAAAATAGACTAGTATCTACATATATTTTATGCATTCATGACACACCTTTTTCTTATTTTTTCCAGTATTTCTAGGCTACATGGTTCATCTGCAAATTTCTGTAAATTGTCACAAATCTTCAGAAAACTTTTCAATATATTTACCAAAAAATGTACCTATAATTGGACTAGTGAAGTTCAAATCCATGTTTCTCAGGGGTCTACTGTATAATATAACAGAATGAGAATGAAAAATGTGAAGGCCCAGAAAATTGAAGTGGGATTTGACATCAAGTAACCTGAATATCTACTTTACTTGGAGATTCTGAATTTTCTATCAAAAGATAGAAGAAATGATTTTGAAAATGAACGTGCAAGACCATCAGAATATTTAGGTCTAATCATTAATAGTCAAACTAAAGAAATGGTCTCTCAAATCAGGCCTCTCTTTTCTTTATGCTTACAATACCTAAATGCGTGTCCTGCTACATAAGTTTTCCTGAACAATAGTTACAGTCATTTTACTTTCTAAGTCAGCAGTGGTTTTTCTGAGTGGAAATGCAATTGACCTTTTTTGCCCAATGATCTTCAAGGAATCTGAAACGTGACTGAGACTCACTCTTCTAAATTATTGACTAGAGCACAAAAATGGAGAGATCTCCATAGATAAACTTTTGTACCATGTAATCTGAATGTCCCTGCATTTTTAACATCCTGGCATGGCCCCAAAACACTCCTCCATTACCCTTTTCTTGTTCAGTTTTTCATTGGGTTTTATCCAAGTTCAGAATAAATTATCTTGGCAATTTAAAACACTTGCACTTCCTCTCCCCTTGGATCTAAATGAACACAAATCATTTCTTTTCCATGGAAAGAACCAAGATAGTATGTTTCCCCTCTCATCAGTGAATCAAAAGAACTCTATTTAGCTGTTTGGCCTTTGTTCTCCTAAATCAAACATGCTGTTTATCACTAAAATTAACCATTACTTATAGGCTCATTGACTAAACCAATAAACCAGCAGAAATCTAAATAGGCTAAGAGCAAATCGAGTAAAACCTAATACAATCATGGTTTGTTTTTGAAGAAAATAAAAAACAAGCTATGAAAAGTCACTTGCAACATAACTTACTTATTCTATCAAAAAACATAGTTTTGTTTTTAGCCTGAACCCTCTTTTTTTTCTAGCCTATTCTCTCTACAGCAGATTTTCTTATTCCATTCAACACACACATGCCTAGCCCAATCTACCTTATATTTTCTTTTTAATGCTGTATCTAGATAGCATTGAATTCCATTGATTTTTCTCCACTATATTTTCCATACATATTTTGTATCAGGCTGTTTTTCGCATTACTGTAAAGAAATACCTGAAATTGGGTAATTCATAAATAAAATAATTTTTCTTTTGCCTCATGGCTCTGCAGGCTCTACATGAAGCATAGTGCTGGTATCTGCTTCCAGTGAGGGTCTCAGGAAGATTACAATTGTGGCAGAAGGTGAAGGGGGAGCCAGCACATGATATGGCAAGAGAGAGATCAAGAATGGGGGGTAGGTTTCATGCTTTTTCAAACAACTTGATCTCATGTGAACTATCAGAGCGAGAAGTCACTTATCGCCAAGGGGATGATGCTAGGCCATTCATGAGGAATCCACAGCCATGATCCAAACGCCCCCAATCAGGCCCCACTTCCAACACTGGGGATCACATTTCAACATGAGATTTGAAGAAGGAAAACATGCAAACTATATCATTTCAACCCTGGCCCGTTAAACCTCATGTCCTTCTCACACTACAAAATACAATCATCCCTTCCCAATAGTCCCCCAAAGTCTTAATTCATTCCAGCATCAAATCAATCAAAAGTCCAAAGCCTAAAATATCATCTGAGACTCATCTCCTTCTGCCTATGAGCCTATAAAATCAACAATGAGTTATTTACTTCCAAGATACAATGGTGGTATAGGAACTGGGTAAAAATTCCTATTCCAAAAGGGAGAAATCAGCCAAAATGAAGGGGTTACAGGCCCTTTGCAAGTCTGAAAACCAGCAGGGCAGCGATTAAATCTTAAAGCTACAAAATAATATTTTAAAACTTCATGTCTAGCATCCAGGGCACACTAGTGCCAGGGACGGGCTCCCAAAGCATTGGGCAGCTCTGCCTCTGTGACTTTGTAAGGTCACCATGGCTGCTTTCACAGGTTGGAATTGAGTGCCTATGGCTTTTTCAGGCTCAGGATGCAAGCTGCTGGTGGCTCTAACATTCTGGTGTCTGGAGGGTGGCAGTCCTATTCCCACAGCTCAAGTAGGTAGTGCTCTAGCAGGGATTCTTTGTGGAGGCTCCAACCCCACAATTGCCCTCAGCATTTCTCTAGTATAGGCTGTCTGTGGGGGCTCCACCCTGCAGCAGGCTTCTGAAATACATCATACAACATCTGAAATTTAGGTGAAGGCTGTCAAGTCTCCTTCACTCTTGTATTCTGAGCACCTGTAGGTTTAATGCCATGTATAAGCCACCAAGTCTTATCACTTGAGCACCCTGGAGCAGCAGGCCGAACTGTATCTGGGCCCCTTTGAGCCAAGGCTGGAGCCAGAGCAGCCAGGATGCAAGTAGCAGTGTCCTGAAGTGGAGCGTGGCAGCGGTGCCTTGTGCCTGGCCCCTGAAAACATTCTTTTCTCCTAGGCTTCTGGGCCTGTGATGGGAGAGGCAGCTTAGAAAATTTCTGAAATGCCTTCTAAACCTTTTTCCCATTGTCTCAGATATTAGCACTTGGCTCCCTTTTAGCCATCCAAATCCCTCTAGTAAGAGGTTATTTGAAGCCTGCTTTTATTAGTGTCCTAAAAATGTTTTTTTGTTTGTTTTCTGCCACATGGTTAGGTTGTAAATTTTCCAGATTTGTATGTTCCTCTCTTTTAAACATGAGTTCCAACTTTAAGTCACTTCTTTGCTTCTGTATCTGTTCATAGGCTGTTAGAAGCAGCTAGGTCACATCTTTTTTTTTTTGAGATGAAGTCTCATTCTTGTCACCCAGGCTGGAGTGTAATGGCGCAATCTTGGCTCACTACAACCTCTGCCTCCCAGGTTCAAGCGATTCTCCTGCCCCAGCCCCCCAAGTAGTTGGGATTACAGGTGCCTGCTACCACACCCAGCTAATTTTTTGTATTTTTAGTAGAGATGGGGTTTCACCATGTTGGTCAGGCTGGTCTCAAACTCCTAACCTCAGGTGATCCACCCTCCTCAGCCTCCGAAAGTGCTGGGATTACAGGCATAAGCCAGGTCACATTTTAAATGCTTTCCTGCTTAGAAATTTCTTCCACCAGATACCCTATCAAGCTTTTCCAATGTGCCTTATTTTGTTGTTGTTATTCTGTTTTGTTTTGTTTTAGGCTTTCAGCAGCCTGAAGTCATGGTTTTAAGTTACTGTCTCTAGTCATAAGTGGTAAATAGAGATGAGGAAGGGACTTTACTGGCCCAACTATAAACAGAAACAAAGAACCCATGACTGTGTTCTCTCCCTTGGACACCACTGAGTCATTGCTCTTAAATTTGGCCTTCCATAGACTTCCTAGGATGTGAACATAATGTGGCCAAGCTCCTTGGTAGGTTGCAACACAGGTGACCATTACTCCACTTACCAATAACTTTCTCATTTTCATCTGAATCATCATCAGCCTGGACTTCACTGTCCACATTTCTATCAGCATTTTGGTCACAATCACTTAACCAGTCTCTAAGAAGTTCCAAACTTTCTCTCATCTTCTTGTCTTCTTCTGAGCCCTCCAAACTCTTCCAACCTCTAACCATTACCCAGTTCCAAAGCTTATTCCACATTTTCAGGTATCTTTATAGCAATACTCCACTCCTCGTTATCAATTTTCTGTGTTAGGCCATTTGTCCATTGCTATAAAGAAAAACTTGAGGCTGGGTAATTTATAAAGAAAAGGAGTTAAATTGGTTCATGGTTCTGCAGGCTATACTAGCATGGCTCCAACATCTGCTTCTGGTGAGGCCTCAGGAACTTTACAATCACAGCAGAAGATGAAGGGGGAGCGGGTGCATCACCCCTCCCAGAGAAATAAGGTACCCAGAGAATAAGAGGGAAAATACCACACTCTCTTAAACAACCAGATGAATGAGTGACAGCTCATTCATCACCAAAGGGATGGCCCAAGCTATTCATGAGGAATCCTCCCCCATGATCCAAACACCTCCTACCAGGCCCCATCTCTAACACTGGGGATTACATTCAACATGAGATTTGGAAGGGACAAACATCCAAATTATATTATATGTAAATGCTTTTTAACACAGTAATAAAGGGTTAGGCTTTTATTTTTGCCCAAGGTTGGACATGTAATATTTTTCTACAGATTCTTAGTATCTTTCTATTTATCTATATTCAATACAATTTCTCTAACCACCTAATGATAAACCTTTTGCCTAAGACAGAAATGTTTTCACACATATACATTAAAATGAATGAAAAACTAGTATATTTTCCCCTCTCTACCCAGGTAGTTACAAATCTATTGCAAGGTTCTAAGAGGTTGGATCCAAGAAAACCAGGCCACATAATAGGAGTACAGAGACCAGAAGCCTGCCTCTTGGCCTCAACACCTGTGTCTTTCCATTCGTCCTGATATGTCAGCTGCTGCAAGGAAGCAATGAGCTGAGATAGTTAACATTTTGCTTCCATGAAGAATTTACTCCTTCTATCAGTGGAATCAGACTGTGAGTATTTCAGTTTACTCCTTGGTGCTCAGGGAATAATAAAATAACCACTCCAGCAAGTACTTGGAGATTGTGAACATTAATAAAGGTTAATAAAGCATTTTGAGTGCTGAAGAAAAAGTATCATATGGCTCTGTCAGATAGGAATTGAATTGTCCTGCTTTCAGGAACTAGCACTAAAGCAATCTCATTGGTTGTTACAAATCAAGCTAGAAATGTCATAGAAAACATCGTGATATCTAGATAGTGGTTATCTGAGCTCACAGAATCACCCTTTGAGATTAAGATTTAAATTGCAGGGCAGAATGTCTTCATTAAATTGTACTCCCAGAGTTACCAATTTAGGCTTAGCTATAATAAAAAATGTAGAAAAATGATTTAAAGAATTATCTCATTTATTCAAAATTTGATTAAGAATATGAAAAACTTGGTTAATTTGCCAAAAATCACTTAAATTTTTTATACATTATGACTTTATATGTGCAAAGCTTGAATAATATGTTCATGAAAAGTAGCTACTGAAATTAATTGTGCATACATATGATTAAAATATACCTACAGAGAATATAATGCAGCAGGCAGAAGTATGAATGACAATTTCAGGAAAGCTGCATTTGTACTCTGGTTCCACTATTTTCCAACAGAATTGGAAAATTAATGTAATGAGAGATTGAACTTTTAATGTGCTTATGAGTTTCTCCCTATATAAAAACATTAATTTCATAATTTAGATTAATTCATGTGAAAGAACATTGACCAATTAGAGAGAAAGGTCTAGTGCCATATAAATTTAGTGTACATTTGACTATGCAGAGATTTGATAGCCACAAACATGAGAGCACTGCTCTTCTGAGAAGTGTCAACCTCTTCCAATCCACATCACCATCTCTGCGCTCTCCAATCTCCACCACATATTCCACTTTTGCTCTACATCTTCACTTGAACGTGCAACATACCTTTGCCCATTAGGCACAGGGCTAGAAACTCCTAGCTTTTCCCGAACTTTGGGAAGCTTTGAGACTGGAAAAACATGTCACAAAAGTACAAAAAAGAAAACTTCAAAATCCAAACAATATATGGTAATGATGTCCATTACTTCAATAGCCACAAACTGATTATTATACAGTGAGTGCATTTTAGACTTTTGTTATAATGTGTAATATGATTTCCAAAAAAGTAAGACTGTCACTGATATGGTTTGGCTGCTTCCCCACCCAAATCTCATCTTAAATTATAGTACCCATGATCCCCACTTGTCGTGGGAGGGGCCCGGGAAGTAATTTATGGGGTGGTTACCCTCATGCTGTTCTCATGATAGTGAGTGAGTTCTCACAAAATCTGATGGTTTTCTAAGGGGCTTTTCCCCCTTTTGCTAAGCACTTCTTGCTGCCCTCATGTGAAGAAAGATGTGTTTGTTTCCCCTTCTGCCATGATTGTAAGTTTCCTGAGGCCTCCTCAGCCCTGTGGAATTGTGAGCCAATTAAACCTCTTTCCTTTATAAATTGCCCAGTTTGGGGTATGTCTTTATTACCAGCATGAAAAAGGACTAATTCAGTCACATATTGATAAATGGCCTTAAATGTCTTTCACTCAAACCTCAAATATTCAAACAATTCTCAACTTCTTCCTTCAAAACATTCCTCCTCGCTGTTCACCAGCATAGCATCGAAACAGCCCCACCAGCAGTCTGGTCCCTGAACAAGAAAACATTGCCTCCAAGTCTCCTCAGAATATTACTCCTTCTCTCCATCCTCCCTGTCCTCCTTAGGGCCTAATTTTTCTTAACTCTGGGCTGGACTCCAGGCTTCTAGTCTCAGAGTACTAGTACTTTACTATGTATAAATAAAATTTGAAGTACATATTTAAAACATATATTTCTGGGCTCCATCCGCCAGTTTGATTGTGATTCAGTTCATTTTGGGTGAGGCTTGGGAATCTCTTTGTTTCTTATCTTTTGAGACCCTCCCCCAGTGATTTTAACCCCTACTTTGTGAAATACTGAAATTTTTTGTTCAAAGAATAACTACATATATCCCAAAACATTTATTTGATTCTTTTGGCCTAAAATAATTCATTGCAGTCAGGATAAGTGTCTATCTTCTCACCATGATGCTCAAGGCTTTCTGCTGCAACCTTTGCCATATTCCTAGGCTCACCTTTGTTTCTCAATACGGATAGTGTTCTTATTTATATATTCTCAACCTGGCTAGCACCTTCTCCTCCTTCAATGCTCAGATTGGGCACTACGTTGTGATGGTTAATGCTGAGTGTCAACATGATTGGATTGAAGGATACAAAGTATTGATCCCGGGTGTGTCTGTGAGGGTTTTGCCAAAGGAGATTAACATTTGAGTCAGTGGGCTAGGGAAGACAGACACACCCTTAATCTCATGGACAACATCTAATCAGCTACCAGTGAATATAAAACAGGCAGAAAAACGTGAAGAGGTGAGACTGGCCTAGGCTCCCAGTCTATATCTTTCTCCCATGCTGGACGCTTCCTGTTCTTGAACATCAGACTTCAAGTTCTTCAGTTTTGAGACTCGGACTGCCTCTCCTTGCTTCTCAAACTTGCAGAGAGTCTATTTTGGGACTTTGTGATCATGTAAATTAATACTATATATATATACACACACACACACATACACACATATAATATATTTTATATTATATTATATTATATATAATATATATAAAGTATATATTAAAATATATATATGTATAAAGTATATATACATATATATTATGTATTATATATTATAATATATAATATATATTATAATATATAATATGATAATATAATATATATTATAATATATAATATGATAATATAATATATATTATAATATATAATATGATAATATAATATATAATATATATTATAATATATAATATGATAATATAATATATTATATTATTATATTACATATACATATATTATATTATATATAATACATATGTAATATATAATATATAATATGTCATATTATATATTATATATAAATACATATGTTATATATAAAGTATATATACATATATACTTCATATATACTTTATATATATAAATACATATGTTATATATAAAGTATATATACATATATATACACTTCATATATACTTTCTATGTATATATGAAGTATATATACATATATGTCTCCAAGGAGACCTCTGGCCTTTTACCAGGGTAACTGTGCACTGGGGACAGGGATAATTAGACATATTGGAGACTACTGGACAATGGCTCTGAGCTGACGTTGATTCTAGGGGACCCAAAACATCATTGTGGTCCTCCAGTTGAAGTAGGGGCTTATGGAGGTCAGGTAATTAATGGAGTTTTAGTTCAGGTCTGACTGACAGTGGGTCCAGTGGGTCCCTGGATTCATCCTGTGGTCATTTCCCCAGTGCCAGAATGCATAAATGGCATAGACATACTTAGCAGCTGGCAGAACCCCCACATTGGCTCCCTGACTGGTAGGGTGAGGGCAATTATGATGGAAAAGGCCAAATGGAAGCTGTTAGAGCTGTCTCTACCTAGAAAAATAGTAAATCAAAAACAATATCACATTCCCGGAGGGATTACAGAGATTAGTGCTACTATCAAGGATTTGAAAGACATAGGAGTGGTGATTCCCACCACATCCCCATTCAAATCTCCCATTTGGCCTGTGCAGAAGACAGATGGATCTTGGAGAATGTCAGTGGATTATCGTTAGCTTAGCCAAGTGGTGACTCCAATTGCAGCTGCTGTACCAAATGTGGTTTCATTGCTTGAGCAAATTAACACATCTCTTGGTACCTGGTATGCAACCATTTGACTTGGCAAATGTCTCTTTCTCTATTCTTGCCCATAAAGCCCACAAGAAGCAATTTGCCTTCAGCTGGCAAGGTGAGCAATATACCTTTACTCTCCTACCTCAGGGGTATATCCACTCTCTGGCTTCCTGTCATAATATTATTCAGAGAGACTTTGATCACTTTTTGCTTCCACAATATATCACACTGATCTACTACATTGATGACATTATGCTGATTGGATCCAGTGAACAAGAAGTAGCAAACACACTGGACTTATTGGTGAGACATTTGTGTGCCAGAAGATGGAAAATAAATCTGACTAAAATTCAGGGACCTTCTACCTAAGTAAAATTTCTAGGAGTCCAGTGGTGTGAGGCCTGTTGAGATATTCCTTCTAAGATGAAGGATGAGTTGCTGCATTTGGACCCTCCTACAACCAGGAAAGAGGCACAATGCCTAGTGGGCCTACTTGGATTTTGGAGGCAACACATTCCTCATATGAACATGAGAAGGCTTTGCAACAGGTCCAGGCTGCTGTGCAAGCTGCTCTGGCACTTTGGCCATATGACCCAGCAGATCCAATGGTGCTTGAGGTGTTAGTGCCAGATAGGGACGCTGTTTGAAGCCTTTGACAGGCCCCCATAGGTGAATCACAGTGGAGGCCTCTAGAATTTTGGAGCAAGGCCCTGCCATCTTCTTCAGATAGCTAGTCTCCTTTTGACACAGCTCTTGGCCTATAACTGGGCTTTGGTGGAAACTGAATATTTGACTATGGATCATCAAGCCATCATGCAACCTGAACTGCTTATCATGAACAGGGTGCTTTCTGACCCACCTAGCCAGAAAGTGGGCCGTGCATAGCAGCATTGCATCATCAAATGGAGTTGGCATATACATGATCGGGCTTGAGCAGGTCCTGAATAAAAAGGAAATTACATGAGGAAGTGGCTCAAATGCCCATGGTCTCCACTCCTGCCACTCTGCCTTCTGTCCCCCAGCCTGCACTGATGGCATCATGGGGAGGTTCCTATGATCAGTTGACAGAGGAAGAGAAGACTAGGGCCTGATTCACAGATGGTTCTGCATGATATGCAGGCACCACCTGTAAGTGGACAGATGCATCATTATATCCCCTTTCTAGGACATCCCTGAAGGACAGCGGTGAAAGGAAATCTTCCCAGTGGGCAGAACTTTGAGCAGTGCACCTGGTTATGCACTTCACATGGAAGGAGAAATGACCAGATGTACGATTATATACTGATACATGGGCTGTAGCCAATGGTTTGGCTGGATGGTCAGGGACTTGGAAGAAGCATGATTGGAAAATTGGTGACAAAGAAATTTGGGGAAGAGGCATGTGGATGGACCTCTCTGAATGGTCAAAAACTGTGAAGATATTTGTATCCCATATGAGTGCTCATCAACAGTGACCTCAGCAGAGGCAGATTTTAATAATCAAGTGGATAGGATGACCCATTCTGCGAACACCACTCAGCCTCTTTCCCCAGCCACTTCTGTCATCACCCAATGGGCCTATGAACAAAGTGGCCATGGTGACAGGGATGGAGGTTATGCATGGGCTCAGCAACACGGACTTCCATTCACCAAGGCTGACCTGGCTACGGCCACTGTTGAGTGACCAATTTCCCAGCAGCAGAGACGAACACTGAACTCTCTATATGGCGCCATTCCTCAGGGTGATCAGCAATCTACCTGGTGGCAGGTTGATTATACTGGACTTCTTTCATCATGGAAAGGGCAGAGGTTTGTCCTCACTGGAATAGACACTTTCTCCAGATGTGGGTTTGCCTATGCTGCACGCAATGCTTCTGCCAAGACTATCATCCATGGATTCATGGAATGCCTTATCCACTGTCATGGTATTCCACATAGCATTGTCTCTGACCAAGGCACTCACTTTACGGCTAAAGAAGTGGAGCAATGGGCTCATGCTCATGGAATTCACTGGTTTTACCATGTTCCCCATCATCCTGAAGCAGCTGGATTGATAGAACAGTAGAATGGCCTTTTTAAGTCACAATTACAATGCCAACTAGGTGACAATACTTTGCAGGGCTGGGGCAAAGTTCTCCAGAAGGCCATGTATTCTCTGAATCAGCATCCAATATATGGTACTGTTTCTCCCATAGCCAGGAATCATGTGTCTGGGATTTAAGGGGTGAGAGTGGAAGTGGCACCACTCACCATCACCCCTAGTGATCCACTAGCAAAATTTTTGCTTCCTGTTCCTGGAACATTATGTTCTGCTGGCCTAGAAGTCTTAGGTCCAGAGTGAGGAACGTGGCCACCAGGTGACACAACAATGATTCCATTAAACTGGAAGTTAAGATTGTCCCTGGACACCTTGGGCTCCTCCTACCTTTAAGTCAACAGGCTAAGAAGGGAGTTACAGTGTTGGTTGGGGTGACTGGCACGGACTATCAAGATGAATCAGTCTACTACTCCACAGTGGAGGTAAGGAAGAGTATGCACAGAATACAGGAGATCCATTACGGCCTCTTTTAGTATCACCATGACCTGTGATTAAGGTCAATAGGAAACTACAACAGCTCAATCCAGGCAGGACTACAAATGGCCCAGACCCCTCAGGAATGAAGGTTTGGGTCACTCCACCAGGACAAAAAAAAATCACGACCTGCTGAGGTGCTTGCTGAAGGCAGTGGAATACAGAATGGGTAGTAGAAGAAGGTAGTTATCAATACCAGCTACAACCACATGACCAGCTGCAGAAATGAGGATTGTAGCTGTCATGAGAATTTGCTACTTCTTTTGTTAAAAAATGTTTGTGCATGTATACACTTGTACTAAGAAAATATCTTCATTTTATTTCCTTTTCTGTTATGTGACATCAGATTTATTGACTTCATATCAGCATTTAAGTACTGTTAACTTTATGTGATAGGATTTGGGTTGGGGATTGGTGTGTTTCTGGTTGTATGAACAATGGTTGTATTATGTTAGGTGCAATTATGACCTTATTATTGTCTTTATTTGAAGATTATGTACACATACATACACACATCATGAGATGTGTATAGGTTCAAGTTGACAAGGGGTGTACTTCTGATGGTTAATACCAAGTGTCAACTTGATTGGATTGAAGGATACAAAGTATTGATCCTGGGTGTGTCTGTGAGGGTGTTGCCAAAGGAGATTAACATTTGAGTCCATGGCCTGGGGAAGGCAGACCCACCCTTAATCTGGTGGGCACCGTCTAATCAGCTGATAGAGAATATAAAGCAGGCAGAAAAATGTGAAAAGGCGAGACTGGCCTAGCCTCCTAGCCTACATCTTTCTGCCGTACTGGACGCTTCCTGCTTTCAAACATTGGACTCTAAGTTCTTCAGTTTTGAAACAGGGCTCTTCTTGCTCCACAAGCTTGCAGACAGCCTATGGTGGCACCTTGTGATTGTGTAAGTTAATAATAAACTCCTATATATATATTTTATATTATATATAAGTATATATATTATATATGAATGAATAATATATATGAATGAATAATATATATGAATGAATAATATATATGAATAATATATATGAATGAATAATATATATGAATAATATATATGAATGAATAATATATATGAATATATATGAATTATATATATGAATTATATATATGAATATATATATATAATTCATATATATATATAATTAATTCTGTCCCTCTAGAGAATACTGACTAATACGTACCTCCACCAGGATATATTTCCTGATTAGTCTCATTTGGGTTAGGTGACTTTCTTCTCATAGCATCCGGTGCATACCTCTACTGATCTTGATATATCTGGTCTGTTTAAGTCTTTGGCTTCTACCCTAGCCTATGAGATCTTGGGCATTAGAGGCTATTTCTTGGATATTTACATCAATGGCATCTATCACAGGGCCTGGCAGATACTTGTCACTCAATAAATCAAGTAAAATTGAAAACAATTAGTTTGTAAGTTGGGTCCTCTTGCCTTCTTTCTTTGTGCACTAGAGAACTTTAGGCAAAGGTATACAGGCCGTACTTTAGTTGAGGTAGACTAGACCATGCCAAAGTAACTCCCAAATCTCAATTGTTTATCAAAATAAAAGTTTATTTTTTGCTCATATTACACAAATATGAGGGCTTTGCCACCCAAAACCCAGGTAGACAGATGCTTGGACATCTCGACATGAGGTAACAAGGCTGCTTAGAGAGCTTCTCCTGAATGTTTTAGTAAAACAAGACCAATGCCACTTTTATATCATAATTCATAAGCCAGAACTTACCACACGCAATGCCTAACCTCTCAAAGGCAGAAAGTGAGGAGATGCACATGAATATTTGGCAAAGGGTAAATTTCTCTACCAGCAGGCCCTTGTGTGTGGAATTTAAATTTCTCTCAAATCGATCCCACAAATCTATTTGAAGCCATCATTCCTGAGACTGATTGGCTATTTTGTTTATGTACAAGGCGTAGTAAGTTGAAAACCTGGCAATCAACTAATCAGAACAGTCTCAATTAGAAACTCTTTTTAATATATTTTATCTACAAAGGATGATCAGAGAAGTAAACAAAATAGTGTAAATATTAATTTTTCCAGTTATTTTTCATTCATTTAAAACTGGATTAATACAATCTGTCACTTTTTAATCAGTTCTATGTCTTTTCTTTTTGATTCAAGTTAAATCGGATGGTCCTAATTGTGTGTGTGTTTAATTTGTATATCTTCATGCAGTGGTGTATATGCCAAGCACATTCATTCTGTCCGTAAGAGGAACTTGGTGTTCTTACAAATGTTACTTGGTCTTGCTAATTCCTATGTGTAGTATGCTGGAAAAGGCCAATGCAAATAAGGGCAATTTTCTACAAACTTGGGATACATTTCCTCAAAGTGCTTATTTGTTATCTCTTGTAACACATATTCAGTAGTTTAACTTTATAGGTATTTGGTTAGGTTGGGCTCTTTAGTTATCAAAACTGATTTTAAGTAAAATATACTTAACTGCTTGCTTGTTAAAATATAACAATTCCTGGGAGCTGAGGCAGGTGCAGTCATCCTGTTTAAGCTTTCACTCACATCTTACTGATTAAGTGACTGGTCAGTATAAGCACAATGTACTAAGTTTCAAAGAATGATGCAAACTGAAACTAGCAGTAGCCAAAGACTTTGATAAATATTGTTTCTATTACTTAGTTATTCACTAGTTGTAATTCACATAAATTTTGTCAATTGGTAGCAGCAATAATTTAAAAATAAAAGAGTAGTTTGGAACAGTGTTAACTTTAACTTCATGAGCAATTTACTGTCATAATTGAAATGGGCCAAGTGTTTATTTTGAGCTAAAAATGAGATTAATATTGTAGAGGTTAATGGTACTCATTGTGGTATGTGTCCAATCCTCCTTGAATGAAGTGATTATTCATAATCCACTCCAAATAATGAAGGAAATTGAAGAATGACCCATTAAGAGCACTTGCTTATGCACTACCAGCAATCTAAAATTGGAAAAACATAGAGTATAAATTTGAAACTGTTACCAGTGGCTGAGATTCAAGTTACCCCTAGTTAATGGTTGCCTATTCGTATGGGTCCATGGCAACTTCACTTCTTGCCTCCTCAGAAGCAAGAATTCGACTAAGGGGAATAAAGCAGAAAAAGAGATAGAGGCAAGTTTCAGAACAGGAGTGGAAGTTTTCTAAAAAGTCTATAGAACAGGAAAGAAAGGACAGAACCTTTGGAAGAGATCCAACTGGGCACCTGAAGGTCAAAGAGAGAAAAGAGCCCCTTTCACCTTGATCCCGGGACTTTACAGGATGGTCTCTTTTCCATGATACTTCCCCTAGGGTGGGACTTCCGCATGCGCAGTGCTTCCCTTACCTTTTGGAATTGATCATGCACGGTGTGTTTAGAGAGTGACACATATGCCCATCTGAGCCTTTTTTTCCTTTTTCCAGTGGAATGTGCCCCGAAATGTCATACTTCGCCATTTTGTCTCTTAACATGCATGCCCAAGAAGCTGCATCTCCCTGGGGTCTGCTTTCAATTAACACTTTTAACGTTAACAGGTATGGACCATCAGGAGATTGCCTCTCCCTGGCTTCTCAATTATCATTTTTAGAGAGGCAATGCGATAATTGCCGAACCATCACCCAACATTTCTAGTGGGTGGGGGAACAGCCCTCTTCTGCCCTGCTCATGCCTAACTACCTGTAACAAAATGATACTCTCTAAGAATAAGAACTCTCTTAAAAAAACAAAATGTGGTTGTATTGCCCGTCGTAGTGATTCTATCGGGACTGTTTTATTAATCTTTCCTTTTTTATTTTGAGAAAAGAGGGAAAATTTTAAGATCCGGAGTTAACATAAAGAGAAATCTGAGGCTTTTTTTGTGACAATTTGGTAAATCAGTTTCTTAGGCAGGAAGAAGATCTTGAACTTTTATTCTTAATTTACAGCTACACAGCTGTAAACATTTTCATTCCAACAATTTCATTCCAATGTTTCCATTTCCAAAATTTCCAAAATGTAAATTTTTCTCAAAGAGAAAGCTCTGTGATCAAGTAGTTATAAATCATTTTGCATCTTCTATTTATAGAGACGTAATGTGTATTTTTATATTCAAGACAAATTAAAAAGTTCCTTTAGAGAAGAATTGCATTTAATTTTGTTTAAACATCAAACACACCCATTTTCTTTTTTTGTTTCAGTTACATCTATGCACACTTCCCAGAGCACATCTTTTAAATCATGCTCTGCTGCAATAAGTGGGAAATGGGAATTACCAGCTGACGTTTTCTCCATTTGCCTGTCGTCCTTATAGGTGAGAAGTATTTAGTCATGGACCAGCTGTTGTATGTTGTGATTTAAATGTGGAAATAGAATCACTCTGCTCTTGGCTTTCATCACCCTTCCATCACTCAGTATAATTTAATTTGTTTAAAATTCATTTTACTGCTGTATTTTTTGAACTGACAAATGGAAGTGTTCCAGCCAATGCCTAATGCTCAAATAGGGTAGGGATATTACCCTGAGGAGGTGGTATCTTGTTTAATTTGGCATCACAGGGTACCTGACTATCTGAATTTGCACATTTATGGCTCTTATCACTAAGAACGTAGGTGATTGTCCTCAATATGAATGAGAACTTGATTTCATATAATACTGCCTGCCTGTTTTCCATTTGTTCAAAATGCAATGATTAGAATAATGTTCTTTGACAAAAATCCTTTTGTATCCACAGGAAGTATCATTAGAGTCAGCTATTACATTTAGAGCAGTAGTTTCAAAAGAGATATACTAGGACTCAAATATTCTTTAATGTAGTTGGGGGGGCATATGTCTTTTGATACATTCTTAGTTTTTGACTATGATTTTGGTGTGGCTTTTAAGAAATAAAACTTACTCTTAATGTAGATGCCCACATCCTGGGTATGAATATAAGTAGGCTGATTTGATCATTAAGAGGAGGACTAATGGCCGGGCACAGTGGCTCATGACTGTAATCCCAGCACTTTGGGAGGCTGAGGTGGGTGGATCATGAGGTCAGGAGATCGAGACCATCCTGGCTAACACAGTGAAACCCCATCTCTACTAAAAATACAAAAAAATTAGCCAGGCGTGGTGGCGGGCGCCTGCAGTCCCAGCCACTCAGGAGGCTGAGGCAGGAGAATGGTGTGAAGCCGGGAGGCTGAGCTTGCAGTGAGCCGAGATCGGGTCACAGTACTCCAGCCTGGGCTACAGAGCGAGACCCCGTCTCAAAAAAAAAAAAAAAAAAAAAAAAAAAAAAGAGGACTAATATGTCCTAAAGGGAACTAAACTTACACCCATCTCTAACTCATTAGAAAAAAAAATTAAGACAAAGACAAAGGTCATTTTGTATATAAATCATGTTGTATGTAAACCTGCCAACCTGAAGGATTCTGAGTATTATTTGAGCATAACTAAGAAAAAGATCAGGGTGTTTTTCATTTGCAGTAGGCATTCTCTTTCTTTACACACAACAGAATCCACATAATTATGACTATATATGTTAGTATGCTCACATTCTTAAAGATAAGCAACATGACTACTATTTTAGACCTTGTAAATATGCTTGCGTATTAGAGATCTGCCAAAAGTGAAGCTGGAACCAAGACTTTATAATTTAAGTCCACTAGAAGAAGAAATTTTTTTCTTTTGTTTCCAACAGGAAAGATCCAAAAAGACTCCACCAGAGTTTTCACCAGAGGAAAAGTTTTACAGATTACCTGGGTCACCAATTTCAGAGTTAGCATATCAATCAAAATTTCATGGTCAAGAAAGAGAACGAACCAAAAAAATCTTGCTATTTTCATGCAGAAAAGAAGGAAATTTATATTTTTTTTCTATTCTAAAAATTGACTTAGGATTTTGTAATAGAGTATGGGAGCTTTTTTCTCCTGTTTCCTAACATCTGCACATTTGAGATTTCCATTCAATGCCTATTGCAGGATTTTCAACACACCAAATGCACTGTTGGCTACTATTGTATATAAAATAGCTGAGTCAAACAGCATAGTAGTAGGTATGCTTCATAATAGTGTATTTGCTGTTATCCAACCATGACATGGAACTGCATCTTAAATAATTAGAAACCTGGACAAGCATTTGACAGAAATCTGTTAAAGTTTCTTGATTTAGAGTATGACCTAGATGACCAACTTCCTATATTTCCATTTCTTTAATTAATTTATTAATCACATATTTATTCTGATATCCATCCAACAAATACTTATTAGGGAGCCTTAAAGAGCCAAAGGAAATAACACCTCTTACCTCCAGTAGCTTCTGGCCCAGTGAAGAACAGAGAGATCTTGTATACTGTACTATGTCAAAAGTGCTATGACTATGGAAAGCACAAGGTTCCCAGGAGTTATGCTCAGCAGCTAATAAAACTTAGGCTGGAGGGTACAGAAAAGACTTCCGAGGGTAGGTGCAGATGATCTCAAGCAAACTTGGAGGAGTGGTTGTGAGAGAAAGGTGAAGGGGAGAGAAGCGAGTTGGGAGAAAGGCAGAATAGTTAGAAGGGTGCTGCAGGAATCTAGGAGATAAATGAGTATGGAATGACTGGAGGAGAGGCAGAAAGGTGGGATTTCATCCAAAAGTCTTTGGTCACTGGGACATGAGATGGCAGGCTGAGTAAACTAGAAGATTGCAAGGTGACTCTCAGATTTCCATACAGACTTCTGAGTAGCATGGACAGAACAAGACTCCAAACTCTATTGGAAGCATTCCTTCATTTTGGCTTCCCAAAATAGAGCCAAGAATGCTGAGCTCAGTCAGGGCTCTAAGTTCCTTAGGGAGTCCTAATTACAATGAATTAAACAAATTCAATCTATACACTGATACAATTCTGTATCTGTTTAAAAATGATGCAGGAAGGTGGATCATAGAGAGAGTACAAAATTAATGTATCTAAGGTGATGGTGAAGCAAAGTTAATTTTTAAATTTAGCTAATTAATTAAAAGCCCAGAAAAACAACATCTTTTCTTGCCTTGAAGTTTAGAATTCCTGTTGCAAAAAATATGGTTGATCGAATGATTTGCATAACATTAAAATCCTGATCAAAGTTTTACTCTCTGGGCTTACCTAGAACACCAGGTATAAAGAATTCCATAATATGCTACCCTTTGCCAGAGGAGACTTCAGTTTTCACTGAGATGATAAAGGGTTAAAGTTAGAATTGTCAGCAACCAACAGAACATCTAAGATCAGTACGTCTCACTAGGGAATTGCTTGGTCTATTCTGGGTAGATTTTAAGCCAAGATTTGGTGAAATTCTTTCTCTGAACACTTACCAAAGCAGCAGGATGCATGAAAAATCACTGAGTTTATTTTTAAATGACAGAGGAAGGCTCCCCTATCTTTTATCTTATTTGAGTTAGTCTTTGTCTCCAAAATGGACTTCAGTGTCACATTCTCATAGAAAACTACAGAGCAGTAAACTCTAGCCAGAAGGTATCAGAAGTATAAGCACCACATGGAAATCTAACTGAAGAAGCTGAAGACAAAATCATGGGGTATATGTAACAATAAGGTGAAGCTGGCAAAAATAACAGCAAAAGAGAAAATCCAGCATTCTTTAATATGTGCTTATTTTATGCTGTCTTTCTGGAGGGCAGCTAATTAAAAACTGACTCTTACCCAACTATATGAGACAGGTGGTTTGCCTTTGGTAACTTACCCAGTCACAAAGCAAGATGGTGGTGATGATGGGCAAGACAGTTTTAAGTCCCATAGCAAGATTCCATCCTCTAAACTATCATTAATATTGCTTTTAACAGTGATACATAACAGTTTGACATGATTAGTTATCTGGCATAGGTAGTTATCTTGTTATGTATTTTCTTAACTGCTAAATAAGTTTCCCAATCCCCAAAACTTTATCTTTTAGTGTATTGATACTGATTCATGCCATTTTATTTTTAATACCTGTTTATTGGTGAACCCAAACAAAAAATATTTAAACTTATAACCTTGAGAATTATCAATCCAGCATGTTTGATTTTTGCAAATAGGGAAACTGATATTCATAAAAACAAAGGAATTTTCTACAATCGCATTGCTAATATGGGCTCTCTGCCACTAGACTATAGGACTTCTGAAATCTAGAGCTTGACTTTTCCCAGAATTCCTGTTTCTCCCTGTTATTTGATGCAAGAAGCCTGTTCCCTGCAGCTCTGATGAAACATTGCCAGTAAAATATTTCATTGAAACCACTAGAGTTTTTGCTTTGTTTGGCCTTTGCATTGTTTCTAGTGACCCCAACATGTTCAAAGTCAGACTGACTTTGTGGCCACTTCTTTCTTCTTAAATTCTATTATAGCACCTACATTCCACGAAGAGCATTGCAAATGCTTATATAACCCACATGTGTAATAAAGCTCCACATGGTTCCCCGGTCTCTATTTCTCAATAAGTATGTAATGTTGATCATCAATAAATTGCAATGTGGTGGTCCCTCACCAAAAGGCTAAAAAGGAGGTAAAAGTGAGAGGTCCAAAGATGGCCATAAAAAAGACCGTGTGCATACATCTTAGTCTGGCATTCAAGGCTCTTCATAACCTGTTCCTGCTCTGTTTATCCACGTTCACCTTATGTCACCTAAAAGGAACTCTTTGCTTCTAGTGGAACAAGTATTTTTAATGCTTTTTTTTCAGGTCAACTCAGATCCACTTTCTAGTAGCTTTGCACCCCACGACTGCTTCATCCAATTTGGATACAATCATGAATATTCTTATTCCTTCCATTTCCCTCTCTGAATCTAATAATTTATATATAATCTCACCTTGTTCACCTACTTTCTTTACTCACCCATCCACATCTCTCTCTTCTATCTCTGAACTTCTTAAATACTTTTTTTACAGTACCACATCATGGAACATATTTTACTTGACATTCAACTCTGTTTACATAAATTCTTACATATATGTTCTATTCTGCAACTGGCTTCTAAGGTCTTGGAAAAATAGTTGGTGTTTGTGTAATTTAGTTTCTCCTTAAGGCTGTACATACATGGTTCTATTTTGTTGGACACATGGTAGGATTGCACTTTCTCAATTTTTTTTAAATTAGGCACAGCTTTATGACTTGCTTTAGACGATAAAATGTAACAGAAGTGATATATATATATATATATATATATATATATATATATATATATCTCGTTTAAAAGCATAAGCTTTCAGAGCTAATTGATGGATCACTTCATTCCCATCTCCTGCCATGAGATACAAGTATGAAGACAGAGCCTCTATCAGCTTGGGTCCTTGAATGACTACAATGGTAGACTTTACTGTCAATCTGTGATGCATATATGTACTCTTAGTGAGAAATCAACAATCCCTTTGATATACTAGTAAGATTTGGGGATTCTTTGTTTCTGTAACATAACCTATAACGTCCTGCCAAGTTGAGCATCCTAGATAAATGTTGTACCTGCAGTGGATGGCCAGTACATGCTTGTGAAGAGTTAACAGAATTAACCAGACAGTATAACTTATAATTCATTTTGGAAAAGCCCCAGTGATAACTAATAAACATAATCTGGAATACCAGTGAGAAAGTAAAAACAGCGAAAAAATGATTTTTGTGCTGATTTACCCAAAACGAAGCTTAACAATTTCCTTTAACTCTGATTGACCTTTGAAGTACTGTGAAAGTCCCGGAACAGCCTGAAGTTGCAAATATTTGATGGCTCAATTACTGGAATATTCATTTCTAAGGCCAGTTTGGAAATGGGGAGGAGGTAAGACAGGAAAAGCTGGAAAAAAAATGGATGTTTTATAAAATAAGCAAATTGTGGAAGTAAGCAAATTGAATAGGGATTTTTAAAAATTATTGATATTACTTTGAGCCAGTCTGAGATGCACTTATATATTATAGTTACGTGTATTATGTGCATTTAATATATACACATGTTATATGCAGAAACATGTCAAAAAGCACAGGAGGCAGGCTGGCATGTATTTTTTCAGAAAGAAGAGTAGACAAAGCAAATAGTAATGACTTGGTTATTTATATAACTCATATAAAAACTGTAAGTAGCACCATTGTGACAAGATTTGTCCCACTCACAGTCATTTTCATTTTGCGTGTCATTTTCAAATAAACTTTGTATATGTATATAAGTGTGAATCATGGTGAAATTTCTTAAAAATAACATAAAACATTGCAATATCCATTTAGTTATCTGCACTTTCATCATATAATTCATACAATATTATTCTACAAACATTAATTGCCAACTCAACTCTGATCTACATAGTGCTCCAAAACAGAGCTTCTCAAACTTTAAGGTGTATATTATTATGAGGGGATTTTATTAAAATGCAGATTCAGACCCACTGGGACAGGGACTAAGATCCTGCATTTCTTACAAACTCCAAACTGATGTGGATGATGCTAGTATGGAGCACACTTTGAGGTACAAGTTTCTAAACAAAGTTTCTCATGTTGCAAATGGCCTGCCTAAAAAATAATCCTCCTCTTAGCCCTCTGAGAGGTCATAGCTCACTGTAGCCAGTAGTCATTGCTGAGTACCCTCCTCAGTGACTCCTCAGAGGTGCACCCCATGTTCATTTCATAAAGACTGAATGAGCAGTAGCATCCAGCACTCATTAATTTTTTCTGCTTACTGAGCATGGCCAAGGACAAAATCTACCATGTGGACAGTCCATTGCCGAACTCTTCTCTACTCATCGTGAATATCAGACCCATTGAAATAATAAAGAGTTTGTGTTTCTGGGAGCCATGCTGAAAAATGTGCAGCCCAACCTGAGGCTTATCAAGGAAAGGGAAGCAAAATAAGTAGGCGAGGCTTCCTAAGGAGTAGAGCACCAAGTGACCCCACTGAATGTCTGTCTTCACATATATCTGGTGCTTATGTTCATTTGAGGCATATATGCCCTTGCCAATAGCATCCTGGCTAGCTTAGGAGGATGATGATGCATAAAAGTTTTGTAAACTATAGCTTCTTCATTATTCTGAAACACTGGAAATGAAAAAATCTGAATCTTAAGTACATTTGCATTATACCAAGAAATCCCCACACTGTCTATCCATGAAAGTAAGAAATATCTGTTAGTTACTATGAATACATTCCTCTGTTGATAATTTTTTAGCATCTACTTTTGGGAAAGTTTCTCACTGATATTATCAAGAATATAAAGATATAATCATTAAAAAGTCATCAGAAATTTTTCAGCTATTTCAAGCACAAAGCCTAATATAAGAAAGTATGTTTGGGAAAGCCTGCTCATATTTTACGTTAAAAGTTTATAAGGGTTGCATTTTAAAACTTCATATAAGCTTAATATTTAATGTGAAAACTAGCATTTTTATTCTATTTTCTTAAAATTACATAATATAATAAGTATAATAATTTTATCAGTTAAGTCCCAAATAAATGCATTAAATCTCCAATTTACCCCAAAGTGCCAAATAAATATTATAATTTATATTTTTTTGACATATGAAATGTAGAAAAGCAATATTCTTGGTACTATAGTAGTAAATGAGACAAAATCCCTGTTCTCATGTAGCTCTCATTCTCATGGGAGAGAAAAAAATAGTAAATTAATTTACAAATATGTAAAATATCAGGGAGAGTTGCACTTTCCACAGAGAAATGTAAAATGAGTTGTATTAAGCATTAACAGTGGGGCTTCCTTCAGTTGGTGATAATGAAGGCTTCTGTTAGGAGCTAACATTTAAATTGGGCTCTGAAGGCCAAGGGGAAGCCAGTTATGCAGTATTGAAGGTGTAGCTATTACAGCAGAAAAAAGAGCCAATGCAAGAACCTTCAGGCTGAAAGTATTCAGCTTGTAGCAGGAAAAGAAAGGCCAGTGTGGTTACAACATTGTAGGCAAGAGGGATATGGTAAGAGATGAGCTTGGGAAGATCATCACAGGTCAGATTATGTAGGATCACAGTAAGAAATTAATTCTGGGCATTAAGAGAAGCTGTTGAGGGCTTTAACTGGGAATGTGGCAGCATAGAGCTAGTGTTAAATCCATGGCTTCTGGAGCCAGCCTACCTGAGTTCAGATCCCAGCTCTACTGTTTTCTAGCTATGTGTTATGGAAAAGCTATTTAACTTCTCTGCACCTCAATTTCCTCCTTGCAAAATGTAGGTGACAATAGCATCTGCCTTAGAGGGTTGTTGTGAGAATTAAACAAGTTAAAATTTGTAGAGCACATAGAATAGAGTTTGGCAGGTAGAGAGGCCATAGAAGGGTGTGTTTAGTTAGGAACACAGAGAGTCTGAATTTTGTTTATAAAAGATTATTCTGTTTTTACTGTTAACAATGGATTATAGAAGTACAGGGAAAGAACCAGGGCTACAAATTGGAGACTACTCAATAGAAGTTGGGTTGGACTAGGATGGAATTGGGGGTAAAAAGAAACAAGTATTTATAATTACGTATCAGCAGTAAGGAGGTTATAGGACATCAAGTTAGAAAGAAAATTTTAAACATATGGTTAATATTATTGAGACCTTCACATATTGCCCAGGTCCAGATGAATAAAAGTAAATTTAATCATAACAAGCTTTAATATTTTGCTTCTCTAACAACTTTTGAAGGCTTCCTTTTGGTAAGTCTGTGTTCTCTCAGGACTTTCAGAGCACACCTTTTTACACCTTGCCCCATCAAGCATTTGCCAATATATTAATAGAAGATTATCTGGTGGTTCCCTGCTTTGCTGATGCCCAGGTGTTCTTCCTTAGCTTGATTCCCACTTCTTTCAGCTTCCACTTGATCCCCACTTCTTCCAGCTCTCAGTGACTTCTATAGCTTGTCCCTTCAGGATTAATCCTTCCTTTCCAGAACCAAAGTCAGGATATGTTAGAGTCTGTCTAGATCTTATAAATAATCAGATTTCCTTCTTCTGGGACCTGAGAAAGGCTATATTTCCTGGCTTCTGGTGCAGTTAGATTGGGTTAAGGAGGTGCAAGCTGGTTAGCAGTTGTATTAGTTCATTCTCACACTGCTAGAAAGAACTACCTGAGACCGGGTAATTTATAAAGAAAAGAGGTTTAATTGACTTGGAATCACAGGTTATACAGGAAGCATCATTGGGAGGCCTCAGGAAACTTACAATGATAGCAGAAGGATGAAGGGGAAGCAAGTACATCTTCCCATGGTGGCGGGAGAGTGGGGGACATGCAGATCCCGTGAGAATTTTATCATGAGACAGCACTAGGCGGATGCTGCTAAAACCTCAGAAACTGCCTCCATGATCCAATTACCTCCCACCAGGCCCCACCTCTAATACTTGGGGTTCCAATTCAACTTCAGAGAGTTCATTTAGGTGGAGCTCTTTTTTTCTCATTCTGACAACATACAAGTTATTATTTATTTTACCCAAAAGAAGATAGCTCAAGATTAACAAATCTCAAAGTGCTGAGTGCCTAATATAATGACTTGCCAAAATGACTTGCCTTCAAGTTTTAACCATTCCTGGGCACACATTTGCTTCTGCAGCCATACATATAGACAACTTGAATAGGGAAGCAGCCCTTACACAATCAAAATATGTTGTTCATACAAAAACCTATTATACCTCTTCCCTTAAGGACTTCCTAAGTAATTCCTTTAAAAATATATTTATTTCATGTCAGTTTGACAGCTCCTTTTTAAAAAGCTTTGAAATATTCCTTACCAAAAAATAGAGTGCTGTAGAACATAATAACTAAGAAATATATAAAAGGAAAGTGTTTAGGCACATGTGTCATCTGACTGGTAGAAAATGCTAAAATATGTAGATTACATAGAATAAGTTAGACAAAACAATCTGGCCTCCGATTTGAATAAAAATAAATTTATTTCCTGCAATCACTCAAGAAAAATTTCACAGGGGATAATGCATAGTCAAAAAATTTTTAAATCTTGCTTTTCATTTCTCTCAAATCCATACACATAAAGCAATTTCTCTCAAAATTCCTTTCCTTCCTTGCTGCATTACAAAATGCAGAACACACCAATTCTTACCAAATTCTCTGTCTCAGGCACTGTTATCTCATTTTAGTGCCCTGTTCTTCTGAATATCAATTTATTTTCTCCCATCAGGCCATTGGTAGTTCTTTCCAAACTAGGCCTAGCTCATTGATCTTATTCTTATCCCCACCAATTACCCTGCTCTGCAGAACAGACCCATGAGTCAAGATACAGTCTGCAGGGGCTGACAGTTGATTGGGAGATGGTTAAATCACAGACATGAAGATTAATTTGGGACAACTTTCTTACTTTTATTTCAGAACATGTATACAATTTTAATATAATATATAGAAAAATCCCTTGAAAAGAATATAATGGCTTTGGTTATACACCTGAGTCTAATATCATTTCTTAGACCAAGTGGCAATAGTAAAATATATACTATATATTTATGTAGTATGTGCATATGTATACACATACATATCTACAGTATATGTATATATTACTATTGTATGTGTGTGTATATATGCATATGTGTGTATATACACACATACACACACACATAAAATAGCAAAATATATTGAACTGTGCTTGTCCATTACGATCATTATCCTGAACTTTTATATAGCTTTCCCTGACACTATTCTATGTCTGAGATCAAGGGGAGTCAAGCCAATAAATAAATACAAATATAAATAAACATGTGCTTGTGCGTAAATACAAATAAATGAACTCTAATTATACATTGTCTTTAAATTAGCTCCTCTTTGCATAAAAACATCTTTTCAATAAATGTAATTATAACTTTTTAAAAGCAATGCAAATGAGAAAATAATTTTTATCCTGTTTTAAAATATATTATTTTCTAAAAAGGTGTTAAATCTCTATGATTTTATCATCATTGTTAAATATATTTAAAAATTTTTACATGAACTTTCATTTTGGACTCAAATGAAATATAATAAATGTTTAATCATCACTTAACCTTATTATGTTCCTATATCAAAATAAGTTATTTTTGAAAAGTAAAAATATCTTACATATTCATGAATGTTTGTATATTCATTTAAGAGGAGTAGAGGTAAATTATGTACTTCTAGGGAACTAAGTTTAGTCGTAACGATTTTTGTTAGAGATTCTGATTACTTTAGACAAGAAATAGGGAAGGAATGACAGAATGAATACTTGATGAGAATTCAGGGGCCCTGTGTTCTATTCTTCCTTGGTATAATAGAATATATCTTACTTGTAAAATTTCAGAATTGTAATTAGCTTCAGTTTTTAACTTGTAAATTGAGAAACTAAACTGAATGAGCTTCACATTTCTTTTTATCTCTAATAGCTTAGATATCAAATACAGAATGCCTTCACCATTTTGCTCAGTACTTTCATGTGATACTAAAATTTGCAGTAGCTTTATATTAACCAGTACACAGTGTATTCGAATTCAACCCAAATATACAATTAATCTAATGCCAACTGCCAATACACTGTCTAAAAGTTGCTCAGCTAGTCACTTAATTAGACTAACTAAATATTTTACCAGTTGAAACTGTTTTATCAATAGCACAGTCCTCTACAAATCCGGAGAAAAGTGTCATCTTCTTGAAGATAGGCCAGAGGTTGCATTACTACCTACATATAAATTAAAATCAATAATTTTAAGAAACAATAGTCTTTCCCTTGCTCTCTCCCCACCCCCACTATTCAAACTAAGGAGGAAATTTTAAATTTTCTTTATATTGTTCCTACTTTCATCATATCCTCTACCATTTTCCTATAAAATATTATTTTCTATATTATATATTGTATGTGTGTGTGTGCATCTGTGTGTCTTTTCTTTTTCTACCTGCCGCAAAAAAATCATGATGATTGTATTAGTCCATTTTCATGTTACTATGAAGAAATACCTCAGACTGGGCAATTTACAAAGAAAAAGAGGTTTAACGGACTCAGTTCCACATGGCTAGGAAGGCCTCACAATCATGGCAGAAGGTGAAGGAGGAGCAAACGCAAGTCTTACATGGCGGCAAGCAAGAGAGCATGTGCAGGGGAACTGCCCTTCATAAAACCATCAGATCTCATGAGACTTATTCACTATCATGAGAATAGCACAGGAAAAACTTGCCCCCGTGATTTAATTACCTCCCACCAGGTCCCTCCCACAACACTTGAGACTTATGGGAGCTGCAATTCAAGAGATTTTGGTGAGGACACAGTCAAACCATATCATTGATTCTCATCCCCTTGGTGAAATTCCTAATAATTTTGTGACTATTTTGCTCTGTATCTTATTAACTCTGACTCTGAGTAAAAGTATCTAAAAATGTGTCTCAGCTTATCATGCTCTACATTAAAACTTCTAACAGGTGTCTCAGTGGCCTTTTTCAAAGTTCCCACATTTATCAGCCTTTGGCTTGAAGAAACTGTGTTATCTTTACACTTACGTATTATTTCTTTTATCTCTTAGGCGTTTTCACTTGTATTATATGAATATGTGCACTGCTTTAACCTCTCCAGGGAGACTTTAGTGTGTCTTGAAATGTCTTATTATCCTTCTGTCTCATCCTACCTCCTTTTCTTTCCCTACGACCCTCACATATGGCTGGAATGAAGAGAGGTAGGTGATGAGGCAGGCATGAGTATTTGGAGAGGAGGATGCATAGAAGGGAGCCAGAACATGAGGTATTATATGGGCAACTTTCTTGACTATAAACTTCTAGTTTTGGGCTTGGCTTCTTGAGAATAAAAATTATTTTGGGACAATGAAGGATTCTTTTTTTAATTTTATTTTATTTTAAGTTCTAGGATGCATGTACAGGACATGCGGATGTGCATGTTTGTTACATATGTAAACGTGTGTCATGGTGGTTTGCTGCACCTGTTAACCCATCACCTAGGTATTAAGCCCCTCATGCATTAGCTGTTTATCCTGATGCTGTCCCTCCCCACTCACCCACCTCCAAAAAGACCTCATTGTGTGTTGTTCCCCTCCCTATGTCCATGTGTTCTCATTGCTCAGCTCTTACTTATAAGTGAGAACATATGGTGTTTGGTTTTCTGTTCCTGTGTTAGTTTTCTGAGGATAATGACTTCCAGTTCCATTCATGTCTCTGCAAAGGACATGATCTTGTTCCTTTTTATGGGTGCATAGGATTCCATGGTGCATGTGTACCACATTTTCTTTATCCAGTCTATCATTGATGGGCATTTGGCTTGATTCCATGTCTTTGCTATTGTGAATAGTGCTGCAATGAACATACAAGTGCATGTATCTTTATAATGGAATAATTTATATTCCTTTGAGTATGTACCCAGTAATGGGATTGCTGGGTCAAATGGTATTTCTGGCCCTAGGTCTTTGAGGAATCGCCACACTGTCTTCCACAATGGTTGAACTAATTTACATTCCCATCAACAGTGTAAAAGCATTCCTATTTCTCCACAGCCTTGCCAGCATCTCTTGTTTCTCAACTTTTTAATAATTGCCATTCTGACTAAAGTCATAATATCTCATTGTGGTTTTGAGTTGCATTTCTCTAATGATCAGTAACGTTCAGCTTTTTTTCCATATGTTTGTTGGCTGCATAAATGTCTTCTTTTGAAAAGTGTTCATTCATGTCTTTTGGCTACTTTTTAATGGTGTTGTTTTTTTTCTTGTAAATTGTTTAAGTTCCTTGTAGATTGTCAGATAAACACATTGCAGAAATTTTTCCCCCATTGCATAGGTTGTCTGTTCACTCTGATGATCATTTCCTTTGCTGGCAGAAGCTTTTTAGTTTAATTAGATCCCATTTGTCAATTTTTGCTTTTGTTGCAATTGCTTTTGCCATTTTCATCAAGAAGTCTTTGCCCATGCCTATGTCCTGAGTGGTATTGTTTCTTCTAGGGTTTTTATAGTTTGAGGTTTTACATTTAAGTCTTTAATGCATCTTGAGTTAATTTTTGTATAAGGAGTAAGGAAGGGTTCCAGTTTCAATTTTCTGCATATGGCTAGCAAGTTCTTCCAGCACCGTTTATTAAATAGGGAATCTTTTACCCATTGCTTGTTTTTGTCAAGTTTGTCAAAGATCAGATGGTTGTAGACATGTGGTCTTATTTCTGAGCTCTCTTCTCTGTTTCATTGGTTTATGTGTCTGTTTTTGTACCACTACCATGCTGTTTTGGTTACTGTAAACTTGTAGTATAGTGTGAAGTTGAGTAGCATGATGCCTCCAGCTTTGTTCTTTTTGCTTAAAATTGGCTTGGCTATACGGGCTCCATTTTTGGTTCCATATGAATTTTAAAGTAATTTTGTGAAGACTATTAATGGTAGTTTAATAGAAATAGCATTGAATCTATAAATTACTTTGGGCAGTATGGCCATTTTCATGATATTAATTCTTCCTATCCATGAGCATGGAACGTTTTCCATTTGTTTCTGTCCTCTTTGATTTCCTTGAGCAGTGGTTTGTAGTTCTCCTTGAAGAGGTCCTTCACTTCCCTTGTTAC
Organism: Pan troglodytes; assembly: GCF_028858775.2. Lineage (NCBI taxonomy): Eukaryota > Metazoa > Chordata > Mammalia > Primates > Hominidae > Pan > Pan troglodytes. The sequence continues at coordinate 72,857,449 of NC_072402.2, forward strand.
CGATATTCCTTGGTATTTTACTCTCTTTGTAGCAATTGTGAATGAGGGTTCATTCATAATTTAGTTCTCTGTTTGTCTATTGTTGGTCTATAGGAATGCTTCTGACTTTTGTGCATTGATTTTGTATCCTGAGATTTTGCTGAAGTTGCTTATCAGTTTAAGAAGCTTTTGGGCTGAGACGATGTGGTTTTCTAGATATAGGATCATGTGTCATCTGGAAACAGAGACAGTTTGACTTCTTCTCTTCCTAATTGAATATCCTTTATTTCTTTCTCTTACCTGATTGCCCTAGCCAGAAGTACCAATACTATGTTGAATAGAACGGTGAGAGTGGGCATCCTTGTCTTGTGCCAGTTTTCAAGGGAATGCTTCCAGCATTTGCCCATTCAATATCATATTGGCTGTGGGTCTGTCATAACTGGCTCTTATTATTTTGAGTTCCATCAATACCTAGTTTATTGAGAGTTTTTAACATGAAGCAATGTTGAATTATATCGAAGGCCTTTTCTGCATCTACTGAGATAATCATGTGGTTTTTGTCCTTAGTTCTGTTGATGTAATGAATTATGTTTATTAATTTGTGTATGCTGAACCAACCTTGCATCCTGGGGATGAAGCGAACTTGATTGTGGTGGACGAGCTTTTTGATATGCTGCTGGATTCAGTTTGCCAGTATTTTTTTTTTTTTGAGAATTTTTGCATTGATATTCATCAAGGATATTGGCCTAAAGTTTCCTTTTTTTCTTGTATCACTGCCAGGTTTTGGTATCAGGATGATGCTGGCCTCATAAAATGAGTTAGAGAGGAGTCCTTCCTTTACAATTATTTGGAATAGTTTCAAAAGAAATGATACCAGCTCTTCTTTGTACCTCTGGTAGAATTCAGCTGCAAATCCATCTGGCCCTGGACTTTATTTGGTTGGTAGGTTATTTATTACTGCCTCATCTTCAGAACTTCTTACTGGTCTTTTCAGGGATTCAACTTCTTCCTGGTTCAGTCTTGGGAGGATATATACATCAGGGAATTTATCCATTTATGCTAGACTTTCTAGTTTATTTTTATAGAGGTGTTTACAATATTCTCTAATGATCATTTGTGTTTCTGTGAGGTCAGTGGTAATATCCCCTTTATCATTTTTATTGTATCTATTTGATTATTCTGTTTTCTTTTTTATTGTGTAGCTAGCAGTCTATCTATTTTAGTAAATTTTTTTTCAAAAAACCAGCTCCTGGATTCCTTGATTTTTTGAAGGGTCTTTCATGTCTCTATCTCCTTCAGTTTCACTCTGACCTTACTTAATTCTCGTCTTCTGCTAGCTTTAGGGTTTGTTTGCTCTTGGTTCTCTAGTTCTTTTAGTTGTGATGTTAGGGTGTCAATTTGAGACCTTTATAGTTTTTCAATATGAACACTGAGTGCTGTAAATTTCCCTCTTAAGGCTGCTTTAGTTCCATCCAAGACATTCTGGTACATTGTATCTTTGTTCTCATTGGTTTCAAAGAACTTCTTGATTTCTGCCTTAATTTCATTATTTACCCAGGAGTCATTCAGCTGCAAGTTGTTCAATTTCCATGTAGTTGTGTGGATTTGAGTGAGTTTCTTAATCTTGAGTTCAAATTTGATTGCACTGTGCTCTGAGAGACTGTTTCTTTTGCATTTGCTGAGGAGTGATTTACTTTGAGTTATGTGATCAATTTTAGAGTAAGTGTCATGTGGCACCAAGAAGAATGTATATTCTGTTGTTTTTGGGTAAAGAGTTCTGTAGTTACCTATCAGGTCCACTTGATCCAGAGCTGAGTTCAATCCTGAATATCTTTGTTAATTTTCTGTCTCCATGATCTTTCTAATATTGACAGTGGGTGGTAACATCTCCCACTACTATTGTGTGGGGGTCTAAGTCTCTTTTAACATCTCTAAGAACTTGTTTTATGAATCTGGGTGCTCCTGTACTAAATGCATATATATTTAGGATAGTTAGCGCTTCCTGTTAAATTGAACCCTTTACAAGTTTTTAATGCCCTTCTTTGTCTTTTTTGATCTTTGTTAGTTTAAAGTCTGTTTTGTCAGAGACTAGAATTGCAGCCCTTGCTTTTTTCTGCTTTCCATTTGCTTGGTAAATTTTCCTCCAACACTTTATTTTGAGTCTATGTGTGTCTTTGCACATGAGATGGGTCTCTTGAATACAGCACACCAGTGGATGGTTTTTCCTTTCCATATTTAGTGCTTCCTTCAGGAGCTCTTGCAAGGCAGGCCTAGTGGTCACGAATTCCCTCAGCATTTGCTTGCCTAAGAAGGATTTTATTTCTCCTTCACTTATGAAGCTTAGTTTGACTGAATATGAAATTCTGAGTTGGAAATTCTTTTCTTTAATAATAATGAATATTGGCCCCCAGTCTCTTCTGGATTGTAGGGTTTCTGCTGAGAGGGCTGCTGTTAGTCTAATGGGCTTCCCTTTGTAGGTGACCTGGCCTTTCTTTGCCTTTCTTTCTGGCTACCCTTAATGTTTTTTCTTCATTTTGACCTTGGAGAATTTGGTAATTATGTGTCTTGGAGTTGATCTTCTCATGGAGTATCTTACTGGGATTCTCTGGATTTCCTGAATTTGAATGTGGGCCTGTCTTGCTAGGTTGGAGAAGTTCTCCTCGATGATATCCTGAAGTACATTTTCCAACTTGGTTCCGTGCTCCCCATCCCTTTCAGGTACCCCAATCAGTCATAGGTTTGGTCTTTTTAAATAATCCCATAGTTCTTGGAAGTTTTGTTTGTTCCTTTTTATTCTTTTTTTCTCTAATCTTGTATGCCTGTCTTATTTCAGCAAGATAGCCTTCAAGCTCTGAAATTCTTTCCTCCACTTGGTCTATTCGGTTATTGATATTTGTGGTTGCATTGTGAAGTTCTCATGTTGTGTTTTTCAGTTCCATCAGATCATTTATATTCCTCTCTAAACTGGTTATTCTGGTTAACACTTCTGTAATGTTTTATCATGTTTCTTTACTTCTTTGCATTGGGTTAGAACATGTTCCTTTAGCTCAGCAAAGTTTATTACTATCCATCTTCTGAAGCCTACATCTGTCAGTTTATCCATTTCAGCCTTTGCCCAGTCCTGTATCCTTGCTGGAGAGGTATTGTGATCATTTAGAGGAGAAGAGGAACTCTGGCATTTTTTTGCATTTTCAGCATTTTTTTCATTGATTCTCATCTTCATGAGTTTGTCTAGCTTCGATCTTTGAGGCTGCTGATCTTTGGACGGGGTTTTTGTAGGGTCTTTTGTGTTGATGTTGTTTTTGTTGCTTTCTGTTTGTTTTTCTTTTAACAGTCAGGCCTCTCTTTCATAGCGCTGCTGCAGTTTGCTGGGGGTCCACTCCAGATCCTATTCTCCTGGGTCCCTCCTGCACCTGGAGGTGTCACTAGTGTAGGTGCCTCCCTTGGCTGAGGGTGGGAGCTTCTTTTGCCCTGTGTGGCTCCTGGGTGGGCCATCACACTGCCTAGCTTTCCTTGCTCTCTGTGGTTGTGCCAATTGCCTATCAGTCTCATTGAGGGAACCTGGATATCTTAGTTACTGGTGCAGGATTCACTTGCTGTTTTTATTCTTCTTGATGGATGCCTTTGACCAGAGCTGTTTCTAGTTGACCATCTTGGCCCAAAGAGTGAAGGATTCTGCAGCAGGGAATCACATAATGAAAGTGTGCATTTTGGGAGGTATGGAAAAATGAAGAGGTAGGCTCACAGTTGATAGTTTATTTAACAATCAATAATAATTTATGTGAAAACAACAATGACAGTGACAGCAGAAAAAAAAATAAAGTTGAGAGCCAATAAGGTCAAATTCAATGATACTTTTCAAACTGTATATTGCTACCAATTAGTGAGTGGTAAAACTAGTTTTGTGGGCCTTACCTAGTATTTTCTGTTTGTCTGCATTTGTGTTGTTCATTTTATGATCTTTTTCCATATCTATATGTAGTAATAAAATATTTGATATTTATGCTTTTACTTTATCAGACATAAAAATAAATATTCTTTTATAAAACCTTGTTCCATTTATATGCGTATGTATGGAGTGTCTCTGTGTGTATGTGTGTGTGTGTGTATGTGTACTAGGTGAGCATAGAATATGTATTTCAGAGACAGAATACTGTAAAGGCTAAGTCAAGAGCATGAAAATTGGACCACGTTGCCTGATACGTGACGTTAGTAAACTTACTTAATTATTTTCTCTTTTTTTTGCCTCAGATTCCTTATCTGTAAAATGAGATATCTGTAAAATGAGATAGGGAATGAGTCACCTACATTTTTAGGAAGATTTTACTTGGTAACCTGTATCAGGTCTGTATATGTTATTCCTTTCGTGTTTTTCTCCAATATTATAAAATTTTTCAGCCAGAAATTTTTCTGTAACGCATTAGGTCTATGATAATAAATCTTTCTCACATGAAATATACCTGTGAATTTGCCTTAGTGGTTTGTTGACTCAAATAAACACGCAAAAATATAAGAAAGTTACAAAATAAGACTACTATTAAAAGAAGAGAGCGTAAGGAATCTATAAAAAGTTTTCTAAATTTTCCTAGAAGCAATAGAATCTTGGATTAAATTTTACTTTATATATGTGAATATTTATTGATTGATTGATTTATTGATTTATTGATTTATTTTAGAGGTAGGAGTTTTAAATGGTAAAGTGGAAACAGAGGCATCAATTTTATTTCTTTTTTTTTTTCTTTTGAGATGGAGTCTGGCTCTGTTGCCCAGGCTGGAGTGCAGTGGTGCGATCTCAGCTCACTACAACCTCCACCTCCTGGGTTCAAGTGATTCTCCTGCCTCAGCCTCCCATAGCTGGGATTACAGGCGCCCACCACCACACATGGCTAATTTTTGTATTTTTGGTAGAGATAGGGTTTCACCATGTTGGCCAGGCTAGTCTTGAACTCCTGACCTCAGGTGATGTGCCCGCCTCAGCCTCCCAAAGTACTGGGATTACAGGCATAAGCCACAGCACCCGGCTGAGAATTTACTTATGATAGGAAAAAAAATGATTTAAAAAAATGTTATTTGGTTCTTAAAACACCATTGATAGTTAAAACGAAGTACAAAAGAATCCACCTATCTCCCTTGACTATGTAAGAAGTTCTAGCTTAAGGCTCTATTTATTTCAGAACAATTATCTAAACTTGGAGCATTGGTGTTAATTTAGTCTCCAGCTAAAGGTTAGCTTCAGCTGTGATAGGAACAAATAAGTAAGCACAGATTTCTTTCTTTTCACTTGACTTGGGCTGGGTGAACTTTGATGGTGGAGGAGGGTGCAGGTGCCTGTGGATACAAATGACAGAAGAGATCAGCCATTAAGGATTTAAAGACCCTAACTTGTGTATGTTGCGCCCTCTGCTGGTTACTAAAACCCAGAGTCAAGAAGTGTCTATGGACAATGAAGTAAAAAAATCTATAAATATTCTTAGTACTCTCAAATATGCATTCATTGTAGAATGGGCATTAAACTTTTCTTCTACATCAAATTAGGGTATTCAGAGGATTACAGCTCTTTTATTTGTAATGCATAATTCAGTTTACACATGACTTTGGTTGGCTATGGCTAACACATAGAAACAGCACAACAGAAAAGCTGGTTATGTGGAAATACAACTTTCAAAACAGTTAAAATGGGAATTATTTATTTGAATAACAAAAACTATAATTATGTGTTTTCTTTAAATAACCACTTCTCATAGAGATATGTAAAATGTTTAAATTATGTTATTCTACTTATATTAAATACTTATAATAGTTTAATTCAAATGCACAGTTGAAAAATACCTCTATTGGGGGAAGAAACCATTTTAGGACTCCACATACATTATGTTGACTCATTTCTTACATGGAGAGGAAGCAAGCAACCAGGAAACCAGATTGAGAAACTGAGTTAGAGTTAAGTAAGTCCTGTCCTCGCATGAAGAAGAGCTACCTCAACACCTCTTGCCTCAGTTGGAATTAGTCCAGGGCATTGGACCAGTGTTGAGTTCATAGGTGAGCATCAGGTAGCTCAAACTGTGGGGCTCAGGTGGAAGCACTGGCAAACTTGATGCCTGTGCCTGAAATCCATTCTCTCTGAATGCCTTTCTGATTTCCTACGGGGAGAGTTAATAAGAATGCCTTTCCTTTACTTATTACAAAGATGAGGTACAAATTATATGCAACTTAGACACTTTTCATCAAAGACCACAAAGAAGAAGAATTCATTCTGGCCCTACCCTTTTGAGGTAAGTGTTCACTTTTATTGTACTCACAATTACTATAAAGTAACTGCAGAAGTTAGCATTGATCCTAAAGCGTATATTGAAGCTAGAACATGAGGGAACAGGGACTAATCTCTCACAGTGGTCTACAAATTACAGATCTTATTGAATACTCTCTCTCCAGTGTGCATATATGGCCACTATTTTAACTGTTAAAGAGACTTCCAGTCACACACTGGAGGGGGAAAAAGACAGAGTAATATCCAGAAAAACAGCACACTAGACTCCATTCTGACCACAAGTCCCTGGATATGGCTGCCAGTGACGTGAATGAAAGAGACTCATGCCAGTAGAAACAAGGCCATGGGCAGGGAGATGTCTTAGCACTACTTAAGGCAAGTCATGGTGGGAGGAGTCAGCCAGGCAGTCAACATTTACCTTTGCCTGTAGTGCAAAAGCAAAATCAGACAGTGATGAATATTTTTTTCTTTTTAGAGAAAGGAATAAACAAGGAGAAGGAGTGATTGTCATTCTTTTAAAACCTGGAATAGGAGAGAGAGATTCACATACCATGTAGTGTGTGTGGCTGTGTGTGTGTGTTTACACACACCTACACATGAGCAGCAGAAACATATTAGCAACTCATTAGTAACGTGTCCTTTACTAAATATTAGGGCCTCATTTCTTTCTCTGTAAAAATAAGAGGTTAGGTTAGTTAAATGTAGTATCTCTTATAGGCCTTAAAGTCTATGAGTCTGTACATCCAGCCAATGTTACTTGTTTATAAAAATGTTTTGGAGGAAAAGCTGAAAATATTATGAAATTGGCAGTGACAGGAATCAGCCAATCTCTCTCAAGGAAGTTTCATGAAGGAAATGTATCTATGTTTATTAGTTTGTTTGTTTTTTGAGACGGAGTCTCATTCTGTCGCCAGGCTGGAGTGCAGTGGCACGATCTTGGCTCACTGCAACTTCCGCCTCTGGGTTCAAGTGATTCTCCTGCCTCAGCCTCCTGAGTAGCTGGGACTACAGGCACGCGCCACCATGTCCAGTTAATTTTTGTATTTTTAGTAGAGACAGGGTTTCACCATGTTGGCCAGGATGGTCTCTATCTCTTGACCTCGTGATCCAAGTGCCTTGGTCTCCCAGAGTGCTGGGATTACAGGCGTGAGTCACGGCGTCCGGCTGTGGATCTATGTTTATGAAGATTCTTATCTAAATTTGGCACCTAATACATAAATTATCAGAATCTAGATAACCAACAGAAAGGTTTTCTTTGAATTATTTTTAAAAATAAGTTGACAAAACCTTAAATAGAGTTTTAAAAGAAAGGAGAAGCTGAGTTTGAGAGGATTGGGGTGGGTATGACAAGCAAGGGAAATGACATAGTTTAGAATTTTAAAGAGGGAAGTTCACTTGAAATTAATGAATGCAGTTTTCTACTCAGACACAATTCCAGTCATGAAAAACCTGGATATATTTTAGGGGAAATCATCCACAAACTACAATAAAACCATTATTCCATTAAATAATGTTAACTAACTAGTATTAAGACTTGAGAGTGACAGTGAGTGAGTGTTAGCCAGGTAAATAAAGGTAGAAAAGGCACTCCAGAAAGAGGAAACACCACAACCAAAGGCAAGAAGATTTCAAGAGGCACGGAGGGTGGGGGGCATTGCAGGCATTTCCACATTATGAAAACATAGATTATGAAATAGGGAATAGTGTAGTGGCAAATATAACTGAAATGGTGGTATTTATGTCATGTTCTATGCCAAGCTAAGAATCTTGAGATTTATTCCATTGCTAGTAAGGGCCTTAAGCAAGCTAGTAGTACAGCACAATTAAAGCAACCCGGCCAGAGCACGGAGGCTGTATTTGAAGGCAGCAGGACTAGAAGCAGGCTCTTTTAATAGCCAAGTAATGATTCTTAAGTTGGGGTCTAGGCACAAATAGAGGGCAAAGAGGAGAAGGAGGACATGAATAGGAATTTTCAGAACATAAAAACAGCAGAATTTGCTTAATTGTTTGGTTCTATAAAACAATAGAGAAAACTCCCCAGATTTTTGATTCCAGTAACCATTGACAGAGATCAGGAACATAGGGAAACAACAGGGCGGTGGATGAAGAAGAATATGATGAGTATGCACATGACTGTGGCTGTGTTGAACGTGGATTGCATGTGAGTTATCTAGATGACTATGCCTAATAGATGCCATGTTTAAAGAACAGAGGCTCAGAGACAAAATAAATTGACAATCACTATCAAAGATTGAATACTACCTAAACACAGTGTTTAAATTATTGGATAGAATTTCATTTAAATTCAATACAATTTAAACTTTTTTGTATGGTTGTTTGTTTGTTTTTGTCATCACTCAATAGACAAACTCATGAAAAAATTAGGTAAATTACAAGCAAAATATGGAAATTTCGTTTTTCAGCGCAACTGAATTTTATGAGCAATTTGGTTGCCCCTACTGTCTAAAGCATTTCGCACCTTGTAAATATTCAAGTAATGGTGACTATGACTATTAGCTAGAATTTAACATCAATTTGGGACTGGGAAAAAAGTTGGAAACGTGACAATACTTGTTTCTTCCAGTAGTAAAGCCTATAAAATCCCACATGTGAATTATGCAATTAATTATTGTTTTCATAATTAGGTGTCTAGTGGAGTGAGAATGAGAAGAATAGACAGAGCTGGGTTAAGGGAGAGGACACTTCAAAAACAGATGGTTTTGTTGGTTTTGAAAGTATTTCAAAGAAGCAAATGGAGAATACCTGGAAAGACAGAAGGAGACAGATGGAAAAGGCACTTGTGTGTAGCCAAGGAGTATGGACTTGATCTTGTAGGCTGTCACTGTTTAAACATAGAGAGACTTGAACAGATATGGATGTTTTGGTTTTGTTTCTTATTTTGATTATGGCATCTATATAAAGGAACATTGAAGCAGTGAGAATTAGCCAGGTAAAGTTTTGAGCAGAGAGAAACAGGGACTAAGGTAACAAGAATGAAGTGGGAGCATGATTAAAAAGACTTTTGGGAGGAAAATCTATAGTAAATGTTGTCTGACTCAGTATAAGGATTGTGGAAGATGGAATTATATCTGAAAGCTCTATTTTGAGATGAAATAGTTTCTTGATAGTGCATATTTACTTCACTTTCTTCAAACTTTGCTGTGAAAAATTTAATCAATTTCTTCCTATGTGATAGATGAATGATTGACACTTTTAATTTTTGCATTTCTCATTACTAGATAAGAAAACTCAAATCATATCATTGTTCTCACAGATTTTCATATAGAATATTAATTCTGAATTAAATGATTCTCCTTAGCATAAGACTTTTATTATGGCTTTTTATGATCCTTGCTTCCATTAATATCACTGTTGATACGTTTTTCTTGGTTGTACAAAAATTGTAATATTTGTTTAATGCAGAAATGTTATAAGTAAAAGTGTTGAGTTAAAGTTAGCAAGATTAGGCTGGGTGCAGTGGCTCACACCTGTAATCCCAGCACTTTGGGTGGCCGAGGTCAGGAGTTCGACACCAGCCTGGCCAACGTGGGGAAACACCGCCTCTACTAAAAATACAAAAATGAGCCGGGCATGGTGGCAGGCGCCTGTAGTCCCAGCTACTCGGGAGGCTGAGGCAGGAGAATTGCTTGAACCCAGGAGATGGAGGTTGCGGTGAGCTGAGATCATGCCATTGCACTCCAGCCTGGGTGACAAGAGCAAAAACTCCATCTCAGAAAAAAAAAAAGTTAGCAAGATTAGAATAATTAAGAGTTTCAAGAAATATGTTCTGTTAAGTGGTGAATGTATGCAAATGCTAAGAGGGTGCATGACATGTTCTCTTATTCATTAAATTTTTAAAATTTTATTATCGAAATCTAGATTTACATTTAGATGCTGTTCACTTAATTAGCCTTACGTGTTTAGTGTTTCGCATTGTTCTAAGTCCAAGTGGGCATGTGTAATGTATATTCCAGGTTCACATAATGGATTAAAACCCAGTCATTTCTTTCAGCCTCCAGAATTCTCTAAACATTCTGACAAATAGTCTTGCTCTAATTTCTATATGGTCTTTGAAAACAGAGTTTAATTTTAAATTGGAGTTAAATGCTCATCTGGAACAAATATTCTTTTGTTATACAAAAGCCACTCTGAATTCCATAGGGCAGCAGTTCTCAAACTTTGGCTCTTCATGTTCTGCAATTGTGCAATGCACATCTTTAATGTTTGACTCAGTAAGAGATCGCTGAACTCATATCTGCTTCTTCATTCAATCCATTGCAATATATTGCTTTGGTTTAAGTATAGAGAAAAATCTGGCTTACAAGACGTATATGCGAAAAAGAAAGGTATATTTTAATAAACTTTTTAGATAATTGGGCATGTTCTTTTGTATGCCACAAACATTTGACAAGTAATAGTTTCTTGGAGGTTAGTTGTAATGTGGAGTCTTAAAACATATCACTATGATACTCTATTGCGTTGAAATCCATTGATCTATCCTGTACTTTTCATGACTATTTTATCGATGCGTGATTCAGTCACATTATGCACTGGTTGTTTGGAAGATATTGGTCCTCTCATTTGTGAACATCTTCCAAATCTGAACACATTTCATGATTCAATATCATCATGTGCATGTAGCCTTGGAAAATTCCACTGTGTACTTTGTAAGAGTGGGTATGAAAAAGGAAAATAATAACTTGACTATAATAGTGGAACCTCTTAAAAGTGTTTGGGGACTCCGAAGAGTTTGTGGATCACATTTTGAGAATTAATATTCTAGGGAAAATGGCTTCCTTTCAAAAATAAAATAAAACTGTTGGCAAAGTTTTATCTTTGATTCACCTGTGCTCTCTGTTTTCTTTATATCTACTATTAAAATAAAAATAATAGGTGTTAGTAGGTTTAGGGGGCCTATTATATGTCACTGGAAGTTGAATGTATATGATCAACTTGTGTATTCCATTCCTCATGATCAAGTACTGCACAGTTTTTAAATGAAGGACAGATCACATCACATGGATTATACAGACTCTAATTTCATCATGGTAAGGCTAACGGGTATTATTTATACATTCTAATAATAGTGTATAAGAGACCTAATGTGTAAAAAAAAAATATTTTTGAAGAATGCAGGAAATCCAGAGAATTTCCTGAAGAGAATAAATATGAAAGGACTAAAATAAAATGTATGATTATGTGTCCTTTAAGTCTTTTGGTGCTTTAATTAATAATTAACTTAGATATAATGGTCATGGATATAAATTCCATTTTTAAACTCTACTTGAAAACTAAACGTGAGCTCCATATTGAATATGGCATAAGTTTCTATTAAATAATTCATATTTTTCCATTAAATAAGATATTATTTAATAGAAATTTTGATTAATCCTATGAATTAATTAACTCCATTAATATTTAATGGAAAATTTAATCCTATGAATTAATATCTTATTTAATTCCTAGACAAGCATGGAGTATTTGCCAAGTTCAGTTGGCATGTAATGTTAGTTATTTAATTATTCCAGGAAACTAGCTAATCACTACAGTCTTTTATTGATTAGCTTATATGCAAATATGAAATAATTTTTAAAAGCATGCATGCACTTTCTTTTATATATACATGTAAGAAACTGACTTAGTAAGTGATATTTTTTCCCCTGAAAGCAGACAACAGATAGGAAGTTTGTATGCCTAATTTTTAGTTTATTATTCTGAAAACAAGAGACTCATATTTATTACTAAAGAAGTAAGTTTATCAAACTGAGGAGGATAATACTTTCTACATATAATTTTTTGGATTGGCTCTATTTAAAGTAAGTCTTTGTTTCTTATGTATTTCTTTCAGAAAACATTATATTTCAAGCTGCATAGATATTTGCAAAATGAATTTTAAGAATCATTTAATCCAGTGGTTTCTAGACTTTGGAGTTCATGAAAATTTAAAATGCCATTTAATACAAAGGAAAAAATTTTATTTCCCACTTCTTATTTTGCCAAAAAAGACCTTTAAAACTAAGAAGCAAAAAAGAACAAGCAAGAAGCAAACAAAAACCTATTGCCTATAACCACCATCAACATAATGTAAAGAACTTCTTAATACCAAAATTCCAAAAGCATTGTATTGAATGCACAGACATTCAGTATATTATCTTTCTTTCTCTCAGACTCATGAAAACTTTATTATGAGATTGCTATGGACCAAATTTTGCCCCCCAATACTCCCAAATTATGTGTTGAAGCTCTAACCCCAAAGGTGACTGTATTTGGTGATAGGATCTTTAGGGGGGGAATTAAGGTTAATGAGATCATAAGGCAGAGCTCTAATTTGACAAGATGAATGTCCCTGTAAGAAGAAGAGATACCAGATCTCTCTCTCTCTCTCTCATTCAATTTGTGCACAGAAAAGAGGCCACCTGAGAACACAGCAAGAAGTTGGCTGTCCACGAACCAGGAAGATAGGCTTCACCAGAAAACAACAATACAATTGTGAAAAAATAAATGTCTGTTGTTTAAGCCACACAGTTTGTGGTATTCTGTTATAGAGGCCTGGACTGACTAACACAGAGGTCTATTGCCAATGTCTCTAAATCACTGATCTAATGCTCCATGGAACTAACCCAGATGGAGAAAATGTCTTCTATTTTAAAAGATGGTTAGAAAAAGGAATTCCAGAACGATTACATCTTTGACAAATGGAAAGGGATTTTTATTTAATTTCTTTTTATTTTTTCCCTGCCCTTCCATTCTTCCACTGAATTGGGGGAGGTAGGGGGAAGGTAGACATATACCACAATTAATCTTCATAAATGCCCATTTTTCTTTCTGGAATGTTCTTCCTCTTTTTGTGTCCTTGGCAAATGGCATATATACTCGGATACTCAGTTCATACATGACCTTCTCTAAAACTCTTTCTTTTGTCTCTTGATATGAGTTACATCCCTTCTCTGCGAGTTGTGTATACTTATATGATAGCAATTATATTCAACTGTCATAATCTGTTATTCCTGTGTGATAATTTCTGATATCAGTTGTCAGCTATAGTTCAGCTGTCAGCTATTGTATTTTTTGATGTGTTCAATCTATTTTTGACATCTTATTTTGTGATTTCTGTTTACCTAGCTTTTCCCAAATTCCTTTACCTTTTCTGCCTTCTTTTAGAATGACTATTTTTTAAATTAATTTTTCCCCTCTATTGGTTTGAAGTTATAAATTATTATCATTTTATTGATTACCCTGGACATTTAGCATAGCTATGTCTAAATTTATTTAATTTCTCCCCTGCTACTAATCATAAGCTTCCTGGAATACCCTCTTTATTAATATTAAGCATAGAGTATGCTATGTTAGTTTTGTCTTGTATTTTAACAGCAATAATTACGTATTACTATTTATTGCTATTATTTCATGTGAAAGTTGTTTCTCTATATTTCCATAATTTTACAAATCACATTGCTTATTATTCATTTTTGCATCTTAGTCCTTCCTTCTTGCTCTCATTTTCTTTTCCTTCAAGGTTATTTTTTGTTTAGTTTCAAAGTATTTATTGTATCCTTATTACTTAAAAATAATTTCAAAGGATATAATTCTAGGTAGACAGCTATTTTATCTTACTGCTTAGAGATATTAATTGTCAGGGAAATGCAAATAAAAAGCAATACCACCTTACTCTTGCAAGAATGTCCATAATTGAAAAATAAAAAAATAATAGATGTTGGCATGGATGTGGTGAAAAGGGAACACTTTTACACTGCTGGTGGGAATGTAAACTAGTACAACCACTATAGAAAACAGTATGGTGACTCTTTAGAGAACTGAAAGCAGAACTACCATTTGATCCAGGAATCCCATACTGGGTATCAACCCAGAGGAAAATAAATCATTATATGAAAAAGACACTTGCACACTGATATGGTTTGGCTGCGTCCCATCTCAAATCTCATCTTAAATTGTAGTTCGCATAATCCCCATGTGTTGTGGGATGGACCAGGTGGAGATAACTGAATCATAACGAATGTTTCCCCCATCTTGTTCTCATGATAGTGAGTTAGTTCTTCTGATGATTTTATAAGGGTCTTTCCCCTTCACTGGGCACTCATTCTGTCTCCTGTTGCTCTGTGAAGAGGTGCCTTCCACCATAATTGTAAGTTTCCTGTGGCCTCCCCAGCCATGTGGAACCATGAATCAATTAAACCTCTTTCCTTTATAAATTACCCAGTTTTGGCAGTTTTGGATATTTCTTTATAACAGTGTGAGAATGGACTAATACACATACACATATTTATAGCAGCATAATTTGCAATTGCGAAAAATGTGGAACCAGTCTAAATGCCCTTCAACTAACCAGTGGATAAAGAAAATGTGATATGTGATATATATATGTATGTGTGTGTGTATATATATATACACACACACCCCACATTTATATATATGAAGTACACATGTATGTATATATATGTATACACACACACACACACACACACACACTGTGTAATACTACTCAGCCATAAAAGGAGTGAAATAATGGCATTCACAGCAACCTGGATGGAGTTGGAGACTGTTATTCTAAGTGGAGTAGCTCAAAAATAGAAAACCAATCCCGTATGCTCTCACAAGTGGGAGCTGAACTATGAAAACACAAAGGCATAAGAATGATATAATGTGCTCTGAGGACTTGGGAGGAAGGTTGGGAGGGGAGTGATGGATAAAAGACTACACATTGGGTACAGTGTACACTGCCCTGGTGATGGGTGCACCAAAAACTCAGAAATGACCACTAAAGAACTTATCCATCTAACCAAATACCACCTGTTCCCCAAAAACTATTAAAATAATAATAATAAAATTAAAGAAATATTATTCTACTCTTCCCCATCTTTTATTTTGTGTCAAGATGACAATTATAAGTCTGTCTTTTATTTTTTCTTTCTCTTTTACAATTTTTAAAATAACTATGTCCTTAGTATTTTTCAGATTCATGGAAATGTGCTTAGAAGTAGGGTTTATTAGATTTATCCTGCTTGGAATTCATTATGCTTTAAGAATTTAAGGATTCTTGTCTTGTAGACATTCTGGAACATTCACATCCATTAATCCCTTTGAATATCACATTTTACTCATTCTTTCTAGTCTCCTCTTTTCAGAACCCCAATTATACATTTATTAATCTTCTTTTACTTTCATTTTCATATTTTTCATGTTTTTTATGCTTCACTGTAAGTACATTCTCTTGTCTGTTCTCTGCCATATTGTTATTTCTCTAGCTTTGTCTTATCTGCCATTTAACCTACCTAATATATTTTACATTAAAATCATTATATGATCATCTTTAGACTTAGAATGTCTTTTTTTTAATCTTTTTTAATTTTTTTTTTATTTTTGAGATGAAGTCTCACTCTGTCACTCAGGCTGTAGTGCAGTGCCATGATCTGGTCTCACTGCAGCCTGCACCTCCTGGGTTCAAGCGATTCTCCTGTCTCAGCCTCCCAAGTAGCTGGGATTACAGGCTTGTGCCACCATGCCTGGCTAATTTTTGTATTTTTAGTAGAGATGGGATTTCACTATGTTGCTCAGGCTGGTCTTAAACTCCTGATCTCAGGTGATCTGCTGGCTTCAGCCTCCCAAAGTGCTGGGATTACAGGCGTGAGCCCCTGCACCCAGCCACAAATCTGGTCTTTTGTAGGACAGTATATAAATGGATAAGATAAACCAGGATAGACTTTAGACTTTGAAAAACCTTCCAAATTCTGCACTTTTTTTGTTCTGGTAGAGAGTTTGCTGGTGGTAGTGGTGGCATGGTGGGAAGAGGGAAACAGCTCAACTGTGAGCAATACAAACACCCGCCTTGGCCTTATGCACCACCAGAGAGTGGGGGCCAGAGCCAAATGGTAAGATGACGGTGGTTGCTATGTTGTCTCTAACACATTTTGTGCATAAGAAAGCTAGAAGTATTTTTAATGAATCCCCAGAAAATAACCACATAGAGTAACATTTACAGGAAAGTGATGGTCTCACAGTTGCAGGCAGGAGTGAAAGTCAGTGGCTGGGGTATTACTATTAATATGTGCTTATTTAAACCCCAGATATCATGGTTTGTGAAAATATAGGATATAAAATAATAGTTAACCTTAGATTGGAGAGTGACTCTGGACAGTAGCATTAATGCCGGTAAAATAACAAAGTAGCCCCAAATATGACAAGCAATTTGTGAACATGTTAGGATGGATATTTTGTCATTAGCTTAATAATATAACTTCATTGCTGATGGAATTCAAACTGAATCTTTAGTCTCCTACACAGAGACCTCACTTTCTCCCCCTACTCTCTCACCATACCACAATGCCAATCACAAATGAAATAATTATCCTACATAACTGCTACTAGTCTAGACATCTAATGTACAAGAGGACTACAGTTAATAAAATTTTATTGTGCCAAGGATTTTTGTTAACTAAGTAGATTTTAGCTATTCTTGTCACAAAAATAGTTAAATTATGTAAGGTGAAAGATTTGTTTATTATAGTAACTGTTTTACTATCTATAAATATCCCATAACATTGTATGTAAACCTCAAACATACACAAAAAGTTTATTTAAAAATTAAACAAATGAAAAAGAAAAATAATCAGTGATGGCTATTATTTATGTATAAAATGCTATAAAATTGATTTGACTAATATCAGCTGAATCACTGGTAATTTTTTCATAGACAAACTCATCATGACATTATTGCATATATGTATATTACAGCATAGATCTATAGGTGGATTCTAAAAAAATTTTCTATTAAGGTGACTTATCAAACAAGGATAATGTCAATGAGCAAAGTAGATTTGAATAAAGCAATGGTACTCTTAGAAAAGTCATGAATTGAACAAACAAGTGTTAAAATATGTTTCTATCAACCTGAAATCAAGTCTGGGAAGGGATTTGTGTGTGTATGCAAAAGATAAAAAAAATGTTGGTTTGGGTTTGCCAATGTCTGTAGGTAAATATTTTTAGGATTTATTTTTTTTCCATGGAGAAGATTCAATAGTATAATATTTAGCAATTGAACTAAACAAAGGTTGACTAATAAGCCACCTTTCTGCTGAATACCTCTAGCCTGCGTCTTTGTCAAATAATCTTTGAAATCATTCACTCATCCCTCATTCCTTGGAAAAGGTATTAATCCTCCATCTTCTGTTTTCTAAATATGTAGGATGCAGTTGTTAAGTATCCCAAATAAACAAAGAAATCTCAGATATCAAATGTATAATTTCATCTGCAGAACTATGATTAATAAAACCTTCATGGGTTTCTCTGAAAAACATATTATGGTTCAGTGAAATCTTTAAAAACATTGGAAAAACTTAAAACTCAGTAACAATAAAAAGATTGAGTAAAATAAATCAAAGATGAGGAAAGAGTCAATAGCACATTGAATAGTTTAACATCCAGGGTTAAATTTAAATAAGGTAATGCCATGTTTATTTGTTAGCACTAAAAATGGTGTCGTGTATTTTTCTTTCTTTTTTTAATGAATTCTTCAAGAAGATATATTTACTTAGTGCTGGTGAGTTTCTTTTGGCTAAAATACATGCCATGTTTTGATTCGTTTAAGATTGTCATATTTCAGTCATTTAGCTTCATCTTTTCTCTTCTGTCCAGCCATCCTCTGTTCTTTCTCGGTTGTTTGCTAATATCATTAGAGGTAATTACTTAAAATCTGTTGCCTACATTTTGCCTCTTGTTTGTATTTAATTTGTTACTACTAAAACATAGTGTATCTCTTCAAACGTAAATAGAGTTAGGTCAAACTCTTGAAGCAGAACGGCAAAGTATTTTATATAATCATGCATCGCTTAACAATGGGGTTATATTCTGATAAACGCATCTTAGGCAATTTTGTTGTGTGAACATCTTCGAGTGTACTTACGCAAACATAGGTGGTAGAGCCTACTGTACAAATATGTATAGCCTATTGTTCCTAGGCTGCAAACCTGGACAACATGTTACTGTACTGAACACTGTAGACAGTTGCAGCACAATGATAAGTATTTGTCTAACTAAACATATCTAAACATAGTAAAAATATGGTATAATCATCTTATGGGATCACTGTCATATATAAGGCCCATTGTTGATCAAAATGTCGTTATTCAGCACATGACTATATTTATTTGTGGGAGCTGATTAGCTCAACCCTTTCTTATCTACCAAATATTCATCTTTGCTTCTGCTCACATTCATTTCTACACTTTCACCCCTCTTTGTTTTCCCATTTCCCTGTGAGCCTCCCTTTCTGCAAGTACAGAAGTTCTCATTTCTCTATTTATTTATTAATGTATTCACTCATGCACGCAAACTAATATTACATGACATGCATAGTATGTTTTAAGAATAAAAATATAAAGGTGGAAAAAGACAGATACAGTCTATGTCTTCACAGTGCTTTTTTTCTAATGGGGGATTCAGACAACTCAATAGCATCCTAATTATCAGGTACCATGATTGGGGTGATGAGAATGCACACAGTACAGACGTCTAACCCACTTCTTGGAGGGTCCAAGAAGTCTTCTTGTTGGAACTGACCACCAGGACAGATAGTTGAAAGGATAAGTAGAAGTCGTATGTAAGTTCGAAAGACAAAGGGGTTCTGAAGAAACTAGGAGGATGTTCTAAGTAGTTGGAACAATCTATGGGGAGGTCCTGAAATAAAAAAGAATATGGCATAGTTGAGGAAGAAATTTGGTAGGACTGGGGATAAAGTGCATGAGAGAAGATGCTATGAAAAATAGGCTAGGTAAAGCTTGGTTTATTTATTTGTACCATTTATAAAGAGTTTACCATTTTATTGAGACTGTATCCTAAGGGCTGTAAGACACCAGTGAAATTATTTAAGTGGTAGACAGATAGATGCAATCTGGCTGTGATGTTTAAAGTGATTAGAGGGGGCCACAACCAGAAGCAAGGTGGCCAGACTATTAAAAGAGTCCAAGCAAAAAATGATGAAGGTTTGAGTTAGGGTAGAAATGAAGAAAAAAGAAAAACAGAAGCAATCTTTAAGGAGTAGCATCAATTGGAAATGTGAGCAAGAAAGAGAAAGAAGTCAAAGATAATGATTAAAACTTTGTCTCAGGAAACTGGGTAAATAATTTATAAACTTTTACACAGCCCATTGAGGAAGCATACTTGGAGGTCATGTAAATGTATAAACACAAGTTTGGTTAATATTGAATTTTAGTTGCCAGTAGGACCCTTTAGTGGAGTTAGTGGATCAGACTCTCAAGAGACATCTCAGAGCTGAAGATGCCCATTTGCGAGTACTCAATGCACATGTCATTGAAATAGAGAGAAGTTTGTGGAGTATGAGTAAAATAAGGCTTAGAACAGAGTCCCAAAGAGCACTGATATTTGGGCAAAAGAGATAGATGAAAGATAATTTGGAATGGGCCAGTCATAAAGAATGAAAAATAAAATAGTTTCAAGAATAAGGACATGGATAATACCACATGATAAAGTAAGACCTGTAAGGATTTCATGGGTATAAATCAGTTCTATTGTTCTTCCTTAGAGAGTAAGCTTTAAGTAATGTGCAAGTAACTCTATTCAGTGTCAAAAGTCTAGAAAGTATAAAATTTATACAGAACCTAACACAGTATCCAGCCAATAGACATTTAAAATATTATTTCTACCAGCAGAGTATGAGAGTTCTAGTTCCTTCACATCCTCTTTCACTTGATATGGCCAGTCTACTTAATTAAAGCCATTCTAATAGATGTGTAATCATATCTCATTGTGGTTTTAATTTTCATTTCCTTAATGACTAATGATGTTGCACATCTTATCACATGAATATTTGCCATCTATATTTCTTCTTTTTGAATTATCTGTTTAACTATGTCACCCATTTTATTTATTGGATCATTTGTTTTTTTCTTATTGAGGGTTGAACATTCTTTATATATTCAGCATAAAAGTTTTTGTCAGATATATAATTTGCAAATATTTTCTTCAAGTCTATGAATTGTATTTTTATTTTATAAGCAATGTCTTAAACAACAGATGTTTTTAATTTTGATGAAATTCAATTTATCATTTTAAAAAGTTTTATGGATCATGGTGTTAGCATTGTAGCTAAGAAATTTTTGCCTAATTTGTTTTTGGTAATGTAAAATGGTACAATCAGTTTAGAAAATCAACTGACAAAATGTTGGAAGTATATTTTCTTCCCATCCCATTCCAACATATTTGGTCACTTTTTTATAATGTAAAAAAAAAAAAAATAAAATGTAAAAATAGTATTTGGTCATTATAAAAAAGTGACCAAATATTTATATAATGAATGAAAAATAAAGTGACCATATATTTTTATAATGACCAAATATTTGTTATATTTGGTGGTTACTATTTTATAAAGTAAAAAATATCATCCAACTGGATGATAATGTCAAAATATTTATGACGCATGCATGAAAGAAGCCAGACCAAAAAAAAGATTGCTTATTGTATGATCTCATATATATAAAAATTCCATATAATGGAAACTAATCTTAATAGCAGAAAGACCAAGGGTTTCTTGGGGACAGGGGCTTGGGCACAAAATGAACAGGGGCATGTATTCCAAAGGGGCATAACAAGTATTTTGGAAGAAAATAAATGTTTATTTTGATTGTGATGATGCTTTCATGGATGTATTCATAGGTCAAAAGTTTTATAAGTCCAGTTTGTTGTTTCTCACTTAAACCTCAGTAAAGCTGTTAAATAGTATTTCTACATTCCAATATCACAAATATACCAACTGAATTAAAAGAAATACTGCTTGTTTTTGTGATACGATCAAGTCATTCACTCACAAAACATTGCTGGTTTCATGGAGTTGTCCAGTAGTATTCCACTCAAGCTGAGTGAAATTATCAACTGAGAATTGATAATGAAGTTCTTGAGAAAGTGGTGACTAATTGTGAAATATGCACCCTTCTGCCTTAAACTCTCACACGCTAAGATATGAGTTGCTGCCTCCAACAGAAAATGTTTTTCCCTAGTTTCTACAAGCACTTCCAGGAAACAATTTTAAAGACACTTTTTTTTCTTTTTCTTTGTAAAAATCTGTTTTTTATGCATTTGAAAAATCATTTTTTCTTACTATGTTTTGTTTTTGAATAAAATATTTTCCCCAGAAGTGTCTTACCAAAATTATGTATTGGAAACACTAAAAAATGCCTTCACATCTACAATCTAAAACATATTTTATCATTTCACAACTCTTTTGGCTCCTTTGGTTTCTTGAATATAGTTTTTGTAAAAGGAACACAATTTACTTCATTTTTAACATTTAACATCTAAAACCATTTTTAAAAGATTTATAATTGTTTTTTCCTTTTGATCTGGTTGTATAATTAGAATAATTAACCTGACAAAATGTAGCTTTGCACTGTGGATTTAAATTCATTTTGTATTTAAGTGATGAAAAAATATGTTATTTCCCAGATTAAAACTATTTTTTAAGATAAACAATTCTCCAGCTAGTCCCAAAGAACTGAAATGAGGAGGCATAAAACTGAGGAAATTAGCTCCTCGATTTTCCCCTCTCATCTCCACCCTTACATCAAGTTTCAACTCCAAGGGGGAAGATTTATAGAACAGATGTGGGGTTTTTCCTCCCTAGAGTTTCAGTCCCTCAAAGAAATCTAGGGTTTCATTAGAGCTATGTTCCATAGAGCAGGGGAGTAATGTGGTGAAGGTAGGATGACTATGCATTCATTTGTTTAGGACACTTTTGTTTTTCTGTGTTTTTTTTTGGCATATTTATCAATAGCTGTCCCATTTGCTCTTAAAATTATCCTGGTTTGAATGATGTGTAATCCCAGATCTCCTTCACTGAGCTCATGTATCCATCCCATAATAGTTGCTAGCATTGGTTGCTGAAAACCCACAGCTGATCCTTCTCAGGTGAGTTGATCTCAGCTCACATCCAACATTATATAGGAGGTTAGAGTTCCTCTCCCTACTCTCCACCCACAAGCAGCTACAGATAGAGAACTGACTAATGGGGAGAAGGGATCCAAAAAGCTGGCTCCTTTACTCATGGTGGGACCACCTTTATGATGCTATTTGTGCTCCAAAGCTCCCCATGGATTCAGGCTAAAGCTAGTTTCTAGCTGAGATTGCTTTCCTGCTTGGGTTTTTATTTTTGTTTTCTTTTTTGTTTTTTCTGTTCCTTTACCTTATTCTGCTTCGCTCACTACCCTTTTTTCTGACAATTCTTTTTTTCTCTGAGAATTCTTGATCAATACATTTTTAACACAGGAATCTCAGGCTGTGTTCCTAGAAAATCTGACCAAGATAGTACTGGAATCGGTCCCAGGAAGCAGTCTTTAAAGATGTGACTTGAGTTGGATACCTCACTTGAAGAGGGGCAAGGAGAGCCCAATCACCAGTGGTAGAAGTGTTGCTGGTCCCCCGCTTCCTTTGACTGTGTCACTGCTGATACCTTCTCCTAGGGCGAACTTAGAAAAGACATAGGTGGAAGGGGATAGACTAGCATGTCAATGTCTGTGGTATTTGAGAGGTATGGGGAAAAGATTAAATATATGTACTATTGAAATTAGGACATTATAGCTAAATACCTTGTATTGAAAAGAGAAAATGACAGGTTCAGATACATTAATCATGACTTCCAAAACAAAATGTGAAACTTGAGAGTCTGCTAGGCATTATTTAAAGCAACTCTTGAAGCCAGAGGGAAGATAAAGCTTAAAATGAGACACAGGACTTGATTATAAAAGAGACAAAACTATTCTTAGTTCAGGCAAGTTTCCTATGCCGATCACAGCTCTCATAAGGAAAATATATGCTCCTGAGACTTGAGGTGGAGGATATTTGGTTTAGGTGCACTTGAAAACCTTGAATCCCCTGATCCCTGAACCTACTGGGTCTGCAAAAGTGGACCACTCTCCTTGTTGGAAGGCTACTTGGAGTCCTACAGTGAGACCCTACAATAGAACAGTTTCCTTCAGCATCTATACTCATACACCATCATGGCCACCAGATCTATAACTAGGGTGAAATCTCAGGATAACCTTACTGGAGAAGTGCTGGGTTGGATAGGAAAAGAGAATTATATATCAAAGAAACTGTAGAATCTGGCTACTACGGTATGGCAAGAAACTCAGTGGTCAATATAGTATATTTATAGTTGCAATTTTAGAATTACAAGCTGAGGAATGATTAAGTAAACTTCAGTGTACCTGAATATTATAATATTTTACATTCTCTTTAATAAAGTGCTTTGTTTTGATTTCACATACAGGTACTTTGATATTTCCCAATCATGGCTCAAATTAAAGTCTCAACTCGATTTTAAAGTCTTCTCAAATAAATGAACATATACACATAATCTATTTCATAATTTAAATTATATTTTTATAAATTCCCATTGAAAATAAAAATTACTTTATTCAAAAGAAATTGGATTATACTAAATATCATTTTATTTCTGAGTATATTCTCTCAATATTGTTATTATTTCAATATCCTGAAATTACTTTAATCATACCAAATTTGAAGAAATTTTACTTTATAATTTGTAATTTCCCTGGGGTCCTGAAATCTGGAACGAGTTAAATGATCTTTTTTCCAATATGAGAGAAACATATATTTTTAAGAAGATCCTTGAAGGTAATGACTCTATAACCAGATTTTCGCAAACTGTATTTACCTGCTGAGAAGACAATTTAATATATTTTAACTTGATTTAGGACATATTTCAGTTGAATGCTAAATATATTATCTCCATATATTTTTCTACAGAGTGATGCTAACTGATGATTATTTTATGGATAAAGAAAGAATTAAAATTTTTTTAATTAAAACTACCCCATCTAGACATTTGACTAGATGGTCCAGGTAGAAATATAAATAGATGATTTATGTAAAAACAAACATGAATGCATGGAGTCATATGCTGGCTAGTATGTTGTATTAGTCCATTTTCACAATGCTATAAAGAAATACTCTAGACTGGGTGATTTATAAAGGAAAGAGGTTTAATTGACTCACGGTTCCTCATGGCTAGGAGAACCTCAGGAAACTTACAATCATGGCAAAAGACAAAGGAGAAGCAAGCACCCTCTTCACAAGGCGGCAGGAAAGAGAGTGACTGAAGGAGGAACTTCCAAACGCATAAAACCAACACATTTTGTGAGAACTCACTCACTATCATGAAAACAGCATGGAGGAAACCATCCTTATCATCCAATCACCTCCCTCCCTTGACACGTGGGGATTACAGTTGCAGGTGAGACTTAGGTGGGAACAGAGAGCCAAACCATATCATATGCGGATGTCAAGTGCATCCATTTGAAGATGCGCCTTTTAAAACATAAATACCTGTGAGGATCACTTCAGTCACTACCTTCTACCAGAAGTTTTCCCACTGTGGTCCTTGGATCCTAAGGGTTCCTCAGCAGAATGTGAAAAGTCATTTTAGTTGCAAAGAGACAGAGGTCTAGGCTTCCAACTCTCAATTCAATAAAAGTGGCTTCATTCTTGTCTACCATATGCATTGGATTTCTAATAAGTTTGCATTTGAGGAAAAAATAGTTACATTTGAAGAGTATTGCCTTTGTTGACAGTCAAGAGGAAGATAATTAAGATTTTTGTCCTAATGAATTCAATCTGCCAAGGTGAGTCCTTTGCTTGGAATAGCAAGTTATAGACCTCACTATCACACATTAATAACATTATATCATATGCATGAAAAAATTTAACTCCCTGAATAGATGGCTCACTGAAAAATAAATTGCTTAATCTTAATTTTTAAATTTAACTTTTAAGTTATTTACTCAAATTGCAATTAACATTTGCTCTTTCCATTTTCTGAGATGCTCCATCCTTGCCTCCACCCTCCTTTCGCTTTCTACATTTCATTCTTCCTTCTAGTTTTAACTTACAATCACCTCCCCAAAGAAGTTTTCCTAATCTCACACTTTCTTCTTCCAGTTATATTTCCTTTATACTTTTACTATGTCACTTTTTAACCTTATCTGTCTAGCTCCATGAGAACCATGCCTATCTGCTGACCACTGCCTCCCCAAATCTAGCAAATCTAGTGCTTAATACACACTCTGCAAATGTGGAAGGAAGAACATATACCTTAGTTAACAACATGACCTGTTTGTCACCAATTCTAGGTGGTTTTCTTAGAATTTCTAATTGTTCTTTCCTCGCACATTGCCGTTTCTCTTGCCATATACTGACTAATACAGCTGTCTGCTGGCTGACATCACTCTCCCTTTTCATCAAGTTCACACACATTTTCCTGGCTTCCGAGAACTCCACGTCACATCTGCCTTTGCTTCATCTATGATTTTCCATTGAAACATTCTGCTCATTGTCAAATTGGTCTTTTGACTATCCCTTGCTGAACCAGTGTTTTCTTACTGTCAACTCTGAAATATGCCTGCACTGATGTCCTCGCCTAAAGCCCTTTCCAGGTTACATGGGTCACTTTTTTCTTGACTGCCTAGTGCAGATATTATTAGTATGACACTTATCCAGTAATTCACTGTGTTTCTATATTGCTTTCTTAGTTTTGATCAAATAACAACTATGTGACTTTATGTAGACTGTTGGACCCAGATCGGGAACTCAATAGACACTTGTTGATTGATTGATTGCTGTATAACATTTACACCAGTACATTCTGAAACCCTTGCCTTATAAATTAGGTTAGTAGATTTTTGCTCTTAAAAAAATCAATGCTAATTTTGAAATAATATCAAGGTTACAGAAGACCTGAATGTATAGTATAAGAACTTTAAAAGTTGCCAAACTGGTGTCTGATCACCTCCAAATACCCTAGCATGTATTTCTGTCAAAGACCTTTTGCTACATAACCATTATACGATACAACCATCAACATCAGGAAATTAATACTGATACATTTCTCCTATCTAAACTTAGACCCCCATTCAAGTTTTTCCAGTTGTCTCAATATAGCTTTTTATAGCAAAAGATTCCAGTTCGGAATCATCATGCATTTCATTTTTATGTGTCTTTAGTCTTTATGACTCTTTTGAAGATTACTTACCTAGTATTTGTAAAATGTCCATCAATTGGTGTTCATCTGGTGTTTTCTTATGATTACACTCAGATTATTCATCTTTGGGAGTAATACACAGAAATGATGCCACTTACTGCGCTCTATTTGGTGGCACATGATTTTAATTTGTTACATTACTAATAATATTTACTTTGCTCACTTGATTAAGGAAGTATCTCCCAGGCTGCTGCACTTTAATGTTACCCTTTTTCTCTTTTTAATTAGCAAGTACATTGTGCAGAGCTATTTTTTAACTATGTAAATATCCAATTCTTCATCAAACTTTCAATTTATTGTTTTATGGTTTTCTATTTTAATCAGTGGGTCACAAAACATTGCTATCATTATTTGGGTGCTCAACTTGTCATGGATTTGCCCAGTGAAACACTATTTAAGCTAGCTTCTGTGAACTCTTGGGATATTTCCATCATTCTTTGAGCACGTACTTGCTTTCTGGGATAAAGTGATATTTCAGGCTCATCTTATAGTCTCCTTGCCCAAACCAGAACTCAGCCATTTTTCCAGGGAACTCTTATACCTTCAAGTGGGGAATGATCATTAGAAGCCAAGATTAGGGTGGTAGGTATATTCATTGCTATTGGGCTATCATTGCTTGCAGACTGTCTTGGTGGACAGAACTAGAGAATATACATGTACATATGTTGTAATTTTTACTGTTATGGTTTCTTTCTAATTTGGTCTTGAGGTTTCTTTCCAGTTTTGATTCATCCTCACTCTAGGATACCTCCTTGTGGGTACCCTCTTCACACATCTGTGCATTAGGGGTCTCCTCAGCACAGTTGTCCTCTGACATGCACAACCGTTTTTCTCTCCATGTGGTTGTATCCTTTCCTGTTTGGGCTCTGCTATCCCACATCAAAACTTTTCCCATGTGTGGTCAGTTTCATCATTCCACCTGGTTTATGACACCTAATGACAAGATGCTCATTTGCAAAGATACCCTCCTCACCCTGCTTAGACTCTAAAACTGAGCTAGGTCATCCCATAGACTCTTTCCTTTTAACTCTGTTCAGATTCTGACTCCCCACTCGAGCCATTCCCACCCTTTGATGTCTTTCTCCTTCTGCTTGGGCTTTGATACCCTAAGCTGATCACTCCCTGCATGTGGATGCCTTGTTCACTTGGCTTGGTTCCCAGCACTCCACACCAGGCCACACTTCCACCTAGATGCCTAACTTGCTCTGCCTAGCTTCAGAGCACCAGGACTGAAAGCCTTAACTCAGGAAGAGAAGGAGAGGAAAAAGGAAAAGGAAGAAAAAAGATCTTTGATGTTTTGATGTTTTTGCTTGCTCATAGTCACAAACATTTTTCTTCTTTCTATTGTTTTTCTTTTTTTCCCCAAAGAATCACTTCTAATTTAATTTGAGATCTCTTCTTTCAGAGAAACTCTTGTTTTCCTAATCAAATATCACAACACTAGCTTCTCTATTACGTATTCTTTCTCTCTCTCTCTTTTTTTTTTTTTTTTTTTTTTTTTTTTTTTTGAGATGGAGTCTCACTCTCTCGCCAGGCTGGAGTGCAGTGGCGCGATCTGGGCTCACTGCAACCTCTGCCTCTTAGGTTCAAATGATTCTCCTATCTCAGCCTCCTGAGTAGCTGGGACTACAACCATGCGTCACTACACCCAGCTGATTTTTTGTATTTTTAATAGAGATGGGTTTCACCATGTTGGCCAGGAGGGTCTTGATCTCTTGACCTCGTGATGCTCCCGCCTCGGCCTCCCAAAGTCCTGGGATTACAGGCGTGAGCCACTGCGCCCGGCAACATATTCTTTTATGAAAGTCACAACACAGATATAACTCGACACACTGGGTATTTAATAAATATGACTATTTTAATTCACAGCAGTGTAATGAATTATTGGTCCAGCATGAAGAGCACTGCTTTGCAAACTCTTAAGTAGGAGTAGAACCTTACAGCAATTCATAATATGTATCATTATTTTATTCATTTCATTTTCTCATAATACTGCAACAATACTTCAAAAGTGAAAAATCAGGCCAAACACCAGTGAATCTAATTGTAACGAACCTATAACTTTTATCTGCATTTGAGTGTCTAAAGTGTTATATTACTTGACATTATCTATTTACATTCTTTTAGTAGTGAAATGCTCAGTTCATTTTGAAAATTAAATAAAAATGTAAATACAAAACAAAATGTGGTTTTCCCAGGCAAGCAATATGCTATTTTACTGTTTGTCACATACTCACAGTAGAAATAAAACCATATGTATATATATATAATCATGAAGGTTCATGTTACTTGTTTTGACAGTGTTTAACAAAGTATTTGAGATTGTGATATTAGCACATGTTCTAATCAGTCAAATATTTATTCATGTCAGAAATAACAAAGACTCTGCGTTCTAGACAATGGGTTATCCCATTATCTGGTATAACCACTCTTAAGATAAAGCAAACCTCTTTTGAGACAAATTAAGAAAATAAAGGATGTTTGAACAGACATGCTGCTTTAAGTAGGAGTTAGATGACTACCTAAATGCATATTATCTTTTTAATGAAAAGACAACTTTTGTAGGCTTCCTTAATTGTAAGTGAACAGAATTTCTTTCGTATTAATATTAGTTAAAAATAGTCCAGTGAGTTCCAGTGGCTTAAACAAACCAAATATTCCAAGCTATTTGAGTTACATCTGGTGGCAGAAGTAACAAGATTTCATCAGGCATTCTGTAAGAATGATTAGAGAGGAAAAAAACTAGTGTTTTGGGACGCATTCTGTGCATTGCACACTATGTTATTTTTTATCTTCTTTAATTTACTTCTCAAGCAACCCTGAAAGATACAAATAACAGCAAATTAAAAGAGAGGTTAAGTAACTTGCCTTATCATTTTCTATTATGGGGATGAACACTCCTTGGGGCATGCAAAGAAGACAATGTCAATGGCAGCTCCTAGAATGATGCAATGTGGTGGCCCTGTATAAAGGTTAAACATAAATTAGTTTCTTCCTCAACTTTCCATGGCATCATTTTCCTTCCCAAACAAGCTTTGTACGATATTTCAAGAAAGCTTGTAGAGATTCATGAATTTTAAGCAAAACCAAAATCAGGAACTATATTTCAGTCTGCATATAACATTTCTTCAATGAGGAAAACAGTTGAAAATACTAAATGATGTTATGTGGACATAGCAGAAAGTCACTCCGAAGTTATCCAGTTTCCTAATTTTGGCAAACTGGATAACTTTTAACATTGTCCTAATCTAGAAAAATGATTATGACTTCTTTATTAAAGGTTGCAAGAGTAACCTTTAATATCAACCTCTGATTTTACAGTCCTTCATGGCCAAGAATTATAAACTTTTTAATTTTATTCAATATGGCTTTTATATATCTCATCATATTAGCTACTGATCTTACATTAATGTCAGAGAGGTGTTTAATACATGTCTGACACTGGAATTAAAAATGCTATTAATGTGAAGAAGAAAGGTTGTTTCTTCTTTTTAATCTCAGCTGGTCTTAAAGATTGTTCTTTAACTTTTATTTTACTCCCTTCACCCCTCTGGCCCTCTTCTTTCAAATTGGCAGCCCCTAAATGTATCTCTAACTCAGTTTTCTAGTGTCAAATTGTGAAGTTAATGTCAGTTGAGAAGATATATTTTAGAACTTCAAAGGACGCTCTTTGGAATTGTAAGAGTGGTATTTAATGAAAAGAAGAGATGGTCATTGTCACCTGCATGCAATATTTTATGTTTCATCTGCTTGTGATTGTTTCCCCACCACTCATATATATCAACATATACAAAATACACACACACACACACACACACACACACACACACCCCACATATGCTTTGATGTTTTACAACCGTCTGCACTTTATTAGCTAAACCGCCTTGGGAAAGTCAATTGCACTTGCAGAACTTAATCTTGCTCATTGAGCAACAGAAAAATAATGACACTACCTTTGTTATTAGATAATTATAAGAATTCAATGAGTTAAAATATGAAGACAGCTTAATATATAGTCAACAAAAATATTGTCTACACAAAATTTGTAAACTATTGTTTATAATCTACCAGTTGATTTGATCACATTTAACATTTTATTAAATATTACTGCTTATAATTATTTAAATTTCTAATTTGTATTGGTTTTATGTACTCCACTATATAATATGTGCCTTAGGGACACTGATTTCTAAGATAAATTCATAGATTGGCTTATAGATTAGTTCATTAGAATCACTAACATATTAAATTTTAGAACTAAGAAGAGGTTTTACTTATTATAGTACTAACACATTGCTAATTATAAAATTGTTTAAGTGATTAAATACTTGGTCTGTGAAATAAAAATTTATGGTTAGTGGAAGAAGTGATTTGAACTAATTTATATTTTGATATTGGAGAGATGTAACTAGGGACACTTTGAAAGGCTAAGAGATTTTTACTTGCACTTGAATTTGAATTTCAATAGTATAGTTTCATAAAATCAAAATCTTCAGAATTTAGGGGTGAAAATTTGCCTGGTTTAGTAAACTTTAAGTAATGTAGGCCTACCTATTCCCTGAGACTCAACAATATTGAAATTAGGTCAATTAACTTGATTTTAAGTAATGTGGCAACATATAGAAATTGTTCAAACTTATGTAGACACCATCATTTACTTCAATCTTCAAACTTATTTGACCAATGATATAATCTTGAACTGAAAAGAAAACTCTGTTTAAATATGCAAGATATGCAAGTGTACTTCGTTTTATTGTGCTTTACTTTATTGTGCTTCACAGAGATTGTGTTTTTTTACAAATTAAAGCTTTGTGGCAACCCTGTATTAAGCAAGTCTATCAGTGCCATTATTGCAAAAACATGTGCTTAGTTTGTGTCTCTGTGTCGCATTTTGGTAATTCTGCTATATTTCAGACACTTCATTATTATAACTCTGATGGTGATCTGTAATCAGTGATCTCTGATGTTAGTACCATATTGTATTTGTTCTGGGATGCCACAAACCACACTGAATACCACAAATAAATGTGTATGTTCCAACTGCTCCATCGACCAACCAGCCATTCCCCCATCTGTCTCCCTCTCCTTGGGCCTCCCTATTTCCTGAGACACAACAATATAGAAGTTAGGTCAATTAACAACCCTACAATGACCTCTAAGTATTCGAGTGAAAGGAAGAGTAACATGTCTCTCACTTTGAATCAAAAGCTGGAGGTGATTAAGCTTAATGAGGAAGGCACATCAAAAGCTGAGATAGGCTGAAAGCTAGGCCTTTTGCAACAGAC
This sequence comes from Pan troglodytes, assembly GCF_028858775.2. NCBI lineage: Eukaryota > Metazoa > Chordata > Mammalia > Primates > Hominidae > Pan > Pan troglodytes. The sequence goes on from NC_072402.2 coordinate 72,889,064, forward strand.
AGTTAGCCAAGTTGCGAATACAAATAAAAAGTTCTTGAAGGGAATTAAAAGTGTTATTCCAGTAAACACAAATGATAAGAAAGCAAAACAGGCTTATTGTTTACATGGAGAAAGTTTGAGTGGTCTGTATACATCAAATAAGGCACAACATTTCATTAAGCAAAAGCCTCATTCAGAGGAAGACTCTAACTCTTCAATTCTATGAAGGCTGAGAAAGGTGAGGAAGCTGCAGAAGAACGATTTGAAGCTAGCAGAGGTTGGTTTTTGAGGTTTAAGGACATAAGCCATCTCTGTAACACACAAGTGCAAGATGAAGCAGCAAGTGCTGATGAAAAATCTGCAGTAAGTGATCCAGAAGATCTAGCTGGGATCTTTGATGAAGTTGGCTACAACTCAACAACAGATTTTCCACGTAGGCAAAATAGCCTTCTATTGAAAGAAGATGCCATCGAGGACTTTCCTAACTAGAGAAGAGAAGACAGTTCCTGTCTTCAAAGTTTCAAAGGGCGAATTGCCTTTATAATTAGGGTCTACTGCAGCTGGTGACTGCAAGTGGAAGCCAGTGCTAATTTATCATGCTGAAAATCTCTTGAGTCCTTAAGAATTATGCTAAATCTACTCTACCTATGTTCTGTAAATGGAACCACAAAGCCTATATAACAGTACAATTGTTTACAGCATGGTTTACTGAATATTTTAAGACTACTTGAGAACTACTGCTCAGAAAATAAGATTTCTTTCAAAATATTACTGCTCAATGACAATGCACCTGATCACCCCAAGAGCTCTGATGGAGATGTACAAGGAGATTAGTGTTGTTTTCATGTCTGCTAACACAACATCCATTCTGCAGTTAAAATCATTAATTTTACATGAGCAGAAGACCATTAATTTTACATGAGCAGAAAATACAGAGACATAAAATAATATAAATAAAATATCAGAGAGCCACTTTCAGGACCATATTACTCCTATTAGTTAATCATTTTAAGAACTATATACAAGTCATTGGAATAAGTGCTTCACCCAGATTATCTCATTTATTCCCTATAAAACCCAGCAAGGTATGTTCTACCATTGTTTGTATAATTACATAATTGTACAATTGTATTTTTAAACTATAGAAATGAAAACTTGAATTAATTAAATTTCCCAAAGTCACAAAGATAAAAAATGGCTCAAATCAATCCAGGGTTCTGGGGCTAAACAAAAAGGCAAACCCTGAATCCCCCTAGTTCTCTTTTGAACAGATCATCTTGTATAATTCCCTTTTTGATAGTAACATGATTAAGGAAGTAGTATGATTATGTCTTTTGTTGATTTTTTAAATATTGAATTTTCATATCAATATGTGGGTACTTTCTTAGTTTTTTTCTTATGAATAATGCATGCTAAAATGTTTTCAATGCTTATAATTATGTTTTTGCACTTTTTTGGTTAATGTTAGAAAATTTATAGGTAACTATATAGAAAAAAAATAATGACCCATTATGTCACTTTCAAGAGACATTTATTATTTATATCTTGGACTACTTTGGTTTTCTTTCCTTCTTATGTTTTCTATGTGGAGTTTGTCACATTTGCCATTTTGTGTTTTTATTTTTTGTATACCATATTATAAATATATTCTAATATTATCAACAAATGTCACATTCAACATCTTTAAAGAACATATAAACATTCATAAATATAGAATATGGCAGTAAACCCATGTGCTCATTATGCAGCATCAACATGGGGAATATTTCCTCTGTAACTTTTCTCACTTCCTTCTGCTCCAATTATCATAATTTCATTGAAATATCACTTATGACAGTCGAATGTTATTTAATCTCATAATAAAGCATATTTTACTTACACAAATTCTGGTTATAATGGAAATCTTGTCACCATGTTCTTTTTTTTAATTATTATTATTTTTGTACAGATTAGGTCTCATTATGTTGCCCAGGCTGGTCTTCAACTGGGTTTAAGTGATCCTACCACCTTGGCTTCCAAAGAGCTGGGATTACAGGTGTGAGCCACCACGCCTGACTTCACCATGTTCTTTACTAGACCATCCACACTGTTCTGTCATTACCTTAAGAAGGCCTTTTAAGGCTTTCACATGACCTATTGTGAAATATAATACTTCCTGTAACTTTTATGCTTCTGAATCCTCACCAAGATTCTCTAGTGTATACATAACATATTGACACACCAAATCAACAAAAGAGCAAAACTCTGATTTCAATCCCTTTTGAAACCATACAATTCACAACTGGTAATTTTGTAGACACACAATGAATTACCTTGTAGGCGGAAAGACACAGTTATGAGTTCTGATGCAGGCATCAGAAAGTGAACACAACTTCTATCTTAAAATATTAACAGCACTACCTTATAACATCCTTCTTTACATTATAAACTCAATTTGTTTTAACACTTCCATTGATTGGCCCTCACCTTTACCTGGGAGGATATTTATCAGGTTGATTTACATTTCTTGCCCACATAATGAAGCTAGTGAAAAATGTCTGCCTCCCAAATACTGCCTCAGAGGCCTCACCTAAATTCTGTCAATAATGAGTTGGGAAACAAGAGCATCAGAAAAAAACAATCTTTTATAAAAACTAGAAATTGTTTATGAGATAAAACAATATCTTAAGGCCAATTGCAAGGACACTTGGTTCTATGACCATAAGCAAAAATGTTTTGTCAACAATTCCCTTTAGAAGTCCATTTCTGAAAGGATTTCTGGAAGGTTTATAGCTGTGGTGATTCAGTTCCCTTGGGTCCCAATCTGACTTTAAAAAATTGATGATATTAAATCATATTTGCCAATTCATCCGAGTTAAGAATTGAATTAATATTTTACTCTGTGTCATATTTATGCTTTCTACATTCATTACTTTTTTCTATAAATTCTGTGCTCATTTTATAACTGAGACACACATTTGGACTTATTTTTGTGTTTAGTTCACTTTGCATTTAATTTTCATTCTTTCTCTGCAGTTCATTAAGTATATGACTTTTAAGACTGCATTCACGTCCTATATTCAGCAGTGCTATTTGGTTCCTGAGTATTAATTAATAAATAACATGTGTTTCAATTTACTGAAGGCTTATCATGCGCCAGGCACTTTACATACTTTATCTCAAATCTGACCTCCCCCCGCCATACAAGGTAGATATTACTACTTCTTATTACAGGTGAGTTAACTGAGGATTATCAAGGTTAAGAAACTTCATAAGATCACCAAAGGGGAGCACGGTTCTGACTGAATATGAGGTCTAACTCTTCTTGAATATTTTCTGAATAGGTGTTATAAGTATTTTCCTCTAACAATATTCTTGTCCTTGGAGCATTCTCACTATTAATATAATAAACTATGAATTTCAGTTATATCATTGGCCTCTTTGAGTGGAAAATTTATGATTCAACTAAAGTGTATTAAACTGTGTCTATTACAGACACATAAAATTTCATTTCTAAAAGTCTTTAAAAATTATTTAGCCCAATTCAAAAAGAACATTTCCTTATTCTGTCGATATATTTATAGTGATATAATGTTAGTACTACTAACAAATCAGGTCTAATTGTTGCAGTTGGCTCAGATGAACTTCTACTTGTAAATACTTCACTAGCGGTTCCTGTTTATTAACATAAATATTTGAAAGTAAAGCTATTTCACTACTTTAAAAATACTACATGATTCAAAAGGTCAGAATTCTCAAGATACATATGGGTTACATATTTCAGGGTCGTTATTTGTGTCCTTATCCCTAGCCCTGGGTGGATTTTTTTTAAGTGAAACCATTGATCATTGTTGACAGGGCTGAGTTTTAGCATATTAGGGTTAACAATTTACAGCTCTAAAAATATGGCTGTAAAATTCACATCAAATTACAATGGTTTTTGCTTTGTGTGTTTTGTTGTTTTTTTTTTTTTTTTTTTTTTGGAGACAGAAGCTCGCTCTGTCACCCAGGCTGAAGTGCAGTGGCACCATCTTGGCTCACTGCAACCTCCGTCTCCCAGGTTCAAGCAATTCTCCTGCCTCAGCCTCCTGTGTAGCTGGGACTACAGGCACCTGCCACCATGCCTGGCTAATTTTTTTGTATTTTAGTAGAGACCAGGTTTCACCGTGTTGCCCAGGCTGGTCTCAACTCCTGAGCTCAGGCAATCTGCCCACCTCGGCCTCCCAAAGTACTAGGATTACAGGTGTGAGCCATGGCACCAGGCCTCAAATTGCAAAATTGAAGCACATTTTAGAATTCTAGTGCTATAGAATTTTAGCACTTGCTAATGCTGTAGAATTTTAGCACTTGCTAATACTGTAGAATTGAAGCAGTACTGAGCACCTCCTTTCAATATAGCAATGTTGAAAGCATCAGGAGTTTCCAAGGTGATTATGATTATTTACCTGACTCCTTAGAGAGTATGATCTAATGAATGCAAAAATACCTGCTGAAGCTGGAGTTCACCATCTGCATTGCTTTACACTATATTCTAATAGGAGAATAACAGCTATTGGTGAAAACTTAATGCCCTTTAGATCCTCTAAAGGTGGTCTAGTAGTCTAGATATTTTTGAAGTGATAAACAGAGGAAAAAAATTGTAGGTATTGATTTGATTATCAGCTAGCTAATAATAACAAAGAAAAATCTGGAATTCACCCATAATTTTTTCCTGTATTATTTTTGTCAAATTTGGCCAATAAGTTTATATCGGTATCTTTTTTTACTCTCTGAAAGAATATCTTTAAAACATGGATTATTCTTCTCTTAAATTTTCCATAAAACTCTCCCTAATACTACTTATTATGCTGTGTGTGTGTGTGTGTGTGTGTGTGTGTGTGTGTGTGTGTGTGAGAGAGAGAGAGAGAGAGAGAGAGACAGACAGAGACAGAGTCTCACTCTGTTGCCCAGGCTGGAGTGCACTGAAGCGATCTCAGCTCATGGCAACCTCTGCCTTCCAGGTTCAAGTGATTCTCCTGCCTCAGCCTCTGAGTAGCTGGGACTACAGGTGTGTGCCATCACGCCCGGCTAATTTTTGTATTTTTAGTAGAGATGAGGTTTCACCATGTTGGCCTGGCTGATCTCTAACTCCTGACCTCAAGTGATCCTCCTGCCTTGGCCTCCCAAAGTGCTAGGATTACAGACATAGGCCACCATGCCTGGCCTATTATGCATTTTTGAAAAGATTATTTTTGACTAAAGTGATCCAAATAGTTAGCGGCTATTTTCATTTTTCATTTGCCTGGTATATATTTTTCTATTTCCTTATCTTCAATCTTTCTTTTTTTTAAATTTGTTATTATTATACTTTAAGTTTTAGGGTACATGTGCACAATGTGCAGGTTAGTTACATATGTATACATGTGTCATGCTGGTGCGCTGCACCCACTAACTCGTCATCTAGCATTAGGTATATCTCCCAATGCTATCCCTCTGCCCTCCCGCCACCTCAAAACAGTCCCCAGAGTGTGATGTTCCCCTTCCTGTGTCCATGTGTTCTCATTGTTCAATTCCCACCTATGAGTAAGAACATGTGATGTTTGGTTTTTTGTTCTTGCGATAGTTTACTGAGAATGATGATTTCCAATTTCATCCATGTCCCTACAAAGGACATGAACTCATCATTTTTTGTGGCTGCGTAGTATTCCATGGTGTATATGTGCCACATTTTCTTAATCCAGTCTATCATTGTTGGACATTTGGGTTGGTTCCAAGTCTTTGCTATTGTGAATAATGCCGCAATAAACATACGTGTGCATGTGTCTTTATAGCAGCATGATTTAGAGTCCTTTGGGTATATACCCAGTAATGGGATGGCTGGGTCAAATGGTATTTCTAGTTCTAGATCCCTGAGGAATCGCCACACTGTCTTCCTCAATGGTTGAACTAGTTTGCAGTCCCACCAACAGTGTAAAAGTGTTCCTATTTCTCCACATCCTCTCCAGCACCTGTTGTTTCCTGACTTTTTAATGATTGCCATTCTAACTGGTGTGAGATGGTATCTCATTGTGGTTTTGATTTGCATTTCTCTGATGGCCAGTGATGGTGAGCATTTTTTCATGTGTTTTTTGGCTGCATAAATGTCTTCTTTTGAGAAGTGTCTGTTCATGTCCTTTACGCACTTTTTGATGGGGTTGTTTGTTTTTTTCTTGGAAATTTGTTGGAGTTCATGGATAGGAAGAATCAATATCGTGAAAATGGCCATACTGCCCAAGGTAATTTACAGATTCAATGCCATCCCCATCAAGCTACCAATGACTTTCTTCACAGAATTGGAAAAAACTACTTTAAAGTTCATATGGAACCAAAAAAGAGCCCGCATCACCAAGTCAATCCTAAGCCAAAAGAACAAAGCTGGAGACATCACACTACCTGACTTCAAACTATACTACAAGGCTACAGTAACCAAAACAGCACGGTACTGGTACCAAAACAGAGATATAGATCAATGGAACAGAGCAGAGCCCTCAGAAATAATGCCGCGTATCTACAACTATCTGATCTTTGACAAACCTGACAAAAACAAGAAATGGGGAAAGGATTCCCTATTTATTAAATGGTGCTGGGAAAACTGGCTAGCCATATGTAGAAAGCTGAAACTGGATCCCTCCCTTACACCTTATACAAAAATCAATTCAAGATGGATAAAGACTTAAACGTTAGACCTAAAACCATAAAAACCCTAGAAGAAAACCTAGGCAATACCATTCAGGACATAGGCATGGGCAAGGACTTCATGTCTAAAACACCAAAAGCAATGGCAACCAAAGCCAAAATTGACAAATGGGATCTAATTAAACTAAAGAGCTTCTGCACAGCAAAAGAAACTACCATCAGAGTGAACAGGCAACCTACAAAATTGGAGAAAATTTTCGCAACCTACTCATCTGACAAAGGGCTAATATCCAGAATCTATCTTCAATCTTTCAATGTAGTTTTCTTTTTCTCTTTATTTGCTTTTTTTCTAAGATGCAAAAAGCTACATTATAAATTATGTCTATATGCAAGTATAGATAAAAATATGTGAATATATATATAGACATTTTTGAGACAGGTCTCACTAGCCTTGACCTCTTGAGCTCAAGGAATCTTCCCACCTCAGCTTCCTGAGTAGCTGGGAGTACAGGTGTGCACCACCACATCTAGATAATGGCTTTTAATTTTTTTATTTTTGTAGAGACAGGGTCTCACTATGGTGCCCAGGCTGTTCTGGAACTCCTGGACTGACATAATCCTCTCACCTCAGACTCCCAAAGTGCTGGGATTTTCTATATTTTAATAGGTGAGTTATGTCTATTACATTTTTACTAGTTACTGATACATTCTGACTAATTTCTGCCTTTACAGTTGTGCTTCTGTTAAACAGGCTTTTTTTTTTTGCTACTTCGCCCCCTTACTTCTGTTAATGAAGTTTTTATTCTCTGATGTCACTTGAAATGCATAATTTTGTTTCTAATGTTTCTAAGTCTAAAATATTCAACAGCTCTATCTTCTGTCAGAGGAAGACATAGAACTTAGCAAGTACCATTCTATTCCATACTCACCCACTTCATTTCTATGTCGAGAATTTCAATTGTAATTTTTATAAAAATAATAATTACCTTTTTTTTTTTAGATGGAGTCTCCCTCTGTTGCCCAGGCTGGAGTGCAGTGGCATAATCTTGGCTCACTGCAACCTCCGCCTCCTGGGTTCAAGAGATTCTCCTGCCTCAGCCTCCCTGAGTAGTTGGGACTACAGGCACGTGCCACCACGCCCAGCTAATTTTTTTTTTTTTTTTTTTTGTATTTTTAGTAAAGATGAGGTTTCACCATGTTGGCCAGACTAGTCTCAAACTCTTGACCTTAGGTGATCTGCCCGCCTCAGCCTTCCAAAATGCTGGGATTACAGGCGTGAGCCACCATGCCCGGCTAAAAATAAGAATTATTTAATGTCAATAGTAATTATTTATTGCTTTTTTTCTTAGTTATTTTACTTATATTTGCTTCTTGCATTTCTCTCTTTGGATTCATAATTCTTACTGAATTAATTCTTCTAGTAAGCCTTTTCCAGGGGTTCTGCATGTTTGAAATGTCTTGATTTTATTATGAAAAGTTTAAGCTGTTTATAGAATTCTAGTTTTATAGCTAATTCCACTTAACTTTTATTGTTGCTATTGAGAAGTCTGCTGTTAATCAAATTGTCTGTTCTTGGTAAAAGGTAAAATTTATTTGCTAGGAATTATTACTCCAGAGGTAACTTTTACTACCTCTGCTTTATTTTTATTTGCTTTATTTTTGATGTTTTGAAATTTCACAACAATGTGTTTAGATGCAGATTTATTTTTTAAAATGCTCTTGGCATTTGATATTCACTTTCAATTTGAGTAAACATCTTTTTAAAATTCTGAAAAACTCTAAATAAATATATTTTAAAATATTGCCTTTCTATCAATCATTCTTTTCTCAAAATCTAGAATACTTGTTAAGCATATGGGGGTGTTTTTCATTCATTTTTGACTTCCACTATCATTCAGCTTTCAGTTTACTATTGTAGCTTTATCTCTGTAGTTTATATTTTGGTTCATTGAATTTTTTGTTTCAATGTCAAAAACGTTTTTATTCCTAGGATGTCAGATTGTTTTCTGTTTTAGTTTGTTTCGTTTTTGACTCATAGTCACCTGCTTTTTTTCCACTGAAAATTTTTCTTCTTTTTTGTGTATATGGTTTACTTCTCACATCTGTTAATATATCAAGTATATACAGTTTTCGACTATGCTATTATTTGTAATTTTGCAGGAGTAAATTTCCTATTTGTAAAATGTGTTAGCTATCTTTCATGACCCGAATTTTCCTCATACAGTATGCAATTTTAATTTGTAAGGTAGTCACAAGTCTCTCTTTTTAACCCCTGTCCTTTACCCATTTCCCCTTTCTATTATTTTTTTTCAGTTGCTTCTACTCAGCTAACTTCAGATACAGGTTGTAGGTTGGTGGCTTGACTGGAAATCTTTGTTTTCTTCCTCACTAAATCTTCTCTCCACCTTTCTCCTTTCTCCTCTGGCACTGGTTCATTCAGATAGTGATTTTGGTTTTGAGTCTGCCTGTATCATTTAAATATCTAAATAAGATAAAGATTATTTAATATATTTTCAAAAAGTTAACCTATTCAAATACAGCATCTTTTGTAAACCGAAACAAAAACTCATAAACCATCTTGAATACTGATGTTACACGGATATCTTAGTTACAATCATAAGATCCTATAAAAATCACAGGAAACCCTGTTATTTTAAAGAAAATGAAGGGAACTTCAGAAAAGATAGGTGACTTATACAATGCCACCCATCTGGTGAATGAAAAATAGAAAACCATAAACCAATGTTTTGGGCTTCTCACTTTATTACATATACCTACTTGATCATCTTTATACAAAATGTTAATTGACTTCTTCTGAAAATAGAAGATGACTTTATTTTAATTGGCAGAAACCGTTGTCTCGAAGTACCTTTGACTCTACATGATAGTGTCCCATAAGGCTGACCTAGTCTGTATGTGTATTATTTGTTTTGGCCCAAGTAAAGCTAATATTTTATATGGTTTCTACTATTAAAATGTGAGATAAAAAATACAGATTGCAACACTTGGAAACAGTAGGCAACATTCTAGTGGGGCAATACTCACAGAGATGAATAGCCTCTGTGTCCATTTAGATGGAGTGTTGTCAGTTCCCCAGATCCCATCCAGCTGCCTACACAGTCACACTCCCCACCTGCATCCTTAGTTAGTGACCCCTGCTCTAAACTCTCAAGTTGCTGTAACACCATCATTCAAATGTCACATCTTTGGATTAAAACACAAAGTCTCTAATTAAGTGGTATGAGCTATGGCTCATAGCTCATATCACTTGCTCATAACTCATACCCCTTTAATAGAGAACATCTATCATAAACATCTACCATAAACGGATCCTACTGGAATGTTTTTTTTTCTGGCTGTTGCCTAATTTGCATTATCATTCCTTTAATATTTAATACTCAGTTTGTCCCCATTGAAACAAAGAGGATAGCTCTACAGGCACAGAAGGTAAATGTGTACGTCTTTCAGGCTCATGAAGGCTTATAAACATCTACCATAAAAATCCTATTACACATTAGTTTTATCAGATTAAGTATTTTTGAGCAAAGCAAAAATACTTTTTTAAAGAAAACATATTTTCTAGTACTCCTGGGGAGGACGGGCAGGTGCAGGAGGTCATGGTACAGAACTCTACAAAGTTAGACAGCAGCTAAGAGGGCTTGGACACCTGAGGAGCCAGAACATAAACAGCTTGGGAGCCAGAAAAGGGAGAACAGAGGGTGTTGATGGCATGTTTTACTTTCTTTCCAATTGCACTGGGTACTTACCTTAATGTCCTCACTCTACTTCTGAACGGTATAAGTCATCTACTTGCCACCACCCCCCACCCCCCAACCATGGGGACACAGTACTTGTGGGACTTGAGATCTGCCTAAAATTGAGTTCTCAGACTAAGGAAAACAATGCTTGATCCTGAAGGACCTACTCACTTACCTTCTGTGCCTGTGGACCTATCCTCCTTGTTTCAATGGGGACAAATTGAGTATTTAATACTAAAGGACTTATAACGCAAATCAGGCAAAAGCCAGAAAAAAATATCATTTCAGTAGGAGCTGTTTAAAGAACTGCCTTTTTTTTTTTTTGGCTGTAGAGTTAATCAGTGAAAATAATTCTAAAATGATTCTATCATCTTTTTCATGTAACTTCACACAAGAACTAGAAATTACAAATCCGTTCTCAAATTTCCATTTGTGCAGTTCTGGTCGTACATTCAGGTTTTGAAGGCTGCTAGCTAAATGTAATAGTTTATTTGGGTCTTCTGCCTTCTGGCTATCTCTAGCTTATTTTCTTGGAAATAATCAATCTGGATAATAAATATATTTGTATGTATACAAGCACACAAGAGATAAATTGTGTGCTGACATACAGTAATATTTCCCAGAACATACCCAGATAACATAAAGTACAATGTAAAGGAGGTTTTCTTTATGGTGTATAATACACCAAAAACTATCTTAAGACCCTCTATTGGCTCTTTAAATCAGCTCATGCTTACACCCATTGCAGGACTCACCAAACGTATTTTTTTGCTAAGGCTGTTATAACAAAATATAATAGATTCCAACAACAGATATTTATTTGCTGACAGTTCTGAAGGCTAGAAGCCCAAGCTCAAGGTGTGAGCAGGTTTGACTTCTACTGAGGCATCTCTTTCTTTTTCTTTTTCTTTCTTCTTTTCTTTTTTTTGGGGGGTCAGGGTCTGGCTCTGTCATCCAGGCTGGCTGGAGTGCAGTGTCATTATTTTAGCTCACCGCAGCCTTGACCTCCCCAGTCAAGCCATCCTCCCACCTAAGCCTCTTGAGTAGCTGGGACCACAGGCATGAGCCACCTTGTCTGGCTGATTTTTGTATTTTTTTGTAGAGCTAGATAGGGTTTTGCTGTGTTTCCCAGACTGGTCTTGATCTCTCTCTTTTTTTTTTTTAAATAAGTATATATATATTTTTATTATACTTTAAGTTCTAGGGTACATGCGCACAACGTGCAGGTTTGTTACATATGTATATGTGTGCCATGTTGGTGAGCTGCACCCATTAAGTCGTCATTTATATTAGGTATATCTCCTAATGCTACCCCTCTCCCCTCCCCCCACCCCACAACAGGACCCGGTGTGTGATGTTCCCCTTCCTGTGTCCAAGTGTTCTCATTGTTCAATTCCCACCTGTGAGTGAGAACATGTGGTGTTTGGTTTTTTGTCCTTGTGGTAGTTTGCTGAGAATGATGGTTTCCAGCTTCATCCATGTCCCTACAAAGGACATGAGCTCATCATGTTTTATGGCTGCATAGTATTCCATGGTGTATATTGCCACATTTTCTTAATCCTGTTTATCATAGCTGGACATTTGGGTTGGTTCCAAGTCTTTGCTATTGTGAGTAGTGCTGCAATAAACATACGTGTGCATGTGTCTTTATAGCAGCATGATTTATAATCCTTTGGGTATATACCCAGTAATGGGATGGCTGGGTCAAATGGTATTTCTAGTTCTAGATCCCTGAGGAATCGCCACACTGTCTTCCTCAATGGTTGAACTAGTTTGCAGTCCCACCAACAGTGTAAAAGTGTTCCTATTTCTTCATATCCTCTCCACACCTGTTGTTTCCTGACTTTTTAAGGATCACCATTCTAACTGGTGTGAGATGGTATCTCATTGTGGTTTCGATTTGCATTTCTCTGATGGCCAGTGATGATGAGCATTTTTTTCTGTCTGTTGGCTGCATAAATGTCTTCTTTTGAGAAATGTCTGTTCATATCCTTCACCCACTTATTGATGGGGTTGTTTGTTTTTTTCTTATAAATTTGTTTGAGTTCTTTGTAGATATTAGCCCTTTGTCAGATGAGTAGACTGCAAATATTTTCTCCCATTCTGTAGGTAGCTTGTTCACTCTTATGGTAGTTTCTTTTGCTGTGCAGAAGCTCTTTAGTTTAATTAGATCCCATTTGTCAATTTTGGCTTTTGTTGTCATTGCTTTTTGTGTTTTAGACATGAAGTCCTTGCCCATGACTGTGTCCTGAATGGTATTGCCTAGGTTTTCTTCTAGGGTTTTTATGGTTTTAGGTCTAACATTTAAGTCTTTAATCCATCTTGAATTGATTTTTGTATAAGGTGTAAGGAAGGGATCCAGTTTCAGCTTTCTACATATGGCTAGCCAGTTTTCCCAGCACCATTTGTCAAATAGGGAATCCTTTCGCCATTTCTTGTTTTTGTCAGGTTTGTCAAAGATCAGATAGTTGCAGATGTGTGATATTATTTCTGAGGGCTCTGTTCTGTTTCATTGATCTATATCTCTGTTTTGGTACCAGTACCATGCTGTTTTGGTTACTGTAGCCTTGTAGTATAGTTTAAAGTCAGGTAGCATGATGCCACCAGCTTTGTTCTTTTGGCTTAGGATTGACTTGGCAATGTGGGCTCTTTTTTGGTTCCATATGAACTTTAAAGTAGTTTTTTCCTATTCTGTGAAGAAAGTCATTGGTAGCTTGATGGGGATGGCATTAAATCTATAAATTACGTTCAGCAGTGTGGCCATTTTCACGATATTGATTCTTCCTACCCATGAGCATGGAATGTTCTTCAATTTGTTTGTGTCCTCTTTTATTTCGTTGAGCAGTGGTTTGTAGTTCTACTTGAAGAGGTCCTTCACATCCATTGTAAGTTGGATTCCTAGGTATTTTATTCTATTTGAAGCAATTGTGTATGGGAGTTCACTCATGATTTGGCTCTCTGTCTGTTATTGGTGTATAAGAATGCTTGTGATTTTTGCACATTGATTTTGTATCCTGAGACTTTGCTGATGTTGCTTATCAGCTTAAGGAGACTTTGGGCTGAGACGATGGGGTTTTCTAGATATACAATCATGTTATCTGCAAACACGGACAATTTGACTTCCTCTTTTCCTAATTGAACACCCTTTATTTCTTTCTCCTGCCTGATTGCCCTGGCCAGAACTTCCAACACTATGTTGAATAGGAGTGGTGAGAGAGGGCATCCCTGTCTTGTGCCAGTTTTCAAAGGGAATGCTTCCAGTTTTTGCCCATTCAGTATGATATTGGCTATTGATAATGTTGAATATTGGCCCCCACTCTCTTCTGGCTTGCAGAGTTTCTGCCGAGAGATCAGCTGTTTGTCTGATGGGCTTCCCTTTGTGGGTAACCTGACCTTTCTCTCTGGCTGCCCTTAACATTTTTTCTGTTATTTCAACTTTGGTGAATCTGACAATTATGTGTCTTGGAGTTGTTCTTCTCGAGGAGTATGTTTGTGGTGTTCTCTGTATTTCCTGAATTTGAATGTTGGCCTGCCTTGCTAGGTTGGGGAAGTTCTCCTGCATAATATCCTGCAGAGTGTTTTCCAACTTGGTTCCATTCTCCCTGTCACTTTCAGGTACACCAATCAGATGTAGATTTGGTCTTTTCACATAGTCCCATATTTCTTGGAGGCTTTGTTTGTTTCTTTTTATTCATTTTTCTCTAAACTTCTCTTCTTGCTCCATTTCATTCATTTGATCTTCAATCACTGATACCCTTTCTTCCAGTTAATCGAATCGGCTACTGAAGCTTGTGCATGTGTCACGTAGTTCTCGCGCCATGATTTTCAGCTCCATCAGGTCCTTTAAGGACTTCTCTGCATTGGTTATTCTAGTTAGCCATTCATGTAATCTTTTTTCAAGGTTTTTAACTTCTTTGCCATGGGTTCGAACTTCCTCCTTTAGCTCAGAGAGGTTTGATCATCTGACACCTTCTTCTCTCAGCTCATGAAAGTCATTCTCCATCCAGCTTTGTTCCATTGCTGGTGAGGAGCTGCATTCCTTTGGAGGAGGAGAGGTGCTCTGATTTTTAGAATTTTTAGTTTCTCTGTTCTGTTTTTTCCCCATCTTTGTGGTTTTATCTACCTTTGGTCTTTGATGATGGTGACGTACAGATGGGGTTTTGGTGTGGATGTCCTTTCTGTTTGTTAGTTTTCCTTCTAACAGGACCCTCAGCTGCAGGTCTGTTGGAGTTTGCTGGAAGTCCACTCCAGACCCTGTTTTCCTGGGTATCAGCTGTGGAAGCTGCAGAAAAGCGAATATTGCTGGACAGCACATGTTGCTGTCTGATCATTCCTCTGGAGGTTTTGTCTCAAAGGGGTACCTGGCCGTGTGAGGTGTCAGTCTGCCCCTTCTGGGGGTGCCTCCCAGTTAGGCTACTCGGGGGTCAGGGACCCACTTGAGGGGGCAGTCTGTCCATTCTGAGATCTCAAACTCCGTGCTGGCAGAACCACTACTCTCTTCAAAGCTGTCAGGCAGGGACATTTAAGTCTGCAGAGGTTTCTGCTGCCTTTTTTTGGGCTATGCCCAGCCCCCAGAGGTGGAGTCTACACAGGCAGGCCGGCCTCCTTGAGCTGTGGTGGGCTCCACCCAGTTCGAGCTTCCTGACTGCTTTGTTTACCTACTTAAGCCTCAGCAGTGGTGGGCACCCCACCCCCAGCCTCGCTGCTGCCTTGCCGTTTGATCTCAGACTGCTGTGCTAGCAATGAGTGAGGCTCCGTGAGCAGGAAGCCTCCGAGCCAGGCACAGGATATAATCTCCTGGTGTGCCATTTGCTAAGACCGTTGGTAAAGCGCAGTATTAGGGTGGGAGTGACCCAATTTTCCAGGTGCCATCTGTCACAGCTTTGCCTGGCTTGAAAGGGAATTCCCTGATCCCTTGCATTTCCCGGGTAAGGCGATGACTCACCCTGCTCTGGCTCACGCTCAGTGTGCTGCACCCATGTCCTGCACCCACTGTCCGACAAGCCCCAGTGAGATGAACCTGGTACCTCAGTTGGAAATGCAGAAATCACCCATCTTCTGCTGGAAGCTGTAGACTGGAGCTGTTCCTATTCGGCCATCTTGGAACCACCTCCTCTCAAACTCTTGAGCCCAAGTGATCCTTCTGCCTCAGCTTCCCAAAGTGCTGGGATTACAGGCATGAGCCACCATGCTGAGCTGAGGCCTCTGTTGTTGTTAATAAGTGGCTGCCTTATTAATGATCCTCACACAGTCTTTTTTCTATGCTTATGCATCCCTGGCGTCTCTGGGTGCATGCAGATTTCCTCTTCTTATAAGGACACCAACCAGATTGGATTAGGACCCACCCTAATTACCTCATTTTTACTTAATCACTTCTTGAATGGCCTATCTTCAAATATGGCTGCATTCTGAGTTACTTGAGATTAGTGCTTAAATATATGAATTCTTTCAAGAGGACACAATTTCACCCACCACACCAAACATCTTGCATTGTTCACTTGATCTGTCTCCCATTACAAGTAAACTACATGAAGGCAGGAATCATGTCACATTAATCTTTGTGCTCGTTATTTCTAGCACTTTTGATTCTAAACTTTATGTGACTCAACCAGCTCATGAATGTAACTATGATGTTTTGCATTATTTAAACACATTTCATCTGGTCCTGATGCATTTGGTTGGGAATAATGGATGCCCAAGGACTTATCTTCAACAAAATTACTCTTAGAAAAAATTTCAGAGCTAACTCTGCATTTAGGGAACTGAGGAATATACTTTTTCATTTAAAATGGATATGGAAAAATAACACAAGGAAAGAAATAATAAAAGTGTGTGAAAATAAATATATTTGGGAGTGGCTGTCACTTAATATACACTAGTTTCTATATCAGATGCAGTAAGTCATTTTCCATACCTTTAAAGAGCTCATAACTAATTTACAGAAAAACATGTCCAGATGTTTAGAAATCCTTAGGAACAAATATGAACAAAATACATATAGATGAGAAGGTGCTAGCAAGTACTGCAAAGACAAGGATTAACAGACAAAATTCCTGTGGCTTAAAAAAACGCCTGTGGGTTTTGGCAACCAAAAGTGTTATCTTCACTGAGTACACTAGGTTAGAATCTGGACTTTACAGATAAAGGTGATACAATAGCACAGCTTAAATAGTTGGTTCCAGAGTATGAAAATTAATGATGGCAAAATTATCAGGAGGCAATTGAAAAAGAAATATCCATAGTGCTTTAATGACACAAAACTTGTAATTATTTTATTGAGCAACATATTGCCTTTTTAAAAAATATTCTTTCAACCCTACAAAATAAGCTATCATGAACATCTCAATGATAATATATATTAAGTCCAAAACCCAGAAAAAGCCCAATGTTTTCAATGGACAGATAGCTAATTCATCATAACAAAATGATATATTCTTTTGTGTACCTGGAATGAGAGCTAACGTTCTGAAATTTAGGTCACAAATCATCAAGTGATGGTTTATTTTTCTGCTGAATGATAAGGCAGGAAAAAGGAAGAAATAAAGGACAACACTTATCATACCTCAATGTCAGAAACCAACCTTTCTAAGTTTATAGGAAAATTCCCATTATCTTAAAACTTGACAGTTGCCAAGTACTTCATGTCTCCTTGTCCTATACACATTCCATGACATTATTTAATTTTTTCTTATCTTTTTAGCTCAAGCTGATATTTCCAACTCTTCATGGTCTAAAGGACACTTTATATTGCTTCAACAGAAAAATCAGCCCACACTTTAGGTAAGCCTCTTGGAAAACACGTATTTATCAGTTAATGTTGGCTGCATTTCTCTTTCTCTGCCTTGGCATAGTTTGCGTTTCTCTCATGTTTATCTTAAGAGTTACATGTGCTAGCACAGAAGCAAGTTGGGTGTACGGAGTGTCCTAAACTACCTTCTATTTGGCACTGTTTAATGAGAGATTATTTTTATTACTTTAAGTAGTTTAAGAGGTGTGCCTTTTCCAGATTTCGTTATAGTTGATAGCACTTAAGATTACTTTAACTTTTCGACTAATGGTAAATTAAAAACCACTTTAGAGTTAATTAGATTCCCTATACACTTTCATATAAGTATAAATCCCTTCCCTTTGCATGCTGTTTCTTGACATGTTTGAACTCAGATCCATTCTTTATTCTACATTCACTCTGTCCTCCACACTCTGCTCTATATTTTAGGGGTGATCTTCCACACTTTCATGTCAGTGAGCTTCTGGATGGGTCTGACCAGTGAGAAGTACTGGCAGAAGATTGGAGGGTAAAGGAAAGGGAGAGCCAAGTCATTTCTTCACCTCTCTCTTTGCCACAGTAATCACCCTGTCTGTTTCCTCTGTCCCAGCCTGTGGGTGGTAGTGGCTTCTATTTCTTTTATTATCATTATTATTATTATTATTATACTTTAAGTTCTAGGGTACATGTGCACAACGTGCAGGTTTGTTACATATGTATACATGTGCCATGTTGGTCTGCTGCACCCGTTAACTCGTCATTTATATTAGGTATATCTCTTAATGCTATCCCTCCCCTCTACCCCCACCCCACAACAGGCCCCAGTGTGTGATGTTCCCCTTCCTGCGTCCAAGTGTGCTCATTGTTCAATTCCCACCGATGAGTGAGAACATGCGGTGTTTGGTTTTCTGTCCTTGCGATAGTTTGCTGAGAATGATGGTTTCCAGCTTCATCCATGTCCCTACAAAGGACATGAACTCATCCTTTTTTATGGTTGTATAGTATTCCAAAGTGTTTATGTGCCACATTTTCTTAATCCAGTCTATCACTGATGGGTTGGTTCCAAGTCTTTGCTATTGTGAATAGTGCCACAATAAACATACATGTGCATGTGTCTTTATAGCAGCATGATTTATAATCCTTTGGGTCTACGCCCAGTAATGGGATGGCTGGGTCAAATGGTATTTCTAGTTCTAGATCCTTGACAAATTGCCACACCAAGTGGCTTCTATTTCTAATATCAGTGTGATACACTTTCTTGTTTGGAGTCTCAGCTCTTTGGTCCATTAAACCAATGCTACTTCTGTTTTCAATACTTGAAGTGGCTATCTTTTCCTGGTGAGATTCTAACTAATACACTCCACATCTTCTGTTTTCACCTGATGAGTTGTAACATTACGTAGTTATCTTATTTATTATGCAACCTCTGTTGTTATTGTCACCATCAATGATAATGACATATAGGTATTTCTGATTGCAGGGCACAGTGTTCAGTGCTGTAGACAGAAAGAGGGAAAACTGGCTGGGTGCAGTGGCTCATGCCTGTAATCCCAGCATTTTGGGAAGCCGAGGTGGGCATATCACAAAGTCAGGAGTTCAAGACCAGCCTGACCAACATGGTGAAACCCCCCTCTCTACTAAAAATACAAAAATTAGCCTGGCGTGGTGGTGCATGCCTGTAATCCCAGCTACTCAGGAGGCTGAGGTAGGAGAATTGCTTGAACCCAGGAGGCGGAGGTTGCAGTGAGCAGAGATCGCGCCATTACACTCCAGCCTGGGTGACGATGGAGTGAGACTTGTCTCAAAAAAAAAAAAAAAAAAAAAAGAGAGGAAAAACTAGGTCCAAATAGTAGAAATGGTAAGAATGGAAGGCAGCAAACTTGAAATGCATACTGGGGTTCTGAGTACACAGATGGCCCAAAATATGGGTCCTACAGATAAAAGATACTAGTGAGGAATGCTGGGGCCTCTGATTTGACTAACGCTTGCAGATATTTTTATTTATTTATTCATTTACAAACAATTTCAGGATCCAGCTGAATACCAGAATCTCTGTAGGACACTGGGACTAGGCATGAGGTAAGATTAGGAGCATGCAAAGTGTCCGCAGGGCTGCGTTTCTTCTAGTGACTAGTGAGGAAAATGTGTCCTTTGCCTTTCCCAGCTTCTAGAGGCTGCCTGCCTTCCTTGGCTTGCAACCCCTTCCATCTTCAAATCCAGCAATTATATCACTCCAACGACTTCTGCTTCTTCAACACTGAATCTCTTGGCTATCTCTTTCACCTCAAAGGATCCTGTGTTACATGCCGCCCACCCAGATAACCCAGGGTTATCTTCCCATCTCAAAACCCTTAAGGCAATCACATCTGCAAGGTCTCTTATTATGTTAGAAACATATTCACAGGTTCCATGAAGTAGGCTGTGACCATCTTTTGGGGCTCGTTATTCTGCCTACCACACCCTTGCAGTACCCGCGAAGAATAATTACAACCACACTTAGCAAAGGAGATGTTAAGAGCAATAGGTAAATCTGAACCTTTATGATCAATAGATGACTTTTAATTGTTTCCCAATGCTTTTCTTCTTAGGAAAGCGTTTTCAAAATCAGGAAGGGAGGAAGATATTTAGCAGAACAGGAAACCACTCAGTTCCTGGATACTCAATGGAAAACTTTTGAAAAAAATTTGCAGGACTTTTAGGAGGATTTTTCTGAAATTCATGTTTCGGTAATTTATAGTACCAAACAGTGGGCAATAATGAGTGATGGCAACAGTCTCTTCTAAGTAGCAGGAAATCAGTACATGCTGCATGTGAAATGAGAGCAGAATGGTGGGAAGCTATGGGATCTTCCAGCTGTGGCTGGACCTCCACACTATGAGACATGTCCACACTGACAGTCACAGGTGGTACCCTTCCTATGCTCAAAGCAGAATAGCCCATGCATATGCTATACCCATGTAAAAGGGTATTTCTAGATTTTGGTCTCATATATTCTAAGGAACTCTTTCCTATTTTTCATCGAAGGTTTTGAGCAGAAATGAGAAATTGGTAGGAGCTAGAATGTACTCAGAAGAGTAAGGGATCAAAATTATATTTGTAATCAGAAAGAAGGGAGGAAAGTGGGTGCCTATAAAAGCCTTCCCTTAATCTTCTTCAGTTTGGATCCTGTGATGTGCAAAGTGAACCCCAAGTCTTCATGGAGACCTATCCTTTGGGAGCAGAAGGACTTCTTTGGGCACAGAGGTTATTTTATAAGCCTGTAACAATTTTCAGCCCTATTGAGGACAATCAAAGTCCATTTTAAATTTTATATTTGCTCATAAATGGCCCTCCATCATCCTCCCCTTACTCTGCATGAGACTCAAAGAATGGCTCTAAATGTACACACCTGAGAAGTGTGACTCAAATCAGTTATCTAACTGCCAGACCCATAGGAAACTATTTACATAGCATAGATAACTGATGAAAAGAATTGCATTGCCTTTTTCCAGTGGCCTGAAGTAACCTTTAATTATCAAAGCATCGTGATGAATTACTTCCCAAAAAGATTACAGACTTCATATCTAGTTCTCAATTTTAAATTTATGCACACTGAAGATAGAGATCATTCTCTTAAAGCCAAGGAACAAATTTCTAATAAACAACAATCTATCACTTTTTTTAAGCATGGTATAAGGAATGGGGGAGAGCATAAGGTCTATTTTTCTCAGTAGTTTAATTCACAGCACATGGCTTCATTTGGAAGAAAATGTTCTATGTTTTAATTTGTTTGCTGAAGCTTCTTTTTTTTTTTTTTTCCAAAATCTCTCCTATATAAGTGTGGGGAGGTTTAGATCAGTGACAAATATCAGGAGAAAAACACAGGAGTCTATGCAAAGATAAAGAATGGAATAAGTAGACTGAATATTACACAGGACATGTTTATATCTTTACATATAATAATCCTGATTTTTTATGTGAAAATGCACATTTTCTTGCTCATTTTCAAATTTATTTTTTCTCAGTTAGGCTAGAAACCTAGTCACATTTTCCAGTGCCATGTAGAAGGTCAATAATATTAGATATCACTCATCTAACATGTGACCTGTGTTTTGCTTGCATTGTTGCTAATACTTTCAACAACCCAACTAGATAGTTGATGCTATCTCCATATTATTATGAAGTTACTGAGGATAAGAGTACATTTCTAGTAAGTAACTAAATTGGGATTTCAACTGGGTGAATTCACTTCTAGTTTGTCTTCTTCCTGTAATAATTTGTTGTTTCTTTTAAATAATATCACTGAAAATATTCTCCCACTGCAAGGAGTGTAGTAATCAGTGAACTATCCAGAGACAGGGATTGGGTTATGCAGTTGATACTCTAGACTTCTCTCTCTCTCTTTTATTTTCCCTCATCAGACTGCATCCCTTGGTCTCTTATATGGGACTTCTTCCTCTTACCATTTAATCAGATTTTCTCAACTAGAGTGGTTTTCTACATCCACAAAAGACAAGAACAATTTTAATCTAATCATTCACAGTCATGAGTTTTCATAGTATTACAGAATAGAAAAATATCTAGTTATAATTCGACAATATTATTGTCACCACATTTTATATTTATGGGAGTATTTGGATAAACATATGCAAGTGACTATGTTTGGGGCTCAAAAATATGTGCAAGGATACAGCAAATGCAACTAATAGGTGCATAGCAGAATTCAGTAATCAACGATAGCACCCTCATTATTATTAACCTTGTGGTGGTATCAAGTAGTAACTAGTAATTGAAGAAATGAGCACTTAAAATTAAATATTTTTGCCATTCTTGATGTATGCTGTGATCTACTTACTGAACTTCATTTATTTACTGATATACTGGCAGGACTGCCCATTTGACCCAAACTAGAAGCTTTACATTTGTCAGGTATACTTTGCTCTCAGCTTGTAATTATTTTTATTTCTTTCAGGGTGACATCTAGAAAAATTAACACTGTTGTGCTGAGAGGAAAATTCGGTGTACACAATTTCTCTTATTCTTTAGACACACAGCATTTTGAAGTGTTTCTTATTCTTCCAAGACAGCAAAGTGCTAAGATGTAAATATATGAGATTTATTTCACTAAATGCATTTAAAATTAGGTATCTCTGTTTTCAGGATGCTATCCAGATATTATGTCACTTGTTCATTTTATATAGAGTTTACTCTAAAGGAGTACCCAGGACTTGTTGTTTACAACTGTAGGCATTTTTATGTGTGCTATTAACTTGCCACATTCTTAAGGTTCCGATCAATTTTTGTGTTTTTCCCTGGAGACACAAGTGCAGAGCAGGGAATTGGATAGAGAAAAAAGAAATACTTGGTTTTAATGTTTTCTTTCTTTTTGTCTTCACTTGTGCTAATATTTACAAATACACTGGGATGCCAAAATGAGACATAATAGAGTATAATAGTAATAATAATAATAATAATGAATCTGAATCAGAAAATTGGAATGTCAGTTTCATTATTTACCAACTATGTGGTTTAGAGCAGGCCACTTACTTGTAAAACAGAGATTATAATACACATGTGAAATGGACATTACAATGCTGTATCTAGTACATATGTATTATTACTCAGAAAAATTTTAACTGAATGTGCATGGGATTTTATAAACAGCAAATATTCAGTTCACTTAAAAATATGTTTTTGCCATTATAGCTAAAACTAGAGTAAGTTATTTTTTGCACTGCATTAAATTTACAACATATGCATTAAATTATAATTACCTAGAGACTGAGGCAACAAGCATGGAGGAGTAAAATACAGCTTCTGTAGTACGCAAAATTTATCACATAAGGTAGCAGAGCATATTCCTGAAAAAAACGGACAGTGGGACATAAAACATCTGATTGATAGAAAAGAGAAAGTGGAAAATGCGGCTTAGGAATTCTGAGATCTCAGTGGTTAGACCTACAACTTGGTAAGTAAATGTAAGAACATTGG
Source organism: Pan troglodytes (assembly GCF_028858775.2). Taxonomy (NCBI): domain Eukaryota; kingdom Metazoa; phylum Chordata; class Mammalia; order Primates; family Hominidae; genus Pan; species Pan troglodytes. The sequence continues at coordinate 72,912,170 of NC_072402.2, forward strand.
TTATTTGGAAAGGGTTTACCAAAGTGAAAGATAGAATTACTGACATGAAAAAGAGCTTCGAGATAAATTTTATCAGCTACTTCATTCTTCCCAGGTTCTTGCCATTTTGGAAAATCATGTAGTACAGAAACAAGAGGGAAAATAAACTAATATTTACAGAGTCATATTTATATGCCAGAAATGCACTAGGCACTTTTTGCACACAAGAATAAAATCATTCTGTAAATCATTTTCTGATTGTTAATGGAAAAAAATAGCCCTTTCATATTACCAGAAGGATGCTACTGGAAATATAAGTTATTGCATTGTATATTCTGTATTTAAATTGCTAAGTGGCCTAAATTTTATTTCAGTTTCATCTTGTATCCAAGGATGTAGAACTAAGTGTAAGATCTTAGTCAAGGAGAGTAATAAGTAAAGTGGTGTTGTTATTGTATTAGTTTGCTAGGGCTGCCATAACAAAATGCCCCCGACTGGGTGGTTAAAACAACAGAGATTATTTTTTCACAGTTGTGGAATCTAGAAGTCCAAGATAAAGGTGCCAAAGGGTTGGTTTCTTCTGAGAGTCATCAAGGAAGGCTCTACTTCAGGCCTTTTTCTTTGGCTTGTCAATGACTGTTTTCTCCCTGTGCCTTTCACATTGTCTTCCTTCGGTGCTTCTGTGTCCACATGTTCTTCTTCTTATAAATACACCATTCATGTTGGATTAGTACCCACTTTAATGACCTCATTTTGATTTAATTACATTTGCAAAGACCTTAGTTCCTACCACAACCACATTCCTAGATACTGGTGGGTTAGGACATCAACATATGAATTCAGTTGACTTGTTCATAATAGATGCACCACAAATATTTGCTAATGATAATTCAAGAACTCTTTGTAACAAATAAACAAAACTTTGTTGCCCTGAAGATCCCCTAAAGAAATAACTTGAAATTAAGTCAAAATAGAAAGCCATCCACATTAGAATACTTTGGGCATTGAACCAGGCCAGACCTCAAAAGCAAATTTAGGTATGAGAATTGGTTGGAATGATAACTTGGGCACATGGTCATTTCCTCTTTGGTTGATAACCTAACAAGAAACACGCAGTCAAAAATATACTCCAGATCAAGGACACACATGAATAGATATGGCTTTTTCTCACCTCCCTTTATTTCTCCCAAGAACATGCCCAGAATTTGAGGAGCTCACCAGGTAGAGTGAAAACCTACCAGTTCAGAGGATTCCTAACCATGGTTTATACTGTTTTAAATGAAAGCTTGCAGGGACTGATGAGTATGAAGGGGATGTGGAACTTCAATATTCAAGGATCCATTCTACTTTAAGGAATAAGGAAATTCTTGCTAAGTCCCCACTATATACTTTCAACCTGTATTTCTTGCTGTGTCACTGGGTCTCATGGAGATTTCAGGGAACAGGCATGCCCTATTGGCATTTTTGAATAAAGCATAAATTTGAGCATCTATAAAAAGCACATTTTAAAATATAAAGTGCTATGTAAATAATCCATTTTGAATGTTGTAAATAAATAAGTCATCTATGACTTTCATTATTTATTGGGGAATTATATATACATGGAATACTGACTATATTCCAGGTACTCTGTTAAGGATTGAGCATACAAAAGTCAAAAAGACAGACATCATACCTTTTGCATGGAATGCACATAATAACAATTTTGACATAATTGTCATAGTACTAGTCTTATAAAAACTAAATACATACTACAATTAAGAGTTGGAAGAAGCCTCTAGAATTTGGCAATATTTGAGGGGGTTGGTTTCCATAATTTCAAGATGCTGAAATCAAATGTATTCAGTAGTACCATCCCATACTCATCTCTTCATTATAAACAGAGAAACGCACTCTCTTCTGAGAGCAGAAGGAAAAAAGTTGTTTTTTGACATTTTCTGCATTCCTTTCCATGGCTGTAGATTCGAACACTTTTAAATTTCTTTTTCACAAGGCTAGGCAATTTTCAGTACTAGTCTTTGAGGATAATCTAAATGTGCATGAGTCTTGGCCTAGAAAATGCCAGCTGGAAAATGAAAGAGTAGGGACCTTGTGCCATGCTCTATGGGCCATGCAATTGTGACGAAGACTCAAAGTCTCTTTATCTTGTAAATGGAGTCAAAGGTTCTGGTCTATGCCTAAACTTTCTACTAATTGATTTGAAAATTGCGATTATTACTTATATGGTGGTTATCATTGTAAAGAATTAGATAAATTTATCTCAGTCTTTCAGAAAGAAAACTACAAATAGAGGAATTAATTCCATTATCTATTTTAATGAAATCTTTAGCCTATTTAGGTAGAAAACCTCTCTTCAGAAAATCTTTCCTCAGTGCTTTTTCTGATAGGTTTTGTTTTTGCTCTGATGAACTTTTGCTGTACATCTTCTGTCAGGGCAAAATAGTTACATCTGCAAAGAATGTATACCATGTCATTAACCTTCCTTCACTAGCAGCAAATTAAAACCAAACAACAAAGTCATAATTCCACAGAGACTGAAAGATGGACTTTAAGTAGAATTATGTGGGCTGTGAATTATCTTCAGCAGTAAACTATTGTACAAATAGCCCATTGAAGTTCACTAAAATGGGAAAGGTTGGGGTTACTACAATTCTTATCTAACTCTTGAGTCTTCGTGATAGCCCAGTACCCGTGGTAGCCTGAAGTGTACTTCATGTGCCTTGTGAGAAAAGGAAAACTCTTGCGGTTTTTCTCTTTCCCATTGCACTCTAGAGCCATTTGAACAGCAGTTAAAATTCCCTGTCAAAAGTAAATACTGAGTGTTTGTCAACTCTGAAGACCCAATAAAAGATAATCTGTTTCACTGCTCCTGTTTGAGCATATAAAACAAGGTACTGGCCGGGTGCGGTGGCTCAGGCCTGTAATCCCAATACTTTGGGAGGCTGAGGTGGGTGGATCACAAGGTCAAGAGATTGAGACCATCCTGACCAAAATGGTGAAAACCTGTCTCTACTAAAAATACAAAAAATTAGCTGGGAATGGTGGCACGTGCCTGTAATCTCAGCTATTCTGGAGGCTGAAGCAGGAGAATCCCTTGAACCAGGGAGTTGGAGGTTCCAGTGAGCCGAAATCACGCCACTGCACTCCAGCCTGATGACAGAGTGAGACCCCATCTCAAAACAAAACAAAACAAAACAAAACAAACATGATACTAAAGCTTTTAGAAATTCTGGTCCTTTAAGTCTTATTTCTCCTGATAAGAGCTTTCTAGAGAGATGATGTAAAGAGAGGAATTTTAGTCTACGGTATTCTAATTTGCTCTATTTAAATTAATATCCCCCTTCTCACATGAGTCTCTAGTAGATATTAATAGAAATTACTGGCATGTCTCCAACAATCTAGAGTAAATTTATATGGGAAAGCAAAGGACGGGTGACAAGTGGCTAAGGGAGAACTGGCTCAGTTAGTTGTGAGTGGCAGTCTGCACTCTAATCAATTTCCCCCCAAATTTCCAAATATTGATTTACCACCAAGAATTTTTCAGATAAACACCCACAGCTTCAGACCATCACCCGATTCTCTAGTTTCCCATCCTTCCTTGAGCCTCTCTCCATGTCCCCTTAGTGTCTCCTCTATCAGGGCCTGCACTCTCCTTGGATACCACCTTTCTCTCTCGAACCACTTCAAGAGATTTCTACATGGAGCAGGATTGTTTAATTTCTAGTTCTCTCTGTTGCAGGTGTCTCTGTATTTGCTGTTTGGATTTCTTGCCTGTTTCTGACCCATTGCATCTCCCCACTCTCTTGTGCTTGAGTATTACTGATGTTTGAATGCTTGCCTAATCTGGGGGCCCTCTAGCTTCTAATCATTCTGTGAATCTAGTTTCCTGACTTATCTCCAAAATTAGTTACCACACATTGTGCTAATGTGACAACAGTTAGTTATCTCAGTTTAAACCAGGGTCATTTAATCTCCTTGGTCTCAATTTTCTCATTTAAAAATAGGATGCTCTGTGTTACGTGGAGGTCTTTTATTTTGACATGTCAATTGGGTTGAGTTGTTAACATCCAATTTATAAATTCACCATTTGGTTCTTGATCAGAGTAACTTTCAGATAAGTAAATACAGATGAGTGAATAACTGAAATTAAAGTACTTCTAAAATGAAAGTTGGCTTTCAGAAGTACTTCTGGGTTTGTGACCAGCCTGGCTAACATGGTGAAACCCCGCCTCTACTAAAAATACAAAAAATTAGCCAGGTAGTTGGAATTACAGGTACAGGACACCTGTAATTCCAGCTGCTCAGGAGGCTGAGATAGGAGAATTCCTTGAACCTGGGAGGCAGAGGTTGCAGTGAGCCAAGATCCTGCCATTGCACTCCAGCCTGGGCAACAAGAGCAAAATTCCATCTCAAAAACAAACAAACAAACAAACAAAAAACACAAAACACAAAAAACAAAACAAAAACACTTCTGGAATAGTATTTTTAAAAAGAAGAAAAAGTATTCTAACAGATGACTCCATTTCAGCGAATTTAATTACTCCGAAAAAAGTATTTTTACCTTGAGTTATTTGTAAGTTATGTAAGACTTGATTCTACTCAACCATCCATCTCACACAATGTTAGATTTCAAAAGAAATATAAATGCCAATTATTGGTATTTTTGATCCCTTATTATATGCTTAGGGCTCTTCTAAATATGTTTTAAATATGATTTCACTAATTTCTCAACCCCTATAAAGTAGAAACTATTGTTACTTCTATTTTACAAATGAATTTTACAGATGAACTGACTGAGGAAGAGGCGTTAAGTAACTTGCTCAAGATTATACAATTAGGAAAAAGACCCAGGATTTATACAAGGAACTTTGGCTTCAGAGCCTGTGCTGGTAAACATCACACTATTCTATTCATCATGAGCAACTTGAAGAAAGTTCTTGAAAGGAGTGTATTAAAGTAGAAGCTCTTGAAAAGGCAAATCAAGTTTATGTTCATAACACACAACAAAACTTTTAAATTCTTTTCTGCAACTCTACTCTAAAAATGACACACAGAATAAAAGCTGCTTATAAATCTGTTTGTTTTTACTCTCTTTTTTCCCTTTTGATTTTTCTTTTCATTTCCCCCTAAACACGACATGAAAGGCTCTTCCATATCTTCACCCACAAATCCATTTTCCACCTTCAATGGATATTTTATTCTTTCTTGGAGGCTCTATGTCTTTCTTTTGTGAGTTGGTTTAATTCTTCATGCTTGTCTAATACAGCATCTTTACATGTTCCTGAACACAGGTCAACCTGAAGAGAGTCGGAAAAAGATCTTGCCAAATTTTTCTCAGAGAAGGATGGAAGAATCATATTACCTTAATTCTTTTTTTTTTTTTTTTGAGATGGAGTTTCACTCTTGTTGCCCAGACTACAGTACAATGGCTCAATCTTGGCTCACTGCAACCTCCGCCTCCTGGGTTCAAACAATTCTCCTGTCTCAGCCTCCCATGTAGCTGGGATTACAGGTGCCTGCCACCATGCCCAGCTAATTTTTGTATTTTTAGTAGAGTCAGCATTTCACCATGTTGGCCAGGCTGGTCTTGAACTCCTGACCTCATCTGCCTGCCTTGGTCTCCCAAAGTGCTGGGATTACAGGCGTGAGCCACCATGCCCGACGCATATTGTCTTAGTTCTTATTGTCTCTGTATACCTCTACACAATTTCAGATGTTGCTGTTCTATAAGGAATTCACTTATCATTCACTTGAACTTTTATGGGTTCCTTTACACCAAAGTTTCAATGTCTATGTTTACTTACAGCTATAAATTTCTTTAGATAGTGAATATAAGGGAATATTTGGGGCTAGATATTAGGGCCTGTGTCATGTGGATAGGTGAGTCAAGAGGCCCAGAGAAGAAGTAAACAATTCTGGCTATTATCTAGACATTTTGTTTTTCTGAAAACTCACAGTAACATTTCAAAAGATAACATCCGCTTTGAAAAAAGTATGTTATGATTTTATGTAAAACATTTTTTGGCTGGGTGTGGTGGCTCATACTTGTAATTCCAACACTTTGGGAGGCTGAGATGGGATGATTGCTTGGGCCCAGGAGTGCGCGACCAATGTGGGCAACATAGTGAGACCTCATCTCTACAAAAAGTAAACAAAATTAGGTGGGCATGGTGGTGTCTGCCTGTGGTCTCAGCTACTGGGGAGGCTGAGGCGGGAGGATAGCCTGAGCCCAGGAGGTTCAGCCACTGAACATGGTTCAATGTGTTTGCACCACTGCACTCCAGCCTGGGTGACAGAGTGAGACCCTGTCTCAAAAAAAAAAAAAAAAGGATTTTACACAAACAACTCACAAGATGAACTGAAATTCTCATTCTTTACCTGGGTGTTTAGGGGATATAGAGGTACAATGTGAGTGAGAAGAGAGGGCCTGAGATAACTGATGTGTCTTAAAAGAAAAAGAAGATGAATTGGGTTGACAGAGTAGGAGACCTGGAAATTTCACACCAAATTCTAGAGCTGCAGAGCTTCTCTGTTTCAGGAGTGTGATATTTGAAATCTGACTTTCAGTGGAGTGACAAAACTCTTTCTTAAAAATGGTTTGAAATTGCATTTTAGGTGGGCAATTAAGCAAAGGACTTATAAAAATGAGTTCTGATTAATAACCTCAAATTTAAGAAGTTAGGAACTGATTTTATTTTCTCATAGCTTTAAGGAATAAATTAGCACCTATACTTATGAGTGTGTGAGCACATGTTTACTAACAAAAGGAAGAGGGGGAAGTCAAGCTGACTCACTGTCAATGTCAGCCTTTTTTGTTTCTGCCTGATTCAAAAATAAAACTCAGGCTTGAGGCATTTGGATAAGCTGAAGATTAATCACTGCATGACAACATTTAGATATTCATTGTCCACTCTGAATGTTTAAAATGAGGTTTTATTTTCTAGACATGAAACTTGTAGATTTGTTTTCACATATTTGCTGAACTTTCAGAGTCTATTTGGAGTTGACCTATTGGGAATGAGCTATCCAGGATGCAAGAAAAAGTTCCAGCTCAATGGAACTAAAACACAATTGGGAGATTAGGAAAATACACACGAAAAGTGAAATATCAAGAGAATAATCCAATTCATTGATACTTCGAACTTCCTGGAACTTTTCTTATCTGGGTAGATAAAGTTGCTGATTTACTAAGAATAAACAAGAAAGGAAAATACCCTAATTACATGCCAAAGATTAAGCATTTACTCACATATATATTGTTTCTTGGACACTTCCTCAAATTTTCACTCAAAACCTAGTTGCTCTTAGTTTATGCAATCTTAATACATTTTATCATATCTTATTTCAGACTTTAGCAGATTAAAAACAACTGTTTATAAAGTAGAGGGTTATCCACATGCAAGAACTTTATGAATAAAAGTGAATTTACTTAACAAACAATAAGCAGAATAATTGAAGAATTAAATACTCACCAGAATCACATCTAAAATGCTCTCTCTGCCTCATTTAGGCCATGTAGTATCAATGTTTTAGTTAAATCTTCACTAATCTCTAAGACTGCCTCTCAAAAATGTCTTCTCCATAAATTCCATTTAAGGCAAAAATACAGGAATCATCACAAGGCACTATGTAGGTAGGAATCAAATCTTTGTGGTAGGCACAGTGTTCTTGTTAGAGCCAGAACCATCTCTAGTACATCCTGTATCTGGGGTGTAGGTTTAAAACTAAGCAAAATTTTGCCAAGTTTCACAATAGCACTTTGAGCTGCATTTCTCCAGAAATACAATAAAAACAAACCAAAGAGAGGAAAGTCTAGGATTAAGCCTCTAAATGAATTGAGTGATATTAGATTAAACAAAACAAGTTCAGATGTTGCCAACATGTATCTCCTTCCTGGGAAAAGGAAACATCATCTATTAAAACTGAAAGCCAGAGCAGGTTTACAGGGATGATCTTTAAACTTCAGCTGATGCTAGAATCACGTCTCTAACCCTACTCATTTTCTTACAGAAAATAATTATTTCAGTGAATGCCTACAATCTGTCCCCTTGCCCAAGATGTCAAAGATGATTCATTATCTTATGGCAGAGAAAGCCAGAGGAATCTAAGCAATCATGACTCTTTGGCCAGACTACCTGCTGCTCCCAAGGGAGACTCATGAACAATCATTTCCAGCATTGCCTCTCTAAAGTTTCCGGTACTTATTTCTCTCAAAGGATGTTGAGGCCTTGGTAGCTGGACAGTTGTAAGACACAGTCTTGAGCATCTCAAGTAATAGTTTTTATCAGAGGATCAGTTCAACTTTACTTGGCAGCATTGATGGCACAGTATCCTTTTAAAGACATACCTCTAAAAGAAGTTACTTCTTTAGTTACTTGATAAATATGTTGAGGCAATGGGCTTTTGGCACACCACACAGATTGAACCTGACCATCTCTTTTTGAGGGGAAATTTAACAGTTAGAGAAGGACTGCACATCCATGCACTATTTGCTACTTCTGGTGACCATTATTAAACATAGTTTAAAGTTAATTTTGGAGTTATAACTCAATTTTGTTATTTTGTTACTATTTGTCTGGATATTAATAAAGTGCTCCATTTTCCCTGTCTGCTTGAGAAATTAATTGATTTCTAAGAAGAAATAAAAAGGATTCATAAAAAAATTAGAAAAATATTAAATTAGCTTTTATAAAAATGCTGAAAACTTTATTAAGGCTACCAGAAGTTTTTAATTTAGATTTAATATAAATCTTGGAGAATGCTTATAATAACTTTTCTTTGTATTTTCTCATAGTCACGGACATAAAATTGCCTTCATATGTGAAACCCATCTGTTAATAGTTCTCAAATTATTTTCATGTTATTCTTATTTATTTTTTGTTTGCTAATATGGTATAAAAGTCCTAATACAAATCATGCTAGCTAGTTCACATTCACGTTAGTGATAATTAGAATAGTATAATTGATATTTTATTGGAAAATGATGTTTCCCTTTATATTTTCTTAATAGACAATTTCTGTATTTGTAATTTTTATATTATCATAATTATTGTGTCAAGTTTGTTTTCTAAGATAACCTAGTTCTATTTGCATAATAAAAGTCAGTTGTCAGATGAAACTCATTTAAAAGAAATAAAATTTATAGAGAATACATATTAAGAACTATGCTTGTGATATGAGAATATATTTTTATTTCATTATTGTGCCAGTTGTGTTAATTACTTTATTTCTTCTTAGTGACATATATATATAGATGTTTGCTGGACACAATTTTGGTATCTTTAACAGGGTACTGAAACTCTTTATCTTAGTCAGTTTGGGGTGTCAAAACAGAATACCATAGACTGGGTAGCATAAACAACTGAAATTTATTTCTCACATTTCTAGAGGCTGGAAATCTGAGATCAGGATGGTCATTTTTTTTATAATTGATCATGGCAGAGAAAAGAGAGAAAAGAGCAAGCTCTCTCTTGTCTTTTTATAACGTCACTAATCCTATTCATTAGGCTTCCATCTATATGACATACTTACCTCCAAAAGACCCCACATCTTAATACTATTACCTTGGGGGTTAGGATTTTAAGAAGAATTTTTGGGGAGAACATAAACATTCAGTCCATAGCATCTTTGAAGGCTGATAAATACCTTTTATTTATCTAAAATCTAATACCAATTATAGTACTTGATAGAATGTATGAACCTGGAAAAATAACCATAGTTCCAGTGAATATATTTGCCAAGATAATTTAAAAGTGGATGGATTAATTTATTAATTAATTCACCCATTCTTTTGTCCACAAACACATATTTGTTGAATACTTACTAATGCCAAACATAGACATATACAATGTATTAAACTGGTCAGAATGCTGATAATAAGAAGAAAATGAACTGTTTTCCAAGTCACTCTATCAGTCTAGCACAATTCTGATACTAAAATAGAATAAGGATAGCATAAATAAAAAGAAGCTATAAACCTACATAACTTATAAATAAGCAAGGGTTATAAATAATAATTAAATCATTAAACAGGTAAAAATCATTAAGAAGTAATATATTGAATGAATAATTTATCTAGACAGAAACAGTCTATCCCAAAGAATGCAAAGATGGTTGAAAATAAGAAATATCCATTACAGCAACTTACAATATTATGATATTAAAGAAGAAAAAACATATCAATAGAAAACTATAAGTATATTAAAGATACATATATTTTAAAATTTATAAATAAATTGAGAGAAAATAAAAGAGAACATGTTTTGCAATGTTGATTGGAAACATCCTTCCTATCGATGATACCATTTACAAAAGGCAAAGATACATGTACAGTTGGTCTTCCATATCTATGGATTCTGCATCTGCAGATTCAACCAATCATGAATTGAAAATACTAAAAAAGAAATGAATAAACATAATACAAATAAAAATGCAGTATAACAAATATTTACATAGCATTTACATTGTATTAGATATTACACATAATCTAGAGATGATTCAAAGTACACAAAAGGATCGCATAGGTTATACCAATACAACCCATTTTATATAAGAACTTCAGCATCCACAAATTTTTGGTATCTCAGGAGGGTCCTGGGACCAATCCCCTGTGGATACTGAGGAAGCAGCACAAAGCATGAGCACCTTGGCCTGCAACTTGCAGCCTGCGAGTCTTCTCTTTACCGTAGGCCCTGCCCAGTGAGGCCCTGGCAGCTGAGACTGCCACAGTATGGGCCTGTGCACAGACATTCTCTGCTGTTGGTATGTAAATTCATAGAGAAATATAAGTGGATAACAACAGAAAATGGTATTGGAACAGTGGAAATCGGCAATTTTGCACAGGAAGCTTTGGGAGATGTTACTAGAGTCTCCGTGAAGTTGGGACAAAATTGAACAAATAAGATGAGTTTGGTGTTTGGGAAGTCTGAAAACTGCTAATGAACTCTATTCTCCTCTATGAGGAGAAGTAACTGAAATTAATGAACCTTTTGTAGAAAATCCAGGACTTACCAACGAATCTTATGAAAGTGGCTGACTGATCAAGATGACACTAAGTAACCCTTCAGAACTAGGTGGACTAATGAGTGAAGTGTATGAGAAATACACAAAATCTAATGAAGACTGAAAGTGGAATTCCTAAACAAACCAGTATGAGATAACTTCATCCAGCATAGTTGAATTAAAGTAATGGTGGATAGAAGACTTTAAATAGGAACTTTTGGCAATGTGATGGGAAAAGAAACTACTCTCAACACTGCTGGTGAAAGAAAATACACCTTAACTTTCCAATGATTGCAGATAAACACAATATGCGTCTTTTTCAAAATACCCTATGGTGTTTAGAATAGGGTCTAGTATTGAGAATTCATGTAATTATTGGTGGTGAAAACTAGTTATAGAAATTATGTAATTCAAGGATAACATTATTATCTTAAGCCTTATATTATGTTATAACTTGCTGACATCCATCCATAGATTTGGATCAAAATACTGAATGACCTTTCCACTGGAAATAATTGGGAGTTAGTTGTACAATGTCAGATGGAGAACAATCCAATCTTAATTTTGCAACATACTGCATTTGCTGGTGCCATTTTTATACAGTGAAGAAATAGCCTTGAAGCAAAATAAGAAACAAATAATAAAATATTCAACTTCCTCAAAACAACAACAAAGTTTGTACAGAGGAAGATACCATAAGTAAAATGAAAATGTAAATGATAAACTTCTAGTTCTGGGAAAGATAAAGTCAACATCCCTTTATCTTACAATGAATTCAATTATAATACCTGAAAAAAAATGCTCACGCAGCTATTTGAGAATTCTAAGAAGTAAATATAAGAAGACAGATTGGGAAGAACACCAGAGTTCAAAGTACTGCTAAACCAACCAAAGTACTGCTAAACCAACCAAAGTACTACTAAACCAACAGTGAGCTTGCTACATTTTTCTTCCTTTCTTGTGTCCTGGCCAGGAAACAGCATGATCCAAAACCCAGAAATAAGCACTGTGGTGCAGACAGAGAGATGTAGAAGAAACCCTCTAGTTTTAACTCAAGAAACAGAAAAGGGAACTCTCAAAACTCAGAGATAATGGGGAAAATTTCTTGGATTTTTTTCCTTTTCTTTTTCTCCATTACCTTAGGGGAAAATGGTAGTGCAAGATCTTCCAGGAATGAGAAAGCAGCAGTAGCCAAAACTTGGAGTACCTTTCTCTCTATTCAATCAAGCTGGCTCCAAGATGGTGTCATGAAACTCGTATTTGTTTTTCACTTCTCTCTCTGTCCTGCTACTGCTCGACCTTGAACATGGTGCAATGGGCAGTTTCTAGCCAGAAGTCTGAAAAGGGCAGCCCACAGAACTGAAAAGTTCCTGGTAGATAAAAAAAAAAAAAAAGTAGGAGCTCAGGAAGGTCACTTCTTAAATGTGTTTATGAACTCTTACACTCACCCCCAATCTGTGTTGTACCAGCATGAAGTGGCACAACATCTTTAAAGTCCTGACAAAAAAAAAAAAAAAAACACAAAAAACTGTCAACTCAGAATTTTATATCAGTGAAAATATCCTTTTGGAATTAAAATAAAGACATCTCTGATTAAGAAAAACTAACAGTAGTTAATGGCAGCAGAACTGCTTTGAAAGAATTGCTAAAGCTCTTCAGACAGTGGGAAATGATAACTGAAAGAAATTTTGAACATCAGAAATAAAGAAAGAGGAGCAGAAAGGGAAAATATCTGGTATATATAATACACTATTCTGGGTATATATAATACACTATAATACACTTTGGATTATTTAAAATATGTTTGATAGTTAAAACATAAAATATACTAATCTCAGATGGGAGTTTCAATGTCTGTAGGTATAATATTTAAGACAACCATAGAAAAAAGGAGACATCTTAATGGGACTTTATAGCAGTAACACTTCTGCATTCAAATTAGGTGGTAAAATAATGATTATAAATAGACTGTTAAAAAATTATATATTTTGTAATTCCTGGAATAAGCTCTAAAAAATAGGTGAAGCAATATAATGACTCTGAGAATGGTACCAGTGAATAAGAAAATTTTCAAAGAAAAGTTAAAAACACCAATGTTCAAATGGTATTAAATTTAAAATAAATACGGAGTTTTCCTTCAGAGTCCCTATGGAAGTTTTACATAATGTATACTAGATAATTAAAAAGTATCCACTATCTCCTTAGGTACATGTTACGTTGAAAAGAATAAAGCACACAAAACAAAGAACAGTGAAATAAGTTGAATGAAATAGCAATAGGTTTTTTTTAACATTTCTAATGTTACAGCTTTTGATTTATGAAAAGAAAAATGCTATCATTTTACCATCAACTAGTCACATTATGAAAAGACAAATGCTATCACTTCATCAGTAACTAGTTACATTAAATAATAAATAATCATTACTACTTCCTTTGAATGATCAATTGCTAAAATTTGACTTAACGGTCATAGCAAAAAAATACTGTTTCATCATCTCTAGGTGATAGAAATGGAGCCTTTCCCACAGACTCCTTGTCTCTGGCTCATGATCTGCTTTCATTTATATTTTTATTTTTATTTTTGAGCTCCGTGTGTGTGTTAGGGGGGTGCTAAATTTCAGAAGTGGGTGTTATCATTTATTGAAATTTTGTATTGTCTGTACATGAAAAATTGAATGCTACATTACATTTTTAGTCTTATCTCATTGATGATTAATTCTTAGAGATTTAATCAGGCAAGTTTACACTAGATTCTTTATAGTCTATGACTACACTAAAGGCAACACAAATTGATTTTACAGAGAAAATAATTAGATTAAGGAGGCACAAATCTGCAGTTTAAAGAACAAGATTAAATGGATTCACTTCCTTGCATTCTCTAAAAGTAACCAATGCAACATTTGTTTTGTCTCTTCAGTGAATTTAATTTTAATGGTCCTGCTGAGTTACTTTGGGCCTTAAGAATGTACTGTGTTCTTTGTCTCTAAATACATAAATTTTAGTTAAAGAAAGTGTTTAGACTGAAAATCCTGTATCTCAAATTTTAAATGAAATTTACTCTTCTGGGAACTGTGTGAGGCGCTTTCACATTTTTCTTGTGCCCACATCGCTGATGAGAAATCAGTGACTTAGGCAGCTGAAAAGATGGCTCTAAGGACATACAAACAGTAAACGACAGAACAAAGAACTATAACACAATGCAGCATGAACCCACTAAAACAGTAAAATGTGAAAAACTGACAAAACAAGGGATAACAAGGATATAGAGCAAGTGGAACATTCATACACTGCTGGTAAGAATACAGATTGGTACTTTGAAAAACTGTTGTGGCATCTACTAAAATGAGTACGTGCAAACCCTATTCATTAGTTTTCTATTGGTGCATAACCCATTACCACAAACTTAGTGGCTTAAAACAAAACCATTGGCTGGGCGCGGTGGCTCAGGCCTGTAATCCCAGCACTTTGGGAAGCGGAGGTGGGTGGATCACTTGAGGTCAGGAGTTCAAGACCAGCCTGGCCACCATGGTAAAACCCCGTATCTACTGAAAATACAGAAGTTAGCCTGGTGTGCTGGCACATGCCTGTAATCCCAGCTACTTGGGAGGCTGGGGCGGGAGAATTGCTTGAACCCGGGAGGCAGAGGTTGCAGTGAGCCAAGATTGCACCATTCCACTCCAGCCTGGGCAAAGAAGCAAGACCCTGTCTCAATTAAAAAAAAAAAAAAGAATTTAATTAAAAAACAAACAAACTAACAAAAAATCATGTATTAGTTCCCAGTGCTGTAGGTCAAAAGTCTGACACAGTGTGGCTGGGTTCTCTACTCAAATATCACAAGGCTGAAATCAGTGATGAGAGGCTCAGTCCTTATCTGGAAGCTCTGAGGAGAAATTCACATCCTAGCTTATTCAGGCTATTGACAAAATTCAGGTCCCTGATGTTGTAGGACTGAGCTCCTGTTTCCTTGCTGGCTGTCAGCAGGGGGCTTCTTAGATCTTCAGTCTTTGCATGTGGATCACTGATCTTTAAGCCAGCAATGTATCAAGTATCCCTGTGCTTCAAATTTGAATTCCCTTTCCATTCCCAGCTAGAGAAAATTCTGTTTTTAAAGGGGCTCATGTGATTAGATTAGGCCTCCCTGGGTATTTTCTTATTATGATAATCCCCTTATCATTTCAGTATAGAATCTTGAGAGTTATTGTTAGAATTATTTATACTTCATATTACTCAGCAGTTCCAATCCTAGGTATATAATCAACAGAAATGCAAACATACGTATTTTGTACACAGAATGCTGATAGAAGCACTACTCATAGTAGCCAAAATCTGGAGAAATTATTCATCAACAATGGGATAAATTGTGGGATACTCTTATACTTGAATACAGAAATGAGGATGAACAAACTACAACTTACAGCAACATAAATGGATCTTGTAAACATAATGTGGAGTAAACAGATAACAGAGTTTAATGGGAGCAAAGGGGGAGGTACCTAATGCAGCCCAGAAAGTCATAGAAAACTTCCCAAGAAAGATACAGACTACTGCAGAGAATTAGAGTGAGTGACGGGGGGAGGGAGGAGAGTACTGTATTTTGAATTATAACTATAAAATAAACAGAAGTAACACATCTGTAAACATCATAAGCAAATGAATATTATGAATAGGTAGCAAAATGGTGGGGTAGAAGATATGCCAGGAGAATTTGGCAGGGGTCAGAACATGGAGAACTTTGCAAGTCTTGCAAGAAGATTGACCTTAATCCTGTAGGTGATTGGGGTATCTCCTAGCAAAAGGAAGGAGATGGACATATTTACATTTGGTATCACTGCTGCCACAAAGTGAAAGAGGAAATTAGAAGAGGAAAATATGGAGGGAACTGCACTAGGTAGGAGGTTATTATTCAAGGAGCACAGGTGAAATATGATAAGAGCCTGAGTTAGCAGGAGTAGAGAGGAAAGGGGGCAGGATAAGAAAAACAGATGCCTTGTATCCATCTCACTTGAAGAAATCTCTTCTTAAAGTCTGAATTCATGTTATAGTGTAATTTACTAACAATACAGTTGTTTCATACACCCATGTGTTCCAAGAGAAGGCAGAATTGCCAATTAAGCAGAGAGCTATGATCTATGTTGAAAACAGGACTTCTGTTGTGCAATGTCAAGTATTTTCTGGAAGAAGACTTCTTTTTTTATTTGTTTCTTTTTTTCTAAATCATCAGGACTTTTCCAAATACACTATACCTATGAGTGGGAGCTAGAAGAGAAGATGCATTCCAAGGCTGAGATATCTGAGTAGTATCTAACCTTAATTCTGTGATTTTTACAAGGTCAGAAACAGCAGAGATCTGGGACAGAAATTCTTCAGAACTTCCACATACTGCTATGATCAAAAGGGTAGTTGTGTAAAGAAAATTATCTAAGCTATAAATTTACTATCTCTGCTAGAAAATCCTCACAAAGTCAATTTCTGTGGACACACAATAGGCCAGCAGAAGGGCCAATGAGATCTGCATACATGCATGCATTTCGACTTGTATAAAAAACTGGTATAAATATACGTGTCTTTTATTTTTTAAGTTTCCATTGTGGCTGTGTTTTGTAAAGCCTTCTCCAACATTTTAACACTAATTAGGTTACAAATAAAAATATAATTGAAGTTTAAAATGAACCATATGTATTAATATAATTAATTTCACTTAAATTCTCAAAACTATAAATATAATTGCTGTAACTGTTTTTAATAGATAAATAATTATTTTTATTACTGTAATTGAACTAAAATGAGTCTGGAATTAGTACTAGGGCTTGATCTTTCAATGTTCCTTCCCACCACCACACATACACTTATTTTCACAGTAGTTTTCTATTAATTCATGACATCTGAATTGGAATATTCAGGTGTCATGAATTTGCAACATCAGGCAAATGTTCCAAACTTAATCTGTAAATAAGTTTCCTACCCACAACAGAGCTTTTAAATACAGAGAGAAAAGTAACAAAGTAGTATTTCAGCAGAAAATTCCTTTTTTGAAATTTTATTTTTTTCTTATCTCTTGGCATGTTTTGATTGAGTTGTCTACATGAATTTTTATTGCTAGATGTATGACTTTTGTCTAAGAAGCCAAGAAATAATTTAAAAATTGATAACAATATTGCATAGGTAGTTTAATCACAGCAATGTACAACAGGTCTTTAATTTCCTTGACTACATTTAATATTCTATTAATGTATCTGGAGGTCAATGTAGAATTTTGGCAGCTCTGGTCCCCAGGTAACCCATCTTGAGCTTACACTTAACTAAGGCACTAGCATACTTAGCACATATAAACCATATTTATATAACTTGTTCTTGGATATTTATTTACATTTTTGAAACTGAATAAGTCTTTAGTAGGACAAATATAAAAGAGTCTAAGTGATAAATGTAATAAAAAGTAAGTTGGAGGCAAGGGCTCTCCTCATCTTTTTTCTTCCCATTGTCTGGTTCTGAGTAGGAGTTCAATATGTGTTGTTGAATTTAGTTTATTACTGCAGCTTGTTAAGTGTTAAATTCTGATTCTGTCTTGTCAAGTATTGAGATTCTGCCAAGCTTCATGTTATCTGAATATCTAAAGATGTCTTCTATTCTAAGCCACAGACGGATGTGTTTAACTACAAAAGATCAACTTGTAACCTATTTTCAGGTTTGTAAAAGTATTTACTTATGTTTAAATCTAATCATTTACTAAGGCGCTCATCTACCCAAATGATATGGTTTGACTGTGTCCCCACCCAAATCTCATCTTGAATTGTAGTTCCCGTAATCCCCATATGTCCTGGGAGGGAACCAGTGGGAGGTAATTGAAGTATGGAGGCAGATTTCCCCATGCTTTTCTCATGATAGTAAGTTCTCACGATATCTGATGATTTTATATGAGGCTTCCCCTTTCACTCCACTCTCCTTCTTCTCTCTCATGCCATCGTGTGAAGAAGGACCTGTTTGCTTCCCCCTCTGCCATGATTATAAGTTTCCTATAATATCCTCCCAAGCCCTGTGGAACTGTGAGTCAATTAAACCTCTTTCCTTTATAAATTACCCAGTCTCAGGAATGTTTTTATTAACAGCGTGAGAACAGACTAATACATCAATTTTACCATTCTACCAACATCCATTATAATTTATTATAATATGGGGCTATGATAATACATTGAGAGCTCTTTCCAAATGTCTTGCTAAAGTCTAAGTTCTCTATGTGAGCTACATTTTCATGAATTATTAATTTAATATTGTTAATACAAGGATGCAATTGTTTGCCCTTAGCTTAAAAGATCTCTTGCTCTTAGCAGTCACTAGAAGTCAGTATGACATCCTTTTCCTTCATGGCTTACAAGCCATTCATGTATTAACTCTGTAGCAAGACAACATTTTGAAGTATCAATACTTTTATACCTGGAAATTCTGTATTTTATGCTGGGACATATTTCCCATTGAAACTAGACTCTGAGTCTCAGGAATCAATTACCTAACAACTGGGTTGTGCAATAGTTTCTAAAAAGGCAAAGAAATACATTTTTGCATCAAGTTTCAAAATACCTGGTCGAACTTCATTTATGAAGTAACCACTAGAATAGTTTGGGGACTTGAGGATAACAAGGCCACTCCCAGGTGGAAGCAGTGAGGCAAAAACCCTAAAAGCCCCTGGCTCTGGACCTATGGCCA
The DNA here is from genome assembly GCF_028858775.2 of Pan troglodytes. Lineage (NCBI taxonomy): Eukaryota > Metazoa > Chordata > Mammalia > Primates > Hominidae > Pan > Pan troglodytes. The sequence goes on from NC_072402.2 coordinate 72,930,851, forward strand.
TGGAAAACTACATAGAGACCCAAGATGCCATGTAGTTTTGGATAGAGCTGAGAAAGTAGGAGGTGGATGTTTTTCCTTGGGACATGGAAAATGCAGAGAAACCTGGTGGAGTTGAAATATTTCAAAGGAAGATCTTTATGATAGAGAACAAGATGACTACTTATTGATGGCCTAGGTATATAATAATACCCTGAACTTAGATGCAACCTTAAGGGAAAAGAAATAGGAAAAGAGAAAACTCTTTATCAGTGAAAAAAAATTCTGACTTACCAGGAATAATAATAAAAATTATGTCAATTATTAAAATTTTATGTATTTTTACACACCCAATTTTATTAAACTGTGTCCTGTGAAATTTGTACCAATTTTTACATACCCAAAATTGTTACTCAAACAATTAGTAATATTTTCTACCACTTTTTGATGTCAAACTGTATGACCCATCTCCAGTATTTTAATACTTCTTCCATTTGCTAAAATTGTTTTACATTTGCCAACAATAACTTAAATATATCAATTAAAAGTTTCCTCAGGAGATTTAAACTTATTTGCAGCAGCAGAAGTTCTTTCTACATGCTTAAAAGAGATTATTATGAGAATAGTTGAAAGAATATTGGAAGAATTGTACAGTAAACATATATATTGACTAATTCAACTGTAATATTAACATTGTATTGTATTTGCTGTATGACCTGTTTGTCCCCCATCCATCAACTTATCTTATTGTGGATATTTTATAAAACACGTTGTATACATTAATACACTTCTCAGATACTTTCACATCTTATAATTAACTCTAGTTCAAATTCATTTTTAGTTCCTTTTTTTTTCTTTTGGTGAAATCTGTATACAGTAAAGCATACCTATTTTAAGTATAGCATTGGATACGTTTTGATAAATATTTACACCCCTTTAATATGCAGTAGATTTTATAATCCCAGAAAGTTCGTTTATCCTCCTTCCCAGTGAATTCTCATCAGCACCTCTCAGAAGCAACCAATGTTTCAATTTTTTTCACTATAAAATAATTTTGCCTATTTTAGATGGATGCATAGTGTACTTTTTGTGTCAGGTTTCTTTCACTTAAGATGGTTTGAGATTCATCCATGTTGTAATCTACTTCTTAATATTGATATATCTCTATTGTATGAATATACCATTTATTTATCCATTATTGTATTGATAAACATATGAACTGTTTTAGTTTTTAGCTATTATAGATGAAACTGCTGGCGGGGAGTGGTGGCTCACGCCTGTAATCCCAGCACTTTGGGAGGCCGAGGCGAGCAGATCACCTGAGTTCATGAGTTCGTGACCTGCCTGACCAATGTGGAGAAACCCGGTTTCTATTAAAAATACAAAAAAATTATCCGGTGTGGTGGCGTGTGGCGTATGGCTATAATCCCAGCTACTTGGGAGACTGAGGCAGGAGAATCACTTGAACCCAGGAGGTGGAGGTTGCAGAGAGCCGAGATTGTGCCATTGCACTCCAGCCTGGGCAACAAGAGCAAAACTCTGTCAAAAACAAAACAAAACAAAACAAAAAACCTGCTACAAGTTCTTTTTTATAAGTCTTTTTGTACATGTCTGTTTTAATTTCTTTTTGGTAAATATCTAGAAGAATTAATTATAGGAACAATGTGAGTTTACTTTTATAATAAACTGACAGAACTTTTCTGAGGTGGTATCTCACTGATTTCTCCAAGCCTTTAAACATTGCTGTTCCTTGTGTTTGTACCAACCCATTGAGTTAAATACCATTCCCTTCATTAGAGAAGTTGAAGAAAAATGGGAAATAAATTTTTCCAACCTAGCATTCATAGATAATTGTTTCTCTTTCTCTAAGTATAACATTAAAAAGAAACTCCCTTCATAATTGTTCTTTATATTTTATTTCAATTGTATCTTAGTTTTGTATTCTGCCAAGGGACATTTTATTTCATTTATATTCAAGAAGCATTTAACTAAGTACCTAACAAGGTCTAGAAAATCCCAAACATGATGGCTAAATAGAAAAATAAGTCATAATCTCTGTCCTAAGTGGTCTTAACAAGAAAGAGATTTGTAAACATTTATATGTAAGTGTTACAGGTGCTGTTCGGTTGTTAACATATGAATATGTGTATAGGGAGGGCAAGGGAAAGGAAGGGTCTCACCAGGGTAAAATCAAGATTTCTGCCAGGTCACATTTCTTTCTGGAATCTTTAGGGGATAACCCATTTCCTTGTCCTATCTAGCTTCTACAGACCACCTGTATTTCATGGTTTATGGTCTCTTCCTCCATCTTCAAAGCCAGCGGGGCAGCATCTTCAAATGTCTCTTTGATGCTATTCTTCTGCCTCTTTCTTCCACAATTAAAGGAATAATGAAATGTCACTTTTTTCTTCAGTGAACATTGGCATTTTGACAAGGCAAGAGAATGAATGACCTGAGAAATAAGTGGGTGGCCAAGTGCAAGACAGAAACCCAAGACCTTTCTTATGACTGAGGATTTCTCATGCCCTGGGAGCAAGTCATTTTCCCAAAGGAAGCTTTAAAGTAGATGGCAGGGGCCTAAAATATTCTCAAAAAAGAAAAAATCTGGGAGAAAGTTATTACATTGGGTTCATGGATAATCCAGCATAATCATTACTTCTAGACCAGCTGATTATCAACATTAATTCCATTGGCAATTTCCTCTTGCCATGTAACAACATATTCACATGTTTTGGAGATCAGATCATGAACTTCTTTGGGAAGCAATTATTCTGCATACCACATTCGTGTTAATTCTTGTTTGTTGGTTGGTTTTTACCTAACAATGTGTTTGTTGGAATCCCTGGGCGCCTTCTTCATTGTTAGTTCTCTGTTCCTTTCACAACTTACGTTCACCATAGTCACCTTCTTCTCCATTTGCTTGGGAATATTCTCTCTCCTCTGCATCTACTTTAAACCTTCCTTTGGGCAAGTGACTTCTTCCCAGGACTACAGAGATCCTCAGACCTAACAAGGGCCTTGGGCTTCTGTCTTGCATTTGGCCACCCATTTATTTCTCAGGTCAGCCATTCTTTGCTATTTTTCCATTTCTTTTTCAAGAATTTAGAAGTGCTTGTTAACCCTCTTGATCTTAATGATTCATTTTTGGTAGGTGTAGATCATAACTTTAGGAAAAAAGTGGTGTTTAACAGAAGTTTTAAGTAACTGACAATCTGCTTACTGTCACATTCTATTTTTTTCCTTGGTAAAGTGTGTGTGTGTGTGTGTGTGTGTGTGTGTGTGTCAGGGTAATATTAGTTTCTGTAATAAATAACTTAGAATTTTAGTGTTTCAATACATTCTAGTTTTATGTCTCATGAGCAAATAATCCAATAGAATTATTCCCTGCTGGCAGGTAACCTTTCTCCACGTGGTAATTCACTTTGCTTTCTCTTTGGAGATCTGTTCATCCGTAAGGCTTTGGAGTCCTCTGTAGACAGCAACAGAAGGGAAAAGTGTGGGACATCATGCATGGGAGTTTCTTACGAACCTGGCCTAGGAATGACAGGTGTCATTTCTACTCAGATTCTATAGGTGTGAACTAGTCCTATGGCCACAGATAGAGGACTGGGAAATACAGCCCATAGATGTACAACTACTTTGCAGTGACAACTGTACAGTGGGGAAAGGAGAGTATGGCCTCTAGCCATCTCAACCATAGCACATTTTTCACATGTTAGCTCTGTTTGCACTCCACACCTTTCTCACCATCAAGATCTTTCCAAGTCCTCTATGATTCTTCTTTATAAATTTTTCATTTTCCTCAACTAAATGGAGAGACTCATGTACATGAGATGTCTTCAGACATGAGATTACATTAATCCCTCCTCCATGACACATTCTTTAGCACGTCATACAATTTGATGCTGGTTTTCATTCTTATTGCTCTTCTCAGTACTGTCTCACAGAATATCAGGCTCTTATTTTCTTTATATTCAGAAGACTGGGCTCCTCTACTGCAAGGAGACTTTCAGCATAGTTTGTAGTTCCAACAAAGCTGCCCTTCTTCCTCTTTTTTCTCTGCCATGCTTTCAACTTAACACAAGTTTCAATATTCTCTAGACTCTTCAAACTCTCACATTTCTTATTTTTTATGTTACTTAGTATTGCATATCTAATGTCAGTTCATTCACTCTGACAAGTCAGACTATAGCAGAAGCATTTCCTTAAGATGTGCTATGGTCAGAATGTTTGTATCCATTCAAAAATCATATGTTGAAACCTAATTGCTGACTTGATGGTATTAGGAGTGAGGCCTTTGGGTGGTGCTAGGTCATGATGGTAGAGTCCCCATGAATAGAATTAGTGCCCTTATAAAAGAGGCCCCAAAGGCCTGCCTTGCTCCTCTACCATGTGAAAACACAGAGAGAAAGCACCATCTATAAACCAGAAAGTGGGCCTTCATCAGACACTTGATCTTGGACTTCCCAGCCTAAAGAACTATGAAAAGATAAAGTTCTCTTGTTTTATGCTACCCATTATATGAAATTTTGTTAGTGCAGCCCAAACAACCTAAGATAAGACCTTCCTCCTCCATACAGAGTGGCCAGTATAAATACACACAAGTTTGATGATTGCCTCTGGCTGCAAGACTTTGGAATATTTCCCCAGGTTTCTGTGTAATGAAGCTTGATTTCTCAACTATTTCCCACATGATAGCTCTTTGGTAATGGCATGCTGTATGTGATTCTTAAAATTGCACGTGGGTGGTCAATCCCAAAGTTGGTCATTCTGTGGGTTAAAACAAGTGAAATGAGAAAACAACACTTGCAAAATAGTCTAGGCTTTCATTTCTAGAGTGGGAAACACAAAGTAGAGTTGGGTTTTATATTGTCTCCTTGATTGGAGATCAGTAAAATTCTCCCTTTACCAGGGTTATAAATCTTGTTTTAGATTTTTCTATAAAACTGATCAAAGATATGGATCATGACTACAAAATCTCAACCTCACTCCCATCAAATACTTACGGGTGTAGTTGTACAAAATTCTGGGTCCAAATTCAGGGGAGTTTAAGACATTTCAAAGCACGTGAAACCCTATTTTGGCTTATCTCAAGAAAGTATACCATAGTGATCAAGACCATGGCTTGTGGAGTAAGGATAATCACCACATTACATGATTTGTCATATTTAGTACTTTTCTTAACCTTAGTTCCCTCAGTTTCACATTGTTTAAAATGAGGTTAAAAATACTACATCCTGTCTTACAGGGTTGTTATAAAGGTTAAATTAATTTATGTTTCTAAAACATTGAAAACAATGCCTGCTACATTGTGAATAGTGTATAATTACTTATTACTTAAATAAACTTATAATAAATTAATTTATCAAATATTTTTCTTCTTGAATTCCAGGTCTCAAATATGACATATCATCACTATTAACCCTCTTCATCCAAATTTCTGATGATTGAAGGCTTAATGATCAGAAGGCTTGGATCCTATTAGCCAATAACTGGATCATAATATTAGCCAATATAATAATTCAAATATATTAAAGAATCTAATCTAATAATTTTAAGTATATAACACTTAAAAAAGAAAAGTCTATATTAGCCAGTATAATAATCTGATTATCCTTCAGCCAATACGCACACTCACACAATCTATTCAACACACATACACACACAATGGATTAGCCAATAGATTAGATTCTCTAATCTATTTGAGTTATTTTATTGGCCGATATGGACTTTCCTTTTTTAAGTGTTATATACTTATACTTGTTTCAATAATGTGAAGAATCAATGTGTGAATGAAGAAGAAAACACAATATTATATAATCAAGTTGGACAATATTAGAGGAATTCTATCCTTATTATTAGAACAAATGAACAAAAAAGGAAAATAAATTTTACTTTAGTTGTATATCAATGCTTTTGCAAGAAATGAATTAATTAAGGAAGAGTGTGATGGCCTGGCATGTTAAAGATAAAATATAATAAAAGAATTAAATAAAATAAATAAAAAGAAACTGTGCTTTATTTTCTTTTTTCCCTAATTTCAATCTTTTCTTTCCCTTTAGTGGCTTTTATTCTCTCCCAACCTTTAATAATAGACATATAGAACACTCTGCCTGTGAACTCACGCCTATGAACAGACAGTACATGAAACTGTTTGATTTTCTTATTTTTCAACATTTTTGTCCCCCACCTTTGTATTTATTAGTTCTTCATTTAGTTCTTGAACTTTAGCACCAACTATACCACTTACACACTAACATTTGAAAAGTTTATTTCCCCCACAAGGAGAAGGATTGTGTGTTTGTGTGTGTGTGTATTGGCTAAGGGATGGCTTCAAAAACAATTTATAGTCAAGAGGAATAAGAACACTTTTTTTCCACTTAAATGTTGTGAACTAGATGTTATTAGCACTAAAGCAATGAGTTTCAGAACTTCCTGAGTTAACATAGAAGCTGTTAACTGGTGAAAACATGAAAATTCTGATTCTTCTAGAAAGAAAAAATATCTCACAATGCCCAAGAGTTTTAGTTTATGTGAAAAAAATTAAACATATGTTTATTGCCTCCTGTTTATTGGTCTCCTGAACACTGAATGGATATCTTAAGACTCCACTGCTTAATTCAGTTCAAATGACCACAACCTTGCTGAAAATCTGCTTTTTGGACCAGCCATTTAAGTGAGCTATGTTCTTCTGCAATTAGGAAGAAGAATCAATGTTGGGCAGGGTACCTGTATTTTTTTTAATGTTTTTTATTTTACACAGAAGCCCAGCCATTTCTTCTTTAGTGTTTCTTATTATTTAGTGGTTATTTGGTGGCTTCTATTTCATAAGTCATGATTTCCAGACTGTCATCTGTTCTCTGTCCAAACAGAAGGTGATTTGAGCCTCACTAAATTGTTACAAAAGAGTTTAAACCAGAATCTTGGGGAAAAAAATGTACTTTATCCTCACTGACATCTGATAAAATTAATTAAACCAAAAGCACAATTTTTCCTGTGATAATACCACCCCAATAGCTGAAATAAATACTAACTTAGCAGGAAATTAATATTCTTTTCAACTACTGGTTTAACAAAATTTTGTTTGGTTTTAACTTTGGCTTTTATCCAAAAGTAAGTTTCAAACAGTGTGTTATCATTTCACATTGAAAACCTGAAGCCACTCGGATACAGTTCCTTAGTGAAAAGATAACTGGGCTTGAGGTTTGGTCTCAAGAGATGCAGGTTCTACTTCTGCCCCACCCACATTTGCTGATGTAATTGGACAAGTCACGAAAGCATTCTAGGTCACAATTTGCCCAACTGCAAATTGAAGAAATTGGACTAGAGCTGAGATTCTGAAATACAGGCTATGTGGTATGTTTCAGGAGTTACTTCAAAGTTAAAAGAAAAATACAACACATATTAGAAAGTGATGTCACTAGTTCACAGTGAGCTGTCTTTATATTTCAATAAAACTACTTCTTTCCCTCTCAGTGCATTTACAATACTCTACCAAAATTTCATATCTAATTGTTGTCTCCCCCACTAGATTGTAAGCATTAAGAAGGATAGCATAATCACATTACCAGGGCCCAGGATAGGGCATGTCACAGAGTAGGCACACAACAAATACTTGCTGAAAAAGTGAATACACAAATGATGAGTGTAACCCTGGTGCTCTTAAGTGTGCAGAAGTTACCTACTGATAAAACTACATTGTGTTTCAGTTTTTTGTTGTGTAGAAATGGACAAGGAAGACTAGAGTAGATAATTCCATGGTTCTTATCTAGGCAGTAGAATCTTCAGCCTCTTCAAATATTATTTTAATATGAATAATACATAAGCTTGTTTTTAGAAGTGCAATAGTATGTGAAAATACGATTTAAATTGAACTTATTTTGGTAATTACAGTATATCAAAAGAGTGAAACCTCCTCTCATGAATGACTTGCACCTAAATGACTTTTGGGTAAACAATGAAATTAATTCAAAAATCAAAACAAATCTGAAATAAATGAGAACAGAGACATAACGTAACAAAATTTCTGGGATACAGCAAAAGCAGTGTTAAAAGGAAAGATTATGGCACTAAATGTCTACCTCAAAAAGTTAGAAAGATCTCAAATTAATGATCCAGCATCACAACTAGAGGAACTAGAAAGACAAGAACAAATAAACTCCAAAGCTAGCAGAAGAAAGTAAATAACTACAATCAGAGCAGAACTGAAGGAAATTGAGATGCAAAAATCCATACAAAGAATAAAAAAAACCAAAGGGGGCTTTTTTTTTTTTTTTACAGGTTAAGCAGGATCAATAGACAGCTACCTAGATTAAGAAAGAAAAAAAGAGAAAAGATACAAACAAGCACAATCAGAAATGACAAAGTTGACATTACAATCGATCCCACAAAAAAAAAAGATCGTCAGAGACTGCTATGAACACCTCTATGCACACAAGCTAGAAAATATAGAGAAAATTTATGAATTCCTGGAAATATACAACCTCCCAAGATTGAATTTGGAAGAAACTAAAACTATGAACAGAACAACACTGAGTTCTGAAATTGGGGCAGTAATAAAGAAACCTTACCAAACAAAAAAAGCCTTAAACCAGATGGATTCACAGTCAAATTCTACCATATGTACCAAGAAGAGATGGCACTAATTCTACTAAAACTATTGCAAAAGATTGAAGAGGAAGGACTCCTCCCTAACTCATTCTAAGATGCTAGCATCACCCTGATACCAAAACCTGGCAAAGACATAATGAAAAAAAAAAGGAAAAAATCAAAAAGAAACTACAAGCCAATGTCCCTGATCATTACAGATGCAAAAATTTTTAACAATATACGTGCAATCCAAATCCAATAGAACATTAAGAAGCTAATTCATCATGATCTAGTAGATTTCATTCCTGAGATGCACGTTTGGTTCAACATAGGCAAATCAATAAATGTAATTCATAACATAAAAATAATTCATAACAAAAACCATACAATAATCTCAATAGACATGGAAAAAGCTTTCAAGAAAATCCAACATCCCTTTATGACAACAATCCTCAAAAAATTGGCATGGAACAAACATACTTCAAAATAATAAGAGCCATCTATGACAAACCCATATCAACATCATAATGAATGGGCAAAAACTGGGAGCATTCCCCTTGAGAACTAGAAGAAGACAAGGATGTGCACTCTCACTACTCCTATTCAACATATTACTGGAAGTTCTAGCCAAAGGAATCAGTCAAGGAAAAGAAATAAAAATATCTCTGATAAGCAAAAGAAGTAAAACGATCTCTCTTTTCAGACAATGTAATTCTGTATCTAGAAAACCCTAAAGTTTTGACAAAAAGCCTCAAGTTACTAATAACAGATTTCAGTAGAGTTTCAAGATACAAAACAAATGTACAAAAAACATTCTTTCTTTCTTTCTTTCTTCTTTCTTTCTTTCTTTCTTCTTTCTTTCTTTTTTTTTATGCAGTCTCACTCTGTCGCCCAGGCTGGAGTGCAGTGGCGCGACTTCGGCTCACTGCAACCTCCATCTCCTGGATTCAAGCAATTCTCCTGCCTCAGCCTCCTGAGTAGCTGGGACTACTGGTGCATGCCACCACACCTGTCTAATTTTTTGTATTTTAGTAGAGACTGGGTTTCACCATGTTGCCCAGGCTACTCGCGAACTCCTGATCTCAGGCAATCCGCCTGCCTCAGCCTCCCAAAGTGCTGGGATTACAGGTGTGAGCCACCATGCCCAGCCAAAACATTAGTATTTCTATACAACAATAACATTCCAGCTAAGAGCCAAAACAAAAATGCAATAGCAAAAAAAAATCGACCTAGGAATATATCTAACTGAGGAGGTGAAAGATCTCTACAATAGCTACAAAACACTGCTAAAAAAACTTATGGAAGAGCATTCCATGCTCATGGATTGCTTGAAGAATCAATATCATCAAAATGTCTGTATTGCCCAAAGCGATCTACAGATTCAGTGCTATTCCTATAAAACTACTAACATCATTTTTCATAGAATTAGAAATACTATTCTAAAATTCATGTGGAAACAAAAAAGAGTCTGAGTAGCCAAAGCAATTCTAAGCAAAAAGAACAATGCCAGAGGCGTCACGCTACCTGACTTCAAACTATAGTAACCAAAACAGCATGATACTGGTACAAAATAAAATAGAGAACCCTGAAATAAAGCTGCACACCTACAGCCATCTGATCTTCAACAAAATTGACTAAAATAAGCAATGGGGAAATAACTCCCTATTTAATGAATAGTGCTGGGATAGTTGGTTAGCCATAAGTGGAAGAATAAAACTGGACCCCTACCTGTAACCATACACAAAAAATAACTCAAGACAGATTAAAGATTTCAATGTAACACTTAAAACTAGAAGAATGCTAGAAGAAAATCTAGGAAACACATTTCTGGACATTGGCCTTGGGAAATAATTTATGACTAAGTCCTCAAAAACAATTGCAACAAGAACAAAAATTGACAAGTCAGACCTAATTAAACTAAGGAGCTTCTGCACAGCAGAAGTAAATACACAGAGTAACAGAAACCTAAAGAATGGAAGAAAATATTTACAAACTATGCATCCAACCAAGGCCTAATATCCAGAATCTGTTAGGAATTTAAACAGATTTGCAAGCAAAAAAAACAAGAAACCCCATTAAAAAATGGGCAAAAGCCATGAACAGACACTTCTCAAAAGGAGACCTACAGCCAACAAACATATGAAAAAAACACTCCACATCACTAATTATCAGAGAAATACAAAGCAAAACCAAAATGAGATACCATCTCATATCTGTCAGAATAACTAGTATTAAAAAATCAAAAAATAACAAATGCTGATGAGGCTGCAGATAAAAGGGAATACTTATTACACTGTTGGTGGGAATGTAAATTAGTTCAGCAAATGAGAAAAGCATTTTGAAGTTTTCTGAAAGAACTTAAAACAGAAATACCATTTGATCCAGCAATCCCATTACTTGGTTTATACCCAAAAGAAAACAAATCATTGTACCAAATAGACACATGTAATAACATGTTCATCACAGCACTATTCACAATAGCAAAGACATAGAATCAACCTAGTTGCCCAATAATGGTAGATTGGATAAAGAAAATGTGGTGTATATATACACCATGGAATACTATGTAACCATAAAAAAGAATAAAATCATATCCTTTGCAGCAGCATGGATGGAGCTGGAGGCCATTATCCTAAGCGAATTAATGCAAGGACAGGAAACCAAATACAACATATTCTCACTTATATGTGGGAGCTAAACACTGGGTACTCAGTTACATAAAGATGGAAACAATAGAAACTGGGGGCTACTAGATGAGGGAGGGACTTACTATGCTCAGTACCTGCATGACAGGATCATTCAAACTCCAAACCTCAGCATCACGGTATAGTATACCCAGGTAACAAGCCTGTACATGTACCCCCCTGCACCTACAAGAAAAGTTGCAAAAAAAAATGCTCATCATTACTAACCTTCAGAGAGATGCAACTTAAAACCACTATGAGAAACCATGTCTCACTAGTCAGAATGGCTGTTATTAAAAAGTCAAAAAAATCACAGATGTTAGTGAGACTACTGTGAAAATGAAATGCTTATACACTGTTAGTGGGAATGCAAATTAGTTCAGCCACTGTGGAAATCGGTTTAGAGATTTCCAAGCTAATTGCCAGCATCATGCAATATACCCATGTAACACAATTCTACATGTACCCTGTGAATCTAAATAATTTAAAAAACACACACAATAAATATAGATCAAAAGAGAATCCACTCATGCTGAGTTAACTTAGTCCTTCTACCATTATCATAAGTGAAGCACACATTGGAACTTAGAGCATGCCTCCCCTGGGTGTACCACTGCACATGGAGGAGGGTTTAATATCCCCCTTGATCCTTGTGTTCATTTTCTGATCATTCTCCCTTCTTTCTGATCATTTCCCTAGGAAACAAAAAGAAATAAAAAATTATAAAAGTCACCAACTGAAAATGCAGCATGAATATTAGATCATCAAACTGAACCCCTTTCAATCCTGTAATCTTGATTTGCACCCTATTTCAGCCACTCCCTCACATGGTAATATTCTAGACCTAATCATTATCAATAAGTGCAACACATCATAATTTCAATTTCATGCATCCCACACTTCACCACCTCCTAACTTTTCAACTTATTTCATCAAATTTTTCAATCCCTTTATATGAGCCAATTCATTGTTATTGTCACCATTTCAATATCACTGATATGTGCTTGCTGTTCTTAGATTCCATAGCCAATCATTGTGATCAATCTTGCACATACTTTTGACTCCCTTGGTGCTCTTTCCTTTTGCCTTACACCCATTGGCAAAACCATAATCCTGGTTAAAACCAACTCTCTGTTCCGTCTGTACCAGCCCAGGTACGGCTGAATCTTGTGGAGAAAAATACATAGCCATGCTGAACTGGTTCCACTTCATATTCAAAAGTATAAACCTCATAGCAGGTCCTTAACACTCTCAGACAGTCATTTTAGTGTTCTCTAATCCATTCAGTCTCTTATTCTCTTAAATGACTATTTGATAGCTTGTCATTTCTCTGGAAACTCCCAAGAACTCATTCCTATTCTCACTCTCAGCTGATGACCTTAGTTCCTATTTGCCTGAGAAAATTGGAGCAATCAGATAAACCACATTTACCCTCTCATTGTCATCTGTACTCAGAACCTCAGCCATCCAATTGGTAAACTACCCATAATCCTGTCTAAAGCCACTTCTTGAAATCTCCATTTCTGCCACCATTGTCTGAGCCATCATCACCATCTGGATTCCAGCCTAACATACCTTATCTCCCACATTTATCCTCACAATCCACCTTTGCCTAGTTTCCTTACAAATTGGTGACACATCCAGTGTATGTGCATGTCAGGTCATGTAACATTCCTGCTAAAATCATTTAAATGGATCTCTGTTTTACTTATACTAGGTCAACAACATTATAATGTGCTACAAGGTACCATATGTTCTTAACTCCTACTACCTGTTACCCTGTTCTCATATGCTCACTCCTCTACAGCTACTCTTGCCTCCTTTTGTTCTTAAAACATGGCAGGCTGACTCTAAATTTAGAGTTTTGCTCTTACTTTTCATTTTTTTCAGACCAATCTTGCTTCAGATATTCACATGGCTCACTCCCTCCCCTTCTTCAAATCTTTTGCTAATCTCCTCTTTTCATGAGGCCTTCTTTGACCACCTTATTCAAATTACAACACACCCATGCCCCCCAGCTTTCTTAATACCCCTAACTTGCTCTATTTTTATAGCAGTAACTGACTTCTATATACTGTTTAATTTGTTTATCATGTTTATTGCCTATAGTCTCTTTTTCCCCATAAAGAAATATAGGCCATAGATTATAAATCATTATAAGTCAAATATAAGCCCATAGATTAGGAGTCATTGGGTTTTTTTCAAGGATAGATTTTGCATGCTAGGAATATCATGATGGCTCAGAGTGAACATTCAAATATGCTGGATAAAGAATGACTATTCATAAGGATTTGATATTAGCATTTATGAATGGATTTCAATTTTAAATTCCTATATGTATATATTTGATGAAAATATTTAGAAGCATTTAAAAATAGCCATCTAGCTTAAAAACTATAAACTGTGCAAAATTTCACACATACACACACACACCTATCAATACAATAACCAAATAATTTTAGTGAAGAACTTTTTTGTCTCTACATATAAGTAAACTATTAAGCCCAAGAGACAGAATAACTCTTTAATTTATCTGGGTAATATATTGTTCTTCAACTAAATTGTTCCATGTACAACAAACTGGCCATAAGGATGCTTACTTTGAAAAGTGAAACAGTTTATATTATTTTCTTCACCTACTCCATTGTGCCTTTGGAGGCTCCTGCAGAAGAAACATATGAAGACATTGCCGCATGATGAATCTTATACTAAAGAAGTGTAACTAGCAAAATAATAGCTTTAAATAGAAGTCATCCATATCCGGTTTTAGCCTGTCGTTTGTATAAGTATAGCATTAAAACAATAAATTGGAAAATATGTGATAACACTGTAGAAAAGAATTTGAAGAAAAATATCAAGTACTACAAAAAATGGAAGCTTAATTCCTCCCCCATGAATAGGTTGGGCAATGTGACAAAGAATAAAACATTCTACCCTAAAAATGCCATTTTGAAATAAGATTTGACCTACATTTTGCTATTTGTCGAAATGCAGCACGTCATATTCTCCATAATCATGTGGTTGTGATAGGTCTTAAAATTACTTGAAGTAATTAAGGTTGACATACTATGTAGAAAGATGAACCAGAAAAAAAATTAAGTGTGCAATAAGAAAAAATGTTTCTAATTCTATATGTAGAAAAACCCATAGTCTCTGTCCCAAAGCTCTTTGAACTAGTAAACAACTTTTGCAAACTTCCAGGATACAAAATCAATGTACAAATATCAGTAGCATTTCTATACACCAGCAACATCCAAGCTGAGAGCCAAATCAGGAATGCAATCCCATTCACAATTGCCACAAAAAGAATAAAATACCTAGGAATACAGCTAACCAGAGATGTGAAAGATCATTACAACAAGAACTACAAAACATAACTCAAAAAATCTGAGATGATACAAACAAATGTAAAATCCTTCCATGTTCGTGGATAGGAAGAGTTAAATTAATAAAATGGCCACACTGCCCAAAGCTATTTACAGATTCAATGTGATTTTTATCAAACTACCAATGGCACTTTTACAGAATTAGAAAAAAGGATTTAAAAATTCATATGGAACCAAAAAAGAGCCCAAATAACCAAGGAAATACCAAGCAAAAAGAACAAGACTAGAGGCATCACGTTTTGAAGTGAAGGCATCACTTCAAACTACACTACAAGACTACAGTAATAAAAACAGCATGTTACTGGTACAAGAACAGACACATAGATCAAATGTAATAGAATATAGAGAGCAGAAATAATTCTGCACTCCTACAACCATCCGATCTTCAAAAAAGCTGACGAAAACAAGCAATGGCGAAAGGAATTCCTATTCAATAAATGGTGCTGGCCTAACTGACTAGCCATATACAGAAGATTGAAACTGGACCTCTTCCTTACACCATATGCAAAAATAAACTGAAGATGGATTAAATACTTCAACATAAAACCTAAAACTATAAAAATTCTGGAAGATAATGGGAAATAGCATTCTGGACATAGGCCTTGGCAAAGATTTCACGACAAAGACTCCAAAGGCAATTGCAACAAAACCAAAAAATGACAAGTCACACCTAATTGAACTAAAGAGCTTCTGCATGCAAAATAAACTATCAATAGAGTGAACAGACAACGTACAGAATGGAAGAAAATATTTGCAAACTATGCATCTGACAAAGGTCTAATATCCCAGAATCTATGTGAAACATAAATTAGTTTACAAGTCAAAAACAAGCAACCCCATTAAAAAGTGGGCAAAGGACCTGAACAGACACTTTTCAAAAAAGACACACATGTGGTCAACAAGAATATAAAAGAATGCTCAACTCACTAATCATTAAAGAAAGCAAGTCAACACCACAATGAGATACCATTTTACACAAGTCAGAATGGCTATTATGTTTAAAGTCAAATAGCAGATCCTGGCGAGGATGCAGAAAAAAGGGGACATTTATACACTGCTGATGAGAGTGTCAATTAGTTCAACCATTGTGGAAAACAGTGTGGCAATTCCTCAAGGAACTTAAAATAGAATTATCATTTGACCCAGCAATCCCATCATTGGGTATATACCCAAAGGAATGTAAATCATTCTATCATATCACACGCATCTGTATGTTCTTTACAGCACTATTCACAATAGCAAAGACATGGAATCAACTAAATGCCCATCAGCAGTAGACTGGATAAAGAAAATATGGTACATATATATCATGGAATATTATGCATCCATAAAAAGAACAAAACCACGTCCTTTGCAGCAACATGAATGGAGCTGGAGGCCATTATACTAAGCAAATCAATATAGGAACAGTAAAACCAAATACCATAATTTCTCACTTATAAGTGGAAGCTAAACAATGAGAATACATGGACACAAAGAGAAGAACAACAGACACCGGGGCCTGCTTGAGGGTTGAGGGTGGGAGGAAGAAGAGGGTCAGAAAAAATACCTGTCAGGTCCTACACTTATTACCTGGGTGACAACATAATCTGTACACCAAACCCCCATGACATGTAGTTTACCTATATATATATAACAAACCTGTACTGGTACCCTGAACCTAAAGTACAAATTTTTTTTAAAAAGGCAAAATGCATTCAGAAAGTGAAGCAATTGACCTACACTTTGACTTAGAAATTTGAGACTTGTAGATTTTACTATAATGGTTGAAGTTTAAGACTGTAGCCTGAAGTTCTAGTCAGATAGAAGTAGAATTTTAGAAGGAATTGAATTCGTAAGTCTACTACTTGACCCCAGTTTCAACCATGAATTCCTTAGCCATGCATGAGGCTTGAGTGGAGCCTGAACGTTCTTCCCTCCGTTGTAAGCAAAGGAACCCTTGTGTTCCTTTGTGTGTTGGCAGTAGAACTTAGCCCTGTGTGTTGGCAGTAGAACAAAGTAAAGAATACACTGATTTTAAATAACGATTATTTATTAAAGTCTCAAATTTCCCTTGGACATCTCTTGAGTGTGATTTAAAATTACAGAAGCTCATGAGGTCCAATCCCCCGATTCAAAGGGACCCAAGCATAATTACTGCTGAGCAGCCCCATTGGCAGATTCCAAGAGGGGAGAGCCCTTGTTTGATCCTGGGCCTTGCCTGGGATTCTACCTCCTCCCCTTGCTTGAGCCAAGGCCAGCCCAGGAACCAGGACTGGGATGAAGCTCCCTGCTGACGGTCTCACTCTCTCCATGTGTGCTTTTCTCAAGGAAGTGGGTGTAAACAGTAGAACAGTAAGTTGAAAGGGAGAGGCAAGATGAAATAGGAGTGGAGAAAAGTAAAGAAATGATAAACACACTTTAACTGCACAGACGCAAATTAAAATTTTCCAGAAATAACCAGCACCCCTCTTCAAGCCCCTCCACGTATCACGATCCTGCTGAGGCTGCTATTTCAACCTAGGGGAAAACTGGCAACCTTATGAATATACACATCTATTTGCCAAGAATTTGTTTATAAAAGACTCGCTGACCCTTTTGAGGGTGTTCTTTATTATCTGGCTGATCTTAAGAAGTTTACCAGGATTTGGAACGAAGAATCAAAAAGAATATTAAAACTAAATAAGAAGTGACTAAAGCAGGGTGAAGTTGTATGGGTATGAAATTGTATGGTCAAAGTTAAATATTCAAATCTTTTTTTCAAGTTTGGGGTATTTGGGAAAAAATAAAATAAACTTTATTTGAAAGTATTTTTTTATGAATTGATGTACCCTTTTTTGTTGAGGCAAATGTTACTTGTATTAGTTTTTGTGTCAAATCAGGTTGTTTTCCTTTTTTTAAATTAGATATTGAATATTAACACTCTAGTTGCAGATTATGCCACTGAGATTATAAAATGTAATTTTATATCTTCGATTTTTTCTGATTTACTAACAACAAAAACATCTAAAAGCTTATAAAGTCTTATAAAACATATAAAAGCTTATGTCACACATAATAATATGTGTAACTTCACTGAAAAATTTAGCTGATGTAAATTTAAATTATTCTTAAAATGTTTATTTTCTTTTATTTTCCCCAAAATTTAGATTTTTGAATATAATCTTATATTACAGGTTTGCAAATTCAAAATTATTTTAGGTTTGTACTCCATAAAGTAGCCCAAAGAGCCATTAGTAGTATTAATAGTGAAAATCCAGTAGTATTAATAGTGAAAATCCTTAACTAAAATTAAGGGCAAAACAAATGTAATACTATTAAAAAATAAAAATATTATCCAATAAAGTGTTCATAAAGGTAGTAGTGCTATTAAAATAATGTTCAGAATAAAATGTAATAAAGGGAAAAGTCTTAGATCTTCAAATTCTACTTGCTAGAGCAGGAAGAATGCAGTATTGTAGAACAAAGAAATGTCTGGGACGAACATGAGAAAATCAAAGCACCTCTTTATTAGCTTTTTTTAAATTAATTATTCCATTTTTTGAAAGCTTTCTTGTCATCTATAAAACAAGATTGGAACAGATAATCTTTGGGATTCTTTCTCTCTTTGACATTGTATTTAAAACTTCCAGGAAGGAACAGAAGAGGAGGGAGGGAAGAAGTTATATTCCATATAGGTGTCTCTTTGGAAGAAAATGCAACTCAGATACTTTCAAGACTTTAGTCACAATACATATGTTTTAGAACTTCAAGTCCAGATGTCTAGTATATGAAACCCCATTGTGATGTCCCTTCTCTTTTTAAGTCAGTATTAATATCTTACATTTTGTCCTCCTCAAACAGAGATAAAACGAACAAGAAAGGAAACATCATAGTGTACATTACTGACAGTAACTTTCTTGGTCAAACTTTAGTCAGGTTCTTTTGAGCCCTTTTCTCTATGAGGCCTCTTCCTTTGCCTGCTGAGCCTAGTTTTGGCAAAGAATCCCACGAAGGGGAAAATGAAGAATTCCCCCATCTTTGATATCCAGTCAAGCTCCTCTTCTTACACTGTTAATATTTAATCAAGTTCCTCTTCCCTCTCACCCTTCATACCTAATCAAGTTCCTCTTAGTTATTTTCTATCTTCTCTCTTATCCTGCCCTCTGGTTATGATTTCTGTTTCTTGTGTTCAGAGTTGAAAGAGATGGGGAGAATGGAACCAATTTGGAAAAATATTTCAGGGTATCCTTCACCTTTTCTAGAAAAGCAGAGGGAGCCAGAGTAATGATCCTGAGTCTGTGCCTCCCCGTGCAAAGAGGGCATGGAGTAGAGGGGTGTGGAACAGGGACTGTAGACCCAGACATATCAAGAATCAAGTTCTACCAGCAGTGCTTATTTGCTGCATGAGTTTGGGCAACCTCCGTTTCTTTACCTGTAAAATAATAATAGTACCTGGGACAGACCAAACAAACCATGCTCACTTCACAAATCCATGTTAGAACCTGAACTCTTGAGTTTAGATTAGCTTCTAAAGCTGCTCTTACATCCTGACCCATTGAGTTTGGTGCTGTCTCTAAAGTAGCAGTTGTCTCAACACATGGCTGCTCGTTTCTAGATACATAATTAAAGAAAATGGAAAAGAAGGATGCTTTAGATACTATGGGCACTCGACATCCAGAGTGAAATCTTCTACTTCAGAATAAACAAAGCATTTACAATTTTTTCTTAGCAACAGGGGAATCTGAATCACAAATGGAAGACTTTAGGTATGTTGTCCCTAAACAGAGATGACATTTCAATTAGAGAGCGGGGATAATTTAGCATGTTTAGGCAGCACCTAAGCCTTTTGGTTTCATGGTATTTACCACCCTGCCAACATGACCATTGTTATTAGAGTGATGCTATTTTTGAACTGTGATAGTCTCTATTTTCATGCAGAAATTTCTTTCTTTCCAATATTTAATACTTTATAAAATTCTCGAGATTTTTTCACATTATCTTCATGCCACAATAAAATAAGAGCCACAAATGTGGAAAGTGATAGCACAAACAAGAAAAGAACTGGTAAGGCATTTTAAACCCTGAAAGTTTTTTAAAACATATTACTTTGATCCTATTCTATCGGCCAGCGCTTCATGATCTATTATTTCATTCCGACCCTGCATGTCTGTGTGTGTATGTGTGTGTGTACATATCAGCATGCATGTGTGTTTAATCAACACATCTCTGAGAAAATCAACAACTTCTCATAAAGGATGATATACTCCCTTCTAAGAATGAGTCCTGACTATCAGTTTTCAGTCAGAAAGTGTTCACTGAAAGTCTACAATGTACTCAGCAGTATGCTAAGCTAAGAATTCAGAGAAAAGATTCCTGCCTCCATGGAGTTTACTATCTACTTAAAAAAAGAAAACACTAAAGCGTGAGGTAGGTCAGGTAGGTAATTTTTTTCCTCTCCTCCCTTTCTTCAGGCTGGCACATGCTCTCCTCTTTTCCATCCTCAAGATTGACATGTCCCTAATCAAGGTAGACACCTAGAAGTACAAGGTAATGATACTCAGGATAGAGGGAGGGAAAGAGATTCTTCTACAATAAGATCCAGAAGCTATAAAAAGAGATATGCGGCCAGGTGCCGTGGTTCACGACTGTAATCCCAGGATTTCGAGAGGCTGAGGCAGGTGGATCACTTGAGGTCAGGAGTTCAAGGCCAGCCTGGTCAATATGGTGAAACCCCACCTTTATTAAAAATACAAAAATTAGCCTGGTGCGGTGGTGTGCACCTGTAGTCGCAGCTACTTGGGAGGCTGAAGCAGGAGAAGTACTTGAACCCCGGAGGCAGAGGTTGAAGTGAGCCGAGATCGTGCCACTGCACTCCAGTCTGGGTGACAGAGTCAGACTCCATCTCAAAAAACATAAAATAAAATAAAATGTAAAAAGAGAAGTGCAATGTTTGTTTATCATAGTCCAAGATGTTTTCTACCTCCAATCTCAGGCTTATCTGAGGTGGAACAAGTGGATGTAACTAGTTCAAAGTTGTCCCAAAAGTTGAGGAAAAGAGGTGCCCATTGAATAAAGTGGAAATGTTCAAGTTACTTAAAAACCATGGAGAGAAAGAAGACACACATTGCCTGTTCATTAAGTAGCAAAGGCAGAGGTTTTTAAATTCAGTGACCACAGAGTAGTGGTCATTGGGAATGACCTTAAATTTCAGTTTGAAGAACTCCAACTTGAGGAGAGCTGGAAATGTATTGACTAGAGAGGTCTCCCTCTCCCTCTATGGACTGGGATATGTGAAGTGAAATGAAGGTCTCAAACACTGTTCTGAATTAAACATTCTATCTAACTGTAAAGTTGCTTAAAAACGGGCTGTACCAACCTCCTCTTCCACTATTAAAGAGCACACCACTGGGAATAAAATAATAGAAAGACAAGGAACTTTGAACTACGCAGCCAGTACACAAGCAATAAATGTGTTGTAGTCAGAAACATTGTTAGGAAAATAATGTAACTGAGCCTTGAAGGATAAGAAAGATCTAGATGAATTGACTAGGATGGGGATGGAGACATGGTTAAGAAAATTTTGCAAATAAAGACTCAGAAATGCAAATGAGGATGACATATGCAGGAGGCAGCAAGGAAACCAACACAACTGAATGCAAAGTTTCTAAATGGACAAGATCACAAATAAGACAAGTTGGGAAGAGCCACCTAAAGACATGTAAATATGGGCAGAGAATTATCCAATCACTTTGGTAAAATAATGAGCAACAATCCTTTGAATTTCTTTGAACACTCAAGAGACATTATGAAAGCCATATTACAGAAATATTGGTAATTATGGTTAGGATAAATTTGAGGGGAATAAAATGTTTGCACCAGCAAGGAGGATTTTGTAGCAATTTAGGTATGAACAGAGAGGAATAGATCAACCTAATAGACATTTCAAAGGTATAAACAGCCAGGGTTAGTGCTAGGTTATGTAAAAATGTGATGGTTAATACTGAGTGTTAACTTGATTGGATTGAAGTATACAAAGTATTGATCTTGGGTGTGTCTGTGAGAGTGTTGCCAAGAGAGATTTGCATTTGAGTCAGTGGGCTGGGGAAGGCAGATCCACCCTTAATCTGGTGAGCACAACCTAATCAGCTGCCAGCCAATATAAGCAGGCAGAAAAACATTAAAAGGAGAGATGGGCTTAGCCTCCCTGCCTACATCTTTCTCCCGTGCTGGATGCGGACTCCAACTTCTTCAGTTTTGGGACTCGGACTGGCTCTCCTTGCTCCTCAGCTTGCAGACAGCCTATTGTGGGACTTTGTGATCATGTAAGTTAATACTTAACAAACTCCCGTATACATATACATATATATTTATATTATATATATACACATATATATAATATACATATATATAATATACATATATTGTATATGTGTGTGTGTGCGGGTGCATGAGCATGTGTGTGTGTTTAATTAACAAATCTCTGAGAAAATCAACAACTTCTTATAGAGAATGATATATTCCCTTCTAAGAATAAGTCCTGACTATCAGTTTTCAGTCAGAAAGTGTTTACTGAAAGTCTACTATGTACTCAGCAGTATGTTAAGCTATATATATATATATATATATAGACATATATATATATAGACATATATATATATACATACACACACACACATATATCCTATTAGTTCTGTCCCACTAAGAGAACCCTGCCTAATACAATAAGAAATGGGAGAGAGATAAAATTCAAAGATGGCTTTCAAATTGGGAGACTAGAAGAACAGTGTTTGGCTTGAATGTTGCCAGTGTTTTCATTTAAGATAAGGACCAAGCTGGAGACCTGTGTTTGACACTAATCAGGCATATGATCCCTCAAGTAATGTAATCTATTTGATTAACTAAATGAATGTTTTCATTGTTCAAATAAGTGATTTAGTTCATCTCTGAAGACTTGAAAAATCTGTTTTTATGAATTCCATTTTAGCTTTGTCAAATTAGCGCACATACTGAATATTATAATGCTAAGCAAGAATTAGAAAACACAATGTCCCTAGCCTGTCAACATTTTAAAAAATCTTTTGTTGTATGCCACAGAACAACTTATGATAGCATGAGTCAGTACTATACATGTTATATAACTGTTTAACATTCTGTCTAACCAAGGAAGAAAATTAATTTTAATTTGAATACATGAACTGCTCTTTTCGAACTCATCTGGCTGTTTTCTTGGTCGATTTAGGAAAACTTTATAATATTGTTTTTTTCCTAGGAAAGAATGTAAAATCTACTCCATGAGAATAAAAACAACATCAACAAAAACAACAGTGACTAACATTCAGGTAAATAGGAAAGTAATTTAAATATATCATGTGTTTTAATATTTAGAATTCACTTTTGAGAGGTCAGTATTATTTTACTGTTACAGCTAGTAAATTTGAGATTTAGCAAAATTATAATTTTACTAGCCATAAAGTACTTAGTAGTGAAGCTGGGACTATATATTGAGGCTTTCTGATCCCAAATCTATTTTCTTAACTCTTATATTGTGAGGGAATTACAATAGAGTCTGAGTTCTTTCAAAAGATGAATGGGATTTCTTCATGGATTGGATAAAACTCATTACATAGGGACATGACAAGGCTGTTAAAAATTTAATTCATATCCATTTGCCTGCCACCTTGCTGTATTGGTGAAAAATAATACTTTGGAACTGCATTTAGGAGTGAAAAGTAAGGGAATGAATCATGACCCCCAACTCTCTACTCCTTCCTTTTCAGCAGAATAGAATGGGTAAAAAGAAATTTCCTCTTTACTCATCTCCACCACAGAGCAATTTAGTACTTCTTGCATCTTCTTCTCCAGGAGTCAGAATATTAGGCATAGAAATATGATTCATTATCACATATTTAAAAATCTCAAAACACCACTCTGACAATCATATGGTCAGAGTATACAGAAAAGGTTAGTGAAAAGAAACTTCTCTAAGTAAAATGCAGTTGGAACTTTGTAATTAGAAAATATTTTTATTCACACATCATAAAAGATTTAAAGAGTTGGCTTAGCTTTTGGTATCATTGCTGAACTAGTGCTATGAAGCAGGAAGTAAAATCAATAATTTCCTCCTTAATAACTTCTGTGTCATAATAGTTTCTTCATAGTTGCGTATTGCGTGTCTTTTCTTTAACTTGTAGAGTGTTGATGAAGTAATATTATGTGTAAAGGGTATGTTAAACCTCTCACATTAAAGTGAAAGAAAAAATGTAAGTAGAAGTTGAGACAGAAAATTTGTTCAAAATTAAATGGAAAAACATCATGTCACTAAGGAAAGATCAGGACTGAAAATTTCTTCCTCCTGTTAGCCATAACTTACAATATTCTTTCTCTTTATTTTATATCTTCTGAAATACTTGTACATTTTAGTCATGTTTAAAATATGTTGCTTAAATATATGTAACAAGCAGGCGATAGAAATTTTACTAGAGGGTTTTTCAGCAGCTTATGTCTGAGAAGGCAAAACTTAAGGATTTGTCAGTTCATTCATTGGTTGTATAATTTGCTAAGAGTGTAGTATTGTGCCTAACTTGGTGCTAAAGCAGGGCATATGAAAGTGGTGCACAAACATGGATTGTGAAGTTCACAGTCTAGTAGTTGAGAAACACATGAAACAAGAAATCATGCAGAATATTAATTGTATACTATAGTAAGTGCTTGAAGAACAGAAAACAAGGGCTGATCCAAGAGACTAACAGTGGAGAGGGAGGAGTGGGACAGATATATGAAGCTGTCAGGGAAGACCTCCTTGAAGAAGAGATATATGAAGTCAGTAAGTTAGTTCAGCAAGAGAAGGAGCTATAGTGCTCCAGGCAGGGGGAAATAAACTGATCAAAAAGTCCTGGAAGAAGGAAGACCCAGGGAAGCTAGGCAAGAGAAAGCAGAGACGAGGCTGACATCAGATCATGCAGGGTCTCATAGACCATGGTAAGGATTTTGATATCAGGGGAATAACAAAGCTGTATTTATATTTTTAAAAAGTTTCTCTAATTGCTATGTGAAAAATGGACTGAAAGAGAGCAAAAATGGAAGTAAGAAGAATGTTTGCAATGCCTTTGTAAAGGTACAGCAAAACAAAGAAGTTTCAGTTACACGGGCATATGCATTAGTCAAAACTGCAAAAAAAATACTTTTATGATACATGTGTTTTTATATTAAAAGACATAACTTGAGCACACAATTGAGACATAAACAGACCTTGAGCACACATTAATTATGTATGCTGAAGTAGTTAGGAAAAAGCATACTGACATTGGCAATTTACTTTGAAATGCTTCACAAAATAAGATAGATTCATGGAAAGATAGAGGGATAGATAAATGGATAAATAAATTACAAAATAAGTAGATTAATACAAATAATACAGATAAAGGGTCATATAGGTGGTGATAATGGTACCTTGGTGGAGGTGATTTACAACTGTTTATCACAATCATAAAAATGTAGATTTCTTTGACCTAGTTATTCTACTTCTAGAAATATGTCCCATGAAATAATCAGAGGCACATACAAAGATTTATTCTATAATATATGAAGATAGTGAAAAGTAAACATAAAGATATATAAATAAAAACATGGATTAAATATATTACAGTATATCCATACAATTAAATTCTATTCTCCTCAACATTGTTTGACGGGAAAAAATCTAAGAAACTGTGAAAAAATTGAAGATGTATTTCTAAGTGAAAAAAGTAAGTTTGTCATACATGATCAATATTTTGTAAACAGTATTTGAAATGTGATCATTTATCAAAATGTTAACAATTACAGCTGGCTTATTTTCACCCTTTTCTCTATTTTCTAAATTTTCTACAATATTGAATGTATGTCTACTTCTTTAAATAAAAAAAGTAACTTTAAAAGAACTTCACCATAGTTATTTTAAATTAATTTAGACACAATGATGAGCAATATTAATATATTATGGCAGAAATATTATTAAAATGTAGAGGTAGATTATGGCTTAAAACTTTTACATTGTAATCAGAATATTAATTGGGAACGTTCTTAGTCTTTTAGCTATATTCAACTCCTAATTTGATGTAGCATAGGGAAGCAAACAGTCTCCATGAGGTTTTAGAAAGTAGCCAAGGGGAGCTGATGCCAGAAAAAGAAGCCAAGAAGATTGTTGGCTGACATTTAAAATCTCAAAGCAAAGACACAAAAATCAAAGTCAGAAAAATCACAATTTGCGTAGGATAAGTCTTTATGTGTGTTGAGAAAACTGTTTATATTTTGTTTTGCTAAGTTTTGAGGTGGTTTTATTTTTTTCTTTTGTTTTGTTTTTGGTTTTGGTTTCTTTAGTTAAGGCAATGGAAGTTCTATGACCCACTGACCTTATACTGTTAAGTTAACCTTTGACTGAAAAATGGTGGATTATTTACCTGTGATTAACATATGCCCTCTAAATCTCAGGCTGTCTGGAATTTCCATCAGAAATCTCAAAGTCTCTTATGATAATGCTTAGTATAAGTGGCAAAAATGTAACTTACATGAGTTCTATTATGCCACTTTCCAAATAGTTAAACCAAAAGAATCCAGAGAACATTATATAATCTATTGATAGCAGGCTAAATAATTTTCAAGTGACATGCAACACATACTTATATTTAGTCTTTGTTGTTTGATGTCTTAATAGGTAATTTTGATATCAAAACAAATTAACAAATTTTCTAAGGAAAGCTTGAAATGATTGGCAATGCATTTAATAACAATGAAATTCTTAAAGATTAATCTAATTTGGAACAATGATATAAACTGAGATGAGATGTAAAATGAATAGGTGAGAAGTCATATATTTTCATTGCAAATTATCAACTGCATATAACCAGAATTGGGGAGTATTGGCTTAACAGTTGGGCATAAAATCCAAGAATAACTGACTGAAATCTCATTATGTGCCAACAACAAAATTCAGTTGCCAAAAAAAAGAACTTGTGCCATTTTAATATGATACGGGATTAATTGTGTCTAGATCAATTATTCTGTACTTATCAGATCATGATTAAGAGTATTGTTTTTCATTCTTCTATCACATTTTAAAAGCTCACACTATAAATAGTTACCATAATAATAAAAGATTTGTTTTCCATTTTGAACATCATCAGGTTTTGCATCACTGCTAGAAGAAACAAATGGGTTTACAATAAGTATCTTCAACTATTGAAGTGCTACTATTTTCAAATGAATTAACTTTATCCATTGAAGCATCAGAAGGCAAAACAAGCACCAAAGAGAGTGATTATTCATATCTTTTCTATATACATTCTTGCCTTTTTGAAGGCTAAGACTACATCTTATTCACCTATTTCCAACACTTGGCCGGGTATCTGTAATATTTAATCAGCATTTGTAAATATTGGTGGAATAAATAAATGGATGAAGAAAAAGACAGTTTTCAAAAATAAAGCATTATTTTTAACATTAAAACTGTTTTAAAAATATGAAAATGGGGAGAAAGTAGTCACTAGAATGACAAGCAAAATCTAGTTTGCCATTTTTGGATGCATCAGAGAATAAAATTGCTTTTAGAAGCACTTTGTTTTATTTTGCAACTGTCCAGTCTCCTCTGTCTACAAAGCACATGTTCCCCTTATCACTTAAATTTGCTCTTATCTTTCCTACCTTAAAAAGTCCACTTTCTGCTTCCATCCTATATCTTATCTCCTCTTTACAGCCGGTGGTCTACAGGACTTACAGATTTATTCTTTTACATCCAAGGACAGGTAACTAATTTCCAAACTCATATACCTAACTGCTTATTAAATATCCACGTTTGAATGACCCTTAGGAATATAAATCTAATATGTCCAAAACGAATCCCTTATTCTTATTCTATTCCAGTTCTAATTCTTCTTTCAGTGGATAATTCAACCAATATGCTTTTCTGAGCTAGGGCTAATTATCATTCTTTACTTATCTATGAATACACCACTGCCTGAGTCTATCAGTTCTATTGGTCAAACGTCATCTAACATAACAAACATGTCTTCATAACAAATATTCTTATATTTTTTATGTCCTTTAAACATACCTTCTAACAATTCCCTAGTTTAGGCCACCATAATCTTTTACCTAAGTTCTTGCCATAATTTTCTATCATATTTCCCTATTTTGAGACAGAAAAATTATTTTCCACATGGCAGCCAAAGTGATTTTTCTATAATACAAGAATAATCACATCACTCCCTTCCATCAAACTCTTCAAATGCCACCAATTCCTTCCAGGTTTTAATACAAAGTTCTTCATGATTTGGAAATTATTTATATTCCTAGAATCATTTATCCTTAAGGTTCACCTCTTACTCTATGTAAAAGCCCCACCTATTCTTCTCTATGAGTCTTAGAAAACACCATGCTTATTCTCCTGTCTAGAACTTTATATAAGAAATCTCTCTGCTTGAATTTCTCCTCCTCTTCTCCTTCATATTGCTAACTCCTTAACTCAGGTGCCACTTAGTCCAGAAAGTTCTCCTTGTCCTACCTCCTTAGTTGCCCTTAGTTGTCCCTTTAGAATCCTCATTATAATAATTTGTAATTGACAAAATAGTGACTTCTTTTTGTCTCCCTTAGATTATAAGCACTGAAAATTTGGTCCCTTGATACTGAATTCAACATTGTCTTCTTACTGCTCCACTGACAAGCCCAGTGACTGACATACGTAGCAGATATATGAAAAAAAAAGGAAAAGAAAAAGGGAAAAAAGTGACTGTAAATAAGAAATTATTTTTAAATAGAGATAAATAAAATAAAATTAAGTTTTACGCTCACAAAATAAATCATAATAATTCAAGAGTATGCGAAGAGCTTGGCAGGAACACATTGAAGACTAAGAGTTTTTAGGCCAAATCATTGAAAATAAATATCATCACTTGAGAAACGATCAGAGAAATAAGAAAGGGCCTTATTCATAACATGAATAAGATCTACTGTGAAGGAGAAGGCTTTGCCATTTCTATGCTATTTAGGGTGAACTTTGAGTTATGGTGTTCTGTTGGGCACATCACATATTGAAAGAAAAGTTTGAAAAGCTAAAGTCATTGGGAGAGCACACAGGATGGCAAAAAGTCATAAAATCTTTCTTAACAGCAGTGGTGGAAATAGTTGGAGCCACTTAGTTTAATGAAGACAAATTAGTGAAGACAGTGTGGCTGACCCCAAATATTTGACAGGCTTTCATAAGTAAAAGGGATATTGGCCTCATAGAGCTCTGAGGTATGAATGGCTGTAAATGGAAATTGGACATTTCTTATGATAAAAAGAAATTTCATATGACCTAGAGTTTTGCAAAGAGCTTCCACGTTATTAGATTTATACAGGTATAGAAGAGAGGACTACTAAAAGTTCAGACACTATGGGTATAGGATGGGCTCCTGATGATAATCGCTGTTCAAATATGAAAGTTTGTCACTATGAAAGAGGTAAGCAAAGGAGGAAGCTAGTGTCATGGACTATGTTCCATAAAGGTGATGTCAAGAATATTACGTAGGCCGAGCACAGTGGTTCACGCTTGTAATTCCAGCACTTTGGGAGGCTGAGGCGGACAGATCACGAGGTCAAGAGATCGAGACCATCCTGGCTAACACAGTGAAACCCCATCTCTACTAAAAATACAAAAAAATTAGCCGGACATGGTGGTGGGTAGTCCCAGCTACTTGGGAGGCTGAGGCAGGAGAATGGCGTGAACCTGGGAGGCAGAGCTTGCAGTGAGCCGAGATCGCGCCGCTACGCTCCAGCCTGAGCAACAGAGTGAGACTCTGTCTCAAAAAAAAAAAAAAAAAAAAAAAAAAAAAAAAAAAAAAAAAAAAAAAAAAAAAAAAAAAGAACATTACATAAAAAGGTCCCAGTCAGATCAGGGTTAGGAGCAGAACCAGAGAATCACAGGACAGCAATGTGCTGCTCAAAAAGGAGAGAACCATGCAGGCCAACCTGGATCCAACAGCCAGACTCATGCTGTTGTGGGACCGTGAATAAATGCTGGGACCCTGATTCCCACACTGAGTCTTTAATCCCAAAGTGTCTTCTAGCTGTCACTTGACACTTCCAAACATCTACTGTCTTCCAAATATTAGACAGCATAAATGATAAACCTGACAAAATACAAGAAGAGAATAACCTCCCTTTCACATCTAAGTCTTCCAGTTACAAGGAGGGAGTGCTAAATAAGACTCCCATGGTTTAAGCCAGTATAACTTTTCTGCAGTTCTTTATATGCTATAGACGGGGGGATGCTGGCAATAGGGGACCTCTGAATTCCAAGGAAGCTCCTGGATATGTGGGATGCCAGGATCCTCCTAACTTGTCCTCAGCCAAATCTATTCTGGAGTTTTTGGTTTTAGACACTCCCCAGACCTCATGTAAGTCAGAGGAGTAGGCAGAGTCATCATTTCCCCTTCCAGGGAGATTTCCATGGGAAAAGCACTGTTCCTTTAACCCCTTACAAACCTGATAATTACTCTACAGAAATAGTTTTGGTACCAAATATTCCTGGAAAATACAGTCCTTCAAGAATTTCTTTCAGTGTTTTTATGCCATGTGTGAATAAATTTACTGGCCTTATACCTGAGAGTAAATTTTGGTACATAAAGACAAAAGGAATGCCACTAAGTGAGAAGGCATGTGAAAGGAAAGTGCGCAGATGACACTTTCCCCTTCAGAACTTTCCCGGAAAACGTGGTCTGCCACAAAGTGGCTGGTGTATGCCTTCAGCTTTGGACTTTGTTGGGTAGATTTTAACTTTGTTTTTATAAAACTTATCCAGAATGTACATAGATTATGAATCCTTTGATCTGTTACAAATGCAAGGGCACGCAGTGCTGTATTTTAGTTTCCAAGTTTGTGTTCTGTTGGAAACCGCATTTAAGAATTTGGCAATCTCAATGCTAAACCATGCAGAAAGATTTCCCATTTTTATGAAATACCCACAAAGTCAACATTCTTTTTTTTAGCATCCGTTCATCAAGTAACAAAATAATAAAAACTACATCAGAGGGACTTGAAATTACTCAAGACATTTTACTCTGGCATCTAATATGATTTCAACAAAATATGTCATAGTCTATTTAATATAAAATCAACATGATAACAAATATTTTTGAACATCTATCTTATTCTCAGAAATTTAAGGAAAACATAGAATATAATGTATCAGAAATTGACCTTACTGTGAAGAGCTAGTAATTTGGTGAATGAGAGAAGACAACACAAAAAAATAAAATTATGCTTAAGGTAGTATATATTAAGAAAAATACTTTATTTTTATTCAGGATTTGATAATTTGTCTTAAAGTACATCTTGGGTCTGTCCTCTGCTTTCTTATTGAAGGCCACCAATCATCACTAGCCTGAACCACACCCTTTTAACTGGTCCCTTCATTTCCATCTCTGCCCTCTCCAAACCAACTGTCACAGGGCAGTACACCAATACTTTTACAACAAATCTAGGTATACCATGTCTCTGCATAGGTTTCTTCATGGGATTTTCCTTACACTTATAAAAAAGACACACCCTCACCCAGCAGGAGGTAGCCCTGCTCATCCCTCCAACCTCCTATCAAGCACTCTCCCTCCCCTTTATATGCTCACTCAATGCAGGGGCATTTCCCATGTTCTGCCCTCTTCCTATAATAAAATACTCTACTCCTATAGCCCCCTTCCTTGAATATAGGTTCTTTGTATCATTTAGGACTCAGTTCAAATGTCACCTTTCCAGAAAACACTTGATATATAGTCCACCTCTGTTATTCTCTGCCTCAGCTCCCAGTTTCCTTTTTAGGATGTCATTCAGCTTCAGTTTTTTGAATTTGACTGTGAAATTGCATGCTTTGTCATATGGTTTGGCTGTGTCTCCCCCCAAATCTCATCTTGAATTATAGCTCCCATAATTCCCATGTGTCATGGGAGGGACCTGGTGGGAGGTAATTGAATAATAAGGGCGGGTCTTTCCTGTGCTGTTCTCATGATAGTGAACAAGTCTCATGAGATCTGATGGTTTTATAAAAGGGAGTTCCCCTGCACATGCTCTCTTGCCTGCCGCCATGGATAAGATGTAACTTTGCCCCTCAGTCACCTTCCACCATGATTGTGAAGCCTCCCCAGCCATGTGAAACTGTAAGTCAATCAAATCTCTTTCCTTTATAAATTACCCAGTCATGGGTATGTCCTTATTAGCAGCATGAGAACAGACTAATACACTTTAATCAGTTTCATCCATATGGCTCCCAGCCCAGGCACCTGCTCTGGAGTAAGTGCTCAATATATTTTTGTTGAATGAGTGACTGAATAAATGAATGTTCAGTTTGTCAAAGGTTGACTGGTGTTTCCAACCTATACAATGCATCATATAAAGTATACAGTGGTAATTAAGTAAAGATGAGAAGAATTGCCATCAATGAAAGAGAAGTGAAGCAAACTGAGGTGTGCTATTAAATATTCTGTCTGTTCAGTCTGTGGAGCAGCAGTTTAGAAAACCTGGCAAATTATTTTGCTACCAATAAAGTTGAAGAAAGGTAGAGGCTTCTGCAAGTTGACAAATTTAAGGATGGCTTAATGTAGGAGAAAGGGCTTAAGGTGGAGTCTTGAATAAAAGGTGGAGATCAGATTAGAATGGAGGGCTAAGAAGAAATGATGAACAAACCAGGCAAAGCTAAAGATGGAGGAGAGCTGGGATTATATAACTTGATGAGGCTAAGAAATCTTTAACTTCCTACTTTTTTGACATCAAAATTCCATGGACTTAGATTTCTGAACTCACTCTTTGGCCACTTAAATACTCTGGTTCATTTTAAAGCAATTTTTACTTTTCTTAAAGTGTTTCAGAGCCTTCCTTTGACAAAACCATGAAAAATGAAGAAACCAAAATATTTTACTCCGTGAACTTTCCTGCAATTTAGATTTTATTATAGATCATGTAACATTTTTACCCTTATTTATTTTATTGAACAGTTGGTGACATTTTAGAACACGCTTCATCTAAGAATAAAGTATGGCCAAGGAGGCTCATTTATCACCCAGACATCTCCTATAATGAAGCAGAGTGGAGGGGAAGAGATATTCTGGCTTTGCTATTCAGTTATCCTTCCCTTGGTAAAGTGCTTTATCCAGCACTATACTGTGCACCTTGATACCCTGCCAGCTCAGGGTATCAGGACAGGCTTTGTCTAGTGTATTCAAAGTATGTACTACTTCAGATTTGTTCCACTTCTTACTCCAGCTACTCCTGCAAAAACCAGTTCACGGAACCATCACTGTTTCATGCAGGTGCACCTTGTCAGCTCCTCCCTCAGATTTATCCCAGTGTTCTGCTTTTGCTATGGGGCATCTTTGATGCTGCAGGACATTCTTAGCACTCAGGCTGGCACAACTGGGAAGGCTGCAGAGCTAATGCAAATTAACCCATCCTTGACCAATGGGACCAGGAGCTAATGGATCAATTCTTTCTACCTTGTCCCCTGGATGGACAGGTTGGAGGCACATTTCATAGATCTCCTCAGACAACGACATTGGATTAATCCCCAGCCACCTGTAGTAGGTAATTAAAACATTCCTGTATTGGCTTTTTCCTTCTCTCTTCCACTCTCCATTCTCTCTTCTTTCCAAATGAACTACTTGAAAAACAAGCGTTTGTCTCAAACTCTTTTTGGGAACCCAAATCTAAAATATCTTTTAAAATAAAGCAGGGATCATTAGAGAAATGGAAATCAAAACCATGATGAGATACCATCTCACACCAATCAGAATGGCTATCATTAAAAAGTCAAAAAACAACAGTTGCTGATGAGGTTGTGGAGAAAAAGTAACACTTTTACAATGTTGGTGAGAGTATAAATTAGCTCAACCATTGTGGAAGACAGTGTGGCTATTCCTCAAAGATCTAGAGGCAGAAATACCATGTAATCCAGCAATCCCATTACTGGGCATATACCCAAAGGAATATAAATAATTCTATTATAAAGATACATGCACACATATGTTCACTGTAGCACTATTCACAATAGCAAAGACAAAGAATCAACCCAAATGCCCATCAATGATAGAATGGATAAAGAAAATATACATATACACCACGGAATACTATGCTGCCATAAAAAGAAATGAAGTCATATCCTTTGCAGGAACATGAACGGAGTTGGAGGCCATTATCCTTAGCAAACTAATGCAGGAACAGACCACATACCACATGTTCTCACTTATAAGTGGTAGCTGAATGATGAGAACACATGGACACAAGAAGGTGGGGAATGCATACTGGGGCCAGTCAGAGGGTTGGGGCAGTGAGGGAGAGCATCACGGAGAATAGCTAACAGATGCTGGGCTTAGTAACTAGGTGATGGGATGATCTATGCAGCAAATCGCCATGGCACACATTGACCTACGTAACAAACCTGCACACCCTGTTCATGTACCCCTGAGCTGAAAATTTAGAAAAATGAAATAATAAATAAACCAGGAGTTACTAAAATGGCAGGATATTAAAATAACTCAAATAGGCCAGTAACCCAAAATAACACTAATGCAAGTAGATTCACCATTCAACACATCACCATTGTAAACATTAACCTTTGTTCCAAAAAAAAAAAAAAAAAAGATATCTCTCCATATGGGCGACTTTGGGGATGAGAAACTGGGGCCAGGTTGGTCAGACAAGAGCACAACCAGCCAGCAGATAGAACAGGCAATTTGGAGCTCCCTAACAATCACTGGATAGCTTTAGGACAATGGGGCAGAACAAAAGAGATGCACTGAGAAGAGGCATGAACTAATGCCAAAACCAGCCTTTACATGTGACTCAATTTTGCCTGGGGTCTGCATGCACTATGGAAGCATAAAGGTTCACACTTTACTTTTTCTCCTCTTTGTCCAGATTGCAATTGGTCAAATGCATGTGGCGCTTTTTTCCAATTTAAACACATTTTAATAATTTCACAAGTGGCTGAAACCAACTTCTGCAGGGTGACCAATAACAAACCTGTCATTTTGATAGGAGCAATGAGCCATGAATTCACTGGGGTCATAGTGGTAAAATGCTGTTACTCATAAAAAAGGATGAACCTGGGCTGATAGACTAGAGAACTTTTAGCTTTCTGTCCTACCCTTCTCAGCCTGCACAAAATCATAGATAATCTTATATATACAGAAAACTAAAGACTCTACCAAAAAACTCTTAGAACCGGTAAACAAATAAGTAAAGTTGCAGAGTACAAAATCAATATAAAAATCCGTAGAGCTTCTATACACAAACAACAAACTCTCTGAAAAGGAAATCAAAAAGGCAATCCAATTTATAATAAGTACCAAAAAAACCCACCTAGGAATAAATTTAGCCAAGGAAGTGAATGAAAGATCTCTTGGAAAACTACAGGGAAGTTTTAGATCTCAAAGAAAACAACAAAACACTGATGAAAGAAATTAAAGAGGATACAAGCAAACAGAAAGACAATCCAGGCTCATAAATCAAAAGAATTAATATTTTTACTATGACAATACTACTCAAAGCAATCTATAGATTCAGTGCAATCCCTATCAAAATACCAGTTACATTCTTCACATAAATAGAAAGAAATCTTAAAATTTGTATGGAACCACAAAATCACCCTGAAATCACACACACACACACACAAACCCTGAATAGCCAAAGTAATCTTGGGCAAAAATAACAAAGCTAAAGGCAACACAGTATCAGACTTCAAAATATTCTGTAAAGCTGTAGTAACCAAAAGAGCATGGTACTGCATAAAAACAGGAACATGGACAAATAAAAAAACATAGAGAACCCAGAAATTAGTCCACATATATACAGCCAAGTAATTTTTCTCAAAGACTCCAAGAACACTCCCTGGAAAAGGAAGATCTTTTCAGCAAATGATACTGGGAAAACTGGATATCCATATTTGGACGAATAAAACTTGATCTTCACCTCTTACCCTATGTAAAAATCAACTCAAAATGGATCAAGTACCTAAATGTAAGACCTGAAACTACCAAGCTACTAGTAGAAAACAGGAGAAATGCTTTTAGGACATTGGTTTGGGAAATAACTTTATAAATAAAACTTCAAAAGCACAGGCAACAAATGCAAAAATAAACAAATGGGATTATATCAAACTAAAATCTTCTGCACCTCAAAGGAAACAATTAACAAAGTTGATCAAAAGACAACCTACAGAATGGGAAAAAATATTTGCATGCTCAATCTAATGGAATTTATATCCAGAATATACAAGGAACTCAAACAACAACAAAAATCAAATAATTCAATTAAAAATGGGCAAATGAGCTGAACAGACACTTATCAAAAGGTATACAAACAGCCAACAAATATATAAAAAAAGGTTCAATATCACTAATCATCAGGGAGATACAAATCAAAACCACCATGAGGTATCATCATACCTCAATTAGGATGGTTTTAATCAAAATGACAAAAAATTACAAATGCTGGATGTGGATGAAAGGGAACTCATATACAATGTTGGTGGGAATGTAAACTAGTACAATCACTTTGGAGAAGAGTATGGAGGTTCCTCAAAGAACTACAAATAAAACTACCATATAATCCAGCAATCCCACTACTGGGCATTTATCCAAAGAAAGGAAAATCAGTATATCTAAGAGGCATCTGCACCCCCATGTTTATTGCAGCCATAGTATTCCAAGTATGTGTGTATACATACGTATATGGGGAACTCATACATTGTATATGAGTTCCCTTTTATCCACATCCAACATTTGTATATATTACAGGTATGAATACACATACATACATACATACATATATAACGGAATATTACTGAGCCATAAAAAGAATAATTTTTTTTCATTGGCAGCAACATGAATGGAACTAGAGAACATTATATTAAGTGAAATGAGCCAAGAGCAGAAAGTTAAACACTGCGTGTTCTGAGTTATATATGAAAACTAAAAAATGTTGATCTCATAGAAGTAAAAAGTAGAACAGAGGACAACAGAGACTGTGAAGGGTAGGGAGAAGTGGCCATAGGGAGAGATTTGTTAAAGGATACAAAATTGCAGTTACATAGGAGGAACAATTTCTAGTGTTCTATAGCACTGTAGGATGACTGTAGTTAACAAAAATATTTCAAATAGCTAGAAGGAGAATATTGAATGTTCCCAATACAAAGAAATAATAAATATTTGGGATGATACATATATGAATTACCATGATCTGATAACTATATATTATACATACAGAAACATCACTAGGTAGTCCATAAATATGTACAATTATTGCATGTCAATTAATTTTTTAAAAATTAAAACAAACAAGAGTGCTCTAAGGCACTGTGTAGATAAGGAAATTAGGCTATGGGAAGGTGTGTGGCCATGCTAAGGACAGGAAACAAGGTGTTCTGACTCACAAATCAGACTGTTAAGTTTTCTCTGGGGTGTGGACCTTCTTTCTCAGAGGGAAAAAATGAGTAAGGCAGGTGGCAAGGGCAGGTGTAGGTCACATAACATATCCAATCTTTGAAAATTTCTGTCTTCCTTTTTTTTATAAAAGGCTTTGCTTTTTGTTGCCTTCAAACATCTGTTCTCCCTGCTATGTCTTGTGCCTGCTTGCTGGAAATAAGTTTTTTGTTTTGTTTCATTTTGTTTTATGCACATATGAAGATAAGCATGTAAAGCGTTGATGCCATTCATTTCTGCTATCTTTAGCAAACACTTTACTTCAAAGCTGTAATGTTTCCAAAAACATGTCCAAATGCTGGCATTTAGTGTATTCTTCTATCTAAATCACCTACAGGCCACAGATTCTGTGGAGATTTAATGTTAAAAAGAACCCTCTGCTAGACTCAGCAGGACTCAAGTCCAGGAGGTTTGTTTCTTCCTCTCAAGTTAATGTAATTGCTTTTTTTTTAACAACGTTAATCTTTTTTCTTTCTTTTTATTACTATGGTTTTAAAAACATCTTGACATTCTGAGCACCTTGAGTGCCTTCCACAATTTACTCCCCAAGTAAGTCTGATATTTTAAAATATTTTCATTAAATATTTATAAGAAAATTCAACATACTCCAATTCTATGGGAAACAATGATCAAAACTAATTTTCCCATAATATTACATAGCTTTTTTACTTAAGGGGCCCCAACAGTTCAAAGCTTATATAAATATTAACTTCAGTCTCTTCATGTAGGGTTTCCTGTTGTTAGTTTAACCCACAGAGTCTAATAACTTGGCTACCCTGAGGGAAATCCTCAGGAGCCACTGTTGAGTTTTAAAATCAGTTCAGAGCTCTTGAATAACTTCTTAGACTCTCTCCTTTCTTACTAATCCTGGCTTTGTCATTGCCGTCCCCAGTGTTTTGCTTTTAATTACGCAAATATTTATGTTAAAAGGATCAGAATATAGATCAGATTTGAGTATATGACAAGCATATTTTTTTATTAAAATTTCTAAGTCTGTTTTGACTAATTCAAGTAAAACACCAACTTTCAGAGTCAGCAAATATTTTACAAAAGTTTTTTTTCAAATAGAAATGCTAGAAGAATCTAAAATAAGTTGACCAGGGAGTCAGTTTGGATTATATTCTAAGTAGAAAAACATCAGATCTTTGAACATCCTAAATTTAAGGAGGATAATCAAACAAATAAATATTTATTATTCAATAGAAGCTTGCTAATAAATATAGGAAACATGGTAAAGTAAAAGAAAAGACATTTAAAACATGCTGTTGTCATCTTATTTCCTGAGGAATAACTGATTCAATAAGCCTTCCCAAATGCTGTCTCCCTGCCTCTCTTTACAAAATTAGCCAAATGCTTGTTTCTGCAGTTCCCTCGCATTCTGAATAAAAAAAGGCCATC
The DNA here is from genome assembly GCF_028858775.2 of Pan troglodytes. Classification (NCBI taxonomy): domain Eukaryota; kingdom Metazoa; phylum Chordata; class Mammalia; order Primates; family Hominidae; genus Pan; species Pan troglodytes. The sequence goes on from NC_072402.2 coordinate 72,969,323, forward strand.
ATGCTTCACATCACCACTCTGTCCCTCAGCCAGCCAATAATAAAAGGAAAACTACCTCCAGTCTTTTCATAATTAAATAAAAAACTTATATTTGTTTAGTGTACTGTTAGTTGAGTTTTCTGTTACTGTGTGTGTGCTTAAACACATCAAAAATGCTACAACTTCATAATTAAAACCTATGCTGCCAGGGCCAGAGGTTATATTAATAGTAGTCTTAGCCCCTAAATATATTGCCCTATACAGACTAATGTGCAAACAGAAGCTACAGACAACTTAACTCCAAGTGATAATGGAATAGAAATATTCTCCAAACAAAATTTTCTGTAATATGTGAATATCAGTTTATTCAAATGAATTAATTAGTTTGATACCAATTATAATGAAGAGGCAGTGCCAAGCTTTTATTCATAGTAATTGAGTTCTTTTGTTTATTTGGTTTTGGTGCAATACAATTCTACTAAGATTAAGTAGTGGCTCTTCTTTGATTGTTGGGGAATGCTAAGAAAAATTATTATTCTTAAGTATGTAGGCAATTAGAAAAAAAGAGCAAGTGGAATTACAATTTGAAATCAGGAAATTTTAACTGAGAAGGCTGAGAATTTCAGTTCTTATTTTGTTCTAGTATCGTATCAATTTCTTTCCTTTATCCCTTTATCTCCAATTTGGATAAAAGTGAAGTAAAAGCTGGCTTAATCCTTTTAGCATGGATTTTTGCAGGCAAATAACTTTTATACAGGTAAATTGTTATCACTGGTCACTATTGCTTCAGAAGAAAAAGGAAATATGAGAAAAATTTGAAAAATCGTCTGTTATTTTTTTAAACCAGCCTATAATTCTTCTAGAACTACTATTATTTGTATGATTACAAGTGACATATTTGACTCTGTTCCTAGAAAGTTCCCTTTTATCTCGCCAGAGGAAGGCTTGTTCCTAGATCTAAGAAATGTATGATAGTGATATACAGTAATAAAATACATTATCCAAAGGCCAGGTGGGAAAATACTGAATGCTTTGTTTCCTGCATTCTTCCTTTTAATCAATATCAACTTGCGACCAATGATATTGAAAAGAAGGTACACCCGCACAGAGGCCATCTGTATCAGGGATTTCCTCCCTGAGCTCAGGGAATCCCCGGCATAAGACTTACTGCATTCAATACTACATAGTCATCTATTCTTTCAAGAGTATTCTACATCAAACCAGGAATCCATATCAGGGATCCACTCCCAGAGCTCAGGGAATCCCTGGGACAAGACTTGCTATATTCAATACCACATAGTCATCTAGTCTTCCAAGAGTATTCTACATCAAACCAGGAATCCAGATAAAGATTTTGAGTTGAATCTATAGAATAAAAATGTTTCTATAACTTATGTATCATTAAGATTCATGGGCATTTGAGAACAAATTAAGTAATTGCAATCTGAAGAATAAGGTAAGAAGTAAAGAAAAAACTCAAGGTAAAGTTTTCTATCTCCACCCAACAATTACCCATCTCCTCTTAATTTGAATTTTCATTATTTGATTATACTTATTGCTCTCCCTCTTTTAAAAGTTTTTTTCCCAAATATTTAGGCCTCCAGGTTAAACTGGAAGAATGGACCAAAGCTGAATTTCCTTTTTCCCTGTAAGAAAAAGAAATGCTCCTAACTAGATGTATTAGATTCCTAGGAGGGCTGACACAAAGTACCACAAACTGGGTAGCTTAAACAACCATATTGTTTCACAGTTCTGGAGGATAAAAGTCTGAGATTAAGGTATGGGCAGGGTTGGTTCCTCCTGCAGGCTGTGAGGGAGAACCTGTCCCATGCCTCTCTCCTAGCTTCTCGTGGTTTGTTGAAAACCTTTGGCATTTCTTTACTCATTAACTCATCTCTCTGATCTCTGCCTTCATCTTCACATGGCATTCTCACTACTTGCATGTCTGTTTCTATGTCAAACTTTCTCTTTTAATAAGGACACAAGTCGCATTGGATTAGGGCCCACCTAATTGCCTCATTTTAATCATCTGCAAAGACCCTATTCTTAAATAAGGTCACATGCACAGGTATTGAAGCTTAGGACTTCAACATCTTTTGGGGGAGACCCAATTTAACCCATAACATCAGCTGCTCTAAACTTAGCGTTTTTAAAAAAAAATGTCAAAAGGACAAGTAAAGTCTTCCAGCAAAGAGTATACAGAATTCCAGATAATCATTGTCTCCTCCTAATTGTGTACCTTAATATTTGAGTGAAGTATTTAGAAGGCAACATTTATTCCTCAAATTGCATGTTAAAGATCTTAAAAAGGGTAAGTAAGTCAAAGAGAGATTACTCAAAGTAAATAAAGCATATAGAATGTCTGGGTGAGCAAGATATAAAAAAAGTCACTGCAAACACACACATATTTTACAATAAAAATATAAAAGGAGAAAAAATATTAAGCAAAAGATAGATGAAGATCTCAGTCTGAAAAAAAAAATCATCCAAACACTATAAGAAAAACTCAAAAATGTCTTTATGTTACAGAAGAATTCAAAGAACACATAAATTTTAGGAAAAACTACTCAAAAATGAGATTATTTATAATAACAGAGTGACATTAAAGAAATATTATTGAAATAGGGGGAAAATTAAGAACTAAAATGGCATTGTTACAAAACTGTATATTGATTATAAAGAGTATCTTAAAAATAGAGCTAATTTTTTATCATTTCTCTGGAAAAATGATAATTACAATAAAAGTAGAGAATGGAGGAAATAGGCAACAATGAATAAAATCAATCAAGAGGAAATGAAGGACAAAGACAATCCAACATCAGAGCAATTGGTGTCTTTTAAAACCATTTAAAGATATACTAGCTGACATTTCTCCTGAAATGAATCTATAGATCATAGGGCATGCATAGCTATAAAAAAAGACTTAAGTATATGTTGATACTAAGCCACAGCTTAGAAAATAATTGTTTGACGTATGTAAATTGAAAAGTGAGTTGCTTATAAAGAGGAAATATCAGGGTGGCTTTATACATCTTTCTGCTATCATGCCATACAAGAAAACAACAGTGCAACACTGTATTAGTACATTTTCACACTGCTATAAAGAACCACCTGAGACTAATTTCTAAAGAAAAAAGGTTTAATTGGCTCACAGTTCCACATGGCTAGGGTGGCCTCAGGAAACTTACAATAATAGCAGAAGGTGAAAGGGAAGCAAGGCACATCTTACATGGAGGCAGGAGAGAGGGAGAACAAGGGGAGAAGTGCCACACTTTTAAACCATCAGATCTCATGAGAACTCACTGACTGTCATAAGAACAGCATAGGAGAATCCTCTGCTTCCCTTTCAAATATAAGCTCCAATTTCAGATCATCTATTTGTGAACACATAAGACTGTATGCTTTCAGAAAAAGCCAGGTCATATCTCGAATGCTCTGTTGCTTAGAAATTTATTCTGCCAGATACCATAAATTCATCTCTCTCAAGTTCAAAATTCCACTGATTTCTAGGGTGCAGTCAAAGTGCTGCCAGCTTCTTTGCTAAAGCATAGCAAGGGTGACCTTTGCTCCAGTTCCCAGTAAGTTTCTCATCTCCATTTGAGACCACCTCAGCGTGGACTTTGGTGTCCATATCACTAGCAGCGTTTTGGTCAAAACCATTCAACAAGTCTCTAGGGAGTTCTGAACTTTCCCGCATCTTTGTGTCTTCTTCTGAGCCCTCCAAACTTCCAACCTCTGTCCATTACCCAGTTCCAAAGTTATTTCCACATTTTCAGGTTATCTTTATAGCAGGACCCCACTATCCTGGTACCAATTTTCTGTATTAGCCTCTTTCCACACTGCTGTAAAAAATTACCCAAGACTGGGTAATTTATAAAGGAAACAGGTTTAATTGACTCAAAGTTCCACATGGCTGGGGTGGGCTCAGGAAACTTACAAACATGGCAGAAGTTTAAGGGGAAGCAAGGCACATTGTACATGGCGGCAGGAGAGAGGGAGAACAAAGGGGGAAGTGCCACACTTTTGAACCATCAGATCTCATGAGAACTCATTCACTATCATGAGAACAGCATGAAGGAAACCACCCCCATGATCCAATCACCTCCCACCAGGTCCCTCCTTACCATGTGGTGATTACAATTCAAGATGAGATTTTGGTGGGGACACAGGGCCAAACCATATCAAATATCTACATTTTTAAAAGGCCTAAGAAATAGAAAGTATAGTTAAATTTATAATTAGTCACATTATTCTTCATGTATTAAAGTCAAAGAACATCTCAAGCATGAAAGAATTGAAGGAACGTAGCACTCAGGAGCCTTTCTCTAAAATATTTCTTAATGATCAAATTAGACAATGAAGATAAATGAAAAATAAATTAATTTATAATAGACAATCTTTGCTAAAAGATCAATGTTTGAGTCTTTGAATGCAGAATTAAGAATAAATAATAATGGGACCTATATGCACAGAAGAATGCAAATATTATATAACATAGCAACTTAACATTACAGTATAGTTAACAAAATTGAGGAATGGGTAGAGGGAGGTGGAAAAAGTATAGTGTGCTAATTTTCTTGTATTCAAAGCAGAGAGAAAATTGATATAAATTAGTTTTTAATTTTTGGAAGATAAATAGTATTTCTAAAATGTCCATTTTTTCCTATTTAAAAAAATTGTAATAGCTTCCATCTCATGGTGTTAAAAACAATCTTAACTTCACCATTTCCTTCACTTTTTAAAATTTCTCTTACCCCTCTTCTAAATATAATAAAAATAAATCTTAATACATTTTATTAAAAATAGCATGACATATGATTTTATTTTTATGAAGATACTTTATTCACATATCTATCCTCTATTTTTAAAGGGATACTTGGGATAATAACGTCTATTCAATGTTTACTATAATTATTTCTGTTAGAGAAATGTGGGAATTTTTTAACCTTTTATTTTTATGTATTGCTGCAATTCCTTGTTTGATTATATTGTGATAAAATAATGTTAGATAATGAAACAACAGAAATGACCATTTGTGTAGGAGACTAAAGAGTTGTTAGATACCAGTAACAACTTCCTATTCATTTCAACAGTCAGGCTCCTTCCTGCTCTTTAGTTCAGTATCTTTATAACTTTGGATGCTGGAGAGTATCATCAGAATGTTTCTTAACTTATAACTCATGCATGTGGACACTCAGTCATAGCATAATGCTAAATATTCTTAGGTTATTGATTCCACATAGAACAAGAGCATATATTCTCAATTTCCTCAGGGGAAAGTTGCTATCTGAACTTAATTGAGCTTTATTTTTATACATGTTTGTTTTTTCAAATGAAATTTTGTCAGTCTCTTGCTCATTAGCAGTATACTCTCATCAACTACTAACTAGTTAGCTTCTACAGGGAGAACAAACATGTTGCTAAGGGCCTGTCATCTAACCATACTATGACTAGCAAGCTTACACAAATAAAAAAAACCAAAGTTTTAACGAAGCAGTGTAAAGAAGGTTTCTGCATGAATAGAGAGGACAATTATTAAGGGAATACTGCTTACTACTTTTTCAAAATTAAAACTACTGAAGCTTTCAGGCCTAATCCAAATTCTATGTGTAGAGTTTTTTTTCCTAACTTTTTATTTCAAGTATTAGTAAAATGTTTATTTAGCTCTGGTTGAACCAGAATTGATTCGATGTTTATAAGTATAAGCTTGACAATGCAAAAGCTTATCTTTCCTTCCATTTTTCTCAGACTTGGAGCAGACTGTCCTGAGCAAACAGCAGTCTAGGTATGTATGAGGTCAGTTTGTACTTCTGGTTGCTAGAGAGCTGGCCACCCGGTAAGTAACCTGATTAATCTTTCCATTGGTGTTGGATAGTCTTCAATGCATTGGATTTTATGTAGAGTCAATAAAAAGAAGTTCTGAACATCCAATATGCATACAGTTTCAGGCTAAGGTGGAAAAATATTTAAAGATAAAGGCTAGATTGTCTCAATTTAGATTTTATCTTTTCCATAATCTATACACAGACACACACACAGGCACACACGCACACACACACACACACACATTATAATAAAATAAGTTAACAGAAATTGTAGATTTACCTCTTAAAAGTAAAATATCTAAGAGTTTACAAAATGCCTCTGGCAAGATCTTTTCTAATTCAACATGTATTTACTATGTTCTGGGTAGAAGACTCTGTACTAAAAGTAAAGTTTTGAATAAGTGATGCACAGCAAGACTAGTTTCCTGCAAGCAGCTCAGTACAGGAAAAGTGGTCATGGAATAGAGGAGAAGAGAGAGATTTCCGGGTAAAGCCAGAATTGAGCCAGAGTGGAAGAATGACTTTACAGTATAGTTGTATGTGTAAACAGAATCAAAGGTACCAGCAAGAGAAAAGGAAAGAAAGAGCCAAATGGAGCATTTGTTGGGCAGGTTTGCCTTTACATCAGCAGAAATTCTCAATTTGATATAAGGATATTTTTAAAGCACATAGGTCTTACATTCATGCAGCTTAATAATGCAGAGGTGAGTGACTGACGTTACTGAGCAGATCAAAGTTGAAAATACTACCATCAAATCTTCAACGTGTCTTCCATCTAGTAAACAGGATAATATATACATAGATAACCATGGTATTAGAAAAAGAACAAATGATGAATTATGAATTTTCAAAGGAAGTGTGGTCAACACTCTGATGGCCATGCATATCCCCTTTAGGAATGAAAGATTCATTCCCCCACTGGCCACAGACTTATTCTTCCCACTGTTGGAAGAAAGTCTTCAGCTGGAAGCCCCCACCACTTGCCTTAACTGAAGAGATCCAGATCACTAAAGACATGCTACCTTGCCAGGCTGGCTACAATTGATGACTAATTGATGTGAGGGTGTGAATGCTGACTGCTTTTCCCAACTTTGTAATTCCCTGTAAAGTTAACAGAAACCTCCATTGAGAATGAATCATAGCTGAACTTCTGCAGCTGCCTTAATTGCTGTCTCAATCTGCTTCCTGAAAAACAAACTCTGTAAGACTTTAAATTTTGAAACGGGATAGACCATTTGCCCGCTGGCAATGGGGACCAGGCGCTGGTGGTAGGTGGAGCACAGGTAGTCCCTAGCAGAAAGTAGTACTGTAACTATTAAAATGTCCACCATGGGTTAATTGGGATTAGATTGTGGTGGAAGGAAATTCATTAGCTGGTGCAGTATATCAGGCTTTTGAGAAATATGAAGGAAATAGTATCTGTAAGGCCAAAAACTTGGATGACTATTGCTAAGCTTGATTGAATATACTGGACCAGCAGGCAGAAGAGTTATTTTGGCTGTGGAAATGAATACTGGTTAAGGCTGCTGTTATACAATGTGGCCAGGGAGGAATATGTTTGGAACCAGATGGCACATTTGGGGTCCTCCTGATAGTTGCTTGCCCTATTTTGACAGTAAATGGATATATGTATTGTTGCTCCCTCTCCTGTCATAGAAACAATGTTACTTTAGGAGACAGAAGACACAGATGAATTTCAATTTGAGCTAAGTATTTATTATTTATAGGAATTTGGACATATTACTAGATATATCTGGTTCTCAGTTTCTTATGTATGAAATGAGAGGCTAGGCAGCTGACATATAAGTTGTTTCATCAGCTTTATTATTATTAAAAAAAACTGTTATTATTACATTATAATTAAAAGAAGCCACAGATTCCACATTTTAAAATGTAACATTTCATGCATAGACTAGAAAAGAAAACACATAACCATATGCTGTTTTTCACTGTTTCAGTGTAATAAATGGACAACCATTGCTCATCTGTTATGTGATTTAAGAAATGATCTATAAAAGACAAATTTACCTGATAGAAGCAAAATAAAATATTAAGACAAATACAATTTGGGATATATCTACAATCTAAAGTGTATCATGCTTCTCTTATACATATGAAAAGGATTAAAATGGAACTCTGCAAAAAAGGAAGAACTCATGCTCCAGAATTGGGAGGAAGCATTTATGGGAAGGATGGGAAGTTCCATTTGATTTTCAAAAATTCTTCAAAACAATTTACAAAAAGCTTTAATGCATTAGATTTCTAATGCTCAGTTATAATTTTGGAAAGCTGTTAAAAACAATAAACAAAAAAATGTAACCTACATAACCTGATAGATTTTCTGGATCTGACTTAGAGTTGATCTGTGTAGTGGTAAAATTTTAAAAATCCTATGGATATACCAATACAAAAGAGGGTGGGAAATACATATATTCAGGCAATTCCTTTTAACCATCTTCTTCAATTACTCAGGAAGCTGTGCAGTATATGGAAATATGCTCTATGGAGACCGGAGTACTAATATGAATTACATTTGCTTTGGGAGTCAGGCAAGCCACTTCAACTTTCTGCACAAGTTTTCTGTTAAAACTTGGTGTGTTACAAAAGAGAGATGATATGGGTTTGGAGTAGGAGTGTTTAGTGAACACAGCAGAACTCAGAGAACAATAACCATTACAGATATGTTAGTTGTTGCTTCTTCAACTCGTTTGACTTTATTTAGTCAAGGACTATCTTGTATGTAAATAATTTGAAACCATTATAAAGTCTTTCTTCCACTTTAAAATTTTAGTTTTCTTTATAATAAGTTATCTTAATATACTTTCATTACAAGGTTTATGTAATTAATAAGAGTATCAACTAATATAGAATTAATAACTATGTATCCTCATTATTTAGCATGTTATATAAAACAGAAACATCAGGAAAGAATCCAATTCAGTACCTTAAGTGACCATCATTGTTTCTCATTAGTCAAGCCAGCTGGATCTGGTTTTGCCGTAACAACTATGGATATAAGATAAGTATGTTAAGTTCCAAACAGCAACCTAAATGTATGCATGAGCTTAAGTATTTGGTTTTTTTGAATGTCTTAGGTAAGATTAAAATGAGTTTCCAGAAAGTTTATTTTACTCATCATTCTTTTATCTTACAAATGAGCCACACCAACAATAAAGTTGCTATGCCATTGCACAATGAAACATCTACTACTTCATAGTTGGCTTTATATTGTATCTAAAGGACTCATAAAGATTTTTCAAGATCTTTAATATTTTGTTTCATGAGAAATGTGAGTGGTCTAAATATTTAATATAAGCCACAACCACATTTTCTAACCTTCCCTTTCTGTACCTGATATGGTTTGGATCTGTGGCCCCAACAAATCTCCAAATCTCATGTCAAATTGTAATCCTCAGTGTTGGAAGTGTGGCCTGATGGGACTGGATCATGGATGCGGACTTCTCATGAACAGTTTAGTACCATACCCTTGGTGCTGTCCTTATGATAGTGAGTTCTCACAAGATCTGGTTGCTTAAAAGTGTGTAGCACCTCACCCTCACTCTTTCTCTTGCTCCTACTCCAGCCATATGATGTGTATGGATCCCTTTGTCTTCCACCATGATTGTAAATTTTTTGAGGGCTCCCAAGAAACTGAGCAGATGCCAGCACCATGCTTCCTGTACAGCCTCTGGAACCATAAGCCTATTAAACCTCTTTTCTTTATCAATTACCCAGTCTCAGGTATTTATTTATAGCAATATGAGAACTAACTAATACAGTACCCAACATTTTCTTCTGCTTTCTACTATGCTTTTCATTTTTGTTACACATTAGCTTCTAAAAACAGATGTATCTACTACTAATTTTCCTCACATATACTAAAATAAATAAATATACTATGTCCATGGATCATTAAACTCAATATGTTTGAGATTTCAATGTTATTCAAATTCATCTGTAGATTTGATCTGATCCCAATTGGAATCCCATCAGAATTTTATTCTAAAATTTATTTGGAACTTCAAAGGAACTAAAGGAATAGAACAATCTTGAAAAAGAAGAAAAAAGGTAGAGTACTTACAATACCTTAATTCAAGATTTTCTATAAACATGGAAAACCAGTATAGCCTGGCATAAGGGTAGACAAATAAATCAATAGAACACAATTAAGAGCCCTGAAACAGTCTCACCCCTACAATATTATTTGGTTTTGTATAAAGGCACTAAAGAAATCTAATAGGGAAAATAAAGTCACATCTACGAAACTGGAATAGCTCTATCAGAAAAAACTGGATAGCTCTATCAGAAAAAGATAAATTAGCTTCATTCCTTACCTCATACCACACACACTATTTAATTCAAGATGGGTTATAGTCCTACACATAAAACCTAAAAGTATAGTAATGTTTCTCAAAGAAAACATAAGAGAAGGCTTTTGAAATTTGGGGGTAAACAGATGTTTCTCAGAAGGCCACAGAAATTAATCAATATAAGAGAAAATAATTTTCTATTTAGGATAAATAATGTTACTCTCCATCATAGTTAAAATCCTTCATTCATCAGAAGATGCAATTGAGAGAATGAAAAGGCAAGCCAAACAACAGGAGAAAATATTCACAATGTGTGTACCTGGCAAAGGACTAGACAGACACTGTACAAAATATGTAAATAACCAAGAAGTACATGAAAGTGAATTATGTAGTTATCAGATAAATTAAAATTAGAATCAAAATGAGATGCCACTACACCACTACTAGAATAACTAAAATTTTAAGACACAACATAAAATGCAGATGAGTATATCACCAGCTAAAATTCTTAAACTTTGTTGGTTGGAGTAGAAAATGCTACAAATACCTTGGGAAAAGTTCCAGTATTCTTATACAACTAGACATACTTCTCCCCCTATATCCCTACAAGCCTGATTCTAGGTAGTCACACCAAATAGAAATTAAAATATATGCCCACAAAGACTTGTACACAAATGTAAATAGCAGCTTCTTTTATATTAGATAAAAACTGGAAGCAGCCCATGTGTCCATAAAAAACAGAATAGATAACCAAACTACCATGTGTTCAGACAACGAATGTTGTTCAGCAATAAAAGAGAATGGACCGCTGATACACACATGTGGATGCATATGAAAAATTTTGGTGAGTAAAGAAGCCTTACCCAGAAAATGCATACTATATGATTTCATTTGTGTGAAATTCTACAATAGTTAAAACTATCTGGGGGAAAAAATTGAAACAGTAGTTGCTTATGAGAGATGTATATAGAGGTCAGTTGGAAAGGGGCACAAGACAACCTTCTGGGGAAAAGACAATATTCTTTATCTTGACAAAGCTTTCAGTTACATAGATATTTGTATTTATTCATTTATCACATGTAGTACTTAACATGTGTGTAACTCACTGTAAATCAATTTAAACTAAAAAACATAGAGCTATAAACAAATATTCAACTTCAGTCAATGATATGCATGCTGAAGAGTGTTAGGGGTGAAGGGTACAGATATCTGCAATTAATTATACTTTAAAATGTGTCAGGGCTGGGCGTGCTGGCTCACACCTGTAATCCCAGCATTTTGGCATGCCGAGATGGGTGGATTGCCCAAGGTTAGGAGTTTGAGACCATCCTGGCCAACAGAGTGGGACCCTGTCTCAACTAAAACTACAAAAATTAGCCGGGCATGCTGGCACGTGCCTGTAATCCCAGCTACTCGGGAGTCTGAGACAGGAGAATTGCTTGGACCCAGGAGAGGGAGGTTGCAGTGAGCTGAGATTGCACCACTGCACTCCAGCATGGGTGACAAAGTGAGACTCTGTCTCTAAATAAATAAATTAATTAATTAAATAAAACAAAATAAAATGTGTCAGAAATAAGATGGATTGGTGGATGAACAGATAAATGGATTTTTGGATAGACATGTGATAAAGTAAATGGAGCAAAATGTTAACTTTAGAATGTAGATTGTATATAAGTCGACCTTCCTACCTATTTGAGAATTTTCATAATAAAATATGGTATAAAAGCAATAAATGAACATGAAAGCCAACTTTAAAATGTAATGGTAGTCATACTAAATGAACTTCAGATTTAAAATTCTTTGACTTAACATACTCTCTGTTGTATGAGGAGATAATTTTTTAAATAAGAGCCATGAATGAGGAAACTATTCTAAAGTGCTATAAAAATATCAAGTGCCTGGCCGGGCGCGGTGGCTCACGTCTGTAATCCCAGCACTTTGGGAGGCCAAGGTGGGTGGATCACCAGGTAAGGCGTTCGAGACCAGCCTGGCCAACATGGTGAAACCCCGTCTCTACTAAAGATACAAAAAATTAGCCAGGCATGGTGGTCCATGCCTGTAATCCCAGCTACTTGGGAGGCGAGGCTGAGGCAGGTAAATCTCTTGAATCCGTGAGGCAGAGGTTGCAGTGAGCTGAGAGTGCACCATTGCACTCCGTCCTGGGCGACAGGGTGAGACTCCGTCTAAATATATATATATATTTATATATGTGTGTGTGTGTATATATATATATCTAAATATATACACATCTAAATATATATACACATCTAAATATATATATGTGTGTGTATATATGTGTTATATACACACATATATACATATATACACATATATATACATATATACACACATATATATACGTATATATATGTGTGTATATGAAGTGTCATGTGGCTAAGTTTTATTCTTTACCCCAAATTATCAGTAAAACATATTTACATAGGACATACTTGATTTTATCATGTAAAGTAGGATTTAAACTTAAATTTGTACAATTTTAAAGTTGGAAGAGGCCTTACCAATCATCTTCCAATCCACTTGTTTTAAAGATGTAAAATCTGAGATCCACAGGGACTGCAAGTTTACTCGAGGTCACACAGCTACTAAATAGCAGTGCTGGTTCCCAAAAAGACTTTGGAGAATTTCATTCATTGCCTTTTGAAGTTCCCTTTCTGTATTGTGAGAATCAGTTAGATAAGCATCTAGACTATCCAGGAACAGCCATCTGTGAAATAGGAATAATAGTGTTTGCTCTTCTTCTGAGGAGCTTACAGGAAATACCAGTGTACTTTGGATTGTTCATAAAACAGTGAGAAACTTAAATATCACTTGTCATTTTTAATTTGTGTGTAATAAATCAAAGAGATAATGCATCTCAAATCAGTGGATTTCAAAAGGGGACTGCATTAGTAACTGAAATTTAGCCCACGATTTCCCATAAAATATACATAAATAAGAATATAATAATCCAAGTGACTATGAGAGAGAAATACATATTCAAGTAGAGCAAGCAGGTGCTGGAAAACATTTAGATGGTTATGAAGTTCATCAGTTTTCACCATTAATTAAAATCAAGTGAAGAAGAATCTGCAAGTTTTATATGCACTCTTCAAAGATACTCAGAACAAAACAAATGTAATAAAATGCATAAATGTGACTCGTCCTCAAAGTAAATTATTAAATCCAAAGAGAGCCATTGTTTGATGGTAATGCAGCAATAAATCTCTAGCTAATATATACGTTTGATGAAGAAAAAGTCTGTAGCTTATTTTCATTTGATGTGTATTCAAATGTAGGGAAAAGAAAGAGAGATCAGACTGTCACTGTGTCTATGTCGAAAAGGAAGACATAAGAGACTCCATTTTGAAAAAGACCTGTACTTTTAAACAATTGCTTTGCTGAGATGTTGTTAATTTGTAGCTTTGCCGCAGCCACTTTGCCCCAGCCACTTTGCCCCAGCCACTTTGACCCAACCTGGAGCTCACAAAAACATGTGCTGTATAAAATCAAGGTTGAAGGGATCTAGGGCTGTGCAGGATGTGCCTTGTTAACAAAATGTTTACAAGCAGTATACTTGGTAAAAGTCATCGCCATTCTCTAGTCTCAATAAACCAGGGGCACAATGCACTGTGGAAAGCCACAGGGACCTCTTTCCTTGAAAGCGGGGTATTGTCCATGGTTTCTCCCCATGTGATAGTCTGAAATATGTCCTCGTGGGATGAGAAAGACCTGACCGTCCCCCAGTCCGACACCCATAAAGGGTCTGTGTTGAGGTGGATTAGTAAAAGAGGAAAACCTCTTGCAATTGAGATAGAGGAAGGCCACTGTCTCCTGCCTGCCCCTGGGAACTGAATGTCTCGGTATAAAACCCAATTGTACATTTGTTCAATTCTGAGATAGGAGAAAAACCGCCCTATGGTGGGAGGCAAGACATGTTTGCAGCAATGCTGCCTTGTTATTCTTTACTCCGCTGAGATGTTTGGGTGGAGAGAAACATAAATCTGGCTTACGTGCACATGCAGGCATAGTACCTTCCCTTGAACTTAATTATGACATACATTCTTTTGCTCACATGTTTTTTGCTGACCTCCTTATTATCACTCTGCTCTCCTACTACATTCCTTTTTGCTGAAATAATGAAAATAATAATAAAAACTGAGGGAACTCAGAGGCCGGTGCCAGTGCAGGTCCTTGGTATGCTGAACGCCGGTCCCCTGGGCCCACTGTTGTTTCTCTATACTTTGTCTTTGTGTCTTATTTCTTTTCTCAGTCTCTCATCCCACCCGACTAGAAATACCCACAGGTGTGGAGGGGCAGGCCACCCCTTCATTCAAAGAACATCATTTTTAAAAATACTAACTTTAATATACATCAAATATAATCAACATAACCTTTACTAAATCTTGCCCCTAGAGAGAAGACTGAGAAAAAAATGTATACTTGACAGTGAGTTTTTTTATATTAGAATTCCCAGAAGATTATTATAAAAAATAAATTTCCAGTTTGCATTATTTTTTCACTTTGTCTTGGCTATTCTATAAGGAGAGGTACCTAATTAAATGGCTTCATATGAAATGGCGACAGTGCAGTAGAAGAAATATTAAGTGGGTAGACTTTCTAGGACATCAGATCTTTTGACTTCCTCTATAAATACTGTCCATAAATATTTATGAACTGCTTCATAATTATGTTTCAAACTCTACTTGACCGGGGAGCACAAAGAACAAAATGTTGATTATGAGGTACCTTTAGCTAAGTGAGGTGTTTGGACTTCATTCTGCAGGCATTATGAAGCCTTTGGAAGTTTGTATTTACTTGGTTTTAGTTTTAATTTATTTCAGGTTTTTATAGGAATAACCAATTTGGGAATCATATAAGATAAAGTGTGTAATTCACAGGAAAGAAAAGCTAAGATCATAGTGTTCAGTTAGAAAACCAGTAGAGTAAACGAGAGTGTAGGACCTGAGTTGAGGCAGTTACAGCAGGTTCAGGGAAGAAATTGAATCAAGCAATACTTAGGAAGTAGATGCAATAGGATATGCTAAATGAACAGATGTGTAAATCAAGGAAAAAGAGGAGTCATTGGTGCCTCTGAATTTCCCCCTCAGAAAAATGGCAATTCCAATCAAGCTGCATATTGGAAGGATTATTATTTTTTTGTTGTTCTTTTCTTTTTGTCAAGGCAGTAAATGTCAAATAAAATTGACTTGAATTAAATTTGGAAAATTTTACATATCTGCTGTGCTTGGATAAATCACAAGCAGCACTTTGTTAGAATTATACATGCGGTATGGTAGATGGTGGTTATTTAGGGAGCAGCAACTAACTAGACTTATTATTTAAAGTACAGGAGGAAGGCAGGAATAGAGAGCTGTTGAATCTAAAGAACATGTAAATCTGAGTTGTATGGAGTTTCTCGGTGACTAGACGAACATTTTTTTCACCATGTGCTTGAGCGTGGCCTATCTTGTCTACTAAGGAGCCCAGCTCCCCAAATGCTTCACTGAGTCTACAAGAGGCCACACATGTAACCAAGATAGATGCATGGAATGCTCCTCTCCCTGGCCTCTCTGTGCAACTCCACAGTGCAGTCAGGCCCCCTCGGTATCACAGCTGTTCACACCCTCTGAAAGTCACTGCTTCCTTGCTGTTTTTCCAAGCTGCGCCAATGTTCCCATTGCTTCATTTGTTTCTCCACATTTCCAGAAGATGACACCATTTTTAGATCTGAGGTGTCAAGAGCTGATCTCTGTCCTTTCTCTGGGTGCTGTGTGGTCTCCAATCACAGGAGCTGGTAAGCAGCACAAAAAAGGCAAGAAAAGAGGTCCTTCAGAAACATGGAGATGGTTTGGACCCCACCACTTGGTCCCATGACTCAAGCATAGGCTCATTACTTGGCTAATGTTTAAAGTTTCACTGAAACTTTTATATAATTGAAAATATTCATTTGTTTTGGTATTTACAAATTTTTGTATTTTGACAATTTTTGCAGAGTTTGCGGCAAGGGAGACTCCCCAAATGCTGTCCCAATTCCTTCCCGGAGGAGGACTCACTCTTTAAATTGTTGTTGGTTCGAATTTGTGGTTTTACTTTTGTTAAATATTCTGCTGCCAGCTGTGTCTGTAGCAATCAAAAGTTTATGTCATATTATCATTCATTAGTCAGCAGTTAAATCGGCAGGATCTGTCTCAGTTTAGTAACCACTGGAAACGGAAATGGATTAATCTTGTGATTTAAATAATGTCAAAATACACAGCTTATAAGCACATATTTTGGAAGCATTTTTTTTCTTTTCCTATGTTAAAAAATGATATAGAAAACATTTATGCCTTGGTTTTAATTGCCTCCCTTTCTAGAGTATCTAAATGTGTAATCTTACATTGTTCCTGAGAATTGAGGAAGCATGTTTGCCCATCAGAAAATAGAATTAAATGGACAATAAACTTTTTCAAGCTCCTTCATTGACTCAAAAGCAGTTCAAGGACTCAAGATTTTCCATTTGCAATACTCTTAATAGATTATATGACTAGTAAACATGCAAAAGCACTGTTTTGAGTCAGGTAATTCCACCCAGGAGGTATCCTCCCATAGGCCCAGCTTCTAACTGAGGCCAGGACTACACCTGGCATTTTTCTGCCAACCTGTATTGTCCTATTATCTTTCCCTTACCCACACATTAAAAAAATAGTGTTTAATGGAAAGTCTATCCGTGATAATCACCCTTTATCCTTCCACTTACTCTTCATGTAAACACATCTACAAACTGAGTTTCTGAAATTCAGCTGCATTCATTCAATTTCCTATTTAAAACCTTAGGAAAGCTGGATTTGGTGGAGTGTGTCTGTACTCCTAGCTACTCCGGCAGCTAAGACAAGAGGATGAGGATCACTTGAGCCCCAAGTCTGAGGTTAGTCTGGGAGTCTGGGCAACACAGCAAATCCTAAAGATCCTTTTTGTTAAGACTGTCTTGCTTCATTACTTAAATTGAGCATAAGCATTACAAAGTATCATCCTTTTTAAGCTTGAGTTTATTCTCTTTTTTAAGGTAAAGATTAAGATCAGTAGAAAACTACATTTTAATGATTGAATTTATAGTCAAGTTCAGATCATTTAATTATTCTTGCATGGCATAGTTACTGGTTAAACAAAAGCTTGAACTTATTAAAATAACATAATCCGAACAACTAATTCTATTACATTATGTTGCTGAGGAAATACATAAAATACTCTTACTTGCAACTAGAAATGTTACCAATTTCTTAGTTGAATTATAAATGATGAAAAGAAGAGCTACAGGCCTCTTTCTAAATTAATAGAAAGTGAAAATAATTATGATTACATTTACTCTCAAAAGGTATTGTGGCTTTCTCAAACTGACTGCTTTAGATTTTGCTAATCTGCACTGTTTTTTGATCACTTAGTTTCTATCTCCAAAAAAATCAGAAAATGTGAAAATTCCCTTAATATGGTCATTGAGATGGTGGTAGTTTATAATTCAATTAAAGTGAAATTTTCAAGTGAGGAGCTCAGGTAAGATGAGAAGTCTCTTTTATAGATCATTACTCTTAGGTTAACCTCTTCTTTGCCAGCTGACACTGATGTGTGTTAGGGAGATTAAGCTAACCCAACTATGCATGATAAATTAAAATGATGAATGACAGAAGGCAATACGATCTATCAAGAAGCTATCTTAAAAGTTTAAGTGAGAGGCAATTATGTCTGAATTAGTGGTACAAATAAAAAGGAATAAAACATGAGAGATATGGAAAAGCATAATATAAACAGACATTGAGACTGTGTGTGGAGGATTTAAAGAAAAAAAAAAGCCTTATGAGGTATAAAGCCAGGATGAATAGACATATGACTAGCGGGATAAAGACCAAGAAAAAATGATTCATGATTGGAGAAACAAAGAAGATTAGTTCAATTGTTAGTTCAAGTTGAATTCAAGGTCCTCATTAGAATATACAGGTGAAGATATTCCACAAGCAAATGACAGTGGAAACAGGATTAGGCCTTATGAGATAAATTAGGATAGGTGCTAACATTTAGTAATCTAAATCAATGTTTCCCTTATTTTAATGTGGATATGAATAATCTGGAATTTCAAAACTGCACTTTGTGTTCTAGTAGGTTGGAGTGAAAGGCATGAGATTCTGTATTTCGAATAACCTTCTAGGTGATGATGCGATGACCATGCTTTAGATAGTAAGGTACAGTATTTGTTCTCAACCTTGTCTGCTTATTGGAATCTCTTAGAAATTAAAAAACAACCGAACAAAAATAATGCCTAGTTTTCATCCCAGAAATTCTAATTATATTGGTTTGAAGTGCAGCCTGGAACTGGGATTGAACTTCCAAGGCAATTCTAATATTCCACAAGGGTTTGAGAACCAATGTCACAGTTACAGTTTGGAAAGGGAAAAACAAACATGTAGATGGGTGTACAAAAGGAAGAAGAGAGAACCCAGTGGAGAAACTATAAAGATGGAGGAAAACCAGATGGAGTTTTTAAATTTTGTGAATCAAATCAGAAGAGGCGAAGAGGGTAGAGGTCCAATCAGAAGAAAGTAAAATGTAATTAATATTAGCAAACATTTCAGACAATTTAAAAAAATGAGGCCAGAGTAAGTAATATTAGATTTGGTGATAAGGAGGCCCATAGTCGTCATTTTTTTGTTGTTTGTTTGTTTGTTTGTTTTTTAAGAGTGAGTGAGAATCTTGAATAATTTATTTGGCATGTTTCTCCCAAAATAGTTAACTAGAATATTCAGAACTATTGTACTTTCCCTTGTCCCCAAAAGTTCTTCCATGTATTTTACTCTAATCAAAACCCATTTATTATATAGTTTATCCTTGCATGCAGATTTTTCTCAAATGCTGTTAGCTCCTATGAGAAGTACAGTACATATTGAAAATGATAACATTAATCAGGGCTGTTTTCTGTGTGTCGATTTAGATAAGATGGGTCTAGTTTCATGTTGAAGGCACATGTAATAAGAATACTGTATGAACACACCCCATTTTGAATGCTTGGTGGAGGCCCTTTAAACAACTCATGACTATGGGTGACCAGTGTTTGTCTTTTTGCCTGAAATTGGCTGTGCTTGTGGTTTATGCTCTTATTACCCTAAGCACATTTTAAATGTTGGGCCAGAAGACATTCTAATGATAATTTCAGGACGGCAAACAGACTGTTGTACAGCTAAACATATCAAGTGGAGGTAGGCCAGGGCCAGGGCCAGGACTAGGGCAACGTGAGTGAGTCACTCACCTTGAGCCTAAGTGTAAATATTAAAATTTATTAGAGACAGGATTACTATTACTGATTTTTTCCTTCTGCCTTAGGCTCAGTATGGCACTGTAACTGAACTTGACGTTATTTAAAATTTTGATATTTTGTTCCTTATGGATTCTTTGCCTTAATTTTATTTTTATTTATTTATTTTTTGAGACGGAGTCTTGCTCTGTTGCCTAGGCTGGAGTGCAGTGACATGATCTTGGCTCACTGCAAGCTCCGCCTCAAGGGTTCACACCATTCTCCTGTCTCAGCCTCCTGACTAGCTGGGCTACAGGTGCCCGCCACCATGTCCGGCTAATTTTTTTTTTTTTTTTTTTTTTTTTTAGTAGAGACGGGTTTCACCATGTTAGCCAGGATGGTCTCGATCTCCTGACCTCGTGATCCGCCCGCCTCGGCCACCCAAAGTGCTGAGATTACAGGAGTGAGCCATGGCGCCCGGCCCTTAATTTTGATGTCAAAAAATTATCCATCTGGATTATTGAGTTTTTTTGGTGCCTCCTTACATTTTAAAAATTACTTATTTTTATTGATGTATATTAGGTATACATATTTTCAGGGTACATGTGATAATTTGATACATTCGTATAATCAAATCACAGTAATTGGAACATACACCACCTTAAATATTTATCCTCACGCTAGGAACATTCTAATTATTCTCTTCTTGCTATTTTGAAATGCACAATTAATTAATTTTTTCAATAATTAAAAATGCTAAAATAAGGATTTTAACAATGCTAAAATAAGGTTCATTTTATCCTAGGGTTCTTTTGTAAGAATAACTATAAAGTGATTCATTACATTATGTCAAAAATCTGTGGATTTTTGGCCTTGTTAAATATCAAATTACTCTCCAAATATATGACACCAATATATTATCTTACCAACAAAGTATGAGAGCCCTGCTATTCCACAGTTTTTCCAGTAATAAATAATACTAAATGTATTATTTTTGGCAATGCATTTATGGATTAGAATCACTTTTCTCATTTGTATTTCTATAATGTTAAGTGAAATTCACCATTTATTTGCCCATTTTTATTTTTGCGACTTATTTATTTATCTCCCTTATCCATATTTCCATTGGATTGGTACTTGTTTTCTTGCTGGTTTTATATAAACTGTGACTCCAAACAATTCACCCATTTCTCTATGTGTATTACAAATATTTTCCTAATAGGTCATGTCTTTTCTGTTTCTTGAGGCATTTTTTAGAACTTTACCACTTATGTGTACTCCAATTTATCATGCATTTGTGTATTTTCTTCTAACTACCGTCTTTTGAGCATCACTTTTAAAGACAGTTGATACATTCTCAAAATCATTACCTAGGTTTCTTAGAACAAAATAACAGTGAAGTCGCTGCTTAAATGCTATTCTTATTCTGAAAACTTAGAGTTGCTTTATCTATGGGCAAAATCTCAGATGCCATCTTCCCTAGTCACAAACAGTAGTACTAAGGGAGAGCTTATAGATGAATTGGTTTGAATCTATTGTTACTGCTATTTACAAAAACAAGAAAAACCTGGCATTTACAAAAACAACAAAATACCCAACTTTGCTGGTATGCCATTAGCATCATCTTGGTGCCAGATACAGCAGAAAGAAAATCAGCAAGTGTTATTAGTGAGATGAGTGAGATATTGTACTTCTGAAAATAGTCCTCTCCTTTATTAAGCCACTCATAACCATAACATGCAAAAGATGATATAACATTTTTTCACCAATGCAAACTTTCCTCTTTTCTCTCAACACTCAAAAACTTCCTTGTAATGGGTTGTTATTGATTAATGAGGTTCAGTGTCTGAAAGCAGTTAAGAAGTAAATCAACTAAAATAAAAATGAGTATTACTTTCAATGCAGTATTAATGAATTACTATTACTTTCAATTTGCATTTACTTTGAGTTCAAGGATATCAAATTATTTTGTTAATTCATTTAATTGCTAATCTAAAATAAATTGAGTATCTTTTATGGACTAGGAACTTATAATTTCTTGGAATTTAAAGATAAGTAAGATACCAAGTATACACTGAAGAACTTCATAATTTTGTGGTGGACTAACAGATAAGATATATTTTAAAGTGAAAACTTCTGTAAAACCTGATAAAATAAATGAAGAGAGATTCACTTAGAACAAGTATAAAATTATCAATAAACAGAGCATGATTATATATACTCAAATCAAGGAAAATTATCCAGAGCTCCTCCTTATTACTAACATAAACAGGAGTCATTGGTCCAATAAAGTAAGCTATAAAAAATTGCAAATTACAGATAGATAAATGAGAGCTGCTGTCAGAGTAAGTAGCTACTTCCAGAGAGATTTGAAGGGATATGGCAAAAATGGTAAACTACAGGTGTCACTATTAAAAAGTACATAACTATTAATCTGGTTAACTGCCCCTTAAGTAATTTCTCTTTATGACCAGTGTAATATTACTACTCATATTACTTGTGATGCAAGAAATCAATAGATAAGGCTCTCATCTTATTGAAGCTTACCTGTGGAGATATTCTATGCTAAAGCCTGTGATAGTTTCTTAACCTGAGAAAATTTTTCTAGAGTACCATCTTTGACCCCATAGCATTTTCAAGTATGGGTTATGCAAATTTTAAACTTACTGCCTCAATATATAATTAGACATTGATGTGGTTTGACTCTGTGTCCATACTCAAATTGTAATCCCCACTTGTTGAGGGAGAGAAATAATGGGATTATGGGGGCAGTTTCCCCTTTGCTGTTCTCATGATAGTCAGTGAATTCTCATGAGAGCTGATGGTTTTATAAATGGTAGTTTCTCTTGCACTCTCACAAGCACCCTCTCTTGCCTGCCGCCATGTAAGACGTGCCTGCTTCCCTTTCTGCTATGATTGTAAGTTTCCTGAGGCCACCCCAGCCATGTGGAACTGTGAGTTAATTAAACCTCTTTCCTTTATAAATTACCCAGTCTCAGGCAGCTTTTTAAAGCAGCATGAAAATGGACTAATACAGACATTATCTAAAAACCCAGGATGGAGTGCAGTGGTGTGATCTCAGCTCACTGCAACCTTTGCCTTCCAGATTCAAGCAGTTCTCCTGCCTCAGCTTCCCAAGTAGCTGCGATTATAGGCATGCACCACCATGCGCAGCTAATTTTGTATTTTTAGTAGAGACAGGGTTTCACCCTGTTGGCCAGGCTGGTCTCGAACTCCTGACCTCGGGTGATCTGCCCGCCTCAGCCTCCCAGAGTGCTGACATTACAGGCGTGAGCCACCATGCCTAGCCCAGAAATACTGGCTTTTAGAACATAGTGAGCATGTTTTACTTTCTTTTGTGTTTTCCCTACCCAGCTCTGGGCAGAAAACTTATAAACACAATAAATATTTACATATTTGTACAGTACCTGAATAAATGGATTGGCAACAATTTTTATGATGTAACTTGAGTGAAAAGCTTAGTCTTAGTACTTTCCAAATTTGTTTGACTTAGTGCTTTAATGCTTGGAATTTCTCACTGCCAATTATTCAGCTATTCAGCTTTTCTTATTATGGGGACTGGGGAGGGTAGTGATGTCTATAGATGAGACAGTATGAAGGGTAAATCAGAAAAATAGTTCCCATTATTTTATGGACACACAATAAAAAGGAACATGGACATTTTTCTGTTCAGTAAAATTTTGCTGTTCCTCAGATTTACATAAAGCACATACTAGTTCGGGGAGAAGGAGAGACACGGAGAAAAGAAGGAAGCATTTCAGGGTGTAGGAAAGCACTGTGAAATTCAAGTTGAAGGGAGTAAGTATATTAGTGTAAAATGTAATAATATTGTGATAGTCAATATTTAAGCAAAATACACTTCTCTGGCATTGCTTCCAACAGGCTGTGCATACAACGATCCACTGGTGTATGGGAACAATATATTATGATTTCTATTTCTGTTAATCTTTTAAAGAAAAAAATAATTCAACCTTTATTAATTGGTAATATGTGAACTACAATGGCATTCTCACCCAATATATACATCAAATATCTTCAGAGGGTATTCTGAAGGCCTGGGATTAACAATTCTAGTGATTTAAGGATGCACGCTAGTTATCTGATACCCCTCTCATGAGTTTGGGGGGCTCTGTAACTTATTTGACTGGTAATATATAACATAAATGACACTTGTCCAGTCTCTGGGTCCAAGCTTTAAGAGACTGGCAGCTTCCACTTCGTGGCTCTTGGTACATCCCTCAGGGAGGCCGGAGACTCCATGTAAGAAATCCCACCATCCTGAGACCACTACTAATGGAGGAAACACATGCACGTGCTCTGGACATTCCCACCTGACCCAAGTCTTCCAATCATTCCAGATAAGGAAACAAACATGTAAACAAATTTATCTTGGACTGCACAGATGAATCTGTCCATCAGCTGAGTACCATAGAGTGACCTCAGTCAACACCACATGAAGCAGAAGAATTGCCAAGCCAAGCCTGCTTTGGGATTCTCCTGATTCATAAAAACATTAAGACATCATACCACGGTTGTTGTCTGAGGACACCAGGTTTTAAGATAATTTGTGATTCAGGAATAGATAAGCGTTCTTTCTGACAATAGTGCTTTCCTTCTCTCTTTTGAATTCAGGACATTGTGACTTCATGCTGTTTGCCTATAACCACATAGCTTTGTGGATTACGTTGTCTAATTTCAAGTAAATTAAACATGAGAAGGATAAAAATGAATTAACTGTGATGCAGGGCAGGTTCTTGGCTTCACCCAGGAAGAAATTCAAAAGTGAGCCAAGGGTAGAAGAAAATGGCTTTATTGAGGCAATGGCAGTGTTACAGCTCTGTGACTGCTCTTACAGAGCAGTGCTACCCCATAGGCAGGGTGCTGAGAGTAGCGACATAGAGGCAGTTTTACAGTCATATTTATACCAACGTTTAATGCTAATTAAGGGGCAGGGTATTCAGAATTAGCTAGAAAACTGGGGGTAACTTCTGAGTGTTGCCATAACAATGATAAACTGTTACGGTGCTAGTGTGTGTGTCTTCTGGAGAGGTGTTTTCGAGGGGCCTCTTCCCAGTTTCTGCCAGTCTTCAATTTGGTCCAGAGTCAAGTCCCGCCTGCCTCCTACCTCAATTGGAAATCACGGATTGAAGTTTATACTAACAGTGAAAGTAAATGCAGACAATAATAGAATGACTCTAGAGAAAGCATCTGCAGCTTCACCCATCCTTCTAAGGGGCAAGATGGCTACATGAGTCATTCAAAGTGAAAATCTCTGCTTTAAAGTGCAGAGTTTTTCCAAGCTCTGATTCTAACATTCTTGTTTAGATTTCCTATTTGTTAATACATTGCTTTATAAGGTTTGTCTCCCTCTATTTATTTCTTTCACATTTACGGCCCAGAATTTACCTTACCTTTGGTTCTGGGGTTTCTTCTGGATGCTTCCTTTTACTACCCGTTTTCTCAGCTCTATTTTCTTGAACTCATGAGCAAGTCCTATCCCAAATCTATTGCTAGATTATACACCTGGGACACTGTACCAGCAGGATGCTGTACTCCCAGGAATCTGAGAGTGTCCCCGTGATATTACAATCTCTGAATTTTATCTTTGGAAATTGCTGTACCTCCAGGATGTTAGACGCCCAGAATGCACTACCCCTTGGATACTATATATATACCTCAAGGAGGCTGTACTCCCAGGATGTTGTAGTCTCAGGTTGCTGTGGCTCCAGGATTCTGTAACCCCAAGAAAGCTACCCTCTATGTTTCAGAGCCTTAGATTCACATTATCTGAATAGCAGATTATGGAAAATACATAGATTATTCAATTTGAAAAAGCTTTGGGGATATCAAGGATAAACCTCTGACACATTTTGTGAATCATGAAGGCCACATAAGGTCCAAAACAAAGATGTTGAGGAAGGAATGTTCTAGACAGAGGAATCAGCATGAGAAAATGAGTAGAGGCAGGACTGTGTGTTTTCTGCTGACAAGTCAAGTGTTATTTTCCCCGGCCGGTACAGCTTGTTTAGGGAAACTGAAAAGAAAAGCCTGGATACATAGAGTGGTACTAAAGCCTGAATGTCCCTAAAACCCCATCTAAGTAGTTTGCACAGACAATGGAGAAATATTGATGACATTAAATAAAGGAAGTAGAATGATTCAACAATGATAATATATATGCGCCTTTTGTACCTCTGAAAGGGCATGCAATTTAGACTCTAAAGCAGAGAATTTCACTTTGAGTAAATCATGTAGCCACCTCCCCTTTTGTTTTTCATATTTTTCCATCCTTCAAAAAGTGCCATCAGGCTTATGTTTATTTCCAATTCATTAAAACTAATTTTATTTTGAGCATTCCTTTAGAGTTCATTGTATACAGCTAATTGCACCCCTTTATCTGGGGTCACTCATCCTTGTAAGCAAACTTTCAGGCTAGAGTCATGAAATAGTGAGAGAGAAAGTAGACATCTGCTTAGCCTGTTACCTAAGTCCAAACAGTCTGGCAAACATCATGGCAACAAATGTCAGAATTACAACCACTTAATACTTACGTTCATTTTGAGGATTTTTTAATCTTGCTTGGGAAAACTGAAGAAAAGAGGTAGCAGCATAAATAAGACTTTTCATAGCAGAAAGGTAGAGAAGAACAAAACGGGGCATTGAAGAAAAGTCCCAAAGCTTCTATAATCAATTTATGAAAACTTCAGAATTGGCCAATTTGCTGCCGGGCAGCAGTAAAAGTAGACCAAAATCCCTGAAACATTGAGTATTTCTTTTTGGTTGCTATAGGCAACTAAATGCTGAACACAAAACTTGTAGTTCCTGATCACTCATCCTGTGGTGCCCTTATTATAAGGCTATAAGGCCTTAATTTGCATGAGTGTACGTCGATGCATTTCCTTTTCTTTAATAGTAGACAATCCATATTAAAAAGTTAACCTTGCAGATAAGTGATAATATCCAGATACTGTATTGTTATGATTTATGTTTTCTTTCCAGGGCAGGATCAGTGGATTATTCTCTGATCCTCAGAGTTTTCTGATAGTCTGACTCTGTCAAACTCTACACGTAGGTTTTAGAGAATAGTTTTTATCTCACTTCAAAGTTAAACTTTGACCCTCTCCTTAGAGCCTTTGATTTGCTTTCAGAGAAGACTTTCTTACTTTATGAGCATGTTTACAACCGCCCAAGGATTGCTCTTAAAAACAGTCAGAATCCTACCATCAGAAGTTGCTCAATCATTCTTCTGTGTGCCTCCCAGAAAAGCCGGTTGGTAAAACTCAGGCCTATTAGCTGCAGTCATTGAGGCTTATGAACACCCGTGAGACACAAAACCATGATCTCAGAGATTTAATAAGAAGCACTTCTGACCCTTTGTCTTCTTCTTGAAATCTTTGTCTTCAGAATGATTTAATAGATGTCACCAGCTTAGTCCCTCAGCAAGCAAGCAGTATAACTAACTATTTTTGCACCGTGACCTTTTTAGCTGGTACACACATTTACTACCAACTGGGGTCTGTAAAAAGAGTGAGATGTGGTCTATTTCACCAAGCAGCAAACTTTAGGGCCAACAGCAGTGCCAAAAGAAAGCTTGCAAAATGAAGGATGCTTTAGCTCTTCCTGCTATCTCTAGCCATGTGGCCAATGAAAGACACCCCAAATAAATACAACACCTATGTAAAAACACTACGCTTGCTATAAAAACACAACCCCAAGAGAAGTTTCCTAGCCCCCAGCCTTCCATCTAGATTGGTATCCACACGAACTCCAAATAGAAATTCTGAAACTATCACTGGCTTTTACTTCAAATATTTTAATATTTTGAGACAATGAAAATAAGTAATATTTATCAAAAAACTATCTTGTTTATGTTAGTTCCCCTAATTATTGCATGGACTCTTTGAGATGGATATTACTATTTCAGTTTTACAGAAAATAAAGCATTGAATGAAGAAGTTTAAGTAATAAGATCTAAGCCATGGTGCTAATAAATGGCAAGGCCAAGATTTGAATGTTGCACACCTCTGTGTACAAAACACAGTCCCTACTCTTTCATCCACATACATAAAAGTATCAATATTGGTAATCACTAGCTGCTACATCTTTCTGTCACTAATCATTGGATTGGGTCATATCTTAACAGAAGAAATATATTCTAGGTTTGAGCATTGTGGAATGAATTGTACTTGATTCCAGGATTCCTATGTGTTTCCTGCAAATCTTCAATTCCTGAAGATCCTCTGGCTGCTTACCTGGACTCTTACTTCCCATTTTGCTCTGCTTTTCTCTGTACCTCTGATAATTTTTGAAATTAAAAATGTTTGATTTCCAAACATTTTTAGATTTTAAAACACTTTCTAGTGTTTGATTTATCCATAGTCAATCCTTGTTCTTTTTCCCCATGGCAAGAAATATTCCACACTGTCAATATTCTATCAACCTCAGTTGCTCCATTCGCCTCCAGTGAATTCAGCAAGTGAGAGGCTATCAGGAACAAACCTCACTTCTTCCCTCTTTCCTCTTCTACCTCCCAAAATATCTGTAGTTAGCCATCCTTACCTCTGGAACTCAAGACAAGTTAAACTTTATTCATTTTACAATGAACCTCATAGATTTCTGCTCTCAATCCAACTCATGAAAGAATTATTTATTATCCATGTATTAAATATTCAGCTACTTTCCTCCGAGTAGCTTTGTTGTCACCCCGATATCCTAGATTAGAATTCCTTCATTTATAGCTGCTAACTCAGAAAAGACCTGGAGTTTCACTATACCTTCTTGGATTAATACCTCCCTAGGAAAGAGGTTGGATGTGGGGTGGTGGGGGGAGGCGGCATCTCTTTTTTTTTTTTCTCTGTCACCTGGGCTGGAGTGCAGTGGTGCGATCTTGGCTCACTGCAACCTCCACCTCCCGCATTCAAGCGATTCTTCTGCTTCAGCCTCCCAAGTAGCTGGGATTACAGGTGCCTGACACTACGCCCAGCTAATATTTTGTATTTTTAGTAGAGACAGGGTTTCACCATGTTGGCTAGACTGGCCTCGATCTCCTGACCTAGTGATTCGCCCGCCTCAGCCTCCCAAAGTGCTGGGATTACAGGCATGAGCCACCGCGCCCGGCCATGGTGGGGGTGGGAGGAATCTCTTACACTCACCCTTTTCTGTAGCTTATTTCTGGGTGTAAAGTCAGTACCAGACTGTATGCTAACTGTAGATCATGTCAGCTTTTTCTGAGAGAGATTTTCTTAGTATATGGCTTCCCATTGTCCAACAAACAAAGTTCAACTGCCTTAATATAGTATAATTAGTTAAATAGTTTCAATCCATTGAAGTTACCAACATGAAATGGTTTTATTTCCTCCAGCAACTGTCTTTACTTTTGCTATATGGACTCTCCTTCCTTGCTGGATTATAATCATATAAAGACATTAGAGTAGAGGTCCTAGTCAGTGAAAGTAAATAAGAGCCATACTAACTTGAAAGAAATAAATAGGAACACCGTTATTCATAGACAATATGATTAGCTACACATAAATTTCTATGAAATCTATAAATAAGCTCCTACAACTAATAGTGAATTTAGTAGTTCAAAAAGTGCAAATCAATATACAAAGCTGAATTGCATTTCTATACATTAGCAATGAACGGTTAAGCATTGAAATTAAATAAAATACTCTTTATAATTTGCCAAAAATCAAATACTTAGGAATAAATCTTAAAAAACAGGGTACAGTATCTGTATGATAAAAGCTAAAAAATACTGATTTATAGAAAAGAAGACTTGAATAAATGTATAAATGTACTGCGTTCATATATTGAAAGACTTGATATTGTTAAGATGTTAATTCTTCTCAAATTAATCTATAAATTTAACGCAGTGTCAGAAAAAGCCCCAGCAGATTTTTTCTTGGTATCAAAAAGTTTGACTGTGAAATTTACAAGGAAAAGCAAAGGAATTAAAGTCATCAGTGCAATTTTGCAAAAGAAAATTAGAAGGCTCACACTACCTGATTTCAAGACTTACTAGAAAGCTACAGTCATCAAGACAGTCTGATAATTTTTATCTCACTTCAAAGTGATGTGAAAAGATAGACACAGAATAATGGACTAGAATATAGAATCCAGAAATATTCCCACTTGGCAATAACACACAGAAAACAACCTAATAAAGGAGTGCACAAAACATTTAAGTAGACACTTCAGCAAAAAGATACTCAAATAACTAATAAGCACATGGAAAGATGCCCAACAATATTAGTCGTAAGAGAAATGCAAAATAAAAACAGAATGAGAAACAAATATACATCTATTTGAATGGCTAAAATAACTTTTTAAAAGCCCTGATAATACCAAATTTTGGTGAGAATGCAGAGCAACTGGAGCTCTCCTGCATTGGTAATAGGAATGAATAATGAGTTGGCCACTTTGGAAAACAATTCAATAATTTCTTATAAAGTTAATCCTATACTTATCTTATGACCCTTTAATCCCACTCCTAGGTACTTATACAAAATAAATGAAAATTTATGTTGACAGGAAACCTGTACATGAATGCTTGTAGCAGTTTTTTTTAGTTATTGGTCAATACTGGAAAAAAATCTAGTCAATTATTTTTGGGACAGGTACAAATGCAATTCAACAGAGAAAAGATAGTCTTTTCAACGAATGGTGCTGAAACAATTGAACATACAAATGAAAGAGAGAGCAGTTAGAAAGAAAGGAGAGAGTGAAGGAAAGAAAGTTAATGTTAACTCACACACTTTACACAGATTGAATATCCCTTACTCCAAATGCTTGGGACAAGAAATGTTTCAGATTTGGGATGTTTTTGGATTTTGGAATATCCGCATATACGCAATGAGACAGCTTGGGTTCTTGAGGACAGAACCCAAGTTTAAACACAAAATTTATTTATGTTTCATACACATCTTATACACATTTCCTGATGATAATTTTATATTGTATTTTTAAAAATTTTGTGCATGAAACAAAGTTTTGACTGTGACCTGTTACATGAAGTCAGATGTGGAATATTCTACTTGTGACATATTGTTCAGAAAGTTTCAAATTTGGGAGACTTTTAGATTTTGGACTTTCAGATTAGGGATGCTCAACTGTACAAAATTAAATCAAACTGGATTGTAGACTAAATGCAAAAGCTAAAATTATAAAAAATTTTAGAAAAAACTAAGAGAAAACATTTGTCTTTTCTCAGCAAAGAGTTCTTACATATCACTTCAAAGTATAATCCATAAAATTAATTTTGATAATTGAGTAATAAAGTTAAAAACTTTTAATCTGTGAAAGATACTGTTAAGAGAAGAAAAAAAGACCAGCCACAGACTGAAAGAAAATATTTATGCAAATTACATATGTGAACAAAAGACTTGTATCTAGAAAATGTAAAGAAGTTTTTAAACTCAGCAAAAAAAAAAAAAAAAAAAAAAATCCCAACCTAATAAAGAAATGGGCAAAACATTTAAGTATATACTTCAGCAAACAAGATACATGAATAATTAATAAGTACATGGAAAGATGCCCAACAATATTAGTCATAAGGGAAATGCAAAATAAAAACAGAATGAAATACAGCTATATACCTACTTGAGTAGCTAAAATAAATTTTTAAAAAACTGGTAACACCAAATTTTGCTCCAGTTTGGAGCAACTGGAGTTCTCCTGCAGTACTGGTAGGAATGCAAAATCATTTGGCCACTTCATAAAACAATTTGGTAGTCTCTTATAAAGTTAATCAAACACTTACCTTATGACCCCCTTAATCCCAACCCTCGGTTCTTACCCAAAATAAGTGAAAATTTATGTTCATAGAAAACCTGTACATGAATGCTTATAGCAGTTTTTAAGTAATTGCTGAATACTGGAAAAAATCCAAATGCCTTGTACTAAATGAAAGGAGCCAAATTCAAATGGCTTTGTGTAGTATTCTTTCATTTATATGACATTCTGGAAAAAGCAAAACTATAGGAGCAGAGAAAAAAATCAGTAGTAGCCAAGGTAGAAAGATGGGGGACAGATTTTGACTACCAGAGGGAAGTAGAGGGAATGACTCTTGTGGTTATAGACTACGCATTTGTCAAAGATCATAGAACTGCAGGCAAAAATGCATAGAGCTCAATATATGCTAATAAAAAAATTAAATATCCTAAAAATACCCCTGAGTTCACAGCTTCATATCTGGTAATCAACAATAAAAAAATCACTAAGGATTAAAAGATGCTAGCTAAGTAGTTAATACAGTTACACAATCTTGTTGTTCTACACAGGTATTCTTGAGTTCCCCACAATTATATAAAGGTACAAAGAGAAATATAGTCCAGAAAAATGAGAGTGACTACAATGAACCAAGAAGATGCTATTCTTTTATTATAGATAAAAGAGATGCAGAAATACTAGGTAATTTCTATCTACATGCAGAGTGACTTGATTATTTTCAACCCTTCCAATCAGTTATATATAAATTTCATAGTTAAGAAATATTTCATCATGTGAAAATCATCAACTGTGACTTTAGCTGCTTTAAATTGAACTTGATAGTCATTCTAGCTTATAGGCACTGTAGCCTGAACTTACATACAAATTTTCTAACTTCACCTAGCTCCGTGCTTTTTCCATGAGTACAGTCTGCTTTAACTTTAACTTTAATGCTGGAAAATGTATGTGGTAATTAGTTCTGTCCTGGGTTTTATTTTCTACTTAAGATAAGATAACACAATATAGTGTTATTGACTAACTCAGCAATGTGTATGAACTGACAGGCAAGTCTGAGTTCCCTATGTGCTCCTGTAAA
This sequence comes from Pan troglodytes, assembly GCF_028858775.2. Taxonomy (NCBI): domain Eukaryota; kingdom Metazoa; phylum Chordata; class Mammalia; order Primates; family Hominidae; genus Pan; species Pan troglodytes. Next base: position 73,001,522 of record NC_072402.2, read on the forward strand.
GAGCTCTATTTTGTGAGAGGTGAGTATGTCATCACTTATCACCGTTCTCATTGCTGGTGCCAACATTTGCTTTAATTTCAACAGAAAGTTTAGTCATTTTGTTGTTGTCAATAAACCCAATAGTTAACAGTGCATAAAAAACAAAATAAAATTTTGGAGAAAACAATTAAGCAATAAACTTATTTGTACCGGGTATTGTTTAATTTAACCAAATTGTATGTGCTTTTAACTTTTTGGGAATCCTAGAGTCCATATACACATTAAAACAGAGACGTTCCAAATTCCAATAAAGAACCTTCAGAAGTTGTTTGTCAATCTAATTTGTAGTGAATTTGGTGTTTAGTCTTTTGCCAAGTGCTAAGTTATATAGATATAGACAAAATGAAGAAATAGCCCTGCATATAAAAAATACTTTATAAAATCATTTCCATATGACATTTCATTCATTTTGTCCCTCAAAGAATGTTTAAAGGCTTACATATTCTATACAAATTTACAAATAGTTAAAATATAAACAGAAGCTGAATGAAAAGAATCATTTATACTCTCTATTGAGAAAAAAGACAATTATAGAATTGATGAGCATACAGAAGATTTTAGAAAATATATTTAAGATAAATAAGATAAAGGTGTGTTAGTTATGTGAATTTACATATAAATAATTATTAAAATAATTTTAACAATAAAGCTAAAGAAAAGAATGTTTTATTTAATAATATGTAAGTTAAAATAATCAGGCTATGATCTTTTAAAAATATTATATAAGTAAGACCATTTAATTTTTCCCACATTAATACATTGTTCACTTGTTTGAAAATGTTTAATTAACTAAATCCTGGTATGGAGTTTTAATAATAGTAGTTTAAAACAGATCCATTTTGTTTGTTTGTATGTAGGTTTGGTTTGGTTTAATTCTTTGGAGAATAATTCATTTGGGTTCAAAGGCTTATTTTCATGTTCTTATTCATTTTGGTTACTGACTTCTAATTCTGGTCTTCATAAGCATCTTGATACTATTTTTTATTATTTGTCAAAGAGAACATATTATCTCATCTTTAAGACCACTCTATAGCAATATTTCTCAAAAGTTTAAATCACAGGAAATCTCTAAAGAAATATGAAGTCCAATAAATTTGGGAAAATGTGACAATCCCTCTTGAAAACTCCTAATTATTAATAGCATGTTGAAGGTTCTGAGGAGTCCTAAAACAAAGACTTACTTACATTTTTAGTAAGCCTTAAACTAAAGATGTTTGTACCAGGTTTGGTGGTCAAGAGCATGTGCCTAGACCTCCAACTATGGGGAGCGTAACTGAGCAAGGACATCAGAGCCTGGCTCTCAAATCCATAACTGTGTTAGAACAGAAGCCACGGTTTTCACAGACTGTTCCTGGCCAGCGACTGAGTATAACAGGAATGCTGTAGCACTCCTTCTTGGACAACACAGTACTGCTGATGGACAGCTTTGGCTTGAGGATCCCTCAAGGGACTTGTCAAATCTTCCTTAGACTGCACTGAAGTCTAAAATCCTTTTACCCAACCTTCTCTCCGTCTCTTTTTCACCCGGGGTCAATCTTGCATCTCTGTCTGATGGTTCTTCCATACTTCTCTGGCTCCCTCTCATTTTATCCTACTTGGGCCATTTCTGTGTAATATCATCCTTGTACATGTAATCCATCTCAGAATCTAATTCTTGGAGGAAATGGAAGAGCAAACATTTATAAGACTTATATGACCATGAAATATTTTAAAAAGTGAGCCTAGGCTTGGTTTATGATGGGCTAGTCTGGTACATGGGCACAAGTCATAAATGGATGCCAGCTAAATTATACCCCCTTCAGATGTGGCCATGAAAGATAATAGAGAGGAAAAACTTCCTAATGGAAGGAGCTGAAAGCTAAGTACCTTGTTATTTACTTTGTGTTGAAGTGGCCTGAAGTGAGAATATATAGAGACTCTTGAATCATTGTTCAGGCTAGTGGCCTGTCCATCTGAACAGGAACCTGGAAGGAAAAGTCCTAGAAGATGAGACACAAGGAAGTCTCAGGTAGAGTCAAGTCATGTACATGTGAAAGTATATGGGAAGCATGAAGATATTTGTCTCACATGTTCATCCATCATGAAAGAAATATACAGGTAGCTTGACAGTTAACTTTAACCACTTCCATTATTGGCCACTCCAGAACAGGCATGGAAGTCACATACACAGTGGCTGATAGGGTTTTTACTTGCCCCAAGACCCAGCCAGGTACTACTTCATCTAAATGTTCAGATATTCAGCAGCAGAGCCATACACAGAGCTTCTGATATAGAACATTTTCTTCAGCAGACCAACCAGCTACTTGTAGGCAGGTTGACTAAATCAAGCCCCTATCTCCTAGGGATGCAGAAACTTTTTCAAGTAATGGATTCCAGATCTAATAGCTTGCTCAAGACTAGCAGCAACCAAGGGATCTTGATATTTTATTGGACGAGTCATCCTCAGCATCCTGCTCTTCCATTCTTGCCCTTTTTTGGGTTATCGACGTTAAGCAGCATCCATGGGAACTGTCCATTTATTTTATACATAGATACCAATATTCTATTAACCATATTCACAACTCCCTTTGGGCCAAATCTTCTTGTTCATCCCACATTAATGGTCATTATGGTCATTGCTGCCTCCTGGATTCTGGCAGCTGGGTTACCCCCACCTGGACTCTGTTACTTCATGGCTGCATCTCCATGGATATTAATCACTCAGCTTTGTGAATGCCTGTCCTACCATCAGTCCTGGCTTGCAGAGAAGAGTCATTACTGAACTTAATGATGCTGGTGTCCTTCTTACAAGCATATTCCTGATGCTTTTGGTGAATGATGTGTCTCTCTAGTTTGTCCCATTGAACACAATTATCTGTAGGATATTCTGGCTTCATATAGCATATCCATTCCAACATACACATTTCCTTCAGCCTCCTTATTACTTCCTCTGCTGTCTGCGAACGCAACTCAGGCACTTCTACTGCTGAATTGTGACAATCACTTCATCCAAACTTTTAAGAGTCATCTCAGCATAAAAATTATCCTCTGAAGTCCTTGCCAGGGTGTTAAATCCTGTGTCTTGAGAAAGTGACCCCAAGTCATTGAATTCTTGCTTAACCAGTCTTACCAAGCACTCTATCAAGAAGTCAAGAACAGAGATATTCTCCTGATTCCTGCTGGTACATACTAGCTCATTTCTGTTTTGTTTTTCTTTTCTTTTCTTTTTTTTTGTGGGGGTTGGGGGATATGGAGTCTTGCGCTGTCACCCAGACTGGAGTGCAATGGCGTGATCTCAGCTCACTGCAACCTCCGCCTCCCAGGTTCAAGCAACTCTCCTGCCTCAACCTCCAGAGTAGCTGGGATCACAGGCATGCACCACCATACCCAGCTAATTTTTGTATTTTTAATAGAAATGGGGTTTCACCATGTTGGCCAGGCTGGTCCCGAACTTCTGACCTCAGGTGATCCACCCGCCTCAGCCTCCCAAAATGCTGGGATTACAGGTGTGAGTCACTGCACCCAACCCATACCAGCTAATTTCTTGCAATCATTTGAAGTGTCATCTCTTTCTTCCTGTATCAGGCATAATACCTCCTCCATCCATGTCATATTGGGATGTAACTAGTTTTTTTGCCTGGTAGCCAGGACAGGATGTGGGGTCAGCTTCTGAAGCAGATACCTGTTGCCTCACAGTGGGGTGACCTCTTCTGTATATTCTGAAACCAGAGTGCTAGTTCTTGCTAGAAAAGAGTGGGCCACATCTGCAAGCCTAGAGGATTCAGAGGAGCTGCAGAGCCAGGCTCCACAGAGGCATTCGGCCAGATAACATCATCTCATATTTTAGGCCCCATGTTTTTCCCACCAGGACTCTTATCTTCCTATAATGGAATCGCCTTAGCTAAGCACTTAAAGTTCTCTGGAGTTCTGTGACTCTATGAATTAGATCCTCAGCCTGCCACTCAGCTGGGCTTCATCTTTCACTGTAGATGATAAGAGACTTTTATTAAGGCCTTTTTGTTCTACACTTAGCCATCAACTGCTTTTTTAAGGCCTTCAGTCTCTCATTTTCCTTCTTCATGTCATCAGTGTAACTTCTCAGTAACCAGTAACCACCTGTCTTTGTGGGCTTCCCTCTCCTCATATGTTTTGAATTTTCTCATTATTTTAGTTGCTATATCATTCTCCTCCATGAAGACATTTCTCCAAGGGTTTTTAGTGGTTAAGCTGTCACTGTGTTCCAGGAACTCCTCATGTCCCACCTACCAACTAGGAAGGTGTCCTTTTTACCTGCTGGGCAGTAGATAAGCCAGTCCCAAATCTCAATCTTACAGCTGTTTTCCTGGATCACTCTTGGTACCATTAGTCTCGGTCATCTGAGAAGTAGACACCAAGACAGAATTAGGCATGTAGGATATTTATTAGTGGAAATGCCTATAATAGAAAATATAGAGGGAGTCAGAGGAGACTGAAAGAGCTGTTACATGGCAATTTAGATCTGATGCTTGTGAAGGAGAGTAAAAAGAAATAATGGTTAGCTGGATGGATCTTAGATTACAGTGAAGTTCTACAGACATTTAGCAAGGCTGATGGGGTGTTCTCAGCTCAAGCAGTCCATCAGAGGAGTCTTGTGTCTGAGTTTTATGTCTCCCAGGAAAGAGCCCCTTTAGTATTTCTGCCTAGCTTAGCCATTGGCTGAGAGAAGCTCATGGAAGCAGGTCTTCTGCACAAATGCACTGATGGATTTCAAAGTGCAGCAATTGGGGCCTTAATGAAATGCTGTACAGTCTTAGATTTAAGAGCTATATTTCTAAGGCCTCCAAATATTTCTATCATAAAATTCATCAAGTTATCACTGACCTAAAGCTTGAGAAACAGATTAGATCTGCCTGTAAAGAAAATAGACTTTCACATCTGCAAGAATATACATAGGGTATAGGCAAGAAGGGAATAACACCTCTCCAAAGGAAAATAATGGTTTTTGTTTATTTGTTTGTTTTACAAATAAGTGGGTAAATAGGTAATAATTTACCTATTTCTGTGCTCAATGGTTAAGCTTCCCTTTGTTATCCATGACTTCCATACCTCAACAAGTCCTGCTTTTTTATGACTGTCAAAGATCATGCATCCTATAAATATGGATTTTTACTAATGTCACCTTCTTCCAAGTGGAGGTAATTCTCAGGCATTGTGCAATGTGCCAGTCATATGCTAAGCACTTTACATATATAGCATTATTTATTCTTCTCAACATCTTCAGGAAGCAAGTGTTATTCCCACATCCCAAAAGAGGAAATTGTGGTTGAAAGAGATCAAGTAATGAAGTTAAATACATGACAGAACAAGATTTCCATCCCAAATTCACGGTGTTCACTACTAAGTTCTGCTGTTTATGGTTAGACTCATTCAATGTAACATATTGTGAACACATTTTGATGTGCTTTTTAATCTTAATGGTTACCTTTCAATTCAGCCCCACCTTGTACAATGTCTACAATAATAAAAATGAGAGATTTCCCCTTCCAGATTTAACTATTTTCTATTCAGAATACTCAATTCTCATAAATATTTTTCCTTGTGATCAGTGATGTGCTAAATATTTAACAATTGGATCTCTGGGGGAAAAAAAGACAGTCCTGATTTAGAGCAATACTCTCACAATGTCTGATTTCAGGCTACCAACATGATGTCAGCAAAGTTGGAAAGAGATGCAGACTAGCACATCATTACACAGTAATTCCACCATACAAATACAATGAAGGTGAAACTTCAAGAGCATAGAAAATAGCAAAATACAGTAAACAATTAGGAGTGATGGGCATTAACTTTATTTTTCATATGTCATTTAATTGTAACTATATAAATTTAATTTTTAATACTGGCTGTTTTAAACAACCAGCTTACAAAATTCCTGAAAATGTTGCCATCAGCTCTTTCAAGCTAGTATGGGCGCGCTCCAGCAACTTATTGCTTATGTGCCTCCTAAATCATTGCTCCCTGGTTTCTTAACCTGAAAATATTTGCTGCTAACATAATATCTGTGCGGTGGTTACAGGTTGAATTGTACCCACTTCTAGAATTCCCAGGTTGAAGCCCTAATCCCCCAGTACCTTAGAATGTGACTGTAGTTGGAAATAGGGACTTTGAAGAGGTAATTAATAGAAAATGAGGTCATATGGGTGGGCCCTAATTTAACATAACTGATGTCCTTATAAGAAGAGAAGGAGATACCAGGTACGTGCATGCACAGAGAGAAGTCTACTTGAGGACTCGAAGAGAAGACGACTATATGCGAACTAATGAGAATGACCTCAGGAGAAACCTAACCTGCTGGCCCTTGAACTTAGACTTCCAACCTCCAGAGTGGTGATAAAACAAACCCTCTGTTGTTGAAGCCACCCAGTCTGCGTATTTTGTTATGGCAGCCCTAGTGGGCTAATACAAAGGGAGATAATCTCATCTTTCTCTACTGTATTATAACGTTGAGTTTGACAATAGTGTTCAGGGACGTTGAAACAAATTAGAACCTTTCAAGGAGCTTTTGAATGGATTACATATGAATACTGCACAACCTTCTCATGCATGACGCTACAGATTTCCCGAAGATGACCCTGAAACTATAACTGAAAATAAAAGTACTGGAAATTGCTTTATTTTCTGTCTCACTTTGTTTCTGGCATGACTGAGTTCGGAATGCCATCCTCTCATTATGTTTAGACAGCCAAAGGTATTATAACTTAGTCTGGGTTTCCCAAAAATGATACTGAAGTCTCTCTATGATATCCAGGAATTCACTTTTATTTATTTGAACAAACCTACGTGTTTACTTTAAGTAATAAAATATTCACTGGGTATGTGCCTTTTGCTGAAGTCTTTGACTCATTCTCACTATTGTGACTAATTATATTAATGTTCGTGTTTTAGTGTTATAATTATTTTAATGTTGCTGCTTTAGTATTACTTTAATTGCTTCATTTCTATAACCAATGGTTGCAATGTATGAAGGTCATTTCTTTTAAAATAAAAACAGCCCCACTAAGACAATGAAAGTTTTACTTTTGATCAAAGAGTGTGCTTCAAAAAATAGCAGCAGTACTTTTCCAGACTGTCTTATGAATGTATTTTATGACAACATATTCAATAACTACAGCCTCTTTTGGTTAGGCCACTATACAGCCAATACCTGCAATTTGGTTTTTTGTTGGCGTTGTTATTGAGACGGAGTCTCGCTCTTTCGCCCAGGCCGGAGTGCAGTGGCGGTATCTTGGCTCACTGCAAGCTCCGCCTCCTGGGTTCACGCCATTCTCCTGCCTCAGCCACCCGAGTAGCTGGGACTACAGGCGCCCACCACCACGCCCGGCTAATTTTTTGTATTTTTCGTAGAGACGGGGTTTCACCGTGTTAGCCAGGATGGTCTCGATTTCCTGACCTCCTCTTCCGCCTCGGCCTCCCAAAGTGCTGGGATTACAGGCGTGAGCCACCGCGCCTGGCCTGCAATTTGGTTTTTAAGAAAACACTTTCAATAAATTAAGACAATCTCATAAAATCTAATACCTCTCTCCAACTAGAGGAAGAAGGTTAGCATGACCACTGAAGAAATAATGGAAATTATTCCCAAATTTTATTAGGTTCAACGTGTTCCTAATCTGGTCATTTTCAAGTTGTGACTAGCATGAGATGAATTGGAAAACAAAATCTCCAAAAAGGGATTTAAAAGTGTGGCTGTAATTATTAGCTTGTATGATGAATCTTCATTAGCATCATCACTAAATTAAACTTATAAGTGCTTCTTAAGAATGCTTGGTAAGTAGTCTAGGAGGCTAGATATAAAAACAGAAGAACAGAATCAAAGTCAGTATGAATAGTGACCCGAATCTCAAAAAAATATGAAATATGAAATAGATGCATATGGGCTCCTTCCCTTATATCTCTTGCTTCTTTAGTTCCTTTTTAGGCCCCTTTTCTTCTGCAAAGAATTGATTTCTTATGACACATCTTGTTTGCAGAGTGTCAGTTTCCACAGAGGAATGCCCATCTGGAACAGGACTGGAATATATTCAAGATCTTTGCTAAATGATACCTCCCATCAAAAGTTATCTCTTCTCTCCATATTGACAGGGTTCTTATCTCAGCACGGTGATGTTCTTTCTTTTATGCGTTAGTAAAAATTGTTTTCAGTATTTGACATTATCTTCTATGAGATAAGATATTGCCTAAATATTAAATTTAAGCTAAAGTTTGGAAAGCCAATTCCTTATTAGAAAGACTCTTAAAGAATAACCTAATTCTGCATCGGCCAAGTAGAATAGAGAATTTTATATATTTTAGGGATTCTTGAAGATTGCTTTCCCTACGCAACCGTAACGATAAGTCCCTTTGAATAGTCACCCCAGTACTTTTGTTATCTGCCTGTGTTCTACCTGATAACTAGTGACTAGTAGTGAAAGAGGGACCACGCAGGATGGAAATAATATGTTAATTAGGTCTTACCATAAAATGAAATGACACTCAACATTCTTTAAATTCTTAAGTAAGAAAATATATAAAATGTACAGTATTAGTCTGATTCCATCATTTTACTGTGCTAACAACAATCACAAAGACATGACACTTAAGCACAACAAAGCCATTTGTTGTTAAACTGACATATCAAGAGCAGAATGGATAGGGCTTGGTGCTTCATAGTCAGTCAGAGTTGATGTATGTTTCACAACCTTTTAGCTGCATCTTGTAGAACATGTGGTCATCTTGGTTGCAGCAGAAGAACAGAGGCTGAAATTATACAAGGGCTTTATACTGTCTCAGCCAGGAAGTTACATACATCACCTTCCCTCATAACCTCTTGGTCAGAACTAGTCACATGGCCCTGCCTAATTACAAGCAGGTGGAAAATTGAAATCCAGCCATGTCTCTAGAAGGAGGGAAAAACTGGATATGGGTGAACATGAAAACTTTCTATCAATAATTTATCTTATCAGACTCCCTAGTAAAATGATAATATATTGGTAACTTTAAACTACATATAAGCAATTTACCATACCTAACAAAAGTTTTACACATATGAAGTCAATTTCTAAAATGAACATATCCAATGACAGATATCCAAGTTGGTGGTGTGCCTCTGCAAAAATATATATGTGTGTCACAGGTCAAGGAACTTTTTGGAAAATCATCTTTAAAAATTATTTTAAGATTTGTTAAGTAATCTATATCCATATATGGCTTCAACTTCATATTATTTCAGAATTATTTATTGATTAGAGGTGGAATTATTTACTTGGTAACTATGCTTCAAACTTGACTCCAAATTTTATACATATTTCATTTCTCTCTTGAAAAATATGCAGAAAATTTTAATGCAGGCTCTGAAGAGAATTCAAACAAGTAAATTTCCAGGAATATGATAACAACTTTATCATATAAATGTGTAGTTTCTTATAATGCCTACCTGAAGGGATAATACAATTAAAAGTACGATGTTGGGTCCAACTTTAAATTTAGAACTTCTGGTATTTCCTTAACTTCACAGCTGTAGTTATTTTAAAAGGTAATGCAGGAAGATATTTAGAATGTCAGTACAATTTGAAATCCCACAAACAACTCAGCTATGAATATAGATTGACAATGAGTCAAGGTGATTGGCACCAAATATCTTTTTATTCTGCATGGGCAGCAGTTTTTTATACCTCTAACATTTGTAATATAAACAAAGCTACCAAAAAAGCCAGGAATGAAATATGGGAATTTTCAAAGGCATAATCCTCATCCCCTCAAAAAATGGCAGGGAGGGAAAACAAACCATGATAATGAACTGATTCACGTTACCACCAACTGAGTTTTTGTAACACACAAAAGCCAGCTAAAGGCAAAAGATGAGTCTATAACAATGGACTGTATTCTCTGCTCACATTTCTCACAGGCGATTTGTAATTCTTGTAAGTCCTTCTATTTTTTTTCCCAAATGTTTTGGTTCTCCATACCCATGAGAGATTTTCAAGACTAGCTGTGCAATGTCAACTCTGTTCTTATCCCCCATGTAATTTTATTCCTCAGCAGCCTGTTCCCCGGATTTAGTTACTATAACCAACAAAACAATGCAACAGCCAAGAACCTGCACAGCTAACATCCTATTAAACAGTGATCATATAACACAGCCCAGCCATTCTTATTTCCTTTTAAAAATATTTATGATTGCTGGACCACATAACCTTCCCAGATAAATCCATTGTCTTAGGAATGCAAGTTAAACTTGTAAACTGGCATAAAGAACCTCAAGGGTAAAGATATGACATAGTAAGATGTTGCTTTAGAAATCTAGCTAGTGAGCTCTCAGGGTGTCAGATCATCTTTACATGGGCCAGTGTCACACTGTCACCAACTAGTTTTTAGCACAGGTGTCCCAGTGTTATTAGTACATGTACCATGTGGCATGAGAGATATTTCTAGTGTATGTCCTGGAAATTTGGCAAATGCAAACGTCTCTGTGGCCATGGTAATAGTTGTTACTGTGATTTCTCTGAAGGGGAATTTTTTCATCTTTTGATATTTATCCAAGGATATTCAGTCAGTTCACCAAAGATCTCCTGAGAAATCAGAATGTCTATGGAGATTCTACAGAGAAAATGTCCAATTCAGTCATAAATCCCTGGAGACCCTGAGACATTTAATAACAATCATTTGGATATTTAAGATAGATTAGTGCTATACTTGAAGAGACTATATTAAACACAAAGTACTTCTTCAGAAAGATACTGCCAAGAGGGTTTTCACAATTATTTTTTTCTCACTTGCTTTTATCCAAACAAACTTTGCAAGACTGCTTCTGTGTTGCTACAGACTGAGAGTTTATGATTCTTTCAGGGTGTGAGGGCCAGCTTTATATATCAACATGGCTAGGCTATAGTCCTGTTACTCAGTCAAACACTAACATAGTCGTAGCTATGAAAATACTTTGTATACGTGATTAAACTATGATTAGTTGACCTTCATAAGGAAGATTATTCCATATAATCTGGGTGGATCTGCTTCAATCATTTGGATAGCCTTGAGTAGAGCTGAGGCTTCCCTGAAAAAGAAGAAATTCTACTTCTGAGAGGCAGCTTCACTTGGTGTCTGAAAGTTCCACCCTGCCCTTCCTGATAGCTGCCCTGTGGATTTCAGACTTAGCCTCCAACATCTTGATATATGTTTCCTACAGGTTCTGTTTCTGTGGTGGAACACTAGCTGAATACAAGAAATAACATATGCTGGAGGCCCTGAACTAGTGTTTCAAATAGGTCTTGGACTCCTCAGAAAACAACAACAACAACAACAACAAAAAACACCTCACTCTACAAACTAGGCAGAGTGCACTGATAGAAGTTTCTGCTTGTAATCTTTCACAAAATTACTATTTGTAGATGGATTAGCTACATAGAAAAGTCAGGCAGTAGCTTGCTTACTCTTGTTGTGTAATGCTGGCTATAAGCAATAGGAAAAAACCCATATTTTTGAACGAGTCAAGGCATTCTTATCTCAGCCAACATATTTTTTTAAACCTGAAGGACACTATTGTTTTAGGTATGACATGTTTGCCTTTTCTTGGACTAAAATCTAGACTACGCATTTATTTCCAAGGGGAGAGAAGTTTGCCAGCCTAATTACAAATCAAATCAAAGCATTATTGGCTTATTTTAAGGTTTACACAACAAGAGAAAATATTTAACCAGATTTAGATTTTCATATTCTACCTTTTCAAAAAGGCATCAGGGTTTTATATAGCAATATCATAGTACAGCATGATTTTTTAAATTTTGGAATGACCAGAGGCATGCAGATGACAAACTTAAGATGCATTATATATCTTTGATCACATATACTGAATTGTGCATAAACCACCTTAAGATCTCAGCTTTTCTGATGGAGAAGTGTGACAAATATGACTGCCCCACTACAATGTTTCATTTTAAGGTACTATAATATCTTACCCATGTTTGTCTTTTCTTTATATCATAATTCTTCCCCAAGAGGTAAATGAATTTCTCCAAATGAATCAGTATGCTCCTTTTTGTAAGAAAATAGTAAACATTTGTCCATCTTTTTCTTTTTTTTTTTTCTATGAGCTTTGGCTACCAGGGAGTTTCAGATTAAAATTTAGTTTCTAAATATTGTTATCTATATTAGCTGAGATGTATTTTATCTTCTTTTACAGCTCCTTCTGTGGTTTTAAGTATTCTTTTTATTTAAATAGTCAGAAAACAGAGCCTAAGTCAAGTATCTGGGTTCAGATTGTCTGTTAGAAAAGTCACTCATGGGGGACAAGGGCAACGAGTGCTCAGTTTGGTTAGATCCTCCTAAGAAGTGTATAGCATGCTGTCCGGAATTGCCCCTGAAGGACAAGAATGAAGATTTTATGCAGTGAAACAAATTCTCATGTAAAGAAGACTGAAATCATTCATTGTTCCTTGTTCTGCACTGATTGGGGCTCCTGGGCTATTTTTGCTGCAGGCTAGTCTTCAGAACGGCCTTTGGGTAGGAAGATGACACAAGGATGCTAAGGCAAGTCTGAGCTTTTAGAGAATCTCTACTGCTGCTGTGGTTGAACTCAGAGGAGGGCCCAGGAGACTGAGGCAGTGCACCAGAGGCATATGCTCAGGCCTATTATGTGTGTGCCTTTTGGAGCAACACTTCTCAAAGTCCTTTGGAAAATAGTTGAGGGAAATAAATATACATACACACACTAGGTCATCACTTTCAGGTATACTCTGCAAGCTTTTCCTTATTTGGGGAGTACTAGATTGAGTATGAAGCCACAATTTTATATATATATATATATATACACAAAGTGAAGAAATCAACTGAGAAAGAAATTATTACAGAAGTGAAGTACATGTCGGGTGCAATGTCTAGACACAGGTACTGCCAGTAGTTGTATTAGAATGGCATGAAGGGGATTTATACTTTGTGCAAAGGCTTTATATAAAATAGCCAAGAGCATTGCTTCCTATTTCATGGAGGAAACAGAAGCAACCATAAAGTTCCTTCTGAAATCTCCCACCAAAAATCTAACCATCTACCACATCTTCAGTCTGCCCTCCCCATAAGGAACTTTCTGTGATCCTATGAAGGCCAAACCAGCCCCCTGAAGTCTATGTCATCCCACCTACTTGAAAATGTGATTCCAATGACTTTCCTTCTCTCTTCCTCGAATCATAAATTTTCAATGAAGGAAATATTAATATTACTGTTCACAATTATTTCCTATTAAAGAAAAATTAAAACCCTTAGGTGGCTTTTCTCCTTGCATTCATTGCTTCTCCTTACTCCAAAATTTCTATATGAACTTACCAATGCTTCCTGCCTACAACTTTTTTCCTTCTCTTTCTTTTTTTTTTTTTTTTTTTTTTTTTTTTGAGACGGAGTCTCACTCTGTCTCCCAGGTTGAAGTGCAGTGGTGCGATCTCAGCTGACTGCAAGCTCCGCCTCCCAGATTCAAAGGATTCTCCTGCCTCAGTCTCCCGAGTAGCTGGGACTACAGGGGCCTGCCACCATGCCCAGCTAATTTTTTGTATTTTTAGTGGAGACGGGGTTTCACCATGTTAGCCAGGATGGTCTCGATCTCCTGACCTCGTGATCCGCCCTCCTCTGCCTCCCAAAGTGCTAGGATTACAGGCGTGAGCCACCACACCCGGCCTCTCCTTCACTTTCTTAAATCCACACCAACTAAGCTGTCTTCAGCACTCCACTGAAATGACCCCCATGTTCCTAAGTCAATGGCAGTTTCTCAGTCCTCATTGCAGGCTGACATCCATCAGCACTGGACACAGTCAATCATTCCTTTTATGCCTCAGTTCCCAGAAAACCCACTTTTTCTTAGTTTTGTTGTTGTGTTGTCTTTTCTTTCTTTTTGAAACAGAGTCTCTGTTGTTCAGGCTCGAGTGCAGTGATGCAATCTCACCTCACTGCAACCTCTGCCTCCCAAGGTTCAAGTCATCCTCCCACCTCAGCCTCCCAAGTAGCTCAGACTACAGGTGTGCACCACCACACCCAGCTAATTTTTGTATTTTTTGTAGAGACAAGGTTTCACCATGTTGAAAGTAATCTGCCCACCTCGGCCTTCCAAAGTGCTATGATTACAGGGGTGAGCCACAGTGCCCAGCCTTTCTCTTTGTTTTCCTCCTACTTCTTTGGTTACTCATTTTCTCAGGGCCTGCTCATGCCTTTTCAAGGTTAGAGAAGCCTAATTGAAAAGAAAAACAAAAACATCAGTACTTCCAAGAAAAGCTAGTTAAAGGAGTAAACAGAAAGAAATTCAGATCTAGGACAGTTTAGACTGGGGAATACTTTTATGTGGTAGTAAAAGTTGCACTTCTGAGCCTCCCTGATGTTTACAACAAATTTAACTCTCAGCCCTCATTAGATGAAGATGAAATGTGATATTGTATTCCTTAGATTCCCAGCGAATAAGAAGGACATACAGAATAAAATAATATTAATAATTATTAAAATGAAAATCTATGAAGAAATTTAATTAATTACAAATCCTTTTATAACCAATATACATTTGTAAAGAGTCAACAAAAATTCATAAAACAGTGTTTCTGGTATTCTCATTACTGTTTGTCCTGTAAATTTTGAGCACAAATCTGATGGAAGTCTGAAGGATGATAAAAATCTTTTTAATAATTTCTGAAGTACCTATATATACATGCTTTCCAGGGGAGGAAATAACACATTAGAGTTGGCAAGCACACTAACGGGGAGCTTGAATGGAGAAAATTAACTAGTAGTTTTGAAATCTCAAAATCCATGGTCGTCTACTGATACAAGTGAGTAAAGATAGAGAATAAGACTTTGAGGAGCTTAATGAAGTGGTCAGAGGTACAGCAGGGATAGAAGAAACCACCTGCATATCTACTCATGTGTGTATATGTATGTGTGTACACACACACACACACACACACATATATATGAAGGGTAGTGTCAGAGATCCCAGTGAGAAAACTCAAATGCTCAAAGCAAAGAATATCTAACATTTTAACAAACTGCGTGGCAATAGAATAGAAGAAGAATGTCCGAGCAATGCTCCAGAGAGGAAAAAAGTTAACTTCCCATAAATGAGATGTGTTTGCTGCAATATACTGTTAGCTGTTTCTATAAAAAGTGTCAACAACACATATGTTTCCAGTAGGCATATTTCCATTTAACACATTCTCAACCCGTGGGCTATAAAAATTAATTGCTAGGGCAGTTCCAGATTGTCGGAACATCTGCTAAAAAAAGCTTTCCTAGAGCAGATTCAGGGAAATACAATTAAAGAAAGCATGTGGAATATTCGGAAGCATTTTTTATGTCTGCCTAGTATAGCTAAACTTCAGTAACTGTCTAACTAAGGCAAAAGATTGCCAACTTGTATTCACATTTACCCACTGACTGGCATCACAAAATAATAAGATTTGAAGCTGGATATTTCTGGGCCAGATTTCACCCTGTTCAAGGAAATCTCTCTGCGGGAGACAGAAAGCAATCGGAAGGATTTCAGTGTTGACTTTAGGAGTCAGAAGAGAAATACTTGGCTTGGTGGAGGCAGCTGCAAAAGTTCCTCAGCTCCTGACAGTGTTGTCCCCATGAGCTCACCCACCCAGCTGCTTCCCAAGAGGAAGATTCTTAGTGACTTGGAATACCAAGGTAATTATATTTGCCTTGGAAGGCAGAAGCAGTTTTCTTTCCACAGACACTGTCTTAGTCCATTTGCTGTTGCTTACAACAGAATGCTTGAAATTGGGTTATGTATAAGAAATGAAATTTATTTCTTACAGTCAGGAGGTTGGGAAGCCCAAAGTGGAGAAAGCATCCCGTGAGAGCCTCTTTGCTGGTGGGGACATTGAAAAGTTGCAAGGAGGTGCAGAGCATCACATAGCAAGGAGGCTGAGTCTGTTAATGTGCTAGCTCAGGTCTCTCCTCCTCTTTTTATAAATCCACAGTTCCACTCCCATGATAAACCACTAATCTATTAACCCATTAATCCATTAATTTATGTGTGACTCAATTCATTTATTAAGGCAGAGCCTTCCTGATCCAATCACCTGTTAAAGTCCCCACCTCTCAATACTGCCATATTAGAGATTAAGTTTCAACATGAGTTTTGGAGGAGACATTCAAAGCATAGCAGACATGCTCTACAAAACTATAATTCCAAGTACAAAGATCTTCCTTAATCTATTTATTACAATGCTTAATTTAAAGGACATGGCAAACAGCATACCATTGGTAAGAAAGATAATTCCCAATGTGATAAAATGTATTATCATTCTCACTCTTTTGTAACACTTAGAAACACAGCACTTCATTCCAATGACTTTAAACAAGAAAATGCAGCAAGTACAGGGAAAATTAGGCAAAACTATTCGTGGAAATCTGTTTCATAATTTGTGTTTTAGTGATCTGCCCACCTACCTCTCCTTTGACATTCAATTCTTAATGAGCTCTAAGATTGCTTTCTGCCAAGCCATAGAAATAATTGTACTTTTCAATTAAGTATCCATTTAAATTGGTTGGCCTAAAAACTCTAAACAAATATCAGCAGCTTTTAAGTAGTTAAGTTTATAAACATTTTCCTATAAACTGGTCACACATGTTGTAATTGAGAGAGAAAGAGACTGTTTCAATCTTGGGGAGAGGGGTCAGAGAAAGAGAGCTTTGATGCTTAATGAGCCTTTGATACTATCCAGGGAAAGGATGAGACTTGTTATGAAAAGATCAGGATAGATTTCTCATCTAGCACCTACCTAACTCAGTGAAATCATTGTGTTTCTTAAGACTGTTAGTGGATAGAGACAGGGATTGAAGGTGCAAATCTCTACTACTGTGCCTAAACTATCATTGAACCTGAGTAACTAGACTTGTTTCCTCTCCATTGTTCCTTCTGATCACTCTGACTTTGACCACACACATAAAACACCATGAAGCCTCACATCAGACATTTAAAGAGACGGAGAAACAAGTGCAAGCACATGAAGAATAGAACGTACAATCTCTTTACATCTCTCTCCCAAGATTGTCTCCTAGAATGATAATTTCGCAGAGCTGTCTTCCTGTATGCTTCATACATTGCAGAAATCTTCCCTATGATTAAAGTGAGAAGGGGTTGGTGTATGGCAACACCATCAAGCTTAAAGTCATAAAAGTTAGAGAATATACAGCCGGGCGTGGTGGCTCACGGCTGTAATCCCAGCACTTTGGAAGGCCGAGGTAGGTAGATCACGAGGTCAGGAGATCGAGACCATCCTGGCTAACACGGTGAAACCCCGTCTGTACTAAAAATAGAAAAAATTGGATGGGTGTGGTGGCACGCGCCTGTAGTCTCAGCTACTCGGGAGGCTGAGGCAGGATAATGGTGTGAACCCAGGAGGCGGAGCTTGCAGTGAGCAAGCTTGCAGTGAGATCGCACCACTGCACTCCAGCCCAGGCGACAGAGCAAGACTCTGTCTCAAAAAAGGAACATCACAAATAACTAATTACATAAGATTCTCAATGCACACATGAAAATACAGAGGTTCAAAGAAGTCATAATAACTTATTCAGACAGGAAGCTAGTAAGCAGTGGAGCTAAAACTCAGGATGTCTAGCTTCAAGTCCAGAGCTTTTCCTCTGGAAAGCTTACAAAAATTTACTATGAACACTTCAAATTGGTTACCTAACAGCATGACACCGAAATCTACCTCATGGAAAACTGAAATGTATTCTCCCAGTATGTCCACACAACAGGTTCTGAACCAGGCTCTGCTCGGGGTGAAGCTTAGAAGGTTAATCATAGCAGACTCTCTTACTTCATGTCCCCGTCTCTAAATGTGAGGTGTGGGGAAAGGAGAAGAAAATGTTGAAGAGATAGTTAGAGCTGACTGCTGTCTCCAACTTGACATGAACCCCTTCTCCAATGGAAGTTCAGCCATACTGGATTTTGGACTTGCTACACGAAAGTGTTGATTGTGGTGAATAGTTTAAGCCATTGAAGAAAGCACTATGACTTAATAAAAAAAGAAAGTATATCCAGTAGTTTAAACACAGCAAAATAGATACTACTATGCATTTACAATGCCTAAAACACCAAAGAATATGACAAAATATATCATTATCTGTAACAGTACATGCATTATTCTGACACCTGAAAAATTTATAGCAGTACTTTCAATTAATAAAAGACATTTTCATATCTGTACATGACAATGGTCTGTATAGCAGAACTCCAATGTATCATTAATAACATGTCTTTAGCTACTATGTAATTCAAATTTTAAAAGGAGTTCTCTTTACCCATGCTGATAACTGGCTCGGAAATAGACTCTTTCTAGCTTCATCATAATGACAGGTGAGGCCGGCTGGGCTTCTGGGTGGGGTGGGGACTTGAAGAACTTTTCTGTCTAGCTAAAGGATTGTAAATGCACCAATCAGTGCTCTGTGTCTAGCTAAAAGTTTGTAAACGCACCAATCATCACTCTGTAAAAACGCACCAATCAGCGCTCTGTGTCTAGCTAACGGTTTGTAAATGCACCAATCAGCACTCTGTAAAACGGACCAATCAGTGCTCTGTAAAATGGACCAATGAGCGCTCTGTAAAATGGACCAATCAGCAGGATGTGGGCAGGATCAAATAAGGGAATTAAAAGCTGGCCACCCCAGCCAGCAGTGGCAACCCCCTTGGGTTCCGTTCCCCACTGTGGAACCTTTGTTCTTTTGCTGTTTACAATGAACCTTGTTGCTGCTCACTCATTGGGTCTGCGCCACCTTTAAGAGCTGTAACACTCACTGCGAAGGTCTGCAGCTTCACTCCTAAAGTCAGCAAGAACACGAACCCACGAGAAGAAAGAAACTCCGGAGATATCTGAACATCTGAAGGAACAAACTCTGGACATACCATCTTTAAGAGCTGTAACACTCACCACGAGGATTCGCCACTTCATTCTTGAAGTCAGCAAGACCAAGAACCCACCGGAAGGAACCAGTTCCGGACACCATAACTTGGCCATTTAAAATTGAAAACAAATTTTCAAAGCCCCTTCCCACAGCAACAGTCTTCTCTCAGATGTTCTGACTTTCTCATGCCTCTGGAGTGAAGAGAAACTCTGGATGGTTTGGGAGTAGTCTCTTAGGCATATGTTATGGCATTACACATTTGTTTCTAGTGTGTGTTATCTTTGATTTATTTTTTCAGTGTTGAATCACCACGGACCTCAAAGATTGATCAAACACAGGTTAGGAATCAATGAAACAAATTTATTTTGGTTTTTATTCTTAACATATATTTTCTATATGTTATGAAACATAAATGCTGGCTATGAGTTCTATATCAAAAATGAAAAGCACTTTTCTGATTTTATAAATACACTCTCAGAGCATTAAAAATAAAATTTATAAAAGGGCGTAATATAGGCAATGATATCAATTTTACTGAACTGTAAATCTTGTCCTCAGTAATAAAATTACAAATGAATATTTTCAAAGATAGTAAAAAAAGATCTATAGATAATATGGCTGTTATTTTTAACAGCTTTATTGAGACATAATTTGCAAAACACAATTTGACCTCTTGTGAATATAGAGTATGACAATTTTTGGTAAACTTGTACAGTTGTACAATTGTAATTTTGATCTAGATTTAGGACATGAATAACAACCCCCCAAAACATCCACATACCCATTTGTAGTCAGTTCCTGCTCCATTTTCGGCCCAAAAAACCACTGATATGCTTTCTATCTCTGCAATTTTGCTTATTCCAGAAATGTTATCTAAATAAAATAATAGAAAACACAGAATTCTGTGTCTGAATTTTTTTTCCTAAGCGTAATGGTTTTGATGTTAATCTATGTTGTTGCCATATGTCAATAATTCTCTGTATTGCTAAGTAGTATTCCGTTGTGTGGAAGTATCACATTTTGTTACTCGTTCCTCATTTGATAGATATTTGAATTGTGTCCAATTTTAGGCAATTATGAATAATGCTGATATGAACATTTATATACAAGTCTGTGTGGACATATGTTTTAATTTATCCTGTGTAGATATCTGAGAATGCAATTTCTAAGTCAAATAATATGTGTATGCTAAATTATTTAAGAAAGTGACAAATGTTGATCCAAAATGGCACTATCGTTTTTGCACCATGTGAGGGTTTCTGTTCTTCCAAATTTTTGCCAACCTTGGGTATTTTTACTCTTCTTAATTTTAGTCATTCTAGTTGGATGTGTAATGTTATCTCATGTGGTTTTAATTTTCATTTCCCTAATGACTAATAATCTAGAGAATCTATTTATGTGCTCAGTAGCCGTTTGTGTATCTTCTTTGGTGAACTTTCTATTTATGTCTGTTGCCCATTTTTAAATTCAATCATGAGATTCTTATTGTCAAGTTATAAGGGCTTTGTATACTTTAGATATAAGTAATGTAAAAGTCAGATGATTTACAAACATTTTATCTCAGCCTGTAGTTTTTCTTATCTTTAATGTTGTCTTTTAAAGAGTAAAGTACTCTCAATTAATTATGAAGTGCAATCTATCAAGATTTTTGTCTTACAAATTATGTTCTTAGTGTCGTATGTAAATAAAAATTGCCCTGTCAAAAGTAAAGAGATTTTCTCCTATGCTTTTCTCTAGAAGTTTTATACTTTTTACTCTTATATTTAAATTTATGACATGTTTTGAGTTAATTTTTGCGTGTGATGTGAGGATCTACATATTTTTGCCTATGGATATCCAGTTGTTTGAGCATGATTTGTTGAAAAATTATCCTTTCTCTGTTGAATGGTCTTGGCATCATTAAAAGAAATTATTTAACCATGTGAGGGTTTAGTTCTGGGCTTCTATTCTCTTCCCTTTAACTTGTAAATCTACTGTTATGATGTCACACTATCTTGATTACTGCAACTTCACAGTAAGCTTGGAAATCAGATATGCTAAATATTCCACAGGTTTTTTTTTAACTCTAAATTCTAAAATTGTTTTGACTGTGCTAGGACTTTTTAATTTCCATATACATTTAGAATCGGCATGTCAGTTCCTATACACACCAAAAAAATAAGCCTTCAGAGATATTTATAGAGATTATGTTGATGTTATGAATTGATTGGGAATAATTTTCATCTTAATAATATTGAATCCACCAGACTAGCATATCATCTACCCTGGATATTGTTCCAAGTCTCTTGAATAGAACACGTATTCTTCAGTCATTTGCTGGTGTGTCCTATATATGCCAAATGGGTTGGTAGTGTTCTACAAGTCTACGGCCTTATTTATTTTGCTTCTAGTCATGTTAATGAGTAAAATATTGAAATCTCCACCCACAAATTTTAAATTATCTATTTCTCTTTTCCATTCGCAGGTTTGCTTCATGTATTCTGAGGAACTATTCTGAGGGGCATATGCATTTATAATTGTTATATTTCCTGGTACATTGACCCTTTTAGCATTTAGAAATAGTTCTGTCTTTCCCTAGTAATATTTATTGTCTTAAAGTCTATTTTGTCTGATTTATGCAGCCATTTCTGCTTTGTTATGGATATTGTTTGCATAATATATCTTTTTCATCCTTTATTTTAACCAATTTGTGCCTTTGACTCTTGAGTTTGTCTCTAATAGACAGCAGATAGGTGCAACTCTGCCTTTTGATTGGAATACTTAGTCAATTCACATTTACTGTAATGTCAGTATGGTTGCATTGCTTGTCATTTTGCTGTTGGTTTTATCTCTCACGTCTTTAACATTTCTTTTTCTTTACTGCCTCTTTTGTGTAAAAAATATTTTAGACTGTCATTTTTAGCTTCTTAGTTGATTGAGCTATAATTTTTTAGTTATTTTGTTTGTGGTTGCTCAAGTGTTACAACATATATCTTTATCACAATTTACTTCAGCATGATGATGCTTAATTCCAGTGGAATATGACAATTTTGTTCCAAAATAGCTCCAGTATACTATTTGCCTATCTATGTGTACATATATCTGTACAGATAGAGCAAATTATGTATGTGTGGGTAGATAGATAGATAGACAGATATAATTTGTTGTATTTAACTTCTTATTTACAATTTCTGTTGCTCTATATTATTCATGCTAGTTTGAATTACTGTCTTTTGTCATTTCCTTTCAATTTGAATTATTTTTTCAGTCTTCATTGTAGGGCTGGTCTCCCAGAAATGAATTCTATCAATTTTTGTATGTCTATGAATATCTTCATGTTTCTTCAATTGAAAAATAGTTTCATTGGACATAGAATTCTGCATCCATGTTTTTTTCATCTACATTTAAGTATGCTATTCTGGCTTACATTCTTTCTACTTAGAAGTCAGTTACTATATTTTTGTTCCCCTCTGCATAATGATTTGTTTTTCTCTTGCTGCTTTTAAGACTTCTTCCGTGTTTTGGCTTTCAGTCATTTGACGATAGTGTGGAGCTCTTCATGTTTATTCTACATAGGGGTCCACTGAGCTTCTTAGATTTTTTAAAATCAAATTTAGTAAGTCTTAGACATTGTCTCGTCAAATACTTTTTCTGCCACTTTTTCTCTCTGTCTCCTCTCCCTCTGGGATTCCCGCTGCACACATGACAGCATGCTCAAAGTTGTTCCACAGGTCTGTGTACCTGTTTTTTCTATACATTATTCACGTTGGACAATTTTTTCTTTTCTTTTCTTTTTTTTTTTTTTTTTGAGACAGACTCTAGCTCTGTTGCCAGGCTGGAGTGCAGTGGCACCACGATCTCGCCTCACTTCAACCTCCATCTCCCAGGTTCAAGCGATTCTCCTGCCTCAGCCTCCTGAGGAGCTAGGATTATAGGCACGCACTGCTGTGCCCAGCTAATTTTTGTATTTTTAGTAGAGATGGGGTTTCACCATGTTGGCCAGGATGGTCTCAATCTCTTGACCTCATGATCTGCACATTGGACAATTTTTATAGGATTCCTTTGTCTTTTCAGATCTACTCTTGAGCCCATCTACTGCATTTTGAATTTCAGTTATTATAATTTTCAAGAATTTTTCGTGTTTTATAGTTTATATTCTCAGTTAAGATACCCAATTTGTAAAGTCATTGACATATTTTCCTTTCATTCCTTAAACATAGTTTCCTTCTTTGTATATACTTTAAATAACTTATTGAAGCTTTGTCTGATAAATCCAGTATCTGGGCCCACTTTGAGTCAGTTTCTAATCATTGCATTTTTTTCCTGAATAGAAGTAACACTTTTCGGCTTCTTGGCATTTCTGGTTTTTTTTGTTTGTTTGTTTTTGTTTTTGTTTTCTTTGAGACGCCCAGGCTGGAGGGCAGTGGCGCTACCTCGGCTCACAGCAACCTCTGCTTGGTATTTCTTATAATTTTATTTTTCATTTAAAAACAGAGCATTTTAGATATTATTTTGAAGGATTGGGATTTTGTTTTATTTTACTTTATTGTGGGGTGTTTTTCCACTTTGTTTATTTGTTGTTTGGTTAGATTTAAACTGTGGAATCTTTATTTTCAGAAGCAGGTAGTTGCTGTCTTTGCTCAGTTTTTAAAATTTCACTTCTATGTCCACAGAGCTTAGAGGTCAGCCAATGATGTAAGCAGAGGTTTTACTGAAATGCCTCTTGTGTATAAGGCCTCCACCCTCTGCTGATAGATCCTTGTGGGAGTTAAGGAGCACATTTAATATTCATTCAGTTCTCAAGTTTCCCTGACTTTAGCATTCCACTGTGCTGCCTTGGGTCTTTCCTGCAATTGTATGCAAATTCCCAGTCACTCAGTGATGCCTGGAGAGCTTATTTGGACTTTCCATGTCTCTCTCATTTCCATGATCTCCTTGCTAAATTGCTATGTAGTCTTTCTCAGGGAACTGGGATTGTAACTGCAGGCTAGAAAAGCTGCAGATTTACCTCATTTGTTTTCTACAAAGTTTGCCACTCTTAGTGGAAAAAACAGACAAATAACAAAAAACAAACAAACAAACAAACAAAAAAACACCCACAGCTTTTCACTCCATTCACCAGGTCATGTTTGCTCCTTTTGGTAGCCAAGCTGCTGGTTTTCAAGGACAGGCTTATGTGAGTAAAAAGGAACAGCTCTCTCCACCTGAGATGGGGTGGGCTGTGGGAGCACCCTTGGGCAAGAAGGTCCAACTTTCACTGTCCTTACATGAAGCTGTAGCAGTTTTTCATGAGTAAACACTTCTCAATGTGTCTGCCTTTGATTAATATCCACAACCCACATGCTTAGCACTCCAATAATGAAACACTAGGCACAAATAGCTAAATGGTTGTTCAACAATTTTGTCCAATTTTATACTATTTTTGTGATGTTTGAGGAGAAGACTTACTGACTCTGTTCTGTTACAGTTAGAAGTCTCACCAGGACTTCAATGTCCTTGCCGGATAATATTTATTTTTTTATTACAGTTTCATGATATCTTCTGACAAGATTATGAGATTCCTGATAATAGAGAATATGTGTTCTACTTAATTGTGAACTTTGTAGCAATCAGTAATGCACTTGTTACATGGAGAAAGCTCAGTTCACATTTGTAATTTATGGTATTGATAATGTCTTTAAATATTACTAGTGTTGATTAACTACATCACTATTGGAATGGTATGTGCACTGTATATATTCTTGTCTTTATAATAGTCAAAACAGTAGTTTGATTATGTTATGAAGCAACAGTGATATCCATTGGTTACTATATTAGTCCATTCTTGCATTTTTATAAAGAAAATATATAATTACTCGAGACTGGGTAATTTATAAAGAAAAGACATTTATTTGGTTTATAGTTCTGCAGGCTATATGGGAAGCATGATGCTGGCATCTGCTCAGCTTCTGGGGAGGCTTCAGGAAACTTACAATCATGGTGGAAGACAAAGAGGGGGCAGGCAAATGGTCAGAGCAGGAGCAAGAAAGAAGAGGGTGTGCGTGTGTGTGCGTGTGTTGGTGAGGCCAGGGGCAGGGGAGGGTGCCACACACTTGTAAATAACCAGATATCACAAGAACTCACTCAGTATCATGAGGACAGTACCAAGAGGATGGTACTTAACCATTCAGGAGAAATCTGCCCTCGTGATCCAATCACTCCCCATCAGGCCCCACCTCCAACATTGGGGATTCCATCTCAACACAACATTTGGGTGCGGACACACATTCAAACTACATTTGTTACAATATATCCAGAGTTTACTTATAATCATTCTTATCAATTAGAGATACATGTACATATGAATAAATGTTTATAAGGCTTTTAGAAATATTTAAAATGGATATATACTTAAGTGCTCATTCTTAAAATGAGTTATTAGGTGTTTAAACTCAAAACTGGTCTTGCTTCATACATGAGTATAATTTTAATATTTTCAAGTTGAAAGTATTCAAGAATGCTAGTTAGTATGAGCTCAACTACATCAAAGGGGAAATATTTTTATTGTTTTGCTTTCTATATAAGATTTAAATAGGATACAATCTACCTGGTACATATGTTGAGGCTTACATACTATATTTTCATTTAGACAGTACTTATAATTTCATCAGGCAAATATATTGAGTCTGAAGTCTTTTTAAAATTAAATAAAGCCTGCACATGGTGGCTTGCACCTGGAATCCCAGCACTTTGGGAGGCAGAGACAGGAGGATAGCTTAAGACCCAAAGTTTGAGACCAGCCTAGGCAACATAGTGAGACTCCATCTCTATAAAAACAAAAAATAAAACAATAAAATTTAATAAATTTTTATTTGACCACTAAGTAGAGAAATCACTTAAAGATATAATGAATTTCTCAACCTTATAGATCTGATTGAATTGTCTTTAATTAAATATTACATTTATATTTGATTGCATATTAATATTTAATAATAAAATGTATAATATTATACATATTTCTTTCATTGATGACATATGTTTACAGATATTCATTTATTTGTTGTTTTCTTTATCAATGCCATAATTTTTCCTTATTAATAAAATTTAAATGTCCCTTACAAACAAGAATATATTCAATGGGTGCAACATCTGTCTATTGATGATGATGTTGGTGATGATGATATTTTTCATAGCTCCTTCTTTGTCCATAGCTGGTAAACCCTATCTTTCGTTGACCCATAGATTCCACAGTGAGTATAGCTAGCAGTTTCAGGCAGGGTGTATTTTTCAGTGTCAGATAAACATCTTAAACATGTTGTTTGAAAAACAAAATGTGACTACAAGAATAAATCTTATCACAAAAGGGCAGAAAGGCAGATAAAATGTGAACTCTTCAGCAAACAGAAACTGTAGATGCCAACTTTAATTATATTCTACAATACCACAAACTATCAAATAGGATATTTGAGAGGATTAGTAAATTTCTATAGATACGACAACAATCTTTAAAGTCCAGATGTCTAGAAAACTGTTTTATTGTCCCTGTATTAGTTTTCTAGGGCTGTTACAATAAGTGCCACAGATGGGTGCTACTTACTGGGTGGCTTAAAAGACAGAAATTTATTTTCTCATAGTTCTGGAGGCTAGAAATTCAAAGTCACAGTGTTGGCAGGGTTCGTTTCTTCTGAGGTCTCTCTCATTGCCTTGTTAGAGGGCTGTCTTTCTCCTGTACCTTTACATGGACTTTCCTCTGTGTGTGGCTGTGTCCTAATCTTTGCTTCTTATTAAGGACACCAGTCACATTGAATTAGACCCAACCCAATGGCCTGACTTAACCTTAATTACCTCTTTGAAGGAACTGCTAAAAAAAAAAAAATGGCCAGATTCTGAAGAACTGAGAGTTAAAATTTCAACATATGAATTTTGGAGGGACATAATTCAGTCCATAGCAGTCACTGTTTCTAACACCTTTATTATTATAAAAGTAAGAACATGTATTAGTTCATTTAATCTTCACAACAGTATAAGGCAAGTTGTTTTATTATCATTATTCTAGATGAACACCTGAGAGGTTAAGTAACTCACTCAAGCTCACACAGTCAGCAAGTAGTGAAGCTAGGGTTTCACTAGCCCTCACCAGGAGGATGAATTCCAGTGTTTATTATCTTTTTCAAAAAATAATTAAGAATAAGAGATACTGGGAGCAGTGGCTCACACTTGTAATCCCAGCACTTTGGGAGGCTGAGGCGGGCAGATCACGAGGTCAAGAGTTTAAGACCAGCCTGGCCAACATGGTGAAACCTCATGTCTACTAAAAATACAAATATTACCTGGGCATGGTAGCAGGTGCCTGTAATCCCAACAACTCAGGAGGCTGAGACAGGAGAATCGCTTGAACCCAGGAGGCAGAGGTTGCAGTGAGCCAAGATTGCGCCACTGCATTCCAGCCTGGGCAACAGAGCAAGACTCCATCAAAAAAAAAAAAAAAAGAATAAGAGAATAATATTCCTGTAAATATTGGTAACTAGTGTTTTCTTTCTTTTCTTTTTCTTTCTTTCTCTCTCTCTATTTTTTTCTTACTCTTAACAAGCTGTCTCAACTGGCTTCACTACCTAGTCACACTTCAGAATTTCATCTCCTTTGGCAGAAGCATGAAAATGAAGTGTTCTAAGTGTTTGATCATAAAGAAAATGAGTTGTCTTTTATTATTTATTGGTTAAGGAGGATTGATTGGACACCTACCTCCATAATCCTCTCAAAAGTAATTGATACTGGAAATGTATTGCTCACTGGATTTTCTAATGGCCTACATGTGCTTTTGTCCAAGTAAAATTTTTATGTGGCCTCTGAAGAATTACTGTTTAAAATTATGACAAATCTATATTTAGTAAAAGTTATGGCTCTAAATGTCTATTATGTCATCACATAGGTTCATCAGCAAAAATCCAAATATTAGATTTAATGCAAGAGTCAACGGAGAATACAGACAGAGTTCGGATCCACTATCCCTTCCCTACACACTACATGTGCCACCCTATGCCTGCTCTTAAGGGTGAGTTGCCTCACTTGAGATGGCTAAAAAGAAGCTCTTCCACATAGATTTTCTTATGGAGGTGTCTGCTTCCTATTCCCGGAATGCTTTTTCTGTCTTCAGCCTTTGAGAACATGCAGGGCAGGGAATTACAGCCATTAGCTGCGTTCTGGATACTTGCCATTCTCTAACAAGCTTGTAAGAGGACACAAGGTTTCCTTGTTTCTCACTTGAACCATCTTCTTTCTCTTCCCCTCAATTGCTTTTTTTTTCCTCTCAAGGCACCTCTGGATTTCTTTTTCCTTTGGACCCAGCATACACCAGGGATGGAAAGCCCCAGGCTTTACGTTCGATGCAGGGGAAAGAACACCATAAGGGAACTATTCGAGTGGCTGGTCATTCCATCATAGCAATGGTGCTATCGCTGATGGGAAGTGGGAATTCTTTTAAGTCTTAGTGAGTAAAGTACGAATATCCCCAGGTATCATTTCAAAAACAATCTATTTAACTTGATGCCCATTCCTTTAATCTTGCACTATCCTTTTTCAGAATTATTCTAGAAAATTCTTTGGATAAAAATAAACTGTTTGTAGAAAGTCCCTTTGCATTACCTAATAAGGCTTTTGAAATCATCTGTATAAGACATGAATTCGAACAGTACTCTCAGGAATGCTGAGTGCCTTAATCAACCAAGTACTGAGTCACCAGCCTGCCTGGCATTTCTGCTACTAGGCTTTTGTTTATTTTCCTCATTTTTTCTTCATCAAAAACTAAGGATATATAACTGAGAGATCAATATACATATGATTTATACTGGTAAATGTCTTGCTTTCTGTTTTCTGTTTTGAGAATTTTCCCAAACTTCTCACATTATTTTGTGACTTCCTTTTTTTAATATCCAAGTGATTTATTAGAAAATTAAATATTAAATTATAAAATTTATGATGTCACATATATATACAGATATAGATCTATCTAACATTTTAATGCCTCTCCCATTATTAACATCTTGTGTAACTATAGTACAGCATCAAAACCAGGAAACTGTCATTGTTACAGCTCATAGTGCTTATTCTGATTTTACCAGTTATACGTGCACTATGCATGTGTGTGTGTGTGTGTGTTCTCTGTGTGCATAACCATCACAACAATCAAGACACTTTACTGCACCATTACCACAAGACTTCTTCATCCTACCCCTTTATAGCCACATGTCTAACCTTTAGGAACCACTAAGCTGTTCACCGTACCTATAATTATTTCACAAATGTTACATAAATGGAATCATGAATTAATCCAAAGTATGTATTCTTTTGAGATTGCTTTTTTGGCTCAACATAACATCCATGAGCTTCATCTTAGCCGTTGTGTGTATCAATAGGCTCTTTCTTTTTTATTGCTGAGTAGTGTTTCATGACATGTGTGCACCATTCACTGAAGGACATCTGGGATGTTTCCAGTTCTGGTCTATTAGCATTTTTTTAAAACCTGCCATAAACAATCATGGAGGAATTTTCTGCATGAATTTTTAAAATTTCTCTGTGATATATGTCTAACAGTGCAATTGCTCTGTCAGTTTATTTTTAGTATTGAAAGTAACTGCCAACTATTTTTTCAGAGTTGCTGTACCATTTTACATTCCTAAACACAATGTATGAATGATCCAGTGTCTTTGCACCCTCCTTAGCATTTAGGGTTTTCACAATTTTTTTTTTTAGCTACTCTGATGTGCAGTGATATCTCATTTTGGTTTTACTTTGCACTTCTCTAACTGCTAATGATGATGATAATGATGATCATGATGGTGATGATAACATTTTTCATAGCTCCTTCTTTGAGCACTGTTGCTAACCCGTTCTCCTAAACCCTCAGATTCAAACTCAGATGTTAAACATATTTTCATGTGTTTTTTTGAAATCCATATACTCTGTGCAGTCAAGTGTCTTTTGCCCATTTTTATTTGGACTGCTTGCTTTTTAAATTTTGAGTTTTGAGAATCATTTATATATTCTAAATAACAATCATTTTTGTACGTGTAATTTTCAAATATATTCTCCAAATCAGTAATTTTTCTTTTTCCCTATTAACAGGGTAATTCAGAGCACACATTTTTTAATTTCTATGAAGTCCAAATGATTATCGTTTGTTTCCTTTTATGGGTCACGCTTTTGGTGTTAAGCCTAACAACTCTTTGCCTAATCCTAGATCTTAAAGATTTTCTTTCAATTTTTACCTAGAAGTTTTATAGCTTTATGTTTTATATATAAGTTAAGGATCCATCTTGAGATCATTTTTGTATAGGGTATAAAGCTTATGTCAAGGTTCTTTTTTTTTTTTTGCTTATGGATGTTTAATTGCTTCAGCACTATTTATTGAAAAGGCTATTCCTTCTTCATTGAATTATTTTTGCTTCCTTATCAAAAATTACTTGTGTATACATGTGTGGATATTTCTGACTTCTCTGTTCTGTTTCACTGATCTGTGTTTCTATCCTTCCACCAGTTCTACACGGTCATGATTAATGTAGCCTTAATATTGGGAAGATTAATTCCTCTCACTTTAATCCTTTTCAAAATCATTTTAGCTATTCTAGTATACACTATTTTTAATATTAAAACAGGCATACTCTGCTGATATATAAAACTAACAACAGGAAAAGTAAAGACCACAGCCACATGTACAGTAACAAAACATAACATGCTGTCAGCAAAACAA
The DNA here is from genome assembly GCF_028858775.2 of Pan troglodytes. NCBI lineage: Eukaryota > Metazoa > Chordata > Mammalia > Primates > Hominidae > Pan > Pan troglodytes. The sequence goes on from NC_072402.2 coordinate 73,032,135, forward strand.
GTTGATTTATATATATTTATAATTGAAGGACAAAAGAAGACTCTATTGTTCCATTTCTAAGAGTTTATTGCAAAGAATTAATCAGAAAACTTTATTAAGTTGTATGCCTAACAGAATGAATTGTAGTATTGCTTCTAATAGCTCAAAATTTGAATCTGACAGTAACAAATCAGAGTTACTCAAAGTTTGGTCCATTTTCTATTTCTGGTCTGCAGACTGGTTTCTTAGCAGGTTCATGACATGATAAGGTAAAAATATGAGAGTAAACATTAAACTTATATAACAATTTGACAAGGAAATTTTATATATGGACCTTAATATTAGAAAGGGGGCTTGTATTTATGTCATTTTTCTTTTTAGTCATATATTTTCATTGATATTTTATGTAATATACATATATAATCTATATATATTATATATATATATATGATTTGTAATATGTATATCCTTCATTACAGGTAGTTTAAGAAGCAGACCAGTGCTTCCCACCCTGTCATTTGATAGCACAGATGAAGAAGTTGCTAATATTTCTATGGCACAGTCTGCTACTAGGGTATTTAGCTGCTTCCTAATGGAGTTTGAGTGAAACCATTATTATCTTTATACCATATATTTATAATAAGTAGAATTCAAAGCAGGGAAGATACTAAATTTTGGAGCAAATAAAATATTTTCCAATATTTTTTAAATGAGAAATTTGAATTTGTTTCAGTAAAGGTGATCTTTATATCACCTTTTATCAGTATACAAAATAGTTGAAATTATACTTAAGGAATTTAATAGGTTTTCTTTTTCTTCCCTCAACAAATTCAAACCTTGAAATTTGATTATGCTCATGTATATTTTTAATTCAACTAAACTGTTTTTATATCAAGCATTCTTAAAACTTCAGGATGTTCTAATTTGCAGAATGGATCATGCATTGTCTAATTGGTTGTTCTGACTTGCAGAATGGATCAGAGCAGGGAGGGGAGCAGCTCCTTCACCGTTTCCCTCTGTGTAATGGAATGGTGCAACCATTTTGTTCACAGCCTACTAGAGCCACAAGCTGCATTGTTAATTGCTTCTTTGCTTCAGGGAGGACTACACAGGGCTGCTCAGGGCCAGTGGCAACTGAATCACATGCTCCCCGGCTCTCAGGCCCTATCCAGTTGCCACAAGGGCAGAAGAGATCAGTATCTCTCGGTCTTTTTTTTTTTTTTTTTTTTTTTTGCCTCTGAATGTTTATTTTGAAGCCCTGCACCAAGCTATATGCTTTTTAAAGCAGAAATCATCTCTCCCTTGCTCATCATAGTACCACAATGTCCAGCATGGTTGCTAACTACATAGTATGTATTCTATATGAAGAGTTGTTGAATGCATAAATCTCCATTAATACATGACTAGTTAAGTAAGTATGATCTGTCCATACATTGAAATACTATATAGCCTCTAAATAGAATGATATGTATCTTCTAGGAAGCTACCAATGAATAACACTGAGTAAAAAATGTGAAGTTGCCAAATCATATGCATAATATAACCCAATTTACATCAATTATATGTGTTTGTTTATACATATGGAGATATCTTGAAGTAATGTTTACAATTTGAATTTGACCTTATTTTCCCTTTTCAAATTCTTTTTGTTTTTAAAAAATCTTTTTACAATTGCTCTACTTATCTAGATGCTGCCTCACAGAGCACTAACAGAAAAGTTTGTAGCCCCTGCAAGAGAGATCAGTAAGTGAACACCCAATCCAAGGAATGAGCTTTGTTTTCTTATTCTTTTTCAATTGATCACATCGTGTCTGAACTGACCAAATTCATATTTTGTACACTCACACATTTTGTACACTCATTTAATATCCATATTTCCTAAAAGTCTTCCACATACGGTATCTTCGTGACTCAAGTAAAATTAGCATTCATGTGATCCTTGCTGTTTCCCCACAACTGCTGGAGTGTTTTTAATAACTTTCTGCAAAAGTCCTTCCTCTCTAAAGTTTCTCTGAGAGGGTCCATTCATGAGCGTAGTTGAAGTGTTTTTTGTTTTTGTTTTTGTTTCTGTTTTGAGACGGAGTCTCGCTCTGTCGCCCAGGTTGGAGTGCAGTGGCGCGATCTCTGCTCACTGCAAGCTCCGCCTCCCAGGTTCACGCCATTCGCCTGCCTCAGCCTCCCCAGTAGCTGGGACTACAGGCGCCCGCCACCACGCCCGGCTAATATTTTGTATTTTTAGTAGAGACGGGGTTTCACCTTGTTATCCAGGATGGTCTCCATCTCCTGATTGCCCCCCTGGGCCTCCCAAAGTGCTAGGATTACAGGCGTGAGCCACCACGCCCGGCCGAACTGGTTTTTGTGAGCATCATAGCTCTCAGGCATCATCACTTATCCTGACTTTGTGCAGCTACTTGGAAGCCACTGATGCTGTGAGAAACAATTGGATTTCTTACTACGGGAGCTCATGTTATATTACCTTACAGAATTTTTAGAAAACCTGTGTTTTGTGGTTTTTATTTATGTGTTGTTACTTTCTTAAGTCACAAGACTATGGGAATGAATAGAAACAAATTCAAAAAAGAAATCATGTATACTTAGCCTTACTCCTCCGTGCCCATGATTAAAACTTGGTTAATAAGCATCACTACCCTACTTGACTTCCTGCTAATATTGGAATAAGTTATGGCCTCAATGGTTCCCTGCCCTCCAGGCAAATTCACTCCTAGCTGCCCATATCAAGATTGTCCCTGACATGCCGAAACATTACTTAAGCGAAAGCTCAGAGCTCAGGTGTCTAATAAACAAACTAAAAGGTAGAAAGGTAAAATGATTTACTGAAAGATATACAGTGATGAAGTTTAGGGCAACACTTAACCTACTGTGTTATTTTTCCCATTCGTGACATTTTTGTAACCTTACAAAACTATAATAGGATACACAGCTTTAGAAATGCAAACAAGCTTTGCAAGCACAGTCTTTTTGAAATGAATAATTCCCATTATATTTTCAATAGAACAAGCATGATTATTTCTAAAAATAATCTAAGAGGAAGAACATATATGTTATTCAAATATCTCCCCACACCATTCCCCTGAAATGGATTTAATAAATATCAATAATTGTGTTTACTTTATTTTAGAGTTTTGTATTTTTAGAAATGCAACACTTTTTCTGTATATAAAAGAAAATTCCGAAAAAATATAAAAACATTAAAAAATGTCCATAATTCCATCACACAGAACCTTGATGGACATTTCATAGCATGTTTTTGTCAACTGATTGCCTGTGCAATCTTAACTGATAAATTTTTCTGTACCATTAAACATTTTCCAAACATTATTGAATATGCAATTTTTCAATTGAGATTACGATTTTCAAGAATTATTTTAAGAAGGATATCTAACTATTCCTATCTATTAATTTATTTGTAATTTTTTCTCACATTGTCTATCCCTTATGTGGCATTTTTGATATGTAGAATATCTTAATTTTTGTGAAGCATAATTTAATGACCTGTTTTTTCATGCCTCTATGCAGAGAATGACCTTTCCCATGCTCCAGTAAGGTAAATATTTACATAGTCTTTTTAAGTATGCTTTTTTATTTTTTATTTTTGGTTTGCTAGAATTTCTTTCTACATCTATGATATTATTTTGCAGTACATTGTGACATAATGTTTATTTTTCCCCTGAATTATTAATCAGCTATTTCAGGGTCATATCTTAATTAACCTATTATTTGTCCAATAATTAGAAAGATCAATTCTACCATTGGTTATACATTTATGTATATAAATACATGCAGAAAAGCACCAACCCCAGGATTCAGAGTACCAGCCAAAGAAATCCTTTCCTGGTGGGGTGCGGTGGCTCACACCTGTAATCTCAGCACTTTGGGAGGCCGAGGAGGGCGGATCACCTGAGGTCAGGAGTTCAGACAAGCCTGGCCAACGTGGTGAAACCCCGTCTCTCCTAAAAATACAAAAAAGAAGCCCCGTGCGGTGGCACGCACCTGTAGTCCCAGCTACTCGGGAGGCTGAGGCCAGGGAATCGCTTGAACCCGGGAGGCGGAGGTTGCATTGAGCCGAAACTGCACCACAGCACTCCAGCCTGACTGACAGAGTGAGACTCTGTCAAAGAAAAGACGTTCTCGTCTTCACCTTTGGTATCCTTGCTCCTCTCCCTTTCACTTCTCCAACTCGGAAAACCAGAGGTGGCTCCGGGTGGGAAAGAAGAAGCCGACCCAACTTCCCCATCCCTCCCTCTGCCACCACCTCCCCACTGCAGCTTCCCACTCTGATTTCCCTGCTGAGGAAGGGGGAAAGTTTACTTTTCATTATTATTTGAAATTGTGATGCTTAAACTTGATAATAATCTTAATTATGAATTGAGACTCCTCTTGGGAAAGAGTCCACAGAATTTTCTAAGAATAACTAAAATTATGAAACTTTCTAAGATACTTTCTAAAATTATAAAACTTTCCCTGCTGTCAAGGGCAGCAAAATGTAACCCCAATGACTTTAAAGGAAAGTGCAATGAAAAAGTAGGTGCTTTTTTATTTCTACACTGCTGACTCTGTTAAATTCTACTCTTTTAACGTAATGGATACATAAATGTAAGGAAGATAGCATATATACATACATTGATAAACTGTGTATACAATTTCTGGCTATCAGGTGTGAATGTGTGTGCATGTTTGTGGTTTTGTGTGCATCAGGCTCCCCTTTGTAAAATCTAAATATGTTTTTAAAAAATTGAAGTAATGTCATTTCTGAGATTGGGATCAATGTCTACCTTCTAGAATAAAAATTAAAATGGCCTTGGCAGAACTTGCCTTTCTCTACCAGGACCATTTGGTCTATCTACCTTTTGTAAGGTAACTACCTAGTTCTATATCACATGGGAGTTAGTGCTTGCCAATTAATGTGTAGTACTGGGAGGAAAATCAGTTTTCAGCACTGAGAAGAGTCAAGGATTATGGCATAATAGGAGATAAAAAGGAAATTTAATCCTTTTTGTAGTCCCAGGATGATAAAATCAACATAAACGGTGGTAATATTTGTATATTCATTAAACTCATATTTCTATACACACAGAAATAAATGTATACTTCCCCTAATCCAGTGGTTCTTAAACTTAATACTGTAGATAGGAATCTGTCTCAATATAGAACACACCAACTGAGTTGAGAATAAGCTATTGATGTCTGCATAATATATACAAAGTATTTGAAATTAAAAGAAATACAAAGAACCCAACAAATAGAAAAATCAAATATAAATGGCCTCTAAACATATGAAAATATGTCTAAACATATTTAAAACAAAATATGCATGAATTTAAACTATGCTAATACAGCAGGTCCTCTAATAACATTGTTTCATTCAATGTTGTTTATTTATAAGCATTCTAGAAAATAAAACTGATTTTCGGCTGGGGCCACTGTCTGTGTGGAGTCTACCAGTTCTCTGCCTGTCTGTGTGGGTTTTCTCTGGGGAGTCCGGTTTCCTCTACATTCCAAAGATCTTGATATTGGGTGAATCGGTGCGTCTACAGGATCCCATTCAGAGCCAGTGTGGGTGTGGATGTGAGTGTGCCCTGCAGTGTGATGGCGTCCTGGCCAGGATTGGCTCCCACTCTGCACCCTGACCTGCCAAGACAGAATCTAGCCAACCCCACCCAGAACTGGGACAACTGGGCAAATCATTATCTCACTTGTTTTTATTAATCTTTCTTAAATGCATGTATAGCTGAAATTTATTTCAATGTTTAATATCAGAAATGTTTTGGTCTTTATTTAGAAGTTTGGTGACATTTTTGTGAACAGAAATATGTCATAGGAACTTAACTCTTGTTTATATCGATTAGCCTAGGATAAAATTGGTTTTGTTCATTATGTGTCATTTTGCCTAATGTAAAAGTTGCCAAGAACTTATTGATGAGGTTAAGTGAGGATTTACTGCATACCACTTTTCACTTATCAAATGATGAAATAATCTGAAAGTTTGATAAACTCTATTGGTGAAGTCATAGGCAGACACACATACATAGTTGATGGATAATGTAAACTATTAAACCTCTATGAACATCAAACTTAAAACTGTGCATAATGTTTTTAATATTTATAACATCAGAATATTAAAATCAAAACAAATGTCTACCAATAGAAGACTAGTTATGACATATGCATATGGTGGAGTTTGATGCTGTTCTAAAAAATAATGATGGTTCAGTTGAAGGTGCTGTATTTACTCACCCCTTCTGTTCCTCTCCATTAGAGCCACGCATATTAGCTGCTTCTAGTCAGCCATCTTGGCCATTAGTGGTAGTGTAAATTAGTTCAACTGTTGTGGAAGACAGTGTGGCCATTCTTCAAAGACCTAAAGACAGAAACACCTTTCAACCCAGCAATCCCATTACTGGGTGTGTACCCAAAGGACTATAAATGGTTCTGTTATAAAGACACATGCACACATATGTTCATTGCAGCACTATTTAGAATAGCAAAAACATGGAATCAACCTAAATGCCCATCAACAATAGACTGGATAAAGAAAATGTGGTACATACACACTATGAAATACTATGCAGCCATAAAAAGAACAAGATCATATCCTTTGTCAGGACATGGATGGAACTGGAGGCCATTATCCTTAGCAAACCAACACAGGAACAGAAAGCCAAGTATCACATGTTCTCACTTATAAGTGGGAGCAGAAAGATGACAACACTTGGACAGATACAAGGGAACAACACACACTGGGACCCACTGGAGTTTGGGAGGAGAAAAAGAATTAGGAAAAATAACTAATGGGTACTAGGCTTAATACCTGGGTGATGAAATTATCTGTACAAAAAAATCCCCATGACACAAGTTTACCTAAATAATAAACCTGCACATGTACCCATTAACTTTAAATAAAAATTTTTAAAAAGATAATGAAGGCGCTTTCTATGTTCCAATGTGAAAAACTCTCTAAAACATTGAAAAAATAATAAGCATGACAGAGTACATAACATGGCATGTTTTGTGTAAAGTAGAAAATTTAAATTCTATAGTTATTTGTTCTTTTATATGCATAAATAACATTTGAAAATATATATGTGCGGTTATGGCAGTTATTATTTATGGGAGGTGGGTGGGAATTTGCAGGATAGAGAATAGAAATAAGATGTGCCTTTTAATCAAGTTTGTAGTTTTAAAAATCATGTTATTATATTAATTTACAATAAGTTAATGTATAAAAACATGAAAAAAGAAAAGGATTAAGGAAGAAAATTACAAAGAAAAAAAAACGCGCCATTTTAATTTCAAGAAACAGTTGGCAGAATAAAACCAGAATAGAGAAATTTTCTCTCCCAACACTTACCTGAATACTTAAAAAAACTGTTAAAAAAAAGTGTATATATAAAATCTCAATTCAAATTCACTCAGAGATAGGTAGGACCAAATACCACTTGAAAAATGGTTGTCAAGGAAAAGAATGGAAGAGTCTAGTACATTCCATTCCCAATGTTTCCTGGAAGTAGCATTTAAAAGAGAAAATTCTTAAACAAAATATTGAGAATGTAGCCTTGCAGCCCAGTGTTTAAAAAAAAATTGAACAAAATGAGATTTTGAACACAAACCTGAGGAAAAAATTGAAGAATCCTAAGAGTAGCAGGTCTTACATACCACCATGGATATCAGCTGAGATTGAAGGAAACATCAGCTGAGACTCTAGGAAGCATTAATAAAGAGAAAAGTTCATCAGACTTTGTTGTAAATAAGAAATATTGGGAGTTAGGGCATTAAGGCTTCAGCACTAAATAGCATATCTTGACTATTCATCCACAGGCTTTGCCATGTTTTTAGGGACTGAGCTAAAGATCACAGAAATAGGATGCACCCCTAATCAGGTGGAACAGGCCTTTAAAGAAAGATTAGAAGAAATTAGAGCACAGCCCAAGTCTCTTTCCCTTGCCAAGGGCAGTTTCAAGCTGATCTCTCTTTCTGTTTCCACAAGGTTCACATTCTCAGCCTATGAATATTGCCACAAATAATTACAAGTCTTCAATCTGTAGCCAAGAATCTTCCCAGATGATCCAGAAAGAGTGCCAAATAGATTTTATCCATACAATTCCAGAACAAGTTAAAGCTTTTGACAAAGCTCCACGAAACAAGCCTGAGCAAAATGAAAAGAATTGATAACTATGCAAATGCACTAGAGAAGGGAGAGAGGGGGAGAAATTAGCTAGGGGGTGGGGGGAACAAGAAGTAGAAAAAACACAGGAAAAAATTTTAGAAAAAACGTAATGCAAGGAACAGAAGTAGGTCCCCTTGTGAGCACTATAAAAGCATGGTTTCAATAAGACTTGGATATAGAAGAAATGATGATAAAATAATAGAATAAAAATAATGATTACAGGGTTATAGAAACATCTTAAGAATGAAAGCAACAGTCTTGCACATGTACTTAATAAATTAATTAGAAACAACAAGAAGAGGAAAAACATTCTTGACTAAACTTTTGCTTATACGGAAAGGCTTAGGTTAACTGCATAAACAGAGGAGCAAAATACACAGAGATTTAAGAGGTAGGATGTTTATTGATACGGAAGAAAAACAATTGTAACAGTTTAAGCAAAATTGGTGTCACTGAAATGGAGACATCAATAAATGCAATGGGAAAAAGCACTCAGAAAGACAGTAGAAGAAAATTCCCTAAAATAAAGAGAAAAAGTAATCTATTATTTGAAATGGTGTGTTTTCTTCCAACAAATACTAACGCAGAATACTAGATAGTGTGGAAGATCCTGCTCAATTCACTAAAACATTATATATATATATCTTCAAGACTCCTGACAAACTAAGCAATACTATAAAGGTGTTTCAAAAAGTCTGGTCTCAGACTCTATTAAAAAACATTGACATAGGGTTTTTTATATGCATTTCAGGCATTGTTCTAAGGACTTTACAATCATTATCAGTGACATTTAGTGACATGATACAAAGCAACTATAACTATTAAACATAGAATTCAGAGAGGAAAAATCTTATTTCATAATTTTAGCTACCAAAATCATAATTCAAGTATAAAGGTAAGACTTGGATGATTTTTAAGTAAGAAAGTTGGGGGACTATAGCGATCTGAGCCCTTCTTGAAAAATTACATGGATGGTAGAATCTGGCTAATCAAGAGATGAATTAAAATAAAATACTAAAAATTGGAGAAGCTTTGGAAAAAAAATTGATGATAATTATTGAATCAATTAAAATTTTGACAAATATTTAACAGTTCAGGGTTTCCTGAACTTCAAATTCAGTTTGTCTATCCCATGAGATTAAAAAAAAAATGAACTTCAAAATTTTATTAAAATAGTACATAATGAATTTACAAGTAAAAAACAACCTTATTAAAAAGTGGACAAAGGACATGAACAGACAGTTTTCAAAAGAAGACAAACACCTGGACAACAAGCATATGGAACAATGCTCAACATCACTAATCATTAGAGGGATGCAAATCAAAACAATAATAAGATGCCATCTCACACCAGTCACACTTGCTATTGTTAAAAATTAAAAAAAAATAAAAACAGATACTTATGAGGTTGTGGATAAAAACGAATGTGTACACACTGCTAGTGGGAATGTTAATTAGTTCAGCCATTGTGGAAAGCAGTTTGGTAATTTCTCAAAGAACTGAGAATTACCATTGGACCCAGCAACCCATTACTGGGCATGTACCCAAAGGAATACAAGTCATTCTGCTAGAAAGACACATGTATGTTCACTGAAGCACTATTCACAATATCAAAGGCATATACTCAACCTAAATGTCCAGCAGTGATAGACTGGATAAAGAAAATGTAGTACATAAACAGCATGGAATACTACGCAACCATAAAAAAGAATTAGATCCTGTCTTTGCAACAACATGGATGGTGCTGGAGGCCATTATACTAAGCAAACTAACACAGGAGCAGAAAACCAAAAATCATATGTTTTCACTTATAAGGGAGGGTAAACATTGAGTACACATGGTCACAAAGAAGGTAACAACAGATATTGGAGCCTACTTGAGAGTGGAGAGTGGGAGGAGGGCGAGGATTGAAAATCTATTCATACCTATTAGGTACTATGCTGAATAGCTGAATGATGAAATAATCTGTGTACCAAACCCTGGCAACATACAATTTAGTATGTAATGAACCTCCATATCTACCCCTGAACCTAAAATGAAAGTTAAAGAAAGATCACAATATTATAAAATCAATGCTATACAGCTGGAATATACATCCTACGTATTTCTGTCATCCTTCCTTTCTGCCTTTCTGTTAGTCTATGTCTTCCTATATACTAATTCTCAGAAAATACTTATAAAGATGTGCACAAATGCTAATACTAGTTATTTTATTGTAGTGGCATTTGAGGTCATTTTTCACATCTTTTTTTGTAATTTCTTGGAATTGTTTGAATTTTGTTTGAAGAACTTCTATTTTTAAAATAAAAATAATGAAACCATTATTTACAAGGAAAACAAAGATACTATCTTACTATATGTCAGAAGACTTTCAGGACTGTGACCACATTTTAAAAGAAAATATTAAACTATGCAACAGATAGCATCCTTGCAATGAAAGAGTCATTTTCTCGATTTTCTCAAAAAACAAAAGCTATCTGTGACTAAAAATAACACTTAATTTGACATTGTTTATGTTTCTGAGATGGTAAATTAAGCTCTTCTAACTAGTCTTTTCACTTACAAAATTGGGATTGTGGGTATGGAGATTTCCTAAACGTTTGCTTTTGAGCAGAAACAAGTACGCATGGATTTTAGAAAGAGCTGAGAGATCAACAAGCCTCATTTTAGAGATGGGCAAATTAAGGCTTAGAGAAGCTAACTGACGTTTAACAAAAGACTCATGACTGAGTTAACTGAATAGCCGAATGCTATGGTCTGAATGTTTGTATCCTGCCCAAATTTGTGTGATGAAATTATATCCCCCAAGGTGATGGTAGTGAGAGGTGGGGTGTTTGGGAGGTGATTGGATCATGTGGGTGGAGCCTCATCATCAACATTAGTGTCCTTATAAAAGAGGCCCCAGAGAGTTTCCTTGTCCTTCCACCATGTGACGACAAAAGACTCCATCTAGGCCAGGCGCAGTACCCCACGCCTGTAATCCCAGTACTTACGGAGGCTAAGGTAGATGGATCACCTGAGCTCAGGCGTTAGAGACCATCCTGACCAATATGGTGAAATCTTGTCTCTACCAAAAATAGCTGGGTGTGGTGGTGCATGCCTGTAATCCTAGCTACTTGGAAAGGTGAGGCAGGAGAATTGCTTGCACCCGGGAGGCAGAGGTTGCAGTGAGCTGAGATTATACCACTGCACTCCAGCCTGGGCGACAGAGTGAGATTCTATCTCCAAAAAATAAAAAGACTCCATCTAGATGGAACAGGCCCTCAGCAGAGGCAGAATCTTCTAGCATCTTGATTTTGGACTCCCCCAGCCTCCAGAACTGAGAGAAATAAATGCCTGTTGTTTATAAGTCAGCTAGTTTATGGTGTTTTTGTTATAGCAGTAAATGGACTAAGACACCAAACTAAGACCTATCTTCTGAAGTTAGCCGAGTTCAGCCACACTGCTGCATTGCATATTTGATTTTGTTTTTCTTTTTAGACAGAGTCTTGCTTTGTTGCCCAGGCTGGAGTGCAGTGGCATGATCTTGGCTTACTGCAACCTCCGCTTCCTGGTTCAAGTGATTCTTCTGCCTCGGCCTCCCGAGTAGCTGGGATTACAGGCGTTCACCACCACGCCCAGTTAATTTTTTTGTAGAGATGGGGTTTCACCATGTTGGCCAGGCTGGTCTCAAACTTCTGGCCTCGGGTGATTTGCCTCGGCCTCCCAAAGTGCTGGTATTACGGGCATGAGTCACTGCACCCGGCCCATATTTGATTTTTTTAATATCATAAAGATGAATGGTTCATATAAATTCATATAATTTATAGTAATCACAAAATACTATATTATCTGTATATATTAAAATCATTGATCCTTTGTTCTTTTTTGTTACCTTTAATTAAACCAAGGCTTTTAAAGATCTTAAAACATAAGTTTATATAAAAGAAACTAGCTATTCACTACAATGTCAACAGGATTAATATGGCCTTGCTGACATAGTGAGTCATTTCTTTTTTTGTTGTTTTTTGCTTATTTGTGTTTATAAATCTTGTGTTATTACATTCATTATTTTGGAACAGGAGTGGAAAGATTACAACTTGAAAAATCAGAACGTAGGAATTTTAATCCTCAGCTTCATTAAAGAGGTTTCTTTTTCCAGACAGGATAAATGAGAACATCCTTTCTTTACAAAAGCCATCAGAAATCTGAAAAATAATTTTTAAAAAATTTTGCAAATATTGGTCAGTGCACAAAGGATCCTGGGTCCAGCAGGAGAGGAAATGGATCATTGTGTTTGGGTACATGAACTCACGAGCCCAAGTCGTGGCTCAAGGCCTCCCATGTAGCAGCTTGAGCTGCTGTCACCAATTCACTTTTTTCCAGTATGAGCAGGGGAATATTCATCTGTTTCTGTGGTGATGGAGGCTTTCACAACATCCTCTGGCCAAAGAAATGTAACCACAGCCATAATGATTTCAGACTCAAACTATTTCAACAGCAGCAACAGGGAAAACAAAACATCAGCCAATTCCCAAATAAACTCATGTGAATGCTTCATATTAGCTAATTATCAAGGGGGTTTTATGGGAAACCATATCAAGAATGCTGTGGAGCTTCTTAGGATGCTGTTTTTTCTTGCTTGCATCTGAAGAAGAAATGGAATGCCAGGGCAACAGAACTAATGTATCAGGGAAGGGGTGGAAATTTAAGGAATCTGAAGCGTCTCTCTCTTTGGTTTTGTTGAATCTCGTGATTCTTAAGTCATCTGACCTCTATACATCTGAGTTCTCTCCCCCTTCCTTCTGTTTACCTCTATCCAGCCCCCCTCCCCACTCCAAACTGGAAAAAGGGATAAAATGCTAGATAAATATTTCTCGAACTGTTTTCTTCTGTGGCATTCATAGCAGATGACTTTTCCATGTGTAACACTTTCCCATCAGCATATCCATATTTCGACAAAAAAGAAAGTTCTGGTGGGAAATAAAGCAAATAGTGCTACAGGCAAAGAAAGGCACAGATGAAATACACCAGTTATGTTGAATTCCCAGTGTGTTAGCTATAACTTCTGTACCCTTCTTTCCTACTAAAGAATATATAGAGGCATGCAAGTGACTAGGAGGAGTGTTATCATGAGTATAAATTTGATTCCACACTAAGTTATATGTCAATAAATTAAGGCTAATTTTTAAGATACAATGAGATTTTACAAACCAATAAGAAAAACCTTTTTTTTTTTTTTTGGAGACAGTCTCGAAACTAATAGTTCTTGTAAAAGGAACAGAAAGACAAGATATTTTATAAAAATAGAACTATACATGTCTAAAAAAAATTGCAAAGTCCTCAAAATAAATTACCACTTAAGAAATCTAAACTACTGGAGGAACAATTTGTTAAAAACTTTTAATATCTAGTAATATACATAGTTGTCTAGGGCATGAATAAACAAAAACTCCCACATGAAAAATGTAACTGACTCAGCCTTTGGAAAGATTTTGACACTATATATCAAAATTTTAAATCTATGTTTCCTTTGATCTGACAATTCCCTTTTCTAAGATTTCATCACAAAACTACATTGACTGAATTGCTTGAATTACATCATACTTTTAGCAAGAGTGCAAATAGCTGTAGCCCAATGAAAGGAGAATCAAAACTCAGCTCAGCAAACCTAGATTTAAATTTCAGCTGCATCTTACTAGCATCAGTTTAAACAGAATTTTTGGAGTATACATTAACTAGAGAATTTAAGTACACCTAAATCTTTTTGAGATATATTTTAAATATAATACAAAAACATGACACCACATAACATGTTTTTCTACTTGATCCTCAACAAAAAACCACTAGTCTCACTTTGCAGAAACTTAACTGAAATAAATGGCTTAAGATTAGAAATACGGCAACTGTGTTTATCTTTGCAAATGAATATTGGAGAGTTATGATAAAAATAGCAGGAAGGAAGACTGCTAGGAGAATGTATATGACTTGAAAATGAATAGCCCTAAGAATGCTGTTTCTCCAAGCATATCTCACTGTCAGAAGGCTAAATTAATACTGAAAGGGCATTTATGCATGTCTTTGCCACTCTGTAAATTATAAAACTGTCTTTGATTAGATTGTCCAAAGGGAAGACATCTCTCTGAGTGACATCAGCCAACTAACTAGTTGTTTAACATGGCTCCACCTAACAGATGGCATCACTGACTTAGAATCAACCCTCTGGTTTTTAGATGAGGCAGTATTTTTTAAACTCTTTGGAATACTCTGCCTGGGAAACATTCGTTTCAGGAAATATTTAACAAGTCTTGTACACATTCTCAATACTGTATGATTTTTTTCTTTTTTTCTTTTTCTTTTTTTTTTTTTTTTTTGAGACAGAGTTTCACTCATGTTGCTCAGGCTGGAGTACAGTGGCGTGATCTTGGCTCACTGCAACCTCCACTTACTGGGTTCAAGTGATTCTCCTGCCTCAGCCTCCCAAGTAGTTTAGATTGCAGGTGCCTGCCACCTCACCCACCTAATTTTGTATTTTTAGTAGAGACGGGATTTCACCATGTTGGTCAGGCTGGTCTTGAAAGCCTGACCTCAGCCCATCCGCCCACCTCGGCCTCCCAAAATACTGGGATTATAGGCGTCAGCCACCACCCCAGCACTGCTGTATGATTTAAAAGTTTTGGGAAGCATATTGGAGTTCCTCTTTTGAGGCTTACTCAGTGCTCATTGGGTAAATAAAAGTCATGAAATTTCCTGCTGTGAAGAAAAGTGGGAAGGTATAATCCAGTTTCCCAATCTTGCTGGAATCCAAAATTCTTTTGTGCTCAACACATCTGCTAAATTTCCCGAGAGCAGTGAATGGTGTGGAATGTTGATTTGGGAGATACTGGAATGGGCATGTAAAGGGTGTCTTCATTAAAAAAAAAAAAAAGTTGAAATGGACTGTGTGTTATGTTTAAAAAACAGTGCCTTATAATAAATGTCTTCTAGAATGTAGTCATAATAATATATATATATTCTCTTTTTTTAATTTTTAGCAGATAACATGTACTACTAGACAATAAGAAATGTGGCCTCATATTTATTGTGTGGTTTCTCTGTGCCAGGCACTTTTCTAGACATTGGGGACACATCGTTCTTGAACCCAACAAACAAAATCCTCCTCTTCATGTAACCAACCTACAGGAAATAAGTTACTATGAGTGCTTTAAAGGGGCTGACTGTCTAAGAAGTTACATAACTAAAGATATTTTACACTCTTTGTAGGAACTTCCATGAGTGAAGTAAGTTAAAAGTTTCCAAACATATATCATTGCTTTTTGGCTACCTTTTGCCTATTTTTTCAGCATTTTAAAAGTGGTAAAATACATATAACATAAAATGTTCCGTGTTAACCTTTTTTTTTCTCTTTTTTGAGACAGAGTTTCACTCTTGTTGCCCAGGCTGGAGTGCAATGGTGCGATCTCAGCTCACTGCAACCTCTCCCTCCCAGGTTCAAGCCACTCTCCTGCCTCATCCTCCCAAGTAGCTGGGATTACAGGCACATGTCACCACGCCCAGCTAATTTTTGTATTTTTAGTAGAGACAGGGTTTCGCCTTGTTAGCCAGGCTGGTATCGAACTTCTGACCTCAGGTGATCCACCCGCCTTGGCCTCCCAAACTGCTGAGATTACAGGCGTGAGCCACCACACCCAGCCATGTTAACCATTTTTAAGTACGCTGTTCGGTAGTGCTAAGTACATTCACTTTTTTCATCTCACGAGACTGAATTTTACCTATGTTTAAGTACATCATAGTTCCATACTTTATTAGAATAAAAAAATAGAATAGGTCTTGTGTAGTTTGTAAGTATGTAACAATGTATAAAATCCAAAAGCCTTTCAGACTGAAACGTAAGAGTTAAAAAAAAAAAAAAAAGCGCTCCTGCTTGTTTCTAAACTCCCCCTCTACAGTGCTTTCTTCACAATTCCCTGTTCAGATGAATGGCTTATTGTGACTTATTAACTCTTGTTATCTTAGCACTGGCCAACAACACAAGTAGATCAGAAGAGGCTTGGGAATATGTCCAGGATCATCAAGATCTAATTTACCGCCAACAATATGATTTAGACATTGGGAAAGATATCAGCTGCCACATCAGTGATTCCAATTTGCTGCTTTTAGAGTTAGAACACCATAAATAAAGAACTGATGATGCTGATCCTATCTCCCTAACTAAGCATTCAAAACAAACCACAGAACATTACTCAAAGACATAGGAGAGCATATACTCTAGTTAAGGCCCCTCTGTTGAAGATATCCTACAAACTGAGCCAGTTTCTGAGTCTTATACTATAGCCAAATAAGTAGCTACCACACATAAAAAAGCTCTGAGGAATCATTGCTACTTGATGTTTATCCCATCTGAATTATTTTGCTTATTTTTTAAAAATTTTATAATTTAATTCTTTCTCATCAATCTAAAAAATTAGTATGTTTTTCCAAATTGCTTCTGAGACAGTGATCAAATCTCAACTTATAGAGATAAATACAATTTTTGTGCATGAAAGGGAGAGTTACTTAGTTAACTTAGTTAAAATTAAAGTTTGACTTATATTAATATTTTTAATTTGCTAGATGAATTTACTCATAACCTGGACAAATATTCAACAAATACTTACCAATATTGCCCTACTGGTTAGCTATAGCTGGCGTCCGTTCTGAATGATCGTGCTGCCCATTCTGATTGGTCTGTGACTATCACTTGGAATATTACTATCACTTATAATTTATACTTTTTCTATGTCCCTGTTTTCATCTCTAATTAGCTTGATAGTTGGTAATAGATAATTACTTGCTTGTTTGTTTGCTTTTCTATGACAGGAATTCACAGCAGTGAACTCTGAGATATTTCCCATCATCACCGTAGTACCCAGATTTCATAGATTTGAAGACATTAATGAAATAAAATGTCATTATATTCCTCAAAAAATTGGGTCTTCTCTTTATATGATTACAATGTTTGGAGACTTGAAAGTTCCCCTTGTTTGATAATATTAAATTTGTTGAAATCTGCACCTCAAATGGTTTATTTTGAGTTTCATTTTAGACAATCCAAGCTTTCACTGATTGTGGATGCTCCAAGATTTCATATAGAAGTTCTTACTTCATCTTGTTTGAGTCACTCAAATAAAATATTTCTTTTAATTTGACACAGTAGCAACTTTTTGTCCTGTCTGAAGATATTTCCCTGAATTACTTTGTATTACAAAATTGTCTTCAAACAGACAACCACAAACATTTGAAATTTCAGGAGTTCAAAAGCTTTTATTCATATTAAAGTGATAGAAGTTATTACATTCCAACTCATTTCCAGTTCCCAGGCTTACTGAACTGCTGACTCATGCTGACTCATGCTTGGGTCTTATCCCTGGATGCTTCTTATATATAACCTGAACCAAATTCTCTAGTTTTTTCTTTAAAATTAGTTTAAGAAAATAAAACACATAAAGAAAAGTCTACTGTCTTCAGCTTTGATTGTTATTTTGAGCCCTGTACCTTATTTCCCAGAAATATCTTCAGTAAAGCTGAAAATGCCATAAAATATATGACAGAAATGAAAGATACAGCTCCATGAACTATCATGAGATAGCTTTATCATATTTAAAATTTATATAGTAAAATATTTCACATATATTGCTTCATGTAAACCAAGTAATAGCCTTCTGTTTGTAAAACAAACATCTGCTGGAATAAGGACTAGCTCTAAGTCTATTCTTACAGTCATTCCACAATTACTGCCTCCTGCACCATGTTCTGACATCAGAAACTGCCTGACAAATGTATTTATTTACCTCTATTTATGAGTTTGAATTGCTCCACATTCTGAGATCAACTATGGTCCTAGGCAAAAGGCATGTAGGTACTTCTTGCAGAATCAGATATGTGGCTCAGTGTTGAGGTCACCCTGGCCGTAGATGGGCTACTGGTTATTGTATAGTCCCCTTGTTTACAGCCCCTGGTATCCAGATCCTTAGTTGGGCCACTTTCTACCATTCTGCTAATTCCATTGCCTATTTAATTTACCTTGCGGCCTAAATCATCAATTCCATTTCTAGCCCTTGGCAAGAAGGCAACAATAACTTAAGGTTTATTTGAACCAATCTCCAAGGTCTCCATTGAATCAGTCTAACAGGCTCAGTGAAAAAGGAAGATTTGCCATGTTGATATGTTTCACATGGTGCTATAAAAGATAAAAACTAAACGGTGCATGAACACATCTGGTAGTTAAACATTACGTTTCAGACATTGTGTGCCCTTAAGCACAAAGGCATTGGCCAGACCTGCGGAAATACGGAATGAGTGATTTAGCAAGGAATTGCCACTCTGTGCGGTATTCACTCATTAGCCAGCATGAACAACTACAGAGGATCGATGATCCAATTATCACTTCTCAGTATTCATATTATGCCACTTATCAGTAGCATTTGACACAGCTGATCACCATCAGCTATCCCTGGATTATTGTAATAGTCTCCTAACTGGTGTCTGTATTGCAAGTACCATTAGTTTGTCAAATAAAATTGGATGATTATTGTACAGAATCTTGCAAAGAGCTAGAGAATGATGATTAGGAAGTGGGGCATAGAAAATGGGTAATGAAATTAACAGGATGGTAGAAAGAGACTCAAGTAAGGGTCTACATACCAGCGCTGGGAACACAGGGGCTATATAAAAATCTGTGCCCATCTGCAGCCAGAATGATC
Source organism: Pan troglodytes (assembly GCF_028858775.2). Lineage (NCBI taxonomy): Eukaryota > Metazoa > Chordata > Mammalia > Primates > Hominidae > Pan > Pan troglodytes. The sequence continues at coordinate 73,051,020 of NC_072402.2, forward strand.
ACAGACAATGAACCTAAGTATGTTCCACCTATCCATCATTCTAAATCTTCACACTTCGACCCATAAAAAGGTAATATATTTTAATCAAATTGTTTATACACACAGAGGTGCACAAAAACTATTTGTCCGGGACTGCACACACCTAATGGGTGTCCCTTACTGAAATCCTGCATCAGTACAATAAAGAAAGACACATTTTAATGACTTTTCTACATATAGTGGGCCTTTCAGCATTCTCTATACTGCTGGTACCTGGCCTAATGCCCGGTTATCTTTCTCTCTCTCTCTCTCTCTCTCTCTCTCTCTCTCTCTCTCTCTCTATATATATATATATATATATATATATACTTTAAGTTCTGGGACTGGGATACATGTGCCGAACATGCAGGTTTGTTATATAGGTATGCACATGCCATGGTGGTTTGCTGCACCCATCAACCCATCATCTATATTTGGTATGTCTCTTAATGCTATCCCTCCCCCAGGCCCCCACCACACGACAGGCCCTGGTGTGTGATGTTCCTCTCCCTGTGTCTATGTGTTCTCATTCTTCAATTCCCACTTATGAGTGAGAACATGTGGTGTTTGGTTTTCTGTTCTTGTGTTAGTTTGCTGAGAATGATGGTTTCCAGCTTCATCCATGTCCCTGCAAAGGACATGAACTCATCCTTTTTCATGGCTGTGTAGTATTCCCTGGTGTATATGTGCCACATTTTCTTTATCCAATCCATCATTGATGGGCATTTGAGTTGCTTCCAAGTCTTTGCCATTGTGAATAGTGCTGCAATAAATGAAAAAAAGCTCATAGTCACTGGTCATTAGAGAAATGCAAATCAAAACCACAATGAGATACCATCTCATGCCAGTTAAAATGTCAATTATCAAAAAGTCAGGAAACAACAGATGCTGGAGAGGATGTGGAGAAATAGGAATGCTTTTACACTGTTGGTGGGAGTGTAAATTAGTTCAACCATTGTGGAAGACAGGGTGGCAATTCCTCAAGGACCTAGAACCAGAAATACCATTTGACCCAGCAATCTCATTACTAGGTATATACACAAAGGATTATAAATCATTTTACTATAAAGACACATGCACACTTATGTTTAATGCCCAGATATCTCAAGTCCACTGTATTTGCTGCTCCTGAAAAGCTCTCTGACTAGGTATCTGGAGATGTCATTCCTCATCTTCTTCAGACTTTACTCAGATGTCACCTTCTCAGTGAAACCTTCCCTCAATCATCTTATTTACTAAAGCAACTATCTCCATTCTTTTTATGACCTCTCCTTACCTTTTATTTCTGCTTAGTCCTATCACCATTTTACATATTTACTTATTTATTGTCCTTGTTTCCCTGCCAATATATAAGCTCCACAAAGACACTTTTCTTCATTTACTGCTGTACCCAGTTAATTAATCAGATACTTGTTGAAGGAATGACAGGATATTTAACGCACGAATAATGAATCAATGATGGTTGGACTGAACCGCTTTGAAGTTTTCATTCAACTGTACAATCTTTTATAAATTTTCACTTATAAAATCCAAAGTATATATTGATTTCCTTCTAAAAAGGTCTTAAATTATAATCAAAAATAAAGTTAAAAATATTTAAGCAATATATATGGTATGTGATTTGCAGATCTTCCATTTTGTACAGTCATGAGTGTTCTATCTATGATCTTAAAACCTTGAAAAGAATCATTTGATTCTAAAATTGTTAGCCCATTGGTTTTTGTCTTATTTCATAATATCTAATGCATTTTCCTTCTGTTTCTGGGACTCATCTTAAATTAGCCGCTTGTTAAATCACATTGCCATGCTCTCCTTATAATTTTGCCATACTCAGGTTGATTTCAATTTCTTTTATTGTGGTCTAAAACTTCCTTGCCCTAACTCATATTTTATTATTGTCATCATATCTATAAAATTATCTTTCTATTGTGATAATCTTATAATAATGGTTACTGATATTTTCTATGAAGGATATTTGAGGAAATAGTGCATTATGATGAAATGTATGTAAAAACTGGCAGATATTTTCTCAATAAGGGAAAAGAAACCACCAACAATCATTGTCTTTGAATCCTTTCTTTTTGCCTCAGAGCAAAAAACATGCATTTGCAATTCTCGTGACATTAAAAAAGTACTTCAGAGTGTCAGTTTACATTATATATTTCAAGCACAAAATTTGGTCCACTTTTTCTCCCTTGGCATAGTTGAGGCTGGCATAAATCAACTTGAAGAAACACGCTCTGACTTTTCTAAAATTTGGGATTAATGTTGGCAACAAAATCTAATTTCAGACTGGTTTTTTAATTCAAGCTTGCACGGGGAAAAATAAAAACCCTTCAACTGAAAAGTGCATTGTATTTCACTGCCTTTCTAGGCATGTGATTTATTCATGCAGATGACTTTCTAATATTTCTAATTTCTACAGTCTGTAGAATCTGTAGAATTTGGACCCTAAGCCTTTTAACAGTGGTGATCCTTTGCCCAGTCCTAGCCACACTGGTCTCTCATGTAACGAATATCATCATTTTGAAGACAAATAAACTGCACCAATGAAAAGATCTGTGGTCCTCTACCTAGAATGTATGAGATTGAACCACTTCTTCCTTATTATATTATTTTTATGAGCAAACCACTTAAAAATACATAGATTAGAAAATTGGAGGGCTAATCTTCTGTGTAATATTCTATATATAAAACTAGTAATAATCACAGCTAATATCTCAGCATAGCAGTTCAGTTTAAATTCTGTTATCAGACTAGGCTATCATTTAGTTACTGTGTAACCTTGAGTAAATTTGCAAACTGTGCTTCAATTTCCCCACCTGTAAGATGAGAACTAAAGTAGTGCTATTTCTAATTAAGTATAAACCATTATAATAGTACTTGGCACATAGTACAAACTCAATAAATGTAAGCCATGATTAATTCTATTGCTTGTGATTTGACATTATTGTTTTTGTAAGCACGTATTTATTGTTATAATGTATTGCTTTTACAATTAGTTTAGGTATTAAGATTGTTCTTAAAAAAGATTACACTTAACATTACAAGATAAATTAGAAAAGTAAAATGAGTCTATTTAAAACCGTTCTGCCAATCTCTGTCTTTTAACTGAAGAGTCTAATCTATTTATATTTAAAGTAATTACTAATAAGAAGGGATTTGCTTCGGTCTTTTTGCTATTTGTTTGTATATGCCTTACCTCTTCTTGGTTCCTCATTTCCTGCATTACTACATATTTGTGTTTAGTTGGTATTTTGTAATGAAATGTTTAATTTCCTTCTCATTTTCTTTGGTGTATATTCTATAACTATTTTCTCTATGATTACCAAGAGGACTGCAATTAACATCCTAAAGTCATAACACTATAATTTGAATTTATACAAGCTTAACTTCAATCAAATAAAAAAAACTCTGCTGATTTACATCTCTGTTCCCATCCCTTTAGGTATTGATGTCACAAAAGTACATCTTTATACATCCTGTGTCCAAAAATGTGAACTACTGATTTTTTAAATGCACTATTTTAAAAATGCACTGAAATAATGTAGAAAATAGGTAGAGTTACAAACTGTATTAGTCCATTTTCATATTGCTATGAAGAAATACCTGAGACTGGGTAATTTATAAAGAAAAAGATGTTTGATGGACTCACAGTTCCACATGACTGGGGAGGCCTCAAGTCGTGGTGGAAGGTGAAGGAGGACCAAAGGCATGTCTTACACAGTGGCAGGCAAGAGAGAATGTGCAAGGAAACTACCCTTTATAAAACCATCAGATCTCATGAGACTTACTCACTATCATGACAACAGCATGGGAAAACCCACCCCCATGATTCAATTACCTCCCAGTGGGAACCTCCCACGACATGTGGGGATTATAGGAGCTGCAATTCAAGATGAGATTTGGGCGGGGACACAGCAAAACCATATCACAAACCAAAGTTGCAATAATACTAGCTTTTACACTAATAATTGTTTTTTGTTTAGTATTAGTCTCTGAAATCATAGAAAACAAAAAGTGAAGTTTCAAACCATAGTTACAGTAATAATAGCCTTCATGATTGCTCATGTACTCACCTTTACTGAGATCAAATGGCTTTGAGTTACTGCCTAGTGTTATTTCATTGCAACTTGCAGGATTCTTTTTAGAAATATTTTCAGGACACTGTTGTTGGAAGTGTAAATTAGTTCAGCCATTGTTGAAAACAGTATGGAGATTTCTCAAAGAGCTAAAAATAGAAGTACCATTCAACCCAGCAATTCCATTCCTTGGTATATACCCAAAGCAATATAAACTTTTCTACGATACAGACACTTGCACATTTATGTTCACTGCAGCACTATTCACAATAACAAAGACATGGAATCAACCTAAATGCCCATCAATAATAGACTGGATAAAGAAAATGTGGTACATATACACCATGGAATACTATGCGGCCATAAAAAGGAATGAGAGCATGTCCTTTGCAGGAACATGGATGGAGCTGGAGGCCATCATCCTTAGCAAACTAACTTAGGAACAGAAAACCAAATACCACATGTTCTCACTTATAAGTGGGAGCTAAATGATGGGAATACATGGACTTAAAGAGGGAAACAACAGATACCAGGGCCAGCTTGAGGGTGGAGGGTGGGAGGATGGAGAGGATCAGAAAAAAATAACTATTGGCTATTAGGCTTAGTTCCTGGGTAACAAAATAATCTGTACAGAAAATCCCCGTGACACAACTTTACCTGCATAACAAACCTGCACATGTACCCCTGAACCTAAAGTTAAAAGAAATTCTTTCAGGGCAAACCTAGCGATAACAGTCTCCTATAGCTTTTGTTTATTGATGAATACTTTAATTTTTTCCTCACTTTGGAAGTACAGTTTTTGTGGATAAATGATTCTTAATTTTTTTCTTTTAGCACTTTAGTATATTAGCTCACTGCCTTTGATCTCTTAACTTTCTAGTGAGAAATCTTCTCATAAACCTACCGAGGCTGACTTATAAGTGATAAGCTGCTTCTCTCTTGCTGCTTTCAAGATTTTTCTCTTTGGTTAACAGTTTGATTATAGTGTGTGTCAGTGCTTATCTCTTGGAGTTCATTTTACTGAGAGAACATTAAGCTTCTTGGATATTTATACTCATTTTTTTAAAATCAAATTTGGTTATGTTTTTGACCATATTTTTTCAAACAATTTCTCTTCCCCTTTCTTTTGCTATTCTCTTTTTGGGAATCTCCCAGTGTGTAAGTTGGTCTGCTTGATGGGGCCCCACAGGTCCCACAGGCTCTCTTCAATTTTCTTAAATCTTTTTTCTTTCCATTTCCTAGACCTGTTAATTTTTATTGTTCTATCTTTAAGCTCACTGATTTTTTTTTCTTCTGCCTTCTCTTTTTTAGAAGGCTTGCCATCTAATTTTTCTCAGGTACAGTTTCTGTTGGCTTATTATTATTATTTACTTTAAATAGGCCATACTTGCCATTTCATGCCCTGTGATTTTTTCCTGAAAACCAGACAATTGAATCTACTAATGTGGCAACTATGAAAATCAGATTTGTTCCTTTCCCCAAGGTTTGTTGTTTTTCTTTTGTTTTTATTGTAGGTTGTGTTTATGCTAAAGATCAGCCTGAGGTGTAAACTTGAGGTCTTCTCAGGTCTTCGTTTTGTTTTGTATTGTTTTTTTATGACAGTTTCTCACTCTGTCACCCAGGCTTGAGTGCAGTGGCGCAATCATGGTTCACTGCAGCCTCAACCCCCTGGCCTAAAGTGATCCTTCTGCCTCAGTCTCCCACTTCAGCTAGGGACTACAAACATGTACCATCATCCCCAGCTAATTTTTATTTTTTAATTTTTTGTAGAGATGGAGCTCTCACTAATTGCCCAGAGTGGTCTCAAACTCCTGGCCTTCAGCAATCCTACCACCTCAGCCTCTCAAAGTGCTGCAATTATAGGCATGAGACACTGCATCCAACCTTTTGTTTCTTTAGAGACAGGGTCTCACTTTGTCACTTAGGCTGGAGTACAATGGTGTGATCACAGCTCACTGTAATCTTGAACTCCTGGGCTCAAGTGATCCTCCTATCTCAGCCTCCCGAGTAGCTAGGACCACAGGTGTGCACCACCACAATTGGGTAACTTCTTTTAATTTTTTTAGTAACTGGTTCTCACTCTGCTGCCCAAGCTGGTCTTGCATTCTTGGCCTTAAGCAATCTTCCCACCTTGGCCTGCCAAGGTGCAGGGATTATAGGCATGAGCCACTGCACCTAGCCTCTTCTCAGATCTCTTAATGGGCCTTTGCTTTTCTCTGTGCATGTATGGTAGCTTTCTAAATCACCTTATATGTATATAGTTGGTTTGAGTGTCCCAGTCTTTAATATCTGGTTCCCCACAACAAAAAAAAGAAAAAGAAAAAAGAAAAAAATGAAGGGGTGAGGAATGGCCTCAGCCCTTTAAATGCTAAGTATATTTATTTAGCCTGAGAGGGAGACGCTGCAACAATGAGGGAGGGGTACAACAACAGCTAACCACCTAGATGTCTGCACCTTCCTGATTAGTAACAGCAATCAGTGATCAGAACATAGAACACGGATCTCCAACATTTGGAGTAGAGTTCTGCTTGCTCACCCTGGCCCTCTCAAGCTGCATGTAAGCTGCTTTAGGAACATGTGCATGGCTGCTTTCCACAGGGCTAGAGGTGGAGGATGGGTAGCTGCTGCTGAGCTAAACACTAAGAGCAATCCAAATTAACTACAATTTGCCATCCAACACTTCCCCTGAGAGTTACAAGGCTTTAATAGACCCTAGAGTTCCAAAATAATTATATCAGACAGATTCTACCAGTGCAATTGTTGGTTAGGTAGGGAAACAGATTCTTGATACTTCCTACTCTCCCATCTTCCCAGAACCCTCCTTCTATTATCAGTATTTTGTCATCTTTTTATAGCTCTTAAGCAAGTTAGATAGCTCCCTTCTATGCAATATTTATGAAATAATCAAAACTATGGACTGCTGGATAGCAGGAGCGCTCGAAAAATTAATAAATAAATTAACTAATTAATATAAATAAAAAACTCACAAGGGTATAATGTCCACAGAATTTAGAAAATAGAAGTCTAGATTTGTGCACAGTGAGGCCAAGATTAATTTGGAGTTCTAGAAAGCCAGAGAAGCATCATGAATGTATAATGGCCTAGAAAGTGTGGCAGGCACTAGTTGAGGTGGGTACCTGCTATGGTTTAGATATGGTTTGTTTGGCTCTACCAAGTCTCATGTTGAAATTTAATCCCCAATACTGGAAGTAGGCCCTGGTGGGAGGTATGGAGGTGGATTTCTCATGAATAGCTTGGTGCTGCCCTCACAATAATGAAACGAGTGAGTTCTCATTCTATTGATTCCTACTGAGAGCTGGTTGTTAGAAAATGCCTAAAACCTTCTCCCCCACCTTGATTCCTCTCTTGCCAAGTGATCTTTGGGCCTTGTGTGGTGGCTCATGCTTGTAATCCCAGTACTTTGAGAGGCCAAGGTGGGAGGATTGGTTGAGGCCAGGAGTTCAAGACCAAGTGATATGCATATGCCAGCTTCTGTTTCACCTTGTGTCATGAGTTGAAGCTTCCAGAGACCCTCATCAGAAGCAGATGCTGGTACCATGCTGTATTAGTCCATTCCCACACTGCTATAAAGATACTATCCAGGACTGGGTAATTTATAAAGGAAAGAGGTTTAATTGACTCACAGTTCCACACGGCTGGGTAGGCCTCAGGAAACTTACAATCATGGTAGAAGGCAAAGGGGAAGCAAGGACCTTCTTCACATGGTAGCAGGAAAGAGAAGTGTATGCAGGGGAAATGCCAGATGCTTATAAAACCATCAAATCTCATGAGAACTCAGTCAGTATCGTGAGAATATCAGGAAAGAAACCGACCCCATGATCCAGTCACCTCTCTCCCTTGACACGTGAAGATTACAATTCAAGATAAGATTTGGTGAGGACACAGAGCCATACGATATCGCATGCTTCCTGTACATCCTGAAGAAGAATGAGCCAAGTAAATCTTTTTGCTTTATAAATTACCCAGCTTCAGGTATTCCTTTATAGCAACACAAATGAACTTAAGACAGTACCATTGAATGGACATGAAGGCCCCCAAGGATATACTCTAAAGCACAACAGTACTGAGCCACTATAGAATAATAAAGTTAATTTTTAAAACCAAACATGAAATATCTTATTTAGAGAAAAATAATTTTATGTCCGGACTACATTAATAAAAAATATTTAATAATTGTATGAATTCATGATGTCTAGAGGTTTACTGGGTAGCTGAGCTACTAGTTTCATTCATTTCTTATCTTTAAAAGGGGCTATAAGTTATGGGATGATTTTGTAAATAAATATCATATTTTGTTCTTTTAATTCTAAAGGAATGTTGGAGAAATCCCCCACACATTTAGAAGTCAAAATGAAATTTTCAACAGAAGTTTAATTACCTGCAAAATATGTAAATTACAGTATACTATAAATATTAGCTTTTAAAATAAAGCTATTATAAATCTTGCTGTGGTTTGAATGTGTCTCCTCGAGAATTCAGGTGTTGCCAATTTGATAGTATTAGAAGGTAGAGCCTTTAAGAGTTCATTACATCAAGAAGTCTCCTCCCCTTGTGAATGGGATTCGGAGCCTTCATAAAAAAAGAGAGTTTGTCTCACTCATCCCTCTCCACCTTCCACCATGTGAGGACACAGCATTTCTCCTCTCTGTAGAATGCAGCATCAAAGAACCATCTTGGAAGCAGAGAGCAGTCCTCAGCAGACAACAGAACCTGCCAGCACCTTGATCTTGAACGTTTCAGTTTCTAGAACTGAGAGAAACTACAGCTCTGTTCTTTTTAAATGACCTAGTCTGTGGTATTCTGCTATAGTGGCATGAACAGAATAAGATGATTCTCTTAAATGTATCCAAAACAGTCTAAATAATATAGTGATTTGATACTCACCATTATCCATGTATAAATATATAAATAATCTCTTAAATAGTTGTAAACTTTATATTTGTCTTTTTCCCTATGAGTTAGAATTTTCATTCTTGTTCCCCTCTAATAGAGTTTTATCCCAATGTAATACAATTTTATGCTTGAAAATCTTATGGTCATCACTTACACTTCTATTCAGCAAAAATATGTACATATTGAATTTAGAATTTTTAAATTCTTTGGGAACCATAAATGTCTGAGTGTTAAAAAGAAAGTTCCATATTGAAAAGTCGTCAAAATAATTGTGTTAGTTCACAATTGATCAAAACAATGTAAATATATATATTTCACATACAAAATTAGTAATCATAAAAAGTAACAGTTTTGGAAATACATCTGTTATTGATTTGTTTGTGGTGCTTTATTATCCAATGGGTTTAAATGTTGATCAATATCATTATTTTCTAGATTAGACTGTATAAATTCTACTCCTTTTTTTTTGCTTTTATAAATGTAAAGGCTAAGAGTCTATGTTCATGTACTAAGTAAATAGAAGTCCAAAGAGTTTTTCCAGGGCATTATCACTCAATTCTTTAAATTCCATTCAAGTTTTATGCCAAAAGGCACAAAATGATCTTTCACCAAAATTATTTTTAATGTTCTATTTGCTGGCAATTGTATTACCTTCCTTAAATACTCTTGAAAGCCAAGAATTTAAAACCAGTAAACCTGCAAAAGAATTTCTTACCAACTCATTAGCGTCACTCATTTTCTCATCACTCTCACCGATATTTCAAATCACCTCTTTGGTGCCACAAAGATTTTGCCACCTGGTGGCATGTACCAAGGTAAGATTCAAAGTGGATAAGAAATGTGCCTTTATTGTATAAAAATGGAATACAAGTGATTTTTAGGGGGGCTATTTGGGTCACAGATTAGTTCTCAGGAAGATACACTCAGAGGATAGTGTACATATAAATGTTGAAGATCTAGTAATAAATTTTTTAAATATTATTCATGCCATTTACCTTTGAAAAGTTTATTACCTCAGGGATACATATTACCCAGCTTGGAGAATATTGTTTCTGAGAGCCTGAAAATAGTAATAACTATTTAGAGGATAATAAAATCTCTAAAAACTGGACTAGATATTTGGAGGAGAATGTGTAAACTACATTACATTAAAGCTGTTATTTTTTATTCTTTTCTTTAAATGGTAGAAACAGAGTGCAGAGCTAGAAAGCTGCCCATGAACAGCATGACTAAAACCACAGCATCTTAGCACCCAGAAGATCTTCCTTATTTTGTAACTGCTGAATGGATCCTACGCTTACTAAATAACTGGCTTATTTTTTGTTATATCACACCAGATGTAGTATAATATTGTTTTCTCAAAGACATTAACACAACATATAGCTAAAAAATTATGCTTTCATATCATTGTTGTCCTCTCCAACTCAACAAAAATGATGTGTGCGTATGTGTATTCCAGTGTGGCGAGGAAGAGGTCGTTACAAAACACTTATAAGTAAAACAGAATGTATGCTCCTAATTTATGGCATTAACCAATCCCTGTATAAAACTATAACTCAATCACACATTGACCATGAGGTGTAGCTTATCTTGTACTGTACTTTTTTCTAAAAAAAGTATACCTTATCAGTACTTTTTAAAAAGTATAATCCAAGATAAACTACATTTAATGGTACACTTTAAATGGGTGTAAGTGTATGCTATGTGAGTTACATTCCAATAAAACTCTTAGTTTTAAATTGGAGATGAGTAACATCTCAATGGAAGAGGGACAAGTGATATAAGGACAATCTTAGGCAAGAACTCTTCAAAGCATACAAAATGAGGATGTGATGTAAAAGAAATCGTGCTTATATAATTACACTCACCCCCCCACACACACACAAACACACAAACAATAAGAACATCACATTATTCATGGTTTCCTACAATTCTAAAACTATGTGGTATTCTTCGACATTAAAAAGAGGCAGTTAACGTCTTACTTCTTCCTTCTATGTACCAACTCACATATTGGTATAAATATATATCTGCTATTCTTTAACTGGCCAAATGGGTATCTGAAACAATAGTAGTGATTTGGAAATGTTAGAGCTACGAGTGACCTAAAGGCCCATTTCGTCTGGTACTAATTCTACAGACAGTATTAGAATCCCAGAGAGCTAAAGACATTGTCCAGAGAACTTGTGAAACACAGAGTGGAACCAGTCACCAATTCCCTTACTTAATGGTAGAGCACCATACCCCAATGCCCTGGCACCATGCCTTGTGAAACTACTTGAACTTGGAAAAGTGTGAGGTAAGCAAAAGCTTATAAATTATGACTATTTGAAAGTAAAGATGGAAACGATCCAAAGAAGCAAAGTGCTGGGCATATAAGAAAAATTAAAGAAAAATAAACTATAGAAAATTTCAAGATAAACTCTGGAATGATAATCAAAAGGAGAGTTTTTAATTGAGTAAGATACCAAAGGTGTCCACTGAAACACAGCAGCACCACTAAGGGCCTCTGGCAGCAATGAGAGAAGCACAGCCTCAGACAGACTCTCATCTTGAATCATGAAGACTGAGTCAAGCAGGCCAAGCTGTTCAGTGGGGAAGAGAAATGATGAATGATTAGATAGATTCATCACCAAGGTCCTCTGTGGACAGCCTCAGAGTGTGTTCACTCTTCAAATGGAAATAATACATTACATGGAACTCCCACATAAAAGGACATACAATATGTAACAAAGAAAAATAATGAACAATAAGTGAAATCATAATAATGAGATCTACTTTATTGGTGGTGTGTACATTACTGCCTAAGTCCAAACTCAATATCCAGGACTGTCACTGGAATATAATTTCTCATGTTTAAAAAAAAAAAAAGGTCAAACAACTTTTCAATAATTTATCTCACATGTTTAGAATATTGTATGAATTACTTTCTATAATTTATTCAAGTTTAAGTAAACTGGAAAATATGATCTTTTCAAGGTTCTCATATTAATGAAACATCTGCAAAGAAACAGCCCTTTCTGCACATCTGGCAAAGGTAAAATTCATGCTCTGTCTAGTCTGTCAAAACTGAGTGAAATTGCCCAACATTCGCAGGGCCTGGAGCAAGAGTACAAATGGAGGCCCATGGACCATATGTCTGTCTGTAACAGCATGAATCAAATGAAAACTATTTAATAAAAGATACCCCACACTCCTACATTGCTAACTGCACCTTCAAAACACTAAAATGTAAAATATTTAACTAAAAGTCAATGAAATATCAAAGATAGTGTATTAAATTACTATAGAACATACATCACCCTGCAGACGTATCGGTAGTGTTTAGAAGAGTTATAAAAATATATGTAAAATTCAGAAGTTAGGTCTGAATTGTGTAGAATTACACAATAAAATTTACTTTTATTGCTTTAATTTTAGCACAATAGCTAATTATAGTATTGTAATTAATGTTTTCATAATTTTAATTGTCACAATAACAACATAAAGGATTAAAAATAACATGTAAATATATTCATTATAACAAATTTAAGTATAGTTTCATCAGAAATGTGAACTAAAGTGAAAATAAAAACAAAGTAGTAAAATCATTTAATATACTTGTTAAAACTTAATTTTTCTAAAATATTCAAAATTATATATCAATATTTACAGGAAAATATATTTATAGAATATCAAATCTGAAATAAATAACTTTAAAATTAGCTGTGTTTTATTTAATTTGGAAAATTTAACTATGCTTATTTTATCCTTTTATAAACATACTCCCAATTTTGCAAATCAGCAATAGGAAAGTGTCAACACATTACGCCACAGTGACCTGTCTTCTTAAACAATTGATTCAAAAACCTATAGAGTGCCATGGTGTAATTATGAACTTTAAATCTGACTAAATGAAACAAGTAACATGAGATTCTTTTTACCCTAAATACTTGAGGGAAAAACCCAAAATATGATTTTTAAATTAGTTATATTCTCACATTAAGACCTCTAGTTGATAGTGACTTTTCTAAGATCAGGGGTTATAATCATGTCCCCTGCTTTCTGGGTCATACTGTTTTTAACCTTACCTTATAGGAAGTCCGACCAATTCCATTTACACTGTTTTGCAGCCACTGAAAGTTTGTAAGGAACAAACCAAAAATTTCAGTGATCATTGTGTTCACTGTTATATCAATTCCTAAATCCTAAACTGTTTTTAACCTTACCTTACAAGAAGTCTGACCAATTCCATTTACACTGTTTTGCAGCCACTGAAAGTTTGTGAAGAACAAACCAAAAATTACAGTCAAGATTGCGTTCACTGTTACATCAATTCCTAAGTCCCAGGGTCCCAGAGAATAATCGATAATTAAAATATTTTTAAAATACCACAGAAGTACTTATATCAAAAAATAAGTAATTTTTTTTTTTTTTAGTTGTGAGGGATGAAACCAACATACCATTATTTATACTTCTAAATGCTTTCAAAGGAAGAGTTTTCCAAATAGCAAGTGTAATTGTGGTCTGGATGAGCAGGGAGGAGGCAGGAAAGAGGGCTGCCCGGATGAAAACTGGAAACACATTTTCACAATGCAGCACATCCTGGATAGTCTCACAGATCAACTTACTCGTGAGCCTAATCAAAACTAAGCTTTGAACTCACAAACTAGTATTTGTTCACTAAAAGCAATTCAATATTTTTCTCAATATCATTCCTGAGTGACATAAACAAATTGATTCTCAGTGGAGTAAGAGATTGGCTCTCGAGTTTTGTATTATAGGGTTAAGACAGAACAAGGCCCTGGGAATCTTGTCTTGCAAGGCTGGTAGTGCTGATAATGGTTGAGAAATGTTGCCCTTCCACACTGATCTCTACTTTTCTTTGTTCTTTTCCAATCTTCTTTAATGTACCCTCCTCCCCTTCTTTCTCTATCGTCCTGTCAAGTTTTCTATGTTCTCAATTTCAGTTTGGCAGCATGTTTGCGTCAGAGTGGTTGCAAATGATGGAGGACTCTGTGGAGCCCGCGGGACATCAGCCCGCTGGCCGGGTTCCCTAGAGCGCTGCTCCACTGTCGCCAGGTCTCAGGGCTGGTAAGTATGTGTACAGACACGCCTGCATGCGTAGCCGCGACTGAATCACGGGTTCGTCATGAGTTCTTTTGCATGATATCAGTAACCACCAAAATCTCACCGCAGTTTCCCCAAGGCTGAATTTATTCATTTCAAAAAACAGCATCGGGAATATTCTAAGACTTTTACTACACAGAGGAACTGGTGAGGCAGTAAAATCGTTTTATTTGAAATAACAATAAAAAGCCAAATTGGAGTGCAGCTAGAAGGGATTAGACCACCACAAAACTAGCCTTACTGGAATTGCTTCCAAGAATGTTAACAATCTATTGGGAGACAGTATGTTTTCTGGAACCAAAATTGAAGGTGGGTGGGGAGAAGAATAGGCAAGTAAAGGCAGCCATGAGGAAACTGAACTTTCATCACCTTGAGCACGGTATTTTTGAGTATTAACTATGCTTGGCATGCAAAAAGCAGTTAAAAGTCTAACAACCAAGCGTGAACTTCACGCACCTCAATCTCCTGTGATAGTTCTAGACAATACTTGGCAATCCGCTTTGTAAATGGGTTTTAAACAAGTACTCATAATGATGAAACAATATAGAGGAACAAATTGCGGTAAGAAAAGCATGCTGTTGATGTCAAAAGAAGCCAGCCCGTTACCGTAATTCCAGCAACACATTGACTGTGGTCCTGGCCACAGGCAAATTTCTGATACCTGCTTTTTAAATTATCACCCAGGGTGGCTTGGAGAAATGTGGTAACTTTGGTTATGTTAACACTTCCATAAATTAATTCAGTTAGAAGAAGATACACTTAGAAATGTAGAATATAAGCCTGATGTGTTGGCATGTATTGAAAAGGAACAAAAAAGGCAATCGTTATTTATTTTAATAGCAAGTTGTGATACCAAACAACATTCTTCCTTTTACCTCATTGTCTTCCATGGCCTAGGCCTTCCTTTATTTTTAGTTAATTCCTACATGGGTGCTTTTTAATTCAAAATAAATACTATATCATTCTGACAGGTTTGCTCAGAAAAACATTGTATGTTCTTTTTAAGATTGGAGACATAATTGACTCTTCTCATTATTTAAGTAGCATTTATTGAACACTTAATTTTCCTCAGCACTGTATTAGACAACTACTATGAACAATGGCAAATGATACATATTATGCTCTTGATAAATTAATACCATATTTGAAAGAGAAGATTATATGTGTATTGGAATAAAAATATCCACATAATTATTGTAAGTCAAGCGAATAGTATAGGTAGCAATGTTGGAGAAATTCAAATGGAGAGGACTGAGCAGACCCCCCAGGCTGAGGATTTCTGTTGAGAGGTCAGATGGTGATGATACTCAGGAGAGATGAATTTCAGGCCAGACACGCCTGAGCTCAAAATCCAATTTTGTTCCTTACTTAACATCTATGTGTGTGTGTGTGTGTGTGTGCTTGTGTGTGTGTGTTTGTGTTTCATCTGTGAAACAAAGACAGTAACAATTCCTAACTTTGTAATTGCTGAAAGGACTAAGTGGATTAATGTTGAATGCTGACTCATAGTAAATATTTAAAAGATGTTTTAATAAAGGAATAGTAGAGGATAAGGTTTAAAAGGAAGTATGGGCGGGGCGTGGTGGCCCAAGCCTGCAATCTCAGCACTTTGGGAGGCCGAGGCAGGCAGATCACTTGAGGTCAGGAGTTTGAGACCAGCCTGGCCAACATGGTGAAACCCCATCTCTACTAAAAATGCAAAAAATTAGCCAGGCGTTGTGGCATGCC
This sequence comes from Pan troglodytes, assembly GCF_028858775.2. Classification (NCBI taxonomy): domain Eukaryota; kingdom Metazoa; phylum Chordata; class Mammalia; order Primates; family Hominidae; genus Pan; species Pan troglodytes. The sequence continues at coordinate 73,066,871 of NC_072402.2, forward strand.
CTGTAGTCCCAGCTACTCAGGAGGCTGAGGCATGAGAATTACTTGAACCCAGGAGGCGGAGGTTGCAGTGAGCCGAGATAGCACCACTGCACTCCAGCCTGGGAGACAGAGGGAGACTCCATCTCAAAAAAAAAAAAAAAAAGAAGTATGACATATTGCAGGTAATAAATATAGGGCAAGGGACCCTCTGACTAATACAGTCAGTTATATACTGGGTAAACTGCAAGAAATGTCTCCCTATAATAAACTCAGGACTCCAAGAAGAAAGGAAAGTATATAAAGGCAGAAAAGAAAATAATGAAGAATAGAATGAGGAGGAGGAAGAGAAACAAGAGAAGAAACAGAAATAGAAAAATTAGAAGAAGAAGGAGATGTTTTCTAAAGAATAATTTTTAGAATGAAACAATATTTTGAATGGCGCCAAGGCAAAAAATATCTAATAAGAATTTTAACTTTCAGTTACAAAATATTTATTAATCTATAATTGTGGCCTGAATACAATAATAACTCTATAATTATAATAGAATTAAGATAAACAAATAAGAATTAGTCACTACTACAAAAAGATGTACCTTAAGTAGAAAAATTGTCCCAGAAGGAATAAGAAAGATCTGAGATGCAAGAATAAATAAATCGTAAGCAGAGAAGCTTCTTAATATAGTACGTAAGTAAATCCAAAGCAACTGTGTCTTCAAAATTAATACTATTACTGCTACTATTAGTTATTATTATTGTCATTATTATTGTTAATTTGAGAGTTTTAGAAATGAGAGTTAAAACTTCTAGTGTCAGTACTAACATGTAACAAGCTTAGAAGTTACCACTCTTGTTCTTTCCACAAGAAAAATCAGAAGAAACTGAAAATGGTTGACTTTTCTTGAGCCCATCAGAGAACTGAGGTTGCAGGACAAACCAACATCCTAAAAACTAGAGAGGAGAATAGTCATAGCAGAGATCTGCTTACCTAGAGCAGAAGCTGCTGGAGTCTTAAGCTGCTAAGAACATTACATGGTAATTTTGGTGAATTGCTAGAAGCTGGCTGTGGACTAACCTTAGGGTATGAAATCACTAGGGCTGTAGTCCTTGTGGGTCTCCTACACTTTTCTCCAGATACCTCACCAGAATCTCAGAATAAAATTCCTAGAAAAATATTCTCTAGGCTGTGGCAACAAGAAAGGAAGAGTAATCATTGTGAAATTATATCCAGAGCATTCTCCATAAAAGAGGTCGGTCTAAGGGAAAAGATTTGCCAGAGCTTTATCGTAGTTAAGGGAAGGTGTTTCTCCCATTCTGGCACCTCTAGATGTCCTTTCTCATCTAAGGGGAGAGAACATCTACATCACTGAAGAAATACCTGTGAAAGCCAAAGCCCATGACACAAATCCATAAAAATACTGAGATTTGATGATAGGATTATACAACACTCCCATTCACTGACCACCACACCAACCAGGCTCCAGTATAATAATAGTGGATTCCAGCTGGAAGAGCTGCAAGACACAAACTCTCTGCAAGGAGGAATACTTAGGGAAGCTTAAAGTTCAAAAGAAAGACAAAACAAAGGCAATAGATGAATTTGAAGCCTCTGGCACTGACAGCTATAGTAAATATTAAATATACCCAAACTCTTAGCCCCATTAACAAAAACTCTCACGCGAAAAGTCAGCAGTCCATATTACTCACACACATTCAGTTTTCAACAAAATCATGACATGCCAAAAAAAGAAAGAAAAATCAGAGTTAGAGCAAATAAAACAAGCATCAAGACCATGCTAAGGTATGACACAGGTTTTAAAATTATCGGCAAATTTAAAATAACTAATTAATATGTTAAAGTCCCCAAAGAAAAAAAGTAGACAACATGCAAGAGCACATGGCTAATGTAAGCAGAAAGATAGAAACTGTAAGAAGAAATAAAAAAGACATAGAAATAAAAACAATATAATGGAAATGAAGAATGCTTCTGATGGGCTCATTAGGAGACTAGACATGACCAGGGAAGATCAGTGAGTTTGATGATACGTCAATGGAAACATCCCAAACTGAAATGTAAAGAGGATTTTTTTTTCTGTTTTTTGTTATATTCGTATTTTTTAAATGGAATATCCTATTGCTGTGGATATATTTTTTTAAAGATACCCATGAGCTGGGCACGGTGGTCCCTGTCTACAGTCTCAGCTACTTGAGATGCTGAGGTGGGATGTTAAGATGCTAGTAGATTGAGGCCGCATTATTTATGATTGCACTCCAGCCTGGACAACATAGTGAGACCGCATCTTTAAAAAGCCTTCTAAATAAAATAAAATATAATATATAGAATGCATGTAATTGGAATGTAAGAAAGAGAGAACGAAGCAGAAGTAATATTGTAATGAGATCCATAATCTGCTACATGAGATGTAGCAAATATAAATGCAAATATCCTCAATAAAAAAAATTAGCAGATCAAATCCAACAAGGTATAAAAACAATTATGTGCCATAACCAAGTAAGAGTTATTCCAGGTATATAAGGGTGGTTTAACATTCAAAAATCAATGTAATCCATCACTTTGACAAGCCAAAGAAGAAAAATCATATGATCATATCAACTGGTGCAGGAAAAAGCATTTGACAAAATCCAACACCTATATATGATAAAACATTTCAGAAAACTGGGAGTAGAGGAGAAATTCCTCTGCTATAACTAACATCATACTAAGTAGTGGGAAATTGGACGTTGTCTCCCTAACATTGAAAACAAGACAGGGATATGCTATCTCACTACTCCTTAAAAAAAAAAAAAAAAAAAAAAAAAAAAAGGAGAGAGAGAGAGATGAGATCTCACTATATGACACGGGCAGCTCTTGAACTCCTGGCTGCAAGAAATCCATCTACCTCAGCCTCCTGTGTAGTTGGGACTACAGATACAAGCTGCCTGGCTGTCTTACCACTCCTTTTAAACATTGTACTGAAAGTCCTGGCTAATACAATAAGACAATAAAAGGAAATAAAATGTATACATATCGGAAAGGAAGAAACAAACCTGTCTTTTTTCACAAATAACATGATTGTTTATGTAGAAAGAATGTACAAAAAACTACTTGGAACTAGTTAACAAGTATAGTGAGGCCACAAGAAAAAAGGTTAATATACAAAAGTTATATTTGCTTTCCTACGCACTAGCAATGAACACATGGAATTTAAAATTAAAAACATAATACCATTTACAATAGTGATCAAAAAATGAAATACTTTGTTACAAATCTAACAAGAAATGTACAAGATATATATGTGGAAATCTATAAAACTCGAATGAAAGAAATCAAAGATGTAAATAAATAGGGAGATAAACTCTATTCATGGTTGTATGTCAATATTGTTATGAGGTCAATTCTTCCCAACTTAATCTATAGATTCAATGAAATTTTCATTAAAATGTCCTCAAACTATTACATGGACATCTACAAATTGACTCTAAAGTTCATATGGAAGGTCAAAAGACCTAGAATAATCACAAGCACTGAAAAAGAACAAAATTGGAGGGCTCATACTATCTGATTTCAAGATTTATTATAATAAAACTACAGGAATCGAGACAGCATGAAATTGGCAACAAAATAGACACATAGATCAATGGAACTGAAAGAGAGAGGCTAGAAATGCACCCACACAGACATAGTTAACTGACCTCTGGCAAAGGAGGAAAGGCAACTTAGTAGAGAAAGGCTAGTCTTTTCCATAAATAATGATGAAAAAATTGGGAACCTGTATGCAAAAAAATGAAATAGACAAAGTCATTTCACATGTTACAAAAAATAACTCAACATAGATCATATACATAAATGTAAAATGCATCATTATAAAAATTCTGGAAGAAAACATCAGAGAAAATTTATGTGAACTTGGGTTTGATAATACATATTCTAATACCATTCTTCAGTACTAAAATCAGGGTTCCTGAAAAAAAAAAAACTTTCATCAGTTGAACTTTATTAAAATTCAAAACTTGTGCTCTGCAAAAGAAACTATTAAGATAATCTAATGATAAGCTTCAGAGTGGAAAATAATCTCAAAACACATATCCAATAAAGGATTTGTATCCAAAATATTCAAAGAACTCCTAAAACTCGAAAATAAAAGAACAAATAGCCCAATTAGAAATTGGGCACAAGATCAATGTACCCTGTTCAAAATCAAAGGTTGTTGTCCACTCTGTGTGACAATGTTTGGCAGCTGATGGTTATGTACTATAAGTACTTTTTTTTAAGTCAAGCACATCCTCTTCTTTGTGACTGTGACTTACTCAGAAACTAGGAAAATTGTCTTGCAGAATATCCCTCATCTAGAATTGCTTACCCTCTTGAAATATTGTTAAGCTTATTGCTCTGACATATTTTCTGTGAGATGTATCTCATATCTTATGGTTTGATAAATTCAAATTAAATATATTTGATGTGAATCTCATAAGTGATGGTGTGTGCTTTGTATAACATTGAATCAGAAGACATACAATATCTGATTGACACACCATTAGTGATGGTAAGTGTTACCCCTAGATTAGCCTGTGGGAGGCTAATTCCTCCACTGCATCATTAAATATTTCCTCTTTTACCATGGTGGTGCTTTTAGGGCACTATGCATATATCCAATTCCTTGTCAGCCGATTGATATTCCTTTCATGGATGAATAATTACATTTGGGTTTGCAAAATTAGGCTTTCTAACTCTATCAATTCTTCTACATTTATTAGCTAACATGCTGCTCTTAGAGCTTTGCTACGTCAATTAGCACTTTTTGAACTGCTTTTTCTTATGTTGTAAGTTAATGGAACTAATTCTGTTAATTATTTTAGATGCCAAGAATTATTAAGAATTTCAAGACAGTGACAGTTGACCTTTAAACAAAGTACAGGGCCCTTGAAAGTGCAGAGCCCTGTGCTGCTGTTTAGGGCACATGCCTGTGAAGTCAGTCCTGTCAGGGACATTGACATCTTTTTGTACTGATTTTTCCCTTTTTTGTTTATTATAACAGCAGTGTATTGAGTAGTCACAATGGCAAGCAAGTGCATTTTATATTTAAGTATAAAAAGACCTCAAGCTGCATTTATTATTTCTCAATAAATGTTTGTCCAGGAGGCCTTGATTTTACTATGTGAGAGATTTCATTGTCCATTCATTTAAATCTTGTCAAATTGGCAATTTGTACTACATTGCAGGGACAGTATATAGTTTATCAGTCTCTAATTTTTTGTCTTCTGTTTCCAAGTGGTTTTAAAACATGCAATCATATGTTTCATCAAAATATAGCATAACCTCACCACATGGACTCAAAAACCACTGATTATTTTTAGAAGCACACAAAAGAAAATGCCTATGGCACAAGCCCGTAAACTGAATTGTGCATATACCTAAGAATGGCATTTGGAAAACAAAACGCTGGGCTCCCTTATCATCCATATCTCATTAGTGCATAAGGAAGAAATCAATTCGTAATGTATACGCTCCTTTGAAGAATCGTAAGTGTCACGCACCTCAAAATCTAGGTAAACTATCAATACAAAAGGAAAATATCTATGTACCCTGTTCAAAATCAAAGGTTATTGTCCACTCTGTGTGAGGCAATTGTAATGGAGAAAGCTATACAGAGAGGCTGGCTTGCATTTTTTCAGGAAAAAAATCTGAAAAAAAAAGAAAATCCGCTTAGGTCAACAGCTCAAGATAAGGCAATTTTACAGTGTCCTTCCTGCTGCTCTTCTTAAGAGTGATAACCACAGCAAGTTCATGGATAGATAATCTGTGAGGTCACACAGGGCCTCACACTTTAAAAAGACCCCATATTTTGTTCAATGCTCTGCTCTTGCGTCTTGAAATTTTTAATGATTTTTGAGCAAGAGGCTCTGCAAATTCAGTAGCAGTCCTGGTGACACCGTGTACATTTGTTTTATTAAAAACAGTTCAGGCAGGGTGCGGTGGCTCACACCTGTAATCCCAGCACTTTGGGAGGCCGAGGCGGGCGGATCACGAGGTCAGAAGATCGAGACCATCCTGGCTAACACGGTGAAACCCCGTACCTACTAAAAAAATACAAAAAATTAGCTGGGCATGGTGGTGGGCACCTGTAGTCCCAGCTACTCAGGAGGCTGAGGCAGGAGAATGGCATGAACCCGGGAGGCAGAGTATGCAGTGAGCCGAGATCACGCCACTGCACTCCAGCCTGGGCGACAGGGCGAGGCTCCGTCTCAAAAAAAAAAAAAAAAAAACAGTTCAGTATGGAAGCATCAATCTAATGACGAACATAAGTAGTTGGATATTAAATAGTAAAAAGCACAATAAAATCAAATACAGACATGTATTTTATTTATAAACCTTCATATAGTCTGGTTTTATCTCAGGTTTGCATAGAACACAACTTTCAACATTCTTTCTAAGATGTTGGTTTTCCGATAACGTATCTGCAGCACCAAAAGTGCTAAAGGATTATGCCAAAAGCCCCGTCGTCATCCTGAAACTGTATTTAATTGCTGCAGGGATTAAACAGGCTTTGACAACATTTTATTTTGCCTGTAAGCATGACAGTGAGCACTCTGGTCCGTTTTCCATTCCCTTTTTATAGCTAAAAACACACAAACAAAAAAAGATTTCACTTTGTATTTTTGTGAAAAAAATACATAACAGTAATTTATGGAAAGAGAGCAGTACCTAAACAATGGCATCACCAGTGACAAAATGAGGAGATTCACTATTACACACAGAGAAAGTGGAGTTAAGTAATACAGGCATGAAAAATTTAATGGGAAAAAAGAAATCATGACAGAACCCAAGAAATACACCGAATTAGGATCATATGATGTGCAGTGAAGACTGGGAATCTCCACATTCCTTGACTCATTGTGAAGTTTAATTCAAGATCATGAGAGAAACAGAAATGTTTAGGACAATGCCAAGCACATAACTGCTTTTCAATATTTGGTGAGCATTTTCCCTCAAACCTCAATGCAGTCTCCTGGTAAATGAGGCTGGATGAGATGGACCTGCAAGAATCTTGAAGCAATAAAGGCAGTGTGCTATTTCTTTGGTCCTTTTCTTCTAGGCTGATATAGAATGTCAGCTATTTAAATGTGACTATTTCACTCCAAAAAAAAAAAAAAAAAAAAGGAGAAAGAGAGAGAAAACTAAGTCCAAGAAAAGACCAGGAAGACAAGTTCTGAAAGAAAGTTTTTCCTAAGGTCTGACTCAGCTTTTTCATCTTCTGAGCCAGCCTCTCATTTTTAGGCTGCCTAGAATAGGGCTCCTTAAAAGAAGCTCATACCCCACTACATGCATGGGAAACATGTAACTCAAAAGGTGCAATTAAGATTGCTGGCAATCTTTGATGTTCCTTAGCTTGCAGAAGCATCACCCTGATCTCTACCTTCATCTTCACATGGTGTTCTCCCTATATGCATGTCTGTGTCCAAATTTCTTCTTTTCATAAGGACACAAGTCATATAGGATTAGGGTCCACCCAGATGACCTCATTTTAAATTGACTACCTCAGTAAAGACTCTATCTATCGCCAAATAGGGTCACATCCCGGGCTACTAGGAATTAGGATGTTAGTGTACGGATTTGGATGAACACATCAATACATAATAAAGGTCAGTATAAAGCCTTTCTGATTTACATTAACAAGAATAAGTGTATTAAACTGCCTTTGTAATGTGCTATAAGCAGAAAAACATTTATTAGTGGTTGCAGGTGTGTTTTTAGCAATAATATACGTTTGCAAAAGTGAGAGAACAGTAATATCACTTTTAGTTTACACTGGGCTAATAGAATGGTGTGATAAATAGATTAATAATATGTTGGGTATAAGAAATGAATACAAATTAGTGAAAACACTGAAGACACCACATCTGTTTACACAGTACTCATCCCTGCATATTCTGAAAAGCCTGAGTTAATGCTTAATCCAGAAACTGATGAATCATGTGTTGTCCCTGAAATTAAGTGCAAGTTGCCAATTGGGTCTTCCTATGGTTCCTATGAAGATGGATGCAGCATCTACATATCTACATGAAGAAAGATGAGGAAGATATTTTTATTTCCTGCCTTCTATGTCTCATGCTCAATGATTTTAGACTGTATCGACCAAAATATGACGCAACTGACCTTCTGTTACAGAAGTGCTACTCAATGATGATGCTAGAAAAAAAAAAATTCTCTCCTTACCCCAATTCTGTTTCCTAAATCCATGCAATGGAAGGGATGCAGTTTATCTTTTAAGGTATGGTCTCTTCACTCTGCTAGATGGAATGGGAAAGATAAAGCTACAGCTCTCAATGAGCTTATGCTCCAGTGAAGTAGACAAAGGAATCTTTATATGATTGTCCAGAATTATTACATTTCCTTCTTATTTTTGGTAATTTTCTATATTATGAGCCCCAGTCAGTTTCTAGAGATAAAACAAAAAGCTGATATACCCGACTTCCTTGTAGGTTGGTTTAAGTGCATGGCCTTTGTGGTGTAGGTAGAAGTGCATGGTCTATTTTCCACCAATCATTTGGACCCAAGTAAATGATCAGGCAAATACTTGGAGTGAATGAGTCACTGCAGGCCAGGGGGCAGGGGCGGGCAGAGGCACATGGAATCCCAGGGTGGCAGGGGTGGAACTACAGTTTAGAGTGTCATATGAGTGAGTGATACTGTCAGTACCATCATTGTGAGAAGCCACATGGTGTGGCTGGGAATTGTTATTAGTTTAATAGCCTCAGGATCTATATCTTTCACCCTCCTGGGAATTTCAAAATGTGTCTATAATGTTGAACAATTCCCATGCCTTCTGATACCTGTCAGAGTGAAGTCTGTTATTTATGCCTGAGAACCTCTGAGAAATAAAGTAATCAATTGCAAAATGCCAAGTACTGTGAAAAAAGAAATAAGTTGGCAAGAGAAAGAAGTAGTCCACAATCTGTTTTGCTCACAACTCCTCCAAGGAATTTTATTGTTTTAAATTTTAGATTCAGGTGGTATACTTGCAAGTTTATGGAAAAGAGAAACCTGGATGCATATGTTGCATAATGCTGTGATTTGGACTTCTATTGAACCAGTCACCCAAATAGTGAACATAATACCCAATAGGTAGTTTTTCAGCCCGTTCCCCTTTCCCTCCTCCCCACTTTTGGAGTCTCCAGTGTCTATTGTTTCACTCTTTATGTTCATGTGTCCCCAATATTTGCTCCCACTTATAAGTGAGAGCATGCAGCATTTTATTTCCCATTTCTGCATTAATTCACTTACAATAATGATCTCCAGCTATAACCATGTTGCTGCAAATGACATGATTTTGTTCTTTTTTTATGGATCCATAGTATTCCATGCTGTTTATATACCAGATTTTCTTTATTCCATTCACTGTTGATAAACACGTAGGTTGAGTACATGTCTTGGCTATTGTAAATAGTGCTGTGATAAATATATGAGTTCAGGTGTCTTTTTGATAGAATGATTTAATTTCTTTTAGGCATATACCCAAGAACTAGAACAAGACAAGGATGTCCATTCTCATCACCCCTATTCAATATAGTACTGGAAGTCCTGGCCACAGTAATTAGGCAAGGGAAAGAAATAAAATGTTATCTATATAGGAAAAGAAAAGTCAAGTTATCTCTGTTCATTGATGATATGATTTATATCTAGAAAATCCTAAATATTACTCCAAAAGACTCCTAGACATAATAAATGACTTCAGTAAAGTTTCAGGACACAAAATCAGTGTAAAAAAATCAATAGCATTTCTATACATCAATAATATTTAAGGTGAGAACAGAGTCAAGAATGTAATCCCATTTACAGTAGCCACGCACACAAAAAAATACCTAGGAATACATTTAACCAAGGAGGTGAAAAATCTGTACAACAAAAACTATAAACTACTGTTGAAATAAATTATAGATGACATAGACAAATAGAAAAACATCCCATACTCCTGGATTGGAAGAATCAACATCATTAAAATATCCATACTGCTCAAAGCATTCTACAAATTAAATGCAATTTCTATCAAATTACCAATGTCATCTTTTCACAGAATTAGAAAAAAACTATTCTAAAATTCATATGGAACAACAACAGCTAAAAAGAGCCCAAATAGCCAAAGTAATCACAAGCAACATGAATAAAGCCAAAGGGTATCACATTGCCCAGCTTTACACTACAAGGCTACAGTAACCAAAACAACATGGGTTTGGTACAGAGACATATAGATGAATTGAACAGAATAGAAAACCCAGAAATAAATATGCACAGCTACAACCAAGTGATCTTCAACAAAGCTGACAAAAATAAACAATGAAGAAAAGACACCCTATTCAATAAACGGTTCTGGAAGAACTGGTTAACCATTTACAGAAGATTGAAACTGATCTTTAATAGATCACTTTTATTTTATTTTTTATTTTTTTTGAGATGGAGTTTCACTCTTGTGGCCCAGGCTGGAGTGCAATGGTGCGATCTCAGCTCACCGCAACCTCCACCTCCCGGGTTCAAGCGATTCTCCTGCCTCAGCCTCCCGAGTAGCTGGGATCACAGGCATGTGCCACCACGCCAGGCTAATTTTGTATTTTTAGTAGAGACGGGGTTTCTCCATGTTGGTCAGGCTGGTCTCGAACTCTCGACCTCAGGTGATCCATCCGCCTCAGCCTTCCAAAGTGCTGGGATTACAGGCGTGAGCCACCACACCCAGCTTAGATCATTTTTATACTTCTTGTAATGAAAGTGTTTATATGAATTAAATATTAATTTTTATTTCCTGTGACAACACAAAGTGTCTAAACATTTATTTGTATTGTCATAATTTTATATATTATTAGTATACAATTAATCAAAACAATATAAAATATGCATTTTTATAATGTTTGTTAAATACCAAATACATATAATGTGCCTCTGAGTGAGATGAATAGGATTTCACTACTCTCCAGTAGTTTGCATGTCATGAATAAATAAAATATATTCTTAGAAACTCAGTAAATGATGTCTTTTTTTATTTTAATATCTATAAGCTTTGAGAAATCGTGTTAATTGACAAAAATAATTATATGGTAATTGAAAGAGTTGTATTATAGCAAATTCATTTATTTATTCGAATGTCTTTGAATTGCATGCCAAAAATGACACTGAAGGAAAACCTAATTGAATTCTCAGATGATATATTATTAAAAATATTTGTTGATGATGGATGACTATGGTATTCATGCTTTCAGTTTCTATAATGGACATTTTAAGAATTATCAAATGACTATTAATTCTATGGATTGCTCATTTCCATATTTAACCTAATAAGCTCAGAACACTTCTGAAAATCAAAATGTTTGCATGTATTACATATTTACCAGTGTAGTATTTCTCATAAAATAATATGTATGTAAAATATATTTTAATTAAAATCTTGGTGCTTCAGCATTAGCATATTCTACTTACAAAAAATATTTTTCCTATTATTTAAATTGGTGTATCAAATCCTCATTGTGTTCCAAACATACAGATTAGTCTTACTGAATTTTAGATAACGAATTTATTTTTAATTTCAGATAAGTGTTACTAAGATGTCTATCTCGAGAAGTCCCATAAAAACACTAAGAAAGGAATTGTAGTATGTCATAAAAGATGTATTACTAAAAAGCAGTCAAGATTAGAGATGTAGAAATAATTTAATAAATTTATCAAATTTTATAAATTATAAAAACAAGATATTATTCTATTTTACATGCTCAATTTATAATGCAGTCTCAGTAAGTATAATTATTATTTATAATAGAGTATGATAAAAAATATGTTACATCTTTAATAAACGTGAGTACAATATAAAATTTTAATGTTTGGTTTATGGGCATAAACAAGTAAAAATTTATATTTTTAGTGACAAAAATTTTTACTGATAAAAATCAGTAATAACTCCAATAATTGCATAAAACATCATGATAAAACTTTCCCTATGTACTAATATGTAATATTAGAAGTATATATTATTATGTAATAATAGAACATAATAGAAAAATACATCGTCTCATGTAACTTCTTTTTTGTTAAATAGAAGGTAGACAATATTAAATATTTTATGACATAAGATGAGCATTCATTATAATTAAAACAATACATCAAGATATGATTTGACTAGGTCAGCTTTATTTGCCTTATTGGTTAATATGCACTAATGCTAAAAGAAATTTCGTGTAAGTTTTATCCTTGGATTTTATCCAATGTATATTGAAAATTTTGATAGTCTTCAAGAATATCTAGTTAGAGACTAACTATATGAATTAATATAATAACTAATGCTGCTTTAATACTCTAAAGATAATTTCTAAGATAAAATATTTTAAAGATGAATACAATATTAAGAATTTCTGAAGATAATTGCTTGACTTTAAATATGTTTTTTAAAATTTTGTGTGCATTCAATGTCTCTCTTTTATGCTGTCTTACTTTTGCTCTTGGTATCGTCTTTTAAGAATGATGCACTCTTTGGTTTTTTAAATGATTACTTATACTCGTCCACTCCACCATTTGATTAAATTCAAAACTTTTCCTAACAGAGCCAAAATGCCCTTCTGTCGATGCTATATTTCACCATTAAGAAAACTATTTATAAGAGAAGAGGCCTTCAAGATGCACGTGTCTTGTTTAAACATTACAAAAAGCTTTCTTTTGTTTTTTTTCTTGGCAACCAAGTGATTTTTCATATAACCTGGTATGGTGAAATATATGGAAGTTAATTGAATTGATAGATTTCCTTAAATCTATCATTGCTGGAATATCCCTGGGAATATCTTCTACAGTTTGAATATGATTGTGTTAGAGTAACTGGGTGAGGTAGTGAGCGATTTATCTACATAGAATAGTTGGAGAAAGGCTCACAGGCCAAGGCATGTGAAATGAAGCATGACATACGAAAGGGGAGCTGAGATGCCAAAAGCTGGGTTGAAGAACATTTTAAGCAGAGGAAAAGTACATATGAAGGTCCTAAAGTATGAATGAACTTGGCTGGCTTAAAGATAAAAGACCAGTGTGGGTGGACAGAAGCAACTGAGAAAGAGAATTGAGGTTGAGAAGGAATACAAAAGTAGCTATGCAAAAAAAAAAAAGTTTGCATTTAGGTCAAAATAAAAGAATTCATAGAAAAGTTTAAAGCATAAGAATTCTGGAGTCTGAGTTACATTTTTAAAATGGATTAAAGACTTTAAGATATAACTCTGGCTCCAACATGAAGAATCCATTACAGGAGGCAATAGAGGAAGCATTGTGAAAGTGTTAAGTGAGAAATAATGATGTATTATTAGGCAAGGGAGATGGGCAGAGGCAGAATTGAAATTCACTTTTGAGATATAGTCAACATGATTTGCAGATGAACTGAATTTTCTTTTTTTTTCCTTTTTTTTCTTTTTTCTTTTTTTGTTTTGTTTCGTTTTTTGAGACGGAGTTTCGCTCTTGTTGCCCAGGCTGGGGTGCAATGGCACGATCTCGGCTCGCCGCAACCTCCGCCTCCCGGGTTCAAGCGATTCTCCTGCCTCAGCCTTCCGAGTAGCTGGGATTACAGGCATGTGCCACCATGCCCAGCTAATTTTGTATTTTTAGTAGAGATGGGGTTTTTCCATGTTGGTCAGGCTGGTCTTGAACTCCCGACCTCATGTGATCTGCCCACCTCGGCCTTTCAAAGTGGTGGCTGGGTGAGCCAACACGCCCGGCCAGAACTGAATTATCAAAGTATTAAAGGGAGAGAAATAGTGATGAGTACCCTGGAATTTGGATTAACGTCACAGTCATTTATTGAGATGAAAATTCCTGGAGAATCAAAATTCATAAGGAGGAATTTCATTTTGAGCATGCTAATTTGCTATGAAATTAATATAGATTAAATATCTTATTAAAAATAGATCTCGGGCCAGGCACAGTGGCTCACGCCTGTAATCCCAGCACTTTGGGCGGCTGAGGCGGGTGGATCACGAGGTCAGAGATCGACACAAGCCTGGCTAACACAGTGAAACCCCGTCTCTACTAAAATTACAAAAAAATTCGCCAGGCATGGTGGCGGGCGCCTGTAGTCCCAGCTACTCGGGAGGCTGAGGCAGGAGAACGGCGTGAGCCTTGGAGGCGGAGCTTGCAGTGGGCCAAGACCGCGCCACTGCACTACAGCCTGGGCAAAAGTTCAGATTCCGTCTCAAAAAAAAAAAAAAAAAAAAAAAAAAACCACCTCATATTGAATTAATAATAAAGCTCAAAAGCTTAAGAAATATACCTAAATCAAAATAGTAATAAAATGTTAAAGTAAATAGGTGGATTAAAATACATCTGAGAAACTCAAATAGGAATAGTGCAGTACTACTAAACATTAACACAGAATCCAAGGTAAGAGTCTTAAATTACTGGCTATATTGCATTGACATGTTCCACTATGAGCTTTTTTGCACCTATAATTATAACATAGACCTCCTAAAAACTATTAATCAAGGACACAAAAAGTACATATAAAATAATTTGTAATATTATTAACTGTAAATTTAACTTTATTATCCACATTTTTAAGTATCCATTGGCATACGGAGAAAAATATACACATTGAATCACAAAGAATATCTCAAAAAATTATAAAATGTCAAATTTACAAATATCTATTTTCCGACAAATACATACAAAATATATTTCAGTTAAAAATAAATAACAAAAGCACAACCACTAAGTCTCATTCACCACTATACATACATTACAATTTAGAAATTAAAAGTATTCCATAGTAAATTTTGGACTAAAAAGAGAATAACAAATCAAATTATAAACTATGATGGAATAATTAAGTATTGCATAGTAACAGAAGTGTTTCTATTAAAATCAATGGGGAATAAGGATTCTTGTAAATAGTATTAGTAACATAATTTTAGAAGTTCTAGCTGTAAGGCATGAAAAAAAGTCAACATAGCTAGTGTAAAGAATAAAATAATTTAGTGTGGAACAAATAAGTTCCTTTTAGACATTTTTGGAAAGGTTTTCTATTTTAAAAAATAAATTTTAAATATATATATGTATGCATGTCTACAGGCACACACAATAAAATTAGATCTCCCTTTACAACTACATTGAAATAAACTATAAATGGATTAAATGTTAAAATTTTAAGCCAAATTAAATCCCCCAATACTAAAAATTATACAAAAAGTTATACACTTGACTACATATAAAGTCAAAATTGTTTTAGTGTTAAAAAATTAGAAGCTACTTTAAAAGACAAACTAGTAAAATATTCAAAACTCATATAATAATGTTTAGCATACTTATTCTTTGTTAAAAAATAATTATTTTAAATATCTATTAGCCAAAAGGACAGAACATGTGGATTCAGTTAAATAGATTACAGCAAAAAAACAGAAGAAATAAAACTGGTCGTTAAACAAGAAAACATATTTGATCTCACAAGTAATCAAATAAATTCATAATAAAATAATGACATACCAGATTTTGGCCTATCAAATTTTCAAAGAACAAAATGGTGAAGAAACTGTGAACCTGAATTCTGATGAGATGCTGCCAAGAGTGTAAATAGATAAATCCTTTCAGGGAGGTAATTTTCTATTATGTATCAAGATTTTTAAGATACGTAACGTGAATTTGATAAAGTATTTTTACTTCTAGTAATCCCTCATTAAGAAATTATTACTGACATGGACAATAGAAATCTATGCAATGATGTTCATATGGGGAAATGTGTGTATAGGTGAAAACAAAGGATACTTACAGGAATATCTCATTTTATGGTACTTCACTTTATTGCACTTCATAGATACTGCATTTTTTGCAAACTGGTTTGTGGCAAGTCTGTGCTGAGCAATTTTATCAGTTTATCAGTGTCATTTCCCAATGCGACACAGAGACGGCATTTGTACACTCTGTATCTCTGTGTCACATTTTGGTAATTCTCGCAATGTTTCAAGCTTAATTATTATTGTTGTATTTCTTATAGCGATCTGTAACCAGTGATCTTAAAGTTACTATTGTAATTGTTTGAGGGCACTACAAACCACTCCCATATAAGAAAGCAAACTTAATTAATACATGTATGTGTTCTTACTGCTCCACAGACCAGTCATTCCCCTATCTCTGTGCTTCTCTAAGATTCTCCCTATTCCCTGAGATACAACAGTATTGAAATTAGGCCAATTAATAATCCTACAATGGCCTCTAAGTGTTCGAGTGAAAGGAAGAGTCACGTATCTCTCACTTTAAGTAAAAAGCTATAAATGATTAAGCGTAGCGAGGAAGGCATGTCAAAAGCCAAGACAGGTTGTACGCCAGGCCTCTTGCTCCAAACAGTTAGCCAAGCTGTGGATACAAATCAAACGTTATTGGCAGAAATTTAAAGTGCTACTTGAATGAACACACAAATGATAAGAAAGTGAAACAGCCTTATTACTGACATGCAGAAAGTTTCAATGTTCTTGACAGAAGATCAAGCCAATTATATAACATTCTCTTGAAACAAAGCCTAACCCAGTTCAAACTCTCAAT
Organism: Pan troglodytes; assembly: GCF_028858775.2. Lineage (NCBI taxonomy): Eukaryota > Metazoa > Chordata > Mammalia > Primates > Hominidae > Pan > Pan troglodytes. Next base: position 73,083,387 of record NC_072402.2, read on the forward strand.
TCAATGAAAGCCCAGAGATGTGAGGAAGCTGTAGAAGAAAGTTGGAAGCTAGCAGAAGTTGGTTGATGAAATTTAAGGAAAGAAGCCATCTCCGTAACATCAAAGCACAAGATAAAGCAGCAATGCTGATGGAGAAGCCGCAGAAACTTATTCAGATCTAGCTAAGATAAATGATGAAGATGAATGCACTAAACAGATTTTCAATGTAGATGAAATAGCTTCATATTGGAAGAAGATTTCATCTAGGTCTGTCGTAGGGAGGAGAAGTCAATGCCTGTCTTCAAAGCTTCTAAAAACAGTTTGACTCTCTTATTAGGGGCTAATGCTCCTGATGACTTTAAGTTGAAGCCAATGGTCATTTACCATTCAAAAAAATCCTAGGACCCTTAAGAATTATGCTAAATCTACTCTGCCTGTGCTCTATTAAGTGGATCAATAAAGCCTAAAAGATAGCACATCTATCCATAGCGCAGTTCACTGAATATTTTAAGCCCACCATTGAGACTTGCTGATAAGAAAGAAAGATGCTCCTCCCTCCCCTCCCCCAACGCGAGGGCGGGCGGGCGCTGCGAGGCGGGCTATGCCTGGGCCGGGCTCCGGCCCCAGTGCTGTGCGTGGGGAGCCATCTGTGTGTGGGGGACCGCGTGGAGGGGTGGCTGCTGCGTGTGCGGTACTGTGGAGGCGGCGGGGCCGCTGGGCGCCCCTTTTCCGCCTGGTAACCTCGCCTCTGTGCTTCCCTCTCGCTCGCCCTGTTCCTCCCCTAGTCCCTCGGCTCCGTGCCCGGGACCCTGCCAGCAGAGGAGACAGGTATATGCTCGTCACTTTCGAAGAGCCGCCCTGTGCTATCAAGGCTGGATGGAAAGAAAACCATGCAACGTTTATGAATGAACTGAAAAACCTTCAGGCTGAAGGACTTAGGACTCTTGGCCAATCCCTAAGGTAAGCTTTTGATTTATTAAATTTAAATAGATTAGCAACTGGCATAGACAACTATGGGCAGGGAAGAAACCCTTTTTTCTTGGAGCCAGCAATAATTATCACAATTACTGATGGGAGCAAGCTGACTACCACCAGTGGAGTCCAGGATGAGCTTCATTTACCTCTTAATTCTCCTTTGCCTGGAAGTGAATTGACCAAGGAACCTTTTCCTTGGGATCAGAGATTCTTTGCATTAGTGTTGCGGTTGCCTGGCACCATGTCAGTAGAATCAGAACAGTTGACAGGTGTGCCTTTAGATGACTCTGCAATCACACCAATGTGTGAAGTGACAGATGGCTGGTCATATTTTGTGTGTTCTCCAAGAATGCTTAATCAGTGTCTGGAGTCCTTGGTGCAGAAAGTACAAAGTTGGGTGGTAATAAACTTTCAAAAAGCAGGACCAGATCCTTCCCCTGTAGAAGATGGGCAGCCAGATATATCAAGGCCTTTTGGATCTCAGCCTTGGCATAACTGTCACAAACTCATATGTGTCAGACCAAATCCTAAAACTGGGGTTCCTATAGGTCATTGGCCTGTTCCAGAGTCTTTTTGGCCAGATTAAAATTCGCCAACACTACCACTTCGTACATCTCATCCTGTAGTGAAGTTTTCCTGTACAGACTGAACCAATGGTTATTGATAAACTTCCTCTTGACAAATACGAGTTGGAACCTTCATCACTGACTCAATTTATCCTGGAAAGGAAATCTCCTGAAACATGTTGGCAGGTGTACGTCAGCAATAGTGCAAAATACAGTGAACTTGGTCATCCTTTTGGTTACTTGAAAGCCAGTATGGCACTGAACTGTGTCAATTTATTTGTGATGCCTTACAATTACCCAGTCCTTCCCCTCTTAGATGACTTGTTTAAAGTGCATAAAGCAAAACCAACATTGAAGTGGAGACAGTCATTTGAAAGTTATTTGAAGACCGTGCCTCCCTACTATCTCGGGCCCTTGAAGAAAGCTGTTAGTATGATGGGAGCACCTAACCTAATAGCAGACAGTATGGAATATGGACTTAGTTACAGTGTCATTTCATACCTCAAAAAACTGAGTCAACAGGCCAAAATAGAATCTGATCGAGTCATTGGATCTGTAGGCAAGAAAGGAGTACAGGAAACTGGAATAAAAGTCTGGAGCCAATCACATGGTTTATCAAGGGCATATAGGAAAGATTTTCCACGACTCCTCCAGGGAATTTCAGAAGACGTCCCTCACAGACTGCTAGACCTTAATATGAAGGAATACGCTGGGTTCCACATTGCTTTGCTGAATAAGGATTTGAAGCCACAGACATTTAGAAATGCTTATGACATTCCAAGACGAAATCTTTTGGATCACTTAACAAGAATGAGATCTAATCTTTTGAAGCACACTCGCAGATTTCTTAAAGGGCAGGACGAAGATCAAGTGCAGTGTTCCTATAGCACAAATGGGGAACTACCAGGAATACCTCAAGCAAGTTACCTTCTCCACTAAGAGAACTTGATCCTGATCAGCCGCAAAGGTTACATACATTTGGCAACTCCTTTAAGCTGGATAAAAAGGGTATGATGACAGATGAAGCAGATGAATTTGTGGCTGGACCTCAAAATAAACATAAACGACCTGGAGAATCAAATATGCAAGGGGTCCCTAAAAGACGTCAGTGTATGTCTCCACTACTAAGAGGCAGACAGCAGAATCCTGTTGTAAACAATCATATCGGGGGAAAAGGACCACCTGCACCTACAACTCAAGCACAGCCAGATCTTATTAAGCTTCTTCCTCTTCATAAAATTTCAGAAACCACTAATGATTTGATAATACATGATGTGGTTGAAAATCATGTTGCAGACCAACTTTCATCAGACATTACACCAAATGCTGTGGATACTGAATTTTCAACATCTTCTCCAGCCAGTTTACTGGAAGGGCCAACCAATCATATGGAGGCTCCTGGTCATGACAATTTAGGAACCAATGACCTCACTGTTGGTGGATTTTTAGAAAATCATGAGGAGCCAAGAGATAAAGAACAATGTGCTGAAGAGAACATACCAGCATCTTCACTCAACACAGGAAAGAAATTGATCCATTGCAGAAGCCATGAAGAGGTCAATACCGAGCTAAAACCACAAATAATGAAAGAGATCCGAAAGCCAGGGAGAAAATATGAAAGAATCTTCACTTTACTGAAGCATGTGCAAGGCAGTTTACAAACAAGACTAATATTTTTACAAAATTTCATTAAAGAAGCATCAAGGTTTTAAAAACGAATGCTAATAGAACAACTGGAGAACTTCTTGGATGAAATTCATCAAAGAGCCAATCAGATCAACCATATTAATAGCAATTAAAAGAAAATAGAATGTGGCCACTTATTTCACTATCTTCTTCAAATACAAAGTAAATACAAGACTGTTGTGATCTTGCGTTCATTTTCTGACATGCATTGTCGGCTATTTGAAATACTAAAAGCAAATCTACAGATCATTTTCCGTCATTTTACAGTGACCTTTTCTTCATTTTGGTTTATTTTTGTAATGTGAAAAGTATCACTCTAAAAAACATTTTTATTTAACAAACTAAAAATATTCCTCCAAAGAAAAAAGGAAGAAAAATTCCTTTTGAAATATTGTTGCTCATTGACAATGCACCTATTCACCCAAGAGCTCTGATAGACATGTACAAGGAGATTAGTGTTGTTTTCATGTCTGCTAACACAACATCCATTCTTCAGCCCACAGATCAAGGAGTAATTTCATCTTTCAAATTTCATTATTTAAGAAATACATTTGTAAGGCTATAGCTTCCATATATAGTGATTCTTCTGATAGATCTGGGCAAAGTAAATTCAAAACCTCTGGAAAAGATTCACCAGTCTAGATGCCATTAACATTTGTGATTCATGGGAAGAGGTGAAAATATCACTAACAGGAGTTTGGAAGAAGTTGATTCCAACCCTCATGGGTGACTCCGAGGAATTCAAGACTTCAGAGGAAGAAGTAACTGCAGAGGTAGGAGAAACAGCAAGAGATCTAGAATTCTAAGTGAAGCCTGAAGATGTGACAATTGCTACAAGCTCATGATCAAATTTGGAAAGATGAGAAGCTTCTTTTATGGATAAGCCAAGAAAATGGTTTCTTGAGATGGAATCTATACCTGGTGAAGACGAGTTGAACATTGTTAAAATTACAAGAAAGGATTTAGAATATGACATAAATTTATGTGTATATATATAATGTATAAATACACACATATATATGTATAATATAAACTTAATTGATCAAGCAGCAACAGGGTTAGAGAGGATTGACTCTAATTTTGAAAGAAGTTCTACTCTTGGAAAAATGCTACCAAACAGCATCGCATGCTACAGAGAAATCTTTTGTGAAAGGAAGAGTCAATCACTGTGGCAAACTTTATTGTTCTCTTATTTTAAGAAATTGCCACAGCCACCCCACCCTTTAGCAACCATCACTCTGATCAGTCAGCATCCATGAACCTCAAGGCAAGAACCTTCACCAGCAAAAAAATTACAACTCTCTCAAGGCTCAGATGATCATTAGCATTTTTCAGCAATAAAGTATTTTTTAAGGTTTCCACATTTTTTTACACATAATGCTATTGCATACTTACTAGACTACAGGATAGTGTAAACATAACTTTTATATGTACTGTGAAACCAAAACATTTGTGTGACTCACTTTATTGCAATATTCACTTTATTGTAGTGGTCTGGAACTGAACCTGAAATAACTCCTAGGTATGTATACATAAAACATAATTCCTAAAAAAGTTGTGTTTGTAAATATGTTGGAAGAGAATAATATTAAATATATTAAAAATGTAATGTATTTTTGGTGGTTAGATTATGACAAGTATTTTTTTGCAGTATATATTCCATTTGCTACCATGAACTACATGTCTTTCGTGCCAAGGGAAAAATCATGCACTTAACACAAAAACCTTCAATTATAAAATGTAGTCATTATTTTAACATTCCCTCTGCAGCTGTTTTCTTTCAGAAAATAAGATGAACAAATCATTGCCAGCTGTTCAAATGATAAATACTCCGATCAAATAAGTATTGCTCTATTAAATTAATTAATTAATGGGACCATTAGTCAAATTAATTTAACTATTAACTATCATAGTGTTAGACTATGCTTGTCTCTCTTCCCTTGTAAGTTTTGATTATACAAATTTTAATAAAATTCACTGTAAAAGTATTTTGCCTTTGAAACTTTTTTAAAAAGTTACTATTGTAGCATATGCAACTGCCTTTAGCTAATATCCTCTTCCCACCTCCAAAATTTAATCATACTGTACCTCGAGCAGGAAGCCCTGAAGTCTGTAAATAAGCTTAGCAAAGGCCTGACATGTAAGCATACAAATGTTAGTTGCTTGTCATTCTGAATCTTTTGTGCCATTTGATTTTCTTTACATATGCAGCAACTTTCCCACCAAAAAGTAAACAAACAGAAACAGCTAGGCAAAAATAAATAGCTAGCTAGGTTAGCTAGCTACACTGATAGAGAGAGAGCAAACAAATTATCTAATGATTGAACAGTCTTGCTGGCTCTTTGTTTACCCCTCCAGATCAGTCACCACATACCTCCACTCAGTTCTGTGCTGTGGGAGTCTGACCTTATAGATTGCATCAGCTGCACCCAGCGCCCTCTGGCTTCCAATTTAGTTTGTTTAATGGAAGGTACAGACTGGCTAGCAGAGGAAAGTTCCCTCCCTACTGGGCCTTAGGTGGCAGTTGCTGGGTTTCTCTTCCAATGGACTTCCAGGAGGTCTTGTCTTTCAGCTATCCTAGCCTAAGGGTAGTGCTGGCTCTTTGCTCCTACTATTTACACTTTCTTTGGCTGGTCCACATCCTTGTTGGCATTGACAGTCTCTAACTTCAGCTCTTGTGATAGATGTGTATCTGTATTTCACTGTACTTTAATTTGCAATTCTCTAATCAATTGTACCTAGCCATTTGCACATCCCTTTTGTTATCCTTATTGATCATTGGAATACACTCTCTTGTGAGGAGTCTTTGCCTGTTTTCTAAAAAAATCAATTGTCAGGCGAGGCACGGCGGCTCACACCTGTAATCCCAGCACTTTGGGAGGCCAAGGTGGGTGGATCGCGAGGTGAAGAGATGGAGACCATCCTGGCCAACATGGTGAAACCCCGTCTCTACTAAAAATACAAAAATTAGCCGGGCGTGGTGGTGCATGCCTGTAGTCCCAGCTACTCGGGAGGCTGAAGCAGGAGAATCGCTTGAACCCGGGAGGTGGAGGTGGCAGTGAGCCGAGAGCCTCAGGTTGGTGACAGAGTGAGACTCCATCTAAACCAAAAAAACAAAAAACAAAAAAATCAATTGTCAGTCTTTTTATTATTATTGTTTTGTAGGAGCTCTTTATTCTGAATACAATTTATCAAATATGAGTCTATGCTTTGCTTTTTAACACTTAATGTTAAAATGTATTTGAATAAAAATAAATTCTTAATTTTAATGCAGTTCACTTATAATCTTTTTTGTATGGTGTGAGTTTTCACACTGTTCGAGAAATCTTTGTTTAAGAAGATCTTCATGAAACACCAACTATTTAAAGGTCTTAAAGATTTTCCCCTATTTTCTTCAGGAAGAATTATTGTTTTTCTTTTTATATTTAGGTATATGATTTACCCCTAATTTTTGCCTATCCCATATATCGTAGGTCAAAGTACATATTTCCCATATAGATTTCCAGTTGACCTAGATCTTTCTAACTCGCAGAACTGCAACAATGCTTTTGTCACATATCATCTCATATATCATGTATGGAACTGTCTCTGGGCTCTATATTTTAGTTCATTGGTATGATTGTGCTTGTACTAATCTTACATTGTCTTAATTGCTGTACTTTTGTAACAGGTCTTTACATCTGGTACTGTATAGCTTTCATTTGTTCTCTTTTGAGATTACCGTAAGTATACTGGATCTGCATTATAGAAAGTGCACAAATTTTCAAAAAAAGATGGAATTTTGATTGAGATTGTATTCAAGCCATAGATCAATTTTGGAAAAATTGACATAAAAAAGATTGAGTTCCAAATTTTCCCTCCATCCTGTAGGTTGCCTTCCATCCTGTAGGTTGCCTTAAACACAGCCTTAGCTGCATTCCATATGTTTTAAAATATATGTGAATAACCTTTTCTTTATTGGAAACCCCTTTCAGTGGTTCAAATATCCTGCAAGTAGATATATAGTTAATAGTTGCCTACTACGAGTGAAGCACAAGGTCCAAGATTGAATAATTTTAAATGATATTTTGGAAGAATATGGAGAGGAGATATTAGAGAGGAGTATAAAAGAGCTAACTTTTTATCTTATTTACTAGGAAGACAACAGATGACATTTAAGACAAAAAATAAGGAAATATTAAGATAAACATGATATTTTCAAATACATGGGTAAGTACCAGAAAATAAGAAACTTTTAAAAAGTTAAAATTGACTAGCCCAGGCAAACAGAAATAGTGAGTACCAAAAAGTGAGTCAGAGGGCTTTTTTTCCTACTGCATAACTCTAATTTTTTAGTTCCATACATGTAGTTGTTTGACAATAAACATCATTTTTATTTAATTTATTAAAAAGACTTTTAAAGAAGATAGAATTTTGTGAAAGATTTGATATTTTCCTTGAAGAACACAATGTTTTAAGCCTAAAATATAGCTAAAATACATTTATGCCACAACATTTCCTTAAGGAAATTGTGTTTCTCAGAAAACACTGAAATGTCTAATTTCTTCTCACACCTGATTTGTTAACGACTAGTTGCAATATAACATTATACTCAAATTCTAAGTTGTCCAAACAAGCACAAGTCTGAAGTCTAAAATTAGCTACTATCTATTGGATTGTGGCCCAGGTAAATTCGTTTGTTCAGTGTAGCAAAAATACTATACATGTGGAATAGTTTAAATATTATTTTTTAAATGTATTATTATTCTTGTATGTATTTGGCTTATGTTTCTAAAGGAAATAAAGCATAGAAAAATGCACAGTTCACTACTGCCCTCTGCTGCATGGAAAGGTGAAGAAAAAAGTGCTAAGAGAAGACCTGTTACCTGGCCTGCAGTGATCTGATTTGGGACTTCAAGCTATGTCATGTCTTCTAGTAAAATGACTCCACCAGCCATTCTCTCTGTAAAATATGCTGACTGAGAGTCCTTGCAAAATGGACCTTGGATTAAACTGCTAGTATTTTTAGAACACCTTCAGATTTTGAGAGAAAAGAGAGTCATTTAAGAAAATAATTCATCAGACAAGATGTTCATGAAGCAGCTACTATTTCAGAGACAGCTCAGGAAGAAAAGTATCTTATTACTACTAGGTCAGTATGGCCAGTCAATGATAAAATCCTATTGTTATAAACTGACATAAGCCAATTTGGTCCTTTAGAAGCTATGAAGTCTTTTTTCAGTATGTGTTAAAAGACTCCAGCTATGGGAGGGGAAGACTACATCCCTCTCATTAACAGGCAGCCTGCTGCAATAGGAGCAAATCTTTAACCGTTTTCTGCCAAACATAATGTTTATTGGCAAACAGGAAGAAGAAGTTATCCAACCTAGTCATGCAAGCTGGGAGGTTTCTCTGTCCTCAGGCTCTCCCACAAGCAAATGTCAATGCCAATCTTTCAGCAGAATTGGCCAACTCTCTTGTGAGGCCACAAAATGACTCCTCTATGAAATAAAGTAGGATAGTGGTGGGGGGAGTGGGAGGTAGAACCAAATATAGCATCTACTCTGAAAGACAAAAATATTTTCTTACATTGACAAAGTAACATTATCGTACATAATAAAACTAAAAATTATTTCTGAGTGTTATCTCACTCCTGATTCTTTTTAAAATCCTTTGCAACATTTAAACTGTGTCCCTTAATGCCTTTCTGGTGATGACGTCACTTGCTGGATGATCTTCTACCAGCAGGGATTTCCCACATTGGTTGGGAATATATTCTTGGGTCCTTTATTTTGAGGCTGATGAAATGATCTCATTTTTTTTGTCAGGTAAGGTGACAAATTTCTCTGTGATAGGAGTGGGGATACTGGACAAAACAGAGCTTTGGTGTTGAGCACTTTTTCAGATATCTGTTGGTCATTTGCATGTGACCTTTAAAAAAAGGTTTATTCAGGCCCTTCACCCACATTTTTATTTAGGTGCTTGTGTTTGTTGGCATGTTTTTCTATTGATTTTCGTGACTTCCTTACGTATTTCGGCTATTAGTCATGTATTGTATATATGGTTTGTAAATATTTTCTTCCATCCTGTAGGTTGCCTTTTCATTTTGTTGTTTGTTTCCTTTGCTGTGCAAACACTTTGTAGTTTGATGTAGACCCACTTGTTTATATTTGTTTTTCATTACCTATGCTTTGAGGGTCATATTCATAAAATCATTGTCAAGACTAATGTCATGAAGCTTTTCTTGTGTTTTCCTCTAGGATATTTACGACTTCAGATATTATGTATGTATAAGGCTATTTTGAGTTGAATTTTGTGTATTGTGTAAGATAAGAATCCAATTTTATTCTCTTGCATATGGTTATCTGGTTTTCCAAGCACCATTTATTGAAGAGACTATGCTTTCCCCTTGTGTATCCTTAGTAGTTTTGTACCCATGCATGGCTTTATTTCTGAACCCTCCATTCTATTCTGTTGGTTTATGTGTTGGTTTTTGTGACAGTAACATACAGTTTTGATTACTGTAGCTTTATAATGTATGAAAAAGTGCTGTGCTCAACATCATTAATCATCAGGAAAATGCAAATCAAAACCACAATGAGGCATCACCTCACACTTCTTAGGATGGCTATTATCAAAAAGCCAAATGACAAGTGTTGGCAAGAATGTGGAGAAAAGGAACCCTTATGCTGTTGATAGGATTCTAAATTGCTATAGCCATTATAAAAAAGAGTATACAGGTTCCTCAAAAAATTAAAAATAGAGCTACAATATGATCCAGCAATCTCACCTCACTGCTGAGTATGCATCCAAAGGAATTAAAAACAGTTCTTGAAAATATATCTTCACTTCTATTTTCACTGCAGTTTATTCACAATAGCCAAAAGGGAAACAACTTGTGTCCATTGATGAATGAATGGATAAAGAAAAAATGGTGTGTGTGTATTTATATTTATGTTTATATACAATGAAATATTATTCAACCTTAAAAGAGAAGGAAATCCTGCCATGGATGAACTTAGAGGACATTATCCTACGTGAAATAAGCCAGACACTGCAAGACAAATACCACATGATCTCACTTACATGTGGAATCTGAAGAGAAACTCATAGAAACAGAGACTGGAGATGGTTGCCAAGGGCTGGGGGATTAGGGAAAGGGGGGATTGGTCAAAGAGTACAAGCTTTCAGTATAAGATGAATAAATTCTGGAGATCAAATGTACAGCATGGTAACTATAGTTAATAATAATAATAATAATAATATTAGTCTGGTGCAGAAGTAATTGCAGTTTGCCATTACTTTCAGTGGCAACATTAGATACTTGAAATTTGGTAAAAATAGATCTTAAAGGTTCTCAGCACTACAAACAAAAAAATATAACTCTGTGGAGTGATGAATATGTTAGCTTGATTGTGGTAATCACTTTACAGTGTGTATGTATATTAAAATATCACCTTGTACACTTTAAATTTATACAATTTTTATTTCTCAATTATATTTCAATAAAGCTGAGATAAAACCACAACAAAACAAACAGAGCTCTGGGAATTACAGATTCTACTATCCTGGATTCTTACATTTTATTCTTGCAATGTGATGGTCCAAAGTGGCTGAGGACAGAGATCAGTGACTTCCTTGAGTTTACAAAAAATAAGATGTATTATGGTTTTGTGTCTCCTTTCCAATAATTATTTGATATTTGACAGATACGGGTTTCGACTTGCTTTTACTACAGCGTCCCTCTGGTAAAGTGTCTATGAAGAAGCTTCTAAAAGCTGGAGGGATTGATACCTGTTCCCTCCAAAAGAAAAACCCTGATGACTTATAATGGTTGTCCTTGCTTAAAAGGACAAATGCATTATTATTATTAATAGATGATGTGAGTGATTTCAAAAGATATTGGAGCTATTGTGAACAATAACAGCAAACTTGGAATATTCTTGTAAGATAACCAGAAGGTAAAGTACAACTACAAAGCAATACATCAAAAACAATATATCTAACTATGCTAATATTAAAAGATGAGTCAAAATCAGAGAATAATGGAATTGATCAGAGAAAATTAGCTAGAGATGAGTGTTTGGTCAGATCTAAAGGAAGGAAGAAATATGATTGACTCGACAGAATCAGATTGCAAGAACAATCTCTAATGTGTTAGAGAGATTGAAGAAATTCTTTAGGTAGGAATACTAGGATAATACAGATAAGCCATGAAGATGAAAACTACAGAGTACATAAAGAGAATCTAATGAAATGAGGATGTCTGGTACCTAAGCCCTTGAAAGATGATTTTGATGCTAGCAATACCTGTAATCTCTGAAGTAACTCCACTATACAACTTTCCAGCAAAAGGTGACAAAGTCCCCTTTCAAGTTGAAAAATTGTAGAATGTTTTAGTTATATAGAATAGAATGCATTAAAATTATATTTTGGCATATACTTGTATTTGTATTTTAAATGAAAATATAAAATCTTAAGTGCTGAAAAATCAATGTAGCATGTTAATACATGGAAGAAGAACAGACACAATTGTAAGAGGAAATACAAGGACTACTACAGTGATCAATAACATGAACAATGAATTGTATATTTCCTTCCAGGCAAAGAAACACAACCAGTGAAGCAATTTACTGAGGAATTACTCTAGTGGGAAAAAAGATCAAGGGGTTTTAATGTGCTTCAAAGTGGGGTTCATTATGGTGCTGCTAATTCAGGATTGAAAACCATATCCTGGATAAGACTGAATGAGTTCCTAAGTCAGTATTTAATTGGTTTTTGAAAATTCCTATAGTTTTTTGTTCAGGAAAGAGTCTTCAGTTAGGTCTGCTGAGGTTCTCGTGTACTGATAACTCTCAAGGTTCTTTGTCATTTATCACCTTCAGCTGGAGGGGCTCTCAGCTCGTAGTCATTTTCCAGGTTCAGTGAGTTGTGATGAAATACAGAATTCAGTTTTGGTATCTTTTAGTCAAGTGCTGCTTTAAGTAGAAAGATCTTTTACATAATGTGTAAATTATCTGAATTCGATTTCTGTGTGGTTAAATTTCTCTCTTATGTCTTCATCTTCCCCACTTCCTATACCTCATGGCGCAAAACAAATAAGGTTGGCAGAACACAGACCATATCAGGTATAATTTCTGGTAAAGGTACCATGAATAAAATGTCCAGCTGTACAGCTACAAGGTTCAATGCTTCACATTTCTGTACCTTAAATCTATTACAGGATGGTGTGGAATTATAATGCTTTCCATTTGCTGGAAATGCATGCATTTGCATGCATCTGGAATAATTTGTTCCATCTGTTCTCATACAATTTATTAGATTTATCGAAACCATGAAGTTAAATTTGGATTCCTGGAAAAGGAACTATTAGGAATTAACATGAATTTACAATAATGCTCAATTCTATACCTCTTTCCTTTGACCAGAATAAATTAGCTAGTTTCACATTGCCTAATGCTAACATTTAAAATGTCAGAAAGTGTGTCCCTTCCTTATTCAGAGTGATGTGGAAATGTAATCTGTAATCAAAAGCATAGTGATTCAACCTCTCCTTACTGGAGAGGCACCAATGATTGACGTCTTCCATAGGGGGTTACATTCCCTTATGATGCTTGCTAACTGGCATTTTGAAATGCCACGTTTCATATATATGCCCTATTTTAATTCAGAGACTAACAAAGTTAAACATTGCAAGGAATTATATGTCAATAGTCAATACCAAATGCAAGATTTTCCCTTAAATGCCAGCCTATCCACTAATTTTCTATAAGAGACTTAATAAACAAAGTTAATCTGCCTGTGTTATCCACGGACTCTAGCTGTGTAGGCTCAGACAGGCCACTTGGCTTTTACGTGCCTTCATTTCCTTGTTTGTAAAATAGAGATAATAATAGTATCTGCTCACAGAGTTTTTGTGAGGCATTTGTAATATAATACATACAAAGCTCTAATAATAGAGCCTGACACATACTAAGTACAAAATGTGTTAGCTACCAATATCATTGATATTTAATTTTGTACATTTCGGCGACATCCTACTGCTTATATTACTGCACCATATGATTGTGCAAACAACCCCTCCAGATCAAAACATAGAAAGAATAATTCTCACAGGCATTGCCTTTTGAGAGATCATGAATAGTCGAGTTAATTTCTTTAATAAAGTATCTGACATAGGAATTTGGGGTATTAATTACTTCCTTAGATGGACCAAGAACAAAGGTAGAAATAAAAGAATCCCCTTGTTTGACACATCCTGGTCACTAGCTATGCATATTTTTGAAGGAATTGGTAGAATTAAGGATGATACTTCTTTTTTATGCGTTCCTTGACCTTTACATTTTTCAAAGCCAAGCAAGTATTACAGGTTGAGCATTCCTAATTTAAAAATCTGAGATCCAAAATGCCCCTAAATGTGAAACTTTGAGTGCTGGCATCATGCCCAAAGTAAATACTCACTGGAGATTTTCAGACTTCAGATTTTCAGATTAGGAATGCTCAATCAGTAATGAAAATATTCCAAAATCCCTCCAAAAAAGAAATGTCGAATACTTCTGATCCCAAGCATTTTGGATAAAGGATATTTAACTGGTACTTCCGTAGCAAAAAGAAAAGCAAGCAAACAAAAACCCTGACAATATTTTATAAATATTTTATAAAGGAAAAAGCTAAAGAACGCGTTATTTTGATAATAATCTCATTCAAATTTGAACTTCAAATTCTTTGAAAATACAGTTTTATGACTTTAGAAAATAAGTTTTAGTTTTCTAAGTCATTTAAAAGCTGCAAATCATTATCTGATAATATACATAAACTAAGAGTAGCTACAATGACTTGAAAAATAAATTCATTTTCTCTGAAAAACTTGTTCAAGGCTCATCTTAGGTAATGTGAGAGACATCTGCTTCAGCAACACACTTACAATAAGGTGAATACAATGTATGAATATTAACATTAATATCTATTAGTACTCAAATCTTGGTGCTACCAATCCCTACTTGTCTATTGATTGAGAGCATCTCTTTAAATGCATGTATCTGAGGTTTCCCAAGGATGCCCATAAACCTTATCTGATCAGTTCTCTGGCCTTTTGCCCCTTTTGCTACTGATGATGTTCCCAGTCTCTTTTGACTTCTTTGCCACGGCACCAACTTGGACCTGAAATCTACTCCTGAACCATTACTAACATCACCACTCTTTCGAGATGATGCTCAATTTGGGGAAAGGCCCCACAGCAAAAGACATACGTACCTTAAAATCTCTTGGTAGTTAATGATAAGAGATTTTCCCATTTGCCACACAACTAGACATGACAGATTCTCATGGCCCCAGACACCCACTGAGAGAGGCAGCTTAAGCGAGTTGCCAGTTTCCTTGACCTTGAATTACCACCACAACTGTCACCTCTGCTTCTGTGGTGAAGTCCTCATTTACCCAGGCATCAGTATGACATGTGGTGAGATGAATATTTGCCACATATCTATTGTATTCATATATCTATTCTGCTCAGCCAGGGGATACCCCACAGCAAAGGTTGCATGAACCTCAAAATGTTGTAGCTTTTTCTATGCTCACATTCTTAGCCATAAGTCCCAGGCCATGCAAACACCCCCACAGTACCCTACTGGGATGAGTTTCAAAATCAGTTATGTTCTCATACCAACAGGACCCATTGCAAATTGGGGACTCACAATTCTAGACTCTTCCTCCCATTTGGGGTCCTATTGTCCTTTTCTGTGCTCTGGGCACTGTTGGGGTCACTCAAGTTGATCAGACATGTTTTGTGTATCATTTCTTAGTATGTTAATGTGAGTTGCAGTCTCTTTCCCCCGCCCCAGGAAAGCAACTCCTCTGAAAATCCATAGATTAAAATAGATACGGCATGTATCCACCCTTACAGACATAAGAGTATGAGTTCCTGTCCAAATTTTGTAAAGAAAAATTTCTTATTTTTTCTTTCTTTATTTTTTTGTTTTTGAGATGGAGTCTTGTTCTGTCACCAGGCTGAAGTGCAGTGACGATCTTAGTTCACTGCAACCTCCGACTCCCGGGTTCAAGCGATTCTCCAGCCTCAGCCTCCCAAATAGCTGGGATTACATGTGCGTGCCACCTCACCCGGCTAATTTTTGTATTTTTAGTAGAGACAAGGTTTCACCATGTTGGCCAGGATGGTCTCGATCTCCTGACCTCGTGATCCGCCCGCCTCAGCCTCCCAAAGTGCTGGCATTACAGGCATGAGCCACCGCGCCCGGCCTTTGTAAAGAAAAATTTCAAAGAAAAATTTTATGACTTTCAGTAATGTATTCCCTTCCCAAGAAATGAGGTTAAGGTACCTGCTTTTCAACCTCTTTCAATTTTTTATGTCCCAGGTAGAAAAAGGTGTTAAAATTCATGGACCTACGGGTGGTCAGCTAGCTGTATAGGCATGGCCTTTTAAAGGTCTTACTTAAAGTTATTGATGTTTCTGACTTTTTGTTTGTAATACCATTATTTGCAGAGGTAATGAAAAAAGTACATATATTTATATCTTTTTATTTAAAAACATACCTAGTTATAACACTGAAACAGTATAGGACTATATAAGGTAAAAGTACGAGAAAGAGAGAGACAGTTAGAAAACGCACGGGAAAATCATGGAGCAAATATGCCAAAGTACTGGCAGTGGTTTCCTTGGAGATGTTGTTGAAAGGGGTATTTGGGGAAATTTTCATCCTTCCTATAATTGTAAATTGGTGTGATTGAAGCTGAGCTTTATTCTTTTGGTAATTTAAGAAAAAAAATGTAATTTTAAAAAACAGTGACTTGTTTGCTCCTTTAGGATACACATTTTTACTTTTTGAATGGCACTCTGTACTGAATAACTTCTCTAAATTTTGAAGTGACATAAATAGAAATAACAGCAACAATTTTTTTTTTTTTGAGACAAAGCCTTGCTCTATCACCCAGCCTGGAGTGCAGTGACTTGACCACAGCTCACTGCAGCCTCGGCCTCCCCATTTCAAGTGATCTTCTTCTGTCAGTCTCCCTGGTAGCTGGGACTGCAGGTATATGCCATCATGCCTGGTTAACAGTTTCGGTTTTGTAGAGGTGGGATCTCACTGTGTTGCCTAGGCTGGAGCAACATCTTTTACCACAGATTATTTTCAATGTAAACATTTTGTTATTCACTAATGTGTTATTCCTATAGACTAGTTTTTCTGTTCTTTCATGTTTTCCTCAAACCAACTCTCCAATGAAATCAAATTCAGTTGGCTTATCAGAAACTAAAGTTCTCTGTGTTCCAAATGAGAAAGGAGCCTCTTTCCTATAAATTCAAAACCCACTTATATTATGTATAAAATGTAGTCAAATATGAAATAAAATGTTTTAGATACTCTGTTTTATTTTGTGGAAACAAGATACTTCACTGATTTCAAGATGACTATCTTGAAATAGATTTAATTTCAGATTTCATATGAAGCTCCACCATTCATTCCCTTTCCCCTTTCTCACTGACATATTTTCTGATGAAAAAGCACCTGGCATAAAGGTCAGGTTGTGAAAAATGATTCCATTTCTGTTGTAAACAGCAAGATGCAATTTCTCACTTCGTTTTTAGATAGCAAGAGCACCTCATGGAATTGAAAGCTACAACTGATAAAGTTTGTTGTGCAGCCCTGAGAGATTGCTATGATCTGTTTCTCTTTAACCTGTCCTTGATCTGATTTATGAGCCCTTTTTAGGAAAAACATCACTCCCTGAGGGAGATAAAAAAGTCTGTTCTCCCGTTACCTACCCCAACTCACATTAAGATAGTCTAAGGAAAGAAGAGTAAACATGGTCCCAGGAATGCAGACTTGAGGTTTGATGCCATCAAATAATCCTTGTGGCCAGTGCTTGTGTCTAGATATGAAAGAAGAAAAAAACCCTTTATTGCCATGTTTTGCTTCTTTATGCCTCGGGGGACTTTTCAGCCTTCAGCCACTGTGGGCTTTATGAAGAAATGCACCACAGATTTTTATTGGTTGGGCATGATGGCTCACGCCTGTAATCCCAACACTTTGGGAGGCCAAGGCAGATGGATCACCTGAAGTCAGGAAATTGAGACCAGCCTGGCCAACATGGTGAAACCCTGTCTCTACTAAAAATACAAAAATTAGCCGAGTGTGATGGCACGTGCCTGTAGTCCCAGCTACTCAGGAAGCTGAGGTATGAGAATCACTTGAACCTGGGAGGTAGAGGTTGCAGTGAGCCAAGATCTCACCACTGCACTCAAGCCTGGGCCACAGAGTGAGACCCTGTCTCAAAAAAAAAAAAAAAAAAAAAAAAGAAGAAGAAGAAGAAGACTTTTCTTGAGCAAGGCCAACACCTATTGGCATATAGTATCATGCAATAGTAAACATTACAATTATGAGGCTAACTTATTAATGAACTTGGTGGTCTTGAAAATTCTAATTTGTCTTCAGAGCCAAGATGATGCTTAGTCTTTTTTTACTTGTTCTATTTGTCAGCAAGGAAGGATGAAATCTGAGGTAAATGAGTGTTTTGGGAAATTCTACCCCAAAGATTAAAAAAATCAAACTAGAAGTCCATGGGAGTTTCAGTTACCAAGATAGATGGAAGTTAAAAACTACCATTATAAGAAATATGAAAGTTTTGTAATTTTATGTTTGTTATGCAGTTTATAAATGTGTGCAATTTTGTAATTGTTTTTCTGATTGTTTGGAATTATTAGAAACCTTCCTGATTATTCTTGTGGACCACAAATACTAAGGAAATTGGGGACACTGTATCTTATTTATTAGTTAAATTTTGGAGAGCTCAAGGGAACTTCAAATGTCTAGAAGAGAAGGTAATACAAAAGAATAAGAAAGCAGTTGAGTCCTTAGGACATATTGAAAGCAATATTGAAGAATATTCATAGCTAGTCTGATTTTGCTTAATTTTAGGAAAGATTTTAGCAATGAAAGGCATTAGTTGAAATTTTTAAACAGAGTTATAATTTTATATAATTATAATTTAATTCACTGTTAATGAAAACTTTTTGATTTCTGTAATGTTAGGTTAAAAGTTTATACAAGTAGGAAGTGCCAGGTGCTGTTCAGTAAAATCTGTTTCATTAAATTTTCTTGAGAAAGAAAATATGAAGCTCAAACAAAATCAAAGGTGAGTATCCCCAACTTTCCCTTCCTCAAATTATCCTGGCAGAGACATACCAGAACTCAGGGTTACATTAGTTACATTAGTAAATGACAATCTGTTCCATTCACTTGGCATAATTCTAGGAACAGAAGCATATTTTAGTAGCAAGTTGTAAATTTCCTATCAAACTTGTTTCCTCTATATCCCTACACCAAATGGTGAGCAGGCTCTGGGAAAAGTAGAAAGAAAATCTTCTGAGAACTCTCTTCTTAAATCATTTGGCCGGGAGCAGTGGCTCACACCTGTAATCCCAGCACTTTGGGAGGCCGAGGTGGGTGGATCACCTGAGGTCAGGAGTTCGAGACCAGCCTGACCAACACGGTGAAACCCCAGCTCTACTAAAAATACCAAAAAATTATCCGGGCGTGGTGGCAGGCTCCTGTAATCCCAGCTACGCAGGGGACTGAGGCAGGAGAATTGCTTGAACCCGGGAGGCAGAGGTTGTAGTGAGCCGAGATAATGCCATCACACTGCAGCCTGGGGGACAAAAGCGAGACTTTGTCTCAAAAAAAAAAAAAAATTATTCTACTTCCTATGGTTCATCTACAAGGTTCTAAAAACTGTTCTAGAATATGAGCCAAAATGGCATATAGCATCATGCAATAATAAACATTACAATTATAAGGCTAAATATACATGAATTCAGAATGCTGATGACCACTCCCCAGTACAAAAATACAGATAATTTGAGGCATTTGTACACGTCCTTCTGCAGCCTGGAATAGCTTAGCAGTGAGCGATGGTAGTCATTGCCTGCTTCCCATATCTCCCTCTAAGGGAATCTGTCCAACCACAGTCCTTGCTGCCTAAGTAGTCACATAATCTCATTCCTCTCATTTCCAATCTTGGTTAATTGAGAAGGTTGTTCCTGATTAGATATAGTCTATCCATGGGGCGCTTAATCACTTGGTCTATTATGCAAGTTAATCATATTCTATCTGTTGGCAACTGTAATGGGAGGTAAAGAATTCACAAAGGCAAGCTGGAGAAACAGGAACAAATCTCCTAGAGTACAGAAAAGTCATATTAAAAAATGCAAAATCTTAGACTATAAAATCCATAAACTAAAAATTCTAAGCTTTTAATAGATCCTGAGAATTCAGCCACTCCCCATCATCAAACTTTAGGTTTCATGAGAACTTGGTGTGACTCCTCTCCAAATTTCCATGAGAATCCATCTGTTTTTCCAAAGGCAGTCTTATAATAAATTAAGTG
Organism: Pan troglodytes; assembly: GCF_028858775.2. Taxonomy (NCBI): domain Eukaryota; kingdom Metazoa; phylum Chordata; class Mammalia; order Primates; family Hominidae; genus Pan; species Pan troglodytes. Next base: position 73,102,970 of record NC_072402.2, read on the forward strand.
CTTCCCATTGCAACTATAAAAACCAGACTAAAATGCCCTATACCTTACTTCCCAGCAAAGTAAAAGGTCTCTTCCAGATACTATTTAAAATTTGCAATCTCTATGCTGCATTCTTTTTATCAGCCCTATCCTATGCATTCCCTCCTAACATAAATCTACAGTTTGTATATTATAAAGCAACCATATTTATTTTCCTAGTTGTTTTCCTTTTTTTTTTTCTCTCTGAGTTTCACAAAAAGTAGGAGCAAGTTTTCCTTTCTGGTACTCCTAGAGAGCAACTAATACTGTATACTTCACAGGAGCTTTAAAAAACATGATATAGGAGTCCCAGGTTAACAACAAGGAAAATATTAGACTTGAATTAAGAAGATCAGTAGCCCAAAGCTTTTACCTTACATGATTCCAGTTGTCCTGCACTTCTAAGTATGGACCAATCAGCCATCAAAATTCTCCAATTGCCACACACTCTGAAGCAAACCCAACACTGCTCATCATATTGCTCCGCTCAGTCACCATCATAAATCCAAGCTCCCTAGATCACCTCATAGATGCCAGTCTTCTATTCTTTGGCAATGCCACTAATCTGACTTTATCACCCAACCTTCTCTCTCCTCCCAGATGCTCCCATTATGGCTTCTAGAAATCCTGGTCTGTCCTCAGCAATCTTACTTCCATCCTCAGCTTCTTTCCTGAAAATATCCTACACTTTCTTGCTCTAAATAAAATCAGGCTCTTGCCTGAGAACATTTCTTCCTACTTCCCTCTCAAGTAAAGATATGTTACTCTCTATTCCCTATGATCCTTATAGTCTGGAAGTGGAGTGGATCTCCCCGTTGCTTCCCATTGTTATTTCCAAATTGTTTCATACCTTCTTTCAAAACCCCTGCTTTTTTGAAGCACATGCCATAGTGCTTGCCATTGTCCCTACACCGTGAAATGTCATCTACTAAGCCTATCTCATTAGTAGACTCTGCCACCCCATTCATCAATCACTGTGACTTTAAAATCAGCATATAGCCACCTGATACCCTGCCCTCTCAATTCTTGGAATGTAAAGGGCCAAAAATCTTGTCTTCTCCTTACCCCAGCCACCCTCATATGGCCATATGCCCGATCGCACTATCTGCAAAATCTCAATTTCAGTCATCCCATTTTTTGATGGTTAGTTAAAATTTTCTTTAATCCCACAGCTAATTTTAAGCTATTTACTCTACTAGTTTTTTCATTATCCGTAACCCCCTCTCTATCTTAAAAAGCACATATTTCATCATCCAAAAATATAATGATTCCACTACAAAAATTATCCTTCTTTTATCATACTGGACTGGTAAAAACCCAAGCCTGGTTAAACTCAACTATGTACTTACTTGACACAGTTTTTCCTGAGCAGCTAAAAACATTAGTCCAATTCCACATACTTGCTGGCTGGATTCACTATAAATTAGGTTCACTATGATAGCCATTTAACATTGCTCTAGTAAATTCACTTCCACCCTCTCTGAGACAACTAGTTAACACCTTGCTTTGTTTAAGTCTGTAAAGCTCAACTGCATCTCACATACAGTTGTCAACTTCAGATTCATACTTCACTGAAAAAAATAGATAAAATCATTTTTAAAAGCCAACTTCATCTTCCCACTACCAATTTCCTCCAGCTACCACCATATACAAACACACATGCACACATACTTTCTCTCTCTCTCTTTCTCCCTCCTACTTTTCGTTTTTTTCCAATGGAATTAGAGCTCCTTTTTCTGATTAATTCCACTCTCTCTCCTTGTACCCTAGATCCTCTTTCCTTGCCTTTATAATAAGCATGTTGCTTTTGAAATTATCCCCTTTTTCTTCTAGCTCATAAATCTCTCCCTCTATACTAAATCATTTCTCAACTTAGAAATATGTCTTAATGTCTTCATCATAAAAACAAACTAAATCCTTCTTTGATCCCACATAAGCTTCTAGCCACAACCATGTGATTTCGATCTCCTTCACACACACACACACACACACACACACAGACTGCCTCTCAAACCTTGACTATACTCATGGTTTTACTTCCCTATATCACATTCTCTTCTCAATCCACTCCAGTGGAGATTTAGTCCTCAGCATTTCATTAAATTGGCTTTGCTCAGTTTCAACAAGAATCTGAATCTTGTCAAAGCCAATGGGCACTTTTCTGTTCTCAACTGTGACTTTTCTCAGCATTTGACACTGTTGACTTCTCCCTCCTTTGTTCAACACATTTAACACTGTGTGACCACAGACTTAATTTTCTTCATATTTTAATGAACACTTTCATTTTTCATTCTTTTTTTTTTTTTTTTTTTTTTTTTTTTGAGATGGAGTCTCACTCTGTCGCCAGGCTGGAGTGCAGTGGCACGATCTCGGCTCACTACAACCTCCGCCTCCCAGGTTCAAGTGATTCTCCTGCCTCAGTCTCCCAAGTAGCTGGGATTACAGGCACATGCTGCCATGCCCAGCTAATTTTTGTATTTTTAGTAGAGATGAGGTTTCACCATGTTGGCCAAGATGGTCTTCATCTCCCAACCTCATGATCCACCCACCTCGGCCTCCCAAAGTGCTGGGATTACAGGCATGAGCCACCGTGCCCAGCATCTCTCTCTCTTTTCTCTCTTTCTTCATGCATTCTCTTCTCCCCATATGATCTCTAAATAGATGTGCCCCCGGACAAGATCAAGGTGTCTCTCTCAAGCCCTCTTCTATTTCCTATAAGTCTAGGGCATTAAATGCAGCTGTATACCAAAGGCTCCCAAATTTATATCTTGAACCCCAAGCTCTCCACTAAACTCCAGACTTGAATATCTACCTTTAAAATTTGTATGTTCCACAAATATCCAATAATCCAATCAGATTTGGGATGGCTCACTTCCTCACTGTCTTTAGGTCTTTCTGCATACATCACCCCACTGCAGAGGCCTCCCTAACAAACCTGTATAGAAGATCAACCCTATCTTAAGACCTCCTATTTGCCTTGTAATGTTAATGTTTTCTCCATAGCACTTATCATCACTCGATATGTATTATTTATTTATTGTCTGTCTCCCCCACCTGGAAAACGTGTCCATAAAGACAGGAACTAATCCCCACAGCTATTTTCCCAGTGCTAAGTATAGTCATAGGTTGGTAATACACACTCAATAAGCATTTGTTAAATTTATATCCCTAAATGTTCCTCACACTAAGCCTTTGCTAATTCAGAAAATTACTGTATACCCATTTACTCAGAACAAAAACACCCAAAATTATTCCTGATTCTCCTCTTTCTCTCTTCCTCCCCATTCCTTTCTATCAGTCTAATAGTGACACACCCCACATTCCTCACTAGATTAATTGCCTCCCACTTCAGTCCAAGACACGGTATTCTGTCTCATGGGTTTATCTCTGTAATCTCCTAGCTATTTTGTGTGTGTGTGTGTGCAATTCCAGTTTGGCCCCTCACAAGCAATCCTCCTATACACAATAGCTGAATGGATTTTCTAAATCATAAATCCAGTCACACCACATCTGTTCTCAAAATCCTCTAATGGCATATCACTGAAATTATACAACATTCTAAACTATTCAACACAATATGCAAGGTGCTACATAATCTCCCCTCTGCCTATAACAACATCGTTATCTCTTAACTCTATCCCTTATCATTTCTTTTGGAAACACCAAAATCTTTCCCACCTTAGATCCCTGTGTTTGGAACACTTCCCAGGGTTTTACCCAGCTGATTTCTTTCCATAACTCAGGCATTAAATGATTCCTCGTCAGGCCTTCTGTGACCATCCTTTCTAAAGCATTTAGTTTGCCCCTGACTTCAAACACTGACACATTATCCTGGCTTTTCCATACATAAGGAGCATCTGAAATTTGTTTTATGTTTGTCTGTTTTCTGGCTTCTGGTTAATTATCATCTCCATTTAGGAGATTGTAAACCCCATGAAGGTAAAGACTGTCATATTTACTACTCTATCTCCAGTACCTAGGACAATGCCTGGCACACAGAGATACTCAATAAATATTTATTTTCTGACTAATTTGAAATTTGAAAACATGGACAACCCTCAAACTACACAATTAACTCATTTTGTGGCTGACTAAATTATTTAGTATCTTTAAATGTTACTTTTTATGATATAACAATGATAAACCAATAAATTCTAAGAACATTATAAGCCTCAACTCAGATCATGACATTGAAAGTTCTTTGCAAACCGTAAAGTACTATAATTATGCTTCAATCACCATCTATCTGGACTGCCTACATTATTAAAACCCTATGAAGACCAATTGGGGTTTACAAAGTACAGACCCGAAAGTAAGTTAAAATGACATTTTCCACTACAAAAATATATGCTTTTGTGTAACAATATTTAACATTTGAAATAGTGTGTCAATGTGTTACTCTTGATTTCAAGGATTAAAAACTGTCATTCAACTTTGTTTTTCATGTAATTTATTGTAACTTTATTTCATTAATCAGGAAATATCTATAGAGAATTTGGCCCAACATTCTTAATTAAATTTGAAATCTCAGACATGCTACTTGTGAAAAATCTACCAGTATTCCTTACCACCATGGCCCTTTCTAACTATGCCATTTTATCAGCTATTTGCACAAATGCCTAGAGTTCAGTCATGGGGAAACTCCTGAGTCAAAAAAGAAAATAAAGGCAACACTTCAGAGGGATAGTCAAACATAAATTGCAACTCCATCACACAACTAATTACAGATACAATTGACTAACAATTAACCAATAAAAATGACAGGTATATAAATCTAAAAAAAAATAGATTAAATTTTAATCAAAGTGTTAGGAAGATCTACTGGAAAATTAACTGACCAGAATTGTCCTGTTGAATTGAAAAAAGCAGTGACCTGGAAACAAGAAATGCAGATTCTATTCCTGGATTTAGAACTTATTAACTCTAATGGACTCTTCTACCTCTCTGGGGATCAATTTCTTTTTCTATAAAAAATGAAAGATACATATCTATTTCTGTAACTGAAATTTCATAAACATCTTCACAGTGACAAGGTCCAGGATAAGAAAGGCTACAGATTAGAAAGGATAGTGTTAAGAAGCTGGAAGGAGCCATCAGGCCCAGACACACATATCATTTAGCCAGAAGGATATCTGGGCAGGCCCAGATTCAATTCCTAGCTTCACTGCAAACTCCATGAAAAACTGCTGGGAATATTTGCATTATTTTTGTCCCCAAACTCCAGACAGTTTTGAAAATTACATGAGATAAGGGTGGGAAAGCACCTTTCTCTCTTGGAAAATTCCAAAGGATAATTATAAATACTTTCTATAGCCCATAATTTCAGGGTTGCTTATGGGTATTTATTTAAATATTTGCCCAGACTTTTGCTATCATAGATGATATCGTGGTTGACAGATTGCTTCTCTATTTATCAGGCTCTAAAAGGAATGTACACACTTTGACATAGCATGTTGGGAAAACCAGAACTCCTTAACTGAAAAGAAAACAAATCTGAACTTTGTTATGTTAAAAAAAAAAAAAAAAAAAGTGTAGCTCCAATACGGCATGGTTTCAAAGATATTTGACCTCAGCAGATGTAGATGTTGCTAGTTTAGGTGAATTAAAATTGCACTGGAAAATTTCCTTGGAAACTTTGTACTTTGTCATTTTCCTACAAATCCATTTGGATAACTTTGAGTAATTATGGGTTTTTTACACTTTTCATTTCCCCTTCCAAATCTCCTCTCTCAAACAAACAGAAATTTCATTAATTACATTTTAGATTCATTGGTAAACACAGTCAATTCCAAGTAAGGGTAGCTGTCACGAGATAAATGTTTGGATTCCAGGTTTAGTCTAGTCTTGCCACATGGTATTTGCTAAAAAGCCTGTCTGTAAACTATGCCATTTAACCAAGGGGTTAGACTCTAAACTTGGAAGTTCAGTGGTCAAAATGCTTTTACTTATGAAGAAAGATAGTATTTTATTTTCTAAGCATTAAAAATACTCCAAGACTTTTGATTTAATTATCCTTTCTTTTTTTTCATCCTCATATATATATATGGATATACATGTATAAAATGCATTATTTTAAATATGAACATAAGATATTTAATTATCATGTCATTAATGACATAGAGTGCATGTATTTTTCACCAGATTTTGATAATAATCAAGTTTATCATTCATTGCATACTCACATTTTAGTCAAGCTCGATCACATAGCTGAGATAACTGATCTAAGCGTGAAATAAAACAGACAAAAAGCAAGTATAAAGTGCAGCACAGTAGACTATCCAATCACCATAGGTTTGAATTCACTTAAAAATATAATTAATTAAAAACAATATTAAAAACAATAACTTAAAAATAGGCAGACATAGGCGTTACATACACATATAACCATTATACTACATAGCTCCGTTCACCTTCCCAGAAATTTAGGAAGGAGATGGAGGATATAGGCAAAAAGAGAAGATAGTGGAGGGAATGAAGGGGGTGGAAGGTGAGTAGGCAGCAGAGGCCAGGGGAGGAAAAAGGAGAAGGAACAAAGAAAGAGAAATACAGAAAATGGGGCGGAATAGTGAGGCAGCAGAATGAGAATAATTCAATGTCTTGCTGATTTTTCCTTCCATGCCTTTGTGCTTGATACTTTGTGTCTAATAAAAAAAAAAATGTTTGGTGTGTTGTAAATATTTTTTCTCAAGGGAGCTAAGTTTCTTCTTCCATTTAACTCTTGGTCAAGTAAGTGGTGGCGGGATGATTTTTCATACTGACGCCTTCTCCCAAAATGTAATAGATTTTTACAGAGAAGACAGCACATCAGCTTCCAGGATGTTACAATTACACACGGATGATCTTTTCTATGTGTTCTGAGTTTTTGGCATTAATCGGACCTCTAGCCCAATGGTGACATGAGCTTGATGATCTTCGTATTAGACAGATACCATGACATATGCACTATTTTTATATTATTAATGAACATAGGCAAAGAAATGTGCAGCATAGGCCTAATAAGATAGAGAGAATTTCCATTTCTATTGTTATCTTTTACATTTATTTGGCTTGGCTTTTATTTTAAGGGATAGAATTGCTTTATAGGAAAAAAAAAGCAGTAGGCAAACTATAAGGATCATTAAGTCTCAGGGTTAGCTCAACCCTTAACTAACTTAAAGAATTTGAGTATTCCTCAGTGAACAGTTTGTTTTTAATATATAAAATCCTTATTTTTTCTGCTCAATAAACTATAAAACAACAACAGAAATGCTGTTGATTATTACTATTTTTGCATTAATGTTGCCAAAGCTGTATCATAATTTATTACCATTTTTAAGTTTCACAGTACCAATTAATTCCCTTTCTTCTGTCCTCATATATCCCATTTAAGGGATTTTCTTTTTTGCAATGCATTTCTTCCCTGAGATCCCGTTCCAAGCCTGTAGCTCTGCTTGCGTGGGCAATGAGCTGAACTTCACATCTTGGTGAGCCAGTAGAGTTAAACTAACCTATTTACAATAACAACCATGTGTTGCTATGAGATGTGCCTTGAGAAGACTGAAAATCATTATCTTTGTCATGTGAGCAGAAGGTATAAATAAGGTGACCAGAAAGGTTTTATTTGTGTTAGCAACAGACGCAGAAGAGCAAAACAGCTATTCTAATAATATTGCCCATATGCTGGTGCAAACAAAAGAAAAATCTAGCAGTCCCAGGCTAAGTGAATTAGTGCTCCTCAGTGATGCCATTGCCCAAGGCAGGGTTTTGTTCTTCCTCTCTGATGTCTTTTCAGTGCCAAATGGCTTGTCAGTTCCCACTAATGAAGAGCCAGTCTGCCTAGACTCCGAGTTGGACAGTTATAGGGGATATCACATTATTCACAAGTTCTTAATGTGATATCCCCTACAACCCTGGATGCTCTGTTGGGTCCTAACAATGCCAATAGGAGGTTCTGTGTTGCTTTCCACTTTAGTTTTCAGAATCGCTGCTCTTGTCTACTATCATTTCTAGCTAGAATTTTGTCATCCTCCTTTATCATTTGCTTCCTTGTCTCCAAATACAAAATGGAGAAGATTGACCACACATGAGATATACAAGTAGTTATACGTAGGTGACGACTGAGGGAAAAAGGTCTGCACTTTAATTTACAATCCCATGAGATATGTACATTTTTTCTAGTACAATTCATGGGTCTGGTGAACAAGTTTCTCTTTTCCTTACCTGGCCACCAACTTATTCACATAAACATTAAAAAGAGTCTTTAAAGAAAGTAGAAATTCTCTTCTGGGGAATGTGAAGGCATAAGGGGAGGAAATACTAATGCTTGCCTTGATATTAGTAATATAACACGGCTTGCTTGCCCATGTATCTAAACATCAGGATTTTTGAAAAAGCTTTTTTACTCTGACTTGTTTCTCCTTGGCTCCAGTAACCTCAGCAGATTTGTAGCACTGTAGATAAGATTCTGATAGTCCACATTTACCCACACATAAATCAAATACTTTTTTGAGACTCATTTTACATACAGTATGTTATAGTAAATCCTGTGAAGAGTACAAAGATGTGTTAGTGCATTTACCAGATAGATCAGAGTCTAAGAGAAGAGCTTAACACCTATAAGTAAACAACTTTTATACACGTTTTATTCTCTTTCATGGAGCGCAACATTAGAATCTATTGAAGTCAAGCTAGAAATCTCAGCATCATTCACAACTTTTCTCCCTTGTGCATCACACATTAGTTATAAGAGCTTGCATAGTTTATTTCTAAATTTTTCTTAATGTTTCCCTTCTTTTCACTGCCAATGCTCATAAATGTAATATTTATGTACCAATGTTCATAAACTTAAACTTTCTTGGTTGATCTAGTGCAACTAATTCTTTGTTTAATATTCTGAAAGTCTATGGAGCTATTGAAAGATTTAGAGCCAAGGGAATATGTATGACTGGTCTTAAAAAAAAACAGTGTTATTAACTCAGGATCTGGATCATGAATGCACAGATTTGCTAGAAGGGTAAAGATAATTTTAATCGCATGGATAAAGAGAAAAAAGAGAGAAGAGGTTAAATCAGAAATTATTCACAAAGAGGAATCCTTAGAAACTTAGTTTATTACCTTTATTAGGGCCATAGGACGTGTGTGTCAAAATATAAATCCTCTACAAATTAGCATAATATTCACTGAATTCAGATAATTTCACTAGGTGTTTGTGATGGACACAGAGGCGTGTCACCCAGATTCTCATTTGACACCTGAATGATAATTGACATAGACATACTATGGAGTTGAAAGAGCCCTTGTTTTGGAATCAGAACCTGTGGCATGAGAGATGTCACAGTGAGGAATGTCAAGTGGAAGCCTATAAAATTCTCCTTTCTACACCTGGTCAGGTACCAAACCAAAAACACCATATCCAAGGAGAGGACTCATGGGCAATAGCAGATGATTTAGCTAGCTGGTCAAGGGCTGGGAACAGAGAAAGATTGGGAAATCCAAGAAAAAATAACTGAAGTAGAAGTATATTGCTAGACCTACTGGAGGAGGGGCTAAAGATGAATATTTTTTGTGTCATATGCTAGCTCCTACAAGAGATTTACCATCACAATAAAGGCACTAAATCACAAGCACACAAAATGATTTGGCTAGTTGATGTCAGCCAGCATCTCTCATTGGCCACCCCAGTGCTGGCACGATAAGCACATCAAAAGATGGCCACAGTGGTAAAGAGGAACCAAGGTTGATAGAGTTACTGCCACCACTGAACACCTAACCTACCAACAACAAACCCTCAACAATATGCCACCATTCCTTGAGGAAACCAACTTGCATCATTATTCACTAGTGCACAGACCAGCTATTTGTTTTGATAGAAATATTTTTGTTTGATAGAAATATTTGTTTGATAGAAATAGATAAATATTTGGGGTATGAGTTTTTCTTTCCTGCTAATAGGATCCAAACTACCACCACTACCCAAGGGCTTGTAACATGTTTGATCTACTAGTACGCCTTCCCACATAACATCACAAATCTAGAAGCCCACTTTATAGCAAAGACTATGTGGGTGGGGGTCTGTGGCCATGAGATTCATGGATCATATCACATATCAGACTATCCAGAACCTACTGGACTCACCACATTCTGGAACAGCCTCCTGAAGGCATAGGTGAAACATCAGCTCAGATATAATTCTTTTTGGGGATGATGTCTACATACTCTAAGATGCAGTATACATTTGAGTCAAAGAACTTTGCATGGTGCTTTGCATCCAGAATACAGGGGTCCAGTAACAGAGAGGTAGAAACAGGAGTGGTCACACTTATTCTCACTTACAATTACCCACTTGGGGAATTTGTGCTTCTCATCCCAAATATAGCCTCTCCAGAGTAAAGAGTTCATGGTCCTTACTAAGAGGGGACATTTCATCCAGAAGACACAGAAACAGCCCTATGCATCTGTAAGTTATGGCTGTTCTCCAGGTATTTTAGGCAGGTAGCAGCAGGTGAAAAGCGCTAGAATGTTGGACAGTAATTCAGATTGACCACTGGAGGGAGATAGGGATGCTATTACATGCTGGAGGCAAGGAGGACTATGTTTGGTCTCACACTGGGCATCTCTTGTTACTAACTTGCCCTTTTGTGATATTAAATGGACAAATGCAGCAATCACAGTCTGAGAAGCCATGGTGACCATGGGCTCAGACCCTCTTAAGGATATTGTGTAAAGTCATGACAACGGGTAAGCCACTGAGACCAGCAACAGTGTTCCCTGAAATAAGGGAAATCTAGAATGGATGGTGAAGGAGGTAGCCTGTGACAACTGGTTGTGGCCCCAAAGTTAGCTCCAGTAGACCGGGCTGTAGCATCAGAAGCCTAGTGGAGTTCTCCCCATATATGTAACTAGATCCAAGCAGTGCACGTGTAGACTCTGATAAACATGAAGATGTACCACTTTGATCCCTTTTGAGAAAGGTCGTGCTGCCAGCTGCAGGGAATGTGGCCAGCAGACAGCCTGCCGCTGTCAGCCACTTCAAGGACTGCCTCATCTGAAGCATCAGCTTACCCAAGGACAGGTCTTTCCTAAGAAGGCCCACATTCAATGACTGATTGAGGTAGTTGTGATCCAATCTTTCCCAACACTCTAGGGGCCGCGCTAACTCCAGAGCTCCAGAGAGGAGGCTGGTATTAGGCCTGTGCTGCTACTTGACTTGTCTTCATGCCCCTGCATGCCATTTCAGGGTATGGCTCCAAGAAAACTCAAAACTTGAAAGCGGTGATAAACATTTTTTAAAAAATTCTTTCAAATGATTTGGTAACTATACTGAAAAAAGGTAAACAAGTTACAAATTCCTTCAGCGGTGGGAGCCTGTTCTATTCACCTTTAAATCTTCAGTGCCTGCTGTGGTAGCTGATAAATAGCATTAAATTGCAATGAACTGAATCATACTGAATTAGAATGCTGAAATGATATAAAATATTTAATGTTTTACAAAAGTTACTTTTAAAAGTAGCTAATAAATAGCATTAAATTGCAATGAACTGAATCATACTGAATTAGAATGCTGAAGTGATATAAAATATGTAGTGTTTTACAAAGTTACTTTTATATTAGAAATCCTTGGCCAGGCACGGTGGCTCATGCCTGTAATCCCAGCACTTTGGGAGGCCGAGGCGGGAGGATCACGAAGTCAGGAGATCGAGACCATCCTGACTAACATGGTGAAACCCCGTCTTTACTATAAATACAAAAAATTAGCCGGGCATGGTGGCGGGCGCCTGTAGTCCCAGCTACTAGGGAGGCTGAGGCAGGAGAATGGCGTGAACCCAGGAGGCAGAGCTTGCAGTGAGCCAAGATTGCTCCACTGCACTCCAGCCTGAGTGACAGAGTGAGATTCCATCTCAAAAAAAAAAAAAAAAAAGAAATCCTTACCTGTTCCTGTTTACTTATTTGTTTATAGAGTGTAACATGTATGATAACTACGACTATCATCTCACTAAGTTTTTACACTCTTGCTGTTGAGGGAATCTTGGTCCCCACTTCTCATCTGCCATGAGGGAATATTCATGAAAGTTAAATTTATGACCACCCTTTTTACCTTCTCACCCAACTTGGGAGGTTGGAAGAAGTAACTGCCTGTGAGTTTGGCACCTTCTTTATTTTGGAGCAAACTACCAACAGCAGGCACACATTTTTGCCTGTCTTATAACACATCTGTTTCTGTGGGCTGTTGAATTGAGGGCAACGTGGGCAATTATTCCAATCTGAGAAAAGATGAGAAAGTTTTAGGAAGTCAATTTTGCTTTTAACCCAAGCAAAAAAGAGCTCTATCAATGATTGTTGAAAACCAGCTCTGTCAATCACAAACTATTTTAATGCCTATCAAATGAAATTTTATGTACAAACATCTCAGGTAGGGAGAGGGGTATGATTCAGCTCCAAATTCTGTCTTACCCTCCAATGATTATTTCTTTCCCTATTTGTAAGAATCTGCTTCCCAGTGGCACCCATCCCGTCTCCCAACACTCTTTATCAACTCACCCTGATAATCCCTTGTGGCAGAATCTGTTGGAGTATTGACTCATGATCAGTGTGTAAAACTTTAGGGCTGGAGACTGTAAACAGAAGCAGGAAACATTATCCTCTCTTACCCCTTGTGATTGTTCTCACCTATAACCTTCAGGCTAGGCAACTACTGCTCTGTTAGGGTGAGGAAGGTCCCTGTGATGACAGTAAGTCCTCTCAAGTACTGATATTTCATTCTAAGACTTACACTGAAAAATGTTTATTTAGCATAAAGAAGATGATAAGCCACTTAAAATAATGAAGATTTTATTTTCTTATTATTTTACTTCACTTTTCTTGGGGAAGAGTAAAACTTCTGCCTCATAATTCTCTGTCTTGTCTAGCAAAATTAGTATCTTTAAAAAAATATTTCACTAGCATATTAAATTAATTTCCCATAAACCAAGTTTCTTTGCAGCTCCCCCAGATTTCAAGTATCATGTAGAAAAAATAAGTGATTTGCATAAATTACTGATTAAATCCAAGCTCTGTGGATAACTCTGTGGTAACTTCAAGTTTTAAAATATATTTTTGAGTCTGTAGTGATATGGTCCTGAAATGCAGTCTTCATAAGTTATTTTTAAACATAAATGATTTTTTCCTATATCACTGAAGCTTTCCTTCACATTTGGTTTTTTTTAAGGACAAATCTAAAATGTCTGAGCTTAGAAAAAATCTTTTAAAAGTCTGAGCTTAGAGGTTTACCATAATTAGAGAGAATGGTGCGATTCAATTTTATATTTGTTGTATTTATTATCATTTGTTTTAATGATAAAATAGAAATATGTATGTATATTTCACTGCTGTTTAGCATAACAGAACATGTATTTTTCCATTTTTAAAAGGCCATTTTTTCTTCTCTCTCTCCTGAACATTCATCTGTATCCAAATAAACAGGCCAATCGCCTGGTGTGTATTTTTTCATTTTCATATAATCACAATAAAAAATACAGAGTGCTTTCATATTGTTTTTACAAGTCAACTTATATATGTTGATCTTTGACCAGCTTTCTCACTTAACAATGCATTAAAAATCTTCAAGTCAGAACATAGGCATCAACCATCCTTATATTATTGCTTTGTGATTTTTAAATGAATATAGTTTATTTCTGAGAGCAATTTCAGAATTACAGAAAAATTGAGCTGAAACTACAGGAACTTCCTACAAATCTCCTGACAAACACAGCCATACAACCCTGTTATTTACATATTGCATTAGTTTAGTGGTACTAAACTAAACTATAGACTTCAGCTAATAATAATATACCAACATTGGCTCATTAATTATAAAAAATGTGCCATACAAATGCATCAAAACAACCACATGAGATTATATTATATGGACATATTTCTGCATTTCTTAACTTATGAGGATGCTAGTTGATGATAACTTTTTACCACTATAAATAATGCTGCAGTAAATGTCCTTGAACATTAACTCTTATGTACTAGAATTTTATTTCTATGAGATAAATTTACACCTCCCTTCTCAGTTCATTTAATTGGAAAAATAAGCAAGATATCTGTCTCTCTTCAACTTAGCAGAATTATTAAAAGTATGGTACATCTAAGAGGCAGTTCCAAGATGGCCAAATAGGAACAGCTCCAGTCTACAGCTCCCAGTGTCAGCGACGCAGAAGATGGATGATTTCTGCATTTCCAACTGAGGTACTGGGTTCATCTCACTGGGGTTTGTCAGACAGTGGGTGCAGGACAGTGGGTGCAGCGCACCCGGGAAGTGCAAGAGGTCAGGGAATTCCCTTTCCTAGCCAAGGAAAGGGGTGACAGATGGCACCTGGAAAATTGGGTCACTCCCACCCTAATACTGTGCTTTTCCGATGGTCTTAGCAAATGGCACACCAGGAGATTATATCCTGTGCATGACTCAGAAGGTCCTACACCCACGGAGCCTCGCTCATTGCTAGCACAGCAGTCTGAGATCAAACTGAAAGGCGGCAGTGAGGCTGGGGGAGGGGAACCCGCCATTGCTGAGACTTGAGTAGGTAAACAAAGTGGCCAGGAAGCTCGAACTGGGTGGAGCTGACCGCAGCTCAAGGAGGCCTGCCTGCCTCTGTAGACTCCACCTCTGGGGGCAGGGCATTGCCAAACAAAAGGCAGCAGAAACCTCTGACACCTTGGAAGACAGTAGTGGTTCTCCCAGCACAGAGCTTGAGATCTGAGTACTGACAGACTGCCTCCTCAAGTGGGTCCCTGACCCCTGAGTAGCCTACCTGGGAGGCACCCCCCAGTAGGGACAGACTGACACCTCACACAGCCAGGTACCCCTCTGAGACGAAATTCCAGAGGAACAGTTGGGCATCAATATTTGCTGTTCACCAATATTCGCTGTTCTGCAGCCTCTGCTGCTGATACCCAGGCAAACAGGGTCTGGAGTGGACCTTCATCAAATTCCAACAGACCTGCAGCTGATGGTCCTGACTGTTAGAAGGAAAACTAACAAACAGAAAGGACATCCACAACAAAACCCCATCTGTACGTCACCATCATCAAAGACCAAAGGTAGATAAAACCACAAAGATGGGGAAAAAACAGAGCAGAAAAACTGAAAATTCTAAAAATCAGAGCCCCTCTCCTCCTCCAAAGGAAAGCAGCTCCTCACCAACAACGGAACAAAGCTAGACGGAGAATGACTTTGACGAGTTGAGAGAAGAAGGCTTCAGATGATCAAACTACTCTGAGCTAAAGGAGGAAGTTCGAACCCACGGCAAAGAAGTTAAAAACCTTGAAAAAAGGTTAGACGAATGGCTAACTAGAATAACCAATGCAGAGAAGGCCTTAAAGGACCTGATGGAGATGAAAACCATGGCACAAGAACTATGTAACGAATCCATAATCTTCAGCAGCTGATTCGATCAACTGGAAGAAAGGGTATCAGTGATGGCAGACCAAATGAATGAAATGACAAGAGAAGAGAAGTTTAGAGAAAAAAGAATAAAAAGAAATGAATAAAGCCTCCAAGAAATATGGGACTATGTGGAAAGACCAAATCTACGTCTGATTGGTGTACCTGAAAGACAGGGAGAATGGAACCAAGTTGGAAAACACTCTGCAGGATATTATCCAGGAGAAATTCCCCAAATTAGCAAGGCAGGCCAACATTCAACTTCAGGAAATACAAAGAATGCCACAAAGATACTCCTCGAGAAGAGCAACTCCAAGACACATAATTGTCAGATTCACCAAAGTTGAAATGAAGGAAAAAATGTTAAGGGCAGCCACAGAGAAAGCTCGGGTTATCCACAAAGGGAAGCCCATCAGACTAACAGCTGATCTCTCGGCAGAAACTCTACAAGCCAGAAGGCGGGGAGGCAGGGGCAATATTCAACATTCTTAAAGAAAAGAATTTTCACCCCAGAATTTCATATCCAGCCAAACTAAGCTTCATAAGTGAAGGGGAAATAAAATACTTTACATAAAAGCAAATGCAGAGAGATTTTGACACCACCAGGCCTCCCCTACAAGAGCTCCTGAAGGAAGCACTAAACATGGAAAGGAAGGAACAACCAGTACCAGCCACTGGAAAAACATGCCAAATTATAAAGCCCATCAAGGCTAGGAAGAAACTGCATCAACTAATGAGCAAAATAACCAGCTAACATCATAATGACAGGATCAAATTCACACATAACAATATTAACCTTAAATGTAAATGGGCTAAATGCTCCAATTAAAAGACACAGACTGGAAAATTGGATAAACAGTCAAGATCCATCAGTGTGCTGTATTCAGGAAACCCATCTCACGTGCAGAGACACATATAGACTCAAAATAAAGAATGGAGGAAGATCTACCAAGCAAATGGAAAACAAAAAAAGGCAGGGGTTGCAATCCTAGTCTCTGATAAAACAGACTTTAAACCAACAAAGACCAAAAGAGACAAAGAAGGCCATTACATAATGGTAAAGGCAGCAATTCAACAAGAAGAGCTAACTATCCTAAATATATATGCACCCAATACAGGAGCACCCAGATTCATAAAGCAAGTCCTTAGAGACCTGCAAAAAGACATAGACTCCCACACATTAATAATGGGAGACTTTAACACCCCACTGTCAACATTAGACAGATCAACAAAACAGAAAGTTAACAAGGATATCCAGGATTTGAACTCAGCTCTGCACCAAGCAGACCTAATAGACATATATCTACAGAACTCTCCACCCCAAATCAACAGAATATACATTCTTCTCAGCACCACACCGCACTTATTTCAAAATTGATCACATACTTGGAAGTAAAGTACTCCACAGCAAATGTAAAAGAACAGAAATTATAACAAATTGTCTCTCAGACCACAGTGCAATCAAACTAGAACTCACGATTAAGAAACTCACTCAAAACCGCTCAATTACATGGAAACAGAACCACCTGCTCCTGAATGACTACTGGGTACATAACGAAATGAAGGCAGAAATGAAGATGTTCTTTGAAACCAATGAGAACAAAGACACAACATACCAGAATCTCTGGGACACATTAAAAGCAGTGTGTAGAGGGAAATTTATAGCACTAAATGCCCACAAGAGAAAGCAGGAAAGATCTAAAATTGACACCCTAACATCACAATTAAAAGAACTAGAGAAGCAAGAGCAAACACATTCAAAAGCTAGCAGAAGGCAAGAAATAACTAAGATCAGAGCAGAACTGAAGGACATAGAGACAAAAAACCCTTCAAAAAATTAATGAATCCAGGAGCTGGTTTTTTGAAAAGATCAACAAAATTGATAGACAGTTAGCAAGACTAATAAAGAAGAAAAGAGAGAGGAATCAAATAGACGCAATAAAAAATGATAAAGGAGATATCACCACCGATCCCAAAGAAATACACACTACCATCAGAGAATACTATAAACACCTCTATGCAAATAAACTAGAAAATCTAGAAGAAATGGATAAATTCCTCGACACATACACCCTCCCAAGACTAAACCAGGAAGAAGTTGAATCTCTAAATAGACCAATAACAGGCTCTGAAATTGAGGCAATAATTAATAGCTTACCAACCAAAAAAAGTCCAGGACCAGATGGATTCACAGCTGAATTCTACCAGAGGTACAAGGAGGAGCTGGTATCATTCCTTCTGAAACTATTCCAATCAATAGAGAAAGAGGGAATCCTCCCTAACTCATTTTATGAGGCCAGCATCATCCTGATACCAAAGCCTGGCAGAGACACAACCAAAAAAGAGAATTTTAGACCAATATCCTTGATGAACATCGATGCAAAAATCCTCAATAAAATACTAGCAAACCGAATCCAGCAACACATCCAAAAGCTTATCCACCACAATCTAGTGGGCTGCATCCCTGGGATGCAAGGCTGGTTCAACACATGCAAATCAATAAATGTAATCCAGCATATGAACAGAATCAAAGACAAAAACCACATGATTATCTCAATAGATGCAGAAAAGGCCTTTGACAAAATTCAACAATGCTTCATGCTAAAAACTCTCAATAAATTAGGTATTGATGGGATGTATCTCAAAATAATAAGAGCTACTTATGACAAACCCACAGCCAGTATCATACTGAATGGGCAAAAACTGGAAGCATTCTCTTTGAAAACTGGCACAAGACAGGGATGACCTCTCTCACCACTCCTATTCAACATAGCGTTGGAAGTTCTGGCCAGGGCAATTAGGCAGGAGAAAGAAATAAAGGGTGTTCAATTAGGAAAAGAGGAACTCAAATTGTCCCTGTTTGCAGATGACATGATTGTATATCTAGAAAACCCCATCATCTCAGCCCCAAATCTCCTTAAGCTGATAAGCAACTTCAGCAAAGTCTCAAGATACAAAATCAATGTACAAAAATCACAAGCATTCTTATACACCAATAACAGACAAACAGCCAAATCATGAGTGAACTCCCATTCACAATTGCTTCAAAGAGAATAAAATACCTGGGAATCCAACTTACAAGGGATGTGAAGGACCTCTTCAAGTAGAACTACAAATCACTGCTCAACGAAATAAAAGAGGACACAAACAAATGGAAGAACATTCCATGCTCATGGGTACGAAGAATCAATATCGTGAAAATGGCCATACTACCCAAAGTAATTTATAGATTCAATGCCATCCCCATCCAGCTACCAATGACTTTCTTCACAGAATTGGAAAAAACTACTTCAAAGTTCATATGGAACCAAAAAAGAGCCCACATTGCCAAGTCAATCCTAAGCCAAAAGAACAAAGCTGGAGGCATCACGCTACCTGACTTCAAACTATACTACAAGGCTACAGTAATGAAAACAGCATGGTACTGGTACCAAAACACAGATATAGACCAATGGAACAGAACAGAGCCCTCAGAAATAATACCACACATCTACAACCATCTGATCTTTGTCAAATCTGTCAAAAACAAGAAATGGGGAAAGGATTCCCTATTTGGCAAGTAGTGCTAGGAAAACTGGCTAGCCATATGTAGAAAGCTGAAACTGGATCCCTTCCTTACACCTCATACAAAAATTAATTCAAGATGTATTAAAGACTTTAATGGTAGACCTAAAACCATAAAAACACTAGAAGAAAACCTAGGCAATACCATTCAGGACATAGGCATGGGCAAGGACTTCATGTCTAAAACACCAAAAGCAATGGCAACAAAAGCCAAAATTGACAAATGGGATCTAATTAAACTAAAGAGCTTCTGCACAGCAAAAGAAACTACCATCAGAGTGAACTGGCAACCTACAGAATGGAAGAATATTTTTGCAATCTACTCATCTGACAAAGGGCTAATATCCAGAATCTACAAAGAACTCAAACAAATTTACAAGAAAAAAACAAACAACCCCATTAACAAGTGGGCAAAGGATATGAATAGACACTTCTCAAAAAAAGACATTTATGCAGCCAAAAGACACATGAAAAAATGCTCATCATCACTGGCCATCAGAGAAATGCAAATCAAAACCACAGTGAGATACCATATCATACCAGTTAGAATGGCAATCATTAAAAAGTCAGGAAACAACAGGTGCTGGAGAGGATGTGGAGAAATAGGAACACTTTTACACTGTTGGTGGGACTGTGAACTAGTTCAACCATTGTGGAAGTCAGTGTGGCGATTCCTCAGGGATCTAGAACTGGAAATACCATTTGACCCAGCCATCCCATTACTGGGTATATACCCAAAGGATTATAAATCGTGCTGCTATAAAGACACATGCACACGTATGTTTATTGCGGCACTATTCACAATAGCAAAGACTTGGAACCAACACAAATGTCCAACAATGATAGACTGGATTAAGAAAATGTAGCACATATACACCATGGAATACTAAGCAGCCATAAAAAATGATGAGTTCATGTCCTTTGTAGGGACATGGATGAAGCTGGATACCATCATTCTCAGCAAACTATCACAAGGCCAAAAAACCAAACACCACATTTTCTCACTCATAGGTGGGAATTGAACAATGAGAACACTTGGACACAGGAGGGGGAACATCACACACCGGGGCCTGTTGTGGGGTGGGGGGAGGGAGGAGGGATAGCATTAGGAGATATGCCTAATGTAAATGATGAGTTACTGGGTGCAGCACACCAACATGGCACATGTATACATATGTAACAAACCTGCACGTTGTGCACATGTACCCTAGAACTTAAAGTATAATAAAAAAAAATGCTAACTAACAACATAAAGGCAGGCCATACACAAAACACTGATAAGAGTATGCCTTGAGCCAAGGGTATTCATTATCATGAATAATCCAATTCTGCGCACCTGATGTCCAAATAAAAAAAGAAATATAAAGGAAAAAAGTATAGTACATCTAAATTATAACAGCTATTTTTTTTTTTTTTTTTGAGATGGAGTGTTGCTCTGTTGTCCAGGCTGGAGAGCAGTGGCGTGTTCTGGGCTCACTGCAAGCTCCACCTCCCTGGTTCAGGCCATTCTCCTGCCTCAGGCTATCGAGTAGCTGAGACTACACATGCCCACCACCACGCCGGCTAATTTCTTTGTATTTTTTTAGTAGAGACGGGGTTTCACTGTGTTAGCCAGGATGGTCTTGATCTTCTGACCTCGTGATCCGCCTGCCTCGGCCTCCCAAAGTGCTGAGATTACAGGCATGAGCCACCGCGCCTGGCGTAACAGCTATTTTTTATTGCATACCATGAGCGTCACACCATGCTTGATTTATTAATAATGCTTTTGAATTGTTAAAATATACATAACATGAAATTTACCATATTAATTCTTTTTAAGTATATAGTTCAGTAATGTTAATGCATTAACATTGTTGTGCAACCGATCTCCATAACTTGTTTCATTTTACAAATCTAAAACTCCATATCAACTAAACAATAACTTTCCATCCCCTGTTTGCCCCATCCCTTGGCAACCACCAGTCTACATTCTGTCTCTATAAATTTGTTTGAAATACTTCACATACTGTGAGTTGTACAGCATTTCTATGTATGTGACTGGCTTATTTCATTTCTCATAATGTCCTCAAGGTCCAGCCATGTTGTAGCATGTATCCGAATTTTCTTTTTGAGGATAAGTAACTCCAAGGAAACATGTATTAGACTTTATCAATTCATTCACCAATGGACATGCAAGCTGCTGTTTCTACCTCTTAACTATTGTAAATAACCCCTCTATGAATATGGGTATTTAAATATCTCTTCTAGAACCCTATTTTCAATTATTTCAGGTATATATGCCCAGAAGTGAAATTGCTAGAGCATATGGTAATTCTATTTTAATTTTTTGCAGAAATTGCCATACTGTTGTCCATTTCAGCTATACCATTTTAGATTCCCACCAACAGGGCACAAAGGTCACAATTTTTTAACATCCTTGCCAACACCTCTTATTTGTGTTTTATTAATAATGGTCATCCAAATAAGTGTGAAGTTAATTCCTTTTTCCAGTTGTTAGTGTGTAAAATTGCAACTGATGTTTCAGTATTGATTTTGTATCTTGCAACTTTGCTGAATTCATTAATTACTTCCAACTGTGTGTGTGTTTGGGTGCACCACTCAGAATCTTTAAGATTTTCTAGGTATGCGATCATATCCTTTATGAACAAAGATAAATCTATTTCTTCCTTTCCAATTTGGATGCCTTTTGATTTCTTTTTCTTGTATAATTGCTCTGGCTAAGACTTCTAGCACTACGTTGAATTAAAATGGTGAAAATGGGCATCTTTGTCTTGTTCCTGATCAGTGGGGCAATTCTTCTGGATGAGTAAAGTGATTTATGTACTATGTTCTGCAGAACCCCAGGGTTCTTGGAATTTTCATTAGACTATAATCTCCAGGGTTGAGTGAGAAGTGTGTGAGTGTGCCTTCTAACACCACATCACACAGAATAGCTGTGTTTTTATCTTTTGCATATTGGGTTTATTTATAAAATTTAATAGAGTCAAAGAAGTTCACAACTCAAGAAACTAGGAAAGCCATTTGATTAAAACTGTCATCTGAGACAGGTGTGATGGTATATGCCTGCAGTTCCAGCTATTTGAGAGTCTGAAGCAGGAAAATCTCTTGAGTCCAGGAGTTTGAGTCCAGCCGGGGCAACATAATGAGACTCTATATCTATTTAAAAACAAAAACCAAAAACAAACGAACATTAAGAACATTGTTAACTAAAAGTCTCTAAAAACTAAAGTCTTTTACCCATGAAAGAAAAGGTATGAAAACCTTGTCTTTCATTATTAGAGTAAAACATTCATGATCAGATACCTAAGTTCACTCTTGCATAATAGAGAGCATAGTCCTGAGGGATTTGGACATAGACAGAAGATCTGGAGACATATTTCTTTGCTGAATAGCATGTGTCACTGTATTAGGGCAAGATATAAACACACTTGACTTAGAGAGACCACAAAAAAGTATTAGGAAGAGCAGCAAATTAAAAGTGTGCCAGATTTGCCTTACATATATCTTCCCTTTGAAATATTCTTTGCAGAAATAATTATAGCCTTGTTCAAGTAGGTTATGGTCTTTAAAAGGATGATGAGAAAAAAACACAAGTAAAAATTCCAGTAGGAAATATAGTTATCATTCAGTATTCATGGGGAATTGGTGTCAGAAACCCTATAAATACCAAAATCTGCAGAAGCCGAAGTAAGTTCCTGGTATAAAATAATGGAGTGTTTGCATGTAACCTACACACATCCTCCTGTATACTTTAAATAAACTCTAGATTAGTTATAATATCTAACACAATGTAAATGCTATGTAAATAGTTGTTATACTGTATTGTTTAGGAAATAATGACAAGAAAAAAATGTCTGTACATAGTACAGAGGCAATGACCCATTGTTTAAAATATTTTTGATCCACAGTTGGTTAAATCTATGGATGCAAAACCCATGAATACAACGGACCAGCTGTATTTGGAAAAATCAAAATAGGATAATCAGAGGAGGGTTAATTTTCAGAGTGGTTGTTAACACAGGGGAGCCACAAAGGATACTAATCTGGGGCTTATGATAAGTGAGCCGTTACTATTCCTAGTCAGGGAGAGATGAGTGGAGGGAGGGGGCAACTAACAGTTAGAAGAGAGTAGCAGAAATTCCTCTGTGTTGCAATGATCAGTGACCATTGGTAAAGGGTTACCCCAAGGCACCTGGCAGGGAGGAAGCTCAGGAAATAAATACTCTCACCTGACTCTTTCTCTTTCCAATCTCCTACCCAGTGGGCTCCTAGCTAATGGAAGCCAGCAGTAAATCAGGGGACCCAGCAAGCCTGTCATTGTAGTCTATGCTGGTGGCTTCCTGGGGGCACTGAGGGGGTTCGAGGAGGGTGAATAATGGAGGTGGAGGCACAAACAGCGGGATCCTATGCAGAAAATAACTGGCATGATTTCAAAGGGCTGAAATGTGAGTATTCTCTCTGTCTCTCAATCTCTCTCTCTCTCTCTCTTTCTCTATCTCTTTCTCCTCCCCCATCATGGATGTGAATAATAATAACAAATCTTTGGAAAAAATCACAACAAAATATTTACACAAGCCGTGAGTTTATAAATAGAAAATTGATAGCAACAAAAATTTTAAGAGACTATATATCAGATATGTTGTTTGTCCCTTGAAGGCTTTGTTGGCTATAAAACATGGACTGAGTCTGTGAGTGTGAGCCAGTGTGACAAATCCTCTCTTCTTAAGGACTAAACAGTGGGTTGACAACTCCATAACATACAGACAGCAATGTTGGTCAGTTTAGTGAAAAATCTGGTCTTCCTGTTGGTTACCTGAATAACTCAGGGAAACAAGCATTGTATATTTTTTTTCCTCTGAACAGCTATCCTATGAAAACCTGAAAAATAATAATAAAATATTAAATGTTCTAATGAGATTTTTAAAAATTATGATTGAAAACATTCCTGGGAGACAAGTCCTACCAGTTTTTAAGAAGTAAGTTTGCAGCCAGGAGCACAGGAAGGGAGTGGCAATCTTGACTAAGAATGAGGCTAAAATACAAATCCTTTTGTCTCTTTAGTCCCCATAGCCTTAAGCTGAGCCCCATCTCAGGCTGTAGTGACCGCTATGGGACATGGGGAAATCTGAGTCTAGCTGGAACACCTTAGCCCCATTTTTTTGTTTCCTACAAACCTATATTTAGTAATCTGGAGCCTCTGTGTCTGGATTGAATTTCCTAAGTGGTTCTGAAATTCACTGTCTGCATAACTGAGAAAAATAATTAACTTTATTTTGCCTTGGTTTCCTTACAATAAAATGGAGCTATTAAAACTATGAACTTGGCCAGGCGTGGCACCTCACATGCCTGTAATCCCAGTAATTTGGGAGGCTGAGGCAGCCAGATCGCTTAAGCAAAGATTTCGAGACCAGCCTGGGTATCATGGCAAAACCCCATCACTACAAAAAATACAAAAATTAGCTGGGCACGGTAGCACAGGCCTGTAGTCACAGCTGCTTGGGAGGCTAAGGCTGGAAGATCACCTAAGCCTGGGAGGTCAAGGCTGCAGTAAGCTGGGATTGCTCCACTTCACTCCAGCCTGGGCAATAGAGTGAGACCCTGTCTCAAAAAAAAAAAAAAAAAAAAAACAGAAACAGCTGGGCGCAGTAGCTCACGCCTATAATCCCAGCACTTCAGGAGGCCGAGGTGGGCAGATCACCTGAGGTCAGGAGTTTGAGACCAGTCTGGCCAACATGGTGAAACCCCATCTCTACCAAAAATACAAAAATTAGCTGGGCATAGTGCAGGCTCCTGTAATACCAGCTACTTCGGAGGCTGAGGCAAGAGAATCACTTGAACCCGGTAGGTGGAGGTTGCAGTGAGCCGAAGTAACATGAGCGAGATTCTGTCTCAAGAAAAAGAAAAAGAAAAAAGAAAGAAAAAGAAAAGAAAACAGAAACAAACAAAAAACCTACAAACTTGATAGGCATTTGAAACAATTTAAAAAGGTAATCTATGTAAAGGCACATACATAGGGTTTAGTAGATATTTTGTCTATCATAAAAAAATAATAGTATTGCTTGACCAGGTTACTCCTCTGGTAAAAATAGAATCTGGATTTTCAACATATTTACAGACAACCACTGTTAATGACATGACTTCATTATATCTACTCTCAACTCTCCAAAGGCCACCGAAACAAACTATTCATAAATCAGCTAAGTTCATCAGACTCAACTACAGATGGGAAGAGTCACAACAAGATAGAGTCTTAAGAGTGTTTTAGAATGAAAGTCTAAGACAGACTATTTATAAGGTTGAGAGATTTGGTCTCAAATGATCTAAGACAAATCTCTCAAGGCAACGAATGAATTGGGAATGAGTAAAATTTGTCACTAAAGATCTCTTGCTAAAAATACAAACTAAATAAATGTACATTATGCCAGTTCTTTTCTTCTGTACAGATTGCATAATCAGCATGATATTCCAAGGTAATTAGCACATATTGATTCCTTAGCGTTTATTCCAATACAGTGCATGCTCACATTTTAAATATTTTCTATTTTGAATTAACAGAAGGTACTAAAAGTATAAGTAGTGGGACCAAATGAGGATGGAGCTTCCTAAGTAAAGTTGATACTACTACAACATGCAGTGTGAATGGGTTTTTCAGCCATAGATCAGATGACTGATTGTGAGATGAAGAAATGAGAATTAAATGTGAATTTAATAAGAGCATTTGGCTTTATTATGAGGAAAAAGAGAATAAATTGTTATAATCTTCCATTGAAATGCACTGCTTCTTATATTTTCTTGTACAATATAAAAACTCTGAAACAACATTGAATAATTTGAAAAAGTCCCTAATCTTCTAATAATTTTCAATACAAAAAAAAAAACAAAGACAGAAATTTAAACTTTCAGTTATTAGAATCTAGAAATGTGAATGATTGCATACCTCTTATTACTGCCAAATTATTTTATCTGGCTTTGTTTCATTATATAATATTATATAAAACAAATTTCTCACTTAATTTTTTAATAGTTAAGGTCTTCTTGAAATATGTTGTAATCTTACTTAGATTGCCCTGTATGCATGCCATTCCACAAAAATGAACGTTAATCCCTGCTAAGAATATATTTGTTTCTCTGATACCTAGATTGTCTTCTCAGAACTGAATATAAATCAAATATCATAGGAATTAATTTCTACAACCCCGATTGTCTTTTCAGAACTGAATATAAATCATATATCATAGGAATTAATTTCTACAACCAATTCTGTCACTTTCATTCAAGCAGTGTGTCATTACCCAATATTTTAATTTTTGTTATTAAAGTTTGAGATAACTATTAAGGGAAAACAATTTTTTTATTCCTTCCAAAATAATTAATTTCACTAAAAAGTCTGTAACCAAAAGAATGTGTAAATAGAAGAACACACACACTGAACACCTAACTAAATCACCTAACAGGCATGGTGGTTTTTGCTTACAATTAGGGAAATTCTCAGTCAGAAAGGAAGGAAAAAAGCCTTTAAATTGAGACTGCTGTAAGCAAATCAAGGTCCATATAAATGTAATAATAAAAGCAACTATTGTGTTCGTGGCAATTATGAGCCTGATATGTGCTAGACACTTTCATGCTGATTATGATTTTATTATTTTAAAAAGAGAGGAAACTTAGCCTCATAAAGGTGAATAACTTGCCCAACAGCATATATCCACTGTGTGATAGACAGAGCTTCAATTATATTCTGACCCTCAAAGCCATTTCCTATTGTGTCGTACTACATTGTCTCAAAACCCTATTATGTGAATTCCGAAGTTTATACTTGGAGAGCAAAGAATGTTTCCCATGGACCAGATATAAACCATTTGGGTAAAAAGTCAGCCTACAGTTGCCTCACAGCCTGCCTGCCCAAGAGGGCCTCCTGGAGGAATGTGAAGATCTCAGTAGGCAAATAAAGAAAAAACAAAACAAAACAAAAAAACTAGGGACCATACTAGATGTCTATGAATTAAAATCAGAAGCAGATAACTGGAGGAGCCAATTTGTTCCTGATAGGAACCTATGAGTAACAGATGGCCAGTAATGGTGCTAGGGTTTTGTGGCCTTCAGAGATTTCATGAAAACTTCTCTCAAAAGAGAAAGAATCAGCTTTAAACAACTATCAGACCCAGAGGATGCCAATCCTAGATAATTACAAAGTACAAGTTAAGTAACGTTTTTCCTTCTGTGATAGACTGAATAATGTCTTCCTGTCCAAAGATGTACACACCCTAATCTCCAAAAACGCACATGGATTTTGTGGATGTGATTAAGTTACAGATGTTGAGATAAAAAGATTGTCCTGACTTATCCATGTGGGCCTAATATCATTACTTGTCCTTATGCAAGGGAGGCAAGAAGTCAAAGGCAGAAGGAAATGCAACGTCAGAAGTAGAGGTTGGATCTGGTGGAGAAACCTAGTGAGGGGAGGAAGAGGAGTTGAATTTTAGGTAGGGAATTAGGCAGGACAATAAAAATAAAGTAGTTCATGGCTTCTTCCAACTGTAGGTGTCTAGCCCAAAGAAGTTCCAGGGTGGCCTGGGTATATTAATTACCAAACGAATTAAGAAGTGACCAAAGGATATTTTGTTACCTAGGGGTTTGGGGTCTTGCACTGGACTTTACCCAGTGGTCCGAGATTGTCAAGATTGCACAAGAAATGGAGAAATGGAGAAAATAAATAAACTGTCTGATTATATCGTATGAATTCTAATTTTCCAAAATTATAGTACCACATGTGAACAAGGCCCCCTTTGAATTAGGTGACTGAATTAGGTTGTCTCTTCATTCTCCAGGGCTTAGACTTCCTCCTACACTCCTATTTTCCTAACTCCTGCCAAGTCTTTGCAATTGCCTCCTTTCTCCAGTATCTACTCCAGTGAGGTTCTCAGTGTCCAGGTTCCCCATATTTTGCCCTGACTACACTAGGTGTTACCAGCCTTTCATAATCCCTTTTGTTTATAAAAATAATAACTTTGTAATAATTGTCAAAGCATATTTTTTAAAACATTAAAAACAAAATTGTCATACACATAGTGAGCACATATCAAAGTTTTACTTAACTCAGTAAGGAGGAAGCTAGTAGAATGAAAAATGAAAACCAGGGATTTAATATGGTCAATAAAAAATGGTGCTGACATAGGATTGCTAAATTAGAGCAAAATGGGTTATACTTTACAGGGCAGTATAGCTATAACTTTGGGAGTCATCAACCATAATAAAAATAAAACAATTCGTGTACCTAATAAATTCTCTACAACTCACATTCTTGAAAGCAGAATTGTAAAATGCCCATGTACTAGTCAGTCATGATTACTAAAGTCAAACAAAGTTACATTTTCTAAGAGTCATATGACTCTGAGGTAGGTATGTTAGAGAATGCTCTGGCATAATTTTAAAAGGTTGCATAATCATCTTTCTGCTTCATCTCCAAGATGAGAATAATTCTTTCTAACATCATAAGCAAATCAGTAAAGAATTTAAAATTTACTAAATAAAAATTACAAAATAAATACTGATTTCAAGGAGAGCAAAACTTACTAAATAATGATAAACTTCTGATTAAAACGAAATTTATGTTTACTTAATACTTATGCTAGATTGTGCCACATCAACTTCATTAAACTGGGATTTATATTTTCCTGAATCTTCTTCTCTGAGTGGTGGCAGATGTGATTTGGAAGGCAGAGGTTTAATAGTAGCCATGATGCTCAGAAGGACATTGGGGTCAGTTATGGTGATGCTCATTTGCAGAGGTGCCTAAAAGATCCCAACTCATCTTTATTGTCTTCTGTTGCCTGAGCAACTTGCCATCCCCACTGAGGGCCATGCTGAACAACAGCTTCTCCAGGCCCACAAACAAATGTTTGGCTACAATCTCATAGAAGTAATGCCTACACAGAGGTAACAGCTTATTGTAGGCATCTCCACGGCATCGCCCTCTGCACAAACTTCATTGTCTGGGCAAAACGAGTATTTACCTTCAAGCTCTGAGGTATCCACACAGTACTTATCAGTGTTTTTGGCAGACAACTGATTAGTGACTCTGTCTGATCCCCTTCTCTCTGGTCCAGCCTTCACTTCACTAGCTCCTCCGACATCCTTGTAAGGTCTAATCACTATAGTAAATCTCTTGTTCCCCAAATATTCAGACTGGCCCTACTTTTCTGACTAAACACAGACTGATGCATTCCTATTATTTTACAACTATGATGTCTCATTTCAACCCACTCAGATGAGATATTTCCAACCGTATTCTGACATAAGTCTATTCACTAAAATGATGATATGGTGAAGATGATGATAACTCGCACTTGCTAGAAGCCTGGCATGATTGTAAATGTTTTGCTGCCAAATGTTCAAATGTTTTTCAACTCTCAGAGACTTTGTCCATTGTCTCTCAAAAGAATACCATGTTTTAGAATGTTAAAAATATTATTCTCAATCCTGGGTCATATTGGCGTGAAAGGATCAGAGGAAAATCTAGTCAGAGGGATGATGTGGGTAGCTAAGTGAATTTGGAGCCTGTTTTATTCGAGTAGTAGGGCAGTCCCTAGGTAACTATCATTACTGGTTTTCTCAAATATTAAGAACCAGTGTTAAAAAAGGATCATGCACACATTTTTGGCTCCAAAGTTGGAATAACAATACTTACTGGGAATTTGTCACATGTCAGGTACTTTGCAAAACTGTTTACATATATTACCTCATAAAACTTCCGCAAAAAGTCCAATAAATAGGAATTGTCAAATTCTTTATTTGGGTGAAAAAAATCAGATTGATACAGACAAGTTGCCCAAAGCCACACATTAAAATATATATAAAACTGTAATGGAAACGGCTAATTGTCTTCCTATATTTATTCTGTGAGTTTTAGCCAGACAGATATTTACAGTAATAATGACTTTATTCCCATCCTCTGTTGCAACTAGGTACTGCCATTTGGCTGTATTCTGGCCAATGGAGTCAAAGTCAAAGTGGAAGAAAATGGCCCTGCTTTTCTGATTGCTATAAGACAGATGTCACGGCTAGATCTCCAGCAGCTATCTTGAGACATGAGGTAACCTTGGGAATGACAGTTGAACACAATGGAGCAATATGCCATAAGAACCCCGAGTCCCTGGTCCCTGTGCGGAACCTTGCGCCAGTTTACTCACCCCATTTCCTACGTAGAAATTTCCTGTTTTGGAAGCCCAGGTTCTTGTCTAGAGGAAACCAAAGTTTCCAAAAGCTGGGAATCCATTTCCACTTCATTAGGGACAAATTTAAAAACACTTTTCTACTTTGACCCTGCAGGCTTGTTTTCAATTTAAGTCTGCAATAGGGGGAAAAAAAAACGTAATCCAATGAACATTGTCTCATTTCTTATTTAAAATACCAAGATCTATTCAGAATGGAATAATATAGAGAAAACAGCAAAATAATCTTATTAGAACTTGGTCAGACCTTGACCCCAGTGGGAGTTCTCCATACAAATCTCAAATCCAATCCTTGGCAACAGGTCCGGAAAGGCCCAATGGAGCCAGAAATCAATGTCTATAAAGATTCAGGTTGTTAATGGGATATAGATTCAGTTGCCTATATCTGTTTTCACTATTTTTTCTATCATTCTTAGATAAAATAAGGCTCAAATGATTTGTTTTTTAAGGTAGAGGCCCTTTTTCTACTGCCTCTTCTATGTGAAAGCAGATAGCTCTGTTGTTGCATATTTGACTTAATAGAGCTACTGCTTTTAATGTATTAATCCTTGCAAATAAAAATTGAGTTTAAAAGTCAGCCTGTCTGAAATGGAGCCTCCAAAACAATGAATAACAAATGTGCAGTAGATGTCATAATCCAACAGTCTGGCAGTGTGCACTTGTCTTCGTTTGTAAAGTCTCTCTATGTTCACATATGTCTGAGGGTCCCAACCAGGGTTACAGCAAAAATTAACCTGTCAAGAATTGCTCTCGTTCTCAGGAGCTTAAGATTACAGCCTGGTTTCTAGTTTTTTTAATTTTTAGAGCAGCAGATGGCCTATTTCTACAGTAAAAACATCTTTAAGACCATTAGAAAAGTTGCCCATATTGGTATGGATTTAAGCCAAATTAAACTGGAAGACATAATACAAGAATTTCTGGGAGATGGTTTTATTTATTTACTTGCATGTAATCATCCTCTCATTGTATTGAAATTACTCCTACTATGGTAACTGACAATGTGCTGAATTCAGCTCTGATTTTAAGAAAAAACAATTTTTCTTTTCAACTAATACGAATACTCACATGCTTCACAAAGACCTTTCAGATTATTGTGTAGGCTCAGTCCTCTCTTCACATGCATTTGAGAAAACATATATTCTTGGTCAGATGGGAGGAGAAAAATATGTTTATTTTCCGGAATATATGCCTGAATATATGCCTTCTCAATTTAAATTTGTGGAAAGCTTTTTTTTTTTTTTCTTAATACTGGGAGTTGAAGCATTTGGGGGGAAAAAAAGTTATCTACTTGCAAAGAAGGATTGCAAGGGATCTAGACTTTAGCAGACTGGCTCACCTAATAAATATAAAACAGGTGCTTTATGATAAAATTGTAAAATATTAACCAGATTACTGAGTTTAGATGTAGTCTACCCACAGTGGAAAACAACTTTCTCTCATAAATATCATACCCACAAATGTCTTTATATCATCAGATATCTGCATTGCAAAATTCAGGTAAAAAGCTGTTGTGTTAGGAAGTCAGAAGGTTAAGGAAAATGCCAGAAATTTTATTTATTTGGAAGATTAGAATTAGATAGGAAATATGCTTTACTGCTACTGCTGTTGCTGTTTGCTTTTTCTCTTTTTTTTTTTAATTTTTGGATTTATTTTCACATTCACAGTGATCATTTTCTCTGTTACTCAGAAGTGAAGTTCTCACTTATTCACAATGGCAGCAAAGAAGAGAAAAAGAAGAATGACATTCAGAGTGGTTTGAAGAAAAGAAGACAACCAAGGAAATGACGCGACAATTGGCATATAAAAAATTCAGCATTATCAGAAATATGGAGTAAGAAATAAATGCAAGAATATAATCCCCTGTGAAATTCCAGAAATGTGGGACAGGATTGAGACTGGCCACAAAAGGTAGACTGGAGACTTAAGCTATTTATTTGCATATGAATAAAGGGAAATTCCCCTGGAGCACTTAGGGATTAGACCATTATCCTAAGTGAAGTAACTCAGGAATGGAAAACCAAGCATCCTACGTTCCCACTTATAAATGGGAGCCAAGCTATGAGAATGCAAAGGCGTAAGAATGATACAATGGAATTTGGAGATTCTGGGGAAAGCGTGGGAGGGGAGTGAGGGGTAAAAGACTACACACTGGGTTCAGGGTACACTGCTGGGGTGATGGGTGCACCAAAATCTTAGAAATCACTACTAAAGACCTTACTCAGGTAACCAAAGACCACCTATTCCCCAACAACCTATTGAAATTTTAAAAAAGGAATATTAGGGAGCTATAAAAAATATGCTTTCAAAGAGCATTTAATGAGATGGAAAAAGTATTATAAAATCAGATACAAAAATTGCATATACAGAATAATCTCAATTATATATAAAAATATACTCATAGGAAAATAGAAATGTGTCTAAATATCAATAGTATAGTATTCTTGGGCAGCAGAATCAAAGGTGACTGTTTTCTCCCTTATATATTTCCATGTTTTTCAAATTGAAATATACAGTCATTGATTAAAAAAATACTGAATCAGACAAATCAAAATCAAGGACTGGGCTATAAAACAAGTGGCACACACTCCTCAAAAATATCAATGTCATGAAAGAAAAGGGAGCTAGGATATTATTCCATAGTAAATATTCAAAAGACATGACAACTAAAAAAACAAAAAATACATGTTTTAGTTCCAGACTTCTGAAGATAATCTCTAAAGCCAAAGGAGCCTTGTACACAAATCATCAGAGAAGATTACTTTCCTGGAAAGGGGAAAGAAGGATGTTTATTGCCCTTTATCTTATCGCATAAAAAATCTATCTTGTAAATTCAAATATGTCTTATAATAATAAAAAAGCCAAATCTCTCCTTAGAAGAATTGTCCTAATGTGCACCCTGAGCTGGTCTTCACTTACTGATTTTTTCATCACCACTCCAAGTGGTAACATCAAGGATGGTGTTTTCTATCTCCACAAGTGAAATTAAGCATTTCTTCCTTTGTACATGATATTTGTGTGGTAGGAGTTCATATAAGAGAAGGAAATGGGACAAGTTATATTAGTTAACATGATGTCTTGCTGCTTAACCAGACATTTCTCAATAGCTTAGCATGATTTACTGGAAATCTGTATGGGGGTCCATCCTAGTTTAATGGAGTGTTTATAGTGGAAACTTCCACTCTGGGACTCAGGGGCCTAGGTTGTTTCCATTTTATGAGTATGTCATCCCTAACGCCTTCAGAATTCTTTGCCACGTTCTCAGAAGCTGGCCAGGAGATGGGGGAAGAAAAGATCATGCGCAGAGAGACTTCATGGCGCCAGCCTTGGAGTGGCATATCCTTCCATTTGATATTTCATTGGCTATAACTCAGTCACATGACCCAACCTAAGTGGCCACAAGGAAGGATGGGATATGTAGTCTAGCTGTTCATCCAGAAAGAAAAATAAACGGCTTTTGTAAACATCTGGCTAGTCTCTGCCAAAATGTGCACGCCATTAGCTGCAACATAGCTTCTTTCTTCTTAGACATATATATTTAATAACTTTTTACAAAATGCCTTCAATTTCTGGAATAAAAGACATGTTTGTAGTCAAATCCAATGACTAAAAATGTTCCACCAGCAGCCATACTGTGTAATCATAGCTGTTTTGAATACTTCCTGCCTCCGCTCACCTCTTTTAATACTGACTGCACTCAGATTTTGAAAGATGTATTTAATAAAAGGACATCTGGCTCTTTCTAATAACTAAATTATCAAAATTTTATGCATGTATGTCATACCCTTGTGTGTTTACTTTGAAATAGGTTCAAGTGAAGTTCATTTGGACAGAAAATGGACAGAAAAGCCATAATGACTTTATGCATTAATTAGCCTGGTCTAATGGTGATAGCATTGAATGAATCAGCAGTCCTGCTTATAATCCCTTTATGGCCCAGCTTGGCCACCGGCTGTATTTTTGAAAACTCAGGGCTCATTTTCTCTAGCTGTCATACAGAAATGATCCCAGGTTATTACAATTCTCTAAGCTCTAAAATGTGACAAACTCCAATGCTGCTGAAGATCTGCAGTGACTCAAGAGTGGAGGAGCGGAAGCATAAAATGTTACCCCAGGAGCTGGTGTTTCAAAAGGCTAGACTCATACCTACAACTAAAATGGTGTTTCAACCCTTGAATTGTCTGGTTAAAAAGGCTTGATGTCAGTGCTCAGGAATCTGCATTTTAAAATGCTTTGAAGTCAGTTCTACCTGTCCCACAGGAGAATGATGAATCTATGTTTGCTCCAAAATGGAGTATGTGCATGCACTTATGCATAAGATCATTCACTGGACTAGAATAAGAGAAGAAAAAATGGAAACCACTATGTATTTTCAATTTTTATGTAAAAACTCAGCTAATATTTAATATAATGCTTGATGCTGTCATGTCTACTCAGTTCCCTCTAACATAATGGAGAGAATTATCCTGAGGGAAAAGTGGGAGTCCCACAGCTTAGAAGGGACCCAGTTAAGTGGATTAATGGATTATACTATGTGCTTCTTATTAAGGCAATTCTTACAAAAATGGGAAGAAGTCTTTAAAAGATTCTTCCAAGAAACTGGGGGTTGAACATAAACTCATATATATATATGATGTGTGTATATATATATGATGTGTGTATATATATATATACACACACACACAAGTGATCAATCATAAAATGACAGATTTGACTTCTGTTTTTGATAGCCACAATGGAGGAAGGAGAGAGGAGAGTAATGATCTAATCAGCAGACTGTAGTATGTTACCTAGCAAGTATTTGGGGGAAAAAATAAAGGTTCTTCTTTCACTTCTTTAATGTAGGAAGACTTTTTTTAATGAGTGAAGAAGTAATTGCATTTCTAAATAAATCTGGGCTATGGGAAGATCATTCTGAAAATAGACGTTTGGAGAAGTTTCCATTACTACATGATTCTCATGCAGAAAGCAAGTCATGTGTGCAATGTATAAAATCTCTGAAAAAAATTACTCTGTGTAAAGGTTAATTTTACATGCCAAATTGCCTGAGTTAAAGAGATGCCTAGATAACTAGAAAGCATTATTTCTGGGTGTGTATGTGAGGGTGTTTCTGGAAGAAATTAGTATTATCTTTCCTCACTGATATGGGCAGGTATTTTACCATCCATTGAGGGGCCAGATACAAGAAAAAGGTGGAAGAAGGACATCCATTTTTTCTGCATTTGGACTGGTTCTCAGGCCTTCAGACTCTGGCTGAATTTCCACTGACTTTCCTGGTTCTCTAGCTTGCAGATGGTATATAGTAGGACACTTGGCATTTATAATCTTGTGATCCAATGTCCATAATGACTCTCCTCTTATATATGCAGTCGACCCTCCCTATCCATGGGTTCTACATTCATAGATTCAACCAATCACAGATAAAAAATATTCAGGATAAAAAATGATGGTTGCATCTGTACTGAACATGTACAGACATTTTTCTTGTCATTATTCCTAAACAATACTGTATAACAACCATTTACGTAGCATCTCCATTTTATTAGGTATTATAAATAATCAAGAGATGATTAAAGGTATACAAGAGGATGTGTGTAGCTACATGAAAATACTACATCATTATATATCAGGGACTTGAGCATCTTTGGGTTTTGGCATCCATGTGGTTCTGGGTGGAACCAATTCTCTGCAGATATTGAGGAATGACTGTATGAATATCCTATTCATTCTGTTTCTCTAGGAAAATCTGACTAATAAATTTGGATATAAAATTTTCTAACTCATTTAAAAATTTTCCATGTGAGTTTCAGTGGATTTCGAACTTATTAATAAAATTGTACACATCTAATTATTTTGTATTAATAACTAATTGACCTTGAGGGCTACATAGACATACTAATAAAATCACCAAGCAGACAAACCCCTTAATTTGTGCCTGATTTTTTTTTTTAAAGTATCCTGAATTAGTAAGTAAGGATAATCAACGATACATTTCTTTTACTTGGGTTTGCACACATTTGTGGGAATCTTCATCAGCTTATGATTGCCCATAGAAATAATTGTCACAGAAAAGTTACATAGGAATTAAGGGAAAAATCCTGATTTACATTTATGCACATTCCATCCCCCCAAAAAGTAAGTTTCTCCAGATTCATGTTTATTTTTGGTGACTGCAAATAACTAAAATTTAAAATTGCTTCTTATATTGTTTTCTCTTTATACTTATTTTAGTTTCTGTTTTCATTTTTATTTAAAATTTCCATAATAATTGGAACAGAAATACCTAGAAATTACTGGAAATTTCACAGGATTTTTCGAGTGTCGCTTCAACTTCTGGAAACTTCTGTGGCCACCAGTGCCTCTGCTTGAGTTTCACTCGCGCCCACTCGGGGTCCAGCGGGCTGCGCTCGGTTTGCACTACCAGCCCAGATCCCATGCCCACCGAGGGTGGGCTAGGCGTGGAGTGGCGAGGGGTGTGTGAGCAAACAAGCGCAGAATCCGGCCACGGCACACAGCCAGGCGCACCAGCTGCTGCAGTGAGGCAGGCAGCTCCAGACACCGACCGGCACAAGCACTGGCTCCATGCAAGGCTGTGACTGGACCAGGTATACTGCTAGCGGCTTCTGCTGTGGGCGCCGGGGTCTGGACAAGGGGAGCGCTGTGGTGCCTGGAAACCAGGAGACACCAGCAACCACGGAGCCCCAAGGGGTTGCGGGGAACGCGGGGGGACGGGGGTGAGAGTGGGAGCGGGGGCGGAGCCTCTCTCCTTCCTGCCGCCCGCAGCTTGGCGAATGGAGTAGGGGTAGGGGGTATGTTTTCAGCCCGTTTGTGTTATAGCTCATTCAGTCTGTCTTGCTCCAGCCCATGGCTCCTGGACTGGCCTGGCCCTGCCACCACTTCCCCTCACGTGGGGCGGCTGCCCTATGCCGGCAGAGGGCAAAAGGACTATAGTGTTACAGCCCTAGCTCAGGGATTCCCAAGGTCTGGGGTCCCAGAAAGGTCCCTGCTCTTCACTCCTGCAGCCCCACAAACAGGAGCGTGTCACCGCCCGCAGCTTGGTGAGCCAGCCAGGAACGTGTTACAGCCCCTTTTGCTGTGACCCACAGCTCAGGGAGCCAGCCAGGAGTATGTTACACTCCCTTTTGCTACAGCCCGCACCACAGCAGGCGCTGGTCAGGAAATTGTTACAACCCTTTTAGCGCCCACCGTTTGGCGAGTCCCAAATTCTTGTTCCATATCCAGGAAGAATGAGGTTACTTGGACAACTGGAGGTTGCCCAAGGTGGAGAAGAGTTTTATTTAGTGACAGAACAGCTCTCAGTGGAGAGGAGACCCAAAGTGGGTAGCTCCTACCTGCTGGCAGGTAGTCCCAATGTGTGTTTGAGTACAGCTGAATCTCGTTGTTTGTTTGTCTTTTTAATTTTTTTGAGACAGCGTTTCACTCTTGTTGCCCAGGTTGGAGTGCAATGGCAGTGGCTCACTGCAACCTCCACCTCCCAGGTTCAAGTGATTCTCCTGCCTCAGCCTCTCAAGTAGCTGGGATTACAAGTGCCCACAGCCATGCCTGGCTAATTTTTGGGTTTTTAGTAGAGACGGGGTTTCACCATGTTGGCCAGGCTGGTCCCCAACTCCTGACCTCTGGTGATCCACCTGCCTTGGCCTCAAATCTGGGGTTTTTATGGGCTCAGAATGGAGGAAGTGTGTGCTGATTGGTCCATGGGTGGACCTGGAAAAAGCATCATCTGATTGGCTGAAAGGCATCAAGGAAGTTCTCACTATAGGTTGTGGACTACACCCTGAACTGGCACCCCAGTTTTCAGGTGTAGGTTGTCTCTATCCTGAAGGTCAGGCTTCACCAGGGACCCACCCCTGTCTGCCTAGGAATTTATCTGCCTCCAACCACTATCAAAAATCGATATATTTACTGTAAGAACATGCTAAGTGGCCACATGCTCAAATATTTTTACTGATATATGAGAGTAATCAAAATCCTGGAGATACAACATTGAGACTACAAAGAAGCATGTTCCAGCTTACACAGTAAAAGAGTTTGTATAATACATTAAATATCATTGGCCTCTGTATCTAACCCTTACTCCCTAAATATCTTGCTTCAACTGCTTTCATCTTGCAAACTTACCCAATTTCCTTTATGGAGATAGTAAAATAATATACAAATGAATTCGTGTAATAATCTTATCCAACTCACTGGTCCTTTCAAAGAAACCCAAAACAAGTTCCTTGAAAATCAAGTATGGTACCTGATTAAATCATAGTCATATGCTAGACAGACATTTTTAACGTAATTATGAATTATGATTCTTTCAGCATCTAAATTTTAGCCTGCATTTACAATGTGAAAACCAAACTGCTGTATTATGAAGAACAATAATAGTAATAAGCATAATGATTATATATCATGACATTTCACACATTTAAAATAACCTAATTCTCTGTCTAGGAAAACTGCAGCTTCAAAGACTTGAGCCCTGCATTTAGAATCAAAAGACTTACTTTTGTTATGATTTTATTGTCTAACTAGAGACAAACCATTCCCCACCTCTGCTGTAATTTCTTCACAGGGAAATTGAGGATATCCACTCTGCCACATTGCAAGGAATTGTTGAAAGGATCAAATACTATTCACATGCTTCATATAAGCTATAGTAATTTATTCATATAATACAGTATTGTTATTTGATCACATGGCCCATGTACAGAGTTTAGACATGAGGTTGTAGAAATATAAAGAACAGAAAGATATATAAAGAATGGGAATATAAAACTTATAATGCTCAGTCAAAAAAGGCATAGTTTAGATGGTCAAATGTTATGATGTCACACAGGTAATTTCTCTAAATTATTTAGCTTCACAAAGATAGATCATAATTTGTCTGTATTTTGCATTTTTACAGACATTTGCCTCCTTAAATCCCAGGAAGTTTTGTAGAGTTCAGTTGAGCCTGTATATCACATTACTCAGTACCTGTAGTAAACAGCAATATAATTCACTATCAGTTCATAAATATTATTTTGCCTAATTTTATATAACATTAAGGGCTTCTGTTGGGCAACTGTTTTGGAATAATAAGAGTTAAGCTAATATTGATCATAAAAGAAGAAAAAGAGCATAAATATTTGAAACAGACCTTTTTCTGTAAGTACCAGATAGTAAATATTTTCAGCATCTCATACAGTCTTCGCTGCAACCACTCAACTCTGGCTTTATTGTATTAAAGCAGCTACAGACAATACATAAACAAATGTGCATGGCTGTGTTCCGATAAAACTTTATTTACAAAAAGAAACAATAGACCAGATTTGGACTGCAGAACATATTTTGCTAACCCTGATCTAAAGATTATTTGATCAAGTGCAGTGGCTTACACCTATAGTCCCAGCACTTTGGGAGTCCAAGTCCAGAGGATTGCTTGAAGCCAAGAGTTTGAAATGAGTTTGGGCAACGTAGCAGACCTCATCTCTACAAAATTTTTTTTAAAACCAGATGTGATGGTGCATGCCTGTAGTCCTAGCTACTTGGGAGATGGAGGTGGGAGGATCTCCTGAGCCCAGGAGTTCAAGGCTGCAATGGGCTCTGATTGCATACCTGCATTCCAGCTTGGGTGACAGAGCAAGACTCTGTCTTTAAAAAATAAAAATAAATAAATAACATTTAAAAAAAATTATTTGAGAGCACTACCAGGCATTGAGTTAAAGAGTTTTGTAGATTACTTTATCCCTTTGTTAAAATTAGTTCTTGTCTATTCTAAAATTAACTGCTTTATATTTTAACTATTGACACCCATTTCTACTTTTCTTGTATTTATTAGACATTTTTAAAAAGATATTTATCTTCTTTATAATACTTAATCTCACTTGTATTAGCTTTCTGCCCAGAGTATGTTGTATTTAGCTATAAAACACAACATATAAACCAAGAGCTTCAGCAAGGCATTATGCTGAAAGGAGTAAGAAGTAAAGATGCTTTTCTTCTTAGAATTCAAATTCAAGAAATAAAATGGTACAGACAGAAAAGATATGAGGGACACTCAACAAGAATTAATAATTTTTATAAAGGTGAAACCGTCCCAGTTGTCCCATAGACAGTTTTGTTGTTGCTGTTGTTTGAAGAAACAGAGAAAGTAACCCTTCTGGTCTTAAAGCTTGAAACTTACATTTGTTTCATGAGTTCCTTCCTCAGGAAATTACCCTCAGGCCTCTCAAAAATGATCAAAGAACTGAAACTCACCAGATCACTGCATCCAGACAATGAGATGCCAGAACCCTCATTCATCATGATTGCTTCCTTACCACGCCCCAGTTTTGGTTTTCCCACACATAGTTACGTTTCTTCCCTGATACACAAACCCTAATTTTAGCAGGTCAGGGAGATAGATTTGCGACTGATCTCCCGTCTCCTTGGCTGCAGCACTGATTAAACCCTTGTTCCCTAGCAATGCTCATTGTCTCAGTGATTGGCTTTCTGTGGGGCCAGCAGCAGGACCACCAAACCCCTGGTGTTAAGGTAACAAAGGTAGTAGAAACATTTATTCTAACACTTTTAAAAGACTAAGGAAGAATTTATTCAAGACTATTGCATGGGGCTATTGCAATAGATGAGAGAGATTGGGATTACCAAATACAAGAACAAGTGGAGTCATTGGAATACAGCCAATGACTAATGTGAGGGGGTCAGTGGAGAGAAATTTCCTGAGGGTAAATAACTAAGACATCAAGAGTAGAGGTATTCTTGCTAAACACACCAAATAAGATTATTGCTAAAGACAGGCCAAGGACTTAGACATCAAGGGTAGGGGATGAAAAAGGGTGATTAGATATCAAGGGTAGGGAGACTTAATAAACAAACTTAGCAGGATTCTTGCTAAAACTTACTAGGTAAACCAAAGACAGGACGGGGTCAAGGTCAAGGCCAAGTTGAAAAGCTCAGAGCTTTTAGACCTGCCTAAAGTCTGGCTAAGAAGAGGGTCTTTGTCAGAACTAATAGGCCAAAAGAGAAGATAAACTGAAAATCCAATGATGATACAGTCATATAAAAAATAATCTAGCAGACAGTCTCTCAGGCTTCCAATGCGAATATTTTTTAACACAACGTTTTCCACAGATTTTTAAATAATTGCTGCAGAAGAGATTCTTTTTAATATTATGGAAATGGAAGATAACATACCTAATTTCAGATACATGTAATCTGTGCATTTTAGCCTTTTTAATTTTACCTCTGTTTTATTTTTGTTACTTCCTTTCATTTTTATCACACTCAAAATATTTCATTTTTACCAAAGGTGATATCTGAATTGACTGTCACTACGTATTTTTCTAAACACATTTTCTTACAACTATTTAGATAAATCAGACATTGAGCCATATTTTCCATATTTTATATTTTACACTACCATATTTTCATTTATATTCAATATAAGTGTGCAAAATTTTCATGTAAAAATTAATTTTAAAAATTTACATTACTCGTTTTCAATTTTGATAACACTTTCTAGGATGTAGACATCCTACTACACCAAGATGATTCAGCAACTTTAAAATAAACCCACTAAGAATCTTTAATGTTGTCAAAATAATGTCTTCTTATGGGAAGAAGCTGTCAGTGGCATCTCACACTTATCTCTTTGGCACCTCTCTTTGGATATTGAGAAAAGCTTTCCTAATTGGCTGTGTGGGAGCTTGGACTTGGTATTTAGATCAGAACCTGCCACGACTGAGCAGGATTATAATGAGTATTATAATCCTGACTCTTATTAAATGCTTTTTTTTCCAGAAGAGTTCCTTTAACAACTCAAATAACTATGATGGGCAGACTTTGAACTTAAAGAAAAGAACACTTAAATGCACTTCCCCAGCAAAGAAACATTTAATTTTTCTTACACGAAGGCTTGAATTACCCATTTTGCTTCCATTATAAGCATCACAGTCATAATAACTGAGTTTTAAAGGCTTAGATTGTGTAACTTCATTTTGTTTTGTGTTTCTCTCGGTTGCTAGATCTCCACATGAGCACGTACTTCATAGAGAAACTAATTTTTCCGGTGCCATACACGCTGTCTTGGCTTATCCTAATAGCTTTTATTAGGTGGTATAGTATTTTCATTGCGATAAAAAACACATAACAAAATGTATCCTCTTAACAGTTTTTAAGTGTACAGTGCTGTGTGATTAACTATAAATACATTGCTGTACAACTGATCTCTAAAATGTTTTTCCTCTTTCATGACTGAAACTCTACATCCATTGAACAACTCTCTGTTTTCTCCTCCCCCGCCAGCCCCATTGCACTTTCTGTTTCTATCAGTAAGATTACTTTAGATACCTCGTCTCTGTGGAATCATACAATATTTGTCATTTTGTGACTGGCTTATTTCACTTACCATAATGTCCTCAAGGTTCATCCATATTGTTGCATATAACAGGATTTCCTTTCATTTTATTTCATTCTATTTTATCTTATTTTTGAGATGGAGTTTCACTTTTGTTGCCCAGGCTGGAGTGCAGTGGCATGATCTTGGCCCACTGCAACCTCCACCTCCCAAGTTCAAGTGATTCTCCTTCCTCAGCCTCCTGAGTAGCTGGGATTAAAGGTGCCCGCCACCACGCCTGGCTAATTTTTGTATTTTTATTAGAGACGGGGTTTCACCATGTTGGCCAAGCTGGTCTGAAACTCCTGACCTCAGGTAATCCACCCACCTCAGCCTCCCAAAGCGCTGGGATTACAGTCATGAGCCACCACACCCTGCTGTTCCTCTTCTTTTAAAACTAAACATTACACTGTATGTATATAGCACATTTTTTCATTCATCTGTCAAGGAACATTTGGGCTGTTTCCACATCTTGGCTATTGTGAATAATGCGATAAATATGGCTCTGCAAGTATCTCTTCAAGATCCTGTTTTCAGTTCTTTTAGATATATACCCAGAAGTGAGATTTCTGGATCATATGGTAGTTTGATTTTGAATGTTTTGAGGAATAACTTTACTGTTTTCTACAGCAGGCATACGATTTTACAATGCCAACAAGAGTGTACACGTGTTCTAATTTCTCCACATCATCACCAACACTTGTTATTTTCTGTGGTTTGGGATTTTGTTGTTGTTTTGTTTTCTTTTGTTTTTGCTTTTAGTGGCCACCCTAAAATGGTGTGAGGTTATGTGAGGTGATATCTAATTGTGGTTTTGATTAGCATTTCCTTCATGAGCAGTGACATCGAACATTTTTTCACATGCTTGTTACCCATTTGTGTGTATTCTTAAGAAAACTATTTGAGCCCTTTGCTTTTTTAAAAATTGGGTTATTTAGGTTCTTTTTCATGAATTGTAGGACTTCCTTATGTACACTGGATGTTCACCCCTTACCTGATACAAAGCCTGGACATATATTTTCCCATTCTGCAGGTTGCATTTCACTCATCAGTTGTTCCCTTTGCTATGCAGACATTTTAAAATTTGATGTAGTATCATTTGCTTTTGCTTCTTGTGTTTTTGGTGCCACATCTAAGAAATCAACTGCCCATTCCAATTTCATTAATATTTTCCCCTGTGTTTTCTTTTAGGACTTTTATAGTTTCAAGTTTTACATTCAGGTCTTGATCCATTTTGAGTTTATTTTAGTAACATTAATCATAAAGCATTTTATTCTTCTCACTTTCAATCATTTCTTCTCTTTTATGTTTTCTGTTCATTTTACTATAATAGTTTCTTTTTCATTTCCTGGTTTATTTGGTTTTTGAT
Source organism: Pan troglodytes (assembly GCF_028858775.2). NCBI lineage: Eukaryota > Metazoa > Chordata > Mammalia > Primates > Hominidae > Pan > Pan troglodytes. The sequence goes on from NC_072402.2 coordinate 73,146,934, forward strand.
GTTTCAGGTGCTCTTCTCTGGTTTCCCAGTGGTTTTGTGGTTGAGTCATCCGTATGCTTCTTACATTTCTAACATTTTTACTAAGTACATTAATGTTTGCCTAATTTTAACTTTAAAAAATATTAATGAAATAAATTCTGAGAATATATAAAAGTCTTATCAATAGTACCTACTTTCACTTCTCAATATAAATATTTTTTAAATGATGTATGTTTTCTATGCGACTATGAAATAATGAGTGTTGGCTGGAGTGGCCAAATGAAAACCATGCTTAACTGATTTAGGGAATCTTATGACATATTTAAGATTAAATAGGTCATAAAGTTGTGTGTGCTATTATTTTCAAATAATATTTTGAAGCAGGCTTGTAACAAAAATAGCCTATATGGAAGATTTTAGAGCAGTGAAAACACTTGGAGAGTGAATAAAGCAATAAAAATGAGCACAAGCAGCACAGAGGCACAGCTCCTTCTGTCATGTATATTTTGTTTTTCCTAAAGAGCAGCAGAGTACCTAGCTCATGGCTATCCAGAAAGTATCATTTAAGGAATATTGCTTTTGTTTTGAAATAAAAATTTCTAACAGCACAAAGTTTAAAATATTCCTATTTTTAAAGCACTCTTCTAACCTTGAGAAATACACAAAGCCATTGAGATAGTTGCAGGGGGTAGGTGCGTGTGTTTTAAAGTGGAGTGTCCAACATAAAGTGAATTATAATTCTTACCAGGTCATTTAAAGTCCTTTTTCTTCTGAATTTCGGTTGCTGAATATTTAGTTATGTTTTGAGTAAATATTCTAATTCCTCTTTTTCTTTGAAGCATTCTTTCTGTCTCAGTCCCTGCATATTAATCTTTAATAATTTTAAGTACTCATTTATTTCCCAAACCTTCAGCTTCATGTCAATCAAACTAATGAAAATTGTGATCGGAAGAGGGCTACACTTAAAAATAATGCCATAAGTCTCTATTCTTAATAAAGCACAAGCCAAAGCAACCGGATAAATAATTAAAAATGAAAACTAAATGTTAGTCTTTAGCAAGAGATATGGCTTCTCTAGTTTTTGTGCCAACCATCATTTAGGCTGGGATGACAGAAGAGCCAGGCAGAAAGCCGGGGGAATACCTTTGGCCAGTTAGATGGCAGTCATTTGGGACACAGTTGGGTGGCTAAGTTACCTAGTCAGTCCTTGTTTTGGGCTCTTACTTTATCCCAGCAACATTCTTTGCCTGTCCAGACAGGTTAACACTCCATGTCATATGTTCCCATAGAAACCTGTACTTCATATTTCAATGCATGCATCACATGTATCTTACTTGTTTAACATCTACCTTGTCAGACTATAAATTCCACAAAGGCAAGAATCACACCTACCTTATTCACTGTTGTTTTGCCAACATCTAGGACAGTGCCTGGCACTTACCATTCAGCAAATATTTGCTGAATGAATTAATAAAATGCAAACTGCCTGGGAGATTCATATCATTGGAATTTATCAGCTTGATGTGATAGTTACCTATATCATTTGAGCAGAGAAATCAGGAAACCCTGTGTTTTAAAAGTCATCTCTCTTACTTCCTCCTGATGAAGCTTAACATTCCAACATTAAAGCATTGTCTCTCCAAGGCACTCGATTAAATGATATTTATAAAAGGCCTTTCTCGTCAGTCTCAAATGGTTTCTTATGAAAAAGTCTGTCCCAGTGTAATTTATTCAGGAAGTTAGCTGAGAGAAAAGCCATAAAGAAGACCTGAGTATAGCGGATGGGTGAAGGAGGGAAGGAGTGAGCAAATGGCAGGCTTACTAGGAGAAGGAGGCACTGCTTGTGATAATTGTCTTGGTCAGGATGCTCCAAGGAAAAGTCTGTGATGACTGGAGCTTCAACTGACCTAGACAAGAAGCTTACAAAGCAGGAAGCAGTGGGTACTGAGGACAAAATGTGCCCCTTCCCTCATTTTCCTTTGTCTGATTCTATTTATGTGCATCCTACCATGTGGGGATCTACTGTTTTTCATGCACGTGTCTCATGTTTTCCTGATGCTACACGGAAAAGTTGCTTTGTATACTAAAAAGTGTGAGAGAAACAGCTTAGAAGATAATTACCTTTTACAAATTGGTGGGTAGTGCATTTACCTGGAAAGTACTCTTGTAAACAAAGCCCAGTTATCTCTTTTGTCTGTTTTTCTAAAACAGTAAGAGTTCAAAGTAAATGTAGTATTTTTAGACTGAGAAAAACAAACCGTTCTTTTTAAAATAATCAAGAACATAATAGAATATGGGAAATGGACAGCCGTGAAATTGAAGTCCTTCATTTTTTATTTGGTACTGAGTACATATTGAATGGCATTTTAAAATGGGCTGTCTTTGTCATATACCACTAAAAAGTGCATTTCTTCATTGGAAAGTTATTAGTTGTTAATGGGTATGACATCAAACAGAGAAGTGTACGTTAGTAGATTTGTTTTGTATTTTATTATTTGCTCATGCAATATATTTTTAGTTTTAAGAGTCTCTTAAGTCCAAAATGCATTATATAGAGTTTTCAAGTGTGAAACAGTGTTAGAGTGTTATTATTAAATATAATGAAGTTATCACAGGAAAACACTGTTTTTTGGTAGTTTTTTGTTTGTTTTGTTGTCTTTCATTTTTGTTTTTTGTTTTTTGTTTTGTTTTGTTTTGTTTTTTTGGTTTTTAGGACAGGAGAGTTTAATATTCTAGAAGGGGCAAGAAGAAAAGGAGAAGGAAGAAGCTCCCCTGTACAGAGACAAAGGGAGGGGATTCTCCAAAGTGGAGAGAGGGAACCCCACCTGCCATGGATACCAGCCAGGTATATATACAGAGGCTGGAGGAGGCAGTGTCTGATTTACATAGGGCTTAGGGGATTGGTTTTACTAGGCATGTCATTCACATAGCAGAAAAAGCTGGCCCTCTCACCCTAGCCTTTTAATATGCAAATGCAGGGCGCCATGATGTTCCACACACAAGGGGCTATGTGGGGGCAACCATGTTGCCAGGAACATGTGGGGCAAGGGCAAGAAGACAACGGGAATCACTATGTGGATCCAGTTTCTAATGCCCTGCATTTGCATGCCAGGGCTTTGTAAGAAAGTCTTCTGCAGCAGCTCTAAAAATGAAAACTTCCCAACGGCCCCTTTTCCTCCCTATCTGCCTAAAATAATTTCTTAATAACTCCTTCAACATTCCCCACTGTGGAGATGTCACACTAACTGCTGTTAAGGGGTATTGGGCAATGACTCTTTCTGGCTACTTCCTGCTGAAAAGGGGCATTGAATGAGGAACAGCAGCTAGGGATCCTCCTGGGGTCAACTTAAGGGTCCTTGGAAGAATGGCATGTGCATGTGTGGTTCAGTCTGCAGCGCCATTTGGAGTTTGATTGCTTCTGTGAGTTGGGTGATCCTCTCCTCTCGAGGTCCCAAGATAAACTCGGAGCTTCCAGACATGTTAGAAAGTGACATTCTTTACTGGTTACAGGTTAGGAACCCTGTGCAGGGACTGTGTGGACAATGTATGAGGCCAGTTCTCCCAATAAAGGGGCTTTATTGGCTCTGCATGTCAAGCTTGATTCAGATACTCTCCAAATTCTAGAGGAGCCAGGTGGAGAAAAATGAACATTCTCCAAATTTTGTTCACAGTAGTATACCTTACTTAATTATTAAAGGCCATAAATAGCTTAAAATAAGTTTCCTTCACTCTGAAAAACAAAACAAGGATTAGCAATATTCCAAGCAAAAGTTAAAAAGGTTGCTTAAACTTTCTGAGTGCAGTCCACTTAGTTAACTTTTGTTTTGCTTGATATTTGTGAACATGTCAGTTTTTTAGGAGTCCCCTACGTTCTTTTTCTATTCCAATGTAACAATCTTCAAAGCTATTAAAAACCTGCATTTGAAAACACCTGTTAAAGTCCTTAATATAGCTTGATTATAAACCATCCTTTGAGACGTAACATAGCAAGACAATAATTGTCTGCAAATGGCAACATTTCCAGGATAGTTACAGTTAAAAACATGACTGACAAAGAAGTTTATCTCTGTGGCTTACAATAACTTTACAATAAAGTTACAATAACTTTAATTATGATTGATAGCATATACTTAGACATTAGAATTTTAGAAATCCCATTCAATTTTTGAACATATATTAGTAGTATTCACCAAAATATAACTTAGACATCATTTTGGCAATCTTATGTGACTAAACATGTCAAATAATCATGTTTACCTCTTTTCTGAATGTTTCAGGGGCCCTCTGAACCATCCAAAAAGCCAAGCATCAGGAAAGACAATTTCCAGATTGCCATAAATTACTTTGCCAAAATGATGACTCAAAAGGCAAAAACCTTTCATTAGCCTATACTATGACATGAAAATCCTGCTCAAAGGCAGGGATGAGCTGATTACAAAATAAGCCAATTGGCTTTGGATTGTCTTGCAATGAAGCGCATGGTAGAAGCACTACACCATCTTCTCCCATAGTATCTATATGGTCTTTTCATAAATTGAGAATTGAAATAAAAGCATAGCAAGGAGATCTTAAGACACTAATCTGCCCTTTAATAAAAGGGTTATAAAAGGTTTGTAAAGATTTCACTTCATGGTCAAATTGGTTAAGATAAAACGGTATGATCTATAATGTTTCATTTAAACAAATTGGGGTTAATATTAACAAACTAACACAAGGGTAAAATTTGGCTTTGAACAGGATTTTCATGTCATAGGAAAACACTGTTAAATTTTAAAGTTTAAATGTCTAAGATGAGCAGACATAAAATAGAAAAAGTCCGTCTAACCCAGTGGAGTGGTATTTGAGGCTACCTAAAATTTTTTTCTTTTTCTAAAATGTGTTACTGAGAGGTGAAGCCAGCTGGACTTCCTGGGTCGAGTGGGGACTTGGAGAACTTTTCTGTCTAGCTAGAGGATTGTAAACACACCAATCAGTGCTCTGTGTCTAGCTAAAGAATTGTAAATGCACCAATCAGCACTCTGTGAAACACACCAATCAGCACTCTGTGTCTAGCTAAATGATTGTAAATGCACCAATCAGCACTCTGTAAAAATGCACCAATCAGTGTTCTGTGTCTAGCTAAAGGATTGTAAGTACACCAGTCAGCACTCTGTAAAAACACACCAATCAGCGCTCTGGGTCCAGCTAAAGGATTGTAAACTCACCAAACAGCACTCTGTAAAATGGACCAATCAGCACTCTGCAAAATGGACCAATCAGCGTTCTGTAAAATGGACCAATCAGCACTCTGCAAAATGGACCAATCAGTGCTCTGTAAAATGGACTAATTAGCAGGAGGTAGGCAGGGACAAATAAGGGAATAAAAGCTGGCCACCCCAGCCAGCAGTGTCAACCCACTCGGGTCCCCTTCCAGGCTGTGGAAGCTTTGTTCTTTCACTCTTCACAATAAATCTTGCTGCTGCTCACCCTTTGGGGCCGCATTACCTTTATGAGCTGTAACACTCACCACAAGGATCTGCAGCTTCATTCCTGAAGTCAGCGAGACCACGAACCCACTGGGAGGAACAAACAACTTTGGGTGCACCACTTTTAAGAGCTGTTACACTCACTGAGAAGGTCTGCAGCTTCACTCCTGAAATCAGCGAGACCACAAACGCACCGGAGGGAAGAAACTCTGGACACATCTGAACATCTGAAGGAATAAACTCTGGACACACTATCTTTAAGAGCTGTGACACTCACCTCGAGATTCTGAAGCTTCATTCTTGAAGTTAGCGAGACGAAGAACCCACCGGAAGGAATAAATTCTGGACACATTACTATTATACATAACAAATATGTAATTCTAGCACTCTTACAGCTTTTGAGTAAGCAGTTTGTTTATTTTAGAGAGTTTTGTCGTCAGTAGTTAGACACAAGCAGGAGAGCTGTGCAACTCTTCCATATCTGTGCAACTCTTTCACATGGCCATCATAATCATCTTGGTTGGGCAAGACATAGGCAGTTACTGACTTACAACATCAAATAAACAGTTAACCTAGAGTATGTTGAAGGTGCTAAGCAGAGGGAAGGTAGAATAAAAGAACATGCTAGTGGGAATCAGAAGACTGACAGATTACCAGTTTTTCTCATCTGTGAAACCAAAGGATTCCGTAAAAGGATCAGTAGCTTTTTATCCAAGCCTATTGATCTTGTATTAAAAGTCAATATTAACACATTATTGGCTGAGTACAATGGATTACATTCCTTTAATCCCAGCACTTTTGGCAGGAAAGGAGGATAGCTTGAGGCCAGGAGTTTGAGACCAGCCTGGGCAACATAGCAAGACATCTCTACTAAAAATAAAAATTAAAATTAGCCAGGCATGCTGTTGTGCACCTGTAATACCAGTTCAGGAGGATTGCCTGAGCCCACGAGTTCAAGGCTGCGGTAAGCCATGATTACACCACTGCATTCCAGTCTCGTAGGAATCCCATTTGATTCTTATGCATTTATACTTTGATAATATACAGCACTAATTATGGTAATCTGCATCTTCCTGGTACTATCATGTACCATTACTTTCACATTAGAATAGTTGCCCAAAAGACTGATGCAGGTATAACTGAACATTCATGATATATATCTAAGTTCATCCCTTGAGGAATTAGAGTTCAAAATAAGGAAATAATACAAAACAGAAAGGAAAGTTAAGAACAATTAATAACTGGTAATTTGGGCCAAAACCATAGTAAAGAAGTTATCTTGAAACTATATTTAGATATTTCTCAAAAAAAGAAAAAAAAGTCTTCTAGGGCATTATTTTGTTGCTGTCTTTGCCCCCATTAATTTGAGTTTTTACTACTTGAAATACATAAAGCATATATGTTTTTATTCATAGATAAATCATTATTAAAGGTAAAAGCAATAAAGGTCTAAAAAATGGTTATGTTCAATTCTCTTACCATGCCATTTGGCTTTAGAATTTTTTATGACTATGATGAATTCACCCTGCTACTGATATTAGTGAGACATGAAAAGTGATTCATTTACATAATCATAACACTAAATTCAATGAAATGCTTCAGGAAGTAGTTTCATCAACTATGTAGGGAAACCAAGTTAGGATATTAGTCAAATAAATAATGCAAACAAATTTCTTCTGATAATTCAACAGTAAAAATAAGTTGTCTTTCTAAAATCTTTTGTTTTGATTGGGAAGCATGAGGGTTCATTGGAGGCTTAGATGTGTTCTATTTCTGATCACTAATCTAAGACACATATAGGGAATTTGATAACAAACTTCAAGAAGCAGAGGGTGTGGTATGCACCCACTTGGCCATAATTCTGGTTTAGCTGTTCACTTACAGTGCAACCATGGCCAACTTATTTAACTCATTGAGCCTCGGTTTTCTCACTTATAAAATAAATATCTTAATAATCTTTCTCACATTGTTATTGCAAAAAAGGAAGCAATTAATGTTAAACATAAGCCATAAATTATCTTGCTTATTTTGAGTCTTACAGACATATATTTTCCATTATGACCACCATGAGTCATACTGGCTGCAAAATCTAAAACAAGAACACATCTTTTGTTTAAATGGAAGCATCCCACATCTCCTTCAGCCCTCAATCAGGAAAGAGGAATCACATGGAATGAGAATAAAGAATAAAGCCAACTGACTACAGTTTACGTTCAGTCATCTTGCTTCAAGCAAGTTGAGTGAACAAGGACTCACATTTGCAATATTCTAAGGAGGTGTAAAGGGGAGTTAGAAAGGAGCGAAGTGAGTGAAAACAGAAACAGAAAAGGAAAGGGATGAGGCATATTCAGAGAGCCTATGGAACCCAGTTGAACAAAAGATATTTGTGAATGTGCATTTGATTCACGTATATAGCAACTTACTTAGGGAGGACTTTAGTAGTATAAACCCTCAAAGCAGAAAGTCTGTCTTCATGTGAGATTCAGTCATACTTCTTATGGGTGTTCAGTATTCACCCAAATCATATTGTTGAATATGGTACATACATATTCAACAATATGCATACATACGAATATGTATGTACCATATTCAACAATATGCAAAGTGAAAATAGTTTTATATAAAATCAGCCCATAATTCAATATTCTAAAGTACTTTAAGAATCTCTCTCTCTCTCTCTCTCCCTCTGTGAAAAAAAGAAGCTAAGCTATGATCTGCTCAAACTTCTTGATTTTAAAGATAAGGAAAACCTAAATTCAGATTGTTTATCATTTTCTAACTCACAGAGTTAGTTCAAAGAAAGGTGAAAACAAAAGTTCAGGTTTGCTGACTGCCGGTTAGGAGGAAGGGCCACATGCCAGCAACCATACCCTACATTTAGTCAATTAGTATAGGAGCTTTCGTCCTACTTCCGCCAAGAGGGTTGATCCATGGCCATTGTGTCTCCCCTTTACTTAGTTTTCTATGTTTAAAACCTGATCATTCAGGCCGGGCGCAGTGGCTCACACCTATAATCCCAGCACTTTGGGATGCCGAAGCGAGTAGATTGCCTGAGCTCAGTAGTTCAAGACCAGCCTGGGCAACATGGGGAAATGCTGTCTCTACTAAAAATTCAAAAAATTAGCCGGGCGTGGTGGCGCATACCTGTAATCCCAGCTACTCAGGAGGCTGAGGCAGGAGAATCACTTGAACTCAGGAGGCAGAGGTTGCAGTGAGCCAAGATCGTGCCACTGTATGCCAGCCTGGGTGACACACAGCGAGACTCTGTCTCAAAAAAAAAAAAAAAAAAAAAAAAAAACCTGATCATTCAAAACTTCCTCACAAATCCAGTTACCTAAATTCTCTTCAAAGTTTTTTAATAAAATAATGTGCTAGACATTTTCTATTTTAGAAAGAAACTTCACCACTGACCTCTCACAAAAAGACTAGGCCGGGCGTGGTGGCTCACACCTGTAATCCCAGCACTTTGGGAGACCGAGGTGGGCGGATCATGAGGTCAGGAGTTCAAGACCAGCCTAGCCAACGTGGTTAAACCCTATCTCTACTAAAGATACAAAAAATTAGCCAGGAGTGGTGGCGGCACCTATAATCCCAGCTACTCAGGAGGCTGAGGCAAGAGAATCGATTGAACCCGGGAGGCTGAGGTTGCAATGAGCCAAGATCGTGCTATTGTGCTCCAGCCTGGGTGACAGGGCAAGGTTCCATTTCAAAAAAAAAAAAAAAGACTCCGGTCAAGATGAGTCATCAGGTGAGACTGAGAAGTAACACAGGAACTTGGAGAAGGGCAGTGGGTCAGGTGGCTTAGCTGGAAGAAGAGTGCCACACACTGGGGAAAGAGAATGTCATCTCCTCAGATGCTTCTAGAAGGGTGTTTTTAAAAGTTCTTGAACTGGGAACTCTTAGATTTAATTTTCTCTTTTCTTTATTTTGTTGGCATTAAGTACAAAGAATTGGATTTTAGATTAGTAATAATCAGTGGTTCGTGACATAGTCATTGCTGCTGCATTTAAGGCAAGGCTTGCTTTTAGTCAGTTATTGAATGAATTATTTGTAATAATATAACAAGCCTGAGAACCAACAACTTCCAACCAAAGCAAGGCCCTTGACAAAAATCTACATGTAGCCATGAGGCTCAATCTATGTCCTTGCCTCCCCTACACCCAGAAAGAATGTGCTTATACATATCTGAGTCAGATTTGAGGCACTGTTGTGATAGGCAATAACATTTCTTAATTTTTTGTTATATGGAGCTAACAATTCTTTTTTGAAGCGACACCAATGGCCAATTCCATGATTTTTATACAATTAGTTTAATCAAATTTCAGATTTGAAATTGGAGAAGTAGTAGGGCAGTTTAGTAGAAGGGCTCAAGTTCCGGAGTCAAACTAACCTTGGCTTAAATTCAAGAGCCACCATGTATTACCAACACTTACTTTTACCCTAGGCAAGTTGCATAACTTCTCTAAGCTGCAATTTCCTCCTAATGAAGAACAATAATAGCCCATATTGTGAGGACGTGATTATATAATCATGAAAACTATTTAGCCTAGTGCCTGGCATAAAGAAAATGCTTGATTTATATAAGCTGTTATCATTTTTATCTCCTATTCTCCAGGCAGTACTTTTTTAATGCTATATTTTAAAATGTTTTGACATGTCATAAAACAAATTTCATGTCATTGTGGATCTTTACTTCCAAAAAGGTAATCAACTGTGTAATAGCAATGATATACTACGTTTTCTAAAGCTACGTGAATTTTAGAACACCATTACCTCATCTGGTACACAGAAGAGTTCTATAATTATGTTCAGGAAGGCAGTATTATTTCCAATTTATACAATTGAAGTTCAGTGTGATTAAGCTGGCAAAAATTTTTCAGGCATGACATGTAGCCTGAAAAAACCTGAAATTCTGTAAGTTTTACGTTTTCCCTTCAGTCTCTCCTATTCTACCTTGTGAATGTGGACAGTGTTTTAGGGAGTCTCTCTCCTTTATACCACCTGGTCATTTGTCAAATGGGGCAAGGTAGACAGCTCTTTCTTAAACAGGGAAATTTATCATTTGCTTAGTTTTCTATCATAAACCTCTTCTTTTGAAAAGGAAACATACATCAAAACCATTTCTCTTACTTTTATTACTATTATATTTCATTGTACCTTATTTATTACAGAAAATATCTTCATTTTCTTGGAACACTGATACATGTCCTTTGCCTTTTTTATTGTGTTAATCAAGTTTGCCAAAGCATTTTGAGCCATCTTTGATTTTGAATACAATCTTGTTGTAGGCCCTCCTGAGCCAGAAATAATGAGTCTAAAGTGGCCTGAACTTTCTAACACGTTTTAATTTTTAGGTTAATAAATATTAACCTAAAATTACTTTACTTATTCATTACTTTATTTATTTTGTATTTACAGTAAATTAACTTTCATTACTTCATTATTTCATTTTATTTCATTAGTTTATTTGTTTTTAAAGTAAATTAACATGAGAAATTGCTGCTTTGTTAATAAGTCAGTCTTCCTTTAGGTTGTCTAATATGAACAAAAACTTACTCTAATAAAGTACTTCCAAAATGTCCAATTTTACATTTAAGCATTCTCATCATTTATATTCCATTTTTCACATGACCACCAGAATGATCTGTTATAATGTCAAGTATTAGTTATCTACTAAAAGTGCTCTAAAAGCTATCATTGTTCTTGAAATAAAGTTCAGATTTCTTTCCATGGGCTTCAAGTTTCTATATATTCTGTCATTCCTCTACATTTCTGACTTCCTCCCTACCACTCTCCTCTCCCTCACTGCTCCACAGCCACCCTGATTCATTTTTCTGTCCTCCAACCCACTTTTCTCAGAGTCTATGCACTAACAGTTCTAGGTGGGGTATTTCTTGCCATTCAATTCTCCCCTCAAACATCATCTACTCGTGATTTTCACACTGCTATAAAGAACTACCTGATACTTGATAATTTATAAAGAAAAGAGGTTTAATTTACTCACAGTTCCACAAAGCGGGGAAGGCCTCAGGAAATTTATAATCATGGTGGAAGGCGAAGGGGAAGCAAGGCATGTCTTACATGGCAGCAGGAGAGAGTGAGGGGAGAAGTGCCACACTTTTAAACCACCAGATGTGGTGAAAACTCACTCACTATCACAAGAACAGGATGGGGGAAATCAGCCCCCATGATCCAATTGCCTCCTACCAGATATCTCCATTGACATGTGGGGATTACAATTCAAGATGAGATTTAGGTGGGGACACAGAGCCAAATCATATCAAATGCACAATCATTACTTGTTGAAAGAATGTTAGGATGAATTGATAAAATATAAGAATAATAGATTTAAATTCATTTCTATCTGACTCTAAACCCACACTCTTTCCACTTGATCTTACATTGTCTTTATGTTTTGGAAACTGTACAATAACTTTAGGTTTGTTCTGAGATCCATCTTCTCTGTTGTAAATTATATAGTCACATCTCTCAAGCTTAACTGGCTTTCCCTATAAGGATAAAGAATTCTGTGCTCCTTTTGTCCCATTAAGACAGAAGTTAAAACAAGAACTGAAATGTGTAGTGCCTAATCTATATAGTACCTAATACAACTTCCGGTATCTGTTCTTTGGCTCCATGTAGGTTGGGACACCTCAAGCCCTGTGAGACCCATGTTTCTTTTATTTTTCTTGCCATAGGAGGGCATCTGAAGTATAGAGTGCAGATAAGTCACAAATAATTTTTTTTTAATCAATAGAAGACTCTTTTTAAAAAGGCTTATCACAAGAAAGAGGGACAAAACACTCAAATTTGGTTAAAGAACACAAGGCCTAAGTTAAGAGGGAAAAGTTAGTCTCATTATAGTTCAACATTTGTTCTTGAGATTTTGCTTTCTTCCAGACCCAAGACAAGGTGACTGCCATAAAGGAGAAAACACCAAAAGAGTTCAGCACTCAAAATCAGCAAATAATAAACAAGCTTGGTCAAATATATTGAATAAAGAGGAAAGCAGTATTTTGCTCATAGAAAGCTTACATTTCAAAGGAAAAAAAAGACACATAAGTAGGTAATTTATTATAAATGCAGATATGGAAACATGCTCAAGATTCTGGGCCCCATACAGGAAGAATATGTTAGGGATGTCATCATAAAAGAGATAGTATCTGAGCTGCCTTGTAAAATATCCAGGCACTTCCTATGCAGGGGTGAAGTAAGGAGGGGATCCCAGGAAAAATAATAGCATGGTCAAAATATAGACTTGAAAAACATTATTAGATGTATGTAGCATTTAAAACAGTGTAGAACTTCAGGATTATAAAGGACAGGCAAGGAAGTGGTGGATGATAAAGTTGGAGAGGTAAATAGGTTCAATTCATGAAGGATGAGATATTCACAGGTAAAGAGTTTGAACTTCATCTTGTAGGTGATAAAGAACCATTGAAAAGATCTTCATAGTAGAATACTATTGAAAAAAATCTTTAGGCAAAATAAATTTAATAAAGTTTATTTGAGCAAAGAACAATTCATAAATTGGATAGTACTTTGAATCAAAAAAAGATTCAGAGTGCTGTGCTGCAGCATTGTCATATTGGGGTGGAGAGGGGGTGATTCCTTTCCTCCCCATCTTAAGGGTCTTGGCCAACACCCCTATAATAAAAGGCAGATTAACAAGAGAAAAGCATAACAAATTTAATTCATCAGTTTTTCATGACATGGAAGCCTTCAGAATGAAGACTCAAAGATACAGGGGAAACTATCTGATTTTATGCTTCCATTCACTGAAGTAGGGACAGTCATGTAGAAATATGGTTAAACAAACAAAAAAAAATGTACGAGCTAACAGTAATAGACTGAGTGAAAAAATCTATCAAGGCCTGTCCAGATTCTTCTTGGCCTCTCTATACATCTGCTGGTATGTTTTTGCTTAATCTATAATATATTTAGAGGGGTAGACCAATGTTTAGCTTCTGATTGGATAGGGAGAAACAATGCACTATTAAAATTTCGAATGATTAGTGATGTTGAGCATTTTTTAATGTATCTGTTCACCACATGGATGTCTTCTTTTGAGAAGTGTCTGTTCACGTCGTTTGCCCATTTTTTAATGGGGTTGTTTGTTTTTTGCTTGTTGAATTGTTTGTTTCTTATAGATTCTGGAAATTAGACCTTTGTCAGATGCATAGTTTGTGAATATTTTCTCCCATTCTGTAGGTTATCTGTTTACTCTGCTGATAGTTTCTTCAATACCACTACTGGATATATACTTAATGGAAAATAATTATTCTACAGACAAGACACATGCACTTATATGTTCATTGCAGCACTATTCACAATAGCAAACACATGGAATGAACCTAGGTGCCCATCAACAGTGTACCAGATAAAGAAAATGTAGTACATATACACCATGGAATACTATACAGATATAAAAAAGAGTAAGACCATGTCCTTTGCAACAACATGGATGCAGCTGCAGGCCATTATCCCGAAGCAAATTAATGCAGGAACAAAACACCAAATGTCACATGTTCTCACTTATAAGGAGGAGCTGAATATTGGGTAAACATGGACATAAAAATGACAACGGTAGATATTAGGGACTAATATGGGATGTTGGAGGGAGGAATGGGTTGAAAAACTACTAGGTATTGTGCTCATTACCTGGGTGATGGAATCATTTGTGCACCAAACCTCAATGACATGCTATTTACCCATGTAACAAACCTGCACATATACCCACTGAACCTAAAATAAAAGCTGAAAAAAAATAAAATTATTTACTCAGCAAGAACAAATAGATGAATGAATAAAATGTCTAGGTTTCATTGGCCTTTAATTCTCCATCTGTAAAGACATGGGGTGGTCCAAATATATGGCTGAGAGGTAAATTCTCAACAGATAAAGATATACCCAGGGGGTGGGCATAAGCCTCTACCTTGGGTGATTTCTTTTATAGAACCATTAGTTGGAATAGAGGCATTGGCAGTTTCTAGTTTAACCAAGAGACTGATGCTGAGTTGTTACATACTGAAAGCCTGTCAAAAGACATAGGTACATAGGCATTCTTGCAAATATATCTATTTATGTTCATATGTATATATCATAACCTTCTTCCAATATGAGCAGACCTGGTCAGCCCAATCCATTATTGGGGTTATATTAAAACAAGGGTTAAAAATAAATGGGTCCAGAAGTTTAACTAAAGAAGAAACCAGCTGTGCAATCTAAACAGATGGTTGCATTTGGGATTCTAGTTATTTCAGTTACAATGTGGAGGAAAGGATCTCTAAAGTCATGCAAAGATTTTGGCTTAGCATGTAAATCCAGCATTCAGTTAAATTTTCTGTGAAAGCTATTATTGACTGTTAGATTATTTATTTATTTATTTGTTTGAGATGGAGTTTCACTCTTATCGCCCAGGCTGGAGTGCAATGGTACAATCTCAGCTCACTGCAACCTCTGCCTCCCTGGTTGAAGCGATTGTCCTGCCTCAGCCTCCCGAGTAGCTGGGATTATGGGCACCTGCCACCACACCCAGCTAATTTTTGAATATTTTTAATTTTGAATTTTTTTAAAATACAGCCTGTGTTTCGCCATGTTGGCCAGGCTAGTCTCGAACTCCTGACCTCAGGTGATCCACCCTCCTCGGCCTCCCAAAGCGATGGGATTATAGGCATGAGCTACCATGCCCAGCCCGTTAGATTCCATGCAAAGATAAAAAGGAGGAGCAAGAAATAGGAGAGGAAAAGAAATAGGGGGTTCATGATAGAGAGAGGAGGTTCTTGGGAAAGCTGTTTACATTTAAGATGTCATCTGCTTCTGGAGAAAGATCTTTCTGGTCAGCTTTATCTTTAGATTACCAACTGGCATGTAGTTCCATAAATTGAGGGGGCCCCCCTCCAGTTGAGAGACATAGATCTAAGATTCAAGGCCTTGAAGTTTTGCTGGAGTGTGAATTATGAGAAAAACTTAGTATGTTCCCTTTCAACAAGGTTCAAGGGTAGTCTTTCTTTGGTATCGTTTCCAAAAGACCCAGTCTCCAGGTTCTAGATGGTGGAAAATCTGATCATGAATCAGTGAGTCACAGAAAGCTTCTTTAACCTAATGAAAATATGCATTGGCATAATGTATCAAAGCCTCACAATATTGAGTCATGTCAGCGATTACAAATATAAGAAATACATGAGGTTTTATCATGAAGGGCACAGGTATCCCAGTTACTATTTTATAAAGGTGTCAGCTTGCGCATTGCAGTAGGGGTAGATTTAATTATCATTAAAGTCAGTGGTAAAACTTTTGGTGAGGGCAATCCAGTGAATTCCGTTAATATAGCCAAATTTAGTTTTAGGATACCATTTGTCCATTCAACCTTTACAGAAGACTAGGATGGTAAAGACAATGAGAATGTCATCTTGTTTGTAAAACTTTATTTAATTGTTTAATAATTTGTCCAGTAAAATGAGTTCTCCTATCACTGGAAATCTCTCCAAGGACACTTCATGAAGGAAATACATTTTCTAGTATATAGATGGATAGATAGATAGATAGATGATAGATAGATAGATAGATAGATACATAGACAGATAATTTGCCACTGTTGTGGCATCAACCTTCCTGCATGGAAAGGCTCCAATCTATCCTGAGAACAGGCATACAGTTACATAACATACTGATAAGCCATGGAGGATAGCAGATAAATGAAGTTTATTTGTAGGTGTGAAAATGATCTTGCAGATACTAAACATGTACCACCTGGAACCTTAATGGCTTTTCTCAAATTAGGAATATGACAAATCGGACACTAGTTATAAACCTTTTTTGCAACTTTAGAACAATAACCTCGATACTTTTTCATAATCTGGACCATTTTGACTATATTATGGTGAGTTATGTAGTGCAGATCTTTTAATAGTGGCTATTTTGAAGACTCAGTGATGACAAGGTGTCCATCTGGGCTCTCAGTGAGTTCACATTTAGTGTTAAATTTGAATCTTTTAAGTGTCAATTTTCTTTTCTTTTCTAATTCAGGTGCACAGTATTAATTATTGAATAAATTATCATAGGTGGTTATTTGATCGGAATCAATCTTATGGAATTCTTTAGATTGCATACCGTATTACTTACTAATTGAAAGTGGAAGTCGGGTAGATCATTTTCTTGATATTCAGTTTCAGTTTTATAAAAAGCTTCAATTTTAATAATAGCAACTTGTGAGGGCAACAAAGTAACAGAAAGAAGCCCATACACTTGGGGTATATTTTTAATGGGGATCCCATTAGAAGAGAAAAATCCTCTTTGTTTGTATAGCACACCAAAACCATGGACTATAGAAAAACAAGAAAGATAGAAAACATCATGAGTCAAGAGTTCAAATTAAAAAATGAGGAAAAAAAGCATTTTTCTCACAAAAAAAGTATAAAAGGCATGAATCAATGAAATTTATTTTGTGTTGTCTACAATTTTATTGCTACAACATCAGGCACTAACATGTAGTACTCAATAAATATTTGTTGAATTAATAAAAGAAGAGCAGTCCATTTGTGATACCAACAGAAATAGACAGCAGGATGTTGACCCATATGTTTGTAATGGCCTACCCACTATGTGTAATTATTGGACTAAAGCATCAGGAAATTGAGAGCTTCTTCAGGGAAAAAATACCAACATTTGCATACCGAAGAAGATATTTATTAAAACTGGGAAAAACTAAGATATCAAGCAAACTGAGGAAGAAATCTCACAGAATCCATAGAAGGGATGGCTTGACCTTCTTTTAAAACCCTGTGGCTGGATAAATGTCTGCACAAGGAGAATGCAAAGGCCTTACTTCACATATTTTATCCCAATCCAGCCTAACCCTCTAGATGTCATGAAATAAGCTAATGCCACTGAGACACATGCTGAAGTAGACCAGTCTCTTCTTCATCCTGCCTCTATCCCCAGTCACAAGGCTGACTGCTGAAAAGTCCTTGACCTATTCTAATGACTTAGAACTGAACCAAAACTTCTAGTGCTATGCAAATCAGAACAGATGTAGGGGCTTCTCCAGGTCCAGATGAATGTTAATTTCTAAAGTGAAGCCTGAACTGACTTTTTTTTTTTGAGGGAAAGTGGATGTTTCTGTTAGAATTCTGTTCTAAAGCAAGAACATCTAAAATAATGATTTTTTAAAACTAGACACTGTTTTTTCTTTCACTTAAAAGAAGGCTTGAGCTTCACTAATCACCAGGGATGCTGGCTCCTGTCACCTTGCAACTCTGTCATCCTCAACATGTGTCTTTCTCCTCGTGGTCCAGTGTAGCTGCTGGAACTCCAGCCATCATGTCCACATTTCAACCAATAGGAAGAAGGAGAAAAGAAAAGCACCCCACCCCCCTTCCAGAACACTTCTCTAAACTTATACATAACACTTCTCTTCAAATCCCACTGGCCAAAGTTTAGACACAGAACCATAACTAGATGCAAAAGACCAGAAAATAAAAATGTAATCCAGGTGGCCAGGATTGCAGTGGCAAATGAGAAGTTCGGATAAACATGAAGAAAGAGAACCTACATATTTAGTCACAACTAGGAGCTTCTGCCATAGAAAGCAAAAACAGTCTTCTGGGATATTCTCTCCATAGTACTGAGCCTTCTACTTGCCTCAGTTAGGAATCTCAAAAGGATAGCTGAGCTTGGAGCCCTGCAACATGCTCTTTGGAATAAAGCTGCCATGACTCATTCTGTACCCAACCGGTATCCTCAACAACGGCCAGTATGAATCTAGGCTTGACTTTATGACAAATAGAATAACATGAGAACCTCAATTATTTAAAATATTTTATAAAAACCTTAAAATATGATTGATAGTGAGTCATTTTATTATCTTTGTACCTGGAATACGAAGTGGACGCATAAGCTTTTAACAGACACAAAATGGACTTCTTCCTGTTTATCTTTCCTTCTGTCTCTACATTCCTTTGCTTGATGAGTAAACAATCCCAGAATTTCAGGGATCACCAAAAACAGGGGTCAATAAACTGTAATCTGCTGTCCAATTTTGGCCTACTACTTGTTCTTGTAAATAAAGTTTTATTAGAACACAAACAAACCCATGCATGTACATATTCTCTGTGGCTGCCTTCACACTACAACAGCAAAACTGAACAGTTGTGACAGAGCCAATTTGACCCACAGAATCTAAAATGCTTACTATCTGACCCTTACGGAAAAAGTTCACCAATCCCTAGCTTAGAATCCTAGAGCTGGAAACACTCTAGAAATGATCTAGTGCAAGGGTTCTCATCTTTGATCCCACCAGAAATATAGTACTTCCTTTTTCCTCCTAAAGCCTTTCACTTTAAAAGATTGTTTTGTAATTATTAACAAACTATATTTATTAACTAAATAATTTAATGCATATAATGACTTTCAATCAGAATAGCTCCTCAGCATGAGACAACTTGTGGGACTACATTAAGCTGCTATTATTGTCATAAAAAGTAAAGAACATTTTATTTCAGACCATGTGTCCTAATGGAGGGAGGCATAACTGACCTCAATTAAGCTTTATTTAAAATGTAATAAAGTGTTCAGATTCTCCTTATGTCCTAAAGAAGTCAAAGAGGCTTGGGGACCCCAAATTGAGGTTCAGAATAGGTAATAAAACCAGCCTAGAGAGCTTCTTGCTTAATGTCACCAAGTAAGATTTAACAGTGATTAAGGCCCTGTCATTCTGACTCACCTTTCCATTTATTGCCTTCCCAGCTGCACAAATAAATGAGAAAACAGAAAATAATAAGTAAGCCTCCTACCACCTCACTAAAATATACATCAGTACACAACATGTATTTCTCAGAAAACCAAGGCCCTTGTGAAAAGATCAGGGTGGGTCCAAACCTGAGAAACTAACAAATCTGTTGGAAAGTCATTTAATCAGAATCAAATGTTCTATTTCTTACTTTAAATGTATCATGGAGTTGTTTTGTTGTTCATTTGTTTATGGAGAAATAGTGTACTAGCAAGATGAAAACAAGCATCCATCCATCCATGTATTGAGTTAAATCTTGGTTTAATTTACTAGAGATATGAATAAGTAAAAACCAACAAAGAAAGAGATTTTTTTCTCTTTAAATTTTCTGTTAACCATAATACTAAGAAATTCTAGTGAGCACCTATCTCAAGCTCCAAAAGAAGAAGACATCCAGTTATTCTCATTAGGGTCTTGGCCAAGTAAGGGAAGGGAGAGCTTGGAGAAGGAAGCAGGAGACATGGGTATTAGGAGCTCTAGAATTATGGAAAAATCATTTACTCATCCATAAAATGACAAAGATAAATTATAATGCATTGTAGAATATGTTCATCCAGGAAACTCAGCTTCAACCAATAGCTGATTGAAAATATTTGAAAAAAAGTTTTAAAAAGCACAACAATAAAAAATACAAATTTAAAAACAATACAGTATATCAAACATTTACATAGCGTTTATACTAGGTATTATAAGTGATTTAGAGATGATTTAAAGTATACAGGAGGATGTACACAGGTTATATGCAAATACTGCACCATTTTATATAAGGGACTTGAGCATCCTTGGATTTTGGTACCCATGGGGTTCTGGAACCAATCTCCCATGGATACTGAGGTATGACTGTACAGTGATATTTCTGCTAAATCATACTGCTAACTTCTCAAATTTCATCCAAGGAATCAAACTTATTTGATAACTATCTCTGTAATATATATACATGACTTTTGATAATGTTATCATTATTTAATACTTATATTTTAAAATAATTTATATACCTAGTACCTCAGTTTTATTTATGTATTAAATGCTTAACCAATTGTTTTCATACTTACCAGTGTTCAGCACTGTAAAAGGTGCTAAGGAAAAATTCTTCAAGATAAAATCGTCTCTGCCCTCAAGCAATTTGTAATCTATGAGTGGGTAGGTAATATTATTTCCCTCTGATAGATGAAGTAACAGAAACATGTGCGGGTACGTGATTTCCATAGCCACACAAGTAGAATGAGGCAGACTTTAAGCTAGAAGTCCAAGCTTCTGGCTGCAGTTCACATCTTCTTATCACAAACTGAAATTGGGTTTGCTTAATATATTATTTCATAGCTTCCCTCCACCCACTATCATATGCAATGCAAAATAAAGATTATATTTAAGTCTAAAACAAAACTTTTACATACACTTGTTGAAATTAAAATTGCTTCAACACAGTACAATAATTGTGTAACTCAGACTAGAATAGGACTGGAACAAAAAATAGCAATTCCCTGAAGCTAATGATGTAATGGTCATAACTAAATTATTTAACTGATATATGTGTTTTTAGGATTAAAAGAGAACATTTTTCAGTCTAATCCCACCATTTCATATCTGTTTGGCCTAAACATATCCAGGAAAAATGACAGGCTGATTGATCCTAGTGATGAATTTGGAAATTCGGTTTATTTATAACTCTTCTTTTGCCTCTTCTATTTTTATAGTTTTACAAATCATTTTGTGAGCTCAGTGCATAGTTCAGGTGCCTTTAATTGTCTGAACCTTAATATCTTATGCAAATACATCATGTTTATGAGGTATCATTATCTAAAGCAAACCCATCAACTAAAAGGGCATTTAATTTTTGGGGAGAGGAAATATAACTTTATACCTAATTGTTATCTCAACATTTAAAAAATCCATAAGACCATAAAAAAATAATTATCTGAGCATCCTATCCATATGCTGTCAAATTTCTAGATATTGAAAACTTCCACAGTTGTCTGAATTATCCTGTTCATTTTTAATGTATCATTTGCATTAAATTATTAAAGACTGCCTAGTGTCAAAATATTCAAAGTTTTGATTAGGGAATAGTTGCTATCACAATAAATTGTGCCTTAGCAACAGTGTGAGATCTTTATGGACTAAACACAAATAATTCAAAACTGAAACACGTAAAATATGTTCATCACCATCATTAAATGGCATCAGACAGGATTTTCCAATTTGGGATGATTGTTCATAAAATTTAAACCAAAGCAAAATAATAGCATTGAACTATTTTCTGTGAGGTATGTTCTATAATACCCTTACCTGAATTTAAATAAACACAGTAATAATTAGTTGAAAAAATCAATAACATTGATTTATTTCCCTGCTCCTAGCTTGTTTCACATACTCTTAAGAGCAGTAATGTGTCTTATTGCTTTTTTTATGACAATTTGTTTTAAGATTCTATTCAAAATTCAAATATTCTTGGCATTAGACAATTGAGAAAATATTAATTCAAAGATAAAAGTTTTCCTTTTATTTCAAAGTAGTTCATTATTTATTATCCTACAATCATTTTATGTGTGATTATTTTAATGCAAGAAAAGAAAGATCTAAAAAAATCAATGTGCCTGTGAGGCACTGCTGCCTTTAATTTGTCAATGTCCAAATTAAAACATTAATTTCTGTAGATTTTATTTCAATGAAATTCACCTTTTTTGGATGTTTTTAGAGTTTTTGTGCTTTGTAGTTTACACAAAGACATAGTTCCATTTATTTCTATAGCCCTGATGAAATAAAAAATAAAAACATTATTCTTAACTATCCCTACAACTTTGAAGAGCTATTTATATCAAAATTTAATTCAGTAACTCCTACGTGACAGTAAAATCCACATCTTTCCTGTTTTCCTCCCTTTCCTAAGTTTTGGCCTCTCTCGAAGGAGGTCCACATTAACTTTAGTTCAACTACTCCAGAATACTGCATTATCAAAACTCTCCATCAATAATAAACATTCCGTAGGCCTATGTATTCCCAAGAGCTTTGAGCCTTCAAGTTGATCACTGTGGCGTGTACTCAAGTAAAAAATAAAAATAAAAAAAAGACAAGTATCTATAAAAAAACTATCTTTTCAAACCATTCAATAGCATTAAACTTGATTCTCAGAAACTACCTAGGGATAGTTGGCTGTGTTAGTCAGGATTCTCCAGATAAGCAGAGCAAATAGGACACATAGAAATATATAAATAAAGAGATATATAATTATAGGAATTGGCTCATGTGATTAGAAAGGCCAAGAAGTCCCACTATTTGCTGTCTGCAAGCTGGAGAATCAGGAAAACCAGTGGTATAATTCAGTGTTCTATGGCCTGAGAATCAAGAGCTCCAATGTCTGTGGACAGAAGTTGGATGTCCCAGCTCAAGGAGAGATAAAGAATTTACCTTTCCTCTGCCTTTTTGTTCTACTCTGCTTCTCAGTGGATTGGAGGATGCCTGCCCGCACTTGTGAGGACAGATCTTTCTCACAGAAGCATGCAGAAGTAATGTTTTACCAGATATGTGGGCATGCCTCAGCCCAATCTAGTTGACACATAAAATTAACCATCACAGTGATATGCATGAAAATAGATTTGACAAATCAAAAGATTCTAGAACAAATTACACACTTTCCCCCAGGTTTAAGATAAACTTGCATTCTCTTCAAAATAAAAGAGATGTGATTATTTATCAAAGTGTTGTAGTATGAATTCTGCACCGGTTACTTTGGTGGGTTCTGTGGCATCTTTAAGTGCTCAACATTTCTTGCAAAATTATTTCATGGAAGCATCTGTTGGTGGAAGATACGAGTTCCTTTTGAAACCAGAAATATGGTCCTTACAATAGGAGCTGATTAAGTAAAGTATGCACAAGCATGCAAAGAAATACAGCATGACAATTAAAATTATGATATTTTATGATATGATAAAAACACCATTCACATGAAAACATTATTATCATTTTGGTGTCATATTCTTTAATCTGTGTCTCTGTGTTTCAGTTAATATTATTTTATGCATATTAACAAATATGGAACTATATCATAATTTTCAGCTTTAAAATTAATATAGTAATCCTTGCCTTATCCACAGTTTCACTTTCAGTGATTTCAGTTGAGGCCCATGGTGATCCAAAAATATTAAATAAAAAATTCCAGAAATAACCATTTCTGAGCTTTAATTTGCACACTGTTCTAAGTAGCATTATGAAATCTCATGCTGTGTCACTCTGTTCCTCCCAGGACAAGAATGATTTCCTTTGTTCAGCTTATCCACAGTATAGATGCTGTCCACCCATGAAGCACTTAGTAGCCATCTCAGTTATCAGATTGACTGTCCTGGTATTGGTGTCACAGTGGCCTCAAAGCCCAGGAGTAGTGATGCTGGCAATTCAGATATGCCAAAGAGAAGCCAAAAAGTGCTTCCCTATAAGTGAAAAGGTGAATGTTTCAACTTAATAAGAAAATTAAAAATAATATGCTAAGGTTGCTAAGATCTATGGTAAGAACAAATCTTCTATCCATGAAATTGTGAAGAAGGAGAAAGACGTACGAGAGTGTTGCTGTCCACGTTATGGTCACAGTGTGTGATAGGGTGCTTAGTTAAGATGGAAAAGGTATTAAATTTGTGGATAGAAGACAGTAACAGAAACATGTTTGGACTGACAGCAGTGAGGCTCAGTACTATCCACAGATTCAGACATCCACTGGGGTCTTGCAACATATCCCCCCACTGGATAAAGGAGGACAGCTGTACATATTTTTAAAAAGCCACAAACAAAAAAAACTCAAAATTTGAAAGAAAAGAAAAAGGAACAAGAAGAAGATAAAAAACAAAAAGATAAAGTGGGTAAAAAGTTACTTGAATTACTTTGGAGAATCAAAATTATAGTAGCTCTTGGAAAATGAGTTTGCAAAGGCCTTGAGGTAAAATCAATTCTAATTTCCTAAGTGTGTTTGTAACAAGCTATACAATTTCCTTGTCAGCATAATACTGATAAAGCCTTGTGAGAGCACTGGAGAGAACTCTTAAAATAAATATGTATTACATTAAGATAGATACAGTTTTACAGTTTCATTATTTACAGTGGGAGGTTCATAAGTGATGAATTATTTTACACAGTGTAGTCTTCCAAATGAAAAGCAATTCAAATATGTTTCTTGCTCAAGGATATGAGAATTTAGCACACTTGGAAAAATACATAGACCATTCTGCCTATGACTACTATGGCATTCTTTCACTCCTATGATAAGTATTTACTGAGTGTCAGTAACAATGTAGAAGTAAATTATAATACAGGATTATATCTGTTACCCCATTTGATCCTGAAGAAGTGAATAAATGCAACTTTACAAGTATAGTGAAATCATTTTTCTTCCAAACCTATAACATATGATTCTTAAATCACTTTTAAATCATATTTTAATTTCTGCAAGGCTCTATTCCAGCTACAAAGGCGATACAAAGGTGCAATGTGCGATGAGCCTCTACGAGATTGGAATGTACCAGAGCAGAGACAAACACACATGCATGCACACAAAGTCTCCAATAAAGAAGATGTAACATTATACATGGCACAGACAAGGGGACTTTCTGCTTTAGGTGACACGGATTCTTGGAAGAAACCTGAACTAGACCTTAAAGGATAAATACACTTTGAATAGGAGATATAGTAGGATGATCTCACTGTGACTGACTCAAAATTAACTGATTCAAATCACTTGAGACATACTCAAGGGACTTGAATCACACCTGGAAAATCTGTTCATCTGTGCCACATTCTACTGGCTGGAAGCAAGTTGCAGGTCTCCCCCACACTCAAGTGAAGGAGATTATTCAGCACATGAACGTCAGTGTGCAGATAGTGGGGGCCTTCTCAGCATTCTGCCTACCAGAAGCCTTTAATAAAAAACACCTTTCTTACTTTTGTCCACCTTGTTGTCTCTGTTAGATTCTTCTCACTTTTCACCTGGCTAATTCCTAAACATCTTTAGGAACTCGCTTTACATATTACTTCTTCATATTCTCCTTTGCTGACTATTCTATTGAAAGGACATGTCCATCTGGTACTTTCTCCTATACCATATTTTAACAGCTTCACTGAGATATAATTCATATACCATACAGTTCACCCATGTAAAGTGTAAAATTAAGTGGATTTTAGGATATTCACAGAGTTGTGCAACCAACATCATGATCTAATTTTAGAACATTTCCATTTGCCCAAAAAGAAGGTCCATACCCATTAGCAGTCATTGTCCTTGCTTCTCTCCCACCAGCCCTAGGTAACTACTAATCTACTTTCTGTCCCTGTAGATTTACCTGCCCTGGACCTTTCACACAAGCAGAAGCATACAATTTATGGTTTTATGTGACTGGCTTACTTAATTTGGCATCATGTTTTCAAGCTTCATCCCAGTTGTAACCTGTGTCAATACAGTTACCCGTTCCTATACACAGGGATTGGTTTCAGGAGCTCCTTGCAACAGACAGTCAGCTCTGCAGAACCTGAATATATGAAAAGTCAGCCCTCCATATATGCAAGTTCCACATCCCAAAAATACTGTATTTTTCAATGTGCATTTAATTGAAAAAAATCCTTTTATAAGTGGACCCATGCAGTTCAAACCCGTGTTGTTCAAAAGTCAGCTTCACTTCATTCCTATTTATTGCCAATAAGCATTCCATTATATAGATATACCACACTTGACTTATTCATTCATCATTTAATAGACCTTTTGGGTTATTTCCAGTTTGAGGTTTTTGCTGTGAACATTCATGCATAGTTTTTGTGTGGACATATGTTTTCAATTCACTTGGGTATATTTAGAAGAGTATAATTATTAACTCAAATAGTAATTCTATGTTTAACATCGTGAAAAACTGTCAAATCATTTTCCAAAGCGCCTGTACTTTTTTTTTTTTTTTTTTTTTTTTTTTCTGAGACAGAGTCTCACTCTGTCACCAGGCTAGAGTGCAGTGGTGCGATCTCGGCTCACTACAACCTCCACCTCCCGGGTTGAAGCGATTCTCCTACCTCAGCCTCCTGAGTAGTGGGGATTACAGGCATGCACCACCATGCCCAGCGAATTTTTTGTATTTTTAGTAGAGGCAGGGTTTTACCATGTTGGCCAGGATGGTCTCGATCTCTTGACCTCGTGATTCGCCTGCCTCGGCCTCCCAAAGTGCTGGGATTACAGGCGTGAGCCACTGTGCCCGGCCATGCCTGTACCATTTTACAGTCCCACCAGCCATGTATATAAGGGTTTCAATTTCTCCACAAACTTGTCAACACTTGCTACTGTCACCTTTTTTATTATAGCCATTTTAGTGAGTATAAAGTGGAACTTCATTGTAATTTTGATTTACATTCCCCTAATGACTAATGAAGGTAAACATTTTTTCATGTGCTTATTTGCCATTTTTATATAGACTTAGGATAAAGGTCTATTGGAAATTTTTCCTTTTAAAATAGGGCTATTTGTCTTACATTATTAAATTGTCAGAGTTCTTTGTGTATTCTGGATACAAGTCTCTTATCAGATATATGATTTGCAAATATTGTCTTCCATTCTGAAGCTTGTCCTTTCATTTTCTTAATGGTATCATTTGCAGCACAAAACATTTTAAAGCCCAGTTTATCTACTTTTCTCTTTTGTCACTTGTTCTTCTGATAATATTTGATAAATATTATCAAAGAAATCATTTCCTTATTTATATAAATGGAATATTATTTAGCCTTAAAAAGGAGGTGGGGAACCTGTCATTTGTGACAATATGGATGAATCTGAAGGACATTATGCTAAGGGAAATAAGTTAGGCACAGAAAGACAAATACCACATGACTCATTTATATGTGGAATCTAATAAAGCTGAATTTATAGAAGTAGAGAGTAGAACAATGATTACCAGAGGCTTGGGGATGGGCTGGTGGAGAGAGAGGGAATGGGGAGTTCTTGATCGAAGGGTACAAGGTTTTGGATAGACAAGTGCAATAGATTTTAAGGTCTAGTGCACATCAGTGTGGCTATTATCAATAATAATGTTTTGTATATTTCAAAATAATTGAGAAACTACATTTCAAATGTTTCACCATAAAAAATGACAGGTAGTTGAGGTGATAGATAGGATTTAATCATGCCACATTGGGTACCTATATCAAAACATCACATTCTACCCTGTAAATGTATAAATTATGATTTGTCACTTAAAAATATTAATAATTATTATAAATGAATGAATAAATAAATAAATAAAACCATTTCCTAACCCAAAGTCACAGAGGTTTCATCCCATGCTTTCTTCTAACAGTTTTATAGAGTTAGCTTTTTAACATTTAGGTCTGTGATCCATTTTTACTTAATTTTTGTATATGACATGAACTAGATGTCCAATTTCACTCTTTTGCATGTGACTATTCCACTGTCCCAGCACCATTTGTTAAAAAGACCATTATTTCTCTCTTCATATTATCGTAGCAGCTTTGTTGGAAATCAATTGGCTATTAATGTAAGAGTCTATTTCTGGCCTCTCAATTCAATTTCATTGATCTCTATGTCTGTCTTTATGTCAGTTCCACACTGTCTTGATTGCTTTAGCTTTGAAATACACTTCAAAATCAGAAAATATGAGTTCTTCTTTGTTCATTTTCAAGATTTCTTTTGCCACTCTTGATTCATATCCATTACTTTAAGGCTTGGAGAACACATTATCCCAGTTTGCATCGTTTCAGACCTATTTTTTTTTTAGTCTTTCTCAAATGCCAAGCCATTCATCCCCTTTGTTTGGAAACATGTTGCCTATCACCCCAAATTATCACTGATGATAATCAACAGTGAGCCTAAAGAGTAGCTGGAGCCCAAAGACAAGATAGAAAACAGGTACTCTTAGGAGAAAATGACAGCTTTAGGTCACCAGAAAGTCTTTGAATAAGATATTGTGGGAAAAAAGTGACTGCACAGCGACAAATTGATCACAAATTTTAGAGTAAATTGTAATTTTGTGTGTGTGTTTGTGTGTGTGTGTTTTCTTTTCCTCATATGGACTGAGCAGATCATGTTGACTAAGTTAGTTCATTTTCCCAGACTCCTCCAAAATGAAATACATCTGTGCTGTTTTTCATGTTCTTACTGTCAATCCCACCTTTTGGCCTGTGGTGACCGAGACTTTCCTATGTGTTAGAAATAAAGCACTTCTTGCTTTAATTTGCTCAAAAGAGAAAAGAATTATAATTTGGAGATGTACATATACAGAGTGAATTGCAATGAAGGCATCCACATATGAGAGTTTTTCAGAGTTCATGTCCATTTGTTAATGCTTTGTATGTTCACATAGATCCAAAGCCAAAGAAAGGCATTGCTCTCATCTTACAGAAACAGCAACTGAAGTTCCAAGAGGTGAGTTGTCTTCCTTAGATAATTAAGTATGGCAGAGACAGAGCCAGGTGGAGAATCAAAGTGCAGAATTGTCACTCTCCTTGGAAACTTATAGGTTGAATTGTGTCCTCCAAAAAGATATGTTGAAGTCTTAACACTGGTACCTGTGAAGGTGATCTTATTTGGACATAGGGTCTTTGTAGATGTAGTCAAGATGAAATCATTAGGGGAGACCCTAATCAAACATGACTAGTGTCCTTATGACAAGAGGAAAGGCATGTAACAACAGAGGTAGAGATTGGAGTGATACAGTTGAAAGCCAAGGAATGACAAAGGTTGATGGCAATTTTCAGAAGCTAGGAAGAGGCAAGGAAGAATTCTTCTGTACAGATTTCGGGAGCGTGGCCCCACCAACAACTTGACTTTGGACATCCAACCTCTAGAACTGTGAAACAATAAGTTTCTGTCATTTGAAGCCACCCTGTTTGTGATACTTTGTTACAGCAACCCTTAAAAATTAATATAGGCACTGTGTGCTCCTTAACACAACACTTTATAACAAGAAATAATACTTCTCAGAGCAGCAAATGGTCCTTCACGCTCTAGGAACCATTCCCTGTTATTCATTCTCATTTCCACTACAGTAGGACAAATTCAATCTGGGGCAGTGGCCTTGGTACAAAGTATTCTCAAGCCTGAATACCTCCAGTGAGGAAAAATGTCGTAAGTCATGAATCACTTTTGCACAAGTGTGGCTGTCCACAATTTCTTTCTGTTAAACTAATTTGCCTTCACCTCACATCTATCCACTAATACTAGTTCTGTCTTTGAGGACACTCAGGATTAATCACATTCCTCTTCCATATGACAGGTCTTTAAATATTTCAAATCAGCTAGATGGCTCCCACAACTCCTTTTCTTCTAAGAATTTAAATTGTTCCTCACAGATTTCGCTTTCAAAATCATCTACCATTCCTATTAGACAGATGTCAGTGAATTTGTGTCCTTCTAAGTACAGCACTGAGAATTGAATGCCAAACTCAAGGCATCAACTCCTTAGAGCAAATGAGAGCCAGAGCCAGCTCCTTGGTTGTCATGGATACCTCTTCTAAAATAGAAAAAAAATTACTATTATAGCCCAAACTGCCTGTCAACTAGGGTAGATCTTTACAATTGGAAGAACCATTTATTGTAATTATCACTGTGATAGATTTGCGATAAGAGCAAATTTTGGAGCCCATCAATTTTTCCATATAAAACAGGAAGATAGCTAGTTCCTAAAAAGTGTAGAGAGGTCCGTGAGAAAACAACTGAATAAATACCTACCCCATACAATAAGGATCCAAAGTATCACAGCAAGTTAGAAAGATGGATCAAATCAAACAATAGCCAACCCAGCCTTCAGGACTTTAAAATATTAATCTTAATGGCAAAAATCGCACTTACTTTTGCACCAACCTAATATAAACTAATAATATAAGACACCTGATTCAGATACTGAGTGCATCCTGGTGGAGAAGTCTGAAGACCCCTGCGGGTCACCTGTCTGCCATAGGTTGGGTCAGTGGGCTATGAAAAGGGTAGATGCCTCGCCCCCTAAACCCAGACCCCTCCTCTGGCTGAAGTCAAGTGAATCAATCCAGCGGCTAGCCGGTCCACTGGGTAGGACTCCAGGTCCCCGTGAAGGTCTGCACTTACCCAGTGAGATTCCCCATGCTCAAGGTGCCTTCTTCCAATCTTCCCAGATTCAGCTCATATTTGTTTGTGTAGCCAGCTTGACACACCCTCCAGGGACAAGCCATGAAATAGAAATTGTCCTGGTCATGATATCACATGAATTAAACATGCTATTTGCCTTTAGAACTGGCATTGTACAACACAAGGACAAAAGGTAAAATTTAAGCTAATGATTGACATTTTAATTTTTTCTTCTTTGGAGTAATATTAAAACAAATTTAAAAAATCAATTTGAGAGCAGGACTGTGGGAACAAATCAAAAATTTTTTGTGTACTATAACCACAAATTTTTCCTGCTTTTAAAAAAAATAGGCCATGTATTTTCACTTGACACCGGAGTCTGCAACTTATGCAGCCATCCTTGATTACAAGTAACAGTTTCTCAGTTTTTCCTAGTAATCCTCATAGCGGCTGGATACAATTCTGCTTGACACTGGGTCTTCTCACCTGTCTAATGACTCATATACTTCAGTATTCTCATCAATCTTTACTCACCCACCCAAACTCACTCTCTCTCTCTCTCCCTCTCATGCACACAATAATACATAAAAACATTTGTAAATATTTTACTCTAGCTTCAGTTACCAGTAAAGTGAGCATCTGCTTACATTTTTTTTCTTTTGAGACAGAGTCTCACTCTGTCGCCCAGGCTGGAGTGCAGTGGCGCAATCTCGGCTCACTGCAAGCTCCACCTCCTGGGTTCACGCCATTCTCCTGCCTCAGCCTCCCGAGTAGCTGGGACTACAGGCACCCGCCACCATGCCCGGCTAATTTTTTGTATTTTTAGTAGAGACGGGGTTTCACCGTGTTAGCCAGGATGGTCTCGATCTCCTGACCTTGTGATTTGGGAGGCCCGCCTTGGCCTCCCAAAGTGCTGGGATTACAGGCGTGAGCCACTGCGCCCAGACTACATTTTTTAAATATTCCAGGTATAACGAAAAAATCCTTTAAGAGCCCTTTGTTTTCATATGTTTTCTTTATATATATATATAATTTTAAAATTCTCAAATAACTTTGATATTTAATATGCCAAATCCTACTCTTACAAGATTCTGACTTATTACTAATAGGATCTAGTACTTCTATTCTTTGTACACTGGACATTAAAAGTCGCTTTGAAAGGGACCTTTAACATGTCAACACATTTTCTCCTCTCTTTATTTTTCTTTTTGCCATGAGAATTATATTGAATGTCTTTGGTATTTTGCTGTATATCTTCTCAGGCTACCTTAGATCCTGGCTACCATAATAAAAGCTGCCTTTGCATAGGCATTACTAGAAAATAATTATCTCGACTGCACACATAACATACTCCTCTCCCTTTTCTAGTACTCCTCTGATGCAGCAACAAAGGAGGCTTACAAAGACCACTTCGTGCTTAGACACAAGAGACATAGAAGCCCCAGGGAGTTAATAAACCACAGGCTACCCTTGGCCAATGGAGGAGGGGTCAAGAGATAAGTGCCCTGTCTTCTCATCCTGGAGACACTTTCTCATGAGAAGCTCCCAGAGGAATTGAGCTCCTGTAGCTATAGTGGGGACCAATTTGATAAATAACTCTTACCATGGTGATATGGTTTAGCTGTGTCCCCACCCAAATCTCATCTTGAATGGTAGCTCCCATAATTCCCATGTGTTGTGGGAGGGACTTGTTGGGAGATAATTGAATCATGGGGATGCTTTTCCCCATACTGTTCTTGTGGTAGTGAATAAGTCTCACAAGATCTGATGGTTTTATAAATGGAAATCCCTTTCACTTGGCTCTCATTCTTTCTTGTCTGCCGCTATGTAAGACATGCCTTTCACCTTCCACCATGACTGTCAGGCCTCACCAGCCACATGGAACTGTTGAATCCATTAAACTTATTTTTACTTATAAATTACCCAGTCTTGGGTATGTCTTTACCAGCAGCCTGAAAACAGACTACTAATCATGGCTTTCCTTCCTTCCATGTTACTCTATTCCAGTCCCCATCTCAGTTACCTAGGGTCACTTCCTAAATAAGTCACCCACACACAAGCCCCTGTTACAAGCTTTGTTTTCTGGGAATTGGGTTGGGAAGGCCAAGGTAAAGGCAGTTGTGACACTAGACACTAGGGTTTAGTGTTCCCAGATACAGAAAGTAATAATGTCAATTACTTATCCGTATTGTCAATAAAGAATAACTCACCTGTGTGACTTCCTTGAGTTCCTGTCCACATGCTTCTTTCAAATAGTTAATATGAATCCTATCATATCTATGATTTAATGCCATTGCAGGATATGGCTTATTTATGCCATGACAAAATATGCAGGTGGACAATGTAGTTGATAATCTTATGAGCTTGTTAAATAGCTACATAAGCCTGGATAACTAGAAACCATCACCTTGATATTTATGACCAGGAACATGGCAAGAATAAGAAGAATGAAGAAAAAAATATATTTTTAAGGAAAATGCTTAAAACAAATGTTTAAAAAATCTATTAATATGACACACAAAGAAAGACTGAAACGAGATGTGCTCCAAATAAAAGAAGCAGGTTTCTTAGAAGCAAAATTCCACAAGTTAAATCAAACTTCTATTCAATTATAGAATTAATAGAAGTTGAATAACTTGTAGCAATGAAGCAGTCTGATGTTCAGATAGATTCCGTGGAAAACATTAACTATAGTGCAAAGGTTACTTTGCCTGTTCATACTCTTGCAGCACGTCCAGAGTAAACGAATGTAACTGCCTTTTTCCTGGATATTTCTGGTCAAAACAGACAAGCAAGATTTTTTAATAGAGCAGCATAAGAATGAAACTACAAAACAAAAATTATTTCAGGTTTGTCCAAGTCTCCCAGGAGTTGGGCAACTTTTCTTGGATTATTTTTAGTTCATATAATGGGAAGGAAACATTCAGAAATGTAGTGCAATGAAAATGGTTTTCAAAAGTAAGTTTTCCATTAGCCCAAAAGAACATGTGACACTTGCTTATTGCCGAATAGCAAATCACTATAAAATGCTGTGGCTTAAAACAACAGCAATAAATAGTTAATTTCACTTATAAAACTTCAGTTTTCACAGGGATCCTTGTGAAGGTTTTACCTCTGCTCCACATAGCATCAGCTGGGCAGTTCAACTGGTATTGCAGGATTACTCCCAGGATGACTCATTCACATGGCTGGCTAGTTGGGGCTCACTATTGACTGGCAGTTCAGTGGTTCCTGTTCATGACCAGACCCTGATTCTCCCCATATGGACCTATTTGCAAGCTGCTTGGACTACCTAACAGTATGGTTGCTGAATTGAGAGAGTGTCCCAAGAGAACAAGGTTAAAAATCACCTTTTATAACTCAGCCTCAAAAACCACAAAGTATTAACATTATTGACAAGTACATGCAAGTGGAGAGTACATAGTTCCCATTACTGGATGGGAGCAGTGTCAAAGTTACGTTGTAAGAAGAGGAGAGATACAACATGTTACTGCAGTCATCACTGCAATAAGATTGAATAAGAAAAAGGAACAACAACAAAAAGTTTCTGTAGAAATGGTCTCATATGAAAATCTTTTTGATAACAATATTTGGCACATTATTCTTCTTTAAAATTTACACCTTAATAGACTAATAAATTATAGTCTCTGAATTCAAGGGCTGTGCAAAAATTAGAAAGCAGATGCTTGAGTAGTAAGTGAAAGGAGCACTACTACTCACTAATTTGACCTTGACCAAGTTTTTGAACATTTATGAACCCTAATATCCTCATCTCTAAATTGGAACTAATTTATTTTACAGAAAATAAAATATTTTCTGTAAAGCATAAAACTAGCAAATGCATTTAAAAACATTATTTACCTTCCTCTTTGGGCATGGCATTTCACTGGCTACTACTACCAGCCCTTGAAATTTGCAGTATGACAAATTAAGTAACAAATATGAAAAGAGATGATTTCTAAAATTATGTTTCACTGAGAAAACTCTAGATACTAGGCTGTGGGGTGATGTACTGTGAAGTGTTTTTGTTACCCGTTAACCCAATTTTTCATTTAAAAAATTCATTTAAGTCTGAGCATGGTTGCTCACACCTGTAATTCCAGTACTTTGGGAGGCTGAGGCAGGTGGCTCACTTGAGGTCAGGAGTTCAAGACCAGTCTGACTAACTTGGTAAAACCCCGTCTCTACTAAAAATAGTCAAATTTAGTATAGCGTGGTGGTGCTGGCCTATAATCCCAGTTACTCAGGAAGCTCAGACAGCAGAATCGCTTGAACTCAGGAGGCAGAGGTTGCAGTGAGCCGAGATCACACCACTGCATTCCAGCCTGGGCAACAAAGCAAGACTCTGTCAAAAAAAAAAAAGTCATTTAGCAAATCACATGCTATCTGGGTATACTTTAGTCATGGCTTAAAAATCAAGAGACAAGATGTTGCCTACCCAAGAAAAACATAATTAAGAAGGCCTTGGGGAATAGTAAAATTCAAAATAAAAATAGAAAACATCCTCTTCTACATTGAGCAAAACCAGGAAATGGGTCATGTAAAGGAAATAACCAAAATTTAAGTATGGAAGACATTTAAAGTACTTATGTAAAATTAGAACCCACTAAATTAATGTGATCAGGATCAAAATACATTTATTAAATGTTACAAACAGTAAAAAAAATTCAAAATACTTGGTTATATGTTCACCATTTAATCACAATTAAGTAAGTAAAATTAATGTTAAGAAATGCAGAAAAGTTAAGAAAACAGTAAGGGAAATGATTAAAGTTTGCAAAATCAAAACTAGGAGGAAAGTTAGACAAATGGAATTAGCACAATCTCGTTAAAAGTCAGCCAGGCACTTATTAATTGCTTGTAAACATGCAAAGAACTTCTAAATGAATACCTACCTTTCCTTTGCATTCACAAAAATGTTAGTTAAGGGATTTAATCAATGATAAAGCTTTAGGTGCAACGGTTTTTAAGCATCTGAGACTCACTATACAATTAGGTTTACAATGAATCTTTCTAGGAAGGAGGAGCCATTTCACATCTTAATTTTGATGTTTTTATAGCTACAAAACACAAACAACTAATAACAACTACCAATATCGTTTATTCTAGAAGGTAGAATACTATTGGGAAAATTATGAAAAAAATTACATATGGCCTGATCATTTATGTGACAAAATAGATTAAATGCCCTCTCTTCGCAGGCCCAATGAGGATTCCTTGTGATGGTAGTGGCAGGCCGTCAAGAGCCCACCCTTGGGAGCCCCCCAGAACCCGCCACCCTGGGAGCAGCCACAATGGCGCCATGCCAAGCCACCTGCCAGCAGGAGAGCAGTGCAGTTGGGTGGGCACAGAGGAATGGGCAGAGAGGGGCTCAGCAAAGACCTGGAGCCCCCGCCCCAGGCTGTGAGGAGGTACAGCCAGGGCTACATGCTTCATGGAGCTGGTGGGAGCCGGGGACAAACAGGAGCCCTGTCCCTTCCAACTTGGTGGGCAGGAGCTCCCCAGGTGCAACTGCAGCCTCCCTGCCATGGCTCTGGACCTGGGGATCTCTGTGCTCTTGGGGTCCTGGGAAAGGCCTCCTCCTCCCGCAGGCTCAGAAATGCCTGCTCCCACTGCCTGGCTTCTCCCCACTCTCAGAGCTCACTCCAATCTTGGAGCAAACTCAGGACAAGCCCAGGTATTGTCAAAGCCCAGCTTGATGTGCACACATGCAGGGTAGCACTGACATGCCAGCCCTGTGCTGCCTTTGGGCACCAACAGGCATGGGGAGAAGGCCGAGGGAGGCTGAGGACAGCCTGGCACTGGCCTGCAGGCACCCCTTGGCATGAACAGTTTGGTTGACATAAATAGCAGCAGGAGGTAGATAGGCTTCTGGGTGGAAGGGGGCAAGTCCCCTGTGAAGCCCCACCTTCAAGCCAGGGAGGCCAGAAGCCTGGGGGCCGGGCCTCCAGTTCCATGAACCAGAGAGTGAATTTGTGGTGCTTTCCCTAGTCCTGCCCATGGCCACCCATGGACCAATTAGCACACACTTCCTCCCCTCTGAGGCCCATGAAAACCCTGGACTCAGCCAGCCTTGAGCAAAGGGCTGAGAGGATGGAGAGACAAAGGGGAGACGATGGGATGGCCAGCTGCAGAGAGGAACTACCCTCTCTGATGAGAGCTGGATGCTCATCAGGATGACCTGCCTAGAAAAGAAGAGCTACCCTCTCTGCTGAGAGCTGAAGAGATGAAGGGATGACCAGCTGCAGAGAGGACCTGCCCTCTCTGCTGAGAGCTGAACACTAGTCAGGACACCCTGGCTATGAAAAGGAGCTGCCACTGCAGGTCTCCTCCAAGCTGTTCTATTGCTCAATAAAACTCAGACTCCTCTTCGTCTTGCTTGCCCTCTACTTGTCTGCATTCCTCATTCTTCCTGGTCACAGGATGAGAACTCAGGACCCACCAAATGGTGAGGCTAAAAGAGTGGTAACACAAACAGGGCTGAAACATGCTCCTTGCTCACCACCTTGAAGGCTACAAGGAGAGAAGAGCTGTGAGCTACCTGAACCAGGGCTGTGACTCCCACTTTGGGGCCCTGTGGTTCCTAGAGTCTCCAAGCTTCCGGACACCACCAAGTCCCCTGGTGCCAGCAGTAGAAGCACCTTGCAGTGCACCTGGTCAAGCCACTGCCTTGCAATGAGCCAGCACCTGTGCGAGCATCTGGAACTGCCCGCCCTGCTGCAGCAGCTGGCATACCTGACTGTGCACAGTGCCCGCACCCCACACTTGCTCATTTTCACACCCCTCGCCACTCCTTTCCAGTCTCTTCAGAAGCATAGGATCCAGGACAGTAGTGTGAGCCAAGCACAGCCTACCAGGACGAGTGGGCCCAGTGGACCTGAGCAAAATTTGGGCAAAGGTGCCATTGGCCACAGAGGCTTTCAGCCCGAAAAGCAACACCATCAAAGATCCCATAACACTTGTATGGAGAGACAAACATTGGTTAAGAACTGTATTGATAATTTTGACTGTGGAGAAGAAAAAGGATGTAGGGGCCTTAGAGTGGATACAGTGACAAGAGGAGGAAGGAGAAAAAAATGAATAGGGGTAGGGGTGTGTTAGAGAGAAAACAAGAGACCAAACCGTGTGCCCTGTGCTGGTAACATATCGCATCATCCGTACGTCTTTTAAAACTTCTCAAAACGCTTGCTTAGGTTGATGTAAAGAGATTTCTTGTGAAAATAGTTGAGGGAAGCTAAGACTTGCATCTAAGGAGCTGTGGAGACTGACCCAATGAAATACCAAGTACAGAGAGGTGGGTAGTGAGAGTGGTCTGCAGTGGGTGCAGTTAACCAGGGGAGGGAGATTGTCTGTAGGAAGCTATACAGACATCCCAGAAACGTACAAGAAAATGCCCAACATCACATGCAATTATCAAGGAAATGCAGATTAAAACCAAAATGAGATACCACCTTACTACTGCAAGAATTACCATAAAAAAATTTTGGCATGGATAAGATAAAATGGGAACACTTTTACACTGCTGATGGGAATGTAAATTAGTACAACTGTGGAAACAGTGTGGAGATTCCTTAAAGAACTAAAAGTAGAACTACTATTTAATCCCACTGCAAAGTATCTATCCAAAGGAAAATAAGCCGTTACATGAAAAAGACACATGCACATGCATGTTTACAGTAGCACAATTCACAATTGCAAAAATATGGAACCAATCTAAGTGCCCAGCAACCAACAAATGGATAAAGAAAATGTGGTGGCCAGGCGTGGTGGCTCATGCCTGTAATCCTAGCACTTTGGGAGGTCGAGGAAGGCGGATTGCCTGAGCTCAGGAGTTTAAGACCAGCCTGGGCAACATGGTGAAACCCCGTCTCTACTAAAATACAAAAGAAATTATCCAGGCGTGGCAGTGTGTGCCTGTAGTCCCAGCTACTCGGGAGGCTGAGGCAGGAGAATTGCTTGAACTCGGGAGGCGGAAGTTTCAGTGAGCCGAGATCATGCCACCACACTCCAGCACTCCAGCCTGGGTGACAGAGTGAGACTCTGTCTTTACCAAAAAAAAAAAAAAAGAAAAAGAAAAAGAAAAAGAAAATGTGATATATATATACACCATGGAATACTATTCAGCCATAAAAAGGAACAAAATAATGTATTGTGTTACTAGCACAGGTGCTGGCTCACTGTAAGGCTGTGGCTGGACCAGGCACACTGCAAGCTGCCTCCACTGCTGGCACTGGGGAATGTGGTGGTGCCCAGGAGCTTGGAGACTCCAGGAACCACGAGGCCTCAAAAGGGGAGTCACAGCCCTGGTTTGGGGAGCTCTCAGGTCTGGGTCCTCCAAAGGGCTGCAGCTCTTCTCTCCTTCTCTCTTCTCTCTTTCTTGTCACCTGCGAAATAATATCTTTTGTTCCTTTTATGGCTGAGTAGCATTCATGTTGCGTAATATGTTTTGCAGTAATAATGGGGCTGGAGGTCATTATTCTAAGTAACTCAGGAATGGAAAAACAAATATTACATGTTCTTACTTATAAGCGGGAGCTAAGCTA
Source organism: Pan troglodytes (assembly GCF_028858775.2). Classification (NCBI taxonomy): domain Eukaryota; kingdom Metazoa; phylum Chordata; class Mammalia; order Primates; family Hominidae; genus Pan; species Pan troglodytes. The sequence continues at coordinate 73,185,781 of NC_072402.2, forward strand.
CGAGGATGCAGAGGCATAAGAATGATATAATGGACTTTGGGGACTAGTGGGGGAAGTTGGGAGAGAGGTGAAGTATAAAATACTACACACTGGGTACAGTGCACACTGCTCAGGTGATGGGTGCACTAAAATCTCAGAAATCACCACTAAAGAACTTATCCATGTAACCAAACAGCACCTGCAACCCAAAAACTATTAAAATAAAAATTGAGAAGCATAAAGACAATAATGAAATCAACTCAAGGTCTGTCTGCTTTAGCTGGCAATTTTCCACATCAGTGATAAAATGCTCCTCCCTGAAAACAGCTTTTGGGTGGTGGTCTAAGTTCTAAATCTAAACAACTGCCTTGATTTCTGTTGAAATCTAATAATGCATAAGTAAGCTACAAATTGGCAAAACTTTAGCACTTCTCCTTTAATAAACATTGTGTTCTACATGGAAATTAATTTGGAGAAAGCAAGTTAAACCATCAGCACCCTAACACATTTAGACAGTGTCATGCATTCATTCAAGACCGAGAACTCAATTTCTGTTTCTTTAATTTTACAATCACTATGATGTTGATCATGTCAAATCTGTTGTTCAAATGCTGGAAAATGTAATGCCAGAGGTGATTTCAAACTATTCCAAACCATAGCAAAACATACCATTTGACAGCCATTGGAATCAATCCAAACAGACATGACAGTTTTACAATTTCCTGAATATACTGTGAAATGGAATTGTTACAGATATCTGACTAATCTTTTAACTAACAAACAGAAGAAGAATATTAGATAAAAACTAAGGAAATCTGGCCGAGCGAGGTGGCTCATGCCTGTAATCCCAACCCTTTGGGAGGCAGAGGCGGGCAGATCACGAGCTCGGGAGATCGAGACAATCCTGGCTAACAAGGTGAAACCCCGTCTCTACTAAAAATACAAAAAAAAATTAGCCAAGCGTGGTGGCGGGCACCTGTAGTCCCAGCTACTCGGGAGGCTGAGGCAGGAGAATGGCGTGAACCCGGGAGTCGGAGCTTGCAGTAAGCGGAGATCGCGCCACTGCACTCCAGCCTGGGCGACAGAGCAAGACTCCACCTCCAAAAAAAAAAAAAAAAAAAAAACCTAAGAAAATATAAAAAGAGTATGGCCTTTAGTTAACAATAAGGTATAAATATTAGTTCATTACTTATAACAAATGATGTATCATTCTAATGTAAAATATTAATGGGAGAAATGGGGTGTGGGCATATAGAAACTATACCATCTTCATATTTTTTGTAAATTTCAAATTATTCTAAAAGGTGAAGTTTTAAAATGCTTTAGAAATCCTTTTCATGTAACTGTTGCTGCATGTTAAATTTTTTTATTTTTTTATTTTTTTGTTTTTTGAGACAAAGTCTCACTCTGTCGCCCAGGCTGGAGTGCAGTGGAACATTTTGGCTCACTGCAACCTCCGCCTCCCGGGTTCAAGCGATTCTTCTGCCTCAGCCTCCTGAGTAGCTGGGACTACAAGTCATGTCACGATGCCTGGCTAATTTTTTGTATTTTTAGCAGAGAAGGGGTTTAAACATGTTGGCCAGGCTTGTCTTGAACTCCTGACTTCGTTATCCACCCTCCTCGGCCTCCCAGAGGGTGGGGATTACAGGCTTGGGCCACTTCGCCGGCCTGTTAAATTTTTTTTATTTAAAATTACTAAAAGTTGTTCTTTGATCAATTATGAACAGGTATTAATGAACAAATGTGACTATGCTATCCATTAAATACGAATACACAAAGAATAAGTTTTCTTAATTAGTAATTCTTTCCAATTTTCAGAAATTATGGATGAAAGAGACACTAATAATAACAGTCTTATTCATTACTGTGACAGATCAATATGTGGTTAAGTTTTCATTTCCTTTGTTTTAGAAAATGCACCAATAAAATTTAGAAGTATTAGCCCATTATTCTTCCTTTCTATGCTGTTACCTTTATTTTATTTTTCATGTTTTTTTAGTGACATAATTTGTACTTGTGTGAAGTGCAGTAACTGAGAATTCTCATTGTCTTTTTTTTTCTGGCCACTGGTCCTATTGGCTTATTAATTTTATGATTAGTATTTAAAACATTTTGTTATATAGAAGGAGGGTTTTGCTAAAACCCAATTATCCACTTCAAATAGTACCAGCAAACAGATCCAAACAACATCAGAATAGAATAAGGTCTGAGAATTAGTAAAAATCTTGTTGAAGGTCATGCTTTACTCCCAGACCAAGAGGATCCAATTGTTAGCTGAATTACACACTCAAAAAAAAGAAATAGGGGTCTAGGTATATGTCGGAAATGAGGTATTTTGTATGGAAACCAGAATAACCAAAGTTTTATATCTAGAAAAAGAAATATTTTTCTACTAGTCTGCTTCCAAGAATTGTTCTTCCCAGCCAGGCACAGTGGCTCACGCCTGTAATCCTAGCACTCTGGGAGGCCAAGGCAGGTAGATTGCCTGAGCTCAGGAGTTCAAGACCAGCCTGGGCAACATGGTGAAACCCCATCTCTACTAAAATACAAAAAATCAGCAGGGCATGGTGGTGGGTGCCTCTAAACCCAGCTACTCAGGAGGCTGAGGCACAAGAATTGCTTGAACCCAGGAGGCAGAGGTTGCAGTGAGCCAAGATTGGGCCACTGCACTCCAGCCTGGATGACAAAGTGAAACTCTGTCTCAAAAAAAAAAAAAAAAAAAGAATTATTCTTCCCAAATACATTATCTTTTCAAATAGTATACTGGTTATTACGATTTTCTTTTCCTGCCTAAAACATATTGGCTTATTACTGCAATACTAGTCAGGGAGAGGGGGTAATGCAGACAGAAAATTCAAAACACAGCCCTAGTTATATACCAGACATACTGAAGTGTGGCATGCAATGTTTACTTTAGCAGCTGGAGTAGCAAAGTCTCCAGGGGCTCTGCCAAATAAGGACACAATATATTGTCTTCCAAAGCCTATATATGTTTCATTTCTATTTAGTTAGTCCCAACTTTAATGGATTATGTTCCAGAAGTCCATTTATTGAGCCTGTTTGGATTTGTACTGCACTTTCCCAGAGAAATGGGATGGGTGTGTCCCCAGGCCTGCCCACAAACTCATTTACTCATAGAAGGTTAGAGCTGGGAGGACTGAAAAAATCAACTAGTCCAACCATTTTAAAACCATAATGTTGGCCAGGGGCAGTGGCTCACGCCTGTAATCCCAGCACTTTGGGAGGCCGAGGCAGGCGGATCACTTGAGGTCAGGAGCTTGAGACCAGCCTGGCCAACATGGTGAAACCCCATCTCTGCTAAAAATACAAAAATTAGCCAGGGATGGTAGCAGGCGCATGTAATCCCAGCTACTCGAGAGGCTGAGGCAGGAGATCATTGCTTGAACCCAGGAGGCAGAGGTTGCAGTGAGCCAAGATCGCGCCACTACACTCCAGCCTGGGTGGCAGGGCAAGACTTGGTCTCAGAAAAAACAAACAAACTAACCAACCAAAAAACCCATAATCTTGCCGAAACTGTAATAATACTTGTCCCAAGAGAGCCCTTGGGGACCTTCTTACGTTCACTGAGGCTTCTCTGTGCCCTGACAGGGCCAGTTATTTTAGGTTTCAGATGACAACATCCAGGGAGCTGTACCAGGAACTGGGTTGATCCTGGGAAAATCCTTGTGGCAATAAGAACATCCCCTAGGTTTGAAGCTCGAGCGTGCCCAAGGTAGAAGGGTTTCAGTAGGAAGCAGGATCTCTCAGTCAAGAATTCTCTACATAAACCCTGTTTTATCTATTGTATTAACAGTTTTCCTTGAATGACTTGACGATACACTATGATTCCCTTGAACAAGTGAAGAGAGGAAACATCCCCACAATCGGCCTCAAGACACTGTGCCTAGTCCTGGAAACTTGGAGTAGTAGGACTGTCACAATGGACAGCATGGGCAATCTCATGTCATTTCCCAAATACCAGGTTCAGGATTCTTTATCAGCATTTATAGACTCCATACAACAGGAGGAATAAGGCAGGCTTCATCCTTAAACTGCAGAATCCCAATGAGGCAAAATAGTATCAATCTCTCCTCTTTGCAAAAGAGATCTCAGGATAGGATTGTTCCACCTTCTTTTTTAAACTCATACTCCTTTTAGTTAGTCATCTAAAGAAACTCTTCTCTCTCTCATTCCCATTAAAGTCACTTACTTTCTGATAAGATGACATGGACTGCCATGAAAAATTACCGTTCTGAGACCAATTATGATTTTAACTGTGATATTAACTATGATTCTGTTAACATTGTTATTGTCATCAGTTTTATTTTAAATCTGGCCCAGTTGTTTAGATCATTTGGTTTCCTCTCTGATTTGCCATAACCATGTAAATTTTAGCCGTATTTACATAAAGCAACATCTCCTGATGTACTACAAGTACCATTAATTTTTCTAAATTTGCTTCTCTTTAAATGTTATTTTGGTAGTGTTCAAATGGAAACAAGTCTCCAATTTGTTCAAATAATTCTTAAATCTAATTCTTCTCTCCAAAGGGCAGACTTCCTCCTCTTCCTTTCCCTGTTCTCCACTCACTATTATATTGTGAAAACAGGCCATTTCATCATCAACATCAAACACATAAATGTTTAATATCAATTCCTAGAACTTTTCACTACCCAACAAATTCATGGAGAGCAAGCATCTTATTTATTTATTTATTTATTTTACTTTATCTTCCTTTCCCTTCTATTCCTCCATCCACAAAACACAAGTAAACTTTCCACTTAATAGGTAAGGATATGATGTGCTAAACAAAGTTATTCATTGAGATTCTTTCACCAGACTCTCATTAACTACCCATCATTAATACGATTGTCCACTTATTATTCTATTGTTCTCCCCCAACTAATTGATGAAGTTGTAAAGCACATTGAATTTCAAGTGAAAATATATTACCTTCAGTCATATCAAATGTGTTGCTACATGGTAGTTGTTTTCCTTCAAGTCAAATATCACGAAACATAATATCCAGAACACACTAAGCCTGGACTTTAATTTTCTGAGACTTGTTTCCTGACACTGGGCTGTGAACATCACTCAAACAGTAGATTTTGTACTCTCTACTAGAGCAGAGAGAGTCTGAAATTTAAGTGGCTTAACAATTTCCCTAAATACAACACGGTGCTAAATAACTAGTGTTATCTTTTCTAGCATGGCCTAAAAACTATGATTGTAAAAGATCTGATGCAGTACATCAAGTGACAATCACAGTTTTGTTGTTGCTGTTGTTAAATAAAATAAAAATCTGGGAAAATGATTGCAACAGCAGATAGGGCATTTTAGATACCTTTTGGACTCCTGATTTGCCAGAGATTTTTATGGCTTTTTCTATTTTTAACTATCAAATACAAATGTTTAATATTAAAAAGTCAGTACAACTAATTGGCTCCCATTTAAAGAACACTAGAACACTGCTCATCAGTTAAGGATAAATACCAATTACATATTTCAGATATTAAAGCTTATACATTAAATTCATTTATGGGTTTAGTTCCCTTGAGACAATTTTATGTTGATCTATCTATTATTAAGATAGCAACATTGCTCTGAGTTTTTCTATTTATATTTGCTGTATCAAAAACACTGACTTCCTGTAATAGGTATCTTTCTGGTATCTTACTTTCTTGTTAAAGAAATGAGCCCTAGCTCATTTTCATTAAATAGCCATGTGTGCTATCATTGCTTTATCTGTTTGCTTGTTCCCATCTTATCATGTTTCCTTGCCTCCATTGATTTGGGGCTTGATCATTTGACGTGATTTGGAATATGAGCTAATGTAACATTTGCCACTGTCAGAGGTAAAGACAGACACCAGTTAAAGTGGTGAGAGTAGATTTTATTCAGCACTAAACTAGTACAATAGGGAGCATGGTCCAGCAAGCACTGCACTCAACTTTGATTTGTGCAGAGTTGACTGGGAGTTTTAAAGGAAGAATGAGGGAGTAGGGAGGTGGTATAGCAAGGGCTGGAGCAGAGTTAGAGAAGTGAAAATTTAGGAAAAGCAGGAAGAAGAGTTGGCTAAGATGACTAGGCCACCTAAGTTTGTTAATTGGCTCTTATCTGGAGGAGAAACAAATTTCTTTTTTTTTTTTCTTTTTCTTTTTTTTTTTTGAGATGGAGTCTCGCTCTGTCACCCAGGCTGGAGTGCAGTGGCGCAATCTCGGCTCACTGCAACCTCTGCCTCCCGAGTTCAAGCAATTCTCTGCCTCAGCCTCCCGAGTAGCTGGGATTACAGGTGCCTGCCACCATGCCCAGCTAATTTTTGTATTCTTAGTAGAGACAGGGTTTCACCGTCTTGGCCAGGCTGATCTTAAACTCCTGACCTTGTGATCCACCTGCCTTGGCCTCCCAAAGTGCTAGGACTACAGGTGTGAGCCACTGTGCCTTGCTGGAGAAACAAATTTCTCTATCTTTATGACAGGAGGCAATGATGCAAGTTAAAGCAAGTTTGTTTTGTTCAAGTTTGGTCCTTGTCCACGTGGGGCCTGGGAGGTAGAGTGAAAGTTACCTCTCTGAATGTTTGCATTGTAAAGAGATGGCCCTCAGGTCCTAGAGAAGATTGTTCTGGGTTGTGGAAGATTTATACCTCAAAGGGACAGAGAAAGAATTTGTAACGGTAAGATTTCTAAAAGAGGGCTCGGGGACTCTCTCCCTGTCTCCAGGATGGGCTGGAGGAAACAATAAATTCTTTAGGCAGGCTTGAGCTTTCTTAGGCCAGTATTTTAAGTGAGGGCTGGAGTCATCCTAGGGGTGCAGCCTTGAGCAGTTAGGTTAGACAGATTTTAGCTGGTAACTGTTAGAACAAATACTGTGTTAGTGTTTGTTCAAGTCTCGTATTTGGTGGGGGAGGTAGGAAAGTGTAGACAAAATTATTTGTGCTGAGAGTCTGCAAGTTTCATAAGCCAGATGGAGGCCTAGTTGAGAAGAGGACTCAGAAGCCCTTGGCTAGAGTTCGATTAAAGAGAAACTACAACACATTGAGCAGAAGAATCCTTCAATGCCACAGAATGACTTAGCTTCTGGCCTCTTGCTCTGACCTTTCATCATGATTATAAATATATCCCCAACAGTAGTGACATCTTCAGCCAGGCTACCAGAATGAAAAGATATACTGAGCTAAATCTAGCCCAGCAGAACTTAGTAGAGCCCAGCAAGGCCTGGGAGAGCTAAGTAGTGTCCAACAGGACTAAAAAGGGCCTTATGAAACGTAGCAGAGCCCAGTGGAACCAGAGAGGTCCATCAGAGCCCTGTAGAGTCCAGGAGAGCTGGAGATAACCACAGCAAGAAACCACTGTTGTTACTCATAAGCCATGATATTAGGGTTATATACTATTGTAGCAAAAACTGACTGATATGCCAAAAAATTGTTATTCTGGAAGATGTGTGTTCATTTCATCTTCTCCTCTCTTTCAGTCAGAGATAAACTACATCTACCTATTCCCAAAAGGATTCATTAAAACAAAGAAAATACAACTGTAATTAGGTCAGGTCTACTTTTCTCCCAACTTCCCCAAGTAATGAATAGGAGAAGGAAAGAAAAAAAGAAATAGAGAGAGAGAGAAAGAAAGAGAGAAGAGAGAGAGAGAGGGAGGGAGGGAGGAAGGAAGGAAAGGAGGGAGGGTGTGGTGGCTCACGCCCGTAATCCTAGCACTTTGAGAGGCCAAGGCGGGCGGATCACGAGGTCAGGAGATCGAGACCATCCTGGCTAACATAGTGAAACCTCGTCTCTACTAAAAATACAAAAAATTAGCCAGGCATGGTGGCCGGCGCTTGTAGTCCCAGCTACTTGGGAGGCAGAGGCAAGAGAATGGCGTGAATTCGGGAGGCGGAGCTTCCAGTGAGCGGAGATCACCCCACTGCACTCCAGCCTGGGCGACAGAGAGAGACTGCATCAGAAAGAAAAAGAAAAAGAAAAAAGAGAGAGGGAGGGAGGGAGGGAGGTAGAGAGGGAGGGAGAAAGAGAGAGGCCAGGCACGGTGACTCACGCCTAATCCCAGCACAGTGGGAGGCCGAGGTGGGCGGATCGCCTGAGGTCAGGAGTTGGAGAACAGCCTGGCCAACATGGTGAAATCTCATCTCTACTAAAAATACAAAAAATTAGCCGGCATGGTGGTGGGTGCCTGTAATCCCAGCTACTTGGGAAGCTGAGGCATGAGAATCACTTGAATCCAGGCAGCAAAAGTTGGCCGTGAGATGAGACTGCACCACTGCACTGCAGCCTGGGTGACAGAGCAAGACTCCATCTCAATAAAAAGAAAAAAAAAGAAGAAGAAGAAGGAAAGGAAGGAAGGAAGGGAAGGAGGGAGGGAAGGAAGGAGGGAGGGGAAGGAAGGAAGGGAGGAAGGAAGGGAGGGAGGGAGGGAGGGGAAGGGAAGGGAAGGGAAGGGAAGGGAAGCCAGGGAAGGGAGGGAGGGAAGGAAGGAGGGAAGGAAGGGAGGGAAAGGAAGGGAAGGGAAGGGGAAGGCAGGGAAGGCAGGGAGGGAAGGAAGGGAGGGAAAGGAAGGGAAGGGAAGGGGAAGGCAGGGAAGGCAGGGAGGGAAGGAAGGGAGGGAAAGGAAGGGAAGGGAAGGGGAAGGCAGGGAAGGCAGGGAGGGAAGGAAGGGAGGGAAAGGAAGGGAAGGGAAGGGGAAGGCAGGGAAGGCAGGGAGGGAAGGAAGGAAGGAAAGAAGGAAGGAAGGACAGACAGAGTGGGGGGACATCTGTCATGTGGAGCATTTTTTTATAAAAAAGAATAAAAGCCACTTTGGGAGGCCGAGGCGGGCGGATCACGAGATCAGGAGATCGAGACCATCCTGGCTAACACGGTGAAACCCTGTCTCTACCAAAAATACAAAAAAATTAGCCTGGCGTGGTGGCGGCCTCCTGTAGTCCTAGTTACTCCGGAGGCTGAGGCAGGAGAATGGAGAATGGCATGAACTTGGGAGGTGGAGCTTGCAGTGAGCCAAGATTGCGCCACTGCACTCCAGCCTGGATGACAGAGCGAGACTCCGTCTCAAAAAAAAAAAAAAAAAAAAAAAAAGGAATAAAAAATAAAAGCTTTTAAATTCCCTTGAGGTTAGATAACTATCATCAGCAATAAGTATTGATCAGAATATATCCAAACTTGCTTTTGTAACTTATAAATTCTTCACAAGTTGACCCAAAACTTATTTCCTTCTCTGCTCCAGCAGCAAAGAACTACCCACCATTCCTCAAACGGTTTTTCCTGTCTAGGAGCTTTGCACATATCGCTCCCTCTACCAAGCATGCCTATGATTGCATTTCTCTCTACTGTATAGACAATTCCCATTCTACACAGTGCAAGCCCAAAGTGCCCTCCTCTGTGAGACCTTTCTCAATTTAGTTGTTCTCCAATGTCCCGAGCATGTCCATATTCCTTAAGTCCTGCCTCTACCTCAAGAACTGTCATAATTCCAAGTCTCTCCAATGTCCGTGTGGTTGGTTGTATCATCCAACAAGCTAGTTTTATGCTTCTTTGACTTCCTAAACTCCAATCATATTCACATTTATTTTATATCATCCACCCTCATCCAGGGCAGCAACATTACTTGCTTCACCTCTGAAATCTTATATTCTAATATCTTCTTTCTGACTCTACTTCCTCCTCTAACTCTCAATCCCAATGTAACAACATTTTAATCTCATTAAATGTTGACCTTCTGTGTTTGATTATTCTGTTAACACCATCCTGGCTATTGTCACATCCCATCCTTGCCAAGTGTCAACCCCATGGTGCAAATCTATAGGTATCTGAAGGTGCAAATCTGAAGGTATAGGCAAAAACATTTGCCTAAACCTTCAAATGCTTTTATTTAGACACGTTCACCCTACAAATTTTCAGCCAGTAATTCTGTAATTTGCCTCATTTTGTTGTAATCTAATGTTGTGAGGATTTTAGGAGAAAAATCATATTTTTTTTTTAACTTAGGATACTCTTACCTGCAAGCAATGAAAAATACAAGTGAAAATGCTTTGAATAAGAATGTTTACTATCTCTTATAACAAGAAGTCCAAAGGAATAGTGCTTCTAGGGTTGGTTAATCAATTGTTATCTTGGCTTGATTTGGGCTCATGCCGTCAAGATTGCAAAGTGACTGCTACTGTTCTATGTATCACAAGTAGATATGACAATATTCAGACAAAAAGACAGGAGTTTGCTCCTGTTCATCTGTTTGAATAAGTTGAAAATCTCTTCCAAAATTCCTACAGGGCATTTCCCCTAGGGTTTCAGTGGCCAGGTTTGGATCATAAGCTCTTGATACAAATGCAAAGGAGGCTGAGAAAGCAAGGATCTAACATTTTTGGAGGATTTCGGCTTTGTCATTGATATAATTAATATTGATGCTTATAAATGTATAGTCTCCATCTAAACTGGCCCTTCAATGCTGCCTGACAGTAGTTCTGCTTGGCCCAGTGCTTCTAAAACTTTAATGAACATGCAAATCACCTGTGGATATTTAAAAATGCAGATTGGTAATCCCAGCACTTTGGGAGGCTGAGGCGGGGCAGATCGAGCCCATCCTGGCTAACAGGGTGAAACCCCGTCTCTACTAAAAAAATTAGCCGGGCATGGTGGTGGGTGCCTGTAGTCCCAGCTACTTGGGAGGCTGAAGCAGGAGAATGGCGTGAACCCGGGAGGCAGTGCTTGCAGTGAGCTGAGATCACACCACTGCACTCCAGCCTGGGCGACAGAGTGAGACTCCATCTCAAAAAAAAATAAATAAATAAATAAATGCAGATTGGATTCAGAAGGTCTGGGAGGGGGCCTGAGATCTGCATTTCTATCAAGCTACTACAAAGGGATGCCAAATTTACTTGACTGATAACCACACTTTCAGTTACAAGACTCTTTCCACTTCTACTTCAAATATTCATCTTCACGCTCTACTAGTCTAGCATCATCCCCATTACTCTTAGGAAATGACCTCATTCCTTATTTCACAAAAAAATACAAAACAAAACAAAAAAAACCTCATAAGACAGAGAACTCTCGATTTGAGAGGTAACACTTTATGAGCACCAAGAGAATTGGCTTTGTCATTAAACAGTTGAAGCTTCCAACTCCGGATATACCAGTTACTCTCCTGCGATATTTTGCAATATCTTTAACCTTTCTGAGTCCCAGTTTCTTAAGTTATAAAATGAAAATAGTAATGCCAAAATCTTGGTATTTTTGAGGATTAAGTGAGATCATGTAAATATGTTCCATTTAAGTGTTTTTTTGTTTTTTGTTTTTGAGACAGAGTTTTGCTCTTGTTGCCCAGTCTGGCAATGGAGCAATCTCGGCTCGCTACATCCTCTGCCTCCTGGGTTCAAGCAATTCTTCTGCCTCAGCCTCCCGAGTAGCTGGGATTACAGGCATGTGCCACCACACCTGGCTAATTTTGTATTTTTAGTAGAGACAAGTTTTCTCCATGTTGGTCAGGCTGGTCTCGACCTCCCAACCTCAGGTGATCTGCCTGCCTCAGCCTCCCAAAGTGCTGGGATTACAGGTGTGAGCCATTTAAGTTTTTTAAGAATAAACAACAAAAACAACACAAAAAAAGAACTGGAAGGATATTAAGTGATACATTATTTGACACCTGTTTTGACTGTAAAGGAAAACCTAAAATAAATTTTTCTCAAGCAAGTTAGTAACTCATTACTCTCTCACATTCAAGGGTTTGGAGACATCCTGTCAAGACTATCATGGCACTCCACAGTGCCAGGAACTCAGGCCAGGATTATTCTACCTACTAAGGATATATAATATGTTTCAAGCAGACTTGGAGATGGACTCAGTATTCTACTGGGCTTACTGTGAAATAGAATTAGATCTAACCTACATCTATCAGCTCACTTCACAAGGCTCCACTTTTCCTGATTGGCTGTGTTGTTCTAGGTCTCAGGAACCAGAATTGATTCAGAGTCTGTGACCAATTCAACCCAAAGGTCCAGTTAGGTTCCTTTTCCCAGTGCGTGTTTACTCTGATAAATGGATGCATTAGAGAATAGTACAAATAAAATTTACAGAAAGTACTTATGAAGTGAATGATCCATCCTGCTCAACTTCTTTCTAATTGAAGGGATGCTAGGTCTGGATTTTGGGTGAAAGATTTTGGCTTCATATCATGATAGCTCATGTCAGGTCTCTGGAGGTCAGATTAGAGTCCTTTCAGTTATACTGAAATCAAGTTTAACACTGGCGGTTTACGTATATATTTCAGTCCTATGTTCAGATTTCTCTCATTACTACTATATGCATTCTGTCTGCTTTGATAAGCATAGCCCACCGACTGTCTGGGGTTTGCAACTGAATTTGTGTCTGCTGCTTGGGATTATTTCCTCCCATTAAAATATGAATACCAACTTCAATAGCATTCTCTACTAGTACCCATAGACAAGAGAAAACAGTCAATAAAATGTTTTGCAAAGCCGAGAAACATTCCACTGATGTATATTATAACATATATATCCATATTAATAGAGGGAACTATCTATGAGACAAATGTATCAATCCACAACCAATTGAAAAATACAATAGTCCTTTACAATAGCTCATTTGAAGAGCATTACTCCTGTATTTATTCATCCCCCAAGGCTCCACAAACTCCAGGTTATAAAACTTAAAGAAGAAAATCAGACATTGGCAAACGTGATTAAATACATTTGTTTCTTTATTTGAAATATAGTGTTTTCTCACCATTTGTGTACTTAACATTTCATGTTTCAGCTATTCATAAGCAACCCAGAAAGTCCATGGCATGCAGTGCTTTGTCATTTTGCTGAGGTAACCATTTGAATTTTGCTTTGGTGTGCCAAAATGAGTCACTGCCTGATACATAAACCTTTTGTGACCACCCAACATTCATTACAGTGTGACTCTTACATTTGACTCCTTGTCACCTACATAATTTAAACTGAAAATTTTGCATTAACATTATATTAAACAGTATCTGAACTTATCAGGAGCTTCTTTCAAATGCCTCTTAAAGTAAACATGAATTAAAAAATTATCACAGTCAACATTAAATAAACAGTCAGGATGGAAGGAGATATTTAAATAATGTCAGATTTATGACATAGCAGGCAAAACAAATAAAAACATACACTCCAGAGAATGAGAAGACAAGTCAGAGGCTGAAAGAAAATATTTGCAAAAGACATGTCTGATACAGGACTGTTTTCCAAAGTATATAATGAACTCTTAAAGCTCAACAATAAGAAAATGAACAACCCAATTATGAAATGGGCAGAAGCTGTGAACAGATATTTCACCAAAAAAAGATTCATGAATGGCCCAAAAACGCATATTAAAAGATGCTCATCATCATATGCCATTAGGGAATTAAATTAAAACTAAGTGAGATATCACTACACACTTATTAGAATGGTGAAAATCCAGAACACTGAAAACACCGAATGCTGATGAGGATATGGAGCAACAGAAAGTATCATCTGTTGCTGGTGTGAATGCAAAATGACACAGCCATTTTGCAATATAGTTTGGCAGTTTCTTACAAAGCTAAGCATACTCTTACCATATAATTCAGCAGTTGTGCTCCTTGGCATTTACCCGAATCAGTTGAAAACATGTCTACACAAAAACCTACACACCGATATGTATAACAGTTTTATTCATAATTGCCAAAACTCAGAAGCAACCAATGCTCTCTTCCTCAGGTGCTATGGTTTAAATGTGTCACCCAAAGTTCTTACGTTGAAAACTTAATCCAAAATGCAACAATATTGGGGGCTGGAGCCCAATAAGAGGCAATTATGACTCCTTCATAATGTTGTAATCACGGAGTGGGTTAGTTATCGCGAGAGTGTGCTTGTTCTTGCTCTTATGCTTTCTTGCCCTTCTGCCTTCTGCCCTGGGATGACTCAGCAAGAAGGCCGTCATCAGATGTGGTCCATCTACCTTGGACTTTCCAGCCTCCAGAACTACAAGAAATATAGATCTCTTTTTTTTTATAAATTGGCCAGTCTGCAGTTTTCCATTATGACAACACAAAACAGACTAAAACCATAGATGAATGAATAAATATACTTTACACATTTATTCATGTAAATATGAATAAATATTTATTTATTTATCCAATGTTCTGGATGTACATCAATCCTATAAAAGAAATGAGCTATCAAGCCATGAAAAGACATGGAGGAACCTCAAATGCATATTACTGAGTGAACAAAATCCACTCTGAAAAAGCTACATACTGTATGATTCCAACTATACGACATTCTGGAAAAAAACAAAACCATGGAGGTGGGAAAAAAGATCAGTGGTTGCTAAAGATTAGGAGAAGGAAGGCATAAATCAAAAGGGTGCAAGGATTTTTAGGGCAGTGAAGCTCTTCTGTGTGGTACTACAATGGTGGATACCTGTTATTATATGTTTGTCAAAACCCATAGCATGTGCAATAGCAAGAGGGAACTCTCATGTAAACACTAGGCTTTGAGTGATAATGATGTGAGAGTGTACAGTCACAGAGTAAGACAAATCTACCACTCTGGTGCAGGGTGTTGATATTCCGCGAGGCTGTGTATGGGGTGGGGTGAAGGACAGAGTGTATATGAGAACTCTCTGTACTTCCTGCTCAGTTTTCCTGTGAATCTAAAACAGCTGTAAAAATAAAGCCCACTTATAAAGACAGACGTGGAGAATTTATTCAAATTAATTTACAAGCACATTAAGAAATAGTTCCATAGTTTAGACTAGCAGTTACAAAGAAATCTTTAAATGGAAACTCCTTTATTTAGGGTGTGGCCATAGGAACAAATGCATTATTCTTTTTTAAAATAAGAAAGTATACTTTATGTAACCAGTTAATTGGCAACCCACTCTCTAGAAATGGGCCTGACAAGCTCAACGTGGAGGATGTATCAAGTAATGTGTTCCGTTGGCAAAATTATAGGTTCATTTACCAAAGGTTAACAACTATATTACAATGCCAAAAGTTTTGTTTCAATTAAAATAGTTGAATATTATTAATTCCATAAGCTGTCCACAAGTAAAAATGATGTTTAACTGCCGGTGTTGCCTTTACTGAAAGGAAGATAACTCTCAAAGATAATTCTCAAATTTTAGTGCCTGACACTTGTTAAAATTGGCACGAAGATTTTGACATAAATATTTTTTACCTTTTCTGGCTTGTTTCTAATCCTGATTTGTCATTTTTCTTAGTGGCTTATCATTTAATATTTGTCAGAGTTCAGTGGGTGTTATTTCTCTGTCTCTTTCTTATTGTTAATTCTTACATTCCACATATAAATTCAAATAGCTCATTCTCATAAAATAATTTTCTGATGTAAATATTCTGGCAGAGAATGAATTAGTAAATGGGAATTCGGTAGTCATTTTTCTACAACAACCAACTTATAGTCTTCCATTTTATTACCTCTTTTATCCAAATTTAAATAAATTTTGCTGAACAAAACATTTAGAATTAGATTCAATAAATCAAATCATTATAATATTTTGTCATTGTTGACTTTAGAAGAGTCCAGGGCATGGAGAAAAAGCAAGGAACTTAGTATGTGATAAAAGTAACAAACTTGAAACTTCTTAAATATTAAATAATTTACATTTATATTTTTAATAATTTGGGCAATTATTTGGGAAAATTAAGTCAGATTTTTTACCTCATGCTATTAAAAAAGGTGACGTAAGTATTTGTATGTGTGACTGGATGAATAATATCTCTAAATATACCCAGGTTCTAATCTTTGGAACCTGAGAATGTTACTGTATATTGCAAAAGGGACTTCACAAGGTGATTAAGTTAAAGAGTTTGAGATGGGGAGATTATCCTGGAATACCTAGGGATGTCCTATATGCAATCACAAGTGTTCTTATAAGAGGGACGCAGAGGAAGATTTGACTACAGAAGAGATGGAGATGTGACAATGGAAGGAAAAGACCAGAGTGTTGTGAGGAAAGGATCACAGGCTAAGGAAGCACGCAGCCTCCAGGAGCTGGAAAAGGCATGGAAACAACTTCTCCCCTGAACCTCCAGAAGGAACCAGCCTTGCCTACCTGCCCACACCTTCAGCCCAGTGAAACTGATTTCATGCCTCCTGCCTCCAGAATTGTGTCGTTTTAAACCACCCAGTTTGTGGTAATTTGTTTCAGCAGCCATAGGTAACTAAAACCATGTGCAAAAAGAAAGATATGTATTTTTTTCTGTGTGTGTATATGTATATATAATTGTATATATATACATACACACACACCAAATACATATGGTATGCACATTGAAGTAGTTGAGAGACATAACTGATGTCTATGGCCCACTTCAAAATGCATAAAAGTGATTGATGTGATGGATAAAGGGATGGAAAGATGTACAGATATATTTAAAAAGTCAGTATAGTATAATATTACTGTAGAATCTAGATGGTGGGGATATAGATTTATACTGTAAAATTTCTTCATGTTTTCTATGTTTGAACCATTTTCTAATACAATATTGGAGAAGAACATAGATGAAACTAGAGGTTACCATGAGATAGGAAGCAATCTTTTATCTCATGACAACAAGGGAAAAAGCTGAAAATAAAAAGATTATTGAATCTGCTGAGTCAAAATGAAAAGCTTTTGGGTCAAAAATTTTTAAAAATTAACAAAGTTAATAGAAAAACAATGTACTGGGAGATATTTGCAACATGTGTGTGAAAAGACGTGTATCCATAATATGATAAAGAAAGATCGTCATTGGAGGTGTTTAAAGATCTGATAGGCTGGTGCAGTGGCTCATGCCCATAATCCCAGCACTTTGGGAAGCCAAGGCAGGTGGATCATTTGAGGTCAGAAGTTTGAGACCAGCCTGACCAACATGGTGAAACCCCCATTTCTACTAAAAATACAAAAATTAGCCAGGCAGTAGTGGCGTGCACCTGTAATCCCAGCTACTAAGGAGGCTGAGGCAGGAGAATTGCCTAAGCCTGGGAGGCAGAGGTTGTGGTGAGCCGACATTGCACCACTGCATCCAGTCTGGGCAACAGAGTGAGACCCTGTCTCAAAAAAAAAAAAAAAAATGCTGAATACATAAAGCTATTATGGTTAGGATTCAGGTAACATTCTGTAGCAGTAGTTAAATTTTGTAGTCAACTATTTGTCTATCTCAACTACATTATTATTTTTATTATGTCATGAAAATTATATACAAAGGGCGTGGAAGAAGAAAATCAATCGGAGGTTGTGAGAAAGTTGTCCCTTATTGGTAAGATGATGCTAGTTAGTAACATAGATGGTACCCTGGACATTTCACCAGCAGAACATGTGCATTTAGTGCTAACTCAGAGCCAGGGGTACATCTAAAATGACCTAGCTGGCTGGGCACGGTGGCTCACGCCTGTAATACCAGCACTTTGGGAGGCCGATGCAGTTGGATCACGAGGTCAGGAGTTCAAGACCAGCCTGGCAAAGATGGTGAAACCCCATCTCTACTAAAAAAAAAAAAAAAAAAAAAAAAAAAAAAAGGCCAGGCACGGTGTCTCACGCCTGTAATCCCAGGACTTTGGGAGGCCCAGGAGGGCGGATCACGAGGTCAGGAGATCAAGACCTTCCTGGTTAACACAGTGAAACCCCGTCTCTACTGAAAATACAAACATTAGCCGGGCTTGGTGGCGGGCGCCTGTAGTCCCAGCTACTCGGGAGGCTGAGGCAGGAGAACAGCGTGAACCCGGGAAGCAGAGCTTGCAGTGAGCCGAGATCGCGCGGCTGCATTCCAGCCTGGGCAACAGAGAGAGACTCCATCTCAAAAAAAAAAAAAAAAAAAAATAGCCAGGTGTGGTGGCAGGCGCCTGTAATCCCAGCTACTCGGGAGGTTGAGGCAGAGAACAGCTTGAACCCAGGAGGGGAAGGTTGCAGCGAGCCAAGATTGCGCCACTGCATTCCAGCCTGGGCAACAGAGCGAGACTCCATCTCAAAAAAAAAAAACAAAAAATAAAAAATAAATGACCTAGTTGCAGCTTTTCCTTGACTTTTCTCCTAAGGCATAAAGCTATTTTCTAAGAAACTAGCACATCACTAATTAAATTAAACATTATAAAACAGATAGAAAATATAAAATGCTATTGAATTATTATTTACTGTAATATTGGCCATTTAACTATTATAAAGAAATGACTTACCATGTGAAAAAGAATGAATGTTTTTATTATGGTGTATCCAATCAATGGAAGAGTAGGCAGCCAGTGCAAATTGTTTTCAGAGAATTTTTGGCGATCAGAAGAAATTTTCATAAAAGATGTTGTATAGCAGTATATAAAGTTGTCTACATGGTATGATCCCAATATTTTCACAAAATCTTTTAAGTAAAAATAAACAGAAAACATAAGGACTAGAAGGATATCAAACTGAAAGTAGTTTTTTTTCTGGATTGTGGGAAATAGCCTTTGTTATCATCTTTCCATTTATGCATGGGATTTTTTTTGCAATAAACATGAATAACATAATGAAACAAAACTACACCATAAAAGGTATATTATGTATGGATGTATATAGATATAGCTTTAAGTGAAAGCAGCAAATGCAGTAGACAGTGTAATCAGATAAAATTGTGTCAGCAGTGGCTCCAATTCTAGCAAACTGAAGGAAAGTGGTCACGACCACTGAAGGAAAGTGAATACCACTGTGCCTGCTTCTCCACTGTGCAACCCTGGTTATAAATTGGAATCAGGGCATTTTTAACCTAAATTCCTGGGCTGTGCCCTTAGAAATGCTGAGATTTTTCTGAGTGGGGATGAGGTAACTGTATTTTATTAAATTTCCCCCAACTGACTCTAATGACAGGAAGATTTAGATATTACACAGTTAAGCAATGGTTCTTAAATTGTATTATGTAGAAGAATCACTTGGTGCTTGTTCAAAAATACAAATTCTTGGACCTGCACCTCCACAAATTCTGATTCTTTCAGTTTGAGGTAAAGCCCAAGCAGAAATCTGTATTTTAAACACCCAACTTTTCTGATACAGATGTTCCATAAAAAACACTTTACATAAACTTGAGCAATTAATGTTATAACACATATAGGAAAGTTAACAGAAAGTACCTTCCGAGGGCAATTTTTATCATTACTCGAAATTCACACAGCCATGAGCATATACATTTGTACGTATATATACATTTTTTTAAAGTGTTTTACTTCCAAATTAATCTAATTCTCAGTTGCCATTTGTAGTTTACCTTTTAAATGCAAAAGTGTCACCTAGGGGTAAAAATAGGTAACTGCAAGATGATTTCAGTTTTTGCATTAAATTATTTAATTTGTACATATTTCATCTCTAAAACTTTATTGCCCAAGCACTAGAGAGGCAAGACTGAGTCATGATTAAAAGCAAGAGTTCTGACGTCCTACTGACCTTTGACCCCTTGCTTTGTCACTTACTAGCTGTGTGCTTCTCAGAGCCACCATTCCTTTATCTGTAAGCAAGGTTATCAGTAGTGCTTACTCCACGGGGTTAAGTAACAGAACACAGCAAAGCGCTCAGCACAGCGTCTAGAATACACTACAAGCTCAGTAAGAGGTTGTCTTTTCTTGTACCAAAATCTACTCTCTAAATACGATTCATATTGAACTTGAGTAATGTGACTCCAGTAGCAAATATCATTCTTGATCATTGTGAGAATGCTGCTAGCATCGAAAATCTGAAATTAAAATTTTATCTGCAGTCACACTTAGCTTACTATGATTTCTAACTCTGACAAGTTCATTCAAAACTAGCAATCCGGGAGGGGCCAAAATGGCTGACTAGAAACAGCTGTGGTCAGAGTCTCCCACTGAAAACAAAAATGGCGAGTGAATCCTACAGCAGCAACTTCTCTCATTGGGACTGACTAGGCAGTTGGTGCAACCCATGGAGAGAGAGGAAAATCGGGGTGGACCAATGGCCCACCTGGGAGCCGCATGGCAAGAGGAGCTCCCACTGTAGCCAAGGCAGGTGGTGAGTGATTGTGCTACCTTGCCCAGGAAACCACGCATTTCCCACGGATCTGTGCAACCTGTTAATGAGGAGACCCCCATCGTAAGCCCATGCCACCAGGGCCTTGGATCTCAAGCACAGAGCTGTGTAGATTCTTAGCAGCCACTCAGTTGGAGACTGCCTAAGACTACCAAGTTCCCGCGGGGAGGGGCGGGTGCCACCACTGCAGCTCCCATCTGCTGTTCGTCCCCTGCTGGTGCAGGGGAGACTTGGACCCAGGAGGAATTCCCCAGAGCGCAGCACAGTGGCTGTGGCAGATAATAGCCGGACTGCCTCTTTAGGCTGGACCCTGACCCATCCCTCCTCACTGGGTGAGGCCTTCCTGCAGGAATTTCAGCAACTCCAGCCAGGGGTTTATGGACAGAACTCTGATTTCCCTGGGATGGAGCCCCTGCGGGGGAGGGGCAGCCATGTTCTCCACAGATCAGCAGACTTAGTCTTTCCCCTGCTGGCTTTGAGGAATCTGGGCCGTCTGGATTAGTGGGATTCCCCCCCAGCACAGCACACTCCCTCCACCAAGGGACAATCAAAGTGCTTTGTTAAACGGGTCCCTGATCCCGTGGCTCCTGACTGGGCGAGACCTTCCCCCAAGAGGGGTCACCAGACACCAGATACAGTGGTCACCAGAAACCTATACAGAAGCGTTCCATTGGCATCAGCCTCTCTGGGAGGAGCTCCCAGAGTAAAGAGCAGGCAGCCATCTTTGCTGTTTAGCAGCCTCCGTTGGTGATACTTCCAGTTGCAGGAGGGACCCAGATGAATTGAGTCTGGAGTGGATCCTAAGCAAATTGCACAGCCCTACGGGAGAGGGGTCTGACTATTAAAAAGACAAACAGAAAGCAACAACAACATCAACGAAAAAGACCCCACAAAAACCCCATCCCAAAGTCAGGAGCCTCAAAGTTCGAAGCTAGATAAAGTCACAAAGATGAGAAAGAATCACTGAAAAAACATGGAAAACTCAAAAAGCCAGAGTGCATCTTCTCTTCCAAATGGTCACAACAACTCTCCAGCAAGGGCGCAGAACTGAGCAGAGGATGAGATGGATGAGCTGAGAGAAGCAAGCTTCAGAACATGGATAAAAATGAACTTCAGTGAGCTAAAGGAGCATGATCTAACCCTGTGCAAAGAAGCTAAAAACTATGATAAAACATTACAGGAAGTGTTAATCAGAATTACCAGTTTAGAGAGGAACATAAATGACATGATAGAGCTAAAAAACACAACACGAGAACTTCACAATGCAACCACAAGTATCAATAGACCAAGTGGAGGAAAGAATTTCAGATCTCGAGGACTATCTTGTTGAAATAAGACAAGCAGAGAAGATTAGAGAAAAAAGAATAAAAAGGAATGAACAAAACCTCCAAGAACTGTGAGATTATGTAGAAAGATTGACCCTATGACTGATTGGGGAACCTAAAGAGATGGGGAGAAAAGAACCAAGTTGGAAAACATATTTCAGGATATGATCCAGGAGAACTTCCCAACCTAACAAGGCAGGCCAACATTCAAATTCAGGAAATCCAGAGAACCCCAGTAAGATATGCCATGAGTAGATGAACCCCAAGACACATAATCTTCAGATATTTCAAGGTCAAAATGAAGGAAAAAATGTTAAGGGCAGCAGGGACAAAGGCGAAGTCACCTACAAAAGAAAGCCCATCAGTCTAACAACAGACCTATCAGTAGAAACCACACAAGCCAGAAGAGATTGGGGGCAAATATTCAACATTCTTAAAGAAAAGAATTTCCAACCCAGAATTCCAGCCAAACTAAGTGAAAGAGAAATAAAATACTTTTTAGACAAGCAAATGCTGAGGGAATTCATGACCACCAGGTCTGCCTTGCAAGAGCTCCTGAGGGAAGTACTAAATAAGGAAAGGAAAAACCGTTACCAGTCACTACAAAAACACACTGAAGTACAAAGACCAATGACGCTATGAAGCAACTATATCAACAAGTCTGCAAAATAACCAGCTAGCATCATAATAGGATCAAATTCACACATAACGATATTAACCTTAAATGTAAATGGGCTAAACACCCCAATTAAAAGACACAGAACGGCAAGCTGGATAAAAAAACAAGACCCACCAGTGTGCTGAATTCAAGATACTCATCTCACATGAAAGGACACACATAGGCTCAAAATAAAGGGATGGAGGAAAATTTACCAAGCAAATGGAAAACAGAAAAAAGCAGGGGTTGCAATCCTAGTTTCTGACAAAATAGACTTTAAATCAGCAAACATCAAAAAGGACAAAGAAGGGCATTACCTAAGGGTAAAGGGTTCAATTTAACAAGAAGAGCTAACTATCCTAAATATATATGCACTCAATACAGGAGAACCCAGATTCATAAAACAAGTTCTTAGAGACCCATAAAGAGAGTTAGATTCTGACACAATAATAGTGGGAGACTTTAATACCTCATTGTCAATATTAGACAGATCATCAAGACAGAAAATTGAGAAGGATATTCAGGACTTGAACTCAGCTCTGGATCAAGTGGACCTGATAGATATCTACAGAGCTCTCCACACAAGAACAACAAAATATACATTTTTCTCAGTGCTACATGACACTTACTCTAAAATCAATCACATAATTGAAAGCAAAACACTCTTCAGCAAATGCAAAAGACCTAAAATCATAAAAAACAGTTTCTCAGACCACAGCACAATCAATTAGAACTCAAGATTAAGAAACTTACTCAAAACCACACAACTACATGGAAATTGAACAACCTGCTCCTGAATTAATCCTGAATAAATGATGAAATTAAGACAGAAATCAAGAAGTTCTTTGAAACCAATAGGAACAAAGAGACAATGTACCAGAATCTCTGGGACACAGCTAAAGTGGTGTTAAGAGGGAAATGTACAGCACTAAATGCCCACATTAAAAAGCTAGAAAGATCTCAAATCAACACCCTAACATCACAACTAAAAGAACTAGAAAACCAAGAGCAAGCAAAACCTAAAGCTAGCAGAAGGCAAGAAATAACCAAGATCAGAGCAGAACTGAGGGAGATAGAGACACAAAAATCCCTTCAAAAAATCAATGAATCCAGGAGGTGGTTTTTTAAAAAAATTAATAAGATAGATAAACTGCTAGCTACACTAATAAAGAAGAAAAGACAGAAGAATCAAATAGTCATAATAAAAAATGATAAAGGGTATATCACCAATGACCCCACAGAAATACAAACAACCATCAGAGAATACTATAAACACCTTTATGCACATAAACTAGAAAATCTAGAAAAAATTGATAAATTCCTGGACACAAACACCCTCCGAAGGGTTCAGTCCCCAAGACTGACCCAGGAAGAAGTTGAATCCCTGAATAGCCCGATAACAAGTTCTGAAATTGAAGCAGCAAAAAAATAACCTACTAACCAAAAAAAAAAAAAAAAAAAAAAATCCTAGGACCAGATGAATTTACAGCTGAATTCTACCAGAGGTACAAAGAGGAGCTGTACCATTTCTTCTAAAACTATTCCAAACAATTGAAAAGGAGGAACTCCTCCCTAACTCATTTTATGAGGCCAGCATGTTTCTGATACCAAAACCTGGCAGAAATACAACAAAAAAAGAAAACTTCAGGCCAATAACCCTGACGAACATCAGTGAAAAGATCCTTAATAAAATACTGGCAAACTGAATCCAGCAGCACATCAAAAAGCTTATCCACCATAATCAAGTCAGCTTCATCCCTGGGATGCAAGGCTGGTTCAACATAAGCAAATCAATAAATGTGATTCATCACATAAATAAAACTAAAGACAAAAACCACATGATTGTCTCAAGAGATGCAGTAAAAGCTATTGATAAAATTCAACATCCCTTCATGTTAAAAACTCTCAATAAGATAGGTATTGATGGAACATACCTCAAAATAATAAGAGCCAGTTATGACAAACCCACAGTCAATATCATACTGAATGGGCAAAGGCTGGGCTCATTCCCCTTGAAAGCCAGCACAAGGCAAGGTTGCCCTCTCTCAACACTCCTATTCAACATAGTATTGGTAGTTCTGACCAGGGCAATCAAGCAAGAAAAAAAAATAAAGGGTATTCAAATAAAAAGAGAAGAAGTCAAGTTGTCTTTATTTACAGATGACATGATCCTATATGTAGAAAACCCCATCATCATTCCTATACATCAACAATAGACAAGCAGAGAGCTGAATCATGAATGAACTCCCATTTGCAATAGCTACAACGAGAATAAAATACCTAGAAATACAGCTAACATATGAATTGAATGTCCTCTTCAATGAGGACTGCAACCCACTGCACAAGGAAACAGTTCATGCTCACGGATAGGAAGAATCAATATTGTGAAAATGGCCATACTGCTCAAAGTAATTTATAAATTCAATGCTATTCCCATTAAACTACCATTGACATTCTTACAGAATTAGAAAAGATTACTTTAAAATTCATATGATACCAAAAAAGAGCTGGTATAGCCAAGACAGGCCTAAGCAAAAAGAACGAAGCTGGAAGCATCATGCTACCTGACTTCAAACTATACTACAAGGCTACAGGAACCAAAATAGCATGGTGCTGGTACAAAAACAGACACATAGACCAATGGAGCAGAATAGAGAACCTAGAAATATTACTGCACATCTATAACCATCTCATCTTTGACAAATCTGACACAAACAAGCAATGGGGAAAGGGTTCCCTATTTAATAAATGGTACTGGGAGAACTGGCTAGCTGTATGCAGAAAATTGAAATTGGACTCCTTCCTTACACTTTATACAAAAAGTACCTCAAGATGGATTAAAAAATTAAATGTAAAATCAAAAACTATAAAATCCCTGTAAGAAAATCTAGGCAATATCATTCAGGACATAGGCACGGGCAAAGATTTCATGATGAGAACAGAAAAAGCTATTGCAACAAAAGTAACACATGGCAAATGGGATCTAATTAAAATAAAGAGCTTCTGCACAGCAAAAGAAACTATCATCAGAGTGAGCAGGCAACCTGCAGAATGGGAGAAAATTTTTGCAATGTATCCAGCTGACAAAGATCCAATATCCAGAATCTACAAGGAACTTAAATTTACAAGAAAAAAACAACCCCATTAAAAAGTGGGCAAAGGGACGAACAGACACTTCTCAAAAGAAGACATTTATGGAGCCAACAAACATATGAAAAAAAGTTCAACATCACTGATCATTAGAGAAATGCAAGTCAAAACCACAATGAAATACCATCTCATGTCAGTCAGAATAGTGATTATTAAAAAGTCAAGAAACAACAGATGCTGGCGAGGCTGTGGAGAAATAGGAGTGCTTGTACACTGTTGGTGGGAATGTAAATTAGTTCAACTGTTGTGGAAGACAGTGTGGTGATTTCTCAAAGACCTAGAACCAAAAATACCATGTGACCCAGTAATCCTATTACTGTGTACATACCCAAAGGAATATAAATCTTTCTGTTATAAAGATACATGCAAGCATATGTTCAATGCAGTATTATTCACAATGGAAAAGACATGAAATCAACTCAAATGCCCATCAGTGATAGACTGGATAAAGAAAATGTGGTACGTATACACCATGGAATACTATGCAGCCACAAAAAGGAACAAGATCATGTCATTTGCAGGGACATAGATGAAGCTGGAAGCCATTATCCTTAGCAAACTAATGCAGGAACAGAAAACCAAATACCACATGTTCTCACTTATAAGTGGGAGCTGAACAGTGAGAACACGTGGACAAAGGGAGGAGAACAACACACACTGGGGCCTATCAGAGGGGAGGCTGGGAGAGGGATAACATCAGGATAAATAGCTAATACATGCTGAGCTTAATACCTAGGTGATGGGTTGTCAGGTGCAGCAAACCACCATGGCACACATTTACCTATGTAACACACCTGCACCTCATGCACATGTACCCCAGAACTTAAAATAAAATAAAATTAGGAAAAAACAACAACAACTAGGAATCAGTTGCAATTTCAAATTAGTTCAATTTGCTAGAGATTTACTGCGACTTTTCCATGATCCAAAGCCTATGAAACACATTCCAAGGCATGCCAAAAATGAAACAGTTCCCCTATTCCATGCATGGGCAATTGCCTCTCCTGGATCCTATCATTTTTGCTAGAGAACATAGGTGGTTTATGGTACATGGGCCAAGAGTGGCAACTGGGTGATTATTATTTACCTTGGTCCGTTTGTCATTTAATAAAAGAACTATTTTCCATGGCTTTTCCAAGCCACTGTTGCCAGCTGTCTATGACTACTATGGCAGGCAGCTGCTCCCCAACACCACCCTGCATACTGGGTTAACAAATTTTACCGTGTCCTATACATGAAAGGCTGCATACCATGGTTCAAAGACGACTAGTCTCAAGTCATAGTTTATTAGTTCAGTTGCTTAGAACATGGTGTTCATGGTACTAACGTCAAATACAGAATATGACAATATTTCCCTGAGTAGGATCCATAGATCATTTTACTTGAAAAAACAGACATCTTTCCTGTCTCTCTCTCTCTCTCTCTCTCTGTCCCCTTCCTTCCTTCCTTCCTTCCTTCCTTCCTTCCTTCCTTCCTTCCTTCCTTCCTTCCTTCCTTCCTGTGTGTATGTGGATTAAATACTGTTTTACATTAGGTAAGAATGTATGCTTTGGGAGGCCGAGGTGGGCGGATCACCTGAGGTCAGGAGTTCAAGACCAGCCTGGCCAACATGGCAAAACCCCATCTCTACTAAAAATACAAAAATTAGCCAGGATTGTTGGTGGGCACCTGTAATCCCAGCTACACAGGAGGCTGAGGCAGGAGAATCGCTTGAACCCAGGAGGCAGAGGTTGCCGTGAGCCGAGATTGTGCCATTGCACTTCAGTCTGGGTGACAAGAGTGGGACTCTGTCTCAAAAAAAAAAAAAAAAAAAAAGAATGTATGTAAAGCTTTTTACATATATAATATATATAAAATAATATATTTTATTACATGAGAATATATGTAAAGCTTTTAGCACAGTGACTGGCATATGCAATATATTTATGTGCCAGTCAGAATACTAGGAGATTTGCATATTCTCATTTAATTCTCACAATAATATTATAGAGTCGATTATATGATTATCCTCATTTTATAAGTATTATATCAGGTTTACAGAAGTTAAATCTTTTACCCAACAGCATACAGTTAGAAAGTGATAGAGCCAGGATTCAATATTCAATCTCAGTAATTCTATTTTAAATCATATATACATCTGGCATCATATGTGTTATATATAAACGCTATATATAATTTGTATATTTTAAAAACATATAATATGTATATACAGTTTTACCAATGAACAACAACCGAAAGAGTAAGAAATGTCACCTAAATTATTTCCCAAACTGAGAAAATAACTGAAAACATATGTTCTACCAATGTTCCATCAGTAGCACAAATCTTACAGAAGTTGCCAATTCAATTCAGTGAGTTTCAAGCAATCTATTAGTTTCAAAGTGTACATCTTTTATTTATTTTCTGGTCCTCAAAGAATAGGAGGAAAGATGCAACAGATCTAACAGATCACTTGGGTTCACAGCAGACATGTGCATGGTTGGTGTTAATCCTTATTTAGATCTGGGCAAAATCCAGAGACATTAGAGTTTGCTGCAAACATTCCTTCAATGTTATCTTTAGAAAATCAAGTTGCTCTACACAAAGGAATATGTTTTTAATGTTTCGGCCAAATGAATGTATTTGTTAAACCTTATTTATTTAACTTGTTTCTTCTTTCTATTCATTTCAGAATATTTCCTTCCTTAATTGTCCTTTCTGTGTCTGCTCATTATCTATCTTGATTATTTGCCAGATTACTTTTTAAAGCCAACTAGAATCGGTTCTCAATTTTTGTTTTAGAATGGTCAAACACAGTGTTTCCAGCATTTAGCCTGAAGTTTTCAATTAGATTGCAATGGCTCTTTAACTTGAAAATATTGTTGTTCTTACTGGCTGTATACTTAACAAGAAAAGAAAAACAATTCTCTCTTTACTTTGATAGTCTTCCACCAAACACCAAAAATCTGATCCAAAATACCAAAGTAGTATTAATTCATTCAAACTTGTGGGAAGTAAGACACAATAGAAAGTATGTGTCACTGAGAATTTTGAGAATAAATTCATTTAGCATGTTGTTTTAAGAAAACTAACATGATCAAAGCAAACTCAAAGTTGTGATATTTTAAAATAACATTTGTTCTACCTTTAGAGTTTGATTATTACAAAAAATTATTCACTTTGACTTTTGTAGTGTTTCATTCTAAAGAACTCCAATTTCACATCTGTTTAATTTTTCATTTATACTTGATGATTTAACAAAGTTGTAAGGAAAAAAATCATTTTCTATAGAGCAAGTCTTAATAGGGCAGATTCGTGGGCTCCCAACTTGACACTTTATTTCTAATGCTGAAACTCCTCCATTTATTCTCCTCTGTTTTCCACATCTCATCATTTGAACAATAAGGGGGTAGTGGAATAGGTTTTGTTAGGTAAGACTTGAGCAAACAAAACTCAAACATCATCACTATGATCAAGTATTTTTCAGAGAAACCCTGGCATACTTAGTGAATACTTCAAATTCTATTAGTTTTCTGGTTGAAAACGAATGCTCCATAAAAAGAATACATTTACTAACATATTTAGAATACCACCAGTAGTCAGGAAGAAAATAAAGCTGTAAGATGGAAATGACAATCAGAAAAACAATAGCAAAAAATCCCTAAGGCATATATTGTAGGTATTCAAAATACTAGTAACTATAAAGAGATACCACATACCAATCATTCCCTATTATTGATATTCCCCCCCCCCATGATTTCCTAGTACAGATGATACCAATCCATCTAACTCTTCATTTGGAGAATACAGAGATAAAATACCAATTCTTTTGCTCTATCTCATGTATTTTTAATATAGTAAATATGTAACATATTTATGAAAAATCTTTAATAAATACAATAGCAGCAATCATTAATGATTATGTATCAAGCATTCTGCTCAATGCTTGATGTATATTTTCTCCATTTAATTCTCACAACAACATTAAGAGATGAGCATTATGTTTTTTTCATATACAGATGAAAAGGTTCAGTTGATTTAAGTGACCTGCCTGAGGTCACACTTCAATATCAGCTGTTGATTGGCTGTTTTACTCTTGCTGGTCACTTCTAACTTACTACCTCTGAGGTGCATTTCTCAGCTTAGCAGGGAAAATGGAGCCCACTTCCCTTTATGCTTATTTCAGAATATCGAAGAATGGCCAAACTAGCAGCCTGGGAGAAGACCCAAGTAATTAACAGTAGAATCAAGAGTAGAATTTAAGCTAGTAAAGCCACAGAACAACTACAAATATTTGTACACAGGCAATCAGAAATATAATTATGAATTTGGAAAAAGACTTACCTCTTACAGTCTGTACAGAATTGATCTCACCATCCAAAATATACCAAATCTGATAGTAGAATCATTAGCTAACATAAAATAACTAAAGCAAAGTCTATAACTATGGAAAAACTGGAAACTGGCATGCTTTGTTGGTAAGCAGCTAAAATGATTTATTAATTGAAAATAAGTAAGTGTAGACATCATTCTTGTCATGCAGATATATATAGTCACAACTACCTTGCCTCTTGCACAAAGGTTTTGTCATTATCATTTCTTCTAAGAGCATTGAGTATTTTGCTAGCAAATTTTGCTTCCTTCTCAGAGTAAGTTCTCTGGGCCCACATCAGGACAGCATTCTGCAAAATATGGACCTGAAGATAATAGTCCTAGCATATTATATTCTAAAGATGATTCTGAGTGGTAAAAATCACTTCTCCTCAAATACAGCCAAGAGTTTTCACCACCGCAGATTTAATGGTATACCTTTTTCCCATCTTTCCCATCTTCTACTAACTGCAACCCTTCCACAACCCTTTTTGCTGAACACAGTAGAGTAAATCTAACAATATAAATTTCTCCAAAGCTCATAGGCTTACCTATACTGTGATAACACTTTGGACTCACAACTCAGAATCTCTGTAAAAAGAGTAAACTAGATGTATATCAAAACGAAAAATGCAAACCGAGATAACCTGTATTAACACGATTTAGTTCTCCCATGGAAACTTTACCCAGGAAAGACAAAGACTATAAACCACTAAATATTGTTTGCTTCAAGATATTCATGCAAATCAATTTATCTGAGACAGTAGTTTGATTACTTGGACAAAGAGCTCACCTGTCAAATAATAGTTAATCAATTCTTCCCATAAGATACTCACCTTACTTGGTCCACCAACACTAAACTACCATATCACAAATTTTACCCAATCTCTATCTTCCTTCCATCATGAAATGCCTTAGACCCCAACATCCTGTGAACATGCACTCCCCCTTGGGAGGTACAGCTGATACCCTGGCAAGGTGGTGTTCTACCTCACTGCAGTGAGTTCTAATAAATATATTTGGCTTTGCTTTATTAAATGGCTCTTTTGTGATATTTGAGGTAGTTCAACAAAAGAGAATGTCAATATGACATAAAGATCTGGAATCTTTCAAATCTAATCATCCAGAATTCAAGCTGTTTTTAGTTTAATCCATTTTAAAAGCATCTTTGTTTTTCAAGGCTTAAGGAAATGGAATTATATAGGTCCACCACAACCAATGAATATGGAATTTTACAGAGAGATTTTCAAGATTATTAACACAGATTGAGAGTGTAGGTTAAAAAACACTTTTCAGTGGTTGATTTTTTAAAGTAGTGTCAGCAGTTTTTTTAAGTGCACGAAAGAGTGCAGAGGATAGAATTTCCATTTTTTTCAATTTGTGTGTGCATTTCTCAAAAATTAAATCCAGACTTGTTTCCTAAGGCAACATTTTGGAAAAGTTTTTTTTTTTTAATAGGCCAATGACTAGTTATTTGTTCACTTAAACAAATAAGAATTTTAGACAAAGTAAGTCCCTTTATCCCATAATTTTAAAAAAATCATTTCATAACTTAAAAAAAAGAGGAAAACAGTAAACTTAAATTCATACAAGTAAAAAGCTGAAATAATTAAGCTATGGGGCTCCAAATGAATATTTGTGAAAAGCTTCCATTTTTATTATCTCTATTTTCATGAAGTATTGGCAGCATTATCATTTAAGAAGAAACCTTTGACCCAGCTGTAAATAAAAATTTTTGTCTTAATGATTGTCTGTTCGAACACATGATGTAAATACCCCTTTACTGCAAATATTCTAACATCTATGCTAACTATACGTATTATCTATATTAACTAACACTGTGTTGCTAAATTACCTGACTAACGCCTGCTAATATCAGTTCCTTTTTCACTCTTATTAGGAAGTTTCCATGCTGGGGATCTAACCTGGGTTTATAGACAAGTAGTTTAGCCTTTTGCAAAAGTAGGAAGAACTGTGGTCATGAAAATATTTCTACTTTCCCTAGGGTAAGGAGCTATGAAAACCTACCTTACTGGATCAGACAGGAAAGAAGAAAAAGCCTGAAGAAAAATAAAATGCACAAATTAAGATGTTGATAACTTAATCTATCATATAGCCTTCCTGCAGAACACGAGTAGGTAATCGAATTCTTCAGCTATTCACTTTTTAGACAGAAGAGGAAACACGTAGACTAACTAAAAATAAGAAATAATAGGCGTAAGGAAATCTTAGGCTTTATAGTAACTGGTTTTTGTGCTTCGAAAACACATGCTTTATCATTAGAAACTATGAAACTATCACATGAAGAACATCGAGATGCCAATTCGAAAGACTAGCCAATGAAATGTTCAGCAGAGGAAGGAGGTAATTAGTAACCCTGCTATGGAGGTTACTGAAAAGAAAGATTTCAATTATTCTATTTCTTTTCCATTATATAGGCATGTGGAGAAAAATAAGAATGTAAATAATTCCAAGTTAAAGAAAATCGAATTCGATTTGGTTTTATGAAGTCTGTAAGGAGTTCTATTTTGATATGGAATTTTGGATATAATGGCTAAGGTTGCCACATGGGATGGAATCATGAAGGAATGATGAGATACAGTGACTAGAGGGACTGCTCTTCTTGCTATGAAATGGATGTAATAGGAGTGTCTGCTCCTGAGGTTGTTGTGGGGATTAAATGAGATCATCCACACAGAGGTTAGTGTGCTTGCCTGTCCACAGAGAGCATTCAATAAATATCAGTGATCATTATTACTCATATCCCAAAATAAAATCATAATGAAACGGGAGAGTTCCCTTATCCCTCTCACTGGATGTTCAACAGGAGTGTGGTTTGCTCCTTTAGTAGCCCCGCTGCTCAAACACCAAGGGGGAGCATGCAGACAGGCAGGTACAGAGGCCGTGTGGAGTGTTTTTTGGGCTCCGGCCCTATGGCGGTGTCTAGGGGTGGATGTCTATGACTCTCAAAGCCCAAGTGAGCGCGTGTTAACAGTGTGCTCTTTCAGCTTTGCCATCTGCAGACAGCTTGTGTTAATCGGCTCAATTAGACCTTCTTCCTTATTGCAAAGGCAGAGGGCCAGTGTGACAGCTTTCTGTATCCCAAGTTCTTGCCCATAGTACCAGAAAAATCAGATCACACGTGGGCTTGAAGGATAGTGCAAGGTTTTACTGAGTAATGGAGCTGGGTCTCAGTGAGCTGTATGGGGAGCCAGAAGTGGGGATGGAGTGGAAAGGTGGTCTTACCCTGGAGTTGGACCACCCAGTGGCCGGTCTCTCCTCTGACCGCCCCCAGCCAAACTCTCCTTGGTGTCTGGGTCATTTCACTGTCACTGGTCTGCCGGTGTCTGCTGCTATCTGTGGGTGTGTTCCTCTGCTCCTCTCGACATTCAGCCACTTGTGTCTGTGCCCACTAACGTCTCGGGCTTATATGGGCACAGGACAGGGGGGCATGGTGGACCAGAGTGGTGTTGGAAGATGCAACATTTGGACGCGAAAACAGGAGTGCCTATTCTCACTTAGGTCCGTGGGCACAGGCCTGAGGGTGGAGCCCTCACCAGAAACCCTGCCCTTGTCTACCCAGCAGTTCCCTGTCCCCCTACTGTATCAATAAGACCTTTCAATAGCTATCTGTATTAATTTCTTGTGGCTGCTTAACTTGTTATCATAGACCCAAGAATTCAATGTAGGAAGAAAATAGAGTGTTTCCAGTTGCTTCTGTCTGTTTATCAGAAAAGCAAAAACATTCTTTGAAAACTTTCAGGAGACTTTCTTTTTTGTTCTATTGGCCAGAAGTATTAGGTTGGTGCAAAAGTAATGGCAGTTTTTGCCATTAAAAGTAATTTTGCCATTATTTTTAATGGCAACAAACACAATTACTTTTGCACCAACCTAATATGTCCTCCATCGCCAGATGCAAGGGAAGCTTGAAAAGCAATATGTAGCTTTAGCAGCATGGAGAGCAGAAGACATTCAGATAGGAGATCAGAAATAACTGTCACATAAACCAACCAGCAGTCTACAGATACCTGGTCTGTAAGAATGTTGAAGGGATGATGATTTGGGTGAAGGAGGAAAGAGAAGCTCTTATTGGGCGCCTACTATGTGTGAGGCAGTGAGACTGCTAGTTCCATACATCTTCTTATTTCATCTTCCCAATAGCCCTTTGAGGTTACTATCAGCTTTTCCATTTTTGCAGAGAAGAAAACTGAGGTTCAGAAAATTTTGAAGTCACATTCTAGTACAAAGGTCTACTGAACGATGAAGAGAGGAATAAAATTTAAATGTTTCAAAATTCTAACACCATGCTCTTTCTAGTATTCCAAAATGATTATTATTAGACCTAGGAGGTCATTCCTAGTTGACTTTTTCCCCTAGCAGCCACTCTTCTTCAGAAGATATTTTATTCTAACAGTGTTCATCAAAACTCAGAGCACTTCACCAAAATCATAAATCACTCCAGGGCTGTGGCTATGGAAGTAGCTGAAATGCCTTAGTTCCATCACAAACATCATGAGATGCAGGGCCTGGTTAACAAAATGCAATATGCAGTTAAAATGGGAATGTGACACAACAAGACTTGCCCCTGCCATAGTGAGTGGGATTCCTGGACTTCTTACAGCAAATGTTATCCTTTTCACTAAGAATCATTGGTTAAATTGTATTTGTCGGTGACAAGCACTAGCAGGAATGCAGCTCAATTATTTGCGGATGACATCAGGAATTATATCAGCTTTATGTCTTCAGATCTGCCCTTTCAGACATGAGTTTCCAGATATATTGCTGAGAGATTTTTTTACAGAGAAGAAATTCCATTGGTGGAAGTTGGCTTATCACTGAAAGAAGGCAAATCTTTTATCAAAAGTTTCCACAAACATAGGAAAATTTAGCTAAGAAGAAACAATGTAATTCAAAAGTCTGTCCCAGAACTAAAATAATTTTTTTATAATCTGAATTGTATCTTCTTCAACCTCATCTCCTTCCCCATGAACTAATCTAGTACTTTATATCCTTGTTGGATTTATATAATTTAAACTCATCAGTTTACTTGTGTTTTATGAAAGCAATGGAGAAAATTAAAAATTCAGCCTATTCAACAAAACATATTGTGCAAGACAAAACACATTTGAGATTTGTATTTCGCTCTAATCAAATGTAATGGTTGTAGGAACACAAGTTAACCAACAGCAAGAAGATCAAAAATTCTTAAAAATAATCCATTCACCTGCAGTGAAAGAATGTTCTGCACAGTAAAAGTACAAAATAGGATTTTATAATTTGTATATGCTTAGGATAATAGGAATTACTGAATTTATTCATCCATGAAAATAAGCACTGGTCCATTTACCTGTGGCTCTGAAGCCTGGTGAAGCAGGAATGAGGATACCAACCCCTGAGGGAGATTCAGCTCCTTCAAAATGAAGACAAAAGAAATCTTTGAGGTATAACAACTGTTTTAAAAAAATTAAAAAGAAGAGAACTATTTTCAGCCTGTTTAGAACAAAGATTGGATTTGAACCCAGTTTATGCATCACTCATATCCAATGAACTTGGCTCATAACACCCCCACGCTGACACTTGACCACTTGCTTTGATTTCTAGCCAGCAAGAGTAGCCCCAGAGACAGGTATCAAACTCCAGCAGAGCCACCCCTCATGTGTGGCAGCAACTGCCAGGATGAGAAAGTTCAACCGTGCTCTGGCCTTACAGGATCCATTTAGCCTTTGGTTCCCCTCAAGGCTTCCTGGCAAGCAGAATACAACCTGAAACTGCAAGAGAGCCATTCCCTTAGCCAGTGAACTTGGAGTCATGCACGACCTGAGATGAGGAAAAATCCAGCAGATAAGTGGTTTCACCCTTTTTCTTCCTCTATAGACAATTCTGATGCACAGGAGTTCTGTACAACTTTCCTAAAGATGTTCTGCAAGATAAGCAACCAGCCATGTATATTGGAAAGCTATGGCCAGTTCTGTAATGTATCTGCTGTCTTTGACTCTAGGTTTCCTGAGACTGCACCCCCATCCTCATGAAAGCACTAGCTTGTAAGTTCTTGTCATGCTTCATTTCCTGAGGAATCCATGTTGATACAAAGTATACATATGTAACAAACCTGCACATTGTGCACATGTACCCTAGAACTTAAAGTATAATAAAAAAAGGTAACAATTTAAAAAAAGAAATAATAATCATATTTGCTCCCAGTAATCGTTTATGAGGTGGGGGGGCAGGGCTTTAATGGTAGGCATTCATGAAGTCTAAACAGTGTGGGAATGAGTCTGGCAGAACCCATGGATTCTAAGGAGGTCTAAGTCTGAGCCAGTGTGAAGTAAATAGGCTAACCCCCATCCTATGAAAATGTAGGTGGAAATGAGAATCACATTTTGCCATGCCCTATTAAGATAGACCAGAGAGAGAAAGGGCAGGTATTCTCCTGGGAGGTTGTGGTACATTTAAGCTCTCAAGTAACTCTGAACAGGTGCATTTTATTAGAAATAAGAACAGACCATGTTTTCAGAAAGAATCGGGGAAGCAAGGAAGAAGAAGAACAAATGTGAAGAAGAACTTCCTTACAAATCTTGAGGTCTGGGCGCTCTGAGTTCTGACAGGTGTTAGGAGCAGTTCAGGCTTCAATAGACATAAATATTTTGGAGAATCTGCCTGAGGAACAAAGGAAATTTCCACAAAATTGCAGCATCCCTCGTTTCAGCCACCCTTTCCTAGTCCTGACTCATACAAATTAAAAGTGCATTAAAAAGCTTATGGCAGTGGTCATCAAAATTATGATTTCAATGTTAAGTCTGCTACCTAAGAGTTGTGTCATGTCAGTCATATCATTCAGGCATTTTGAGTCTCAATGTCTTCTGTGGACTAAAATAAAAAATTGTTAGCAGAATCCAAGGAGATAATGTGAGAAACCTTTTTAAATTGCTGCCTCAGTTAGAATGTTTCCGGCTACAAGGTACAAAGAATCCAAAATTATGAAGGCATTTATTATCTCTCGTCACCAGAGGTCCAGAAGTAATTTCCAGCATTGGTGAATTCTGTAGCTAAACAGTATCATCAGTATGTGTTAGCTTTCCACAGTTATTTTGGATTCCCCTTGAGTTTGCCACAGCTATAAACACGATGTCCTCACACAATTGTATTAAAAAGTAGTTTGGGGAAGGGACTTCTTCTATGTTTTCCTCTTTACAGCGGAGGAAGAAATATATCCGAAAGGCCCAACAAACCTCCCCTCAGATCTCATGGGCCAGAACTGGCTTACAATACATGTCCCACTCCCAACCAACCATAGGTGAGGGGATAGGATTGCCCAAACTGGTTTAAAGCACTTATCCCTTGGTCTAAGGGAGGACTCCTCTCTCTCCCTATAGTCCCTTGTCACCAAACACAGTCAGGGTTCTGTTGGGACTGAAGTGGAGAATGGCTGTTAGCTAGGAAACCAAAGTGACTGCCAAAATTAAAAAGTGTTAAACAGATAGTATTTTTTTAACACACTGTATAAAAAGATTTAGAGGGTTTAAAAGAAATGAATACTTTGGGAGGCTGAGTTGGGCAGATCACAAGGTCAGGATTTCGAGACCAGCCTGGCCAATATGGTGAAACCCCGTCTCTACTAAAAATACAAAAATTAGCCAGCCATGGTGGTGGGCGCCTGTAGTCCCAGCTACTCGGGAGGCCAAGGCAGGAGAATGGTGTGAACCCAGGAGGCGGAGCTTGCAGTGAGTTGAGATCGTGCCACTGCACTCCAGCCTGGGTGACAGAGCAAGACTCCGTCTTGGAAAAAAAAAAAAAAAAGAATAAGAACAACTTTTTGTCCTTGAGGATCTTAAAATCCAACCCAAGGAAACCACAAAGCAAACAAGCTTCATTGAAAGAAGGTTTATTCTGAGAATATGTTCCCTGTGAGTTTGACTTCCTATGATTTCCAAAGCAATGATCAGGATAATAGATGTATAATGTGATTACCATCCAATCAATCAGTTCTGTAAAAATATAAAAAGGAGCAAACAAGTGGCATGTCCTCCCTAATAGCAATAAGTTCCAGTTTATAAAATTATATTCCTGATTGTTAAAGATTTAAGAAAAAGTTGATTTCTGCTCTTCCTCTGTAATTGGGTTTTGATTTGCATGAAAATTTGTATTGCGCAGCTCTCAGAATTTACAGCCCTTCTAACATGTCAGTGGGGATACGTGAAGGTAGGGGTTAATTTCATCTTTCACTTGATGATGAAACTATTGACAGATATGGCACAGGATTTCAAAGAATTAAAGACAGAGATAGATGTTTAGGCATTTATAAACAAGCTGTTTAATTGTGCAATAAAGAATAGATACAATTTCCTTGGGGATTCCCCTTGCCTTCTTCCTGTTTTTTCTCCACTTTCCTCTGTGTTTGAAGACTTTGTCTTGCCATGAGTTTTTAATGAAACCCATATGTTTATCACATTTCATGACAGACTTGGTTGTTTGCTTCTCAAAGTCATGTTATTTTTTCCCTAGACAGATTCAATTGGCAGCCTTTGCAGATTCCTTTGCACACAAATGACACCACAACACCAAAGCTCTAGGAGCAAGCAGCAAATTCTACACCTTGGTAATTCTGCCAACAAGATACAGCATTGCAAGCTAATTTTTCTTTTCCTTAAGGAAAAAAAGCAGAAAGGATAGAATGAAAAGCTCTCTATAAGCCTTGATAAGAAAACATACTCACATATCATAAGAGAGCAATAGGCTTTAGAGCTTTCTATGATTTTTAATACTTGGTTGACTCTACAACAGCCCCCTCAGACTTATCACTTGCCACAATATCAGAAGATCTTGGATGCAGAGAACAGATGTAATTAGCATGACTAACTCTTATAGTCCCAAAGCTTCAGACATCAGCAGCAGAGAGGAGCCAAGCAGACACAGGATGAATAATGAATAATGAGAAACAGGTTGCAAAATATGCTTTAAAATTATATGTCTAATTTTTCTTAAATCCACAAAACTTCTGTTAAATGAAGTTATGCCATTTCATTAAATTATCTACATGTTATTTAAGAAAAAAAAAAGAAAACAACTTTAGTATAATTTCAAGTGTCTCCTTCACACAGACACAATCATGCTCATGGCCCTCTGTTGTATAAAGATTTCCCCGTTCCAGGCCGGGTGCGGTGGCTCACGCCTGTAATCCCAGTGCTTTGGGAGGCCGAGGCAGGCGGATCACAAGGTCAAGTAATCAAGACCTTCCTGGCCAACATAGTGAAACCCTGTCTCTGCTAAAAATACAAAGATTAGCTGGGCATGATGGGGCGCACCTGTAGTCCCAGCTACTGGGGAGGCTGAGGCAGGAGAATTTCTTTAACCTGGGAGGCAGAGGTTGCAATGAGCCGAGATCATGCCACTGCACTCCAGCCTGGTGACAGAGCGAGACTCCGTTTCAAAAAAAAAAAAAAAAAAAGATTTCCCCTTTCCTGCTGTCTAGTCAAACTACTGGAAGGGAATGATTTCTTCCTTTGTCTTCCCTTGACTGTCAAACTTTTAAAAAGAGATTTCAGACTTTCTTACAATCTCTCCACTCCTTTCTCATGGTAATCTGCTTTCTACCCCATTAATTTTCTTAAAGTCCAGTGGCCTCTGTTCCAATCATCTTCTCAAGCTTATTGAAATATTCCTTACTCTTGTTCCACGTATCCTTCTCTGCAGCCTCCTAAGACACTACAGCCACCTGAGAATTCTGTTAAACTTAACCATATCATTGGTTTCTCCTAAATGCAAGCGTTATCTAGACGTTTCTTAGGACTTTGGCCTTTATCTCTCTGTGACTTTCTTATCTACTCCTAAGGCCACAAATATCCACTCTGTATTTATGTCTCTCTTAAATTTTACTTCTTAATCTAAACAGGAGACCCAATTGTCAACTGCTAAGTTAAATCTGTGTAGATGCACAAGGGCACCTGAAAATACTCCCTTTGGTCCAAGCTCAGTCTTTCTCCTGTTATACTCTGGTTAGCTTTCCCCTAAACCAGATTAAAACACTGGAGTTATCTTTGGCTATTCGTTCTTTTGAATGTCTGACATCCAATTAGTTGCTCAGTTCTTTCCCTTCTGTGTCTACAGTTATTTTCCTCATCTAAGCCATAGTTTTCCCATTACCACTCTTCGGGATCTTCCCCTTGCCTTCTTCCTGTTTTCTAACAAACACTCCTCTCTTTTACATTCTTCCACTTGTCCTTTCCCCGTCAGAGTTATTTTTCTAACGAACAATTTTGACCAAGTCATCCCTTACTCAAAGCCATCTATCTCTACAGAATAAAGATATGTCTACGACATTATCCCTCTAGTTAACAATACTGTGTAGTACACTGTAAAATTTGTTAAAAGGGTAAAACTCATGTTAAGTGTTCTTAACACTTAAAAATACTAAAAAAATAGATTAGTATCTCTATCTTGGCATTTAAGGGAGGTCATAATTAGGTCCTTAGCAGGCTATGTAGCTTTAAAAACATTAGGTATAGAATTGTTTTAGCAACCAAAAAGGGCTGACTACAGAGGAGAAAAATCAAAAGAAATAAAATAAAATAAAACAAAATAAAAAAGGATAGGTTGTTTTCATTTGCCCTTTTTTTCCATTTTGATGGCGAAACTTTAACTTTTTAATAATGATTGTATTGCCATCTGCTGGAATAATTGAGAACTGCATTTTAAGTCTTTTTTTTTTTTTTAAGTGTGAAGTGTTTTCCTTCAATTTTTCAAAAACTCTTTCTAAATATGGCTTTTAATGTTGAATCTAATAAGAGATTTTAGAGCTTCATGCATGAATGATCTTTGATTTTAAAGCACACAAAATTACAATTAACAAATTGATATAGCCTTTGCTTATAAGAGACTATGGTTGCTTCATCCCTTATTACTAACATCATTTATATCATTGAGCCCAAGAATAAAACAATTGGTGTGATGGGGAGTAAACTGTGTTGTCTAATGTCAGGTGACTTTCAGTGACATCACATTTTTAACACTAATTAACAATTGAAATTCTTACCATCTCATGAGACTCAGAACTAGAATTACTTTTTCCAATAAGGTCTTCCCAAGCCAAGCCTCCGCCTCCCTGAATTTGTGAACTTATTTGCATATACCCTTCACCTAAGATTAGTCATAGTGCATTATATTGACATGTAACATTTTCTGTGTTTGCCTCTCAATATATAATAGTGGTTAAGAATCTGGTCTCTAATGCCTCTTTCAAAATATACATTTTCCACTTACTAGCTGTTAATTAAAATTTTTGTAATCATTTTCCTTATCTGTCAAAGAGAGATAACACTACTTCCTTCACAGGCTTGTTGGTAAGATTAAATTAGCAAAAACTGTAAAATCACTCAAAGCAGTACCTGCTATGTAGTAAGCACATAACAATTACTAGCTAATAGCACTGACCTGAGCAGATTGTTAAAATTGTGTAACTCATACAACAGGTAGCAGTGAGTCCCACATAGGCTTACAACAGTATTATTAAAGACTTTTTATTAGCTATTTTTAAATTAATTAGATTTTTATGTATAATTTACATGCAGTAAAATTTATCATTTTTAAAGGTACAATTTTATAAGTTTGGCAACTGTATACAGTTGGTTAACCATTGTCACAATCAGAATATTTCTATCATCCTAACGTGTTATGTGCCCATTTTCATACATCTCTTGTCCCCACTCCCAAACCCTAGTAACCTCTAACTCCTAAAGACCACTGATCAACTTTTAGTCACTATAGGTTTTCATTTTTGAATTTTATGTAAAGGAAACCATACCATGATGTAGTATTCTGTGTCTGGATTCTGTTACTTAGCATAATAATTTTGAGATCCATCCATGTTATTCTGTATAGCAGCAGTTCATTCGTTTTTATTGTGGATTAGTATTTCATGGATACTTGACTTGCTTCTAGGTTTTGGCTACTGGGAATAAAGCTGCTGTAAGTATGCATACAAGGCTTTGTGCAGACACGGGTTTTCATTTCCCATGGATAAATACCTAGAAAAAGGGTTGCTAGGATAAACAGCCAGAGAGTTGCTAGGTTGGATGGTAAAGTGAATGTTTATCATTACAAACTCCCAAACTGATTGTATTATTTTGTATTCCCACCAACAAAGATGAGCTCCAATGGCCCCATCTTCTTGCAAATACTTGATCTATTCAACTCTGGTGATTTTAATCACTCTAATGACTAATAATGTTGAATATTTTTTCACTTGCGTATTTGCTGTTCTTACATCTTCCCTGCCGTTCATACAGCTTTTGCCTATTTTGCAATTAAGTTATCCTCTTACTATTGAGTTTTTGAGTACAAATCCTTTATCAGACATGCGTTTTGCAAAAGTTTTCTTCCAGTCAACGGCTTTCCCTTCTATTTTCTTAATTGTTTCTTTAAAAGCAAATTTTTAATTTTGATGAAGTCAAATTTATCATTTTTTCCTTTGTGTCCTATCTCAGAAATATTTTTATAATCCAAGATCACAAATATTTGTGGGTCTATCTTTTCTGATATGATATTTTTAGCTTCAGATTTTATGTTTAGGACTATGATTTATCTTGAGTTAATTTAGATGTATAGTGTGAGATAAGGCTTGAGATTCAAAAATTTCACACAAAAATATCCAACTGAGGCAGCAATTTCTGTTGAAAAAAACTGTCCTTTCCCCGTGGTATTACTTTGACATTTATGTCAAAAGTCATTGAACACATATGTGAAGTTTGAATTCTGAACTCTATTTTTGTTCCATTGATCTATAAGTCTTTTCTTAAACAGTCTAGATTACTATAGTTTTATAGTCCTAGGATTAGGCACTGTATGTCCTACAACTGTGTTTTGGGTTTTTTCAAGATTTTATGTTCATGTAAATTTGAGAGTTATCATATCAATTTCTATAAAAAATGCTGCTGGAATTTTGATTGAGGTTGCATTAAATCTATGTACCAATTTTAGGAAAATTTAAAGCTCAACAGCATTCCATGTTCTTATTCATTAAATGATATTTCTATACATTTGTTCAGGCTTTCTTTAGTTTCTCTTAGCAATATTTTGTAGTTTTTGTTATCCATGTGTGATTTTTTTTCCTTTTTTTTTTTTTCGAGACAGAGTCTCTTTCTGTCACCAGGCTGGAGTGCAGTGGCGCGATCTCAGCTCACTGCAAGCTCCGCCTCCCGGGTTCACGTCATTCTCCTGCCTCAGCCTCCCGAGTAGCTGGGACTACAGGTGCCTGCCACCATGCCCGGCTAATTTTTTTGTATTTTTAGTAGAGACGGGGTTTCGCCGTGTTAGCCAGGATGGTCTCGATCTCCTGACGTCGTGATCCACCCGCCTCGGCCTCCCAAAGTGCTGGGATTACAGGCGTGAGCCACCACGCCCAGCCCATGTCTGGTATGTTTTTTATTAAATTTATTCCGTAGTATCTCTTGTTCTTTGATGCTATAATGAATGGTATTTCTACTTCTATTTTCAATTGTTTATTGCAAATATGTAAAACTACAACTAATTTTTATATATTGACTTTGTAACTTGCAACATTGCTGAATGTGCCTATTAGTTGTATATTAGTTTTTGTAGATTCCTTAGAGTTTTCTATGTACCCGATCTTGTTGTCTGCAAACAGTTTTCTTTCCTTCCAATATCTATGTCTTTCATTTCTTTTTCTTGCTTTATTTAGTGTTAGCTACCCTAATATGACATTTAATGGATATAGTGAAAAGGCCATTCTTACCTTTTTCCCAATGTTAGGTAGAAAATATTAAATCATTCAATACTATATGATTTTAATATATAGCCTTTTAATAATTTGATGACATTTCATTTTATTCCTAGTTTGTTGACAGTTTTTATCATAAGGTAAGCTGAATTTCGCCAAATGCTTCTTCTATATCAATCATATTGTTTGGTATTTTGTGTAAGTCAATCTAGGGAGTTACATTGATTTATTTTCAAATGTTAAGCCAACATTGTGTTATTGTCATGA
Source organism: Pan troglodytes (assembly GCF_028858775.2). Lineage (NCBI taxonomy): Eukaryota > Metazoa > Chordata > Mammalia > Primates > Hominidae > Pan > Pan troglodytes. The sequence goes on from NC_072402.2 coordinate 73,229,250, forward strand.
GCCTCACTTGGTAATGAAACATTATTACTTTTTATTATTCACTGGATTCAATTTTCCATAATTTTCTTAAGCAATTTTGACTATCTGTTTATGAGGGATATTATTCTGGAGTTTTCTTTCTAGAAATGTGTTGCTTGATAAAATGAGTTGTGAAATATTTCCTCTTCTGAATTTTCTAAGAGTTAATGTAGGCCGGGCACGGTGGCTCACGCCTGTAATCCCAGCACTTTGGGAGGCCGAGGCAGGTGGATCACGAAGTCAGAAGATCGAGACCATCCTGGCTAACACGGTGAAACCCCGTCTCTACTAAAAATACAAAAAAATTAGTCGGGCGTGGTGGCAAGCGCCTGTAGTCCTAGCTACTCGGGAGGCTGAGGCAGGAGAATGACGTGAACCCGGGAGGCAGAGCTTGCAGTGAGCCGAGATCGCGCCACTGCACTCCAGCCTGGGCGACAGAGTGAGACTCTGTCTCAAAAGAAAAAGAAAAAGAAAAAGAAAAAAACAGTTAATGTAGAATTTTATAATTTTCTTCCATAAATATTTGGTAGAATTCATGAGTGAAGCTATCTGGAAGTTTCCTATGTAAGAAAGATAGATTATAAATTCAATTTCTCTAAATAAGTTATCTGTTTCTTCTTCAGTGTGCTTTGGTAGTTGCTGTTCTTTAAAAAAAATGATTCATTTTACCGAAGTTGTTGAATTAATTGGCATAAAGTCTTTTAAGACATTTTTCTTATCCTTTTAATGTCGGTAGAACATGTGGTAATGTTTATTTTTTCATTACTAATATTGATTATTCCTCTCCTCTTTTAATTGACCAATTTAGCTGGAAGTTTCTACATTTTATTGACTTTTCAAAGAATCATTCTTAGTTTATTACCTTTCTCTATTATTTGCTTATTTTCTGTTTCACTGGCTTTCTCTTTGTTACTGAAGGATATTTTCACTGAACATAAAATTCTGGTGTGACAGGTATTTTCTTTTAGCACCTTTAAAATGTGCTAATTACTTCTGGCTTCTATAGGTTCTGATGAAAAATCCACAATTATTTGAATCATTGTTTCTCTATGGGTAATGTGCCATGTTTTTTCCTGGTTGCTTTTGTGTGTGCGTGTGTGTGTGTGTGAGTTTGTGTCTGGCTCTGTTGCCCAGGCTCAGTGCAAGCTCCACCTTCTGGGTTCACGCCATTCTTCTGCCTCAGCCTCCCGAGTAGCTGGGACTACAGGTGCCCGCCACCAAGCCCAGCTAGTTTTTTTTTGTATTTTTAGTAGAAACGGGGTTTCACCATGTTAGCCAGGGTGGTCTCGATCTCCTGACCTCGTGATCCGCCCGCGTCAGCCTCCCAAAGTGCTGGGATTATAAGCGTGAGCCACCGCGCCCGGCCTCCTGGTTGCTTTCAAGAGTTTATCTGTCTTTAATTTTCAGCAGTTTTGTTATTATGACTCTGGGGCTAGAGTTCTTCAGACTTATTTTGTTTGCAGTTCACTTAGCTTCTTAAATCTTTAGGTTTATGTCTTTCATTGTATTTGAGAAGTTTTCAGCCATTATTTTTTCAAATTTTTTTTCAGCACTATGTTTTTTCCCCTCCTCTTCTATAACTCTAATTACATGTATATTATAGCTTTTGTGTACTATCATAGGTCCCTAAGACTTTGTTCTTTCTTTCCTCAAACATTTTTCTTTCTGCTGTTCAGACCGGATAATTTATATTGTTCTATATTCAAGTTTGCTCTTTCTTCTATAATCTCTATTCTACTTTTGAGTCTATTCAGTGAGCTGTTGGGTTTTCTCTTAAATTTTAGATACTATATTTTACAGTTCTAAAATTTTCATTTGGTTCTTCTTTATGTTATTTCTTGCCTGATACTTTCTATTTTAATATTTGTTTCAAGAGTGCCCACAATTACTCATTTGATAATTTTTGTAATAGCTGCTTTAAATTCTTTGTCAGATAATTCCGAGCAGGGGAAGCAAAAAAGTTTTAATTTAGAATGGAGTTTAGAAGTTTGACTCTTACACGATATTGACATTTTAACTGATGGATAAAATTATTCTGATTTTTTTAAGTGACTAGAGAATACTGTTTTTATCTGAGAATGACCAATATTAGACCTGTCTTAGATTTCATTTGGAGGCAGAGGAATGAATAGTGTTTTCTTACTGTACCCTATAGGTTTCTGATAATTTTACACATCAATTACATATATGTGACTTATCACTTATCTTTCTCCCTGACATATTTTATTCTTCCTCAACGTAAAATCAAATGCTGATTTACTTTTTGTTGAAGTTTTACAGTAACATTTTCAAAGAGTGTGTATGGGTTGTTTACTTACTAGGTCCTTGTAGGTCTCAGAATGTCACATCTTCACCCCAATTCATAAACAAAGCCTGAGAACAGGATTCTAGAATCACAGCTCTTTTCACTCAAAAGTCCATAATGTCACTTCATTGTCTTCTATTTTACTGTATTGCAGATAAAAAGATCGATAGTGTTGTCAATATTTTCTTTGTAACTTGTTTTCTCTGTCTGGAAGCTTAATAAGAAGTACTACTGATCGTACAGGTCTGTTAAGCACCCTAGAATGTGGCCAGAAGTGTTTCTTTTTTCTTTAAACACCTCCAGCACTTACATGGTCTTTATCATCTGAAAACTCAAGTCTTCATCCAGCTCACAGGGATTTTTTAATATTAATTCTTTGATTTTTGTTATTCCTCTTTTTCTTTCTCTCCTTCTGAAAGTCTTACTAATTGAAATGATTTATTTCATGAGTGTATACTAACCTGTCATTTTTCATTTCTAATTTTCACTTGTTTTTTTCTTCTGTTTACTGCTATGATTCCTTACACTAACATTTTGGGTCATTGCTGACAATATTCAGCAGTGTCTATCCTGTTTTTCACAATCTTCATTTTTAAATGTTACATTTCTTGCTTCAAATTTATAGTCTTTTGTGTTTTAAGGTTTTTTAATATGATTTCTGCTACTAAATTCAAAATCCAGCTTGAGGAAAGTCACCTGTCCTAATCATTTAGAGGGATGGCTCTCTTTCAGCCTGCTCACACCTGTTAAAAGTAAGTATTCCATCAACACTGAAGAAAGATAAAAAAAGCTAGCCTCGGAAGAAAATGAGTATTTTACTGAATGAAATGCAATTGAAAGAAGCAATAATGGAGGAGAAAAACAAGATAGACTGAGAGAGAAAGCCAGATCATTACAACAGAAGGAAAACAGAGATAGAATTTTGTGGATGAAAAGCTAGACAGTGATTCAGGGCATGCCGCAAGCAGCTCTGTGGTCAATTGCTTTGTATCCATCAAAAGACAAGTGAAGAGCAGAAAGCAGAGGTAGAATTTAATGAAAAGCTGAAGAGGCAGAAACTGGTGAAAGAGAAGATGTTCTCAGAATTCCGAGCAGAAGACTAATCAGCCAAGGAAACATGAGAAACTCAAGAGCTTCAGGAAGAGCTGGAGGAGAACATGCACCTGGGTCAGAATGCCCAGGTCACCAGCATCCAGGTGCAAAAGCAGGTAGTGCAACAGCTAGAGGAAGAGGAGGCGCACCTTATGGAAAAAGAAAATGCACAGATTAAACTTGAGAATGAACAGGATAAGCTGGAGAAAGAGGAGACAAAGCAGAAAATTGAAACCTTCTTGCAAAAAGTCTTCCAAGAGAAGGTGGAACATATTTGACAGAAATACAGAAAAGAGCAGGAGTTGAACATGAATTTTGTGGAAGGGCCCTTCAAGACTTACAGGAAGAAGCTGATTTAAAAAGAACAAAGGGGAGACAGGAGAAGGAAACAGAAGAAATCATTAGACAAAATAGTAGAGGCAGAGAAGGAAAAAAAAAAGTTGGCCAAGGACAGGAAGGTAAGATTCGAAAAGGAGGCAAGGAAACAACTTGTGAATGAGGTTATGTGTACAGGAAAAGTTCAAGTTCAAGAAACATTGCAAAGAAAAGCAAAATAATAGAAAAGATATGCTATGGAACAGGATTGCATAAATGAAGGTTTTAAAGAACTTAAGGATGAAGAGGAGAATTTTGGAGATGCAGTGGTTTAGCTTAGGAGTATAAGAGACAACTGCAAACGCAAATATTCCACCAGCAGCAGGCCCAGGAAGCAGAGAAGAAAGAGGAACACTGAGTGTTTGAAGCAGGGATAACAGCAAACAGGATTTGCCAGGACAAAATTCAGGAGATACCAAGCACCCATCAAGTGCTATCCAGAAATACTCATTTTATGTGGGAAGTATGCCCTAATAGGCTTCCAGCATAGTTTCTTGAACATTAATATATTTTTCCTCATCCTGGTGTGGTCCCACAGGCAGTCTGGTACTATTATTATCAGGAGGGAGATTCCTTAGAATTGGCAGGCCTATCTCCCAGGCAATTGTAAATCGTCAGACAAAGAAGATATGTTTCATTTTGTTGATGACGACAAGCCAACCAGCTGCAATCCTGGAATTAATGGATGGGGAGAGGAGTCACAAGATTCCCGGGCTCCTCCCAGATCTTGAGATAAAAGAAAGGTTCACCTCAGCATATCACAACTCTTTAGACTATGGAAGACCCTCCTAGGGTCACTGAGGTGCTGGCCTGGGCAGCTGGTTGACCTTCTCAAGCATCTGGAGTATCCTTGGATTTTCCACCAGGCTCCCCCAGATGTACTGGTCTCTTGTCAGGTCTAGGATGTTTCAGCTCCCCTATCCCAGAGCCTTATAAGGAAAATCATTTCGCTGCTCCTAGACTGTCTCAGGAGCACTTGGAGCTTTGGTTTGCAGATAGGATCTCCTCTCTTTTCTGACTCTATGATTGGCAAACAACTTTCCTCTTTTCTGCACCAAACATATGCAAACTGACACATCTGCCCAGTGATGACCTTAGGAGAAGAAAGGAGTCAAGCACCTATACTTAGGTTTGACAACTATTTATTAGATTTTTGATTTTATAAAGTTTTACTTCTTTCTCATTACATTACAAGCTCTTTGAGACTAGGTACTTTATCTTTTAATTCTCTCTTATCCACTTTTATCATGCTAGTCAGTTAAAATTTGAAATTCAATAAATATCTTCTATTCCCAAAATTCACATTAGAACACTTTTACAAACAATTCCAAGTGATACCGCTAGATGGAGGACTTGATATAGTTCCTCCGCCTAAGAAAAGCAAAGCAAAACTCTTATGAGGTGACTCTGAGATTCCCAGATCTGAATTTTTATTGCATGTTAAATTTAGTAAGGATCCCCTCATTTGAAAGAGGTAGGTAAAATTCTCACTTAGGCCTTAAGAAATTGTTCTATGAGTGAAGGAGAGAATGAGTAACTTCCCAGCCCACACCTCACAGCATTAGCAAAGTAAAATGTTTATTTCAGAAAGTGAGAATAGATATCAGGAAGGGGTGGCGAGGTGGGGAGAAGACACTATGCTTAAAAAAAATAGGTTCTTCCTCCAAGAGTTTATCATCTGGGGTTTTTATTTAAAGTTTTTCTCAGATGCTATTTTGCTATTTGTTAAATGCCATTAAAAGAGAGAGAGAGAGACAGTAAGAGGGAGAGAGAGACAAAAGTCAGTCCCTATTCCGCCTCCAGGAAGTGCTGGAAAACTTGCAATGCTTCATTGACCTTGGCTGTCCACCTTATTCCACTGAAATAACCAGGTGATTTTCTCTAAGTGTAAATGCCTGGAACTCTTTTGTGGATGCTAATAGGTAAGAGGAAACTGCTCACTGTGACCACTTTTCAAGGGTCAAAAGTCAACGTTCACATTAGCTTTGTTAAAATACAGTCTGGTGACTTGCTCAATCCAGTATGATGTTGGTTCGTCTTTAGTACTACCCTCGGAGGAAGGTGGAAGAATTAAAAAGAATCCAAGAGGAATTCTTTTTAATCAGTTTTTAAAATTGCCTTCATTCGACACTGAACAGAAACTCAGAGAACTTCAATACATGCTTCATTTTGGAGCAAAAAGATATAGTGACTCAGATTAAATGAAAGTATGTCTTAGATTATCTAACCAAGTAAACAGTATTTGATTTTGTAAATAAAGCAGTTTGTGAGACATACTGACCTATAGGTAGGAGTGATATCCCTTGGTGCAGTTCTCCTGGTTAACCAGGTTTTACAAGCACAGGTTGGCCATGCTTCTTTCTGCAGTTGTCTGCAACCTGGACTTGCCCAAAGCATGGAATCATATTCACTGGTAAAGACACTAGTTAGGTAGCCACAAGAATATAGTCAGTTTAAATAAGCATTTTTGGCTGGCTGGGCTAGGATGGGATACTGATGCTTCCAGAATTCCCACTATGAGATTGCTTATTGTTGTGCCTTTTCTTGGAAAGAAGAGGCGGAACTGGTGGTTTGTCTGAGACCCTTAGACTACAGGAGGAGTGCTAGAACCTGCCAGAACTGGGTTTCATTCACTCATCCCAAAGAAGATTTTTGGAACAGAATCAGAAGCAGCTAGATCTACTCAACAGAGACTTAGAAAGACCAGAGCTTTTAAAGCTCAGGCAGCAAAGTATGGTAGAGAATTTGGGAGAAGGCTGTTCACTATGTCCCCAAATCAGCAATAATATATGCTGATGACCTGATTGAAACTTTTGGAGATGTCTGGAGACAGAAAGGCATGAGTGTCTTCCTGGGTGATTGGCAGTGACGGTGGTTCCTTTTTCGCAGTCAGCTTTGTGGACAGCTGCTGTGCACAAGCAAGTGAGGAAAATAGAGGAGACGCCACGCCATGTCCAGAAAATGGCCTACTTATGCTCCCTGCATACGTTTTGCCAATTCCTGACAATGGTCACCTTTCTTTCTTGAGTTAATAGGCAAAATAATACATTATTTGTTGAGAACATTCCTTGCGCCAGTCACTTGACATAGATTATTTTTATTTAACTTCACAGTAATCCTATGAAATGCTAATATTACTCCATTTTACAGATGAGAAAACAGTCCCAGGGAAGGTAAGTACCCAAGGTCCCACAGCTAATAAAAAGTAGAACTAGGATTTAAGCCCAAGCAGTTTGACTCAAAAACTTATGACTGTATCCACTATAATTGACTAATTCCCAAAGTAAAATCCCTCATTTATATCAATGGGTGTTGGATGGAAATGTTATTCTAACCATATCAGATAGTCAAAACAAATAAACAAACAAAAACAAACAAAAAACCACATGTTACAGAAGCAAAGGTATAAGTAGCACAGAGGACGAGATGATTAACTCTGTTCAAGGTGATTTAGGTACCTCGTCAAGGACATACCTGCAAGAAAATGAATGAGATGTGTGTCAGACACATAGGACTAGAGAAGAGGGTCCAGGCAGAAGGAGCAGCGTGTGCAAAGGCCAGCAGCACTGAATAGCATGAAGTGTTTGTGTAACTGGCAGCAGAATGGTTTAGTTGGAATGTAAGCCATAGGCAAGGAAATAAAGCTGGCCAATTAGGCAAGATTTAGATCTGATCACATGGGGCTTCAGTGTGATGTATTCTCGGAGGTTTGGAGGTTTTATCCTACGGATGACACCAACTAACTGAAAGATTCTAGGCTTGTGATGTGTGAGTGCTGGTGGTGGTGACATAGGTTGCTGTAGCAAGGCTAAGAAACTGAAAACAGAAATCCACTATGTTATTTTCCACAAGAGAGTCACTCCCCTTAATTTTAACATAAAGCAGTTAGGGCCATCTCAGAGGAACTCATGCAGGCAGAGGGCATTAATTGAAAAGAGCAAGTTACCTGTAACAGCCCACACATTTCCCTCCGAGGTACTAAACATAGAAGAGAATGTTTTCTACTTAATTTGCTATTGCTACATTCCTTCCTCTACCTTATTTCAAGTAATTTAGAGCATCTCAGTTGTCTCCTTTTTCAAGCTACTTGTCTGTGGTGCAATCAAAACACATTTCTCAGTATTTATCTGCACAATTCATGGTTTCAATCAAGTGTTGACTTCTTTGATACAAATAAGTTGATAACCTTGGAAACCTTTGCACTGATTGTAAATAGGGAGCTGAAGTCTCTTTACCACTAACAGGTCAGTACTGTTTGTTTCACACTAATAAATGTACATGTACATATAGATATATATGTGTATCTATATATACATGCATACATATTATAGATATGTATCTATATATACAGGTATATATACATACACAGACATATATACACAGATATATTGACTTAATTTTTAAACTTTACGCCTACAAATTTAAGGGGAATACTCTTAATGTTTTAAATTTTATTCTGTGCATTAGCAATACCTGATCGACAGAGTTGTTTTAAGGCTTAAATAATAATAACATATAATGTACTTAACACAGCCTAACCAAAGCAGACACTTGCTCATAACTCCACCCTCCTCACTTCTAGCAGATTAGAAATGGACATCATAAATTTCATACTATATTTGACTGGACAGTATCAGGCAAAGAATAGAAGTCTACTTCAAACTATCTTAAATAAAAAAGGAACTTTTTTGGCTTTTGTAAAAGGAAGTTCAGAAATGGCTAAAGCCAGGTCCTGGATTGGATTAAATATATCAAATCTTTCATTCTCCTCCCTCCTCTTCTTTCTTTTCTTCCTTCCCTCCTCTTCCTTCCTCAATACTGGCTAGATACTCAGGAAGCTTATCCTCAAGAGTGGCTAGGATGGCTGCCAGCAGCTCTAGACTTAAACTTCACCAGCTAAGCAATTTCAAAATAGAAAACATTTCTTTCCAATAGCTTCATCAAGAATATCCCAAAAGGCTGGCATAACCTAAAAGAAATAGAAATCCTGAAAATCATTAGAAAATTATAATCACAATGGGTACATTATGCCTAGAATACTGCATGGAATTCTGGTAAATTCAAATCAGGAAAAAGAAAGCTGACAAATATTCAACTAAAGGCAATTACTCTGACCCAGAGTATAAAGAAGTTTCCATGTTGGGCCATGAAATAAAGATTCGACTCAAACCCGAAAAATAAGGGCCTGAAGCTTGCACATAACAAGCCTTGGCATAGGAGAATAAATAAGGAAAAAAAAAAAAAGGCATCTTAGCTTCTTGGGAATATGACCTGGCAAATTGGTAGTGTGTTTGTAAGAAGAAAATGTGTTCTTATTGTTCGTCTCCCACTTATGAGTGAGAAAATGTGGTGTTTTGTTTTCTACACATACCGGGGCCTGTTGGGGAGTGGGGGGCAAGGGGAGGGAGAGCATTAGCACAAATACCTAATACATGTGGGCTTAAAACCTAGATGACAGATTGATAGGTGCAGCAAACCACCACAGCACATGCATATCTACGTAACAAACCTGCACATTCTGCACATGTATCCCAGAACTTAAAGTAAAACAAAAAATAAAAAAAGAATATTCAGTCAAATTTGTCTATCTGCACAAAAAAATAAAAATAAAAATAAGTACATTTTTTAAAAAAGAAAATGTGTGCCTTCCTCCAGACAGACATAGCCATGTTCCAGAGAGAGCGCTCAGCCAGGAGACTTGGGATGGACTTCAGCCTTTCATTGCGCCCTTGTTCAGCCACCTTTGGAGAGGCACTACCTACATAAACATAGGCAGCTGCTCTGGCTAAGAGAACATACAACACATCATCCGGTACTTGCTTTATGAATTAGTGAGTTTAAATACAAACCAATTTTCATTGCCAAACCCTTGATTATTAGAACTAGGTGAGCATACATTGTTATAAATATATGTAAGTTTCTGGCAAATTTTTACTTTCCACAACAGATGGGAGTAAACTTGCAGAATATATTTTCTTGATATGGTACATGCTAACATATTAAATAGTTTGAAAAGAATTAAGATTAATAAACTCAAGCAGCTACAGGGGTATGTACCTAGTTTGACATAAAATGGGTTATTATGTTTTTGCATATGAACATAACTTCATAAACTCACCAAAAGTTGAGTGGGAGTCCAATGTAAGTCACCTATGATGACAGATGACATCACAGTGATCAGATCCTTCTATACATTTTTTGGTATTGTCATCAGGACCATTGCTTTGACCCATTGTATCCAAAGTGAGTTATTTATACCCCTGTAAGTACCTAGAGGATTACTGGTGGTACACAGAAGGGGTGGAGGTAGTCTATGACTTGCAGGCACTTGGGCCAGGTGAAAGGAAGAAAAGAGGAGGAAGAAGACGGGGAGAGCAATGGTGATGGTCCATTTTCCTCTTGTTAACCACACTCACATATACAACTATGTGTTGGACTCTCCCACCTAAAATACTACTAAAGGGTTTCCAAGACACAGCTGGAACAATAGGGGTAGGTATCTCCAGAAATGAGGCACTCTTCAAGCAGCCGTCAGCCACATCACCTGAGGAAAGTCCATCCCAAGACAGGGCCCCATTGAAAGGATTCAGCTGTACATCCCTTAGACAGTTTAAAATAGGAATATGGTTCCTAATTCTGACTCAGCTGCCACCAACACATGGAAATCAGAGGTTACAAGCACAGACTTGGATTCAAGTCTGCAATTTGGATTTTTTGTTTGTTTGTGTTTTTTTTGTTGTTGTTGTTTTTGTTTTTTTTTGGTCTCACTCTGTCACCCAGGCTGGAGCACAGTGGCACGATCTCAGCTTACTGCAACCTCTGCCACCCAGGTTCAAGTGATTCTCCTGCCTCAGCCTCCTGAGTAGCTGGGATTACAGGCACCTACCACTGCACCTGGCTAATTTTTGTATTTTTTTTTTTTTTTTTTTTTAGTAGAAACGGGGTTTCACCATATTGGTCAGGCTGGTCTTGAACTCCTGACCTCGTGATCCACCCGCCTCGGCCTCCCAAAGTGCTGGGATTATAGGCGTGAGCCACTGTGCCTGGCCCAAGTCTGCATTCTTTTACCTTCTAGTTATCTGCCCTTATTCTTTGTTGTAAATGGGAGATAGTAAGAGTACCTACCTTTATATGGATGCTGTGGGAAATAATTTAATAAAGTTGATAAAGCATGAAGCACAGTAGCTAGCACTCAGTAAATACCTAATAAACAGTAGCTGTTAATATTATTGTACAGTAAATCTAGGGTCCTTGGAAGGAGTTCTCTAACTTCATTTAACGAATATTCAACCAGCAAATATTGAAAACCTTGCTAGAGATGAACAACTAAATTATGTTAGCATTTCAGAAACCTGCTGACAATATCCTGAACATCATAAAAAGACACATTAATGACTTCATAAAATGTCTTCAAAAGTATTTTTCTCAACTGGATGACAACAGTGAAGCAGAAAGAAACCTTGTTCTAATCAGTCGTGGGGCCCTACTGAGGAACTTGACAGCTTCAGAAGAACCCATTCTAGAAGTCATGTCAGACAGGTTTTTTTTTTTTAATCCAAAACTTTTACAAATGTATGCAAATTAGAAATTGATTTTCAGCACAGAATTCTATTAAAGACAACTGCGATAGTAGTCAGGTAAGCTGATCTATGCTGCTGTAAGGAATAACCAGAAAATATCAGTACATAAAACAATAAAGACTTATTTCTTGCAACATGTCCATTGCAAGTTGCCACCATCTCTGTATTCAGGAACATGGGCTGATAAAGCAATCACAATTTCCAGTGTTGCAGTTAGTGCAAGTTAATATCAGCATGTGAAATCAGAATCTTCTCCAGTCTTCATCTTCAGCTAAGGAAGACTGAGCCAAAAATCTCTTTCTTAATGAGTGATAATGCACAGTTTCAGTCTACTGATGAAGATATATGATTTTATAAATAGATGAGTTGAATTATTGTTTATATTTCATTGTCTATTATGTATTTATGTGTTTTTAAAAGTCTTAGCCAATAAAAAGTTCGACATTTTGACTTTTGCCCTTGACTTCTTATCAGAACAAGTCATGCTGGTTTTCCACTTAAGATGGTGATGTTAGGATTTCTTTACCAAACACCAGTTTATTTAAATTAAGAAAGTATGTGTTGATTTAAAGAAAACTATTAATTAAACAGTAGAATGGGTACTTTATGCCAGATGTTGGAAGATTAGTCATGAGTAAATATTACTTTCACCCACCATGGCATTCCCTATATTACAATAATCTAATATTAAACTTACTTGATGGAGCTACATTTTAGGTGATTCTACAAATATGAGTATATTAACTTTGGGGAAAGAAATGGAGACAATATCTGGCAAATAGCAATCTAGCTGAAAAAATTTATTAAAATGTGTAACATCATTAATTACCTGCTGAAACAGAGCACCATTTTTAGATCAGCAGTTTAAGACTATACATAGGACTCTGAAGGCTCCAAGGTTGAACAGAAGATCCTAGAAATAAACATTTCACACTGGAGAGTCTTCCAGCATTCAGTTGATCTTCTGCTCTATCAAGTTCCAATCTTCCTGAAAAAAAAATTAGAGTTTTGGGTAGATTGTCTTGGATTTCAAGAATGTTAAAAAATACAAAACAAATAGCTAAACTGCAGAAGCTGGATGAGAAGTAGTTCTGGAAATTAAATATAGGATAGACAGTGCTCTTCTTCATATTTGACATCTTAGAGGAACATTTGTCTTATCTGTTTTCTACCTAAAATCTCTGCAACTCAACATATTAATTTTCTAATATTTATCAAATTATTGTCAAATGAAAGACAGTGTTAGATATTGTAAACGTATTTTTAAAAAGTGTCCCCATATTTCCAGGTTTGGAAATTATTTTCATTACTTATCTCTGAGATTTAGGGGTCATATATTTAACCTAATTACATGTGATAAATATGCTATGGTGCTGTTCCTGAATAAATATTATAATTAGAGGATAATAACAGCCAAGACATATTAATATTTTAGCATATGTTAACTCTGTACAAAGTTTCTTACTTTTATAATCTCATTTATGAGGTAGATACTACTGATATTCCCATTTTGCAGATAAGAAAAATTAAAGTTTAGAGAGGTTCATTTTTTATTTTTATTTATTTATTTTTTTTGAGGTGGAGTATCGCTCTGTTACCCAGGCTGGAGTGCAGGGGCACAATCTCAGCTCACTGCAACCTCCACCTCCTGGGTTCAAGCGATTCTCTTGCCTCAGCCTCCCGAGTAGCTGGGATTAAAGCCACCTGCCACCATACTCAGCTAATTTTTGTGTTTTTAGTAGAGATGGGTTTCACCATGTTGGCCAGGCTAGTCTCGAACTCCTGACTAGGAGTTCCACCCATCTCAGCCTCCCAAAGTGCTGGGAGGTTAATTAAATGGCTAAGGTCACAAATTAAGAAAGTAATAGAAGCAGGAATTTAATGAAAGCCACCTGATTTAAGACTGACCTGTTAGTTGCTTCACTACACTGCAATTCAGGCGTAAGATAAACATAAGAGTTTTCTTCCTAAGTGTTATCCCTCATAAGACCTATTTCTTGGCTACCAAAGGCTAAAAGTAACACACTGAGCAAGGCTTACTGCTCTTTTTAAAATTTATTGAAATAGAGAATGTCCTATCCTGTCTATACAATTAGTTTATGTGTGTGAGTCTCAAGGTCATAGACTATACAAATTCATTCAGTGCCTTTCATGGGTAGGCACTGAACAACTCCTTCTATAAAACATGAATAGGGCAGGACATAAATATGATCAAAAGCCTGATAGCATTGTTCACTTAACAGGTAAAGGTTTACTAGCCACTACATGGGAAACTCTTGCTAGGTGATATAAGTAGCATTCATATTTTACTTTCCGTAGAAGTTATGATCCTAGTCTTTAACTCTGAAGTCTTCATTTCTTTTTGATCAAGAAAAAGGAGTAAAATTGGACATTTCTATAAAAGTTTCCATGGACAATTGTTTTACATGATATTTTCAGAATAGCATCATATTGGATGGTGTCGGTGTTAAATTGTGTCCAAAAAATATGTTGAAGTCTTCACTTCTGGTATCTGTAAATCTGACCTTATTTGGAAACAGGGTCTTTGCAGATGTAGTCAGATTAAGATGAGCTCATACTAGATTAGGTAGGTCCCTAAATCCAATGACTGGTGTCTTTTTTACAAGTAGAGAGACACAGAGACAGACACAAAAGGAAGAAAACCATGTGATGACAGAGGCAGAGATTGGAGTGATGCAGCTAGAAGCCAAGAACCTCCAGGAACTGCTGGCAGCCACTAGGAGCAAGGAAAGGGGCATGGAATAGAGTTTCTCTCAGAACCTCCAGAACTGAGATAATCAATGTCTTTGTTTAAGCAACTCAACTTGTGGTAACTTGTTACAGCAACCCTAGGGAATATAAATAGCAATATGGTGCAATGGAATGAAAATTAAAAATCTTGACAAAAGATCTTAGTTTAACTCCTTCTATCCCTTTGCCAGCCATGAAGAAGACCAATTATTATGATGAGAGTTTCATTTGTCTTATCTGTAAAATGGGAATAATAACATTTTTCCTACCAATTCAGAGGATGATATAAAAATTAAATCAAGCTATAATAGGTATTCCAAAGTGTGTTCAATGGAACTTGAGAGTTCTGTAATGACGTAGGTTTCAAAAAATCCTATATGTATGACTTCTCTGCAGGAGACCCACAACACAGGCTATTATACAAAAGGCACAAAAATGACATACAGTTTGGAATCTATTTAGCCTTACCTCACCCAGTCTTCAAATTTATTTAATCATGGAATATTTCCTTTGTGGGACTTCAATTAACATTTTGTGGATGCAGGTATTCCTTTGGAGAACAGTTTGGAAAATATGACATTATGTCATCATAAGAACTCTGGTTCTTGGGAATATATGCTAGGAATTATTTATATAGGAATAAATGAGGGACACTTGGCATATCTGCAGAAATCATCCATATGTCTTCATGGCAGCATTCCTGTTCTTACATATCGCCCACATGGCTTCTGCTGAATGGAATTGGAAAAGCTGTGTAAATGTAGTAACAGCTTTTATCAAATGCCTACTCCATTCCCAAGTCCAGGAACAACAAGAGTTCCTCTGCCTCCAGAAGGGTGGCAGGAAGAAAACTAACAACTGTTAGTGTTCTGAGACCCAGGACAGACAATTTCACAAACGTTACATCATTTCATAGAAATATTTGTGGTCTTAATCTTTGTATATTAAAACTTATATGTGACAAAGATATTTCTATATGAAAATATATTTTCTTTAGTGAAAAAAACAACTTAAAACTACATTTTTATTAACATTTTATTGGCAAAAAAACCAAAATAAGTATTTAACAACCAAGTTCAGAATCCCTGATTATGCATATTTTATGTTAGAAAAACCAGAAAGTCTCAGTGGACTCTCAACTGTTAACTGTCCTAACAATTCTGAGAGATGAGTTAATTCGCCATTGTTCTAGCTGTGAGAATACAGCATCAAATATAACAAATATAGTTTCTGATCTTCCATAGCTTGTATATTAGAGAAAGGAGAATAAATACAGAGAAATGAGTATAAATATTTATATGGTGATGATATTATTGTGGAGAAAAATTAAGCAGGAAAGCAGAATAAAGAGGGAAGTGAGTGTGTTATTTCATATGCATGATCAGGGAAGGCCTCACTGAGCAAGGGAATTGAGCAGAACCCTATGAAAATGTATGAATAGTCAGGATATCTGAAGGAAGAGAAGAGAGTATCAGGCTAAGGAAAGAGCAAATGCAAATGACCTGCCTGTGATGAGAGAATACTTAGCATATTCCTGGAACAGCAAGGAAGCCCCGTGAGGCTGGAACATGGTAACTGAGGGTGGAGAAATATGAGATGATGTCAGGCAGTTGAGAGTGGGATTGAGGGCACAGATCATGTAGGGACTTCACAGGACATGGCAAGAATTTAATTTTTATTTGCAATGAGTTGAGAAGCAACTTAAAGTTTTGAGCAGAGAAGTAATAAGATCTGATTGATATTACAAATATCTTCCATGCAGAAAATATGATGATGGTGTGGCGGAGGAGAAAACTGTGGCAGTAGGAAGACCAATTAGAGACTGAATCCAGATTATTCCAATTTAGAGATGATGATGACTACCGACCAGGGCTGCAGTTGTAGAGGTGGTGAAAAGTGTAACTGTGTTTTGAAGACAGAGCCAACAGAATCGGCCTGAGAGACAGCAAGGGAGGTGTGAGAGAAAGAGAAGAGTCAAGAATGAACGTGAGGTTTAAAGTTAAGCATCTAGACAAATGCTTGGATGACATTAGATGAGATGGAATGAGTATGTAGGTGCAACATTTCTTTTTTTTGTGGGACAATATGGATGGAGTAAATGGATATGGGAATCAAGTTTAAGATGTCTTTTAACAGCCAAATGGAGGTGGTATGCAGGCCATTGGATATACTAATATTATGCTCAGGCTAGACTCTAAGCATGGCGTCATCTGCTCATAAATGATACTTAAATCCATGGGACTAGATGAGATTACCCAAGACTGGAGTTTAGACAGAGAGGAGGAAAAGGACAGAAGATGGAGTCTTGGGGTATGCCAGCACTTAGAAGATCATTTTTATACAATGGCCATTTTATTCCTTGGCAAGGAATATTCAGGTAGCATGGTTGGAAATTGAGCAAGTCAGAGTCCTTTATCATAGCCAGTGAAGTTCTTCATCGCATAGCGTATTTATACTCTTGTCACAAGAGAGGCATGTTTGCTGAGGATCTGGAAACAGTTCTCCTGCCCCCAGAGCACCAGGTACTTAGGAGAGGACTGTAATGAACACTAAATTGGCAAGAACCAATATTTTAATCACATTGATTCCACTAGACATATAACCGCAAATATTCTTTTGATTTTTGGGGTATAAAATAAAACCAGTTATAGTTTCAAGATCATAAGCATTACATACCCTACTCTATTTAATAGCCATCATCATTTATTGAGTATACTATGCCAGGTACTTTGCTAATCATTTTGGTGCTGGGTACTTTCCAGTTCCTCTCCATATCCACCCTTCATCCTGCCCCTTTCCTTCCTCTCTGTGCCCAGAAATACTGATCACTGGACTGCATCAAGTGGTTCCCTCATTCTCTATTCCACACCACTCTCTCCTTCCAGATTCCGGTCATCATTCTTTCCACTCATCCCTTCCAGGATAGAGGAGCAGGGGATGGGAGAAAGTGTGTGGCTTTATTACAATACTGGCCATTCTGCTGCTTCCTCCACTACCTACCCACAACTTTGTGTCACCCCTTTCTTAAACTCTCCTCAAGTGTGTCATCGTTTTCCACTGGGACCCTGCTAATGAGAATGCTGGCTCATTAGCCCTCTCCACTCCTGATATGGGTATAATCCCCATTTTACTAACAAGAAAAGAAAGATAATCCTGTATTCACACAGAAGGACAAACTCAGGATTTAAACCCAGGTTTGTCTGCCTTCAAAGCCTGTACTCCTAATTGTTTCACTAAATTGCAAAACAAAATTAATTCTAATCAATTGTAACTATAGTCACAGGAGTTATAAAGTTATAAATACATCAATTTGAAATATATTTAAAATAATTTTAATTTTTTCTTATATGCTAAGCATTTCATAAGCATTAGCTCATTTGATGCTTACTCTAACCCTATCATTATCACCATTTTAGAGATTTTTTTAAAGCCTAGAGTTTAAGAATTTCTCAGTGTCACAACCAATAAATAGCAGAGCCAGGGTGTGAATGTTCCAAAGTCTGTGTTTAAAAACTTTTATGTTATATTGTAATCAGAATATTGTAGGCACAAAAATATTTTTTATCATTGGCAAAAAGGAACAATTATAGTTATATTTAATATACATGTTAGGTTTAAGCATTTTGAACAGGTTATACTTATTTACCAAGAATACAATAGAACTGACAAGAGCTTCCTGAGCGTCCATGCACATTGCGTGCTAATTTGCCTCTGTGGTCAACCTGGTCAATATGGGTTTGACAGAAGCTGACCAAGGTGTAGCCATCAGACTCTTGAATGCATGTGACATTTGTCAAGCGATAATCAACAAACCAAGATTTTCTGAGGACCTGCCTGTGCCCAGCACTAAGCCAGGAAGTGCTACATAGAGTATTAAAAATAAAACCCATAATCTCATTCTCTGAGAATATGTAGTTGGAGAGTTAAAACAGAACTGTAAAACAATCATTTGCTGTGTAAGAGAATACATACTGATATGCCAAGCTGTATGTGTAAATAAAAATATCAAAGACAGAAAAGAGCCAGAGTGGTCAGGGGTGTTCACGGAAGAGGCAGGCTAACACCCTGGTTGATACAGCTTTGATTCCGCCCCTTCTGATTTCAAGATATTAATTACTAGATGTTAATTATTAGGTTTCAATCCTTCAGTCTAGGATTCTCTTGAAATACATTTTAAGTAAAAATGGCTAATTTCAAAAAGTAGTAATTATTTTGAACAATGTCTTCCAATTATTATAGAAGGTTCTTGCCACTCCCAATGTCCAAACGAGGTGAATCACAGCAGGTTGCTCCTGAGAGATTTTCCTGCAGCTCACGCTGAGCATGTGTTATTTCTGTAGTCAACAAACTCTAAGAAAAGCACTCCAGATCCTCAAGCAAGACTCCTTGCCTCACCTGCCCCCACCTCAGATAGGGATTTATTAATAGTACCTTCAGGGATAAAGTTCAGGCAATGCAAAATAATCAGCCTGAAATCTTTGAGGGTCCAGGACTTTCAGACCTTAATCATGCCTAGTGTGTCAATATCTTGCTAGGATACTTTACTTGCTGTGCACTCCTAAGAGTTCCACAGAGCACATACATGCTCTAATGGGGTCACCAATCGGAAGAAGATAAGGGCAGAGAAAGACCGTTTTCTTTTTCTGCTGTTACTTACGAATCTTTTTCCCTCTGTTCTTCATAATTCTTACGCTCACCCAAAAAGTAGAGGCATCCTGCCAATTCCTCACGAAGTAGCCACCATTTGATTTACTCCACATGCCTGGCCAAGAAATCTGAATATGTATGAGAACGCTGAAATATTAATACTCACTCGGCTGGCAATGGAGCAGTTAAAGAGTAAGGTCCGGACCAGGCACGGTGGTTCGAGCCTGTAATCCCAGCACTTTGGGAGGCCAAGGCGGGCGGATCACCTGCGGTCAGGAGTTTCAGATCAGCATGGACAACATGGTGAAACCCCGTCTCTAGTAAAATACAAAAAATTAGCTAGGCATGATGGCGGGTGACTGTAATCCCAGCTACTCGGGAGGCTGAGACCGAAGAATCACTTGAACCCAGGAGATGGTTGTTGCAGTGAGCCGAGATCACACCACTCCATCCTGGACAGTTGAGTGAGACTCCATCTCAAAAAAAAAAAAAAAAAAGGGTAAGGTCCATTCTTCTATATTGCTCAGGCAAAGTCACTATCACAGAGCGTTAATACACTTACAGGTGAAAATCGACATAGAAAGAGTAAACGGAAATTTTGGCTCTCCTTTTGAAAACTCAAAGCAATAACATAGTGGCTGGCAGTCAAAGTTCAAAAGGCCAGGAGCATTATTATTCTGTTAAAGTCTCAGCAGTGCATATATGGTTTAGAGTTTTAAGAAATGGCACCAAAATGCCACAAACATCATATCCACAGAATAAAATGTTTAGAGCTGTTTGTTTTTGTTTTGTAGTTTTAAAGAAAAAGGGGTCATAACTTTGTGAGTTTCTTCACAGGGATTCTGTATCAGAGTTCTGTTTTAGGTTTTAGAGAAATGAAACAAATTCCAAGGCACACTGAGGTCTCACCCAGAGGCGGTCGTTTAGATACTGATTGTGCAAGACGGGAACAGGAATCAGATATGTGGCCATTAGTATTCACTCATTGTCACGTTAAGGAGGCAGCTGCCGGGACAGGGTCTTTCTGTCTCAGCAGGCTAGAGTGCAGTGGCATGACCTAGACCTAGCCTAACGGCAGCCTCCAACTCCTGGGCTCAAGTGATCCCCCAACTCGGCCTCCCACAGCTGGTGAGACTCCAGGTGAGTGTCACCATGCCTGGCCACTGTTATGTTTTCTGAAGGATTATAGTACTCACATCCTTTCCTGAAATCACTCCTCCATGCTTTGCTCCCATTTTAGAAGTTTCCTTTTGTTCTAAAGCAAGGATTTTCAAAGTGCTTATCAAAGTCCCAGGATTTTTTTTTTATTGGTGCCTAAGGGACTACCAAAGAAGCTGATGGGTGGTCTCCAGAATTCCACTGTAGTTATATCTCCAGTTATGCATTGTTTTTTGTTTAAAATATTTACTAACACATGGATAGAAATATTTAGTTCATAAAAGGAGTTTTCCAAAAAAGTAAAACAAAAGGCCAAGAAAAAGAATAACAACAAAAAACTATCCACAAATTTAGAAAATTACTGAGTCAAGTCATCACTTTCTGTTGGTTGCGTATTAAAATGCCCCAGTGCGTTGTGGAAAAACACAATTGCAATGCATTTGCAGGAGTCATTACATTAGCAAAGGGTAAGGCTCTAAGGAGTGCAAGCCCCAAATCTGAAATAGGATGGAGAGTGGGAGGGTGTGGGAAGCACCAGAACCAGATGTAAAAAAGAGATGAGGGGCCTGGCGGGTGGTGGCTCATGCCTGTAATCCCAGCACTTTGGGAGGCCAAGGCAGGCGGATCACCTGAGGTCAGGAGTTCAAGACCAGGCTGGCCAACATGGCAAAACCCCATCTCTACGAAAAGTACAAAAATTAGCCAGGCATGGTGGCGGGCGCCTATAATCCCAGCTACTCAGGAGGCTGAGGCAGGAGAATCATTTGAACCCAGGAAGTGGAGATTGCACTGAGCCAAGATCATGACGCTGCACTCCAGCCTGGGTGACAGAGTGAGCCTCTGCCTCAAAAAAACAAAAAAAGTGAGATGAGGAGGGTGAAGGAAGGCTAAGCCTGAGGGAGATGACACATTTTACATACTTGGTAGAATACATAGCATTTTAAAAAATTACATTTGCACGGAAGAGCCTAAAAGCAGCAGAAAATATTGAAGGAGATGATACACAATATTAAATGGAAGATCCAAGTAAAATGCCATATTAAAAAATGTCAGATATCAAGTGAGTGGAGATGCCTAAAATTAAGACACAAATTTCAAAGGAAATCACTCAGAATCAATTACATGACTTTGGGCCTCTCACCCACTTCAAGGATCCTAAAGCTTCCCCACACTGGACACGTAAATGAAGGTTTCTAAGAAAGCTTTGGTTGGAAGCTATAGTGTGAGTTCTACCCTCCACTCAAAGGAGAGGTTGAGGTTAAGACCTGGCTCCACGCTTTGAGTCTAGGGAGAGGGATTTCAAAGGAGACCACTCAGAAAATGTGCATTTGTTGCTTGGAGTTCAGGAAGTTTCTCTGCTCCAGACTGAAGCAAGAGACCCTCTGGTGTTCTGTGAGAGCAGAGAGAGCTGCAACAAGAAAACAACTTCATGTTCCTCTAACTGTAAGGCAAGATTCGCGATGCCTGGGGCCAGGTGGAGGCTCCGAGGAAGGAATGCCAGCCCGAAGCCCTTTTATATGAGATTCCAAAGATTTGTCTAAAAGCCGCTGGAAGACATGGAGATCAGAACAGGATATCTGTGTAAAATGAATTACTGGGAAAGCAGAATCTGAGGAGTGATCAGAGCAATGAGCCAAAGACCAGCCCCAGGCACCATCAGGAGAGTTGTCTGTTATTGGCTGAGGGGCTACACAGGTTGGGAGTCTTGGAAGACCATCATCTGCAAGGCTGTGAGAGCAAGATGCCAACTACAGGCATGGCAAGTAGGCTGTTTCTCTTTCTTGTATCTGCCTTGCCTTTCCCTTGCCTCTCCCTTCTTCAGCCCTGAAGTCAGAAAGGTGAGTGGCAAGGAAAGTTGGCAAAAAGCCCATGACACCCCCTTTACCAAAGACAGACTTGTCCAGTGCCAGCTCTTATAGGTGCGAGGCAGATCTTTTTTTCTGAATGCCAGTTACAGTGTTATTTAAGACACTATGGTTGAATATCCGAATTTCGGAAGTAAGACTGTGTTTTTTTTAAATTTTATTATTATTATACTTTAAGTTTTAGGGTACATGTGCACAACATGCAGGTTTGTTACATATGTATGCATGTGCCATGTTGGTGTGATGCACCCATTAATTCGTCATTTAGCATTAGGTATATCTCCTACTGCTATCCCTCCCCCTTCCCCCCACCCCACAACAGTCCCTGGTATGTGATGTTCCCCTTCCTGTGTCCATGTGTTCTCATTGTTCAATTCCCACCTATGAGTGAGAACATGTGGTGTTTGGTTTTTTATCCTTGCGGTAGTTGCTGAGAATGATGGTTTCCAGCTTCATCCATGTCCCTACAAAGGACATGAACTCATCATTTTTTATGGCTGCATAGTATTCCATGGTGTATATGTGCCATATTTTCTTAACCCAGTCTATCCTTGTTGGACATTTGGGTTGGTTCCAAGTCTTTGCTATTGTGAATAGTGCCGCAATAAACATACATGTGCATGTGTCTTTATAGCAGCATGATTTATAATCCTTATACTACAAGGCTACAGTAACCAAAACAGCATGTTACTGGTACCAAAACAGAGATATAGACCAATGGAACAGAACAGAGCCCTCAAAAATAATGCTGCATATCTACAACTATCTGATCTTTGACAAAGCTGACAAAAACAAGCAATGGAGAAAGGATTCCCTATTTAATAAATGGTGCTGGGAAAACTGGCTAGCCATATGTAGAAAGCTGAAATTGGATCCCTTCCTTACACCTTATACAAAAATTAATTCAAGATGGATTAAAGATTTACATGTTAGACCTAAAACCATAAAAACCCTAGAAGAAAACCCAGACAATACCATTCAGGACATAGGAATGGGCAAGGACTTCATGTCTAAAACACAAAAAGCAATGGCAACAAAAGCCAAAATTGACAAATGGGATCTAATTAAACTCAAGAGCTTCTGCACAGCAAAAGAAACTACCATCAGAGTGAACAGGCAACCTACAGAATGGGAGAAAATTTTTGCAACCTACTCATCTGACAAAGGGCTAATATCCAGAATCTACAATGAACTCAAACAAATTTACAAGAAAAAACAAACAACCCCATCAAAAAGTGGGTGAAGGATATGAACAGACACTTCTCAAAAGAAGACATTTATGCAGCCAAAAAACACATGAAAAAGTGCTCATCATCACAGGCCATCAGAGAAATGCAAATCAAGACTGTGTTTTATAACAAGCAATTTGGAGTCTCTTAAACCTAAGAATGACCAAAGATGTCATGATGACTGACAGAGTTTTCTTCCAAAGGCAGAAAAAAAATCGTCCTCCAATGAATTAATCTTAAGGTGGCAGTGGTGGGGGAGGGAAATGCTTTTTAATTACAGGTCCATTAACTATGGTTGTTTGTTGTACCAGTCAATTGCTCCTAAGATACAGAGTTGATCCCACAGCCACCACAATGTCCAGGGCAGGTTTTCACCTGGAGCTACAAAGTATAATTCCACATACTGTGGGCAGGAGTAGCGCGATTAATGAAAGGAATGATAAAGGGTTTGAGGTATGGCTGCTTGTTTGTTCATGTCTTTTAGTTTTTCATTGCAGAAGATTCTTGCAGGTTATATTCACCCTGGAAAGTCTTTTGATCTCACCACATCCCAGCATTTTACATAAACACCATCCACAGTAGTAGAAAGAAGCCCATCTTGAGTATTGATTCCCTACACACACACACACGACATATATATGTGAGAGGAAAGGAAGGAGGATGTAGGAAGAGTCTCAGGCTACACTGCAATTCCAAGGAATGTTCAGCCAAGTAAATGGGGAATCTTCAAGTCAAAGCCATCTTTTGATGGGCCCCATATCTCACAGTTATGGTCTGCATTGGTACCACTGTACCCCCACAGGTATATATGTGTGTGTGTGTGTGTGTGTGTGTGTGTGTGTGTGCTTTTGGGGGACAGGAGACTGGTTTAAGTCTCCTTTCAAAATATTAACTATTTATTTACTTCTCTAAGTAAATCCATCCACAACTTCTTACTACAGAGTAAGAAAAAAAAAAGAAAATCTTTTTTTTTTTTTTGAGACAGAGTCTTACTCTGTCACCAGGCTGGAGTGCAGTGACTCAGTCTCAGTTCACTGCAAACTCCACCTCCTGGGTTCAAGCGATTCTCCTGCCTCAGCCTCCCGAGTAGCTGGGACTACAGGCGTATGCCACCACACCCAGCTAATTTTTGTATTTTTAGTAGAGACAGGGTTTCACCGTGTTGGCCAGGATGGTCTTGATCTCTTGACCTCATGATCCACCCACCTCAGCATCCCAAAGTGCTGGGATTACAGGTGTGAGCCACTGCACCTGGCCAAAAAAGAAGACTTTCTTAGGAGAAAATGGGATATGCCTTTACAGAACCAAAAGAATAGGCATAATGTGACCGACTGTATGATTAGAAACAAATCATCTATTAGACTCAGCAGGAAATAGAACTGGAATAATGGCTGAAGGATTATAGAAAAAAAAATATGAGGGCCTTGTTTCTTTAGGGTGTTAGGAAGCTCTCCTAATGAACTATTTTATTCATAAAATATTTTAGAATATTTTAACAGAACAATAAATAGTAGTCATCTGGAAAAAAAAATCAGTTCTATTCCTTGGCCCACAGATAGAGAAAGAACTTGTGTGCAATGCAGGCCATTCCTATGAGACATGGAATCTTCCGGAACTACAGAAAAGATTGTCAATTTCTGGGTCCAACAAAAACAGAGTGGTGTTAATTATTGTCATCTCAGATTTTCACCTTCTCACAGCAACACCATAGTATGCTTACTTATTCATACACTCAACCAATGCCGATTTGAAAGTCACATGACAGTTCAGAGGATGGACCCTGGCTCTATCCCATTACTACCTGAGTGATGGTAACAAAGTCACTTAATCTCTCTAGGTCTCAGTTTCCTTACTTTAAAACAAGAATGATAATTGTCCTGACCTCATAGGATTTTTGTGAAGATTTAATGAACTAATGTAGGTGTGGTGGCCATGCTGTGAGAGCATAATTGATTAACAACCCCAACTACTGTTCGTTTCACCACCATATTCCCACAGGGCTGCTCATGGCCAATGATCAAACATAGTGGGGCTACCAATGCAGACCGCTGCTGTGAGATATGGGGCCCCTCAAAAGATGGCTTTGGCTTGAAGATTCCCCATTGGCTTGTCTGAACATTCCTTGGAATTGCATTGCAGCTGGAGACTCTTTCTACCTAATCCTCCTTCCTTCCCTCTCTTCTGCCACAGGTGTCAGACCATCACTGTGGTATGAAGCCTCCTGACACTTTCTGCTACTCCCTCCTGTTTTATTCTCCACAGGCTTTCATCCAACCCTAATACATTTTTTTTTCATTTTGTCCCATCAAGATGTATCCAAAGTAACACAATAGGTAAAACCAACATCGGATATGTGATAAGTTCTCAATAAAAAGTATTGTTTATTATTATTAACAAATAGAATGAGAGCTGTATAAACATGGAATGCCTGGAGAAATTCAGAGGAAGAAAATGTTATTTCAAACCAAGCATTCAGAAAGATTTTATGTATGAGATAGATTTTGAGCTAGCTGGAAAGATCTCTGAAGTGGGGTCTATTGAATATCGGGGAGGAGCAATTTCAGCTAGGAGAATAATAAAAGCAGAACCATGAAGGCGGGGTAATAGAAATGCTTCCAGATTGGCTGGAGTGTAGGGTACATGTGCAGTTGTAGTTCCATATAAGTCTAGATAAGTAGGTTGGGGATGGACTGTGGAGGGAGATTTATATTAGTCAATTTTGCTATCATAATAAGTAAACCTGAAATCTCAGTGGTTTATGACAAAAGATATTTGTTTCTCATTTGTATTATATGTTGGTGAGTATGGATCAGCTGCTATGATTCTGTTTCATGTGACTTCTCATCTTAGCCTGTGACCCGGGCTGAAGGAGCAGTCCCTGATTTGGGAAACATGGTTTCCTAAGGAAAAGGACTGGCAGAAATACAGGAAAAGGGCTGGTTTTTGAAACTTCTGCTGGAAACAAGCCATATGTCATATCTGCTCATAATCCACTGGCCACATGGCCAAGCCTGACATCAAAAGAATACACCTGCCAATAGAAAAGTCACATTGTGATGGATGGGGATATATTCTCCTCTTAGGGAAGAGGGCTAAATCATTAGTAACTATAAATCAATCTACCACCAGTAAGAAGTTGACCAATGTGAACACTTGATATTTTTTAGTAGGCCGGTGACACCATCGCGGTTGTCTTTTGACATAGAGATGAATCTGGAATGTGAAAGTGGAAAGAAGAATACTACTACATGGTTCAGGCAGAAGATGATGGCAGGCCTGGCTAAAGCACTGACAGCAGGAACTTATTTGTATCCTTTCCCCAGGAACCTAACTCTCCAATCTTTATTGTAAAATCTTCATAAGCAAATGGGGAAGAAAATAACATGTTAAGACTAAGCACAATTGAATCACTTTACAAGTATCTGCATATTGGGGAAGGCAGGGCCAATTCTCAAGTCTGGTCTCAGAAAACTGTGAAAGAGAAGTTGAATTTTTCTTTGGAGCCCACTCTCTTCTTTGCATCTGTCTCTTCACAGAAACCTACAATTTCCATCCTCATTGACAAAGACCTATCCCACAGTGCCTTCATTTTGTCTCCAGTATACCCGGGTCTCTCACTCGCAAAGCTGCACAGGGCCTCCCAGGTAACACCCACTGTTCAATAATGTGAGCCCTATCATCAGGGCCTCCTGGCTAGGTAAGTGGCTAGGTGTTCCCTCTAAAAATATAATTCAGTGTAAATGTTAACTTTATTCTCCTTTCCTGAAATATTTACATTTTAAGTTAATGTCTTAGATATATAATACTTTAGCTTCCAAAAAGCCATCTACTATATAGGCTAATTGAGGAAGATATGTTTTCTTAAGCAGTGCAACTTGCTAGGAGCAGATTTTAAACCAGATCACACAGGCATGTGCTGAAGTTTGTCAGGGTCTCTGCTGGGTGTTTTTTAGCAAGGTATATGGAGTGTGTGATGTGCTGTTTACCTGTCTGCACAGGGTTCATATTGACTATGTGATACCAAACGTAGCATTCCATAATCCTAGAAAAGCATTTTAATGAGGGTAATAATTTCAGAGCCAGGCGCCAATGCCTGAACTTCCAAAGACCTACAATGACCACTTCTGCATCCTATAAAGCTCCTTGCAGTGGGGAGGGATCAGTTCTCTTGCCGTAGTCCTTTCACACCCATAAATAAGCTCTAAGTCTTTGCATTTGATGGAAACGGAAAAGAATATCATGCCAGAGAAGGGGGTGACCAGAAACCAGCACTGCTTTGGCAAGTATGCATGCAATATAAGAAATCTTTCACCTACAAATGCCCTGGTAGAGGCAATTCTTTTTTTTTTTAACTCAATGATTCTAACAGCATAAGCCCTCATGTGAATAAATAACCTACTACTTTCTTACCAGTAGCACCAGATCATATAATCTGTGGCCTGGAAGCTCCATCACCACACAGGTGCCACCATGCCTGGAGCTTTGTGGGACTTTTAGCAACAGGTTCCCTTCCATGGGAAACAGAGTGACATCTACTTGCTCCTACTACAGGTAAGTTAAAAGGCCTCCATTCATGGTAACAGTCTGAGTGGAGTCAAGGGACATAAAAGGGCAACAAGACACAGAAACCTAAGCTGGAGAGGCTAGGAGACTTGGGCTGACTTGGCAGATGACAAGCTTTGTTGCAGATTTTTAAAATAATGTTGCTTTAAGAACAGAAAGCAAGCCAAGCCAAGAAACATCGACAGTAAGTTTTCCTTCTTTTTCCCCCCTAAGATATGCTGAAGCCAGGTTTAATTTTATGTCAGGAAAGAATTCCCTCCTGAGACTTTCCTGGCTACGGTTCAGTTGAGAATAATGTTTTCCAGCCACGTTTCCAGAGTCCCTGAAAAGTTGAAAGGAAGTTACGAAGCTCTCACTTTGTATCAGCAGGGGGAGCTGTTATGATAAAGAAACTAGGTGGTTTCTTCCTGTGCAATGAAATTTTCAACGTTCTCAACATTTCATTTTCGGGACCAGGGAATACTTAAAGAGTGAAATATTGACAGATACTAGCAGCTTTCATACGTCTTATTTTAACGCAAACCCCTTCGTGTTATTTTAAAACGTTGTTAAATAAATGTTAAATTCCAGAGTAAACAATTTTTAATCAGAAGGAAAAAGCCTTAGATATTTGTATAAGTTGCCTGTATACATGCCATATTTGTATAAAAAGCCTGCAGAGCATAAGAGTATTTCATGATACTTCGATCACCACGTAATGTAACATATCTCATACTACCTATTGCAATCCCGAAGTCTCTGATGGAAATGGTTGTCTAAAATGGGATTTCCAGGCTATATAAAAGAGCCATTATAACAGCCTCATAAAAACTTAGCTCCCTTTACCACATAAGATATGTTTATGCTGCCATCAACATATCTGTTTAGCAAACATCAACTTATCTGTTTAGTACATTCTGGTTTTCAAATTGCTTGGGCCCATTTAAAAATTGAGGGGGAGGAAAGTAGGCAGGCCAAACTCTCTGCTTATTAAAACCAGTCTTTACACCTCTGATGGTTTGTTTTGAAGTCCTACATTACAGCCACACAATGTGATTCCACACCAAGTTAAGGATTAAATGACTATTAACATCTTAAGCAATTATCAAGCTCACACACCTCTTATAACTTGTTTTCTTCTGGCATCAACAAAACACTTACCTGTAGGAACTTCAGAAGTTAAAATTTGAAAAATATTGATATCTCTCATAGACATTTCTGTGGCTGCTTATATACATTATTGTCAACTATGCCCCCTAAGTAGACTTCCAGGGAGGGCTGGCCAAAGAGAATGCTGAAGTCCAGGTGAATTGAGTCCTGGAAAAGATGGACTTCATGGGGAATTGATTGGGATGTAGGGGATTCAAGAACAGAAGAGACGATTTTCAAGGAAGAATTTGAAAATCAATGATCTCTCAGACCAGGTGTATAAGCAATACAATCACCTTAAAGGCTGATATTATATGGGCTAAGGAGTTTCATTACAGCAAAGCATTTCAGATTCTCAGAGAGATTATGGGGAAAAGGATATGAGAAGGCAATAAATTGTCCAGAAAATAGACTGAAACTGATAGAGGGCTGGCAGTAACAGAGTCAGCAAGCAAAGAATACAGTATGCAATATACGTCTTTTTTTGTTGTTGTTTTTTGTTTTTTTGTTTTTTTTTTTTTGAGATGGAGTCTCACTCTGTTGCCCAGGATGGAGTGCAATGGCACAATTTTGGCTCACTGCAACCTCCGCCTCCCAGGTTCAAGCGATTCTCCTGCTTCAGCCTCCTGAGTAACTGAGATTACAGGTGCCTGCCACCATGCCAGGCTCATTTTTGTATTATTAGTAGAGACGGGATTTCACCGTGTTGGACAGGCTGGTCTCGAACTCTTGACCTCCGGTGATCTGCCCATCTCAGCCTCCCAGTACTGGGATTACAGGTGTGAGTCACTGCACTTGGCCAGTATGCAATATATATTTATGCAGTGGAGGTAGAAGAATTGAGGGAACAGAGAGAATTCAACAGAACTCATTCAATAATAGCCGAGTCTTCCCTCAGAAGAGTTTTGAGAGAAATAATTGTTAATATCCTATAGCATCATGAAATACTTTGTATATCTGCTCTCGATAAAAAAGAGCTAACATATCAGCTATTTTCAAATATGACTAGCTTACAGTAATATCCTTTCTGATATACTTATCAGCTGGGCTGTCACTGGATACAGAAAGTTCTGAAGCATCTTGTAACTGGCTAGGTACTCATTCTGAACTGTGGCCCAAGCAGGGCTAACATGTCTCTGGGGGCTAACATGTTTGTTTCTTCTTTACACAATGAACTCTTTTGAATTGGAATAAGACTGTGCATTCTGTGTGTCCTCCAAGGGGACCCTGATCTCCAGAGACTTCATTAGAGATGTAGTGAATGAGCAATGAGTATTGCTGGACCTGTCAGATCCAGCAATAAATCAGTAATGGAAGGTTTGCATTGATAGTAGTCTGGGGTTGAAATTGTTCTTTCTTTGCAGACGTTCAATGAATTTCAATAGTTTTACATAAGCATCTCATTTATTAAGCAGTATTAACTTAATCATAAATAAGAAGCCTTTGTATTTCTAAATCATTCTTTTCCAATTATTTTCTACCAACACTTCATTCTCCACTGGCATCTAAGTTAGCTCCATAGTTTCCAGTTGCTTTCTGATATTAAGGCTTAGTCCAATTTAAAACATCAAACATTAGTTTATTCTCCCCTTCTTTCCTCTTCCACTTTACCCAGTGCAAGTAGGAATTGGCACCCTCTCTAATTAGGAGTCTGCCTCAGGTACACCATCACCTTGCATTCCCCTTGTTGTATTCCTCTTCAGGGTGT
Organism: Pan troglodytes; assembly: GCF_028858775.2. Lineage (NCBI taxonomy): Eukaryota > Metazoa > Chordata > Mammalia > Primates > Hominidae > Pan > Pan troglodytes. Next base: position 73,259,669 of record NC_072402.2, read on the forward strand.
GGAGCTGAGAGGTAGAACAGGGAAAGGAAAGAGTGTAATGCTAACAGGCTGCTATCATAACCTTTCCCTCTTGGTTCCTGCTGTTTTTCTGGCCAGCACAGCCTAGCTGTTGATATAATCTGCAAGGCAGGCCTTCAAATTCTAGCTCTGGGGAATAAAGGTATGAGTTTTTGGAGCTTCAGTGATTTTAAGCCAACTTTTTCAAGCCCCTGAGCTCTCACTACTGGCCATATAGTGCATGGCCTCGTGTTGCCGGGAATCTGTCTTGGAAAGGAGGTTGAACAAGCCCAGCTACATTCAAAGTAGCATCCACTTGAACCTCAGGCATCACCTGTCTTGGCTCTGAAACTGGGTGAATCCACATTACCCCTACATCTCTTCTCTCTCCAAGACTGTTCTCCCCTGCTCCTATGATGAAGAGGTAAATCCACAAGTCCTTTTCCTCAGCAGATGTCCAATTAGGTAACTAAATTATACGACAGCGTTTGTAAATGAGTCTCTTAGAGCCTCTCAGGAGGTTTTAGGAAGAAAGACCAGGTACTCTAATTTCCCTTCCCTCCCTTGGGGAAGGCAGGGAATTTCCTCTTATCTCAAACGCACCGCATTCTAATGACCCTTGGATCTGCTCCTCTCTGTCTTGTTCCCAGTCTTATTATATAGAAGACGGAGGCTGGCTGCAGTTTGCCGCATCCATCACCTCTTAAGAAGCTTTGGCTCTGACTCTGGTGACTGTCAGTTCAGATATTAAATACTTTCCTGTCCTCAGCCTTGGTCCTAATTACCAACCTCAGAAGTCCCACTAAGAGCTTCTTACATGTGGAAGGTAAACAAAGTTCTTTGGAAGAAAAAAAAAAAATACAGACAACATATGGATATTTAGAATAGGTATTTGGCCTCAGTTGGGCCGCTGTTAAGATTTTTTCATCATCATCCATTAATTCAACATATTTAGCAAATAAGAACTAAATGCCTACCACAAGTTGAAAAAAATGATAGACTCTTATAATTCAAAGAAGAAAATGTATTCCCTGCTCTCTAAATGCCATTTCCTACTGTAAAATATTTAAAATCCAGGACTGTGGATGCCAGTGTGAAGGTAGGGGCTGAGGGCAGTCAGGGCAGAGGGAGAACATACAAAGCTGGAGAAGGCAAGGTAGACTTAAAGAAGAGATGGCATTTGAAAGGGCTCTTAAAAAATGAATGGCATCGATCATGGGGCAGGAAAAAGAAAATAGAGGAAATAATATCAAGTAGAGATAATAATGGCATGAGCAAAGACAAAAAGATACAAAGATTGTGAGGCAGTTAATGCCTATGCCTCTGTCAGCGGGGTGGTGAGAATATAGTGAGGGCTGGGCCTCACCAAATCAATTGATTCAAATTCCAAGCTCCTTAACTGGTAAGGAGTGAAAATTCCAATTGAAAATGGGAAATTCCAAACCGGTTAAGGAGTTTGGAATTTTTCTGTATATAAAATGGAGAATTGTCAAAGGTTTTAAAGTGAAATAATGATGCATGGAATACCATTTTAACAGTAAGTCTCAATATCAATATGAAATAGATGAGCAACTAGGGAGTTGGGAGACGATATGATCTGGAGAGCTGGTGAGTGCATGAACTCAGTATATAACAATGAGGAAGGAAGAGAAGGAACAGAGATGAGAAATCTTTAATAGTAGAATTAAATTGAGAATGACTCAGGGATTTTAAGCTTTGGTGTCTGGGCATGTAAGATATGCAGATATTCTTGCTGAGATAGGAAACACAGGAAGAACTGGCTGTGAAGAAGAGAATGAGTTCATTTGGAGATGCAATACTTTAAGGTGATGAAGAACATCTAGGAAGAGCTTCCCAGGAGTCATTTGGGCCTGGAGTTCAAAGCAGACTGGCTAAATGTGGGAACAATCAGTGAATAGAGGAGGCTTGAAGCTAGGTGAGTGCACGAGAGAATGTCCAGTTAGAGTATGTAAAGGGAGCAGGGAGCTTGGGACAGAGCACTTAAAGAACTGAAAAAGGATGGAGAGGAGGAAGTGAAGAAGCTGGAGATAAAGATATCAAGAGAAAAAAATCAGGATGGACCAGTGTCTCAAAAGCCAAGGAAAGAGGAAATGTCCAGCCCGACTGAAGCAGTTCCAGTGTGAAGTGTTAGAGAAAAGCCACATAGAATAAAAACTGAAAAAAAAAAGTCATAAGATAAAGAAATTGGGAAGTATTTGGGTGATGCTGGATTTAACTAGACCATGCTTCTCTTGTGTTTAGATATTTGAAATGTATGTTTTAAAATAGACTTTTTGGAGAACTCTTAGCTGTCTTTTGTGTCGGAAATCTGTGTAAATGCTGATTTTTCCAAAGAACATGAAATGTGCTTATATCCTTACATTTTTCTTTAGGATAAACAAATTTTGAGCTAATAAGCAAAAAGGAAGAGACATGCACTTAAAAAAAAAGCATTTACTGTACATGAAAAGGGCCATTACTAAAACGGTTGGAAGTGATAACAGCAATTTTTCTCTGTAGGAAAGGAAATAACTTAGATTCAGGAAAAGGAGCTTGCTGACAAGGCAGTCAGTCATATGTCTCCCCAAAGGAAGTTAAGAGATTGGTTTTTTAAGGTCACAGTTCAATGGAAAGTGAAGTTGATGTTCACTTGAATAAAGCTTTCTTCAGTTATGCTGAGTGGATTATCAAAATAACTAACAGAAACAATAGAATGAGATGGTAATACCTCCCTCAGTGCTTCCAGCTTTTCAATGTCAAGTCAGATTATTTGCTGAAAGAGCAAGCATCTTGAAATATGATGAGAAAGTTCATATAGGATTTTTTTTTTTTTGCTCAACATCTTAGTCCCATGTAGCTACTTAATTGTATATTTTCTTGAATAAATATATCAAGAATAAAAGATTTTCAAAAATATGTCATTCTCCTTTTGTGAAGAACTAGATCAGTGGCTCACCATATAAATGTGCAGTATTAGTTCTTATATTCATAGAAAATACATTATCAAATAAAAACGATTCTTTTATATGTTAATTCTAATAAAAAAACTACTCAGAATATGTATGGACTCAAAGATAACTCAGGAGAAAGGAGATAAGATTAATAAAGTGCTTGCTATACTTCAGGTATATGCTGAGAACTGTGGTGATATTAATGACATAGTCTATGAGTCATGCCCAGTGACCAAGGGCTCATGTGTTCTCTCAACATTTGAAGCAGTCTTCGAAGCTACCCAAAGCCCCACTGGATGTTGATCTCATCAGAATATGGTTATCAATGATCTTTGACTCGTTGTCATCCTGAATCAAGGATAATTTCGATCTTAGAATAAATGGAGGTAAAAAGAAGTAAAAGACTTTTATCTTGAGCCCCTCACTATAGACTGGTTTCTCTCTCTTTCAAGGGCCTATCTCTCAGCTCTTTTGTTGAAAGCTGGCCTGCTCAACTATACTCAAAGCATAGGAAGCTACTTAGGTCATTTGCATATTTTTAGTATTTTATATTCCTTTGCAACCTTTGTAACTTTTACTTTCTACCCAACGTGAGAATCCCTCCTACACAGCGAGGCATTCAGGTTAAATATCTAGAGCCGAACATTACCCAGACTCAAGTTCTAATTCCTGCACTGTCATTTACAAGCTGCATACTGAGCCAAGTTGCTTGACCATTTCAAGTAAAACCGGGATGACTAAAATGCCTCTATTTGTTAGAACATTATAAAGACTAAATGTGATACTATATGTTATATACTTGGTATAGTGCTAGGAACTTAAATAGTCGTAGAGAGAAAAATTACTTGGCTAGTTTCAGTTACTCATTGTCTTCAATAACAGTCTATCCCATTTTTAAAACTTCAAAACGTCATGCAGTCTTTCCTTTTATTAAGCCAAGTCTATCTTGTTCTCGACTTTGCCCACTAATCTAAATTCTGTCCTCTGGAACACCACAAAATAAATCCAATCTCTCACATTTCTCTGTTCCATTTAGTCTGAACTATCCACTGTTGGAAAACAAAAATGAACACGACATAGTTTCATTCTGAAATAACCTTAGACGATAGAAGAGAAAACATATGTATACACATATGTATTTGCACATGACATATATTTAGTGTTTAAGGGTGCAAAGGTTTAAGTTGTATATTCAATTATTACATAAATGGAGTATGAGTATTTCAAAGTACAAGAATAAATGGTTAAATTAGCCAGGCATGGTGGTGGGCGCCTGTAGTCCCAGCTACTCGGGAGGCTGAGGCAGGAGAATGGCGTGAACCCGGGAAGTGGAGCTTGCAGTGAGCCGAGATCATGCCACTGCACTCCAGCCTGGGTAAGAGTGAGACTCCATCTCAAAAAAAAAAAAAAAAAAGAATAAATGGTTATTGGAACACAAAGGAAAATGTGAAGTCCAACTGTGATTGAGTGGAGAAGAAACTATACTATGCCCTTAAGGATGGGTAAGATGAAAGGGCCTCCTGGAGGAAACAGCATGTACAAAAGAACCCAGGCATATTCAGAAAACCAAGGGCTTTGCAGTTTTACTAAAGCAAGCTTTCCAAATTGTGAACTGTAGGCGTAAATCTTTAGAGTTTCAAGGGATATGTTCGTCTATATATGCACCAGACATTGGGTATGGTCTGAATCGCAATAACAAAATGCCTATGGCATGACTTTTCTTAAATGTAGTTTAATGCTTGTTAGTATTGATAATAAAGTCAGGCTGGGCACAGTGGCTCATGCCTGTAATCCCAGCACTTTGGGAGGCTGAAGCAGGTGGATCACCTGAGGTCAAGTGTTCGAGACCAGCCTGACCAACATGGTGAAACCCCGTCTCTACTAAAAATACGAATATATATCTATATATATGGAACACCATGCCCAGCTCTCTCTCTCTCTCTCTATATATATATATATATATGTATATGTGTGTGTATATGTATATGTATATATATATATAGCTCAGCTATATATATATATACATTGGTAGCTGTACAGCAATCAATGAGATAGGAGACATTTAGAATGTACTGGTGTTTCTGAAGAAGAACACAGAAGAAACTTTCAAATAAAAGGGAACTATCGATTGTATGCAATGATAAAGAGAATTTATGGCTGGGCACGGTGCCTGTAATCCCAGCACTTTGGGAAGCCTAGACACGAGGATCACTTGAGCCCAGTTTGAAACCAGCCTGGGCAACAAAGTGAGACCCCTGTCTCTACAAAAACTCAAAAAATTAGCCAGATGTGATGTCATGCACCTGCAGTCCCAGCTACATTGAAGCTACATAGGCTGAAGCAAGGGCATAGCTTGAACCCAGGAGGTCGAGCTGGGCATGGTGGCAGGCCCCTGTAATCCCAGCTACTCAGGAGGTTGAGGCAGGAGAATCGCTTGAACCCAGGAGGCAGAGGTTGCATTGAGCCGAGATCGCACCACTGCACTACAGCCTGGGCAACAAGAGCAAAACTCCATCTCAAAAAAAAAAAAAAAAAAAGTCATAATTCTGTGTTTTCTTCATCAGTGAGTACTCAGAGTACAACCACTAACATAGATAGTCCTTGAGAGTTATTAGCATTAAAAAGGGATCTACTCAAGCGTTTCGGAGGTATCAGGTCAGAGTACAGAGGGCTAAGCAGGAGTGGGCCATTCCTTCCCCTTGGCATAGCTCCCTTCCCCTCTTATCTGTTCAAGGACATTGCTCTGGCCATTTGCCCCTGTTTTAAGTTTTTCCTTACCACTACAGTTTTCTCATTATCATCCAACTACGTTGTGTTTCTTTCAGTGTGGAAAACAATTCATCTCAACATTGCTTCCATCTCCAACCAGCTGGTTTTTACTGAAAGAGAAAAAAAAAGCCCTAGGAAAAACAAATGTGTGTATGCACAGTTTCTAATTTCTTTCTAGTATTTTCTCTGTGAGCTTTGCCTTCAAAACACATCTACTATCTGAATTCTTATCTCCATAGTTGCAGTTACCACCCTAGTCCAAGCAACTCTTATGTCGATTTTGGATCCCAGTAGCCTCCAGACTGGTCTGTCTGCTTTCATCTCCCCTTGCCCCATACTTTTTTCTCAACAGTGTATCTGGAGTGATCCTGTGAAAACATAAGTCAAAGCATGTCATTCCTCTACTCCAAATCTCCTTAAGTTACCCATCTCATTCAGAGTGAAATCCTAGTCCATACAATCATTTTTCAAGACCTGCACTCTCTCCTCAAAGTTCTATCTGATGCCATCATTTTTCAAGACCTGCACTCTCTCCTCAAAGTTCTATCTGATGCCATCTCTTAAATCTGTCCTCTCTTCTCACTCTGTTTCAGCCATACAAGCTGTCTTTCCATGCATCAAGCTTGCCAGGTGACTGCATTCAGCTCAAATGATGATGTGACATATGCCTAATTACCTAGTAGCAAGCTTTCATTTTTTCGTCTGATTGTATTGCTTGATGTACATGAAAAATTAGCGTGATCTGTAGAGTTGATTAACAGTGGAAAATTGACTTTGTCATTTGAAAACACTGTCTAGAAACTCCATAAATAAAACACAATTATTTTTCTTTTCAAAGTATTCCAAGTGACTTACTATATTTTTTTTATCATGTGACCCCTTTTCAGCTTTTGCCCTACTTAAATTCTCTCTTTTTTCTCAGACAGTGTCTCACTCTGTCGCACAGGCAGGAGTGCAGTGGCATGATCTTCACTCACTCAGTCTCGACCTCCTGGGCTCAAGCGATCCTCTTGCTTCAGCCTCCAATGTAGCTGGGACCACAGGTGCATGACATCACATCTGGCTAATTTTTTGAGTTTTTGTAGAGACAGGGGTCTCACTTTGTTGCCCAGGCTGGTTTCAAACTGGGCTCAAGCGATCCTCGTGTCTAGGCTTCCCAAAGTGCTGGGATTACAGGCATTGCGCCCAGCCATAAATTCTCTTTATCATTGCACACAATCGATAGTTCCCTTTTATTTGAAAGTTTCTTCTGTGTCCTTCTTCAGAAACACCAGTACATTCTAAATGTCCCCTATCTCATTGATTGCTGTACAGCCTCCTTCACTGGTATTCTTCCTCGGCTCCCAGCCCTCTGGCAATTCATAGGATTCTATCTTTGGTCCCTGACTTTTCATACATATGAAACCTGAGAAATCTTACCCACTCACAGACTCAAATCTCCATCTATACACTGAGCGTGCCTAAATTTAGCCCAGACTTCACTCCTGAGCTCTGTTCGCCAATTGCCTTCTAGACAGCAGAATTGATAGGTTCCAAAGTCACTTCAAACTTAACATGTCCCAAATTGGACTCATTAAAATCTTTTGCAGTCAGTTTTTCTAGTAAATCACATCTTCAGTGAATGCACCACCATCTCCCCAGACACCGTGCTAGAAAACTTTGAGTCCTCTCTTGCCTGTCACATCAATTTCCTTACGCAGATCCTCAGGAGAAGGTGTCTTTTCCAAGACCACAGCCAGCATCTTGGAATATAAGAGGGTGAATGGCTTAATGCAAATCTATCCGTAAAACTGGAAACCTTATTTTGCATTCAACAGAGCAATCTGTTGGCACTCTAAAATGATAGATATAAATTCTGAAAAACCAGGAAAACTGGGTCTGTATTCTGGTTCTGCCTTTTGTGGTCTTAGGAAATTTAGTGAGCCTTTTTGATTCCGTTTCCTCCTCATCTTTCAAATGGGGAGAATAATAATTACTTCATAAATTATTTGAAAAAATTAAATGGAAGTAAGTTAAGTTATATGCAAGCCCCCAGTGACATAATTTAATTTCCTTCATTCTTTCCTATCAAATGAAGCAATCATACTTATTCAAAGATTTTTCTGTTCAAATATTTTTGAAATGTGCCTCCTTCCCTTAAGAACAGGTTGTAGAAATGATCCAGCTGTGATTTATATTGACAAAGCAGGGGGAGTTAGCTGGAGGGTATAACTCACCTGACCCTCAAGCCATCTGACTTATTATCTGGAATGTGCAAGGAATCTTGTTAGTGAAACTGTATTACAGGATGGTGTGTTGTTTTTGTTTGTTTGTTTATGTCATGATGAGAGCTTGTTTTTGTCATTCTTATACTAAGGTCATTGGAACTGTACTCCAAAACTAGTCAACAGAATTAAATGAATAGATCGATAGTGATTAAAAGTCTGGACTCTGGAGTAAAGCAGCCAAAATTTAAATCATCGCACTCACTGAAGCAACCACAATTTAAATCATCGCACTCACTGTGTTGCCTGGGATCAATTACTTTCTTTTGCTATTTCTCAGTTATAACATAGGGTTGCTGGGGAGTTAAATAACATAATAAATGTAAAGGACATAGGAAGGAGAAACCATTTAACAAGCCATTAAAGAGCCATTGAACACAAAGTTCTTTCAGTGAGGGTGTATAAGCTGGAGGTTTGTGTCCTTGAGAAGGAGGAGGATGACCTAGTTTAGGGAAAATATCAGAATTATTTTAAGTGGTAATTATGACCATTGAAAGAAGACATTTAAGAGTTTTCCAATATTGATTTTAAATATTGTTCTATATATTCTCATTGTTTATGTTATGAAGTAAAATAAAATCACGTTTCTTGTGTAGTGCATAATTCAGGTTATTTTAGAGCAAGGCAATTTCATATTAAAAGCCCAAGCAGGTTACTAGTCTTTTTTTTTTTTTTTTTTTAAGACGGAGTCTCGCTCTGTCACCCAGGCAGTGGTGTGATCTCAGCTCACTGCAACCTCCGCCTCTTGGGTTTAAGCGATGCTTGTGCCTCAGCATCCTGAGTAGCTAGGATTACAGGCACGTGGCACTACACCCAACTAATTTTTGTATTTTTTTTTTTTAGTAGAGACGGGGTTTCACCATGTTGGCCAGGATGGTCTCGATCTCCTGACCTCGTGATTCGCTCACCTCAGCTTCCCAAAGTGCTGGGATTACAGGCATGAGCCACCATGCTCAGCCACTAGTCTTAATGTACATTCCTGTTCCTCTCCATTATTCACACAGGGGCATGACTTGTTCCTTGGACCAATAAACCCATTACCAGGCACCTCTACTCACTTCATTGTATCTGTTATTAAAATACCTAAGATCCTATGAAGATATATGTAATCTATCTAGGGCTTGAATTTCTGAAGTTTGCATTTTCAAATCTATGCAATAATGGCAAACATTAGAAGCAAGCAATAAGATTACTTCTACATTTTAATAATGATTTCAACTGGATAATGATTATCAACTACAATGGAATTAATACAATCCTTTCACCATGTATTTAACATAAAAGACTCATTTTTCCCTCTCCAAAACTCTCATTCTCACTACAAACTTTGTACTGACTCCCTAACACCTTGCCATTAGATTCTCTTTTGATTTTGTATTTTTACTAAAGTAAAAGAATTATGTCTCTTGGGATTATCTGCATTATGTCTAAATTAAAACCCTGACATTATTGAATAAAGTTGAGGCATAGGATTTTAATATCCAATAGATATTCCTAACCTTACTTAACAAGCACTCTTGGAACTCCAGAAATCATACTAACTAGATTTGGAAGATCAATTTTATCTTTTATCTAGCCAATTACTTCCACCAAATATACATAATTTTGTCTTTTTAATCACTATGATTTTATTATGGAGTAGCAAGTAAAATAATAGGAAATTAAGTTCATCTTTAATCATGGCTGCCTGGATGGATCTAGGCTACTTTAGGCATATTGTTTCATAGTTTTGTATCTCAGTTTCATCTGAAAATTGATTTTATAATAATTGTATCTATATCATAAGGTTACTGTGATGATTAATTAAGATGATATATAGAAAGTGATTAAAATGGTACTTTGCATACATTAACTGTCATTAAGCTATTAATATTGTTTTTGTTATTATTTTACTCAATTCCTGAAACTACAGGTACGCTAAGACAAGGTATAATAAAATCTGGAATGTCAAAATGTATGGAAATCTTCATGCCTCCCATGTTTCAAATGGCAGTCCAGGCTACTCATCTAAAGAAAGCCAAAGTCTCCACAAGCTCCACCAATACATAGTACATTCAAAAATCTAATTAGACTGAGTACTGGACGGAAGTGAGAGGGATAGAAGCACAATTTCAAACCATGCCTTAAAAAACAAAAAGCAGTATTTTTTAGGTTAATAAATTTTTTGTTTGCAGCCTAAGCATCTTTCAAGGTAATAGGGTTTTGACTTTTGTGGTACCAGTTCATCCCAGGGATAAACTTCTGCCAGGATGGAGAGGAACAGATTAAGTACTAGCATTAAAAAAAAATTCACTTAAATTGTATACATCACATTTCCCCACTTCTCTCCCAGGACAGACTGAGTTTAGGCAATTATTCTGAGTTTATCCCTCCCTATATGCTGAGTAAATAGTGTCTAAGACATTAGAACAAGGACTGTTAAGACAAGAACTTGTTTGAATCAGAAGGAAGGAAACTACCACTTCATCTGAGAATGTGTTGATGTGATTACACAGCTAGGAAAATAATCCATTTACTTTAAAAATGACAAAGGCCTCTGCCCTCTATAGGTATCTGGCAATACTGTTTACTGCGTATCATGTGAATACACCAAGACAACATTTTTCTGCAACAATGACCACCTGACACAAGAGATTTTATCACAGAACTGCAATGGCAAAAACAAAAACATTCATTGATTCTCAGAAAGCTCAAAGCCATTAAAAACAGAAATCAAGTTAGTGTGTAATATAGAATAATTGACTACAAATCTGAGTACTCCCAAGTAATATATTATAAAACCTTATCCTCAGTTCCCAAATAAACATTCAAACAATATTTAAAAATGTACACAAAGTTATAGTATTACTGGCCAGGGAACATAGGAATAAAATGAGGCTCTCTTTCTGTGGTAACCTGAATATAGGGTATGTTCAAGTGTCAATGCCTTTAGTGCTTAGCTATCCAGGGGGAAGAAAAAGAAAAGAAGGAGGTCTCTCTTGACCCAACAAAAATTAGAAATGAATAAAAGTAAAATTGAAGAGCTAAATAAGTAAAAAGAAATCAAGTGTTATAACTGAAGAGAAAAGTAGTTAGACAAGGAAATAAGGAATTTTGTTGAGATGATTTGGGAGAGAAAAAGGGTCTTAGAGGATTAAAGATATATGCTTAGGAATGATGAAAAAAACATTTCTGGGAGGAACTAGAAAATACGACTCAGCACACAAGATGAGAAAATTGGTTTTAAAAATTGAGACAGTGAAAAAGAGAGAAGAGCAAGAGAGAGGAGAGGCAAATGCCTTATACTTTATTGCACAGAATACTTCCCAGAGCATTTGGCAGAAGCAGTCTTTCTTCATTCCTACTTGCAAAAGTAGCCTTTCAAATTAGACTTTGTTCTTTTCTTATTGGAAAATGCCTTGAATCTAGATGTAGATGACCTCAAAGGTCCCACTGACCTGAGGCCAGCCATCCGGGCTCTCTGTGCTGTGCAGAGGGTTGCCAAGAGCTGGGGCAGGAAATGTTTGCAACTGGGCCTCGTCTAGAGAATGACACAGATGCAAATCACATAAAGATAGAAAGTGCATGATGATATAAGAATCAGCTGTCCTAGAGGGGAGAGCTCAGTCTTGGCCTTAAAAGAAGGGCTAACTCTGGCTGGGCGCGGTGGTTCACACCTGTAATCCCAGCACTTTGGGAGGCCGAGGAGGGCAGATCACAAAGTCAAGAGTTCGAGACCAGTCTGGCCAATATGGTAAAGCCCCATCTCTACTAAGATTACAAAAATTAGCCAGGCATGGTGGTGGGCACCTTTAGTCCCAACTACTCTCAGGAGCCTGAGGCAGGAGAATGGCTTGAACCCGAGAGGCAGAGGTTGCAGTGAGCCAAGATTGCACCACTGCACTCCAGACTGGGTGACAGAGCAAGACTCCATCTCAAAAAAAAAAAAAAGAAGGGTTAACTCAAGGAGGAGTAGACCTGCATTCCAGGAGTGGAGAGCAATGTAAGCAAGTGCAGAGTGTGTTTACAGGACAATGAATGGGGGAAAATCCATGTGACAGGATGGATTGGGTCCTGCAGAAGTTCTTAACTACCTGACTAAGAGAACAAGGATTTTTTTTTTTTTTTAACTATTGTAACATGTGGACTTAGTGGAGAATTGGGGCACAAAAGAGGCATTGTGAGAGAAGCATGTCAGAAAATTTACTTTGGTGGCAGAGTGCAGAATGGCAGCAGGGGGGGAAATTAAAATAGGACTTCATTTCAATAACCCACATATCAGATGATGGGCTGAAATAAGGTGGTAGACTTCGTTGTTGGGTTAAGTGGAGAAGCAGAGGCTTAAGAGACTATATAAAGAAAATTGGTTTGTTATTGAGATGGGAGGAGAATGATGAGACACAGTATCATTCAATGATATGGCTAATCCTTTTATTTAATTTTAATAGACACATAATGATTGTACATGTTTACGGTATACAGAGTGATATTTTGATGCATGTATACAGTGTGTAATGATCAAGTTAGAATAATTAGCATACTTCTCACCTCAAACATTTATTATTTCTTTGAGTTTCTCCTTCTTATTTAAGTGTTTATTTGAAAGGCCTTTCAGCACTTAATCTTAGTCATTAAAGTAGACCTGAAGTCTGAGGAATGCTTTTCTTATCTTCCCTAACTTAATGATCTTCTCTCTCAGATCCATCACCAATCTTATCAGAAAACACTGGCCTTTAAAGACTTTTAGGCAATTTCTGGTATGAGACTCACATGTAATATAATTATTTGGGAGAATTATCTGCAGCTATATTGCTGCAGGAATGTTTCCTGATTGCCAGGAAGCAATCAGATCTTTAGAAAACATCTTAACTATAGAAAGAAGCCTCTAAGATTATCTACAGTACTAAGAAACATGAGGAATATAAATATCACAAGTATAAGACCACAGGTAATCTGAAAACCAGCATTTTTAAAGCTCAGATTTGAATCTACACAAGTACAAGGCTTCTGTCAGAATTCTTTCTTGAAAAAGAAAAAAGCCTTGATAAGTCAGCACCACTCAGTTTTCTGTTGACAAAAAAAGAGCATAATATTTGGGCTTCAAATCTCCCTCCATTTCTGTTGAAGGGGGAAGCTGAAGGGAAATAGATCAGTGTCAAGTGGCCCCATTGAACATCAAGCAATATAATTGGTGTATCCCTAAGGGACACGTTATTGGCTCTGGCCTTTATTGAATTCTATCTGATGTATCTTGGATGTTTACAGACATCCCAAACTTTGTATAGCCAAAGGAAATAGTATTCACAATCAATTTCCCACCTTCACAAACATCACGCTCCTCCAAAGATTCTGCTCAGAAAATAGTGCCACATTTCATCTACTTTCAGAAGCTAGTATTCTGAGAGTTGTACTCCTCATTCTAACTCCTGGTATCAAATCAATGTAATTCAAATCAAGTCATCAAGTACTATTAAATCTACCCTGAAATATGCTTTGAATATAGCCATGCCTTGCCATCTTCACTGCCTCCATCCTTGTCCAAAACACCATCAACTCTCATCTAGGCATCCAATTTTTCCTGCTTTAATGCATTCTCCACATAGAATCAAGATAATTCATTTTTCTTTAATGTGTTTTATTTCATTATATTACTACCCTTGTTAAAGTTGTCCAGTGGCTTCCCATTGTGCTTAGAATAAATCCAGTTCTTTCAAAGGCCCCCAAGACTTGCCTGAACTGACCATGGCCCACCTCATGCCCCTGTCTCCCCTGTTTGCCTTGCTCCAGTGACTCTGGCCTTCACCATAAATGGCCATCTCATCTCTAATTTTCTGTATATTTATATATTGGTTTGCTTCATGTGTTCTTCCTCCACAGATTGTAGAGATCATGAGAACAGAGACCTTTGTCCCCAGATCCCTGGGGCATACATAAGTCTATCTTATAGCATGAACCCAATAAGCACTTCCTCATTCTTCTTTTCATTCTCTGCCCCTACTATAGTATTTTTCCTCTTGAAAGTCATTGTTCCAACCTGTATCTGCAAACTATACTAAGGTATTCTTATCCCCAATTTCCACACTGGATATTTTTATAAACATTGCCTAATTACATACCTTGGCATTTAGGCTCCAATATTAATTTATTTTGAAACTTCAGCATACCATTAAACCCTAGGAACGTGATTAAGCCAGGTCATCTGCTTCTAGTGCTCATGGATTTGATATTCTCAATCGTCATTAGGTTTTTACATTTATCCCTAGTAAATAGCAATGAGATCGAACTCTAATTTCTATACTCCTGAGATTTTTTTGAGTCCTGGTTCTATCATCCAGTGCACTAACTCTGTTTCAGTTTTCTATCATCCAACACTCAGAAATTTTCACTGTGCTCTTATTCTTATTTTTTTTTTGGTAATCTCATTCTTAAACTTCTGCTACCTTATCTTCTAAGACATCATTCTCTACTGTTTTCTGTCATCCTTCCAACTGCACCTTCCCAGTCTCCTCTGAGGAGACTGGGTCTCCTTACTCAGTCACTCATTCATTTGGTAAGTCATGAAATAAACGTTTATTGAAAAACTCTTATGTGCCAGGCACTGTGCTAGGTGCTGGAAATACAAAGACAAACAAGTCACAGCCTTTGTCTTCCAAGTCCATTTCCCAAAAGTCCCTTGGCCTTCTCTTATTACTGAGCAATTTTACCCATAATCATTGCTTCAGCTAAATATGTATACTTTGCTAAATTTTAAACCAGTGTATCCAGCTTCATAATCTTTCCTGAGCTCTAGATGGCTTATTTTGTGTGTTTTACTGGATTTTACTAAATCATCCCACAAAAAAAATCTCAATCTCAACATGGTCATAACATATTTATCCCTATTTATCACCACCCCTGATCACCCCCATGACACCTCTGTATTCCTGATCTTGATTAATGGCATCATCACTTGCCCACCTAGCAAGTTGAGGATCAACTCAGATTTCCTATTACTATATTTAGCTTTCACATAAAATGTGCTTTCACATAAAGGTCCTCTCAATTTGATTTCATAAATACCTCTCTTTCTATGCATCCCTACTGCCACTATTTTAGTTGATATCGTCTGTCAAACTAATTATTCTTACATTCTATTTCAAATCCCATTCTGTCCAAACCCATACCTCACACTGCTATCAGGTCTCCAAATAGAACAAAGAAAATTTACAAAAAAAAATCATTCTACATGGTAATAATAGCAAAATTTCAACAACAATGCAACAAAAGTAATCAGGACATAAGCCAAAGAAAAGTAATTTGGAAAAATAAGATGGAGCCAGGAATAATATCTAACACATAATTTTGCTCTTACTGTGTCTATGACGTTATTTCAAATGTTTTGAATGTGTTATTCTATTCAATCATAGATGCCACTATGAAGATTGATAAGGAATCTGAAAAGGAATGAAATATAAATACAAAGGCTATTCTGTGAAATTTTATACAATTGCTATGGTAGGTCAACAGATTTAACCCTTAATCAAACAGCCAATACAAAGGAAAAAGCAAACAGTCAGTTACAAGACTCACAGTGTCTGAAAGTAGAAACAAAACAGTTGCTCATGGAAAACACTGCAAAGCTTGATGTTAAGACTAATAAAAAATAATTGGGGAAAACTGACAAAAGACAATTTGGCTACTCAAAACTGTCAAGTTCTTTTGATAGGATCTATAGCCTCTGATGGTCAGATATAGATAGGAGCTATAGATTCTTTTCCCTAACAACCACACTGTGCCGCATGGGTATGCCATGATGAAGGAAAGTCTTCATTTAAATTCTGACACTCTTTACAACATTTAGTTGCTACCAGCCAGTTTTGTACAAAATAAAACAAAAACACAACCTCATGAATTTGGTGAAATTTCAGTGTTTGCTTTATGTACTGAGAAGTGCCTGGTAAGAATGATTTAATCTTAGAAAGGCAGCCCAATCAGTTGGCCTTCCAGTGTGACTTGTTTATAGAATCCTCTGTTGAATGTTGTTAGACTGCTTCCCATTCATGCAAGGCCAGTGGTACCTTTATGGCATTTCCAGCAAATTCACCAACTTTGAACACCATTCAGTGTACCAGTGCACCAATTATTTCCGTTATCTCTTTGCTAGGAGTTCTTAAACTTCTTGTACATGGACCCTTTTCACTGTCTGAAGAATAGTTCTGTCTATAGAATACTTCTCAGAATAATGCTTTTAAATAAATATTTTTTTAGAAAATGACGTTTCAAAGGAAGAAAATGATATTGGAAGGCATTTTCAAATACAGTTTAATAAAAATGTGTGCTTCTCTTTAAAAACATTGAACAACAAGACCTAAAAGCTGTGGGCTTTGGGGCATTTTTGAGTCAATATTTTATTTTGAGATATCATGCCTTAACTATAAAGTTGCATGAAAATTGATCAAATTGTTGGTGAGCCCCAAATCAAGAAAAGGAACGCTCTCTCTTTAAATGATGCAAATATTTCACAGCATCAGATGATGATACCTTAATATATTCATTTTCAAATTAAACATATTCCTAATAGAGGGACCAGAAAGTAGACAAGTCCATAGAACTGGGCAAATGTTTTCTAGGCCAGGACTAAGAACAGTAAACAAACTGTGTTGTGGTTCGTATGATAGGATTAACATATGAAGAGTCTACCAGCAGGTGAATATTTTTTAAAATTACAGAAAACACAAAAAACGTGAAGGTGGGAAGAGCTGCTCTTGATCATTTAGCATTATCCAGGGAAGAGGGTCCTGAATCTTGTGTGTAGAAACCATTTAGTTGTAAAGGGCTTTGGCTATACCTATTCTTATCTATTGCATATAGATCTAGTTTAACTCTCAAAATACTGTGGGGAGGCATGGGCAGCTTGCTGTACCCCTATACCACAGGGACCTTCTACATTAGGGGCACTTCAAAGGGCTCCATGAACCTCTAGGAATTATATATATATATATATATATATACACACACACACACACACACACACATATATATATACACACACACATATATATATATATACACACATACATATATATGTGTATATATATATATATATTTTTTTTTTGAGACGGAGTTTCACTGTTGTTGCCCAGGCTGGAGTGCAGTGGCACAATCTTGGCTCACTGCAACCTCTGCCTCCCAGGTTCAAGCAATTCTCCTGCCTCAGCATCCTGAGTAGCTAGGATTACAGGCGCCCACAACCACGCCGGCTAATTTTTTGTATTTTTAGTAAAGACGGGGTTTTACCATGTTGGCCACGCTGGTCTCAGACTCCTGACCTCAGGTGATCCACCCTCCTCGGCCTTCCAAAAGTGCTGGGATTACAGGCATGAAACACTGAGCCCAGCTGAACCTCTAGGAATTCTTAAAAAAAAAAAAAATCATCAAAATTTCTGATCCTCCTAAGCATGGATACAAACTTTGGTGTAGGCAGATAATCATGGCTCTCACCAGATTCTCAAAAGGGACCTTGGCCCACCAAATGATAAAATGTACTTTTCTATCCTGTTTCTTTTTCATTCTATGACACACCTGTTGGCATCCACCACAACAGTGTTGCATTGCTCCCCTGGGCATATTTTCCTTTCTTCCCAAATTTAAATTCAAATCTTCCTTGAACCAGTGAAGAAATCTGCCCCACCTTTTGTTATAGTCCTTGTGAAAAGCACTAAATGCCTCTCCAGAAAGGTCCTTCTATCATTAAACCTAGAGTGTGTGAGAACCAGCAATGTAAAGCACCTTTCCCTGGCCCTACCACCATCCAAAGGATTTAGGTTGGAGGCTCACTGAATTTGGAACCAACACAGGAAATGGATGCAAACACCTTTCTCTTCCTAGTTCTCCTCCTACACTAAGCTTCATGCTTGGGATCTCAAGAAACTGGTTGAAGAAAGAAGAAAGGCCACCAACCACATTGCCCTAAATACATAGGTATTTGGAAGCAGGTAAAAAACGATGAAGAAGGCTAGACTAGAGGCAAGCTACAAATGCTTAAAAGGGGATTTACCACCCATGAGCAAATGTGGATCAGTCTCTATTGTCCTGGTGTCTCCAACCAGGGAGTGGGAATATGTCTCCTTGTTGACATAGGGCGGTCCTAGAACAAAGAAAGTTGATGACATAAACATATCCTTTTTTCCCAGCACTTGAGTTGTGTGTGATTTAACCTTTAACTCTTGCTTGTTGATGTAGGTGAGATGTCAAATATTTTCTACCGGCCTGTTGGCAACTGTTTAAAGTGTTTTCATCACTCTTTCACTAAGGCAAAGCCAGGCTCAAGCTAACCCGTCCTTCTAACACAGTTTCTTCCCCCACCCTCTCTCTCCTTTCTCCGCCACTTCCTTCAGACCCAAACAGGAAAGCCATGACAAAGAGCTGGGATCTGCCTGGTAGTCACTGTAAATCTGCAATTACTTAAGTGTTGCTTCCTGTTTTTTGAAAGAATACACTTGCAGCACGGAATAGACTGAGGTCTTGTGACCAACTGTGAACAAATGATTTAAATTGTGACAGGAACAATAAGAAGCCCAGTGTCAGGTCCTGCTGTCCTTCTTTTACCCTCCTTTAATTCTGTAGACCCGGAGTTTAAAGCCTCGTACTTCCTCTAGATCAAATTGCTCTCATGAAAGGACAAAACAGGCACATTCTGCCTACTTCATGCTTAGAGGAAAACCATCCTACCTTTTCCCAAAGCTGAACTCAAACCCACCGGTCTACTCATTCAGGGCAAAACAATTTTTTTTTTTTTTTTTTTTTTTTGAGATGGAGCCTCACTCTGTTGCTCAGGCTGGAGTGCAGTGGCATGATCTCAGCTCAATTTTCCTGCCTCAGCCTCCTGAGTAGCTAGGATTACAGGCGCCGACTACTATGCTCAGCTAATTTTTGTATTTTTAGGAGATGCGGGGTTTCACCATATAAGCCAGGCTGGTCTTGAACTCCTCACTTTGTGATCCGCCTGCCTTGGCCTCCCAAAGTGTTGGGATTACAGGCATGAGCCACCGCACTCAGCCTAAAACATTGTTTAAATAGGTATATTTTCATTTAATGTTTAAGCCGAAGGCAGAAAGTTTTTACTAGTTTTGCCTTTGCAAGACAAAGGTCTTTCTACCATCAAAAAGAACAAAAAGTGGGGTAAAGATTCTCACCCGCATAATTTCATACATGTTTTTTACTTAATGGTCATTCTTGTTCCCTTAGAGACAGAAGACAATCCTGCTGAAAGAATGGACTTTTAGCTACCAGCAAACAACAGCACACATACAACATATACCTGAAGAAAGCAACTTGGATAAAGGAAGCACTACTCATTTGCATTTTCATAATTTTAGTCTGGAGCTTGCACTCCTATCTTGGAAAGGAAATCTCTTTCATTAAAGAAAACTGGTTATGCCAAATGCACAAAAATAACAGTGGGAGGCACTGGCGTGGGGTTGGGTGGAGGAAGGTCACTGCATGACTCAGAAGCATGGCTTCCATAATTCATATTTTAAGTCGTATTACTTCATAGTCAAAACAGAATTGGCTGGGCACAGTGGCTCACGCCTGTAATCCTAGCAATTTGGGAGGCCAAGGCAGGTGGATCACTTGAGGTCAGGAGTACGAGACCAACCTGGCCAACATGGTGAAACCCCATCTCTACTAAAAATACTAAAATTAGCCAGACATTGTGGTACACCCCTATAATCCCAGCTACTCAGGAGTCTGTGGCAGGAGAATTGCTTGAACACCGGGGGCAGAGGTTGCAGTGAGCTGAGATCACACCACTTCACTCCAGCCTGGGCGACAGAGGACAGAGTGAGACTCCGTCTCCAAAAACAAACAAACAAACAAACAAAACACATAATTTTAGGGTCAGAGAAAAAAACTAACACCTAGCTAAAGTAGGGTTTCTAAGTCATATACATATATACTATCACATAACTAAAGTAGGGTGTGTCTAAACTACATGTGTGTATGTATATACGTATATTATATTATGCATACATAGCTGAGTATAGTGACACATAGCTAAAGTAGAGTATGTCTTTTATGTGTTTTTTGGATGTAGATTTTTAAATCATATATACCACATTATATAAAATTGTCTCAGCTGAACTGTCTACTTGGAAACTCATTAAAATCTTTCCATAGGAAAGTTTAAAGTAGCCATAGGCTCAATTCTTATTTCCCCAGTCATTTAGCATATCTATTACTACTTCTTATAGGAAGACGTGGAAAATCAGGCACTTTGGGAATCATGGAACCTTTCTCAGACATGATTTGGTATTACTCTGTGCGCCAAATAACTCAGTGGTCTGAAGACTTGAAAAAGTTAATGAACAAGTCAGAAAGGGCCTTTAGGATTACCACTTAAAGGTAGCCCATTACATAAAAAATTTTGTTTGTAGAAAACAAATCTTAGAGAACTGATAAAGTATGGTGCACACTTGTTAAACATTAGCCCCAAGTTCCCATTTAAGCCACATTATATTTCTGAATTATAGTTTAGACAATATGAAAGTTTGCATGATTCACCCTGAAATAGGAATCACTATCCAGGGAGCTAAATGCTTCATGAGTTTCATATTTTAACTGGTAGGTAGACAAGAAAGAGCAAGAACAAAGGACATGACAAAGTAAAGCTGTACCAGAGCAATCCATTGAAAATGACCCAATGTAGTCCAAAGTCAATATTCATTGACTGAATTCATAGTTTTTGAAAAATAAAATGTAGTAAAATTAGTTCCGATGTGGAGATAGGGTGGAAGAAGGTCAAGTTTTATTTTGTTTGTAAAAAGTATTCCATTAAAGCTATGTGGTAAAATTATGCTTTATACCACTTATGAATACCAAAGTACTAAGATAAAACACAACTTTCTTAAAAGTACAGCAGCAACATACTTTAAAAAAAAAAGAAACCAACAAGCAAGAATATGATCACTGGTAAAAGTGTCTCATTGAAGAATACCCCCATTGAGGAGCTTGGGTATCAAAGGAGCAATAAATGGAAAATGTCCTGTTCAGTCGTAGAAAGTTTGAATCTGCTTCATGTCAAAGTGTCACTGCAGCAGAGTTTTTTGTCAGGCATTCATCCTGACTGCTTTTTCTGGTTTTCCTTTCCTTCCCAGTCATCCGAGGGATCCCCTTCCCTATTTGTTTCTCTTTCACTTCTTTCTTCCATTCTTTTTCTTCTAGTCTTCATGCTGTTAACAAAGCTATAATTCATTAAAAATTGAAAATTTTTTTATTGAAATCACATGCACACAGATTCATATTATATATTAGCAAAAATACATGTATACTTTAGTCACCATTGTAACTCAAACAAAGAATGTGGGAGTTATTTATAGTATCATACATATTAGATGAGTGAATTAACCATTACAGCATCACATTCTTACTTAGCACATCACTTGGTGCATTACAAAATGAGGAACATACCAGACCCATTCCATAAGAAACCTTTGGGGAGACACAGGAAAAATCTGAAGATGGTTCATGCCCTTTTCCCGTGGCTTGCATAGCACTGCATGGCTGTTCACATGCACCTCTATACACTCATTGCCTTCCGTATTTCCCCATTCAGTCCCCCTCGCTGTCATTCCATCATTTGCATGCTCCTTCTTGCCACAGGATATTTTTGAGTTCTATTAAATTTGCTTATACCATATTCACTTTTATGCTCTTACTAAGTCCTACTGATATTGAGCACAATTTCTGGATCACTCAGATGTGCAGTAATGTTAATGTAGGGATGAAATGTCCTTAAGACAAAAGCATACAGTAGCTGTGTTTGTGATGCGGCATGTCAACATATTAAGACAATTCAACTAAAATAAAGATTTGATTGACTGTAATGAAGTGAAGAAATTCTGATGATATGTATATATTTATATTACAGCAAACCTATAGAATTTAATATTATGCAGATATTGAAAATCAGATTTTCAAAGAGTACTACATGGCATAAAAATGTATGTAATGTTCAGGAAGAAAATGAAGGATATTAAATTGTATATGTAGCAATTCTCAATTTATAAATGTAAATAAATACATATGAATAAAATACAGTGATAGGAAGATAGATACATCGAAATTGGAAGGAAACATACAAAAACAGGGGTGATATTTGGATAGCAGAATTACAGGTGGTTTTGATGTTATTTTTACACTTTTCTGTGTTTTCCAAATTTTCTTCAATCACAAGTGTTAATTTTTTTTTCTTATCCAAGAAACAATTTTTCATCTACCTCTGCAATTTTTACTAACTTAATTAAATTCTGTCAGGTAACCTAACAAGTACCAATGTTTCCTTCTTTCTTAAACTCTCACCTTAAATGTTTTCCCTTAGATACTGCTGCTGACTCACAACCTCACAAGCGCATCCCATCCCTTGCCATCTACCCTGATAGAGACTCTCCTCATGCTTTGGACTCTTGAAACATAGGATAGGACTTTGTAGACTCATCACTCAGATATCATTGTTGGTGATCACAATGTCTTAGATAGGGGTCCTTAAAAGCAGAGACTGAGAAAGGGCTTCAGATATATGTGATGTATTGAAGGAGTGATCTTTAGGAAAAACCTAGAAGGCAGTAGATTAAGCTGAACATTGAGGGGGAAAGAGGAAAGGAGAGATGTGATCTCAGGTAAAGTATAGCCTTGGCTGATGCCCAGGAAACTGGGGCATAAATCACACCTCCCACAATCACACCCCCCAAGAAACAACCTTGTTTCACCTTGAGGATATGTGCCCAGGCTTTTGTACCCCCAAACCAGTCAGCCATTGGTGACCCAGAAGGGTGGGGAAAGGTGGCGCTGTAACCCCAGCAGGTGGCTCCTATCAGCAAAGGGCAAGCCTCCAGAAAGAACCCAAAACACCTGAGTACAGATGCACCAACTGGCAAAGGAAATCTGGTGGAGCAACAACCATGTCTCCTACCCACAGTGATAATGAAAAGAGGAGGAGAAGGAAACAGGAAGAGAAGAAAATTTCAAACAAGTGCAGGCAATGTGGAAAGGACACAATTTTTAAGTGATGCTCCCCCCCGCCAACTTGGAAGAATGGTGATTCAGGCAAGCAACTGCAACATTCTGGTAGAATACAATACCACAGTAGATTGAAGTCATATGAAGGCATTTAAAAATTCCAAAATGGTTTTAATATAGGAGTTTAAGTAGATTGCTGCTTAGATGAACTCTCTATTTGTTCTGACCTCCCAAGAAAGTTTGAAGAGAAGGTACACTTAATTTCCTCCAACACTAATACTTTTTCCATACAAATGTGAGGCTTAAATGCAGCTGCTAGGTTTTCCCAAGAGATGGCTTAATTTTGGAATCAGATGAAAGAACTCTTTGGTCCGGTGGTCCAAATTACTGAGACACTCAGGGACAAGAAGATCTGTAAATTATGCTATAAAGACATGATGAAGATGCCAAAAGCAATTGCAACAAAAGCAAAAATTGACAAATTGTATCTAATTAAACTAAAGAGCTTCTGCACCTCGAAAGAAACTATTAACAGAGTAAACAGACAACCTACAAAATGGGAGAAAATTTTTGCAAACTATGCACCTAACAAAGTCTAACATGCAGCATCTAGAAGGAACTTCAACAAATTTACAAGAAAAAGACAAACAACCCCATTAAAAAGTGGGCAAAGAACATGAACAGACACTTTTGAAAAGAAGACATACAAGCAGCCAACAATCATATGAAAATAAGCTCACATCACCAATCATTAGAGAAATGCAAATCAAAACCACAATGTGATACCATCTTACACCTGTCAGAATGGCTATTATTGAAAAGGCAAAAAATAGCAGACACTGACCTGGTTGTGGAGAAAAAGGCACACTTATACACAGTTGGTGGGAGTGTAAATCAGTTCAACCATTTGTGTCCTTTCCATGTGGAAGGCAGTGTGACGATTCCTCAAAGACCTAAAAACAGAAGTACCATTTGACCCAACAATCCCATTACTGGGTATATACCCCAAGGAATATAAATCATTCTATTATAAAGACACATGCATGCATATGTTGATTGCAGCACTATTCATAATAGCAGAGACATGGAGTCAGCATAAAAGCCCATCAGTGATACACTGGATAAACAAAATGTTGTACATATACACCATGGAATACTATGCAGCCATAAAAAAGAATGAGATCATGCCTTTTGCAGGAACATGGATGGAGCTGGAGGCCATTTTCCTTAGCAAACTGAGGCAGGAATAGAAAACCAAACACCACATGTTCTCACTTACAAGTTGGAGTTAAATGATCAGAACACATGGACACATAGAGAGGAACAACACACACTGGAGTCTATTAGAGGATAGTGGGTGGGGAGGAGGGAGAGGCTTAAGAAAAATAACTAATGGATATTAGGCTTAATACCTGGGTAATGAAATAGTGTGTATAGCAAACCCCCATGACACATGTTTACCTATGTAACAAACCTATACATGTACCCTTGAGCTTAAAAGTATAAAAATAAAAACCTCTACCCTTCCTAGCTTTAATTTCTTGGTGATTCCAACAAATATGATAAACTTTCCAAATGTTCCTCTTCACTCAGTCATGCTCTGTGGGCTGTGCTGTGAGGGGTAGTTCAACAGCAGCACCTTGGTAGCAGAACAGTCTATGTCTGTCCGGAATTATTTCCATGCTTTGCAAGGCCTACGTCTACAAGTTCAAAATCTGCCGTCATTTCAGTGACAAAGTCAATCAAGTCCATTCTTGGATATTAAGTAGGTCAGAAAACTCTTTGGTTTTCAGCACATTCTGATCAGATTGTACAGACCCAACAAAGAGGATATTTTTCTCTTTAACTCCCTCACAATTTAGAGAGGAGAAGCCCCAAAGTAGATTGTGCAAATATTGAGGGGTATAAACACAGAATGTATAGAAAAAGGGGGAAAATGTTAGAAATGCTAGAAATAAGAAAGAAGTACATATAAAAAAGAGACATTTCAAAAACATCTTTCTCTTTACCAAGCAATTTGTTTCCGAACTTTTTCGTGGCTCCGGCTATAGCCTTCAGGAAACTTGATGATGTCATTTCCTTTCAATTGGCCAGTTACATAAATGTTGGAAAACAGCCATTTAAAACAGCCCTCAAACAGATGGCCATGTGTGTAAATGCCAGAAAGTGAGAACAGCCATTTGCAGTTATTTATTTATTTTTTTACCCCACACATGGTATAATGTTTATTTTACAGCCTCTCTTACGGACTTATGTGGATCATTCTTGTCATTTTTCTAGGGAAAAAAAAATCCCAGAGGAAGCAGTCATAAAATACAAAAGACAAATTATGAAATAATGAAAAATAAGGTAATGAACAGAAGTGAGCATCACGGTGGGAGAATATAAACCATCAAAGAGTGGTCCATACAGTACTATTCAAATGATCAAACATTCTAGGGGAAAAAAAAATCTGTAACTGTCAGGAAGTTTCAAGCAAGGGGAATTTTTCAATGAGGAAGATAAATCCATCCTATTATCCGAAAGAAGTTAAAAATGGAATGCCTGCATGGTTTTTACCAAAAAAAAAAAAAAAAAAGAAGGCACACTTTATGGATTTACTTTTATTCCTTCAAAGCAAATTTAAATGTAGCTGCAGAGTTCCTTCACAAGCACTGACCTACATATCCCCTTGTTCCAAGTACATATTGATGCAATCAAGAGAAGTTTACACTTTTGTAACTGTGAAGAATTTCAGTTATGCATAATAAAACACAGCAAGGAGTTTGAGCCTTCTCAGCTTCAGAAACTAAATTCTGTTCTTGTCTGCAAGGGCTGATACTAGCATTTCCTGTCCTTTCTACTAGTGAAAATTGTGTTATTTTAATAGCTAGTACAGCAAATGTTACGCAGTTTCAAAGAAAAGTAAGTTAATTCTTTGCAAATTCTATCAATTGGCTTCCTGTGTTTAATATTTAATTGAAATATTAAAATATATTTTAAAAATCAGCTTCCTGTATTTAATACTGTATTGAAATATTAAAATGTATTTCAATTAAATATTAAGAACATGTAAATTAAATATGTATATATATATATACACTCATTTAAATCCAGATGACATGGGTGTCAATAGGGAGAGAAAAAGTAAGGGTAAGCTAATCATGGTCCTTCTTTTGATGGTTTTCTTCTTTGTGAAAATATTTATTTCCCATGGAGATTAGAGAATTCAATTTCCCTTTCATTGGTGAAATTTCCACAAGTATGTAGCTATGCATTCTAAATTCTACTTCAGTATATAGCAGCAAAATGTCACTGACTTATTTGTTCACATATAATTATTAAACATCAAATATGGACCAAAAGTTGTGCTAGAAGTGGGTGATAAAGAGATACCAACTGAGGGATCATTTACCAAAACAAGTCCAATATTTTATAGACTGTCTATTTAAATATTACCTTTTTTTATGCTTCCACCTAGTTTTGAGCTATTCTAATACTTGAATTACAGGAAAGTATTTGGAACTCTGCTATTTCCCATGAGACTTCTATACCTCTTGGGTCAGGGAAGGACAGTTTTAGAGACCCTGCTACCTTTAGGTAGGATTATGTCCTCAAAAGGTTTTTGTGCTTACTTTGGACCCTGCTGCCTGAACTCCACCAAGCAGAGTAATAAGTTCCATATGCCCATTTTTTTGAAGAACACATTTTCAAAGCAGCAAATATTTTGACGGATTGGCTCTTGGAGAGCCTGAATACTGTTATACACATCGTTTAGCATTTCACAAGGCCCCTACTGTTAAATTCTGGGAATGGGGCCAGGGTAACCTACCTACTGGTGCTCTAAGTAATGTTAAAATATTGAGAATTCTTAACTATCATGCTTCACTAAGACATATTTGGAATGTGAGAATTTCTTTGCTGCCATGGAACCGTGTGAATGTGTGTATGTGTGTGCACATAAGTAAAAGAAACAGGCTCTTAGAGTCAATAAATTAACAAAAAATCTCAATGGTGGGACTTTTAAAATATTTAAACTTTTAAACCTTTCATCTAATGTAGGTGTTGAATTCTGATCATAAGCATACACATTTTGTGTGTGTGTATATGTATATATACCTATATGTGTGTGTATATATATATTTATGCATATATATTATATATATATGTATTTTCTTACTGACGTAGCTTATAAAGGAAGAGGTACAAAGAACTTAAAAATAAAATGTTAAGAATTATTGAAGAGTAATGCAATCCAGTGGTCTCTGATAGTATATATATATACACATACACACACACAGAGACACACAAGAAACAATGGAAAATGACAAAAATGCAATCATGAGTATACAGTAAGTTTTAGTGCTGCTGTCTCTGGGTAAATAATTACTTGAAGACTTCCAACTGCCTAATATTATCATCTCCATGCCTCCTGTGTTACTCATAATGAATAAGCATTCTTTCTCCCAGTGCTTCTCAAATTTGCTTAAATGTAACATTCACTTGAGATGACTCTTCTTCCCCCACCTCCACCCCAGGATTTTGATTTAGTAGATCTGGAATTGGGCCCTGGAATTTCTATTTTTAAAAATTACCTCAAGTGTTTCTTAGGACCCAGTATGAAAACAGCCAAAAGCTAATACTATATCTGTATATTGTCATCAAATCTATTCTTCCTAACCATTTTTCTTTACATTTATTGGCTTCTGTATTACTTTCATGCAATCTATTCCTATGCTAAAATCTCATTTATATTTGTTCATCTGATCTTTCTCATTGTTTCAATATCTTTCTGCTTACAGAAGACATTATATACAGTGATGTGAGTGTTTGGCTGAACTAAATTTTAAAATTATTATTCATGGTAAGAAAAGATTCACCATGGTAGCATATTTTCTTACAGACGTAGTTTATTAAGGAAAAGGTACAAAGAACTTAAAAATAAAATGTTAAGAATTATTGAAGAGTAATACAATCCAGTGATGTCTGATAGTATAAAGCAATGGAAATTTTTTACTTGATTTATTAAATATGGAATGCATAAGGAGTCATTATAGCCAGGAATGAAGTCAGAACTTTAAATTATAATTGCAGCTACATCCTTAAGAACATTGAGATCTTGGGCCTGTTATCTTCTCTAAACTCTCAGAAGCCCCTTTTTCTTCATCTGTTAAAAGATTAATAGAACTAATTTGATAATTAGGGAGATAATCTATAAAGAGCCTGACATGTAGTAGGTGACCATAAATTACTAGGTTTGTTATTAGCACTAAAATTATTATGAAAATATTAATTGATGGACTACTATTGGTTGGGCATGTACAAGATAGTCCAAGTTCCCTGAGCTATGGAAATCCTAGTAGGGTGGACAGAAAATAAACAAGTACTGAATGTAAATAGAAAATAGTTTCAAATGTCACTAAATGTTAAAAAGAAAATAAAACAGAGTAAGGTTTTGAGTTAACAAGGTGTTGGCAACATTAATGGCCAGAGATAACCTGTTCAAGGAGGTGATATGACACTCTCTTGATACTGAATGATGAAAAGGAAGCTGTTGTTCATGATCTGAAGAGGAAGCTGTTGTTCATGATCTGAAGAGGCATTCTGGATGGAGGTGGGCATGTGTGTATTGTTTACAATAAATGTAAAGAAGCCCTGTGTGGATGGACCTGGTGGCCTGGTGGGATACGATGGAATAAGAGGTAGGGCAAGGATCAGGTGGATGCTTCCCTATTTAATTATTTCTTTCAAAATTGGAGACTGGCCAGGCACGGTGGCTCATGCCTGTAATCCCAACACTTTGGGAGGCCAAGCTAAGTGGATCACTTGAGGTCAGGAGTTCAAGACCAGCCTGGCCAACGTGGTGAAACCCTGTCTCTACTAAAAATACAAAAATTAGTCAGATATGGTGGCACTGGCCTGTAGTCCCAGCTACTTGGGAGGCTAAGACAGGAGACTCTCCTGAACCCGAGAGATGGAGGTTGCAGTGAGCCAAGATCATGCCACTGTACTCCAGCCTGGGTGACAAAGCAAGACCTCATCTCAAAAAAAATAAAATAAATTGGAGACAAATATATTTGTATTTTAAAGGATTAAAAATATATATTCTCATTTGAGGGTAGGGGGAGGGAAAGTACTTTTAAGTTGTGTTTTCTTTGGTTTAGTTTTTTAAGGCTTATGTTCAGGGTAGAAATTATTTGTGTTTGGCCTCTATTCTGATTGGTGGGAGCTCATAACATATCTTTTGTTACGTATTTAGAAAATCGCTGCTTGTATCTGATATTTCATTTTCTAAGAAAAATACCAATGGATTTTTTTTTTAAACCCAGAACAGGGAATGTACCCAGTGGCCTGTCAGTGAGGGAAGAAATCATAAAATGCTTATTTAGTTAGAATTTCATGCTCAACTTCCTTCCCTGTTTTTAGAAGTAATTATGTTTGGTTATTGACGGCTGTTTAGCTTTCTAGCTGAATTGCCCAAGCTTTTAAGTCACTACCTACTCAATTATGAGAACTTTGTGATCTACCATAAGGAATGTTGCTTTCTAGTATAATGAGCAATGACATATATATTCTCAGGAATAATTTCTATACATTTCTATAAATGAGGCACATTAGACAGCAGAAATATCAACTGTATCATTTTAGATTAAAAATGAAGAGTTTTCACAGGATTATGAAATTTCAGAATTGGAAAGTGCCATTGAAGTTTACCAGTCCAAACCATCATTACAGAAATGAAGATAAACTCAAAGCAAGCCACTTTCACATAATCACTTAGATCAAAAAGACAGGATTCTAACTGAAATTCAAATTACCTAATTTTCCTGGCTTTTGCTCTTTCTATAAATAAAAACACAGGATCACATATGTTTGCTGTGTGTGAAGAAAACTGAATTCTTATAAAGAATAAAGACTTGAAAGAAAAACAAATTAAGGCATTCATTTAATTATTATTATCTAAGTACATTTTACTAAACCTTTAGCCAAGACCAAATAATCCTTATTGATCCACGCTTCCAACAACATGGGCTTCATTTTCAATGCATTTTCATATTTTAGTAGTCCTAAAATATGAAAAATAAAGACTAAATGTGTATGCTTACTTTGCAAAGGGGTTTGGAATAAATATTTAGAGGAGTTTGGAGCAAAGATTTAGAGGGGGTTGGAGTAAATATGAGTGCAGATCTCAGTTCTCAGGTCGTAATTGAAGCAGATTCACCTATTTTAAAACTGTGAAAGGCTATGGCAATTACCTACTGAAGTCTTCCATGGGGTTACAGCCCAAGGGCTTTAAACCAGGATGGAGTGCTTGCTTCACCATTTACCAATTTTGTGTCTCTGTTCAGGTGACTTAAACTCACTGAGCCTCAATTTTCTCATCTCTAATAGAGAGTCATAATAGTATCTTCCTCAAAGGATTGTTGGGAGGATTAATTGAGATAATTTGGGGCACAGAATAAGCACTAAGGAAGTATTAACTGCTTTCATAATTATTGGAATTCATAGTGTGTTATCAGTGAAGTAATCTTGTAAAAGGTGGTTGAGATTAAAAACACAAATAAGTCAAAGACACTTTCAGGTAAATTCATGATTTTTTGAAGGGATTTCAAAACTGGGACCCTACTTTTTTTTTTTTTGCCAAACTGTGAAATGGATTTTTGAAATACAATAGGGCTAATGGTAGCGATGCAATTACCCAGGGTAATTTTACTGTGGGGCCTACGGTATCCAGCGTTTAATAGTGGATCTAAACGACACAGAAATTCAAGGTGTTCCATATCAGTCATGAACATCTACAGTGAGATGTTAGACTTTGTTGGTATCTCAAAAGTGGACTAGACAATAGACAGTAATGTTTGGAACAGGCATACACACATTAAGGTGTCAAACACAGGGGAAGAGAGGAAGACAATGAATATTCATCAAATGCTTTCTATGAGCTAAGCTTTGTGGGAGTCACATGGACATTATAGCATTTATTCTCCCAATACCCTTTGAAGAGGCTTGAGCTTCTAACCTGGTTCTATATCCAGTGAGGGCATCCAGGCATGAGAAGTAAGATAGCATTCATGAGTTTGGTCAAGTAAATCCAAAGAAAGGTTTGTGAGTGACTTTTATTTATTTATTTATTTATTCTGAGACAAGTGGCAAACCAAAGGGCTTGCAAAGTTTCTAACTGGATGATAGCGTTGTTTCTTGGACCTGGGATTAAAGTTTTTTACCCTTCCTTCAAATGCAGCATCAGAGATGAAGCCTGGGGCTAGAAAAAGTGTCTTGCCCATAAAGGGAGGATTGAAATATAAATATGTGTTGTCCTAACTGCTGACATAACCATCACTGTTTCACATCTTTCCAACCTAGAACTTTCTTTTGTCTTCCCTGGCCACCAGGAATTGCTGTTCCCTAACATTGATTTTGGTGAGTTTTCCCTTTTCAAACCCAAGTTTTCATCTCTAGAAATACAACATGTCAAATTAGCCACTGACAAGCTTCAGACACAGCTCATTGGCTAAACAGTGGTTATTATTTATAGGCAAAATAATCAAACCCTAGCTCTGCTCCAGTGAGGAAGAATGAAGATGGGTTTAAAGGTCACAAAAGTTAGCAGGGAATTAACATTTAATGCCTCCTCACCGTGTGGTCAGGGGAGATCTGAAGGTGAAGGTCTAAGCTATTATCACATTTCAAGAACCAGCACAACCAAGATATAATCAATCTAGTGGCTCTCCATTCTAAATGAATGTTAAACAGAAATAGTTCTATTACTATACCAATAGGATAATTAGAACACTAGCCAGTATTTATTGAGCACTTAACATAGGCCAGCCCTGTATTGGCACTTTATATTTGATTCTCTTATGAGTCTATGAAGTAGGTATTATCATTTCTGTTTGCAGTAAGGAGGCTGAAGCTTAAAGATGACGTTATATAACTTCTGCAAGTTCACATAGTGGCAGCGTGGGTCATAAAGGCCAACTGGAACTGAGGGTGGGACTTGGGCATAACTTATCAGTGGATCTAATTCCCTCTTTATGAGTCAGATATTTAAACTTCTGCAAAAGGCCTATTGTTCCAGCAGCTGGGACAACACACACTTATATTTCTATCTTCCTTTTGTGTTCTAGGGAACTCAAAATAGGGAGGTAGATTGTATAGCACACAGTATAAAAAACTAGTATTTTATAGTGAACATAAACTTTACGATACACCTGAGTCAGACTTAATTCCCCCTCAACCCGATAAAATGCCTCTGCCTCAAACATTCTAATTCACCTTGAAAACATCAGTGCTTATGAATCCTTCAACCATGAATTTACCTGAAACCTTCCTCAACTTATTTGTATTTTCAGTCTCAGCCATCTATTGGAAGATTACACACGATACAAATTCCAATGATAAAAAAAGTAATCAATACTTCTTCAGTGCTTATTCTGTGCCCAGAATTACCTCAATTAATCCTCACAACAATCTTGAGAGGAAGGTACTATTAGTACTCTCTATTAGAAATGAGGAAATTGAGGTTTAGTGAAGTTAAGTCACTTGACCAAGGACACAAAATTAGTAAATGGTGAAGCTGGGTCTCAGTCTACCTCTGAGTCCACAAGGCACACTCTAAACCCTGATACTTAAAGTGTGATCTGTGGACCAGTAGCATGGCATCATCTGAGAACTTGTTAGAAATGAACAATCCTAGGACTCACATAGACAAACTAAATGCAAATTTGTATTTTAACAAGATCTGCAGGTGCTGAGGATACACATTGAAGTGTATCCTTGACTGGGGGTAGGGTGACAAGTTGTCCCAGATCACTGAGGACTGAGGGTTGTTTGGGATATGGGACTTTCAGTGTGAAAACCAGACAAGTACTGGGCAGGACTACTGTGCTGTGCTTTCTCTGCAGGGGTCAGTGAGTATTCTTTGCTTTCAGTTAGCGCATCCTATGCTCTGTTTCAACCTGCCTCACAGTTACAGAAGTTTGTTGGATGTATCTTCAGAGATACTGTGGATGGGAACCACCACTGACAAAAGATGAATTCTAAGCTCCCAATTCCGTGGGAGTGAACAATGTCTATATCTGGGTTTCTAAAACTTGGTGTTGGACCTAAGCTATGATAGGGAGGATGTGTTTTCCCTTTCACAGATCTTCCTAACTCCATTATAATCCCAAATCAACACATGATAATTGCAAATAAGAACATTCCTGCTCAGTGTCTTATGGGTTTATTTATTCAGTTCTTGGGTTGGTTTTTTTAAAGTTTCAGTAAAATCCAGATATGTAGAAAAAAGAACCCTCATTATTTTCATATTATTTCCGTAAGGAAAAATTTAATCCATATGTTTATAATTCATTCAAACGTCATCATGTTATTGCTTTTTCAAAACTATTAAGCCTTAAGCCATTGCTACTGATTTCTTCTCATGAAATAGAATTTGGAGATTTTGTAACCTAAATCATAGTCCAAAAGAGGGAGCTTATCTTCGGCAAAGATAGCCTATGGGTTCTTCATGTGAGTTTTAGAATGCTTCTTTGTCCTATGGGGGAAAAATTTGTCTATTTTACACAACTCTATTTACATATAGAAAAATACAAAACATTTTAGTATATGGAACAAGATCATTTTCCTATTTGGCTTTAATTTACTTTGTGGGGAATGAGAAGGTCTTGGAATTGCTCTCAGATGTTAATGTCCTGTGAGAGACCACTAAAATTTTCAGTGGCCAAGACTAAATCTCCCTGTCAATTTCATTATTTCTCCTCTGAAATTTTGAACCATTGCTTACACTCCTATTTGGCACTAGCTTTACCTATATTTCATTGCTATTTATTCTGAGGCCTTTATCGTGCCTCTCAACCCCACTAAGAAATTTTAATAACAGCACTGTCCTTTATTCATCTATTCAGCAAACATTTACTGAACTCCAGCAATGTGTTAGGTCTTGCATGGAGTAGAATTGAAATGTCATTGGTACCTTAAGTAGCTATTAATCTGTTAGATAAAACTCAGAAAAATAAGCACACTATAGTATAGATCAGGTTAAGTGTCATTACAGATATGCATAAAAAGAATGTGGAAATTCAAAAGTCCAACAGAGTTCTTCTTACTGGAAGGATCATGGAAGAATATTAGGAAAAGGATCATATTTTGAATTTGTCTTCTACAGAGATCTACAGAGAGGCAAGCCACATACAAAAAGCCCCAGGGCAGGAAAAGAATAAGACATGCAATAAGTATAAAACATGTCCAATGTGGCTGGAGTGTATGAAGAAGAACTAGAAGAGATGAGGTTTTAAAGGAATTATTTTCTTTTTTTAAATTATACTTTAAGTTCTGGGGTACATGTGCAAAATGTGCAGTTTTGTTACATAGGTATACATGTGCCATGGTGGTTTGCTGCACCCATCAACCTGTCACCCACATTAGGTATTTCCCCTAATGCTATCCCTCCCCTAGTCCTCCACCCCCGTCAGGCCCCGGTGTGTGATGTTCCCCTCCCTGTGTCCATGTGTTCTCGAGATTTTAAAGGAATTTGTAACCTGATCATGTGGGTTAGGATGTAATTCAGACAGGAGATCATTGAAGGTTTCTGAACAAGGAATTGTCATAGTGTGGCAAAACTGTTCATCTAGCAGAAATAACCAGGAAGGGCTGAAGCAGGAAGATAAACTGACCGTGCAAAACTTATTTGAAGACCATTAAAATAGACCCAGGAGAAGCAATGAAACCTGCATTAGAATCTTTTTCTCTCACCTTTCATCGTTGGCCTTTCCTTTTCTCGGACACATTTGCCTGTGATTCATCCATCTGACCTACAGTACCTTTGAAGGAATCATGTTTGATTTTTGCTTTTCTTTCACCAAAGAGTCTTCAAATGATTTGTCAGGAAGTACACAATAGGGTAAGTAATATGGTTTGGCTGTGTCCCCACCCAAGTCTCGTCTTGAATTGTAGCTCCCATAATCCCCATGTGTCATGGGAGGGACCCATTGGGACGTAATTGAATTATGAGGGCGGGTTTTTCTCATGCTGTTCTCATGATAGTGAATAAGTCTCACAAGATCTGGTGGTTTTATAAAAAGCAGTTCCCCTGCCCATGCCCTCTTGCCTGCCACCATGTAAGATATGACATTACTCCTCCTTTGCCTTCTGCCATGATTGTGAGGCCTCCCCAGCCATGTGGAACTCTGAGTCCATTAAACCTCTTTCCTTTGTAAATTACCCAGTCTCAGGTATGTCTTTATTAGCAGCATGAGAACAGACTAATACAGTAGGTTTAATAGAACACACAGAAAGTATTGTTTTGAAAACTATCATTTTTAAAAAAATTAGCAACTTTCCTTTATAAAGGACATATCACACCACATGTGGTGTCTTTGTGCTCTCTTTCATTCTCAAAACAGTCCCATGAGAAAAGTATTATTATTTCCATTTTACTGATGTGCAAACTGTAGCTTAAATAGGCTCATTTCATGCATTCTCTAAGGATATTATGTGAATGTTGTTTTCTGCAGGAAGAATCCAGAATTCTCTCATTCTGAAAGAGTTTATAACCTTTCTCTATTCTTAGTTCTAGTTTTTAGTCAGAATGAAGTAATAATCTTTTGGTGTCCATTAATCTGGAGGAAACCCCAACTAGAAGAGCTGTGAAGGAAAAACAAGGAGCCAAGATTGGGTTGGCAACCTTAGGGCATAAGGTTCCAGGTGACAGTGGATGGAAATGGGGCAGAAAATTGGAACGGTTGATGACATTGTCCATATTTCATTTAAATTACTCCTTATAATGCAATTGCAGATGTTGTAGGAACATAAAGATATTGCATCTGAGGCCTTTAAAGCAAGTGTTCTCAACTGAATAAAATTCATTTGACTAAATGGGAGAACTGAGGTAAAGTACAACATGCTCAGTATAGACAAATAATCTTTGAGCTTCTGTTGTCACCTGTTCCTGCCATCAAGCCTCCCTTAGAATGGCCACCACTGTGAGTCCAGCAGCCAGCAGGTTTCTGAACTGCATGCAAAATCAAGAAAACAAAATATTCCTTCTTTTTGAACTGACTATAGCCATGGAGTATGCTGTGAAACCAGATCAGTTTGAATAATGAAAGCATGAAATCACTCCCCATTTTTCACAGGAAAGCCTGGAATATTTAATAGAAACCAGGCAGGAGCTGGATATATGAATCCATTTCATCAAAATGTGCCTTTAACTAGAACTTTGTTGGAAAGAATTGTGGATTCTTCTTGGAGGCTCTAAATATTCCTGTGGCATCCTCAAAAATAAAGGAAGGCTAAAGATTAGTGCCCAATGAGGTCGAAGAGCCCGTTAACCTTTTGCTCATGGCTAGACTCTATTCCAGGGTTTTTTCTCCTGCTATAGTCTCTAACTCACACACACTACACTCCAGTTGTATGTATGAAGATGATACCACATTTCAAAAAGTCTCTTTTCTTAGAGGTGGACTAATTACATAATATGGTGCAATAAACTGCCATATTCATCATGGTTTTCCACTTCACAGAACTGGAAGCCAAGCAACAGAGGAAAAGCTTCCTTAAGTTTTTAATGGGGTGGAAAATTTTGACTGTAGAGAAAATCTGACTATAAACAATTTATTCAGTATCCAACCATCCATTTTTTTTCCACAAATAGGTGTTACATACATGGCACTCTGCAAAATGCTGTGGGGAAACTTTTCAAAAGTAATTATTTATAATTAAAAAGAACACTTATATGATGCATTCAAAAAAATGTGAACAATACTTTTGGATATCAAAACAGAAATGACCTAAACCATGAAAACACAATCCTAGGTTGGGTTTAGTTAAATTTGTATTCACAAGATGAGGATGATAATAATCACAGGATATGCTCATAGCATTTCATTAGTGTATGTGGTCATGTCATTTCCAAGTGCTGGATGTGGAATAAATCATCCACTTGACTCTTAAAATGTTATGTCTCAGGTGTAATTAGTTATGTATCTTTTGCCCATGGCTCTCACTCCATGGTCATTGCCCAGATGCTTACCCAGGCCATTGTGGAGGGTGGGGAGTCACTGGAATCATGGGAGCCCTTGCTCTTAATCCTTGTTTTATTTTCAGTACAGTCACCCTACCTGAGGGTCTACTACATTTAGGAGAATAGCAGCTCTCTCTTTCTCTAGTCCCCATCATCTGTCCACCTTCCTGTAGTGAGACCACTCCTCTTTAAACCCTCAGGAACCTTTTCCATGTTAGAGAGGGCAGTTTTAACACCTCTAGAGGTTAACACTTAGAAAAATGAAGAAAAAATGACTTTTCCCCTGAGTCAAGAGAAATCCCAACTCATGAATTCAAAGGTTCATCTTTTCCCTTAAGAGGAAGCTGGAAACAGATCTCCCATTTTTTCTGTATCACAGATAATTATATTTGCAGACATTATCTGTATCTATATACTTCTCTATACACCATATAAATATATATATATCCATATATCATCATCTCTCTCTCTCTCTCTCTACCTATATCACAGATAATTTCTTAATGGATAATTTGGCATATTGAGTTGTCAGTACTTTGTCTTGATATGTTAATTGTTCTCCTATTAGCCACACTATTCCCTCAGAAATATTACAAAAATCAAAGACATTTGAGACTGTAAAGAACCTCAGAGTTGACTTATTTCTTATTTCTTAAGCTTCACATTTTTAGCACAACATTCATAATTTTTATTTTATTCACATAACATGGTCTATGATTTTCTTGATATATTTCTTTAAATCAACTCATTTATTTTGCTAAAATATATTAAAAATAAATTTGCATAAATGAAATAGTACTAACAAAATATTGTGTGAAAATGAATACAATTTTTAAAAAGCATTATTTATCAGTCATAGCTTCTATAGTATGCAAGACCCTGATTCTGAAACAGCTAATG
The DNA here is from genome assembly GCF_028858775.2 of Pan troglodytes. NCBI lineage: Eukaryota > Metazoa > Chordata > Mammalia > Primates > Hominidae > Pan > Pan troglodytes. The sequence goes on from NC_072402.2 coordinate 73,297,528, forward strand.
GCTGCATCCCTTTGTGACCAGAAAGAGAATTTAAAAGGAAATAACTTTCTTACCATGTGATTTAATCTTATTTAATTCAGGGTCTATGTGTTACCTTAAAAAAAAATCACATCTCATGCTTTGAGAAACACTGATCTAGTTTATTCCCTTCCATTTACTAATGGAGAATTGAGCCCTGGAAATTGGGTTTAGACACCTTGTTCCTGGTAGAGAGGAGACTAGTCTTTGGGTCTCTTGACTTTGAGTTTTATGCACTTACCCACCACAGCCTTGCCTAGAGTTATTATATATCCTTCCATAAGTCTGTGCCCCACCGCTCTCACTGGATTGCAAGGTCACTGAGGTCAGGAGCTATGACAATGCTCTTTGCATACTGCCCTGCACATGGTGTTTTCCCCTCATTAAGAAGTGAAGTTTGGTTTGATGTGAAATGCCAGTGGTACATCACCAAGAAACGTTTGTGAGGAAATCTGAATTGTCCCTCTGTTGCCTCCAGATTAGGATAGATGGCCATCCTTGCCCAACATTATGCAAGAGTGCTTGGGTGTCTGAGGCATAGTCTCTGCCATCAGAAAAGTCCAGGTAGTGACAGGCAGGATGGGCCACTGAGCAGGGGGAAGAGTTTCATAGGCACAACTCTAAGAAAGGCAAGAAATGCAATAGCAGTGCTTTTTACACAGAATCAAAGGAGCACAGGTAAATAACCATTATGAGAACAAACACAGATGAGGAGTTGAAGAGAAGTTTGGGGGAAAGTGAAGGAAAGGAAGAAGAAGAATTGGAGGTAAAACATATTTATTTGTTCAGCACACTAGGACTGCTGAGAGAGGGTCTCTGTGCAGCTGATGGAGGGCCAGCTAAGCTCAAACTAAAACCATGGAGGAACCTCTGCTGTAAAGTTCAGATTAAGAGTACAATATCAACATTCAGAGCTACTCAAAACAAGGTAAATCAGTAGGAATGACTTCCAAAATCTGTGTCTATCCTATATAGCTGGCTTGCTACACTGGTTTGCAGTCTCCGTCTCTGGCCTGCTTCACACAGCTGTCCTGAGGTCATGGTGGTGTCCTGATGATTTGTTATAGGAGAGACTCTGGAACGCCATGTGAGAAGCTTGCAGGGATGAACCATGCAAGCCTGCAGCCAATGGAGAACAAGTTACAGAGCAGCCTCCACCCAGCAGATGAGGTGGATCCAGCCGTGCAGCCAGAACTGACAACAAATTTCCTTTTGTCCCATATAGGAACTTTTCTTTGCTTCTTAACTTGCCTTAAGGCCAATTTATTTGTATGAACTTATGTTTCCGAGAAAAGTTGTTCCTTGGGTAATATTCATCTACAATTTCCCTTCATTACTATTTTACTGTAAACAGGAGAGAATTCAGGGCAGCTGCTTTGGCAGAATCTATTACTACTGTGTTTTTATGAAAATCTAGCAGCTTTTCACCCCCCCGATTTTAGCTCCTTTCAGCTTCCCACCCCTACACCCCTGCCACCCATTCCTACGCTTCTCTTTCTCTGGACTTGCCTTATTTCTTTTGGAGATGTTCTTTGACTTGTCAACCAACCACAGGAATTGGCGCTGCTATGTTGGAGCCTTATGGGGCCCCTGGAGAGGATTCACAGTTATGTCAGAGGGAGGAGATGTCCAAGTTCACGCCAAGAGAACTAATTAGCCTCTAATAAAAAACCATCTCCAGAGAATGCAACAGTCTTGGTGTTAGAACAAAAGTCACAGGCCAAACTTCCCACCTCTGTTGCTCATTCCATTCCCAGATATAAGAAATTAATCTTTTCATACTTGTCTTATGGACTTGACAAATTCAGTAACTTCTATCATCTAGTCAAATTCTTGGTCCTTTGAATAATCCTTTGGAAGGAGGCTCATGACCCCTACATCAGAAATCATCTCTCACTCATGTCTTTACCTCCAAAATCTAGTACAGTAGGTACAGAGCTAATGCTCAAAACAGAAGTTTTGCCAAATGAGTGATTCATGAGGATTTCCTCAGAAATATTCCAGCAAGTTAAACGTGAAAGTGAAGGAAGCATTGTACTATATAGATGGCTAGCAACTTTCTCATATTTTGACCCACCATTTAAGCTACATTACCTATAGATTTTCCATAGGCCACTCATAGTTGAAGTACCCGTAGACTATATGTGATTTGGTGGTAGTATTCTTGGCAGTGTTTTGTGAATTCTAAAGTGCAAAGATGTTGTTTGAATCTACATGACTTACTAATTGAACTAATAGTTCCTACAGCCTGTGGAAGTACTGTTATTACTATGAGGCTTTCCAAGCTATTGGCTACATGCACTTGCCTGAAGAAGTACCATAACGGATAAGAAGAGGAGGCACTGAGAAGTAGAAGAAGGTGGAGAGTGCTAACCTGTATATAGGACAGGTCTCAAAAAGCAAAATGGCAACATAAACAGCTCAAAGCACAGATTTGAAGTTTCCAGGGTCAGCAGTGCTAGCCATGGGAGTCTGATCAGGTAGCTAAGGCATGGTAACAGGATTCTAGGCTGGGTGGTTTTCATCGGGTGAGCTACAATCAGTACATGATTCTGATTGGTCTCTCTAGCTTAAAGCTCAATTCCTGGGAATAACTGGGAAATGCAGGTAGGAAGTTTCCAGTGTAAGAAAAACAGTTTGATTAAAAACTAGGCAATTGGCCAGGTGTGGTGGCTCATGCCTGTAATCACAGCACTTTGGGAGGATCACTTGAGATTAGGAGTTTGAGACCAGCCTGGGCAACATGGCAAAACCCAGTTTCTACAAAAAATACAAAAATTAGCTGGGTGTGGTGGCACCCACCTGTAGTCCCAGCTACTTGGGAGGCTGAGATGGGAGGATTGCTTGAGCCAGGGAAGCGGAGGTTGCAGTAAGCTGAGATCACACCACTACATTCCAGCCTGGGTGACAGAGTGAGACTGTCTCAAATTTTTAAAAATTGAAAACGAAAACAGGCAATAACCTTGCTATAGGTTGAATTGCTTCCCTCCCTTGTCAAAAAAAAGTTTATATATTGAGGTCCAACCCTGTAGAGCCTCAGAGTGTGGCTCTATTTGGAAACACAGTTATTGTAGATAAAGTTAATTAAAATAAGAACATACTCATACTGGAAGAGGGAGGGCCCCTAATCCAATATAACTGATCTCCTCATGAAAAGGGAAAAACTGGACATAGACATGCCCACAGGGAGAACACCTTATAAAGATAAAGGAGTAAATCAGGGTAACATAACAGGAGTCAAGAAACATCAAAGATTGCCAGCAACACACCAGAAGCTAGAGAGAGACATAGAACATATTTCTCCCTCATAGCCCTGAGTAGAAGCCAACCCTGTAGACACTTAGATCTCAGACTTCCAGTTTGCAAAACTGTGAAACAATACATTTCTGTTATTTAAACCACCAGATTGGTGATACATTGTTAGGACAACCCTAGGAAACTAGTTCAAACCCCAGTTAAGTCAACTGGCAAAGCTCCAGAGAACTGGGATAAAAGATGGAGACAGCAAGGCAGAAAGATAGTCATGGGGACAAAGAAAATGGGGCAGAAGTAAGGAAGGGATGGCTGCAACTCAGCCAAGTCATCTCAGTCCCACCTTGCAAATCCTGGATACTGGAAATAGAGCAAGCCTGATCTCACACACTACCCGCTGGTGGCCTCAACTTTCTCCTCTACTAAATGCTTGGCCAAACTAATTCAAGGCCTAAGGAGGCTGAGAACATAGGCTGGAACCCCTTTTGCCTGTAGGGAAAGGTAGCAACCAATCTGTTGGTATCTTATGGAGAAGGCTGAATCAGAGGCTGTTGCCAGCCAATGCCAAGTTTGCATTTCTTTTCTTAACACCTTCTTGCAAACCCCAGTCCACCCCAAGATTTCAATGATAATTTCTAACATTCTCTATGTTCTTAAAAGAGATTTGATTTTTGATCTGAGTATGCCTGCCAGTAGCCTAGACTTCCCAAACATCTCTCTTGCAAACCCCACCCCCAATTTTTGTTTATAATATTTGAAATTCTTTTGCCTCTTGAATTTAGTTCTTTATATACCTATCACTAGCCTGGACTACTTGATTAGCCATGTGGTTCCTTACACAGCTCTACCCTCCCATCTCTAGATTGGTGTCCTTCTCTTTGGCCTCCTGTAGCTGACTAGCCACACCCAAGACACTATTTCTGCTAAGTTCTGTCTCATGAGAGAGGACACCTCCCAAGCAGGGAGCCCACAGACAGATTGGGAAATCATACGAGCCAAAACAGCTGCTATTGGACAGTTCCATAACTCTAACGTGCTACAAGTACAAAAATTACTAGCCATCTAGAAGCATACAATTTTAAAGTAGAAAAGCACTTTAAAAATTTATTTAATACAACTCTTATTTTATAGGTAGAGAAACAGATCTTCAATTTCATCATAAGCACCGAGCTGGTAATTTGAAAAGCAAGCCTATTGGTGCTGCAGTTTCCACTTTTCGTGGTAGGACTTTGCAGTACGTTCAGGGCAGCCGGTTTGATAGAGAGGAATCAACAAGGGTGGCTTTCACAGCAAAAGGAGAGTAAATGACTACTCTCGGCACAGATATGGGGCAGGCGTTAGCTCTAGAGAGTGCTTGCTACTCTCTAGCCTTGCACAAGACTTGCCCAAAGGGGGCTGAGGGAAGCAGGAGAAACACCATGGAGTCCCATGGCAGCCAAGGTGACTGCTCTCAGACACACAGTGAGCAGGTGTTCAGGGGTTCCTGGAAGTAGCTTGTGACATGGGTAAGGTGATAGGAGAAAAGGCTTTAAAAAGGAGTTGAAAGTCTTATTTCCACTGAATTGAGACCACATTCGGGAATTAATGTAGCAATCGTTCTCAGACTACGGTGTCGGAGACCCAGAGAGCCATTCCTAAAGGTCCTGATTTAGGGCCTTCAGCATAGGGACTCAGGAATATATATTTTTAACAAGTCCCACCTAACTCCGTGATTCACACCAAAATTAGCGATCCATCACTGCATGTGAATACAAAAATGACCCAGTTTATATCCCAGGCTTTTGTAGCCTGTGTGTGACTATGTATTTGCTCTGGGGTCAGGATACAGTGAAGTGGGAGAAGGTGATATAATTTTTAAAATAAGAGCTTAAATTTGTAAAATGTAAATGTAAAAGAAACATGAAAAGCATTGTTATTTATCATTTATAGTAACACCAGTGTGTAATTTTGCTAAAACATTAGCATATAAAATTATGATTCAGTCGAAGAGTTTGAAGAAGGGTCTTAAACTGCCAGTGACAGGGATCAAGGAAAAAGCACAATGAATGACTTTCATTTCCTTGCTACCACGTGTGGAGCAAACACAGCTCAGTAATCTGATGGACTTCCTGTAATCCCAGATACTGACAGTGCCCAGCCTGTCAGCACCTGAGCCCCTTAAACAGCTTTATCAGCAGAGCTTCCAAGTAGAATAAAAAGGCAAATTGTCCATGGCTGCCTAGAACTGAAACTAGATATGCCGACCTAGGGCAAGAGCAAACCTAACCGTGCCCAAGACACACACACACACACACACACACACACGAAACACATGTTAATTTTTTAAAAACTATCAGAATGTAGGAGTCGCATGGTTACTACTTGTGCAAACAGGTGGCACTTAGTCATTCTTCACAGCTGATGGATTTTTTTCCCTTTAGCCTTTTGAGCTACATTAAAAATAAAATAAAATAAAAGAGCAATCACAGGGTCTGCACTGAAATGAGAGGGACAATGAACTGGAACCATCCACATTCCCGCATTTGCTCCTTCTACCCTGCGTGTAGAAATGCATATATTTTTCAAAAAGCAGGAAAAAGTTTGAAACCCTGTGAAAATTTTATAAATTGTTCCTGTGAATCACTCTAGAGTCATCCAAAAGGAGGCCTCCGCATCCCATTCCAGTAAATGTTATTCCAGTTCACGGCTGTGCTTGCTGGCTGCGGAGAGCTCGCTGGGAATGACTTGGCCCTTTGGGTAATGGCCTTCCCCTGCCTGCTGGAAAGAATCCAGCTTAACTTTAAGAACTAATATCATCTTTTGCATTTCAGTTGTTGGTTTTTATTAACCAAATGTGTCTGCTGAAGATATCTTGACTTAAATACTAAAATGTCCATTTGAATCTGTTTCTGTATCTTAGTAATCATTTTTTTCAAAATTTTTTCATCCATGGGTAGGTATTGAATGCCCACCTTGCTCTCAGCACTGCACAAACATTATCTGGAAATAAGAATTCTGTTGCAATTATAAGACTTATATGCAGCTGACAACTTTTGCTTCATTGAAGATTAAATATATGATTAAGTGTAAAATTAAGTAGACATTCAAATTCCAAAAGATTTACCATTTTTTATAGTTTATTAGACACATGAGGTGTCACTGTGTCACAAATCATCCAAAGTGAGGATGTTAAGCCCAGCTGTAAAAATAAGCTTTGGTTCACATGCCCAGAACTTCAAATAATACTGGATTCTATGAAGAAATATTAGGCAGTAAGCCTAACATGTATACCATGTAAGTAATTCCACACTTTTTTTTAAACTCACGGTTTTTAATCTAAGTCTGTAATCATGGTGGTACTGTAAATACCTTTGTTGCTTCCCAGTGTATACTCAGATTAGGAATGTTCTCATTTCATGTCTATGGATGACTCCCTGGTGATAGCAGTAGTGGGAGAGGGTGTTTTTAAGGAGTAAAGTCGTTGTTACTAAGTACATTTGAGTGAGACTAATGATAATTTTGCTGACATGATGAAAATTTCTTTACTAATTTTTTTTTTAATGTGCTGGGCTGGATTAACACAAGTTAAATATAAACTGCTTATGGCATAGACTTTCCCATGCCTCTCCCTGACTTAGCCACTGTATATCTGCCTGTTATTTCAGGACTACTTAAAAGCAGAATTAGACTGCTTAAAAGACAGAATAAGATCTGCAAGAAATGTACTGGGAGAGAAAGCAGGAGAAGACAAGGAGATATTTAAGATGGTAATGTCAGTCTGACACCAGTGGAGAGAGGGAAAGAAGAAGGATTTGGTAGAAGAGTCTCAGATGGCAGCATAATTCCAAGTAAGGTTTGGCCAGGCAATGGGAACTATCTGGGACTGTTGGAAAGTCCCGTGTCTCACAGAAATTAGCCCTCATTAATTTCCTCCATCCCTACCCCACACTGTGCTCAGTCATTGGCTAGGAGTAGTTCTTGGGAGGCATGACCCCGGCACAAATACAATGATGGATCCAGAAGGACAGCCCCTGAAACTGTCAGTCAGTTGGGTTCCCTACAACAGCTGACATAAGGAATCCATCTTACTGATCACCACTCTCTCTCAGTATAAACATTATTACAACCAAAATATATGGAATACATGTATTCATTCATTTATTCAACGTATCTTTGTACGTATTCAACATAGAGCCTCTGCTCTGTGTCAGCTACCATGATCAGTACTAAGACTCTATGGGAAACAAGGTCTTTGTCCTCATGGAATATACTGTATAATTAATTCTTTTGAAAAATACTGCCTTAGGTGGGACACAGTGGCTCATGCCTATAATTCCATCACTTTGGGAGGCCAAAGCAGGCAGATCTCTTGAGCCCAGGAGTCCAAGACCAGCCTGGGCAACATAGTGAGACCCCAACTCTACAAAAAGTACAAAAATTGGCCAGGGGTATGGTGGTATATACCTTTAGTCCCAGCCACTTGGGAGGCTGAGGTGGGAGAATCACCTGAGGCTGGGGAGGTTGAGGCTGCAGTGAGCCATTATCACACCATTGTACTCCATCCTGGGTGACAGAATGAGACCCTGTCTCAAAAGAAAGAAAACGAGAAAGAAAGAAAGAAAGAGGGAGGGAGGGAGGGAAAGGACGGAAGGAAGGAAGGAAGGAAGGAAAAGAAAGAAAGAAAGAAAGAAAAGAAAGAAAGAAAAGAAAGAAAGAAAGAAGAAAGAAAGAAAGAAAGAAAGAAAGAAAGAAAGAAAGAAAGAAAGAAAGAAAGAAAGAAAGAAACTGCCCGAGAATTTGAGGATTGAGGATCTCTTAGGCTAAAGACATGCTGCTCAATTCTTTTTGTTTTCTTTTCTTTTTTTAAGAGCCAGGGTCTTGCTCTGTCTCCCAGGCTGAAGTGCAGTTGCATGATCACAGGTCACTGCAGCCTCCAAGTCCTGGGCTCAAGCAATCCTTCTGCCTCAGCTTCTTGACTAGCTGGGACCACAGGCATGTGCTACCATGCCTGGCTGTTTTTTTAATTTTTTGTAGAGATGGGAATCTCACTATGTCACCCAGTCTGGTCTCAAACTCCTGAACTCAAGCCGTCCTCCTGCCCCAACCACCCAATTGTTGGGATTATAGACATGAGCCACCACACCCAAACCTGCCCACTTCTAATGGTTAAGAAAATGACTATTTTTAGCTCTTAATCTATAGTGTCTACTTTGGAGTTAAGTTTGTTTCATTTACTTGTTAGAATCTGCACAGAAATTCATTACAATCATAGAAAATAATCCTGCCTGTGCTCTACTCTTACATTTTTAAATTTTAATACATTGGGCTGAACAATTTATACACAGTATACGTCAGTGTTTCTTAAATATGTTTGTTCTCACAATCATTACAAATCCTGTGTTTTGTGGATTTTCTCTCTAATGGTTGAATGTGTTAGACAGAATGGGGATTGACAGAGATATGTAGACATGGGCGATTACAAGAGGGATGAAAAAAAAAATTCTCGTTTTTTCCCCCAACTCATATTCTTTTCCTACCTCAATAGATGTTCATTCCCATGAATTTCTACAAAGCCTGAAATTCCATCATAAAATACGAATTCCTTTGAGATAAGAATTAGCCTTTCCAGGCATTTTTTTTTTCACATTGCCAACCTTTTGAGAAAAATAATATACACCTCTGTGTGGATAAGGCCATCAGCACACTTTTCCTGATTATTGCACAAGTGGAAAGTATTTACATTGGGATCACTAGATTCCTGGAAGTGAGAAGGATCAGAATTGATAAACTATAAGTTTGCCTGTGGTCAAGATAGAGAAAGCAAAAAAAGCAGAAGTTACAACATCATCAGTGAGATTAATGGTCATGATAAACTCGATCTGCTAGAACCCAACAGGAGAGTTATTTTTGAACATAGTCTGGCATTTTTCCAATTCTGTCATTGGAAAGATATGCAGAAAAGTGCACATTTAAAATCCTGATTTTGCAGAACGGTGAAAAACTAGATAACACCAGCCTGTCAAGTTGAATAACTATGGGCAATTCCCACTGATATTTACCCCCCTCATGTTATCCTCAAGTGAAATTGTTAAATAGGTGAAAATGTGTTTGGGTTACCCTCATCTTTGCCTTTGATACACACCAATTCTCTTTTGTTCACCCAGCTGAAAACCCTGTATCTTAAGCTCTACCCAATCCTCTCCCACCAGTAAAGGTACCGCTCTCAGGATGTCTTCTAACTTGCTACATCATCACAGCCAGTACCTATCAAGTGTTTAAGGCATCTAGGTTCTACTATTTATCGTCATTTAATATATAAGTACATCGAGGCGAGGAAGGCTAGGTAACGTGCACAACTTAAAGAGCTAGAGTGTAGAAGAGCTCAGTTTCAAATCCAAATTTTTCTGGCATCAAAGCACCAAAAATTAACTCAGATTCAATCAATTTTGGCCACCAGTTTACAGGGGGTGGGTGTGAGGCACATTCTAAACTCCATTCTATGGAAGGGTTTCTCTTGATGTGCTGCTCTGAATTCGTGTGCTTCTGCATGTGAATACCCACATTTGTGCACAAGCTAAGGCCCTGCCTTGTCCTCACTGAGGCTTGAGACTCTTAACACAGGATTTATTCCATGTCAATTAAACTAGGTCATCCCAGAGTTGGAGATCTATTTGAGTTTTCTCTAATACCGCAGGATGCTGTCTCCCAAGAGTCGGTATTTCCATCCCATCACATTCCCCGGTAAAAAGTACAATGCATTATTCTGTTTGGGAGAAAGTATCACAATGGCTAACCATCTCTATCCTCATCTACCTGTCTTGTTTCCAAGAAGATGAGATCAGTGCACAGGCATAATCTCTTGTGCATTAAAAAAAATATAAGTAGATAGTTTATTTGGGCCAATCTTGAGGACTGAAATGCAGGAGACACAGATTCAAATTACCCTCAGTATATTCTTCCACTAGCAGTCATTACGAATGGATTTTTAAAGGAAAAAATAAGGAGCAGTTTCTAAGTTTTTAGGAAGAATTGACATAAAAATGCTATGTTATTGTTTGCATTGTTCTTTGTATCACAAAGTCTAGGAATATAAAGATAAAAATGGGTGAGGGTCACATTGTACATTTGGGGGTAACATTTTAGGTAATTTTATTCACACCAAAAAAACTCCAGTACACTTTAACATCTGTATAAGGATGGCCATGTCAAGCTATGTGATTAATTAAATGATAAGTAGTTACTATGTCTGGTGCATTTATTCATTCAATGTATATTCAGTGACTGTTTTCTCTGTGCCATGTACTGTGCTAGATTCTGGGGATATGATGATCAAAAGAGACATGGTTTTTGGCCCCACAGAACCTACCGTCTAGAATCCCAATACCCAGTATGTGCTAATAATAACTACATTCATTGAGTACTTGTGTGCTTGGTACTTTACATAGAATTAGCTGTAATCTTTACAACAACTGCAACCGTGTGAAGTAAGAAGGCCTTAGCCCCGGCTGGGCACGGTGGCTCATGCCTGTAATCCTAGCACTTTGGGAGGCCAAGGTAGGTGGATCACCTAAGGTCAGGAGTTTGAGACCAGCCTGGCCAACATGGTGAAACCCCGTCTCTACTAAAAATACAAAAATTAGCCAGTGCGGTGGCACGTGCCTGTAATCCCAGCTACTCGGGAGGCTGAGGCAGGAGAATTGCTTGAGCCCGGCAGGCGGAGGTTGCGGTGAGCCGTGATTGCGCCATTGCACTCCAGCCTGGGCGACAGAGCGAGACCCCATCTCGGGGAAAAAAAAAAGAAAAAAAAAAAAGCCTTAGCCCCATCTTACAGATAAGCAACCTGAGGCTTGGAAAGGTTGAGTCATTTGTTCAGTGTCATGCAGCTAGTAAAAACAAGAGCTGGAATCCAAACACCTGTGCTTGACTAGAAAGTCCATTCTTTTTATTTTTATTTTATTATTATTATTATTTTTTTTTTTTGAGACGGAGTTTCGCTCTTACTGACCAGGTTGGAGTGCATGGCGTGATCTAAGCTCACAGTAAGCTCTGCCTCCTGGATTCAAGCGATTCTCTTGCCTCAGGCTCCCGAGTAGTTGGGATTACAGGCACCTGCCACTACGCCCGGCTGATTTTTTGTATTTTTAGTAGAGACGGGGTTTCGCCATGTTGGTCAGGCTGGTCTCGAGTTTCTCACGTCGGGTGATCCACCTGCCTCAGCCTCCGAAAATGCTAGGATTACAGGCATGAGCCACCGCGCCCAGCCGAAAGTCCATTCTTTTTATCATGGGTCAGGGAACGTAGTCTAGTCCCAGTGCTCTCTCTTTCGATCTCTATTTTACAAAGCAGCTGTTTTAGGGCCTAAGGAAACTGCCTTACCTCTTTATGTTTCATCTATCTTAACATAAAATATGAATGAGAATTACACTTTTACAGAACTACTTAAATGATAAGACTACAAAAATGTTTTCAAAACATTTATGAATATTAAATATTATTGATTTAATAACATGCTCCAATTTTACACTCATGAAAATTTGCAGTAAAGATGAATTATTATTCCTCTTCTAACCTAAGTATATATGAAGGGAAGGCTCATATAGCCTCCTCCCACCCTAAGTGATGTTTTTAGTAAAATCGAAGTTGCCTTTGGCTTCTCATAAGGCAAATCTCAGCTTTCTGGAAATCCATGCCAATGGGTATGATTCAGTTGAAAATCAATTTGACCAAACTGGTGATAAAATAAAAGCTCTGCCCATTTCAATATGACATAGAAAAAGGAAAACATTTAAGCGTACAAGAAACAGCACTGCATCTGGCATTGGATTTGCTGAATAAGTTGGATGTTCTTATGTTCCTACTTTGTCTGGCACAGTTCCAGTTTATGCTGTAATAATAACAGCTTTCACTTTTAATTAATAGTATTATTAATTAACTGTCACAGTTGCCAAACCAAAAGAAACAAATATGAAGCATGGTAATTTTGCTTAATTACAAACCAGAACTGAATGAATTTTGCTTTGAAGACCAGAAAGCTCCTTATATGATCGGAAGCCTAATGAAATTATTTAGAAGCATCTACCTCTAGACAGCACTCTCTCCTGTGAATGTGGACAATTCCAGCGAAGCACATGGTTAAAGGCTGCTGTTTTGAGAATTTTAGATCATGAAATCTTAAAGCACAGTACCTACATGTAACCTCAGGTTGTCCACTCTTCCCAGTTAATTCAAAGGTGTCAGATAAAGATCAGATAAGTTGTTTACACTGAAATAATTAACACTCTTGTAAAAGACAATCTGCTACATCTCAGCACTGATGTACCGTTTTTCATAAGCACTCAGATGTGTTATTTTACAAAAATGCTAGCCACATATACCATTCTTTTCTCTTCTTCTTGGAATAATCATACTCAGAGGCTGTGTCACTAATGTTTGGGTTCCTTAATATTTGAGAATCCAGAGCATATCTTTTTGTGAGCTAAAGCATCTAGTTACTAACTGGGGGGCCCTGGGGACTTAAGAGTTAATATAGTGGTTCTCAAAATGTAGTGCCCAGAACAGCAGCTGTAGCATCACCTGGGACCTTACTAGAAATGCAAATTCTTAGGCTCCATCCCAGACTCATAGAATCAGTAACTCTGTGGTTGGGCCCAAGAATCTGCATCTTAACAGACCCTCCAAGCAATTCAGATGCCAGTCAAAGTTTGAGAACCAGAAAGCAAATGTAAGTGTCTATCATTTCTGATTTATTATCAGGATGTAAAACTTCTGCAGCTTAACTCAGGTGCCATGAAGTAGAAAGTTCAGCAACTAACAGATACAGTTGGGTTTGATAGTCGATTGACTTGCTTGATGAAATCCCTGTAAGAAGTTTCAAAATATGGAAAATTGAGCTCTGAAATGTTATGATGTTGGTATTGGCAACCAACACTGCTGAATCGCAGAGAAATACAGGATCCTCCTGCTGTTTCCTTTTTGCTGAATTCCTTTCTGGCCTCTTGGAAAGGTTCCCTTGAGGCAGTTCTGAAAATATAAACCTCCCCATGTAAATGAGTTGTTTACCCTCCTGATCATTTGTTAGAAAGCATTGAATTTTGCTGAATCAGGCATAATTGCTTTTGACAAGCATACACATAAAACAGTAAGTGATACTGAAAACGCTCTGTGCAAGTCTCAAAACTTGGATACTCTAGACTCTTAATGGGTTATGCTGTTTGGCACATCTTTTCCCGTGATCGTAAACAAAGTCAGTCAAACCAAGAGAATAATGAAATGTGAGTACTAAAAGTGGGACATAAATGAGATGTAATCCTAATAAAAAGACAGAAAACAAGGCATCAGAGACTTCAAGATGGGGAACTTTTAAACATTAGAAGTTTAACCTAGCCTGTCTCAACACTACTTAAGAAAGAAATCTATAGACAGAAAAACTGAGTTCAAGGAAGTGGCCAGTTTTTGAGTGTTCCAGGAATAGAAAAAGAAAAAAAAGTAAAAAATGTAAAGAGTAAGCAAAACTACTTTATATAAAAAAAGCATTTTCTAAATGTAGTAATATTTTTATCCTTTAAGTTTAATTTTCTTTAACACATATTTAACTACACATTTTCTTTATTTTTTAGTTATAAAAATATTAAATTCCAGTGTTAAATTCAAACATAGAAGACTAGAGAAGAAAAGATAAAGTATGCCCCCTTTAATTCTTCTTTTTTTTTTCAATTTGTACTCTGAGTAACCACTGAAAATTGTTTGACATATATATTTCCAGGCAATTATATATGCATATATATAATTTGAATTACATTTCTATTAATCCATTACTGTATTACATGAAATTGACTGAATAAATATTCACCAATTTTGGAGTATATATTTGAAGTCATGATGGCATAAACAAAGAGTAACTTCAAATCTGTGCCCTAAATCAAACGTCAAAAAGGCAAATATTCAAATTCCATGTATTTTCACTTGGGATAAAGTTGTTTCCCTTATGGGTACTAATCTATATCATGAGCTACGATAATTGCAGCAAGTATTTATCTAATTAGTAATATTTAGGTGTTTCCTGAGAAATAATGGGCACAAAAGCCTTGTTTTACGTTTATTAAACCATAAGATATTATATTTATACATATTGTCATGTATTATAATTTTTTCCCTTGTCTTTATCTAGCATGAACAACTTTCCATGTTAATGTATACAGATTTACTTCACTCCTATGGAAATAAGAAAACAGTCGTCCTATACATAATGACTATACCAGTCATTATTAAGTGTCTTCCCTATTGATAAGCTTTTGGGTTGTTTTCATTTATTTGGTACAGTAAATGATTCTTCAGTAGTCATCCTTATTCTTTAACCTTTGTGTATTTTTCTATTTTGATATGGTGTATTAGTAGAGGTAGACTTTCTGAATATAAAGAAAGGAACATTTAAAATTTTGATACACACTGCCAAACTACTTTGTAAAAAAAAAGCAACAGAGAATATATTCCCACACTATCACTGAGTCTAAATTTTCTCACTATTAAAACATTTTTGTTCTAGTTGGGAAAAAAAAAGTATCTAGTTTCAAGATGCATTTCTTTGTAAGTACATTAAGAACAATTGTGCGATTTGTCTTTTCGTTTTCTTGATGGTAAAAAACATCAAGCACAAAAGTTTTCAATTTCGAAGTCTAATTTATCTTGATCTTTGTGGCTTATGTTTTTGGCATCATATTTAAGAAACCATTGCCTAATCAAAGCTCAAAAATACATACATACATGTTTTCTTATAAGAATTTTGTAGTTTTAGACCTTACACTTAGGTCTTTGATCCATTATGCAATTTTGTGTATTGTGTGAGATAGGAGTCCAACTTTATTCTTTTGCAAGCAGATATCCAATCGTCCCAACATTATATGACAAAAAGACTCTTCTTTCCTCCATTGGATTGCCTGGCATTCTTGGCAAAAATCAGTTGACTGTAAATGTGAAGGAATCCCAACTCTATTTCATTGATCTATGTTTAAGATCATACAGTCAATGTTTATGCCAGTATCACACAGACTTGATTGCTGTAGCTTTGTAGTAAGCTTTGAAACTGGAAAATGTGAGCCATCTAACTATACTCTTTTTCAAGATTATTTTGGCTATCTTGCTGTCTTATATTTCAATGTAAATTTTATGACCACTTCATCAACTTTCACAAAAACCATCTGGGATTTTGATACAATTGCATTAAATCTATAGATCAATTGGGGGAGTATTACAATATTAATAATATTAGGCTTTCTGATTCATGTACTAGGGATGCTTTTCCATTTATTTAGGTGTTCTTTGTTTCAACAAGATTTTATAATTTTTAGAGTATAAGTTTTGTACTTCTTTTGTAAATTTATACCTAAGTATTTTATTTCTTTGATACTATTGTTAGAGAAGCTATTTTAAATATCTATTTTGGATTTCTCATTGCAAGTGTATGAACCTACAGTTGATTTTTGTCTATTGGAAGTACTTAACTAGATTATTAGTTCTAAAAGATTTGCAATGGATTCCCTACAATTTTCTAAATACAGGAACATGTCATCATGAAACAGAGATAGTTTTACTTTTTCCTTTCTAATCTGGATGTCTTTTATTTTCAGTTTCTTGCCGAATTGCCCTGGGTAGAACTTCCAGTACAATGTTCAATGTAAGTGGTAAGAGTAGACATCTTTCTTTTGCTTTTAGTATTAGGGGAAAGTATTCAGTCTTTCACTTTAAGTATGATGTTAGCTGTGAGTTTTTTATAGATGCCCTTTATCAGGCTGAAAAATTTCCCTTCTATTCTTAGTTTGTTAAATATCATCACGAAGACATTTTGGATTTTGGCAAAATCTTCTTCCACATTTATGGAGATAATCAGGTTGCTTTTGTCCTGTAACAAAGGACAATTCTATTGATACAGTAAATTATATTCATTTTTCTGATGTTAAACTAACCTTGCATTCCTATAATGAATCCCATTTGGTCATGGTGTGTCATCTTTTCACATGTTGCTGGATTCAGTCTGGCATTTTTTTTTCTATATTCATAAAGGATATTGATCTGTATTTTTCTTGTGATATCTTTATCTGATTTTGGTACTAAAATAATACTGGCCTCATAAAATTAGTTGGAGAGTGTGCCATCATTTTCAATATTTTGGAAGAGTTTTTGAAGAACTGATATTAATTATTCTTAAATGTGTCATAAGATTTACCAGTGAAACCATAAAATACTGGGATATTGTGAAGGGGATAAAGAAACGTTTTTAATTATAAATTTAATCTTTATAGTTTATAGGGTGATTTAAATTTTCTATTTTTTGAGTCAGTTTCAGTAGTTTGTGTCTTTCCTAGAATTTGTTGATTTGATCTAAGTTATATAATTTGTTGATGCACAGTTGTTCCTACTCTTTCCTATATTTCCTTTTATTTTTGTAAGGTGAGCATGCATATTCTCCCTTTCATTCTGGATTTCCTGATTTTTATGAACTTAAGGTTAGTTGGTTGATCAGTCTAAAGATTTTTCAATTTTGTTGAGTTTTTCAAAGAACCAAATTGTTTTAAGTTATCTCTATTGTCTTGAAACTCTCTATTTTATTATTTTAGCTATAATCTTTATTATTTCTTTCAGCTTGCTTCAGATTTAGCTTGCAGTTATTTTTCAAGTGTCTTATGGTAGAAATTTAACTTACTAATTTGATGTCTTTTTCCTTTTTTTAATATAGTTGCTCGCAGATATAAATTTTCCTCTAAGTAGGGCTTTGGCTGCATCCCATAAGTTTTAATATGTTTTTTTCTTCATTTCATTCTTTCCAAAGTATTTTCTACTTTCTATTATGGTGTATTCTTTGACCCATTGGTTATTTAGGAATATGTTATTTAATTACTACATATTTGTGAATTTCACAAATTCTTTTCTTGTTGATTTCTAATTTCACTTTATTGTAGTTGGAAATTGTATTCTGTATATTTCAATCCTTTTAAATTTATTGAGACTTCTTTTGTGACTAAGAATATGGTCTATCCTGAAAAATTTTTCACGTACACTTTAGAAGACTTTGTATTCTGCTTTATTGTTTTAAATAATACCCTATGACATAAAGTATTCCACACTCTCAAACAATTAGATTTGGGTTCCTTTGCAAGGGTAGTTTTTGAGGCCATGCTTTGAAGTTTGTTCTGTTTCCAGAATTCTTCATAGCTGTCTCTTTTCGTGCTTCTCTCTGGTAAACTATCTGGCCTACAGTTTAGCTTACTGTTCTCATTAAACTACCAGCCGCCTCTTAACAGCCTACCACCAAAATTTCCATTGTTTTTGGTAGTTAAATTTGAGCTTTCCTACACTCTGTTGCAAATAACGTCAGTTCATTTGTGGAGAGATTCAAACCTCTCTGTTTCTATTGACTTCTCTCCTTGGGCAAGATCTCTGGGCCCCTGCTCTGACTTGAGGGCAGGAACTGTGGCCCACTTCTCTCAGAGTGACATCCTTGCTTTATGAACACGATTCTGGGTGAGACAGTAGTCTCTAGATATTTGATTTGCCTCCTCTCATGTGGAATCTCAACTCAACAAGAGAGCTGGGTGAGGGCAATTAGGGCCCCATTATTCCCAGCTTAACTGATTTGAAGTAAGGACTCCACCGACAAATGGCAAGTGGGTGGAGGAAGAGAGCTCCCAACCACTCAGCTGCACTTGGTGGGAATTTGATCTGTACAACCTGGAGTTGTTTGGAGGGCATGGAGAAGGGGAGCTGAGAAATGCTGGAGGCCTCCCACTCTGGTGAGATACCATATCCTTGGTGA
Source organism: Pan troglodytes (assembly GCF_028858775.2). Lineage (NCBI taxonomy): Eukaryota > Metazoa > Chordata > Mammalia > Primates > Hominidae > Pan > Pan troglodytes. The sequence continues at coordinate 73,315,583 of NC_072402.2, forward strand.
GAGGCGAGAGGAGAGAGAGCCCTTCTTCTTGGCCACATCCACCTGCAGTAGAGCCTGTCTCAAGCTGAGGTAGGGGGGTAGAAGAAGAGAGCCATAGCTGGAGAGCCATAGCTTAAGTGCCACGGACTCTCACTGTTCTCATTAATTCAGTAGATTTGCTTAAGTGTTTTTTTTCTTTTAGGTTTTTCTCTATGCCACTAAGACAATTTCTGGAGTTTAAATGGTTGGAGTTATATATACATAAAATATATGTTATATATTATATATAATTTTATATAATGTATTATATATTAATATAATATGATATGTTATATTTTATTAGTATACCTTCCTCCTGCTTTGAGGGAAGAATTTTATATTTTATATAATATATATTTATATGTTGTATAATTATATTTTCTATATTTATATAATATATAATAAATTTAATTATTATTTATATATGATATATTATATAATATTAATTTATTATATATAATATAATATATTGTATTATATAATATATAATATATAAATATGTATATAATAATGACTAAATTAATTATATACTCTAAATTATATAATATATTATATTCTAAATTATATAATATATTATATTATAAATTATATAATAAATAATATAGTATACATTATATTATAAATTATATAATATATTATTATATTATAGATTATAAATTATAGAATATATTATTATATTATAGATTATAAATTATGTAATATATTATTATATTGTAGATTATAAATTATATAATATATAATTTATAAAATATATAATTTCTTATATATTACATAATTTATAATATAATATATACTATATTATATATTATATAATTTATAATATTATATATTACACAACTTATAATATATAATATATTATATATAATATAATCTATATTATATATAATATATAATATATAATATAATATATATTATATATAATATATAATATTATATATAATGTATATTATATATAATATATATTATATTATACATAATACATATTATATAATCACATAATATAATATATAATATATAATATATTATATTATATAATATGTATTATATTATATAATATATAATATATATTATATAATATAATATATATTATATTATATAATATATAATATATAATATATATAATATAATATAATATATAATATAATATAATATATAATATATAATATAATATAACATATATTATTTATAATATAACATATATTGTTTATAATATAACATATATTATATATAATATAACATATATTATTTATAATATAATATATGTTATATTATAGAATAATATATTATAATATGTTATATATTATATTATAATATATTATATATTATAATATGTAATATATTATATTATAATATATTATATATTATAATATGTAATATATTATAATATAATATATTACATATGTATTATGCATTATATATAATATATAACATATTATATTATATATTATATGTTATATAACATATTATATATTATATTATATTCCAATATAATATACATTATAATACATTATATTCCAATATAATACAATATATATTATATTCCAATATAATATAATATATATTATATTCCAATATAATATAATATATATTATATTCCAATATAATATAATATATATTATATTCCAATATAATACAATATATATTATATTCCAATATAATATAATATATATTATATTCCAACATAATATAAATTATATTATATTCCAACATAATATAATATATATTATATTCCAATATAATATAAATTATATTATATTCCAATATAATATAAATTATATTATATTCCAATATAATATATAATATATTCTATTCCAATGTAATATATAATATATTCTATTCCAATATAATATATAATATATTCCAATATAATATATAATATATTATATTCCAATATAATGTATAATATATTATATTCCAATATGATGCATAATATATTCCAATATGATGTATTATATATTATATTCCAATATGATGTATTATACATTATATTCCAATATAATATATTATATATTATATTCCAATATAATATATTATATTCCAATTATATATTTATATATTATTATATATAATATATAATATATAACAATAAATATATTATATATAATATATTATATATTACTTTACAATACATTACAATAATATTATATATTCCAAATATATAATATTATATATAATTTTTACCTGCTATGGTTATATAATGTGTATAATATAATATGTATAATTTTCACCTGCTGTGGCTGTTTTGCTGTGAAACAGTTCTGCAGAGCTCCTTCTACTGCCATTCCAGAAGTCTCTTTATCTAGTTCATTCTTATTTTTTAAAAGTAATTTCAATAGGATATTGAGTGACGAGAAAGTGAGATATAGGCTCAGACCACTATCTTCTAAAGCTAAGTGAAAGGACAGCAAGTGTAATAGCTGACTACTACAACTCTGGAGCTAGACCTTCTGAGTCAAATCTCAGCTCCTGTATACAAATTATATTTCCATGCCTCTGTTTCCTCACCTGTGGAATAGGAAAAATATTCTACCTTATCAAGTGATTGTCAAGATTCAGTGATTTACAACATGCAAAACCATCAAAACAGTGTTGAGTATGTAGTAAGCCATAAGTAGTAGCTGTTATGGTTATTATTTTGTTTGGATGTTTTTAATACCAGGCCAGACATGCTAGGGAATCACAAACAAAACAGGGTATCAGGCATTTGGTTATCTTTTTGTAAAAATGCAAAATTTTGGCTGTCCCTTCAATCATTCTCAAATCAGATTCTTCAAGGTGAGGACTCTGGCGAAGGTCAGAGGTGATTTCTTTGAAGCCAGCTAGCATCAGCCCATAGGGGATCATCAGGGAGCCACAAGTCCTAATTAAAAAAAAAAAAAAGTACCTGCCTAAAGACATGCTGACCAATTCATGTTGAATTCATAAAACTTTGTAGTCTTATTCATTTGTTTGTTCATTCAACACACTTTTAGCAAACACTATATTCAAGGTACTATGCAAGGAATTCCAACATGAATACAATGCAGTGATTCCCCCTAGAAATTCACATACATGTATTTATACAGTTGCCATATTCATAAGTAACTGGAATACAATGCAGTATAAAAATGCCACATAAAATATCCATCAGGAAAGCCTCTTTGATGAGCAGAGTTCCAAGCTGGCTCTTAAAACATATCCCAGACATGGAGTGATGAACAGTGACTGCCATCAGCCCTTCCTAGACCAAGATTATTAATTATTTTCCCCAACCTACCATAAAGGGTTGCTCAGTCTTCAGATCTATTGCCTTATGTTTAAGGAAAACAGAAGAGTGATAAAAGGAGCTGCAGTTACTGTATGTTCAGGGTTGCTGCCTCTATGAATGCTTGGAGGCAGTTGATTCTTCTAGCACATGAGAGGGCCAGCACAGCTATTCCTCTGGCAAAGGGACCAGTTACAAATTCTACATTTTACCACTCTCCATCAGCTGCTGAAAAGCTGACTGGTCTTTCACTGTGGCTCTTCTTGTCACTGAGTTTGGTCATAAACCTTTTGGTCTAGTAGGATATTTAGAGTAGATGTCAATTCAAGAGCACATGTACATATGCCAGTACTAAGATACAGACTATAAACTAAAGCTAAGCCTTAACCAAAGAATAAACTGCCTACCCAGAAAGCCATAAAACCCACACCTGAATTTAACAGAAAAAATAAATAAAAAATAAACCTCTGCCATTTACTTTCAGAGGACAATAGAATGTTGAAGACTATTGAATTTTCTATTCATGTTTCAGCTTAAAATCTATTTTTTTTAACTAATAATATTCTTCTCAATGTTCCTCCTGCTTTGAGGGAAGGGGAGGAAATGAATGCCCAGAGCAATCCTAACTGTTTTAGGTTGAGAGTGGGTGGGAGAATGGCTCCCCACTCCCCATGACCTGGCAGCTGACCTGCTGGGTATGGCATTGTGCCACCCATATATTATTGAAACAGCCTGAGGCATAGCCAGCAACCACGCATGTGGCAGTGGAGCTGCCCCCAGAAGAGCTCACTGTACCCTCTCAAGAGGAACATTGCTCCACCCACACTCACTGGCTGGAATCTATGTATCAGGTATTGGGGAAAGTGTGGCTAAGGACTGCTGCTTCTTCTAGAATAAACATTCAGCCTTCTGGGTGAACATCTACTTAAATATCCACCCACTCCCTCAAAGAGGAGGATGCATTGCAAGTTCAAAATAAATATGTATAAGTTGCTTTGAAGGCAGAGGGAGCTAGGTGCCCCTGCCGCTCCTCCCAAAGTCTAGGCTTTAAAAGGGACTGGTTCGTAATGGGGCAGTGGTTCAGGAAAATAGCCTGGCTGGAGCAGAAAGATAGTCACTCTACTCAGGGATTAAAAAAAAAAAAAATTCCTGTGGTGCACCTGCCAATAATCAATGTGAGCACACTCTCACTGTCACTTATTCAGAAGTGTTTTCCTGCCCTCTTCAGCACACTCATCTTGTTCTATCCTTTTCTACCTTTAAATTCCCTTCTAGACTGCCCTTGTGTTCCTTGGGATCTCATTTCAGCTGCATAAAATCATGTTCTGATCTTGTCTTTATTCGAACTTTTGATACAGTGATTACTTCTAGACCCCCTCCAGATTTTGTTCATTGTGGGATTTTTGCAATAATTTTTATTTTTAAAAATATTGCATTCAAATATCATTTATCTTAATTACTGAGGTTTTTCAGCACTCCTGTATATTGTAAATTTTGCTCCTGAAGAAAGTTACTCACTGGCATTGCCCTAGTCTTGACCCTGATGAGTAGAGTTATTTTCTGAGACTGGTATACCAACCACTGCCTTCCCTCGGTCATGGTCAAGAGTTAAAACTCTTTGGAAGTATTAATACATCCATGAAGATGTGGAGTTCCAATAACGAATTCCTTAGAACTAGAGCCAGTAGTTCTGAAACCCAGCAAGGCAATAGCTTGTCTGTCTTTCTTCCCTGCAAATTTGCTTCCATGGGATTATTCTAAGAATCTTCTAGGGAACTTTTGAGCATAGCCTAAAGACACATTCTCTATTACATTATTTTTCTGTTCTTGTATTGAGTTTTTCTATGAAGTGCTCCTATAAGTATAAAATATTAGAGTCCAATGAAGAGAATTTCTCAAGGGACATATTTATTCCAAGATAATAGTCTCCTGATGGCATGTGAATGCTGATTAAGCAAAGGGAAAACATTACAGAAGATAAATGATGAAGCAAAGCTGACAAGTTTATTTTCAAAGCAGGAGGCATGGCTCCTACAATAACTTTCAGCTATTGTGATTGTTTCTATTATTCCACATGATTGATGCATGTTTAATGATTTTTATCTGATGTGTCCGGGAACTGCAAAATTGCAAATGCTTGGGCTAGTGTATGCTTCTTTCTTCACAAAGTGAGAATTGTTTTATCCGCAAAGCAGAGATCTCACCTTTAAAGCTAAGTCGCCCTTAGAAAACCAGCTGGTGTGACTCTTTCAGCTTGAGGGATGCAGTCCAATTACCAGATTTGACATCATGGTCCCTGTGCCCCCAATAACATCTACATTTGCATGAAATTTTATTTGTATGGTTTTATTCCCATGCTCATATTGCCATTTTGCAGTAGGTTAGACAGTTATTAGTTGTCTTCCAGTTTAACAGGGGAAGAAAATGAGACAAAGAGAAGATAAATGGAAATGTGTACTGTGCATTTAGTCAGCAGTGGACTCAGGGCTGTATGCACACTCACTCCTTTGAATCTATGGCCTTTACTCTTCACTTAACTAAATTGAAGCTTCTGGTTAATTTTTATGCTGATATTATTAATATAGTTACAAATACACGGTGACCCACCTATTTTATATGTAGATTATATTCCTTTTTAGTTTCCTGGAGCAAAAGCCATGTCCAAGAGCTCACCTCTGTTTCTATTTTTACCTGACTCCCATCCTTAATCCTATTAAGAGGTCATCCCAGTTTCTAGCTGAGAAGAAAGGGAATGAATCCTGAGCTATAGAAACAAGAGACACTCTTTAAAAAATTGGTCTCTGAATTTGTTTTACAAGAAACTGGATAAGACAGGCAAACAATTTGTTTTACAAGAAACTGAGGTTTCTTGTAAAAGTAGGTTACAAGAAACTGAGAATAAAAATGGCTGTTTTTTCAGCACTTTTTAATCTATTATATTTGTTATTGTTTCCTCTCATTTACTCTGATCTCTTCCTCAGGGACAGACATTATTCCTATCTGGAGATGCCTCCTATGTCTGTAATATCTAATCTTTTCTGAAATCATTTCTGTCTCTTCACTCCTTTAGATTCTGGAATACGTTTCAACTGTGTCCTCCAACTCACCTCCTTTATTTTCCAGTTTCAATTGCACTAGTTATTCTTCTAACACAAGTGTAATCCTATGATCACAGTTTGGTTTTTATCTTATCCTTTCTCTATCACATTTACAGTTCTCTATTTTTTTCTGCCTGCCTCCAAGCCAGAAAAGTGTGTGTGTTTGTGTGTGTTTGTAAACCTCAGTCTGCTGTTTTATTATCTCATGTTTAATCTCTTAGTTCCTGGAGTTTATGTGTTCCTGATTTTCAATAAGAATCCAAGCAGACATTTGTAAAGTTAAATTTCATTTCTGCAAATGCCTGTATTTCCCACAGCACCTTTATTGAAATGCTCTTGTCCGTACTATGGAAGCTTTTTAATGGACCCCCTGATGTTTTGTTCTGCTACTCATGCATGAATGAGAAAATGGACATCTAGGTCCAGGAATTCCTTGCAACAGCACAGGTAGATGCTTCTAAGTTCCTAGATTACTCTTTAAAACCCTTTCTAGAACATTAAACTAGAGAACTGGCATATGTGAATAACTAGACACCTGAGAAGTCCAGGGGATACAGGAGAACCCCAAAGAATGAACAAGCCCCACAATAAATTCTGCACTGGTGCCAGTCTTTCCTAGTGAAGCTATGGAGCGCAATTGAAGGCCTGACCACCTAATGGGCCTTCACATTCAGGCAGCCCTTGACTGGCCATTCCTATTTGCCCAGGGATCATGTTCAGACCTCCATTGCATTCCATTTTTTGCCTTTGCCAGTGACATAAATCCCTCTTATGGGTATTGAAATGCTGCTCATTTCCAAGCAGTTCGTGGAGTCCTAGAAGACTGCTCCCAAGACATTTTGATGTAACGATGTTAGAGTCATATCAGGGTTACATTTAGATGTAAGCGTTTGAACACAGCCTTGTGTCCAAATGGACCTGCGAAAGTATAACATTATTGTTCTCAATTACCAGCTAGAGTCTGCACAGACTTTCCAGAACCCAGTGCTGATTATGGTAGACTTACACATTTCTGTAGTTGTTTTGTTTTTTATTTTGCTTTGTAATTTTTTTGTTGTTGTTCTTTGGGGATTTTTTTTTTTGTTTGTTTGGTTGTTCATTTCTATATTGCTGGTTTTTTTCTCCAAATATGAAATCCTTAGAGAATCAAGTCAGTACAAAGTCTCTGTTGAGTATGGGCTCTAGAGTCAGATGACTTAAAATTAAATTCTGACTCCATCACTAATTGCATAACCCTGAAAATTTCCATGTGCCTCAGTTTTCTCAGGTACAAAATTGGGGATGGGGGAGTTGGAGGGTGAATAATAGCACTAAACCCAGTACTTTTAAAAAATTAGGATAAATGAGTAAATATATGTAAGGCTTTAGAATTGTGTCCACAATTAATTTTAGATAGCATTTAAAAATTTTTTCTTGTAAGTAGTAAACAAATGCATGCTTTCTGAGAAATATTTGAAACATTCTAAAGAATATAAGATTTAAAAAAATTAAAGTCCACCTTCCTGACCCTTCTAGTGTAGACAGAAATTGAATTGCAAAAAACAGACAGTCTCTTACTCTGGCTAATCAAATGGAAAGAGCAAGAGAAAAGTAATCTAGTGAAAGTGGGAGGACCATTCCTTAGAACCCAAGGACATAAACCTTGGGTTCTTCAAGGTTTGGCACTTGAGCCAAAACCATGGAGGGCAAAGTCACCAAAAGCCAAAGCAGCTCATCTGTCCCCTCTCTCTTTTCTAAACTCTCATTTTCTTTTTTTAATTTAATTTTTTTATTATTATTATTATTATTTAATTGAGATGGAGTCTTACTCTGTCACCCAGGCTGGAGTGCAGTGGCCCAGTCTCAGCTCCGCTGGGCTAAACCCTCATTTTCTTTCATTCTCTCTGTGCACCTGCTTCTTTCCATTCCTAGTTTCTCTCTGCAAGCAGATTTCTTTTGTTTCATTGGACATGCCCAAGGCTGACTTTCAGCCCCCAAGGGAGGTGTATTTCTAGGCAAAGAGCCCACAGCTACCTCACTGATTTCTAGGGAACTAGGAGAATGGGCAATCTCTGCCACATATTGTGCATGCAATAAATGTTAACTTATGACTTAAAGGGCCTAGATATGTGATTCCAGAGTTTCATAAGTATATGTGGCCCACAGATCATTTCCATATGACACAGAACATCATAGACCACATATTCTAACCAAAATTATTGAGACATGCTGTTTTTAAAGAGACATTAATGAGGGACATAAACTGATTCATTCTAAACTACAAAGACAGCATAAATGTGGTTGTATTTAAATGCTAGCGTTACAAGAGGCCAGCTAAAAGACCACCTGGAGAATCCTTAAGGCCCACCAGTGGTCATCAGACCACTTTGACTGCTGCCGTTTTAAGTCTATTTATGTGTCCTAAGAGCAAGCTTGCTGTTTTAAATGACACAGCTTTATCGTTTAGTTATGATGAGTGCCAGATCTTTTTCCTGCTCCAAGGAGACACAACAAGTTTAAAATCAATTTTATTACTCTTTTTAATGTTCAATATAATAGAAAATTTAGTTTACAAAGACTCACAAGTATAAGATAAGTGCTTCTACCCGCACCATCATGAAAACAGAAATACCACTGAAAGAATAGAAGAAACAGAAAAAATTAAAAATTCCTCTGAGCTTTCTTTCTCCCTACCAAGTTCTGCTCCTTTTCCCTATTGCTGTCCTTTGAAGTCCACCTTTGAATTTGGCACTGAGCAGAATGGCCATTAAAGATTCCATTTAGCTAAATGTGCCAAGTGAAAGTAAATGCCAATGGCTTGAAAGAATACACTGCCTGGAGTCCTGGGAGTTACAAAGAGAAGGTGCTTGTGTAGGTCAGGGACACTGCACCTCAAAGCAGCCACCAACCACAGATGGATTCTGGATCTGAGTAGCAAATGTAGATTTGTGGAATTAAGATTCCCAGCCCTCAAGGCAGGAAGTCTGATTAGGAAAGCTTGAAAAACCAGTGTTCAGGAGGAAATAACTAAAGGACATTTTCTAGGTGTTTCGTGTTTTAAGAAGTAGTAGAACAACTAAATTCACTGCCATCTCCTCCAGACTTGTGTCTTAAAAAATGTTAAATACCATTTCTATGGAACAAGCCTGAAAGAGGAGACCCGTGCTAACTAGAAATGTGGGAGGAAATGTATAGAGAGGGAGTCCTGACCTATGTTTCACTACTGCAAATCCTTGAGTACTGGAACTCAAGGACTTAATCTACAATGCGAGGTTTGTGATAGGATATATTTACCTTTAGGATCCCTTTTGGGTTTAGAATCTTCTTTTGTTCTTCTGAAGCACAATACTGTTCTGGTAATGATTTCATATGCACTGAGTTTGATAGTATAGTAGTAAAGAAGGCAGTGCAACGTTATCATCAAGGAGGCATACATTTTAACACTCTTTTCTCCTCTAAATCCGTATCAGTCATTATGTTGGTGAAGATACCCATCTTCCCTTTCTTAAACTTCACTGAAGAAAAGATTTATATACATGTAAAAATTTTATATATTACATATAATTATTTGTATATGTTTAGATTAAAATATACTACACACACACACATATAAACACACACACATATCCAACAAAGCATTAGCTTTCAAAATATGTAAAAACAAAACTACAAATTACTAGAGAAAAGAAAATAGGTTTATAGAAACATGATCAAAAGACTTGAAAAGGCATATCACACACACACACACAAAAGGACAATTCAATGGCCAATAAACATATGAAAAGATGTTCAACATCTTTGATAATCTGGGAAGTGTAAACTAAAACCACAGTGAGGTAATAGATAGAATGGCAAAGCTAAAAAGTGTCACAATGTCAAGTGATGATGAGGATCTGCAGCAACAGAAACATTAGTACACTCTAGGTGGGAAGGCAAATTTGTACAGCAACTCTGGAAAACAGTGCAACTTCGTACAGTAAATCTGACATCTATAATCCAGCACAGTAACCCAGCATTTATACCACGAGAGATACACCTTAGAGAAATGCATGGCTATGTTCCAGGGCACGTGAACAAGCATGCTCAGAATAGCCACAAGCTGGAAACGACCCACATGTTAACCAACATGGATGTCTTTATGCCCTGGGATACTATAGAACAAAGCAAATGAAAAGGCTGTAGCTAACCACCAACTTGGATGAGCAACACACTGAGTAAAGGAAGCCAGACACAAATGAATTTTTATACTATATTCCCTTGATATAAAGTTTTACAACAGGAAAAATAAAACTATATTTTTGGAAGATGCATACAGTGGTAGTAAAACTATAAAGAAAAAAAATCAAAGAAAAAATCAAACACCGTAAGAGTGATTGTGTTGAGGAAGAAAGGGTGTTGCGATGAGAGAAGGACACAGGGGTTTCTAGAGAGGTGATATTTTGTATTTCCTGCCCTGGGTGAGAGTGACATGGATGTTCTCTTTGTAACTACTTTGCTAAACCCTACTTATTGGTTTTCTCTTCTTTTCTGAATGTGCATTATGTCACAATTTAAAATGTTCAAAAGAAGGGAAAGAAGGAAAAAGATTAGCAGATGATATGTGAAAATTAGAATCAATACTGTGGCAGCAAACTATTGCTGATTGAATCTGAATGAAAGGTATGGGAGTCAAAGATCTGATGTAGAAAATTTCCAAAATTAGGAAACCCACTACTAAAATTAGGAGCATTTTTATTCACCAGAACAAGCAAACTGTGAGCCAAAAATGCTCCTTTTATCTTATCTTACTTTTACTTTCTTTGGAAAGGAATTCAGAGATCTAAACTGTCTGTGGGTGCCCAACTATGTAGACGGTAACCAGTTACCCTGTTAAAAATGGCTAAACAAGTTACTCATTTCATAATAAGTAATTTTTCTCTAAGGCCAGTAATAATGCAGGACAATCAAATGGATCTTTGAAAAGTGAAAGACTCACTCTCTGGTTCCTGCATATGAATCACCCACCTGAATATTCACCTGCAACCCTAGTTCATTATTTCTTTTTTTCCTTATTTCCATCAACAGTCTATTATTTTGCATAGTTCACCTAATTTATCTGTGTTTCTATTTAATCTGGTATTTCTTCACAAAAGATGGAAATGGGCAAGATACATATACAAGATGTTGCAATGTTGCAATATTAATAAAAGAAACTGAAGTTTTACATATATAAAAACTGAAGATATAGACATATAAACTGAAGATATATATGAAGATATTTATATATCAATAATAGCATCTAGATGTTTTAATTAATACATTAATTAATAAAAGCTAGATGATTTATTAATATATATACAAACTGAAGAGAGATATATATAACTGAAGATATCTATCTATCTATCTATCTATCTATCTATCTATCTATCTATCTTCGGTTGCTTTTATTAATGCAACATTCTCAGCCTTGGCTACTTCAGCTTAAATGGTTCCAGTTTTTGGTAGATTCCTAGTATTTCCCATCTTTTTTTTTGTTGTTCATGTTTTACCAATCTTTATAATGCATATGATCATAATGCAGATATTTATTTTCTCTTTACAAGGATTTTCTATTATATTAAAATGTGAACTACTCAGAAAAAATACATCCAGAGGTCATTCGTCATCAAGAATCCTGCTATGAGACTGGATCGTCTTTCTGTGCATTCTGCTGGTCACCCAGCATCTGAAGGTGTTGATGCTGTCACGTGGCCCACTGGAGCGTAACAGCATGTGTAGATATAAACATCTTTTCTTTGGGGGGGAAATACATTGGAGGAAGGGGGAGGGGACAAACAACAACTAAAACTTGGCTTCACATGTTTGCAATTTAAAATGTTTATATTTCCTAATAATTTGTTCCAAAGTTGCAGGGATACTTTTCTTTCTAATCCTAAATCTGACTTGAAACTACATGTTTTTCATTACCCAATTAAAATAAACACTTTCATTCTGCTCTCTCAGTTGCATCCCGAAGTTTGACTTTTACACTTCACAATCAAGCACCATTTGCTCAAGCTTAATTATGACATAATAATGAATATTTTCCATACTTGCAGACAGACCATCAGAACAGTTTATTTTGTTTTGGACTTACAGACAAAAGGAAATTCACAAGACTCCTACACATAGGACACCTGACTTTGTGGCAGTCAGAGGAGCGTTTGTATTTTATCCAACAATTTCTTCCTTTCAGATAGATAGATAGATGGATAGATAGATAGATAGATAGATAGATAGATAGATAGATAGATATGTATATAGATATGTATGTATGTTTATATACATGTATGTCTTCTATATATGTATATAGAAGAAGAAAAATTGAGATGTCTTTTCTAATGCTGTTACCAGTTCTCTGCTCATGATATTCTGGCTTAGTTTTGTTGAATAATAACAGTGCAGAGTTATTCTTTCACTGTGGCAATGATGGAAAGGTAAATTGTTAACAAATGGCTACACAGGTCCATAATTGCTGACCTTCCCTTGTCTCTAGGTTGTGACTTGAGGCCACTGTGTAATCAATAGCCTAGTGTGGTGTTTTTGACCAGGCCAGGATGCCATCCGTTTCCAACCACTCTTTGGTTACATCACTGATATTTCTTTCAGGTCTCCAACTCCTTCCACTCACAGTTACCCAGGAACCCTTTTCTCTCAGAACACAAGTTAAAGGTGACTGTGGCAACCATAGTTTACTATGTATATTTCAGTTGCATTTTATGTTTTGGATTTCATATGTTAGTCTAAGGAGTTACATTCCTTCAGAAAAAAAAAAATCTCTTTTCAAGTTGACTAAAACTCAGGAATCTCTAGTGCAATAATAGGAAAGTTCATACGGGCAGCATTTCACAATTAGCTTGCTTGAGTTGGACAGGACTTTGCTTTCAGGGCCTAAAGGAAAATTTCCTCATGCATGTGCAGAAAGGGGTTGTGGTTCTCCAGCAGCCGGTTTTGGGCATTTATGAACTGTGATGTGCTAAAACTAAAGGAATCGTAAGAAACACATTCCGGAAGATAAAATTAAAGTGAGTTAAGGAGAGAGAGGGGTCCAGAAGAAGAAAAAGAGGACTATTTATTTTAGGGTGTCAGAAGACAGGGCCTACATAAAAGCTGGATCCTCAAACCTTGCCAAGGAGAGGCATAAGAGGGTTTGGCCCGGTGGCTGGGCACTTTTTCTGAGGGATGCAATCGGGGTTTCTGAAGTGATGCTCTGAATTCATAGCATTTCACAAGACCATTGAAAATGCTTAGTAATTGTTTGCAGCTGCTGCTCAGCCATTTCCTTTACATTCCATGGCCCTGGAGACAAAAAGAAAAAATTATTTATGCCAGTTTTTGTGAATCATAGTGTTAGTTGTAAATCCACTCCACCATAGTCTGTAAAATATAGCTTTTATTTCATTGTTCTTTCTTCATGCCAAATCATGAAGTTTTTTAAAAGAAAAGAGAAATTAAAATAAAAGAACCATTCTTTTACATTTAAGGTACTTGCCCTTCCTATATAATAAAAGCTCACTAATTCGGATCTGTCTAGATTGGTGAAATGTCTGGGTTACAAGCTATTGAATTTCAATATTCAAGTTTTTATCATGCATAGAAATGTCCATGTGAGTTGTTTACTTCCTAGGGCAACACAGATGGCCCAGTGTGTGAAGTGTGCTGAAAAGAGCTTTACATTGGAGATGAAGACCACTGAGACCCTTGAAAACCTATGAGGTCTCAGCAAGGTTCCCTGGAAGGAGAGGTTGGGAGTAGAATAAAATGGAATGGAATAGAGTGGTGCATGCACAGTCACTTCCCATCCTGCTCCCACAGCCGATCTGGCTAAGCTGCACAGTGATCTTTCTATTAGGCCCAGAAACACCCTCAGACTTTTTCTTAACACAGAGCTCCAGGAAGCAGCCATCAGTCTGTCAACCTTGGCACAGAATATTAAGCCTAATTATGGAATTCGATGATTTTAAAGTTTCTTCTAACACTGTAATTCCAATATGCTAACAGAGAACCTTAAAAAAATGCAGAAATGAGCCCTGTGTATGGTTTTTAACATACAAACCATTTTTAAGTTGCTTTAGAAGTACTTAAAACATCAGCTAGCTTCAAAAAAAATACAGTGGTTTTCACCAGACTTAAACAGATTTGCTAGCTTCATAAAATACCATAGTTCTCACAAGACAGAGGGGAAAGGATAAAGTATGTTGGAATCATCTAGGGCAATTTTTAAAAAATATTTAAACCTAAGACCCGTCCTGTCAATTATCTTTCCTTAAGTCTGTGATGAAGTCAGGAGAGTATGTCTGCTAAAAATCCGTTTTGTAAATTCTGATACACATTCCTGTCCAAATATTCTTTCGGGAGCCTAGTTTATATGATTTATTTCTTTAGATAGTCTGGTATTTCAAGAAAAAGCAATGGTAGATGTCATCTCAGGCCCTGTCCAAATAAAATTTACACATTCCAAATGAATAGACGGCAAATAAAATGATTTTACCATTGATTGAATTTGCAGCTTTATTTCTGGAACCAAGACCTTGCATTATTCAGACAGCCACATAATGGCGATCACTCAACACTTTTAGCTTCTCAGGCCAAAAACCCTGAAGTCATTTTTATTTCTTCTCTTTCTCTCACAAACCTCATCCAGTTTGTTCAGCCAATTCTGCCGACTCTTGCTTCACCCTCTGACTGCTTCTCACCACCAACTCTGCTAAAGCCTGCGCAGATTATTCCAGCTCCCCCACCTGGTTTCCTGCTTCAACCCTTGACCCCCACTGTCTATTCTCCACACAGCATGGAGTGACCCCAATAAAAGTGAATTCAGATTGTGCCATTCCTCTGTTTAGAAACCTCTGGGTGCCAATACAACTTAGTCCCAGACAAAGCCAAAGTCATCACAAAGGCCTGCAAGACCCTACACCTTCTGTATCCCAGTTATTTCCCGCTTTGTCCACTCATTCCAGGTCTCCTTGGTCCTCAACATGTCCTAACCCTCCTGCCAAGAGTCTTTGCAGGTGCTGGTTCCTCTGCCTGGAGCATGGAGTCCTCAGATCCCCACACTGGGGAATCCCTCACCTCCTTCAAGTCCTGACTCAAATGTTACCTTATCTGCAAGCACATCCCTAATCACCACCCTCATTAAAATTATAACCTCGCTCTCCATCCTGCTGCCCTGACTGAATTTGCTCTACGGTCTATATCAGCATATAACATAACATACAGTGTACTATTTGCTGAATGTTTCTCTTTCCCTGTTAAATATCAGCTCCACAAAGGCAGGGATTTGGGTTGGCTTTGTTCACTGTTGTATCTGCAGCAACTAGAACAGTGCCTAGCATGTAGCAGGTGCTCAGTAGATACTTGCTGAATGAAGAAACAATTAAATGAATTAGCCAGTAAACAGTATGATTCAGTGACTAAAGGAAGCAGTCCATTAGTGAGCAGTGAACAACTGAGCCAAGGCTTTCTGGGAGTTTACTGCCCAAACTTCCATAAACTCAGTTTCCCCTCTCTAAAATGGGCTAATCATTTTTTCCTTTCAGCAAGTCACAAGGTTGCAATTAAAACAAATTGGAATTTATTGTAATATATTGAAAGAAATGCTCTGTCTTATCTAAATTATTTGAGAAACGAATTTGCAATTTGCTATTAATGTCATTTGTCTCTCATTCACTTGGTAATTTCACTTAGCAATTTCATAAAACACCAATAGCCAAAGAAGGAATAAAAGTAAATTCAAATAAGCGCATTTTGTTACTTATTACTAACTTCGAACAGACATGGAGATTGTCTGTTTAATGTACCCTCCATTCTCTTTAGCTGTAGACATCGTATTTTAGAAATAAAAATATTGAATTTTGAAAAGTTTTTGTGGGGAGTTGCTGGATATGAAAGGCAGTTTGGAACAAGTGGTATGAATTTTTGAATTCAAATATTTGAATTAATGAATAATACTGGAAAAAAATTATGAGGATTTTCTATATACAAGCCATTGTGTTACTGTTTCACATGAATAATCTTATTTTATCTTTGCTTTAACTCTAAGAAGGAAGAACACACTAAAAAATAATTGAGGCTTCGAAACGTAAAGCATCTTGCCTATGGTCACATAGCATAGTAGGTGGCAGAGCTGTGATTAAAATCTTAGTTCATCCAAATCCAAAGACAGCATTTTCAGCAGCTTCACTTTTCTCAGACAGTGGTTTGTGGGGATGATTGGATAAATATTTCAAATCAGGATAGTTCCAGAAAAATTGGGTCATACGTTTTGAGTGTTTCACATTATCCTGAATTTCCAAGCATTGACTGTATAAACAAAAGTTGTTATCATAACAAGTCAGAAGGAGAAAAACTGCTGATAGTACCATGGGATGCCTTCTCCCCAGGAGTGCACAGAGTACTCTCACAATATATACTAACACAAAAGGCATTCGCAGCACACAATAAAACTGGGATTTGGCATATGTCCTGTTAATCACATCAATGAGAGATACATCAATGAGAGATACAAACGAGATGATTCAGCTCTGAGAGTGGTTCTTTTTCAATTTGAATTATTCAATTGATCTGCCTCCAGAGGTGGATAAACTATAGCTGAGACCACAGAGTCACCTCCTGACTTCCTGTCTGGATCATAACTTATTTACCAGTAAAGGTGTTTTGTCAAATTACTACACCAAGTAGATGTCTTTAGTATGTCTATCATTTGAAATTAAATGCCTGCTCCTCCACATAGCTAAAGCACTTGGAAGAATATCTTGTATAAGGTAAACACTATAGAGTATTAGCTGTTATTTTTATTGTTATGGGCAAATAGAGAAACAAAATGGAAGCTGGAGGCATCACTATTGTGTATGACTCACTCCTACAACAGGAGGTGACATAAGCCAATGTGATAAAAAAGAAAGTGGTGGTACACAATAGGTGATTAATAAATATATGTTGAATGGATAGATAATAAACGAGAGTCCCCACTGTAGACCAAGAGGATCTACAGCAAATTTGTATGTTTATGTGAACAGCAAAGAAGGTTGAAGCAAGAAAGGATGCCCGACTTTCTTGGGTTATACACCCTGGGAGTAAACCAGATTGCTTAAAGAAACAGTGCTAAGCTTCCTGCCAACAACATAAAATAAGCAAATACAGTTATCCCTTAGTATCTGTGGGTCCAGGACCCCAACACATACCAAAATCAACAATGCTCAAGTCACTTACATGAAATTGCATAATATTTGCATGTCACCTATGCACATCCTCCCATACAGTTTAAATCATCTCTATATTACTTATAATCCTCATACGATGTAGGTATTGTGTAAACAGTGGTAATACTGTATTTTTATTTGTATTATTTTTATTATTGTATTGTTATCTTTTATTGTTTATTTCCTACCTATTTTTGATCCACAGTTGGTTTAATACAGGGATTCTGAACTTACAATTGGATATGTAGGACCAATTGTACAAACTAATGATACTAGTCACTCACTGTTAGGAAGTCTTGTGCTTTGCTTTAGATAGTTTTTTTCTTCTGCTCATTGCAGTCATAGGCTGCATTTAAGAAGCCTCAACAGCAATGCAAAATAACATTGCAATTCACTGGATACTTTTGGTACAATAACAAATAAGGAAATGTGACTAACATACCCCCATTTTATCATTTTACTGTAGTAATAAGCCAGCTATTTTGAGACGGTTGAATACCGTCTTTGCTTTCCATAACCTTCCTTTCCTGAAACACTTTTGAAGGCTGTATTCATCAAAGGAAGTCTCCTCTAACTGCTTCATTCACAACTTGCTTTCCACAAGCTTCTGACAAGAATGCCCTCATGCACTCTGAAATTGTTGTGTCCTGGAACTCTTACCACAAAGTCTTTACCATGTATTGATTAACATTTTCAAGCTCTATCCAGTCATTACCAGGGGGCCAGTCAAGTTAAGTGGAGAGTATGTAGATGACTTAACCGTCTAGGGACAGTCCAGAATGTCCTTTCACTATGAGTCTTGGTTCACTGGCCTGTGGTGCAGGCAGAAGGTTATGCTCTTTAGCTTACCAACGTGAATTTGATGGGTTAAATAAAATAATGAGGGGCTGGGTAGTCATGAGATTCACAATACCCAGGATCTCAAAGACTCAATTACAATATAGAGAGGCAAATATCTTAGTTGCAGAGTCTGAGGTGGAACCTGGACAGTCTACAGGGCAGAGTAGAGGATTTCAGTCAAATGAGTCAGGTGGCAGAATGGCTTATAACAGCAGGACAGCTCCAGGAAAGAATTTTATTGCAGCTTCTAGAAGTCTTCTGTTGCCTTTTCTCTTCTGACAACTGAGGCATCTCTTCTGAGTCTTCTTACTCCTGGCCACCCTTTTTGGTTTGGAGAATCTCCTGTTTATTCTGAAGTTATCTCTCTGCTGTATCAACCTTTCAGCAAATATACTCTCTCAAAGAATATAGGAGATTTGTAAGAGAAGATTTGAAGGAATAGGGCCTGTGTGTCAAAGACTCTTTCGCTGCTGCTGCTACCACAGCCTAGCAATACCTGAAGAAGGACAGCAGTCATGGAAATGTAACCAATTTTAATATTACAGTTTGGAATTTTTGATCAAAAGTAGGGATAGTGATGTATGAAATTTCTAAAAATTAGATGCCCACAATTTCAAAAGTCAAATGGGTGCAAGTCAGAAAAGTTCAAAATGGAAAATTTGGAGTCTAACTTGACTTCAGTCAGTGGTTCTTCAACCTGGCTCCACATTAGAATTGACTGGAGAGCTTTTAGGAAATTCACACTACTGGTAAGTTAAATGAGAGTCTCTGGGAGAGGAACCTCCAACACTGGTGTTGTTAAAAGCTCCTCAAGTGATTCAATATGCAGTCAGGGTGGAAAACTACTGGCATGAATTATCCTGATTGGTTCCCTTGACCAGAGGTTTCCAAACATGGCTGATGAATGCTGTTGAAAACACAGATTCCTAAGCACAGAGGGATTAAATCAGAGTTTTTTGGGGTGGAGGTGGGTGGAGGAGGAAATTGATGGTGGTGGTGATGTGGTGGCGAGAGCAGAAATCTGTATTTTTAAGAGCTCATTCTGGGAAACCACTTCATTTGACAATCCAGACTCCTAGGAACAATCCTGACCCTCCATGTTAAGGTTTGCTAAAACTAGGGCAAGCCACTCCATTCCAGATTGTTTTCATCCTTATTGAAAATTTACCTTGACCTTCCTCGATACAAAACAATACAAGTTTGTTTTCCCTATGATTTTTTCCCTGTCAAATTTACAAGCTAATGAGACTGCTTTGATAAAGATAAGTCTTTGTTGAAATTTTGGAATTCCTTGCTTGTAATGCTGTATAAACGCTTACACCATGGGTCTTTATAAACTAGGAAGAGTGCAAAGATACTAGGATTTTAAACTGAGGTCCATCATAGATGGAATTCTCAAGCCCTGTCATTATTTATCACCTATCTTTCTAGTCTCTCCCTATGAACTGATTCTTCTGAAGGTTTCCCATTAGCAGGCATTGAAGACTACTGTCTTCTCCAAAACGACTTCGGATGCTGGGGCACCACTCACTGACACCACTTCCGGAGCAGCAGGGTGACTTCCTGATTTCTTAATATGTCTGTTTCCATGGGCCAGCAATATTTTATTCTTTGTGGTTTTGCCAGCCTCTTGATCCACCCTTCTCCTATAATAGAAAAAGTAGAAAGGCACCCTCTCTGCATTTTTCTTCAGTCTTTCTGGGACAAAGCATGCTTCCTGTTCAGTAGGGAGGCTTCTCCGCTGGTTGAAAAGTCTACTTCCCACTCACCATAGACTTCCTCCGTCTGGAGCTGATGGGTTTTAAACTCTAGGATTTTGGTACTGATCCACTCTGCCTTCTTTTGTTCTGAGGCTTTCTCAGAATGGAATTACATGTATGAGTCACCCTAACTCTACCAGAAGTAAATAATCTGCAAGACTTTGAAGTCCTTTTTTTGATGGTACACAGTATTCCTGAGTTCAACACTCTAGGATCTGCCTATTCCAGGGCTGTGCAGAAAGTAGGTGTTTATAAAATAGTAGATGTTTATAAAAATTTTTTCAATAAATATTTTTGACTTTACGTTAATCTTATCAAAGAGCAACAACAGACCTTTTTATCAATAGTTCTTAGGTTATACGTTTGAAAAAGACTTGCCTCTTAAGCCAGGAGAATAGAAATTTTACCTATCCCAGCTAAAGATACAACTTTTATAGTTCTAAATATCTAAACTTTCCATAGAAGTTTGGGCCTAAATTATGATAAAGGCTGCCTACATTGACCAAAAGTCCCTGAAATAGTTCAACTTTAGACTTCAGTCCACCACTGAATATGACTGTAGTCAATGCAGTTTTCTCACATGAAAGAGAAGTGTCAGTAAAGGGAACTTTTCAGGGAAAATGAACATCTGAGCGAATAAGGTTAAAAGGAAGAAAACACTGAATATTGACAATCTTCCAAAAACTAAGCTTATACTCATAAAGAGCAGATATGCAAAAATGAGGAAGAGATTTAGGGAAGCATCACATCTTAAAAACATTCATTTTACCATGCATTCACCACAGGGCTAAGCAGAAAAACACAGAAGAACTTAAAAACTAAAGTATATATTTTTCTTTTTTTCTTTATTTAAATTGTTTTAATTTTAGATTCGGGGTACATGTGCATGTTGGGTATATTGTGTGATGTTGAGGTTTGGGCTTCTATCAATCCCATCACCCAAGTAGTGAACATAGTACCCAATAGATAGTTTTTCAACCCTTGCCCCACTCCCATCCATCCCCTTCTAGTAATTCCCAGTGTCTATTGTTGCCATCTTTACGTCTATGTGTTTCCAATGTTTAGCTTCCACTTATAAGTGAGAACATGCAGTATTTGGTTTTCCATTCCTGTGTTAATTAGCTCAGGATAATGGCCTCTAGCTGCATCCACATTGTTGCAAAGAACATGATTCTGTTCTTTTTATGGCTGCATTGTATTCCATGATGTCTATGTACCACACTTTCTTTAGCCAATGCATGGTTTATGGACATATAAGTTGATTCCATGTCTTTACTATTATGAAAAGTGCTGTGATAAACTTGCAAGTCTTTTTGGTAGAAATATATATTCTCCTTTGGGTATATACTGAGTAATGAGATTGCTGGGTCAAATAGTAGTTCTATTTTTAGTTCCAGGAGAAATCTCCAAACTCTTTTCACGGTGGCTGGATTAATTTACATTCCTACCAACAAAGTACAAGCACTCCCTTTTTTCAGCAATCTTGCTAATATCTGTTGTTTTTTGACTTTTTAATAACAGCCATTCTGACTGGTGTGAGATGGAATCTCATTGTGGTTTTGATTTGCATCTCTCTGAAAATTGGTGATGATGAGCACTTTTTCATGTTTCTTGGCCTCTTGTATGACTTCTTTTGAGAAGTGTTTGTTCCTGTCCTTTGCCCACTTTTTTTAATAGTATTTTAGGAAGATAAAACAAACACTATGAAAAATGAAATAAACATATATTGTAGTAGCTGATTAGATACTCAGAAATTGGAACAGAGAGCAAATTTTATATTTTTTCTGGTAATTTTAGACTTTTTCTAAATTTTAGACTTTTTCTAAATTTTAGACTTTTTAAAATAATTTTAGATTTTTTCTGGTAGTGTATTGTCATGGATCAAATAGGATTCAGCTGGGCCTTCAAAGATAAGTAAGATTTTAAAATAAGAAACTAATTATGCCATGAAAAATACCTAAATGATTGTAATTATCGTATCATCATAATCTCACACTTCCTTGAAATAAAGATTAATACAGAAGTTGTTCATGAAAGTGTAGCTGTTTTAAATTATATTACCTTTACGTAGCACACATAGACTGGGTTTAGGTGCCATGCAAATCTGAGAGGCTTGGATTCCATAGATGCCACTGTTGATCCAAGGGACCAAGCTTAACTCTGAATAGGACCATCTGAGTTTGTGTTGAGACAATCAAGAAAAGTGGTCTCATGACATGATATTGACCATTACCACCCAGTCACTCATTCTCCAAACTAAATTCCAAACAGTGTGAAAAATTAAATCTGCTCTCAAAGAAGAACAGATTTAATGGTGTTACCATTATGGTGATTATTCAAAAGAACATACTGCAGGTTATAAATGTAATGGGGAAAAAAAGAAATTTTCAAGTGGTTTCAGGCTGTGGCATCATCACTGAAATAAATCCATCATCTTATAATGAGTATTTGAAGAGACTACCCCTGACTTTGGATCAATGACCTCCTACATACTTTTTAAAAATACAGTTCCAATGTTCTTCAATCACATCTCATATAAATGATGTGCTTTCAAGGCTTTCTTGGGCCCCCAGATTTTCATCTGATTTGGGGTCAAGAGGAATTAGGTTGAATTACTCCTGATTGCTTGTCTTGATGAGCCCACTTTATAGGAACATGGAGCAGCATGGTGGACAGAGCCTAAACTTTGGTGTCAGAATGACTGTGTTGGAGCCCTGGGTCTACCACCTCTGAGCTGTGTGCCCTACAGTAAGTTGCTTAAGGTCTGAGCCTCAAACACCTGTTCTGAAAATAGGGATAATACGTAATATACAAGTACATTATAAAGGCCACATTATTTAGTAGATTCTCAATAAACAGAAGTGACGGTTTGGCCATCATCATTAATACATACTTGTACTATTGTTTCTGATGTGATTCTGGACAAATAATTCATTGAGTCTTTCTAGGCTTCCACTGCCCTAACTGTGATGAATGGAGCCTTATGACAATTTCTATGTTTCCTTCCAGTTCTGGGATTTTGTGAAGGAAATCACATCTGCCACCACCAATATAAACCACAAGCACAAGTTATGAATTTCTGCTGAACAGTAGTTCTACTTCTGCATTAATGGAAATTTCACAACTTACTTAAAGAAGACAGAGCAGCAAAGGCAGAGGGTTTCCTAGCTACATAATTCACCGAAATACACTCTTCAAGCTCGGTTCTGGGTGAAAACACTTTTTTGGGGGGAAGGAAAAGAACATCATCTTTTTGAAACAGCTAAACAGCCCTTATGATTTCCATAGGAACTTACTTGTATTTGCTGATATAATATTCATGTTATTTTCAGTGAGTTTCTCACACAAGATTGTACATAGGTCATGGATGATAGGGGTAGGGAAGGGGAGACAAGCTTTGGAAAGAAAGAGGCCTTGATTTTATTCTCAGCTCTCCTACCTGCTGTGTGACCTTGAGCATCCATTGTCTTCTCATCAGGAATAATTATTTCTACCATTTAGGGGTGCTGTGTGTCAGCATTGCAGCAGGCCTGGAACAGAACAGGGACTCAATGTCAACTATTTTCTTCTCTTCCTACTCCTCAGGAGCAAGGACTTCACTGTAGTCTTTTTGGCCAAGAGAGCTCCCAGCATTAGACATTCACAGAACAAGTGTTCAATAATTATTTTTTGAGTTGAGTGGGACACACGTTCTTCCAGGAATCAGCCAAGTTTCAGGGAAAACCGAAACAGTTCATTTTTTAATAATAACCAAACCAATGACCTGCGGACATTTTATTCCACATCTAAAGTCAGGCTGATTTAAAAGCAACCCTTCCCAAAGTTTTCTGATGAGTGATCATGGAGAAGAGAGTCCCACTAACACATGTGCTTGAAAAATCTGGTGTTCTGAATATGCGGTATCCCCTCACACTTGAAGATTCACCGTGTCAAATAGCAAGTTAATGGGCTCTAAGAAAAAGTGCCACAGGAAAAAACTTGTTTTGCTGTGTTTAAGCCATTGTTTCCCAGTAGTATTTGACCTTGGAACCCTTTGAAGACAAAGTGAGGCATGCTATTTTCTTCAAGGAAGTGAGGGAAGGGAGAGGCAAGCATGTTTAGTATACTCAAATTTTTAAAGCTACTATAAAATCTGCTTCAGAACTTTAGTCACTCAGGGACTGAGAGCGATATTTAGATATGAATAAGAAACTCTGAATGAGGCTTAACAATAGAAAACTCAACATAATGAATAAGTGGACCAAACTCTGCAGGAAATAGTGTTCCAAGATACTTCAGGGCTCTTTCTCCAAGCAGGGATTATTTATTATCTGGAGAAATTACAGAGATGAATGAGCTAGCATTGACCAGTTAGCAACAAATAAATAGTTTAAAATAAATTATTTTAAAAATCCAGTGTTTGTGACTGACACTGAGCTATGATTCCTAAAATGACAAGTTTAAGAGGAAAATAAACATTTTAAGACCTAATGAGTCTATATGTGGCAGATGAATTTTAATATGGACATTTAGGTCTAAATAGCTAAAATCCACTTACTCAATATATATTTATTTTGTCTGTTAAATGAGAGCTATGGTGCTAGCTAGCTTCCAGAAACAAAATAGTGAGAAAGAAATCCTTGTTTTCATGGAGCTTAAAGTCTATATAAGAAACAAATATAAATATAATGTCATAAAAATTAGTGTCAAATTGGGCCTACAATAAGTTCTATGAAATGAGAGAGACTTGTGCTCTGATTTCCACTTTAGATGATAAGATCAGGAACCACATATGCTTTGTTCACTGTTTTGTCTCCAGCCGTTGGCACAGACTCTGGCACAGAAAAGTAGCTCAATAGATATTTGTTGCGTTATTTACATGAACGAATATATGAATGAATGGATGAGAGTGCACAATAGGAAGATCTAACAGAGAGTTGTCAGAGGATTCCTAAGTGAAGCAGATTTCTGAAGCATACTTATTTTATTTTATTTATTTATCTTTTTGAGGCAGGGTCTCACTTGCCTAGGCTGGAGTGCAGTGGTGCTATCACAGCTCATTGCCGCTTTGACCTGCTGGGGCTCAGGTGATCCTCCCACCTCAGCCTCAGGAGTAGCTGGGACTACAGGCGCACACCACCAAGACCGGCTAATTTTTGTATTTTTTATGGAGATGGTGTTTCACCATGTTACCTAGGCTGGTCTCAAACTCCTGAGCTCAAGTGATCAGCCCACCTCTGCCTCCCAAAGTGCTGGGATTACAGGCGTGAGCCACCATGCCCAGCCCTCTGAAGGATGCTTATTGAGTAAAGGGAGCATTCCGGTGCAAGGGAGAAGCACAGCCAATGTGAGGAAAGGCAGGAAGGCCTGGGGATGGGGGTAGTTGCCACAAAGAGGGAATGGAGTCATCAGTGCAAGATAGGATTGGGATCTAAGGTAGGGGAGACAGGTCCTCTGAGATCACTTGAAGAGTCTTGTTTTTATCTTAAGGACAAAGGGAAACCTCTGAATACTTTAAGCCAGAGGGAAAGGTAGCATAATCAGAAAAAGAGATAGCATAATCAGAAAAAGGAGAAAACGAAAATATAGGTGGAGTACATGGGAAGCTACTACAATAGGGTAGGTGAAAGATGATGAGGACTTGGAGAAATTTAGGCTGTGAAATCATCAACAGAAGGACAGAGAGTTGAAGGACAGAGGGATATCCAGAACAGCTCTTGAATTTCTGGCTTGCATAACTGGACAGATGGCGTCCTACCACTGAGTTAGGAAATAATGTGAGGCATGGATCGTTCAGGGACTCATAAATTCAGTGAGACATATCAAATGAATGGTGGTGAATGACTAGGGCTCAGCAAAGAGAATCAGAAACAATCTGTTTGTCGTCATTCTTTCTCAGTTCAGATATGGTAAGTGAGCATCTATTTTAGCCAAGGTAATCATTGCTCCCTAAGGACACTAGTGAGTGTGCGTTCCTGAATCAAAGGGAAAAAAAAAGCCAATGCAATGCTGGACGTATGATAAATTGTTTTAGGAGTCACCATACCTCCCAAGAGCAAAGACAAACGGTGACTCTATCTGGAACATTCTGTGGTCTTAGCATCATTTCTTAGCGTCTTTTTTTTTGTTTTTTTTTTTTTTTTGAGACAAAGTGTCACTCTGTCGCCAGGCTGGAGTGCAGTGGCACGATCTCTGCTCACTGCAACCTCCGCCTCCTGGGTTCAAGTGATTCTCCTGCCTCAGCCTCCCGAGTAACTGGGACTACAGGCATGTGCCACCATGCCCAGCTAATTTTTGTATTTTTAGGGGAGGCGAGGGTTTCACCATGTTGGCCAGGATGGTCTCGATCTCTTGACCTCGTGATCTGCCTGCCTCAACCTCACGAAGTGCTGGGATTACAGGCGTGAGCCACTGTGCCCGGCCAGCATCATTTCTTTTTAAGAAACCCATAGAGAGCTGGGAAATGACCATAGAAATGCAACTGAAACAATACATTTTTGAGTGTTAAAGAAGGTTCCCTAAAAGTTTACTCAAAAAACTGAAAGCTGAGGAAAGAAGAGATATAATCCAAAGAACCACCAAAGGTTTAATTATAAATTGGACAGTGACATTGCCCTGAGGTTTGGAGAGGTAAGTTCACAACAAACGATGGGAGATACAGACTGGGCAGGAAGGGTGGCATTATAACCTGGTGGTTTAGAGAAGGGCTTCTCAAAGTTTAATGTGTGTATGAATCACCTGGGAAAACTGTTGAAATGCAGATTATGGTTCAGTAGGTCCTGGTGGGGCTTGAAACTCAGGGTCTCTAACAAGCTGCCAGGTGATGCTGATGCTGAGCATAGGGAGAGTTTAGACTAGCCTGACTTGAGGAGGCAGAGAGCACTAAACCCTGGTTCTACCACTTACTGACTGTACTCTTGACCTTGACTGAGACACTTAATCTCGTTAGGCGTCAATTTCCTCATCTCTCACAGGGTTGTGGTGAAGATTAATGGAGATAATTACAGGCATATAAGAAGTACTTGCTAAATGCTAACTGCTAGTGCTATTAATGTTATTGAAGCCGTCATTCCAGGAGGTAGTCAAGATGAAAAGCAGTAAGTTGGAGATTTTAGGTAACTTCACAGTGGATGGATCCACAAGTATTGCAGTTTTTAAGATACATTGGAATGATTGAGGCTGAGATATATTCTTATGCTGTGTGATTATTGAGTTTAACCCATTAAGTAAACCATATATTTTATATTCACCATGTCTCATTAGTCCATTCAACAGCTGCCTGCCTAAATGCCAATGCCAATAAAGCTGAATTGTAGCAATTTCTGGACACAGAGGACTTAAACTGACATAGGCATCACCTCCATGTGAGAAAATTCCATTGGCAGACTATCATCAAAATGTGTTTAAACTCAAATAATTGTGTGCCTCTATAATAATAGGACATTTTCCTTCCAATGAAATGGCTTTTTGTCCAATGGTAGAAATATATAAATTACCCAGATTAAAAAGCATGTGGAGACAAGAGGATACACTCAATTCCTGTCACTGAACATGCAGTGGATTTAGAGGGAGCCCGGACTGTGATGTACAGTGTGCCCTACAGGTCTTTCTGGACCTAAGGGGAAAAAATGTCCTTCAAAAATAATGTAGTTATTGACGTCAGTAAGTCTGAAGTAAAACAATTACGTGCTTTCAAGTCATTTTGTTGCAAACAGCTACGCATTGAGAGTCAGCTAAACGTCTGACATTATCCTAGAAGTTGTGCAAAGGCAAAAAGTTTAAGAGTCAGTTCCTAGCCCCAAGAAATATACAAGTGATTTGTCAGGCAATGTATGCACACATGAAACATGGCAATGTTCAGGGCAGCATGTGATTGACTGCCAAAGTGTCTCAAGCAGGAAGTACCAAGGGAGGATGGAGATGATGGGAATAATCAGGGTTGGGTGGAGAATATCTGAGGAAACTGCACTTGATTTGGGCCTTGAAGAATAATTGACTGGATTTAGATTTATCTAGAAAGGTCGTTCCCAGCAGAAGCAACAAGAACAACAAGCTTGGAGGTAAGAAGGGACATGGCATGATTTTGTGTCTGCAGAAAGTAATATAAAATTGGAAAATAATGTTCTTTCAGTATGGTAGGGCAGGAACATGGGGAGATTTTGACAATCAATAGAGGAGACTGGAACAGGAGAGGATAATGTATTAGAAGACTATGTATGCAAATATATGTATTTGTATATGTACATGTGTATTTATTTATCAGCTGAGAAATACGGCATTAGATGATAATATATATACACATATATATGCATACATATATATATTTGCAGCAGGTAGCACCTAAATTTTATAAACATTAAAGAACTTTGAAGTCAGAGTATGTGTTCACCCTACTCTTTTATCCAAAAACTTATATTTATCAAAACATAGCAGGATTCTTTTGAATGGGAACTTTCAGAAGATGATGAAAGGGTTTTACTAACAATAATTCCATCCACACTCTCAAATAAGAATTGTATGCAATTTATTTTTCTAGTTATAAACAATGATCTACAAGAGACCATCAGTGTGTTCTACTAAGCAACTAGTCATAACACTTTATCTGTGTGGCTAAGACCTATGGAAACAGATCTGATCCTGTCTGGTGCTCTTCTAATGTGGGCATGATGATTGGCATACTATGATGCCTAGTTGGGCTGGAATGTCCATATCTTACTTCAGGGTCCTTATTTCTAAGTCTAGGTCACTGCTCATGCCACTACTAGCTCACAGCATCACTTTTATAGATTGAGTTCTTCATAAAGTTCTGCTTCCCTCCAGTAGCCCCCTCAAATGCTGACCATAGCTTTACTGTGTCTATATGTGCCTTCTCCCTGGCAGCTGCATTTCCTCTGAGAGAACAGCGGTCTTCTGTCTGCTGTGGCAAGCAAGTCACTTCTTCTTGTAGTGAGAACTGAAACCAGAACCATCATGTGCCACTTCCTGGACACCTCCTATTAAATATTAAAGTCCTCTCACCACAGAAGCCGGAGTTTAGTGGTTAGGGGCACAGGTTCTTAGATATGAACATCAGTTGCAACCTGCCAACTGCATGCTCTTGGACAATTTACATTTCAGTGTATCAGCTTTCCTTTTTCTTTAGAATGAGATATTAATAGTAGCAACCCAGAATTGTCATGAAGCCTAACTAAGTTTTTATATATAAAGAGAGTTAGAAGAGGGCTTGGAATGTAACAATAACTCAATTAATATTGGCCTATTATGATTATTGTTTAATCTCTTTATGTACTAATATCATGTACATTACACATGTACATCAATAACTAGCTAATTAAAAGTCTCCAAAATAGATTCTAACATTTAGATTTTTATTATTATCATTTGACTAGTTATTTGAATATTTCTGTCCATATTTACTTATATGCATCTGTATGAAAGGCAATATCAACATGAAAGAGTACTGTTATCACGTAGGCTTAACCCTTCTAACTATGTGGGGAAAAAAATCTTGCTAAGAATTAGGAAACTACAGAAGTCTTTTAGCAACCCATGCAATTGACAAACTTGAAGGTTCAAAGTGGAATAAAATCTGATATTCTTAACTACTTTTGTGGCTATGTTCTTGCAAAACTTCTAAATTTATAAAAGGTGTCCATCAGTTAGTTGAGAAGTCTCTCAACCTGTACTCCAGGAAGAACTGAAACAATGTAAAGCCATGTAATTCTTATAGAGGATCTTGTTATAAAGACAGAACTTTCATATATGAAAAAACTAAAGGGCAACACAAAATTGAGCATATTATGGGAGGTCAGGAAGGAGTGAGCTCAATAGGCTTAAATTGTAGTGTGAAGGATGTGGCATAAATATCAGGAAACACTTATGAACAGTAAATGCTATTAAAATGGGGTCATTACAATCTTCTTCCCCAAGAGTTCTCAGCAAATGTGGATTTACATGTAATCCTGCTTTAGCTTGATAATTCATTGCATACCTTGGAGGCAAAGGGAGTGGATTTGATTATCTTGTTAAGGATCCTTTGGTCCTCTGGTGTTATAATCCTGAGAGAAACCTCTTGGTATTCCTCAATCTCATGTTTCTCAACGAAAAACAAGAGAATGGTATGCTAAACTGCATCTACAGCTCTGAGATCTTTATGCTAACTGTGTTATAAACAACATGAACTCAATGAACTTATTACTACTAAGGGAAGCAGGTGACTTGAAGGAAAAGGAGAAATTCTGAAATTTAATGTTTAATTTTTTTATTAATTTTAAATTCTTAATTTAAATTTTTAGGAATTAAATCTTTTCTAGCATTCTTTGATTTTGGAAACATTTACTTGTGACCAAAAGCATTCTACAATTTTTAAAAAACATGTTATCCTGTTTCAGTAAAGTTATTCTTAAAGATGAATGTTGACTAAGGAAGCAAAAACACAATTGTGAGACTGAATCAGGTATTTATTTTAAAAGTATTACAGTCATCTCTTCAGAAAAAAAATATAGCAGTAGGCACTTCTCCCCATCCCAACCCCATGATCCAACCTAACTTCTAAGGTCCCCATAAGAAATGTGTTACTATTGATCTCATGAATAACCCAGCTTGTATTTCTAGTTACAATGTACACAGACATGGAAGGGATTATTAAATGAATACTTTATACATCTTTTCTGATGTGATTTTATAGATAAAAAATTTCTCCCATTGTATTCATTTGACAATTATTTATTGAGCACATAAAATATGCCAGGTGCTGTGTTGGACATGACCTTGAGACAAAGATAAAAAATAAACAAACAAGAAACTATGCAGTGATGATGTATGCTGTGATGTAAATGGAATGATGGGATAAGATGTGTTTGAGCAAGAAGGGCTACTAAATTGGGCAATATTCCCATCCTTGGCCTGATTCCATTCCAACTAATTTCTCTCCCATGTCTTGCTCTGCTCTGTACTGTGGTGGGGCTGACCCCCGCAGGCATTTCGCTGTCTCCTATGTTAGCTGATTTAAGGCTGGATTTAATAAAGGAACCACTGATACGAGAATGGAGTACTGGTAGAAGGGAAAAGCTAGAGTACTTCTGCCCTCTCTCTCTGCCTTAGACGGCATCTTCAACAGGGCTGCATACACCCCCTGGCTCTCACCAGATGTGTTTGATGTAATTCTAGCTTCTGCTGTGGTCCCTGAACTCCAGTAAACTCACCTCCACTTTTTGTCCCTCTGGACTAGGATTGGTAGTGACTTTCTGCTTTTATTAATCTCTTAGTTGTTTTACCACCCCCTGTTTGGCTTCTTAGCTCTTCAACCATGTCGATAACCAATACTATGTATTATATTTCCTGTGTTTTAAACACTTAAGCATTATTGCATTTTCCTGGGTGGACCCTGACTGAGACAAGGAATCAAGAAAGGGTTAGCTGAGGAAGTCAAATGTAAAATAAGAACTAGAGAATGAAAAGAATCCGGACATGCGAGTCTCAAGAAGGAGGATAGTCCCAGCTGATGAAAGTGAAAGTCATAAAGGAAGAATAAACCTGAACTCTTCAAGGAGCATAAGGCAAGCCAGTGTGGCTGTGTCACCATATGAGAAGGGGAGAATAGTTAGAGCTGAATAGGAGAATAATTAGAGTGGTAGATGGTATAGGATCACATAGATTCCTATTCCAAGCACGAGGGAAATGGATGTACTTTGATTTGGATTATTTATTTATTTATTTTTGAGACAGAGTCTCGCTCTGTCACCAGGCCAGAGTGCAGTGGCACAATCTTGGCTCACTGCAACCTCTGTCCTGGGTTCAAGCAATTCTTCTGCCTCAGCCTCCCGAGTAGCTGGGACTACAGGTGCACGCCACCACACCCAGCTAATTGTTGTATTTTTAGTAGAGGCGGGGTTTTACCACTTTGGCCAGGATGGTCTCGATCTCTTGACCTCCTGATCCACCCTCCTCTGCGTCCCAAAGTGCTGGGATTACACACATGAGCCACTGTGCCGGGCCATGATTTTGATTTTTTTTTTTTAACAATTAATCTGGCTTCTTTCTGGATAATGGGTTAAATGTTAGGAGAGAAGATAGTTCAGGGTAGTAACAAGGAAATGGAGAAAAGTGAACTGATTCACAAAGAATTTTGTAGATAGAATTGGCCCACCTTACCCAGTGGTGTCAATGTCAAGGATGAAAGAGAAGAACCAGGATGACTCCTAAATTTTCATCTGAATAACCAAGTGGATGATGACATCAACTGAGAGGGAAGAATGAAGACGCAGCAGGTTGATGGGAAAGAAGAGCCCTGCTTTGGACCTGTTAGGTTGAAACGCCTCTCAGACCTCCTGGTAGAGATATATAAGAGGTAGTGTGTATATGAGTCTGGAGTTCAGAGGAGAGGTTAGAGCTACAGATATAAATTTAGGAATTGCTGGCATATAAGTGGTTTTTAGACCTGTGGCTTAGATAACATTGCCTATGAAGAGAGTCAAATTTGAAACAATTCATTATAAGCCATCAGTTATTCTCCCACACACAGGGTTTTGAAGGGGGAAAAGTCATTAGACATACCACATTTTTTAAAAAAATAGACTTTTAAAAGAAGAAGTAGAAGCATTGTGGGGGGTGTGTGTTTGCTGAAAAATAGTCTGAGAACCCAAAGGCTAATGCTACACAATTTATTTGATTAATGTAGACAGCTTTTCATATAATTTAGGATGTATGACAGATTGCCTGAATGGTTTTCGCCATTTACATGGTCTAAGTGAAACAGATGCTAATTAGAAACTCTTTTCCTTAGGAGACATAAATTTTCCAGGAAATCAGTCATATTTGACACACTATCTGAAATGAATATGCAAATATCAATTGACCTTGAATATTACAAAGTTTTAACAACTTGTCTTCCATTTACTATGTCCCTACCCGGACAAGAACTGATCATTACTCTGTAATAACCTCACAGGTATTCTGAGTGTAGACATTGAGAAATCTTCAGCTTCTTACTGTCTTTGACATTCCATGTTCAGAAAGTTGGCTGAGCATGACATTGACTTTATGTAGTTCATGTTCTCCTGTAGTCCTGCTGCCATGGTTCTGCTGGGATGGTGCTCAGCTTCTCTCATCTGGACCACCTTCTTCCTTCTGGACAACCCTTTCTCCAATGCCATCCTCTTCAAGTGTGTCCTCACTGCCATCCCAAAAGCTATCAAGTATAGGGAGAGGGAAAGTAAACCAAATGAGTTAGTCTGTGTTTATTAGCTGCTTTCCCCTTATTTTCAAAAAAAAGGGGGGGTGCACCTCAGGGTTGGAAGATGACTTTAGCAAAGTAGAGAAGAGGATTTATTTCCTCTACTTTTCTGATAGTGCAAAAAAAGAAAAAAAAAAAAGTAAAGCTCAGTAAGCATAGAGAAGAAATAAGTACAAGCCTTCCCAAAGATCATGAGGCAACTTTATTTCTGAAAAAGAAATGTCCGTTTTGAGAACTGGAAAAGAGCAGGAAAAAGCCAACAAGAGATCTCAAACCAAGCATCAGATAAAACCAAGGACATATTTACAACATCCACAGAGTGCACTGGATGCTCACCAGGTAAGAAGAAATAAGAGCTTTCTAGTTGGACAAAAAGGAAAATTAAGTGTAACATGATGGGGGAAAAAAAGATAAATTATTCCAATCATTTACTTGACACCAGAGTTTCTCTTAATGATACAAGCTACCTTTGTTTAGGAAAATAACTTGAAAAATTGTTTTGGGTGGAAAAAATGAGACCCTCTCCTAAAACGTGGTGTGTAATATGGCATTTTTTTTTTTTAAGATTAGGTAAGCTGTTCTTCAAAAAAAAGCTAAAAGTTCTTCAGTGACGAGGGTAAGGGGGAAGAGAAAAGAGAGAAGGAAGTGAGAGAAGGAAGGAGGGAGCTAGGAAATACAGCAGGTGGCAGAGCCTGTAGAAGCAGGTTCCATGAGAAAGTCCCAGGGGTGCGGTCGCCGGCGGTCATTTGTGAGCAGAGGGGTCAATGCTCAATTTAAAGTTGTCTCTAGTGCTGTGATAAGAATCCCCTGCATTGCTAGAAACCTTCAGTAAACTCGGCTACACGTGTGCCAACATTTCCAGAAAATACCAAGGTAACTGGCTTTATTCAAGCTTAGAATGACCTGGAGCAAGTAGAAACGAGGAACTGGGGGAGATGAGACAGAAGAAAAAACAAGTATTCCTGCAGTCCCTTTCCCCCACCCAATCTCTGGATTTATTGGGAGAAACAATAAGAATGTGGGATAAGGGACAAAACACTTCTTATTTAAATCTAAAGAGAGGATGACTTCCCTCCCACGCTCATGTTCATTTGGATTACATAAGCACTGATTAATAGTTAAATTCATCAGGAGAAATTATTTAATTTTGAACGCAGCTATTTTCATGTCTGGTATTCTATTATATGTATGTTTATAGCTTGCAAAAACAGTACTTTATAATTATCTTTAGTGAGGCCTGTATTTTTTTTATTAAGGAGTCACAACCTGTGTCAGAAATAAAAACTAAAGCATTGATGGTATTGTGGGCTAAATTTTCTGGGACTGGACAATCAACATATTAAAAGGAGCTGCCTGTTGCTGGCAGCAGAGGATGTTAGTCATAGTACTTAGGAGGTAATAATTAGTAACTCCTAACTATTTCTAGTTTCATGAAACCCTGAGAATCTTATTAAACTCTGGGTCTTGGCCGGGCGTGGTGGCTCACGCCTGTAATCCCAGCACTTTGGGAGGCAGAGGTGGGCGGATCACGAGGTCAGGAGATGGAGACCATCCTGGCTAACATGGTGAAACCCCGTCTCTACTAAAAATACAAAAAAAATTAGCCAGGCGTGGTGGCAGGGGCCTGTAGTCCCAGCTACTAGGGAGGCTGAGGCCGGAGAATGGCATGAGCTGGGAGGCAGTGCTTGCAGTGAGCCGAGATCGCGCCACTGCACTCCAGCCTGGGCTACAGGGAGAATCTGTCTCAAAAACAAAAAACAAAAAACAAACAAACAAAAAAACTGTGAGTCTTCTATCGGATCAGAAAATACACATATTCACTTAAATGAAAACTTCTCCATAAAATTTCCGGGACTTTCTTTACTTTCTATACTAAGAATCCCAGCTGCATTGCATGTGCTTTTAAAAACTTGATATAGTTTGGGAAACGTAGCAATCTGGCATTCCTGCCCATAAACCGTGCTACCAATTTTATGTTGTTCTTAACAGTTAACTCTTAAAATGCTACCTCATTTATATGAAGTCATAAATTGATTTTTTAAAAAGAAAGAAAGAAAGCCTGCTCTTAAAATCCTTTTGTTGTAGCTTCTAGATACTTGTTTAAACATCTCTGTTCATGCAATACTGCAAAGCAGTATTGATTGAATTCTGACTTGTGGTTTAGAAAATTCAGAATTTATCCCCACCCTTGGTCTGAGAATGGAATAACAATATATAAACTATTCTTACATGGGTTCTAAGATTTGGGGTCCCCACCACTCACACAGTTCTACTACTATTTATGGAATCTGGATCACATAATTTAGCCTTTCTGGGTCCTACCTTGTTTATGCAATAAGAATGTACAACAATTTATTTTAATAGTTCTTTCAGCAATAATATGTTATGTGCCATAATATAAAATAACATTAGAATAAGTAAATATTCCTCTTTCTGATGATAAATTTCTGAAGGCAGGGGCTGTCTGTCCCTATTGCCTCAGAGCTTCCTATTTTTGAAATGTATATATGCTAAAATATACTTTAGTGACTTACTCATTATGTCAAAAAGGTGTTCAAATCTACTCCTTTTCAAATACTGTATATTCTTTGATCATAATGTCACACTATGGAAAAGTAGACTAGATGGAATATACTGGTAGAAGATGACTCTATTTCCATCCAGATATATTTCTTACCTTCCCTGTATGATGAAGTGACTTCAGATTGTTTCCCTGTAAGTCTGGGAATGATGGTGAGTCAGGAGGGTATGGTACCAAGCTTGCCAGAAACTGAGCTGTCAGACCCCCAAAATATGTCATCTTCAGTCCTGTGAAATGTGAAGTTGAATCCTAAGTGCTTTTACATAGATGTTGTAACCTTTACTAGGTGATATAACCCGTCCTCTATTGATGGGCCTTTAGATTATTTCCAATCTTTTTAATACAATCAAGGCTGCAGTGGGCACTCTTGAATAAATGCCTTCATAAATACATTTAAATCTGTGTGTATAATACGTATCTGACCTTCAGTTGGTGGCCATAGGATCAAGATGTATGAGGCTTTTGATCAACTCACAAGTGACTATCCAAAGGTATTTGGGATACATATAAATTACAACCAAGGCCAAGCCATTCTTCTTGTCAGCCAAATGTCCTTTGAAGTTGTGACTGAAAAGAAAAAGCCATGAGAAAATATTCAGTTCCAATTCATATTATTTTAGTATCTGTAAGAATTAAGTATGGAAGTTGATTTAGGGAATGCAGGATTCCATCAAGTTTTACAGCCTTCAGAGGTAGATGGGTAAGACAATTTCTGTCCTAAAAGAAAAGTTAAACCTGTCAGACGATCAGCCTGGAAGGGAGACACAGAGCTATTCCAAGCACCATGGACTTTAGCTTCCCAGAGTAAGAGGACGAAAGGACCACTGTTTTAAGTTCTTAAGTAGGGCTCAGTATGCTCTGTCAGAATTCAATGAATGTCTTGACTTAAATCTTTAAATGTTATACAACCACAACCTCCAGCAGGGTGATTAGGCAACTCTAAAAACGATGGAGATGACATAATTCCTTTAGTAGCTAAACATTAACCCTAGAAAAATTTAGAATTAAGTACAGGAATGCCTAAAAGAATTAAAACAATCTTATTGATGCTTTTGGTCAGTGCTATGTTCATATTTGGTAACTACAAAATATTAGTAATGTTTAAGAGAATTTGGCATATTAAAATGAAAGATGAGCTGCATAATTACAATTTAAGATGCATAATGAACTAATTGATATAGACTTGTGATTTAAACGCAGATACAACAATGTCTATAAAAGCTTTGAAATATGAAAGAGGATTATGCTTCACTGTGTTTATGTGCTTTCCTTTAAGATATTTAAAAGTATTAAGTACTTTGGGAAAGTTTTTCATTTAGACAACTGACACACTTCAAAAGATTGTTGAATATATTAAATTTACAAAATTAGTTTTTAAATGTATGAAGGAATTTACTTAATAAGTGCATAAATATTATTACACACATTCAAAGTTCTCCTAAATGTGGTTACTAAAATTCTTTAGATTTACAAATAGAATAATAAGATCAGGAAGCTGCATTTAAAAATTGTGAGAAGCCGGTGAAACTGCGTCTCTACTAAAAACACAAAAAATTAGCTGGGCGTGGTGGTAGGCTCCTGTTTGTTGTCTCAGCTGCTCAGGAGGCTGAGGCAGGAGAATCGCTTGAACCCAGGAGGCGGAGCTTGCAGTGAGCCGATATTGCACCACTGCACTCCAGCCTGGGTGACAGAGCGAGACTCCGTCTCAAAAAAAAAAAAAAAAAAGTTGTGAGAAGCAGTTTTTGGATTTTTAACTTTAATAAATTGATTGCTAAATTTTTAAGCAAAAGTGAGCCTTTGAATAGTCTGTTCTGTATACAAAAGTCACTTTGAGAACAAAAATATTCACATTTAATAACTGACACTTGCACTATCCTCCTCATATCAACTCAATAGGACTAAGAAATAAATTTTTAAAATAAGCTCCTACATATAAATAAGAGCAATCTATTAGAAAAATTGGCTACTTTGTATAAAAATAAAATAGAAATAACCAAACGATATGAAGTTATATTTCACTCATAGTTTAAAAAATTATAAAAATCAAAAGTATTATCCCACACAGTGTCAGCCAATGAGAGTGCAAAGATGCAGGCTCATATGAAGATAAGAATGCAAAATATATATGCAAATTTTAAAATGCATATATTCTTGAACTTGATACTTCCACTTCTGGAAATTTATCATATTTGTATCATATGCACATATTTGAATGTGTTCACGAAGGCACTAATCCAAGAATGTCCACTGCAGCACTGTTTATATGAAAAAAAGAAAAAAACTGGAAACAGTCTAAATGACTATATCCATAGAGGATGGGTTAGAAAGAAAACTATTAAATCCATGCAATGGCTTACTACACAACCATTAGAAAGAACAAAGTAGTTCATTGTGTTATGACATAAAAAAGCTTCTATTATGTTCATTGAAAAAGTAATAATAAAGCCAAGTACAGAGCAGTTTTATGACATAATTCCAAAGTACACTGGAAAGAAAATAAATAATGTATGTGTGTGTGTGTGTGTGTGTGCATGCATATGCATAGAACATTTCTGGAAGAATATAAATACACAGATGACTCCTAAAGGTGGCTAACTGTAAGGAAGGTATACTAGTTTGCTGGGGCAAACTAATAACAAAAGATGACAAACTGGCTGGCTTAAAACAACAGAAATTTATTCCTTCAGAGTACTGGAATTTAGAAGTGAGAAATGAAGTTATTGGCCAGGTTGGGTTCTTCCGAGGTCTGGGAGGGAGAATCTGCCCCATGCCTCTCTTCTAACTTCCAGGAATAGCTGGCAGTTCTTGGTGCTCCTTGGCTTGTAGATGCATCGCTCCTATCTCTTCCTCTACCTTACAACAATCATATTGAATTAGGAGCTCACCCTACTCCAGTATGACTTCATCTTAACTAATGATAGTTGCAGCCACTCTATTTCAAATACAGTGATGTTCTGAGGTACTTGGGGTTACAACTTCAACATATCTTTTTTTGAGGGACAAAATTCGACTCATAACAAAACAAATGGCCATTCTAGGCTTGGATAAAAGCCTAAAAATCAGTTAATAAAAAAAGATTACTATTAAAGTAATCTCAGCATGATTAAGTGTTATTTATGGTCCTGATCCCATCTAATACAAACATTTAGAGAACAAATACCATGCTATATAAACTGATTGTCCAAAATTCAACATTTGGCCTTCAATTAATTTTAATGATGTTTCTCTCCCTCTTACAGAAGACTTCTTTCTGGTTCAATATTTAGATGTTATACAACATCTAAAATTAAAACCCAATTTCCCTCAGACGATATTTTAATTGCATGGAATCCCATAGTTGGAAGGGCCCTTAGAGACTTTTTAGTGTATACCTTCAACATTTTGTCAGTATTTCCAACAAGAGACCCAGACTCTACTTGAAAACCCCTAGGAATGAAAAATCCCTGCTCCCTGAAGCAGGATCATCCTGATGGTTAGAAAGCAAACATTCAGTCAAATTATGTCCCCCTACAATTTTCACTAATTTGTCTTTGGTCAACCATCTGAGCCTTTCAAGACCACATATGTATTACATATATTATATATGTGTATATTATGTATACATAAAAATAAACAAATAAACAATACATATATTTATATAACATATAAATATACTGTATATATATTTTTGATATGACAACCACTGAAACATTTGGGGACACCTTTTGAGTTCTATGTTTTAGCTGAGTGGCAATTATAACCCAACTTCTTGTTAGAGGTAAATATCAAAAATCAAAATTACAGACTTAAGATTTTAATAAGAAAATACCCAGTATAAATATGAGTTCTGCAACTTTGCTTTGAAGACTTGTCTTATTTCCAAAACGTAATAGTTTCAGAAAGAGATACATTCTTCTGAGAAGAATGTTTAAGAGTTATTTCACGTATGTAAGGAAGAACGGAAAGCCTTGTAAATAATAGGGGAAATTTTGTGGGAAATTTGCCCAAGAAATCTTTTAGAAAACTTAAGTGCTCAAGGCAGCTTGAACAAAGGCATAGATTCTGTGTGTGAAAGGGTTCCATAAAGTTGTGACAAATTGTTCCATTCACAGTTACCCTGCCGGATTTTGTCACACAGTATGAGAGACATTAATAAATATATGTCAGCCTGTTATTCCTTCACAAAACACTCCCTTTACCCAAGTAAATAGGCTTGTTTGAGGCTACAATGGCCATCTTTGTCTAAGAAACATTCATTCAATTTCTAGATACATGTTGTTTGCTTGAAGCACCAGTTCATACAAAACTCTTTATACCTGGGAAAAAACAACAGTGATTCCTCTTCAGAAATGTGATACATCTCTAGAACTGTTGGAAGTGTTGCTGGAAAGTACAGTCATGAGTTGCTTGGTCTTTCAGCAGCTTTCAGAAAATCAAACTGACTGTACACTGTCTTATAAAGATGAAGTTCTAGCAGGACAAATTGAGCTCAGTATCAAGGTAATTTTGCCACCTAATTGTGAGTGAGGCGGCTCTGAAAATTAAATGTCCTTCCTGGCTCAGGGGCACACGCCTGTAATCCCAGCACTTTGGGAGGCTGAGGCAGGCAAATCACTTGAGGTCAGGAGTTCAAGACCTGCCTGAGCAACATGGCGAAACCCTGTCTCTACTAAAAATACAAAAATTAGCCAGGTGTGGTGGCGGGCGCCTGTAGTCCCAGCTACTTGGGAAGCTGAGGCAGGAGAATCGCTTGAACCTGGGAGGCGGAGGTTGCAGTGAGACGAAATTGTGCCACTGCACTCCAGCCTGGGTGACAGAGAGAGACTCCGTCTCAAAAAAAAAAAGAAAGAAAATTAAAGGTCCAAATTCACTTATTTCCTTCTTCCAGACATGGGAAAAGAGAGCATTTTTTGTTACCTCTGTAGTTTAAAGAAAACATTCTAAGATAATTAAGGCCTTTGTGATGGTTTATATTAAGCGTTAACTTGATCGGATTGAAGGATACAAAGCATTGTTTCTAGGCTTGTCTGCGAGGGTGTTGCTAGAGATTAACATTTGAATAAGTGGAATGGGAGAGGCAGATCCACCCTTAATCTGGGTGGGCACTATCCCGTTGGCTGTCAGCACAGCTAGATTAACGCAGGCAGAAGGAGGTAGAATGATCAGATTTGCTGAGTCTTCTGGCCTTCACCTTTCTCTCGTGCTGGAGGCTTCCTGCTCTCCAACATCAGACTCCAAGTTCTTAGACTTTGGACTCTTGGACTTACACTAGTGATTTGCCAGTGGCTCTCGGGCCTTCTGCCACAGACCGAAGGCTGCACCGTTGGCTTCCCTACTTTTGAGGTTTTGGGACTTGGACAGATCCACTACTGGCTTCCTCGCTCCTCAACTTGCAGACGGCCTACCGTGGGACTTCACCTCGTGATCGTGTGAGTCAATTCTCCTTAATAAACTCCCTTTCATATATATATATATCTCCCTATTTGTTTTGTCCCTCTAGAGAACCCTAATACAGCCTGAAAATAATTCACAGTGGAGGTAGAGAGAAATGCACCACTTAAAATAGAAAAATACCTTCACAGCAATATCCACAACTGGCTTGTGATTAAAAACTAATGGTTAGACTATCTGTGAGCACATTTATGATCTATCTTCCGAAAAAGCAACACTCAGTCATGGACTTCTTCCCTTGTATTTAAGTAGGATTTTCTTACCAGGAAACAGTTGATTCAGTTCCTGGTGGTGAGCAGTTTATAGCCAAAGGTCAGTTTACTCAGCATTAGAGTAAGGCATTATTATCTAGCCCTTTCTGGAGTTCATGTTTAAAAAATGGTTCATGGGCCGGGCGCTGTGGCTCACGCCAGTAATCGTAACACTTTGGGAGGCCGAGGCGGGTGGATTGCCTGAGGTCAGGAGTTTAAGACCAGCCTGACCAAGATGGTGAAAATTAGCCAGGCCTGGTGGCGGGCGCCGGTAATCCCAGCCACTTGGGAGGCAGAAGTTGCAGTGAGCGGACATCGCGCCATTGCACTCCAGCCTGGGCGACAGAGTGAGACTTCGTCTCAAAATAAATAAACAAATAATGGTTTGTGGATTACTTCTCCATTTTTCTTCATTTTTAGGACAATTTTTGTAGTTACTCATGGCTGTCCATAAGTTAACAAAGTCCAAGAGTAGTGAAAGCAGGGAGTTTATTTAATTAAAATCAGGATATCAATTAAATTCTATTTTTGGCTGAACCCTCTGCTCATTGACCTGTTCCATTTAGTACTGCAAAAAGTCACAGACAGAAATGCTGCTTACTTGGATATATATACTATTAATGTGCTTACAAATTGCCAAAAGCAAATATTTTTAGCACAATTAAGACTCTAATATTACTGTAACCTGTCTTCCCTAATTTTCACTCATGGTTCAGTGGTAGGGTTTTTTTTTTGTTTTTCTTTTTTTCTCCTTTGGACTGAATGTTACACTATTTTTCTAAGAAATATTTTCTAAATATTGTCCCTCACTTGATTGTATCAGTGAGAGTTGGTTTGGAACTGGGTTTTGCAAAATCAGGGGTTTTACCCAACAATGGTTAATTTGGGCTTGGGTTTTGGCGTCGTGGCCTAAAACAATGTGGATGGAGGGTTTCCACTTTCCAAGTTTTCTTAACTGACTGGTGACGCATCCTGAAACAAGAATCCCTGTTTTTCTTTTCAATAAGTTTTCCCCTTCTGACAGGGTGGCCTGTGAAACTGAGTTAAAACATGTTATTTCAGTGCCACCAAACAATGAGTCAAACTACCCTTTTGCCTTTACCACTTACTTTGTCATAAACGTGGGCAGGAGTATGTGGGTAAGCAGCTTTATCACTCTGCAGCCTATCTTACTAACTGGGAAAAGAAACCACGAGTTGCCTACACTGCTCTTGTTCTCTTTCCACACAGCTCTGTTCCCAACTTTCTCTCCAAGCCAAGAAACTTTGATATCTTTCAGTTCTTACAGTTCTTGCTCCTCACACCCTATGTAAGTCCAACTCAGAATTCCAATTCTGTTTTATTTCTTCACAGACATGTTATAGCTATATTTTTATGTTCTATAGTTAATTGACTCAAGACTCTCTTGATGGTAAGACACATCATTATTTTCCTACCACCAAGAAAGCTGCCATTTGAAAATCTATGCATGCCGTCAAATGTGTGATACATTCTTATTTAAGATATTAAAATAGAAAAAAGAGTTATCTTAGAATTGATGAACTATGTGATTTGAGGCAAAAGAGAAAATATAATACTTTAAATATTTTTACAAAGGCATTCGCAGAACCACTGACTTGCCCCCATTCTGATCTGCTGGTTATCTATAGCCCTGCCTACTTCTTCCTTCCCTTAATTTTTTCATTCCAAAAAAATATGTGATGCCTCCTACGTGCAGGCCCTGTGGTACCTGCCAGGGACAAACAGTAAATAAGAGAAAGACTTTATGCTGGGGAAGCTCCCATTTTGGGAGTAGATACAAAAATGGACTAGAGAATGACAGTAGAGTGACTGTCACTATATTAGTCACAAGTACAGAGTTCCGTGGAAGCACAGTGAAAAATGACCTAACTCAGCCTTCTGGGGGTTATGAAGAGCTGTCCAGAAAGGCAATGTTTCAGCCAAGATCTCAAAGATGAACAAGTAGTGTTAGCCCTTCACAGGGACAAGGCAGGTGAGGAAACGAGGGAGGGTATCCCAGGTGAGGAAAGGAGGGAGGGTATCCCAGGTTAAGGAAACAGGAGGCAGCAAGAGAAATGTCTGGGCTGTTTTCTGACAAACACACAAGGTTCCCTAAGATTGCAGGACGGAAGAAAGCAAGGTGAGCTAGAACCAGCTCAGGCATGGACTTGTGT
Organism: Pan troglodytes; assembly: GCF_028858775.2. Classification (NCBI taxonomy): domain Eukaryota; kingdom Metazoa; phylum Chordata; class Mammalia; order Primates; family Hominidae; genus Pan; species Pan troglodytes. The sequence goes on from NC_072402.2 coordinate 73,359,390, forward strand.
GCTGTGCAGGATAATTCAAAATTGACTGAGGAAATTGATGACCCAGAGAGGGGCTTAAGCATACAATGAAAAGATCAGTTTAGCTTAAAATTTTTTATTTTTGCTTTGTAAGAATAAAATTAATCATGTATAATAAAAAATTCATCAAGTAAGAAAAGGCTTATTGCGGAAAACATTAATTTCTAGCTCCCGCCCCCTCATCTTCCGTCTCTGAATGATAAGAAATCATCTTTAGTTCTTTCAGTTGTTTTTTTCTTGTAGTTACCTCCATACTAATTTTTAAGCTATGTTGCTGGTTCTGCTTGACATGATAAAACCCTTTAGCTTTTTCTCTGAGCAGTTTAAGATCAGAAGTTCAAAGATGTACAAGTAAAGTTTCTAGTAATTAGGGCAATAAAAAAGCCAAAAGTAACACAAATACATTTTCAAAAGTTAAATAAAAGATCACAAACAACTTGACAGTTTTGCAAAATATTTTCCAACTGATTCTTTTTTATTATTGTAACTTAAAATAAGAGAATCAAGGCATGCTGCTAGTTTTTAATTTACAACTTCAGATATTATCCAGTGATTTTTAAATTTTTTCTTCCTATAAAATTTAACTCTTATACATAACAGCATCTGCACCTCTCCACATCATCTTCTTAAGATTATTAAAGCACTATTGTTGGCTACATAAATAGAGTTTTTTAAAGTGTGTATAAGCGCTCCAGCAGATAAGCCATCTTATTTTCTTCTCCTCCCCTGGGCAGTTGCCACAACAGAAATACTTTGCCATACTTCTCGCTTTATTCATTCCCTGGATGCCTCCATCAGAAACACCTTCATCCTTGTCCTACAGGATGTATATGGCAGTTGATCTCCAGACCTGACACTGGGATGTCATCCTAGGAATTCTCTATGTCAGACAGCTTTTTATTCACATAATAACAGTTTAGTGGTGTATTAAGGGAGAGAAAGGATAACAGTGAGTTTAAGGCCTTCTTTAACTGAATATTATATATATATATACATATATATGTATATGTGTACATATACACATATATACACATATATATGTACATATACACATATATATGTGTATATATGTGTATATGTACATATATATGTATATAAATATATGTATATAATTTTTTTTTGAGACAAGGTCTAGCTCTATCACCCAGGCTGGAGTAAGTACAGTGGCACAATCTCGGCTTACTGCAACCTCCTCCTCCTAGGCTCAAGTGATCCTCCCATCTCTCAGCCTCCGAAGTAGCTAAGACTACAGGCCCACACCGCCACACCTGGCTAATTTTTGTATTTTTTATAGAAACGGGGTTTTGCCATGTTGCCCAGGCTGGTCTCAAACTCCTGAGCTCAAGTGATCCACCCACCTTGGCCTCCCAAAGTGCTGGGATTACAGGTGTGAGCCATCACTCCTGGCCTTTGTATACTACATTTTCAATTTAGATTTGCAATGTTTTAGTTCAAATAATTCCTTTGTCTCATGTATGAAATATATATATATTTTGAGCCATGCATTACTAAATATTAGAGACATAAAGACATGTACAAGAGACATTAAAGACAGAACATTTGAAGGCAGAGCTGTCCTGTAAAATAGGAGTGTATGACCATATTTCCTAGCTAACTCTTATGCTCTGCTTTCTTGTATTTTTATAATATTTGTGGCCTTGATCAAAGTTTCTAAAGCCACAAGCTAAAATAGAATAGTAATATGTCAGAAAAACTTCCCCCTTGATCTCAACTTTCTCACTTGATCTCCCTGAAGTACTTTCACCAATACTTCAATGGATTTATTTATAAAATTTCAGACTTAGACAAATGTTTAATCTAGATAAAGGTCAACCTTTCCCCTCTTAGCTCGGGAGGACATATTTTTTACTTTTTTTATTTAGCACAGCATAACTAAACCGACAACTACAGTTTTAAAAATCCTAACTTTGTGGTAGGCTCAGTAAATTAAATTGGTACTCAGTATTTTTTTGCCCAGTTGTTTGAATTCTTCCTTTTTCCTTGTAATCTTCTAGCAAATGTACTGTGTATGGGGCAATATCTGGAAAGATTGTCAAATACCACATTAAAAAAATAACGTATTTGTCCTCTTCAAGGAGGGAGCAGGTTTCATTTAAAATGTCATGATATAACGGCCGGGTGCGGTGGCTCACGCCTATAATCCCAGCACTTTGGGAGGCCAAGGCAGGTGGAATCACTTGAAGTCAGGAGTTTGAGACCACCCTCGCCAACATGGTGAAACCCCATCTCTAATAAAAATACAAAAAATTAGTTGGGCACGGTGGTGCACACCTGTAATCCCAACTACTCGGGAGGCCAAGGCAGGCTGAAGCAGGAACCTGGGAGGTGGAGGTTGTAGTGGGCCGACACCACGCCACTGCACTCCAGCCTGGGAGACAGAGTGGGAGACAGAGTGGACTCTGTCTCAAAAAAAAAGTCTTGATATACTTTTGGAGTAGATAAGAACATGAGGGCATGTAAAGACCAGAGGTGAGAGTGATAAAATGTCAGCCAATCACTACAAACATTTGGCAATGGTAGAAAGGGGAGGGAGCAAACAAGAGATTTCTAAATCACTTTTCATATGAAAAGAATAGGAATTGAAGGATGGAAGAAGTATATAGTTGGGCAAGGAAGCAAAGAATAAGAATTATAGGAATGTCTAATATTAATACATATGGCAATGCATCACTTAACAATAAGAATACATTCTGGGCATTATTAGATGATTTTGTCATTGTGCAAACATCATAGTGTTCTTACACAAACTCAGGTGACATAGCTTACGACATACCTGGGCTATACCACATAACCTATTGCTCCTAGGCTACAAACCTATTCAGCATGTTACCATATTGAATGCTGTAAGCAATTGTAACACAATGGTAAGTATTTGTGTATCTAAACATAGCAAAACATAGAAAAGGTAATGCATTGTGCTATGACTTTACGATAACTCTGAGGTCCCTAAGTGATAGGAATTTTTCAGCTACATTATAATCTTATGGGACCACCGCAGTATACACAGTCTGTCATTTACTGAAATGTCATTATGTGGTGCATGACTGTATGTCAAAATAGATATATTTGTATTTTAATATATCCTAAAATATATATTAAAAATTTAATAACTATGTGTGTGTGTATATGTATATGTATATGTCAAAATAAATCCCATTCATTTTCACACTTTCAGAAAGGACTGCTATAGGCACACAGTCTTGGTTTAGGTGGGTTTCATGTAAGGGCTAGAGACTGATCAAGGAAGGATGTTGAGTTTGATGTGGTGAAAAACAGAGATGGCAGGCAAGGGACAGCAGAGTGAACCAAGAACTGAAAAAAAATCAGCAGAAACAAGAGCTCCAAGCCAGCAGTGGCCAGGAAAACTATAAATCATCTCCCCTTGAGAATCTTCAGAGAGACAGGAAGAAACTCAAGGTTCCCACTCTTAAGTTCAGAGTACATCAGCTGACATCTGGGTTAGTTTTATGCAAGGTCTCTGAGCCTTGAAAAATGCAAGCAAAACCTGAAGCTGTCTAAAAAAGACAGAATTTTATGCTTTTGATGAGGACCAAACAGAAAAAGTATTCAACCTAAGTAAGGACTCAGTAGAATACCCCAGAAAATCCCCTTTGCTGAATGTCTCCTAGGGTAAATTTTCTTGGGGCAGGGAGAAAGTACTGGAAGGGAGGCTGTACCACACAAACCCCAGAGTTCTTGAAGATTCGGAGAGGCTATAGTTCTAGGAGCTGTGCAGACCTGCACCATTTCAATTTTCCTCAAATAGAACTAAACTGATTTAATGTATGATGCCTCAAAGGTTTCTTAGCAAAGTTCAGCAATATCACATGGTAGTCCCTATTCCTGTTCAAGCCAGTGATGGGGAAATGGAAGTCTTGCAAAAACTATTCCAGTATTTCCTGTTGGATAACCTCTGTTGGTCTCTAAAAACACCAAAAGCAGAAGTCAACTGAATCCAAAGTGGAAAAGCTTCCAAAAACGGGGTTGATCAGGTTGAACCATCAGGGCCTGCCTCTTACAAAGACATCTCCTCCTGGTCAAGACTGAGTTTTCTTTTCTGTAAAAAAGGGCCAGCATGCTAAATTATTGTTAGAATTCCCGATGCCTTCTCATAAGCAGCTTCTGGGCACTTGCACTGTAATTCAAAATGCAATCTTTATTTTAGGGAAAAATCAGTAAAACGGGGCCACACTAACCTGTCATTTTCCTCTTCTATTTTGAAGCTCTCCATATGGGAGTTAACCTGTCCCAAAAAAGCACTTGGAAAATTCCTAGTTAGGCCACTTGCTTGTTTTGTGAATGATGTTTGAGGTTGGCTATAACATATATAGCATGCTTTCTTCTTATTGCTGCCTTTTTCAGGCATGTTTTTGTTATTTTGGCATTTTTATGGAAGTAATTAAATATTATTTGGTTTTAAGCTGGTGTAGAAACTGTAGAGATGGGGAAAATACTCCCTAGCTGAAATACGACATACATATACCCATACAATCATAAACACACATACATATGCATGCAACATTCCTAAAGTATGTCCAGATAGTTTTGGCTTGATTAAGCTTTTTTCTTTTCTTTCTTCCTTTCTTTCTCTCTCTCTCTCTTTTTTTTTTCTTCCTTCCTTCTTTCTAAGAGTGTGGAAGGAAGGAAATGAAAGGCAATATGATTTCCTTTTCATTTTGGGCTTGTTGCTAATAGAAGCAGCATTGTTTGGATGCCCAAGGCCCCTGCTTTCTACTCAGAGTTAAATGTTGTAGAAATGTTTTTTTCAAGCCTTATTCAGAATGACTGAAATATTTTTGCAGGGCGTCACCTTCCAAACCATCATTAATGTTTTCAGTTTGAACAGCAAGTAGTACTGCTGTAGTAACATTGATAGGAATATTCTTTCCCCATCCCATCTCACCTCCCCAAAAAACATAAAGCTAAAGTAAATCCTGGTATTAATATTTAGGCTAAAATTCCTGACACACTGATAGCATTTAGTAAGCTCTAAAAAGTATCCATAAAAAACAGAATGTTTCTTATTCTATTAAATCAGTTTTATGCAAGGTTGTATGATAAAAACTAACAATTTTAAGAGAAACCTTGTTTTTGGTTATTGGAAAAATTCAACTTCTGTTGACACTCAGAGAGAAGCAAGTATGAAAGAATAAAGTTGGGACTCACGCCAGAATACATTTTTAAGAGGAATCCTACAGCTGTTAGAAGAGTAAAAACATCTATTTAATGTTTCATATCTGTTGGTAGACTTAACAAGAGAAAAAATTGATTCCATTTAAATACTTCTTAGAAGTCTTAATTGGAATATCTGGCTTCATTGCTATATAATCCAGTAGTTCGGTCTGCATAATATTTACTTTAAAATTGAAAGGAGATTGTATGTGGATACATATTAAAATACTCTATTTATATATTTTATGATTATATCAATGATTTATTAAAAGCATATGCAGAACACTTTCTTATCTATCCATATTTTTTGTTGACAGGAGACATAAACAAATCATCTAATATCATTATTGTTAAATGAATCATAATCTACTTTCAGTTTTACAATGCCAGTTGCTTGTGGGGAGTACATTTATTTCAGTCCTGTAGACCTACTATATACTCAACACAAATAACAATATCTTCTCTATGTGGTCCTTCATATGTAATTTGGAATTGGGCTAAGAAATAAGCTTTGCTAATAAGCTCTCTAAAAAATAAGATGATCTCTAACTCAGAGCATTATCAAATTATTTGCATTTTAAAATCATTTTTGATTTACATAAATCAATTGAAAGCAAAAATCTGATTGAGTCTAATCCTCCTTTTTATAACAAATGTATGTAATGATAGCTCTTTTAAAAATAGAGGCATTTAATGACATTTCTGTCATGACTGATTTCATCTCTTCAATCATAATATGCAGGACAGATATTTTTCAAATCAGAAGAGTGCCACACATTTTTCTAATGTGTCATTAAATTAGACATTTGGAATTAGGAATTAGTCATCTGCTACAGAACACAAAGTAATGGGTGTGCCAATATTGGACACCAGGTCAACTCTACACCAATCTAGGTACCCTCTATTAGACGGTAAAAGCATCTTTTCTACTAAGGAATATCAAACCTTAGCCTCCCTTGTTATGAGGGTAATTACCCTATGGTTTCATTTCCTCATTATCATTTGTGTTCATTAGTTAGCATCTTCTATTAGGTTTTAAGAAGATCCATTCAGTTAAATGACAAGTATCTCTACTCACTTCTTTAGTTAACATAATACTATTATTGTTTTAAAAATACTTGAATTTTTGTTGAGTTCAGACTTACATGTCAGTTCAGCCTGGAGACTATTCAATTAAAATGAATAATATAAATTATCTAAGACGATTATTTCAGCCAAAAATGTTTCCCAATCCAAAAGGTAAATGTTTTACTAGATTTATATCAGATTTTACTTTTATTGTAAATAGCACTTCCGTGACAGCCCTACCTCTATTCTCTTGGACTTTTTTCTGGGTTTGCCTTGAAGGCTATATCTTTTTCTATGAGTTTTGCTCAGAACTGCTACAACCAGTGGGCATTCCTCAGCTAAGAAGAACCAGATGGCCAGGAAGAGATGCTAATGTTCCCCTTCACGTCTCTTCTGGGCAATCCTTCTTCATAGGGCATAGGACTTACTGCTACTCCGAGACTTAACACTAATCCAAATAACCAAGGACAGTTGTCTTACATCGATGGCAGGTATAAACCAAAAGGACCCTACCTGTTTGTAGCAAGAAATTGACTTGTTTGGGAAGCAAAAGCCCAAACAAAGTTGAGAACTAAGTTGTACCATATATTACATATGGTACCAAAATAATTTTCTGATCCAATTAAAATATTTTAGGCAAAATAGAAATAGAAAGCACTATGGTTTTACAGGATAATGCTTAGAGATACTTGGAGATTAAAAACCGTATGCATCTAAGGGGAGAAATTAAAATATAGCTAAATTCAAAGCATCTGTGCTAATGGAGACATGATGGACAGTTTAAAACGCTATTATCTGTTCCTTCTACCTTCTCCTTTATCAAATATTTAAGAGGTCATGCAGAATAATTGAAAGATCAATTATAAGGGCAGAGTAATAAGAGAAGAATTGGCACCTTCACCAGCAATCAATGTGCACTTGAAGGAGTTCCTGACCTCTCTGAGACCCAACATTATCGTCTTGAAAATGAAAGCAATGACAATGGTCTCACTTGAAAAATTAATATAAGAATCAAGTGAGAATATACATTGTATTAGTCTGTTTTCATGCTGCTGATAAAGACATACCTGAGACTGGGCAATTTATGAGAGAAAGAGGTTTAATTGGACTCCCTTTTCCAAGTGGCTGGGGAGGCCTCACAATCATGGTGGAAGGCAAGGAGGAGCATCACATCTTACGTGGATAGTGGCAGGCAAAGAAAGAAAATATGTGCATTTCTGTCTTTTTAAAACCATCAGATCTAGTGAGACTCATTCACTATCACGAGAACAGTGCAGGAAACACCTGCCCCCATAATTCAATCACCTCCCCACCAGGTTCCTCTTGCAACACGTGGGAATTGTGGGAGTTACATTCAAGATGAGATTTGGGTGGGGACACAGCCAAACCGTTTTATATATATATATATACACACACATATATACACATATATAAATATATATGAATATATACATATATGAATATATAAATATATATATGAATATATACATATATATGAATATATAAATATATGAATATATAAATATATATATGAATATATACATATATATGAATATATAAATATATATGAATATATACATATATATGAATATATAAATATATATATATTTTTGAGACAGGGTCTCGCTCTGTCACTCAGTCTGGAGTGCAGTGGCAGGATCACAGCTCACTGCAGCTTTGACTTCCCATATGCAGATGATCCTCCCACCTCAGCCTGAAAATATTTTTAAAAGCTATATTAAACTAAAAAAATTGTGTGCAAATAATGCAAAATAGCATTATCTTCATCAAGATCAAAGTTGTTTCCAAGTTCTATCCCATTCCTATTTCTGTCCACTGGTGGAGGTGCTACTGATTGTTCAGCGGCAAGAGGATAAAGAAGAGAAGGGAATCTCCCCCATTCCCAAATATCAGCAGTGCTTTCATAATGTAGTATTGCCCTTTGCAGCCATGTGCTGACTACCAAAAATGCCCCTCAAAGAAAATTTACTTGGAGCTTTGTAGATTGATTTCCTGACTTTATGAATCTAGGAGAAAGGAAAACAGACTCTGGAACATCTCACCAGACAAGCACATGACAGCAATACAGGCCTCTTTCTAGGGCTCAGAAGCCAAACAGACTTTGTACCTATTTGCTCTCTTCACCCCCGTGGTGTGAAACAGACAAGAAGATGAGGTCATTTAGCAAATCATCTGACTCCAGCTTGAAATCAGTAACCCAGTAAAAAAAGCACTTGAGGAGCATAGGGACATCAAACCTAGGGACATCAAAAGAATGCCTGGCCTGGGCATTCTGATAAGGTCTAATATTGAGGAGAGGATGGTAAAAGTGACTCAATTGATACTTGACCCAGGAAAGTGCTCCTCCAGCCTCCAGATGCCTGGATCTACCTCTAGGGGTGGGAGGAACTGGGGAAACAAAGCCAAACTCTCTCAATCATGAGGTACTATGATATTGCATCTGAATTCTGAGTTTCTACATGCTGAAATAATACTGTTTTTTCTACAAAATAGTTTAATGTAGGAAGCTCTCCAAGACAAATCATAGAAATCCTAGAGTGAGGTTACGACTTGTCTGCAGCACCCACAGGTAACCTAGCAGTAACTGGCACAAGAAAAATGTCGAATGAATGAATGAAGGAATGAATGAATGAATGAACAGATGGATGAATGAACTCCATGGGGCACCTAATGGTGGCAGTGATCGTTATTTTTCTTTGTTACAAAAATTTTCAAATATAAACAAAAATAGAACTGTATATTGAATCTACATATACCCATCACTCTGCTTCAACAATCTTGTTTTGTCTATTCCCTCATTTTTAGAGGTGAGCTAGGTTTTTTTTTAATCTAAGGTATCATATCATTTCACCCGTAAACACGTCACTATACATCTCTGACTCACAAAGGTGATGCATTTACACACTTGATAATAATTTCTTATCTTCTAAAATTACAATTTCTCTGTCTCAAAAATATTTTTTAAACAACTGATTTGTTCGAATCAGAATCCATGAGACTCCCATGCAAAATTGTATTTTTTTTTTTTTAGATGGAGTCTTGCTTTGTCACCCAGGCTGGAGTGCAGTGACGCAATCTTGGCCCACTGCAACCTCCGTCTCCTGAGTTCAACCAATTATCCTGCCTCAGCCTCCTGAGTAGCTAGGACTACAGGCACCTGCCACCACACCCGGCTAATTTTTGTATTTTTAGTAGAGATGGGTTTTCACCGTGTTGGCCAGGCTGGTCTCAAACTCCTGACCTCAGGCAATCCCCCCTCTTCAACCTCCCAAAGTGCTGGGATTGCAGGCGTGAGCCACCGTACCGGGCAAAATTGTGTATTTTTTTTTTATCTCTTAAATGTTTGTAAATCTATAATTGTCTTTCTCATCCCACTCCATTTTATTAATATTATTGAATTGCTGGAAAAATCAGGTCATATGCCCCATAAAAAGTACCACATTCTGGATTTGGCTGACATGGTTTGTGGTGTCATTTAAGCAAATCCTCTACCTGTGTAATTCCTCGATACTGGTAACCATATCTAGAGGTTTGATCAGATTCAGTTTACTTAAGGTGAATTTTGTTGTTGGCTATGTATTTCCTATTGCATCTCACGGGAGTAATCTTTTTAAACATACCAAATGGCAGGAGTTAATTTGGCCTGACTATAAGCCAAGTATAAAATGTACCAGGTCTCTATTTTGGACCTACTAGAAATCAGATCCTCAAATTAAACAATATTCTCTCTCTCTCTCTCATTTGGTTTGTTTTGATGGATCTGTGTTGGTGTAATAATAAACTATAGGCAGCAACTATTTGCACGCAAATATTTTCTCAAACTGGGGACAAGAACAACAGTATAAGTTGGACAAGTTTAGCTGGCATTCCCCTTATTAGAGAAGGACTGCCACTCGTGTGTATAAACACTTCCAAGTTGGAAGAGTAGGTGAGAAGGGAAAATTAAACCACGATGTTTGGGGACTGTAATGGTTTGCTGGTAGTCACAGTCAGGGAAATACACTGCATAAGAGAACCTTACGAATCAGTTAGCTCTGTCAGTTTGTGATAAGTGCTATGGAGAAAATGTAAATTGAAGAAGAGGGATAAGGTACTAGGGCAGCAACTTTAAATATAATAATTGCATTAGGTTTCTGGGGTTGCCCTAACAAATTACTGAAAAGGAAATGATTTAAAAGAAATTGATTTTTTTGCACAGTTCTGGAGAATAGAAGTTCAAAATCAAGATGCCATCAAGGCCATGCCACCTCCAAAGGGTGTGGGGAAGAATCTATTCCACGCTTCTCTCCTAGCTTCTGGTGGTTTCCAGCAAACCTTGGTGTTCCTTGGGTTACAACTATATCACTCTAACTTCTGCCTCCAGCTTCACATTGCCTTATTCCCTGTGTATATCAAAATTTCCCTTTTCTTAAAAGGACACTAGTGATTGGATTTAGGGTCTACCCTTATTCAGTATGGCTTTGCCTTAACTTGAGTACATCTGCAGAGACCCTATTTCCAAATAAAGTTACATTCACAAGTTCCAGGCAGAATTTCTGGAGGACACTATTCAACCCGGTACAATGGTCAAAAATACTCTCCATGACAAAGTGGCATTTGAGCAAATATCTAAAGCAGTTAAGGGACGGGACCTGAGCAATCATTATTCGGGAGGAGGACAGTCCAGGCAAAGAATAGCGAGTGTGAAGGTGTGAGATATGAATGAGCCCGACATGGTTAGAGAACAGAAGAAGACCAGTTGGCTGGAGTGAAGGAAGTGAGGGGAAGATCTGTATGAACAGCTGTTAAAAAATTAAGGCAGGGGATAGGAGGAGCAAATCAATAGAGCCTTGGAGGCCATTTGTAAGGACGCTGGCTTTGCCTCTGATGGAGACGGGAGTTACTGAAGGGTTCTCAATAAAAGTGTAACATTACTGGATGTATTTCATGAAGATCACTGGCTGCTATGCTGACAATAGACTGTGGGAAGGGTAACAGCAAAAGCAGTTAGAGGTTATTTCATTAATCCACGTGAGAGGCAATGATGGCTTGGGCCAAGGTAGTAGCAGTGGGAGATAGTGAGACATTATCAGAAAATAAAAATAATCCATAAAAATATCTCAAGTTTTTTTTCCATCAATACTTATCTACTACATATCAAAGTGTTTTGTCACTTGTCAGTATCCATTATCAGACAATAAAAGTAAGTCCCAGAAGTTTAAGAATTCTTTTTATGAGAAAATCTTAAAATGAGAAGAACCTGAATGCTTCCTTTGTTCTTGCAATTCACAATGATAACCACCATAGGACCCGCTATTAGCCAGGAATTTATTTTACATTTATTATATTATTTAATCCACAAAATAAACCTGCAACACAAGCATGGTTTTTCATTTTTGCAAATAAGAAACTTAAAGTTCACAGAAGTTAAGTCATTTATCCAAAGCCATACGACTAGATAATAACAGAGCCAGGATTCTAATTTATGCATGCCTAATTCAATCCTGTAGTATTTCCATAAAGCTATAGTGTTAATTATGAAAAAAGTCATTATTTTCTGATCATTGTGGTCCAGATTTTTAAGCATCATGTTCTAGAGAGACTTCATTTAAGATTCTTTACTTGTAAGTAGTTGATTAGTCAATTTGACTAATTGGCCAGGAAGATGGTGGAAAGAGACACTTTAGTAGTCGAATGTTAGGAGAGAAAGAGACTAGTACATGTCTCATAACCAGTGGTGTGTGAGAGCCAGTGTCTTCATCTTTTCCCGACTCCAGTCAGTAACACCACATGACAGCTTGAAATAAGCCATGGTGGAAGTTTTTAACACAGAGAAATCAAAAAATACAGTAAGTCAAGGCGTTTTAAATTCATGGATATAGTTTAGTAGCCTACTATTGCCTATAATTCAAACTCAATCACAACAAAATATAAAAGTGTGTGTCTGTGTGTGTGTGTATACGTGTGTGGGCCAAGGGTGGAGGGAGAGAGAGAGAGAAGAAAAGGAGGAGGAGGAAGAGAAGAGACAGCATCATCAACTTGCTAGGTGTGGTTAACATCTAACATTAGTTTTTAAAACTGCCTCATGTTCAATATAAGTCATAATAATAGAAAATGTCTACTTGTCAGATAAATGCATTTTACATAAGTCTGTGATTGTATGTTTCCTGGTTTGCCTCAGCAAAATGACTATAAGACTTAATGCATTTTCAGCCACAACTTGGATAATTCTAGACTGGTTTTCCCTCTCTGCAAACCAACACCTAGCATAGCCTTCCCAGCTGGCGTTTCTTCAGCAAATACAATTTTGGTAAACTCAGTTCTTCAATGGAAGACTGAGCCGACAGTAATCCAGTGGAAGCCTGTGACATGGGTTTCCAGAGCTTTGGCTTCTCTCTCAATAGAAGCAAGTGGTGACGTTTCCTTCTCTGGGTTGCCCTGGAGGGATGTCCTTTCACCAAGAGAGACTGAGAAGGAGAACCAGTTTGAATATTAACCAAAATAAGAATGATTTATTTGCCATGGGGAAAAAAGTCAGAGTCGCTCCATTTGGATGGTGTTATTTATCTGAAAGCGAGGTAGAAATTGTGCAGAGGTTATTGGTTATTTTGGATTAGCCTCACAACGTGTATCTTCCACCACTATTTATTCTAAAAAGCAGCAGCATGTATCCTGAACTAACACACATACACACACGAACCATGCACACACACACACGCTTAACACACATGCACATATTGCTACAGAAACTCTCCTGAGCCCTTTCTCAGGGAGACATTTCTTCTTTCTGTATCCCTTCATTGCTGTGCTCAGACGTAATGTATCACTTCCCACTTTATCTTCCCTCTGTCACCAATCATTACAGCTTCTGTAAGCCAGACCCAGGCTTAGAGTCTTGTGGTGAAAGTCCAGATACCAGAGACAGCCTCGAAAGGGTATTGAGTCACAATTGAAGTCAGAAAAAATGAATCTGATGAGGCCTTTGATGCAGAGGAAAGAAACAAACAGCAGGAGCTGAGATACAATGCCAAAGTGTGGCCGGGCGCAGTGGCTCACACCTGTAATCTCAGCACTTTGGGAGGCCAAAATGGGTGGATCACAATGTCGGGAGTTCAAGACCAGCTTGGCCAAGATGGTGAAACCCCGTCTCTACTAAAAATACAAAAATTAGCTGGGCGTGGTGACGGGTGCCTGTAATCCCAGCTACCTGGGAGGCTGAGACTCCGTCTCAAAAAGAAAAAAGAAAGCCAGAGAAGGACAAGGAGCCTGGCAGACTGAAAGCACGGAGCAGTGACAGGAGCAAACAAGAGGAACATGATCAGTGTGCATTCCAAAGTTGGGTTGGAGAGTGTGCACCACTTATAGCCTTTTCATTTCTACATAAAATTGTAGCAAGAGTTAGTGTTGCCTAGCGGTTAAAAGCACAAACCCTGGAACCGATTACCTGGGTTTAAAGACTGGCTCTGCCACTTACTAGTTCTGTGACTCCTGAGTCAGTTTCCTCATTTGTAAAATTGAGACGGTAGGTTTTAATGAACTGGATTTTTATGAGGTCTAAATAAATTAATACCTGTAAAGTACTTCAGAAGAGTGTCTATATAAATAGACATGAAAGTAAGACAATACACATCCATGGACCTAGCATCAAGAAAAAGGATTACCAGCATGATTGGAGCGCCCTTTTCTTTATCTCCCTACTTCCTCTCAGAAGTAACCACCACCTTGAATTTGTGATTTATTGCCACTATTTTTATATACATTTATTTATATGAATATTTGTACCTCTCAGCAATAATTTTATTTTTTCATATTTTAAACCATATATAAAGGGCATCATGCCTTCTGTCTTCTATAACTTGCTTTGCTTATTTAATCCATCTATGTTGATACAAGCAGCTCTGGGCCATAGAGCCACACCATTGTTGTTATTGTTAGAGTATTCCCAACGGATGCATGCACCATAACTTATTTGTCTGTTTTCCTGTTGATAGACACTTAAGTTATTTCCACTTTTGGCTATTCTAAACATTCTTAGACATATTTCTTAGCAAACAAGTGGGAGTTACTGCAGGCTGTTTTAGAAGTAAAATGTCTGAGTTTTAAGGTAAGCTTATTTTAAAATTTACTTAATATTTTTAAAATTATTCATTTAAGATGTTTGGAAAAATTAACGTTATTTTGCATTATCATCAGCACTGTGCTATGTGCTAACTACTACTGTCGACCCTTAACACATCTAACTTATTTCATTCTGATAACAACACTATGAGGGAAGTTCTAGTATTTCCCTTACTTTATAGAATTTCAGCAATATTCCTTAAATAACACAACTGGTAAGCCACAGAGTTAGGATTCATACCTAGAGGCACTATTTTCAGAATCATGCTAAACGCAAAATAGAATATAATAAAAACCAAGATATTTTGGCCAAAAAAGCATTATAAGACAGATAAAAAGGTTTCATTGAAGGGGATGAGACTTCAAATAATCCAATATGACCCCATTTAAATAATTATATCTGTAGGGAGCCTATTTCCAAGGCAAGCACGTTCTGAGGTTTAGGTAGACATGAATTTTGGAGGGGCATTACTCAAACCAGTACAGGGATCCCTTTCTACCATATGTGGCCAAGGAAAGGAGTCTAATCGACTTTTCTTATGACAAACCTTTGAATATTTGAAGAGTTGTGCTAGTCACAGATGTCCCCTCCCTCCCCACCCTGCAACATAAAGGCTCTCTTGCCCTGGCCATACATGCCCAGTTCAGTCAGGCCACATTGGGAGCCCTCAGCAGTTCTGATTCCCAGAAGGGTCCCCTCACTGTCCAAGTGGTCCTGCTCTGGACACACTTCCATTTGTCAGTGTCTTTCTCATGAAAGAGTATGCATAACAGAAAACGCTTTTCCTGGTGTGGACAGACCACTGCAGGGTACAGTGAACCCGAAGAGTTGTCACTAGCCACTATAATTATGGTTAAGTCAGGCTGTGTGACCTGTGCAGTTCTAGATCTTTCAGAAGACTTGGGTAGTAGTTCTAGTTCTGTCTCTCACTCTGAACAGAAGTAAATCAAGGTTCCTGCACCAACATTTCTTAACCTTTAGAAACAGGACTACTTGCCTAGCCCGTTTGTCAATGATGTTGTGAGGATAAGTATAAGATTGGTACAAAAGATTAGATAAAATCCTCAGATTAAAAAAAAATAGAAAGAATGTGGAATGGCCATAAAACCACAATGCAATGGAATTTAACCTTGTTTTATGCTATGGGGTCCTTTGATCATCCAGGGAAATCTATAGTGCACCTCTCCAGAAAATGCATATACGAACAGGCACACAGATGCTTGTGTGAAGCGTATGCATGTACATGTGCTTCACACTCATTAGGGAGTTAAATCATCCTGGAGTCCAGACACAGCTTCCCTCCATTCTCTAATGAAGACGTGACCTTGAGCATGAGCATTAAACGAGTACAGCAAATGGTATTCCTTCTTCATTCACAAGTGACCATTCCATTTTAAAACTGAGGCTATTCAATCAGTCCAGAAACCTAAGCACATCACATGCGCATGGTTGGAGTGGAGCAGAAGTGTTTAGGGACCGAATCGAATGTCTGTGAATGGTTAGACCTGTTTTCTTTGTCTTTTTATTTTTATTTTTATTTTTATTTTTGAGACGGAGTCTTGCTCTGTCACCCCAGACTGGAGTGCATTGGTGTGATTTCCACTCACTGCAACCTCCGCCTCCTGGGTTCAAGCAATTCTTCTGCCTCAGCCTCATGAGTGGCTGGGACTATAGGTGTGCGCCACCACGCCTGGATAATTTTTGTGTGTGTTTTTTTAATAGAGACGCGGTTTCACCATTTCTCTTAGGAGAAAAGCAGCATCTCTGAAAGTGTGGTCCCCAAGACCACTGCATCAGAATGACCTGGAAGTGCTGATTAAAACACTGATTCCGGGCCGGCCGCGGTGGCTCACGCCTGTAATTCCAGCACTTTGGGAGGCCGAGGCGGGCAGATGACGAGGTCAGGAAATCAAGACCATCCTGGCTAACACGGTGAAACCCCGTATCTACTAAAAATACAAAAAAATTAGCCGGGCGTGGTGGCGGGTGCCTGCAGTCCCAGCTACTCGGGAGGCTGAGGCAGGAGAATGGCGTGAACCCGGGAGGCAGAGCTTGAGTGAGCCGAGATCGCGTGACTGCACTCCAGCCTGGTGACAGAGCGAGACTACGTCTCAAAAACAAAAACAAAAAACAAAAAACAGATTCCCTGGTACCCCCACCACAGACCTTTCCAGAGAAGTCTCTGAGGCTGAGCCCAGGAATTTACTCTAGTAGCCAACTTCCGGGATGACTGTCGTAAATACTACAATTTGAGAACTATTGCTCTGGAGGCTGAATTAAGCAATGAGCATACTGATGAATACTCACTTTTGAAAAGCCTAAAGGTAGACCTCCATGAAAACTATTTGTAGGATTTCCTTTCTTCCTTTCCTTATCTTAAAATGATATAATCTTTTTGAAAAAAATACCACAAACCTGTGTGTATATCATTTCACTTCAATGCATAAATGTGACCTATACCTGCATAAAGACTATTTTCAGTTTTTTCCTTTTTGCATGGCTCCCACCCCTTTTCTCTGCCCTTGTCTCCACGAGGCCCCTAGTAATCTGTACTGCAACCTCCTTGATAATCCTTCATATATACACACAAACATATATACCCAAATATATATAAATAGGCGTTGCTTTTTATATTACTAAAATAGAAACATCTTTTCCATGCTTTTCTGTACCTTGCTTTTCTCACTCAAAAAAACCTAAAGGAATATTCCCATGTCACAAAATTTGACTCTAATTTATTCCTTTGAATGGTTACATATGACTTCACAGTATGGATGAGTCATAACATACTCAGTCATTCTCCATTGACAGGCATATTTTGTCCTAGTTTCCTGCTGCTATAAATGATACAATTAACAACCTTGGGGCAGGGCGTGGTGGCTCATGCCTGTAATCCCGGCAATTTGGGAGGCCGAGGTGGGTGGATCATGAGACCAGCCTGGCCAAGATGGTGAAACCCCGTCTCTACTAAAAATACAAATACAAAAATTAACTGGGCATGGTGGTGGGCACCTGTAATCCCAGCTACTCGGGAGGCTGAGGCAGAGAATTGATTGAACCCGGAAGGCAGAGGTTGCACTGAGCCGAGATCTTGCCACTGCACTCTAGCCTGGGCCACAGAGCAAGACTCCATCTTAGAAAAAAAAAAAAAAATCCTTGCATATTATACATGTGCTTTATTTCTAGTGGATAGATTCTTACTCCTAGGATAGAGAAGTGTATGTGTTTGCTCCAATAACAATTAATATTAGTAATTCCTGCAGGGTTTTATGTATTTTCATTTTTGATAACTCCTGCTAGGTTTCTTTCCAAGTAAGACAGTATTTATTTGAATGGTAATTTTTATGAGTATTTACTTGCCTTTCACAATTTCTCATTATAAAAATTTATATTGATAAGTGAGGTGTAATTAGTTATATACATTTATATTATTGAATTTTAAATGTTCTTCATTTTACAAGTACCAATTTTTCCAAGTACCCTAGTGGTCTACCACCTGAGTTTCATTAAAATTGCACAAAACAGAAAAATACATATTAGTTCTGAGATGCTATAGGGGTATAAGCAAGAAAACAAAACACAAACAGGCTGCCTTCTATGAAACTATCCTCCAAATATTTTAGATCAGAAGATGGACAGGTAGATGGATAGACAGAGATATGAAAAAAAACCTCCAGTATTTGTTTTGACTTGCCAGCCACCAAATCTGGTAGGGTCAGTTTTTCTGTAATGTTAAATATGCAGGACTGGTCAAGGTCAAAGAACATTTTCTGGGAACAATAGCCATTCTCTTCATTGTTTTTTTAATGACATGGAGAAGGAAAAAAAAAAGAGAGAGAGAGAGATGTGACCTTACTAGGTCCACTTCAACAAATCCTTGTTTGATTTTAACATCTCTAAGTGTCCAGCAAGGCATCAAAGGCACACAGGCAGTTTACCTTACAGCCAGTTCCAAAGTGCCATTTACAATTCATGAGAAATGACAGGCTTCAAAAGGGGCAGTTTAAGGAAGACAAGAGCAGTAGAGAGGGGGATAGAAGAAGTGATGGAGAAGGAGGAGAGAAAGGATAAAGGATTAGGTCTGTGAGCTAACAGAGGAAAACAGCTTAATTATGGAAGAAAAGACACATGCATAGGATAGGTCGAACAGGCAGAGTTGCTGTGGAAGCACATTCCAGGAAAATCTTAAGAGATTACTTTAATAATAAACCATGCATTCTTCAGCAAGCCATCACGGGATTAACTACCCCTTTCCTAGGCTGGGAGCACAGTCATTTGTTTTATTTTATTTTTTCCTTCTCTCTCACAGGCAGGTTTTCTGCAACGGACAATTGCCATTCAAAGACTATTGTTTTTCAAACATTGAACTGACTTTTCCTCCCCTTAATTTTCTAATCATAAATTTCAGTGGTGATAAGAAAAGACCTTTATTTAGGCAGGGTGAATATCTGGGTGGGCTTTGGCGTGATTCTCCAGAGGGAAAGATGTTCATTTTAGACTTGTTGAAAAGTGAACAACTTAGATGAGACAGAGACAATGTTTCACTAGGGATAAAAAGAGTTAAATTTCTTTTCTTTTTTTTTTTCTTAATGTGAGCAGGACATTGAATTACTGCCAGAAGCAATATCGGTGCCCTAGAGATATAAAAATACAGTTCAAACCAGAATTCTCCACTGTCGACTCTTCAGATTTCTGTGCAAAATAAGAGGTGTCTATTTTAAGTTGTAAGTGTGAGCCCACTGCTCTTAAATGAATTGTTTTCATCAAAGTCTTCTCTTGAAACTACAACTCATAGCAGATGAAATCATTTTCTTCCTCTGGCTTCTTAGACAAATCCCTTCCATTTGGTGGGGTAGAGCAAACATAAGTTAGTATTTCTTGGTAAGAGTCTTTCAATAAAAAAAAAAAAATAGAATTGAGTGAGCACTTCTTAGTCTAGAAAATATTACGTATTGAGGTTAAAAGAGACACCCATGTCTTTCTAATTATCAAAGTCTCTATTTGCCTGAAGTCAGCAGCCCTTTTTCCAGCTACCTAGCCAATAGAAATGAAACCGGACTTCTAGATTTTAGAAACAAAGCCTTGTGTTCTACAATGTACTAGAATTACATTTCTCTGCATAAATGTTATAAATAGAATACTATCCTAGGACTAAAATTTGTATACTTCCTGTCATTCACACAAAGTCATTTTTTAAAATAGCAAATTACCTCTGAGGAATATTGAAAACTGCCAGCATGGCCCTCCCTGCCTCCACACCCCTAGGTGTGTCAGGGGATGAGAAATAGTAGAGGCTAGGGAAGTAGAATTCTGGGCCAGCTGTGCTGCTCTGCACCCCTCAGTCTCCCCGAACACCGGTTGTTTCAAGCCTGACCTACTTGAGAGCAGACATTGCCACTCACATTGAGCTACCCCAAATTACACAGTGGCTTTGCAGTCGAGGCTAGGCACGGACCACAAAATATATCCTTGGTGTCCCACGAGCCCTATTTGAACCCTCAGTTTCCAGAGGTAAAATGCAAATCCACTGTGTTGCTTACTCGATAAAATCAATAACCCCCTCCCATCCGAGATACAATTTAGCATTTTCACATTTACTACGTGCTGCCTCTGACTTTAAACAATTATTTTTTTTCTTAAAAAAAGGGAAAAGAGACACGTCTTTCACAAGAGTAATTTCAGAATTCTCCAAAAAGCAACAGAGCTTCTGTGGATGTTTTACAATAGTTCTTGATTTTAAAATATGGAGAAAATGAATTCTCAGCTTGTTAACACTCATTAGGATTTGCTGCGGAGTACCTTCTACCGCTCAGCACTCTACGTTAACATTTTTAAATATTTTATTTCTTGCAGTTCATGTTTTTCCTAGAGTTATAGGAAGTGCTATGGAAATTCATGCAGATAAAGTCATGTTATGTGTCTACATATGGGTGTATATACACTGTAAGGGAAGCCTGTATAGAATCTCTGATTGTATGAGAATTATAACTTATTTGATAGGCTACATAGACGTGAACATGTTTTGCTCATATCGATTTCAGAGAGAATATTATTTTTATATCCATGTATATGATTATATTTCATAGGTAAATACAGTATGTTTTACATATGCACACATAGATTTCCCACTAACTTAAGCGCATTTGCATCTGCAATGAGGGAGACACTAATTTCTTCTAAGGGGAGCAAATCCAATCGCGCGATCAACTTTAGAAACTGCAGATCTGCGCAGGAACCGTTGTCCCTTGTCAGAAAAGTCAGAAGTGAAGGCAGTCCTTTGTTCAAAGGGCCCCAACGGGTTGGTTAGGATGACTCCGTGTGCCACATCACTCGCAGTGGCAATCCAGGGAACGGATCTGTGAAACGAAGCTCGGTGGATCCCACCCCTTTCCTCCAGAGCTTCCCTTTCCTGTCCTTATTTGCACCCGCCCCCCGCCCGCGTCGGTCTGGGGCTTTTGACTTCGCCCCGAACACATTTCCCCTCCCGTCGCTGGGTCCCTGCGATCGCCCCCAGCTGGTGGGGCTCGCGGAGCTCAGTGGAGCCGGGTCCTCTGCGCCGCTGCAGCGCGAGTTAATAAACAGTTAAGTTTGGAAGACTCTGCAGACACGTTGAGGGGGAGTTACCAAGCCCAGGCAGCAAAAACATCCTGGCACATTCCTGGGGAGTCCTCAGCTGCCAGCATCTGATTAGAACCATATCTCTCGCCGGGAGTGGCCGCGCGGCTCCGAAGCTCCCGGCCGGCGGCTATTTAAGCGAGGCCCGCCGCATCCGCTGCGCTGCAGCCTGGAGGCTCCGGGCGCGGGGAAGTCATGCTCGCTTCACGGAGGCAATAGCTAGCCGGTGAGTAGCTTCGAAACCCTTCTTCCCTCTGGCTCTATTTTTTTTTTTTTTTAAAGATCTCCTTCTCTCCTTTGCTCCCCCTCTCTCACCCCCCCGCCCCCCGCTACCCTTCTTTGGGTACAGACCTTGGGCTGTGGGGAATCTTAGAAATGAGACCCTGTGCTTGGGGAAACCAGCAGTTTTGTGGCCTGACATCTGAGGAATGCTTCCATGGAATGTATTTACCTTTCGAATCCGACTCCAGATGCCCAGCTTGTGACATTGAACAAACGCCTCCTTTTGTGTCGTGTGTGTGTGTGTGTGTGTGTGTGTGTGTGTGTGTAAAAGGTCTGCGGGCAGCCCTCCTAGGACACTGAGGTGGCTGCTGACCGCCTAATTAACTCCTCGAAGGGTGTTTATTTTTGCTGTGTGACAAAGGCTGGGGACCTGGCTTGTGCCCATAAGGAGCTTTTTCCTGGTGACTGACAACATATGGCATTAAAATGTGAACTTTTGTCTTACACCGGCATTCCTAAGGAAGTATCTACCCGAGGGACTTAAGAAACTTGTTTTATATCCCCCGGCGCAGGGAGCATGGTTTATATGGTGCTTGCCTGCCTGTTGTAAGCTGGTTAAAAAGATTAAGTAAGAATTCTAAAAAAGGGGGGAAAATGAATGGGTTAAAACCGTGGAGCCTCAGTCAACATAGCGGTTTTCATAGCATAGAGCTGACTCTGTTATTTGTTTCTGCCGTCTTTCCCTCTTGACTTAATTCTGAGCCTGGAATTCTGGTCCGCAGACAGTTTCAGCAGGGAGCTGAGTCCAAAGGGAAATTCAACTGGATTAAAAACACTTAAGGAATCTGGATGTTATCTCCACCCCAACCACCCCCCACCTTTTCCCCTTTCTTTTTAGTTTTTGTTTGGAAGGAAGAGAGCCGCTCTGTAAACCGAGAAGAGCAGAAACAAGCTTCCAGACACATGGAAAGACTTAAAAATTATGGAGGGGCGACTTCACGAATAGTAAATGTTGCTATTGCTCTATAAAGTGACTTAATGAAAAAATTTCTGGCCTTAGGCAAAGCAGGGGCATGGGGGAGAAGGAGGTAAGATATAACTAATGCAAACAGAAGTAATGGGAGTGGAAAGCAGGCATCTACAAAAAATGCCTTTGAGATGTCTGATAAGCCTCTTGGAATGGCTTTGATGAGATGTATACTTGATTGTCCTTACAGTCTTGAGGTTGGCTTCTCACACAAAAGCACCTACTGGCTGTTGGGGAGGAGGGAGCTTGCAGCTACCAAATGGCTTGTCACCATGCTTCTTACCCCAGCAGCCAGACTTTGGGAGGCTACTTTTCTCTGAGCCAGGTGCCCCGCCCACTCCAGGTTCTGTGTCTCCCCTCCTGGAAGGGAGATGGCCCTCAGTGACACTGTAAGAAAGTTTATTGCCTTGAGAATTCGGGAGTATTTGAGGCTTGAGCCCTTTGAAATCTTTGGAAAAGGACCTTTTTGGTGGAGTGCTGGACTTGTGGAAATAATGCCACACTTAAGACAACAAGGAGAGTACAATGGGAAAGTCTTCTAGAGAAAGCATGAAGAAGACCTAGTGGTCTTTGCCAATGTGGATTTCTGGGACAGACCACTTCTTCCAAATCCTTAGTCAGTTTCCTCCTAAGGCCAACTAAATTCTTTTTTCCTGTTGTTGGTGAATAACTTCCCCCTTCTTTTCCCACTCCCAGCTGGAAGGATCCCTTCTCATCCAAATGACTGACCTAGAAACCAGTCATTTTTCAGCTATGCCCTCCTATGCTTTAATGTATAACCAGAATAAGTAGATGGTAGAGGAATGTCTTCCAACTTTGAGCCCATACACGTATGTATTTGCCATTCTGGGGATCTTTGATCTTGGTGGTTGATCTTTACCTGAGGATGTAAGTGAGGGAAGAAAGCACTTGTTAAAAACCTTGTCTAATTTGTGAAGGGCAAAATCCAGAGTTTGTGTTTCTGCTAAAGACTTTTATAGTTTCAGATTAAACTGGAAGTCCAAATTCCTGTGCATTAGGCCTGTTTGTTGTCTTTCTCCAAAGGTTGAATGGATTTCACTGGCCTTGTTTGGGTTGAAGGGTACGGCTTTTAAGGCATTTGTTGGCATGAAGGTAGTACAGGGACCCCTGGCGGCTGCTGACCAGCTGTTTGGGGATGATATTTACTGGCCTGCTCAACCAGGCCTCGATTACCTGAAGGTTAAGGGAGCAGGAAGATATCTTCCTTGCTGAGTGCTCCTGGCCAAGCAGGAGGCTTTGCTGTGACATGGGCTCTTATGCTGCTTCATTTCTAACTCTACCCTCATATGTCCATAAACCTAAGTTTGCTACCACTGATATTTCATCTGGATAATTTTGAAGGCTCTGCGTGTTTCTCTTCCTCATTCTCTTGACCTGAGGATTTAATTATTGCTCTTCTTAAAGACAAAGCCAAGATGCTGAAATGCTTGGGAAAGCTGCTGAGAGTGAGCCCTCCTGGGGTTTGAAGTTGTCCTAATGCTCATCAGAACATACCTCCCCAGCTGGAAAGATTCGAAAGCTTACTGGCCAGGAAGGTTTAGGTAACTAACCAAACACATAAGGTTTTTTACCCTTTAGACAGAACCAGAATGGGAACCAGATTGGCAATATGAAACACCTGAGTAACAGGATGTGGTATTTTAAAATTCTCCCTGGCACTGCTATGTAATTCCAAAGTTGAAGCTGTGCCGCTGAATTGCACAAAGGTTGGCCAAAATCATATTTAGATGAAACCGATTTTTGTTTTGTTTTGTTTGAGACAGAGTCTCCCTCTGTTGCCCATGCTGGAGTACACTGGCGTGAACTTGACCCACTGCAGCCTCCGCCTCCTGGGTTCAAGAGATTCTGTGACCTCAGCCTCCTGAGTAGTTGGGATTAGAGGTACCCGCCACCATACCTGGCTAATATTTTTTTTTTGTAGTAGTAGTAGTAGAGATGGGGTTTCACCATGTTGGCCAGGCTGGTCTCGAACTCCTGACCTCAAGTGATCCACCCACCTCGGCCTCCCAAAGTGCTGGAATTACAGGCATGAGCCCACCACACCCGGCCAGATGAATCAGATTTAACACCAGATATGTGTCTTTAAAGGAGACCCAACTCATAATATCAACATATCCTGACTGGATTAACTGGTGGAAATCAGAAGGAAAGCAGACTCCTCAGTCTTTACTTAAAGACAGAAAACAAGCAAATTCCTGGTTAGGGGAACAAATGATGCCTGGTATGGACACAGAGGGCTAACATTCAGCACTGGCTGCCTCCAACAGGGCACAATTGGATAGTAGTTGAGAACTACCTTCTGAAGTACCATTTCCTGGGTTCAAATCTTAGCTACAGGGTTGCAGGTTACATGGCCTTGGGCACATTCCATAACCTCTCTGTACTTCAGCTTGCTTATCTGGGGAGAATAATAGTACCTACCCCAGGATTGCTGGGAAGACAGCTAATCTAATATACTTGGAATACTTTTTCCCATCTGATTTTGAAGGTTTTGTTTGTTTGTTATTACTCCCCCCTGAACAACTGAATTAAGTGTCTTTGTGAAAACTGAAAGCAAATGGAAAATTTCTTCATGAAAATTGAATACCCCTCACCTACTTGAAAAAGGTTAATTATTCAAGCACTTGATTTTAATAAAGCCAGTGTGTTTGCTTGTGCTCATGCTAGAACAGACAGGGAGTTACTCTCTGTTCTCATCCTGGAAGCCTGCACTTTGGTTTGGTCAGGCTGACCTCGCTGTTCTCAGTTAAGTCCTCCCCACACCCTCTCAGACTCCCGACAGAGAAGGAGCAATCCTTCCCCCTGAAGTCAGCGTTGTCACAGAAGGAAGTGGGAAGGGAGGGACCACCCGGATTAAACTGAATGACTAGGCTAGAAATAAAAATTCTTCCGAGTGTGTGCAGGCCCCATACTATCCTTGCCCACATAGCTGGGCAGGTTGCCATGGTTACTCCCCTTCCCGCATCCTTCTACCCTGGAAGGAAGCCTGCCTCTCTAGGGCAAGTAGAATCTGAACAAATTGCTTCCTGGTCTAAAAATGGAAGTTACTAAGTGAAGTAGAATCTCCTCTCTACTTATATCACCCCCTCCAAACTGATTTTAATCCCAATACTTAATTTTCTAACCTTCCTAGTTCTTGCATAATCTAGATAGCAAAACATGAAAGCTTATGAAATTTCTGGAACCTAAAAGTTACTACCTCAATATAGAAGCAGCCTGGCAAGTTTTCCCTACATATTTGTACTAGCTAGCTAGGGGCAAGTGATTTTTAACTAAGTCAACTGGTAAAAATTCCAAGTGAATGGGGCAGGCTGAGTGAGTGTTACGTTGAAGGTAAACAGAATGTATGAGGGCTGTCACTTAGATTTTCAGGTAACCATAGAGTAAAGGGAGCAGGTAAATAGGAAGTAACGATCCTAGAATACTGGATTTGAAGCACCGTTCAACCTAGAAGAAATCTGGATGAGGGAAATATGGTTTAATGTTGTCTCTTGGTAAAAAACTACCCTATTGCTACCTAGCAATATGATGCAAAATGTTAGTCCCAAAAAGACTTTGATCTTTATGTGAAAGATGAGCTGCCATACACAAGTTTGCATTTGACAAATTAATTCAGTCTTTCAAAATTGGACATTTAGCTTGCTGTGTATTTCACAGCTTGAGGGAACTCATCTAAGACAATAGTTCTCAGAGCTGATTCCCAAACCAGCAGCATCAACATCAGCTGGGGACCTGTCAGAACTGCAAACTCTGGAAGTTGGGCCCATCCAGCTGTATCTAAACTAGCTCTCCACCACGTGATCTAAGAGTAACTTTCATAATTCAGTGGTTTTAGGATTCACTTGTTCAGTGGAAATCATAACAAAGTATTTGAATTCCTTCAGTCATGGAGATAATAAAGCAAAAGCCTTTAAACACAGTGCAGTTTAACTGAATCTTAGGATGCAGAAAGATTAAAAAGCATGGGCTTTGGATATTTTTCCCATATACCAAGTATGGCTTTCTTGATCCTAGGAAACCCAATATACTTTTGGTTTGATATTATCATCTCACTTCCAAATCTTTTCCCCTCTGCTGGGGTTTTTAAAGAGTATAATTCATCTCCATTTATTAGGAGACTGTCCCACTTACTTCTTTTAGAAAGGATTCCAGTAAACTAGATCATTACCCTTGAACCAGATGGTTTTCTCTAACCTATACAACTTTTTATTTTGTTTTTATGCCGTGTCTAGAAGTGCAGATGAAGTCCTCTCCATAAATGAATCTACTTCATTTAGTTTTTGTAAAGTTTAATGGCTAATGAAGCACTGCTCCTTTCTCCCATTCGACTTTCACTTTAAGTAACCGGAAATAGAAAAGATATCTCTATTTATTGGCTCCAATATGATGAGTATCTTGCCCAAGGTGTTATCATTAAGTGGTAGAGCCAGGATTCAATTATGAATCTTTATGATTTGCACCTTGGCGTTTATCTGAATACTTAGCAATTACCTACTATGTGAAGTCTGATGCTAGGTTAGCAATGGAAAATCTCCCAGTGAGCAGAAATCAAAACAAAAGTCTTCCTCATGTGTGGCAAAGGACATAGGATAGAGAGTTAAACAGACTTACATGTGAATGGCAGTGCTACCATTTCTTGGGCATGCTATTCAACGTCTCTGGCCCTTAGTTGTCTCACTTACCTTGCAAAAACAGTCCTAAGAATGCCTGATGTCAAACAGAGATCACATCTCAAACTGAAAAATACAAGGGTGTGATGTACAAGTATATAATTGGAACTCTGATTTTGAAAAGCCAACATAGATTCATGGTTAAGAGCTTGGGTTCTAAGCTGCAAATGACTGTGCCCACAGCCTAGCTTTGCCATGTAAGACAAGCCATGTAAGGCCTGAGCTTCATTTCTCCATCAGGAAAATGAGTTGCCTCGATTTTAAAATTAAAAACTCCTCAGAACTCCTGCGGCTGCTTCTGAAATTTACCTGTCCTAGAAATGCAATTCTCAATGCAATAACTAAGCTGATATTTTTTAAATGGTCTTGTTCTCATTGTTTTTGAGTATCAGGCAAGCTAAATTCTAGAGATGCACACATTCAGGCTGAAAATTAGAAGACTGTCTTTCCTATATATCTTTAAACTATTAAATGTGAATAATCAAGGAGGAGAATGTGGCAATGCTTCATAAATCAGTAGAGGCACACAAATACTAACTTTAAGGTACCACTTAAACCTCATCTGAGCAGGGCAGTTAAGTCCTTTTAAGGTCTATAGTTAATCCATACCCAAAGAACTGGAAAGTGAATAACTTCATCCCTAATTGTGTCCATATTGAACACAGCTGCCCTCTCGGTTCTAAATATTGCATCCAAATGATCTCACTTATTTTTTTTATATTTTAAGTGTCCTATTAGGGGGCCAAGACCTGGTCTAGTTTTCTGTAATATGTAATACAGATGCTAACGTGCTTTTTGTTACCATTTAGTGCAACAGAAATAAACCAAATGTGTTCGAACATATGTCAGAGGGCTGACATAATCATATGAAGAATGCTATACCAGTTTGGCTTTGGGACGAAATGTGAATCTACTAGGGAAACATACAACTGCCCTCTGAGTCAGAAGATCAGAAGTTGCTGTGGCTACACATAGTAGGTGCTCAAATATCCATCCTTTAAAGGGAAGGGTCAGCTGTGCTTTGGTTATATCAGCATTAGGTTTTGTTGTTGTTGTTACTTGATTTTGTTTTGTGTTGCTCCCTGCCCCCTTTACCTCTAAAATTAAGCGACTTAAATGCAATTCATTTTTGAAGTAGAAAACAAGTATGTAGCTGATAGAACAGGCTTTTCCATCAATAGTTGGTTGCTAGTAAGGAGGGTCAATATTGATTTCTGCCTGGGCTAAGGTTCAACTATAGCTGAGGCTTTTCAGAGAGCATACATGTACTAGAATTGAAATGATAGACAGTTATATTTAATGTCCACGCTGTCTTCTAAAGGATAGCTTGATGCAGAAATGCTTGCTTAACTGCCTGAAAACCTGTTCTTTGTGATTTCTGATTTGTCTAACTGGTCTGAAGTTCCCAATGACTAAAAGTTGATAGTAATTGAAAGTTGGGTGCAAATATTTACCTTAGAGGGACACATATATGACAAGAGCTGCCTATAAGATAGTTAGAGAAAATAGTAACTACTCAACTAACATATGATTTTATTGTAGTTAAGTGGTACAGAGTGTTGTGTGGATCCAGAGGGAGAAAAAGGCCATTGGTGTTAATGGATTTGGCTTTTAAAGGAACAATGGAAGTCAAATAAGCAAAGGTAAGAAAAGAAAATGCATTTTAGGCAGCAGCGCATATGCAAATCATGCAGTTGGATGGACTTAGGGTATGCCTAAAGAACTCTGACTGGCCAGTTTGGCCAAGAAACAGTACAGGTGGCATAGGGCTGAGAAGTGTCTGAGTTTGAAAAGTAGGGATGAATTATACTGAGCCATGGATATCAGGATAAGAATTTTGATTTTTTATTTTTATTTTTGTACTTTAGATTCTGGGGTACATGTGCAGAACATGCAGTTTTGTTACATAGGTATACACGTGCCATGGTGGTTTGCTGCATCCATCAACCCATCACCTACATTAGGTATTTCTCCTAATGCTATCCCTCCCCTTACCCCCCAACCAGGCGCCGGTGTGTGATGTTCCCCTCCCTGTGTTGATGTGTTCTCATTATTCAACTCCCACTTACAAATGAGAATATGCGGTGTTTGCCAAGCAGATCCGTCATTAAAGCAGGAAAACCAAATGCTGATTGGGATAACTTAACCTGGCTCTATTGGCAGAATGTGTTTGAGTGGAGATTGCTTAGTAGTTGAAGAAAAGCCTATATTTCTTCAAAAATCATCAAAGTAGAGAAAAGGGTTGCTTAACCTAAGATTAAGGTGCAAAAAGAAATATTTATTACCCCTAATGTTTTAAGCGCACTGCTCATTAACAGACTGTGTCGAGCCTAGAAAAGTAGGGCAAATAATTTTCGGATCCCAAAAGCTTTATTGAATTGAGAGAAGAGCTCTACATGAATCAGAGGGCAATGATAGGTCATGGCAAATGTGGGGAAATGGCTGGTAAGAGGCCGGTAAAGACTTCCCTGAGACCACACATCTTGAGTGGCCTTGGAATGAAGGTTTTCACGAAATTCAAGAAGGTGAAGGCAGTACATATTACAGGCTACCAGACCACATAAGAAGGTCTGGTGTGTCTATGTGTCTGTTTAGGGGAAACAGAAGACAACGGCCTCTTCAGAGAGCAGGTGGCCATATATATGTATAGTCCGCAGCCTGATTAGAAGGGCTTTGAATCTCAGCTTGAATGTGAATGGAGGAATTGAACACCGATACCTGATTAATTCAAAATCAGGAAAGCTAGGAGGCCAGTAAACACTCCTACAAAAATTTAGCCATAAAGGGAGATCAGTTACAACCAGAGTCTCTTACACCTTAGATTCTCACTGAAGCCCTTTGGAGAAAATGGAAGAAAGAGCTCATCCCATAAAGAGTTGTTTGTTTGTTTGTTTTTCACTTTAAGTGTTTTAAATATATTAAGGAGTACTTATGCTATGTGTGTAGAAAAGATCAACAAACACCATAATATAAGTCCACTAATCATGAGGGACATGTATGATACAACGTGGTATAGCTTTTCAGGGAGGAGGAACTCAGGGTGGCGGTGAGGCAAGGTTGGGGAGAAATGCTGGAACTAAGTAAAAAAAATATATATATGATGGGGAGGGAGGAGAGGTGTGAAAATAAAGGGTAATTATGAAAAGTAGACTTTCAGAGGTTTGACTCATTCATTAAACATGAACAGTTTAGGATAAAATCTTAGCTTCATTCTAAGCTGCAGACAGTACTGTTGTGGATCTTTTAGGTATATCTGCATACGAAGTACATTCTGTAATGCTGTTCCCACTTAGTGTATAGTGATGCAAATGTTCAGCTTTCTGCACAAGAACTCTTTCATAGAAACAGTGGGCACAACCATGTTCTGTGTCAGGATCTGGACTCTTACACTTCATGCAGCCAACATTTGTGGAGGGCTCACTACTTGTATTGATCATGAAGTCCATTTCCTTGAAGACCGACGTTGACCAAGTGCTGCCTGGTAGCCCCTTGATAATGCTCTTGTGACTTGGTAGTGCTCTTTAAATAACTAAAGCCAGCTATAGGGACCCTTGGTTACATTTTCATAAGATTGTTTCACTGAAATCTGAGATTCAATGTTTGGCCTGATCTGAAAATGACACGTTGTATTCTTAGAAAATCTGGTAATTAAAAGTGCCACAGAACATGTCTGGTTCTAGAATACAGAAGTTCCCTGAATTGCTTGTACTTCTTAAGTGAATGCCCGACTGAATGCCAAATGAGCATAGTGTTTCCTTCTGGTGTTTATGAAGATAGTGTTGATTCAGAACTTTGGATTTTATGATAACTCTGAAGGAAACATCACTGAAATTCTTCAATACCCTCAGGTATAACAGAATTGCTTCCTTCTGTTACTGCCATACAGATGGTCCTTCAGATTGTAACGTGGTTATAGGAGACTCATAAATATTAAATGTAAATATCCCCTCAATTTGTGTCATAATTTAAAAATTGTTGAAGAGGGTTATTAACCCTTCAGACAACATTTGCATCTTTCCATAATTGATATCAATACAGCAATTTATATATAATTCCTTGATGTAATACTACTTTTTCTTCCTTTTATGAAGTATTATTAACAGCAATGAAGCTTTCTACCCTAATCAGAAACAATTCCTCCAAAACACATAGCATCAGTTATAACTGTGACCTGCTTGTTCTTTCTCCCCTACCTATCCTCTAAGCCCCTTTAGAGTAGAGACCATGTCTATTTTGTCACTCTATACATAGGATAATGCAGTGCTTGGCAAATAGTACGTGTTTAATAAACAATAACCAGATGGCCAGGTGAGTGAGTAACTCAAGCCACTTTCATTTACAACATCAATTGCAATTTATTATAGAGTGAGCAAAATGGAAAACTTTAGCTTGCCTTATCATCTGTTGGTATAAGCAAAACAGTTCTGACCCCCCCCCCTTTTTTAACTTTAAGGTTATTTATAATGAGCAATATCCATATGTTCTTCTAGTTTATATCTGCTCAGGGCCTGAGGAAGGCAGACAAGCTGTTACTGAAATTCTCCAGATGGTGTGGTCTTTCCAAGTTGCTAGTTTAACTTCTACCAATGGAGTATTCATCGTTGCTCATATATCTGTCTGACCTGATGGATGTAATCACCTGGCTAATAAGAATTGTGGTGAATAGATTTCAGCCTGATATTTTATCCACAAACAACTTCTTATTCTCCTTCTGTTTCTCCTTTTAAAAGTGTCCACCAAATTGTTTATAAAATTACTAATAAAATTTGAGAAAATAGATGAGACCTTTGGCTTAGCACTGGATAATTAAGGCTATTGTTTTGACTTAACACAATTTCTGCCCAAATCAAAGAAACTTGTTTTGTTTTGTTTCTTATTTCCCTGTGCAGCTGTATTGTGAATTAAGATATCCATTAGGCTCTTTAAAATGCTAAAATTAGGTCACGAACTCATTACCGTCTGCACAGACCCCAGCATTTCCAAGAACCCCAGGCCGGAAACCAACTATAGGCCATCCACTGACCAACTTTCAAAATCCTAGCATAAGAGTTTTTTGACTTCTACTTATCATTTGACTGAAAACTTACTGTTGAATTTTTCATATGTCAGGAGCTTTCCCCAACAACTCTGCCTAGCTATCATTTAATGATGCCTAAGATGAAAGTGTTGACAGCTGACTATGGGCACTGTTCAATGTGATTTCAGATATGCTCATGTTCTATGTGTGGTTTCCCTTCACTTTTGAGTTTAATTGAAAGTGACTGAACCCTAGAGCATCTTCATGATTCTGTCTTTAGCCCAAGTTAGACTGTAGACTTATGCCTACATTTTAAGCTTTCCTGTCTACCAAATTAGCACATCTTTAAGGAATTTAATTTTTAAAATACAGAAAGCACATCGCCCCAATATCACTTATTCTAAATGTATAAGAAGCAGAAATCTGTCTTTTCCTTTCCTACTGCCCTTCTTAATGAGCATTTTCTTGGCACTGGTCTTTCCAGACTTTCAACAGTTTTATGGAAAAACATATATAAATTGGGAAAAATCATATTAATACTTTCTGCTTCATACAAGAGGCTATAAATGCATGACTATCTTAGTAAATAGCTGCCATTTACAAAAGATGCTCTTTTTTTGTTTTTAAGGAGCTCACATTTCAAAATGTCATTCCACTTCATATACATTTCTATAAAGCAGACATTAGGGGGGACCCTTTTGTATGATGAAATTGATCTTAGAATGTAGGGTGTAAGACATAATGGCCTTTGACTTTTTAAAAAGCCACCTTTAAGACATTATATTTATTTGAAGTTTGAGGGTCACTAAGCATCAGAGCTTGGCAAGATGGGATAACCTTGAATCTAATGTTTGAGATTGTTAGTCCTTAACCTTTCAATTAAAAGCCTTTGTTTCCAGAAGATTAGCCAAATATTTGAAAGAAACCGGCAATGTTGAGTCACTCCAAAGGGCAAGTCTGTGCAACTGTCATACTGCAGAGCTCTCTGACTCTTTGATGCCGTGTCCCTGTACTCGGATTTGTCACCACCCCAACCTCCACACCATCACTCAAAACCTGAAAGTCCTCCCAGTCCCATCTAGACAAAACAGAGTGTTATCGCCCACCCTAATCCAGTTTGACCCACCTTTTAACCTTTCCCCTGGTATAACCCAGCACAGGCCCTATATTATAGCCAAGCAGACACGAATATCTTTTACACATTGCTATTAGTTCCTCTTTCCTGAAAGTACTTTCTGGCTATGCACGTTGCCCCAGTCTTTGAAGAACTAAATTAATTATCTCTTTTGTTGTAAAGCAAAGACATTAAAGCATATGTATTAGGTTGGTGTGACTTGCAGGTTGTTGCTTCACTCCTGTGCTTCAGCCTCCTCTCCTGTCAAATAGGGATGATACTGTCCAGGATTAAATGATAATGTCTTAGCATCACATCTGGTATATAATAAACATTAGGTAAATTTAACTTTTAAATATCTAATATTCTGTGTTTCTAAGGAACATGTCCAGGACATTCTCAGTCCTGGATTCCCAAATCTATTTTCCTCTACTCTCCTTTCTCGCC
The DNA here is from genome assembly GCF_028858775.2 of Pan troglodytes. Classification (NCBI taxonomy): domain Eukaryota; kingdom Metazoa; phylum Chordata; class Mammalia; order Primates; family Hominidae; genus Pan; species Pan troglodytes. Next base: position 73,392,921 of record NC_072402.2, read on the forward strand.
AGAGCATTTTTCATCTTCTGAAAGTCTATACTCCACTTACGTTTTGCTCCCTGTTAGATAGTAAACCCTATAAAGGAACAAATCTTTATTTTGCTCACTGGTATATCCCAAGCTCTAGAAGAATGCCTGGCACTTAGTAGGGATGCAGTTTTGATTACATTAATTAACTTGCTGGTAAAGATCACTGGAATTCAGGGGCAAACTTGGTTTCCAGTCTCTAAATTGCAATGGCTTTAAGTTGGGATCAATCACCAGACCCCCATGTGCTCTAAACAACAACAACAAAAAAGGCTGTCAGGGTCTGCAGGCTTTTCAAGTTTTGTCATAATCATGGTTTCACAGCAAAATCTAGGGTAGCTAGTGGCCTACCATTTGCGTCATCTCTCTGGCCATGCACAGTATAAGGGAAATGACATACTCTTAAGAGTCAAAGACATTTGTTTTTTTCCCCCTTAAGGGAATGTTTTGGACCCAGGTGCAAATATAAAATAGCATTTAGGGTAGGAAACCACCCCAGCTCTGAGAGCGAATGACAGACTCGGAGAAGGGAACTTTATTCACATCTCACCTCTGATAATTAACTCTAAAAGTAGAACTTTGCTTATTTTGGAGGTACTATGCAAACTTGGTAGTGTTGTTTCTCTCACTGTTTTCCTTGATGGAACTAATTGTTCATATGCTTCTGTGGTATGTTAATTAAGGAACACATTGCTAGTTAAAAAAAACACTGCAACTGTAAATATTTTTCTAATTTCACATTTTGCTTTACTAAAAGGCTTCTGTGGAGAATGGAAGGGCTTGGTCATTACTTTTGGAGGATTTGTCTTAACTTCCTTGTCTGCAATATTGAGTCTTTTTAATAAAGATTGGATTAGGAACTTAATAGTGGCTTTCAAAGAAGACTTGTCTTTGCACAGGGCTATAGAGTTCAGCTAAGGAAACAAATGATCGAATTGCATTCTCTGATGCTAAAAATGCCTACATAGGAGGACTAGAAAATAGCATATGCTACCATGGAGTGGATCCTCTGAGGCTTCAAGGACCAAATCAAGTTACTTTTATTTAATGACCATAGTAAGAAGCATACAGAGAGGCTACAAATGGAGCCCCTATCTAATCACTTGTGTCCATCCCACATTTCCCTTAAGTATTGAAATGGCAATTGCTAATAGGTACAGAGTTTTGCAACAGGTCATTAGTGGTTCAGAGAACAGAGGAGACTGCTCTGAAAGAAAATAAAAGCTAATGAAACATCTTGCTTAAGTATTACGTTTTTTATGAACCAAGGAAACTTCCTTTATTATGACTCATTGATGTTGACATTCCCGGGTAGACTAACCAGAAACCTTTTTTTAGTTCAGTATAAATATGAGTATTTCATAAAGGGCCAAGAGGTCTCAGCTGACACTCAGCTAAGTGTCATTTGATAAAGAACCATTCCTATTAGCTCACCTCATGCTAGAACTATAAACCAGAGTGGTACCCCCATGATTAGTTAAGTTAAAGACTGGTGTGCATTCAACAGGCCTGGAGAAAGAAGAACCCTCATCCCATCTGCTTACTCTGGGAAAGTCTCCCAGTGGTAAGTCAGATTTTTTAACCAACCTTTTGCCTAAAGTCAAACCTGGACCATTAATGTGGTATGTGTGACACTGAGGGCTAGGCAGATATGTAAATGATAAATTTTAGTGAAAAGGGAAAATACTCAATACAATTTCTAGCCAATACTCTGCAAACTAGAAAACAATATAATTCATAGTGTATTTTTTAAGCAGGTTAGACAATACAGTAATCTCAACATTAACATAAACCAAACTCATTTAACATGGAAGGAGTAAAGAGCTGGCCAGTACTAGATGCACTGTAAAATTATCTACAGCTGGAGATGATTTTGAATAACACATATTAAAAGATACACACATAGATCTAATAAATGAGTCTTTACAGCTTAGAAAACCAGAAAAACTCAATTGTCCTAGTATATAAATTTTTCATGTCAAATAAGTTAAGCCCTTAGGGAAGTAGCAGTTTATTTGGTACCCTATGATTTGATGATTTGTTTAATTAATGCATTGCCTTTTAAAATATCCCAACAGAGTTGTTTATCAGGCCAGTAGTATAAGGTTTATAAGAAACAACATCTTGCATGGGCTATTACTTCATATTAATATAAAGTTAAGATACTAATTACTTCAATCTTACAGATTATGTCCAGATCAAAAGTAAAAAGAATATGATGTTGCCTTTGGGAAAGAAAACTAGATTTTTCTACGATCCTCAAAATTTGTTAATACCAAAATGGTTAATACCATCTCAAGAGCTTATCTTAAAAAATGTAAATGGAGTAGTCAAGACTTGAGCGTTTGAAACTGTTACCTGATGACATAACCAGGTAGCTTTTCTAGGATATCTTGTTTTTATGCAACTCATACAAAGTTTATTTTTTCCCCTTCCCCAGCCCTGGATTAATTAGAGATGACTAAAATAGATGACTAAAGAAAACAATCTAGTGGAGTATACATATTAGAAAATCTTCAAAGTCCCTCTATAAATCCTAGAATAAACTTTCTGAAATCTGTACAGATTAAGGTGAAACTTGAGATCTGTCCTTGTGTTCTTGGAGTATTACAACCAAGAAAGAAGATGTGTGAGCTATTTAATATATATTCCTTCCTAAGAAGTCTTAGTTCTCTGAAACACTATCATTCACTTTAATCTTATCTGTAGAGGTCATCTAAATGACTTGTGAAAAGTGGTATAGAAATTGAATTCCTGAGGTCTTCTCTGGATTAGGAACAATGTTTAATGGTTGGGGTCACCAAGGGGTGGTTCTTTTCTGAAATCTCTACTAGACACAAGGTTCCTTGAATTATGCTTCCAAACTTGCTGAGTGTGCTTCCTGATCCCAAAGATAGATGTCTAGCCATGTTTGTGAAAGGGTAGACCAGTCAATGGTGATTACTTACATGATACTAACAGGTGTGATTTTAGGTATGTAAACTTGGATTTATATAAAGAATTCATGAAACAAAACTTGTCTCACTTACAGACTTTATAAGCAAAATTCTGATATTAAGTCGGTGTTTTATTGTATTAATAAGTGAACCTTTCTATGCTCATCTATTTCTGCAGTTACTGAACTGTATACAGATATTTCAATACATTAGAACACTTTGTTGTTCAATGTAAATTCTCCAATTGTGCAACAACTAATCTGTTTACTTCAGTATAAACTAGAATACTGTCATTTGGAATTTTTACATCCCTCAGTTTAAAAGTGCATTTATTTATTCCCACAAAACATATTTGTTCCAATACTATTTCCCAACAGATGAGAGAATAATGACAGATGTGAACTTTAGCTCAAGAATACTTGTGCATTTCTGCCAATTTTGTTCATCTTGTACTCAATCTGCAGCAGCATTTTAGAGGTTTTTTTTTTTAAATAATCATAAGCACAATTTCAAGCAGGTAGGCTAACTATTGGGAGGCCTTCTTTTGGATCTGGAATTCGACTCATGTGGTATTATTATATGATCACAAAAAGCAAGACACCAATTTGACAAATTCACCTCTCTCCCTTGTATACAAAAACCGAAAATTACCCAGGGGTTTCTTATCCATTAACCTATCTAATTTGTCCAGTAACCAAGAAATAAGCAAATAAGGAATATATTCTTACTCGTAGAAGAACTCTCCTGGACTTTTAGGAAGCCCAGTCTGATGTTGTATATTCTAGGAAACAAACTGCCAAGATTCTGACCTTCAGCCTGCTTGAACACTGGTATCAAGAGGAGAGATGGCTGGTTGTCAGGCTGCTGGTTCTCTGCAAACCTGAAATTTGACAAATAAATATCAAGTCACTTTTTGTTTTTAAATGACTCCTTTTTCCTTCATCTAATTTGAAAGCAACCACGTCTTGTCTAAAGGAAATTAACTAAATCATGAAGAACCATTTTTTAAATGATAATATTTTGAGCACACCAGATAACAGTAAATAGTAAGCAGTTTCAAATCAAAACAAACATAGCTATTCATAGCCACTGGGATTAGCAAGGCCACCAATATTCCTGGAGATGAAGCCTAACTGCCATGTTGGTTGTGGATGTCTTCCCCAACTCGAATAGATCATATCAGATGTGGAAATGTGACCCAGCGGCAAGTCTCTCATGGAAGGTTAATGCCAACTCTATGGGTAGGTTGAATATCAAAACAAAGGACATGCCACCTAGAACCTAGAGACAACATATTCGAATTAGATTAGTTAAACTGATCTTGTTTTGAGTCTGCATAACTGTAAGAAGTGTTTTCATGGTTTTGCTCTCTATACAGAAATGCAACAAAAAATACGTTCCACCTGTCTGTATACAATCACTATGTACACCCTAGTTTGCTCTGTGCTGATTTACAAGTCAGCTGGATTCTTCTTCCTTCAAACTCTTTAAACAGTGTGTCCTTGAAACATGAGTTGCAAGAAAGGGTACAGCAACACTCAAGCAATGGCTTTGAGGATTATATAAATATGGGGCTTTTCCTGGAAAGGGAAACCACATTGGGATTTTATATAATTTAGCCAGGCTATTAAAGAAGAAACCAAATATCAGGCAGTATTTCTTGCACTGGTTTTCGGAAGAGGAGAAGTTTAAGATTACCTGCTTGTTTTAAAGTGCCCTGGTGTGGTATATATCATAAAATAATTCTACTAGTGTACGTAGCCCTTCATTTATAGCTTAATGTTTATAGCACAGATGCTTCTAAATTACATGCTTTTTAAAAACTCTTCTAACATCTGCATAGACTTTCAAGCTGACTACTGTCATGGCACTTGAATAGAAAGTGGGAAGTATTTAATAATTAGGATTTATATGCATATGCGTCATAGGTGAAGTCACAGAGGGACGTGGATGAAGAAATGATTGTATCCTGAAGTCCACGAGTGAGGTATGCTGCACATCTATGTTGACTTAATTCAGGATTATTTCATACGGGGATGAGAATGCACAACCTAATGTTGTATATTCTAGGAACAAACTGCCAAGATTATTTGTATCATTCATTTTAAAACTAGCATGGTGGGCCGGACATGGTGGCTCACGCCTGTAATCCCAGCACTTTGGGAGGCTGAGGCAGGAGTTTGAGACCAGCCTGGCCAAAATGGTGAAACCCTGTCTCTACTAAAAATACAAAAATTAGCCAGGCATGGTGGCAAGCACCTGTAGTCCCGACTTCTCAGGAGGCTGAGGCAGGAAAATCGCTTGAACCTGGGAGGCGGAGGTTGCAGTGAGCTGAGATCGCGCCTCTGCACTCCAGCGTGGGCAACAGAGCGAGACTCCGTCACAAACAGAACAAACAAACAAAAAACCTAGCATGGAAATAGGAAGAGGAGTTATTTTTGGTAGAAATATCTAACCTAGCTTAGAAAGGACAGACATGAAAACAGTAAAACATTTGCTGGGTCAGTTTGGGTAAGTATATGATGAGGGAGGATTGTAGTAAAAGCTATGAATGGTGTGAGTGCGTTGCCTCTGAGTCTTAACTTTTTGACTACCTTTTCCTGCCAGGATCAAGCATAATACATTGTATATTTAGATGCCAAATTTAAAGTAAAACTCATGCATTTACTGTGTTTTGTATCAGTTCCAGAGTGCTTCTCTTCAAGTCACTGCCCCAAAGACACTGCAATAGAAAAATTCTAGAGGTTTCTATGTCAGTAGTAGTTTTTTTTAACATTAAAACTCTAATATTTTTCATGTAAGTTGTTCGTTCTTTAGAAAATTGTATGCCCTTGGATTTAGGATGGGAGGGAAGCAGAATGAAATATAATATCCTACTTTACCATCTAATGATACAAAATAAAGTTCTTCTAAATTCAAATTTTAAAACGGGTTTATTCTATTGACCCATTCCAGTTGCCTATGAACACTTTAGCTTTCTAAAATCTTCTTCCAAAAGTGCTTTCTTGGTATATGTTCTGATTAATATCACTTCAAAACTAGAAATACCAAGCCTTCCTGGTCTTGGGGTCTCCTATGAGGGTCCCTTCCTGCTGTTGTCACCATGGTGTGAAGTCTTCAGCCTCATCACAGTCACCTAGTGCAAGTGACTGGGCTACCACCAAAACCTGGTGGGTTTTAGCCACTGAAGAAAGTGCTCTGGTGAGCGGGGCAGGTTTGGCCATCTCTGGTCCTGCAGTAGTGTCTCCAGGTATGGGAAGTGCTCAGTAGAGTTCCGCCATGTCCCTACAGCCCTCTGGTCACACGGCTCTTTCAGTGTGATAATGCATGCCACCCACCAGCCACTGCACCAAGGCATGCCCATGCTGCCCGAGTCTGCTTGGCTGGGTCAGATTGGACACCTATGCTTGTGCCAGGTCTTTAGTTAAGACTGCCCACCTTCCTGTTATGGGAATTCTTCCCTTGGGCCCTCCCCACTGTGTCAGACCACTTCAGCCCATTGATCATTTCCCAGAAGTGCCTCAGCTTACTCTATAGACTTGTTCACCAGCTTCCCAGATACCTTTGAGCTTTAAAGCCTAAAGTATATGGGAAAGAGTAGCCTTTGCCAAACTCCTCCAACCCCATAATAAAGCCATATTATCCTTTTTCCCAGAACAATGGTTTCATAATAGCTTTTCCTCAGAAGTAATGGGAATCACTCATGGCTTCTTCCATAGGTGACTTGATATTTCTCTAAGTAGAAAGAGAAGCAGCTAGTGAGGTGGTTCGAGATGACATTTAATATCACAACTCTGGGCTCAAGGATGTAGTCATTACCTTGCCAACCTCTCTTCCCTACATCACTTCCCAGGGACAAGTACAAAATGGAGAACAGCATATAAGGAAAGACATACCATATAAGGAAAGAATTATGCATGGGCATAGGTGCCTAGCAACCTCCAAATACAGAGCTCTGCAAAAGCTATGTTGCAGCATGCTATGCACTAGACTGTAATTCCCCATTGTCTTTTCCTTGTCAAGTTGTGCCCACAACATTGTCCTACCCAGCTTGCTTGAGATATACGAAACTCACGTACCAAATGGACCCTGATGTAAAGCAGGTCATAGCCCAAATGATTCAGTGCCAGCAATGTAAGGCAATGACAGAAATGTGATTTTTAACCTCTGTAGTTTCCCTGAAGTTTCAGTGTCACTTCCTTTCCTTTGTAGAAGTGAGTTAAAGGAGAAAGTTGGATTCCTGTTCTGTGTAGTCTAAGCCAGAGGAGGTTATACTTGAGAACTGGGGTGGAATATGTTTCTTCTCCCACATTAAAGCTGAAATGGGTGTATACTCTCTAATGCCAATTAATTCAACCTCAAGCCTCATATGTCCATATTCACAAAAATTCCACGTGATCAAAAGACCAAAAGGACATTCTGACACTGCTCTCTTTCTTAGAAGCTGAATAAGTGTAAAGAGGGATTCTAGAATCAATCGTCTCTGCATGTCTGTGTTCATACAAGCATATTAACTTACACCCAGCTTTGCCGAGAGGCCAGAACATGTTCTCACTGTGAAGACTACACTTTCTATTTTTTCCAACTTTAGTGCAGTTAAGTGTTCAAACAGCCCTTGTGCTGAAACAACAAAGCAAAAATACAATTGCAAAATTGATCATAACCTTAATACTTCTGTTCAACTTGTGAACACTTTCAGACACTTGCCGTGAATTGAGTGGCACTGCCCCGTCTAAAGGCCAAGTGTGGTGGCTCATGCCTGTAATCCCAGCACTTTGGGAGGCCGAGGCGGGTGGATTGCCTGAGGCCAGGAGTTCGAGACCAGCCTGGCCAACATAGTGAGACCCTGTCTCTACTAAAAACGCAAAAATTAGCTGGGCCTAGTGGTGGGCGCCTGTAGTCCCAGCTACTTGGGAGGTTGAGGCAGGGGAATCACTTGAACCCGGGAGGTGGAGGTTGCAGTGAGCTGAGATCATGCCACTGCACTCCATCCTGGGAGACAGAGCAAGACTCTGTCTCAAAAAAAAAACCCAAAAACCAAAATCCAAAAACAAAGAATGTGCCCTTATTTGGATGCATAAAGCTTCTTTGAAGTTTAAACTCTTCTAAACGTTCTTTATAGAGGGGACTGTTTCTTTCTTTCTTTCTTTTTTTTTTTAGATAATAAAACGTGCATTTATTTTTTATTTATTTTTTTAATTTTACTTTTTCTTTTTTTTTATTATACTTTAAATTTTAGGGTACATGTGCACAATGTGCAGGTTAGTTACATATGTATACATGTGCCATGTTGGTGTGCCGCACCCATCAACTCGTCATTTAACATTAGGTATATCCTAATGCTATCCCTCCCCCCTCCCCCCACCCCACAACAGACCCTGGTGTGTGATGTTCTCCTTCCTGTGTCCATGTGTTCTCATTGTTCAATTCCCACCGATGAGTGAGAACATTGACCCAGCAATCCCATTACTGGGTATATACCCAAAGGATTATAAATCATGCTGCTATAAAGACACATGCACACGTATGTTTATTGTGGCACTATTCACAATAGCAAAGACTTGGAACCAAGCCAAATGTCCAACAATGATAGACTGGATTAAGAAAATGTGGCACATACACCATGGAATACTATGCAGCCATAAAAAACGATGAGTTAATGTCCTTTGTACGGACATGGATGAAGCTAGAAACCATCATTCTCAGCAAACTATCACAAGGAGAGGACTGTTTCTTATGCTCCAATAAGAGACATTCTTAATAACAAGTTATTAAAAAAAACAAAATGGGTAGAGGTGGGTACAAAATTAGGATGGGTTATAATGAGTCCAGAGTATTGAAAGTTGCCAATTCAAGAGCTTAGACTTCCTATCATGCTCAAAAAAAAAAAAAAAATCCAAAAAAACTAAAACTAAAAGGCCAAACACTGAATAGTAGAGAATGTACCGAAATAAATTTAAATGCTTTGATCTGCAAGTCTCAGACCTAGGCAAAGCAGCCAAATCAATATTAATGAGACAGTTTGACCAAGTAACTCCTGCTACCTAGGCAAAAAGGAATCTAGTGACAATGTATAATGAGAGCATGTAAGATCCTTTTTCTATTTTGATTCAGAAAACATCTATAAAATACCATGTTCAAATTACCCTGCTAAGCTATCTTCTTGTTCTTTTGCTTGGTATATCTGCTAAATGGAAGGCATTCTTGGTTCAGTCCCCATGTAATGGGCTTTGTACATCCTGTTTTTAAAAAATGGTTTTTAAAAACAAACACATGTAATCTCTAGAAATAAGGCATTACAGTCTCATGCTAGATCTTTCCTGGTGCCAGCTTTGTCCCCTCCAGCTATTTCACAATTAGACAAGTCAAACTCTCTTTCTTGCCCTCAGTTTTCTAATCATTATAATAAAATGATGTGGCCAAATTATTCTCTATTTTTCTTTCAGCTCAAGTCTTGGTATTTCTTTAAGCAGATAAAGCGTTGTTAAAGTAAACCATCGCACCTCACATAGGTCAGTATATTGAAATGATTTAGGAATCTTTAAAATATATTGATACCTGGGTCTCTATGCCCAGAGACTGTGATCTAATTTATCTGGGAATGCCATGAATATCAATGTTTTAAGAATTCCACAGTAAAATTTTCCCAGATGATGTGAAGCAGAGCTTCTAAACTGTCCGTGATAATGATGTAGGCATGAATTTTAACTCAGGATTCATTGGAACAGGCATCTCTGGGTAACTTAGAGTAGATTTTGTTCCCAGAGTCTGTTTCTATCAGAACCCAACTTTTGTAGGCTCAGAAGGCAGAGCTGAGCAGGAGGTGGCTCTTACACTGGCAAACCATCTCACTTTTCCACCTGGGCTTTACTAGTTAAAATACTAGGCTGGGTGCAGTGGGTCAAGCCTGTAATTACAACATTTTGAGAGGCCAAGGCAGATGGATCACCTGAGGTCAGGAGTTCAAGACCAGCCTGGACAACATGGTGAAACCCTGTCTCTACTAAAAATACAAAAAATTGGCCAGGTGTGGTGGCTGATGCCTGTAATCTCAGCTATTTGGGAGGGTGAGGCAGGAGAATCACTTGAACCCAGGAGGTGGAGGTTGTAGTGAGCTGAGATTGCACCACTGCACTCCAGCCTGGGCAACAAGAGCAAAACTCTGTCTCAGAATAAATAAATAAATAAAGTATTACACCATTCCACCTTTCCACTTATTAGTCATTTGAGCATAGGTTCTTACTGTTCTAAAAGTGTTTAAACACTTACTGTGGAAATGCAATGTTGGAAAGAGCACAAGACTACACAACACATAGCTTCTGTGACCTAGCTTTGGTTTAATAGTAGCTACTGATATGGTTTGGCTTTGTCTCCACCCAAATCTCATCTTGAACTGTGGCTCCCATAATTCCCATGTATTGTGGGAGGGACCTGGTGGGAGGTAATTGAATCATGGGGGCAGTTTCCCCCATACTGTTCTCTTGGTAGTGAATAAGTCTCATGAGGTCTGATGGTTTTAAAAGGGGTTTCCCTTTTCGATTGGCTGTCTTTCTTGTCTGCCACCATGTAAGATGTGCCTTTCACCTTCCACCACGATTGTGAGGCCTCCCCAGCTACGTGGAACTGTGAGTCCATTAAACCTCTTTTTCTTTATAAATTACCGAGTCTCAAAAATACAAAAAATTAGCCAGGCATGGTGGCAGGCGCCTGTAGTCCCAGCTACTTGGGAGGCTGAGGCAGGGGAATGACGTGAACCCAGGAGGCGGAGCTTGCAGTGAGCCGAGATCGCACCACTGCACTCCACCCTGGGCGACAGAGCAAGACTCCGTCTCAAAAATAAATAAATAAATAAATAAATAACCCAGTCTCAGGTATGTCTTTAACAGCAGTGTGAGAACAGACTAATACAGCTACCATTTGTTAAGCACTTTCTAAGCCAGGTGCAGCTGTCGCTATGTAAGTTCTTACTGATTTTTTTTCTAATAGCTCAGCAAACTATATTCTCATTTTACCAATGAAGAAATGAACATTAGATAAATTGCCTCAAGCCACAGAGCCAGGAAATGATGAATCCTAGGTGGGTGGCACTCACAAGCCTGAGCTATTAGCTGCTATGCTATCCCACCTCTACCCAAAGTTAACTGTTTGATAGAATCTTAACTCTGGTCTGACTTGGTTCCAAAACAGGGAAAGCATCTTGGTTCAAGATTTACTAAGTCCTCTAAGTCCTGCCATATCATTTTCAAAGATTAAAGGCAGTGATACCTCCTCGCTGTAAATGCATAACTTGTGGATAGCTCATTGACTCGGGCTTGTTCTGTTAGTGAGGCCTCTACAGCAGTGTCAGCATTTACAAGAAAATCTTCTAAGGACTCCTTTTCAGTATGCATTAGCATAGTCTCATTCCTCAGTGAAACAGGCTGTAAAAATCTTACTGTCTGCTCAGTTTGGTCTTTGCAGAGCAGAAGAGCCTTCCTAAAAGCATAAGAATCCAAACAAGCAGTTAAAGGAAGGATTTGCATAAAGTATCAGAAACAGTCTAACTTTGCTACAGCATCGCTGGTAATGACCCCTATTCTTAAAGAGCTACTTTGAAGATAGCAGTGAAGGCTGTTTGCTGCCCTCTTGGACCCCGAGGTCTGTCTTAGAGGTTAATATTTCACATGTTGTCCTAATTCTGCACTTTAGCTGAGGCAGGCAGAAAGTTCAAAGAAACAAGGAAGCACATTCTCTGTCCAGTACAAAGTACTGGACATTCTAAACAAATATGTTTATGTTGCTTTCTTCTTGAGTCTCCTTAATTCCTTTCCCTGTGTCTATTATATGTGGCTTCTTGCTAAAAATTAATGGTGTGTTAATGTCAGTGGGATGATGACTTTCTGAAAGTAGCTTATAAAATCCAGGTTAAAATCAGTGGGATTCAAGAAAAGACAAGAGAGACAGTATATATAAGAGAAGAGGAAACACAGACTACGCTCACTTTGAGCCTAATGGCTTATGACGGATTGATTTTCTGTTGCTGTGTCCATTTCATTATTCATAAAATAGAGACACATTCAGCCGGGTGCGGTGGCTCACACCTATAATCCCAGCACTCTGGGAGGCCGAGGCAGTGGATCACCTGAGGTCAGGAGCTCGAGACCAGCCTGGCCAACATGGTGAAACCCTGTCTCTACTAAAAATACAAAAACTTAGCCAGGCATGATGGTGGGTGGCTGTAATCCCAGCTACTCGGGAGGCTGAGGAAGGAGAATGGCTTGAACCTGGGAGGCAGAGGTTGCAGTAAGCCGAGATTGCGCCACTGCACTCCAGCCTGGGCAACAAGAGTGAAACTCTGTCTCAAGAAAAAAAAAAAAAAGAGAGAGAGACATTCTGTTTCATAGACCTTTCGGAATAAGTGTTCTTAGTGGTTGGTATACTAGGTGTTTGTCCCATTCCCCTTAATGTTAAAAATAAATTCCCTACCATCTGTTGAATGGGGCTACCACTAAGTCCTTAACTCAAATTATTCCTTTTACCAGCATTTTGAGACTGGCAAAGCACTTTTCCTGCCTGCTCTGTATAATTAGGGTAAGAAGGTAGGCTTGGGAGTCACAGGGGAGGATGGTTGACACTTGTATTATGATATTGCTTCAAAACCTTGGAATCATTAAGTAGTACCATTGCTGATGCCAACACATTCCTACTGGTAGAAAGGATAAGGATATATAAGAAGTGCCAACCAACTTTACCCCTACAAAGCCTAGACTAATCATTGTCCACCAGGCTGGCAATTGAAGGATTCAAAACACTAGACATTTTATATGAATCACTAAGGACTAAGCAATAGCTGATTTTTATTATTGCAAAGCCCATAGTCATTCTAAGATGACTCATGCAGTCTTCCAGAATAAATTTCTCAGAGCCTTCTCAGAAACCAGGAGAGATGTTGCAAGCTCCAGAATCTCTTGCAGTCATCTGATGCTAGTCCCACAGAAGGGGGAAGTCTCTGCATTCTTTCAGGGAGATTTGTATTAAGTCCAAAATCCAAGTTAGAGATCTTCGCTTAAATGGAAGCTAATTTTATTAATATAGCAGAGTTTCCTTTACAGCTTTCTGTTCTATCTGAGGCCTTAAAAAGGAGTCAGGACTATAAGATAACTTTAGATCCTCCTTTGTTTTTACATGTGTCATCTTCTCTTTTCAATCTTCTAATGAAGGAAACAGCCAGTCCCTGAGAACCAGGATAACAAACTAGTTATTTTTAGATGGGGAACTGTGCTTGTGAGCCTTTTTATATGTTTTTGATCTTTCATTTGTAATCCTTGCCTTGTGATAACACCCCTTGGGTGTATTTCCTGACTAATTTTGCACTTTTTGAACTGAAGGGACCTGAGACTACACCCAACGAGTGAGAAAATTGTATACTTCCTCCTTGTGCTGCACTCACTTGCTTCCCTTTGTAAGAAATTTTTACCATCCTAGAGCTTTCAAACAGACCCCATTGCTTAACATAAGCTAGACACTTTCTTCAACAGAGCCCCAGTTTGGAAAGGTAATCAAAGGAATTAACTAGGGGACTTTTGGTCCTCAGATCCCTTTTCCAGGCCCAATCCCTTTTTAAAATTCAACTCATTAAAAACCCTGCTAAAAGTTTTATGGATGCAAGTGACAATATTCAAATGCATTACATTTGAATATTGACTATTAAGTTTAAACCAATTATTCTCTACAGATGGATCTAAGTCTGTAAGTGAGCTGCCTTCTACCCACTGCATGTTAAATGATAACTTGCCTATTTGACAAGTCTATGATGGGGACGTGCTCTTTAAACCTTGGGAGAAATGTGAATTATCACTCTGGTGTATGCATAACTGGATATACACTTTTGTTAAAATCTTGCAATAAGTCTTGAACATTTTTTTTGTAAAGGGGTTTGTAGTCTTGAGGCCTGTAAGCAGAGTCTACCTTCTGATCATTTCAGGAAGTAGAGATAGATGCATTTTCAATTGTATGGCCTACAATGGAGACTTACCCTTGGCTATTGCAACTCAACATACACATCCATTTTCTTCAGGGAATTTATATTACAGAAACTTTTCCTCCTTATTTTTTTCTTCCTTGTCCCTTGGAATTGCTCATACCCAAATGGCGAAAGGATATAGTCAAAGGAAATCAAATACCTTTAAAGCAATTCCAATGCTATGAAAAGCTGTATTTAAATATCTGAACAGAGAAATTTTTGCTATAAAAACTTACAGCAAGGTAATGCCACTCACCTTAGAATCCTTCCATTTGGCCCAGTCTGCCAACGCTAGATTCGATACCTGGTCTTGAGCTACATCTTGTGTTACTTTTATGACTAAACCCAGATGCCACTGTTCCCTCCCCCAAAACCCCTCAAAGTGTTTTGTGGCACTTCTCAAATTCTTTTAAAATAGTCTCATGTAAGAATACAAATTGCCAAATTTAATGAGCTAAGTCTTTTCATGTCAGAAATAATACCTTGCAGTGAAGTATGATATCCGGCTTCAAAGATGGGCAACAAACTCTTAAGCCCAGGTCACTTTTTCAGCCAGTGATTCTAACCCAGTTCTGGGCCATCTTGCTGCTGCTATCAACACATGCATTGATGAACTCAACATAATACTGACCTAAGCAAGACAGATCTGAAGGTATAGTCACACACACTTCAATTGCCTCCCATGAAGAAAATAGAATGTATTCTGTTTTGGAATATATTGTTGCAGTTCTTGTTCTGGGCCTAGAAAGTTAAAAGTAGATATCGAAGTATATAAATATAGCCTTGAAAGCCAAAATAATATGGTTTTTAAAAGCATATAAGGATTAATATTCAAGTGAAACACTTGAATCTGCCACATTTAGGGTACCCTTAAAGAATAGTTTTTTGATCTGGAAAATCAAAACAGATTAGCCTTACCATTGTGTCAGTTGGAGTTCAGTCCACACCAGTTATTTTAAAATATTTTAATGTTAAGCATTAATTCCCATTCGAATACTAACCAGGCCTGACCCTGCTTAGCTTCCAAAATCAGGCTTGTTCATGGTTGTATGGCCGCAGATATTAAGTGTTAACTAGGTATAAGTTGTTAGCTAGAAAACTGAGAGAGTAAGAAGAGAAGATCAAGTCATCACTGGGTAAGTAAACTACAGAAAGCAGCTACCACCTCTAGGGCTGAGGGGACAAAGTTAAGACATTGGAACCATCAAAGTTTATAAAGCTTGCAGGAGGGGGTCTCATGGTGCTGATACTGAGGCCTCTGAGAAGGGAGTACTGCTTAGCTAGTACTGGAGTCCCTGTGCTCTGAGGGCCTGGGACCTGTTGGCCTGGAGAGAGTATGCCAGAGGGCTGATGCTGATGTCTCCAGGACAGGCATGATGAGACTAGTTCTGCAAGTGTTAAAACTGGATTCAGGGGCTGTTTTAGGAAGAAACTCTTGCTGCTGGAGTGAAGAAGTTCTACTAGAGTCACACTCCCAGGAGTCTCAAGTCATAAGGAAGTCCATGTGGAGCAAGCAGACATGTCCGAGTCCCTTCACCAGCTTGGCAGTTTCCCTCCAGCGCACCTTACTGGCAGAGCCAATATGCAGCCAGCAGGCAAAGCAGGAATGTTTGCACAGTCTAGCCCTGGCTTCACTAACCGGAGATAGAGGTGGTTCTGAAGCTGAGACAACTTAAATGGCACCGATCACCCCTCCAGCTACTCAGCATCCACATACACCCTTCCACACCTTTCAACTTTTCCTCCGACAGCCACACAAGTGTTTCCATCTACAAAGGTGCAACTGTCTTTCATTCAGAGAAAGATGTTCTCACCCTCTCCCCAAACTGGGAAGCTGCAAAGACCCCATAGGCATCACATTCATTTCTGGAAAACGGTTACTGTCTTTGGGCTACATTAACCACCCCTAGACTTCAGTTGCAGTCCCATCTGAATATTTCACTGCCTAAAGACAAAATTGTACATTTAACTTCAAAAATACTTGCATTAAAAGAGAAGATAGAGAGATAGAAAATAGGTAATACATACCAGTGTATACACATAACAAGCAAGGAAGAAAATACGCATAGCTACAACTGCCCTCATTACCATCTACATGAATGCCATCTATATCCCAGACATTGAGAAATGAGTCTCCTACCTTCAAGGAGATTATAGTCCAGTGTGTGGGCAGACAAGCAAATAGACTTGTGTGTAAACCATGCAATGGACATGTGTATTTCAAGAGGACTACGTGAAGCTGTGCTGGAATACAGCTTCTCAGCTGAGATTTGTCACTGCAGTGTTGAGGAACTCTGGTTTGGGGCCAGACAGTCTGGGTTACAAACCTGGTTCTACTACTTAGCAGGTATGTCGTTTTAAATATCTTTGCCTTCACTTTGGGAGGCTGAGTGAGGCGGATCACGAGGTCAGGAGCTTGAGACCAGCCTGACCAACATGGTGAAACTCCGTCTCTACTGAAAATACAAAACTTAGCCGGGCGTAGTGCCCCTCACCTGTAATCCCAATCCCAGCTACTCAGGAAGCCGAGGCAGGAGAATCGCTTGAACCCGGGAGGTGGAGGTTGCAGTGGGCCGAAATCGTGCCACTGCACTCCAGCCTGGGCGACAGAGCAAGACTCCGTCTCAAAAAAAAAAAGAATATCTGTGTCTTAGCCTTCCCTCTGGAAAATGAAATATGATACAGTAATACTCACAGGACTACTATGAATCTTTTAAAGTTATACAATTAAAAGGTTAATAGTGCCTGGTTCCCACCTAAGTCCTGAGTTAAGAATGGCTTTGAGTCTCCTACTGTGTAAGACTTTCATCTGTAAACAGACTGTCTCCCTGGTTGCCAACCAGCCAGGTGTCTTTGAGCAAAATTAACTACTAAATCTCCAAATGAAGCAATTCAGATAACATTACTCATACATAGATTGCATGAATGTATGTATTTAAAGACTGTTCAGATTATAAAGACTTTTAAAACTCACAGTGGGAGAAATTAAGTACTGACCCCTATGAAAACATGTTGACATTTGTAAACAAGCTAAGTGCAATTTAAATTGAGTAAAAACTTGAGACTTACTTTTTATTTAGATATTATTTAAGTATCTAACAAACGACAGTTATTCTCATGTGGTGGGCTTGGTCCTTCAGTTAAAATGTTCACTTAAATGGGTGGTATAGGCACGGAATGAAGAGGGCTTTTGTTGAAGGCAGGGTTGTGGAGGGGTTAGCGTGCCAGCCCACAGGTTGTCTTAATATGATTACAAAACAATGAATAGCTTTTCTTTACCTTTGGTCATCAGTCAATGTAGAAAGTTAATCTACTCGCCCTAGCTCTCTCTACAGCTATATAGAAACATTGGCTCCTGGGAAGTGAGAGAACCTTTTGGAAAGTTAGCTCACTTCTGCCTGGTTACAATGACTGCATTTTCCTGTTTCTCCTACTATGATACATTGTGGGTAGGGCAGAGGTTGTGAGAGCACATGACAGACTGTTTGGAGTATGGTGATGCTGAATAATAGCATAAAAATGTACTAGATTAATTGCACAATTGGACCCCCCTCAATCCATTATTTCCCTGATACAAATAAGTGTTAATGGCAAAAAAGGATGTGTTTTATAGTGCTTGGATAACCCTGGGGATCATATGCAGAATCCTAATACTTAAAACAAATTTATCAATGTGAATAAGATACAGTTCATAACTCTACTCTAGTCACTGCCTTTATAGTTAAGCAATTTTCTGAAGAACTGAAATTTATAATGCCCAATCTCAAATGGCATTTGCAGTCTTACCAGGCTTAACATTCAATTTATTTCTGTTTTGCAATAATGCCTAGCAAGTTTTCGATCCCTATCTTTAATACTTGATTTTTATGTGAAAGTTCTAATAAAAACTGCTTAGCTAGATAATCACTAAATGTTACTAGATATCAAGTGCTTAAAGAAAAAACTAATAGGCACACATGTTCCATTTTGGAAACTACAAAGGAAACACTCCTACCCACTCCCCTGCTTTCAGTCTTCAGTCTAATACAGCAGGAGAAGGAACAAAATGAGTCCAAAGAACTACAAAAGAAAGTCACTACTTGTAAGCCTATTCTGGCATAAAGTCTGGGTCTGCTGTGTTCTGATCTCAATATGCCTCTAAACTCTGCCTACAGGTGTCTGTGGGAGGTTATGTTTATTTGAGACTTCTCCATCGGGATCGCCTGGTGTCACCAAGTGTCCACTGGTACTGAGGTTTGCTGCCTGCCTTCTTGCCATGTCTAACGAAGTGGAAACAAGTGCAACCAATGGTCAGCCCGACCAACAGGCCGCACCAAAAGCACCCTCAAAGAAGGAAAAAAAGAAAGGTATGGAGAAATCCACTTGAAGCCAAGGAAGGGAGCTAGAGATGGTTACCCCTGGAGAAATGTGAGATTCAGAATAAAGTAAGGGCTGGCTCTTATCTTCCTTCAACCTCAGCTTAGTCTCATGTTCTCCTAATAGGAAAGTTGTACCTTGGGAGAAGAGACTGGTTCATCTCACGTGTAAGAAGACATCTCTGGAAACCTGCGATTATACCCACTTAAGTCCAGTTGGGAAACAGTCATGGCATCTTGTTCAGTTAATAATGCAGTCGTTAATTATTATATGGTTATCATTCAGTTATTTATTTACCATTTGATTTTACTGAACTCATTGGGAATGGGACTACACAGACCTTGTAAAAGGAGCAAAAGACATTATAAAGATGGGATAATTATCTTAATAATTTTCAAGAGAACTTAGGCATAATTCCTTTCTGCCTTATTGATAATTTAAAATGTTGGTAAATTGCTTGGCAGCTTATTTTTCTTACATTAAAAATACGTATATTATCATCCTTATATTCCTTTAAAGACTTAAAAAAAACTATGATGAAAAATGTCCCCAACTCCCACCTCCCATATTCCCATACGTTTCCCATAACGCTGTCAATTTTGTACTTCTAACAGTTTATTTTCTCCCCACCCCAACTCCATACACAGTTGATTGTGGAACATGATTTTGCTCAAAGGAAGTAAGAATAAGACAGGATAGAATATTACATACATGATCAGTTGTAGTATAATCAGGATTTATACTACTTAAATTTTGGAGAGTCTAGAGCATATTTGGTCATAATTAGAACTAGCATTCTTTATCCTGTATTCCTTTCTTTTCTCAGGCCCTGAAAAGACAGATGAATATCTCTTAGCAAGGTTCAAAGGCGATGGTGTAAAATATAAGGCCAAGCTGATTGGCATTGATGATGTGCCAGATGCAAGAGGGGATAAAATGAGCCAAGACTCTATGATGAAACTAAAGGTAAAAGGGAAATGAATGCTTTATCTGTATATTAAGCAAAAGTCCAAGAGAGGGAATTATATTAGAAGCTCTTGTTGACCTATTGTTCAATTACTTGAAAACCGCTTTTAATCACATTATCCATCAGTAGTGCCCCATTTTCTGAGAAACCGTGAGTGTTTGCATATTTGGAGGGATGTCCTAGATACCTAATTTTATCAAATATAATAGGACTCTAGATGCCTTTTCCTTCTGGCAAACTCAACATTAGGACGAACCAAGCGTATTCCTATTTCTATTCCTATAAAAGCTATGTGCAAATATTTGCATTGTTTGTCTTACTGTATGTGGAGAGCACGGAATATCCTGTTTTAGACCTGAGAATTGTTCTGATAAAATTTAGGATTCTACTTAGGCATTGGTGTTCCTTAGCGCTAGCCTTTCTGTTTTTTGAATTTAAAAATTTAGTACTATGGCACTATGTGAAACTGACTTAATAAATAATACTTGTTCAATAGTTCAAGGCCTAGAAGAAACATCTCTAAAGATCTTCTAGTTGAGCTTTACCAGTGACTATTCTGAGGCCAAGAGAATTAGAGTGACTTGTCCGAGTTCGCACAGCTAACTAAGGGATGCCCTGGTTCAACGTCTTCTATGCGGTCTTGCTGTCCCTGATGAAAAGTGCCGAATCCTCTCATCAATGGCAGATCAAGTCGAAAACAAAGCTGACTGACTTTGAAAATTTTAATATTAAAACCATTGTAGGATGTTTTTAAAAATTCAACTTCTCTTGTTTTTCCACCCTCATCAGGGAATGGCGGCAGCTGGTCGGTCTCAGGGACAACACAAACAAAGGATCTGGGTCAACATTTCCCTTTCTGGGATAAAAATAATTGATGAGAAAACTGGGGTAAGAATTCACATTTGCTGATACCTCTCTGACCACCTGAGTCTGACCAACAATTTGCTACTTTAATTTCGGCTCCCCTTCTTCGTTCTCAAAGTTCTGTAGGGAACAAATATAGCATATATTACATCTCCAGAAGTAACAGGCAGAAAACAGAATAGGAGGTAAAAGTCAAGATACTTTATTTTGAATTTGTGTTCTATAATAAATGTGAATCTAAGTCTGTTAAGTCTGTTAATAGGCTTAGATTCACATTATGTCTATAATATATAAATATACATATTTTTGAAATTAAATAAATATATATAATTTATATAATATATAAATATTTAAATATATATTAAAATATAAATACATATATAATTTATAAAGCAAAACTTCTATATATATATATATATATTTTTGACCTCAGGTATACAGAACTAGATTAATTTTAACCCCTAGTTTGTGACACTTTTATGTATTGCTTACATGTGAACTTACCGGCTAACCTAAAGCTAGAACCTCACCCATAACACATCTACCTCTTTTTCATTTCTTTTTTCCCTGCCTTCTCACCTCACAGATGTAACCTTGTTTTTGTTGGTTCCTGTTGTTCTATTACTTGTGAACAATCTTACTTATTTTGCCTTGTTTTTAAGCCTTATCAGAAAGCTATTTATCATACATCAAGTCTTCTGTGATTTTTTTTCTGTACTCAATGTAACATCATAAGACTCACGTTTTTTAAAATGTTGTGTGTGGCTCATTTTCATTGCTATAAAATACTCTCTCGCATCACGATACTGTGGGGAGACCTCCAGTTACTATTCATCCCTTTCTAGAGTGCCCATTATCTACCATGCAAACCTAGGGCCCTGGCACCCTAGTGGACCCCACTCAGCCTGCTAGTGCTGGGGTCCTCAGGCACCACTCTCTTTATCAGTTGCCTTTATCTGTCAACTCTTATTTTCCCAAGCCCATCAGAGAAAGGTGGCATGTTTCTCTCACCCTTCTGTGTCTCCTCAAACTTTCTAAGATACTCTAAGATATCTTAGACATTCAGGACAAAAAGCCAAGACACACTCTGCCACCTACAAATATCCCTAAAGAGTTCAACCTTGTTAACTGCTTGAAAGGATCAAGAAAAAGGAGGGAAAAATAGAAGAAAAGACACTAAGCCAATACAGTCCCCACCCCTTATAATTCCTGGTTACTGATGTAGTCATTATGTCATTAACATAGTGTAGTTATTACTACATTATGTTACTATGTATTAGGCTGTCTAGGTGAGGCTGAGAAACACTTGATGACAGTATTTGGTATCCTCCAGAATATACTGGGAATACGGTTCCAATAACACATAGGATGGTTCCTCGGCCACTCTGAGCCATCGTCAATGAATCCCTGTGAACACTCCTCTAGCTTAGTTATGCTGTTCTTTTAAGTTTGTCTTTGAGTTGGGAAAGTAGACCTATTTGGCTTGGCTTAAGGGCTAAATGTCTCCTCTTCACTTGGTCTTCTAATCCTCAGTCCTTCCTGGCTATGTGGCATCATGTCTTTAAAGCAGGGAGAGTAAAGTATCAATATTTTAAGAAGGAACATTCTTCCCACTTATGTTTTCTATTCTTCTTTCTTTTGAGCCCTTTCTAGAAAGAGTAATGCTCTAGCCTTCAATCAGAAATGAAAAGTCTTTCTTCAAATGGTTTAAACTTCTCATATATGCCTTCATATATGTGTCTGAGGCTTCGGTGTGCTAGCCTGCAAATAGATTCTAGTTTTCTTAATAAATTACTCTTTATGTTCTTTTTTAAGGTAATAGAGCATGAACATCCAGTAAATAAGATTTCTTTCATTGCCCGTGATGTGACAGACAACCGGGCATTTGGTTATGTGTGTGGAGGAGAAGGCCAGCATCAGTTTTTTGCCATAAAAACCGGGCAACAGGTGAGCTCTAAGTCTTGACATAGACCTGGGGACTTGTCCTCTGTGGACATTGGAGTGTCTGTCACTCAACTAAAAGATTTACTGGAAATAATTGGATGTAAGAGGGCTAAATAATAATTCCGAGAATGACTATTTTTATTGGCCTATGGAATCTTTTAAAAATGTCATTGATAGCTATGCACTGCTGTGTGCCACAGGATTGTGAGAATGGACCTTCTTATAAAGTGAATACTGACTTCACAACAGTGGTGAATTATTCTCAGGAACCTTAAAGGACTTCAAATATGATCATGATACCTCTTGTTTTGTCTAAATACTTATTAACCCTGCTGTCTTTTATATACCTAAGGGTGAGGATTGGGTTAGTGGTGATCCCCTATAAGCCAGCAGAGGGTAGTAAGGCGTTTTAAGATTAAAAAAAAATCCCAGTATGAATTATAATTGATAGGAGACAAAGGAAATAAAATACTAAAATTTAAATACTGATAACAGTGCTTTCCCTTACTGCAGGCTGAACCATTAGTTGTTGATCTTAAAGACCTTTTTCAAGTTATCTATAATGTAAAGAAAAAGGAAGAAGAAAAGAAAAAGGCAAGTACTACCTGATTAAGGCTCTATTAAATTTAAAACTGGCTGGGCATGGTGGCTCACACCTATAATCCCAGCACTTCGGGAGGCAGAGGTGGGTGGATCACCTGAGGTCAGGAGTTCGAGACCAGCCTGGCCAACATGGCGAAACCTCATCACTACTAAAACTACAAAAATTAGCCAGGGGTGGTGGTGGGCACCTGTAATCCCAGCTACTTGGGCGTCTGAAGCAAGGAGAATCACTTGAACCCGGGAGGCAGAGGTTGCAATCAGCCGAGATGGTGCCACTGCACTCCAGCCTGGGCGACAGAACGAGACTCTGTCTCAAACAAACAAACTTAAAACTGTACTCAGGACTATGTTTAATATTATACATAAATATGGTCTATCTGAAAATTTGGCTTCTATATGTATTGTCTGTTCTTCCCAATAGGGCAATGCATACATTTTTATGGTTAGGCACTTCTAATCTGCACTCCCTGGCTTTTATTTTTTTTCTCTCTATGAGATTCATATTAATTCTAGGAAATATACAGGACAACCAAGTTTAAATCCAGTAACTCTACTCAAACCTTATATTGATATGAAAAGGGGAGGGGAACAGAGGGCAGAAATAATATACAAGACTTATTCTTGCCTTATGCCTGTGAACCATAGGCATACTTGTTTGTGTATTTAACTCCCTTTCACTATGAATATGAAGATCACTGAATATGTATCTTTCTTTTTAGATAGAGGAAGCCAGCAAAGCAGTTGAGGTAAAATTGCATCTTTACTTCTTGTTAATCATGTGTGTGACATGCGTAAGCCCCTGTTTTCTACCTGCCCAACCACTCTCGCCACCTCGCTTATTACTATGTGTTTATGACTTCTCTGATCATGAAAGATGTTTAGTTAAAAGATGATACCAAAACCATTGCTTCTTAGCAGACTAATAGAGTGGACAAATACATTTTATAGACAAAGCTCAACTAAATCCTTAAATATTTGCTATCTTTTCAGAATGGGAGTGAGGCCCTAATGATTCTAGATGACCAAACTAACAAACTGAAATCGGTATGTATTAATATGTGACGTTTGACAGTTCTTACTTATCTGAACATGGGTTCTACTTCCTGTAGATGTTGCTGTTACCAAATCTGTATTGAATCTATATGAAAATCCAATTGAGACAACTGTTTTTCAAAATATTAGTGTAACATCTATGTCAATATACAAAAGTAGTCAAAAAAAGATTAGAAAAGTAATCTTTATAGTAGCCACACCTGAATCTAATCTAATACTTTTAAAGGATGTGGACAAGATAGATTTGCTTTGAGACATGTCTACACTTCCTGACCTAAACAGCTTAATATGAAATCTATTAGTTAAATGGAAATTAAATTGTGACAGCTACTTTCCTAAACTTTAGGAAACAAGTGATTACAATATACGAAGTAATCTTTTTTAGTAGACACATCTGAATCTAATCCAAATACTTTTTTAAGGGTGTTGACCAGATGGATTTGTTTGGGGACATGTCTACACCTCCTGACCTAAATAGTCCAACAGTAAGTGTTTGTTTTTAAATTTGCAATGTAATAAAATGACATCTATAACTCAAATTGGCAATAACCAGAAATCTTAAGCATCTCATTGAAACTTGGAAGGTGACTGTTGATTTTTGCAAATGAAGTGTCAATGGTTTTTAGAATAAATGTGAATCTTAAGTCACCATGGGAACCTATCCACACTAATTCAGTTATATTAATATTGCTTACAGATTAAACCTGAACAATAAGTCAGCAATGTAGTCCTTCTTGGTATCACTTAGGATTAGAAGGAGGAGGTGAATAATAGTCCTTGAATAAGCCTACTTGAAGAAAGTATGACTGTTAGATGGTTAATCATAAAGCCTCCTGGCCTCTTCATTTCTTTTGCATTCTGTCTGTTGCAATTTAGCAGCATAAATTTGGTGTGAAGTAAGATTTAAAACAAACAAGTGGCTCAGTTATATTCCACCAAAGCTTGTCCTTGTTAGAAAGCTGCCCATTCTCATAGGATTTTATACCATATCCAGTCTGCTCAATATTGAATGATCTGTAACAACCCTGTAAGAACAGAACAGTATTTTCCTTTATAAATTTAAAAAAAAAAAATGGTGGTTCAGGAAAAAAGAAGAAAAAAAAAATAAAAAGGAAAGAGGTCCAGATTCAAGACTTAGGCCCAAGTCTTCAGACCTTCCAAAACATACCTCTAATGAAAATGTCCATGACATTTTGAATGACTTCTTGCAACTTCTTTTATTTATGTAACAGTTTCCTGAGCACCTGCTATTTGCAAGGCATAGCAGTAAGATGCACAACATCAATGACATCATGGAATTTACTCTCCGGCAGGGAGACCAACATTAAAACTAATCACATCGTTAGTAATTGATGTTACTACAGGGTATTTATCTAGTTCAGATTCAGGTAATGCTTCTGCAGGAATGAGTTTCTAGATTTGAACATAAAAGATGAGAAGGCAATAAACAGACAAAAAGAGAATTAGTCTAGAATAATGGGGGGAAATGTCTAGAAAGGACTCTCTTGTATCAGGAAATTATCATGGAAGCCTATGTGACCAAGGTTACAGGAGTTGAAGCAACGGATCAAAGATTGGGTAAAATTCTCCCTTTAGACTTCTGCAGAGAATTTGAGGCCTGTGAATCCTCACTGCATAAAACTTTCAGGTCAAATGAGATGGAGAGGAGCAGGGACTTCATGCATTCTTCTCTGACCCTAACCATATGAGTATCACAATGCATGGTAGCATTCTAAAATGCCTTTAAGAGAGAAGCCTGTTTAATATTCATTTTAGCAGTGAGCCCTAACTCACTTGCCTATAGAACCTTTCATTCTTCATAATTTTTGTTATAGTTCTGAGGATAAACTTTTTAAAATACTAGACTAGATTATCCTGACAGGTCCATCCTAACTCTGAGGTCCTTTTGATTTGTAGTCAACTTTGCGCTCTCCTCCATTAGTGATGTTTTCTCAAATAAATCAGTATCTGAACACTTACTTCCCAAGTATAAATGACATTCAAACAAGTAATATTCAAAGAGAGCAAAGCACTCAAGATATGAAGTGGAATTCCACTGGAATAGGCAAGGAAGTACTGCCTATATAATCTACTTCTGTAGACTTCTAGAATGTTCTAAAAAAGGAAATGGAAGACAACATGGATAATCTTCAGTCTCATTTTTATTAGACTTTATGAAGTCTAAGAATTTTTTATTTATAGGAATTCAAGTTTTAGTTAAACTAACAATAAAGTAATAAATACCATCAAAATATATACTCTCTGATAACCAAAAGAAGGCTAACAGATCTAATTATGTGCTGGTTAGGCTTTGACATGTTCTTATCTATTGACTCTATAGTCATAGGTCAAAAATAGATTTATCTCTACTTGGTAAAGCCAGCATGTTTAAAAATATTCAACTCTTTCAACAATTGCTCTGAAATATGTAAAGAGAGAAAGAAATCTAAATTACCTAGACTTTATTATTGGTCCTAGATGGTTGTCACTCCCCTCAAATTTATACAGAAAAGTTTTATGAATTTCAAATAATACTCATGTTGCAAACTACGTGGTATCCCCTAGAACAGCATTTTTATTGGCAAGCCCCTTGAGCATTATCCTTCCACACTGCATCTCAAAAAAGGAAAAGAAAGAAAAACATAAAAACCCATGTTCTGCAACTTTAACAACCACTTGAAAGCACAGTTACTATGGAAAGAATATAAGACATGATCTGTGATCAAGGAGATTAAATATGGTACAAGGGATGGGATCAGGATACAAAGCAGGAGTGTCACTTATGTCCTTGTGTACATGCCATAAGATAACACGGGTGGGCACAGGGCAAGTGTAGACAGAAAAATCGATGCTAAAAGCTTTGTAAAGAATCTGAATTTGAGTTGGGTCTTTGAAGTGTGTAGGAAAATAGATCATAGTTGGGCTAGAAACAACGTGGGTCTTATTGTGGACCATTTGGAAATTTGGCCTAAGGAGGCTTATTTTAATATAGGGAGCCAGCAGTAAGCCCCTTAAGGCTTTGAGTAGAGAAGTCCTCAGTCTGACAAACTGGAATGGTTAGGTGAGATTAGCCACCCAGAGAAGAGCTAGGCTATGGAACTCAGGATTTATGTCCGCTTACTGGAGCTCCCTACGAGCAGGTTCTGTAACGCACTGCCGTGTCTCCAGTGCCTGCGGCTCAGGTGCTCAAACAGTGGCCAACTGGATGCAGTATTGACAGTTCGACAAAGAATGAATGAGGCACTGACCAAGTGGGTGGATGAGGAGTCTTTGGGCTCTCAGTTGTAGTCTGTGAACTACACTTTTAATCTTGGATTAATAACAAACCCAGCCTGAGGAGAGCCTTATACATTTTACTTATAGGGTGACTATTCAGAAGTCTAACATTGTGGCTCCTGTTTGGTGTCCTAAGAACTTCTTCTGAAGTATTTGAAAACGAGAACTCTACCAGCTGTGAACACTCAACTGTTCTAACCCAGAGGTGGCTCAAAACAAATAAATAAATATTGAAATCACAAGCTTTTGTAATACATTTTATCCTACCTTTTGATTGTATAAAGATCCCTAGATTAATAGCTCTTCCAATCCATTTCTCTGATTAAATTTTTTTTTAATTATAAGCTCTTTCTTGTGACAAATTCTTCTTTTATAAAGAGAAAGCCTGGCTTTGGCTTATAAAAACTGTATTTTTATGCCTCACAGTAAAGGAATCCAAAAGATAGATTACCATTTAGGTCTGATTTTGCTGTCTCTTTTGTGGCCATGAACTAGGACTTAAACTTTCTAAACAATTGGGTATTTTTTTTTTCTTTTAAAAGCCTGTTTGAACCCTTTTGTATTTACTAGTTTGCAAATTTTATATTCCCTTGAAGTTGTTTATTTTCCCCAATGATCAAAATATTTAGTATTCTGCTCAGGGTAATGCAAGATAACTACTATAACTTGCACTTCAGCAAGGCATTTTTTATCATTTATATTCTTCTCTGGGTAGCATAGTTAAGTATTTAATGGATCAAAGTCAAGCAGAAGGAAGTGATGTCAGTATGAAAGTTCTGTTCTAGGATGAGTTATAATTCTGTCTTTTACTGGAATAAAGACATGTCGGATTCATCAAATTTACTGCTTTTAAGCTGAGAATTTTTTATCAAACAGTTGAAAATCCAAAAAATTAACACAACAGAGAAATGATAGAGAGGGGATAGAATTAGTAGAGCTATATATTTGATATGTCTTTCAAATTAACTCTTAAACCCATGTCTCTACCTTGTACAATAGTCCCCCTTTATCTGCAGTTTCACTTTCTGAAATTAAGTCTGCGGTCAACCTTGGTCTGAAAATAAGTGAGTACGGTACAATATAATATTTTGAGAGAAGAGAGACAGAGAGACCACATTCAAATAACTTTTATTACAGCATATTGTTATAATCATTCTATTTTATTACTTGTTAATCTCTTATTGTGCCTAATTGATAAATTAAACTTTATCATGTGTATGTATATGAGAAAAATACTGTATATAGGTTTTGGCACTATGTGCCATTTCAGACATCCACTGTGGGCCTTGGAACATATTCCCTGAGGATAAGGAGGGACTACTGTATATAAATTAAAGATCAGTTGTTGGTTGACTTTAACCACTAAATAGATGAGATTACTATCACAACACAGGCAACTCTAAGCAATGTTATGAAAAGATGTACAAATAGGAGATCTTAATGTGTGATTGACTAAATTAGATCAGTATTGAGTGTCTCTTTCAGAGGACATAGACAAAAAGGGTAAGCCCAGAGGAGAGACTGGGATGATGAGGATGAGATCCTACTTGACTATCAGCTTCAGCAAGAGCCTTAAATATTAAGAGACATACCTGAAGGCCGTGATATAAAAGAAAAGCCTCTCTCCCACCTCTAGAGGAAAGAACTGGACCGATTTTAGGGAAATGCATTTGATCTTAAATTTCATCACAGCCAGAACTATAAAATATGAATGTATTAGTCGATGAATTTTCTCATTTAGAGAGATGATCCTACACGACTCTGGGGGTACAATAGAGAGGACTGTATGTGTATAGGTAGGAAGCTGAGCTAAGCTTCTGAAATCACTTACTTTCAAGCTCAACATACTTTGATAATCATTTGTAGTGACTCACAATCAATTCCCTTTAAGACTTTCAAAGTCACAAATTGAAACAATGCTCATAATGAATTAAGCCAGTCTGTATGTGTGAAACAGGGTGAGCAGAGACATGAAGTAAGCAACAGTAAGATTTCACCTAATGAGGTTGAGACTTAAATAAAAGGGCATGATATTGGGGAGGAATAGAAAGGACCTAGTCTATAGCAAGGGAGTAATGGACTACGGGGGTTGATGGAAGGAGGTAATGATCAACCGATTTATCAAGACCAAATTCAAATGGAAATTCTGATAATCCTAGTCATCTTATGTAATTTTCTCATTTGAAGTCACAACATGAACTAACACTTTCTTTTTTTTTCTTTCCAAATGTGATAGGAAAGCAAAGATATCCTGTTAGTGGATCTAAACTCTGAAATCGACACCAATCAGAATTCTTTAAGAGAAAATCCATTCTTAACAAACGGCATCACCTCCTGTTCTCTTCCTCGACCAAAGCCTCAGGCATCCTTCTTGCCTGAAAATGCCTTTTCTGCCAATCTCAACTTCTTTCCCACCCCTAATCCTGATCCTTTCCGTGACGATCCTTTCACACAGCCAGACCAATCGACACCTTCTTCGTTTGATTCTCTCAAATCTCCAGATCAGAAGAAAGAGAATTCGAGTAGCTCGTCTACTCCGCTGAGTAATGGGCCCCTGAATGGTGATGTTGACTACTTTGGTCAGCAATTTGACCAGATCTCTAACCGGACTGGCAAACAGGAAGCTCAGGCAGGCCCATGGCCCTTTTCAAGTTCGCAAACCCAGCCAGCAGTGAGAACTCAAAATGGGGTATCTGAAAGAGAACAGAACGGCTTCTCTGTCAAATCCTCCCCGAACCCTTTTGTGGGAAGCCCTCCCAAAGGACTGTCCATACAGAATGGCGTAAAGCAGGACTTGGAAAGCTCTGTCCAGTCCTCACCACATGACTCCATAGCCATTATCCCACCTCCACAAAGTACCAAACCAGGAAGAGGCAGAAGGACTGCTAAGGTGAATTGTCTTCTCCACATATCCATTAGCAGAGTGCATGTTCGGTACCAAAGGGTGGTGTGATGCAAGCTCTCTTTGCTGCTGCTCTCGTAGTTTCCTGTGTTGCTGTGAAATAGAAGGTGGGATAAGGCACTTTGGTTCTCCAGGAGTACTTTCCTCTAACTGCCACCGTTTTTAAGCTTCTCAGCAGTGTTTGTCACACCCTGCTTTCCGTGTGCATGTCTTGTCACTTATGATTAAACTAAACACAAGTTTTTCCATTTTTAATGCTGCTATGCTTCTATACCTCTGGTAAGTTTGATCATCATGTTCTGGGTTGGGAGGGTGAGAGTTCTTGTGATTCCCTTTGTACTTCCCTGACACTAACACACCCTGCACACCCATCATATTGCATCAGTGTCCATGGTGGTGGTGTAAAATTCTCAAGCTTATCTCCGCTTTTAAATACTGAGTAAATACATAAGCTTTTTCTAAGCTTATGTATTTACTATTACCACTATGATCTCAGCTTTATTTAAGAGCAATTTAAAATGCAGTTCCCATAGGGGTCTTTTTTTACCTCTCCTAAGAATATACAGGCTTGCCTGGATTAAGACCCTATGATCTCTATGTAGACTGACTTAAAATCCAATGGAATGAACAAAAATATTTAGGATGCTTATTGGTAGTTGCCCCTTTTACACACTTGCTCCCCCAACTTCAAACATTTAGCTGATGAGACCAGACCAATGTGAGTGTGTAAATGAATATAGTAGATTTCACTTTGCAAGTCCTAGGTAGTGTCAGACACTAAGACTCAGTAGTCCGTCCGTTGTAGGAATCTGTGTCTTTTTTTGGAGGACTCTTTTTCTGTAGTAGTAGTAGTTGTTGTTGTTCATCTGTCAAGAAAAAAGTTTTCCTTTTTGTGGCTCTCAAATTGGGGTATAGGGTAGGAGACAAAATGAGGCTGTATTTCACTGTTAGTGAGTAACTAAGGCTTCTCCCTCCCTCCCTGTCCTGTCAGTCTTCAGCCAATGACTTGCTTGCATCAGACATCTTTGCTCCTCCCGTCTCAGAACCTTCAGGCCAGGCGTCACCCACAGGACAACCTACAGCCCTGCAGCCCAACCCTCTGGATCTCTTCAAAACAAGTGCTCCTGCCCCAGTGGGGCCCCTGGTGGGTCTAGGTAGGTGCCTAGAGATAAAATTAAGTATGACTCTTTTGCTTTTGCTCATAAAATAATGATGCATCAGAAGAGATTTCATACTCCCAGAGGGTTTTACAGCATAAGATTTGAGCATCCCAGGAGCCCTTCTCCCACTTCTACTATACAACCCCACATCCATTTGATATTCTTGACTTGTAACTCACATTTGGCTCCTCGAGGCAGCATGAGACAAGAAATTCATTTTCAGTGTTGTACTTACTTGAACCAACTGGTCACGGTTTCCTGAAAGACAATTGTAAGGGATTCTAAACTCAGACCAGCTTCAGTAGCAAAACAGGGTTGACATAAGAGAGGCTTGTCTGTCAACATGCATGTCTTCCATGTCTTTTGCCATAATAGATCGAAGGCCTATGTCCTTTCAACACATAGCCCTCTTGGAAGTAATATATGCCCAAGAAGGATATAAGTTAAGTCTGAAGCAAGAATAAGTCATAGAGTGAAAGTCCTAGGTTCTGGGCCCAGCTGTGTTCCTAGGTGTATGGTAAGGGTAGATCAGGCACACATCCTGATCAGTCTCTGAGCACTGCCATAGGAGCTCCTTGCCAATATTTTGGCTAGCTTGAGTGTTTTACTGAAGCTAGAACATAAGTCCTAGAAAGCCAAAGTTGAAAAAAGAGAGAAATAAGGGAAGAGATGGAATTTTATCAGACAGCTAGGATGCATTGATGCTCTTAATTCCTAAATGTGTCATTAGCTTGTGTGAGCCGCTGATCACTCTGTGGTAGGACAGTGGGAAAGTCCACTTGACTGAGGGCTGGCCTTGCTATTCTTAGTCCATAGCCTATAGTTCTTTTCAGACTCCATGGTACAGTTTTCAGAAACCCTGACAATAGTTTTTGCTGTCCTGCTGTGGACTCTATTTTTCTGCTCTTGGCACCTCTACAAACTCCAAATGGACTCTGGCTTGGGAGGTGGAGGACTGTAGACGAGGAAGGACTCTCCTCTCCTTCGGTAAAATCTGACCAGGGATCCTGGCTTTCTCTGCCTCCTGCAGTCAGTCATCAGGATCCTTGTTTTGTTTTCCTCTCTGTCTCTGTTGTTTTCCTACAAAGGAAAATAGTTTGGTTCTTTTACAAGAAATCTGTTTAATCATATCTAGAATAGGGTGGCCAGAGGAGGACTGTTACTCAACTGCTGAGTGGCAGAAATCCGTGAGGGTATGAAAAGCCAGCTTGTCCCAGGTCTCTGCTCGCATTTACCCCATCAAGAGGCTCTCTCTAAAGACTTCATGTCTCTTGGGGGCTTCCACCTTTCTGCATTGCTCTTTTCCTTGCACCCCCAAGTGGAGCTGTTTGGTACCCTTCCCTCACAGAAGACCAGAGTGCTTGCAATGCAATGTCTGCAGCGAGATCACATCACAGAGCTTTGTATCTGATATCAATGCCCTTAAGAATTTTTGCAGCCAATATTTAACAAGTCAGCCTGAAAATACAGCTGGACCCTATAACTGTTTATTTATTCAGACGAAGTGAAGCTTTTTGGCTAGGTGCCCCTGTTGAGGCCTTGGGGTATACAACTGCAGAATACTGATGATTGTTCCAAGTTTGGACATGGGACTCAAACTGAGCTCTACAGTATAGTCCCTGTCCACTAGCAGGGATCCTCAGCCAAACCATGGAAGGTTGTAGGTCTGGCTTCCGCTAGACCCAGCTGGGGGACTGTCTCCCCTGGAGAACTGGGGGGGTGGGGAGAGGGTATTGTAGAAAGCTGAGCCCTCAGATTCAACTTGCTTGTATTTTAATCTAGCCTCAGAAGGTAATAAAATTAATGTTCTATACCCATGTCCCCTTTTTCCTTATTCCTTGCCCCTACTTTGTCAATGTGTTCAATGTGTTCAATGTGTTAAAACACAATGTGGGGATTTGGTGGGTAGGAATGAAGACTGGTATAAGTATATACTGGGAAAGCCTTGAATTCCTGGCAAATGTAATATTTTTCTCTCCTTTTTTTTTTTTTTTTTTTTTTTTTTGAGACAGAGTCTCACTCTGTCACCCATGCTGGAGTGCAGCGGTGCTGTCTCAGCTCACTGCAACCTCTGCCTCCCAAGTTTAAGTGCCTCAGCCTCTCTAGTAGCTGGGATTACAGGCATGCGCCACCACACCCAGCTAATTTCTGTATGTTAGTAGAGACAGGGTTTCGCCACGTTGGCCAGGTTGGTTCTGAACTCCTGGCCTCAAGTGGTCCTCCCACTTTGGCTTCCCAAAGTGCTGGGATTACAGGTGTAAGCCACTGCGCCCAGCCCTAATATTTTTCTCTTTTACAAATACCATTCTCACTAATATGATATTTTCCTAAATGAAGACAAGTTGTCCAACATGAAAGATGATAAAATTCAACCCTCCTTTTTGCACAGCTAACTGGTGGAAATTATTAGCAAGTGATCTGGCTTCTGTTAATACAATTTAATTGAATGTGTTTTAAAATACGAGCAACAACTTTGTTCAAACTAAACCCATTTTTAGAGCCTGTATTGTAGAATATAACTATTCTCTTGATTTGTTATGAAAGGAGTATATTCTTCAGTGAAAATGAAGTCTAATTTCTGTATCCGTGAAATAAGTATTTGAATTAACATAGCATTTGAAAATTAAAATTGCCCCATGCCTTGCTGCCAAGGAAGCAGAACAGGAGAATGGGGTGCCGGATTTAGAGCCAGTGTGCCTGATTTTCAGTTTCTACCATCCCAGACTACGACCTTCCCAATTTTAATGAATATTCTTGCACCCAGTTTCCTCACCTCCAAAAAGCATGCTGATTAAGTGAAATGGCCTGTTCTGAAACCCACCACTCTCTGTGAGTACACCATGTGTGCCCATGGCCAGATGGCCAGCATGCATGATGAGAATGGAGTCAGGTAATACCAATGTCTCAGACTAAGAAGCTCGAAGATATAATCTTGTGCTCCATCACTCCTAAATACCATTTTCAAAGTATTCCCTCTTGGAAACATAAACGTCC
This sequence comes from Pan troglodytes, assembly GCF_028858775.2. Taxonomy (NCBI): domain Eukaryota; kingdom Metazoa; phylum Chordata; class Mammalia; order Primates; family Hominidae; genus Pan; species Pan troglodytes. The sequence goes on from NC_072402.2 coordinate 73,426,996, forward strand.
CTAACCCAGGTCTGAAGAAAACTTTCATAACTAAAGAATGCCATGCACCAAAGCTCAAAGCAAGTAGATTTCAAGAGCGAAGCATCACCCACTAATAGATATGAGGCTGAATTTAGGTTTCCTTCTTAGCGGTGAGTTTAACTGAATCATTAATGCACTTGGCAAGAGGCAGGAAAGACAGTGCCCTGTATATTAGAACAAGATGCAGGGAGCGAGCCTCTCAAGAATCAGAGGCCATCATTGGAGAGGCCTGGATTCTGGCGATTTAACGAATTCCTGATGACATAGCAAGGTCGTAGGAGATGGAGCCATTCACCACAAAGATCAGATGCCCCAACACAGGCCATTAGTTACCTTGAAAGATTTTTGTTTCCCATTGTCCTCTCTCCTCTTTTAAATTCTCTGTTCTAACTTCTGGCAAGGTTTAGCGAATGGCACATGGCAGGAAGCACTTTTATTTGAAACAGTCTTCCTAGGATAACATCCTTTCTTCCATTTTTATATATAAACGTCTAAAACTATCTTGGCATTGGCCAAACTTTATCTTCCCTTTATGTATATAGCTGTATCAGTCTTGGCAGCAATAAAAAGTGAAGAAACTTTGAAATGGTGTCTTCAGGATGCAAGCATGTTGAGGTCTTGTGCACATGTGTGATTGCTGGTTTCCATAAGACTCCAGACGTGAGCCAGTTGCCAAATGAAAAGATCAAATCTGTGACTCAGAGAGTCCAATGGATTATCTTAATTAACTACATCATAATCAGCATGGTTCGTGTATAAAAATATATTCACTTAAATAAGTTCCTGCTATTAACAGACTCTGTTCTAGTTGTTTGAGATGTATCAGACAACTAGTGTCTGTATGATAAGGGCTTATTTTTTTGATGAGTAGATACTTATGGACTGTACTACCCTTCTAATGAGGAAAGTTAAAAAGACATGGTAGGAAGAACATGGGCCTCAAAATGCAACCAGCATTTGAATGCTCACTATACAGTGTTAGCTGGCTAACTTTTACAGTGATTAATCTGTCAGAGTCTTTATTCTTCCCATATCAGCCTCAGGGCTCAATGGAGGTGTTAGCTGTGGAGAGGCTTTCCAGAGAGTTGTGCTCTCTGAAATTCAAGAATCTTCTTCAAGCTTGACTCCTGATAAGTATTTTTCTTCCTCTTACTTTAGGTGGTGTAACTGTCACACTCCCTCAGGCAGGACCATGGAACACAGCACCTTTGGTCTTCAATCAGTCCCCTTCAATGGCTCCGGGAGCCATGATGGGTGGTCAACCTTCAGGTTTTAGTCAGCCCGTCATTTTTGGTACAAGTCCAGCTGTTTCAGGTTGGAACCAGCCTTCACCTTTTGCAGCCTCAACTCCCCCTCCAGTGCCTGTTGTCTGGGGCCCTTCTGCATCTGTGGCACCCAATGCTTGGTCAACAACAAGCCCTTTGGGGAATCCTTTTCAGAGCAATATTTTTCCAGCTCCTGCTGTGTCCACTCAGCCCCCATCCATGCACTCCTCTCTCCTGGTTACTCCTCCCCAGCCACCTCCCAGAGCTGGCCCTCCCAAGGACATCTCCAGTGATGCCTTCACTGCCTTAGACCCACTTGGGGATAAAGAGATCAAGGATGTGAAAGAAATGTTTAAGGATTTCCAACTGCGGCAGCCACCTGCTGTGCTCGCGCGGAAGGGAGAGCAGACTTCTTCTGGGACTTTGAGTGCCTTTGCCAGTTATTTCAACAGCAAGGTTGGCATTCCTCAGGAGAATGCAGACCATGATGACTTTGATGCTAATCAACTATTGAACAAGATCAATGGTAAGCCACTCACCACTCTGCCTACTGTTCCAACAACTATCTCCGCTGCCACATGGACCTAAATGAGTTCCCCAAATGAACCCTCTCCCACCTGCCAACAGCTTTGCTCTTGCTTCTGTTGGTAATCAAGGGTTATGGAGACAACTTAACCATTTACCTTTTGGTGATAACTATTTACCTTAGTCATTTCTGAGGACTGACCCAATGCTGCCCTCTAGTGATAAATCTTAAAAGGGCTGCCATGAGCTATTGAAATGTGATGACTGGTGACTCTTGGAGGGCTGTGTAATAAGGCGTCATCCATGTCCCATCAGCTTAAAATGAGGGGATTCTGAATCTCTTCCACTTCAGATAAATATGCATGGCTTTCTCTTCCGAGAAGGATAATAATTATTGGGGTACTTAGTATTTGGTGTTGATTTTTGTTCCACTGATGTAAATTTCAAAAGTATAGAACTAAAATTCAAAAATAAGCTGACGCGGGGACTGGCCTATATTTGGGGAAAGCTTGTCTACTGATTGCCTGGATTTTTTACCTTCTAGAACCACCAAAGCCAGCTCCCAGACAAGTTTCCCTGCCAGTTACCAAATCTACTGACAATGCATTTGAGAACCCTTTCTTTAAAGATTCTTTTGGTTCATCACAAGCCTCTGTAAGTATGAACTACTAGAAGCTCTTCTCCAAAGTACATGCCACATAGAGCTCCAGCCTCCTGAATTAACCTTGCTTTTATAATAGCTTTTATTTATTTATTTATTTTTTTAAGACAGAGTCTTGCTCTGTCGGCCAGGCTGGAGTGCAGTGGTGCAATCTCAGCTCACTGCAACCTCCACTTCCTGAGTTCAAGGGATTCTCCTGCCTCAGCCTCCTGAGTAGGTGGGACTATAGGCACGTGCCACCACACCTGGCTAATTTTTGTATTTTTTTGTAGAGATGGGGTCTCGCCATGTTGGCCAGACTGTTCTCAAACTCCTGACCTTAAGTAATCCATCTGCCTTGGCCTCCCTCAGTGCTGGGATTACAGTCATGAGCCACCGCACCTGGCTATAATAGCTTTATGATGGTAAAACATGTTTAGCTAAGATTTGTCACCAAGAACCTTCACAGTATAAACATTCATTTAAACTGGAGAAAGATTATTTGCACAAGAACTATTATCTTCTGAATTTGAGAAATAATATCACATAGAAAACATCCTTCATATCTCACTTAACCTGACCCATGAAAGCATTTCGGGAGAAAATTGAGCCAAAATACTGTCTTGAAAACCTTTCAAAAATTTAAATTCTTAATTTTCCAACAATATTTCTATAGCCTGTGAAAATAATACTTCCCATTTCGGGGAGGCAAATGAAATGCATCTGAACCTTGATTTTCACGTAAATAATATACACTGCCATCTGCAAGCAGATGAAAACAAAACACTGTAAGCCCCATATAATGTTTGATTGGCTGATTGGCCTATGACCCAAGCGATTTTTAAAAGAATTTAGGAAGTCTTCACTGCAATTTTTTTTCTTATGACTGTAACTGTATTTATTGACTAGATGATTTTATCTTCTTAGGTGGCTTCTTCTCAACCTGTATCTTCTGAGATGTATAGGGATCCATTTGGAAATCCTTTTGCCTAAATTCTGTAAGTAGAAGATCCTAATAAGCCTGTCTCAGGGGTTTTTGTGAGAAAGGGTGACATGGAATAAAGAGTGAAATTTTAATTTTAGAATTGGGAAGAGGGTAAATATCTATAATTTAGGAGTAATCGACAGGAAAATCTCTACTGAGATCATTCAATAATGACTAGGCTGGGCACTTAAGAATAGAATTCCTAAACACATCAAAAAATAGTAATATACCCTTGGGGATGTGGATTTTTATCTTATTCCATGTTTTTGGTTTTTCAGTTCTGTGTGGGAAGTAAAACTCAAAACAAGACATCACAGGTTTCTAACCTTTTTACTTTCATATTGAAGTGGTTGCAAAACCACCTAGTAATAATTTTGGTTTCCTATAAAGGGTTCAGATTCCATTGGCCTTCTGAAGCCACCAAGTCAGCAAAACAGATTATGATCATTACTTCTCTACCATTTATTACTCTGTGAGCAATCTCAAAGTTAGTCTGAAAGAGTCTGATGGTATTAAATCTGAAAGTTTTAACAACTATTAAAGATCTCCTTCATAGGCAGTAGGAGCTCAAAATGAGTCTGAAGGTTGATTCTTCTGTCTCATGAACTTTATCTTAGATAAGTGATTAGGTAGAATCACCCTCAGCTGAAATCCTGGGAGGGCTCAGTGTAACTGTTTCTCAACAGAAGGTGACAGCAACTTTATTCTGATCTCAAAAGACTGAATTTAGTAGGGAAAGGAATGCTCTCCCCATTTTAGAGCAGGTAGGCCAGCTGGTAGGGGTAGAACAATAGAAATAATGAAAAACAACAACAACAACAAAAAAAAACCAAGCCCATTTTTTTTCCAATCTTGTCCATCCAAACAGGACTACTAAACTGTGATTTGGCTCATCTAGAATATAATTATTTTTAATAGATAGATATCTTAAATGTGGTGAAAACAGTAAGACTGAGCTTATAGGCATCTGGATCATTTTCCCTCAACTCCAGTTCTGCAATGACTGTGTTTCCTATAGTACCTTTCCATAAACTGCTTCAGAGAACTGGGTAAATCATTAAAAATGCAAATTCCTGGGTCCTACCGCAGCCCTAAGGAATTTCTCTTTGGTGCCAAGGAAATGCTTCCTTTTAACAAGAGTGCAGGTGATTCTAAATGTAATAAAGCAGTAAGTAGATATTTAAGAGCTAGAAGTCTTACCAGAGATCATTCTCACCTTCCATTCAAGGGGAGATATACCCAAACCAATAGAAGGAGTAAACTACACTCAGAGTCAAGATGGATTGTATGGACTAAATTGAATGAACTAGACTTCTCTTTGGAGGTCCTTCCTTCTTTAGGTCATGAAGGAAGTATAGTTTAGGTCAACCTGCTACATCAATAGATTGGGTAAGGGGAACTCTCATGGGATAAAATAACTAACATTGTTGAGCACTTGCGCTAATCATTTTATTAGATGCTCTACATTTATCATCTTCATCAATCCTCACATTAGCCCTAGGAGATACTATTACTGACATCTTTAATAATGACTTGATATTTAATACATTGATATTCAGTTCAACAATTCTAACCACAAGTTTCTTTCTTCTCCATACCTCTCTAGGAACTTGGTCTGCAGACCATCCAGAGGAATAAAAAGGTTGGCCTTAGTAGTCAAAAACAAAGCTGATAGCCAGACACGTTCTGATTTCTGCCCTTGTTCCAGCTTTGACATATTATCTGTTGCCTTATTTCTCATTGCCTCTTCTACTTGTAAAATGCTTTTCACTTTCTGTCTAGGTTAAAGCTAAACTGAATCTATGGCTTTAAATAAATTAAGATCCTAAACTCTCTAGCTTAAGTGTAAATGAAGTACAGTAGTTTCCCTACTGAACCCTGCCTATTGTGTACCTGGAAACTTCTAGAACACCTGCCTTCTACCCTCTGGTTGGGAGATGCAGCCACCACGTCCCTTCATATCATACTGTTTTGAATAAATTTTCAAATCCTTATTGTTCAGAGTTGTTCGGGGGTTCTGTTTCAGAGCATAAAACCTAAAGGTTATAGTAGAACAAGGCACCTTCTTAAAAGAAATCTTGCTTCAGACCATCAGTTACAGAGAATTTCTAAAGTAAAATGGAAGCAACTACAACTTCTCCTTAGACACTTTGGAATCTAACCACTTAAGGACCTTTTTAAAGAGATAGCTTCTCTTCTTTCTGAAGATCAATTTCTCCCAAGGCCAAGATTGTCCTTTTCTCCCATCTCTTGCTAGCTATTGCAAATGAGGGAAGAACATTATTCATCTCTCCTCCCCTTTTTTTTCTGATTCTTTTTTCAGTCAGTTTTGCTCCTGGGTTCAAGTAGCATTACCACCCTTTCACAAGCAACAGACTCTCACAGGGCAAAAAAAAAAAAAAAAATCTAATGATTCACAGACAGATCTGGAGCCTCTCTTCATTCTCAGTAATTGCTAGTCCCAAGAACTAGAATTGCAAATGGGCACAACCTATATCCTTCCTGTGGAAGAGGAGGCCATTCTCTTGAGCTGAAGTTCCAGAAGAGCAGTTAATGTTCAAGAGAAATTGAACTCAACTCAGCAACAAAGGACTCTATTTTGAAGAGCAACATATCACAAAGCTAAATGTGATTGTGCCAAACACATTAGGTGCTTATTTGGGGTCATGCTAGGCCTTAACAAGTAACTGGAAAACTTTCTTGCAGCCACAATCTCAATGTCGTTAGTAGGAAGATAAGAGGGGAGAAAAAGCTGTAGAACAAATGTTTGGGGTTACCATTGAAAATCTAATGTCTGCAATATTTTTCTCCTCACAACTTGGAAATGTTCCCAGTTCATTTTCAGTCCTGTTGTGAGCACAGTTCTGAAGGGTTTATTATTGTCAAAATAAGTTTTGTTTTGTTTTGTTTATGTTGGGTTTTTAATGTTGTCTCTTGACCCTTAATGCTCAGGTTCTTGTGGGAGTTAATCAGCCACATCCAATGTTACCTTGAGGGGGAAGAAGAGGGTGATGCTCAGAAGCTAAACAAGACAGGGGCCACATGACCCTCTATTGATTAGCCCCAAGTAGAAAGTCCTGTGGTTTTACGTTTAATGGTAATAGTTGATCATATATGGCATAATTTTCTATCAGCTTCCTACTCAGTCACTATAAACACAGACTTGAAATAGTACTTTAAATGTCCAAATACCTAAATGTGCTAAACTGGAGGTAACTATTTCTAGGTAGTTGAATTTTTGAAAGTCATGATCAGCCACACAACTGTTTTGTACATACTTATTTTCTCATGCACTTTTCTGTATGCAAATAAAGCTATAAATTTACTCATTTCAATAAACTGGAGTGGCAGAATATCATGTGGTACCATCGGTTTATTCTACCTGCTTTGAGTTGACATTAGAGGCAAGCTATAAAACATACCAGTCTGAAGTGGAGAAAATGTTAGCTATAATACATTCTGGATTGTCACAACAGTGAAGAGAGAGTGGAAATCCATGAAATAGGACCGTGAGTAAATTACCGTCTGATCTATTTCGCACCTTCTTCTGTCTCAAACCCACACACACTCCCTTTCTGGGAGTGTAAGGAAGACTAGTAGATAAGACCTGTACCAGAACAACCTCAGCTGACATCCACTATAAAATCACTCATTAGTGCACTATTGGTTCATGCCTTTTACCCTTGGCTGCCTCTTGTTTTTTACTCAGTCATATTTGACCTCACCAAGACACGACTGTGTGGATTGCTCTAGGCTGGCACAGGCCCCTCTGGAGAGCTGTTGCATGAGGTGAGTGGGCTGATGAACAGATGTTTTTAGCATTAGGACGCTCTTAAACTGTCTCACCTAGTATAAAAGTTCAAGGTTCTCATTCATTGCAAAAAGACCTGCAACTACAAGAAAGAGAATCCCAAGGTGGGCTTTGCATGGATATAGAAGTCTTGGTATTAAACCTAACTTTTCTAAGGAATAAGACATTTTGGGGTAGGATTATCTATTGGTGTATAATATTTTGGAATGTTCCTTATTACTGCCTTACCTTTCTCCTTGACTGAAACATTTGGTCTCTTTCTAACAATAGTGAAGTGGAATAGAAATACACTCCATACAAAAGCAGGTTCCAGGGGAATTGAAAGTAAGCCACAGATGAGCTAGAGAAGGCTGCTGATAAGAACATGTTGCACAAATTATCTGGCTTGTCCAGGTGCTCTGCAGTGCGTCTAACCCGTTGAGCCTGTGTGTTATCTCCACGTGACTTAATCTGTGAGATCTTGCCACAGGTTAACTTGCTGGTGTGTACAAGAGGCGGACATTCCTTTCAGTGCAGTCAGAACTACTGTTGATCAAGCAGAGAGTGGCAGTTACTGAAGTGTCCCTGCAAAATGGAAACACACCTGTTCCTTATACAGTTGGCTCTCCTAACCTCAGATTTCGCATCTGCAGATTCAACCAGCCACAGATGGAAATTATGTGAATAGAAAATAAAATAAAATAAAAATAATGCAGCAATTAAAATAATACAAATAAAAACAATACAGTATAACAACTATTTACACAGCATTTATATTATGTTAGTTATTATAAGTAATCTGTAAATAATTTAAAGTGTATGAGAGAATGTACATAGGTTATATGCCATTTTATATAACGGACTTGAGTATCCGCAGATTTTGGTATCTGCAGGAATTTATCCTCCACAGATACCAAGGGACAACTGTAATTTCTTTAATAAGCAGTGGTATTCACACCTGTGTGCCAGAAGTTCAGCTTTTCATGGTAACCCTATTATCTTGGAAAGAGAGTTTCCTTTACATATCAAATATATCTAAGCTAAAAGCTGAACTTTAACAGCCAGCATGCCCCTAAATTTCTCACATAAAAGGGAGAAGGTATAGACTTTCCCAAAATAACCTTGCATCTGTGAAGTACTTTACCATTTATGCAAAATAACTTTATTCCATTGATGCCACTCATAATCCTTTGAGGAGGGATCTGTTACTGTTGCAAGTCTTACTCAGGCAAGACTGGCATCCATGCTTTAAAAAAAGCTGCACTCTACCCCAACTCTTAAGGGAGTGTTTTTCATGGTATTTTATTACAACACTGTGTGTTGAAGTAGAGAGATCCTTTCATCAATTGATCTCAGACTTTACCATCAAAATATTAACTGTGGTGTCTAGAGAGAGCCAAACAGAGGGTAATTTTGTGTCTTTCCTGAGGTGGAAGGGAAAAAAAAGGGGGGAAAGAACAGAGGATGTAGCTAACCCAGGAGTTTGGTTGACCGTGGAATAACCTGATGAGTGAGGACTCTGACCCATATTCCTGGAATACGTTTAATACAAAATCTGGGAAAAGATGGGAGCTGCCCCAAAGCCCCTGGTAAATATTTAAGCTATTACCATTTGAGGAGGTTGCTAAACAATAAAACAAATAATTATTGCTGGGAAATGGTATGTTTTGAACTAATTCCCTTCTGCTAAAAATAAAAACTCATGTTCTAGGCTGATATGTACAATATCAGCCTAGGGACATATACAAGGCTATGTACTGGCAGCAGCTCTGTTAACATGTTGTAATTACAGCAACGCTGATGCACAAGGGCCAGCCATTTGTCATCTCACCTGATGAGTGGCCAAGCCCCTCATTTGCCCTTGCTTGGAATTGTGTCCTGCATTTAATTACTAAACCTCTACCACATACTGAAATCATACAAGTGCTTGTCTCCAGCAAGACCATGGTGTGGGCTGCTCAGTGGCAAAGAAGCTGGCCTTCTGCAGAGATGAAAGATGAGGTTGTTAAAAATGGAAGGGAAAAAAAAACCCAACTCTGAAATTCTTTATGACTAATTTTTCCTTGTGATATTGGTTGTGGAGTTTTCTGTCAATTCTTTATTCACTTGGTTGATTTCAATCATTATTTTATCTTACTTACAAGAAAGCAGAATCATTGCTGCTCTAAAAGTTACAGGGTGACATGACTGGGCTGGAATTGAGTAGAGGATGCTTCTCGGGTGTGTCTGATGCTGCCTCCTTAGTGGAAGCTCTAAAATTTCACTGTGGTATTGCAAGACCTGTGGATCTTTGGACAGTCAGTAAGAAACAGCTATGGAATGGGGCAGGCATTCCTAATGAGATCCCTGGATACTAAGATCCCTTAACTTACTGCTAAGGGACTTTCAAGAAACTGTTTCCTTCACTATAAAAGAGTCAAATGGAAATGATCCTCAACATATTTATATCAAATCAGTAAAAATTAAGTGTTTCTGCCTGCTGGTCAAAGTTTTAATGTACATATGTCTATGTTTGCCTTAAAAACTGGGAAAAGCATTATTAAGCAAAAAACTTAGTTCACTATCACAAAGTTCCCAAGAAAATTGAAACTAAGAAGGGAACAAAGGGCAACTGAATGGCGAAAACCCTCAGCAGAGTGGAAAACCCTGGAATCAGAGTTTAAAGACATGGTTTGTTCAAATCTCACCCCTGCCTCTTCTGTGTAGCCTTGCAGGTATTTCTCTGAGCCTCATCTGTGAGACTAGAATAAAAGCTTACCTTCTATGGAGTTGACAGGACTCAGTAACGAATTTTATAGTAAAGTACCCTATAAGCAACATGACGTACTTAAAATAATAACAATAGTAGTAATAGCAAGGTAGGAAAAGCCTGAGATGTGGAGCCAGACATAGCAAGTACAAATGTGCAGTTACTCGTCCCTGGCTGACGCTGGACAAATGATGTAATCTCAATGTGTCTCCATTTCCTCAGCTGTAAAACAGATTATTTTCAGGATTAAATGAGATTGCATATATAAATATGGCCTGACACATATTAGAAGTTCAATAAACATTTATTTTGTTATTTGGAAGCCTTTAAGTGTTATACAAATGAAAATGTTACTATTTTCACTGCTCTAGTCTAATGCATGATGATGCTTTATTTCTCTGACATACACACAGAAACATAAGCCTCATTTCAAAACACCTCAGACACATGATAGATGTTAAGGACAAGAAAGAGTTAAAAGCATAAAAATGTGGAGCATATTATTCATATATTTTATATATTTATATAATATTTATGAGTTTATATTATAATTATGCATTATATGTAATATATAATTACATATATATTATAATTATATAATTATAATATGTAATATATAATATAATTTGGCTCTGTGTCCTCACTCAAATCTCATCTCGAATTGTAATCCCCACATGTTGAGGGAGGGAGGTGCTGGGAGGTGATGGGATCATGGGGACGGTTTCCCCTGTGCTGTTCTTGTGATAGTGAGTGAATTATGAGAGCTAATGGTTTGTTTGTTTGTTTTTGAAACAAAATCTCACTCTTGTCCCCCAGGCTGGAGTGGGACAGAGCGATCTCGGCTCACTGCAACCTCTGCCTCCCGGGTTCAAGCAATTCTCCTGCCTCAGCCTCCCAAGTAGCTGAGATTACAGGCGCCTGCCACCACACCCAGCTAATTTTTGTATTTTTAGTAGAGATGGGGGGTTTCACCATGTTGGCTAGGCTGGTCTCAAATTCCTGACCTCAGATGATTCGCCAGCCTCGGCCTCCCAAAGTGCTGGGATTACAGGCGTGAGCCACCACGCCCAGCCAGCTAATGGTTTTAAAGTGTGGCACTTCCTCACTCTTGCTCTCTCCTAATGCCATTTACGAAGTGCCTTGCTTTCCTTTCACCTTCCACCATGATTGTAAGTTTCCTGAGGCATCCCTAGCCATGCAGAACTATGAGTCAATTCAACCACTTTTGTTTGTAAATTACCCAGTCTCAGGTGGTATCTTTTTTTTTTTTTTTTTGAGACGGAGTTCCACTCTATCGCCCGGGCTAGAGTACAGTGGTGCAATCACGGCTCACTGCAACCTCCGACTCTAGATTCAAGCAATTCTCTTGCCTCAGCCTCCCAAGCAGCTGGGATTAGAGTCACCCGCCACCATGCCTGGCTAATTTTTTTGTATTTTTAGTAGAGATGGGGTTTCACCATGTTGGCCAGGCTGGTCTTGAACACCTGACCTCAGGTGATCTGCCCTCCTGGGCCTCCCAAAGGGCTGGGATTACAGGGGTAAGCTACCGTGCCAGCCAGGTAGTATCTTTGTAGCAGTGTGAAAATGGACTAATACAATATATATTGCCAATATATAATTAATATGCTATTAGTATACTTTACTGCTGTCATTATTTTTCTACATTATATTTAACCTGAACTATGGTGATAAAATAAATACAACTGAGCAATTCAGAAAAGCCTCCTATTCAAACTAGTCAGCCAAAAATATCCCCTCTCTCCCTCATCCCCCTTCCATTGATTTAGTCTCCAAAGAGACAGGTGATGTATCAATCTCCAGTCACATCAACTTATCAAGTCTAATCATCACAACTTCTAATCAATTAGCATCAAATCTAGTTAGTATAAAGCATCCCATCCTGACTGCTTTTCAGTCTTTATTTCCATAAGTATCTTGATAAGGTCCAGAGAGGCCTCATAAGAGCCCTCAACATTGCTACAGTATTTTTCTTTTTGTGAGACAGAGTTTCACTCTGTTGTCCAGGCTGGAGTGCAGTGGTGCCATCTTGGCTTACTGCAAACTTTGCCTCCCAGGATCAAGCAATTTTCATGTTTCAGCCTCCCAAGTAGCTGGGATTACAGGTACACACCACCCCACCCAGCTAATTTTTGTATTTTTAGTAGAGATGAAGTTTCACCATGTTGGCCAGGCTGGTCTCAAATTCCTGGCCTCAAGTGATCCACCCACCTCTGCCTCCCAAAGTGCCGGGATTATAGACGTGCGCCACTGCACCTGCCCTGCTACAGCATATTTGACAGATTCATACTGTTTCCAAATGTAGCCCACCTGTTATTAGCCAAGACTCACAGGAAGTGTCTTTCAGGCATGGACTCATCCCATGACATAGTTACAAGAGTTGTGGCATCCATTCGAATCATCTTATTACTTGGCAGTTCTGCATGGCCTACACTCCACAGCAAGCTCAGGAAAAGGTGAGATCAGTCCCATTGAAGACCTCAAGTTCTCTGCATAAAAAGGAGAGGGGCCAAGAAAGTGGGTGAGAGTAGATACCTTTTACCGCAGGTAGGAATATCAGTAGAAAAGGTAAGGCAGTACTGGAGAAAATAGCTGTATATTCTGTCTTCCCTCAACTCCACCCCTTGCTTTGCTAGTCTTTATATGTGCTAATGTTTGAAATTTGCCTATAAGTAATAATAATACTTATAAAGTCCCTTTAAGAACTATATCCAGAGATATCTGATGTCTTTCTTCTCAAGGTGGTCATCCTCAGTCTCAACCCTGGCTACATGTTAGAATGAACCGCAAAGCTTTTAAAAGCATGGATGCAGGGTCTCATCATAAGTCAATTAACTTAGAGCTGAGCAGACAGCGGGCAGCCATCACTACTGTTCTCAAGAGTCCCCAGGTCATTCTATTTTTGCAGTCAGTGCTTTAAGAGCAGTTGTGATGTCCACATTCTCTGGTGTTCCCAAAAAGGCACTGCTCTTCCCACAAGTGCTGGGAAGCATGAAATGTGAGGGGGAGACTATTTTTCATGGGTAGGAACAAGTTTTTCTGTCTCAGATTCTATCTTGTTGACATGTGTGATGCTGAGATAAGGAGACCACTCTTTCTGGTGGACGCCCTTAATGCCTTCGGGAGTTTACATCTCATTCTTCAAAATGTTCCACTCGGCCTATAAGGAAAGCCAGGATTGTAAATGCATTTGCTCACATGGAAATAACCTACCTAGCCCATTTGCAGATTAAAAAAAAAAATGAAGCATCTACGTCTGTGCCATCCTTTCCACTAAGTGCAGTTCTTTACTAACTTTGACTTCATGCCTCCATGAGAAGCATCCACAGGCTTTTTTTTCCCCAAAATTGCATACTCCCTCATCTTCCACCCAACCCCTCGAGTCTTGCAAACTAAGAACTGCTGGGGGTCCTTCATTTTTGTTTCTTTTTTTTGTTTTTGTTTTGTTTTGCCGGAATTTTGCTCTTGTTGCCCAGGCTGGAGTTCAGTGGCTCCACCTCGGCTCACTGCAACCTCCGCCTCCCAGATTCAAGCAATTCTCCTGCCTCAGCCTCCAAAGTAGCTGGGATTACAGGCACCCACCACCATGCCTGGCTAATTTTTTGTATTTTTAGTAGAGATGGGGTTTCACCATGTTGGCCAGGCTGGTCTCGAACTCCTGATGTCAGGTAATCCACCCACCTCAGCCTCCCAACATGCTGTGATTACAGGCGTGAGCCACTGCGCCCGGCCTTTGTTTCCATTTTTACACAGCACTGCTGCCCATCTTAGGGACTTTAGCATTCACAGGCCCATTGCCCCATATCTACTTGTCAATATGAGAAAGCAGGAGGCCAAGAATTACAAAATGATTCTCCTTTGGTTGGACTTCAGTACCCAGGCCACCCAAATTGACAAAAACTCTGAATGCAGACAAACAATGCTTGTTCCCTGTCCTCTGGCCCTTTGCAAATAAATGCCTTACCAGACCTGCCCTGCCACCCCACTCGCAGCCACCCAGCAAGAGCAGCATGTCAGCCTGCCGGAGCTTTGCAGTTGCAATCTGCATTTTAGAAATAAGCATCCTCACAGCACAGTACACGACCAGGTGAGTCAGTTACTTTTCTGCTTGTCTCTGGAAGTTTCCTGTAGCATTAGCATCTCAAGGTCTTCTTAGCAGCAAAGTACATAACAATGTTAATCCACATGGCAATATACAGAGCCCTAGAATCTAAACTTTGAAAAGAGATAAGAAAATACATAGGGTGCATCTTTATGAGTTTTCTGTGGAAACGTGCTGCTGTTTCTGGGGATTTATTTTCAACAAGGCACTCAAATGTTAAGATTGAGGTATTCTTTAAATATTTGGAATTATAAAATAAAGCTTGTTTTCACCAGTGTATGATGAACCTGGGTTTATTAGTGCCTGATGTCTGAGAAGTTTAAAATTAAGGAAATTAATCTTTCCCTCACTCTGCCTCAATGCCTGACACCTTTAACATTTGGATACATCACCGTTTTGCCTCCACATTAGGCAAAGGTTAACTATTTTGTTTCTTTCCCTTGACATCCTGAGTTGTGTTCAGAGGCATGCATTTTGTTTAGGGCCATTTGGGATTTAGGTCATATTTCTTCCATTCCAGAATTGCAGTGATGCAGACCTGTCACTCATGCTTCTACCAAAGACACTTTTTCTCCTTTTTCTCTGATCCTAATCGGAATTGCAAAGCCCATGGCAAGTCATCCAGGAAACAAATCACCCATATAATAAGTTTTTATTGAACACCTACACTGTACCTAGAAATGGTGGAGGTTAGGGTCACATGAGGCATCCTTCCTTCCATCCTGGAGTCATCAGAGTAGACATCGACCTGTATAATTCAATACAGGATGATCCGTTCTGGGGAGAGTACTGAAATATTCCTCACTTCAACAGTATGGCTGGGGGGAAATGTCTGCCCAAGCCCTGTTCCTCTGCTCAGACATAACCATAACCTGCTTCCAATTCCTCATTAGTCATTTGACTCTTGGTTTACCCAAATGCTGTTTTGAACTTTGATGCCCGTCTCCAGTACATATTTGCCTGCCTCTTGGCTGCAGTTGGAGGCCGCCATTCAGCCTGGGCTCCACTCAACAAGTGGGTTATTCACAGGGCTGTATCTTTCAGGAGGGGGCACCCAGAGGTGCTACACAGACGAACATGGGCCCTGGATCCAGTGCTCGACCAGACCTTTCCTTCATCCCTCCTCTTTCCAATATTATCTGTAAAGCATTGTACCATTCAGGAAATATTTTTGTTTAGTGGGCATCTGGGCACAAAAGGGATTTGGAAAAGCAGTTCCTCCAAGTTGCTTTAGCTCTCTTGAACTTCACCTGACCCTTTCTTAAGCTAAAAAATAATAATAATAATTCAAACAACCCACATTCCTAGATTGCAGCTCCTGCTGATCAAAAATGAGAGGCTGTGGGGAAGCTTCGATTGCTTTGAAGTGCGTACCCACTGGGTCCTGGCCACACTCAGCTGTTTCAGGGAGGACCGGAAAACCCCATTAGCTGGACCCCAGCTCCAGCAGCTGCACGGCTGAGTTTGGTTTGGTTTTGTGGGCTCCCATTGCTATGCCCTCTTGAGTTTGCCCCGGTTGCCCTGCTCTGAATGCTCTGTGCTTTGCCCTTTGACGGGGGTTGAGGTCAAAACAGAGTGTTCAGAGCCCTCAGTCATGAAGTGAGACGATTTGTTTGAATAATAGCTAACTGAAATTTGCAAAATAACTTTTAAAAATATAAATTTAATCAGAATAAAACATTCCTCTGAAGCTAGACTTCCCAGGCTCAGGTCAAGGCACCATTACTTACCAACAGTGTCATTTTGGGCGGGTTGCTTGGCCTCTCTGTACCTCGGTTCCCTTGTCTGTAAGAAGTGGTTTTATTTATGTCCTGGGACTACCATAACAAAGCACCACAAGCTGGATGGCTTCAAACAAAAGAAATGTATTGTCTCACAGTTCTGGAGGTTAGAAGTCTGAAATCAAGGTGTTGGCAGGGCCGTGCTCCCTCCGATACTCTGGGAAGGGTCCCTCCTAGTTTCTGGTGGTGGCCAGCACTCCCTTGTATTTTATTTTTTGGTTTCAGATCATTTCAGTCTATGTGTCTATCATCACATGGCCATCTTCACATCATCTTCCCATTGTGTATGTCTTTATAAAAATGTCCCCTTTTTAAAAGGACACCAGTCATATTGGATTAGGGCGCACCCTAACGATGTCATTTTCACTTGATTACCTCTGTAAAGACCCTATTTCCAAATAAGGTCCCAGTCTTATTTGATACTTAGGACCAAATAATTATCTGGGGTTAGGACTTCAACATACCTTTCAGGGATGGCGGGCAGGCACAATTCAACTCATCACAATGGTAATGATAGCATCTGTCTAATAAGGTTTTCGTTGTAAACATTAAATAGGTATACATGTAATGTCCTTATGACATCTGTGCCTGGCGCATGGTAAGAACTTAATAAATGCCAGGTATTTAAAAAAAATAATAACCTTCCTGTGCTTTCACTTTGCTATCTTTCTTGTTTAGGATGGAAGGGTTGGAATTACAGCTAGCCTTCAGGGCTCTCCCATGGCTTGAAGACATCTCATGCCACAGCTACAGTGACCTATTATTACTGGAGAACTGTCAGGGATTTCTAATTATTGTTTTTTTCTTTTTTCTTTTTTACAAAGATTAATGTGCCCATGAGAACTGGCCATGAGGGGTACATCATCTCTTATGTTTCTCAAGGTAGAGCATCAATGTTTAAAACCACCAAGAGAGTAGAATAGTAGCTCAGAGCATTGCTCCTGGAGCCAGGTGGCCTGGGTTTGATCCCAGCTCCACAATTTACTGGCTCTGTGCCTTAAGTAAATTCCTTAACTTCTCTAAACCTGTACCTCACCTGCTAAATGGGAATAATAATGTGTCCTGCTGTGAGGAATACCTGAGATAACAAAGACAACATGCTTAGCACAGTGCCAGGCAAACAGGAAGTGCTCTGTGAGTGTAGCTATCATTACCTTTTCTCTCTAATTTGTAAATAACAAAATATGCACATGGTTCAAAGATCAAAAATAAAACAAGGTATACATTGAGTATCTTACTTTCCCTACTCATAACTTTCCGTGAGATTTGTGTTATTATATGTAAAGTATATATAAAGAGTTTAAAAACACTTCTTCGCTCCCACCTCATCCTACCTCTACAGGTTGTCACATACATAAGTTTCTGAGTATCCTTCCAGTACTTCTTTTGTAGGTTAAACCATAGACTCATACGTAATCTTATTCTCTCCCAGTCTTTTGCAAATGATACCATATTATATATACTATTTTTTACTTTCTTTTACTTTCCTTTTTTTTTTTTTATTTACTTCATGGCATAGCCTGGATAACTTTCTGAGTCAATATGTGGGAACTTCCTCATTCTCATAGCTGATTAATTCTTACTGATGAACATTTAGGTGTTTCCAATCTTTCGCACTAGAAATAATGTTGCAGTGAATATCCTTGTTTATATATCATTTTGTAAGTGGTTAGGTGTACCTGAGGATTAATTCCCAGAGTGATCTGAGTCAAAAGATAATCACTTTGTGACAGTGCTAAAATTGCCCTATTTGTATTATTTTGCACTTTCACCAGCAGAGTAAGAGTACTTGTTTCTCACAGCCTTGCGACAGGAACCACAGGCCAACCTTTTGATATTTGTCAACTTCATAGGTTAAAAAAAAAAATAGGTATTTTGGCACGGTTTTAATTTGCCTTTCTCTTATTGAGTCAGATTGCACATTTTTTTCATACATTGAAAGGCCATATATATGTTTTTCTTCGCGAACTATTCATTTCCTTTGTCCATTGTTCTATTGAGTCTCCTGTCTTTCTCTTACATATTTCTATGATCACTTCATAAATTAGTCTTTGTCTCTGATATGAATTACACATATTTTTCCCAGTTTGTCATTCTTCCTTTGACTTTATGTGGTATGTTTTAGTGGAGTTATTTTCATATTTAATCTATTCTTCACTTTTTAAATAACTAAGGGATACTAGACTGGGGGTTAGAAGGCCTGAAAGTGATTAGTTACCTGGGCTCTGGAGAGAAGTTGTCTGGGTTTCAATTCCAACTCTGCCACCAAGTAGCTGCTGTCTAATCTGAGGGCAATTCCTTACCATCTCTGTGGCTCAGGTCCTCATCTTTAAAGTGTAATAATAATAATAATAATAGTAGTAGATATCTAAGGGATGATATAAGAATTAAGTGAGAAGATAAATACAAAGGCTTAAGGGAAGAATTCCTGACACATATAAGCACTCACAAATGTTAGCAATTATTATTTAATTTATTTTAATTCAATTTATCTCAACAATCTGGAAAAATATCGAAACATTCATTAATAGAAAAGTTTTGGATATCTAACAAACCGAAGATACTTAAAATGTCACTTTTTCCTCCTACTTTGGTTATATTCGCCAAAGTTTTTCATTTTTATATTCCATGCAAGTGAACAGATATTTATTTATGAACTACATTTGGCCAAATAGGATAATTTGTGTATTTGTCCATTTAATACAGCAAACAGTTATCAACTTTGTCGAATGAGCCAGATTTTGTGTCAGGAATTGCAGTATAATGTTGAACACATTATGGAGGGTCCCTGCCCTCACTGGGCTTACAATCTAGTGAGGAATGCTAACAAGGAAATGGCAATTACAACTCAGTCAAGTTCCCTTGTTGCACCTCAGCCAAGTGAGGCCTGTGATGCTCCTGTGAAGCTTCACCAGTCCACTTGCATACCAGCTTCCTCTGCTCTAGCCTAATCGAGCACTTTGCTCCAATAATGCTGCCACTTTTCTCCTGCAGCATCAATACCTCCCTTTTACTGAATCAATCTCAATGACATACAAACATATTTTAACTTAAAAAAAAAATGGCACATTTCTCCACATTACTCTAGACCCACTCCCTTGCATCCAGTCTCGTGGTATGAAATACCCTCTTATATTCTGACAACATCACATCTATATCTATGGTGAAACGCCACTTATATGCTGACATCCCCACATCTATACCTATGGTGAAATACCACTTAGACTCTGACAACTCCCACATCTGTATCTCCAGTGCAATTGTTTCCCTGAGCCCAGTGACCAATTGCTTAGTCAACATCTCCTCTTGAAAAATCTAATAGGCATCCCAAACATAACATGTCTGGAGAATACCTATTGATTTCTGTACTCGTCTCTACCCACCCTGCACCACCATTCACCAAGTTACTTAGATTAAAACCTGGGAATAATACCTGAGACCTCTACGTGTGTCATTCCCACTTGCAACTTAACAGTGAGTCCTATTGGTACTATATATATATATATACACACACACACACATATACACACATATATACACACATATATATTTACACACATATATACACATATATATACACACATATATATACACACACATATATACACATATATACACACATATATACACATATATATACACACACATATATACACATATATATATACACACACACGTATATTTATATATATATATATATATATATATATATATATATATTTTTTTTTTTTTTTTTTTTTTTTTTTTTTGAGATGGAGTCTCGCTCTGCCGCCCAGGCTGGAGTGCAGTGGCGCGATCTCGGCTCACTGTAAGCTCCGCCTCCTGGGTTCACGCCATTCTCCTGCTTCAGCCTCCCGAGTAGCTGGGACTACAGGCGCCCGCCACCACGCATGGCTAATTTTTTGTATTTTTAGTAGAGACAGGGTTTCACCGTTTTAGCCAGGGTGGTCTCCATCTCCTGACCTCATGATCCACCCGCCTTGGCCTCCCAAAGTGCTGGGATTACAGACGTGAGCCACCGCGCCCGGCCCGGTACTATCTTTAAACATATCCCAAACCTGATTGCTTTTCGCTATCTCCATGGGCACGACTCACTCCAGCCCAAATCACTATTATTTCTTGCCTGCCTCCATTTTTGTCCACTCCTCAGTAGTCAATTCTCCATCCAGCAACCACAGAAATCATTGGAAAACACAAACCTGTATTACTTCTGCTCTCCAACTCTTCTAAGTATTCCTAGCAAGCTCAGAATCAAATCCAAACGCCTGTCCATGGCCTGCAAGTTGGAGCTGCACCCTTCCCTGTTCCCCAGGGCATTTGCACTCTCTTTTTGGCTCACTCTGCTCTAACACCATGCTTGCTGTGCCTCCAACATGCCACATCAGGGCCTTTGCACTTATTTTTCCCTTAGCTTGGAAAACTTTATCCAGACCCTCACAGAGCTTCCTCTCTAAATTCATTGAGGACCTTAATGGACTATCACCTTCTACTCTCTTTTTGTTTTGCTTTTTTGCTGTGTAACAACTCATTCCAAAATAGTATCTTAAAAGAATAGCAATTATTTCTTTTGCTCATAAATCCAGGGGTTGCCTGGGCTCAGTTGAGCGGTTCTCATGGACCTCCCACATAGGTGTAGTCAGATGGTGGCTGCGGCTGGGGTCATCTTGATGGCTTATTTACTCACATGTCTGTCACTTGGGCTGGGAAGACGCAATCAACTGGGGAGCTGAACAACTGGGTGTCTTTAGGAATCTCTCTCTCTCTCTCTCCACCCCATGCTCGTAGGTGGCTTCGTACACAGTGGTGAAAGGCTTTCAAGCAAATATCTTTAGATAAACCAGCAGAATTTGCATGGCCTTTTGTAACCCAGCCTTAAAATTCATACAGTGTTACTTCCTCTGCCTTCTACTCATCAAGGCTGTCACAAAGGCCCAGCCAACTTCAACAGAAGCACACATAAACCCTACTTTTGATGGGAAGAGTGTCAAAGAATTTCTGGACATATTTTAAAAGCACCACACCACCTGCGAGAGGATTATTTCATTGCCTTCCCTCCCAACTCCAGTCCTAGGGCAGTTTCTATCCTCTTACCCGGCCTGCTTTGTTTTCCTTCATAACTCACATGTCTTAAGAAATATTGCATGTTGTATTTTCTAGCATACTTGCTTATTATATCTCACCCACTAGAGTGTAGGCCTCATGATGACAAGGACATTTTCTGTCTTGCAACCTTAGCCACTAGAACAATTTCCGACATGTACCAGTTCCTCAGTAAAGGTTGGTGACCGTTGGCTCATTTAAAGCACATGAGAGAAGCTCTGAAATAAGACTTGAGAAATCAGGAAAGGTTCTTTAAAAACTTAGTGTTTGACACTGCTGTTATATTATCTTTTCATCTTGACGAGTTGCATGAACTAAAGAAACTGTGCCAAATCCATTGGTTAAAAATGTAGTCCTAATTGGCTTATATTTCTCCCCTCAAAGAAGCCACATTATCGTATTTATTGACAAAAAGATTCCTTCATAAAGTAAGTGCTTTCCTGTCTGGGTCTACCACAAAATATCCTGGAATTTGAGGCGCTACTGAGGCTTTCTTTTTCTAAAACTGGAAACTTTTCTTCATGGCAGGATAATAGGACCAGGCGTATATCAATGACCCTTCATTTGATGCATTTCTGGCCCAGAGGTAGATCTCCTGCCATGTTGATGTACATCACTTTGATCTAGGAAGTGACTTTCAAGCTGAGATTGAAACACTTGGAGATATGTTTTATTTGATAAACACATTTCATCTAAGAATCCAGAAAGTGCTTTACAAATACTTCTCCACTCAGCCTAATAGCACAGCAGGGTAATAGGCAGGTGGTAAGTGTTGTACATATGCAGTCCTTGAACTACAAAAGATGATCTGCCGAGTGAGTTAAGTGGGCTGAGGAGGGGGTGTTGGGCTCAGAGGATGAAAGACAGAAGAAGCTATTCAAGATCACCTATGTTCTTTCTTAGTATTTATGCAGCATATTCTTTCAATAATATATTCTTTTTGCATGACTTGTTATTCTCTCCTAAAAATTCCCATGAGTTCTGCCTTCACTGTGCTTCCAGTGAGCCAGGTAGCTGGCACAGTGAAGGCAAAACAACCAGGTGTTAAAACAATTTTCAATTTATTTTTGCCTAATTTGACATCATTTACGTGTAAGCTTAAAGTAGGTCCAGGCAATCGTCAGGCTGTCCAACTGACGTGCTTTGCCTGGGGCTGCTATATGTTTAAAAATACTTGCGTTCTTGTCAACTTGCTGTATCTCAAGATGTCTAAAAGGCATGAGGCTATTAGATGCAGAAATTACTAAATATGCTATGACCACTCAGCTTATTTCAAAGAGGATTTAGGTTTGGGGAAAAAAGCCAGCACAGGAGACAGGGAAACATTGCACTGAACTAAGAGCTAAGAGTTGTCGAGTCTAGACCCAGTTTTCTACTAACTGTTCAACTTTGGATAAGTAGTGTAATTGCCCATTTTTAGTTTCCCATCTATAAAAAAGAACTAGTAATGCTTACAAAGTTTACCAAGAAAAGGTAGAGTAAAGGTTAGTGAGAAAATGAGCTTTGAAAATTGTCTAGTAAAATGAATAGACAAATATAAGGGTTTACTTAATCAAAATCATTTATGAGTGTTATGGGCTGATCTCCCCCCATCCTCTGCCACTACCACCACCATTTCCTATGTTGAAGTTCTAACCCCCAATACCTGTTAATGTGACTGTATTTTCAGTTAAGGCCTTTAAAAAGGTAATTAAGTTAAAATGAGGTCATTAGGGTGGGCCTTAATCCAATATGACTGGTGTCCTTATAAGAAGAGGAAATTTGAACACAGACACCAGGGAAGGCCATGTGAAGACACAGGGAGAAGATGGCCATCTACAAGCCAAGGAGTGGGACCTCAGAAGGAGTCAACACAACCATATCTTGATTTCAGACTTCTAGCCTCTAGAATTGCAAAAAAATAAATTTCTGTTGTTTAAGGCACCCAGTCTGTGGTACTTTGTTATGGTGGCCCTAGAAAACTCATACACTGAGCTTAACATCCAGAGAATGTAAGTCCTAGTCCCAGGGCAAGAGAGTGATATGTAAGAACCTTCCTATGGTGATAGATTGAATCATTCAAAGAATGAATTCAAGTCACAGTCCGGGAGAGCAATAAAAGATAAAAGGCAAAGATCTGGTGCTTTGTATTAAGTCCCAAGTGTGAGTCATACTTTTAATAAAAAAAAAAAAACAAAAAGGAGTCCTTGGGTTAGAAGCTAAGAAGGAAGTAAATAAGTGTACACATAGTCAACGAGGTCCTATTATTATTGCAAATCATGTTAGAGAACTGTCTAGAGGTAATGCCAGTATCATTGGAGCAGGGTCTAGTCACTTACGTGTGGGAAAGATGAATAGCCCTGGTTGGGTTCTAGATTTATCCAGTAATGGACTGTAACTCACTCTGGAGTATTTGCAGTGAGTTTTACCTTCCATGCATGATTCTCCAGTCTGTACAGTATCCTCTGAACCAGCATTCACTGAGGCTTGTCTGAGTGGCAGGTGAGAAAGATGATGTTTCTGGAACCAAGGAAGTAATCTATCTTGGGGAAATGTTGAAACAAAATGTTAACATATTCATCTAAGTAAACGACAAATACAAAAGTAATAGACAAAAACAGATAATCCAGTTCAAGGCAACAACAGCACTAACACTGGAGAAATCAGACATTAAAAAGATTCATAGAAATGTTAATAGAGCCTAGAGCAATTCCTGAAACCAATGATGTTCCAATGAGATTCCTTTACCTCCTAGTGTAATTTAGTTTTCTATGTACATATTCTTATAGCATCTTGTCTCATATTTCATTTAATTAAGTATTTACTCACTTATTCACTCATTTATTCATTCATCAAATATTTATTAATTTCCTATTATTAGCTATGCAGGGGGTTACAATGGTATTAAAAATAACAAAACAAAACAAAAACCATGATCCTCAAACTAACTAGCTAGAGTTTACATTCTAGCTAAAAATATCAGTGAGCTTGGGGACATTTCTGTTTTGTTCAGCTTGAATATCAAATACCTGGAACATAGTAGGTACTCAGAAAGGATACCAGCTCAGTGACAATTTTAGGTCCATGGTGGTTTCAATCTTGGGTAATGATATAATGAGTACTCCTACACCTACTTGAGGTCCACCCTTCAGATATCATGGATTTCCACCAGATGTTGCTAAGCAGTGTTTCTCAACATTGTTTGAACATGAGAATCACCTGGGTAACTTTTTAAAAACATTGATGCCTAGAGCCAATCCTCAGAGAGCTTGATTTAATCAGTATAGAATGGGGATCACAATTTTACAATTCCTATTTTTAATATCTAAGGATTATGATATGTACTTGGTATTGAGACCCACTGCTATAGGGCATTAAGGTGTATGTGCTATTGCCTCTTGATGTGGCCTGTCAGTTCCAGATGAGGCTGTAGTTTTATGGAAACATTCCAGCAGAGAATTTCTTAGTCATGTGGTTTCAGATATGCACTAGTACTCAGACTTCCAAGAAAGCAGGTTCTTCTAGACGTTTTGGCATCCCATGTAATACATTTTTAGCCTGCAATTTTAGAAGATGAAGCTCATCACACCTCCAGATATTCTGGAAGGTGTAGGCAAGGGCCAGGCTTACAAAAATGCCACCTCCAGCCAGGAAGCCTGCCTTGCAATCCTTGCTCAAAAACCATGTGGATGATTCCCCAGGAGATCACACCCTAGAGAGATACAGGCCTAGATTTGGCCAAAACCCCATGACTAAGGACTTCCTTCCTCCTCTTTCAATTATTCAATTATTCATTTAAAAAAAAACCCTTCCTGAGTACCTATTATGTTTCAGGTACTTGATATTCAAGCTGAACAAAACAGGAAAGTCCCCAAGCTCACTGGTATTTTTAGCTAAAATGTAAACTCTTACTTTGGGGATCATGTTTTTTGTTTTGTTTTGTTTTGAACACCATTATAACTCCCATGCTTAGCCAATAATAGGAAATTAATATATATTTGATGAATAGATAAATGATGAGTGAATAATTAATTCAATGAAATATGAGAACAAGATGCTATAAGAATATGTATATAGAAAACTAAATTACACAGGGAGGTTAAGGTGGATTCCCAGAAAAATATAATGTGTGTGCAAGATGAGATCAATGTAGTGAATAGTGAATAGCATGGTTAAAAGCCTGAAGACATGAGAAAAAGTGGCTTGTCTTGAAATTTTAATGTTCAGTGTAGCTGGAGCTTAAGTGGAGTAAAGTAAAGTTGGAGAATTAGGAAAGGGATAGGCCATGTAGAGCTCTCAAGGCATTGTGCTTTTGTTTCCTATCACAGCTGTAACAAATTACTACAAACTTAGTGGCTTAAAACACAAATTTATTATTTAACAGATCTAGAAGTCAGAAAATTAAATTAGGTTTCACTAGGCTAAAATCAAGGTGTTGGCAGGGCCAGATTCCTTTCTGGAGGCTCTAAAGAAAAATAATGTCCTTGCTATTCCCAGATTCTACAGCTGCCTGTGCTTCTTGGCTCATTGCCCTCTTCTTCCATCTTCAGAGCCAGCAACAGCAGGTGGAATCCCTTTTCATGCTTTGAATTTCTCCTGCCTTTTCTGTCTTCACATCTCTCTCACCCACTCTTCTCCTTTAAAGAGCCCGTGTAATCAGAGTGGGCCCAACAAAATAATACAGGATGATCTCCCCATAATCACATTTCCAAAGCCCCCTTTGCCGTGTAAGGCAACATATTCACAGGTACCAGCAATTGGAACAGGGATATCTTTGAGAGTCATTATTCTGCCTATTGCATTATGTTAAAAAACAAAAAACAAAAAAACTTAGACTTCATCACAAGAGTGGTGGGAAGCTACTGAAGGTTTCTCGTAACTGAATGATAAGATCAAATTTGCATTTTTAAAAGACCCCTCTGGATGCCTTCTGGAAACTGAATTAGAGAGTAATTTTTGTAGTCATCTAGGAGATATATAATGTTGGTGTAGACAAGAAAAACATCTGAAAGAGATGAAGAGAATGGATGGGTTTGAGAATCATTTACAAGACTGTAACAGCAAATTTTTGTGGTTGACTAGATGGCATAGATGAGGATTGGAGTGCAGGATGAGACAAGTAGCACCAGGTCTCTGATTAGAATGACTGTATAAATGGAAGTGCCATTTGCCAAGACAATAAATACAAGGGAGAAGCATATTTGAGAGGGGAGAAAAATTAACACACTCATTTGGGAATGCATTGAGTTCAGTAAGTCATGAAGACCTTCAAGTGCAAGGTCCAATTGGAAGTTGTATTCAAAAGTTTAAAGTTCAGGAGAGATGTCTGGGCTGCTGACTTATCTCTGGGTGTCTGATATGGTTTGGCTCTGTGTCCCTACCCAAATCTCATGTCAAATTGTAATTCCCATGTGTTGAAGGACAGGCATAGTGAAAGGCGATTTAATTATGGGAGTGGACTTCCCCCTTGCTGTTCTTGTGATGGAGTTCTCGTGAGAGCTGGTTGTTTAGAAGTATGTAGTACTTCTCCCTTCACTCTCTGTCTCCTGCCACTATGTGAAGATGTGCTTGCTTCCCCTTCACCCTTCCACCATGATTGGGTTTCCTGAGGCCTCCCCAGCCATGCCTCCTATACAACCTGTGGAACTCTGTGTCAATTCAACCTTTTTTCTTTAGAAGTTACCCAGTCTCAGGTAGTTCTTTATAGCCAAGTGAGAACAGACTAATACAGAAAATTGGTAACAAGAGTGGGACATTCTTTAAAGATACCTGAAAATGTGGAATTGACTTTGGAACTGGGTAACAGGCAGAGGGTGGAAGAGTTTGGAGGTCTCAGAAGAAGACAGGAAGGGAAAATGAGAGAAAATTTGGAACTTCCTAGAGACTTGTTGAGTGATTTGGGCCAAAATGCTGATAGTGATATAGACAATGAAATCCAGGCTGAGATGGTCTCAGATGGAGATGAGGAACTTATTGGGAACTGATCAAAGATCCTCTTGCTACGTTTTATCAAAGAGACTGGTGGTATTGTGCCCATGCTCTAGGAATCTGTGGAACTTTGAACTTGAGAGAGATGACTTAAGGTATCTGGTAGAAGAAATTTCTAAGCAACAAAGTGTTCAGAATATGGCCTGGCTGCTTCTAAAATCCTATGCTCATTCGCATAAGCAAAGAGAACTTATATTTAAATGGGAAGGAATGTGTAAAAGTTTGGGAAATTTGCAGCCTGACCATAAGGTAGAAAAGAGAAACTCGTTTTCTGGGGAGAAATTCCAGCCAGCTGCAGATATTTGCAAAAATAAAGAGGAGCCAAATGTTAATAGCCAAGACAAAGGGGAAAATGCCTCCAGGGCATTTCAGAGACCTTTGTGGTAGCCCCTTCCATCACAGGCTTGGATATCTAGGAGGTAAAAATGATTTCATGGACTAGGCCTAGGCCCAGGGCCCCACTGCTCTGTGCAGCCTTGGGACATGACACCCTGCATCACAGCTGCTCCAACTCCAACTGTGCCTAAAAGGGGCCAAGTACAGCTCAGGCCATTGCTTCAGAGGGTACAAACCCAAGCCTTGGTGGCTTCCACATGGTGTTGGGCCTGCAGGTGCACAGAAGGGAAGAGTTGAGGTTGGGGACCTCAACCTAGATTTCAGAGAATGTATAGAAATGCCTGGATGTCCAGGCAGAAGTTTGCTATAGGGACAGTGCCCTTGTGGAGAACCTCTACTTGGGCAATGTGGAGGAAAAGTGTCAGGTTTGAGTCCCTGCACAGAGTCCCTACTGGGGCACTGCCTAGTAGAACTGTGAGAAAAGGGCCACCATCCTCCAGACCCCAGATTGGTAGATCCACCAACTTGCCCTGTGTACCTGGAAAAGCTGCAGGCACTCAATGTCAGCCCATGAAAGCAGCTGCAGGGTCTATACAGGCAGCGGCACAGAAGCAGAGCTGCTCCTTGCATTAGCATTCCCTGAACATGATTAGTGGAGTCAAAAGAGATCATTTTGGAGCTTTAAGATTTAATGACTGTCCAACTGGGTTTTGGACTTGCATGGTGCCTGTAGCCCCTATCTCTTGGCTGATTTCTCTTTTTTGGAAAGGGAGCATTTACCCTATGCCTGTACCTCCATTGTACCTTGGGAGTAATTAACTTGTTTTTGATTTTACAGGCTCATAGGCAGAAGGGACTTGCCTTGTCTCAGATGAAACTTT
Organism: Pan troglodytes; assembly: GCF_028858775.2. Classification (NCBI taxonomy): domain Eukaryota; kingdom Metazoa; phylum Chordata; class Mammalia; order Primates; family Hominidae; genus Pan; species Pan troglodytes. Next base: position 73,455,156 of record NC_072402.2, read on the forward strand.
CAACTTGGACATTTTAGTTAATGCTGGAATAAGTTAAGACTCTACGGGACTGTTGGGAAGGCATCACTGTGTTTTCAAATGTGAGAAGAACATGAGATTTTGGACGAGCCAGGGTGGAATGATATGGTTTGGCACTGTGTCCCCACTCATCTCCCATGTTGAATTGTAATCCCCACATGTTCAAGGAGGAGCCTGGCGGAAAGTGATTAAATCATGGGGCTGGACTTCCTTTTTGGTGTTCTCATGATGGAGTTCTCATGAGACCTGGTTGTTAAAAACTGTGTAGTACTTCCCCCATCACTCTCTCTCTCCTGATGTTATGTGAATATGTACTTGCTTACCCTTCACCCTTCTGCCATGATTGTAAGTTTCTGAGACCTTCCCAGTCATGCCTCCCATACAGCCTGTGGAACTGTGAGTCAATCAACCTCTTTTCTTTATAAGTTACCTTGTCTCAGGTAGTTCTTTATAGCCATGTGAGAACAGATTAATACAGTGTCATTAGCATAAACATGAAAACCAAAGTTCTGGGGAAAATATAGAGAAAAATAAGAGAGAGAGAGAGACATCCAAGGAAAGGATCTCGAGGGAAAATTAGTATTTCAAGGACTATCAGAAGAAGAGGCACCTGCATAAAACAGTAGGAGTACCAGGCAGAGAAGAAAAAAGAAATGAAAGAAAGACCCTATAATCCAAGAGAAGAGAGTGTCCTGAAGAGCAACAGTGGTGAATACATTGAATGCCATGAAGCAGTCAGTAAGATAAGGACTGAAAGGAACAGGGAGGCACATGGCAGTCATCACGGAGTTGGGCAAGAGCAGCGTTCACAGGGCAGGAGGGTTGAGAAGTGTTGGGATGTAAGAAACAAGAGACGAGGGTGCTCACTACTTTCTCAAGAAACTTGGCTAAAAGAAAAGAGAATTTAGAAGTAACTAAAAGGGCATGTAGAGTTTGAAGGAGATAAGACTTGTTCTTTGGATGACAGAAAGACATAAATGTGCTTCCAGCATTTATTCTAAGAAGTGTTATTGTGAAGGGCAGGAGGGAGATGGCAGTGGTTGGAAGAAAATGTGTAATCAGGGATGGTGCATGATTTGTTCATTCCTTGGCTTTTTATGTTTAATATCACAAGCTTGAACACTTTATATTACAAATGGAAAGGATAGTAGAGAGGGAGAGTTTAAAAGGAAGGAGATATTCAATGAATCAGAGTCTCTAAGGGGAGCTGGGATCTAGAGAATTTGAGGAGAGATTGGCATCACCTAGTCTTTTCTGTGTTTTTTTTTTTTTTCCTTTTTTGTTTATTATACTTTAAGTTCTATGGCATATGTGCACAATGTGCACGTTGGTTACATATGTATACATGTGTCATGTTGGTGTGCTGCACCCATTAACTCGTCATTTACATTGGGTATATCTCCTAATGCATTCCTTCCCCCCTCCCCCCCACCCCACAACATGCCCCAGTGTGTGATGTTCCCCACCCTGTGTCCAAGTGTTCTCATTGCTCAATTCCTACCTATGAGTGAGAACATGCAATGTTTGGTTTTTTGTCCTTGCAATAGTTTGCTGAGAATGATGGTTTCCAGCTTTATCCATGTCCCTACAAAGGACATGAACTCATCCTTTTTTATGGCTGCATAGTATTCTATGGTGTATATGTGCCATATATTCTTAATCCAGTCTATCATTGATGGACATTTGGGTTGGTTCCAAGTCTTTGCTATTGTGAATAGTGCCACAATAAACATACATGTGCATGTGCCTTTATAGCAGCATGATTTATAATCCTTTGGGTATATACCCAGTAATGGGATGGCTGGGTCAAATGGTATTTCTAGTTCTAGATCCCTGAGGAATCGCCACACTGTCATCCAGAGTGGTTGAACTAGTTTACAGTCCCACCAACAGTGTAAAAGTGTTCCTATTTCTCCACATCCTCTCCAGCACCTGTTGTTTCCTGACTTTTTAATGATTGCCATTCTAACTGGTGTGAGATGGTATCTCGTTGTGGTTTTGATTTGCGTTTCTCTGATGGCTAGTGATGATGAGCATTTTTTCATGTGTCTGTTGGTTGCATAAATGTCTTCTTTTGAGAAGTGTCTGTTCATATCCTTTGCCCACTTTTTGATGGGGTTGTTTGCTTTTTTCTTGTAACTTTATTCGAGTTCTTTGTAGATTCTGGATATTAGCCCTTTGTCAGATGAGTAGATTGCAAAAATTTTCTCCCATTCTGTAGGTTGCCTGTTCGCTCTGATGGTAGTTTCTTTTGCTGTGCAGAAGCTCTTTAGTTTAATTAGATCCCATTTGTCAATTTTGGCTTTTGTTGCCATTGCTTTTGGTGTTTTAGACATGAAGTCCTTTCCCATGCCTATGTCCTGAATGGTATTGCCTGGGTTTTCTTCTAAGGTTTTTATGGTTTTAGGTCTAACATGTAAGTCTTTAATCCATCTTGAATTAATTTTTGTATAAGGTGTAAGGAGGGGATCAAATTTCAGCTTTCTACATATGGCTAGCCAGTTTTCCCAGCACCATTTATTAAATAGGGAATCCTTTCCCCATTTCTTGTTTTTCTCAGGTTTGTCAAAGATCAGATAGTTGTAGATGTGTGGTATTATTTCTGAGGGCTCCATTCTGTTCCATTGGTCTATATCTCTGTTTTGGTACCAGTACCATGCTGTTTTGGTTACTGTAGCCTTGTAGTACAGTTTGAAGTCAGGTAGCATGATGTCTCCAGCTTTGTTCTTTTGGCTTAGGATTATCTTGGTAATGAGGGCTCTTTTGTGGTTCCATATGAACTTTAAAGTAGTTTTTCCAATTCTATGAAGAAAGTCATTGGTAGCTTGATAGGGATGGCATTGAATCTATAAATTACCTTGGGCAGTATGGCCATTTTCACGATATTGATTCTTCCTATCCATGAGCATGGAATGTTCTTCCATTTATTTGCATCCTCTTATTTTGCTGAGCAGTGGTTTGTAGTTCTCTTTGAAGAGGTCCTCCACATCCTTTGTAAGTTGGATTCCTGGGTATTTTATTCTCTTTGAAGCAATTGTGAATGGGAGTTCACTCATGATTTGGCTCTCTGTTTGTCTGTTATTGGTGTGTAAGAATGCTTGGGATTTTTGCACATTGATTTTGTATCCTGAGACTTTGCTGAAGTTGCTTATCAGCTTAAGGAGATTTGGGGCTGAGACAAGGGAATTTTCTAAATATACAGTCGTGTCATCTGCAAACAGGGACAATTTGACTTCCTCTTTTCCTAATTGAATACCCTTTATTTCTTTCTCCTGCCTTATTGCCCTGGCCAGAACTTCCAACACTATGTTGAATAGGGGTGGTGAGAGAGGGCATCCCTGTCTTTTGCCAGTTTTCAAAGGGAATGCTTCCAGTTTTTGCCCATTCAGTATGATATTGGCTGTGGGTTTGTCATAAATAGCTCTATTATTTTTAGATACGTCCCATCAATACCTAATTTATAGAGAGTTTTTAGCATGAAGGGCTGTTGAATTTTGTCAAAGGCCTTTTCTGCATCTATTGAGACAATCATGTGGTTTTTGTCTTTGTTTCTGTTTATATGCTGGATTACATTTATTGATTTGCGTATGTTGAACCAGCCTTGCATCCCAGGGATGAAGCCCAGTTGATCATGGTGGATAAGCTTTTTGATGTGTTGCTGGATTCGGTTTGCCAGTATTTTATTGAGGATTTTTGCATCAATGTTCATCAGAGATATTGGTCTAAAATTCTCTTTTTTTGTTGTGTCTTTGCCAGACTTTGGTATCAGGATGATGCTGGCCTCATAAAATGAGTTAGGGAGGATTCCCTCTTTTTCTATTGATTGGAATAGTTTTAGAAGGAGTGGTAGCAGCTCCTCCTTGTACCTCTGGTAGAATTCGGCTGTGAATCCATCTGGTCCTGGACTTTTTTTGGTTGGTAGGCTATTAATTATTGTCTCAATTTCAGAGCCTGTTATTGGTCTATTCAGGGATTCAACTTCTTCCTGGTTTAGTCTTGGGAGAGTGTATGTGTCCAAGAATTTATCCATTTCTTCTAGATTTTCTAGTTTATTTGCGTAGTGGTATTTATAGTATTCTCTGATGGTAGTTTGTATTTCTGTGGGATCGGTGGTGATATCCCCTTTGTCATTTTTTGTTGCATCTATTTGATTCTTCTCTCTTTTCTTCTTTATTAGTCTTGCTACTGGTCTATCAATTTTGTTGATCTTTTCATAAAACCAGCTCCTGGTTCATTAATTTTTTGAAGGGTTTTTTGTGTCTCTATGTCCTTCAGTTCTGCTCTGATCTTAGTTATTTCTTGCCTTCTGCTAGCTTTTGAATGTGTTTGCTCTTGCTTCTCTAGTTCTTTTAATTGTGATGTTAGGGTGTCAATTTTAGATCTTTCCTGCATTCTCTTGTGGGCATTTAGTGCTATAAATTTCCCTCTACACGCTCCTTTGAATGTGTCCCAGACATTCTGGTATGTTGTGTCTTTGTTCTCATTGGTTTCAAAGAACATCTTTATTTCTGGCTTCATTTCGTTATGTACCCAGTAGTCATTCAGAAGCAGGTTGTTCAGTTTCCATGTAGTTGAGTGGTTTTGAATGAGTTTCTTATTCCTGAGTTCTAGTTTGATTGCACTGTGGTCTGAGAGACAGTTTGTTATAATTTCTGTTCTTTTACATTTGCTGAGGAGTGCTTTACTTCCAACTGTGTAGTCAAATTTGAGATAAGTGCGATGTGGTGCTGAGAATGTATATTCTGTTGATTTGGGGTGGAGAGTTCTGTAGATGTCTATTAGGTCCACTTGGTGCAGAGCTGAGTTCAATTCCTGGATATCCTTGTTAACTTTCTGTCTCATTGATCTGTCTAATGTTGACAGTGGGGTGTTAAAATCTCCCATTATTATTGTGTGGGAGTCTAAGTCTCTTTGTAGATCTCTAAGGACTTGCTTTATGAATCTGGGTGCTCCTGTATTAGGTGCATATATATTTAGGATAGTTAGCTCTTCTTGTTGAATTGCTCCCTTTACCATTATGTAATGGCCTTCTTTGTCTCTTTTGATCTTTTTTGGTTTAAAGTCTGTTTTATCAGAGACTATGATTACAACCCCTGCCTTTTTTTGTTTTTCATTTGCTTGGTAGATCTTCCTCCATCCCTTTACTTTGAGCCTATGTGTGTCTCTGCACATAAGATGGGTCTCCTGAATACAGCACACTGATGGGTCTTGACTCTTTATCCAATTTGCCAGTCTGTGTCTTTTAATTGGAGCATTTAGCCCATTTTGCATTTAAGGTTAATATTGTTATGTGTGAATTTGATCCTGTCATTATGATGATAGCTGGTTATTTTGCTCATTAGTTGATGCAGTTTCTTCCTGGCATTGATGATCTTTACAATTTGCCATGTTTTTGCAGTGGCTGGTACTGGTTGTTTCTTTTCATGTTTGGTGCTTCCTTCAGGAGCTCCTGTAGAGCAGGGCTGGTGGTGACAAAATCTCTCTGCATTTGCTTGTCTGTAAAGTATTATATTTCTCCTTCACTTATGAAGCTTAGTTTGGCTGGATATGAAATTCTGGGTTGAAAATTCTTTTCTTTAAGAATGTTGAATATTGCCCCCACTCTCTTCTGGCTTGTAGAGTTTCTGCCGAGAAATCTGCTGTTAGTCTGATGGGTTTCCCTTTATGGGTAAGCTGACCTTTCTCTCTGACTGCCCTTAACATTTTTTCCTGCATTTCAGCTTTGGTGAATCTGACAATTATGTGTCTTGGAGTTGCTCTTCTCGAGGAGTATCTTTGTGGCATTCTCTGTATTTCCTGAATTTGAATGTTGGCCTGCTGTGCTAGGTTGGGGAAGTTCTCCTGGATAATATCCTGCAGAGTGTTTTCCAACTTGGTTCCATTCTCCCCGTCACTTTCAGGTACACCAATCAGACATAGATTTGATCTTTTCACATAGTCCCATATTTCTTGGAGGCTTTGTTCATTTCTTTTTATCCTTTTGTCTCTAAACTTCTCTTCTCACTTCATTTCATTCATTTGATCTTCAATCACTGATACCCTTTCTTCCAGTTGATCGAATCGGCTACTGAAGCTTATGCATTCATCACGTAGTTCTCGTGCCATGGTTTTCAGCTCCATCAGGTCATTTAAGGACTTCTCTACAGTGGTTATTCTAGTTAGCCATTTGTCTTATCTTTTTTCAATGTTTTAGCTTCTTTGCATTGGGTTCGAACTTCCTCCTTTAGCTCAGATAAGTCTGATCGTTTGTAGCCTTCTTCTCTCATCTCATCAAAGTCATTCTCCATCCAGCTTTGTTCCATTGCTGGTGAGGAGCTGTATTCCTTTGGAGGGGGAGAGGTGCTCTGATTTTTAGAATTTTCAGCTTTTCTGCTCTGTTTTTCCCCCATCTTTGTGGTTTTATCTACCTTTGGTCTTTGATGATGGTGACGTACAGATGGGGTTCTGGTGTGGATGTCCTTTCTGTTTGTTAGTTTTCCTTCTAGCAGTCATGATCCTCAGCTGCAGGTGTGTTGGAGTTTGCCAGAGGTCCACTCCAGACCGTGTTTGCTGGGTATCAGTGGCGTAGGCTGCAGAACAGCGAATTTTGCTGAACAGCAAATGTTGCTGCCTGATCGTTCCTCTGGAAGCTTCATCTCAGAGGGGTACCCAGCCATGTGAGGTGTCAGTCTGCCCCTACTGGGGGGTGCCTCCCAGTTAGGCTACTCGGGGATCAGGGACCCACTTGAGGAGGCAGTCTGTCCATTCTCAGATCTCAAACTCCATGCTGAGAGAACCACTACTCTCTTCAAAGCTGTCAGGCAGGGACATTTAAGTCTGCAGATGTTTCTGCTGCCTTTTATTTGGCTATGCCCTACCCCCAGAGGTGGACTCTACAGAGGCAGGCAGGCCTCCTTGAGCTGTGGTGGGCTCCACCCAGTTCGAGCTTCCTGGCTGCTTTGTTTACATGTTCAAGCCTCAGCAATGGCGGGCGCTCCTCCCCAGCCTTGCTGCCCTTGCAGTTTGATCTCAGACTGCTGTGCTAGCAATGAGCAAGTCTCCATGGGCGTGGGACCCTCTGAGCCAGGTGCAGGATATAATCTCCTAGTGTGCCGTTTGCTAAGACCGTTGGAAAAGCACAGTATTGGGGTGGAAGTGACCCGATTTTCCAGGTGCTGTCTGTCACCCCTTCCCTTTGGTAGGAAAGGGAATTCCCTGACCCCTTGCACTTCCCGGGTGAGGCGATGCCTTGCCCTGCTTTGGCTCACACTCAGTGGGCTGCACCCACTGTCCTGCCCCCACTGTCTGATGAGCCCCAGTGAGATGAACCCAGTACCTCAGTTGGAAATGCAGAAATCACCTGACTTCTCTGTCACTCACGCTGGGAGCTGTAAACGAGCTGTTCCTGTTCAGCTAGCCTTTTCTGTGGTTTAAGAGGCCTAACTATAGGAAGGATCAGTGTCAGGTCAGGCAAGTAGAGGTAGGGAATTTGTAGGATTCTTGTTGGGTGGTTTCTGGTTCTGATGTGTTTTCTTTTTTTTGTAATTATCCTGGGTGATATTTCAACCAGAAGAGACTCAAATGGTGAACCAACAGAGAAAGGAACGTTCAAAGCCAGAAAAGCCCTGCTGAGCAGTGGGCCTGGGGGTGGAAAGGGAGGCATAAGTGCCAAAATATATGATGTTAAAACTCAGAAAGATCAGGAATAAGTCCTGAAGTGAAGTGTGAAGTGGCAAAGCATCCAGTTTAGGGCATACAGAATACCAGAGAGGGGAAACCTGATTTATGAGGTGCCCGCTACAGGAATGGCTGGGCCTGGGCTGGCTGGCTTAAATTTGCAAGAGAATGAGGTAACTTAGCCTCACCAGATTCTTGGGAGGGGTAGGGTATGGTGGATGGGAAGGAAGACACACAAAAAAATAAAATCAGATTTCTGACTTCATTAAGTTCATAATCTAGTTGGAAATATAAGATTAATCTATGTAAAACACCTGGAAAGATGCTTTGCTAGTTTTCCTCATTGCCGTTGTTTTGTTGTTTCAAATATTTGCATTCCTGGGAAGTTAAAAGTTAACTTACAATACAGACAAGAATTAACAAAAAGATGAGTTGAAAATACAAAACAGCATGCAATTGAGGGTGAAATGAGAGACATAGTAAAAAGATAAGTGGTATAATTTGAGAGGGGATAAAGTACAAAATGAACTGTGTTTATGAAGACTTCTTGGAAACAGATATACACAATGGTCATTATAAACTGGGATGTTCTATTATCTTAGTTATGACCCAGAGCTAACAGAAAGCAGTGGCTCTGCATCACACATAGACTGCAGAATGAGCCCCTGGAGTGAATGGTCACAATGCGATCCTTGTCTCAGACAAATGGTAAGTGTTCATCTCCCTTCCCCACTGACCTCCCCAAATGGAAACTGTATTGCTAGCCTCTCCAGAAAAATGACTATGAGGCAGGGAGCCCCATAACTGAGTTCCAAACCCAGAAAGAGAGATAAACATTTAAATGTATGTTGCTAACTTTTCCAGGAAATCTTTATGTTGTACAGAATACTAAATGAGTGTCCAGAGGAATCATCTGTATAAGAGGCTGCCAAACCTAGAATGCAGAGTGTTACCCTAAATAACATCAGTGACTTCTTCCACCACTTCTATCTTAAAACCATTGACTCATTGCAGGGATATAGTTGTATGGATGCACCTTTAGACCATACCCTTTTTTTGGCATTAGAAATTCTAATCATTCCAACTGATATTGTGCAGTTTCGTTCAAGAAGCATTGAGGTCTTTGGACAATTTAATGGGAAAAGATGCACCGACGCTGTGGGAGACAGACGACAGTGTGTGCCCACAGAGCCCTGTGAGGATGCTGAGGATGACTGCGGAAATGACTTTCAATGCAGTACAGGTAATCTTTGTGCTTGAATTGCTCATTGTGGCTTTCTGTGTGCCTTCCTGAATGAAAAGAAAAAAAAAAGCATATGCTTCTGGACACTTGGATTTCCAAGCGTGAAAGGCCCCAAAAGGGGCCATCTATATATTCTGTACAAAGAACTCAAATGTGTTTTTCTGATACCTCACCTCCAGGGTTAAAATGCATTTGATAACTTCAGAAAGAAAGAGAAAATTTGACATTAGATACATTGAGTCTCTCCTGATTTTGATTGCAGGCAGATGCATAAAGATGCGACTTCGGTGTAATGGTGACAATGACTGCGGAGACTTTTCAGATGAGGATGATTGTGAAAGTGAGCCCCGTCCCCCCTGCAGAGACAGAGTGGTAGAAGAGTCTGAGCTGGCACGAACAGCAGGCTATGGGTGTGTATTTTACTTGTACTTTTTCAGATGAAAATGAGTGAAAATGATCTCCATCTCTCTCATTGTGATAGACTGGTAGAAGCATTTGTGCGAGGGACATAGGTGATACAGCTGATGGGTCTGTATTATTTTTGAACTACCTTTGAGCTTAAAGGAAGTGCTAAATAAGCATCTCAGGATAATTTGGACAAATTGCCTGCCCTCAGTAGGGGTCTGTAGAGTGGACTAGATGATCAAGATGTTAGATAATTGTCTCTCAGTGGAGCAAGAGATGAAATCTCTCATTTAGGAACCTCTGGGAGACCACAGCAACATTGACATGATATGTTAACATTTGGAATGAATTTCCAATAGGAGATCTAGCAATTCAATTCAAATATTTGCATTGCTGGGAAGGCTGCCTTCCATTGGAACTTCTCCTGGATCTTGGGAGTTTCCAGCATTCCAGAGGATGATTATGTTGAGGTTCTGGTTCTCATTATAGAGAGCTGACATTTCACTCATTTTCCATACAAAACCTAGGGGCTCTGGACAGGTGGCTGTAAGCTCAGATGGGATGTCTTGGAGTTTAGAACTCAGGATTATACAGAATAGAGACTATATGCAGAGAGATTCGGTTCTATCCTGTTCTGTTCCATATATAGTCAGAAGGCATCCTAGGAATATCTACTACATGGCCTCTCTTACTCACTCTGAGCTGTTTTTGGTAAAGGTGGATTTGTTGCTATTTTTGGTAAAGGGGGATTTGTTGGAAAATTGTCCCCAACAAAGACATGGTCATTCTTCCACCCAGTAGTATATTGAAAGAGATGGTATATGGCTTTATTTCCTCACCTATAATGTAATGTGTCTCTTTATGCTCATAATTCCTGTGCCTGGGTCATAGTAGGTGCTCAGTAAATACTTGGTAGGTGGATAAATTGGCTAATTATTAATTAATGAATATCCTTTAAGTACTTTCTAAAATATTGTCAATTGGCATCATGTAAGACTGAATTTCTTTTCAGGGATAGGACTCCAGTCCCGGGTATGGAGATGAGGAGAGGAAAAAAGACAGGGGTGATGGTAAGAGCAAGGCTGGTAGAAGGGTAAGGCAGTGGTTCTCAATCAGTGGTAATTTTTCCCCCAGCAGACATTTGACGATATCTGCGGCGGGTCACGCCTGTAATCTCAGCAATTTGGGAGGCCGAGGCAGGCGGATCACGAAGTCAGGAGATCGAGACCATCCTGGCTAACACGGTGAAAACCCATCTCTACTAAAAATACAAAAAATCAGCCGGGCATGGTGGCGGGTGCCTGTAGTCCCAGCTACTTGGGAGGCTGAGGCAGGAGAATGGCGTGAACCCAGGAGGCAGAGCTTGCAGTGAGCCGAGATCACGCCACTGCACTCCAGCCTGGGCGACAGAGCAAGACTCCATCTCAAAGAAAAAGAAAAAAAAAAGAGAAAAGACAGTATCTGGAGACCATTGTAGCTGTGACATCTTGGAGGGGGTGAGAATGGGGAGTGCTATTGGCATGTAGTGGGTGGAGGCCAGAGATGATGCTAAGCATAGGACAGCCTGACCCAAAGCGTCAGTGCCGAGGTTGAGAAACCCTACACAAAGTTACTAGGCAGTTCCTATGATAAGACCTCTATAAAGTTTAGCTAATGAAGGAGATGTCTCCTCTCTCTAAGCCAAATGAAACTTCTACTTCTTAAATCTAGGTAAGAAAAATATCCCAGGATACCAAGAGTCAGGCACCAGATAAAGCATTTCACGTGCCCTTCATGCACTTTATAAAATCTTGTTCAAGCAGCATTCAGAATTACTTACAGTGCCTTTGGCCCTTAGCCTAAAGGTGGGAATCTCAAATCAAATGGATGGTCTTAGGCCCCTAAGTTCTGCAGGCCCTCTTAGTAAATTTTAGGCAGTAAATGGCATGGGAGTTTTCCCAAATCTTATAACTAGATCATGGTGTGCTCAAATGGTCCTGATTCTTTTTATTTATTTCCTCAGGGAAAGATTGTGAGTCCATGGTGAAAGCCCATTACTACTTTATTTTGCTTTAATTGGGATCCAAGAAACAACTTTCTTTTTAATCTAAATAAAACAGCTTAACATATGTTATTTATTCTCATTCAGTGCAAATTTATAGTTTGTCTTATAGGAAAAGAATATAGAAATATTGGCCCATTTAGCTGAAAAACAATCATTCATAATCTATTGGTTTCCTTTGTTCAGGGAAAAGAAAAATTTGTTGCATAGCATTTGTCAGAGAGTTTCATAATGAAGCAGGGCTAGCTAGGAATTCTTAAATACCTCACGCTTTACCACAGTCAGGGTTGGTGTTAGGAACCATCCCACAGCTGAGTCTTCAAGGCTGTGTAAGAAGGTGGTGCCCCAGCTATGGGAAAAGGTCAGCTGCAGAAATGGAAAATGAAGTAGGTCCTGATAGAATCAGTCCATCAACATTTTTTAATTAAATTCCCCATTACCATGAGTAATAACCTATGTTAAATTTAGTCTTCATGAAACCTATTGTTCTATGACAACTTTCATTTGCATAATACTTTAAACTTTTCAAAATATTTTTCCACAGTGTATCTCCATAGATTTTCCAAATAATCCTGGGAGATTGTTAGAGGAGGTATTATATTCATTTTATAGATAAGAACTGAGTGAAATAAATAAGGCCATTTGACTGATTAGTTCTAGTAGAGCTGAAACAAGTTTCTCTGAGTCTCATAAAACTATATTTTTCTACCATACCACCTTACCCTCTCCTCCTTAAAACCCCAACCAACACCCACAGCGGTTCCCTCACATCACTACAAAATCCATAAGTCTTAACTTCGACACCTTAACTTCAAAGCACAACTAACCTTAAAAAATGAAACTCCTTAAGTAGCTACTTATCACACAAATATTTGAATTAAGGAATATAGGAGAGTGGTATAAATCAGTAATTAATATTTAGGAAGAGGTTTCAAAACAACATATATTGTTATATTTGTAATATTCTTTCATACCATTCATGTTGCATGTTTACTCACTACAAACCTCCAGTATTCTTATATGGAGCTGTGGATTCTTTGTGAAATAGAGGTAATAGGAGTACACTCCCTAATCATAGCAACATGCTTATAAACTACATCTACCCAATTCATTCTGGACAACCTCAAAAAGTCCTATCAATAGTCACATACAGTTAGATTCTTCTACATGTGAAAGTCACAAGCACTCATGGTAATTAATTTATACTGTTTTCATTTGAAGGCCTCTCACATCTATGTTCTTATGCCAGGAGAATTGAGTTGTATCACAAATGTTTCAGCCTCTTATTTGTAGGCATCTGAGATTCTCCAGAAGTGTTTAGGGAAATCCCCCAACCCATCTTGCATTCATTGAAAAGGCAAACATCCAGCCAGCTGTAAGTGATATGCAAGGAATTATTTTTTGTGATCTAAGCATAACACCACTTCTGTGAAGGGAGCTTTCTCTTCAGTTCACCTGGTAAATTGGAACTGCCCCTGGTTCTAGATGCAGGTGTGAAAGCAGGCATCTATAAGCACTGCCAAAGAACATTTTTTTTTTATTTCCCAGGTGATGACTTTCCATCCATGAGAAGTGTTCATGTTTCTTGGCAGAAAAAATTGGCTTATTCTGGACTAGACTGGCTGTCTCTGTAGTAGTGGAACCAAGTCCAAAGCTTTTGAAACATTTCTTCCTTTGTTGTGCTTTAGACTGTGGATCAACTTCATTTTAACTTTCCAGATGGGTCCAGCCAACTGGCCAATTTGATGATCTATAAAACAATAACCTTCAAACTAGGATGTGCATACCATGGGGTGCACAAAAACTTTCCAAGGGCAGACAAATAAGTCTTAAGGTAATAGTTTCCTCAACTATTAATTATGTAGCTAAGCTAATAGTAAATCCTCAACTTCCATATGAACATGTTTTTCACAAAATTAATAAGCATGACAATTCAGCTGCATTCAAGCTGTCAGGCCCATTCTCCTTTCTTGCTTTTTTAAACAATCACTTACTTCTTACTTTTTAAGAGCAGAGTATACTCCTCACCCATCTCACACTCACATTTTACTATAGAGAGGAAAAAAAAAAACAAGAAACAACTCCAAATGTTAGCACTCAACTAGACTCTGACACCTTGAAGTTTTGTGATCTCTAATTCTTTTTATCAACATTGAAAGATTAACTAATCAACTTTTAGATAATGGAGCATAAAAATAATTTTTGATGAAAGATCACTAACTATGGGATCTCTTTTTGGTATATAACTCAGAAAAAGGGATTAAAATTGTGTGACATTGTTATAATAAAATTTCTTTTATTCTTATCTACTTATTTATGTGAGTAAAGCTTCTCAGCACTTACAACTATAAAAATGAAAAGTAGGACTCAAATTGATACTGAACACCGTCTCTTCCTAGCACCATGAATGAATGAATGAAGTAATATTCATTCATGGATGTGGGAACCAACATATTAATTTAAAAAGAAGACTCATTCATTTCATTAAGATAGCTTTCCAATAAAATTTTACTTATGTTTAGTAATGATTTTTAAAAATTTAAGATACCTATATATGCCACTATTAATAAAGAATTTTTAATACTTGGACCCTATGGTCAAAGAGTATTTAATATTTTTAAATTTCAATTAATATCTTTTTGGTACAGAAAAGTATGACAAGATAATCAATAAAAACTTTCAAAAATAAACTATATTACATTAGGTTAAAATTCTGTGAGGGAAATGGAATAGAAATGTGGATCCAAGAATAAAAAGGGGCATAGAGTATATAGGAAGTCTGTGTGCCTTCTGTTCACTTTTGCTGTGAACCTAAAGCTGCTCTAAAAAGTAAAGCCTATTAAAAAAATAAATAAAAAGGAATAAAAATAACTAAAAAATTTCCAACTGTTAGAAAAATATCAATGCTGTATGACCCAGCATCACTACAGCATTTATATTTATTGATTTTATCTTTAAAGTGGTAAAATAATTATATGTTAAAGTACAAATAATGACAACATTATTAGGAATTATATTCTTTGCATCTACTTAATCTTAAGATGAAAAATATTAGATGTCACGCTAAAAATGTGCAGGAAAGTATAATTTATCAAAATTCCTTTATAGCGGAGACAAACAGAGTATCTGAAGACCATTACCCTCATAACATGCCATTTCCGTCTCTGAGCTCTTACCCACACATTTCTCCTGCACTAGCCCCATCCCAATTTACCCACCCCTCAAAACCCATATCAAATCTTTCTTCTTCTAAAACTCTTTTAATGACCCTCCCATGGTGATTTCTTCCTCCAGAAGACTCAATGTGTAAAGCACTCACATGTACCACTCATTTGGCACAAGTACAATCCTCCCTTTCTACCCATCAGGGATCGGTTCCAGGACCTCCCACATGTACAAAACTTTCAGGATGCTCAAGTCCCTGATATAAAATGACATAGTATTCGCACATACCTATGTACATCCTCCTGTACTCTTTAAATCATCTCTGGGTTATTTATAACACCTGATACAGTGTAAATACCATATAAATTGTTGCTATACTACAAGAGAAAAAAAGTTTGTGCATGCTTATCATGTACATTTTTTTCCAAATGTTTTCAATCCATGATTGGTTGAATCCACAGGCACAGAGCCTACAGATATGGAGGGCTGATTGTGTATTCTTCCTTGGCCTAGTTTTTGAAATTGGTGATTTTATGTTCTACTCCTTAATTTGAACACAATTTGCATGGAAGCAGAGAGTGTATATAAACTGTCTTAATATTCCCCCCTGCCAATTGCAAACACTGTACAACACATAGATATAGTAGTCACCTAAGAGCTAATCATCAATATAAACAAAAGTTGATTTCATTGTTCACTGAAAATAAAGAGGTACAATGTCTCTGTTAAAGTAGCCACACCAGATATGTAGTTCACTATCATATAAAGAAAATGTAGCTGAGATCTTGTTTAAGAAACAACCCAGGTCATGTGCTTCCAGTATTTTATGTCTTACTGGTGGAGAGCTTGTGTCAAAACCTTAGTGATACAAAAATAAGTGTTTATTTCTCACAAGGCTGGGCTTCACTGGGAGCTTCACCTCAAGCTTCAACAGCTGGGTGGTTCTGCTTTTCACTGGGATCACTGGGATAGCCAGGTTGAAGGGGCAGCAGCTACCCATTAGAAGCCCTTTTCAAGGCAATGGCACAAATACACGAAAGCAAAAGCAATGAATGAGGCCTCTTCATTCCCATGCTTTGAACTGGCCCACTGTCACTCACAACTACATGCCATTGGCTTAAAATAAGTCACATGGCCAAGCACAAAGCCACTAGGGAGGGAAGCATACTTTGCCCCTGATGAGGTCATGGCAAGGGTGTACATGCAGAGATGGGTAAAGGATTGGGACAAAAATTTTAATTTATCATGAGGAATAAGGTGTTTAAAAAAATAAATCAAATATATGATGTTTTTTTCTTTTTTCTCATATTCAAATTAATAGGTCTAATTTTTGACCCTATATTAGAACTTTAAGGCCATAGCATTTTTCATGAAAGGTATTTTGGTGGGACAGGCAGTGGGAGGTGGTCAATTTTATCTATATGTCAGCCTTGAGGAAGATATTCATGCGTCAGTTTCTTAACTTGCCTTCCATTAAAGTTGAACCACTTTAGATTCACTTGGGAACTTCGTAGATTCAAAGTTTATGTAAAATGTGCTATTTGTATAAAGATGTTGTTTTTAACTAACCCACTACCAGTAGGAAACCCTTTCAATTATTTCTCTTGCATAAGCCATGGGTTTACAGTAAACTACCCACTCTTTGACAAATTGGTCTTAAAACCAACATCCAGATTTGTAATCCAGTTCATTGGAGTTAGGAATGTGGCCTAGGGCAATGGAAGAGTTTGTGTTTTTGTTTTTGTACCAAGGTAAGTTATAGATTTGATCCTCAAACCTATTGGCCTCCCTGGCTTGGGGCCGTTTATTCCAGATACAGCCTGGACAGCAATGACTGTGTTCCTCCAATGAACAGAGGTATATTTCACAAGGAAATAACTGCTTCTAGTTCATATATTGTTTCTAAGCCTACAAGTAAAATTTAACTTTTTTAAAAGCTAAATAAGATTTATATTTATGAATGAAAGCTTGCCAAATAAAAATATTTTGCTATGGGAAAAAATAGAACTTTTGAGAATGCCTTGCCAGGATGCTAAAATTTTTGTGTTCATCTTGGAGAGCATAACGGGAATAATATAAGCCTGGAGGGAATGAGGTTCTTGACAAGCAATGAGACAGCTGGAGGAAAAGGCTTAAGTTTAAAGAGAATGGGGTGAGTGAGAGAAAGCCCCAATGTTGATTCATAGATGAAAAATTACATGCATATGTTATATTGGCCCCCTGAGATGCTCTGTTCTCAAATAATTTAAATAGTTGGTATTACAGCATCAGTTATTGGTTCACTAAGGGAGGTTAGGTAAGAGTTACAGCAGTGAAGTTAAAACTCCAGGAACCAGATGGTCCCATGTGCCTTACTTATTGCATTTCTTTCATTGCACTCTAAACAGTGCCTTAGTTGCCTAAAAGAGTTCATAAGCCTCTCCTAAGGTATGCTTTCTGCCAGAGACACTGAGCCAAGGTGAACAG
Source organism: Pan troglodytes (assembly GCF_028858775.2). NCBI lineage: Eukaryota > Metazoa > Chordata > Mammalia > Primates > Hominidae > Pan > Pan troglodytes. Next base: position 73,472,150 of record NC_072402.2, read on the forward strand.
GCTCTTGCTTCTGTTCCTGATTATAGCACACACATATTGGGTGACGGTGACATGCACTGAAGCTGTCTCACTTTTTCCAGCTACAGAGGGCTGCCTTGCATTATGTTGTGGTATTTCCACTTCTGATACTACTCTGTTCATTCTCAGGATCAACATTTTAGGGATGGATCCCCTAAGCACACCTTTTGACAATGAGTTCTACAATGGACTCTGTAACCGGGATCGGGATGGAAACACTCTGACATACTACCGAAGACCTTGGAACGTGGCTTCTTTGGTCTATGAAGTAAGTCTCCTCGGAGGAAAACACATTGTTCAACTTTTGGCTGAAAAATTGCTTAAATAAGTTTAGTACCAAACAATGTGAAAAACTCAGTAGAATAATAATTTCACATGAACACAAGACTTAAAGAAGAGGCGATGTAGTTTGGATCTCTTTAGAAACATACAATTGTGTCTTCTCAATCCTCAGTAACATGCACCTAGTGATAAAGATGTGGCAAATACCTAGACTCCATAAAAAGAATTATCTCAGGATCTAACATAACTAAAAATTAAATCAGTGCTGATTTAAGTAGTGATAACACTGCTTACGTGCTACTTGAGTTTTGCTGTTATTGTTTGCTAGCCTCCTGATGAAAACTCATCTTTGCGTTGGTTTTCCTTCAGAATCCGCCTACGAAGAGCCTGCTTGACTAATGTGAGTGGCTATTTTCACTCACCTTAAACTCCTCTACCTCTTGAAAATGATTTATAAAAATGATTTTTACTCTACACAACACTATTCCAAACTTAGCTATCTTTCTTAAAGTCACCTAATTCTCTAGAACAATGACAGACTATAGCCCTCCACCATTAAAAGGATTAATATTTATCACCTTTAGAAATTCTTTCTTTGTTCCAAGCAAAATATAATGAAGAATAATAATAAGCTTGCTCTGACCCAGGAGCTACAAGAGTCTGTTTCTTAAAGTGGTCCCATTGGTAAAGAAGAGCCATAAGGTCTGCCTTATTCAGTTATTACAGGGCTCTTATTGTTATCAGTCCCAACAGTTTGAAAAATGTGTATGCTTTTAAATAAGCATTACTTTTTGAAAATATCATAAATCAGTCTCTACATTTTGCAGCCAGAAGCAATCATGTTTTCTCATGAATGCTAAAGACTGTCATATCTTGACCATTTGACTGGCATGTTTTTTTTCACATGTGGTCATGTTTCTTATACCTATAAGTCAGAATATAAGTCAGTTGCCAAAAAATCTGAGGAAATCTTTTGGGCTGTTGGTTTTCCCCCATAATGCCAGGTTAAACTTCTTTAAGCACAGATTTTTGTGATGGAAAGATGACAATTATTTTTAAAAAGTATTACATACATTCTCCTTTCTTAAATAGAAAATACCAAACATGGTCACCTTGGTCATTGCTGATGGGAGAAGGGTTATTGTTGTGTTGATTTAGTTTGTTTGGAGTTTAGTCTGCATTTTACGGTTTTCCTGTCTTCACCACTGTGATCAGCTCTTAGCTTCTCCAGAGGGGTAATAACTTGTACGACATAGAATAGTGACGGCTAGGGGCTGCCCAGGACTGATCTTGAAGCCACATTTGGAAAGGAAGCACTGCTTTCCCTTATCCATAACCCTGGAAACAGATGTGTTTCAGCATTTCAGAATGTTTGGTATTTTAGAAAGGTGATGTGGTGTGATATAAATCACAATGGAGTTTGGAGCAGCATCACATAATCTAACACATCAATATTTCTGTAGCAAAACTAATCTATGTTCATATATGGTGGGAAAAATGAAGACTATAGATACCTTTTACTAGTTCAGGTGAGATTAATACCCCCAAAAGAGTTTGATGTCAAGCTTATTAGAAAGAAGATAGGAATTGTGGACTTGAATATTTATTTGGTGCCAACTGGGGCAGTGGGAGTTGAATAGGGGTTGGCTAAGGCCTCCACATCACTCCGTTGCTGCTCCCACTGCTGATAATCCCCTTATTCAAATCTGTTATGGTCTTGGAAAATAAGTAGCCAAACTCATTATTATTATACATAAAAGAACACAAACTTATATGAGGGGAAATATCTACTTTAACTCCTTAGAGATGATTTTTTTCTTTAATTCCTACTACTTAATGAAATATGTCATTTACTTTCTCATGTGTATCAGTAGTACCTGAAGGCAAATTATACATATTATACTTCTTTATAGCTTATTACCAATACCAACTCCATATAATACTCACCAGTTTTTGTTGGATGAAATAATTTTTTAACTCTTGCCTTAGTTACTTATTGGCAATAATTTATTGGCTTTCATTTTTGACAGAATTATACTGGTCCATCATAACATGGGAATGCACCTAAATAATGACATCTTATTCTCATCCATTCATACTCTCTCATTTAGGGTCTTTTGTCTCTAATGGGCTGTGGTTCTAGAGCCACTCTGCTTAGGTTGAAATCCCACCTCTGCCCCTTAGTGCTGTAAAATCTCAGGCAAATTACTTATCATCATTGTGCCTCAGTTTCTTTATCTATAAAATAGAAATAATAATGCCTACCTCATGGAGATAAATGGGTCTAAATATGTGAAACACTCAGAAAGTCACTGGCATATAGCAAGCCCTCAGTAAATATTAGCTATTATTCATTTTAGAGTATAATTAGTTAAAGACTTAGCCAAAGCTAGGTACATAATTAGTGGTCACATAGCAGGTCAAGATTTACTGACCACTTTATAAATTAGCAGTAATGACCAAGAACAACTGTAGGAGTAAAAAGGGGAGGGGGGAGTGATGATTGCGTTTATAACTTAGGTCCTTTTCTACTTACTTTTCTTTGGTTGTTTCTTCACTTTTGTTGTTGAATAACAATTTGTAAGCCTAAATCAGGTTTCAGGTGTTCATTATAATTCTTCTTAAATCTGAGTCTCCATGAAAATGTAAGATTTGGGAGATGAACAAAAATTTGCAAAATGCACACAGATTATAAGCATAGTTTTCGCCCCAATCCTGCCAAAATCCTGGGTGACTTCAATATCATGTGGACTGCCAAGTATTTCTTGTTGCCTCATAACTTCCTATACCATTTCACTATAGCCACTCTCATTTCTAGCCACCTAACCCTTGGCTTTGTCTTTACCAGAACTTTGCTGTCTCTGAAATTTGAAAATCCAACTTTAAACCCTCTCATCTTATCACAGTTGTCTAACCTCTCAGCTCTCACCCTCATTTATGCCCACAAACCTCTTCTTGGCCTCATCTAGACCTTCAGTCTTTTTGGAATCTTTTGTTCTCCTGGTATATCTTGCTCTTCCTACTTTAAATTATTTTGTTCATCCAAGCTAGATCCATTTTGACTACATTTGCCAATATTAGCAATGTCCTTGTTTCCATTCCTCCTACAATCCAGAAAAACTCTGATTTGGCATGAACCTTATTGTTTTCTGCCCTACTTGTAAACTTACACTGCTGAACACTAAAGAGAATATTATGCTCACACAAAAACGGCTAGCATTATAATTTCAACTGAGTCCTCCACATTGTTCAGTAGGTCCGTAACACCTTCTCAGGCTTTCCTCATTCTCGTTCTTCACAGGAGCAGGCTCAATCATTCAGCAACACCCTCAAGCCTCTTACTCTTACTCACCATTTTGATCCTGGGTTCAGCAGATGACATTAGCTCCAACTTGACAGAGAATACCCAAGTCATAGGCAGGAGCTTTCCCAGTTGTTTCTTCAAAGTTATTCTATGTACTTACTTTGCTACCCAGTCCCTCTTTACATCCTTCTATTCTCTCAGTAGGAAGTTATTCTTTCTCTTCCCTAGCCTGGATCCCACTCCAAGTACATTGCTAGACATTCTGCTAAGCCTCCACTCAACCTTTCCTTCTTTTTCCTTCCACTCTGGCCTTCATATATAAATCTTTTTCAAGGGTCTCATCTATAAAGAAACAAATGAAGAAACCTCTGCCATCTCTATATACCCATGTTGTCTACACTTGCTATCTCAACATATGTGCATTGCATTTATTCCCCACTCTCTGTTATCTTGTGTCTATGCATTTTTCAACCCCCTTCAAGTCTATCTCAAGCTTATTTTGAGCTCCCTTTTGGAGAATCCTTAAATAGTATTGAACTCTTTCCAGAGTTCCTACATTGCTTCACTGATTTCTCTCTATATATTCTTCTTGAGTGATTTCCTTTTCCTCTTCTCCTATGGCTTCAGTTTTCACTCTATTCTGATTGCATACAAATCTTATATTTCCAGCCCACATCTCTCTCCGAACTAGATGCTTGTATATCCAGTTGTCTGCCATTGTCACAGAGTCAACATACCTACAGCTGATAACCAATCTTACTCCCAATTTCCTGCTTCTTGCTCTTGAATTCTCTGTCTTGGTAAGTGGAAATAATATCAACCTAGTCATCAAACTCAAAACCTGAAATCCCTCCTTAAGACATTCTTTACAGACTCATTTCCCTCAAAACCCACAATATCCAATCAATCTTCAAGTTCTATTATTATAATCTCCTTTAAATCTGTTTCTTATTCCCCATTCCCACTGCCACTGCCTTAAGCTCCCATCACTTCTCATGTAGGAATGACTCAAAATAGTGTTCTTAGTTTACAGCCTCTAGCTTTTCTCAACTTCAATTCATTCCCCACATTTCAGTGTAAAAATAATAAATCTGATCATTCTCCTTGAAGCTTAAATTTGGTGAGTGTCTATCTATAGCCTGCAGTGTAGTAGTTAATCTCCTTGGCAAGGAGTACAAAGTCATCCCTGATCGGATTTTTGATTGCCACTCCACCCTCAGCTTTCTCCTCTGAATCCTCCATCTTCTAAAATGCTTCTCCTACAATAAATGCAATATGCTTTGATTTTTTCTCTATTTTGGTATATATTTTGCTGTATAATACTTGCTTTTTGGTTGCTATCTCAGTCTTTTATTTACCACAGAATACTGAAAAACTAATATTGTATACTATGCTAAATAAATGCCTATTGAATGAATAAAAAATTCATGCCAGCATATTAACACTGCAAGTTAATATTTCTAATGATGGCAGAAAGCAAATATTTAATTGGAATTGCCATTAAAGTTGACAGCAAAATTGCAAGCAGAGGCTTAATACACATTCCAACTATTCTTTCTACTGACAACTTAAGCCCATTTAGAAAATCTAGCAGCAGATAAAGCTTATTACATACCTGGTTATTTGTCCTATGTTGATGTTTCTCAAGTGGAAAATATGTAGTCTTTCCTTATAGAAACTGCTATCTTGAAAGGGACTCTGTTCTACAAATAAACTCATGCATTCAGGGTTGAAGTCATAGGCAGGGGTTAAATCATGAAGGCACTCATGTGCCATAATAAATACACTGAGCATAGTCCTGAGCATAATGAGGGAGCCACTCCGGAGAGCAAAACCCTGAGAGTTTCATTTTAGAACTTTGTGTTTTGTGGAAATAAATTTTAAGGGAACAAGACCAGAGGTAATGAGAACAGAAGGAGGCTATTTTATGGTCCAAGAAGCAGATGACAAAAGGCTAATCTGGGCTGTAATAGTAAAGATGAAGAAGAAGAGATAAAATCCAGCATATTTAAGAATTAAGAAATTATTAATAAATTGGAGACAGTATATCATATGATCAATCACAAGGTTCTGAATTAAGATTCTCTGGGTTTAAATTTTGGTAACTTCCTCCACTTACCATCTATGTGAATTTAGGCAACTTAGTTACATTTCCTGGATCTCAATTTCCATGATAAAATCGTATGATAATAGTATACACTTCACAGGGTTTCAGAAAGATTAAATGTGTTAATAACTGTGAAGTGATTAGAATAGTGCCTATCACAAACTCAACTTTCTATAGATGGACCCTATAAAAATGGAAAGAAAAAAAACCCCACACACACAACCAGTGAATTATAGGCCATCAAAAGAGATGTGGGAAGTTGGATGTGCAGGAAATCTACCAAAGAAGGCGTGGGTTCTAAGAAGATAATGATTCGAATGCTGGTAATTTTGAGTTTGAGGGTCTATATGAAATTAGATGGAGTTATCCTACAACAAGGAGATTACTTGAATCAAAATGGAGAGAATGATCTAAATTGTAAAAAGAGATCTAGGTGTTAATTAACATACACATGATCATTGCATCTTTTTTTTTTTTTTTTTTTGAGATGGAGTCTCACTCTGTTGCCCAGGCTGGAGTGCAGTGGCGCAATCTCAGCTCACTGCAATCACTGCCTCCAGGGTTTAAACGATTCTCCTGCCTCAGCCTCCTGAGTAGCTGGGATTTGAGGCGTGCGCCACTGTGCTCAGCTAATTTTTGTATTTTAGTAGAGACGGGATTTCACCATGTTGGTCAGGCTGGTCTCTAACTCCTGACATCATGATCCGCCTGCCTCGGCCTCCCAAAGTGCTAGGATTACAGGCGTGAGCAACCGCGCCTGGCGATCATTGCATTCTTGAGGGTGCCTGAGATTACCAAAGAAGTGTACAATGAGGGAGAAGAGAAGAACATAGAGACTGAAGTCCTAGAGCACACAAACGTTTAAGATTTAGGCACAGAAAAAATATTCTATAGATAATAGAGATGGATTGTACTTGTTATCCTTTACTGTCAAATTACCCCAAAACTTAATGGCTAAAGGGTTAAGAATGTGACAGTAGCTTGGCTAGATGGTTCTGGCAGAGGGGTGCCTCAAGAGGTTACAATGAATCTGTTGTTCATAGGTTTCTTCTCTCAATTAGTGAGAGATGGCTTTGATAATAATAACTAATATGTGGTTTATGGTTTTATTATCCATTTGTACAAATAAAATTTTAATGACATCTTCAACAGTTTTCTCTACTTACTCTCTATTTACAACTGCTCTCCAAACCTCCACAACTTGAACTCTGAAATATTTCTTGATCGTGTCTATCTCTTCCATTTTTAGTGCCATAAGCAATGTTTATTTCTTTTCAAGGAGTATTATATGAACAAATTCTTAAACAGGGTAACTTCAACTGACCCTTATAATATGTCTGGCCTCCTAGAACATGCAAGCCCCTTGATCTTCTCTCTCTGAATCTAGCTTCTCCAACATCTGTTTATTCAGTACTCATAAAGAAACTTGCTTCCATCTTTGTGTTTTTCTGCTTTCTGTAATCTTGCCCCTTGGTCTCTTGTCCAAGACTTTTGCTTTTCTCTCTATGATGGTTACAAGTATTGGTCTATTTCTGAATGCTTAACATTGAGCCTAGACTTCTTTTTGCATGGATGGATTTTTCCATTTCCCAATTCAGCTTTCATTCCTATGCTTTCTGGGATGACTCCATCCTCAGAGTTTCAGGCTGTACTCGCCACTACCATCCTGGCATAGTGAGAAAAGCTACTTTTTCTTGAGCCATTCAACAACATCCTAATTGATACCCTGACCAACAATCTGTTATATCTGAAAGTGGCCCTCTACGCTGCTGAGTTGATAATTGCCTTATGCCATTTCCTTTCTAGTCATTTCACACACAAGTGCAGGTGCCTACAAATTACACCCCCTGTATCAGAAAGCATGGTGCCACCAGTATTGTTCTTTTTTCTCAAGATTGCTTTGGCCATTCGAGATTTTCTGTGGTTCCATACAAAATTTAGGATTGTTCTTTTTATTTCTGTGGAAAATGACATAAAATTATGATAGGGATTGCATTGAGTTTGCAGATCATATTGGGCAGTATTGCTATTTTAACAATATTAATTCTTCCAATCCATGAATATTGGATATCTTTCCATTGATTTGTATATTTTCAATTTCTTTCATCAATGTTTTATGAATTTCATCATACAGCTCTTTCACCTACTTGGTTAAATTTATTCCTAAGTGTTTTCTTCTTTTTAATTCTGTAGTAAATGGTATTTTTAAAAGTTTCTTTTTTAGGTGGTTTGTAGCTAGTGAGTAGAAATGCAACGGACTTTTGCATGTTGATTTTGTATCCTGCAACTTTACTGAATTTGTTATTTCTAACATTTTTTGTCTTGTTTTGTTTTTTGGTGGCATCTTTAGGGTTTTTTACATAAAAGAATATCATCTGCAGACAATTTTACTTCTTCCTTTCTGAGTTAAATGCCTTTTATCTCTTTCTTTTGCGTAATTGCTCTAAGACTTCTAGTACTATTTTGAACAGAAATACAATGGGCATCCTTGTCTTGTTCCTGACGTCTGATAAAAAGTTTCAGTTTTAACCACTGAGTATAATGGTCAATGTGGGCTTGTTGTATATGGCCTTTATTATGTCGAGATACATTCCTTCTATACCTAATTTGTTGAGAGTTTTTCTAATCTTTAAATGACGTTGAATTTTATTGACTGCTTTTTCTACATCTATTGAGATGATCATATAATTTTTATCCTTCACTCCATTAATGTGGTGTATCACAATTATTGATTTGCATATGTTAAACTATCTTTGCATCCTAGATATAAATCTCACTTGATCATTGTGTATGATCATTTTAATATATTTCTGAATTCAGTTTGTTTATATTTTATTGAAGATATATATACATATATGTTCATCAGGGATATTGGCTTGTAATTTTCTTTTCTTGCAGTGTTCTTGTCTGGCTTTGATATCAGGGTAATGCTGGTCTTATAAAATGAATTTGGAAATATTCCCTCTTCTTCAATTCTTTGGAATATTTTAAGAAAGTCTACGATTAGTTCTTCTTTAAATATCTGGTAGACTTCATCACTGATGCCTTCAGATTCTGGGCTTTTCTTTCATGGGAGACTTTTTGTAGTACTGATTCAATCTTTTTAATCATTATTGGTCTGCATTTTCTATTTCTTCATAATTCAGTCTTGATAGATTGTATGTTTCTAGGAATGTATCCATCTCTTCTAGGTTATTCAATTTCTTTGTGCATAATTTTTCATAGTAATATCTTATGTTTATTTATATTTCTGTGGTATCAGTTGTACAGCTGTCCCTCAGTATCTATGAGGAATTGGTCCCAGGACCACTCACAAATACCTAAATCCTTAGATGCTCATATAACATGGTGTGGTATTTGCATATACCCTATGCTCAGCCTCCAGTATAATTTAAATCATCTCTAGATTACTTAGAATACCTAAGTGATGTAAGTGCTATTTAAATAGTTGTTATACTGTAATGTTTAGAAGATAATGACAAGGGAAATAGTTTGTACATGTTCAGTACAGATGCAACCATTGCAGGCCCAACTACATTTTTGATCCAATGATGGTTGAATCCACGGATGCAAAACCTGCAGATATGAAGAGCCAACAGTAATGTCTCCTCTTTCATTTCTGATTTTATTTGAGTTTTCTCATTTCTTCCTGAGTTAGCCTAGCTAAAGGTTTGTTCATTTTGTTTCTTTTTTAAAAAACAAACTCTTGGTTTTGTTGGCCTTTTCTGTTGTTTTTCTACTACCTATTTTATTTATTTCTGCTCTGATCTTTATTATTCTGTTACTTCAATTGACTTTAGTTTAGTAAGCTTAGTTTGCCCTTCAGTTTTTAGTTCCTTAAGATGTAACAATAGATTATTTGAGAAATTCTTTTTTGATGTAAGCATTTATTACTATAAACTTTTCTGTTAGAACTGCTTCTGCTGCATCCCATAAGTTTTGGAATGTTTTCATTTTTATTTATTTTAAGATATTTTTAAACTTTTAATCTCTTCATTGACTTATTTACTGTTCAGGAACATGTTAATTTTTCCATATTTGTGAATTTCCCAAAATTTCTCCTGTTATTGATTTCCAGCTTCATACCATTGTGATCAAAAGAGATCCTTAATATTATTTTAATATTCTTAAAATGTTTAAGACTTGTTTTATGGCCTAATATACGATCTGTCCATGAGAATGTTCCATGTGTGCTTGATAAAAACATGTATTATGTTACTTTGGATGGAATGTTCTGTGTATATTTGTTAGGTCCATTTGGACTAAAGAGTAGTTCAGTTCCAATGTTTCCTTAATAATTTTCTCTCCAGATGACCTGTCTATTGCTGAACGTGGAGTATTGAGAAGTCCCCTACTATTTTATTACAGTTTGTCTCTCCTTTCAGATCTATTAACATTTACTTTATACATTTAGGTGCTCTGATGTTGGGTATCTAGAAATTTAAATATCCTCTGGCAAAATTGACCCCTTCATTATTATATAGTGATTTTCTTTGTCCCTTCTTGCAGTTTTTAACAAGTCAAAATTTTATCTGGTATGTTTAGCTATCCCTGCTCTATTTTGGCACTTAAAGGTGAAGTGAGTCTCATAGGCAGCATATATAATAGTTGGGACCTGCTTTTTAATCCATTTAGCTACTCTGCGTCTCTTGATTGAGTACATTTAATATAATTATCGGTAGGTAAGGACTTACCACTGCCATTTTTTTCATTGTTTTCTGGTTGTTTTGTATGTTCTTTCTGGTTATTTCTTTCTCTCTTGCTATCTTCCTTTGTGATTAGATAATTTTCTGTACTGATATGCTTTAATTCTTTGCTTTTATGTTTTCTGTGTCTATTATAGGTGTTTGCTTTGTGGTTTTCATGAGTTATCATGCAGCTTACATAAAATATCTATAGTTATAACAGGCTATTTTAAACTGTTAGCAACATAAATTCAATCACATTTTTAAAACTTCTACACTTTTCCTCCCCACATTTTGTTTTTGATGTCACAATTAACATCTTTTTATATTGTGTATTCCTTAACTATTATAGCTATTATTATTTCTAATAGTGTGGTCTTTTAATTTTCATACTACAGATATACTTGATTTGTACATCATCAATATGGTATTCAGAGTATTCTGAATTTGACTATGTACTTAATTTTACCAGTGAATTTTATAATTTCATAAATTTTTTATGTTATGAATTATCATTCTTTTCTTTCAACTTGAAGAACTCCCTTTAGCATTTCTTATAGGAAGGTCTAGAGGTAATGAACTTCCACAGCTTTTGTGTCTCTGGGAAATTTTTTATTCCTTCATCATTTATGAAGGTCAGAATTGCCAAGTATACTATTCTTGATTGGCAGTTTAATTTTCTTTCAGTACTCTTGAATATATCATCTCACTCTCTCCTGGATTCAAGGCTTTTGCTGAAAAATCTGCTAGTAATTTTATGTGAGCTCCCTCATATGTGACGAGTTGTTCTTCTCTTGTTTTCAAAATTCTCCTTATTGTATGACTTTTGAGTTTGATTATAATATGTCTAAGTGAAGATCTCTTCATATATAGTCTATTTGGGGTTCTTTGGGATTCATGGACCTGGGTGCTCCTTTTTTTTCTCCACATCGGGGAAACTTGCTGTCATTATTTCTTTAAATAAGCTTTCTACACTTTTGTGTTTCTCTCTTCCTTCTGGGGCACCATAATACATATACTGGTTCACTTGATGGTGCCCCATGGTTCCCACAGGACTTCTTCACTATTTCTTTTTTATTTTTTGTTTTTCTGATTGGTAATTTCAAATGAACTGTCTTTGAGCTCATGATTCTTTCTTCTGTGTGATAGAATCTGCTATTGAATCTCACTATGAAATTTTTCAGCTCTGTTCTTTAACTCCCTAATTATGTTGTTTAACTCCCTAAATTTGGTTGTTTGTGTTTTTTTATGCTTTCTTTCTCTCTATTGAACTTCTTATTTTGTTCATGTATTTTTTTCCTGATTTCATCTAGTCTTCTGTCTGTACTCTCATGTAGCTCACTGAGCTTCTTTAAGCTGATTATTTTGAATTCATTATAAGGCAGTTTGTAAATTTCCACTTCTTTAGGGTCAGTTACCAGTGCTTTATTTTGTTCCTTTGGTGATGCCATGTTTCCCTGATTATGTGTGATCTTTGTGACCATGCATATCTATGCCTTTGAAGAAGTAAGCATTTATTCCATTCCTTAAAGACTAACTTCAGCAGGGATAACCCTTCATTAATCAGTGTGTCCAGAGATTCTGGGCAAGTCATCTGGCATGGTCCACAAGCAGGCTTGATGCTGGAGTCCTTGGGTAGACGTGATTGGTTCCTTGGTTCACTGGGGAAGGCCTGGAACTTGGGTCTGCTGGAATGAGCCTGGTGCCTGTATCCATAGAGGTCAACCTAGCACTGGAGTCTACAGAAGTGGGCCTGGATCCTGGGTCCAGTGGGTCCACTGGATCTTGAGGCTGTAAGGACCATCCTGGAGGCTGAATTCATGAAGGCTGGCCTGGAGCCTGGGGCCAATAGGGCTGGCTTTGCACTAGGATGGCCCTAGAGGCTGGATCCCTGGTCTCGCACCTGATTTTAGGATTTGCAGTGGCCATTCTGGCACTGGGTGAAACTGGAGCCTGAGTCTGTAGTGACCAGCCTTTGAGACTGAGTCCCAGGTGCTGGCCTGGTGCTTGAGGTCATGGAAGCTGGCCTGAAGCTGAGGTGTACGGGTGCTGACCTGGCATTGGGTTATAGCTGGAGTCTTAGTCTGCAAGTAAAATCCTGAGTCTAGGGCTACAGGGACCAGCCTCATTCTGGGCCTGTCTAAAGCCTGAGTTGAGGCTGGAAACTTTGTCTGTGAAACTGGCCTCGGGCCTGAGGCCATGGAGGCTGGCCTGGCACTGGTTAAGCCTGGACCCTATATCTATAGGGTGCTGGGATGTAACTAGAGTCAAAGGCTGAAGTTTTATTTAATAAGTAATTATAAAAGAAGTGGTTTTCATTTTATTTTGTTTTAAAAGAGGAGCCATAAAAGCTTGTAGCAAAAATAATTGCTAGTCTGTTATATCAGGAGGGGCTTTCCTAAAGAAGTGATGTTTCAGGTAAGACTTGAAATAGGAGTGGGAATTAATCAACCTGAGGCCTATGTTTTGTGTGTATGTGTGAAAGGGAGTGTGTGTGATGTCTGTGCTATGGGAGGGTTGGGGGGAAAGAGTAAGAGAACATTCTAGAAAGTAAAAGCAGCATAAAAGGGACTTATGGTAAGAACAGCATGGGTTGTGGAACAGCTGGATGGCTGACACACAGTTAGGGAGAGATTGACTAGAAATAAATCTAGTTTAGACTATATTAAAGTCATTAGAAATACATTAGAAAGATCTAAGTAGGGAAGTGGCAATGGTTAGTTTGCTTTTCCCTGTTATGCTAGGCAGTTTCTTCAACATGTCTTGTTTTAAAGATAACTATATACATTTCAGTCTTTTCATGAGACAGTAATAACTTTAGGTTTCTCATGCAGAACAACCACTCAATACTAAATCCAGTCCATGACACTGTCTGAAGATACAGGTGTCCCCTTCCCAGACAAGAGTTATACCTAATTCAGAAGATTTCTGAAAAGGGAACTGAACCACTGATTTAACAAGTCTCTCACTGACAACAACCTGACAATAGCCACGTTGGCAAAAAAAAAAAAGAGTTCTAATTGAAATTTTAGTGTTGAAGGAATATACCTCAAAATAGTAAGAGCTATATATGAAAAACCCACAGCCAATATCACCCTGAATGGGCAAAAGTTGGAAGCATTCTCCTTGAAAACCAGCACAAGACAAGGATGCTCTCTCTGATGACTCCTATTCAACATAGTATTGGAAATTCTGGCCAGTGTAATCAGGCAGGGGAAAGAAATAAAGGGTATTCAAATACGAAGAGAGAAAGTCAAATTATCTTTGTTTGCAGATGACATGATCCTATATTTAGAAAACCCCATTGTCTCAGCCCAGAGGCTTCTTAAGCTTATAAGCTACTTCAGCAAAGTCTCAGGATGCAAAATTAATGGGCAAAAATTGCTACCATTCCTATATACCAACAACAGGCAAGCAGAGAACCAAATCATAAATTAACTCCCATTCACGATTGCTAAAAAAAAAAAACCCATAAAATACCTAGGAATACAGCTAACAAAGCAAGTGAAGGACCTCTTCAAGAACTACAAACTACTGCTCAAGGAAATCAGAGAGGACATAAGCAAATGGAAAAACATTTCATGCTCACAGACAGGAAGAATCAATATTGTGAAAATGGCCATACTGCCCAAAGTAATTTATAGATTCAATGCTATTACCATTAAACTACCACTGACATTGTTCATGGAATTAGAAAAAAAAAACTATTTTAAAATTCATGTGGAAACAAAAAAGAGCCTATATAGCCAAGATAATTCTAAGCAAAAAGAACAGAGCTGGAGGCATCACACTGCCTGACTTCGAACTATAGTACAAGGCTACAGTAATCAAAATAGCATGGTACTGGTGCAAAAACAGACACATAGACCAATGGAACACGATAGAGAACTCAGAAATAAGACTGCACACCTACAACCATCTAATCTTCAACAACTCTGACAAAAACAAGCAATGGGAAAAGGATTCCCTATTTAATAAATAGTGCTGGGAGAACTGGCTAGCCATATGCAGACAATTGAAACTGGACCCCTTTGTTACATGTTATACAAAAATTAACTCAAGATGGACTAAAGACTTATATGTAAAACCAAAAGCTATAGAAATCCTAGAAGAAAATCTGGGCAATACCATTCAGGACACAGGCATGGGCAAGGATTTCATAAAATGCCAAAGCAATTGCAATAAAAACAAAAATTGACAAACGGGATCCAGTTAAACTAAAGAGCTTCTGCACGGCAAAAGAAACTACCATCAGAGTGAACAGGCAACCTATATAATAGGTGAAAATTTTTGCAATCTATCCATCTGACAAAGATCCAATATCCAGAGTCTATGAGGAACTTAAACAAATTTACAGGAAAAAAACAAACGACCCCATTAAAAAGTGGGCAAAGGATATGAACAGACACTTCTCAAAAGAAGACATTCATGTGGCCAACAAACATATGAAGAAAAGCTTAACATCACTGATCATTAGAGAAATGCAAATCAAAACCACAATGAGATACCATCACAAACCAGTCAGAATGACAATTATTAAAAAGTCAAAAACAACAGATGTTGGCAAGGTTACAGAGGAAAAGGAACGCTTTTACAGTGTTGGTGGGAGTGTAAATTGGTTCAACTATCGTGGAAGAGAGTGTGCCAATTCTTCAAAGATCTAGAAGCAGAAATACCATTTGATCCAGCAATCCCAATACTGAGTATATATCCAAAAGAATAGAAATCATTCTATTATAAAGATACATGCATGCATATGTTCATTGCAGCACTATCCACAATAACAAAGACTTGGAATCAACCCAAACGCCCATCAATGATAGAGTGGATAAAGAAAATGTGGTACATATACACCATGGAATACTATGCAGCCATAAAAAGGAACGAGATCACGTCCTTTGCAGGGACTTGGATGGAGCTGGAAGCCATTATCATCAGCAAATTAACATAGGAACAGAAAACCAAACACCTCATGTTCTCACTTGTAAGTGGGAGCTGAATGGTCAGAACACATGGACACATTAGGGAAAAAACACTCACTGGGGCCTGTTGGGGGTAGGGGTGACAGAGCATCAGGAGGAATAGCTAATGGATACTGGACTTTATACCTAGGTGATGGGTTGATCTGTGCAGCAAATCACCATAGCACATGTTTACCTATGTAGCAAACCTGCACATCCTGCACATGTACCCGAGAACTTAAAATAAGTTGAAAAAAAAGTTTGCTATACTATAAGTCCTTCGTATGCATTATCTCACTGAATTTTTATAAGAACCTTTGTGCTAGGTATGATGAATATCCCTGTTTTATAGACTAAGAATCATACTAAGCACACAGAGATTATTGCATAATCACTTCAAAGTGACAGAGTCTGTATTTGAACCCCAGGAATCTGACTCCATCACTTTTGCTCTTAACTCCTTTGTTCTACTGCCTTTCAAAGAATTGTTTGATTTCTCTTTGGTTCTGTTCTGCTTGTTTTTCCTTTTGTTTCGTATCTTGTTTTTAACAACACTTTTTAATTCTCTTTTAGACCAAAGGCGAGAAAAATCTCAGAACTGAACATTACGAAGAACAAATTGAAGCATTTAAAAGTATCATCCAAGAGAAGACATCAAATTTTAATGCAGCTATATCTCTAAAATTTACACCCACTGAAACAAATAAAGCTGAACAATGTTGTGAGGAAACAGCCTCCTCAATTTCTTTACATGGCAAGGGTAGTTTTCGGTTTTCATATTCCAAAAATGAAACTTACCAACTATTTTTGTCATATTCTTCAAAGAAGGTAAGACCAAACAGTTAATATAGGAATATAATGGAAAGGTTCCAAACTACCCAGACTCTTTATTTTAAGTATTTTGAGCAAATAGAAATCATAAAAAGGAAAAGAAACATGGATCAAATTCTCAAATATGTAGCTAGCACGTCAGAAAGAATACTAACTGGAGAAAAGTCTGATAGAATCTTTGGCAGTGGTAAATGAATAATATGTTTGGTGGTAGTGAGCAGAAAATGCGTATTAAGAATTTACAGCATTTTTTGACTGAGATTGTGGTAATATACCATTCAATTTATATGATCATCAGAATTTTAATGAAGAATTATACTGAAGAATTCTGGTAATTCATTGCAATGCCTTACCTAGAATGATCACAGTTTATTAACTACAAACTGTGTCTCTAAAGAAATGATGCTATGAAATTATACACATGCACATAAAATTGGTCTGATTATTTTGTAATCATACGTTTGAGACTTTGAAAATGTGATTTTTAAAATATTTGAACCAGATTTTGAAGTTTGTTCTACCACTCTTGGAATAAATATAAAATATACTCTCTGTAATCAGCATGACGCCAGTAAAATGCTCATTCTTCCTTTTCTGATACCACAGTCACTTATTTAGACAAGCTTCTCCCACATTAACAATAATAATTCACTCTTAGCACTTATATGATGCCTAACTATGTAATTGTTTTGTATGGGTCTGTACATTACCTCTCTATTTACATGCATACCCACTCAAGTGTACAGGTGGAAAACTCTTTAAATCATTCAACAAATATTTAATTGTGACCTATCTGATGAAAATTTGTGTCCTCATGGAGTTGAAAACTCCACAGAAAGAGACAGCCAAAAATAATACATATAATAGCAAAAAAGAAGTAATATGGTATTTAGAAAGTATTAAGTTCTGTGGGATACAAGGAAAATTAGAGTAACATGAAGGCAAGCAGGGATGCCTGTAGGTGGCATGATTAAAAAGGAAGCTCAGGCTCAGCTTCATGGAGATGAGAAGTAACCAAAGCTTTGGAGGAGAGGAGATAGCCAAAGAGTAAGATTTCAGATTATTTATCTGACGGAAGGAACTGTTAGAGAAGTCTCTAATGTAGGAAAAACCTGGTGTGATAAAAGTTAGTCAAATTGAATCAGAAGGATAAAAAGTTAGAAAAGTTACCTTGAATCAGATCATGAAGAACTTAAAAGTCCACTCAGTGTGGCTTTTTTTCTGAGTGACATGGGAGGTCACTTGAGGGTTTTTAATTTTAATTTAATTTAATTTAATTTAATTTATTTATTTTGAGATAGATTTTTGCTCTTGTTGCCCAGGCTGCAGTACAATGGTGTGATCTTGGCCCACCGCAACTTCCGCCTCCCAGGTACAAGCAATTCTCCTGCCTCAGCCTCCCGAGTAGCTGGGATTACAGGCATGCACCACCACACCTGGCTAATTTTGTATTTTTAGTAGAAATGGGGTTTCTCCATGTTTGTCAGGCTGGTCTCGAACTACCAACCTCAGGTGATCTGCCCGCCTCGGCCTCCCAAAGTGCTGGGATTACAGGTGTGAACCACCACGCCCAGCCTACTTGAGGGTTTTTAATAGAAGATTGACATTCCCTATTATATTTTAAATGATTACTCAAGGTATTTTGTCAAGAAGAGATCATAGGTGCTAACAGCCAAAGCAAGGAGTCTTGCTAAAAATTACTGAAGGAATCCAGGTGAGACATGATGGTAGTTCAGATAGGACAATTATAGAGTCAAACATAAGTCCAAGGTTTTTGGCCTGAGCAACTAGAAAAATGGAGTTGCTGATGGAGAAAGCTTCAGATAGAGCAGATTTGGAGAGGGAGACCAGTAATTAAATTTTAGTTAGGTTAAGTTTGAGGTGTTTATTAGACATCCAATTGACAATGCCAAGTAGGAGTTGGTGTTTTGAGGCTGGAGTTTGGGAAAAAGACCTGGAATTGAGCTATACATTGACTTGTTGACTTAGTCATGGGGTCACTAACAGAGTTAGTGTACATAGAAAATAGAATACAATCAAATACCAAACTTCCTGAATTTCAATAGAAAACAAGTAAAAGAAACCAAAAAGTGCCCAAGAACTTTGCTACTTAGAGTGTGGTCTATGGAACAGCAGCATCAGCATTGCTGGGAGGCTAGAATCTTAGACTGTGCTCCAGAATTGCATTTTACCTGACTCAGTATTGCATTTTAACAGGATTCTCTAGGTGGTTTGTTCACATTTTATAGTTTGAGAAGCACTAGCCTAGAAGACAAGAAAATAATCTCTATTAAGAAGAAGAGAGTGATGAACTGTGTCAATTGTGCTAACATGTCAAAGAAGATGAGGGCTAAGAAGATGAGGGCTAAGAAGTGATCATAGGCTTTAGGATTATGAAAGTCATTGGAGACCTTGATAAGAGACATTTTGTTGGAGTAGTGAGGTCAGAAGCATGAATAATTTAGATTTAAGAAAAACAGGGAAGGGGAGAATTCAAAATATACAGTATAGAAAACTGAATAAATTTTGCTTCTAGTGAGGGCAAAGAAATGGGTAGTGGCTGGTCAGGCAAGCGAGGCCAAGGGAAATTTTTTGTTGCTTTAAGATAGAAGAAACAACTGCATATTTGGATGATAATGAGCTAAGAGCTACCTTTGAAGTAAATTGACCCAAAGAACATCACATGTCTTTCTTACCCCAAATCCCAAGGTATACCTCCCAGTTTTAGCAAAACTGAAAAGAAATCCAAATATGTTTTGAATAAAGCATATTTGAGAATTCTTGTGCAAGTCAGGAGATGAAGAGCTCATATGACCTATAACATACAGGCTAAGATTTTTATTAAAGACTGGATCACCCACTGTCACCTAAAGTTAAATCATGATGACAACAATGTGCTTTAAGAACACAGACAGTTTGGTATGATATTCATATACCGCAAGATATACCTTTGAAAAGAAATAAAATATTTTAAACTCCCACATAATCATCATATGTTAACCACAGCTGTTAGGAGACCCTCAAAAGATCCATTTGCAAAACTGTGGGTGTCAATTGTAGTTTAGTTTTCATCAGGACAAGCTATGGCATTGAATCACACAGTTCACTGCCCTAGTTTTCCCCGGGAAAGGTAAGCCATCAGCCCTGGCCCTGGAAACATTTAACTGTTGAGTTGCTTAGGCTGACTTGAGTTCCACGTCTCAAAATATTGTCTGTCCTGTCTCTATCATTAAAAATTGAGAGGGTGGACTGAAAGGGACAAGGAGACCTGAGATCTAGGTTTTTAGTACCAATGCTGTCAAGTATTATTCATATGTTTTGGGACAAATAACTTGATATCTTTAAATTAGTTTTCTCATCTGCATAATAGCAAGATTGGGCTTTATTGATAATGTCTCCATTTCCTTCCACTGTTGTTTTTAAAACAACTTAGTGAGGTATAATTTCATAAAATAAAATGCAAAGATTTTAAGTGTATAGTTTCATGAGTTTTGATAATTATGTACATTAGAGTAGCCACCTCCTTTAGCAAGAGAATATTTTAAATGTTTTAACATAGAAGACACAGCAGCATATTTAGATGGAAATTATTTAAGATCTATGTTTAAAATACATTGAGTTAAAGAACATCACACCAAGAAAATTCCATCATGAAGAGACACTCAGGCTTCTTACCCCAAGAAAAATTCCTTATGCCCTTTTCCGTTCCCTACCACCTAAGAGGTGACCACTGACCAGATTTATCTGACCACAGCTTAGTTTTGCCTAGTCTAGAACTTCATATAAATGGAATTATATAGGATATACTCCTCTATGTCTGATTTCTTTTACTCAGTATAATATTTTTGAGATTTATTTATGTCGATACATGTATCAGTAGTTTTATTTTCCTTTTTATTGATGATTAGTATTCCATTGTATTAATATGCTATGGTTGTTTATTGATTCCTCTCTTGATGGACATTTGAGATGTTTTCAATTTTAAGCTATTCTGACTAATGCTGCCATGAAATTCTTATACAGATACTTTTGTGAACAAAATTTTTATTAGGTAAATATGTAGGAGTGGAATTGGTGGCTGGTCATAAGCAAATGTGTGCTTAACACTATGGGAAAGTGCCACACAGTTCTTCAAAGTGGCTATCTAATTTTACCAGTAATGTAGGAGAGTTTTAGTCACTGCACATTCTCATCAGTAGTTGATAGTATTTTACATTTAGCCCTTCTGGTAGATTAGAGTGGTATCTCATGGTCACTGCTAAAACATTTAGTGCCTATGGAAGTTCTAAATTTCATAAATTTTCATTTGAAATGGTGGATAAAACACATGTTTCTCTTCTTCATCTGCTCTACAACACAGGAAAAAATGTTTCTGCATGTGAAAGGAGAAATTCATCTGGGAAGATTTGTAATGAGAAATCGCGATGTTGTGCTCACAACAACTTTTGTGGATGATATAAAAGCTTTGCCAACTACTTATGAAAAGGGAGAATATTTTGCCTTTTTGGAAACCTATGGAACCCACTACAGTAGCTCTGGGTCTCTAGGAGGAATCTATGAACTAATATATGTTTTGGATAAAGCTTCCATGAACCGGAAAGGTATGCCTAGAAATAGAGCTCTGACTTCAAATACTGTTTTGACCAAACATTATTTTGTTCACCAACCTGTTTCAATGGTTAAAGTCTTAAGAATACAAAGCCCTGTAACCTGCTCCCTTGAGAGGACTCTCTTCCTGCCCTTTGGCACCTAAAACCCTGTTAAATAGCAAATTGACTTCCATCTCAAATAAGCTGACTTGGGCATATTCTACTCAACAGTAGCACTGAGAGATGGATTCATTGTATTGCAGCTTCACATCTATTAGAAGGTGGTACTTTTAGTGAAATACTAAACAAAAGGTGAAAGAAAGTACAGACATAATTTGTATAACCTACTTCTTAATCAATAGACTAATTCAATTTCTATATCACAGTTATCTTCCAGAGTATACTTCAATATTGGAGGGAAAATATTGTTCTAAATTTTCTTTTAGAGGGAAAAGAAGAAGCAGCGTTATCATATAAATCTAACATCTTAAAGCAAGGGTGGAAAATTAGTTTTACCTTATGTGATGACACTTCTCATTATATGGTGGTGGTTGAATTGGGCTCATGTTTAGTAGGTTTCTGGTCATGGGGAAATCATGGGGGAAAGGGCCATGATTAATTATCAATGTCTGTCATAGGTAGAAGATAGGCCTACTGATACATAGTTATCAGCCTGGCCTAAAGGGTTCGTCTAAGTCTTTTAAGAAAAAAGTAAATGCAAAGTGACTATATTAATAAGTTGTAATCATTCATGTTGTGAGTAATTATGGCTAGTTATAATATTCCTTAAGGAGGTGATGGATGCCAGGATGCCTCCTCTCTGCCCTTGTAACTATAGGTGTGTCTCTTAGGGAGGAAAGCGTTGCTAAAAACCACTTCAATGGCTTTTACGGGGTCAGTGTCAAGGTATCAGGTGTTAAGTGAAGGGTGGAATGTAACTGTGACGTAAAAGCCTGATATTCTCCCCAATGTCAGTAAATACTTTATGGATAACAAAACGTGACATAGCCAGAACCAGCTGGTCTTGATGCCTCAGTCTTGTTTTGAGCAGAGAGAAGCTTTCCCAGTGGGGAGTGGAATGTAATGTTACTTAGCTTACACTTTCACAGGGCTATATCCACAGCATAGTGAAGTTGCTGTGAGCTCCACCTGGAAGCTATATTGATGGAGATATCACATAAGGGAGGGGTACAAGAGGACACAGGTCTTGAGTAACTTGAAAATGAGAAGAGAAAGGCTTATGAGTGGTGATCAAAACACAAAGGAATCTTCAGACTAGGAGTTGCTTTGATGAAAAAGCTCCATAGGAAGAGATCTTTAATCCTGAATAACTCAGAAGCTACTTACCTTCTGGCCTTAATAGACAAGGATCATCAGGTCAATTCTAGTGACTTTGAAGAGGAAGTGCTCTTTCTCACTTCTCCAGTGCCAATATCTGAGAACCAAGCCATGTCCTCCACCTCAATTTAAGATGTCTGGACATGAGTGTCCACTGCTAAGGCAGAGAATCTGAGCCCTTTAGGGTCACCCAGGTTATTTTTCACCCTCATCTTCAGAAGCAGAGTTCTCACACTTCTTAAGGATAAGGTTAGAAATCTAGAATTACGGATTTCTAGTATTGTCTTCGATTTTTATCCTCTCTCTTCCCTTCCCATGGGAAATGCCACCTGATAATTTCTAAGTTCTCACTAATTGTGGGTGCATGAGAAATATTTGATAGGTGAATAAACGCCTAAATGCCCCCAGATGTCTACCCCTGATACTCCTTGTAGAACCCCGTGATTAACCTCATTTCATTTTTTTCTTTCCTTTTTCGTAAAGCATTTTGACTCCCAGAACAAATAATCACAAATTCGTGTGTATGTGTGTGTGTGTGTGTTTGCATGTATGAAATAAATGATAAATAAAGGCAAAAACTGACATTGTCAGTGAACTGTGGTCTGGGCTGTTTACCCTTAAAATAGAGGAATAATTATTTTTTTTCTGAATTGCAAAAACAGATAATAACTGATAGACTTTGAAAATATTAGGATTTTTCTTTCTAGTAACTGTTTGGGCATCTACACACCATAATGAGTCAGCTTCCAAGACTGATATCTACCAAGTAGCATTCATAGGATGAAAGCAAAGTGACCACATACATCAGCCATCTGTCCAAAGCGATGAACCAGCTACATTAAGGATGAACTGAGTCTTCCAAAGAGGATCAGGAGATGTTGATGTATCTCATCCAAATTATGAAGTTGATACGGAGAAGTGCTTAGTAGCTAGACAGCTCTGGGTTCAAATCCAAACTTACTAGCTGAGTAATGAGCCATTAGTAGGTTATTCAACTGCTCTGCAATTCCATATTTTCATCTGTACAATGAGGAAAATATGGACTTACTTCATAAGGCCAGTGTGAGGATTAAATTAGTTAAAGCACACAAAATGCTTAGAAGGATGCCAGACACATGATAAGCATTCAATATATGTTAGACATTGTTGTCCCTCTTCTATGATATTACAGATAAAAGACTTTACTATAACCACCATAGTCTGACCTATATCCCTTTAAACCATGTGGTAGACTTAATGTGTCCTTTGCCATTAAGTTGACAAGCAAAGTCAAAAGGAGGTCACTATAATCTAATATGAGGACAAAGCAGGACAGACATGATGGCACATTTGAATTTAGTCATGGTATATAGGAACCTAAGTAAGGATGTTGCTTGAAAATAGCAAAATTGGAATTTATTTGTGATGTTGATAGACATTATCTAATAATTTTCAAATAAATTCATTAAACAGGTGTTGAACTAAAAGACATAAAGAGATGCCTTGGGTATCATCTGGATGTATCTCTGGATTTCTCTGAAATCTCTGTTGGAGCTGAATTTAATAAAGATGATTGTGTAAAGAGGGGAGAGGGTAGAGCTGGTAAGTGTGGCCTCACTTGTTAGATTTTATAAAGCCTGGGGGTAGATGTCAATGAGCACTGCCCTCTTGCAATGAGCCCTCTTAATTGTCTATCCTCTTTGTGCTTAAAAACTATCTTACATTTAAAACGGTTTTCAAACCACTATAAACACCGATAGCCCATGGACATGTATTCACCAGTATCGCTATTATGCCGGTTGTACAGTACACAACTCAAGGGGGTGTGATTCACACGGTAGTCATTTTAGACTTGTATATTTATTATGGCAATAGTAAAAAAGTATCTTCATAAAAAGTTTCCTTTCTTCACCCTAATGTTAACAAAGCTTCCAAATAAGCAAGCGACAATGTTCGTGCATCCATTAACAAAGGACAAGGCCAAAACCATTTCCCCAACTCCACCTTCCATCTAAATTGAAATCCCTAATTCATCCTTAACTTTAAATTGGTGCCTAACGTTTTCAAAAATACAAATATGTTTGGTATAAATATTACTTCCTACTGTTAATCTTTAGCAGATTTACAAGCATGAATTAGTGCTAGAGTTCTCAACTTTTCCTCTAATCAGAAATACCTGAGAACATTTTTAAAATACAAATGCTTAAAGCTCACCTTTAAAGGAAGAGTCAACTGGTAGTGGGGAGGCAAAAGTGAGGAAAAACCTGATATATTTAAAGCATACCAACCAATAATACGTGTCCAAGATTGAAAAACCAATGATGAAGTAGTGGAAAAAAGCTGAATTTGCCATTATATGGTATAATTTCTATATTTGGTCCTTAAGCTAACTGTGTGATCTCTGACTAGTCACTCCACCTCTCTAAGTTTCCAATTTCTCTTCTATAAAAATGAAGAGGGGATGATAA
Organism: Pan troglodytes; assembly: GCF_028858775.2. Classification (NCBI taxonomy): domain Eukaryota; kingdom Metazoa; phylum Chordata; class Mammalia; order Primates; family Hominidae; genus Pan; species Pan troglodytes. The sequence goes on from NC_072402.2 coordinate 73,496,712, forward strand.
AAATTATCTTGAAATTCCTTTCCAGTTTTAAAAATTCACAGCTGTAAAAGACTTACAAAGTTTTGTTAAAAGTGGCTTCATCTACAGAGAGACACTGAGGGAAACGATGGGTAGGATTTGGGAGTGGAAAGAAATGTAACTTTTCACTTTATTCTTTTTTGAACTCTTCTTTTTTTAATATTAAAACATATCAAAGCAAATGTACACAATATAATTATGAAGGTAGGTTTACAAAAGAAAAAATATATTACACCCAAAGTCATATTTAGTTCCCATGAGTACATGTTTGTATGTGAGGAGCTGTGAATTTATCAGTGTATCTAGACCATGGGTATCATTTTTATTTTTTAAAAGAGATGACAGAAATCTACAATTGGTTACTAACGTAAATTTCCATTGTAGATTTGAGGTGAAAAAATGCATAAGCAATATTTACAATTAAAATTTAATAAATACATTAGGCTGTATTTTACTAAAAGGACTCAATAAATGTTTATCATATGTCCTTTTGATAACTGGCTTCTCTTTAAACTTCTTCTGCTTCTCTTTAAATCTTCCTTCTCTCCTCAGTAAACATCACCAGTGAAAACCTCATAGATGATGTTGTTTCACTCATAAGAGGTGGAACCAGAAAATATGCATTTGAACTGAAAGAAAAGCTTCTCCGAGGAACCGTGATTGATGTGACTGACTTTGTCAAATGGGCCTCTTCCATAAATGATGCTCCTGTTCTCATTAGTCAAAAAGTAAGAAACGTGTTTATTTTCAAACAGAAGACTGTGTCTTTTTTTTATTAAATGTCACATTGTTTCAGGTGAACTGTTAGCTTCATCTGAAAGAGACGTGAACATTCAGATACACTCCCATTTCTTCCCCAAAAGGAGGCATGGCATAGAGAAAAGGCATGGTGTAGAGTCAGACCATCCTGGCTGACTTCCTGTCTCTGTCTCTCACTAGGTGTGGGATGTTTTCTGACCTCTACAACACTGAATTCTCCAGGACTCCATCTTTGTTCTGAGAATTTAACGAAATTGCTTATATAGAGCATACAGCACACACCGTAACAAGATAGGTACTCACATATGATTAGTTCCCTCCCGTCGGCCCCTGGCTGTTCTTGCCTTCCCGTGGTGTTCCACTATCACGTCTAACACAGGAGAATTTGTATTTACTAAGTGTCTTTTTTTTTTTTTTTTTTTTTTTTTTTTGAGACAGAGTCTCACTGTGTCACCCAGGCTGGAGTGCAGTGGTGCAATCTCAGCTCACTGCAACCTCCGCCTTCCGAGTTCAAGTGATTCTCATGCCTCAGCCTCCTGAGTAGCTGGGATTACAGATGTGCACCACCACATCGAGCTAATTTTTTTGTATTTTTAGTAGAGACAGGGTTTCGCCATGTTGGCCAGGCTGGTCTCAAACTCCTGGCCTCAAGTAATCTGCCTGCCTCAGCCTTCCAAAGTCCTGGGATTGCAGACGTGAGCCCCCATGCCTGGCCTAAGGGTCTTTATGAAAGAAATGTTCATAAAGTCTACAAGAAAATAAGACTAACGGTGAACAATTCTTATGGTCAGTAGATTTTTTTCCTTTTTCTATCTTGATTATAATAGTTTTCAGCTTACAAACCCTTTGGGAGTTCATAGTCAAGTTCTTATTCCTAGAGAAAAAAAATGTGTTTATCATTGTAAAGATATAAATGACAATGTTATTTAGCCTCATCTTTCTTTCCCCAAGCTGCCTAAAACTAGTATGCATTTTTCTTTACTTCTTTTACTGGTACTATTAGTAAGTGCTTTTTTTCTACTTCCCTTTATAACTTTCAATTTTCGCCGTATGTTTTACAATTCGCTTTCCTCAGGTCACATTTATTTTTGACTGCTCCCTACTCCAGTCTGATTAACTTGAGTTACAGAAATTTTAACATTTTCATAGGACTAGTTATTGGAGAATTTTATTCCTTTATTCTATTTTATTGTCTTTAAAGAATGAGTGAAACCACTATCTCCTTTATGTGAAGAAGGAACTCAGAAACTGAACATTTTTATAATCTATTCTCCCTTTATGTTATAGAAATACAGCCATTCATAGATATGCAATGTATTTATGAGTTAAAATATTTTGTCCCAAAGTAGGACAAAAAGGGGGAAAAAAAGCTGGTGAAATTCCATGTATGAAATTAAAATCAGAGGATGCCTTTTTGATCTTATTAAATTTAAATCTAACACAAATTCATTATCTTGAACTCAGTAAAATAAGTTTATGTTGGAAGATCTTAAATAAGAAAAAAAAATGGGTGATTTAGGTGAATATTTACATCCAGGTGAACATCCCAGGAGGCTTATTTTCTCATCTCTACAAAGCAAATTCAACTGTCTTTCTACAAATTCAAGAGTGTTCTCTGAAGAGGTCTTAATAATAGTTCGGCACGTTCTAGAGATAATTTTTTAAATCTCAAGTAAATAAGGCAGCTGCTGAAGATTTACTACTAGATTTATTAAAACTATTCAAAAACCCTCATCAACTTTGTTGGTGCAGTCCTGCTGCATGGATGCACAATATAGTTTATCCCATTTTTAGGGACAACCATTTACTTCCCCAAATTTTCAGATTGGTAGGCATTCCATTTAGACTATCTGTATAAGTTTCTTTCTTCATAAACTGGAAGGCTGGCCTTTTCATATCAACATTCTACCTAAGGAAATGGTAGCTATAGTTAGTTCACTATGGACCACTTTTTAAATTTATCTTCTTGTAGAGAGAGTTGAGGAAAAGCAAAATTGTGGGTTTTGTTGACTTTGTATGACTTTTAAGTCTCTGAAGAAACATGAGATATAGTTAAATTTGATCTTGAATTAGATTCCAAGTTATTTTACTCTCATAATTCAGGTAGAAGTGGACCTCTGGTTAACTTGTAGCTATTTCCAGGAGACAATTACACAATCTATGATCACTAATTCATTTTCAGGAATTTGAAGCATTATGTTGTCTGCAGATGACATGTTCAAACATGGGGGATAGTCTTTTAAAGAATTACTAGAACCTCTCCCCACCCACCCTAAACTATAAACTGGTCAATATTAAATCTTCTGTAGCAAATTAAAGCAATTATCTAGGTATTTATGTTGCAAACTGATTATCTTGGAGGAAAGACCAGAAAGGTGACTGTAAGCTCTCACTTAATATTATCAATAGGTTCTTGGAAACTGTGACCTTAACCAAAATGACCTGTAACAAAACCAATTTTACCATAGGCTAATGAATGGGTTAAGTTCCTGTAGTGTATTTCTGGCCACAAAAACATCACCAAACTTCTAAATAAAAACTAAAACACTTCTAATATTAAATTTTGAAATACATGTAAGCTATTCACACATTTTAAAAAGATTAATAGAAACAAGTAAGATAATGATTTACCTGTTTATTCTAGTTCAGGGTAGTCTATCCCAGCAGCTCAGGGTGCAGAGCAGGAATCAGCCATAGACAGAGCACCGTCTCAACACAAGGCAAATTCCACACACCCACACTCGCTGAGACTAGGACCATGTAGACACACTGATTTGTCTAGTATGGCTATCTTTGGGATGCGGGAGGAAACAAGCAGAACCAGAGAAAGCCCACACAAACATGGGGAGAATGTCAAAATCCCCATGCAGACAGTGACCCCAGCTAAGAATTGATTTTTTTCTCAATATTACAAAGAAATGACCTTGAATGAAACAACATTATTCTGGGACCTGCTGTTTTACTCTAAGTGGAATGCTGTATGAATATGTTACTGAGATTTTCTAAGTAAACTATGTGGTAAAATATATATGTTATAAAAATGTATATATAATTTATAAATATAATTTATAAAATACTATAAAATAATATAGTTTATAAAATCTATAAATACAGTTATATATTTTTCCATACTAAAGTAACTATAGCCATGCTCTGTTAGGTAGAACCTGTGGTTTTGAGGCCCCATTTGTCTGCTTTGTCAAACCCAAAACCACTTCTTGAGGAATGTCTTGGCCCAGCCCAAAAATCTCTCCTTGGCCCTTCTCCATGCAGAGGACATAGGCTGGCCCTCTCTTTCAGTACTTACTTTTGTCACGGTCTTCAGCTTCCATGAAAGTATATTAATTGTATTGCCAACTTGCCTGAATATTAACACAAGTGGTTCAACAGTTTAACTCAACAGAATAGCTGCACTTTGTTTTCCTCTTAAACCTACTGCTACAAACTAGTTATTAAAATGTCAGCTAAGAGAAATTACATTTATTATAGATTGCCTGGAAGATATAAAGATTATTATTTCTTCTAGAGCAATAGCAGCAAGATGAGTACAGCTACAATATTGGCTTCCTGTAAAGTTTTGTTTTTCCATTATTAGAAACAAAGTTATGTAATCTACTGTTTTATTTACTAAAAGGTTGTTATGTAATGCTGTGTCCTCTTTATGAGACTCGTAAGAAATATTACTCTTTAATCTCATTTTGTTTCTCTTGGGAATCAGGTGAGTTCTTCTACCTGATTGGTAAGAAATGCATGAGATCAGTAAATTCAACTGTGTCTTACTCAATGCACTAGAAAATAAAGCTAAATTTGTGACCCACTTCATGCAAATGGATGGGTCCTCCTGGCATGAATGTAGTTCATTTTTGTTGCTTTTGCCTCCATCTTGCTTTTTCTGTTCTCAGTTCTCCTTTCCCATTTCCCTCAACCACTCATATGTCTATATGTTAAGCTGTATTAGTTCTTCCAGAGTTACATGATGTAGTAATTCATGAATTAATTAACCCGTCATTTTTGCTCTATTGTGTAACTGTTAGCAGTTATGAACCAGATGTTAAAGAGCATCAATATTTTAAAGGGTTGTAGTACCAGTGAAAATCATTTCTAACTCTCTTGTTTAGGGATAAAAAACAACATTCATTCTATCAACAAACTACAGTTGGTATACATAGTTTATTTTGGATGTCTGAAGGAAATCTCCACCTATTTATTATTAAACTATATTATCAACTTATTTATACTTTACCACTTTTATGGTAGATTATATCCTACCATAAATATATCAACACATGGTAGAAAGATAGAGTTATGTAGTATAGGAGAAAAAGTAAAATCATTTTCTTATTTAATAGAAGATAAAAGTTCATCAGAAAAAGATGGAACCCTTCAGGAAAACTTCAAAAAGTATATTTTCATTTTCCTTTGTCCTCCCGTGGAATTTTTAACTCCAGGATTTGAAGCTCCTCAGAAACTATTGCCATTGTATGTCCTTCATCTTTAACTCTTCCAACACTGTTTATACATTTAATCCAAATTGTATTTCCTCATGACCCTCTATTCCTGTATCTTAGACTGTCTGGCCTTGACTTTCCTTTGAAGGGTATAACAAGATGAATTTCTTTAAAAAAAATCAAAATAATTCTACCACATGCCTATGTTGTTTGTGCCAATGTGACAATGTTGGTGAGAGGTTTCCTTCTTTCAAATAAATATGACATGGTTGAAATCTGAATCCTATATACTATATACTAATTCATAAAAGACTACACTGGTGAACAGTTATGCTGACTTTGTAGAAGTTCTTGATATATTCCATATATGAGCATATTCACAACTAAAGTTTTGCGAATATCTTCTCCCACTAAAGAATTTCATCTTTAATGGTGTTTTTGATACAGATGTCCTCTTATGTACTTTTTATTTTGAACTAATTTTAGACACAGCAAAATTACACAAATAGTGCAGATAGTAATATTGCAGTAGTATTGCAGAAGTAATATTGCAGAATAGTACAGAGAGTAATATTGCAGAAATAGTAGAGAGAATTCACTTATAAGCTTCATCTCCCAGCTCCTAATGTTAGTAATTTACATAAGCATAGTAAAATTATCAAAATCAGAAAATTCACACTGAGTAATTAGCTAAAGCACAGGTTTTATACAAATTTCACAAGTTTTTCCCTTAATCTTTTTTTTTTTTCCTGTTTCAGGATCCAATCTAGGGTCCCACATTGCATTTAGTTGTCACATCTCTTTACTGTCTCCCAATCTGTTATAGGTCTTCAGACTTTCCTAGTCTTTCTCAACCTTGACACTTTTTATGAGGACTGGTCAGTTATCACGTCAAATGTCTCCCAATTTAGCATTCAAGTAGGTTAAGGTTATGCATATTTGGCAAGAATACTACAGAAGTAATGTTCTGTTATTCTCAGTGCATCATATTATGGGTTATGATGTTGATGATTTTTTTATTTTGACTTAGTTAAATGTATCTTTCTATTCACTATAGTTAGTGCTTTTAATGTTTGAATTAAAGTTGTTTCCTACCTCAAGGCCTTGATACTTTCCTATGTATTATCCTTCAACAGCTTTATTATTTTGCTTTTATATTTAGATCTACAATATTAAACTTGGTCTCACTAAAATAAGGAATACACAAAAAATATTAACTCTCATCATTTTTATTTCATATTACACTGAGTCCTAGCCAGTGAAATAAAGCAAGAAAAATAAATAAAATACCTAAGGACTGCAAGGAAGAAGTTAAACTGTCTTTCTATACATGGTATGTTGTTTAAATAGAAAATTCTAAGAAATCTATAACTCTACACTACATTTGTGTATTTATTTCTCCTTGTACTTGGATCAATTTTTATTTTATATATTTTAAGGCATATTACCAAAGGCATACAAATTTAGAATTATTACATTTTCTTGGTCAATTAAAATGTCTTCCTTTATTTCTAGTAAATGTTTTCTGCCTCAATTTTTTTTTTTTAATTACCTATGTTTGCCAGACGTCTCTGTTGGTATGCACATAGCACACATTCTCCAGTCTTTTTTTCTCAATTTGTTTGTGTCCTCAAGTTTTGTTTGGATTAGTTGGACTTTTTAAATCAAATGTGATGATCTTCGTTCTTTTTCTTTTCTTTTTGCTTCTTTTCTTTTTGTTTTTGTTTTAAAGATCGAGTCTCACTCTGTCACCCAGGCAGGAGTGCAGTGGTGCAGTCTTGTCTAACAGCAACCTCCACCTCCTGGCTTCAAAGGATTCTTCTGCCTCAGCCTCTCAAGTAGCTGGGATTACAGGTGCTTGCCACCATGCACAACTAATATTTGTATTTTTAGTAGAAACAGGTTTCACCATGCTGGCCAGGCTGTTTTCAAACTCCTGACCTCAAATGATCCACCTGCCTTGGCCTCCCAAAGTGCTGGGATTGCAGCCAGGAGCCACTGCACCCAGCCTATTTTCATCTTTGACAAATACTTCTTAGGCACCTGCAGTGTACCAGGCTCTATTGTGGCATTGAGTCTAAAGCAGTGAATAAAAGAGATAAAAATCTCTAACCTAACAAACCTTTTCTAATATAATCCAAAAGCACAAGTGAAATAGATATCATAATGTTAATATTTTAGTGTACATTTTCCAGTCATCAGAGTCTTTATCAGAGGTATAGTTAGCCAATTTGAATTCATATAATATAATTTTATATCTTGGATTTTAGTGAGTAGTATATAGATACATTTTAATGTAATTAGATTTTTAAAAATAGACATTACTTATGTAAAGTAAAATTTATTTTTTTTAGTGTAAAGGGCCCTAGGTTTCCACAAACACTTACAATCATGAAACCACCATGAAAATCAATACATAAAACATTTCTACCACACAGTTCTATCATGTCCATTTTCAATCAACTCCTCTTTCCTGCCCCACTTCTACATAACCACTGATCTATTTACTGCCATATAAATGTAATCATGTAACTTTTTGAATTTGGCTTCTTTCACTTAGTGTTACACATTTGAGATCCATCCACATTCACACATCGACATTCTTGTATGTATGAGTAGTTCCTTTCATTTTCATTGCTCAGTAGTATTCCATTATATATAATTCCATGATATAGATTAAACAGTTTGTTTATCCAGTCATCTGTTGAAGGACATTTATTTGTTCCCAGACGAGGATATTTTTTGGTGATTATGAATAAAGCCATTATAAATATTTGAATACAGAATTTTGCATGAACATATTTTTCTTTTCTCTAGGAGAGAGATTGCTTGGTCATATGATATGTGTGTTTATACAAAATTACATAAGAAATAGCCAAATTTTTTTCCAAAGTAGTTGCATTACCACCAGAAATATATGAGAGTTTCAATTCCTTAGATAATCATGTCATCTGAAATAGAGATTTCTTTATTTTCTCAATCTCTATGTATTTTATTTCTTTTTCTTGCATTATTGCATTGTCTAATGCATCTAATATAATATTGCACCATTAAGTATGATGTTAGCTGTAGGTTTTACATAGATGATCTTTATCAGGTTGAGGAAGTTCCCTTTAATTCCTAGTTTGCTCAGAATTTTTGTCATAAATAGATGTTGAATTTTGTCCAAGAATTTTTGTTTATTGAGATGATCATATGGTTTTTCACTTTTAATAAGTTGTTATGGTGAATGATATTGATTATTTAAATTTTGAGCAAACCTGGTGCTTAAAAACTATTGTATTTGATTTGCTATTGTCGGGATATTTTGCAAATATGTTCATGAGTGATATTGATTTGTAATTTTCTTCTCCTAACTATTTTTATTTGGTTTTGGTATCAAAGTAATGCTAACTGTAAAATAACTGAGAAGTAAATTCTTCTCTATTTTATGAAAAAGTTTTTGTAGAATTGATATGTCTTTTTTAAATGTTTGTAGAATTCACCAATAATGCCATCTAGGCCTTCTTTGTTAGAAAAAAATTTAACTCTAAATTCAATTATTTAAATAGATATTAGAAGTCCAATTATGCATTTTTTCTGATTGAGTTTTTATCAATTGTCTTTCAAGGAATTTTTCCATTTTATTAAGCGGCTGATGTCTGTAGATTCTATAGTGATATCCTGTCTTGGATTCCTGGTATTGTTAATTTAAAGTTTTTCCCTTTTGTCTTATCTTGTTTGATTTTTAATTAATCTGGTAGAGGTTTATCATTTTTTGTAATCTCAAAAAAGCAGCTTTAAAAAAATTTTCTCTATTTTTTTCCCATTTCAATTTCTATTTCAATTCTTCCTTATGCTTTGTACTTAAATTTTTCTTCTGTTTCTAGTTTCTTAAGCTGGGTGCTGTTATTATTGATTTTAGATATTTTTTTCTTGTCTAATATAGGTATTTTGTGCTGTAAATTGACCTTTAAGCATTTCTTTAACTGTGTCCCACAAGTTTTGATGTGTTTTCATTTTCATTCAATTTAAAATATTTTCTAATTTTTTGTGACTTTCTCTTCTACACATGGGTTATTCAGAAATGTGGTAATTAATGGGGTAAATATTTGGGGATTTTTCAGATAGCTTTCTGTTACTTATTTCAACTTTCATTTTGTTTGGTCTGAGGACATACTTTGTATTATTTTCATTATTCTCAATATATTGAGTATTTTTAAGGCATAGATATGCCTATGTGCACTTGAAAAGAATATGTATTCTGCTGTTGTTGGGTAGAATGCTCTGTAAATGTCAGTTAGGTCAATTAGTTGATAGCACAGCCCAGGACTTCTTTTCCTGTGCCCTTACTCTTTCAATTATAGAGAGCGGAACTTTGAAATGTCTAGGTATATTTACTATTTCTCTTTTCAGTTCTATCAGTTTGAGCTTTATGTATTTTAAAGTTCTGTCATTGGGTGCATACACATTTAGATTATATATCTTCTTTGTATATTGAAAACTTCATCTTTTTATTCCTAACAATATTATTTGTTAAGAATTTTTTGTATGGTAATATAGCCAAGGAGGTTCCATTTAATTAATGTTGTATGGGATAACTTTTTCCATCCTTTTACTTTGAAACTATCTACAGCTTTGTATTTAAAGTGAGTTTCTTGTAGACAGTATATAGTTGGGTCTTGCTATTTTTATCTAAAGTAACTATCTGTATTTTAATTAGTGTATTAAATCCATTTGCATTTAATGTAATTAATGAAACAGTTAAATTAAAATCTGTACTTGCTAGTTGTTTTTATTTGTTCTGTATATTCTTTGTCTCCTTTTTGCTCATTTCCGACATTTCTTTTTTAAACTGACATATAAGAATTGTACATACTTATGGGGTACATAGTGATATTTTGATAATGATAATGTATAGTTATCGGATCAGGGTAATTAGTGTATCCATCATCTAAAACATTTGTCATTTATTTGTGTTGGGAACATTCAATATTCTTCTTCTAGATACCTGAAACTATGTATAATAACACATAATTATTAACTATAGTAATCCTACAATGTCATAGAACACTAGAACTTATTCCTCCTATGTAGTTGTAATGTTGTATCTTTTAACAAATATCCCATTCAGTATGCTTTTTCCCATTCAGTATGATGTTGGCTGTGGTTTTGTCATATATGGGCTTTATTGTATTGTCTTTCCCCTACCCTTCCCAACCTCTAGTATCCTCTGTTCTACTTTTTACATCTATGAGATCAGTTTTTTTTTTAGCTTCCACATATAAGTGAAAACATGCGGTGTTTAGCTTTCTCTTTCTGGCTTATTTCACTTAACATAATATCCTCCAGTTCCATCTATGTGGCCACAAATGACAAGATTTTGTTCTTTTTTATGGCTTAATAGTATTCCATTGTGTACATACATTATTTTCTTTAAGAAGAAAAAATATATTATTTATTTATCCATGTGGCTACTGTGAATAATGCTGCAATAAACAGAAGGGTGCAGATGTCTCTTTTATACACTTATTTTCTTTCCTTTGGATAAATGCCAGTATTGGAATTGCTGGATCATGTGATAGTTGTGTTTATAGTTTTCAAAAGAACCTTCATATAGTTCTACATAGTGACTATACTAGTTTACATTCCCACCAACAGTGTTATGAGTTCCTTTTTTTCCACATCCTTGCCAGCATTGTTTATTTTTATCCTTTTGATATTGAACATTTTTAAATATACTTTTTGGCCTTTTGTATGTGTTCTTTTGCAAAACGGCCCTTCAGATCATTTGTTTATTTTTCAATCAGATTATTTATTTTGTTGTTGTTAGTTGTTTGATTTCCTTCTAAATTCTGGATATTAGTCTCCTGTCAGATGCATAGTTTGAAAATATTTTTCCCCATTCTGCAGGTCACGTGTTGATTGTTTTATTTGCTGTACAGAAGCTTTTCAATTGGATATAAACCATTTGTGTATTTTTGCCTCTGTTCCCTGTGCTTTTGAGATCCTATTCAGAAAATCTTTTCCCTGACCAATGTCCTGAAGCATTTCCCTTATGTTTTCTTCCAGTAGTTTTATAGTTTTAGGTCTTACAATAAAGTATTCTATATTGGGTTGATTTTTGGTAGGACAAAAAGTGGGGGGTTAATTTTATTCTTCTGCATATGGACAATCAGTTTTTCCTAGCACAATTTATTGAAAAGATTGAAAAGAAACCAGTTATTTTTCTTGGTACTTTTGTCAAAAATTAGTTGACTGTAGATAGATATATTAATTTCCGGTACTCTATTCTGTTCCATTTGCTTATGTGTCTGTTTTTATAGACAGTACAATGCTGATTTGGTTAGTACAGCTTTGTAATATATTTCAAGATCCGATAATGTGATACTCCTAGCTTTGTTTTTGTTGTTGTTGTTGTTTGTTTAAGATTGCTTTGGCTATTTGAGTTCTTTGTGGTTCTACACAAATTTTAAGATTTTTTTTAAATTTCTGTGAGGAATGTCATTGTCATTTTGATAGAGATTGCACTGAATCTTCAGATTGTTTTTGGTAGTAAGGCCGAAGCCTGGAGCATGGGATTTCTTTCCATTTGTTTGTATCCTCTTCCATTTCTTTCAATAGTGTTTCATAGTTTTTCTTTTACATCCTTGGTTAAATTTATTCCTAAGTATCTTCTTTTGTAGCTATTGTAAATGGTATTGACTTTTTGCATTCTTTTTTGGCCTAGTTTGTTGTTCTTTAATAGAAATGTTACTGATTCTTGCATGTTGATTTTATGTTCTGCAGATTTACTAAAGTCGATTGTCAGTTCTGAGTGTATTTTGGTAGTCTTTAGGATTTTCTACATATAAGATCATGTCTTCTGCAAACAGGGACAATTTAACTTCCTCTTTTCCAATTTAGGTGTCCTTTATTTCTTTCTCTTGCCTAACTGTTCTGGCTCGGATTTCCAGTACTATGTTAAATAAGAGTGGTGAGAGTGGGCATCTTTGTTTCAGTTCTTAGAGGGAGAGCTTTCTGCTTTTTCTCATTCAGTATTATGTTGGCTGTGGGTTTGTCATATATGGCCTTTATTGTATTTAATTACTTTTATTCTATACCTAATTTATCGAGAATTTGTATCACAAAGAGATGTTAAATTTTATCCAATGGTTTTTCTGCATCTATTGAGATGATCACATGGTTTCTGTTCATAATTTTGCTGATGTGATGTTTCTCATTTATTGATTTCCATATGTTGAACTGTTTCTCGGATAAATCATGCCCACTTGATCATGCTGTATTATCTTTTTGATGTATTATTGCCATCAGTTTGCTAATATTTTGTAGAGGACTTTTGCATCTATGTTCATTGGGGATATTGGTCTATGGGTTTTTTTGTATGTTGTGTCCTTGTCTGGTTTTGATATCAGGGTTATGCTGGTCTCATAAAATGAGTTAGGAAGAGTTCCCTTCATTTCAGTCTTTAAGAAAGTTTTTGAGAAGAATTAGTGTTAATTCTTGTTTAAAGATTTGGTAGAATGCAAAATTGAAGCCATCTGGTCCTGGACCTTTCTTTGTTGAAAGACTTTTTATTACAGCTTCAATCTCTTTACTTATTATTAGGCTATTCAGGTATTTTATTTATTCTTGGTTCAAACTCGAGAGGTTGTATGTGTCTAGAAATTTATCCATTTTCTCTAGGTTTTTACGTTTATTGGTTTATAGTTGTTCATAGCAGTATCTAATGACCCTTTGTGTTTCTGTGGTATCTGTTGTGATATCTCTATTTTTGTATCTGATTTTATTTATTTGGGGCTTCTTTTTTCTTTTTCTTAGTCTAGCTATTGTTTGTTTATTTTGTCTTTCTTTTAAAATAAAAACCTTTAATCAACTTTTTGTTTCATTAATCCTTTCTATATGTTTTCAGTCTCAATTTTGTTTATTTCTGCTCCAATCATTATTATCTCTTTCCTTCTACTATTTTGGGATTTGGGTTGTTCTTGCTTTTCTAGCTCCTTGAAATGTATCATTAAGGTGTTTATTTGAAAATTTTCTAGATTTTTGAAGTAGACATTGGTTTCTATAAACTTCCCTCTTACTACTGCCTTTTCTGTGTATCGTCAGTTTTGGTATGTTCTGTTTCTATTTTCATTTATTTCAAGAAATTTAAAACATTTCCTTCTTAATCTCTTGATTGATTTAATGGTCATTCAGGAGCAAATTGTTCAATTTCCATGTATTTGTACAGTTTCCAAAGTTTCCCTGATTATTGACTTCTGGTTTTATTCCATGTGGTCTTAGAAGGTATTTAATATAATTTCAATTTGTAAAATTTTTTTGAGACTTGTTATGTTTTCTAACATATGATTAATCTTGGAAAATGTTCCACGCACTGATTAAAAGAATGTGCCCTCTGCAGCTCTTGGGCAAAAAGTTCTGTAAATGTCTGTTAGGTTCATTTGGTCTATGGTGCAGCTTAAATCCTGTGTTCTTGGATTTTTGATTTTTCTGTTTAGATAATCTCTCCAACGCTGACAGTGAAATGTTGAAGTACCCAAATATTATTTTGTTGTTTCACTTTAGATCTAATATTTGCTTTATGTATCTGGGTGCCCCAGTGTTGGTTGCATATATATTTAAAATTGTTATATTTTCTTGCTGAATTGATCCCTTTATTATTATATAATGTTATTCTTTTTCTCCTTTTTACAGTTTTTGACTTGAAGTCTGCTTTGTCTGCTACTCTTGCTTGCTTTTGGTTTACCTTTGCATGAAATATCTTTTTCCATCCTTCACATCCCATCTATGTATGTCTTTACAGGTGAAGTGAGTTTCTTATAGGGAACATATAGTTGGCTATTATTTCTTTTTGTCCATTTAGGCTATCTATATCTCTTAAATGGGGAATTTAATTTATTTACCTTCAAGGTTATTATTGATAGGTGAGGACTTATCCCTGTCTTTTTATTGATTGTTTTCTGGTTATTCTGAATATCTTTTGTTTCTTTTTTCCTTCCTAGTTGTTTATCTTTGCAGTTGAATGGCTTTCTGTAGTAATCTGGGCATGTAAGACCCCCTGGCCTTCCAACCACCACAGATGCCTTTCTGCTTCCCCCTGAACTCCAGCACTCTCCCTTTAACATTTCAGTTAAATCTTGTTTATTCATTACATTGTTCCTTTCTTGTCCTGACTATTCTTTTTTATTCAGTATGTTATATGATTCCATTTTATTTCCAGTATTGGTATATTACTCGTCTCTTTTAAAAAATATTTTTTACTCTATAACATATGATTCACAATATACATCCTTAATTTATCATAGTCTGCCTTCAAATGATATTATGCTGCCTTATGTATAGTGTAAAACAAATACAACACTATATTTCCAAATCCTCCCTCCCATTTTTAATGCTATTTTTATCATATTGTATCATGAGTTTATAGTGTATGTATATTTTACATACATATTTTTAAATTTTTACATACACTATAAACTCATACTACAATGCGACAACATTTGCTGTAGATAATATATGTTAGAGCAATTAAAACTAGAAAGGTATATTTTTGCCTTCATTTTAGTTATGCTCAGAGCTCATGATTACTTTATGTAGGTCCAAATTTTAGTTCTTTGTGGTAATTCTTCTGCCTGAAAAATTTCCTTTGGCATTTCTTTTAGTGTGCATCAGCTAGTATCAAACTCTCTTGGCCTTTTCTTCTCTTAAAAAAAAAGTATTTTTTTCAATGACATTTCATTAGGTATAAAATTCTATGTTTACAGTTTGTGTGGATTTTTTTTGCTTTGTTTTGTTTTTGTCTTTCAGTACTTAAAGATATTACCCCTTTGTCTTCTGGCTTGCATAGTTTTTAAATAAGCAGTATGCTGTAACTCTTATCTTTGACCTTCTGCTTGTAGCATTTCCCTTTGTTGTCATCGCCTTGAAGATTTCATTTTAATCTTTGGTTTTCCACAGTTTGAATGAGATGTATATTTATTCTGCTTGAAGTTCCCTAAATTTCTGGAGTCTATGGTTTGATTATTTAATTACTTTTGAAAAATTCTTGGTCATTGTATCTTCAAATATTTCTTCTGCCACAATCACATTCTCTTTCTCTCCCCCTCTCAACCCCTTCTTATAACCTCTTCACTTTTTTCAAGGATTCCAGTAACACATGTGCTAGTCTCTTTCATATTGCCCCACACTCTTGGATGCTTAGTTCTGGGTTCCCTCCCTTCAATTCTTTTATCTCTTTGCACTTTAATTTGGCTAATTTCTACCAACCTTTTATCAAGTTTACTGATTCTTTCTTTTGCTGTGTCAAATCTACTGACAAACTCATCAAAGATATTTTTCATCTCTTTTATCATGCTTTTTATTTTTTACATTTCCATTTGACTCTTTATAATATTATTGATTGTATCTAGTAAAGTCAAATTTAGTCTACTTTCAAAATACTAAGGCTTTTTACTAAACTGTTTTTTAAGATTTTCTCCATTGTCTTTGGGTTTTGTTTTTTTAGCAATTTTTCTCTGATAATACCTAGGTGCAAAATTATTTTTCACCATAGTTTTTATTCATAAGATATCTTGTTGTTTTTCACCAGGTCTGGAATATTCTCAGTCATTAGTTTTTCAAATATTGCTTCTTATTTATTCTGTCCTTTGTTCTCCTTCTGGGGCTCAAAATATATGGATCTTTTCCCTTCCCACACTATCACTTATGTTTCCTTCCCTCTTTCTGTATATCCTATCCTTTTGTCTCTTCATGCTTTATTGTCAATATTTTCTTCTTACCTATATTGCAATTCATTAAATTGCTTCAGTTTTATCACATTTGCTATTTAACTAATTCATTAATTTGTATTCTAATATTTGTTTCTTTTTTCAAATCTATTTTTAATAACTTCCAGTTCTTTGCTAAAATTTTCAGACTTGTCTCTTATCTCCCTGTTTATGCAAACAGTTGGTTTAAAGTCTGATAATTGTTTGAAGTCTGATAGCACAAACATTGGCAGCCACCATAGCTGTTTCTATTTTCCACAATTTCCACTGGTCTCATTCATGTTGTGTTATTTCCTTGTGTGCCTAGTTATTTTTACTGTGGGCTAAATACTGTACGTAAAATTATTATAGGAGTAGCCTGATGCCTGGGATAATTTTGTATATTTCAAACATATATATTTATATTTGAAAAGCTTCTAGCATCCCCACTAATGATCCAAGATTATTTTAATCCAAACTGGGCTGCAGTTTCTGCCAGAGCTATCCTACTTCCACTTCCCTCTTAGTCCCCAAATCAAAGGATAGCATGTTTACCTTGGTTGATCTGAATTCCAATGTTTTTTCCTCAGCTCAGTAATGTGTTGCTCTACCTCCTAGTCTCTCTACTAACTCTTGCTGAATTAGGAAATGTGTCAAGAGGACTAGTAGCCCTAGAATACTGGGCCCACCTCTTGGATTTCCACCGCCTCCCAGATCTTAGATCAGTGATTTTTTATTTTCTTATTAGTTCTCCAGGGCATTTTAGCAGTTTTTTAAAAAAATGTTTGGTTTTATTTTGTTTAGCTTTCCTCATTGTCCTTAGGGAAAAGATGAGTCCACATTATTTAATCCATCATTATTCTTCTGCAGGAATTTGTGGGGTTTTTTTGGTTTGTTTTTTGTTTTTGTTTGTTTGTTTGTTTTAGCTCTGGGCTCTTTAGATTCTCATTTCTTTTAAGTTTCGTGGTCTCTTGTTTTAAAGTGCTCTGCCACCAAAGTGCCTCTATTTCTAACAGTTTATTCACTCAAACAGCTCTTGCTAGTTACACAATTGAATTTGCTTAAATTAAGTGAACATATAAATTTCCCTGTATATGTTATGATATCTCCATTATAAGAACTTTTTAATTGTTTTCTATGATCATCAAGCTGCACAATAGATCTTCTGAACTTACCCCTTCTATCTAACTACAATTTTGTATCTTTGGAACAACATCTTCCCAACTTCCTCCTCCATTTAAAAACTTTCAAAATTCTTTACTGTATGCCTGAAATAGTCTTCTCTCTGCCTTGACACCTTCAAATCTCAGCTCAGTATTTATTGTCAAAGCTTTCCAAACTTCCTTGATTTCAGTGTAGCAACTGTGTATCTTACTGCAGGAATTTGAGTGTGCCAAACAAATACTTTTACTTCATTTTCTTTACATCTAATTAAATGTGATTTTGAGATCATGTCCCTCCATGTTGCTAGAAAATTCACCTTTCATTTACTTGTTGGATGGGGCTCAGGAAATTTTTTCCCTGCTGTCTAAATTGGTATAAGAATCCTAACACTTCCATCTGGGAAATAGAGATATAATTTACATATGCCTTTAGTTCATCGTAGTTACCTCAATAACCTTATTGTTCAGGCTCACATGTTCACTAGAAGTCAAATATTTCCAAGCCCTCCATGCCAGGCTTGCAAATGGAAATCACTGACAAGACTGGATTCCTGATACTTCATATGCAGCTTCCTCAAGGCACCCCATAGGTCCTTCTATCTCCCAAAATAGCTGCTAAATATCTAGCTATGGTTTCCTGTTACTTGAGGTATATACTAACTTCTATCCCCTTTCTATTCTGGAGGAATCTCTTTCCTTGGTGGCATTCTTCTATATTCCTTCCCTCTACAAAAATTTCTCAATGAATTTAGACTTTTAGAGGAAAAAAAAAAAACAAGAAAGAAATTAGAAAAAGGTTGCCTTCAGGGGCATTCTGGACTTGGCCTTGCACACAAACCTCCTCTTAGGCAAGAGATAGCAAGCATCTGGTTACCTTCTGGAAGAGAAGGAAGAAGGCAGCAAAAACAATTCACAAAATAATATGTCAATAAATTATCAAGCCAGAAGTTTAAGTCCCTCAGTTGTTCATTTTTAAAGCACATATACCTGTTTTTTTTTGTAGCACCTATCACACTTTCTACTTGAAATTTATGCATCATTATTTTATTAATATCAGCCTCCTTAACTCCGTAATATGACCTCCCTGATAGCAGACATCTTGACTAGTTTTGATTGTTTAAAAGCTAACATCACATCTGGCAATACTATACATACAATAAGTCTTTGTTGAATTAATGAATCAGTGAATGAATAATTAAGTAAAATGTATTCTACAAGTTCTCTCAGTTAAAAAGGACCTAAAATTAAATGTTTTGCTTCCTTTCAGCTGTCTCCTATATATAATCTGGTTCCAGTGAAAATGAAAAATGCACACCTAAAGAAACAAAACTTGGAAAGAGCCATTGAAGACTATATCAATGAATTTAGTGTAAGAAAATGCCACACATGCCAAAATGGAGGTACAGTGATTCTAATGGATGGAAAGTGTTTGTGTGCCTGCCCATTCAAATTTGAGGGAATTGCCTGTGAAATCAGTAAACAAAAAATTTCTGAAGGTGAGGACAATTTATTTGATGTGATTAAAGACAAAAATATGCACTTTGGGGTTATCTAATTTGAAAACTAGCTCTTGAATTAATTTGTACTAAATCTCTAGATTATTTATATAAACAGAAGATAAAGATTGAGTGAATAGTGAAAATGGGTAAATCAGCCTTTATGTGTCATTTTGACATATTCTACTTGTATATATTAGGATAGAATTATAAATAAATAAATTATAATTATTGTATTACTCTTTATAAAAATATTCTCATAGAAGGTTTGCAGAAATACAACAAATATCAGGTATTCACTATATAGAATTGATGAATGTTAATACATATATATCATATACACTTTGCATATATATGTGTTTATGTGTATAGACGTAGACATATATACTTTAAAACCCTTTTTTAAGAAGCAACAATAATACATCCAATTAATTACTTTGTACCACATCCCCGCCCCCCAAAAAAATTCTATTGCCTTTTCTCTCTTCTACTACTCAGATACAGTCACTTTCATTAAGTTGGTATGTATCTTTCCAGTTCATATTTTTGTGCTTGTACTAAATATGTATGTACCAATGAAAAATATGTGATATTGTTTTGTATGTTTTTAAATTTTATATAAATGATATTCACTAGATTTTTATTTTGCATTTTTAACTGCATTTGTGTTTTTGAAAGCTGAGATTCTGTATTGTATTTTTAAGTTAATCATAAGGAAACATTATTTTACATTAAAAATATTTTTATTATGAATTTAAAGGGTACATGTGAAGGTTTGTTACAAGGATATATTGCATAATGGTAAGCTTTGGGCCTCTGGTGTACGCATCACCCAAATAGTGAACATTGTACCCAACAGGTAATTTTTCAACCTTCATCCCCTTCCCATCCTCGCCATTTTTGGAGTCCCCACTGTCTATTATTTCCTTCTTTATGTCCATACATACCCATTGTTTAGCTCCCACTTATAAGCGAGAACATGTGGTATTTGATTTTCTATTTCTGGGTTATTTCACTTAGGATAATGACCTCCAGCTCCAACCATGTTGCTCCAAAAGACATGATTTCATTCTCTTTCATGGTTGAATAATATTCTATGGTGCATATGTACCACATTTTCTTTATCCAATCATCCATTGATGGACATGAAAGTTGATTCCATGACTTTGCTATTGTAAATATGTATTGTAAATATGTGCTATTGCACATCAAAATATGTGCTGCAGTAAACATATGTGTGCAGGCATCTTTTTCATATAAAGATTATTTTCCTCTCGGTAGATACCCAGTAGTGGGACTGTTGAGTTGAGTGGTAGTCCTATTTTTAATTTTTTGAGAAATCATCTCTATTCTCTTACCATATACAAAAATTAACTTGAGATAGATTAAAGACTTACATGTAAGATCTGAAACTATAAAAATCCTAGAGGAAAATCTAGGAAAAACTCTCCTGGACATTGGCCTAGACAAATAATTTATAACTAAAACCTCAAAAGCAAATGCAATAAAAACAAAAATAGACAAATAGGACTCAATTAAACTATTTTACTTCCTACAAGTAAACATGACTTTAGTCATGTTTCTAATCCTAAGAGTTTATGCTTAGTATTTCATTCTGGTAGAATTATTCAGACTCCTAATAGATTAGTGAGATCTTAGTCCAAGTGTCAATATCACAAGATTAGCTATTAAGATTAACTTTCTATGGCAATCATTGTTTGAACAAATACAGTTTCCTGAAACAAAATTCTAAAACAATTATGTAGCAAAAGTTCACAGCCTCGTTTATCATTCAACCATATTTTCATCTCTTACAATATAAATTTTTAATATTTTATGAATTGTTTACACTTCTCAGCAAATGGCTTAGAAACTCAATCATGTGGTGACAAAATATGTAAGTTAGAATTTAATTTAAATTTTAGAATGATTGATTTATAAATGTATGCTAACTCTGTCTCTCATCGGTCTAAAGTCTCAATCTAGTGCTTTGCATTCCAAAAAAAACTCTCACTCTCCAAAAATGTATACTACTTTGTACTTAGAACTTCTATTTTCTACCTATTTCTCTCTATGTAGAATATTCTGCTGATTTCTCTGTGATTTCTTTAGTTCTATCTTTTAATTTTCCAATTATTTTATTCAACTTTGTATAGTCGATCCATTTGCTGACCTATTGAGATTATTTTAAAAGTATTTTTCTAAAATTTTGATTTGGTTATTTTTCAATTTTCTTTTGTCTAGTTTTTTCTGTTGTCTAGTTTACTGGATTATTTTCCTACCTTTATAGCTTTCAACATGTTAAATATATCTTCACAGAATTCTTTCAAATTGTTCCAGTATATATTGTTTCTGCAGTGCAATTCTCTGCTAAGTCTACCAATTCATTCTCATGGCATATTATGCTTTCTTCAGTACTTAGTGATTTTTTATTACAGGCTTAGTTTTTGGTGGGAATTATTTCCTGTGGAAACCCGTCTTCCCTGGATAATGAACATATTCTTAGGGTTAGTTTGTTTCTTAGGAGGTGCTATCATTTTCATCAGTCTTGCACTAGATTTTTATGTAAAGTTCTTGGTTCGGGTTCCATATGTTGTGTTTCGTAGATAATGAATATCAAGGTCCCTTCCCCAATATAAAATTATCTTTGATCACTAGGCATTGTTTGGTTGACCTTTCAAACCTGACCCAGGATGTCCCACAGCTTCTTGCTGAGACATTAGACATTTTCTTGCTGAATTTTTCCCTCAAGGTAGATCTTCCAAGCATCCATGTTGACATAGAATGTTCTAGTTTCCAATTTACACTAGCTTACACCCATGATGAGATTGAAAACTGTAACACATCATCTTTCTTTTTCTATACCATTTACTTAGCTGGAAATGCTTCCAACTTTCTCTCCCTCAACTAACCGAACCTCCTTCTCCCTTATTCCTTGTGTGCATTTCTACTCCTAGACCAATGGCTCTCAACCAGGTTGGTCGTTGGATTCATCTGGCTCACTTCCTTAAAGGAAAAAAAAAAAAAAGAAACAAAACAAAACAGATGTCTATCCTAAGCCAATTAAACAAAAGCAGTTATGGTAGATCCTGCCTGGGCATGGGTTTTTTGTTTTTTGAATTTTAAAAAAATCTACTGGTTATTCTAATCTTTAGCCAGGGTTAAAAACCTCTATTTTGAACCCAGTCCAATTAGCATATCTTTGATGAAACCTTCTCCAATTTCTCCAGGAATCAGTTCTCTATCTATGCTGCCTGAGAACTTTCCCTCTGTTTTTCCAGCACTAATCACATTGACTCTCTGTATACAAGACAAATAGCCCTTTCTGGTATGAAAATGTGCCTTGTACCTTACACCACATTCTATTCCCAGTACCTAGACAGTATGGCACAACGTGGTGCAAGAGGATAAGAAGGTGAAAAAGCGGATGGGTGGATGGACCCAAAGTAAAATCCTATTGATGATTAAGATTTGATACTTATTTGTTTTCTCTAGGATTGCCAGCCCTAGAGTTCCCCAATGAAAAATAGAGCTGTTGGCTTCTCTGAGCTCCAGTGGAAGAAGAGAACACTAGTACCTTCAGATCCTACCCCTGAAGATAATCTTAGCTGCCAAGTAAATAGCAACATGCTTCATGAAAATCCTACCAACCTCTGAAGTCTCTTCTCTCTTAGGTCTATAATTTTTTTAAAAATTTTTCTTCTTTAAACTCCTGTGATGTTTCCATTTTTTGTTCCCTAATGAGAAGTCAACAGTGAAATACACCAGAACTGCTTTCTCCCACGGAAAATGCCAATCTCTTCTAAAAAAAAACAAAATTAAATTAAAAACAGAATGTTGGTTTAAAAAACTTCAAAGTAATTTTCAAACTGCTTTGTATGGTTAACATATTCTGCCAGGTCCATGACCACACGTCTGCACCATGCAATTTAACTCTTATTTACATTGTTATGTTTAGTTTGGTTATTTGCTTAGGTGTGCATACATTCATTCAGCAAATGCTGAGCACCAGCCACGTGCACAGCAGTTGCTTTTACTAGTCTTAGCTCTACCATTTTAATCCATGTGTCCAAGGGGGAAAACATATTATATTTGTAACCAAAAACTACTAGTTTACCAGAGGACTGAAGGGAGATAAAGAGGAGTTGGTTAATGGGTACAAAAATCCAGTTAGATGAAAGGAATAATATAGATAGTGTTCAGTAGCAGAATAGAATGAACATAAACTATTAGTTTAAATTATGTGAAATTGCTTCTATTTGATCATATTTTACAAGAAAAAACATCAATTTTATATAGTCCAACTTAATACCTAGCCTTATGAGTTGTATAAGGTAAGGTTACCTACCTGAGAAGCTGATTAACATTGGTTGTACAATCTTATTCATTAGAGAATATGGTACTTAGGGTCTGAGACCTTTTGAAAGGTCTGAGAACTCTTTAAAAAAAGGAAAGAAAGAAAGAAAAGAGGAAAAATATATCAAAATAAAAAAATGCAAAATGAGAATTAATAAATGCTTAAACATCAGCATGTATCATGTTAACTTTATTGTTACTATTAATAAACATTTCACACATTTATAAATAAATTATGTTACTTTCTGTCACTTGGCAGAAATTCTCAAGAATGCATTTGATTGCTGGGAGATAACAGTAACTAAATTACCTACATGAAAATAATTTCAAAAGCAAAATTTTTAAAAATAATTCTCAAAATTGTTTTTAAATAGCAAATAAAAAGATTACTGGATGTGGGATGTATTTTAATATGTTAAGTATGATATGGAGATCGTACTAATAAATGTGCCCTGGCCCCTAAGAGTCTTGCATTTGCCCTGGGAGCTCCAGAGAAGTTCTGTCCCCTGCCCTTCAAAACACCGTGTGAATTAGAGAGGAGTAAGATTTGTTAAATGTGTATAAATTCTGAACTCTGTTCTTGAACAATCCACTATTGAGAGAGTTTTTGATGGAGAGCATCTGGCTCAAGGCTGTTATTAGAGTAACACCTGAGAATTCCTTCCACCCTTAGGAATTACAAATGTCAAACAATAAAAGAGCTGAGCCTTGACCAGACCCCCTAGGGCTAGCTTAATGATTTATCAGAGTCCTTTCTAGGGTAATGAATAGCAGGAACAGCCCAGGTTCACACTTGATGGAGAGTCCTCCGACTTCTTGCCAAAGGTGGTATATCTGATGATAGAGCATCTCCAGCAGGGAGCACTATTGAGACACCAGAAACTGCTCAACAGTAATCAACACAGAGCAGAAAGTCTCCAGGCCTAAACTAAAGGAGAATCTCTAGAAACCGGGAAAGATGAGGACCCACTAGGCCTAGCATGTGTCAGCGTGGACTGTTGTTTGGAGAGAGCAGATGTAGCTTAGTTTGCCCAAATGGAGTGCATTATAGGTGCCCCCTACTCCACATGCTCTCTGAGGGGGTGCACCACCAATTCAAGGAAAAGGACAGGTGAAAACAACAGCCCTGTGAAGCCCAGTCCAGAAAGTTGGATCGTTATACTAAATCACTATCGAAAGAAGCCAGTATCAAAAGAAGTTAGAGAAGTGGGATGGGTATTTATGTTCACTAGGACCTGATGGATAAAGGAAGCTCAGAGTTTTGCTACATTTTTACACTTTTCCCTTTTTATACTCAAAATTCAGGTCACTTATTTATTCTAGTGATCACAGAGTAGACAGTCAACATACACCTGTTGTCTAGTGTTCGACGTGTGGGTCAGCATTCTCACCCTGGCTTTACACAATTGTCTCCCCTGCAAGCCCTTTTAATTGTTTAATGGGACCCAACAATAGCATCTCCTAAATTAGTCTCCCAATATTTACTTATGAAAACAGCCCAAAATGGTAAATGATATGGTCTGGCTCTGTGTTGCCACCCAAATCTCATCTCAAATTGTAATCTCCATGTGTCAAAGGAAGGACCTGGTGGGAGGTGATTGGATCATAGTGGCAGTTTCCCCCATGCTTTCCTTGTGATAAGTGAGTCAATTCTCACGAGAGCTGATCAAAGGCTAGTTCAGTTTTTTTCCTTAATGAAACAATTTTTATATACACACGTAATTCACAGGACAGTCAAATATCTGTCCTATGACAGATATTTGGCCCCCACTCTTTGCTCTTCCACCCCCACCTCATGCCCATTACCTATCATTATGCTAAGAGCAGCAAAATGGCCCAAGAAAAGGGGATGGCATGGCTATTTAACAATGGGCAAGTTACTAAACCCTTAAGCCCTAAAATATGCTCAGGGAAAATAATATCTCTTTCCTAGAACTGTTAGGTTGATTTACTGAGATCATTTATACTGTAACCGACTGGAAAAGCAATAAATAGTAATAGTGGCTATTACTATTATTAGAACACAGGACTATTAGTCAAAAATCTTCAAAGTATAACTAACATTTGTGACATTAGATACATCAGTGTATTTTGCAACTTTTTTGGCCTAATCTTTTGGGATAAAAACTGGGAATGAAGAAAGGAAGGAAGGAAAGAAAGGCAGAGACAGAGACAGACAGAAGAGAAAGAAAGAAAGAAAGAAAGAAAGAAAGAAAGAAAGAAAGAAAGAAAGAAAGGAAGGAAGGAAGGGGGGAGGGAGGGAGGAAGGAAGGAAGAAGAAAGAGAGAGAGAAGGAAGGAAGAAGGAAAGAAGGATGGAAGGAAGGGAAGGAAAGAAAGAAAGGAAGAAGAAAGAAAGGAAAGAAAGAAGAAAGAAAGAAAGAGAGAGAGAAAAAAGAAAGAAAAAAAAAGAAAGAAAGAGAAAGAAAGAAAGAAAGGGGTGGAGCCAAGATGGCCGAATAGGAACAGCTCCAGTCTACAGCTCCCAACATGAGCGGCGCAGAAGACAAATGATTTCTGCATTTCCAACTGAGGTACCGTGTTCATCTCACTGGGGCTAGTCAGACAGTGGGTACAGGAGAGTGGGTGCAGTGCACCAAGTGTGAGCCGAAGCAGGGCAAGGCATCGCCTCACCCGGGAAGTGCAAGGGGTCAGAAAATTCCCTTTGTTAGCCAAGGAAAGAGGTGAAAGAGGGCACCTGGAAAATCGGGTCACTCCCACCCTAATACTGCACTTTTCCAAAGGTCTTAGCAAATGGCACACCTGGAGATTGTATCCTGTGCCTGGCTCAGAGGGTCCCACACCCACAGAGCCTCGCTCATTGTTAGCACAGCAGTCTGAGATCAAACTGCAAGGTGGCATCGAGGCTGGGGGAGGGGCGCCTGCCATTACTGAGGCTTGAGTAGGTAAACAAAGCTGCCTGGAAGCTCGAACTGGGTGGAGCCCACCACAGCTCAAGGAGGCCTGCCTGCTTCTGTAGACTCCACCTCTGGGGGCAGGGCATAGCCAAACAAAAGACAGCAGAAACCTCTGAAGACTTAAATGTCCCTGTCTGACAGCTTTCAAGAGGGTAGTGGTTCTCCCACCATGCAGCTGGAGATATGAGAATGGACAGACTGCCTCCTCAAGTGGGTCCCTGACCCCTGAGTAGCCTAACTGGGAGGCACCCCCCAGTAGGGGCAGACGGACACCTCACACGGCCGGGTACTCCTCTGAGACAAAACTTCCAGAGGAATGATCAGGCAGCAACATTTGCTGTTCACAAATATCTGCTGTTCTGCAGCCTCTGCTGCTGATACCCAGGCAAACAGGGTCTGGAGTGGACCTCCAGCAAACTCCAACAGACCTGCAGCTGAGGGTCCTGACTGTTAGAAGGAAAACTAACAAACAGAAAGGACATCTAAACCAAAACCCCATCTGTACGTCACCATCGTCAAAGACCAAAGGTAGATAAAACCACAAAGATGGGGAAAAAACAGAGCAGAAAAACTGAAAATTCTAAAAATCAGAGGGCCTCTCCTCCTCCAAAGGAACGCAGCTCCTCACAAGCAACAGAACAAAGCTGGATGGAGAATGACTTTGACGAGTCGAGAGAAGAAGGCTTCAGAAGATCAAACTACTCCAAGCTAAAGGAGGAAGTTAGAACCCATGGCAAAGAAGTTAAAAACCCTGAAAAAAGATTAGACGGATGGCTAACTAGAAAAATTGTTGCAGAGAGGTCCTTAAAGGACCTGATGGAGCTGAAAACCACGGCACAAGAACTACATGATGAATGCACAAGCATCAGTAGCCGATTCAATCAACTGGAAGAAAGGGTATCAGTTACAGAAGATCAAATGAATGAAATGAAGCGAGAAGAGAAATTTAGAGAAAAAAGAATAAAGAGAAACGAACAAAGCCTCCAAGAAATATGGGACTATGTGAAAAGACAAAATCTATGTCTGATTGGTGCACCTGAAAGTGACAGGGAGAATGGAACCAAGTTGGAAAACACTCTGCAGGATATTATCCAGGAGAACTTCCCCAATCTAGCAAGGCAGGCCAACATTCAGATTCAAGAAATACAGAGAACGCCACAAAGATACTTCTCGAGAAGAGCAACTCCAAGACACATAATTGTCAGATTCACCAAAGTTGAAATGAAGGAAAAAATGTTAAGGGCAGCCAGAGAGAAAGGTTGGGTTACCCACAAAGGGAAGCCCATCAGACTAACAGCTGATCTCTCAGCAGAAACGCTACAAGCCAGAAGAGAGTGGGGGCCAATATTCAACATTCTTAAAGAAAAGAATTTTCAATGCAGAATTTCATATCCAGCTAAACTAAGCTTCATAAGTGAAGGAGACATAAAATACTTTACAGACAAGCAAATGCTGAGAGATTATGTCACTACCAGGACTGCCCTAAAAGAGCTCCTGAAGGAAGCACCAAACATGGAAAGGAACAACCGGTACCAGCCACTGCAAAAACATGCCAAATTGTAAAGACCATCAAGGCTAGGAAGAAACTGCATCAACTAACGAGCAAAATAACCAGCTAACATCATAATGACAGGAACAAATTCATATATAACAATACTAACCTTAAATGTCAATGGGCTAAATGCTCCAATTAAAAGACACAGACTGGCAAATTGGATAAAGAGTCAAGACCCATCAGTGTGCTGTATTCAGGAGACCCATCTCATGTGCAGAGACACACATAGGCTCAAAGTAAAGGGATGGAGGAAGATCTACCAAGAAAATGGAAAACAAAAAAAGGCAGGGGTTGCAATCCTAGTCTCTGATAAAACAGACTTTAAACCAAAAAAGATCAAAAGAGACAAAGAAGGTAATTACATAATGGTAAAGGGATCAATTCAACAAGAAGAGCTAACTATCCTAAATATATATGCACCCAATACAGGAGCACCCAGATTCAGAAAGCAAGTCCTTAGAGACCTACAAAGAGACTTAGACTCCCACACAATAATAACGGGAGACTTTAATACCCCACTGTCAACATTAGAGAGATCAACAAGACAGAAAGTTAACAAGGATATCCAGGAATTGAACTCAGCTCTGCACCAAGCAGTCCTAATAGACATCTACAGAACTCTCCACCCCAAATCAACAGAATATGCATTCTTTTCAGCACCACACCACACCTATTCCAAAATTGACCACATACTTGGAAGTAAAGCACTCCTCAGCAAATGTAAAAGAATGGAAATTATAACAAACTGTCTCTCAGACCACAGTGCAATCAATCTAGAACTCAGGATTAAGAAACTCACTCAAAACTGATCAACTGCATAGAAACTGAACAACCTGCTCCTGAATGACTACAGGGTAAATAATGAAATGAAGGCAGAAATAAAGATGTTCTTTGAAACCAACGAGAACAAATACACAACATACCAGAATCTCTGGGACACATTCAAAGCAGCGTGTAGAAGGAAATTTACAGCACTAAATGCCCACAAGAGAATGCAGGAAAGATCTAAAATTGACACCCTTACATCACAATGAAAAGAACTAGAGAAGCAAGAACAAACACATTCAAAAGCTAGCAGAAGGCAAGAAATAACTAAGATCAGAGCAGAACTGCAGGAAATAGAGACACAAAAAACCCTTCAAAAAATCAATGAATCCAGGAACTGGTTTTTTGAAAAGATCAACAAAATTGATAGACCACTAGCAAGACTAATAAAGAAGAAAAGAGAGAAGAATCAAATAGACGCAATAAAAAATGACAAAGGGGATATCACCACCGATCCCACAGAAATACAAACTACCATCAGAGAATACTATAAACACCTCTACGCAAATAAACTAGAAAATCTAGAAGAAATGGGTAAATTCCTGGACACATACACTCTCCCAAGACTAAACCAGGAAGAAGTTGAATCCCTGAATAGACCAATAACAGGCTCCGAAATTGAGGCAGTAATTAATAGCCTACCAACCAAAAAAAGTCCAGGACCAGAAGGATTCACAGCCAAATTCTACCAGAGGTACAAGGAGGAACTGGTACCATTCCTTCTGAAACTATTCCAATCAATAGAAAGAGAGGGAATCCTCCCTAAATCATTTTATGAGACCAGCATCATCCTGATACCAAAGCCTGGCAGAGACACGACAAAAAAAAGAAAATTTTAGAGCAATATCCCCGATGAACATTGATGCAAAAATCCTCAAGAAAATACTGGCAAACCGAATCCAGCAACACATCAAAAAGCTTATCCACCATGATCAAGTGGGCTTCATCCCTGGGATGCAAGGCTTGTTCAAGATATGCAAATCAATAAACGTAATCCAGCATATAAACAGAATCAATGGCAAAAACCACATGATTATCTCAGGAGATGCAGAGAAGGCCTTTGACAAAATTCAACAGTGCTTCATGCTAAAAAACTCTCAATAAATTAGGTATTGATGGGACGTATCTCAAAATAATAAGAGCTATCTATGACAAACCCACAGTCAATATCATACTGAATGGGCAAAAACTGGAAGCATCCCCTTTGAAAACGGGCACAAGACAGGGATGCCCTCTCTCACCATTCCTATTCAACATAGTGTTGGAAGTTCTGGCCAGAGCAATCAGGCAGGAGAAAGAAATAAAGGGTATTCAATTAGGAAAAGAGGAAGTCAAATTGTCCCTGTTTGCAGATGACATGATTGTATATCTAGAAAACCCCATCGTCTTAACCCAAAATCTCCTTAAGATGATAAGCAACTTTAGCAAAATCTCAGGATACAAAATCAATGTGCAAAAATCACAAGCATTCTTATACACCAGTAACAGACAAACAGAGAGCCAAATCATGAGTGAACTCCCATTCACAATTGCTTCAAAGAGAATAAAATACCTAGGAATCCAACTTACAAGGATATGAAGGACCTCTTCAAGGAGAACTGCAAACCACTGCTCAATGAAATAAAAGAGGACACAAACAAATGGAAGAACCTTCCATGCTCATGGGTAGGAAGCATCAGTATTGTGAAAATGGCCATACTGCCCAAGGTAATTTAGAGATTCAATGCCATCCCCATCCAGCTACCAATGACTTTCTTCACAGAATTGGAAAAAACTACTTTAAAGTTCATATGGAACCAAAAAAGAGCCCGCATTGCCATGTCAATCCTAAACCAAAAGAACAAAGCTGGAGGCATCACCCTACCTGACTTCAAACTATACTACAAGGCTACAGTCACCAAAACAGCATGGTACTGGTACCAAAACAGAGATATAGACCAATAGAACAGAACAAAGCCCTCAGAAATAATGCCACATATAAACAACTATCTGATCTTTGACAAACCTGACAAAAACAAGCAATGGGGAAAGGATTCCCTATTTAATAAATGGTGTTGGGAAAACTGGCTAGCCATATGTACAAAGCTAAATCTGGATCCCTTCCTTACACCTTATACAAAAATTAATTCAAGATGGATTAAAGACTTAAGTGTTATACCTAAAACCATAAAAGCCCTAGAAGAAAACCTAGGCAATACCATTCAGGACATAGGCATAGGCAAGGACTTCATGTCTAAAACACCAAAAGCAATGGTAACAAAAGCCAGAATTGACAAATGGGATCTAATTAAACCAAAGAGCTTCTGCACAGCAAAAGAAACTGCCATCAGAGTGAACAGGCAACCTACAGAATGGGAGAACATTTTTGCAATCTACTCATCTGACAAAGGGCTAATATCCAGAATCTACAAAGAACTCAAACAAATTTACAAGAAAAAAACAACCCCATCAAAAAGTGGGCAAAGGATATGAACAGACGCTTCTCAAAAGAAGACATTTATGCAGCCAACAGACACATGAAAAAATGCTCATCATCACTGGCCATCAGAGAAATGCAAATCAAAACCACAATGAGATACCATCTCACACCAGTTAGAATGGCAATCATTAAAAAGTCAGGAAACAACAGGTGCTGGAGAGGATGTGGAGAAATAGGAACACTTTTACACTGTTGGTGGGACTGTAAACTAGTTCAACCACTCTGGATGACAGTGTGGTGATTCCTCAGGGATCTAGAACTAGAAATACCATTTGACCCAGCCATCCCATTACTGGGTATACACCCAAAGGATTATAAATCATGCTGCTATAAAGACACATGCACACGTATGTTTATTGTGGCACTATTCACAATAGCAAAGACTTGGAACCAACCCAAATGTCCATCAATGATAGACTGGATTAAGAAAATGTGGCACATATATACCATGGAATACTATGCAGCCATAAAAAATGATGAGTTCATGTCGTTTGTAGAGACACGAATGAAGCTGGAAACCATCATTCTCAGCAAGCTATCACAAGGACAAAAAAGCAAACACCGCATGTTCTCACTCATAGGTGGGAATTGAACAATGAGAACACATGGTCACAGGAAGGGTAACATCACACACCGGGGCATGTCGTGGGGTGGGGGTAGGGGGCAGGGATAGCATTAGGAGATATACCTAATGTAAATGACGAGTTACTGGGTGCAGCACACCAACATGGCACATGTATACGTATGTAACAAACCTGCACATTGTGCACATATACCGTAAAATTTAAAGTATAATTTTAAAAAGTAGGAAAGAAAAAAGGAAGGAAGGAAGGAAGGAGAAAAAATGAGAAATAGATCCCTTTTGATGTGGGACCTTTATTTTATTCATTAAAGATCAAATTATCATTAAACAAATGGCAAAAGCAATAAGCAACCCCATGAGAGTGTGTGTCAGTTAAATCTTGTCTTGGAGACCCACTGAAGCAAAGGGATTATGACTTAGAATTCTGCTTCTGTGAAACAAATGCAAGGACAAACGATGTGAGAAATCACGAGAAGAAAACAGCAGGACCCAATAGACCCACGGAGTTCATGCATCCCCAAAGACCCAAAGAGAGGGTGTGATACAAATAATGGACAAAATTACAAAAAACAAAGCAAGGTAATATATAACCTAGAATTCTTCTATAAGCTTTGTTGTCTCTTTGCTCTCCAGGTTAACTGGTTTGATAAAAACTCCTTAAGTGAAGTCTAGATTAATTTTTTCATTGTCCTATTTTAGCAGATTGTTTTTACTGTAGTAAATATTCACCTGGGATTGGGTTTAAATTGTAAAGACAAATGCTCCCTTCTTTTCTTGAGTTTCAATACAATCTACTCGTTCCACTAAAATGTGGTGGAAACTCTCTTTTTAATCAAAAGTAAGTTGATTAATAAGCTATTTCTTCCAGAACACTGATGTTCTGAAGAGTTAAGGCCCTCTTTCATTAAAAGTAGAAAGTACAAGAGTGAAAAAGTTCACTGTGTTTTTAAAACAAAAAGTGAAAGAGAAATAACCCAAATCAAGGAAGTCCCCACTTCCTCCTGCACAGCCTTCTTAAGCATGCCTGTTCTTATTCTGCTTTTTCCTGCTACTTCCCATTTGCTATTTCATATCTAGCCAAACAGGGAGACTGAATTTCCTTGAATTTTTATGAATCTGCTTGTAAGTTTCCTTTAATTTCATGATCAAAGAGCAGCTCTGTAGTGACTATCTCTTAGTATTTGGCGATATTTTAGCCAAAGTTTCTCTTATAGCTTCCCATAAATGATGGGCTTCAAGGAAGGTTGTAGATGCAGAATCAGTGTACAAAACAAACATTGCTTTCATCTGAGGAACTCACGAGGCAAAAAAAAAAAAAAAAAGAAAAAGTGTTTAAAAAAAAGCTGACCTAGGACCTTAGAGTGAGAAAAGGAAGTATGAAAATTAATTCTCATTGGAGCAATTTCCAATCTAGTTGAGGAGCCAAACCTAATACACCCAATACAATTAGAGAACCATAAAGGGCAAACATATTAAAAGAGCTTAATTTTGTAGTGTGGCCTGCAGGCTTCCAGAAAAAACGGGAGATCAGTGAGCTAGCAGCAGAGAAGCCTTCCTGGAAAAGGTGAGATTCGACATCCCTCTGTTCTATCTCAGGGGTCTTAGCCAGGCACATTAATGTTGGGCACGTAGAGTAGATGGCTACTTGTTTCTTGTATAAAATGTTAGACATTCGGGTTATAAAAAAGAAAATGTATCGGAGTTTATAACTATTTCTAACCTTCTATGCTAACAGTTTTAACCATGCTTCTTTTAAAACCTAATACCTGTAATCCCAGCACTTTGGGAGGCCAAGGTGGGTGGATCATGAGGTAAGGAGTTCAAGACCAGCCTGGCCAAGATGGTGAAACCCCATCTCTACTGAAAATACAAAAATTAGCCAGGTGTGGTGGCACATGCCTGTAATCTCAGTTACTTGGGAGGCTGAGGCAGGAGAATTGCTTGAACCCGGGAGGCGGAGTTTGCAGTGAGCTGAGATCGTGCCACTGTACTCTAGCCTGGGGGACAGAGCAAGACTCTGTCTCAAAAAGAAAAAAAAAAGCATAATAGATAAAACACTGACGATGCTTCTCAGTAATGATCATTAATATTACTCAAATTTTATTAGTGTTCTTTCCTTTATCTACTTGCAAGATGAGTTTAAAAAATGAAGTTGGTTTTCCCTAGCCACCCCATTCTTCTAGATCTCACAGTCTCCACCTAGCCACCACCTTCAGTGAGTACTGAAGGGGCAGACTCGTTCATTGCACCATTGACTAAACAAAAACTGTTTTCTAAAATAAAAATGTATGAAAAGAGAGTGCATGCCCCAGTATTTAAAGAATTATAACTTATTTTGCATTCTGTAAGCTACTTCTCCCTTCTATTAGCAGGAATAATTGCAGTGCCCATACTGCGAAAACATAGGTTTATCATTTTCAGATGGTATCACTATGCTCTCTGTCATCTTTGTTGCATTTCCTGTTTCATCTTCCTGCTCAGGAACTTATGTAGTGAGCTCTGGCTTCACAGGAGATATACTCACATATGTGATGTTTGACATATATTTTTCAAATAACATGATTATGCCTTAAAAACTAAATATGAAAATATACTTGTGGACTACAAGTTATAGTTGGGAGTTTCAACTCAACTTTTTTTTTTTTTTCCAAGGCAGAAGAATTTTTCTTAGTACAGAACAAAATGAAAAGTCTCCCATGTCCACTTCTTTCTACACAGACACAGCAACCATCCGATTTCTCAATCTTTTCCCCACCTTTCCCCCTTTTCTATTCCACAAAACCGCCATTGTCATCATGGCCCTTTCTCAATGAGCTGTTGGGTACACCTCCCAGACGGGGTGGTGGCCGGGCAGAGGGGCTCCTCACTTCGCAGAAGGGGCGGCCGGGCAGAGGCGCCCCCCACCTCCCGGACGGGGAGGCTGGCCGGGCGGAGGCGCCCCCCACCTCCCTCCCGGACGGGGCGGCCGGCCGGGTGGGGAACTTCTTTTTTTTTCTTAGCCAAAAATACTTTTCTTAAATATATGTGTTTGAAAGACCACTAAATTTATTTCAATAACGACTAAAAATTACCTTAATCTGCATTTGGAAATAAGCACAACTTGAAATGGAATTTAGATGGATGAATTGAAATTCAAAGTTCTCTTAACCAGAGACTTACCCAATAAATTACACTGTTAACTGAGTAATTGCTAGATTTCTGTTTATCATGTAATTTGTGTCCAACTTACTGGTATAGAGAGGAAATTGTAGCATGACTAAGATTAAGTAATTCTTTTTTTTTTTTTTTTTTTTTTTTGAGATGAGTCTGGTTCTGTCCCCCAAGCTGGAGTACAGTGGCGCAATCTCGGCTCACTGCAAGCTCCGCCTCCCGGGTTCATGCCATTCTCTTGCCTCAGCCTCCCGACTAGCTGGGACTAGAGGCGCCCGCCACTAGGCCCAGCTAATTTTTTGTATTTTTTTTTTTTTTTTAGTAGAGACAGGATTTCACCGTGTTAGCCAGGATTGTCTCGATCTCCTGACCCCATGATCCGCCCGCCTCAGCCTCCCAAAGTGCAGGGATTACAGGCGTGAGCCACCGCTCCCGGGCCGATTAAGTAATTTTTATGTAGTACATGGGGTAAACATGTTGATTAACTTAGTAGTGAACAGTGTCAGAGTGTCACGATTATTTCTACCCACGAGGCTGGCCTGGTGATCTGTTCACTATCTTGCTAGTATGAGTCACCTGCTCCTTCTTTTAAGGCAAAGGCTCTCAAATATGCACATACCTTGGAATCACATGGTGAGCTTTGAAATACACTGATGCCTGAGTTTCAACCCCAGATTTTCATATAATAACCTGGGGTGAAGCCTGGGAGCTGAGACTTAAAACATCCCAGGTGATTTTAATGTGCAGCCAGGTTGAGAACCACTGCTTTAGAGTGATTCTCTTTACCCTAAGCTGTATCTGCACTTTGATGATCTCTATTCTAACAGACAGTAGATAAGAGGCTTTCTAGTGAAAGTAAAGAATGTCTCCATTTCAAGGCATTCTGGAAAATGTGTTATACTCAAAAGTATGCCTGGGTCCCATATCTCGCTCTTGCTTTGCTCTTCCTCCTCTATTCATTCATTAGGCATGTATTATGTGTAAGATAATGTGCAATTTCAGATTCCTGACCATCCACCAGATTCTGACCATGCCTCACATCCCTCTTTATAATATGTAAAGTTTTCAGGACAATCTCAGTTTCTACTTCTGAAACTCAACCCCTACCCTGGCTTTTTGCCTGTCCTATTAATCTATATTTCTAATTATGTCTTAATTTTGAAAACATTTTTATTTTAAGGAATAAATAACAGGTAACATCTTTTTTGAAAAAGGATTTTGTATGGATATAGGATTAATTAGTGTTTGGTCAGCATCATGTATAGAAATTTGGTGACCTTACACTAAATAAGCACTATAACACTTACAACAAGATCTGGAAATTTGCAACCACCAAAAAAGGAATCATGCCTATCCTTTGCCATGGAAAACAAAGATGACCTTCTACCCTTGAACTTACTTTAGTAGAAGGCTAAATATTCCAATTAAAGGGGCCAAATCTGTATATCAGAATGTGTTCAGAGAGGTACATGGATGATTGGAAAGTCTGACTACTTGGGATCAAATACTATGCCCTTAACATCTGATGCTAACAAATATTACCCCAAAATTAATACATGAACCTAGACTGAGCTGTACTTTTTTTTTAGGGAAATGAATGGCATTCTATGATAAGCTTATGAATGTTTCCTTCATTTAAATACTGGTAATATGAATTTAAATATAATTGGAGTTGCTTATTAAAATTTTCATATACTTTTGTTCTTTTTAATAATGATTATAGTTATGTTTTTACACAAGTGCTATATACCCAAGATAGAAAACTTGAAAAACTCCAAAAAGTACAAAAAAAGAATTATTTATAATAATATATCCACTCAAGTCAAATGCTATTCACATTTTGGTGTGAGTCTTTCATAGATAAGAGAGAGATGGAGACACACACACACACACACACACACACATATGGATCCAAAAATATAGAAGTTATATAAAACAGATTAATAATGTATAGCAAAATTTAATATCTAGGTACTTCTAAAAAATTTTGTGTCAATTTTTCAGTCTTCAAAACTACATCTATACCTGTTCCTGTATTATTGAAAAATAATAACAAGATAAACCTGGCCAGCTATACAAATGCTCTGAGGGTTGAGATAACATGCAAATGTAGCCTCACGTATCAATGTGTGAAAGCTGGACAGACCACACAGCTCAGAAAAGGAAGTACACTCTGCATAGCTAACTTGCACATTCACTATCCAAGCTGCACCATCTTCGGGGTCATTGTGTGCCAGGCATATCAACTCTTTTCAATAAAAATGGTAAGTAATAGATTTTATAACTCTCCTTGGTCTCCTGGCAAATGTGCTACTCTTCTCTGCATAGAACAGTCAGAGTTGAGGGTGCTTCACAGTCAGGTCCTCTGAGCCTTTGGGATTTTGCTTGGCCACTAGTTCCTTGTGCTGATGAAGCTGCTGAGTCTTGTTCATGCCAGTTGAGAGACATGGCTTCAAGAGTTCCCTTTTTTTTTATTCTAGCCTTCAGAATAGGGGAAGAGCACTGTCTTGCAGAAAGAAAACATGCATTCTTTGTCTTTGCCTCCTAGGATAGCTTGGTGCCAGCCCCAGTAATTTAGTCGAGTTTCCTGTTATGAGCAGTTTGGATCCCAGGAAAGGACTCCAGTGGCGAATGTTGGGAAACATTAATGATGGTGATTGCCATTTTGATAACACAGTAGATTTTACAAAGGGACCTCTTTTGTTTGAAAATGTATTTTTTTATTTTAATTAAGAGACGCAAAAAAAGCCCAAACAGTCTTAACCTTAAGGACAGATTGTGTTCTCAAAATTAATGGGAAGTCATTATTTGGAGCATACTTAAAATGGTGAGTGGTTTCCCAGCACTACTTTAAGCCATAACATAGCTGAACTACAGCAGTAATATTCTGCTTCATAATTTTCCATTATTTCTTTGGAAAAAAAAAGGAGGGCTCCCAAAATATATGTGGTGTTCATATGCTCTCAGAGTATAGAAGAGAGCTAATTTTCTGTCTTTGTCTGCTATTCCCCAGCCCCCAGAAGACTGGAAACTGGTTATTCCTTCTCTTATTACGGAGAGGATACCTTCCTTTTGTCAGCCCCCAGTGAGAAGACAGGAGTTGAGACGATGACTCCTGTGCTTGCTCAATTGGAGATTGTGCATTGCAGACATTGGAACAGGGAGAATAAAGGGATCATTCAATGATGTGTGATGTGACTGTGTATTGTCTGAAAGCACCTTGAGTTAGGATAGGGAAAGAGTAGAGGTGAGAGAGGGTAATCTTCCCATGGGGGAGAGAGGAAGAAGGAAGAGTGATAGCGTGCAAGTCACTGAGTCTTGAGAAGGGGAGTACACGGTAGAGGAAATAGTGCGTGACCCTGCCTGCGGCAACACCTGTAGAAGACAGTCTCAGGCTCAGGTGGGAGTGAGATAAATCCCTCTACGTTTCCAAATTTGGTCTTCAGGTCCGGGATTCCTAGAAAACAGCTTGACCTTGGCCAGGTGTGGTGGCTCACGCCTGTAATCCCAGCACTTTGGGAGGCCGAGGCAGGCAGATCACGAGGTCAGGAGATCGAGACCATCCTGGCTATCACGGTGAAACCCCGCTTCTACTAAAAATCCAAAAAATTAGCTGGGCATCGTGGTGGGTGTCTGTAGTCCCAGCCACTCGGGAGGCTGAGGCAGGAGAATGGTGTGAATCCGGGAGGCAGAGCTTGCAGTGAGCCAAGATCACGCCACTGTGCTCTAGCCTGGGCCACAGAGCAAGACTCCGTCTCAAAAAAAAAAAAAAAAAGGAAAAAAGGAAAAAAGGAAAAAAGAAAAGAAAAGAAAACAGCTTGACCTTAAACAGGAGCACTGTGGTTTATAAAGTGCTATTTGGATTTTCTTAGGCAAAACAAGATAACAGCAGGAAAAAAGGAAGTTTAACTGGATAGCATGTATTTGGTATAATATATGAGTAACGATGTTTTTAAAGATTATTGTTTTCTTATAATAAAAGTAACATGGCTGGGCATGGTGGCTCATACCTGTAATCCCAGCACTTTGGGAGGCCGAGGCAGGCAGATCACCTGAGGCTAGGAGTTTGAGACCTGCCTGACCAACATGATGAAACCCCGTCTCTACTAAAAACACAAAATTAGCTGGGCATGGTGGTGCATGCCTGTAACCCCAGCTACTTGGGAGGCTAGGGAGCAGAATCGCTTGAACCTGGGAGACGGAGGTTGCAGTGGGCCGAGATCGCGCCATTGCACTCCAGTCTGGGCAACAAGAGCAAAATTCCATCTCAAAAAGAAAAAAAAAATTAACACATGTTTCTCAAAAAAAACTTCTTAGAAATATAGATAATGGTCAGGCACTGTGGCTCATGCCTGTAATCCCAATTTTTTGGGAGGTCAAAGTGGGAGGATTACTTAAGGAGTTCAAGACCAGCCTGGGCAACAAAGCAAGATGTCATCTCTATAAAAAATTAAGTAAAAAAATAAATCAGCCAGGCCTAGTGGTGCATGCCTGTTGTCCCACCTACTAGGGAGGCTGATGCAGGAGGATTATTTGAGCTCAGGAGTTCAAGGCGGCAGTGATGAATGATCATGTCACCACATTCCAACCCAGGCAAACCTGTATTCAAAAAGAAAAAAAGAAATATAAATATGCAGAAATGAAACATTAAGCGTGTTCTATAATTCTGTCAACTAAGGGGACAATCACCAGGTTAGTACAGATCCTTCGAGAATGTCATCATTTTAAATGCATATTTTATAAATGTAATTTTATAAGTGTTATATACTTTATGAACTATTTCCTCACATTTTATTTAAAATATCTTTAATAATATTGGAGTTACAATGTAATTTTTAATGATAAATCATTTTTAATAATTGTGTAGTAGCCCACAATTTGTTTTAATCAGTTCCATAGAGTTGGACATTTCAGTTGTCTCTTTTTCTTTCCTTATGGTGATATAGACAAGACTGTCACAAGCATTTTTTATATACTTTGTCTGATTATTTTGCATTGACAGAATTCCTAGCAAAGTAGCCAGGTGAAAACCTACATATATTTAAAACTTCTAACACACGTTACCTTGTTGTTAAGCAGCATACTTTAAGTTTCTTACTATATAATGGCATAGTAAGTGAATTTCCCAGTGCAATTATGGCATATACATGCTTATCTTTGTATATCCATGCCTATTTTTGTAGCATGAAAAGGTTATACTTCAAAATTAAGTTACTTCCCCTTAATTTCTTTCTCCCTAACATTGCTGCTGACATTCTGCAACAAGTGGCAGAAAGCCATGTAGCATATTAAAGAAAGGAAAAAACTCCATTTTTTCTCCTTGAAAGAGATCAGATACAGTCAACAGGCTATATCCCTGGCTTCTTGTTGACTTGTTTTGCTTACTACTTGTTTTCCATAAGTCACTTAAGCTTTGGGTTTGTTTCCTCATCCAATGATGGTGATGACGTGATGATGATGATGATGATGATGATGATGATGATGATGATAATGATGATAGCTATCCCACAGGATTGTTGTGGAGAGTAAGTTTGCAATTATAAAGCACCTGTGACGGTACAGGCACATGCCGGGCACTGGATAGATGTTGGATTCCTGTATTTCAGCCCCAAATAAATAGTTTCCAAAGTATGCATAGAAACTGCTAGTGAATGCAGGAGAGTAATACTGGCAGTTAGCATTGCTAAGCCCTGACATACACTATCTCATTAAATTCCTCTAACAATTCCTGCAAATAGTTATTCCTATTCCCCCTGTTTTCTAGTTGAGTAAACTGAGTCTTGTAGAGAGTAAGTAATTTTCTAACAGACACACAGCTACTGAATATTGGGCCTGGAATTTGAGGACGATTTTATCTGTTCTCAGAGCCGGAGCTCCTCTACATTTTGTTACATCTCAGAAAAAGTAGATACCTAGGAAGACAAGCTGGCAGTCAAAGAAAAGCCCAGGACTGGCCTTTAGGGGTGTGCCAGGTCCATTCTCAGGCTGGTGACCATGTCTGGTAGGATTGAGGATCAGCTGTCCTGTCTGCTTCTGCTATGGTCACTATGAGTTTTCCTACTTTCAGAAAGCGCACTTTATTGAAATGTTGCAGAGGCCACTGGGATGAGAGACTGAAGGAATGCCTGGCTTTGTGGTTCTTTATCCCAGGATCCAGAAAGCGGGGCTTAATGACTACATAACTCCCTTCTCCACCCCAAGCTCATCTGCTGTGTCACCACTGTGACCAGTCCCCACCTCCCCCACTTCCTGAACTGTCCAGGAAGGGAGCAATCC
Organism: Pan troglodytes; assembly: GCF_028858775.2. Taxonomy (NCBI): domain Eukaryota; kingdom Metazoa; phylum Chordata; class Mammalia; order Primates; family Hominidae; genus Pan; species Pan troglodytes. The sequence goes on from NC_072402.2 coordinate 73,537,464, forward strand.
AAAAGGGGACCAAGTGGTTATAAGGAAATTCACCTTTTATTGCCCTTTCCCTGTAACTTATTGGTAAGGAAACTGTGGAAATGTGTGAGAATGAAGCACAAAGGCACTTGGTGTTTTATGAAGATAGACACATTAGATATTTAGATTGATGGGCATTGGACACACGACACTGGGCTCATCTTCCAACCTAGCCAGGGGTGCTGGGTTCCAGCTCAACCTTCTCATTTCTCCCTGTGGAAACTTGACCCTATCTCTTCAGCCCTCTTTCAAGAGGCTCAGTCAAGGTACAGAGTTGGCTTAGGTGTTCCCCTACATCCTTATTCATAGTGTGATTCTAGATTTTAGAAGTGGGAGAAGAGGCAATAGAATTCTACTTTATCTGCCCCTGTGGAAATTGACTTAATCTATATCCTTAGATCAGCTCACTTTACAGTCCTAAAATGAAAACAATAGAATAATACTTGTTTACTTGGCAAGTAATTTTAGGTACATTTTAAATTGTAGAATTTTCTGGAAGAAATGAAGAAATAGATGTTCTAGTCATGTACAATTTTTTTTTTTGTATTTTATGCATAAACCTTAGGTCAGTAAAAAAAAAACAGTAAAAATTGTGTTTGGGGTTTCTGGTTTGTTTTGTTCCTTTCATCCAGTTTTTAAGCTACATGGGAGCTCCTCAAAGGAGTGTAGTCAAATTGCGCTGTCACTCATTCATTCAACAAAGGTTATTTGAGCTCCTACTTCAAGTCTGCACTCTGCTAGTCATTGGAATGCAGGGTGAACAACACATGGTGTCCAGGCTTCCCACGGGTTACACTTAGGGTAGTGGTTCTCAAACTTTAGCATGCATGAGAATCACCGGGAGGGTCAAGGATGGGGCCTGGAAATGTGCATTTCTTTTATTCATTTACTTATTTATTTTTGAGAGAGAGTTTTGCTCTTGTTGCCCAGGCTGGAGTACAATGGTGTGATCTTGGTTCACTGCAGCCTCCGCTTCCCAGGTTCAAGCCATACTCCTGCCTCAGCCTCCTAAGTAGCTGGGATTACAGGTGCTCACCACCATCCCCAGCTAATTTTTTTTTTCTTTTTTTGAGACAGAGTCTCGCTCTGTCGCCCAGGCTGGAGTGCAGTGGCGTGAACTTGGCTCACTGCAAGCTCTGCCACCCGGGTTCATGCCATTCTCCTGCCTCAGCCTCCTGAGTAGCTGGGACTGTAAGCGCCCGCCATCACACCCGGCTAATTTTTTTTTTTTTTTTTGTATTTTTTAGTAGAGATGGGGTTTCACCGTGTTAGTCAGGATGGTCTTGATCTCCTGACCTCATGATCCACCTGCCTCGGCCTCCCAGAATGCTGGGATTACAGGCGTGAGCCACCACACCTGGCCAGGCCCAGCTAATTTTTTGTGTTTTTGGTAGAGATGGGGTTTCTCCATGTTGGCCAGGCTGGTCTTGAACTCCTGACCTCAGGTGATCCGCCCACCTCGGCCTCTCAAAGTGCTGTGATTACGGGTGTGAGCCACCGAACCCGGCCAAAAATGTGCATTTCTAATAAGTTCTCAGATGAGGCTGACGCTGCTGGTCCAGGGCCCACGCTTGGAGAACCACTTTTCCTGGGAAGTAATAGATCAAAAACATCAAAGTGAACAAATAAATAAAATACCTTGCACTGAGCTCTGAAGGAGGCAAATGAGGAGCTGAGATAGAAAATGGAGGGGAGAAATCCTCTTGAGAGAGGTGTCTGGTCTCTGATGAGGGGATGTTCAGGCTGAAGCAGTAGTTCTCTACTCTGGCTGCACATGGGAATCACTACAGCAGCTTATAAAACATCCCTCTTCTCAGGCCCTGAAACCAGTGAAACTGAAACTTGAGGTGGGGCTCAGTGAGGGTTGAGCATTGCTACACCAAAAAGTGAGAATGAGTTGGGCATGGGGTAAATGGGGGTAGAAAGTGTTTCAAGATGAGGAAGTGGCAGGTGCAAAAGAGATGAGGCAGGAGAGAGCTTGGAGCTGTAAAAAGACCAGGATGGCTGGAGAATAGGCAAGAGAAGAAGAGAGTGACAAGAGATGGCTTTATGGAACAGGCATTGGCCACATGAATGCTGGGTCTTAAGGCTGCCTTAGTCCATTTGGGCTGCCACAGCAAAACACCTTAGACTGGGTAGCTCGTAAACAACAGAAATTTATTTTTTACAGTTTCGTGGGCTACAAAGTCCAAGATCAGAATGCCAGATTGGTCATAGTCTGGTAAGGGCCCTCTTGCAGACTGCAGACTGCCAACTTCTTGCTGTGTCCTCACATACCAGAAGGAACAAATAAGCTCTTTTGGCTTCTCCTATAAGGATTATTATTATCCCATATGCATTAAGTGTGGATGGCGGCTCTATGCAAAAGAATGTTCATCTACCACTGCTTGAAACTGAAAATAATGGCAACAAGTCAAATGTTGGATTGAACTGCATGTGTCCAAAGGGATATGTCTTGAAAATATCCTAATGTAGAGTGAAAGAAGGCACAGAGTGAGGGCTCTGTCCTTACGTCCTAAGCACCTCCCCAAAGGCCTCACCTTCTAATAGCATCACCTTGGAGGATAGGATTTTGACACATGAATTTTGGAGGGACACAAACATTCAGACCTGGAATTTGATCATACTGTTCACCAGAGCAGCCACTGGAGACACCTGAGCTGAGGAGTGGGTGCCATTACCTGCTTCATATTTTGAGGGTAGGGCTACTTCTGAAGTGACGTGCATCCTCTCCAGATAGCCTTGATCCTGGCTTGGGCCTTAAATATTGGCTTTGTTCCTGTTCTCCCTCAAAAGTGTGGCCCCAAATTTGACTACATCCAAGTTAGAAAGTAAGTACAGAATTTCTGAGGGGAACAGGTCCTAAGATGTGAAAATAAATAAACTGTAGGCCATGATGGAAGCCCCAGTTGAGAACTGGTGTCCCAGGGAAATCTGAGAGTATGGAAATGGAGCTAGAAGTTTCCCTGTGAGGGCTGGAGTTCCGATCCACTTCCTTCAATTAGAGAGGTGATTTTTTTTCTTTTAGGTAAGCTGTGGAGGCCAATCATAGTCCTGAGTGATAGGCTAATATCACTCCACACACTTCCCTGTTGCCCTCCCTGGCCTATTCATATCCTCCCCTTCTGCAAAAGAGGACACCTACCTTCTGCAGCAAGATCTATCCCACTGTGTTAAAAAAAAAAATCCTGTACTATGACAAGTTAGTTTTAAGCCAAGGATAAGAGGCTCAAATTCTAGCTGATATCTTGCACTCATATAACACATCAGTGCATCTAGGAGGAGATGTGAGACACTTCTTAGAGCATGTGTTAGAATACACTAAATTTGTGGCACCCTTGCTCTTGAAGTGGGTAGGCATGGGGCTCCAGTTCTTGATTCGGCAACTTCAATATCACTTCCCCAATTCTAGCACTCCATTCCATCCGCCCTTTCTTTTCTCTCGTGTCCTTCTCTTTTTAAATTATTATGAAACACATAATACAACAAATGCTCATATACTCACAACCTACAATTAATGCATATTACTGTTCTGGCATCTATTTTAAAACTAAAAAAGAGAAAATTAAAGTCCCTTTCTGCCCTTTTCCAGTTCTATGTCCCTCCTTCCCACAGCACAGAAACAACTATTTTAAAAGTGCCTTTCAGAATAGCCTTCCCAGCCATGGTTTTATGCTTTGATTTTATCTGTGTGTATCCATAAAACATATAATATCTCCAAACATATAGTATTGTTTTGCCCAGATATTTTTCATGATTTCTGCAATTTGCCTTCTTTCACTCTGCATTGGGTTTTTTTCAAGAATATCCCTTTGGACATATTCAATCTATTGAATTGCTGTGTAATTCTATTGTAATTTATTCATCTATTCTCCAACATTTGATTTGTTGCCATTATTTCCAATTTCAAACAGTAGTAGATGAACATCCTTTGGCGTAGAGGGTATGAGAACCTTCAAGTTTATCTAACATTAGCAACTTGTTCTTTAAGGTCATTGTAATGATTTACCTCCCATCAGCCTTGTACAAAAGTTGCCATTTCTCTACATCATCCCTAAAACTTGACATTGTCATATTTATTGATAGAGTTTTGACAATTTGTTACATGTAAAACTGTACTTCATTATTGTTTTAATTTTTATTTTTCTGATTATAACTGAGATGAAACATGTTTTCACAAGTTTATTAGCCATTCCAATAAACTCTTCTGTAATTTATCTCTCATGTGTTTCATCCATTTTTTATGGATTTTTTTTTCATGTTGATTTAGAGGAATTTCATATATATTCTAGGCATTAATCCTGTGTCAATTACAAGCATTGCAAATTTTGTTCTCCCAGTCTATGACTTCTTTTTAACTTTACTTTTGGTGTCTCTTTTTTATACACAAGTTTTAAATCTTAATGTTGTCAAATTTTAAAATAAGTCTTTATCATTTCTGCTTTTGATGTCCTTTTAAGAAAATTAAACCCTACCCCTTAAATATTAAAGTCGTTTTTCTAATTTTTCCTTGAAGTGTTCGTGTTTTCAAGACTCCATTTTCATGTTTAGGTCTTTAATCATAAGGATACCATTTATATTTGTGATGCAAGGCAGGCATCTAATATTAGCTGATATGGATAACCACTGGTTGCAGTATTATTTACGTTAACTTGTTCTTTTCCCCCATCACTTTCTAATGCCTCCTCTGCCACATGTTCATTTCCCATCTTTGTGGGACTCTGCTTCTGGGCTTCCAACTCTGTTACACTGATCAATATAGTTCATAAAATTCCATGTTCATCATTATTTCTTTTCTTTTCTTTTTTTTTCTTTTTTTTTTTTTTTTGAGACAGAGTCTCACCTTGTTGCCCAGGCTGGAGGGCAGTAGCACGATCTCTGCTCACTGCAATCTCTGCCTCCTGGGTTCAAGTGGCTCTCCTACCTCAGCCTCCCTAGTAGCTGGGATTACGGGCACGCACCACCACACTTGGCTAATTTTTGTCCTTTTAGTAGAAATGGGGTTTCACCACGTTGGCCAGGCTGGTCTTGAACTCCTGACCTCAAGTGATCCACCTGCCTTGGCCTCCCAAAGTGCTGGGAGTACAGGCATGAACCACTGCATCCAGCCTCATTGTTTCTTAATTACGCTCATTTGCTCTGGATTCATATATCTTCTTGCACAGGTACACATAACTCTTGCCTGCTGTCTAACAATTTCTTTGTGTGTGTGTGTGTCTTAATCTACTCACGTTCTTTTTTTTTTTTTTTTAATTTTACTTTAAGTTCCGAGATACATGTGCAGAACGTGCAGGTTTGTCACATAGGTACATGTGTGCCATGGTGGTTTGCTGCACCTATTGACCCATCCTCTATGTTCCCTCCCCTCGCTCCCCATCCCCCAACAGGCCCTGGTGTGTGTTGTTCCCCTCCCTGTGTCCATATGTTCTCATTGTTCAACTCCCACTCATGTGTGAGAACATGCAGTGTTTGGTTTTCTGTTCCTGTGATTGCTGTCTAACAATCTCTAAGATTATTCAATATTTCTACTATTGTTACCCAAACACAACCAGGATCTTAATACAGGGTAATTGCCCATTGAATACAATCCTTCAACCCTATTTCTGGTTCTTAAAACTTCTGCTTGGAGGAAATGAACATCACTGTCATTTACACTTAATTGGCCAAAGTAAGTCATATGGACATATCTCAGTTAAACAGGGCAGAATTTATGAGGATGTATAATCCCCACGCATTCAGGGTCATGTCAAAGAACATCATCAATTTGGAAGACCAGGAATATTATACACTACCATGTATATAGTATAGGTCTTCAAATGACTGAGAACTTCATTTTGACATCACTCTTAAATGATAGTTGAGCTGACTATAAATATTCTAAATATATAGTTACTTTTCCTCACCACTTTACAGACTTACTTGATTGGCTTCTCACTTCCTTTGTTGCCAGTGGAAGTGTGCTTTCAAATCTAATTGTCATTCCTTGTATTTAAAATTGTCACCTCCTTTAAAATCTTTATGTTCTGAGCTTTTACTATGCTTCACAGAGACGTGAATTTATTTTTACTTATCCTGCTTGGTACTCATAGTATCAATTTAAAACAGGAGGCTAAGAATATTTTATCTAAAGAGCCCAGTAGTCAATGTTTTAGGCTTTGCAGGCCCTCTGATATCTGTCACAGCTATTGAACTCTACTGTTGTAACAAGAAAGTAGCCATAGACAATGCATACATAAATGGGTGTGGCTGTGCTCCAATAAAACTTTATTTATAAAAATGGATGTCAAGCTGGATTTACCCAACAAGCTATAGTTGCCAACCTCTGATCTAAAGCCTAATGACTTTCTTCAATTCTTTAAAATCTCAGCCATTATCTTTTCAAAGCCATTACTCTATCATTTCCTCCTTCCTATGCTTTTTGTCTAAAGCTCCTATTAAAGCTAGTCTCTGATCACCTATCCTCCATGATTTTAATTGCTCTTCCAAACTTTTTATCTCCGTGTCTCTCTTTGATGAATCTTACATCCATTTATCAGCTTCATCTTTCCATTCACAACTTTTTTTTCATATGTGTTGAGTCACCAACTGTCCTAGTGTGTCCAGCACTCTCCCAGTTTTAGCACTAACATCCCATGTCCTAGAAACCTTTCAATTCCAGACAGACCAGGAAAGTTGCTCACCCTATCTAGAGTGTCCAATGCAGATTTTATCCTATTTCTTGAGTTTTTGTTTTAATGATAAAGTTTGTATTTCCAATTTTTGGAATTGTTTCTCTTATCCCCAACGTTCCTGCCTAATATGTGCATGTTTTTGTTTTAAATATTCTTATATTCTGTTTTGGATAGTATTCTATTATTTCTTAATGAATCCTAGATTCTTAAAGTCCTTTTCAGATTATTCTATTGTTTTAATTTAATTGATATAACTCTATATTTCATGGTTGATTTTGTTGAGTTCACTTTGTCATTAATGGTTTTCTTCCTGTGTTATGGAATTGCATGTTGTAGACAAATTTCAAGGAGGTTTTGTTGATCGGTTGGTTAGTTTTCTTTCTACTTGCCTTCACTCCACATTCTCTCATGCTGTACTTATCTGTACCGCTTCTTCCTGAGGCCTCCAGCCCAGAGGCAGATCTACATGAACATCTGGATGATTCAGGCCCACAGTAATTCTGGACATTTCGCATACTCGTTACTAAGTCAACCGGCCTCCTGGCCTAGCTCCTGGTGCTGTGCTGTACTTAGTCCAGGGTTTCTTGTTCTGGAACTGGGTTTCCTGCACTTTTGTGCATTGGAGAATGATTATCAGCATCTCTGGTCTCTACCAGCTAGATACAGTTGGACTTTGGCACTTTTGTGCATTGTTAGATGTTTAGTAGCATCTCTGGTCTCTACCAACTAGACAGCAGTAGCACCTCCACACCCTCCCATGTGACAACTCAAAGCATTTTCAGATGTGATAGAATGGCCCATGGTGGTGTGAGGGGGCAAAATCCCCAACCCCCCAGTTGAGAATCACTGGTTTATACCAACACAATCTCAGCAACATACGATTTAGTCCCCTTTCATGTTGCTGAGGAGGGAAAAGCATGTCTCTTACTGCCCTTGGTTTCACAGAGTGACCCTACACTATAAAAGCTAGATTAACAAACCCTTCCATACCCTGAACCAACAGCCACCTATTCAGTCTTCCGGTCTCACTCATTGCCTTGTGCCTCTGTTCTCTTTCCAAAACAGAAAGATTTATCTTCTTTTTAAGTGTTGCTATCTTTACATTTTTTTTTCATTTTATATTTAATCTATCACTGACATGTGCTAAGTCAGTGAGAGAGCCAAAAGCTTTCATTTACTGACCAGAAGTTGATTGCTCTCCTCCATCTCTTTTCCTGCATTTCCCTTTAGTTTCATATCTTCTGGGTTTTTGTTGTTGTTGTTCTTATTGTTGTTTTGTTTTGTTTTGTTTTTGACACAGGGTCTTGCTCTGTCACCCAGGCTGGAATGCAGTGGCACGATCTCAGCTCACTGCAACCTCTGCCTCCTGGGTTCAAGTGATTCTCCTGCCTCAGCCTCCCAGGTAGCTGGAATCACAGACATGCACCACCACACCCACATAATTTTTGTATTTTTAGTAGAGATGGGGTTTTACCATGTTGGCCAGGCTGGTCTCAAACTCCTGACCTCAGGTGATCTGCCTACCTCAGCCTTCCAAAGTGCTGAGATTACAGGTGTGAGCCACCACGCCCGGCTAGCTTCATATCTTTCGTTTCTCTTTTCCCCCTTCATCCCTGATTAATGGTGTTGAGTAAATCAACAAAGGAGAGGAAATGTTTCAGCATCAGGGTTGATGAGACACTAGGAGAATTAATCAAGTTACTTCCAGGTCTCCATTACCACACTTCACCCCTACTCCAACCTATTAAGACGGTGGTTCTCAAAGTGTGCTCCCAAACCAGCACATCAATATCACCTGGGAACTTAATAGAACTTCTTGGGCCGCACCCAATACCTGCTAAATAAGAAAGGAGGTGGGGCCCAGCCACCTGTGTATTTACAAAGCCTTCCCAGTGATTCTGATGCACGCTCAAGTTTGAGATCGCCCAAACCCAGACACAGCTAAAGACGCTTTGGATCAGTGGTCCTCAACCTGGCCGCCCATTTTAACTGCCTGTTGAATTTTAAAGTATGCAGCTGTTTGAGTGCCAACCCCAGAGATTTTGATTCGGCTGGCCTGGTGGCTCAGGTACTTTTTTTTTTTTAGTCTCCAAATGATTGAAACATCCGGTCAAAGTCTGCTTTAGTTATTCATTTACTGTTTAGCCCATTCTGATCATCACTTATGCTGGTGTTTTGGAATTCTAAGCGAAAATTGGTAAACTTCTAGTGAACAAAGTTTAAAGTGATCTCTTCTGGAGCTTGACTCCCTTGATTTCTATTTCAGTTCTTCTCATTACAATTTACCTTCTCTGTGCCTCAATTTCTCCATATGTAAAAAGCAATAAGTCACTATACCTACTTGTTAAGTTTATTTTAAGGGTTGCATGGGTTTATGTGTGAATATCTTCAGCATAATGCCTGTCACACAGCAAAATCTACACAAAATATTTCTAAAAGATTTTGTAAGTTCTACACGCAAAAAAAAAAAAAAAATCCTGCAAGACGAACTTAAGTCATAATAAGTATCTTGGGAAGAGAGACTTTTTAAAAAGTATTTAAAGGGTATTTCTCCTTTTTTCATATTAGGACCTTTGCTTTATAAGTCCTACTTTTTCCCAAAAACTGTTATATGCTGTTTATAAACATTGGTAAAAATTAACTTTTCTCATAAAAAATTTTAGAGTTTTACTATATGCCTTTTAAAACTAGCTAATGGAATTTTAAACCAGAGTTCAGAATATTCTATACTCAGATTTGAGCTACAGAAACTGATAAGCCAACAATAAATTCAGCCCTTATGCAAGTTCTGGCAGAAGTGAAAAGATATGGAGATGAAATTAACATCTGCTGAATCTGATCTATAACAGATATTTAGATGAAATTATTTCTGTGAAATCTAGTGAAAACACTTTCACAGATGTTTGGGAGGCTGAACTTACATGAAAATGTTTGACTTTTCAAGGTATGGACATAGTCCAAAAGAACTACCATCACTTTTACTCATTGCAACTTTGAAATAAAAGTAGTTACATTCACTTTATTACAAGAGGACATTCATCCGAGAGAAATTAATTTTATCACATGTACCCACATCTACATGAGACAGCATTTCAGGCTGGGTGGACTTTTTTCAATAGCAGAACATAACCACCCAACACAATACGGCTGCAATAAACACTGCTCAAATTAGTCACCTAGGAGGCAGGGAAGGGGAAGACAGGGAATTTCCAAACTATGTCTTAATCATCAAGCAAACCAACAAAAAAGACTGTGAGGGTGAAATCGTCGTAGCTTCCGATTTCTAAGCAAAGTCCACCTGTAGCTACCAACCATGCCTACTGCAGATGGTTTCCATTCTCTGATGTAAAACCTAGCCACCCTGAGCTAATTTGATAAGCAGGGCAAGGAGAGAGGTAGGGCATTCCCATAAAACAGCCAGGATAACCACGTCTTGATGGCTAATTCGGCATGAAAAACCGTATGTAATATTCTAGACTCCTTGACTCTTCAATATTCTTATTTTTCTCACTATTCTACCCTTCCACACGGTAAGTCCTTCTTTTTAATTTGTAAGCCACATACACCAAAAAAAGGTGGGGAGGGCTGCAAACACATTCCTGGGAAATGATGCTAGGTCTCCCTTTTGATCACTGTGAATACTGGTTTCTCCTTTGGGTTCATTGCAGACAGGTAGTCAATCTATAGGTGAGGAAAAAATGCCTTCTTGGGCAGGTAATTTGCACAAACTAGAAACACACCGTGTTTTTGCATTTGTAATATCTGTGTTACCTTTCCATTGCTAAGATCTGTATTTAACTGAATGGCTATAAATACTGCCCCCATAAATACTTGTAATTAAAGAAAGATTCTATTTAACGGAGCACTTACTATGTTAACTGTTCTAATACATTTGGACCTTTAAGTGACCTAGATCATCAGTGGAAACAAAGGAGAGATACTGATTAAAATTCAAGGCTCCTTGAAGCTAGCTGGTTGAGTGTGGAAGCCTTACCTTGACAGTAAATTCTGTTTTCTCAAGTTCTCTGAGTAGCTCTTTCCTTCTTGTTGCATCCTCTACACTGAGGCTGGATTGGTCTTCATTAATAGACCCACTGGATTTATCTTCCACAAGCCTGCTTTTTATGTTACCTGCTTTGTTCCTGAAAACATTGGAGTTGGTGATGCAGTTCAGATAGTTTCCCTTTGGCTTTAAAGTATACAGTTCTGGGTATGTAGAAAGAGTCAGGATAAGGTTGGGTAAAGTTTGTCTTCTGCGTAGGCAGCTGATTTTGGACATGTTTGGAATGGAAGCAGTATGTAGTTGTGGAAAATGGGGTCATATTTAAATGAATAACATCCTGCTTGGAGGTTGTGGACAAGTCTTGAGTGCGCGTGTGTGGAAGGAATTTAGGGGTGGTTAAAATTTGGTATAAAAAAAGGTACTGATGTCTGCAACTTTGAAACTCATCCAAAAAAAAAAAAACAGGTGAATGGATAAATGGACAGATGTGATAAAGCAAGGATGCAAAATGCTAACCATTAGAGAATGTAGGTGGCAGTCTGTTGGTGTTAACTTCCAACTTTAATTTCAACTTTTGCAAATGCTTAAAATTTTTTTAAAAAGCATGGAAGGGAAAGTTTAGATGTCACATAGACTGGGCAAGTAGAGCTGGGAAATATAGAACTCCATTTTCTATATTCTTAACCCATGTGTTTATACCTCCATTTATCCACCAAATGAAATATCCACAATAAACCTTTTCCCCCAAATGTAAATAGCTCCATGATTTTCTCCTCTTGTAAAAATGAGACGCATGTGATGATAAATTTTTCCTAAAATATAAGAAAATGTAGAAAAGGTAAAAATCTTACTATCTAAAGAAAACCACTATTAACACTTCAATAAATATTTTTCTAGACATATCCCTACACAAAGTATAAGGCCTTTCCATTTCTGCCTTTTACAGCTGTGCTTTTGCTGCTTCTCCTTCACTTTCCCCTCTGCCAGATCAGGCTGGCACTTCCTTTAATGCTTGGTTCCAACTTTCTTTTTACATGAAAACTTCCACTTTGCACTCTCTCCTGCACTAATCCCTCTTGATTTGGTGTGTCCTGTCTTCAGCATTTCTCTTGTCAATGCCTTGAAATTCTTATCAAGCACCTTTAGTTTTCAGATACATTTTCTTCCCAATTATTTTGCATTCCACCATATTATTTTGCATGCCTCAAGTTGCCAATATGTTTTCCAACAGGCTTGTAATTTTACAAAAACCTGTTCTGATTAAGGCAAAACCATGCTTCTAACTTAATAAGTAACTACACAGTTTAAAACAAAATCCTCCTTCTAGATAGAAACGAGGATATTCATGCCAATCAATATATGTTAATTTAGGGAAACACTGAGATCGTAATTGTAAAATAGAATTTTATTTCAGAAAATATAAGCCAGATTCAGCTCCTGCTGTTTTTGCTTAGATTTTGTCATTGTCCAAAACCACAGTAAGATATCATCTCACACCGGTCAGAATGGCTATTATTAAAAAGTCAAAAAATAACAGATGCTGGCTAGGTTGTGGAGAAAAAAGAATGCTTATACACCTTTGATGGGAATGTAAATTACTTCAACCATCGTAGAAGACAGTATGGCGATTCCTCGAAGACCTAAAGACAGAAATACCATTCAACTCAGCAATCCCATTACTGAGTATAGAGCCAAAGGAATATAAATTATTCTGTTATAAAGATACATGCACGTGTGTGTTCTCTGCAGAACTATTCACAATAGCAAAGACATGGAATCCACCTAAATGCCCATCAGTGGTAGGCTGGATAAAGAAAACATGGTACATATACACCATAGAACTACTATGGAGCCATAAAAAAGAATGAGATCATGTCCTCATTCATTGATGGGACGTGGATGGAACTGGAGGCAATTATCCTTAGCAAATTAACACAGGAACAGAAAACCAAATACCACATGTTCTCATTTATAAGTGCAAGCTAAATGATAAGAACACATGGACTCATAGAGGGCAACAACACACACTGGGGCATATCAGAGGGTGGTGGATGGAAGGAAGAAGAGGATCAGGAAAAATATTGGGTACTAGGCTTACACCTGGGTGATGAAATAATCTGTTCAACAAACCCTTGCAACACACATTTACCTATGTAACAATCCTATGCCTTACAACACACATTTACCTATGTAACAATCCTATACCTTACAACACACATTTACCTATGTAACAATCCTATGCCTTACAACACACATTTACCTATGTAACAATCCTATATATGAACCCCTGAACCTAAAATATTTTTTTTAAAAAATAGATTTTGTTGTTGTCATTTCCCAAGGATTCATGATGAGTCATAGGTTCAGTCTCTGAAGAGCAGGAGAGGTTCTGGACTCCCCAGATGGCTTTTGGCGGTGTTTATAGACATTTTTATTTCATGGGAATAAAACTAGGCTTTGGGTCTTTAAAATGTGAAAATAAGTACTCACTTATATTTGAGAGTTATCTTTAATATATCTACTTCAAGGAGTTTCCATCAGTTCACATTCTTGCATTGTAAATTTTAAACATGGTTTCCTAATTTTATGGAAGTATCTTATTTATTACCACTGCAATGTCATCTCAGTGAATCTCAAAGAATTAGCTTAATAGACTAGATAATGTGAGCAGTAAAACGTGTACTTTTCTTTAGGAATAGAAAAAATCGGATTGTTTCTATCTTCCCCCTGTAAGCATAGCATTGTCCTGAGCTATATCAAGGTTCAAATCACTTTTTAAACTTTGTATTTTAGGAAATAAGAAATATAATATGAATAACAATTGCTAACATTTTACTAAGTGCTTCCCCTATGCCAGACACAGTTGTAAGTATTTTTAAAATGTCAAATCATTGAATTCTTGCAGCAACCCTGGATGACGTACTACTTTTATCCCATTTCATGAATCTGGAAACCAGTGGGGAGAGAAGTTAAGTGATTAGCAGCCAGAAAGATCCAGTCCTAGACTGTCTGGCCCTAGAACCTATGTCTAAACTATTCCACTCTCCTAGTTCTCTAGGGTAAAAAGAAATGGCACCAACCCAGTCTAGCGGTAGAATACAAAGAGAACTTGCTGTTTCATAAACTTAGTATGAGTTTGTATGTCTCTCTCTATATTTGTGTTACTAGGTTGGTACCAGATTATTAGTTAACTGTGCTAATGATACTGTGAGCCCTACTCTTAAGACATATGCTTTGACCTTTTTAGAAAGAATTGGGAAGAATTTATACCAATTGATTTCTCCTTCCTTGCATAACAGATTGTTTGTGTGTTTGTGTGTGTGATCAAAAATATATTAAAGAAAATTTAAAAAAATTCCACAGCCATAGCTATTTCCCTTATATTATGTGACCATTCAGCCTTTATCTACAAGTATATGCATTTTGCATAATTATCATATTATTTTTTCACTTAAGTTTAATTCATAAACATTAGCTCACATTCTTACACACTCTTCATAATCCTTTTAATTATTGCAACACATGCCCTGTTTTTGTTATCTTTAGAATTATTACACATTATGGCTCTGTTTTGAGCCATCTATATTTTATTTTATTTCTTTATTTTTTTATTTTTTATTTATTTATTTACTTTTTTGAGACGGAGTCTCGCTCTGTCGCTCAGGCTGGAGTCCAGTGGCGCGATCTCGGCTCACTGCAAGCTCCGCCTCCCGTGTTCACGCCATTCTCCTGCCTCAGCCACCTGAGTAGCTGGGACTACAGGCGCCCGCCACCACGCCGGGCTAAATTTTTTTATATTTTAGTAGAGATGGGGTTTCACCGTGTTAGCCAGGATGGTCTTGATCTCCTGACCTCGTGATCCACCCGCCTCGGCCTCCCAAAGTGCTGGGATTACAGGTGTGAGCCGCTGCACCCGGCCCTATATTTTATTTTTGTACCTTTATCATACCTTTTAAATTACTACTTTACATTATATTACCCAACAGAACTAGTCTCCCTCATTCCTTCCCTCATTGCTTCTATTTTCACAACATTTACTGATGTCCTTATCCATGTATAAATAAGTAAACTTTATAATAATTTTACTTAGTTCTTAAATCCTAGCTCTGATTCTAATTGTATTTTTCTGTTTCAAAAAAAAAAGGATTAGTATACAGGGTCTAACTTTCTTTCTTAGCATTCCTATGTATAGGGTGCACCTTACTTTTCACACTTTGCTCTTTAGAGATTTTTTCCAACTACTCAAGTAGCCCTACCTATTCTCAGGATGGCTTTAAGGTCAAGGCAGGATCTGGCCAGGGAGTAGAGAGCAGCCCATATGGAGAATCAGCCAATCCCACAGTAAATACAGTTCCAGTTCAAATGATTCCCCTCTAACTGAGTGAGCTAAGTGGTCTCTGGCAATGAAGGGCTACTTATTATATTTTTGTTGTTACCATTGTTGTAATTCAATTTAATTTTCCCCTAGTGTGGTCTATAGGGTATTTATATTAACTTATAAAGTGTTGGGCTATGTATCATTCTCATAATTTCATGGTCTAAATTAATTCCTTCAGGATTAAACACTACTTCTTATTATCTCAGGAAACACTGTTGCAGATCACAGGCCTCTATTTTCCGTTTTTCCAGGTTCTAAAATTTAAAACTTTAAACAGCAAATCACTCAAGGTTTGAGTGAGATACATTCACCCACAAGACATGTAAAATATTCTCCTAATATAATCATCCTCAAAGGTTGCTATAAATCATCATTTGAAATCCTTTCATCTTTTGACCATTAAATTGCCAAATAAAACACTCAAAAATGACATGATTCCATCTTAAAGATGTTAATATTTGGTTTCTTTATTAAGGTGACTTCAGGGTAAAACATTTGTATGTATCAAGAATGGTTATTGCATAAAATGTCAGCTTAAGACATCATCCATTTTTGTTTTTCCTTATCCTGAAATCAGAATATCATATCATTTTGAAAGTTTTTCTAGCCACTTCCCAGCACTCGCAGCATGAAACTCAGACCAGAAGTTTCCAGAGATCACCCCAGAGGTGATAAGATCTCGCCTGCCCTTCCATCCCAGGATAGTGTGATTGCGGGACCATGGAATTTACAAGGTGAGATTCAAAGGACCCTAATTGTCTCTCTGCTTTCAAGTAATCCTGCCATTTAACACCAAAAGAAGAAAAAGAACCAAGAACATGAAAAGTCCTACTATCGCTCCACTTAATACTACTCAAAAAAGGAGGTTCCAGACACTTTGATGGTGATATTTTTGTTTTATTTTGTTTGACAAAATCTATTCTGGATAATGTTCCCAAAATGCTTCCTAATCATCAAACCTAGTGGAATCTTTTTAAACATGTTGATGGCATTTGATAGTCTTTCCTTGATTTCTGCAATACAATTCTTCCCTGATTCTCCTCCCTCTGTCTCTAACAAGTCCTTCTCAGTATCCTTTGAATCACACTTTGTATTTTGGTAACACACAAGGCACCATCTTTGCCCCTCTCTCACTCTGCCTGCCCTCCCTCAGCATTCTCTGCTTCTCTCAAGACTTTAGCTCCTGTATTAGTCCATTCTCACACTGCCATAAAGAACTGCCAAGACTGGCTAGTTTATAAAGAGAAGAGGTTTAATTGATTCACAGTTCCGCATGGCTGGAGAGGCCTCAGGAAATTTACAATCATGGTAAAAGGGGAAGCAGGCATGTCTTACATGGCAGCAGGGGAGAGAAAGAGAGAGAGAGTGCAAAGGGAGAAGAGCCCCTTATAAAACCATCAGATCTCATGAGAACTCATTCATTATCATGAAAACAGCATGGGGGAAACCACCCCCATGATCCAATCATCTCCCACCAGGTCCTTTCCTCAACACATGGGGGTTATAGGGATTACAATTCGAGATGAGATTTGGGTGGGGACACAGAGCCAAACCATATCAGCTACTAACTCTTTGCTGATGGCTCACATGATGAAGTCATCATCTTTCACCAGATCTGTACCTCCTCTTTTATTCTGTAACTTGCTGAGTGCATCCCTCACCTTCTGAGTCATTTTATATTTCTCCATTTCCACCAGTGCACTGACACCAAACTTACAAACACATACACATCATTTTCTCTCCAACTATGTACAATAGGCTTTTTTCAGAATTTAGGCTCTTGTCCTCTTTGACTCACTATTATAGTTTTGCATCTCTCACCCCTTAAGTCCATCCCTCTCTGCTACTAGAATGGTCTTTCTAATTATGTAAATTTCTGGCTCCAACCCTCCATATAGCTCCTAAAGGCCAAGTGCAGGGGTCAGCAAACTATGGCTGTGAACAAATCCAGCCCATTGTCAGTTTTTACAAAGAATGTGTTATTGGAACATAGCCATGTTCACACATTAACATACTGTATATGGCTGCCCTCATACTACAAGAGCAGAGCTGCGTCA
The DNA here is from genome assembly GCF_028858775.2 of Pan troglodytes. Lineage (NCBI taxonomy): Eukaryota > Metazoa > Chordata > Mammalia > Primates > Hominidae > Pan > Pan troglodytes. Next base: position 73,554,591 of record NC_072402.2, read on the forward strand.
TTTCAGCAAAGACCGTGTGGTCTCAAGAGCCAAAAATATTTACTATCAGGCCCCTTACAGAAAATGTTTGCTGACATCTGGCCTAGTGGATAAAGTCAGAACTTCATGATATCACATGTAAGGCTTGCATTCTTTGGCCACAACCTCTATCCCCAGGTTTGGCTCTTGCTATAGCCCCCTTAAACCTTACACTCCAGCAGTGCTTGGCTGCTTACTGTTCCCTACACTGGCCAAGAGAAATTTCAGTGATGAAGGAGAAGTCATGTGTGTCTGCACTGCCCAGTGCCATAACCACTGGCCACATTTCCTGTTGAGCATTTAAATTGTGGCTAGTGCAACTGAGGAATTAAATTGTTTATTTTATTTAATTTTAATTAACAAAAATTTAAACTTAAATAGCTACATGTGGCTAATGGCTACCACATTGGACAGTCTTGTGCTAGACTGTCACCAATGCTATCTTTGTCCATTCTAAGGGGAATATTTAAGATATTTAGGCTACCCTATCTGGAGACAGAGTCTCACTTCATCACCCAGGCTGGAGTTCAGTGGCATGATCTCGGCTCACTGCAAAAACCACCTCCCTGGTTCAAGCTATTCTCCTGTCTCAGACTCCTGAGTAGCTGGGATTAGAGGGGTGCACCATCATGCCCAGCTAATTTTTGTATTTTTAGTAGAGACGGGGTTTTGCCATGTTGGCCAGGCTGGTCTCGAACTCCTGACCTCAAGTGATCCCCACCTCAGCCGCCCAAAGTGCTGGGATTACAGTCTTGAACCACAGCACCCGGCCAATACTTGCTGTTTTGTGATTGGCTTATTTCACTTAGCATTATGTCTTCGAGGTTTCTCCATGTTATAGCATATGTCAGAATTTCTGACCCCCAAAGTGCTGGGACCACCAAGCCCAGCCTAAGTGTCACTTTTTCTAAGAAGCCTGTTGTCCCAGTCAAGCCCTGCCTCTCCCCACCTCAAAGAACTGGATATTCTCCATTTGTGTCCTCAGTGTGCCATCATATTACCAGGAAAACTTTTTCCACTCTTATCTGTCTCCACCAACCAGTCCCTAAAAGCATCCTTGTCTGCATTTGTCTTTGCTTAAAAAGCTCCTAATCCAGTGCCTGGCTGGTGTCAGAAGCTTAATTTATATGGTTATCAGTCAATTAGAGTAATTAATGTTATATTCAAACTTATTTTCAACATGTAAGTCCCTTTTCTTTATTTATAGTTCTTTGACAAATGAAGTCTGCTGTGGAGTGCTTCCACCTGACTCTCTCCACCCACCCAGAGAGTGGTCAAGAGTAGGGACTCCTTTAAATAGAAATAACTTTCTTCTTATTACACTTGAGTAACCAATATGCTTGCTTTGACTCTTTCTAAACTGCTGGAGCAAATTCCTAAGACCTCAAAGAAGAGAAAACAGATTGTCTGAAAACAAAACAAAACAAAACAAAAACAAGAAAGTAAGCCCAAAGCCAAGAAAAAAAGTTATTGCCAATGCATCAAACTTTCAATGTTTATCAGTACAAACTTTTCTAAAAGCACACAATGGTGCTGGCATATACTAGATGCTCAACAAATGTTTTGTAAGTGAAATTTGCTGAAATTAACCCTGGAATGTTTACTTCACCATGTAATATATTCAAAAATGGTGAAATGTCACAGTTGACATATAAAGAAAAATGGCTATAAATATATGTATGGGGTAAAAAATGTCCAATATAAATAATATTTTCTAGAAGTTGCACTTGTATTCCTTTATTTGGTGAGATTTTTCTTTTTAAATTATAGTCCTTATCATTTTAGGATGTTAATCTGTAGACATGAACCCAGTTTTCTGAACTGTGCCAAAACTATGAATTTTTATTCTTCTTATGTCTAACAACCTTTGAATAAGAGCTGAAGGTAAATGGTATATTGGACTCTATTTGTGCATACGTACTAAAGATTTTATCATGTGTCAAATTATGTAGGAATAAGCTTTCCATATATACCCCGTATGTTACAATTTAAAATACTATTCATCATGCAAAGCCAAGTAAAGATATACAAAATAGAAAATCTTTGAAACATTTCAAAACTTAGTATCTGGAAACTATAATCCATTAGGCAAGAAAATGACCTACTTTGCCAGTCACCCTTCTGAGGACTATTTAAATTTTAAGGCTTATTTTGCTCAGTTGAAAGGAGAGAAAGAAAAGCTATTCATTTGACAAATGGTATATAGTCATATATATATATATATATACATATATATATGAACACTCATTTTGTGTGTGCACCATTATCTTATGGGCTTTACACATATTAACATAATCCTACAAGATAGGTACTATTGTCAACATTATTCCCATTTTCAGATGACATAATTGAGGCACAAAGAAGTAACTTGCTTGAGGTCTCACAGTAAGGGCAGAGTTGATGTCCAAACCCAGGAAGCCTGGCTCCAAAGCCCAGGCTCTAACCCTCTGTATTATTCTGCCTTGAGTAGATGATGCTGTTTCCATTCTGCTCCTCACCATGTCTTTGTCATGTGACTCTGTAACATAAACATCTTTTCCTTTCAGTTTACATGGATCTATCACATCTTTTCAATAGCCAAATAAGATTCCCTTATCTAGGTATACTACACATTGTCTAACCTGGACTTGTTCTCTACCTGTGGACTTTTAATTTTCACTCTTCCACTATAAAAGTCACTTTCAACTCTCAGAACTATTACCTGTGAGACATAAGAGAGGGAACCCTGTGAAACCAGTGTATGGACAGTATTAACTTGGAGCTTTCATGGCAGGAAATATTTTCACTTTGCCTGGGAAAAAGTTGTGATAGAAGCTAAGAACATTTAGGACGCTGTTAAGGGAAAATTAACTAATCATGCCAAATTATCATTATGACAGGAGCAGAATTGGTTGGCAATAACTCCAAGCTGAATTGACACCATACAATATTATATTCATTATATAATATATGCCCATCATGTTTGTTGGTTAGCATACAAGAGAAAACATAGATCTTACACTTGAGCTTTAAACATCTACAATTTTATGGGTTAGTGGACAGATGGATGAAGTCATAGAACAACTCTGAGGTTAGGGTCTCTCTTTGCCACAGGATCCCCTATCTGGTGGGCTCTAAGCTTCCCCTACTTCCTTAGGGTTTTCTCACTTTTCATCCTTATGCCACTGGTCCACCCCAAACGGAGGTACCTACTTCACTTATTCTCTCTAGATTAGGCATGGACAAAACAAAACAGAAAGAAAAAAAGCAGACTTTCCTTTTCCTCTTGGCACAACAGAGTTGCTGCAAAATTTCTAAATAAAAACAAAGTAGAAGTAGACATCCCTTCTGTCTTATAATGAAGACTGCTTTAAAGAAAGATCTATAATGGACAATAATACTGCTCACCAAACTGTACAAAAGCCTGTTCCAGGCCAGACGCAGTGGCTCATGCCTGTAATCCCACCACCCTGGGAGACCAAGGCAGGTGAATCACCTGAAGTCAGGGGTTCGAGACCAGCCTGGCCGACATGGCGAAACCCGCGTCTCTACTAAAAATACAAAAACTAGCTGGGTGTAGTGGCGGGCACCTGTAATCCCAGCTACTCAGGAGGCTGAGGCAGTAGAATCACTTGAACCCGGGAGGTGGAGGTTGCAGTGAGCAGAGATCGTATCACTGCACTCCAGCCTGGGCAACAAGAATGACATTCCGTCTCAAAAAAAAAAAAAAAAAAAAAAAGCCTCTTCCTGTTCCTTTTCATCTTGTCTGGACATCCAACCCAGAAATCCTCTGCTCTTGGATATCCCTTAATAGAACCCGCTTCTCTGCCCTCTCAATCTCAGGGACTGTCAGGACCATGTGAAACAATAGTGAATTCTCAGCTAGAACCCATTCAAAAGCTCAGAAGAATAACCCATCTAACCAATTGTTATGTTATTCTCCATTCTGTCTCAGGAAAGACTAATCAGTTATATTCTCTATTCCTTCCACCTCAGACTGCAAAAGATGCACACACACCCACACAAACATTACAAATATTTATTAACTACCTGTTAAGTCCAGAGATTTGTAGGTATTTTGACCCTATATCTCATTTTGCATTAGGAAAATATGATTGCTATACGTATAAGAAAAGTATCTCTCCCTCTTTCTTTTTCTCTTATACCACTCCCTCCCACACACACATTTTTTTTTAATTGCAGTACAACAGACACATAACTCTTATGATTAATTCTGGATTCTAGCATTTGACAACTTTAAGAAAATTCTTTAAAAAATTGATAGACCGCTAGCAAGACTAATAAAGAAGAAAAGAGAAAAGAATCAAATAGAAACAATAAAAAATGATAAAGGGGATATCACCACTGATCCCACAGAAATACAAACTACCATCAGATAATACTATAATCACCTCTATGCAAATAAACTAGAAAATCTAGAAGAAATGGATAAATTCCTCGACACATACACCGTCCCAAGACTAAACCAGGAAGAAGTTGAATCTCTGAATACACCAATAACAGGCTCTGAAATTGAGGCAATAATTAATAGCCTACCAACCAAAAAAAGTCCAGGACCAGACGGATTCACAGCCGAATTCTACCAGAGGTACAAGGAGGAGCTGGTACCATTCCTTCTGAAACTAATCCAATCAATAGAAAAAGAGGCAATCCTCCCTAAGTCATTTTATGAAGCCAGAATCATACTGATACCAAAGCCTGGCAGAGACACAACAAAAAAAGAGAATTTTAGACCAATATCCCTGATGAGCATTGATGCAAAAATCCTCAATAAAATACTGGCAAACCAAATCCAGCAGCACATCAAAAAGCTTATCCACCACGATCAAGTGGCCTTCATCCCTGGGATGCAAGGCTGGTTCAACATACGAAAATCAATAAACATAATCCAGCATACAAACAGAACGAAAGACAAAAACCGCACGATTATCTCAATAGATGCAGAAAAGGCCTTTGACAAAATTCAACAGTCCTTCATGCTAAAAACTCTCTATAAATAAGGTATTGATGGGACATACCTCAAAACAATACGGGCTATTTATGACAAACCCACAGCCAATATCATACTGAATGGGCAAAAACTGGAAGCATTCCCTTTGAAAACGGGCACAAGACAGGGATGCCTTCTCTCACCAGTCCTATTCAACATAGTGTTGGAAGTTCTGGCCAGGGCAATCAGGCAGAAGAAAGAAATAAAGGGTATTCAATTAGGAAAAGAGGAAGTCAAATTGTCCCTGTTTGCAGATGACATGATTGTATATTTAGAAAACCCCATTGTCTCAGCCCAAAATCTCCTTAAGCTGATAAGCAACTTCAGCAAAGTCTCAGGATACAAAATCAGTGTGCAAAAATCACAAGCATTCTTATACACCAATAACAGACAAACAGAGAGCTAAATCATGAGTGAACTCCCATTCACAATTGCTTCAAAGAGAATAAAATACCTAGGAATCCAACTTACGGGGGATGTGAAGGACCTCTTCAAGGAGAACTACAAACCACTGCTCAACGAAATAAAAGAGGACACAAACAAATGGAAGAACATTCCATGCTCATGGATAGGAAGAATCAATATCGTGAAAATGGCCATACTGCCCAAGGTAATTTAGAGATTCAATGCCATCCCCATCAAGCTACCAATGACTTTCTTCACAGAATTGGAAAAAACTACTTTAAAATTCATATGGAACCAAAAAAGAGCCTGCATTGCCAAGACAGTCCTAAGCCAAAAGAACAAAGCTGGAGGCATCACACCACCTGACTTCAAACTATACTACAAGGCTACAGTCACCAAAACAGCATGGTACTGGTACCAAAACAGAGATATAGACCAATGGAACAGAACAGAGCCCTCAGAAATAATACCACACATCTGCAACTATCTGATCTTTGACAAAACTGACAAAAACAAGAAATGGGGAAAGGATTCCCTATTTAATAAATGGTGCTGGGAAAACTGGCTAGCCATATGTAGAAAGCTGAAACTGGATCCCTTCCTTACACCTTATACAAAAATTAATTCAAGATGGATTAAAGACTTAAATGTTAGACCTAAAACCATGAAAACCCTAGAAGAAAACCTAAGCAATACCATTCAGGACATAGGCATGGGCAAGGACTTCATGTCTAAAACACCAAAAGCAATGGCAACAAAAGCCAAAATTGACAAATGGGATCTAATTAAACTAAAGAGCTTCTGCACAGCAAAAGAAACTACCATCAGAGTGAACAGGCAACCTACAGAATGGGAGAACATATTTGCAATCTACTCATCTGACAAAGGGCTAATATCCAGAATCTACAATGAACTTAAACAAATTTACAGGAAACAAACAAACAACCCCATCAAAAAGTGGGCAAAGGATATGAACAGACACTTCTCAAAAGAAGATATTTATGCAGCCAACAGACACATGAAAAAATGCTCATCATCACTGGCCATCAGAGAAATGCAAATCAAAACCACAATGAGATACCATCTCACACCAGTTAGAATGGCGATCATTAAAAAGTCAGGAAACAACAGGTGGTGGAGAGGATGTGGAGAAGTAGGAACATTTTTACACTGTTGGTGGGACTGTAAACTAGTTCAAACACTCTGGATGACAGTGTGGTGATTCCTCAAGGATCTAGAACTAGAAATACCATATGACCCAGCCATCCCATTACTGGATATATACCCAAAGGATTATAAATCATGCTACTATAAAGACACATGCACACATATGTTTATTGTGGCACTATTCACAATAGCAAAGACTTGGAACCAACCCTAATGTCCATCAATGATAGATTGGATTAAGAAAATGTGGCACATATACACCATGGAATACTATGCAGCCATAAAAAAGGATGAGTTCATGTCCTTTGTAGGGACATGGATGAAGCTGGAAACCATCATTCTCAACAAATTATGACAATGACAAATAACCAAACACCACATGTTCTCACTCATAGGTGGGAATTGAACAATGAGAACACTTGGACACAGGGTGGGGAACATCACACACTGGGGCCTGTTGTGGCATGGTGGGAGGGGGGAGGGATAGCATTAGGAGATATACCTAATGTAAATGACAAGTTAATAGGTGCAGCACACCAACATGGCACATGTATACGTATGTAACAAACCTGCACATTGTGCATATGTACCCTAGAACTTAAAGTATAATAATAAAAAAAAGAAAATTGTTAAAATAGATTGAAAAATATTTTGAGGCTATCTAAAAGTTGGCTTTGTTTCAACTGAGAGGGAAAAAAAATAGTGATTTAACAGTTCCTGGAATGAAACATGTAAGGATTTCTGAAACCTCTCAAGGTGACTGAAAAATTTTGAGGGAATATGGCTGAAAGAAAAAGTAATGCAACATCTTTGGCCTAATAAAACTTCCTTTTCAGCTCTAATGTAAGTTTACAAGAGACTTGTACCTTAAATAACAAATTGTATGAACAAATCTTTATTAAAAAGATGCCCTCCAGGAAAAAAAAAAAAGAGCTTAAACTGTAACAGGAAGAATTCAGAAGAGCCTGAACCATGAGGCTCCTTTCCAATACACTGCTCTTCAAATTAGGTGGATTTCCCACTGGGAGTGGTCTGTATCATATGTAGCATTGTGCATGGCACCTCTTACGGTTGTGCAGGACACAGCCAACTCAACCATACCTGGTCTTTTGCCAGTATAGACCCATCCTTAAAAATGAGGAGAAATAAGGAAATAGGGTAGTGCCCTTGCCCACTCCCCATGTTGACTGCACTCCCCCTAATCCTTTCTACCACCTATTTATCACTCTAGGTTTTTAGGAAGGAGAGGTAGGAGGAAGGGAAAAAAGTGGAGATGCACATACACAGGAAGGTGGGGAATAAGCTGATGTGAATATGTACAGTCTCGGAATCAGGGCGTAGAACTGAAGCTTATGTCCCCCTCTACATTTTCCATAGACCAGACTCATAGGTCCTGGACACCCTGTTGTAGTGATGCCTTATTTATTTATTTATCTAACTTTTATTTTAGGTTCAGAGGTACATGGGAAGGTTTGTTACATAGGTAAACTGTGCATCACAGGGGTTTTTTGTACAGATTATTTCATCACCCAGGTGGGTAATCAGCATAGTACCCAATAGGCATTCCTTTGATCCTCTCCATCCTCTAAGCTCCTATCCTCAAGTAGGCCCTATTGTTCCCTTCTTTGAGTCCATGTGTACTGAATGTTGAGCTCCCACATAGAAGTGTAAACATGCAGTATTTGGTTTTCTGTTTCTGTGTTAGTTCACTTAGGATTATAACCTCCAGCTCCATCCAAGTTGCTCCAAAGGACATGATCTCATTCTTTTTTATGGCTGCATAGTATTCCATGGTGTATATGTACATTTTCCTTATCCAGTCTACCACTGAATGGTGTTCAGGTTGATTCTGTATCTTTGCTATTGTGAATATTGCTGTGATAAACATACACATGCATGTGTCTTTGTGGTAGAATGATTTATATTCCCTTGGGTATATACCCAATAATGGAATTGCTGAATCGAATGATACTTCTGTTTTAAGTTCTTTGAGAAATTGCCACATTGCTTTCCACATTGGCTGAACTAATTTACATATCCACCAGCACTGTGTAAATGTTCCCTTTTCTTCTCAATCTTGCCAGCATCTGTTATTTTTTGACTTTTTAATAACAGACATTTTGACTGGTGTGAGATGGTATCTCATTGCGGTCTTGATTTCATTTCTCTGATGCTTAGTATTGTTGAGCATTTTTTCATATGCTTGTTGGCTGCATGAATGTCTTCTTTTTAGAAGTGCCTGTTCATGTCCTTTGCCCACTTTTTAATGGCATTGATTTTGGCTTGCTAAGTTGTTTAAATTCCTTGTAGATTCTTGATATTAGACCTTTGTCAGGTGCATAGTTTGCAAACATTTTCTCCCATTCTATAGATTGTCTGTGTACTCTGTTGAGATTTTCTTTTCCTGCACAGAAGCTCTTTAGTTTAATTAGGTTCCATTTGTCAATTTTTGGTTTTATTGCAGTTGCTTTTGGCATCTTTGTCATGAAATCTTTGCCAGGGCCTATGTCCAGAATTGTATTTCCTAGGTTATCTTCCAGGGTTTTTATGGTTTTAGGTTTTACATTTAAGTTTTTAATACATACTGCCTTAACTTTTGTATATGGTATCAGGAGGGGTTCAGCTTCAATCTTCTGCATGTGGCTAGCCAGTTATCCCAGCACCATTTATGAATATGGAGTCCTTTCCTCATTGCTTGCTATATTGACTTTGCTAAAGATTAGATGGTTGTAGGTGTGCAACTTTACTTCAGGGCTTTATATCCCATTCCATTGGTCTATGTGTCTGTTTTTGTACAGACTCAAAGGCAGAAAGTACCATGCCATTTTGGTTACTGTAGCCTTATAGTATAGTTTGAAATTGAGTAATGTGATGGCTACAGCTCTGTTCTTTATGCTTAAGATTGCTTTGGCTATTTGGGCTCTTTTTTGGTTCCATGTGAATTTTTAAATAGTTTTTCTTAATTCTGTAAACCATATCATTTATAGTTTGATAGAATTAGCATTGAACCTGCAAATTGCTTTGGACAGTATGGCCATTTTAATAATATTGATTCTTCCAATCCATGAGTATGGAATGATTTTCCATTTGTTTGTGTCATCTCTGATTTCTTTGAGCAGTGTTTTGTAAGTCTCACTGTAGAGATCTTTCCCCTCTATGGTTAGCTGTATTCCTAGGTATTTTATTCTTTTTGTGGCTATTGTGAATAGGATTGCATTCTTGATTTGGCTCTCAGCTTAGATGTTGTTGGTGTATAGAATTGCTATTAATTTTCATGCATTGATTTTGTATCCTGAAACTGCTGAAATTGTTTATCAGATCTAGGAGCTTTTGGTCAGAGACTATAGGGTTTTCTAGTAGTACAATCATATCATCTGCAAACAGAGATAGTTTGACTTCCTCTCTCCCTATTTGGATGCCTTTTATTTCTTTCTCTTGCCTGATTGCTCTGGCTAGGACTTCCAGTACTATGTTGAATAGGAGTGGTGAGAGTGAAAATACTTTTCTTGTTCTGGTTCTCAAAAGGAATGCTTCCAGCTTTTGCCCATTTAGTATGATGTTGGCTGTGGGCTGGCCATAGATGCCGCTTATTATTTTGAAGTATGTTCCTTCAATGCATAGTTTGTTGAAGGTTTTTAACATGAAGGGATGATGAATTTTATTAGAAACCTTTTCTGCATCCATTGAAATGAACATGTGGTTTTGTTTTTAGTTCTATTTGTGTAGCGAATCACACTTACTGATTTGCATATGTTGAATCAAACTTGGTAATGCCCCCTTTAGAGTGATCCACTTACACATAAGTCTCCATGAGCAAGTCAGGTGGCCAAAAAGGCACACTGGCATGTGCAGAAATACCCAGCATGTTCTCACACACAAAGAGGTTTTCACGTGTGACCATGTGACAAGGAGAAGTGGTTTAAAGCCTAGCTGTTGGAGGAAAGAAGTAAACAAACATGAAGCCTCACCCTGATACCCTCTCGGCTTTCCTTTAGGCTTAATCATGTTTCCATCTATGCTCCTTAATCTTTGTTTTGGTATTCTGGATAAGCTCCTAGACAGATTTTGTGCTGATTTGATGCTGGCTGTTGTAGAGATTGTATGCAGACACTTTGAGGGCTTGGGGCTCTTTTTTCTCTCTTCTTGCACCCACAGTAATAGTTCCCTATTTGACTACAGAGACCTCATTGTCCTCATCAACTTTTTTTCTCACATGACAGCTGCTCTTTATTGTCCCTTCTTTGGAAGGCAGGTGGGTTGGCCCACAAAAGTACTGCAAACAAATTGATCTCACCTTAATTAAATATTTTGATATTTGCCAAGTTATAACTGGGGGATTTTTTTCCCCTAGAGTGAATTTTTTAGGAGAAATTCAAAGGAAGAAAGTAAAAAATTCACCTAAAAAAATATAATGCATTTTCTTTCTCCCACTCAGGCTTCCTTAAGATTTATCCTCACAGGAATTTTATGCACATACACGTATATACACACACACACAGATATATTATAGGATGTATATAATATATATGTACATATATATACACACATATACATGCAGAACTTCTCAATAAATATTGTTCTTTTTAATTGTAAAATACACATAACAAAATTTACCATCTTAACCATTTTTAAGGGTACAGTTCAGTGGCATAAAGTACATTCACATGGTGGTGTTCATTTGTATCTTCTCAGTTTGGGGTCAATAAACCATTCTGAATTTTGATTACATCCACCGATGTATTAGCTATTCCTCCCATACTTGTATGATTTGTAAATGTCATAATGCTTCTATATCTTTGTCTGAAGCAAGGGTGAAAATAATAGAACAGACCTAAAGAGAAAGGAGATTGAAACAGGTTCATACGAATCTATTAATCCACATTCCCTGAGTGATGCTTTAGCCAAATACAATTGACTGATTTCCATTTTCAATGCAGATAATCTCTATCTCTAAGAAACCTCTCATTCTTGTTGCAATCTTGTTTTCCCAGCCATTTATTTGTATGAATGTTTCATATTCACAGCAACTGAAATATTCAAAACAAATTTCTCCCAATGGGTTTCTTTTCCCACCTATGCCATCATCAGTATCTCTCATTTTGTCTTGAAGTATTGTAGTCATTTTAACTCTTTTTCACTTTCAATCCTTATATCCAGTCTGGCACTAAGCACCTTAGTTCAGTGATTATCAGAAATTTTTATATCATAGCCTATGCAAGAAATGATGATATCTTATTGATTGAGTAAGCAAAAAAATTCTATTTGCATCTTGGTGGGAAGTAGTTGCTTGATGAAGGTTAGAATGTTCCCCACAGCCCCCAAGGCCTTAGTGAATCAATCTCAACTCATTTATAACACCTGGACCCACAGACTGCGAAGCCCAAATTTAATTCATTCTTTCTTCAAAATACCTTTCGTATTTGCCCTTTTACTTCCATGTATGCACCTAATATCTTCAGCAAGCCTGTCATCTCATACTTAGATTATTGTAACATCCCCCTAACTGCCTTCCTTGCCTTTCGACTCGATTTATCTTTTGTGGTGCCTCTGGCTAATCAACCTAACTGTTGTTTTTGGCATGAGCCTACAATTTTTTCCAGTTACCAATGACAGTCAAACCCAAATTGTTTTGTTGGGATTTCAAGGAAAAGAGATTATTTGGGCCCAACTTACTTGTTAAATTTGCTTTCTACTATTTCCTTCATCAACCTCTGTTCAAATTAAATTCACTTACTCACTGCCTACCACCACCATAAGTACATTTCTTATATTTGTGCAACTTCCAGAAGTTCCTGGTGGCAGTAGTGAATAGTCATAACTACTTGAGTAGTCTTGTAGTCTTAAGTACCTGCTACGTGTTAGGCCTTGTGCCAGTCTTCATAGCAACCTTACATTAGCTAATATCTCTATTTTATAGATGACAACATTGAAACTCAGGTCAAGCAATTTGGCCAAGGATAAAAACTGGCTAAGCAGCAGAGCTATCTCAGCCCCCTTGTCCAATGTGAGCTTAGCTTCCTCTGAATTTACAACATTTATTTCCAGTCTTTTAATTTGCCGGTTAATAACTTGCTATCTTGTGATAAACCTTTGTTTGTTCCTTGTTATTCCCTGATTCTTCATTGTTATGTAGCTGCCTGCATCTTTGTCTTCATCTTTTAAACTATAATGAGAACCTTTGACTGTAAAATCTGTACCCCCTACAAATTTAGGTGTTGCTATATCTCTATGGATATGGCATCTCAATTTCTGAATTTTTTCCAAACCATTATAATTCCTCTAGCCACATGTGCAACATCACACTATCCCCCAGAAATTGGATCTACATTAATGGCCTATATTTTCTGCATTTGCTTTCACTTCTTTGCCAGAGTTATTGAATACCTTATTTTCCTATTCATAAGTTATTATATTATCAAAAACCTCAATGCCTTCTTTAGTCTATTAAAGTCCAGAACATCCAGCAGGTTTTCCAAGACATACTGGTCTCTTGAAATTAGGGATTTACTCCGATAAATTTTCTAGTGATTATTTTCATATTTATCCTTAACTTCAAAGCAAAGGAAACGGTGCGTTAATCTTCTCATTAACCCACGTTTGAGCCTTAATAAGAATTTAATATAAAGTACCTTTTAAAATCTTGTGGCACACCTAGAATTTATCTAGTATCTGAGAGGTTTAGAAAACTAAAAGATATCATAGGGTCCTGGTCCTGTACTGTCCAATACTGTAGCCACAAGCCACATGTGGCTGTTTAAATTTTAACTAACTAAAAATAAATGAAATTAATATTTTAGTTCCTCAATTGCACAGTTCAGGTACTCAATAGTGAAATGTGGTCAGTGGCTACCATATTGGACCACACCAAAATAGAACATTTCTATCACTACAAAAGAGTCCTATTGCACAACACTGTTCTAGAAGCTTATCAACAGTTTTGTTGAGAAATATAGAAGACATTTGATTTCATTTATGGCAGCTGATGATATATTAGCTGCAAGTTCCCATACATGTTTGATAGTTGTCATATGTTAGACAGGTTTCATTCATCATTTATTCACTCAGTACAACACCTAGCACCAAATACTTGCTCAAAAACTGCTTAACGACTGTTTATACAATAAAAATGGCAGCTCCTATATATCTACTCAGGTGTCTAGCATCACAATACCAAAAAAAAAAAAAAAAAGTAAAGATTTAATTAGATTTAATTGGCAGGAAGGGAAACAAAGTAGTCTACATTTTATGAATTCTGCTGAATTCACAAAGATGCTAAATGTAAATCTGTAGCAAATTGTAGACACTCCCTCTGCCCCTGTTTGGACAACTGTGGATGACATCTGCATCAAATCAGCCAAGAGTTATTTATTTTTGAATTGTGCTCTGACCCCTTTCTAAGCCCAAAGGGTAAAAATGTCACCTTTGTTCATTTCTCAAGAAAAACATTTTTAAGATCCTGCACTGACTGTGAAAAAAAAAAAAAAGCTGATCCTTGGGGTATTATCTGTAGTTCCCTCTTCACCTCAAGCTTTCTGACAGTCATTGTTTCTTGCCTCCATTTCTAGTTATGGTGTGAACAGGAAACAATTCCACTACCCTGCAAGCTACGCTGACCTTTTTTTCTTCCAGGGAATTTAAATTGATTATTGAGTTTGTATTTATAAACTGTGTGATTTATTATTATTATTATTATTATTATTATTCTTTAAGTTCTTGGATACATATGCAGAAGGTGCAAGTTTGTTATATAGGTATACATGTGCCATGGTGGTTTGCTGCACCCATCAACCCATCATCTAGGTTTTAAGCCCGCATGCATTAGGTATTTGTTCTAATACTATCCCTCCCCTTGCCCCCGACCCCCTGACAGGCCCTGGTGTATGATGTTCCCCTCCCTGTGTCCATGTGTTCTCATTGTTCAACTCCCGCTTATGAGTAAGAACATGTGGTGTTTGGTTTTCTGTTCCTGTTACTTTGCTGAGAATGATGGTTTCCAGCTTCATCCATGTCCCTGCAAAGGACATGAACTCATCCTTTTTAATGGCTGCATAGTATTCCATGGTGTATATGTGCCACATTTTCCTTATCCATTCTATCATTGATGGGCATTTAGGTTGGTTCCAAGTCTTTGCTATTGTAAATAGTGCTGCAATAAACATATGTGTACATGTGTCTTTATAGCAGCATGATTTATAATCCTTTGGGTAGATACCCAGTAATGGGATTGCTGGGTCAAATGGTATTTCTAATTCTAGATCCTTGAGGAGTTGCCACACTGTTTTCCACAACTATGTAATTTTTAATTGCCTCTTTGTATTTCAAAGACTGAGCTCCTTGACACAATAGGACCATTTGATTAAGTCTTATAATCACATTGCCTAGGACATGGGCTCCATAGGAAACAATCATAAATACTTTTATATTTATAAATTAACTAAGATTCACAAATGTGTCTCCCTGCCTGGATTTAAGCATTTTAAGGATCAGTAATATTTTAATAAAAACACAAATACAATTAAAAACAAAAACAGCCTTGATGAATGACCTTTTCTCATACTCTTTATGTTTCCATGAGAAATCAGCCTTCCTGACATATGTGCTGTGGTGATGGGGCAGTGAATATGGAGCTAAGTGGAAGATGCTGTTTAAAGACCTAGAAATGAGCCTGGATATCATGCATGTGGAGTTCACAGTCAGTTTACTTAAAGAGTTAGCCACAGATAACAGTAAACCCCATCTAAGCTAGAGAAAGGCCAGAGCAGTGGTTCTCAAAATGTCATCCAAAGATGCCTGGGAGTCATCAAGTCCCTTTCAGGCAACGCACAATGTCAAAACTACCTACACAATAATACTACTATGTTAACTTGTCTTTTTCATTATCACTTTCTCCTGAGTTCTCAGTGGAATTTTCTAGATACTACATAATTATCTGAAAAGGCTATTAAGATATCCTTCCCTTTTCCAACAACATGTCTGTATGAGGCCATATCTTTATATACTTCAACCAAAACAATATGCCACAACAGACTGAATGCAGAGCAAACATCAGGATACAACTGTTTTCTATTATGCCAGGCATTAAACACATTTGCAAAAATGTACAACAATTCCAAGCCTCTCACTAAAAGTTTTGTTTTAGAAAATATATTTTTCATAGAAGTTTTATGTTAATATGTAATGATTTATTGTTATTTTAAATGCATTAATAAGTAAATTAAAGTTTTCTCAGTTATTACCAACGTTAACAAAAGCATTTTGGGGTCTGCCGATCATTTTTAAGCATTCAATGGTCTTGAAACCAAAGAGTTGAGAACCACTGCTCTAGAAGATGGTGAGTACAAGTATAAAACAACGGGACTTGTAAGCAATGATTAACTGAAGAAAGAATAAAGCCAATAGAACCCTGTTTCTAAGCTGGCCAGGAGACACTGCTAAGGATGCTCACCGTGGTTCTTCATCCAGTCAACTAATTACCCACAGCTCTTTGGGGGCTACATCTAAGTCTAACTTCCTTCTTGTAAACCAAACCATTTATTTGCCCAGCCAAATATTTGCTAGCTCTTTCTAGTTGCATACAAACTTTTTAAAATGAAATGTTTATGCTAAAATGTCACACTTACAATGGCTTTACATGAGGATTTAATTTCAATTTGAGAGGACAGCTGGGTCTGTTGGCAGCCTGAATACCATTTCTGAGACCTGCTGCACATCTGTGGGTTATTGCAAGGAGAACGGGTAGAGTGGCGCCCAGAGCAGCCCTGACTCACCTTCCTGGTAGCTTATTCATTTCTTTAGTTTCGTGTGACTTATATTTCTAGGTAATATGGGCTACTGATGCCAGAAAAGTTTACATTAAATGTTCCTTTTTTGTACAAACATGCAATGTTCATTTTGATCAAAGCTGACTCCTGAAGGAGATTGGTATGCGTGTGTGTGCATGTGTAGTGTGTGTGCATGTTCTGAAACAGGTATCTTTCTGTCTTGCTCTTTCAGCCACTCTTATCTTTGGTTCAGAGAAAGTTCACCATTGTTCATTGTTCTACATTGACCTGTTTCTCAAGAGCTCAGAGCTAAGGCAAACAGTTTGATGATATACAATTCATCCGTATCCCTGAAGCTTCTCTTCTGTCTTAAACATGCTTACAGTCACTTTTTTTTAAGTCTCTTCACTATATAAAAATGTATTATTACTTCAGTGAGTCAGTCTTACCTAGAAACCCCTTCAAAGGCATCATCCACAAGGCTGAAGTTGGCACTGTGGTCTAATGACTGAAACCCAACTAGACAGGGTGCAGTTGAGAATTGCTGATTCTGTGGGAACTTAGACTTCCCTGTCTCAGTTCTCCCCTCTGTGAAAGAGAAATAGCTCTCTGCACCTGTGTTCACCTCCCAGCCACATAAGAATTTTGAGAAATAATTAGTGTCTGAGCACCTCCTTATTAGCACTCTTTCTCCCATTGTTTGCACTAATCTCCTGGTCTCTCAGCCCACGAAATCCTACCCATTCTTCGAGTAGCATTTCAGGAGCACTCCAATGTGTAATAATTTCTTATGACTGGGCTGTTTATTTCATTCTTGAAATATACTACCCTGCAATAGTCATTGTATTATGAATTTTCCAGAAATATATCATATGTTTTTCCAAATAGCCTTGGGTTTCTTGAGAGAAGAGAATTTTTTCTTATTTAACTTTGCCATAGCACCTAACAGAAAGCTTTGTAACCCAAAAGGTACTCAGTACATTTAGAGAGAAAAGATGGCCAACCATGTATTTCATACTTGCCATGTGCCAAGCACTGTGCCGGGTGCTTTTGAATGTGTTCCCTAATTGAATTCATGGAATTGAGGCTGGAAATGGGGACATGACTTGTCCAAGGTAACACAGAAATCCCAGGGCAACAGCAGCTGAAGCTGGTGGCTACAGCTGTTTTTTTTGTTTTTGTTTTTGTTTTTTTGCTCTGAGCTAAGTACTTTTTTCTATTCCAACAAACTGCCTCCTGGAATAAATATGTCTTGATTAATAGCTCTTCCTGCTCATTATCTTTATTTCTTCCTCCTTGTTCTAATCAATATTAATATCATGATATAACACTTTAGTATATTTTCCTTTTTAAATAGAAAGATATTTGCACAAGATTATGCTCCATTTTTATTACGGTTGGCCTGGGACAATCAGTCATTCCATTCACTCTACTAATATATATACATGTATGTGTATATATATGTGTGTGCGTGTGTGTGTGTGTATACTGAGACAGGGAAGTCTAAGTTCTCACAGAGTCAGCAATTCTCAGCTGTACCCTGTCCAGTTGGGTTTCAGTCATTAGACCGCGATGCCAACATCAGCCTTGTGGATAATGCCTTTGAACGGGTGTCTAGGTAAGGCCAATTCACTGAAGTAATAATACATTTTTACACACTGATAGGACTTTTTAAAAAAGTGACTGTAAGCATGTTTAAGACAGAAGAGAAGCTGCAGGGATGTGGAAGAATATGTATATATATATATATATACACACACACACATATACAGACATATATACAGATATATTATACATATATACATATATATATGCTGTGACAAATTCCCATGAATTTCGTGGCCTAAAGCAACAGAAATTTATTGTCTTATAGTTCTGGAGGTCAGAAGTCTGCAATGAGCCTCTGAGGTGTGGGCAGAGTTGTGCTTCTTCTGGAGGTTCTGGCGGAGGCTCCATTTCTTTGCCTCTTCCAGCTTCCAAAGGCTGCCTGCATTCCTTGGCTCATGGCCTTATTTCAGCTTGAAAGCCAACAATAGCTGATCAAGTCTTTCTCAGCTGCCTCACTCGACACTGGCCTTCCTGCTGTCTGCTTCCATGTATAACGATCCTTCTGGTTACTTGGGTCTTCCCAAAATAATCCAGAGTAATCTTCTCATTTTAAGATTCTTAACCTAATTGCTCTCCTGCAAATTCCCCTTTGCTATATAAGGTAGCATATTCACAGTTCCTGGGATATGGAGGTGGACATCTTTTGGAAGATGGGGACGTTATTTTGCCTACCTCACTATAGGAAGAGTTTAGTTGTGTTGGAAGCAGTATAAAGTAGTTCAGAGATTCCCGATCTTGATTTGCCCATTAGAATCATCTGAGAGCTCTGAAGAGTACAGATGCCCAGGCACCTCACTCAAGTACTGTGATTTAATTGAACCACACGGGCCTGGCTGTCAGCATTTTGTAAAATTACCCTCAGATTATTCTCTTGTGAAGCCAGCTTTTAGAATCACTGGGTGTATTTAACGAAGTGGATCTGGACTATTATACAGACTGAAGTTTCAGGACCTCTTCTGCCTTTTAGGCAACTCACTTTACCTCTCTAAACCTGATTGCCCTTATCTATAAAATGGGCATAATCATCACCTTAGCAATATTATGAGGATTAAACTAGACAATCTATATAAATTCTCTGCACCTTGCCTGGAATATGTTAATCCCACAATAAAGGTAGCTATTAATCATTATTTGACTTTCATACAGTAAGTCAAATCATATCCCTAAGTTAAGGCAGACATAAATGTCAAAAGTGAATATCAAAGGATGTACCCCCAACTCACCCGCCTTGGTCAGACTTAAAGGAGTTTAGAGTTTCAACTAATTCTGGAAATGGACACAGTTCAGGTGAGTTACTAGTTTCCACTGTCATTTTATTTAAGTCTGGACAATGGCTGATTTCTCCCCTGGTTTCTTCTTTTATAGTCACTCTCTTAACACTGCAGAGAATGAGTCTATAGAACAAATTAGCTTCGTATTTCGTGCAAGCAGCTTGTTGTCTGCACTTCTCTACTGGGGAATGGTGGACATCAATCCCATTCCAACAAGCTCAGAGTCCTACTGTATTTTACATGGATCCTTTAGTAAGGGAGTATCAGCCCCTGTCTTCTAAAAGATTCATCCACTACTCCCTGGGTCCTGAGTCCCAGGCTCCTTTTGATAGCCCCAGTCCCATTCTGGCCAAGAAGGCAGGAGGACATTGAATCAGGACAGACCCCAGTCCTAGGATCGTAGCCATACTCTTCACACAGAGAGATGAGATCTTCTGCCACTGTAAGACAAAGCCTTGTTACTATCTCATTTTATTTCCATGCATTACAAAAAAATTATAGTGGACAAAAGAACCATCCTAATTTTATCGTGAGAGAAAGCTGTATTTAGGTAAAAATCCCAAAGGGGCCATCAACTGTAATACTCTAATTGTGTTTTAAAATTTATTAGCTCTCAGAACCAAAAAAGAGGAAAGATTACATCATAAGTCAGAGATCTTGCTTTATTAGCTCTCAGAGTAAGAAAATAAAAAGGAAGGGAAGTTCATATATAAGAAGTATCTTCTACTTTTTTGTCTTGATTTTCTTTTGCTAACCTCTTTCTTTAACCACTGGGGAATTACGGGGAAATACGGTATCAAAAAATGTTGACCCTGGTGATTTGAAATTAAAATCAATGATTCCTAATATTCAATAGTAGTCAAGAAAACTGGAGGCTTATGATTCTACTTCCACTTCCTTCAGTTCTGGAAAGAAACTGACAACACATTACTGTAGGTGACAACTTTTCCAAAGTTGGCATGTCCATGGTACAAAATATTTGTGGATATCTTTGTCCCATGAGGGGTAGACACATTTTGGTTTGTTTGTTTTGAGAAATTTTACAAACAGAAGAAATAGAATATATAAGAAACAACAATGTATTCATCACTAAGAACTGGCAAAGATTTTGTCATCTTTGCTTAAAGTCTTTCTAATACGAAAAGAATAAACATTATATATAAAGTTGAAATTCAGTCATAATTGTTCCTCAGGCCTATTTCTTGCCATTGCTTCCCAAAGACAGTCTCTATCATGATTTCACTGTGTTTCGTTTGAGGTTACTTATCTATCTACCAACTAAATGTAGTTCTATTCATCCTGATTTGTATGGCCAGGACCCCAGATCCTAGAAGGTGGAAATAATATTATTGCTCTTGTTAAAAGTTATCCTTTGCCTCTGAGTCTTTCATCTTATTCCAATCTGATCATTGATCTTAGAGAGATAAAGCCCTTAGAGAGGGCTTTATATGTGTGTCAAGAATGGAAACAGCGTATATGTCTTATCCAAGCCTTCTGTTCCCAGTTCCCAGTTGGCCCTCTCAAGGTGAAAGGTCTTCCCCAGTGAAAAACATTTTGGGTCAATCTTATGGGATTCAAGAAAAACAATTCTATAAAGAGAATCAGGAGGAGAATTTCAAAAGCTCATGACTCAATGAGGCCTGATGAAGGAAAGCTTTATGCTTGCTATTAAGGAGTTGAGATTTTTTCTTCCATGGATTGCAAACCAAAGGCCTACTGGATTCAGGCAGGTGACTTCAATGAGGGAAGCCATTATGGCAAACTCTGGAGGCTTTTCAGAGCTCCGGCAAATTGTTGCATCAGAGAATCAGACTTTGCATGGAAAGCTAGAAATTTCCATCATTACATGAAATCACTTTAGTGTTTATATTTTATCATTTTTAAAAATTAAAATCTACAGAAAAGCTTAAACAATAACACAGCACACATCTATATCCCTTTCATCTAGATTTACACCAAATTGTTAATGTGTTGCCACATTATGTGTGTATATAAATTATTTCCTAAGCCACTTGAATACAAGTTGTGCAAATGACAATTCATTCTCACAGATCTCAGCATGCACCTCCTAAGAATACGAACATTCTCTAGTTTAACCATAATACTATTGGCATCCCCTATGAAAAATAATAATTTCATAATATTTAATTGCCCATATTGAAATTACTCCAGTTGTACCAAAATTATCTTATCAACTTTTTTTGTGCAAACCAGAATCCAACCAAGAGTTATGTATTACACTTGATTTTTATATCTTTTTGGTATATTTTAATCTGGACAAGTTTCTCCATCATTTTATGCTTTTCCAAACTACTTTTAATGGATTTATATGAACGTATGTGAGTGTGTGTGAATTTATGTGAATGTATGTGTGTTTGCACACACAGAGATGCAACAAAAACAGGTCTGAAGACCAGATTTATGCTGTGAGTTTTATTCTCTGCACCCAGATATAGTCTATCAAAAGTCCCACAGACAAAAGTGTAGTCAATATAGCTTTTGCCTCAGCCAGTATTAGTGTATTTTCTTATTAGGCATGGAAAGATAAGAGATAGAGAATGCCTTCTTTTATTGACATTTATTGAGGGCCTAAGCACCTGATGCTGCACTAAACTCTAAGAATGATAAATGAAAGTCACTTGGAGGAGGGAGCTAGTTACAATAGCAGTTTGCCTGGCACCACCCTAAACCTACTAAATCTGGAATCTGCACTTTAATCTCCTCTGGTTATTTTTATGAACACTAAAGTTTGAGAACTACTATTCTAAACACACCCATGAAAATAAGGAAGTGAACTCTACCCCTGACAAGATCTAGTAGAATGAAGATGTAGAATGCTATCATACGATGCAATACATACTCTGAAAGGGTCAGAGGAGACTTTGATGGAGGAGGTGAAATTCTAGCTGAATTTGAAAAAGGGTGGATTAACAAAGGGTAAGACAATGTGAAAGAAGACATGAAGTGAGAGAAGCAAAAGCAATGCCACATGCAAGTGAAGAGGTAGTAAGGTCTGATGAAGGAAACGCTTGTATGTACTCTTAAAGAGTTGATTTTTTTTTTTTTTAAGGTTTGGAAAGCTAGTGAAAGGCTTAAGCAAATATCGTCCAGTTAAGCATAGGAAGATCATGTTGACAACCCTGCAAAGAAAGGATTAGAGGCAGAACAATTCTATCGGAAGCCACTGCAGTTAAAGAGGCAGGAAATGATGAAGTTGGTGCACTGAGACTGGAGGGAAAAGGCTGAATTCAAACAACACTTGGGAGACAGGAGCAACAGGACATGCTGGTTACACATGAACATGTAAGTCAGAGAAAGGAGTCTAAAGCCAATCCTCAGCTCGCATTTCAGTCTTGTGTAGATGGTGCCTATTGGACATTCAGGGGAAAATGTCTCTTATGTGGTTACCTAGCCAGGAGAGCAACAGTAAGACCCTCAGTAGGGTGAACCAGGGACCCATGAGAGGCCTGCAGCTGGGGCAAAATGCTGTGACAAAATAAGCCTTGGATCAGACTGTGGGCTTGGTGCACACTTGCATGCTGAGCAAAGGAACTTGTTAA
Organism: Pan troglodytes; assembly: GCF_028858775.2. Lineage (NCBI taxonomy): Eukaryota > Metazoa > Chordata > Mammalia > Primates > Hominidae > Pan > Pan troglodytes. The sequence goes on from NC_072402.2 coordinate 73,577,371, forward strand.
CACTATTAAAAAAGTGGAACCAACCAGTGGTGAACATTATGGTTTTGTTGAAAGATCCCTGTATGCTTTGCCTACTTCTAATGCAATGATTTTCTCTCTCCACTCTTTTTATCAGTTGCCTCCAAAATAAAGTGAGTATCTCAGGAGGAGGGTTCAAGACAGTTCATTGGGCATGAAGAGAAATTGTTAGAAATCTTATATTTTAAAAATCTCTTCCTTTATTTTCTATTTTTGTTTGCATTTTATAATGGTTAAAGTATATTCATAACATACTTTATAAGAAAAATTTTGTACAAGATAAATTTAGCACTTTATTTGCATAAAAAACAATTCACGAATCAGGCAGCGTCAGAACCACAAAAGGTTCAGAAAGCTCCACCCCAGCAGCATGGGCGGTGAGTTTTCATAAGTGCACTAAGAAGAAAGACAAAGAAAATATATTTGACTGGTTAGAGCAAAAAGACTAGTTAGAGGTTAGTTGGCAGTATCTGATTGGGAAAGTCTTTACTTAGAAGTTAGTTGGCCATTCTAATTGGTAAAGTTTATTTTATTGTTTACATTGGGCTTTGGTTTGCTAACATAAAAACCTAAAACTCTGGAGCCTTCCCAGCCTAATGCTCTGTCAATTAAAATGTTGTAACAGACACATACACACCACACACACATATATACATACATGTATATATGGGTTCATTAATACATATTCACATTTTTGCAGTGCTTACTCAAATATATTTTACTGCTAGCTGTACAAAACCAAAAATCTTCAGTGACCACTCTTCTGCATGGCAGAAAATCAGGAAGAGACTAAAGGATGCAAAGTGGGGAAGCAGACACAGTTCTCATACCTCTGCTTCTTAAAGATTGCTGACATCTTTTATAAGGTTTTGTCCACTAATAAAACCCCATGTAGCAAAAACCTCTGGAAGGTATTCAAGTCCCTTATAACTTTCCGTAATGTAAATGCATTTCTAGAATTTTAGAAGCTTGGAGGTGGAAAAATCTCTGATGTTAACTAAGTAGTTTCCTACTTGGAAGAAAGCAGGAAGAATGAGCAGGTTAGAGGAAAGAGGTTGAAGTTAGAAGGATTTAGGGAGAGGAAAGTAGAGAAAAGCCACTTTTTACACATTAAATAGGAGCCAGTCCTGCAGCTTGCAGATTGTAATACTTCTCTGATATGTGTACATGAGTGTTGAGTTGAGTAAGGGGAAGTAGCTGTTAAAGTCAAAGAAAATAAGCAGAACCCATTTCTTTTCTTCTCTCCTACACAGTCCATTCTCATCCTAATGTGTTTGGGCACTGAGTGATTTCTGACAACAGACAATGAGCTCACTAGAGGAATACACACCTTTAATGAACTGTGATCAGGATGTGATTGGCTTAAAGACAGAGCTCTTGACAAGTCAATATATGTTGGCAGGGCAACAATAAGCTTCCAGAAAGGCGTGGACTCCTCAGAGCTTCATCTGCTGCTGTCTGGAGCAGTGGCGAAGCTTGGGAGGCCACTCCCTGGGTGAGCAAGCAGAAGGTGGCAGCCCTCCCCCATCTGTCTTCACAGGATGCCTAATCCTTGTAGTAAGGGAAACCATCAGGACTGTGCTAAAGGTTGACCGGAGGCCAAATCATTTCACTTTCAAACACATTCATGATTTGTTTTCTGAGTAAGTCACTGGAGGCTTTTATCTGGTACAGCAGAGCTGGCTTGGCCACCAGAACCAGATCACCTTTCCTTGCAAGATGGCTGGAATGGCCATCGGTTTCGTGTTATTTACTCCTTTGAGAATATTAACTTCATCATTTTTTTAATTGTGGAAAAATATAATTTCTAGTAAGTACAACAATAAGTACAGTATTTAATTTAGAGGACAGAGAAGCAAGCATTTTGACAAGTGATAGGCATGAACAGGCTGACACCTCAAAGTCATCATTTTACTGAGCAGACAGCACAGGATAGGGTTTCTCCACCTGGAGAAGAGGGGAGTGTGGGATGACATAGGGACAGTAGAAAATTTGGGCTGGGGTATAAAGACAGAAATTCTTATATCTGAAATGGATATTTGATACTGGGAGTAGTGAGTTGAGAATAAGCTGACCTTCTCCATCTCTACTACACCCACCCCCACTCTAATTCTCTTTACCTAGGGTTTTATCTCCTTGTATTGCACAACAGAGCTGCACCAGATAGGGAAGTGGAAACCTAGTTTTTACGTCCACAAAGAATGAGCTACTCATTGAGACGTTCATCATTTGCTTAGAATTACTCTTGCATGGGGGAATGGAAGCCCTAAACATTTAATAAATATCCAGAAGCACTGAGGTGTTAGCTATGATTCTGTAGCAGATGTTAAGACCAAAAACTTTATTTAAGAAGCCTTTGAATGATTTTTTTTAATTTAATTGCTCAGGTTTCCCTGTAATTTATGAAGGCCTTTAGTGAATAGCCACAAAAATAATGAAAACTTCATATTCAAATAATAACTTAATATTACATTATTGGTTTCCTTTAGAAACATAATGCAAGTAATTCTTTTCAACTTCACCTTCTGTCAACACCATCTCAAGGAGGACTATACGTAAAGGAAAATATGCTCCTCATATTTTTATATTTTCCTCTAAATGATAGGGGAAAATACTACTACTATACGGTGTCTTAAAAGTCTTACATTAATTCGCCAGTTCAGAAAATTGGTTGCCTGTAACCAAAGCATGTAGTAAAATAGGTTTGCATGAAAAGCAATACTTTTGCTTTTATTTTTTTTATTTTTTATTCTTAAATTTAATTTTATTTTATTTTAAGTTCCAGGGTACATGTGCAGGATGTGCAGGTGTGTTACATAGGTTAACGTGTGCCATGGTGGTTTGCTGTACATATCAACCCATCACCTGGGTATTAAGCCCGGCATGCATTAGCTATTTTTCCTGATGCTCTCCCCTCCATTGCCCTCCCCCAACAGGCCTCAGTGTTTGTTGTTCCTCTCCCTCTTTTATTGATTATAAGACACATAACACAGAGTGACAAGGGGAGAATCAAATGTAATTATCAGCATCATCATCTTGTTGTAATCAAATAATATTACTGCACAAATTTTCCTTTGTGAGTAAAGATTTTATTAAAATAGAAAAATGAGTGTTTATTATTATGCAATAATAAGAAAAGCTCAAAATAAGATAAATTTGAGCAAGTATCTATACTTCCGCTTATTTCGGAAACATACCATCATGTTACTAAACTCACCTCATAGCATTTTAGTTGTTTTTATTAAACCTTCAAACCTTTCAGACACTACTAAGCATAGAGACCATTCATATCAAATGAAACTTTCAGTTTTTTAAACTAAAACTTTCTAAATGTGTACATTTGTTTTCTGCCTTTTTGGAAAGCAAACTTTTAAAAATGTATATACTTTTAGGACACAGAGGCTGAGAGATATAAATTGCTGGGCTCACCTTCCCTTTCCTGGGACAAATGCATTAAAAAAGAGCAACAGTCCCACAAACCAGGAAGCGCCCTTGGCCTCTAATAAATTAATTTATTCAGTGTTTATAAAGTGCCTTCTGTGTGCCTGGCAATGTACTACAAGCTAGAAATCCAGGACAAATAAGCCACAGTTACCGCCAACCCTTAAGGAACTCATGATCTAGTGAGAAAGACAGACATACCTCCAACAACTAAGAGAGAGTACAAGACGCCAGAGCTCAGAAGGCCTTACCCAGTCTTGTGGGACAAAGTTCAAAAGGAGATCATATCTACACTGGGTTTTGGAGCATAAGCAGGAGTTAGCCAGGTGAAAAAGGAGAGGGGGCAGTACATTCCATGAAGACAGGGCGTGTTGCTTGCTTTTGGAGGATTATTTTATTTTATTTTATTTTATTTATTTTATTTTATTTTTGAGACAGAGTCTTGCTCTTGTTGGCCCGGGCCGGAGGGCAATGGTGCAATCTCAGCTCACTGCAACCTCCGCCTCCTGGGTTCCAGCAATTCTCCTGCCTCAGCCTCCTGAGTAGCTGGAATTACAGGTATGCACCACCACCACGCCCAGCTAATTTTTGGATTTTTTAGTAGAAACAGGGTTTCACCATGCTGGCCAAGCTAGTCTCGAACTCCTGACCTCAGGTGACCTACCCTCCTAGGCCTCCCAAAGTGCTGGGATTATAGGCGTGAGCCACCTCACCCAGTGGATTATTTTATTTTGTTTTGGCCATCTGAGAGAGGTTGGCAGAGAGGAGAAGAAAAACAAGTAATCCCAAATTCCAATTAGGCTTCCTTCATGGCCCAAGATCAACTGTCCCATGTTAGGTAAAGTCTTCCTCAACTCTTCTGCCCCCATGCAGAAGAAATTACGTATTCCTGGGTATTTCCAGAGGCCTTTATCCATACTTTGAGCTTAATACTCATCACAGTGTGTCATGGTTAGTTATACAGTGTCTATCTCTATAGTGGTTATAATACATGTTTGGTTGCAGCAAAAGAGACACAACATAACACTGATTTTTAAAAGTTAAATGTCTGTCCTCCTGTTCCCTTCTTTATAACCATCTAGCAAAATCCAGTGAAGATGGGGTTGTCTCCTGTGTTGGGGGCCAGGTCCTTCTATCTCCTGGCTCTGTCATGCCTAGAGTATTACCTTAGTCATCACTGGATCAGAAGAGCTCAGGCCCCCACAGCATCCCAGCCAGCTGGGAGGGGAAAGCATGATGGGGCCCTCTTTTAGGACACACCAAGAAGCTACATAGATCCCTTCTGCATAGATCCCATTGACTAAAACTTAACCACATGGCCAAATCTAATGTCAAGAGGGACTAGAAAATGCCTTATCCTGTGTAGCTGTGGGCCAGGTAAAAAGCCAGAGATCTCTTAGGATAGAATAAGCATCCTAAACTTTTGGCAAACTTTTTCTGCAGAGGACTAGATAGTAAATATTTCAGGCCATATACGGTCTCAGCCATGTCATCATCATTGTTGTCATCATCATTGTTACCATCATTGTCTTCTTTTGCTTCTTCTCCCTTTTCTTACAATTCTTAAAAAATGTAAATTCTTAGCCTGAGGTCTGTACAAAACATTCCACAGGCCAGATTTGGCATGCGGGCCATAGTTTGCGGACCCTACTACTCTATAAGAAGGGAAAATCATACGGGGAGGAAAGTGACCATCTCTGGCATAACGTCTGTAAGATTATAAGCCACTGAGTGGAAAATCCTTGTCTTCTCCATCTTTCTAGTCTTGACCAGTGCTTGACCCACACAGTAAGTGTTTGATGTTTATGAATGAATGAGTAGAAGGAAGGTGGGGGAGGTTAATTTCACAATCACAATTTGTTAAAATCTCATTTAGTCCCAATGGTAGCCTCTGTTTTGGGGGGTTTCTTTTCTTTTCTTGTCTTTTCTTTTCTTTTTTGCTTTTCTTTCTTTCTTTCCTTCTCTTTTTTTCTGTCTTTCTTTCTTCTTCTTTTTTTTTTTTTCCTTCAGACAGGATCTTGCTCTGTTACCCAGGCTGGAGTGCAATGGTGGTGCAATCATAGCTCACTGAAGCCTTGAACTCCTGTGCTCAAGAAATCCTCCCACCTCAGCTTCCCAAATGTCTGGGGCTACAGGCATGCACCATCACACTTGGCTAATTTTTTTTTATTTTTGTAGAGACAGGGTCTCACCATGTTGTCAAGACTGGTCTTGAACTCCTGGTCTCAAGCAATCCTCCTGCCTCAGCCTTCCAAAGTACTGGGATTACAGGCATGACCCACTACACTCAGCCCCATTGGTAGTCTTTTCACATGGATTATCATCTAAATACTCCATTTCTTCCAGCCTCAAGAATAGTCTAACAGAGAGCCGACAGAGTGAGTCTAGTGGGCTTTCCAGCACATGAGTGACCACCCTTCAGTTGATATGGTCAAGCACCCCACTTTACCTCCTGACCTCAGGTGCAATTAGGTTCCAAATATTCCACATGCTCCAGTGGACCTTTCTAATTGTAAGCATCCCCCTTTGGCCCCCATTGCAGGTGACACTCCTGGGTGTGTGGGAAGATTATGGGTCCAAAGAACTTACAGCTTCTTCCTCTTGAATAAACATGGTGGCAGGCAGGAGAATCTTGTTTTGGTTTTACCCTTTTAAATATCACATGCTTGGTGGGAATGTTAGCAGAAGTATCCAGGCTGAACAGACACTTTTAAGTTCCCCTTTCTCCTCCTTATTACTCAATATCCTGAGGGCATAATAGAACTTTTCTTGTCTAAGTTTGCCTGGTCAGGGGAAGGAGGTGTGGCTCACTCAACCACTGCCCTGGACAAAACCCTGCCAGGCATCAGAAAGCTCCGCAGTTCTTGAGTTCCACATGCAGAGCAGATGCGACAGGCAGAAGTGAGTGGGGCCCAGACCCTGGCCCAGGAAGATCCACTAAAGGAGGCCATCCTTCCACCTTCTTCTGCAGGAGTCAGGTAACAGCTATGCCTAGGTTTCTTCTTTCAAATAAATGTGTAATTTTTTATAGCAGGAAAAAAGCACCACTTCCAAATTCTGGCAGCACAGACTGTGCTAGCTGAATAACTGAAGGAAACGCATGTTCTGTTGGAAAATAGCAAAAGAGATGAACAGGAGACACTAAAACTCAGCCTCATGGTAGCCAAAAGGATGATAAGCAGATAAAAATGTGGCCGGGAATGTGTCTGTCACTTGCTCTTTCATAACTGGATAAGGCCTCTCATGTGTTCTTGTTGGAACCTCTGGTGCCACTAGCGTTAAATAACGTCTTGCAGTGAAACCAGAAACAAGGTTTTATTGCCAACAGAGCTGGGCACAGATGGTTTATTTCATCCTTGTTCCTAACAAATATGTGTCCATCCTTTTGATGAGAAAGAGTAACTTTCAATTTCCTCCAAACCTGGCAGGAGGTGAGGATTCACATGAGATTTCTACATAGACTAAAGAAAGGGACTATACTGCCATGAATTATGCCTTCTCAGAAGGAATCCTGGCAAACTGGATAAATGATGGCAAACAGCTGCAGATCAGCCAATGAGGCCTTTCAAAGCAACCAGCAACTCCAAATTTTCATCGGAGCCTTTGGCTCTCTTGTATACATTGCTGATTCTTCTGAAAAATTCACAAGGTCTTTTCCCCCCATTTAACTTGATTTGCAGTGAAGTAATTAATAGAAATGGGCCTCTGACTCTGCCTTCTATTAGCTGTGTGACTTTGGGAGAGCCACTTAACCTCTCTGTGTCTCAGTTTTCTCATCTAAACATGGGGATAATAATAGAACTCATCTCATGGAGTTGTTGAGGGGATAAAACTATATACACTTTTTGAATACTAATGTAAAATAATAATTAATATTCACCATCTTAAATATTTTTGCATTAAATACAAATAATTTTGCGTGGGAAACAGATGGGCTTATCACCGGAAGGGTGAAGTTGTGGCTGTGATTTTCTGCCCATGCTATGGGAATGCCACCGGAGGTTTTAGGTAGAGTAAAACGTCCCCATGCAATGTGAGACACACATACTTCAAATAGTCCAATACCTTAAGAAATTAATCATAAGTGATAGGTGAGGGGGAGGAGGATAAGGGTGCTCTTTCCAATAAAACCACGTTTTATGATGTACCATTAAAGGCGATCCTGAATATCAAAGGCGTTATGGTGCACTTAAGGCACCCCATGGAAAAGTTGACCATCTGTTTCAAAAAGGAAAGGCTAAAAAGGTTTCCATTTCCCTTGAGAAATTATTGTAAAGGTTGAAATCCACACTGCCTGACTGTCATGTCCATCATTTGTTTACTACCATTGGGCTTCAAACTCCCCCCAGCTTCTGCTGGAGTCCAAAGGCTTGGAAGCTCGCAGCAGCTGATTTCTGGTGCAATGCTGCACCTTGCAAGTTACGGCTGCTTCATAGAGCAATCACACTGACATCTAGTGGTCCAAAGAGTAAGTGCAGGCGGTGGCTTTGAAGCTTTTACCAGCCTCAATGTGCTTTAAAAACCACATTTTCCACCATTTACACAATACGTTAACAAGAGAGAGAGGTCAGGGATGTAGAAATGATATTTCATTTGTCTGAGGTGTTACTAGAGGCTGCTCTAAAGGAACATTTCTAAAAACAAGAAAGTGAAGAGAGTGAACCGTGGCTCGCTGGCGGGTTTGGGCTGTGGTTCCAGAGGTTGCGGTTAAGACTGTGACTCCAGAATCAAGATCCTGAGCTTGAAGGTGGTCTCTGCCACGCACCAGCTGTGGGCCTTGGGTGAGTTCCTAAATGGTTCCATGACTCAGTTTCTTTATCTGTCAAATGGGGATAACAGTAACGTCTCCATTGACCTGTTTTGAGGTGATCCCTGAAAAGCTCGTAGCACAGCACCTGGCCCAGAAGGCAATCGGGGCTGCCCTCTGTTCTTGTTGTGACTGTTTTTTAAGAGCAAGCTGCTGCAGAAGCTGGCACCCCACAGGTCAGACAGCATAGCGCAGTGGAAAGCTCAGAGGATGAGCAAGGGAGAGACCCAGATTTTAGCCCAACTGTGTGACCTTGGACAGATCCCTTACGCAGTTTCCTTTTTGTAAAATGAAGGACCTTGGTTCGCTAATGTTTAAGGATTTTTTCCTTTCTCAAACGTTGTGTTCTAAACCTTGTACAGGCTTCTAATTGAAATTGTTCTACCTTTAAGGCCCATTTGTCTCCTCTCTTTTCACCAAAGCCCAGGGCCAAGCATTTCCCAGGTGTTTATTATATAGTTGCTGACTGATAAGAAGTGATCGTTGGAATGCTCTCTATTAGTCACTGGGAATAAACCAAGAATGTCTTTGGGCAGGAATGAAAATCCAGTGGGAAGCTCTGGAACTCAAGGAATATTCCCCCATCAGAAGCTGGTCTGGGGTTTCTCTGATAAATTTGGAAAGCTCAGTGGTTGTCTTGTTTTTCTACCTCTGCTAATCAGTCTCTCTAAACAGATAAGAAACCGGGAAAACCACTTAGCTATATAGATTCAATACATAACCTTGTTCATCACGTTGCTGCAGCCTGCGCCTTGTGAGTTGGTCAGAGCAGTGGATGACTTTGCTTCTAAGTGCAGGTGAAATGCCACCAAATTCACATGCTGCCTGTGACTAATGCCTAACTCAGTCTTTCCAAGCCAGGGATAATCCCAGCTGGGATGTCACCTCTAATATGGCAACAAATGGTGGTGCAGCAAAAAATAATCATGAACCAGTCTTTCTTCCCTTCTTCCTAAACTTCATCCACATAGACTGTTGGATATTTATAGAAATCCGGCACAAACACAGGGAGGGGAACGACACACACTGGGGCCTGTTGCAGGGCAGGGGGAGAGAGAGCATCATGATAAATAGCTAATGCATGTGGGGCCTGATACCTAGGTGATGGGTTGAGGGGTGCAGTAAGCCACCATGGCATGCATTTACCTGTGTAACAAACCTGCACATCCCGCACATGTATCCCAGAAAGAACTTAAAATAAAATTTTAAAACAAATAAACCAAAGATTGAACAAAGGAGGGAGCTGCGGGTAGAATTTTAACAACATGCATACCACTATTTTTATATTAGAGATTTCTAATATATGCTAATATAAATATATGCAATATTAAAAATCGTATTATACACACACATGAAAAAAGTTTACTTTGGGAGTTTTGTAAGGGCATGTATTATTTTCCTGTGGTTTCTGTAACAAAGTACCACAAACTAGGCAGCTTACAACAACAGAAATCTATTCTCCCTCAGTTTTGGAGGCCAGAAGTCTAAACTCAAGGTGTCAGTAGAACCATGTTCCCTCTGGAGGCTCTAGGGGAGGATTCGTTTCTGGCCTCTTCCAGCTTCTGGTGGTTCCAGGGATTCCCTGGCTTGTGGTTGCATCACTAAAACCTCTACCTCTCTTGTAAAATGGCCCTCTCCTCTTCTGCTCTCTCTTCTTCTCTATCTTATAAGGACACTTGTCATTGGATGTAGTGCTACCTACATAACCCAGAATGATTCCGTTGCATGATCCTTAATTACACCTGCAAAGACCTTTTTTCCAAATAAGATCACATTCACAGGTTCTGATACATGGGCGTATCTTTTTGGCATATACATGGGCATAATTTATAGACAAGCAACCAACATCTGCATTCCAATCCCATTCACTCGTGCTAAATCAGGGTACCTCCACCAAAAGGTGCCCCAATCCTTGCCACTGAATTTCTGCCACTCTTTTGGTAGTAATTGATCAAGAAAAATGTGAGGATAAGACAGATCCAGGATTCCACTGGTTTTTAATAATGTTTGCTTCTGAATACACCGCAAGATGCCACACCCTCCCCCTTGCACCCCTGGCTGGCTGGGCTGGTGAGTCTCTCCAAAGATCCCTGAGAGGAGCACAGCAGGGTGGGTTGGGCCACACAGCAAGTGCTGCTTTAAAAAAACTTCCCCCAGGGTGATCCTACCACACAATGTGCTTCTCATCATTTCCCCATCGTCATTGCAATGAAAACCACTCAAAATATTTTTATTTACTCTATCAGTCAAAAAAAAAGTAGTCAGTGAGAGTTGTGCTTATATTTCTCAAATGGATTTTTTATTATTTTATTCATATTAGATGTTTGACATCGATCCACTGTTACATTTAATTTAAATTTATAATTCTTCAAACACTTTTTAAAACATTCTTATTGAATTTTTAATTATGGTAAAATATATATAATATAAAATGTGCCATTTTAACCATTTTTAAGGGTAAAATGTGGCATTACATACATTCGCATTGTTGTGCAAACATTGCCACTATTGATTTCAGGAACTTTTTCTTCTTTCCCAACTGTAACTCTATATCCATTAAACATTAATTGCCTGTTCCCTCCTCCCTCCAGCCCCTGGCAACCACCATTCTACTTTCTGCCTTTATGAATTTGACTACTCTAGGTACATCATATAAGTGAAATCACACAATATTTTTTTTTTTTGACACAGAATCTCGCTCTGTTGCCCAGACTGGAGTGCAGTGGTGCGATCTTGGCTCACTGCAACCTCCGCCTCCCAGGTTCAGGTGATTATCCTGCCTCAGCCTCCCAAGTAACCTGGGATTACAGGCTTGCACCATCATGCCTGGCTAATTTTTGTATTTTTAGTAGAGATGGGTTTTCACCATGTTGGCCAGGCTGGTCCCAAACTCCTGACCTCAAGTGATCTGCCTGCCTTGGCATCCCAAAATGCTGGGATTACAGGCATGAGCCACAGCACCCAGCCAATACTTGTTGTTTCGTGACTGGCTTATTTCACTTGGCGTAATGTCTTCAAGGTTTCTCCTTGAATGTCAGAATTTCCTTCCTTTTTAAGACTGAATAACATTCCATTGTATTATAAACCTCATTTTGTTTATCCCTCTATCTGTCAACAGACACTTGGTTTGCTTCCACCTTTTGGTATTGTAAATTATGCTACTATAAACATAGGATCTACCCATATCTGCTCAAGTCCCTGCTTTCAGTTCTTTTGGGTATACACCAGAAGTGGAATTGTTGGATCATTTGGTCATTCTATGCTTAATTTTTTGAAGAACCACCATACTGTTTTCTATAGCAGCTGCACCATTTTATGTTCCCACCAGCAGTGCACAAGCATTCAACTTCCCCAAATCCTGTCCAACACTTGTTATTTTCTGCTTTTTTTAAATTATAGCCATTCAAATGGATGTGAAGTAGTATCTCATTTTGGTTTACATTTTTAACTAAAAGAAAATTCTGTCTAGAAATAATAGATGACTCTCTCTGTGGTACTTTCTTTTGAAAACCATTTAGTATGTAGAAAAGCATAACACAGGAAAGGGTTTTGGTGTGTTTCATTTTTTGTTGTTCTTTGAACTAACCAAAGATGTTAACACTTTTTTCACTTTTTCATTCAGACGAAGTTGTTATATATAAATGCATTGTTATCAATCTGATTTTTGCCATGGGACTTCCCAAATTATAACTTCTTTCTTCCGTAGTATCTGTTTATGCCCCTCTTCAACCACCCCTGGTAATAAGTTTGAGGCTGCAGCCAAATGAACAATAATCACCATCTCAGGCAGACAATGAATGAACCAGAATGGTGTCCTGGGCCCCTAAACTACCAGTTAGATGGTTCATGTAACCAACTCTAAGGGGCAGCTGTTTGGAGCCAGGGTTGGGCTAAAAAAGCCCTAATATAGTCATCTACCTAAACACCTCACCCCCACACCAACACACACACAGAGACTAAATGTTTTTTTAAAACAAACGGAATTGTTTGTCTTCTCTTAGTTGTTTCCCCTTTCAGATTGCCCACGATGTTGCAAAGTCAATCAGGATGTTTTGGCCTTGAGCCCTATAAACCCCATGCCTTGCTCTGTTTCCTTGCTCGTCTCAGATCTGCCAGGATCACAACCATAAGTAGGACAAATGTTATCACATCCCTTGCAATGACAAGGGATTCTTGGACAGGAGGTCAATTGCTAGAGTTAGGTGGAAAACATTTTGGATTAGAATAAGAAACTGCTAAAAAGTTTTGTGTGTGAGCTGAGAACTTAAACTAGTAACTATACGAGAAAGACAATGAAAACCCTGGTTCCTATGGCATATAGGGTGAGCACAGAATTTAGAATCAGAACCTGGGTTTGGTTCTCATCCTACCACTTGCTAAAGCTTAGGTGACTCAGTTTAAGGTTATATATTAATAACACTAAAAACTAATTGGGCTTTGGGAGGATCAAATGAGATATTATATGTGAAATTTTATTTTAAAATGTGATTATTAGTTTAATAATGAAATTAGGAATGGGTATAAACTACTAAACTCTAGAATTTCTTGATAATTATATGAGTATATGTAGAGTTGGGTTTTTTTTTTTTTTTTGGCAGGGGGTGTGTAAAGGTGATTTGTTCGCCAAGAAAAGCGCTTTTAGTAAAGCACAGATGTTAATCTAGATCATGGAAAAGTGCCACACACTAGATTTAGCACATAAGCAAGGAGTCTCTAGAACACTCAGAAGAAAATGAATGAATCCATGAATGAATGGACAAGTGAGAGCCCAGAGCAGCTGAAGCTATGAAGTGCTTTGGAAAGAGAAGCGTGCCTGGGAAAAGAGAGTGGCTGGGTGCTAAGAGCAGGGTGAACACCATGGAAAACTTGAAATTGAAAACATCACAATTTTAATGAGAAAAAGTGCAACCCAAAGTGAAGAGCACCATTATAACAAAGGTGAGAAAAGATGCTCATCTTATGACAGTCTTGTTTCTGTGCAGTTATCAGAAAAAGTGAGCTAAGAGGTGTGAGGTGCTTATATTGTTTAATCCTGATTACTAAATACCAAATGCATTTTCTTCAAAGCTCTAAAGGAGAAGAAATGCAATGGGAACAAGGGGGAGGGTTGGGGGCAGGGAGGATATCCCACATTGTCATATTCCTTAGAGTAAGGTTTCAAAATATTATCTATTTCTCTTTGTGGAATCTTCCATAGCTTTCCATTTCTAATGTATAGCTTTCACTTTCCTCAAATCGAACTCTGGATCTCTCATTGACTAGAAGCTGCCACATGCCTTTTTTTATTTTTTATTTTTTATGTTTTTGAGACAAGGTCATGCTCTGTCACCCAGGCTAGAGTACAGTGGTGCATTCATGGCTCACTGCAGCCTTGACCTCCCGGGCTCAAGCAATCCTCCCACCCCAGCCTCCAGAGTAGCTAGGACTATAGGCACTCACCACTGTGCCTGGCTAATATTGCATATTCTTTTGTAGAAATGAGGTCTTGCTTTGTTGCCCAGGCTAGCCTCTATCTCCTGACCTCAAGCAATCCTCCTGCCTCAGCTTCTCCAATTGCTGGGATTACAGGCCTGAGCCACCCATTGTGCCCAGCTGCTGCCACCTGTCTTGGTTAGCTCGTTGAGTTCTTCCTCTTCTTAGCAGTTTTCACACAGATCTTTTCACATGCTGGGAAGGAAGTCTCTAGAAAACCCCACAGATAGCCTCATTCCTCCACCCCCACTTCACTCCATGTAGACAATAAGCTTTCAGTTTCTAACATCATGTTGAGTGTAGAAAAGAAATTTACCACCCAGGAGCGTGTGTCTGTGTCTGTCTATGTTTTCGTGTTTGTTGGGAGTGACACGAAGGCTGAGGAAAAAAAGAAAGCATAACATTTCTATTTTTCCCTTGACAAACAGTATCTTTCCCAGACATCAAGGATTTTTATTTCAGACTTCAAAAGTCCTTAGCAAAATAAAGTTTTTGTTGGGGTGTACATGAAAATAGAACAACCATAAGAAATAGGCCGGGCGCAGTGGCTCACGCTTATAATCCCAGCACTTTGGGAGGCCGAGGCAGGCGGATCACGAGGTCAGGAGATCTAGACCACGGTGAAACCCTGTCTCTACTAAAAATACAAAAAATTAGCCAGGCGTGGTGGCGGGCGCCTGTAGTCCCAGCTACTCGGAGAGGCTGAGGCAGCAGAATGGCGTGAACCTGGGAGGCGGAGCTTGCAGTGAGCCGAGATCGCGCCACTGCACTGCAGCCTGGGCGACAGAGCGAGACTCTGTCTCAAAAAAAAAAAGAAAAGAAAAGAAAAAGAAATAGTAGCTGAAATTTAGGTCTCTCTTTGAGGTTGGAGGAACAGAAAAAAATGAAAGAACTTATATTGTATTATGAAGTGTACATCAACTATTAGCCTAAGAACCAAATAAGCTACTAATAAGACATCTATGAAAACATTTTTCAATTATCTACAAGTTCGTTAGTCAAAACGTAAATTCCTGAAAAACTGTTTTCTAATTTGGTATTTTCAGGTCATGCAGGCTGAGTGAATTATCCTAAACAAATGTAAGTTAAATTTGCTATAAAAAATTGTAAAATAGAATAAGAAAAATAAGTGGTTTTAGGACCATTTGTTGTTCTGTACTATCTACATCTCACTCTATATTCTCTACATCCTATCGCCATTCTATCCACATCAAGAACTCAAAAACATATAGCAAAACAAACCTCAGAAACACATAGAAACTCATATATATTTATATGTATGTATTTATACTAGAGACAGGCCCTCACCACGTTGCTCAGGATGAACTCAAACCCCTGGGCTCAAGCGCTCTTCCCACATCAGCCTCCTGAGTAGCTAGGACCACAGGAAAGCACTATCATGCCTGGCTAGAAAGTCGTATTTAACTTCCTTATCCATTTATGCTTAAGCCCTCAGAGGCCATGGCAAAGTCAAAACTATTTGTACAGGAGCTATTTTGTAGGATAACCAGGAAAAGAATGTTGAAGGTTCGAATTTGTAGAATGATGATTGTCCCGCTCCTGATTCTAAAAACAGGGGGTACACAAAAATCCAACTGATGCACATGCCTTATAGAGAATACAAGGTGCCAGCATTTGGGAGGTGGACCATCACCATCAAAGCTTTACTACTTGCTAGGCTATCTTGCTTCTTCTGCTCTAATTCACTCTGGAAGAGAGAACACAGTAGAAACAGGAGAAGGGTCCGGATCATCAGTGCTCGGAATAACACCAGACCAGGAGATAATGCACAGCGACATCTGTGGTGGTTTTTCTGCCAAGGTCCGAGGGGACCTGGCGGGGCACACACACCACCCAGAAAGTCCCCATTTAAGTCAGGTGTTTCCTTCCACATGGCACCTCACAATGCAAGGCCATAGCAGACAGGGCATCGCTGGGGTTGTTGCAGTTCCACCTCCACCTTCACAAGTTACAGAAAAACATACAGGGGTTGTCACAATCAGGGCTACCACCGCTGCTTCCGCCACCAAGTCCTCCTACCCATGCCTTCGCCCAGAGCCTGCAGCAGAGGGCTCCCGCCCCAAGAACTTAATTTGCGGCGAGAGTCAAGTTCCCACATCCTGTTGAAGAGGGGCCTGGTGCTCTCTCCAGCCTCCGAGGCTCAGCCCACTGGAATGCATCACAGCCCATTTGCAATGAAATAGATATTCTATTGGCAAGTGCTTAAATCACAACTGCAGGTCAACAAAGGAGCTAAGAAAATCATCTCCTCCACTCCCATCTGTATGACCAATCAAGGTGAAATTTAAGTAAACGCAGTCCATCAGCCAGTACGTTCAATGCATACTATGGAAAGAGATGCGCCAGGATCAGGGATGTGTCTGCTTGTTTGCCGGGGAGGGAATTGCTGTTGAGGAGGAAAAATAAAACCAGGTTCCTGCTTTTACATCTCCTTAGGGAAACAGAGAACACACATGTAAATTATAATTCATTAAGAATCTAAATAGGCCGGGTGCGGTGGCTCATGCCTGTAATCCCAGCACTTTGGGAGGCTGAGGCAGGTGGTGGATCACCTGTGGTCAGGAGTTCAAGACCAGCCTGGCCAACATGGTGAGACCCCATCTCTATTAAAAATACAAAAATTAGCCAGGCGTGGTGGTGCATGCCTGTAGTCCCACCTGCTCGGAGGCTGAGGCACGAGAATCGCTTGAACCCAGGAGGCAGAGATTGCAGTGAGCCAAGATCGCGCTACTGCACTCCAGCCTGGGTGATAGAGGGAGGCTCCGTCTCAAAAAAAAAAAAAAAAAAAAAATACTTAAACAGTGTTAATCGGGATAAAAAAGAAAGATCACTGCTGTTCTATTATCGATAGAGGAGCTTGTTGTCTACGATGCTTGTGAAGGGTCTCGTCAGAAGTACTGTATTTTCAGCCAGCAACCGTTAACTCTTAAGTTGGAGTAGTTTTGAGGTAATTTCTAATAGTAAAGAGTTTTATGAATGTTTATTTTCAGATTAAGACCATTCCCTTTTCCAGGTTTACTGGGTACAACAGATCAAGTCTCTTTAAAGAGAAAACACTGTGTGTGTGTGTGTGTGTGTGCGCGAGTGCGCATTGTGTGTGTGTTGTGTGTGATGAGAAGGGATGGAGGGCTTGGTCATGGGGGTCATATGTGTTATTTTCTTTAATCTAGGTGATGCAAACCAGTAATGCAGAATCCTATTGCTCTATAAAAATTTGAATTGCTTGAATCTATTACAAATTTTTGCCAGTGTGCTTCCTGCCTCAAGGATGGTAAGTTTCTCCAGCTTAGGGGAGAACATTCTGTCTCCTCAGTCTTTTTGTTACACCTCCTGGTCAGGCCTTCGTAGAGCAGGTCCTAAGTTTGAGTAACAAAAGGCATCACCCCCACAGAACCTGGGTCTCCTAACCAGCGCACCGTCGTCACCCGCCCTGGCTGCAATCTCCGAAGCCTTAGGCAGGACGAGGGCTGGCTTCCTGGAACCTTTTCTCCTGTACTCATGAGCGCCCTCACAGCCTCTTGTTGTCCTCTGATGTCACTGTACTGGGGTCCTATTATGGGTAATGATGGCAGTGGCAGAAACAAATTTTGTTCCATAAGAAGAACCAGCAGTTGAGACCGAATAAGTCATGGGTAACAAACGACTTTATCTCAACATAACTAACAATAAAGAAACTCCACGTATGGTAAAAAATTATCAAAGATTTTTTGAAAAACCGATTTGGGTAAACTATTTTATTCATTTACTGCCTCCACCATGATTAGAAGCATTACATGCAATCAAATGAAGTCATTTTATTCCCTTTTTTATGGGCTTTATATAGGGAAGAGTAACAGCAGCCACAGCAGAGATTCATTCTCCTCTTGCTTTAATTGCAAAAGTGACACAAACATATCTTAAGGAGGTAAAATCTGGCTTCCAAGTCATTTTAAATTCATTAGTTTCCCATGATTTATGGAAGTTTTGTTTCTTTTGTATTTTAAAGAACATTCTAAAGATGAGACTTTCAAAGGTGGGCAACTTTAAAAACCATTGCTAGTAGTGGCTCATTTAGGTTCTATACAGTTATTTGTAGGTGTTAGAGTGCAGTCTATGGTAAAAAAAAAAAAATCAAAAGCAGACTTCCTGGTAAGTTAATTTCAGTAATTCAAGAGCAATAGAATTAGCTCAGGGTTTCTCAACCTTGGCACTATCCACATTTTGGACTGATAATTCTTTCTTGTGGGAGGCTCTCCTATAGGACAGATGTGCAGCATCCCTGGCCTCTACCCAACCCCTTCCCTGGCTGGTCATTTTCGTCAAAAATGCTTCCAGACATTGATAAACATCCCCAGGCGGGAAATTCCCCGGCCCACCCCCGCACCCCAGTTAAGAACCAGTAGATTAGCATAATATCCAAGAAATATTGAAAACCATGAGTAATATAACAATAAAACTAAAACAAAACAAAATCCTGTTCCCAATAATAGAGATAATATATTTTTAGTTTTCCAAATGAAACTATGTAGATGAACTGACTACAAAAGGGACGATTTTCTTTCTAGGAACAGAAAAGATGGGATGTCTGTCCTTCATGCCATCTCAGCCTTTAACTGTTTACTTGGTTCATTACTTTTATGCAGATTGCTAAAACTCAAAAAGATTTTCTGAAAACTGGGTTTGTTACCTGTCAATCTGGAGGTTGTAACGAAAGCATTTTTGTTAACAGACATTTTCCCAAGGTCTGTGGCAAATGTAAAAGTTTATACCATTGAAGAGACATAATTCTGAGGAAAGGCAAAATATATGGGGGCTAAAGGAAATTAATTTCTATGAAGAGATTTTCTACTATTAAATCCGTGTTTGTGAGCAATGTTTGTGAGTAATCTGGACTAAGCATTATATGGATACATAGCAGGTAGAAATAATAACAAATTGCTTCAAATGGCTTTGGAAAAGAAATTGCAAATGAATTTGAATTTGCAAATTCAAATTGCAAATTGCAAATTGAATTTCACAATCTGATGTCTTCCAGATTGTGAAATACATCCTCTGATGAATAAGTAGAAGCCCAATCTTGATATCATTAAGTTAAAAAGGTTCTGCAAATAACACGCACCAATATGATCCAACTAGCAAGGGAAAAAAGTAGGGTTAATATTGAAAATATCTAACAACTGGAATTGACATAGGTACCAAACAATCCCAATGGTTGCTGATCATGTATCCACCTGTACTGGTGTATATCTACCAAATATCAGCCCTAGAAAAAGGCAAGGTGCAGAGTAGAGGTTTCCATCTGTGTGAAAAGTGGGAGAAGGAAGGGTGTTTGTGTGTGAATATGTGTGTGTTTATGTTTGCATATGCACCGGTTAGCAACATACATAGGAAACTGGTGACAGTGATTGCCTCTAGAGAGAACTAGGGAAGGTCACCATGTAGTTTATTATTTAAGGAAGATCAGTTTGAGATTAAAAAGGAACATTGCTAATCATTATTCCAGAACAACAGGTATAAACTCATACTGTACTGGTAAATGAGGACATCAGCCTAGCCTAGAACTGGGGAACTAAGTTAAGGAGTTGTAGAAGGCTTACTTTCCACTCTATCACTCAAGAATATATTACCCCTACCCTTTTTTAAGTAAAAATAAAAGTACTAGATAATTGAATAGATATTCAATCTACAATGAAATCAGAGTGAGAGAATGTCCATTTTAAAAATCATTTTTGCTTTTTCTATCATTAGGCTTAAAGAAAAAAACTACCTATTATTGTTACGATTAAGGGTGAGTCTGGGTGTTGAACATTTTATCTACTAAACTTATTAACAGTGATCATGATTAAACAATCTCTAAAGCTAAGAAGCCAATATTACTGATTACATAGTTGCAGAGTTCAGGCTACTGATTTGCCAGACATATTAGTGGCTAAGGGGCTCTAAGATGTCCTGCATAGGAACATGTTGCTTTTTCTTTCCCTGTCTTTCAACATCCAGTGAAAAGTCTCACAGTGTAGGTAAACCAAACTTAAATATCATAATTCTATTATGTTATTCAGGAGTACATTAGTTCTAGCTACTTTGATTTAAAATTCGGACATAACATTAATGATTGTAACTTCGGAATTTGGTCACATAGAGAAATAATGTTTTGTGACTAGCAAATTAGAAAAACAGAGATGGCAGATAATTATTACATATATATTACATGCAATTCTTATCTAAGAATTTTACATGCCTTTGCCCATTTAATCCTTATTTTAAAACAAAAACCCTGTGAGCTATAGGTACTGTTATTATTCTTATTTTAAAGATGTAGAAAACTGAGCCTCAGAGAGGATAACTACCATGCTAGATCACGTGGTTAGTAAAATGGCAAAGTCAAGGTTTGAACTCAAGTCATAACCCCAGAGCCTGTGCTATTAACTTTGACATTGCACTGCTTCCTGGGTCTGGGTTGGCAGCTGAGAGACTTACGTTCCAATCCAAATCTACCACTTCCATATTTTCTAAACCAAAACCAGGACATTGAGTTTGATCATGGGCTAGGGTATTTCATGGGTTTTCCCCCATGAAATCCAAGACATAAAGTTGCCACCTAAGTAGGATACCACTTAAAACTCTTGCTTTCCATTTCCTCACCGATGCAGCGAGAGAAGGGACTACAGAATGACTAACATTTCACTTCATTTATAAAAATCAGAAATCCTCCAATGTGTCAGGTACTCTTTAAAGTGTTTTACACACAGCAAGTTGTTTAATTTTCCTAACAGTCCTATGGCTACACATTATTATTCCCATTAGGGAGGTGAGAAAACTAAGCCTAAAGAATTTTGATGCCTTTTGTCCAAGGTTACATAGCGAGTAAGATTCAAACCCAGGCCACCTGGTTCCTAAGTCTGTGCTTAGTCACTCAGCTATGTAGCCTCCTGTTATAAATCTGGGATATACATTATATGATATGGAATTAAGTCTAGAATAAAAGGCATCTTCCACAGAGACAGACTTCCTTCAGTTAGGGGGCAAATTTTTGTTCTTGGTACTGCCATAATTATGCCCCTTGTAGTGACGTTTGGGGTCCTCTGCAACTCTGATCTCTCTGAAGGTTCAGGGAAGAACCCATTCTCTCCTATTCCCTCCCCCAAGCACCCAAATTCTCCCTTGTTCTGCTGTCTTCCTGCCTCTTGCCTTCAGGAATTGCTTGAGGATTTGAGGAAGTCAGGGGTGGTAGAAAAGTGGCAAAGGGAGGAAAGGTAGAAAACAAGCAGTTTCCAACAACTCAGATAAGGGAGGTAAATTAAAGTTACAAAATTCAAGTTGGAATTTGCTGCTCCTGTTAGCTTTTCTGCTCCTGCCTAAATCCCTAGCCTCCTACCCTGCTACAGTTTGGTATGGAGAGAAACTCTTGCTGAGGGCACCATTTCTTGTAAAATCACTATGCACAGTATTAATCTCAGTGCCTGCCCTCATTCTCCAAGCATATATTAGAATCCTGAGGGAGCCAGGCCCTGGTCTAGGTGATGCAGGGATACAAAAAGAAATGAGACATTTTCTGGACTTCAGAGCCCCAGATACACCTGAGTTTGCCTGCCTGTGTTCACAGTTCCTACAACTGTTAGGTAGCATATTCAAGGCCTGGAGTTGCTACATAACAGTTCTAATAATAATTTCCATATATTGAACCCATATTGTACACCAGACAGGCATTTTACAAATTCCATGTTTAAAGCACATGACAATTCTGGCTAGGATTTAAACCCAGTTCTCATGTCTGGCCATGCCATCCTCCTGCAGTTCCAGCCTCATTTTCCTTTCTTGTGAAATGGGGTTAAATAATGTCATTCTTTTAGAACTACTGTAAGAATGAGATGGGATGATATAGAACAAAGCACATGTATTTACCCCCCACTAAATGGTAGTTCTCATCACTCTAAGAGGAAATAAGATAGGGGCTTGTAGAAGCACCTGAAGTGTGCATGAGTCAGGAGGTGGGAGCAACCTTCCCAGCTGGAGGGACCTGGTTTTGCACCTTGAAAGATGAAATGTGCCTGGGTATGGGGCAATGAAAGGTGGGGGATGAGAAGTAGGAAAGCATGTTATGGGTGAACTTTAAAGCATGAAAAGGGAAATTGTCATGGCCACATTGGTTAACTTCAGTGATTTTTTTTGAAGCCTCCAATTTTGAAATATTTCTAAAAGAACTAAAAATTTAATCTCCTTGCTTTTGAGACAAAGAGCAAACACACCATTAACTTTCCCAGGTAAAATGGGATTACATTCACAGAGAAAAATGAATGCCTATTATCTTTGCTAAGTAATACCTAAATTCTAGACAAGCAGGGGAGACTCAGTAAAAGCACCTCTGAGAAAAAGGGATGACTGTGGAAAGAAAGGTCTGGAAGTAAGACTGACAGCCTGTCCCTATTACCTCTTCCTTATCTTCCCCCTTGTGCCTCCAGACCATAACCTCTAAACAGAACAATTCTGAAAGTGAGTACAATCGCCTGCTAGTATGGATACAGGTGAATCTTTAGTGCTAAATAATTACAAATAAGGAGAAGTCATTTATTACTTACTTATAAAAATGAGCAAGGTTTTTCTGCCACATCTCCCTGTTAACAAACAGAACTTCAATGTGGATAGAAGCAAAAAAAAATACTCTTGCAAACCACAGAGATGTATGTTAAACATGGCCATGCTGTATAAAGCACACAGCCTCAATTTACAGAAGAACTTACTTTCATTTTTTAAAGGTAGTTTCTACTTAAGAGTTTCAATTATAAAATATGGAAGAAATCTTTTTTTAGTCACTTCCATATTTTTTCAAGTGAAACTTTAAAAATAAATAATACCAAGTTAGAGTAAATCCAACAAGATAGCTAGAGAAACAGCGAGAATAAAGAAAGGATTTGTTCCTTAAGTAAAAATAAGCAAGTCAGTCCGAGATAACCAAAAGAAAAAGCATATGCACAACCATAGCCTTCCTCTTTCAAGAAACTCTCGCAACTTATTTTGCCAGAGAGGAAGATAAATGTTACAATATCTTGCTAACCAATCAGCAACGCTGCAGGCCTCAAACCAGGAAGCTCTTTAAGGTATAGTATTTTAAACTGTGCAAGTAAGACTTTTGTCTCTCAGCTAGTTTTTGTTCCCTATGTTTGTAGGATGGAAAGGCAGATGTAAAGTCCCTCATGGCGAAATTTAACACAGGGGGCAACCCGACAGAGGATGTCTCAGTCAATAGCCGACCCTTCAGAGTCACAGGGCCAAACTCATCTTCAGGAATACAAGCAAGAAAGAACTTATTCAACAACCAAGGAAATGCCAGCCCTCCTGCAGGACCCAGCAATGTACCTAAGTTTGGGTCCCCAAAGCCACCTGTGGCAGTCAAACCTTCTTCTGAGGAAAAGCCTGACAAGGAACCCAAGCCCCCATTTCTAAAGCCCACTGGAGCAGGCCAAAGATTCGGAACACCAGCCAGCTTGACCACCAGAGACCCCGAGGCGAAAGTGGGATTTCCGAAACCTGTAGGCCCCAAGCCCATCAACTTCCCCAAAGAAGATTGCAAACCTACGTTTCCCTGGCCTCCTGGAAACAAGCCATCTCTTCACAGTGTAAACCAAGACCATGACTTAAAGCCACTAGGCCCGAAATCTGGGCCTACTCCTCCAACCCCGGAAAATGAACAGAAGCAAGCGTTCCCCAAATTGACTGGGGTTAAAGGGAAATTTATGTCAGCATCACAAGATCTTGAACCCAAGCCCCTCTTCCCCAAACCTGCCTTTGGCCAGAAGCCACCCCTAAGTACCGAGAACTCCCATGAAGATGAAAGCCCCATGAAGAATGTGTCTTCATCAAAAGGGTCCCCAGCTCCCCTGGGAGTCAGGTCCAAAAGCGGCCCTTTAAAACCAGCAAGGGAAGACTCAGAAAATAAAGACCATGCAGGGGAGACTTCAAGTTCGCCCTTTCCTGGAGTGGTTTTGAAACCTGCTGCGAGCAGGGGAGGCCCAGGTCTCTCCAAAAATGGTGAAGAAAAAAAGGAAGATAGGAAGATAGATGCTGCTAAGAACACCTTCCAGAGCAAAATGAATCAGGAAGAGTTGGCCTCAGGGACTCCTCCTGCCAGGTTCCCTAAGGCCCCTTCTAAGCTGACAGTGGGGGGGCCATGGGGCCAAAGTCAGGAAAAGGAAAAGGGAGACAAGAATTCAGCCACCCCAAAACAGAAGCCATTGCCTCCCTTGTTTACCTTGGGTCCACCTCCACCAAAACCCAACAGACCACCAAATGTTGACCTGACGAAATTCCACAAAACCTCTTCTGGAAACAGTGAGTTCTTTTCTCGTTTGCTATTCAGTATGGTTTACTCCAAGGCAGAGAATGTTTTAGCTTCTGGGGAAAGTTTTGTAACAAGGAATGATTCTCTATCTGGTACTCATGTGTATAATGAATTTTCTTTGTCTTGTTTTTTTCTTTCATGTGGGAGGTCTGGGAAAGTAGGAAGTCTTCATTCTGTGAGAAAATGCCTTGGTCAGCTGGGGTTTTGTTGGGGGAAGGGAGAGGGAATGCATCCACTTCATTGATACGTGGTTTTGCTTAATGATAACCATTGTATTTACTTCCTTTGTTGGGTTTCATTTCTGTTGAATGAGACTGAAGTATGTTACCCCTATCAACACAGAGGAGTTAGACAGAAAATGAGCTATCCTGTAGGTCAGCAGTTCCCAAAGGGAGCAATTTTGACCCCCAGGGGACATTTGGCAATGTATGGAGGCATTTTTGATTGCCACAACTGGAGGGTGCTACTGGCCTCTAGTGAGTAGAAGCTAGGGATGCTATTGAACATCCTACAATGCCCAGGACAGTCCCACAACAAAGAATTATTCAGGCCATAATGTCAATAGTACAGAGATGACAAGCCCTCCTTTAAGTGACTGCAAATATCCACACAATTCATCATGTTTCCTAAGCCCAGTATTCAAATGAGAAAGGAGCAATACTCATGAAATGGTACTTTGTGTTTCACATTTTAGCTATTTTCCATTTCTCAGTATAAAGTTTTCTGAACTTTTGTGATTCATAAAGTAATATATAGTTAGGAAAATGAGCCAGACAAAGGAGTACTTTACTCTCCGTTTGGGTAAATAGTTTAAATTTCTACCAGAGATATCACTGCAATTCTCTTGGATGTGGTACTGAGTGACTGCATGTAAGAAGCTCACACATGCCTGAGATGATTAATATTTTAGGTAAATGATGTGCAACTGTTGTTTATTGTGAGGGGGAAACAAGATGCCTACAGGTGACCACACTACTTGTAGTCGCATCTTTCTCCTTACCGAAGTATGGTCTAGTTAAAGCAATTCTAAGCCTAAAGGTTGTTTTTCGTTTTTGCACTGTAGAAACATCTTGCGATATGTTATCTTCCTGAGTTCAGTATTCTCCTTGTTCGTAAACAGCTTAGTGATCAAGTCCTCTGCTAATTCAAACACACAGAAAGCAAGTTTGGAATGACCCCATGACCATCTGTCTTCCAGAAAGGTTCATCCTTGTTTCACGTTGCATCTCCTCCTCATCTGTCATCTTGTTTCATTACCAGGTCATAATTCAGAACTATTATTTTTGTGAGACTTTCTAAAAGGTCCCTTATTTCTCTTATTTCTTCACCTCAGACAAAAAATTTAGTATTATAACCTCCATTTTATGGCTGTGACTTCACACCAGGGAAGGAGTTCTGATGTTAGGCAGAAATCCCTGGGAACTTTCTTCCATCTTTGTTTCACTCCCGCTCCAGTGTGGGTGGTGGCAGAGCACGGTGGTAACACATGTTGCCCGGTGTCACGCTTTTCAGTGAGTTGCCACAAATGCTAACCAAGTCCTCTTTCTGACTCTGAAGGCCTGACAAGGTCTGATTTTTAGTGAAGTAAAGCTACATGGGACCCAGGCAGAACTGCAGAGCAGACGGAGTTTATCCTTGTTCTCCTTCTCCTCTCCTTTGCAACCCTCCCCTACTCCTGAATGCTTCCTCACTGTCAGTAGCCCATGCCACAGTTCACATTTTAAATCCTGTCATCAGTGTAACCCCCTCAACATCTGATGCCTTGAGATGTATTATGCTCCAAAATGTATCCTGTTCTCTCTTCATTCACCTCTTCCACAAATCAAAACTCAATCCCTCTTAATCTAGATTGACCTCATTTGATATCTGGATTAAGCAATCTGATTCATAACTTTAAACTCTGAATAATACCCCTTTAAAGCATTCACCTTTTTAAAAAGCATTTGAATTCTTTTATCTTCTAAGTAGAAATTACATTCTGACTGAAAAAGCAGTAAGTGTAAAATGGTGTACAGTGAAGCTACCTTTAACCCTTGTCTGCCACTTTCTGGGTCTTTCCAGCCCCTACCCCATAGAAACCACTCTTCTTAATTTCTTATATGTCCATCTGAAGTTTCTTTATGTTCACAGAAGCAAATACAAACATAAATACTACCCCCCACCCCGGCTTTTTACTCATGAAGTAGAATATTATGTGCAATGCTCTGATCCTTGTTTTTTTAAAATAAATAAATCCTGTATATCTTTCCACATTTTAATAAAGAGTAACTGATTATTCTCTAGAGTTGCATAATACTTCAGTAAATGGGTGACAAGCTTAATCAATTTAACAATTTGTGTTGTTTCCAAAAGTGTTCTTTTGCAACAATACTGCAGAAAATAAACTCGTGTATGTGTCATAAAGTAAGCATTTATTTTCTGAACACAAAATTTTTTAAGTCAGGTCTGCTGACTCTTGATCCTGCCACTGCTATTTTTCTTAAACAATGCTAGAAATACTAAGTAATTTACCATTTAATTTAGGAAGGTTAAAATATATCAGAATTAGAAAGTATATGTTCATTTTATATAACTGGATAAGCAATATAAAGAAAAGAATTAAATTTCTGTTGTAGCAAAATTTTTTAAAATTCTGAAATTCTATTTTTTTATAATTCTGGAGTATGTAAGTAGAAAATAAATAATTATTAAATAATTAAATAATAATATACATATACGTATACATAAACATGTGGTATATTGTACGTACAGTCTTTAGATGGGAAAATTCTTTATTAAGTGTAATTATCGCCCCCCATTTCACAAGTGAGTGTTGAGATGTGACATAACCAAATCATATATCTGAGGCTAAAATCCAAGTCTTCAGATTGCAAGTTTAATACTTTCTCCATGTACCATCGTGCCCCTGTATGTATGTTTGCATGTTTATGTTTAAAGCATAAGTGTATTATTTATTTATATAGAATATATATGCAAATATTCCTTGACTTGTGATCGGGTTACATCCTTATAAACATTCTTAAGTTGGAAATATTATAAGCTGAAAACACGTTTAATATACCTAACTACCAAATGTCATAGCTTAGCCTAGCCCACCTTAAACATGCTCTGAACACTTACATTAGCCTACAATTGGGCAAAATCATCTCACACAAAGCCTATTTTATAATAAAGTGTTGACTATCTCATGTAATTTATTGAATACTGTACCATGGTTTCTACTGAATGCATATTGCTTTTGTACCATCATAAAGTCAAGTAATCATTAATTTGAACTGTCATAAATAGGGCACCATCTGTGTATGTATACATATTATTACTATTATGTACATAGGATTTTAACTTTTTTCAAAGGACTTTCAAAATGTTTATGTCTTTTATTACTTATAATGTCCCATGAATTAGATAGAGCAGTTTAATGAACCCATTTTAAACCAATGTGCAGAGTTGCCAGGTTATCTGTTAGTAATGTTATTAATGGTACAGAGCCTAGCATGAGAGTTGTTTGCCATATAATGTAGACTTCAAAGTCAGTGGACCTGGGGTTTAAGCATGACTAATGTACTAGCTATGTGACCTTCGCTTTACCTCTTTCCGTGTATGTCTTTCTTCATTTGAAAAAACGAGTATAATACCACCTACTTCGCCAGCACATTATAATCACTACATGAGATTCATTGTAAGTGCTTAATACAGAATTCGACATATAATAATATCAAAATAAGTGAGCATTGTCTATAATTTTATTACTTTTATTAACATTAAAATTTTATTACCAGCCCCATGATATTTTGATCATCTTATATTATAAATCATTTTATATTATATTATATTATTCTAGGAATCATGAAACTGCATTTTACTTACTTCTGTTTGTAATATAGAAATGTATTTGTGATTTATGATGCCAGAGTCAAACAATGATTGTTGGAAGAGAGGTTTCCCACCAGAAGTCCATGAAATTTCTGCCCTCAGATGCCTCCTTCCCTACAGCAAAGGCTGGTAGAGAGCAGTAGGCGGCACCCAAGTGGCACTAGGTCACAAGTGCCCCCAGATTTTGCCATCTCCTACTGGCTGAAGCCAAGCGAAGGCATCTGACTCAGCCAAGCAGAGGTGGAGAGACTGCAAAGCCAGTATAGATGGCTGTTATCCCAAGACACTGGTATTATCAAAGGCAGTTTTCGAAGGTCATTGTTTCCAGAGTGCATGTGCTTTCCCCATTACCTGTCAACCTGGAAGAAATAAATAAATGTGGCCAATGGATTTGCTATGGATTATGATTGGCCACAGCTGCTTAGATTGGCAACTTCCAGGGAAAATGCTTCTTAGTGTGCTGCTACAGACCCTAAAATTTTTGGAGATTGGAGTTTTTACATGAACTCCAACAAAAAATGCCCTAAACACACCTGACTAGGCATGAATTTTCATATAACAGGGCTTCCAGATAAATTATTTGCTGCATGATATAATTAGAAAATTTATTTATTTGCTTGTAATAAAATGGGAAAGAAGAGAGATTCTATGCTTTAGAAAAAATGAGATTCTATTACTAAATATTTATTCACTAAGATTTAATAGATATTGACGGGAGCAAAATGAAATGCCTTGCTCAGTGAATGCAGAGACTCCAAAAAGACTATTTTTTCTTGTTAGAAGTAATTATACTAGTGTTCAAATTAACAAACATTCATCTAATAACTCTATATGCCTTTTAAACTAATACTGTTTTCATAGCCTTCTACCTCATTTCTTCCTTTCCAGGTTCTCATCCAATTCTTTAAACCTCTTCCCCAGATATACCCTCCATCTCATCATCTTTGCCCAATGTATTAACTGTTAAAAATATTCATCATTTATTGAGGACTTGCTATATACCACATACACATTATGCCATTTATTCCTCTCAAGCCATGAATAGGAATTCTATGAGTAAACTAAAGCTCAGAGAGCTTAGGTAACTTACCCAAAGGCATAACATGACTAAACAAGGCTGGGGTCAATCTCATGTCTTTCTGATTCCGCAGACTGTGTTCCCACCCTCATTCCACTTCCTCGTGCTGGGCTGCCTCTCTTCAAACACAGAACATCACAAGACAATGAATCAAGCATAAATGAAACTCCCAAAATCCTCATTCCTCTCCCTTTCTGTGGCCTTTGGTTGAAACATGCCTTTTGTTTGTTGTCTGTTTTGTAAATACCACTATAAGCTCCATGAAGACAGAAGCCAGTCTGCTTGCCATTCTCTCATTTGGAGTACAGAAGTAATATAAATTTTTGTTAGCTTCTCAAGTTTATTCTTTCACAGAATTCTATTTAACCAGACCGGGTGCGGTGGCTCATGGCTGTAATCCCAGCACTTTGGGAGGCCGAGGCGGGCTGAACACCTGAGGTCAGGAGTTCAAGACCAGCCTGGCCAACATGGTGAAACCCCAAAAATACAAAAATTAGCCAGGCATAGTGGTGCGCACCTCCCAGCTACTCAGGAGGCTGGGGCAGGAGAATCATTTGAACCCAGGAGGTGGAGGTTGCAGTGAGCCGAGATTGCACCACTGCACTCCAGCCTGGGTGACAAAGCGAACCCTATCTCAAAAAAAAAAAAGAAAAAAAGAAAGAAAGAAAGAATTATATTTAACTAGAATTTATTTACTCCCAGATTTTGTTCAGTATTAGATTTTAATACTCTATAGCTTAGCAATTGTTTTAACACAATAGATAACCCCTGCCAATAGACTTGTACTCAACTGAATGGAGCTTGGACACAAAATAAATGTTATAAGAGAGGGTCTATCTTGCAGATCTATTGAGCTCCCTTCCTTGTAAACTGTAAGCTTGACTCTAACATGTTGCTTTTCTGATCATGAAGCTAAATTTTTTTTTCCTAAGAAAAATTTAAGGTTACAAAAGACTAAACATTTTTTTTAAAAAACCCAAAATATCAAAATATTCTCTGAACTAACCTTTCCTTTGCTTCCTTTTGGGTCCTGAGCCAGTTCTGAAAGGGCTTCTTCCCATGTGTCAACACAATGCCTCACCAAAGTTTGGGTTCATAAGAATCCCTGGCCTGACTATTGGTTTGCATGTATGATTTAGTAAAAACCTGCTGGGAAATATTCAGTTTGACCCTTTTTTCTAGTCTTGTTCTTAATACTGCTGAGAGAACAAGACTGATTTTTTCTATATGTTAGCTATAGGAATGATCAGTTAAGCACCTTGACAGCAACAGGTGTAAGGCGAGGGCCCCAGAGGGCATTAACAAAAGACTGATGGCCCCCTCCTCATCTGTGTATGTATCATTTAACTAATCCAGCCTACAACAACTTGAAACCAAAAGGTGCCTGGGCTATTTTCACCAGCAAGTAACTTGTTTCCAGGAGTGGGTACGATTTTCCTTCACAGGCCCCAAAGCTATCACCTTTCTTTTTCCCCCCATTCTCCTTTTATGTGTACTCTCTTAACATGACCTTATTAGATATTTACATATTGAAAACTGTTTTATATCAGCATGTGGCAGTATTTTCCAAATTGTTGCTCCTAGCCACCACAGGGAAAAAGGATTCTATGTTCACATTTTAGAAACGTAGCAGTAAGTGCTATTCTTTAAAGCAAGATTTCTCCAAGTATTAATATGTCACTGTGCACTGGGAACGTAAGAACATGATACAAAAAGAAGAGATCCCGGGATGCTTTGACTGAAACGGCTCACAGACTGGACTATTACAGGACACTGAATCACTGGAGGCAAAGCTCTCTCATACATAGACTGGAATTTGGAGTTACTCAACAGCGTGGTTCAGCTTTGGGTAACAGCCAGGCCCTCAGCACACCCTGCACGCTCATTCTCCCAGGGCCTGGTGCACACTTTGTGGCTGGTGTCACTCTTCTTTTTACTCCAGCCCGAGCCCAGTTTATTTCACCCACCCTCCTTAATCCCTGAAAAAACAGTTGTCCAGAAGACCTCCAGGGCTTCTTCCTTCTAGTGCATGTTGACATGTCTGAGGAACACACTTACTATTAATCAGGCAGCTTACCTGGGTTTAAACCCATAATCGAAATGCCTCAGAAAGACTCTCCTCCCTTAACCACACTGTCCCTGGTCAAATTTTATGAACTACCCCTATTAATCTTCCCTCTTTGAAACTTCTTTCTTCTGCTCTTCTAAGATAAGCCAGCAAACAAACTGTTCCCTCTTGTTTCCTATCCCAGCAGCATCCGTTGGTCTTTTTTA
This sequence comes from Pan troglodytes, assembly GCF_028858775.2. NCBI lineage: Eukaryota > Metazoa > Chordata > Mammalia > Primates > Hominidae > Pan > Pan troglodytes. Next base: position 73,608,670 of record NC_072402.2, read on the forward strand.
ATGCAAGATATCCTCCCTTCCTTCCTTCCTTCTTTCCTTCCTTCCTTCCTTTTTCTCTCTTTTTTATTTTTTGAGACAGGGTCTTGCCTTGTCCCTCAGGCTGGACTGCACTGGCACAATCACAGCTCACTGCAGCCTTGAACTCCTGGGCACAAATCCCTCCACTTCAGCCTCCCGAATAGCTGGGACTACAGGCACATATTACCACGTCCAGCTTTAGTATTTTTTAAAATTTTTGTAGAGACAGAGTCTTGCTTTGTTGTCCAAGATGGTCTAAAACTCCTGGCCTCAAACAATCCTCCTGCCTCAGCTTCCCAAAGTGCTGAGATTACAGACATGAGCCACTGCACCCGGCTAATGTTTCATTTTTATAAGCAGTCTACATGGTCTTTATTTCAAGATTCTGGCATTTAAATTTACTGTGGAGAAGTATGCAGACAACCTAAATTTCCCTCTTTGAAAATGATTTGCTTTTCTGCCTGGATTTCGAAAGAAATCTTTGTCCTTAAGGTCAAGAATCTTAGCCAGGATATGTCTGTGTCAATCATTTTATCAGTATTCTCTCAGGCTCTCAGGAATTTACTGTGCTATATGAATAGGGGTCACACTAGTTCTTTTGATCTGGCTGATGGATGACAAGTGCATCTGCAAGTTCTAATCCAGTGTGATAAATTTGCCTTCCCCTCAGAATTGCGATTTGAGTTCTGAGTGTGACTTTGAATCCACTCTTCTGTGGCATAAATGTTAGCTGTGCTCGTCTCCAGGGTAGTCCTTACTGGGGACCCAGATTCCGTTCCATTTCCTGAGATCTCATTCAGTGCCCTATATCAGGGCAGGGCCAGCCCTGGCAGCTCATCCCCCTTCTGCCTCTCGTGTGATCCTGTTGTGGTATTTAGGACTTTTATGCTGAAGGATTTCCCTTGACCTTCCCAGGCTGCTCACTCACCTTAGAGTTTGCTTCTCCAACCTGGAGTGTATTAGAGAGAATTCACAGGCTTGTCTAGAACCACTGTCTTCCCCCAGTATTGCTTCTGGACGTAGAGAACAGGTGGGAAGGTTAGCTTTCCTCCGGTGGCACCAGAACCTTCTGTTTCTTCCCTTAGCCATGACTTTTTGAAGTTTATGCATGATGTTATCTTCCCTTTCTTGTGAGGTGACTGCTAGTGAGTTTTAGATAATGTTTGCCTTGACTTATTTTCTTTTTTAGTATTTTTACTTGGGAATTGGAGGAGGGACACTCTGAAATTTCCCATCCTCATTTTTAAATACCAACTAAATACTTAAATTATAGTCTAAGGATCAACATTTCCAAAAAGATCATCGATTTGCTCCTTCACAAGGCAGACAGCAAGATGGCAGAACTATTAATAACAGGCATTGAGTGCCCACCCCAAGCCTTGTTCCATGCTTTCTGGACCATGCTCACTGGTCAAGGACACTCAGGTGTCCTCTAACCCCTCCCCAGGTCTCCTACTCTGAGGAGTCTTGTGGACATGATCCCAGTGGGGTATGGGGAAGTTCCAGGGCTGGATGCCTGGACTGTGATAGTCTGCCCTCTTCTAACCTGCAAATGCCTTGAGGGCCATCATTGTGTAAGCCTTTAATCAGCCAATCTACTTAGAGGAGGAGGTGAACAGAACACTGGATGGGAGAGTGAGCCACGACAAGGGGAAGGCCCCTAGAGCTGGCCTATGAGAAAGGCAGATTCCTCATCTTCAGAGACTTTGCCATTGAAAAGTTCCCTTGGCACATTTAGGGTCCTGGTTCCCTGCTGCACACTCAATTTGACCTTCAAGATTCTTTCTGCTCAGACACCAGCTATTCTTTTAATATTAACTTTAGCTCAACAATAGCCCATACTTATCATTTAGTTTACAGGGAAGAGTTCCCTTAATATAGTTATCCTCACCCTGCTTTAAGAGGAACTGTCGCTTTTCTTAGTTATGTGAAAAGAAGTTTCCAAATAGCATAGCTTAGGGCAATATGCCATGATTTGCCCTTGTTATAAGAACTCTTCCTGCAATCAAGAGGATAAAACTGATATATGTGTAAGCATCTCAAAAAATAAGAAAATATTGCCCATTCAACTGGCATTGTATCAACTTTAGTAGCCTACAAGAAGATATGACCACTTGTAATATAAACAAATGTTTTTACAGTTGCTGAAATAAATAAAATTTGAAATACATTACCCTCAAATAAAGTATGAGATGCATTGTGAGATGATTTACCTAATTTGATCAAAATTATATAACCTCTAAAATATTAAAAGCGTTAAAATGAAATTATAATTTACTTCAAAAAAGGAGAGCGAAAAAAATTTTAATGAAATACAAATACATATGAATATAATAATTAAAAATAAAGGCTCTTTCTGACTTCCTTTCGATTGTGCATACACACATCAAATGTTTAAAACTAGCTAAGAATATTGGACAAATGTTTGTGTTATGATTCATTCTGCAGGAGGTGCCTTGTTTCATACAATCTGCTAAAACAATTTCCAAGCCAAGTCAAATAAAACCCTTTTATAAATGATTAGATGATAAATACGCTTTTGCCATTAAAGGCTTCTTTGCCTTGATTAAAACTATTTCTGATATGATGGATTTCTATGCTAAAAGAATGTCTTTGTGCATGCTTTTTGTTTTGAAAACAAAATGAAATTGACTTCTTTAACAAAAGAGTAATTCCAGCTATTGGAAGAACAAAATTATGCCTCATGAGCAAAAATCCAGCTATTTTTACAAAAATATTGGAAATTTTCTGTCCTTTCAGACAAGGCACAATAATGATATTTATGGTGTGGCTTTAAAGTCCAGGGAATCATCTAGAACAATAGATTATTTGTTTTTCCAGCATCTGAGGAATAAGGGAGAGAAAAAGAGTTAAAAAGTTGGAGACATTTAACTGCTATATTAACCACTAGTAAATAGATAAGAAATATGTCTCTCTTTGTTTAAATTGCCACCAAGGGAGAAAGATTATACTTCATTCTGTCTGGCATATCAAAGGTAGAAAAAAACATCTAGAACACTCAATAGCAATAGATATTATCAGGAAAAAGTAACCGAAGATGAGACATCTGGTTATAGAAAAAAATCAAAGCCAAAAACCATATGAGGTTTCCTTCTCCCCAAAGTAAGAACCTACATTGTAGAATCAGCTGTTTGTATTTATTATAACAGTCCACATCTCTCTGCAGCTGCACAACTGCACCCCACAACGGCTTTTTCAGCCTTTGTCCTGGCAACAGAGCCTGTGTGTTTCCAGGGGTGGCAGTAGGTCTATGGAGGTAAAGAGGGACACGCTTCTCTTCTCTTTTCTTGTTTTTCTTATAATTATCAGAAGAATAAAACAGCTCCCCTGGTTTTCAAAAGCAAACTGTGTGGCGATATGATTAGTTACAACCAGGCAATTAAAAATCTGTCCCCAAAAAATGGCAAAGCAGATAAATCTCTCAGACAGACATCCATACCATGTTTGAGTATTTGTTTTTCTTATTCTGGAATAGAAGGTAATCGACAATTATTGGGAGGAGAAAGAAACCTGTATTTGTGGAAAAAGAATCTCCCTTAGTGTTTGTTTTACAATCCTGCAGTACTTCCTATTTCTCTTCGAAATTGTCACCTTTAAAAAGTTGAGGTTGCCTCATGTGCTCTCAGTCATTGAGGATCTAGATTGCAGCTTCTCCAGGACTTCTGCTTCTCCCACCTCTCCAGCCTTTCACTTCTGGTTCATCTAGAAACCAGATGTGAGATGTATGTGTGTGACAAAGCCAACATCTCACACACACACACACACACACAAATAAGCATGGTTTGCTCCTCAGTCATTTTTCAAAAAGCAGTTTTATGTGGAAGGAGAATAAAGCAAGCCTTTAGAATGCATTTCAGTAATCGCTGTTTCTTTGAGTTAAAGAGAATTTTCTAGACCTGATACAAGCCATTTAACAAGCAGCAAGTTTCATTTCTTTGTAGCAAGGGGCTGCCTTTGATTTCTCTGAATCTGGGAGTTCTTAGTCCTCATGGGGAGAAATTAGTTGTTCTCGGGCTGAGTGGCATGCAACCAGGTACGGTGTCCAGTTCTCCCACTAGGTCTGTACCTACCAGCTGGGGGCCCTGCTCTCCCCACTAACCCTAAGATTGTCCATAGCTCCTCAGGATTGGGTGGAGCAGCCTGTGCTACAAAACCTAGCAAGGAACATTCCATCACCTGCCCCCAACCAACTTTCTCCCTCCCATTTTCCCACTTTCTTCTTCTTTCTCATCTTCTAAACTGTGTTCTTTCTCAAAAATCTTAATTCTTTTTTATTCCTTCAACCATCACTGCAAATCTCCCTTCTTTTCAGTCAGTGAAACCCACAGAAAATACTGGGCTTTATAGAGCAATCCATTTGAAGAGATTGCTGAATTCTGAACTACTGAGAAAGCACAGAGAATTACAAGCATCAACATTATTTTAAAGTAGAAAAGCCAATGTAGGAAATATAAAAGCTATGTTACCGTGCTCCTTAAAATCAGGACAAAGTTAGTTCCAAACATCATCCTGTGTGTTATTCAAAAAATCTGATGTTCTCTGCAGATCTATGAAGGAGCAACTGCCTCAATTTCTCAAGGTCACTTCTAGCTTCCGGCTCCTGCTTCTTCTAACTTGGATGGGTTTGGGGATTGCCCCCCTGACCCTGTGCTATACTGCAATAACCTAAACAAGGACTCGGCAGTTTCCCTTAGTTTTCACTGCAGACCACTTATCAAAGGCATGTGTGTGCAGGACAGGCTTCACCGAAGGTTTGAGGAGCCAGAGGGGTTTACATTGCACCTTGAGCTGGAAAAGTAAAATATTGGCAGTCTCCGTCCTTCAAAAACAGCAGGTATTTTGCAACTCAGGCTTCTGCCTTCTCCCTGTAGCTCACCCTTTTTTCTTTTCCTCATTTCTTTGACCCATCCTTCCCAAAGGCAAAAAGATAAAAGCCAGAACCACTCTTCCCATTTTATTACTCAGAATAGTTCAGCTATCTCCAAGCTGAACCCTTCAACACAGCTGTGGTCTTCCTCTGAATATTAGCAGAAGTTTCTTATTCAAAGGCCTCCTCCCAGAAGAAGTCAGTGGGAAGAGATGGCCAGGGGAGGAAGTGGGTTTATTTTCTGTTGCTATTGATAGTCATTGTATTACTAGAAATGAACTGCTGATGAATAGAATATATTCAGGACAATTTGGTCAATTCCAATGCAAGTACGGAAACTGAGTTGTCCCAAATTGATGTGACAGTCAGGCTGTTTCATCTTTTTTGTTTATTTTCAATGCCTAATAAACAGAGATCCTAAAAAAAAAAAAAAAAGGAATTCCATAAAAGGCATTCTTCTGCCAGACCTAGGATTTGAAAGCTTTCAGGTTCTTTCCTGAGTTAAAATATTACAAGGATACCCCAGACAACCAGCATCTCTTACTTGTCTTCCTGATCATTGTGAGCTCTAAATGGATCTCTGAGGAGAAAGATGACCAGGACAGATAGTGGTTCTAACAGTGAATGTGTCATATATTCGGAAGAAGCAAAAGAAAAAACACCAAAATTGTGCCTTCATCTTTCAAAGGTTCTCAAACTTCTAGTTGCATAAGAATGTCCCCAAAGTTTTTAGTTCAAGAGGTCTGGGATGGAACTCAGGAATTGGAATAGCTATCAAGTTTCACCAGATGATTCTAATGCAAGGTGTTCCTGGATCACATTAAAAAGTACTGTAGTCAGACGGGCGCAGTGGCTCACGCTGGTAGTCCCAACACTTTGGGAGGCTGAGACGGGCGGATTACCTGAGGTCAGGAGTTCGAGACCAGCCTGGCCAACATGGTGAAACCCCATCTATACTAAAAATACAAAAAATTAGCCAGGCGTGGTGGCAGGCGCCTGTAACCCCAGCTACTTGGGAGAGTCACTTGAACCCCGGAGGCGGAGGTTGCAGTGAGCCAAGATCGCACAATTGCACTCCAGCCTAGGCAACAAGAGCGAAACTCTGTCTCAAAAAAAAAAAAAAAAGTACTGTAGTTGATGAGAAGGATTAGAGTGGGGGCAGAGGGGCTACAGGGGCTGTGGGGTGGTACGGTGGGGTTAGGTGTGCAAGGGTTGGTGGGGAGATGAAGGGTTTCTAAGCTATAGATATTTTTCTTAAAAGAAATGCTGTAACACTGAGCCAAGATACTAGCAGTTAGTGATTACATCAAAACATGCAAATGAATGAATAATCCATTTAAGCAAACAAGTAGGTCTGTGGTTGATCTTGAAAATTTGCTTAGTGAGGGAAAGAGCAAAGGTGTTACTCAAATATCTAACATATTCCATGGCATAGCTCTGACCACTTGGAGTAACTGAACAAGTTCTTTGCTATGGCAGATATTAACCCTTTAGTTACTGGATCACAAAGAGGTCCAAGGGTTCCTGAGGGATATCGGGGCCTTTGGAGGGCTGCAGCAACTTCACTACTTCAATAATTGGTTGATAGTGCACACCAACTGACCATCAGCCTGGAAGAGTGGTGTCATGTTCTACCCACAGAACACCTGTATTCAACGACTCTTGCTACCCTCTCCCTCTCTTTCCTTTCTTTCTTTTTCCTGTTTTCTATTCCCTTTCATTTTCATGTCTTTGTTCCCCCTTCTGCCCTGCATTGGCTTGAGGTTTGTTCCACACAGTGCTTTCAGGTGGCACATATAATTACTATTCATTAAATATAAAAAAAATACTTAGCACTACTGGTGGTATGCAAGGCAAAGAAAAAAATGGAAGCACTACAACAAATAGACTTTGAAAATCTGAATACATGGGTGTCAGTCTAAGAGCTGCCTCTATGTTGATAAAGGCCATAATGGCAATGGAGCCCACAGTCCTGCCCAAGATGACCACACTTGTTCCTTTAGGAGCTCTCCATGCTTGGTGATACCCCTTCCCACCTGCCCAAACTGACCAGGAAGTCTCAGAGATGAGAGGAGCTAAAAGCACTGCATCTTTTTATGCTCCCAAACTGATCATTGCCCAAGTGCAACTGTACTGGCCTAGTTACCCCACTATCTAGACGTCTCATCATTTAGTAACAATGTTCATCTTGTTCTTCTGTGATGTTTTAGTATGTTAAGTACCTAATCTTCAAAATAGGCCTCATATAGTACTTACAAGAAATTAGACCAATGCAAAAGCAAGCTAGGCAGTTGTCCTAAAATCAAGGTGCCTTTCTTTTATAATGCTTTATCGTTGGATCTTCAAAGATAAGCAAGTTGAAGAAAAACACTCTCAAGTTTTCACGCTGTAGACAGACTCCTGTGTTTGTGAGCCTAATGATAAAAGAAGAGGATGAATGTGGCACTGATAAAAACATGTTTTCAAGCATGTCACTATTTTTGTAAGCTGAAAGCTTTTTTTAAGCTTGCTTTGAAGTTGATAGGAGAACCTGCAAAAAGCGCAATGAGCACTTAACGATCTGTGAGAAGTGAGGTGTATTATGAAGACAGGACCACTTTTTTGTTTTGAAGAATGTAGAAGTTTTCACAATCATTTTTTTATCAGGAGTTAAGAGCAGTTGCTTTGTTATTAGAAAGACTTGGGTTCCAGTACCAGCTGTACCAATTACTGTAGGACCCCAAGGAGGGTTCTCGGCCTCTTTTAGCCTCAGTTTTCTCATCTGCTAATGGGGATAATAAGTCTACTATGTCATAGAATTATTGTTAGGATTAAAAGGAAATGTATTAAAAACACGTAGCACAGTTTCTAGTACATCATAAAGACAGACAATAATTGGCAGCAATTTAATTAATATTTTTAAAGGATAAAAGGAGAAAAAACTCAAATAAAGACCCAATGGAAATAGATGAATAATAGATGATAGCTATCAGCTGCTGCCTCAGGGATCAATAATAGTAAAAAAAAAAAAAAAAAAAAAAAAAAAGCATCCAATTGTTGCAGGTGTTAAATCACATTTTGTTTCCTTAAACATAACATAAAGATTTTCATTATCACATCAACTTGATCCTCTTGTAGATGCAGTCTCTTCCTCTGCCTCTCTTGCTGTATTACTCTGTTTCCTTAGGTATAAGTTCTACTCTTTGTTGACTTCAGAGTGCTGTTCTCTCGGTGTTGCCTTTTTTGTTTTGTTTTGTTTTTGAGATGGAGTCTCACTCTGTCGCCAGGCTGGAGTGCAGCGGCACCATATTGGCTCGCTGCAACCTCTGCTTCCCATGTTCAAGTGATTCTCCTGCCTCAGCCTCCTGAGTAGCTGGGATTACAGGCACGTGCCACCACGCCCAGCTAATTTTTGTATTTTTAGTAGAGACGGGGTTTCACCATGTTGGCCAGGATGGTCTCGATCTCTTGACCTGGTGATCCTCCCGCCTTCGCCTCCCAAAGTGTCCGTGTTGCCTTTTCAATGTTTGAAAATTCTTGATTTTGTGTTCATGTTTTAGTGGAGCTTGATTTCAATTGTCCACCGTTTCTGTTTGTGCAGCCCGCTTGAGGGAAGAGAGAGGCGGGGTTAGTGTGCCCGGACATGGGGCACTTTGACAGCCAGTCTTCAATCCAGGTGCTCCTCTTTCCTCCTGGACAAGGCAGCCAGCGGGACTCTGCTCAGCTTCGCCCACTCAAGGGCTCACTCGTAGTTCTCAGTATTTCTGTTGTGTAGAAGTCAAAAGTGCCCGGCTGCCCCTGCTTCATACCCTCAAGTGGTCACCCATGGGCCCCTACCTGCTCCCAATATTCTCCATCTCTGAGTGCGGAACCCTCACGGAGTGGCTTCAACTTTTATAGCTCTCTCTCATGCTCTCTTTGGGCTTTTATTACCTCGTTGATCTGATCTCTCTTCAAATCTTTTAGGGATTCCTCATGGTTTCTGACACACTGTGGGTTTGCTTTTTTTTCTTACTTCCAGTGTGATCATGTGTGTGTGTATATATAGATATATGTGTATATATATATATGTGTGTATATATATGTATATATGTATATATATGTGTATATATGTATATATATACACACACACATAATTATATCATATATATCATATATATATATATATTTTTTTTTTTAGTCAATTATCTTTTCTATCCTTTCTAGAGATTTAGGGTGAGCAGAGCTTGCTGCCACATGAAGCTCAGCCTACCATCTTGACTGGGAACTTTTAATCACATATCTAAGGGGGAAAACATTGGTAAGACATTTAACTGCTACAAAGCATCAATATCAGAAAAATAATGGGTTATCTTAAAAGAATCACCTAAGGCTTAGGTTTATACAATGCAAAGAAGAGTGAAAAATTCAATCATCCTCAGGTATTGACAGTGTATTTATGATAACAATGAAGAGTGTGCACATGGTAAGAATAAGACAACCATCCTAAAGAAGTTAATTATTTATCTGGGCTTCTCAATTCTTGAAACAGGTCAAGGAGAAAGCAGTGTTTACTTGGTCTAATGAGTACTCTTCCCTATCCATAGGACTTAGAAAATCTGAAGAGAATTTTAACTTAGATTCCAAAATTAAAGTATAAACGCTAATAACATATAAGCTAAAATTAAAGTTAACTAAAGCTGGGTCAAAATTGTTTTCACTTATAGTACTTTGTATCTAGGGAAAAGAATGAATGTATATTGATGCTGAAGGATGTCCATGGCATATAATTAATGAATTAATATTTTATTATAAAATACATATAATTTCTGTAAAATTGTATAACTAAGTTAGAACAGGTTGTGCATCATCTCTTGCTTTTGAGAGCATACTAGTTTTAAAACCTGTATCCAACAAGTGATCTCTATTACAACATTAAAATGAACTTGGGGGCAAAGGATGGATCATCAAGAAATGTATACATTTATTGAAGAGATTTTTTTTAAGTAACACTAACAAACTGATGGAAGTTACTTCAGCATCTTGATTCAACAAAGAATATTAAAGTCCAGTTTTCAATAGCAGTAGCATATTCAATAGCATATTCTGCAAATATGAAATTAATTGTTCCTTCAAATGAACTAGCCATTCAATGTGAGAATTCTTGGCAAATTTTCTTGAAAAGGCAAGAAAGTTAACCTTTTTGTAGTCTGTGAGTGTTACCCAGTGGTTTAGGATTTTCATGTTCAAACTCACCAAAATAGCCCGTTTAACTTTTGTTTTCAAAATTGCACATTGTAGTAATTTGAAATCATATAAAGTCAAACAACATTATTGATTTTATTAAGATAAGTGTACCTACCTCCTCATAGAAGAAAACTTATTTTTTGTTAAATAATTGAATTCTTTATTGTCTTAAGATATTGTTCTTCTATTTCAATAACAGAACTTCAAAATATTTCAGATTTCATTGATCAGTTGGTTGAATTATAATTTACCTCAAAACTTTGACAACAATCTGCTTTAGATAGTTTTTGGGAATAATATAATCACATTTTCATATAAGATCACAAAATTACCCTAGAAAATTAATTTTTAATTATTTACTTTCTTTCTAAAAACCAAAAATTGCCTTTTCTTCTAAATTACTAAATAGTAATATAATACTGGGTTTGCCAGTAGATCATATAAATTTTTATCATCTCAAATTATTTCACCTGATATCTATTATAAAATTTCCTTTTTACCCATCATTCCTCAAGGCAGTGTTTCTCCCAATGTGGCCTGTGGATAATCTATACCAGAATGAGCTTAGATGCTTTTTAAAAATGAAGATTCCTGCCCTTATTCCACCACCACCATAGCCCCCTTCCTGAATCAGAACATCTTGCTTTGAGGCCTATGTATCTCCATTTTTAATAACTTGCCCAGGAGATTCTTATGTATACTGACAATAGAAACATTTTAACTCAAATCAGTCCATCTTTAAGTGGCAAATACCTTTTTGATTTTTACAAAGTCAAGAATAGCTTGTTTTGAGTTGTTATAGAAACTCATTTTTTTAGGGACACATAGAGAGTAGGAATGGAAGAATAGAGATATCAAGGAAAACAACTTCCTGTAAACCAGGCAGTTGGTATGAATCATTCTAGAACATCTCACTGTAGATGCTGGGCTTGTCTCAAGTGCTACTAGAGCTAGCATTTGGCAGTTCACTTGTGTAGAAGCATACAAGACTTTTGGGACAACATTCATTCTCCCTTTATGCTCGACACTCTACCCAGTGCTTCTCTAAGAGGCAAGTACCCTTGGGATAGATACTAACAGGTCCAATGTATCTATTACGCTTGGTTTTAGTTGCGATTAAAGATGACTTGCATACAACCAGTCCTGGATTAGAGCTTAATCGTACCTTAAAAAAAGGAAACAAGGCCAGGAGTGGTGGCTCATGCCTATAATCCCAGCATTTTGGGAGGCCGAGACAGGTGGATCACCTGAGGTTGGGAGTTCAAGACCAGCCTGACCAACATGGAGAAACCCCGTCTCTATTAAAAATATAAAATTAGCCAGGCATGGTGGTGCATGCCTGTAATCCCAGCTACTCAGGAGGCTAAGGCAGGAGAATCGCTTGAACCCAGGAGGCGGAGGTTACGATGAGCCGAGATCACGCCTTTGCACTCCAGCCTGGGCAACAAGGGTGAAACTCCATCCCTCCTACCCCCCAAAAAAGGAAACAAGACACGTATAGGAGACACAAGGACTTTTGAAGACAAACTTTGTCAACTTAGTTTTGCTTAGAGTGAGACCTGTCTGTAGCTTATTTCCTTTTTCCTAAGAAGACAACCCTGCTCTGAAAAACTTTGGAGGATAATGAATTTTTTTCTGAAACACCTGAAAAAACTAATAATAACAACAAATGGAAAAGGAAACAATTGCACAAATGCCGTGCAGGGCAGAAGGGCCAACTGTTGTAGGGAAAGTAGTAGCTCAAGGAGAGACTAACTCCTCTGCCTCCACTGGGCACTTTATTCTACTAAATATATTTGACATCACCCATGTGCCAAGTACTCTGACTTTCAAAGACCTTAAATAATAGCTCCTTGTTTTTACCTATTGGTTCTATGATGAACTAGCTAGCAAGGAAGATGATGCTCCTAAAAGAAGCTCTGCCTTCCCAAATCGTACCTGCATGGGTCACACTTACTAACCCAGCTAAAATGATATGCATGGCCTGAGTCTTTTTGAAAGCCTTTATGTAATTAAAATTTTATATTAATCAAAGGTAGACCTCAGGCCTAAATAAAAGCATTATTTTATTGTTTTGAGGCACCTGCACAGTACCTCTGGGAGGTTCCTCAAAATTTGACATAACCAAATAGCACCGGTACATGATACTTGACCACATACACACACACACACACACATGCATGCACACACACAAAAAAAACATCTGTATGTGCCACCTGCACTCTGTTCACACTGGCATTATTTGAGGAATGATAAGAAGATGAATGAGGTTGCAGTGAGGAGAAAGCAGGGAAAAGCAATAAAAAATGGTACTGGGGAGTTAGTTAGGCAGGAACCGAACCTTATATGTCATGTTAAGGACTTGGGGCTTAAGCCTAAACATGAGGGTGACCTGGTCAGGTTTTGATGTTTGGGGAGAATTCTTCTAGTAGCAGGAGTAGGCCAGTACATGATTTCAGCTACACAAGATGAATAAGTTCTAGAGATGTGCTGTACAGCATTCCAGCTCTAGTTAGCAATTAAGTATTGTCATGAGTTCCATAAAAGCAAGGACCATGCTCTACTCTTCCCCAAGTTTCCCTGTATGCCCAGCAAAACACCTTTGAACTGTGTGCTTGGCAAGCATTGGTTGAACGAATTAGTAAGTGACTGGCTGAGTGAGCAAATCCCTGAATTTCTGTTCCAGAAATATATGGAAAAGTAATCTTTTATATAATCTCTTAGGCTTATACTGACAAAATAGCTACTAAAAATAAAAAATGTACGGTGGTAATATAGCCTGGCCACAAGACTGCTTCAATAAAAGGGTTTATGATTCACAAAATTATAATATAAATAGGGTAGAAGCTGGAGAAGTAGAAAGTAGATGGCCTCCTCTCAAGTTGCCTTCTGCCCCTACTGCTCTCCGTCTTAGCTACACCAGCATTTAGTGGGAAATACCAACCACATTTTACCACTTCGTGGAGGCAGCAGCAACAGCATTAGCATCTTTTGCTGAAACAGCTCTGCTTCCATCTCAACTGTTTTCTTCCCCTAAGGAGCCAAGTTACCTGGCCAGAGAACAAAAGTAGGGGTAAGAGTTCTGCCCACATAGTCTTCCTGGGTTGGTCTGGTCAGCCTTTCAATAGGGACTTTTCTGACAGGTCTTGTCCAACACCCAACAGCATATGCTCATCACATATGCTATTACAAATGATCTCCTCCTAACACATAAGGATGGGAGGAATGGAAAAGAAATAGGAATGAAATAGGAATTAAGCGCTGGTGAAGGGCATCAGGGGAATGGTGAGCACATGAAAATGGAAAAGAACAAAAGAGGCAAGGCTTGAGTAGAAACACTCCTCCTCACTTCTTCCGACAGCATTCTAGAGTCTGAAATTACTTTCCTGTTAATACACTAGGAAGAAGGAAATTATAGAAATATTATTCTGGACATGGTAAACATTGGGGAATGGTGCAGTGGTGGATAGCAATTATTAAACCCCAACCATGTGCTAGGTATTGTTGTAGACCTCAGGAACCCAATAGAGATGAGACAGTTATGTCTCTGTTCTCCTGAAGTTTACCTTCTAATAGGAGTCATGGTCAGAAAAATGGGCACTTACATTACCACATGTTAAGTGCCAAGGTAAAGAGAGTATGGGGTACTGGGTGCTTGAAGGCTTAAGTATTCCTGGAGGGTTAGATAGGGAAGGCTTCCTACTGGAACTGATGCCTAAGCTGAGCCCCAAAGACAGAGTAGGCATAAACCAGGCAGGTGAGGGAAGAGGATATAGGTTGAGGAGAGGAGGTAGGGGTGAATAGCCTTGCATGTGCAGGCCTCTGGAGAGAAGTAAAAGCTTTAAGTGCAGGGCTGGGCGTGGTCACTCATGCCTGCAATCTCAACACTTTGGGAGGCCTAGGTGGGAGGATCACCTGAGGTCAGGAGTTTGAGACCAGCCTGGTAGACGTTGGTACTTGGGAGGCCGAGGCAGGAGAATCGCTTGAACTCAGAAGGCAGAGGTTGCAATGAGTCAAGATCGCACCAGTGCACTCCAGCCTGGGCAACTGAGCAAGACTCTGTCTCAAAAAAAAAAAAGAAAAAAGAAAAAAAGCTTGGAAATGGAGCAAAGTGGACTTTCCTGTAACTCAGAGCATCTGTGGGAGAAATGGAGAGGTGTGAAGTAAAAAGTTACTGAAAAGATAAACTGTATGTACTTGTTGCCTGACTCCTGAAAATGGAAAAGATTGTCTCATTATTTTTTTTCTTACTCTACCCAGTTTCTTGTTCCCACACTGGAACCGAGACCCATCCTGCTGTTCCGCTGCCACGTCGGGAGGGGTGCACAGTGGTCATGTTAGCAAGCTTTGGGACCAGGCTGTCTGGGTTTGAATCCGAGCTCTGTCCCTCCATAGTTGCCAGACTTTGGGCAAGTTAACAATTTGCATGTTTCCTCGTCTACAAATGAGAACAGTAGCACTGCCTACCGTATATGGTTTTTGAGAGATTAAATGGATATTTTCATAAGTAGAGCTCTCAAAGCAGTGCCTAGCACACAGGAAGCACTCTAAAAATATTATCTGTTATTATCATGGGCTTAAAAGGACTCTTGTTAGCTAGTGTGGGAACAAACAAGCCGACATTTACATGCAAAACTACGTATGGACTCTTCTGTGCCCCAGCCCGCGGAAAGCCAGGGCTAGATAGAAGATTTTCAAACTCAGCCAATTTTCTATGTGCTTGACAAGATGATACGTTTCCTAACATAAAGGATTTCCTAAGATCATAAGAAAATTATCCGGTACCTATCAGAAAACTATTGCAATGTGTTAAAAGATGTTGGGGGGAAGCTGTCTAATACACACAATGGTAATTTCCCAGGTGATATTTCTTTAAAGGTTTTTTAAATTCACCTCAGTTGTCATCAGAAACATAATGGGAGGACTTATGCATTTTTTTGAATCTTGTTGCAGTTAAAAAAAACCTCAATGTTGCCCATGTTTTTCCACTTTATTTGGATATTTTACCAGTAACTTTATTTTCGTCTCTCTCCACATTACCTCATAGTCTGTCTTTATTCTCCCCATATTACAGTGAAGATTCAGAGGCTCAGAGATTAGGTGATTTATACAATGTTATGTAATTCATAGGAAGGACAGCCAAAATTAAACCATGGGCATTTTGATGACTATAGAGTCTGAATTTGTTCTATGATATTTGAGCCTGACAGAGGCATCATCCCACTAAAGTGCTTGTAAAACTGTAGGGCATACAGTACACACTCAATAAATGCTACTGTAATCTCATCATGACTCATCTACTAAGCCTTCTGCAGGATGTTCACACATGAATGTTGCAGAGGAAAAATGATGATTCAAATACATTCAGAAAATCTTGGGTTAAGCAAAGTTAAATTAGTTCTCTTATTATAAAGTCTTTGAGACTGTAATGAACACTATGAATATCAAAGGAAAAGTATAATTCACAGCAATTTCCAAATCATATTTGACCACAGAACCTTTTTGTTCTTTCTCCCAAAATATCTAAGTAGGACCAATGTTCACAGGAATTAACTTTGGGGGAAATGCTGCATGAGGTCAATGCAGGTAACAGATAATACTTACAATTCTAGTTCACTGGTGGAAAATATTTTGTGTTTGCAGGAAAGCTATTTTACTGTACAAGAGCAGAAGTAGCATAAAAGAGAACTTAAAGTCATTGTTCTAAATCTTAATTTGCTTGAGATGGGGAAGCGGAGTGAGAACAGCTTTGCAAAAATATGTCACCAGTAAAGTAGGAAGTGGGTATTCTTGCAGCTTCTAACAGCTTCAGCAACTTTGTTGTTCAAAGCCAGAGCTGCAAGACACCTCATCTCACAAAGCATACACACGTACACATGCAATCTCCAGGACGTGAAAAAGAAAATGAAGAGAGTTACAGATTTTGTTGGTGCCATTTCATATATAAAATGTTGAGGCTCAAAAGTTTGAAGTAAAACAATGGCAAATTTTGTAAAACTCACTGTGGGAAAAAACAGTTTTGCATTCTAAATGATTCTATGACAATCAGTAGTTTGAGCACAATACGTTGTAGAGAACTGAATCAGCCTGCAGTTATTACATTGAGCAATGTGGTTAGGTTTAATATCAAGAGATTCAGTCCTGGGCCCAACTCTGTCAGCTTTGGGATACCTGGGACTAATAACTTCTTTGACCACCTTCTCATTTTGCAAAATGTGAAGGTTGAATTAGACCACCCCTGAGACACCTTCTAGCTCTATAGCTCTGTGAATTTAAAGGAACAGGTAGGTTACGGACTTCTTTGGTTTGTTAGTTCCCCCAAGGAAGTAGAGTCCTCTCTAGGTAGCAGGGGCACAATAGTAAGAAGGCAGCAACAGAAACAATAAACTTCGGAGGTTAGCCACAGCCCTCAGGAAACAAGATAGGTGTCTAGCCTCCAGCCTGTGGGGCCACTGCATGATGTTACTAAATTCAGGATGGTACTGAAATAAGTGTGAGCTACGAATGCCTGGAAATAATGAAAGCCATCAAAAAGTTATATTCTACCGTTGCCAGGACAAAAGTTCCTGAGATAGTCTACATCTTTCAAAGTCAGAAACAACATACAGGAGAATGAGGATAACTGCCTTCCTCCCACACACCCATGATGCCTAATTGAAATTGTAACCCCCCAGTCTCTGGAAATTAGGCTGGCCTCTTTCCTTTCTGTTTTTGCTCCTGCCTATCAAGATGAAACCTAGTTGTGGTTTTACCAGTGCATTTCTTTTAGCTGCCTACACCATCTCAATTAAAATGGGCTTGAGGAGCCACACCAAATAACTAGCACACGAAATAACTTCACTCAGAAAATCAGGAAGTTGTGTTGCTATTTTTATTTTACTTTTAACAAAAAGCCTCATTTCTGAAAAACTAATGTTTTCGTCTTTGTTTCCTTTCCCACAATTTATGACTGTTTTGAGAGACAAACAGCATTTATCTTTTTAAAGATTGGCACTTTTAAAGAAACACCAGTCAGAATAATCGAGAAATGAAGACCAATCATATGATCATCCAAAGTTGCAGGTTGTTAAATGTTTCATTGTTTTATTTCAAAGTATAGATTATCTTTTGTTAATGATATTGATTGTAATAGCAGCAGTGTGCCTTTCTAAACATGTTGTTCTTAAGCAAATATAAAAATGACTTGGGGCCTGGCATGGTGGCTCATGCCTGTAATCTCAGCACTTTGGAAGGCCGAAGCAAGTGAATCACCTGGGGTCAGGAGTTCGAGACCAGCCTGGCCAACTGGTGAAACCCTGTATCTACTAAAAATGCAAAAATGAGCTGGGCCTGGTGGTGCGCACCTGTAATCCCAGCTACTCGGGAGGCTGAGGCAGGAGAATCACTTGAACCCAGGAGGCGGGGGTTGCAGTAAGCCAAGATCGCGCCATTGCACTCCAGTCTGGGCGACAGAGTGAGACTCTGTCTTAAAAAAAAAAAAAAAAAAAAAACAGAAAAAAAATGACTTGGGATTCTCTGAACACAAGACAACAAATATGAAGAGGCCACTGTGGGGCACTAGAATGAGTTCCCGTAGAAGGGAGGCTGTATTTGAGGAGAGCTGATCTGTGCTCTGTACCGGCCCCTGGAGCACATAATCCTTCTGGATCTCAGCTATAAAATGAGTGATTCCATATTCTTGAATGTCACTGATGTCTGGGACACACTATTCCTTATCCATTAGAATTCTCCTATCACAGGAATTTTAGACTCCCTGACCTTGAGCCCCTAAGAAGCCAGTAGCATTCACTAGGTTATTCACTATTGTAATGACCAAAAGCAACCCCTTCCCCCAACACCAGCACTCAATTCCAAACACTTCCTTGAAAGCTGGTACTGCCTGCCCCCATTTGGAGGCACCAGCCAATGAGTTCTGAGATTCCTTTCTGCCCAGCATTCTTTAAGGAGTGGCCAGGAAGAATACTGGGTAGTTAGGAGCCTGCAGTTTAAAATCTCTCAGAAACATTCCACACATGTACCTGCATGAAAAGGGCATATAAATTGTTGAGCCTATTATTAAATTACACAGCAGCGTTTCTACCTGCTTTCACAGCAAGTTTTGTCACTTCTCTTTTATAAGTCCCAGAAGAAGGCAGAGGTTTTCCCCAATGAGTCAAAAGAAGCCCCCAGCTAGTTACAACCATTGGACACTGGCATACTCCAGCCCATGTGAGTCATTTTCTTGATAGAATGGTGTCAACTCAATCCAACAATGTTCACCGCTTATATCAGAGTCATCAATCAACCGGAGTCTTCTCCAAACCTTATCTCCCTGTCTGATAGATGTCTAACCCAGTTGCTGTTGTCAAACTCCCTACACCTACCAACTGGGCTCCTTCTTTGACATATTCTTGGTTTCTCCTTAAAGAAGGTTGAATAGCCAATGTAGTGTCTGCCTGGCTGGATCTCCATTCTGTTCTCTTTTCCTACCTCATGCCCCTTTTCCCTTTCCCCAGCTTAGAGACTTGACTATCAGCAATTCCCCTCCTCCTTATTGTTTATTTGTCAATCTTGCTTACTCCTAAATAATCATCCCACCACCCACGCACACACACAGGTAAGAGCAAGCAAACAAATAGAACCATAACTTTTAAGAAATTTTACAGTACTCTTCATCACAAAAAAAAGCTGAGACACTGGTTTCTCTATGGGAGAAGAGTTCTCCCTGCTTCTGTTTGCCCTTAGTCTATTAGTTGTTGACTTTGCATTTTGCCTAGTCTCTTCTTAGCTTCTTCTTTCATCTTAGAGAGTAACATGTACCTTTTCAGTTATTTCACCATTGAGATGCTGAAAACACTAACAAAAATAAGATGCTTATGTTTTATCTTTTTAAGGTTTATAAACAAACTAAAAAGAGAGAAAGAGCTTATTTTGGTTTCATGGCATGATAGAAAGAACTTTAGACTTAAAGAAGAAAAACAGGATTTTAGTCCTGGAGCTCATGTTTTTAAGCTTTGTGTCCTTGAGTAAATCATTTATTAAACTTATCTGGACCTTGGATTTCTCATCTTTGATAAAAAGGGAGAGTGTTTTTCAGGGTTTCCTTATGCTATGTCATCCGTAAGTCTAAATGAAATTCTTATTCCATGTGTTAAAGTCCTGTGCAAAACCAGGAAGATGGCTTCACAAATAATCAACTGGTTTGTTTATGCCAAACTATATAAAAAGCACTGGAACAGTAAATTCATAAGACTTTCAGTCCTAGGGTTTTATGGTTCTATCTCTAGGAACAGAAATTCTAATTCCTTGGTCATTTTTTCTATAAGTGATATAGGATAGGCCCAAAAAGGATTCTATGTACAGAAATCAGTAGCATTTTTATATACCAACAATGTTCTAGCAGAGAACCAAATCAAGAACACAATCCCATTTACAATAGCTACAAAGAAAATAAAATACCTAGAAATTCATCTAACCAAGGAAGTCAAAGACCTCTTCAAGGAGAACCACAAAACACTGCTGAAAGAAATCAGAGACCACACAAATAAATGGAAAAAATGTTCTATGCTCATGGATTGGAAGAATTGATATCATTAAAATGGCCATACTGCCTGCCCAAAGCAATTTACAGATTCAATGCTATCACTATCAAAATGCCAATGTCATTTTTCACAGAATTAGAAAAATCTATTCTAAAATTCATCTGGAATCAAAAAAAAGACTGAATAGCCAAAGCAATACTAAGCAGGAAGAACTAAGCCAAAGGCAACTTACTGCCTGACTTTAGACTATACTATAAGGTTACAGTAACCCAAAGAGCATGATACTGGTACAAAAACAGACATATAGACCAGTTGAACAGAATAAAGAACCCAGAAATGAACCTACACTTCTACAACCATCTGATCTTTGACAAAACTGACAAAAATAAGCAATGGAGAAAGGACTCCCTTTTCAATAAGTGATACTGAGATAAATGGCTAGCCATATGCAGAAAAATAAAACTGGACACCTGCCTCTCAGCATATACAAAAATTAACTCAAGTGGGTTAAACATTTAAATATAAGATCTCAAACTATAAAAATCCTAGAAGAAAACCTAGAAACTACCCTTCTCAACATAGGCTTTGGTAAATAATTTATGGATAAGTCCCCAAAAGCAATTGCAACAGTAACAAAAACAGACAAGTGGGACCTAATTAAAGAGCCTCTGCACAGCAAAAGAAATTTCCAACAGAGTAAACAGCCTAAAGAATGGGAGAAAATGTTCAGAAACTATGCATCTGACAAAGGTCTAATATCCAGAATCTACAAGGAGCTTAAATCAACAAGCAAAAAATCTAATTAAAAAATGGGCAAAGAACATGAACGGACACTTCTTAAAAGAAGTTGTACAAGTGGCCAATAAATAAATGAAAAAATGCTCAACATCGCTAATCATCAAAGAAATGCAAATCAAAACCACAATGAGAAACAATCTCACACCAATCAGAATGGCTACTATTAAAATAATCAAAAAACAACAGATGCTGAAAAGGCTGCAGAGAAAAGGGAAAACTTATAAATTGTTGGTGGGAATGTAAGGTAATTCAGCCATGGTGGAAAGTAGCTTGAAGACTCCTCAAAGCACGTAAAACACAACTACCATTCAACCCAGCAATCCCTACTACTGGGTATATACCGAAAGGAAAATAATTCATTCTATCTAAAAGACACATGCACTTGTAGGTTCATTGCAGCTCTATTCACAATAGCAAAGACATGCAATTAACCTAGGTGCCCATCAACAGTGGATTGGATAAAGAAAATATGGTATATATACACCATGGAATACTATGCAGCAACAAAAAAGAATGAAGTCATGTCCTTTGCAGCAACATGGATGGAACTGAAGGTCACTATCCTAAGCGAACTAACACAGGAACAGAAAACCAAATGTCTTATGTTCTCACTTATAAGTAAGAGCTAAACACTGAATACACATGAATGTAAAGATGAGAACAATAGACCCTGGACACCACTAGACACGAGAGGGAGGGAGGAAGGTGTGGGCTCAAGAACCACCTGTTGGTTGAGTGATGAGATCACTGGGACCCCAAGCCTCAGTGTCACACAATATACCCATGTAACAAACCTGCATGTGTACCCTCTAATCTAGAATTAAAGTTGAAATTACTATTTTTTTTTTTTTGAGATGGAGTCTTGCTCTGTCGCCCATCCTGGCATGGAGTGGCATGATCTCGGCTCACTGCAACCTCTGCCTCTCAGGTTCAAGTGATTCTCCTGCCTCAGCCTCCCAAGTAGCTGGGATTACAGGTGCACACCACCATGCCTGGCTGATTTTTGTATTTTTAGTAGAGACAGGGTTTCACCATGTTGGCCATGCTGGTCTCAAACTCCTGAGCTCAAGTGATCCACCTGCCTCAGCCTCCCAAAGTGCTGGGATTACAGGCATGAGCCACCACACCCGACCAAAATTATTTTTTTAAAAAGGGATTCTATCCTTTCAGTGGGTCTGCTTTGTCTGATTCTGTTCCCTTTCTGTGTAGAAAATTGGTGGTTCGTATTATATAAAGAATGCATTAAAGACTGCTCCTTACCATGCTGCCTTGTTTTCCCCAATCTTTTCAATATATTATTTCCTAAAGTTGACTTCTGATTCTCCTCATTATCTTTACCATCCTTCACCCCTGCTTGTCACTTCCTCGTTTGTCCAATTACAAAAGAGGTAATGCCATGGAATCTTAACAAGGCTTTTCCCACCTTACAATCCCCAGGTTCTCTTACTTCAGCAAATGTTTGGCCCACGTATGCTTTGGCTCTTGCAGAAAGGGCAAGTGATAGCCAGAAGGAACTCTCAGACAATGAAATACTAACTGAAAGTGTCAGCTGGTAGTTAACGTGGTATTATTAAGAATTGCAAACAAGTTGTGTTTCAAAACAGAAGAATGGGAGGTGACGATAGTATATACCAGGCAATATTGCACTTCAGTAGTGCAATAACTTCTGAAGTTATTGGTCTTTTCACAGCCTGCCTGTTGTCTCTTTATGTTGAACTTCAAATGAGACATATGTACCCACCATTTATTTTATATCAGTGATTCTCAAACTTCAGTGTGCATTAGAATCACCTAGAGAGCTTATTAAAACACAGATTGCTGGGCCCCAGACCCAGAGTTTCTAATTCAGTAGGTCAGGCATGGGGCCTAAGAACTTGCATTTGTAGCAAGTTCTCAGGTGATGCTGATGCTGCGAGTCCTGATTCCACAACTTAAAAACTACTGTTCTATACTATAATAGAAGAAAATGTAAAAATGCTATCTTCAGAGTTTACTTTTTTTTTTTTTTTTTTTTTTTGGAGACAGAGTCTCTGTTGCCCAGGTTAGAGTACAGTGGCACAATCTCGGCTCACTAGAACCTCTGCCTCCTAGGTTCAAGCAATTCTCCTGCCTCAGCCTCCCGAGTAGCTGGGATTACAGGCTTGTGCTACCACATC
The DNA here is from genome assembly GCF_028858775.2 of Pan troglodytes. Classification (NCBI taxonomy): domain Eukaryota; kingdom Metazoa; phylum Chordata; class Mammalia; order Primates; family Hominidae; genus Pan; species Pan troglodytes. Next base: position 73,631,256 of record NC_072402.2, read on the forward strand.
CAGCTAATTTTTTTGTATTTTTAGTAGAGACGGGGTTTCACCATGTTGGCCAGGCTGGTTTCAAATGCCTGACCTCATGTCACCCCTGTGCCTCGGCCTCCCAAACTGCTGGGATTACAGGTGTGAGTCACCGTGCCCAGCCTAAAAATTCTTTTAAGCAATTTACTTAAGCAGAAACATGAATGGTAATACAATAATAGGGGAAAGGAGCGTTCTGATCAGAGAGCAGGGAGTACAAATTCCTTAGGTAAGAACAAGCTTGATGGGGTTAAAGAAACAGAAAGACTTGGATGGGCTGGAATAACACAGATGAAGGAGCAATAATGGTTCCAGATGAGGCTGGAGCAGTAGGCACTGACCAAATTCCATAGATCCAGAAGGTCACAGTTTGGAATTTATGATAGGAAGACATTGAAATTGGAGCCATAATGAAGAGGAATGTTATAGTCTGGTTTGCATTTTAGGACCTCTTTTTCCTGTGTAGAGCATCAATTGTAGGCAAATAATAATGACACCAAAAAACTGGTGAGGAGGCTACTGTTAAGAGTCCAGATAAGAGATGATGAAGTTTGCACAAGGGAGGTCAAATGGAGGAGAAAGAAATGGATGAATCTAGAATGCGTTTGAGCTGTAGCATTAATCGGGAATTCTCATGTATTGGATGTAGGGAATAAGAAAAAAGGAGGGAAGTTTACTCAGCTTGGGCCCCCTCCAGGTCTGCTGCTGAGGGGGTCCGGCCCAGGACGGCGACAAAACCATGGTGCAGCTGGCCCAGAGTCCTCAGGTTTGCCAATAGGATTATTCTGCTGCCATCATGTCTTGGTTTGTTGATCCTGCTGGAAAGACAGAAGATCTTTTAAACTGAGTTGATCAAGGGGCTGCAACAGCTCTCAGTAGGAAAGACACCACCACCAGCAACATCATATATAGCAAAAATACTGACTATACTGAACTTCACAGAAGTTCAAATACAGATTTGACATATCAGACTTGACCTGTAGCTACTTATACTTCATCAGCAACTGATAACATTTGAAATCAAAAAGCCACCATTTTAGCTGGCACTGCAAATGTGAAAGTAAGATCTAGGACACCAGTGGAGGCCTCTCATCCTATTGAAAATTCATCTGTTCCTAGGCCTTCATCCCAATTTGTGTGAACAAGAAAGTCAGAACCTGATGATGAGCTGCCCTTTAATTTCCTTAATAGTTCACAGAAGGAGCCTACTGGGAGGGTGGAAATCAAAAAGGAAAAAGGAAAGACACCTGTCTTTCAGAGTTCTTGGACGTCAAGTGTTAGTTCTGTGAACCCCAGTATAACCACCATCAAAACCACTGAAGAAAATTCTTTTGGAAAATGCATCATCAAATGCTGCCTGCACTGAGCACATCCCAACACCTAATGAAGATGGCAAATCACATGAACTATCTAACCTTCGACTGGCCCGGCTAATTTTTGTACTTTCAATAGAGACAGGGTTTCACCATGTTGGCCAGACTGGTCTCGAACTCCTGACCTCAGGTAATCCACCCGCCTCGGCCTCCCAAAGTGCTGGGATTACAGGCGTGAGCCACTGCATCTGGCCCTCCTTGGTCTTTCAACTGGAGCACCTCAAACGGCAGATGAACTCTGCCTCTGGAAGTAGTAGTAACGGGTCTTCGATTAATATGTCTGAAATTGTCAATGGTGAAGGCACTCTTCTGTGAAATGTTCCTGTTCTTTTTAATGGCACAGAAACTAATCTGGCAGGAATGTATGGAAAAATTCACAAAGCTAGTTCAATTGACCGGTTTAGTATTCGTCTGGGAATTTTTCTCCAAAGATACCCCATAGCACGAGTTTTTATGATTATATATATGGCTTTGCTTCACCTCTGGGTCATGATTGTTCTGTTGACTTATACACCAGAAATGCACCACGACTAACATATGGCAAATGAACTGAGCCCAGATGTTGCAATGATTAGTTGTCTTTTTCTAAACTTGGGATCTGCAAGGCCAATTGCCTAAAATTTCTGAGAATGTGCACAAGATTATTTTATCACTACAAGCTTTTAACTTTTTAAGTTATTTTACAAGTATTCTGCTACCTAAATCTTCCTATTTCCTTTAAATGGTAAGAGTTTCTAAAACAGACAATAATTTAACAAGCTCAACTCTGCTTTTTCTGAGTTCAGTGGTCCTAATATACATGTAGAGAAAGATGCTGGTGGTGTTCACCTCTATACAGACCATCTATATGTTAGGTGACATTGATAATGGGTTACAATCAGGGAAACTAATTGTATTTAGTGACAAAAATAAAACATTTCCTATTTTGATTAAAAAAAGAAAAAAGGAGAAATTAATATGAATGATTATTACATATTCATTAATTATGTGTTCATTTCACCAATTGACTATTATGTTTGGACTTTATACACAATTATATGCACAACAGTAAATGTGACTATGGTTTTTAACTTAATTTTTATAATATAGTGACAAGATTTAAGAATTAGACTTAGAAGCTGTAAAACCTGGCATTGTTTGATATTATAGTTAGAATTATTAAGCAAAGTATACAGATTAGATAAATAAGGTGGAGGTATCTTTACATGCAATTGATAACCTAACTGTGGCAATTAGGGCAGTATAGATCAACCCGAGGTCTTTGGACATTCTCAGAAATCCACAAATTTCTTACACAATTTTTTACATTATGTTTTCATTCAGTGAAAGTCTAAAAAAAAGTTAATGGAAGAATAACTTTTTCGTTAATTGTCATTAAAATACACCTTTACTTGTCTCAGGCTAACAAGTGCAGGCCAAACATTGTCATGATGAACTATAGAAACAAAGGTTTTACAGTAATTGAAAGAAGAAATGTAGTGGGAAAACTGAGTTATAATACATGACATGATAATATAGCAATGCTAAACTCAAGAGAAATATTCCTGATTACAGCACTTTAATTAAAAATGGAATATGAATGTGGGCTAAAAGTTTTTGAAAAAAATAGGCTTACTCAGCAGTTAAACACATGCTACCAATTGCAAAGGTTTATTAGCACCGTAAGAAAGTTACACAGAGACACATCTAGTTTGACTAATTTTTTTTCACTAAAATATCCATAATAAGGGAAGAGAATTAACATTTATAAAGTGTCTTTTGTGAGTTTGTGATGGGCACTGTTGTTAAATAATATAATTGTCATAACTTTATTGTGGAGTAGAATTTTTGCCTTTTTACAGAGTAAGCTGATGCCCTGGAAGATTAAGTGATTGTGCTAATGAAATTAAAAAGTGATTACAAACGTCCAGTGACGGAGAGGGTATGAGGAGACAAGACTTCATTGAGGCACATTGCTGAAGCCTCACTGGAGGACAATTGGCAGATCCTACAGGAAAATAAAATATGCAAATCTTTCATCTCAGCAATTCTACTTTTAGATCTCTGTCCTAGAACACTTCCCCCCACCACTGCCCTGCAGTTACACAGAAAAGCACAAGTAGATGCTTAACATTACATTGTTTTTAGTCAAGGGAGAAGACTGAACAAACCTGGACTATCCCTAACACAGAATACTCTGGAACATTTACAAAGAACAAGATAGGCCCAGAATAGGCAGCACAATATTCAGCATGCAGAGCAATTTAGGTTTTTAATCAGATATTCCTGTGCATACATACAAAGGTCAGTAAACACTTAGAAAAAGTTCTGCAAAGATAAACAATGGTAGTTTCTGGGAAAGGGAGGGCAAGGAGGAGTGAGAGGTCATCTGAAACTCTACTTTATCTGTGTTGTAAAGCTTCTTCCAGAAATGAGTCATGTATTATTTGTGTAATAAAAAATACCTTAAAACAAAAACAAAAACAAGGGAGAGAGAGAGAGAGACAGAGAGAGAGAGAGAGAGAACTACCCAAGATCACACCTCTAGTAGAAGCTTGATCCCCGGATCATCTCATTTCAAAACGCTCGCTCTCTCCACTGTGCCCCACTACTTCTTTGTGGCTTTTATATTTTTTTCCTTCTGTGTCTTTTCTTCTTTTAGGTTGGTGCAAAGTTAATTGCAGCTTTTACCAAAAGTAATGGCAAAAACCGCAATTACCTTTGCACCAACTTTATATATCTTTCTCTCCTCTAAAACCTGATTTATCATCTTATGTTTATGTGCTATATTTTGACTCAGGGTCCCTCCTTTCTTTTTTTATTTATATAAATTTAAGGGATAAAGTGCAGGGGTTTTTTTTCATGGATACCGTGTGTAGTAATGAAGTCTGGGCTTTTATTATAACCATCACCAGAATAGTGTACATTGTACCCATTAATTAATTTCCAATTCCTCACTCTTGCCAACCCTCCCACCCTTCCCAGTCTCCAGGGTCTATTATTTCACACTCTATGTCCACGTCTATATTTAATTTAACTCCCACTTACAAGTGAGAACAGGTGCTTTTTGACTTTCTGTTTCTCAATTATTTCATTTAAGATAATGTCCTCTACCTCCATCCATGTTACTGCAGAAGACATAATTTTATTTTTTATGGCTGAGTAGTATTCCACGTATACCACATTTTCTTTATCAGTGTCATCCATTTTATAAGTTTCATCCATTGATGGACACTTAGGTTGATTCTATGACTTTGCTATTGTGAATAGTACTGTGATAAACATACAAGTGCAGGTGTCTTTTTGGTAAAATGATTTCTTTCTTTCTTTCTTTCTTTTTTTTTATGAGACGGAGTTTCACCTTGTTGCCCAGGCTGGAGTACAATGGCACGATCTTGGCTCACCACAACCTCCACCTCCTGGGTTCAAGCTATTCTCCTGCCTCAGCCTCCCGAGTAGCTGGGATTACAGGCACCTGCCACCAGGCCCGGATAATTTTGTATTTTAGGACAGAAGGGGTTTCACCATGTTGGTCAGGCTGGTCTTGAACTCCTGACCTCAGGTGATCTGCCTGCCTCAGCCTCCCAAAGTGCTGGAATTAGAGGCATGAGCCACTGCTCCCAGCCGATTTCTTTTCTTTTGGTTGAATATCCAGTAGTAGGATTGCTGAATCTTACAGTAATTCCATTTTTAGTTGTTTGAGAAATTTCCATACTGTTTTCTCTAGAAGCTGTACTAATTTATATACATTCCCACCAACGGTGTATAAGCATTCCCTTTACTCGACATCCTTGCCCACATCTCTTATTGTTTTATTTTTTAATAATAGCCATCCTGACTGCTGTACGATGATATCTCATTGCGATTTTAATTTGCAGTTCTCTGGTGATTAGTGATGTGGAGCACTTTTTCATATTCTTGTTGGCCACATGTGTGTCTTCTTTTGAAAAATATCTGTTCACGTCCTTTGCCCACTTTTTAATGAGATTATTTTGGGGGTTGTGAGTTGATTGCAGATTCTGGATGTAAGTCCTTTGTTGGATGCACAGCTTGCAAATGTTTTCTCCCAATCTGCAGATTGTCTGCTTATTCAGTTGATTATTTCTTTTACTGACAGAGGCTTTCTAGTTTAGTTAAATCCCATTTGTTTATTTTTGGTTTTGTTGTATTTGCTTTTGAAGTCTTAGCCATGAATTTTTGCCTAGGCTAATGACCATAAGTTTTTCCTAGGTTTTCTTTTAGTATTTTTATAGCTTCAGATCTTACATTTAAATCTTTACTCCATCTTGCATTAATTTCTTGTGTATGGTGAGAGATAGGAGTCCAGTTTCATTCTTATGCATATGGCAGTCAAATTTTCCCAGCACCATTTATTGAATAGAGTGTCATTTCCCCAGTGTACATTTTTGTCAACTTTGTCAAAGATCAGTTGGCTGTGGGTGTGTGGCTTTCTTTCTGGGCTCTCTATTCCATTCCATTGACCTATGTGTCTATTTTTATACCAGTGCCATGCTGTTTTGGTTGCTATAGCCTTGTCGTATAATTTGAAGACAGGTAATGTGATGGCTCCAGCTTTGTTCTTTTTGTTTAGGATTGCTTTGTCTACTCAGGGCTCTTTTTGCTTCCATATGAATTTTACGATTATTTTTTGTAAGCAATGGCAACAATAGTCATTGCCATAGCAAAAGTAGCAAATATTTAACTTAACTGAGTACCTTCTCTTGTCACATGTCTGTATATGTAGTTGTGCTTCTAACAGGTATACTGAGTCATAGTCACTTTATCTCCCTTTGAGTCACGCTAAGAACACTTGCTCTGTCCAGGCACTACAGGGAAGCTCTGCCTTCTTTGTTGGCAATTCTAGTTCTTTCTCCAGTGCATTACAATTCTTTGCCTGGTCTAATGGTCTAATTTGTCCCTTTCAAAACTTCATAGTTTTAGCAAGGAAAAGCTTGCTTCCTGGATGAACCACACTGGTCAGGCAATTTCCTTTATTAAAATTTCTTTGCGAGGCTTTCTCTTTCTTTACTTAAAAAGGGCGTATGTCATAAATTAATGTAGCACAGGCCAGTCATGGTGGCTCACACCTGTAATCCCAGCACTTTGGGAGACTGAAGCAGGTAGTTCACGTGAGGTCAGGAGTTCGAGACCAGCCTGGTGAAATCCTGTCTCTACTAAAAATACAGAATTAGCCAGGTGTGGTGGTGGTTACCTATAATCCCAGCTACTCAGGAGGCTGAGGCAGAAGAATCGCTTGAACCTGGGAAGTGGATGTTGCAGTCAGCTGAGATCACATCACTGCACTCCAACCTGGGCGACAGAGCAAAACTCCGTCTCAACAACAACGACAAAAAAAGAACGTAGCCCAAAAATGTGCTGTGTTGGGTGTGCAGAGTTTTTTGTTTGATTGATTTCTTTTGTTTTAATAGTTGCCAACATTCAAAAAGTAGAGGATTTTATAGAAAAATCTAGTCTTTTTCTTCACATATTTACAGTGGGCTGGAGCCCCACAGTGGCCACCCATTGAGACAGGGCATTAGTTTCCTGTTCACCATGGTCACGTGCTCCCAGCTCAGTGCACACAGGCATGCTCCTGCCTGGCACCCACAGACAGCTGAATTTGGAGCACATGCTTTATTTCTCCTCTGTTTGCCCCTCTCTCTCCCTGAGGATGTGCTATTGCCTCTGCACATCAAGGTTTATTCCTTCTCTGCTTATAGATGTTATATTACTGGCTTATATTGATTTTATCCTAAAAGTGTTCTCAAAGGATTTCTACTGTTGATTTAGCCAAAACATTCACTGTTCCCTCAAAAATGGAAAGAGTTCATCTGAGGATGTTTCTAAAACTTGATTTCTAGTGCTTTCTTTGCTCCTATAGAAGTTATTAGTACACTTTTAAAGTAACTTTTCATATTTGAAGAATACAGATTCAGTTATTGCCTTATGCCCAAATATGTTGTATCTTAGAGGAGGGAAGAGGCACCCTGTAATCTATGAGCATCTGACAAAGAACTTTTCTTATATGCTGACTTTTTTCCTTTTTAAAGTCACACTTAACTTTCCAAAAAAAGATCCAAAAGTCAGCAATATCCTGTCTAATTACCGCCTAATTTGAATTTCATATTATTTTATGACTGGAAAATGAATAAACTCATTTATAAAAACAATTTACCTTTCATGATTACATATAATTGAATAACCAACAAAGTTATTGGGGAGGTGAATTTTTAACAGTTGAAAAAATTATTCAGAGACATTGAATGTTAAAGTTAGATCTGAGTTGGAAGAGTTTATGACAGTGATCAAAGCCTTTCTGTACTTATTTTCCTCTCATTGATCATTAGATTTGTTTTGATCTCTACCTCTTCACCTCCATTCTAATTTCAGTTTTGATTATCTATGTAAACATTGATGTTTCAGTATTACTTTTCTTTCCACTTTGTTGGACTATTCTAAGCTGCCTAACATTTTCTTGGCAGTTTGCATTCAAAGCAAAAGATTTCATACTAATATAATTACAGTGCTTTGTTTTCAACTAAATTGGTTTTCAAAATTTCCCATCCACAATGGTTTACAAATCCTTTGAAGATAAGAGCAGATGGCTTTGAATTAGGGCAAGGAAAAATTCCGTAAAACTAGATTTTCTAAGTCTGTGACCCAGACGTTTCAAGTCCTTAGACTTGAAGGCTGATGAGGATTGAAAATTTTTAATGATACTTTTACCTAGATAACAATATCTACTAATATGTTTGTATTGTATATGAAACTCTGTATTATATCAAATACCAATCATAAAAGAGAATGTTCATTTTTCCAGCTATTTAATTAAATAGGATGCTGTACTTCTAATATTCTTTATAAAGAAGACATACTCACACAAATAAAATGTCTTATAAACATATGAAAGAATGCTCAGTCTCACTTATAAATATGAAAATCCAATTGATATAGCATTTATGTTTTACCTATCAGGATTATTAAGACCAAAAATGTGTGATAATATACATGCCAGTGAAGTTATGGTAAAACAGGTATTCTCCCACTTGTTTAAAAAAAAAAAAATCACTAAACAGCATTACTTACCAAAACTTTTTTTTTTTGAGATGGCGTCTCTGTTGCCCAGGCTGGAGTGCAGTGGCACCATCTCGGCTCACTGCAACCTCCGCCTCCCTTGTTCAAGCGATTCTCCTACCTCAGCCTCCCGAGTAGCTGGGACTACAGACAAGCGCCACCACGCCTGGCTAATTTTTGTATTTTTAGTAGAGACGGGGTTTCACCATGTTGGCCAGGATGGTCTGGATCTCTTGACCTCGTGATCTGCCCACCTCGGCCTCCCAAAGTGCTGGGATTACAGGTGTGAGCCACAGCACCCAGCCTACCAAAATATTTTAATGCTCAGTTCTTTTGACCTGCCGATTTCACTTTCTAGGAATTTATCCTACAGGTACATTTATACTTGCAGTCAAAGACATACATACAAGAAAAATTTTATAATTGTAATTGTCTAAAATAGCATAAAATAAGCAACAATCTAGAGTTCCTCAGAAGGTTGAATATGGAGTTACCTAGCAATTCTACTCTTGGTATTTACCCAGGAGAAATGAAAACATAGGTCCACACGAAGACATACATTAACATTCATAGCAGCATTCTGTATAACAGGCAGAAGGTAGAAACAACTTAAATGTTCATCAACTGATGAATGGATAAATAAATGTGACATATGATGAAATATGATTCAGCCATAAGATAGTAGTATTAATATCTGCTACAATATAATTGAACTGCAAAAACAACTAAGTGAAAGAAACTAGTCACAAACAACCACATATGGTATGATTCTGTTGATATGAAATATCTGGAATAAGCCAATCTGTAAGAAACCAAAAATAGATTATTGGCTGCCTATGGCAGCAAGGTTTGGGGATAGGGATGGGGAGTGACTTCCAGTAAGTACAGGGGTTTATTTTTGAGGTGATGTGTATATTCTAAAATTAGATTATAGTACTGGTTGCACAACTGTAAATATAATAATACCATGGAGTTGTATATTTTAAACCAGTTTATTTATATGACTTATACTTCAGTGGTTATTTTTATAACCTAAGTGACCAGAAATAATGAGACTGGTCACATAAAATAAGGTAAATCCATGCAATGGAGAACTCCACTGTCATTTAAAAAAAAAAAAAAAAACCAGATTGCTCTTTTTGTGCCAATATACAACATCTTTTTAAAATTAAGTTAAGAAAGCAAAGTACAGAATAATGTATACACCATGGTTCCATTTCTGTAAAAAAATACATAGAATATATTTCTTGAAATATACCTAAGAAACTAGTAACAACTGTTGTCTTTGAGGCTTGTAACTAGACTATGGGGGTCTAGAACAGGGGTTTTTCTTTTCAGCATTCCCTCCTATATTTTCTTAAATGTTTTACTGTGCAGATATTTATTTTACAGTTTGCTTTTTTAAATTATTTTTGTTTTCTAAGGGGAAAAAGACAAAAGAAAAAGAAAATCAATCAGTGAAACATTAAATGTGTGATACATGCAGTGTCATAGGGCATACACAGGTGTTGACAGTGGAGACCCACCTCAGAAGCTCACTGTTTAGCTAGGAAGAAAATGAATAAATAAATGAGAAAGTAATTTATGGTAATTTTAAATAAAATAAAAATGGTGTGAGAAAACACATACCAGTGCTCTGCGTACAAACAGAGAGCTCTCTGAGCTAGGTGTTAACACCAGGGAATCACAGGACAGCCACACCACACTTCAAAAGGGCAGGCAGTTTTTTTAAATCTTGCTTTTAACAGAATGGTCAGATGTGTGGCAATTAGCATGTCATTTCGAGCACAGGTGGCAGTTTAGAAAACTTCTAATAAAAGTTACTGAAGTATGATGATCCCAATCTCTCTGCACAGATGGAAATAAACATGTCCTATTGATTTTTAAAGCGCCTATCCCATACAGAACACAACCATCTTAGTTCCTAGAGTAATTCATAAGTAGCACTGAATACCTACTGTGTGCTTGGCAGATAGACATATTTTGAATTCTTATAGCAACCCTGCAAGTTAAGAGTCAGTAGTCCCATTTTAATAGGCAGAGAATCTAAAATCCAGAGAAGCAAAATAAATTACCCAGTGCCTTACAGCTAATACTGGGTGGGATTAGTAGTCAAACCCTGGCCTCAATAACTTCAGCACAAACATTCTTTCTGCCAGTCTTTCAAATTCTCATGTTGAAAATTGTTTCTGGTGTGTTTTGGAGTGAAGAATCTGAAAGTAGTATTTGGTTGTTTTGGTGCCTACTGGGGTAGATCTAGGGATTTAAACTTCTTCATTCTTAGACTATTCTAAGATTCTCGAACAAATCTAGGATTAGACATGACTAATTTGAGGAAAAAGTGGTTTCTGTTTGTTTATTGTTTTCTTTGCAATTGAGGGGAGTAGACTGTAGTGTATGAATGGGACAGCCAGATCATTTAGTAGCTAAGAAGAACAGGACCATTTATTAAGAACTACCATACCATGTGTCAGATGCTTCTGCAGAGTGCGTGTATGTGACCATTTCGCAGATGAGAAAATGAAGACTTGGAGATGTCAAGCAACTTAACCAAGTCTTCATACTGAGTAATAAAAACTGGAAGGTTGATATAAAAGTGGTTGAATCTGAATTTAAACCTAAGCCTTTCATTCTTTACTTCTCCATGAGGCCATCCAAACACATTTAAGATATAGAAGTAGCAAATGTAGGGGTTTTTTCCAAGAAGTTTGGCCATGAACAAGAGGAACAAAATCAGCTGGTATCTAGGGTGGGGGAAGAGGTTAAAAAAGGATACTGTTGTTCTTCTATAGAGTTGAAGATATCAGACCATGTTTAAGATGGAAAGTGCATTGAAAAGATGAAACGCACAGTTCAGAGCACATGGTAAGTGCTTAGTGAATGTTTCTTGCTTGATGCAATGAAGGAGTTAATAATAAAGGGAGTGGGCTGTACGAGGAAGCAGGCACTGATGGGAACTAAAATGCCATTGTTAGTATGTGCAAGGAGGAATGCCATCTTTCCAGAGAATCTGGAGCAATAGAAAAACGGGAGAGCAAGATATCAGGAGATTTTCAGTTAGAATGCAGGGCAAGTGGAGATAGTCAGATGGGGCATTCTCCATGTTCTTAGTAAAATAAGAGGTAAGGTCATCTGTGGTACGTGAGGAAGGCAAGGGTAGGGTCTGGGAATGAAGGGGATTACAAACAACCTTTATGGTAAATGTGGTAAGATCTCAGTGAGACTCAGTCCTGAGAAATTCTGTGTTTAGTTTAGGTGCAAATGACTGTATGTGGCCATGCAACCATAAGAGATTCCATTAAGTGTCCACTCAAATAGTTTTACAAACTACTTAGTGCAGAGTTCACCAATATAGACTCTGGCAGCGCCATGTAGTTGCTAGAGCTTTTCTTCTTGTTTGAATGGGAAATGCTATGTACCTATACTGGCCCAGAGAAAATAAAAGTCTATATGCCGAGTTGCCAGCCCACGGCTAAAATCTGAGACAAATGCTTAATAATTCTCAAACAAATAGATGATGAAATTAAATAATTTCCAAATTTCTTAAGTTAAAGTAACTTAGAAATGATTTTATATGTGGCATCCCTCAGCCTTGTGTGACCATCTTTTATGTTTATGCAATGCTTCAGACTTTTTAAGATGCTTTCACATGTATTAGCTTATTTCATCCTTAAACCCTTTGAGGTAGTTAGGGCTCGATTACTCCCATCTGACAGATGGAGAAACTAAATCACATGGAGATTAAGTGATTTGCCAAAGACAAATAGCTCTTTGGTGATAGAGCTGGAGATAAAATCAAAGTTTTCTAATGCCTGGTCTAAGACACCCCAAGAAAACCAGAATTAGAAATGCCAAGTCTAGGGTCAGGGTTTTGTGGCAATTGGGAGCAGCAATATGGTATAACGTCTTTGGTGTTGTTAAGGAATCCATGGATTTAAAAAGGAAATTGAGAACCAGATCTCCACATGTTCCTTATGCCCCTCTGGACATGAAGACTTTAGGTACCTTCTTAGTCAAAAGTCACAAACATTAGAATCTACAAGGTAGATATCCTAAGTCTTCATAGATCTTTGTTACCAGAATGTTGTAAAAGTATCCAGAACCAGCATTTTTGACCAACAGAAATACATAAAATGCAAAGTTTGTGAAGTAATACAATTTCCATTTCCCATGAGTATACCACCACTCGTTGGGTCCTCTCTATTCATTTCCACCTCTTCTGTCCCTGCTCCATCTTCCATTGCCCTCAAATCCACTTTTCTGTTTATAGAGTTTTAGATCCTGACAAAATCTCACCATTTTGGGTAGCCTGCATTTCAGTGAACCTGGAACCATTCTTCAAGGCAGGGCCAGATAACCACTGAGCACCCACTGACTCATGGAAAGTCTCTCCTGGTCATTTCCTCGTGATAAAATGGCCCCGGTGCTCCGCCCATTTCAGCAGGCCTGAGCAGGGGAACGTGACTTGTGCAAGATCTCTTCCAAACTTCCAAAATTAAAAAGGATGAAAAGTTTGAGTCAGAGGTTATTAACTGCCTAGATTTTTAAGAATTGTTTTTGCGTTCTAGAAGATATTGCAATTTCACTCCCTGTTATTTGCAATTCTCCCCATTTTTCTGTGACTGGTATAAACTGTTCCCTAATATAAATATAACCAATTTTCCTTATTTTTTTTTTGTCATTAGTCACTCAAGCTCCCACTTGACTTATTAGCAAGATGCCTATTATGTCCTTCTTGAAGCCTTGATCTCCTGTTAAAATGCTCAGAGCACAGTTCCTCAGTCTGTCTCAGGACAACAGTGGGCAGTAGGTTGCAAATTCATCTGATTAGCTCATTGCTGCTGAACCATCCTGCACTGTCCAGAAGACCAGCTCTGCCCACTACTACAGGGATCCATATCCCTGCACAATCCTGTCTTTCTTTGAGGAAAACATTCCACGTGGTCTTTTCAGTTCCAGTACTTTCAAATCACAGATATCCAGGCATTCCCCCCTGAGCTTTGGGAGATGAGATCCATAAGCAGATCAGAGTTTTAGGTGTTAGCTCTCAAATTGCACATCCCCAATTTGTAATGCCAACTGAGGTCTAAACTTTTTGCTCTTTCCCCTTATTTTGTATCTTCTAAGTTCTTTTATGCTATTTCAAAATTCCCCGATTTCAGTTCTTGAGAGCTTTTTTTTCCAGCCAGCTAGTATCAGTCATTCATCTTTAAGAGCCTATTTCCTACTAGCTTGAATGTTTACATCCCTGCTTTCTGGTTTCCAAAATCAAATTCTAAGGCATCTGAATTTAGCATCCAGAACACCCCGATATGTGAGCCTTACAGTCTCTAGAGCCAGGTCTTTCCTGCATTAAACTGAAAACACTCATAAAATCACACTAAGAGGAAAAATACAAATCAAAAAAGCTGAACTTATGCCCAGATTGTAGGACAGTTTGCTAATGTCTATTTTAGCTTACTAATAATTTTCATTTAATTACCTTGAGAAGCATTAGAGCATAGCAGAAAGTGCATAGACATCATAAAAAAAAAATGACTAGAGTTCAAATTCTGGCCAAGTTTGAAACCCACCGCTACGGCTTACTAATTCTCTGAACTTGGGTAGTTTTCTTAACTATCAAATGGAAGCTAGATAATAACATATACCCCCATAGGGCTGTTATACAGAATAAATAAGATTACATATGTAGAATGCCTAGTATGGTGCTTGCCAAAAATTGCATGATTAATTAACATTATTTAATATCATTATTCCCAGATATTTTTATCTTTATTGTTTCTATTTCTTTGCTCATTTTACTATAGTTCAATATTCATCCCCTTTCTTTCCATCAGAATAAAAACATATTTTTGCTTTTGAGGATGTTAATATTTCTAATTATATTTTAGTACACTTTATAAAGTCCAGATTGAGATTTTAGAGTCAATCATTAGACTCTAATGTCAATCGTTAGACATTAAAGTAAGTCTAACTGGTTTTTTCCTCCAGAAAAACTAAGATGCTTTTCCTTAGAATTATTTTGTATACATGCAAATGTATTCCTAGCAGTATTTGAAAGTGACCACCCGTTTTGCAAAGCAAAGTGTTTCACTGCCACATAGTAGTGTAACATAGGAAGACTTCAGTATATGTTCTCCCAAGCTTGATGAGGAAGAGTATGTTCAATTAGTTTAGTGCCTCATTATGTCTTTCAAATTATCTTTGACAATTGTCCAAAACTAATTTTTCTTAAAAATTTAACCAGTCCCTTTCCATCTCTTGCCCTGCTTCCCTCTGGTTTTGCTGCACTCTCAGGCGAGCCCTACTCTGGCAGTGGCAAGACTGCTGCTGGCAACTCAAGGAGGACCCCCTTCTAGTTCCAAGTCCGGTAAAAGAGGAAGCACACCCCTTCCTGGGTTTCTCAAGTTAGTATAACCACAGAAAGGAGAATAGATGTCGAGTAAGCAGAACCACAGGGGGCCCATTAGAGTCTCATAAGCCTGTGTAAAGGCAGAAAGCCTGGGTTTGGGAAAGTCAGTTTTCAGTGTTTCCAATTCAAAGGACTCACCATTCCCTACACCATTTCTATAACTTCTCACTTGTTGGCCTTAAGTCACTCTCCCAGGGTAATGCCTCCTGCTTGTCAAAATCTTTTCCATGAAAGGATAAGTCACAGATGGCTAATAAATATTTTTCTCTCTATTTGGACGGTTTATTAACATCTACTCACAGAGGCGTATTCTCTTTGGGTACAGCTTTTAAATCATTTATGAATCTACTGAACCATATTATTTATGAATTAAAATAACTGGATGCCATTTTCATCTGTCACATTCACTAGACTTTTTAATGTTTATTCTATGATAAAAGAGGCATGTCAGATTGGTAAGTAATAGCTTATCAGACAAATGGTGCAGAACGTTTGCTAAATGATTTAGGAGCAACAACAACAATCACCATAAAATTAAATCTCTATCTCACACCAAACTCCAAAATAAATTACTAATAGTTTTAAAGTGTTAAATGTAAAAAACAAAAAACAACAACAACAAAAAAAACTAAGCCACAGCGAAGTAGGAGAAAATATACTGTTTATAATTATCTGTTCTCAAATTAGGGAAGGCCTTCCTAAAGACAATGTAGTGACAGAAATTATACACCAAAGGATTGATTGAATAGATTAGAGGAAAAGTCTGATATATCCAAAAATTTTTATTTTAGTTAGGACAAAAACGAACCGGATTCAACATTTCTAACATAAATATCTTGAGTTGGAATTTTTTATTCATGAGATTTATAGGGGAACTAATTCTGTCTACCTCCATCCCCAAAAAATAGCTGCAAAAGAAGAACTATTCTCGTGGGAACTGTACCTGGCCTAGAGGGTCTCGAGTCTGCAGTGCAGGGCCGAGCAGATTTTAAGACTCCAGGAAGAAGGGAAACACTAGGGTGAGGTCAGAGAATGAAGAGAGAGGGCAATATGGTCAGCAATTACCCTAAGTGAAGAGCTTTGGCAAGAGGGAGAAATATCTAGAAGAAATTAGGAATGTGTTTGTGTCATATGCTGTGTAAAACCTTGGCATTACCCTTCTAAGGAAATTTACAGTGAAGTGCCGTATTTTTTTTGAAGTTTGTAAAGAGAGGTTTTCTTCGTCGTGTTATATTTTTAATGTATGGACAGGCAAAAGCAGGATCCAAAGCAGCCTAATTACATTCAGTTGGTCCAGTTAAGAAACAAAAAGATTAATATCCTTAATAAAAATATTTTAGAAACGAAGAAAAGGAAAATACTAATTTTGAAATAGGCAAAGTATTTGAATAAATAATACAATTAAAAGGAGGCCGGGCGCGGTGGCTCACGCTTGTAATCCCAGCACTTTCAGAGGACAAGGCGGGTGGATTACAAGGTCAAGAGTTCAAGACCAGCCTGGTCAACACAGTGAAACCCTGTCTCTACTAAAAATACAAAAATTAGATGGGCACAGCGGCGGGCATGGTGAAATCCCATCTCTACTAAAAATACAAAGAGAAACCCCGTCTCCAATAAAAATATAAAAATTAGCTGGGCATGGTGGCAGGCACCTATAATCCCAGCTACTCAGGAGGCTGAGGCAGAAGAATCACTTGAACCTGGGAGGCAGAGGTTGCAGTGAGCCGAGATCGCACCGCTGCACTCCAGCCTGGGCGACAGAGCTAGACTCCCTCTCACAAGGAAAAAAAAAAAAAGGAAAATGGTTAGAAACATGAAAAAATGACCTCATTTGTACTCAAAGGCAGGTAAAATTAAAACAAAATGTTTGTCAAGATATTATCCTCTTTTCCTCTCAGAAAATCACCCCAAAATGAGAAAGAAATTAAAATTCCATATTTAGGAAAACAAGGCAACCTGCGTAATTCCAAAGCCCAATATATGAAACCAGAAAGTCGATGGAGGATTGAGTGAGAGGAAGAGGATCAAAACAAAGAGGAAAGATATAGAAACAACTGATTCTAGTCACTATTTAGCAGATAGAACCTAGGAATTTTTTAGGTACCAGCAACGCTATGCTGATAAATGTTTAACAACCAGGAAAAACACTGTGTGTATGTGTGTTATGCGTATATACATATATGTAATACATCTTATTGATGTAAAGGATGAATAAGGCCGGGCATAGTGGCTCACACCTGTAATCCCAACATTTGGGGAGGTCACGGCAGGAGGATTGCTTGCGCCCAGGAGTTCAAAACCAGCCTGGGAGACATATCAAGACTTCATCTCTACAAAAAGTACAACATTTTTTTAAAAATTTAGATGGACATTGTGGTGCACGCGTGTAGTCCCAGCTACTCAGGAGGCTGAGGCAGGAAGATCCCGAAAGCCCAGGAGTCTGAGCTTACAGTGAACCATGATGGAGCCACTGCACCCCAGCCTGGGTAGCAGAGCGAGACCCTGTCTCACAAAAGATATATAGCACACAACGTAGTAATAATAATAAAATAAACATACTCTTTATTGAAAATTCCATATAGCCAGTTGTTAATTTTTGCCAAATTATTTTATCTGTAGCCAACTATGTTTGCAATTAACAATCTTCTTTTTGAAGATTTGTCTTAATTCATGGTATTGTTTGCTTTGCTTCTTAGGTACTAGCAAAGGCCAGACGTCTTACTCAACAACTTCCCTGCCACCACCTCCACCATCCCATCCGGCCAGCCAACCACCATTGCCAGCATCTCACCCATCACAACCACCAGTCCCAAGCCTACCTCCCAGAAACATTAAACCTCCGTTTGACCTAAAGTAAGCAAAAGATTATCTTGCGATTTCTTTCCTAGTCTCTTGCCGTAGATTTTCAAACTGTGCTTAGTCAAATGCTGAGAGTTCCATGGGAAACTTCTGGGTCTACAAAAGTGGGCAGCTGGCAGGGAGAAGAACTGGCTGAGCTGGCCAAGCTGGCAGTGCAAATACCCCTAGAATTGCTCAGTTCTGAGCCATTCTTATTTATCTGTTTTATGTTGGGTTTCCCCTTAAGCCTTTATAGAAGAAAATTTCCACTGTTTTTTAAAAAGTTCTGAAGCTTTCTTGAGAACCACCAACTCCTCCACTATCAACATCTCCAACTCCTCCACTATCATGATCACCACCACTCCATCACCATATTTTTACTGACTGCTTAAGATGTGCTAGGACTTTTACATATATCATCTCTATAACCTTATTGATTAGATAGTATCATCATTATTTCACAGATGAGGAAATGGAACTTTAGCTCTGCAAAGAAGCCAAGTAACTTCTCCAAGATCACAAAATAGTTTAGAATAAAAATTTCAACCAGTGTAGTCTGAATCCAAAGTAAGTGTGCTTTAAACTACTATGCTAAATAGCCTCCTTTAATTAAACAATAATACAGATTTTCTCTCATCCATCAGAATTTTTGGCTGGGCGTTAACATCTAGGAAACTTTTATTCAAGCCTGCTCTTGCTTGAATTTTCTTAGATGATATTTTTCAGAAATGTCAGCACTGTAGGGGGTGCTATGCATGGGCTCTTTATCCAGGATTTAATAGAATAGTTGGTAAAGGAAAAAGCAAGTGGCAGGTTGGAATAAAATGGAATGTCATTTTAAGAAGAATATTCAGACAATGGCAAGCATAAATCCTTAAGACAAAATGGACTAGATATTCCCTTTCTTCTTGTAGAAAATTGCTTAACATGATTCTCCTTTATCACAAATAAGTAATATCTCAACATATTTAGTACAATTTGATTTTCCTTCACTTAAATTCCCCTACCAGATTGGTGCTCCTTACAACAAAATACTTAATATCCATAATCCATGTAATGGAAACTGTTAATAACAATATTGGATTGACAGATTCCCTGACATGCTTGATGACTACAATTTAGGGAAAGGATAGAAAACATATTCGTCATGGAAAAACACCATCATTTTTTAACTTTAATATGCTTTCTTGGGGGTTTAAGGATAGTAAGTAGAAGGTGCTAGAGCAGCTTCCTGGCTATTATCTTACATATGACCTGCGTTGTGCATTTATATTAAAGGGCTGCACACCCTTCAAGGCATTTGAATTTATGGATGTCAATTTAAAGCCTCTAATCCTCCATGATATCCAGCTACTTTGTTTTTTCAAAAGGGAAAATATGTATAGTGAAAGACTTTCAAGCTCCCATCAGAAAGCTCAAGTAAATTCCACAACGAAGAAATCTCTGGGTTAGAAAATTTTCCCCAAGAAGGGGAAGCTAGAAATACATAGAGGAAATGAAACCAAAATGGGCCTTGATGTTCGGGCTCAAAAGTTTATATTTCACATGAAGGGGCAATGTATGGGGTAGTCTGTAAGAAGAATTGTGAAAGATATAGGTGTTTCTGTGCTTCTCACAGCACCAGTCCTCAAAACACATACATGAGTATTTCCCAAACATTCCCTCTGCCAACCTGCAAACGTTCCTCCCTTTTCTAATCAAAGACCACTCTCAAGTCAAGATCTAATAGATTTCCTTTACAGTCATGCAACAAGTATTTTTTGAGCCACTACATTGTGCTTTTGTAATAGGAGTTCAGGAAATATTAGTAAACAAACAAAGACCCCTGCAAAGCAGGGACCAAGAAACTAAAGAAATGAAAATAATAAACAGGGCTGGGCATGGTGGCTCACACCTGTAATCCCAACACTTCGAAAGACAGAGGTGGGAGGATCGCTTGAGCTCAGGAGTTTGAGACCAGCCTGGGCAATATAGCGAGACCCTGTCTCTACTAAGCATTTGAAAATTAGCTGGGCATGATGGTGCATGCCTGTAGACCCAGATACTCAGGAGGCTGAGGCAGGAGAATTGCTTCAGCCCAGGAAGTCGAGGCTGCAGTGAGCCATAATTGTGCCACTGCACTCCAGCCTGGGTGACAGAGCAAGACCCTATCTCAAAAATAAATAAATAATAAACAGGTAAAGAATATGGTATTAGCACTTGATACTTCCTAACATATTTCCTAAAGGGAAAACGGAGCAGAGGTAAGTGGTGGAGGTGGAGTGTGAGGGTGGCATTGGGGACAGCATGTTGCTGCTTGAGAGAAGTATATATTTATACTTTTGCACCAACCTAATAGAAAATGATACTTGAGCAAAGATTCAAAGGAAGTAAGGGAGTTAGACATGAAGGAAGACTGTTCTAGGCACAGAGCGCAGGTAGAGAGAGCAAGGGAAGGAATGGTAGGGAAAGAGTCAGCTTATGTAGGGCCTTGTAAGCCATGATAGAGATTGCAGCGCTTATCTTGAGTGAAATGGGAACCACTCAAAGAGCTACAGCAGAGCAGTGACATTTTCTGACTTGTGCTTTATAAAAATCACCTTAATGGCTATGCTGAGAAGAGACAGTAGGTAGACAATTGTCAAAGCAGGGAAATCTGTTAGATATGACAGAAATGCAGGCAAGGTATGCAGTAGCACTGACCATGATGGGAACAGTGGAGGTGGTGAGAAGTGTCCATATGTTGGGTGTATTTTGAAGAGAGAGACAAAAGAATTTGGATTTAGTGTATGAAGGAAAATGGGAATCTAGAATGGGTGGTTCCAGTGCTTTTGGCCCAAGCAACTGTAAGTATCATGCTTCCATCAGCCCAAGCACCACCATGAGGAGGCTGAAGATGTCAAAGGATGAAGATGTTAAAATCACAACAGATCTAAAGATCTCAAGAGTTTCTATTTGCACGTCTAAAATTGGGCAACACTTTGTTCCATAAAATAAAGTAAGTGTTCCAAAGATTGAAGCAGAGGAGGTTGGCTTTATAAACAAAAAGAACTAAAGAAAGCAGAAACAAAAACCAAAAAGTGGATTGGTCATTTCAAAGTTACTTTCCTTGTAAGGCAGGTACAGGGAGATAGAACAATAGAAAGATAATGGGTTGGTTAACATCAGGTTACTTCAGGTCAGTCTTTCCTGTAAAGATTAAAACAGAGCTTCATTATTATGACAGAAAGCGAAAACTGGCCTCTTCAGGCAGCTAGGCCATTCTCTCTCTCTCCTGATTTCCCAAAAGGCCAGATAACAACTCAGTTTCAGTTTGGTGAGTGTGGGTGACTCCATTTTGATTTTTAATCTGGTCTTCTGGGGCCCAGTGCAGGAATTTAGTCCAAAAAAAATGGCCTCCTAGATTTTGTTTAACAAAGGTGAACAAGTTTTGTTTAACAAAGGTGAGGAAGATCTGGAGGTCATGGCTATGTTAAGTTTGAGGTACCTTTTAAGCATCCAATTGGGTAAGAAGTTCTGGGTTTAAAATAGGAGAGAAATAGGAACACATTCCACATTGAAAGTCATAAGGCTGGTTAAGATGACCAAGGAAGGGAGTGTAAACAGAGAAGAAAGGAACTGAGCTCTGGGGCACTGTAACTCTCTGAGGCCTGGGAGGAGGAGAAGGGGCAAAGGAGAATAACAGGAACAATCAATAACGCAGGGGTCTTGGAAGCCCAGGAAAGGAAGCATCCAAGGAGGAGTCAGTGAGAAACTGTGTCAGGTGCTGGTGGAGGCCAAAAAGTGAGGACTGTGGAGGTCAGGGCAGGGGAAGTTGTCAGGAGTGGTGGGGATACAAGGCTGATTGAAATGGCTTTAAAAGAGTATGAAAGGAGAGGAATTGGACAGAGCAAATATAAACAACTCCTTTACAAAAAAAGGGCAACCAAAGAAATGGGACAGTAACTGATGGGAGAAATGAGATCAAGAGCCTTTTTAAAGATGGAAATAACAACACTTTCGTAGGCTGATGGAAAGATCCAGTCAAGAGGGAAAAATCGTAAGGGTGGAGAGAGGGGAGAATTGCAGGAGCCAAGCATTAGAGCAGCGGGGAGCAATGGCTTCCCTGAGGTTTACAGTTCTCCCTAGCGTGTGGAGTGGAATCTCTAATTGGGATCAAGGAAGGAATTTTAGAAGACAGGGTGGACTTTATCATCTGCAGCCTGTTCTGCCTACTCCTAAAGCTGTTCCCAGAAGTAACTTGCAATCACATCATTCAGGTCAGGATGTCTTAAGAGTGTAAAAGATTCCAGACAGGTGAGAATCAGAAATCCTAAATAATTGAAAATAAAGTAGTTGAGGCCAAAGTTATATTGTATTTTAAATTGTATTGTTTCCCCACCTAGTGGTCAGAAATCAGTTTGTTACATTTTCTGCTATTTTTACTCAGGCATTTGAAGAGAAAATGAAATGGGTCAAAAGAGCATGTTTATCATTTTTAATGTTCAAATCAACACCTTTTAGTGTAATACATTTCTTGGTACCTTTTTAAATTATAATTTTAACATCATAATTTTTCATATTGAAACAGAATCAATGGTTGTGTTTTGGCATATCAAACAAATTACATGGTTATTAATAGTAATGAGATAGGAAAAGTGATGTAATAAAAAATAATAAATAATGGGAAGTGACTAAGGTTAGAAAAAGGAAGGTTCAACAGTTCTTACCCTGAAGTCATTCATAGTTAGTTTAAAGGGTTTTTTGGTTTCTGTTTATGTGTGTGTTTTATTTTTTGTCTGTAAAATTGGAGGAAAAGTAAGAATTTACCATTATAACCTTTTTATTAATTAGAGATGCTTAAAATGTTCTGAAACTTGAGACTTGCCGTATCAGTAGCCAGCTGCCGGATAGTCTTCTCTCACACCAGTTGGAAAGTGTTGGCTTAAACAAGTCAGTTTTCAAATTCCTCGTGGGTTAAATATAGGAAGACATGTTCCAGAGAAAAGGCCGCAAGATTTTACTCCCAGTAAGGCAGGTATAGAACAAAGTTTAATGTGTCATGTAGATTTCTTCCTCCTTCTTTAAAAAAAAAAAAAAAAAAAAAAAAAAAAACCTGCTGATAATTAAAAGCTAAATGCATGAATAGCCAATAAAGTAAAAGGCCAGCTGGGCATGGTGGCTCATGCCTATAATCCCAGCACTTTGGGAGGCCGAGGTGAGCCAATCACATGAATCCAGGAATTCAAGACCAGCTTGAGCAATATGATGAAACCCTGTGTCTACAAATATATATATAACATATAATATACATATAACGATAAGGGTGGAGAGAGGGAAGAATTGCAGGAGCCGGGCATTAGAGCAGCGGGGAGCAATGGCTTCCCTAAGGTTTACAATTCTCCCTAGGGCGTAGAGTGGAATCTCTAATTGGGATCAAGGAAGGAATTTTAGAAGACAGGGTGGACTTGCCGGGCGGGGTGACTGACGCCTGTAATCCCAGCACCTTGGGAGGCCGAGGAGAGCAGATCACAAGGTCAGGAGATTGAGACCATCCTGACTAACACGGTGAAACCCCGTCTCTACTAAAAATACAAAAAATTAGCCGGGCGTGGTGGCGGGCGCCTGCAGTCCCAGCTACTCGGGAGGCTGAGGCAGGAGAATGGCGTGAACCTGGGAAGCGGAGCTTGCAGTGAGCCTGGGCGACAGAGCAAGACTCCATCTCAAAAAAAGAAAAAAAAGAAAAAAAAAAAAAAAAGACAAGGTGGACTTTATCATCTGCAGTCTGTTCTGCCTACTCCTAAAGCTGTTCCCAGAAGTAACTTGATATCATATCATTCAAGTCTGGATGTCTTAAGAGCATAAAAGATTCGAGACAGGTGAGAATCAGCAATCCTAAATAACTTTGAAAATAAAGTAGTTGAGGTCAAAGTTATATTGTATTTTAAATTTAAATACACACACACACACACACACACACACACGCATATGTACAGAAGTTTAGCTGGGCATGGTGACACGTGCCTGTCGTCTCAGCTACTTGGGAGGCTGTGGTAGGAGGATCCCCGAGCCTGAGAGGTCCAGCCTGCAGTGAGCCATGATCTCTCCACTGCACTCCAGCCTGGGGGACAGAGTGAGATCCTGTCTCCAAAAAAAAAGAAAAGAAAAGTATAGAGGTCAACAGTTTTACATCTTTATACATCAGGAAATAAAGCACTAATAAGCTTTCTAAAAATGACAGTCATTAACTTTACTTTTCCTATTTAATTCTACATGCTATAGCATAAAAACAAAGATCTATAGTGAGAGGCCTTATTGAATAGACCTATTATCATAACTGATAAGCTTCCTTTTCTTCTCATTCACCCCCTCCTTCTGCTCAGTTTCTTATGACTTGGGCTGTGACTGGTTCCATTGTTTTTCTCTTACTCTCTGTATGGGGCTTTTCTCAATGCTTGGAACCCTTAGCGAATTTGCTGACAGTTTGATCTGGATTTACTCATGGCACCTGCACCTATTTATTTTCCTCATCTCTTTTCCTTTTATTCTTCACCATCATTGCTATTATAGTCACTATTTCATATTTATTGAATATTAATAATATACATATTATAAATTCAGGCCTATATAAAGTGGCACTAAGATTCATATGCTATAATTTTGGGTCCATAAATAAAACAAATGTGTGCAGGCAAACATTGTCTACAAGTAATAAATGCTTTGCATAAATGTGCAGACACACGTGTATGAATGTGCTATGCAAATACCCTTCCTTTTAGAAGTATTTGTTATTCATACAGGTGTTTTAGGAAGTAAATTGCTTAAATCTGGTGATCTTTTTGATTTAACATCCTTTTCACCAATGATAATTTGCTTTAGTAATATAAGTTAGTCTCTTGTTACTACTGGAATATTGTTAATTCATCAAAAAAATCAAAAGCCTATCATGACAGGAATTATTCTAATAACTCTCTAAAAGGATAATCATAATAATAAATTAACTAGCAAAGTGACAATCCCTTTCCTTAAGGAGTTTATGGCCTGGTAGTGAAAAGAGAGACCTGAAGCAATTACCCCATAATTACGAAGGAATACAGAATAATCACTATAATGGATGAATGGATGGATGATGCAGAGAAGCAATGCAATGATTAGGCTTAAGGAAATCAGGGACAACTTCACAAAGAAAGGACTGTTTAAGGAGAGGCTTAAAGAATGGAGGCCAGGTGCAGTGTCTCACGCCTGTAATCCTAGCACTTTGGGAGGCTGAGGCGGGTGAATCACCTGAGGTTAGGAGTTCAAGACCAGCCTAGCCAACATGGTGAAACCCTGTCTCTATTAAAAATACAAAAATTAGCTGGGCGTGGTGGCAGGCATCTGTAGAATCCCAGCTACCTGGGAGGCTGAGGCAGGAGAATCCCTTGAACCCGGGAGACAGAAGTTGCAGTGAGCCACGTTTGCACCACTGCACTCCAGCCTGGGCAACAGAGTGAGACTCTGTCTTAAAAAAAAGAAAAAAAAAGAAAAAAAAAAAAGAATGGGAGGACCACAAGCAGGGGATGCTGAGAAGGGAGGATTATTCCAAAGAAGGGAAGCGTGGGCTGAGCATGAAGGAACAAGAAACCAGAGAGAGTTCAGACAGCATGTGAGTTTACTGTTAATATGTGAGAAGATAATGTAAGAAAAGGAAATATGAGAAATAAAGCTTTACAGGGCAAGATTGATCATAAGAACCTTGTATGCCATAAAAAGAGCTATGGATTTTACTCTGTAAAATGTCAGTGTATTTTAATGTCTTAAGTATTTTCATCTTTTTAATTAATATTCAATTCATCAAAGTTAGTAATGCAAAGGCCTATTTTCCTTTAAGTACTGAAATTTATATTATGTGACTTGTTATTTTATTTATACATCTAGTAATTTGTATTTAAATTAGAATTATTTTCAGGGGATCTTTGATTAATGATTGGACAACTCACATGGCTCAAACTAAATTCTTTCAAATCAATAGTTCTGTTTATAAATGTGGTTAATGAAACTTCTTGCGATGTTTCATATTGCATGTATATATTAACGTATTTAATTTCATTTTTAAACATTCCAAATATCTGAATGAACACACTTAATCACCCCACTAAGCAAAATCCTCCCAAGAATTTAAATGACTCTCATAAATCTATTAAATTGAACCATATCCAGTTCCCTTAAATATCCAATAGCATTTGCAATTAGATTTTTCTTATGCTTTTTAAGAAGTATATTTATTGTAAAAAATGTTAAGCATATAAAAGGCAGGAAGAATAGTATAACGAGCCTCCATGTTCCTTTCACCAACTTCGACAACTATAAACTCATGGCCAATCTTGTCTTATCTATACCCTCACCCACTTGCCTCTTATATTATTTTGAAACTAATACAAAACATCATATAATTTCATCTATAAATATTTCAGTAGTTATTCCTAAAAAAATAGATTCTGTGCATTAATATAAAATACCAAGTCAGTGTTCAAATTTCCAATTATCTCTTACAACATGTATGTGTTTTAAGTTGTTTGAATAAGAATCCAAAGTATACACATCTACGTTGGCATATATGTTTTGTATTTTGTTGTTGTTTTTTGGGTTTTTTTTGAGACACAGTTTCGCTCTGTTATCCAGTCTAGAGTGCAGTGGCATGATCTTGGCTCACTGCAATCTCCACCTCCCGGGTTCAATAGATTCTTGTGCCTCAGCCTCCCAGGTAGCTGGGATTACAGACGCCGGCCACCACACTCGGCTAATTTTTGTATTTTTAGTGGAGACGGGGTTTCACCATGTTGACCAGGCTGGTCTCGAACTCCTGACCTCAGATGATTCACCCACCTCAGACTCCCAAAGTGCTGGGATTACAGGCATGAGCCACTGCGCCCGGCCTGTTATTCTCTTTTAAGGTATAAGTTCACTCTCCATGTCTTTTTTTAATTCTTTGCAATTTATTTGTTGAGGATATCAAGTTGTTTGTGGATAGTATAGTTCCCCATCATCTAGATTTTGCTGATTGCTCTCTATAATATAGCTATATGTCCCTGTCTCCTCTGTAGTTCCTATACATTGAGAGTGAGAGGTAGATGCGGCTGGATCAAATGTAGTTCTTTTATTTTTTGGTGTATTCTTTTATCGGGAACTAATAATGTTCACTTGACTCTCCTTTTTTGATGTGAGCAGCCATTGACACTCAATACCCAGACTCCTTAATGTTTCAACTAAAATTTAGAAAGTCTACACCACAAATTTTAAATTGATGTGACAAGTCTAACTGAATATTTTCTAATGTAACAAATCTCTTAAATATTACAGATACTTAAAAAATTGACTGTACATACATTATCCCAATGGTTATAAAACTTACTCCACAAATTGTTTTTACTATGAGTTTGGCTTATTCCATCATGTCTGTATTTAATTCTGAATGTTCCAAGGATGAAAAAGACTCACTAAAGAAAACAAGTGTCTTGTCATGACAAATTTAATGAGTTAATTAACAGGGCCTTTACACTTACCCAAATAGAAAGCTAAGCATATATAAGTTAAATTTTTAATTTTCTATTTTTTTAAAGTGAGTTTATTAGATTAACAGTTAGTCCCTACCTATATTTACCATCTCAAGTAGAGACTGAGACAGATATCCATGACAGTTCTTCCTGAGTTACAAATGTATCCACTGAGCCCATTTTATGGTTTTAGTGATAAAAAGTCACTTCCAGCCCACATTCTTCAAATGTGGTGAAACACACATTTTGCAACCAGCATCTCTTGTTCAAGTAATATTCTTTCCTAACTCTTTAAGGAGTTTGACTATGGGACATGAGAGTGATATAATCATATTTTTGTGTTAGAAAGATGGAAAAAGTTGGAGAAGGGACTATCAGGATAGGGAAGAGAAGGAATAATTCTGATTACCAGGACACTGACCAGATGACTACTGCAACAGTCCACTCCAGAGATAATATAATCCTATTTTTGTGTCTAGCGGGAGAGATGAGAAATGGAAATGGGAAGTAAATTAGTACGGGGAACTGGTGTAATTTGATGATTGACTTGACATGGGACTGAAGATGAGTGAAAAACAAAGGATGAGTTGCTGCTTGATAGATATGTGAATTGTGGTGCCATCCACCAAGAAAAGAAACCTAGTAGGGAGAGCAGGTTTAGGCTGGGCTAAAAGGAGGAAACCTCAGTTTCTGAGATGATAATACAGAACTGGCTGTAGGACACCCAAGATGTATATATTTGAATCGGAATCTCAGAAGAGAAGCCTGGGCTAGAGATTTCAACATGGAATTTGCCAACATTAAGATCATATATAAAGCTATGGAGGTACATAAAACCATTTAGGAAAAACTGCAAAGTGAAAAAAGAAGAAGAGAACCAAGACCAGAACACAACAGAACATCATCATTTAAGAGAAGTCAAAAGAAAATAAACCACAAAGAAAATTGTGAGGTAGTAGCCAGAGAGACAAGAAGCGAGCCAGGAGCTATTTCTCATGGAAACAAACAAAGAAGACTCAAAGAGGGCAAAATGGCCAATACTGTCCAGGGCCACAAAGCAATCAAGTAAGATGCAGTTTGAGAGGGTCCAGTGGATTTGGTAGCTAGTATTTTTAAGAATAGTCTCAGGGAAGAAGTGGCAATAGGGGAAAGATTGCAGTCCGGAAAGAAATGCGTGAGAGAAGAGGAAGTAGAGTCAGTGAATAAAGACAATTTTTTCTTAGCTTGGCTGGATAAAGGAAGAATATCTTGTGGTAATGTGAAGAATTCACAGAGGTAAAGTGAAGTGTTTGTTTCTTATGAATGGCAGTAACTTGGGCTGAGGGAGAAAACAAAGAATGAGAGATTTAAGGGCAAAGAGTGAAGTAAGGAGAATATAAGTAATAAAGCAACACATGGAAGAAAGGGGGTAATAAATGGATTCTCAGTAAAATTACTGAGAATTCAGATGAAATTCAGAACACAGGTGCAGAGAGTAGAGAGAAGGTAAGGATGAGTATAACTGCAGATGAGTTTGTGGGTTAAGAAAATGTATTTTCTTAAGAGAGCTCACACCTAATGACTGCTGCTTCATCAGTGAAAGAAGAAACAAGGTCATCTGATTATAGGGGAGTGGAGAGGAATCACACATTGAAGAAAGTGGTAAACATTTTTAATAGGTATGGAGAAGGACAACGCAAGAGAAGGCTGACTACACAAAAAAGAGTGATGAGATTGTAGAAAAGCAGGGGGGATACAGCTGAGATTTAATACCAATTGTTTGTAATGTCCAGAGTCAGTAAAATTGACGGCCATTTTCTCCAGCTATGTTAATTAACTGAGAATAGGAATAGAAAATATAAATGGTCATATACATAATTAGGGATTTGTAAGGCCCAGGTATTGATAATGCTATTAAGGGCAGTTGGAGTGAAGCCATTGGAATGAAGCACCTTGGAGTTCAGGGTGATAAAAGTGAAGCCAAGACAAAAGCATCTGGAGAAAAGGAAGGAGTCAGGGATTGGAACTATGTAAGTATTTTTTTTTTTTTTCTGAGACAGAATCTTACTCTATTGCACAGGCTGGAGTGCAGTGGTGCGATCTTAGCTCACTGCAACCTCTGCATTCCAGGCTTAAGCAATTCTCCTACCTCAGCCTCCTGAGTAGCTGGGGTTACAGGCGTGCACTACCATGCCAGGCTAATTTTTTGTATTAGGTCGGTGCAAAAGTAATTGTGACTTTTATCATTGGTTTTATGTCAAAAACCATAATTACTTTTGCACCAACCTAATGTTTTTAGGAGAGACGGCATTTTGCCCCGTTGCCCAGGCTGGTCTGGAACTCCTGACTTCAAGTGATCCATCTGCCTCAGCTTCCCAAAGTGCTGGGATTACAGGCGTGAGCCATGGTGCCCAGCCCTAGAACTAATTCTCTTTTGTGTGTGTACCATAGAACCAATTAAATGCCCTCATAATCCCAGAATTGAAGTGTTGATTTACTACTAATTTAATGGGAAACATATTACCCTCCAGAAGCAACGGATTAATTGTATGAGTCTACTATGAATAGATGGTGCTATACTCCAGTTTCCCAATTCTCCATTTTCTGCCACAGGAGCAGCAGAAGTATAAGGCTAAAGCCTATGCTAGTGATGTCTGAAGCTTTAAATCAGAGCAAAGGTTCAAGAAAAAAGAACAATTCATGAAATAATCCTTTTCCCTTTTTCATTGTAAGGTGAGCATCTGCTTGTTCCATGTTCACTGTTTCTTCTTTCTCGTTTTCAGAAGCCCTGTCAATGAAGACAATCAAGATGGTGTCACGCACTCTGATGGTAAACGACAAAAACATATTTTATTTATTTATTTGTAAACTCAGGTACAGAAGTTTGAGCTATTCATTCTTATAGGCTCATTAATGGGTCATTATCATCACTGGTCTGTGCAAGGCCCCTCTCTTGTTTTATTTGTTTATTCCCTCTTATCCTCATGACTCACTTCCTTTCTCCTCCTTCCTTACTACAGACAAATATTCTAACATATTTAATGTGTATGTGTGTTTGCACAAATTCTTCACATATTGTGACATGTATGCATGTATTTAGTTCACAGAAAGAGTATGTTATAGGTTTCTCTCGTCTTTTTGTACAATCAGCATAATGTGGTTTTGGGGCCCATTCATATCACCATGTGTGTGTTTAGCCTGTTACTGTTAACGACTGCACTGTACTCCATGGTATGCATCCACATTTCACTTGCCTCAAACTCACTGGTACCACAAACAACAATGCAATACACCTTCTTGTATTCATCCCCATGCGGACCTCTCAGAGACTTATCCTTAAGATATATACCCTGAAGTGGAATGGTTGCTAAGAGCTGTGGAATACTTAGGTTGACCGAGTATGACAGGCATGCTCTCCAGAAGAGATGCATCTATCTACACTCTCATCAATCGGTCCTGTTATTCAGCTTTCCATTTTTTTCTTATGTGAATCAAATTATATCTCCTTTTAATTTCTATATCTCTGCTTACTCTTGAGTTTGAGCACTTTATTTGCTTATAAGCCTTTGTGGTTTCTTCTTCTGTAAGTTGCCAGTTTCTACCTTTTGACCATTTTTTGTATTGGGAGTGGTATATTTTTCTAGTTAACTTGTAGGGGTTCCTTTATATTTCAGACATTAATGTCATGTCAACTTCAAACATTGCAAATATCTTCTCCCATTCGGTCAGTTGTCTATTAACTTAGCCCATGGTGTCCTTCATTGAATGTAAATAAATTTTGATATAATCAAATGTATTAATTTTGCCTTGTAATTCATGCTATTTAAGAAGTCTTTTTTCCTAGAAAATAAAAATGTTCTCATTTTTTTCCTGTAGACTTTATCACATAAATATATTTAGGTCTTTGATCTCTTTGCAGTCCCCTTTGAGGAGTTAGTAGAAATCCAGAATTGCCTCATGTATGGAGCCAGTTTTCTCCTTACTGTACTCTAAACAATCCATCCTTTTCTCATTAATTTATAGTGCTACCTTTATATTATATCAGCTCTATGTGTGTGTATGTGTATATTATGGGTGTGTTTATGTACATTTGTTATGTCACTGAATTTTCTGCTCTATTCCATTGGTCTATTTGCCTGTTCTTATACCAACACCACACTGTTTTTATTATTAATATTATTATATTATTACTCTTAATATTGGATTCTGTTTCAATATTCAGTAATTAGTTTTGATATTATACTGAACTCTTATTAAATTTTTTTAATCCAATTAACTTGATTTGTTTGATACATAAAAACAAATCCTTGGGAACTAATAAGTAAAAAGGTGTGAAACAGTGATTTTTTAATACCTTTTTCCATGCAAGCCCAGAAAATCAAATGGACATCCCTTTTCATAAAGGTAATAAACAGTGTATTAATTATTTTTAGCCCTTTGCATTATTTTATGAAAGCCAATGAAATGATTTTATAATTAAGTCACCAGCACAAATAAAAGCCATAGTAAAGATCTAAAGTACGTATTTGATTTTCTATTTCTGTATCTTTGATAAAGCATAAGTTCTGTTAGATTATGAACTATTTTGAATATTATTATATCATATCCAATAATCTTACATTAAAGTGCTTCCTTATTACAAATGTATTAAATTTTATTTTTTTAATCTTTTAGGTGCTGGAAATCTAGATGAGGTCAGATTTTTTTCTCTTCTCATATTATATTGACATAATCAGAATATTTCACAAGTATTATGATTCACTCCGTATTGGTACAAAACAAACAAATGAAAATCCTTATGAGCAATGATATTTTTCCATTTCTAATCTTGTTTCATCTAAAATGCTTAAGACGTTACACACTAGTCATCACACTGACTCATTATAATGCTGTAGTGCTGAACAAACTTAAGTCTGACTACACGTCTGATTTATATAGCAAGATAGAAAAGGAAATTTTGTTTTTGCTTTCCCAGTCTATTTCTAAGGAGAAAAAAAATATTTTAAACAAGCCAAACTTACATACAATAATTGTTTTACTGAGTATTTGAATTATTCTTTCAAAAATAATTCACAGTATGGCTCCTTTAAGTATTTATTCCTCTGGACCATTTAATACGTGGTTCAAATTATAAAAATATACATTGTTGCCTTTATTTTAAGTCTAAGCAATGTAATATGTGTGTCAACTTTTTAAATAATAAAAATTAATCATTATCAATGTTTTTCTTTACAGGAACAAGACAGTGAAGGAGAAACATATGAAGACATGTATGAATTACATTTTTTACCATGACAGTTTTCTTCAAAGATGAATATAATGTTTTGTATGAGGGAGAGTGGGTATATAACAACACTAGGAGGGAAGCTTGATTTGTTCAAATGACTGGCATATAATAACTTTTATTTCAATTTAAAGGACCCAGAATTATTTAGTTTAGTTCTCTAAGAATTCTACGAAGGACTCTGTAAAAAACCAAACACCGCATATTCTCACTCATAGGTGGGAATTGAACAATGAGATCACATGGACACAGGAAGGGGAATATCATACTCTGGGGACTGTGGTGGGGAGGGGGGAGGGGGGAGGGATAGCATTGGGAGATAT
Source organism: Pan troglodytes (assembly GCF_028858775.2). NCBI lineage: Eukaryota > Metazoa > Chordata > Mammalia > Primates > Hominidae > Pan > Pan troglodytes. The sequence goes on from NC_072402.2 coordinate 73,664,027, forward strand.
ACCTAATGCTAGATGACGAGTTAGTGGGTGCAGCGCACCAGCATGGCACATGTATACATATGTAACTAACCTGCACAATGTGCACATGTACCCTAAAACTTAAAGTATAAAAAAAAAAAAAAAAAAAAAGCTATTGTGTGAGAGGCCAGAGACGTGCCTATGAGATAAACCACAGTCAGGGAATCAGAGACAGAAATCTGATTTCTTACTCTTAGTGTATCCTTGGGCAGATGAGTTAATTTATGTTACGCCTTCTTCACCTGAACCGAGCTCCACCCACAGGGGTGCTATGAGAAATAATTTATCATGGCACCCAGATGTCAGTCAAAGTGTCAGCTGCTAAAGTGGAAAGATGTTAAAAAAAGAAGTTTCTTGGAAACGAAATTTCTTGGAAAGTGGGTGAAAGTAGAAATGAATATATTATCTTACTTTATCATATGTTGATCTCAGATACCTTAATTTTCTCTACCCAGTGTTTATTCAACCAATTCTGACTCAAGTTTCAGAGCCAAGGTTTGTATGTGTACCTGTGAATGCACAGGCACATGTGCATATGAAAGAGAGAAAAAGAGATGGATTCTATTTATGCGAACATACAGCAAGAATGGGGCCTCTATAAACGGTGGCTTCCACTTGCTGGCACAAGTTGTCAGGGAAAGCAGAGCCTTTGGAAGGTATCCTCAGCAGTGTGCCTCCTACTGGTTTTGAAAATAATCTCACATGTTGCGGATTTTGACAACCTTTTGCTTTTTACCTTCAACTGTACTTCAGATACCACCTTTTCTGTTGTGAGTAGAAACTTCTAGGTAGGGAGTTCCGACGCATCAACACCTGCAGATGTGAAAACAACCTAACAATTTTTATTCACAGAGAAGCATCCAAAGAAAGAGAGAAGAAAAGGGAAAAGGAAGAAAAGAAGAGGTTAGAGCTGGAGAAAAAGGAACAGAAAGAGAAAGAAAAGAAAGAACAAGAAATAAAGAAGAAATTTAAAGTAAGGGCTTGCTTGCTAATGAGTGAAAGAATAACATCTTTTTATACCTTTCACACAAAACGGGTACCATTCTTGAAACCTTACATAGTTGAAGAATTACTTATTCATTGTTCTCTAAAGAGTAATTATCTTCATAACAGTACTTTTTTGTCCAATACACCATTTTATCCCTGAACTAATATAATAAAATTTAAATAAATATATTGGTTCATAATTAGTGGGCACCCAGGAAATTTTATGTTGATTGAGTGAATGAATATTTACCTTTTCAAACCCATCTTGTCTCTCCCCATAATGCATTTCATATTAGCCTACTTATACTATGAATTAGCATCACACACATAAATATCCCTGTGGTATGTATTATAGTGGGGCATTGGACACAAGTGTCTCCAGGGTGAACCAGACCTGTCTCAGAATAAGATTTCCATGATCTACTCTAATTGCTAGTATCTATACATGAGTTACATTGTTGCCTTTATTTTAAGTCTGTGTACATGCTGACTTCCGATAACTGCTGTTTCTCATCCCTCTTTGTCTATCTGGATTCTGACCTCTGTATTCTCTGATCTCTGGTAATTGTGTGTTTTCTACCATTACTACCACCAGTAAACACTACACCAAGGGGCTATTTTCTCCTGGCTACACCATCTTTGATGACATGGCTCATCTGGCATTGGTCTGGCATGTCAGACATATTTAGGGTGATTATCTGAATTACAAAATTATTCTTTCAAAAAGAATTCACTGTATGGTTTCTTTAAATATTTTTATTCCTCTGGAGCATTTAATATGTGGTTCAAATTTCTTAAAAAATGATTTATATATAACTTCCCAGTATATTTATTGTATTAAAGCAAAGGTTCAATGCATGGTGCAAGGAAAACGTATAGCATCAAGTCAGCCAGACAAACTGATTCAAATTCCAGTTGCACATACAAGTTATGTGATCTTGGGCTTCTCACTTAACTTCTCTGAGCCACTGATTCTCAATCTTTTAAGTAAGGATAAATGATACTACTCCAGAAAGTTTGTTATGGAACTAAAATAATGCAGAGCATGCACTGTATCATAAGATTCTCATTTGATTTTGAAAAAGCTTGCTATATGTAAGTAAAATTATTATTACAGTATCAATATTAGAACATTTTACTTATACAGAATGCATGACTACCAATCTTTATATTTTTCAAGTGAAAAATTAATTTCAATTAATTTATGAAAATCTATATCGTAGGCCAGGCGCGGTGGCTCAGGCCTGTAATCCCAGCACTTTGGGAGGCCGAGGCGGGTGGATCACGAGTTCAGGAGATTGAGACCATACTGGCTAACACAGTGAAACTCAGTATCTACTAAAAATACAAAAAACTGGCCAGGCGTGGTGGCGGGCACCTGTAGTCCCAGCTACTCGGGAGGCTGAGGCAGGAGAATGGCGTGAACCCGGGAGGCGGAGCTTGCAGTGAGCTGAGATCGGGCCTCGGCACTCTAGCCTGGGCAACAGAGTGAGACTCCGTCTCAAAAAAAAAAAAAATCTATATAGTATACTTTCCATGAAGAAATTGTAGATTTAAAGGAATTATGTGAGGTTTTTCCATGTTTCTTTTGGAGAATTCAGCTTTACATTATCTCATTCATTCAAATAATATTTTTAGTAAGAAAAATAGGATATGGAAATCATACTATTAAATATGAACTCAAAAGTCTGTCAAAACTAGGACTTCACCAGCCATATTCCTTTCACAAGATGATAATAGATAATAGGTAAAAAAAAAAAAATTAAATAAATATGAGAACTGAGCCTCATCAGCGTCATGGCATATCATAATTTAACTTACATTCTTTTCTTTATTTCTTAGTGGTACATGATAATGATAAATGTTTATAATTAATGCCATCATAAATTCAATAAATTAAAGGTAGAGCTTCTTCAAAAGTCGTCATGCATATTTGCATATCAAAAGATTCAAGAAATTCTGTTGAAAAGACACCAATTTAGGATTAGAAAATTAAGAGTTTAGGATTCATAGTCTAACCAAGATCATTACCTTTCTATCAATAAGCCACCATACTGTTCAGAATATTAATTTGAAAAACCTCGTGTAACATTTGCTTGCTATTTTTTGATTTACAAGCTTATTTCTGAAATTTTATCTTGTTTATAGCAGGTAATGTCTGCTCCAATTTTACAAACAATGCAAAGGGGAAAAAACTCCATTTTCCAAACGGAATCCTGGCATATTCCATAAAGATACATAGCACACAGCATGGATTGTTGTACATAAACGCTGTTCAGTTATTGGGGGCTGCCTTTGCAGGCCTCTTGCAGAATTCCTAGTCAACAGATCCCTGCCTCACTCTCCTGACCCCATGCACATGTTCACCTGTCTTAGCTGGTCCTGCTTGGCCCCTGTGATTTTTCCCTAACCCCTCCTATAAGAAAAACATTCACCCTCAATTTCTAGTTAAACCCTGTAAATGTTGGTTATAGGTAGCTTAGCAAGTTATAGACTTACTATCTTTCAAAATTGCATTCCTTAAAGATTTTCTAAATTATAAGGAAATCTTTTGTGACTATTGTTTTCTCTTTGCAGCTAACAGGCCCTATTCAAGTCATCCATCTTGCAAAAGCTTGTTGTGATGTCAAAGGAGGAAAGAATGAACTGAGCTTCAAGCAAGGAGAGCAAATTGAAATCATCCGCATCACAGACAACCCAGAAGGAAAATGGTTGGGCAGAACAGCAAGGGGTTCATGTGAGTGCAAATTTCTCTATGGCTTCAAAGTATTTTCTTTGCGAAGCAATATTCAATGTACATATTCCTCCAGAACTCATCATAGGCATTGAGTTAGGAGTACTTTACAGAGTGGACAAAGGGAGGAAAATGTTAAATGGCAGGTATAGTTCCGTCTTCACCTCATCTGTTATCTATATTGTGGGAAACAACGTACAGTTTTATATTATTCCAGGAGGAACAAACAGCATTAGGTTTTTCATTGATGTTAAAAAGAAAAAATGCTTCATGTGAATCACTTTAGAATATTTAAAATAGAAGGTAGGCTTACATTAAACTGCAACAGGATAAGACTTTGACAGAGTACAGTAAAATGTGGGTCTACTTGCGAGGTCTACAAATCAGAACTACAAGAAAATAAATCAGGGGAAAGTTTAAAGAGCAAATGTGCAATTGATATTTTATTCACAACTTTAAAATATTTAAACTACAGTTGCCTGAACATAAATATTTCCCTTTTTGGTAGATGGCTATATTAAAACAACTGCTGTAGAGATTGACTATGATTCTTTGAAACTGAAGAAAGACTCTCTTGGTGCCCCTTCAAGACCTATTGAAGATGACCTAGAAGTATATGATGATGTTGCAGAGCAGGATGATATTAGCAGGTGTGTGCAAGTACATATTGTAGAACAGATCAAACTGTCTCCTTGTCAGAAATTTTGTATATTAAGATCCCAGAATTTTACCCTCCATAACTCCTACTGCTCTCTATCACTAAACTAAATGACCACTTACAATAACCCCAACATGGGTGAAAGGTCATTTGAAACTCCATACTCTTTCTTTTGATTATATGCATCAAATACTACTTGAAATATAGTGGACCATTTGCCAGATCTTGTAAGATATGTTTTCATTCTAAAACACTTTTATAATGTTCATTATGACTTGATCTTAGGGATATGCCTAATGAAATATGATTTGGTAAAATATGAAGCATAAAATATAAAATCTAGCCCATTTTTTCTCATAAATCTCTGATTCTAAATATGTTTGTTGTTACTTTTTGAAAATACGACAAAAAATGATTTTTATGGCAACCTCAGTTTGCTCCTTAAAAGTAAAAACTCCGTTTTTTTATGATCCCTAGGTATCTATTAAGGGTCCAACTTTCCACGGCCCATTCCACTAGATTAAAATGACCTTCACTTCAAGAATTATGGGAACACCTTCCTGGTATAGAGGAACAGAATAGAACATCCTTTCTGGAGGACCAATGAGAGGAGATTGGCCATCCCTCCCTTGTACCTCTCCTTCTCTTCTTTCCTTTCTCAGTCTTCTGCTTCTTTCCTCTCTCCATCTCTCCACTTCTTCTCTTTGTTCCAGCTCTGATTTTTTGTCATTCTTTTGTCTCTTTTGTACTTTTCCATTTCCTTTCTCCTTTCATTCCTTCTTTCCTCCAACACCTCCGTTTTCAGTTTAAAGCCATAATCCCCTCAAGTTGAAAGGAGGAAAATCTCTGGTCCAGTTCAGAACTTTAGTTTTTTGATGACTACCTTATAAAACTAGGAAACCTCCATTGTGATCCCAAAAAACATCATCTGTGCTAGTTCTTCACCTGGGTAAAACTGTGTCTGCATTCTTCATAACTCAAATTTCGAAGGAAACAATCTTCATTGTCAGCCATTTCTAAAACACCAAATTAGTAATACACTTATAAAGCACATGAAGAATTAAATTTTCCTCTTATGATCTTTTATATCATGGTATCAGTTAAGCTTGTTATGCTGCTTTCTAGCAGTTTTGTCTTTCTAAAATGAATTACAGCTGGCTATGCCTTCTTACCATGTTCTAAACATAAATTATGCAACATATACCAAAACATGCAATGCATGCACTAGAGTTTGGAGATCATTAACTGACTTTAGTCAAACATCGACCTAGTGTGAGTCAGTAAATGCCAGTTTTGAGGCCAGATGAAGTTCCAAATCATCACATTCTGTAACTTACAGAATTTTCATGACTATGTCAAGCATATTACCAATGTATATACTTTGTGTGTGCCTTTTGTTTTTTAAAAAGCACACTCCCTTAATTTTTGGTGAAAGAATTCCAGTTACATTATTTACGCATATTTACATGTATGTGCATACTCAAGAAAAAAATAACAAATCCAGAAAAAACAATGATGTTATTAAAATGAAACTTTGTTTAACCATATTGGGTGAATATTTCCCAAAACTAGCGTTATCACCTTTTTCCATTTTATTAAATCCATACATACCATGACTCTAAAAACCTGCTCTACTTTAGTAAACATATAACAAAAAAAGAATCTTATATTTAGTAAAAGCAGGAAGTTGGAAGAGTTGTAGGGTTTTAATGCTCAGTATCTTAAACAAGTATAGCCCCACAATATTTACTAGCATCTAGCCCTCTCTTATGCACCCTTACTAAGAAAATTAAAGAAGAAGACATTTCTATACATGTTTTATTTTTGAAACTGCAGCTGCTGTGGGCAGAGATCTCATAACAGAACATGCTTTGTTCTTAGAAAAAGGGAAGATGCTGAGTGTAGCCGGCAGCTTGCCCTGGCAAGAATAAGAAGAGAAGGCATCATCTTCTCCCTCCTGCTCATGACTCCTGGCTCAGGCACTCTACCAGCTCTTTCCTGATTCCCTAGAGTGAAGAGCAATGGCTGTGAGTGCTTCAAACTCCGGGAGCAGTTTTGAGGCTTCAAAGCACAGCCCCTGACAGCTGTCCTTCTCTTTTCCTTCTCCACTAAAGCAGTATCTACAGTGAATATGAAACATTGAAGAAAAGGGAATTGCAAATGCAAATACCCCTCTACCATTTCATAGTAAACCTTCTTCCTTCCATGTATCTCTCTCTCTCCCTCTCGTCTCCTGTCACATCCTGCTCTCTCTACCTCTTCTTCACTTCATCAAATGTTTTCATCAAATGTTCTAAACAGGCCATTTTAGGAAGTTGAATAATTGCTCTAGACATGAAATAAAACAGGAGCTTTGCTCCTTATTCCAACAACCCTGTTCTTTGGAAATTGCTATAAAAATCCAAGATGAAAAGTATCTGCCAAGAGTGGCAGCCAAGCAGAATGCAGCTCTTCACATAATTCCAACTGCCTGCTTCATGCATCATGCTCAGAGGGAAGAGTCAGGAAAAATAAATGTCAAAATGGTACATAAGCAAGCAGACAGTGTACTGCAACTTCTTCAAAAAGCAGTTCCTTATTTATATAGGAAGACATTTATAACATGTTTTCCTACAAAGTTCCTGACAGCAACTTTATGTTTTTATTTCAAATTTAACAGGAGATCTGCATCAGATCAATTTCTTTCACCCACTTTTAACATTAGGAAATCAGATATGGTACTATATAATTGTCCTCTAAGACACTAACATTAAACTGATATCTGTTGCTGGCAGAAAACTGGGGGTATAGTGAGTGCAGCTAGGTGTAAAAGTGGGCGTGGTCAAGTCACTTAATTTCTCAGAGCCTGGTTTCTTTTCTGTATAATGAGGGAATTGAAGAGATGATTTCTGGGATTTTTTCCATTCTCACAGTCTACATTTCCTTTGATCTCACAGAAATCACATTTTAGTGGGAGATATAGGCAAGAAAGCAGACAATTATAACATAAATGCTAAAATAGAGAAAATATAGAATGATGTGAAAGTAAGTAAGAAACACAGGCAATCTGGATTTACAGATTCAGCAGTCATACCAGATAAAAGCCCCCTGAATGAGATTTCAAGTTTTTTAAAGTTCTCCCTTTAAAGAAAAATGACTGGTATTAGACTAGGAGTAAAATGCTGTGGTCAAAAGATATTGAAAGATAATTTAATTTAATGCAACAATAATTGCTCTATGTGACTCATGGAATAATAATACCCTTGGGGCTTGTTTTAATGGTCCATCTATGGAATGATGTCATAGTGTATCATCTGAAAACAACCTCATACAAAAATGTCAAAAGCAAACAATATCATCATTTTCTATATCATATATAGTGCATAATTAACTTAATTCTTGTTGTTTTTATTTGTTTTGTTTTGTTGCCTTGTCATTACCCATCTATGATGATAAGGAACATTTTTTCCTCTTTACATATAGCATTCTAAGAACTTTCGACTGGAATGTTATTTCTCTTTTGAATAACTAATCAGGATATGTACTTCTCTTCCTCATAGCTAAGTAATTCATAGATTAACTTAATATTTCTGGGTTTCTTTTCTAGCCACAGTCAGAGTGGAAGTGGAGGTAAGCCACACGCTTCTTAAAATGACATTTTACAATTGATACATATATTGGCATGTATTTATGGAGCACATGTGTTATTTTGTTACATGCATAGAATGTGTATTGTTCAAGTCAGCGTATTTAGGCTATCCATCATCATGAGCATTTATCATTTTTATGTGTTGAGAACATTTCGAGTTCTCACTTCTGGCTATATTGAAATGTACAATGTATTATTGTTAATTATAGTCACCCTACTCTACTATTAAGCATTAGAACTTATTCCTTCTATCTAACTGTATGCTTGTACCCATTCACCAATCTCTCTTCATGTCCCCCCAAACACATTCTTACAGCCCTCTCAGCCTCTGGTAACAATCACTCTACTTTCTACCTCCATGAAACAAACTTTTTTAGCTCCCACATATGTGTGAGTACATGCAGTATTTGTCTTTCTATATCTGGCTTATTCCACTTAATATGACCTCCAGTTTCATCCATGTTGCTGCAAATGACATGATTTCATTCTTTTTTTTATGACCAAATAGTATTTCATTGCGTATAGACAAAATTTTCTTTATCCATTCATCCAATGGTAATTAGGTTGATTCTATATCTTTGCTACTGTGAATAGTGCTGCAATACACTTGGGGGTGCAAATATCCATTTGATATACCGATTCCCTTTCCTTCAGAAAAATATCCAGTAGTGAGATTGCTGGATTGCATGATAGTTCTATTTTTAGTTTTTTTGAAAAATCTCCATAATGACTGTATGAATATATATTCCCACCGACAGTATGAGTTTCTTTTTTTCCACATCCTTGCCAGCATCAGTTACTATTTTTCTTTTTGATAACAGCCATTCTAACTGGGGTAAGATGATTAGTGATGTTGAGCATTTTTTCATATACCTGTTGGCCATTTGTATGTCTTCTTCTAAGAAATGTCTTTTTAGATCCTTTGCCCACCTTTATATGGGATTGTTTGGGAATTTTGCTGTTGAGTTGATTGAGTTTTTGTATATTCTGAATACTCATCCCTTTTGAGATGAATAGTTTGCAAATATTTTCTCCCATTCAACAAGCCATCTCTTCACTCTGTTGGTTGATTGCTTTGCCATACAGAAGCTTTTAGTTCAATATAATCCCATTTGTCTATTTTTGTTTTTGTTGCCTGTGCTTTTGGGGTGTTAGTCATGAAATCTCTACCTAGACCAATGTCTTGGAGTGTTTTCTCTATGTTTTCTTACAGTTGTTTTATACTTTTAGGTCTTATGTTTAAATCCTTAATCTATCTTGAGTTGATTTTTATATATGGTGAGAGATGGCGCCTAGTTTTATTCTTTTTCCATATGGATATCCAGTTTTCCCAGCACCACTTAACTGATAAGCGTGTTTTTTCCCCAGTGTATGTTCTTGGTGCCTTTTTCTAAAATCAGTTGGCTATAAATATGTGACTTTATTTCTGGGTTCTGTTTTCTGTTTCATTGGTTTTTGTTTCTATTTTTATACCAACGGTATGCTGATTGGTTACAACACAAAATCAGGGAGTGTGATGCTTCCAGCTTTATTCTTTTTGCTCAGGATTGCTTTGGCTATTAATGCTCTTTTTTATTTCATACAAATTTAAGGATTGTTTTTCCTATTCTGTGAAAGATGACTTTGGTATTTTGATAGGGATTACATTAAATTTGGTAAAAAGGGTAATATGGTCCTTTTAGCAATATTAATTATTCTAATATGTGAGCATGGAAACCATGCACTTTTTTCAATAATTTCTTCATAAGCCTTCATCATGTTTGTGTATATTAATGAACAAAATGCTTTAGTTTATAAATAATGAGAGAGATCTTAATACAATGGAAAGAACACTAGCTTGAGAGTCAATAAACTGGATTCTAGAGCTAGCCAGCAAGTGACTCAGAGTAAGCCACTTCTTTCTTTTAAGTTTGTTACAGATGGTATGGTGACTCAACTCCAATGTGTTCAGGACAGTCTTGACTTATGCCAGTCATCAGAGCACAATTAATAACAGCATTCTCCTTCACTTTTGGAAGTGTTTTTGTTTAGATGATAACCTATCTAGTCACCTTGACTGTAGTTCAATGGCCCCTATATTTCCCAGCAACAAAATAAGGGATTTGATCTAACACTTGCAGTGCTAAAGTTCTCATACTAAAAGTCAAATTTCAAGGTCGTTTTACATATTCCTGCACATAGAAACTACTCAATAAACAATTGTTAAGTAAATATCTGTCAAATAGCAAGTTTCCTGAAGAGCATAGAATAACAAATGAAACCAGAAACAGTTTAATTTTCAAAAATATGTATTTTAAAAGTCATTTTTCACTTCTTTCTGTTTCAACTACCATCAGTATTTACAAATTCACCTTTCATCCCATTGCTTTTCTTCTCTTGTGTCTTGATCAGTATCTTTTCCTAAATGTCTCCTCACCATTAACTAGTTAGCTAGATTTCTATCACCTCCTCACTTCTTTTTCCACAATAAATATTTAACTCCATCCCCCATTTAAGTTTACTTTTTCTCATGTTTTTGCACCCTCATTCCTTTCAACTCAAGTCCACAGTGCCTCTTAGCCCTCATTTTGTTATTGTAATTTCACCCCTAAGGATTCTTTATAAAATAATCAACAAAGTGTTTTTATTTAAATGGTTTATATGAAAGTGAAAAGCTCTCTGCAGTTAAATAAGGAAGATTTATAATTAAAATCTGAGTGAGCATTACATGGCCAAATTATAAAATTAACAGAAGATTTTCCTCCAATCCAAATGAAGGGATATTCCCTCCACCACCAGATGATGACATTTATGATGGGATTGAAGAGGAAGATGCTGATGATGGGTAAGAATAATCAGTGAACTGCTTTTTGCAAATTATTATATATATATTGAAATTTAGTTTTGATTTCCAGTTAAAATAAACAGCGGAAAATAGTATTCTTTCTCACATTACCCCAAATGATTTGAATGTTTAATTAACAGCAATTGTAAACCAGGAAGTGTAATTTCACCACACTTCAAACGAAGTGTTTGATTGTTTGGAAGAACTTCAATAACTACAGCAAAACAAGTGAAATGAAAAAAAAAGATAAATTACAGGTGTTGTGGATTTTTTTTGTTTTTTTGTTTTTTTGTTTTTTTTTTTGAGACAGAGTCTCACTCTGTCGCCCAGGCTGGAGTGCACTGGCGGTTGTGGATATTTTTAAAGTCTTTCCTAATAAAGTCTTTATTGATCAATAATTTACTTTTACAACAATCCCTGAAGAGTTTATCAGTTGCATGGCTATCCCTTGTGTAATAACATGATTATAATATAGGCAACCCAAATAAATTGAGACCTATGCTACCTATGGCAGAACCAGTATTGAATACTTAATCCTTTAACTTAATAATAATTATCTGTTCATTTATAATAATTATAACAATTTATAAAAATAAAAATATTTTAGATCAATAAGAAAATAAATTTTCTTTTTCCATTTTAAATGGCATATTTAAAAGTTTAAGATTTCTTTTTTTTTTTTTTTTTTTTTTTTGAGACCTGAGTTTTGCTCTTGTTGCCCAGGCTAGAGTGCAATGGCACGATCTCGGCTCACCGCAACCTCCGCCTCCCAGGTTCAAATGATTCTCCTGCCTCAGCCTCCCAAGTAGCTGGGATTACAGGCATGTGCCATCATGCCTGGGTTATTTTGTATTTTTAGTAGAGACGGGTTTTCTCCATGTTGGTCAGGCTGGTCTCGAACTTCTGATCTCGGGTGATCTGCCTGCCCTAGCCTCCCAAAATGCTGGGATTACAGGCGTGAGCCACTGTGCCTGGCCTAAGATTTCTTAATTACTTCATTTTAATCATAAATAAAGCAAAATTGATGCCCAAGCTTTTTTTTTTTTTTTTTTTTTTTTTTTTTTTTTTTTGAGACCAGGTCTCACTCTGTTGCCCCAGCTAGAATGCAGTGGTAGGATCATAGCTCACTGCAGCCTCAAACTCCCAGGCTCAAGCAGTCCTCCTACCTCAGCCTCTGAGCAGCTGGGACCACAGGTGTGCACCACCACACCCAGCTAATGTTTTTTATTTTTAGTAGAGATGAGGTTTTGCTATGTTGCCCAGGCTTGTCTCAAACTCCTGGGCTTAAGCAATCCTCCCACTTTGGCTTTCCAAAGTGCCAGGATCACAGGGGTGAGCCACCACATCCAGTTCTTTGAAACTTAATCCTTATGGACTTGCTTCACATTTTAAGAAGTGGGAGAATTCTCACTTGATAGAAAAAAAATGATCAGGTTCGTAGGAGCAGTATTCAATCACCATGATCTGTAAATTTAATAACACTATTTTGTCCAATAAAATGAGTTATTTACTGCCTGAATGATTAATGTGGCAGTAATGATTAATGATTATAAAGAATCTGAATGTCCACACAATGTCTTCACTTGCCGCTGATTATTACATTCTGATCAATGCCTGCATGCTCCAAAGCTCCACACTACAGGTTCAAGAGAAGAGTAATACGTGGTCCTGGGGGATTTTGAAGATGTTAAAGGGAAAAGATGACAGAAAGAAAAGTATACGAGAGAAACCTAAAGTCTCTGACTCAGACAATAATGAAGGTTCATCGTAAGAGTCAACCAACCAAATCCAGTGTACAATAACTACACTAATATGTATTGAATCAAATGCTACTAATATTCTATAACCAATAACCAAATTCTGATAGACTTAAATCATCTTAATGCAATTTTCCGTTAATCATCTTAGCCCCGTTTATGGTGTCACCTTTAAGCTCCTGCATTACATAAAAGAAGGCCAAGTACTCAGAAATCATCATATAGTTCAAAGATATATTTTACTTTCTTCACAAAAATGCACAAAAACACACATATACACATAATTGCACACATACCCTCTCACGCTCATGCACACAGTCATACACAAACACTAACACACCCATTTACTAGGACCTTTTAAAATATAGCATTACATCTGAAAACTCACAATTCCAATGCCACATTTTACTACATAGTATTTTATATTGAATACTCTTCAAAATATACATTCTTTTTAATAGTTTGAAATAAAGAACATAATTTTGAATTTTTTTCTCTAAGTACAATAATTAAAGACTTTTAACTCTATTACACTATAATGATATATTAATAATTTTTCCTATACTAAAAGTATTCTAAACATCTTAAGTTTGTCCAAATAAAATCTAAGGCATAACTTTTCTCTTTCTATTCCGAAAATAATCCTTTAGTATAAATTCCATACATATGAATTTGAAAGATCTTAATCGTATTCCCTGGTACAAGAAAATCTACCTCATGAATTCACCACATTTAGCTCAAGTCTTTATAAGATGTTAATTCCATATAGCATTCCCAATTGGCTTGTAAAACACCAAAGCAACAAGTCAATAAAGAGTACACTTGAAATTCTAGGAAAACACAAGAAACCTTCTCTTGAGCAGCATTACTCAAATATAACCCTTACTTAAAAACGAGAGGGTTTTTTTTTCTGCTTCAATTACATACTATCCAAATCTGATTTGGGATCATTTGAATTAATGATCCCTCACATTCTATTCTAACCAGTCATTTCTGTTCTGTGCACCATTCTTTCCGTGGTGTGTTTGTGTGTGTACATGTGTGTGTGTGTGTGTGGAGTGTATTTAGAAGTCATATTTCAGAAAATAGAAGCATGGGTCTTCTTCTGTTGCAGCTAAATGCCACTTAATTCTGATTTCAGATCACTTTAATTAATAAGCTCTCACTCTCTGGTTTAAGTAAATATTCCTCTTATTCACCATTTTCCTGTTTTGGGGTATATATGCACATATTGGGAAACATGGTCATATTCCTGTGACCTCTATTAATTTTGAGTCTGTATTTCTGCTCTTTAATTCAAATAAGCAGTTTGGAGGCAGAATATGTATGCCACGATGACTCCAAAATACTGAGTCCCTTTCATTTACTCTGGCTTGATATTATGCCCAAACCTCATATAGCAAATCTGGAAATTTTGATCCAGTGGCTATGGGCAAAATAAACCAATTGAGTATCTTGACTCTGGACATTTTGGCAAACATTTGGGGTTCAAAAAATGTCTTGCTAAGTTCCAAAATGATAAACAGAAATGGACTTAGTGGAGAAATGGAGGATGAGAAAGAAATAATGGTCAACAGATGAAGTAACCCAATATGCCTCTAGGCTATTGCCCCTTTATACTCTCCTATATAACGGAATCAATTTCTGTGTTCATGTTAGTCTGATTATAATTGTGTTCTCACTTTCTTTGTAGTTTCCCTGCTCCTCCTAAACAATTGGGTAAGTAATAAAAACTGATTGTATGTTCTGTATCTTCATTTCTTGCAGTGTGGTAGTGGGAAAGCTCTGGATATAGTATCTGCATGAAAGTCTTGACTCTGAAAATAATAAATTGTGTAGCCTTGAGCAAGTAACTTTACCTTGGGTGGTCACAGGTGCTCAATGATAAAATAGCAAGATGAGAAAAATTAAAAAGACTGATAGTTTTTAAACTGTTCTTCCAGGAGCCACTATTGGGTTAGGGATAAGTGGGAAGGGATGAGCACCAATTTTCCCTATATCCCCCAGCCCCAATTCAGTCCAAGCTTGATATATGAGACTTCTGCATAAGGGTATCTAAAAACATGCCAGATTACATGCCAGTAAGCCTCTTCTATATCTAATTTCTTTGAATATTTAAATGGATAGTTTATATTGTATTTGGAAAATGTTAAATATAACAGTTTCTTTATAAAATTTCTATCAGTTACTATTTTTTCATCCCTGCTGAGACAGATATTTAGATGTTTTTAAAATTTACTTTGAACGAAATAAAATGTTGTCTTAAGAATATTCAGGGGCTTTCAAAAAGTTTATTTATTTTAACTTATAAGTATATTAAAAGAGCAAACCAACACAGAGGTAATCTATTCTTCTCTAGACCCTTTATCTGACATTAGAACTTTCTTTTCAGTTATCAATTTGAAAATATGTAAGGGACAAACTCAAACTGATCAGTGCCTGATAATAAGCTTGTGTTCTAATCTATAATATTTTTAAAGTATTCAAAAAAATTAACTCCTCAAAAAGTGGGTATAAAATGAAACAAAAGTAATCAATTCTGTAAAAAATAAGGTTTTGTTAGAATTGCTTGTTGTTCTTAAATATGTTTTAAGTGCATGTGCACGGAGTAGTAACTTTGACCCTTCTAGATGATATTTTTTAAAGTATTTATTTTTCACGCAGCTGAGCAAGTTTCATCGTGTGAAATTAGTTAAGCTGAATACACACGAGGGTGGAGGACATAGAGGGGGGGATTTTATAAAGGAAATAAATTCCTTGCCACTACCAGAGAGTATTTAAACTTTTTATGGTAATAACTCCTTAAAATATTTGCAATTTCTTCAACTCAATCTCTTCAGCTTCATTGACTGTAGAGTAATTAATATGTGCAGAGAGGAAGCATTATTCCTGACTTTATTAGTAAGAAGTCTAGAAGGGAGAAAAAGCTTTAATGATTGGAAAAGCCATTGAACCAGTTAAGATCATGACAACTTTTCTGCCAATACTGTTTCTCAATACCTGTTGGTAACAGAAGTATTTAATTAAAAGAAATAATCTTTCCATTTAAAGGTGGTGCCACTCCTAATATCACTGTAAGGTAAAAGGTAACGGGAAACGGATCAGTGAGGCGAAGGAAAGGAGGAAGGAAGGAGAGGGACATTTAAATAGGATGATATATATTATCACAGCACCCTAAATCCCATAAGAATCTCAATTTCTGTCTCTACTTCATCCTGCCAGTGGCCAGTAATGTTGATTTGTTTATCAGCAATTTGCCACTCCTGACATTCATTGCACTTGTAGATCTTCAGATAATTATAGTCACTGTTCTATGAGTTTTTTTCCAGGTAATGATGATTATCATTATGGTCACTGGTTTTTTGAGGATAATTTAACACATGCATCCTGGCAAATAATAACCTCTCCCCTTTCAGAAGCAGACAATGCTTCCAGGAGAAATTTACCGAGACACTAGGAAAACTTCTTTTATTGTCCTTGAAGCAATCTTTATATTAAAAACATAATTGAATGCTCATATCAAAATCTAAACTAACAGTGTTTCAACCTTTGATATTCTGTCTTTTGTTAGACATGGGAGATGAAGTTTACGATGATGTGGATACCTCTGATTTCCCTGTTTCATCAGCAGAGATGAGGTAATTAAAATGCTTTCATTACAATGAAGTAATGAAAATGAGAATACTCAAGAAAATTCAACTGAAATAAAAACCCAGTGGGATGTGTGTCTACTGTGTGCGATCCTGTTGGCTCTGGCCTCCTCTCTAAAGCTATGTTTCCTTCCGATCTCAGCTCTACCCTCCCTGCAAGGTTTGTGAGTAAATAGCCCAAATCCTTTGCCCCCACCTCCACCCCTTCCTCCCCTCATTCTCTTCCATCCCCCTGGTTCTGGTTCTTGTTTCCTGATTAACCTTGGGCCTGTGACTCACTGATGTCTGGTTTATTTATTCATTCATTCACTGGGGAAATATGTTTAAGATCTTGGTCACAACCAGTCTCACTGATTCTTCTCCTCTTTTTATTCGTACTGTTTTCCCCAAACCTTTTTTTTCTTGAATATACTTCTTAGCTTACATCTCAGCACTCACCCATCTTGTTCAAGCCACCTCCGTCTTCTACAAGATAGTTTCCTTTATGAAAAAAAGAAAAAAAAAGATTTATTTTTAAAAGGACTTTTAGGTAGGTTACATTCAAATCTTAAAAAATTAATTTTAGGCTAAAATTGTATAAAATCAGTTCAGATCAAGTAATACAAAGGAGTGCCTTTTGGAATTTTTTTTGAAATAGAAAATAACACGGTAGGTTGCTTTCTCATAATCCAATAAATACATGAAATGATTTGATACATACTGAGTATAAAAGCAAGAACACCTATCTAGCTTTTTCAAGAGAAAAGAAAGATGACTCAAAAGATCCTGTATTTGATTAAAGGATGAAAGTAACATAAATGGAACACAGTAAGTTGTGTCTTCTGAGCTGTACTGGTAAAAATGCATGAGTAAACGCTAAGTATTTATTTTTTACCAAAATTGTTAAACTAATTTTATTGAACTAGAGAGAGTATCAAGATCAAAGACTCCGAAGGGAAAATATACCATCATTCATATATGAAGATCAAGTTCCACAGGCAAAACAAATAAGAAAGATGAAAAGAGAGCCGTTGCCCTTTTTTAAATTCTCCATGAAACAAAAATGGAATCTTCAGTAATATGTTCAGGTTTTACTATTTCTCACCAGTGGTGTTTCAACCCTTGACAGTTGTTAATGCTTTTTTTTTTTTTTTTGCTTTACATTACTGTACATCACATTCCATAAAATCGCTCTCTAGGAACCAAGAGTCACACCCTGGCCTTATTCTTCAAACAAAATAAACCCCAACTAACTAAGCTTTATGTGATATGGACAATTTTCTTCCCCATTTTGCTTATTTTCAGAGTTTAAAGCAAGTTTGTGTTCTCTAATGTCGTATTCTATTTTTAAATAAATTTCAATAAATTTTTTTAAAGATAGCTTGTAGGGCATTTCTAACTTTCACGTATATTCTGATTGCCCCAGAGAGTTAATCTGGGGCAGTAATTCCACAAATGCCCAGACTACCATAGGCAGGCAGTACTGAGGGCAGACGCAGAACCTGACATAGATATTGTGCGAATTCTCTCCACAATGAATGAACTAAAGCTAAGATTCCAAAATTGAGAATTAAACATTTAAAATAAATTGGTTACAAACAAAACTTTATCTTAGATCATCTAAATAAAAATTAATATATTCTAATTTTTAAAATGTTCACTAAAGATATCTATAGCTCTTCCCTACCATCCATAATTTAACCCTAGTGAATGGTTCTCAACCTTGGTTACAAATTAATATCATGCGGGAAGCTCTTAAAATGTGTCCATCACTACCTGGACCTTGCTCAGACTAAATTAAATTTTAAAATTAATTTAAATTAGAATGTCCAGGAATTGGGCAAGAGCAGTAGTATGCTTTAAAAGCTTCCCAGGTGATCCTGTGTGTGGACAGGCTACAAAATCACCGTTTTAGGCTTGTTCACTTATATTAGGGTAATTGGTATCTACAAAATATAGTGGATTTCTATACCTGGATCCTAGCAGTTTTAAAAAAAGTAAGTCCATTAACTGATCTAAACACTTAGGATGTGCTTATCTTTCTTACTTTCTCCCTCTCCTCCTCTCTGTCTCTGTCTCTCTTTCATACACACACACACACACACACACACACACACACAGACAATTGATAAAGGGATGAAGATAAAGATCAGTAATAGCCATCTTTTTTAAAAAGCTCCTTCTTATAATATCTAAAATCTTAACTTTTACTTAAGTTTTTTTATTAACCAAAACTCTAGCTGCATTTTAAGTAGATGTGAACAAAACAACGTATAAATGTTATAAACCATAAAAATTGATTGTTTTTGAAGTCTTCTTTTTTAAAAAGCCTTTCTTATGACATTGGCCAAGCTACATAATTATCTAGAAAGGGTTGATAATTTAGGGAGGTTTAAGAATAGATTAAGTCATATGAAACCGCTGACATGCAACCAAGTTTAAACCATGACTCAGTGATTTTATATGGTTCAGTATAAGAACGAATCTAATCTCTCACTTCCATTTTAATTCTCATAATCTATATTTGCTTGAGGAAACCCTCCTACATTATGGAATGTCATCATTTATTACAATGACAGTTACTGGATTTCTAACAAAAAGAATTAACTGAAACAAAAAGTTAAAAATATAATGTTATGAATCGTCTCTGTTATGGACTATTCTTTTTAATTTTCTAAACAAAGTGTTGTTTTATGTGTGTTCTGCCGTCCTAGTCAAGGAACTAATGTTGGAAAAGCTAAGACAGAAGAAAAGGACCTTAAGAAGCTAAAAAAGCAGGAAAAAGAAGAAAAAGACTTCAGGAAAAAATTTAAAGTATGTCATATCTAAATATTATACAAAGTACAAAGCACTATTGAAAAATCCAATGATTTTTAAGTAACAAAATGCACACTTTAAAGTGTAATTATCAATATTACAGTTAGCCGTTATAACTCTTTTATTTTGAACAAAATTTATTTTAGATTTAAATTTATTTTTATAAAAGATTAAGCAAGCTATAATATGCACAGTATTCACACTGTGATAATCACCTAAATTTAGCTGTCCTTTGAACCTTAATAAGAATGTACTAAAAATAATTATTATATTAGGTTGGCGAGGTTATGAATGATGTTTGTCCCTCAACATTTTCTTTAATATTCCTACATTATATTTCGAAAACACTGAATTATCTCTTTAGCAAATACCTTTTTAATAAATCCATCCATAAATAAGTTGTTTCAATAATGCACATAAACCAATAATTTAAATATTGTTCTTTTTTTTTTAGTATGATGGTGAAATTAGAGTCCTATATTCAACTAAAGTTACAACTTCCATAACTTCTAAAAAGTGGGGAACCAGAGATCTACAGGTAAAACCTGGTGAATCTCTAGAAGTTATACAAACCACAGATGACACAAAAGTTCTCTGCAGAAATGAAGAAGGGAAATGTAAGTCACTGCTTATACTATAATATGTGCATATATATGTCACTCCAGAATTTAACAACCAAACAAGTTTTAGTGACTACTCTGTGTTTACTAACTCTTATCTATCTTTTTGCTCTATCCTTTGTAAATTGTGGCAAACGTTCAGAAGTTGGTCATTATGCTGTGCTGAAATCAATGTATTTTAATCTCTTTTTACTTACCATATACTATCTATATACTCGGTGTCAAAGATAATGCCAAATTACTGCTTCTCAAAATGCAGTACTACAGACCATCAGCATCAGAAAGCCCTTGCGTGTGTATTAAAATCGCAGTTCCCTGTACCCACCCTTGACTTGCTGAAACATGAGTTCTAGAAATCAGGTAAAAACAGTGATGATAACTTTTTCCCTAGCTTGTTCATGTATACACTAAAGTCAGAACCACTGTGCTAAAGTAGACAGTGTCTCTTGCTCTGGCCTGCTTTTAAAATTATGGAGAATATCAAATTATACAGAATTGTGTAGAATTCTGGGTATTTCACACCTAGAATTTCCAGTTTTCTTACCTTACAAATTCACTTGTTTTCATTTCCTATTTGAACACACTTAGTGCAACATACTATTCCAAATAAATCCAAAAAAGTTCCCGTCTCCTTTGACTTTATCAGCTATTAAAGCTGACAGATGGGGGCCAGGTGCGGTGGCTCATGCCTGTAATCCCAGCACTTTGCGGGGCTGAGGCAGGATGATTGCTTGAGCTCAGGAGTTTGAGACCAGCCTGAGCAACATAGCGAGACCTAGTCTTTACTAAAAATCAAAGAAAATTTAGCCAGATGTAGCGGTGTGCGCCTTGTAGTCCCAGCTACTTGGGAGGCTAAGGCAGAAAAATATCACTTGAGCTGAGGAGTTCCAAGCTGCAGTGAGCCATGATCGCACTGCTACACTCCAGCTGGGGTGGCAGAGTGAGACCCTGACTCAAGAAACAAACAAACAGAAAAAATTAGAAAATAAAAGAAAACTGACAGATGGAAATATTTTTGTCAAATTTCAAAAGAAAGCTTATTTAAATCCTGAGAAGAGTAATTCAAAATTACATTGTCTTATATTTGAAACTGGATAGACACTACAGCTGCCCCATATCAGCTTGGTCAATCTGCATGGAAAACATGGACTCTAAGTTTAATTTTAATGGGAGGAAGGTGACTCAGGGACAGGAATTGAAATGGAGTTTCAAGAATAAAACACAGTGACTCAAGGGTGGAGGAAATGGATGTAAAGTTTATCATGGAGGAGGTGTGGTTGGCTTTTCAAAGGAAAATACAGAATGTGGGTACAAAAGATAAAGGGCAGTGGCAGTGTAATATTAAGATTGGAAGTTCACTGAAGATAATGTGTAGAAAGATACCCAGGGGACAAAGAAAACCCCCATTCAGACTAGGATTTGCGAGGATCTACCTTAAGGAATAGCCATAAGTGCTAAAAGAACTATAAGCATCAAAAGTTCATCAAAAAATGTTTAAAAGCTCAAAGATTTTTAAATTATTAAATGTTACGATGAATACACCCAATTGAATGTTCTAAATGAAAATTATGATAGTAATATGATGAATCTCTCATGACATATGGTAGAAAAAGTAAGAAAGCTATTTAATTTGGTGTAGGATTTATAGCCATGTTATAAAATCATGCAAATAAGAGAAGCTAAACTTAAAAAATAATTAAATACCAAAATAGGAATCAGTCTCAATAAGGTGATAAGTCTAAATGATATATTTTCTGCCCTCTACTTTCCAAATAATTTCACATTTTTTACAACAGAGAATTGTCCTAGTAGTTGTCATACAGACCTCTCTCCAGGGCACAAGCTGAAGCTTCTACATATCTTGCCCTTGGTATGGTAGAAGAAAATCTTGCCATAGTGACCTAAGTCTCCTATGCTTAGCAGCAAATCTTATCTAAAGCAACACTCCTCCAACTTTGAAGTGCATACACATCAATGGGGATCTTGTTGAAAATGCAGATGTGAGGTCTGACATTCTTTTTTTTTTTTTTTTTTTGCTTATTTTTTTTCCACCTTACATTTATAAAAACGGCATGACATTCTGCAGTTTATCAAGCTCCCAGCTAATTGATGCTGCTGGTCTTTGGATCAGCATAGATCTTCACATATCTTGAGTAACAAGGATGTTATGATCTCATCAACAAACATGTATGGATATAGATGGACAGGAATAGATACGGCACCAGTGAGAGAAATTCAGAGAAGAGACTCTTATCTTCCTAGGAACCAGCTGACCTTAAGAATAAGTAGCCATTCAGAATAACTGCATAATCTAATATCATTTTCTATTTGAACATCAATAATTTGAAGTACTATTACAAATACTACAGGCCTCCTGTCCTCTTAGAAAGTGTCATCTTCTAAGAATGAGAGGTGAAAATGTTTCGTAAACTTCTGATAGGTTACAATCAAGAGTTTCATGTAAATATCTTTTTTCTTTCTGCTGCAGTACCAATGCACTTTACAGTTTCCAAGTTCATCGTTAACTACCTAAATTCTTAGATGGCTTTGGGGTACATCTCGGACAGGATGGAAACCACATGATTATATGGTAGCACTTATATACATGTTGCTTTTTATGTAAAGAGTTTCTATGGGCTGGATTTTGTCTTAGTTTGGCTTCCCCATAAAGTGATTCTGCAAAAATGCCAGTGGCAAGTGAATGAGATAGAGAAGCGAAGGCAGCCAATAAAGTCTTATTATCAAAAAAGTTACCACTTGGATTATTGGAGCTTGATCATGCTGGAGACCTCCAAGTGTCAGTGTTATCCCATCCAGTGGGAAACAAATTGGGGTATTTATACACCAACTCCTGTCCTTCAGGAGCTGAAGTCTATTCCTGGGAAGGTAAGGAGTAATTCAGGATATTCAGCAAGCTGACAGAGTTCCAGAAGCCAGAGAAAAGCCATCAGTGAAAAAATTTTTAAATGCAAGTACTGTCAGTTGGATTTGCAAGTACTCACGTGGTAAGGATGCGGGTGTAAGGGAGAGGCACTAGGAGCATGTTACTGACTTTCGGGTTAAGTATTATTTCATGATTTAATCACCTTATCTGCTTAATATCATTTTTATTTTTGCTAACTTCCTGCCTTTCTTAATTTGTACAAACCTGCTTACTCCTTCCATGGACTGGGTCCTTGACATTCTCAATTTTTAAAAATAGCTAATTCATTCTTGGCACACCTCTATAAGATTTTTTAACCCTCCCTCTCCTAGATGATTGCAATAGCCTTTCTAGTGATATGTCTATCTTTGCCCTTACACTCAGAATCAACTTCCCCACAATGTTACCCAAATATTATTTTTAAAAATATAGTATTTAGGCGAGCACATAAAACTCTTTATCATCTAGGCTTACCCTCATCCACTGCTGTTTTCCATCTACAACTGACACTCCAGAAACATAAACTATTTACTTGTCATTCCCTGAATAAAGTAGGTGTTTTGGCCAGCCATGGTAGCTCATGCCTGTAATCCCAGGACTTTGGGAGGCGGAGGTGGGCGGATCACTTTAGGTTAGGAGTTTGAGACCAGCCTGGCCAACATGACAAAACACCATCTCTACTAAAAATACAAAAATTAGCTAGGTATGTTGGCACATGCCTGTAATCCAGCTACTAGAGGGGCTGAGGCAGGAAAATTGCTTGAACCCAGGAGGCAGAGTTTGCAGTTAGCCAAGATTACGCCACTGCACTCCAGTCTGGGTGACAGAGCGAGACGCCATCTCAAAAAAAAAAAAAATTATGTGTTTCATCCTACTACACTACTTTATTCAACTTGGAATGCCCATGATTCTCTATTAAAAACAACTCAGTTGTCATCTAAAATTAGAAGCACCCCCAGTACCTACTCCTAGCCACACCATCACAATTAATGTCTCCCCAAATCTACCATGATACTTCTTTTGCTGCTGTCATTGTCATTATTGTTTTACCAATCTATTATTCTTATTAGACTCTGAGCTTCAGAGTCACTTCAATGAAATGTTCTCAACATCGTAGTGTCAGCACGTTACACAATGCCTTGCACCTTGCGTGGGGCTTGCTGGATTGAATGAAACAATTTTGAAACTGCAGTTGGATAGCCAGATGAAAGTCTGACATACAGATACTCACAGAAAGAAGTCTGATTAATAGTTTAACTGGTTAGAAGACAGACATTCTCTCCTTTGGCTTTAGTGATGTAGTTAGCTTGTTATATGCCATTGCAGAGCCTCTAAATCTTTTGGTTCCTTATTTCTGCATCTTTGATTACAAATGCCTTTGCATTTGTAACCCAGCACTATGGTGAAACTAATGTTATCCTTACCCTCCATTCTTCTTTAATCCATCAAAGAAAGAAAAGCATAGCTTACTTCAACCTAAATTCATAATGATAGCAACTAAAGGCTAAAGCAAGAACAACAATCCCTTACCATTACACAGTGGGACATCAGCCACTTTTACAGGCATTATCACATTTGATCAAGTCTCACCCATTGACTTGTAGAATCTCCTACTGTGTAGGCGTTGAACTCTTAAATATAAATTTCTGGCACATTTCCAAATGTTTAGAGTTTCTCGCTGGTATTTATACATATTCCACAACTCTATGTCTCATAAGCTGTGAGTTTTCCCACCTCCTGTCACTGAAAAAAATTTTCTACAAAAGATGTAGAATAAGACACTTTTTGTCTGAGTTATTTGTGGCCAAAATGCTCTCCATTTTCTTTAGGCATCAAAGACCAAGGGATTTTAAAGGTGCTTTCGATCTTCCCAAATCCAATTGATCATTTTTTTTTAACTTACATAATTTTTTTTTCAATTTTAAAACAACACATGCACACTGAAAGAAAATTTTTAAAATTTAGAGAGTTAAAATGTCGTCCAAATATGAAGCCCCAGAAGTAACAATATAAACAGAGAAGAGGGGAAGAGTGAACATTTTTATAAAACTAGGATAATAATTTATATTCAGTATTATACACAACGCTCTGTTTTTTCTTTTATTATATTATAAGCATTTTCCACTGAAATTGGACATTGTTCCACTTGCCTAGGTAAATCTATGCAATATGATTTTCTTGTTTTTAAACTGCATGAGGCCAAATTGAGTACATTTAACTTTATTTCTGGATTTACCCACAACAAATGAAATAATGATGAAATAGTATGTTGTCATTTTTATTAAGTAAAAAATTTGAAAATATTAGAATGAAGATAATTTCCACTTTTCCAAAGATTATTTTCTATTTCCTTGGTTAATCTGTATTCACAATACCCTTCTAAAAGGTGAGTCATTCATCCTGAGACACATCTGCTCTGTAGCAAGCAAACATTTGGGGAAGAAATTAACTGGCACATATGGGGGGTGGGTGTTATTTTCCTAACTAGCTCTACCCCACCACATATTTCAAAACATTTGTTTCAAGCCATTATGTTCTGCTCTATAAATGTGAGGTTTCCAAATAATAATTTCATATTGTATGTGAGAATCCCTGGTGTGACCGCACTCACAATACTACAGCGCTAAACATAGCTGCCCTTCTACATGATACAGACCATGATGAGATTTTTGTTGTTGTTGTTGTTATTTCATGTGTTTATATTTTTCACTAACATTCCCTATAATAAATGTACATGTGTAACATGAACAAAGAGATTTTCCTACCACAAAAAATATATATATTTCTAGGACCTATAATGGAGAGATTATATAAAAATTTATGGTAAGTCGCTTGTTTTGACACTGTCATGAATCATGCTTTTAATAGAGTGAAGTTTTAGCTGAGATTTTTAAAGGTACTAGACAGCAAAACCTGTGCTGTATTAAAAGTCATTTACCCTGTAAAAATGCTATATAATTGTGACTTTATAGCTAACAAGCCCCGTGTTATCACATCATTTTTGTAGCACAGTGCCATCTCACACTCCATCTCCCTAATACATTTTTCTTAAATAATGTTCCCAATTATTGATGTTTATGTATTTCACACAAACACACAACAACAGCAACAAAGTGTTCAACACAGGAGAAGGCTGTTCCTTAGAACTTTTGAACACACAGATACAGGAGGGAATGGAAATACAAGTTGAGAATCTAAGAGAATGTGTTTTTTATAAGTAATTTGTAAAGTTGAAGTATTAAGCTGTCTATCATGAATGATTAACTTTGGTCATGTAAAGCACTGTTTTAGCTCTCTTTTCATTTAGTGTTTTATCCAAACCTGCAACATTTTAGCATAAATAAGTTTTAAAAAATAGATTACCTAAAAGCGTAAGCAAATAAAAATCTTTAATTTCTAAAAATGGCGATTACATTCTCTTCATTTTGAACTTTATATTTGATGCCAGAATAACTTCAGTCTCTAACAACAGTTTATAATTCTTATATATTTTTCTAATTTATCTTCCAATTTTAGCTCAGAGACTGTATGAATCCCTACCAAATCATATGAGATTGACTTCAGTGTTGAAAGCTTCAGTTCATATACATCATCATTTTTAAATTATTAACATCAACATGAGTATATTATGGGAACATTTGCTATTGTGTTATTTTCCAATTTGTTTTAGGAAAAAATCCAAAATGAAAGCAGAACCCCCAATTTTAACTGATAAAAAGAAGTCAATGACTATTACTATCTGTAGAAAACTGTTCAAATTTTAGTGTAGCCCTATATAGGTACAGATAAAGAGTTATTTCAGTTATGAGGACCCTGATACAAAATCCACAATTTGTTCTAAAAGCTTGTTATTTGCACAGATTTTTCTCTTTTGAGAGACACATGTAGAATTGAATTTGTTGGACATGAGCTTATCCCTTTTTAAAAATTACATTAAATTATTATGTATACCTTATTTAAAAAGAAAGTCTGTTAACTTGAAATGAACTGTGATATCAAAGCATACCCACGGACTATAGATATTAATTGTAGGTGTTCTTACATTAATACTTTTTGCTACTTTTGCATTAATTGAAATATAAAGGAAGGTGCAACGTGTTCTAATTTTTTATACTCGGAGTAATATGTTATTGCGCTTTTATTATCTTGACACATGTTTCATTACTTTCCTACTTTCCTAGTGTTTCATTACTTTTCCTACTTCTAATTTTTTATACTCTGAGTAATATGTTATTGTGCTTTTATTATCTTGGCACATGTCTCATTATTTTCCTACTATGAGAATTCAAGGATAACTTTGATTCTTTCTTTCCCAAATATGATACTTATAAATTGTTTTTATTAAAAAGTAGTGAGCTTCTTGATAAAATATTTTAGTGGAGTTTTTTTTAACCCTATAACACTTCAAGGGAAAGTTCATTTTCTTAAATTTTAATGTATAAATTCAGTTTCATGATTCCAACTTTAAAAAAATATTTTCATGTTTAATCATTGGCAATATGACATCCATACATTTAAGTAAGTTTATCATTTGTATTATTAATTTTTGCTTATGAGCTTTCTCCTTATAATTTGTAACACATTTGCTTTGATTCAGAACTAAAATTAGATCTAAAGTGGACCAAAACCAATAGATTGACTCACTGAGAGAAATTATTTAGAGATTGTATTGAGGAAGCAATAAATGGTACTAATCTCAAGCATACAACAGATTTTAGGCACCAACACAAAACTAACAATTCCAAAGATTAGTAATATTAATTAGATATCAGCAGGCATTTTCTTAAGAAAAATAGTTCATATTTTTCCTGAGAAACATTTGCACAATGACAGGCAAATATAAGGTGCCCCTCACACAACAACAACAACAAAACTTAGCTTTCTTGCATAAAATATGGCTTATTTTCTACTTAACCAGGCATCATAGAATCCATAGTATGTGCTCTTCCAATAATGCTTTTGCTCCATGAGTGATGAAATGCAAATGTTGATACTGTCCAATAGCAAAACAGTAGAGGAATTTCTTCCATACAGAGTAAAAGAGACCTGTTTGAGACTATTTACAATGCATAGTCCCCCTAGTAGTCAATAGCTGGCTGGGATCTGAAAGGGGAGTTGAATACAGTTCTCTCTCTGCTCAGTATAATAAATTTTAGAAAGTAAGTCTTAGATCTGGTGGTATTTAAAATACTTACCAATAAATGACTTTTATAATCTATGCTTACTAAATTCTTCCTAAAACTGGATCATGGGGGTAACACACGGAACTCTGTGCTACAGCCTACAGTAGCTTAATGAAAAAAGTTCCTTTTTTACTTAAAAGGGAAAGGAGGAAAGATTGAAATTGGAGAAAAAAGAGACATACTGGAGAAAGAGAAAAGTTAGGGAGAAAAGGAGAAGAAAGGAAGGACACAAAAGTAGACACAAGTAAGAAAAATGGGTCATTTCCAGAGATAGATACAATTATTCAATATACTATGATTACTCTCTCGTGTTTTCATTTCCTGAAAAAAGTACTAAAGATTTTTCAACCTGTATTATTGATACAATTTATTTCCTTTTTCCTTCGTAGATGGTTATGTCCTTCGGAGTTACCTAGTGGACAAGTAAGCCCATTTTCTTCTACTACTATGCTTGTGAAAAGAATTTTGTGCCTTTCTTTTTAAAATATTTCTAATATTACTTAAATAATGTAACCTACTCAACTATCATAAATAAATTTAAAAACAATATGCTATAGTAATGTTAACATGTTAGTATCCATAATAAAGTTTAGGTTTCCATGAAGTGCTACTCTTTTAAATAGGCGAGGAGCCCTTCTCATTTAAAATTGTACAGCTCATAGTTAATAGTTTTATATATTCTTTAGGCTCTCAGCAAACACTGAAGACATGTCAAAGCCAGTAACCTTTTCATCAATATTTTGCATTTTACTTGCTAATGCAATTGATTGACTGGAATTAATTTGGGACCAATTAGTGACTTCACAGTAGGTGCTAATATCACCTGTTAACAGTTCATAATTTAGCCCTTAATTAAGGTCTTTGCTTCACTCACACTAGGCATAGTAGAGTACTATGTTGCCTTTTTTGGAAGCATGCCAGAAAAAAAGACAGTCATCAATGATTCTTCTATTCTTATGAATAAGACATTGTCACAGTCTGTCACAGTGTGGTACTAGTGTGCCTTTGGAGTCCCCCGAAACATAAGATTCTGTCCCAAGTAACCCAGTGCAAGAAACGAACTCCATTATCAGGTTAGGTCACATGCCAATGCAAAGATTTACAGAATTTAGCACAATGAAAAGATCCAGGAGGAGTCACAAACTGTGTACCCATCAACAACCTGACACCAATCAGAAAAACACAAATCAGTGTGAAGAGCTTTGCTGGCAAACTAGTAAAGGCCAAAGAAAAATAATCATAATACCTTTGTTCTCCTGAGCACATTAATCACAGTGGGAGGCAAGAGACTTTCAATAGGTTTTGTTCTCTGAAAGATACAAATTTTAAGGACAGAATGTGTGGCAAATAATAGGACAACATCTCCATCAGTGATTATTACAGGCTGATTGAGAGAATTTAGAAAGCATACTCTGTAAGTAATTGTTGGTTCACCACCTATTGAAGCGAATACTTAATAAATGTTTATTGTATAAATGACAGAAAAATCTGTCCTCCTTGCATTTGGATGAGATTTCCGTTAGCCAAACCCTCCCTCCATCTCAGAGAAAAGATCCAAACAGAAGACATAGGGAACTCACAGCATCTGCCATAGTTGGCAGCAGTTTGAAGGGCCTGCTGCTGCTTCCATGATAAAGCACAGAGACTGTACAGCAAAGAGTAGGTCTGGTCTAAGTGACAAAGCCACCCTACATTTCTGAATTTTAGAAGTATATCTTACATTTCAAGGCAATGTTCATGTTTATAATGCTCTCTATTTTTATTTCTTATATAATCTCCTGTTTGATTATAAGGTACTTAAAAGCAAAGCTTGTCTCTTACTCAAATTTATGTCTCCTGGTACATAGAAGGGATTCAGTATATTTGTCGGATAGAAAATATCACAAAGATTCAGGGCCAGGCAAAACCTAAAATGTGTAAAAGTACCAAAATTACTATTATGGATGCTGCCTATAATCATAAGTAATAGTTTTAAAATTACATAAGAATCACCATAATAATCATATCTTGGCTACTTATTCTGTAACAAATATTTATATATTTTATTATATGTATGAGTTATAATTAGAAACATGTGAAAATGATGCAACCATTTCCTATGCCAATTATTATTGTATTTAATTCACCATTCAAAATTCAAGTGAAAGTATGAATCTGATATTAACAGACATAAAAGTCCATTGCAGCTTTGAATTAAGGTCCCCAATGGGAGTATTGTACCATGATGTTTAGTACATTGTTAACAAACATGTCTTATAAAGATGAGTAAGGCATAGTCTATGCTCTTGAAGCATGTTTTAATTATTCTGTATGTAAAATGAAACAGAGGACTAGATTAAGTCAATGAAAGAAGAGATAATGAATATCAAATTTATTTATACTTATAAATGCATATTATGCTTAAAAGTCTTAATTGTGTCATGTAAAATTATACTGTTACTCTATTCTTCTATATATTGCTCTAATGCCAAGAACATAGTTTCTTTAAAATAAAAAATTTTTTTTACATTTACAGTGATGGAGAGATCTATGATGATATTGCTGATGGTAAGTCTTATGTAGCACCACCCCAGAGAACAGTCATAGTGAATTTACTGTTTTTATAAATGCTAAAAATAGCTTGTTGGATTAGAGACTTCCAATCTGGTCAGAATTTGAATCACTTGAAAATGTTAGAAAAGGTAAATGCCCTGGCATAATGGGGGGAAAATACCGCATTTCCCACAAGATGGAAAATTAAGGAAAAACCTCATTTATTTCTTTGAAAACAGAAGTATAAAAATATTTGGGAAATTTTTTATTGTACTGTGACTCATAATAAGAATTTCTTTTATCCAAGCAAATAAACATTTTTGGCAAATAAATAGGTACTTATTTCATAACCAGTAATACCAATATTCTCTAAGCATCATATAGTTCCAAACTGTAATCTAAAAAATTAACCTAACTGAAATGATGCATAGTGTTGATCATGATTTCCTTTAGTCTTTTAAACTTACGAGTCTTGCTCTTTAATATCTTCAACCTCGTTCAGAGTGACTACCAAAAAGTATATGATTAAGTGCCACATAAAATAATCTTGAGTTTCATTTTAATAGAGAATAAATCTGTCCAGAAATTTTGTTGAATTATATACTAAATAATAAAAGTTAAATATATGATCTTCCATTTAACTCGTTTTTTATAAAGTGAGCCAGTTCTATTTTTTTTAATCCTTAACCAGGAGAGTATGAATCACTCACATTTCCAAACTTGGAATACTTAGAGAATATGTTTTTAATAACTATATTTAAATTTATATTTTTTCCTTTCAGGTTGCATCTATGACAATGACTAGCACTCAACTTTGGTCATTCTGCTGTGTTCATTAGGTGCCAATGTGAAGTCTGGATTTTAATTGGCATGTTATTGGGTATCAAGAAAATTAATGCACAAAACCACTTATTATCATTTGTTATGAAATCCCAATTATCTTTACAAAGTGTCTAAAGTTTGAACATAGAAAATGATCTCTCTGCTTAATTGTTATCTCAGAAGACTACATTAGTGAGATGTAAGAATTATTAAATATTCCATTTCCGCTTTGGCTACAATTACGAAGAATTTGAAGGTACTTCTTTTAGACCATCAGTAAATAATCCTCCTTCAAAAAATAAAAAGAAAAGAAAAAGGAAAATCATTCAGGAAGAAATGACCTGTCTAAAAAAACCTAAGGAAGAATAATAATGTAAGAAAGGAAATTTAAAAACATTCCACAAGAAGAAAAATTATTGTTTATACTTCTACTTATGGTTATATCTTATATTCTCTATTCAAGTGACCTGTCTTTTAAAAAGGCAGTGCTGTCTTACCTCTTGCTAGTGGGTTAAATGTTTTCAAAAATTATAGCAGTAGTAGAAGTTTTGTATAAAATTTGTCCTTATTTGTTAATTGTATATAAATGTTAATTATTTGATACGAATGTTATGCATTTAGTATGCACATTGAAGTCTAAACTGTAGAAGAGTCTAAAACAAGTTCTCTTTTTGCAGATTCACATGCTAATGGTTTAATTCTGTGCTCTGTTTAAAGTACTATTATAACTAGAGTAGATCTGAATGAGGATAACCCTAAAATCATGAGGAATGGAAGAATGGACCTTGAAACTACCTAGGCTTTTATGCATGGCACCTCTTTATAATGAAGACACTTTTTAAAGTTTTTGTTTTTGTTTCAATTACCGCTAGATTTTTTTTTCTCTTTTTTTAAAATCCATTTTACTGGAAAGTTGGCCAGCAGAGGGAGTAGAAATTATTAAAATTCTAGTGTTTGGATTGGGCCCTTCTCTAACAGTACATACTCATTCCCAAAGCAATCCAAAAACAAAATGTGAACCATTTGGGTTTCAAATGTTAAGAACACTAAATAGCATGATTTAAAAAATGAAAAATGCTAACACCCAAGAAAAGAAGATATTAAGTGCTTTTTAACAACTCCTAGAGTACAACATGAGCACATCATAATGCTGGCTCTCCTCCTAATGAACCATCGAGTGATATTGAATAAATTATTTATCTTCTCAGTTTCCTCATCTGTAAATTACAATATTAGACTAAGTAAGTTTTTCCAACTCTTCACTACCAATTACCTTAGGCTTTTATAATGCTCCGCCTACTTCAGTCCCACGTTTCAGAAGCTTTTGTCTATTTTTTAAACTCATTGATTAAATAATGATTAATGCGTTCTCCACATTTTAATATTGCAAAGGCCCATTGGAGTTTCTGAAGTGGCTCCACAGAATTGAAATAATTTCAAATAACTGTAAAGGAACTGAAAATCTTCACAGAGATGAAGTGGGGTTTCCATTAGGTGCTTTGAAATTTGATAACAAATCATCAACTTCCACTGGTCAATATATAGATTTTGGGTGTCTGAGGCCCCAAGATTAGATGCCACTAATTTCCAAAGATTCCTTCCAATTATGAAATATTTTAATGTCTACTTTTAGAGAGCATTAGCCAGTATATGACTATGTGATGAATTTCTTTTCACACTAGATAAAATTACCTGGTTCAAAAGTGGTTTTTGTTTATTAAATTTGGTAGTAAATATATATAATACACAGACAGGATAGTTTTCATTCTGAAGTTTTTGGCCAGCTTTAGTTTGAGGACTCCTTGATAAGCTTGCTAAACTTTCAGAGTGCCCTGAGACACTTCCAGCCATCCCTCCTCCTGCCTTCATTGGGGCAGACTCACATTGCAGTCTGACAGTAATTTTTTTTCTGATTGAAAATTATGTAAATTCAATACAATGTCAGTTTTTAAAAGTCAAAGTTAGATCAAGAGAATATTTCAGAGTTTTGGTTTACACATCAAGAAACAGACACACACACCTAGGAAAGATTTACACAATAGGTAATCATCTTAATGTGAAAGATATATTTGAAGTATTAATTTTAATATATTAAATATGATTTCTGTTATAGTCTTCTGTATGGAATTTTGTCACTTGAGATGAGCTGCAAATAAATAATACCTTCAATGGATAACCTTGCCTCCTACTTCATTAAAAAAATTGAGGCTAGCCAGATGCAGTGCCTCACATCTGTAATCCTAGCACTTTGTGAGGCCGAGGAGGGCACATTTCATGAGCCCAGGGGTTCCAGACCATCCTGGGCAACATGGTAAAACCCTGTCTCTACAATAAATACAAA
Organism: Pan troglodytes; assembly: GCF_028858775.2. Lineage (NCBI taxonomy): Eukaryota > Metazoa > Chordata > Mammalia > Primates > Hominidae > Pan > Pan troglodytes. The sequence continues at coordinate 73,697,500 of NC_072402.2, forward strand.
TAATTAGCTGGGTGTGGGGGCACATGCCTGTAGTTCCAGCTACTTAGGAGGCTGTGGTGGGAGGATCACTGGAGCCTGAGAGGTCGAGGCTGCAGTAAGCCATGATTGTGCCACTGTCTCAAAAAAATTTACCCTGTCTCAAAAAAAAAAGAAATAAATATATTTTTTTAATACTGAGGCCATCAGGCTTCCTCTCCCTTAACTTGATCCTACATCTACAAAAGAGTCTTTCTCTGCATCCAACCTTGACTCTTTAGCTTCAGCCTCAGAAGACGGGATATCTCCTCTTCAAGACCAAATCTTCTACCAAGGCTCCTAATACTTTGACTCCTATTTTGTGTCAGAAATTAAGATAACTAAACGCAATTCCTTTCAATTCCCTACAACCTTTGACCTTAACCCATATCCAGACACTGTCCCAGAGAATAAGATGTCATGCCTTAAATTCAAAGCCATAACCTTTGGATCCCATTTCTTCCTGCCTTTTCTGGAGTGTTTGTCTTTTACAATTCATTCTTTCTCATTCTCCTTCTCCTTTTCTGCCTCCCTCTGGCTATCCCTCTTCTTTATCTTTAAGTTCTCCCACTGTACAGATTCCTTTCTCTAGGCTTACAAACACTGAAATCTTTCCCATCTAAAAAGCAACATGAAACTTTGCCTTGGGCCCAAAAACCTGTCCAGCTACAGCCCGTTTGGATTTTTTTTTCCTCATTTCATTGTCTTAAAATGGCAGGGTATATGTGGCAGCCAGGAGAATGTGCCTCAAAGACTTCCAACTATGGGGCATTTAATTGTCCAAAAGTCCCCAGCTGCTGCATTCTGAAATCCATCACAATGTTTGTGCCAAGATCAGGCTGCTCTAGCTAATGACTGAGTGTTGCAGGGATACTGAGGCAGGCCTATTCCTGAAAGACACAGAACTCCTCACATGGCCAACTTCAGTTTGAGGACTCCCTGACAAGCTTGCTAAACCTGCAGAGTGCTCTGAGACACTTCCAACCATCCTCCCTCCTGCCTTTATTGGTATAGACTTGCATAGCAGTCTGTCAGCTCCTCCAGCCTTCTCCAGCTCCCTTCCCATTTTCTCTCACACATGTATTCTTCCCCACCCACACATGTATTCCTCCCCTCCCATTTTCACTCCATCTTGGTGTCTGCTTTCCAGAGAATCCAAACTGAACACAGGACATCTGAAGAGTTTGTAAAAATACACATTTTTTTTTCTCTGCAGATCAACAGATAAAAATCTCTAGGGAAGAAACTTTGGAGTTCATTTTTCCTTGACTCTAAATATGAGTTTAATGCTCAGCCACGTTTGAGAATCTCCCATCCCTATTCATCCTTTGCCATATGCTCAGGGTATATTCAATCGTCAACTTACTGCAACTCGATCTCTGCTACGATTACTCTAAAGTCATCTCTACATGATATCCCACAGGTACCTGTAACTCATGGAACTCAGAAAGGAACCTTTTCTCTTTCCCCCTAAAACTAATTATCCCTCCTATATATTTTACCTCAGTGACATCTGAATCATCCAGTCATCCAAGCTCAAAACATGGAGGCTGCTCTCTTTCTCCTCTTTTACTCTCTATCTGATGAAATATCATTAAACAGAGCTCCTAGAAAACAAATGATTTTATTAGTTTTTATATTTCTTACTTTATGGCATATTTGAAGCCCTTCATTATATATTTAATAATTAAAGAATCAATGAATGATGTGTCTGCAAGGACTGTGTTAATCCTGTGGGCTGCCACTGTAATTTTTTCTTAATTACTATTTCAGATGCCATAGGAGGTTAAATAAATTGATGACCAAGAAATCTCTATTTGATTTACCAGCATGTAAGTCATTGGCCACCTGTGAAAGATTCACTGAAGCAATCAAGACCAAACTGATTGCAATGATGTCGCTCATCTGGCTTTCTGGAAACAGATGGGATAGAGTTCGAGGGAAGAGATGTCTATTAAGGATCAATATATGTGAAAGGAAGGGGAGGAGGAAAGATTGGTCAGAGAAAGAGGTTGAACATGATGCAAGCCTGACAAAAATTCAGCTGACCAGACTGGGGCCTCTGGAGTAAATGCAGCCCAATACTTATCATCCTTCAGGCCAACATAGCCAGCCTTTGTGACTTTGCCTTGCTCGTGGTTATCTGTGGGCCATCCTGGGAAGGTCATGATCTGTACAAGATGACATTGCACAATCATGAACAGTTTCCATTCTGTTCTCTCCAGGAAAACAGTAGGCTATATGTACATTCTCCTAAAGTAGTCTGGAGCATAAGCACAATCTTCAGCTTTATTTGCAAATTTGAGAAATGAATAAATGCTCAACAGGTACTTCTCATCTTTGGGGGTTCATCTGCAACCAGCAATTCCTCTATAACTCTCTCCACAGCCTACTGAGTTAGAAAAGTTTCCAAAATGTTGGAAAGTATATTTAAATATCAACCTATTAATGGTCTCCCTCCTCAGTTTAGATAATGATTCAGTTATTATTCATGATTGGCAGCAAGCAAGAGAAATTTACTATTGCCCTTAAGTAACTTACTCATGAGTCAAAGTCCCTGCAGAGAGAACTCCATTGACTGTGCTTGAGTCATGTGCCTGACCATGTGGTGGGGGAAGGGAGGGTTCTAACCCTTCAGCTCCCATAGTAGCAAAAAGTCACCTAGAATTATCCTCCCAAACAAGACTACACTTAGTGGTGGAAAGATAATTTCCCAATAAAAAATTCAGGGAGGCCGGGCACAGTGGCTCACGCCTGTATTCCCAGCACTTTGGGAGGCCGAGGCGGGCAGATCATGAGGGCAGGAGATTGAGACCATCCTGGCTAACACAGTGAAACCCCGTCTCTACTAAAAATACAAAAAATTAGCCCAGTGTCGTGGCATGTGCCTGTAGTTCCAGTTACTTGGGAGGCTGAGGCAGGAGAATTGCTTGAACCCAGGAGGCGGAGGTTGCAGTGAGCCGAGATCACACCACTGCTCTCCAGCCTGGGTGACAGAGCAAGACTCTGCCTCAAAAAAAAAAAAAAAAAATCAGGGAAAGCAAACTTGACTTCATGAGTGAAACAGGGTATATAAAAAAAATTTTTTTTGAGACACAGTCTCACTCTGTTGGCCAGGCCAGAGTACAGTGGTGCCATCATAGCGCACTGCACCCTTGACCTCCCAGGCTCAAGCAATCCTCCACCTCAGCATCCCCAGTAGTTGGGATTACAGGCATGTGCCACCAGTCCTGGCTAATTTTTTATTTCTGTAGAGATGGGTGTCTCACTATGTTGCACAGGCTGGTCTTGAACTTCTGGGCTCAAGTGATCCACCCACCTTGGCCTCCCAAAGTGCTGGGATTATAGGCATGAGCCACCAGAACCAACCAAAAATATTTTAAAAGAAGATCAAGGTATATTCGGCTTACATATTAAACACATATTAATATTTATCTGATGTATTGTTTTCCCTCGGTCTTCTTGAATAATTTGGTCCTTTATCATTCCTTCCTCACTTTTGATACAGATATTGGTAGAAAATTAGTTTTGTCCTGTGAGAAACATCGTATTGGCTTGATGATAAATGGTAATTTGGTATGCAGACAGTAGAGAAGGTAGGGGCCTGTGGCAAACTGTAGAATATAAGCTCAGTCCATGGGAATGAGTTGCTTATTATGCTGGGTATCTTCTGTTTGGCCCTCTGGATTCCCCCTCTCCAACCTTCTCCATCCTGTTCTGTGCCTCTTGAGACCAACCTTTATGGACTGGACTCAAGAGGTTCCCTTGACTTCTAGCTGCCAGATTCACTGGGCCCGTGGGGGAGCAATAGCACTCAATGAGAGGGACGGGGAGTGAAGTTTGGATATTTATTTGTTCAGCATCCTCTCAGGGAAATCCTTACAAGCTGGCGGTGTCCTTCACTCAAAGGCCACAGCTCTGTTGGACAGGCTTTTCCACATTGTGCTGGCTCTCTAGGTTCCAGTGCTTCTCCCTGGACTTGCCCCTTCAGGATTGCAACCACTTCCTGTGTTTACCAGCCCTAGGGTACTGTGTTTTACTTTGTAGCTTCCTGACATACTGTTCACACATTTGTAAACAATCACTGAATGAAACCTTCCTCAAATTTCCCAATTTGAGTTTGCTATTTGTTTCCCACGTAGGTCCTGCTGATGTATGTGTGACTCAGCCCTGATGAGTTGTGAGCCCAGTGTTGATTCTCCTCCTTTTCAAGAGAAGCTGAAATCGAAGCTTATATATAAAAATTCCACTTGTTTTTATCGTAAATTCAATTTTTTAAATGCACTATTCAGAGCAAAAAAATATCTCTGTAGGCCAGATTTGGCCCACGCAGTTAGTCTGCAACCTCTGCCATTTATGATAAGAAATAAATCAGATGAAGGACAGGCCACTCTAGTTATCCAACCCTGCCAATATTGTGGAAACTTTATGTACAGGTGAGTGATGGACAAGATGTATTTAGTGTCTATAATAGCCAGATTCCATCGCTTTTAGTAGCACCAAAGGCCATTGAGTGATCTAATAAGAATATGATCATAAAAAGTAATGTGGCTGCACAACATTCTTCAGCATCTGAAATGTTGCAAATACCCTCACCTGAAACTAAACAGAAGTCTAAAGTCAAACTGTGGTTTGGGATGTGCTCAACTGAGAATAATATTCTCATAATAATGTAGGCTGTCTGAGGCCAGGTTGTTATCAACAAAGGAGAGTAAAGAAATATCTGCAATGACCACCAATGTAAGCCCTCTCATCTCGGTTCTTGGAAATAGATCTCTGAAATACTGTCATATTTTTCAAAAACTTTATATTAAGTTCATTATTTAGTAATGTAAACCACATCTTCCCTTTCAACTTGATGATCTCAACACATATGTAATCATACAAGAAAGCTTAGCTCTCCATCATGTCTCTAGCAGCAGTACTAAAGGGAATCTTTTTTAAGTTAGGATTGAAATTTAGGTTACTATACTTAAGCAAATTCAATATGTTTGTCAGAGCTTAACCCTAAATGGTGGAGGCTGTGTTAAGTAAAGCACTGAAATCCTCCCACATGCCTCAGGGGACCTGAGGTTTCTTTTGGCTTCTCATCTTTAATATGTATGGATCTAAAAGAGGTGCACTAAGCTATAGTGGCTACCTAACTTCCAAGATCTAAATGAATGTGCAGAACTACAAAAACCAAAACCATAAGGTATTAAAGAACACATATAGGTGTTTGTGCATTCATCTAGAGGAGAAACAACAACCAAAGATCTCCACTATTCATAATGTATCTATCTACAGAAGTAGACTTACTAGGAAGATATCTTAGGTTGGTGTTTTCATCCATTTGGACTGCTATAACAAAGTACCACAGACTGGGTGGCTTATAAACAATAGAAATGTGTTTAGTACAGTTCTGGAGAGGCTGGGAAGCCCAAGATCAGGGTGCCAGCATAGTCAGATTCTGGGGAGGGCCCTCTTGCGGAATGCAGACTGCCTAGTTCTTGTCTTCACTCTACAGCAGAGAGTGAGCTAGCTCTCTGGCCTCCTCTTATAAAGACACTAATCCCACCCATGAGGGTTTCACTATCAAAGACTCAACCTCCCAATACAATCCCTAAGTCCCCAAAGGTCCAACCTCTCAAAGAACCAACCTCCAAATACCATCACATTAAGGATTGTGTTTCAACATATGAAACTTGGAGGTGTGGTGAGCACAAGCAATCAGTCCACAACAGTCCGGTTCCTTAGAAGCAGAGCTCCAGACAGGAATTCTTGTGCAAGGGATTTGTTAAGGGTGTGCTCTCAGGAGAAACCCGTAAGGAGTGAGGAAGCAGGAGAGCACAGGAGAAGTTAGACAAAGACGTAGAGGCAGCTAAAGCCCAGTCTCACCTGATTCCACAGCAAGAAAGGCGTCACTGAATTATGTCACCTTGAGGCAAGGGAGCTGGGCTTTTATACCCTCCCACTCAGTCATTTTAAAAAATGAGGCGGCCAGACGTGGTGGCTCATGCCTGTAATCCCAGCACTTTGGGAGGCTGAGGCAGGCGAATCACGCGGTCAGGAGTTCGAGACCAGTCTGGCCAACATAGTGAAACCCCGTCTCTACTAAAAATACAAAAAAAAATTAGTCGGGCGTGGTGGCGGGCACCTGTAATCCCAGCTACTTGGGAGGCTGAGGCAGGAGAATCACTTGAGCCCCAGAGGCAGAGGTTGCAGTGAGTCGAGATTGTGCCATTGCACTCCAGCCAGGGCAACAGTGTGAGACTCCATCTCCAAAAAAAAAAAAAGAAAAAAATGAGGTTTAGAGATGATATATGATTTGCCCAAATTACAAAGCCAATAAGGCTTACACCCTGTGCACAAGGTCTTAATTGTGATATCCTGCTTTCATTTTATATATGATACACACTTCTCCCTTATCTCACTAAATAATAAAAATAAGCAACAAACAAAAGCTTGAAAATTATCAGTGAGACACAAGGAAGGCAGAAATTAGGAAAATTGTTAGTTCTTTTTTATTATGATACAGATGGCAATCAGAATAAAAATAATATTAAATGAGGTCGAATGCCTAGTTTTAAGAAAGGAAGTTATATACATTTAATTAACGTTATATACATTTAACATTTAATTAACGTTAGATTAATATATATTTAATTATACATTTAATTAAGGTTAGATAAATTTGGTATCTAATATATACATTTAATATATATACATTTAATTAACATTAGATAAATTTGGTATTATGAGCTATACAGTTTAAAATAACTGAAGAAAAATGATGAAAACATGGTATGATTGACTGTTCAGCAAACATATCTGAGTTTACATATCCAGAATAGTATTGTTCCCTCCAAAGTAGTCAATATGAGGGGATGTATACCTATTTCAATATTTTGCATAAAATTAGGATTCATTAGCATATCAAAAGAATACCTGGCCAGGTGCTACAGCTCATGCCTGTAATCCCAGCACCTTGGGAGGCCAAGGCAGGAGGATTGCTTGAAGCCAGGAGCTCTAGACCAGCCTGGGCAACATAGCAAGACCATGTCTCTACTAAAAATAAAAAATATAAAGTTAACTGGGCATGGTGCGGCATGCCTGTAGTTCCAAATACTCAGGAAGGCTGAGGCAAGCAGATCCCTAAAGCCCAGGAGTTCAAGGCTGCAGTGAGCTATGATCACACCCACTGCATTCTAGCCTGAGCGACAGAGACCCCTGTCTCTAAACAAACAAACAAAACAAAACAAAAAACAAAAGGGATAGTGCACACCCGTGCTTATTACAGCACTATTCACCATAGCAAATATATGGAATCAATCTAAGTGTCTATCAGTGGATGAATGGATAAAGAAAATGTGGTATATATACATAATGAAACTCTAGTCGGCCATAAAAGAGAAATAAAATCCTGCCATTCATGGTAACATGGATGCAACTGGAGGTTATTATATTAAATGAAACAAGCCAGGCACAGAAAGACAAATACCGCATGTTCTCACTCATATGTGGGAGCTGGGAAAGTTGATCTTATGGAGGTAGAGAGTACAATGATAGATACTAGAGGCCGGGAAGGGTGTGTTGGGAGGGGTGAAGGGTAGGAAGAGAGGGTGGTGAATGGGTACAGACATACAATTAGCTGGAAGGAATGTCTAATGTTCAATAGCACAGTAGGGTGACTATAGTTAACAATAATTCATCGTATATTTCAAAATAGCCAAAAGAGAAGATTTGAAATGTTCCCAATAGAAAGAAATAAACATTCAAGGTGATGGATAGCCTACACATCCTGACCTGATCATTACACATTCTATGCATGTATCAAGATATCACATGTACCCCATGAATATGTACAAATATTACGTATCAATAAAAATTATTAGGATTTCTTATTATGCCAAAAAAGGGGGTGCAGAGAGATTGTATCTTCAAATTTGCCTTTAGTACTTAGGGAAAATTGATTTTTAATATCTTCATTACTAAAATATAATAAATGCTTACCCTTTGAAAGTGGATTTTATTTTTGCAAATGGGCAAAAACCATTCAGAGTCACATATGATGTATAAAGTGGGTGAACAAGCAAGGCAATACTCTTGTGAAATTAAGCTGTGACCTTATATTAATGATAGTTTCTTGTTTATCATAAACTGCCCCTAACCTTTCTTAGTATTGGAAGATAAATTTGATTGAATGGTTTTTTTTTTATTTATAATAATAGTACAAGAGTTTTCCGTCTCCATCAGTCACTTTTTAAAAAATAATTATCTTGTTAAATAAAACATTACGAATACATTTAAAGCTACTTGTGTACCTCATCCAATTACACTTTGTTTCCTCTTTCCCTCCTTCCTAGGGAAAACCAGCATCCAATTTTACTGTTTATCATTTCCATGCATTTATTTATGTTTTCATTACATATGGAAATTTATCAGTATTATTTTGTTGGTGTTTTAAAAAAATTTATATAGCTAGTATCATATTGTATGTAGTTTTCTTTTATCTTTAAATTTTTTTTTTTTTTTTTTTTTTGGAGATAGGGTCTCACTCAGTCGCCCAGGCTGGAATGCAGTGGCATGATCTCAGCTCATTGCAGCCTCCGCCTCCAGGGTTCAAGTGATTCTCCTGCCTCAGCCTCCCCAGTAGCTGGGATTACAGGCATCTGCTACCACACCCAGCTAATTTATGTATTTTTTAGTAGAGATGGGGTTTCACCGTGTTGGCCAGGCCGTTCTTGAACTCCTGACCTCAAGTGATCTGCCTGCCTTGGCCTCCCAAAGTGCTGGGATTACAGGTGTGAGCCACTGCACCCAGCCTGTATGTACTTTTCTGCATCCTGCTTTTGTTGCTCCTCCTTATGTTTGGAAAAGGTATCTCATTCTATTGAATTTCTAACCTACAGATATTTCTATTGTTCAATTGAAGGCCATGTTAGATTGTTCCCAATATTTTTGCTATCCTAAGGAATGTTTCTCTGAATGTTCATGTCAGAATTTCCTAGGACACACGGATGAAATTCTCTCTATGTCATACACTCAGGAGGGGAATTACTAAAGGGTAGGGTACGCAGGTCTGCACATCCTCCACTTGAATAGATAGTGCCAAATGGCTTTTTGTGTCTTGTTTAAGAAACACTTACTTTCACCAGCTCATGAAGATATTATCCTGTATTTTATTCTAAAGTTTTACAGTTTTACTTTTCATTTTAAGTTCTTTGAACCACCCAGAAATGTAGATCTTCCTCCCTCCCTCACCCCAGTGTGAATAAGCAGATAAATAGTTTCTCTGGGCCATTTAGTGACTGGTCCAAACCTCTCTACCAATGAACAATCCTCCTGCTTCAGCCTCCCCAGCAGCTGGAAATACAGGCATGCACCACCACATCCAGCTAACTTTTTTTTTTTTTTTACAGTGTGTCATTACATTAACTGGGCTGACTTCTAACTCCTGGCCTCAAACGGTCCTCCTGCCTTGGCCTCCTAAAGTGCTACAGGCATAAGCCACCACACCCGGCCTCTTATACATTTTGATACAATTTACTTATAAAACTATTTAAACCCAGCACTCGACCAGCCTAGGCAGCAGAGTAAGACCCTGTCTCAAAAAAATAGAAGTAAATATAAATAAAACATTTAAGATAGATATTGTTATTGCAGGTAGATTTTAAAGTACCTATCCATTGGGTTTTTAATTTTATACATTTTTCCTAATGCCTACTTGATTACTTCTCAAATCCATCTGATCCTTTTCAATTGCTGGTTTTGTATTCATAGTTTTTTAGTCTGTCTTTTATTCTCTTAAACATTTTAACATCATTATTTGTATTATGTATGTAATAATTTTATTATCTGAAATTCTTGGTGGGGAGTATCATTCTCCTCTTTTGTGATTCTGCTGATTCTTGCTCACCTTTGGGTGGGCCTTTTCTGAAGGAATCCTGTGATGTCTGGGACGAGGGTGCATTTTCCAGCGATTTATCTCTGCATTTTTTGGGTGTCCCAGTTATACTAATGCAGGACTTCAGGAAAATATATTTACTTGGAATTTCCCAGACTTTGCCAGTAAATGTAGATGGGAACTTTAAAACTCTGCGACAGTATGCTTGAATCCTCAAGGGAGCCTTTCTTTCTATACTCAGAGTCCAAAACTGGACAGAAAGGGGAACCTCAACATGTCCCTTGGCTGGAATGATAATTTATTCTAATTCACCTTTTTCCTGAAGATACAGCCCCTCCAGATCTTAGGCTCTATCTGTGAGAGAAGTCTTACTTTCAATTTCCCACCTTTGCATAGACCCAAAATCTTATGTTTCCCCAACTACCTTTAAAACACAAGTCTCTTAAATGTCAACATTGTCAAAAGACCCTGGGAAGTCATCATGTACGCGGCAGCTAACCATTCTGGTTTCCATTCTTCTCCCTAGAAGCCAGTCTTTCAGCCCCGGGGGATTTCCCTTCCTTTCTTATGATATCAACCATACATTCAAAGAAATGCTTATTATGTGTTTTCCTGCATTACTAGATATTTTGTATATCAGAAGGTCTTTCATGGTAGCCTTTCCATTGAAGTGTTGGATTCAGATGTCCCAATATCTTTTTAACTTCCAGGTACCTGTATCACAAGCATTTGACATTATGACTCTAATTACAGGTTTTTTTGTTTTTGTTTTTGTTTTTGTTTTTTTGAGATGGAGTCTCGCTCTGTCACCTAGGCTGGAGTGCAGTGGTGCAGTCCTGGCTCACGGCAAACTCCATCTCCCGGGTTCACACCATTCTCCTGCCTCAGCCTCCTGAGTAGCTGGGACTACAGGCGCCCGCCACCACACCTGGCTAATTTTTTGTATTTTTAGTAGAGACGGGGTTTCACCGTGTTAGCCAGGGTGGTCTCGATCTCCTGACCTCATGATCCGCCCGCCTCGGCCTCCCAAAGTGCTGGGATTACAGGTGTGAGCCACTGCACCCGGCCAATTACAGGTTATTAAATTACTTATTGAAGTGTATTTTGTCATGTGAAATTAGTCATTACAAATATAAGCCAAATTAAAAGAGAATGAAATGAAATTCCTTCTTGGTTAAATTATTTTGATACTTCTACAGCTGTTTTCACTGTGTAAGCTAATTTTTAAGTACTTTTTTATGTGTCAATGTTGCTTCAAAAACATTTTAAAGGATAATTTCCAGTTTCCTTTTTTAAAAAAGGAAATTAAATGAAAGGCAGTTTCCAACCAAATGAAGTTCACCAGGAATATACAATTATGAAAAAAAATTACTTGTCAGAGACATTACAAAGGCAGAGTTCCAACACAACAAATGGCCAATTGCGATCATGTTTATCAAAGAATCTGGTATTTCTTTACATACTTTAAAATGGATTAAATTTGAAAAGTAAAAAAATATAATACCTATTCACATTTTCACCAGGCATTTTTGGATTAGTTGCACTATTATCAGAGAAAGAAGAAAGTATTTTAAAAGGTGAGTCATAATTTCTCATAACATTACTAAGTTAGCATCAACATTACTGGGACTTAAAGCCTCAGTCCCAACTACTTGTTTTGGCTGAAAGTGTGTGAAACTCATATATATGTGTGGATTACCAACACCACCCTGCAATGAAGGGGATTAGCTCTGTCACAACAAAATGAAAAGCATATAGCTGAGATAGGCATAACTGCTAAATATTTGGTTACTTCAACTTTTAAAGCAATATCTGTAAATTTCATTTCCCAGCTTACCAGGTGGGTACTTATAAGAACAGAGAAATTTTCTCCTGAACATGATGTATACCTCCAAACCCACAGAAGAAAATGTGGCATCTACCTAATGCTCTCAAATTGTAGTGAACATAATAATCACCTCTGTATTGAAGATTTGGTATTTTTGGCCACTAGGCACCCAATCTCTCTTTTTATTAGCACCATGTGCTGGATTGTCTGGTTCGACTTGGACAGTAAAGCACCAGGTCTAAGGCCCTGTGCAGAAAATAGTTAACACAGCAGACCTGAAACTGCTGCCTTAAAAAATCCTGCTTGAAAAGTTGGCTTTGGGTTGGTGTCTGGGGACTTGGATTTTGAGAGGATTTCCACCATTCCCAGAACTGATAAGAGTGGCTTGCTGTGCCCAGACTGTTTGTACAAACAATATGATTTACACTGAACATCTGCTTTACTCTGGAAGTCTGGAATGTTGGTTCATGCTGGGCAGAGGGTACTTATGTGACCAGCCCTCAATAAAAACCTTGGGTACTAAGTCTTTAACATGCAGACTTAGGAAACAACATTTCAAACATGCTGTCATAAACTGTTGCTGGAGGAATTAAGTATGTGTGCAACTCTACAGGAGAAGAATTCTTGGAAGTTTGTACCTGGTTTCCTCTGGACTTCACTCATTGTGCCCTTTCCTTTTGCTTGTTTTGCTTTGAATCCTTTCACTGTAATAAATCATAGCCATGAGTATGACTGTATGCTGAGTCATGTGAGTCCTGCTAGCCAAATCATCACACCTGGAATAGTCTTGGGGACCCCCACACAGAGTGAAAACAACACATCCCAGAATCCCTTTCTCTATAGGGTTGGAATTGGCCAATGAAAGAAATTGTGCAGCATTTGGAAAACAAGCACCACACAGAAGTTATTACTCTCAGAAAGTCGCAGCAGTCAGACATGGTAATGGACAGACACAAACATACGCAGTGGGTCACAGACGATCCTTACTTTCCTACTCTGAGCTCGTATCAACTGCTGGCTTCATTGTTTGTATTAGTCCATTTTCACACTGCTATAAAGACATACCTGAGCCTGGGTAATTTAATTTATAAAGAAAAGAGGTTTAATTGACTCACAGATTTGCACGACTGTGGAGGCCTCACGAAACTTACAATCACGGCAGAAGGGAAAGCAGGCACATCTTACACGGCAGCAGGCGAGAGAGAGAGCAAAAGCAGGGAAAACTGCCCTATAAAACCATCAGATCTCATGAGAACTCACTCACTATTACAAGAACAACATGGGGGAACCCACCTCTATGATCCCATCAACTCCACTGGGTTCTTTCCTCGACATATGGGGATTATGGGGATTATAATTCGAGATGAGATTTGGGTGGGGACACAGAGTCAAGCTGTTCAATTCCACAGAGTCACTGTTCAATTCCACCCCCAAGCACACCACCAAGCCCTTGGCTCCTGCCCTGCATAGGTAGAAGCTTCCACAAAGGCAGTGGCTTCCACACATCTCTCCATAATCTCCCAGATGCTATCCCACCTGAAAACCAAATATACACAGTCTCTTGCACTTTTCATCTTGAGTGTATATGCAACAAAGATGCATATATAAAAAGGCAAGTACAACAATGTGTGACTAAGATCCCCTGCTCCTAAATGACAGGCTATTGTTGTCAGGTATTTTATTTCGTTCCTTTTCAACCCATAAAATTAAAATGCTATTATTATTAAAGGCAGAATGTTTTTGTTTAAATTTGTCTATATGTTTTACCAATTTCTTTACTCATATTCTTTCTTGTATCTCAGACTGTCATTCCAAGGCCACTTTCTTCTTAAGTACACATAATAAAGTTAATTTAGTCAAGTCTTGTGGTAAACATTCTCATTTTTATTGACCCCATAATAATTTACTTATTTATGGGGTACATGTCAGTATTTGTTACATGCATAGAATATGCAATGATCAAGTAAAAGTATTTGGGTATCCATCTCCTTGAGTATCATTTCTGTGTCACAAACATTTCAAGTCCTCTCTTGCAGCTACTTTGAAATACACAATACATTCATTGTGCTAACTATAGTCATCCTACTCTGCTATTGAAAATCAGAACTTATTTATTCCAACTCACTGTATGTTTGTACCCATTTACCAATCACTCTTGATCACCCTCCTTCCCACCCACATGCACTTCCCAGCCTCTGGTAGCTATCATTCTATTCTTTATCTCCATGAGATCAACTTTTATAGCTCCCACATATGGGTGAGAACATGCAATATTTGTCTTTCTGTGCCTGGCTTATTTCATTTAACATAACGACCTCCAATTCCACTCATGTTGCTGCAAATGACATGATTTCATCCCTTTTTATGGCCAAATAGTATTCCATTGTGTATATATACCATATTTTCTTTATTCATTCATCCACTGAAGGACAGTTAGGCTGATTCCATATCTTTGCTATTGTGAATCGTGCTATAATAAAGGTGCAGATATTCCTTTGATATACTGATTCCCTTTCCTTTAAATAAATACCCAAAGTAGGATTACTGGATCAAATAGTAGCTCTGTTTTTTATTTTCTGAGAAATCTCTATACTGTTTCACATAATGAATGTACTCATTTACATTCCCACCAACAGTGTAAAAGAGTTTTCTTTTTTTCCACATCTTCACCTGCATCTATTATTTTTTGTCTTTTTTATAATAACCATTCTAGTAAGATGATATCTCATTGTGGTTTTGATGTTCATTTCCCTGATAATTAGGAATGTTGAGCAATTTTTTTAAACTTGTTGGCCATTTGTATGTCGTCTTTTGAGAAATGTTTACTGATGTCCTTTACCCACTTTTTAATGGATTATTTAGTTTTAAAAATTGAGTTGTTTGAGTTCCTAGCATATTCTGGATATTAGTTCCTTGTTGGATAAATAGTTTGCAGATATTTTCTTCTGTTCAACGAGTTGTCTCTTTATTCTGTTGATTGCTTTGCTGTGCAGACGCTTTTAAGTTTAATATAATCCCATTTGTCTATTTTTGTTTCTCTTGTCTATGGTTTTGGGGTCTTAGCTATAAAATCTTTGCCTAGACCAATGTCCTGAAGTGTTTTCCCTAATGTTTTCTTCTAGCAGTTTTATAGTTTGGGGTCTTACATTTAAGTCCTTAATCTGTCTTGAGTTGACTTTTGCATACAGTGAGAGATAAGGGTGTAATTTCATACTTCTGCAAATTGTTACACAGTTTTCCCAGTACCATTTATTGAAGAGGTTGTCCTTTCCCCATTGTATGTCCTAAGTGAGTTGGTTGAAGATCAGTTGACTATAAATACATAGATTTATCTCTTGATTGTCTATTCTGTTACTTCGGTCTATTTGTCTGTTTTTATACCAATACCACGCTGTTTTGGTTATTATAGCCTTGTAATATATTTTGAAATCAGGTAGTGTGACACTTCCAGCTTTGTTCTCTTTTGCTCAGGATTGCTTTGGCTACTGGGGCTCTTGTTTGGATCAATACAAATTTTAGGATTGCCTAAGTCTGTGAAAAATGACATAAATAATTTGACAGGAATTGCATTAAATCTGTAGATTGCTTTGAGCACTATAATCATTTAAATGATGTTAATTCTTACAATCCATGAGCATGGAATGTCTTTCCATTTCTTTGTTTCCTCTTCAATTTCTTCCATCAGTGAGTGCTTTTTTAATTTTCCTTGTAGAGATGGCTCACCATTTTTAGTTAAAATTATTCTTAGGTATTTTTTTGTAGCTATTGTAAATGGGATTGCCTTCTTGATTTCTTTCTCAGCTAGTTCATTATAGGTATATAGAAATGCTACAGATTTTTGTATGTTGATTTTGTATCTTGCAACTTTACTGAAAGTATTAATCAGATCTAAGTTTTTTGGTGGAGTCCTTAGGTTTTACTAGATGTATGATCATATCATCAGCAAAAAGTAAATTTCGCTTCCTTTTTCAAATTTGGATGTCTTTTACTTCTTCTTCTTGCCTGATTATGCTGGCTAGGATTTTCATTACTATGTTGAATAGGAGTGGTGAAAGTTAGCATCCTCATCTTATTCCAGTTCTCAGAGAAATGGCTTTCAGCTTTTCCCCATCCTACACAATGTTAGTTGTAGATTTGTCATATATGGCCTTTTTTAAGTTGAGGTATGTTCCTTCTATGCCTAGTTTGTTGCAAGTTTTTATCATGAAGGGATGTTAAATTCTATCAAATGCTTTTTCTGCACCAATTGAGATTGTATGTAATCAACCGTATTAATTTTCTGCTTCATTTTGTTAATGTGATGTATCATGTTTATTGATTTTTATATGTTGAACCATCCTCGAGACACATCCCTCTTGATCATGGTATATTTTTTTTTATGTGCTGTTGGAATCAGTTTGCTAGTATTTTGGGGAGAATTTTTGCATCTATGTGCATAAAGAGAGTTTGGTGTGTAGTTTTCTTTTTTGTTGAATCTGGTTTTGCCATCAGGTTAATTCTTGCCCTATAGAATGAGTTAGGGAAAAGATCCTTCCGTTGGATTTTTTGGAATAGTTTGAGGAGACTGGATGTTAGTCCTTCTTTAAAGTTTAATAGAATTTGACAGTGAAGCCGTCTGGTTCTGAACTTCTCTTTGTTGGGATACATTGTATTACTGCTTCAACTTTGTTATTTGTTATTGGTCTCTTCAGGTTTTCTATGTCTTCCTGATTCAATCTTGGAAGGTCGTGTGTGTCTAGGAATTTATCCATTTTGTCTAGGTTTTCTAGTTTGCTGACGTATAGTTGCTCACAATAGTCTCATGATCTTTTGTTATTGCTGTGGGATCAGTTGTAACGCCTTCTTTTTCATTTCCGATTGTGTTTATATGGGTCTTCTCTCTTTTTTATTGGTTACTCCAGGCAGTGATGCATTGATTTTATTTATTATTTTCAAAAAACAATTTTTTATTTTATTAATTCTTTATATTACTTTTTTAGTCTTTATTTCATTTAGTTCTGCTCTGATTTTTATTATTTATTGCCATCTACTAATTTTGTGCCTGGTTTATTCTTGCTTTTTTAGTTAGTTGAGGTACATCATTAGGTTGTTAATTTGGGTCTTAGTAAAAGTATATTCCTACTTTTTTGATGTAGGCATTTACTGCTATAAACTTCCCTTATAGCACTGCTTTTGCTGTTTCTCACAGGTTTGATATGTTGTGTTTACATTTTCATTTGTTTCAATAATTTTTAAAAAAATGTTCTTGCTAATTTCTTCATTGACCCAATGTCATAATGTCATGCAGGAGCATCCATCTATTTGTACAGTTTCAAAAGTTCCTCTTGTTATAGACGACTAGTTTTATTCCATTGTGGTCTGAGAAGATACTTGATATGATTTCAATTTTTAAAAATTTGTTGAGACTTGTTTTGTGTCTTCACATATGGTCTATCCTGAAGAATGTTCCATGGACTGATAAAAATATGTGTATTCTGTAGCTGCTGAGCAAAATGTTCTGTAAATGCCTGTTAGGGCATTTGGTCTAATGCGTTAATTTTCTGTCTAGATTATCTGTCTAATGCAGAGTGTGGGGTGTTGAAGTCTCCAACAATTATTGTATTGGAGTCTGTATCTCCCTTTAAATGTAATAACATTTGTTTTATATATCTGGGTGCTCCAGTGTTGAGTGCATATATATTTACTATTTAAAAAATTATTTAGAGACTGGGTCTCACTGTATTGATGAGGCTGGTCTCAAACTCCTGGCTTCAAGTGATCCTCCTGCCTTGACCCTCCCAAAGTGCTGGAATTATAAGCATGAGCCACTGCATCTGACCTGTTTACTATTTTTATGTAGGCTGGCTGAATGATGTTTTTATAATAAAAATTTGACCTTCTTTGTCTCTTTTTACTGTTTTTGGCTTTAAGTCTGTTTAATCTCTATATATAGCTATTCCTGCTTGCTTTTGGTTCCCATTTTTATGGAATATCTTTTTCCATCCCCTTACTTACAGTCTATATATGTCTTTATATAGGAGATGAGTTTCTTGTAGGCAACATCTAGTTGAGTCATGTTTTTTGTTTTTGTTTTAATCCATTCAGCCATTTTTTTCTGGGCTTTTGTAAATTTATCAATTAGAGTCTCTTGCTAAAGAACTATCGTGTTCCATTGGAGGCATCATATTTCCTTGCTTTTTCATGTTTCCTGTGTATTTACATTGATATCTGTGCATCTGGTATAACAGACTTCTTTCAATTTTTTGAATTTGTTTTCTTAAGGGAGGACTTTTTCTTGAAGATGTATCTATGGTGTTGGTTGGGTGGCGTACCTTGACTTTGATTCTGGGTGTATGCGTGAGTGTAGACTCTGTATGATTTCTTTGGCTGTAAATAGCGTCAGTGGTATCTGATTTTCTTGGTGACATAGGGTGTGGTTATTAATGGAGGCTGTGGTGAAGTTTTGCTGAGCACTAGGATGCCAAGTGGGCCAGTCTTTGGGCCCCAGTGGTGGCAGTGGTGGGCTGAGGCCTGTCCTTGGGCCCCTGAGCAGCTTATGTTGGCACCAGAGTCAGCAGGTCCAGGCTGGCTGATCCTCTGGCCTCAAAGTGGCTTGCTTGGATGTCAGTAGTGGCAGTTGTGGGCCAAGAAGGCAGTGGGGTTCTTAGGCCTCTAGGCAGCCAGCATGGGATGGGCAGTGTCAGTCACAGGGGCAGGACAACCCTCTGGGTCCTAAGTGGTGCATGCTGGTGTTGGTGGTGGCTGCAATGGGCTGGATGGGCTAGTCTCCAGCCCAAATGTGGCACATGCAGGTAGGTACCAGCAGTGGTTGTATCATCAGGTGAGTAGGCCCAACCTCATGCCTCCCTGGGAAGAGTGCTCAGGTGCCAATAGTGGTGGATTGAACTGGACAGTTCCCAGGTTCCCAGACTATATGCTCTGGCATGAGGGGTTGAAGCCAGGCCAAGCAGGCTTGTCCTCAGACCCCCTAATTGTGTGTACAGGTGCCTTCCATGTTAGGCAGAAGCAGGGAAATCCCCAGGCCTCCAGCGGAATGCTGGAGTTGGACAAAGCAGTGGCCATGCTGCAGCCCTGCCACTGAGAAGGGCAGGGACACCTTCGATGATGGCAGCCTAAGTTGGTGGGTGGAAAACATGCACCGCACTCATGTTTTAGCCTCTGTGGCAACAGCCTAAGCCTCACTCACACTTCAGCTCTGGTGCCACTGGGCCCCAGGACAGTGCTTAGTCTGTCGTGGGCTGAGCTTTCAAAATGGTGCCTTACTGTAGCTGTCTATGACTCAGGAGGAATGTGGGACCCAGCACAATTCCTTCCCTGGAGCAGTGCCATTATGCCATCTCCAAGTAGCTCCCCATGCTAGTTTCAGGGCCTGTGAGGGTCTAGGTTCTTTCCCGTGACTAGGATTGCAGAAGTCATGGTGGAACCATAGTCTGCAGGGGGTCACTCATTTACCCTTTCCCTGTATTCCCCACTCCCAGACAATCCTGGCTGAGAAGGCTGCCTCGCTTCTTTCTCCTTCCTTGCTTTAGGTTTTTCTGTCACTTTCCTGTTGAATTCCAGTGTTCTGCTTTGGATGATCCATTCAAAGTGTGATTATTCACTATTTTGGTTCTTCTTTGGGCAGGAGGCAAGTATGAAATGCTTCTAGTCGGCCATCTTGAAGTCCATTCCCAGATGTTTTGATTATATAGAAATAACTTAATTTTTCCATTTTTATTGAAGATAGGTATTAAAAATACAGAAATTTTGGTTGATACTGATTTTTCTTCAGCACTCTAAAGATATTTTTCCTGTTTTCTCCATATTATTTATGTTGAGGAAACTACATAATTATTCTAATTGTAATTTCTGCAAGTTATTTGCCTTTCCTTTCCACTTGTTTTTAAGATAGCTTTGTTTTTAGTGTTCTGTACTCTCACTATATAGTGTCCAGGTGTACATTTCACTTGATTTATCTTGATTTGCATATATTATCCCTCTTATATTTGTTAATTTGTGTCTTTCACTAGTCCCAGAAAATGCATAATCTTTTCAATTATTATATCTTCTTTGATCTCTCAATTCTTTCCTTCTTGGAATCCTACTAGATCTTTTCATTTGGTACTCCATATATTTTTTACCGCTTGCAATAATGACTTCTGTTATTTCCATTTTTATTAAAGTATAAATTACATAAGGCAAATTTACCCTTTTTAATATACAGTTCTGTAAGTTTAACAAACACATACAGTCACAGAACCCCCACTGTATCCAAGAATTGGACTCATTTCATCACTCCTAAAAATGACCCTGTGCCATGTTATAGTTAACTCCACTGCCCAACCCAAGATCCTGGCCACCACTGATCTTGCTGTCACTATAGTTATGCCTTTTCCAGAATGTCAAATACGTAAAATTATAGAGTATATAGAGCCTTTTAAGTCTGGCTCCTTTCACTTAGCATAATACATTTGAAATTCATGCATATTGTAGGCTGGGCGTGGTGGCTCACGCCTGTAATCCCAGCACTTTGGGAGGCTGAAGCTGGTGGATCACGAGGTCAGGATTTCAAGACCAGCCTGGCCAACATAGTGAAACCCCGTCTCTACTAAAAATACAAAAATTAGCTGGGCATGGCGGCATGTGCCTGTAATCCCAGCTACTTGGGAGGCTGAGGCAGGAGAATTGCTTGAACTGGGACCCGGGAGGCGGAAGTTGCAGTGAGCCAAGATAGCACTACTGCACTCCAGAGTGAACTACAGAGTGTGACTCCATCTCAAAAAAAAAAAAAAAATTAGACAATGTGGTGGCACATGCCTGTAATCCCAGCTACTTGGGAGGCTGAGGCAGGAGAATCGCTTGAACCCGGGAGGCAGAGGTTGCGGTGAGCCAAGATCACGCCATTGCACTCCAGCCTGGGCGACAAGAGAGAAACTCTGTCTCAAAAAAAAAAAAAAAAAAAAAGAAATTCATGCATATTGTTTTGTGATTCAGTAATCTGTTCCTTTTTAATGCTAAGTGGTATTCAAATGTATAATTATTCCATAATTTGTCTATCAATTCTCCAGTTGAGAGACATTTGGGTTGACTTTAGTTTTTTAGTTTTTGGCAATAACAAGTAAAGCCCCTATAAATACTCACATCCAGATTTTCATGTGAACATAAGTTATTATTTCACTTGGGGAACACCTAGGTGTGGGATTGCTGAGTTGTATGATAAGTGCATGTGTAACTTCAAAAGAAACTGGCTGACTGATTTCCAAAGTCACTGAGCTATTTTGCGTCCCCACCTCTCTTGTGTAAGAGAGTTGCACTTGTTCCACATCTTTGCCATTTTTGGTATTTTCCTTTTATGTACTTTTTAAGCCTTTCTAATAGGTATGTAGTGATATCTTATTGTGGTTTTAATGACCATATTCTTTATAACTAATTTTACTGAGTAATATTTATATGCTTATTTTCCATGGGTATTTTTTTTTGGTGAAGTGTCTATTCAAGTTTTTGTCCATTTTTTTCATTGTTTAGTTTTCTATTAGTGAGTATTGAGAGGTATTTATATAGCCTGCATACAATTACTTGATCAGATACATGATTTGAAAACATTTTCTCAGTCTGTGGCTTCTGTTTTTATTCTCTTAAAAGTGTCTTTTCAGGGGCAGAAGTTTTTCTTTTTGATGACTTCAATCCATCAATTATTTCTCATATTGATCATGTTTCTAGTATAGTATCTAAGAACTCCTTTCTTCGACTCAAGGCTACAGAAATTTTTTCTATTTTTTTCTAGAAGTTGTGCAGTTTCAATTTTACATTTAGATTTATGATTCATTTTGAGTTAATTTTTGCATACAGTGTAACATACAGATCAAGGTTCATTATATGTATGTGGATAGCCAGTTGATCCAACATCATTTGTTGAAAAGGACTATTCTTTCTACAATGAATTGTCTTTGTGCCTTGATCAATAATTAATTAAATATATATACTTTGTGAGCTCTTTATGATATGGTTTTGCTCTGTGTCACCACCCAAATTTCATCTTGAATTGGAATTCCCATAATCCCCACATGTCGAAGGCAGGACCTGACAGGAAGTAATTGGATCATAGGGGCAGTTTCCCCCATGGAGTTCTTATGATTGTCACTGAGTTCTCAAAAGATATGATGGTTTTATAAGGGGCTTCCCCCTTTGCTCATTTGCTGTCTTGCCTGCCACCATTTAAGACGTGCCTGAGGCCTCCCCAGCCCTGAGAAACTGTGAGTCAATTAAACCTCTTTTCTCTATAAACTACCCAGTCTTGGGTATGTCTTTATAGCAGTGTAAGAATAGACTAACACATTTCTGTCCTATTAGTTTATATATACATCCTTTCTCTAAAGTTGTCTTGTCTTCACTCTGGCATTAGAGTAAGTCTTGAATTCAGATAGTGGTTCTTTAGTATTGTGCTGACAATTTTAGACCTTTGCCTTTCTATATAAACTTTATAATAATTTTGCATATCTACCAAATAACTTCTTGAGTAAGCTTTGGTGTTTTCTGTCTTTAAAGGATTTGGTCCACCTCATCTAAGTTGACAAATTTATTGGCATAAAGTTGTTAATATTCCCTTCCTATACTTTTAACATCTATAGGTTCTATACTAATGGCCCATCCTTCATTTTGGATATTTGTTATTTCTTGCTTGTCTCTTTTTTCTTGGTCAATTTAGCTAGAGGTTTATCCATTATTACTTCATTTCCTCTGCCCCAATCTCTCTCTCCTCTTCTTCTGGGATTTCAGTTACACATATTTCAGACTGCCTGATTTTTTTTATATGGGTTACTAAGGCTTTTTCTTCTTCCTTATTTCCCCAGTCTTTTTCTTCTCTATGCATTTTGTTGGTTTGTCTTCAAATTCACAACCCTTTTCTTTTTTAGGGTACAATCTGTCATCATTTAGTGAATTTCTGACTAATATATCATCATTTCTGGCACAGTATTTTTCATTTCTAAAATGCACACTTGGTTATTTTTTACAGAATACATTTCTCTCTAGAGAGTATCCATCTGTTTACTTACTGTGTCCAACATTTCTTTTAAATCTTTGATCATATTTATGAAACTCTATTAATTCCAATGTCCATGCTTTCTCTAGTCTTGGTTTTTGTTTTTTGTTTTTTGGTTTTGGTTTTGTTTTGTTTCTTTTTGAGATGAAGTCTTACCCAGTTGCCTAGGCTGGAGTGCAGTGGCATGATCTCGGCTCACCGCAACCTCCGCCTCCCAGGTTCAAGCGATTCTCCTGCCTCAGTCTTCTGAGTAGCTGGGATTACAGGCATGCATCACCACGCCTAGCTAATTTTTGTATTTTTAGTAAAGACGGGGTTTCACCATGTTGGTCAGGCTGGTCTCGAACTCCTGACCTCATGATCTGCCCGCCTCGGCCTCCCAAAGTGCTGAGATTACAGGCGTGAGCCACTGTACCCGGCCTCTGGTCTTGTTTTTAATTGATTTTTTTCTCATGAGGATGAGTCACATTTTCCTCATTTTTCAAATCTCATAAAATTTTTGCTGTATGCTGAACATTACCAATGTGATTTGTCGGAGAGTTGGAATATTGTTGTTGTACTTTTGAGTTTAGTTTTAAACCCTGTGCTTTAGTTAATTTACTGGGAGATCAGCTTGATCCTATTGAGGCTTGACTTTGAACTCTGTTTAGGTATATCTATAGCAGCCTTATTCTAGGACTGATGTATCCTTTTCGATAAGTTATGGCCTTTGTGGGATCTCAGTGCAACCCATTTCCTAACGTATAGCCTTTTGGGGGTCTTACTTGCATACTCAAAGTGTTCACCAAAGTCTCTTTACTTCCCGGTTGGATGTCTTTCAGCAATCTGCAACCTCTGGAATCTCTATTTAGTTCAGAGCCCCCAGGGGCTGTTCTTTGCCATGTTTCACTGAGTCTTACCCTATGCTTGTTCAGCTTAAAATTCAGCTAAATAAGCAAGGGGATCCCAGTGCAGATTTCTGGAGCTCCTACTTTGCACAGCTCTCTCATCTCTGGTATTATGCCCCTCAACATTCAATTGCCTCATTATCTCGACTTCAGTTTTTCTTTCCTCCATTCCATGAGACTGCTGCTCTGTTTAGGTTCCACAAATTTTGTGTTGTATTTTCAAAGCTGGAGGGAAGGTGAAACTCACCTTTCTTGCTCCTTTTATGTCAAGGTCATAGTGCCACACTATTGTCCAATGCCTAAACACTGCTGTTTCATATATTTGTCTAAATTAACAATTGTTTATTGTAGGAAGGTACATCCAACAATCATTATTCTATCATGGATAGAATCATAAATTCATTTGAAAAAAATTAATATGGAATAGCTACTTTGTATTTTGTTTCATATCAATATCTGAAGCCCTTGGCATAGAATTCTGTTTATTTTGATTTATATGGATTCTTACTCATAGTCAGTTTTTTCTATGAGTTTAATGATCTTTGAATGTGAGCTTTTATTTGTTTGATCTTAATATGTGACGATCCTAGGAACTGATGAAGTAATGGACTTTCCCCAAAAAGGATTTGTAATTGCTACTGCTGAAAGCCAGGGGGCACTACCAACCTGGGTCCACTTTGGTCCACTTCTAGGATCCTGAACTTAACGCAAGAGCCTGATGTTCTGCTTTCCTACCTTGCAGTGGCTTAGTCTTCAGATCTAGATGGCTACAGAGGTCCATTTTTCCAGTTTTCTAGTTGCTCACTGCTCCTCACTCTGACTTCAGTGTCCTATTTTGTTATTTTTTTTTTTGTGAAGGAATTTGGAGGAATTTTTTTAGTCCCCTACCCCTACCTGCCCCCTTCAAAAAAAAAAAAAAAAAGAGAACAGAAAAAAGAAAAGAAATGAAATGAAAGAAAAAGGTAAACTATTAATATTTATTATACATATTAAAAATGGAGTTGTCATCTTGTCAGAAGGTTAAATTGACATGAGTCATATAAGTATTCTGAGGGAAGATTGGGAGTTCTACAACTCAGAAGAATTCACAACAGACCCAGGAATTCTCTCCACTTTGGCATATGGCCATATACTTTATCTAGGTAAGTGGATTTAAGGAGGATATTATACACTATTCCTCACAAAATGTACACATGGCTTAAGAAGAATCTTGCAAAGAAATTGTATGTAACACAAACAATAAAAGCACAGTACAGGTTTTAAAATATGGCAGACTTGATACTTCTGATTTTAGCACTTTATCAGCTTCATTACAAGGAAAAAGCAATGATAATGCAATCAGATGTCACAATGTCAGCCAACATTTTTAAAAATTAAAAATATTAGAATTATGTGAAATATGAATTTATATGCACTATCCTTCACTATTATCTGAGTCTAATTATATATTGTTTCTTGAGATGTTAGCTATTATAAAGCCACCAGATTAGCAAAATATTTTTAACATAAACAGAAAATAAAGATAATTTTCTGTATTTTTTCTGTGATGTTAGAAGTCATGCAATATTGAATCCATTACTTTGCAAAAAGACAGATTTTTTTCTTTTTTCTCAAGGTAGGGTCTTGCTTTACTACCCAGGCTGAAGTGCAGTGGTGTGATCATAGCTCAATGCAGCCTTGAAAAATCTGAGCTCAAGTGAGCCTCCCACCTCAGCCTCCCAAATAGCTGAGATTACAAGAGCATGACATCATGCTAGATAACTTATTATTATTATTATTATTACTATTTTAGTAGAGACGAGACTTGCTATGTTGCCTAGGCTAGTCTGGAATACTTGGGCTCAAAGGATCCTCCTGCCTCAGCCTCCCATACTGCTGGGATTACAAGCATGAGCCACCCTGTCCTGTGAAAAGAGAAAGATTTCTTATTAGCAACAGACAAAAAGGAACATATCAGTTGGGAATATAGTGCTATTTCCTACTGTGGTTAACAAAATGGCTGGGAATAAAAAAAAAAACAGAGAAAAATATTTGTTGACAAAACTAAAACGCAAACCTATTGGTCAACCAAAGCAGAAAAAGGGGTGGGGCAGGGGAAGGCTGAAGATTTGAAGAAAAAGGCATTTGAACAAATAAGCATTATGAACAAGCTTTGCTGTGTGTGCAGTTGAATGAAAGCATAACTATTTCTAACTATGTCTCAGCTTACGGTGTTGGCTTAATTCTGTTAAGCTTTTGTCTGTGCCATCAAAGTAAAAGTACCAAATACCAGGTGTCCTTATCAGTAAACAACTTCCTTAATAAGAACGTTTTATGAAAATCGATGAAGCAGTTCCCATCAATTTAAAAAGGAGTTCATACAGAAGTACAGAGATAGTACCACATGTGATAATTTTGTATAAATAAGACTTTTTAAAAAGTTTAATTTTCACACACTTTGAAATGAGAGGTGAAGAAAATCTTTTCTATTATACAGATGTTTACTATTTATTTAGTGGCAAGCTTTTTTTCCATGATGACTGGTGGCTTCGAGTAGCATGTTACCTATCAGATTTTTTAAAAAAAATTAAAAAAAAATTTCCCTTCAAGGTAGATGTGATAACAATAACTAAGAAATTTAATACTTCCAAAAAACCTGTGCTAGGATGAGAGCATTTAGAAAATAGATATTTGAAAGTGTTTCAGTTTTGTGATTTTTTTCTGAAAAAACTTAAAATATAAATATGTCACATATATAAATTTTCATATCTGCACACTTGAAAATCATGGGAACAGAGTTTCCCAATCTGCTTAAAAATCTTTCAGATAAATGGTTTTGCAACCATTTTGCTGAAAATTTCTAAATGTTATGTCTTCTAGTTTGATAGGAAAACTGATTGACATTAGGGAAGATGAATATTTGTTAGCCAAATTACTAGTTTGATAGGAAAACTGATGGACATTAGGGAAGATGGATATTTGTTAGCCAAATTGCATTTCAAAAAGCTTTTGTATCACTGGGTGGACGAAATGGGAAAATGAGTTTTATGGTTTAGAAATGCGGCCAATAAAGTAGTTCTTCCATTTTTAACTTTGCATTTTGTGAGGTCTCAGCTATTAAAACCGTATACCCACATAAACTCTTCTTAGAACTAGACTTTTAAATTTCAGTATCACAAAGTATATAACAAGAAATGTCAAGAATAATGAAGTATATTCAGCCCCATTGCTTTGTATTCGTGTCATTAGTAAAATAACATTAAAAATTACTTTTAACCATTTTTATTTCGTGTTTATGTTTTAAGTTCTAATTTAAAAAGTGAATATATATGTATTGCAGTGCATGTGCAAAAGTTCTTTTTTTAATGAACAGATGCACAAATAATTTTGATTGTTTATAATGACCTGTTAAGTAAGTCATTATTATAATCAACTGTTTATAATTTTGGTTTAGAATAGCCAACAAAATTTTTCTAAAATAGTTTTCCTAAAAAAATTCATGAGTAAAAATTTGTTTGGGAACAAGTAAAATGAGAAAACGGGAGAGAAAAATCACTCCAAATTCTACCATCTGTAGATAATAACTGTTGAAATTTTACTGCATACCCTTCTAGATTTCATTTTTTAACATATCTTCATCTTCCATAAACATAGGTTTATTCTTCATTTAAAACTGTTTGTCATAGAGAGTCTCTTTAAAGAATTATTTAAAAGGAAATTTATATGAGATTTTGGGACAGAGATTAAAATTTAAAGACACAATACTCAGGGGCTCTGTTCTGCTGTGACCAAGACATAATTAACACTGGATGGGATTGTAACATTTGTTAAATTTAATTCATTGCTTGTCGTGTAAATGGCCTTTAGATGTCTCAAATGTGCGGTTTAACTATGAAGTTACCAAGAAATAATCTGACCAAATTTTGTGGCTTTTTACTTGCTTTATCTTCAAATGGCCTATGTACCAAGGCAGAGAGATTAAAGGGAACTAAGATTTTGATAAGGCTTTTGTTTCTGTTCAGTATTACAACTGTATCCCAAATCGATAAAATATGGTTTATATACTAGAATTATTACTAGAATTCTAGTTATATACTGGAATTATTAACTGCATGTAGGAGGGTAGAGAATAGAACCAAGGGAGTGACTATGAATGGAGTAATTGTATCCTCAGAATTAAGCAGTTATCTTCCAAAGGTATGGTCCTGGACTCGATCTTCTTATAGAACATTTTTTATCAATGACTAATACTACCAGAAAAAAAAAACAGTCACTGACACAGCAAATGAAACTTAGCTGGGAAACGAAAACTAAGAAGAGGAAGTCACATTCTCAATGACCAGATTAGAATCAAAATAAAAATTGGAGAAGTAGTAAGAAGTAAACAAAATGAGTAAGTCATATGGGTCGGCTAAAAGATGCAAGGAAGAAAAAGAAGTTTCAAAAGGAGGAATAGCTAGCAATTGGCAAGTATCAAAGAAGAAAATTTAGGGGTTTTAACAAGTATCAATCTGACTATAATCAATAAAGTAGTGCTACTGTTTAAAAAGCAAACACATTATAAAATGTATTCCTTACTAAAATTTACCTAAACTTCTGCTTCCTAGTTGAGTGTCACTTGCAAACACTAATAACTTGTTCCTTTTCACCAGCCCTGCCATTCACTCTAAGAGCAAATATGGAGAACCTAACCACTCAAACGACTGAAATAGTAACAGAGAAAAAACTAGTTTCGATGAAAGATTGAATGTAATTTTTTCTCCTGCAAGAAATAGAGTAATTGAATAATTGTCTTTAATAGCATACAGTTATAATGATAAAATACTACTGGATTTAGGCACTTATGTACCTCAAGTAACTTAAAAGTAGATTAGTTGTACTCAACTTTCATAAAACACCGAGAGAAAATGAAGTTAAATTGTATTAGGAAGGAGTTAATGTAGAATATAGAGGGATTTTATAATATGATAAAAGATTTGTTGAAAATCAGAACAACTGTAAGAATCTGGTATAATTTCTACGGATAGATCTCTACTTTTCTTTAAGGGTGAAATGTGGTGATACGTGGAGGGTTGAAATCCAACCCTCTGCCAGACCTCAAGTTTTGTGATTTTTGTTTTAGGCAGTAACTAGAATAAATAAATTGCACCAAGATTTTTAAAGCTATAACGGAGGGAGCATGCTTGTTGATATTAAAACTACTATTGGTTATGCCAGAAGACATTTCTTTAAAGTACTGTAATTGTGTTACATCCTTAAATCTAAGTGCAGTATCAGCCGCAGATATCTGATTGTAGACTTGGTTTAAAAAAAAAAAAAGAACTGGAATATATAGACAATTGGCAATATTCTAAGGAAGCAGTGTTCCTATTTTATTTTCCAGATGATGCTACTTTATGTTCCTTTTATTTTTCTTCTTACCACTTGTTTTACAAATGACATATATTAACTATAGGATATTTAAAAAGTAGAGACAAGCAAACAAGAACAAAAAAGTGCACATGTAATTCCACAAATGAGGGGAGAAAATCAGCTAACATTTTCATGTATATTTTCAGACTTTTTTCAACATACATGTACATATAAAATATTTTATAATGTATACTTTTAATTTCGTACATATTTAAACTTTTATAAAAACAGGAAATTTGTAATATTTTCCTTGATTTAATATCATGAACATTATTTCCTATTACTAAGTCTACCTCTTCACTTTTAATGGTTGACATAATTTACATAATCCCTACCTTTGGTTATTTAAGTGTTTCCAAATGTTCACTCTTATTAACAACTTCAACAAACATCCCCAATGTTGCTTTTTTTTTTTTTTAAAGTAAGCAGAGAATTGGAATAAATTAGAAATCCAGGGCACTTACTCATCCAACAGATATTTATTGAACACTTATTTGTGCCAGATATTGCATTAACTGGGAGCTGGGAAAACAGAACTGGTTAAGGCTAGATCTCCACTTTTAATTAACTTTCAGTCTCATGGAATAGAAAGATGAGCTGAGGAACTGGAGAGGACAAATCGCTCCTCTCTTTAAAGTAAATGTAGTTCAAGAGAAAGCTGCTGGGTCAGTGACCAGGTGTGTGTGTGTGTGTGTGTGTGTGTATCTGTATACACATATATATTAACTAAGCAGTTTCTAGAATTAAAATCCCTAATGTTAATAGGCTTAGGCATAAAATAGATTAATCTACAACATCTGCATGAGCCACGATCCTAGGAGCTGCAGAGCCATAAAAGCCGGACACAGTACCCAGCAGCCTCGCCTCGGCTCCCGGCAGAGAACACCCTCTCCCCGGCCTCCCGGCGCTGGCGCGATCCCACCGCGGGGACCGCCGCCCGGGTCCCCGGCCGCTGCACCCCCTTCTCGCGTCCTACGCCTGGCGGCCAAAAACAAAACTGCCTAACCACTTCCACTTGGAGAAGCCCTCCTAGTCGAGAGGGGCATTCTGAAGATCAAGGGCGAGGGTGGAAAACAAACTTTGTTACGTGTTAACTTAGTTGGAGCAAAGCGATTCCAGGAAAGGAGTCTAAAACTGTGCGCAGCGCTTTTATAAAAAATTGTTTCAATGGATACACGGGGGAGCGGGGCCGTCTATGGCAGGGCTTCAGAGCAAGCAGGAGACTGGCAGGCCGGCGAGAGCAGGTGGCCCGCCGGCCGCATCCCGGCCGCCGCATCCCGGCCTCCTCCTCCCCGCTCGCCTGCATTTGGACGACGGCTTCCGCGGCGGCCGGAGAGGAGCATCCTCTACACTGCCAACTCGCATCAATGGGACTTTCCTCGTGGGAACTGCCCCTCCCGGCGGACGTGCCCTCCGGGTCCGGCGTGGGCGGGCGGGTGCCGCGAACTCCTTGCAGACCTTGGGTCGGCTCAGTGCTCCCTCAGCGCTCGGGCCGAGCCTGCACCACCCGCCGCCGTCGCCGCCGAGGGGGCGGGGGAGGTGCCGCGGGGGGCGGGCGCGGCGCGCGGGGAGGGGAAGGGGTTCTCGCGCGATTGGGCGAGGTTTCCGGTGTTGTGACTGAAACCCGTCAATATGGCGGCGATCGGCCGCGGCCGCTCTCTGAAGAACCTCCGAGTACGAGGTAAGCCCGCTGCAACCCTCACTCCCCACCGCCCGGCGCCCGCCACCCCTGGCACTTGCCTTCCCCTGGCCCTGGGTTGGGGAGCGAGCCGGGGCGCTGGCCGGAGCCAGGGCAGCCGCAGCTGGCCTGCGAGCGAATCCTAATTGGGGCTGTGTGTCTGTTTCGCGCAGGGCGGAATGACAGCGGCGAGGAGAACGTCCCGCTGGATCTGACCCGAGGTAACGCGGGGCGCCGCGGGCGCCGGCGAGGGCGCGCTGCTGGGGAGGAGCCGGGTCCGGGGCTGGGGGCCAGAGGCAGGGGCGGGCCCCGCACGGGACCGGCGGGGTGCGGGGGCCAGAGCCGGAGCCCCGCCTGCCGGCCCGCGGGAACCGAGCCCGGGGCCGCCTCGCCGGACCCATCCCCCTACCCAGCGCCCGCTTCCCTCGCCCGAGCCCTTCTCCGGGCCTCGGGCTGCTGCGGGTGCGGGGGAGCCCCGAGTGGAACTCGGCAGACCCGGCGACCCTCTGGGCTCGAGCTCCGGCAGAGTGGTTTGCACCTATCCCGGAGTCCGGCAGCCCAAGCTAGGGGCAGCTGGAGGGAGGTAGAGGCTGTTATTTAGGTTGCAGGAGGATGTTTGAGGGAAGAGCGACCACATCCTGCCCTCCCCGTCCCCGGAGCAGAAGCCGGACCTGCTCGGTGCTTGCCGACTGCGTGACTGCTTTCCCCTTTGCCCACCGTCCTGTGGGGACCCGCAGCATTGATAACTTGGTGGTGAAACCTAGAACTCGTCATTACTGCTAAATGTCTGGTTTATGCTGTTTCCCTTCTGCTTCCCTTTCCCGGGCCGCTGGGACTGTAGTTGGCTAAAGACCGCCCCCTCACCCTGCTGCAGGTTCATTGTTTACCTTCTGCAGTGGAGATGGGTTTGTTTACACCTTCCGAACTGGGGAAACTCGGGTGATATTTTTAATGACCTAATCCCGTTACTAGCCAGTGTTTCCTCTATCACTTACAGTACTAGAGTTTATTCGACATTATCTCGTTGAAGATTTAGTAGTTACGTACAAGATTCTTTTCTCTTCCACGATAAACAGGATTTAGCCTACTGATTCCGACGAAGTCATATTTCACACAGGCTGTAGCTTGGAGTGTAACCCGGTTCAGCTGTACAGAATCAGTTTCTGAGGTCTATAAAACACCTTAGGAAGTAAACAAAAAAACTTGTTGTAGACATTCTGTATGAGATCAGTTTTTTACCCTATGTCGTACCTGACGTAATGACTGTTATCTACAGTAATTTGTTAAAGCTGGGCTCCTTGTTGACAACGGCTAGAGTGAAAGCATAGTGCATTTTCTAATTTGTTTTATTTTGCGTATCACGATGTAAGATTACTGTTTTATAAACTGAATGGTCAGCTTTCACTTAGCTAGAAGAGTACATTTTTATAACTTAATATTTTATTCTGAAAGTTCAGGGACTTAGTTTTGGGTGAACTAGGTCCTTTTACAAGACAGTTTCTAAAATATAATACAATATAATAGAGCTTAAGTCCTGGAAATGGCTACTAATTAGATTATCAATGCACTAATTTCCACCATTTTTTTCAGCAGATCGGTTTTGAGAATTAGTATAGAAAGATGTAAAGCTTTTGACTTCTGTGCAACTGTTTGGAAACTTGACTATAACACACATGTGAAAAATCTATATAAAATAGATTCACTAGAAAACTTCCTAACAAGGATAATTTCTACAATTTCAGGTCTGTAAAAGATGTAATTAGTGAGTGATTTAATTTATATACAGGCATATGTGTTTTAGATGAAGGTGAAGGGAGCACTTAATAAACTTGAGTTTAACTTGTGCATTAAAAACCTGCTTAGATGTGGTGCTGGAAATATATAGTTGTATTTTAAATTGAGTTCGTCGAGCTCCTATATATAGTGGTTTCTCTGCTTGGTGTCAAAAATGTTGAGTTGTGGAAGAGCTTAGGTACACATCTGATTTGATAATTTTGGCTTACTCCAGTTTTACTGAGGCACACAGGTAACTGTTTACTATTTAAAATGCCATATTAACTGAGAATTTAGTAAACACCTATGTCCATAGGTATTTCCAGGTTAATATAGATAGTGCAGAAAAGGCTGTTTTCGGCTTGCCCTGACAAAATGTACTTCAGTTTGGAATAAAGTATACACAGCCATTTAAAACTGATTGCAAAAATAAAGAGTGAGAGATTGTATGAGATCTGTATTTCTAAATCATAAGGAAGTTTGGAATTAATCTGAATCAGTCATTTTATAGCGATACTATTGTTTTAAAAAGTTGCTGTTGTGACAGACATTTCATTGTTCAAAGAAGGCTTGAAGAAAATTCATGAGGAATTAAAGTTTAGTAATAATTTGAGAACTGTGAGGCAGTTTGGGTTGCAGCTGAAGGGCAGCTGTTTGTGGATTAGATTACAGTATGTAAAAAGATAAAGTTTGGGCAACCAGAAATTTTTTTGTTTAATGCCAAGGCAGTGTTTGCTTTTATTCTTATTTTTTAAATTTAATCTTTGAGAGATTCATTGTGTTTTACCTAATAAGCCTCATTATAAAATAGAGGACATGGTCATTGTAATCCCTAAAGGATCCATCAATGTGTAGTGAAAAGAGAGTTGACTATAAAGTGAAATCATTCTGGATTGTAACCTCAGCTGTGAGATTTAATAGTTGGGTGATTTGGGGCAAGTTGTTTGACCTTGCTTTACCCCTGATTTCTTCATTTCTAAAATAAGAGATAACTTCAAAGGGTTAAGAATGTGAAAAGTAAATGAGCTAGTTCTTAATTAAAGTACTTGGCATAAGACCGGATACTTTGTAAGTGATATTTAACATTAGTTGCCTTCCTACATTGTGAAATCACAGTTTTAAAACTCACATTAAAAATACTTTAAACGGTTGTTTTGAATATTATAAACTTGTCAATAAGGAATTATGGTATTCGAGCTTCTTTTTTTTTGAAACATACTGTTATACTAATTGGGTATAGTCTATCTGAGTTAGAGTTCTTGAATATAACAATTGTAAAGCAATCTGTGACATTACCAATAAATTAAGTTTAAGCGAAGTGCAGTATGTTATATTCACTTAGGATAAAATGTGATACTGTATTTCATAGAACCTTAGAATTTTTGTCTCTGACACCAGGACATTTCATACTATTTAATAATGACTTGGCTAGCCTTGCAAGCTTCTTGAGGCTCAGAAGAATTCTAAGTTTCGTTGGTTTTGGTACTTGTGTTAGTGCTGTGGTTCATACATAGAGTGCCTCAGTTAAAAATTGTTGATGGATTAATTTTTATCTAGTTTAGGAACTTCATTATAGTTGACTTTACAGTCAGCGTATTGGTAATTGTTGCTCTCAGTTTTGTTCAGACAACTACTTAATTTGTGAAAGTCCCCAATATTTGCTAATGATATTATTAAATACTGTCTGTAATGCATGCCAAAATGTATTTTGAAGCCCATATGCTTCCTCTCGCCATTTGTATTGCAAGGATAGACTGTCTTATCAGTCCAGTAGTGCATCTCTTTACTGGTACTGAATCACTTGAAAAGATACAGTGTTCTTCCTGGGTAAACCCCTCCTGGTATACTTTAATTATTGTGTTCAAAGTGAATTCCCAGAATATGGACACACTAGTTCAAATATAATTATTAGAATATAATTTATTTAAAAGTACAGTTGAATTTTATAATTTTTGATTAACTCCTTTACGTTTCCACTAAGAACTAAAAAACTGACTTTCTTGGTTGCTGTTTAATACCTAGAAAAGCAGAAAGGTTCGAAAATGATGTAGATTTGAACTCTAACTTTTTATTTTCCAGTTTCTTCTGGTTTGGAGTTTTCTCATTTGTTTAATCATTCAGTTAGACAAAATGGACATTGACTGAACATTTATATACCAGATGCTGAATTAACTGCTGGAAGAATAAAAATGAGGAAACTCTTTCCCCCTTTTAAGGGTTTCATTGGAATAGACATAAGGAAATGATTGCAGATGGAAAAATAAATTAAGTAATCAAACTATATAGGAAACAGAGGTAACCCAATAGTAGCCAGAGGAGAGAATGATTAACTGTCTCGTGGGTAAAAGGATCAGAGAAGTCTCATAGTGGGGTTGACTTCTTAAAAGAGTAATGGTGGACATAGTGGAAGGAAATATGTGCTCTCTTGGGAATATACCATGCCCTGGGAAGGGGAAAGTTAGGAAGCAGAGGAGCTGCCTAGGGTGCTGCTGATGTAATCTGACGGATGATAGAAGACTGGACCATGGCGTTGGCTACAGAAATGAAGTCAAATACATATTAAAATGGAAGAATTATCTAATTTGCTTTCTTCAGATTTCAGACTGATTTTGTAGTCCCCCCACTCTATGCAGTGAATTTTATTTCTTTGTTAAAAAGGTAGAGGCTGCCCATCCAGTGTGAATTCCTCACTTGTCTGCCCAGACTTACTGTCTTTACCCTGATTCAAAGAATAAAACGTTGCTATTCTTTTCCGAGGGTAACTTGGAAAAACGTTTATGCTTCTAATACTGTTTCCTCAAGATTCTTTGTAGAACTAAGATCTTCTCTTCATTTCTCCCTTACAGTTGGCTCAGTTTTCTCATGTTCAGCAAGCAATTTTTATGTTCTTCACATGGACCAGGTACTATGTTAGGCATGGGCTGAAAGTGGGAGATATGGAATGATAACGACAATATTACAAAAACTTTTTTTTGAAGGCTCTACAGACAGAATAGTTTGTCTTCACTCCACAACTTTATTGCTTAACCACTAAAGTCTTGTAAGCAAAACTCTCCCTCTGTACTGAAAATAATTTCTTAAAAGATGCTAGTAACCTCTTGCAAAATTTATGGGCATTTTTAAGTTCCACATTCTACTATTATACATACTATTACTATAATACTAGTTTTGTGCCAGGCACTGATTTCATTATTTTACTTAATATTCAACTGTTTTACTACACTTATTGTCTCTGTTTTACAGTTGAGAATATAGGCTTTGAAATTTTAAAGGGCTAAAACTCAAACAAGTAACTTAACCAGTGTCACAGGGCTTAGTGAGTGACTAGTATGTGTCTGATAATCATCTCAGAGTTGTGATGTGTAAAACTTTGCACTCCAAAGTGTACCCGCTTTTCACATTCTAGGTATTTCCGCCATCCTCTGTTATTCAAGCTAGAGATCCACTGCTTATCCTCTTTGTTGTATTGCTAAACTCCTCTGATTTGCTTCTGAAATAGCTGTTGAATTCAGTCTCTCCTTCTGTTCCCGTTGTCAGTTCATATCCTCATTATGTCATCGTGTGGCAGTAATATCTTCTCACCTTTTTTCACTCGGTCTACTGTATGGCTGCCAGGATTATTTCCCAGAAATCTAGATCTGATCTTGTTGTTCTCTTAAATAAAAAAACAAAACAAAACACATACACACATTTTCTAGGCTAATTTTTGCTCACAGAATACAGTCCACATTTCTTTAGCTTGGCATTCAAGGCCTTTTTTGATTTACTCCCATATGGTTTTCTTCTGTACTATTTTAACCATACACATCTCAATATATCTGCCTCTCTGCATAGTTCACTTCATTACATACAGTCCTTCTCAGAGAGGATTAGGGAGAGTTTGCCAGTCTAAAGCACCAACCCCCATTCCACCTCTTTCTCCGTGGAGACTGTATGCCCCTACTTGAGAATCTTTCAGTCAAAGAAGAATGTTTGCTATTCCTTGAACATGGCATGTAGTTTAATATTCGCTTGACCTTGCGTAGGTATTTCCTTTGCCTTGAATTGCATTTCCAGCACAGTTTATCTATAGAAGTCCTAATTCTTTAAGATTGAGGTCACATGCCATTTCTGGAGATCCTTCCTTATCCTAGTGGGAATTTATTGCTTCCTTCTCTGCTTTTTTACGTCTTTATTTATTATTTTCTAAATTGCAGTTACCATTGTCTTACTTTAGTTCTTTGTCCAGTTTCTTCCCCCTTCACTAGATCTTTAGCTTCTTGAGGGCAGGAGGCCTGTTTTACCCATTTTTAACATCCGCTTCCCCCAGCATCCATCAGATAATCACTGAGGCATTAATTGACTGGAAGAAGGGAGTGAGAGACATGGGAAAAAGAATAGTACAGTATTAAGGAGATTAGAAGGAAAAGAGTGCTTTAAGATTACTGTCCTAAGGGACAATGAAATTGATGGTGCCATAAAATGGAGAAGTCATTTTGGGAAGGATGATAATGAGTTCAGCTTTGCACCTTGAATTTCACGTGATTATATAAATGTGTAAAAGGTGGCAGCAAATACTGGAATGGAGGTTTTAGTTGCTCTGAATTTCTAGTCTAATTGTTCTGTGTGTAAGATGTTGAGAAAAGGGATATAAATGGAAAAAGCTGAAGATTTGAATGTATGAAAATAGATAAGATGATGACGGTGTATATCACAGGGTAGGAATCAATAAGAAGAAAGGAGTCAATAGAAGAGAAGAGAGAAAATTGTGATCTCTTAAGCTAAAACAGTTTGGATATTTGTCCCCACCCAAATCTCATGTTGAATTGTAATCCCCAGTGCTGGAGGTGGGGCTTGGTGGGAGGTGTTTGGGCCATGGGAATGGATCCCTGATGGCTTGGTGTTGTTTTTGCGATAGTGAGTTCTAGCAAGATCTGGTTGTTTAAAAGTGTGCTACCCTCTTACTCTTTCTCACTCCCACTTTGCCATGTGAGACGCCTACTCCTGCTTCACCTTCCATCTTGAGCAGAAGCACCCTGAGGCCTCCTGAGAAGCAGATGCTGGCACCATGCTTCCTGTACAGCCTACAGAACCAATAGCCAATTAAACCTCTTTTAAATTACCCAGTCTCAGATGCTTCTTTATAGCAGTGCAAGAACAGCCTATTACAGAAAATTGGTAAGTGGGAGTGGAGCATTGCTCTAAAGATACCTGAAAATATGGAAGCAGCTTTGAAACTGGGTAACAGGCAGAGGTTGGAAGAGTTTGGAGGACTCAGAAGAAGACAGGAAAATGAGGGAAAGTTTGGAACTTCTTAGAGACTGGTTGAATGGTTGTGACCAAAATGCTGGTAGTGATACGGACAATGAAGTCCATGATGATGAGATCTCAGGTGGAAATGAAGAACTTAGTAGGAACTGGAGCAAAGGTCACCCTCATTATGCTTTAGCAAAGCACTTGGTTGCATTCTGTTCATTCTGTAGGGACCTGTGGAAGTTTGAACTTGAGAGTGATGACCTCTGGTATCTGGCAGAAGAAATGTCTAAGCAGCAAAGTGTTCAAGATGTGTCCTGGATGCTGCTAACAGCCCATGCTAAGATGTAGGAGCAAAGAAATGACTTAAAGTTGGAATTTGTTTTTAAACAGGAAGCACTGCATAAAGGTTTGGGAAATTGCAGCCTAGCCATGTGGCAAAGAAAGAAAAAGCTTTTTTGGGGGAGGAATTCAAGCAGGCTATAGAGCAACCACTTGCTAGAGATATTTGCATAATTAAACACATGCCAAAGTGCTGATATCCATGAAGTTGGAGAAAAGGCCTTCAAGGCATTTTAGAGACCTTCACAGCAGCCCCTCTCATCATAGGCCCAGAGGCCTAGGAAGAAAGAATGGTTTTGTGGGCCTGGGCTAGCTGGGCCTTGCTGCCTTGCACAGCCTCAAGACACTGCTCCCTGCATCCCAGCCACTCAGGCTTCCAGCCTTGTTCAAAGGGGCCCAGGTACAGTTCAGGCTGCTGCTTCAAAGGGTGCAAGCCATAAGACTTGATGGCTTCCATGTATTATTAAGCCTGCAGGTGCCCAGAATGCAAGAACTGAGGCTTGGGAGCCTCTGCCTAGATTTCAGAGGATGTATGAGAAAGCCTGGGTGTCTAAGCAGAAGGCTGCTGCAGGGGTGGAGCCCTCATTGAGGATCTCTATTAGGGTGGGGCCAAGGGGAAATGTGGGGTTGGAGCCCCCCAGAGTCCCCAGTGGGGCACTGCCTAGTGGAGCTGTGAGAAGGGGCCTACCATCCTCCAGACCACAGAATGGTAGATCCACTGGCAGTTTGCATCCTATACCTGGGGAAGCTACAGGCATTCAACTAAAACCTGTGAGAGCATTCCTGGGGGCTAAACCCTGCAAAGCCACAGGGCAGAGCTGCCCAAAGCCTTGGGAGCCCACCCTTTGCAGCAGTATGCCTTGAATGTGGAACATAGAGTCAAAGGAGATTATTTTGGAGCTTTAAGATTTAATGACTGCCCTGCTGGGTTTTGAACTTGCATGGGGCCTGTAGCCCCTTTCTTTTGGTTGATTTCTCCTTTTTGAAATGGCAGTGTTTATCCAATGCCTATATCCTCATTGTATCTTGGGAGTCAATAACTTGTTTGTGACTTTACAGCCTCATAAGTGGAAGGGACTTGCCTTGTTTCAGATGAGACTTTGGACTTCAGAGTTAATGCTGGAATGAGTTAAGACTTTGGGAGACTGTTGGGAAGGCATGAGTTTATTTTGTAGTGTGAGAAGGACATGAGATTTGGGAGGGGCCATGGGCAGAATGATATAGTTTGGAGATTTGTCCCCACCCGAATCTCATGTTGAATTGTAAACTCCAATGCTGGAGATGGGGCATGGTGGGAGGTGTTTGGGTCATGGGAGCGGATCCCTCATGGCTTGGTGCTGTCTTCGTGATAGTAGGTTTTCACAACATCTGGTTATTTAAAAGCCCGTGGCTCCTCCCCCCAGCTCCCTCTTGCTCCTGCTCTGCCATGTGAGATGCCTGCACACGCTTTGTCTTTGCTATGAGTAAAAGCTCCCTGAAGCCATCCCAGAAGCAAGTGCTGGTGCTCTGCTTCCTGTATAGGCTGCAGAAATGATAGCCAATTAAACCTCTTTTCTTATAAATTACCCAGTCTTAGGTGTTTCTTTGTAACAATGCAAGAATGGCCTGATACGTAAGCCAAGAGAAGAGTTTTGAATTGAAGGGGCTGCTAGACTGTTGCATTGAAGTTGAAGTCCAGAGAACGAGGTTCTGCTTTAATCTGAGGAAGATATGGCATGCTGTTTAACCTCTCTGGCTTCAATTTCCTCACCTCTAAAATGCATACTACTTTATACTTGCAGCACTTTAGCCTCCTACCTTTGTAATTCTCACATATCACTACAGACCTGGAATATTGAAAAGGTTAAAAAGAAAGCATTTGTAGCCTTGTTAAATCACTGTGAGTAGTAGTCCCACAAACAATAATGAATACATGTAGGAGTGGTGGTATTTCATAGCACTTTAAATTTAAATTACAGTCAACTCTCAATTTCCTTTTAAGTGATCCACCTGCAGTGACTTGCTGCCTCCTCCCGCTCCCAGGTTTCAGGCTACCAAGAATAAGACTGCGAAAAGCACAGTGGGGTGAGCGAATGATTTGCTTGCCTGTGTATCTGTGCCTCTGTCACCAAGCTATTAAATACAGTCCATTCTCAATTACCTGCCTTAAAAAGATGAATAATGGTAGAAGAATGCTAAATATATAATCTAAATACTTTATATTGGTGAGAAAATATTTTATGTTCTTTTCTCTCCCACAATAGATTGATGTATATTATTTTCTTTTACATTTTATTTGAATTATTAGCACAGATTTTTGTTTCCTAAGCAAATACTGTTAGTGGAAGAACATAAACAGGTTAAAATATTTGTTAATCTGTATGAATAATTGAAGTTGACTGTTAATGCTTTTTGGGTCATCTACAGATACTGTTATTTGTGTTTTTTTGTTACAGTGGCCAGGTTAAAGTTGAATGGCTCCTTAAAAATTATATCCATACAACAAATGTAGTTATAAAATTACAGACATAAAAGTAAATTGAAAATAATTGTGTAAAACTAGTTAATACGTATAACATTCATATACCCAAAGTAATAGGGTTGAAAGAGAACCTAAATATAAGTATATTCTTCGTATTCCTCTTTTAGAGGCTTCCAGCCAGATTGCGTAAACTGAGCAATGTACCTGGAATGATGAAATTTATATAAAATATAAAATTGAGGATATTCTAATGCTTTAAACATATCCTGTTAAAGATGTCAGTAAGAAATACAGAAAACGTTTTTTTAACCTTCATTACCTGGATTTTCAAGAATCTGCCTCCTTCAATTACTTTTCCTTTTTTTTTTTTTTTAACCCCATTGTGTTAATTTGGATTTGTAATGGTTTTATTAATGTCAACCAGTATATTTTTGATCACATGGGTTAATTATATATATATATTATATGATCACATGGGTTAGTTAATACTGTTGTGATTGAGGAAGGCATACATCTTCCTTCAGGGAGTTTCTGTTGGGATATAGCTCTATCAGTGTACAGTAAAAGACAGTAGTATTTGAAGCACATGCCAATTATCTTTGTAGGGGACTCTAAAAGCTAGAGGAATTCAGAAAAAATGGGAGATAGGTAAGGAATGGCCCAGAAGGAAGATCTCTTAGAAGTGAGGATATAATGACAATTGTTAAGACCTTTGCATAAAAGAGTAGCAATTCAAATAAGTAGAGCTCTGCACCAGGGTTTTAAAACTTTTAATTTTTTGAATGAACGTTTTCCTGGTACATTATTTAGTATTTCAAGATAATGTTGAGAAAAAGTTAGGGGTAAGTTTTGTTTTCCTGTATATAAATCCCTTAACTATTGAAGAATGATTATATTACAGACAGGCTCTTCTGGCCTTAGAAGGTACTGCTGGACTGAAAGATTTGGAGCACACTGTGAAATACTAATTGTTTGTGTGTACTTGTGAGTATGAGTCTATAAATGTCTGCATTCCAGACCCAAGCCTAAGTAACTAGTAATTTTTTTCTTCCATTGTTTTGTAGTGCATATGTCTTGCACCTTCAGTAATACTGTTTAATGGAGGGAGTGTGCATGTTCAAAGTCCTTTGTAAATTTATCAAACTTATTTCTAGATGTATGCAGTCTGGAAATAGAATATAAATGGGATGGGTGGTGTTTTTGTTTTGTTCTACA
The DNA here is from genome assembly GCF_028858775.2 of Pan troglodytes. NCBI lineage: Eukaryota > Metazoa > Chordata > Mammalia > Primates > Hominidae > Pan > Pan troglodytes. The sequence goes on from NC_072402.2 coordinate 73,739,228, forward strand.
CTAAAATCACCAGATTTTCTGATCTCAAAATTTAAACATGTAACCTGACAGTCAGAATATTTGAAATGAAGATTATCCTGAAAACCACAGAATGTTTCATTGCCAAATTCAGACACCCTACCCAGCCCTCTAGTGATTTAGGTACAGGATAAATAGTGTTTGAGGAAATTATTGCTCTATTATAGCAGCAAAACAAGACTTCAGGGATTTTAGTCATCTTGCATTTAATCCAGTGAAATTTCATGTGTTTCCTATAATGAATAGAGAATGAAGAGACATAGAAGCTGTAAACAAAGAAGGTTGCCAAGTAATTTAGTTACTAAGAAGGAACAGCTTGTCAGATAAAAGTGTATTTAGCTGTTTTAGATGTGTGCACATACATATTTTTATCAGTAGTTTCATACTTCAAGAAATCACATCTTAAAATAGTACTGCTAATTATTTCCATGCTCAGTGTTTGACCCTCATATAATAAAATTTTTAATTGCACTTTTTTCACTCATAATTCTATAATGCACTTTCTAATGTTTACCACACTACCATCACCACCACTCCCCTCCCTCAAGAAGGAAAAAAAAGGAAAAATGAAAAACTCTGAGGGGAATGGAGTTGCAGGGAGAGACTCCAGTGGTTGGAAACACATTTTGAGGTAGGTGAGCTGTGAACTCTTAACATTTAGCCATGTGGTAGTTTCTGGATATGTAATCAGGTAGCAAGTGGAATATTGTGAAACTGTTTGTTCAGTGTATGTTTTATAAGTTTTTAATCATATCTGTCACATGTGGTATTAGTATAAAATTATAATAATGGATGTTTGAATACTAAGCTATTTCCTACCTTGTTTATTTAGAGTGACGTATTACTGTAGGCTATAACTTTCAGCGGTGTTTTTAAATGGCATAACAGTAGAAAGCAGGTCAGATTAATTCTTATGTCATATAAGATTTCATATGTTATATAAGAATAATTCTTACATGACAACAATTTGTAGTGAGTTAAATTTTAGATTGGAATAGTTTTAAAAATGCTTAAACCACCTTATTTTAATAAAAACCTTAACATTGTCTTTCTTTTTTCTCATGGGAAAGTTTGTTGTTTCATGGTCATATTTCAGCATTGTTTTGAATACACAAGTATATGTTATTATTTTACCTAGCAGAACGAAAAAAGTTATATATTTGAAAAGATTCTGGTTGTTCTTCATATCAAAATTAAAAGGAGATGATTAAGATTCAGGTAAACTGTGGCAGTTGCCTTTTGCTATGCATTGTTTCTTCTAATAGTTATTTTGTTTTACTAAAAAAACTCTACTTGATTTTTGATTCCTGGAGGAATTCTTTGCATACATCAATAATTGTTTTCATATTGGAAAAGTACCACAGAGAAAAAATGTAATTACCTTTAAAACAAATGTATTGCTGCTAAGTGTTCACCTGGAGTGCTTAAATATGTATGAATTTCAGAAAGGTATGTGCATATATGAATCTAATGTTTGTTTCTAAGAATATTTGGAAGCTACTTTAGAAATTAGTAGACCTCCCACTTAAAGCAGGAATTTTCTCTGCAATATCAGACAGCTGTCATCCACCATCACTCAAACCTTCCATTCATGGGTAGGTTATTCACAGTGGTTTGTTCCTTTGTTGAGCAGCTATGTTTGTTAATAAAACTCTTACATTGAATTAGCAAAATATCTAATGAAAAAATAACTTTCTGCAGTTAGTCCTAGTTCTTTTATTTGGTAAGTGTTTGCAAATAAAAAGTAGTAGATGTAATCAGGCTGGACACTGCTGTATGCTATTAGAGATTTGGTTACCCTTCTCTTCTTATACACAGGCCACTCACCAAGTATTTATTGAGTACTGGTTATGTGTCCAGCATTGTTCTGATTGGTAAATGTTTAATCGTCTTTGAACACAAGAAATAGTAGCAGCAGCTGCCATATTTTGAATAATGTATGTTGGGGAGTGTGTTAAAAACATTACTTAAATTCTCATTGTCTTCCTACATACTTAGGAGAATATGTATTAATACACCTGTGTAACTGATGAGGAAAATGGGGCGATGCCTAACTAGCCCAAGATCATATAGGTATTATGAGAGAGAGAGGTGGGGTTCAGAAGCCTTTCTTTGTTTCTGATTCTAAAACCCATGCACTTACCCCTTTGCAGTCTTCCCAAAGACAGCATCATGTATAAGATAAATCATATGACTAAGACTAAATGAGTATTCTATGTATTGTAGAGTATTGATTTGGAACCCCCAGGAACCAGGTTATTAACTGAGATCCGAAATGTATATTTTAGCCATTTTGATACAGTTGTTTCTAGAGCTGGTTCCTGTTCTTTTCTAACTTGAGAAAATACCAACTATTAACTTGAGAAAAAGTTGAAGTATGTTAACTTTTTCTCCTTGGCTAGGGTCATCATTATGAATATTGATTTTTGTGTTGGGGTGGAGTGAAGACAATTTATTACTACCCTCTGTAATACCTCACCGCTCTTTTGATTCCTGTATGCCTCTACGTTTCTTTCAGCTGTCACTTTACAATGCAGTTATTATCCCTATATTTAGTAGTCCTTTAATTCTTTGTTTTTTACTTTTATTGTGCTGTAGAATGGCAACTGTAAGTGTGGACTTACGCTAATATATGTAAAATAGGATAAATAGGTTGTGATTATGAAGAATTAAGAGGCTCTACTATGCATAACATGTGAATAAACTTGGTGATGATACATACTTTGAATTTTTATTGTCACTTTTTGGAGTGCTTACATTTGAGTACTGGTTTTCCAAATAGGTAATTGCCTCATAGCATAGTTCAGAGTAGGTGAAGTATGACTTGATATGGAGTTGGCTTATACGTATGTAATATGGATAGTAGGATTATATGGAGATAGCTAATAAGTTACAAAATATAACTTATATGGACAAAGTAACATCTAATAAGGTACTGATTGCATGATATGAAGACAGTCTAGTATTGACTAAAAGCACGGTGTCGTACCCAGACAGATCTAGATTTGAATCTTGATCCTGCCTTTGAGAAGTTAAGGGCTCTGCTGGACAAGTTGCCTTTTCTGAGCGTGTTTCTTCATCTCCTTTTGAGATAACACTTATTTGAGGATTGAAGGAAATGTTTGTAAAATATTTATTACAGTTTTAGTGCACAGATATAAAGAAATAGATATTACATATTCTTATTTGTATGGTCAGTGAAAGCAAAAGAGATGAGAATGGAGAGATTGATGTGAGCTGGAAAAAAAAATCATAGAAAGTGGAGGATTGTTTCAACCTTGGATGGGTAGAATGTGGTTAAATCTAGAGGAAATAAGGCATAAATAAAGGCATGACACATTTTACTGAAAGGAACCATAAGAATATAGAATTTTAGTATTAGATTTGTAGGATAAGGGTAAGTTGTTGAGGACCTTCAGAACCGCAGAGAAAACAGTAAATGTTATATAAAAATTTTCCTTTATTGAAAGATAGCATAGATCCAAAAAGTCTTTGTTATAAATGTACAATTCTGAGAATTTTGACAAATTGAACACATGGGGAATCAGAACCCAGATCAAGAAACATAATATTGCAATACCCTGGAAGCTCCCATTCTGTTTCCTTCCAGGCACTACTTTCCCAGCCAAGGAAGGCACTATCCTGACCTCTAATGCCATAGATTAGTTTAGCTGCCGGTTTTTGAACTTTATAAAATGAGTACATCTTTGAGTGCTCAGAGAATATACTCTTATTTATCACCATAGATTAGTTTAGCCTGTTTTTGAACTTTATAAAATGTACTCATGCAGTAGATATACTCTTTTTGTAAAGTTCAAAAACAGGCCAAACTAATCTATGGTGATAAGTAAGAGTGTATACTCTTTTGTATCTGCCTTCTTATGCCTGATGTTATGTCTTATCACCATGTTGTATATATAAAGTTATTTTAATCTAAGTCTGCTCATGTGTATCAGGTGTGTTATGATGTGGATGGATTCTTTAGGATTGTCAGTGGGCTTATATGAGTGGATAAAGTTTGAAGTAATTACAGTAATTCCACCTTAATTTAAAAATTTTAAATCATCTTCTCCATTTCTCTTCTGTGTCTTCAGCCTGAACTTTTCATTGAACAGGTTTTGGCCAGTTAATAATATGTCTAGATAGGTGAACTTATTTTTGAATGACTGTTTAATGAAAAATAATCAAATTACTTATAAAGACTTCAAAACTACAGATTAGAAAGTTGAAAAAATTGGAATTGTAATCTAGTAGAAGTTTTGTGTTGACCTAATTATGTTTCTGGGATGATTACCAAAATCAATTTAGTATTTCTACAGAGAAAAAGGGAAGATGATAAACATCCTCAGTTCAACAGTATGCTCATGTGGAAATATCAATATTTGTTAATATGTTAGATTTACAACATGCAGTTGTAATTGTGCATCAAAGTTGAAAAGTTGTTAGAATACAAAATAGAGATCCTTCTCCTTGAAAGAGCATACATATATAAATATCTTTTCTGATTCTCTATTTTAAGAGTTCAAAATGAACCATTAGAACTGTCTTATACCACTCCAGGTTTTACATAGACGGAAGTCATAAAGTAATGTCATGGATTTTCTAATAGATATATTAGAACTTTATTAGACTGATAGTATCTAACATCTGATTGATACTTATAACCTGTCTCTGTGTGATTGTTTCTCTTTCTGCCTTGTTTTTCTGTTTCTCTCATTGCTTTCTGTTTCTATTTTGCTATTTCTAGCCTTTCTTCAGATGACCCTTTAAATAGAGTATGCTATATAGATGAATTACATTTTTCTTTTGTTGTACTTGCTACCTCTTTATGTTCCCTGATTTAAAATAAGTTTTAATATTTAGATTTTTTGTTGTTTTCAGTGATTATTTGCCCCCTAAGAAATAGTGATGTGAGAGTTGGAATAGAAAAAGATTCCACTGCCTTTCTTTTGGTGCTTGTCTCCGAGAAATTTAAACCAGGTATTTTGTAGGAAATTGATTAAATACCTGACAGCAACTTGGCAACATGTGTTGTTTTAGCATACACTTTTAAAATAAAGAAAATTTTTACTTATTTCAGTATGCAAAGCACTAGAGTAAATATGAAAGTGAAACAAAAATACTGAAGTGTATGAAGGTAAAGAAGTTTCTGATGAAGTACATTTTCTAAATGCTGATAATTAACTATTAGTATTAATTTATTTTAAATACTTGAAGTGTATTAAATTTTTATACATACACTCTTTGGAAGTGTGGAAAACAGTGAGTTGGGAATTTCCTGAAGATGGGAACACTTAATATAACCTTGACAGATCCTTGCTGACTCTGAGTCTAGACTAAAAAGTTCACTGAGCAGATTTAAACTGAGTGTAGATTATTAGCTACCAAAAGAATACTTGTTTTTAGTGGTGAATTTTAAGTGATTGCTTGATTCTATTAAGAGTGATATAATGCAGTAAATGTATATTTTTAACCAGGATTATATTATTTATTGCTCTTATATATACTGGTACATCATTTTCCTTTTTCCAACCATTTTAAATGACTTTCCTTAGAATAAAGCTGAAGTAGTGCAGTAAACTAATGACTGTTCCACATGATCTGAACTTTGTCTAAAGTGATAATTTGATTATTAAAATATTACTAAATGTAGTTTATGGAGTGATGGATTAATTTCGCAGACATCCCAGAAATTATATACTTACTAAGTAGATGTCGTTTTCTTTTAAGCATTCTTCTTGCAAGGGACAGGATCAATGGAACCAACATCAATGGAACCATTGATGTTGCTATTGTTCAAAACATTTTAAAATTCTACTTGTGAAGATTGCTAAAGCTTGTAAGGCCTTTAAATTTATCATTTATATTATTAGTCCTTCAAATTGCTGTTTGGTTTGTCCTTCAAGGATGAATTGGAGTTTGGGAAATGGTCAGATATAATCGGACTCAAATTTGGGAAGTTATTAATTCACTGATTTATTCACTCATGTATTTGAAAATAATACATTGAGCACCTGCTCTTTTCTCAGCACTGTATTACATACTGGAAGGTGGTATTTGCAAGGTAGATAATTACTTTTAAATAAATTGCCACTATATGCAATACTGTCATTGTAATCTAGTCCCTGGCTACCTCTACTACCATTCTCATTTCCTAACTGTCTCCTGATTCACTGTGTTTAGTGAAATGATTTCTATGCTGGTCATTCCTAATCATATTTTCTTTGACCCAAATTTGTACTTTTATCATATTCTTTCTGGATTGTTTTTCCTCCAATATTTCTATTACTTAATCCCTCACTGTTTAACTCTGTTCAAATGTCACCTTATCATCACTGAGGCCTTCTCTGATCACTGTGTCTGAAGTAGCTCCTCTCACTGTCACTTGTCATTTTTTTTTTTTTTTAATCGTTTTGCCTTTTCTTTTTTGAGACAGGGTCTCGCTTTGTCATCCAGGCTGGAGGGCAGTGGCATGATCATGGCTCGCTGCAGCCTCGACCTCCTGGACTCAAGTGATCCTGTCACTTCAGCACCCCCACGTAGTTGGGAGTACAGGCACATGCCACCAAGCCTGGCTAATTTTTTGGTATTTTTTGTAGAGACAGGGTTCTGCCACGTTGCCCAGGCTTGTCTTGAATCGTGGGCTCAAGCGATCCATCTGTCTTGGCCCCCCAAAGTGCTGGGATTGCAGGTATGAGCCACTGTGCCTGGCATTATTGCTTTTTCTTTCATAGCCCTTGTCACTACTGATATTACGGTATATATTTCTTGTCTCCCTGGAATGTAAGTTTTGTGAGGAGACAAGTACTTTGTTTTGTTCACCATTGCATCCTTGGTGCTTAGAACAGCCCTGGGACATAGTAAGTGCTGGGTAAATATTTGTTGACTGAATGATTGACTCTCAAATTTGTGTTTAAGCTTGAGGGCTCCCGACCAATTTTGCTGCTTACTCAACATCGTAACCATGTCGTCAAGTACATCAAACCTAATATGTTTCAAACTGGCTAATTATCTCATTATTCTAAAAATCTTTCTGGGTTAAGAGAAGTACTTTAATTGGGCCAAATAAGACACCCAGGAGACATCTTAACCTCGTTCCTTGTCCTTATTCCACATATCCAATCTGAGACCAGATGGTAATGATTTTATCTCTGAAATACTTGCAAATCTGTTTTTTCCATTTCTGTTGCCATGCCTTTATTCAGGCCCTTATTATCTTTCCTGATGATTCTATTGACTTTGTAACTACTCTCCCTGTTCTAGTTCTGTTCTTTTCCAATCTGTTTTCTTCTCTGTAACCAATAAAAAGTTTCCCAAAAAGTCAATCTTCCCTCACAGGTTGAACATCTTCTTCATTTGGGCTTTTATAATATATTGCATTTTACCTTTCTTACAATTGGCATAATTTTATTCACATGTCTGCCTCTCTGTCACACTAGACAAATATTTGTTGACCTTTACTGTGTACTGGGTACTGATCTTTTGCTGCTGATTCAGTGGTGAAAAAAATATATTGAGTCCCTACCTTTGACGGACCTATAGTCTAGTGGGGAAAACACAGTAAACATATGAGTGCAGAATTTTAGGTACTGATAAATGCTCTTAATAGTGTAAAATCAGGTATGTGAAAAAGAGTGTGGGGGGAATTGTCAGAGAAAGCTTCTCTTAAGTAGTAGTGTTTAGTTGATACCGAAGAGGCACCATGTAAGGGAGGAAAGTCTTCAAGTAGAAGGAAAAACTAGCCAAAAAAATGTGACTATCAAAGAGACAGGAAAGAACCAGTATGGCTAGTGCTTGATGAATGAGAGAGAGAGTATGGGAATATGAGATTAGGAGAGACAGGGAGACAAGTAATAACTTGGAGAAGGTGGTACAACTGCAAAGGGAAGTCATTAGAGGGTTTTAGGCGGGAGTGTGATATGGTGAGATAATTTAGAAAAATCACTCTGCCCCTTGGACAATAGACTGTAGCCCTTGGAGCAGGCACTTCATAGCACATGCCATTAAATTAATGTTAACTGAATTAATAAGTGAATGAATGAGTTCTTTCATTCATGTTACAAGACGGGCAAGATTATTCCATTTGAATCACTTGAAACTGAGGTAGTGTGTTGTTTTTAAGACGAGATAGCAAAACCAAACATTGTAGAAATGATAGTTGTATTAATAGATTTCCTTGTAAGCGATGTGTGTATAACCCTAATTACTTTAATATTTTTGAGTTATCAAGTAATGCCTGATTACTAATTTTAACAACAGTTCTTTTCACTGTGGGTGGAAATGCTGTATTTAATGAGTATATAACATAGAGTATTCTGCCAGTTTTTCTGAAGGTTGAGGTTACAAGATAAATCAGACCTTGCTCTTCAAGAACCTCCAGTTAGTTGCATGTTACTCAAAAAATGTAGACTGAATGGATGGTTAAGGTAGACTGACAAATCAAGAGGCCCAGAAGGTACTTCTTAGCCTTATATAATCTTTGTCAAAAATTATTCTATTCGTTTGATCTACTTTATGCTGCTGCTGCAGCTAGATGCTTTCATTTAGATGTTGAATCTATCCTTGGGAATATGAAGAAGTACTGAAAATAGAATGAGTGAAGTTAGTGTTAACTTTATTCTCTTTAATATTAAATAAATTTTTATTCTGGATATGAGCGCTCCCCTTCCTCTCATTTATGTCAATCTTTCCCCTTATTCAACTTTAACTGCCACTGTTGTCCCACCTATCCAGCACCAAGACATGTGGGCTGTGAGTGCTTTGGAAACAAATCTTTTTTTCTTGGTGCTGAATCAGGATGGCTTATAGTCAGATTTGGGGGGAATTCTTGTCTTTCATTTCACAGCTTTTATTCATATGTTCTTTGTATTTTTTTTTTAAGTGAATGTGATCCCAGCAATCTGTTCTTTAGCATCTAGATTTTCAGCCCGTTGTTAAAATTAAAACCTTTTTTTAACCTATTCTTTCTTTCTTTTTTGAGACGGAGTCTCACACTGTAGCCCAGGCTGGAGCGCAGTGGCGCGATCTCCACTCACTGCAACCTCCGCCTCCCGGGTTCAAGTGATTCTTCTGCCTCAGCCTTCCGAGTAGCTGGGATTACAGGCGCCCACCACCACGCCCGGCTAACTTTTTGTATTTTTAGTAGAGAGGGGGTTTCGCCATGTTGGCCAGGTTGGTCTTGAACTCCTGACCTAGTGATCCACCCATCTCGGCCTCCCAAAGTGCTGGGATTACAGGCTTGAGCCACCGCGCCCGACCCTTATTCTTGCTTTCTAATTCTGCGGATTTAATAAACATTTATTTAATAAATATTTATTTTTGTGCTAGGCACTGTGCTAGATCCTAAATATTTTTTAAAGAGGCTATAGCATGAGCACGTGTGCCTTTGGTAAAGTAAAATCATGGTCTGGGGTTGGCAGATACATGAGCCGTTGTGGTAGAAATTGCTCAGCAATCACCAGACTCTTTTCCTCTGAGTGACACTGAGGGTTCATAATCCTCAGAGTAGTATTCCTGGAAGCACTAGGGCCGACACTAGAGTTGAAACCTGATTTGCCATGACAAGTATAATTGAATAATGTCTGTGTTTTGGTTTGTTGACTGAGGGATATTTTGCACCTTTAGCAAATAGAGGAGGATTTAGCTACTTATTAAATTGTATTATTTTTTACTGTTAGCATTTTCCAGAGAAAGTTTTATTGGTTAGGTGCATCAGGAGCATTGAAATAGCCTAAAATAAATTGGAGAAAAACTATGAAAAAATTTAGCTAGTGATTTGTCTTTTTTAAAATGTTAGTTCATGAAAGTGTTTGGATGTAATCTAATCAATTGGATACTCTTACAAATTTCATTGCTAAAAGTAGCATGGATGTGATTCTTAACTGATACTGTTGTTTATTTGATATTTATCCCTTGGTCTGAGCAGGACATTCTTAGTAAGCCAAACCTCGCACTAGAGAATGGCTGTTTGGGTTCAGCAATAGTGTAGGTGAAGATCATTGGTGTGGAATCATAAAACAGAAGCCAAGTAAGCAGAGTTTAGAGCTAGAAGAAACTGATAAGAGATCACTTAATTTCAGAAGACTTTTAACAAAAGAAGGAGGCTCTCTAGGTACGAGAAAGGTAGATTCCATTGTCAATGTACTTTGAGGAGACTGATAGTATTAAGAGGACTACTTGAGTTAAACTAGTCAGTAATCTTCCCCAGGATCCCCACTGGTTTTATTTTATGTTTACATACATAAAATATAAACTGCAAATTATGGGAAACCTTATTTTAGATCTTATTGGTAATTTGTACAGGTCTGGATCAACTACAGTTTACCTTTGTGATACTGTAAAAAGTTCTTTTTTTATGCAGATAACCCTAGACTTATGATGGGATTACATCCTTTTAAACTCCCTAAACTCATTGTAAGTGAAAAATAAGTTATTGTAGACACGATAGGTTGCAAAAACAATGTCCAAAAAATGCTAATGACCGGGTACACTGTAGAGTGTTGGTTCATTCTGTTGTCCAGGCTGGATTGCAGTGGCAGGATCATAGTTCACTGTAACCTCAAACTCCTGGGCTCAAGAGATCCTCCTGTCTCAGCCTTCTAAGTAGCTAGGACTATACACGCATACCACCACGCCCGGCTAATTTAAAAAAAATTTTTTGTAGAGATGGATGTCTTGCTGTTAGCCAGGCTGATCTTGAATTCTTGTTCTCAAGCAGTCCACCCACATCAGCATCCCAAAGTGCTGGGATTACAGGTGTGAGCCACCACGCCTGGCCTATTTACCCTTGCGATCATGTGGCTGACTGAGATTTTGACTCACTACTTCTGCCCAGCATTATGAAGGAGTATCCTACCACATACTGCTGCTCAGGAAAAGATCAAAATTCAGAATTCAAAGTATGGTTTCTATTGAATGCATGTTGCTCTTGCAATATCTTAAAGTTAGAAAATTTTAAGTTGAACCATCATAAGTAGGTGACTATGTATTAATTTTAAGCTATTTTAGAAAATTAGCGTATCACTCCTTTTTTGAAAATATGTATTCCTAATTATTACTGTGAAATGAAAAGTGAGTTTGTAGAAGGGAAAATCAAAAATCACATTCTTTTTTTTTTTTTTTTGAGACAGAGTCTCGCTCCGTTGCCCAGGCTGGAGTGCAATGGCGTGATCTCAGCTCACTGCAACCTCCGCCTCCTGGGTTCAAGCGATTCTCCTGCCTCAGCCTCCAAGTAGCTGGGATTACAGGCGCCCACCACTATGCCCAGCTAATTTTTTTATTTTTATTTTTATTTTTAGTAGAGATGGGGTTTCGCCATGTTGGCCAGCCAGGTCTCCAACTCCTGACCTCAGGTGATCCACGTGCCTCGCCTCCCAAAGTGCTGGGATTATAGGCGTGAGCCACCGTGCCCAGCCGAAATTCACGTTCTTGCTCCATAATTTGCAAGCAAATACCAGATGTGCTGTTAAGTTTTCTGAGTCTAACTTTTTTTATTTGTGAAAAGGGATAAAATTTTGTATATCTTACAATGTCATTATGAGTATTAAGTGAGAAAATTATTTGTTTACAGACCCCAGCATAGTGTCTGGCAAATGCTTAGATGAAAACTCTAAGAACAAGTGTTAATAAACAAATAACAGTTATTTATCCATTCTTTTGATCGTGGACATTTGTGTTATTTGTAGTTTCTTGCTATTATATACAGTGATTTTATGTATAGTCTTGTATATGAATCCTGCTGCTTATATGTAAGTTTCTCTGCATTATATAATTTAGTGTGGAATTACTGGTTATATGCTGCGTGTGTGTGTGTGTAGGGGTGTGTGTGTGTGTATATATATATGTACGGGGAGAGAGAAAGATTATCCATCTATATGTCTTTATTCTCACAGTGATAATATATAGGAATTGCTATTGATTCATACTTTTGTCAACACTTGGGATTATCAGACTTATTAAAAATATTTCATTATGAAAAATTTCAGACATACACATAATTCGAGAAAAAAGTATAATGAGCCCTCATGTATTCTTTACCTTCAACCATTATAAACATATGGGACAATCTTATTTCATTTGTATATTCTCCTACTTCCCTCATGGATCATTTTGAAGCAAATCCAAGGTATATGTTATTTCATTGCAGATCATCAGTATGTATTTCTAAGGGATAAGGAATTTTAAAATATACAACCACAGTGACATTAACACAACTGAGTAAATTAACAGTAAGTTCTTTGTAGGTCAGGCGTGGTGGCTCACTCCTGTAATCCAGCATTTTGGGAGGCCGAGGTGGGTGGATTGCCTGAGCTCAGGAGTTCGAGACCAGCCTGGGCAACGCGGTGAAACCTTGTCCCTACAAAAATACAAAAAATTAGCCGGGTGTGGCAGTGTGCACCTGTAGTCCCAGCAACTTGGGAGGTTGAAGCAGGAGAATTGCTTGAACCCAGGAGGTGGAGGTTACAGTGAGCCGAGACTGTGCCACTGCACTCCAGCCTGGGAGACAGAGAGAGACCCCGTCTCAAAAAAGAAGAAAAAAACCAAAGAAAAACAAAGCAGTAAGTTCTTTGTATTATCTAATATTCAGTCAGTGCTCAAATTTTCCTGATTGTTTTACAGATACTTAGAGTACTTTGAGTAATGATTCATAGAAGGTCAGCATACTTTATATTTATTTATTTATATTTATATATGTAAAAAAGCAAGTTGTTCATCTAGATCACCTTCCTTTTGGGTAATCTGTTTTTCTGTCTATATTAACAATTTCTTTCAAACATTTTGAATAAAATGTGTTTAGGTGGTTATTTATTCTGCCTTTGGATTCATTGGGCATCCTGATTCTAAGTATTTCAAGTCTTTGAGTAATTCCAGAAAAGTGTCAGTCCTTGGGTTTTTGAGTATTGCATTTCCCCCATTTTGTCTTGTTACCTCCTTTATGAACTCACATGTATGTTAGAGTTTCTCATTATCTTTCTTGGTTGTTAAACTTTTTTATGTGTTTCATCTCCTTTTTCCTGAGAAGCCAAGTTCTGTATAGTATCTTCAGCTAGGTCTTTCGTTCATTAATTCTTCTGCTAGCAGTGTTTATGCTGTTCATCCCTTCCATTGAGTTATTTCAGTTATGATATTTTTATTTCAAGAAGTTCTGCCTGGACTGCCCTCCCTCCCTCCCTTCTTTCCTATTCTGTCATGGATCTTTTTGATAACTTTTTTTTTTTTAATGTTCTCTTTAGTGTTCTTTTTACTTCTTTTTTTCCCTTAAGCCAGAGGTTTGCAAATTATGGCTTGCAAATCTGGCTTGCTACTGCATATGTAAATAACATTTTATTGGCACATGGCTATGCTTATTTGTTTTAAGTTTTATCTGTGGCTGCTTTGGTGCCATAGTTGTGGAGTTAAGTAGTTGAAACAGAGACTGTATGACCTTTAAAGCCTAAAGTGTTTACTGTGTGACTCTATGAACAAGTTTACCAGCTCCCCTGTTTTAGATATATAAAACATAATTATTATTTCATTGAATAATTCTGATTTTTAGTCTTTTTATATCTTTTTTTTTCTTGTTTCTGTTTATAATGGCTTATTTTGCTGTTTACTTGTGTGTTCATGGTTTTTGGTTGTGCCCTGTATTTGTTAGGTTACCCAGGCTAAGGGTGGTTATCTGGTTGGTTGGGTGAGTTAGTGGGGAGTGATTGATGGTTGAGTTTGCTTCTGCCTGCTGCTTGGGAGCATTGTAGACCAAGGGCTACTTTAAATTCAGATTCTCACCTTGGTGTTTTTTTCCCTTAACCATGCAAGAGTACATTTATGTTCCAAAGTCACATGTGGTGGCTTCAGAGTCTCAGCAGAGTCTCTTTTGTTTGTTTTGTTTACAGTGTTACCCAGAGCTGCTTTTCTTTGCTGTTTACCTCTGTTGGATGTTCTTTTAATTCACCTTTTTTCTTAGGATGTAGACTTTTCTAAGGTCTAACTTTATGCGTAACAGATTCCTTGTCTTGCCTTGACTCAAAGGTTAGCCTACAGTCCTCATGGCCTGCTCTTAAGCTTTAGGAATAGGATTTCATGTGGGTTCTCTAAAGCAGAGCTTCTGAAATTTAATGCTTTGTTGGAGGTCCCAGACACCATCCTTAGATTCAGTGATTCACTAGAACTCATTATGGCAAAAAGATATGACACAAAATTAGCAAAGGGAAAAGATACATGGGGCAAAGTCTGGGGGAAACCAGCACAAGCATCTAGAATCTTCCCAGCAGTCACGCAGGACATGCTAGTTCCCTCCAGTTATGAATTGTGACAACCCATGAAATGCTGTCAACCAGGGAATCTCATTAGAGACTCAGTGCCCAGGGTTTTTATTTGAGGAATTGCCAAGTAGGTAGCCTCTACCTGGCAGACAACAAAATTCCATACTTACAGAACAAAAGCAAGTATTTCGTGTAAAACATATTGTTAGTATAAACAGTTTAGGTCCAGTGAGCCACCTTACCAGTTTAGAGAATCTCCCAAAATTTAAGTTCCTGTATGCCAGCTGAGGGTCAACCTTGTAAGCAGGCCTTTTTAAAGATAAGCAGTTAGGCCTGCTAGGTTAACTTTTTTTCTGCACAAATACACAGTTGGACCACCTGGGGATTTTGTCATAATGAAGAGTCTGGTTCAATAGGCCTGGAAGGGCTCAAGATTTTGCACTTATGACATGCTCACAGGTGGTACCCATGTTGATTGTCCACAGCTACACTTTGGTAGCCAGGTAGTTGTTCTTAGGGCCAGAAGCCCTTCTTTTCATTAATGTTTTTATCCTAAATGACCAGTCTTTTATTCTGAATTAGTGGGAAAATTCTTCGTTGTGGTTAAATTCTTTGTGTTGACAAACTATTTCTGGGGCAATATGGTCTACTTTTTGTTGAACTTTTTCCAACTTAAGGTCTAAATTTATACTTCACTACATATTTTGTGTCTTGGAAGAGTGGAAGAAGTAACAGTTTCAATAACTTAGTTGTAGAAAAGAGTGCAACATTTTCACTTTGGTAGTATTAATTGTACAGGTCCATAGTCTCTTCTCCACAACTTTGAAAACCTAAAATCTCTGAGAATGAAAGCTTTTTCCATAAATAAGCTGACCTGTTAAAACTGACGTGACCTAAACTCATTTCATATAGCAAAGCCTGACTGGAATTTGACTTCTTAATATTTGTCTCAGTGTGTCTAGTCATATGTTTTTCCTAAAAGAAATAATAGTTTTTGAATAGGTAATGTTGTACAAAACACTGATTCTGTATAAAAACAGGATACCATTATAATGTAGTCTATGTAAGAGGTTAGTAAAATACATGAACTAAAGCAGGGGTTCCCAAACCCCTGGCTGTGCACCGGTACCAGTCCGTGGCCTGTTAGGAACGGGGCCACACAGCAGGAGGTGAGCAGCGGGCAAGCATGCATTACCACCTGCTCTGCCTTCTGTCAGATCAGTGGCTGCATTAGATTCTCATAGGAACATGAACCCTATTGTGAACTGCACATGTGAGGGATCTAGGTCGTGCCCTCCTTATGAGAATCTAATGCCTGATGATCTGAGGTGGAACAATTTCATCTGAAACCATCCCCCCCACTTGACCCTGTCCATTGAAAAACTGTCTTCCACAGAACCAGTCCCTGGGCCAAAAAGGTTGGGGACTACTGTTCTAAAGTGTCTCAGTGATACTTGATGACTACTTGGATGTGAGTAGATTCCAGGGAGTCCAGAATTTCTAATAGTAATATTATTTGAAGATGGAAATTTTTTAAAGTTTTTTTTTAAGATGAATTAATTTGATTACAGGACATGCTAAATTTGAGGTGGACACACCACAAAACATACAGACTGAGGTGTGTTGCTTTTAATCATAGATAAATTTTAGAATTGAACTTTTGAGGCATTGACTTAAAGGGTAAAATTGAATTTGTTAGAGTTGATAGAGACAGTGAAAAGAGAAACCTGAGGAAAAGGATATAGTACTTTAGGTAATTTTTGTTGTCTTTGTTGTTGTTTACATTTAAAACATTTTTTTTTCCTGGCAACCTTCATTTAACTCAAAGCTTTAGGTAATGTTAAAGGATATGGAACAGGAGGAGGGAATACAAATCTTTAAACCAAGTCATAAGGAACAGTGAAGGATAGGTATGAAAAGGATTGAGACAGTGTAATTGCAGAAACCACGGGAAATATGGTGGATTTGGTTAGCATGGGTCAGTAGTGTGATGGAAAAGTCAAAAAGTTTTGAAAAGCTGAGAGAAAAACTTTGAATTAGGCAAATGGTAAGCTTGAGGAGGACAGCTTAATTTGAATGGTGGCCTTAAACACCAGGTTGATGAAGTTTAGGAGATGATGAGGTAAGAATAAATTCAATTGCATCTCAGATTTGGCAAAAAAAAAAAGTAATATTTCAAAGATAGAAAACAATGGGCAAAGCATTTATTCTTCTTCTTTTTTTTTTTTTTTTAATTTTGTTTTTAGAGACAGGGTCTTGTTCTGTTACCCAGACTGGAGTGCAGTGGCACCATCATAGTTCACTGTAGCTTCAATCACCTGGGCTCAAGTGATCTTCCCATCTCAGCCTCCTGAGTAGCTGGGACGACAGGCGTATGCCACTATGCCCAGCTGTTTTTGTTTTTTTTTTCCCCTAATTTTTGTAGAGACAGGAGTCTTACAGTGCTCTTATGCTGGTGTTGAACTCCTGACCTCAAGAATCCCCAACTTGGCCTCCCAGAGTTTTGGGATTACGTGCATGAGCCTCTGCACCTGGCCAGCATGTATGTATGTATGTATGTATGTATGTATTTATTTATTTTTAAAGACAGAGCTAGTGAAAGAGACTGAAGATCCATGAAGAATAGTGAATAACTAATGATAAAAATACTGGAATAAGATAAGATGTGGAATCAATACAAATGGAAAGATTAGAAAATAATACGGTAACAACATATTTTTCAGGTTGCTAATCCATACTCAAATCTAGTGTCTTACAGCCAAGGTGTATTTATACCTTTGCTTTCCCTTATTAGTTTCTAAGAAGGTAAGCCCTTTTAACTACTACCTTCATAGAAGCCACCTGTCTGACAAATGATCTGAACTATAGACATGTTTCATAGAGAAAAGCAGAAGCATGAAAGTAGCTGTACATGAAAATATACAACTGACTTCTAAATAATTCTAATAGACTGGATATCTATATATAAAAATTAATATCTCAGCCTTTAGGCACAGCTGTTCCATTCTTTCACAGGGTTCATTTACATAGTGAATTGTTTCAAAGACAAACTGATTTTTTTCTCTTATAATAAAGGATTCCTAATTAGAGAACTGTGGAAGCCTAATGATTTTACAAGTATCTTTGTAAAATATAACAGATTAAGACATAGAAATTGTAGCAGAACATGCAGTAATTGTAATGTTTAATAATTGCTTTTAGTTATTTTTACTGTCTTAGAAAGGGTTGTTCAAGTTGCAGACTGTATTTTTCAGTCTATAATGAAATTATTTCATATACTGTTGCTCAGAGTTTTCCTGCTTTTCTGCAGGAAAATAACATTAAAATGTTATGAAAAACATTTCTTTGAATGATAGTCATTTCTGTAGGCTGGTGAAGACCTTTTGAATTCTTTGTATATACTCGTATATACTTTGTGTTTGTGTACAAAGTAAAAGTGCTTTGTGAATTTGGTTCAGTTGTCTACCACAAATTATCTTTTAACAGGTGTTATGAGCCCAAGTACTCAATTCTAATTTTACTGTGGAAAAGGGAAAGAGATGAAGTCTAAGAAAGCACTTGATGCCTTTTTTCCATTGAGCAGGTCTTATCCATTTTCTCCTTCAAACATCTGTGCCAGAAAATCTTTATAAATTCACTAATTATCTACCATGTAAAAATAGACAAGGATGAAATGATTAAAAGATTAGGTAAGGGGAATGGTGAGGCTTTAGTTCTTTATCTAGCAAGTGCAACCTGGCAACATGATTTTTAGCACTGCATGAATATAGTGCTTGAGAGGGTGGAATAGAAAAGGATCAGAATGTGGTTTTCTGAAGGTAGACAGCAGGCTTAAATTTTTGTTTGCCTTTTTCTTTTTGTTTTCCTATGCATTGCCATTTTAAAAGTTTTGTATTTGGCAAATTTGGGTGAATGCTATTGCATTGTTAATTATATTTAATTAGGTTTGTTCTTACCTTAGAAAGTGAGATTCCTTTTCAAAGCAATAGAAATAAGTTTGGTTAGGGTTTTTGGAAAATTATATTATTTCATATCTTGTTGCTCAGAGTTTGGGAAGTAGATACATTTTGAAGCAGCATAGTTTTTTTTTATTCCCTCTTTCGTGTATGTCCATATTATAACTATCATTATTATAACTAATCATAAGATAGTAAGTCCCTTGTCCATTCTTATATTTTAGAATTCACAGGTATGACCTAGAGACTTCTTCTGTTATAAATGCCAGATTGTTAAAAGTCAATTTAAGAAGCATAGTCTTGTTCACTATAAAAGGACAATAAACATAGTCTTTAATATCTGGCAAAATAACAAAAATGTTTTTCATTCTTGCTTTTTAACTATTTATTGAATAGAGAGACATGAATTTATTATACATGTTTTGCTCAATGAATCTTGACAGATTGACACCTGTGAAACCAGCACCCAGATCAAAACAGAGCTTGGTATATTTTAAACATTTTTAAATATTTTGGTTTTAATTGACACATAATAATTACATATTTATAGGGTACAGTGTGATATTTTGATATGTGTATACATTGTGTAAAAGTCAAATCAGGGTATTTAGTAAATCCATTAATGGATTAATCAGTTTTCTGTCGCTTATAAAAGAATACCTGAAATTGGGTAATTTATAAGAAAAGGAATTCAGTTCTTACATGAAGGCTAAGAAGTCCAAGATTGAGGGGCTATCTGATGACACCTTCTTGCTGTTATTGAAGAGTCCCAGGGTGGCACAGGTTATCACATGGCAAGGGGGCTGAGCATGCTAATGTGCTAGCTCAGGTCGCTTCTCTTCTTATAAAGCCACCAGTTCCTCTCCTGTGGCAACTCATTCATGAGGACAGAGCCTTCATGATCCAGTCACCTCTTCAAGACCCCACCTCTCAATACAGCCACACTGGGGATGAAATTTCAACATGAGCTTTGGAGGGGACATTCAGACCATAGCAGTCACCTCATATGTTTATCATTTCTTTGTGGTGAGAATGTTCAAAATCCTTTCTCCTAGTTATTTTGAAATATACAATACAGTACTGTTAATCATAGTCACCCTGCTGCACAAGAGAACACCAGAACTTATTCCTCCTAACTGTAACTTTGTACCCATTGACCAGTCTTTCTCTATTTCTCTTCTACCCTCCACTCTTCTACTCTGTACTTCTGAGATCAGCTTCTTTAGATTCCACATATGAGAGGTTGTGTGGTGTTTGTCTTTCTGTGCCTGGTTTATTTCACTTAAGATCATGTCCTCCCGGTTCATCCATGTTGCTGCAAATGATAAGATTTTATTTTTTTAATGGCTGAGTAATATTCCATTGTGCATATATACCACACTTAAAAAATTCATTTATCTATTGGAGGACAATTAGGTTGCTTCTATATCTTGGCTATTATGAATAGTGCTGCAATAAATATGGTATCTCTTTGGTTTACTGATTCTGTTTGATATGCTGATTTCGTTTCCTTTGGCTATATTTATATACCTAGTAGTGGAATTGCTGGATCATCCATTTGGCAATTCTATTTTTAGTTTTTTGAGGCACCTCTATACTATTTTCTATAATGGCTGTACTTACTAATATACATTCTCACCAACAGTATATGAATTCCCCTTTTTCCACATTTGTTACTTTTTGTCTTTTTCTTTAGAGACAGGGTCTTGCTCTGTCACCCAGGCTAGAGTACAGTGGTGTGTTCATGGCTCCCTGCATTTTTTTGTCTTTTTGATAATAGCCTAATTTAGGTGAGATGAAACCAGAACCCAGATCAAGAAACAGAATTTGGTATATTTTAAAGTTTCTGTGTATTTATTACTGAATAGTAAGTTCATTTATTCAACAAATACTTTTTGAGTGTGGTTACTGTTTGCCAACCATTGTTTTAGGTATTTGGATGACATCACATTGGTGAAATAAAGCAGAATTGTGGTATAGGGAGATAAACATCAAATAATTATACAATTAAGTGTGTAATTATAAACCGGTATGAACACTGAAGGTACATTGTCCTATGCAAGGCAGTACAACTAGGTAGTCTGTATTGTATTATATATTGAGGAATAAAAGGTAGACTTTGGAGTCATACTGCTTAAGTTCAGATCTCATTGCCATATCTGGTATTAGTGTGACTTTTAGGCAAGTGAACTATGTCTCTAAGCCTCATTTATTAACATGAGGACAATAATAGTAGTACCTACCTTATACGGTTGGTGTGGAGATTAAAAGAGATTATTCATGCAAAAATATTAGCACAATAGTATAGGTTCTCTGTGTGTATAGTATTAGTAATTATTATTTTTGTGTCAGTGTTGTTGTTTTATATTGTAACATTTGAAGATGATAAGAATATTTCATAGAGTAGGTTCTAGTCTTAGATTTCAGATTAAATAACCCAAAGAGATATCAGAATCTAGTTGTATGACATTCTGGCAGCCTTTATAGCATGTTTCATATTTTAGTGTGCATAAGAATCACTGGGGTACTTCCTATAAATGCAGATTACTGTGGGCAACTTTCTAGGCACACTTGACCCTGGAATTGGTATTTCTATGGTAATCTACTTATTTTTTAAGAACACAGGCTTGAAAACTGATAGCCTGTAAATGTGGTTTAAAATCATTTTTAATTAAACATATTAAATTTTTTTAAAAATACTTTTTTATTTTTGAAACAGGGTCTTGCTCTGTCACCCAAACTGGAGTCCAGTGGCATGATCATAGCTCACTGCATCCTTGAACTCCCAGACTGTAGGGATCCGCCTACTATCAGCCTCTGGAGTAGCCATGCCTGACTAATATAAGTGTTTTCGATGTAGGAACAAATAGCCAATTAACTTACAACATTGTAAGGTTAGTTGTTATTTACTTTTGGTGCATAAGCTTACTACAGCTGGTAGAAAATTTCCCCCAAATCTGTACTTGCTCTAGGATTCCCTGTTAGTGAATAGAATCATACATCAATTTACCCAATCCGGAAATCTAGACTTCATCCTTGATTCTGCCCTCTATCTTTTTTCCATCTCTAAGCCATTATTAAGTTTTCTGCTCAGAAAATTTTTTTAACTTCTACTTAAACTTGCCTTTCTCCTCTTCTGCAGTTCACTCTCCAGAGTTGTATTCCTAAAGCACAAAAAACTGATCATGCCATTCATTGCACAAATGCCTTCCTTAATAATTATCCATTGCCCAAAGATATAAGATATGTTAACTTCTATCTTTCTAAGTTAACTTATCTTATAAAGCTGTTGGAATCTAGCTCCATTTTCATTTATTCTCATCATCCTGTTTTCTGAAGATATAGAATTTCTTGCTATTCCTTGAGTTCATTGAGAAAAGTACCTTGTTTTTTCACATTTCCATGTTAATGTACATATTGCTCTTCACATTTTATATGCCTACAAGATGTATTGCTTATTGTCAAGAATAAACTCGTGTTAAGCATCTCCAAATAACATTTGTGTCACTTACTGTCTTGCTCAGTATTTCTTTTAACCACTGTTTATTGACAACCCACCATGTGCCTGGCATTGTGCCAGAGGCCAGGATGCATCTGTAAACAGACAGACAGGTTTCCTATTCTCACTTGTCTTAAACTCTAGTGAAATCTCTATCAATCACTCTCCTTTTATTTTATTTGCATGGTATTTACTACCTACCTGTCTATTATATTACTGTTAGACATTTATGTCCCTCTTTTTTCCCATTTAATTTTGATCTCCAGGAATGAGATCATATATTTATTAATGTTCCTCTCCTAGCAGTTATCGCAGTATATGGCAGATGGGGAGCATTGAAATTTATAACTGAATAAAACATAGAAATTGAAATACTGCATAGATATACAGAGCTATTCCTAGGTCAGATCATAACTGTCTTTTATAGTATAGATTTATTTTAAAAAATTATATAAGTAATAAAATTATGGAATACAATCTAGGGGAAAACCTGTTTTCCACTCTATTGATAGTGTTAACAACTTTTTTGAAAAAGAACCTTGGAAGGACCATTGTTTAAAATTTAATTTTAAAATATTTTAAGTTGTTTATATTATAAAATTTATATTCTAAGTAAATGAATTAAAATAGTAATTATAGCTTCTAATTATTAAAATTATACAACCTTTTTTAAATTTTATTGTTATACTTTAAGTTTTAGGGTACATGTGCACAACGTACAGGTTTGTTACATATGTACACATGTGCCATGTTGGTGTGCCGCACCCATTAACTCATCATTTAACATTAGGTATATCTCCTAATGCTATCCCTCCCCCCTCCCCCCACCCCTCAACAGTCCCCGGTGTGTGATGTTCCCCTTCCTGTATCCATGTGTTCTCATTGTTCAATTCCCACCTATGAATGAGAACATGCGGTGTTTGGTTTTTTGTCCTTGCAATAGTTTGCTGAGAATGATGGTTTCCAGCTTCATCCATGTCCCTACAAAGGACATGAACTCATCATTTTTTATGGCTGCATAGTATTCCATGGTATATATGTGCCACATTTTCTTAATCCAGTCTATTATTGTTGGACATTTGGCTTGGTTCCAAGTCTTTGCTGTTGTGAATAGTGCTGCAGTAAACATACGTGTGCATGTGTCTTTATAGCAGCATGATTTATAATCCTTTGGGTATATACCCAGTAATGGGATGGCTGGGTCAAATGGTATTTCTAGTTCTAGATCCCTGAGGAATCGCCACACTGACTTCCACAATGGTTGAACTAGTTTACAGTCCCACCAACAGTGTAAAAGTGTTCCTATTTCTCCACATTCTCTCCAGCACCAGTTGTTTCCTGACTTTTTAATGATTGCCATTCTAACTGGTATGAGATGGTATCTCATTGTGGTTTTGATTTGCATTTCTCTGATGGCCAGTGATGATGAGCACTTTTTCATGTGTCTTTTGGCTGCATAAATGTCTTCTTTTCAGAAGTGTCTGTTCATATCCTTTGCCCACTTTTTGATGGGGTTGTTTTTTTCTTGTAAATTTGTTTGAGTTCATTGTAGATTCTGGATATTAGCCCTTCGTCAGATGAGTAGGTTGCAAAAATTTTCTCCCATTTTGTAGGTTGCCTGTTCACTCTGATGGTAGTTTCTTTTGCTGTGCAGAAGCTCTTTAGTTTAATTAGATCCCATTTGTCAATTTTGGCTTTTGTTGCCATTGCTTTTGGTGTTTTAGACATGAAGTCTTTGCCCATGCCTATGTCCTGAATGGTATTGCCTAGGTTTTCTTCTAGGGTTTTTATGGTTTTAGGTCTAACATTTAAGTCTTTAATCCATCTTGAATTAATTTTTGTATAAGGTGTAAGGAAGGGATCCAGTTTCAGCTTTCTACATATGGCTAGCCAGTTTTCCCAGCACCATTTATTAAGTGGGGAATCCTTTCCCCATTTCTTGTTTTTGTCAGCTTTTTCAAAGATCAGATAATTGTAGATATGTGGCATTATTTCTGAGGGCTCTGTTCTGTTCCATTGGTCTATATCTCTGTTTGGTACCAGTACCATGCTGTTTTGGTTACTGTAGCCTTGTAGTATAGTTTGCAGTCAGGTAGCGTGATGCCTCCAGCTTTCTTCTTTTGGCTTAGGGTTGACCTGGCAATGCAGGCTCTTTTTTGGTTCCATATGAACTTTAAAGTAGTTTTTTCCAATTCTGTGAAGAAAGTCATTGGTAGCTGGATGGGGATGGCATTGAATCTATAAATTACCTTGGGCAGTATGGCCATTTTCACGATATTGATTCTTCGTGCCCGTGAGCATGGAATGTTCTTCCATTTGTTTGTATCCTCTTTTATTTCATTGAGCAGTGGTTTGTAGTTCTCCTTGAAGAGGTCCTTCACATCCCTTGTAAGTTGGATTCCTAGGTATTTTATTCTCTTTGAAGCAATTGTGAATGGGAGTTCACTCATGATTTGGCTCTCTGTTTGTCTGTTATTGGTGTATAAGAATGCTTGTGATTTTTGCACATTGATTTTGTATCCTGAGACTTTGCTGAAGTTGCTTATCAGCTTGAGATTTTGGGCTGAGACAATGCGGTTTTCTAAATATACAATCATGTCATCTGCAAACAGGGACAATTTGAGTTCCTCTTTTCCTAATTGAATACCCTTTATTTCTTTCTCCTGCCTGATTGCCCTAGCCAGAACTTCCAACACTATGTTGAATAGGAGTGGTGAGAGAGGGCATCCCTGTCTTGTGCCATTTTTGAAAGGGAATGCTTCCAGTTTTTGTCCATTCAGTATGATATTGGCTGTGGGTTTGTCATAAATAGCTCTTATTATTTTGAGATACGTCCCATCAACACCTAACTTATTGAGAGTTTTTAGCATGAAGGGCTGTTGAATTTTGTCAAAGGCTTTTTCTGCATCTATTGAGATAATCATGTGGTTTTTGTCTTTGTTTCTGTTTATATGCTGGATTACGTTTATTGATTTGCGTATGTTGAACCAGCCTTGCATCCCAGGGATGAAGCCCACTTGATCATGGTGGATAAGCTTTTTGATGTGCTGCTGGATTTGTTTTGCCAGTATTTTATTGAGAATTTTTGCATCAATGTTCATCAGGGATATTGGTCTAAAATTCTCTTTTTTTGTTGTGTCTCTGCCAGGCTTTGGTATCACGATGATGCTGGCCTCATAAAATGAGTTAGGGAGGATTCCCTCTTTTTCTATTGATTGGAATAGTTTCAGAAGGAATGGTACCGGCTCCTCCTTGTACCTCTGGTAGAATTCGGCTGTGAATCCATCTGGTCCTGGACTTTT
This sequence comes from Pan troglodytes, assembly GCF_028858775.2. Taxonomy (NCBI): domain Eukaryota; kingdom Metazoa; phylum Chordata; class Mammalia; order Primates; family Hominidae; genus Pan; species Pan troglodytes. The sequence goes on from NC_072402.2 coordinate 73,764,243, forward strand.
TTTGGTTGGTAAGCTACTAATTACTGCCTCAATTTCAGAGCCTGTTATTGGTGTATTCAGAGATTCAACTTCTTCCTGGTTTAGTCTTGGGAGGGTGTATGTGTCGAGAAATTTATCCATTTCTTCTAGATTTTCTAGTTTATTTGCATAGAGGTGTTTATAGTATTCTCTGATCGTAGTTTGTATGTCTGTGGGATCGGTGGTGATACCCCCTTTGTCATTTTTTATTGTGTCAATTTGATTCTTCTCTCTTTTCTTCTTTATTAGTCTTGCTAGCATTCTATCAATTTTGTTGATCTTTTCAAAAAACCAGCTCCTGGATTCATTGATTTTTTGAAGGGTTTTTTGTGTGTCTATTTCCTTCAGTTCTGCTCTGATCTTAGTTATTTCTTGCCTTCTGCTAGCTTTTCAGTGTGTTTGCTCTTGCTTCTCTAGTTCTTTTAATTGTGATGTTAGGGTGTCAATTTTAGATCTTTCCTGCTTTCTCTTGTGGGCATTTAGTGCTATAAATTTCCCTCTACACATTGCTTTGAATGTGTCCCAGAGATTCTGGTATGTTGTGTCTTTGTTCTCGTTGGTTTCAAAGAACGTCTTTATTTCTGCCTTCCTCTCGTTATGTACCCAGTACTCATTCGGGAGCAGGTTGTTCAGTTTCCATGTAGTTGAGTGGTTTTGAGTGAGTTTCTTATTCCTGAGTTCTAGTTGGATTGCACTGTGGTCTGAGAGACAGTTTGTTATAATTTCTGTCCTTTTACATTTCCTGAGGAATGCTTTACTTCCAACTATGTGGTCAGTTTTGGAGTAGGTGTGGTGTGGTGCTGAAAATAATGTATATTCTGTTGATTTGGGGTGGAGAGGTCTGTAGATGTCTATTAGGTCCGCTTGGTGCAGAGCTGAGTTCAATTCCTGGATATCCTTGTTAACTTTCTGTCTCATTGATCTGTCTAATGTTGACAGTGGGGTGTTAAAGTCTCCCATTATTATTGTGTGGGAGTCTAAGTCTCTTTGTAGGTCTCCAAGGACTTGCTTTATGAGTCTGGGTGCTCCTGTATTGGGTGCATATATATTTAGGATAGTTAGCTCTTCTTGTTGAATTTATGCCTTTACCATTATGTAATGGCCTTCTTTATCTCTTTTGATCTTTGTTGGTTTAAAGTCTGTTTTATCAGAGACTAGGATTGCAGCCTCTGCCTTTTTTTGTTTTCCGTTTGCTTGGTAGATCTTCCTCCATCCCTTTACTTTGAGCCTGTGTGTGTCTCTGCACATGAGATGGGTCTCCTGAATACAGCACACTGATGGGTCTTGAGACTTTATCCAATTTGCCAGTCTGTGTCTTTTAATTGGAGCATTTAGCCTATTTACATTTAAGGTTAATATTGTTATGTGTGAATTTGATACTGTCATTATGATGTTAGCTGGTTATTTTGCTCGTTAGTTGATGCAGTTGCTTCCTAGCCTTGATGGTCTTTACAATTTGGCATGTTTTTGCAGTGGCTGGTACCGGTTGTTCCTTTCCATGTTTAGTGCTTCCTTCAGGAGCTCTTTTAGGGCAGGCCTGGTGGTGACAAAATCTCTCAGCATTTGCTTGTCTGTAAAGTATTTTATTTCTCCTTCACTTATGAAGCTTAGTTTGGCTGGATATGAAAATCTGGGTTGAATATTCTTTTCTTTAAGAGTGTTGAATATTCGGCCCCACTCTCTTCTGGCTTGTTGAGTTTCTGCCGAGAGATCCGCTGTTAGTCTGATGGGCTTCCCTTTGTGGGTAACCCGACATTTCTCTCTGGCTTCCCTTAATATTTTTTCCTTCATTTCAACTTTGGTAAATCTGACAGTTATGTGTCTTGGAGTTGCTCTTCTCGAGGAGTATCTTTGTGGCGTTCTGTGTGTTTCCCGAATCTGAATGTTGGCCTGCCTTGCTAGATTGGGGAAGTTCTCCTGGATAATATCCTGCAGAGTGTTTTCCAACTTGGTTCCATTCTCCCCGTCACTTTCAGGTACACCAATCAGACGTAAATTTGGTCTTTTTACATAGTCCCATATTTCTTGGAGGCTTTGTTCGTTTCTTTTTATTCTTTTTTCTCTAAACTTCTCTTCTCGCTTCATTTCATTCATTTCATCTTCTATCGCTGATACCCTTTCTTCCAGTTGATCGACTCGGCTACTGAGCCTTGTGCCTTCATCACATAGTTCTCGTGCCATGGTTTTCAGCTCCATCAGGTCCTTTAAGGACTTCTCTGCATTGGTTATTCTAGTTAGCCATTCGTCTAATTTTTTTTTCAAGGTTTTTAACTTCTTTGCCATTGGTTCGAACTTCCTCTTTTAGCTCGGAGTAGTTTGATCGTCTGAAGCCTTCTTCTCTCAACTCATCAAAGTCATTCTCCGTCCAGCTTTGTTCCGTTGCTGGTGAGGAGCTGTGTTCCTTTGGAGGGTGAGAGGTGCTCTGATTTTTAGAATTTTCAGCTTTTCTGCTCTGTTTTTTCCCCATCTTTGTGGTTTTATCTACCTTAGGTCTTTGATGATGGTGACGTACAGATGGGTTTTTGGTGTGGATGTCCTTTCTGTTTGTTAGTTTTCCTTCTAACAGTCAGGACCCTCAGCTGCAGGTCTGTTGGAGTTTGCTGGAGGTCCACTCCAGACCCTGTTTGCCTGGGTATCAGCAGTGGTGGCTGCAGAACAGTGGATATTGGTGAACCACAAATGCTGCTGCCTGATTGTTCCTCTGGAAGTTTTGTCTCAGAGGGATACCTGGCCGTGTGAGGTGTCTGTCTGCCCCTACTGGGGGGTGCCTCCCAGTTAGGCTACTCGGGGGTCAGGGACCCACTTGAGGAGGCAGTCTGCCCATTCTCAGATCTCCAGCTGCGTGCTGGGAGAACCACTACTCTCTTCAAAGCTGTCAGACAGGGACATTTAAGTCTGCAGAGGTTACTGCTGCCTTTTGTTTGTCTGTGCCCTGCCCCCAGGGGTGGAGCCTACAGAGGCAGGCAGGCCTCCTTGAGCTGCAGTGGGCTCCACCCAGTTCGAGCTTCTGGGCTGCTTTGTTTACCTCTTCAAACCTCGGCAATGGCGGGCGCCCCTCCCCCAGCCTCGCTGCTGCCTTGCAGTTTGATCTCAGACTGCTGTGCTAGCAATGAATGAGGCTCTGTGGGCGTAGGACCCTCCAAGCCAGGTGTGGGATATAATCTCCTGGTGTGCCGTTTGTTAAGCCCATTAGAACAGCGCAGTATTAGGGTGTGAGTGACCCGATTTTCCAGGTGCCGTCTGTCACCCCTTTCTTTGACTAGGAAAGGGAATTCCCTGACCCCTTGCGCTTCCCGGGTGAGGAGATGCCTCGCCCTGATTTGGCTCACGCACGGTGCACTGCACCCACTGTCCTGCACCCGCTGTCCGGCACTCCCCAGTGAGATGAACCCATTACCTCAGTTGGAAATGCAGAAATCACCCGTCTTCTGCGTTGCTCATGCTGGGAGCTGTAGACTGGAGCCATTCCTATTCGGCCGTCTTGGCTCCACCCCCAAAATTATACAACTCTTAATAGATGCTCTGTTCAAATGGATTATTAACTACATCTAGCTCACTTTCTGTTAGTGTTCTATACCTAGATTGATCCTCATCTATATGTGACAGTTACAGTATATAATAATATGCTGATAATAAACCAATTAAAGACATGGCTTTTAATAGAATTTTAAGACAATCACAGGAGTGGCCTGGTAGATGTCACTTGTTTAACTTATCCAAAGGTACAGAATGATAAACTGTCAGCAAGGACTTTTTTTTTCTTCCATTAATTATAACCTTTTCTCGAAATCATTCAAAGTGAGCAATTCTTTGGAATTAAAGAAAGGCAGATGTTTTTGTGTACACGGAAAGAGGAAAGTATAAAATGAAGTAAGTTTATAATTCAGAATTGAAGGGGGTGGAAAATAGATATGAATCCCGGAGTCCTTGAGAGAAAAATTTATTTATTTATTGTTAAAAACATATAGTTATTTGTTTGTTTTTCAACCTTTAGTTTCGGGGGTACACGTGCAGGTTTGTTATATGGTTAAGTTGCATGTTGCTGAGGTTCAGTGTACAAATGATCCCATTACCCAGGTAGTGTGCATGGTACCCAATAGGTTGTTTTTCAGTGCTCAGTCATCTTTCCTCCTCCCCTGACTACTAGTCCCCAGTGTCTCTTTTTCCCATCTTTAGGGAAGACAATTTTAATATGTTACAAGTCAGCAGAAATTGCCATAGCTCTTTCTGCCATCATTATTATAAAAGTAGGACACTGGTGGGCCAGGTGCAGTGTTTCATGCCTGTAATCCCAGCACTTTGGGAGGCCAAGACGGGTGGATCAGGAGGTCGGGAGTTTGAGACTAGCCTGACCAACATGGTGAAACCCTGTCTCTACTAAAAATACAAAAATTAGCCAGGCGTGGTGGCACACACCTGTAATCCCAGCTACTCAGGAGGCCGAAGCAGGAGAATCGCTTGAACCCGGGAGGCAGAGGTTGCAGTGAGCTGAGATCCCACCATTGCACTCCAGCGCTCCAGCCTGGGCAACAGAGCAAGAGTCTGTTCCCCCCCCAAAAAAAGAGTAGGACACTGGTACAAGAAGCCAACAACACAATTCTAGTCTCTGGGGGAAGGAGATAATGGAGCAGATGTAGTCCTAAGAAAAACAGACACTGCAGTTGAAGTTTACACTTAAGGCGATCATATTATTTATAGTTGTTATTTATAATACAACCTGGGATACTTTGGGAAGTGAAAATAGATGGTATTAATTACAGTGGTACACTAACTGTAAATTGGAACCCTGACAAATCAGATATATGTGTTATATGTGCTGTAATGTTAGTATGAAGAATGTATCATGAGTATAGAGAAGGGGGCTTGTAGGTTAGGAAAAACCTTTACTAATCTAGTCTGAGCTAGACTTCTAAAGAATGACAAAGTTGTTCCCCAAGTTGGGTTGAGAAACAAACGGCATGCCAGGTTAAAGGGACCTAGTGCCATCTTACTCTCCATGTTGCTCTGTCTCTGTCCGTATCATTGCCTCTCAAGAAGTGCTTCATGGTTTGTGGTTTTTCTGAAACAGCTATGAAACATTCAGTTGGTTAATTGCACTTCAGTTTTCCTACCTAGGCACTGGTTCTCCCAGCAGTTTCTGCTCATGAACCTCTTTTCTAATGTGTGACTCCCTGTATTCTTGTGTCTGTCTTTATGATCTTGGGGGTAGTGGCTTGCCCTGTGTCCTCAGTTCTCTTACAAATTCAAGAAGAGTTGTTGATTTTTCAGTTTGTTCAGATTTTTACTTGTTGTTAGAATGATGTGATGACTTCCAGGCTCCTGTTGTGTGGAACCAGAAATGAAGTCCATGTTCAGTTTTTAGTATGATAAACTTAACATTTTAGGAACATTATAATCCAGTTAAATTGATTGACTTGCCACTGTAATTGATTGACATGTTTTTCTTTACTATTTTTGCCATTGTATTTATATTTAAAATATACCAATGATCAAAGGATTATTATGTGTTTCAGTTGCTTGAGAGGAAACATGGTTATTTCAAGTATGTAAACGGAAGATAATACTTGTTCTCTGCATTCCAGATGGTTACACCAGAACAAATAGACAAAAATTACAAAGGGGCAGATTTTGGCATCAGTAAAGAAAAAATGTTCTATTTTTCTATCCAAAGATGGAATAGGTTCTCTTGGCAAATTTTGACTTCCTCTGCATAGTTATTTTATCATAAACTAGAGGCCCTCAGAAGATGGTCTCCTTGGGATACAGCCTTTCTCTACTAAATTATATAACTTTTTGAAATTAATAATTGTTAGAATTTCAGGAAATGTTAGATTGTTTGAAGCAATGCTTTTCTCACCTTTTGTACCTGTGGATAAAGGTGAGAAGATGGACTCCCAGTGTCTTCGCTAGTGGAGACAGTTTTGCTTCTGGCTTTTGCAAAAGTAATGCTAACTACAGTAATCTTCATATGCTTTTAGTCATATCTGCTCACAATAATCATAGATGATATTAAAGACATAATTGCATATCAGATTTGTGTAATTGTTTAATTTTGTTCTACTGTTGAAGTCGCGTATGTATCCCAACTTTTCTAGTTGGATATATTGTAGTATTTGTTTATGTGTATTCACAAATACATCATAGAATACATTGTTCAGCTCTACTCCCAGTCCCAGTTTCTCTTTGAAATTTTCAGGAAGGTAGATAAAATGATAAAAGTTAGATTTGTACAGTTAATCTCACGGTGGCTTGGAGATTGGATTAGAAGAGAGGCAATATAAGCACAGGGAATTAATTCATTGTGCAGCTTTTGCCATAATTTAGGTATGAGTTAGAAGAGCGCAATTGAAATGTGGCTGTGGTTGATAGAATTTAAAAAAAGGAAAAGATGTCAGAAACTTTAAAGAGGAGTAAATAGCACTTTGCTGGCCAGTTGAAGGTGAGAGATCAGGGAGAGGAAAATGTCAAAGATAACTTTTAAGGAGAAATTTTCCCTTAAGGTGGAAAAGAATTTAAAGGACCAGTAATTACTCAGAGTTTGCTTAACTGCCTTTTCTTTTCAGTGCCTCTTTAAGGCGGTTATCAACAAACCTGGTCAGTCATTAACTGTAATAATCATTGTTTCTGAACAGTTATAGATGATAAATGGAAATATATTTAGACATTTGCTTCAAGATTCTAGTCAGCCTCCAGCCCTTCAAGAAAACATTTTATAAGTGATTTTAATTAGAAGGAGCTCATGAGTGTGAGAAACCTTGTATGAAGCCTAGAAGAAGAGATAATGACAGGAACTAAAGCTTTGTTAGGTTCATGCTGCCTGATAGCCGTTATATGCATATCACCCTCCTTTCACATACTCCTTTTATAGTTGTTTCTTTTTCCTTCTTCTCTGTCCTCTTGGTGTTTTGCTTCACAGGGCGATTGGAAGGATAATTAGCAATACTTACTGGAATTGGTACATGACCAGACATATACTTCATGCTTAGTAAATGTTGGTTGGACCCTCCTCCTCCTGAGTACTGTTAGCAACAACAACCTGGTCTTAAAAAATGTTTACTCACATATTTATTATTTAATATAGAAAAATAATTCTTGAAAGCCTACTGTGTGGCAGAGACTGTGGTAGGCATTTGAAGATAATTGTAAGCAAGATGTCCTTGTCCTCATAAAGCTTAAAACCCTTCATAGAATCTTGGTTCATGTTATATAATTGTTCACCTGTTTTTTTACTGTCCTGTTTTAGAGTGAAAATATTAGAAATTACAGAGCTACACAGATAATGCTCTAGAGTAAATGACATCTCATCCAAACTACTGAGAGTTTAGGTAAGAGTGATAGAAAATTAAAGGCTAGGTAAGTGATGGGATAGTGGATAAGAATTGAGGGATCCTTGAAGTGACCGTAAGATGTCGGGGAATATATTCTGAGAATATACTTATGACAGCATAGTGGCCTGTTGAGTTATCAGCATATTTGGCTTTATTAAATTTGTCCTGACTCCTTTAATTTATTATAATTTACTACTCTTGCATGACTGAAAAAAGTTTAAGGATTTGTTTGAGGTTTCATTAATAACAGTTTTAGATAGAATTATGTATCAAAAAGTACGTCATATGTTATATAAGCAAAACAAATTCTACCTGCATATTAAATGATTTCAGGTAATTCACACTAAGAGGAAGAGGGTCATAATTTCTAGTATTTGTATAGCACTTTATGGTTTGAATATTTCTATATGGAATATCTAATGTGATCATTAATATAGCTCTGGAAGGTCATTATTGTTTCTACTTTAAAAACGAATTAATCTTGGATCATGAAAGTAATGTACTACTAAAACCCTCATATAATAAAAGTTAATTTAAATAGACTAATGTGTTAAACACTTGCCTGGGCCAGCTGTATAAATTTCACATGATTACTCTGTGAAAATTGGTTATGCTAAACAAGTAACTTTTAATTATAGTCATTATTTATTGAGTAGCTGTTATGGGCTAGGCACTGTGCTAATAAGGAAGTTATAGCTCACATTTTGCAAAAGCATTTTTAAAGTAGGTAAATATTTCCACTTTACATAGAGAAAATGGATGCTCATGAAGTTAAGTGATTTAGCCAAGGCTACATGGTTTAGGGGTGAATGAGCTAGACTTGAATTCAGTTCTTTTTTATTCCAAAGGTTTTTTTTTCCTTTCCATTACTCCGAAGTAGCATGTGCATGCCATCAGTTTTTGGTCATTAATTTACTATAGGTACTTGGATTCAGATTTGTTTAAAAATCAGTTTTGTGTTGTGTTATTTATTGACAGGTAAAGATAACAATATAGTTTATTGCAGCAAGTTATAAAGCAGCATATATTGAAGCCAATTTTATATTAATGTTTACACACATATATACATATGTGTGTGTACCTGTGCACATACAGAGAATTGAGCCAAGAAATAAATAAATGAATAATTAGTGAATAATGGTTTATATGTTAGTTTTCTCTTGGTGGTGTATGTATTATGTATCTTTGTATATGTGTGTGTTTAAATATGTAAAGTGTTTTATGATATGCTAATCTTTGTTGAGCTGTAATTAACACAAAATAAAATGTACATATTTTAAGTATGCATTTAAGTGTCATTCAATAATTATCCACTACTTCCAAACAAGATACAACATATTTTTATCCCCTTCCCTAAACCCCCTTGCCTGTTTCCAATTGGTTACTTTATCTTCCAGCAATCACTATCTGATTTCTATCATCATAGATTACTTCTGCTTATATTTGCATTGCATACAAATAGAATGATACAATATATACTCTTGTGTCTGGCTTCTTTTTCTTAACATTTTTGAAATTCATCTATGTTGTATGTATAAGTAGTTTGTTTTTTTCTTATTAATATTGTTTTGGTTTTAAGAGACTGGGTCTCGCTCTGGCACCCGAGCTGGAGTGCAGTGGCACATTCGTAGCTCACTGCAGCCTCAAACACCTGGGCTCAAGGGATCCTCCTGCCTCAGCCTCCCTAGCTGCTGGGATTACAGGCACGAGCCACTGCACACAGCTCTGTTCTTTTGATTTTTGATGAATATTCCAATATGTAGATATACTACAATTTGTTTATCCATCTGTTGATGGACATTTGGGTTGTTTCCAATTTGGGGCTGTTATGAATAAGGCTGCTATAAATATTCTTGTACAAGTATATTTGTGGGCATGTATTTCTAACTGAGAGTGAAATTACAGAATCATAATATTGACAGATGTATGTTGCCAACAGTTCTTTAAAGTGGTTGTAATATTTCATGCTCCTCCAACAGTGTGTAAGAATTCCAGTTGCTCCATAGCCTCTCCAACATTTGATGTTGTCATTCTTCTTGATTTTAGCTATTCTTATAAGTGTGTAATGGTACTTCTGTGGTTTTAATTTTCATTTTCCTGTTAATGATGTTAGGCACCTTTTCTCATACTTTTTGGCCTCTTATCCTCTTTTGCTTTCACATCTATTTAAATCTTTTACCTGTTTTTACATGGGTTATTTTATTGTTGATTTGTAGATGATAGTCATATATTGGTTATTAAAATCTTGTCTGATGTTTGTGCTGTGAATGTTTTTTACCCATTTTGTGGATTGTCTTTTCATTTTCTTAATAGTCTTTTGATGAGCAGAGAATTAGATACTTACGTCAGATAATTAACTTTATACTAATTAAGACTGCTTTCTATTGTTCTGTATACTTAGAAAAATATTTAACAGTGATATGTAAAAATGCTTCTGCAGGATGGAAGTGTTAGTAATTTTTTAAAATTTTCTTTGGCTTTTTTATTTTTCAAAATGTCTACAAAATAATGTAACATCAGAAGTACTCTAAAAAATAAACTTTAACATAAATATGTGTAACTTATGGTGACATTAATATATAATACTCCGGTGAATACTATATACGTGCCATGCAATACATGATAATGAAGCACATATAAAACACATTACACTTAGATTTATTATATTTATTTTAAACTACGTTTTCCATTTTTACTTATAAAAGCAACGTAGAGAGATTAATTATTTTAATCTAGTCACAGCCAGGAAGTCTTCATTTTTTTTCAGTTCCTCTCATTTTGTGCATGTTTTTTATACTCATTTAGAGAAGTAAAATTTAGTCCAAGACATAAAAATAAATCATCAGTAATTTTTACCACCTAAAATTAACTTCTCTGAAAATATTTTTGATGTATATACTTTCCTAATTGCAAGAATCCTTGAATTGCCATGTATTATCTCCTTGGGGGTAATTAAGTGTTAACCCTATCCCTTTTCAGCTATACTTAAAGTTTTATACAGTCCTCACTTCCAAAAACATATAAGGCAGTGTAAAGTCAAGAAAATAAATCTCTTGACATTTTGGTTTCTCTCTAAATCTGCATTTTGTTTTTCTTAATAATAGTAATTAGTATGTGAGAGTAATACATTATTTTTTATTTTTTTTGAGATGGGGTTTTGCTCTTGTTGCCCAGGCTGGAGTGCAATGGTGCGATCTCGGCTCACCACAACCTCCGTTTCCCGGGTTCAAGCAATTCTCCTGCCTCAGCCTCCTGAGTAGCTGGGATTAACAGGCATGCGTGACCACGCCCAGCTTATTTTGTATTGTTAGGAGAGATGGGGTTTCTCCATATTGGTCAGGCTGGTCTCAAACTCCTGACCTCAGGTGATCCACCCACCTTGGCCTCCCATAGTGCTAGGATTACAGGTGTGAGCCACCGCACCTGGTCATCCATTAAATTTTTAACTCATCTATTAAAAACAATACCACAGAGTATCTACAGTGTCACAAGCAGAATAGGCAACTCCTCGATGGAAGGACAGGAGAAGACAGATCAAATTAAAGATGGTTGAAATCAATTGTATTCAGCTCTACAATTGAATATATTAAATCACTGGATATTTGGAATTGCTGCAGTTACTGCATTACCTCCAGAGAGATTGATCAGGAATACATGTAGTATTTACAGTCTACACAATATGAGGAAAAGAGACACTGTAATTCTAGTAGTTCTTTTGTATTTTGCTTCCTTCCATTTGAGTAGTTGCCTATCATAGCAGGCTACCCACATTTATTTTTTCCTTTTGTTTTGTTTTGTTTTGTTTTGTTTTTGAGACAGGGTCTTGCACTGTCTGTTGCCCAAGCTGGAGTACAAGTGACATGATCACTGCCCACTGCAGCCTTAACCTCCTGGGCTCTAGCAGTCCTCCCACCTCAGCCTCCTGAGTAGATGGGACTACAGGTGTGAGCAACTGTGTCTGGTTATTTTTTCCTTTTTTCTCTCATACAGTGATGGTTTTCTAAACTTTAAGGCTTCAGAGAATATCATCTTATTTCTGACCTGATACTTTTCACGTAGTGCTGTTATCCGTAGACAGTTTTAGAGAAGGAAAATTGGAAACACAGAGTAGGAAGAAATAGAGACAGGTAAACCTCTCTTTAAATTTCTTTTTGCTATTTCCATATCTAGTCACCCTATCCCCCATATAAAAATCATGTCAATCTCAGCTTGCTCACTACTTTAAGTGGTGACACTCTAAGGGTTGACAGACTGCAGCTCAAGAGCCAAGTTTGTTTTATTGGAACAGTGCAATGAACTGAATGTTTGTGTCATTCAAAAATTAATATGTCAAAATCCTAACCCATAACGTATTGGTATTAGGAGCTGGGCCTCTGGGAGGTAACTAGGTCATAAGGGTGAAGCCCTCACAAGTGGAATTAGTGCCCTTATAAAAAGGGACCCCAGGGAGCTCTCTAGCCCCATTTCCCCACCATGTGAGGAGACAGTGAGAAATTGGCAGTCTGCGACCTGAAAGAGGAACCAGGACCTGACCATGCTGTCACCCTGATCTTGGACTTGCAGCCTGCAGAACTATGAGACATAAACTTCTGTTGTTTAATAAGCCATTCGGTCTCCATTATTTAGTTTTATAGTATATGAACTGACTTAATACATGTGAAAAGTCCATTTTCTACACTTGCTTTCTGATCTAAAACATTAGAGTTGCATAGCTGCAACGGAGACTTATGGCCTGCAAAGTGAAAATAGTTACAGAAAATGTTTTTCAGTACCTGGTCTAGCCCTGGTCTAGGTAAAGAAGAAAGCAGAGATTTCTCATTTTATTACCAGGGAAACTTTAACCTGTTATTTCAAGTTAAAAAGTTCCTCAGCAGCATTGTACCACATGAATGTTAGATGGTAGTTCAGTGTCTAAAATGGCCCTAATACTGTTTTAATTGATCTGGAAGTCAAATACTGTCTGGGAGGTGGAGGTTCTTGGTAATTATATAAAGGAGAAAGCTTTGAGGAGGAGAAGGAGGGAGAAAGGCTGATTCATTTTGGTTTGGGTTAAGAAGGATAACATCTTCGTTAGGCAAACATTTGACTCATTGTTGAGTTATCACCACCTGTCAGTTTTTAAATTATGTGCATGCAGTTTGTTGTTGTTGTAATCAGTTTTCTTCCACTTCTATGTTAGATACATTAGAGAGGGAGTTGTCTTGTTTATTGCTATATTTCCAGTACTTAAAACAGTACCTGATCATAATAGCCATTCAGTTAATACTTGTTGAATGAATACACTTAGATATGAGATTTTGCTTTGTAACAAGATTGTGGTTTTAAAAAAATGGCTGCAGTTTGTACCCAGAAAATAGGCAGTATTTAAAAATTTGCAAACCTTTGTAAGGAATCTATCTTTTCAGACTAATCATCGTAACTATTAGTCCTGTTAGATCATTAGATAGCAGTAACTATATTGTCACGAGTTAATCTGTTTGGTGCCTGACAAGCTAATGATAAACTGAAGTAAAATGTTTAGATTATACATTTCCATTAGATGAGTTTCACACTAGCTTCTATGAACCTCAACCCTGACTTTGCAAACTACCATAGGTCCTAAATTATCTAGAGGGTTGTTATAAAATTTTTATGAACTTCTCAAATATAGTTAAATCATCTTAATGCCATTGACTTGCTTATAATTATTCTCCTATAGTCTTTTCAAACAGATACAATTTATAGCAGTGAAAAGATATTACTAAATACAGTGACCTATTCATGGCCCCTTGTAATTCTTTTTAATAGATCCAGTCTCACTCAGTGATGGATCATTCAACTTTCAAAATAACTCCCCAAAATCTCTAAGTATAAAGACATACGCTAAACCAGAAGTCTCTAGCCTGGACTGGTACAGGTCTGTGGTTTGCTAGGAACCGGGCTGCACAGCAGGCAGTGAGCAGCAGGGGAGTGAGCATTACTGCTGGAGCTCCACCTCCTGTTAGATCAGCAGCAGCATTAGATTATTAATAGGAGCACAAACCCTATTGTGAACTGCACATGCGAGGGATCTAGGTTGCGCCCTCCTTATGAGAATCTAATGCCTGATGATTTGAGGTGAAACAGTTTCATCCCAAAACCATCCCCACCCCGGGTCCGTGGAAAAATTGTTTTCCACAGAACCTGTCCCTGGTGTCCAAAAGGTTGGGGACTGCCACACTAAATCACTTAAGATTGAATTTTATTTACATTAAAAATATTTCATCTGTCATGAAAATCCAATGATTGATCTCAGCGTGTAGCAACTTCAAAGCAATTGGAAATAGCTAAGTAGTGTACTTAGTGCTTTGACACCACATTTGTTGTCATAGACAACACCCAGTATAACAGAATGGAGTAAGGTAGGCAGACGCAAGCTAAATTTAAAGCAGGACAATGCAAACAGTTTCATTTGACGAGGAAAACACTAATTCACAACAGTTCCTTGCGTTGGTTAACAGATAAAAGTCTCAAAGGAAGTCATAATGGCTCTTAAACTAAAATATCAAAAACTTGTTAATGTATTTTAAAAATTGTGCTTTTGTTTTTATTTAAAACAAATAGGATGGTGAAGATTTTAATAGTTTATAGCCATCTGAAGAAATTGACACTCTATTCCAGAGGTGGCAAACTACTGCCTATAAGGCCATATCTGGCCCATGGCGTGTTTTTGTGAAGCATATTTTTAAAGCATTTGTTTCATTACTTTAAAGATGTTGCTTCATTGTCTTCTGTTTTGGACAAGAAATCCGTTGTTATCTTTTTTTTTTGCTTTGCTTTATGTAACTTCTTTTTTTTCAATCTGGTTACTTGTAAGATTTTTCTCTGTCAGTGGTTTTGAGCAATTTGATTATAATCTGCCTAGGTCTAGTTTTCTTGGCTTGTTTTTGTAAAGCAAGTATTTTTTAAAGCATTTTTTCTTTCATTATTTTAAAGATGTTGCTTTACTGTCTTCTGTTTTATCCTGTTTTGGATAAGATATCCGCCATTATCCTTTTTTGTTTGTTTGTTTGTTTTTGTTTTTCTCTATGTAACTTCTTTTTTTTAATCTGGCTACTTTTACGATTATCTCTATCAGTGGTTTTGAGCAATTTGATTATAATCTGCCTAGGTCTGGTTTTCTTCATGTTTCTTGTGATTGGCGCTTGTTGAGCATTTTATTGGTTTATTGTTTTCATCAAATTTGGAAAGTTTTCATCCATCACTTTTTTCTTTTTTTGCAAATAAGACTTTATTAGGTACTTTCTCTCTCTTATGTGGAGGATTTGGGTCCTTCCAGATGAAGCTCCAAATTGCTAGACAATACACTGTTTCCTTCAGTTGCAGCAAGTTTATCCCACAGTGGGTGCTCAGGAAAGCATCTTGAGGGTGAATGGGTTTCAGGCCATTCATAGTTAAGTTTGTCTGATGCTATTGTTAGTTAAGATTTTCCTGTGTCATTTCTTGGAAGCAGTTTTGTGTCTCCCTCCAAATAGTCCACCACCTGGCTGCACCCCACCTCCATCTGTCCCCCAGCTACCAGGTAATAGTGAATGGTTCAGAAGGTGCTGCTCTAGGGCAGCCAGGCCTTTAGCTGCAACACAGAACAATGAACAGCAGCAATTTCCAACTCCCCTCATGGGTCTGATGCAAGATCATTTTGATGACCTTCTAGTTGCACAGGATAGAGCAGTAAGACAGCAGAAACACCACTGGCAGCACCTGGCAGGTAACAAGAGCCATGTTTGCAATAGGCCTGGGCAGGCTGGGTGGCCTTTATCCATCATTTCTTCAAGTAATTGCTCTGTTCCCTCAATTCTTTCTTTTCTTTGGGGTTTCCAGTTACACGTATGTTAAGCAGCTTAAAATTCCACAGCTCACTGATGGGGTTACGTCCCAATACATGCATTGTTAAGTTGAAAATGTCTTAAGTCAAAAATGCATTTAATGTACCTAATCTACCAAACATCTTAGTTTAGCCTAGCCTACCTTAAACATACTCAGAACACTTACATTAGCCTATAGTTGGGCAAGACTATCTAACACAGAGCCTATATTATAATAAGATGTATTATATTTCATGTAATATATTGAGTACTATACTGAAAAACAATGGTTTTATGGGTTCTTGAAGTATAATTGCTACTAAACGTGTATTGCTTTGGCACCATGTAAAGTTGAAAAATTAGGTCTAACCGTTGTAAGTCACAGACCATCTATATATTTTATCTAATTTTCTGGTTTACTCAAACATGGACAGTATATTTGGTCCCTTTTACTACATTGTAGCCATGCTACAAGTGAAAGTTGTGATGTTGAGATTTTTCTTAGTCTGTTTCATGCTGCTGTAACAGAGTATCTGAGACTGGGAGATTTATAAAATACAGAGATTTATTTCTCACAGTTCTGGAGGCAGGGAAGTCTGAGGTCGAGGGGCCTTTATCTAGTAAGTGCCTTCTTGCCATGTCATCCCATGCTGGAAGGTCAAGAGAGCACTGGAGGTGCGGTGAGGGGAGAGATGCTTGTGAGAGCATGAGCACAAGCAAGGTGGGGGTGTTGCATGCAAGAGAGAGCCAAAAGCTTTTATAACAAACTCACTCTCATGCTAACCCATTTCCTCCTTAACAATCCATTCATGGGGGCAGAGTCTTCATAACCTAATCACCTCTTAAAGGTCCCACTTCTCAGCACTTTCACATTAGTGGTTAAGTTTCCAACACAACTTTGGGGGGAACACATTCAAATAATAGCAAGATTTAAGATTTTGTGGTTGAGTAATTCCAGGCAATGATACAGAGCTGGACCATGGGTACAGGGGAGTAGAGATGTGAAATTAATTGGATTCGTCACAGACTTTGAAGTCATTTAAATTAATAGATTTGGGATGGAGGGTAAGACTTTAAACCAAGAGCCAAAGTTGTGAAGTTTTAATACTGCATGTTTTATGTGTTTGAACAGGAAAATACTCATAAAATTATGTTAAATTGTCTCGTCTTTCCTTCTAGAACCTTCTGATAACTTAAGAGAGATTCTCCAAAATGTGGCCAGATTGCAAGGAGTATCAAATATGAGAAAGCTAGGCCATCTGAATAACTTTACTAAGGTAAGTAACTTGAATTTTTATTATTGTCTAAAATTCTTTGTTCCTTACCACACTTACTAAATGTTTCTTGACCATCATTAAATACAAATTCTTGTGTATTCACTCAGCATTAATGCTTTTTTTTCCTGCTTCTCATGGATTTTGTCCAGTGTATCTTAAAAATGTATTTGTGTAATAGAAGAATTATATCTTTGTTGTAGAAAATTTGGTAGGTTCAGAAAAGAATAAAATCACTGAGAAATTTACAATTCAACCTTTTATTCACATAAGGATGTATTTCTTTTGCCTTCTACTCATTTTACTTGATAATATATGGAACAGGCATACATTGGAGATATTGTGGGTTTGATTCTAAACCAGTGCAATAAAGTGTTGCAATAAAGTCAATGTTGTAATAAAGCAAGTCACGAGTTTTTTGGTTTCCCAGTGAATATAAAAAGTTATGTTTATACTATAGTGTAGTCCATTAAGTGTGCAATAGCATTATGTTTTAAAAAAATGTGTGTACCTTAATTTAAAAATATTGATTAAAAAATACAGTCATCTGAGCCTTCAGCAAATTGTGGGGTTTTTTTTGTTGGTAGAGGAACTTGCCTCAATGTCAGTGGCTGCTGCCTTATCAGAGTAGTGGTTGCTGAAGGTTGAGGTGACTGTAGCGATTTCTTTAAATAAGACAGCAATGAAGTTTGCCGCATTGACTCTTCCTGTCATGAAAGATTTCTCCGTAGCATGCAGTGCTGTTTGATAGCATTTTTTCTTTCAAAATTGGAGTTAGTTCTCTCAAACCCTGCCACTGCTGTATCAACTAAGTTTCTGTAATATTCTGAATTATTTGTTGTCATTTCAACAGTGTTCATAGCATCTTCACCAGGAATAGATTTCATGAAACCCCGTTTTTGCTCATCCATAAGAGGGAACTCCTTCCATTAAAGCTTTTTTCATGAGATTGCAACAATTCAATTGCATCTTCAGACTCCCCCTCTAATTCTAGTTCTCTTGCTATTTCTTCCACATCTGCAATGACTCCCTCCACTGACACCTTGAACGCCTCAAAGTCATCCATGAGTATTGGAATAAACTTCTTCCAAATTCCTGGTAGTGTTGAGATTTTGATTTCCTCCCATGAATCAGGAATGTTCTTAATGGCATCTGGAACGATAAATCCTTTCCAGAAGGTTTTCAGTTTGCTTTGCCCAGATCCATCAGAGGAATCACTGTCTATGGTGGCTGTAGTGTTGTAAAATGTATTTCATTAAAATAAGACTTGAAAATCAAAATTATTCCCCAATTCCCTGATTCATGGGCTGCAGAATGGATGTTGTGTTAGCAAACATGAAAACAACATTAATCTCCTTGTAACTGTCAACTCTTGGGTGACTAGGTGCATTGTCAATGAGCCGTAACAATTTGAAAGAAGTCTTTTTTTTTTTTCTGAGCAATAGCAAATACTGTTTTCTCAACAGTATGTTTAAAATATGTAGTAAACCATGCTGTAAACAGATGTGCTGTCATCCAGGTCTTGTTCCATTTGTAAAGCACAGACAAAGCAGCTTTAGCATAATTCTTAAGATCTCTAGGATTTTCAGAATAGTAAATGATCATTGGGTTCAGTCTAAAGTCACGAGCTGCATTAACCCCAGACATGAGTCAGCCTGTCTTTTGAAGCTTTGAAGCTAGACATTGACTTCTCTCTAGTTATGAAAGTTCTCGACGGCTATTCCAGTTGAAGACTGTTTCATCTGCATTGAAAATCTGTTGTTTAGTGTAGCTACCTTGGTCAGTGATCTTAGCAGTATCTGCTGGATAACTTGTTGCAGCTTCTGTATCGGCACCTACTGCTTTACCTTGCCATTTTATGTTATGGAGATGGGTTCTTTCCTTTAACCTCGTGAACCATTCACACTTTTCTTCTGCAGCTTCCTCACCTCTCAGCCTTCATAACATTTAAGAGAGTTGGGGCCTTGCTTGCTCTGGGTTAGGCTTTAGTTTAAAGGAATGTTGGTAGCCAGTTTAATCTTCTATCTGGACCACTAAAACTTTCTATCAGCAGTAAGGCTGTTTTGCCTTCATATTATTTGTGTGTTCATTGGAGTAGTACTGTTAATTTTCTTCAAGAACTTTTCCTTTGCATTCACAACTTGGCTACCTGTTTGTCTCAAGAGGCCTCTCTGGACTTTCTTCACTAAGCTCAATCTCTAATTTGTTTTTAAAGTGAGAGATGGTTGATTCTCCCTTTCACTTGAACACTTAGAGGCCATTGTAGTGTTATTAATTTGCCCAATTTTACTAAGTATTGTGTCTCAGGAAATAGGCCCAAGGAGAGAGGGAGAGACAGGAACAGCTAGTTCGTGGAGGAATTGGAACACACATTTATTAAGTTCATCGTCCTTTATGGGTCCAGTTCATGGTGCCCCATAACAATGATAATAGTTACATTGAGGATCACTGATCACAGATCACCCTAACATAATAATAATGAAAACATTTTTAGTATTGTAAGAATTGCCAAAATGTGACAGACATGCAAAGTGAGCGCATGCTTTTGGAAAAATGGCACCAATGAACTTGCTTGAAGCAGGTTTGCCACAAACCTTCAATGTGTAAAAAACAGAGTATCTGTGAAGCTCAATAAAATGAAGTATGCTTGTAAGTATTCGTATGTAACTACATATGTGTGCCATATTTCATAAATATAGCCATAAGCCCAAAGAACTATATTATAACTTTCTATTTTCCTGATGTTGTATCCCCATTATTTGGATCTAAATTAGAGCCCAAATTGTGGGGGCCCTGGTCCCAAATAAATATTGACTTGATCTCTAATAGCAGCCCAGAATTCTTGAGTTTGATGAGTGGATTGGTATGTTTCTCAGCCTTGTAATGCTGGACAGCCAATTCATGCAAACACTAAAATGCCTGCTATTTTAGGAGATACCCTAAAATAGAAAACAGAATGGGTCTTTGGGCTAACGTTCCCCCCGTGTTTTAGTATATTAAATATAAATTGTTTTTAATGAAAGAATTATTTTATGTTTAATCCCTTGCTGCTCAAAATATGATCCACAGTTCATCAGTATTGGTATCGCCTTGAAGCTTGTTTGAAAATGCACTATTTTAGCCCCACCCCAGACCTACTAAATCAGGATCTACAGTTCAATAAAGAGTCTCAAGTAAATGTATGTGTACATTCAAGTTTGAGCAATACTGTTTTAATCCTTCCAAATATTCTTTGTCAAGTAATTGAACTGTGACTTGGATTTGATTTTTATTTCATAGAAATAGAAGGGGATGAGAATATAGTCACTATGTAATACAATTTTTTATGTAGTATTGTGCAATAAATATAGGTTGAATTTTTTTCTATAGCTAGAGAAGCAAGTACATAGGCATTTATTTTTCCTTAGTGAAGTTTTAAAATACTCGGGCTGTTTTTTAATATATAAGAGATGATAAAATGATTTTATATGAGGGATGAGAAAGTTTTTTTTTTTAAAAAAATAGCTTTTAAAAACATTGACTAGGTACTGGAGAATGGGCTTTCAAAAGTATGGGCATGTATTTTGTAGTGTGAGTGAATGTAATGAAAATCTTCAAACATCTTTCTTCAACATGGTGGTGAGATAGTGTCAAATCTTTAAGACCCCAACATTGTTCCAAGGTTGCAAAATGCATCTTCTAGTTTCATTGTCTTTTATTAAATTTTATAGTTTTATTTCACCAATCTTCACTCAATTCAAATAAGCCTCACTTGCTTAGTTTTAACTGTTAAAAACAATTATAATAGAGGTCTGTGTCCTGTTTGCAATTATAATTACTGTTATAACCAAGTTTGCACAGCTAGATAATATAGTTCCACATCTCTTGGCAACAGGATTCTGAAAGTTGGGGATGGAGGTAAGAATGGCAGTAATTCCTGTTATTTTACTTTGTTACCAGCATGGGTCTTATAGCAATCTTAAAAATCTAGAATAGTGTTGCATAATAGAAATATAATGTGAGCCACATGTGTAATTTTAAATTTCCTAGTAGCCATACTAAAAAAGTAAAAAGAAACATGACATTAACTTTAATATTTTTATTAAGCCAGTATATCTAAAACATCATTTGATGTAATTAGTATAAAACATTATTAAATGTTATTTTACTATTTTTTCATACTAAAGTTTTGAAAGCAAGTTTATGGTTTATACTTAACAACAAATTTCAATTAAGACTAGCCACATTTCCAGTGCTCATAGTCACTTGCAACTAGTATCTACTAACCACATTGGACAGTGAAGATACACAGCTTTTTGGAACAGGAGTGGCTTAAAAGCCTTCATTTCTAGGAATCTGTTGAACACCTCTTATTCTCCGTTCTCATTCTTCATTTATTTCTGTCTAGGTCCCAGGTTTTCTTGCATTAGGATTAGTTTCCCTTTTTTTCTTTCTTCTTCTCTCTTCAGTTTCCTTGTTTTCTGTTGGTCTAAATTTCCCCCACAGTATTTCACTAAGTTATTCGCTCCACCTCCTCTCTCTTTCTTGATTTGTGCTCCCCCACTCTCTTCTGCCCTTTCTCCTTCTCATCCCTTCTCTACTTCTTCCTTTCCCCCCTTCATCTTCTCTCACTCTTTTCTTCACCCTTCCTTGTCACCTTTCTCTTCCTCCCTCTTTTCTCAGTTCCCTCTCCCCACTTCTCTCTTCCCCCTCTCCTTCCTTTTCTCCGTTGTACCACTGTAGAGTATGCAGTGTATCTCTGTAATGAAGGCTCTAAACTTTTTGTACTTTTTGTCTTGTTTGTTTTTTGTTTTACCATATCCTTTTTAAAATGATTTTCATATATCCCTCTGGCCTTGGTGCAAGCTTTGTAGCAGCCCCTTTCTTTGCTATGTTGCCATGATTTTAAAATCCTGATAGCCAAACTTACTAGAATTTGTCTGTTCTAAGAGTGAGTACGCCCTGAGTCAGGATCTTAGGGGCTGTCCCATGAATAAAGTCCATGAACTTTGGACTTCATAAAATCTATTTTGGCTGCTTAGTGATGTGCTGGGAAAAGCATGAGCTTTAGATCAAACAGATGGAGACTTGCAGCCCAACTGTGATTAACTGTCAGGGCAATCTTAGGCAGATTTCTTTACTCAGAGGTAATCTTGCTTTCTGTAGAGGCAAGGTCTCAGTCTAGTGCCTGACACATAATATGTGCACTGTAATAGGTAGTGCCTTGATTCAACCTCATGTTTGGTTTTTGTGTTTTGTGTTTTTTTTTGTTCTTTTTGTCACTTCTCTAGTTTTTTAGCTGACTGTAAGATGGTGAGTCTGCTTAATAGTTTGAGTTGTCAATTGGTAAACTGTTACTGTAAATCAGGGTTCTTCAATGCTGGCATTACTAACAAATTGAGCCAGATGATTATTTGTTTTGAGAAGCTGCTGTGTGTATTTTAGGGTGTTCAGCACTGCCCCTGGCCTCACTAGATGCCAGTAGCACCCCCGCCCCGAACCAGTTGTGACAAGCAGAAATGTCTCCAGATATTGCCAAATGTTCCCTGGGAGACAAAATTGCCCCCCATTAAGGACCATTTCTGTAAATAAATGTGTGTGTAGATTTTATTATAAAATTTATTCAAATATGCAGCACAGAACACTGAATTTGATTGTACTGTGTCTTGAATTCCATTTGTTAGAGACCTGGGTTTATAAATATTTAGGTAACTAGTATTCCTATAAAACCTGTAAATTCATTCATTTGCTTATTGAGTAAAATTTAGGAATTCTCAGAAATTTCTGAGAATAGCTCTATAGAATAAGAAAATAAGAAAAATAATTATGATGCCAGGACCAGTGGAGTTTGTTTGCTACCCTCTTCTGTGTTTCCATTATTTGATAGATATGCCTACTAAATTTTATCTATTTTATTATTTATTGTGGGTTGCTCTGTTACTAAACTGAGTTTCTCAAACACAAAAAAATACTTAGTATTTATTTTTCTACCCTCATATCCCTCTCTTCTCAAAAGCATGTCACATAATATGTGTTTAATTAATGGTATTATATTAGATTGGGAAGATGATGCATTTTAAATATGACTTTTTGTTTTTACTGACATTTGTTTTGTTATTAAGTATAAGCCTGTTAGGATTAAGTTATCTTACTAGAACAGTGACATTAAAATGTTGTATAGGGTGAACTTCAGCTTCAAAACTAAACTTCCTTTTAAGGTATAAAGAAACGGAGCTAGTGATGTGATCCTTTAACCATGTGAATGTCACACACCCATGCTTGCCTTCTGACATCATCTCACTGGATAAAGTAATGTGTATAACAGACTGCTGATGAATATAATCTTAGTATTCTATTTTTATAACTGACAACATGCTCATAATCTAAAGACCTGCTTTTTAAAGATGAAAATATTTCAGCTCGTTTATATCTTAAAAGTTCTCTTTTCCTATATTTAATCTCATATATTTATATTAAAAGCTTTAAAAGAATATTTATTTTGTTCTGCTTTTTAAAAACTTTAAGGTATAAGCTGAGTAAAAAAAATTAAAATGGTAGAGAAGAATATATGATAAAAAGTGAAATTCTTCCCTTTCATACCCTTCCCACCCACCTCCCTGTTCTGACAGAAATAACCACTCTCCAGAGGTAACCACTAGAAAGTATCCTTTTCTGGTATAATTATAAATATAAATGTGTATGTGTATTTTCTTGGGAATTGTGAGATTTAAATGAGCAAAACAAAATGAAGTGTTTACTATCATGCTCAGTTTATTTGCCATTTATTATACAGTTATATGTAATTTATTTACCATTATTACACAGGGTATGTTCAAGGAATGCATCGTTAGGTGATTTCATCATTTTGTGAACATCATAGAGTGTACTTACACAATCCTTGATGGTGTAGTGTACTACATATCCAGGCTATGTGGTATAGTCTGTTGCTCTTAGGCTATGAACATGTACAGCATATTAGTGTACTGAATACTGTAGGCAGTTTTAACACAATGGTAAGTGTCTAAACATAGAAAAGATACAGTAAAAATATAGTATTATAATCTTATGGGACTACAATTCTACATGTGATCCATCATTGACTGAAAAGTTGTTATGCAGTGCATGACTGTAGATGTATATGCAAAAAGGTATTTTTTAAATGACAGCATGATATGTGTATATAAATGCGTATGTGTGTATATATATCTTTGTATGTATATGTATATTGACTTGCAGTTTGCTGCTTTCCACATCCCAATATATCATAGCATGCTTTCCTTTTCTATACATATCAATCTACTTTTTTTGTAGCTCTGTGTGTGTGTGTTTGTGTCTAGATTGCCATGTAAAAGACTGTGCCATGGAATTCTAGTATGTGAGATAACATTTTTTAAAATTAGGGTTGTTGTTTCTTTTGCTTATTTAGAAGAACTATTTAACCTTCAGAGTAATACAAGTAAAATGGGAGTAGCATTTAGAACTACCTAGTTTTAACTAGTCATTACATTTTTTAAAACTTGATCATTTTAATAAACAGACAAATTTTTAATACTTGGAGATAATATACAGTTCTGTTGTAACTTTGACAGGATATGATTGTTTATAGCCCTTTTTGAATATTTTAGTATTTGTGTAAGAAAGTCATGTAGATTTATTATAACAAATAACTGATTCACTGATGATGGACATGGATTTTAATAGGCAAACCAGTGACATTATCAAAATCTTTAACCCGTCTTAAAATAAGATTTGTATAATAGTATTTGTTTTGCTTATATAAAAATGTTAAGTTTAACATGTTATACTCATAAAATAATTGTGGGCTTAAGATACTGAATGTTTAACTTGTTTATAAGTAATAAATTCAACAAACTTAATTCATCTTAGCTAAAATATAAAGAAATTATTTGTGTACATAATTAGGAATATCAAATGTTGGATCCTAATTTCAGACAAGACAACCCAGGGGTTGAGACACTGTCAGTTACATGCTGCCACTCTCTTTTTCATTCCTGTTTTCTTTCAGGTTGTCTTCATTCTCAGATAAACACTTTCCACGGGACTAAGATAAAATACATCATCCTTAATACTTCTAGTCTTGAAAAGCAGAGAGTAACCCTCTCTTAGCATCTTTGTATATGAACTCTGATGTTATTTGGTCAGGTTTAGCTAGGCATTGTGACCGATAGCCAATTAAAAAAAATGCATGGATGGCATGGGGAGTGCCAAACCCAATGAAAAGTGTGGTGTCTAATAATTTAGCATTTTATGTGACTGTAAACGCTAATTCTTACATTTTGTAAAGTCTTTAACAATTTCTAAACATAGTCAATGATTTGTTCTTAATATATAATAACAAGCCTTTATAATAGGGTAGACAGAATTACATTTTAATGACTTACATTAATACAGGAGATAGGATGTCACCAGTAACGGCAAAAATAGTAGTGACGAAACTGCTACCTAATGGTTGAAGATTAATTAGCAACTTGATTATTAGTAGAGGCTTTGCAGGATGTCCATGTTTTAACTCACTCTGTGTTCTTCTATTTCTTCTTGTATCTTTCATAGTATATTAGTCCATTCTCATACTGCTGCAAAGAACTGCCCGAGACTGGGTAATTTATGAAGATGTTTAATTGACTCACAGTTCCGCAGGGCTGGGGACACCTAAGGAAACTTACAATCATGGTGGAAAGGGAAGCAAACATGTCCTTCTTCACATGGCAGCAGGAGAGATAAATGAGTGTTGAGTGAAGGGGGAAGGAAGCTCCTTATAAAACCACTGATAGTTCTCTCAGAGGACTTTTTAAGGGGGAAGGAAGTCCCTTATAAAAGCGGTGATAGTGAGTGAGTTCTCTCAGATCTCATGAGAACTTACTCGCTATCACGAGAACAGCATGGAGGAAATCACCCCCATGATTCAAGTATTTTCACGTGATCCCACCCTTGACACATGGGGATTATTACAATTCAAGGTGAGATTTGGGTGGGAACACAGAGCCAAACCTTATAATTCTGCCCTGGCCCCTCCCAAATCTCATGTCCTCACATTTCAAAACACAAACATGCCCTTTCAACAGTCCCCCAAAGTCTTAACTCTTTCCAGCATTAACCCAAAAGTCCAAGTCCAAAGTTTCATTGGAGACAAGGCAAGTCCCTTCCGCCTATGAGCCTGTAAAATCAAAAGCAAGTTAGTTACTTCCTAGATACAATGAGGGTACAGGCATTGGGTAAATACACCCATTCCAAAGGGGAGAAATTGGCCAAAACAAAAGAGCTACAGGCCCCATGCAAGTCCAGAACCCAATAGGGCAGTCATTAAACCTTCAAGTTCCAAAATGATCTCCCTTGACTCCATGTCTCACATCCAGGTCACACTGATGCAAGAGGTGAGCTCCCACAGCCTTGGGCAGCTCCACCTCTATGGCTTTGCAGGATACAGCACCCCCTCCTGACTGCTTTCATGGGCTGGAATTGAGTGCCTGTGGCTTCCAGGCGCCCAGTGCAAGCTGTCGGTGGATCTCCCATTCTGGGGTCTGGAGGATAGTGGCCCTCTTCTCACAGCTCCACTAGGCCCCAGTGGGGACTTTGTGTCAGGGCTCCAACCCCACATTTCCCTTCCACAGTGTCCTAGCAGAAGTTCTCCATGAGAGCCACACCCCTGCAGCAAACTTCTGCCTGGACATGCAAGCATTTTCATACACTGTCTGAAATCTAGACGGAGGTTCCCAAACCTCAATTCTTGACTTCTGTGCACCCACAGGCCCAACACCATGTGTAAATTGCCAAGGCTTGGGGCTTGCACCATCTGAAGCAACGGCCTGAGCTCTGTGTTGGCCCCTTTTAGCCACGGCTGGGATACAGGGCACTAAAGACTACACAAAGCAGCAAGTCCCTGGGCCCTGACCAAGAAACCACTTTTTCCTCCTAGGCCTCTGGGCATGTGATGGGAGGGGCTGCCATGAAGATCTCTGACATGCCTTGGAGACATTTTTCCCTATTGTCTTGGTGATTAACATTCAGATCCTTGTTACTTATGCAAATTTCTGTGGCCAGCTTGAATTTCTCCTCAGAAAATGGGTTTTTCTTTTCTGTTGCATCATCAGGCTGCAAATTTTCCAAACTTTTATGCTCTGCTTCACTTTTAAACATAAGTTCCAATTCCAGATTGTATCTTTGTGAATACATAAAACTGAATGTTTTAAAGAGCACCCAAGTCACCTCTTGAATGCTTTGCTGCTTAGAAATTTTTTCCACCAGATACCCTAAATCATTTCTCTGAAGTTCAGAGTTCCACAGATCTCTAGTGCAGTGGCAAAATGCTGTCAGTCTCTTTGTTAAAGCATAGCAAGTATCACCTTTATTCCAGTTCCCAACAAGTTCCTCATCTCCATCTCAGACCATCTTAGCCTGGACTTCATTGTCCATATCACTATCAGCAATTTGGTCAAAGCCATTCAACAGGTCTATAGGACGTTCCAAGCTTTCCCACATTTTCCTCTGTCTTCTGAGCCCTCTAAACTGTTCCAGCCTCTGCCTGTTACCCAGTTCCAAAGTCACTTCCACATGTCGTGTATCTTTACAGCAGTGCCCCACTCTCTGTGGTAGCAGTTTACTGTGTTAGTCTGTTCTCACAGTGCTATAAAGAACTGCCCGAGATTGGATAATCTATAAAGGAAAGAGGTTTAATTGACTTACAGTTATGCATGGCTGGGGAGACCTCAGGGAACTTACAATCATGGCGGAAGGGGAATCAAACACATCCTTCTTCACATGGCAGCAGGAGGGAAATTGAGTGCCTAGCAAAGGGGGAAGCCTCTCATAAAACCATCAGATCTTGTGAGAACTCACTGTCAGACGAGATTGGGCGTGTTCAGGGTGATATGGTCATAGATGGAACTCACTTTCACATGAACAGCATGGTGGAAACTGCTCCCATGATTCAGTTATCTCCA
The DNA here is from genome assembly GCF_028858775.2 of Pan troglodytes. Classification (NCBI taxonomy): domain Eukaryota; kingdom Metazoa; phylum Chordata; class Mammalia; order Primates; family Hominidae; genus Pan; species Pan troglodytes. Next base: position 73,791,623 of record NC_072402.2, read on the forward strand.
CCTGGTCCTGCCCTTGACACGTGGGGATTATTAGAATTCAAGGTGAGATTTTGGTGGGGACACAGAGCCAAACCATATCACATAGAGAAAGAGTTAAACAGTTTAATGTGTACTTTAGGGTTTGGTTATTTAAATTAGGAGATAACTAGTAAGGTAGTCATCACAAGAAGTTTGTATCAAAGTCGTTCTTATTCATAATATTTTGAGATTTATATGTGAACTCTTAGTGATTAGCAGTGAAAGTATAATATTTCTTTGATAATCCAAAATTTAGAATTCTATTACTATCTTCTTTCCTATTCCCAATATATATGTGAATTTATTTACACATAGAAAGTTTAATCACTGCTTGGGATAATTCTAATTCAAAAGGTTTTTCATTTAAGACTGATTAAAGCCCTCTTCTAGAGTCCTGGAAACAACCTGAAGGCATTTAACTATTATTGAATGGTTAAATGGTTAAATTTAACCATTATTGAATTCCATTTACTATGTCTGGAAAATAGGCACTAATTAATAACAAATATATTGTGTTTCTGCCATAATTGTTCTTTTTAGTTATTTATGATTTTCCAGTTTCCAGCTGATTCAGCATCTTTCTCAAAAACTTTTCTTGCATTTGAGATGCATTGACATTAATAATCAGAAAATGATACACCTCTCTAAACACTTTTTAAATGGTGCATGTTTGTTTTTTAAGATTATAATACCTTTGAATTTTGTTTAACTTTTTCACTAAAACTGCTAACTCTAGGAAATGTTAAGTGGTAAATGGTCATATATTTTTCTCGTCTGAGAAGGTAGATAATTTGAAAATTGTGTTCTCTGAATCTATAGTTTTCTACAAGGTTGACTGGCAAGTATGAAAAATATAATGCAGGAAATGAGAATCAAGTACACACTTAGGGGAAAAACCAACCTTTTAAAGGACAAGACTTTGTATATTTGTAGAATTCTACAACCTTTCATTTTATTAACATTCATTATTGCTGTAGGAGAGGAATGGAAATACTCCCTTTTTAAGCAGTTGAGTTGATATGTGTAAATTATAATTTAAGAAAGTAACATTTTTTCCCAGTTTGAAAACACAATCTTTTGTATGTTGATATAAACAAATTCTAACCTTAATTTTTCTATATTATATATATTTGAATATTCCCAAGGATGAAGTAATCATAACACTGTAAGCTGACCATATTTTTCTTTCTTACTCATGTATGGTACCACATAGTGATAATGCTAGTATTCTGAAGTACGTGAGAAATCTTTAAAATAATAAATTATTTTAAGGAGTGAAAGTGCAGTTTTTTTATGTTTTAATTCTTTGAAATGGCAGTTTTTTTTTATGGTATATTTTTAGTTAGCAGTTCTGGAGAAAACAATAGTTAAATTTTCTTATTTCTTTTATGTATATATATAGCCAGGGTGCAGTTCTCCAGATTCTTGATGCCACATTTGAGGCTGGAGAAATGAAATAAGATGGTAATGTTCAATTGTTTTTTACTTCCCCTAACCCCCAACCCTGTGTAAATAATTTCAATACAAAATTATAGTAATATTTTTCATAGTGGGCTCTGGCGTCAAACTGGTTTGATCTGATTTCCCGCTTTACCACTTAATTAGGCTTTGTGGCCTTAGGAAGTCATATTAACCTCTCTAAGCCTCAGTTGTTTTCATTTACAGAAGTACTACCAGGGTTGAGAAGATTACCAGTCAATAATTGTTACTTCTGTGTGTATTCATCAATACTATATATAAAACTATTCCTAGATGCTGTGATACATGTTTAATTGTGAACATTTATAAAATACACAAAAACGCAGAGGATTTGTTGTTAAAAAATTTTTGGTGTTTAAATTTTGATGTATATCCTTTTTTTTTAAAGTGTGTTTTTAAGAAATATATCTTACAGAATCTTTTCCCCATTTAGCAATAGATGCTGCATATTTTTTCTTATGATTGTATATTACATTATTTTAATGGCCTCATAAAGTTCCTCCTTTATAAACATTTTATTCCCATTTCTTTAATGTTGTAAATAATGTCATAAGCATCTTGTACTTGAACCTACTTTATATTAGTAAAATAATTTAAAATACATAAATCTCCAAAAGTGGATCTTGATCCTAGTGCATTTTTCCAATTTATTTTATAAAATATTTTCAGTTTTCAATCCCATTACCAGTATATAATAATATTTAAAATAATATTTTACAATATATTTAAAAACTATTATAGTAATATACAATATTTAAAACTTTTTTGAAATATTTACAATAATAAAATAATATACAATAATATTTAAAACAATATTTTACCATTTTTGTGAGTTGTAAGTAGAACTTTGCAATTCATTTGATTTGGGTTTTAGGAAAAATGAATATATGTCATATTTATTTGTCAATTATATTTCTTCAGTAAATTCCTTGTACATTTTCTTTGCCTGTTCTTCTTTGGGGTCCTGAGAAGTTTTTCCTCAATTTGTTTCAACCTTTTACATTATAAGGATCTGTATTAGTTTGCTAGGTGAGGATGGAATGCTGTGAGCTGAATTGTGTCTTGTCAAAATTCGTATGTTGAATTTCTAACCTCCAATACCTCAGAATGTGACTGTATTTGGAGATAGGGCCTTTGAAAAAGATAATTAAGGAAAAATGTGGTCATATGGGTGGGTGGGCCTAATCTAATATAATCTCTTATAAAAAGTGTAGATTAGGAGACAGACATACACATAGGAAGATATAGAAAACAGCCATATGTAAGGCAAGGAGAGAGACTTTAAAAAAACAACAACCCTGCCAACACCTTGATCTTAGATTTCTGGCCTCCAGAGTTATGAAAAAGTACATTTCTGTTGTTTAAGCCACCCAGTCTGTGATATATGTTACAGTAGCCCTAGCAAACTACATATAGTGCCTTAACCTTTTTCTTACCATATTTGTTGCAAATATTTTTTACTAACACATTATGTCACTTTTAATTTTAGGTATATGGTTGGTTTTTTAGAGGTATAGAAGTTTTATCTCAAAACTTAGAAAATTTTATGTTATTTTAAATATGTATGTATAAAAACGCATTCTCTTAAATTTGTAACTACTTGCAACACTGTACAAGACAGTAAAAACAAAAGAAAAACATTATACTCTTTGAAAGTCTGAGGCCTCTTTGTTCGTCATATCAGAATTTTAAGGAATACCAGTATTGTAATATCAGCAGTGTTGCAATATCTGATAGCAGCTATTGTAGTCCTGTCTCCTACCCTATTCTGTTTGGGACCCCCTCCCCTCCCCTCCTCTCCTCTCCCCTCCTCTCCCCTCCTCTCCTCTCCCCTCCTCTCCTCTCCCCTCCTCTCCTCTCCTCTCCTGTCCCTTCCCCTTCCCTCCCCTTTTTTCCTCTAAATAAAAAATTGGACAGGAAATTTTTACAGTTATCCTACCAATAGGGTAGTGAACTTTTATCAACTTTTTCTTAGGGTCCATTCTTCTCATAGATGTGATGTGATATGTTGATCACTTTGGTTGCTTTATATGTATGGTTACAATGTTTATAACTTCATACTGAGAAAGAATATTAGCACTTTGGAGACCCTTCTTGGTCTTCAGTGTTAAATAAATGATTTATCTTCTCTTTAATCCATTTCAGTTAGCCCCAATAAATCAATTAAGGACATTATACGTAAAATTTTAGGTAAAAGTCAATTCTCCCGACTCATACCTAGATTAAACTGGCATATATTCATCCAGGTGGGATCCATAAAGGTAGTATTAGACCACCGCTCTCAATGAAAACTAGGAAAACCTGTTTGAAGGCAGCAGGCAGCTGCTCGGGCAACAATAAGTGCAGGCACCAACCTTTCAGAAAAGGGAGAATCTTGTACAAATAAGCTGCTTCAACAACTTTTTCCCAGGGGACACTTGCTGATGTTAAGTATGGGCAGGAAACGGGATTCAAGCATTAGGCCCAGAAATACTGTTGCCGAAAGTCAAAAAACAGCACAGAGGTTTTGGTGGAGTCCTACCTAGGTGCATCAAGCATGAGGAGATTCTCCCCTCAGTTCAGTTGTTTAATCCTGGGGCTACCTGGGATGAGAAACTTAAAACCTAAGTAGAAAATCTTTGAAAATCAGGAATGGAGTTTGCAGGACAAAAATTAAATTTTTCATCCTCCTTGGACTAGTTTTCTTAACAATAAGCTTTCAGTTGAAACTTCAGGTGGCAGGGAAAAAGCAGAGGTAGGCCTGGTCTTACCAGGGCAACCACCTAACGTGGACTCAACACCATCTAGTGGCTTAACAGAAAGAAGGCTGAACCTTCTGTGGAGACAGATAACACCATCAAATCTTTGCAAGTTTTTATATACAATCAAAGACTAAGGAGCTACCAAAGGACAGGATTACATGACTAGAACAAAAGGGAAAACAGTTAATAACAGATCCAGAGATGATCCACATCATTCAGGTTTATTAGATGAAACCTACTTTCAGTAACAACTCTGTCATGAACATAGAGGACGTATGGAGAAAATTGATGTGAAATGAAGAATTTCATTAGCACATTGGAATGGCTAAAAGGATTAAATGGAAATTCAAGAAGGGAATAATACAGTATCTACATTTAAAAACTCATTAGATACATGTAATAGAAGATAAGACACATCAGAAAACAGGTTATAGAAAATATTCAACTGAAGCATTGAGATAAAATGGAAAAAAAAAAGAGGATTTACGGATTTGTGATACACATGAGAAGATCTGGCATACATTTAATTGAATTGCCAGAAGGAGAGTTTGGACAGAAGTAGTTTTGAAAATATATTGTATAGAATTTTTCAAAACTGCAGAAGTAGATCAACCCAGAGATTTAGGAAGTTTTGTTTACCCTAAGCAGGATAGCTACAAAGGAAACCACACCTAGAAACATTGTAATAAGATTGCTGGAAACCAAAGATAAGGAAAGATGTCTTTAAAAGAGTCTGAGAGGCTGGGCGCTGTGGCTCATGCCCATAATCCCAGCACTTTGGGAGGCCAAGGCGGGCGGATCACCTGAGGTCGGGAGTTTGAGACCAGCCTGACCAACATGGAGAAACCCTGTCTCTACTAAAAATACAAAATTAGCTGGGCGTGGTGGCACATGCCTGTAATCCCAGCTACTAGGGAGGCTGAAGCAGGGGAATCGCTTGAACGTGGGAGGCGGAGGTTGCGGTGAGCTGAGATTGCACCATTGTGCTCCAGTCTGGGCAACAAGAATGAAACTCCATCTCAAAAAAAAAAAAAAAAAAAAAGAGTCTGAGAGGCCCAGTGCGATGGCTCACGCCTGTAATCCCAGCACTTTAGGAGGCTTAGGCAGGCGGATCGTGGATCACCTAAGGTCAGGAGTTCGAGACCAGCCTGGCCAACACGGTGAAACTCCGTCTGTACTAAAAATACAAAAATTAGCCAGGCGTGGTGGCAGACACCTGTAATCCCAGCTACTCGGAAGGCTGAGGCGGGAGAATCACTTGAACCTGGGAGGCAGAGGTTGCAGTGATCTCAGATCACGCCACTGCACTCCAGCCTGGGTGACAGAGTGAGACTCTGTCTCAAAAAAAAAAAAAGGGTTTGAGAAATAAATGACATGACTTTCAAAAGAGTCAACAATAAGACTGATGGCAGACTTCACAACTGAAACAGTGGAGGCCATCTTGAAACTGTTGGAGGAAAATAGCAGGTAACCTAAACTTCTAAATATCCAGCAAAATATTCTTCAAACTTCAATGTAAAAAAAAAAAATTATTTCCAGAGAAATAAAAACCAAGAAAATCATTACCAGCAACCTGGTCTAAAATTAAAACACTAACAGAACAAGTCAACAGCAACAACAGAGTTCTTCAGGTAAAAGGAAGATATCCCAATAAGGAACCATCAAAATGATGAATAATAAAAAGGGTAAATATGTGAATAAATATAAATTGATATTGACTAAATACTGTTAAAACCCATTAACAGTAATACGGTATAGTTTTTAAAAGATAGAAAAAACAATTGTAAGGTGAAATGTGAGGGGAGAAAGTGAAATTAAAGTGTGAGATTCTGGCATTGAGGACATTGTGAAGTGATACTTTTTGTTAGATAAGTCAACAATGCATGTTGTAATCTTAATAGTAGCCACTAAAAGAACCATTTTTAAAACAGTAAATTATTGAGAAGGAAAATGGAATAATAGAAAACAAATGATTTTTTAAAAGGCAGGAAAGATAAAAGATTAAAGAAACTTAAAACTGGCAGGTCAAATGAGAAATAGTAAGATGATACAAATAAAGCTGCTTATTTGAACAGTAAAATCATATTTTTCAAAATATTATTCCATAAAAATACCTTATTTTCCAGTGTAAATATATAATGTATATAAATATGTGAAAATATACAACACATAAATACACACTTGTTTTGTTTTTCTGACAGCTTCTTTGTGATATTGGCCACAGTGAAGAAAAACTGGGCTTTAACTATGAGGATATCATAATTTGGTAAGTGTGGTTCATTCCCCCCTCCCATCCCTTTCAGATTTTAGTAATTTTAATTTTAGTAATTTTAAACTAGAAATAGAATAATACAGCACCTCATATTTGATTTTATAGAAATAGTTGCTTGAACATTAGAAAAAATCTAAGAGCTACAGTAGTTTTGTTTTTGTGAGTCTTTGTGATATTTTCTAATTACTAAATATGAAGAACCAAAGTGAATGTTCAAAAATATCTGGACTTCTATAATTTAAACTTTTAAATTAAATCTGAAATTTGCAGACTAAATTTCTCATATTATTCCCAGGAACAACTATAACTCTAGGTCTTACCTAAGAGAAAGTTTGTGCTTACAACAGACTTGATTTGCCCATGCACACTAATAGAGGCATGTTATATGGTTTTATAACTATCTTTTAGGTACTCTTAGGAATTAAAATTGATATAAAAGGTCTGTGCCTGCAATTGGCATGAATTATTATTATCATTGATTTAAACTAATGATTTTTGGGAGGTATGGAACCAGGTAGGCAGAGAGAGGATATTCGATTGTAGAGACACAAATGGTATAGCTTGAAAAAGGCGTATTTAATTTTCCGTTGTTTATATAAAATAAAGTACAGAAGGTAAGAACTCAATAACATTTTCTTGATTGGTAAGAATGTACTAAGGAGGCACAGATTTAAAAAAACAACACTAAGTGAAATTGTGTGGCTTGGAGTGAATAATTTTTATATATGTAGAATGCTCTTAGAATTCTGTGCATGACTAGAATTTTTGCATATTTTGGCTGAGGAATAATTTGGTAATATAATTTTGTGTGTATTTGAAACCTGTGCAGCAAAACTTGTATTTTGTTTGTTTTCATACAGTTTGCGGTTAGCTTTATTAAATGAAGCAAAAGAAGTGCGAGCAGCAGGGCTACGAGCGCTTCGATATCTCATCCAAGACTCCAGTATTCTCCAGAAGGTGCTAAAATTGAAAGTGGACTATTTAATAGCTAGGTAAATTTCCTAGACTTGTTTATATATTTTTGAAATTTTGTGTTGAGTTTTTAGCATGCCTGCCATAAAGTGTATAGATTTTTACTCTAGTGTAACTTTGATGAATTTTGTGTATATATATATATACACACACACACACACAACCAAGTAACAAGATTTAGAACATTTTCAGCATCCCAGTAAAGCTCTGTTATACCTCCAATCAGTTGTAAACATTATTCTGACTTTTCCCATTGCAGACTAGTTTTTCCTGTTCTTGAGCATTGTGTGTTGGACGTATACAGTAATTACTCTTTCTTTTTCTCATTATTATCTTTGAGATTCATCCATGTTGATTTGATTTTTTTTTTTTTTTTTTTTTGCTGTGTAACATTTCATTTTATAAATAGACCACAATTTATTCCATTCTGTTGAAGCTTTTCTGGGTTGTTTTCAGTGTTTGACTATTTGGAATAAAGCTGCCCTGAATATTCTTGTAGAAGGCTGCAAGAATATTCTTATAGAAGAGGAAATGCACTCATTTCTCTTAGGTATATGTAGAACTACAGTTTCTGGGTTATAAGATACATGTATGTTTAGCTTTAGTAGATATTGCTAAACAGTTTGCTAAATGATTGCACTGATTATACTTCTACTATTATGTATAGGAGTTTCAGTCTCCCCGTGTCCCCATCAACACTTGCTATTTTCAGGTTTTAGTTACATCCTTTCTTGTGTGGGGTCTCATTGTGGTTTTAACTTGTGTTCCCTGATGAATGATGATGTTAGGCACTTTTCATTTGCTGGTTGAAAGTTTGGATATCCTATCTTTTGCTCATTTGTAAATTGGATTATCTTTCTTGTTATGTAGGAATTCTTGATGTCTTCTGGATATGAGTCTTTACAGATATATGTATTGAAAATGTCTTGTTTCAGTTTGCCTTGCCTTTGCCTTGCCTCTTCATTCTTTTAATGGGTCTTTGATGAACAAAAGTTCATAATTAGTGAAATCCAGAATGCTTTTTGTCTATTTGGAAGAGATCTGTGTTTTCTTTTAAAGGTTTTATTCCTTTATATGTGTTTAAGTCTTTGAACCATCTTACTTGATTTGATCTCATTTGATGGTTGTGTAAGATATGAGATAGATGGCAAGTCATGATTCATTTTTATCTTTATGAATATCCAATAAAATTAGCACCTTTTATTGAAGATATTTTCGTTTCACGTCTAGATTTGTGTCACCTTTGTTGTAAATCAGGTAGTTCAGTAGCAATCTATTGTTGGGTTCTCTATCCTCTTTAGTTGGTATATTTGTCCTTGCACCAGTTTCTCAACTGTTTTAACTACTGCAGTTCTATAATATGTTTTGATATCTGTTAATGTGAGTCTAATTTTGCTTCTTCAAGACTATTTTGACTAATCTGGGTTCTGCATTTTGTTGTAAGTTTTAGAATAAGATAGTCCATATCCACATAACTTGCTGGGATTTTAGCAGGGATTGCATTGATGCTCCAGATTAATTTGGGGTGAATTTACATCTTAATACTGAATTTTCTAAACATTTATTTATTGGAAACTTTGATTTCTGTCAACAGTATTTAGTAGTGTTTGTTTGTTTTTTGCAGAAGTCCTGAACATATTTATTCAGTTTATTCTAAGATATTTTTCTGATAGTATTAATGTAATTTAAAGCATTCTTTTCTGTTTTTGCTACTAATATATAAAAAAATTGGGGGGAGATATTGACCTGTTGGAGATATTGACCTCTTATTTAACAGTTTTGCCAAATTCACTTTTCAGTTCTGGTTGTTTGTAGATTACTTTGGATTTTCTATGTGTATAAGCGTTAATTACAGATGATGTCCATTTTATATCTTCCTTTCTAATCTTTATCTTTTTCTTACCTTACTACATGAGTTAGAATATTGCACTGACTAGGAATGATAATAATGGACAAGTTTGTTTCAATCTTGAACTCAGGTGGAAAGCATTAAGTATTTCACCATTATTTATAGTTTCTATAAGCTTTTACTAGATTTTCTTTATATTCCTAGTTTGCATTCTTTAAATAAATACCACTATTTGTGATATATTGTTCTCTTTATATATAACTTAATTTCCTTGCTAATATTTTATAGATTTTTGCACCTGTGTTCATGAGAGTTGTTGACCATTATTTTTCCATTCATCTAAAGTCTTTGTCTGGTTTTAGTATTGGGAGTATGTATGTTTGTTTTATAAAACAACTAGGGAAATATGGCCTTGTTTTCATATTACCTGGAAAATATATGTAAGATATGTATTTTTTTTTGTCCTACATGATTATAATTCATTAATGGATCTCTCTGGCTGGGTTTTCTTTTTCAGCCTGTTTTAAAATTATAGACTCAATTATTTTTCACCCATATAATACTTTCTGACTTTTCTTTTTCTTGTTTCAGATTTTGAAGCTTTGTTGTTACTTCATGTTTAGAACTGCTAAATCTTCTTATTGGGCTTAATCCTTTTATAATTATAAAATAACCCTCTTTATTCCTAGTAATACTTCTTTTATGAGTGTTCGTATCATCTAATAATACATTACCACCTTTCTTTTGCCTAGTGGTTGCATGGTATACCTTTTACCATCCTTTTACTTTCTTTTTTTGTCTTTACATTTAAGTGTCTCCCCTGTAAATATCATATAGTTTTTTCTTTTTTTATATCTGGTTTGACCAACTTTGTCTTCTTATTGGAGTATTTAGACTATTTATGTCTAGTGGTTTATTATGTGCATGATTTATGGACTTTGTCTAATGTAATTATTTGTGTGTATTTATGAGTTTGTTGTCTCATTACTAGCTTCCTAATACTTGAATTTGTTTGCTATCTTGGTATTTGTATTCTATTTGTCACATATGTTCTTTGTTCTTGTATTTCTCCTTTTTTTGCTTCTTTTGAAATAACAATTTTTTTCCTCTTTTCGTATCTTGGCTATGAAGTCTTTCCTTCTTTTTAGTAGTTGTCCTAGAGATTGGAACATATATCCTTGATATATTAAGTTCTGCTAGTCATCTTTTGTCTGTAAATCCCTCTATTTTGCCTTCATGTTCAAAGGCTGTTTTCACTACCAGTTACTTATTTTTCAATGCTTCAGTTATTGTCTTCTAGATTTCTTTTTCTTTTTTCTTTTTTTTTTTTAACAGTTGAACAATAAGTAGCTTCTCTTGTTGCTTCTTTGGGATATATCTTTTTACCTCTGGCTGCTTTAAAGGTTTTTTTTTTCTCTGTTGTATATTCTGTCCTATTGACTGGTACTCCATCTATACACACGTTGGATCTTTTCACTGTCCCACGTTTCTGATGCCATTATTGTATTTTTCAACGTTTCGTTGTGGCTAATCTTTGTATTTCAGTGTGCTTAGTTTCTACTTACCTGTTTATTAAAAACCTTTCATCCTGCTAGTAAATGACTCTCATGAATTCTTAATTTCAGTTATGATTTTATTATTTATTTTAGGGTTTTTTTGTTTTTTTTTTGTTTTTTTTTTTTTTTTTTTTGCCTGTTTGTTTGAGACGGAGTCTCGTTCTGTCGCCCAGGCTGGAGTGCAGTGGTGCAGTCTCGGCTCACTGCAACCTCCCTCTTCTGGGTTCAAGTGATTCTCCTGCCTCAGCCTCCCAAGTAGCTGGGACTGCGGGTGCGCACCACCACGCCTGGCTAATTTTTTTCTATTTTAGTAGAGACAGGGTTGCACCGTGTTGCCCAGGCTGGTCTTGAACTCCTGAGCTCCAGCAATCCGCCAGCCTCTTCCTCCCAAAATGCTAGGATTACAGGCGTGAGCCACCGCACCTGGCTTATTTTAGTTTTATTTAAAGATTTCAGGTCTCCGCTTCATTTCTTCATCTTTTCTTCTATTTTCTTTAGCATATTAACCATAATTACTTTGAAGTCCCCTCTGACAACTCCAATATGTGAATCACCTGTGTTCTATTTGTAGTGTCATTTTCTTTTCTTAGTTTTTGGTTCTTGGTCCTTTGTTTGTTTGTTTTAAACCGTGCCTCATATTGTCTGATAGAATGTGAACATTGGTATTCAAAATTGTTGGGGCTGGGCTTGGTGGCTCATGCCTGTAATCCCAGCATTTTGGGAGGCCTAGGCGGGCAGATCACTTGAGGCCAGGAGTTTGAGACCAGCCTGGCCAATGTGGCGAAACCCCTGTCTCTATTAAGAAAACAAAAATTAGCCAGGCACGGTGGCACGCGCCTGTAATCCCAGCTACTCAGGAGGACAAGGCACCAGCTCTGTCTCAAAAACAAACAAAATATCCAAACAAACAAAAAAAAACACAATTGTTGTCTCAGGATCATGTTATTTGCCTTGTAAGAGAGTTAAGTTTTATTCTAGTATGTTGGTTTATTACACTGATTCTGTTAAAGTTTGGTTTTAGATTTGCCTTTGCTCCTAGCAGTGGCTATTTAGGATCTCAGAGTGTAGATATTGAGCAGAATCTTTTTACCTTAACCAGTCTTGAACCTTTACCTATTTCTTAGATTATTGTGTTTCTGCTGAAATCTATACTCTGTTCCTTTGTTTCTTAGAGTGTAATTCTGCTTTTGCACAATGTGGATGTTGACAAGTGTCTTGGAGAGAACACTGCATGCAGATTTTAGCTCACTTTCTTCTGTTTTCTTCTCTCAGGGATTTTACCCCTCAAGTCCCAGCTACTTTGGCTGCCCTGAAGTTAAACCTCTTGTCTTTTCAGTACGGCCAGATTTCTGCTTTCTGTTAGGACTCTGCCCGTAAGACCAGGGATTGACATTGACAGATGCACCCAGGGAACAAATGTGGTTGAATGTGGAGCTCCCTGTGCTTCTTTTTTCAGGGATTATTCTTCATTGCCCTTTTAACAGTTGTTTTATACTGTAAAGTATTTTTTTTTTTAATCTTTATGGTTGTTTTTGGGAAGACAGTCAGAACCTCTCATCTCTGACATGGCCAGGAATGGAATTCTAAGTCCATTTGAATTTTAATAGGATTGCCTTAGATTAATTGTATTCAGATAGAAGAAATGCTTTTTGAATCGCAGACTATCTATATATAAAGCATTGATGAGAATAATGAACTATCTAAATAAAAATTATGCTTCTACATAAAAGACTTTCAAAACTGGATAATTTAATAAATTTTACAAAGAAATGTCAGTTTGGTGCTATTTGTTTGGACATCAATATTTGAAGTGAATTCAGAATTCAAATTATATTTTGGTAAGATAGAATTTTTATGGATAGTGCCTAATTTAGTTTAAGCCCTGGTCAAAATTGCAATTAAATGAAAACAGCCTTGAATTATTTTTCCTTTACAATTTTTATAAAATGTCTGAATTTTATCAGAGATAAGTGAATTTTTTTAGTAGACTTTTTACACTTTATGTTTATTATTCTCTCTTTATGAATAGATGTAGTCTTGTAAATTACTATACTGTTCTTTCCTGAGGTTTCCTGAGAAAAAAATTGGTCTTTTAAATGACAGATATTTATCCCTAGAGAGGTATGGGTTAATTAAATAAATATATGCTGGTACTGAGAAATCATATACCAAAACTATAATATACCATATTGACATTGTGAAAATGGGTTTCATCTAGCAGTATTATGATACAAAAAGTTGTTTAATAGAATTTTATCAATGATTAATATTTTGTGTATTGTTTAGGTGCATTGACATACAACAGAGCAACGAGGTAGAGAGGACACAAGCACTTCGATTAGTCAGAAAGGTATGCTCTATGTGTGAGAGTAAAAGGCAAATTTATGGTTTTTATGTTAATATTTACATTTTTAGATTAGACTGTTTTGTGAAATCTTTATTAAGATTAAAGACTAAACTTTTATTAAACATTTTTATTAAAGTTATATATTAAATAAATTCATTAAACTTTGAGGTAAACATAAATATTTTGTGGAATTCTATGTGATTGGGTATAGGTAGGGCAATATTTCTTATAAAATGTTTATTTTGAAGAATATTTCTTCCTTCAGTAGACATGTAAATGTAGTTACTGCTTTGATAAGTTACTAGAGAAAGAGGATTACTTGCTCCCCATCCTGATTTTCTCTTAATTGCATAGAGTTAATAGTATTAAATGGAAGTCACAAATACTAAGAAGTTCATTGTTTTAAAGGTGAATTTGGATACAATCTGTGGGCAGTTGCAATAAACAATTCAGGCCCTTGTACAGGATAAAAGGTCACAGCCTAAACTCCACAAGAGAGGGTGTTAAGGACAATCCATAATGCTTCTCATGAGAGGCCTTCAGGGAATGCTTTGTTGTTTTTTCTTGATACCCTAATGGTGGAAGAAGAGAGTGAACTGAGAGTAAATATGGTTGGGACACAGCCTGAGTGAGACAAGTGTCAGTCATATTTTATCTTAATGTTCATGAGAATCATGAAGTATATGTTTGTTTGCATAAAAAATCTAAAAATATTTTCTAGTTGAATTTTTTAGTTCTTTTTTTCTCTTCCTATCTTTCACCTCAGTACACAGGTTCCAAAATGGTGTACTGTTCAATTTCTGTGTTAGCTAGGGTTCCCTCTTTTTCCCTTTTCTTAAAATTGTCTAGTTTTTGGTTAGTAATAGTAATAGTACTCACAGGTGAACAAGTAAATGGATGAGTTAAGCCTTAAAAGAAGTTTGAAATTCGACTAAGAATGATACCGGAAATAGATTAGGAGACTCTTGTTATAGGCGAACTGTTACACTAGGATTGTAATTTGACTTTTCAAATTCCGATTTTAAAAATCTATGGTTTTTATTTATACAATTCTTCCTTCTTCCATGACTGAGAATTCAAGATAAAACAAAATTTGTTTCTGAAGAACCTAGAACAATTTTTTGGTTATTTGGGTTATGTGTCAGTATATATAATGTTAGGAACTAAAATATATATTAATATGTTTAAAATAATAAACACATTAAATACAAATATAAATAACATTTTTATGAAAACCATATTTTATTTTATTTTTTCAATAATTTTTGGGGTACAGGGGGTTTTTGGTTACATGGATAAGTTATTTAGTGGTGATTGGGGTTTTTGTGCCCCTGTCACCCAAGCAGTGTACACTGTACCCCGTATGTAATCTTTTTATCCCTCACCTCCTCCCAAACTCCCCCCACCTCCGGTCCCCAAGTTAACTATATCATTCATATGCCTTTGTGTCCTCATAGTTTAGCTCTGCTTATAAGCAGGGAACATACAATATTTGGTTTTCCATTCCTGAGTTAATTTGACTTAGAATAATGGCCTCCAGCTCCATCCAAGTTGCTTCAAAAGACATTATTTCAATTGCTTTTATGGCTGAGTAATATTCCATAGTGTATAATACCACATTTTCTTTATCTACTCATTGGTTGATGTGCACTTAGGAATGACTGTATTTTCCAAAAAATAAAATTAATGAGAAGAGGGCTATTGTTTTAGAGTTTTGCAACTCTCTTTAATTTTGTCTTGATAAACAAGTCAATTGGATTATCATATTTGCTTCTGCATTCAGTCTGTTTTGATAACACATGAGGTGGAGCCCCCGGAAAACTTTAGTACACACTTGTGAGAAAATAAGAGTAAAAAGGACAAATAATGTCTTTGTATTGCTATGCAGAATCTCTGAAAATATCTTAAGGACCCTCAGAATTTCCTGGTCTACACTTTGAGCATAACCGCTTTAGAGACTGCTGTCAGAAGAAAAGACAATTTCAAATGGATTCAGACAATTAAATTCAATTTTGGATATTTTAGTAAATGTTTTACTTCAATTTTGTATTTTTGCATAAGTTAAAATTTAAAGTAGCTCAGTTTTTAATTGCTCAAAAATAATAGCATAACAAAAATATCATTTCATTTGATTGTCTTCTGAGATGCAGAGTAGTTGACTCACATACCATTTGTGAATCCTAGAACAGGAAGATTGCTGATATTTGGTGGTGGGATATAGAATCAGCGGAAGAATTGTGGCGCAGGGCTTTTCCTTGGTTTATGCTAAAAGGGTTAGAGTGAGAGCACATTTGCTGAACGAACAGTGGCCTCTATCGGCCAGAGAAACTATAATTTCATTAGTGCTTTTGGCATCTGAAGCACACTTTTTTTTTTTTTTTTTTTTTAGTAAAACCTTGGCAGCTGTACTACGGGTTGAGTATTCCTTATCCGAAACGCTTGGGACCTGAAGTTATTTCCCATTTTGTATTTTTTTGGGTTTTGGAATATTTGTGTATACACAGTAAGTTATCTTGTGGATGAAACCTAAATCTAAACACAGAATTTATTTACATTTCATATACACCTTGTACACATATCCTGAAGTTAATTTTGTATAATATATATATATATATTTTTGAGACGGAGTCTCACTCTGTCACCCAAGCTGGAGTGCAGTGGCGCAATCTCGGCTCACTGCAAGCTCCACCTCCCGGGTTCAAGCCATTCTCCTGCCTCAGCCTCCCCAGTAGCTGGGACTACAGGCACCCGCCACCACGCCCTGCTAATTTTTTATTTTATTTTATTTTTAGTAGAGACGGGGTTTCACCGTGTTAACCAGGATGGTCTTGATCTCCTGAGTTCGTGATCTGCCCACCTCGGCCTCCCAAAGTGCTGGAATTACAGGCGTGAGCCACCGCGCCCGGCCAATTTTGTATAATATTTTTAAGAATTTTGTGCATGAAACAAAGTTTATGTATATTGAACCATCAGAAAGCAAAGTTGTCAGATGCTGAATTTTCTACTTCTGGCTCATGTCAGTGCTCAAAAAGTTTTTGATTTTGGAGCATTTTGGATTTTTGGATTAGGGATGCTCAACCTGCAGTAGAAATTAATATTTAATATTATAATTACTATATCACTGAGTTTTTTTGTATGAATTCCCAGGAGTCTTAAAATTTCTAATAAAAGTATGTCTATTATATTTTAAAGGATAAGGAAAAACATTTTTTGCTTTAGGATAACTTACACTATGAATAATTAAGGAATTCTTATGTTACTTTTTCTCTTATTTTACCCATCTCATTCATTTGGAAATGTTCTGTCTGCTTTTTTCTTTTCCATGTCTCTGATTTCCCCCTTCTCTCTCTCCCTTCCAATGCAGGCAGCTCTTTTCTGGCTTTATCTCCCTCATTTTTAATGTAATTTTTCTACTAGTCAGTTACTACTATTCTTTTCTTAATCTTATTTAAATTCTACTCGCTGCCCACCTAATTTGAGCTGTCATTTTTTTCATATATAGTTTCTTTATTCATGTAATAAGGAATTCCACAAACTTTTTACATTTGAAAGAGATTCATTGGCTGGTATCTCATGCCCTTGATACCTAGCAAGATAGTGGCAAAGCCAAAGCAAGAACCCTCTTCTCCAAAATTTCCAAACCTACATTGGCCCCTGAGTTTGAAGTTCAACCTGCCTACTTTGGCCTTCAGAGCCCAGTTTTGGTCCAGCCAACCATTTCTATCTGACATGTGTTTTGCCACCGTGTGTAGCAAACTACCCACCACTACTACCACAATTGTTACTTCCTTCCTACTCTTCATTTTCAGCCCTTCTCACCTTACATCAATCTTCTAGTCTCAGCTCAAATATTAGATACTCCCCTTAGGTAACTCAGTGCTTCTCTAATTCCTTTGTGTCAGTTCCACAAATTTATTACCTAATCATGATCTTTAATTTGTTTTATATGTCTGCCCTGTCATGCCAGAAGAGATTGTTAAACTTTTACAGTTTTAACAGTGACTGCATTTTATGGCTTCTCCCTTACTGAGCATTCATTGATTTATGAGGAAAGCATTCTCTGATTTACACACAATTTAAGAGTTTCTTTGCATATATTTCCCTGGAAAATAAGAAGAGTGATTTTATTTGTAAAAATTTTATGTATATATTTCATAGCACAATCTGGTGAATTAAGTATATGTTTAGTAGACACAAGATTTATATAGAATTTTATACTTGAAACTTTAGAAATCATCTGTTCATACATATCTTCATTTTACAAATGAGGAAACTGAGACACGAGAGGATTGGTTTAGCCAAGGTAACATAGTTTATTATAGCAGACTTAACTCTAAAAACCATTTTGCCGGTTTTTTCAGCCAGCTCTTTACAGAATATATTACATGCATTTTGCTGTTTGGAGAAATTTTCTCATAAGCTCCTTATAAGAATAATAAAAGATCAGAAAGTATTAAAAAAGAACTTAACGACATAAGATGTTAGAATTCTTTCACCCAGGAAGATTGATTTCCTATACTTCTATACCTCCTTCCTTCTCCCTTTCTTTCTCTCCTTTTTCAGTTAATTGAAAAAACTGACTTAGAAATGAATATGAAAGCTTTTGTAGATTCTACAGTTATTGGAGATGTATTTGATTTATGGTTGTAGAACTGTATTCTGTAATTTCAGGTGAACTTTGTAATATGTCTTAAAAATGCTGTTTAAATGACAAACCACTTACAACTACTGATCAAACAGATCTTTTGATCTTCTGTAAGACTTAATTGTGTGTCTTTCATTAGTTATATTACATCCTCTAATTGTTTCATCTCACAAGTTTTATTTTATCAACAGGACAATAAATCTAGTAACATCTGGGTCAATTTAATTTTCTCTAATATTTTATTACTATACAAACAAAATATTTTATTTCCACTCCAGTAACCTGCTATTTTGAATTAATTTGCAAAATAGTCTTTATTTATTAAACAATAATTAGCTACATAATTTTCTGTTTCCCAAATCAAAGACATATGTTACCTGTTTTCAATATTCCAAATGTTACTGCCAGTTAGATCTTTCATTTAATGTGAGATTCATACAAAATTTTATTACAAGATATTTCCATCAGAATTTTTGAAATATTAAAAATAGATTTGGATTATGAACTCTGCTTTCTGGTATAGCAACAAGTGATTGATGGGAGAGGTGACTAGAGAGTAAGGAGATCATTAGATATCTATTGCAGTAGTCAGAGTGAGAGTGAGGGCCCAAGTTAATCAATTAATTTCATGAGGAGAGGGGAGTAGAGATAAAGATGTTATGGAAGTAAATTGGTAGGACTTGGTGATGATAGTATATGGAGAGTTGGTCAGGATCGTAAAAGTACAGTAGTATATTGACTACTATTGTCCCCTCTGGTTTACCTTGTCTAGGTACTGAAAAACTGTTTAAGATTTAGGCCCTATTCTAGAGTAATTTAAAATCTCAGAAACATTTGGTCAGTGAATTTATAGTCTGTACTGTTAGAAAAAAATCTAACACATTTTCCATAGTAATGGCTGTTAACATTTGTTACATCAATTATTAGTTATATTAATCTTTTGAAATATCCATAAGCAAAAGATTAAAATTGATACCTAGATCTTATTCTGGATCTTATTCTGTTATTAACTACTTCAGTCTGGACAAAATAGGTTTAAGAAATGTATTACTAAAGTAACTTCTTTTTCTGATTCCTTCTGTTACAGATGATTACTGTGAATGCTTCCTTGTTTCCTAGTTCTGTGACCAACTCATTAATTGCAGTTGGAAATGATGGACTTCAAGAAAGAGACAGAATGGTCCGAGCATGCATTGCCATTATCTGTGAACTAGGTCAGAATTTTCTTCAAGTAATGAAAATGTAATATTTTAGAAAGGATATATAACATTTGAGAGAGAGAGAGATATATATATCATATATAATCATTATATGTCATTATATGTCATTATATAATGACATATATATAATGATATATATGTCATATATATCATATATATGTATTTTTTTAAATTATACTTTAAGTTCTGAGATACACGTGCAGAATGTGTAGGTTTGTTACATAGCTATACACATGCCATGGTGGTTTGCTGTGCACATCAACTTGTCATCTAAATTAGGTATTTCTCCTAATGCTGTCCCTCCCCCGACCCCTGATAGGCCCCGGGGTGTGATGTTCCTCTCCCTGTGTCCATTTGTTCTCATTATTCAACTCCCACTTATGAGTGAGAACATGCAGTGTTTAGTTTTCTGCCCCTGTGTTATTATGCTGAGAATGATAGGTTCCAGCTTCGTCCATGTCCCTGCAAAGGACATGAACTCATCCTTTTTTAATGGCTGCATAGTATTCCATGGTGTATATGTGCCACATTTTCTTTATCCAGTCTATCACTGATGGGCATTTGAAGTGGTTCCAAACCTTTTGTATTGTGAACAGTGCTGCAGTAAACACATGTGTGCATGTGCCTTTATAGTACAATGAGTTGTAAATATACCCAGTAATGAGATTGCTGTGTCAAATGGTATTTCTGGTTCTAGATACTTGAGGAATTGCCACACTCTTCTTCCACAATGGTTGAACTAATTTACAGTCCCACCAACAGTGTGAAAGCGTTCCTATTTCTTCACATCCTCTCTAGCATTTGTTGGTTCCTGACTTTTTAATGATCGCCATTCTTACTGGGGTGAGATGGTATTTCATTGTGGTTTCGATTTGCATTTCTTTAATGACCAGTGGTAATGAGCTTTTTTTCATGTTTGTTGGCCACATAAATGTCTTCTTTTGAGAAGTGTCTGTTCATATCCTTTGCCCACTTTTTGATGGGGTTGTTTTTTTCTTGTAAATTTGTTTAAGTTCCTTGTAGATTCTGGATATTAGACCTTTGTCAGATGGATAGATTGCAAAATTTTTTTCCCATTCTGTAGGTTGCTTGTTGACGCTGATGATAGTTTCTTTTACTGTGCAAAAGCCCTTTAGTTTAATTAGATCCCATTTGTCAATTTTGGCTTTTGTTGCCATTGGTTTTGGTGTTTTAGTCATGAAGTCTTTGCCCATGCATGTGTCCTGAGTGATATTGCCTAGGTTTTCTTCTAAGGTTTTTATGGTTGTAGGTCTTTAATCCATCTCAAGTTAATTCTTGTATAAGGTGTAAGAAAGGAGTCCAGTTGCAGTTTTCTGCATATGGCTAGCCAGTTTTCCTAACACCATTTATTAAATAGGGAATCCTTTCCCCGTTGCTTATATTTGTCAGGTTTGTCAAAGATCAGATGGTTGTAGATGTATGGTGTTATTTCAGAGGCCTCTGTTCTGTTCTATTGGCCTATGTATCTGTTTTGGTACCAGTACCGTGCTATTTTGGTTACTGTAGCCTTGTAGTATAGTTTGAGGTCAGGTAGCATGATGCCTCCAGCTTTGTTCTTTTTGCTTAGGATTGTCTTGGCTATATGGGGTCTTTTTTGGTTCCATATGAAATTTAAAGTATTTTTTCCAATTCTGTGAAGAAAGTCAATGGTAGCTTGATGGGGATAGCTTTGAATCTATAAATTGCTTTGGGCAGTATGGCCATTTTCACGATATTGATTCTTCCTGTCCATGAGCATGGAATGTTCTTCCATTTGTTTGTGTTCTCTCTTATTTCCTTGAGCAGTGGTTTGTAGTTCTCCTTGAAGAGGTCCTTCACATCCCTTGTAAGTTGGATTCCTAGGTGTTTTATTCTCTTTGTAGCAATTGTTAATGGGAATTCACTCATGATTTGGCTCTCTGTTTGTCTATTATTGGTGTATAGGAATGCTTGTGATTTTTGCCCATTGATTTTGTATCCTGAGACTTTGGTGAAGTTGCTTATCAGCTTAAGGAGATTTTGCACTGAGACGATGGAGTTTTCTAAGGAGACCCATCTCACGTGCAAAGATACACATAAGCTCAAAATAAAGGGATGGGGGAATATTTACCAAGCAAATGGAAAGCAAAAGAAGCATGTGTTGCAATCCTAGTCTCTGATAAAACAGACTTTGAGCCAGCAAAGATCAGAAAAGACAAAGAAGGGCATTACTTAATGGTAAAGGGATCAAAGCAACAAGAAGAGCTAACTATCCTAAATATATATGCACCCAATATAAGAGCACCCAGATTCATAAAGCAAGTTCTTAGAGACCTACAAAGAGACTTAGACTCCCACACAATAATAGTGGGAGACTTTAACACTCCACTGTCAATATTAGATCAACGAGACAGAAAATTAACTAGGATATTCAGGACTTAGCTCTGGACCAAGCAGACCTAATAGACATCTACAGAACTCTCCACCCCAAATCAACAGAATATACATTCTTCTCAGCACTACATCACACTTACTGTAAAATTGACCTCATAATTGGAAGTAAAACACTCCTCAGCAAATGCAAAAGAACAGAAATCAAGGCAGTCTCTCAGGCTACAGTTCAATCAAATTAGGACTCAGGATTAAGAAACTCACTCAAAACTGCACAACTACATGGAAACTGAACAACCTGCTCCTTAATGACTACTGGGTAAATAATGAAATTAAAGCAGAAATTAATAAGTTCTTTGAAAACAATGGGAACAAAAACACATCATACCAGAATCTCTGGGACACAGCTAAAGCAGTGTTTAGAGGGAAATTTATAGCACTAAATGTTCACAGGAGAAAGCGGGAAAGATCTAAAGTCGACATCCTAACATTACAATTAAAAGAACTAGAGAAGCAAGAGCAAACAAGTTCAAAAGCTAGCAGAAGACAAGAAATAACTGAGATCAAACGAGAACTGAAGGAGATACACGAAAAACCCTTCAAAAAAACGAATGAATCCAGGAGCTGGTTTTTTGAAAAGATTAACAAAATAGACCACTAGCCAGACTAACAAAGAAGAAAAGAGAGAAGAATCAAATAGGTGCAATAAAAAATGATAAAGGGGATATCACCACTGATCCCACAGAAATACAGACTGTTACAAGAGAATACTATAAACACCTCTATGCAAATAAACTAGAAAATCTCGAATAAATGGATAAATTCCTGGACACATACGCCCTCCCAAGACTAAACCAAGAAGAAGAATAGAAAATAACAAGTTCTGAAATTGAGGCAGTAATTAATAGTCTACCAACCAAAAAAAGCCCAGGACCAGATGGATTCACAGCTGAATTCTACCAGAGGTACAAAGAGGAGCTGGTACCACGCCTTCTGAAACCATTCCAAACAATAGAAAAAGTGGAACTCCTTCCTAATCATTTTTTGAGGCCAGTACCATCCTGATACCAAAACCTGGCAGAGACACAACAAAAAAAGAAAATTTCAGGCTAATATCCCTGATGAAAATCGATGTGAAAATCTTCAATAAAATACTGGCAAACCAAATCCAGCAGCACGTCAAAAAGCTTATCCACCATGATCAAGTTGGCCACATCCCTGGGATGCAAGGCTAGTTCAGCATACGCAAATCAGTACACATAACCCATCACATAAACAGAACCAATGACAAAATCCACATGATTACCTCAATAGATGCAGAAAAGGCCTTCAGTAAAATATTCAACACCCCTTCATGCTAAAAACTCTCAGTAAACTATGTATTGATGGAACGTGTTTCAAAATAATAAGAGCTGTTTATGACAAATCCACAGCCAATATCATACTGAATGAGCAAAAGCTGGAAGCATTCCCTTTGAAAACCGGCACAAGACAAAGATGCCCTCTGTCACCACTCCTATTCAACATAGTATTAGAAGTTCTGGCCAGGACAATCAGGCAAGAGAAATAAATAAAGGGTATTAAAATAGGAAGAGAAGAAATCAAATTGTCTCTGTTTGCAGATGATGTGATTGGATATATAACATTTTTAAGGCCTTTAATGCATGAATTCTTTATTGTTCCAAAAATATGAAAAAGTAGTACATTTCTGGTAGGGAAGTAGAGAACTTGTTATTTAACAAATAATTTCAATGAGACATTAAAATTCTATAAATTTTAAACTTTTCTTCATCATTAAATTTAGTATAGGAATTGTCCAAATTCCAGTAATATTATAGAATCTACTAAAGTCTGGCTCTCTAACATTAGTTATTTTGTATGTTTGTATTAGTTCATTTTCACACTATTATGAACTACTTGAGACTGGGTAATTTATGAAGAAAAAAGGTTTATTTGACTCATAGTTCTGCATGACTTGAGAGGCCTCAGGAAACTTATAATTGTGGCAGAAGGCAATGGAAGTGAGGCATGTCTTACATAGCAGCAGGAGAAAGAGCGAAGGGGAAGTGTCACTTTTAAACCTTCAGATTTCATGAGATTCACTATCACGAGAACAGCATGGAGAAAACCGCCCCATAATTCAGTCACCTCCCACCAGGTCCCTTCCTCGACATGTGGGTCCAATTTGAGATGAGATTTGGGTGGGGACACAGAGCCAAACCAAATCATTCTTGATGTGGGTTAAAAACAGTAAACAATCCATTATGCCTAAAAATAATAAACTCTAGGCCAGGTGTGGTGGCTCACATCTGTAATCCCAGCACTTTGGGAGGCCGGGGGCAGGCGGATCACCTGAGGTCAGGAGTTCAAGACTAGCCTGATCAATATGGTGAAACCCTGTCTCTACTAAAAATACAAAAATTAGCCAGGCATGGTGGCATGCACCTGTAATCTCAGCTACTCGGGAGGCTGAAGCAGGAGAATCGCTTGGACCCAGTAGGCGGAGGTTGCAGTGAGCCGAGATCGCATTCCAGCCTGGGTGACAGTGCGAGACTCCGTCTCAAAAAAAAAAAAAAAAAAAAAAAAATAGAATTCTAGGTGCAAAGGCATGAAAGGGCTAAACAGGGAAAAAACTGGGGCCAGTGGGGAACATGGATGAATATTTATCTGATCATTGGAAGGAAAAGGAGTTTTGAGTTATCAAAAGAAATCACACAGGGATTTTGGCAGCTATAGATATTACTATAAGGAGTCACAAAAACAAGCAGTGCCAGAACAATCCAATAAAAAAGTAAATGTAACAAGTAAAATAAGTAATTTATTTATATACAAACCAATAGGAAAACAAATACAGTTGGCCTTTCATATCCACAGCTTCCACATCTGTGGATTGAACCATCTGCAGTTCTAAAACATTTAGAGAAAAAAAACATTTTAAAATACAGTATAACCATTTACATAGGGTTTACATTGTAGGGTATTGTAAGTAATCTAGAGGTGATTTAAAGTATATGAGAGGATGTGCATAGGTTATATGTAAATACTATGCCATTTTATATAAAGGACTTGAGCATCTGAGAATTTTGGTATCATCGGGGGTCCTAGAACCATTTCCCTGTGGATCCAGAGTGATGGCTGTAATTCTCAAAGAAATGCATGGCTAAGCAACATATTTTAGGCTGGGCATGGTGGCTCACGCCCAGCACTTTGGGAGGCCGAGGCGGGTGGATCACGAGGTCAAGAGATCGAGACCATCCTGGCCAACCAACATGGAGAAACCCCGTCTCTACTAAAAAACAAACAAAAAAAAGGTACGCGTATAGTCCCAGCTACTTGGGAGGCTGAGGCAGGAGAATCGCTTGAACCCGGGAGGCGGAGGTTGCAGTGAGCCGAGATCTCACCACTGCACTCCAGCTGGGGTGATAGAGCGAGAGTCTGTATCAAAACACCACCACCACCAACAACAACAACATATTTTAAAAGTTCAACCTCACTTATTATCAAAGAAATATAATTTTAAGTCACAAGAAAAGATGTTTTTTTTGCCACCTGAAGTAGGAATGGTGTTGGTTACATTCCTTCTTGAGGTGATAAATGATAACAAAAGTTTAAGCTAAAAAAAAAAGAGAACCAAAACCTACCATTGAGGATTTTTTTAAAAGACCACAATACTTGTTGATTTAAAGACAGAGTCAGAACTGTGATTAGGGAAATTTTAAAAATATATAGTAAAACTTGACTGTGCACCAATCTGTAGGACTGCCTGGATGCCTAGAAAGCTATACTCAAGGATAATTTTTCATTAGAAAGCTCATTATAATTAAGCAAAAAATAAGTGAGTGAACCAGTATAACTCAAGAAATACCAAAAGAAGAAAAAAAAAATCCATTTCATGTTAAGCAGATGGAGAAAAACCAGTAAAAGTAAAAGTCTTAATTATTGAACAAGATAGATTATGTAATCTAAATTGTTAATTGGAAGAAGAAACTAAAATCCACAAATGTTTGGAAAACTCGAAAATTTGAAATACAAAAGATAAATAAATGAAGAGAATAGTTTTTATGTGTATTCGGAAACTTAATAATATGAATGGATTTTCAGGATAAATTTTAATTTCCAGTCACTCACAAATTGTAAAATACAAATAGTTCAAAAGCTATAGAAGTATTTGAAAACATTGATAAAATAATTGCTCCAAAAAAACTCATCCAGGTACTTTTGTTTTAAAAAAACAACAGGTAATTCTTACGTAGTGTTATCTGATTTAGAGCATTAAAAAGATACAAATTTCTTTCTTGTGTTTTGTTTTGTTTTGTTTTGTTTTGTTTTTGTTTTTGAGATGGAGTCTCACTCTGCCACCAGGCTGGAGTGTAGTGGCACAATCTCAGGCTCACTGCAACCTCCGCCTCCTGGGTTCAGGCAATTCTGCCTCAGCCTCCCGAGTAGTTGGGACTACAGGCACGCGCCACCACACCCAGCTAATTTTTTTTTGTATTTTCAGTAGAGATGGGGTTTCACCATGTTGGCCAGGATGTCTCGATCTCTTGACCTCGTGATCCACCCGCCTCAGCCTCCCAAAGTGCTGGGATTACAGGCCTGAGCCACCGTGCCTGGCCAAACCTACAAATTTCTTATTATGTAACTAGCATTTTATGTACATGTACACAGATGCACATATACCTAGATACATAGATAATTAGAAGGCTCCTTTGTTAACGTTCAAGAATATTTATCTCAAATCAACAATCAATGCTATTCTTAATGGTGAATTTCTACAGATACCACATCCTTGTAACTATTAATTAGCATTATTTTAAAACTTTTAGCCAGGTTATTAGCCAAAATAAAATATGTTTATATATTGGAAAGGAGACAGTGTTACTTTGTAGATGGTATCTTATATATAGAAAAACTCTGAAGCGAAAACCAACTTAATTTTAGGTAGTAGGACTATGTGAAAACACAGATTTGACAGATTTTTGTGTTTCAACAATAATCAGTAATTAGAAAAAGCAATACTATTTTAAAGTAGAAAAGAAAATATATAAGACAAATTTTATAAGAACTGTGTATGACTTGTGTGTGTTTGGGAAGTACTTTTGAATTTGTCAAATTGGTTCTTAAGAAGACACAACTAATCTATAAGGGTAGAAATGAGAACAGTGGCTGCCTGTGCAGTGGAGGAGGACTCATTGGAAAGTAATGTGAGAGATCTTTCTAGGATACTGAGAGTTCTGTATGTTGAGTGGGACATTGTTCATAGTTTATTGAACTATACCATTAAGATCTGTGATTTTACTAAATGTAATTATGCCTCATTTTAGAAAATAGAAGAAAATAAACTTGATTCTAAAATTTTCTGGAAGAATAAACAGTAAAGAACCAACCATGAAAACATTTTTGAAAAAGAGTAAAAATAAACATTTTTGAAAGAGAATATATTTATATGTATATGTATGTATAAACTGTTAACTGTTTATATATATGTATATGTGTGTATATATATATGTATATATATGTGTGTATGTATGTATAATTTTAAACTTAACCTAGGTTGTTAAGGGAGAGAAAAATGAAAGAGAATCAAGAGTTGCTGACCCTGATAAACAGAAAACTTTAATGTATCATAAAGTACAAAAACTAGTTTGGGAAGCATCCCAGGATAATTGATTCAACATTTGGGAGGGGGAAAATTGAGTTTATCATCTTAACAAAACTCAGCTTCCTAACAGATTGAAAACCGAAGTGTAACTAATTCATGAACTCTTTTAAAACACATACGTACACATGCACATATGCAAAGAAATGCCTGATCTTTGGAGCAAGAAATTTCTGAGCTTAAAATTATTAAACTGTGTGTTCTCTGTGTGTGTTTAATAAAAATAGAAATGAAATACACCATTTTAATCAAAATCTGAAGTTAAATCACACATGAAAGATTTGAGACAGATAAATGGCTAATATCCCTACTTTATAAAGAACTCCCTGCAATTGATAGGAAAAAAAGCCATTCCGTTATTATATGGACAAAGGGTATGAAAAGACAATCCAAAGATATTTTAAATATCAGGTTGTGGGGAAGTATATTCAGTGACTCTTACATTTTCCACTTGTCCTTTTATCTACCTGTTCTTATAAATGTTGGTATTAGAAAGTTTTTCAAGTCAGAAAGGCAATTAAGTTTTAAAGCCTAGATTTTTTTATTACTTTTAATAATTACCCCAAATATAATATGTTAAGTTTTTCTCTTTTAGCACTTCAGAATCCAGAGGTGGTGGCCCTTCGAGGTGGACTAAACACCATCTTGAAAAATGTGATCGATTGCCAATTAAGTCGAATAAATGAGGCCCTAATTACTACAATTTTGCACCTTCTTAATCATCCAAAGACTCGACAGTATGTGCGAGCTGATGTAGAATTAGAGGTAGGAACTTTAATATTCTTTTCTAGTTTTAAAATATTATTATAAATGTATACTTTTACTTTGAAATACTAAATTCTATAGATGCAGCACCACATTAATTATCAAGCCTAAATTAGCCGACACTGATTTATTCCCAGCTCTGTTTTACAGATCATTCAGTTTGGACTGAATTGAAAACATTACTCTTAAGAATATTTCATCAATGTGTAAATTTTATTTTTGTATTATCTATGAAAAGTTTATGAACCAAATTAGAGTACAAATAAAGTTACGTAACAAATTTACCTATTTAAGATTACCATTTGTTTTTAAGGCCTTTAGTACATTGTGTGTGAATAGCTCCTGCTAATTATACAATATTTATGAAACCTAAAATTATCTGAAGTTGGAAGCACTTTGTTAGCAACTAATTATATCTACTTGAAAGAAAGCATGTATGTATATTTTGTAAATACCTCTTAAATTTTTTACTGATTCAAGTAAGGTTTATTACAGTTAGTCAAAAGTAATAGGGCTACTGTATACCTTATAAGAAAGTATGTCGTGGAGGTTGGAACAGAATTATGCACTGTATTATAGTTTCTTCCTGTGCATGTATTGCATTGTTGTCCTTTGAATATAGTATTTGGAGTCAGTTTAAATCAAGGATTTGTTTGTATTTAGGTATGAAATCATGTGTGATATAAAAGATTGATTGTCCCCTAATTTGTTTTTCCAAATCATTTTTTGAAACTTAAGTGTTCTGTTTTTATCAGGACTTTTTAAAAAAATGCTTCACATTATAAAATTGACATTAGCCTATATTATTAACTAACAATGTTAGTATAATAGTCCTAATAAGTGATTTCAAGTATATTATTTATTGGAATCCTGTGGGAATAAACTGGCACTGTTGATATTTTATAATATGTTTAGCTTTAATTTTTTTTCTTATCAAGTAAGAAAACTGTAATTTTAAAATTGGAGAGATGAATAAAAGATAATATGTATAGGCTCTGTGTTTTGCTTTTTGTTTTGTTTTGAGATGGGGTCTCACTTTGTTGCCCAGGCTTAAGTGTAGTGGCGCAATCACATCTCACTGCAGCCTGGACCTCCCGGACTCAAGCGATCCTTCCATGTCAACCTCCTGAGTAGCTGGGACTATAGTTACATGCCACCACACCTGGCTAATTTTTGTATTTTTTGTAGAAACGGGGCTTTGCCATGTTGCTCAGGCTGGTCTTGAACTCCTGGAGCTCATGCAGTCCACCCACTTCAGCCTCCCAAACTGCTGGGCTTACAGGTATGAGCCACTATGCCCAGCCAGCTGAGTTTTTATTCCTATATATCACACAGTGGATTAGCAAAGCCTTTATATAAATGAAACAAACCTCAAACACAGGAAAACCAGAGGTCTACTTAGTCTTATCAAAATTGCATTGTAGCCTCAATTTAACTTAGTTGGACGTTAGAATAAGGTGATCAGTCCCCTTAATCTACCTGTCTAGCAGAGGAAAGAATAAGCCATCTCTAGTGGGAGATAACATCACCTGGAGTCTTTTATAAAGTGCACAATGCCTGACATTCAGTCGGAAATTAGTCACGTAAAAAGACATGACTGTATGACTGAAAACCCAAAAGAAAAAAAACAATCCATAGAAACATGCTTGCAGGTAATTCAGATAGAGGAAAAAGACATTAAAACAACCCCGATTAATTTGTTCAAGAAGAGAAATAAAATAGATGAAATAATGAAGAATTTTACCATATAATTGGATATGTGAAAAAAATCAAATGGAAATTCTAGTACTGAAAATACGATATCTGGAATTCAGAGCACAATGAAATTAAAATTCAGTTTGAACAGGAAGATGTTATTAGTAAACTGAAAGAGAAGTCAATAAAAATATCCAAGGGTAAAACAAAAATAATGTTAATACACACAGTAAAGCACAGAGAAAAAAGAAAGAAATTGAACAGCACAAAAGGGATAAAACGTAATTGCAGTCTTTGGGGAGAAAAAATTGGCAGAAGCAAAGATCCAAAGAGAAAGTGGCCAAAACTTTGTTTCCAAAACTGATAAAGCTTCATGTTGTAAAGCTCAGAAAACAAACGAGATAGTACATAGGGAGGAACTGAGCCCTCTTGCCAATAATCAGCACCTTGTGAATGACACTTCTTGACGCAGATCCTCTAGCTCCAGTCAGACCTTCAGATGACTACAGGCTTGGCTAGTGCTTGGACTGAAATCTTATGAGACTTTGAGCCATAACCATGTAGCCAAGCCTCTCCTAGACTTTTAAGTCATTGAAACTGTATAAATTAATAAATGTGATTTGTTGTTAAAAGGAGACATAAAGACTAAAGGGAATCCTCAGTTAAAAGGAAAATGACCTAAGACAAAGAAATGCAGGAAGGAATGAAGAGCACCAGTAAAAGTAAATATATGATAGATTTAAAAGAATCATGACTGTTAAAAGTAGTAATCTCTTATATTTTAAATTATATTTAGAACTAAAATTCATGTCCACAGTAATGTCATAGACAAGATGGGAAGGTTGTTAATAAAATATAGTAGTTCTAAAGTAGCCGGTAATCCCAGCTACTCTGGAGGCTAAGGTGGGAGGGTTGCTTGAGCCTAGGAGTTCAAGGTTGCAGTAAGCTATGATCACACCACTCACTACACCTTAGTCTGCACAGTAGAGTAAGATCCTGTCTCTTAAGTTCTGAAGTAATGAGTTATTTTAGCAAGGTTGCTGAATACAAACAACACCACACAAAAATAACTTGGATTTTCTTTATACCAGCAACAAAAGGAACGTGCAGTTCATTAATAGAACTATTTAAATTTTCAAACACAGGCAAAACTAATCATAGTGTCAGAAGTCAAGACGGTTATCTTGGGATAGATACTGATTGTGACTACAAAGGTATAATAGAGCTTTGAGGATGCCTATAATGTTTTATCTTGTGCTAGTTACATGAGTGTGCTTAGTTTGAGAAAATCACTGTTTTAGATACATGTTAAACCTCAATTTAAAAGTTCAGAACTTCAATTTGTACATTAAAAAAAATCACCAAACATATTCCCTGATGATGAGTTAGAAGAAATAAGTCCCCCAAGCAGTAAACCCATTAAAGATAGAGAGAAATGGAATGTTACATTCCATAAAATGCAGGAAGGATGCATTTTAAAATAAAGACTCTTTTCTTCCTTTTTTTTTTAAATAGAGAATTTTAGCACCCTATACTGATTTTCACTACAGACATAGTCCAGATACAGCTGAAGGACAGCTCAAGTAAGTAACATTGGTTCCTAATAATTTTTAAGATAATGTATATGTTAATACTAAAGCTTTTAGGTTTGCGTGATTCCATGTACAGCCAGAGAAATGTAAGTTTAAATAAATTTTCTATTTTATAGAATTATGTTGCATTTCTCTCATAATTTACTGTGGTTTAAAAAATTTAAAGCTTTGAGAAATTTAAAGATTAATTTCTTATTTCCAAAAATATATGGTAGACTGTGACAGAAACCAAGGTCATTGTTTTTGTATTGTATATATTTTAGCATAATTACATTTAAAAAACTAAAAGAATGAAATAACAGTAGATAGTAGAATGAAGAGTGACCTTAACTTACTGAGTCAGCAGAATGATGTAATATGTAGAATTCTGAGAATAAGTTTAATACAGAAATAAATGAGAATAGAGTAAATATTATTATCTAGAAATGAGACAGTATAATTTTCAGGGTGTTTTTGGAGAGAAAGGCACATGTTCACTAGGTATTTGGAGATAACTTTAACATAATTTAGGGATCAAATAAAGCACTCTGTAAAGATTTTGCAAATGACACAATTCCATTAAATACGCTATCTAGTGTTTTTCTGGTAGACTTTATTGCACTGCAATGAGTTTAATGTAGACATAAACTTACTGCGATACATAGTATACATTGCCAGGGAAATGTTTTTATTGTTTTTCATTTTTCCCCTGAGTTAAAAATAGTGATTTCTGTAATCCTAGCACTTTGGGAGGCCGAGGCGGGTGGACCGCCTGAGGTCAGGAGTTTGAGACCAGCCTGACCAATCTGGTGAAACCCCGTCTCTACTAAAAATACAAAAAAAAATTAGCTGGGCATGGGTATTCCCAGCTACTCCAGAGGCTGAGGCAGGAGAATTGCTTGAACCTGGGAGGCGGAGTTTGCATTGAGCTGAGATCACGCCACTGCACTATCCTGGGTGACAGAGCGACACTCTGTCTCAAAAAAAAAAAAAAAATGGTTTCATACCTTCAGTCACATCCATCATTGTGAACTCATTCTCACCCTAACATACCATGATCTACTTTGAGCTAAGAGGTCAAAGTAGATGTCCTCTAAGACTTCTCAAACTTATTCCTGCAAACTTTAGTTATGAATTGGAATTTGTAAGGCCCTTTCTTGGCTTCTTTTGAAATATAGACATTCTCTTATTGCGGAGAGTATATGAGTTTTCTGTTGCTGCACACCAAATAACAATAAGCATGATGGCTTAAAACAATACCAGTTTATTAGATCACAGTTTGATAGATCAGAAGTCTGGCTCAGGTCTTGCCTGGAGGCTCTGGTGAAGAATCCACTTCCAAGGTCATTCAGATTGTTGAGAAAATTTAGTTTCTTTCTACTGTACAACTGCTATGCCTTTTTCTTTACTGGCTGTCAGCTGGGGCCTACTTTCACCTTCTAGAGGCCTCCCACATTCCTCAGCACGTGATCTTCTCCCTCTGCAAAGGCAACAATGCTGGAATCTTTCTACTGCTTTCAGCCTCTCTGACTTTTTCTTTGGCTACCAGCTAGAGAAAGCTCTCTAATTAGATCAAGCCTGCTATATGCTGTATACCCTTTCTTATGCTCTGCTAGACAATATTACATAAACATAGTCACAGTCATAGCGCTGATACCTCACCATGTTCAGAGGACCCAGAGATCAGGTCATGGAATCTTGGGATAGGGCCATATATAGAATTCTGCATATGATGATGGACAACAGGTGAACCTAGATATTTCTTAGAATTGGGAGGGTGGGGCTATTCCATCAGAATCCTTCCTTTCCTGTTTGGTTCTGTACTTTCTTCTAAGTTTCTGGAGTATAAGCAGGTAGATATCAGGCCTGTAAATAAGGGTATATTATGACCAGGGAACAGGGAAATGACTGATTTTTAAAATATTACAAGTTTAATAGGTTAGAGATGGATTACCAAACAGTCAGTGTATGTCACCAACTTTTTTAAGAGAAAGCACTGAAAGCTTAATCACACAGGTGTCTGATTCTCCCTTCTTCCAAGCCACCCCCGCCCCCATTTTCATTTCTGTTATTTTCTCATTTTAGCTGGTGCTGCATAGCTTAGTCTTTTTCTTTGAGCTTTTCAATCCACTTTTGTAGACTAATTGCTCACTAATATCTAATTTGACTTTTTGTCATTGCTGTTTATTCCTTCTACTTTTTGTTGCTGTTTTTCCCAGTTCTGTGATTTTTTGTATGCTCACAACCATTAAGAATTTAAGTAGGAAAGATTAAAAAAAAAGGTGGCACAGGAAAAAAGGGACAATCGACAGGGTAGACATGGTGGTTGGAGTGACATAAAGAGACACAAAATTGCTATTAAGTATTGAAACTGGCCATAAGCCAACCATGAAAAATGTTTAATAGATATAAAAAATTCAATTGCTTAATTGTCATAACTATTGTAGAGGAGGGAATAATGGAAACAGTTGGGTACATAATTGTCAAGGAAGAAAGTAGCTGGTGATGTTAATATGTAGTTATTTCATAACATTTCAGTGACTATATAGGTTGTTGAACTTGCTTGTTGGAAACGTTCAAATAAGTTTAGAGCAAAGATTGTGAAGTAAAGAGTGTGTGTGATTAAAATTAAGAGGTTTTTGTGATAATTTTCTTTGCTAAGGGGCAGCCTAGTACCACAGATGCTTATTAAGCAGACTTAATGCTTAATTAAATCTTGTCTAAGAATAGTTTTCAGAGAGAGCAGGAATATAGAACTGAGTAGAAAAGCAGAATTTATGACTTAAACGATGTTGTGAATTTAAGTTCGAAGTCAGTTTATAATTGGCTAATTTGCTTTAGTGTAGATCTGATCTTTGTCTTGTTTTAATTTTATGTGTAAATGTTTAAACATTAGTGATAGCTCTTATTGTGATTTAGTAGCAGGAAAAAACTCATTTTAACATTTTATTTCATTGATTCTCCCCGCTGCCTACCCACCCCCAACAGAGAAGACAGAGAAGCACGATTTCTAGCCAGTAAAATGGGAATCATAGCAACATTCCGATCATGGGCAGGTAGGTTACTCTACATTGCTTTATAACATCCAAGAAGAAAAACTAGACTGCTTTTTCAAATGTTAAATTATTATTGTAGCACCTAATTCAGATGCTAATCTAGTCTTACTTTGTATATTATTATTAGAACCAAAGGAATTCGTACAAAATTATTAAAATATGGTGAAGGAAATTTGTAATAGTCAATAGGAATTAGCTAATATTATGATCAGTATACACATATTTATTATTTGCCAGTCACTGTGCTAATGATTACCTGGGCAATTAAAAAAATTTAAGCATGATCTTTACCAAAAAAACCTACAAAACTTGAGTGTTAGCTGTGTATGTAACTAAAGTTTGTTACTTCAAGTACAGTGTAGTGTCATAAATATAAAATAAGCAAGATAGGCCATTAATAGTTCCAAATTTCTTGAGAATAGGGATTGTGCATGTTTTATCTTTCCATGGAATAAAAAGTAAGTATTGTTTTTAAAATAATACCACCATTAAATGTGTTGTTAATAACATTGGGTTTTTGCCATTAAGAGTAATTGAGAGTAATGGCAAAAACCGCAATTACTTTTGTACCCAATGTATTAATGATTATCTTCTTCCTTCTTGATTTAGTATTATTGTGAAGGGGTAGCATGGAAAAGAAGTAGCAATAAGCAAAAAAAGGAAATTCACCTAAACATTTCTGTGTACCTAGGTAACCCTAACTTAAAAATACCTTTTCCATACAAATGTTTACTCCAGCCATTTGTATGGAAAGGCCACTTGGCCCCTAACCAGTATGTTTCCAGGGATTTTCTCTGATCTCTTAGCAGCTTGGTAAAAACTCTGCCTTGCTATACCTCATAAATACCTATTTTCCTTACGCTGATGGACAACCATAGGATTCTATGATGACTCAACAGTCATACATACTTTTTTTAAATACTTCATCAGCTCCCCAGTACTTTGTTTTCTGTAGTTACAGTCATCTTCCTTTACCACTCCTCATGTTCCTTGTCATTAGAGCTGTTTGTATCTTACCAAAAAAATTAATTCTATCCTGCATCCTAGCTACTATCTCCTTATTCTTCCTACGTCCAGACTCTACGCTTCCTGTAATGATGTCTGTTTCTGCCAGTCTTTCCTTGTTGCTCTTAAACATTTTTTTTACTGTGTTTCAATTTCCCCTGGAGCCCTTTTATAATGATTCATCATTAGAAACTTAGAAGGGTGGGGCTGGGTGCAGTCGCTCATGCTAAGGTGGGTGGATCACCTGAGGTCAGGGGTTCGAGACCAGCCTGGCCAACATGGTGAAACCCTGTCTCTACTAAAAATACAAAAATTAGCCAGGTGTGGTGGCGGGCACCTGTAATCCCAGCTACTCGGGAGGCTGCAGCAGGAGAATTGCTTGAACCCAGGAGGCGGAGGTTGCAGTGAGCCAAGATCGCACCACTACACTCCAGCCTGGGCGACAGAGCGAGACTCTGTCTCAAAAAAAAAGAAAGAAACTTTAGAGGGGTGGGAGTCTTCTACCTTTCTATTGAAGTAAGAAGAGAAATATCAGCATTACAAGTTAAAACCTTGAAAGCATTTGTCTCATGGAAATAACTTCCTAAATAATATTTATATTCTGTAGTACTGTTTATAAGTTAAATAAACTTTTGTGTACTTGTAACATTATTTCTGTGATGTATTTCCAGTTCCAAATAACTGATTGAAAAATGACCTTGTAGAACACATTTTTTAATGAGATGCAACAGCCTGTTTTCCGTATTAGCACAGAGTATGATCTTTTGAGACTATATCTTATCTGTAATTTCTCAAACTACTCTCAGACATCAAAATTTGCGAAATAGTATTTTGATACTTTAAGCAAATAAGCTTACCTAGTATGTTTCGATTTGAATTTTGATCCTGAATCTAAAGAGAACATAGAGACTGTTCATAAATATCTGTACGCTTAGCTGGAAGTACAGGGAACTTTGGAGTCCTATAAGACATTTTAAAGAATGTTTTCCCTAACATGTCATAAAAAATGTGAAACATACAGAAAAATTGAAAAAACTATACAGTGAACACCTATATACTTCCACCTAGATTTTACTGTATTTGCTGTATTATATATCTGTCCATCCCACTGGGCGTTCATCAGTCCATCTATGTTATTCTAATATATCTTAAAGGAAGTTGCAGACATAGTCCTCTTCACTCCTGAACACTGCAGCATGCACATTATTAACTAGAATTAGATGTCTGTTTATGGTCCTGATTTGTTGTCGGGGGGAGAGATTTGAGGTAAAATTTACATACAGTGAAATGCACACATCATTAGTCTACTGTTTGATGCATTTTGACAAATGCTTACACCTTTGTAATTCAAACCTTTTTCAATATATAGAACATTATCATTGCCCCAGAAAGTTCTCTTATACTCTTTCCTAGTCAGTTTTTGACTCCGTACTCCTAAGAAGGAACCACCATTATTTTTGTGGCTTAGTTTTGCCTATTCTGAAACTTAATATTAGTGGAATCATACTGATAAGGCTTTTTTTTGTAAGGCTTCTTTCACTTGACAGAATGATTTTGATACTCATTTATGTTATTGTATATATCAGTAATATGTTCTTTTTTGCTAAGTAATATTTCATGCAATGAACATTTCAGTTTTTGTTGGTTTTTTTTTTTTTTTTTGCCCTTCTGTTACTAGATTTGACTATTCAAAGCTCCTTTATCAAAGATAAAGCTTCTTTGAGCAATTCCATACAAGCTTTTTTTGTGGACATGAGTTTTCATTTCTCTTGCGTAAATACCTAAATGGAATTGCTGGGTCTGAGATTGGATGTATGTTTGTGTCCATGAGAAACTGCCAGACTTTTTCCCAAAATACTTACACTATTTTATACTCCCATCATCAGCATATGTGACTCCCAGTTGTTCTGCATCCTTGTCAGTATTTGGTGTTGTAAGTCTTTAATTTTAGCCATTCTAGTAGGTATATTTTGATTTCTTGTTATTAATATAGTTTGCATCTCCCTGATGACTAATGATATTGAGCATTTTGTGTGTGTTTATTGGCTATTCATACATCTTTTGTGACATGATTTTAATATGTTTAAAATTGTTCAACTTAGTTCTGTAACTTAAAAATTTTGAATCATATAATTTATTTGAAGTCTATTGCTTATACTCATGTGCATTCAGTACATTTTAGAATTGAACTTTAATAAATGCCAAGTAGAGTTTTTCACTTTAAAGTGAGGAGTATAAAAGAGGGGAGACAGACCATTGTCTTATTTTCTCCCGTGTTCTTACTCCCAGAGAAGAGTTCGTCAGGCAGTCAGACTCATGAACTTTCTGGATATTAAACAGATACTGAAGATGGAATTTAAATGACGAAATTATTGGTAATCTCTAATCAATAGAGAAATACGGAGTATGCTTCAAATATATTTCAGTTATATAATAGTTCTTATGATGACCAAATAGTATCATAATCATATAATTTTGCCTAGAAAAATATGACAAATTTTATATTATACATTGCTATAGAAATTTTTTTGAAATTCATGTCAGTGATTTTTTTTTCTTTCTGTCCTCTTTAGGTATTATTAATTTATGTAAACCTGGAAATTCTGGGATCCAGTCTCTAATAGGAGTACTTTGCATACCAAATATGGAAATAAGGGTAGGTAAAAGTTATTAGGATTGTTTCATTCCTGGACCTTTAACAGTGGGAATTAATTATTAAAAAAAAATTATTTCAGGTGATGCGTTTTCCTCATTAGTTGTTAATCTAGATCATATTTTAAAAATACACAAGTAAATATTTACTACTTAGTTAAACCCTAAATATAATAGGAATCATTTAAAATATTGCTGTTGGCTGGGCATGGTGGCTCATGCCTGTAATCCCAGCACTTTGGGAGGCCGAAGTGGGTGGATCACGAGGTCAGGAGTTCAAGACCAGCCTGACCAACATGGTGAAACCCCATCTCTACTAAAAAAAAAAAAAAAAAAAAAAATACAAAAATTAGCTGGGCATGGTGGCACACGCCTGTAATCCCAGCTACTCAGGAGTCTGAGGCAGGAGAATCGCTTGAACCCAGGAGGCGGAGGTTGCAGTGAGCTGAGATAGCACCATTGCACTCCAGCCTGGGTGACAAAGCGAGACTCCATCTCAAAAAAAAAAAAATTGCTGTTGTTAGGAATAATGGCTGTATTAAAAATTGAGTTGAGGCCGGACATGGTGGCTCACGCCTGTAATCCCAGCACTTTGGGAGGCCAAGGCAGGTGGATCACCTGAGGTCAGGAGTTCAAGAGCAGCCTCCTCAATATGGTGAAACCCCGTCTCTACTAAAAATACAAAAAATTAGCCAGGCACCTGTAATTCCAGCTACTTAGGTGGTGGGCACCTGTAATCCCAAGTACTCAGGATGCTGAGGCAGGAGAATCACTTAAACCTGGGAGGTGGAGGTTGTAGTGAGCCAAGATCGCACCATTGCACTCCAGCCTGGGCAACAAGAGCGAAACTCCATCTCAAAAAAACAAAAAAAAGTTGAGTTGAAAATATGAACTTTATTATGCTTTATTCATTAAAACAATATAAACAACACACAAGGGCATTCTCACTATAAAAGGTTCAAGCACTACAGACTACGTTTAACAAAAGGTAAATGTATTTATGCCTTCTAACTTATGTTTTGTAATATGTGGTGAGATTTTATTTTAACGATGGTGGTTTTGATTAAAATGGAATTGTTAATATTTCTATATTTATTAGGTATATTTCTAAATTATTTGTAAGAATTTGTATTATACAGTTAAATTGAATTTGAAGGAAAAGAGAATTCTTAAAGTGATTTTTTTCCTTTCTCCTTAAATGTTTTTATTTGTTTTAATTTTGTTTCTTTCTTTTGCCCTTCCTTATATGAACCAAACCTGGAGGTGAAAAATATTATTAGAAAATATTAGCCAGGTGTGCCTTGTTTAAATGTGAAATAAAAAGTGTTTAGATAATGGAAATGGAAGGATATGATTATAAATGGAAAGATCTGTAAGCAGGTAACAAACTGTTGAGATAATTCACTTCTTACTATAATAGGTGGAAAAAGAACATGGTCTTTGGAGAGTCTGACCAACTGGAGTTTAACCTCTGGTTTTATTTACTTTTTTGTTAGCTCCATGACCTTGGGACAATTGCTTTTTTGCACAATTAGGTTAATGAAAAATTTAATGACTAGATTAAGTGATGTATGTAGTAGTAAGCATTTAGTTATCCCTTCTCTAATATAGGCCTTATACAGTTTCAAAATATGGTATAATCATGCATTGGTTAATGATAGGAATGTGTTCTAAGAAACTCACTGTTAGATGATTTCATCCTGTGAACATCCCAGAGTACTTACACAGACCTAGATGGTACAGCCTACTACATACCTAGGTTATGTGGTATAGCCTATTGCTTCTAAGCTACAAACCTGTATAGCATGTTACTGTACTGAGTACTGTAGGCAATTGTAACACAATGGAATTCGTGTATCTAAACATCTAAACATAGAAAAGGTACAATAAAAATACAGTATAAAAGATTAAAAATACTGGCCGGGCACGGTGGCTCACACCTGTAATCGCAGCATTTTGGGAGGCCGAGGCGGGCGGATCATGAGATCAGGAGATCGAGACCATCCTGGCTAACACGGTGAAACCTGTCTCTACTAAAAATAGAAAAAACAGCCGGGCATGGTGGCAGGCACCTGTAGTCCCAGCTAC
Organism: Pan troglodytes; assembly: GCF_028858775.2. Classification (NCBI taxonomy): domain Eukaryota; kingdom Metazoa; phylum Chordata; class Mammalia; order Primates; family Hominidae; genus Pan; species Pan troglodytes. The sequence continues at coordinate 73,831,583 of NC_072402.2, forward strand.
TCAGGAGGCTGAAGCAGGAGAATGGTGTGAACCTGGGAGGCGGAGCTTGCAGTGAGCCGAGATCGCGCCACTGCACTTCAGCCTGGGCCACAGAGCGAGACTCCATCTCAAAAAAAAAAAAAAAAAAAAAAAAAATTAAAAATACAGCACCTATATAGGGTACTTATGGTGCATGGAGCTTATGGGACTAATAGTAGCTCTGGATGAGTCAATGTGTGAGAAGTGAGTGAATGTTAAGACCTAGGACATGACTGTACACTACTGTAGACTTTACAGACTTGTACACTTAGGCTACATTTAATTTATTAAAATTCTTTTCTTCAAAAATAATTAGCTTACTGTAACCTTTTTACTTTATAACTTTCAAATTTTTTTAAACTTTTGACTCTTTTGCAATAATATTTAGCTTGAAACACAAACACATTGTATAGGTGTTCAAAATTTTTTTGGTTTTATATCCTTATTCTATAAGATTTTTCTGTTTTTAAATTTTTTTACTTTTTAAACTTTTTTGTTAAAAACAAAAACACAGGCCAGGTGCGGTGGCTCACACCTGTAATCCCAGCACTTTGGGAGGCCAAGGCGGGCAGATCACCCGAGGTCAGGAGTTCGAGACCAGCCTGGCCAACATGGTGAAACCCCCATCGCTACTGAAAATACAAAAATTAGCCGGGCATGGTGGCAGGTGCCTATAATCTCAGCTACTCAGGAGGCTGCGGCAGGAGAATTGCTTGAACCCGGGAGGTGGAGGTTGCAGTGAGCTGAGATTGTGCCACTGCCCTCCAGCCTGGGAGATGAGCGAGACTGCCTCAAAAAAAAAAAAAAAAAAAACTCCTCCCCCCCCCAGACACACACTAGCCTAGGCCTATACAGGCTTAGGATCATCAGTATCACTGTCTTCCACCTCCATACCTTGTATGTCTGGAATGTCTCCAGGGGCAGTATACATGAATGAAGCTCTCATGTGATAACCATGTCTTGTTATGGAATATCTACCTGAGGCTGTTTTACAGTTAACTTTTTTTTTTTTTTTTTTTTTTTTAAGAGGCAGGGTCTTGCTGTCACCCAGGCTAGAGTGCAGTGGAATGATCATAGCTCACTGCATCCTCGAACTCCTCGACTCAAGTGATCCTCTTGCCCCAGCCTCCCAAGTAGCTAGGACTACAGGAACGTGCCACCACACCCAGTTAATTTTTAAATTTTTTGTAGAGATGGGGTTTCACTATGTTCCTAGTCTCAAAATTCTGGCCTCAAGCAATCCTCCCACCTTGGCTTCCCAAAGTGCTTTTTTTTTTTTTTTTTTTTTTTTAAGTATAGAAGTACACTCTAAGATAATGATAAAAGGTATAGTATATAGTAAATAGGTAAACCAGTAACATAGTCATTTATTATCATTATCAGGTATTATGTAATTGTACATAATTCCATATATAATGCTTTTAAACAACTGGCAGTGCAGTGGGTTTGTTTACTCCAGCATCACCACAAACAGTTCAGTAATATTGCCCTGTGACAGACAATATGACTGCTGCTACAGTTTCACTAGGCGATAGGAATTTTTCAGCTTCATCATAATCTTAGGGAACGACCATCGTATATGTGGTCCATCATTGACTAAAATATTGTTATGTGACATGTCATTGTATTAATAGTTCTGTTTTTATCATTTTAAAAATTATGTGAATAGGACATTTAAAAATCTTAAAAGTGTTTCATAAAAATAAATGAGGTGTATTTGTTTGCTAATTTAGCGAGGTCTACTTGAAGTGCTTTATGATATATTTCGTCTTCCTCTACCTGTTGTGACTGAGGAGTTCATAGAAGCGCTACTCAGTGTAGGTAAGTATTGAAGTACATTTGTATCTTTTCATATATTGTAATTTTTATTTAATGGAGACAGTTCCTAAAAGGAGAAATACTAAATATTGAACACTATTTTCTTTTCTTGCTGCATAATTGTGACAGGAAATTAATATAAAAATAAAACCTCAAGTTCCTAAGACTGAGAAATTTTAATTTCTTGTCACCTTGGCTCTAAGAGCAATTAAATTAATAGGAATGGGCCAAAAAAGGAAGAGAGAAGACAGTAAGAAACCTATGTAATCCTCAGATTATCTAATTCTCATCTTATTTGAGCCAAATGACTTAAAGTACCGAAGTCCCAAAATGAAGAAAATTAGATCTGCGTATATTTACATAACTAATTTTTGTCTGTATCTTTTTGAATGTATGGTATTTAACCAGCACTTTTTAAAGTTCTTTATAGCCTGGCTAGCTGATGGTTTTATACTTATCTGAAATGTTTCAGTGATATCTAATCTTTTCCCTACCATATTTTAACTAATTTAGATCCAGGGAGGTTCCAAGACAGTTGGAGGCTTTCAGATGGCTTTGTGGCAGCTGAGGCAAAAACTATTCTTCCTCATCGTGCCAGATCCAGGTAGAATTTAAAATAAAAATGGTTTCAATTTATTAGAATTAGGGTTTTTATGTTAGACTGTGTAATCTATGAAACTTTATTTAAATTGTTTCTGTGCTGTTTTTTCCAGGCCAGACCTCATGGATAATTATTTGGCACTCATACTCTCTGCATTTATTCGTAATGGACTTTTAGAGGTAAGACTTATAAACCTTATTTTATTCCATTTTGTTTATTTTCTCTAACAGATTCTTTCATGCCAGGTGTGGTGGCTCACGCCTGTAATCCCAACACTTTGAGAAGCCAAGGCAGGCGGATCACTTCAGGCCAGGAGTTCGAGACCAGCCTAACCAACATGGTGAAACTGTGTCTCAACTAAAAATACAAAAATTAGCCATGCATGGTGGCATACCCCTGTAGTCCCAGCTACTCAGGAGGCTGACACACGAGAATTGCTTGAACCCGGAAGGCAGAGGTTATACTGGGCTGAGATCTTGCTATTGCATTCCAGCCTGGGCAACAGAGCGAGACTCTTGTCTTTAAAAACAAAAAAAAAACAAAAAAAATTTTTGAAAAATAAATCCGATGCATAAATGTTTTCATATGTATTATTTTGCAACAGTGGTGTTATCTTTTTATTTTCAAAGGGTCTAGTTGAAGTGATAACAAACAGTGATGATCATATCTCAGTTAGAGCTACCATCCTTTTAGGAGAGCTTTTACATATGGTAAGTTAAGCAACTTCTGATTATATGTTTCATACCTTTAATGTTTGAATTTATAAAACAAGTTATTTTAATAGTGTTGCTTTGTATTATCTCAAAAATAAATTTGCATTTCTTATAAATGTTTATCTTTGCATTAGAAAAAGCCCTTGGTACTGTATCCTGAGATAGATACGTATGTGCGCGCATGTGCATGCACACGCATATTTTGATTGGTTTTGTAAATGGAATAAATATACAACATACAAAGTACTGAAATGTTGATTTTTACACTCACTTTCAAAGTTGACATTTTCGTCCTGTAAATCTTAATTGATCTCAGAAAGACTTCCTAAGAAGCAAGAAATTGCAAAACTATGGATACTACTTCAGTCTGCTAAGAATGTACTTGATACATGGTAGTCAGTGCCTGAATTTTAGAAAGCTTTGTGCAGAAGCTTTAAATGTAGTCTTGGTTGAACATTATAGTCTTTTCTATAAACTTGTAGTTTGAGGTTCAGAAGATGGGGTTTTTTTTTGTTTGTTTGTTTGTTTTTTGTTTTTCTTTTCACCATGATTTTGTGATTACAGTAACTTTTGGAAAGTAGGAGCTAGGAAAGTGATTTGACAGTTCTTACTGTCAGCAAATCAATCAATGAGGGATCCCTGATAGTTTGCAAGGTAGGAATTTACATTTTTAGATTACTTACTAGTTAGTAAATACAAAATAAAAAGAACCATTTAAAACTCATTAAGGAAGAATTGATTCTATGGCAAATCTTTTGAAATTATGTCACAGTTTGCTATTTTTAGCAGATGTTTTTTGTTTAGGTTTTTCTTTCTTGATCTCTTCCCCTCCTCCCCACCCTTGTTTTCCCTTCATAGCAACTGGGCTATGTGAGTGAGGTAAAGAGCATTAAGCAGAATTTAATTTAACTTTCTTTTTTTAAATCAGTGAATTATTTAGCTGCTTGCTCTGTTCTTTTTTGGCCCATCTGTGAAAGAATTATATAGAGTCAGAGGCTTTCAGGTCTGATTATTTGTCTTTTAATTCTTAAAAGATACCATTTCCTGTTCAAGAATACCAATATTCAGAGTTGTTTGCTTTTATATGAAGGAATCTCTATACATTTTATCTTTTTCCCTTGTCCCATACCTAGAATTCTATAATTTTCTTGAAATAAAAGAGCTGGTTATTTTGCTTATTATTCTTACATTTTCTATCTTCCACATTTGATCGATGTACTTGTCTTCATTGATAGCTGGTTGGGTGGTGAGGTTTTTGTTTGGAAAGTAGAAATTAATATTTCTTATTTTAAAGATTATGGCATATGGGACAAATCTATTTTGAGAAAGTAGTTTTTAAAACTTAAGAAGTCAACTCATAAATTTGGATATGGCCTCTAGCATTTTAAATGTTATTTTAAACATAACTTAGGTTGATTCCTGTAATGTTTTGACATATAATCCCTTCTGGGTATTTAAGAATTGAGTTTAACTGGGTACCACTTAAAACCATAATATTATAATAAAGAATCTATGAAACTTAATGGTTATGTTAATATGTGTGTATCTTTATATTCCATCCTTGTTGAAAGTATTATAGATATGGTAAAAATATAAATAAGCATGTATTGGGGAAAATAAGTTAATTTTATGAGTAAAACCTCAGAATTTGTAATAGTCTTGAATATAGCATTATATGTGCAGGTAATCTGTGACATAAACTCTTTCTACTTCTGAAAACTCATGTAAAATGTTATGCTTCATTTTAGGCAAACACAATTCTTCCTCATTCACATAGCCATCATTTGCACTGCTTGCCAACCCTAATGAATATGGCTGCATCCTTTGATATCCCTAAGGAAAAGAGACTGTAAGTATCAGAGCTTTAGCAAAGCTTTTGTTTGATATATTTAATATCGAATTAGATTATTATCTCTTCTTTTTAAAAAAAATAGTATGGATAGGTTATGGTGGGAAATTCTTTTAAGGAATTTGCTAAAGGAAAAATTAATAGTTCTAAAAATATTTAATAATTTGTCTTTTAGGCTGCAAAATACTAATAGTGTAATAAAATCACTTTTTTCTAGCATGTTTGTAGACAAGGACATAGAATGGTTATCATATTACTAAAAATGTTAGCTGAGAGGTTTTTGGACTCCTTTATGTCGTGAGCAGCAATTCTGGCTCTTTTTTTATGTCTATGAACTATTTCAAATAAAGCTTTACAGTATTAATATATTCTTTTATTTGCATGGTTAAAAATGTTGCAATTTAGTAACAAGTACTACTGGGCCACATAGCAATAAGCTGAACTCCTGCTACTAAAGGAGATACTGCAAACATAGAATTTACGAACAAAATTATGGTAATATAATTGTAGCTCTGCTGGAATTCCAGTGCTAATAATAAAATATATATAAAAGGTAATGATGGAAGGGTTCAATTGGGAAGTGCTAGAAGGAACTTAGTTTGACTTGGCAAAGATTATATCTAGGCTAGGAATGTCTTTTTGTGGTTGTTTTTTCATTTTGTTATTATGATCAAAAACATATATGGATGATTTTATTTTTTTGCTTGATGTTAGTGAAATGGAGTTTTTTAGCTATTCAAAACTATGTATTTTTGTTAAGAGTTACAGTACATTTTTGAAAAGTTTACTTAGCTTTAATAATAAAGTACGCTTAATAATCTGTTAATTTTCATTCTGCCATTGGAAATACTGTTCAACAGACCAAAGTTGTCTTATAAACTGAGGGCATTAGGAGTTATCTCAGTTCTGTCTCTAGACTTACATCAGTAATAGTAGCTTTTAGCTTTTATATTAGTAGTTTCATGATGGAAGAATGTACTTTCCCAATACCTGATAGACCTAAACTCTGGGTTAGATTATGGCCACAAATTCCAGGGTTCATCAGGAATTCAAATTTATCTTCAGAATTCCAGTAAGAATAGTCCTCTTAAAATAGTTTTATCTTTAGCTCAGTAAGCTTTCTTTATTAATAAATACTTGCCAGTCAGCACATCCCAATATTTAAAAATTCTACTTACTAGAAATTCTGAAGGTGAGACTTGCTACCAAATTCTTGAAAGTGGCACTTTTATTTACCACAAAGAATTAAATATAATTTATAAAAATATACCATTTACAGTTACAGACCAATGTGGAAAATAGAGACTGTTCAGTTGATACTGGGATCATTGATTATCCATATGGGAGTACAGTGAAATTATTTCAACCTCATATCATAAACAAAAATAAGTTTCAGGCGGATTAAGGATTTATACGTGAAAAGCAAAGCTTTAAAATTTCGATAAGAAAATGTAGAAAACTAGGTTTCTGACCTTGTAGGAGTTCTTAAAACCAATATACAAAAAATACCTACCACCATAGAAGAAAAGTTTAGTAAGTACATGTTCAATTGCATCTAAATAATCAGTGTGTCTTTATATAAATCAGTAGTGTTGTTTATTTTTTGTATTTGTCTCTCCAAATTTGATGAAATAATTTACTTTATCAATAATAATTTCTAGCCTTGATCTTACGTAAGCTTTAATAATTTACCAAGGTAATCTCTTAAATTATATTGGTCTTGCTACTGTATTGATTGAATTGTTTTTCTCATTAGGCGAGCCAGTGCAGCCTTGAACTGTTTAAAACGCTTCCATGAAATGAAGAAACGAGGACCTAAGCCTTATAGTCTTCATTTAGACCACATTATTCAGAAAGCAATTGCAACACACCAGAAACGGGATCAGTATCTCCGAGTTCAGAAAGATATATTTGTTCTTAAGGTGCTGACATGAAATCATGATTTTCAACTTAAACACAACATCTTAATTCCTTAACCACTGGATTTTAGTATGCATGTATTTGAGTTTACACTTCTCTTCATGCATATGAATTTTCAGATGGCTTCTGAGTTTTATAATTTGGAGATGGGTTTTTATAACTTTAAAGTTAAAAAACCTTGATCTATCCTTAAATGGAAAAGCTGCCTTTCATTTTTTCAAATTTGAACTTAGTTTTCTGATATGAGGACAGTTTGCCTTAATTTTTCATATTACTTTCTGATGATTTTAGGATACAGAGGAAGCTCTTTTAATTAACCTTAGAGATAGCCAAGTCCTTCAACATAAAGAGAATCTTGAATGGAATTGGAATCTTATAGGGACCATTCTTAAGGTATGAAAAGATACTTTATGGTAATGGCTTGTCTTTAATTTTATTATTAATTATAACATAATTATCTTATATGTTTGAGAATTGATAAGTACATATGTAATATAACATATTATGTTTTTCTAGTGGCCAAATGTAAATCTAAGAAACTATAAAGATGAACAGTTACACAGGTATGTAAGAACTATTTTGCATTTAAATTTAAAGAACTTAAATATGGATATTAGGCCTAATGCCTGCTAAAATATGTAATAATTTTAAAGACATATACATACATTTTAACAATGTCTCTTCAATAGGTACTCATATATTTTTTAATATAGTCTTATTTTATAACCAAAACATATTAGCAAATTCTTTCTCTAGTTATTTACATTCTGCTTTTAGTTTTGGAATAGATGAAGTAGTTGAGATAAAAGTTTTTCAAATTGGGGTAATATCAATTGTATAGTGGGTCTTAGCCCTGACATATGAGGATGACATAATAAGGACTTATATTTTTAATATACAACTTTTATTCCTGTTTGACTTTGGAGTTATCCATTGTAACTGCTGTTTACATTCTCCTTAACCACACCTTCCATAACCCGTGCAAATGTTTGTAGCGTGAAGAACACTTTAAGCTACGATGCTGTTCTTCATTACACCCATATGTTTTTACTCCTGAATTTAGACTAACCAGCTATTACTACTGATCTCAGAAAGAGGTCCTTAGTATGTTTGAGAAATTCATGTCATTAACATTATTATTTGATTGCATTCTGTATTCATGATATGTAACCTAATATCTATAAAAGTTTTAAGAAATAAAGATAACTTATAAATTACACTGAAATAAAAAAGCATAGTACTAACTTTTTATACTCCTTGAGAACACAGATGATGTCTTACTCAACTTTGTTTTCCCAGCTCCTGGATTGGACCCTCTATTGGATTGAATTGTAGTGCATGAAATTGAACTGAACTAAATTCAATAGAAGCTTAGAACATAATGTTGAAAGATACAATGTTGAAAGATCATAAATTATGTCTATAAATTCATTGGCCTAAATTGCAACTTTCATGCTTGACCTTTTGCCAAATTGTGAAAAACCAACAAAATCGTAGTGTAGTATCTTACAATTATCTTAACAATAGAACATTATTGAGCCATGGGACAAAGTTCTTCATGAATACAATAGAAGAAAATTTAAGTTCAGGTGACATCCTCATTTATCCAATTTTTATATTCTAGCTATGTTAAATCTGCATTCATCCGTCTAGCATCTTTCTTCTCCTTTATTTTTTCTAACCATCTCACCATAAAATTCTTACTCCACAGAGGTATTTTTTTAAATGAAGGTTTTTTGTTTGCTTGGTTTTTGGGGGTTTTTTTGGTATGAAATGTACTGTATTAGTCCATTCTCATGCTGCTATAAATCACTGCCTGAGACTGGCAGTTATTTATAACTGCCTCTACAGATAATATAGAAATTATCTATAAAGGAAAGAGGTTTAATTGACTCACAATTCCACATGGCTAGGGAGGCCTCAGGAAACATAATTGTGGCAGAAGGGGAAGCAAACATATCCTTCTTCATATGGCAGCAGGAGAGAGAAGTACAGAGCACAGGGGGAAAAGCTGGTGATAAAACTATCAGATGTGAGAACTCACTGTCACGAGAACAGCATAAGAGTAACCGCCGCCATAATCTTATCTCCTCTCATGAGGTCCCTTTCATGACATGTGGGGATTATGGGAACTACAATTCAAGATGAGATTTGGGTGGGGGCACAGGCAGACCATATCATGTACCAAACACTTTTAATACATTTCTTGCCATTTATCCCAATGGTTCAGACCCAAAACATATTCTGAAAGCCTTATTATGTCATAAGTAATGGTTAAGATTCTAAAATAATTGCTTCATTTCTTACCTTGTTGCTGCTTGTGTTTTGATTTTAGGTTTGTACGAAGACTACTTTATTTTTACAAGCCCAGCAGTAAATTATATGCCAACCTGGATCTGGATTTTGCCAAGGCCAAACAGCTCACGGTTGTAGGTTGCCAGTTTACAGAATTTCTTCTTGAATCTGAAGAGGTGGGCATTCTGAATATTTTCCAGAGCAAATGTTTTTTATTGAATTTGCTTCCCTTACCCTCCCTCTGTTTCCACCTTGTGTTTTGCTTTTATTTCTGAATATGCATAAGCTGTATTTGGAAACATAAGAAATGATCCCAGACCTAGAGTTGAATCCCGACTTAGTCACTAGTTATGAGACTGGGCAAGTTATCTGCCCTCTAGAAGACCTGGTTTACTCTTCTGTAAAATGGAGAATAATATCATCTCCATGCAGCATTGTGTTGAAGTGGATTAGAAAACAACAGGTACTCACTGATTGATAGCTATTATTGGTAACTTCATCATTATTAGTAAGTTTTTGTACTTGATTGAAGTTGACTTTCTAATTACAGATTTTGAATGCTTTTCTCACAATATCACAATGTATTTACTTGTAGGATGGGCAAGGATACTTAGAAGATCTAGTAAAGGATATTGTTCAGTGGCTCAATGCTTCATCTGGAATGAAACCTGAAAGAAGTCTTCAAAATAATGGTTTATTGACCACCCTTAGTCAACACTACTTTTTATTTATTGGAACACTTTCTTGCCACCCTCATGGAGTTAAAATGCTGGAAAAATGCAGTGTATTTCAGTGGTGAGCATTCCCAGATTTTGTTGCAATATATACATGAACTTTATTTGTAATGTAGTTAGATATGGTATGCTTTTTAGTCTGTGTACGTGTCTTTGGTTAAGTTTTATTTTAAATTAGCATTATCTTTGCTTTAATATTCTTTTTAAAATTGTTGTTATTAAATGCTTTCTTTCCAAAAAGCTTGTTTATATTAGGAATTTTAAAAATATACGTTGAATTGACTTCATGCTCTTCCCACTCCAGCATTCAAAATAGTAACTATGTGTGATGATTGATGTGTTCATTGATTGTGGTAATCTTCACAATGTGTGTGTATATCAAATCAAGTTATACACTTTGAATAATACAATTTTTATTTGTCATTTATATTTCAGTAAAGCTGGAAAAAAATTTAATTAATGTATCAATATAGTAATTTCTTTTAACCATTCTTTTTTTTTTTTTCTTTTAAGTCTCCTTAATCTTTGCTCCTTGAAAAACCAAGATCACTTGCTAAAACTTACTGTTTCTAGCTTGGACTATAGCAGAGATGGATTGGCTAGAGTCATCCTTTCCAAAATTTTAACTGCAGCTACTGATGTGAGTATAACATAGCCAGTAAAACTATTTTTATAACCAATTAATTCACTACTTTATGAATTTTGGGCTAAGTAAAATTAATTTTAAGTTCTAAGAATATGATATGGAAATTGAGTTTACTTTAAAATTTTAGTTTCTCCAAGGAACTGCATATAGTACTCAGATTTTTGTATCACGGGGAAGAAGCTGCTAGATAGAAAGGGAAGTATTTTATTTTACAAGAACCAAAAAAGTTTTCATATCAAGGGCTAGACCACCAATTCCAGGCATTCTTCCCTTTTCAAGTAGCAGGACCATCCCAAAATAAAATCAAATAGGCTATTTATGCTGAAGTTTTTTTTTTTTTAATGTATTCATTTATCCTTATAGGCCTGCAGACTCTATGCAACAAAACATTTAAGGGTATTATTGAGAGCTAATGTTGAATTCTTTAATAATTGGGGAATTGAGTTGTTAGTGACCCAGCTACATGATAAAAACAAAACAATTTCCTCTGAAGCTCTTGATATCCTCGATGAAGCATGTGAAGACAAGGTAAAGGTTCATTTTTTATAATTTAATACTTAAATTTTTTTGAAATACTCATTTGACAATTTTGTAAAAGTATATAATAGGCATTTTGGAACTAAAAATTTTGCTATTTTTGTGCAATTGTAAAAAAATAATGATAATCTCTTTTAGGCCAATCTTCATGCTCTCATTCAGATGAAACCAGCGTTATCCCACCTTGGAGACAAGGGTTTGCTTCTCCTGCTGAGGTAAATTTTAAGTAAATTTTCTGTTATGTTTTTTTGTTGTGTTCTTTGGCAGTGTATATTAAAGATAGATTCAAATCCAAATGGGAAGTACGCTAAAGAGTTTACCTTTTAATATTGAAACATTGTCTTTTCATTGTTTTGGGTTTTTCTTTTTTTTTAATTTTTTTGGTCTGTTCATACTTTTCATGACATTTTCCTTTTTTTTTTTTTTTTATCGAGACGGCCTCACTTTGTCATCCAGGCCAGAGTGCAATGGTCCAATGTTGGCTCGATGCAACCACTGCCTCCCAAGTTCAAGTGATTCTCCTGCCTCAGCCTCCCAAGTAGCTGGGAATAAAGGCGCACGCCACCACGCCCAGCTAATTTTTTGTATTTTTAGTAGAGTCGGAGTTTCACCATGTTGGCCAGGCTGGTCTTGAACTCTTGACCAGGTGATCCACTCACCTTGGCCTCCCATAGTGCTGGAATTACAGGCGTGAGCCCCCGTGCCTGGCTGACATTTTCTTTATTGTGATTGGGTTCGCGTGTTGTTGCAAAGATTGTGAAAATTTATTTGTAATTGAAATTATAATAAATTATAGTTGACCTTTTAGTTTTAGGAATGAACTATTCCTAAAGTCTTTTAGCTCCTTATACTTTTTTAAATTTTAGTTATTTTAGCTTCTTAAGATACTTTTTTGCCAGACTCAATGTTAAACTATTGCTTGTTTTAATTTGCAGATTTCTTTCCATTCCAAAAGGATTTTCCTATCTGAATGAAAGAGGTTATGTAGCAAAACAATTGGAAAAGTGGCACAAGGTAACTTCTTATTTGAATAAAGTTGAATTTGTGTGTTTTTATCTTCTGAAATTGATTTGTGAATTTAGAGGATGGTTTTTTATATCAGTGTTTTGAAATTAATAAGGTTAAATATTTAAACATCAATATCAAGTTGAATCCTAAATTCTGCATAATTGCTAGTATTTATAGTTATACATTTTTTTAAACTACAGATATTTCTTTTATTCTGAACTGTTGACTGTATTCGTTCTATTGAAATTTGACTCTCAACTCATTTGATTTTATAATCTAATTTTTGGCCCTGTTTATCATTTCTTTCATTCTTGTGTCCCTTAATATGGCCTACAACTTTGCATGAGCCCTTTAAGCTAAAACTAAAATAATTTTTTTAAATGAAGGGAGATTGAAATCCCAAGGAGATACAATCATTTAATTAAACTTTACTTTAGGATACTACTTTACCTAAATCTGAGAATGAATTTCTTGCTGTCATAGGGAAACCTGCTAAGAAGGGAGTAGTTTGAAGATATGAAACAACTTTTCTAGCTTTTCTTTAGCTGGTGGTTGCTGTGGCTTCATTATTTTGTTTGAAGTATTATAAGTCATCGAAGCATCTTGGAAACCCATGGTCAAAATGATCTTTACCAATATAAATGATTTTTAGATTTTTCATCATTTCAGATCAGTTATCCTGTTTTCTCTTTTTTGTTAACATAGTTACAGATTCTTTTATAGTGTCTATATTGAACCATATTTCATAAGAGATACTCCTTAAATGGACTAAAACTTTCAAGCATACAACTTAAGGCATGAAGTCTTTTAGTATTTAATGAATTGTAGAACTGAGACAAGATGTGATAGGTTTGTTTCCTAGAAGATATTTAAATCATCATAATAAAATTTATTATACAAATCATAGTATTAGAAAACTGCTTAGAATATTGGTGCAGTGCTTGAAAATAGCATAAAATATAAGAGCTATAACAAAGTTATATGCAAGGTATAAGGGAACACAGAGGAGAGATTAATGATTCTGCCTTAGGGATTATCAAAAGAAATGTTGAATAGGAGCAGTAGATGTGATACTTGAAATGGTCTTGAGGAGTAAGTAGGCAAATAAATTAGAAGAAGGATATCCACGGAAGAAGGAGCAGAATAAAGCTGTATAGATCATTGGAACATTATAGACTTATGAAGAAAGTCATATTCCAGTATAGTTGGAACTAAGGTAAGTGTGGAGTGGCAAGATGAGGCTGGAATGGTAAATTAAAGCTAGATTGTAAAAGGCCTCGTAAGCCATATTGTATCATCCTAAGGGATTTCAATTGTATATATAGTGGGGAATCCTTAACAGCTTTTAAAGAGTGATCAGAGTTGTACTTTAGTAATCTGACAGGTTGCAGTGAAGAGGAGGAATTTTGATCATTGAAGGGAAAGTCTAGAAATATTGACACAAGTTTAGAAACAAGAATTGATGAGTGCCTGAACTTCACTGATAGTTAGGTTGAATAGATGAGGACACATTTTCTGGGTATTTTCAAAATAAGATGGACAGAATTTGTGGGCTGATTGGATACAGTAAATAAGAGGTCCAACTTGGCTCATAAGGTTTCTAATTTAATGACAATATATAATGGATCACTATTAAGAGATCACATTTATAAAAAGTGGTTTAAGATTAGGCTAATGAATTTTCAATATGTTGAACTGGCATTGTCTGTGCAATAACCAAGTGATGGCTTGAAAATGTGGATCTGGAGCTCAGATTTGTGAGGAAAATGGCAGATATGGGGGTCATTAGTGTATAGTACTAGTTGAAACCTGAGCCAAAAGCATATGGATATGATAGAACATTTGCATTCATAATACCTTGATCTGTCTACCCTTTGCTAAGTATCTGACATATTTTAAATTTAGTGACTCATTGTGATACTATGTGCAATTAAAACAATATTATCCTCTAGGAATACAACTCCAAATATGTTGACTTGATTGAGGAACAACTCAATGAAGCACTTACCACTTACCGGAAGCCTGTCGATGGTGATAACTATGTTCGTCGGAGTAACCAAAGGTGTGTACCCAGTGCTAGTTCTCAATTATCAGATTTAAAACTAGTTCATCATAAATTATTTTTAACATTTCTGAGTTTTTGTATATTCTGCTTCTAACATGATGTAGGAAGAATCTTAATGCGCAGCATTAATTGCTCAAAAATTCAGTGGCATTCATGGCATGTTGAATATCCTTACTGATAACGCATTCACATATACTCCATGCTGACACCCCAGTCTGTATTTCTAGCCCTAGATTCTCTTACCAGTACTTTGAGCTCTGATAAACTGTTACAGGTTGAACATCACTTATCCAAAATGATGAAATGTTTCGCATTTCAGATTTTTTCAGATTTTGGAATATTTGCATATATATAACGAGATATCTTGGGAATGGTACCCAAGTCTAAACATGAAATTAATCTGTTTCATATACACCTTATACACGTAGCCTAAACATAATTTTATGCAGTGTTATAAGTAATTTTCTGTATGAAATAGTTTGCGTTAAATACTAATGTGTGGAATTTTCCGCTTACAGTGTCATGTCAGTGCTCAAAAAGTTTTGGATTATGGATTAGGGAAGCCCAGCCTATGTTTTACCTGAGAAATCCTCATTCCTTGTTACTTTCATATTTTTATTTATGCTGGAGAGTTGTATCTAATTTTATTTATCAAATATTTATTAAAATTCTTTTGTTCTAATTAGCATATTTAAATTAGCCAGGAGATAGAGTAATCATCTTTATTATACTAGATTACAGCGTCCTCACGTCTACCTGCCTATACACCTTTATGGACAACTAGTACACCATAAAACAGGCTGCCATTTGTTGGAAGTACAGGTAAAAACATAATTCACTTATTTTAAGTAGCTACAATAGTAAAAAAAAAAAACAAAATCTTAACATTGCTAAAATATTACCTTTGCAAAAACTTCTCAAAAGCTTTAATATCAGTGGTGTAATTGCTTTTAAATTCATCTATTTTGTAATTGACTTAGGCATTCTATATTTATTAACCTGAGAAATATTAATGGCCTTGCAATGCGTTAACTGACTTGTGTATGACTTTTTGAATAACTAACTTGTTATGTAGAGTAAGCAATCCAATGAAGATCTGAGTTCTTTTTTTAGAGTTTAGTGGAGAAATTCAGATCTCCAAAAACGTACTGAAAAACCGAGTTTTTCTTCCACTCATTGGGAAATTAAACTGAACCTAATACAGATTAAGTTATCCTTGTTGAGCAATAAATTGAAAGTTGCTGGTTGTGAGCACATTTTATTCTCGTGTACTTCATGGAATGTTAACAAGCATAGGCAAGCAGTTGTTCTTTGAGTTATAATATGTACACCGCATTTATGGTTGTGAATACGTCATGCAACTGTTTCCAATAAATGTAACGTTTCTCTTATTTTAGAAATAAATATTTATAGGAATATTTGTTTTTGTGACAGAACAATAGTTATTTAACAATTTAGTTACCGATTGTATCAGTATTCATCTCAAGAGCACAAAGTTTTGCATAAATGTACTCTATAGTTTCATGTGTTTTTATATTATGTCTGTGAAAACTGTTGGGACAAGTATTTTCATATTAACATTTGAAAATTTCACTAAAAATTTAAATGATTTTCTCAGTGTTACTACTTACATAGTATGATAAAACCTAAGCACTAATTTACTTTCTGTTTTAAAGAATAAATATGATTATTTAGTAATACTAAGTGCCAAGTACTTTGGTAAGCACTGTATGTGCAATAATTTATTAAATCTTGAAACCTTATGATGCAAATGTTATTATCACTCTTCTAGATATTAGGAAATCAAAGGATGGGGAGATTAAGTAACTTGCCCAAGGCCATGCAGTTAAGAAGTGATAATTCTAGAATGTGAATTCAGAACCCCTGCCCTAATGCTGTTTCTCAAGAAATTTTACATAAAATTATTTAGAATTTTAAGTATGCAAAAATGACAAAAAACAAACGTTATACTGGTTTTATGATGCAATAATAATATATTAAATACATAAATATATTATTACTCATGGTATTTTTTTTTCTTTCTCCAGAATATTATTACAGAACTCTGTCGTAATGTTCGTACACCAGATTTGGATAAGTGGGAAGAAATTAAAAAACTGAAAGCATCTCTTTGGGCCTTGGTTTGTAATAAACACTTCTGTAAGATCTTCGCAATTTTTAGATTTTTCAGTTTTTTTTTCATTTATACTAAATAGATAAATATTTTTCTTTGGAACTACTTATTAGATTAATATTTAAGACTGGATTGTTCCTGCCAATATAAGTGTACTATCTCTATGTTGAAGAATAGATGGTTGAACTATTGGTTTCATGACTTTTGTTTTGTTGCTAAGACAACTAGAATTAATTCATGCCTAATGTTTTGTACTTGAGGAGGCTTTTACATTTTTTCTCTCTCAGAGATGAGGTTAAATTTGTTTCTTGGTAGCTTTCCAAATCTTTTGAAAGAGTGACTCTTATAAATATATTTGATGTAAGTGATTTCTTTTCTTTCAGGGAAATATCGGCTCATCAAATTGGGGTCTCAATTTGCTACAGGAAGAAAACGTGATTCCAGATATACTAAAACTTGCAAAACAGTGTGAAGTTCTTTCCATCAGAGGGTAGGTCATTTAACTCAGAAATCTTTCTAATGTAGACATTGTTATTCACAAATGGATGTTAGGGGAAAGTATTTTATGATTAAGTGCAATGCATAACTGTTAATCCACTGAAAGTTCTAATGATACAAGATTATTAACTGTATTAAGTTAAACATCTAAACAAACTCCTTGTTTACTACTATAATTTGATTTTTATTATATTGAAGTTTACCTTGTAGGTAACAGGTAAGGCATAGTGTTGTATAGATACTCCAGTATTCCAGTAACCCAGCTGTTCCAGATTTATACTAGAAAAGCTAATATACCTTTTTTGCTCATGTTGCATTGTGTTCTTTTTATTTTGTTGTAATTACTATTTTTATTGGGAAGGTTTGCTTGTTTTTTATTGCTGCTAATTTATTCCTAACTAATCTTAATAAGTTTTTTTTTTCCACAAACGCAACCATTTTGGTGGGTTTTAGAGAAAGTTCAAAGTATGTATAGCAAATTAATCTGTGGTGGCTTTAAGAAATCTCAGCTTGGAATTATAACTGTTTTTACTGCGTCTTTTATATACAGGACCTGTGTATATGTCCTTGGGCTCATAGCTAAAACCAAACAAGGCTGTGATATTCTAAAATGTCACAACTGGGATGCTGTGAGGCATAGTCGCAAACATCTGTGGCCAGTGGTTCCAGATGATGTGGAACAACTCTGTAATGAACTTTCATCTATCCCAAGCACTCTAAGTTTGAACTCAGAGTCAACCAGCTCTAGACATAATAGTGAAAGTGAATCTGTGCCATCGAGTGAGTATCCTGACAGGTTCATATAAAGTTAGCCAATGTTAACATTTATATTTAAATTTTAGAATTTAAATGTATTTGTTACATTTGTAATTTGCTTTTGTCTAAGATAATTATTTGGCAATAATAGCCTCTTGGAGAATGTGTATATTTTCATAACAAAGAGTGTAATCACCAGCTTACATTTTTCTCTCTCCTTATATTCTAAGTAGCTTTTGAGAATTCCTACAAAGTTATGTAATAAGCCATGTGCCAGAAGAACCAGTCCTCCTTTTTTTGACAGAAAAGAAACAAATATAATAAGTATTTATTTGTCTACCTTCTTTATTTAATCTTTTTACTCATTTTTCAGATACTGAGACTGTTGAGCCAGAATATATTTTTAGCAGATATTATATTCACATCTTCATTTTTGAGAGAAGCACTAAATTTTAAAATAGTGAAATTGTTAATAGAGTAACAAAAATAGTTATATATAAAATGATTTGTGGTTTTAAGTCCTGTGCTAAGTGGTGTTAGGTGTACAAAATTTAAGGCATGGTTCTTCCTTTTAAGAAGATAGTGTCAGCTTTATCAGACTGTGTATTTGACCAAATCTGAGATGCCATGAATTATGAAATATACCAATATTTTATGTACCACAAAAGAAGAAGAAAGAAGAAGTGCTGCCTATTAAACTAGGACATACTACTATTACAAGATGCATATTGATTTTAGAATCAGATTCTGTATGAAAATAGAAGGGATTAGATGTGAAAAGTGTGCATCTTAGAATTGACAAAATATAGAAATGGTAATGCAGTATTCAAATTCACTTAGGATTTTCTTTTACCTTCTTTGAAAATATATTTGAAGTATTTATAATTATTCAACAGAAAAGTTAATAAAAGAAAAATCGTATAGATGTCATTAGGCACTCACTTGGGTTGCGTCTTCTAGTAGAATTGGGCACTAAATTTAATGAGTTTCTTAGTATCTAAGGTAAAATGAGAAACAAACATAATTTAAACATGAATTTATAATGTTACCACTTGGTTCTCTGTAAGTATATTTTAAGATTGGGAATTCATTTCTTACGAGGTGAATTTCTCCTGCTTATAGTAATTTAAAGAAGAACCACTAGGAATCTGTAGTAATTGAGTAAGCATCCATGGTCAAGTCTCCTTTTTCCCTTTAATTTCATCCTGAATATTTGGAGAATCAAAAGAAACTTCATGTAACCTGTGCCATAGTGGGTCTTATAATAATTTTTCTTTGGAAATAACAGGAGATTCTCATAAATTACATAATTTTACATTTTATTCAAGTCCAAACTCTGGGTTTCAAGAAAGATATTTTCAAGTAGCTGAATGGTTTAACCGTTTATTTTTAAATTTTTTCCTCTAGATGACTAAAAAAAAATTTCCTGAAATGATGTCACTAATAGTTATCATGAATTTGTCATTTTATATGTGTTTTTATTAATTGATCCTTCAATCATAGGTATGTTCATATTGGAGGATGACCGGTTTGGCAGCAGCTCTACTAGTACATTTTTCCTTGATATCAACGAAGATACAGAGCCAGCATTTTATGACCGATCTGGACCCATAAAGGATAAAAATTCATTCCCTTTCTTTGCTTCTAGTAAACTTGTGAAGAATCGTATCTTAAATTCGCTTACTTTGCCTAACAAAAAACATCGTAGTAGCAGTGATCCAAAAGGAGGGAAATTATCATCTGAAAGTAAGACAAGCAACAGGCGAATCAGAACACTTACGGAGCCCAGTGTTGATTTTAATCATAGTGATGATTTTACACCCATATCCACTGTACAGAAAACATTACAATTAGAGACTTCATTTATGGGGAATAAGCACATTGAAGACACTGGTAGTACACCAAGCATTGGAGAAAATGACTTAAAATTCACCAAGAATTTTGGTACAGAGAATCACAGAGAAAATACAAGCCGAGAGAGGTTAGTAGTAGAAAGTTCAACGAGCTCACATATGAAGATACGTAGCCAAAGTTTTAATACAGACACTACAACAAGTGGCATAAGTTCAATGAGCTCAAGTCCTTCACGAGAGACAGTAGGTGTAGATGCTACAACTATGGACACAGACTGTGGAAGCATGAGTACTGTGGTAAGTACTAAAACTATTAAGACAAGCCACTATTTGACGCCACAGTCTAACCATCTGTCTCTCTCCAAATCAAATTCGGTGTCCCTGGTGCCTCCAGGTTCTTCTCATACGCTTCCTAGAAGAGCACAGTCCCTTAAAGCACCCTCTATTGCTACAATTAAAAGTCTAGCAGATTGTAACTTTAGTTACACAAGTTCTAGAGATGCTTTTGGCTATGCTACACTGAAAAGACTACAGCAACAAAGAATGCATCCATCCTTATCTCACTCTGAAGCTTTGGCATCTCCAGCAAAAGATGTGCTATTTACTGATACCATCACCATGAAGGCCAACAGTTTTGAGTCCAGATTAACACCAAGCAGGTGAGCAAATATATGTTTAGAAGTGACCAATAATGGTTGCATTTTAACAAATTTAAATACAAAATGTTAGCCAGGTTTTACACTATGTGAGCCTCATCACTGACCTATTATAATTGTTTACTATGGTAGGCTATAAGCTCCTTGTTACCCGATATGACTTGAAATGGATTCTTGCAGCTGCGAGGGGGGAAGAAAATCCTATAGGCCCTGAAAATAAACATACATGCTTTGCAAAGGACATACAAGTCACAAGCTTTTTTTTATTTATTTCTCGCTTCTGCAAGGATCGATTTTAAAAAGAAGCATGTCGGGGGAATCAGGAGCTTAAGACCTACAATAACAAACAACCTTTTCAGGTAGGTCAATTTAAGGCTCCAAAAGTTGACCTCTTTATTATTTTTTTAAAAAGATAACTGAAAATTTCAGTGAAATTATTTTCACTTTAAGTAGCTGTGATTATTAAATAGGAACCTAATAAACACTAAATGAATTACTTGGTCCTCATGACTCAGCAGGGATTTCTATACCATATTTAGATTATATCAAGCTAGTCAAAGTGAACAGTTTAGATTTTACTTTTAAAAGATACACAGTATTTGCTGCAAAAAAATTTGTACCTATAATTTTTGTGGTTGGACCAAATGCTTCTAAACAACTTTCCTCAGTTTTAAATTATTCATTTACATTTATTTAAGTGGATTAATATATATCAGGTACTTATATGTCAACAATATATGATAGAATACTTTAGCACATATTAAGCACTCAATAAAAGTTAGCTATTATTTTTATCATCATCATTGGTAGTTATTTAATGTAATCCATCTAGCCCTTACATTATTCTTAATAACATTAAGCAGTTTTGTTTCAATAATGCTTAACACATTTAATAGAGGGTTTCCTGGTAGCAGACAATGAATTGTGTACCCTTACAGGATTTAAGAAATTATGCAGCAATGTCTCATCTATCTGGAACTCACTAGCTTTGGCAACCTTGTCCAGGACAAAGCCAGGGAAAGTTCTCAACAGCTCACTGTTACACATCTATGCAGTAAAATTCATGAATTTTGAACATTCCTAAGCCTCAGTTACCTCATCTGGTGGAGATTGCACTAGATCAGTGGTTGTAAACTTTTGTATTGTTGTTTTTTAAGCAGAGAAATTATTTTTTCACATAAAGATTTCTGTGGAAACCCAATAGGTAGAATAGATAGAAAGGGACCTATACTGGTTGAAATAGGAATTGGGAAGGGGAATAATCCAATAATTGTTTTCCTCCCACTCCAGTAATCCTTGAAGAGTTTTATGGGAATCAAAGAAATGTAACAGATTACAGTTTGAAAGAGTGTTTTTTGGGTGGAAATTAAGAGCATGGTTTTTGCTATGATAATCTTAATAGCTACTATTTAGAAAGCATTTATTTTGTGTGTTTTACGAAATAATTATTTGATTTAATATTAGGCTGCATTCGTACATTTTAAAGACTTGGTTTTCCAAACAAAAATATCTTCATATAAATGTATATAAATGTGGAACCTTGCATAGTGCCTTGTATATATACAGCAGGTACCAAGTAAATATTTTAGCATGTCTGTTGCATAAGTAAGAATCTGTATGAGAAACATGTATCTTATGGAAATATCAGTGTATCATATTTGTTATGGAATCTCTAGTAGTAAGGAGTACATTGTGGAAATATCAGTACATTGTGGAAATATCAGTGCTTTTTACAAGGATATCTTTTGTCATAAATGACCATTTTGCTCTTGTGTCTGTCTTGTGTGCTACATAAATCTTATGTTGATAATGAAGGCATTAAGGTAATTATCACACAAATAATGATATGTAATTGATCTCATTTTTTATAAATATAATATTAAATAGAGTTGATACACATATCCTTAGTTACATAAATGCCAAATCTAGTAGTCTCAAGTGATTATGAAGATAGTCCTTGGACCATGCTCTGACTACTGAGGTCAGTTTCTTTTTTTACTTCTAGATGTTGAAAGTTATTCTAATTGCCCACCTTTTCACCTTTACCTGAGAGACCATAACAGTTGTTTTTGGTAACAGTCAACATTACTGGTGACCTTTTACATAGCGGTCTATAACAGCTGATATTTTAAAGTGTTTATGTGTTCCCAGTAAACAAGATGACACTGCTTAATACATGACTAGCTACTTGTCTTTTATGAAGGTAGGAATATATGTTATTTCTTCATATGATTAAAATTACAGATCAAGAAACTAATGCAATTGGTTTCTTTATGGTTTTATAGGTTCATGAAAGCCTTAAGTTATGCATCATTAGATAAAGAAGATTTATTGAGTCCTATTAATCAAAATACCCTGCAACGATCTTCCTCAGTGCGGTCCATGGTGTCCAGTGCCACATATGGGGGTTCAGATGATTACATTGGTCTTGCTCTCCCGGTGGATATAAATGATATATTCCAGGTATTATCATACATTTTATTGTTTTCCTATGAGTTGGTTTCCTATTTTTTCATATTCTGTAACTGCTTACTAGAAATCATAATTTAGAGTGGGCACCAGTTTGGGGCAGCATGATTTTTAAGACCGTTTTGTTTAAAGAAACTTTAATATTAAAATTATTTTGCCCTTTTCAACTACTCTGTACTCTTTTATTTAGTCCTTAGAACATTATCCTTCCCTCTCTTCCCATATTAAATCAGTATCTCATTTGATTTCTTTATCCGTATATTCTCTGTAGAAATTTCTGAAATTTCTAACTTGTTTTTTAGTCACATTTAACTTATACCTCATTTTTAAATCCTCATTCCTATTTATCCCATAAAAGGTAGCCAGCCATATGTGGTACCCAGTAATATAAGGTGACCCTAATCCCAGGAGATACCCACAGATCTCTAGATGGTATATAGTACTAAAGAACACATTTTCTTAGAAGTTGAAAGACATTTTAGATAAACACTAAAATAATTAATGTCCATTTAGTCACTAAGAATATAATAAGGACTTTTTGGGTTATTTTGTTAAGTTTTGGTAGTTGAACCTTCAGTAAACTTGATTATAGGTTCATATGCTAGGGTAATTCTATTTTAATTTTATTTTGTTTAATTTTGCTAATTTTCATATAGTGGGCTTATTTTTATAGCAGGACTTTACCATGGTTTATATCTTTTTTTAGGTAAAGGATATTCCCTATTTTCAGACAAAAAACATACCACCACATGATGATCGAGGTGCAAGAGCATTTGCCCATGATGCAGGAGGTAATGCATTGTGCATTGTACTTGTGAGATGCCTCTTTATATTAAAAAGAAAACTCTTAGTTCTTTCTAGTAGGATAACACTAAAAATTTAGGAAGACTCACTTTTGAATCAACTTTAAAATTATACCAAAACAATTGTTAAAGTCAGCTTAAAATTAAACCACATTTTTGTGTATGTGTGAGGGACTTAACAGTGTTTTCAGTGAAGTACTCAACCTTTCAAGGAAATAGAAACCAAATTAGTTGTTTCTGTTTTTTTAAAAGTAGCACATGAACAATGTATAACACTAATCTTCATAGATCCAGGAAATAGCTGTTTGTTTAGAGTAAGGAGAAAGAAATGTACTTATAAAATACATGGTCTTTGTTTTGAACTGTTATATTTTAATATGTAAATATAAGCCACAGGTTTTATAGCTTTATATTCTTAATGACTTTTTAAACAAATGCCTCTTTATACTTAGAATTATTACATATCTTTAGGCAAATATTGACGATAATTGAAATGATGTATTATATAATCTCAATTTTCCATTTTGTATTTAAAACACTATATATTAAAACAATAAACATCTGCTGGCTTTCCTTATTTTTATAATTTAAAGCAAATTATTCTTTTTTTCTTTCCAGTTAGATTTTGAGTCATAAAATGTGCTTTAGCTTTCTTTAAAATTCCACATAATTTAAGGTACCTTGAAAAGTATTATCTTTATTGGATTATGTTTTATATTTACTTATGCACAGGTCTTCCATCTGGAACTGGAGGTCTTGTAAAAAATTCTTTTCACTTGCTACGACAGCAGATGAGTCTTACGGAAATAATGAATTCAATCCATTCAGATGCCTCTCTGTTTTTAGAAAGTACAGAAGACACTGGACTACAGGAACATACAGATGATAACTGCCTTTATTGTGTCTGTATTGAAATTCTGGGTTTCCAGCCCAGCAACCAACTGAGTGCAATATGTAGTCATTCAGGTAAGTGATCATGTCCCACCTTCAGAAAAACCTAGTGATGACCAAAGTTCTCTGGTTTACTTTTCCAAATTTCTTTTTGGTATTCTAATTCAGAGTTTCCCAGCTGGTGAGTTGCAGCACACTGATATGCCAAATTACGTTATGCTGAGATGCTGATCCTCTCACGGTTCCAGGTCACAGTGGGGCCTGAGTCTGACAGATCCCTGGATTAGGTCTTTTCCACTGTGAACAGCCCTGTCCAGGCCCTTTGCATGCTGTAGTTATTTTCATTTTCTATGAGGAAAAAAGTTTTGGAAGTGTTTGGTATATTGCATACAATTAGAGAAGATGTTATTTTATATTATTTCTTTTTAGTATGCAATGTAAGCACAGGAATTAAGCCGTTATGGTGCTTTAATTGAAAAAATTATTTTTTCTTCAGACTTTCAAGATATTCCATATTCTGATTGGTGTGAGCAGACTATCCATAATCCTTTAGAAGTGGTTCCCTCTAAGTTTTCGGGGATTTCTGGATGCAGTGATGGGGTGTCTCAAGAAGGCTCAGCTAGCAGCACCAAAAGCACAGAATTGTTACTAGGTGAGTCTTCAGATTCAAATCCAATCATTATTAGTAAAACTGTTCTGATTAGTTGGTTTTGTTTTGTTTTTCGTAAATACTGTAAATTAAAGTTGTCTCAAAACAATAATACGTCCATTTTAGTGAAGCAATTTAACACTGTTAAATATTGCACCTATATCACCCACTGACATAGAGCCTCTTAGCTATCTGCTTTTATTAGAGTTTTGCTCCCAAAATGATTGGCAGATCATGTGTAATTGATCTCTAGGTCTTTAGGTGAAGTTTAAAAATAAATTTCATGAGTTTTAATCATTTTATTGTGATATAGATAATATTTAACTTCTCCCTGAAATCTTTTCAGGTGTTAAAACAATTCCAGATGATACACCAATGTGCCGTATACTCCTTCGCAAAGAAGTTCTAAGATTAGTCATTAATTTGAGTAGTTCAGTTTCAACTAAATGTCATGAGACTGGGCTTTTAACGTGAGTAAACTATGTGCATGAGTATTATTTGTTTATTCTGTTTTTTAAGTCGAGAAAAGATACTTGAAATACTTCAAAAGTTAGGCTAGTTAACTTACATCAGTAGTTCTAAACTGCATTGCATACCTGTGTGAGGCTAGATTTTCTTTAATACTTCAGCCAGAACAACATATGGCAACAGATTGAATGTAGAAGCAAGTATGAGAATCCAGCTATCTTCTATTAAGCCAGACTTTTGAAGAGATCTGCAAAAAATGTAAAATAATGCCACTCTTCTCACTTTTTTACTTTTGGAAAATACAGTTATTTTTATTAAAATACATGTTAACATGTAATGGATTTATTTTTAAAATAAATCAATGCATGTTAGGAAATTCTCTCAATTTTAATTTCTAATATAGTAGTTAATGGTGGCTACAACCCACACAAAAATAAGCTTTTTCGGGTCTTCAGTAATTTTTAAGAAAGTAAGTACTGAGACCAAAAAGTTTGAGGAAAGTGGGCTTACATGTAACAAGTCATATTTTCTTGGTTTAATTTTTTTCTTATTATTTGAAGCAGTGGTTCTTAAAGGAAATGCACCTCAGGGTCTCCTGCAGGTCTTTTTTCTTTTTTCTTTTGTATTTTTTTTTGAGACGGAGTCTTGCTCTGTCACCCAGGCTGGAGTGCAGTGGCGCGATCTCGGCTCAGTGCAACCTCTGCCTCCCGGGTTCAAGCAATCCTCCTGCCTCAGCCTCCCAAGTAGCTGGGATTACAGGTGTGTACCACCACACCTAGCTAATTTTTGTATTTTTAGTAGAAACAGGGTTTCGCCAGGTTAGCCAGATTGGTCTCAAACTCCTGACCTCAGGTGATTGCCTGTCTCAGCCTCCCAAAGTGCTGGGATTACAGGCATGAGCCACCATGCCCAGCCAGCTGTAGGGCTTTTTTTTAAGGGTGATATAGGTATTGGGGTCCCACATAGGTATCAGGGTCCCACAGCAGACCTCTGGGCCGGGAGCTCTGGGAGCGGGCCCTTAACTGGTCACCCACCCAACTCAACAGCTGATTTCTGAGGTGCTCTCCTAGCTAAAAGCTGCTATTTGAAGTATCCAAAGAAATAGCCCAGTCAGGGATGTTAATAACTTAACTTTAAAAATGTATTTCTATTTTAAAACTTAATTTGGAACATATTTTAATCATCCTAGGCTGATAAATAGATTTTGCAATTTCTCATGCCAATAAAAAAGAATGCTTCAACTTTACAAGAAGTATTCAGGTTTTGATAATCATTTTTAAAAAAAAAAACCCAAACTCAGAATGTCTAAGTGTGTGACAGGAATATTTAATATTTTATATTCTCAAGTCATCACCCCAAGTATGCCATCTAATCCATATCTGTAGGGAAATCTATTTTTAAAGTAAGTGATACCTTGGAGGAAAAATAGATACATCATGATTACAGTTTTCATCACACCATAATCTTTTATTTTAGAATTAAGGAGAAGTATCCTCAAACATTTGATGACATATGCCTTTACTCTGAGGTTTCCCATTTGCTGTCACACTGCACATTCAGACTTCCGTGTCGGAGGTTCATACAAGAATTATTTCAAGATGTACAGTTTCTACAAGTAAGTATGATTAGTACTTCTCAAATTTATCTTCCAAGAATAATTCTGTGTTTGAATTGAATTAAAATACAGATTATAGCTGGGTGTGGTGACTCATGCCTACAATCCCAGCACTTTGTAGGGTCAACGCGGGAGAATTGCTTGAGCCCAGGAATTCAAGACCAGCCTGGGCAACATAGTGAGACCGTGTCAACACAGTTTTTTTTTTTTTTTTCATTAGCCGAGGTTGGTGTCATGTGCCTGTATTCCCAGCTACTTGGGAGGCTGAGGTGGGAGGATCATATGAACCCAGGAGTCAGAGGTTGCAGTGAACAAAGATGGCAACATTGTGCTGCATCCTGGGAAGACTGAGCAAGACCCTATCTCAAAAAAAAAAAATTAGATATTTATATAAATATGTTATATCATCTGTTTTTATGAAAGTCATTAATCATACACCATTTTTTCCCTAGATGCATGAAGAAGCAGAGGCTGTGTTGGCAACACCACCAAAGCAACCTATAGTTGATACATCTGCTGAATCCTGACCTCATATTTATGATGGATATAGATACATACTATATATATTCATATTTGTGGATTTCCTAAAAGCCTCAGAAAATACGACTGACTAGGCAGCAAAGACAGGAGTATCTTCTGCACACTGTTCCGCAGTTACTGGTACATGAACAGTTGGAACTGCTGACTTTCCTAACCAAAACAACTTCCTTCTCTCCTTTGTTGAGCCTTTTGAGGGGTTCATGATTCATTACCACAGTTTTAAGAGTTTTAGTTACCATTGTATGCAAGAGCCAAGCACTGAATACCTACATAGGTTTTCTATTTTCTTTCATTTTAAAAGCATAATGACAGTGGAACAATAATGGGATATGCAGAAGCACCCTTCACAAGTTATTTCTGAATGATTTTTAGGGTAAATTTACAGATGCCTTGTTTGTTAACTAATTTGTGGAAAGCAGGAATCAGTGTCTCTAAGGCTGCATCCTGTTACCACAATGGGGTGTGCTATAACTGCTGGTATTAGAGAGGGAACTTTGGCCCTTTCATGTTTTTCTTAATGTTTGTAACACTACTTCAGAGGTTTATAACCTCAAAGCAGAAGAAGAGCCTCAACAACCCGGGACTTATAAGTTATTTTTATGTTACTAGACTTGCATAAAGATTCTTGTTTTCCAACTCTTCATTTTGTTGCAATGTGTTATTACAGGATATATGAACCAATTAAGGTTTTTCACTACAGTTCTTGAATAAAATTTAAAAATCATTTTTTATTTTAATTAAAAATATTTCCCATTTATAGAATGCATATATTTGCAATGGACTTCCACTTTCATCAACTTTCCATCTCATCGCTTTAAACAGGAACTTGAACAAGCACTGTTAGTTTAGACCTAAAGGATAGGAAAGCATTAAATAATACTTTGGATCTCCTGAGGAAAAGATAAGTTTGCTTGCAATTTACACATTCCATGGGGAAAGAAGAGCCATATTTCCTTTAAAAAAAAACATTAATAAAGCTTGTTATTAAGAAAAATTGTAGTGAAAAGCCTTAAGTACCAAATTTTAAAGCAGCAGTAACTTAATTTTTATATCAGTGTTTTTGTTTTGCACAAACTAAATGCAGTGGTAGGTGGGTTTATGAGTATATTAATTGCCTTTATCCATTTGTGAAGTTAAGTTGATGAGGGCAAGGTTTTTGTTTGTTTAATTTGTATGTGTCTAAAGGTATTTGGAACTTTTTACAGGAATTAAACATATATGCAAATTTGTATATAAAAATAGCATGGCCATCATTTGAATGCTTGTAAATGAAAGGATTATCTTTTTTGAGATCTACATATAAATAGAAATAGAAAATCCAGCTGGACTGATTAGGATTCTTTTTTAATTCATTTGTGTATAACATTTTTATTACAATTACACATCAGTTTTGACACAGTCATAGCAACATTAATATTTTCCCATGATGCAGATCCTTTTTGTAATGGGCTTGTTCTTTGAGATCTCTGTAAAGAACCCTGTGAACTAGAAAACATAACTCACAGAGATACTTTTTTAAAAAATTTATTTACTGGCACTGAAAGTTCCAGTTGGGATGAAGCATTTCATCTCACTTCATAACACCTCTTTGACTGCACTTCAGTGAATTGTTCTTATGTGCACTGTGTAGCAACTTACATTATAACAAAGCAGATAAGGGCTGTAAGCTGCTGCTTATGTTGAAAAGTGGTTCTTCAGATTTTCTCTCATAAAATCCAATTGAAGATAAATAATTTTTTTATACTTTATCACTGAACCCAAGTGTTTATTTAAATGTCAACAGTACTTCTAAGAACGTTGCCTGTCATCGTGGTCTTTGGTCTTGGATAACTAAACTGCCTTTCCAGAGAACCAAATGTCAGAGTTACTAGACCAAATAGTGGTTAAAACCTCCAAAGGAAGTAATGTAGTAATCTTATTCATAATGGGTTTTAGACATTCATTTTAAACACTACCTCAGTTAATATAGAGTATAAAATCTGTGGTTTAATCCCTCAAAAGTTAACAGTAATTTTTTTTTGTCTTACACACACACACACACACACACACACCTCCTCCCCCACCATCACTATCCCTGTACCCTCACCTTGGTCATCTATCCTGAAATAAGGCTTAGTTAGTGTTGGCCTGAATGTTTCGTGTTTTTTTTTTTTTTACTGTTACTTTGAAAAATATGTATGTATACCTTATCATATCTGCCTATATCACTTACTTTGGGGAGATACTCAGAGCTTTGTGGTTATCAGTATACTAAAAAAAAAAAAAAAAAAAAGTCTACGCTTAAATTTATAGTGCTATTTGGTTTCTCCATGATTTCACTGACAGGTCTAATACATTTTCTTTGAGTACTTGTTTGTAAAAAGTAGACTTTATGGTGAAAAATACATGCAGTGCCAAGTGATTAACTTAGGTGTTTAAAAATATTAAATTATAGCAGAAGAGGTTAGGAATGATAGCAGTAATAGAAATAATTGAGAAAATCATCTATAAATAATAGATATTACAGACTATAGAATACCAAAATAATGTCAATACTGTAGTTTTTAAAGATTTTAGGATTAATCTTAGTCCATATAAATTTGTACTATTGGTAATTATTGAATAATTGGGAGGAATCTGGGCAGTTGTGCTGGTTGTAAACTGTGAATTTCTAATCGTAAAGTGAATTGTTATTTCTAATTGAACTTTTTTTCAAGAACAGATTTCAGCCTCACATACTAAGTAAATACTGATAAATAAGGAAATTAGAAATTTAGTATTCATAATTAAATATGCTCTAAAATTTCTTATACTTTTATTTCCTGTTTATTCTTAGGTAGATTGGACGGGGGAAACAGTCTGTTCTCCCTAATTAAATTTTTTCTAATAACGATTAGTAGAATAAGGACATTCTATATGACAGTGACATTAAAAGAGGCTCTTTGGAAGTATATACATTATTATAACATAATGTGTACAAGTCCTTTTGAAATGACAACTTTAATGGGTTTCAGCTCTTTTATCTAGAGCTCGAGATAATTCAAGCTGAGTTTTTCAGGGCATATCACAACGGCAAAGTGTTCAGCAGTGGGATATCAATGCTTATTTACATTTTCCTACTGCTATTTATATAAAATGTTATTTCATTCCATTCAGAGGATGCCTTTTATCCCCACATTAAAGCACAGATCATTAAGCAATAAAAACCAAATTGTCTGTCATTCAAATTATAACTGCAGTTATTTTTGCATGGTAAGAGTGAGGTGCTAATTTTGTGTGAGATGAACTTTGTAAACTACTTTGGGAAATGTTCTTTGGAAGTAAGGTTTTTTCCCCTTTAGTCTTATGCTTCCACTTTTGTCTCGGATTCACAATCCATTAAAACATGGGGAAAAAAGAAAAGGTAAAATTGAGAGACTTTTGTTAGAGGAGCTATTTGGAATGAACCAACATTTCAGATTTTCCAAAATGTAAGTTAGGAAGTCTTCATTGTCTCTGCATTAACAAAATACACTGTTACTATCTTAATCTCAAGAGTGTCATTACAGTGAGAATCTCATTTAAAAGCATACCAGTGAAATTAATAGCAGTGCTTATCAAAGAACACTGAAATCTGTGAGAATCTTTCTAGGAGCATTCTTTTCTTCTTTTAGTTCCAAGTTCCAGGGTATTTTTCATTCCTAGTAGGTTTATATGACTCACAGAATGTGGACTTTTTTCCTGTTTGGAGTATTTTTGTAATGTAAGTATCGGATAGCTACACCACAGCATGCATAAATTGCACATTTTGTTTTACTTTCTTTATAGAATATTTAATTTCAAAAATATAATTTATGCCAAAAAAAGCATACCTTTCAATTTTGCTACTTGGTTGATTTCGCACAAAATGCAAAGTCTTGGGGCAGAGAGGGGGAGTGAAAAAAATTTTATAGGTAATTGTTACAAAAATGCCTGTCAGAAACCCTAAAGCTGCATTGTAAAACAAATGGTGTAAATTAGTTTTGAAAAGTGGTAAGGAATTGTGAAAAAAATCTCAGACTTAATGCTCTCTAACCACATGAGTTTCTTCTTTTTTATTTAGTAATACGCTGCTACATATTTGGAGGTTCTGGTGTTTGTAGGTCACTGAACAGACATTGAAATCTGATTTATATTGTATAACTGTAACATAGAAAGAAAAAGTATTTATATTTTTTCTGTAAGAATATTTCATTGAGTTGTGTATAATTTAAATAAGATTTGTCCCCAAATGGTTTTGCTCACCTTGATTTTTTTTGTTGTGATTTTCTTGTTTTTGTATAATGTGTATAGTTTATGTCAAGGGCATTAAAAGCCTCCTGAAGCATAATCTTATCAAAGGGATACATTGTTAATAAAATGTACTTAAAATTCTTAAACTTCGTCATTGTTTTATTTGAAATCTTAAAATAATCAGTGGTCATATGGCCTTGATTTGAGTCCTGTAATGCTGATGCTGACACACGTGACTCCAAGCAAAAGTGACTTTTAGGTACCACAGACATGTAGAGTGGCTGTTACAAATATTTTAAAGTAATACTCTTCTTAAACACTTCATAATTAAACATCTTTGTAGTTTTTTAAATATCTAAAGGGATTTGGAAAATGGGTCAGTCTTTAGATAGAGTAGCTCTGAATTTTTTTTAGGAAATAATGTACAATATGAGTGATGATGATATGACAGTGGTGACTTCTCTGTGGAAGGTATTTGATTTCTCACACATAAACTGCCCTGATATTGGATAAGCTTACCTACAGCTACCTACTGGCAAAAGAGAGTAACACACACAGAAATTACCAATTCTGGAGGATAAAGTTGAGTGTCAAAGTTAGGGTCTGTTAATAAAATATGGTAAAATGTATGTCTCACTTCAAGAAACGTTTTGGACAGTTTGGCAAATTTCTGTATATCATTTTTTCCCAATGTCTTCCACTGTGTATGTCATTGAAAATATAGTTGGCCTCTTGGCCGGGTGCGGTGGCTCACACCTGTAATGCCAGCACTTTGGGAAGCCAAGGCAGGAGGATCACGAGGTCAGGAGATCAAGACCATCCTGGCTAACACAGTGAAACCCCGTCTCTCCTAAAAATACAAAAAAATCAGCCGGGCGTGGTGGCCGGCACCTGTAGTCCCAGCTACTCGGGAGGCCGAGGCAGGGAATGGCGTGAACCTGGGAGGCGGAGCTTGCAGTGAGCCAAGATTGCGCCACTGCACTCCAGCCTGGGCGACAGAGCAAGAGTCCGTCTCAAAAAAAAAAAGGTAGTTGGCCCCAAAATAAAAAGCATACTTTAATAAATTCATCATGCTGCTGATCCTTTAAAAAAGTCCTAATGTAGCTGAACTTGGAAAATATTGTTTCATTTTTAAAACTTTAGCATATAAAATACTCAAAAATACAGTACTACTTCGGTATTGATTTTAAGAAACTAAAATATACTAAAACTTTCCTTAATGCTTAGAGGAACAAAACAACTATGCTTTCAAATTGAATATACCTATTGTGTTGTAAACATTTTAACTGAAAGTTGTGAAAACTGTCTTCTACTTTCTCTCTTCCAGAGTTTTAAAAGTTCTACTTTATGCAGAGTGCTTTAACATGCTTTGTAAATTATTTGAGATGAAAGCTTATCATCTTTCAACAGAACTCTTAGAAGTGTTTAATAAGATGATATTATTAAGTAAGTAACTCTTGACGTTCTTCATCAATACACATTCTAGTAGGTAACAAGGTTGACCCTAATTAGTATGGGTTAGGTGTTTGTTTGAATGTAGGAAGCGTTTCAGCAGTCGTACTGTTGTGTGAAGAGGTCCCAACTCCCATCTTGAATTGTCGAGTTCCCCCACACACAGGTGAGGACCGTGCACAGGCTGACGCAGGATGTAAAGGCCATATATGCCAGTCCCATCCACCACCCAAATATCCTGATATTTTTAAGGAGTTATTACTGTGATTTTAGGTGCAATTTTAACAATATTATGACTATTAGAAAAAGTAGAGCTTATTTAGAGAAATCAGATGATATTGACATGATATCATGATGATTTGCTTCAAAACAATGTGAGGAGAAAGCGAACAGGGGTGTGGATGGAGCTGAAACAGTCATGGGTAGTGACCATTGGGGCTAGTGATGATACATAGTGGTTTATTAAACTATTCTACTTTTGTGTGTATTTATTTGAAATTGTCCATTTTCCTGACACATGAATATGTATTTCAAAGAAGTTTCTGAATAGCACTTCCTAAAGCCATGTTAAGATGGCATATAGTATTGAAAACTAAGGTTTTGAACATGAATTTATTTGGTTATGACCATTGGAGACGAAATGTTTACAGCCAAGACTACAGGTCATAGTGATACTATGAAGACAAATGTTTGTTACAGAGCCCAGCATTTCCTATTGGCATGTTGTTATATTTCAGAAAGACTTCATTTGATTTAGGCGAGTGATGATGATGATTCTCAAAGTTTAGTGTGTAGATGAATGCCTGGGAACGGATAAAAAATAGATTCCAGGTCCATGCCCCAAAGATTCTGATTAAGAGGTTTGTAGTCATACCCAGGAATTTACATTTTTATTTAGTAAGTAAGTTCATGAGGTGATGTATCATCCAAACTGAGTAATTACTAGATTTTCATTTCATTGAGGGAGATGATAAAACACAATGTGATGATGAAATATTTTAAGGTTTATTTCAACAGCAAAAATGACTTCAAGATTTTGCGTGAATTATTTTTTAAACAAAACTATATGAAAAATATGTACGAATCAGTCATCAATGTCATTGACATTTTTATGAACAAGTTTCAAATGAAAAATAATATAATCCCATCATAACAAAGGTACATAAATAAATAAATGCTGACAATACTGGCCCTAAAGTCTAACAAACACAACTGTTGTTAGACTAATCAGGATACCGCTTTCTACTACGTGAGGAGCACATAATCAATGTTTCCAGCAAAAGGCAAGTACTGGTTTGTGTAGGTTTATTTAGGCCAGTTGACAGCCACATTATTTTGAGGTGTGGCTACTTGTTTCTCTTCTTCATAGTGTTGAATGGCACAGTGCAAGGCATTGGGCACTAGAGGCATGAGCATAGGCAGAGCCATTTCCACCATGCTGACAGCAGGCAAGAAGACAAAAATGAACCCCTTTCATGCTTGTTTAGAAATGTGACGGCTAGGCGCAGTGGCTCACGCCTGTAATCCCAGCACTTTGGGAGGCCAAGGCAGGCAGATCACCTGAGGTCAGGAGTTCGAGAACAGCCTGACCAACATGGTGAAACCCCCATCTCTACTAAAGATACAAAATTAGCTGGGTGTGGTGGTGCATGCCTGTAATCCCAGCTACTCAGGAGGCTGAGGCAGCAGAATTGCTTGACCCTGGGAGGCGGAGGTTGCAGTGAGCCAAGGCTGCACCTTTGCACTCCAGCCTGGGCAACAAGAGCGAAATTTCGTCTCAAAAAATAAAAGTAAAATAAATGTGACAAATAATGTGACAAATAGGCTGGGCATGGTGGCTCACACCTGTAATCCCAGCCCTTGGGGAAGCTGAGGCAGGTGGATCCCCTGAGGTCAGGAGTTTGAGACCAGCCTGGCCAATATGGTAAAACCCAATCTCTACTAAAAATATAAAAACTAGTCAGGTGTGGTAGCATGCACCTGGAGTCCTAGGTGCTCTGGAGGCTGGGGCAGGAGAACTATTTGTTTGAATCTAGGAGGCGGAAGTTGCAGTGAGCTGAGATTGCACCAAAAGAACCAACATGTACTAAAATACCAGTTGTGTACCAGGTGCTTTGCATATATTGGTTTGGAATATATTGGTTCAGAGGAGACAAAGTTGCTCCAGAGCCAACACGGAATTTCCCACTTCATAGAACTTTTTAGTTATATCTAAATTATGTCCAACAATGAGGTTTCATTTTACTATTTTAGCATAATATGAATATAAATGTGACTGAGAGTTATCTTGACCCAGACAACCTACTGCAGAGTCCAAAAGATGCCAAGTGAAAACAGGTCATTTATATATAGTTCTTGAAAGAAAAGAGGAACCAAAAACTGTGAATGGAATTATGTGATATACTTTCCTTTTTATGTTCTGAGGTAGTCATCAAAAATGATGGTAGAATACTGATGTCTATGGAGCAGAAGTACAACTGACAGTAAGTCAGAAGTTACTTGCCAATCCCATTCTTTCACTGTAGTAAGCTTGACAGAAGAATTGTGGAAACCTTGTTGATTCATCACACATTTTACATATTAGATTAGATCTATGCCCCCCGCCCCCACCCACAGAGTTAATTTTACTGTGTCAGTGAACTATAGATTCTTATCCGTTCAAGGTAAGTCTAAAATCTGTTTTGGCCTCAAACACCTGTGAGTTTTTTATAAAACACGCTCAGTAAATTTACATTGACAATCTATGCTATAGTAATGTCTCCTGTGGCCTTTATTAAAGCCTTCAATATAATAATTGCTGTTAATGGAAATATTTCCTCAGTAAAAACTGAACTTCTAGGACCACAGCCACCCTGTACAGTGCTGAGTGGGAGTCTGTAGAGTGGTTAATGCATATCCTTATGTCAAGCTCAAGTCTCCTGTTCTAAAGGTGAGCCTGGAACAAACAGCAGAAGGTAAGCATGCTCCCATGATCCTGCCATCTCTAGGGCAAGCTTGTTCCAATGGGGAGTGTTAAGTTCCATAGCCTCTGGCCTTTAACCTAGCCAGACTGTAGTGGTCTTATATAAACCAGACCTGCAAATCGTACTGGGATTAAGGACCAAGGCCACTGGTGATGAGAGGGTGCCAGCTCTGCTCTTCTTAATGTCTGTGTAGCATAAGGTATGAAATCGGCATGCTGGTTAGCAGTAGTGTTCACCTGGATCTAAAAGGGTAATTGAGGAGAGGCTGCTATTCTCGGTCGGGGGAGGCAAGGCAAGACGCAGGGAGACTGCCATTTGCATTTTATACTCTGAACAGTGTGGTGGCTCTACTGGGTTTGTTGGGAGACTGTCCTTGTCTCCAAACATGGGTGAAGCCAACTGGGACACATAATTCAAACTTGTTTCTCCAGCTGGGATTTCTCCCAGGGAGTTAATGTAGTTTTTTTCTAGTGCCTTTAGTACATTTTCAGGTGAGGTCATTAGTCCCAGCATACTTGGGGCTTTTGGGGATACTGGAACATGGCCACAAGAGCCAGAGTCAGAAGCTGCCTGGTTATAGGTCAAGTTCTCAAAACAGATGCAGGGGCCAGGGCCAGAGTGATTCTTTTCTGTTGGAAGGAGATAAAGGTAGTTAGGCTTAGTCAACTCGGTTTCTGTGAGTGACTTCCTAGTGCCTAGGAACTGTATCTTTGTCCCTTCTGGCTTGCTTACAACTTCAATAGCATCTGGGATACAGTCACTGACATTCATTATTATTAGGTGAGGGTTCTCCTAGAAAGGAAACAAAAATATGTAAATATAGACATTTGCGTGTGTGCATGCATGCATCAAAGTATATTAAGCATGTGAAATACACTTAGAGCTTCAATGTTGTTCATGTTTCTTCCTGGTCACAAGTAGCCTGGAGGTGATGTTGAAAACCAAAAGATTTCCCCTGACAGAAGAAATCAAAGCTCCAATCACCTATTTCATGGCTGTGGGTGCAAAGATAGCTTTTACTGTGCTAGATTTTCCTGAGAAGCTCTAGGAAAGTAGGATTCTGACAGCCCCCACTCTGGGTTAGTCCTTAATAGGTATATGGTATACATACAATTTGCCAACATTTACCTTGAATTTTATTAATGACAGGATGCTGCTCTTGTAAGGGTCAGGGATGTCAGGATAACAGGTCTCCTTGATCCTAGAAAAAAAAGTGAAAATGAGACTGAATTTCACAGTACAGTGGACGAGTTAAGAGCAAGAACTCTGGAGTCAGATTCCTGGCTTCTAATCCTTGCGTTGTAACTTATTAAGCAAGTTACTTAATTCTTCCATGCTTTAATTTCTTATGGCTAAATGGAGATAATTATGGCACTTATAGTGTCCTCATGAGGATTAAATGAATTAATTGATAAAGCACTTAGAACATTGCCAAACATACAGTAAGTGAGATATAAATATTAGCTATTGCTGTTGAAAAAATTTTGTGGTCTATTTTAAATGGTGATTAGTTTCCTCATATAGCCACTTGGAAAACAAAATTGTGAAATAAATTACATACTCTCACCCCAGCCTCCTTTGTTCTTTTCCTTTTCTATACGTTGTTTCATATTATTCAATGTCATTTCTATCTTACTAAATCTCTTTCCAGACTTTTCTCTTACTCTCTTCTTGGATAAAACCTTCCTCACACACTTACCACTGACTTTTCAAGTAGCACATGACCATGATGAGCAAGACGCAGAAAACCATGGGCAGTAGGATATGAATCAGCATCGAGGCTGAACGAGGAAAAAGAAAGGGACATTTTTAATAAGTACTTTTCCCTTCCTCAAAGGAATAAATATAAGTTTATGATTGAGAGTAATTTTACATGTTTATTATTTCTCAAATTATGTATGCAAGTTGTAATATGAATTCTGCCTGACTTCAGGGGAAAAGCCAACCAACCAACTAGCCAACCAACACCGGAAGCCATTTGCCATCAACACCGTGTGTCTCAAATTTGTTACTATCTCTTCTGATAGATTGGATCATGACTTGCTGTATTAAAATTATGCTTTTCCACCCCTGCCAAAACTTCATGGTAGGTGAGAATACTTTCCTGCCCCTTGACTTGGGGCTCAGCCATGTGCATTGGCTTGGCCAGTGGGCTGTTGGTAATTGTAACGTAAGTAAGTGCTTTAAATGTGCATGCATACATCGGCTTGCCCTCTTGTGTTCCTCAGCATGAGAAGTGTGTGCCCCAGGTAGCTACTGCGACTTCAGCCTTAGCCCTAGAATGAAGATGCGTGAAACAAATCTGAACCTGACTGAAGCTTGGAGTCCAGCTTACCCCAGTCTAGATCAGCCAAGTCTCGGCTGACCTGTAAACCCATGAGCATAAAAAGATACATTTGTTCTTGTATGCCACGGAGCTTTTGAGGGTGTTTGTTACACATCAAAAATTGACTAGTGCACTCCTTCTAGTTAGCCTCAGATTACATAAATATGTCTTAATCTGGGAAAATGATTACGTTTATTTCTCCAATATGTCAACTGGTGCTTCATTTATTTCAAATGACCATTGTGAAATCTGTTAGAATCAAAATGGAATCACTAATGGTAGGAAACCCTGACAAATAGAGCTGGGAAGGCCACGCAGATAACAAAAAGCACTACGAAAACCACAACCTTGCACAAAGGCCATCACAACCTTACACACACACACACACACACACAGACACACACAAAATGCTTCTACAAGGACATCTTCCCATTAAACCTTGAACTGGCATCACCCTTATTATTAATCTTTGTAGTCAAGAATAATTATTTCAAAACAATTATATAATCCTCCTCATTTTTTTTCCTTTAAAAACCTTTGTCTTCCTTTACCTCCCTGAATATGCACATAGTTTACTATAGTTTATTTTGGCATAAGTATTTCCATTACAATGCTCAGTCCCAAATAAACATCTTTTCTTTCAGAGAGTATCTCTCTGTTATTAGACTGACACTATCTTCCTGTTCCCATTGCTTGCAATTTCCACCAAATAATAATTCAGCTGGGTTGGTAAACATCCCTTTTCACAAATGTAAATTGCTCAGGGAGGGTTTAGGGGGTTAAGTTATTCACATCTACATATGATTCTGTTCAATCCATTTGCCTCCCCTGACCTCCCCATGCTCCACCTCACAACTGGCTGTCCTGGAAGAAATGGGGCTTGATTTGGGGACAGTGGTGTGGCAGATAATGTTGGAGTTTTGTAAAGAAAGGTGGCCCTGGGTAGATGCACAAGCCCGTGCTATGAGGCAACACAGGGTTCTAGGGAAAAGGACCCACGAAGGTAAGAGAGGGCCAAAACAACTGGCCTAAAATTAACCCTGACCCTGGAAAAGGGGAAAGAAACTCTCTTTATGAATCTTACTATGGAAAACCTTGCTCTCAAGAACAGTACTTTTGATGATGTAAACCAAAAAGTATCTGAGACAGGTCTCCATCAATTTAGAATTTTCTTTTGCCAACATGAAGGATATGACTGGAAGAAATAAACAGAATCACAGAAACATTATGTGGTCTGTGCCTTTCTCCAAAGATAATGTTGTTAAAGGGGAAAAGTGGGCTGGAGGAGAAAGGGCTGGAGGAAAAGTGGGCTGGAAGGGAGGGTATGATTATCCACATGTCACAAGAGAAAACAAGGAGACAGGAGAATAGTTAATCATGTATTCATCTCCCAGGAGAGGCTAAGATAAGGTAAATACAGAGTAGCTACCTGTGGAGATATTTAACCTTTTACTGTGCCTATCTGCTTAGAAGCAAAATGAAAGGCAGCTTCTTGCATGAACCAGCTTTCAGCTTATTTTTTTCCTTTGCATAGTGAATTTTATTTTCCTTTCACAATCACTGTATTAGTACACATCTTTAGGTATTTCTTTAGGGTTTATGTAGGCATTTTGGGGGCATATATACCTAGGAATGAAGGCTCTCACATCTACGGTATATATATGCTCATTTTAGAAGATGCTATCAAGGAGTTTTCCAAAATTGCTTGTACCAATTTACTCCCACCAGCAAGGTATGGGAGTTCCAGTTTTTCTACATCCTCATCAACACTTGGTATTTTTCATCTTTTTCATTTCAGCTATTTTCAGGCTAATTTTAAACACAAACTTTTGGAACATAATCTACTTCCATACTCAGGATTGAAAAATGATTCAGTAATGCCTATTAAATTCAGAAGGAAATGTAGTGCCAAATGTCCAAATATAAAAACACAAATTACAGTTGGTCTGGATACCCCATATGTTTAAACAAACTGTTTACCCTCTCTGTCTCCTAATCCGAGAAAAAGTTAACAAACCAATTTACAAAGAGAAAGGATTATTTTGAAAAATACCAACAGAATAAACATTTATTCACTATTTTGCAATGTCAACATTACATCAATTTTTTGCATTTCTGTTTTTTGCTTGTTTGTTTTTACTGTTTAATCATCCTAGCCTCATTGTAGCAGATACAGGTATTTTTTACTCCCATCTAACAATATCTGAGATACAGCTAATTGGATGCTAGTCACATAATAGTATACCTATTTTTTTTTAAAAAAGTAAAATCTCAGGAAAGTTGCAAATATTTCAAATATTTTCTTTCAAATAATAATATAATCAATAGTCACAAGCCAAGCCAGGGCTAATGAAGTTTAACATAAGGGAGATGAATGAGACTCAGAAAATACATATTTAAAGATAAGTGTGTGTGTGCACGTGTGTGTGTGTGTATACCAAGTAAATTCCAAAGGTCGAATAAAACTAACCTGAAAATAAATTTAAAATTAACTCCAACATGCCAAGAGTGCTCAAATAATGTAAATCATTGACACATCTTAATCAGATAAGGGGTTCTGGATTTTGGTTTGGAGACCTAGGGACATGTTTCAGTGTAGTAGTCAACATGCAGTCAGCACCACAACCTGTCTGATATGGTTTGGCTGTGTCCCCACCCAAATTTC
The DNA here is from genome assembly GCF_028858775.2 of Pan troglodytes. NCBI lineage: Eukaryota > Metazoa > Chordata > Mammalia > Primates > Hominidae > Pan > Pan troglodytes. The sequence continues at coordinate 73,872,755 of NC_072402.2, forward strand.
ATCTCAAATTGTAGCTCCCATAATCCCCCCGTGTCATGGGAGGGACCTGGTGGGAGGCAATTGAATCATGGGAGTGGCTACCCCCATGCTGCTGTTCTTGTGATAGTGAGTTCTCACAAGATCTGATGGTTTTATAAGGGGCTTTTCCCCCTTTGCTCGGCACTTCTCTCTCCTGCCGCCATGTGAAGAAGGATGTGTTTGCTTCTCCTCCTGCCATAATTATAAGTATCGTGAGGCCTCCTCAGCCATGCAGAACCGTGAGCCACCTAAACCTGTTTCCTTTATAAATTACCCAGTCTCGGGCAGTTCTTTATAGCAGTGGAGAATGGGCTGATACAGTAAATTGGTACTGAGGGAGTGGGGTGCTGCTTATAAGGATACCCGAAAATGTGGAAGCGACTTTGGAACTGGGTATCAGGCAGAGGCTGGAACAGTTTGGAGGGCTCAGAAGAAGAGAGGAAGATGTGGGAAAGTTCGGAACTTCTTAGAGACTTGGAGGACTCAGAAGACAGGAAGATGTTGGAAAGTTTGGAACTTCCTAGAGGCTTGTTGAATGGATATGACCAAAATGCTGATAGTGATATGAACAATGAAGTCCAGGCTGAGGTGGAAGTCCAGGCTCAGATGGAGATGAGGAACTTGTTGGGAACTGGAGCAAAGGTGACTCTTGTTATGCTTTAGCAAAGAGACTGGTGGCATTTTGCCCCTGCCCTAGAGATCTGTGGAACGTTGAACTTGAGACAGATGATTTAGGGTATCTGGCAGAAGAAATTTCTACACAGCAAAGCATTCAAGAGGAAGCAGAGCAAAAAAGTTTAGAAAATTTGCAACCTGATCATGCAATACTAAAGAAAAACCCATTGTTTGAAGAGAAATTCAAGCCAGCTGCAGAAATATGCATAAATAATGCATATACAGCCACGTGTATCTGAAAAAGGTGCCAAATGTTAATCATTAAGGCAATGGAGAAAATGTCTCCAGGCCATGTCAGAGGTCTTCATGGCCACCCCTCCCATCACAGGCACAGACGCCTAGTAGGGAAAAATGGTTTCCTGGGCTGAGCCCAGGGCTGCCCTGCTCTGTGCCGCCTCAGGACGTGGTGCCCTACATCCCAGCTGCTTCAGCTCCAGCTGTGGCTAAAAGAGGTCATTGCTTCAGAGGGTGCAAGCCCCAAGCCTTGGCAGCTTCCATGTGATGTTGAGCCTGTGGGTGCACAGAAGTCAAGAATTGAGGTTTGGGAACCTCCGCCTAGATTTCAGAGGACATATGGAAATGCCTGCATGTCCAAGCAGAAGTTTGCTGCAGGGGCAGAGCCCTCATGGAGAACCTCTGCTAGGGCAGTGTGGAAGGGAAATATGGGGCTGGAGCCCCCACAGAGAATCCCCACTGGGACACTGCCTACTGGAGCTGTGAGAAGAGGGCCACTGTCCTCTAGACCCCAGAATGGTATATCCACCAACAGCTTGCACCATGTGCCTAGAAAAGCCAAGACACTCAATGCCAGCCCATGAAAGCAGCCAGAAGGAGTCTGTACCCTGCAAAGCCACAGGGGTGGAACTGTCCAAGACCACAGGAGCCTATCTCTTGCATCAGCATGACCTGAATGTGAGACATGGAGTCAAAGGAGATCATTTTGGAACTTTAAGGTTTAATGACTGCCCTATTGGATTTCGAACTTGCATGGGGCCTGCACCTCCTTTGTTTTGGCCGATTTCTCCCATTTAGAATGGGTGTATGTACCCAATGCCTGTACTCCCATTGTATCTAGGAAACAACTAACTTCCTTTAAATTTTACAGGCTCATAGGCGGAAGGGACTTGCCTTGTCTCAGATTAGACTTTGGACTTGGACTTTTGGGTTAAAGCTGGAATGAGCTAAGACCTTGGGGGACTGTTGGAAAGGCATAATTGTGTTTTGAAATATGAGGGCATGAGATTTGGAAGGGGCCAGGAGTGGAATGATATGGTTTGGCAGTATCCCCACCCAAATCTCATCTTATATTTCAGCTCCTATATTCCCCATGTGTCCTGGGAGGTACCCCGTGGGATGTAATTGAATCATGGCGGCAGTTACCCCCATGCTGTTCTCATGATAGTAGGTGAGTTCTCACGAGATCTGATGGTTTTATAAGTGGCTTTTCCCCTTTGCTCAGCACTTCTCTCTCCTTCCGCCATGTTAAGAAGGATGTGTTTGCTTTCCCTTCTGCCATGATTGTAAATTTCCTAAGGCCTCCCCAGCCATGTGGAACTGTGAGTCAATTAAACCTCTTTCCTTTATAAATTACCCCCTCTCAGGCAGTTCTTTATAGTAGTGTGAGAACGGACTAATACACTGCCACTGCAGCCACGTGTATCTGAATCACCAGTCAGGGCACTCCAGGGTCAGCAGTCCAACAGGATGTGCCCATCTCTACAGCTGCAGCTTCAGTGAGGGCACCATACATTAAGGAAAGTTGGTAACTTCAGGCAAGCCTTTTGAATCTATTTGCTTTTCATGGGTGCCTTCCAGGATCTTCTATGATCCCCTCACTGAAGATATTCTTTTCTCCTCTTTCTTCCATCAGTATCTATTTTCTCTCACCACATTCCTGTTTATTGGTTGTCAGGGTTTGCCATGAGAATAAATTTTTCCATCAACCAGTTCTTACTGTTTCTCTCCCTTCCCTCTTACTTCATCTTTCAAGCCAAATGCATTTTTGAAAAGATCTATCTCTCCACCTCACCATTTCCCAACCAAATATGCAAACAGGGAGTTTGTGAGCAAGTATTCCATTCCCCTGCTCAATTCCCACCCCACTGCACCCATCTCTAATTGCCCCTGGAGGCCCTAACAGAGTCAAGAAGCAATTCGTTTGCCGCTGAGGGAAATGAGCCAGAGGAAAGTTAGCTGCAGAAAACAATTCTGCTGAGAAAACCAGCACCACTCTTCTCTAGACAGAAGCCTTGTGGCTCTTCTGATGTCAACACTGAAATATGCTATCTGTGTTTTCAAACTACATACAGGATTGTGAGACTGAGTTCCAGAGAATTGTCTCAAGGGCCACTGAGGGAGGCAGAAGGAAGATTTTAGGCCTTAATCAGACAGATTACCTCTATTTGTATCTGTTTTATATAGTGAGAGTCTGTGCAACCCTCTTTTTGTGACACAAAGGGTTTCATCAAGAGAAAGAGGGAGGTGTGATGGGGAGAAGAAAGGTTTGAAAATTCCTAATCTAGACAAAGCCTAAGTCAACACTTCTGTAATTTGTTAGTTTCCCAGAAACTCCTAAGGGAAGAACTTTGATTTGGGAAAACTCACAGTGTTCATCCGGAGTCGTGACCTTCGTGAACGTAGCACTGGGGCCTTCGCCAGCACTAGTGAATGGAGTGATGAAAAACTCATAGAAGGATTCTGGCTTTAGGTTGTCCACAATCAATGCCTTTTCTTCTGGGTTGTCAATTTTGTATTTGCAACATTCTGAACCATCTGTGATTTTTTTAAATGTTTTTTTTTCAAGGAAAAAAATATTTTATTAAAAGTGTTGTAAACATCTTGTGAGAGAGCTGGACACTAATGCTCTTGTTAACTCAGCACCACCAACATGTTTATACCAAACAAAAATCAAATCAAATCATAATTTCATCACCATGGGCACACCGGGTAAAATGTTCAGGAGATGGCACAAAAAGCCAAAAATCCACTGAACAAGGGGTACTAGTGATCCAGCCAAAGCATACAAATCTGCAAGAAACAGTAAGAGCTTGCAAGGGGCTTAAAAATAAATTGGAACAATGCTCAATAAAGTGAAAAAAAAAAGGAAAGTTTCATAAAGGCCAGGCTTTCTTAAGGAGCTGGTGGTGTTTCAGATGCTTCTAAAAATACCAAGTCATATTGTTTTATAAGAAGTTAAAATGCTGCCCTGCCCCCACCATCTTGCTCACCCTACTAATTTGCTTAAGAACACCTTTTCAGTATAAAGCCATGCAAGAAGGGAATTCAGCCTGGCCACAGTCTGAGATGGCAGTCATTATTTTAAATGATTTCAAATAATGAGATCTTGAAAGAATAAATAAACAAATTAAAAATAGATGTCACCTGAAAGAACTGCCTTTTCAAATCGTGGGTGGCACTGCCTCGCCTTGGATTTCAGATAGACATGGTACCCTTGTATAAAACCAGGTTGAGATTCAGTAGAGTAATCTTTCCAACTCAGAGTGAAGGAGTGGGATGTCAACGTATCCACCAGCACGTGAGGGTTGTCTGAAGGAGCTAGGAAAAGAAGTTGGGATAAGAGAAAAGACATGATTTGGAAACAGTCTCAGAATATTCATGTCAACTAATAGAAGAACCATAGCCAGCTCCGGGGGTTATAACAGCTTATGCCAAGTTCAGGAGTTTTATCTGTTTCTCTAGAGGATTTGTGCCTTGACATAGTTTATGAGAGCTGTGAAGGAGTTGAGCAATCTTGTTCAAGTCTTGCCTTTTACAGTTGAAGAATGGACACCCAGAGACTAAATAACTTGCACAAGCTCACATAGCCAAAAAATAAAAATAAAACAAACTCAAGTCTAAAAAAAAGGAGACTTAATTCTGTTCTTGAATTCAAAACAATGTTTGAGGAAAGACTCAACCAGAGAACCTACTAAAGTGAGGAAGAAGGAAGGAAGTGGAAGAATTATGTTCAAAGAGGCAAGTGGGGGGATTTGATGAACTCTAGTTCCCAGGTTGTGGCAGTGCACACTTATCCAAGTGTCACTGAAAAACAATCCAGGAATGTTTACTTTGAAGGCTTTGCTGAGGGTGTTTTCCCACACACGCTTATGCACACTTGGACCGTGCACACAAGGTCACACACCTCCTGCCTGCTCTGAGCCAACTGTAAACTGTGGATCCACTCCTGCTAAAGGAAGAACCCCTGAGAACTGGTCTGATCTGTGTGAACAATCAAGCACCAGCTAAAGAAGGGGAATAAGCAACCCCATGGAAGGATCAAAAATCCCCTCCACTGCTGGTGGGACAGTGGTAACATTTCTAGGGGGTGATTTCACAACATGTATGGAAAGTCTTAAAAATTATGAAAGGAATGAAAAAAAATATTTTAAAAGCTGAAACCCTTTGATTCCAGCATCCTATCTTTAAGACTTCATTTACAAACCATTATTATGGATTTGGACAAAGATTCAGCTAAAATGATGATTATTCACATACGGTATAAGAGACTGAAAAAAGGAAGAAAGAGAGAGACTTAGCAATGAGAATTAATGAAAATGTTTTGTTTGCATGATTAAAAAATAATTTTAAAAACCCAATTGCTAGAATAAATGGGATACCAAAAATTGGGTATAGTGCTGACATCTTCCTAAACCCAAAGCTAGGAATCTATGAATTGTTCTGAACAAGTCTGCACATGGGGCACATTAAATGCTTTAAACTTACCAAGTTCCTGAGAGTATCCTGTTTTTTTCTCTAATAAACAAGCAATCCTTTTTGTAGATAACCCATAAATTCTGAAGTCGTATCGAACTCCTGGCCTAAAAGCATCTAGGGAAAAAAAGTCAACAGATTTTTAATAACAGAATGACGTTTCCTAATTCTGAAAAGAAAAAGAATGAAAAGGCATGGCACGTTGGCTCACGCCTGAAATCCCAGCACTTTGGGAGGCCGAGGCAGGCGGATCACTTGAGGCCAGGAGTTGGAGACCAGCCTGGCCAACATGGTGAAATCCTCTCTCTACTAAAAACAGAAAAATTAGCCAGATGTAATGGCGGGCACCTGTAATCCCAGCTACCGGGGAGGCTGAGGAAGGAGACTCACTTGAACCCAAGAGGCAGAGGTTGCAGTGAGCTGAGATCAAGCCACTGCACTCCAGCCTGGGTAACACAGCAACAGTCTGTCCCCCACCACACCCCCAAAAAAAGAATGAAAAATAAATTTGTGCTCCCCTAATAATTGGCTTTCAGGAATTTTGTATTTCATCCCCACCATATTCCCTCCTTCCATGAAGCCTTGGAGTCCTCCATGTTGCAAACACCTGGCCCCACTGTCTTGTCTCCAGCAAAGCCTGCAGGGACTGGCCCCTGCAGTGTTCTTTGAAGCAAGAGTTCTCAACCATGCCTGTATCCATGTGCATACAACTGGGTGCAGAATCAGACCAGACATAGAAAACCAAGCCCTTCTTTGGCTCCAAATCCCCCTCCAGTTATTTATCTTCCCTCTTCCCATTAAAGCCAATAGTCTTGAAAGCTTTGCTTCCACTTCCTCATTTCCCCATTACACCTGTACATCTGCAATCTCCTTCCACAACCCACCATACCACTGAAATTGGCAGAAACTTGATCACCCTCTGAACCGGGACATTTCCCACACCTTTCCCTGAGCCCAGTAGATGGCGCCACCCACCCCTCCAGCTCAAGCCACACAAACCGGCACTCCTCTGACTGCTAAACTAGCAATCTTCACATTACAAATCCAATGTGGGAGGTAAGAGAACAAGTTCTACATGTTCTATTGAAACTGAAGTTGATGATCGATTCTCATCAACTATATGTCCTAAACATCTTCCAAATGCATGCAAGTATCTGCTTTTGTAAAAGCTCTCTGGACAACTGTTATAATAATGTCCTTCTGCCATTCAAGACTATGCACTAATTTAAAGAAACAAGTTTATGAAAATCAATTCCCACCTCATGTGCAGATATTCTCTGCAAAAGTAGATTTAAAGGTCAAGTTTTAGAACATATTCTTGTAACATCTGAACTCCTAACACCCATGCTGGATCTGTTGTTTCAAAATTACTAGCTTAGCACAGTCAAAGTCTGTGAAGTAGTCCAGAAATCCCACTTGAACTTTCTTCAAGGTGAATATAGCAATGCGATGATATGGAAGGTTCTTCTTACCTGTGCTAATGACTGTGCTTGTGGTATTGGGACCTACATTCTTCCACTGGAAATCACCGAGCACATCCTGGGTATGGTCACACCAGTCCACAACATAGCCTATAACATCTCCAGGTTGGGGTTTCCAAGACAGAGAGAATCCACCCTCTGTGCCTGCAATTCTTTCTTCCTCAACCTCTTCTGTATATAAACAAATAGAGCAATGCTCCAGATTTAATTAACTGTAAATTGTTTTAAGTGTGTAAGGTAGAAAGTAAATACATACATGCACTGTATCTAGTAGGTAACAGACCTCCACTTCAATAGTTACAGGTGCTTGGGTGGGGGGTGTTTTCATGGGTGAGTTCTTGTCTCTTACTTCCCAGCGAATATTCACACCTGCGCTTCAGATGCCCATCATGTTGACCTTCTGAAGCCCAACCAGACTTCAGCACCTAGGACAGGGGTCAGCAAACTACCACCAGGAGGATGATTCCAGCCTCTGAGGGTTGTTTTCATATGACCCTTGAGCTAAGAATGGTTCTAAGACATTTTAAGGGTTGTAAAAATAAAAATAAACCAACAAAGAAGGCATATAATAAAATATGTAATGGAGACTATATGACCTGCAAAAATGTTTGCTATCTGCCCCTTTACCACAAAATTTTTTGATCCTTAATCTAGAATCTGGTATTGGGTACTGGATCTGCTTCAAAAAATACCTGTTGAATGAATAACTAATGCAGGCTAATTCTCCCACAATAACATCAGTTGCTCCTGAACTAAATACTGCTTCTGAGATGTGTTACAGGTAGGAATTGAGTAGAAGACAAAAAAGAAGAAAATATTCAGGTATATAAAAAGTTGGGTTATATAAAGATATGCACACAGTTTATGACTAATACTGCCATGTCAATATATTTTATATGTTAAAGTAGGTTTCCTGATGTCTGACAATTGGAAAAAGGGTAACATGGCCTCAGGGGACTACCAGTTCTACTGAGTTCCAACAGGGATATACCTTAACCTTGAGGCATGAGAATTTCTCCTCTTTCCACAGACTTACACTAAGAACTGGTTTATTGTTTGTCTGTAATTCACATTTAACTGGGCATCCTGTATTTTACCTGGCAATCCTAATTACAACTGAATAGTGGTGTGAAAACCACTGATTCATTTTTATAGGGCATCAAAATATCATCCAGCTAGGGGCACCCAAAGGAATGTGTAGCCCTAGGTATAAGCTAAAAGCCCATGAGGGCTTTATAGATCCCATCCACATGGCTTCCCTGCCTTCCTCCATCAAGCAGACAAATGCCCCTCACATATTAAGGCCGACATTTTTCACTTGACTTATTGATACTTAGTAAAATTTAACTCCAAACCCAGGGTTGAAACTCTTAGAAAGCTGCTTCTTTAAATTGAAAATTGTTTTGAGAGATGGAGGTAGATCAAAGAGTAGGGGAATCTTTTTGTCAGTCATTCACACCCTAGTGTGAACTGGCTTAACCTTACTGGTTTTCTCATAGTACATGAGTGACTTTATACATGCTGGTGATGTAGAAACAAGAAACACTTTAAGGATAGCTAGCTGGAGCCTCTCACCAGAAGGTCTAGGCATCTGAAGGCAGGGCATGGGGATGGAGGGTATGGTAGGAGACCCCAAAATACATAATTGCTCTCAGCAGTGTTGCTTTGAACTGGTCTCTCCCTTCCTCAGAAGAGGCCAGTACCAGCTCCCCGCGGCTGAATGAAATGCCCCCTTTTCCTGTTCGGATCCTAATGAAGTCAGAATATAACTTCTTTCTCTAATATAGTTCTTCAGAAAGCAGAGGTTACACTAAACAACTCCTAAAGCAATTTAGGTTGGTTTTTCTTCTATGGCACAATATAGTTTCTTTTCCTCATGTGATATATACTGGGTAGTTCTTTTAAGAACATAAAAATAAAACAAAACAACAACATCCTCTAATCCAACTCAACCCAAATTTAAGCTGAACTTGAATAAATACATATTATAGAACCTACAAGGGTCTGGAAATTTTAATAGCAGGAACTGAAGGGTAATATTATTGCAAGGTTCATGAATGATCCCAGGATGCCACTTGCCAACTACATTATGTATGCCCATGTGTGTATCATCTCATAGCATGTAACTGTGGGGTTGACTCTTTTTATGGCTAAGAAGGAAATTAATATCACTATTGATTTGGCATGTAAGGGCATTCCACCTCGTTTGCTCTTTCATAGGCAAGAGATTAGCCAGTTATTATCTTTTATTCTACAAAGTTGGCAGAGCCTGTGGTGAAAGTTGATGCCAGTTCTGATGATCTCTGGAAATGTTCATGGACTCTTTCCAGGTGCAAAGACTGACAACACTTTTTACAAAATAGTAAATGCAATTCCTATTTCACAAGCCACAGAGATCATAAATAGTAACTCCAACTCTCAGTGGTGACTGTTTGTTAGGGTTGCATTTACTTGAATAAATTTGAGATAATTTCCCATGTATGTTGAAGAATCCCCTGGACAGAAACGTCCTGAGACATGGCTGAAGTCTCCTTCTCCCCACACTGAGGGGACTGTCCCACTGAAACATGTTGACACACCTGGCCCAAAAGAAAATGACTATTTGGTGACTAGACATTTTGTCTTCCTAAGTTATTGTTTTCTCAATTTATCCATCACTACTTAATAACGTCATCAACATTTTCCTAGAGAATAAAAACAAAAGAAAATGAAAAACAAACTCACTGTTTTCGGGGTCTGCAGAGATGACTATTACAGAAGCAGGAGAAGCACCCACACTGTTGTTGGCTGTGACGCAGATTTGGTAGGAACACCTGTCAAGGATTAGTTTTGTGCTGTTGGCTGGCGCCGGAATGGAATGGAGCTCTGACCTGGATGGTTTGTCTAGGTTTTCTACAACTACATTATAGAACAGGATCTTTCCATTGGCATGCAGTTTTGATAATGGCTGAAAAAAATATTGATAAACATTTTTAAATGGGTTTTAATTGAAAGGAATTTGTACAACTCCTTTTTCATCTTTTCTGTCCCTCAACTCCTTTATATACGCACACACCAGAAAATTCAAACAGCTTAATAGAGAAAATAACTCTCTCAACCAAGTCTGAAATCAGACATTCAAATCTAACTGAAGGTGAGTAGAGAAGAGGATCATTTGGAGATAAGAGCCTCAAGAGCATTATGTGCCCCGAGAAGAGTGCTCAGGTCAGAATCACAAGGAATAGACTCTCTAACCTGGTGGAAAAAAGAATGTGAGGGGTAGTCAAGGGCAGAAAAGCAATGAGTACAAACAGCACCACCCTGGGACCCTGCAGGAGGAGCCTGGATACTGGCCTCATTCCACCTCCAGCCATGTTGTCCCCATGCAGCTGTACAGGGATTAGCTGCTCTCCATACCCAGAGCCCTCCTCTGGAAGATCCTCAGTTTGCAGAGAAATTCTTGCCCACACAGTCCCAAGCCCACTTCTGGGGTCTGTTCCTCAGGCCTCCCCTCCCCTAGCATGTGTACCACCAGCCCTGAGAGTGGGCTTAGAGTGGCTATCTGCTTGGGGTGTGGACAGAACCCGGACATGCAGACTGGCATGCCCACACGTCTGTGCACAGAGATTCTTGTGGAGTGTGCCAAACTAAAGGTGAAAAAAAAAGTGGGGTAGGTTGAGACCAGAGCCAACTCTCCCAGGATCACCATGTTTCAGTGTGAAACTGACGCATCACAGAGTTCAGAATACAAACCTGGCCTTCCAGGTTGTCATGAAGGTGTATTAGGCAAGATAGAAGGATAAAATTTATTTTATATTACAATTTTAAGCTTGATTTATAATTTTTAAATATAAATAGTATGACTATTTAAATATGTGTAACTTTTAACTATCATATGTGGTTGTTTACTTACATCTTTGCCCTGGGCCCTGCAAAAGTCAAGCCTGGCCTGAGTTGAAGTTGCAGAGAAGGTTCTACCAATCAGAACTGGCTGTCAGTTGCATGAGCTGTCAAAGGAGTGGAGTGGGATTCCTCTACTAGGTAAGACATTCTATTGGATGAATGTGAAGATCCCTCCCAGTTGGGACACTGAACCAATCCACAGTTCTCCAGAGGAAGACACATTTGTTTCCACAAATGTGGCTTTTGGAAACAATAAGGCTTTTGGAATCTGCACATCTTACCTTCCAGAATAAGGTCACAGTATGATTTCCTGGCTCCAAGTTCACAATTCTCCAGACATCAGGGGCCTCTGAGGGAGCTGAAATTAACCAAAGAAAAGTTCTTGAGTCACAATATGTATGTAAAGCAATATGCTCAACCTTTTTCTAGGATGGTCAAGGACATGACAATTACCTGTCCAACCTGAGGCTTGCCTCTCCCCTTTTCACTCTCTATGACTTCTACCCACTGGTCCACAGCCACACTGCTCACTCCTCACTAGGTGCACACAGTACAGTGCTTTATAAAAAGGTCAGCTGCCTCTGAAAGCCTTTATAAACATCAAGCCATACAACTACCAAAGAAGTTTGGAATAATTTGTCCATTAGACCAATTCCAGATGAGTTAGGTAAATTTCCCCCTTTTTTGACTTTCTAGGCAGCAGACCTTTGCTACTTCCTTGCCCCATCTGTCATGGATAGAGACACAGTGATGGGGAACCCACTAGGGGCAGGATGCGTTCTTCCTCACGTTTCATGATAGCCACGGCTGGCCCGCTCACTGGAGTGCTGGTCTCCCTCCACTGGGCAGGCCTCATCCCACTCCTCCTCCCAGCACCTTGCCTGCGCCTGGGTCACCTGCTTGCTGTGGACACTTGAGGCACCTGCAGCACCCAGCATTTCTTCTACTGTGGCTCTCACCATGCTGCTTTAGAATAGTGTGCTTCCTTGTCTCTCTGTCAATAAACCATAGGATCCCTGGGGTCAAGGGTTTTGAAACTCTAGCATCTGCCTCAGGGCCTGGCACTTCGTGAAAGCTCTACAAACTGTTTGAAAGAATAAAAACCAAACTTCAAAGGAACTCAGAAAACAACCTGCTTCAATGTCCCAATCTTTTCTTGTCTCCATCCCTCACTCAGAAATCTTTGTAGATGGATTGACTGATTGATTTTGCATCTAAATCTGCATTTGCTCAATCAACTTATCATAAGGAAAGGTCTTTAAATCCAAGCCAACTCTGGGTACCTATGTATTAAACCATTTAGGGGATCTCTTTTACACATAATAATAGCTAATATTTATAGAGGGGTTACTAGATGCCAGCCCGGTTCCAAATGTTTTGCATATATTAACTCATTTAATCCTCATAACAATTCTATGGGGCAGGTATGATTATTTACCCCATTCTCTAGATAAGGAAACTAAGACCCAGAGAGTAAGTTAATTTCTCAAATCACCCAGGTGAAAGTAAAAGTGAAGCCAAGATTTGAACTCAAGGTAGTTAGGGTCTGGTCATTCCATTATTCATCTTTAGAAAATGGATGGTCAATTGAAGGCTCAGCTTGCATGACAAGTTCAACAAAATTCTCATTTAAAAAAAATCTCAGCAATGGAAACATAATGAAATCAATGCAATTTATTTTAAAATCTTAAAAAGGCACACATTTTAATCATTGATTGATAAAAATATTATGAAAGTCCTATTAAGATGAGTACGTCTTTTCGTTTGTAAATTGTTTTGTTGGATTTATGTAATACTCTGTATTCCACATAGAATCAAATTTTCTACTGATACAATTTTGTCATGGTATGAACTTCACAAGAATAGTACAACAAGAAGTAGTCAAAAGAGAATTTAAAACATTCATAAGCCACAAGAAATATCAGGCTTTAACTGCTGAAGATATAGATGACCCAATTATAGCACATCCATGGAGACAAACAAGAAAGGGACTCACAGGTATTGATGTCATTCTGCAACTGAGTCCTAACAGCATATCTCATTTTTAAATCCAGACTTAAAAAACATCTTTATCTCTCTACTCAATCACATTTTGTGAACGTGCTGCTTCAGCTTTCTGAATTTGAAAATACAACTATAGCATGTCTCATATGACTTCTACTTTTAATGTTTACTTTGAAACTTCCCTTTAATTCTTAAAGATAGCTTGAATATTTTAGCATAGCCCCTAATAAAAATAACTGAATTAAATTCAAGTATCTAATTAAGAGAGTTAGTAGCATTGCTACAAACCTAAATAACTTTTGTGATAACAAAAATCAATTTAAATACAAGATGTGATATAGAGTTGTTAGTTTAATAATCTAATGGTTTAATAGTCCAGATACCATTTTAGAGTAATGATATAAAATCCAAATTACTTATCAGTAGGTTCCTTAACTTTACGTGAATTATTTTTCTTCCAACTCTTCCAACTTTTCTTCCAACTCTCAGTTTGCCAAATCACAAACTTTATTTTAATCAGAGAAAAACATCCTTTTTGAAAGGTGCAAATCAGTATTTACTAAATGTTTACCAGTCTACTATCATTGATAGGGTTTACTATATTTCAAAATATATATCCCAGTGCTGTCAAATTTTTGAGAAATTGTGATTTCATTAGAGTTGGTTATGAAAACATAAATTCAAAGTCCATCACCTGAGTGCTACTTTAACCTCCAGACTTCTTTGTGCATGCTATTATGTTCTTGAAAGTAATTTAGCATATTTCCATATAACTCATTCATGTGAAACCATAGTCAAATACTTCATCATTCAGTAGTTAATAATCAAATTTAGTGACTCATATCCCTCCCTATTACATTTTACTTTCCTTTGAAATACTTTTAAAAATACTTCCTAGAAACTCTCTCTTTTTATAATTTTATTTTAGAGTCAGGGAGTACATGTGCATGTTTGTTACACTGGTATATTGTGCAATGCTGAGGTTTGGAATATGAATGATCCCATCACCCAAACAGTGGGCATAGAACCCAACAGTTAGTTTTTCAACCCTTGCCCCCTCCCTTCCTTCCCCTTCTAGCAGTCCCCAGTGTCTACTGTTTCTATCTTTATTTTCATGAATACCCAATGTTTAGTTCCCACTTAAAAGTGAGAACATGCAGTATTGGATTTTCTGTTCCTGCATTAATTCGCTTAGGATAATGGCCTCCAGCTACATCCATGTTGCTGGGAGGAACGTTATTTCATTATTTATTCCAGGGTGTATATGTACCATATTTTCTTCATCCAATCCGCCATTGATGGGCACCTAGGTAGATTCCATGTCTTTGCTATGGTGAATAGTGCTGTGATGAACATATGCGTGTTGGTAGAATGATTTATTTTCCTTTGAATATATACCCAGTAATGGGATTGCTGGGTGGAACAGTAGCTCTGTTTTGAGAAATCTCCAAACTGCTTTTTACGAAGGTTGAACTAATTTATATTCCCTCCAACAGTGTATAAGTGTTCCCCTTTCCCTGCAGCTTCCCCAGAATCTGTTGCTTTTTGACTTTTTAGTAATAGCCATTTTGACTTGTGTCCTCATTAGAAAAGGCAATAGATGCACAGAGAAGCTCAAGAGAATACCCTGTGAGCAGACATAGAAGATGACCATCTACTAGCCAAAGAGAGTGGCCTCTGAGAAACAACCTCAGCCAACAGCTTGATGTCAGATTTCTAGCCTCCATAATTATGAGACACTAAATTTCTCTTGTTAAAGTCCTTCAGTCTGTGGTACTGTGTTATTAAAGCCCTAGAAAACTGTTACAACCTATTAGTACACATGGAATATATTCCCTGCATCATGGTTGAAATGAAACCAGCGTTTTATTATGTCAGGCTCCACTTGCATTTGAGATCTGAAGCACTGTGGAAAATGGCCTCCCTTAAGAAATATTATGAAGACATGTGAAGAAGGCTCCTGCCCTGATGGGGTTACAGGGATGAGTTCTGTGAGATGACACATTGCAAACAAATGAGTACAGTAGCTTAATCTTCCCCCTTTTTGTGTAACACCTCCTTCTGTGCAAAAACGTTCTTGTAAGAACATTGGCTTTCAATACTTACAGAAGGTCTAGCAGGACAGTGGTGCTGACTGCTACAGAAGCTACCTGGGGTAGCTAAAGAATAAAAACAGTAACAACATGCAAAGATTTTTAAAAATAGCCTTTCTGATTGGTGTGAGATGGTGTCTCTTGTGATTTTGATATGACTTTTTCTGATGATTGGTGATGTTGAGCATTTTTTAATGTATTTTGGCTGCTTGTATGTCTTCAGAACTCTCTGTTCATGTCCTTCACCCATTTTTTTTTTTTTTTTTTTTTTTGAGATGGAGTCTCACTCTGTCGCCCAGGCTGGAGTGCAGTGGCACGACCTCTGCTCACTGCAAGCTCCGCCTCCTGGGTTCATGCCATTCTTCCACCTCAGCCTCTTGAGTAGCTGGGACTATAGGCAGCCACCACCACGCCTGGCTAATTTTTTTCTATTTTTAGTAGAGACGGGGTTTCACCATGTTAGCCAGGATGGTCTCAATCTCCTGAACTCGTGATCCTCCTGCCTTGGCCTCCCAAAGTGCTGGGATTACAGGCATGAGCCACTGCGCCTGGCCCTTTTGCCCACTTTTTAATGGGGTTGTTTGCTTTCTGCTTGTTGAATTGTTTAAGTTCCTTATAGATGCTGGATATTAGGTGTTTGTCAGGTGCATAGTTTACAAATAGTTTCTCACATTCTGTAGGTTGTTGCTTACTCTTTTGATAGTATCTTTTGTGGTTCAGTAGCTCTTTAGTTTAATTAGGTCTGACTTGTCAATTTTTGTTTTTGTTGCAATTTCTTTTGAAGACTTAGTCATAAATTATTTCCCAAGGCCAATGTCCAGAATGGTGTTTCCTAGGTTTTCTTCTAGGATTCCTATAGTTTGAGGTCTTACATTTAAATCTGTAATTCATCTCGAGTTAATTTTTTCTACATGGTGAAAGGTACAGGTCTAGCTTCATTCTTCCACACATAGCTAGCCAGCTATCCCAGCACCATCTATTATATTAGGAGTCCTTTCCCCATTGCTTATTTTTGTTGACTTTGTAGAAGATCAGATGGCTGTAGGTGTGTAGTTTTGTTTTTGGGTTCTCTATTCTGCTTCATTGGTCTATGTGACTGTTTTTGTACTGGTACCATGATGTTTTGGTTACTGTACTCTTGTAGTATAGTTTGAACTGGGGTAATGTGCTGCCTATTGCTTTGTCCTTTTTGCTTAGAAATGCTTTGTCTATATAGGCTCTTTTTTGTTTCCATATCAATTTTTTGAATAGTTTTTTTCTATTTCTGTGAAAAATAACATTGATAGTTTGATAGAAATAGCATTGAATCTGTAAATTGCTTTGGGGAGTCGGTGATTTTAATGATATTGATTCTTCCAATCTGTGAGCACGGAATATTTTTCTATTTCTTTGTGTCATCTATGATTTCTTTCAGCAGTGTTTTCTAGTTCTCCTTGTAGAGATCTTTCACCTCCTTGGTTAAATGTATTACTAGGTATTTTTGTGTATGTGAGTATCGAAAGTAGGATTGCGTTCTTGACTTGGGTCTCAGCTTGAATCTTATTGGTGTATAGAAATACTACTGATTTTTGTACATCGATCTTGTATCCTGAAACTTTGCTGACTTTTTTTTTTAAATCAGATCTAGGAGCTTTTATGCAGAGACTATGGGGTTTTCTAGGTATACAATCATATCACCTGCAAACAAAGATAGTTTGACTTCTGACTTCCTCTTTTTCTATTTGGATGCTTTTTATTTCTTTCTCTTGTCTGATTGCTCTGGCTAGGACTTCCAATATTATATTGAATAGGAGTGGTGAGAGTGGACATCCTTGTCTTATTCCAGTTCTCAAGTGGAATGCTTCCAGCTTCTGCCCACTTAGTATGATGTTGGCTGTGGATTTGTCATAGATCTAGGCTCTTATTTTGAGGTATGTTCCTTCAACATGTAGTTTGTTGAGAGTTTTTAACATGAATGGATATTGAATTTCATCAAAAGCTTTTTCTGCATATATTGAGATGATTGTGTGGTTTTTGTTTTTAGCTCGGTTTATGTGATGAATCACATTTAGTGATTTGCGTAGGCTGACACAACCTTGCATCCCAGGGATAAAGCTTACTTGATTGTGGTGGCTTAGCTTTTTAATGTGCTGCTGGATCTGGATTGCTAGTATTTTGTTGAGGATTTTTGCATCTATGTTCATCAAGGATATTGACCTGAAGTTTTCTCTTTTTGTTGTGTCTCTCTGCCAGGTTTTGGTGTCAGAATGATGCTGGCCTCACAGAATGAGTTAGGGAGGAGTCCCCCAACTCAGTTTTTTTGGAATAGTTTCTGTAGGAATGGTACCAGCTCTTTATACCTCTGACAGAATTTGGCTGTGAATGCATCTGGTCCTGGGCTTTCTCTGGTTCCTAGGCTTTTTGTTACTGATTCAGTTTCAGATCCCACTATTGGTCTGTCCAGGGATTCAATTTCTTCCTGGTTCAATCTTGAGAGGCTGTATGTTTCCAGGCTGTATGTTTTCTAGTTTGTGTCCAAAAAGGTGCTCACAGTAATCTCTGGGAGTTTTTATATTTCTATGGGGTCAAGTGGTAATGTCCTCTAACATTTCTGATTGTGTTTATTTGGATCTTCTTTTATTCTTTATTAGTCTAGGTCATGATCTATGAAACTTATTCTTCTTAATAACTCCTGGATTGATTGATCTTTTGTATAGTTTTTTGCATCTCAATTTCCTTCAGTTCAGTTCTAATTTTGGTTATTTCTTGTCTTCTGACAGCTTTGGTGTTGGTTTGCTCGTTTCTCTACTTCTTTGAGGTGTGATGTTGGGTTGTTAATTTGAGATCTTTGTCACCCAGGCTGGAGTGTAGTGATGCAATCTCAGCTCACTGCAACCTCCACCTCCCGGGTTCCAGCAATTCTCCTGCCTCAGCCTCCCGAGTAGCTGGGACTACAGGCACGTGCCACCACGCCTGGCTAATTTTTGTATTTTTTAGTAGAGATGGGGTTTCACCATATTGGCCAAGCTAGTCTCAAACTCCTGACCTCGTGATCTGCCCACGTTGGCCTCCCAAAGTGCTGGGATTACAGGCGTGAGCTACCGCACCCAGCCAAAACTTTACTCTTAACGTGGCTTTGCTGTGTCTCAGAGATCCTGGTATATTGTTATCTTTCTTCTCATTAATTTCAAATAATTTCTTAATTTCTGCCTTAATTTCATTGTTTACCCAAAAGTCTTTCAGCAGCAGGTTAATTTCCATGTAATCGGGTGGTTTTGAGTAATTTTCTTCGTACTCATTTCTATTTTTATTGTGCTGTTGCCTGAGAGTGTGTTGGTATTATTTTGTTTTTTTTTTTTAATTTGCTGAGGATTGTTTTATGTCTAATTGTGTAGTCAGTTTTAGAGTATATGCCATGTGCAGATGAGAATAATGTATATTTGTTTTGGGGTGGAGAGTTCTGTAAGCCCATTTGGTCAAGTGTCAAGTTGAGGTCCTTACTATCTTTGTTAGTTTTCTGCCTTGATAATTCATGTAATACTGTCAGCAAAATGTTGAATTCTCCCACTATTATTATGTGGTTATCTAAGTCTCTTTGTAAGTCTCTAAGAACTTACTTTATGAATCTGTGTGCTCCTGTGTTAGGTGCATATATATTTAGGATAGTTAAGTCTTCTTGTTGAATTGAACTCTTTACCATTAAGTAATGCCCTTCTTTGTCTTTTCTGATCATTATTGGTTTAAAATAAATTTTGACAGAAATTGGAATACCAATCCCTGCTTTTTTCTGTTTTGTTTGGTTGGTAGATTTTTCTGTATCCCTTTACTTTGAACCTATGGGTGTCACTGCATGTGATATAGGTCTCCTGTAGACAGCATACAGTTGGATCTTGCTTCTTTCTCCAACTTGCCACTCTGTGCCTTTTAATTGGGGCATGTAACCTGTGCGCATTCAAGTTTAATACTGGTATGTGTGGATTTGATCCTGTCATTGTCTTGTTAGCTGGTTATTATGCAGATTTGATTGCGTGGTTGCTTTATACTGTCAATGGTCTATTACTTAAGTCTGTTTTTGTGGTGGTTGGTAATGGACTTCCTTTTTCATATTTGGCACTTCCTTAAGGATCTCTTCTAAGGCAGGTCTAATGGTAGTGAATTCCCTTAGCATTTGCTTGTCTGAAAAGGATCTTATTTCTCATTCACTTATGAAGCTTAGTTTGGTGAGATATGAAATTCTTGGTTGGGATTTCTTTTAAGAATGTTCAGTACAGGCCCCAATCTCTTTTGGCTTGTAGCATTTCTGATAAAAAGTCCACTGTTAGCGTGATGGGGTTCCCATTGTAGGTGACCCGCCCTGTCTCCCTAGCTGCCTTTAACATTTTTTCTTTCATTTCAACCTTGAAGAATCTGATGACTATGTCTTGGAGACATGGTGTCTTTGGGATGGTCATCTTGTATAGTACCTCACAGGAGTTCTCTGCATTTCCTGAATTTGAATGTTGTCCTCTCCAGTGAGGCTGGGGAAATTTTTGTGAATAATATCCTCAAATATGTTTTCCAAGTTGCTTGCCTTCTCTGCCTCTCTTTCAAGAACACCAATGAGTGGCTGAGTTGTTCTCTTTACATAATAATTTTTCTTTATTTTTTTCTTTATTTTTGTTATATTGAGTTATATTGAAGAACTGGTCTTTGAGCTGAGACTCTTTCCTCAGCTTGCATTTGTATTATGAAATTCTTGAAATGAATTATTCAGCTCTATCAGATCAGTTTGATTCTTTCTTTAAATGGACATTTTGTCTTTTATCTCCTGTGTCATTTTGTTGTATTCCTTAGATTCCTCGGATTGGGTTTTCACTTTCTCTTGGATGTTGATGATCTTTGTTTCTATCCATATTCTGAATTCTAATTCTGTCATTTTGAACAGGTTAAGAACCATTGCTAGGATGCTAGTATGGTCTTTGGAGGTAAGAAGATACTCTGGCTTTTTGAGTTGCCACTGAGTTCTTGCATTCTTTCCTTCTCATCTGTGTGGGCTGATGTTCCTTTAGTCTTTGAAGTTGCTGTCCTTTGGATGGGTTTTTGTTTTGTTTTATGTTTTATGTTATTTGATGTCCTTGGGGGACATCTGATTTTGGTATAAGATGGATTCAGTTGACTGGGTTCCCATCTGGAAGATTTTAAGGGGCCAAAGCTCAGCTTAGCACTCCTGGTCTGCATGCTCTAACTCTGCAGGACTGGTATGAGGCCCCCACCTTTGTTCTCTGGCCCCTCAAGGCTAGGAACCTGCTGTGTTGGAGGGGCTGAACTGTTCTCAGTCTGCTGGCCACAAAACTCCAATGAGTGGTGCAGGCCAAAGCACTTCATCAGGGTAGTGGCAGCAGGGTCCATGCTCACTCACATGTGCCAGCAGCTAGGGCAGTGCAGTGGTTTGTATGTGCATCAGCTGGGGTGGGGTACCTCTGAGAGTAGGGCTGCAGGGTTCCTGCATGCAGTTGCCCTGGTGGGGGGATGCAGGCAGAGGCAGAAGTGCCAGTGACAGTGCTGGCACTGGTGCTGGCAGTGGTGGAGGCAGGAGGCTACCAGTCTTTGTGCATGAGTTTGCACAGGCAGCAGTGGCAGTGCAGGGGTGGGTGGAGTTGCCAGCATCCATGCATGCATTCACATCGGCAGTTGTGGTGGCACTGGGAAGGCAGGGCCGTGGTTGTCTGTGTGCTGGTTTGCAGCAGCCACAGTGGCAGCACAGGGGTAGGGGCAGAGTTGCCGGTGTCTGTGCATGCATTTGTGCCAGTGATGGTGTTGGGGGGTTGTGGGGCCATGCACACATTCACGCTGGTGGCAGTGTCGGCAGGAGTGGGGGTGGGGCTGCTGGTGTCCATGCGCTCTTTCACACCAGAAATGGCAGCACCAGGGGGAGGCAGGGCCACATGTTGTGCTTATGCCAACAGCAGTAGTGGGATATGTGCACACACAAGCCATTGGAGGAGAAGAGGCAAGGTCCACCCACACGTGCGCACTGGCAAAGTGGTGGTGGGGTGACCACGGACAAGTGCATACTGGCAAGGTGGCATTGGGGAGGCTGTGGTTGGGGGAGGCTGCAGGTGGGCTGATGCATGTCAGTAGGGACTGTTCTGCTGGAGCTCTCCAATGGTCAGGTGCCATCTGCCAGCAAAGCAGCTATGATATGGTCCCCTAGGAAGCACCCTAGTTGGGCATCTGAGGCTGCAACTCCAGCTAGCGTGGCAAGGCTGGAGCCTCAGGAGTGGCCAGCAGACAGGGGATCACTCAGACTGGACTGGCCCCATCTCATGGGTAAGACCATTCTCCTCTGTCTAGGTCTCACGGTCACCCTATGGCCAAAGTCTCCTAGAGGAGCACGGCAAGGCTTGGGGGATCTGTGTCGCTGGCCATGCTCCACTGCAGATGTTTCTGCACCAAACCCTCTGGGCCCTGCCCAGGATGGAGCTCTATTCCTACTACCTCTCTAAGAAGCTCTTCCTGCCAGTCCAATTGTCCATGAGGGTTGTGGGGTTTCCTGCTGCCTGGATTCCAAAGGTCCACGGCAGGGGCAGGCCGCCTGTTCAACCCCTTCTCCAGGAGTTGCTGGGGGCCAAGAACGAGTGTGGGTGCTTCATAGCCCTGTGCAGGGTATGCAGCTTCCTGACCCTTCAGCCCAGCTTCTGCATTCTCCCTGTGTCCACTCTTAATGTAGGGTTTTCTAGGTATAGAATCATATCATCAGCAAAGAGAGAGAGTTTGACTTCTTTTCCTTTTGGGATGTGTTTCTCTTGCCTGATTCCTCTGGCTAGGACCTCCAACTTCTATTTTTTAAATATGATTTCTGCATACTAAAATGGTTTAAAAAATTTTTGGCTGCTAAGTGTGAAAGTGTTAAATAGCAATTGTCACGAAATTAACAAAATTTAACAAAATTAAGGTGTTTCAAATATTAAAAAATAACTTTTCTATTTTTTTTAGTTTTTGGTTTGTGAGAGGACAAGTAATTTTTGATCTGATTCAGAACATTTCTTTGAAAGAAGAACTGTTTTGGAACATAACATTAAAATGTATCTCTCCATCTTATAAAAGTATAATCTTTTTTGCCTAATAATTGACATTTAAGTTTTTTATTTTAGTTGCTGACTCAACACTTTATACTTTAAGTTAAAGGTGGCCATATATTTTTAAATCTATTAAAGCAGATTTCAATTTGCTAAATAAGTCATTGGAGAAGCCAATATTAAATTTAAAACTTTATTGAAATACTCAGGGACAATATCTAAGCTCAATGCAAAATCTTCAGCTGGCTTGTAAATTACTATTTATAACAAAAAAGTGCTACAATACAGTTGATAGCACTATATTTTATAAACAACATCATTTATACCATCAATTCATTTAACTCAATGTCTGCTCACTATAATTATACTTAAGCATGGTTATAATACACATAAATATTTGAGTTTTCCAGCATTAAGCAAAGCGTGATCAGAAGTAATAAAAAATTCCTATAGGTTCACCTTCAGTAGATTCATCTCATTTTCTTGTCATCATCAAAAGCAAAGTTAAGTGTTTTCAAGATGTTAGATTATTACTATAATCTAAAAGAAACTCTATTCTTTTGCCATCTTCCCTTTTTACATAATTTTAGTTATGTTGGAATAAATTTTCAAAAAAAAAACAGAAAACGTAAAGCAAAATAATAAAAATTCTTTTCTAAAACACACTGAGGAAAATGCAACATTCCTCTCAGGAACAGGGCCTTCCAGAACAAAGATTATTGAGGAAGCCGTACCCCTAGGAAAAATTACTGGAGTCTCAATGGGCTTGAGGATAGGCAGACACCACCAGGGAAGCGGGGAGGCCTGCAGAACTTGACTAATGACCATCCTCATGTGTGGATTCTGATTAGCGGTGCCCACTACCCCCAAATTAGAGTCACTGCTTTAAAATGGTCCTCCCAGAATCAAACAGAAAGAGTTCTGCCAGCTGCCATACACAAATAAGAATAATAATAAAATACATATGTATAATCCTTCCTTTGGCACTAAAATAGCCAGGACTTGAATCAACAAGATCTAGAGGTTGTAATAACACCAAGAGAGAGAACACACAGAATTGAGCTCTGATTAAGGGTGGAGCTCTGGTGTCAGGCTGCCTGGATGTGAGTCGCAGCTCAGTCAGTGCCTGGCTGAACCAGTTAAATTACTTAATCTTTCTGTGCCCTGATATCCTCTGGCATAAAATGAGGATCATAAGAGCACCTACTGCATGTTGTCAGGATGAAAAGAGAGGAGCACAGAGGGCCCTTCGAGCTATGTATGGCTCACAGTAAATGTTGACTCCTATGATTTTTTTTTTTTTTGAGATGGAGTCTCGCTCTGTTGCCCAGGCTGGAGTGCAATGGCACGATCTCAGCTTACTGCAACCTCCACCTCCCAGGTTCAAGCGGTCTCCTGCCTCAGCCTCCCGAGTAGCTGGGATTACAGGCGTGTGCCACCACGCCTGGCTAATTTTTGTATTTTTAGTAGACATGGGATTTCACCATGTTGGTCAGGCTGGTCTCGAACTCCTGACCACGTGATCCACCTGCCTCGGCCTCCCAAAGTGCTAGGATTACAGGTGTGAGCCACTGCACTCCTAAGATTATTATGATGTCTGTACCATTCAGTAACTCTGCAATCAGGGCAAATCTCTTCAGTTATGGGTGCAAGTTGCCTCATCTGTAAAATGGGCAACAGTTATCCTTTATGACATTGAGTTGGAGGGAGATGGAAGCAGGATTGGGCCATCAAATCTCCTGAGGCCCATTTGAGTTCTCAGACATAGTTATTTAGCAGGAAAAGTTTGCAATCAATACTGAGGAAACCCTGCCACAGAGCATGCTGGAGAGGGCACACGGTATGGCATCACCGGAACAAATGACTCACAAATAACCATTAAGGTTCCAAATGTCATTACATTTCCAAACATGGCCTCAAGTTGTTTAGGATGAGACCAATGCTTTCCTTGTCGTTAACACTTCCATTTGTCCCCAGTCCTGAATTAAAGGTGTATACTAATTTATATAGCTCCAGATCTACTGTGAATCCAGCAAAGTGATGGCTTGAAACCATTTTGGGAAAATGAAAGGTAAGAGAGAAGATAGGCAGTATAAATAAAATACTACTGTCAACTGTCTGAGGTGGACGGTTTCCCATTCACTTCTCATGAGGCACCTAATCTAATTTTTTAAATGCTACCCCACCTCTGTTTAAATATTTTTCTCTTAGTTTTTGGTACAACCAAAATCTCTTAAGGAAACCAGTCTAACTCCTAAGACCTACTTCTTTGGGTTAAATGCCAGGGGGCTGAACATACCAGCTTCAAGTGTGGTGAAGTTCTGACCACTCCATTCACTCCATTTCCAGAAGTGGCTGGCATCAGCACAGCGTACTCGCGCCATGTACTCTGTGGCAGGTTCCAGTTCACTTAAGAAGTACTCACCGTTCACCTTGACGGAAACATTGTACTGCTTGATCAAAAAAGAGAAGAAAAGAAAAAAGAGAAAAGAACAAGACAGAAGCATTGGTGAGTGCATCCCATTACAAAGGCAAACCAGAACACAGCAAATCCTGACCTGGAGTAAGATCAGTTCTTCTTTGGGGGGAAAAAATCTTCAAGGCCCATTTCCTAACCATAAAAGTGTATGATTAATTTCATGGACCTTTTAAAACAGATGACCCACACCATTTGAACCTACACAGAAATAAGAGTTTAAAGTGATTTTATTCATCAGTGTCTCTGTTCAGGACAAAAAGGAATTTTTGAAAATAGAAAATTAAGCAGGGTTCTTACTTGCATCATTTTTCCTTCACCATGGAGTTCAATCTGACACAAATATGTGAAATTATTCCTCATGGAGTGCACCTTCCAGGTCATGATGGCGTTTGTGGCATTTACATTTTCAAAGTTGACACTAAAAGGATTCATTAAATAAACTGTCAAAAAAAAGAAAAAGAAACAAAAAAATTCAAGCATAGATCCAAAAAGACATTGGTAATAGGCAGTTTATTTCTTCATTTATTTGTTCAACAAGTATTTTTGTTCACTTTTGAGAACATGACAAACAAGAACTTACAGACGAGCTAGAATGAGCCAACTACAGCCTTTCTCTCTCAACGATTCTACTGCATGCATTGAACAAAATACAAAAAGAAACTACTTGAGGACTCTTAAAATTAAACACAAGTAGGCAAATTGGGAAGGGGAGTCAAAACTTGGAGAAGATGGCCCACAGGGGAGAATTTTAACACAACTCAGAGTCTAACCAAAATAACATTAACAATGTCAAGGATATAATCCAAAATATGTAGACTGTGCTAGGAATGCAACATCTTTAGATGAGAGGGGGATTGGCCAGAACAGCTCAGGCTCTGTTCCAGTCCTCCCTAGAAACAGGATGTCCTTTAATACTTTAGTGCAGCGAGTCATGTGTTGTCAGGATATAAAATCCAGGATGGATGCTTCTGAGGTCTCTCAGCTATGGTACAAGTGAAGAACTCAGAGATAAGATTCTGTTTGCCCTGGGCAGCTCTCCACAGCCTTGGGGACCAGCAGCAATAAATCCCAGGCTTGTGTTATCCCTTGCTGCCTGTCTGATGGTAACAAATCCATTTCACGTAACTTGTTGTGTATAAGTGTATTCTGTCTCACTGGACTCGGACAGTTGATAACCAGTGAACAGAAAGCACCTGCTTCACAAAATTGGCACAGCAAGCAGGATTCAATCTGACAGAACAATGGCTCATTGGTGAAGTAGAAGGGGCAATACCCTATCTCATACCTGGCCCACAGTGGAGACATCAGACCAGCTAGATGTTTTATGGGGAAGAAGCAGTGATAAGAGAGACACAGGCCACACATACTCCCCGAGAATGTGGGTGAGGTGGCTGCATGGATTGTGGCAGAGGAAAGAAGCGTGGAAACAGGGGAGCTTAGTGCACATATGTGATTGCTCCTTCCTGGGTATTCAGATGCATCTGGAGGCATCTGAGAGGGAATTAAAAAGAGGTCCTCTGATGGTCCTTGAGACATCTGAGAGGGAACCAGCATGCACAATGCAGGCCTTCATAGAGAAGGTGACTCAAGATCCAAAGGACACACATAGACATAAGCAGTAAGCTCTCAAGCAACCTGGTTGGTGTGTTTGTTGGATAAAGGGACACTGCAGACCCAAACGGTGCAGTTAGCGTTGTTGCCAAAGTCTCTAGGTGCCTACCGAAGGCCACTGGCCTAATACTCTTGTTAAGAGAAAAGAGAAAAAGAAGAAAATTCAGACTTTTCTGGAGTTCTTGGATACTGGAGCCCACATGACAATATTTCCTTGTTCTTTTAGGGGAAAAATTAAACTGATGACATTGGGAGGTTTTCGGACAAACATAGTGACTCAGGGTGCTTATCTGGTTGTGGGCAGGGCCCATTGGGCCATTTTAGGTGCCAGAGACCATGGTTCCTATCAGTCAGTGCATCATAGGCATTGGCATTTTGGCTGCTTGGGGCACAGAAGGCCACTTCCATCTGAAGGGGTATGTTCCCCCAACACAGCTAAGGATTTAAGCCATAACAGTGGGGCATATCCACTTCTGCCTGCCACCTAAGCTCCCCAAGTTCCAATGGCTTATTCAACAAAAGTAGTACTCTTATACATACTGAGTGGAGAATAGGACAGTATTTTGTTAATTGAGGACTTAATACAGATATAAATATTATAAACCACCCTCTCACAACATAACAGCCCAGTTTGGCTGGTCGCAAAAGGCTCCCCAGGGCATGGAGACTAACCATGGACTATCACAGGCTAAATGCCAAGGCCACTTAAGCTGAACACCAAAGAAGTATCCCCGATACAGCCAAACAAAAGTGTTGTCTCTTGTGGCATCCTCTAATAAAAATGAGGCTCAGCAGCTGGTAGGCCTCTTTGAGTACTGGAGACCACACATACCTAACCTGGGTGTCCTTTTGCTCTCCTTAGTCAAAGTGACCAGCAAACCCACCAATTTTAAATGAGGTTCTTTGCGACAACAGGCCTTGGAAGCCATTCAACAAGTTGTGGTCCAGGCACTGCTTTTAGAACCCTTAAAGCCTGCTAGCTCAATAAAATTACAGATGTCCAAAACCTCCATGCATGCTGATTGGAGTCTCTGGCAAGAAAAAACTACCACTGGGATGTACCAGCCTCTCACACTTTGGACATACAAGTTGCTTGAAGCAGCCCCCAGATACACCCCTTTTAAACAGCAACTCCTTGCTTGCTACTAGGCACTAGTCTCTGGACACTGAGCATCTTATGGCCAGAGCACCATACATGACACTACAACATGAAATGCCCATTCTTACTTGGGTTCATGCAAACTCCACCAATCAAATTAGACAGGCTCAACAGAGCTCGATTATTAAATGAAACTGGCACATCGAAACTGGCACATTTAAGATCATGTCCACCCAGGTCCCACGGGACCAGTAGGTTCCATGCATAAATGGCTAGCTAACCAAAAGTGACCAAGTAACCTGTTGAGGATGTTTTGGCTCCTCCTATGGGTTCAAAAATATGCCTACCAATGGTCTGGCATGGTTTACTAACAGTTCTGCCAAACTAAAAGCAGATGGGGTCCATTGGGCTGCCACCACCATCTGGCCAATAGATAGCCAACTTTTGACTGAGACTGGACGTGGACATTCTATCCAATAGGCTAAACTACATACAGTGGCAATGGCCACGCCAGCCACCTTTCTCACCATATCTTGCTGTATTTTCACAGACTCATGGGCCATTGCCAATAGCCTAGCCATGTTGTCAGAAGAAAAACAACTGAGTGACTGGACTGATTAAGGAATCCTCTGTGTGGGACAAGAATTATGGAAAGAGCTTGCAGCATAAAAGTTGTCAGAATCAAAATGGGGTCATTTATGTTAAAAAACAAAATCCTGAAAATGGAGCCAGGTAAGGTCACGCAGGAAGGGCTCTCTTACACCAATGCCTGAAAACAAAACTATCCTGAAACAACCTGTAAAAGCCACAACCATGCACAAGGTCAACACAACCTTACACAAAAAAATACTTCTACAGGGACATCTGTCCAGCAACTGGATTATCCAGCCTTACACTGACACCACCCTTGTTATTGATCCTTGTAGTCAAAAATAATTATCTGAAAACATTATGTAATCCTTCTCATTGTTTCTTTAAAAACCTTTGTCTTTGTTTACCTTCCCAAATACATGTATTCCCATTGCAATGTCTATTCCTGAATATATATCATTTTCTTTTAGAGTCTCCCTCTCTGTTATTTAGATTGGCATACCGGTATCTCAGAAGCAAGACTAAGATGGCTAAAGAGAAGGCTCCATCGATCGTCCCACCTGCAGGATCACCAGATTAACAATTATATGAAAAAAGCACCTTCATAAGACAGAAAAGTCAAGTAGGCACTCACAGTACCTGGCTTTGACATCATATCACTGAAAGAGGCACTGAAAAGGGGAAGAAAGATATTCTTAAATCACTGATGCCACCCCTCCCCCATTCCCTGGCAGCAGCCCTGTGTCATGGACAGGACCTCTGTGCACTTAGGAGAGGGAGAGCACGGTGACTGAGAGACTGCATGGAATTCAGTGCTGCCCAGTCACTGGGAAAGCAAGCAAAACCAGGTTGAACTCAGCTGATGTCCGCCTACAGAGGGAGCATTCAGATGAGTCCCAGCCAGAGAGGAATCACCCATCCCAGCAGTCGGAACCCAGTGATTCTGTCGAGGCTCACCACTGTAGGCTGAAGTGCTCTAAGGCCCTAAATAAACTAGAAAGCCAGTCTAGGCAACAAGGACTGCAACTCCTAGGTGAATCATGGTGCTGAGCCGGGCTTAGAGCAAGCAGACTTTGGGGAAAGATGACCTACTAAGACACTAGCTGAGAAGGCGAAGGGAGTGTTTGTGCCACCCGTGCTCCAACCCCAGGCAGCACAGCTCATGGCTCCAAAAGAAACCCTTGCCTTCTGCGTGAGGAGAAGAGGGGGAAGAGCAAAGATGACTTTGTCTTGCATCTTGGATACCAGCTCATCCAAAGTAGGACAGGGCACCAGTCAGAGTCATGAGGCCCCCATTCCAGGCCCTATCTCTCAGATGACATTTCTAAAGACACACCCTGGGCCAGAAGAGAACCTGTTGCCTTGAAAGGAAGGACCCAGTCCAAGCAGGACCCATAACCTGCTGACTAAAGAGTACTTGGGCCCTGAATAACCAGGAGCAACACCCAAGTAGTATACCATGGGCCTTGGGTGAGACTCTGAGATGTGCTGGCTTCAGGTGAGACCCACTACAGTGCTTACAGTGAGAGACACCCTCTGCTTGAGAAAAGTAAAGGGGATTTTGTCTTGCACCTTAGGTACTAACTTGGAGACAGGGGTAGAGCACCAAGTGGGCTCTTGGGGTCTCTGATTCCAGGCCTTGGCTCTTGGCTGGCATTTCTGGATCTGACCTGGGACACAGAGGAGCCCACTGCCCTAAAAGATGAGTCCCAGGCCTGGCAGCATTCACCACAAGCTGACTAAAGAGTCCTTGGGCCTTAGGCCGGGCACAGTGGCTCACACCTGTAATCCTAGCAACTTTGAGAGGGCGAGGTGGGTGGATCACAAGGTTGGGAATTCGAGACCAGCCTGGCCAACATGGTGAAACCCTGTCTCTACTAGAAATACAAAATTTAGCCAGGCGTGGTGGCAGGTGCCTGCAATTCCTGCTACTTGGGAGGCTGAGGCAGAGAACTGCTTGAACCTGGGAAGCGGAGGTTGCAGTGAGCTGAAATCGCACCACTGCACTCCAGCCTGGGCAACAGAGCAGGTGAGACTCTGTCTCAAAAAAAAAAAAAAAAAAAAAAAGATATTATATAAATAGAAACAACAAAAAGTTAAAAAGTAGAGAGACAAAGTTAAAGGGTAGAGTTTTTTGCCTGTTTGTTTATGTAAGCAGTATTATGTTGTTATCAGCTTAAAATAATGAGTTATAAGATAGTATTTGCAAGCCTCATGGCAACCTCAAATTTTTTAAAAAAATATGTATAACGAATATGCAAAAAGGAAAAAGCAGAAAATTAAATCATACCACCAGAGAAAAATCACCTGCACTAAAAGAAAGACTTGAAGAAAGGAAAGAAGAAAGAGAAGACCATAAAACAACTAGGAAACAAATTTTAAAATGGCCAGAGTAAGCCCTTACTTATCAATAGTAACATTGAGTGTAAATGGACTAAACTTTCCAATCAAAAGACATAGAGTGGCTGAATGGATTTAAAACCAAAAGACCCAATGATCTGTTGCCTATGAGAAATGCACTTAGCCTATAAAGGCACATATAGACAGAAGATAAAGGGATGGAAAGATATTCTATGACAATGGAAACCAAAAAGAAACAGGAGTAGCTTTACTTATGCCAGACAAAATAGATTTCAAGACAAAACCTATACGGAGACGCAAAGTAGGTCATTATATAATTACAAAGGGGTCAATCCAGCAAGAGAATATGACAATTATAAATATATACACAATCAACACTGGAGCAGCCAGATATATAGAGAAATATTAGAGCTATAGAGAATGATGGACCCTAATACAACAACAGCTGAAGACTTAAACACCCCATTTTCAGCATTAGACCAATCTTCCAGACAGAAAATCAACAAAGAAATATCTGATTTAATCTGCACTATAGAACAAATGGGCCTAATAGATATTTACAGAAATATTTTGTACAATGGCTGCAGAATACATTCTTCTCCTCAGCACATCAATCACTTTCAAGGATAGATTATATGTTAGGTCACAAAACAAGTCTTAAACAGTTTTAAAAATTGAAATAATATCAGGCATCTTCTCTGGTCATAATGGAATAAAACCAGAAATCAATAACAAGAGGAATTTTGGAAACTATAAACTACATAGAAATTAAACGATATGCTCCCAAATCAAGAAATTAAGAAGGAAACTGAAAAATTTCTTGAAACAAATGATAAGAGAAACACAATGCACCAAAACCTATAAGATGCAGCAAAAGCAGTACTAAGAAGGAAGTTTATAGCCATAAGTGCCCACATCAAAACAGAAGAAAAACTTCAAATACACAACCTAATACAGAACTAGAAAAGCAAGAGCAAACCAAACCCAAAGTTAGTAGAGTAAATAATAAAGATTGGAGATGAAATAAATGAAATTGAAATGAAGAAAGCAATACAAAAGACCAACTGGTTCTTTGAAAAGATAAACAAAACTGACAAACCATTAGCCAGACCAAGAAAAAAAGAGAGAAGACCCAAATAAATAAAATCAAAGATAAAAAGGGAGATATTACAACTGATACTGCAGAAATTCAAAGGATCATTAGTGGCTACTATGAGCAACTATATGGCAATAAATTGGAAAATCTAGAAGAAATAGAAAAATTCCTAGACACATAAATCTAACAATATTGAACCATGAAGAAATCCAAAACCTGAACAGACCAATAACAAGTAACAAATTTGAACTTGTAATAAAAAGTTTCTCAGCAAAGAAAAGCCTGGGACCCAGTGGCTTCACTGCTAAACTCTACCAAACATTTAAAGAACTAATACCAATTCTACGCAAACTACTCTGAAAAACAGAGGAGGAGGGAATATGTCCAAAGTCATTCTCCTAGGCCAGTATTACCCTGATACCAAAACCAGAGAGAGACAGATAAAAAAATGAAAACTACAGGCCAATATCACTGATGAATATTGATACAAAAATCCTCAACAAAATACTCCCAAACCAAATTCAACAACACACCAAAAAGATCATTCATCATGACCAAGTGGGATTTATCCCAGGGATGCAAGGATGGTTCAACATATGCAAATCAATAAATGTGTTACAACATATCAACAAAATGAAGGACAAAACCCATATGATCATTTCAATTGATGCTAAAAAAGCATTTGGTGAAATTCAACATCCCTTTCATGATAAAAGCACTAAAAAAAAACGGGTATAGAAGGAACATATGTCAACACAATAAAAGTCATATATGACAGACCCGTAGCTAGTATCATACTGAATGGGGAAAAACTGAAATCCTATCCTCTAAGATTGGGAATAGGACAAAGATGCCCACTTTCACCACTGTTAATCGACATAGTACTGGAAGTCCTTGCTAGAGCAATCAGACAAGATAAAGAAAGGAAGGGCATCCAAATTAGAAAGGAAGAAGTCAAGTTTTCCTTGTCTGCAGATGATATTATCTTATATTTGTTAAAACTTAAAGACTTCACCAAGAAACTATTAGAACTGATCAACAAATTCAGTAAAGTTGCAGGATACAGAATCAATATACAAATATCATTAGCATTCCTATATGCCAACAGCAAAAAATCTGAAAAAGAAATCAAGAAAGTAATCCCATTTACAATAGCAACAAGTAAAATTAAATACCTAGGAATTAACTTAACCAAAGCAGTGAAGTATCTCTACAATGAAAACTACAAAACATTGATGAAAGAAATTGAAGAAGACTCAAAAAAGGAAACATATTGCATGTTCATAGATGGGAAGAATCAATATTGTTAAAATGTCCATTCTACTCAAAGCAATCTACATAGTTACTGCAATCCATATCAAAATACCAAAGACATTCCTTACAAAAATAGAAAAAACAATCCTAAAATGTATATGGAACCACAAACCCAGAATTGCCAAAGCTATCCTAAGTAAAAAGAACTAAACTGGAGGAATCACATTAGCTGACTTCAAATTATACCATAGAGCTATAGTAACCAAAACAGAATGGTAATGGCATAGAAACAGATACATAGACCAGTAGAACAGACTAGAGTACCCCAAATAAATCCACACATCTACAGTAAACTTATTTTTTACAAAGGTGCCAAAACACATACACTGGGGAAAGGATAGTCTCTTCAATAAATAGTGCTGGGAAAACTGGATATCCATAAGCAGAAAAATGAAACTAGACACCGATTTCTAGCCACATAAAAAATCAAATCAAAATGGGTTAAAGATTTAAATCTAAGACCTTAAACTATGAAACTACTACAAGAAAACTTTGGGGAAACTCTCCGAGACATTGGAATAATTTATGCAAGTAAAATTTCTTGAGTAATACCCAACAACCACAGGCAACCAAAGCAAAAATGGACAAATAGAATCTCATTAAGTTAAAAAGCTTCTGCACAACAAAGGAAACAATCAACAAAGTGAAGAGACAAACCACAGAATGGGAATACATTTTTTCCAAACTACCCATCTGATAAGGGATTAAGTAACCAGAATATATAAGAAGCTCAAACAACTCTATAGGAAAAATAATCTCATAATCTGATTTTAAAATGGTCAAAAGACCTGAATAGACATTTCTCAAAAGAAGAAATACAATTTGCAAACAGGCATATGAAAAAGTGCTCAACATCATGGATCATCAGAGAAATACAAACCAAAAACACAATCTAGCTAGTGGTCTATCAATCCTGTTTATCCTTTCAAAAAACCAGTGTTTGGTTTCATTGAGCCTTTGTATGGGTTTTGGGGTCTCAATTTCATTCAGTTCTGCTCTAATTTTAGTTATTTATTTTCTTTTCTAGCTTTGGGGTCAGTTTGTTCTTGTCTTTCTAGTTTCTCTAGGTGTGATATTAGATTGTTAATTTGAGATCTTTCTAACTTCTTGATGCAGGCATTTAGCACTATAAACTTATTCTTTACACTGCTTTTGCTGCATCACAGAGATTTTGGTATGTTATGTCTCTGTTTTTGTTTATTTCCAAGAATTTTTTAATTTCTTCCTTCATTTTGTTGTTTACCTAAAAGTTTTTATTTTTTTTTGCATTTATTGAGACTTGATTTATGGCCTAGCATCTGATTAATCTTGCAGTATATTGTGTGTGCAGATGAGAAGAATGTGTATTCTGTGGTTGATGGGTGGAGTGTTCTGTGGATGTCTTTTAAGCCCAATTTGTCCAGTGTTGAACGTAAGTCCAGAATTTCTTTGTTAGTTTTCTCCCTCGATGATCTAATGCTGTCAGTGTGGTGTTGACGTCCCCAACTATTTTTTTGTGGTTGTGTGCTTATCTAAGTCTCTTTGTAGGTAATAAAATAAGAAGTACTTGTTTTATGAACCTGGGTGCTTCTGTGTTGGGTACATATATATTTAGAATCAATAAGTCTTTTTATTGAATTGAGCCCTTTATCATTATGTAGTGCCTTTTTTTTTTTGTCTTTTTTAACTGTTGTTGGTTTAAAGTCTGTTTTACCTGATATAAGAATATCTTTTTGCTCTTTTTGGTTTTCCATTTTTATGACAGATCTTTCTCCAACCCTTTACTTTGAGCCTATAGATGTCATTACATGTAAGATGGGTCTCTTGAAGATAGCAGACAGATTGGTCTTGTTTTTTCTTTTTTTTTTCTTTTTCATTCAATAATTAATTTAATTCACTGTGCCTTTTAAGTGGGGGTGTTAAGACTGTTTACATTCCAGATTTATATTGATATAGGAGGTTTTGATCCTATTGTGAAGTTGTTAGCTGGTTGTAGTTTCTATTCTGCGGTTCCTTTATAGGGTCTATGGGCTAGGTACTTAAGTGTGATTTTGTGGTGACAGGTATTGTTCTTTTGTTTCCACATTTAGAACTTCCTTAAAGATTTCTTGTAAGGTTGGTCTAATGGTAACAAATTCCCTTAGCAATTGCTTATCTGAAAAAAATATTTTATTTTACCTTCACATAGAAGCTCAATTTGGCAGGATATGAAATTCTTGGTTGGAATGTCTTTCCTTTGAGAATGCTGAAAATAGACCCTCAATCTCTTCTGGCTTGTAAGGTTTCTGCTGAGAAGTCCACTGTTAGCCTGATGGGGGTCCCTTTGTATGTGATCTGACCTTTTTCTCTAGTTGCATTTAAGATTTTTTCTTTAGTGCTGGCCTTAAACAATCTGGTGCCTATATGCCCTAGTGATGTTCATTTTGTGTAGAATCTAGCAGGTGTTCTCTGGATTTCTTGTATCTGGGTGTCTACCTCTCTAGCAAGATTACAGAGATTTTATTCTATTATTCCCTCAAATTTGTTTCCCAGATTGATTACTTTTTCTCCTGCTCTCTCAAGAATGCCAACACTTTGTATGTTTAGTGGCTTTACATAATGCCATATTTCTTAAAGACTTTGTTCATTTTTTAAAATTATCTTTATTTTTGTCTGACTAGGTTTGAAAAAATCATTCTTGAAGCTCTGAAATTCTTTCTTCTGCTTCATCCAGTCTATTAATAAAGCTTTAAATTGTATTTTGAAATTCCTTAAGTGAGTTTTTCAGTCCCAGTAGTTCTAATTGATTTCTTTTCAAGATGTTTATCTCTTTTTTCATTTCCTGGACTGACTTAGAAGTTTCTTCATGTTGATTTTCAACTTTGTCTTGGATCTCTTCGAGCCTCCTTACAATTGATGCCTTAAATTCTTTATCTGTCATTTCTGAGTTTCCATTTGGGTTCAGGAGCTAGAGTGATCCTTTGATGTTGTCACAACATTTCGATTTTCATGATGCCAGAATTCTTATGCTTTTTCCTTCTCATCTGGAGGGGGTAAGGTCTTTTGGCTTTGCACCTATAGCCCTAGGTACTTCTGTCAGCAGGTTTCATTTGGGGCTGCATGGCTTGGCCTATAGGCCAGTAGATGGCACTTGGGGGTAAGAGCCAGCTGCTACACAAGTAGGCAGGTAAGTATCCTGTCTGTGTTTACTGTGAAGTGCTCTGTTTTTTCAGGTGAAGCCCTGGACAGTAGAGTGCCCAGTACTCTGGGGTTCCTGTTCTGCAGAGGTAGGGTGACAAATGTGGGCAGAGCTGGAGCCCCTGGCTTGCCCACAAATACCCCAATGGTGAGCACAAGCACTAGCCCTGGCAAGGGTGGCTAGAAGAAGCTCCTGTAAGTGCACTTAGGTCTCTGTAGGAGTAGGGGGTAAGGTGGCATCACCAGCTCCCCATCCTAGATAGGCAGGAACTTGAGTTGTTTCCCTATCACTCCCCTGTTCTAGGACTTGTGACTCCTAGTTCAGGTGTACCTTGTAGTCTATCTGCAGTCCACAATGTGGTTGAAAGCCATGGGAAATGTCTGTTTTGTGACTCTGTGGGAGTGGTTTCACAGCATAATCTCATGACTCAACCCAATACAGATAGCTTTATGACTTGTCTGTTCTCTGATGTGACAGTACTGCTACTTCTTGTATGGGGGGGACACCACCTTTGGGCCCACGTGAGTGGATGTTGGTTACGGTGGTGTTGGCTAGCTGAGTCAGCCTAATCTCAGGCCTCAGGGGAAGTGGTTGCAGTGAGATAGGTATTTCCACAGTTCCCAGGCCACTAGATGACCCGCAGGACAACATGTATGAGTTCTGAAGGGGCTAGACTGGGGTTGGAGTTCAGGTGCTGTCTATGATGGGGTGGGGCAGGCTGGCCACCAGGTCTCCAGCCAAACTAACTCTCAGGCAGGGGCAGGCAGAATACTTAGATGGTGGGAGCCCAAGGGAATATCCCAGGCCAGTGGGGGCTGGGTTTTCAGAAGGGCTCTGGGCCACAGCTGAAATGTTCAGGTAGTGGCAGGGAGGTTAGGCTGTGGGCCCTTCACTGGGGAGGGCAGGATTTCTCAGCTGAAGCAATGAAGACACACAGCTGTGGGGTGCGTGACATGCTCCTGCTTCCTCCCATCCAACCGATGCTGGACTTCACTTTTGGGGGCACGCAAGGGTGCCACACCTTACTACCTCTGGGAGTTTTGCCCTGGAGGAACTCAGAGCCATGACTGCCCACAGTGTTCAGGTGAGGGTGTGGCTCTTGTGCTGGAGCCCAAGCCATGAGCCTTGCCCGGAGAAGGGCGGCAGGGGTGGGGGATCACGTGATCTGCAGTCTGGGTGCTTCCTGGAGGAACACAGAGCCACACTGGCCATAGTGTTCAGGCAGGGGTGCGGTTGCTGCACTAGAAGCCCAAACCAATGAGTCTTAGTGAGGAGCAGTGGGGCAGTCTGGCCACTCCTCCGCACTGTGGCAATGGCCACTATTGGGGCTACAGCAGCTAGCACCAGGTTGCTCAGGGATCCAAGGCCTGTGGAGCTCCATGTGGGCTTGAGTGGTACCTCTCTAAAGACTCCAGGCAGTTCTCTGTTAGTCCAGAGGCCTGGGGCAGGGGCAGGTGGGTTCTCATGTGCCCAGGATTACAAAGGTCCATGTTGTAAGTGTGGATTCCCCCAAAACTCTCACTTGTTCACCCTTTCCCCACATTAGGGAGCCTCCCCTGGCTCCACACCAGTCCCAGTAGGAGCTGCCTGGGCTTTGCTCATCTCTGTTCTCCATGGGGCCTGCTGCCTCCTTTGTAAATCCTGATGTGAGGTCTTAGACAATCCACTTAAAGAGCTAGTATTTATAGACCATTTTGTTTCCTCTCTGTGAGAGCAGCGCACACTAGCTGCTTCTAGTCAGTCCTCTTGAACTAGAAACAAAGCCATCTTAAGAAAGGACCTTGCATCCTTCCTGGGAGGACCTTGCCTCCTTCCTGATTTCTACAAAATCAGAGTACTGTTTGGTCTGCACACCTGATTTAATATTCTGTTTGCTCTGCACATCTGAGTTAAAATTTTTGCAAGTACTCTGATCTTGGTTTCATTTTGATTTGGTTATGTGCATCTGTAAATAATTTGGCTCTTTTTCTCTTGCTTGCTTTTCAATGTCTTCTGAGAACAAAAATATTGTAAATAGTGGCCACGCGATGGCCAATTAAAATCCACTAAGGTGGCTAATCACCATCTAAAACACTGGTCTAAACCCCTGTCATTCCCTGACAGGATTTATAGGATTTATTTGGTCTGGAGAGATTAATAGCAAATAGAATGGGATTCCCCAGTATTCGGGCATGCCAAGTATTCTGGCTGGCTACATGGCTTTTCCTTGTGCACAGTTTTCAGTCAATAGTCATCTTAAGAATCATTCAACGTCCCCAGGCTTGTTTTTCTCGGTACCAAATTAAGAAACTACAACTATAGAATTTTTTAAAATGTTGATATATAGAGGCTCCCAACTTCTTTATCTCTTTTTTCTTTTCTTCTTCTTCTCTGCTTACTCTGAATCTATTGACTTTTTCACTTGAATTAAGATATTCTACTGTTGCTAATTTCAAAAGTCAATCAGAAGTTTTTCTTAAGGCAATTCAGCCAAGATAAGAAAAAGAAAAAAAAAAAGGGGGGGGGGGCTTTCAAATAACAACAGCTCTGTGGCAACCAACAACCTAGCCTTGTACACCTAAGAGTCATCCTTTCAGAAATGTAAAATTAGGTTTGCCTTGCTAGCAGTTGCTTAGGGTGATATAATAGCTAATTAAAAGACTGATAATCTAAAAAGAAAAGAACTAGATAAATGTTTATAAAAAT
This sequence comes from Pan troglodytes, assembly GCF_028858775.2. NCBI lineage: Eukaryota > Metazoa > Chordata > Mammalia > Primates > Hominidae > Pan > Pan troglodytes. Next base: position 73,911,048 of record NC_072402.2, read on the forward strand.
TTAGGCTCTCAGATTAAACAAGTCAAAATCTTGAGTTCAGAGCAATAACATACGTTATCTCTGCCTGGCATAAAAATTTTGCTTTGTCTGCCATGCATGATGACCTTGTTAAAATACAGATTCAGGTTCAGTATATTTGCCAGGTTCAGTAGGACTGAGGCGGGGCCTGCGATTCTGCACTTCTACAAAGCTCCTACGTGATACTGATGCTTCTGGTCCATAGACCACACTGTCAGCAAGGTACAAGCCCATAAAACAAACCTCAACAATTTCAATGAACACGTATCACATAGACACCTTCTACGACCACAGTGAATTTTTGTTAAAAATTAATAACAAAAAAATAAAATTTCATTTTAGAAAATTTGAAACACAAATTAATTCATGGATTAGAAATGGTATCATATATAGTTTGTTATAACGAAAGCACTGCAATGTTAAGTTAAAACTTATTGGACTGTTGTGGATGCCATAAAACTGGCATTTCAATGGAAATGTGTAGCTTTAAATATTTTATTTGTGAACTAATATCCAACGTATGAAAGTAAAAGGAACAACAGAAAAAAATCCAAGAAAGTAGAATAAAACAGGTAATAAAAATTACAGTGGAAATTCAACAACAACAAAACACAATAAAAAGAATTAATTTTCAAAGCAAAATTGGTTTCTTTTCAAAAAGAAATCAAAGTAGTTAAACTTCTAGCAAGATTACCAAATAATAAGAGCAAAGGCACATATAGATAACATTGTGAATGGAAAAGAAGATACAACCACAGATACAGCAGAAATGAATATGATGATAAGACAATTACTTCAAAATAGACTAAAAGACATTGTAAAAGTGATAAAAGATATTAGAAAACAATATAAATCAGATTTAACAAACATCATGGATGAGGTAACAGAACTCAGGAAAGAAATAGATATAAAACAAAAAATAAATTCAAAATTGAAGACGTTAAACTGGAAGTAGCTACCAGAGCAAAAAAACACAACAGATAATTTCTTAAGCAAATAGGAGGTAAAGGGAGAAAAAATTGTTTAAAATAAAATAAATGAAGGGATAAAAGTAATTCAAGAGAAAGTGACAAATATTAAAGATCAGAAAAAAGATTCAATCTAGAGTTAGCAGGAATTCCTGAAAAAGAACACCAAGGGAAGGTGGCCAAACAAATACCAAAAACTATAATTCAAAAAACTTCCTGAATTAAAAAAATATTTGATGCTACATATTGAAAGAATGTACCATATTACTGAACACATCAACCTAGAATAGCCAACACCAAGACAAAGGTTTTAAAGAAAAAGAAAAAAATCCTCTGGGCATCTAGGCAAAAAAACCAAGTGACTTCTAATGGGGAAAAAAATAGATTACCATTACTACTAGGCTTTTCATCAGCCTTGCTGTATGTCAGAAAAAAAAAATGCAACAATAAAATTCACGATACTCAAGGAAGAAAATATAAGCTAAAAATTTTATATCTATTCAAACTGACCATTAAATACAACGACCAGAGTAAAACTTTCATTGACATTCAAAAATTCAGGGGACTGTTGTTCCCATAAATACTTTCTGAAGAAGGTACTAGGGAATAAATTTCAGATAATCAAAATGACCAGAGAAATATTTGCATAAGCTCTAATGGTGAACATTAAACATATATACTTGTGGACTTACGAGATGCAGCAAGATTTAAAAGGGACATGATGTAACAGGTAATATTTATGTGCTCTGACAATGATGATATAGTACAATTATTTTTAAATGAGAAAGGAGTTAAAATTTAAAAATTTCAAAATGGAGAAAGAAAAGAGGGAAGGATATATGCTAACAATGATTTTAACTGTTTTCAGGAAATTTTTAAGTGCCTATAGTGTTATAGGAGTTGAAAGGGGTCCTTGGGAAGTTTTTGTTTCTTTTAAAGCAGCTCCAGAAATGTTTCCTGTCTTGCAGAAAGGCCCTGGCTCTTAGAACCTCTCCCTCGACCCCACCCCCGCCACCCCACCCAAGCTTCAATGTGCAAATGCTGGCCATTAGAAACAAACTGGGTCCACCCAAACATGGCAATTCGGGCCGTCTTCTTCCTTGCCCCAACATGTGCCTAGCAACATGGCAGCCCCCACATATCCCCATGTGTGTAGAACATCAAGGTGCCCTGCATTTGCATATTAAAAGGCTAGGGCGGGAGGGCCAGTTTTTCCCCGTGCTATGTGAATGACATGCCTGGTCAAACCAATCCCCTCAGCCCTATGCAAATCAGAAACCAACTCCTCCACCTTCCTCTTAAAAGCAGCCACTATTCTGCTGCACGTGGGGTTTTCTCTTTGTTCAAATCCCGCCTCCATCTGTCTCTGCATGGAGGAGCTGTTTCCTTCTTCCTTCATTCTTTCTTGCCTACTAAACTTTTCACTCCTTAAAATCACTCCACGTGTGTCTGTGTTGTTTTATCCAAACCGGCGTGAAACGAAGAACCCTGATGTTCCTCCAGTCATTGGAGCCGTATCAGTAGCACAAAAAATATGCAAGAAGTATACAAGGGAAAAATTTAAAACTTTATGAAATGATTTTAACAGAGGCCTAAAGAAATATAAAAATATAATATGTCCACGCACAGGAAGATTTAGTAACATAAAGATTTTGATCTCTCCAAGTTGCATTTATAGATTAAGTGCAAATCCCGTGAAAAGCCCAGGAGGGGTTTTCATAGAATTTGGTAAATTAATTATCAGTTTTACATAAAAGAGTATGGCACCAAGAATAGTGAGGATATTTCTGAAAAAGAATAGGGTGAGAGACTTATCCTACCCGATGTCAAGACTCATCTGAAACTTTAAAAGTTAGTGTAATACTAGTGCAGGAATAAACAGACCAACCAGTGGAATTAAGAATCCAGAACTCTCTTACACTTTCATAATAGTGAAAGAGGTGGCATGTCAGATCATAGGGAGGGAAGAGTTATTTGATAAACAGATATGGAAAAATGGTTACCAAACAGAAAAATTCAGTGTCATAACCCTATCTCACTTAATATAAAAAAATCAATCCCAGATGGATTTGGAATTTGTCTTCTTAAAAACCTTTAAACTTCTTACTAAAAACTTACAGGTGACTGTCCTTCTGATCTTGGGGTAGGAAATGATACCTTTAAAATATTTTTATAAAATTATCTGCTTTAAAAATGATAAACTTTTGTTAATCAATAGACATATAAAAGAAAGTGAGTTACAAATTGGGAGAAGATATTAGTAGTAAAGAAATGAACAACAAATCAGTATCAAGAATATATGAATATTCTTACCAACAAAAAATGTGCAAATTGCATAAGCTTTTCATAAAAGAGAAAACAGATGTGGCCAAAATACTCATGAGATTCAATCTCAAGACTATCATGAAATACCATTTTATAGCCATTTAATTGGCAATAATAAAAAAAAGTGCCAATACCAACTTGGTAAGAATATATGAATCTACAGGGTGGGAGTATAATTGGTATTACTCCTTTGAAAAACAACTTGACCTTATCCTATAAGTTGAACATATTCTACATCTGATCCAACTCTTAAGTATATATGCAAGAAAAACAATTGTAGATGTGTACTGGACACATGTATAAAAATGTTCATATTAACATGTACCCAAGAGCAAAAACCTTGATACAACCTGCAAATCCATCAAAGGAGATGCATGAATAAAATATTTAATATTTACACAATGAAATACTACACAGCAGTAAAAGTGAATGGACTACAGCAACACTAAACAATATGGTCAAATATTAGCAATTTAATATTATATAAACATAATTACTGAATTATTACATACAGCTTGCTGTCCTTTCTACGCATTAAAACCAAACAAAATAAAGGCATTTTTACCATCACATAAGAAATGAGAATACACACGCACACAATTTAAAGTGATAATTATCTTGGCAGAAGGAGCGAAGGTGGGGGCGTTACAGGATGAGATATGACAGAAGTTATTGTTAGAGTGCTAGTTTTGAAGTTGGGTAGTAAGCTCATTGGTGCTCGTGACATTATTAAAAGAAACAAATAATAGGGGATGCGTGCATCCATGAGGAGAAACATGGCATGAACAATAGGTATAAATTCTAACTCTCACCTCCGCTGTGAATGAGGCAAAGATCTACAGCACATTTACTTGATCACACAGTCTGTGAAACAAAGACACGTTAGTGGCCACGGTGGGCTGTGACAACTCTAGTCTCACCTCGATGAGTCAGGTTAAAAAGGATATTGACACTTCTCTTCCTTAAGTAATTTTCAGCTATGAGTGTGAAGTTATAGGTTTCTTGTGAGTCTTGAGTTATTTGCCAATTACACCAGTTTTTGTGTGTACAAAGTTTCTTTTCCCCAGAAAATCTTTAAAAACAAAACAAAATAACACAACCATTACGAGGTTTTTACTTTTGTCAAAGCAAATGTATCCCTTATCCCTCAGGGCATACTCAGTGACTGTCAAACTATGTTCCCCATAATGGCATTGATCCATCACCAACAAATACCAATAACGAAAATATTGTTTCTACAAATTTGACATACGTGCTGAAATGTCTTAACATGAATCACTGACTCCCCATGGGTGGCAAGAACATCCCTTAATTTACTTGGAATATTCCTAAAAAGTCAGAAATTGGGTAAACCCAGATTATCAGACAGGACTATTTTCACGTCAAGGTATACATTAACTGTCTTTCTTACCATGCTATGCTAAATGTTCCTTTTTTAAAAACCTCAGGTAGAAAGTATTAGACACTTGTCACCACTTAAAGGTTTCCTCTTGACCTTGGCAGGTGGTTCTGAAATATTTGTTCAAATTTCCTGCAACATCTAAGTGTAGATTTTTGCCATGTTGTCACAAGCACCTCAAACAAGGAAGAAGTTGTCAATAATGTAACCAGAGCCAACTTACGATTCAAATAAAGTGTAGCTTTGGGAAGGTTGTTTAGACCACCCCAAGGCAGTGTCCGTCCCAGGATCCCAAGTACAGTGCAAAGTCTTGAAGTCCTCGGTTTCACAAGAAAAGTCCTTGGGCTCCTCAAGTACTTCTGTCCATACAAAGGAAAACAGACCTAGTTAAATCTTTTTATTGGAAGATAAGCCAAATGGAAAGCTCTGTTTAGAGTCTGAAGCCACAGAGTTACTCTGAACAAGGAAGGGGTCACTGAGGTGGAAGGCTACCTATCAACAGCCTCCAAAAGTCACTTTTCAGGGGTCACCTCATCTTGGCCCCTTCTCCTTCCTGCCCTTGTGATTTTCTGAGATGTCATGGGCATGGATGGTCCATGTTATGCAAGTGGCTGATGCTATGTCCATTTGACAAGGGTTGTATCCCCAGTGCCTGCCAATGTTTCATTTCGGGTGCTGTGGCTCACAGAATGCTTCGGGGATGCAAGGAAATCAGTCAGATTTGTACACCTGCTAAATTCAACAGGCAAGAGCTGAGTGTTCAGGGAATGGCAAAGCACCTCCAAATCCCCAGAGTTACTGCTGCCCTTAGTGGTCATGCTAAGGGGACATAGATGAACCAGGCATCCAGGAGACTGGAGACTGACTTTGGCAAGGGAGGCAGGGAGGGAGATGTTCCCTACTGTGCAAGGGAAGGAGATGCTCAAAACAAAATAAAGGAGGCCACTAGTTGTGCACACACAAATCTATATAAAAAAATGTTCCCACTCCACTAATGTATCCGATGGAACCAAGTTACTGCACAGTTAAGAACAGTAATGGCCTCCATTTGCTGATCTCCTACTGCATGCAGCTATTACTGGGGCCAGGCACTACCCACATTCATTAATCCTCACAATCACCATCACTGTCCCCATTTTACAAAGGAGGAAACTGGCTCAGAGAGGCTAGGAAACTTGGCGAGATGACACACCCAGCCAGGGAAAGAAGATTCAAACCCAGGTCTCCTAGGCCACAATCCTGGCTGACTCCATGGTTGTCCAATCTGTAGCTCCTACCCTCCCTCCATGATCCCGAAGTAATTCCAGCATGGCTGGGCAAAAAAGGGTATTTTCCCAGTGGTCCAGGTCATGACCTGAACTGTGTCTTCTTTAATACTATTGATTTCTAGGAATACAACTCTCAGTAAGGACAAGAAAACAACAGGAAATCCTGGAAATATTACTAAAGGACATTGACTTCAGAGCCTCTCCTAGAAAACTTGGGAAACAAAAGAAAATCAAGATCATGGGTAGAAATGTTTATTTGTCTTCTAGTAAAGGAGATTTAATCTATTCCTCAGGAAATGAGAAGAAAGGGCCACAGAGAATTTGCACACTTACTTGAGACAAAAAGAACGATGCCTTTCATGCCTTCACTGACATTTCCTTGACTTGCCTCACAATAGATATTTGTCCCTTTATTCCTAATGAAAGGCACACTATTCAAGTTGAATGCAGTTACATGTGGATCAAGTTGTTCTCCATGAATCTGTTTCCCTTCCAAATAACAGGATACATTATTTTGAATGTTCCTAGAAACGTAACAAATGGTAACATTGGTGCCTTCTTCCACCAGCTTATCTTTAGGGAAAACGAACAATATATCCTGTCCAGTAGAATCTTGTACTGCAAGAAAAAAAAATAGCCAAGTTAGAATCGCACTCAAAATTCAAGCCTCTTAAAACAAGTTATCCATTTGCCTTCAGCAGATAACTTTAGCTTTTTCTACCTCCTGGAGAAAATAGCAACCTAAATTTCTCTGCCAAACCTCTACCCTCTGGTGCATGCAAGACAATCCTTTCCACCACTGCTCCTATTGTTACACTGATACCACTGCTGTTGCTCTTACTGCCACAGACAGCACATTACTATTACCACTCTGATAATTGCATGATTGCTATTGCTGGGTTATTGTAACTGCTTTCTATCAAGTCCCAGCCCTGCTGAAGGCCATGTTAAGTGTTTATGTACATTATCTCATGTCGTTCTTAGTACCTTACAACAACAGGTCAGGTAAGACTTAGCCAAAGTTTGCTCAGTTAGAAAGTGGCAAAGCCACATTCAGACTGGCAAGGTCTATGCATCTCCAAAATCCCTCGTAATCTCTTCATTGTACTGGAGATCATATCTCTTCCTACCTTCTCAGAAATGCCAGTCCCTCAAGTGTGAGGGGTCTTTAAAACATTCATTTTTTAAAGTTTTTAAAAAATCCAACCTTCAAGCAATTCTCATGCCTCAGCCTCCTGAGTAGCTGGGACTACAGGCATGTGCCACCACACCCAGCTGATTTTTTGTATTTTTAGTAGAGCTGGGGCTTCGCCATGTTGTGCAGGCTGGTCTCAAACTCCTGAGCTCAGGCAATCCGCCCACCTCAGCCTCCCAAAGTACTAGAATTACAGATGTGAGCCACCACACCCAACCTCTTACTATCTTTTTAATATCTTTTCTTTCCCTGTGTATGTGTCCTTCTTTCCATCGTAGGATGTAATGGTTAAGCACATGACCTCTGGAGCCAGACTGTCTGGGTTGGAGTTCCAGCTCCAGCACTTAGTGGCGTGGTGACCTTGCATGGCTTCTTTAACCTCTCAGTGCCTCAGTTTCCTTATCTGTGAAGCGAGGATAAGAAGTCCTTTTATAGGACTGACATGAGAACTAAATATGTATAGTACTTTAAAAAGTGACTAGGTCATAGATTTAATTCAATTATTATTATCTCATTAGTATTATTAGTTTAACGTGCGCAAAAGAAACTGACAAAACTCACTCTAAATTTTAATTACAACAAAATTAAATTATCAGTATTAAAGAATATTTAAAATATATTTATCCATAATCTCATTTTTCAAATAACACACCACTTTCATTTTTACATATTCCACCCCCTTCCCCCCACCCCGCCGTCTAGATTCGGGGGAGCTACAATTTGAGTCCACCATCTGTTGTTTTTTTGGTGTGTGTGTGAGAGACAGAATCTTGCCCTGTGGCCCAAGCTGGAGTACAGTGGTGTAATCTAGGCTCACTGCAACCTCTGCCTCCTGGGTTCAAGCGATTCTCCTGCCTCAGCCTCCAGAATAGCTGGGACTACAGGTGCCCGTCACCATGCCCAGCTAATTTTTATATTTTTAGTAGAGACAGGATTTCACCATGTTTCCCAGGCTGGTCTTGAACTCCTGACCTCAAGTGATCCACCCGCCTTGGCCTCCCAAAGTGCTGAGATTACAGGCGTGAGCCACCATGCCTGGCCCTGTTTCTGTAAATAAATTTCTATCAACAAAGCTGTCTCATTGGTTTACACACTATCTATGGCTGCTCTCACACTACAGTAGCAGAGTTGAATAGTCACAACAGCGACTGTATGCTCTGAAAAGCTTATACTATCTCTTATCTGGCCCTTCACAGAAAAATGTTCCCAACCTCTACTCTAGACACATACACATTTTGTGTTGCTCAAATAAATACATATGTACAATTTATGTCTTGCTTTGTTCACTTAGCATTTATAATACACAAACTTTACACATTTTGAAAACAAATACAAAATTGCCTGAATCTGCACAACTATCTCAATGAGTAAGTTCAGGAGCAAGACTTCAGACTATATCTTCCAGTGCCAAGTTTCACACCTGTGTTTTTTAGTTCCCATAGGAGCCAAAGGAAAATAATGTCAGTGTCTACCCAGGGTTCCTCAAAGGAGATTTCCACTATTTGACTATTGCTCCTCATTAAAAAATATATTAACCCTTTTCACTCTTGTAACCCCCTCACTTCTTACCACTGACTTCCTCCCAGGAACTCCAGTTGCTCCAGAAATTTGGCTCAGGGAACTTGGCATCATCCACCACACTCTTTATTCTTACAAAGTGTGTGGCACATTCCAAAGGGAGCTCGGATTCCCAGCTCCAATGCAGAACCTGGTTCCACTTCACAGTGGTGCTGTAATTCCCCTAAAAGCAAAGAGAAAACAATTGGAAACACATAGCCATCTTGTCCTATAAAAGAGCTTCACTTGACTTATCCCAAAGCACAAACCTAAGACCCCATTGCAGGTCCACGATATGTGCCAGTGAATTCCACTTCTGCTAGTCAATTCCCCATGTTCTGATGCCTCACATGGGAGCCAGCTATGACCTCCTGCCTTTTGAAAACTCAGCTTCCAATCCCTATAGTCTTCCAATTCCAGGGGACTCATGTGGAATAAGCGGGAGAGAAAACAGAAGCTACTCAGGTCTTGGGGCAACAGATCAGAGACAGAAGGTGCTCACTGTGCCAGTCCCAGAGAATCTGCTAAGAAAGTTCTTGAAAAGTAGAGAATTAACACAGTCATCCTTTAAAAAAAAAAAAAACCGATTGTTTGTTTTTTAAAAATATTCATCTTTAGCAAGGTTTGGATTAGGATGGTCAAATCTCAGTCAAGAAAGCAGTCTTTCATGGCACACCAGAAGTTCCATTTTCTCTCGGAAGTTGACAGATGGCTCTCTGAGTCTCCCCTGGTTTTCTGTCTCTTGTCCTTTCAGATACGGTGGCCACATGGCCACACTCCATCTCTTGGGCTCCATCTGTCAGACTCTTAGGCCCTGAAGCTGTCAGTGACACAAAAATGTCTTACACTGTTTTCTAGGAAGCTTGTCTAAGTTGAGCTGTAATTTGGGCTTTTGACACAGCCTTTAGCCTTCATCTTTCTGAGATGCTGGCGTTTCCATTCTCTAATTCCACAGGCTTCAAAGGCCCCTTTACACCTTGCCCTGTCATGCAAGGCCTTCTATAATCTGGCTCCAACCCACCAGTCCCTTGCAGGAATCATCTCTCCAAACATAGCACCTCCCCCACACTTCTGGATATGCCTTATGCTTTCAGACCTGTCTTTGCTCAGGCAATGTCTTTGGTCTGGTGTCTTCCACTCCCTGCTGTATGGGGATCTGTCCTGTTCTTCAAGCCTAGGTTATGTCCCTTCTCCTTCATGAAGGCTTTCTTGCTCTTTCCTCCGCATTCCTCTTGTCTCCACCCCTTCTGAGGCCCTCCTATATACTGCGGCTAGCTGTTGGTATATCAGCTGTGACTCTAGCATGGTCCCGAGGGAGCAGGAACCACGTTCTCTTCTTCATGTCCCCCAAAGCTCCAGGCATGCTTTCTCCTCAGTGTGCCTCCTCCAAGGCTCCTGTTTCCTGCCCCACAGCTGCAAGGTGGAGACAACACACACATGACACTTACTGGGGGAACCTGAGTTCGAGTCTGCATCCACGTTTCTAAGGGCGAATAATAAGTCCTCAGTGAAGGGCATGGGACAAGTCACATGTCACACACTGCTTGGCATTAGCAACTCGGAGGCCTTCTACTATTTATGTCTGCCCCCTATTCAGGTCACAAACTTGAAACAGTGCCCCTGACAGAATTAAACCCAGCCCTGGGCTGAAAACATCCTGGTCCACCCAGGGGGCATTTAATTGTGGGCTTCCTTTCTCACTCTCTGCAGACTGTGTTTTTTTAAATGTTTATATTTTATTTCCATTTCTTGCATTACTTTACTCCTAGATCACAAAATATGTTCCTTAACAAGTTGTGAGGTCCTGATCCATGAAACCCTCACTATTTAACATGAGCAATGTCAAGTACATTTTGCTTCAATATTTTTAAAATTTAAGAGCAAATATCCCAGGACTTTGGGAGGCCAAGGCAGGCAGATCATGAGGTCAGGAGTTTGAGACCGGTCTGACCAACATGGTGAAACCCCATCTCTACTAAAAATACAAAAATTAGCCGGATGTGGTAGTGCGTGCCTGTAATACCAGCAACTCAGGATGCTGAGGCAGAAGAATCACTAGAACCTGGAAGACGGAGGTTGCAGTGAGCTGGGATTGCGCCGCTGCACTCCACCCTGGGCAACAGAGTGAGACTCCATCTCAAAAAAAAAAAAAAAAAAAAAAAAAAAAAGGAGCAAATATTTCCTCTCTTCCCCCAGACCCCTGCTAGAAGGAAGTACATCAATAATGGCAACTTCGCTCTAATGCCAACAAGTCACAGACTGAACTTTACCTCCCTTCTGTCCCTTAAACGCAGCCACTTCTCTTACCCGCATCTCCGCTTTGGCTGAACCCTACAGCTCGCTTCCTAGCGGCCACACATCCCTTGCCCCAGTTCCCCACCACACTCCGCTGTGCGGCTATTCAAATCAGAGCTTGCCACTTCCTTTGTTCTTATTGCCCTTGGGATAAAAAAACAAAACCTGAGCATGCACTCCATGGTCCTGTGCATCTAGGCCTGTGCCCCTGTCCTCATGTGCTTGGGGATCCAGCACCACAGCGGGCTTTCAGGCCTGGAAATTCCCTTCTCTCAGCGCCTCTGCTCATGCCTGTTGGGTCTGCTCAGAGCACTCTTTTCTACTCTACTTGCTAAAGTAACTTCTATCCTCTTGGATATTTGGTCTCAAACAGCCCTTTGTCCAAATTGTGGGAGAAGGTGAGGCCTAACCCGAACCTCATAGCATCTCATCAGTGACCTGCACACACAGCCCGTGTGTAGAATACCCTATGCGTGTGTTCACCTCCTCATTCTTTCCAGCGTGCTCAGCGCTGACATTCCCACACTGCGCACAATGCCTGATCTGGGAGCAGAGGCTAAAACTCTGGACTGAATGATTTAATCATTTCATTAATATGCAATGAGTTGTATTTCCCCCAGACACTATTTATGTGTGGAAACTGTTTAACCTCAACTTCTGCTTTGTGGTCTTTACAGCCCTGTTAATGTAGGAGATAAAACTTTTCCTTAAGTACAGCAATTCAGTGATTTTTTTTCTTTAACTATGATGAATTGTCTTTGGGTCATTTCATTTATTGAAGCGGCAAGTTTAATTTGACCCTTGCAGACATCAGTAAGTCACAAGAAATTGGCACACACATTTACACAGAAGTCTAATAGAGGTCACTGATTTGTTACTGAGACATTTGACTCCCACACCTGGCCTCCTTCCAAGCTTGAGCTCTTACTCTATTTTGCCTTCCTATGCCATTGACAAAATAAAAAAGCAAAGGGAAGGGGAGGACCATGACCCAGGAGGGCAGGACCATGCAGTTCAGGGTTCCAAATGGCCAGTACCATCCAGGAGACAGGTCGGTGCCTCTGGTCCAGCTGCAAGTGCTCTTCCTTTGACCTGTTTGGGAACAGAGGTGTCCGAGACATTGAGTCCAGAAGCTTCCCCCCAGCCCCCAGCACGAATGAGAGTGCCCTGTCAGGCTTGCACTACAGGGAGCTTCCCTGTATAAGGGAGATTTTGGTCTAAACAGAAGCAGCATCCTCCTCCTTAACTGGAGGAGGATAGTTCTCGTCAACTTCAGGCATGAGTGATTCAGACAAGCATTTCTCAAGGCATCATCTATTCCATAGGACATGTGTCCACCGATGGCCTGGGGGCTGCATGTGACTGTCATCCCTTTCTGGGCACAGGAGTGAAGGATGATCCCACCCTGCCTCTGTCACCTGGAGCAACACAACAAACCTCTCTGTGCTGTGGTTTCTCCACTGTTGTAGTCAGGCTGGGTTGGGTGTTGTGAGGACAACACGATAGACAAGGCAAAACTCTACCCTGAAGGGTCTTGAGCCCTAGAAGATTACAGAAATAGTCCACACTAGCTGCTTTCCCTTGAAAAGAGGACTCTTACGGGAATCAAATATGAAAACAGATATGAACAACTGCTTTTTAGGAAAATAAATTTAAAAATCCACTTGGTGTATGGCTAATATTATTTTTTCTAACATAATAATAGATATGAGTTGTCTTTTGGAAAAATAAAGAATAGGATCCATGTAGTCTATGGTTAATGTTATTTTTGCTAATGGTGCTAAGTGCTAGTTTTCCACAATTCCTCCAGCACTTCCACCTCAATTTTTCTTTTTGTAGATAATCCTTAGTCTCAATATGACCTTTGCTTCAATGTTTTACCGGGCCCAAATTACCAACAAGTGTACCCATTAAAAATACAAAAATCAGACTTGCTAGTATAAGGTGAGATAGTGGAAAGATGTGTTGATAGCAGGGAGTAAACAGCTACACAGAAGTATTGCTGTTGTTGAAAATCATCATACTAAATAAGTCTCATTGTGGGAAACTGCCCTTTGAGAGGTAGAATTATAGACTAGGTATGAATCCTAAGTGGACAGAGTCAAAATTTTATTTAACTTGCGCAGATCTCAAATTTCAATAATGAATATGGAAAGTAACTGAAGATGTTAAAATTAGTGACTTGTATGCCTTACCAAAGGAACTAACCATGCTGTATGTGTGTACCCAAAGCCTCCACTACCTGGGTGAAGACGGGAGCCTGGTTGAGCTGACAGAGGGCCCAAGCACAGTCCTAGGCTTCTCTTACCTGTAGGAATATTTTCAGTTCCTTTAATGAGACAACATTCCACTGTCCTTAAATATCCCGTGAAAATGACTGAACATTATGTGCATATAGATTACTAGAGTTCCCAGATGAGAAATGGAAATCATAAACCACTCGTGTGTCCTAGTGCACTAGATGGGGACACCTCAGGCAAAACTGACCCAATAATCATTTGAACTAAGTGAAAAATCCACCCCCAAAGAATTCAAAGACAAAAAGAGTGTGAAAGTCAGTATTTTCTTAATTTAATTTGTTGTGGAAAAAGCCACATGTAAGGCAACAAAGGACACAGGAAGTTACTCTCCAACATGGCTCCTTGTTGGATGGAACATTAAGTGCTAGCACTTACTCTTCCCTGCATTTCAGCGGGGTATAGGCCAAGAAACTCTCAGGAAGCTACATTGGAAAGAAAAATGTTGCCAAATTATTACATCTTATTTAGGAAAATCTCTGGAGGACGGAGAAGAAAGAGGTAGGAGGAATGAAGTGGTTAATCTTCGTGGCTCTCTGGAATTCAGTATTCACGAGGACAGACTCAACAGTCTTCTTAGAAGACAGAGCAAAACTGAGAAAATCTATTTTCTTAGTGCATCCCATCCTACCTACCAAACCAAAGTTGTCATGTTACTTTGTCCTGGATCCTTAACAGAAAATGCAGAAATGTAATCGTTTAGACAAACTGTTTTGAGCTGCTAATATGTTTCCAAAACGAGAATTTTTCAGATGTTATAAAAGAAAACCAAGGTGTCTTTTTTTAAAGATGATTTTTTAAATATTGAGCCAAAAAATTACTTACCACCCAGATGACATTGGATGTTTCAATCCTACTGATCTGGATCTGAAATACCATTTTCAATTCCTGATGATAAGGAAGGTTGTGGACAGTCCATTGTAAGTGCAAACTCTGACGCGTAGAATTGGTGGAAACTTTAAGTGATACAGGAGTCAATGGTAAACGTTCAGCCAAGACTGAAAAGATCAAAATGAAGTATGAAATAATATTTAATAGGAGCATGATTGAAGAGTCAGAAATAATTAAACTTGAATATCATCATTATTTAGCTCTGGAAAATATTGCTCATATGTGCATCCTAGAATCAGACACCTTGGAAACCTGGAAGAGAATTTAGAAATCACTTAGCAGACACAGAAATTAAGATCTAGATGAATGAAATGACTTGCTCAATAATACACAGCAAGCTCATACATTGATGAACAGGTAAACGAAACAGAAGGATCCTTTATTGGACAATCTAACCGGTTGGGAAATTTATAACAAGGCTGAAAAAAAGAAAGAAGACTTTTTGATGGAAATGTTATATTTCTGAAAATCAGAAATGAAAGTTTCCTTTTTGAAAGCCAATATTTTATAGTTTGGTAAAAGACTACAATGTGGGAGCATGTCTTATCTGTAGACATGGTCATTTGTGTCTCAATGTATTTAACTTAAAAGATAAAGACTAGCAAGAATTAACTGAACTCTTTCGATGAGACCAGCAACATACCAGGTATTTGATGTGAAATAAAATAATTGTGACAAGGTTCCTAGCTCAAAGAAGGAAGCTAGTTGGAGAGACATGATGAACTCATATGAAATAATCAAGAGAGTGGAATTTTAGACTAGTTAGTGGTATGACACAGTCTGTAAAAGAATAGGAATTCAAACATGAAACAGATTTGCTGAAGTTGGTGGCCTTGGGAAGCAGCAGCATATCTCTTAGGCTGACTGCATAAACCACCAATGGCGCCACTGCAAATGGCTTGCACACAGAGGTTTAAGCAGATATATCTGCCACTAGAGAGAGAATGTGTCCTGACTGAGTGAGTTAAGTCACTGCTGATTCTTAAAGAAGAACAAATCATGACTTTCCATTTAAGAGGAGAAAAACACCATATAGATTGTAAAATAATTGTGTATTGCTGATTCAACTATTTCAACTGTGAGGGTATCAGAAGTAAACTGGGAGTGGTACAAAGGTATTGAAAAGATAAAGCCTGCATCGATAAAATCAGCTGCTATCTGATGACTCATGGCATAAGAGATATCATCTTTTAAGCATTCAGTTTTCTAGTTCCAGGGGGATTTCCCCTTGTCATTTGAACTCCTCAAACGTTACGTTTAAATGGTAAGAGATTATCTCATTTTGATAATAAACAATGGAAACAGTCTCCAATACTGAAAAAATGTCCCCAAATTGCCATTCTGCACATGCTATTTTTCTCTTAGGGAAGTAAAAATAACAACAATGAAATTGAGCACATGTTATTTACCATGCACAGTGCTAGGGTCTTTACTTATGCTGTCTCATGAAATGCCTACTATAAAACTGTTAGACAGCAATTTTTTAGATAAGGAAACTCAAGCTCAATCAGGGTAAATAACATATACAAAGCAATGTGAAATCAAATAGGAATCTCTCTAATACCAACACCTGTGTCCCCCTTTACTGTCCTGCAACTGTTAAGACAGGAGCATTGGCCCAGTTGAAGTTTGCACGGAATGGAATGTCTGAGAAGTATTTTGCATGGCACCAACAACAAAGTCCTACCATGGTCAGGACACAGGTGACAGGATGGGGCTCTGCATGGAGCCAGATAAACTGAGGAGCATTCCTGGTGGATACAAGACAAACATGATGTTTTTCTTGTGATTGGTCCACATAGTAGAAAGCTTCAGATTCAAATGAGGCATAACTTCAGAATTTGGAGGAACACCTCAGAAAACTCATTCTATGAAAGTGAGATGAATAAGAATGCCCATAAAAGGAAAGGGAGCCACAATGGCTACCTTCCCTGAAAGTTACCTTGTGATATTTTGTAAATGTGATGCTGGGAAGGGCTAGGGTGATAACTATAATCTCAGCGTGAATTCCATGACCCTGAGTTTGGCAGTGGGTCCTTAGATCTGAATCCAGAGTATGAGCAACAACAACAACAACAACAAATAGACAATAAAATAAACAAGTTTGTGCATCAAATAACAATCACAAAAAACTGAAAAGACAACATAAACAAGTTTGTGCATCAAATAACAATCACAAAAAAGTGAAAAGACAACATATAGAATGTGAGAAAATATCTGCAAATCATATATCTGATAAGGTTCCAGTATCCATACTACATAAAGAACTCTTACAAACCAGCAACAAAAAGACAAAGAACTCAATTTAAAAATGGGCAAAAGAGTCGGCAACATGGAAAAACCCTGTCTCTACCAAAAAAAATACAACAAGTAGCTGGGTGTCATGGCACGTGTAGTCTCAGCTACTCAAGAGGCTGACATAGGAGGATGGTTTGAGCCCGGGAGACAGAGGCTGCAGTGAACCGTGATCACACCACTGCACTCCACCTGGGCAACAGAGTGAGACCCTGTCACAATAAAATAAAATAAAATAAGTCAAAAGACTTGAATGAACATTTCTCCAAGGAAGATATATAAATGGCTAACAAGCACATGAAAAGATGTTCAATATCATTAGTCACTAAGGAAATTCAAGTCAAAATCACAAAGAGGTACCATTTCACATCCATGAAGATGGCTATAATAATTTTTAAAATGGAGATAACAAGTGTTGGCGAGGATGTGGAGAAATTACAGCCCCTGTACACTGCCGGTAGGAATGTAAAATGGCTCCACCTTGTTGAAAACGTTTTGACAGTTCTTCAAAAAGTTAACTCCAGCCTGAGTGACAGAGTGAGACCCTGTCTTCAAAACAAAAAAGTTAAAATAGAATCACCATATAACCCAGCAATTCCATTTGTAAGTAGATATCCCAAAGAATTGAAAGCAGGAATTGAAACAAACAATTGCCCACAAATTTGTAGCAGCGTTATTCACAATAGCCAAGAGGTGGAA
Source organism: Pan troglodytes (assembly GCF_028858775.2). Taxonomy (NCBI): domain Eukaryota; kingdom Metazoa; phylum Chordata; class Mammalia; order Primates; family Hominidae; genus Pan; species Pan troglodytes. Next base: position 73,928,255 of record NC_072402.2, read on the forward strand.
ACAACTGAAACTTTCATCAGTGGATGACCAGATGAACAAACTGTGGTATACACACACGAAGGACTATTACTCAGCCATAAGAAACTGAATACTGATACATGCTACAATTGGATTAACCTCACAAACATCACGCTAAGTGAAAGAAGCCAGATACAAAAGGTTTTATACTGTGATTCCATTTGTATGAAATTGCCAGAATAATAAGTACCGTAGAGACAGAAAGTAGACTGGTAGCTGCCAGGGGCTGAGAGAGAGGGGAATCAAGACTAACTGCTTAAGCAGTGGTTTCCTTTCTGGGGTAATGAAAATGTTTTGGAACTGAATTGGGTGATTGTTGCATAACATTGTGAATGTACTAATATTGCTAATTTACTCACCAAATGAGTATCATGAATCAATGTCACTAATTACTCATGATAAAAATGCTTGCATAACACAGAAATTGAGTTTCTATAATCCTACTCTTTTCATTCTATTGCCAAATTTAAATCATATATATTTTTATTGGATTTTCCCATACGCTTTTTAAAAATGTATTGGAACATGTACCCCATTTTATGATTTTTAAAGGACATTTTTTTAAACAAATAAAGGGAAGTAAAAATAAAATGTTAACAGTCATTATAACAGTAATTATTTCTGGAAGATGAGGTTGAGTGATCTTAATTTTCTTCTTTATACTTTTCGGTATTTTGTAAATGTTCTTCAGAAACATGTATTAGTTTGAAAATCAAATAATAAGTTATAATATAAAAGAAATACTTCCTTAAGCTATCTGATTCACTCCACTATAATCATACCTCAGAATGTGCAATTCCTCCTTAGATTTCCTAAGCCCTTGTTTGGAGCACTGATTGCAACATGCTGTAAGAGCCTGTTTCTATGTCTGTCTCCCTGTAGACTGTGAGTGAAACAAGGTTGAGACTCAGCCTTACTCAGCTCAGAGAAACCAAGACTAAGAACATACCAGTTATGGTATTCAGCGATTGGTTGCTGAATGCATGAGTCAACTATCAGTCTAAACTTTACTTCTGGAAGCTCCAGACAAAAGAAGAACGCCTTATATTAACATACGCTATCAGTGAGTGCTGAATGACTCAGGTGCTCGAGTGACATCAGTCAAAAATAATCTGGTTAAAAGCAATCTAGGACTTCCTTGGGAAATAGTGGAAAATGCCAAGGTTAAGTCAGTGGGATCAAAGAATCATAAAGATTATTAAATCCAATCCCATTATTTTTCAGACGAGGAAATTGAGGTTAAAAAATGGGAAGTGACTTTGCCACAGCCGCACAATCAGACCAGAACCTAGGGCTCCTGGGTCTCTGTCCAGCTCTCTTTTTATAATGCTGGAGTATGGCCAAGAAGGCCAGGTTTGGGAATCAGACCAGGACTTAATCACATACTCTCCTCCCACTTTCCCCACCCTGTTTCTCTGACCATCCATAACACTACTCAAGGAAATAAACCATTGTCCATTCATAAGAAGGGATATCATGCAGCAATTAAAAATAATGTTGTTTCTAGAAGAACATTTAATATCAAAGAAAAACACTTATCATATGTTGTAGTAATTGTTTTAAGTAATAAAAAAATCCTGAGCATATATATATATACTATAATTTAACTTTTATTTAAAAACACACTATGTATTCATCTCCCTATCTCTATCTGTATGTACATATACACAACAGACAGAGGAAAATCTTGCTGCAGTCATAATCTCTGGCTGATGGAAACATGTACCCAGGGTTAACTGAAGAAAGTCTTGGCTCTGCCTCGTTGATTTGAGAAATTAAGCCAGGTTATTTGGAATAAATCTTCAGATCTGTATCTGGCTGGGTGATTAAGTGGTAAGCCAACTAGTTTGAGTGGGAGTTTAGTAAGTACTTGGTTAAATGCAGCAGAAATTGAGACAAGAAATCCAAATAGTACAGGTCAGGGCAAAGACAGGATTAATTACCAAAGAAGGCATGCTTGACAGAGAAAGCTGGAAGCAGCAGTGAAGATTGGTTGATAGAAAAACAGGGAAATGCATGTCTGATCTAAACAAAAGAAGCTGAAAGCATGAGCAGCAGAGCTTGCTCTGAGAATAGAGTGGCTTGTATGTAGAAGGCACATAGTAAATAGTGCTGGATCAGAAAAGGAAACTTCACTAGAGAATGAGCTGGGCTGAAAGCTTAGAGTTAGATGCCTGGGATTTCCTGGAGACCCTGTGTAACCGAGTACCCCATTTTTCTAAGAAAAGGAGAATGAGTTACTATTGTTTTATTATTTTCTCTTTTCCCCAATTCCCTCTGTTCCCCACTTCCTACTTAGCCCTTTGGAAATGCAATTATAACCTTTTATCTCCCCTTCACCAGACACTCCCTACAGGGCAAGTTCATCTGTTAATAATGATATGCTTAGAAGCTCCAGAGAGGAACTCTCACCCACCAGGAGACTGCCTTGAGAGGTAACAGTTGATTTACAACCCAAAGTATGCCCACTGTGAAACTCTCTCCCACCTGGAGAATTTTCAGCCACCTTACAGCCTATTTCTGCCCATGAAGATGCCAACTCAACTAACCAGTAGATAAGGCACCAAAGTGAGTATGCAGACCCCTACCTGCTCACTTCTGCCACTGCATAGGCCCCCTGCTTTAAAAGTGCCCACTTTCTACTCCAAAAGCAAAGCAGTCCCTTTAAGGAGGAAAGCCTGTCCTTATTCCCCTAAGTTAGCTTTGGAATAAAAAATCGGTTTTATTTTTATACCAGACCTTGCTCATTTTAATTGGACTCTGCAAGCTGCAAGCAACTGAACCTGCATTTCGGTTACACCTGGAGGTGGGGCAGTGGGTCTGTTTGAAAATACAAAAAAATTAGCTGGGCGTGGTGGCGTGTGCCTGTAATCCCAGCTACTCAGGAGGCTGAGGCAGAAGAATTGCTTGAACCTGGGAGGCAGAGGTTGCAGTGAGCCGAGATCGTGCCACTGCACTCCAGCCTGGGTGACAGAGCGAGACTCTGTCTCAAAAAAAAAAAAAATCATTCTTATTATATGCTTTGACCTCTCAGTCTGGTTGCACTGTGCTTAGATTTTAGCAAGTAAGACAGAGTGAGCGAGAGGTATACATACTACAAATGAGAAATCCTAATTCCCACCTTTCAGCCCCAGATTAGAAGAGACTAACATCAAACTATGGTTTTTAAGATGCTGAAAGAAACAGCATAGTAGTGTCTTCCCATGTGCCCTGGACCTAAAATAAATAAATCCAGATGAAAGGAATGTCAGACAGGGAATTGAGCAATTATCAGAACAATGTTTCCTTTTTTTTTTCCAAATATATTTTCATGGAGTTTCAAGAAAGATGAGAAATTCTATGCATATTCCCCGCAAAGATCATTTTCATAGAATCTGTGGACAGGAACTGCGTGGATAATTACTAGGAGCAAACACCTGTACTCTCATTTAAAAGGGGAGTACAGCAAAGAATAAATACAGGAAGAGGAAAATGTAAAGCTTTGTAAAATACAGATGAAAGATACAAAAAATTATGAACCAATAGAAACTCAAGTCTAAGATCTACTTCTAAACAAGTTCAAAGTAATATAGTATCAATAAATATTTTAGAGGTATTAAATTCTTACTGACCTTATTCATAAAGTTAATTTATCTCAAAATATCTTCCCTTGGGGAGTAGCTAAGTGACAAATATTATTTATTTATAAAACATTTCAGCATTTAGCATATTGTCTTTCAGAGACTTGAAAGAGTTTCTATTGTTTCATATTTTCATTGCTTTTACTCATATTTTACTAAGCTAACAGCTTCTCAATGAACATAGTTGAGGGACATAAAAACTTGTACTAACCTAGAGGTCAGCACTGGTGTGGTATACCCAGTGTCTTTTCTCAGCAAGGTACAGAAAGAACTACTTCGATGATGGTCTGATAAAATATATCCATCATGAAATTCCATGGGATTAGGTATATTTACAACTGCCCTAATGACCAGTGCACTGACCAGGAAGTCAGGGTCAAGGGGTGGCTTATTAAGAGAGCCATCAAGATGAGAGAGGCCAAGACTAAGGCAACCACTGCTTAGAGAGATTGACAAATCTCCTCATGGGAGATACTCAGGAATTTTAAGTAATTCCCAAAGAAAAAAGAACTGTTTAACTTTTTTCCAAAGCATCAATGACTTCATTTGATCCCGACGTGATTTTTGTCTTTACTGTTCCTTCCACTTCTTACCTTCACTCTGGTAAGTCCTCAAGGACAGCAACGTTAAGAAGAATGTTGTCTGAAAGATTGCAAATAGAGCCATCAGTTCTGGTTTTCTGAAAAAGATAAATTATAAAGAAGGAAAATTTTATTTAATTTTCAATACTGGCAAGTTTCTTCGAGCCAATTGTGTTAGATGACGCAATAAAGGCTCCCATACTTCTCCCTTGCCTGTATCCATGCCTCTTGTCATGGTACTTTAGAGTCCCCCCAAAATAGGAAGACTATATTTCCCTGCCCCATGGGACCTTTTTGGGTCTATAAATGAGGCATAAGTGATAGTGTGCCAGGTAGGATGGTGTGCCAGTTTCTACCTACTCTTTTGTGTTTCTACCTTTGACATGAAAAGGGCATTTATGGGCTACCCTACTATATTAGTCAGTTTTCACACTGCTGATAAAGACATATCTGAGACTGGGAAGAAAAAGAGGTTTAATTGGACTTACAGTTCCACATGGCTGGGGAGGCCCCAGAATCATGGCAGGAGGTGAAAAGTACTTCTTACATGGCAGCAGCAAGAGAAAATGAGTAAGAGGCAAAAGTGGAAACCCTTGATAAGCCCATCAGATCTCATGAGACTTATTAACTATCACGAGAATAGCACAGAAAAGACCGGCCCTGATGATTTAATTACCTCCCCCTGGGTCCCTCCCACAACACGTGGGAATTCTGGGAGATACAATTCAAGTTGAGATTTGGGTGGGCCCACAGCCAAGCCGTATCACCTACTGGAACCGGAAGAAGAATGAGCAACACATGAAACAGAGAGGGCCACCTCAGCTGCTCTAGCTGAGACCAGCCTAGATCAGCCAGCAGCCAGCCAACCCCAGACAAGAGCAGCTGACCCCAGGTGAAAGAGCAATAAATGCTTATTGCTGTGTGCCACTGATGGTTGGTGGCAATGGATAACTGATCAACCAATTCATTCAGACCAAGCAAAGATTGGTAAAGGAAGGTCAAGCAGAGAAACAAGAGTTAAATATGGACCACGAACTCTGATTAGAAAGAGAACAAATACAATAGTCTCAAGAGAGCTAAATTTAAATTAATTACTTGGAGGTGAGGGCATCTCCATTCTTCCCTATCTCCAAATACAATAGTCTCAAGAGAGCTAAATTTAAATTAATTATTTGGAGGTGAGGGCATCTCCATTATTCCCTATCTCCAAATACAACAGTCTCAAGAGAGCTAAATTTAATTACTTGGAGGTGAGAGCATCTCCATTCTTCCCTATCTCCCTCATTAAAATTTAACCTAGGTTAGCATATTCTCCCAAGAGACAGTTTTTCATTATTCCAAATAATTTCCGGTTTTCCTTTCCTTAGAAAAGAATTGTAAAGAGCCAAAGAGCTTCAGTGATTCATCAGGTACTTTGACCACGGGAAAAATCTGAGGACATCAAGAATAAGGCTGGATGACCTCAAAAAGGTTAATACGTTCTTAATTTAAGAACAAATGTGTTAGTCAGGGGAAGCACTGAATTTCACTTTTCTCCTTCAAACTCTGACTCAGCAGAGGGCAACAATGAAACAATTAATTTGAAACCAATTTTTGCCTCTGTCCAGCCACCTGGATTTTATCAGAAGCCAGCAATTCAGTAAACCAGATAATCAATTGTTACTGCCTATGTCCTCTATTTTAAAAAATAATACTTTACAGATAAGTGGGAACAACAGTGAAGATAAGAAGAGGGTAAACCACATCATCGAATTATTCTAGGGTGGTCAGACCTGTCTATAGCTAAGCACAATTGCAAACAGAAGCAAAAGTCTGCAAAGAACAGGTTTTGTTTATATTCCTTTAAGCACCTCTTTCCACTGCTTTCTATTTTTGGCAAACAAGTCATTCATACTTCTCCAAAATCTCTACTTAAAACTTCAAATAGAATACACTGAGGGAGGGACTTCAAGATGGCTGGCTAGAGGGACCTGGCACTCACCTCCTCTTAAAAGGACCAGTACAGTAAGTAGATAATCACATGTTGAATAGAGCATCGAAGAGAAACCACTGGAATTCAGCAGGGAAGTGACAGAGAACCCCTGAGAAGGAGAGAGAGGTAAAGCAGATGACCCAGCCAGGATTGGCTCAGAGCAAGAAGAAACTCCCCAGTGCCAGGAAAAGTTAAGTGAGAGATCCCCAGTGGTTCATATTCCTACTGTGAACTCCTATAATCCTAGACACAAGACAGCCCCTCCACCCTTGCCAGCCCTGAGACTAGCATAGGGAGCTCTCTGGAGCCTGTGTGATGGCATTGCTCCAGAGAGGGAGTGCACGTGGGGTCCCCGCCCCCTCCCTCTCATCAGCACAGGACCATATTGAGAGCCCACCTCCATTAGACTACATCCTGTGCTGGGGCCAACAGACCCTGCTCTCCACATTCCTGCAGCCCTGCGGACATCACCCAATATCCATTCAGAGGGCTGTGGTGTTGTAATGCTGGCTGGACCCAGCAGTGTAGCTGTGTCCCCAGCACTCTACCTCACTCAGTCTATACCCGGGGGAACAACTGGTGCAGCTACCCTCAGAACAAAAGGGAAGCTACCCTCAGAACAAAAGAAGCCAAAGCATGTGCTCCCAAAAGCCCGAGAGTCCATTACTTGGGGTCACTGTCACTGACAGCAACTCTAACCTGCCCCCCACCTCCAGCATCAGGGCTGCCACCCACCTGCATGTACTTTTAGGGGGCCTGGGGACCAGTCCACCCCACCAACCACTGTCACTAGCACTGCCTGAGTGCATTGTCCAGGGCCCTGGGGATCAACTTGCCCCACCTACCACAGCGAGCATTCATGCACAACATCGGGAGGCCTGAGGACAGGCTTGCCACGCATAGCACCACCCTCACTAGTGCCTGCACACATGAAGCGGGGGCCTGGGAATTGATCTGCCTTGCCCACCACCTCTGGCAGCCACTCACACTTTCTGGAGTCCTGAGGACAACCCCCCCGCCTCAGCCTGCTGGTGCCCACATACATCATCCAGGAGCCTGGTGATTAACATGCCCAGTCTAACACCGCCAGCATCTGTACCTGTCTCCTGGAAGCCTGAGCATGAGCCTGCCATCATCACTGCCACCAGAACCCACCTGCACACACTACCTGGAGTCTGGGAACTGGCCTGCCACAGCCCATCACAGCCACCACCAGCACTCATGTGTGCTGCCTGGGGTCCTGAGGGCTGACCAGACACAACTATCATTACCAGCATCACACATGCTGCCCAAGGGCCAGAAGATCTGTCTGCCTGCCTGGCCTACCACTGCCACTGCTGGCACCCAAGCAAGCCACATGGAGGCCCAAGGATTGGCCCATCCAACCCCACTACCACTGGTGCTTCTGTACATCAGGTGCGCATGTGGGGGCCCAAGGACCAACACAGTAGGCCTGGTGCCACCACCACCAGTGGGGCTCAACAACCAGCCTGTCTGGTGTCCCCATCCTTAACAAAATCTCACCACAGCTTCCACTAACAACAGCAGCCTAAGCCACCAAGGAACTCACAGACACTACTAATGCTGATTACAGCCAAATATATCATACAGAGACTACGCTACTGTGTCCAGCCAGAATCAAAACCTAAGCACTCTCTCTACCCAACCAATACTATTGATATAGCTATAGGAAAAAAACTTTTCCCTATGAAAGCAAATCCATAAAATTACAAACAGCAACTCTTTCACCAGATGCTCAGATAGCAATGTAAGGACACAAGAAACATGAAAAAGCAAGGAAACGTGATACCTCCAAAGGAACATAATAATTCTCCAGCAACAGATTCCAATGAAAAAGAAATCTATGAAATGTCTGAAAAAGAATTCAAAGTAATGATATTAAAGAAACTCAGAGAGATACAATAGAACATAAACAATTCAAAGAAATCAGGACAATTCATATCTGAATGAGAAATTCAACAAAAGAGATATCATTAAAAGGAACCAAACAGAAGTCCTGTACTTGAATAATTCAATAATTGAAATAAAAAATACAATCAAGAGCTTCACCAGCAGACTAGAAAGAATTTCTGAACTCGTATACAGGTCTTTTGAAATAACTCAGTCATAAAAGCGACAGACAGAGAGAGAAAGACAGAGATACAGACAGACAGAGAGAAGAACTTAAATGAAGGAAGAATGCCTACATGACGTATGGGACACCACAAGGTGACCAAATACTCAAATTTTTGGTGTTCCATAAGGAAAAGACATGGGCAATGACATTGAAAATCTATTTTACAAAATAATAGCTGAAAACTTCCCAATTCTTGCACGAGATACAGACATCAGATACAGAAAGCTCAGAGATCCCAAAAGATATTCAACCCCAAAAAAGTCAGTCAAAAGTCAAAGACAGGGAGATAATTTTTTAAAAAGAAAGAGAAAAGCATCAAGTCATATATAAGGAAACCCCCATCAGACTAACTATGGATTTCTTAGTAGAAAACTTAAAGGCCAGGAGATAAGGGGCTGATATATTCTAAGTGCTAAAAGAAAAAAAAAAAAACTTCAGGCAAGAATACTATTCAGCAAAGCCATCCTTCAAAAATGAAAGAGAAATAGTCTTTCCAAGATAAGCAAAAACTAAAGGAATTTATCCCCTCTACACCAGCCCTACAAGAAATGCTTAAGGGAATCGTATATCTGGAAGTGAAAGGATGATATCTACCATCATGAAAACACGTGAAAATATAAAACTAATTGGTAGAACAGACACACAAATGAGAAAGAGCTATGACTCAGATATATCCACTGCAGAAAACCACCAAACTGCAATGATGAACAATAAGAGAGAAAGAAAAGAAAAAAGGATATAAAAAACAACCAAAAAACAGTTAACAAAATGACAGGAATAAATCTTCACCTATCAATAATAACCTTGAATGTAACGTAAATGGATTAAATTCCCCACTTGAAAGGTGTAGGCTGAAAGGATTTTTAAAAATGACCCAACTACATGCTGCTTACAACAAACAAACTTTACCCGTAAAGATACATATAGACTGAAAGTGAAGGGATAGGCAAAGATATTCTACGCAAATTGAAATCAAAAGCAAGTGAGAGTAGCTGTATTTAGATAAAACAGATGTTAAGAACCAGAAAAAGAGAAAAAGAAAGTTGTTATATGTAATAAAGGACTCAATTCAGCAAGAAGATATAAAAAATACCAAATATATGTGAACCCAACACCAGAGTATCCAGATATATAATAAAGCAAATATTACTAAATCTAAAAGGAAAGATAGACTCTAATACAATAATATTTAGGGATTTCAGTATCCCTTTCTCAGCATTGGACAGATCATCTAGACAGAAAATTAACAAAGAAACACTGATTTTAAACTGCACTTTAGACCAAATGGACCTAACAGACATTTACAGAACATTTTATCCAACACCTGCAAAATATACATTCTTCTCATCAGCACACGGAATAGTCTCCAAAATAGACCATATTTTAGACCACAAAACAAGTCTCAACTAATTTTTTTTTCTTTGAGACAAAGTCTTGCTCTGTCACCAGGCTGGAGTGCAGTGGCGCGATCTCAGCTCACTGCAACCTCTGCCTCCCGGGTTCATGCGATTCTCCTGCCTCAGCCTCCTGAGTAGCTGGGACTACAGGCACATGCCACCATGACCAGCTAATTTTTGTATTTTTGTAGAGATGGGATTTTACCATGTTGGCAGCATGGTCTCGATCTCTTGACCTCATGAACTGCCCGCCTCAGCCTCCCAAAGTGCTGGGATTACAGGCATGAGCCACCACACCTGGCCATCTCAACTAATTTTTAAAAACCAAAATCATATCAAGTGTTTCCTCAAACCACAACAGAATAAAACTAGAATTCAATAACAGGAGAAACTTTGGAAATTTTCTTTGGAAAAGTAGCTCCTGAAGGACCATTGGGTCAATGAATTAGTTAAGGACATAAAAAATGTCCTAATCACGCCTGTAATCCCAGCACTTTGGGAGGCTGAGGTGGGCAGATCACCTGAAGTCAGGAGTTCGAGACTAGCCTGGCCAACATGGTGAAACCCCATCTCTACTAAAAATACAAAAATTAGCCAAGCATGTTAGCAGGCACCTACTCGGGAGGCTACTCAGGGGGCTGAGGCAGTAGAATCACTTGAACCCAGGAGGCAGAGGTTGCGGTGAGCCGAGATTGTGCCATTGCACTCCAGCCTGGGCGACAACAGCGAGACTCCATCTCAAAAGAAAAAAAAAAAAAGTCCTGAAAATGGAAACACATCATGTCAAAACCTATTAGATAATGCAAAAAGTGTTATGAGGGGTTTACAGCATTAAATACCTATATCAAAAGAGTGAAAAAATTCAAATAAATAACCAAATGGTGCATCTCAAGGAAACTGAAAAGCAAGAAAAACCAAACCCAAAATGAGTAGAACAAAATAAAGAGCAGAACTAAATGAAATAGAGACTAAAAACATAATATAAAAGATCAATGAAACAAAAATTGTTTTTTTAAAATGGTAAACAAAATTGATAAACCTCTAGCTAGACTAGCCAAGAAAAAAAAGAAGATCCAAATAAATAAAATCAGAAAAGGGAAAGCAGACATAACAACTGATAACACAAAAATACAAAGCATCATCAGAGACTATTATGAACAACCATACGCTAACAAATTGGAAAACATAGAGGAAATGGATAAATTCCTGGACACACACAATCTACCAAGATTGAACCAGAAGTAAATAAAAAACCTGAACAGACCAATGAGAAGTAGTGAGATAGAATCAGTAATAAAAGTCTCCCAATAAAGAAAAGTCCAGGACCAGATGGCTTTACTGCCAAACTTACTAAGAAGAACTAACACCAATTCTCAAAGTATTCAAAAAAAATTAAAGGAGAGGAAATTCTCTCTAACTAATTCTACAAGGCTCACATTACCCTGATACCAAACCCAGACAAGGACACACAAAGAAAGAAAAATATAGGCCAATATCCCTGATGAACAGGGAAGCAAAAATCCTCAATAAAATACTAGGCAAATAGAATCCAACAACACATCAAAAAGATAATACACCATGATCAAGTGGGATTTATCCCAGGGATGCAGGGATGGTTCAACCTATGCAAATCAATAAATGTGATACGTTACATCAAAAAAATGAAAGACAAAAACCATATGATCATCTCAATAGATGCAGAAAAGGCATTTGATAAAATTCAACATTCCTTCATGATAAAAACTCTCAACAAACTAGGCATAGAAGAAATGACCCTTAACATAATAAAGGCCACATATGACAGACCCACAGCTAACATCATACTGAATGGTGAAAAGCAAAATTTATTCTCTCACAATTGGAATGAGAAAAGGATGCCCAATTTTACAACTCATATTCAACATAGTACTGGAAGTCTTAGCTAAAGCAATCAGGCAAGAGAAAAATAAAAGGCATCCAAATTGAGAAAGAAAAAGTGTCCCCATTTACAGATGTCATGATCTTGTATATATAAAAACCTAGACTCCACAAAAACTTCTTAGAACTGATAAATGAATTCAGTAAAGTTGTAGAATACAAAATCAACACAGAAAAACTAGTAGTGTTTCTATACACTAAGAACAAACTGATTGAAAAAGATATCAAGAAAGCAATCCCATTTACAATAACTACACCAAAAAACCTAAAAATAAATTGAACCATGAAGGTGAAAGATGTTGAAGGACAACTATAAAACACTAATGAAAGAAACTGGAGAAAACACAAACAAATACATTCTCATAAATTGGAAGAAATAATATTGTTAAAATGACCATATCACCCAAAGCAATCTACAGATTCAATGCAATCCCTATCAAAACATCAATGACATTTTTCATAGACACAGGAAAAACAATTCTGAAATTCATATGAAACCACAAAAGATCTCAAATAGCCAAAGCAATCCTAAGCAAAAAGAACAAAGCTGAGACCTCACAACACCTGCCTTCAAAATATACTACAAAACTACAGTAACCCAAACAGCATGATATTGGTATAAAAACAGACACATAGACCAATTTATGAGATTAGAGAACCCAGAAATAAATTCACATTTTTACAGCCAAATGATTTTCAACCAAGGTTCCAAGAACATATATTGGGGAAAGGACACACTCTTCGAAAAATGGTGCTGGGAAAACTGGATAGCAATGCAGTAGAATGAAACTAGATCCCTATTTCTCATCATAGACAAAAATAAACTCCAAATGGATTATACACTTAAACATAATGCCTAAACTATAAAAATACTAGAAAAAAACATAGCAGAAACGTTTCTGAACATTGGTCAAGGCAACAACTTTATCACTAAGACTTCAAAAGCACAGGAAACAAAAACAAACACAGATAAACAGAACTATACCAAACTAAAAAGTTTCTCCACAGCAAAAGAAACAATCAACGGAGTGAAGAGAAAACCCGCAGAATGAGAGCAAATATTTGCAAACCATTCATCTGACTAGGAACTAATATCCAGAATATGCAAGGAACTCAACTCAACAATAACAACAAAAATTCCATTAAAAAGTGGACATATGTTCCAAATAGACTTATCAAGAGAAGACATACAAATGACCCACAGGTATATGGCAAAAATGCCCAACATCAATAATCATCAAGGAAATGCAAATCGAAACCACAGTGAGGTGTCATCTTACCCCAGTTAGAATGGCTAGTATCAAAAAGGCAAAAATAACAAATGCCAGCAATGATGCAGAGAAAAGGGCACTCATACACTGTTGCTGGGAATGTAAATTAGAAGAGCCATTATAGAAAACAGTATGGAGGTCTCTCAAAAAACTAAAAATAGAACTACCATACAATCTAGCAATCCCACTACTAGGTATTTATTCAAAGGAAAAGAAATAAGTATATAAAAGGGATCCCTGCACCCCCATGTTTGTTGCAGCGCTATTCACAATAGCAAAGATATGGAATTAAACTGTGTTGTTCACCAGACGAGTGATACAGAAAATATGGTATACATACACAGTGGAATACAATTCAGCTATAAAAAGGAATGAAATACTGTCATTTGCAGCAACATGGATAGAACTCAAGGTCATTATGTTAAGTGAAATAAGCCAGGCACAGAAAGAAAAATATCACATATTCTCACTCATATGTGGGAGCTAAAAAAAAAAAAAGTGGATCTCATGGAAATAGAAGATAAAATGATGGTTACCTGAGGCTGAAAAGGGTTAGGAAGGGGGCAGTCAACAGGCACAAACATGCAGTTAGATTGGAGGAACAAGGGCTAGTGTTCTACAGCACCACAGGGTGATGATAGCTAACAACAACATATTGTGTATTTCAAAATTGCTAGAGGAAAAAATTTCTCCAACATAAAGAAATGATAAATGTTTCAGGTGATAGATATCCTAAAGACCCTGATTTAATTACTACGCATTTTATGCATGTACCAAAATATCACATATACCCCCTAAATTATGTACAATTATTATATATACAATTTTTTAAAAGATAGCTGGAAGAGGCTGGGCATGGTGGCTCACGCCTGTAATCCCAGCATTTTGGGAGCCTGAGGTGGGAGGATCACCTGAGGTCAGGAGTTTGAGACCAGCCTGGCCAACATGGTAAAACCCCATCTCTACTAAAAACACAAAAATTAGCCGGGCATGGTGGCATGCCTCCATAGTCCCAGCTACTCGGGAGGCTGAAGCAGGAGAATTGCTTGAACCTAGGAGGCGGCGGTTACAGTAAGCTGAGATGGCGCCATTGCACTCCAGCCTAGGTGACACAGCGAGACTCCATCTCAAGAAAAAAATAAAAATAAAAATAAAAAGATAGCTAGAAGAGAGAGTTTTAAATGTTATCAGAAAGAAATGATAAATGTGTAAAGTTTTGAATATGCTAATTACTTTGATCATTATACAATGTATACATACACTGAAACATCACAACTGTACCCCATAATTATGTATAATTATTCTGTGTCAATTTTAAATAAAACTTCAAATGAGTTTGTATTACAACTGAATATTAAAGCCAGGGGGAAAACTAATTCTAGAGGAAATAGTTTCTAGTCATAACCAAGGGGAAGTCAAAGAAAAATCCTCCTAAATGACACTCACTTTGAAATTTAAAATATCCCTTATATTCTGTGGGCTTAGTATCTCATCCTCTTCACATTCATATCATTTGAGGAATGCAAGGTGTTCACCACTGAAAGGAAATCTCATCTCATAAATTTAAAAGCAGATGATTCAGAGAATGATGTGCATGTTGCCAAATGTTTTTTAAAAAGGACTACTTAAAATGTTTCTAAAATTTTGATGTTTTCCTAGAATATCGAGTATTTTACATGTCACAAAAAATTAAGGTTATAGGGCAGAAAAACTTAAGACTAAAAATTAGAAGCCACTTGCCATTTAAGGGTAAGCAGAAATTGGAGAATAAAAGCTATCAAGCAACACAATGGAAAGACATGAGTATTTACAAAAGATGTATTTCTATGGTTTGGGTACCACAGAAGAGACTTTGAGAATCATCAAGATAGTCTTGTCTGGGCCAGGCATGATGGCTCATGCTTATAATCCCAGCATTTTGGGAGGCCGAGGCTGGAGGATCACTTGAGGCCAGGAGTTCCAGACCAGACTGGGCAACATAGCAAGATCCATCTCTACAAATAAAAATTAAGATTACCTGGGCATGGTGGCACGTGCCCCTAGTCCCAGTTTCAAGGGAGGCTGAGTCAGGTGGATCCCTTGTTTCTGGGAGTTCAAGGGTGCAGTGAGCCATGATCACACCACTACATTCCAGCCTGGGTGTCAGAGCCTATCTCTAAAACCAAAAATAAAAGATCACAAGATAGTCTTGTCTGGAATTCCTGCCCTTTATACTGTCTCTCACATATGTCAGGCTATGAATCCTAGAAGGTTAGCTTTTGCGCTCAGATTCCCTGTTTTCTTCTGTCATCAGTTCACACATGTTGGGCAGGGGCAAGCAGGACACAGTAGTCACTGCCTACACATGAGCAAAGTGATTATTATTTCCAGCAGTGGGACTGGACAAGGCCACCCCCTGTGTTTCAGGCCCCAGGCCACCTGAGGACCACAGACAGAGGGAAGATGAGTCCTAGCTACTGTCCAAAAACCTTCTGCTAAAATCAATAAAGTATATCAAAACATGCAGAACAGGAATCAACACCTGGCAGAACATTCCAGAGACACTGTGGAGCCTCTTTGATAAATGCCATAGGAACAGGCTTCCTCATGGCTGACGCAGTGTGAAAAAACACAGACACCAATGATTCCAAGTTAGCTGCTTCCAAGACCCAAGAAGTCCCCAGTTCTATACCTTGTAAATAAATTCTCCTCAAGTTGTCCTATTCCAAGTGTGCCAACTGTTTCCTGATGGATGGGACCCTGACTAACACAACGAAAAGCCCAGAGGTGAGGGAGAAAACTCTGCAAAGACCCTGAGGTTGGGGGCTGCTTGGAGGACTTAGGGAACGAGGAGGAGCCAGGTGTGGCTAGAGAGGAGTGAACAAGCAAGCTGGTGAGAGCCAGAGAAGACATCTAGAGGGCATGCAGACAGGCAGAACAGAGCAGGCAAAATATGGGAAGAAACTGGGCTTCTGCTCTGGGCCAGATGGGAGCCACTGTAGATTTTAAGCAGAGGAGTAACGCGGTCTGGTTTACATTGAACAGAAGCCTGCAAGGATGAGAGGTTGAAGGCAAGACAGTGAAGTGAGGGACAACAGTGAAGTGAGGGACAACAGGTGGGGGTGGGGGGTGTGGCGGTGGCAGTGGGGGTTGGGGGGGTTAGTGCAATGGTCCAGGCAAGAATGATGAGGGTCTCAGAGCAGGTGACAGCCGTGGAAGCAGTGAGCAGTGGTAGAATTTGAGAATGATTTAAAAGATAGAGCTGACAGGACAGGGGTGGTGACAAAGTGACACATCATGGATGGCTACAACAGTTTTGACCAGAGCCCCTCGAAGAATGGAATTACTGTTTAAGGAGGAGCAGAGGAGTGTGGGAGTAACAGACCTGGTGGTCTGTATCAATAGTTCAATTTGCCACATGTTAAGTTCAAGATGCTTATTTCATCTCCAAGAAAAGATGTCAGGCAGCTAGCCGGATACACAGTTTGAAGGTCTGGGAGTGGTCCTGGCTAGGCATATACATTCAGGCATCCTCAGTGCTTACACATAGTACTTAAACCCATAGGACTAGACCATCACCAAACCGGAAGTACAGATACACATAGTACTTAAACCCATAGGACTAGACCATCACCAAACCGGAAGTACAGACAGAAAAGCTAGGAGGTCAGCGCACGAAGCTCTGGGCTGCTCCACACCCTCTACTGTGGCCCCTCCTGCAGATCAAGTGAAAATCCAAGATTGGGCCAGGCTTTCCTAGCTTGCCTCAAGGGTGAGGGCTGTGTGGTGGGGGTGAGCAATCTGCACAGCCCCTGCAGCCCCGACACAGTCTCACTGCTGCTCTGGCCGGGACAACCTTGGTGGTGTCTCCTCTGCAGCTCTGCTTCTGGCACAAGAAAGGCAGCCAGCTCTCTCATCCACCCGGCCGGCTTTCTCTCTCGACTACTGTCAGTGAGGAGCACTGCTACTTCCAACTTCCAGTGAGAAAAGGAAGTCAGGGAAGTGTGAAGCAGCAGAATTTAGAAAGGGAAAAAATACTTCCTACTTCATCCCCACTACTTGGTCCTTTCCCCAAATCTGTTCTTCATTTCTCTCTCTTTTTCAGGTCTCCATCATTCCCAACTAGACTATAAGCCACTTGCAGGCAGGCCTGGATCTTATTCCCCATTGTCTGTCAGTCCCAGAAGACAGTTGCTACTCAGTAAGTATTTGATAAATGAATAAAAATGGGTACTAATTTTCTCACATTCTCTCTTCTTTGCTTTCAATCTTTTTTTAATGAAAATAGATATCTGTTCAGGCCTTTCTACTTTTACTATTGTCAAATATTGCCTAATTTATAAATCTTGCATTGACTTTCCTTCTCTGCAGGGCAAAAGAAGGAAAGAAAAATTACCCATTGATTTTGTAGAACTTCTTAATCAAATCTTGTCTCTTTGCAAAATCTCATTCTCAGTAAAGATGCTTATGAAAATCCCTCAGAAAAATATCACATGCGTAATAAAACACAACTTTTTAAATGGATTTTAGTCTGCCCTTCCTCACCACACTTCTTGTTCTGTCATTACTGAAATATTCCTGGGAAGTTTCCTCACCACAAATAATGCCCATGAGAAGCAGCGTGATAAGAGTCATTCACGTCCCAAGAATGTGGGTGTGTTGCCAAACTCTTCAAAACTGGCTGGGTGACCTGATGATGTCTTATGCAAATGCCATTTTAAAGGAAGAAGCCCTTTCTTGGAGGTCTCATGCCTGGGTGTATGCATTTATGAAAGAGTCCTGTGCAGCAGTACAAAGAGTTGAATGCTACTTCTTGCGGGTTCTGCATGATTCTCAGGCTTGGTTATCTTTTTTTTTTTTTTTTTAAGAGTACTGCCAGTTATATATTTGAGAGCCCCTTTGAAGAGGCCTCTGCCTTACAGCATAGGGTTGATTACTTACAAGTGTTCACTCCAATTCCCTTCCTCCTCAAGGCTCCACAATCAGAAGCTACAGCCATGGGAAGCTTTGAATATTTCTCCTTTCATGTCCGTCCCCCACACCCCACCTCTTGAACCTGTCCACTGGATAATGGTTAAGTGTTTCCACCAGTGTTATAAGGTAAATCCTGATTTATAAAATTGAATTAGCTGATGAATAACTGATTTTTTAAAAACGCAACATTCAGTTCAAGATTTCTGGAATTTGTGACATCAGCTAGGATTAAAGCTGAGTCTCTAAAAGGTAAATGAAGCCAAATAAAAAAATGAAAAACTGGAATCCAAGGGTATTCTGAATCCAAAAAATATGTACATATGCTAAAGGTGATATTTTAAATCACTTTTGAGATCACATAAATCATTCCCCAAAATGGTACTGGAACAATAGCATGCAGACTTGTGGGAAAAGGAAGCTGGAATATTAATAATTAAGTACCATGGACTCTGACATAAAATGCTTAGGGTCAAATTCCTACTTTGGTACTTAAAAACCATATGGCCAATGACAAGTGATTTAACCCCTCTAGGTTTCAATGTCCTTTTCTGTAGAAGGAGAAGAATAAAATAACCTACCTTATAGCATTGGCATGAGGATTAAATGGGCTTATGAGAACCTACATACAGCAAACCCAGTTAATGTTAATTTTATCATTAAGTCTATTGCCTCACTTCCTTCAGCAAAATAAATTCCAGATGAACAAAGATATCAATGCAAGGAATAAAAACATTAAAAGTACTAGATTAAATCATAGGTAAATAGTTTTATAATCTGTTAGGCATGATATAAAACTCATAAGCAAAAAAGATAAGGATGTAGGGGGAGGGTGAAGAATGATAAAGATAGCTATACTGATTCATAAACATTGAAACATTTTAGTGCTTTAAATGAAAACAATAGTTTCAATATGTATCACAAAGAGCTATCCCTCATATACAAAGAGTTCTTAGAAATAAGTAAAAACAGGCATACAACTCTGTAGAAAAACATGAATACATAATTCATGAAAAGAGGGAAATACAAATATCACCCTTCCCTACAAAAAACTTGGCAAGATCACTCAGAATTAAAGACAATTGTGTGTGTGTGTATGTCTGTGTATGTCTATATAGTATCCAATTGGTAATGTTTAAAAAGGTCTTAATAACTCACATTGGTAAGAGTTTACAGAAATAAGCATTGTGACTCACTAATGATCAAAGCATACAACCTTACAGAGGTCCATTTGACCACATCTACTAAAATTCTATGTGTATTTCTCTTGATCCAGAAATCATTCTGTAATTCTATTGCTGAAATTTTGCCCTACAGATGATAGACAGAGTATTGCACATGTTGTACGCAAATGTGTTTAAAGACTGTTATAGCACTGTGTACATGAGGGAAAAAATAAAAATCCAAAAGCCTTTCAAAAAGAACAGAAAAATAATTATGGTGCATTTCTACAAAGGAACAACATGCAACTGTTAAAAAGAATGAACTAGATCCATGCACTGACATGGAAAAATATTCTAAAATATTGAGTGAATGTATTAGTTTGTTTTCACACTGCTGATAAAGACATACCAGAGACTGGGTGATTTACAAAAGAAAGAGGTTTAATGGACTCACAGTTCCACGTGGTTGGGGAGGCCTCACAGTCATGGTGGAAGGAGAAAGGCACATTTCACATGGTGGCAGACAAGAGAAGAATGAGAGCCAAGTGAAAGTGGTTTCCCCTTATAAAACCATCAGATCTCGTGAGACTTATTCTCTACCACGAGAACAGTATGGGGGAAACTGCCCCCATGATTCCGTTATCTCGTACTGGGTTCCTCCCACAACATGAGGGAATTATGGGAGCTACAGTTCAAGATGAGATTTGGGTGGGGACACAGCCAAACCACATCAGTGAATAAGTCAGTTTCAAAACAGTATATACATAAGAACATCTCTGAAAGAGAACTGTGGCAGTGTGCAGCTGTGCCCCTCAGTGCTCCCTTCAAGAGAGCGTAGATGACTGACAGCCTTCAGACACTGCCCCTTCAGATCTGTGGAAGATTCACACACCCCAGGCTGCTCCCACCCAATGGCTGCAGCTGGAAGCAACTCCTTCCCACCTTCCTTCCTCCCCATCTCCTTCCACAGGCATCACACCTGCACTGGGTCTGAAGGCTCTGTGCCTACAGTTACTCCCTTTCCCCTTACAGGTCCTTCCCCCAGTAAATCTCTTGCACATGTGTTTCTGGCTTGCTCTCTTCTACTTGAGGGATCCAAACCAGCCCCAAAGACACACCCACTTACTAAGTTATAAATTTAGAGCTGAGATGGAGGGAGGGAGGTGGGCAGAATAAGAGAAATTATAGATAACTCACTTTAAGTTATACAGTTCTGCAACATAAAGCATTCCTTAAAACGTGTGTGTGTGCGTGTTTTAAACATATTAAGCTCAGTCTTGTGCAAGTGGCAATTTCCTTATTTCCACACTTGAAACCATATATCCCAACATGATTAAACTAGTTGACAGTGTTTGTGTTTCCAGTCCAACCCATGGTATTGAACAGACTTGATAAAGGTTGGCAGTTTTTACCTACTGGATCAGCCTGGGAGGATGCCGTGTTTTTCTGTACAGAAAATGTAACCTCTTAGGTTCTGAGAGAGTGTAGATACTTTAATGATCTATTTCCAAATGCAAAAAGTAACCAGTGTCCTGAGTAGAAAAATCATACTACCATCCCCTGCTGACAGACAGACACACTGAAGTATATATATGAAGTAAATTTGCTCAAAATCCCCCATTAGGGAGATTGAAAGTAGAAAGAGGTGACCAAGAAATACCATGGTGTATGAAAAATTTACTCACAAGAAAGCGTAACTTCTGTTGATGCACATCTTCTCGAAAGCTGGCATTACACATGAACAATGAAACCTCAATCACTCTTTTCTGAGAATTATTTTGTCTTACATTTTTCCAAGTGTTCTTTATGTCTTACATTTTTCTATTTGCAGAAGCCACTTACAATTGTGCTTTTCTTTAGTTGACATTAAATGTCATATTCAGGCTGCATATATTTTATATGACTGTCTTCATCTTAAGTCAACAGTTTAAAATAATCCAGATAGTTAATTGCCTCAATGACTCTAGATCTAAGAACAGAGCTAGGTATTCTATTTAGCGATCTTACCAACCCTCTTTCTTTTAACAAAAATAAAGGAAGAGAGGGAGAGAAGAAGGAAGAAAGGAAAACAACTATAATTTAGTTCTTTAGCATGTAATTTTAAAAGAAATCAATTTAAAAATGCTGTCAATCATATTCATTACAAATAGGAAGTACTATCACTAGCAGCATAAATTTAAATAGTTGTACAAGACTGTACACCCAAATGTGGACAAAGGACCAGCAGTATTGACATCACCTGGTAGCTTGTCAGAAATGCAAAATCTCAGGCCAGACCTTAGACCTCTTGAATCTGCATTTAAATAATATCCTCAGGTGATTCATATGCACATTCAAGTTTGAGAAACACTACTATATTTAAAATATATGATATATTTTTGTCTCTTAGGATACTACCAATAAATAAAGGAAATATTTACTGGTTCCTGTTACCAGTAGGGCACTCTGCAAAACCATGAGTAGGATATAAATATGAAAAAGATCCCAGCTAGCATGTATTAGATACTAACTCTCTACAAGGTGCTTTGCTAAGTGACTTACATGCATTTATTAATTGAATCCTCACAACAGCGCTAAGAAAAGGATTATATTATTATTCCCATTCACAGAGGAGGAAATTAAGGATAAGAAAGTTGAAAAGTAATTTATCCAAACTGACCCAGTTAATCTGATGTGTAGCCAATATTTGAAATCAGATAAGTCATTAACCAAAGTTCACATGACACAGCTTCCTTAAAGCTTGGAGCTCATACCAAAGTGGACATTAAAGCATTAAAAATTGCTAACAATTATAAACTCAATAAAATCTTAATTAAAAATAGGATTTTATTAAACTTGACAGGATATTTGTAAAGAGAAAATGTATGTGATTTATAAAAAAGTTGTTTTAAAAAGCACAAATATATACCACAAGATTTTCAAAAACACTATAAAGCTACAGTAGTTAACTCAGAGTAATATTGGTATAGGAAAAAACAAACAAACAAAAAAAAAGATCAATGAAACAGAATAGAATCCTGACACAGACCCTTTTACAAACAGGAATTTACTTAATGATAAAAACAAAATTTCAAATGAGTTGGAAAAAAGATGAATTATTAAATAAATGCTATTGGATCAGCTGTCTAAAACTTTACAAAAATATGAAGTTACGTCGTTACCTTCCACTTCGTATCTATCAAGTGGAAAAAGGGGCAAACCCTTTGACACAAGAATACCTCTCCTCAGATTCTCTTCCACAGAAATACTCACACTTGAGCAGGAAGATGAATGTGTGATCTGCTCTGAAGCAACGTTGCTAATGCTGAATGTCCATCAATACAGGAAAGGATGGATAAATTACATTCTATTTCTACTTTAGGATAACATGTAGCTGGCCGGGTGCAGTGGCTCACGCCTGTAATCCCAGCACTTTGGGAGGCCAAGGCAGGTGGACTGCTTGAACCCAGGAGTTCAAGACCAGTCTGGGCATCATGGAGAGACCCAATCTTTACAAAAAATACAAAAAAAAAAAAAAAGTCAGGTGTGGTGGCATGTGCCTGTAGTTCCAGCTTCTCAGGAGGCTGAGGTGGGAGGATCACTTGAGCCCAGAAGGTCGAGGCTGCAGTGAGCCATGATCATGACACTGCACTTCTGCCTGTGTGACAGAGTGAGACCATCTCACACACACACAAAAAGAACAACACGTAGCCATTAACAAAAGAGGTATCTAGAGACAATGGAAAGATCTCTAAGACTTGGAAAGTGAAAAAGCAAGCTGTACAATAAGTATAGTAAGATCATTTGCATATTTAAAACATATGTATATGTATGTATTATGTAAAACTATAGAAAAGAAAAACAAGCCTTAGAATGGTATTATCAAACCTAACCTTCCCTCTTCTGAGTGGGAGTAGGGAGGATGGTGATGGCACGTCTACATTTCACTTCACTTCTATATTGAGTGAGAATGAGTTGTTATTATTTGTATTATTTTTAAAACACAAAAATAGAATACAACGTGGAGTGCACAAATGCAGAGCGACCAGTAGAACTAAAATGAGGAGGGAAGGAAGGCTACGAAGCCACCAACACAGCTGTTGGAAAAGAAATTCTCCCTTCATGTAGCTACAAAGAAGCCTGCTTGGAGGAGGGGGTTTCTCCAGCAAGGCCATGATATTCTATTTGTTTCGGTTTGGGTTTTTTTTCCCTCATTTTACACATTTTTTAAGCAATCAAGAAGGATTTCCTCCCCCAGCGAAAGGAGGGCCAAGGCTCACAGTTCCTGTAAGTGAGCAAGACCACACTCACTAAGATTCTCTTCTATTGCAGCCAATGAATGCCCCAGTCCTTTCCCACAAGGAAAATACACACCTTCTTCTTGTTAAATACAGTACCACTGATTCCTCTTTGAAAACCGTAACAGTTCTCCTGATTCGGTTTTGTCCTCAGGTCAAAAGGGTTACAAAAACATGAGAGATCCAGGAACACCTCTGCATGTGTTCCTGCTCTGTTCAGGTTAAAGAAAAGGGTAGAGGGGGAAAGACCCAGTGTTTATGTGTTCTCCCCAATGCGGCTCGGGTCCCTGCGGAAGAAACACCCAAGACCAGCCTTTTTCTCTCAAACCCACCTTTGATACAAAAGGCTTAGCCACACCTGCTGGGACAAACGGGAACTGGGACCAAGATATAAGTCACAAGGAGGCAATTTACAGCAGAGAACTAGCTCTTCCCACAATAAAATGTGAGGTGGTGAGCTTCCTGCCACTGGAGGCACTGAACAAATGCTACGGGGAAAACAAACTGAGTATTTCCTGAAGATTCTGAATAGAAGGCTGTGTTTGGAGTTTGATGCTTTGAAAGCTCAAGAAATGATTCTCAGACACAGCGGAGTTTGGGAACATCAAGGGCTCTGAGTGCATTTTAAAGCAGCCCAGGAGACAGACAAAGCAAGACCATAATGAAACACCCCACCCAGTCTTAGAGTTTGAGCTACAGCACGGTGATCATGAGCAGACTCCAAACCCAAATCCTGATACTGTCACCTGCTAGCTGTGTAACCCTAGACAAGTTGCAAAACCTCTTTGGGCCTCAGTTTCCTCAATAAAATAGAATAAAATTCTAGTACCCGCCTCACGCGTGAAGCTTAAATGAGCTAGCGTATGTCAAGTGCTTAGAATAGGGGCTGGTTCACAGTAAGTATGAACCATTATTATTTGCAGGCAAGGAAACTAAGAGGTGATAAGTAGTTTGACCCATGTTCCAAAGTCAGTTTTAATCTTGGGAATAAAACCTAAAAATTTCTTTCTCCTCCATCAGAATTCCTTCTAGCTCAAACTAAGTATCCTACATTCAATTCTATCTTCTCTGCCTTCATAGACCCTCCCTTTTACTTCTCTTGAATATCTTGTTCCCAAAGTGTTTTCAAGGCAGGTCTGTTACCAAGCCACTCCATCAGCAGCACCTAGCACTGTGCCTCCCGCAGCAAGGCAGGCAGGATGGATGGACGGATGCAGGCATGCATGGGTTGGTGGATGAAGGGCAGATGAAGAACTATCGAGAAAGGAATCGCGGTGTCAGGGGTAAAGCCCTGGCCTGCGAGAGCCGGGCTCGGACTTCAGTGCCCTCTCAGCTAGCTATATGGCCTTGGACAAGTTACTGAACCCCTCCGTGCCTAGGTTTCCAGAATGTAGAGGGCCACTTCCACTCACGTGGCTGGAGAAGAAGATAAGCGCCCCGGACGGACACTATTGCAGAGTCGCCCGGGGATTCCTCTCTCCACCTGTGCTTGAGCTCCTCCCGCGTCTACACTAGGGACCAGGTGGGAGAGATACACGGATTCCCAGAAAAATGGCTCTCTCAGGTGGGAGTCAAGGGTTACGAGAGGAGAGGTAGGGGAAGCAATGAACTCCCCCACACGATGTGTTGGGAGAGAGGCAAGAGGGATTCAAGTGGGAATTTTCCACTCAACAAACATTCCACCATCATTTGAGAAAAAGGCGCCGGGATGGTGAATTTCAAACAGGCTGAGAAATGGGCGACTCGGCACTGTGCGGCCTGTAAGGAATGAATCGTTTAGTTTTTACCCACCAGGTAGGCAGGCCGGGGGCGAGGACCCTCCGAGCGCCGTCCGAGCGCAGGTGGTAGCCCAGCCAAGGCAAACTCTGGGCAGAGGCGGCACCGAGGAGGGGAACTGGCGGCTGCACTCCCGGTCGCGTCCAGCCGGGAAGGGCTGCGAAGTTGTCGGATTCTTTCCCACGCAGCACCGGGCTCTCCCGTCGGAAAAGCCACCGAGGGCGGCGCAGCGGCAGGGCGCGAGCAGAGCGGGGACGGGCGGGTCGGGGGTACTCACGCCGCGGGCGAAGGGCTCCACGAGCCGGGCCGAGTCCTCGGCGGCGCGTGGGGCGCGGGTGCGGGCTCCGGGGCGGACGTGCAGAGGCGGCCCGGGCCGGGGCTATGAATCAGCTGCGGGGCAAGCGCGGAGAGGCGGGAGTTACTGGAAAACCGCGGGGGAGGGCAGAGGGGTGAGGTCTTTTGCAATTTCCCGTCTTGCTGCGCACTCTTGGCACTCCTGGGACCCACAGGAATTCCCTCCCTTCAGTCCCGGGGGGAGGCGGCCGCGATCCTGCGGGAGGCGCAGCCTCACAACCCGGACTTTGCGGGCGGGCGGGCACTAGTGAGAAGAGGAAGTGGGAGAGGCCTGGGAAGGAAACTTGGAAACCGAAAACTCGGCGGCCAAGGCTCCGTGCCCCGCGCGCAGCGCTGCTTCTGCCCCGGCCAAGGACGCCCGGGCCAGCCGGCGGAACCAGAGGGAAGCCGAGTGACCGATGAGGCCTGGGGCTGTGTATCCCACAGGGGCACTTGTCATCCCAACCCAGAGGCCAAACCCGTGAGATCCCCGTCCGAAAATCTTCAGGCAAGAGAAGTCCTTTAACTAAATTTTGGCCGTGTTTCCATTTGGCGTCCAGAGCAATGAAAACGTGTTCGAACCGAATTAAAGGGTCCCCATTTTTCCCCTACTCGCGTTCTATCCAGAAACGCCCTGTCCGACAAAGTTTCTTCGGTGCAACAGTCCCGAAACCTTTATTTCCCAATGCTACGACATGCGACACATGGTTTACTTTTCCTCTTAAAAATGCCATCCAATCTTCAACCTTTTTTTTTTTTTTTTTTTTTTTTTGAGACGGAATCTCACTCTGTCACCCAGGCTGGAGTGCAGTGGCGCGATCTCGGCTCACTGTAAGCTCCGCCTCCCGGGTTCACACCATTCTCCTGCCTCAGCCTCCCTAGTAGCTGGGACTACAGACGACCGCCACCACGCCTGGCTAATTTTTCTATGTTTAGTAGAGACGGGGTTTCACCGTGTTAGCCAGGATGGTCTCGATCTCCTGACCTCGTGATCCGCCCGCCACGGCCTCCCAAAGTGCTGGGATTACAAGCGTCAGCCACTGCGCCCGGCCAAAAATGCCATCCAATCTTTACCGTGTCTGGGCCTTTGAAAGGTGCATTTCACCTCTCTTAGAGGATAACAGGAGCCTTCCGAGGCAGCCTCGGACCGGGAGCTCCCATAGCCTCGCCTGTCTGGATGCCTGACAGATCAGCAGGCAAGGGGCCTTGCTCCAGATCAGCTGAGCCTAGTTTGGTTTGAGTTTGGGGACCCTGGAAAGTATCACAAAAGCAAGGTTGTAGGAGGGGGGTGGGGGAGGGAACCAAGAGTGATCAATAAGTATCGACCATAAACATATCTTAGAATCCTATATTGAATTGACTGGATGACTCAAAATAATGACAGAATTATTTTAAAATGTTACTTTTATGTTTGTTCACATATCTGGCTCCTCCCCAATGTCATCCCAAGGAAAGCTGAGAGTCCTTTTGTTTTTTTATTTTTCCTAAAACAAAGGCCTAAAGGCCCTAATACACTTAATACCTAATGGGGCCACAAAGACCATGATGCATAGTAAATATTTGATGATAATAAAATGTATTTTTGTCTCAATAAATGTATGGTCCTTTGCCACACCTCTCATTACTTGAAGAGTTTTAAAGAGTCCATTAGTTTAGCCATCTGCATGGTTATGGAAACTGCCAAGCCCAAGAGTTGGAAAGTCTTTATGATTTTATATTTTACTGAGAAAAAAAAAATTATTCTTTATAGAAACAGTTGAAAGGGATCTCTCTTCTAGCAAATGAGACGTCAAATAAAAATATTCAGCCCAGTATGAATTTCTAAAAAGTGAGGCTTATTTTGGGCTCCTATTGCAATTGAAGGAGACTGAAGTGTAAAAATTTGGTGCCCACATATAATTTATCTGTTTTTACACCATTCTAATTTCTTAAATTTATACTTTATTCTAGAATCTAGATGCAGTAGCACCATATAAATTTGCGATCATGCCCTTAACAGTGGGTGCACTGGGTCCATAAAGTCAGATCCATCCAAAACCTCCAAATATCAGTTTATTTGGAAATAATGTTTTTGCAGCTTTAATCAAGTTAACCTGAGGTCATATAAGATTAATCCAGTGTCTGCTGTACTTCTGAAAAGGGGGGAATTTGGACACAGGCACCCAGAAAGAACACTGTGTGACCACTGAAACAGATCCTGCTTATGCTGACTCAAGCCAAGGAATGGCAAGGTTGCCGACCACCACCAGAAGCTAGGAGAGAGGAATGGAACAGGCTCCCTTTGAACCCCTAAGAAGAAGCTAGCCCTGCCAACATCTTAATTTCAGACTTCTGGCCTCCAGATTGAGAATACATTTCTGTTGTTTTAAGCCACCAAGTTTGTGGTAATGTGTTATGGCAGCCTTAGGAAACTGATACATAGGTTATGTTCCATAAGTTAGTTTTAAACAGTTATCCTGAAAATAGCTAATAGGAAAAAGATGAAAAATACCAATGGCTTATTAAGCTAAGAGCTAAAATATCCATCCTTGCTTAGTTTTGATAAGATTGTGTGGCCAAGGCACATATTATTCTGCTTCATTAAACACTCTTTTTATTTTTTTATTTGTGTGTGTGTGTTTATTTTTATTTATTTATTTATTTAGAGACGGAGTCTTGCTCTGTCGCACAGGCTGGAGTGCAGTGGCACGATCTCAGCTCACTGCATGCTCCGCCTCCCGGGTTCACACCATTCTGCCTCAGCCTCCCGAGTAGCTGGAACTACAGGCGCCGGCCACCACGCCCGGCTAATTTTTTTGTATTTTTAGTAGAGACTGGGTTTCACCGTGTTAGCCAGGATGGTCTCAATCTCCTGACCTCGTGATCCTCCTGCCTTGGCCTCCCAAAGTGCTGGGATTACAGGCGTGAGCCGCCGCGCCCGGCCCATTAAACACTCTTTCTTGACGTTCTCTCTTCCTTTTGATTTCAGTAGCAATACTCTCTCCATTCTTCCTTCATTTCCCTGACTTCCTCCTCCCTCATATTTTTGGACTTCTCGTTCTCCACTTGCCCCCTACATGTTGGTGTTTCCCAGGGCCCCAGGGCCCCCTGAATAATCATATTCACATCCAGGATTTCAATGACTACTTGTGCCTTGATGGCTCTCAGCTCTTCCTTTCCATTGCAATGATTTCATCTGCACTCCAGACCGTACTTCGAAATTAGTATGCCCAAATTCAAACTTCAGTTGTGCTCACTTGATTTTATTATACTAAGTCAATGGTCCAGCCTTTAACCTTTACTAAGTTAATGGGCCAGCCTTCATTTAGTGTCCTCTGGACACTGAAGTTAAAACCCTGGGAATGATTCTCGATCCATCTTCTTTCATCTTCTATCTTCCATCAGAAAGTCTCATATGTATAACTATTATGGAGGAGGGATTAGTGGAATGTATTGCCAACCTATCTAACTTCTCAGAGGAAAAATAGTTCTATAACTGTCAGGAACATTATATTTGTCTATATCTCTATATCTTTGTTTACATACATCTATGAAATCAGCTATGTAAATTGTGAAATATAATTATGATTCTATTTATTCCACTACTGTAAATAGCTATAATTACAAGATGGCAGCATTTTGTTACCAACTGATGGAATTTGAAGGTATCAGGGATTTTGTGAAGAAAGTGGCTTCATCACCTAAGCAGTGGATAATGGTTTACAATTACCCTCATTGACAAGTTCTGTAGAATTCTGTTTTGTTGGCATATTATCACATTTGACTCTTTTTAAATGAGACAGGGTCTGTGTCACCCAGGCTGGAATGCAGTGGTGCAGTCTCAGCTCGCTGCAACCTCCGCCTCCTGGGCTCAAGCAATCCTCCCACCTCAGTTCCCCAAGCAGCTGGGACTACAGGCGCGCACCACCATGCTTGGCTAATTTTTGTATGTTTTATAGAGACAGGGTTTTGCCATGTTGTCCAGGCTGGTCTCGAACTCCTAGGCTCAAGTGATTTACCCACCTCAGACTCCCAAATTTCTGGGATTATAGATGTGAGCCACAGTGCCCAGCTGACATTGACATCTTAAAGATTCACTTTTAGGCCTTAACGCGTGCCTCTGTGATTATTATTGGTGGTGATATTGGCCTTATTTCTAAAAAAAAAGTTATTGGAAATTAAAATTATTTTGTGGAAATAATTATTTTGTGGAAAGCCAAACAGGTCTTCCAAAAAAAAAATTAATCTGAAATTTATCATAAAGCTTGATTAATTAAAGGACATCTGTTACTGAACTGAACTGGGTCCATTTGCCCACTGTGCAATGGAAAGCCAAACACCAAAACACTCGGTTTTCGTAGCATGAAAAATGTATTGCAAGGCTACCAAGCAAGGAGACGGGTCTGGCTCAAATCTGTGTCCCCACCTGGCACTTGGGTCAGGTTTTATAGTCAGAGGGTAACAAGGCATGACCTGATTGCATCTTGCAATAAGGTGAGGCTGGGAGGCACCATCTGACTGGATCCTGCCATGAGGTGACACCAGGGTGCAATCTCATTGGATCCTGGATCCTGCCATGTGGTGTCCACTTCTTAATTTAGTGATCCAAGCATTTAGGTTCTGCCCATGGTTGCATTCTTAGTTCATCTGAGCCTCCTCAAGTTACATGACCTTCAACCTGGGGGTCCATGGCAACTAAAACACAACTCACAGCTTCGCTATATAAATGGGGAACCGTAAAGTTGAACCAGCTAATTAACACAGGAACAGAAAACCAAACACCGCATATTCTTATTAGTGGGAGCTAAACATTGAATACACATGGACACAAAGATGGAACAATAGACACCAAAGCCTACTGGAGGGAGGAGGGTGAGGATTGAAAAACTACCTATCAGGTGCTATGCTTATTACCTAGGTAATGAAATAATCTGTACACCAATCCCCTCCTCGACACACAATTTACCCACATAACAAACCTGCACATGTACCCCCTGAACCTAAAATAAAAATTGGAAAAACAAAAAAGTTGAACCAGACTGGTCTGGTGCAGTTACACATCTAACACTTCTAAATATCCAAAAAAGTGACACTGCAATGACAAAGCAAGATGTTGAGCGTAAGAAGACTACGTGGGACTTTCTCATTTTATCATTTTAGGAATTCCCTATAATTACTTAATGATGAATTGCTTTTCTTTCAAAATCTCTTAATTTAAGTGATGAATAATATTATCCACAATAATTCTACAGGAATTCCTTGATTAAACTAGATATTATCTGAAAATTGATTGATTGATTGATGGATTTTGCACATTCCACCCTCTTCCAGATGTTGTAATTGTGCTCACACCTTCTTCCAGAAGTCATCAGAAACCAGACAATGAGGAGAACCTCCCTGGATCTTTTACTTTTTTTCCCTCAGGGACTTTAGGGAAAATATTGAATATTGATAGCTGCTTTTATTCTCTTGGCCTGTGGTTATGGCACTTACTAAATTTGAGTGCAGTTGTTAATGCTAAAGGTTAGAACATTAATACAGTGAGAGAGAAATACTTTGGAGAGAATTAGATGGGAACTTTCTGGGTATTTGAAAACTATTGGCTTAAGGTTGATCCGAAATAAGTCTATAGTAGTGTTTATATTTAAACTGAATCTGTTACAGAAAACATATAGTTGAGACTGTTTTTTAGAAGTTGACTGACAATCTCTGCATTTTAATTTGATAGAGAGTGTTTAGTAGACTTATATTTAAGGCAGTTATTGATATGCTTGTGTTTAGCCTACCATTTTACTATAGGTTTTCTGTTTTGTTCTCTCTGGTTTTGTTTTTTTATTCCTCCTTTTCTTCTTTTTTTTCTGGACTATATAAATACTTTTTATCTTTTTATATTTCCATTTTAATTTTTTTAGAGTTGGGGTCTCACTCCATTGCCCAGGCTGGTCTCAAACTCCTGACCTTAAGCGATCCTTCCGCCTCAGCCTCCCAAGTAGCTGATATTACAAGCATGAGCCACCATATCTGGCTTTGAACGCTTTTTAAATTTCATTTTTATTTGCCTTTGTCTTTTTCTTATTTCTCTTTGCATGATGTCTTAATGTTTTCTCTATGGATTACAGTGTACAATCTTAAATTTCACTGTGTACTTGAAATAGTATTGTACCTTTTCACTTAATAGGTCCATTTAACCACACACCCCATCCTTTACACTATAGTTGTAAACTGTATTACATCTACAGACAAGATAAAACCCACAATATAATATGTATTTTAAAGAAATTAAGAGGAAAACTACTCTTTTATATTTATACACATATTTACCTTTAATGTTCTTAAATCCTTCCCAAAGATCTAAGCTTCTCTCTGGTAGCATTTCTGTAAGCCTAACAAACTTACTTTAGTATATTTTTTATTGAAAGTCTATTGGAGATACATAGTATTAGTCTTATTTTATTTGAAAATATCTTTGTTTCACTTCATCCTCAAGGAATATTTTTGTTGGATAGAATTCTATTTTCTTTCAACTATTTAAAGATACTGTTCTGCATTTTACTGCCTTTCATTGCTTCTGATGAGAAGTCAGCCATTATTTGATTCTTCTTTCCTCTGTCAATATAATGTGTCATTTTTTTCTCTGGTTTAAATATTTTCTCATTATCTTTGATTGTCAATAGTTTATCAACTATGTGCTTAGAAGTTTTAAAATTATTATTTACCCTGCCTGGCATTTGCTAAGCTTCTTGAATTTATAAATTTATGTCTTTTACCAAATTGGAGAATTTTTCAGCCTGTATATCTTTTTAGTACCTTTTCTGCACCATTATCTTTCTTATCTTTTTGAAATTCCGATTACAAGTATGTCAGACCCCTTAATATAGTCCTAAATGCCCATGAGCCTCTGTTGTTTTTCAACTTTTTTTCTGTGCTCTTCAGATTCAATAATTTCTATTGAACTATCTTTAAGCTTACAAATTCCTTTTGTGTTATATTCGTTGGGCTATTATATCCATCTAGTAAATTTTGTGTCATATATATGGTATATTTCAGTTCTAGAATTTCAATCTGTTCTTTTAAAATATATTGTCTATTTCTACACTTGTTGTCCCTATTCTTTTTATTATTATGAACATATTTTCCTTTGCTTCATTGAGCATAGTTATTATAGTTGCTGCTTTTAAAACATTGCTTCATTATTCCAATATTTACATCATCTTTTAGTCAATCTCCACTGATTTTTTTCTTTTATAAGAATGGATTACATTTTCCTGGTTTTTTTATTTACCTATTTTTGGATTGTCAAATAATTTTGGAGTGCAACCTGTGCATTATAAATATTATGTGATGAAGATTCTGTTCTATTCCTCCAATGACACTGATTATCTTTTAAAATGGCAAGCAGTGTGGTTAAACTCGAACTGCAAACCTGATATTGCTTACAGTAAGTAGAAGCTCAAATCTGAATTCACTTTTTAATGTTAACCAGGCTGCTTTGAGTTTGCCTTGCACAAGCATGGTTCAGAGATTATCCCATAATTGGTATTTATTTTAAATACAGAATTTGGGCTTCTTCCTCTCTTGCTCCCTCCTTTATGTTTTCCCGCCTCACTTTCCAAATAATGTTGTTGCTGTGAACCCTGACCCCTGGTTCTTCAAACTAGAAATATTGCATATTTTCTAACAGAGTTTTAGCTACCTCACATTGCACAGACATGCACTAGTCTTGGGCTGAGGGTCATAAAATTTGGGAAAGTTGCTCCATGCCCTCTGCCAAGTGTTGACTTTCCTCCACAATCTGCCTGGTGTTGGTCACTCTCCACTGCCGATAATTGTTTTCAATTTTTAACAATATTTTTCTAGTGTTTTATATTGTTATATGTTGGGGAGGGGCAGTCAATTAAACAGAGCTACTCAGCAATGGCTGAAAGTAGCACTCCCTGCAATTGTAGTTATATCTGCTAAGTGGCTGGGTTATTGGGAGGAGCTAGTATGAACTGTTTCCTTTGCTAAATTAGATTTCTCTCCAGTAGAACATTCTTTTGGATGCAACCCAGTTTTTCAGAAGATTGAAATACATTTGCATAGACCTAAATCTGGAAATTGAGTAAAAACCTTCTGAAATCAGGTACGGTTAATCTATTATGGCTGAACATCACTTTAGAATGAAGGCTTAAATAAATATTAATACCACTATAATACAAAGGAAAGAATTTTAATCAAAAAAGGAGAATAGTTAAATGCATTCTTGGATTTCCTCTGAACTTTGTTCAAATGCTAAACACAAAATTCATTTGAGTGAGTTACAGTAAGCTATACCTTTATGTTTGTTATCTTATTTGTGCTTAACTTACCTCCATGTACACTAAAACAAAAACTTCCTAAAGGCACTCACTTTTATACTCAATCTTATCAGCTACTTAAATGTAGCTCCTTTTGTCCAATTATAATGCAATGGCAATTATTTTATCCATTATAAAACTGTGGCCTATGATGCTTGGTCACTTTGGAATAATGGTAAGATAGTTTTCATACTCCCACGGGAAGCATATGGAGAACAGGCTAGGGAAACATGTTTATTCAAATTTAATACGAAGCAACCAAGCTAAGAGAGAAAATGATGGCACACCCAAGAAAGAAAGAAATGTTATTATATAAATTTTCTTAGCTCTCAAACCACAAATAATCATAAGAACTTATCTTCCTATCATAAGATCATGGAACATGATGCCTAAACATAAAATTGTAAATGTTTTGAAAAAGAAGACAGGCTGGGCATGGTGGCTCACCCCTGTAATCCCAGCACTTTGGGAGGCCGAGGCGGGCAGATCACCTGAGGTCAGGAGTTCAAGACCAGCCTGGCCAATATGGTGAAACCCTGTCTCTACTAAAAATACAATAATTAGCAGGCGTACTCGTGCATGCCTGTAGTCCCAGCTACTCCAGGGGTTGAGGCAGGAGAATCACTGGAACCCAGGAGCTGGAGGTTGCAGTGAGCCGAGATGGTGCCACTGCACTCCAGCCTGGGCAACAGAGCGAGACTCCATCTCAAAAAAAAAGAAGATGACAATAGGCAATTTCTTCCCTGTTTTTAAAAAGAATAAAAAAGTTAAAGAATATTCTGCTTGACTGGATATTTAGGCTTACAAACATCCATACTTGCAAAATTATATACACACACACAAACACACGAATGCTCATTAGAAGAATATTGTAGTAACAAAGAACTACAATCTAAAAATCTGCCAATAGAAGACTGAAAACTATGATTCATTCTTTCAAAAGAAGGAAGATTATACATGTGTGCACCTATGGAAATATGTCCATCATGCGCAACTCAGTGAAAAAGCAGAAGTCAGAAATGTGTATATAGTATATCCATTTCATCTATTTAAGGAGTAGATACATAAGAATGTTCTGGATAGGATTACAAGAAATTGGTAACAGGTTATTCTTGTGGAGAAGGTCTTTATAAAGATGAAGGATGAGGAGTAAGAGAAGCTTGTGCTTTTCATTTCAGAGCTGTCTGTGCAGATTGGCTTTTTATCATTGGTATTTTTACTTCTTAAAAATAATGATTCTTGAAATCAAAGAATGCCTTGCTGGAAAAGAAGCATCACTTGTTATTTTTTGAATGTTATATTCAATTTATAATCAATAAATATTTATAAAATGCTTATATACAAGGTATTGCACTAGGTTCTTTGGATAATCCATAAAACAACTTGTGCCTTGGTCCTGTCCTCAAGAAGTTTACTGTCCAGTTGTGGACTATGACAATAAACGCTATTTGTGATAAGCACCGATTGAGAAGCACAGGCAATAGTCTTTCAGGAGTTCAGAGGAGTGATGACTTTTGACTGTTAAGGAGGAGGGGTTTAAGAGCTACGAGAAAGAAAAAGTACAAGCCTAGGACAGATAATAGAGATAACAACAGAATTATAGGAAATGAGCAAGAGGGTGTGTCTGAAAGGGGATCTTCCTCCTGACAAGGGGGGCTGATTTTTCTCACGGGAACAGCAAGATTGTTTGCAAGCATACTTTGTTGGTGAAGGCATCCTTTTACCAACTATTTCATTAGCACTATCCAGCTCTGCATGTCTCCAGGGACAGTGCTGGCTTGATTAAGCTCTGAATGGGTTTCTGAGTTGCAGGGAAACTGGAAGGAGGAGAGACCCATTTTCTAAGTATAACCTTGTCAGAGCTGAAAGGAAGGTAGTACTTCCCAGTTTAAAGAGAGGAAGAAACTAAATTGCTTGCTGGAACCAAAGAAGACCCAGAGATGTCTGACTGACTGTTAGGCAGTGAGGCAGACATTCCAGGCTGGAAGAAAGATCTGAAGAAAGAAAAACAGACTTTATTGAAAAGGCAATTCCCAGTCCTGCTGAATGGAAAGAGAGATGTCTACTGGAGGAAGTAAAACATTCTTCATAAAGAAGGTTTGGAGCCAGATATAAAGAAAGATATTGAATGTCATATAATAATTTTTGCACTGAAATAGGCAAAGGATAAAAGTTTGACAGTTCATAAAGGATGCATTTTTTAAAAGAAAAAGAGGATAGAAAAGGATAAAATATGTCTTAAGATATATTTTAAAAAACAAAAAACAGGCCAGGCACGGTGGCTCACACCTGTAATCCCAGCACTTTGGGAAGCCGAGGCAGGAGAATCACGAGGTCAGGAGTTCGAGACCAGCCTGGCCAACATGGTGAAACTCCATTTCTACTAAAAATACAAAAATTAGCTGGGTGTGGTGGCACATGCCTGTAATCCCAGCTACTTGGGAGGCTGAGGCAGGAGGATCACTTGAACCCGAGAGGCGGAGATTGCAGTGAGCCGAGATTGCGCCATTGCACTCTGGCCTGGGCAACAAGACTGAAACTCCGTCTCAGGAAAAAAAAAAAAATTAGTTTCCTCTAGGAAAGTCCCTGGGTGCCTAAGGGTCAGAGAGGAGAGGCGTTAAGTCTCCCTTTTTCTGTCTTTTGAATTTTTACTTATATAAATATATTATTTAAAAATTAAAATTAATAAAATGATGATTAACAGAGACAGAGAGACTAAATTAAAGTGTTGTATGTATGAGCTGAGATTAACAAATGGGCTTTATGTAAGCTAGGCAGACCTTCGGTGCCAAATAGCCTGAGTTTAGATGTAGGCTGTGCAGCCATTGTCTGAGAATGCTGGCTCCTAGCACCTGACAACAGTTTTAGAAATTAGATTCGTAGAGCTGAAGAAGAGATGCCTCAACCCATACGGCGCTGAGTTGGGGCACAGACCCTCCCATGGGGAAGAGGTAACCCTTGTTCCAGGTCAGCCCATCACCAGATGGCAACTTCAGGGTCGTTCAGCAGACAATTCAACTTGTCTCTCTCCACACACTCTCTCTCTTTTTTTTTTTTCCTTTTTTTTGATACAGAGTCTAACATTGTTGCCCAGGCTGAGGTGGAGTTGTGCGATCTGGACTCACTGCAACCTTGACCCCCCAGGCCCAAACAATCCCCCCACCTCAGCCCCCACAGTAGCTGGCACTACAGGCATGTGCCACCATGCCCAGCTAATTTTTTTATTTTTTGTAGGGACAGGGTTTTGCCATGTTGCCCAGGTTGGTCTTGAACTTGTGGGCCCAAGCAATCCTCCCGCCTCAGCCTCCCAAAGTGTTAGGATTACAGGCATGAGCCACTGCACCTGGCCCACACTCTTTTAATATTTGTTTGTTTAAAGAACAGCATTCTGGGCTGGGCGTGGTGGCTCACACCTGTAATCCCAGCACTTTGGGAGGCCAAGGTGGGTGGATCACCTGAGGTCAGGAGTTCGAGACCAGCCTGACCAACACAGTGAAACCCTGTCTCTACTAAGAATACAAAAAAATTAGCTGGGCATGGTGGTGCATGCCTGTAATACCAACTACTCTGGAGGCTGAGGCACAAGAATCACTTGAACAGGGGAGGTGGAGGTTGCAATGAGCCAAGATCACACCATTGCACTCTAGCCTGGGCAACAAGAGTGAAACGCCATCTAAAAAAAAAAAAAGAATAGCTTTCTGTATAAAACTACAAAATTATACAAAAACAGAAGAAAATAGTAACTATCCACTTACTTAAAATAGGAAAAAATAACCCAAATATTTCTCATTTATGACAGCAACATAATTAGAAATAACCAAAATATTGCTATTTACTTACAATAATGTAAAGTTGGAAGCCACTTGTAGGTCTTCCATTAGGTCGGTTTACTTAAGGCATCATTTCACTTAAGTGCAGTAACTCACAGAGGCTTGTTTCTCACTCAGATCATATAGTCTGATGTCGATTAGATGGTCTTTTCTCTGCCAAGTGGTAACTCAGGAATCTAGGCTGCTTCCGTATTACAGCCATGTCAACTAGAACCACCAAAGCCACTGCAGCATCAAACAAGAGAGCTGGAGGCAGACATGAGTTTTTTAGCCCCGGGCCAGTCATTTTCACCCACACTCTATCAGTTGGAAC
Source organism: Pan troglodytes (assembly GCF_028858775.2). Classification (NCBI taxonomy): domain Eukaryota; kingdom Metazoa; phylum Chordata; class Mammalia; order Primates; family Hominidae; genus Pan; species Pan troglodytes. Next base: position 73,966,125 of record NC_072402.2, read on the forward strand.
CCAGTCACTTGGCCCCAGCAGAACTGCAAGTGAGGTGGGGAAATGCGAGCACCCCATGTGCACAAGGAGAGGCAGCAGCGGACAGAATGAGCAAGCACACTGGGCACAGGAGGAACTTCGTTAATAAATTATGATATATCTTTATAGTGGAATATCATTTAGCCTTTAAAAATCAGATTTTGAAGAGTATTTAATGACAGGAAAATGCCAATGATAAGTGAAAAGAATGTAGACTCAGGATTCTAATTTGGGAAAAAAACCATACATGTATATATGTACTTAAAATATAGACTAAGAGGAAATAGAAAATATGTTATTTGTGGTTATCTCTAAATAGTAGGGTTATAAGTTACTTTATTTTTTTACAGCTTCAAAGACATTGCTAAGTTTTCTTAATTGATCACATATTTTTTCGAAAAGAACTATGGATAACTTGAAAGCCAAGGCTTTTTTTTTTTAAGTGAAAAAGAAATTCTCAGACCATCGAAAGTATAAGTTGTTACAGATACGAATCTGAAGTTATGCTAGTAAGCTTTTTTATCAGCAGAGGGCAGCTCTTTAGTGCTTATTTTTCCTGGTGGCATAGATGTTAGCCACATTCCCTGTTTTACACATTCGCTGTGGTCAGAATCACATATTAGATTTATTCCCTGGGAAGGAGAAGCCAAGGCTGAAACATATCTGTCAGTTGCAACACTTATTGAACAGTATACATTTTGCTGAAGAAAGCAACTAAGCAAACCAGCTCTGCCCCTTCAGAAGGTCTTAGAAAGCAGACAGAACTAACAATCTACAGCCTCAATCATAAAACTGTGGACACACTGAACTATCACACACCACAGGAACACTGACTTCACCAGAAAGCGACCACATTTTGTTTGGAAGGGAATGAGGACTAGGCCAAGGCGGTTTGATATTCCGGTAGGAAAGGGCTAGACAGAAACCATATTTCATTTGTACAGTGAGACTTTGTGGATTAAAAACTATCATTTTTAATGTCCATCCAAGGCAAAGAATATTATTAACAGGACATGAACAGACTAAATGTGGACGGCTAATTAAAATAAGAAAATGTGCTCAATATGTATTTTTAATCTATCATGTTGAAAATTTTACAAGATTGGTCATGTCCCAGTGTTGATGAGGTATGTGGATCAACAGTTAATTCTCAAATGCTATTGGTGGGAGTATAAATTAGGCTTTGTACTACCAACATTTTAAATGTGTGACTACTTTGATGGACAATTGCCCATCAATTGCTCCTTTACCTCAAGGTAACTCACTCAGCAGAGATAATGTGGGTGATGTGAGCCAAGGCTTGTGCTGTCCTGCTGTTCAGCTCCCTAACCTAAGCCTACTCTCAACCCCTCAACCAGCCTAGAAAAGGTCCAAAGCAGGAGAGAGAGAGAGAGAGAGAGGAGAGAGGAGAGAGAGAGAGAGAGAGAGAGACGAGACAGAGAGAGGAGAGAGAGAGGAGAGAGAGAGAGAGGAGAAAGAGAAGGAGAGAGGAGAGAGAGAGAGATAGAGAGAGAGGAGAGAGAGAGAGGAGAGAGAGAGAGAGAGAGAGAGAGAGAGAGAGAGAGAGCCCCCCTATAGAGCCCTCTAGTGGCTGCTTTTTAGAGAACTGGCCACTTGAGGAATTTGCTTCATGTCTTCCCACCACGGTGCAAAAGGCAAGACTGACATCAGAGGACTTTGATGCTTGGCTACCTGATCCCACCACAACCACCTGAGACTGGCCAGGCACAGCCCTCTGGCTGGACTTTGCCTAAAATGAGCTCTGGGCATTCCCAGAGTGGTACAACTGAAAATTCCTTCCCTGCTAGTTAAAGAAAAAATTGTTCATGGATAATTAATAAAGCCTGGAAAGAAAGACTTTATTCGGACCATCCCATAGGTATAGGGACCACAGCAATGGGATTGCAACTTCAAATACAGCATGGGCAAGTAGAAATGTATAGCCAAGGAGCAGGGTGGTGGTCAGTGGATGGAAAAGTGCTACGGGAAACCTGAGGAGTAAGGGGGATTCTGTGTAAGGCAACCTCACAAGACTCTTGCTGAAGACAGGCCAGGGTGATAAGACATCACCTGCGAGATGGTGAACGACAAAGAACCTGATCAGATATTGAGGGTGGGTGGGGTAGGCGGTGGTCTTGCTAAACTGACTTAACAGGGTTCTTGCTAAAACTAGATTTTACAAGGAAATATACATATAAGCCTACAAGAGGGTTAAGGACTCCGATTAAACTTTGGCAAAGCGAAGGATTTTTGTCACGGTGTGCCAGTGCATAGAGACAAGAAATCTGGCAAAATCCCCACAGATGTTATCTTATGTGGAATCCCCTGGAAGCACAGGGACACACTGGTAAGGCAATTCCCTGGAGCAACTTAGGTTTCCAATTGCTTCCTTGAAAATATGCAAACTAACTTTTTTAATGACCTTGAGTTATACAAGGTTGAGCAAGTAAGGAAAACATTATATAGGTAGGAAAGAATGGGGGGTGGGATAGGGACACAAAGGAACATTTAGGTTTGTAAAGTGCTTATTGCGTGCCAGGGATCAGGGCTGCTGCCTATACTGGTGTAATGTGCTGGCCCACCCACAAGCTCTAAGGCACCTCTGCACACATTAGAGAAAAGTAGGTGCAGGGTTTAGCAGAAAGACAGAGATTTCGTGTGAAGCCAAACATGCCCTATTCTTGGGTATATGCAGCTGCGTGTCGAGACACACAACTTGGCAAGAAAAGGGGACTTGAATGTGGTTCCTGCTCACCTCCGCCCTGTTGGCCAAGGACCTTGGTGGAGTGCACCAACCCCCAGCTATATCAGCAACCTCCAGTTTTGCCAATGCCAAAGGCCCCCAACAAAGAAAAATAGTGAGAGCTAAAATCTAGCCCTTGCTCTGCTGGCCCTGAGCCCTGTGTCAATCTGGGGGGTCACCCTTGTGTAATAAGGACAAAGTTACCTTTGTGCCAGTGGCCCTGTCTGTATGTTGTGTCATCCTCTAATTCCCCTGTGAGGTAGTCAGAGTGGATTTACTGTGAAGCTAATGACACAGACTTTTCCATAGACCCAGAGAGAGGCTCAAGGATTGGTTTACATGGTCATGTTTTGTCCTAACATTTGCAAAAGCAGAATAATTTAACTGTATAATTATAATAATGTAAACTTGCATAACAATTTCACCTAAAAATATTGCCATAGCAACTTTTGAAGACAAGTACAATTATTACCCCATTTTATAACGGAGACACAGAAAAGCTCAGTAGCATTGCTGTCGAGTGGTAGGTGGAGCTTGAATGTGTTGCAAGCTGGCTGACTCCAAGGCCAAAAGATCATGGGGAATATGTATATTGTTTCCAAGAAGACAACGTTTCCAAGAGCATCCTACAAGGTGCTGTTCATTCTTGCCCCAAATTCTCCAGATGTCATGAGATATAGAAGAGAAACATCTTTCGATGTTGTTCTAGTCAGAGGAGACTTCTAATAGGCAGAGAACAAGTTATGGAAGCTGTTCCTGAAAGATGCAGTTGTCATTGTGGAACCAGTCTTGGATATTGTGTGGCAGCTGGACCACAGAGCCATTGTTATAAAGGAGAGCAATATGCCTTGTGACCCTTGTATTACTTAGGGTATAGTCTTTCAGGGAGAAACAACTTTTCCTCTGTTCTCTTAGGTTCAGTATCTGGGGGCCTGTGAATTAAACTAACAAAAGATAGATTAATGAGAGAAAAAGCGTGCAATTTTTGCTAATATTTATTTGCACAAGAGTTCACAGAAAAGAAGTGAAACTCAAAGAAGTAGTTAGACTTCTAGTTTACATATAATTTTAATAAAGGAAAGTTTGAACTTCAAGGGATGATAAATCCTGGGGAAGTAACTAGGAAATATATGGGGGAAACTAACAGAAGATAAAGGTTCTTTTCCTAAGGTCTGTTATGCAGATTTATCTTGGTGCCAACTCTCCATCTCTGGTGATGTAAGTTGCTCTCCTTTTCCTGATACAGGAGATAGACACCGTAACAAAGGGAAATTCATGCCTAACTTCTAGGCAGATAAAGGGAGGGTGGAGAACTCTTCTACATCTGTTGATTTTCAGTTGCCTTCGGGTCAAAATAAACCTTACTTTAAAGTGGCATATTTTGGGGTAGCATATCCTGGTCCCCTTCAAGTAAAAAAAAAACAAAAAACAACAACAACAACACTGTGGCTTACCTAAAATCTATATTTATCTCCCTCCCATTTAACAGTCCAGAATAAGTGGCCTGAGTAGGTAGGACAGCTTCATCATGCTCAATATATGGCTCCCAAGATTTCTTCAGCCAGCCATCACCTAAGGCACAAGTAAGAGTCCCTTTGGTTCAGACAGAATCACATGGTCACATCTAGCTGCTTAAGAAGACAAGAAATTAGTCTCTAGCTGGGCTCGTGTAAAACTTGGGGATTCTTTTACAAAAAAAAAATAGAAGGGAAGATGGATATTGGGAGATTATTGGCAGTATCTACCAAAGTCATGAAGCCAAGAATGGTTTGACTTAGGGAACTCTGGGGGTTGAGGACTGTGAGTATGATGTAAAATTAATGTGAATTTTAGGACAAAGAAGATGAATAAGAGAGACAGCTTTCCCTGGGGGTAATGGGATACAGGTTGCACGAGGCAAGAAGAAAAGTGGAGCACAGAGACAGCCACTTCAGGGAACTTTCCTGTGCTGTGGGTGAGGATAATTCCACAACAAGAAGATACAAAGAAAATCTGAGAGTCACTTCTGTTCACTCACAAGATGATTTGCGAGACCCAAGAAGAAGACCTGTTAGCTTAGAGAACAGGGAGAGGATTTTTTTTTTTTTAATGACACAAAGGAGAAAGATTGAAACTTTTCTAGTCTATCCACGGCAGAGTTTATCAATCCTTTACTGAGGAACGATTCACTATCACACAAGGTCTCATGGATGGTAACCACATCCTTCCTCTTCCTTCCTCAACCAACCTCTGTAAAGAGTATTCTAGGACTCATTGTCTCTACCTTCTCATCTTTCTACCAATGAAGCAGCTCCTGTTTTGGTGTTGAGGGACATTGTTATTGCCCAATTCAGCAGTACTTTACATTCTTACGTGGTGTTTCTCTGAGTCACCTATTTTAAATAATTAACCATTTCCTTCTTCCTCATATTATTTCTTGTCATGATTTCTATGACATCAGTTTCTCCTAATTCTCTCCAGCTTCATCTTCTCATTCTCCTCCCTAAACTGCTTGTCTACTTACATGGTGGTTTGTTAGAAAGAGTAGATTGGCTCACTCAAGTTGATCTTAACCTCCTCCTGAGTTTCAGGGGCTGGAAAGCTAAAAAGCTACATATCCTAAACTCCTTTGCTTCTTGAGTTCCAGACATATTTTAGATTCTGCCAATCAGATGGACTCATATAGTATGGAGTCCTGAAAAGAGGCGGGTGGATGCAAGGAAGCTATTTTGGGGAAGAATCTGATAAAGGCATTTATTAGATTTTCAATAAAATCCATGTCTTAGTCCATTTTGGCTGCCTAAACAACAAATGTTTATTTCTTACAGTTCTGGAGGCTGAGGAGTCTGAGATCAAGCTATCAGTAGATTTGGTGTCTGGTGAACGCCTACATCCTGGTTCATAGATGGCCATCTATGGCCATCATGTTATGTCTTCACATGCAGGAGGGATGGAGGGAGCTCTCTCTCTAATAAGGGCACTAATCCCATCCAGGAGAGTTCCTCTCTCATGACTTAATTGCCTCTCGAAGACCCCACCCCCTAATCCTATCATCTTGGGGGCTAGGATTTCAACAGATGCATTTGGTGGGGGGAACACAAACATTTACTCCACCACAGTCTATAAACCACAAGCCATAAACAGTCTATAAGCCATAAACAGGGTGAGTCACTGCTTTATGCCTGCTTTCTAGGAAATGCATCTGCTCTCACGTTTCCATTTCCTGTGTGCGCAGATGATTTCTATGTTAGTCAGCTATTAATGCAAAAATGCTGCATAACAAACCACCTATCTTAGTCTGTTCTGTGCTGCCATAACAGAATTACTGGAGACTAGGTAATTTATAAAAAACCAGAAATTTATTTTTCACAGTTCTGGAGGCTGGGATATCCGAGATCAAGTCACCTTCAGGTTTGGTCTCTGGTTTCAAGATGATGCCTTCCTATGTCCTCACAGGACTGAAGAGCAGAAGAGAGAGACAGCCCATTCCCACAAGCTCTTTTCATGGTGGCATTAATCCGTTCATGAGGGTGGAGCTCTCATGACCTAAACAGCTCCCCAAGGGCCCCCACTTCCCAACATGGTGGCATTGAGGTTGAGTTTCCAACATGTAAATCTTAGAGAGGACAAAAAATATTCAAACCATGGCACCACTGCCAAATTCATAGGCTTGCAACAAGCCTTTATAGTTTTTTACTCATAGGTTTATGGGTCATTTGGGGCAGCTCTGCTTCAGGCTGCAGGTCACCTGGGCTTTCTTTGGGCTTCAGATTGGGTTCTGATCTCCCCATTGCCCTTGATTGACAGTTACTCATGACATGTTCTACCCATGACATGTTCATCCCATGACAGATTAAAGAAGCTTAGGAGAGAAGCCATGTCACACAGCACATTGAAAGCTTCTGCTCTTATGTCTGCTTCTGTTTTGTTGTACAAAGTAAGATACCTGGCCAAGCTCAAAGTCAATGGAATAGGAAAGTATAATTGTCCTCCAGGGGAAGAAGGAAGGGAATTAATATTTTGTAAAAAGTTGACCAGATCAGCTGGGCGCGGTGGCTCATGCCTGTAATCCCAGCACTTTGGGAGGCTGAGGAGGGCAAATCATGAGGTAAGGAGATCGAGACCATCCTGGCCAACATGGTGAAACCCCGTCTATTCTAAAACTACAAAAATTAGCTGAGCATTGTGGCTGTGTGCCTGTAATCCCAGCTACTCAGTAGGCTGAGGCAGGAGAATCGCTTGAACCAGAGCGTCAGAGGTTGCAGTGAGCCAAGATCGTGCCACTGCACTCCAGCCTGGCAACAGAGCAAGACTCCGTCTCAAAAAAAAAAAAAAAAAAGATGACCAGATCTATTCCAACTTCCAATAGAAATCTCAAGCTGAGAATATTTTTCTTGGGCTCCAGATCCTGCCTGTGAGACATCATCCCTGTGTTCATGTTGTTTCTAAGGCTGTCTTCAGAGATGACTGTGACCTACCCATAGCAGGTGGGGGTGGATATTAATAACTGCCAATTCACAGAATAAAGCAGGAAATCTCTTTCAGGAGATTGACTTGGCTCCTGCAGAGAAAAGACATACTAGAGAGGCTGGGCACTAGTGTGTATACAACTAAAAGTTCCTTTAAATATAGATGGAAATTTATCATTTAAAGCCTTTGATGATCTAGTCCCTTTCTAATTTTTCAGCTTTTATCTTTCACAGTTTTCTCTTTTGAAACTTCTGCTTTACTCAAACTACAACAAACAAAAACAAACATCATTTAAAATAAAAGAAAGAAAGGTCTTGTTTGAATACCGACATTTCCCGGCATGGGAGGATAAATTCAATTTCGTTTGCCATTTTAAAAGATATAAAATTGACACACAGCCTGAAATAACTTTTATTATATTACCAGGTTTTCAATCATCCAAATTAAATGTGAAAGTACCATTTTGTTGAATTTTTCATCTGAAAACACGTTTGATTTTGAGCATTTTTTTTTTCAAAGTGAAGATGAATAAGGACTTTCAGAAGCCTCCCACCAACCTTGAACCCTGGCTTCTGCTGAAGTCTATAATTGCTTCAGACAAAAACAGGAAACCTTTGAAATAAGCTGTTTTTAAATAAAGTATTTTAAAAATTGATGTGTTCCTTCTTACACAATACTTCTCCCAAATTGGTCTTACCACTTAAGCTGAGTTAGGAAAACATATGACTCAGAGATGAGAGTGTATATATATATATATATATATATATATATATATATATATATATATACACATACACTGCACCTAACATATAACTGAGACTCCTGGGAGAAGCCACATCTTATAACTTACTGTGAGCAGAGGATAAAGATGGGTAGGTTGAAATCCCCTTAGTTTCTGCCCGAGTTTGATTTATTTATTTTTTTCCAAGGTATTTATTGTGCCGCCCACCAGAGAGATGAATTTTATCTCTGAATTTTATCAGTCCTCTCAAAATGGTGACAATCAATACCACCACAATTCCAACTTCTTATCTCGGGAGTCTAATTGTATTTTTCAAAAACTTTTTATTATGGAAAATTTCAAACATATGCAAAAGTAATGAAAAATATTATAAGGAACCTCATGTGGTTATCACCCTGCATAAAGAATTATTTAGTCCCAGCCAATCTTATGCCATCTAAATGCTGACCCACTTTCCTTCATTCCACTGGGTAATTTGAAAGCAAATCTGAAACATCCTGTCATTTCATCTGTAAATAGTTCAGTTTGCGTCTCTAAAAGTTCATGATTACTTCACAAAATTCAACATCATTTTCAGGATGAATATTATATTGTAAATAAACATAGTGTATAAATTGCTGTTAAAGAGAAAATTCAGTTGTTTCTTGATTAGACACAATTTACAACTGAAATCACCAGGATGAATCATCCTCAATGGATGTCAGAACGTGTAAACCACAGAGGCATTAATTCATCAAACTTGGCACGAAACATATCACTTCAATTGCCCACTTTAATTGGAATATTTTTATTGTATTTATTTTAAATAAATTCAAAAAGAGTTTTCCACATTCTGCTTAGCCGCCAGTTTTTTAAAATTCTTCCCGTGACAGATCTTGAGTGATTTTCTAGGGAAGTAACTATCTTTGCAAAATTATATTTTTCCCCAATATCTATTAATAATCGTGGCTTTTGAACTTTAAACTTTACATTTTCCTTCAAATCAGCTTCTTTTTCCTACTTGTATCGTAACATACACTGTCACAGTTTGCCTACCCAGTTATCAAAGTTTAAGAGGTATTAGCATTCTATCATTGCCTCCCCACCAGGTTTCAAGTGCTTAAATTCCAACACATTTAATACTGTTATCATCAGCATTTCCCAAGTGGCTTATTGAAAATAAGGTGGTGGTGGTGGTGGTGGTGGTGGTGGTGGTGGTGGTGGTGGTGGTGCTGGTGCTGGTGCTGGTGGTGCTGGTGCTGGTGCTGGTGCTGGTGGTGCTGGTGCTGGTGGTAGTGGTGGTGGCGGTGGTGGTAGTGGTGGTGGCCTGTGTGTACTGAGGGAAGTTTAGGGATGATAAAGACAACTCTCATTTTAGCCCTAAGCATTGGTGGTTCGCCTACTAGTTTAAAAAATTCATTATCACTACGAATTTTCACTGCCATATGATACTTCTTTCTTGTTTTCCTACAAAATTACTTGTCCTGTGTTTTTGGTTCTTTTTCTTTTTTTGAGACAGAGTCTCACTCTCTCGCCCAGACTAGACTGCAGTGGCGCAATCTCAACTCACTGCAACCTCCACCTCCTGGGCTCAAGCAATGTTCATGCCTCAGCTTCCCGAATACCTGGGATTACAGGCATGCACCACCACGCCTGGCTAATTTGTGTGTGTGTGTGTGTGTGTATTTTTAGTAGAGACAGGGTCTTGCCATGTTGGCCAGGCTGGCCTGGAACTCGTGGCCTCAAGTGATCGACCTGCCTTGGCCTCCCAAAGTGCTAGGGTTACACGCATGAGCCACCATGCCCAGCCATTACTGGTAATTTATTAGTCAATTTTTAATTTTATTTATTTTTAATTGAGATGTAACTGACAGACACTGTATGTATTTAAGATGTGCAACGTGGTGTTTTGATACACATACACATTGTGAGATGATTCCCCAAATAAAGCTATTTAACCTATTTATCACTTCACATATCTGTTTTTTGGTGATCTACTCTCTGGGCAAAATTCAAATATCCAATATATTATTATTCTATAGTTATGATGTAATACATTAGATTTCCACAACTTGCACATTTTAAAACTGTGAGGTTGTACCCTTTGACCAAATTTCCCCATTTTCCTCCATCCCCTACCCGCTAGCAAACACTGTTCTGCTTTCTGTTTCTATGAGTTAGACTTTTTTAGATAACATACATGAGTAAAATTAAGCAGCGTTTGTCTTTCTGTGCCTGGGTTATTTCACTTAGCGTAATTTCCTCCAATTTCATCCAAGTTGTTGCAAATGGCAGGATCTCCTTTTTTTAAGTTGAGTATTATTCCAGTGTGTGCAGTATGTATACACACGTATATACATGTACCCATGTATGCATACACACGTATACACATGTACCCATGTCTGTATGCACACATATACACACGTACCCAGGTATGTATGCACGTGTATACACATGTAACCATGTATGTATGCACACGTGTATACACATGTACGTATAGATGTATACATATACACACTTATGAGTACATGTGTATCTACATGTACACATGCACACATGTATATGCACATGTGTATACAGGCATGTATATATGTGTGCTTACCTACGAATATACATACACACATATCTGTATGCATATACACACGTACATATAGATATGTATATGTATACATATGTGTCTGGAATTGGTGGGTTCTTGATCTTGCTGACTTCAAGAATGAAGCTGCAGACCCTCGTGGTGAGTGTTACAGCTCTTAAAGATGGTGTGTCTGGAGTTTGTTCCTTCAGATGTTCATATGTGTCCGGAGTTACTTCCTTCTGCTGAGTTCGTGGTCTCGCTGACTTCAGGGGTGAAACTGCAGACCTTTGCAGTGAGTGTTACAGCTCTTGAAGACAGCACATCCGGAGTTGTTTGTTTTTTCTGGTGAGTTTATGGTCTTGCTGGCTTCAGGAGTGAAGCTTCAGATCTTCGCAGTGAGTGTTACAGCTCATAAAGGCAGCGTGGACCTAAAGAGTAACCAGCAGCAAGATTTATTGCGAGCGAATGAACATAGCTTCCACAGTGTGGAAGGGGAGGTAAGCGGAGTGGGTTGCCGCTCCTGGCTTGGTTGGCCTACTTTTATTCCCTTATCTGGCCCCACCCACATCCTGCTGATTGGTCCATTTTACTGTGAGCTCATTGGTCCATTTTACAGAGAGTTGATTGGTCCGTTTTTACAGAGAGCTGATTGGTGTGTTTACAAACCTCTAGCTAGACACAGAGTGCTGATTGGTACATTTACAAACCTTTAGCTAGACACAGAGTGCTGATTGGTGCATTTACAATCTTTTAGCTAGACACAAAAGTTGTCCAAGTCCCCACCAGATTAACTAGACACAGAGCGCTGATTGGTGCGTTTATAAACCTTTAGCTAGACACAGAGAGCTGATTGGTGCATTTACAAACCTCTAGCTAGACACAGAGTGCTGATTGGTGTGTTTACAATCCTTTAGCTAGACACAAAAGTTCTCCAAGTCCCCACCTGACCCAGAAGCCCAGCTGGCTTCACCTCTCAATGGCACTCTCCGCGGGACTTTGCAGCACCTAGCCCGGGCACTCCGGCAGCCCAGAAGGAGCTCATCCCCCAATCAAGCCCAGCAGGCACTGAGCCCCTGACCACCCGGAACCCGCACCGGCCTGCAAATGCCACGCGCAGCCCCGGCTCCCGCCGGCACCTCTCCCTCCACACCTCCCCAAGAGCAGAGGGAGCTGCTTACAGACTCGGCCAGCCCCAGAGTGGGGCCCCCACAGCACAGCGACAGGCTGAAGAGCTCCTCAAGTGTGGCCAGAGCGGACGCAGAGGCCGAGGAGGTGCCAAGAGCCAGTGAGGGCTGCTAGCACGTTGTCACTGCTCACATATGCACATATATACACGTGTATACATATACATATGTATATACTTGTATATACATGTATATATGTATATGTATTCGTGTGTATGTACATGTATATAGGTGTACAGATGTATATAGTATGTATATATACATGCATGTGTACATGTATACATTAGGTACAGTTTACATGTATGTATATATGTACACATGTATTCCAGTGCGTGTATATATACACATAATCTATACATATGTGTATATTCATATACTCATATGTATACATATGTATATTCATATACATATGTATATTCATATACACATATGTATACATGTGTATATTCATATACACATATGTATACATACATGTGTATATTCATATACACATGTATGTATACATACGTGTGTATATTCATATACACATATGTATACATATATACACACATATACATACATATACATACACACAAATTTTCTTTAACCATTTGTCTATTGATGAACACAGTTTGTTTCTCTATCTTGGCTACTTGGAATAATGCTTCAATGAACATGGCAGTGCAGATATATCTGAGATACTGATTTCATTTCCTTTGGATATATGCACAGAAGTGGGATTGCTAAATCATTCAGTAGTTCTATTTTTAGTTTTTGGAGGAAACTCCATACTGTTTTCCATAATGGTTGTGCCGATTTACAATTGTACCCTTTTCTTCACATCCTCACCAACACTTAATTATTTTTTGATTTTGTGATAATAGCCATCCTAGTAGGTTTGCGGTCTTATCTCATTGTGGTTTTGATTTGCAGTTCCCTGATGACTAGTGATGTTGAGCACCTTTTCATATACCTGTTGGCAATCTGTATGTCTTCTTTGGAAAAATGTCTTTTCAGGTCCTTTGCTCTATTTTTAATCACGTTATGAGTTGCATGAGTTCCTTATGCATTTTGGATATTAAGCCCCTATCAGATATGTGGTTTGCTGTGCAGGAATTTTTTAGTTTGATGTAGTGCTACTTATTTGTGTTTGACTTTGTTGCCTGTGCTTTTGGTGTCATACCCCCAAAAATTATTGGCAAGCCCAGTGTCAAAAACTTTTCTTCTCTCTTTTCTTCCAGGATTTTTATAGTGTCAGGACTTGTATTTAAGTCTTCAATCCACTTTGAGTTGATTTTTGTATATGGTGTGAAATAAGAGTCCATTTTCATCCTATGGCAAGTAAATATCCAGTTTTCACAACACCGTTTACTGAAGAGACCATCCTTTCCCCATTGTGTGTTCTTGGCACCTTTGTTGAAAATGAATGGACTAAATTCATAACTTGGCCTCTGGGCTCTCTATTCTGTCCCACTGGTCTCTGTCTCTGTTTTTATGGCAGTACCATACTGTTTTGACTACTATAGCTTTGTAATAAAATTACAAATGCCTTACCATTCCATGTCATTTCCTTCTGCTCTGTCCACACCATTTTGAATAATTTATTCCTTAAACTCCTTTCAGATTACCAAAGTATTTCCTAATAATTGGTTGTATGTGCATTAAATATCTCTAGAAGGAAACACAAAAAAACAAGTAATCATTTTCTATGAGCTAGGAAACTGGGTGGGGAAAAAAACTTTTCATTGTATACTTTTACAATTCTTATTTTTGAATAATGTGGATGCATTAGCTATATATGTGCATGCATAATATATATACAAATATACATAAATGTGTATGTAGATATATAAATAAATAAAATGCAGTAATATCTAATATAACTATTTTTCTGTATATTTATTCTAACATGAAAACTTTTTTTAAATTTAACTTTTATTTTACATTCAGGGGTACATGTGCAGGTTTGTTATATAAGTAAACTTGTGTCATGGGGGTTTGTTGTACAGATTATTTCATCACCCAGCTTTAAGCCTAGTACCTATTGGTTATTTTTCCTGATCCTCTCCCTCCTCCCACCTTCCATCCTCCCATAGGCCCCAGTGTATGTTGTTCCCCTCTATGTGTCCATGTGTTCTCATCACTGAGCTCCCACCTGTAAGTGAGAACATGCTGTCTTTTTTTTGGCAGGGGGGAGGGGCAGTGAGACAGAGTCTCGCTCTGTCACCCAGGCTGAAGTGCAGTGGCATGATCTCAGCTCACTGCATCCTCCGCCTCCTGAGCTCAGATGATCTTCCCACCTCAGCCTCCCGAGTAGCTGGGATTACAGGCATGTGCCACCATGCCTGTCTAATTTTTGTGTTTTTAGTAAAGACAGGGTTTCACCATGTTGGCCAAGCTGAGAACATGCAGTCTTTGGTTTTTGGTTCTTGCTCTGGTTTGCTAAGAATAATGGTCTCCAGCTCCATCCATGTTCCTACAGAGAACGTGATATCATTCTATTTTATAGCTGCATGGTATTCCATAACATGAAAACTTTTACTGTGGCACATCTTTAGACTTTTGTACTTTTTATAGGATTACTTCTGTACTTTAGGAGGAGATTTGGAATTCCTCATTAGTATCTACATAATAAAGTATAGTTTTTTTGGGAATAAAACTATTTGAAACTAGACATCTAAAATTAAATCATGAAGTAAAAGTGAACTCAGCTTTAAAAAATAATTGAAAAGTTAAGTTGCCTTTAAAAAGTAATTCCTCATATTACCTAAATTGATACTTAGCTATATTGTGTGAAGATATTTCTAGACCAAGGACATCTTTAAACTGTGAATTAAAGTCTCTATTCATGGCTTTTTTTTTTCTTTAACTATGGAGACCTTAGGAGCTAGAGAGATACAATAAAAGGAAGAAGAGATTTTTTTTTAAAATGACATCTGCTTAAAGGAGAAGTCATTAGATCTATTATCTTCCTACATCAACCAACTATAAAGGTAAAATAAACTATTTTTCAGATAAACAAGATCTCAAAAAATTTACTTACCATGCACCCTTTCTAAGGAAAGTACTGATGGATGGGCTCCATCAGAACAAGGAAGTAAACCAAGAAAGAGTGAAACAAGAGATTCAATGCAAGAAAGATGTAAAGGAAGTCTCTAAATTAATGGGAAAGGAGATTCCAAGAAAACAGTAGGCAATCCTAGGTATCGATCATCCAATTAATGTGGTCCAGAAGGTTCTAGAAGAGACATCTTCCAAAAAGTAAAAGTGATAGTGTACTTAATTTGTTTGAATGTATAAAGAAGAGATTTACAGGGGGAGTGTTTGGAAATTAGTGATAAATACATAGAAAACTAAGCAAATGGAAAAACAAGTCAGACATTCACTTTAGGGAAAGAAAATGTAAGGGGGAAAAGCAATCATATTCTATTATATTACTGAGCTTTCTTTGTCACTTATGTATTGTCATAATAACATGTTTACTGGGCACTGATTCTAAGTTTACTGGGATGGTGGGTAGATGGGAATTGTTCTCTCTCTCTCTCTCGATCCCTGTATGTGTGTATGTGTAAGAGAGCAATATGTTCAGTTTCCATAGAGGTAAGTTGATGGTTATGCTAAAACAGAAAAATTTTTTAAAAGTAGCAATATAAACATTTTTTCCAGGGATACGCAAATAATATATCAGAGGAGCTGAAAATAATTGCCTCTGGAAAACTGGTAATGAGAGCAAAAAGAAAGGCTGCTCTTTCTCATAAAATCTATAGAGTTATTTGACTCTTGTCATAGGCCGATTCTCTGGAAAGTAGATTCCGAGATGGATCCAAGAGTTTTATTGGGGAGTATTCTTGGGATCAAGGAAGAGACTGGAATGAAGAACAAGGGAGCCTGTTCTTTATAGGTCAGCTCCTTTGGGGAGGTGGCAGGGTGGACGGTGGATCTAAGAGCAAATAGCATATTCATCACATGGAATGTGTTTGTGCTCATGTCATAGAAGTTGGAGAACAGAACCTTCAGCTCTTTTAACTTGTTTTCTTAAAAAATAACATGTTATTGTCATACACATGTCTTAATTCAGTGGTTGTTCTACACTCAAGATGCCTCCCATAGAAACCTGCCTTCCAAAAAAAGGAGGTATGTGGGTAACACAAAAAAGATCTGGGTATTCTTGCGTGTCAGAGTTTGGGAAGCACTCTGTTAAATCCATTGTCACTCAGATTTATTTGTCCATAGACCCATTTTCAAATCACATGATGCTATCCTAAGGAATACACTAATAAACTCATTTAATTATTGTTGAGCTTTCTTCAAGAATGCAATCCCCAATGTTGTCATTGTTCTTAGAAGGAAACATAACTGTCTTTAGGAGGAAGATTCCAAGAATTGGTTGGTTGTGGTGAAAACAGAGTCTGCCTATACATGCCTGGGTGAGCATTGAAAAATGGAAACAAAACAAACAAAACACACCTCAGGCAAAAGAGGAGAACCAGGGGAAAGAATAAAAATAGGGGTGAGGAGTGGAGGCTGTTTTGAACCAGGTTTGAAAAATGCAGTAAGCATCAAGGGGAGTCGTAAGAGCACAAATGGGAAGCCATTTTTTTGCTTGTTTTTAAATAAAAGTTTAGAGGAGGGGAAGGCTTTCTCCCCAGGAGGCTGGGTGGAGGAAAAGGATCTTATTAAGGAAGAGGTGGGTTGGATTCCAGGAAAGGCAGGCAACTACACTGAGGTTCAGGTGAATGAGATCATTTAGTTTCAACCTAAACTGGCTGTGTCTGGAGCAGCCAGACGTCAGGAGCCTGGGATCTGCCAGGGACTCTGCAAAAACAGGAGCAAACCAGCCTGGGGGGAAAGGAATGGAAAGTGCAGGGCATGACTTAAGTGTTAGGTTTGATCAGTCAAGATCAGTGACTCTCAGTGTGTCTGTGATTGTGTCTGTGATTTTTCCACCTGTGTTTAATCTGTTTGGTAAAACTTCCCCAGGCTGGGCTAGCTTTATTCTCTGAAACGGAGACTGTAATAAATGTCTTCCCCATTGCAGAGGTCTGAGATAAAGAACAGTAAATTAAATTTATTAAGGAGGTATGATATACCAATGAAAAGATTGGAGATTAAGGAAATAGAAAACAGATATACTATAGAAAGTATCAATATAGTAAAAATTTGATACTCTGAAAATATGAAAAAAAACCTGACAAACTCCTGGCTGGGGGGAGGTTTGGGAAAACAGAGTGGTCTTTTGATTCTAAGATGACCCTCTAGAGAATAAAAAAAAAATATGTGCACATCTTTATCTTTGGTCTTATAAGAGTGGGTGAAGGAAGTGAACTGGGTGAACATGAAATTACTTGCAATTGAGTAAGCCTGGGAAAATTTCACTAAGAGAGCTAATGGTGGATGTGAGGATAATCTTTACAGGTTCTAAGCATTTTTCTCTTCTGAAACTGTGTGTGTGTGTGTGTGTGTGTGTGTGTGGTCAGAGGAGGGGAGGGGGGGCAGGTGGTTGTTTAAAATATTAAATAGGTACAGCTGGGTGTGGTGGCTCACGCCTGTAATCCTAGCACTTGGGAGGCCGAGGCAGGCAGATCACCTGAGGTCAGGAGTTGAAGACCATCCTGGCTAACATGGTGAAACCCTGTCTCTACTAAAAATACAAAAAATTAGCCAGGCATGATGGCACACGCCTGTTGTCCCAGCTACTCTGGAGGCTGAGGCAGGAGAATGGTGTGAACCCAGGAGGTGGAGCTTGCAGTGAGCCAGGATCATGCCACTGTACTCCAGCCTGGGTGACAGAGTGAGACTGTCTCAAAAAAAAGAAAAAAAATAAATAGATACTAAAAAACATTAAAATATATATGTAGGGTAACAAAATTATTGTGATAAAAGCCAATAAGTGGTTGCCAGGGCTTAGGGCTGGGAGGAGGGTAGGACTCTCAAGAGGAAGGAAATTGTTTCTTAGTGTTAATGGATCAGCTCTGTATTCTGATTGTGATGGCAATTACAGGAATCTATACATGCAATAAAATGTCAAAGAGCTACATACACACTCTCAAAAATTGTACATGTAAAAACTAGTGAAATCTGAATAAAGCCTGCCATTTAGTTCAATGTCAGTTTCCTGGTGTTGTGAATTGAACTGGTCTTATGTAAGATTATATCATTGGAGGAAGCTGGATGAAGGGCTCATAGGAACTCATTGAACTCAAATTTCTATTTGAAATTTCTATATGAGTATGAAATTATTTCAAAATAAAGAGCTTAAAACACTTGCGGGGGGGGGGGTTGTTAAATAATAAGAATACGACAGATATTCATTACCAACCACCCACTTGAAGAGTGCATTACCATTACTTTAGAAAGCTTTAAAGCACTCTTTCCCAACCTCTTCCCTCTCCCTCTCCCATCAGAGACAACTAGTAACTAGATTTTTGTATTCATTATCTCTTTGCTTTTCTCTATAGTTTTAACTTCATGTATTTATATCCTCCTAAATGTATTTAGTTTTGTGTGTTTTGAATGCTACGTAAATTGAGTCATTCTGCATATATTCTTCCACCACTTGCTTTTTTACTTAACATTTCCTTTCTAAATCTCATCTGTGTAGCTTTTTTTTTGAGATGGAGTCTCGCTCTGTTGCCCAGGCTAGAGTGCAGCAGCACAATCTCAGCTCACTGCAACCTCTGCCTCCCGAGTTCAAGCAATTCTCCCTGCCTCAGCCTCCCAAGTAGCTGGGATTACAGGTGCCCACCAGCATTCCTGGCTAATTTTTGTATTTTTAGTAGAGAGGGGGTTTCACCATGTTGGTCAGGCTGGTCTTGAACTCCTGACCTCAGGTGATCTGTCCGCCTTGGCCTCCCAAAGTGCTGGGATTACAGGCATGGGCCACCACACCCAGCCATCTGTAGCTTTTTTATTTATTCATTGATGTATTCATTGTGAATACACCACAATTTATTCCATTGTTAATCAACATTTGGTCTGTTTTCAGTTTTTTTTTTTTCTCCAATTACAAACAGTGCTGGTATAAACATTCTTTTACATGCCTCCTAGTAAACAGTGCAAGAATTCCTCTAGGGAATATACCTAGGGGTGAAATTTCTGGGTCAGAGAGTTCAGCTACTTTTTGTATTTACTAAATGATGCCAACTTATTTTCCAAAGTGGTGTAACTACTGCTGCACATTCTCAGTCACATCGGGTATTGTCAGGATTCTTACTTCTTGTGTGTGTGGTAAATATAAAATGGCATCTGATCATTGCTGTTCTAATTTCTCCCCAATTTCTAGTAAGACTGAGCATTTTCCATGTATTTGTTGCCATTTCTTTCTCTTCTCTGAAACACACATGTAACATTTCTGCTCATTCATCAGTTGGATTGTTCATTTTTTTCTTACAGGTTTATAGAGTTCTTTGTATATTCTGGGGCTTAATTCTCTATGTTATGAGTGCCTTCTCCCAGTTTCTGACACTTATTTTTTTACTTTCATTACAGTGTCTTTTATTTTTATTTTTTATTTTTTGAGATAGGCTCTCACTCTTGCCCAGGCTGGAGTGCAGTAGCACGATTATGGCTCACTGCAGCCTTGACCTACCAGGCTCAAGCGATCCTCACACCTCAGCCTCCCAAGCAGCTGGGACTACAGGTGTGTACTACCATGCCCAGCTAATTTTTAATTTTTTGTAGAGACGGCATCCTACTGTTTCCCAGGTTGGTCATTACAGTGCATTTTAAGGAACGTAAATTCTTAATTTTAATGTGGTTGATCTCATTTTAAGAATCATTCTATTTATAATATACATATTTAGAAAGTCTTTATAAACTAGGAAGCTATAAAATTATCAATGTGTATTAATTTTTGATAAGTTTTGTAATTTTGCTTTTCAAATTTAAGTCTTTAATACACCAGAAATTGGCTTTTTGTGTGATATAAGAGGTCCAATTTTATTTTTTTAACACATGAGTAATATGTTTTCCCCATAACCACATATTGAAATAATTAATATTTCCTCCAAGTGTCTGCAATGCCAGCTCCAGGAAAAAAAAATTTCTATGCATGTGTGTTATGTTTCTGGATTCTATATTCTGTTGCCCTGGCCCATCTATATGATTTATCCCAATACCACACTATCTTAATTGCTATAGCCCTAGAACAATTGTAATATCTGGAGGACAAGATCTCCTGTAGGGTTCTTCTTTTTGAGTGTCATGTCTTTTCTTGGTCCTTGGCTCTTTCATATTCATTTTGGGATTAGTTGCCAGGGTTCCTGAGAAGCTCATGGAAATTTCTATTAGGATTATATTAAATACATAAAGTCATGTGCCTCCAAGTGTATGTGCTTATATACCTGATAACATTTTGCAGCCAAGTAGATCATATGTAGAGCATTATAATTCATCAGATCATTGTGGCATATCAGAGGCAGGGGGTTGGCTTGGCATGGAGTTGCATGAAGTTGGTGCTTCTTTCCCAGCTCCAGTACATCAAAATTTAACAACAATATGGAAAGAGAGTTTATGCTCAAATTGCCATGAACAGAGTTTTCACCTACAAAGGGTTGTTCCAAAATCAGAAGATCTCAGGAATTGCTATTACTATTACATGAGTACAGTGAATTGCTATTGCAATTCCAGTGAAGTTTGTATTTCTGGTGTGCTTAGTACAAAACATTGCAATCAGACCTGAAAGCAAATGCTATAGAATACAGCAGTCAAAAAAGTCTTTGGTCTTTAGTATGGCTATCCATGTCTTCTTATCCATAAAGAATTTGTAATAATTTTTCAGAACAAAGACTCTTGATCCAATTCAGATGAGAATGTGTGATTATACAAATATGGGTGCAGGATGAACATAAAAAATAGGAAGATGTAGACTACTCTGCTCTCAAATCAAATTAATATTCCTTTTTTTGCAGTTTAATTAGGCATAAATAAAAAGCCACGTGAAGCCTGGAGATACTGGACATAGCAGATTTGTCAAGCCATTTTTCCCACCACCAGTGCCTGAGCACGACCTCATTTATCTTGGTCAATGAAGCTCAAGGAAGCATTGCACTTTGGCTTCCGCTTTAAGTTTTGTATGTTGATATGTATCCCATGTCTTCTAACAATAAAGTGCTATTTCACTGACATTAATCACTGTCAAAGTCTTTCTGGTAAATTCCTTAGGCACTCGCCTTGCGGGAAAAGGCATCGGTTTGCCATATCCTAAGAAATGGGCTGTTCATAATGTTGTGTTGTAACTTGATTCTTGTGAGGCATTGGTTGAATAGAATAATAGACCAGAGTCAATGACGATACACAGAGGCTAGCCCTTCAAAGATGGCTCCAAAAATTAATTCTTGTTTTTATTTGCCTATAGTGTCAGTTCAATTGACTAATAATATGACTCTTGGTCATATTACTATGATTAAGAAAAGGTACCAGTTTTCAAATAGTCTAGGTGTTTAATCTAAAATTACATAACAGTTTCTTGCTGTTTGGGAGTATAGGGTAGCCAGGCAGGATCCTTGCACTTAAGAAACTTAAAATGTAATACATGAAAAAGCAAGTGAACAAAAAAAACCTTGGTTATCAATTGGTCAACTGCATTAATTGAGCATCCATTTGAGATAGAGCAGTGGTCTTCAAACTTTTTTGAATGCTTTTCTCCTAAAAGAATTTTTTTTTATTATTATTATACTTTAAGCTCTAGGGTACATGTGCACCACATGCAGGTTTGTTACATATGTATACATGTGCCATGTTGGTGTGCTGCACCTCCTAAAAGAATTTTTAAAAGCTGGACACCTGCTCCTATTTCTGCTGCCAATGTGAAGGTATCAAAAAGAAATTGCCATTGGGGGCTGCTACGCAGGCACAATACGCTATGCTAATTAACGAAGACCGCTTCAGGTAGGATCAAAAAACATGACTGGTTTATTAGGATGCTAGTTTTAGACGGAGTCTCACTCTGTTGCCCAGGCTGCAGTGCAGTGGCACGATCTCGGTTCACTGCAACCTCCGCCTCCCGGGTTCAAGCGATTCCCCTGCCTCAGCCTCCTGAGTAGCTGGGATTACAGGCGCCTGTCACCATGCCAGGCTAATTTTTATATGTTTTTCGTAGAGATGGGGTTTCACCATGTTGGCCAGGTTGGTCTCGAACTCCTGACCTCAGGTGATCCGCCCGCCTCGGCCTCCTAAAGTGCTGGGATTACAGGCGTGAGGCACCGTGCCCGGCCGGGTGTGCTGCATTTTCAGCACGTACACCAAGTGTCTCCTCATGGGGCTAATGTGTGGGAGCAGGGAAGCCACAGTTCACTTTCCAGAACCCAAAAGGGGCAAAGTGACATCATAAAATTGTCAGAATGTCCCTTGACACAACCGTACTTGTTTGTCTGCAGCACCGTGTCCTTGGTGAGCCCCTCTTCCCTTCTGGACATGAAGACATCGCCCAGAAGTAACTCTTTAACTTAAGATATCTTTAACGTAAGATAGAATCAAGTTCTTTTTGAAGCAAAAACTGCATAGTCACAGCTATTACTAGAAAAAAAAAAAAAAAAAAACAAGTTCAGAGAATCAAGCACTTGTCCTCGTAAGTTTTGATTACTATTGCCTTTGGGTCAGATTCTCTCATTAGAGTCAAATAAATGTTTTCCATCATGACCAAAAAATGTTTTATACAAATTCCATTTCCCAGAACTCTGTGAATGAAATGGAAACCCCCTTTTCTGGTTGTGGAAAAAAACCAATCCAAAACAAACCCCACAACCTCCCAGCTCCATCTTTCTTAAGTACCCCCTGTTTTTGCTAGGTGGCGCCATAGGCTAATGCATGGGTCTTCCTCGGCTTCCCGGGCGGCCGCCTTCTGTGAGGCAGGAACAAAGGCCTTTGCGGTTCCCTTGGAGTTTAAGATCAGACCAGCCCACAGGAGATGAGATCCGTTTGCCAAGACTCGCCTCTGTCGTGTTAGGAGCTGCCCCCTCCCCTCTCCTGATTGATCACAGCTGGTAGTGAGGGGATTCTTGGCCATGTGCTTTAGCCGTTCTTGAGGGAAATTCTGGGGGATCTTAAACTTGATCCTAAATATTGCGTTTCTCTCTATCTAAGTCTCCTAAAAATTGTTCATGTATTTGGGGAGGAAGGCTCACGCTCATATTGAAGAGTGAAAGGAAGGGGACAATAATTCAAAGGTTTGCACCAACTCCCTCCCAATCCCCTGCACAAGGTTAATGTGTGGGGAAATCCCTGTCCTTCCTGAGAGCCCTGATGTTTCCCAGTCTGGCAGGGGCCAGGACAACCTTTCTCCATCCTGCAGGTCACAGAGCCAGCTTGTTGTGGAGGAACAGGAGGCCCTGTTGTAGGAGGGGTGGCACAGGTCCCACAAGCCCTATGGGGTTTGGAGGACACCCAGGCGCCTACTGACTTAGCAAGAGAATCCCCTTTCCCACCCTGCTAGAGGCCTGAAGCTCCAAATTACTGACTTCTTTGCCTTAAAGCATTAGAGACTCCCCGAACACAAATATGACAGAAAAGCTTTACTTGGAAATGTTGGAGGATGAATTGCAAAATGGCACTGCTCGGAGAGATCCCCAGGGAGGAGCTGGTCGTGGACCGGGCGGGGCGGCGAGGGCTGCAGGGAGCAAGAGCAGAACACTGGAGTGGAGGCGACTTCACTGCCTTCGCGCCTCCAGGAGGAACCACGGCTTCCTTCTGCCTGCAGTGTCTGCAGCCTGGGAGTCCCCCAGATCCGTGATGGCCAAGGCCGCATGCCCCGGAGAATCTGGATTTCAAATACTGTCCTGATAGCTGCCTAAACACCCACATAGTAGTCCTCCCATGGGTCCTGGTTGGGGTTCAAACACATTCCTACCCTACCCAGCCTTCCCTGAAATCCGCGTCATGCTGAGGGCAGCCCTGACAGTGGCCGCGGGTCCTTGTTGAGGACGCAAGAGGAGGAGGAGCCTCAGCCAGGTGAAAGATCGTCCATATATTCCAAGAAGGAAGCTTCATAAACATGCAAACCTGCACAGCACAGGACACACTAGTAGGAATGCTCTTAACATTGCAAGTCAGAGGACAGATTCCAGAAAATAGAAGGGAGAAAATACATAAGTAATATATAAAAGTCAAAACGGGAAGGAGAAGAGCTTTTAAAAATTGACAAAAAACATATTCATATATAGAGATTATATATTAATGTATATATGAATATATATGACATATATATAGTCACAAGAAGAAAAACACAAAAACTCCAAAATTAGAGAGAGAAGAAGCTGGGAATAAAAACATATATATCTATGGATTTTTCATGACTATATTTTGAGTTCACTTGTGATACTCATCCAAAAGATATTTATTTGAGCAATTGTAGAAATGTGTATGATGCCATGTCCATCTCAGTATCTCTGTTTCAACCTTGAGGAATCTATCAGCCCTTCCTGCATTTATCTCTGTCACGGGAACAATGCTTCTTTTGGCAGTAAACATCAGTATACTTAAGTGCCATGAGTCATATTTTCAATTTTTAATTAAATCATGGTCTAGCTAAGGTTTGATTTATTTTGGCCTGAATTAATTTAGACCCTGGTCCACATAAATTTACATAGTTTATTTAATCCAGCTCATGACTGCATAGATTGTAAAATCCCTTAGATAGCTACAGTGTAGATCGTAAAAATCACCCTCTTATCAAGCAAGGAATGGTAGAATATAATCTCTGGGGGTGGTGTTAACTTCATTCTTAAAACTAGCCTCACGAAAGAAATGTGTTGTATTCCTAAATAAAGGCTTTTATGAGATCATCTAAAGATATTGCATCCCATATGTTTTCACTCTAAAAGTTTGAATGATATGGTAAAACCTCATTAAGTGGTGCTGATGCGTGCTTTTTTCTTTCTTTCCCAGAATGGTTATAGAAGGTCATAAATCTATATAGTAAGCACCCTGCAAAAAGCTCATCTGCTGCACTCAAATATAGTAAATACTGTTTAAACAGCAGAAGTGTGAGTCATACCGGTATCATTTTCCTAGAATTCTGATAAAAAAGCATCATGGCTAATTAATGTTCCCAAGAAAGGGTCACAGCTTGCAGGAAATGAATCGGAAGGTGACAGGAAGAAAGGGTGGGGAGCTCAGAACTCTCTGGCTCAGGATTGTTGGCAAGATCCTTGTTCCTGCAGCCAGGAATTGACAGCAATCATGAGGAAGAGAATAAATCACGCTGCACATTGAAACTCAGATTTTTTTTTTTGACACGGAGTCTCACACTATCGCCCAAGCTGGAGTGCAGTGGCACGATCTCCACTCACTACAACCTCCGCCTCCTGGGTTCAAGCAATTCTCCTGCATCAGCCTCCCGAGTAGCTGGGATTACAGGCTCCCGCCACCATGCTCGGCTAATTTTTGTATTTTTATTAGAAATGGGGTTTCACCATGTTGGCCAGGCTGGTCTTGAACTCCTGACCCCGTGATCCACCCGCCTTGGCCTCCCAAAGTGCTGGGATTACAGGTGTGAGCCACCACGCCCGGCTGAAACTCAGATTTAACCAGACTGGAAATGCAGGGACAGAGAGACAGAGAGAAGATGGAGAGGAGGGAAGGATGATAGGACATGATGGCCAGAGGGTTGGGGGGTAAAGATTGGGGTTCAGGGGAAAATGGCTGACAGAACAGCATTGAAACCCCCCTCTGCTACTGATTTGGTCTGGGCCCTGCAGTTAAGTTGTTTTTGTGGGTTTGGGGTTTCATGGCACTTCTGAATGTTAAATATGATTGGATGAGCACAGCTGGCAATTCAGCATTCATGACTCAGCTGAACTTGTGACCTATAGCAGGACATCTCGTAACCCTCAGAGGAGAAAGTGAGTCAGACGCATTTTCTGCAAAAATGAAATTTGCCTTGTGGGAAGAAAGAATGCTCCTCATGCATGTGTGTTGAGTGGAGCATAGATGTTTGCCCTGCCTGCCGTCCAGGAGGTGGGGGCTGGGTGGAGGTGGGAGGAGCCGAGACCAGGCCAGCATGGAGGTTCTCAGGCTGCTTTCTTGTCTTCAGCTCATTCTTTATATTGGGTTGCACCCCCTGCATTTCCAAACAAACCATCAGGACACAAGGTCCATCAAAGGATTCTTTTTTCTCACGAATGGGTTGATGAATAGGATACATTTGCAAAGATCTGAAAATCAAATTAAATTTTCATGACATGCTTAATGAACTTATTTGTCAGACAGAAATCAGTATTCTTCCAGGAAATCTGGAAAGAGTGGGTATCATGCTTCTAGCAATTCCTGAAAATCCTCATGTATTATTAATTTTCCTGGAGGGAGGGACTATGAGAGCCATTGTTGGTTTGCAACACCAAAAGCTTAGCTTTGTCTCAAGAAGGTATACTAAAACTTCTTTCTAAAGATGCTGTTTTGATGTGCCTTATTGCACTTTTGACAGGGGTTTGGGGGTGGGGAGGAGATGACTATTGAATAATCCAGTCAAATGTCTGGTATTGCAAATCCCTAAACCTTGGGGCAATTTGGGCTGATCCCAAGGAATTGGGACACATTAGCAGAACTCTCTTCCCTACTCGGTGCCCGGCAAGGGAACCGATGATCCCATTGTGCATGCAGTGAGAAGAAAAGTTGGGTTTCAGTGAGAATCTAAGTACTGTTTGCCAATCCATCAGCAAACACTGGAAAGTCCCATTTGCATGTGATATTGTTTTTGTAAAAATGATGCCTTCACTGAATGGAAATAAGAAGTCAAGAAAACCTGAGTAATATTTACACTTTATCACGGGAGTCGAGGCTTATGCTCAAAACCCAGCTCCACAACTAACTAGCTGTTTGGGCGTGGACATATCATGTTATTTCTTCGAGTCTCAGTTTCCCAGGGGGACTGGGTTTTTTAATCAGTGCAAGCCTGCTCAGCTCTAAACCATCTTTCAAGCCTTCTAAGTTTCTTTTATTGTATTTTGGATACATCCTGGAAATGCAGGGCACGTAATTGATTTTTCCAGATCTCCCACTATTGTTTTCAGAGTATATACAGTAGATATTTTTTGGACAGGGAAGTTACTGTATCGCCTACATTTTTATGGTAAAAATGTACTTTTAATGATATGAAAAGGTCTCAACCTTTTTGAATGTACATAGGCCACAGAACCAGCCTTGGCCCTTGCAGGTTCATCTTAAAGAGTAGACATCATCACTGAAGTAGTGTTGCCAGTAATCTGACAGAAACAACACTAACCTACATCTAACTTAGATCTACGCAGAACAAAAAGGAGTTCTGGGAGGTCAAATGTGGGTAAGGATAGTTGGAGAAGGGATGGAGTTAGGCAAGAAAACCTGACAGGAGCCAGGCCAGGCCCTCCCTGAGCTGGGAGGATGTGCTTGGGTAAGCAGGCAGCCCCTTTCCTGCTGAAACCTTACTAGTGACCTCTTCTGCTCACACTGGGGCATGGAAAATGGGAAGGAATGACATTTTCTGCCTTGGTAATTGTTTGTGCATAGATGCTTTATGGCCTAGTAATCTCCTAAACAGCTGGTACCATGTCCTGTACTGAATAGAGGGAGATAATCTTCTTTTTAAATTTTGTTTGGATCCCAGCCTCTCTCACCTTTCCTGAAGTTAATATTGCAGTGCCTAAAAGGGCTCTTTTCCCAAGGATTCTGTAAAGTCTAATAGCATTACAGAGCATGGGAGGGGTGATGAAACCAGGCAGCTTGCTCTATTTTACTGCCATAGGTGCAAACCTCTACACCTAGGGGTGTGTGTGTGTGTGTGTGTGTGCACGTGCATATGTATGGGGCAGGGAAGGGAAGGGAGATTATGGGAGAGAGACCTTCCTGAGCATTGGAAAGGTGACTGTGATGGTTAGTTTTATGTGTCAACTTGGAGAGTATTTTTGGATGAATTTAACATTTAATTTGATGAACATTAATAGCAGATTGCCCTCCATAATGAGGGTGGGTCTTAGCCAATTGAAGGCCTGAATAGAACAAAAAGACCAGCCTCCCCGAGCAGGGGAGAATCCTCCTGCAGACCGCCTTTGGACCTCATCTGCACCATCAGCCCTCCTGGGTCCCTAGCCTACCAGTCCACACTATAACAGCCTGCATAACTGTGTGAACCAATTCCTTATAGTAATTCTCTTTATATATGTACAAGTATCTCCATCCCATCGGTAGATCCCCATCCAATAGGTCTGTTTCTCTGGAGAACTCTGACTACTCCAGTCTTTTGTGAACTTCCCTATTTCCTCACTCTTCTCTTCTCTCTTTACATCCTACAGTTGTTTCCCTTAAGTCTTCATCCCCTCTGTTATTGCAGGTGGGGTTCCCTGGGAAGCAGACTCTGAGACAGAGTTAAGAGCACAGGATGTTTATCAGGCAGTGCACTTGGGATCAACATCTGGGAAAAGGATGGAGCAGAGTAGGATTGGGTTGAAGGAGAAGTAGAACTTCGAAGTGACCAATAGCAACCTCAGCCAACTGCAAGGGGAGCTCTGAAGCTTACATGGCCTGCCAGACCTGTTCCATGCTGGGCTGAAAGGCAGGCCCCAATGTGCCAACCTCAGTCAGCCATTAAGTGTGGGCTGCCTGTGGGACAGCAAGCCCTTGGACCAGGCATCTCTCTGCAGCTAAGACTGACCTGAAGGGCTGGAGGTGAAGGCTGTCCACCACCTGCACCCCTGACAGGTGAGGCAATGGGGCCTTCCTGCATGTGGAAGCTGGGTGGTGCGTCTTTATGTCCACCATACCTTAGTTGGAGACTGTCATCCACCCATAGACATTTCCCCCATTTTTAAGTACCTGATGATTATCCGGATGCTTAGCTGCCCCCAATAAAGACAACAGTTCTCAACCTCTCTTGGAGCTAGGTGTGGCTCTGTGACTCCTTTTTGGGCAATGGAATATTAGCAGAAATGTGTGTGCAGCTTCCACGGCGTATCCTTAAGTGGAAGAGTAGGTGTTTTTCTTCTCTCCTTTTCCTTCTTACTGACTGGGAGACAGATGTAATAACTTGGGCTCCAGCAGCCACTTGGACCATGAAGTTACCTTGGAAATGAAAAGTGTATGTGGCATAAAGTTAGAGAAGACTCTTTGCCCCGTGGATTATTTACCAGCCCAGCTCTGGCTGCCTCTAGACCTCTTGAACATGAGAGAGACATAATCTTTCTTATTTAAGTCACTCTCACTCAGGAATTTTCTGTTTCTTACAGCTGAAACCAATTCTGATATATAGATAGTCCCTGACTTATGATGGTTTCACTTACAATCTTTGGACCTTAAGAGGGTGTGAAAGTGATACATATTCAGTAGAAGGCAATAGGATACTCTCTTTCGATGCTGGGTGGTGCCAGTGAACTGCAGCTCCCAGTCAGCCGCGTGATCACAAGAGTAAACAACCAATGCTCTGCTGTGTACCGTATTCAGTAAGTTACATGAGATATTTGACACTTCATTATAAAATAGGCTTTGTGTCAGAAGCTTTTGCCCAACTCTAGACTAATGTAAGTGTTCTGAGCATGTTTAACATAAATGAGACTAAGCTATAATGTTCAATAGGTTAGGTGTATCAAATGCATTTTGACTTATGATATTTTCAACTTCATGATGGGTTTATCGGGATGTAACCCCACTATAAATCCAGGATCATCTGTATTATCTCATCATTCTTCCTCTACTTCTCTTGCTAAGATAAAGCCCACCACTGCATAGAAAAATAATCAAGTCCTACACCATTGGGTTCTTTCTAGTGTCTTGAAACCTCAGTCATCATCTCCAGTGGTCTTTCTCCTTGGCCCATGTCTATTACTCTGGCCTCTGAGACCATTGGCTTGGACAGGGGGTGGTATACATATAGGACTCAGCTTTGACCAGTGGGAAAGAATGAAGGGGCTTTTACTCTGACCTGTGACTAGTTCTCTCTCTGAATCTCCAAATTTAAAGTCACCTCATATAACAAGGATTAATTTCCTTCTAAACATACCCATTTGATTTGCATGAAAAACTCATATTCCTTCTATTTGCCTACATTTGGCTCTATTTCATGCAAACCAGGGCTGAAACCCTTTAATAGTATTGAAGCCTGTTTTTAGTGCTGTAAACCTTTTGGGAGGGACTCAGCTTCTCCTTGCTCTGGGTTACATTGTCATATTGTATTACCCTCACTGACAATGAAGGGTTTCCACGCAAATGGCTTTCCCCAACCTTAGAGTAAGGGCTGGGGATGGAATAAATTTCACTTTCCTTTGCATTCCAAACCCGGGGGCAACCTGGGCGAAGACCGAGAACTGGGGGGAGTGGAGGTAGAAAAAAAAGAGAAAACATTCAGAAGGAGTGGCAGAAAGGCATCCATAACCTATTGTGAAGGACAGTCTCTAAGGTGGCCTCATGATCTTCGCACCGGGATATTCATGCCCTTATCCCTTCCCTTGAGTGTGGGTGGGCCCTGTGGCTTACTTCTAATCAACAGAATACAGCAAAAGTAATTATATGTAGGTGACCACAATTTATACAATTGTAATTCCTACCTCATGAGGAGACCCCCTCCTCTGCTGCCTTTGAAGAAGAAAGCTGCAGCATCGTGAGCTGCCCATAGAGAGGACGGTGTGGCAAGGAGCTGAGAGTCTGTCTCTGACCAACAGCCAACAAGAAATGGAAGCCCTCAGTCCTGTAACTGCAAGGAACTGAATGCTGCGAGCAACCTGAAAGAGCTCAGAACTGGGTCCTTTTACAGTTAAGACTGCCACCCCAACTAACACCTTGATTGCAGCCTTATGAGATCCTAGGTAGAGGATGCCTGACCCATGGAAACTGTGAGATAATAAATGTGTGCTGTTTTAAGCTAGTAAACTTCTGGTAATATTGCTACACAACAGTAGATAATTAATACATCCATAATAAGGACTTTGGCCTTAGAAAGGGAAAGGAAATGCAAATTTGTGGATGAAGACTTTTGAGAGCAAAATAACTGTTCTCTGGAAGACTGGGGTGGTGAGAACAACGCTTTGCTGTATGCTGTGCTAACAATTTTTAAGTGAGAAAAGGGAGAGAAAGGGAATAGTTGATCTCTTAGAGTCGGGGGTTGAAGCAAAACAAAAATCTATATTTTATAAAAATGACCAGCATGGGTTTGAATCATCGTGCTAGAGGAGGTGGAGGCCGTGGTGCTGGTGGTGAGATGTTAGAGAAATTTCTGCCCTCAAATTTGTGGGTGGCAGGTGACAGACACCAGGATGCTTCACAGGCCAGAGCTTCTGAGATGGGTCCCATCTGGTTCCATGGGCTCTGTGTCAGAAGGCCTGTGCTTGAGTCCCAGATCTACTGCACATTAACTGTGTCATCTTGGCCAAATGACTGCATCTCTACAGATCTTAGTTTCCACATCTGTAAAGCGGGGTTAATTATAGTACAGGTTAATAGGATTATTGTGTTGGGTCAATGAGGTAATGCATGAGAAGTGTCCAGCCTCGCACATAGTGAAGGCCTAACCAATGAGAGCTTTAAAAAATTAACGATTGGATGAGGAGTAAAAAAATAATGTGGACAAGTTGAGGCTTTCCAAGTACTTGTAGTGTTTGGGAAAAAATTGGGAGCAAATTACCTCTTTGCATTGACATTACCCATCAAGGTGTCAGGATTGTTGGAGCCAGTGATTTTCTTCCTTGGCTGTATATTAAAATTACCTGGGGTGATTTAGAATGTATTGATGCTTGGGCCCTGCCTCTGGAGATTCTGATTTAATTGGTCTGGGTGTAGCTTGGGCATCAGGACTTTGAAAAATTCCCCAGGTGATGCTAATGTGCAATCATGCTTGAGAATCACTGCTTTGGCCCTTTATCTGTTTCTTAATAGTGGCCCCTGATTGTTTCAGGTGTCTTTGTTTTGTTTACCCAGCTAGATGGCAAGTCCTTGTGGGCTCGCCTGTGTGTTATCCTTTGTGGGCTGGCAGAGTAAGAGGCATAGGGAACCAGAGGCCAAAGAGCTTGAGTTCTCCATCTGGTTTTTCCTAACTGGCTGTGGGGCCCATGGCCAGGGTCATGATCTGATTGAATATGTGCTATGCACTAGACACTTCTCCAAGTACTTTGCTTGCATCAGTTCATTTATTCCATCAGCCCGATAAACTGGTTCTATTATTAGCCTCAGAGCTAATAATAACACAGAGAAGTTAAGTAACTTGCCCAGGGTCACACCACTGTGCTTCTGACTATGAGTGCAGGAAACCTGAGCTCCCACCAAGACCCACTCCACCCTCGGCCTGACATGAGGCTGGTCTCAACTCTATTCATCTCCAGTGAGGAGCTAGATTGTCCTTGAGTCCCTCCCAGCTCTAATGTTTACAGTTCTGCTGCCCCCGCCAGCACCTAGCAGAGACATCACATAGTGGGTGGTCTGGTGCTATGTACTCGGAGACTGATTGTTACATCAAGGAATTGATTTCAGACTACAATGAGCACAACAGAACAAAGAGGGCAGACAGTTGGAAGCCACGACCTGGGAGGGTGGCTCTGCGTGGAAAGATGACCAGGTGAAAGGGATGATGTAAGAGGAACGTTTGTGCATCCCTTTGTGCTTTTGGCCCTTGGGTTAGCTGAGTGAATGGGCAGAGGGATGTGTCAAAGTCAGCCAAAGGCTACTTTCACTGAGGATGTGGAAAGCTGACTATCCCTGCATAAAATAAGTGTCAGGAATTTGGGCAAGTCAAGCCTAAGAGCTAGAGAAAAGATGAAAAAGCCTCTGGAGTGGGTGTGACCCAAAAAGTAAAAAATAATTCTACATGACTGGAATTTTCCGCGGCCGCTGGATGTTAGGCTGGTAATGTCTGACGTTCAATTTTAAGTTGATGCCTGTGCTGTTCTGTGTGGTAATAATCCTTCATTAGCACTAAAATATCCGTGAAAGTCTGTTGCACACACAGTCTTTTGTTAGTGGTGCTTTGAGGGAATGAAGTAATAGGAATGGTGTTGGTAACGGAGAAAAATAATGAGGAAGACAGATGATGCTTGCAGGAGATAGCACAGAGAGCAGAGACAAAACGTTTAGGAGAAGCAGGAAGAGGTGTCAGTGGAAATATGAGTCCCTCAGGAATCCTCAGATGTGTTGGCTGAACACGAGGCTTAACGAAAGTTAATTGAACATATGAGAGAACAGGAAGCTCCTCAAGTCTGAGGCACCGGGGACACCCAGGAGGCCAACATGTGGGTTACTCAAGGTAAAAGAAGAAATTGAGAGAAAAGGTACAAAGTATGATTTCCGCAGTGAAACACAGAGTAATAAAAAGGACACTTCTTAATCTGCGTAGGTTTTAAGAAAAAGAAAAAATCCGAGGTAATGCCTTCGTCCACGCAGGGGTTAGATGACATAGCTCCACCTCAGATGTTCCTTAAGTCCTGTGTATGCCCTAAATAGATCTCCAATTCTGGTGAAAATCGGAATTACGGGGACTTTTCAGAATACTACTGTCTGGTCCCACTGCAGGAAAAGAGGCTGATGTCTTTGGGTCAGCAGCTGGCCTGTGCATGGGACTTTTAAAAGCTCCTCAGGGCTGGGCACAGTGGCTCATGCCTGTTATCTCGGCACTTTGGGAAGCCAAGGTGGGAGGACTGCTTGAGGCCAGGAGTTTGACTTGAGACCAGCCTGGGCAACATAGCAAGACCCTATCTTTAAAAAAAAAAAAAAAAACTAGCTGAGTGTAGTGGCGTGGGACTGTAGTCCTAGCTACTCAGGAGGCTGAGGTAGGAGGATCTCTTAAACCCAGGAGTTTGAGGCTGAAGTGAGGTAGGATTGTGCCACTGCACTCCAGCCTGAGTGAGAGTGAGACCCTGTCTCTAATAAAAAAGCAAACAAACAATAACAACAACAAAAAGAAATCAAAGCTTCTCAGGAAATTTACTGTGCAGCCAAGGTTGGAACCAACTGCCTAGAGTGCTATGCAACGAACACACACCTGGAGACAGGAGGGGGACAGCAATTCTGTAGAAAGGCTTGAGAAAGGAAAATAAATCTTGGGACCCCAAAATCACTAAGCCAAAGGGAAAAGTCAAGCTGGGAACTGCTTAGGGCAAAACTGCCTCCCATTCTATTCCTAAAACAGCTACTAAGATAAAAAAGTTACACACCTCCCTCACACTTTGCCCACAAGGAAATTAAACTCTTAAGTTATCCCCCCTGCTTACGTGAGACAAATGCATATCTGATTGCTTCCTTCGCCCTATTGTTTAATGCAACCATTCGTCTTTTATCTACCTAAGACCTGGACCCTTCCCACTTCGAGGTGTCCTGCCTTTTCGGACCAAACCAATGTACACCTTACATATATATTTTTTGATGTCTCGTGTCTTTCTAAAACGTATAAAACCCAGATGTGCCCCGACCACCTTGGGTATATGTCGTCAGGGCCTCCTGAGGCTATGTCATAGGCATGTCCTTAACCCTGGCAAAATTAACTTCCTAAATTGATTGAGGCTTGTCTCAGATACTTTTTGGTTTACAGGCTTTAAGCTTCAACCAAATGTGTGTTTTCACATTTCTTCGTTTTAAACTTATTTGTTGGTCACATCGTATTAGGTGAGTGTGAGGAAGCTAGTAATAGGAACATTAATATCAGTTATAATATTCATACTGATTCGGGAGTGCCAGGAAGGGAAGAGCGTGGTCTCTTTAAATGATCTGGAAAGGGGGAGGGGAAGTGCCGGGTAGAGGAGGGCGTGGTCTCTGGCTAGGGCTCTACCCCCACGGACCTAGGTGGGGACAGGCACTCCTGCATTCCTGCTCAAATGTTGCATTTTCCAGGACCACCCTGGCCCGCGACACCCCCATCCTGTGCCTATAAAAACCCCGAGACCCTAGCAGGCAGACACAGGCGGCCAGACATTGAGAGGAGCACATCAGTGGAAGAAGACACATGAAGCTGGTGGGCGAGAGGACGTCTAGGGGAGCATGCTGGCGGCACACCGACAGGCCATCCATCAGCAGGCCATCCACCGGTGGAATGAGGTGGAGTTTGGCCGGGGCAGTTGGAGGAGAGCCCGGGCCACCGCAGCCCACTCCGGGGGAAAAACCAGCTCCCTTCTGGCTCCCCCATCTGCTGCGGGCTACTTCTGCTCGATAAAATCTTGCACTCATTCTCCAAGCCTAGGTGTGATCTGATTCTTCTGGTACACCAAGGCAAGAAACCCCGGGATGCAGAAACCCCTCTGTCCTTGTGATAAGGAAGGGGGTCTAGTTGAGCTAACAAACAAGCTGCCTACAGATGGCTAAACTAAAAGAGCATCCTGTAACACATGCCCACTTGGGCTTCAGGAGCCACACACATTCACCCCTAGACACTGCCGTGGGGTCAGAGCCCCCACAGCCTGCCCTTCTGTATGCTCCCCTAGAGGTTTGAGCGCGGGACACTGAAGAAGCGAGCCACACCCCCATCGCACACCCTGGAAGGGGGACAAAGGAATTTTTCTCGTTTCAGTACTAAGAATGTTACCCAGAATAAAGAGTGGGCCTTTTCTTGCATAAAATCCTAGCAAAAACTCCAAGAGAAAAGCGGGGACATTGGATCACAGTCGGTAGAAGGTACCTTAGGATCTCTTGGCATCTGGATGATGAAGGCAGAGAACAACATGATTGGCTCAGAGGTCAGGGGGGGCTCCAACTATCCTCAGATATCCCCCTCTAATATTGGGACTAGAAGTTCATAGCTTTAAAAGTAGGAAAGAGCTTTAGAAATCATCTAGTTAAACTTATGTTGTTAATAGATATTTTTTAAAACTGAGGCTCCATGAAGTAAAGTATCTGACCCAGGAAACCCAGCCATTTAGCTGCAGAACCAGAAGTAGGGTGGAATCTTTGAACAACTGGCCTATTACCTCCCTACCCTTCAGATGCAAGGGTTGATACTCAAGTGCCCTTAGGAGCAGTCACCTGACCTAAATTCACACGGAAGTGTTCATGACTAACATAAAATGTTTTCTTTCCAGGAGGTAGTGATAGCTGGGTGGAAGGCCTTAAACTTAGGAACCCTAACAAGGGGAAAGAAAGGAAAATGTCAACACTGATGGAAAAAGTCAGAGAAGGGTAGCTGGGCAGGAGAATGAGGGCAGAGAGATTCCATAGCGTGGGTGAGTACTGGGCCTCCAGAGATGAACATGAGGCCAACCTTCCCGGGACATGGGAAGCAGGAGAATGACTGTGTTGAATATGTTTACAAATGGACACATATTAAATTAACAAGTGCCAAAAACCACCCACCCACCCTCAGCTCAGAGGAAGCCCCCAAAGCCTGGCCCCAGATGACTCAACCCCCTAACCAAGAATCACTTGCATTAAGGCTATTTCTGCTTCATCCAAAAGGTTTTCAGTGACGTTCAGAGTCAACAGG
This sequence comes from Pan troglodytes, assembly GCF_028858775.2. Taxonomy (NCBI): domain Eukaryota; kingdom Metazoa; phylum Chordata; class Mammalia; order Primates; family Hominidae; genus Pan; species Pan troglodytes. The sequence goes on from NC_072402.2 coordinate 74,002,149, forward strand.
AAATTAATCAGCAAGTAGAAAATTGAAAGAAGATCTGCATCTTACTGCAGGAGTCATTAAAATAAAAGCAGATTTGGCAAAATGGCAAGGTGAGTTTTTTTTTAATCTCTCTCTTACCATGTTACTTAATAAGTTGAAGATTCCAAAACTAAAAGTCTAAGGAACAGAGGCTCCTTGGAGAATAGGGTACACACTGTCCTAGGACCTGTACCCCTCTGCTGAGCACACCAGCCTGGTTGCCATCCAAATAGCTCTCTCTGCTTTCTCAAAAAGCCCCTGGAAACCCGTCCATGCTCTGACACGGTCTATTTAAAACTCCCTGGACTCATCTCAGGCCACATCTCTGTCTTGTATTGTTTCATTTGCCTCTCCCCGCTAAGCTCTTGGGGGGAAAAGCTTTTTTTTCTTTTCTTGTTTTGGAATGATTTTATTTATTATTATAAGCCTGGGTGGAGAATGTACTTCCTTGCTTATCATGCAGTTCAGTAGAAATATAAAATAATAATAATACCTGGATGCGGTAGAGAACATAAAACTCTGCCTATCATATAACCTTTGCTCTGCCATCCTGAATATCTGGGGAAACAGTTTCCCTTGGTCTTCCTTATTACGGCAACTAAAAACCCCAAGACCCTAAATTAAAGAACTGATATATGGAATGATGGTGAGAAAAAAATCTTTTTTCTTTTTCACTAGTTTCTGACCTGTTGATCTTAAAAAGGTCCCTTTCTTTTCCTGCCCCAAAGTGCTTGTGAAGAGAATGGATACTGAGTCAATGTACTTAGTATGGGGTCTCAGTTAAGATCACTGGGGTTGCAAACAACAGAAACCAGCTCCAGTAGATGTGAGCAAAGCAGGAAGTTTATTGGAGAATCATTAGAGTTTCTCACAGAACCCAAAGGCAGCATTCAGGGGCCATGCTCTTCTGTTTTCTCCCTCCCTCTCATTTTTATTTCCTGGGTTTTACTAGATGTGAGTTTCATGAATGCAAGGATTTTGTTTGATTTGTTTCCTTCAGGCTTGCCCATGCCTAGCACAGTGCCTGGCACACAGTAGTTGCTCAATCCACATTTATTACTGTATTTCTCTGCAGAGAAGCTTCCTACATTCCTCTATGGGCATGCCAGAAGGCAGTCCCCCACCGTATCCAAATTTCTGTCTCTGAAGTTCAGGATGATGTCAAATGTCCACCCCCAGTCCCAGTTGGTCACCTCTGGCCAGGGGATGTAGTTTTCTAGCAGACAGCTTGTGGGAAATGGTTTGTGGCAATCCCCAAATAGAGCTGTCTTTTGATTAATGGCAAACTAGAAGGAACTCCACCTGTTCCCATGGCATGAAACTTTCTTGCAGCTTTGCAGATGCGTTATCGAACAATCTTTCTTTGGACATCTCCAGGGACAAAGAGAGCACTGTTTCTCAAGATCTGCTTGCTCCATTTTTTAAAACACATCTAATTATTAGGAAATCCATACATGCATCTGTCTGAATTTTACCTTCATTAGTCCAAACTCTGCCTTTCAGAGCCATAAAGAGTAAGTTTCTCCCATATGACAACTCAAAAAAGTGATTTGAAGAACATGATTATGTTGCTTTGAAGTCTTTTCCTTGAGGTCATCAATAAATGCTGTCCATGAATTCATTATATTTAGGATTGCCTCTTTCTGATTTCTTTAAAATGATAGAATCAGTAACTCAGTGGTGGATGGAAGATGGGCCTTGGAGACGTTATACTGCATGATCTTTGTTCCCATCCAAATGAAAGACTTTATGGGGGTGCTCATGGTTTTATTCAGCTTTCCTTTACAGACAGTGGGTGTTGGTCAGTGGTGACATCTGTTTTGAGGAATACATGTTACCTGCTGGAAATAAATGGCTAAAGGAACTAAAACTTACCAACTGGTTCCTCTGGAGCAAGAAAGATCTAATTGGTAACCTCTGGCTATTCTCGAGCCTAATGGTATATTTATTAACTCTATCAGCCCCTTTATATCTTCTTGCTATGGTTTGGCTGCTTCTCCACCCAAATCACTTCTTGAATTGTAGCTCCCATAATTCCCACATGTTGTGGGAGGGACCTGGTGGGAGATAACTGAATCACGAGGGCGGTTTCCCCCATACTGTTCTCGTGGTAATGAATAAGTCTCACAAGAGCTGATGGTTTTATAAGGGGAAACCCCTTTTGCTTGGTTCTTTCATTCTCACTTGTTTGCCACCATGTAAGATGTGCCTTTTGCCTTCTACCTCCCTAGCCATGTGGAACTGTGAGTCCATTAAACCTCTTTTTCTTTATAAATTGCTCAGTCTCGGGTAAGTCTTTATCCGCAGCATGAAAACGGACTAACATACTTCTCTTTTCAAAACTAAATATACTCAATATTTTAAAATTGAATTCATATCATTTAACAAACATTTACAGAGCACCATTTTTGAGGAATTGTACTAGTTGTTGCAATAACAGATAAAGGACACGATTGCTACCTTCAAAGAATTCATAGTGAAATGAAAATAGGAAGCTGAGTAAACAGATGATTTTAATTTAGGATAAGTGCTTGACAAAGGCATAGATTAGGACCATCAGCAGTGTGCAGGAGGAGAGGCACTCAACCAGGGTGTGAAGAGGTCTGGGGACAGGGAGCTCAGAGAATGCTGCCTAGACTACCAAAAGTGGTGCCTGAGATGAGTCTCAGAAGATGAGTAGGAATTAGCCAGATGAAGAAGGATGGGTATGGGAGGAGGGAGGATAGACAGGCAGAGGTTTGTGTTTGCAAAGCTGTGGAGGAATTGACATACAGTTTTTTCACAGCATGGCTGGAGCATGGAATATAAGGGCCAGAGTAGCAAGACAAGAGCTGAAGTAGGACAGATATGTGTGGGCTGTAATAATTGGCTTTTTGCTACCTAACAACACACCTTCAAAACCTAGTGACTTCAGACAATAAACCTTTATTATTGTTCACGAGTCAACCAGTCAGCTGCAAAGCTCTGGTGAACTGGCTGGGGCCTGTGTGATCACCACTGGGCTCACTCATGTGTCAGGGGTCGAGTGGCAGATTGGGGGCTGGCTGGTCTTGGGTGGCCTCACTCACTTGCTGGCCATTGGCTGGGTGAGAAGGCAATGTGTTTTTCGCTGTGTGTCAGGCTAGCCTGAGCTAGTTCACACAGTGCTGCCAGGAAGAGTGGCAACACACAGGCCACTTCAGACCTAGGGTTGGAACTGGCATATCATAACTTCTGCCACATTTTATTGACCATGGCAAGTCACAAGAGCACTTCAGATTCAAAGGACGAGGGCATAGACTACCTCTTGATGGCAGGTGCTACAAAGTCTTATTGCAAAGTCTCTCTATATAGGAAGGGATGAATAATTGTAGCCATTTTGCAATCAATCAAGCATAGGAAACTTACATGATTGGAGTTTATCTTGGCAAGAATGGGGAGGGATCAAAAGGATATTAAATTTCTTAACAGTTAATTTTCATTTACGCATTAACATTAAAACACACTTACATTTAAAAAAAAAAAGTATGTCAAATGAGGTTAAAATCTCCTGCCAGCCATGTTCCTGTTGAATAAGATGAGGCAGACGATGTTTTCTGGACACCACTTTCCAGATCTTGGGCAGGTTGACACACGGACCATTTCCCAGCACCCCTTACCCCTGGCAGTTCAGCTAACTAGAAAGCCACATAAATCTCCTTATCCCTCAGGCCATATTATTTAGTTCCCATGAGGATCTCATGGGAAACATTTTCAACTGCCTCATGAAATCCAGGCCCACTATGTCTACAGCATTCCTTATTGATTCATGGTCAAGTCAATTAAACCTGTGAGGAAAGAGAGTGAGGATGGTCCAATCCAACTTGGCTCTCAAAATCTCTCTTTCCAGGCACTAGCATCTTCTTTAGTAACCCATTCTAGAAGGTTGCTCAAGTTCTGTACTGCAGTGACTATTATCTGGGGCATCCACATTGATCCACTTTGTGAAAATTGGTATCCAGTTTTCAGCCATCACCAAAGTTCCTCAAACACAATGAGTTGCTTCATCCAGGGTCCTCTCAGTTCCCAGAGATGAAATTCAATTCACAATGGCCCTCAAGCTTAATATCACTGAGATGGGCCAGATTCACTGGCTAGCTCCTCTCATGGCTGGATCTTCACTTCTCTCAGGCCAGGGAACCTCAATCTTCTACTTGACAGGGGGAAAAAGAAAAAGAGATGGGGAGAAATGGAGGGAAGAAAAAAGGGAGGCAGAAATAAAGGGAGAGAAAGAGAGGAGAATTAAATATGTTTCTCTTTTGATTCTGCCATCAATTTATATCGCATCACACACCCTGTTTGACTTACCACTAATTTTTTTTGAATCTTATTTAGCACTTAATTAAAAATAAAACTTTGGAATGTTATTCTGTAAGTAATCATAAGAAACTTTTAGTAGTGGTTACATTTGGGAAGAGGAGGGGGGCAGGTTTCATAGAGGCAGGAGATTTCAGATTTTCCTTTGGTGTTTTTCTCTATTGATTGAATTCTCTAAACATGCCAAGGAGATTTATATGGAAAATGGAATTATGGAAAATGTTTCTGGTTTTTCCCCTAATTTCCCTCCCTTTATTAAAAAATATTTTTACAAGTGAAATACTTACTGTTGTTTCTACAGCAGCAACAAATACTATGTATACATAGAGTGCTTACTTTGCACCAGGCGTGATGCTAATGTGCTCTGCTTACATTATCTGTTTGGTTCTACAACAACCCAGTGGAGGAAGACTTCTCACACACAGTTTAAGGATGAGGAAATGAAGGCACAGAGCAGTTATTCAACTTGTCTAAGGCCACACGGCTACTAAGAATCATTGCCAGAATGTACCTCCAGTTTTATAGGTTTTGGCCACCGTGTGACGACTCCTTCCCTCTTTTGATGGATATCCAGAGAGCACCTTGGGCAGCTACCTGCTTCTTACGACCACCCCTCCCAGTTTTGGACCATCAGAGCTGTTGTCAGAATGTCTTCATAGGAGTCTCCAAACCTTCTATTTTTCCTTTGAACTTCGAAAATCTACCTCCGAATATTGCAAGCTCATGTCTAACTGAGCTAATGATATTCCTCCATTTTCCCTAAAGTTTAAGCTGCCACTGTCTTTTAGTTGCTATTTTCTTAACTAACTAGTTTGTCCCGATGGGTCAAAATTAAGGGCTTTTGATAAGGAGAACGGTTATTATATTTTTTCAAACTTCTGGGAGATGAAGCCACATGAAGAATTTATTGCATTTGTTGTTCTTAGCTGACCTTACCCTGATTTTACCACATAATAAAATGCTTTGAGTCCTGCATTCTACTGGTTACTTTGGGTTTTGTTTGTTTGTTCATTGTTAACCACAACTGAACTTTAAGTCTGGGAATAGTTTCCAAGTTTCTGGAAATAGTCAGTAAGTGGCTCTGCCGTCCTTCTGATGTTGCTATAGATCAATTTTGAAGAGAAACCCAACCTCAAAATCTTCTTTGATTCCTCTATCTTACTTGTTTCTTCCTCCCCCATATTCGATTAATGACTCTTCTCTTTGCAAAATGTCTCTTACTTCCTACTTTTACAACCATTTTTACCACAGTAAATAAAACAAGTTCAGGCTTTGAAACTGCTTGACCTATAGTATGGCATTAACTCCTAAACTGGACTTGTAGCCATGCAGATAATCTCCCCAGAACCCATCCCACCCTGAATGGTCAGTCTATACCAGTCTCATGAATCCCACCCCACTTTCCAGTGACTGACCTAAGAATGGGCAGATGACCCAGTTCTGCCCAAAGAGATGTGAGAGGACATTTACTATCTGCCTCTAGGGAATGGTTTCCCTGCTTCTAAAAAGTAGGCGTCAGGTCCTTTGCCTCCTCTGGATGTGCGGCATCTGGTGTGATAGCAGACTCTCTTGTGTCCCTTCCTCCTGTGCGGCACACAAGCCTGCCCTTCCCCTGCATTCCCTGTTATGTGCAATTGCAACCATTTCCATCTTAAAGTACATAGCATCCCAACAGATACACCAGCCCCTCTGCCTATAAATATCTCACTTTTCATCTTACTCATGCCAGATTAACCACCCCAAACATGAAAACTCTTTATGACTTCAACTTCTCTTCTAGTTACCTTGAGTGAAGGGAATTGAAAATGCACAGTCAGGATTCAAGGTTGTAAGATCTGTACAATGTTGTAACTTTGTTAGTTCCCCATGCTTATTTTTTAAATATCATGCCATGTTTAGTCATTTTCATTCATTCAACAAACACTAATTGAGCACCTATTGTCAGTGTTATGCGATACTCTGGAGGTACAAAAGGAAAATGAGTAAGAATCAGTTCCTGCCATCAAAGAAGTTACAACCTAGTAGCGGAGTACAGCAGGCACAAAGCCTGCCCTCTCAGTAGTTGCCCCCTCCTTTCTTGTTAACAGAACCTCAATTTTGTTTGGACAATAATGTGTCCAGCCAGAAGGGATGCCATGTAATTTGTCTAGGAGTGAGCATGTGAATGAAACCTAAGGGAAAGTCTACTGGGGATTTTGGGAAGGATTCCCCTTCTGATAAAAGATAGGAACCAACTACCTACTTCCTTAATTGTTGGGGCCCTGTTGCATGAGACCATGATGTTTGGAGCTCTGGCAGCCTTCTTGAAACTGAGAAAGGCCTGTCATAGAGATGCTCACCAGTGCCATGACATCATTGCCATGATGATCCAACTTTGCAATCGCCTATGTCCAGACTTACTTTTTATGAGGTAATCAAATGCCTTTACTGTTGAAGCCACTGTAGGGTTTTCTAACCAAAGCAAGGTAGAAAGCCATGAAAATAAGTATTTTAAATACAGTATAATAAATGTGATTATAGAGTTATGCATAGGAAGGCAGTATATTTAGAGGTGTACAAAGATAAATAGTATTCTCTCCCTGACCCTAACAACCACAGTCAAGGAGGAAGCAGACCCAATTAATGCAGGTTTGTTGTACATATAATAAATACAATACTAGAAATATGCACAGAGTAATATGAGAATATCAGAGGAAAGCCTGACTCAGGTATCTGTAATGTTTGCTTACAATGTGAGTGAGGTGAAGTATTTTTTCAGGAGCGTCACAGATGTCATGTGGCGTCCCTCTTAGTGCGTCACGTCAGTGGAAACATGGTGTCAGTTTGTCCCACTACTGGTAATGTTAAATTAGATTATGAAGCACCAGAGGTATTTGCCAGATTCTCCTTGTTAAATTTACCATTTGCTTTTGTCATTAATAAGTATTTTGTGAGAAGATATTTTGAGACTATGGAGATATCTTGTTGCATGTCAAACTTTTGTACACTAGTTTTAGCAACTGTTGATGATTCTTCATGAATCAATCACTGCAAAAATTTTGTAAAGTGATTTGGAAACTCTTTTATTCTTTCTATATTTATTTCATGGCATTCTACAAAGGGAGAAGCTTTTCCTCATCCCTCATTTATTCTTTCATTCATTGACTCATTTAAGTCAGTATGAATTTATGGGTTTCCATTTTCTTTGGTAGGTAATCTGTAAATATTATTTATTCAGATGCTTGAATTATCCCAAGTTTGTCAATGGGAGCCCCTTCAAACATCTTTCTGTGTCTCTATTCTTTGAGAATTTATTTATTTCACAAGATGATATTCCGGGCTGATCTTTAACTTTTCCTGTCCTAGCCATGAAATAAGCTGTATCTTCAAGTGACCCTGCTTTCTTTCAGTGGAGAATAGTGTAGTATTTAGAGACAAAAAAATCTGTGCACTATATGTGCTCATTGCTACTGAACTGTAATTGCTATGAGGCCTTCTCAGGGACGTAAGAAATAGACATATGTGTATACACCTCTATACATACATCTATATCCATGTGGATGTAGATATAACATGTCTACATACCTGTTGATATATAGATATAGAAGTAAAATAATATCTATTGGTCCTTTGCTTTAGTTAGAAAACCCAAGCATCAGCCAGTTGCAGTGGCTCATGCCTGTAATTCCAGCACTTTGGGAGGCCGAGGCAGGCAGATCATTTGAGGTCGGGAGTTCAAGACCAGCCTGACCAACATGGAGAAACCCCGTCTCTACTAAAAATACAAAATTAGCTGGGCATGGTGGCCCATGCCTGTAATCCCAGCTACTTGGGAGGCTGAGGCCGGAGAATCGCTTGAACCTAGGAGTTGGAGGTTGCAGTGAGCTGAGATTGAGCCATTGCACTCCAGACTGGGCAACAAGAGTGAAACCCTGTCTCAAGAAAAAAAAAAAGAAAAGAAAACTCAACCATCTATAAAATAGATAAATATGTATCGATATAAATCATGAATTTATACTGATACTTCCAGTTCTAATTCAACATACTGTTCTTTGACAGTGAGAAATCTGGCCCTGTTATCCTAAATATATTTACCTGTTTAATCCTAGAATATACTGAAAGCAGTTTCATAATTGCTGATCCATACAACAGTGATAAACAACTCAACTAACTAGACTTTAATATTTATTCATCATTCTTATCTTCAGCTTAAGGGTTGTATTAGCCTGTTCTCATGCTGCTATTAAGACATTCCTAAGACTGGGTAATTTATAAAGGAAACAGGTTTAATGGAGTCACAGTTCCACATGGCTGGGAGGCCTCACAATAATGGTGGAAGATGAAAGAAGAGCAAAGGGACATCTTACATGGCAGCAGGCAAGAGAGAGCTTGTGTAGGGGAACTCCTCTTTATAAAATAATCAGATCTCATGAGACTTATTCACTGTCATGAGAACAGCACAGGAAAGACCCACTGCCATGATTCAATTACCTCTCACTGGGTCCCTCCCACAATAGGTGGGAATTATGGGAGCTACAATTCAAGATGAGATTTGGGTGGGGCACAGCCAAACCATATCATTCCACACCTGGCCCCTCCCAAATTTCATGTCCTCACGTTTCAAAACCAATCATGCCTTCCCAACAATCCCCCAAGTCTTAACCCATTTCAACATTAACTCAAAAGTCCACAGTCCAAAGTATAATCTGAGACAAGGCAAGTGCCTTCTGTCTGTGAGCCTGTAAAATCGAAAGCAAGTTAGTTACTTCCTAGATAAATGGGGATGCATGCATTGGGTAAATACACCCATACCATTTGGGAGAAACTGGCCAAAACAAAGGGGCTACAGGCCCCATGCAAGTCCAAAATCCAACACAGCAGTCAAATCTTAAAGCTCCAAAATGATCTCATTTGACTCCATGTCTCACATCCAGGTCACGCTGATGCAAGAGGTGGGTTCCCATGGTCTTGGGCAGCTCTGACCGTGATGGATTTTCAGGGTATAGCCTCCCTCCCAGCTGCTTTCATGGGCTGGCATTGAGCCTCTGTGGCCTTTTCAGGCACACAGTGCAAGCTGTTGGTGGATCTACCATTCTTGGGTCTGGAGGATGAAGGCCCTCTTCTCACAGCTACACTAGCCCCAGTGGGGACTCACTGTGGAGGCTCCTACCCCACATTTCCCTTCCACACTGCCCTACAGAGGTTCTCCATGAGGGTTCCACCCCTGCAGCCAACTTATGCCTGGACATCCAGGCATTTCCATGCATCCTCTGAAATCTAGGCAAGGGTTCACAAACCTCAATTCTTGACTTCTGCACACTCACAAGCTCAACACCATGTGGAAGCTGCCAAGGCTTGGGTCTTGCACCCTCTGAAGTCATGGCTTGAGCTGTATCTTGGCCCCTTTTTGCCACAGCTGGAGCACCTGGGAGGCAGGGCCTCAAATCCCTAGGCTGCAAGAGTAGGAGGGCCTTGGGCCTGGCCTATGAAATCATTTTTTTCCTCCTAGGCCTCTGGGCCTGTAATGAGAGGGGCTGCTGTGAAGGTCTTTGACGCCCTGGAGACATTTTCCCCATTGTCTTGGTAAGTAACATTTGGCTCCTTGTTACTTTTGCAAATTTCTGCAGCCTGCTTGAATTTCTCCACAGAAAATGGATTATTCTTTTCTATAGTATTGTCAGGCTGCAAATTTTCTGAACTTTTATGCTCTGCTTCCCTTTTAAACATAAGTTCCAATTCCAAACCATATCTTGGTGAATACATAAAACTGAATGCTTTTAACAGCACACAAGTCACCTCTTGAATGCTTTGCTGCTTAGAAATTTCTTCCACCAGTTGCCCTAAATCATCTCCCTCAAGTTCAAAGTTCCACAAATCTCTAGGGCAGGGTTAGAATACCACCAGTCTCTTTGCTAAATAACAGCAAGAGTCACCTTTGCTCTAGTACCCAAAAAGTTCCTCATCTTCTTGTGAGACCACCTCAGCCTGGACTTTATTGTCCATATCACTATTAGCATTTTGGTCAAAGTCATTCAACAAGTCACTAGGAGGTTCCAAACTTTCCCACATCTCTCTGTCTTCTGAACCCTCCAAACTGTTCCAACCTCTGCCTGTTACCGAGTTCCAAATCCACTTTCACATTTTTGGATATCTTTACAGAAGCACCCCACTACCTGGTGCCAATTAACTGTATTAGTCTGTTCTCATGCTACTAATAGAGACATACCTGAGACATGGTAATTTATAAAGGAAAGAGGTTTAATGGCCTCAAGTTCCATATGGCTGGGGAAGCCTCACAATCATGGTAGAAGGTGAAGAAAACCATCAGCAAACCTTTATAAAACCATCAGATCTTATTCACTATACCAAGAACAGCATGGGAAAGACCCATCCCCATGATTCAATAATCCCCCACCAGGTCCCTCCCACGACTTGTGGGAATTATGGGAGCTACAATTCAAGATGAGATTTGGGTGGGGACACAGCCAAACCATATCAAAGGTATACCTCTATTATACCACTTTTGACCAATTATTTGTTTACAAAATGTTTTTCTACTAGAATATAAGTGCATTGAAGGCAGGGACACAATTTTGCTTTTTTAAAAACGTGTCCAAAGCCTAGCAAAGGATCTGAGACATGTAAGGTACTCCATCAATGGTAGTTGAATTAATCAATGAATGACTCAAACACTCAATTATTCCCATTGCCTATAGGAGGAAGACTATTATTCAAAGCTTCTTACAAATCCTGTGTCTCACATTTCCCTAATGGATCTTCCTGTACATAGAACCAACTATCTATCCAACATATCTTGCATTCCCAGCCCTCTGCCCTCTTATTTATGCTATTCTTTTTGTCATGAATGTTATTTTTCTAGTCTTTCCACTTTAATATCATTTAAATAAATCTTTTTAAAAATATCTCATTTAAATCTCTCTTTTTAAGAACAAAATGCTCATAACATATTGCTCTGAATTCCTTAGTCTGTATATACACTAAGTTATATATAATATTATATATGTATATATAATCATGCATCATAGATACTTTATGCATATGTTCAAACCTTATGCATTTCAGATTGCCATGCTGTCTGTCATCTTCAAATCCTGTGCAGTGCCTATGGCAGTGCTATGCAAGTAGATGGCAATAAATGAAAACTTGCTAAATCAATGAGTGAGTGGCAGGTGACTGTCAGTTATGTGAGTGCAGGGTTCTTAGGAAGTCCTCTAATGCCATCCCAATCTCTCTAATAAAGTAAGTTAGGCTCGAAATACTACTTTTAAGGATTTATTCCTTTGGCTTCCTCTGGAAGCTTAAAATATTAAAAAAAAAGAAAGCTTAAAAATATTTATCCTCTTAGTCTCATTCTTAATTTTTATTATTCCAGGATGCTGGCAATGTTTTCCTCCTGATTCTTTAAAAGTAATGGTAGAACCAAATACCCTTCCTATGGTGGACATAAAGGGCTTCAAACATTGAACGAGGTCCTGCAACCAGAGGCCAGATTTCACATCGGTACACAGTGCCTTTTTAGGCATTCTTATAGAGATGACAGTTTTCATCTGTGATAAGATGAGGAGATAAATATGCGCAACTCTGTCAGTTGGTGCCTGCAGATTGTAAACAACAGTTCTCACAACAAATATCCACAGCTGTCCTATGATTTTTGGCCCCCACTTAATGTTGTATTTGCTCCAAAATAATTCTCCTTTGACCTGTTTAGGGCTAGCCTAGCCAAAAGGTACTTTAAACACAAACCAACTATTATTGGCCTTGTGAATGCAAGAGCCAATTCAAGCAAAATTATCAGTTTCCCAGGCTCTTTGGAAATTCCCTTGATGGTGAAGAGTAAACTACATATCACCTATTGGGACTTTTGTAGGTTTTAGCTGAAGTCTCACCTTGAAAGGCCAATCCTGCCCTACCAAAATATCATAAATTCCAGACCCTGGATCGGAAGCCACCATCCTTAGAACACCTTCTAGTGTCTTTACAAACCCAAAGGCAACACCAATTGTCAATTTCCTATGAGGAGAAACATTCCCTTCCTCAAATTGTTTTCTCTTTGAACCTACCAGTTTTCAATCAATCATCTTTACGTTTAGGCGCATGTGTTTTTTGTAAACTCTTTCCACTTTGGAAAGCAGGCGAATGGCTTGCTCCTCTTCTCCTCAGCTCATCCCTGTATCAGCATAGCTAGCCTGACCCTAAAATCTGCCAACTTTGCAGATCCTTGTAGCAAAGAAGATATCAGAAACTGAAGAATACTGTCCTTCCTAAGCACGGTCACTCTGTAGTGGTGAGCTGGGGATCTTGATCCAGGCAATATCTATTTCACAGAGAAATATGATTACTGAGTGAGGCTGAATGGGGACAGAGACTAGAAGTACGCATTTGTTGATTCAGCAAAGAAGACTCTGTCCTTCATAGAATATTCTCACCATCCTGGACTCCCTTTGCATCTTGCGAGGCTTACCTTTACCAATCACAGTCCACGGGGCTTTGTTATTCAGTCAGGCCTGTCAGTCTCATCCTGTCCCTGTGGAAAAGCAACTCAGCTGCACCACAAATGATTTTCAGTCCAGCCTAACATCTTACCAAATTTTCCAGCTGGATGGACAACAAGCCTCATGAGATTGAGAGATGTAACCCTGGGTTACAGAGTGAGTCAGTTACTCAGCTATGTTGTAAAATATGGGCCCATTCTGGCTTCCAGTACATCTCTCTAACCAGCAGACCACATAGTCCCTCTTCTGCAATAGGATCAGCTTGTCTGCAGAGAAATAGAATTAAGCTATTAGCAAGTGGTTTCTGCCTCTTGCAGAAGCACCAGCAACAATAGCCACTTCTACATAACGTTTTAAGAGAACTGTTTGTTTTGGCAGTGCTTCACTATATTACACATTCCTGCCACTTAATTGTCCTTGCAAAGATAAACAAAGACCTTCTGAAGCAGAGCTGGAAGTTCTACAACTCAGCCAACCAAATGTTTGTTAAATGGAGGAGGAAAAAAGGGGTTGGCTGTATATATTCAGCTGTACTCTGAAACCACACCATCTTGTCTACACAGTCAGCCATTTCCGGAACTTCTGTATCCCTCCCCTACTGCCTTCAATTCTGAGAGAAAGCTTAAAAATATTTTTTAATTCTTGATCTCATTATTATCAAACTACTTCCTCTGACCTTCAAAGCTGATTGGCAAGTTCAAAGCTCACACAAGCTTTGGTATCCACGTTTTTGATGTTGCTCTTTAAACATAAAACTAATCATAGTGGATATTGATGAAGATAGTGAACAAACTTTCAAATATCTTAGTCGACATTGGTAAAGGACCCCTATTAACTAAGAGCTTTGTGGGACATAGAACCAAACATGAGCTTCTCTTTTGATAAAGACAAGAAAAAAAATGTTGATACACAGTTTTTCTTCAACTCCTGTGTGCAGTTTCTGGCCCAAGAGCCAGGGCCAGATATGAAGGAAATTGAGTGAGTCAATTCCTGCCCACAATGAGTTAACAATCTAGCAGAATGGTGAAGTCATGAGTTTTAGAGGTGGCTGATACCTTTTTCATTGAGACAGAAAAATTACCCAGTGGCTTTCCTGGGTCTTTAGAAACATTGAAAATTAAGTCAGTTTCTGAAAGTCATATTTAGGGGTTGGGTGAGAGTAAGTGTGACATTCATTCTGGCCACACTTTATACTTCTGCAAGTATGTTCATGTTTGTTATGCCCCATGTATTCTATTAATATCAGGAAACTCATCAACTGTGGGGGGGCCACTTTATGAATGTGGGTGTGTGTGAGAAGGAAATGGAAACTAAATCTCCCATCTGCAACTCTCAGCTGCTGATCTACTGACAGATATAAGAAGAAAATGCAAGGAAACTGGTTACTTTTAAATTACCTTTTATCATTGGATTGTTAGTAAACATGAATAAAATACAGGTGAGTATCCCTCATCCAAAATGTTCAAGACTAGAAGTTATTTCAGACTTTGGCTTTTTTTCAGATTTTGGAATATTTGCCTGTACATAATGAGATATCTTGGGGAAGGAATCCAAGTCTAAACACAAAATTCACTTAAGTTTTATATACACCTGGTACACATAGCCTGAAGGTAATTTTATATAAAATTTATGTACAATACAAAGTTTGTGTTATTTACATGTGAAATTTTCCACTTGTAGCATCATGTTGATGCTCAAAAAGTTGTGGATTTTGAAGCACTTTGAATTTCAAATTTTCAGATTAGGGACCTGAAAATAGCTAAAGTAGCTTGACCTGTGCTACTAAGCACAGGTTAAGAAGAAAATATGTTATAAGCTTTATGAATTAACTGAAGGAAAAAAGGGTGTCTTGAGGTGCAAAGGACCTAAGAGATGAACTGACCACTGCCTTTGCACGTGCTATTGCCTGTGTCTGGAACACCACCACTCTTTGCCTGGCTCACAGTTACTTTTTGTGTAGGTCTCAGTTTAAATGCCACCTCCTCGAGGAAGCCACCCTTAGTCCCTTCAAGTTCATACCCCTCCTGTGTGACCCCATATCCTTTCTCAGTCTCATAACACATAATTTATTGCATTTTGTTTGAAATTACCCTACTCAGCACTGCTCAACATTGACCCAAGCTCTGTCAGAATAAAGACATTGTCTATTTCACATGTTTATGCCCAGAGACTAGCACACAGTAGGCTTATAATCAATATTTTTTTAAATGAAAGAACAAAATTATCTCTCTTCTTCATGAAAAGAAGGCAACAATAAGTAGGTTTTAATAGTGCAGCTAGTAGAGGAGGGGTGAATTCATTTCCTATGGCTGGTATAACAAATTACTACAAACTGTGTGGCTTAAAAGATCAGAAATTTATTTTCTCACAGTTCTGGAGTCCAGGAGTCTGAAATCAGTATCCCTGGGTAGAATCAACACCAACACTAGGTGGTGTCCGCAGGGCTTCCCTGCCTCTGGATGCTCTTGGGGAGAATCTGTTTCTTGCCTCTTCCAGCTTCTAGTAGCTGCCAACATTCCTTGGCTTGTGGCCGAATCACTCCAAACTACAAAGTCAGCATCTCCAAATCTCTCTCTGCTCTGTCTTCACATTGCTTTGCCCTGCATGTATGTTTCAAATCTCCCTCTTCCTCTTTTAAGGATACATATGATTGTATTTAGGTCCCACTCAGATAAAATAGGATAATCTTCCTGTCTCAAGACCCTGAACTTAAGCAATATGCAAAGACTGCCTTATAAAATCCCATTCACAAGTTCCAGGAGGCTTAGAAAGAAAAAACATTTTCATGATGATAAAGGAGTTAGCAAGAAGAAGTAATTTGATAAAGAATAATACATTTATGCACTGCATATCAATGTTTCATTAAATGACAGACCACATATACAAGGGTGGTCCTATAAGATTATATTGGAGCTGAAAATTTCCTAATGCCTAGCAATGTTATAGGCATCATAATGTCATACCACAATTACTTTCTTTTTAATGAATTTAGTGAAGGCTAAGTGTATCATGTTTATAAAGTCTCCAGTAGTGTACAATAATATCCTAAGCCTTTACATTTATTCATCACTCACTCACTGACTCACCCAGGGCAACTTCCAGTCCTGCAAGCTCCATGCATGTTAAGTGCCCTGTATAGATGTAGCACTCTTTATCTCTTATACTGTATTTTTATTGTACCTTTCTATATTTAGATACACAAATACTTACCATTATGTTACGGTTGCCTCCAGTATTCTGCACAGCAAGATGCTGTACAGCTTTGTAGCCTAGGAGCAATAGACTATAACAGGTAGAGTAGGCCTGTGGTAGACTCTACTGTCTAGGTTTGTGTAAGTACACTCCATGATGCTCATACAATATCACCTAACAACGTTTCTCAGAACGTATTCCCTTCAGAAAGTGATGCATAACTGTATAACTGACAGAACGCTCAAAGCCTTTGAAAATGAAAAAGGCTTTGAAAGAGAAAAATTAAAAAGAAGCTACAAAAACAGGAACCAAAATATTTCACTTGACAATCTAAAGAGGCAGACTCCATACCCCAATAGTTAAGAGCATAGGCACTGGAATCCAACTCCTGGTTAGAGTCTGGCTTCACCATACTCTGTCTGTATAACTTAGGGCAAGTTACTTAACTTTTCTGTGCTTCAATGTTTTCATCTTTAAAGTGGGGATAATAATAGTGCTTACTTCAGAGCATTGTGGTAAATGATTAATGACAACATATTAAGAGCTTGTAGAAGTGTTTGCTATTACCATTTTAAGAAAACCAGAAATCTACAAAAGAAGTGTGAATTTTTTAAAAAACAGAAGAAATAGCTGAAAGATATATATTGATAAGAAAAAAGGGCTTTAAAATGATTAGCCAAGAAGAAAGAGTTTAAAAAACACATAAATGATATAAGATATATATTTTAAAAAGCAAATTAAAAACATTTGCAACCACAATTTGAGGGGGAAAGAAGGTAAATATGTTGCATATCAGAAGAAAGACCAAGACTATAATTGAGGACATCAGGAAAACTGTGGAAAGCAGAAAAGAATGTTCCAAGAGTAACAACTGTTATTTCCTCTATATATTTATGTGGTTGGTAGTGTTTTTCTCAGATCTATGTCTTTGCTGATTTTTTTTGTCTAGTTATCCAATTAATTGCTGAGAAAAGACTCATAAAATCACCAAGACTGTGGCATTGTCGATTTCTTCCTGTAATTATGTCTGTTTTTACCTCCTGTACTTTGAAATTCTTCTGTGAGTCGCATAAACTTTATGATTGTTATGTCTTCCTGATGAATTGACACTTTTATTATAATATAATATTATAATACCACTCTTTATTTCTGTTAATTTTTTTGTCTTGTGTATTTGTTTCCTAGGGCTTCTATTAAAAAGTACATAGAGGGTGGTTTAAGTCAAAAGAAATTCTCTTTCAGTCTGGAGGACAGAAATCTGGGTATCAGCAAGGCCATTCTCCCTCCGAAGGCTCTAGGGAAAAATCCTTCCTCGCCTCTTCCAGAATTCGGTTGTTACCTGTAATCCTTGGTGCTCTTTGGCTTGTAGATATATCAATCTAATCTCTGCCTCCATCATTACATAACCTTCCTCACCCTGTGTACCTCTGTGTCTGTGTGTCCATATTTTCCCCTTCTTATAAAGACACCAATCATTGGATTAGGGCCCACCCCAATCCACCATGACCTCAGCAAAATTTGATTACCTCAGTAAAGATCTGATTTCTAAATAAGGTCACATTCATGGTTACCAGGGGTTAGGTTATCTTTTTAGGAGACACAATTTTGAGATTTTGAAATCTATTTTGCCTGAGGATAGTATAGCCACATGAACCTTTTCATGCTTTTCATTTGAATAGTATATATATTTTTCATTCATTTACCTAGAGCATATCTGTGTCTTAAGAATTACAGTGTGTCTCTTGTTAGTTTATAAACTGCATTCTGACTATTGCTGCCTTCTGACTGAATTGTTTAATCCATTAATATCTAATGTAATTATTGATATGTTTGGGTAAGTCTACCATTTTATTATTTGTGTTTTACTTGTCTCCTCTGAGTTTTTTTGCAATTTTTTTAGTTGTGTGTGTGTATGTGGAGAGTATATATTTGTACTATATATATAAGTTGACAAATAATAATTGCATTTATTTATGGTGGTGTTTTTAGCCTATGTTCTTCATTTATTGCCTTTACAAATTATTTGAATATTCTAAATTTCATTTACATTTTCTTATTGGCTTTACAGCTATGCATCTTTGCTTTTTTTTTTTTTTTTTTTTTTTTTTTTTTTGAGACAGGGTCTTATTCTGTTGCCCAGGCTGGAGTGCAGTGACACAATCTTGGCTCAATGCAACCTTGACCTCACGGGCTCAGGCGATCCTCCCACCTCAGCCTCCCGAGTAGCTGAGACTACAGTTGCATGTGCCACAATGCTCAGCTAATTTTTGTACTTTTTGTAGAGATAGGGTTTTGCTATGTTGCCCATGCTGGTCTTGAACTCCTGGGCTCAAGTAATCCACCTGCCTTGGCCTCCCAAGTGCTAGGATTATAGGCGTGTGCCATCGTACCTGGCACCCACATTTTCTTTTAGTAGCTGAATAGTGATTACAAAATATATCCTTAACTTTTCACATTTAACATGGTAACAGAATAACACTGCTTAAAACATGAAAAATTTGCAAATACACAGGGTCGTCTCCACCCCTTATCCCTCTTTGTGTTATAGTTGTTTTATGAATTATATATACCTATATTATAGATTCCTGTCATGATTTTTGCTTTAAACAGATTTATTTTTAAAATTAAGAGAAACAAGAAAAAATAATCTTTTGCATTCCCCCAGCTACTTTTTTTCCCATTTCCGATGCTCTTTATTCTTCTCTGAGGGTCCACATTTCTATCTGGATTCTTTTTCTTTCAGCCTGAGGAACTTCCACTGGAATTTCTTATAGTGCAGATCTGCTGGCAACAACTTCTCTTAGTTCTCTTCTGTCTGAAATTGTTTTTTATTTTGCCTTCATCTTTGAAGGATATTTTTTGTTGGATTAGGCAGTCTGGGGTGAGAGGCATTTTTTCCTTCAGCACTTTATAGATGTCATTCTACTGTCTTCTGACTTCCATTGTTTCTGATGAGAATTCAGTTCTTAATCAAATTCTGTTCTTCTATATGTAATGATTCATTTTTCTTTTACTGCTTTCAAGGTTTCTTGTTTATCTCTGGCTCAATAGCTTAACTACGATGTGTTTCAATGTGAGCATCTTCATGTTTCTTCTAACTGGTGTTGACAAAGAATCTTGAACCTGTAAATTTCTGTCTTTCAACAAATTCGGAAAACTTTCCTCCATTATTACTTTAAATTTTTTTCTACCTCTTTCTCCTGCGGCTGCCTGTCTGTTGAACCATTTGTGTTATTTAAGAGGTCCCTTGTTCATTTTTAAAAATCTTTTTTCTTTCCTCTTCATCTCCTTAGATAATTTTATTGATTTATTTCCAAGTTCATTTACTCTTTGTTTTGTTTTGTTTTTTGGACATCTCCGTTTGGTTACTAAGTATATCCAATAATTCTAAAACTTCAGATATTATATTTTTTTAGTTCTAGAATTTCCTTTTGGTCCTTTTTTGTTTAAATGTCTCTGATGAATTTTCCTATATTTTATTCATCAAGAGCGTATTTTGCTTTACTGTATCAAGGATGGTTAAAAGAACGGCTTTAACATTATTCTCTGTTGGTTTCAGCATCTGGTTCATCTCAGGGTCAGATGTGGTTGGCTTTCTTTTCCCTTGAGAGTTGGCTCCATTTCTTGATACTTCATATGTCAAATTATTTTGGATTGTATCCTGTATATTATGAATGTGAGATTGTGAAGAGTCTGATTTCTGCTATTTTTCTCTAACACGTGTTGTTCCCTTTGCTTTCTCAGGCAATTTTCTTGGCTGGGCTTGAAGTGCAAACTCTGTTTCTGTGAGCAGCAGTTCTGGTCTTGATTGGAATCATTTGCTTAGCTGAGCTTCTTTATTCTGTCCCAGGCATGCATAGTTCAGAGATCAGCCTAAGATATGGGCAGACAGAATTTAGGGATTGTTTTTTCTATCTCCTTTCTCTTTCCTTCCAGGATTCTTCTACTTGCTTCGGTAGCAGTTTTTCAGTTTTACTTTTCTGATTCTGCTGACCAGAAAGGCTGAAGGTTTTCCATCAGTGCTCTTGCTACTGGGCTGCCAAATGCCTAATAGACCTCATTAGTCTGACTAAGAGTTGCCGAAATGCAGAACTCCTCACAGTGCTCCTCTTCTTCAAGCATTGACTCCCTGCAAGAGTCAATCTGCTTCTGTTCACACTCCAGTCATGTCAGGTGGTTGTTTTCATATTATTATGAATACATCCAGGGTTTGTCATTGTTTCTAGGAGAAGAGGAGGACAGGCATCCTCTGGGAGGGACTCATTCTGTCGCCACCAGAAGCTGGTAAGTCCATTTGTCCTGCAGTATTATTTCTAGGAGTAAAAAGTCAGAAACAACTGAAAATACATCAAGAAAAGAGTGATTAAAGAGACTGTGGGTCATTATTCTCTGAAATACTATGGAACAATTTAAAAGAGTAAAGCCAATCTAACTACTAAAAGAGGTAGATCTCCAGGACATAGACTTAGGCTTAAAAGCAAGTTTCAGAACTGTTTGTATAGCCTGCATAGTGGATGCTGTGATGTGCCTCCTAGGTCTTCTCTTCAGGATCAATGCACATTTCTCCTGCTGCCAGGAGCATTGGCTGCTGAAGGATCACTACAGAGTCCCTCTCTAGGAATTGTCCTCAGCTGAAGGGAGTCATATTTTCTAAATTGTGCATCCTTCTCAGGGCTAGCTCACATTCAATGATTGGTGAATGTGAGGATATAATAGTCCAGCCCCCTTGCTTCAATTTGGGTCAACTCTGAAAGCCTATCCTAGTTTTAGTGCCCATGAGATTAGCTGGAACATCTTCTGTATTTTTGTCACAGTTCAACGTGCTCTTCAGCCCAGCTGCTTCCCTCACTCCCCTACAGGTGCTGTTCCATCAATTCATTTCCCCCCCATTCAATCTTCTGCATATGTTTCATTGTTCAGCTCCCACTTATAATTGAGAACATGCAGTATTTGGTTTTCTGTTCCTATGTTAGTTTGCCGAGGATAATGGCTTCCAGCTCCATCCCTGTCCCTGCAAAGGACATGATGTCATTCCTTTTTATGGGTGCATAGTATTCCATGGTGTATATGTACCACATTTTCTTTGTCCAGTCTATCATTGATGGGCGGGGCATTTGGGGGTTATTGGGTTGATACGTGCAAACCACCGTGGCACACATTTACCTATGTAACGAAACTGCACATCCTGCACATGTATCCCAGAACTTAAATAAAATAAATTTTGTTACAAAACCTTCTGTATACAGGCCAGGCACGGTGGCTCACACCTGTAATCCTAGCACTTTGGGAGGCTGAGGCGGTTGGATCACCTGAGGTCAGGAGTTTGAGACCAGCCTGGCCAACATTACAAGACCCTAAAAATACAAAAATTAGCTGGGCATGGTGGCAGGTGCCTATAATCCCAGCTACTCTGGAGGCTGAGGCAGGAGAATCCCTTGAACCCTCGGAGGTGGAGGTTGAAGTGAGCCGAGATCGCGCCACTTCACTCCAGCCTGGGCGAAAGAGCAAAACTCCATCTCAAAAAGAAAAAAAAAAAACCTTCTGCACACAAATTTCAATCTCAGAAGCTATTTACTGGGCAACCTGACTTAAGGCAGCTCAAGGCCTTTCAGGTAAACAAACAAATAACTCACAAACAAAACATGCTTCTGTAGGTACTTCTACATATGTAAAAGCATGCGAAAAGTTCCGGAAGAGTACAGGTGAAAACAGTAGCAGTTACCTTTAGTGAGGAAGTAGGAAGGTGGAGGGTAAGCAAGAGATAAATTAATTTATGTTTACTGCTTAAATTTGTTATGACTTAAATATATTTATGTATCTTCGTGGAATTGAAAACAAATACAATTATAAAAAATAAAATATAACCTTCAATCCATATCTTCATCCCAGATCCTTCAAAGTGTGAGCTCTAGGACCATATACCCAACTGATTAGTGTATACTCCCACTCGGGTGGCCCTCAGAATTTTCACCCTCAAGCATCTCAACACAAACTCAACATCTCCTGCCTCCAGTTTTTTTCACGTATTTTCTCTCTTAGTGAATGAGAACATCACCCACTTAGCTGATTGCACAAACAAGGAATGTCAGAGTCGTTTTGTACTTTTCTTTTTTTCCTCACTGCTCCACTTCCAACCCATGTTCAAGTCCTGGTTATTCCATCTTCTCATTATCTCTCAGATTCCTTGATTTTTTTTTTTTTTTTTAGACGGAGTCTCGCTCTTGTTGCCCAGGCTGGAGTGCAATGGCGCGATCTCAGCTCATTGCAACATCTGCCTCCCAGGTTCAAGTGATTCTCCTGCCTCAGCTTCACAAGTAGCTGGGATTACAGGCATGCGCCACCACATCCAGCTAATTTTTTGTATTTTTGGTACAGAGGGGGTTTCACCATGTTGGCTAGGCTGGTCTCGAACTCCTGACCTCAGGTGATCCACCTGCCTCGGCCTCCCAAAGTACTGCTACCACAGGCATGAGCCACTGCACCCAGCCAGACTCCTTGAATTCTTTACATCCTTGGTCGTTATCTTATTTTAGGTTAGCATCCACTTTTGATGGGATTATTTTTCCAGAATCTTGACTTTTCTGCTTGTCTTCGGTCTTGCTCCTCTTTAATCCATTCTTCACATTCCAGCAATGACACTCTTTCCAAATCATTAAGCTATTCAAAGCACTCCTCTTTGATGGGGACCTGTTGTCTTCAGGAGATTCTAAAGTTCCCAGCATGGCATGTTAAGACCCTATTCAGCCAGGATTATATGTCCCAGCCACACTGTGCCTCTGACTTACACACTGTTTACTCTTTTACTTGTACACAGCACACTGATTTGTATTTAGGTATTCTCTTAACTCTAGAGCCTTCCTCCATCTGTTCCTTCTGCCGGAATCAATATCTTACCCAATCTATCTATCCATAATTTACCTGGATAATCCTATTAAACCTCTGGGCCTCAATTAGGTCTCTTCTTCCCAAGATCAAGGTAGGTGCCCTTCTTCTGTGCAACCAGAGCATCTCGTGCCAATCCCACCAGGCATTCATCACATTGCATTGCTCTTGGCTGGTTGTCTGAGACCCTCCCTGAACTATGAGTTCCTTATTGTTTTACTGTCTCTTTGACCTTTTTATACTCAACATCGAACATGTTGATTTGCCTGACTTAGCAAAGAAAAATACATGACACCCAGTTAAATTTGAATTTCAGATAAACAACAAATAATTTTCTAGAATAAGTATTTCTCATGCAATATTTGGGGGCATACTTACAGTAAAGGTGAATATTTGTTATTTATCTAAAATTCAAATTTAACTGGGTACGTTACATCTTATCTGGCAATCCTGCTAACACAGTGCCTGGCAGAAAGTCGGCATTCAGTAAAATGTGTGTATCCCAAATATATCCAAACACTCCAGTCCTCTGGGCTACACATTCCTTTAAAATCCACATATTCGTATATGATGGAGGGGCACAAATTCCTAATGCTTCCAAGGGTTCCCCAGGATAGATGGGTGACTGGGTTTGTGGCAAGAAAAATAAGTTATGGTTCCTTATAACTTCTTGGTCTGAATTCCTGGTTTCAGGTCAATTTTTCCCTCTTTCTTCCCTCTTGATGCTGGTGTCTTCACTGATTCACTCCAGCCACGAATATTCTTCCTTTCCTTTCCTTCCATCAAAGCTCTGCTGACAAAAGGCCATTGTGCGTAACATACTGTAGTGGAGATTTGGGACCCTGGAAGGTAGCTAGCATAAGGCCACTTCCTGTAGTTGTAGAGATCATTCACCGCTCAATGGCATCCAGCCTAGGGCCCCAATAGTGGTTGAAATCTAGTTTCACTCCCCTTGCCAAGCCAGGAGCCATGGCACAGGGCTACTTTTGTTTAGAGGAAGTAGTATCTTTTTTCTAATTTGGCCTAAGGTGCCCTTTAGACTGGAATAATCTTCCGCAGGATGGGATGGGAAGGGTAGGCAATTACAATGAGGAGCAGAAAAGAAATCCAAACTGACTAACAGAGAGGAGTGACCTAGACATTGATCCCCTTTTCCCCAACACAAAACATTTCTTACTGACTACCGCCTAATCAGGGATTGGGATGCCACATATTGCCACTTTTCTTCTCTGTCTTTCTGGAAGCCATTCTCCACCTGCCTCATCTACCCCTCTCCCTGCCACTGCCACTCCCCTGTCCCTTCTCCTCATCATCCTGACCCTGCCAAAGCCTCCGGCTCCACGGCCAGCCCCCTTCACACATCTGCATTTGCCACCAGTCTCTCATAAAGATCCATTTATCTTTTGCTTTTTCCATATGAAATTGCCTGGATTTTATGCTTGATTAACTTAAAAAATCTAATAAAGTATTTTCTCAAACAAAGAGAAGTTTCTACTTAAGATGAATTCTAACATGTTTTAGGGTCATTGCTCAAACTGCAGCTACCTTTGAAAGTAACCATTCATTTTCCCAGATATGTTGAATGGAAGAACAGTTTATATATCCACAAATGAGGAAAATGTTAAACCAGACCACTTACCAATAAATATGTCTTTATTTTAAGGCTGTACTTTCTTAATAAAGACTTTACCAAGCTACTGCCTCTGGGATTTTTGCTTTGTCTTTGCAGCGGGGCTGCAGTTTGCATGGAATCACTCATGTCCTTCCAGTTGCCATTCAACATGTTATATAAAATTTCCATGCTGGGGCTGAGAGGCAGCCTATAGCTGGGAAAGAAGAACTCAATGCCCCACCTTGGCCTCCGGGACAGAGAGCACCGTTTCAGCTAACTAGTCATTTCCAGCAATAGTCTTGCTTTATGTTTCAGTTGAACTCTGTAGATTATGTTGTGTTCATGGACTTACTGGAGGGAGTTCAAAAAGAGAGTAAGCATGATGAAAAGAATGAAAAAAAGATACATGGAGAAAGATTAAAGAAATATATTAAAGGCATGTCTATATTAGGAATATATATATAAGAAATATATAAGGAATGCATGTGCATAAAAGCAACGTATATATGAGCTACATCATATCCTTACATGTAGTTGAAGACTGAGAACTCATTCTGTCTCTAAGTAGAAACTGTCTACAAAGAAAGGGTGGGAAGAGTAAAACTGAACTCAGGCCACTGAAATGGGCTGGCTACACTTGGCATTTGAGATTCTTGATAAAGCAAATCTGTAAAATGTTGTCTAAACAAAAAAGAAAGAAAATTTGATTTTGTTTTGAATGGCAGGATTATAGATATATCTTGAAAAAAATGTTTTAAATTTCCATTAACATTATTTTGATATTTTTAATGGATTAATACTAATAATAGTCTGGCCACTGTAGCTCACACCTGTAATCCCAGTGCTTCGGAAGGCCTAGGCAGAAGGATCTCTTGAGATCAGGAGTTGAAGATGCTGTCTGTACAAAAAAAAATTTTTTTAATTAGGCAGGTGTGGTGGCGCATGTCTGTGGTCCCAGCTGCTTGGGAGGCTGAGGTCGGAGGATTGCTTGAGCCCAGGAGGTTGAGGCTGCAGTGAGTTATAATGGTGCCACTGCAATCCAGCCTGGGTGACAGAGGGTCTGTCTCCAAAAAATATGATAATAATAACACTAACAGTTTAAAAGATGTTCTTTTTAAAGTGAGCTTATCGACTCCCTTTT
Organism: Pan troglodytes; assembly: GCF_028858775.2. Lineage (NCBI taxonomy): Eukaryota > Metazoa > Chordata > Mammalia > Primates > Hominidae > Pan > Pan troglodytes. The sequence goes on from NC_072402.2 coordinate 74,027,821, forward strand.
TAACTTCATATTATGAAAAATTTTCAAACGTACTCAAAGAGAATCGTACATAATGAATCCTCATGTACCCATTACCCAGTTTCAACAATTCACCTCTATTCCTCAACCTCAGGACTATCCCCTGCATGCGGGTTGGTGAGTTCTGATCTCAGCTGCAAACCCACCCTTCTCTGCTCTCCCTGCCATGCTGGGGCTGGGGCTCTCCAACGCTCACTTTTGCCTTGCCCACTGGCTCCCTGTTGGACTCTGCAAGACGGAGGCTCTAGGCTCGGAAAGCAAAGGGGACTTGCTTCTTCCTACTGGCTTCCTGTCAACACCACCCAGCGATGCTTCTTTACCAGGTAATTTCCAGTTTGCAGTTTCTTTTTTTTTTGAGATGGAGTCTCACGCTGTTGACCAGGTTGGAGTGCAGTGGCATGATCTCGGCTCACTGTAATCTCCACCTCCCGGGTTCACGCGATTCGGAGTAGCTGAGATTACAGGCAGGCGCCACCACGCCCGGCTAATTTTTGTATTTTTGGTAGACATAGGATTTCACCATGTTGGCCAGGCTGGTCTTGAACTCCTGAGCTCAATTGATCCATCCACCTCCCAAAAGTGATTTGATTGGCCTGCCAAAGTGCTGAGATTACAGGCGTGAGCCACCGCACCCGACCCAGTTGGCAGCTTTTATAATACTCACATAACCAACTTCATTACCCTCCTCAAAGATACCAGCCGCAGGGAGCTGGAGCACTCTGGGAGTCCCACCCTTTGGTGCCCCATCTGTGAGCTCAGAGACACTAGGGTTCTTCTCACGGGTTTGTGTTTTAGCTGGGTGGGGGCCTCTCCTTCACGCTGCTACATTTTGATAAATACAACCTCTTCTCTTTGTCCCGAACCCTAGGGTTTCCTACAGCTGCTACTTCCATGATATCTTAGTTTTCTTTTTTTTGCCTTTTAGTAATCTTGTTAATAATCCCTTTCTATTAAATTCTCTATTAAAATAAATGATGTGGTCTCTGTTTCCTGACAGGACCCTGACTAATATATCCCTTCCCCTCCCCCCCTTTTTTTCTAAGATTTGTTTTGTTTTGTTTTGTTTTTGAGACAGAGTCTGGCTCTGTCACCCAGGCTGGAGTGCAATGGCCTGATCTCGGTTCACTGCAGCCTCTGCTTCCCAGGCTCAAGTGATTCTCCTGCCTCAATCTCCCAAGTAGCTGGGATTACAGGCACCCACCATCATGCCTGGCTAATTTTTGTATTTTTAGTAGAGATGGATTTTCACCATATTGGCCAGGCCGTTCTCTAACTGCTGGCCTCAAGTGATCCTCCCACCTTGGCGTCCCAAAGTACTGGGATTACAGGCATGAGCCACTGTGCCTGGCCTCTAAAGTATTTTTAAAGCACATTCAGACATTATGACATTTCACCTAAATGCTTCAGAATGCATTGCCCACTTCTTTGAAATTTTTTATAATTTACTTAACCACCATGGCATTAACAAACCTAACAAAATTAACAGTAACTCCTTAATGCCATTTAATAATTTGTTTGCATACAAATTTATTTGCTTTTCCTAATGATTGTGAGATCATCATAAACATTCCCAGATGTTCTTGGGCTGCAGGGAGGAAACAGGAGCAAGGACCGTAGGAGGATGGTGACTGCCCCAGGTGAGAATTCCAAAGAGCCAGAAAACCCCTGGGATTTTCACTAGTATTAGGGCTGCACCCGGGGTAAAAAGGAGCTGTGGGAGGAGCCTGGCCCTGGAAGAGTGAGTACAGGGGGTAGCCAGAGGGCCTGTGTATCAAACAGCTGATTTGGAGTGTTGGCCAGAATATTATCGCCTTTCGGCACTGCCTCCTTACCACAACCCTATCTGAAAAACATAAGTGAAGGAAACATCTTGAATTCACATCTTTATCCAGAAAAAAACCTGGAAAAGAGGGTCAGGGACAGGAAGAGCAGTGGAATGCAGAGACAGCTGAATTGGGTCCTTCGTTCAGTTCATTTCAGATAGGAATGGTCTTCCTGGAAGGGTCTGATCAACTCGCTGTTCCCTTCCTCCTGACATAAATCTTCATTGCTTTCCCAGGAGAAATGTCTCCACTGCCAAATGGTGGTTTTCGTAATGAAAGTTTCAGTGATTTATTTATCTTTCCAAGATTCTCCAAACAGGAGAAATTTAATTACACTTGTCTAAATACTGTCAGTCATCCCGAGCCTTGAAGACCTCTTCACTCCATGTTCAGAACATAACTGAAATTAATGACACAATAAAGAAGCCAAAACTCTGGTCTCTGATAGAGGCAAAAGGAAAACTAATGAAAAATGATTGCACATACTTTGTAGCTGTGCAGCATTGTGTTTCAGTTCCAAGGGAGGAGGTGAAAGTGGACCCACAGAGTAGGACACGTGATAGTATTGGCCATTTTCTTATGGACACTTGTGATTTAAGCCCCCAGGCCACCTTCACACTAGACTGGAAAAACTTAAGGTACAAAGAAATTTAATAGTTGGAATTAGCATTTGGTAATAATCAATGCTGAACCACTGACTACAGCACTATATTTGCATACTACCATTTTTTCTAGCATACCAAATTAGCTGTCTCTTGACCCTGAAGTCCCAGGCTATCCCAGATGTGTTTCTTGGTTTTTCTCCATGAATTAGGAGTTGCTCAGTAACTGTGAAAGCCCCAGCTTTTAAAGGTCGAGCTGTACCTCAACTTACTGAATTCACCAGAAGACTAGCAGAGAGAAGACCAGAGTTATATGTTTGCTCTGCTGCTTCCAGAAATCTGACCTGGTTAAATCAAACTCCCCAGACTCTCAGTTGCTCCACTTGTAAGATGGAATTAGGAGTGAACTCTTGCCTTGTTATCATTATAGGGTTGTGGCAAGAATGACATGAGATGAAGGTCCTTTAAATCTGCAAGCAACTATGTTTTAAGGAGGTATCCTCAGCATTATTTAGAAACTTGGGTAAATCTTAAGTAGCTTCTGCTGTGACCTTAGAGAAAATTTTCTAACCCTGCCTTGCCATAATTTAGCCCATAAAGTGAAGGTTCTTCAATTGTTTTTCCTAACCCTCTCAGAAGAAAGTCATACAACAGAGATATAAAATGGGAAAGACTTTGTAAATTCCAGATTTCTTTATGAAATTGTCACCAATTATAGCAGTTGAAAAGGTTGATATTAGTCCAAAGTAATGTACATACCATACAAGTAAGCATAGCCCTTTAGCTCCTGACAGCCACCACTATCTGCTGAACCTGGTTCCTTCTCAGTTATCTGTTTGACTTCTTGGATGCACAGCAGTCTGTCTGCTGCTTTAGCATCTAGAGACCCCAAAGCCGTACATCACTTGGAGCAGGGTTTCTGCATGCCCCGTCCTTCAAGCACATCTTATCCACTTTGCTTCTCCATATTTCAGCTCTTTATGCAGTGTATGGGTTAATGCAAACTGATGTTTTTATGACTTAAATGGGTCTTGTTATTCAAATTTAATGAAGATGATACTGTGGGTCTGATCTTCACATTTTATGTCCAGATCTAAAAACTTCAACTTGACAGCACTTGTTGGCACATTAAGTTCCATGCTGTCTTCTTGAAAGTTATTTTAGATTTTTTGATTTTGCTTTTAATGTCCTTGATAATCAAGACCTTAATGGCTAGTATGTTCTCTAGAAATAGAACTGAGTTACCACTTCTATAAATGTATCATCAGTGGGTGTGGAAAAAGCCAGAGTTCCAGGAAGATTGCTCTGTTTCACTTTCCAGATATCAAGTAAGTTCATTTAACCGGGGAAACTTCATTCAAATCCAAACCCTAGCTGCAAGGGAGTCTGAAAACGGAGACTAGAGCTTTTTGATTTTTCCAAGTAGATCTGTTCTCAACTCCCTTGTCATCTCAGCAGCATTTGACATCTTCTTTGAAGTCCCTTCTTCTCTTGGCTTCTGTGATATAGAACTCTCCTGGGTTTCTACCTACCCTTTTGTGGTTTTTCTTCCTCTGCCCTTTCCTAAAATGATGATGTTCCTTGTACTTATGCCCCAGGCCCACTTTCTTTCTCATCCTATGTGCTTTTTCTAGGTCATCTCACATGTGTCCAATTATGATCTATTAGCTGTCAACTCCCAAGTCTGCATCTGCAGTACATATGACTCTCCTAAATTGTAAACCTATGTAGCCAACTCCCTACTAAAATTTTGTGTCCCCAAAACAAAGCAGATTCAACATGTTTGGTATGAATCCATCCTATTTTCCCCTTAAAACATTACTTTTCTCTGTTTTCATTATCCATCCAGCAATCCAACCAGAATCTTGAAATATCAGAGGATTCTGATTTTTATCTGGTGGCTGGCTTCCAAGAGTCAGGAAGCAGAAGTTGCCAGATCAGTTAAGAGCTACGTCTGTAACTGGTGCATCATCACTTCTGCTGAATTAAGTTGCTCAAACTTAATCAAAAGATTGACCCAGATTCAGGTTACCAAGAGTAGAGAAACTGACTATCTCAGGATGGGTGAGTATCAAGTCCATATTGTGAAAGAGTGTGTGGAATGGGAAATGTCATTGTAAGCATCTTTGTGAAGTGCAATCTGCAACAACATCACAATCAGAAATCAAATTCAGACTCAACTAACTCCCAAGTCAAAACATTTAATCATTGTTATACTGCTTCACATATTCAGAAAAGCACTTTCCTCACTTCTAGAAAATAGCTGAAATTAAGAAATTTAGGTGCTTCTGAATTATTAGTTAATTGTTTATTCACTTATTCATCCAATATCTTCAGATACTATAGGTAGCCAGCATCTACAACAAGCCCAGGCATTGTTTGAGTGCACACAATAGTGAATAGAATAGACAAATCATTGGTTTCCTGGAGTGTAGAGTTCATTCTTCCACCATTGCATAAATAGTTTCATTTTAAATGATGGAATCAGAATCAGTTGTTATTAATGGCAAGCAATGGTCAGTTTTTGACCCTAAGGAATGTTGGAATGAAGCTCTTCAGAGAAGCGGAGGTCTGCACAGAGTTTAAAACTTAAGCTAGGCCCACAGTGCACAGCATTGTAAAATATTTAGAGTTCTTGGTGGCATGTACACAAGGAAGAATGTAAATTTTAAATATTTACAGTTGATAAGTATAATTTATTATATGATAGTACTTGACACGTACCAGCTTACCAAGAAAAATGCTTGAATGTTGCATTCAAGCAAATTAATTTTACATCCTGTCCTGGGGTCAAACTGTGGCTCTGGCTAAATGGCCAACAGTTGGTAGGCCAACTGCCAAAACAATCAGTGGGATCACTGTGCAATCCGATCCCCTCATTAAGACAACTGAAACGCTAACAACCAAATCCAATGGACTCTATAGCAATCGAATCAATTGCTCCACAATCAGATAGAACAGCTCTCCAATCAAATTAATTTAATTGTATTTGGTTTAGTTAAGTGACATGGTGCCTGTTCTCTCCTCATACATAGATGACATAACGCTAGCTTTTGAAGGGATCCTGAAGAACAACTAGTTCTATGCTTCTCAAATTGGGAAAAAACTATGGGCAGTGTACACAGTCACCAGATAAATGTGGTGTGTCTTTCTGGATTGCTAAATTATCTTAAAATTTGATGGGAAGGGGGAGGATACATTTATATATGTAAACAAGTACACATATATCATGGATTTTGTATACTCTGACAACACTAACAAAAATTTCAATCTCAGTGATTTAAAACAGCAAAGCTTATTTCTTATTTATGCTACACATCCGTCAGGGTCAGCAGGGGGCTGAGTTCCTAGCATTCTTCATTCCATGATTCAGATGAACAGAGCAGCCTTTATCTAGACCTCTACGTATTGCCTTAGTGGAAGAAAAGACTACAGTAGGCCGGGCGTGGTGGCTCACACGTGTAAACCCAGCACTTTGGGAGGCCGAGGTGGGCAGATCATGAGGTCAGGAGATCGAGACCATCCTGGATAACAGGGTGAAACCCCATCTCTACTAAAAAAAAGTACAAAAAATTAGCCAGGCGTGGTGGCGGCCACCTGTAGTCCCAGCTACATGGGAGACTGAGGCAGGAGAATAGCGTGAACTCGGGTAGTGGAGTTTGCAGTGAACCAAGATTGCGCCACTGCACTCTGGCCTGGGGGACAGAGTGATACTCTGTCCCCCACTAAAAAAAAAAAAGACAACAGTAAAGCTAGAGGAAATAATGAGCTAAATCTTAATACTCCCACCTGGGAGTAGAATATGTCACTTCCACACACACTTCATTGGTCAAATCATGTCACGTTTGACCCAGCTATTTACAAAGCGGGGCAGGGAAGGGCAATCCTACGATGTGTCCAGAAGAACTAGAAATACTTGGTAAACAGTAGAGTCACCTGTCAGCCAAAGATGGCTGCACTCAGGTGAGTTGAACAAAAGTTGCAGTGAGCCCTGGCATGTCTGAGGAAGACCTGGACAGGCACTGGAACCTGGAGGAAGGAGAATATAAGGCTCAAGATGGAAAATCAGGAGCCAGATAGCACTTTCAAGGAAAAAGTAATTTTAGGCATCATAACTAGAAAAATTAACCAGCTTCCAGAAGCAGAAAGGAAACTACTTGAACATGGATCAATATATGTTGAACTTAATGCTGTTCTCCGTGGCCTAATAGCAAACAGTCTTTTTCTATGCATCTTGAACATGACACAGGCTCATATAGCTGCCGGCTCACCAATGGCAGAGATCCCATTTCTGATAGTACATGTATTTTACAGAAGTTTTGTAAATTTACCTTTGAATTGAGGTCATTGGAATTTGAAACCCATACCATAAAATGAGGTGGATTGGTTGGTCTTGTGTTTGGTGGTCTTTTCTTGACTATACCTATGAATGGTGGCTTAGAAGCCAGATATGAATCAACTCTGTTATCAGAGAAAGGAAACATCTTAAGTTACTGGATTAGAATTTCTAAGCCTGACTTTAGAAAGATGTTGTGTATTAGTCAGGGTTCTCTAAAGGGACAGAACGAATAGGATAGATGTATATATGAAGGGGAGTTTATTAAGGAGTGTTGACTCACACAATCACAAGGTGAATCCCACGGTAGGCCGTCTGCAAGTTGAGGAGCAAGAAGCCAGTCCGAATCCCAAAACCTCAAAAGTGGGGAAGCCGACAGTGCAGCCTTCAGTCTGTGGCCAAAGGCCCAAGACTCCGTGGCAAACCACTTGTGTAAGTCCAAGAGTCCAGAAGCTGAAGAACTTGGAGTCTGATGTTCGAGTGTAGGAAGCATCCAGCACGGGAGAAAGATGAAGGCTGGAAGACTCAGCAACTCAAGTCCTTCTACACTCTTCCGCCTGCTTTACTATAGCCTCTCTGGCAGCTGATTAGATGGTGCCCACCCAGATTGAGGATGGGTCTGCCTTTCCCAATCCACTGACCCAAATGTTAATTTCCTCTAGCAACACCCTCACAGACACACTCAGGAACAATACTTTGCATCCTTCAATCCAATCAAGTTGATACTCAATATTATCTCTTACATGTTGGTTCCCATTTTGCTCCAGACTGTGTTTGCAGCATTCCTTCGGTATAGACAATATACAGTACTTATAAAAGCCCTGCAGTTACCAGAACCTAGCCTAGAAATTCACTGATTTTAAACAATATGTATACAAATAAAATGGTAATGAGAAAGATTTGGTGAACAGTATTAATGGCTACCACAGAGTAGGGTGCAAAGTTAAAATCTTTAGGGTAAAACATAAAGCTTCAAAGTTTCTTACACACATGTAGCCACTAAAATATTGACTAAATAAGGGAATCATAGAAAATGACATGTACTTGCCTGAAATGTTTTATCTTAAAAAACATAAATGTATTTTCACCCCCTTGTCTTTTGATGTCTAAGGGGATTTCTATGAGAATGGGTTCATCGATGGTCATTTCCCATTGTCTTTCTTGCTCATAATAGTTCTAAGTGCATTGTCCATGTGAGAAATTCAAGCCACTAGAAAAGCAAATGGTCTGAAAAGTCCCTCAAAATGTTCTACAATTCTTTAAAAGTCATCTCATCAACACATTACTGGAATCAATTTTTTAATGACTTGCATTAATCATAAATTTCCAAGCCATTTAATTTAGTGTTTCCACATTCACTATTCATTTCAAAATATTTTAAACATACAGACAAGAATCTGTCCTTGCATATCAACCACCTTGTTAGTTCAGCTTTCATAGAAATACCAGCTCTACTTCTTTTTGTACTCATATTCTGTACATTTAAATAATATTTAATTAAGTCATGTTATGTAAGTACAAAAGACACAAACAGTTTTGGGGATAATATGACTCAAGTAGCAGGAACAGAAATGTAAGGGCATATCAGTGGCATACGGGCCACTAGCGTGAACCATTCCTGCACATCAGGGACTAGTAAGTAGACAGCACCTGATGATAATCTGGTAAAGTGATTAAATTAAAAGAAATTCGATTAAATTTTGGTGGAAAAGTTGAGGAGCACTGATTCTAGTCCAATATTCTTATATTGCAATTAACGATCCTAAAGCTTAGAGGCTGTAAATTATTTAAATTCATTTATTTACTCATCCATTTACTTAGTGGTACATTCATAGGCAGTAGAGTATAGTGGATAAGAATATGGTTCTGACACCAGATTGCCTGGGTTTTGATCCCAGTTCTGCTTGTGACCTTCAGTAAGTTTCTTAATGTTTCTTGTTCTCAGTTTCCTCAACTATAAAATGGTGAGAATAGGACCTATCTCACAGGGTTATTGTGAGGGTTAAATAAGATAATGGATGAAAGTGTTATGTAAATGTTAATTTATTATGATAAATTAATTCATCTGATGAATATTTGTTGAATAAATACCATGTGCCATGTGTTGTCCCTTCCCTCATGGAGTTCATAGTTGAATGTTCAGAGACAGAAAATTGGCAGTAAGCTTTGAAATAATTTGTTACAATTTAGTTACATTCTGTCAGGAATTACAGGGTGGCATGAAGGAGGCTTTCATCTCTATATCCTCATTTTAGTACAGAGTATGGCACATACTAAGTGCTCATTAAAATATGTCTGGAATTAACAAATAAACATATGACTTGCCCCAAAATAATACTTATTTAATAGATAAGATGAACAAAAAGTAAAGTTATCTAATCTAGTGTTTCCAGTTCACTAAAATGCCTTCTTTAAATAGGTTTTTTAAGATTTGAACTTAGGTTAGTAGATCCAGAATTCTAACTTTTACATGATAAGTATTAGTGCATTTATGTTTATAAACTTAGGAAAAATACCAATAGAACATTATTACACATTTGAACCATGACTTCTATGTGCTTCAAAATGAGTTTCTTCATTTGTCGTGTTTTTTTTAATTATATGAATCTTTTGACTGGCAAGGAATGTTTTTGAAAGATAAGTAAACAACGAAAGTTGAAATGTTCTATTGCCCCCAAAACCTAACCAAACAGACCCACCATTTAGCAGATCTCTGGGGCCTTCTCTAACTCTGATGACAAACACCTGAAGGAAAACTTGGGCTCTCTGGAGCTCCTGGAGGAAATGGGGGAGGGATGTGCAAGTCTAGGTAGCTCAGTTCAAACTGAAGATTTAACCCTATAAACAGTGAAAAAAGATGTAATGATGCCAATAAAATTTTCCAAGATGCACGATATGTTCTCCTGACTTCTTAAATAGAATGTTCTGAAAATTCAGTGTCCAGTTTTAGCATAGTCAATTATAGCTAAAAAATCCTCCCTAACTGGAGTTGTAAAGAAAAGAGTGGCCCCAGTCTATCTCTGTTTGTTCCTATTTCTCCCATGCGTAATAATTTCTGAGATGTGTAAAATGTGACATGACTGACAATGAGCAAACATATTTCTGGTTCCAAACATATACTTACCCCAAATCAAGGCCAAATCAAGATCCCATTATCTGCTAAGTATGCATATTTTTATGAACATTACAGGGCAGAATATTTAATATTTGAGATCTTTGGTGTTTAGGTTTTTTATAGGCACCCCTTGATGCAGATATTTGGCAGCGCTTTGCTATTTGGTTATTATCAAGAATTAACATAGATGATTAAGCCTTCAAAAGTCCATTTTGCTTGTGTTGTAGACTCCTCTGTTGTTCTTTGAAAGTCTGAACTATTAATACATCTCCTCATCTTTACTTATTCCATTTTCCTTCCTCTCTCCCTCTCCGCTCCCTTATCTTTTCTCTATCTCCCTCTCATACTCTTTTTCTCTCCTTCTCCTTCCTCTTCCTCTTCCTCTTCTTCTTCTTCTTCCTCTTCCTCTTCTTCTTCTTCTTCTTCTTCCTCTTCCTCTTCTTCTTCTTCCTCTTCCTCTTCTTCTTCCTTTACCTTCTCCCTGTCTCCTTTCACTCCTCATTCTCTTTTCCCATTTTTTCCACCTTCCCTCCCTTTTACCCACACTCACTCCTCTTTCCCCATCAGCAGAAACCTACATAGTAGCTTTGGATCTTTGTCTACAGTTGTCCTGGCATTTTTTGTTTGTTTGTTTTTTATTTTGTTTTTCCATAAGTTATTGGGGTACAGGTGGTATTTGGTTACATAAGTAAGTTTTTTAGTGGTGACTTGTGAGATCCTGGTGCACCCATCACTCAAATACACTGCACCACATTTGTTGTCTCTTATCCCTCACCCCCTCCCCCTCTTCCCCCAAGTCCCCAAAGTCCATTCTATCATTCTTATGCTTTTGCATCCTCATAGCTTAGCTCCCACATATCAGTGAGAACATACGATGTTTGGTTTTCCATTCCTGAGTAGCTTCACTTAGAATAATAGTCCCCAATCTCATTCAGCTCATTGCAAATGCTGTTAATTCATTCCTTTTTATGGCTGAGTAGTATTCCATCACATATATATGTGATATATATCATATATGTGATATATATCTCATATATATAATATATATGTCATATATATTATATATATATGACATATATATGTCATATATATTATATATATGACATATATATGTCATATATATATAATATATATGACATATATATGTCATATATATATAATATATATGACATATATATGTCATATATATTATATATATGACATATATATGTCATATATATTATATATATGACATATATATGTCATATATATTATATATGACATATATATGACATATATATCACAGTTTCTTTATCCACTCATTGATTGATGGGGATTTGGGTTGGTTCCACGATTTTGCAATTGTGAATTGTGCTGCTATACATGCGTGTGCAAGTATTTTTTTTTTTTCATAATGGCTTCTTTTCCTCTGGGTAGATACCCAGTAGCGGGATTGCTGGATCAAATGGTAGTTTAAGTCACCGGATTTCATTGAGGTGTGTCTCCTAAGCCTGCCAACCATTTAGGACTTCAGATCTGGAGATAGAATGACACATATTTAAAGAAGAACTGATAAAAATAAATACAAACTGCTAGTCAACACTTGACAGCTTGCAAAAGAGCTCTCCTAAAGAAAACAGAATTAATGGAGTGCAGTGCAGCAGCGTGAGGAGGTCATAAAATTTCAAACTGACAGCCTGAGCAGCCAGGCAGGAGGAAAGACAATAGAAGCAGCTTGATTTAAACTTAGCAAAGTAAAAACACAACATCGGATCTGGGAAGAGTTGATGATAGCTAAACTAAGAATTAGAAAGTGGGTTCGAAACTTCCTGTGGGATCCCAGGCTTGGCCTGTCTTCCCACTCTGTGGACTCTGTGCCAGCAAACACATCTCCTTTTCATTTGTCAGCACTCTGTTTCTTGTTAGAGACCGGGATTCCCGGCAGTGGGAGAGACCAGCACTGCTTGAAATGCAGGACCTGTATTTCTGCATGGATCTCTGCACGCTTGGATCCTCATGCTGATGCTGCGGGAGATGCTGCGGGTTGTCCCAGCTACCTGGGTGGCATCTGAGAACAAGCCCTTGTCTCTTCCAAGACGCAGCTCCCTCGTGGTGCCTCCCCTCCCTGCACATTCCCAAGATTCTTTGCCTTGGACTGTTTTCTTTCATTCTGAACTTGCCTGAGCTACCTCTTCCCTTTGCATGGCCAAAAAGTCAAGCATTAGGGCTCTGTTCTTTTTGTAGGAGAGGAGTGTTGGGGGGACTGACTGGGAGGAGACAGGAGGGAGTCACCTGGGATGATGGAAATGTTCCATATCTTGGTTGGAGTGGTGGTTGTATGAGGTGGTATGTGTAGGTAAACATTCATCTGGCTGTATATTTAAGACCAAGCACTTCACAGCAGGTAAGTTACTCCTTAAAAAAAAAAAATAAGAGGGTCTAAAACCAGGAGATCTGGGTTTGAATCCACTTAGGGTTGTTTAACCTCTATATACATGAATAAGTATAGTACCTGCCACACAGGTGTTTGTGTAGATGAAAGGAAACAAAAAGCACTCCGCCACATGTGACATGCTGGGTATAGGGTTTCTACTCAACAACAGATTACAAGTATCATTATTATATTTTGAGAATAGTAATCTCTGAGCATGGTAGTGATTGCAGCTTCTTTGATTTAAAATCCCTCTTAGCATATTGGAGCATCTGGAGACCATGCTTCAGGGCCTTAGCTCAGAGGTATGACTAAGTGGGTGTTTTAGGCACCAGGACAGGTTAACAGGTGAAAATTATTGAGCCAGGGGCCTATGGGTGCTCTTTAAATTATACCAGCCAGGCATCCCCAGTTGCCTGGCCCTTCCACGCAGGCTGGCCCCACCTGTATCTTACACTCATTACAGCCATGTTTCTGGAGTCGTGGAGGCAAATTTTTGATGAATTCATTTTTGGCAAACAAACTCTACTCATAGGCAAAATATAAACTCTTGATCTATCCACTCATATCAGTGCTATGACTAATGGCATTATCTCAATTCAGCAGTGAAAAATTCAAGGCTTTCTGATTCTTTGTTGACCACCATTAACATCTGTTTTACTATGTTGTTTTGATCACTCTCCAGGAAACAAATGGGTCCCTGATATTTATTGCTGACCTCTACTTTGCATGTAACTACCTAGAAACCCATAGAACCACAGAATTTTGGAGCTCTATGAGGTCTTGAAGATTAACTAAGTGGAAACCTCTTGCTTTACAGATGAAGCAGGACAAGTAACTTCCCCAAAGTTCATTCATTTTCAGAAAGTATTTAGCAACTGTGTGCCAGGATTTGTGGTAGACCCTGGATTACATAACCTGGCATGGAGAATTCCTTCCAGTTCTCTTCCAGAGTTCCCCCAAGCCAGACTACTCTTGAATCAGTACTGCCTGGTATGCATAGATATCTGTAATAAACAACTTGAATAGAACAGTAGCCTAAATGGTGTAGGATGGCTGGAGTGCTGAGTTAAGTCATCAAGGGAGAAGCAGGGGCTCAGCCAGCTGGCACTGAAACCATGTGGGCCTTTTGCCCAGGTAAGAACCTAAGGCCCACATGCTGAGCTGGGTAGAGGGAACACAGCCTTCACCACTGCCTTGCCTGTTTTCCTCTTCTGATCTCCTCTGCTGCATACAACTCTTTGGGGCATCACCTTTGTTTCCTGATTTCCTGATTTCAAGGCTTCTCTAGACAGTCATTCTGTTCTTAATTCAAGTACTTAAGTGTGCAGGAAAGGGAAATACACAAGTAGATTGGCCCCGGTCTCCAAAGCCCCAAATCAGAGACACTGAGTCCATTTGCTGTAGGGGATTAAAGCACACTTTATCACCCTACGGGCAAGTGACCTAAACAAGTGAAGTGAACCAGGAAAAAGCATCGAAGGCCATTAGAGAGATCTACCCTCCATCAAGGGACAGTAAATATTCAACTCATGGGTTTTTCCATGAGACACAGTGAACTCTGCATTGCCACATATTCAGATATTTCAGATAGGCCACAAATGTTGATTTTCTTAAGATGATGTTTCCCAGTTTTTAAAAATCATTCTGTGTGTCAAGTAAAAAAACATCTGTGGGCTCCTGGGTTGCTGCCCCCCATCAACTACTTCCCTAACGGATGGCTCAGATATGGTGTCTTAGGCCATTCTGGCTGCCACAATGAAGTACCATAGACAGGGTGGCTTGTAAAATAACAGAAATTTATTTCCATTCATTCTGGAGGCTGGAAGTCTGAGATCAGGGAGCCAGGGGGGTGGGGTCTGGTGAGGGCCCTCTTCTGGGGTGCAGGCTGCTGACTTCTCCTTGTGTGCTCCCGTGGCAAGCTCCCTTAGGACTCTTATAAAGACACTGATCCAATTCATATGGGCCCTACTCTCATGACCTCATCTAAGTCGAATTATGTCCCGTAGTCCCAACTTCCTTAATGCCATCACATTTGGGGGTAGAGTTTCAGCATGTGAATTTGGTGGGGATACAACATTCAGTCCATGACAGATAGTATTTCAAATTCAGTCAGCAGAGGGATAGAGAATGAGAATGGGCTGAGAGATGTTTGGATGCTAGAGTCCGTACCTTACCTCTTGGTTTAGGACAGGCAATGCCAATATTGGTATTGTGAGAGAGAGCTTTGATCACAAAGAAGCTGAATTTCAGCCACACAACTCACCTCTCCCTTTGGGAAAGTAATTTATGCAATCTGAGCCTCTTCTTCTCTATTGGTGATATGGGCTCATGCCATCTTCTCAGAGATTTGTCATTGAATCAATAAACTCAGTGTTGTTGAGTTACTCCATTCAGTCACTTAGTCATTCAAATATTTACTAAGAATCTAACATGTCACATGCTTGAAATCAGTAATGAGCAGAATAAACACAGCCCTGGGTCTCAAAGAGTACACCATGGAGAGGGGAAGACAGACAATGTAGAAAGCAGTAAGCATGCAGGGTGAAAGAGCGGTGTTGGGGGTGTAGAGTGCCACTGAAGCGACTTGCGATCAGACCCTGGACCCTTGCTCGTCTTGTCTTCTTCCCTTGTCTCATGGCTTATGGTGTTCTCGCCACACTGGACTCCGAGCTACCTCCTGAGCACACCATCCTCTTCATGCCAATCTCTTTTTTGTCTTTGCTGTTTACTCTGCTGAAATAACCTTTCACCAGATATTTTCAGGGCTGCTCCTTTACGATGTCCTCTCAACAGTCCTAGTCTAAAACAGCAGCCCCAAGTCCTTCACTGGTCTTTCCTGTAACTCTGCTTTATATTTTATAGCACTCGCCACCACCTGACATTCTAGTGCGTGTTTGTTTTGTTGTTGTTATTGTTCATTGTCCATCTGCTCCACTGGACTGTAAGCCCCATGAGAGCCTGTACTTTTGTCTACTTTGTTCACTGCCCCAACTCCAGTGCCAGATCAGAGCCTAGATCCTGCGTTTATTCATCAAACATTTGCTGAATGAATGAAGGAAGGAAACACACAGGGGAACCTAATTTAGGTTAAGGGAAAGCTTCCTAGCAAAGGAGATGTTTAAGCCAATGAATTGGCCAGATAAAGAAGTTATTTAGGCAAAGAAGGGAATACAAAATATTTTGGGCAGAAAACACAGCATGTGGGGAGTCCTGGAGATGAGTAAGAGCTTGTTCACAGCAGCAAAAGAAGTTGAGTGTGGTCGGTGACAAAGCGTGGAAAGGGCGGAGTAAGGGAGAGGGCTGTGAGTGGGGAGCCAGAGGGCTGGAGTAGAGAGCCCTGGAAGACCTGAGAAGGAGTTTGAACTTTATCCCACCAGCAGAGGGATGCAAAATGGTACAGCTATGTTGGAAAACATTTCTGCATTTTCTTATCAAGTTAAATCTGTCTTTACTGTACACCTAGAAATGCCACTCCTAGGTATTTACTTAAGTAAAATGTAAACTTAACATTCCACAAAACATTCTATGAGAATGCTTATAAAAGCTCTATTCTTAATCACCAAAAAGAACTGTTCTATATTTTTAATGCTGTGATTACCTGACTGTGTGTTTGTCAAAATTTACGTAATTATGCATTCAAAAGAGTTATTTTCACTGCATGGATATTACTCTTTAAAGAAAAAACTTGGGAAATGGATATTACTCTTTAATTTTTAAGAAAAACACATGGGAAGTTATTAGAAGGTTTTCCGTGGACAAGTAGCTCTGTCAGGTTTGTGTTTCCAAAAGATCACCTTGTCTCAAGGACAACAAGAATGGAAACAGAAAAACCAATGAGAAGTCTATAGCAGTGGAGGAGGCGAGAGATAACGGTGGCTCCCACTCTGCTGGTAAAAGTGGAGATGTAAGGAGTAGAGGACTTGAGAAATATTCAGGAAGTAGAATTGGCAGGACTTGGCAATTAATTAGATGTGGGAAATGAGAGAAAGAGGGAGGAGTCAAGAATGATGCTGAGGAATTTGGCTTGGGGGCGTCTGGGAAAGTAGTGGTTCCGTGGAGCATGCAGGAGGAGGAGGAGGAAGAGGCTCTGGCAAGCACAAGGTGTGAGGATAAGGTGAGATAACAGCAGCTAGGGACACGTCAGAGGTGCGCTTAATGTTTTCATCTGCTGGATTGGGTTGTTCAGTCTTATTTAGCTAAGTAGTGAAGTAGCACATTGCCTGAGTGCTCACTTCTAAGGGCCTCTTTGCAGCCATAAAATCCACCTGTCTTATTAGTCATCCTTGTAATTTCACCTTCTATACACTCTCACCAGAACACTCTCATCTTCCAAATTCAGTGCTGCTTGTGTAGGTGATCAAGCCATGGTGCCAGCTCAATTCGTGCAGGTCCAGCCACATCATTAAGCTAGTTATTAAGTCAGATGGTGGACCATTCCTCAGGTCCATCCCTATTTTCAAGGCATTTTTTTTCTGTATCCGTACAAATGCCATAGTAAAGACACCTGTCTGTCTACCCTTCCAGAGCCTTTAGCACTTGCACTTGGTGTGGCTTGGGGAGTTTTGACTCCAGAGAGGAATGACGAGCCTCCACACTCCCCTCTGCTTTGTCAGCTCCTTTTATTCTCTGGCCTAGATAAAGCTGGATTGTACATCTACAGCCAAACCACCTTCTACTATTTTCATGTGGCCCCAATTCCTTGTGGCCTAGCCTGGCAAGGAGGAACCCAGACTGAATGAGTGTGGTTCCTGGAGACTGTAGATTTCTTTCAGAACATTTACAATTCCCAACCAATGTCATATTATTGATTCTGAAAATATTTTTGTGAAGTTAATTGGAAACTCTTGCTTATATTTAAGAAAACAGGGCTGGGCGCGGTGGCTCACGCCTGTAATCCCAGCACTTTGGGAGGCCGAGGTGGGCGGATCATTAGGTCAGGAGATCGAGGCCATGCTGGCTAACATGGTGAAACCCCATCTCTACTAAAAATACAAAAATTAGCTGAGCGTGGTGGCAGGCATCTGCGGTCCCAGCTACTCGGGAGGCTGAGGCAGGAGAATGGCATGAACCCGGGAGGCGGACCTTGCAGTGAGCCGAGAACACGCCACTGCACACTCCAGCCTGGGTGACAGAGCCAGACTCAAAAAAAAAAAGAAAAAAAGAAAAAAGGGAAACTGAAAACCCAGAGACATTCTGGATAAATCAGCCTAGATTCTAACTGAAGATAATGGCAGAGTGTTCGTTTCTTATCCTTGCCTTAGAGGCATGTGGCAACTTTACTGGCTTTGTAAATGTCAGATTCAATGAAATTGCTTTATAATGGTTACCTCTTGGTGGGTGGGATTGCGGAATGGTTTTGATGCTCTTTATGATTGTGTGTTCTGCTTTTTCCATAGTAAGCATGGATTACTTTTATAATTGGGAAGAAAATGCAAGAAACTATTAAAAAGCAGCATGCATAGTATGAAACCATTTTTAAGGAAACAAGTACATGTGAGACTATGCATCCAAATGTTTGCAGCAGGCAGTCAGCAGGTCTGTCTGGGAATATGGGTGATTTGTCTTTTCTTCTTCATGCTTTCTGTGTTTTTCCAATTTTCTGTGATAAACGCAAATTACTTCTGTGATCAGAAAAATATAAACTATTCTTTAAAAACTGATGCATAGCATTTCTCTCCTTGATTAAGTCAATAGGACTCAGAGGGTGAGGAAACCTGGCTTCGTCCTGACCCTGAAAGTAACTGGCTCTGTGAGCTGAGGCAGATCCATTCAGAACCATCCACTTCCATGGCTTTAAACAGGGGTAATTATATCAGTGCAATCTACCCCCTCATCAGTGTCAGCCCTGATGAGCTAATGCATGGGAAAGCGTTTGGAAGGAAGATATGAAGCTGCATTCCACAACTAGAACTGCTGTCCCATAAATATTCTGTTAAATATTATTAAAGCAACATGTTGCAGTTTGAAAGCACATTATTTTTATTTTAAGGAAACAGACTAAATCGCAGCTATTAAACCAATCTCCTGTACTTTGGCATTTCTTGTGCCAACTGATGTCATGTGAGAGCAGAAGGGAAAAGGGTTTGTCCTTATATTCCTGGGTATCTTGCCGCCATCAGAGGAGGTGGCACTGGGAAGGCCAAGGGTCCTTGGGAGCACAGGAAGCCAGGCGCTGCCCACTCTAACAGGGTTTCTCCCCTTGTCCCGGTTGTGGTCTGGTTTGAACAGGGATTCTGGGAACGCTGCACCCCTGTGCCTCTGAGCCTTGCTGGTAACCATGCCCGAATCTTCCACAAAGGCAGAAAATCAGACCCTCTTGGCTGCACGTTGACAGAAAATCTATGGCTAAGATGGTTCCATCAGGGAACTAAAGCTATTGTTCACTTCCAGTTAAAAGTCATGTAACTATCAATGTTCAGTCATATAATTTTATGGCTATGATGATTCACACAGATTCTCTGTAAGAAGAAAAAAAATGACACAGAGAGAACAGCTTATAGATCTCTCTGATATATAGCTATATGCATCACAGATGGTGAGAGATTTATATTTCTTTGAATTTGAAGTTCCGCTGGGCATTTAAAAATATATTATTAGGGTGGTGCTGCCCCCTCTTCCCTCCTCAGAGGTAGAAATGGAAATCATTTAGTGTGGGAACTTAACTCATTTCAAGTTTTCTGTGGCTGAACACTAGTGGAGGAGGGGAAGGCTTCTTTCAAATGCTTCTATTCTGATCACACTTTTGTTAAGTTTTTCTATTGTTAAATGACTCGTATTTTGGTGGAGCTGAGGGTGCTTGAATCACTTGTCAGTATTATACCTGGCTTATGTTTTTCCATATGTCTAAAAGAAATAAAAAGTAGTTTCCCCACTTCTTAAGCAAGTTAGGAATGATCTTAGGGTTAGAGAAAACAAACAGAGATTAAGTTTGTGAATATTAAAAATTAAACGTTGGGGCTGGGCGTGGTGGCTCACACTTGTGATCCTAGCTCTTTGGGAGGCTAAGATGGGTGGGTCACTTGAGGTCAGGAGTTCGAGACCTGCCTGGGCAACATGACGAAACCCTGTCTCTATTAAAAATACAGAAATTAGCCAGGTGTGGTTGCGCGCACCTGTAATCCCAGCTACTCGGGTGGCTGAGGCATGAGAATTGCTTGAACCCAGGAGGCAGAGGTTGCAGTGAGCCAAGGTGGCACCACCGCACTCCAGCCTGGGTGACAGAGTGAGAATCTGTCTCAAAAAAAAAAAAAAATCAACAAACAAAAACAAAAACAAACCCTGAATGTTAGAAGAGAGCTTGGGGTAATCTGATGATTCTCAGTGTGTGTAAGCAGGACTGTGTTGAAGCCAGCCTGGAGAGGTCGCTGTCTCTCTTTCTCTGTCGCAGGATATTACATAGGATGGGTCCTGGTCTTGATTCAACCTCCAATAGATATTAGAACATGCACAGGACTTGCTAAGAGGCTGGAACCACTTTTGTAACTCATAGAGCACCACACACCTTCACCTACATAGAAAGAAGGCAGTAACGGGCCGGGTGTGGTGGCTCACACCTGTAATCCCAGCACTTTGGGAGGCCAAGGCGGGTGGATCACCTGAGGTCAGGAGTTCAAGACCAGCCTGGCCAACATGGAGAAACCCCATCTCTACTAAAAATGCCAAAAAAAATTAGCCGGGTGTAGTGGCAAGAGCCCGTAATCCCAGCTACTCAGGAGGCTGAGGCAGGAGAATTGCTTGAACCCGGGAGGTGGAGGTTGCAGTGAGCCGGGATCATGCCATTGCTCTCCAGCCTGAGAAACAAGAGTGAGACTCTGTCTCAAACAAATAAACAAAAAAGAAAGAAAGAAAAGAAAAGGAAACGAAAAGAAAAAGGTAATAATGATGCTGGAAGGCTAGTGAGGGAGAATTTCTCTGAACACAGAATATTTCCTCCCCTCCTCTTAGTCAATGCAAGTGTATGATGGGAGGGAGGGGACGTGAAGGCGCTGGTCAGCAGGGGAGAATACCTCTCAATCTTGCCCACCTACTCCAAAGCAAGTTGCTTGCAGACTGCAGAAGCGCAAGGCTGCTATGGGATCAGAGCTAATTCTTAGGAAAGTTCAGCAGATGTTCCCCAGGATTTGGGAGGGCATAAAGCCTGCAAAAATCCAAAGGGGGAAGCTGATGGAACAAGCCTCGATGGTGGGTAAGAGAGAGAACTAAAGGCAAAACAAATAGCATTTTCACCTGAGGTGGGAGGAATGAGTGTCATTCATGGGGGCAGGAAGGACACCTCAAATGACAGCCGGACTCTGGCTGCCTTGAAAGGACACAGGCCCCACCAGTCCAGTCCCACCTGCAGGGACTGGCCAGCCCAGCAGAAAGAGACTGGTGGGTAAACTGTCATGTAGGAGCTAAGGGGGTTTCGGAGAGATGTCCCTGCAAGGAGATCTCCAACAAACCAACAAAACTGGGAAGATGAAAGAAAAAGCCAGGGTTTGCCATGTAGGTGGCACCAAGATCGTACTGCAGCAGTACTCCTCAGATAAGACTTTCTGCCTCTTCTCCTCTCTCCATCCCCTTGCCCTGGTTCTGGAGGAGTTCGATGCAGCAGAGGAAGTTGGGGGAGGGTGTCACAGGTGAATAAAGAACCAATCAATACCCTCTGCTTTTCCCTAATGCAAGTATCTGAGTCTGGGTCAGGCCTGAAATGGCAGAGGAGAGGAGCTTTGAAGCACCTGAGAAACTGAAGTTTGGGTTTAGAGGAACTAGACTTTGTGATACCTGAAAATAAGACCTGCTTGGGATGTGACAGTAACTAGAAGGGGAAAGGTCTGCCTGAGATACTCTTCAGGTGTGGGGAAGAGAGATCTGATGGAGAAGTCAAACAGAAGTCCACGGAGGAGAGAAAAAGAAAAATTAGTTTCAGGAGCTACAAGGCCAGCCCCACAATATTTCATTTACCCGAGCAAAGATTGCAGGGAGAGAGGTCTTTGAATGCCATGATTTTGTGAAATTTTTGGAGGTGTGCAGTCTTGGGACTTGACCTATAAAAATACTCTTTTAATTTCTATAATACTCACCGTCTCTCTTTTTTGCAAGCCTCTGTCTGTGATAACCCTGCCTCATCTATTAATATTTCTGGGTTTAAAGAACTTTTCTTTCCCACTTACCAGACAGAGAATTTGATGGTAAGAACAGTACAGATAGTCCAGAATGTAAAACTGAGACTTTTAAAGTTAGCTTTCTGTGGAAATACATATTTAGAATTTGTAAAATATAACCAGGAAGGCTTTCTCAGAAAGGCAGATTCAGTTTTTATGCAATTCATACTATTTGATAACTAATGGAACAGTGACTAAAACACCAAACTCAGTCTGGTTCTGCCCCTTTTTAATTGTACGACCTTGAAAAAATTACACAACCTGTCCTCACCATATTTCCTCTTTTTTAGTAATAGTAATAGGTACTTACCTTATAGTCAGGAGGACTAAATGAATGAGTACATGGACAGTGGTAAAGACAGTGTCTGGTAACTCGGTAAGGACTTAGGACTGTTAACTATCATTGTAGACACTGTAGGAACCTAAATCATATCTTCTTGGCCTACACCAGAATAGCCTGTGATAATTCCAACGCACATCTATAGCTTTCTGCCTCTTCCTTCTCTTCCTAAGGGTGTTCTCTGGCAGCAGGAGTAAGCTCAGTTCAAGTATGGGCAGCCAGAGTGCTGGGTGTTAACATCCCAGATGAGACTTTTAATGAATGAGGGATAGGAGGTGGAAGATAAATGCCCCAGATCCCCTACCTTTCATTGAGTGGATTCTGAGCCATGTTCCACCCACTCTCTCAGGAAATCCCCAGTGCGATGCAGTTCCAGTTGCCCATGGCAGTAACCTGTTCATCATGTGTCCTGTATCCACTTACATCTCCTCAAGGCCTCACGTCCCCACTCCCTTGTCATGTCTCCTGAGATTGCCTCTCAAATAAGCAACTTAAACCCAACTTAGTAGGGAACCTTGAGGGAACCAAACCTAAGACAGTCCTTTTTTAGGTAAGTCTGCTAAGTTCTTAAAATTCTATTTTATACATTTTTCATATCACCTACAACACATAAGAATTGTGGAATTCACAACTAGAGCTCAAATACTTGTTGATTTTTATTTTTTATTTTTATTTATTTATTTTTTGAGACGGAGTTTCGCTCTGTTGCCTAGGCTGGAGTGCAGTGGTGTCATCTTGGGTCACTACAACCTCCACCTCCTGAGTTCCAGCAATTCTCCTGCCTCAGCCTCCCAAGTAGCCGGGATTACAGGTGCCTGCCAACAAGCCCAGCTAATTTTTGTATTTTTAGTAGAGGCAGGTTTTCATCATGTTGTTCCGGCTGGTCTTGAACTCCTGAACTCAAATGATCCACCTGCCTTGGCCTCCTAACGTGCTAGGATTACAGGCGTGAGCCACCGCACCTGGCCACTTGTTGATTTTTAAATCTAGATCTCCGTTATTCAGTATCTCTCCCTGCAGCCCCACAAGCTTGTAATTAGAACTGTACCCTCAGAACTTCAGACGGATGCATAGTTATCCTTTCCTTAAGATTTCTACTCAAAGCACTCCAGGGCTCTTAAAAGGGTTGCGTTTGCTCATCCTGTGCTCCTAGAGCAAAACCCAGTATCTGGCAATACTAATACTCAAAAAAACTCTACTGCCTTACCAACCAAAGCCTTATTCTTTACATTAAATTGAAAACCAGCTTGTTACAAATTAAACTCCAAATAATGAGAAAGCATCAGCAAACTTTATATATTCTATATTAATATATATTAAATACATCAGTCTAATAATTGTGTTGAGATGGTCTGGACCTGTGCTGTCCAATAAGGTATTAAACACCCATGGCTACTTAGCACTTGTGATATGCTGCAAAAATAAAGTGTACCCAAGATTTTAAAGACTTAGTACCAAAAAAAGAATGTAAGCTATCTTATTGCTAATTTTTTTATATATTACATGCTGAAATATTTTTGACATATTGGATTAAATAAAATACCTTATTAAAATTTATTTCACTTGTTTATTTTGACTCTTTTTAATGTGACTACTAGAAAATATAAAATTACCCATGTGGTTACATTATATTTCTATGGGACAGTGCTGGTCTAGAGAGGTCTCACACCCGTACCTATCAAGGGTTACTCTTCTCAACTGCCTTTCATGCCTGGCAGTTTTCTTAGTCAGCCTCTAACTGAACATTGCATGGCCCATGGGCCTGTCCCAGAGGCTAGATACCTGAAGGCTCGATACTGCCTGCTGCTTGAGGCTGGGCTAGGGGCAACATGCCGTGAGGAAGAGCAAATACAATGAGAGCCCGGGTCCTACCTGTTGGTCTTGTGCACAT
Organism: Pan troglodytes; assembly: GCF_028858775.2. Taxonomy (NCBI): domain Eukaryota; kingdom Metazoa; phylum Chordata; class Mammalia; order Primates; family Hominidae; genus Pan; species Pan troglodytes. The sequence goes on from NC_072402.2 coordinate 74,051,502, forward strand.
TTGTCTTGGATCCCAAAGAGGGAGTGAGGTCATTAAAGCCATAATATATCAGTAACAAATCATAAGAATCCAATACCTGTGTCTTTGTTCAAATGCCTCTGCTTTAATTTGGTTGATTGGCTGATTTCTGGCCTGTGGTGTGCCTAAATAGTATAATTTCCTCCTGACTCAGTTGAATAATTTGAGAATTTGGAATCCAGAGACATGTGCTTGAGTGCAGGCCATGCATTTTCTAGCCCTTGAGCAAGTTATTTTACCTTCCTAAACCTTGGTTTCCAACTCTGTAAAACAGGGATAATGATACATGACTGTGTATTGCACAGAATTACTACAAGGAGCAAATCAGAGAGTGGGCAGCTTAGATTTATGTGGACTAGACTCTAGGATGAGTTCTTAAAATGATAGTAGTTTAAGAAGCTGCAGAAGATTTGATTTCTGAGTAATTGAAATATCCCAGAGAGCATCCAGTGGCTGATGAACTGTTCTTCTTCCCTTTGCTGACCATCTCAACACAAAGTCCATGGTAGAGTATAGACCAGAATACCTGTTACTGTTGAATGAGCTTAAATAAGTATATATGCGACATATTGGTTAGTAAGAGAACTATCCCTATGGGTTTGTTTGTTTTTATAGCTATGCACACATTTTCATTCTTGAGAACCCCAAGGAACAAAATGTTATTGGCTTCCTCTCCAGAAACAAAGAACAGCTGCATTTTTCTGGGACATTTCCCAAGCTGCTCCTTCTTCTGTGTGTGAAAGATGCTGTTGATGTATCGACCCAACAATGAGGAGAGAGACTGAGTTCCTACCACTCTCCTCCACAAGCACTCGTGCAGAACTGGGTATGCCACATGGATACTCTAGGGTGTCTTATGACCCCATAGCAATGGTGTTCAGTAAAGGGAGCATTACCTGCACTAGCTTTCCCCAAAACACACAGTGGAGACCATAGAGCCCCAGTGGAGGAAAGACCTGGAACATTCCTCCTTCTACCAGCAGTGGTCTCATTCTGACAATTGATGCCATACAGAGTGTGAAGCTGGTAAAGCCTTGAGAGGTGATTCTCAACCCTGGCTGCCCATTAGAATCTTTTGGACAGATTTTGAAAATACGCAGTGTCCAGGCCTTGATCCTGATATTCTGATTTCAGTGAATTGGACAGAGTGTTGGCACTTGGAGCTTTATAAAGCTCTCCAGGGTTGAGAATCACTGGTCTAAAATCAGTACTAGAAGCCCTGTCTCTCAATTTCTCATTCAGATAATTGGTGAAAACATGGGCTTCAGACTGAGATATCTTTGTATTTAGAATTCTGACTCATTTGTTAATTAATTCAGTCCTTGAATGAACTATTGAAATTCTCAGTTTCCGTGTTTCTAAAATGGAATAACACTTATCTCAGAGCATTTTTAGAAAAATTAACTGTCAATACTTATGTCTATTTATTGTAAGCAACTTGAGGATAGGGACCTTCTGGTAATATAAATAACATTTAATTGAATAACTGTGATGTGTCAGACACTATACTAGACACAGCAAGGGCAACAATTATATTATCTCACTTAAGCCTCACAAGACAACTGTATGTGAAATAAAGAACAATTCCGTGAGATGAAGAAAATAAGATGCAGAGAAGTCCACTGTGGATGCCCAGGATCTCACAGGCTACAGCAGAGCTAGGATTTGGACTTCCATTTTTCTGACTTGAGAGTTCATTATTTTAATTGATGCACTACAATGTCTCCCTAGCCAGTGCTAAATGCTGCATCATTGGCCCCTAGCATGATGCCTGCCACATGAAAGGTACTTAATAACATGCAACAAATGGATACAAATGAAAAGATGTAAATTAATGAATGAAGTACCCAGGTCATGGTAGACAAGTAACATTAGTTCTCTTCTCTATTGATTAAATCTCCCCATTAGTCTATCAGATAAAAAGGGTTTATTTTAATCAGGGGCAACATCCAATAAGGAAAATTATAACATGCCTTATATTATTGCTGTTGCAAAATGAGAAACTAGACTTGCAGCAGATCAATCCCATTCTTTCATATACTATTAGGCGGGATATGATTTTAACTTGGAGTATGTTGATAGCTCCAGATAAGAAAAGCAAATATTGGGCCGGATGCGGTGGCTCATGCCTGTAATCCCAGCACTTTGGGAGGCCGAGGTGGGCGGATCACTTGATGTCAGGAGTTCGAGACCAGCCTGGCTGATATGGTGAAACCCTGTGTCTACTACAAGCACAAAAATTAGCCAAGCATGGTGGCTTATGCTTGTAATTGCAGCTACTCAGGAGGCTGAGGCAGGAGAATCGCTTGAACCTGGAGACGGAGGTTGCAGTGAGCCGAGATCATGCCACTGCACTCCAGTCTGGGCGACAGAGCTAGACTCAGTCTCAAAAAAAAAAAAAAGAAAAGAAAAGAAAAAGAAAAAAAAAAGAAAAGCAAATATTGGTTCATGCCCAGTTTTAAACTCTTGTTAATCTTCCAAATTACTATTTGGATACTAACTGTCAGAATGTTTTATGTATTTCCTACATGGATTCTGAACACAGCTGTGTTAAAACTCTGTGGGCTTATTTTAACACATTAGAGCAGCTTGGAATAGTTGGAAATACACAATAAGTGGAGTCAGCCAGCCTGAGTTCAGGTTTTGGCCATCCACTTACCAGCTGTGAAGCTTTAAGCCCAAGCATCTCAAATGAAGTATTCATGGCCTGGAGGTTTGGGACTTTATGGTGGAAGGTCTCAGAGATTCAGGATAAACAAGATTCATTCATTCATGCATTCACTAAGAAAATATTTATTGAATGTCAGGCATTGTCTTACAAGTGAAATGAATAAGACAGGGAAAATTTCTGTTCTCACGGAGCTTTAGATTCTTCAAAAAGAGACATATAAATAAAATAATTTCAGGTACAGATTAATGTTATTTTTTCAAATGATAATACTATAAAACTATTTTAAAAGCTTGATAACATTGATTAATGAATGCTGATAGTTGACAACCAAAGTACACGTTTTCCTTTCTAATAGTACTTTGTTTTCAATTAGGTATCTACCATTCCTACACTCTACCTATGGAATGGGTCTGGTTGGCTCATACCAAAGATATTCAACTTCTCATTGGTTTAGGGTGGCCATGTAACCTAAATAGTTTAATCAGGGTAAATCTCAAGACTCTGGTATTCTGGTGTGTAATGTTGGTATTCAAGTTTTTTTATTGTTGTTGTTCTGCCTTTCCTCTCAGAATCAGAGGATGAGGATGTAAAACAAAAACTTTTGGAGTCATTTTGCCACCAGGATGAAAATAGGATGAAGCTGACATGACAAAGGTGCAGGTAAATGAATTCCATTCAAAAGTAGGCTTTCTCTTAAGCTTGCTCTATCTCTGAACTTCAATTCATAAAAGCAAATACATTTCTTTATCATTTAAGCCAATTTGAACAAGATCTTCTGTTTCTTGCAGCCAAAGAATTCTCTAACTGATACAGAATTTGGTACCAGGAGTGGGATGCAATTAAATATAAACTCTAAGACATAGACTTGTCTGAGCAGAGATAACTAGGTGAAAAGCCTGTTGAGACTCAGGCCATATGTTTGCAAGGTATATCAGGGGAAATGGTAGGAAAAATTCAGGATTTTGGATTACAGTAATGTCCTATAATAAAGAGACAATCTTAAGATGAAGTGGCCTATCTAAAAGCAGAGAAGGAAAAAATATGGCCTTACTTAGGAAGACCCTCTCTGAGTATGAACTGCAATCCAAAATGACTGGAATCTAGTGATGTTGCAAAGACTAAATACTCCACTCCAAGTTAAGGTTCATACATGTAAAAACAGGAGGTAAGATGGGTGCAACAGACAACATTAACCCTTCAGGCTACTCCCAAATACTTCCTACTGAAAAGTCTCCATCTGAAAAAGCAAACAAGTACAGTTGTGATAGAACCTGTATTAGTCTCTTCTGCATTGCTATAAAGGAATACCTGAGGCTGGGTAATTTATAAAGAAAACACATTTTTTTGGCTCACATTTTCTGCAGGCTGTACAGGAAGCATGGTGCCAGCATCTGCCTCTGGTGAGAGTGTCAGGAAGCTCACAGTCATGGCAGAAGGCAAAGGGGAACCAGTGTTTCACATGGTGAGACAGGAAGCAAGCAAGGGGTGGGGGAAAGTGCCACATTCTTTTAAACAACCAGATCTCCCATAAACTCAGAGTGAGAACTCACTCATTACCACGAGGAAGGCACCAAGTCATTCATGAGGAATCCACCCCCATGACCCAAACACCTGCTACTAGGCTCCACCACCAACATTAAGGATCGTATTTCAACATGAAATTTGGAGGGAACAAAACATTCAAACCATATCAGAACCTGAGGGCAGGGAGCAAATCATTATACTCCAAGTTATTGTCAGAAACTTCCAGAAGAAGAGCCAAGATAAAAGTGGCAATTACACTGAAGCCTGACGGGATGATGATATAACAGAGGTCTGTTTTTAGACAGTGGAAATTCCTGTCTCAAATAGAATGAGCAGAGACAGGCTTTCTGTCTATGGTTTCCAGCCCATGGAAGTGATTTGTCAAATATACTGATGATAATTAAGTTTTGTAAAAAGCTATTGTATTAGTCTGTTTTCATGCGGCTATGAAGACATACCCAAGACTGGGTGATTTATAAAGGAAAGAGTTTTTTGTTTTTTGTTTTTTGTTTTTTTTTTTTTTGAAACGGAGTCTTGCTGTGTCGCCCAGTCTGGAGTGCAGTGGCGCAATCTTGGCTCACTGCAAGCCCCACCTCCCAGGTTCACGCCATTCTCCTGCCTCAGCCTCCTGAGTAGCTGGGACTTCAGGCACCCGCCACCACGTCTGGCTAACTTTTTTGTATTTTTAGTAGAGATGGGGTTTCACCGTGTTAGCCAGGATGGTCTCGATCTCCTGACCTCATGATCCACCTGCCTCGGCCTCCCAAAGTGCTGGGATTACAGGCGTGAGCCACCGCCCCTGGCCAAAGGAAAGAGTTTTAATGCACTCACAGTTCCTCATGGGTGGAGGCCTCAGGAAACTTACAATCATGGCAGAAGGGGAGGCAAACATGTCCTTCTTCACATGGCAGCAGAGAGAAGAAAAATGAGTGCCCAGCAAAGGGGGAAGCCCCTTATAAAACCATCGGAACTCGTGAGAACTAACTCACTGTCACCACAACAGGATGGGGGAACTGCCCCCATTATTCAGTTATCTCCACCTAGTCCCTCCCATAACACATGGGGATTATGGGAACTACAATTCAAGATCAGATTTGGGTGGGGACACAGCCAAACTATATCAGCTATATTGCTAAAGAAATCCCAATCCTGGACAACCACAGTCCATGTCTGCTCAAGCCCTAAGGCAATCTCAGGCTCTGTAAAGTTACACACACAGAAAAGGAAAAGGGGATGCTAAAGTTATACAGCCCCTGGGAAGGGAAACTTCTCTAGATATGGCTATGGAGGTCAATGAACAGAGAAGAGTCTCCCAGAGATGAAAACCGGAGGCTGCCAGATTGCTTGACCTCCCCCACTGTCAGAGCATTATCAGACCATAATGCTGAAAGAAAGAAAGAATATCCTCAGTATCAGCATCTCTAAGTCAGAAGCTCAAGATTCACCCTGACTGATTGGATTGTTTAAGTCATGTTCTCATCCAAAGTCACATACCCATCCTAGGGGATTACGTCTTGTATGTACTAATTTCCAGTGTGTGTGTGTGCGCGCGCACGTGCGTGTGTGCGTGTTTTCTCAATTCTCTTTGGAATTGACATTTTTTATTGAAGTCATTCTTGTTCTTCTCTTTATTGTGTATTGGATGTGTGGGTGATTGATAAATTTGCTATAGCCATAGTTTTGTCTAACCACAAAGAACTACATCCAAAATGAAGTAAGATTTCGTATTATCCAGAAGTCCTGGACTTGGAGACAGATGCTGTAACTGGATAATACTTTGGTTGTGTATTTTTAGGAGACAGAGTGAGAATGTTTTATTTAGATATGGACATTTTTGAAAATGAATGTATGGAAAGATGAGTGGACTTTCTAAACCACTTCTACGTATCCAAGGATTTAGAAATAATGTATTATTAAAATATTAGGACCGTGTTTCTGACAATCAGAGAAAGGAGTTACAAATAAAGGTGGGAAGCTAGAATGAACTCTGTAGTGTTGAATTAGAATTGGAGGTATCAGCATGAACTCATGGCTTTTAATTTATAGATACATATAGAAATATGCATCTATAAATATATGCATGTGTGTTCCCACATGTATTTCTTATTTCTGTCTGCAGAGAGAGCCTAGAAGCAATGACACCCAATACCAATTAACATACCAATTGCCCAGATCTTGGTTTCTTAATACCATTTACCAATAAAAGTTACTAGGTCTCTTGGAGAAAGTGGCTGATTCTAGGTCTGAGACAGGGTAAGTACAAGATGGGCATGAATTGTCTTATAATGCCAGAAATAAGAAAATACACCCACAAAAAGATTGGGAATATGTCAAAAGAACACAGGAGGCTACTTGAAGAAACTCCCTACAGTCAAATCTGGGACAATTTGAGCAATAAAATAATGCTAGTAATGGATTATAATCCAAGGAATGAAGTAAGAATGTGCGAGACTATACTGATATTAACAAACAAATAAATGGGAGAGAAGAAGTACAGTAGAATTCCAACTAATAAATATAAAAGAAATAATGGAGTTAGAAAATCACCATTTGGCAAATACCACCCTAATTGCTTTAGGCAAGATTCACCAATAAATTTTAAAATTAGTGAACAAAACTATGATGACTGACAAGATATTTACATATGTCAAAATATGTCACCTCCCTCATCTTCTATCTGCTGGTTTTATCCCTATTTGAGCCTCCCTGTATTGGTTAGCTTTCACTTCATAAGTTTTATACTAATTACAAAGGAAACAGTAGTGACATTATAGTAGGGAAACATGGCAGGCTCCATGCTAATTTAGTGATCAAAATTTTCATGGCCTATAATGGTCCAAATTGGCATCATATATCTGATTACAATACATTAAGATACAGCATCACTCTGTAATATTTATTCCAAAAATGTATAACCCAAATTTAAATTGTGAGCAAACATTAGACAAACCCAACTTCAGTGCCATTTCGTGAAATAACTGACCAAAATTCTTTGAAAATATTAAGGTTACCAATAACACACACACAAAAACCTCTTCTAGATTAAAGGAAACGTAACAACCAAATGCAATGTGTGATCCTGGATTAGGTCCTAAGCCAGAAAAAAAGATCATTAGGATAATTAATGATATTTGAATAAGGCCTATAGATTAGATAATAGTATTATGTCAGAGAAAAATTCCTGATCTTAATCATTGTACGTAGTCTTGTTAGATGTCAACATTTGGAGAATCTTGGTGAAGAATATGGAGAAAGCCTTTGTACAATTTTTTAAGAATGTTTGTCAATAAAATCATTTCCAAATGAAAAGTTTTTTAAATTTAAAAACTAAATTTAAAGATGTCAAAAAAACTGCTCAGCCTTTAAAATATTTCCATGCTCCTTCCTTCTTCAAATCCTTTCCTGACCCCTCATTTATTGTAATTCTATACTTATGTTTACTTCTCTATTATAATGGTTTCTATTATGACTCAGAGTTCCATAAACTGGCAGCCTGTGGGCTAAACTGGCCTTCAATTCTTTTCTTTTGGCTGGCACAAAGCCTCCTCCCTAAATCTGATTTGTCATAGCTCCCCACTACTCCTTATTGTCTCAGTTATCAGGCTGGCTTACTCATTTAAGATATTTCTTTTTTGTTAGTTTAAGCCTTTCTACCAAAATCTTGAAATCTTGTGTGATAACTTATGCAAAATATATTTCCATAGATAACTTTAGGCTCTGTTCAAATGATCATATTTGCTGATTCATGGGATCTGAGTTAATGTGCACTTGAATTTTATTACGTTATGAGAATAAGTGCTATTTCATTTTTGACTCAGAAATAGCCATTAGTCATCAAGTCCTAACACTGATCTTTGAGGTTAATAGCAGTTTAGATCAATCACAAATATATGAAAATGAGGAGATTCTGAGCGATTCTGTATTTACTCATTTCTCAGAAACCTGATGGGTCTTGCTCTAGGGATTGCGTCATCTCTTCCAGAGTCTTCTCCTACTCCATAATCCAATCACCTGGGAAGCTTGTTAAATACTCTTTGAAAGCTTTTTTTCAATGCTTAAAAAATACCTAGACCCTACTCTCAGAGATTCAGATTTAATTGCTGTACAGTAGGGTATAGGCATTATTAGTTGCTTCATAAAAGGAGGACCTATGACTTCCTCTTGCCCAAAGCTTTATTTTGGAATCGCTTGGTTTAACCCATTCATTTCTCCCACCACTTGGTCTCTTCTTAATCCCACAGACTTCCAAACTTACTGTTCATGCTTCAGTTTCCATCTTCAATTTTCCCATTGAACTTGACTTCTGGCATTTTCTTTTTTGTGGCTCTCCATCGGCCATAGTAGGGTCACCCTCTGTGAACTGCTTTAGGTTTTCTTAGGAAACTGCCAACACAACTGGCTCCAAAGATTTTGCTACCTCAATGTCACCTCCCCCGTCTTCCATCTGTTGCTGGATTTATCTACATTTGAGCCTTTCCATATTGGTTAGCTTTCTCCGCCTTAAAAAACCACCTCAAAACTTAATGGTTTGACACAATCAAATGATCCTATGGAATAACTAGTATTTCTTCTAGTTTGAGACAGTTGGGCTGGAGTGGAACTCAGTGACATCTTAGAGACCCTCAGCTGGGCTGGCTGGGACAGTTGGGGCTCTTCTCCACATAGTCTCCCATCCTCTGATCGGACAACCCGGGCTCATTCATGTAGTGATGGGAGGGCTCCATGGAAGCAGCAAGAGAGGGCAAGCCCTAAGGAGCGAGTGTTTCTCCAGGCCTCTGCATGCATTGCATGTGCTGATGTCCCATTGGCAGCCATAGTCATTCACACGGCCAAGCCCAGACTCAATGTGGGAAGGGGCTACTTGCAGACTGAGGGCGTGAATCACTGGTGGCCATTACTACAAAAGTAGACAATCGCCTTTCCTGTAATTCCAATTATTCACAGTCCTTTCACATGCAAAAATATACTGATTCCCGCCAGGACCCCCATCAATTGCATTCAATTATAGCATCAATTATGGCAAAGTGTAGGATCCTGTGATTTCTGTCAAGTCCAAATGAGGGTTAGGCTTCTCACATGCACTTCCTTGGCTGTGACTTCCCTGGATCCAGAGACCTGTAAATTAAAGAGATAAGTTATATGCTCTGCACACACTCAATAAACAATAGTGAGACAGGGATAGGACAATGGCAGTAAATACGTCCCTTAAAAAGGGGAATTAAAAGAAGACATATAGCAGTCACCAATTCCAATTCATAATCCTGCTCGGCACATGTTGCCCGGTCCCCCTATTCTGACAGCAGGATCCACTCCGCTCTAGGGGAGTAGCTCCCAGTCCATTGTTCTCCATTACTCTTGGCTCCTCCACCTGGGCTCTGGGCCTTTCCTCCTGAGACAACCTTCTTTTTCCATAGAAATAGCCCATGTTGTCAGCTGAATAGCCTTCTGAGCCTACTCCTTACTCAAAAAAATTGTGGGACCCAAAGTCATTTTTCAGTTTGTGAAATCTCAGAGCCTTTTACTCCGATCTGGCTAAGTTCTGCACCGCGCCCCCCACCCCCACCACACCCCAGTAAAATTCTCTTTAAAATATAGGTCTTCTATTATTTTTACTTAAGTCCACCACATGCTCCAAAGCCACGTCCATAATTCTTTTTGTGAGTGGTCTCTCACTGCTTTGGGCCTGTCTGGCTACTGTGGAACACCTGATGATTCTTAAAAGCCTTTTTGTCTACCTGAGATGTTCCATTGGGAATCACTTTGTAAAACACAAAACCCAAAATTCAAGAATAAGTAAGGTTCAAATAAAGAAGAAGGGAATGTTTCTGCAAAGGTAGCAATATAGGGAGAGTCCAGGAATTTGCAATGAACACATCTGGGACACTCGGTTCTCCCTGGATGCTATGTGGATGGGTAAAATGAGATGAAAGGAACAAGGTTGAGTCAACAGCCAAAATTTGACAGCTACCATCCCAACATATATTTAGCATCCGGGATATTTTTTTTAATTTAACATTCTTTTACAAGTATGTTTGCAAATTATTGCATGGTAGTTATCATATGTTATTTGAAATGGCTGGATGGTTCTCCATCAATTTAATATACAATCATTTACCATTCCCCTGTAGTACTACATTTAGGCAGTTTTGGTTTTCTGCTGTTTAAATAACTGCTATGATCATCTTTATACATTTTTATTTTTAAGTCATTGATTACAATGTATTTTCCAGTCTTTCAAGAATTAGATCACCGGGTAACATATTTAAGGCAAGTGACTTAAGTGGCCAGTGTTTTCTAGAAGACTTATACCAACTCTCAACCTTGAATCTACCTGTTAAAGTCCACTTTAACCTACCTGTTTCCCTGAAGCCTTAGCACCATAGAGTTTTATCACTTTTCTTTCTTTTTTTTAAGAATTTTAGCAGACACAATGGCATCTCCTGATTTCTATTTGCATTTTTTAAATTTATAAATTGTACAATCATCCTTTTGTTAATTTAACAAAACTAATTTTCCTTGTGTAAAGTTAGCTCTAATCCTAGAGTGTAAAAGATAAAAGGCCCAGCTGCAAAAGATAGAAATGAAAAAAAAAATCCAACAATAAAAATATTAACACTGGCTTTTTTCTTTTTTCTTTCTCACATAAAAGAATTCTGGGGATAGCCCAGGGCTGCCAGGAACTCTGTATTGTCAGCAACTTGTGCTTTATTAATCTCATCACTCTGTTATCCTAGGTGACAGCTTCTACCTTATGATCTGCATTCCAGTCAGCGGGAAGGAGATGGGGTGGGAATGTGATAAACCACTTCCCTTGAAGGACATTTTCCAGAAGGTGAATGCCACTTCTGTTTATATCCCATTGGCCAGCACTTAGATTTATTTCCAAGAAGAAAAAGGAGAACAGATATCATGTTGACCAGCAGTCTCTGCCACAGACAGCTAATCTCCACCTTCCACTAAGGCTGAGAAATTACCAGCATGGGAGGAAAAGGTGGTGCAGTTCAGCAGAAGAAGTAAATGTGAGAAGAGAGGCAAGACTTAGACTGGCAAAGAGAGGCATGTGTGCAGAGGTATGAAAATACCACCTGTGCGAAGTCAGCTTCTCCCTGATTCTAGACTCTTGGCTGCTTCACCCTCAGCCCTCTCCAATAGACCTTCCATCTCCTCCCCGAATTTTAAGCAGTTTTTAATGCCCAGCTCAGATCTCAAATCTTCCCTGACCAGAACCAGACCAAACAGTCATTTGAACCTAGACGCCAAGCTAAGTCTTCTTAAATGTCATTTCTATAAGTTTAATTGACCCCAAGAGATTACAAATACATTGCAAACAGACATAATACCTTGCATTTTTCAGTGACCACCATCCCCTACCAATCTAGCTTTCTGTATTCTCTTATCTCAATTTAGTCATCCCTAGCTCTTCCCAAATATTCTGTTTGTTAGGAATCCAGGGTTTTAAAGTTCAGTGAATGTAATTTTCCCAAGAAGGTAGCAGATGTTTATTTACACCATCAGCTTTTGTGGACTTGTAGTTGGTAAACAGACAATACGGCACTAGGATAAGAACACTTGGAACTTAGTAATATGACGTGCTTTTCATTTGGTTGTTTTGTTTTAATTTCCACAGATCTGCTTTTTAGATAACCCACAGTTGCCAAATCGTATATTTCTGAGACTCACTGTGTGTGACTTGAAATTATCTATCAGAACACATTATATATATGGAAAATTGTGAAATGATGCTTGATAATCAAGATGCAATAACCTGTTTCAGGAAAAGGGGGTATTTACTTATTTTTTCACAAATATGTAATATATATTAAGTGTCTGCTACCTACAAGGCACAATGCCAGCTCATGTGGTGTCAGATAATATGGGGGATGCAAAGGTGAATCAGGCCAAACCAGGATTCTGCTCTCAAGAAGGTTTTACTCTTCTAGGTGAGAAACACATACATGTATGCTAACATATAACCCTTTAATTGTTCCTTTCACTGTTAGAAGATGGAAGAACCCCATTGGTAGAGGGAAAACCTTGCCATAGGTTGATCAAGCACAAACAGGCAAACTAAGAATGGCTCAAAGCAGACCTTGACTTTAGCCGCCGAGTCACCTCTCAGTCTATAGACTGGGAATTTGGGCCCACTACTTATTTCTCTTCTGTAAAATGAGGATAATAACACCGACATCACACTCAATACCTGTCTTGTTAGTCCGCAGAAGTCATTAAAGATTCTGCTGGGCACAACATGCTGTAATATAGCTAATGGCGTTATTAAGCAGACTATAAACTACAACTTGATACAATTATAAATGAATACATTTTTTATAGCTACAGAATTGTTCAACAGATCACTCATTCCAGATCAAATGGGTCAGCTTGCTTTACTTCCAGAAAGTTCTTGGCGTTTCTTGAATTGTCAGGCTGAGGCTTGAAGAAGGAGGAACCCCTGAATTCCTGAGTCAATGTAACCACAGGAAACCCAGGTGCTTGGGCGTTCCTCTTCCCTGGTTGCCACTAGGGGAGGCCCCCAGACCTAAAAATACCTCTGCTGGCAGCCAGGGAAGGGAGTAGGAAAGAAGCCATCTGGAGAGACGGGATGAGAAATTGGGAAAAGAAGGTGAGAGAATGCCACAGAAATCTTGTTTTGCCTAGAGATAGTGTCTAAGGTCAATCCCTTTCCTTCTCCCTTTGTCATGGGAAGTATAGCTGAAGACTGAGGAATTACCACCTTATTCCTTCACTTTTCCATATCCAGTTCTTTCTGCTCCACTCTGGGAATTCTGATGTGGCAGGAACAATGGGAAGGGAGGGAGCGTAGTGGGGATGGAGGTGAATACCAGCAGGATCCCTTGGTTCTAGCACCTGAGCTGCTCATCTGGACAATCTAGCACCCTCCAATTCTGCACTTTTGTCATGACCACACTTGAGTTACTCTGTTCCTCTTCCTCCATCTCTCCTTCCAGAAACTGGGCTTTAAAGGTGCTTCTGAGCTATGGACCCAGATTAACTACCCAGCGAACTGAAGTTATATTTGGGGTACTTTTCTGGTTGCTGCCTTATTTGTGTATATTGCAGCTTATTGTGTATAGCAACCTTGAGATACTGAAGAGACTGGGGTACATGGGAAAAAAGGCAGAAAGGACACAGTGGGTAAGAGCATAGGAGTGTCCCCAACTACTTCACCAACAAGAGGCAAGGCCTTTAGAAACTGTCTACCTCTCAGTTGCAAATGATATATTTGGATGGACTCTGGTCATTGTGTGACAAATCAGAAACCAAGGTCTGAAGTCCCAAGACTGAGAGTTGTGCCTGGAAGATTGAGGGTGGGGAGAGAGGAAGACTGCTGTAGTGGTGTTGTTGAAATGGGGGCCCTAGATCTTTGGCTTGAAGAAAATGGACATTGGGATAAGTGCAGTCAAAGAGCTGATGATTGACAGAGGGTGCCCCAGAGCAGCCCACTGGTAGGGATTACTAAGTCTCAAGGGGCACATGGGCATAGGTAATTTTAAGATAATTACATTCCGAATCCTAGTTTCCATATATACTCTTTCTCAAAACTGATCATGTTTGGACACCCCTTGGCTGTCATGCTAGTTCTCATACTTGATTCCTTTTGTGCAATGGCCTCAGTGGCACTTTTTAAAAGGAAAGTCTGCCTGTCATGCATGCCAAATCTCACTAGGGTGTACTGTCCCCCAGAGGAAAGCCCTGGATGGTGCCAGAGAGGGTCAACCTGAAATACCAATGCCTGTGTCTCACATACATATTTTGCATTGATTTTAAGTAGGAGGAGGTGAAAGATTAACATTATAGTTTCAAATTAAAGCAAGCTAGATGGACACATTTTCTTAAACATTTACTCAAACTCACGGGTGAACCATTTCTTTCAACTTTTGCCAAAAGATTGTGTACTGTAAATTCATGTTTATTTTTAAATTTGGATACAAGTCTCCTGTTTGCTTCAACTTTTCTGTAGATTTAGTGGCACGATGGCTCCTCTTTTTTTGCTAATAATTTCCACAAAATATCATCTTATTCTAGCAATAAGCAACATTCATTCATGATACACCAATTTATCTTTTTATTTAAAGACTAATTTCCTTTGTATGTTTAATGGTTATTTAAAAATGTTATATTATAATGGCTTTATTTTACCCAAGTATGTGCTAATATAAATTGTAATGATAAATCAATGCAGAATATTTATTAACAAGCATAGTCTTCTGGTGACAGAAAATTTCAACTAATTTTGTATTAATAATAATAAATATTCAATCTAGAAAAAATTAAATATGTTAAATTTTAACTTATGAACTTATTTTGCTGCCAAGAATTATGATGTGGTGCTCAATAAAAGATTATCAAGTTTAAAAGCATCTTATACTAATAAAATTCTGTGGGTAACATAAGATAGAAATATGAGTTCAAGGAGAAAAAAGTAAATAATGGAAAATTTCTGACTGTTACAAAACAGCTTATTCATGTGCTTTTTGAATACAAGGAGGTGGGTATTTAATACATTTAATTGAATGATTTAACAGTTTTAAAAGTCAATGTGCCAGAAATTATATCCTCTTTAGTTATTTAAACCTGCAATAAAAATTTTATACGATAATTTAAAAATGTGTGATGGGGATACATAATTTTTCCAAAAATGTTAGGAGGTCCCAGAACAAAGCATCCTGTCCAGCTCTGCCCTAGGAAGAAGGAGATGAATGTGGAAAGGGAACAGGGTGGGGGCAGAGGGACTGCCGACTCTGGAATTTTGCCCAGGGGCAGGGCCCTTACCTGTGTCCCCTAGCCTCTCTGGGGTGCCTCTGCCTTGTAGTGAGGGGATCTTGTCTGGCTTTCTAAGAGAATATGAAGCAGGTGAGCCTCCAGTACAGACACTTCATTCTGCATAGTATTTGCTCAAACTGGCATCCCAATGGACTACAGTGGTATGTCCTTGACTCTGTATAGTACTGTGCAGTTCATCCTGGAGTGTCAATACCCTACAGGAAAAAGAGCTGGTGGAGTGGGATATGGCAGGGGGGCAGCTAATCAGATGTCCTGGAATGCTAAAATCTTGGCAAAGCTGCCAGACAGATGAAAATATGTAGTGTTATAAAACTGCATGATGGAATGGATAAGACACATGGATGACCTTCTTGTCCTTCACTGTCTAGAGCCCTAGGAGACTCTGAGCACCAAATTCAGGTTTCTCCATGCCTCAGCCTCCCAGGCACAGATGGGCCTTTAACTATCCCTGTTGGTGGTGCCTTCCCAGCCCTCTCCTTGCCCTCATCAACCCTCTGCCAGTGCTGCCTGCTCCATCCATTGCCATCTCGTCTCCCATGGCTCACCAGAGTCTGGCCGCTCGCATAGGATTTTTGCCAGCAAATGCTGACTTGGCAGAAGGTGCACTGGGTTTTCTGGGTTTAAGAAAAAAGCCAGTCCCATCCTATGTCAGTTTTCAAGCTGCTCCAGAAGTTATTTCCATGGTGTGCCCAGTTCTCATAAAGTCAGGCTGTGTCCCTGAGTGTTGACTTGGGGTCTGGATTGGCAGGAATGAGGCAGTTGGGGGAGATAGTCAGACCCACTGACACACCCTGTTGGCAACAACAAACAGGACACATGGAAATGAAGGGAGTTCTTAGGCAGCCACAGCCCTGTGGTCCCCATGGCTCTGAAGGCCAAAGGAAATATGTGAGAGTGTGAGGTGGCTTCTGCATCTTGGAGTTAAAACAATAAGCTCTTCAGTCTTCCTTTTTCTTAATGAAACCTAAGCCTTCGTGATGGGCAGGTATCACTGCACCACAGCCCTTTAGATCAGGGGTCCTCAAGGTGGAGTCTGAAGTCAGCAAGCTGGAAGCTATTTCCACCATGAGGCTAAGATGTTTTTTCATGACCACTCTCCCTCAAGTGGATCATGGGATTTTCAGAGGCTCCATGATATATGGTGACATCTTCTCTCTGATGACAAACGGAAGCTGCGGGTGTGTGTTCTTCCGTTTTAAAGATGTCTCAGTTCTAATGTGTACTACAGTAAATATCAATAGACATAACTCAGTAGATATCACAAAATCTCTTTGGTTGTTTTCAGTAATTTTTAAATGTATAAAAGCGTCCTGAGAACAAAAAGTTTAAGAACTGCTGCCACAGGTCTTATGTTCCAGAGTAAGCTTCCAAAAAGAGGATAGAAATTGCTCAAAATAGAACAGAATTTGAGGCAGAGTCAGGAAGAAAACTCTGTACCACACCACACTGCCCAGGTTTGCTTCAAATTTAATTAATGGGATGCCATTAATGTTCATGCCTACCGTGCTCCACTCTGAAGAATGTTAGGTTTCCCTGAACAAAGGCAGGAGCAGGACCCTCTGGGACAGGAGCAGATTTGATGGAAGCCAGCAGGAGAATCACTTTGGGCTGCAAGGTGACCACATGGGAACAGTTAAGGAAAAATTTGCCTCATCTCCTGGATTCCAATTGTAATCTAATCTGTGATGGGTAAGATTCCCTTCTTTCTGTTAATGGACGGCTCCTGCAGTCTTTCTAGACATTGAGGGACATAACAGTTGGGGTACACATAAAAGAAGTCTTAGAAGTAACTAGTGCATTTGTCCATTCATACAATGATGTATGTACAGTACCTGCCATGTGCCTCAGACAGGTGTGGGCCCCAGAAATACAGCTGCCACAATATAGACACGGGTCCTTCTCTCTACCAGCATGGCCCATCCCCTCCATTTCAGATGCCAGAGGCTGGAGGGATAATGTGACCTGCCCAAAGCCATACAGCAGTTGCAAAAGAAGCATCTACCGTATATATGTCCTCTGGGGGATACAACAGAAATAGGTGGCACATTTATGGCCCCAAATGAGTTTATGGTCTTGTCAGAGAAATGAGATTTATACTCAAAATAATATAAAGACTTGGATGGCAAAGCCTAGGTATTCCACAGTGGGATAATAAAATAGTTGTTTAACTGCTTTAAGGGCAGTTTTTTGGGGGGGGGAATCATTCAGGGGAATAGGGCTTTTGATGGTTTTCATTTATTTAATATTCAATTTATCGGCCATGTATGGAGGAATTAAATAAGAAATTATGATGGATATGTACAATCAAGTGGAAAATTGGTGTAGAATTGATTGAGTAGAGACATAGAGTGAAGCTTAGGCTCTTAAGTGTAATCCCAGCACTTTGAGAGGCTGAGGCAAGAGGATTGCGTGAGCCCAGGAGTTCCAGACCAGCCTGGGCAACGTGGAGAAACCCTGTCTCTACAAAAAATGCAAATATTATCTGGGCAAAGTGGCACTCACTTGTAGTCCGAGCTACTCAGGAGGTTGAGATGGGAGGATCACTTGAGCCCAGGAGGTGAAGGCTGTAGTGAGCCGTGAATACACCACTGCACTCCAGCCTGGGCCACAGAATGAGACCATGTTTTTATTTATTTATTTATATTTATATTTATTTTTATTTTTTTTGAGACGGAGTCTTCTCTGTCGCCCAGGCTGGAGTGCAGTGGCGCGATCTCAGCTCACTGCAAGCTCCGCCTCCCGGGTTCACACCATTCTCCTGCCTCAGCCTCCCGAGCAGCTGGGACTATAGGCGCCCGCCATGACGTTCGGCTAATTTTTTGTATTTTTAGTAGAGACGGGGTTTCACCGTGTTAGCCAGGATGGTCTCGATCTCCTGACCTCGTGATCCACCTGCCTTGGGCTCCCAAAGTGCTGGGATTACAGGCGTGAGCCACCGTGCCCAGCCTTTTTTTTTTTTTAGAAAAAGATTCAATTTATCAAATTACACATGTGAAACTCAAGCTCCTAATTGTGAGGTTTTAAGTTCTACCTATAAATAGAACAAGATCTGCAAGCCTAGCAAATTTTAAAATTACATTTGAAGTCCTTAAATTAATATTTTGTATCACTTATAAATTCAGTTAAACGCCTTTAAACATTTTAAGCTGCATGTACAAATTTAATATATTTTATTTCCTTTTTAAGGAATTCAATTGCCTGATTTAACAAAATTATCTGATTATCCTGATTACTGAAATAACCTCTTAAAAGTTAATAAGTCACAACCTTGTAAGTATGGTTAAGCTTAAGTTTTTAGTTTTTTGCTTATTTTATTTTATTTATTTATTTTATTTTTTTACTTTTCAATATTAGGTAAAACATAGTAATATTTTCACTTAAAATTAAAACTCTAAATTAGTTAATTAACATTTTAATTGAAATGTCAAGACTGACCTATTTATAACTCACATGCCTAAAATACCAAATGTGCACAGATTCCTAACGCAAAAGTAGTAATACTGTTGAGTTGATATTCTTAAACATTTCTATATCAAATTCTACCTCTTTCTGAAATAAGACTTAGCTGGGGAATAATCTGGGTCATTCTGTCAATTTCTGGGCGTCACTTTTTTTTTGCATTGCTTTCTCCACTTATTGGAAGTTGCACAGCAATCAAAGATATTGGCCTAGATCTTTATTAGGTTCTTACTTGCTGCCTCAATCTTGAGAACACTCAAAAGTGGTGCCCCTCAGCCATGGCCTTTACGTTCAGGTGACAATAACTCATTCTTTTGCTGCTCAAGCAAAACTTCAACTTCTGCTCACAATGGTCATTTAATTAGATTTTGCCTTTCTTTGGATCCTAAGATATGTGAAAGTATCTTATGTCAAACATAAAACACCCTTGAATTGAGGAAAGCCTGTATTCTTCTATTCCCCCTATTTTTAGAACTTCATAACTCTTAGGAATGTTAACATGTGGTGTCTGTTGTGCTAAGCGTAGTGAGTCTCTTCCATATGTTAGAAATAAACAGTCCTACTTGTACTTTATATTTACATTTTGACCCCTTCCACTCCACTCCCTATAATCACATTTTAAGTTGAGGCCCCAGTCTTCAAGGAATTCAGTTGTGCATTCTTTTCTCTAACTCTACCATAAGCTCCTTAAAGAGTTACATTCACTAAATAGATCTCTTGAAGTCCTTCTCAGCACCTAGCACAGGATGCCCAGTGTATTTGTTAACTTAGCAATGTTTGGTGACTTAAATAAAGTATTATGATAAAAATGTACAATCAAGTGGAAAATTGGTGTCGAATTGATTGAATAGAGGCATAGAGTGAAGCTTAGGCTTTGAAGAAATTTGGCAGCAAAGAGGATGTAAAGATACGTGAGGTCTAAGGAAGAATTCTGTGGGTTGCTGGGAATAAGTGAGTTAGAGAAAGAAAATAACAACGAAGGTACTGAGTGTGTAATTACTATGTGCCAAGCTCAGTTTCAAATGTTTTATATGTATTAACCAACTCATTTAATCCTCCTAACATTGCCGTAGGGTAGACACCATTATTATTGCCATTTTACAGAATGAAGAAACTGAGGCACAGAAAGGTTAAGTCATTTACTGCTATACTGTTTGTATGATAATTTACTTTAAAATATTTCAGTGTAGGCCGGGCATGGTGGTGCACGCCTGTAATCCCAGCACTTTGGGAGGCCGAGGCGGGTGGATCACCTAAGGTCAGGAGTTCAAGACTAGACAGGCCAACATGGTGAATCACCGTCTCTACCAAAAACACAAAAATTAGCCAGGTGTGGTGCTGGGCACCTGTAATCCCAGCTACTTGGGAGGCTGAGGCAGGAGAATCACTTGAACCTGGGAGGCAGAGGTTGCAGTGAGCCAGATCATGCCACTGCACTGCAGCCTGGGTGACAGAGCAAGACTCCATCTCAAAATAAATAAATAAATTAATTAATTAATTAATTAATTAATTCAACGTAAGCTTCAGTGCGACATTTGTATATATAACTTAGCCCTTGGGGTAGGTAGTTAACATTCGAAGTCTACTAATCAGGAACCTATACCCCAAAGGTGGCTATGTCCCCCAGGCCCCTTCTCCCCGGTCTTGCCTGGCTGGTTGATATGGTTTGGCTCTGTGTGTCCATCCAAATCTTATTTCCAGTTGTAATCCCCACGTGTCAGAGGAGGAGCCTGGTGGGAAGTCATTAGATCATGGGGGTGGCCTTCCCCTTGCTGTTCTCATAATACAGTTCTCATGAGATCTGAAGGTTTAAAAGCAAGGCACTTTCCTTTTCACTCTCTCTCTCTCTCTTGCCGCCATGTAAGACTTAATTGCCTTGCTTCCCCTTTGCCTTCCGCCATGATTGTGTTTCCTGAGGCCTCCCCAGCCATTCGGAACTGTGAGTCAACTAAACCTCTTTTATTTATAAGTTACCCAGTCTCAGGTAGTTCTTTACAGCAGTGTGAAAATAGACTAATACACTGGTCCTGCTGTCAGAGTATTGTTCCATCTATGTGCAGGTGCTTGTCAGAGTGCTTGAGGACACAGCAAGCAGAAACCAAGCTTGCAATAACAGATTTGTGGTAGTTTGGTGCCTGCTTGCCAATAAATATTTGTACTTTTAGCTGAATTTGACCTCAGACTTGCTGTCATGGTAAAATAGGCTTGTTAGAGGTTGTCAAGGACTGCTCTACCTCTAATCACCAGAAGTTACTAATATCTACTACATTGCTGAAGGCACTCTGCAACTGCCCCAGGTCACATATCTGGCAGGTGGCAGCACTAGCACTCACTCTCAGGCCACCAGCGCCCTAATTAGCATGCCACACTGCCTCTCTGGAAGAGGATTGAACAGAAGCGAGCAGGGCATGAGTGAAGGAGCAGGGTTTTCAGGCAAAGGGAGATGTTCCAGGGCATAGCTAGAGACAGCAATGTTTTAAGGGAAAATATTTCTTTCAGTCAAAAAGGGAGACAGAGAAAAGTATGAAGACAGTGGGTATCAGTGGGTAAGTTTAGTGGCAGAGGGAGGAAATCAGAGCTTTTGCCTGGTGGATCACATTTCCTTGGAGAAATAGAATTCAAGGGCTTGGACTGAAAGTAAAGGTGGTGGGGTTGTTGCAGGCTTAAGTTCAGGGGCAATGGGGAGAAAGTCCCTTCTGTGTTTCCCATGTATGTTCTTATGTGAAGAAGGGTTGCCTGGGCCCAGGAGTGTGCAGCTTGTAGGAAGGGAAGCCTGGGAGGCTAAGCATGGCCCCAGGGTCAAGAAGGGGAATGTGTTCCAACCTCCAGTACCTGTCAAGATATCAGGGCCATCCAGTGGGAGGCCTGAGATACAGCCTGTCCTAATGAACAGCGAGAAGAGGAACAAGGCACAGCCCAAAGGCCCCAGTAGCCAGAGACACCCGCTCAGCAGGACTCATCCTTACATCGAAGGGGAAGACGATAAGACCCTTTCCTGTCCCTGTCCAAAGTGCGCTGGAGAGTTCAGGATGCTCACGGTGAATTTTCAGATTTCCTGAGGTCAAAGAGTAGGACAGCCAGTTCTGGAGGAGACAAAATGACTCTGCATTTTGTTCCTCTGCAAGAGCTGATGAATAATTCAAGGCAATGCTAAGTAAATGAGTTCTGCCAGGCAGGCTGGCTCTGAGCAGGGACCTCCCGGCGGGTTGCCATGGGACTGTGTTCTCAAAGAAAAGACCCCCTGTTCGTCTTATATACTCCTTAGTGTCCCTGGCGCTGATCCCACACGGCTCCCAGGGAACTCCTTTTCAGCCAAGGGGATGAATGCCTGCTACAGAAAGGCCCTGGAGGAACTTCCAAACTCAGGCGGAAACAAGAATGGTTGGAGAGGCCATGTGACTCACTCTTGGGTATTTGCATTGTACTGAGAGGACAAATAGAGGGGTCTTGCCAAAGAAAAGAAAAAAAGTAAAGAAAGTGGGCTGCCTGGCTGGGGAATCCCAGGGACCTAACTGGTCCTTACTACTGCCTGCTGTCGGTGAAGCTATGGGGTTTCCTTCCCTGCTCAGGGAGACAATCTCCTTCCCAAGGGCAAAACCCTGTACGTAACACAGCCCTGACCCATAGTGTCCCCTTCGGACTAGATTTGTTGATTTTTATTTGAAGGAGGAGATGTCAAGAGCCCTCAAAAACGGTAGATGCCCACCTCCAGCTGGCGATAAACGTAAACGCCAGCAAATCAGATGCCTTAGACAGAAAGATGATAATCATATTGTCTTGACTTTACCTCCAAATTCAGCTGTTCAGTTATTATTATTGTATCCTATTATACTAAGAAAATACCTTTGAGGCACTTTAAGTGAGCAAAACCTCATCTGATTCCTTAGTAAGGGCAGCTGTGCAAAATCCTGTCACCAAAACCCATTATCACAGAGAACTACCCAATAGAAAAGCCAATCCTGTTCCCAAGTGGCCTCTCTCTTTGCCTCCTCACCATGTGGAAGCCTGACCTAGTCCGTCATTCATGAGGTTAAAAAAAAAAAGATGCTTGTGTCATTAGACTGAACCTTCAGAGTATGATACAGTATAATATTAATGGTATTCATATAGGTTTCAGTATAAAATATTCAGTTTGATAAAAATGTGTTACAGCAACTCTGCCATAAACTCATTTAGGAAATACTGGCAACCAAATCCAGGTCTTGCGTGGAACAAGGGAGTGGAGGTTGATCTCAATAAATCTCTCATTCATCTTCAGCAGCATTCCCCAAAACACAGAGTAAGGCAACAGCAGCAGGGGGTGCAAATCCTACTCAGTGAGCCAACCCCCGCCCCCGCCCGCGGACTTAGATTTAGTCACTCCTTGGAGTCAGTGTGGACTGAGAACTCTCTGGCCACTCAGGGAAAATTAAACATATTATTTTATTACAACAGATGTCCCCACTTTTTTTGTAAAGGGGTGCTCCCTTTTATTTTCCCAAAACCATGTACCTGGGGGTAGGAGGCATGGTACCAGGGAAGTCACCGTGTGTGTGTGTGTGTGTGTGTGTGGGTGAGGGTGTTATGTATGTGTGTATTGGTGCAACAGACTGTGTCCCCCCAAAATTGATATGCTGAAATCCTAACCCCCAGTGTGATGCTATTAGGAGGTGGGCTTTGGGAGCTAATGAAGTCATGAGGGCAGAGCCCTCAGGGATGGGATTAGTGCCTTTATGAAAGAGCCCCCAAAGAAATCTCTCATCCTCTTTCTGCCATGTGAGGAGGCAGTGAGAAGATGTCAGTCTGCAATCTAGAAGTGAGTCCTCACCAGATCCTGACCATGCTGGCACCCTAATCGTGGACCTCCAGCCTCCAGAACTGTGAAAAATAAACCTCTGTTTTTTTATAAGCTACCCAGTCTATGGTATTTTGTGATAGCAGCCTGAACGGACTAAGACAATTGGGGTGGTAGGGGGAGGGGTCCTTAGGAGGAATTACCACCTATTAAGATGGAGCATTGAGGATCCACTTAATGTAGCAAGCGGAGATCAAGCACTCACAGAATGGCTAGGATTTAGGAAAGAGATTAATGGAGACAATAACAATAATGATAATAGAACACTTTCTGTGACTAAACTCTATTTTGAGTCTATACATTTTGAGAAATGAGTCATCGGGGGAGAAGAGCAACAACATATATGTAATTAACGATAAACTCAGGCTGATGTAATACATAGTATAATTAAGAAAAGAGCTATGAAATTGCAAAGGAGGGAGCTGGAGAACAACATTTTGCAGTTGGAGGAGAGAGACAGGAAAGGCTTCCTGGTGAAGTCCATTTGTGTCGCAGCACCTGCCCCGGCCCACTCAGCCTCCACCCAGAGGGACAGTAACAAGGCAGAGGCCCTCACACCTGCCAGCCATGTGGGAGGCCATGGCACACATTTGGAGGAGCGCCCCCAACCTCCATTTTATCCCCTTTCTATCTGGAACGGTTGGAAAGCTGAAAGCCTTCCAAGGCTGCCTTGGAACTCAAGCTCTACAGGAAAGCTTGGTTTAGCCAGAGAGCTGCCCTTGCCAGAGATATGGGAGGCAGACAGGAGGCGGAGGCCATTCTCCATGGCTGTAGCAGCTGATGAGTGAGCGCCAACAGATGCGGGTGTTTCGACAGCTGACCTCCAGCTTCTGCTTCAAGGGATGAGGTGGTTGAGGCAGAAGCCCTGGTAATTGTGAAAGCAGCAGCAGCCTGTTCTCTGGATGCTACCCATGGTTTGGCCTTGAAACCTACACTTGATCAGCAGCCTCCTGACTTCTGCCCCCGCAGCCCCTCCTGCTTGAAATACCTAATTGTTTCTGTTTTCTGCACTTTACTCTCAGAAACAAAGATGCTTTGGATGACTAATTAACAACTCCTACAGATAAGTAGTAATATAGAGAAAATGACAGCTAATTTGGACCTGGCCACAATCACTGCATCCATTTGTTAGCCTCTTACAAATTGGCCTCTGTTCCACCACCCTAAGAGAAAAACCCTATCTGAGATATGCAGTGACCCCATCCTTGCAGAGAGACCCCTTAGTGACCTCTCTGCTAATTCGTTGCCCCTCCCTTCCTTAATATGGTTTCTTCCTGCATCTGACCTTTCTGTGACTACCTTCTCTTTTTCTCTGAATTATCTTTTTCCCCACCTCTATCATACTGCCTAAGTTCCTGGCCTTCTACACTTCTAACTTTGCATTCTGTCTCTTGGGAAAATACATTCATGCTTTCTTTTGTCATTTCTGATTATCTACTATGTGCTAGGAGCTACAGCCCAGGTGAAGATAAGTTGCAAGATTCTTGTAAGAGAGGCAAGTCAGTTACAGAAAAGGCACTTTCTAGTGCAATGAGCATTCTAGGGAAGGTAGCCATAAAGGGCTTTGAAAATGGACGGTAGAAAATGAAGGAGGCTTCATGAAGAAGACAGCTTGGGAGTTGAACTGGAGAGGATTTTGATAGGTGAAAATAGGCCTCGGGGAAAGGAAAACATTTTAATAGGTGGAAATAACATGAGAAGAATTGAATGGAAGTAAAAAGGTATAGGGCACGTGGGGAAATCCTACTTGCATCCATAAAGCAATCCAGTATATGGTGTGCATCACTTAATGACGGATATATGCCCTGAGAAATTTGTCCTTAGGCTATTTTGACATTGTGTGAACATCATAGAGTGCACTTACACAAACCTAGATGGTATAGCCTACTACACACCCAGGCTATATAGGGTAGCCTCTTGCTCCCAGGCTGCAAACCTGTGCAGCAGGTTACTGTACTGAATACCTTAGGCAACTGTAACACAATATAAATATTTGCATGTATATAAACATGTCTAAACATAGAAAAGGTACAGTCCAAATACAATATTGTAATCTTATGGGGCCACCACTGTATAAGTGATCTGTCATTGACCAAAATGTCATTTTGGGTGCATGACTCTGGTTAGATTGTGAGTTCCGTGGGTGAGGAACCTGTTCACTAGCTGTCTCTCTTCCCAGAATTCAGCATTGTGCCTGGTACATAGTAGGCCCTCACTAAGTACTTGTGAATGAAAGACTAGAGAGACAAGTGGATAAGTCTAGTTCAGAGCCCAACCACTCCGTTCTGCCCACACTGCTGCAGTTATGTCAAGACAGGGAGACAGAGCCCTGAGCGAAGAACTCTAGTCCTCAGCACTTTCCATGAACCCCAGCCAGAGAGCTTCCTCCTTACTTTCCCTTCTACTCCTCTGTAGTTAACCAATCCATTGGGTCAAACGTACCACTAACCATCAGCTAATGTCGATGGTTCTACCTTTAAAATTTATACAGAATATAACCCAGTTCATATTCTGGATTCTGCTACAACCAAGTTCATTGCTTACATTCCACCTTGATCCCTGACAAACACAGCAGCCAGAATGGCCCTTTCAGGAACATCAGTCCCAGCACATTACACCTATGCCCTTCCCAGCCCCACATGTTCTCCAGGGCCTTACATGGTCTCCTCTGTGATATGGTTTAGCTCTGTGTTAACACCCAAATCTCATGTTGAATGTAGTCCCCAGTGTTGGGGGAGGGACCTGGTGGGAGGTTATTGGATCATGGAGGTGGATTTCCCCCTTGCTGCTCTCATGATAGTGAGTGAGCTCTCACGAGATCTTGTTGTTTGAAAGTGTGCAGCACTTCCTCATTTACTTGCTCTCTCTCTCCTTCTTTGCCATGTGAAGAAGGTGCTTGCTTCTCCTTCACCTTCCACCATGATTGTAAGTTTCCCAAGGCCTCCCCAGCCATATCTCTTGTACAGCCTGTGGAACTGTGAGTCAATTAAACCTCTTTTCTTCATAAATTATCCAGTCTCAGGTAGTTCTTGATAGCAGTGTGAGAAGGACTAATATGCTCCACTAACTTCATGATGAGCATGTACACTCACTGCTTCAACTTCAGCTATTTCCATGCTAGCTAATTTCCTTCTCACGCATGGTGAGACATGCATTTCAATTATCTTCCTAGTTTCTTCTAACTCTTGCCTATTTACCTCATTCAAAAAATGTTATTTCCTCTCCTTTCTTGGTCCCTTTTGTGATCCAAGAAATAAGCTGTATTAAGCCTAATGAACCTAGGAATAATTTTAGAGATTTAACTACCCTGGGGTTTGCAATGAAATTAGATTAAACAAAGAACCTAGTTGGCATCCTCTGAAGTTTTTCAGAATCTTACTTCTATAGAGTATATCAGCATCCCCACAGAGGTTTCGATTGCTGCCTTCTGCTCTCCTAATTAAACATGCTATTCTTTCGAAGGCCAGCCTCTTTCAAATTATGTAATCTTTCCAAAATAACATCTCACTTAGGATTATTGTTTTTATGATTGTTTAAATAGTAATATAGAAAAATAGGGTTTTCTTATTTCTTTCCTTTGCAATAAACAATTTTCAACAGTATAATAGCTTAAATAGGTGATTGTGATGTCACCCTTAGGATATAATCACTGCTTGTTACATCGTTTCTGTAGAAAAACCAACTCACATAAGATGAAATGTGATGGGGTGAAATCATGGCAGTGTGATTTTCAAACACCAACTTGCCTTGGAAGGAAATGTGGGGATGTGCACTGCTGGAAGCCATGTGAGTTTTGAGAGTATGTAAATTCAGATGACTGGAGGGAATGTGGTGTGGTAAACAATTATGCAGTGCCTATTTGTGTGTGCATAATTGGTTGCTAGGACTGAGCATTAGTCACCAAATTACAAAAGCATGACCTTTCCTTCAGTGGATGTAGCACTTGCCCAGGATACACAGCTTGGGGACAGTAGCATGGGTTAGAGTTTTGCCCCATTTGCTCACTCGGCAGAGGTCTGTGTGCAGTGTACAATTTGCACAACTATATATGGGCCCCTGCTAAGTTATCCAGAAAAATTGCATTCATATGATGTCCTACAAAATGCCAAAATCTACAAAGCAGTCAACCTGTATAGTCTACAGAGAAAGGAAGGACACGCTTATTCTAGTGACCCAGATTCAAATTATAGCCAAAGAAGCAGTGAGGATAAAAGGTCAGAGAAAAAAGTCACACAATCCTGGAGTTGGGAGAGAAAGAATGGGGCATGGATGAGGCAAAGGGAGACAAAGAGGAAACAGATTGGAGAGAGGGAAGAGAAAGGAAGGAAGGAAAGAAGGAAGGAAGGAAGGAAGAAAGGAAGGAAGGAGCAAAGAAGATTCATGCATAAAAAATATAAGTTATTTTTGAAACATTCATGAACCCCCTCCCCTTTTGGAGGCATTGTTGTGGGGAGACAGAGATGAGTCCTGATCCTTAAGATCGATCTACTCACATGCAAAAGAAGGAGCAAAGCAATTACACACAAACACACACACACAGACACACACACACACATGCAATGAGGCAGCCATCCCTATAAATTTCAAACTGGAGCAAGGCACAAGAAGTCCATATTAGTCACTATTCGTAGCTATGCCAATGAAAAGTTCTTGCTTCTCAGACCAGCACACCATTCTCAGAAGCCAAAGGAGGAGAAAGCTTCAGAGAGCTAAAGTTAAATCAGTTCAGAAGAGGAAATGCTCCCAGGGATTTCACTGTTTCATTTCACAACACACCTCCTTGTGTTGGTGCCCTGGGCACCTGATAAGCTGTAAACAAGAGACAGATGGGACATTGATTTTGAGTCTGTGTGTCCTTCAGATAATCTACGCAGGCTAGGTAAGATGAAAATAAAGGGACGGGCTAGGGCTGGGATTTTAGAGCTTGAAAATATTTTGCTGCCTGGGAGAGTGTCTGTAAGCAGATGATAATAATGACAGTTGGCTGTAGTCCTTGGCAGATGCATTTCCCAAGCATTTTCAGACTTAATGAGACCAGAGAGCATCCCGTGGGGCAGGACAGTCACGTTATTAGCAGATTACGGTAAGGAAATGGGGGATATCTATGGGTTCAAGTGAGCGATGGGGACACCAGAAGTAAGTATCTCAGCCTGAATCTTCACAAACACTTTTGCTTCCAACCTTTCTCCCAGGAGGGGCAGGGGAAAGGGGTGGCTTGAAGTATGAATGTGATTTCAGGGAAGAGGAGAGTGATTCTCCACGTGTACATTCAGTCCCTTGTCCTCATATTTGCACACATGCCCATGATGCTGCCTGAGCTGGCAGAAACCACCCCACTACAATGGGGCCTGTATATATTGTACCACTTGCACAATTATATGTGGGACCCTGCAAAGTTATCCAGAAAAAAATGTACTCATATGAACCCTAGTCATCCAGCTGCCAGCACTTTCTCAGTACCCTTCCCTGGTTTGAAGATTTCCAGATTTATGAATCCCACTTCTCCAGGAAGAAGCCAGAAACTCACTTTCCTAAGTTGTCTATAGCTGGACACAAGCATGGCCCTGGCCTCCTCAGATAGACCATGCCAGACTTTGATTGTAGGAGAGCCTTGTGGAAGAAAGAGTGCGGAGTGCAGGAATTCTGATGAGGGTGACAGAGAGACACTTAGTTTGCAGAGGCAAAGGTTGTAGTGGTTCCAGTGGTAGTTCCCCTGCTGTGCTGTAACAGCAGAGACTCTCCTGGAGCAATAATTGAGGTATTCTACCCAGCTCAGTAGCCTCCAAGCCTGATTGTCCAACTCTCCTAGGCACTCTGTGTAAAAACCAATACAGTTCAGTGACTACAATTGAAGTAGCTACAGTGAATTCTGTTGTTTGCAACCAAAAACTCTTACTAATTGTCTTTGTACTTATAGGCGATGCAAAAACAAAACAAAACAAAACAAAAAACACCCAAACTTCAGTAATTAAAATGAAATTTTAATGTAATAATTTTAGAAAGGATTTAGGTATTCAAAAATGCTTTTGCAAAAAGTATAAATGTACTTATATTTTATTTTAAAATCAAAGAAACAGAATCCCAGAGAAGCCTAGTCATATATCAAGCTGCTTAGCACATTAAGATTAAAATGAGAATTAGGGGCCGGGTGTGGTGGCTCACGCCTGTAATCCCAGCACTTTGGGAGGCCGAGGCGGGCGGATTACCTGAGGTCAGGAGTTCAAGACCCGCTCGGCCAACATGGGAAACCCCGTCTCTACTAAAAATACAAAAATCAGCTATGCATGGTGGGTGCATGTCTGTAATCTCAGCTACTCAGAAGGCTGAAGCATGAGAATCACTTGAACCCAGGAAGCAGAGGTTGCAGTGAGCCAAGATTGCACCACTGCACTCCAGCCTAGGGGATAGAGTGAGACTCTGTCTCAAAAAAAAAGAAAAAAGAAAAAAAAACGAGTTAAATGCAACATTTTATAAATCAAAATTAATGCAAAAATCCATGATGAGTGAACAAAATATCAAAATTTTAAATAAAGACAAGATCAGTATTACTGATTTTTCCCTTTGTCTCAGACTCTGATATATAGTTACTTATGCTGTCTTTAGGGAACTTGCACATGTTATCTTTAAACAAATTAATAGCACAGATTAGACTACTTCGTTGCCCCTTCAAATAATCAAAGTTGAAATATTCTTCTTCCTGGTATGTGAATCTTCTTCAGCAGAATATATAGTAGCATCTCTCGCTAGAAGCATTCCTGAGCCCACAAATTTGGATTAGATCAGAATCTCTGTGTCCAGACCTGTCTGGATCTTGCAGAAATATTAATGCTGGCAGAATCTCTAAAATAACAGAGTAAACTAAACCAAATTAAACACAAGGAGACATAAGATCAAATTTTAATGAATATTTGGGCTGCTGGCTACCCAGCACTTCTCAATAGGTGAATGCCTTAATAAATCACAAGGATGGTAGTAATTAGTGTTCATTTCACACTATATGCCAGAGGCCATGTTAGACACTTGAAACAGTGGATGCTTCTTGTCACAATTCCCATGAGGCAGGAAGTCCTATGACAAAAGTGAAGATGAAGTTCCTAGTTAAGAAGTGGCAGAGACACATCATAAGCCCAGGGTAACAAACGCCAGGGCTGAAGTCTCCCTGCCATATCATGCTTTATTTTAAGATAGTGGACTTTTTCTCAAGAAGCCTGAGGACCACAAAGCATCAGGCCTGGACTTCCCCAGCAGGCAAATGGATATTGTTAGAACGATGGCTTGGGGAAAGCCACAGCTTCTCTTTTATGAGTGAAGGGAGTGGAAGGAGAGACAGCTGCAGCCTACAAGCCTGGAATCTCTGTCCAACAACCAGCATCCCTCAATTCTCCCTGCCCCGCTGAGGAGTTTGTCTAGTCCCAAAGAAGCACCTAACATAGTTTTATGCTCAATATACAATCCTAGGTGTTCTGATATGAGAAGAACTTCTTCAGAAGGTATCTTAATGCATATGGGGAAACTGAGGCCCAGGTAAGTAAAGTAATTTTCATAGAAAACTGAGACTAGAACCCAAGTCACTCAATCCCCAGTTAAGACTGAGTTCATCACACCATATGGCCATGCAGATTAAGTCCTGAACTCTGTCTATGCAAAAAACTGTGCTTCGTCACTGAGGCTGACAGACCCTCTTCAAAAGGTTTAGTCTGTACATCAAAGGTAAAAAAAAAACAACTGGCATTTTATAGGCTAAATCTAGCTTGCAGATGTAGTTGGGTTTTTTTTTTCTTGGTTTGTCAAGTGATTTTGAAAAATTTGAACTAGCTGATACAATTTAAAAATCAGGAGTTTTCACATGCAAATCCAGATTTCTGGCTCCGCTTGAAAAAAAATCCAAGACCAGGACACACTGGAACCACTTTCTCACATGGCAGCTATTGGTTAGAGCAGGTGGTGTGCTGAGCCAGATCATACTGGCTCACAAGAACCAATGATAAAGTATTCAGAAATGTCGTGGGCCACGTGTTAAATGGTAGCTTCAAATCAGCCATAGGATCATTTACACCAGCCATGTTACCACCAGCCATGTTACCATGGAAACATGGACAATGGAAACATTTGTCCATTGTCCATCTGCTCCTGCCCCCCATTGGTCAAGGATGATGCCACCAGCAAAATTCTCTTGTTCTAGATTGCACATACATGAGTTGCCCTGGAAAATCCCAAGTCAAAGAAGCTGCACTGCAGGAAATCAATATGGTGCAGGCCCCAGGCAAGGCATCACTGACTACACTTGCAAGAAACAAACGCCTGCAAAAATCAGGACAGGATGATTTTGAAGCTGTGCAAAACAGGTGTCTATATATTGGCTTTTTTGAATAGTGTAGCTATGAACATTCTTGTACATCTCTCTTGTGCACGTGTATATATTTCTGTCAGATACACGCCATAGGACTGGAATTGCTGGAACATAAGGTATTCACATGTTCAACCTTAGGAGAAATGGCCAAACAGTTTTCTAAAGTGCTCTCATTTATTTACATTCCCACCAGCCATAAAGGAGAGTTGTGGTTGCTTCAACATTTAGTGCTGCCATATTCTTTTTCAAACCGTCACTTAAAATATCACTTCCAAAAAAATAAATAAATAAAAAATAAAATACAATAAAATAAATAAAAAATAAAATACAATAAAATAAATAAAATAAAAAATAAAATATCACTTCCTATTGGCTCAAGATGACTGTCAGTTTGTACCTCTTTGGCTATTTGGTATACTTAGCACCACATTTTATATCAGGCCATTTGTGTTCTGTGTCATGGCCATGGATGTGCTCACACATATTCCAGGCTGTTGGGGTAAGATCAACAACTTCACACTTGACCCAAGTGGCAATCCAAAGTAAACAAGGAGGAAGGAAGAAGTCAATAAAATTCCCAAAAGAAGTCACCATAATTGATTACATTTCATTTATCAGAAAACCATTCCAAGTCTTTGACTAATTTGAGACTCCCTGTTGTGATACAAAATCTCTTCCTCTGTGAGTTATTATAGTTCTTGCCAGGAATATCCAGGGACCTGCTTTCCTCTGCTCCAAGTCTCAGAGTCCAGGCTGTTTGTAACACGTAATCTATGATTGAGAAACAGGAAAAAAGGGAGACCATCTTACAAGGTCTGGTCCCAAACCTCCTTTCTCTTTAATTCCAGCCCCAAATCAACCCTACTTGACTGTTCCCTCATGCCACAAAACAACAGAGTGCTCTCATTCTGAAGTGCTTCCTTGGCTCCCACTGGTCATGATAGAATTCACTTCCCAGTAGTCGTTTTGGCCTGACCTCCAACCAGGATCACCTCCTAGGAGATGCACCAAGTCTGGGAAAATCACCCTCAAGTACTCTGGCTTCTAAACGTCCATTCCAAATACTGAGCAGTAAGGATGAATGAATTGCAAGTAGAAGCAGTTTCTATTTAGGAGGCCAAAGAAGCTCCCTGGGTTCTTCCTCTGCGACCTGCAGCGGACAGCCCACTCTTTGGCCATGATGAGCAGAGGCTCTCCAATCCTGCCTCTACCCTTAGTACTGTTCCAGCCCACCTGGGACAGGCATTCTTAGGTACACTGCTGGTCCATCCTGCCATGCCAGACCATTCATGCCATGCCCACAGGGTGGTGTCCTGGGGGAGAGTCCTCCTCTCGAGAAAGGTGCTCTTTCTTCACCATGGGCAAAGGGAGGTCAAGCTGACCCCAACATTTTGTGTTGGCAAGCATTCAGGAGATGCTTAGTAGCTGTGAATTATCTCAACACCCCCTCATGTCCCAACGAAGAAGTCACAAGTCATAGCATTATTCCTTTTTTTTTTTTTTTTGAGACGGAGTCTCTCTCTGTTGCTCAGGCTGGAGTGCAGTGGCACAGTCTTGGCTCACTGCAAGCTCTGCCTCCTGGGTTCACGCCATTCTCTTGCCTCAGCCTCCCGAGTAGCTGGGATTACAGGCACCTGCCGCCACGCCCAGCTAATTTTTTGTATTTTTTTTTTAGTAGAGACGGGGTTTCACCGTGTTAGCCAGGATGGTCTCGATCTCCTGACCTCGTGATCCACCCACCTTGGCCTCCCAAAGTGCTGGGATTACAGGCGTGAGCCACCACGCCCGGCCAGCATTATTCCTTTGACATGTATTCCTTCTCCCACAGGGCAAAGCTGGCTTGCTCACGAGTGGGTCCACATAGCACACACTCCAAGCATGCCAATTCACCATACTTGTAGGAAGCAGGCAGCAATGAGGGTGACAGAAAGACTTGAGAGCTTCATCCAAAAACTCATTTACTGAAATAACAGCAAATATTTATTGCTGGGCTCACTATGTATACTTACTAAGCACTTTCTATATATCTCATTTAATTTGCACAGCCCTTTGAGGCAGCTACTAGTATTAGCCCATTTCATATCTGTGTCCATGAATTCACCATTAGGAAGTGGTTAAGGTGAGATTCAAACCCAGGAAGTCCACCTCCCAAGGCCATGCTCCCAGTAGCTATATTGTAGCAGGATTTCTTACCCCGTCACCCAGCTGTGGATCCTCAGCCCCCAGCTACCTGTTTTCATCTACCTTCTTTGTGGTCCCAGCTCCCAGACTATCTTGAAAGTGTCTCCAAGGCTTTTGGTTGGGAGCCAGCCCAACCTCTTGTCTTCTCCCCAAACCCCCAAGAGACTTTCTAAGATCAGAACCCTTGAAGCATTTTGAGCAGCCCAGTAGCAGAGTCCACACCAGTAACCTTCAGCTACTAGCAGAGCAGAGTCCACACAACAGACCTGAACTCCTCAGCTTCAAGTCCCAGCACCATCACCCAACAGGAGTGAACATTTAGCAGGTTATCTAAACCTCCAAGGCTTGGTTTCTATGTCAGCACCACAGTATAATAATAATGCCTGCCTAATACGGCTTTTCATAGGATCCAGTGAGCTGATGCATGTAAAACACAGTACAGTTAAGGGCACAGTGAGTACTAGCTTTCACTAGTCATAAAACACCTGTTCCGTTTTTAGTTTTTGAAATCTGGAGGTTAGAAAGTGTAAAATGGATTCCCTTTTAATTCTGGCTTTTCTCCAAGTCTTCTTTCCTTTATCTCCATTTTATTCCCTGTTAGAAGTCTCCATTCTAATGGTGTGAGTACTCAACACAGTGCCTGGCCCTGAGCAGGCGGCAATGCCAGTGTTACTCCTTCCTTCTAGCTTTTATTCTCCCTGCATCATCCGGATACTAACTTATCCTTTCCCTCTTCTCTTGATATTTTTGTTCACCCTTTTCCAGCTGCTTGAGGGGAGCTGAGAGACCTAGATACCATATTTAGAGTGGCTTAGGCAACATCCACAAGGCCAGAATAGCTCATCTGTCCAGAACTAAAACGAGATCCCTGCTCTACAGACTCTTCACCCAGCCCTTTTATGAGGTATCCAGTGTCTGACTTTGGATTATGATTTTGTCTTACAGAGGGCTGTTATCAATGTCCATTAAAACCACAGAGTGGCTGGGTGCAGTAGCTCATGCCTATAATCCTAGGACTTTGGGAGGCCAAGGCAGGCAGATCTCTTGAGCCCAGGAGTTTGAGACCAGCCCAGGCAACATGGCGAGACTCTGTCTCTACAAAAAATACAAATATTATTTGGGTGTGGTGGTGTGTGCCTGTAGCTCCAGCTACTTGGGAGGCTGAGGTGGGAGGATCACCTGAGTCCAGGGAAGTTGAGGCTGCAGTGAACCATGATTGTGCCACTGCTCTCCAGCCTGGACAACAGAGTGAGACCCCATCTCAAAAAAAAAAAAAAAGCACAGAGCATTTTATCAAAAAGCATCAGTAAGACATCCATGAAAAGTTGGCTTCTTATCTCAGAAGTGTGGTTCTGTTCATGTCAAATATGCATTTTCGTATCTCTTGTAAGCACATATGATTGAGGTTAAATCTCATACTCATACTACTGCAGTGGCTCTTGATCAGGGAGAGTATCAGAATTACACTTCTGAGATTTCTCAAGATGGCTTTAAAATCACAGAACCAGGGATGTGTATATTTTGATTCAGACACTGTTCCCACTTCCAGACCCTGCTTCTACCTTCCCAGTCAACAACCATTATCCTAGTAGCTTTTTAGATGGTGGGTATCCATCCAAATGAACAGCTCTGGAAATGAAAGCTTAAAAAATCAAAATAGGCTGGGCCCAGTGGCTCACACTTGTATTCCCAGCACTTTGAGGGGCCAGTGTGGGAGGATTGCTTGAGCCCAGGAGTTCCCGATCAGCCTGGGCAACATAGTAAGACCCTGTCTCTACAAAAAAAAATTTTTTTAAATTAGCCCTGAGAGGTGGAGCACACTTGTAGTCCCAGCTACTTGGGAGCAGGAGGCAGGAGGATTGCTAGAGCCTGGGAGGTCCAGGCAGCAGTGAGTGCAAATATATATATACACACACACACACACACACACACACACACACATATATATACACATATATATACATATATATACACATATATATACACATATATATACACACACACACACTATACACACACACACACACACACACGTATGTATGTATATAGATAGTCTAATTTCTGTCCAAAGACTCTCTGTTTGCTCCTTGATTCTCTGTCCTTTTAAAATAGCCTGTCTTTCCAGTTCACACCTAAGGTTCTGACTTACTTTCTTTTCCCCAATAGTTGTCATAGCCTTCTCCAGCATGTGTTCCTTCTATATTTCAGACATGGCATAGGAGACACAGCAATAACTAAGTAAGTACAGCAAATCAAAGGATGGAGCCCCAAATTGAAGCCAAGTCTACTATATCTTATCAATTTACCCAGTAACATTGTCTCTCTCTGTAGAGGTTACCCTTTTATGCACATAAATGTGAATTAGAACATCTCTGCCCTGCTCCATTCAGCAATACAGCTCTGCAACGATGCACGCTGCCATCCATTTCACTGGAACATTTGCCGTAAAGTTGCTTTTAAAAGACATTCTCTTACAATACTGTCAATGGCCTTTGCATTAAAAATGAGAAAAAAATGGAAACATGCATTAAAATATTCAGAAATAAATGGCTTTTTTATTACATAAAAGCTCTCATGTGTCTCAAAGGTACTGAGAATAGAATACTTTATCATAAATTAGATTATTATTGCTGGGAAAAGATCTATTTTAATGCCACTTTTCTTGGGGATTAAACCAAACCCTAACAGTCCATTTGGGGGTGTTCATAAATGTGTAAGTCAAATACTGAAAAGCTTTAAGTGGAAAATACATGCTGATGAAGCAATCTTGGAAAAGACAGAACACATTCTGTTTGTTCTCATGTCTGGCAGGGGGCAACTATTGCATCCAGGAAAAAAAAAAAAGAAGATAATGACTTCTCTGCAACTAAGATGAAGATCCACTGAACTTTGGGGTTTGAAATGCAACGTTAGAACTTCAGACTCCCGGCACCTAGGTCTCCAGCTTCTGGGTGGTGCCAGCATCAGAGATACACTCTGCAAAACATATACTGTCTTAGGAAAAAGTGACCCTGTTGTCCTTTCAGGCCCATATTCCACAGAAGACAAATGGAGATGTAAAAGGAAAACTGCAGCTCTGAGTTAAGAGAGAGCAAGTTGTCTGTTCTAATACAGCCAGGAAATAAGATGTTCTGGTTAATATGTGCTAAAGATGTGGTGCTGACTTTCCGACTCAGAATATGATCACATGTTTTTCTCATTAAAACTATATTGAATGTTATTTGACCATTGTTGAGTCAGTCATCTTGATAAATATTATCTTCGTACAGTCCTGAGCAGAGAGTCAGTGACTAGAATGCCACTGAAACCAGCTTTTTACAGGACACGGTTTTCATGGTTTTAGGGCATGGAGAAATTTGCAGAGTAATCCACAGTATTTAATTATTTAGGCAGGGTAGGAGAAAAGTGATGAGCATTCATTTTGCTAGCAGTGTAACTTCCGTGGAGAAATGGTATACTGATTGTACTTCACATTCCCTATACATGATCCAGCACTGTGATCAAAGATAGAAGGAATCTCTTCATAGCTCTCCTTCCTTTTTCTTTTCTCATTTCCTTACCAATTCCCTTTATCCCTGGTCCTTTTACATCTTTATTTTTAGTCAATACTCTGTTACTCTGCTGGAAAGATCTGTGTGTGAAGCTGGATACTAAAAATGTCATGATTGCCACTTATTTGGAGGAGTAGAGTGGAGGATGTGGGCAGCATAGCAGCCCAGGCTGGAAGAGAGGAGCTGGCAGGGAGGAAGTTTGGCTGAAGGACAGGCCCCCTCAGGACTGATTTCTTGGCAGTCTATCCAAGTCCTTGGGTGTCTGCACTGGAGTTATAATAATAGCCAATATTTATTAAGCATTTTGTCAGTGCCAGGATCTGTGCATTATCTTCTTTAATCCTTACATAACCCTGTGCAGTAGGCACTATTACCATCTCAATTTAAAAGATGTGGGCTAAGACTCAGTAACTTTAGGGGAATGTCCAAGTTCACACATCAACTAAGTGGCTGATCCAGCTATGTTTCATTTCAAAGCTTGAACTTAGACCATCCCCCTCCAATTAATTAGCTATGCCTTCCTTCTTACACTTATCTCTTTCCTCCCTCTCCTTTTTAAGATTATAAAGACTTTGGCCAGGCACAGTGGCTTATGCCTGTAATCCCAGCATTTTGGGAGGCCGAGGCCAGTGGATTACTTGAGGTCAGGAGTTCGAGACCAGCCTGACCAACATAGTGAAACCCTATCTCTACTAAAAATACAAAAATTAGCCAGGGGTGGTGGTGGGTGCCTGTAATCCCACCTGCTTGGGAGGCTGAGGCATGAGAATCGTTTGAACCCAGGAGGCAGAGGTTGCAGTGAGCTGAGATCTTGCCATTGCACTCCAGCCTGGGTAAAATAGTGAGACTGTCACACACACACACAAACACACACTATAAAGACTTTAGAAAATATGCTTCTGTGTCCTTTAAACACTATTAAAGAGCAAAATGGTAGTTTCTGGACCAAAATTCACAGGACCCAAATCCTTATTTCTGTGTAGCCACCAACTCACTGTATTATCGTGACACTGGACCACTGGCATCTGTAAAATTAGGAAGTGCGACTAGATGGTATCTGAGGATGATTTGGCCTCTAACATTGGGTGAATCCCCAGCTTCTAGGAGAGGGT
Source organism: Pan troglodytes (assembly GCF_028858775.2). Classification (NCBI taxonomy): domain Eukaryota; kingdom Metazoa; phylum Chordata; class Mammalia; order Primates; family Hominidae; genus Pan; species Pan troglodytes. Next base: position 74,090,005 of record NC_072402.2, read on the forward strand.
GTGGGGCATGACTCACCTGGGCTATTCCTACTTGGGATGTAAGTGGCAAGAAGGCAGCACCTATGACTGTAGTGACTGGATTTCCAAGCCTCCAATCAGAACACCCATTACCTGAATCACTGAGTGATAACAAGTTGTAATGGTAACATCAACCCTACTCCAGAAATTCAATGATATGGAAGGTGGGTAAATCCAGACCCACTCTCCTGTGGAGGGTGAGGCACTTCATGAACTTCTATATTTCTAACACCCTATCTCTCCTTTGACATCCAGTCCCTGAACTTCTCCTCCAGCAAGCAAAATAAAGCCAAGAGTGGTGTATCTTCCTATTATAAAATCATACCCAGGATTCTGGACTTCTTAGCTGATTTCATCTTATTCACATGTGTTTGCATATTGCCTTTTGTTAAGTGGTTCCAAATCCAGTTTGTAAAGTATGAGATGGCATCAATGTTCTAGGTAGGGCAAATGCATTCTCATTCAGAGCAAACGTGACCACCATAGGAAGCAAGTTTTTAAGCCCTTCCCACTTTAGGAGAGACAGAAAACATAATTAAGCAAATTTGCCATGATGAGAGGCCTGGCTCTCCTTCCATTTAATGGGGATAGAGCACTGTGGAGAGGAAAAGTGCCAAATGGTATGTGATTTTTAAAATCTCCTACGCATTTAATAATTAATGCTTGTTTTCTTCTATTTTTCCCCACCCCCTCAACTCCTTTCCCCACTCATTACAGCTCTTTGATATCCCCTCAGGAATTATGATATCTCCAGCTGTTTACATAACCAGAGATTAAGTCCAACTGAAGGAGAAATTTAGGCCACAGAAAAATCAGGATAAGAAAGCCAGAAATGCAGTTTGCCTTGGGGTCACATTCTGAGATTCAGTCATAGCAGCCTCAAAGAGCATTGAGCAAAAGTTTTTTGGTGGACTCATGAATTGGAGCTGAGAGTGGTTGACTATTATTTGCAAAGCTGGATTAAGTGAAAGCAAATGGTAACTGACACAAGCCTCCTTTCTGGAAGAAATCTGCTGTGCATGAGAGATAAGATAAAGCTCTAATAAAAATACTGACTTAGTTTCTGCCCTTTTGTGCTTACCTGCTCTGCTCCGTGTTATCTCATTTTTGTAGGCTTGACCCTGCTGCAGTTTGCAAGTTTCTAGATGAATAACTGTTGCATCTTTGTACGTGGTGGGTTTCGTGCATGGAATTATGTTGCCCAATACATTGCCTCTCCTCCCCCATTGCCCCCACCCTTTCCCTGCTCTGACTTGAGCCAGCCTGATGCTGAGGCAAAATAAGCCATTACTTTAATAAGCCATTATTCACAATGGATTGGAAAGATAAGGAGCCCCACAGTGAGCTGACATCGGCCTTGTATTCCTAATCAGGAAATAGCAGATAGGGGATGTGCATGGGACGGCGGGTTTGCAGCAAGAAAATTTTGGGGCACTTCTTGGGTGAAAGGGGAGGTGGGAGGGGCCGGGCAGGCCCAGGCAAGGACAGCTGCTCCAGTGGACAGTCTGAGTCAGTGCCTCTCGACCTCTATCTGGGTGTAAGAGAATCATTTGTCTTGCTTATGAAAATGCAGATTCCTTGGCCTCAGCTCCAGAGATTCTGATTTGGTCCATAGGGAGTGGGTTTCAGATAATTCTAATGCAGGCGGCCTAGGATCAAAAACACTGCTTAAGGGCAATGGGCTACCTGTACCAAGAAGGGTTAAGGAGGAGGAAAAAGAGCAGAGAGTAAAAAAGTGCAAAGGTACCTGAAGGCAGCAAAAAAGTAAGGTCTTTGGAGTCAAACTTAGATTCCAATCTCAGGAGCGTTCCCACTTAATCTTTATGAACATTCTTCCCCACATATAAAATAAGGGGAAATAGCAATGATAATAATAGTTCATATGCAAGGGTTCTTATAGCCCAGGGTTACATGTTTTAGTGGGTTAGCTCATTTATACCTCATCACACTACAAAGAGGACATAGCATTATTCTCATTTTATACCTGAGGAAACCGAGGCACAGATGGAGTGTTAAACTGGCCTAAAAGGCCACACCGCTAACAAGTGCTGGAGCTGTGATCTGAACCCAGGGAGTGTAAGTTGGGGAAATTGGGGGAGAAAACGTACAGGAAATATCTGGCTGCTGCCTGACACACAGGGCTCACGTTTGTGTCCTTCCTTCCCAGCGTCGCTGAGAGGTGATCAGCTGGCCACATACGTTGATCAGCTGCCTGCTCCAGTAGAACTCTACCATAATTGCTGGAGGATTGAGGTGGTAGGGGGAGGGAAGGAGCACTGGATCTGAAGACACATCCTGGAGCCTCAGTTACCTCATCTCTAACGTGAGGACAGCAATGTCCTTACATCACAGCATGTGATGTTCAAATGAGCTCATGCCTGTGAAAAGTATTTTATAAACAGTATTTAGTACAAATATCCATTGGATTATGAAGATGAATACGGGCCCAGTCATTGCACAGAACAGCCCAAAATATCTTCTTCAGGTGTCATTCCCTCTCTTTTAGTGACTCCTGAGTGCCTCTTGGATAAAATAAGAATATGTGCTAATGTGTTTTCGGATAGTGGCTTAGTCTTTCATACCTAAAGGGGCCTGGTTCTGTTGTGGGTGGAGAAGGAGGGAATTTAGGTGAAAATGTTGAGGTTGCTCCTTAGGAAAAGAAGGAAGACTTTGTCTTTTCATATGTGTGTGTGTGTGTGTGTGTGTGTATATATATATATACACATATATATACTTTAATTATATATATACTTTATATATATACTTTAATTATATATATACTTTAATTATATATATACTTTAATTATATATATACTTTAATTATATATACATATATATATATATATACTTTAAGTTCTGGGGTACATGTGCAAAATATGCAGGTTTGTTACATAGGTATTCATGTGCCATGGTGGTTTGCTGCAGCCATCAACCCGTCATCTACAATAGGTATTTCTCCTAATGCTATCCCTCCCCTTGCCCCCGAACCTGACAGGCCCCAGTCTGTGATGTTCCCCTCCTTATGTCCATATGTTCTCATTGTTCAACTCCCACTTATGAGAGAGAACATGCAGTGTTCGGTTTTCTGTTCCTGTGATAGTTTGCTGAGAATGATGGTTTCCAGCTTCATCCATGTCCCTGCAAAGGACATGAACTCATCCTTTTTATGGCTGCATAGTATTCCATGGTGTATATGTGCCACATTTTCTTTATCCAGTCTGTCATTGATAGGCATTTGGATTGGTTCCAAGTCTTTGCTACTGTGAATAGTGCTGCAATAAACATACGTGTGCATGTGTCTTTATAGTAGAATGATTTATAATCCTTTGACTATATACCCAGTAATGGGATTGCTGGGTCAAATGGTATTTCTGGTGCTAGATCCTTAAGGAATCGCCACATTGTCTTTCACAATGGTTGAACTAATTTACACTCCCACCAACAGTGTAAAAGCGTTCCTATTTCTCCACATCCTCGCCAGCATCTGTTGTTTCCTGACTTTTTAATGATTGCCATTCTAACTGGTGTGAGATGGTATCTCATTGTGGTTTTGATTTGCATTTCTCTAATGACCAGTGATGATGAGCTTTTTTTCATATGTTTGTTGGCCACATAAATGTCTTCTTTTGAGAAGTGCTGTTCATATCCTTTGCCCACTTTTTGATGACCTTGTTTGTTTTGTTCTTGTAAATTTGTTTAAGTTCCTTGTAGATTCTGGATATTAGCCCTTTGTCAGACGGCTACATTGCAAAAATTTTCTCCCACTCTGTAGGTTGCCTGTTCACTCTGATGATAGTTTCTTTTGCTGTGCAGAAGTTCTTTAGTTCAATTAGATCCCACTTGTCAATTTTGGCTTTTGATGCAATTGCTTTTGGGGTTTTAGTCATGAAGTCCTTGCCCATGCCTATGTCCTGAATGGTATTGCCTAGGTTTTCTTCTAGGGTTTTTATGGTTTTAGGTCTTATGTTTAAGTCTTTAATCCACCTTGAGATAATTTTTGTATAAGGTATAAGGAAGGGTTACAGTTTCAGTTTTCTGCATATGGCTAGCCAGTTTTCCCAACACAATTTATTAATTAGGGAATCCTTTCCCCATTGCTTGTTTTTATCAGGTTTGTCAAAGATTAGATGGTTGTAGATGTGTGGTATTATTTCTGAGGCCTCGTTTTGGTACCAGTAGCATGCTGTTTTGGTTACTGTAGCCTTGTAGTATAGTTTGAAGTCAGGTAGCGTGATGCCTCCAGCTTTGTTCTTTTTGCTTAGGATTGTCTTGGCTATATGGGGTCTTTTTTGGTTCCATATGAAATTTAAACTAGTATTTTCTAATTATGTGAAAAAAGCCAGTGGTAGTTTGCTGGGAATAGCATTGAATCTATAAATTACTTTGGGTAGTATGGCCATTTTCATGATATTGATTCTTCCTATCCATGAGCATGGAATGTTTTTCCATTTGTGTCCTCTCTTATTTCCTTGAGCAGTGGTTTGCAGTTCCCCTTGAAGAGGTCCTTCACATCCCTCATAAGTTGTATTCCTCGGTATTTCATTCTCTTTGTAGCAATTGTGAGTGGGAGTTCACTCATGACTTGGCTCTCTGTCTATTATTGGTGTATAGGAATGCTTGTGATTTTTGCACATTGATTTTGTTTTCTGAGACTTTGCTGAAGTTGCTTATCAGCTTAAGGAGTTTTGTGGCTGAGACAACGGGGTTTTCTAAATACACAATCACGTCATCTGCAAAGAGAAACAATTTGACTTCCTCTCTTCTTATTTGAAAACCCTTTATTTCTTTCTCTTGACTTACTGCCCTGGCCAGAACTTCCAATACTCTGTTGAAAAGGAGTGGTGAGAGGGGGCATCCTTGTCTTGTGCTGGTTTTCAAAGGGAATGCTTCCAGCTTTTGCACATTCAGTATGATATTGGCTGTGGGTTTGTCATAAATAGCTCTTATTATTTTGAGATATGTTCCATCCATACCTAGTTTATTGAGTGTTTTTAGCATCAAGGGGTGTTGAATTTTGTCAAAGTCCTTTTCTGCATCTGTTGAGATAATTGTGTGGTCTTTGTCATTGGTTCTGTTTATGTGATGGATTACATTTACTGATTTTTATATGTTGAACCAGCTTTGCATCCCAGGGATGAAGCTGATGTGATCGTGGTGGATAAGCTTTTCCGTGTGCTGCTGGATTCAGTTTGCCAGTATTTTATTGAGGATTTTTGCATTGATGTTCATCAGGGATATTAGCCTGAAATTTTCTTTTTTTGTTGTGTCTCTGCCAGGTTTTGCTATCAGGATGATGCTGGCCTCATAAAATGAGTTAGGGAAGAGTCCCCTTTTTTTCTATTGTTTGGAATAGTTTCAGAAGGAATGGTACCAGCTCCTCTTTGTACCTCTGGTAAAATTTGGCTGTGAATCCACCTGGTCCTGGCCTTTTTTTGGTTGGTAGGCTATTAACTACTGCCTCAATTTCAGAACTTGTTATTGCTCTATTCAGGGATTGACTTCTTCCTTGTTTAGTCTTGAGAGAATGTATTTGTCCAGGAATTTATCCATTTCTTCTAGATTTTCTAGTTTATTTGCATAGAGGTGTTTGTAGTATTCTCTGATGGTAGTTTGTATTTCTGTGGGATCAGTGGTGACATCCCCTTTATCACTTTTTATTGCATCTATTTGATTCTTCTCTCTTTTCTTCTTTATTACTCTGGCTAGCAGTCTATCTATTTTGTTAATCGTTTCGAAAAACCAGCTTCTGGATTCATTGATTTTTTGAAGGGTTTTTCATGTCTCTACCTCCTTCAGTTCTGCTCTGATCTTAGTTATTTCTTGTCTTTTGTTAGCTTTTGAATTTGTTTGCTCTTGCTTCTCTAGTTCTTTTAATTGTGTTGTTAGGGTGTTAATTTTAGATCTTTTCTGCTTTCTTATGTGGGCATTTAGTGCTATAAATTTCTCTCTAAACACTGCTTTAGCTGTGTCCCAGAGATTCTGGTACGTTGTGTCTTTATTCTTCAAAGAACTTATTTATTTCTGCCTTAATTTAGTTATTTACCCAGTGGTCATTCAGGAGCAGGTTGTTCAGTTTTCATGTAGTTGTGTGGTTTTGAATGAGGTTTTTTTTTTGTTTTCTTTTTTTGTTTTTTGACAATCTTGCTCTGTCACCAGGCTGGACTGCAGTGGCATGATTTTGGCTCACTGCAACCTCCACCTCCTGGGTTCAAGTGATTTTCCTGCCTCAGCCTCCCAAGTAGCTGGGACTACAGGCGTGTACCACCATGCCCAGCTAACTTTTGTATTTTTAGTAGAGACAGAGTTTCACCATGTTAGCCAGCATGGTCTTGATCTCCTGACTTCGTGGTCTACCCGCCTCAGCTCTCCCAAAGTGCTGGGATTACAGGCGTGAGCCACTGAACCCAGCCAAGTGAGTTTCTTAATCCTGGTTCTAATTTGATTGCACTGTGGTCTGACAGACTGTTTGTTAATGATTTCCATTCTTTTGCATTTGCTGAGGGGTGTTTTATTTACAATAATGTGGTCAAATTTAGAATAAGTGCTATGTGGTGCTGACAAGAATGTATATTCTGTTGATTTGGGTTGGAGAGTTCTGTAAATGTCTGTTAGGTCCATTTGGTCCAGTGCTGAGTTTAAGTCCTGAATATCCTTGTTAATTTTCTATCTCGTTGATCTGTCTAATATTGACAGTGGGTGTTAAAGTCTCCCACTAGTATTGTGTGGGAGTCTAAGTCTCTTTGTAGGTCTCTAAGAACTTGCTTTATGAATCTGGGTGCTCCTGTATTGGGTGCATATGTATTTATGATAATTAGCACTTCTTGTTACATTGATCCCTTTACCATTATGTAATGCCCTTCTTTGTTTTTTTGATCTGTGTTGGTTTTAACTCTGTTTTATCAGAGACTAGGATTGCAGCCCCTGCTTTTGTTTTGCTTTCCATTTGCTTGGTAAATATTCCTCCATCCCTTTATTTTGAGCCTATGTGTGTCTTTGCATGTGAGATGGGTCTCCTAGATACAGCACACCAATGGGTCTTGACTCTTTGTTCAATTTGCCAGTCTGTGTCTTTTAATTGGGGCATTTAGCCCATTTACATTTAAGGTTAATATTGTTATGTGTGAATCTGATTCTGTTATTTTGATGCTAGCTGGTTATTTTGCCCATTCGTTGATGCAGTTTCTTCACAGTGTCGATGGTCTTTACAATTTGGTATGTTTTTGCAGTGACTGGAACCGGTTTTTCCTTAAATACTTCCTTCAGGAACTCTTGTAAGGCAGGCCTGGTGGTGACAAAATCTCTCCGCATTTACTTGTCTGTAAAGGATTTTATTTCTCCTTCACTTATGAAGCTTAGTTTGGCTGGATATGAAATTCTGGGTTGAAAATTCTTTCCTTTAAGAATGTTGTATATTGGCCCCCACTCTCTTCTGGCTTGTAGGGTTTCTGCAGAGTGATCCGCTGTTAGTCTGATGGGCTTCGCTTTGTGGGTAACCCAACTTTTCTACCTGGCTACCCTTAACATTTTTTCCTTCATTTCAACCTTGGTGAATCTGACGATTATGTGTCTTGAAGTTGCTCTTCTCGAGGAGTATCTTTCTAGTGTTCTCTGTATTTCCTGAATTTGAATGTTGGCCTATCTTGTGATATTGGGGAATTTCTCCTGGATAATATCCTGAAGTGTGTTTTCCAACTTGGTTCCATTCTCCCCGTCACTTTCAGGTACACCAATCAGACGTAGATTTGGTCTTTTCACATAGTCCCATGTTTCTTGGAGGCTTTTTTTGTTCCTTTGCATTCTTTTTTCTCTAATCTTGTCTTCATGCTTGATTTCATTAAGTTGATCTTCAATCTCTGATATCCTTTCTTCTGCTTGATCGATTTGGCTATTGATACTTGTGTATGCTTCAAAAAGTTCTTGTGCTGTGTTTTTCAGCTCCATCAGGTCATTTATTTTCTTCTCTAAACTGGTAATTCTGGTTAGCAGTTCTTGTAACCTTTTATCAAGGTTCTTAGCTTCCTTGCATTGGGTTAGAACATGCTCCTTTAGCTTGGAGGAGTTTCTTATTACTTACCTTCTGAAGCCTACTTCTGTCAATTTGTCAAACTCATTCTCCGTCCAGTTTTGTTCCCTTGCTGGCGAGGAGTTGTGATCCTTTGGAGGAGAAGAGGCATTCTGGTTTTTGGAATTTTCAGCCTTTTTGAGCTGGTTTTCCTCAACTTTTGGATTTACCTATATTTAGTCTTTGATGTTGGAGACCTTTGGATGGGGTTTCTGTGTCAGGGCATCCTTTTTGTTGATGTTGATGCTATTGCTTTCTGTTTGTTTTCCTTCTAACAGTCAGGCCCCTCTGCTGCAGGTCTACTGGAGTTTGCGGGAGGTCCACTCCAGACCCTGTTTGCCTGGCTACACCAGCAGAGGCTGCAGAACAGCAAAGATTGCTGCCTGCTTCTTCCTCTGGGAGCTTCATCCCAGAGGGGCACCCACCAGATGCCAGCTGGAGCTCTCCTGTATGAGGTGTCTGTCGATGCCTGCTGGGAGGTGTCTCCCAGACAGGTGGCACGGGGTCCAGGGACCACTTGAGAAGGCAGTCTGTCCCTTAGCAGAGCTTGAGCACTGTGCTGGGAGATCCGCTGCTCTCTTCAGAGCCAGCAGGCAGGAACATTTAAGTCTGCTGAAGCTGCACCTACAGCCGCTCCTTCCTTTAGGTGCTCTGTCCCAGGGAGATGGGAGTTTTATCTATAAGCCCCTGAGTGGGGCTGCTGCCTTTCTTTCAGAGATGCCCTGCCCAGAGAGAAGGAATCTAGAGAGGCAATCTGACTAGAGTGGCTTTGCAGCACTACGGTGGGTTCCACACCCAGTTTGAACTTCCCGGCAGCTTTGTTTACACTGTGAGGGGAAAACTGCCTACTCAAGCCTCTGTAATGGCAGATGCCCCTACCCCCACCAAGCTTGAGGATCCCAGGTCAACTTCAGACTGCTGTGCTGGCAGCAAGAATTTCAAGCCAGTTGATTTTAGTTTGTTGGGCTCCATGGGGGTGGGATCTGCTGAGCAAGACCACTTGGCTCCCTGGCTTCAGCCCCCTTCCCAGAGGAGTAAGCAGTTCTGTTTTGCTGGTGTTCCAGGTGCCACTGGGGTACAAAAACAAACAAACAAACAAAAACAAAACAAAACAAAAAAAACTCCTGCAGCTAGCTCGGTGGGAAGACTTTATCTTAAGGAGGCTATGAGAATTGCCAGCATGTAGGACATCCTATAACATTTCAGAATATTCCATGTATGCCAAAAGGTGGAAGAGTTCAACCCACAGGTCAAGACTTGAGATCTCAAAGGACAGATCACAATCTGATACCCAGCCCTTGTTGCCGTAAACCCAGACCAGTTGGAAAAGCTGATACATCTTTGTGGCATATATACATTTTGCAAAATTTTTGACTCAGACATAGTCAGTGTTTTATACCTGCCACTGGAGGTTTGGCTGAGCTCTGTTTCTACTGTGGTAATGCTTAAATCAGAGCCTCCTTTTGGGGAGAGTTGACCCAGACTAGCAGATAGGAATGTGACAAGAGCCACAGTTTCTAGACTGGACAACAAAAGCAAACCAGAAAAACAATTACTCCAAGTTGCTGTCTTCTTTTTCTAAGAGCCTCCTCATCATGGTTGTTAGAAAAACCTCAGAGCCACCAAAGTAAAATAATAATAATAATAAAGATTTTTTTGCCCATAATGAGAGTTTGCAAAAAAAAAAAATTGTGGCAAATCAGTACCATTACCCAAGTGGAAGACTTATGCACTTCCTCCTAGAAGAAAGAGAACCATTTTCTGCTGGGCAACATAGAATGTAGACCTGGGAAAAGTTCAGTTTTCTTTTAAAAAAGAAAATTTGTTTCCCAATTTACTTCAGCAATGGGTAAAACTCAGATGAGACCCTCTTAGTTGTTCTTCCCTTAAGGCAGCCCAGAGTTCAGGAAGGGAAGAGTCGAATTCACTTTCAGGAATTCAATTCAGTTTCTTTTTATTCTATTCTATTTCCTTCAATACAGTTTGATAAACACCCAGGGAAGTGCTATGAGTTGGAGAACCATGTAGATGCTGGGAGACAGAATGGGAAGAGGCAGGGTTGTGCTTCTCCTCTTCTGAATCCAGATTGGATATGGGCATCACTTGACCAAGGAATGCTCTTTTGGGCAGGATGGGACCAAAGAAGATTAAAAAGCCATAAAAAAAGCAGGATCAAAAAAGATTCAGACTCGTATTTAGGCAGAAGAAACTAAAGCAAGGAGATATGAAGATTTAACTCTAAGCAGACGAACTGAATGTAATCCCCACGCATGTTGTTTTATCAATGAGATAATAGAATTTGAGAGTTTATTATTCTTATGGTTTGAATATGGTTTGTCCCCACCAAAACTTGTATTGAAGCCTGAACCCTAATGTGGTGATGTTAGGATGTCACGCCTTTGAAAGATGATTAGGTCATTAAGATGAATTAATGTCTTTCTCTCCAGGCTGGATTAGTTCTCCTGGGAATGTGTTAGCTCTTGTACAAGTGGATGAGTTCCCTCAAGAGTAGGTTGTTACAAAGTGAGGTTGGTTCTTGTGTTTTGCCCTTTTTTCATATGCACCAAGTTCCCTTTCTGTTTCTCTGCCATGTTTTTGATATAGCACAAAGCTCTCACCAGTAGCCACCAAATATGGCTGCCCAATCTTGAACTTCCCAGCCTCCAGAGCTATGAGTGAAATAAAGACCTTTTCTTTATAAATTACCCAGTCTCAGGTATTCTATTGTAGCAACAGAAAACAGACTAGGACAATATGTACTTTCACATACATCACTCAACTTCATTCTTGAAACAGCCCACATTATCACCTCAATTTTGCAGAAGACACTGAAGCTGAGTCATGGCATGCCCAATATCTTGACATTTCTACAAGGCCAAGACAGGACATTGAACCCATGCCTTCTGTCTCCCAATCTAACATTCTTTCTGTTCTATTATATTCTCTATCATCTTGCGTTCATAGAATATCTGACTGTGCTAAAGGTTCTTTAAATTATGTTGTCCTATGTCTAATTCATTTGTATTTTGCTTAAATCTCATACCTGGAGTAAAGTAGCCTTTGGGAACTGTGGTTTTCATTATTATTTTGTTAATTAGAAATATAAGACAAAGGGTTATCTTCCTCGACTTTAAAAGTTAGAACTGGACTAGGTAATGTCTAGCACTGTTTTAATTCCAGCATTCTGAAATCTGTTATTACATTAGATCAAACTTCATTTTTTTAGTCTTCCAAAAACACAATAATTACAAGTAATGGTGTTCATGCCAAATTCATTAGAGTTTGAAAACAGAGCTGTATTTCAGCTCTTGGGAGGCCAAAAATGAACTTTGATATTTTTGCAAGTGTGAAAATTCTTTCAGCTGTGCCAAATCAACTCAAAACATCTGAATGGTCTGCCTCCAAGTAACATAAAATTTTCTCTTTTATGCTTTGAATTTTGTTCTAGAGAAACTCTATTCCCCTAAATGTTGTATTAAGAGGCTGAAAAGTTGCAGGGAACCTTGGTGGAGTGATATTTGCTGGGTAGGCTGAAAGCCAAACTATTGTTCTTGTTATTTCTCAACAGAGAAGAGAAAAGTATTTGCTAACTATCCCTGGAATCTCTGTCAATTAGCTTGGAATTTAAGGGATTTTCCTGATGTGCTTTGTGGAGGTCATTGAATGTTTGGATTCCAGGTGAATGTTTGGAACTCTGCAGTAGAAGATAAGTTGGCCCAGAAGACCAGCTTAGTGGAGGATCCTACTTTATTTTAATCAGTGATCTGATGAGTCTTTGTAAGACCGCCATCTTCCCCAAGCTCAGCCCTGTCAACCACCATGGATGACACAGAAATTGTTTAAGACCTGTCTACATAAATATCTTGAGAGTAACTTTTTCAAAATGCAGTCCTCCAATCCAGGTTCTTAGGCCTGACTCCAAGGAAGGAACATTTCTGTGAGTGATGGTAGGAATCTATATATTTTAATGACTGTCCTGGTGATCCTTATGTGTGATGTAAACTGACAACCCTAGCCACACAGTTTTCTAAAAACCTGAAATTTATATACACACAGAAAACAGTATTATCACAACATAATTCTATATCTTATGGAGTCACAAATAGCAAAGCAGCATCCAGATGGCCAGCTTCTGTGGAGTTGCTGGAGAGGTGGCTAGAAGACCTCTTAGGATCCCAACGTCTGCTAGAACCTATGAGACAAGATGCATCAAAGAGGCAAAGAATAATGTGGGCAGAAAAGTGAGAGATAGGTGCTGTTTGGATAGTGGCAGAGAAATTCATGGATGCAACAGAACCCATGCTTGACCTTGAGAGAAGGAGAGAATGTGGAAAGCTAACATTTTGTTGAGAAGATACTCAGCTGTTTTTCAAATGTTAAATATCCTATAGGCTAAGGCAGATATATTGAGACATTCAGTTAAGTAGCTGTTTTCATGGACCTTGGCAGGTGGGGTGGAAAAGGAGGGCAGGGAATTTGGAAACAAATCATTTTCCCTTATGGTAAAATGTAGGTAATAAACAAGACCGCCAGAAACACCAAGATGATCTCAAGCAAGAGCCAAGTCACTCAGGGTTTCAAGTTCAGAGGTGAGTGAGAACACTGGATAATGAAAAAGTGGGGGAGACCACGGGAAATTGAGCTGAACTTTGAGGAGTAGGAGGAAGGTTCATAAAATAAACAGGAAAGAGAATGGAATAAGAGGGTTTGCTCTCGAGCGAAGGTCAGGCGAGGAGGGAAGGGTCCTGAGTGGCATGAGATTCTTTTTTCACAGTTAACTCTGAGTTAGAATTCTGAGTTTCTACCATCTTACACACCAAACACCATCTTCCAGAAATCATTGTCCCCTTGCTTTGGGCTCAGTGGGCAGAGCAGCATTGGGTTCTATGGAGAGTCAAGCCTTGCTGTCTCGGAGATGATAGCAACCCCAGCTTCAGTTTACAGATCCAGCTTTGGGGATGAGTGGGTCTGACACAGAGCCGCCCATAGCCTGCTTGGAAGCTTCCTTTCCTGACTTCTAATTACCAGTTCATTTATTGTTTATCTCTGGCTCTTAGTTTGCAACAGGGAGCCAAAATGTTAATGAACACAAAAGGTTAAGCCATTGCTTGACCCCTTCATTCTGCAGATGGGGAAAGAGGAGGAAGAAGGTAATGCGATCTCTGCTAGCCTTTGTTTATAGGAAGCGCCTTACACTCACTGAGTTCACAGCCTAACTGTAAAAGATGTGAAGGGTGTGATTATCAGGCTGGCAGTAAATGGGAACACACTGTGGCTTTGTTTGGGCCTGTGGGGAGTTTTTGGTAAATTTTTTGCTTTCAACCCCCCTATAAAAATATTTGGGGATTCAATAATGCTGACTCTACATTTCTCACTTGGAGCCCATACTTTCTCTCCCTTTAATATAGAAGTGGTGGTGTTATTTTTCCTCCTTGGCCACAGACAGTTTCTCAGTAGCCCTTGCTGACCCAGTGGGCCCACTCCTACTAATTTTACACAAACCAGATGATGTCCAAACAAGTCACCTCTATTTCACGCAGGCTAGGCCTCCCTCCTGAAAATGAAATGAAGTCAGGGAACATTGGTTCCTGGAAGCTCACAGGGATTCCTCTAAGCCAGTAGGACCTGTTTATTTTATTTATTTATGTATTACTAAAAAAGGGATACTGCTCCCATTCAGAGGCTCACAAATTCATTTAAGTCAATAGAGTTAAGCAGGGCTTGAAGTGAGTAGCAGCAAGGCTGGAAGCCTCTGCACATGGTAGGTTGGGGCTGGAGAGGTCACCTGTGTAAATCAGTAGCAACAATCTAGACCAGGCTTACCCTCAGACTCGGGGTGAAACCAGGGATTATTTCTCTTAAGTTTCTAGTCTCAAGAATTTTTTTCCAAGGCAGATATTTAATGTCTCTTATTTAGATTTAGCCAAGACCTGGCTCTGGCTGGCACCAATTTTGATCCTTGTCCCCAAGCTCAAGGCCAGCTTGAGGGAATTACCGCCTTTAGTAGACACAGATTTCCCTCCCTCACCTGTCTCCAGAGCCCAGGCCTATGGTTTGGACCAACTTGTCACCCAGCTCCATATGAAATGCACATTAAGGAAAATGTGTCATTTAGAGCAGATCATGTGAAAATTCCATGGGCTTGGGAAATGATGGCTTTGAGTTTCCCCTATTGCTAAGCCAGCTGGGCTACCATTATTACCTACTAGATAAGTTCACATGCCATTCTGCTCTCTTAATTTTTGTTTGCTTCTTGTCTAAGGTCAATTTGAAAAAATGTGTAATAAGTGACTATAATATGCAAGATGTTAAATGCTGACTACAATCCCTTAATTTGTATTTCACATAATTTTCAAGGAACTTCACCACCCATGGTCTCATTTGATTTTCACACCATTGCTGAGCAGGTAGTAATGGACTCATTTTACAATGACCTCCTGGAGGCAGGTGATGGATCTCTGAAGTCACAAAACCAGTAAAAGATTGTGGTCTGGCTGAGAAAGAATTGCTTTATAAAATCACCAAATGCTCATCATGTAAGAAAGAGACCTTAATAGTCAACTAATTCAGTCATCTCACAGATCCAGCCCTCTCCTTCGTAGACTGGGAAACCCAAGATTCAGAGAGGGAAAGCGACTTGCCTGGAGTCACACAGTTACTGTGCTCTGGTCACTCAATCCTCTGAATTGTTCTTTCTCCCTTCCTAATTGAAGACCCAGAGTCCCAGTCTTTGGAAATTGGCTGAGGATGCTTGTTGTCCCAGCTTTGGGCTGATTCTGGACCCAGCCCTGAATCCTCGAATGGATTCTGGGGTTCCTCTGGAAGTTAGAACTCTGTTTATCCCTGGAGGATGGATGACATCTCACAGAGGGCAGAGAGTGCTAGATCCTCACCCCCAGTTCTGCTCATGGCTGCTAAGGTAGCCCTGCACACTCTCAGGGGATCTCGCCAACCAATCACAACTTCCAAAGGCTTCCTGGGTGGTTTTAGAGCTTGTGGATATGCCCCAAAACCTCACAAACTGCTGGATCTATGGCTCAAATACTCAAGGCAGGAATAGATATGCAATCCACTCTTTTTTTGCATTGCCAGAGACACCCTCTACCCCCATAGACACACACATACACACACACACACACACACACATGCCTGTTTAAAAAATGGCAGGAGAGGGAATGAATAAAGGCTTATATAGTTACACAAATACGAGAGGAAAGATCCATGTTCCATAAGCCTAGCTGGAGTCTGAAAAGTTGATACTAATGACAGCTACCATTAATGTTCATTATGCACTAAATACCACTATTATACCTGCTTTGCAGATAAGGAAATTGGGTCTCAGAGATGTTAAATGACTGGCCTGTGATGACACAACTAGAAAGGGGCAGAACATCCCAATGTAGGCTGATGCCTGAACCAGGACACTTAATCTGCATGCTGTCCTCCCTCTGCAGACACAATGGCAATGAATGGACCACACCAAATCTACAGTGAATATGCAGCAAGAGACCTGAGCCAAGTAACCCCAGCACAGTCTGAGATGTGCAAGGCAGAAGCAAATTTAAGGAGAATGAAACGGAAAGCAAGGCCCAATTAAAATCCAAATGAACAGGAAGCACGATGCAAAAGCAAACTTGGAAAAAGCCAAGGCGAGAGAGGAACACTTTGGAAGAAGGTGAGACAAAAAGAAAACCGCAGGAGAAATGTCCTCTGCAGCCCAAACTGGCCTCATCCAATAGCTCTGGAACAAGTTTTCATCTTCCTAAGTTATAGCTGGCTGCAGCCAACTGTTTGCATAGTGTGTGGATTGAGACGTTTTATTGCTTTATGAATGCAATAAAACAAATGTGATTAAAGGCAATGATAACACTTGCATCCTGGTGAAGAAGATGGGAATCCTGTTGCCAGGGCTTTATCTGGAACAGAGTGTTTTAATCAGAGAAGAGAAACCTGTTTCCCATCCTTGTGTTGGGGAGACAACACAGGAATGGATGGACGATAAAAATTTTTAAAGAGTCAAGATCTAAAAAAGATGGTGAAGGTGTTGGGATGGGGGTGAGAGGCAAAAATGGGGAGCTATTAACAGCTCAAAATATAAGCAGGTATGCTTGGCCTCTTAGAGGAAACCGACGTGGCATCTGAAGCACATAGGGGAATGAGATGGAAGAAATCTTGACCATGCTGTGACGACAATGCTTCCAAAAGGGATTAGAGTAGAATGTTTCTTTGCCAGCAGAGGAAAATTATGGTGCAAGGAAATGTAAAGAATTCAGGAATTCAAAGAAAGATAAGGGCAAGGGCCCACTGTGGGAAGGAGGGGAGAAGAAAGATATTTTTGGGATTTGCATTCACAGATAAGGGGAATCATGAGTTCCAGTAACTGTGCTGGGTGCTTTGGCCTAGAAGAGGGATTGGGCATGGGTAACACTGCAAAAGTGAGTCAGATAAATGTCTTCCATCATCGTTAAGGATGTTATACTCCAGTGAGGAAGACAGTGATAGCAACAGCAGTCTTTATTGTAAGATACAGAGTTGCATAAACCTAAAATGTACTCACTAAAATAGGAGTTTGGATTTTATTTTATTTATGTATTTGTTTATTATTATTATTATTATTATTATTTTTGAGACGGAGTCTCACTCTGTCACCCAAGCTAGAGTGCACTGGTGTGATCTCGGCTCACTGCAACCACCACCTCCCAGGTTCAAGTGATTCTCATGCCTCAGCCTCCAGAGTACCTAGGATTACAGGCATGTACCACTATACCCAACTAATTTTTGTATTTCTAGTAGAGATGGGGTTTCATCATGTTGGCCAAGCTGGTCTCAAACTCCTGACCTTAAGTGATCCACCTGCCTTGGCCTCCCAAAGTGCTGGGATTATAGGCATGAGCCATCGCACCCAGCCTGAGTCTGGATTTTAAATAGAGGAGTGATGGGATTTGTATCATGCTGGGGGAATATGGGGAGTGTCAAGGAAGGTTTCAGAGAGGAGGTGGTTTTTGGCCAGATCTTGAAGGAGGAACTGAGGAAGGAATTCAAGGCTTCCTAAAGTGCCTTCTTAGCAAAGTGCATGAACGCAGGACAGCTGGGGGCGTTTTGGTTGAGGTGACAATGTGAAAGTCTGGAATGGCTGCATCTAAGGCGATTTGGAAGTTATAAGGGAAACAAAATGATGTGGCATTATAGAAGCCACACTGGGAAATCTGAATTTTATTTTATAGGCTAGCGTTTCTAGACCAATTTTCTGCCTCCGTACCATTGATATGCGCAATACAACAGTCTCAGCTCTCAACAGACACAGGCCCTGCTGAGGGGTCTTATCAGAACTGTGGAGTGCTAGATCTTTAGGAGGCAAAAGGATGGGATCAGCGCTAGTAGATAAATTACCAGAATGGAGACTGAAGTCAGGAAAACCGGTGTGGAAGCAATTCAATTTGTCCAGGTAGAGATGATAAAGGACTGAACTCACCATGAATGTGGAGCGGTAGAAATGACTGGGCTTTATTCGTTTTTGCCTTTATTGAACACTCACAGTGGGCCAAGCACTGTGTTTGTTATTGGAGATACAAAAATTTAAGCTCATGACCTACCACCCATGGCTTCCTATAGATGAACCAAGTAAGCCAATACTGATACTGTTTGGATTTGTGTTCTCACCCAAATCTCATGTTGAATTGTAATCCTCAATGTTGGAGGAGGGCCTGATGGGAGGTGATTAGATCATGCGGGCAGACGTTCCCCTTGTGATAGTGAGTTCTCATGAGATCTGATTGTTTAAAAGTGTGTAGCACCAGGCTGGGCTTGGTGGTTCACGCCTGTAATCCCAGCACTTTGGGAGGCCAAGGCGGGCAGATCACCTGAGGTTGGAAGTTTGAGACAAGCTTGACCAACATGGAGAAACCCCGTCTCTACTAAAAAAAAAAAGCAAAATTAGCCGAGTATGGTGGCACATGCCTGTAACCCCAGCTACTTGGGAGGCTGAGGCAGGAGAATCACCTGAATCCAGGAGGCAGAAGTTGCAGTGAGCTGAGATTGCACCATTGCATTCCAGCCTGGACAATGAGAGCGAATCCCCATCTCAAAAACAAACAAACAAAAAGTGTGTAGCACCCCCACCCCCTTCCCCCTGCTCCAGTCATGCAAAACATGCCTACTTCCCCTTCACCTTCTGCCAGGATTATAAGGTTTCTGAGGTCTCCCCAGCCATGCTTGCTGTAGAGCCTGTGGAACCATGAGCCAATTCAACTTCTTTTTATTATAAATTACCCAGTTTCAGGTATTTCTTTATAGCAGTGCGAGGACAAACTAACACAAATACTAAACATAGGGGCCATGACAGCAGCAACAGAGAGACCCTCAGGAGCACCGAGAAGAGATGTTTAACTACATAAGGTTTCAAGGAAATAGGTTAGTTAGGTTGAGGCTTAAAGATAAATAGGCACTACTTAGGTGGAAAGGGGAAGAAAGGGAGTGGAAGGATAGGAGAGGATGTGCAAAGACATAGCAGCATGAAGTGGTATATGAAATAAGAGGAAGAGCAAATCTCCAGGCTGAAAATTGAACATAGCTTCTGTATGTTGAGCCAGGCCCTTTATTAGCAATTTGACATGTGTTGCTGCATAGGATCTTTGGGGCATGCGTAGTGTGGACTAGAGACATAGTGGCCAAAGATTGGATGATGACTGCCCTATCAGGAGGTTGGACTTTATATGGAAAAGCTATGTAACTCAGATACATGATTTTAGAAAGATTATTCTGGCAGCAGTGTAAAGAACGTTTGGAAAGGGCACAATTTAGGAAGCAGGAAAATAAGTTAGGCAATAATGAGATAATTATGAGATAATAGACATGGCAAAGGGGGATGTATAAGTCTGTTCTCACACTGCTATAAAGAACTACCTGAGACTGGGAAATTTATAAAGAAAAGGGGTTTAATTGACTCACGGTTCCATGTGCTGTACAGGAGGCATGGCTAGGGAGGCCCCAGGAAACTTACAATTATGGCAGAAGGGTGAAGGGGAAGGAAGCACATCTTCACATGGTGGCAGGAGAGAGAGACAGTTAAGGGGGAAGTGCCACATACTTTGAAACAACCAGATCCCATGAGAACTCACTACCATGAGAACAACAAGAAAGAAATCCACCCCCATGATTCAATCACCTCCCACCAGTTTCCTCCACCAACATTGAGGATTACAATTCAACATGAGATCTGGGTGGGGACACAGAGCCAAATCATATCAGGGAACATGTATGAGAAAGCATGAATAGGAGGCAGTCGGCATGAAAGGTGATTGGTCAGACTTGAAAGAAGAGGAAATAATCCACAAGGAGCCCAGTTTCTGATTTGATGACTGTGGTTGGTAATGATATACTTCACAGAGCTAGAGGATGAGGCAGGGGAGGAAGGCGGAAGGTCAGAAATGAGATGTGATGGGTTCTGTTTGTACATATTGAGGAGAAATGGTCTGGGAGTGAATTCTAGTAAACAGTTAGATACAATATCCTAGAACTAAGAAGAGAAGCCTTGGCTAAAGGTCTGTGATTGGGAGGCATCATCCTATGTTGGTGGTTGAAGCCAAGGGGGTAGATGAGATCACTCAGCATCATGTGGAAGGAGAAGCAGGCCACAGACAAAGACCTGGGCAATAGTAATATTTCAAGAATGGGCTGAGGGACAGGTGACCTTGCAGGAGACCAGGAAGTAGTGATTTGTGAGGGAGGAGGGAAACCAGGAGAGGGAGCTGCCTAGAAAATGAAGGGGGCCTCA
The DNA here is from genome assembly GCF_028858775.2 of Pan troglodytes. Lineage (NCBI taxonomy): Eukaryota > Metazoa > Chordata > Mammalia > Primates > Hominidae > Pan > Pan troglodytes. The sequence continues at coordinate 74,109,858 of NC_072402.2, forward strand.
ATAAGGAGGGAATGGTCAACATTGCCTTGATTACACCAGAAGCTGGAGACAAACAAAAGAAAGGGCTGAGTCAAGACCTCTAGCCTGTGAAACTGTAGACACCTGAAGCTAAAAGTGAAGCACACACACGTATCATGAATGCTGGGGGCAGGAAAAAATAATAATAAAAATGAGAAATAAAAAATAAAATAAGAAAGAAAAGAAAGGCAAGTTTACTGGTCTGGAAAATAAGGCTCTATGAGACAGGTAGAGGGAAATTCTGTAAAAACAAGACAATACTCTAAAAGAAATACATAAAATACATAAAAGATATTCATATTCCTTTCCTTGGGGAGGTAGGGGTTGGGAAGGAGGTGGAGGAAGGAAGAATGGAGCAAGAGGAACCATCTAATTGTAGAGAAAATGGTACACTAGCATAATTGATGGGAATTTGGGAAGCTGATGCTTTGAAGAAAGAATGTTATATAACTAATGGGAATGAAAATGGGCTAAGACCACATAAACATGGAAGTGTTTGTAATAAATATTTTTAAATCCATACAATGCCATCTCAGAAAAAAAATGGGTGTATGTAGTTTTTAAGAATAAACAATAGGCTGGATGTGGTGGCTCACACCTGTACTCCCAGCACTTTGGGAGGCTGAAGTGGGAGGATCACTTGAGGCCAGGAGTTCAAGACCAGCATGGCCAACATGATGAAACCCCATTGCTGCTAAAAATACAAAAATTAGCCTGGGGTGGTGGCGGGTGCCTGTAATCCCAGCTACTTGGGAGGCTGAGGCACGAGATTGCTTGAACCCGGGAGGCAGAGGTTGCAGTGAGCCAAGATTGTGCCACTGCACTCTAGCCTGGGTGACAGAGTGAGACTCCGTCTCAAAAAATAAATAAATAAAATAAACAGTGGCTACCAACATCACAAAAAGAGAAACAACAATGATGTGCCTCCTGAAGAAAACACACAACACCATCAACACCATCTACAAAGTATTTACAACAACAACAAAAAATGGAACTGGAATTAGATCATACATACCTCTAGATCCATCTTCAGTTTACAGGAAATAGGAGACAGAGAAACAACTTATACAACATTATGGAAATGAGATTAGCAAAATCCAGACAGTGGGAAATTCTGCAGGATAAATAACATGGTGTCTTCAAGTCATAAATTGAAAAGACAAAAGAAAAGAGGAAGGGAATTATAGATTACTAGACTTGAGACAGCAACAAAATGGAATGAGTGAAATTTTTGGGTTCGGATTGCAACAAAGTAGCTACGGAAACAATTTCATGAAATAATTGGGGGAAATTTGAGCATTACTTGTGTATTTTGTAACATTAAATAATTATTTCAAATTTTTTGATGTAATTTTTTAGAATGCTTATCCTTTAAAGATATATACTGAAATATTTGTGGATTAAATAATATAATAGCTGAGATTTGCTTCAAAATAATTCAGTGAGGCTAGGACAGTCAATGAGATTGACTGTGAATGGATAATTGTTGAAACTGGTTGTTAGGTTCATAAGGATTCATGATACTGCTGTATTTTGTGTTTGAAAATTACCATAATTAAAGATTTTTTAAATTCAAAGAATAAATGTGAGCATGCCCATAAAGTCCTTTGAGCGCTGTGAAAGGACTTGTAGAAGCATAAATTGTTAATATTTCAAAATTGTTATTATTTCCTTTTGATGTGGAATCTCTTCTGGTTTTGAATGTTCCTAATTAAAGAGCTTCCACCAATTCTTAAAAGGTAAGTATTGGCTGGGCGTGGTGGCTCATGCCTGTAATCCCAGCACTTTGGGAAGCAGAGGCGGGCAGATCATGAGGTCAGGAGTTCGAGACCAGCCTGGCCAATATGGTGAAACCCCATCTCTACTAAAAAATACAAAAATTAGCCAGGGGTGATGGTGTGTGCCTGTAGTCCCAGCTACTCAGGAAGCTGAGGCAGGAGAATCACCTGAACCTGGGAGGCAGAGGTTCAGTGAGCTAAGATTGGGCCACTGCACTCCAACCTGGGTGACAGAGTGAGACCATGTCTCAAAAAAAAAAAAAAAAAAGTTAAGTATTGCTGCTGGCTACTGTCACACAATGAAGCATGGTTGGTATGTGCATGAATGTGTGTGTAGTGTGTTGGGGGGACAGGGCAGGGGGAACGTGCTTTAATGTGGTCATTTTTGGCATTGCTTTTGTCCAGTTAATCCAAATGGACTGTGCTGGCCCAGTCTTCTGAGAGACGGCAGAAAGGGGCAGTACAGGAGAAGCCAGCGATGGAGGTCAGATTGACACATTTAGGAAAGGAAGGTTTTGACTGTCTGCATTTCAGCAGAGCCTCAACCTAGAAGACAGCTACTGTAAAGAGCAGTCTGCTATTGACTCTAGAGGGCAGAGGTGAATTCAGAATTGAGGAATTTCTGGAGGATAGGAAGCAGTTCCTATGTAGGCAAATTGGAGTCACCAGCTAGAGGCTCAGAAAATGCTGAAAGCAATACAGTTTCAGAAAGGAAAGTCAAGAGAGTAAACCCACATTACAGCAAAGAACATCCCCAAGATGAGAAGGCGGGTCCCCATAACAGATCCAATAGGCTCGCCACCAACAATTCAGGAGAAGAGATGAAGAGCAGTACCTCATCCTGGAGTAGAAGGGGGAAAAGTTCCAAGGCATTACGCAGATTATTTGTTGGGAGGACAGCCTAGGAGTTTGACATTGTGTAGAAAGCCCCAAATGTCCAAGGGAACATTTTCAAAATTCCCCAAGAGGACAGTGTTTTATAAAAGAATAGAGTCTAGTGATCCGTATAGCCACAGTAAGAAGCTGGGACAGTTAAAACCAGCTTTGAGGAGCCTAGCAAGAATTGTGACACCGATGGATAAAAACTCGATCTCTCCTCATTCTTCCCTCCTTTCCTTTCCCTTCTCCTTGCTGCATCTTCGTGAAACAGCACAGTTATGGCAAAGGAGCTATCCTGTACCAACACGAAGGAGAGAGTGGTAAAGGACCCCACAGAAATGGAGGGAATGATATTGACACAAAAATGGCAACAAGATCTAACTCCAGCGTCAAACTGAAGTAACAGCAGCTGCAGCAACTAAGGTAAGCCACCAGGAGTTGGAGTTGGGATAACCAAAGGTGGCTTATAGCCGGGGAACTTAAAAACCACCATAGAGAATTCAAGAACAATGTTGGCATCCCAAGGGAAAGGAGAGACTTAGGGAACATGGCGGTTAGAACCCCTTACATGAAAGCAAACAAGAAGAGCTACTGATACTGACTGGTACTTGTTTTCCCTGAATATTCTCTCACAAGCTGCGTGGCCGAGGGGGTTTTGGAGTACATTTTAGTCACTAATTCTTTGATAGAAGGTTATGATTTTGGATTCCATTTTCTAGCCTAAGTTAGAAGATCAAGATTCACCTTTCCTTCTAGGTACTTTGTCCGCAAAGAGGATAGGTAGGCTGCAATCAGGTGAACAGTGGTGTCTTGGACCAATAATCTCTGAATTCGAACCACTAGGCTGGGAGTGGTGGTTCATGCCTGTAATCCTGGCACTTCAGGAGGCTGAGACGGGTAGATCACTTGAGGCCAGGAGTTCAAGACCAACCTTGCCAACAGAGTAAAACCCCATCTCTACTAAAAAATTTAAAAAATTAGGCAGGCATGCTGGTACATGTTTCTAATCCCAACTACTCAGGAAGCTGAGGCACGAGAATCACTTGAACCCGGGAGATGGAGGTTGCAGTGAGCCGAGATTGCACCACTACACTCCAGCCTAGGCCACAGAGCAAGACTCCATCCCCCCCAAAAAAGAACCACTAGACTTCTCATGAGAACAGTTGGCTTTTTAAAAACTTAAGTTAATAAAAAAAAAAAAAACCTAGATAAGAGAAGTTTTTTAAAAAATAGCTAAATAACCATTAAGGCACACTCTGAGGCAATACATAATTGTAAGAGAATTTAATAAATAAGCATCTATTTATGAGTTTAGCTTTTCCAAGGCAAGCTTGTCTGAACTGACACAGGGAGGCCTTGTATTTCTTTTATATACACTATCTCCATCCTCTCAGTACAAAATTTGTTCATCTCCAACTCTGTACATCAAACTGTTTGGTGGTGGTTCTTCCTTGCCATACAGAGCCACTAGCCTTTTGTAAGTTCTGGAGATCCTCACTTTCCTCCACTTCTTCCATAAGTAGTCAATTGAAACTTCTCTGACCTTTCAAAATGTGAGATTTTTCCTGCGTTTATCCATTTAATGTTTCTATAACAGAATACCCAAGGTTGGATAATTTATGAAGAAAAGAGGTGTACTTAGCTCCTAGTTCTGCAGGTGGGGAAATACAAGAAGGATGACACCAGTATCTCCTTAACTTCTGGTGAGGGTTTTTGTGTTGGGTCAAAATATGGTGGAAGGCCAAAGGAGAAGCCGACAAATGCCAAGAGGCAAAACCCAAGGGGCACCTTGGCTTTATGACAACCCGATATCTTGGAAACATTCCCACAAGAGCTCATTCAGTCTCACAAGAGGGAGAACTTACTACCACCAGAATGGCTCCAAGCCATTCATGAGGGATCTGCCCCATGACCCAAACACCTCCTACTAGGCCTCATCTCCCAGCACCACCATATTGAAGATCAAATTTCAACATGAGTTTCAGTGGAAACAAACTCGAACCATAGCAGTTTCCCATTGGGAGAGCTTGCTCTTTACTTTCTTTTGATGATAGATCAATGGACTGAAATTGCAGAAAAGGTTTTGTTTAGACTTTTTTCAAGACTTCCTGACCCTGAGGTATATGAACTGGGATGCATCGCCAAAAACATTTTGCTGTTCTTTTTGCTTTAAGATATTAAGTGCTTTTTACAATGTAGGTTTATAACATCTTCTCATACATACCCTGCTTGAAGGTTAAAGACAGGGGATGAATTAGGAAAAAATATTTCTCTTGCTCCTTAGACTGTCTATTCTCTAACATCTACAGTCCATCAGAATGCAATGCTAAATGGCACACGAGAGCTCAGAGCTGCATAAAGTACAAGGAGCTATCAGCCAGAAGAACAACTGCTGGGAGGACAGCTTTTTGCACTTCTCCTTGTCATCTTTTCTTGAACCCAATGTCAAGATTATTCCAAGTCACTTTAAAAAATATGGACCAAGATTATGGCAGCCTTGGAAGACCTTATTTTGGACTTTAGCCCCCTGACATTTGATTACTCTATTCATCTAGACCAGTCCTAAAGATTTCATGGGCACCTTAGCCAACTTCAGATCTTTACTGCACAGTTCAGTAAGGACCCCTAGGTCCACTCCAGGTAGGGTGGTGGAAAAAAAAAGATCCTATAGTTGCCCCATAGTGATCCAAGTCTTAAGCCAGATCTCGGATGAATATGGACTACAAGACCATGACCACACCTCACAGCTGCCCATCTCAACTGGCCTAAAGGACACGTGTAGGCTTTTATTCTGTAATGTACAGCATTATTTGAATTTATCATCTGGCCAAAATGTAGGCATATACTGAAAATTAATGTGAGCCCTTCATCACAATTGAGCTAATATCAACACAGTCATGCAGACGAAAAGGAAAGAAAATGCACTCTAAGAAACAGAGGGACTCTGTCCAAAGTTTGGTTCTGCCCCCTCTCAGGTGTGTGATCCTGAGCAGGTTACTCTAAGCAAGAAACTTACCTGCCATGAGGATACATGAGATAATGCAGGTGACACACCTGGTTTGTAGTAGGTATGCTCATCGACTTTAACTATGATTATATCATTGCGCAAAACAAGCCTTACATGGTTTTATAGTACATGCAAATGAGCTTCCAGGGAGCGTGTTTCTCTAAGCCAATTTTTATTTTTTCCCTTCATCATCCAACTCTCCATCCTTTCCCACCCTTTTCTCATTATTACCAATTAGACACAGTTTTCAGCAACAATTTCTTAGCATGTACTTCCTCCCTTGAATAAAATTACAAATGAAGACCTGCCTAAGGTGACCTCTTTGTCCCTAGTTCATCCTCATAAGATTGTTTCCAAATAGCTCTAAGCTAGACTCTCAGAACAGAGAGCCATCTACAGAGACAGCAAATATCAGCTTAGCTGTAGATTTCCCCAGGAATGCTGGAGGAGGGGTAGAAGATAGTAGAAGATGTTAAACAGGCAGTGAGGAGACTTGGGGGCCAGAGTCCTAGATCCACACTTAGTAGTTGTGTGACCCTGTGCGCACTCACCTCAGTTTATTCCCTGGTAAATTGGAGCTAACAAAGCCTGCTTTGCTTACCTCCTGTGGCCTCTCTCATGGGCTTATTAAAAGGATCCAACATAACAGACTTGCTCCAAATGTAGTAGGGATAGCAATTTGTATGATGTGAGATGATTTTGCACAATCCAGTTTTTATCTACTTTTTAATTCTATATAAAATGATTTATTTGTTCTTATGTGTATTAGGAAAAAATATAACTAGCACATAAAACTCATGATTTTATAGATATAATTGCTCAAAAAGAGGCGTAAGTAAAAATCATGGAACAGCTATAGATGTACGTGTGTTTGTGTGTGTGTGTGTTTGTGTATAATGTGCAATTGTGACAAAAAAGGAAGGCAGTGTCCTCATAAAATATGGAACTCTACAATAACAGAATAAATAAGACAGCTGTCTGAAGACTTTGTGGAGCTAAACAAAAGCATCATTATTACTCTTTTGTAGGCCCTGAGTTTCCTCATCTACAGAATTCAACAAATGGTTAATGACATTTTCTACATACCAGACACATTTCTGAATTCTGAAGATACAAAAGTAGGCAAGATAGACAAAGTTCTTCCCTCTAGGAGCTTACATTTAGGTAGAGAAGCATTTTTAAACCCACAAAATAATTGCACAGATCCGACCCGACGATGTACAAAGAAAGCTTTTGAAAGTTATCAAGACTATATCAATGTCTGGTACTGTTGCAGTGAGATGCCAGAGGCAGAAATGAGAACTTGATTTGAGAATATCTAAAAAATGTCTGGCAGAAGGCAGAGAAATGCACTAGTGTGGGCAAATACAAATTGTTTTTGTTTCTATTGGGTTTTCCTTTGGGATAAATTCCTGGAAATTTTTTCTAAACTTGTGCACAGTAAAAGACTTATTCCAAATAACTCCGTTTGGAGATATGTACTCTTCAGAGGTAATGGGAAATGTGAATCGAATGAGCGTCATATTAGAATCGTGCATTACAATCTTCAAATAATTAATATGGCTTGAATTAATCTAACCATAGAATTACTATTCTAAATCAAATGTTGTTCTGAAATCCAAATATGTGAAGTCCAATTTGTTTTCCTTCATTCCCTAATTTTTAAGTTCTTTCCAAAAGAATTAGCAAATTTCCCTGGACTCACTTTCTCTTTTTAAATCCCCAAAGTCACTTATTTCTTAACTGGTTTTGGTTGCATTATAACTGCATTTGTTGGATTGTTACAGCTCGAAAGTTGGCTATTTGACAACATATAAAGGGCCAGCTAATTCTACTTGGGAAATTACTGCTTCAGTGAACTTACTAAGTAACACCCTAGTGAATTGAAAGAGTTAAAACAAGTTTCGAAACAGCTTCATTTCCAATCAGGGAATAGCTTATGTGCTGGGAGCTTGTGTCAAAACATAAAGAGTTATGAATTCCTAACAAAATAACTGTCCAAGAAAGAAGAAAACCAGCAGATGATATATGGAGAGAATGTCATGTCCTGGAGCCAAAATGTAAAATGGAAGATATATTCACCAGGCCTACAGATGAGGCAAGTCTATATAACTTGAGCTTTCAGTCCCTCTGCAAGTGAACAACTGAAGATAATGATCCCGCACCCCTGTGCTGATTGCATCATGAGCTTGCTTGTGTTCTGATGTTTAGCATTGTTACTGGGAGGATGGTACCACCATTTTGCCACATAATCCAAGTTTAAATATTCATTTTATGTCATAGGTTCCTGCCAATGTGCATAGCAGGTTTGTAAATTGTACTTTTGTTTATAGGCTTAGTCTCAAAAGCAAAAATGCTTAAGGTTTTCTATTTTGATTAAAGTAGAAAACACGTGAAGATATTTGCTCAATCTGGCTACCTGGTATGGCATGCAAGGTTTGTACATTTTAAATGTGGCATAGGAACATAAAATGATATTTTAAAAGTAATCTTCTAGAACTTAGAAACCCTAAGGAATTTTGTCTCTTTTCAGCACATTCTCGTTGGGAGGTCATATACTGACTCTAGTTGTCTTGTTTTGCCTCTAAACATTTGGAACTCCTCTCGCAGAATTGTCTTCAGAGCCTGCAGAGCATTTTTCTGAAAGTCCTACTCTGTGCCAAGTCTTCTTCCTTTGGGGTGGGATGGGGGATGGGAGTCAGTGGAAGACAGTGAATTTAATGATTTCTGGAAAGAGCCAAAAGTCATCCAGAGGCCAAGCTGGTCAATGGCGTGAGTATAACCATTTGGGGTTAAAAAAAAAAGAAAACAAAAAGACTGTCTATAAAGTGTGGAGCCTGGCCCTGTCGTCCAGCCTGTGAAGTGATGATTTGAAGGCAGTCCTCCAAGAGGCGTTCCCAAGCAGTTTGGCCCATGACTGTCATTCTCTGAATAAATGTATAGAATCTTCAGAAGCGGCTACTTTTGAAGTAGTATTTCAAACACTCATTTTTATATGATCCAGAGTTTGGTTCACAAACCATCATCGTCATACATAGAGAAGAGTCATCATTTGCTGTGGATCTGGAATCAAGATAAAGACTGTTTGGTAAACACATTTTCTTGATAACACAGAGAAAAGAAAATAATTTGTTGTGAATGTCTTCATTGTTCTTCCTCCCCCCACCCCAAGCTTGGTTAGGATTCAACCATTGTTTATGCATCTACAGTATATGCCCTAATATAAGGCAATGTCAAATATGAGACACTCCCATTGCCCAAGTAAATGCTCCCCTTCCCATCAACAAAAATTCTAGGAACATAGCTAAAAATCATGAATCATCTGCTTAAAAATGGTTAATGTATTAATTTAGTTATACACATATTATAAATCGTTTTATATATACTTATAAAATTGATGTGTTAATATCGTTTTATATAAGCATATTAACTTTTTATTTTTTTGAGATAGGGTCTCACTCTGTCACCCAGGCTAAAGTGCCACTGCCATGATCTTGTGAGACATGATCATGGCTCACAGTAGCCTCAGCCACCCCAGGCTCAGGTGATCCTCCCACCTTAGCATCCCACATAGCTGGGACTATAGGTGCACACCACCATGCTCAGCTAATTTGTATATTTTTTTGTTGAGATTGAGTCTCACCATGTTGCCCAGACTGGTCTCAAACTCCTGGGCTCGAGAGAACTACCCACCTTGGCCTCCCAAAGTGCTGGCATTACAGGCATGAGCCCCCATGCCCAGTCCCATTTTATATATTATCTTATATTTCACATAAAGGTATCTGGTAATTGACATATTTTTCCTCCATCATATCTCAATTTTATCCCAAGCCACAGCATAGTATTAGGACAGTTTTATCTCATTCTTCCTGAAGTTGCATATTCTGAATGTTTACTATGCAATCACTTACTGTAATACTTCAAAAAAGTGATATTTAAAAGGCTCACTCACATTAACACCCATTCTTGAAAATGTAAGGCCATTCACCCAAATGAAAGAATACTTAAATATTTATCAAAGTTCACAAATTCTACTTATAGACATTCAAATCTAGCATTAATTCAGGGTGTTTCAGGATAATGTGTCTTCCCTGAAAAGAACTGTGTTATTCAAAATTAAATAGTGAAGAAAACATCCTATGACTGGTGCCAATGAAAATAAAATGGTTCCTTCTTTCCAAGAAGAGATTTGGGGACATCAGTACCTGGTATTTGACTGTAAGTAGAGTTACAGATTTGCTCTGTCACCCTAAAAAAGATTGAACATCTTTTTTTTTTTTTTTTTTTTTTAAGACAGGATCTCACTGTGTCACCCAGGCTGGAGTGCAGTGGCGTGATCTTGGCTCATTGCAACCTCCACCTCCCAGGCTCAGGCAATTCTCCCACCAATTGAACATCTTTCTGTATTTTCATTTCTGTTGAAAGGGCTAAAACAGATAGCCAACAGAAGTCAGAGTTCACAGGAAGAATTGTGATTAGAAAGACAGTGCTGAATGGACACTGGTCACTCAGAAAGAGGGAGGGTGGAAAGAGGGCTAGGAATAAAAAAACTACATATTGGGCTGGGCGCGGTGGCTCATGCCTATAATCTCAGCACTTTGGGAGGCCAAGGCAGGTGGATCACCAGGTCAGGAGATCAAAACCATCTTGGCCAACATGGTGAAACCACGTCTCTACTACAAATACAAAAATTAGCTGGGCATGGTGGCGCATGCCTGTAATCGCAGCTACTCAGGAGGCTGAGGCAGGAGAATCGCTTGAACCAGAGAGTCGGAGGTTGCAGTAAGCCGAGATGGCACCACTACACTCCAGCCTGGTGACAGAACGAGACTCGGTCTAAAAACAAACAAACAAACAAAAAACACTACATATTGGGTACAATGTACAGTATTCAGTTGAGGAGTGCACTAAAGTCTGAGGCTTCATCACTATACAATTCATCCATGTTACCAAAAACCATGTGTACCCCCGAAGGCTATTGAAATAAAAAATATGTATAAAATAGGTAGGTATAGATAGACAGATAGATAGATATAGATAGATAAGTAGACAGACAGCTAGACAAAGACAGTTCTATAAACAGAGAACAGAATAGGTTTGTTTTCTTTTGGCATACAATAGGGAAAAAAACAAAACATAGTACAATTGTTTGCCCCTAGAGATGGGAATCAACATCTCTATGCACTGGATTACAAAGCAAGTACCAAAAAGCTCTGCATTTGTGTGTATGGAAAAAATAATAGAAAATAGCTGAAGGAGAGAGGGAGCAGAGAAGTAAGCCAAAAGGACAGGAATCTGTTAATATTTAGTTAAATAATAATGCCCCTTGTACCAGGACATCATCGAGATTTTGGCTTAGGGTTTTTAAAAGATTTTCAGCTTTGGGGTTCTTATAAACTGTCCTGTTTTGATGCTAACCCTCATATAAACTGTCACTATCTTTATCATGGCTAAAGCCAATATTTTCATCCTGACTGGGTCGCCAGATATTTTATGGCCTTGGTGGCTGTTGGCTGTTCTCATGTATTCAAAACGGTTCATGGTGTTGACTCCTTTACAGGGACAGCAGTGTTCCATCTCATGTCGGGCTCCCCGCTGTTGGCAGCAGCTTGCTGGCTTCTACATTAGATTTTGGAGACAAAAAAATAAAGGCATTCTTCTGGAGAATGGGTGAAGAGCCTTAGTTATAAATTTCTCTCCTTCACCTGCTTTGCAGGGTCTCAAAATTATGGCCTTCAAAGTGCCATCTATAGCCTGCTGACTGGTTTAGTAAGCTGAATGAATCAGGGTTCTGCAGAGAAAACAGATTCAATAGAACCAATATACAAAGAGATTCACTGGAAGCTATTGGAACAAAATTATGGAGGCTGAAAAATTCCGTGATCTGCTGTCTGCAAGCTGGAGACCTAGGAGAGCCGGTGGTGTAGTTCAAAAGCCTGAGAGCCTGACAGTTAATGGTGTAGCTTCCAGCCTGCATCTGAAGGACGGAGATCCAAGAGGGCTGGGGGCCAGAGAAGATCGATATCCCAGCTCATACAGTCAAGCAGATACCAAATTTAATCTTCTTCTGTCTTTTTGTTCTATACTCACTGCATTGGATGATGCCCGCCACCCATCCCTTGCCCCAAATTAGAAAGGACCATCTGCTTTACTCGGTCCACCAACTTAAATGTGAATCTCTTCCAGAAACTCCCTCACAGATGCACCCAGAAATAATGGTTAACCACCTATTTGGGTATCTTTGACCCAATCAAGTTGACAAACAAAATTAACCATCACATATACCCTGATCCATAATCATCTGCATTGTGATTTCCTCTTCCCAACTCTGCAGGCACTTTTCCTTATAATCTCTGACAAGCACTGGCATGATTTGGAAACAGCATTATAGCCTTTAAAAAGAGCGGATGTGGATAAATAACCTTTTCTATTTCCTGTATTGTTTATTCCTTTCACAACACTCCATTGGCCAGAAATGTTGACATTTACATGGATTTAAACATGTCATGAATAAAAATTCCTTTTAGTCCCAGAAAAATGAGTTTGTATATATCTTCTAGAGCCCGAGGAGGTGATGAGGGGTAGTGGAAAAAGCTGGATAAGGAGTGAGTTGAGCTGTGGTCTTGTTTCAATCTCCAACCCCCCATCTGTGGACTGTAGGCAAGTCCCAGACTCCATCCTGTCATCCTGCCCCGCATTCATGGAATAAGAATTAACTCGTTCACCTCTCAGATTTTGTCAGGGTCTAGCATTCTTTGTTTACATGTAACAATGGCTGCTGGATACTGAGCACCTATCTGAACCAGAGACTTTGTGGGGACCTACAAAGGTCACCCTTTTAATTTACCCATCAGATCTGGAAGGCGAGGACATTATTTACCAGTAAAGAAACTAAGGCTTAACAAGTTAAGCAACTGTCCTAAGGAAGACACCTTCTCTTTGACTGGATCCTAATGAATGGGCTAATTCATTTCTGAAGAAGTGGAACAGAGGTTTCAGAACAGAGACAGAGATCAGCTGGAAGGGTTTCTCAACACACATTTTGTTTCTTTTCCTTCCTTTGCTTTATCTTTCTTAGCCCTCAGGTGGGCAGAATTGAGTCAACTCTTCTTTTCATGACTCATTATCGACACTCGTCTATGTAAAGCCCCTCATATTATTTTCATATTTTTCCTCTTCATCTCCTGTATCACAACCCTCCTGCTATGTGCATTCACTATAGTGTATTTAATCTATGTCTTTGCAATCCACTTTCCCCGTGTTTATTTAGACAAACATGCCCTTGAAAAATAATGTTATTTAGTGTCAGTGGTTTTGATTTACATAAATGCTATGAAGCTTCTAATCTCATCCTTTTTTTCTTTTTGCACTCAACACTATATTTTGAGATCCCATCCGTGTTGCTCTGTGTAAATAAATCTTGTTCATTATGTGTGATGAACTCATGGTATTCCATACATCATATCACATATTTTCCTTATCAATTTCCCTCATCAACAGACATGTAGATTGCCTTCAGATCGTTGTTACCACAAACAGTCTGGGATGTGCATCTTCTAATATGTCTTTGTACCCACTGATATTCAATTTATTTGAATTGTATGCCCAGGAATTGGATTGTTGGCTCACAGTGTGTATGCAGTCATAATTTCACCAAGTTTTGCCAGGTTGCTTTCTAGAAAAGCTGCACCTCTTTAAGCTTCCCCCAGTCATGTATGAGGTTTACAACTCCCTGTATCCTCACTAGCACTTGTTATGGTCTGACTTTCTAATTTTTACCAATCTCTACATTTTAAATGCTGTATCATTTTTTATTTCATTTGTATTTATCTGGTTGCCAGTGAAGTAGAACATTCTTCATATAATTTTTAGCCATGTGGTTTTCTTCCTTTGATTGGCCTAGCCATACCTTTGCCCGTTTTTTTATTCTTGCTGTTTCCTAACTTTGCTGGTTTGCAGAATTATGACTTTCTAATTTGCCTGATTACCTCATAGGGTGAATTTTTCTCCCCAAATTCCTGCTTTGAACTTCACTTTCAATATTGACTTAACTGCATTAACAAACGTTTCTTATATTTTAACTATATACTTTATATAGACATAAATTTTAAAACAATTATTTTTCTGCTGTAGTTGGCAATAGCTTCTTTTAGTCTGCCATTTCTGTTTTATTGATAAAAATTTCCTTCATTTGTAATACATCCTAATATCTAATATATCTTCTTTTTTGGTTTTGCTTTAACTCTTTGAAAATATTTCTTTTTTCCACATAAATTTCAGAATCATTTCCCATGTTAAAAATCCTTCTGGGATTTTAATTGTAATTACATTAAATTTAGAGATTAAGAAAAATTAATTACAAGGTTAAAGCAAGCTGTTAATATGGTATTTAGAGTTCCATTTATTTAGGTTTTCTGGTATGTGCTTTCATAATTTTAAATTTTTTCTCTGTAAACACCCTGTGTTTTCTTTGGTTAATGTCTACATACTTTATAGTTTTTGTTGCTACTGTGAATGGTATCTTGTATTGTATTTCATATTAAATTATTGTTTTTTATGGGAACACTGAGTTTTGTATATTGTTTTAAAATCTAACAAATTTGCTGAACTCCCTTATTAATTTTAATATTTTACTGATATTCTCAGGTTTCCCATGCATCTGATCTCTATCTGGTATTGTAGCTGTAAATAATAACAATTTGGTTTTCTTCTCTCCTCTTTTTAATGCATTGATCAGGGCTTCCTGTATTTTGTTGGTGTGGCAATGACACCAAGCTATACATGTCTTGTTCCTAACTATAAAGGAAATTGCATCTAAAATCTTAAAATTAAATTTGATGATTGTGGTAGATCATTTCTACCACTTAGGATTTTCACCTTCGTGGTAAGTGAAAATGATCAATGAGCAATTTTTTCTTCTTGTACTGGATTTGGTATCAAGACCGTACAAGCCTCACAAAATGAGGTATACTTTCTCCTTTTTATTTTTAATTAGTGCAACAATTTGTGTAAGACAGGGAGAAGCATTATAAAAACAGCCATTCTCTCTGTTTCCCCCACATGAATAAATGGCAACCAGCTATCAGGCTAAAAACATCGACTCCTCTTTTCCCCATTCATATTCTATTTCTGAGCAAAGCCCACTGTCTCTGCCTTCACAATACTTCTCAAATCCAGCCAAGTACATCTCTCCACCAGTACTTCCACCCTCATCTAAGCCACCATCATATCTGAATGATTCAATGACTTCATACCTAGATTTCCTGTTTTTGGTTTTAGCTCCTCATAGTTCATTCTCAATAGTAAAGCACAAATAGTACATACTAATGTAGTCCCAATTTAAAGCACGAATCAGGTGATGTGACTCATGTTGCCTCCTATTCATTTCCTTGGTGAGGGAGAGATTCCAGCTTTAGGGTTATGGGCATGGCTAATGGTAAACACATGGCATCCAACACTGGACAGATGAGGTTGACACGATTGATTAGTCATTTCTACTCACAGTCTAGGAGAGGAGAACACTGCGTGCCACGCCTGGCCACACAGGGGTTGCACTTGAGAACAGAGTAGACCATCAGGTGCTGTAGAAGGCAGGCTCTGCAGTAGCAAGAGGGTGTAGTGCCCCCGGGTTCCCACATGAGGATGTGATTGGTTGGCTGAATAATTCCATAAGCTAGCAAGGAACTGACACCCACTTCTCAGAGAGAAGCGGTAACCGCACCTGGTCCATTTGATAAGAGTGTTGTATGCATGGGGAGCACATTTGGGAGGGTAATTTGTAATTAGGCCATCTGAGGCCCTACTTTTCCCAAATGCTGAGGCAGCACATAATACTGGGGCTTAATTTCAAACCTTACACCACAGATTCCCTGGTCGAAACTTTCCAGTGGCAACTACAAGGTTCGTCGTGGTCTAAAAACTGGTTACCTCTCTGGCCTGATTTTCTATCCTCCCTATGCCCCAAATACTCCACTCTCCAGTCACAGCAACCTGCTTGTTCTCACTCAAACACATCAAACAGGTTTTCAACTCAGGCCTTAAGCTCTTGCTTTTTCCTCTACCTTGAGCCCTCTTCCCCCAAATATCTCCATGGTGTATTTTCTCACTTTCTACAGATCTCTCCTCACTCCCTCAAAAGATAATAAATGACATTATTTTGCATCCTTACAAACTTTATTTAAATGGTATATTGCTATACGCTGCTTTTCTTTTTTATTATTATGTTTTTTAAAGTCATCTAGATTGCTACCTTGAGCTGTGTCTCATTCATTTTGTCTACCATGTGTATTCCATTGTATGACTACAAGAACATTTATTCATTTCATCCCCTATGGATGAACATTTACATTGTTTTCAAGTTTCTTCCATTAAAACAATGCTTCAATGAATAGCCTCCCAGGCCTCTTTGTGAATACATAAGAGATTTTTCTCTAGGGTATATAAAAATATGTGGAATTGCTGATCAAAGAGTTCCAGAGACTTGCTGGGAGTTGACCTCCGTGGTGGTGCTGAGAGAGTCCTATGTGGTCTTCCTCCCGCTGAATAACACAGAAAATACTGGAAGATCTGAGAGACCCTGACACCTAAAAGAGATAGGGTCATAAGTAAGTGCAAACAGTTGTCTCCATGATTCACAGGAGGAACTTCTACTCTCTGTGAGAGGAGTCCCTCCTTCTGGTACTATAGCCAAGGGCCACCCTTAGTGAAGCACTGTGGGAATGAACTCTGGCAAGATGCTGCCACTGGCATGAAGCAGCTGCTATAACAGAGTGTGAAGCTGGGAGGTCTTAACTCTTAGATATACTGTATTTTCTCCCTCAGGCTTGCATGAGTCACTGTTTACCTACAGAGAAGAAAGAGCATTGGTCTTTGTCAATAGCCCTCACTGAGTTGAGAGATAACAGTTTCCCCATGGGAATCCTTGGTATGGATTAGATGCCTAGAAACTATGGAAAGAAACTCAAAACAGCTTCAGAGCTCCTGAATTAGAGCCCAGCTTTCAGATTCCTGTGAAGAGTGTGGCCAGGAAAAGACGGCTGTGGGGACGTGTGCATCTATTTACTCTTTCCCTTCTCTTATCTTTATTTTGTATCTTCTCTCCCTTTCTTCCTCCTCTTCTCTCTTTCTTTCTCACTTTCTTGGTCCCCCTTGTGGGGGATTTCACCACCAACTGGATTTCATGACTTCACTTTGCCTCTCTAGTGTTCATGTTTTGAAACCAAAGGAAGTCGGTGGAAGAAATGTTTAATATTTTCCAAAACCATTAAAATTCAGAAGAAATTCACGCACACTGAGCTAACCCCTCCCTAGCCCTTGGCCTTTGGCTCGTCTGTGAGAGCCATGTTTTTGGTATAGATCTCTTTCATGCATTGTAGGAGTCAGTTCCCCTCCAGGATGTTATCATAGAGAACTCTGGGTCCCAAGAACCTCACAGAGACCCAGGAAGATGGCTATCATGGCCTGGTTTTGATCTCAGAAAAAGACTGGCTAAACATTTCTCCATATACAGCACCACAATACATGTACATCGATTTCCTTCAGAAACAGGAGCCTGATGCCACATGGAGTAAGAGAGAAAATGTTACATTGAAAGTGAGGAGACTTGAGTTCTGGTTCTACCTCTGCCACTATCTAGTTGATGACTGGGCCAATTACATAGCCCTCTAGGCTTTAATTACCTCATTAAAACATGAGGGCTTTGGTGTAAAAGACCTATTCCAAGCCGGGTGTTGTGGCTCACACCTGTAATCCCAGCCCTTTGGGAGGCTGAGGCAAGCAGATCATGAGGTCAAGAGATCGAGATCATCCTGGCCAACATGGTGAAACCCCGTCTCTACTAAAAATACAAAAAAAATTAGCTGGGCATGGTGGCGTGTGCCTGTAGTCCCAGCTACTCGGTAGGCTGAAGTAGGAGAATCGCTTGAACCTGGGAGGCGGAGGTTGCAGTGAGCCAAGATCGCACCATTGCACACCAGCCTGGTGAAAGAGCGAGACTCTGTCTCCCAAAAAAAAAAAAAAAAAGACCCATTCCCTCAAAACATATTAAGCATCTACTTTCAGCAAGTACTACCCTTCATAGTCAATTTTAGTTCTAAAATGTCTTGATGTTGGAAGGTATTACAAACTGTTTTTCTGTGTCTGAGGTCACTTGAATTATAATCATTGGAGGTCTTTAAGTGAATTTACAGATGCCATGTTACTAAGAGATTGCATGATTTCTCTCCCCTAAACTCATTCCAGGGCTGACTGGAGGATCTCTGCTATTTTCTCATCTTTGCAATTACAACATAGTTGTGGGATGGAACATGTTGTCAGCCTTCTTGGTTGATGTAGCTGCCTGTTCCCTGGCTGTCTTCCCAGGCATGTACCTGTTGGGGACACAACGTCATTGGAGTGCGGGAGTCTTACCATAACCCCTCTATTTCCCAGCCCTCTGCCAGTGACTCATGAGGATCATGTCCCAGGCCCACCATACTGCACCTAGGAGGATAAAATCTACTTCTAAGCTTAACAGTGAGCGGCATTGTTTCAATTAAATATTTCCCACTAAATAAGGACTACAGTCTCCTCCAGTGGTTTCCCAAAGGGCATTTTCCATGAAATTGGAAGGAACATTCTTTTAAGGAGGCTGGCAAAGGCATTCATCTCATATTAACCATCGTAAGAACAACTTGCTTGTTGAATGTGGCTGCAATATTTATCTTGCCAAAGCGCCAAGTTTCTCATGTTACTTCCCTATCCAAAAACTGCCATCAACCCCCATTGCCTATAGAATTCAAGATGTTTACCTGCCTCTTTTTTCTTTTTTAAGGAAAACCCTCTATTGTCTGGTCCCATCTTACTTCTTCATTATTATTATTTCCCATTGTTCCTGTCTGTATATTTTTTCATCTATTCTCAAATAAACATACCTCTGTCTCTGGGGGAGGGGAGAGGACAAAACTTACCTACTACTGTTGATTACCTACTACTGTTAAGCACTATCATAAATATTTTCACATTTGTTATTTTATAGCTAAAATATTAAGATCCAGAGAGGTTATATACATTACCCAACTTATCAGTGGGTAAGTTGGAGCTGTTCTCAAGGTCTGTTTGACTTCAAGATCTTAATCGTTCTGCTTTAACACACTGCCTGTAGTCTAGGGATCCTATACTCCAGTCTGCTAACTGCAGGGTTGTTCTGGAAGTCACTCCTGGAAGATGCCCTAGCACCTGCCCCTCCAGCCCTTCCCATTACCTGTGTAAGCACTCCTGCATTAAATTTATTTCTGCTGAAATAACTTGGGAGACTTCTAAATCCTGACTGATACAGTCTATCGTCAGGGAATGTTTTTATATAAACCTTAATATCAAATAATCATAGAGCTTATATTTCTTTCAGCCCTGCCTCTTTATTTTACAAAGGAGTAAACTGAAGCCAGAGAGGTAGAAAAAATTGTCCAACATCACATAACCACTTTGTGACAAAGTTCAAATACCTTTGCCCAGAAAAAAAGGGGCCAAAATGGCAGATTCAATAAGTGTTTTAGAAGCTTCGAGGTATTTAGCCTGGGGCCAAATCCTGACCAAAACTCACTAGCTCTAGCTCCTTGGGGAAATCCCTTCACCTCCCGAATCCTCTGTTTCTTCATTTGTAAAATGATGATGATAATAATCTTTTGCAGCACTGTGGAATACTGGGAGGTTATATATGTAAAATGCCTAGTACAGCATCTGCCTCATAATATGTGCATTATGTATTTAGGTGCATAATATGTGCATTATGTATTTAGGCGCATTATTCTTAATTTCCCAGAATCAACAACGCCAAACTCCTTTGCACTGTGGGCTAACAGGGAAAGGTCCAATAAAAACAATGATCCTTTAGTTCTCACTCCTGCCTAGCTCTAAGAGGCTCAACGAATACTATGAAAGCAAATCAGGTGCCCCGTGGACAAAGACTAATAATGATACACCATATCTGACTCAAACATTTCATTTATTTTTGCACTCAGCAAAGAGTAAAATGGTTTCTAATCAAGTAAAGAATCCTAAAATTGGATTCATAGCATATAGTGCCGGGTTCAAAAGGGGATAAAAACATTACTTTTTTAACATTCTTGCTAAAGAAATGTTCAGCATACTCCATGTTATTCTTCCTCAATTCTTTTTCTTTTCTTTTCTTTTCTTTTTTTTTTTTTTTTTACACGGAGTCTCATTCTGTCACCCCAGTTGGAGCACAGTGGCATGATCTCGGCTCACGGCAACCTCTGCCTCCCAGGTTCAAGTGATTCTCCTGCCTCAGCCTCCCAAGTAGCTGGGACTACAGGCGCCTGCCACCATGCCTGGCTGATTTTTGTGTTTTTAGTAGAGACTGGGTTTCACCATATTGGCCAGGCTGGTCTTGAACTCCTGAACTTGTGATCCGCCCACCTCAGCCTCCCAAAGTACATTAATAACTTTTTAAAACTCTGAATATAATAGGCATTAAATATTTCTAGAATGCCATGGGTTCTGAGTCATGGGGAGCTGCAAGTGTTTCTAATGCACCGATTCTCACAATGCTGAAATATTCTCCCTGCCCATTGACTCAAGGGAGCCAACCAATGAACTACGTCTGTTCATGGAGAGATGCATGTAGGGATCAGAGCATCCCAAAGATGCATTTTTCTAGACAGTACCTGGTCGCTGTACACCAGTTACCAGTGCAGGGAATGTGTGAACATAGCCAAGAATTTGGACTGAAATTCAGAAGGCTTTTAATTCACTATTGGTAGTGAATATTTCTGACTCAAGTCTCAACAGAAAACAGAGTGCATTCAGGATGGTACAAAGAACATTAAAGAAAAGACTATCTGTAGAGGACTAAATGGGATCAGAAGGGACTCTGAGGCACCAGGGGACTGATGAAAGTGGGCAGCCATTACCACCCCCAGGTTTGAAGGGTCAAGGAGAGAAGTGGCAGGTGCCAGAACCCAGTAAGAGCTGTAATGTGGGAGAGGAGGCCTTTCATGGGAGTTTGCTCATCAGTAGAGGAACAGGACCACCATACCCTAGCAAAGAGGGGAGTCAAAAACACTGACATCTCTCTTTCCCACCTTCTGACCACTTACTAGTGCCTCCCTCTGGCTGAACCAACAGAAGCCCATTGATACAGTCCATATCGGCAGTCTCCTGCAGCTCAAGGCAGAGCTTAAAAAGGTGGAAATGGATTTGGAGGGGCAAATCAAAAATAACCTTGCGTGGCAACTCTGTGAGTCCCGGGAAAGGCACAAATACAGTTTTCTTTTTCTTTGTTTTGCCTTGGTTTGTCCTGTATTGGAATGGCTACATGACGAATTCACACTTGTTGATGAGAGAAAGTTATCTACTACCTACTTGTACCCAGATTAGATATGGCAATCAGAAGGTCCAGTTCAATTCTCTAAGCAGCTGAATTTTCTTAACTACCTGGGAGGATATGTCACATTTTAAAGCCATACAAAGATCTTCAAGGCTCTGCATTCCAGACAGTATTCTTTATTTGTTGGGATTTTCGGAAGCCCAATGAGTGACACTCCTGTTTCTTTCAATCTCCCTATATTGGGAGATTGAAAAATCACATTTAATATTTAAAGCTGATATTAGACAGCAAGGTTTAGTAGGAATGCTAAATGAGCTTACTAAAATTGTGCTGCAGAATAAAATGTATCCACTCAGTCACAGGCAAAGCAGGAAAACACAGGTCTTGCCCACGGGGGCAGAGTCTTTACTGCTAACCTCTTGAGCAGATGAAAACACATGCTTTTTGCAAGTCGACAGACCCCTAAAGAGGAGAGGTAGGAGCTGAGGCACCATGCTCAGTTGCTTATCTCATTCAGGGGTTAGGTCTGTCCTTGTTCCGTGGTGGAAGAGTGAGTCACCTGCCAACAACAAGAAGGATATATGCAAACAGACAAAGCAGAAGGTCCCATGGTCCATCCACCCATTATTCCCCTTCTGATAGTAACCCCCGGGGTGTTCTATGGGAGAAGGTGATCCGCTTGTCCCCCAGGCTTTTAAGAAATGTGTCAGTGCCCATGTCTGACTTCCCAAAGCCCTGGCTTGACCTGTTGACATTGATTTGTACAACTTCTTGGAGAAACCAGTTCCTTGTTTTCCTCCCATGGATCCTCTGTGCCCCCAAAGTGTGGGGGGAGATAGCAGGAGACCAGCCTCCACCTCCGCTTCTGTCCTCCAGGTGGCAGGAGCACCATCTGGACTGTTCTACAGCCTCAGACCAAGCCAAAGATAACAGTGTATTCATGCACAGGAACACGCTGTGCTTCTCCAGATCCCAGGAAAGCAAATCCCAGTGAAGGTCAATAGTGGTACACTGTTTATAACTCAACTTTGGGTAGGAAGAACAAATATTAGGCCTCAGAACTTTCTTTTGTCAAGGACTCATGAGCCTTCTGCTAGGTCCCATCTGATCTTTTGTTAACTAGGTTCTTTCAAGCCCTGTTTATTCAGTGTCAAAAATTCTTAAGCAGCCGAACTCAAGTACCTGGGCTAGAAAGCTGCTATAGTTGCTCTGGAGAGAGTGGCCAGGAGTGGCAAATACCCTCCTGGCCCAGGGCCCACTGACTCTCATCTCCAGGCCGCCTCTCCAACCCCAAAAACTCATCCAAAAGATGGTGCAATACAATTCAACAGAGGCTACCTTCTCACCTTAGTGGTCAGAAACTAGAGCCATGTGTACAATTGCCTACTTGATATTTCTTCTTCAATGTCCCAAAGGACCCTGTCCCACTTCTGCCCCAAGCCTGATCCTTCTATAGTGTTTCCATTGTCAGTGAAGACATTCCCATCCAGACAAATGTGCAAGCTGGAAACCTAGGAGTCAGGCCTATCTCAACCCACATCGAAGTCATTGCCAAGTCATTTCTATTTGGTCCCCAAATCCTCTCTTGAATCCCTCCACTCCCCCCCATCCCCTCCTCTACTACCCTGGTCTGTGCCACAGTCATCTCTTTCCCTACCTATTCTGCCTGAATTCTTTCTCATCCTGCCTCCAATTCAGCCCCATTCTGCAGCTACAACAATTTTTTTTTCCAGAATGCAAATATCATCATCTTTCTTCTTTAAAGCCCTTCAGTAGCCTCCTATTGCTCCTGGGAGAAAAATGAAAAGCCTAAAATAATCCACTAGACCTTCATCCAGCCCTTCATGCATCTGCACCTCTCTTTGGGCGGCACTTCTATTGGCCTCCAACCCTTTGTATTCTGGTCCCGCAGGTACCGTTTTTTCTCCCACCAAAGGGCCAGTGCATGTGCGCTTTCTCTATGTTGCTCCTCTCTGTGGAGGTTGAAGGCTTACATCTCAGCTAGGAGGACTTCCTCAGGGGCCCCTTTCTGACTTTCTGGAAGAGACAAAACCTCCCCCACTACATTTTTCCATGACAAACATGGGTTTCCCCCCCTTCAGAGCACGTGCCGTAGTTGTCATTTGTCGTCATTTAGGTGGATTATTTATTAATGCTTATCTCTCCAACTAAAAATGTATCCCCATATAGGCAAGAATGACCTCTATTTTTGCTCAAAATGATTTGTGTTTGCAGAACCCGGCATGAAGATTGGTAGTGTTTCTGTAAACATGTGTTGAATGAATTGCAAGGTTTTCCTCAAACACGCACAGAGCAGGACATATCCCTGTGGTGTTACTTCCACTCTGGGCTGATCTTTGCCAGCTCAGCCTGGCTCCCTGGTTTAGCCAGCATCCAGCCCTGGGGAAAGTGTGTTCTTCCACTCCACTCTGTGACTACCCTGAAGGGCGAAACCACGAGGGTGGGCTCCAGGGCCAAAAGGGCCAACACAGAAGTACTCCACTAAGACCACACCAAGCTCCCCAGAGCCATACCACAAACTTAAGTACTGTCACTACTATAGGAAGTTCCTGCCGCCAAACTGCCAATGCTGCCTCTGTGTGGGTAATTAGGCTGTGCCAACCAGAGCCCTGCTGGTCTCTTTCTGCTTTAGGCAGGAGGCAGATCTCAGCTGTGTAATGGGTATCAGAAACTCTTAGCGCCCTCTCACTCTGCCCTTCTCTCCTTCTCCTCCTCTCCTTTCTCCTCCTTAATTCCTTAACTGACCCCACTGCTTAAACATTTTTCCTGGCCAGGGAAAATGTAAACCAAACCCTCTGCATAGAAACCAGCTGTGAATAACCAGGTCAACATGACAGTGTGGTCCCAGTACATACCCATAGAAGTGGGGGACTTTCTCTAATGCATGTTATTTTGTAGAAAGGTGTCTGCCTGTGCCTTTCAGAATATGTAGTCTCCCATAGTGTGTGTGTGTGTGTGTGTGTGCACGCACTCAAGGTACATGTGCCCATAGTGTGAATGTGCATGAACTGTGTGTATACGTCCATAGCATGTGTGTGTCTAGGGGACCTGGGAAGGGTTCCATCTCTGTGTTCCACAGACACCCCTCTCACTTCCACAGCAGCTGCCTGAGATCCCCATAGGACATTCTGAGGCAATTAGCGACCATCTCCTGGAGTAGTCATCGGAATCCACTTCACACACCATCAACTACAGCGAGCAAAACTGACTCTAGCTGATGCCATCTGAGATTCAGCTCATTGTTTGCACTAAGCTCACACTTTCTCTAAGCTATTCACACCAATGACTCTACTTGGCAGGGATGACAAGGTAGGCTTGCCTGTTCCTGGCTGACATAGGCCTCTTCTGACAGCTGACTTTTACTCAAGGACTGCCTGATGGTCTGAGTGAGTCTTTATAGGCTTCAAGGCCATCTCAGGAGCTTCCATCAATCTTCTTTCCCTGCTAAGCTTGCATTGCAGTTGATGGCTCTCCCAGCCTATTCAGTCCTTGCATGTTTAATCTCATTTTAGGATCTGCTTCTTAGAGGTCCCAAATTAACACAACTTCTTACCCATCTCCTTTGGAGAGCAGCACATCCAATAACAGCAAGACATTCCAGCCATGCTTTTCTGGGACTTACAGATCTTGAGACAAGAAAGGATGAAAAAAACAACATTCAAACCACCCATATTGGCTGGGTGCAGTGGCTGACACCTATAATCCCAGCACTTTGGGAGGCCGAGGTGGGCAAATCTCCTGAGGTCAGGAGTTCGAGACCAGCCTGGCCAACATGGTGAAACCTCATTTCTACTAAAAATACAAAAATTAGCTGGGCATGATGGCGGGCGCCTGTAATCCCACCTACTCGGGAGGCTGAGGCTGGAGAATTGCTTGAACCCAGGAGGCAGAGGTTGCAGCGAGTGGAGATGGTGCCACTGCACTCCAGCCTGGGTGACAAGAGTGAAACTCCATCTCAAAACAAACAACAAACCACCCATATCTAGTGAACGTACATATAAGTGGACCATACACAATACATTTTTTTTTTGAGACGGAGTCTTGCTCTGTAGCCAGGCTGTAGTGCAGTGGCATGATCTTGGCTCACTGCAACCTCTGCCTCTCCGGTTCAAGCGATTCTCCTGCCTCAGCCTCCCAAGTAGCTGGGATTTCAGGCGCGCCACCATTCCCAGCTAATTTTTGTATTTTTAGTAGAGACGGGGTTTCACCATGTTGGCCAGGATGGTCTTGATCTCTTGACCTCATGATCTGCCTGCCTTGGCCTCCCAAAGTGCTGGGATTACAGGCGTGAGCCACCACAACATGTTTCCAAAAATGCCCTTCAAAAGTAAGGAAACAACTCAACAACATGCTGGGGTTTGTCAGTCCTTTGTCCTGCTAAATTTCTTTTGGACTTGGAAGGGCATCTTAAATAGTGACAAGTCCTTTGGTTACCTCAGCAAGGCCCAGGTGTTGCATATATAAGGCCAGGGCCACCTCAGCATTTAATTCCAGGCTGCAAATACTCTTGGCTTTGTGGTCTTCTCCTCCTTCACAGGGTCAGAAGCCAAAAAGCAATGTTTCATATTACAAACAGAAGGAAGGAAACTAGCTGAGGGAATGAAAAAAGCATCCATTTTGAAGTGGGGTTGCCAAGGCTGTGCCATGGAAGAGGAAGATGAAGTTCATGGCTTCACGAACATTCTTGGATCAAATAGTCCATCAGAAGAATGATCTCATTTGCATATGTATACCATTTATTATCATTTGATATTCATATATGCACATATAAATGAAGTCATTTTAATCTAGGAAATGATTTGTCTGTCATTCTAATCAGAGGGTGTTTATTATTATTGAAAATAACTACAGCATTTATTAAATACTTACTTGCTATTGCCAAACATTATGTTATGCACTTCACATACACTTTCATTTAATTTTCAACTTATAGAAGAGGAAATTACGTGCTGTGGTAGGATTCTGCAAACTAAAGACACAATTTTATCCCCTCAGAATTTTTTTCTAACTAGATTTATTTTTAATCATTGAATCAGTTGCCAGACCAACTAATCATAAGGTTCTAAGAAGGGAGCTGCATGCGCCACTTCCAGAATAACCAAGGCAGGGAGAGTGTAAGCCCTTGTTCTAGGTCACACCATGAGCAAGGGCAGAAACAAGATTCAAACTTAAGATTGTTCAGCTCCAAAGATTTCTTTCTGTTCCTTAGAACAACAGTGAGCACTTAACAGTAGAGTTAAATGCTTTAATAACAAAGTCCATGATTAAAGAAATTATTGTGCAAATGAATACAGAAATGGAACTTTGGATTTGAATCTCAGCTCTGGCTCAGATGTTAAATAACCTTGACAAACTGAACTTTCTCTTGGGAAAAATGAGCCTATCTTCAGGAAGGTACGAAAGGGCTAATGATCCTGAAAAAGCCCTGCCTCTCTCAGAAGCAATAAGAGGAATAACAAAGAATAATGAAACACTATATCAATATAGTGTGCAATGGAATTGCTTAAATCATACACAACATTTTAGCTTCTTATAACATTAGGAATCATATTATCACGGTTGAGTTATGTTTTCCTCACTTCCTTGTGGCCGCAGAAATTCCAAGTTGCAAAACGAACTTTAAAAAAAAAATCCTTTACTTCTTTGAAAATTATTCACTCCTTTCCGCCTGTTTGCTCCCTGAGAAATATTTTTGAACAGTGTTTGCTACCCCCTATTTATAGCTTTCCAGTTTTGGCAGGTATGGGAAAGTTTATAAGTGGTTTGTTTTCTTTGCTATATCCAGTGTTGATTTAGGTCCCTTTAGCCACTGAAACAATTGGAAGCACTTTCAAGGAAGGCAAAGTCTGTTGACGACTGATAACATTGTAAAATCCAGATAGTCCGAATCAGGATTTCTTTGGGGGGCTCAGATCAGTTAGAAAATCTTAGCAGTGCCATGATTTGAATAATTATCTTTACTTCTTTTTTTGTGTATGGCTGTTGTGGAGGAAGCTTGCCCTTGACTTCAGTAGGAAAAGCATCTCCCGAACATTTTCAGAGTCATTGGTGACTCTGAGTTTGATGCTGACTTGGACAACTAGGTAAGAAAACGTGCCTGCAGAGCTCTGTATCTGAGCTGTAAAGATCTACCTTATGAACCTATGTCTAACATCTAGTTTTTCACCAATTTTTCATGCTGACCAGAAGCAAACATTCGTGGTTCTTTTGTTTAGGAGAGATACCTGGAATTTCTAGGGTTTGTTTCATAAATATCTGAACTAAATAAATACCTTTGAAAGCCACGAGAATTATAGGCATCTTTTCCTTCCATCTGGTATGTTTGTATGGGTGGTATGGTTGTTGTTTTTTTTTTTCCTGGATTTTTCCACCCTTTGCCTCCCTATAATTTGTGGCCTTGAGAAAAGTCACGGTTTGCCCTGTAAATGTAGAGGGGAGCTTGTTAAATTGGGGTCATTCCATTTTTTTCTTGTCACCTAGGTTCTTGTCTGCAGTGCTCCAGGGAGTGGGACCACAAGGAATAAAGAGCTTCAACACAGAGAGATGGATTTCCAGCCTCAAAAGCTGGAAAGATGGCAGTGTTTCTGAGATTAAATGGCTCCTGGAAAGTAAACCTCACTGGGGACAGGAGCAGAATGTGGAGGCTGCCCACCCGCCTGTCATCTGATCCAGTGGCAGCTCAGAGGGAATAAAACCATCAGGTCTCCTAAAGACACTTAGGAGGATAGGAGGCCCTTGAATAACTCCACCCATCCATCCACTGGGACTGCAGAAAAGGCAATTAACTCTCATACACACCTGGGAAGCCAGGCATTTTCCCCCACTTTAAAATGAGTAAGGGACTTTCTCCAAGGTCACTCAGTCAGGTTAGGTCAATTCTGGAAATAGATCTGAGGCAGTACCATACACATACCCCACCCCCACCCCCACCCCCTGCTCCACCCCTCCCCGACCTGGCTTCTAATTTGCAGGTCAATTCTTTCCTTTTTACTGTGATCACTGATTTCCTCCTCTCCTCTTTTTTAAATTTAATTTTTCATATTTTCCTCCAGCTTTATTAAGGTATAATTGACAAACTGTATATATTTATGGTGTACAATGTGATGTTTTAATATATGTATACATTGCAAAGTATTAAATCAAGCTAATTAACACATCTAACACCTCGCATACTTATCCTCTCCCCTTTTCCTTTTCTTTATTTAAAAATATCTGACAAATAAAGATTGTCTATCCCCCTTTTAAAATGTGACTAGTAGTTTAACAAAGCCTTTAAATTTTTTTAATTATGCAAAAATTCAAATATATACAAAAGTAGAAATGAAGTGGCATCTTGTCTGGGGTAAATGACCGAGGTTCGTCATCTCACGCCAAAGAAATCGAGGGCTCCAAAACACAAGAAGTGAGTTTAAGGGCAGAGGCTTAATAGGCAAGAGGAAAGAGAAAAGAACTCTCTCTCTGGCAGGACGAGAGAGAGAGAGGGACTCCTGGGCGGGTGTTCCGGTTTCATAGTGAAATGCCGGGGATTTTATAGACGAGCTTGAGGAGGCGGTGTCTGATTTACATAGGGCCCAAACATTGGTTGGACCAGGTGTATCATTTACATAGCACATGAGGAAGCTGGCCACCCCACCCTGATCTTTTATTATGCAGACAGGTTCTCTACGCTGCCTGCGCCCTGTTGCCTGTTCCTTTACTGTAGTCGTGGTTGACAAGGAAAACGGAAGAGGGAACCTCCATGTTGAACATGTCTGGCCCCCAGGTAGTCTTTTCCTATTGGCACAGCTGCCGGCATTCACCCGTGCAAGCTTCTAGCTTGCTTACCTATGCCTGCAGCTCGATTTTACAGGCTGCTCTTTGTTAGAAAAGAAATGATTTGGGGGCTGCTTTTTGTTAAAAGGGAAACCTTACTGAAGACTCTCTTACCCTAACTGCCTAAATAATTTATTTTTAGCTCCTGTTTTAGCCCAGACCTCAGTCATATCTGGCCTCATACTTCTTGGTAGACATACCTAAGCATTGTAGATATTTTCATGTGTAATCATATGCCATTTCCCACTCACAAAAATCGTTAATATTATCTCCCACACACTTGTATCTAAATGCCCCTAAAAAAAAGGCAGTTTGCCATTGATTTGATTGAACAAGAATCCCATCAGGCTCCTTTCATTACATTTGCGTGTAATATATCTTCTGTCTGTTTTTTTTCCCCCGTCTGTCGCCCACACTGGGTTGCCCAGATTGGAGTGCAGTGGCACGATCTGGGCTCATGGCAACCTCTGCTTCTCGGGTTCAAGCGATTCTCCTGCCTCAGCCTCCCTAGTAGCTGGGACTACAGGTGCATGCCACCATGCCCGCTAATTTTTGTATTTTTAGTAGAGACAGGGTTTTACTATGTTGGCCGGGCTGGTCTCGAACTCCTGACCTCAGATGATCTGCCTGCCTCGGCTTCCCAAAGTGCTGGGATTACGGGCGTGAGCCACTGTTCTGGCCTCTTCTGTCTGTTTCTATTCTTTTCCTTCCCTGTGAAGTATTTATTTAAGAAACCAGATCAATTGGGCCGGGCGCGCTGGCTCATGCCTGTAATCCCAGCACTTTGGGAGGCCGAGGCAGGTGGATCATGAGGTAAGGAGATTGAGACCATCCTGGTCAACACGGTGAAACCCCGTCTCTACTAAAAATACAAAAAAATTAGCCGGGCGTGGTGGCGGGCACCTGGGAGGCTGAGGCAAGAGAATGGCGTGAACCCGGGAGGCAGAGCTTGCAATAAGCCGAGATCACGCCACTGCACTCCAGCCTGGGCAACAGAAGGAGACTCCGTCTCAAAAAAAAAAAAAAAAAAAAAACCCGATCAATAGTCCTAGTGCTCATTTATTTTTCCACCGTTACCCACTGTTATTATATGTGTATTATTTGAGGATGAAGAGTTGGAAAATCTCTTCCACCAAAATCCTAGCAATAAATAGAAAGCATTAAGTATTAAGAAATAAGCTATTCTTAATATGTAGATGAGGCATAGGTGATGATGATACATGTAAAAATAAAAGAATGTCTTTAGATTTTAAAATAGATTAGTAAAAAGGGTTATAATATAAACCACTTGTTTTGGTTTAAGTGTAGCACTTTTCTAGAGATACAAAGTAAAGTACCTGGACAATAACTCATTTTTGAGGCACTAAATTGAAACCGAAAAAGAATGTACAGTCATAAAATTGTCTGGACTGACCCTGGGACAAACAGTAAATTAGTTGCCTTTTTTTCTCTCCTGGTCAATTCCCCACACCCTGTTATCTATTAATAATTTATTTTTAATTCCTGAATTTTAAAAACAGCTTCTTTATTAAGTTACAATTGACATACAGTAAAATGCATAAAGTTAAGGTATACAATTTGATAGGTTTTGACATTTGAATATACTTATGAAGCGATCACCACAATTAATATAATGAACATATGATTCAACCCCAAAAGTCTTCTCCTGCTTCATTGTAATCTCTCCCTCCTGACTCTACACTTGCTCCCTACCCCAGACAACAATTGATCTAAATTCTGTCACTATACATTGGTTTGCATTTTCAAGAAATTTGTATACATGGAATTATGCAATATATACTCTTGTTTGGCTTCATTGAGCATAATTATTTTGACATTTGTCAATGTTGTACTGAGTATCAATAGTTCATTTCCTTTTTTTGCTGAGTAGTAATTCTTTGCATTCTATTTCTGATTAACCGTGGTAAGGATTTACAAAAAGTCTCTTACCTGGACCATTCTTGAGCCTTTAATGTCTTCAATACTTCTGATGAGCCACTGGTCTTCTAATATACTAGGACAAATCACACTTCTCTAAAACCCACTCCCAAAGGAATAAGTCTTTGCGCTATCATACTCTTTTGAGCTTTCCTGATCCCAGTTCAGATACATAGAGGTCTGAATTCACTATTCTCTTCCAATGCTATAATTATATGAGTAGGTAGGTGGTGGGAATGAGTAGCATCAGGGGAAGAATGACATTCATTTAATAAGTCATAGTAACACCAACTTTTTCTTAAAGGCAACCCCCAAATCCCTTTACCCACCAATCCTCTGAGTGCTTCTAGTGCTACAGAATAGTTGAAGTATCCTATTTCTTTTCTTTCTTTTTGTTTTTCTGAGACAGAGTCTCTCTTTGTCACCCAGCCCAGTCTGGAATGCAGTGGCACCATTATGGCTCATTGCACCCTCAAACTCCTGAGCTCAAGAGATTCTCTTGCCTCAACCTCCCAAGTAGCTGGGACTAAAGGCATGCACCACCATGCTTAGCTAATTTTTCTGATTTGGTATAGAGACGAGGTCTTGTTGTGTTGCCCAGGCTGGTTTCAAACTCCTGGTCTCAAACTATCCTCCCGCCTCAGCCTCCCAAAGTGCTAAGATTACAGGCATGAGTCACCACACCCAGCCAATCCTATTTCTTTAGCTACTATAAGTTCTTTCACATTTTCAAAAGATTAAAACAATTATGATAGAGAGAATGCTTTTTTTGATATCTTATGCAAAGGATGTTTTGTTTATGACTCAATATTACTTAAGATACATTAAGCATCCTTCAAAGATGGTGTTGATCTGATGATCATGAGACATATCCAGAGATAATAGTTCCAGAAAGAGAAGATGAACATAATCATGGTGAGAAGAGAAAGAATGGGAAACGCCGCTTTTCATCTTGCTCTTAATCCAGATTATAGAATGAAAATAATGTTTCCACACTATCTCCCCCATGCCCCACCCTATTGTGATTTAGTACAGTTACAGGATGTCTTTTCACTGGAAAAGCTTATCTTCTCAAGAAAGCAGTCCTGATTTGCTTGGCACATACTGGCCATGAGCATTCAGCCTTTTTCCTTAAGGAGTCAAAAGGGGAGAGTGAGGAGGGAGTGGCAGGGGATACAGGGTCATGATGGTCATTTTATTTCTTCCTAGAATATGATATTCTTTGCAGGTTGCCAGCATGCTTATTTTTATGTAGATTTGACCTTCACTGCAACCTTGAACAACTAAAATAGAATAAGATCCCTATACGCTACTTCAAAAAGCTTGGCTCTTGAAAGTATATAAAAATATAAGACAAAGGCAGGAAAACTAACCAGCCCACAGCTTTGAGCAAAGAATCATAAGGCTTCTTGGGTCTAGTTAAAATATCAGCTTTGTGCATATTAGATTCCATCCTGTGTTTGATTATTTCTGCAGTGAGTGCTGCCTTTATCGATTGTTAGAGTGAAATGTTCAAGAGCATTATATTACAATCTGTCTCTAAATGGCTTTTCAGAAATTTCCTGTAACTCAGAAGCAGAAATTATGCAGGGAACTGAGAGCAAAGCAACTAGACCATTGAATTTCACCCAGACTTTTGCATATGGGAAAGTGATAAAGCAAGGCCAAAGAGACTTATATTGGTTTTCTTAGTAAAGAGGGTCAGTTTCAGCTTATTATTATCTCATCACTAGAAGCTATGCTGAATACTATATAAAGTCAAAGTGACAGGGGTTGCGGCTTTGAGGGTCACAATACTTTAAAGATGTTTTAGAGTCCAGAGCCTTTTGGCTCATGTTGCTTGCTTGATGATCTCCTTCATCCAGCTACCTCCTACGTGTTCTTGCCTAAATCTCACCTCCTCCATGAAGCCTCTCATCCTTTTTAATTGATTTCTTCTTATTTGAAAACTTATTTCTTTTAACCACTGAATGTAATTTATAGATTATTTTCTAATATATATTATATCTGTTCTAACATATTATTTTCTAATAGTTTCACTTGCAACCAAGAGTACATCTTATACACTGTATGTCCTCCAAAGAAAGGTATAATGGATCGTGAATAGATGAAGAGCTCTTTCTGTGTGTATGTCATCCCCCCACCCTGCCTGCCAAACACACGCATATTGGCTCTTTTAGTCAAAGACGTGGCTTATCCAAATTAATAATCTTTGGGTTGTATATACCAGAAACTCCAACTCAACTCAGCTTAAACAATAAAAGGAATTACTGACTCAACACAACTGAAAAATCTATTTGTAGATGTGGTTTCAAGTGAAGCTCAATCCAGTGGCTCAAAGACCTGATTTCTTTCTGTCTCTCTGCTTTACTTGCCGTGAAATTGGCTTAATCTCATAATTCCTTTGGTCACGGATGGCTGCTAGCAGCTCTTGGGACAATACGTGCATCATCATTCACACCTAGACTAAGGGGTATCATTGTCCCAGCATCCCCAGCAAAGGTCCTGAGAATCACTTGCTTGAACTGGTTAAGGTCACACGTTCAGCCGTAACCATTCCATAGAAAGAAGTATGGATCAACTGATTAACTCAGTCTAGCTTCTCTGGAACTATATGGATTCCCAAACCAAAATTGGGAAGGTCATATGGGCACATGGGAGCTTGACAAGTGAACAACAAATGCTATAAATCTTCAGCCAATTTTATCCACCTCCCATGATCTGCAAAACATTGCATCTCATATATAAGGGATTTGTTTGCTGGCTTTTAGGTATTTTTATTTTAGAGAAAATAAAAGGAACCAATCTATAACTTTGGCATTGGCTGGCCTCCACAGAGTTTGGCAAGCTTTCAGTGGGCCACATCAGTAGAAGTTTTTACAGGGATGGTAGCTCCCTTCTGTTCACTGCCTATCACCACAATTTTCTCTTCAAAAAAAATGTGAAGAAGGAGAGATGGAAAGAAGAAAGGGAAAGAAGGGAGGGAAGGAATGGGGAAGGAGAGAGGGAGGGAGGGAAGGAAGGAAGGGAGGAAGGGAGGAAGGGAGGAAATGAATAAAAGGAAAAAAAAAAAAAGCAGTGCGTTTTCCAGGCAAACACAGAAGTGCCTGTGGCTCTGGCTCACTCAAGCTGGGGAGACTCCCTGGACCAGGTCTGTGAATATAGTATTAACAATGTACAATGAAGGGCTGGGTGTGGTGGCTCATGCCTGTAATCCCAGCACTTTGGGAGGCCAAGGCGGGCGGATCACCTGAGGTTGGGAGTTCGAGACCAGCCTGACCAACGTGGGGAAACCCCATCTCTACTAAAAATACAAAATTGGCTGGGCGTGGTGGTGCATGCCTGTAATCCCAGCTACTGGGGGGCTGAGGCAGGAGAATCGCTTGAACCCGGGAGGCGGAGGTTGCGGTGAACCAAGATCATGCTATTGGACTCCAGCCTGGGCAACAAGAGCAAAACTCTACCTCAAAAAAAAAAAAAAAAAAAAAAAAAGAAAAGAAAAGAAAAAGAAAGAATGTACAATGAAAAGCCACCATCATTTGCTAGATCTTCCTTGTAACTGCTAATTTCTTGTCAAATGAATACTAGATATTTTTTTAAGGTGGGGTTGAGTTCCTTGAGGTAACATTCTCCTTAAATATGAACCTTGTTTCTTCTTGGCTTCATTTTAAAACTCTACAGAGGGAAGCCATATCCCATAGATTTCTATTTCTATGTTGCTGTTTCCAACAAGATCTGGGGTCGTTCCTGCTGTCTGCAATAAGCTATAGGTCTATGAAAGGACTAAATGTACTTTCTGTCTGTGTGACTGACAAAGCAAAGCCTGGTTTTCAGGGCTCTGCTCACAAAAGCTAAGAATGGCAGAGAAGGCACACCAGGAAAATGATAATTACTTCACTGATTTTGGAATAATGATCTTGCCTCCTGAAAAGGTCAACCTTCCATTTGAATTGAGTGTGGGAAGAAAGGATGGCAGGTAGGGAAGAAGATAAATGTCTTCTAAGGAGGGTCTGTGTAAAAGACATAAATACCTCCACATCCTTTTGCATAACAGTAATTATCTTTAGTATAAATTGCAGACTTAGGAACATTAAAAATATTTTTCACTTTGCATAGCCCAATATTGGAAAATATGATATACAAAACATCAAAGAAAGGAAAGGGGATGAGGTAAAAGTAGAAAGAGAAATTCTTCCTTTTACTAAAAGACATCTACAGGGTCATTTAAATGACAAATTCCTTGGCCTTATATGATAGTTCAACTCTCCCAAATGTTTTTGGAACCCATCTACTTTGTAAAAGGAGGTAAGATTCAATCTTCAATGGCTTGTTGCAGCTTGAATTAAAATGTGACATACCTGCTTCACTTGTTCAGAAGACTTCAGTTTAAAGAGATCTTAAACACATTTTTCAGTGTCTTCTTTAAGCTTCTACATTGAAAAAGATCTGGAAGACAGGAATAGTGCTTGCTTTTTGGAAGGAATCATACCAGATGAGAGGCACAGACTTCACTAAAACCAAAATGATGTGTAGAGACACAATGTTCCATTTTCAGGAAGGTTTGTCTGGACTGGAAGAAACTGCTGCCTAGTCCTGTCACCTGGAACAAGGGGGGATTTCATTTGCCAATGAGGGGCCCTTTAGGCCCTGCCAGTCTTGGAGTTTGTGTACCTGGGTCAGCCAAGCAAGAATCAAGGAGAGTACAATGCACGCATTCAAAGATCAGTGTGTTCTTCTTGGCAAGTGTGCCTTCTGGGCACTGTTTGTCCCCAGCACAAGGCAATCCCCACATTCTCAACCTTGTGACACTCAAATGTCTGCTAACTGCTTTCTTCATACCAAACGCTTATGAAAGGAGCACTCTACAATCACAAAATTAGAAAACTCATTTATATCTAATCTTTAGACAAGATAAACTGGAGGTCATTGTGGTAACTCCTTACCACAAATGGTAAGAATGGTAACTTAAAAGTTTAATAATAAGCAGTTAAGCCAGGCATGGTGGCTCATATCTGTAATCCTAACACTTTAGGAGGCTGAGGCAGGAGGATTGCCTGAGGCCAGGAGCTCAAGACCAGCCTGAGCAACATGGTGAGACCCCCATCTCTGCCAAAAATAAAAAATAATTAGCTAGGTGTAGTGGCACATACCTGTAGTCCCAACTACTTGGGAGGCTGAGGCAGGAGGCTTGCTTGAGCCTGGGAGGTCAAGGCTGCAGTGAGCTGTAATTGCTTCTAAAAGACAATAGTGAGATAGAAGCTTAACAGGTGCTTCTAAGATGTTTTCAGTTCTTAACAGAATGTTCATGGCCTGATGTTGACCTATAATTGTTGTTAGAGTATCAAGTGCTGCATTCTCTTTGCAAGGCAATTTTCACAGCTATGGTAGAGTAGAAATAGCACCAGCCAGATCCTTCCTATAATGTTAGGTGTGATTCTGGATATCGAATATTAGTGGGACCCAGAGAGAACTTGCAAAAGGCACAAAGAAGACTAAAAAGTCTGATTAAAAGATTAAAAAATAAGAAAAAAAGGAAGGTGGTATAAAGGTCTTGGGCTTGTTTAGCTCAGGAAAAAACAAAGGTTGTTCTGAATTGATGATTGCTGGCATCTGTAAGTCTTCACATGTAGCATGCAGGCTGGATGTGGTAAGAAAATGTGAATGTCAATATCGAGGAGTTTGTTGAAGTCAAAATAGGTTCCCAACAGTGATTGAGGACTGGTCTTTCCAACAAGAGATACTTTATGAAAAACTTCGTCCAATAGCTAAAGAAGAAAAACTCCTTAAAAGCTTCTCACCCTTGTCAATTATTTCTCTCTCCGTGGACCTCATGTTTTTAAATATCCTGTAAATCAATTGCTTATGAATAATCATATATTCACTCTGGTTTTCCTAGGATAGTCTCAATTTATGCATTTTGTCTCGTGTAATTATCAACAGCTTTCCCTTTCAGTATCTGAGTATCCCATTTGAAAAATAAGGCATATGATTATTCTAATAAGAGCTAGCATGATTTGATTTTGGAAATATATATGGATTCGACAGGTTACACTCTGTTTAAAAGTGGCTCAAAAGATTCTATTATTGTGAAATTGGCTTAAGCAGATGATCTTTTAGCCTGCAAATACATGATTCTGCGACACCATTGACATTACCGAAAACAACTGTTCATCTCATGAGAATGAAAGGGACAACAACCCCTCCAAGGTCTCTTCAGCCTCATTTGGAACAGGCAGGAATAATAACAAATGTCACACTCTTAGCCATGAGTCTAACGAAAGAGAAAGCATCATTCCACCATCTGAGCTGGGAACTTTGTGGTTTTCAGATGTTCAGGAATCCGGGCCCCTACCCATCCTGATATTCTGGGAATGCATGATTGTGAAAAGAGAATCAACATGAGACCTCTATATTGAATTATTTAATTAATTCAGAAAATACTTATTGAGCCCCTCCTTGTGCCAGGCACTATTCTAAGTACTGGGATTTTGTTCACAAAAGTGAACAAAAGAGTCATAATCCCATCTTCTTGGTACTTACAGTTTCATAGAGAGATAGACAGTAGGCCCAAAAAATGAATAGAAAAATGACAAGTACGTAGCACTGATATACTGTAACAGAGTTTGAAAGAATGTGGGCCGTGAACAATAGAATCCACGCCATCAGAAAGAGAGGAGCAGAAGAGCACAGTCTCCAGTCCTGCCTTGGTTGCACACTCTCCAGTCCTGGTTGTCCTGGGGACTGCAAGTTGCACACCCCAGCACACTAACATTGTCCCTTTAATGTAAATAAAATGAAAAAGTGCTGGTGGCAGAAGCCAAGTGATTGTCACTATTTTCCACCATGCCGGGGAGTCAGGCTCCCCACATGAAATAGTAATGGCTGTGGTAGTTTCCTGAGAGCTCAGTGGGAATGGCCCTTGCAACAAGCCCAGGGATTCTGTGTTCTCAGAAATAAAAGCAAGCAAAAGAGACACAGGCTTTGTTTCTGAGAAATAATTGGTTTGGGGATTTAAGTTTATTATTTTCTTCTCCATTCTCATGCACTGATTTCGTGTTTAAGCCTCTCCTCATTTCACTCTTGGGAGCACTGGTCGAAGAGAGCAGTGTCAGCTAGAGGAGGGTTTGAGGTTTGTTTTGTTTTGTTTTAATCATGGAAGAATTCGAAAAGGAAGAATGATCAAAGTTAAATTTTTAAGAATTATGCCATGACTGTGATCATAATATTTTCCACAAATGAGGCACAAAATGACATAAAGTTGTTATTTGTGCCCTAAACAAAACTGGAGCATTCAATCTAGATTTTATAATATCAGATCGTTATAGGCGCATAGATGGTGCTTCACGAACAGCTGATCGAGTTGAATGGAACTGTCTACTTTGGAAAACAAGTGTTGTACATTAAGAGCCTCTCCAGCGTTTTGCTCTGGATGCATTCCAAAAGTTGTTGTCACTAAAGGTTTAAATATATAAAGATGGTACAATAGACTCTATTTCCATGGAAGTAAACTGGTCTCTAATTAATACACCAGAAGCTGAGTCACTTTGTTTTTACAGGCACGTAGAGAGGAAGTGCCATCTCTCCTCGGTCGTGACACACTGCCGGTTAGCTGATGTATAGTTCTTTTTTTCTTTTTATTAAGGAGTAGAAAAGAAACAGAACTGAAAGTTGAAACAATTCGTACAAGGAAGAAGAAAGCCTGGGAAGTTACCTACATTGCCTAACATCACAGAATCTAAAGGAATCAAACTTTCTCTTTCCTTCTTGTATTTGAAGAAAGGAGACCCCATCTTAAGACAAGAATTCTTCCAGGTTTCCCTGGACAGCTTCTTTCATTCTCCACAGTGTCTGTTTCAAACTTTCCTACCTGTCTCAATGTCTGCAAGCTCATCCACAACTTCCTTGCACACCCAGGGGAGGACTTTACCCCCTACCTTACAGACAACGATGTGAGAGCAAAAGCACCCCCACTGCAGCACCACGCAGCCTGTTCCCTCACCTGCATTCGTTCCCCCTCCCCCTCCCCCTCCCCCAAGCCCGGCGGCTCTCATTGGGCAACGGAAGAGGGGTCCTTCCTCCAGTCTCAGGCAAGGCTCTCCATCCATGCTTTAGATCTCTTCCTTTCCACATCTCTGGAAATTTGCTCCTGTAATCACCCACACTCTTTCCTGTATCTTCCACTCACACAGGAATGTTCTCAAATCTCCATCTTTAAAAAAAAATGAAAACAAAACCTCTCAAGTACATATTTTCATCTAAAGAGAGACTTTCTTTTCTTCAGAGTCAGGATCTTAGAAAAGGTGGCACTTGCTGTCTCCTCTTCCTCTTCCTCATTTCTTCCTTACCTGCATTTGCCTCTCCTGCTTCACAGAAAGTTTTCCCCCTGAGGCTCTTATTCCTTCCTCGTTGCTCATCCAATGAACACACTTCAATTCTTGCCTTTCTTTTTTTTTTTTTTTTTTTTCCTTTTTTTTGAGATGGAGTCTTGCTCTGTTGCCCAGGCTGGAGTGCAGTGGCACGATCTCGGCTCACTGCAACCTCCGCCTCCTGGGTTCAAGCAATTCTCCTGCCTCAGCCTCCCGAGTAGCTGGGATTATAGGCACAAGCCACCAGGCCCGGATAATTTTTGTATTTTTAGTAGAGATGAGGTTTCGCCATGTTGGCCAGGCTGGTCTTGAACTCCTGACTTCAGGTGACCCGCCCACCTTGGCCTCCCAAAGTGCTGGGATTACAGGTGTGAGCAACCGCACCCAGCCCAATCCTTTCCTTTCCTGGGCTCTGTGGCCTTGGGCACTCTTGTCTCTTTCTATTTCTTGAATCCATAAAACTACCCTCTTGGGTTTCTTCTTACTTCTGTGGCTTCCCCTTCTAAGTCCTCTTCTTGGCTCTGTTTCCCCATAAATGCAGGAGTTCCCTAGGGATTTATTCTCATCCATTCTTGTCCTTTTTGCGTTTCCAGAGTGTTTTCTTGGGGGGGGGATGGGGGGATGGGGGGGGTGCACAAATCTAATCATTACACTCTCCATAAGGTTCTCCAGAAGTTCTCAGTTACCTTCAGAGTAAATCTCACCTCTTAAGTAGGGCTTCCTACACCTGTCCTGATCAGACCCATGTCAAGCCCATCTAGTATCCCTTCCTCATAAATTCTTGAAATTCTAGCCATAGTAATTAACTGAACAAATCACGTTCTTTCTGGTTTCTATGTCTTAGAAAATGCTGCTGCCTTTGCTCAGAGCACACTTTCTTCCCCTTGTTTACCTATCGAATTCGAGATTTTCCCCCAAAGCTCAGTGCATATTTCTATCATGGGATGTATCAATTTGTATTGTATTTATCTGTTTACCCACCTGTTTGAGTTCCTTAAGACAGGCACCCTATTTATTTATCCTGTTAAGCTCTGGGTGATTCTTTGTGCCTAACACAGTTCCATCATGAGCAATAAATTTGTTGAATGACTAAGTGGATAAATGGAAGATACCATTCCTTTCAATTCCAAGCTCAGCATGTAAACTAAGTTCAAGTCACGTAGACTTTTTCTATCAGACCTGAGTACAATGCTTCTAAAGCAATGTACATACCTCCACATAATAAGGATATTGATTTTCTATCTTCAAAATAAATGTGGCTCCTGTTGTTAGAAATGTGTTTGTTCTGATCTTCCTGGTAGTCATGGAAATGAATTACAGCCTTGGGCAAAAGGGCATCCCTCAGTCAAGGGGATGTGGTGTGATCTGGTGGGTAGAGAGGGCGTCATGGAGGCAGCATTCTATTTATAGCTGATGTTGACTCCTCCAGGCCACTAAGGTGACAAGCAGCAAAGACTGGCCCCTCCTCTCCTCTCCTCCAGTCCATCCCTGACATGAAGCTAGCTGAGAGATTTGCTCTTCTATTTTCAAATCGGGTTGCTTTTGCTGAGAGATAGAGGCCAGGAGAGCTTTGCTAAGATTTCATTCCCATGGAAGCTTCCCATTTAGTTGCTACATCTGCGTAGTTCTTTTTTTTTTTCTTTTTTCTTTTTTCTTTTTTTTTTTTTTTGAGACGGAATTACGCTTTTGTTGCCCAGGCTGGAGTGCAATGGCGCGGTCTTGGCTCACTGCAACTTCTGCCTGCCAGGTTCAAAGTGATTCTCCTGCCTCAGCCTTCTGAGTAGCTGGGATTACAGGTGCCTGCCACCACCCCCAGCTATTTTTTGTGTTTTTAGTAGAGATGGGGTTCCACCATGTTGGCCAGGTTGGTCTCAAACTACTGATTTCAGGTGATCCACCTGCCTCGGCCTCCCAAAGTACTGGGATTACAGGCATGAGTCACCACACCAAGCCATCTGCATAGTTCTTATGGGCTCACAATGGATTTGTGCTTTTGCTCTCACAAGATACTAATGTCCTTAAGAGCAAGACCTATGTATTTTTCTTTCTTTGCAGTGCCCTTCAGGCAAAGTTCAGCTGGCTAGCAGAGCTTAGTCACTGCTCATAAGTATAATTACCAATCATAAACTTAGATAACTCATCCTGAATAAAAGGGTAAAGTAATCATAAAGATCTCCCAGATGGTGACATGTAAGCTTCTCTATAGAATCCTGGAAAATGTGAGAAATCAGAAAGGTTGCAATTTCATGGTACAAGCTCCTTGAGCACAATGACATGATTTTGCAAACTATTTCTAGGGTAAGAAATAATATCTTTTAAATTTATGGCAAAATCTGCTGTAATGGGAGATTACTGCAGTGATGGGCGGCTTTATAGAAACACAGTTATATGTACTTTATTAAACCATGTAGCAGGAAAAAAACATGATGGCACTCAAGAAGTTGAATTCCAGCCGCTTTCAATTTCTGGGTACATATAACCTTTTTGTTAGCACCTCTAAGACACTGGGTTTATTATCAAAATGACAAGAGCATTTGACAAAACGACCTTTGGTTCAAGACTTCTAGATCTGTCAAACATCTTGTGGTAGCCAGTCTCCAAGATGACCCCAGTGGTCTCTGCCTTCCGGTATCCATGTCCTTGTGTAGTCTCTTCCCACAATGAATAGTGCCAACATGCATAAGCAATGGGACATTGTAGAAATGATGGTATGTGGCTCCCAAGGTTGGATCACAAAAGGCATTGTGGCTTCTGCGTTTCTCTCTCTTGGATTATTTGCTTAGGGGTAAACCAGCTGCCCTGTTATGAGGACTCTCATCACAGCCCTATGGAAAGATTCATATGACCAGGAATTGGGGTTTCTTGCCAACAGACACCACCAACTTACTAGCAATATGAGTGAGTGAGCCATCTTGGAAATGTAGTCTCCAGCTCCAGTCAAGACTTCAGATGACTGCAAACTTGGCCATCATCATGTGTACAACCTTGT
This sequence comes from Pan troglodytes, assembly GCF_028858775.2. Lineage (NCBI taxonomy): Eukaryota > Metazoa > Chordata > Mammalia > Primates > Hominidae > Pan > Pan troglodytes. The sequence continues at coordinate 74,151,991 of NC_072402.2, forward strand.
GAGAGGCCCGGAGCCAGAAGCAAGTGAGGGTGCCATTAGATAAGCTGGTGAGGGTGCCATTAGGTAACCAGGTGCCATTAGGTAAGCTGCTCCTAAATTCCTGATCTACAAACAGTGCAAAATAATAAGTGTTTATTATTGTTTCAAGTCACTAAATTTTGGGTAGTTTCTTACACAGCGATAGATAAAACCTGAACCAGAATTGGAAAAAAGAATTGATAATATAACATTATAGTGGATACTGTGGTATACTACCTAGATCACTTCTTCAGGGCTGACATGACCATTTCCCAGCAATTGAAAATATTGTTTGTTGACAATACATAGCTATGTCCCTTACTAGAAATTGACCTCTAAGCTGAAGCTATGTCTTATTCAAGATTATGAGCGCCTGCCTGGGGCAGCCTGGGGCCGATGACTGATATGAGGATAAAGAAGTCAAACCCCATTCAATTTGTCCCCTTTCCAATCCTGCTTCCCTCAATTCCCTAAAGTTGTATCTCATGAGTGCTATCCAAAATAAACCTCTGCCTACAACTCTCTGTCTCAGAATCTGGTTTCCATGCTACCCAACCTAAAAGAGTTGGTATGGTCCTTGGAGACAGGGTATGCAGCCAATTACCTGGTTCACTTGTCAGGGCATGGGAAGAAAACAATTGAAAGACTGAGGACAAGATTGTCTGCAGAGGAGGCACTGGGATGAGCCTATGGGGGTGAACACAAATTGTGAAGATTTTGTTAATGCCCACCAGATAGCATATACTGCAGAAGAGGCACTAAATAACAAACTGACTTGGCTAGTAGACATCAGGCAGCCTCTTTTCTTTTCCACCCCAGTGCTTACACAGTGGATTCATGAGCAGAGTAGCCATGATGGCAGAAATGAAGGCTCATGCATAGCCCCAACAGCACACTCACAAAAGCTGATTTAACTATGGATGCTGCTGAGAGTCCATCCAACCTGCCAGCAACAAAGGGTAATGGGTTCCCAATATGGCACCCTCACTCAATGAAAGCAACCAGTCTTTTGGTACCAAATCAATCCGTTTGAATCTTTTCAATCCTAGATGGAGGAACAATTCATCTTGACTAGGATTGATACTTATCCTAGGCATGGGCTTGCCTTTCCTGCCCATAAGGCCTTGGCTGTGCTGTCTTGTGGCTCTTCCCTGCCTACGTTTAGCGTATACATTCAGGTAAAGCAGCCATAGCCTGAAAAGGACCTGGTAACCAGGGCCTTAGATTCCCCAGGGTTGAGGGTCTAGGCACTCCCCCAGACTAGCCACCTAGACCAACGGAAGTGCTGGCTGAGGGTGAGAAAAACCCAGAATGAGTGGTAGAGGATAAAGACAATGAGCTTCCATTACGAATGTGAAGGCAGCTGCAGCAGCAAGGCTAGAGCTCATCCCACTGGAGTGTCCAAGTTTTCATAAGAAACAAGACTCACTGGAACCTGAGAGGATCTATGTGGGATGAGGGGATGCTATGGGGCTCTGTCAGGGTTCTCTCTTAAGAGGCAATGCACTCATGTTCCAGCTGCTGGGACTCTCAGCTGCTGACAATTCATGACTACATGGCTCACTGGGAATTGCCCTTGGCTACAGAGAACTCCTTCACTTAAGGTTGCACTCTCTCCCAGAGATGGCCAGTGGCCATCTGACTGTGAGGAAACTGACTGATGGGAAGAAACAAAGGCTGGCACATTTGCTTCAGTTAGGACATCTCTGAAAGGCCATCCCAGCTCCCAAGCTTCCCACAGGAAGGGCTGAGACTCTTATTGCAGCTACGTTGTGGATCAGCTTCTGTTTTTGTCCAATCCTGCCTTCCTCAGCTCCTGACATTGTTTCTCCCAACACTCCCCCAGTAAACCTTCTGCATGCAACTCTCTGTCTCAGGGTCTGTCTCCAGGAAACCCAACCTACAAAAAGCTTCCATACAAGGATTTTTAACCTTCAATCAGCACAGCGAAAAAATGCTGCCAGAGAAAAGTCTGTGCTCTTCATTGTTAATCCAGTAGATGGGAAAACTAGAAATTGCAAGCTTTGGTTGACCTGACAGTGGTTGCGAAGAAAAAGGGAGCACGTCAGGAAAGGAAGTGACTGGGAACTCTATGTCCACTTTACTCATGGATGGAGGTGTTACAAAGAATAAGGTATCAGGGGTAGGTGTGCTTGATATACCTCAGCTTTTCTGAGGGAGGTAAGCCACATGGAAAAATATCATAGTAAGGCTCTTTGCTCACTAGGTAGGTGACTTTGGTCATTTCATTGTTGCAATCTTTACTGATATACTTGCCAAACAGTGTTTTGTTTGTTGTAATAACTCTAGTTTATTTATTTGTAAATTTCTGAATATAGTCATAAACAACTGACAGTCTCTTTAAACAAGAAATTGTACAATGGAAATTTGATATTTTGCTGGAGAGACTCTGCAAAAGAAATTAGTAGGAATTAGTAGGTTGTATGTTCAGAGGGTGAGGGCTCACTGACATGGTGTATTAGTCTGTTCTTACGTTGCTATAAGGACATACCCTAGACTGGGTAATTTATAAAGGAAAGAGGTTTAATTGACTCACAGTTCTGCAGGGATGGTGAGGCCTCAGGAAACTTACAATCATGGCAGAAGGAGAAGCAAACATGTCCTTCTTCACATGACAGCAGCAAGGAGAAGTGCCAAGCAAGTGGGGAAAAGCTCCTTATAAAACCATCAGATCTCATGATAACTCACTCACTATCATGATAACAGTGGCATGGGAATAACTGCCCCCAGGATTCAATTACCTCCCATGGGGCCCCTCCCAAAACACATGGAGATTATGGGAACTACAATTCAAGGTGAGATTTGGGTGGGGACACAGCCAAACCATATGGGCATCTAGAGTTTACACTTACCAAGGTCAATGTGATCCTTTCATGAAGAACTGATTTTTTCCTCCTCCAAATTGCTTCTCTTCTGTTTGGTTGATGTGCACTTCATTCTTCTCCACCCTGGGAGGAAGGCTGATCATAGGGATTGCCACAGGGGTCCATTCCCTCTAACTCCTGTGGGATTCAGCCCATAGGGAACACAGGTAGATCTGAGGAGTGGGGAGAGTGAGGCTAGGGTATTTTTTCCCCTCTTTCCTCTCTAGTAAGGTGGACCCAGGCTGTCAGCCACCCTCCATGGCAGACCACACCCCCTGCCAGGCAGTCCCTCCCTGGCCCCTCTTGGCTTAGGGGTGCTAACTATCTTCAGCGACCACTTGCTCCAGGTTACTGCACTATGCCTTAGGGTTTCCCTACACTCTGCCCTGATAGAATGATTCTTCTTTCTGTCTCTTTCACATTTAGGAGACTAAATTCTAGACTCGCTTCTTATAGAAACAAGCGAAGCATCCATGGGCCAATTGCTTCACCAATGTAGGCTAAGAAATTCCTGGGATCTGGCACTCAAAGATTTAAAAGAACTTTGAACTGAATGAAGGAGACAATGTCTCCACCCCATTCCAGTGCTTTATAACCTGTTTCCTTGAGGAAAGTGACAAGGCAGGAGATGTGGGGACAAAAGGATTAAAAATTCAAAGGTGCTCGTGAAGGGAGCAAGTGCACATTAAGACTTGGCATAAGAATGGCAGCAGGCAGAAGCAGGCCCAGGCTGATGGGAGACTGAACAGCAGAACAGAGCAAAGCCAGGAAAAGGGTTTTAAGTAAACTCCTTAAACTCCTGGGAAGCCACAGGACAGATGGACAGTGCAGTGAATGACCATTCTGAGACAGCCAAGTATAAACGGTCCCCGGAGAATCGCATCTCCAATCGGTCTGCGCACTGCGAAAACAGAGTGGAGGCATGGAAATTGACCCCATTTGCAGGAAGGAGGAGCCTGGCCCTCCTGTTCCTGTGTGGTAACTTGGAATTCAATCTGTGAGATGGGGGCCTGTTAACAGGAACCCTTCTCACTTTGCTGAGAGTCTTTTTCCTTTTCGCCCAATAAATTTCATAACCCCTCACCCTTCGAAGTGTCTGCATGCCTAACTGGTCATGTGACAAGGACCCAGTTTTTAGCTGAACTGAGGAGAAAGTCCTACAATTCCTACCATTCACTGCCACTCCTGGTTCGGACCTTCTAGTCGTAGCTTCCATTGACTGGGTGCCTCCCATGTCCCAGGCATGATGCATTATACTTATTGTCTCCTTTCATCCTCACACACAACAACCTTCGCAGGACACAGAAAGGTGGTGTGAGGAGATGAGCCGAGCTACTTGCCCAAGGACCCAGGGCCCCCTAAATGACAGAGCCAGGATGCCAACCCTGGGACTTCCTCACATAGTTAATCTCCCTTTTCTAAAACAGAATTTGGCCTGGCCTTAAGGATACCTGTCCAGGCTGGAGTGAACACTGAGTTTTCACTACTTCCTCTCATCTCTCAGAAATCACTGAAGCAGACCCAAATTCGTGGTTAGTCCAATAACAACCCACTCTATTTGAGCCAAAAATTATAGCAGGCCAGGTCCTGGGTCAGGGAGCTCATTTCCTTCTCTGCCCTCTCTCCACCTTGTCTTTCCTGCCCAGGTGTGAATCTTTCCCCAGAGCCAGGCCCACACCAGAATAAGCCCTGGGAAGCAGGAGAGTGGGACATGACAAGGTATTTGTCTTCATGGATTCTTCTCTGTGTGTGGGATTGCACTGGGAGAGGAGGATGGAGGGATGGCATTCCTCATGCAGTAAACAGCCCAGACCAATTTGCACCCCAGCCACTGAGCCTTAATCTTTTCATGATGCTTTGCATATTTATAACCAAGATTCCTATTGCTCTGGTACAAACAAGATTGCAATCAGCCTGCCAACAGATTCTCTTTAAACTGTCAGTCTTTATGGAGAAAAAAACAGTCATTGACATTGAATGCCCTTTAAACAAGCCCCCCTTTTTCTCCTTAGCTGGAAGACAGTACGCAAGCTTAGTCCTAAGAAGAGAGGGAACTTGTCTCCTTTAAACAGCCCCTGCCCAGGTTTTCTTCAGTTTGGTTAGAGCAGCCTCAACTCCTTTTAAATGCCTTGCTTAGCGGATGCCAGCCTGCTTGAGCTGCGCCTGCAGGTGCCAATTTCAGCTGCCACATTTAATTTTCATGTCCTGAGGGCCTCCTGTGCTTTTTCTCATTCCCTTAAATGAATAAAAATAACTAAAGAGCATGGAGCACATGACCCGGATTCAGTGTTCAATCTTTTGCTACAGATATGTTTGCCCAAGTCCAGTCCTATTTGTTTTAAAGAGAAGATGAAGCAGAAAAAGGGGACCTGTCACATCTCTGTTTCCCAGATCCTTAGAGCCTAAATACAGCTGTGAGTTAGGACAGAAAAAGTTAGTTTCCTTATCTAGAAGCCAGACATGTGTACGAGTGGCAGAAGCAAGTTCTACTTTGGTTCTACTGTAAAAAGAACCAATGGAAAGAAAAAACCTAACTAACATGGATGGATTCCTTACTCGACTTGGTGATGTGGACCCTAAGGTCCCACCAGCACACGCTGATGTGACTCAAGGGCTGAAATAAAGGGGACAATGCTTCCTCATTGTCTTCAATGGAAGAGACATCTGGGATTTTATTTTATTTTATTTTTTTGAGATAGAGTCTCACTCTGTCACGCAGGCTGGAGTACAGTGACGCCATCTCAGCTCACTGCAACCTCTGCCTCCTGGGTTCAAGCGACTCTCCTGCCTCAGCCTCCAAAGTAGCTGGGATTACAGGCGCATGCCACCACACTCGGCTAATTTCATCTGGGATTTTAAACTGGACTGAAAAAAAATCCTGACTTCCAGCAGGTCCTTCTTAGGGCCAAAAGAGTGCTACTTAGAAGTAGGATGGGCCATGAGACTCCCTTTACTACCCTCAGAAAGACCCCAAAAGAAACCCTCGTGGGTTTCTCACCAGCCCTCACCCCAGGACTAAGACTATGCCAAGCCCAGCCGTGAACATTGTGATCCTTTCTATGGTCCTTTTAGGGACTGTTTTGGGAGAGGCAGAGTCAAAGAGTGCATTGCAGCTGCTATTCTTATTCCTTTACCCAGCCAACCCTTAGTCGCCAGCATTTCTCAAACCATAGTTTAGCTGTGAATGCCCGAGATTTTCTTCCTGTCCTGACCACAGTAGTGCTGGTGGTCATGCTGCTTTCTGGCACAGCCAGGCAGGAGGCCAGCCACCTCAGAGCCTCGGGGAGGAGGGAGGGGAAGGATGCCTTCCCCTGGGGCCCAGAAGGGGCTGTGGGTACCAACCGCCTGGACACTCAGGCTGGAATCAAGCTGAATACACTATAGGGAGGAATTGAAGGATCCGGGCAGGGGAACATACTCCTCAATCCAGACCAATGTTTTCAAAGGCCCCCGTTTTGTGAAGGTGTTGTCATCAAAGCTTGCCTTTCTCTTTATAATTGAACTCATTTGTGGAAAATTCTGGAAATAAAGAAAAGGAGAGAGACAGAGAGAGGGAAAGAAAGACAAAATCAGTCTTTTCAATGCCAGTTATTGAATGTACCCTACAGATTCAGAGCTTTAGTCTCTCACAGAAATTCTTCTATAGTTGTTACCAACATTTTGGTCCCTCACATCTGCTCTTTAAAATGCTAGGATAGCAGTCATGAAACTCCTTGGTCCTCTCAGAGATGTGCAATTGAGGGAAATAAATTCAATTTCAGCCACTGGGTGGTATTTAGTGAGCACGTGATCAGCCTTGTATTGGGAACTCACAAGAATCTTCTCTCTTTCTTGGAAGAGAGAAGAATCTTCACTCTTTTTGGAAAGCAGAAGATTCTTCTCTCTTTTTGGAAGACAGAAGAATCTTCTCTCTTTTTGCATGTGAAACATTAGAAATGACTTGAAGTTCATATATTAATAAGGCTGGTGGATACAAGATACAGTAAAAAAAATTTTACAGTTAGCAAAATAGAATTGTTGGGTGGGGCTTGAGAGAAGAAGGAATTGGAGCAGAGAACTGCATGAAATACAAGGAGAAGTTCAAGATTTTGAGTGAATTGTGTATATCATACTTATTAGCACTTCCTTGTCTTAGAATCTTCTTTGCTCCTTACACACACACACACACACACACACACACACTCTCTCTCTCTCTCCCTCTCCAATGCCCTTTCCTCATTCCTCCCTTTACTGAAAGCTGATTCATGCTTCACAGCTTAGCTTAACCTCTGTCTTCTTCATGTAGACCTTTTCAGCATCTCAGCCCACATTGATTCCCCTTCCTGGAAACTCTCCTTCACTTAGAGTTAATATCACTCAGTTAAGTACTTAGTTGATTTCTATTTGTTTCAGGGGTGTGTTTGTCTTTCTTGGTAAAGGATAAGGCTCTTAGGAGAAGGATCATATGTTCCAGTAGGATCAGACATGGGGAGATACAGTGGAGCCACTTTGCAAACACTGGTTTAATGGATGAAAGGTTCGGTTCAGAACCTTGTTTCTCTGGGAACATTATCACCAAGAGTCCTCGTCTGGGCAAGCGTTTCGTTCCTTGGCCATTTCATCAGTGCCACCACACAGGCTGCCTCATACTCTTAAATGGCTCTTCAGTGTTCTGTTTCCAGCACAGTCGGGGAGATTATGTTAGTTTCTTGCAAAATGTTTGAGAGGAGTTTCATTGTTCTTAGAAGGCAGAGAAGAGCAATTGGCCTACTTTTCTCTACTTTACACATAAAATATTTGTTTAAGCTGTGATAAAAAGCCAAACTTGGAAAGTGCTGCTATAAACTCAGAGTGCAAATGAGAGCCAGTCTAAGGGTGATCAATTCAGCTAATATGCAATAGGTTCAGCTGCCACCTCCAGAAGAGCCAACATTAGTTAATCAGTATATGGGCAATCCAGGACGTTTGTTCTGGCTGAGGTCCCACCTGTTCTCTCTTTTTAGCATTTTGTGTTTCTAAGATTTCTTCCCCAGGAGGGATGAAGGAGAGGCAAGAGGATTGAGAAAAGAGGACAGTGAACAAAGACGATGTTGTTGGTAACCCAGCCCTGCTAGAGACTTGGTGGAGTGAAGGTGAAAGTCGATGCTCATAACAAAAGTTCTGGGTTTAGGATCACCTCAAGATTTAGATCTATGTCAGCCATGCCCCTACTGACTGGGAAATGCACAGAATGTTAGTCTGAAGGCAAAATGGGCCATGTGCAGTCATTGAAACACGCCTGCTGTGGTATGAATATTTGTCCCCTCCAAACCTCATGTTGAAATTGGATCCCCAATGTTGCAGGTGATTCTCAATGGGAGGTGTTTGGGTCATTGGGGCAGATTTCCCAAGAACAGATTAATACAGTTTGTTTCAGGAAAAACTCTCCGAAACTGCGTTTTTCCTCTGATCTTGTTATGGTAGCTAGCTAGCCAGGCATGAGCAGGCAGAAGAGGGCTCCTCCTGACCCACCAGGAATGTCAGACGACCATCAGGTGATGGTCCGGCAGTTGTCACACTACCTCTCTAAAAATGATAATTGGTTGCAGGTGCAAGGGAGAGGCAATTTCACAACAGATGAAAACATTTGAAATTGGTAACCAGCAGCTCAGGAATTGGGTGAGTAGGCTCAGGCATGCGCATTAAGAGACAAAATGGTGGAGTATGACCTTCTGGGAGCATTCCACTGGAAAAGAGAAGAATGCCACAGTCAAGAATTTGAACAACTCCAGTAAACACGCTGAGCATGCTCATCTCTCAAGTATTAGCAGGCCACTGTGCATGCGGGTGGCCCACCCTAAGGGAATAATCATGGGAAAAAGGACACAAGACCCTGGGAGTATGCCAACCTATAAAACCCCAAGTCAAAAGGTCAAATGTCCCATTTGACCTCCACAGCACCCACTTGAGTCTCTTCCAAGTGTACTTTCCTTTCTTTCCTGCTCTAAAGCTTTTTAATAAACTTCCTCTCCTGCTCTGAAACTTGCCTCAGTCTCTTTCTCTGCCTTATGCCCCTTGGTTGAACTCTTTCTTCTGAGAAGGCAAGAATTGAGGTTGCTGCAGACCTGTACGTATTTCCCATCAATAACCCAGATATTCGCCACCCCTAACACTCTCACACCACCACAACAATCAGCACACTGAAGACTTCTGTGACCAAAGGTGTGGGAGTTTCTCCCCACCACAAAGCAGTGAACACCAGTTGGGTGTCAATTCCAACACGATCTACCTGGAGATAGTGTCAGATCCCATAGGTTGAGGGCTCAGTCCCCAGGACTGCTGCCCCCTCCACCACACACCAGTCACAAGACCAGGCCTCCACAACTTCTGACTGGCTTCAAGTTGCAATTCCCATTTTGGGTTCAATTAATTGCTGGAGCAGCTCACAGCACTCAGGGAAACACAATTAGTGGTTTATTGTGAAAGATATTGCACAGGATACAGATGAAGAGCTGGGTAGGGCAAGGTATGCGGGAAGAGGCACGGGTTCCCATGCCCTCCAGAGGTATGCCAGCCTCCAGGAACCTTCACGCGTTCAGCTGTCCGAAAGCTCTCTGAACCCAGTGGTCTTGGGTTTTTAGGGAAGCTTCATGACATCAGCATTTCTTCCCTGAGGGTGTAAGGTGGGACTATCTCAGGGGAGGGTCTTAAGTCCCACAGTCAGAAAGGTGAGGAAGATTAGAGTCCTGTCCTGGGGCAGTGAAAAGAGGGTAAGAGACAGATGCTGTTTCTGAACACACCCAACATTTTAACAAAAGATTATAAAAAGGGCTATGTGAGTTATGAGCCAGGGACCATGGATGAAAGCCAGTATATATTATATATACCTATATAAATATATATGTATAAAAACACCACAGGCCACACCCTTGGTTTTTGTTTGTTTCTTTAGAGATGGAGTCTGGCTCTGTCGCCCAGGTGGGAGTGCAGTGGCATGATCTTGGCTCACTGCAGCCTCCCCCTCCCGGGTTCAAGCAATTCTCCTGCCTCAGCCTCCCAAAGTAGCTGGAATTACAGACATGCGCCACCATGCCCAGCTAATTTTTTGTGTTTTTAGTAGAGACAGGGTTTCACCATGTTGGCCAGGCTGATCTGGAACTCCTGACCTCAGGCGATCCACCCACCTCGGCTTCCCAAAGTTCTGGGATTACAGGCGTGAACCACCATGCCCGGCACACACTCTGATTTTTGACCATGGACCCCTTACATCAAAAAATATATATAATCATAAATAATTAGTCCAGTCCATCATATGTGAATGTCTCTCGGAGTGAGACCACACAGGTTTGAAGATTTCCTTTCAATTTTGTTAGGTTCCAAAAGCAGGAGTGATCTTGGTAAAACATATACACCCTTTCAGGCATCCAGAATAATTGAGCTAAGAGACAATGTCATCTCTTGTTCTGGGACTCCTTTGAGTTGTTAATGTAATAGTGAATTTCCCTCAATTAATAACCCATTTATTCATTTCTTTACACTCAGTGACATTTCTCCTTCTCTCCAGGAATACCCAAACCTTTTCACCTTGTGAAGGGACATTAGAATCGCCACTGCGCTGGCCTAGATTGCAGGCAGCAATACAGGTCTAGCAAGTACCTCCTCCTCAGTCCACTCCCACTCAGATAGTGTAAGGTTACACAGGTACAGAGCTAGTGAGCTATTTTTACCACCAGGCAATATGGCTGCTTCGCTCTTAACCCCAATGTTGCTAGATGAGAGGAAGGCACAGCCCACCTCCATCAGGCCCTCAGGAATTCTGAGTTGTAGCCTTGGTCCTAGGACCACTGCATCAGATAGGGGAGAAAAAGAAAAATTTTTTGAGGTGATTTTGGGAAGAAAAAATATATATATAGTTTTATAGTTATAGTTACATAACTATTACCCTGATATAACAACTATCTATCTATCTATCTATCTATCTATCTATCTATCTAGTTATCTATCTATCTATCATCTATCTATCTATATAGTTGTTTTAGTAGAGACAGGGTTTCTATTATATATATATAGTTGTTATACCAGGGTACTCCTCCCTTGGCAAGATGGCATAGCCATAGCAGCATCCATCCTCCCTACCTGCTCTTCCCCACATCAATCAGAAAAACAGAAAAAATCTAGTGGGGACACTAGCCCCGTTCATGTTGGGAGTGAGCACACACTCGTGAAGGCTTATCAGCGAGGGCCTTTCCATCAGGAAACCTGTCTCATAGCTATCCACAATTTCTGTCTCTGTTGGTAACAAACAGAGTAATTCTTACTTGGATTATGTGCCAGAGAGGGTGCAAAGGTAACATGCCTCAATTCAGCCCATCTCTGCACCGCTGCAGTGACCTATGTCCCCTCATTTCATGGACCCAGGTGGCCACCTCCAGGAAGCACACAGGGATACCTACTTGTTGATTCCAGTCACCTTCCAGACCTGGAAGGGAATTCTTCTGATGGGCATTTGTTCTACTTTAACACACCCCTCAAATTTCCATAGGGCCATACCCCATGTGGGCATTTCTTTAATAGGCCAGGTTTCCATTGCCCTTCTGCCTGACCATGTGGCCAGGCCATTTGTCACCACCCATGAGTCAGTAAAAACCCAAACACAGGGGCTTCCACCACTGTTCAATTCTTCCATCACTGTTAGAAAAACAGCATGCAATTCAGCCCACCAAGCTGATCCATTTTTATCTTCTTTGATTAAAGTAGCTGACTTCCAGGCCGGGCGCGGTGGCTCACGCCTGTAATCCCAGCACTTTGGGAGGCCGAGGCTGGCGGATCATTAGGTCAGGAGATCGAGACCATGCTGGCTAACACGGTGAAACCCCGTCTCTACTAAAAATACAAAAAATTAGCCGGGCGAGGTGGCGGCCGCCTGTAGTCCCAGCTACTCGGAGGCTGAGGCAGGAGAATGGTGTGAATCCCGGAGGGCGGAGCCTGCAGTTAGCTGAGATCGCGCCACTGCACTCCAGCCTGGGTGACAGCAAGACTGCGTCTCACAAAAAAAAAAAAAAAAAAGTAGCTGATTTCCAAACAGGATGTTGTCCATTCACTTTGAAACTGCCATCTGTAAACCAAGCAGCTCCTTTTTGGTCAATCAAGAACTGTTCATAGTGTACTGTCCAAGTGTTGATAGAATCAGCAGCACCTCACACAGTTCCAGAGTCAGTACTGGGGGTAAAAAGGCTACCTGCTTGTGAGTACCTCCTTGCATTTCCCAGATAGCATAATCCTGAATAAACCATTTCCATTTTGTTATGGAATTCTTCTGGGCATTACTATCTTCATTATAGTATTTCCCTGACGTCATCCCAGATAGCATTGGTATTTCAGGTGTCAACATCATTTTATGTCCTTCAGTCATAGGATTAGCTTCAGTTAACTTCCCTTAGCAAGGTAGTAAATGCCCCTCAACTGGAAATTCTTTAGTCCAAAGTTTCTGTAGTCATTGCAGGAAATGCTCACAGGATTTTGCTATAAGCCCCAGGAAATGCGCCACAGAGTGCTGTCAAATGGAGAATTTATCTTTATCAGGTGCTCTAGCTTCTCCTCTGCACTGTGTGGGCTCGGGCAAGCTTACTGGTTCCCATTTAGTGTGTAAAAGTAATACTCCTTGAAGGGCAGATTTACATGCCTTCTGTTTTATAGTACCAGGTAGGGGAAATATTTCCCAATCAGACACAATGTCATTTCCCAGGATACAATTAGGTAAAAGAGATGCAACAACTTCACATGAAGTGTGTTCAAATAAATATCAACTTTCATAATCCTATCAGTCCTTACATTTTTATGTTCTAGTTTTAGGAACTTCTCTTCTCCACCCCCAGACCATTTTATCCTCTTTTGTGCAAAAGGCTTTGGGTCTCCAGCCAAGGGCTGAGCCAAAGGACCTTGGTCTTTCTTCAATCTTTATTTTGATTAAACTGCCTGTCTATTGTACCAGACAATTTCTCAAAGTCTGATTAGATTTCTCATTAGAATCTCTGCCTTCTGGCTTTTACAGTTTCTCTAAACTGGGGGAAATAGAGCAAACTGGGTTGAAGCCCTTTAATATTGGGGGATTAGCAGAGGCTCCCTTTGGTCCACTCAACCTTTGATACTGTTGTATTGACCCCATCAATTTCCTTTGTTTTAACTTCATCGATTTCCATTTTATTCATTCTGTTTTTTAATAACCATCTAAAGATTTCCTTCCTGTTTGGACAAGTCCTATGACTCTCCTTTCTTTTTCTTCTTATTTTCACCCCTATCAATATTTTTTTATTCACCTCATTTTTAAATAACCTTTTAAGAATTTCCACCTTCTTGGCTCATGCCTGTAATCCCAGCATTTTGGGAGGCCGAGGCAGGTGGATCATGAAGTCAGGAGATTGAGACCATCCTGGCTAACACAGTGAAACCCCGTCTCTGCTAAAAATACAAAAACAAAATTAGCCGGGCGTGGTGGTGGGTGCCTGTAATTCCAGCTACTGGAGCTGCTGAGGTGGGAGAATGATGTGAACCCGGGAGGTGGAGCTTGCAGTGAGCCAAGATTGCACCACTGTACTCCAGCCTGGGTGACAGAGTGACTCCGTCTCAAAAAAAAAAAAAAAGAAAAGAAAAGAAAAGAATTTCCACCTTCTTGGGATGAGCCCTTTGATTCTGCTTCTGCTTTTTGTCTTTCCCTGGTCTCATTAGGTTAGTTAATAAAAACATTAACTAACCTAATATTTTTATTAGCATCTGTATGACCCATAGGGGAAAGCTGAGACAGCAAATTTGGTACAGCTTCTCAAAACGCTGTTTGATTTTGATGGAGTAATGTCACATGGCGTGCCAATGTAGAAGGGGTCCCCTTAACCACGGCATTTACCATGACCTGGGTTATGGACATATTCATCAGATGAATACTGCTGCCATCATAAAACCAGTCCCACATGGCTTGCATATGAAGCATTTCAGCTTCTTCATCTGGGGTGCTCCACTTGGCATTTACAGGTGGAGTTGGACAGTCTCCCTTCTCAGGGTAAAGCAATCTTACAGTAGCTTTTATCGGGTCCACCAAGCTGGCTATTACCTCATGAATAACCTCCTGTGTGTCTGGATCATATATACCCATCTGTGATTGTTCAATAGTAAGCTGTGCGTCTTCCATCAACCTGAGCATGCTGTTCTACTCTGCAGCATTTAAAACCAAAGATACTGTGCCCAAATTAGTCACTTTCAGAATCTATTTTAGTAAAGGGTTCTCTGGAAGCTGATGATACTGATCTACAAAATGAAGCAATTCCTTCACTTATTCTCTTTGGTTTCAATAGTTACCTGGTTTTGTCCTTCCTCCACATTGACTACCTTCATGGTAACCACAGGTCTCAGTGGTACTTTGTATTGTCCCTGCATAAAATTTTCTCCTTTGTTGATGACTTTGAGACTAGTGGGCTGAGCTCAGACAGACCCACATCTGAGCTTGATCCAGCCTCAAAGCCTGACCCAGCACTCTCTTTCACTTTTATTTTGGCTATTATAGGTAACAATAACCAAGGAACTATTTATTTTTTCATATGAGTTTGCATTTCCTTATGCATCCAGTGAACCAACCCCATGGGAGTTAGATCCATCTTTAAATTCCACTGGTAATGTTTACCTTTAGTAACTAATCCCACAGCTTTGGCTGCATACCATAGGTGACCACGTAGCCACCAAAGACTCAAAAATTCTTCATCCTCTGCACTTTTATCCTTTCTCTTCCCAAACCACATGTTTCTATTAGTCAGAATGAGTGGCAAATCCCACTTCTGACACCAATTGTCTCAGGAAAAACTCTCTCAAGCCACATTTTCCCTCTGCTCTGACATTACCACAACAATCAGCAACACAGAAGAAGACTTCTGTGAACAAAGATGTGGGAGTTTCTCCCCAGTACAATGCAGCAGACACCCATGGGTGTCCCCCAATGCAACTCCAACATGATCTACCTGGAGATAGTGTCAGATCCCACAGGTTGAGGGGTCACTCCCCAGGACTGCTCCCTGCCCCCTGACACCAGTCACAAGTCCAGTCTCCAGAACTGCTGATCAACCAGCTTCAAGTTGGAGTTCCCACGAACTCCTCTTTGGGTTCAATTAGTTTGCTGCAGCAGCTCAAAGAACTCAGGGAAAAATAATTAGTTGTTTATTATAAAGGATATTGCAAAGAATACAGATGAAGAGCTAGGTGGGACAAGGTAGGTGGGGGGTGCATAAGCTCCCATCCCTTCCAAGGATGTGATACCCTCCAAGGGAATGGAGGTTCCATGTGTTCAGCTATCCAGAAGCTCCCCAAACCTAGTCCTCTTGGATTTTTATAGGAACTTCATGATGTCAGCAATTCTTCCCCCAGGATTTGGGGTGGAACCCTCTCAGAGGAGGGTCTTAAGTCCCACAATCAGAAAGGTGAAGGAATATTAGAGTCCTGTCTTGGGGCAGGTGAAAGGAGGACAAGAGAGAGAAGATTCTGTTTCCAAAGACTTAACACAGCCAACATTACAACGAAAGACTGTAACAAGGACTATGGGAGTTATGAGCAGGGAACCATGGATGAAAATCAATGTGTGTATATATATATGTGTGTGTGTGTGTGTGTGTGTGTGTGTGTGTGTGTGTATAAAACACCACACCCTCCCTCTGGAATGAGTGAGCTCTCACTGTATTAGTATTCATAGATCTGGTTGTTAAAAAGAGGCTGGCCGATCCAGGCTGTGGAGGAGCCAAGATGGCCAAATAGGAACAGCTCCAGTCTACAGCTCCCAGCATGAGCGACACAGAAGATGGGTGATTTCTGCATTTCCATCTGAGGTACCGGGTTCATTTCACTAGGGAGTGCCAGACAGTGGGCACAGGACAGTGGGTGCAGTGCACCATGTGCCAGCTGAAGCAGGGCGACGCATTGCCTCACTCGGGAAGCGCAAGGGGTCAGGGAGTTCCCTTTCCTGGTCAAGGAAAGGGGTGACAGACAGCACCTGGAAAATCGGGCCACTCCCACCCGAATACTGCGCTTTTCCGACGGGCTTAGGAAACAGCGCACCAGGAGATTCTATCCCACACCTGGCTCAGAGGGTCCTACGCCCACAGAGTCTCCATGATTGCTAGCACAGCAGTCTGAGATTAAACTGCAAGGTGGCAGCGAGGCTGGGGGAGGGGCGCCCGCCATTGCCCAGGCTCGCTTAGGTAAACAAAGCAGCCCCGACACTCAAACTGGGTGGAGCCCACCACAGCTCAAGGAGGCCTGCATGCCTCTGTAGGCTCCACCTCTGGGGGTGGGGCACAGACAAACAAAAAGACAGCAGTAACCTCTGCAGACTTACATGTCCCTGTCTGACAGCTTTGAGGAGAGCAGTGGTTCCCCAGTGTGCAGCTGGAGATCTGAGAATGGGCAGACTGCCTCCTCAAGTGGGTCCCTGACCCCTGAACCCTGAGCAGCCTAACTGGGAGGCATCCCCCAGTAGGGGCAGACTGACACCTCACATGGCCGGGTACTCCTCTGAGGCAAAACTTCCAGAGGAACGATCAGACAGCAGCATTCACGGTTCATGAAAATCCGCCGTTCTGCAGCCACCGGTGCTGATACCCAAGCAAACAGGGTCTGGAGTGGACCTTTAGCAAACTCCAACAGACCTGCAGCTGAGGGTCCTGTCTGTTAGAAGGAAAACTAACAAACAGAAAGGACATCCACACCAAAAACCCATCTGTACATCACCATCATCAAAGACCAAAAGTAGATAAAACCACAAAGATGGGGGAAAAACAGAGCAGAAAAACTGGAAACTCTAAAAAGCAGAGCGCCTCTCCTCCTCCAAAGGAATGCAGTTCCTCACCAGCAACGGAACAAAGCTGGACGGAGAATGACTTTGACAAGTTGAGAGAAGAAGGCTTCAGACGATCAAACTACTCCGAACTACAGGAGGAAATTCAAACCAAAGGCAAAGAAGTTGAAAACTTTGAAAAAAATTTAGATGAATGTATAACTAGAATAACCAACACAGAGAAGTGCTTAAAGGAGCTGATGGAGCTGAAAGCCAAGGCTCGAGAACTACGTGAATAATGCAGAAGCCTCAGGAGCCGATGCGATCAACTGGAAGAAAGGGTATCAGTGATGGAAGATGAAATGAATGAAATAAAGCGAGAAGGGAAGTTTAGAGAAAAAAGAATAAAAAGAAACGAACAAAGCCTCCAAGAAATATGGGACTATGTGAAAAGACCAAATCTGCATCTGATTGGTGTACTTGAAAGTGACAGGGAGAATGGAACCAAGTTGGAAAACACTCTGCAGGATATTATCCAGGAGAACTTCCCCAATCTAGCAAGGCAGGCTAACATTCAGATTCAGGAAATACAGAGAACGCCACAAAGATACTCCTCGAGAAGAGCAACTCCAAGACACATAATTGTCAGATTCACCAAAGTTGAAATGAAGGAAAAAATGTTAAGGGTAGCCAGAGAGAAAGGTCGGGTTACCCACAAAGGGAAGCCCATCAGACTAACAGCTGATCTCTCAGCAGAAACTCTACAAGCCAGAAGAGAGTGGGGGGCAATATTCAACATTCTTAAAGAAAAGAATTTTCAACACAGAATTTCATATCCAGCCAAACTAAGCTTCATAAGTGAAGGAGAAATAAAATACTTTACAGACAAGCAAATGCTGAGAGATTTTGTCACCACCAGGCCTGCCCTAAAAGAGCTCCTGAAGGAAGCACTAAACATGGGAAGGAACAACCGGTACCAGCCACTGCAAAATCATGCCAAAATGTAAAGACCATCGAGACTAGGAAGAAACTGCATCAACTAATGAGCAAAATAACCAGCTAACATCATAATGACAGGATCAAATTCACACATAACAATATTAACTTTAAATGTAAATGGACTAAATGCTCCAATTAAAAGACACAGACTGGCAAATTGGATAAAGACTCAAGACCCATCAGTGTGCTGTATTCAGGAAACCGATCTCACGTGCAGAGACACACATAGGCTCAAAATAAAAGGATGGAGGAAGATCTACCAAGAAAATGGAAAACAAAAAAAGGCAGGGGTTGCAATCCTAGTCTCTGATAAAACAGACTTTAAACCAACAAAGATCAAAAGAGACAAAGAAGGCCATTACATAATGGTAAAGGGATCAATTCAACAAGAAGAGCTAACTATACTAAATATATATGCAGCCAATACAGGAGCACCCAGATTCATAAAGCAAGTCCTGAGTGACCTACAACGAGACTTAGACTCCCACACAATAATAATGGGAGACTTTAACACCCCACTGTCAACATTAAATAGATCAACGAGACAGAAAGTTAACAAGGATACCCAGGAATTGAACTCAGCTCTGCACCAAGCGGACCTAATAGACATCTACAGACCTCTCCACCCCAAATCAACAGAATATACATTTTTTCAGCACCACACCACACCTATTCCAAAACTGACCACACAGTTGGAAGTAAAGCTCTCCTCAGCAAATGTAAAAGAACAGAAATTAAAACAAACTGTCTCTCAGACCACAGTGCAATCAAACTAGAACTCAGGATTAAGAAACTCACTGAAAACCGCTCAACTACATGGAAACTGAACAAACCTGCTCCTGAATGACTACTGGGTACATAGCGAAATGAAGGCAGAAATAAAGATGTTCTTTGAAACCAACGAGAACAAAGACACAACATACCAGAAACTCTGGGACACATTCAAAGCAGTGTGTAGAGGGAAATTTATAGCACTAAATGCCCACAAGAGAAAGCAGAAAAGATCCAAAATTGACACCCTAACATCACAATTAAAAGAACTAGAAAAGCAAGAGCAAACACATTCAAAAGCTAGCAGAAGGCAAGAAATAACTAAGATCAGAGCAGAACTGAAGGACAGAGACACAAAAAACCCTTCAAAAAATTAATGAATCCAGGAGCTGGTTTTTTGAAAGGATCAACAAAATTGATAGATCGCTAGCAAGACTAATAAAGAAAAAAAGAGAGAAGAATCAAATAGACGCAATAAAAAATGATAAAGGGGATATCACCACTGATCCCACAGAAATACAAACTACCATCAGAGAATACTACAAACACCTCTACGCAAATAAACTAGAAAATCTAGAAGAAACGGATAAATTCCTCGACACATACACTCTCCCAACACTAAACCAGGAAGAAGTTGAATCTCTGAATAGACCAATAACAGGATCTGAAATTGTGGCAATAATCTATAGCTTACCAACCAAAAAGAGTCCAGGACCAGATGGATTCACAGCCGAATTCTACCAGAGGTACAAGGAGGAACTGGTACCATTCCTTCTGAAACTATTCTAATCAATAGAAAAAGAGGGAATCCTCCCTAACTCATTTTATGAGGCCAGCATCATCGTGATACCAAAGCCGGACAGAGACACAACCAAAAAAGAGAATTTTAGACCAATATCCTTGATGAACATTGATGCAAAAATCCTCAATAAAATACTGGCAAACCGAATCCAGAAGCACATCAGAAAGCTTATCCACCATGATCAAGTGGGCTTCATCCCTGGGATGCAAGGCTAGTTCAGTATACACAAATCAATAAATGTAATGCAGCATATAAACAGAACCAAAGACAAAAACCACATGATTATCTCAATAGATGCAGAAAAGGCCTTTGACAAAATTCAACAACACTTCATGCTAAAAACTCTCAATAAATTAGGTATTGATGAGACGTATCTCAAAATAGTAAGAGCTATCTATGACAAACCCACAGCCAATATCATACTGAATGGGCAAAAACTGGAAGCATTCCCTTTGAAAACTGGCACAAGACAGGGATGACCTCTCTCACCACTCCTATTCAACATAGTGTTGGAAGTTCTGGCCAGGGCAATTAGGCAGGAGAAGGAAATAAAGGGTATTCAATTAGGAAAAGAGGAAGTCAAATTGTCCCTGTTTGCAGACGACATGATTGTATATCTAGAAAACCCCATTGTCTCAGCCCAAAATCTCCTTAAGCTGAAATGCAACTTCAGCAAAGTCTCAGGATACGAAATCAATGTACAAAAATCACAAGCATTCTTATACACCAATAACAGACAAACAGAGAGCCAAATCATGAGTGAACTCCCATTCAGAATTGCTTCAAAGAGAATAAAATACCTAGGAATCCAACTTACAAGGGACATGAAGGACCTCTTCAAGGAGAACTACCAACCACTGCTCAATGAAATAAAAGAGGATACAAACAAATGGAAGAACATTCCATGTTCATGGGTAGGAAGAATCAATATCATGAAAATGGTCATAGTGCCCAAGGTAATTTATAGATTCAACGTCATCCCCATCAAGCTACCAATGACTTTCTTCACAGAATTGGAAAAACTACTTTAAAGTTCATATGGAACCAAAAAAGAGCCCGCATCGCCAAGTCAACCCTAAGCCACAAAGCTGGACCATCACACTACCTGACTTCAAACTGTACTACAAGGCTACAGTAACCAAAACAGCATGGTACTGGTACCAAAACAGAGATATAGATCAATGGAACAGAACAGAGCCCTCATAAATAATGCCGCATGTCTACAACTATCTCATCTTTGACAAACCTGAGAAAAACAAGCAATGGGGAAAGGATTCCCTATTTAATAAATGGTGCTAGGAAAACTGGCTAGCCATATGTAGAAAGCTGAAACTGGATCCCTTCCTTACACCTTATACAAAAATTAATTCAAGATGGATTAAAGACTTAAACATTAGACCTAAAACCATAAAAACCCTAGAAGAAAACCTAGGCATTACCATTCAAGACATAGGCATGGGCAAGGACTTCATGTCTAAAACACCAAAAGCAATGGCAACAAAACCCAAAATTGACAAATGGGATCTAATTAAACTAAAGAGCTTCTGCACAGCAAAAGAAACTACCATCAGAGTGAACAGGCAACCTACAAAATGGGAGAAAATTTTCGAAACCTACTCATCTGACAAACGGCTAATATCCAGAATCTACAATGAACTCAAACAAATTTACAAGAAAAAAACAAACAACCCCATCAAAAAGTGGGCAAAGGATATGAACAGACACTTCTCAAAAGAAGACATTTATGCAGCCAAAAGACACATGAAAAAATGCTCATCATCACTGGCCATCAGAGAAATGCAAATCAAAACCACAATAAGATACCATCTCACACCAGTTAGAATGGCGATCATTAAAAAGTCAGGAAACAACAGGTGCTGGAGAGGATGTGGAGAAATAGGAACACTTTTACACTGTTGGTGGGACTGTAAACTAGTTCAACCATTGTGGAAGTCAGTGTGGCGATTCCTCAGGGATCTAGAACTAGAAATACCATTTGACCCAGCCATCCCATTACTGGGTATACACCCAAAGGACTATAAATCATGCTGCTATAAAGACACATGCACACATATGTTTATTGCGGCACTATTCACAATAGCAAAGACTTGGAACTAACCCAAATGTCCAACAATGATAGACTGGATTAAGAAAATGTGGCACGTATACACCATGGAATACTATGCAGCCATAAAAAATGATGAGTTCATGTCCTTTGTAGGGACATGGATGAAATTGGAAATCATCATTCTCAGTAATCTATCGCAAGGACAAAAAAACAAACACCGCATGTTCTCACTCATAGGTGGGAATTGAACAATGAGAACACATGGACACAGGAAGGGGAACATCACACTCTGGCGACTGTTGTGGGGTGGGGGGAGGGGGGAGGGATAGCATTAGGAGATATACCTAATGCTAAATGACGAGTTAATGGGTGCAGCACACCAGCATGGCACATGTATACATATGTAACTAACCTGCACATTGTGCACATGTACCCTAAAACTTAAAGTATAATAATAAAAAAATATATATGCTAAAAAAAAAAAAGCCTGGCCTTTTCCCTTTCCCCCTTGCTCCCTCTCTGGCCATGGGATCTCTACACACGCTAGCTCCCCTTCACCTTCTGCCATGAGTGGAAGCAGCCTGAGGTCGTCACGAATGCAGATGCCTAATCTTGAACTTTCCAACCATCAGAATTGTGGGCCAAATAACCCTTTTTTCTTCAAAAATTACTCAGCCTCAGGTATTCCTTGATAGCAATACAAGTTGGACTAAGTGCCACAAATAGTTTTGCCCTGTTTTTATTTTATTCTAAAGTGTAATCATCAATGCTATCATTTAATGAGTATTAATTGTCAGGTACTTTATGTACAGGATTATCTCATCCACATAACAACTTTTCACAGTGGAAATAATCACCTCATTTACACAGATCAGGAAACTGAGGCTCAGAGGAGTTAAGTAAACTTCCTGTGTTTAGCAAATATTGACTGTGAGTCTTTCACGTACTAGGACTTAGAATCAGAAATTGGTAGAACCAGGATCCAGGGTTAGATGTCTGGATTTTAAGCCTGTGTTCTTTCCACACGGCTGCATTGCTTTCTTAATAAAGAACTTCTCCAAAGGACCTTCTCTGTCATCCTCATTTCAAAAATAATCCTTTTGAATTCTAGAAGCCTTTTGAGTACAAAGTAAGGAAGACTGTTAACTATGTTTACCAGATGGTAGTAACAATATTGGAATATGTCTGGTTTGTTTGTTGTTGTTTTTAAAAGTAGAGATAGAGAGAATTTCTAGACTTCATTTAGTGCTTCCTAATTGAGGAGCAGGTCTGGACAAGAATAGACCAGCCGCCGGGCGCAGTGGCTCACGCCTGTAATCCCAGCACTTTGGGAGGCCGAGGCGGGCGGATCACTTGAGGTCAGGAGTTTGAGACCAGCCTGGCCAACATGGTGAAACCCAGCCTCCACTAAAAATACAAAAATTAGCTGGATGTCATGGCAGGTGCCTGTAATCCCAGCTACTTGCGAGGCCGAGGCAGGAGAATTGCTTGAACTCAGGAAGCGGAGGTTGCAGTGAGCCGAGATCATGCCACTGCAACTGCAATCAGAGGGAGACTCCGTCTCAAAAAAAAAAAAAAAAAAAAAAAAAAAGTAGACCAGCCAAGAGGCTCCCAAGTGTGGGAGCCTCTGCAATCTGATTAACTGAGCTAAAGGAATCAGGGGTGGTTTTGTTAAAGGGACTTAGTTTAATACTTAAATTACATTTTATCCCTTATCCTCTAGGCACCTTTTCAGAAAATCTACTCAGTCCTCAAGCTACATGCCTGGGAATCAGTGTGGACTCACTTTATCCTGTCTTGCTGAGGAAATCTACCTCTTCAATATGTCTGCTTCCCCCATGCACGCGGCCATTCACATTCAGACCATGATTTTCTCTTGCCTACATTTTTGCAACTAATTTGATCTCCCTAACTCTGGTCTTTTTCCCCTCAAATTCGTTTCCCACACAGCTGCCAGCATAAATTTTCTGATATATAAATTAAAAATATGTAAATTGGGTCTTGTTTCTTCCACTGTATCTTCCCATGGCTCTTAGGAAAAAGGTCAAACATTTTAGCATAGTAAATAAAGTCCCTCATAATCTAGCCCAGTGCTGTTCAATACAATTTGAGCCTCATATCTGGTCTTAAATTTTCTAGTATCCATATTTAAAAAGTAGAAACAAGTAGGGTAAATTAATTTTAATGTATTTTATTTAGCCAAACGTATTCAAAATATTATCATTTCAAGATGCAGACAATATTTTTTAAAAATTTATGACATATTTTACAGCCTTTTTTTCTTGTACTTCATTATCAAAATCTGGATGCTAAATTTTTATTAGAAATACCGAATCTGTAGATTTCATGAAATTTATCACTGAAAAAATAAATCCAAATTTCTAAACTGTTCCAAACATATTTAAAATTACAGCAATAACTGAATCAAGTATTATTTTTAATTAAAATAAAATAAAACTAAAAATTCAATCATTCAGTCACATTAGCCATACTTGACACATACTTTATAGCTACATGTGCCCAGTGGTACTATACTGGACAGCACAGATCTAACCCTGATTAGATCTCTCAGGAATAACAGCAGCTAATGTCTGTATACGTCAGTCATTGGTCTAAGCATTCCCATGTATTAGCTCATTTTAATTTAGTTGTTACAGGACAACAATCCTGTAACATAAATAGTATCTATGAACTATATACTATTTTTCCTCCACTTTATGAGAGCAAAAATCAGGGCACAGAGAGGTTGAGTAATTTGCCCAAGTTCATACAGCTAGAAAGAGCAGAATTGAGGTTTGAACCTAGGCAGTCAGGATCCAGAACTTGGGCTCTTAACCACAGCAATATTGACTGCCTTAAATTCTTGCAATTCCAGGATGCCTCCTCTTGCTTCTAGACTGTTATATCTGCCTCTCCCTGCATCTTCTTCTCTCCTCCGGCCAAGGCCTGAGAATGCACATTGGCCCTTTCTGATTGGGAGTGACATTTCCCACACTGTGGCATTATTTTTCTGGTAATTTTGAGTTCTTATCTGTATGGACTGTAAAAGCAGTGTATTACTAAGACAAATGTCAGTGTTCATAACAAATTCCAGGGCAGAAAAAAATATTTAATCAGATATGCTTATCAAAGCTCTTTCCTTGCTTCAGAAATGTCCAAGCTGTTTTTAAGCTGATACTATTCCCCTGCCCTGCCTGAAACATTTGAGGAACCTTCTTGGTTACATAACTTGGTGTGAACGCTCTCGCTCTGTCCATAGGAGATGATGGTTCACAGAGCGCTGACATGAACATTTTCTCTCCTTCCTAACTAATGAAGGACAGCCTTTCCAGGAAACATGTGCTTTGTGAAGTCTGACATTAAGAGTACACTAAGTCAGCCCAAGAATGGGGCGCAGTTAAATATGATTAAAAGTAGAGGATTAAAAATATTATGACAGGAAATGGAAAAAATGAGAATTACGGGCAAGGCAGCTCTTGCTGCACTTTGAGTTCAAAAAGAAGTTACCTAGTTTCATGAGAAGGTAAAGAAATGCTATTACCATAAATCACTATTAAAATTCACATTAATATGATTACATTAAAAATTAGATAAGAAGAGGGAAAGCTAATTGGATTCTGCTACAGTCACTAATCAGTATTCTTTTTACAGCTAGAAGATAGGATTTATACAGAGGCGCCACTGACACATTAATGGCCACTAGTGAACAGTACCAAATGGTTTGATTTAACTACTAGAAATGAATCAGCCTCTTCATTTAACCTCATGCACATGAGCCAAAAAAGATTATCATCTGAGACACTTGTAGCCAGAGTCTGGCCTCAACTCAGCTATAGGTTCTAAGGAAAAGATTTGAGCATCTGTGGGACCTCAAAGCCATGGGCGGCTAACTTATGGCAGAAATCCAATGACAGCATGAAGGAGGATTTTTAGGGAAATCATATCTGGGTGAGGCTGTGAAAATCATGTTCTGAGCTTGGGAAAAAAAACCATAATTATTCTCCTCCTTCCCTAATCTGTGTCCATACACACCAGGGTTCCTCCTTTATCCCTATTCACTATAAAAAAAGGAAAGAATAAACATTTGACATGCTATTTCAGCAATGTTGCTGTTGTCCATTCAAAATATTTTTCTGGAGATCAGACTTCTGCTTCCAGCCAACATGGAGTAACAACGACCAGGATTATTTTCACTCTTGAAACAACCCAATACCTAAGAAATGGTGCTCAAGACGCTGAACATCAAGTGGCAAAAAATAACGATCTTTGCAAGACAGGAAAGAAACAAGGTGAGCCCTATAATTGTCCCAGCTCACCTGCTTTGAGACAAATTACAAGCCATGGTGCAAAAAAGGGAAAACCAGAGGAATCCCTGAGTTGAGGAGATGGAGCTGAGATATGAGGAAGGCCAAGGTGGTTAGACTACTAGAGAGGAGAGATAACCAATGAAAAAAATCTCCAGAAAGAATACCCCTTTGAGTAAATATTCAGCTGATAAGTGCAGACATGTGAGAAACTGCTGGAGGCCAGGGAAAGAACCACCCAAAAAGATAAGAGGTGATAGTGTTCAGCTTTCACACAAGGCCAGAAATAATGCCTATTCTCACAATATAGACTGAAAATCCCCATGATTCATAGGGAATTGGGTAGAATATACAGATAGGTCTTCCCTCAGAACTGGGAAATAATTAGCCCTAATTATTGAATCTTGAATACTGTTGACTTCTAACCTAACAAATCGTTTTTTTTTTTAATTTTATTATTATTGTACTTTAAGTTTTAGGGTACATGTGCACAACGTGCAGGTTTGTTACATATGTATACATGTACCATGTTGGTGTGCTGCACCCATTAACTCATCATTTAGCATTAGGTATATCTCCTAATGCTATCCCTCCCCCCTCCCCCCACCCCACAACAGTCTCTGGTGTGTGATGTTCCCCTCTCTGTGTCCATGTGTTCTCATTGTTCAATTCCCACCTATGAGTGAGAACATGCGGTGTTTGGTTTTTTGTCCTTGCGATAGTTTGCTGAGAATGATGGTTTCCAGTTTCATCCATGTCCCTAGAAAGGACATGAACTCATCATTTTTTATGAGTGCATAGTATTCCATGGTGTACATGTGCCACATTTTCTTAATCCAGTCTATTGTTGTTGGACATTTAACCTAATACATCTTAAAAGCATATTCAAAAGGATCAAACTCTCTCCAAATAACTTAATTTAGTCCCAGAAAATGTCCTAAAAATTATCTTTATAGGAATACAAAAATACCCAGCATCCAACAAGGTAAAATTCACAATGTCTGTCATCCAATAAAAAAGTACTAAGAATCAGAAAAATATGAGCAGAAAAATCAGTCAAATGACTCAGGATTTTTCAGGCAGAAGAATCAACAGCAAAGGACATTAAAACAGTTATTATAACTTTATTTCATAGGTTCAAAAATTTAAGTAGCAAGATGGAAGCTATAACTGAGACCCAACTTGAACTTTAGAGATGAAAAGTCAAATGTCTGAGATTAATAAAAAATGCACTGGATTGGATTAAAAGATATTTAACTTAGATATTTTAGAAGAAAAGAATTATGAACTTGAAGACATAGCAAGAGAAATTACCCAAAATGAAGTTCAAAGAGAAAGGCAATTTTTTTAAAAAAAGGGGAACTTATGATCTGTGGGCTGTGAAAATTTCAAGTGGCCTAATATGTGTGTAATTGCAGTTTGCAAAGAAGGGGTTCCCAAAGTAGTAGGCAGACTCTAAGATTACCTCCTAGTGATCTTGGCCTCCTAGTATTCATATTATTCTTTAGTTCCTGCCTCTTGAGTGCGGGCTGAATTTATTGACTCAATTCTAATGAAGAAAATATGGCAAAGGTGATGTTATATAACTTGTATTATACAATATATTACAAAAAGACTCTGGTTTCCATCTGGGGGCTTTCTCTCTCATTTTCTTTGAATCTGTTTTTTTGGAGGAAGCTAGATGCCATATTGTGAGGCAGTTGCATGGAGGGGTCAAAGCATGTGGGTGAGCTTTGAAATGGATCTTCTGAGGTCTGCCAGAAGCTACAAAAGTGAGTTGGTAAATGGATCTTGCCCCATTCAAACCTTGAGATACTACATCTCTGGCCAACACCTAGGTTGTAGCCTCATGAGAGACCCAAAGCCAGAGGCACCCAGCAAAGTTATATTCAGATTTCTGACCCACAGAAAGTGTGAAATAATAGGCCAAGTGCAGTGGCTCATCCCTATAATCCCAGCACTTTGGGAGGCCAAGGTGGGTGGATTACCTGAAGTCAGGAGTTCAAGACCAGACTGGCCAACATGGCGAAGCCCCATCTCTGCTAAAAATACAAAAATTAACCAGGCGTGGTGGTGTGCACCTGTAATCCCAGCTACTTAGGAGGCTGAGGCAGTAGAATTGCTTGAACCCAGAAGGCAGAGGTTGCAGTGAGCTGAGATTTTGCCACTATACTCCAGCCTGGGCAACAAAGCAAGAGACTCTGTCAAAAAAAAGAGACATAATACATGTGTATTGTTTTCAGTTGCTAAATTTTGGAATAATTCGTTACACAGCAATAAATCACTAATAAAAATACTGAAGAAAAATGGCCAGAAAGTTTCCAAATTTCATGAAAACTGTAAACCCACAGATCTAAGAAAATCAATGAACTCCAAGCATAATAATAATAATAATAATAATGAAAACCGCATTAAGACACATCATAATCAATTTACTCTAAACCAATGACAAAAAGAAGAAAATCTTAAAAGCAGACAGTGAAAAAAGACACATTAGCAAACATAAGAATGTCAGCATATTTCTTGTTAGAAAAAAAGGTAAGCAAGAAGACAGTGGAACAACACCTCAAAGTTCTGAAAGATAAAAAATGTCAATAGCAAAATTATTTTTCTAAAATGAAGGTGAAATGAAGATTTTTTTCAGTCATGGAAAAGTTGAAGAATGCATCAACAGCAGATCAAAATTTGACCCAAGAAGCATCAATAAAAGCCCTTCAGGTAGAAGAAAAATAATACCAGCTGGAAATATGCATTAACATAAGGAGATGAAGAAAACTGCAAATGGTTACTACATAGACAAATATGTAAGTTATTTTTAGTGGTTAAATCATTTTGAAAGATAATTGACGATTTAAACAACAACAACAACAACATAACCTAACAGTGTAGTATAAGGTTTGTAACATGCAAAAGTAAAATGTATGACAACAATAGCACGAAGGATGGAAGAGGAGAATTGGACTAATGTAAGATTTCTATACTATTCATGAAGGGGCATTACATCTTTAATGTGGATTAGATAAGTTAAAGATGCAGATTATTAACCCTAAAGTGAACATTAAAATAACAAAGAAAAGAGTTTTGCTAATTGTCCAATGAAGGCAATAAATTCTCATAAAAAATAATCTAAAAGAAGGCAGAACAAGGGGGTGCAGGGGGAGCAAACAAAAAATGGGAAAAATAGAAAACAAATAGTAAGATGAATGATTTAAACTTAACCACATTAGTAATGAAATAAAATATAAATGGTATGAACATCTCAATTAAGAGGCAGAAATTGTCAGACTGTATAAAAAAGTAAGATTCAATGATATGTTGCCTACAAGAAACCCAGTCTAACTAGAAAGACCCAAATTGATTAAAAGTAAAAGAATGGAAAGATATACCATGCTAATACTAATCAAAAGAAAGCTGGACTGGCTATATTAATATCAGACAATGTAGATTTGGAGCAAAGAATATTACCTGGGACAAAGAGGTTTATTTCATAATGATGAAGGGGTCAATTCACCAGGAAGATATAACCATCATAAACTTCTAGGCACCTAATAAGCGAGCTTCAAAACACATGAAGCAAAAATTGCAGAAGTACAAGAAGAAATAGACAATCCCATAAATAGCTAGATATTTCAGCATCTCTCTCTCAATAATTAATAGAACAAGTAGCCAGAAGACTTTAAGAAGACTTAAATAACACTATTAACCAATCTGACCTAAATGACATTTATATACATTCTGCCTAACAACAGAAGAATACACATTTTTTCAAGTTCACACACAATATTTACCTAAGTTAAACTACATTCTGGGTCATCGAACAAGTCTCAATAAATTGTACAGTTTATGACCATAATGAATCAAATTAAAATTAAATATTAATAACAGAACATCTGTTGAAAATTCCCCCAAATTTTTGGATATGATATAACACACATTTATATGACACATAGGTCAAAAAAGAAATCAAAAGTATTGGGAAGTATTTTGAAGTAAATAAGAATATAAAAAGAGCATATCAAATGTGAGACATATTGCTAAAGCAGTACTTAGAGGAATTTTTATAACACAAAAACACCTGTATTGGAAAAGAAGAAAAGTCTCAAATCCATAATCTCAGCTTTCACTTTGAAAAAAACAGAAAAACAAGAGCAAATTAAATTCACAGTCAGACTAACTTTGAAAAAGAACTGTTGGAGAACTAACTGATTTCCAGATGTATTATAAAGCCACAGTAATCAAGACAATGTAATATTGGTGTAAAAGTAGACAAATAGATCAATGGAACAGACTAGAAAATGAACTGAAGAGATGGAACTCCCATACACTGCTCCTAGGAATGAAAAATGGTACCACTTTGGAAAACAATCTGGCAGTTTCTTAAAGAGATAAACATGCACCTACCAGATAATTCAACAATTCCACCCCTAGATATTTACCAAAGAGAAGTATAAGCATAGGTCCATACAACAACTTGTACATAAATGCTCATAGCAGCTTTATCTGTCATAGGAAAAAGGTAGAAACAACTCAAATATCCTTCAACCATAGAATGGATAAACAAACTATAGCATATTCATACAATGGAATACTACACAGCAATAAGAAGAAATGACTATTGATAGAGGCAAACATAAATGAATTTCAAAATAATTTGTTGATTGAAAGAAAGCAGACAAAATGAGTATGTACTATATTATTTGATTGATTAAAATTATAGAAAATGCAAAGTAGTGATAGAAAGTAGATACACAGATGGGAGTTGGTGGGCAGTGGGAAGGGGCAGAGGAAAGGATTACCAAAGGCACAAGAAAACTCTTGGGTGTAATGGGTAAATGTTCATTATATTGATTGCAGTGACAGTTTTATGACTATATATCTATATAGAGAGAGAGAGAGACAGAGAGAGACACACACACACACACGTTGCAATTTACCAAATTATATACCTTAAACCAGTAGTTTACTGTATGTCAATTATACCTCAAGATAGCTGTTTAAAAGGAGATCAAATTCAGATGTAGACAAATAGGTCTACATCTTTAAAGAGATAAAATAATATTGTGAACCAAATTAATGCATCTGGATGGCAGGACAAGTTTAATTCAGATTGTAAATTCTTCTTAGGCATCTTGAAACTGTGGGGAAACTGGGAAGAAGGAAGCCATATCAGGTTTATCACATACGTTACATTTATGGTGTCTTTGAGATACAACTCTTGCATATTTTAGTACTGCTAGTGTCAGAAGAATCTATCTATGCTAGGAAGACTTCTGACTCTTTGAGTGTGGAAGTTATTAGGGGGAACATTCGTCAGTACATTCCATTTTTAGCTCAATTCTTGGGCTATGAACTGGTGCCAGATACCACATCTGGTTCTTTTAAGAGTTTCATTAGTGTCCCCTATGAGGTGCAGTTAAAACAGAAAAGAATTTTAATGAGATTCAAAATCATATTGGGTTCAGGAGTCTTGGCATGATATTGAATGTGGCACCACTCCTGGAGGCAGCAAGGGGGGAAGATAAACTACAGGAGATCTGAGGCGCTGAAGAGATCTGAGGATCAGAGCTCCTTGGGTCTCCCTGAGGCCATGGGAGGGGAAATGCTACAAGAAAATAGAACCAACAGGCTGTGCCAGCTGGTTCACAGCAGTCGGGCAGAGGAGAGCTACCCATACCCCAATCCCCATAAGCAGGAAATCACATCTCTATGGATAGGGACAGCCCCCATTCTTACTCTGCTGACAGTTCTTTCCCATAGGTAAAAGTCAGTGTAAATGCCTATTACTAAATACTCGGTGCCAGGCTGTGTACTAAACACTTTGACTGTCATAAATTCTTCACGCTGATCTTGTTAGGTAGTATATCAGTTACGGTGGCATTTGGCTGTATGTGGCTTAACTTAATAAGGTTTTTGTTTTTTTTGTTTTTTTGTTTTTTTGCTTTTCTCATATAACAAGGAATAGAGGAATGGGCAGGTCATTATGCCTGCAGCTGCTCAAGGAGAAATGTTTCCCAATCCTACCTGCTCCTTTACCCTTTGTATGTGTCTTCATACCTCAACGACCGCTCCACCATTGGGTACTGAATCACATCCCAGGTAGAGGGACCCTGAAGAGCAAAAACATGTGCCAGTTGAGTCAATCTCCATGGGAATAGCCCCATCCAATGACACCTGCTTATAGTTCATTTGCCAGAACCGGGTAAAACAGACCCCCTACTGGAGTCTGGGAAATGAGTGTTTCTAACTGGAAATACCACTGAACTGGACAAAATCATTAGAAAGGAAGGAAAATAGCATAGCTACCGGGTAAGAAACTAGCAGCACCTTCAGAGGATATTAACATCCCCATTTTAAAGATAAGAAGACTGATTCAGAGACATTAGCATAATTAGAAAGGAACAGAGATGAGATTTGAACCCAGCCAGCTGGCTCCAGGCTCTGTGCACTTTATCACTAAGCAGGAGTCAGGGGCTCTGAGTGTGATGTCCCTGTTGTGTCACTCTTATCAGTAGTGACATTCCACATAAACAGATATGAGAACAATATTCTGACTTCCTCTTCTGCAAGATTACAAAAAAATGGTCTTCTAGTGATTTCTTTCCTCTAAGTAAGTCAGCAAATTGACCTTTATTCTATATATATATATTTTTTAATAAATTGATTTAAGATTTACCAGAATAAGCATTGGGCTTTGTTCACATATTGTGCCATTTGCTTAAGAAATGCAGGGTTTTCCTTACCCCTAGAATTAAGAACAAGATTTTAACTATCTCTTGGTCATAGAGGAAATCAAAGCTCATCAAAGTTACTGATCAGGCTGTGATATAACCTAGACCCCTGGTTTAGAACCAGACCTCTGTGTCCACTAAGCATCTCATGCATGCTGTTTCCATACTGATGGGGGGCTGTTTCTTTCTTTTCTTTTTCTTTTTCTTTTTGAGCTCAGTCTTTATTTCCCCACTTCCCTTCCCAGAGGAGTGCTAAGCAGGAAACAGCAGTCACCAGCCTCCAAGAAGCCTGGCCATTCAAAAGCTGGGAATAATTTGCCAAGGAGATAAAGAGGCTGACCAGGTCCCTCTTACCATAAAACGACCAACTATAGAGCAATATAATTTGCAGGCTTGCTGTCTACTTTTATATAGGGTGGAATGGGCGAAAGAAAAGATGACAGTTTCCCTCTCCTCCCTTCTCAGGAAAGATACCAGAACCATGATCCTATAAACTCTCTTCTCAGTGGGAGCTCTGAGTTTCATGTGCATAGATCAAAGTAGGCACCAAACCCGTTCCGCCAGTTTCAAGGGCCACTGAGTTGGCACAGGTGCATTATGGGCTTAACTCCAGTTCCTTGTCTTGATATAAGATCAGGTCTCCTTAGTGACAATCAATAATGCCAGGTCCACATGTTCTTTAAAAGTCACATATCTGTCATCTCTAGGATCCAGGAGTGTGCAGGTCCTACTGCCACCCTCTTTCCTAAAACATCGCACAGGTTAAGGACACCTCTATACTGAAGCTCATTTATGAGCATGTGTGGATAAGTCAGTACTTAAATAAATAAATTTACTTTTATATCAAAGGATTCTTAATTATGCTTTATAGATGCATGTAAACAAACAAGCATGAGTGAAAAAGATGACAGTGTCCAAGTGACTCTGAAGACGGTTGGCAAAGTACCAAAATATTCCAATCCCTTATTAGATTTATTTTGCCTCGGTTTCTACCCTGGGTGTCCCAGAGCTCAAATTAGCCAGATAAGTGGCAAATCTCCCTTGACTTGGTATCTACTAGGGAACAACATTAAATTAGCATTTGATTGAGTTTGGTCTTGAATTTCAGGATTTCCTTTCATCTACTGAAGAGGTCATGTGGAAGAGCGCTACAATTTGGGCTGAGGCGACATTTCTCTTCTCTGGTTTGGTTTGTTTGGATATTTTTGGCAGCGAACACTTGCATTTGTTTGCATGTTTATAGAGAGTCCTTTATTTTACCCTGTGTGAACCTGACATTTCACCTTTAATATAAATAAGTTGCAAATAAAGCAGTAGTCATTTAACCCTGAGTCAACCAGAGTAACTAAATATAAAAGCTGAGCATCTAGAAGCTTCCAAATGTGTCTGCTTTTGTTGGAATGACAACCTCCCTGCAGCAGCACAGGGATAAATGGTTCAAATAAATAGTAAAAGACAATGGTGTTTTTAATTTCCTATTCACTGCCTCAATTGTCGTTCACAATGGCAATCAAACCATGTTGACATCTTGGCTCTGTTAAATGATCTTAATGACAGACGCCCAAATGTTCCTGG
Source organism: Pan troglodytes (assembly GCF_028858775.2). Taxonomy (NCBI): domain Eukaryota; kingdom Metazoa; phylum Chordata; class Mammalia; order Primates; family Hominidae; genus Pan; species Pan troglodytes. Next base: position 74,185,906 of record NC_072402.2, read on the forward strand.
TTCTAACCATTACTTGGGCAATGACTTTGGGTCCCTTCCCTCTCTGTCCTCTTCCTCCTCCACTTCAGTGCACACAAACATACTACCTATGTGTCTTTGTGCAAATAGCTTAACCTTTTTGAGAGTTCTGCTCATCCGTGAAATGTTGATATTTCTCTCTCACAGTTGTTTTGAAAATAACATGAATTGTGAATGTGTTTTTGCACTGTGTCCAGCATATAGTACATGCCCAATAATGTGAGCACCCTTCTCCTAAGTTTTTACTGTCTTCAGGGCTGACTTCACAGATGTGTGATTCAACAGGGTTTCATGCTTCCCAGGGTCCCACTCATGGCTTTATGCTCTGCTGTCATTACCAAAAATTCTTAACATTTTTTTCAACAATAGGTCCACATTTTTATTTTGTAGTGGACCCTCCAAATTATGTAGCTGTTCTGCCTCCTTTTTTTACTCTTTCTCCCCTTTTTCAAACTTTTTGGGTCTACCAGATGTTCTCGTGGTTGGCTAGGTCATTCAGCCCGTTGCCCACAAGGTGTTCTGCTGGTCAGAGTGGTGCCCATGGCTAAACTCCATGTTCCTAGCCTTGACCTGGATGTTATCCATGTACTGCCCAGGGTTTCACCATGCTTCTGGTTAAGGTGCATGTGTATTGGTCAAGATGTAGCTTTGAACAATGAAAGCTTTTCTGAAAAGAATATGACTGCCCACTTGACCCAACACAGATATAGTATAGTGATCCCAACAGCAGCCAAAATGCAAACTTAGGGACATCAGGCCATTGGTGGGTTCTGCTTCCATGCTCTATTCCCTAGTTTGCCCCATCAGGAGCAAAACCAGGTTTTGTAAGGCCGGAGCCTATGTAATTTAGAGGCCTTCTTTAGAAGTATAACATTACAAATATACCATTAACTGAAGTTTTAATGTAATGTGTTACCATAGTTTACTTAAAGGAAGGAAAAAGTCCCAGCTTTATTCTAAACAAATCAGCACTGTTATTTGTGATACTTATCAGGTAGGTATCATTCAGTAGGTATCCAATAAACGTTGATTGATTTTATTAAATATCAACTGGAAATTCTGAATACTTTTATCTGATGTGACTTTATATCCCCAACTAAATTATATATATATATATATATATATTTCTGAGATAGAGTTTCACTCTTGTTGCCCACACTGGAGTGCAATGGTACGATCCCGGCTCACTGCAACCTCCACCTCCTGGGTTCAAGCAGTTCTCCTGCCTCAGCCTCCTGAGTAGCTGGGATTACAGGAGGGCACCACCACGCTGGGCTAATTTTGTATTTTTTTAGTAGAGATGGAGTTTCACCATGTTGGTCAGACTGGTCTCGAACTCCTGACCTCAAGTGGTCCGCCCACCTCAGCCTCCCAAAGTGCTGGGATTACAGGCATGAGCCACCGTGCCCGGCCTAAATTATAATTTTTATAGTAAAACCTTAGGGATATAATTGCTAATTCTTTGAATTCTCCATAGCACTACCTTATTTCTTTAGCAGAGTGCTCAGTAAATGTTAATTCATATATATATCATATATATATTATATATGTTGTTATACATTATATAAACACATATATGTTAATTTATATATACATAACATATATGTTAATTTTTATATATACATATGTGTGTGTGTATATATTATATATGTGCATATATACCATATTTTACATATAACATGTTCCTACACTATATGCCAGGACAGAAAACCAGGCATTTCATTTGATTGAGGGTTGTCAAACCAATAATCTGCCTTCCTACTAATTCCTAAACATGGAGGGGATCTTATATATCACCTGGTGATGCCTTTACTTTACTGATGAAGAAGCAGCCCAGCAAAGTTAATTGACTTTATAAAGCAGTTCTATGGCCTGAACCAGAACTCAGGCTTCTCACTTGGGGTCCAGTGATTATTTTGCTACAGAATTCTAAGTGTGTGGCTAAAGAATGGGGAAAAAAAAGAGAAATTAGCTATAGTTTGCTTAAGTTATAGAGAATTTAACAAGATTCTTTAGCATTAAAAGTATTTTTGTTTTATCAGTCTCATCAGTAAGGTAGGGTAATCATTTCAAGGTTAATGCTAGATTAATTTGCCTTGTAAAAACTTCATTGTATTGAAATGGGGAGGAAATGTACAGAATTAGAGTGGTCATATTTCATGCAGACAATGTTTTTTATTTATGATACTATCCCATTATTCTTCATAAGTCATAATTTATCTCGAAGCTTTAATTTAGAATTATTGTATCTTTCTAAAAGAGGAAAGAATCATTTTTTTCTAAGACAAATAAATAGCTAGCATAGAGTGCTTAATTATGAGGATGGCTTTTAATCTAATTTACCCTCTTTTCCTGATTTTGATAAATATTAAAACTTTTTTATTATTAAAAATAAGCTTCAATTCAAGCCATAGAAAGACTCCAGTGAAGAACATCAAATAATCTGAAATAATCTGTATCTGCCCAGATGACCCATGCTGACCACACAGTTAAATGACTTCCCTCCTACTGGAAGATGAAATGCTTTTTAGCACTAAAAAGATCCTGGAAGAATAACTTCATTCAGTTCTTCGGGGGTATCTGTTCTCTTCCCCGCTGCGTGGGTGACCGGTCCAAGGGGTTATTAGCTCTGGCTGCGTGTCAGTATGATCTAGAGAGTGTTTTGTTTTGTTTGAGACACAGTTTGACTCTGTTGCCCAGGCTAGAGTGCAGTGGCACAATCTTGGCTCACTGCAACCTCCACCTTCCGGGTTCAAGCAATTCTTGTGCCTCAGCCTTCCAAGTAGATGGGACTAGAAGAGCATGCCACCATGCCCGGCTAATTTTTGTATTATTAGGAGAGACAGGGTTTCACCATGGTGGCCAGGTTGGTCTCAAACTCCTGGCCTCTAGTGATCCGCCCTACTCAGCCTCCCAAAGGGCAGGGATGACAGGGGTGAGCCACTGTGCCCAGCCCAGAGAATTTTTAAAAGGTATCACCCAGGCCTCATCACAGGCCAATTCCATTTGAATTCTGAATATCTGTATTTTCAGTATTTTTAAAATGTTAGATGTTATGAATCTGATGTGCAGCCAGTGTTGAGAACCTCTGGCATAAATGGTTTCTTCTGTTCGGACGGAGCCTGTCCGTCCCAGCCTCTGCCCAGATGAGGGAGGACCCACGCCGTAAATGAAAAGGCAGATTCTACAAAATCCCACTTGTTTTCTCTCCAATCCTAAACTGAGAAGTAGGGAAGAGAACAGAGGGTTCTAGCTGTGTGCCTGGAGGACAGATTGTGTTTTGTTTTCTTCTATCTTTGTGTTTTTGCCAAAGGTACAGAAAGAGAATAAAGGCCTCTGCTATCTCCTAGAGCAAGGTTTTCCACCTCAGCACTGTTGACATCTGGGGCTGGGTAAGCCTTTGTTATGGAGGTCCTCCTGTGTATTGTAAATTCTTAAGCAGCTTTCTTGCCTTTGACGCACTGGATGCCAGTGGCATTCACCTCCCCAAGTTGTGACAACCAAAAAATGTGTACAGACGTTGCCAAATGTTCCCTGGGACTGAGGGGAGTGGGTAGGAAATGGCCCCTGGGTGAGAACCGTTGTCCTAGAGCTAACAGCAGAAGCTCTGATGAAGAATTTAGTGGTGACTGTTAGGCTGTGGCTTTTGTGAGTATTGGCAACAGGCGGCAAGGATGGTGGTGCTGGTGAAGACATTGGTGGAGATGGCAGTTTGGGCCCAGGCAGCAAGAGAAACTCTGAAGGTCATGATTGTGACTGTGGCTCAGCAAGCGGGCAGTGGGAGAGACTTTAAGGCTCTGGGTTAAGCAGCAATGCCAGGCAGCCAGGAGGAGAAGAGCAGTTGCAAAGACTTGGAGGAGAGGGAAGATGTTGACTGAACTCTGCTTAGGGCTGCTGGACATGAACTGACAAGGCAGCGCTTAAAAGGGCTGAGAGGGGACTTGAAGGCCACTTTAAAAGGACTCAAATGTCCTATTTGGCCCGGACTGTTGAAGATAGCTAATGAGAAGAAACTGCCCTTCATAGGATGGAACTCCCTAGATATTAAATCAGTGGAAGGAAAAAAGAGCAGGCTTTGCTTTGAAATCATCTCAAGATTTATTCAACACTGTAATTAATGTCTCATTAGTCAAAGGTATTAAAATAGGACCTTAAAAGTCATAATACATTTCCTTCCACTCTCACAAATCCAGGATTATTTACTTATTTCACTCTCCCTCCTTAGATAAAAGAGGAAAGGGAGGTTAAAGAGATAAGAGGGAGCAATTTTGAAAGCCTGTGAGATTAGTCCTGACTCCACAATTTAAGTCACATAATTCTACCACTTAGGTTTGGAAGGAACGCATGTTACATCTGTGCTTTTCCATGATATTCTCATACAGAAAGACAACTGATTCTGTCTACACTGACAAGGGGACTCATGGCTTTGGTAAAACAATTGATAAGACATATTTTTTTGCATATGTACAGTAGGTTCTTTGAAACAAACAAAACTCAATACGGAAATACTTTCCAGGGTTGGCTCACATAATTCACCACTTTTCCTTTTATCAAGAATTATAAACTTTAAAGCAGAAAGTGAGTAGACATTATCTGGTTCATCAAACATCAACCTTAATAAAAAGTATGGACTATGAGAATATTCCATTAACTAATTTCCACCTTAAAAATACATGTGGCTAAATATAAGGAATATTAAAAGGGGTTTAAGCTTCAAAGTAAGATAAATTCCATAGTTCTCTATTTCCCATTCCGACATATATAACTACCATTTTACCTCTGCTCTTTCAATAGTTTCGAAAATGTACTGTTAATTCATCATCAAGCATTTCAAAGGAAATAAACCGATTGCCTCTTGGAAAAAATGTTGAATGTGTTTAGAGAACCCTACACCAAGGTTTATCTGGTTGCATTCCAGGTCTCATATCAGGTTGCAAACAGGCTGCTCTTAGACCAGCTCAGTTTGTGTACTTTTTTTTTTAAGGTCATGGAAGCTGAAGATTGGAAAAGCAAATAGAAGAAAATAAATTCTTCAGCATAGAGATAAGCAGGAAACCCAAAGAACATGTTCTTAAGTATAAGACCTCAGTAATAATATTGATAGAAATTCAACTAAATGGAGCTGACAGAAGCCCAGACAGGCAACCAGGAGATTCTTGTGGTGAGTTGCTGACTCTCTGTCTCTCTCTCTGTCTCTACCTCCTTTTCCCCATCTGTTCATTAGGGATATGAGCAATGATGCTTATATCACTATGAAAGTATGATCTCACGTGTATATATTTTTAAAATGTTTATAAGTGCCTAGATCATTTCTGAAAGAAGCGCCCTCTCAAGAGAAAGAATTAATGGACAATCCCATATTTTAAATAAATACAGAATCCCAGATTTCACGCATAGTTGAAAAATATTATGCATGTCCTAACCACCTCTAAATTAAATCCAAGTTTCTGACACCTGTTAACTATACTCCTACATATAACCCTATGCACCTGACCTTACTTGTCTTCAGACAATCCTGATTTTACCTCTGGCCTTCACTGAAATTGAGAGAAAGTTCCAGATCCTCTCTGGCCATTGCTTCCCTTGCTGTCAAATGGAGGGGGGAAGTGGGCAATCTCTGGGGCCTCCAGCTGTAACCTTCTCTGGTCAAGATGAGTCAGCTGTAATGCTCTGACCACTGTTCCACTCCTCTTGTGCAAGAGGTTCTATTCTGCTAGAAGGAGGAATGCATGGTAATTTTCCATAGGGTTCGAGAAAGAAAAGCTTGTGAATGACAGAGAGAGAGAGAGAGTGCATATGAGAGAGAGTGAGAGAGAGAGCAAAAGAGAAGGCTGGGAGTGAAGATGGGGGTTTGAGAGCTATGTTGAATATTGAAGCCTTTGTTTTGAAAAAGCCCAGATAGACAAAAAAGATTTTATAATTCTAGCCACAGACCCCTGCTCTGATCTGAGGAGGTATCTGATGCACATAGAATATGATAAGGACCTTTCTTAGATGAAAATGCGAGGCACAATGAGCCCACAGGCTCTGGTTATACATACAGGCTGTGACCCTGAGCTGTAAGTGCCATCAGTAGACTTTCAACCAAAACATCCCAACAAGTATAAGACGATTCTAAGAATGAGTGCTTGGATTTAAAATAGCTTAGATAAATGTTAAATAACCCAAAGAAGATACCAAACAGTGTATAATCTCATTTCTAAATACTATTTTTAAAAAATATGTTTACAAATGAACAGATGATTTTTGATGTTCCCTAAGACTTTAGGAATTAGTGGGGATGGAAAAGGTGAAGAAGGAAAGAGACTTGCTATTAATTTTTTTTTGTTTAAAAACAAATGTTGCATATCAGTTTAACTTTTATAATAAATACTAATTAATTCTGAACACACAGGTTGGATATGATATGAATTGTGTGATGTAAGTGGTTTATGAACCACTTGCCAACAAGTAAGTCATGGGGATGTACTGGGTTGCCTCTAAACCAAACTTTCCCCATGGGGGAAAAAAAGAAAGTGTCCTTGATGGAAAGGTATTGAGCTTGGCAGTGGGACAGACATGAATTTGGAACCTGGCTCTGCCACCTAATATGCAACTGTGCAGCACTGAGCATGTTAACCTCTGAGCCTGTTTACTCAATAAAACATGGAAATAATGCCCACCTTCTAGTTAATGTTTAGGATGGAATCAGATGTGAAAGCAGCAGCTCTTATTACTATTTTTAAACAGTAGGTGCCGGCAATATAGATAATTTGTGCCCACAGGTAATTATCTGACAGAGTTTGAATATTTGACCCCATCCAAATCTCCTGTTGAATTATAATCCCTAATGCTGGAGGTGGGGCCTGGTGGGAGGTGTTTGGGTCATGGCTTGGTGCTGTCTTTGTGATGGGTTCCTAGCTAGATCTGGTAATTTAAAAGTGTGTGGAACCGTCTCTCTGTCTCTCTCTTTCTCACTCTCTCTCTTTCTCTCTGTCCTGCTTTCTCCATGTGATAGGCCTGCCCCTGCTTCATCTTCTGCCATGAGTAAAAGCTCCCTGAGGCCTCCTGAAGCCGAGCAAATGCTGACACTGTTTTCTGTACAGCCTGCAGAGCTATGGTGAGCCAACTAAACCTCTCTTCTTATAAATTCCCATCACAGGCATTTCTTCATAGCAATGCAAGAATGGCTTAACACATTATCCATGGTCTTATTCTAGACCTGCCCCAACATAGCAACTAACATTAATTGAGTGATTTCACAAACACTTGTGAACCCCAACTATCTGAGACAGGTCTCAGTCAATTTAGGAAGTTTATTTTGCCAGAATTAAGGACACATACCCATGACACTTCCTCAGGAGGTCCTGACGACGAGGTGGTCGGGGCACATCTGGGTTTTATACATTTTAGGAAGACATGAGACATCAATCAATATATGTAACATGTACATTGATTCTGTCTGGAAAGGCGGGACAATTCCAAGCAAGGAGAGGGATTCCAGGTCATGGGTTGGTAAGAGACAAATGGTTGCAATCTTTGGAATTTCTGATTAGCCTTTCCAAAGGAAACAATCAGCTATGCATTTACCTCCATGAGCAGAGGGATGACTTTGAGTTCTGTCTGTCCTTTGTCCACAGGGAATTTCCTTGTGAGGAAGGTATGTAGCTTTTTTTTATCTTAGCAGGTATCTTTTTTTAGGAATAGAACGAGAGGCAGGTTTGCTCTAAGCAGTTCCCAGCTTGGCTTTTCCCTTTGGCTTTGTGATTTGGGGGTCCCAAAATTTATTTTCCTTTCACACACTTAAATAGCACTTGCTTCTAAATTCTACATGAATAGCAACTCATTTAATTTTCATAAGAATCCTAGGAGGAAGGGGTACTGTGATTATCACCCCCCATTTTACAGATGAGAAAACTTAGGCACAGAGAGGTCAAGAAATTTGCCTAGAATCACAAAGTGAGCAAGTAGTGAAGCAAGGATTCCAGTCCATACATTGAACACAGTGCTTGCTCTTAGTCTCTATGTGGTGCCTGCCCCTATGCAAAATGGGAAATATAGCCCAGTGTCTGTAAAACCGCAAACCAAAAATAAAACTCACCCCTCAGGGCCCTCTAAAATTTAAGCTGAAAGACAAGTTCAGGCCATGATGTAAAGTGGGGGCCAGACGTGCCTCATTGTACCCCTCCAGTATTAGTATCAACACAAACCTGAAGTCTGACAAGAAACCTTTATAGTCTATTCTCTCGAAGGCCTGTTACTTGAAGGCTTCATCTGCATGATAAAACCTTGGTCTCCACAACCCCTTATCATAACCCAGACATTCCTTTCTACTGATAATAATACTGAGAGTAAATCTTTCAACCAATCACCAATCAGAATACGCTTAAATTTACCTATGACCTGGAAGCTGCCCCTCTCCCTTTGAGTTGTCTTGCCCTTCCAGATCAAACCAATGTAAATCTTACATGTATTGAGTGATGTCTCCTGTCTCCCTAAAATGTATAAAAGCAAGCTGTACACCGACCACCTTACGCACATGTTGTCAGCACCTCCTGGGGCTGTGTCATGGGGTGTCCTTCATCTTAGCAAAATAAACTTGTTTTTTTTTTTTTTTTTTTTTGAGACAGAGTCTTGCCCTGTCCCCCAGGCTGGAGTGCAACGGCGCAATCTTGGCTCACTGCAACCTCTGCCTCCCAGGTTCAAGCAATTCTCCTGCCTCAGCCTCCCGGGTAGCTGAGATTACAGGTGCCCACCACCAGCTAATTTTTGTATTTTTAGTAGAGATGGGGTTTCACTATGTTGGCCAGGCTGGTCTCAAACTCCTGACCTCAGGTGATCCGCCCAACTCAGCTTTCCAAAATGTTGGGATTACAGGTGTGATCCACCACTCCCAGCCTTGGCAAAATAAACTTTCTAAATTGATTGAGACTTGTCTCAGACACCCTTTGGTTTACAAAACAAATGGCTGTCTCTGGGGGAATGTGCTGGATATCCAAGTCAGAGACGCTGCCTTGCCCCTTTCTGCTGCCTTGCCCCTTTCTCCTCTCCACAGGTCTGGGAGTTCAGTAGGACTAGTTAATTTCCTTTCTTCTAGATAGAAGCAGTGAAGAAAAGTTCTGCCCAGCTCAGCCTCAGCCACTGCAGAAAATGCTCCACATGAGCTCCAAGTGCCCAAGTTCAGGCTCTGGGTCACCACATTTGCATCTCTGCCACCTCAAGGCAAATAGGAAGAATTAGATTATGCTCGTGTTCACTGCATTTAATAAACGTTTGTTGAGTCTTACTATGTGCTTGGGCCTCTTAGAGTCCATGAGATGACAGTGTAAATGACCAGCGGCTGCCCTCCGGTATTGTGGCTGGAGATCATTAGGACATAACCAGAAAAATATAAGCAACAATAGGATAATAGATGCTGTTAAGTGAGTTGAAGGATGTGGTTCATCTGTGGAGTAGACCAGTTCAAAGTTGAGTCTGACCACAGGAATGAATAAGAGAAGAAAACATCCTGAAGACTTGACCTTCCTGGGTAATAAAACCCTTGGATAGTTACATTCAATCCTGAAGTTTAGTCCCTGGAGACATTAGAAAACTAGGAAGTTTTCTTTCTGAGGGTTAAATTGGCCATTATCTTCTTGTGAGTGATGGAGATCATTTTTTTCCAAAAATGCTTCCAGAACCCCTGGACCCTGGGGCAGCCCCTTCTCTGTTTTCCCACATCACCCTTTGTCTGGGCGCATCTCTACCTTTGCTTCTTGCACATACGTTGTAAGGATCTGCTTAAGGGTCTTTCCCTGACCTTGGGTTTGGAAGGGACAGAGTTAAACCAGATTAAACAGGTTTCTGCTGAAAGACTTCTCTGAGCTCACAGGTAATGTGAATATGCAGTTTTTCCAAAATTTATTTGACCACAGGTTCTCATTTCAAGAATACCTTTTAAAATAACTCATAGTGTGACTGGTGGAAGGTATCTCAGTTACCAGCGGCAAATCCGTACAGGTCTACAGCAACCTCAATTCTTGCCTCTTCAGAAGAAAGAATTCAACTGAGGGGCATAAGGCAAGAAAAGAGACCAAGGCAAGTTTCAAAGTAGAAGTGGAAGTTTATTAAAAATGCTTTAGAAGAGGAAAGAAAGGAAAGAACACGTGGAAGAGATCCAGTGGGTGCCTTGGAGAACAAGTGCAGTGTTTAACCTTGACCCTGGGACTTTATAGGCTGCCATCTTGTACCGTTTTCCCTTAGGGTGATTCTTTCCTTCGGGTGGGCGGCCTGCGTGCACAGTGCCTGCCTTACCCTTGGGAATTGAGCGTGCACAGTGTGTTTAGGAAGTTGTAAGCATGCACGTCTGAGGCTCTCTTCCCTTCTCCAGTGGTGTGCCCCTGGAAGGTCATACTCTATTTTGTCTTTTAATGCGTATTCCCAGGAAGTTGTTTTTCCCAGGTGTCTGCATGCAATTAACACTGTAATGTTAACAGCTGTGGATCAGCAGGAGCTTGTCTCTTCCTGAGAGAGTCAGTGTGATAATTGTCGAACCATCATCTGACATTCCTAGTGGGTGGGGGGAGAAGATCCTTTTCCTGCCCCACTCTTGCCTGTCTAACTACCTGTAACAATAAGACTAGCAATCCAAGGAATACAGTTTTAGAAGCACTGTGCTAGCTGCAGAGGGGAGTGAAATCATGAGATAAGGCCCCTGTCCTTGAAGAACTCAGAATTTAGACGGCAAGATAAAAACCTAAACAAGGAATTAGAATTTAGCCCGCTAATGCTGGAAAACAGGTATATACAATGGATGTAAAAGAAGAAGAGATGGAGAAAAAAAAAAAGAAAAGGTCAGAGAAGGCCTCAAAGAGAAGATGATGGAGGGACTGGGGCTTGAACGACTTAATCCACCAGAATAAAGGGAAGGGGCATTCCAGGTAGTGAGCACACATGTGCAAGGGTGTGGAATTGTGAAACAGCATGGTCAGTTATGGAGACTAACACTATTTGTACCAAAGGTATGAAGTACTACTAGGAAAATGTCTGTAAATAAGCCTACACAGAGAAAGAGGAGTATGTGTCAAGAATTGTGTCTAGATTTTATCTGGTAGGAGACAATGAGAAGTCACTGAACTATGGAGTAACATCATCAGCTTCCTACTCTAAAGAAAATTGTATAATGGCATTGGAGGACTGATTGGGAGGTTGTGAAACTGGACACAAGTGACTGGTTGATAAATGACTGGAATATCCAGGTGAAAAATGATAAAGAGCCGCCAAGAAATTGGCAATGGAGAAGGAAAAGTGTGAATAAATTGACAGATGATTAAGAGGCAAATTGACACACACGGAGAAAGGTGGATGAGTCAAGGATGATGCAGTGGTTTCTAGCTTGGATGGACATTGGTGTTATTATCCAGCAGTGAGAACACAGGAGACAGAACAGAGTCAGCTTGAGGAGAAGAGAATAGCTTCAGTTGGGGGTATATTGATTTTTAGATTCTTATTTAATTTATAGGTAGACTTACAAGTCTGGAGTTTAGGCTAGAGATACATATTTGGGAGTTGTCAGCCTAAAAATAGTATCTCGAGCCATGGGAGTGGATGAGATCACCCAGCAAAGTGAAAAAGGAAATGCAAAGATGTGAGCCAAGTGCAGAACCCTGGAGAACAAAAGTCAAGCGAGCTTGGAGGAAGGAGCCAGAAGGTCCCAGTGGAAGGATCTGGCAAGGCCTCATGGAAATGTGGTCTGGAAATCAGTACATATGTACTGTTCGTGACCCTATAAGTAGTACACAAATCCAGGTAAGAGCTATGCCATGGCGGGAACTCAGGGTCCAGGAGAGAAATCCTGAACTGACAGCAGACTCACCTGCACCTGGCATCTCTTTCTCTTCCCATCTTTGCTCCAGTCCTTCAAGTTTGTGTCCTGGCTGACTGTCCCTTGTTGTAGTCAGCTCAGGCTGCTATAACCAGATACCACAGACTGGGTGGCTTAAGCAACAGACATTTTATTTCTCACAGTTCTAGAGGCTGGGAAGGCCAAGATCAAGGTGTCAGCAGAGAAGGTGTCTAGAGAGGGCTTATTTTCTGGTTCATAGACAGCAGTATTCTCCCTGTGTCCTCACGTGGCAGAAAGAGGAAGCAAGCTCTCTCAGGACTCTCTTTAAGGACACTAATCCCATGCATGAAGGCTCCATCTTGTAACCTCGTCTAATCCTAAATACCTTCCAAAGACCCCACTTTCTACTACCATTACATTAGAGGGGAGCGAAATCATGAGATAGACATATGTTTCAACATATGAATTTTGAGCAGAACACAAATATTCAGTCCATAACACCCCTCTAAGGTCAGTGTTACCCCTGTGTGTCCTGTTCTACCTTTGTCCTTGTGTAGTTTACCAGACTAATGTTTGCTTCCAGTATCAACCCAGGGCTGCTGGCCACATTGTTAAAAGGTGGACCAGCATTCAGCTTCCTCCCGCAGTTCCAGAGAATCAGGCCCAAAATGATCAGGAAAGACATCAGGGCTTGAGTCATCATCCTAGAAGCCACAGCTGAGACCATGGATGAGACTGTCAAGGTAGAACCTGAAAAAATAGAGGAGAGGGACAAGGAGAAATTTGAACAATAATCTTCTTTTAGGGGACTAAGAGAGGAAAAGGAGCCAGGAAGGGAGGCTGAAAGTAATATTCAGCAAAGAAGTCTGAGAAAGAACCAAGAGAACACAGTGATATGAAAGACAAGGATGGCAACTGTTCAGTGAATGAGAGGAACTAGTAGTGCTGATTGCTACAGAGATTGCGGAAGGTGACTTGAGAATGGGCCAGTAGATTTGGCAATGCAGAAGTTATAGGCAACTTGCTAAAGAGACATTTCAGTCCCGTGATGCTGGCAGAACCCAAATAGTTAAAACTAAAGGAAGTAAAGACAAAAGGAAAGCTGTGGTGACAAAGAGTCAAACTCTGTAGAGTATTTGAAGAGATTTATTCTGAGCCAAATATGAGTGACCAATGGCCCAAGATACAGCCCTCAGAAGATCCTGAGAATATGTGTCCAAGGTGCTTGGGGTACAGCTTGGTTTCATACATTTTAGGGAAGCATGAAACATCAATCAAATACATGTAAGATGTACACTGGTTCAGTCTGGAAAGGTGGGACAACTGGAAGCAGGGGGTTTCCAGGTCATAGGTAGATTAGAAGATTTTCTGATTGGCAATTGGTTGAAAGAGTTAAGTTATTGTCTAAAGACTTAGGAATGTCTGGGTTAAGATAAGGGATTGTGGAGACCAAGGTTTTATCATACAGGTGAAGCCCCCAGGTAGCAAGCTTCAGAGAGAATAGATTGTAAAAATGTTTCTTATCAGACTTAAAGAGTCTGTTCTATCAGTATTTCTCAAAGGGAGGAAGGTACAATGAGGCATGTCTGACCCTCCCTTCCCATCATGGCCTGAACTAGTTTTTCAGGTTAACTTTGGAATGCCCTTACTGAGAGGATGGGGCCATTCACATGGTCAGAAGGTTTAGAATTTTATTTTTGGTTTACAGCTATTTCCAGAAGTTTAATGATGGAGGGAAAAGGTTTAATTAATTTGTTAATTAAATTCTTAAGCATCTTTAAAATTTTTTAAAGTACCTAAAACTGTCCCCAACACCAAGGAGTCTGTAAACTAATTGAGAAGATAAGCTATAGATTAAAAAAGTAACTGAAAATGCAAGACATTGGGAGATTATTTGGCACTTTCCATACTCAGCCGTGTTTCCACTCCACACTTTTATCCCTCTCTAATTTCATTCACTCTCACAGCTTCAAAGACCACCTGTAACATAGGCCCTATGTACTAATGATGACTCCTAAACTGTGCCTTGGGTCCTGACCTTCCCGCTGATCTCCAGGTTCTCAAGGTCTATGCTTCAAACTGCACCCTGAGGACTTCCATCTCAACTATTATCATACCCTGTGGATTCTGTAACTGAGCCAGTGACCCTTTCAGTAATGGTGCCAGAAAGTCCAGTTTGGGGTCACTCTATTGAAAATGCATATCTTAGCTCTAGGACTTTAAGGCAATGGGTTTCAAACTGTTTCCTGGAGAGCTAGGTGCTGCCTTTGGTTTATCCTATAGATGTCAGAATGGGAAACACTTGTATTTATAAAACCCTTATCCCTGACTCACTTTCTGTCTTTACTCTTTGTTTTTTCTGTGACTCATTTCTAAGTTATGCTCTTTCTACTGGTAACAGCTCCTGGGGGAAGCCTGCTCATTCTCTTTTCTGGCCATAGGTCTAGATAAGGTTTAGGACCCAGAAGAGGGCATAGAAGAAGGTTATACCCATTCCTCAACTGAGAAATCCATGCACTTTTCTACAAGATGAGGATAATCATAGCTATCTCAAAGGAGGTTAAGTGGATGAAAGGAGATAATGAGTGCAAATTATCTTATGGTTTTAACCAATATTTATTGAGGTTTCAGTATGCACCAGGCATTGTGCTAGGCATAGAAGCCTGCCTAAGAGTTCCTTATGGACAAGGAAGTAAATTATTATAGCAAAGTGGGAACAATGCTACAATAGGAGTAAGATACATCCTATGCTAGGGGAAGTGCAGAAAAGGGGTAAGCAGCCCAGTGTTGAGGAAGTTAGGGCAGACCTCGTAGAGGAGCTGAGAAGGAGTAGCAGTTAGCCACTTGAGGGGTGTCAGGGGAAGGGGCAGGAGCGGGTGATGCAGGCCTGCAGAGAAAAAGCTCAGTGGGTTGGGAACAGTTATCAGTGATTCACTATGGCTGACACTAGGAATGTTAGGTAGAATGTGGCAGGAGCCAGATTGAAAGTGTGCCTTTTGGGAGGCCGAGGCAGGCGGATCACCTAAGGTCAGGAGTTTAAGACCAGCCTGACCAACAAGGTGAAACATCATCTCTACAAAAATACAAAAATTAGCCAGGCATGGTGGTGCATGCCTGTAATTCCAGCTACTTTGGAGGCTGAGGTGGGAGAAATGCTTCAACTCGGGAGGGGGAGGTTGCAGAGCACCGAGATTGCACCATTGTACTCCAGCCTGGGAGACACAGCGAGACTCCCTCTAAAAAAAAAAAAAAAAAAAAAGAGGTGCCTTAAAATACAAGGATATTTCTATTTTATCCTGAAGGCAATAAGAAACCAGTCATAGCCATGGAGTCACTGCCATAGATTTGTTTCTTAGAAAGATCCCACCACGTGAATCCTGGATGCAGCTGGGGAAAGTGGGTGAATTTCTAGAGTCTAATCAGTGTTTCTCAACCTTTTTTTTCTTATTATCACCTCCTAAGGAGCCTTTTTAGACATTATTTTCCCAAGCACCCCACCAATCCCCATGAAACTTTAATACCCCAGAAATGCTGTCTGTGTCCTTATGCACTGTATGTGCTTTATGCATAAAATAAATAACTTTCTTGCTCCATGCACCCCCACTCAACAACCAACGTTCACCTTCTGAGGACTGCTAATGTGAAGTCCCTCTAGACTAAGCCCATGAAATACTTGCCCCTTCCCTCCCCACCACTGCCACGCTCCGTCTCCAGCTGGTCATCTACCAGCATCCTAGCTGGATTCCCTCTCCGTCACTCCAGCACAGGGGTTCTCAACCTCTGCATTTGGGGCTGGATATTTCTTAGTTGTGCAAGGCTGTCCTGTGCATTGTAGGATACTGAGCATCATCCCTGGCCTCTGCCTTTGGATGCTAGTAGCACTACCTCACCCAGTTGTGACAACCAAAAATGTCTTCAGACATTGCCAGCATCCCCTCATTGAGGCCCACTACTTTGGTGCTTTAGTCCCTAGTTTGTCTACTCCCACAAGCAATATGTGCGATTACAGTGACTAATTTTTCCTCCCCAGAGAGATGGCACCCCTGGGCTAGAGGGATGCTAGGAAGGAAAAGTCCTTGTCCTTTTGGCATCCTCTCACCCCACGAGCTACTTCTGTGTCTTTTCTTTATGTAACACTGAACTCTCCAGCTCAGGCCTCCAGGTCCTAAGTTCATAATCTCATTACAACTAATCCTGTTTACGGCCATTCTCTTGGCAGAACAATCTTGTCTGGACCAAGGCTCTTTCCTCACCACCCAATGTTCTTGCTGCTCCATTGTTCCTGGGGACTGTGGCCTGGCTGAGTATAAGCTTTCATTGATAGGGTTTATCCTGTTTACAGGGAGTCTGCAGAAGGGCCTCATCAAATACTTCCATCCCTTCCTTCAATAAATGGCTCCCTTTGATCTGTGCAAGGCACAACTTTGTTTATCAGAAGCTGGGCTTCCTCTAGCTGATGATGGGGACATCCTGTCCCAGAAAGGCTCCCCAAAATAACACCTTCTGAATTTCAGAATATTTTCAGGTTCCTCTATTTTGGAAGCATTTTTTTTTTTCTTGCATGCCATTTCTTATGGCAAGCAAAGAAAGGAGCTGATTTTGCATTTTGAAGCCCAAGGTAACACAAAGTTGAACGGGTCACCGCCAAAAATGAGGAAAGGACAGTGTTGATAATAATATAAACATTTGGAACCAGAACAATATACAAGATTAGGGTTGACCAGGTGTGATCGTTTTCATATTGTCAATTTAAAACTAGAAGTTATCTAACAAGGTGAAAAAGAGGTCATGGGTGTTAGTCATCTATATGACAGGATGGTAGAAGCTAGCTGAATTATGTGGGTGAATGGTAAGGGCGATTTTACACTTTCCGAGCCAGGTAAAGAGCTCTATTTACAGCAATGGTTCTCAAAGTGTGGTCTCTAGTCCAGCAGCATGACCTGGAAATGTTTTAGAAATGTAACTTCTCGAGCCCCATCCCAGATAGTGAATTGGAAACTCTGGAGGTGGGGCCCAGGCACCTGTAAGCTCACAAGCCCTTTAAGTGATGTGATTCTCATGCATGCTAAAGTTTGAGAACTTCTGATCTGCCCCAATAATCCTCAAACTTCGGTGTACACAAGAATCACATAAGAAGCTAAAATGTAGATTCCCAGATCCCATCCCTAACGATGCAGATTCACTTGGTCTAGAGTGGACCCAGGAAAGTTTGCATTGCTAATAAGCAGCCCAGGGTGATTTGGGTGCAACTGGTCCATGAATCAAGCTTCGAGGAGCATTGGCCTATATAAAAAGGAGTGGTACAAATTGTCCATATTGCTCCAGTCTTATTCTAAAGAGGCTCCCTCCGTGGCTAAGAATGAGCCAGTATCACAATTCATCTTCCCTTCCCAGTCATCTCATGAAGCAGGCTGCTAAGATTACCTATTGTGGGCCGGGCGCGGTGGCTCACGCCTGTCATCCCAGCACTTTGGGAGGCCGAGGCAGGTGGATCACGAGGTCAGGAGATCGAGACCATCCTGGCTAACACGGTGAAACCCCGTCTCTACTGAAAAAATGCAAAAAAATTAGCCGGGCGCGGTGGCGGGCGCCTGTAGTCCCAGCTACTCGGGAGGCTGAGGCAGGAGAATGGCAGGAACCTGGGAGGCGGAGCTTGCAGTGAACCGAGATTGAGCCGCTGCACTCCAGCTTGGGGGACAGAGCGAGACTCTGTTTCAAAAAAAAAAAAAAAAAAAAAAGACCTATTGTGGTTTTCAGGATTACTCTAATACTAGAAGGTTAGATTGGCCCCATGGATTCCTTTCACACTGACATCTGAAACACACTGCTAACTCCTAACCTGGGTTGGACTCATGCTGCTGGCCTGGAGGCAAAAGCTTTTTATCCCATTACTAGTTCCTTGAACCACAATCCAAGACACAATTTGGTTTTCCCAAGAGTTTTGTTTTGCACTGCTGATGCATTCCAGTCATTGTTGTGATGCATTTCCTTCTCCTCTTTCCCTCCAGCCCCTGGGCAATGCCACACATGTATATATAGCCTCCTAGTGTGAACTTACTCAAATCCTAACCCTCTCTCCCAGAACGTGTCTCTGCTGCAAGGCACCGGGCCCTTTCGCTCTGCACAACTGCACTTGCAAGACCATTATCAACTCCTAATCCCAGCTCAGGAAGGGAGCCTCTGCGACTCATTCATCGCCCTCCAGGTACAGCACTGCTGGGGTTTGCTTCCTTCCTTCCTGGCTTTGTGTCCCATGTCCCCTTAGACCTGTCCCCCCTTTAGATTTCTTTTCACTCTGCTTTAATACCAGTTGTGAGGGTCTCTCAGGGCTCTGACCTTACCTCTTTGTCCTACAAAAGTGTATTTCTTGTGTGGTTTCCTGTGACCTGTACTTACCCAGACTTTCTCCAGTCAATCCTTGGCATCCTACAGAGATGGTCTTCCTCAGTCTTCAGGCTCTGTAACGATACCAGCCCTTGTTTAGAGACCCAGAGTAGAAATGGTCACTGTATACAGTTGTACAGTTTCTGCACCGCACAGACACCTGAGGAAGAGAGCAAGTGGGTAGGAAAATCCAGCTTGCACGCTGCTCACCAAGATGAATGCCTGAAGCTGCTCTGTGGAAACCTAGAGGAAGGTACATTGTTTCGCTTTTTTTCCATGTCAGATATTGATAGAATCACATATAACTACATTAGATTATCAGCTAAAACCAGATTAGTGTGTTTTATTGTCATGTCATTGTGTATGTGAACATGAAGACTTTTAGAGTGCCTGAAAATATTTTATGAGAAATAGTTAAATAGCTTCCCTTTTTATTTTTCATTACTAGACCTTATTTCTTAGAGCAGTTTTAGGTTTATAAAAAACCAGAGCACAAAGTACAGAGAGCTTCATATACCCCTGCCCACCCTGTCCACCCCACTTCCAGTCTCCCCTGTTAGTAACATCTTATGTTAGTGTGGTACATTTGTTGCAATTGATGAATCAATATTAATAGATTAGTATGAACCAAAGTTCATGGTATACATTACTATGTATACTATGTATACTCTTTGTGTTGTGCATTCTATGGGTTTTGACAAACGTGTGATGACATATATGCACCGTTACAGTATCTTACAATAGCTTCATTGCTATTGCTAAAACTCTGCTGTGCTCCATCTGTTCATCCTTCTTTTCTTCCCTGCCTTCTCCAGGCCCTGACAACCACTGATCTTTTAACCATCTCCATCGTTTTGAGGAAAGTACACTTTTTTCTTTGCACAAAGAACTGTCTACTAGCCAAAACCACAGGATGCTTCTGCCCAGAGGAACACCATTTAAAAAAACATGCGCAAAGGTTTTATCGCAGCCAGCCAATGCCTTGAATCCAAGCTCTAACCCAATTCAAGACCTTTCCCTGGATCACGTCCGTGTGTCCTGTCTCTCTTGTTTCCCCTTATCCATCTAGCATATACTTTTCCTGGTAAACATTTCTATTTTTTTCTGTTTAGGCTGCTGTAACAAAAATACGATAGTCTGGGTAGCTTAAACAAAAATCATTTATTTCTCACAGATCTGTAGGCTGGTAATTCCAAGATCAAGGCACCAGGCAGAATCAGAGCCTGGTGAGCACCCACTTCCTCGTTCTTAGAGGACCGTTTTCTTATCATGTCTTCACATAGCAAAAGGGACAAGGGAGCTGTCTGGGGTCCCTTTTATAAGGGCACTAATCTCACTCATGAGGCCTCTACCCTCACAATCTAATCACTTCCCCAAGGCCCCACCTGCTAATGCCATCACATTAAGGGTTAGGATTTTAACATATGAATTTGGGGGAGACATAAACATTCATTCTGTTGCAATTACCTTATGTGCCCCTCTCATCTACCCACCCATCTATCCCCCTCCTCTTCTCTGATGCATCTTCTATGTCAGCCCTGTCTGAAAGCATTTTCTGCAATGATGAGAATGTTCTACACCTGTGTGGTCCAATATAATAGCCACTAGCTGCATGTGGCTATTGAGCACTTGAAATGTGACTCATGTGACAGAACTGAATTTTTAAGTTACATTTCATTTGAATAATTTAAACTTAACTCCATGTGGCAAGCAACAATTGTATTAGACAGCATAGGTTTAAGTTTTTACCTATGCCAGATTCCCCATTCTAACAGAATTCATTAACATCCCCCCCAGTTTCATACTGGACATCTTCCCCTCCCCCGCCTTTTTTATGTTTTTTGTTTGTTTGTTTTGTTTTGTTTTGTTTTGTTTTTTGGTTTTGAGACAGAGTCTAGCTCTGTCACCCAGGCTGGAGTGCAGTGGCTCGATCTCGGCTCACCGCAACCTCCGCCTCCTGGGTTCAAGGGATTCTCCTGCCTCAGCCTCCTGAGTAGCTGGGATTACAGGCGTGCACCACCATGCCTGGCTAATTTTTATATTTTTAGTAGAGACAGGGTTTGACCATGTTGGTCAGGCTGGTCTTGAACTCCTGGCCTCGTGATCTATCCGCCTCAGTCTCCCAAAGTGCTGGGATTACAGGCGTGAGCCACCACGCCCAGCTGCTCCTTCTCCTTGATTCTTTCCTGGCTAATCAGAAAAGATACAATTGTTCCTGACCCCATTGCTGAAATAGTCAGCTACTATGTCCGTCACATTTATTACCATTAAATTTGCAAATATATGTACAACCATTATATATCCATACAAACTAAAAATAGTTTTAAAAGTATTAGTTTAATTTAATTAAACTATTAGTTTTTTCTAAAAAAATAGAAAAAATGTGCACATATGGTGCCGTCTCACGTAACATTTTTTTTTTTTTTCGAGACGGAGTCTCACTCTGTCGCCCAGACTGGAGCGCAGTGGCGCAATCTCAGCTCGCTGTAATCTCCACCTCCCAGGTTCAAGCATTTCTTGTGCCTCAGCCTCCTGAGTAGCTGAGATTACAGGCATGTGCCACCACACCCGGCTAATTTTTTGTTTTTAGTAGAGACAGGGTTTTGTCATGTTGGCCAGGCTGGTCTCAAACTCCTGGCCTCAACTGATCTGCCCACCTCAGGCTCCCAAAGTGCTAGGATTACAGGCGTGAGCCACTGTGCCCAGCCTCACATAATGTACTTAAAATTTCTTTAATTTATGAAGCTAGTTGATGTTGCTTGTCTATACCTTTTAATTCTTTCCTCTTTTTTTTTCTTAAAGAAATTTCCAATTTCTTTAAAATTTTCTGTTTAAAACTCTATACTCCCAGAAAACAGAGTAGAGTTACATAACTAATGCTTTATTTGGCAAAAACTACAAGGCCATAGTTAGTGGGCTAATATATGTCAGTTCAGATGATTGTGGCACCACCTTTAAGGCATGAAAAGGAGAGAAGGGAAGAAATAATAACACCAAAAGAAATTAAGAGTTTAAGTCCAAGAGTCAGCATGGAGTGGAGTTAAGGAACTATGGATTGTGGTTCTTGGGAGGCTGGAGTTAGTGGTAAGCATGTCTGTGCCACCAACCAGTCCAGGGCATTGGTCATATCACTGAATCTCTCAGAGACTCAGCTCTCTGCTTCACAGCATGCAGGTTTTCACTAGACCCTCCAATTTAAGGTGTCTTCTAGATCAAAATGCTCTTTAGGTCAAACACAGTCTTAGGAATAACTAGGAAAGTTGAAACAAACTTTCGTCACACAGACTGTTTCACATCATCCCACCTCCTGTCACCCCCTTCTCCCACCTAGCAATGTTTGTGACGAATACACCAACTTTCCTGAGGACAAGAGCAAAACAATATTTTAAGAAACAACAAAACTCAGTTTAGAGTGAGTCACTGGGCCTGACCATGGTGGCTAAACTGACCACAAAAGTTTGTGAATAGTCTATATGGTGTCCTTCAAACATCTGCACAAACATTTTATTTCCAGTGCTTTGAACAGAAATAAACATAGTCATTAAGCCAAATTCTACATTCTACAAAACAGATGAAAAGTTAAAGCATAATGTTAAGTCCAAAACATTAGTGTGGAGTCCTCAGCTGAATACCTCTTGCCAGCATGCCCATGTGAGCAGTCAGTTAAATGCCTGGTGTCTGTTATATGAGCAGTGGGAAATCTTTGCATACAAAAAAGTGTGAGTTGTACTAAAGTAAAATCAGTATTCTGGATCCCTTAATGTGCACATAATTACCACTTAGGCTTCTAAGCGAAATGATTTGCTAATGGCAACTAAAATGTGACATGGCCCAGAGTGAAAAAATTGATTCATAACTTGGGAAGGTTTGACTAGGTTGCCCTTAGGCAAGTGCCTAGAGGGTTTTCCTGTCTCTCCCTAAACCTTGCTTCTGCTGTTCCAATGTACAAAATAGGGATAGGGTTGTTGTGAAGATTAAATGAAACTAGGGCAGGTCTTCTGGACAGATACTATTACAGTGCTGCAAGCCCTTCCTTCAGAATCCTTGGCACCATTACAGTTCTACATTTATTTATATCATCATTTGACTACTGTCCCTCAGCTGACTGTACATTCCATAAGGACAGGATTTATGTCAACTTTTTCTCAACATTGCTTCACCACCTCCTCATAGAACCTGGCATATAAAAGGGAGTCAACAACAATCTTTTGAATGAAATGTGTAAGTCTTTTGCAGTCACTGGTGTCAGATCCCCGGGTTTGAATGCTGTGTGCTTGGACAAGTAATGTTTCTGCCTTTGTCTTAGTTTCTGCTTTCTATAAAGGGGAGATAATAATGGTATCTACTTGACTGAATAGTTGTACAAATTTAGTGGGATAATACTTGCAAAGAGCTTGGAACAGTGTCTGGTACATAGTGAGGACTCAATACATGCTAATGAATTTTGATGATGATGATGGTGGCGGTGGACATGCAATAAGCTCTTCATAAATAATAGCTCTTCTTCTAATTGTTATTCACGGTCATCATTGAAACAGTATTTGCCTTTTGATTATCAGTCATAGGTGGTCCTTAGTTACCTAAAATATCACAGGACCACTGCTTTACCTTTCCATGTTATGCCAGGCACAGACGACAGAGGCAGTGTCAAAGGAGATACCCAAATGATGTTTACAATGGTACACGGGTCTCTAGGGTCCAAGGAAAAGTTACGAAGTATTTTCCCACCTCCCTACTTTCATCTCCCTCTTACTTCCCAGTCCCTTCCCCCCATGCTTGTATGGTCTTCTGGCTTTTTGACCAGTCCTCCCTGGGGATTTTCAAGTACCCAGCTTGCAAATCAGCCTCCCCAGAGGATCTGTCTCTACTCATCATAGTCAAAGGATGTAATCTGTTCTCATGTGGAAATAATTTGTTCAGAGAATGTAAATGATCAAAGCCTATATTTCTGTATTCAGGAGAGGAAGAGAAAATAATAGAAAAGACTTGAGGCTAACTCTAGGTCCTGCATTTACTAAGTCACCTCTGATAAATTACTTGGTAAATTATGTCTTAGAAAAACCATTAGTTTGGTAGGAATAATCAAAATGGGATCCATGTCCCGCGTTTGTAAGAATTAAATGAGTTAACTACATAGATGGTTTGGTTCCAATTAGATAAGAGAGTTTCTAAACAGTGAAAAGTAGAAATTTTGCCACACCCTGCCCTCACAATTCTAGCATTTCCAGGTTTCCAAATCTGGGAAATGTAGCTAAGGGCTTTTCCTTTCTCTAGGGACTCCCTTTACAAGTGGTGGAGCTACTTTCTGCTCGAGGACAAAGAAGGAGGGAGGACACACACACACACACACACACACACACATTTTCTTCTCTGCCTTCTGACCCTTTGCTATTGCAACTCTAATTTGGGAATTAAATTTTAATAATTCTAAAATCCCATTTCAGTACTTTCCATATACTATTATTTAATGGAATAAGGTTATCAAATCTTATCCTTAACCCTTTTCCCATTTTTTTAAATTTGATGGTACTAGATTTGAATTTTATAGCATTTTCAAGAATCACTTGGGATTAATTTGGGATTCAATTTCACTTGAGAACTAGCTGTTGTAAAGTTGAATTATTTTTAATAAGCAAAATTACTTTCATCCATTTTATTTTTTTAATAGTTAAGGAACATTCACTTTGATATTCATAGTCCTCTAAAGTATAACATAAGCATTACTATTTCTTGTTTAAACATGATCAGTAGCTAACTTGTAAAAAAAAATGGGGAAAGGAGTTAGTCCTACACTTAAAGGAGGCAGTATCCCAAAGAATATGATTTTTAAAATGAGATCAGTAACATAGAGCTCTTCATCCTGGCTAACACAGTGAAACACCATCTCTACTAAAAATACAAAAAAAAAATAAAAATTAGCTGGGCGTGGTGGCAGGAGCCTGTAGTCCCAGCTAGTTGGGAGGCTGAGGCAGGAGAATGGCATGAACCCAGGAGGCCAAGCTAGCAGTGAGCCAAGATCGCGCCACTGCACTTCAGCCTCGGCAACAGAGCGAGACTCCATCTCAAAAAAAAAAAAAAAAGAAATAACATAGAGCTCTTCAAAGTAAAAGTACAATAAATACCAATAAACATATGTATAATTGGGTCTACTTTATTTTTATGGGTAAAATGTATAAATGCATTGCTAATCTATAGATAGATGATTTGGGGAAATAATGAAAAGCTCAGAGTGTTTCATACACTTTCTAGAGTAATTCCAGTTCTAAAGAAAAATTTCCAGGCAAATTCTCAAGTTCAGATCGTAATGTGCCTTTTATCCTATTAGGGGTCATTTCTTTCCTGAGCATTGTAAGGACAATATCTGAGATGTGCTTGATTAATCCATAGGGATTTAAGGCCTTTTGAAAAAGACATTCAAAGACCTAAGCAAATATACCTTCTGATTTTTATAAATATTTTATTCTTTACTTATTTGTCTGAGCAAAATTGCATAACTTACTAGCAACTCCAACCACATGTAACATTTAACTTAAAAAACAAGTAGGGAAGAAAAATGAGGTTTAGTTAAAATTGAAAATTAATTTCTTTTCTCTGTAATACTGACTTCTGTGAGGATTTTTAACAATTAGGTCAATAAAAGTATTTAAAGCCACAGGGAATGATTAGACGGTCTCATCATCCTGCATACAGTGTCCTTCATATTAAAATTCTTCCTCAAGCCCTTTCTTCTCCCCTTCCTTCCTTTTCAGACTGAGCACCTGATCAGAGAAAACCTGCTTGACTGTGTAGCCCTGAGAGTTTGGTTTCCCAGAGGACAGTTCTAGGCCTCTCAACCTAGAACTTTCCACCTGTGTGACCTTGGGCTAGTGGCTTAACCTTCAGAACCTCAGTCTACTCATCTGCAACTGGGTATCCATGTCACATGTTAATGTTGGCATTATATTGAATATTGGGGATTTTGCTAATGAGAGAATGGTTTCCCTCACAACCTCCAATTGCAGCTAACTTATGCTTTGATATAATGTTGCTCTAGGTCAAAAATAAAACAGGCCTTGTGATATGTATTAATGGATAGAGTCAGAAATACAGATTCCAAATTCTACAGTAGCAACTGAGAAGGAACAGAAGGCAGGGCATATCTCCAGGCCAGGGCCTTTGAATCCCTACACCTAATGTAGGCCCAGGCACATGGTAAGCACTAGATACATGTGCTTTTGAAGGGTCTTTTGATGGATTTTGATAAGTTGCCCCAACTAGAATGAAGCTGGTAAAACTAGAAGGCAATAGAGATTTATGGGTTAGGAGCAAAAGGTGGGAATCTAGCCCGCTGGGTTCAAACTCCAGCTTTAAAGTGACTTTGGGCAATGTTATTTCTCAGATTCTGGGTTTAAATCTGATCATTCTTCTCCCTATTTGTCCCCCATCCCGTACACTCTTTTAAAACAGTAACAACCACCACCACCACCATCTTTAATGGCTTTTCACTGCCTTTAGGATAAAGTTCCAAATGTGGCCCACAGCATCTGGTCCCTGCCTATCTCACCAGTCTTCTCTTGCTAGTTCTGTTAGCTCAAGCAATAGTGGCCCTTTTTTTTTTTTTTCAGTCCTTCGGAAGTGCTACCTGACTCTTTCTTGCTCCTGGGCCGTCTTGTCCAACAGCATCTTGTCTCATCTGTCTGGAGTGATTTTCACCTCCAGCACCAGTAACGCCTCCCTGTTTGCCGGAATAACTCTTAATGTCCAGGCTTAAACATCTTTTTTATCCGTGAGGTTTTTCTTCCCATCCCTGTCTAGGTTAGGGCCCCTGGTATATGCTCCTCAGTTTCCCTCTTTCTTGGCACTCACTGCATTGGGATGTCTGTTCCCCATTAGACTCCATGGGATGTTTGTGTGTTTGTAGAGGGCTGGGGTGGGGAGGGGTAAGGGGCAGGAGGTCTACTTTTTTCAGTACTGTATTCCCAGGGTGTAGTCCTGTGGCGGTTCATAAAACTCTCCAAATGGATGAGTGAAGGATTTAATATCGAGAGACCAACATCAGTCTACCTTATAGACTGGTGAAGGGTAATGGAGATCAGCACAATTCTTGGCACACCGTGTCTCAGTCAATGGTGGCTATTATTAATAACACAAATGCTTAATTGATGGATTTCTTTCATTTCTAAATTCTTTGGTGGACACTTTTCCAAAAAGGAGAGTTAAAGGAAGATATGCAAGCTGCCATTTTGCACCCATTCATCTGAAAACTATTTGAGAGTTTTAAAGCAGAACGAGTTGAAACAATGTGCCAGACCTAAAATTGGAACCAACACAGAAAATGGCTTTGATGTGATGGATCTAGTATAATTGTGTGTTTGCAAGGGCCTCGGGTCTGGCTACACTCCAGGTGTAAGCATCCCTAACCCAGTCTATCAATCAGATGTTACCAGTTTGAAGGTTTCTGTTGTTTTTTAAACAGAAATATGAGTGGTGCCTATAGGAATCTACATGTTAGCACTTGGAAAATGACTACAGTGAGTATCACATAAAAACAAAATTTGCAAAAGATAATTATGGAATCCACATGAAAGTCTTACATCTAAGGCTTCTACATGAATAATGAAAGGTGAACACTGTAACTACAGTTAGAATTCTGAGGTAGGATTTTCATAATGAGGACCATGTTATGTACAGCTTGGTGTAACAGACTTGTATCTTCTTTTATTTAAACATTATAAGTGTGAGACTTCTTTTATTTCCAACTGACCAGGTCTCTTAAGTTATAAACTTTGCTGAAAATTTAACATAGGTAGGACAGTTTGTCATAATTCTTAGCACTGGAAGAAACTGTGAGTTAAAGGAACGAGGCCATAATGTTGCTATGTCATGGGTCAGAGCCGATGTTTTAAAATGGGGGCTTTTAATTGACACCCAGGTGACAAGAGTGAAACTCCGTCTCAACAAAAAGAAAGAAAAGGAAAAAGGAAACCAAAAGCTTTTACCAGAACCCCAGGCAAATATCTACTTATGTCTCAGTGGCTGGGGAAGTGGGGAAAAGGGGAAGCGGATACCGGATAAGTAACCAACAGTGATGCTACACTCGGCTTAGTTGCTTCATATTAGCCCAGTTGCAGATGGGAAACAGAAGGGGATTGACTGCTCTGGGTCATCAATCATGCTCTCTTGGTGGGGAGTGGATGAAGAAGAGAAGATGTGACAGGTCATTTCTGGCAACTTCCAAGTCTATAATAGCCTAGCTAGCAAGGGAACTTACTGACAATATTTTGCTATTGACTTATATTTTTTAAAATTATTATGTTATTTAGAGTAAAGTAGATAGCCATATGAGCTGACCTAGATGCTTTCCTCCATGAAAAAAAAAAAAATGAGCAACTAGGTTACCATTTGCAATGGTTCATATGTGACTCTGAATGATTGTGTGTCTCTCTATTTTAGAAATATCTGGGCCTTCCTGATGTCCAGGTTGACACACATCCTGTTTTGCCAAGTTGGAAAGAGGTCTGAAAATCCCATTCCATTTTATTTGAAGAAACTACCACAGCATTTCTTCTTCTAACCCTAATGGGAAGCACATGGGGATCATTGAACGTTGGGAGCCCTTTTATGCCCAAATTATGTTTTTTAAGCAAAGAGCTATGATAAAGCGACCTCCAAACATGACCCTGGCAAAAGTCAGTAGCCTTGCTTGTTCTGGCCATGTTCCTGATGTAATCCAAGGTTCTGGGAAGATTCACTTTAATTACAACCCCTTTTGATGTGTTCCTCATGGTCTCTTACATAACATGTATTACAGTTACTAAAACTGAAATTTTCATCTTTGAGCTAATTAAATGGATGTAATTTGTACTTGACTTCTTTTCTTTTAGAAGAGCTGGTTAAGTCAGTATGTTGTACTGTTTTTCTAAAGCACGCAACTTAAATTCTCTTTATTTCTTTAATTTTTGTATTTAAGTAAAACTTTAGCTTTTGTATTCTATTACAAAGATAATAAAAAGACTTATGGCATCATCTAATTTTTCTTTAGCCATCATACAATATCCTATGAAGAATATTTCTTTGGAAAGCATTTTCTTCTTTTTTAAAACATAAATTTTACTGTGTATATTTGAGGCTTACAACATGATGTGATGAGATGCATGTATTAATAGATAGTAAAACGGTTGCTATAATGAAGCAAATTCACACATCTGTCCTCTCACATAGTCACTTTTGTGTGTGTGTGTGACAAAAGCTGCTGAACTCTACTTATTTAACAAAAATCCCTAATGCAATACAATTTTACTACCTATAGTCCCCATTTTTTACATGAGATCTCTAGGTGTGTTCATCCTACTTATCTGCTACTTTTTATCCTTTGACCTACATCTCCCTATTTTCTCCCCACTGACCCATAACCACAGTTTCATTCTCCTTGTTTATTTGATTTTCTGTTTTAAGATTCCACATAAAAGTTATGTCTTGCACAATTTTTTTTTTCTGTGTCTGGCTTACTCACTGAGCATAGTGTCCAGGTCCATTTATGTTGTGGCAAGCATTAGGATCTCTTTCTTTTTTAAGGCTAAATAATATTCCAGTGTGTGTGTTTGTGTATATGTGTATATGCATATATACCACATTTTCTTTATCCATTCATTTGTTGACACTTAGGTTGTTTCCAGGTCTTGGCTATGGAACAGTACCACAATGAACATGAGAGTGCAGGTATCTTTATGAGTGGGTGATTTCATCTTTGTGTGTATACCCAGAAGAGGAATTGCTGGGTCATATGGTAGTTCCATTTTTAAATTTCTTTAGGAGCCTCCATACTGTTTTCCCTCATGGCTGTATCAATCTAAATTCCCACCAACATTGTACAAGGGTTCTCTTTTCTCTACCATCTCACCAATATTTGTTATTTCTTGACTTTTCAATAATAGTCCTATTATCAAAAGGGTGTGAAATGGTATCTAATGAGTATGAGATGGTGTCTCACAGTGGCTTTAATTTGCATCTCCATGGTTGTATTAATCCATTTTCATGCTGCTGATAAAGACATACCCGAGACTGGGTAATTAATTAAAAAAAAGAGAGAGAGAGATTTAATGGACTCACAGTTCCACATGGCTGGGGAGGCCTCACATGGTGAAAGGCAAAAGTTACATCTTACATGGCAGCAGGCAGGTCAGAATGAGAGCCAATGGAAAAGGGAAATCCCTTATAAAGCCATTAGATGTCATGAGACTTATTCACTACCATGAGAACAATATGGGGGAAACCAACCCCATGATTCAATTATCTCCCACTGGATCCCTCCCACAACACATAGGAATTATGGGAGTCACAATTCAAGATGAGATTTGGGTGGGGACACAGTCAAACCATATCAATGGTGTTTAGTGATGTTGAGTACCCTTTTCATATACCTGTTGATCATTTTATGTCTTCTCTGGAGAAATGTCTGTTCAGCTTCTTTACCCCTTTTTAAATCAGGTTATTTATTTTTCTGCTATTGAGTTATAAATGTTCTTTATAAATTTTGGGTATTAACCCCTTATCAGATATGTGTTTTGCAAGTACTTTTTCCCAGTCTGTAGGTTGCCTTTTCTTTTTGTTGACTGTTTCCTTTGCAGTGCAGAAGCTTTTTAGTTTGTTGTAGTCTCATTTATTTATTTTTGCTTTTTTAGCCTGAACTTTTGGTGTCGGTGTTTTCTTAATACACTAATAAGTTCTCATGAGAATTAGTTCATTTCCAAAAAGCCTTGCATGGTGCTTATATATGAAAGTGAAAATCTACATTACTTAACATAAAGCATATGAATAATACTAGAAACACTCCATTCTCCATGTGTCATGAAAATATTAGCATATGTTAGAATGCAAGATCAAAAAAGTGTTATAAATTGTACCATATTACTGATCATGAAATTTATAACTCATAATTTTGGCCTTCAGTTCAACAGCAGCTCTATGTAACAAGCAAGCATCAATTGAACACGTTACGTATGTGCAAGGCACTCTGCTCTGAGTATAGGGAGGAATTAGCATACTGCAGTGCCTGTTCTCAAACGACTCTTATTCCATCAAGAGGAAACAGACAAATAAACAAATAATTACAATGCAGTGCGATCAAACACAATGATAAAAAGTTACACAGAGACCGGATTTAACTCTGTTGGAGGATGGTGAAGATAGGGCGTCAGAGAGGGTTCAGAAGGAAGGCAATGCCTGATGAATAGCTTCTTGATTGAAGGGTGCTGAGGAAGTGGCAGCAGGGAATTCCCTGGGCAGAAGGAAACCAAGTAAGCGTTGTGATAAAAGTGCAGATTAACAGTGATGAGAACCGAAACTAAGACAGTGCCAGTGAAATGCTGGCAGGGGATGAATCTGCAGTACTTTGGAGGTAACACTGAAAACCTAGCAATTTGATTTAGTATTGTCCAAAAAGGTTACTAAAGATGAAGCTTACTGGTGGTTCATGGAGATAATTGTGCTGGTCTTGTCTTTTTAATAGATCACTTGATGTGAAGCAAAGTTTTAACAAACACTATATGTGCATAATTTATTTTAATTTGAATATTATATATATATAAATGCCCAAGGCTGTTTGCATAAATAGCATATTATGCAAATACTCTAAGGTATTTGTTCTTGCATAGCAACAGACTGAGGGCAAAATAAGAAAACGATGTAAGCATTTAGTGAACATGGAGAAAAAACCAAACTGAGTCTCACTGATCCTTCCAACTCCTTTCTGCCTGATTGAAGGATTTACTTGGTCACCTACCTCTGCATATTAGTTCCCAATCCTGTCTAATAAATTGCCAAGCAACAAACTGCCTGATTTATTCATTCTGGCAGTATGTTCTGAGATGCTTGGAACTGGAGACAGAGAAATCAAGAAAAGGCTGTAGCCAGGCATGGTGTCACGTGCTACTTGGGAGGCTGAGGAGCAGGGATCACTTGAGCCCAGGAGTTCGAGGCTGCAGTGATCTATGATCATGAGACTGCACTTCAGCCTGGGCAACAGAGAGGACACCATCTCTAAAAAAAGAAGAAAAAAAAAAAGGAAAAAAAAAGAAGTGGTCATTTGTCCAGTGTAATAAGCACATTCTTAGAAGTGAGGCTTGCAAGAATGCAGAGAAATGAGCTAACTCTACCTGGTGGCAAAAGAAACGCTTCACAAAGGAAGTGATAATGGAGCTTTGAAGGTTTTAAGAATGGGGAAAAGGAGGAATGTGTGGTGGCATTTCAAATATAGGATACTGTGCGAGATTACATTATTGTTTCCAATTACTTGTTCCATCTCCCTGTGACAGGTTTATATTTCCCTGCCCCATTTAAGGTCAATTTTGGCCATGTGACTTGCTCAGGTCAATAAAATGTGAACAGAAGTGATTTGTGTCACTTATGAGCAAAATTCATTGTGACATTCCAGTATTACTCTTCTCCCTCTGACATGTGAGAAAACCATTTCCAGAAAGGACCTGCTCATTTCACTTCAGTCCCAGAAAAAAGAAGACTCTTGGAATAAAGCTGAGGCCAACCTGTAGCCAATGTGTAATATACAAGCAAGAAATAGACCTTGCTGTTGAAAACCTCCAAGACATGGGATGCTGGTTACAGCAGCGTACCTTAGGAAAGCTGATTAACACAAAAATAGTCACTGAAAAGGCACAGGACTATGAAAGGGCATAGAGTGGTTGCGGAATGGTGAGAAGTTCAGATTGGCTGAGAGTGTAGACTCCGCGTTTAGAGAAAGACAGCCAGAAATACTCCAGAAAGGTAGCCTGGGAACAGATTTTCAAAGGGTCTTAAACGTCCTGCTAGGAAAGTTGAGTTTTAGTCTTTAAATAGTAGAAAGCCAGCAGAAGCTAAGGAGTGACCTGATAAGTTTTTTTTTTCTTAGAAAGATGATTCTAATAGGAGGGGAATGATGCTAGTACCAGGGAAATCAGCTAAAGCGTTGTTATAATCCTAACCACCACTATTTATTGTGCACATACCATGTGTGAGGCATTTTGCACCTATTTACCAAAGTAATACAACCACCCCCTGGGGTAGACATTGTAATGATCCTTTTTTTATAGATGAGGAAACTGAGGCACAGAGAGGTTGAATAACTTGGCTAAGTCACTCCAAAGACATTGTAGCATTAGAGTTCCATCCCAAGCAGTCTGGGTGCCAGAATCCATATCCCACTCTCAGAAGCCTAGAAAGTGGTAATAAGCATCTGAAGCACACGGAGATAGAGAAGAACATCTCAAGTCTCATATTTATGGGGCTGCGGAGGCTGAAGGTGGGCATGAGGTGAAGCTTAGGGGTGACAGAGATGCAGGAGCCACAGATAATGCCTCATTCTTTACTGAAGAGGCTCTATTGGTGCTGAAGCAATGAATTGGAATGAGGGAAAAAAAGAGCAGGTTTAGGAAAGGAAAATGACGAGTTTTGCTTGGGATACATTAATTTTGAGGCAGATGTGAGATCAGGTGGAGATGACCTACTGGCAGTTAGAATACGGGACCGAAGCTAGGAGCGATGTGGGGTGGAGACAGATCTAGGTGGGGCAGAAGGCCAGGTAGCAGATTAATTCACCCTGGCAGATGTAGAAAGTGACTTGAAAAGAGTGTCGAGGGAAGAATTTGGAGGAACCCCATGATTTAAGGAGTAGATCTAGGAGGAAGAGCCAGAGAAACTTTGACTGGGAGGCAGTGATAAGGGAAAGGAAGGTGGCAGGGAGAGAAGAGAGGATGGGTTTTCAAAATGATGATCACCACAATGACTTAAAACTGGAGGAATTAGGAGGCAACCACAGCCACCTCTGTTTGTGGCACACTCCAGCCATAGTGACTTTGAGAAACAAGAACCTCCACTTCCACAGCAGCATAAATCACATTGCACCTTATGAGTATCCCAGTGGAGGAGGTACAAGGATGCATTTGGGTGGAGGTGGAGAAAAAGTAGAAAATGAGCTTCCCTGATGATGACTCTCATAGAATTAAGTACTTTTATACTAATTTATAACTGCAGAACTTATTTATGAACTTCTAAAATGACAGATTCCCATAAATGGGGAAAAAAGTGCATTGCTTCAATTTACAGGAATTGCCTAATTCCAAACATAGTAATGAGAAGGATTTAAAATTAAAATCCTTTCGGGAACACTCTTCTACCTGGAAGAGCTAGCTTATTAGAGTCACCTCTTATGTGTTCTCCATTAACACTATTAAATTTCAACAGCCTGTAACTGTTGAATATTAAGATATTTGCATAGAATTCCCCAGGTTTTTGGATGACCTAGTAGAATATCACATTTTTAAAAACACACGAATAGCTCAAAGCTACACAGAGTTTATTATGCAACATTCTATTAGGAATAGCTCAAATGAATGCTTTATAGTAGAAGAAAGTGTTACAGTATTTTGTCTATAACATAATTGACTTTCTTGGTGAGTATACCTCAAATTATTGAGGTATGTTGAGATGGTGTTTGGAAAATGTTCCATGGAAACAAAGCTTGGAAACTTGGGGTTAAACAATCTTGATTTTATTTTTCTATTGCAGGACTTCTGAGAGCCTTCGGTGTGCTGGTTTACATTGCATAGCTCTAGAGATGGGTATTATGTAGGAGTTCCTAAACTTAACTGACCATACATAGATTCCCCTCTTTTTTTTTTCCAAAAATATTTGACCTACTTTATGAAATGTCCTATATAGCAGATTATATTTCTGTTCAAAATGTTGGCTTCTCCTCCCTGTGGTATACCTTTTCTGTAGAAATATTATCCTTCTCTACTTCACTGGCCCCAAGTGTGGCCACGTGACCTGTTTTGGCCAATGTAACATGGCTGTGGGTAAGGTGTGTTTCTTCTATCAGACACTTGAAGAGCCAGGTGTAGTTCATCTATTCTTTGTATCCTTTGCTACAAGACCAGCTATGTCCCAAAGTTTGTTCTGACATCTTAGAGTTCTGGAGAGTCCTAGAATGGAAATGTAAATGCATAAAAAATAAGTCTTTGAAATTGTAAGCCATTAATATTTTGCATAATTTGTTACCACAGCCAACTGAGCCTAAGGTGATAATGCCTTCTACTTCTAAGTATTTCTAAATTATCTAAACCTTTACCACTTTTCACAGGTGTACTCATTCTGTATTGATTGTCTAAATGAGGAAGTGTTCTTGGAATTATTCTTTAGGACAGTACACTTGAAGGTGAACTAAAAAAAATATATATGAAACGTGTCTTAAAGAAATGGTGTCTAGGCTGCGCATGGTGGCTCACGCCTGTAATCCCAGCACTTTGGGAGGCTGAGGCAGGCAGATCACCAGAGGTCAGGAGTTTGAGACCAGCCTGTCCAACATGGTGAAACCCTGTCTCTACTAAAAATATTTTTTAAAAGTTAGCTGGGTGTGGTGGTGGACACCTGTAATCTCAGCTACTCAGGAGGCTGAGACATGAGAATCACTTGAACCCGGGAGGCAGAGTTTGCAGTGAGCCAGGATCACACCATTACACTACACACTACAGCCTGGGTGACAGAGTGAGACTGTCTAAAAAAAAAAAAGAAATAGTGTCTAGTAGTTACCTGGAATTTTATCAAAAATGAGTATTCTTGGTTGGGCGCGGTGTCTCATGCCTGTAATCTGAGCACTTCGGGAGGCCAAGGCAGGCGGGTCACCTGAAGTTGGGAGTTCGAGACCAGCCCGACCAACATGGAGAAACCCCGTCTCTACTAAAAATACAAAATTAGCTGGGTGTGGTGGTCCATGCCTGTAATACCAGCTACTCAGGAGGCTGAGGCAGGGGAATCACTTGAACCCGGGAGGCAGACGTTGCGGTGAGCCGAGATCACACCATTGCACTCCAGCCTGGGCAACAAGAGCAAAACTCTGTCTCAAAAAAAAAAAAAAAAAAAGAAAAAGAAAAAGAAAAGAAAAGAAAAAGGAAAAGAAAAGAATATTCTCAGGCTCAATTCTCAGAGATTCTGATTTAATGGGCCTTGGATGGGTCCTAGGAATCTGAATTTTAAACTAGATATTACCAATGCAGCTTGTCTGTTAACCACACCTTGGAAAAATGCCACTCTAAAGCCACTGTTTGATTAACAGTCATGTGATAACATGCATTTAAATAAATGTCATTTCAATTTAAGAAGGCACCATGGAGGGTCCTCCTTGGAATTCCTGGAAGCATGTATGAAATCGGTTTTATCACATTTTAGTTTATATTCATTACATTTTAGTGCAAAATATTTTATGCACAAATGATACTTTCATGCTTAAATGCCTATGTTGTTCAAAAAGCCTGATTCTAAGTGACCCTTAGCTCTTTCAAAAAAATAAAACCAAAACCAATCTGCTTTAAAAAGATTAAGTTCTGTTACCAATGAAGATCAAGGGCTATTTCAGTTGCAAGTGACAGAAACTTAATTCAAACTGTGTTAAGCAAAACAAACATTGGTTACAGAGCTAAAACGTCCATGGTTTTTGAGAGGATGAAGTTCTTGGTTGACAGGGCAGGACATGTCAAAACTGGAGAGAAGCACTCTGGGAAGGTGTCTGGGAGGTGGGGATGCTATCAGTCAGTGGGCAGGAAGAGGAGGGTGTGCAGGTTCTTGTGGGAGGAAGACTAGGCAGGCAAGGCACTATCTGGACAGTGTGGGAAAAGGTGAAGGGGCAGTCTAGGCAGATGACTGGCACTGGGGAGATTTGCCCAGGTGTGGTAAGTGGAAGTCCTGAGAGCTGGGTAGGGAATAATCAGAAAGGAAGCAGTAGGTGGGTAGGCAGAGCGAGAGGTGTCAGTCAGCTGAAATCAGGGCTCCACTTACAATTAGATCTAGATACTCAAAACGTAGCTTCAAATATCTGTTTCTTTCCATCAATCAGCACTACATCCTCCTCCATTGTTAGCTTCATACTCAGACATTAAGTCAGGATGAGAAGAAAGGAGAGGGAGGAGAATGAGTTGGCTGAATACCATGACCAGATGTTTAGAAACCAAATCATAAAAATCTTTTTAACTGGTGTCTTTGAATGTCTTAAGCTTTTCAAGAAATTCTTATAACCTTCAGTATCTGTTTGTGTCATCAGTGTCAGTTCAAATCGATTCCACTGACAGCTTGATAAATGATTTCCAATTTTATCTCAGACAAATGCAGTATGGTTCAATCAATGGTTTTGCTTATGTGAGCACTTTAGGATTGTGTCCGATCCATTTCTACTTAAAAATTTAGTTTCAGTGTTGCTTGACTAATTTTCACAACTCTGTGCTTTGAATGTGTCTGAATATTGCCCCGAATCCCTCCCTATAACAGGCATGAAGAAAATCTGAGATAGAAATAATACGTACTTGATTACTTGATCCTTTATCACAGGCAACTAACTACTGTAACCAGATGATTCCCTGCTGACAGTATTGTGATACCTGCCAAAGAAACTGTCTAATGTCACGTTAACACATTAAAAATGACAACCAGCCAAGCCTCCAAGCCTTCTTTCACTCTTGGCATTTGTAGTTGTTTGCTTATCGGATGGTGTCACGTTTCTATGACTCCCAGCGCTGGCTCGCATTATAGTCAAGTGGAACCAAGAAAATGCCGGCAAGTCTGTCATGGAAAGCTAGGCCTATAATGCACAGGACAACCCTCTTTAACCAAAAATTATCTGGCTCTGGATATCAAGAGTGCCAAGGTTGAGCAAGGTTATGCCTGTTTTAGATAATCATAGGAACTCTGGCTCTTACCTGTAAGAAATTGAAAGGCATGATCAGGTTTTAAGCAAAAGGAAGAATCATCCAAGTTACATTTTTAAACAGGATTGTTCTGGATATGATGTTGACCACAGATAGCAGTGGAGCAAGCAGGAAGCAGAGAGGACTGTTAGCAGATTATTGCAATAACAGACAAGAGATGATAGTGACTTAGACCAGCAAGGTGGTTTTTGAGGTTCACAACTTTAAATTTGGTTCTTTTATCCCTACCATAGAGATGAGGAAACAGAGGCTCAGGGAGGAATATAACCAGGCCACGTGGCTGATTAAACTACGGCATTAGTATGTGGGCCCAGCAGTCTGATTTCAAAGCCATGGTCTTTCCACAGCGTTATGATGCCCTTCCCCCATCACCTTCCTCTGTATCTCTTTCTCAAACAAAATGCAAAACCAGTGACACAGGAATAAATCCTAGAAAGAGCAATCTTCACAAGGTTCCTTTCCAGGCCTACCATTCCAAGTATCTGAGCTAAACCGACTTGAGCCTGGGTCACCTCAGTTACCCAAATGTGTCTCTTTAAATTTCCCCCTAAGGACAGGATTGGTCCCAGAACCCAGAGCAGGGATGAGCCTATAGGTGGGGGGCCTCTGGGTCCTACAGAGGATGGAGAAGAGATATGAGAGGTGGGAAACCAGTCCAGCACATTTTCTGGATCAGCGGACTGTGTAATGTGTGTTTGTTAATTTGTGCCCCAAACCACAGCTGCCCATGGACTCAGCACAGCCATTAGTGGATTTCTGACAGTCTATGGCAGGCAGCCCTGTGTTCTTCACATTTGTCACAATTTAGACTTTAAACAATTCAGAGTGGTCTCTTTTCATGTATAGGAAGCTCTCTCTGGGCAAACAGTGGGTAACCAGCACATCAGACAATGGCATCAGATTGCAAACTTGTCTCCGTAAATTGAAGTAATCAGAAACAAACAGATACAAAGTTGTTTTATAAAACCTCTTAAAGTATAATATACATAAATATAAGTGCATATATCATAAATGTATATATTGGTGAATTTTTATAAGCTAAACACTAAGAACATTATCAGTACCCTGGGGCCCCCACCATCCCCTTCCAATCACTACTCTTCCAAGAGTAGCTGCCATTCCTGACTTTTAATACTGTAAATTAGTTTTGCCAGTTTTTGAACTTTTTCTAAGTGGAATCATATACAATGTTCTTGACTTATTTCCTCCAACATCACGTTTGTGAGATTCATCTGTGTTGTTAAGTTTAGACCATTTATTTTCGCTGTTATATAATATGACATATGAATACAAAACAGTTGATCTGTTCTGCTTGGATGGGCATGTGGATAGTTTCCAGTTTGGAGTTATTATGAATAGTATGCTGTGACAATTTCAGTGCATGCCTTTTGGTGAAAACATGCACAAGTTCCTGTTGAGTATATACGTAGGTGTGGAATTGCAGGGTTGCAGGGGAACAAAAGATGTCTTGATAGGATGAAATATAACATATTCTAGCTACAGAGGTAAAACAATGTGTATAGATATTACAGGGAAGGTTTGGATAGGCTCAAGAATGAAAGCAAAAGTCCAGAGCTTAGGAAAAGATTGTGACCGTCAGCATGCAAAGTAGAGTATAGTCTAAGCTAAGGAAAATGATGGTGTGTGTAGATAGTTAGGTAACTTGCAGAAACCAAGTGGCAGCAATGCTGGGTAGTAAAGGGCTTTCGTTGAAAGACCTGAGTTCGAACTTGCTCTCAGTTTGACTGTGTAACTGAGGTGTGTCACTTGACAGCTCAAAGCCTTGACTTTCCCTTACAGAAAATTGTTGAGAAGATTAAATTCATTCATTCAACAATGATTGATTGACTACCTACCCATGTGCTGAAGACTGGAGATCCAGCAGCAAACAAAAAAGTGTCCTTGTCCTCATTGATTTTACTGGGAAGGAATACCCATGGTAAACAATGGCCATTTAATGACAATTATGAAAATTGCAATCACGGAATCTAACCAGTCTGGGGGGTCTGGGAGGAGTGTCTGAGGCAAGTAGACATGAGCCAGGCCAAGAATTGGGGTGACAAATTTCAGGCAGATGAAATAGCATGAAGGAAGTCTATAGAGGGAAGGAGCCTGGCATGTGTAAGGAAAAGAGACAGTGAGTGTGGCTGACAGGAGTAAGCAGAGGGGAGAGTGAAGACCAGATGCAGTGGCAGGCCAGGCTTTTAAGTGGTTGGCTTACCTTGATTGCTTTTTTTTTGTTTTGTTGTGTTTTTTTGAGATGGAGTCTCACTCTGTTGCCCAGGCTGGAAAGCAGTGGTGCCATCTCGGCTCACTGCAACCTCTGCCTCCCAGGTTCAAGCAATTCTCCTGCCTCAGCCTCCCAAGTAATTTGGGACTACAGGCATATGCCACCATGCTCGACTAATTTTTGTATTTTTAGTAGAGACGGGGTTTCAGCATGTTGGCCAGGCTGGTCTGCCTCAGCCTCAAGTGATCTATACCCCTCAGCTCCCAAAATGCTGAGATTACAGGTGTGAGCCACCGCACCCAGCCCCTTGATTGCTTTTTAAGCCTTTTAAACTGAAGGCAAAAAGAGGACTGGGAAATAGGGTGGGAGTGGTGACAAAATCAGGAAAGTGCAAAAATATATGCTGATTTGTAAATTTACATTTCAGTATTCATCCAGTCATTCATTTATATTTATGCGATGAGGGACTACCAAGTGCATCTGATCATGTCTGAAATTATTTGGGTGTCAATAACTACTGAATGGGATGAATGCATAAACAGTAACTTACAAGGTCAACACGCTGGCAAAATAAATTCTGTTTAAAATTATTTAATTTCATTTGCTCTGATATTAAGTTAGTTCTTTCAGTAGATTTTCATTCTAGGAACAGTCGCTAATATTTGTTGAATGCTTACTATGCATCAACTTCTGTTCTAAGTAATATGGTAATATGTAACAGGTATGTTTTCTCATTCACTCCTAACCACAACAACGCAGACTGGTAGGATTCATTATTATCCCCTACTTTACTGATGGTGAAGTAGACATCGAAAGGCACACTGACCCACTGGCCTGAGA
Organism: Pan troglodytes; assembly: GCF_028858775.2. Classification (NCBI taxonomy): domain Eukaryota; kingdom Metazoa; phylum Chordata; class Mammalia; order Primates; family Hominidae; genus Pan; species Pan troglodytes. Next base: position 74,225,906 of record NC_072402.2, read on the forward strand.
TCACCTAGTTAGTAAGCAGAGAGTCAAGATTTGCACTCAGGCAGTCTGATTCCAGCTCAAAAGCTCCTAATGGCTACTTCTAGCTTCCAGAAAGAAGTCACAGACAAGCAACACAAATATCTGGTTGGTTTAATGGTTGCATTTCTCATTTTAAATTAGTAAATTGGTATTGTGCATTACACATTAAGCTCTTGTGAGCTGATTAGTGTGACTTGACTCTCTAGGGTTTTGCTCCCTTCTAGTGAACTAATAAGGCTGAATTTCCAAACCTGAAATCCAGCTGTGGATCAATGGTTAGAACACAGAAGAGTGACAGAAACAAAGATGGGGAAAGTTGCAGCGGCCACATCTTGCAGGTTATATAGACCATGCACACAGTTTGAACTGTTTCGTAGTGTGTAGGGAAGGAGTATGATTGGTTAGGATGTGATCACAACAGTTTGGATGAGAGATGATGGTGACTTAGATGACTATGATGGTAGTTAAAATGGAGATGAAATAACAGATTCTAAGTAAAAGGCTGCACAAAGTGCTTGGCATGTAGTAGGTGTGCTATTAAGGGGTAGCTATTGTTAACAACCATGGCAAATTCATTTCAATCCAGCAGGTTACATTTCATGGATTGGAAATGACTGCCTGAAGCATAGCGTTGGAAGGATATTCTGACCCCCCTTCAGGCCCGCACAGAAGGAGCACTAGGATAGACTGGAGATGTCTGTCATAAGCTCTGGATAAACAGGTGGTAGCACAAATGTTGAGGGGTGCTTTATAAGGATTTTCAAATCAATAGTTTGGATCTGTGCCCCCACCCAAACCTCATGTTGAATTATAATCCCCAATGTTGCGGTGGGGCCTGGTGGGATATGAATGAATCATGGGAGTAGGTTTCTCATGAATGATTTAACACCCTCCCCTTGGTGCTGTTCTCATGACAGTGAGTGAGTTCTTGCAAGATCTGGTTGTTTAAAAAGTGTGTAGCACCTTCCCCTCACTCTATATATCTTGTTCCTGCTCCTGCCATGTAAGACACCTGCTCCTTCTTTGCCTTCTGCATGTTTGGAAGCTTCCTAAGGTCACCCCAAAAGCAGAAGCTGCTATGCTTCCTGTATAGCCTGCAGAATTGTGAGCCAATTAAGCCTCTTTTCTTTATAAATTACCCAGTCTCAGGTATTTCTTTATAGTAATGTGAGAACAGACTAATATACAAGTAAAGACAAGATTCTTATACAGACGATTTTGAATCGTTTTTCTCCATAATAATATTCAAAGATAAAGTGGGCTTAAGCTATAGTAAAAACAATCCTATTTATTAGAAAAAAGCAATACCTAATGGATGATGAACCACAGAAACTTACAAAATTGACCTTCGGTTTGAAAGTACTCATGGGTAATGTCCTCCCTGCAAACAAAAGATTCCACAGGCAAGTTAGTTTGACTTAGGTCAAATGTTTTAGGCCTCTCTTAGAGGTTCATGATGCATATTAGCATGCTAAAAGTTCAGAAAGGGAAACACACTAAAAGACATATTTTTAAGGTTGTTTAACCAGAAGTTTCCAAATTCATTGACCATGGGATATTTTTTCACTTTATGCTTAACATCTCATAGAAACATAATGCCTGCATTAATATTGCATTATGATAACAAGACATTGTGCTACAAAATTGGTAATGTCATGTCATCTTTTTTCTTCTGGCTTTTGTACAGCTCAATCAGTAGGAGCAAAAGAGAGGAGGAGAAGGAGGCTAGTGCTTTTTTTTTTTTTTTTTTTTTTTTTTTGAGCTGGAATGCAGTGGCACAATCTTGGCTCACTGCAACCTCTGTTTCCTGGATTCAGGTGACTCTCCTGCCCCAGCCTCTTAAGTAGCTGGGACTACAGACACCCACCACGACCCCCAACTAATTGTTTTTGTATTTTTAGTAGAGACAGGGTTTCACCACATTGGCCAGGCTGGTCTCGAACTCCTGACTTCAAGTGATCCGCCCGCCTCAGCCTCCCAAAGTGCTGGGCTTACAGGCATGAGCCACTGTGCCCAGCCGACTAGTGCATACTATTTGTTCGTTTCTAGCGAAAGATGCTCACTTAATGATAACTGGTTGTATATAGCAGCACCTTGGCTCTGAATCTGATCACTGACGTTGTGGCTAACAATATTTAACCTTTGGCTGATGAAGATCAAGTTGCAGCCTACACCCACATTTTGAAGTTGCTTAAATTTGGACTACTCAGGAGACACACAGATTCTACAGATGTGAGCCAGTCACAGAACACTAGGGCTTATTCATTTTCAAAGTTTCCAATTTTTAGTTCAGTGCTTCGTACATAAAAGAGGCTCACAAATGGCTTTTGAGTAATGAATGAATACACAAATGAATGAATAATTATGGTAACTATTTTTGCTCATGAGAAAAGGTAATTAATTATAAGAAGAGTAAGTATTGTGCCAAATCTAGGATAAATTTTAAATAACACAATAGCCTTAAAATTAAACAAGAGTTCTTTTTTTGTTCTGTGGAGATTTAGCAAGTTAGATCTACTTTTGTCTGAATTATACATGCTGAAAAAATGGCATCTTCAGACAAAAATTGGCTAACGTTATTAAGTAACTTTGTCCTTTAATTAGGCAAGTCACTGAATCTCTTTGTTTTCTTGTCTCCTGCGATAGGTGAACTCTAAGTTCTAAAGTGTCCATGAATCTATTCACTTATAAATATGATGCTTTGTACTTTTCTTTTCTTGCAACACTGGGAAAGTGCATAATGTTCATTCTAAAACCCAGTCTAAGTCCAGACTGAAAAAGCCTCAGGAAAGCACAGAATTCCAACATGTTTTGCAAGAAAATCCTCACTCATTAAAGGTATGCTCATAGGAGGAAAACAAGAACTCTATTATATTTTCCTACAGAAGAACTGTATGAAGGCCTCTCCACAGAATCTCAGCAAGAACAGCACTCTCTTCTGGGACAATCTTGATGAACATGGGCTACCTTGGGAATTGGTGACTTGGGCAGGTCCCCTAATAATCTTTAGGTACCATTATAAGCCAACACTTACATGTACTTACTAAATAGCAGCCACTGTTCTAAATGCTCTACTTAGACAAATTCATTTAATCCTAACCATAGCCCTAAGAACTGGGTGGGATTATTATCTTCATTTTACAGATGGGCAAGTTAAGGTATAGCATGCTTAATTATCTAACTGTTATGGACCTATTAAATGGTGAGGAATCAAGATAGTATGGGTCCAGAATCTCTGCTGGTAACCCCTCTGCTATACTGCCACTCAGGATATCATCTAGCTATTGACGAAGGCTGAAACAGACTAAGTCAACTGACACTTATCGGGAGTCCACCATATTAAATGCTGTAAAGAACTGAGGGGGAATAAAATGATGAGGGCCTCATTACTGCACTTACCCAGCTAACAAATAAGCAACATACTCTAGGCAGAATGAAATGAATATTAGAATAAAGATTCTTCGGAAAGAGGAGGTAGAATTTGATATAGCCTTGAAGAATAGGATTTTAATAGATAGAGTGGAAAGACAACATTTCAGATTCAAGCAACAGTGTGATTTTAGGGTGTGCCAATTAGGCTTGTCTGCCCAGATTGTAAGACACACAGTAGGGCAGTGGTCCCCAAACTTTCTGGCACCAGGGACCAGTTTCCATGGGAGAAAATGTCTCCATGGACTGGGGTTGTGGGGATGATGGTTTCAGGATGAAACTGTTCCACCTCAGATCACATCGGGCATTAGATTCTCATAAGGAGTATGCAACCTAGATCCCTTACATGTGCAGTTCATAATAGGGTTCACACTGCTATGATAATCTAATGCTGCTGCTGATCTGACAGGAGGTGGAGCTCAGGTGGTAATGCTCGCTTGCCTGCTTCTCACCTCCTGCTGAGCAGCCTCCTGCTTCTCACCTCCTGCTGAGCAGGGTTCCTAACAGGCCACAGTCCAGTGAACCCTGCAGTAGGGGATGACATCTGGCTCTTGAAGAGTCTCAATGCTGTGCTGAGTCTAAATGTCATTGTGTAGGCAATAAAGACTAATTTGACTTTTACTTTGGAGTATAACTCGAGATAGAATGGTGGGCTATAATCTGAGCAAGAAGAATGAGAAATTAAATCAAGGCAGTTTCAGTAACAAGTGTAAAAATGGGTGATGTGGTACCAGGGTGTTGCGATATGGTGCCCAGACCTCCCCTTCAGTAATAATGATCAGATTATCCAAGTCACTGGGAATGCTGCCAAAAGAGGGCCTTCGGCCAAGGTCATGACCTCTTCCTGGGATGGTGGCATCAATGACTGATCATCACTGGGGACATAAAGGCCCCTACCTGTCACCACAGCTCAGGACAGCTCTGAAGGGCCATCTCAGCCTCAGAACTCACCACATTGTAGTTGAACTTCTTTCTCTGCCCAGTTGTGCTTTCTTTCCTTCTCTTTGACAAACTACTGTCTCAAAAGCACTCCCAATAAACCTCTCCCACACTAATCTCTGTCCTAGAGTCTGTATCCTGGGACGCTCAACCTGCTTCTGATGGCTGTAAGGTGCATTATAAAAACAAAACCCCCAGTTGGGCATGTATGCATGAATGTAGCAAATGAAGGAGAAGAAAAAGTCATAGATGATGCCCAACCAGCATAGCTAGGAGGGTGGTCTTAGCCAGCATGGTCACTCCCTTGACTAACTATACCCAGCCCCTCAGTGCGGTGTCTCTTCTTGACCCCTATAATCTACTCACACATGCGGCAGAGGGATGCATGCTCCAAATCTTGCCATCATGTGCAGAAGAAATTCAAGAGTCCTTTATCCTGCCTACAACATCCCACCTAATTGGCCCCCCAGATACCTCTCCAACCTCCCCATGCTTCTGGACTCCAGCCACACTGACCTCCTTGCAGTTCTGGAACATGCCAACCATGTGCCTGTTGGTCCCCCAGAAACTCCCATAGGCCCTTGTCTCATTTCATTTAGCCCTCTCTGCTCAAAAATTCCTTCTCAAGAAGGCCTCCTCCAACTACTCCATTTAGCATAGAAACCCCTGTCGTTCTCTATCCCTTTAAACCCACTTAATTTTTTTCCAAAGCACTTATTTCAAGTTGCCATTGGTACATTATTTACCTATGTGTTTATGCATGGTCTCTTTCTCTCTCTAGAATGAGAGCTCCATGAAGGCAAGAACTTTATCATCTTCACTGTTATATCCCTGGTCAGGCACATAATTTGTACATAAGTTAATGAAAATGAGAGTCATAGGAGAAGTGTGTTTTCAGCATAAAATATCAGCTCAATTTTGAATAGGTTGAATCTGAACAGCCTTTACAACAAAGCAATCAGATCAGATGTTTAGAAGACAGTTACTCATAGTACCCAGTCTCTGTGAGGTGTAGGGAGAGAATGAGCTAGAATGGCAGTTCCTAAGTTGCTCTGGGGGAATATTAACCTCATGGCAGGCTCTTTGAAATACAGAATGGTTGGGCCAGGTGGTGGCTCATGCCTATAATCCCAGCACTTTGGGAGGTCGAGGTGGGCAGATCACCTGTGGTCAGGAGTTCGAGACCAGCCTGGCCAACATGGCAAAACCTCGGCTCTACTAAAAATACAAAAATTAGCTGGGCATGGTGGCGTGCCCCTGTAGTCCCAGCTATTTGGGAGGCTGAGGTAGGAGAATTGCTTGAACCCAAGAGGCGGAGGTTCCAGTGAGCCAGATCATGCCACTGCACTCCAACCTGGGCAACAGAGTGAGACTCAGTCTTCAAAATAAATAAATAAATAAATAAATAAATAAATACAGAATGGTCATATTCCTTCAATGAAATAAAAACCAAACAGCTTTAATAAAAGAAAAATTAATAAACAAATAATGGATAAGAGGGAGATGAAGAGAAACAAAATGAGAGACAGAGAAAGGAAGGGGATTTATTGGCTCATGTAACAGCAATGTCCAGAGGTTCAGGCTGGACAAGATCCAAGGACTCCAACAGTGATCCCAGAATTTGGTCTGTCTCCATCTCTCAGCTCTGCTAGTCACTTCTCTGAGGGTCTGCATTCTCAGCCAGGCTCTTTCCAAACAGACCACATGGAAAGTAGATCACCAGAATTGGTTCCAATTCCTTTCTTTCAACGAATGCAGTGAAAGATGGTGCCTCTTTCACAACAGTTCTTTAAAAAAATCAAAGGAATTGGACCTAAGGAGCTGGTCTGGCTTGAGTCCTAGGCCCAGAGGGATAAATGGTCTGATTCACTTAGACTGGGTCATCTCTGACACTGTGCGCTGCAGGTTCCCAGGAGCTGATGATGTGCCTCTCTTCCCAACTCCATGTTTAGTGATTTCACCTTGGTAGCTTGAAGTTGGCCATGGTAAAAGTATTTACACCATGGAAAATGTCAAATGCTACAAATCAAGGATTTTCTTTTTCTTTAGAATTGGTTTTTAACACTTACCAATGAATCACTTGTCATATGAACATTTCTAAAGCCAGGAATGGGGGACAGATTCACCAGAACTCAGGGACTAAGAATGAGGAATAGGTTCCCTAAAGGACAATCAAGATATTGTTACCAGGAAAAGGGATGACTGTTGGGAAGCGTCCTCCCATATATTATATTATTACATTACATTATGTTATAATTGAGGATCCACAATGAACTAAGGGTTCTAAAAAGGCCTGTGACTTATAAAGCTGTTTAACTCAGTGTTATCCAACCTTCTGTGATTAGAAAGTCTCCTTTTTCATAAACTTCTGATTAACTTCTCAATGCCTTTGGAAAATAGTGAACAAGAGTATAGAGATATTAATACAAAAGAAGGGAACTAACAATTTATATGTAGATCTATTGCTGTGTTAGTGGCTGGGGGAAAAAAGATTCTTAATGTTTTCCTCTCCCTTGAATGGCAAATAGAAAATGCCTAAAATAAAGAAAATATTGATTTTAAACCAACTGATATGTCTGCAAACTTTATTTTAACTTTGAGCCACTAAAAGGGATTTAAAATCAAAGGAACAATATATTTCCTATATCTTTTAGGCTGAATATTATATGTTAATTCTAATATTTTTATGATCTGTAATTAACCTTCGGTCATTGAGAAATCAAATACTCAGGCTTTTAAGCTTATATCTAAAACTTCATCTAGTGCTATGATAGGAAGAAAAAATGAAAGACAGAAAGCAATAAAAATTAATTTTAAAATAGTTTCTTTTTTTTTCTTTTCTTTTTTGGCAACTCAGGCTAATCAAGGACATTCTGACCATGTTTTGAGAGTCTTACTACGTAAGCTTCATCAGAGTCTTCGTAAGACAAAGGGCTTTGTCTCACTCACTGTTGTTTCCTTAGCATGCATATGTATTAAGTACTCAATAAATATTTGTTGAACACTGAGTTTTAAAAATCAACAATGGGGCCAGGAGCAGTGGCTCACGCCTGTAATCCCAGCACTTTGGGATGCCGAGGTAGGGGGGATCACCTGAGGTCTGGAGTTCGAGACCAGCCTAACATGGAGAAACCCTGTCTCTACTAAAAATACAAAATTAGCCAGGCATGGTGGTGCATGCCTGAAGTCCCAGCTACTTGGGAGGCTGAGGCAAGAGAATCACTTGAACCCCGGAGGTGGGGGCTGCAGTGAGCCGAGACTGCGCCATTGTACTCCAGCCTGGGCAACAAGAGCGAAACTCCGTCTAAAAAAAAAAAAAAAAAAAAAAATCAACAATCATGACAGAGGTATATTTTATCCACTTGATGCTTTCTCATATACATCATCTCATTTCATATGTTTTGTGGACATATGAAGGCACTGTCTGCCCTTCCCACCTTCCTTCATGTAGGAATTTACCTTCCCCCAATAGTTATGTCACCATCCGGGACTTTATATTCTTTTACGTGGCCTTTCTCCCTTCCCTTTTTGCCTAAATTAGTTAGGCAATAGCTATGCTGCCATTTGGGACTTAATATTCTTTTTCATGATCTTTACCCCTTCCTTGTTTGCCTAAATTAGTGAGGGCTGTATTTCTACCACTTGCAGGAAAGGAATCTTCATTGAACAATTTTCATTGTTATATCTGTTATACTGAAAACTATATTAATGGAATACTGATATGCTTTGTTCTTCAACTGAAAATTTTTATTTTCTAAAGATAAAGTATTAAACATCCAAGGCTCAATACTGAATATAAGTCTACTATAATTTCAACAAATTCCTTACTAAACTGCTGTGCAAAATAAAGATGAAAGCTCACACCTGTAATCCCAGCACTTTGGGAGGCCAAGGTGGATGGATTGCTTGAGGCCAGGAGTTTGAGATCAGTTGGCCAACGTGGCGAAACCCTGTCTCTACTAAAAATACAAAAAATTAGCCAGGCATGGTAGCAGGCGCCTGTAATCCCAGCTATTCGGCAGGCTGAGGCAGGAGAATCACTTGAACCTAGAAGGTGTAGGTTGCAGTGAGCCGAGATTGCACCACTGCACTCCAGCCTGGGTGACAAGTGAGACTCTGACTCAAAAAAAATATATATATGTGTGTGTGTGTGTGTGTGTGTGTATAGTGTGTGTGTGTATATACATTGTGTGTATATATATATACATACGCATATGTATAACACTCTCTAAATCCAATGGAGACAAAAATAACACTCTCTAAAGCCAATGGAAGTGTCTAGGGATGCTCCCGGCTGTTGGTGGTTTTGAATATAACATCACTTTCAGGTTGAAGAAAGGAGTAACCCACCAGAGATGAATAGCAGTATGAGAATCCAGTCATGGGGGACTGGGTGTGGTGGCTCACACCTGTAATCCCAACACTTTGGGAGGCTGAGATGGGAGGATCCTTTGAGCCCAGGAGTTTGAGACAAGCCTGGGCAACATAATGAGACCCTGTCTCTACAAAAAATAAAATTAGCCAGGCATGGTGGTGTGTCTGTAGTCCCAGCTACTTGGGAGGCTGAGGTGGGAGGATCACCTGAACCCAGGAGGTCAAGGCTGCAGTGAGCTGTGATGGTGCCACTGCACTCTAGCCTGGGCAGTAGTCTAAAAAAAAAAAAAAAATCCAATCATGGGGTCTCAAAGCAGAAGAGAGTAGTGTGGGGTAGGGGGATGGGCTGATCCTACAGAGACACAATTCCGCACTCAAACAACACCTGAAGGAAAGAGCAAGTCTCTATCTCAACTAGCAATACAATCTGAAACAGGTATGCAGGAGAGAAAGAGTTAGATTCAACCCAACAGAGACAAGGGACAGGAGCCATTTGGACTAAAGAGAGACAGAATTCAGAGCATGTCCTTTGGGTTGAGAAGAGCCTTTGACAGCACTCAGTCAAAACCCAACTTTGTCAAAGCCTCACTCACAGCGGCACTACGGTGTAGGTGAGATCCTAGTGAAGCTCCTGAAACTAGAAGTGGCAGGAGAAGGTTCAGTGGCCAGCACCGAAGTGGAACATAGCGTTCAGGAATGAGGAGTGTGGGCTTTGGAGCCAGACTGCCATGGTTTGAATCACACTGTTGTCAGTAACCGTGTGGCCTTTGGCAAGTTAGTGAACCTCTTTGCCTGATTTGTAAATGGAGATGACAGCCCTCCCTGTAACTTGCAGGGTTGTAGGGAGGATGGGCTGAGTTGGTACACAGTACCTGGCATGCCGTAAGTGCTTAATAAATGTTCAATGTTTTCCAGTGATTATGAATTCTGAGCCCCACTTTTAGCCAACATCTTCTAAATCATTATAAATTATGATGACTTTGGAATTAAACAGACTGGTGCATTCATATCTTTGTTATTTTACTCCTTTGAGCTTTGGTCTCTTCACCTGTAAAGTGAGACTAATATCTACATATATAAAACACAGAGAAAGTGCCTAGCATGGGGACTCTTTATGTTAATAACCAATTAATATTAATCTCCCACCCTGAGAGTCACCTGCACAGCTATGTTTCTCTTTTCTAGAGTTAAGAAAAAACCCAGTAAGGTTAGACTAATTGGTATAGTCCAGGTCAAGACTACTTGGGTAGGTAGAATGGAATTCTATGTGAACTCACATTTGAGTGGGATACTACATTGATTAGGGTAGTGGAAAGGTTTCTGTCAGCCCTTCAAGTCTAAGACCCTGGGAACAAAATAGCCTGAAACACAAGATTTCTTGGGCGTGTCACAGAAAAAAAATTCCAAGCTGCAGACTTTCCCTTTGAGAGTGGCGTCCTCAGTTACCTTAAATTCCAGTAGAAACACCATCCACAGAAATGTCCCTGTTTACCAGAGCTGCCATAGTGATGGCCACTTTTGTTTTCCCGATATGAGACCCAGGCAGTGTTCCAGATTAGGTACCCGAAGAAAACCCTGGGGATATTACTGTTATTTAAATTAATTATTTAACTGACTAGTTATTTTTCAGCTACCCAGTGTTTCAGAGACCTTGAATTATGCCTATTGGCAAATGTGTAACCACTGAAAATTCTTCACAGTCAGAAACTGGAAAGAAAAATTCACCCCTGTAGTTTTAGATTTTTTGGTTTTGTACATAATATTGAAGGCGGTGGATTAACTGCAATATTTAGAATAATATATTCAAGGATTTAAGGAATTTGAGTTCAATTTTGAACCACTCCACCACCCCTGGCTGGACCTCAGCTCAATCCCTTAATCTTTTGGCTTCTTTCTCCATCTGCACAAGATGCCTCTGGCAACGCACTGAGTGCAGTAGCATAGGAATACATTCAATAATGGGCTTAATATCACCACTCAAAAGGGAGTAAATTGCTTTTTTGTGGGATCCATTAGCTTAATTGAGAATATTAGCTCAGTATTCTGGATGTATGATGGGCTATAAGAAAGAAGGTAGCATCCATTTAAATGTTTTGCTTTGCCTCCCTAAATGACTCTGGTCAACAGATAAGAATAAGAATATAAGAATAAGGGGACAGAAAGAAAAGCAGGGACAGAGGAGAATGCTCAGGAAGTCAAAAGGAAGAGGTAAAGGGATGGAGGCTCAATGGCTAAGAAGTGAGGTATACGTGAAGACGGAGGCGGAAAAGAAGATGGGAGAGGCAAGAAGGGAAACAAGAAGATTCCTTAAGGAGAGGAAGAGTAAGAATGTGAAATGAAGATTCCAATCAGATAGAAGTTAATTGGGACCAACCATATGGACAGGGGGCAGAGCAGAGGGGATGGACAGAGTTCACTCGGGAAAGAGAGGGTTTGGTAGGCCTGTCTCCCTCCCTCCTGTCACTGGCTGTCTTCACATTTGCGGTGCTCCCACGATCCCCAACACTAGGCTCTTGGCTCAGGGAGTTGGCTTTAACAGCTGTGCCATTTAGCCTCCCAAGAGTATAAGAGGTCTCCAAGACTCAGGGAGTTAAGCGAATGTTAGTGTATTGGGGGAAAGTGTTCTTACTTCATGTTCTTCAAATTAAACAATAAAGTGAAGTCATAGAGGACAGGAGGTGATGGTAAAGAATACAATGGAACCAAAGGGAAAATGACTGCTTTATGGGTATCTCAGTGATACCAATTTACTCCTCATAATTCTCTAAGCTTTACTTTGCAAGGACAATTGGAGGCTAGAACTGCCTCACCATCACTCCTACTCCCAAAGCTTTGATAGACTTAGGAGTGGTAGTAGAAATCATAATAACGATAACATTCACAGCAAGTATTTATTGCTTACTTTGTGTCAGGCACATACACATGCATCCTTCCAAAAGGGATTTCAGATGGTCTACAATAAGATAACTTCTAAGAGGGGAGGAAAAAATAGATATATATATACCTTGGCTGAGGAAAGCTACAGTAAATTTGATACAGCAATAAGTGGTTTGATAGGAATTAACTCATTTTGTCATCTCTACAACCCTACGAGGTAGGTACTTTTAATAAGCCCTTTTTATAGAGAAGGAAACTAGGAAAACCAAGACTTGATTTTACATCATCGGCTTCACTCCAAAGGCTAGGGAAAACAAAAACAAAAACGAAACAACCACAGTAAGAGTCTCACTACTTACTTTCAACAATAGCAATGTTCAAGTTAATCACCAGAAAAAAAATTAGCTCTGTATGCCACCAAAAGATAGCCAAAATTGTTGTTGTGTAGTGTCCCTCTTAACTTAGATATGTGAGTATCGCTCAGATAAGTACCCTTAAGACAAATTCTTCCCAGAGACTGGGTCAGGAAAGGCTTTCTCTTGATGAAACTGTAGGACTCCTTCCACTTGACAATGAAAGCTATGCAAACCTTCATTTCCCCTATTTCACTGCTATGAGGAAGCTTGGGCTCAGTTTTATGCTCAAATACTATTGTTTGTCTCAGCCAGAATTTCAACTTTTCTTTTTTAAAAAATATTTGTCTTTCATTGTAAATAAACCACCTTAAGTCCCTTTTGGAAGAAGGCACGGTATAAATAAACAAAAGACAGGCTGGGCGTGGTGGCTCATGCATGTAATCCCAACACTTTGGGAGGCCAAGGTGGGTGGATTATGAGGTCAGGAGTTCAAGACCAGCCTGGCCAAGATGGTGAAACCCTGTCTCTACTAAAAATACAAAAAAATTAGCCAGACGTGGTGGTGGACACCTGTAATCCCAGCTACTCAGGAGGCTGAGGCAGATAATTGCTTGCACCTGGGAGGTGGAGGTTGCAGTGAGCCGAGATTGCGCCACTGCATTCCAGCCTGGATGACAGAGCAAGACTCTGCCTAAAAAAAAAAAAAAAAAGACAAAATGCAATCCTGTTGGGGCCAAGCTAGAGATATAATTTATCAAATTACTTGACATAGCACCCTGAAATCATTGCATCTAAAAGAGAATATCCTAAACAGAATTTTGAGCAGATACTATTTTTTATGGTCTTTGTCATATTTTTCATGTCTCTCAAATAGCATTCCAAACCACTTTGGGTAAAGAACATAAAATCTAGAGAAAATTAGCTGATTACTCTCAAATGTCTTCATGTTACAGGGATATAATTAAAGTTTTGAATCTTGTCCAACACTGTGCTCAAAAATAAACCAATTTAAGTCTACATTTATCAGTCAGGCTTAAAATGAAAAACAGTTTCACTCATTTCAATTATTCACCAGTTAATAAACTATGCTTAATTTGTAGAATGTTTTTTTTTTTGCTTCCAAAATTTATTCCAGGAACACAGCCATATCTTCTCCTGCTGACTGATAAACACTATATATATTAGATCACACATAAAGAGAAGCCTGTTTAAGGGTCAAGATGTAGGTGATTTAATGAAAAAACCACCATCAACTCAAGGTTGCTGTTTCTGTGAGTAATTGATCTGTTCAAAAAACAAAGCGTTTCATTTCCAGAACTTTCATTACAGGTGTGACTATGATTTTTGTTTCATTTAAACATTATTATGTAATGATGCATTTCAAATGCAATAGCATTTACAAAAATGAAAATAAATTATCAAAACAAAAACAGAAAGAAGAGCCAGTAGCTGGGAAGAAGATCACAGACGTTTAGCACAAAATAATTAACTAAGAAGTCAATTCTGCTTATCCAGCAAGTACTTACAGCTCAACATTTTGCTACTTCAGTCCCATTCAATTTTAGCTTGTAACAAAACCTACACTTTTACTTCTAGTTTTGTGACTTACTCTGTTTCATTATTTTATTTATTCAACAAACACTTACGGAGATAAGGCTCGTTGTATTATGCAATATAAGCATCAAAAAAAGTACGTTCTTGTTCTGATATTTATTTTGCAACACTTCATGAAATTGCAAAAAGTAAATATTATATAAATTAGAATTTACAACATAGACTGGTCTATGACAAAGTAAGTAAAAATAGTCTCAATCCACGAGACTTGAAATTGAGCTGAAATTCCTTCAGGAGTCCATATGGATTAATTCAGATTTTTACACAACAGATAAGAAAAATTTATTCTTGACAGCACAGACAGCAGTCAGGTGCCCCAAGCTGGGTTATGGCCTGGTCAAATATTGCTAACATATTTTTAAAGCTCTTGCTTTGTTACAGAAACTCCGTTTTTTCTCATGAAACAGTGCGTATACCGCAACTCTTCAAATTGTACCTCAGTATGGTGTAAGGAATGTGGTGTTCCTTAGAAGCTGTGGCAAATTCCTAAATTTCTTACCTGCAAAATGGGTATACATGGAAGGCACGTCTTCTGTGAAGCTCACACAGCATAAACTTCTGGGCATCTTCTCTTGGCCTCCATCCCAGGCCTTGGCAGGAGCCTTGGCGATACATTCACCTGGTCATATGTTTATGTACAATTTGCAAAAGCAATATATTGTCACCACAATTAGCTGAGACTGAGGTCTCTTTCCGCTAGGACTTTCCCTCTGCCATTTTCCCTTCTATTGGGTGGTGCTGGGGCAGCCTGGACATGCTGTGTGATAGGGTCAGGCTTTGTGTTCCTACCCAAACCTCATCTTGAATTGTAATCCCCACTTGTTAGGGAGAGAAATGACTTGATTATGGGGACAGTTTTCCCATGTTGTTCTCGTGATAGTAACTGAATTCTCACGAGATCTGACGGTTTTGTGTTTGGCAAGTTCCTCTGCTCACAATTCTTTCTGCTTCCTTGTGAAGAAGGTACTTGCTTCTCCTTCCACCATGATTGTTAAGTTTCCTGAGGTCTCCCCAGCCATGTGGAACTGTGAGTCAATTAAACCTCTTTCCTTTATAAATTACCCAGTCTCGGGCAGTTCTTTATAGCAGTGTGAGAACGGACTAATACACAGTATTTGCTTTTTCTTTAAGAGGACCACCCAAATTGCATAAATTGCAGGCCCCACAAAACCTGCATTACCCCCTAAGTGTGAGAATAGTACCTATTTCACAGGTGTGCTGTGAGGATTAAGAGGTAATGGACACATGGTGTGTATCAGGTGATGTTAGCCATTATCACTACTCTGAATCTCCATCTTTCTATTATAGCAAGGCCACAGAAATGAGCATTTTATGTAATATTCTTAAAACTAAATTCTTCTCATGGAATGGTATTTTTCAACCCTAGGCAACAGGGCCACATCATGTTTTTCTTGGGCTCTAGGCCTTTTTGCCTTCGTTGATCCCCTTACTCCATTAAAATATATATACATATACACACACACATATATATACATTTTAAGATTGTATTAGCACAAAAACAAATATATTAATATATATTAAAATACTTTCTTAAACCTAAATTTTTTTTCCTTCTGATTTGAAAAGAAATTAAAATATTTTTTGTGGGCCTCTAAAAATATTGTTGACCTTAGGCACTGTGCCTAATGGAAAAGACAGTGACAGGATTGTGCAATATGAATAATGATAAATTTCCCAAACCATCAAGGACTCAAGAATAAGGGTAAACATCTTAAATTGGGTTGGTTTCGAGTACTTATAATAGAAAAATGTTATCCAAACAAGGTCTTAGGGGTAACAGGAGGCGTTTTTAGTGTTCAAAATACGCACATGGATGGAGTTGGCCATTAGGACGCTAATAGCGACCGTATCTAGCTGTGAAATACATATTTTTGTTTTGGGAGTCTACTTTTCAGTAAATGTCCTTTCAGGTGTTTTGTTGCCCATTTAATTACATGATCAACAAGGAAGAGTTATTTTACAAAACAAGCTTCATTTTGCCAATTTATAAATTGCTTTGGAGTTTCATCGAAAGGTCTTTAAAAAACACGTTGGCCTTGGTGCTGGTGCATCACATAAATCACAGATGAAACAAACAAGCCTGTTTCCTACTCAAGGTGTGTCTGTAGAGTCCTGACTGCGTGCCAGGGGCTCTATCTGGCACATTTCTGAACTTTGCAAAATTAATTGTGCCGAAGAGAACACCATCAAACGCATCCGGCATACAGCGTAAACATCTTCAGGCCGTGATTCTGCGCCATCAAACGCTCTCCAGCTAATCTCATTTGGTGATTACTCTGCTAGAAAACCGAGGCCAAGTGAAACTGCGGAAATGGGAACAATGTACGGAGGAAAAATCTCACCCCATTAAGAGATCCGTTTCTTCTCCGCACAAATAAGCCCACCCCGCCTCGGAGGCAAGACTAGATGGCTCCAGGATACTCTTGGCGCGCCCGCTGGCCATCTCGGGCAGGGGAGCCCCACACCCGGCAGGAGGACCAGGACGCGAGCGGCGGCGCCTCGGCCCTGGGCTGTTTAGGTAATTCGCAAAGTCCCAACAATCATCCCCCTCTCCCAGAAGCTGGTTTTCTTGTGTGCAGTGGTTACAGAGGCGGCGAAAACACGGTTCCCCGCTTTCCTCTCCTCAAGGCACTGTTTGCAGCGGCAGCAGCGGCAGCATTCGGGGAGGCGCGGTCCTCCCCGCAGAGCCGTCGCGCACTCGGCCTTTCTCGAGGATTTGCCTGGGCTCGGCCGCCTCGCTCTCCCCTGCGCTTCCATGACCTTCTGAGAGCGGCCTCACCACCGGAGGCTCGGAGGAAGCACCACCCTCGGCGTCCGGGGCCCGTCGCGCGGCCGCGTTCCTCCGACTACTTGGAGCACCCGCGCGCGCGGGCGCGCGGCCGGGGATCGGCGGGGGCGCGCGGGTTGGGGCGGGGCCGGGGCCGGGGCCGGGGGCAGGGGCGGGTCAGGGGCGGGGCCGGGCCCGCTGCGCCCCCAGCCGAGCGGCGTGCAGGCGCCGCCCCCGCGCGCCGCAGTCCCGGCTGGAGCGACTCGGCCGTGGCGGTGGCCGTTACCGTTGCCTCTGGGAGGCTCTGGCGGCGGCGGCGGCCCGCGGGGTTCGCGGAGCGCAGCGGGCCGCCCTTCGCCCGTGGCCGCCTCAAGCAGCCTCGCGCCGACACAGGGGAGGCGAGACGGCGGCTGCGGAGGCGGCGGCGCATTGTGCCCGGCCCCCTCCTTGGCGGCTCCTGCCCCCGGCGGCTGCGGGATCTGGGCAGCCCCGGGGCGGCGGCCGAGGCTACAGAGCCGGCGGCAGGGGATGGCAAGATAGCGGCGCGGGAGCGTACCGTGAGTCCTGGGGGCGGGTGGGCGCGGCGCGGAGCAGGGGAGCCGCGGAGCCCCGAGCGGGGTCCCCAGGGGCGGCCCGGGCGGGGTGGGGCAGCGCTCCCAGCTCTGCGGAGCGTCCTAGGGGAGTGACCCCGGAGAGCGCCGCTCCGGGTCCCGCCGCTCTCCGCGCGCCCTTGGGTCACCCTCGTGTCCTGGGGGACGCGGACTCCAGCGCCCAGAACTTCTGCCCCACGCAGGGCAGTGAGTTCTGAGGCCAGAGGTTACCTGGGGGATGGGAGGGAGCTTGAAATGTTTTTCCTTCGGAGAGGTGACCTGCCAGGTGATTTCGTGCCCCTCTGCTTCAACTCCCCTTTAAACCTGTTCCTCGTCCTTTCTGTATCCGTAGTGCATTTGACTTACCTGTATGTTTATGTGCTAACTTCCGAAGGTGGTGTACTGGTTAAACCCAAAGTTAAAGTGTTGGAGGTCAAAGTTAGGCTTTGTGAAAGATGCCATTTCTGTTACGTTGTGTAAAAGCACAAAGCTGGATTCAGGAGTTCTGAGCGACACAAAACTGCACATCACGTGTTCTGAATTTACATGATTAATCTGAATTAATGTGATTTTGCCCCCCACCCCCCACATTCCGCTACCAAAAATATATGAGGTCTTTTATTTGCAGTTGGGTATCTTTGTGTTCCTTTTTGAATGTTTAATGCAGTCAAATATTGTTATAACCTGTATTGTTATTGAGTGGCATTTATATGGAAATCGGTTCTTTGCATTTCTTTTTATGTGTCTTTAAAAGATACATTCTTTCAACAGAAAAGTTTCAGTTTAAAGTTTGTCTTCCGATTCCTGTTCAGTTTCAGATTAGTTTTTAATTTTAAAAAGTATTTGCTTGAAGTAAGATTAATGTGATATAGTAGTATCGTTTAGGCAGGGGTCCAGAAATGGTACAGAAATTAAATTTAAGGCAAACCTTTCCTTTTCACAAGTGGAAAAACCAAGGAGTTTTTTCAGCGCGAATGCTACTTGCCCTCCCCCTTACATGATTATTTTGCCACAGATCTGAAATTACATTTCACTGTTACCAGAGAGTTTCTTGTCTAAGCCTGGCAGAGAAAAGGAAGCCTAAGTATAATGTGTTTTTTAAAAACACGAGACCATTCTTTTACTTGTCTTCTACGTTGACTTTATGCTTTATAGTCGGGGGCAACTGTTCATTTGGAAACTTCATTAGGGAGTTAGTTGCAAGCTCAATTTAAATATATGATGTGTTCTCAAGGTGATCGGAGCAGCTATTTCCTCTTCAAGAATTGAATTGAGACTTCTTTGCTTTGTAATAGGTGAGTGAGATCACTAGCAAGCCTCTTGATTAGTGGAGACTTGTATTCTCTTCTGGGGAATGAGAATCAGGGACTCTGCTGTTGAAGGAGCAAAACTTTTGTGATTTTTGAAAACTTTGCTTCTGAATGGTCATCCTTGACAAATATGTTGGTAATAGTGTGCATTATTCTTACATTAATTGTGCAGCAGGTAATCTATTCACACTGGAGAAGATTCAGTAGATATAAAAGATACGGAGTATACCTCTCTCCCATCATGTTCCACAGCTACTGGCTCCTTGTGTATGTCTTTCCAGACATAGCCTATGCTCATGTAAACATTTTGTACGTGTTCTTTTTGTTTGTATTCCTAAAGATGAGGACCCATTGTATACTCTGCACCAGCTCCCCCTGCCCCGCTTCCCTCCCCAGAGTACTAAATCATGGCAGTCTCCATTGGTATCTAAGAGAATCTGCCTCATTCTCTAACAGCTGCTGAGTACTCCATTAGGGATGGACCATAATTTATTTAATCTCTTCATTGTGATATATGTAGGTTGTTTCTAATAATTTGCTATGAAATTGTAAAGCATTAGTTTTTGAGGTTTTTAAGTGGATTTGGTTATTCCCAAAGGCCTAAAGGCAGTAGTCATTTGTTTCTTTATATCACCTTCCAGGAAATAAGTGTGCCTTCTCCCCAGCATACACTGTTTGCTTCTATATAACTTCACAGTAATCCATAAGAGTCTTTGGCATCTTTGCTGTGAAGTGGGAGCCATGATGGTCAGTAACTAAAGTCATTATTCCTTGGGTAACAACTTGGCTCTTTGTTTTAACAAAAGAAAAGAAGGAACAGATACACATTTTAAAGAATAATCTGAGGAAAAATTCTTAAGTGTTTAAATATTTTTGAACGTAGAGAGGCAGCTTGTACCTTTGATTAAATTGAAGATGAGGGTAGTTTATGTTTCATAAAATTCGGTTGCCATTAGGCACTCAAATCCCTGCCTTCTGTAGATTATCACCAGTATCTTATATTTTAATGTTAGTATAATATGGTTACAGATTTTACAGTTTATGATGGGATTAATAACTTTTAAGGGGATGGATGCTTTTAAAACATATTTAGCTCTTGCTTTTCTTTAAAACAAAAAAATTGGGGTCTCGTCAGCATGCTCTTGAAAAAGAATAAATTGTAAAAGTAATGCTAATGCTAGAAATTGAGCCTAATACATTATAAAGCTTGAACATTAGCCAATGTTGAGCTTCAGTATTTTCATTATGCTTATTTTTGAGGGCTATTTTTTAGGACTAGTGTAAGCTATCATAATCTTTTAAAATATATACATACATATTATATATATATAGTTTAAATGGTCCAAACTCCTCTTAGAATTTAAGGCATTCTCTTGCCTTTTATTTGGTACTGTTGTGATACAAAACTGCTAACGTTGTCTGTATTTGTTCTGAAATAGGTGTTTATTGGGCATCTGTTAATATTCCAGACAACTTTCTAGGGACTAAATTATGGCACTGCACAGGGCAGACAGACCCTGCTATAATCTCAGCGAAGGAGATGGATAAGAAGCAAAGATACAATAAGTGATGGTGACTAGATAGTGCTAAGTGCTGCGAAAGAAAGCAATCAGGGTTGCATGGCAGAATGGGACAGGATGTGGGCTGCTGTTTTACATCAAGTGGCCTGAGAAGCCTCTCTGGGGTGGAGGGGTCTGAGCTGAGAGTTGAATGAGGGGGAAGAAGCCTATGATTTTGGAGATCTGAAAGAAGAGTGGCTTAAGCAGAGGGAAGGGCAAGTGCAAAGGCCCTGGAGCAGGACTGAGCCTTGCATACCTGAGGGACAGAGGACCGCCTCGGTGGCTGGAGTTGGTGAAAGGAAAGGAGAGAGCTGCAGGCAGAAGAAGAGTGGGCTGCGGTTGGTGCCCATATGTGTTGCATGTCAAGAAATGTTTACAGAAGTGGGAAAGATGTGAGTGGTGGAGTTCCTCTATAGGCTGGAAGCTCCAGGGGGCTAGCAACACATCTGCTTGTTACCCATTGCATTTGCAGCACCAGGAACCACCTTCATCACATAGTGGGCTATGAATAGTTATTGAGTAAATGAATAATTAGAGAGTTTACGAAATAATCTTACCTGCTTTTGGTCAAAATACTTAGATTCGGGAGTCTTTTAGTTTTCCAGCTTGGCTCTGGCCTTTGACATCAGCCAATCGGTTATACTGTTATCACTTTTCTTTCAAATTATCACTTTTGTCAAACTATTGCTTTAAGTCAATTACACTTGACTGCTCTTCCATGAAATTCAAGTGTAAAACCTTAAAAACAAACCTTTTCAGTAAATTATAGTGACTTATGAGAGATTTTCAGAAAGGTGAGCATTTTTATCTTTTATTTCCGTGGAATAGCCATTTGTATAAGTGTAAGAGTTCAAAGATGCCTTTTGTGTGTGGGTGTGTGTATTGAATGTTTTAATTCTTTGGGCCAGATGACAGACTAATGAGTAGATAAAATATATGTAGGTACTTTTATTCTCACAGGAGGAATGTGTGCCTGCCCTATAGGGAATATCAATAATTTGTGGCATTTCCTTTTCCCAACTTCTAATCTGTCATTCTGAATATTAATTGAAAACTTGGGAAATGAGTTTTATGCCAAACAATTGTTATAGATGTCTAATAAGAATCTACATCTTTCTCCTGTGACTTTTGGACTCCTGTTCCATATTAGAAGTGTTGTGATCTTCCAGAATGATGGTTTTTAACTTTTTTATTTCCTATCTTAATCAATTAATAACTTAGCATAATAAGCAGTTTCTACTTAAGACAATTATATTTCCAACTGTTTCTCTTAAGTTCTGTGCAAATTATATGTAAAGGAGGGTTCTTTAGGTCCTCAGTCTTCAGTAAAGAAGCCTGTGTCCTTTTGTCCTGATATAGCAAAAGCTCTTCAGTAAAAGAGTAGAAACACCTACCAGTTGGGGTAAATTTAGAGGCTTAGATGCCCGAGTTAAAGTACTTTTACCAATTCCTTTACCTTTCCTTTTGTGAAATATGGGAATTGCAAATTTGTCTTACGTTGTCTAAAATGACAACACATGCATTCTTATAGGATGTTGCTGCTGATACTGCTCAGGTGAGCAAAGATATGTGTTTGGGAGATACTATTCTATGCTTTCATGTTGGAAGTTGAGGAAAAACTTCTGGTAGGTGGATTTTTTCTATACTTTTGCACAGAGGTGAAAATCTTGGCTTCCAATCATTCTTCTGGTTTGTAAGGCAGATACAGAGAAAGAATTGGAATCATTGTATATATGCTATATTACTAAGCGGCAGTATCCTTAGAGGCCACAAGGCGGTGATATCACTACCTAAAGTGTATGTGTGGTGCTCTTCCAGAGAATGCCTTGGAATACTGAGGCCTCTTGCAATACCTTCTTTTAACTTCTCCCCAAAGTGGGCTTCTCCAAAGACACCCTGAATCCGAGGACTGTTGAATGGTGGAACATCTGGTGGAAAATAGCAAGAGGTGACAGAAATACTAATGGGGCAGTGAGATGTAGACTTCAGGCAGAATTGTTGTACCTGTCGAGTTGGAGGTAAGGTGAGTAGGAGAGAGATGAGAATTGCCACCAGGACTTTAGGCTGCAGCCCCTGAGGACACCCGAGTGCCACAGTAAGCACTAAGGTGCCTGCTGCATGGGGACAGGATGCCAGCTGTTTCCATGCAACGGGCCTGGAGACCCACAGCCGTGCCATGCTTCATGCCTTAGTGTTTATAATGCAGTACAAAGGTGAAGGAGGCAAGACCATTGCAAAAACATCTCCATAGAAACAGTTAAAGTTAGGAGCATACATTTTCTTCTTGCTGGAACTTCATCCTACATTTATTCCTTGAAGTTGCCTGGATCACCACAATTTTACTGTAAATGTAAAATTGTTCTTTTGGGAGAGTCTGATTTTGTGGAAAAACTATTTACAGCTTAAAATGCAAAGCTCTTATGAATAATAGAAAATTAAGCACTTAAACAAAAATCAAGTAAAGTAGATAACTTGATTGAAAGCTGGAAGGCCCTTCAGATCCATCTGGTCAGCTTCTTAAGATAAAGAAACTTAGACCCAGAGGTGGTGTTATAATTTGCCGAAGAATCCAGGAGTCCTGATTGGCAGTGTAACCATGATCTTCGGACTCTAAGTGCAGGGTTCTCAACTCTTCTCTAGAACCAACAGCTCCTCAAGGGCAGGAACTTTTGCGAGATTTACCACCGTGTCCCTAGCATTAGAACAGTGCCTAGTCTATAGTAGACACTCACATATTTGTTGAATAAGTGATTATCTAAAGGAATTTTAAGAACTTCAGATTGCCATGTTAGCTATAAGACAGTACTTATACAATCTGAAAGAATATACAGTTTTATGAGTTTCTTGTTAGAAAAATAGAGCATGTTGCTATTAAAACCCAAACTCTTAAGCCAGACAGGCAAACGAAGGTGCAGTGTTTTACATCTTAGCTTGGTACCTTTCAAAGTCTGTTATCACTGGATTTTCTAAAGCCATTCTGTAAAGTTCAGCCTACTGGTATCTGGTATCATTAAGTTTTATATTTTGTATTTGAAAACAGATGCTTTAAAATCTAGCATTTATTATTTGAATTTTTCCCTGTTTTTTTTTCAGTTGTGCTTTATCAATAGCTCAGCTATTTTAAAAATTTATGGCCGTATGGGGATATGATTGTTTAAAACCAAATCTAGTCAACTGGAGGATTTTGGAAATTGTCACTTTCAAATGCTGTTGGTGGGTGTTTCAATTGTTATAACTTTACAGGAGGGCAATTTTGTATTACTCATCAGAAGCCTCAAAAATGTGCCCCGTCCCTTAGTCAGGCATGTGCACCGCTAGCAATGTAAACGAAGGAGAAACAATAAAGCATGTGTACAGAGACCAGTCTTTAGGAGTGCTTATAGTGCATTTGTGCACCATACTCCTGTCGATACCTTTCTCCTCGCAGTGATTCTTAAGAAGCCTACTTACTGGGATGTACCAAAATCTGGAGGGAGGTCCTCTGAAATTTGGAAAAAACTCACTTCCAGATTCTAGTGACCACCACAAAAAAATACATTTAAAAAAACCCTCCTCTAATTTGCAAAAATAATTTTTGTAAGTTTTTTTTTGTGTGTGGAAACGGAGTCTCGCTGTGTTGCCCTGGCTGGCGTGCAGTGGCGCAATCTCAGTTCACTGCAAGCTCCGCCTCCTGGGTTCACACCATTCTCCTGCCTCAGCCTCCCAAGTAGCTGGGATTATGGGCACCCGCTACCACGCCCGGCTAATCTTTTGTATTTTTAGTAGAGATGCGTTTCACCGTGTTAGCCAGGATGGTCTCGATCTCCTGACCTCATGATCCGCCTGCCTCGGCCTCCCAAAGTGCTGGGATTATAGGCGTTAGCCACTGTAACAGCCTGTAAGTTTGTTTATAATAGTTATAAACTAGAAACACCTTAAATGCTCAATAATAGGGGGACTCATTAAATGAATTGTGGTGCATACATGTGATAGAATACCCTTTCTTTAACAGTGATGTAGGGGAATATTTATAGATGTGGAAAGATACTCAATATTTGTAAACTGAAAAAGCAGATTGTAAAACATATGGGTACGTTGATCCTTGTTTTTGCTTATGGATTGTGTGTGTGTGTGTGTGTGTGTGTGTGTGTGTGTACAATTTTCTACATATTATGTAGTAAAATGCCAGGAAGACTATAGGCCGAATGTTAGGTGATACTGTCTTTCATGTGTGGAAATTACAATTGACTGTTATTCTTTTTACTTTCCTGGATTTCCCACACATAAAGCATGCCGTGTGGTGAAGAGTCTTGGATCAGATCCCATTTCCCATTTGCTACTACTGGTTGTGTGAACTTGGGCAAGTTTTGTATTTCCTTATCTGTGAAATGGGGATAATAATATCCAGCTCACGGTGCCCACATGTAGTATTTAATAAACGTTACCTTGATCTCACTGATCTGATATGGTGATTAAAGCCAGTATTCTATTCTTAATACAGAATTTCCAAGCAGAATAATTGTGTTATGTAAGTTTTATCAAACTGTTACAGAAAGCATTTCAGGGCATTCTGACAAACTATTTTGTTGCTTCTGGTCACTGGGAAATATTTTGTCGAGTTTTATTTGCTTTAAAACTGAAATGCCTTCCATTGCCAATACATTTTATTTTGAATTGAAGGCATTTTTCTTCTTTTTCTGTTGTTGTCTTGAATAGTCCTGTATAAATTTTTGAAGGTCAGGGTCTGATCTTTCTTTCCTTTTATAGAGGTGTTAGAGTGGGATGTGAGTCATTCAAGTCACTGTTGAGTGCCTTTTCTTTAACAGGCACTAGGTAGGCATCAGATTTGCAGCAGTGTCCTGGACACACATGTCTCTGCCCTGTGAATGACATATGGAAGTGACCAGTGTGGTTCAAAGCCAGGAGGCCCACTCAATAAATAGATAGTTACTACAGTTAAGTATCAAGTAGTTCTCATTTCCTCTCCTCTGATTTTAAAAGGAATTTTGTTGTGATGTTACATCTTACTGAACACAAACATTGCCTCCTGCTTATTCAACAAACTACTGTATATGAGGAACATGCTAGGTTATTTCACTTCGTTGACATTCATGAATGATTTAGTGATGACTTACATTACACAAGTGTGAGAATATCCTAGGTTAATAGGCTTAAAATTGCTACTATATATCTTCTGTGAAGGATAATCTTTCATTATCTTAAGTATGACCTCATGCCTTTTTGAGATTATCTTTTGTAAAATTATTGAAAATGAGCTCCTCCTAGCAAATCTAGGATGCATGGAATTTATGGCTATCCCACTTGAGAAATTCTAGCACATGA
This sequence comes from Pan troglodytes, assembly GCF_028858775.2. Taxonomy (NCBI): domain Eukaryota; kingdom Metazoa; phylum Chordata; class Mammalia; order Primates; family Hominidae; genus Pan; species Pan troglodytes. Next base: position 74,251,082 of record NC_072402.2, read on the forward strand.
TCTTACTGAGAGAGAGTGGCAATAAAGCATTTATAGTCGTGTACCATAGAAAGATGTTTAGGTCAGTAACAGACCATATATATGATGGTGGTCTCATTAGATTATGATACTATATTTTTACTGTACCTTTTTTATGTTTAGATACCCAAATACTTCCGTTCTGTTACAGTTGCCTTCAGTATTCAGTACAGTAACGGTGCACAGATTTATAGCCTTAGGAGCAATAGGCTATTATACCATATAGCCTTGGTGTCTAGTAGACTATACCATGTAGGTTTGTGTAAGTACACTCTATGATGTTCACACAACAACAAAATTGCCTAGCACGTCTCTCAGAACTGTATCCTTGTCATTAAGCACACATGACTATATTTAAAAATAATGTTTCCATTTGACAGTGTGTAAAACTACATTAGTTTTGTAATTAGTTTTATGTAGGGACTTTTTTTTTAAAGTTGGCAACTGTTCTAAATATTTTGATAACATGTAGACCCTCAGTAGTCGTGAAAGATACGTCTTGGAATCTATGACAAATACTGAGCTTGCATTTTATTTTCCTCATACGGCCAAATAAAAAAAAGAAAATTTCTTGAGTCATGTTTTCATGTTCCTGTGTAGAATTCATGGTAGGATAAGTTACATCACAGGTTGTGTAACCAACAGCAAAGTCACCATTTTACTTCTTTTTTTGCTTGAATAAATTAGCCATATTTTGAGAGGGTGTAAGTTAGGGGAAGAACAAATTTAGGAGAGTTATGGATCAAGAATCATTTTTGGACACAGTTTAAGATACGTGTGAGACTTGCAGGTGACAAGTTGTGCATATAGATATGTATTCTATCTATCTCATCACACTGGAGGTGACAAGACTTGCAGGTGACAAATTGTACATATAGATACATATTACTTCTATCTCACATTGTTCTACCCCATACCATTGCCTTACATGGACTTTACTCCCCTTGCCCCCACTGGAACTGGCAGTTAGCTTTCTTTTGGGGGTGTTGGGGATTTACTTTTCACAAAGAAACACTGTATGAGCTGCACTGAGTATGTAATGGTGACTGGAGAGCAACCAAGCTGTGTTGACATGTAGACATTGAGTCGCTGGCTAGACTTAGGACTTTGCCAACTCACCCTTTCCTGAAGGCCAGCTTCAATAAAATTACAGATGACTGTTTTGAAACTTTTTCAGCTCACAAATAGTCAAAGCTGTGAGTGCTGAACTCAGTGCATTCCACAGGCTGCATTGCTGGGATCAAAAACTCAAATGCTTACAGGGACAGTGGACGTTACATAAATGGCAGAAGTGGGCCTGTCCTGCCTTTTGTCTTTATGCTTTTGATATAGAGACAATCAGAAATATGTCACTTTCTCTTTAACTGTACTGCAAGATAGACAACATTGACAATCTAGATGGTAAATGGCAACTGGAACTTGTCTCAGTTTTGAAGACCAGTAAGGAAAGGTGAGAACTATGAAAAACTCCAGAACACATGTTCTTAGGAAGGAGTAACTGCTCTTACCTGGAGTTGATTGTTATCCTGTGAGATGTGGAATGAGTATTTCCAGAGCTTCTTAATTTTGATTTTTAAACACTCCATTTTGCAATATTGACAAATAATTCAAGGGTTTTTAAATTTCGTTTTTTTTATGTATATGGTTCAAACAAAACACATCTAAAGGCAAAGCCTGCCAGTTTTAAACTATGGTAGGTAACATTTCTTTGCCCATCTTTTCCTTCACTTTTTTCATATAGTTCAGGTCATACTGGATATTCAGTTTTGTTCCTTATCTTTTCATGTAATGGCGTATATATGTTTCTTCATGTTGCTAAAAATTATTTAGTATGTATTGATGACTGTATATAACATTTTATTCTCTGGATGAACCATAACTTGAGCATTTACATTGTTTTAAATTTTTCCAGTTCGTAATTAAAGTTACAGTAAATATATTTAAGCATAAAGCTGGATTTTTCCCCTTCTCCAATAAATTTCACATTCTTCCCTTAAAATTGGTTTATTGAGTCAAAACAACTAAATATCTTTAAGACTTTTGATACAGTTGAATTTTCTCCACATTTATTTGAATACTAGGAAATAAAATATTTGTTCATTTTATTAGCTGGTTTTATTTTGTGATTTATCCATTATTTGATTTTACATTGGATTTTTTTCTTTTTTTTTTTTCTTTTTTTTTGAGATGGAGTCTCGCTCTGTCACCCAGGCTAGAGTGCAGTGGCGTGATCTCGGCTCACTGCAAGGTCCACCTCCCGGGTTCACGCCATTCTCCTGCCTCAGCCTCCCACATAGCTGGGACTACAGGCAGCGCCACCACGCCCCGTGAATTTTTTGAATTTTTAGTAGACACAGGGTTTCACTGTGTTAGCCACAATGGTCTTGATTTCCTGACCTCGTGATCCGCCCACCTCGGCCTCCCAAAGTGCTGGGATTACAGGCGTGAGCCACCGTGCCCTGCCCTGGATTGTTATTTTTTTAAACATAAGTAGCTTTTTAAAAATTATAAAAGTAAAAATGCTCATTTTATAAAAATAAAGGAAGCTCAGGGAATGTAAGTAAAAATACAAAAAAAAATTTCAGTTTCACCATTCAGAGATAACCCCAGGCAACATTGTTACATATCCTTCTAGATTAATTTCTGTGCATATATATATGTGTATACACACACACACACACACATATATTTATGTCTACATCTCCAAATATGTTAAACCGTGGTTGGAATGGTATGTACATACTGTCTTGTAACATGATTTAATTTTTTTTTTTTTTTTTTGAGACGGAGTCTTGGTCTGTCACCCAGGCTGGAGTGCAATGGCGTGATCTTGGCTCACTGCAAGCTCCGCCTCCCGGGTTCAAGTGAGTCTCCTGTCTCAGCCTCCTGAGTAGCTGAGACTACAGGCGTCCGCCACCACGCCCGGCTAATTTGTGTATTTTTAGTAGAGATGGGATTTCACCATATTGGCCAGGCTGGCCTTGAACTCCTGACCTCAGGTGATCCACTGGCTTCAGCCTCCCAAAGTGCTGGGATTATAGGCATGAGCCACTGTGCCTGGCCATGATTTAAGTTTTTAAACTTATATTAATAATCTTCCATGGTGCATAACTGCACACTAGATTCAGTTTATTCATCCATTATTCAGTTTACTTAACAAATATTTACTGCACACTTTTTGTGTGCCACGCAGTTTTTCTAGCTGTTGGGGGCTATAGCGCTGAAGAGGAGTGCTGAACAGGAGCCTGCTCTCTGTCTCTTCCTCCCCACCTATGCTGAACTCTCAGGAAATCTTCAGTGTGCTCAGTTTGGTGAGAAAGATGGTTTTATAAATCATTGCTATATAATATTATATGTAGTAATGTAAGCATATGCATTACGACCTGAGAACACTGGGGAAGGTTGGATTTGGAACAGTGCGCACTGAAATTTGAAGGATGAGTTGATATTTGTTAAAGGGACAAGGAAGAGTGGAGTGGGAAGGACATTCCAGGTAGATGATCTGTCTGTGCGGGAACACTGAGGCACCACAGAGCCTGACACGTTTACACACGTCTTTCATGTTTATTGCCTATTTATATTTAAAGCTCTCAAACACAGATTTATTGATGCCTTACCCTCAAGTTGCTAAACGTTCAAGTGTCCCCACATGTGGGTACTTCTTCTATGAAATAGGTAGTAGCTGGCACTTATGGTGAGATGGGATTGACTAGAGTAAGATTTACATTGAGCAAGAATTTATGATGACTTGGGCAGTAATAAAACCAACAATCATCATTTATGTTTCATGTTAATACTTTGATATTAGATTATCTACTTATTTTTCAAACTAAAATGAATCCTCCAATTTTAATACCACTGGAGGACACGATTTTAGACATTATGTGTCTGATAAAGTGAGAAGACAAAAAAGTAGTCCTTCTTAATATTTTTATGGCCATCTTACAATATTGGCCCAGCTTATTAACCTTTTTTTTGTGGTTTTCCCGTGTGTTGCTGCTAAATCATATCTCCTCCCATCTGTATTTGTTCATTTTCTATGTGTTATTGTTATCAACATTATCATTTCATTTTGGACCCTGACATCCATGCTGAATTTATTTTATTGGATTTGTTTATTAGAATCCTATTATTACACCCTGTATATTTGCTATTTTGCCCATTTTTTTCCATCCACAGGTAAGTTGGATATGATTCCTATATCTTCATCCAACTCATCAATGAAGATACCAAGAAAAACGGAAGTCTTTGATACCTGTCTATATCACTTTTGTCCAGGTTGACATCATCCTATGAATTAGCACTCTGAGTACGGTTGATCATGTGATAAAAGCAGCCTCTTCACTCTGTTTACACAGCTTGAATTTCTTTACCTTGCTAATACTCATCTTTCATGTATTAGAAAAGATTTTGTTCAAACAGAGATACATTTTGTTGTTTCTGATCCTTGCTTTTCCCAGTACAACAGCTTATCAAGTCGAGGCTAAGGATGGGCTGACGTGCATGGGTCTGAGGTTTTCTAGGATTCCTTTCTTAATACTGTTGATCATCTTATCCAGGATCAGTTATCAAGCTCTGTAGGATTTTATTTCTTAACAAGAATGCCCCTTTCTGAAATAGCTTTGCCAAATATCAGTTATTTTAGGTGCTGTTATGTTTTTCATATGCTGTTCCACTCTTACATAGAAGATGTTTCACCTGCTTAGATGTTGTAGACCGTGGTCTGAAGCCAGAGCTAAAGGCTTTATTTTAGTTGTTGTTTTGAGAAGCATAATCTAAGATGATGCTTAAGATTTTGATATCTGGGGTTAAATAATGTCATAAAGAAAACAATTTTGAATTATTTTGGAGTGGAAAGCTTCAGATTCTGACCCTAAAGAATGTTAAGAAAGCATTCAGGCACATTTTGGTCAACATCTGTGCATTGAAATCTAGGTCTTAAAACAGTTTATATTTTAAGATTATTTCAGCAGCAAGACAAGAATTTTTTAATGCCAGTACATTTTGTGACAGGTTAACTGGTTCCCTAAGAACTATATTTGGCTTGCAAATGTATTTTGTTTGGCCCACATAGTGTTTTTTTTTCTAAATTGGAATTAATTGCCAGCATTTAAAAATAAGGATATTTCATAATAATAATAATAATAAAAACTAAAAAAGCAACAACCTGGATTTCCTGCCCTTTTGGAAAAACTGGAAGATCTGTGGCTGTACTGGCCGCTCGTCCTCTGTGGTGTAATACAGACACAAGGAGCTGGCGAGGGGCTGCCCGCCAGCCTGTGTCATGTGAATGGCTCCAGTCATTTCATCTGGCTGGCTCTTGGAGTATGTTTGAGTTTGCACCTGCTGAGTTGAGAGCTTAACCAATTAAAAGTGTACTTAGAGTTGGAAGGAGAACAGTAAGATGGCAGTTATTTTCCATTTGTTCTCTGAACATAGACTGTCTGATCTTTGTTATAATGTGATTAGTGGAAGTGCTTGGTAGAGCAGGTGGTGTTTCCCCCAGCAACAGTATTCACCGGACAGGTCGGGGGAGAGCTGAATTTCTAATCACATTGTACATCTACCAGTTTGTTCCTGCAGGTGACAAACAAGGTTTTCTGAAAACAAAACAACCGTAAGTTTCTTATGATACTTAAAGTAGGGAAAGCAGGTGCTGGGTCTTAGTTGTGTAATTTGAGAGCTAAGACCTGAGATGTTAGGTGATTTATCTGCGAGCCCCTACCTGTCACCTATTGAGTGGTAGAATAGGGACTGGAGTCCAGGACTCCTGACTCCAGCTTAGTTGCTCATTTTACAGTTTAGTATAATGGCCTGGAGCTGAGATTTGCAGTCAGAGTTGGCTACAGATCCCACTTTGCTCCTTACTAGCTGTATGACCTTTCTGTGCCTCAGTTTTCTTATTATAAAAAGAGGGAAATAATATTAATAATACCGACCTTATAGGATTGATACGAAAATTAAATCCAATTTTGCATTGAAAGAACTTAGAAAAGTGGCTGCTCCTTAATAAACAGTATTTAAATAATGCATAATATCTGAAATATATGTATAAATTATATTTTACATGGTAGAGTTAGCTAAAACCAGCATGTTACCTAGATAGAATTATTGTGTAATTAGTATTTTTCCCCCTCCTAGAATTTAGAAAGGCCTTTAGGGATAGTTTTACTCTATGTATTACCCCCCCAAAAAAACCAAAAAAACTTCAATTTGAGCCAGTATTCTTTTTATTAATGAATTTTTGTATAGCAAACAGGTTCATTCAAAAGCATAAAGTTTGTCAGCTTACTCTTCAGAATGTAGACAAATAACTGAATAGTATGAAAATATTTTAAGTCCTCACCGAGGACTCTATTTGAATGGATTTGCTTCAGTCACCAAATAAATCTTGTACGTGTGGTGGATATAAAGCACTCCTAGATTACGGATTTTACAAAGATAAGGCTCTGATCTTAGCTTATAGTGGAAAAGAGGGTGGAAGGAAAGGAGAGAATGATTTCCATAATACCTGGTATGATAAGAACAATGCCTAAAGGGGAAATTGATGTCCAGTGGGAGCATAAACAGAGCACTGTGTCTGGTTGGACATAGTGGTCAGCATGAGAACCAAGAGGAAGGCCGGGCGCGGTGGCTCACGCCTGTAATCCCAGCACTTTGGGAGGCCGAGGCAGGCGGATCACTAGGTCAGGAGATCGAGACCACGGTGAAACCCCGTCTCTACTAAAAAATACAAAAAATTAGCCAGGTGCGGTGGCAGGCGCCTGTAGTCCCAGCTACTCGGGAGGCTGAGGCAGGAGAATGGCGTGAACACGGGAGGCAGAGCTTGCAGTGAGCCGAGATCGCGCCACTGCACTCCAGCCTGGGCGACAGAGCGAGACTCCGTCTCAAAAAAAAAAAGAGAGAACCAAGAGGAAGAGATGCCCCTAGGAAAGGAGTAGAGGAGGTGGAAGAAGATTGCGGAATAGACGTGTGAATTTTAGTGTGGACGGTTGTCTGAGCTGTTGGTGGGCCAGCCTTCTGATATTTGGCCTGGAGCTTCAAAGAATGATAGGGTTAGTGATATAGATGCTATTTAAAGCTTTGCAACTCACTATGGAAGATGGATTGTGTGAGGCCCTTGCCAGAGGGTTGTAAATTACGTATGCCAGAGAGTGAGGAGGGCCTCAGCCTCCAGAGCAGTAGAAATGGACTGGAGGGAGAGGATGGGGAAAGAGTCAAGGCATGTTTTAGGTAAAAGTGGCAAGTCAGGTGGGAGGTGTGAGGAAGAAGGAAGAGTCAGGGTTACTCAGAAGACACTGGTGCCATGGGCTAAGACGGGGCTACAAGAGAGCAGGTTTGGAGGGGAAAGTGAGCTTAATTCAGTACATCTGGAGTTTTTGAGGAATCTGAAATATCCAAGTGGATATGAAGCATCAGAATATTTTGTCATGCCTGAAGGAATCTTACTTGAGTGGATTTGTGTAAGTAAGCAAGAAATTGTCTAGTGAATGGTTAATCTGTAACTGGGAAGAGGCCAATCTTGGGAACACGGATTTGGAAGTAATTAGCATACAAGTGATGTTATAGCCACAAGCACAGATAATACTGTTCAGTCAGGAAGTGAAGGATAGAAGGAGCAGTGGGCTAAGGAGTCCCACCAAGGAAGCTAAGTAGGAATAGAATCTGAATGGCATCTCAAGTCAGTGAGAGAAGGAATGGATTACCTATTAAGTGGTGTTGGGATAAGTGGTAACCACTTAGAGGGAAACAGAAAAGGTGGGTCCTTGACTCAACTGTACACTGAAATTAATTTTATATGGCATGAAGCTTAAAATGTGAAACACCTTAAATGTACTTGAAGGCAACATCAGGACAATTTGCATAGTCCCGGCATGAGAAAAACCTTTATGGTTAGGAACCACAAAGGACAAAATAGAGAAATCTGATCTAGTAAGAGTTAAACAAAAGACTCACTGGAAAGTAAAAGCGATTGGGGAATCTATTTGCTATGTATGTAACAGAGTTAATATGCATATTAAGATTTTTTTTCTTAGCAATCATTAAGGAAATGATTAATGCCCAATTAGAAAAAGGGGCAAAAGAGAATAAACAGCTTATAAATAAAGCATTGCAAATTATCAATAAACATATGAAAGGATATTTTAATTACGCAATAAAAAGAAATGCCATTTATGGCCCAACAGAATAATTTTTTTTTTTTTTTAAAGACAATCCTTGGTATTAGTGAGAAGTACTGGGAAATGGAGATGTTCCTGTTTCTTTTTAGAGATAAGTTTTCGTCATGTTTTCCTGCATGTTAAAGATTTATTGGAGGAATGTTCTTCAGGTTGTTTAATAATAGAGCACTTCATCGTTAAAAGGGAAGAAACAAGTTCATTCGTTTGGTAGACATTTATATTTATTGAAGACTGTTACATACCAGTCACTCTTATAGCGTAGTTGAGGTGGGATATGAGTAGTCAGATGTTACTCTAAAGTATGATAGAGTGAGTCCCGAAAGTTGGAAGAATGGGAAATATAGGAGACATTGCAGGGGGCACTCCATTGGAGGCAGTGGTTTTGGGAGAGGCCTTGAGACCAAAGGGAATGTGGAGTGTTTGGGGAGCTGCTGCGGTATGGAGAGGAAGGGGTTCATGGCCGTCTCGAAGGGCTGTGCCCACAGTATGGAACTGGAACTGTGTGTTGAAGCAGTGGAGAGCCTTTGGAGGATTTTAAGCATGGAAGTGATGTATTCAAACTTGTTTTGACATGCTGAGGTTCATAATGGACTGGCTCTTGAATTAACAGGGAAGTCCACACTGCAATGGAGATTACTAAAACTGACATGGAGGATCCTGAAAAACAAAAACTTTGGAAGACAGTCTATTTTTAAAAGTTCCCAGGAAATGCAAAGGAATTAAAAAAAAATTGACAAGATTATTCTATTTGAATAATAGACCAAAAAGTTATTTTGGGGAATGAATATCCTGCATTATGCACAGTGATAGATTTGTCTTTATAATGTAGCAAATGTTAAATTTCAATATTATTTTCCTACGTGCAGAACGCATATTGAAGTATGATACAGTGGAATCCCTAAGCAGCCAAGCTATCCTCTAACTCAGGTCCCCAGACTGTCATAGTTCACAGTGCCCGTCGTGTTTTGTTAATGTTTTTTATGATGCTTGTAGTCAAAAGAATTACCTAACAGTTCTCTTTATGAAATAGCTGGGTCCAAACAATTTAATGAGTATTTATGATCAAGCACTTTAGTAGCAGTTTGAAGAAATAACGTGTATCCACTTAAAAGGAAAAATATAATTGTCCCTCTATCTCTGTGGGGGCACGTTCCAAGACCTTCACAGATGTGAAAATCTTTGGATGCCAAGTCCCTAATATAAAATGGTGTGGTATTTGTATATAACCTGTGCTTATCCTCTCATATGCTTTAAATCATCTCTAGATTACTTTAAATCATCCCTAATACAGTGTTAACGCTATGTAAGCAGTTGTTAAACGGTACTTTTTTTTTTTTACTGTTTTTTTATTGTTGTACTGTTGTCTTTTATTGGTTTTGTTTTCTGAATATTTTCAATCCAAGGTTGGTTGAATCTGTGGTTGCAGAACCCTGGGATATGAAGGGTCTATGGTAGTATTTTTATTTCATTCTTAAAAAGCCTTAATTACTGATGAGATGTGTGAAGCTATTGAGTACTGCATAGCTTCCCAAATCTTGGAAACCAGCACCCTCATTTCCATTTCTACATTGATTTGTTTGGGTAGTACTTGTGTTTTATCCCAGCAATTACTAGTCCCTCCCTCTCTTCACCAAAGATAAAGATACGATGTCACACAAAAAAATGTAGCATGAGCAAATATTGAAACTGTGGACTACCTTGAACTAACGGTTTTCAGAGTGTTGGACAGATGTCACTTTGTTTCCTTCAAAAACTTAGATATTCTGTGATAGCTCTGTCAGTTTGCTTTGGTGTCTTGGGGTGCCTCAGTGCAGTTTGGGAGCCAGAGCTTTAACTTGGGTTCCTAGTGTTGGCAGTACCTGGGTTAGCATGCAGCCTAACAATGAAAGTATACTGTGTGGGCATATAATCATTTGTGCCTTGGTATTCATTCAGCCAGCTGGCTTAGAGTTTTTGGTGTCTGCTTTGTGCCAGGTACTGCTTGGACACTGAGGGTTACAGTGAACTCGGACGTGTTTGCTCTCAAGGATCTGACGGTCTGTAGGGAGAATTATAAGATTAGGAAGTGAAGCAGTAGAGCAGAAGTCAGCAAACTCTTTCTGTAAAGGGCCAGGCAGTAAATATTTTAGGCTTTGTGGACCATTCAATCTCTATCTTAGCCACTCAGCTCTAACATTGTCATGGGAAAGTAGTCATAGGTTATACTTAAACTAATGGGCGTGGCTGTGTTCTAGGAAGATTTACAAAATCAAGAGGCGGGTAAGATTTGGCCTATGGAACATGAATTGTGCAACCCCATGACATAAATGTAATTAAAGTGTTGTGGAAGCAGCAGCAGATGGCATCTAACCTGTGGACTCTCAGAGGCAATGACAAACATACCTCCTGCTAGGAGCATCACTGCTGACTTGAGGAGGGTGCAGATGAAATTAGCAAGAAGGGAAAAAGGGTGCTGGCCTAAGGAGTCCTGAAGGGTCTGGCAGCTGTGGAATGGCAGCCATTTTAGTGTGGCCCGGACACACAGCAGAGGCAGTGTGCAAGGCCTCTTTCTAGGTTCCGACTCCAGTTGTATGGATTGTATATTTTCTCTCTTGTTCTTTTTTGTTTTGTACCTCATTTTGGTCAGTCATGTCCTGCAGTAGCTTCCAGAGAATGGGTACACAGAAGGTGATATATCTTTTGACATTTTGCATGTCTTTGTAAAATATATGTTATCCACTCAACAGTTTGAGTATAGAATTCAAGTGTGAAAATAATTTTCACTTGTATTTTGGAAGGTGTTCTTTTTAGCTTTTATTGCTAAAAAGTCTGGTGTGTTCCTCCCCTTCTCAAGAATATTTATGGGTCACACACCCAGTGTCTCATGTACACCCGTAACCTGCTCTGGAGGTGGTGCTGTCACCATCCCTGTGTTACAATGGGGGTTTGTCCACACTCACACCGCAAGTCACAGAGGCCTGACTTGAGTAATTTATTCTGATGTTGTTCTTATTCCTGAGCCCTTGTGTATGCCCTCCACTCCCTGGAAACTTGTAACATCTTTGATACAGGTATTTTGATATTCTCAGTGATGCATCTTGGTATCAGTCTTTTCAAATTCCTTGTGCTGGGTTATGTGGGCTCTTTGAGGACTAGATTTTTGCTAGGACTAGACCTATATACTGATAAATTTTGCATACATCTTTGTTACTGCAGCTATGTCCTAGTTAATCTCCTTGAAACATCACTTTGTTCCAGCTTCCCTCTTTCTGAAAAGCTATTCATGCCTTCCTGTACAGTCTAGTCTTCCCAGATAGAACTTCTCAGTCTGGCCAAGTTTATGTTTTTCGTAAGTATTTCTTTCTTTTAACTTGAAGAGCCCCTACACTTCACTTCAATAACACAATGGAGTCTACCAAACTGCAGAGTTTATGATCCTGAAAAGCCTTCTTCACTGGGAGCTAATGCTGGAGGAATTTAAGATCTTGTGGGAAGGAAATGGGATAAGGAAAATAGTTGCTGGTCAAAGTTTTTAAACAACGTTGATGTTTCCTCCTAGGAAACAGTAAAGAAAGGGACACTAGGAAGAATACAAATGAGCAGTGCGGGTACTGTTTACTGCCTGTGTGATTGCACTTGTTTTTCTCAACTCCCAGCATCTCCACTCCTGTGGATGGGTGACCCACTCGTAGGCTTATTTACCTTTACAGTAGTTCAGAGTCTTTTCTCCCTCGAGTGTTCCAGCTTAGTATTTAATTTCTTTTGAGAATTAATGACAAGGGAGTCATCTTATTGTATGGCAAAAAGATAGATTCTTGAGATAAAAGATGCTTTGGGCTGTCTTGATTCCTTTCACCCTGACTGTGCAGGTGTTGCCTGAGGCCTCCTCCTGCACACAAGGCTGGAGGCCTCAGTGCCACCAGGCTAGGTTCGTGCCAGCAGGACATGCTAACTCACTCTCTGTCACGTTTCCTGATCTGTCTCTACCTACCTGTCCCCACCACCACCACCATATTTATGTATATAGAGAGAGGGGTTGGGGGACAGGGGAACAGAGACAAAATAAGCAACAAAATGTGTTGGGACTAGTTGCTGGTATTTAGCTTTACTTTTCTCAACTCTTTTTTTCTAATTTTCTTCGGCAGAAAAGCCCTAAACCTCATGTACACTGGAACCAGAATTCTCAAGGTTGAGAAAAATACAAGTCAAAGTACATGTGTGAACACTCATCTTCACAAACAAGGCCTTTAAAAGCTCAGGGGCCCGTGTTGACAGGACCGAACTTTGCCATGTGGGGCCCCAGGCTCAAGTTCTGCCTGTGCTTTATGATGGTCTAAGATTGAAGTCAGCATATGTGTAAAGAAATAGAACCAGATATTTTTCTTTCCATTCAACAATCTTACAGATTTATTCTGCATGATTACTTTTCTTTAGCAGAAGGGTTTATTGACTTTTTAAGTCCTTTAAAATAATTAGTATAGGAAACAAACTGGTCACCCTTGGGCAGGAAGGATACTGCCCATGAGCATATTTTGTCTGGCCTTTAGAATGTGTAAAACATATGCATTATTTTCTCACATTTACAAACTTTGGTGTTTCATTTAAAATGCCAGATTTCTACCTCATCTGGAAAAATCAGCATATTTGGCAAAATGAGGCTGGTGGCTGCCACTTTTATGCTAGGCAGAGGGGCTGCAGTTTGCACCTGCTGTGAACACGTTTGTTACTTGCTTTGCCCCTGCATATTTGCATTTGCACCTTGTTGCTGCATCCTAATTTTGAAAGTTAGCTCCTGAAATTGTATAAAAATTTGTGCTCCTCTAAGGAATAAGGCATTGACAGGGGAAAAAAGTGAATTCTGACAATGTTTCTATCAGGAGTGAGCAGAGAAAAGCTTCACAAGCATCACTTTTTTTCTGAAAGTACTTCGGAAGGCTCTGTTCGTGTATTGTTCTGGCCCACAGTAAGTCCATTTGAAAGTTTTGCTTGGTGGGGAAGTCTGATGTGTTATAAGCACAATATTGTATTGCCCAAATAGACTTGCCCAGAATTCTCTGTGTAAATGTATCACACCAGAAAGTCTTCTTTATTATCCTGCTTAAGTTAAGCAGGCTTCAGTGACACTGCCGTTGATCCTTCTGTCCCTGGGCATCGCCTTCCTCCTGCTTACTGACCTCCTCAGCAGAGTCTTTGATCCGTGGCTGTTGCTGGCATAGGCTTTGTGCGAGCTCGCTACTGTCTGCGTGCCTGTTCCCTGCCAGCAGCAATGGAATATTACAGCTTCGCTTTGGGAAGTCTCTTATGTGGATCCTGAATAGAGAGCATGCCTCTCTGCTCCAATGGTTGAGGCTGAAGCAGGGAGGGATTAAGTGATTTACCCTCAGCCATACCACTAATTAGTAGTGGAGCCAAGATTAGCATCTAAATCTGGAAGCACCTGGTCCAGAGCTCTTTCTCAGCTGCCTCCCTCCACCCCTTCTTGCACTTCTTCCTGGCATGGCTGTAGGGCCTGTGTCTCTTTTTAGAATAATCGAAACTTGTAGTGAGGGACTGTTTCATTTCAAGATAATGTTTAGCCAGTCAGTGAATATGGTTTATGATTATTTTAGTCAGAGTTTGAGTATTAGGGTCATGTTTGGCTCCATTACTCAGTTATTCTTGTACAGTTGTATAATTCTATAAATTCAGCAACTGGCATTTTAGACATTTTGTGAATACATTTTCATTCTACTAAGTAAACTCAATGACCCTGGAATTGACTAGGAAGTTATTCATTCATCCAGAAAATAATAGAACACTTTTGAAATGTGTGCTCACGCCTTTTGCATGTTATGGTTATAATTAAGCTATTTGGGATTCATTTCCTGGGTTTTTGACAGTACTTGACAGTAGCCGAGAAGAGATCTTGCCATCTGCTTTCACTAAGAAAAATATTTTTTCGAATTCTCTCAATGGGCTCCAGTTATTTAGGTGTTGGATCTCCTTTCCTTTATCGAGTCTTCATTTCTTATCTCTTTTCCCACATTTTCAATTTTTTTTTGTATTTTGTTCTGAAAGATTACTCAATCTTTTTCTTATTTTAATTTTAATATCAGACAATATGTTTAACTTCTAAGAGCTATTTTTATTTCCTGTTATTCCTTTTTCATTGCATCCTCTTGTTTTTTATAGTTATGCCATGTTTGCTCAGAGGACACTATTTAGAGTTTTTTAGGTTCTTTTTTTTTCTTTTAAGTTTTCTTGTTTCCTATATCATCCCCATTTTCTCTGGAAGTACTTTTTATTTTCCTTTTGGTTATCCTAAATTTCTCTTTAATATTTTAGCCTTTGCTTGTATGTTTTGTGATCTTTGGTGCCCTGTGCCAATGTTGTAATAAATGAGGCAATTTTAGGTCTGACACAAGAGTTTTCAGTGTATCATAAGGATCTTGTTGGCTGGTGGTGTCCCTCTAGGAAGAAAGGATGAAGGGTGGATGGGAATTTCATTACTCTGGGGGATCCCTAAATGTCCAATGTGTATCATCTCCATACTGTTACCCTAGTTTTTTCTTTTTAAATTATTAAATTTGTATGAAATAGAAACTTTCCAACACCATGTAAATGGGAGACAAAACTAATATAACTTGTCATAAATGACTAAACACAAGTTAACGTACTAATAAAATACATAAAAATATCAATCCAGGTATCACTTAAAATTGTCAAAAATTCAGTCTCATGCACTGCTTTTCTACATTTTAGTAGAGTTGGAGTAGAGTTGATAGCCATGTGCTTATAATTTCGTTGTAATTTTATAATTATAGTTATGATCTTTAACTTGAAGCCCATCATTTGAAAATTGGCCTCGTAGTAGATACCTAAAGCAACAGCTGTGTCCAATTATTGATGTCTCCACAAGCCAGGGAAGCTTGAGTTTGAGTATCTCCAAAGTCTCTAAATGTACAGTGTTTCAGAATCTGTCAGAATCTATTTGAGTGTTTGTGTGCACAGTATAAGGTGAGCCTTCAGAACAATCTGAATACCATCTGGAATTCCTCTCCTAACCTAGGACTGACTGCATTGCACAGATGATGGATATTTACGTATGTTTGAAACGACCATCCTGGATGGTGGACAATAAAAGAATGAGGACTGCTTCAAATTTCCAGTGGCTGTTATCAGCATTTATTCTTCTATATCTAATGAATCAAGTAAATAGCCAGAAAAAGGGTAAGTGCATCAGCCTTCCAGAGAATGAACAGATTGCAGTTTTATTTCCATTTTGATGACGAAGCAATTTTGTTGCTTTATTGACCCCTTTAGGATTTTGTTGGTTAAAATTCATTTTTTTGTCACCTTTTTTCTATGTACTTTTAGTTTCTTTTAAAAAGATCCTTAATGATCAAAATATTATTTTACCATGAAAAATTAAAATATAATTTACATACAATAAAATTTGCCTTTTTAAGATTCAGTTCTGTGAGTTTTGACAATGAATGTAGTTATGTAACCACCAGCACAATCAAGATAGGGAACAGCCCCAGCACTGCAAAAGCTTCCTGGCTTCTCTGTAGTCAGCCCTCCCAGGCCCATCCCCTGCCAGCACTGCCTTGTCTCCATAGACACTGTTTTCTGTCTCTATAATGTTACCTTTTTAGAATATCATATCAATGAAATCCAAATATTTTTAAATGTATTATGTTACATCTTAAATATATTAAGAATGTTTATGTAGATATTTTATAGCTTATTTATATAAAGAAATTATCATCCTCCTGCCCGTTGGTTTAGTTTTTATATTATTTCCATATTTAAACAGATCTCTTTTCTCCAAGGTCATTCATTAAATTACTTTATTATTATGATTAGTGCTGCTTTATAATGTGAGTACTTTTAATGTAATATTTGTTTTTCTGTCATATAAATAGCTTTATAATTTATTGCTACAGTGAATATCGTACCAACCATGTACAAAAACAAAAACATTTTTCATAAACATTTATAGAATCTGAGATGGACTACCTTTTTTATTCTATAGTTGCCTTTTCCCCTTGTTTCCCTCCTTTCTTCCCTCTTTCCCTCTCTCTTATACCCCCCTTCTTTTTACTCCTTTTCGGGGTGACTTTTTTCATTGCATAGTGCTTACATATTCCATGGTGTAATGTTATTTTATAGATGTGAATAAGTACTCGTAGGATTGTAATCTTCTGAATTGTTACTTTCCAATTGTTTAGGCCCACACCAAAAATACATTTCTCAAATGAACTCATGAGTTTATTACTGTTTAAATTTAATATACTTCATAATAACCTAAAGATTAGTTATGGGAGTTCTACCAAGGGGGCAGTCTGGTAGCAAGCAATGAAGTGGGGGTGACTAGGAGTTTCAAAGTTTTGTTTAAAAACTTGGAAGGCACATCATTTTTACTTAAGACTTCTTTGTTTTTGTTTTTTGTTTTTTCCTTAAGTGGGGCTATTGAAGATTCAAGAGGTGCTAGAATCCCCTCAAGCCCTCTCTTGGTCCCATTATTGAATCTACATGACTAGCCACTCACTCCCTTAATTTGTCTTAGTTGCTTGGAAGTGGAATTTTTGATAGCAGCCTAACCCCAAAATGGTCTAGTAGCTGGCCCACTTTCATCAGTTTACCCTTTAGTTTTTTTTTTTTAACCAAAGCTGCAAAAAGAAATAGAAAACCAGTCCACTCCCATGACTGCAGGATCATCTCTTTGAAAAAAAAAAAACATGGGCTCTCTGCAGACACACATGCTTGTGCTTACAACTGAAAATGGTTGACTTTTTAGAGTGCAGTTGACTTATTCAGCATATTCTGTGTTTATGTGTGTCTGTGTGTGTGTGTGTGTGTGTGTGTGTGTGTCTCCTTCTCCAGGGGCTCCTCATGATTTGAAGTGTGTAACTAACAATTTGCAAGTGTGGAACTGTTCTTGGAAAGCACCCTCTGGAACAGGCCGTGGTACTGATTATGAAGTTTGCATTGAAAACAGGTAATTTTAATTTACTTTAATTCACAATGAGCTAGGTTGAATTGCAGAAACGACCCTCAGTTCTTACCTTGTTGCTTGTGAAACTAAAGGGTTATTTCCTGCTTGTGTTCTGTGTCTAGCAGAGTCTGCCGTGACCTCTGCCTCATTTTTCTCCTGTAGGGCACCAGGCATTATGAGGTGTGATGGCAAGGTGAGAAGAGGGGACAGAGTCTGCAGTGGCTTTCAGTGCAGATCTGGTAGATAAGACTGTCACTCAGATTTCTGCCACCAAATAAAGCCACATGGCCATACCTTGCTTCAGAGAGGCAGGGAAGGACGGTCTTAGTGTGAGTCCAGAAGGGGGAGCCTGAAAAGTTTGCTGAAGAGCACACAAGCCCACCACAGGCCAAACAGAGAGGAAGTTAGTTCTGGCCCCCTGCTCCCCTGGGAGGTCACAATAAACAAATAGTAGCAAGGCTGTGGTTTTTGTGCAAGGGAGTGGACACTAGGAGTATGAATGTCTAGAAAGGCTGTCAGAGGAGGTGTAATTCTGGAGTAGGCACAGTCAGTTTTCTCAGCAGAAAAGGAATAGGAGGACATTCTACCCTGAAAGAATATTGAGTACAATGGCTTGAATGTATGAGATGGCGTGATTTGGAGAATTCAGGTGTTTTTGCATTGCTGATGCCTAAAGAAGCCTCACCATGTGAGAGGTTTAGAAGGAGATAAGCTGGACCCATTCAAGTCCAGAGTCCTAAGCACCCAGCCCTAAGGCTGGGGCTGGGTAGTTGGTGGGGGCAGGAATGCAAGAGGCATGGAAAGTCCTTTCAGTAAAGTAAACATTTTTATAAGAAGTTTGAAACATATATGAACAACAGTATAAGGAATATAAGCGTGCTCTGGAGAGATATCAAGGGCTGTGGAACAAGAGAGGAAAATATCATTTTGCCTAAGAGATACCAGGGGAACTGGAAGCATTTTGAAAACAGAACTGAGGAGGAAGTTCTGTTAAGAATAAACCATGAGCCAAGGCAGAGGAGCAGGGGAGTTGCCAGTTTCATTTCCTTCATCAGCATCCGTTGAACATCATCCTAGCATGAGGAGCGCTGTGATGCACTGGTCCCTCAGTGAAGGGGTGGAGTGTGAGCAGTGGAAGTCAGCCTACAAAGGGAAGGTTGAGGTGGGATTTTGAAAGGCATGCAAAAACTCCAGCTCTTTGGAGTCATCTATGCTTACTCTACTTTTGGTACAATGAGGTTGTTTTTCCTACCCCCACATTGGTAAAGTTACTATCAATCTGTTTTTTCAGTCTTAAAATGCGGTACAACCTATCATGTTTTTGCAACAGAGAGGGCATAAAGTATTTTCCATTGTATTTTGTGTTAATCAAATTTTTATGAAAATTATACTATTAATTTTATTTGCTAATTAAAATTCAATTTCTTATTACAGGTCCCGTTCTTGTTATCAGTTGGAGAAAACCAGTATTAAAATTCCAGCTCTTTCACATGGTGATTATGAAATAACAATAAATTCTCTACATGATTTTGGAAGTTCTACAAGTAAATTCACACTAAATGAACAAAACGTTTGTAAGTATTTGAAAACAAACTCAATTTTAAAGTAAGTCAAGTGTCACTTGTTAGTATTGTGGTGCTTTCTAGTTTTTTGAATTTCATGTGTTATGCTATTACTTTTAATTCACTCAGCAACCTCCCTATGAATTGTAGATGGTAGCCAAGATCAGAAGGAAGCAAAATATTTTCTTCTGGCCAGTCAAAATAGCCCAGAATTCAGGCTCCTTCCCTCAGTTCCATACTCTTTTCTTTAGCCCCCTTGACTCCTGCGTACCTTCCAGAATTTCTCAGATGCCCCTTGCTCTAGGGTGTAGTCTTATCTGGGAAGCTACTGAAAAATGACAGTATTAGAATCAGAAAGGCAAATCAAGACAGACTGTAGGAGACTCAGTCGATTAATAGTTCATTGTGTTTTACATATCATGTAATGTATTGGTAGCATTATAAATAATAATGGTCCTGATCGTGATTAGAATAACAGTATTGGGATAAGAAAATTGAAAAGCAAATTAGGTGAGTGTAAGGAATGGAGGAGATGGATACATTAGCAAATCTTTGAGCACCTACTGTGTGCAAGAGAAGCTCTGCAATGCATGTATAGCTGTCCTTTAGAGGATCTGGATCTCTTGACAATTTGCTACTAAATAAAAGTATGAAAATTAAGTGTCTGTGGATCTAAAGATGCTTTCTAAATTATATAAAGCAAACAAGATTTTATATATATATACACACACACACACACACACACACAGTAAAGTTTGTACTTACCATGTGTAAGCATGAAAAATTCTTCATAAGATTTTTAATTTCTGCATTTCTTAAAATCACCTGAAAATTTGGGTCATTCTGAAGCAGAATGTGGGTCCTGTAAAAAAAAGCTGGGAATACTCTTATCTTCTTATGTCCTAAGGAAGCAGGAGCACGTAGATTATGGGTAAAGCTGAATTAGCATTAGAAGAAAATAAGAAAGATTTTCATTAAATTTCTTCCCTATCTGAGTTTCTAGAAAGCAAGTTAACATTGTCCTCACATGTCTGTTTAGCACAAAGAAATGCAGATGGCAGTTAATGGGAGCTTAGGGGAAACTTCCCTATATGCTATAAAGAAAAGAAAGGGAGCAGTGGCTTTTTAAAATCCTTGTACTTGTAATTATGGCCATTACTGTCTTTAGCTTGAAATGTTGGATATTACTTGTATTTTTAAGAGTAGCCCACTGCTATTTAAATAAAATGTAAATTATGTGGACTTTTCAGGGAGGGAAGCATTTTAAAGATGAGCGTTGTCTTAGTAAAATACTCCCGTGTTTCATAAATTGTAAGTTACTACATCATGTGACATCCTGAATCATTTGAAAGAATAGCTGTGTTCTTGGAAGCCTCTTGCTCTTTTCTGGTCACACTGGCACCCTGAGCTTTCCCTGTCCTGGCACTAAATCAACTTCTTGCCTCTCGTTTGTCTGCATTTTTCCTTTTCCACAAGGAGCTGCCCACTTAAAACTTCTTTTTAAAGCATCCTCCACTGTCCTTATACAGCTGTGTAACTGTTGACTTTGCTCTGTAGTTTAGACTGTAAATCCACATGTTCTGTGTCCTGTACAGCCCTAAACACTTTACATAAATCCAGTGTCGAACACTGTATTGGGCAAATTTGAGTTAAACCTATTTTTAATAACTATTTTTAAGTTCCGAGATTAATGTGTATTGGTTTGTTCTGCCCTTTTTGCTATTTAGCATATTCAGCTACCCTAGCCCTGCACTGTCCTGCAGTTTTGGGCTTACCATGACTATATGTAATTGGTCCTTGAGCTTCTAGGATAGAAATGAGGCAAGAAAGGGTGAGTCTGGATTTCTTCTAACTCACCTTTACTTTACTGTTATTTGAGGAGGAAACATGCAAGAAAGTCCAAGTCTCTCTGATTCTCAAACCAGAAAGTCTACATTTCATAGAATGGAACATGCTCATACCTTCTTTGTTTTCCATTGGTCCAAAATTTTCCATGATTTATCCGCCCTTAGGGAGAGTTAATGATTTTCAAGGATACATTACTCTTCCTGCTACCTTTTTTAGTGTCCTGGATTCTCCCTAGGAGATGCCCAAACCTTTGAGCATGGATTTTTTTCTCTTTACCTTTTGTAATGCAGCTTCAGAGCCCACTGTTCTCCTAAACTTCTTTCTCAGATATTAACAGTAGCCTCGCCAGTGGTTTTTCCACAGTCTTCCTCTATAAACTGTTTTATTTGGCACAGGTAACAACTATTTGTTTTTATTTCGATGATCCTGGATTTTCTCTGGTTTCCTTCTGCTTCTAGGATTCCCTCTCTGGATTCATGTTGGTGTTTTTGGCTCCTTGAAGGTGTAATTGTCTATTGGCAGCCCCTAAAAGGAGCTTTGGCTGGTTTATGTCTTTGTGTTCATGCTCTTTTCTACCACTACACTCAATGAGTTCCTTTTAAGTCTGCATCCACATTCTGACTCCATGGTGTCTTCTTCCCCTGACCCTTACTCATCCATAGCCAGGCTTCTGTGTCTCTTCACAGTGGTTCCCGATTCCTTTTGCTCCTCTTGCTGCTTTCTGAGCTAGAAACTTGAGAGAATATTGGTTGTTTCCCTTTTTCATTAGAACAAACCATTTATTTCTTTGATGTAGTCATTTCTTTGAAATGTCCATGACATCTTTTCCATAGATGGCATCTTAGTTTATATCCTTGTCACTCTAGCCAGGATTGCTCCAGTGGTCTCCTAATTGGTCACCTTATCCCCTGTCTCAATCCCCCGCAGTCTGTGTTGCATACTACTGATAAAGGAACCTTTCTGACACACTTCTTATATCCTGCTACTTCTGCACAGTAACCACTGGCTTCTTAACTCAATGCCTTAGTCACTGAGACAATCCTGCTACTGTTTAATGGTATCTAAAATCAGTAATGCCCATAGCATTTCTCAAGTGGGTGACATCCCCCAGCACGAGAGACTCTTGACACCAGGAGATGCCTGAGACAGCTGCAGAGAAAACAGAGAGAAGCCTTTACCAAAGGAAGCTTTCTATATTTTGTTATTTTCTTAGGGCTGCCCTACAGCCATACAGAGGAAACTCGTTTTCTTCTCTCTGATGTTGCCTACCTGTAGGTTCCTGACTAAATGACACTAGAGTACTGTGGAAACCTAGTTGCTGTTTGTATTAGAAAATGTGCTGTGGATTTGAAACAGCCAGCTAATAAATAATTTTCTTAAATTTGGCTGATGAAGCATTGGGAGCTACCTCTACAGATAAATAATATATATGTTCCCCTTTTTCAGAAATTTGAGAGAATATTAGTCATTTCCCTTTCTCATTAGAACCAACCCTTCATTTCTTTGATCCAATCATTTCTTTGAAATATCCATGACATTTTATCTTTTCCATATATGGCATCTCAGTCCATGTCCTTATTACTGGGTTCTAGAGTTTCCTTTTAAATCTTGATTATTGATTTTTTGATCAAGAAGGAATAGAGTTTATAAGTAGTTGATTAGTGGAGTTACAGTATGAAGAATCATTACTTATTTTACTAAGTTTTCTCTTTTGTTTCCTCTTTTTAAAGCCTTAATTCCAGATACTCCAGAGATCTTGAATTTGTCTGCTGATTTCTCAACCTCTACATTATACCTAAAGTGGAACGACAGGGGTTCAGTTTTTCCACACCGCTCAAATGTTATCTGGGAAATTAAAGTTCTACGTAAAGACAGTATGGAGCTCATAAAATTAGTAAGTTTGAACATAGATTTTCTTCCTATGACATTAAAGAAACTAAATAATTTTTTTTAAGAAGCCTTAAGGTGGTATCAGTGAACTTTTGGATTATTTAGGAAGTAAATCAGATACCTTTCAGGGTTCATTAAAAACATCATGCATGATTTAAAAATCACTTGTTAATTATTAAATGATGTGTAACCATTACAGATAGCATAGGAAATTAGGGGAGAAATAAGCCGTGATTCTACCACTTGAAAATAGTAAGTACTGTTTTTGTGTATTCCTGTCTGGACTTGTTTATATGCATGTTTTTATGTAAATGAAAGTGCACATTTAATTTAGTGTATTATTTTACCTTTGTCTAATGTTTTGAAGCATGTTTAGCCAGAACTTAGCCATAGAGAATTTTTTTTATAAATCTATAAGCTTGAATTTATCAGTACATGCTTTTTCCCTCTCTCGTTTTTTCAGTCCTGTTTATGAATGGCCTCTAAGGAGTAATGAACAACAGTTATGAAAAGTTTGACAGCTGTTACCTGGAAATGCTCCCTTTCAGCCTTTTACTCTTTTTCTTGATAGATTTGGAGTTTGCTTAGTTACAGGTTTAAGAATTAGAAGACCATCTCAGATTTTACAGTTTATTTGTTCAAGTTGCTCAAGTACATAGATAAAATAGTAAAGATAATAAAAAAGATTATTCTATATTTCATACTTTCTTATTGTTTCTCTTTGACAGCCCATGTATTTCATTCCTAAAATAACAATAGTCAGCTAGCACCTAGCCTATATGGGACAATAGCCTATTGCTTCTAGGCCACATACAAACCTGCATGGCATGTTACTGTACTGAATAATGGAGGCAATTGTAATATATTGGTAAGTATTTCTGTATCTGAATATAGAAAAGATATGTAAAAATATGGTATAGAAGACTTTAAATGGAGGAGGGACTTCAAGATGGCTGACTAGAGGCACCTCGTACTCACCTTCTCTACAAAGAAGAACCAAGATAGGAAATAGTAGATCTTCACACTTCAAATAGATCATCCTAGAGAGAGCATCGGGATTCAAGAGAAGTGACAGGAAGCACCTAAAGCAGGGAAGGAAGAGGAAAGTGAGGCAGCCAGCAGAACACCAGCAGTGGCTCCACTGCTAAAGTGCATTCCATGTGCCCAGAGTCCCCTGCCTGCAACTGCTGAAGCACAAGTGTGGCGTGATGTGCCACCACTAAGGCTGAAGCGTGAGTGAAGCGCAGACTACAGCTACTGAGACTAGAATGCAAATTGTGCGTTCCCCACTTGCATGCCTATGGCTACCATTGAAAGCAATCTCTTCCTCCTCAGTAGCAGGGCCACAGCACAGCCACTGCTGCTGTCCACCTGAGCATTCTGGAGGGAGCATGGGGAACACCGCATGCCTGCCTACCACAGCTAGTGTCTACATGTACTACGAGAGGGCCTGAGGACAAGCCCACCCAGCTTTGTTCCCTTGCCCTGGTGCCAGAACTTACAGCCTATGGACCTAGGAATCACCTAGCCTAGTCTACCACCATCAGCACCTGAGCATCTCTTCTAGGGACCTGAGATTGGGCCCACACACCCTGTTGCTACCACCACAGCTGGCACCTACTGCACATGCTACCTGCGGGCCTGAAGACTGGCCCACTCAGCACATTGTATCTACTGCCAGCACCAGAGTGCACTGCTCAAGACCCAGAGGGTTATCCTACCACTGCTACTGCCATCACCCACACCACACCTGCTGGCCAGGGGCCTGAGAATGTACCCAGCCCACCACTCTCAATACCAGCATCCAAGCAAGCCACCTGGACGCTCAAGAATTGGCCTCCTTGGACCCACTAACAATGGGGCCAGTGAATGCCATCCTGGGGTCCAAAGACAGGCATACTTGGCTTACCACTTCCACTGCCGGGACCCAAAGACTGGACCACTTACGCCACTCTTATTCAACAATAGTACTGGAAGTCCTAGCCAGAGCAGTCGGGCAAGAGAGAAAATAACAGGGATCCAAATTGGGAAAGAGAGAGTCAAATTGTCCCTCTTTGCTGGTGATATAATCTTGTATCTAGAAAAGCGTAAAGACTCCCCCAAAAAACTTAGATCTGTAAATAAAGTTAGTAAAGTTGCAGGAGGTAAAATCAATATAGAAAAATGAGATGTGTTTCTATATGCTAATAATGAACTGGCTGAAAAATCAAGAAAGCCATCCCATTTACAATAGCTACAGAAAAATAAAGTACCTAGGAATAAATTTAACCAAGTAGTTGGAAGATCTCCATAAGGAAAACTACAAAACTGATGAAAGAAATTGAAGAGGACACAAAGACATTCCATGCTTACAGATTGGAAGAATTAATATCATTAACAGGACCAAACTGCCCAAAGCAACCTGCACATTTAGATTCAATGCAGTCCCTACAAAAATGCCAATGTCATTTTCCACAGAAATAGAAAAAACAATCCTAAAATTTGTATGAAGTCAAAAGAAACCCAAATAGCTGAAGCAGTCCTGAGTAAAAGAACAAACTTGGAGACATCACACTACTCAACTTCAAAATATATTAAAAGGTTATCTATAGTAATCAAAACAGCATGTTACTTGTATAAAAACAGATACATAGACCAGTGGAACAGAGTAGAGAATCCAGAAATAACTATGTTTTTATAGCAAACTTATCTTTGACACAGGTACCAAGAACATACATAGTTGGGGAAAGGATATCATCTTCAATAAATGGTACTGGGAAAATTGGATATTCATATGCAGAAGAATGAAACTGGATCTCTGTCTCTCATATACAAAAATCAACTCAAGATAGATGAAAGACTTAAACATAAGACTGAAACTATAAAACATGGGGAAAATACTACAGGACATTGGTCCAGGTAAAGATTTTATGGCTAAAACTGCAAAAGCACAGACAGCAGAAGCAAAGATAGATTATATTAAACTAAAAAGCTTCTGCACAGCAGTGGAAACAGTGGAGTGAAGAGACGGTTGAATGGGAGAAAACATTTCCAAACTATTCATCCAACAAAGGACGAATATCCAGAACCTACCGTGAACTAAAACAACTCAACAATTAAAAAATTAATACTCCCATTGTAATGTGGGCAAAGGACATGAATAGACATTTCTCAAAAGAAGACATATGGATAACAGGTGTATGAAAAAATGCTGAATATCACTACTTACCAGGGAAATACAAATTAAAACCACAATCAAATCAGCTCACCTCTATTAGAATGGCTATTATTAAAAAGACAAAAAAAACTTATATATTGGTGAGGATGTGGAGCATGGGAAGCTCTTATACAATGCGACTGGGAATGTAAATTAGTACAACTACTATGGAAATCGGTATGGAGATTTCTCAAAAAACTAAAAAGAGAACTCCTGTAGGATCCAGCGGTCCCACTTCTGGGTATCTGTCCAAAGGAAAATAAATCAGTGTATTAAAGGGTTACCTGAATTCACATGTTTATCATGCCACTATTCACAATAGAAAATATGTGGAATCAACCTAAGTGTCCAGTAGATGAGTAGATAAAGAAAATGTGATATATACACACAATGGAATTCTGTTTGGCCATAAAAAAGAATGAAATCATGTCATCTTCAGCAACCAGGATGGAACTGGAGGCCACTACGCTAAGCAAAATAAGCCAGGCACAGAAAGATAAATATAGTATGTTCTCACTCACTCATGGAGACTAAAAAAGCTGATCTCATGGAGGTAAAGATATTATTAGTAACAGAATGATAGATACTAGAGACTGAGAAGGGTGTGTTGGTGGGACAGGGGCAGGAAGAGAGGTTGGTGAATGGGTACAAATGTACAGTTAGATAGAAGATATAAGTTCTGTGTTAGATAGTCAAGTAGGGTGACTGTAGTTAGCATCCATGTATTATATATTTCAAAGTAGCTAGAAGACTTGAAATGTTCCCAACACAGAAATGATAATACTCATGAGATAATGGATACCCCAAATACCCTGACTTGATCATTACACATTCTGTGCATGTAACCAATACTCACATGTATCCCATAAATACTATGTATCAATAAAATGTTTAAAGAGATAAAAAATGGTACACCTGTATAAGGCACTTACCGTGAATGGAGCTTGCAGGACTAAAAGTTTCTCTGGGTGAGTCAGTGAGTGAATTGAGGGCCTAGGACATGACTATTCACCACTGTAGTCTACATGGTACAATTAGACCACACTAAACTTATAAAACTTTTTATCTTTCTTTGGTAATAAATTAACCTTAGCTTACTGTAACTTTTTTACTACAGAACTTTTAATTTTTAAAAAATATTTTGACTCTTTTGTATTAACACTTAGCTTAAAACAAACACATAGTACAGCTGTACAAAAATATTTTTATATCCTTACTCTATAAGCTTTTTTGTATTTTTAAAAATTATTTTTCTTTAACTTTGTAAACTTTTTTGTTAAAAACAAGGACAAAAACACACACGTTAGCCTAGGCCTACGCAGGGCCAGGATCATCAGTATAACAGTCTGCCACCTCCACATCTTGTCCCACTGGAAGGTCTTCGGGGCAGTAACATGCATGGAGCTGTCATCTCCTCTGGTAACCATGCCTTCTTCTGGAATACCTCCTGAAGGACCTGCCTGAGGCTGTTTTACAGTTAACTTTTAAAAACATGTAGAAGGAGTGCCCTCAAAAATAATGATAGGAAGTGTAGTACACTAAATACATACACCAGTAACATAGTCATTTATTATCATTATCAAGTATTATGTACAGAGCACAATTATGTGTGTTATACTCTTATACCAGCAGCACAGTATGTTTGTTATTCCAGCATCGCCACAGACACATGAGTAATACGTTGCACTATGACATTATGTTGGCTATGATGTCACTTGGTAATAGGAATTTTTCAGCTCCATTATAATCTTATAGGATCACCATGGTATATGTGGTCCCACATTGACTGAAGTATTGTTATATAGCACATTACTGTATACCTTGATTCTTTTTATCCTCACAACAGTCCCAGGAGGGTGATACTATTATTATTCCCATTTTACAGATGATACAGAGTCACAGGAAGACTTTAAGTGGTGGAGTCAGGATTCCAACCCAGGCAGCTTGGTTTCAGAGTCTGCTCTTAACTGCTACAATTTATATTTTATAAGAAATATATATATTTTAATTTAAAATGTCCTCCCCTTCTCACGTATCCTACTCGAACCTGCATTTCAAGACCCAGGTCAAATCCTACTCCTTATTTTATTTTATTTTATTCATTTGTTTTTAGAGATAGGGTTCTGCTCTGTCAACTTGGCTGGAGTACAGTGGCATGATCATATAGCTGACTGCAGCCTCAAACTCCTAAGGGATACTTTTGCCTCAGTGTCCTGAGTAGCTGGGGCTACAGGTGCATGCTGCTGTGCCCAGCTGTTTTTTTTTTTTTTCATAGAGATGGGGTCTCACTTTTTTGCCCCATCTGCCTACTTCTTATTTTAAAGCCCATCCTTTTTCTTTTTTTTTTTTTTGAGACAGTGTCTTGCTCTGTTGCCCATGCTGGAGTGCAGTGGCATGATCTCGGCTCACTGCAACCTCCAAATCCCGGGTTCAAGCTATTCTTTTGCTTCAGCCTCCCCAGTAGCTGGGACTACAGGCACATGCCACCACGCCCGACTAACTTTTTGTATTTTTAGTGGAGATGGGGTTTCACCGTGTTAGCCAGGATGGTCTCGATCTCTTGACCTTGTAATCTGGCCACCTCATCCTCCCAAAGTGCTGGGATTACAGGCATGAGCCACCGCGCCCAGCCTTAAAGCCCATCTTAATTCAGCCTGCAGACTCTCACTTTTCTTGATTCTAATGGCAAGTCTTGTCTGTTAATCTAATTTGCAGCTAGCTTTGATACAGTTCTACAGGTGCTGTCTTAAAGGTATTATTTATTTAAATTATATTGCTTAACTTGTCATTATGGCCTAACATTTTGCATTCTGGGTTACCACTTACAGGCTTAGGATAACTCCTCAAACCTAGTTTGTATCTTTTGTAAAGTGGCAATATTTGCTCTGGGGTCTGCAAAGTAAATAGTATATCTGTAAAGCTGCTAAACAAATATTATTTGTCACTACTCCCTTTAGGGACAAGGCTTTTTATTTTTTTATTTATTAAATTTTATAATTTTTTATTACACTTTAAATTCTGGGATACATGTACAAAACTGAAGGTTTGTTACATAGGTATATACGTGCCATGGTGGTTTGCTGCACCCATCAATCCATCATCTACATTCGGTATTTCTCCTAATGCTATCCTTTCCCTAGGCCCCCATCCCTGACAGGCCCTGATGTGTGATGTCCCCCTCCCTGTGTCCGTGTGTTCTCATTGTTCAACTCCCACTTATAAGTGAGAACATGTGGTGTTTGGTTTTCTGTTCCTGTGTTAGTTTGCTGAGAATGATGGCTTCCAGCTTCATTCATGTCCCTGCAAAGGACATGAACTCATCCTTTTTTATGGCTACATAGTACTCCATGGTGTGTATGTGCCACATTTTCTTCATCCAGTCTATCATTGATGGGCGTTTGGGTGGGTTCCAAGTCTTTGCTGTTGTGAATAGTGCTGCAGTAAACCTATGTGTGCATGTGTCTTTATAGTAGAATGATTTATAATCCTTTGGGTATATAGCCAGTAATGGGATAGCTGGGTCAAATGGTATTTCTGCTTCTAGATCCTTGAGGAATTGCCACACTGTCCTCCACAGTGGTTGAACTAATTCACACTCCCACCAACAGTGTAAAAGCATTCCTATTTCTCCACATCCTCTCCAGCATCTGTTGTTTCCTGTCTTTTTAATGATCGCCATTCTAACTGGCATGAGATGGTATCTCATTGTGGTTTTGATTTGCATTTCTCTAATGACCACTGATGGTGACCTTTTTGTTGTTGGCCACATAAATGTCTTCTTTTGAGAAGTGTCTGTGCATATCGTTTGCCCGCTTTTTGATGGGGTTGTTTGATTTTTTTCTTGTAAATTTGTTTAAGTTCCTTGTAGATTCTGGATATTAGCCCTTTGTCAGATGGATAGGGACGAGGCTTTTTAAATTTTTAATGTAACTTGAGGAGGAACTAACTAGAGAATACTAGAATTAAAGAGGGACACTCTGAAATGTGAGTGAAATCAAACTTAAATGAAGGGACTGTTATGCTAAAACCATATAGCTCATTCTACAACATGCGTAAGTCAGCCAATGACAAGGCAGTAATTCCCTACTTTTGGGAAAAAATTTGGGAAAATAATAGCAAGAAGCAATGAGAAAGAACACATTTCTTTAGAACTGTAAAGTAAGGGAAAATGCCTCAGGGCATTTTTATTAATAGTACGTTATTAATGTCAGTATTTAAGACAAAATTGCTTGTGATCAGTCATTTTATGATATAATCCTATTATTTTGCACTAATGCTATTATTTTGTGATAATTTAAAAATCAAGAACACTTTGCATTCATGTTTCATTTGTGAGGCACTTGTCTGTCTGTGGTCTCTGTGTCCAGCAGTGGGAGCTGTGTGCTGCACACACTGGGAAGAGCTCACCAGGCACTGCTCCCCCACACACAAATACTCCTCCTTGACTTTCCCTGGAAACGACCTGTTTCAACTCTTTTAACTGATCTCTTTCATTATTTATCTTCATTTCTCCAAATAACATGCTTATGTTGCTATTTCTTGATAGCAACCCCCTCCCTTTCCTCCTCTCCCCCCACCGCCTCATTTCTCTCTGCTCCTCCCTCTCCCTCCTTCTCCCCGCAGCCTGCCATTTTCCTAGCTTTTTCCAATAGAGTCTATGATAATTTTTGGTAGAACAGTATTCATCATTTGTATTATGGTCTATAAAAAAATCCACAATTTTTTGTACACTCCTTATATTATCTTGTTTTTTTGTGTTTATTTCTCTGCTTCATTACTTTAATCCTAAATTCTTTGCAGGCTGTGTAGATCTCCTTGGAATTTTCAAATATACTAAGTACTTTATCAATTTTATCTTTGCGAATAAATCTCTGAGGGCTTTCTGGCTGGCTTCCCAACCTTATTCACAGAAGGCTCACATAGACGCTGATAATATTTGTATAGCACAGAGTGTGGTAAATAGCCGAGACCGCTTGTGGCCAGAGGCATCACAGAGGCTCCAGTAGCCCCAACCCCTACCAAGCAGTTCTAGGTTTGAATGGATTAATACCTAGATATATTTATAACTCACTCAAGATAGACTTCAGTGTCTTTCAGCACATTTCTTAGGAAGCTGTGGTCCAAGGGATCTCCATCATCTAGGGTATTTCCTACAACTTTGTCTTATGATGGATCTTCTTTTTGCTAAATCTCCAGTCGTTCTCTTATTTCCTCATTTTTGTGGAAGCATTTGCACTTGTCCCTTGGTATCTTTTGGGGGATTGCTTCCAGGACCTCCCTTAGATACCAGAATTCAAAGATGCTCGGTAGTGTTAGCATACAACCTACGGGCATCCTCCTGTATATTTTAAACCCTCTTTAGATTATTTGTAACACCTAATACAATGTAAGTGTTGTGTAAATAGTTGTTATACTGTATTGTCTAAGGAATAAGGACAAGAAGTGTCTGCACATGTTTAGCACAGATGCAAATTTTTTTCCAAGTATTTTTGATCCATAGTTGGTTGACCTCACAGATGTGGAGCGATGAATAGAGGGAGCCAACTGTCAGTAGTTATTTGCTATTGTAGATAGTCTCTGCTATCTATAATAGCTAGCTTGCAAATATAATTTGTTCTTTTAATTTAATTATTTAAAAATTTAAAAGCTTGTCAATTACTATTACTGAGAAGTTGTAGAGGAACTGGAACTTTCATACGTTACTGGACAGAGTGTAAAATGCTTACCAAAGGAATACATGGAGATACCACATTTATGAAAATGTCTATTCTGCACTCGTGCGTGATTACTAGTTTAACTGGGTGTAGAATTACAGGTTGGGAAATTTTGTCAAGATTTTGAAGGTATGATTCCATTGTTTCTTAGTGTGGATCAATCTTTATCTGTTCTTCTGGACACTCATTGGGCCCCTGTCAGTCTAAAAACACATGTGTGTCAGCTTGGGAATTTCTTGTTTTATTTCTTTGATTTGTCCTTCTCTGTCTTCTCCTTTTTTCTTAGAACTTCTGTTCTTCATGAACCTTCCACAACAATCCTCTAATTGTTTTTATCTTTCTTGTTTTCTATGTATTTTCTATTTTCTCAAATTTTTTCTAAACTGGATTTTGCATCCTGCTATTGAATTTCTATTCATATGTTTATTAATTTATAGAAGATCCTTTCTTTGAAAGGATTTATGTTATTTTTTTAATGTATCCAGTTTTTGTTTCATGATGCAATATCTTATCTCTGAGGATAGTAATGATTTAAATTTTTTTTCTACATGCCCTGTTTCCTCACAGTTTTTCTTTTTCTTTTCAATTATTGACTTTCGTATTAGAATTTCTTGTACACTTTCTGGTCATCCTGGTTGCTGCTCACAGTTAAGCGAGGGGCTGTTAAAAAATTTTTTTTAATCTAATTGGAACTTTGGTTTCTCTCGATAGGACTTGTTGATGGGGGCCTTCCCTCTAGAGCGATGAGGATGGGCTATGCAGGTGGCAAACGCCAAATATTATTTTAGGTATTTCATTTTGACATGTTCATGTGACTCAGAAAAGTTCATTTAGACTATTACCTGGTGAGGATTAGTCTGGCAAACCAGTATCCTGGGAGCTGAGCAGAGGAAGAAGGCATAGGTTAGCAATCCCCCTGTTTTTGGAATGATAGCCCCCATTCTAATCTCTTCCTAAAATTCTTCAATCCAAAGATATTCTGTTTTACTTTTCCAGAACATAAATCTTTATTCTTCTGCCAAGGTAAACGAAGGTAGTCCTTCGGTAGTGTGGATTGTGGGAAGGGATCTGGGTAGCCAACATATCTTCAAACAACTTTCAAGCAGTCCTGCTGTTTTGAGCTCTTTATTTCCAGGGGAGCCTGGGATAGCCACTCACTGAGCCCTTTGGCATTTCTGTGATAGAAACAAGCTGTTTTCCTGTATTTCCCATTGGATGCTTAAGATTTTGTTTTCTCAGGTCTTCTACATCAGTTACCATTATCCATCTGCTTTCCAGCTTCCAGATTTTAGTGATGTTGCTTTATTTCTATATTTTGTCTTTGTCCATTCACACCTTTAAAAAAAATCTGTTTACTCTTTGGAGTGATTTCAGGAGGTAAGGGAGAAGGAAATAGTTGTTTAATCTATTGTATTTACCTAGAAGTCCCAAGTTATCTTTTATAGCACCTCAATATTTTATTGAAATCTTGCTCATTTCTCACAATTGATAATAATTTGTATTAGTATAACTTACATATTTAATCTTCTATTTAAAAATAAAAGCAAATATATAGAATACTTATATAAAAAACAAATCTAGTCTAAAACTATTTTACTGAAATGCTGCCCCTCTCCTTGACTTAAACTTTTGAAAGTACAACCCCATTAATTACTTCTACTCTATGAAAAATTGAGATCATTAGGCAGTGGTATACAGGTTGAGCATCCCTAATCTGAAAATCCAAAACTCAAAATGTTTTAAAATTCAAAACTTTTTGAGCACCACCATGATGCTCAAAGGAAATGCTCACTGGAGCATTTCAGACTTGGGATTTTTGTTATTTTATTTATTTATTTTTTGTTGTTTTTAGACAGGATATCATTCTGCCACCCAGGCTGGAGTGCAGTTGCATGATCTCAGCTCACTGCAGCCTTGACTTTCCAGGCTCAATAGACCCTCCCACCTCAGCCTCCTGAGTTGCTGGGACTACAGGCACAAGCCAGCATGCCTGGCTAATTTTATTTTTTTATTTTTTATTTTTTAATTTTTTTGTAGAGATGGGGTTTCGCCGTATTGTCCAGGCTGGTCTTGTACTCCTGGGCTCAAGGGATCTGCCTGTCTCAGCCTCCCAAAGTGCTGGGTAAATTACAGGTGTGAGCCACTGTCCAGGCAGATTTTAGATTTTTAGATTAGAGATGCTCATCTGAGAAGTATATAATGCAATCTGAAAAGGTGCAAAATCCAACACACTTGTGGTCCCAAGGGATACTCAACCTGCATTTTCTTGCGTACCAAATTAAATGTTTCAATGAATAGCAACATCTTATATAATACATTAGGGCCTAAAGTTGAAGTAAACAAAAATGAATCATGATTATTGTTACCCTGCTATTATACCTTACACAAAACTGAGTTGTATTAAAGGACAAAACATAAACTTAGCTGATGATTGTATGGAATCTATTGTGTCTTTTAATTCTAAAGGAAAGCAAAACATATTGCTACTTGGAAATACAGTTTTGTGTTTGTGTTCATTTTTAGGTGACCCACAACACAACTCTGAATGGCAAAGATACACTTCATCACTGGAGTTGGGCCTCAGATATGCCCTTGGAATGTGCCATTCATTTTGTGGAAATTAGATGCTACATTGACAGTCTTCATTTTTCTGGTCTCAAAGAGTGGAGTGACTGGAGCCCTGTGAAGAACATTTCTTGTAAGCTTATATTTAAAGAATGTTTGTTTCAAATGAATTAAATTAGTCTCACTTAAGAGTAAGATTTAGTTTGAGCTTTCACTTCTCATAACCTCATTCAGCTGCATGAGGATTACCTGGGAGCGTCTAAGCCCACCATCCCTGGAGATTTTGATCAAAAAGTCTGAGATAGGCTTCAGGAATCTGTATTTTGAAAGAACTTTCTGAGTGGTTGGATAAACATCCAGGTTTGAAAATCACTGTCATAGGAATTGAAGAGCATTAAAAATTGTGTGTAGATGATACTGAGATGAAATCTATGTAAAAAAAAAAAAAAAAAAAAACAGTTCCCAATTTCTGGCTCACAGAGCAGATCCCTAGAGGCTGCATAGTTATTGCCAGGAACACGGGGATCTGCAAGCATACCAAAAAGCATCCGTACATTAAGTAAAACTCATATACAGGGAGAATGTTGGCAGTTTCGAATAGGGGGCCTGGAAAATTGTTGACCATAAAATGAAATCCTGAAAAGGCTGGTAGTCATTGTAGAGATAGATCACTCTATGGATAAAAGGATGAGAGGAAGGAAGGGGACTAGATTAAAGTAAATTGTTTTTTTAGGGTGTGGAGTACTTGGGCATATATTTAGGCCGATGGAAAGTAAGACATATGCCCTAAATACATTGAATAAAAGGAATGGAATTATTTAATTAGTGATTTTTGGGGGGTGTGGATTGTTCACATGTGTATATAAACCCACTGAATTTCAACCCTTAGACTTCTTAGACATAAACCTGTGGCATTAACTTTAGACACTGACCTGTAATCTGCTTCTGCTTCCTCACCATTATCCCTTCATAAGTAAATAAAACCACATACACTTTTTAAAAAATTTATCGTATATATCTTGCTCCTACAAAACCTGTGGAACACACCTTATCTTTGGACCATCATCATTACAAGGCACCTAACAGTTTGTAGTGTATATACTGGGCTATTTTAAAAGTCATCTTATGAAAAGAAAGTCTTAAAATGCAGAAAAGTTTATGTAAAATACTTCTATATAAAATGTTTATAATTCCTCTTTTTCTTTCTAGGGATACCTGATTCTCAGACTAAGGTTTTTCCTCAAGATAAAGTGATACTTGTAGGCTCAGACATAACATTTTGTTGTGTGAGTCAAGAAAAAGTGTTATCAGCACTGATTGGCCATACAAACTGCCCCTTGATCCATCTTGATGGGGAAAATGTTGCAATCAAGATTCGTAATATTTCTGTTTCTGCAAGTAGTGGAACAAATGTAGTTTTTACAACCGAAGATAACATATTTGGAACGGTTATTTTTGCTGGATGTAAGTATATGATTTTAAAGAGAATTCCTATTAACCTGTTTTGGTCTTCCTTGAAAGCCTTAATTCTTCTGGAGTGGGGGGTGGGAGGAGTGATTCTGTTTCTTTCTCATTTCTTTGTTCTTTAATATAAAGGCTATACAAAGGCACTAGAATATTTGCTTGTTTTAAAATGAATTGCAAGCTTGTTTTCCACATAACCTGTATCTGTGTAATTTGTTGGTTTTGTAATCAGATTTGAAACATCTAGCTTCTAATGTTTAGTTTAAATTCTTAGTTAACAGCTTTGTTAAGGATAGTATATAATATTTCTTAACCCTGCATTGTTTAGAAATTATGTGAATTCATTTTCCAGTTAAAGTATACCTTTTTTAAAGTATCTAAATTAAAGAAATTATAGCAATTTTACACAAAATCTTTCAGTAGCATAACATATCTTCTCCATCTTTTAACTATTATATTTGAGGAGAACAGGCTGGCAGGAGGACATGGGTGAGGGGAAACATACTCTCCCACTGCGTTCTATATATGTTGTATGCTCTGTCATTCAAGGTGTCTATTAACATGATCACCCCACAGTCTAAAATTCCATGGTATTTCCAAAAGTAGTTTGTTGTGGGCTGCCCTGCCCATGTGGCTTGTGTTGAATGTCCACAGATAAATATGTAGAATTTTTAGGTCTCAATTTTAGTTTTTCTGCCTCCCTTCCTTGTAGCAACTGTAATGTTTTGGTGTCACTGACAGCTTCATCTTTATCAGTGAGTCCCTTCCTCCCTTTATGCTGAATTAGAAGTCTGGGATTTTGGTCTAAAGGTCGCCTGAATAATGTGTATAAGATAGATTGACTAGATTGTATGATATTTCTTTTGATTCCTTAGTGCTTTTTCTTTCTTTCTTTTTATGATTCTCAGCTGTGGTCTAGATCAGCAGCTCTCTCGTTTACTCATACAGTACTTCGTGATGAATTTCATTCAGATACTGATGTATTCCCAAGGGAATAGCCGGGCTTAGGTGCTCGTCTCAGCTTGATGGCTGTAATCTGACTCTCTTTTTGTCTGCTCAGTAATGCATTTGGAATTCAAGTGAAAGTGAGGTTATGTTCAAATTTAAATCCTGGAAATCATATTATCCTTCTTAATGGAATGTTAGGAAATTACTTGCAACATTTCTCACAAGTAGTCCTGGAGTCTAAGTTGAGACCCAGTGGTATATGTAGTGAAGTTGCTTCGTGAGCAATACCAAAAGTGAGCTATTACTTAAAAGTATGAAAGAAGAAATTAAAACTTAAAAAATGAGACTGTGCACTGTTTCCATTTGTGTTATTTCAGACAGTGTTGTAATCTTTTATCATAGTAATAGAACAAGCTAATTTATAATTTAACCTTCATTTATAACGTTTGGAGGTTGAAATATTGTACAATATTTGTTGAGCAGCAGTAACATCTCCCTTCAGAGAGAACTTTTAGGAAATTTATAAGAGCAGGTTATTTCGTGAGTTACGTATCAGGATTCATTTATTTCCTTTCTTTATGGATATCCTGTTAAGCCACCATTTACTGAAAAGACTGAAAAGAAATTTAGGCCGGGTGTGGTGGCTTATGCCTGTAATCCCAGCGCTTTGGGAGGCTGAGGCGGGTGGATCACGAGGTCAGGAGATCGAGACCATCCTGGCTAACACGGTGAAACCCTGTCTCTATTAAAAAAAAATACAAAAAAATTAGCTGGGCATGGTGGCAGGCGCCTGTGGTCTCAGCTACTCGGGAAGCTGAGGCAGGAGAATGGCATGAACCCAGGAGGCGGAGCTTGCAGTGAGCTGAGATCGCACCACTGCACTCCAGCCTGGGTGACAGAGCGAGACTCTGTCTCAAAAAAAAGAAAAATTTATAATCGGCTTATTAGTTTTTCCCTACACACACGTCTGCGTGCACACACACCTACCCAATCAAAACCTGCTGGCGTTTTGATTGGGATTACATTAAATCCGTGGATCAATTTAGGAGAATTTTCATTCTTACAATATTTGTATCTCCCAAACTATGAACATGGTATATCCCTACATTTACTTGAGTCTTCTTTAATTCATCTTAATATGAGGTCTTTATGTCTTTTGGTAAATTTTTTCCTAGTGCTAGGTGTTTTCTGGTATTATTAAAAATGACTTTGTTTTTTAAATTGCATTTTCTATTGACTGGTATATAAAAATGTAGTTGATGTATACCTAGCTTTTAACCTAGTAGCTTCAGTTGATTAATTTATAAGTTAATTTCTTTGAAAAGAAAATTAGTACATTTCAAATACTGTCCTCTCAAATTTTTCCCCTTCTGTCTGTCCTTCTATTTATCTCTTATTTGCTCTTGTTATTTAGATTTTAATATTTCAACTTAATATCTACCAAATCCTAAAATAACCAGCATTTTAAATATATTCCATATTTTTGGTATGTGGTTTTAATAGAGTGACTGAATATTTGGCCTTAGATTTAAAACAATTTTCAGAATAAATATGTCAATGTTTGTTTACTTATCTAATTGTTAAACTCTCATATAAACACTCATTAATCCTCTTAATGTTACCTGAAATATCATTGAAGGATGTTATCCTTATCTCTGGGGAAGGTATGAAATTTTCCAAGTTTTGGTTGATAAACTAAGGAGTATTTTTTTTTAATTCAGGTTTGTGAAAAAAAAATTTTACAGAATTTTTAAACAAGTAGTTTTTTTAAAAAAGAACTTTTACCTAAAGTGAAAGATAGTTTGGATAAATATGGGAGAGGAAATACCAGTTTCTATATGTGTATGGTTAAACATGATTACAGAAATATGAATTTCTACAATAAGCAGTGTCAGACTGCAGA
This sequence comes from Pan troglodytes, assembly GCF_028858775.2. Lineage (NCBI taxonomy): Eukaryota > Metazoa > Chordata > Mammalia > Primates > Hominidae > Pan > Pan troglodytes. The sequence goes on from NC_072402.2 coordinate 74,289,329, forward strand.
CTTTTCATTTATCACTTTTTTTTTTTTTTTTTTTTTTTTTGAGACGGAGTATCGCTCTGTCGCCCAGGCCAGATTCCAGTGGCACAATCTGGGTTCAGTGCAACCTCCACCTCCCAGGTTCAAGCGGTTCTCCTGCCTCAGCCTCCCGAATAGCTGAGACTTCAGGGCACCCTCCACCACACCCGGCTAATTTTTGTATTTTTAGTGGAGACGGGGTTTCACCATGTTGGCCAGGCTGGTCTCAAACTCCTGACTTCAGGTGATTTGCCCACCTTGGCCTCCCAGAGTGCTGGGATTACAGATGTGAGCCACTGCACCTGGGCTCATTTATCACTTTGAAGGTCTCGTCTTAAAAAAAAAAAAATTTTCTTTTAATTTTTCTAGTCCTGCCTTAAAGCTAGGGAGAGCAGTTTTGATAAAGAGAAAAACAACAAAAGAGCCGCAGTCAGTTTGTATATACTGAGATGCAGAATTTTACCAAGAGTTTTCTAAACAACAGTACTTATAATGTATTTTAGAACTCTGAAACATGTAACATGACTTAATGATTTTCAATATGATTTGGTATTTCTTTTCGAATCACAGTATATTGATGATAGATGATAATACTTTTAACCTGTAGATTTCTCTGACAACATATTAGACACAGGTTTCTTTGAGAGATTTGGTAGCCTCTGAAATAGGATTAAGGGAAAAAAAGTGACAACTGATCTTTCAAGTTGCTACAGGGAGTTTCCAGATGAGCTAAGAGTCATTTTTCAGTATATTTTAATCTGTCAATTCTAATGTAATATGAACTCTGACAAGACATGCTACAGAGAGAATAATTCCTGCATTATTCAAAAGTAAAATGTAAATAGTAAATTATTTCATTTTTTAGGAAATTGTGGAAAACATTGACATTTCTAAAATATTATGTTTTCAGGGAAAATATATGTAATCATAAGTACCTGCATTTTTTTTCTGTTAGATCCACCAGATACTCCTCAACAACTGAATTGTGAGACACATGATTTAAAAGAAATTATATGTAGTTGGAATCCAGGAAGGGTGACAGCGTTGGTGGGCCCACGTGCTACAAGCTACACTTTAGTTGAAAGGTAATGATAACTGGGAAAAGATGTCAGATGGCAAGGAGTACGTTGGAGGTGCATGTTAAATGACATAGGGAACTGCACTAGATCATTTATGTTACAAACAAGATATAAAACCAAATATGCTGTATAAAATTACACTTATAAGTACTGCAGTTCAGCCACATGTACACTCAATTTTATGTCTCCTCTTTTAAGAAGCTTAGAATGAAGAACACTTGAACATGAACAGAGACTGTTTCTCGGTAGTAAACTTATGGCTGATTAATTTCTTCTATTTTCTGTATCACGTACATTTTCTTCTCTGAGTATGTAATATGCTTCTAATTAGAAATTTAAACTTTTTATACAAATTAAGTATTACGAATTTGCCCGTTTTTTCCTGCAATATTTATCTCTTGCCATTTTGAAATTATTTTTCTGTTAATTAACAGTTTTTCAGGAAAATATGTTAGACTTAAAAGAGCTGAAGCACCTACAAACGAAAGCTATCAATTATTATTTCAAATGCTTCCAAATCAAGAAATATATAATTTTACTTTGAATGCTCACAATCCGCTGGGTCGATCACAATCAACAATTTTAGTTAATATAACTGAAAAAGGTAAGCTGTACATAAACTAATGTCTTAAAAATAACTTTAGAAGTGGTGAAATGCTTTAATGAAAAATGCTTATAGGGATTACTTTTTGCTGATTATTTTCTTTATAGTTACTTAATATTAATTTCATAAATTTTATTTATAAAAACTTTAAATGTATAATTTCAAGTTTTACTATTTTATTGAATTTAAATACTTGAATTAGTAATTTACAAATAAACTGTAAGTAGCTCTTTCTGATAATTTTTGATTTCTGAAATATCTTCTGCCCAATTTTTAAAAACTTTTATTTTGAAGTAATTGTTGACTCACTGGTAGTTACAATAATAAGAGCCTTGTGAACCCATCCCCTGGCTATTCCCAGTGGTGTCATCTTATATAATTCTAGTACAATATCAGAACCAGGGAATTGACACTCTTAAAACACTGTTAACTAGACTACTGACCTTGCTCAGTTTTTATGTGCATTCATTTGTACTCGTGTGTGTGTGTGTGTGTGTGTGTGTAGTTCTATGCAATTTATAGGTATAGATTCAGGTAACCACCACCACATGCAAGATACAGAACTGCCCTGTCACTACAAAGGAACTTGCTCATGTTGCCCTTCCAGCATCCCCTGTACATACAGTCACATCCCTGTGCCTTGACAACAACGAATCTATTATTCATCTCTGTTGTTTTATCAGTTTGAGATTGTTACATAAGTAAAATCATACAGTATGCAGTTTGGCATTTTTTTTTAAGGATGTCCTGGAGAGCCATCCATGTTGTTGTATGTATTAATAGTTCGTCCCTTTTATTACTGACGATTTCTGCATTTTTACCAATCATATTAATATATAGCTCCAAATAAAAATAAAATGTGCTTGGTCTTTTTGGTATTCATTCCCATGGTCCATGTGCATTAACACTCCATGTCAGGCTCGCAGCACACTGAGCAACGGCCTAGACCTTCTCTTAGAGACTCAGGCAGGGGAGAAAGGGCCTAAACCGAAGGCATGTCTCATACAGTCTCACAGCTGATTAGTAGATGATCCTGTTGCCTTATTTGTAAGCATAAGTCACTTTTATCAGTTATTCTTTCCTGTCGTCTTTGCGATTTCTGGATTTTTCCTAGTGTCACCATGGCTACATTTTATCCTTGCATGGTAGTATTTGTATGTATTTGTCTGCCCTCTGCCATTTCAGCCTTATTTCCCATGTGATTCTTTCCCGCCACTCAACTGGGCATACACACTATCACCAGTGTAATATGCAGTTTGCCTCGCTGTACCTTCATTATTGGCATCTCTGCCTAAAATGCTTTTCTGCATTTTTTTTTGGCTAATTTTTGTCTGATTCTTCCTGCATAGCTCATCTTAAGTTCCATCTTCACTGTAAGACTTACCTTACCATGCTTACATTTACATAGTGGTTAATATCTGTATCATTCATTTAGAACTTAGCATTTATATTCTTATTAATTATCTTTCTTTCTTTTTTCTTTTCTTTTTTTTTTTTTTTTTTTTTTGGTCATTCCCTAAGTAAATTAGAAGTTCCTTAAAGGTAGATACTGTGATCTTAACTACCTTTGAGTATTCCTGACACTAATTTAAGAGCTTTGAGCATGATCGATTGTTTAAAAATGTTGGCAAGATGTCAGTAGTAGAAATTAGGTTTGTCAATTCCACAAATACTGGATAGGATGTTGTTGGTCAGCACTAATGATGCCTCGTTGTTTTTTATGTTTTCTTCTTATTTGTCATATTAGAAGATAGTTTTTCCCTTTAAGTAAGTGTTTAAAGTAATCTTTAAAAATTATATTTGCAGTTTATCCCCATACTCCTACTTCATTCAAAGTGAAGGATATTAATTCAACAGCTGTTAAACTTTCTTGGCATTTACCAGGCAACTTTGCAAAGATTAATTTTTTATGTCAAATTGAAATTAAGAAATCTAATTCAGTACAAGAACAGGTAAGATTCTCCTAAAGACTTCCTTTGTGATTATTTTGGATAAAATAGTTCTCAAAAAGAATTAAGCAAATTGATAGGCTTAAGCTCTCAGATTATTTATTATAGAGATTTACTAAGAACCAAGAAAGACATTACTATCCGTGTAATAACAGCATTGTATCATTTGAAAAACAATTGTAAATATGACTTTTACTCCTCAGAATGTTCCCAGATGCAGTATAGTACCTGGCACATAGCTGGTGCTCCGTAAATTTGTGAATGAATGAGTAGTTTTTGCTGTAACTTTTAGCATCATTAATGGATGAATTGGCACTAGACAGCAGAAGCGATTTTTTAAAACTGTGAAGTGTGGCAGTGGGAACAAGCTGTAATTGGTACTTAAAAGTCACAACATGACTTTTTAGTACATTTTAAATATTTAGGTTGACTTTTATATTATATTATCTTGTAATTTGTGGTAAGTCTGAAATAAATGAGGTGTACTTAACTATTCATTTGGAAATTTACTGATGTCTAGAAAATCAGTCACAACTGTAAAATATAACCTGAAAACCTTCTTTGTAATGTTTTGGGGAGCTCAGAGGCTTTTGTGAAACAGGCAGATATTCAAGTTTGTTTAGAAATGTTTCATTTTAACTATATTTACTTAGTTTAAGGAAGTATTTGTTGAATATTTGCTACATGTTTAGCATCATACTAGAAGTTCTAAGTGTCATATTAACAAAGATGCACAAAAGGTAATGCCTGCCTCCAAGAAACTTCCAAATATCATCCAAATAATACATTTATTCCTCACAGTCATCTCAAATTATAAATCACATTAAGGTTTATTGCATCACCATTAGCCCTTTGATTATCAAAATTATATAATCCTTTAGATAATTTAATTGACCATTATTACTTAGAGCCAGTATTTGGATTAAAAAGATAACCCAATTTTTTTATTACTATTACAGGGCATAATTTCATTGGCTTGGCAGGTATATAAGAATTAAAATATTACAGTGGATAAACTGCTTTGGGTGTTACATATACAAACTCATTGACATTCCGTTGGTTTGTGTTACAAATGTGAAGGCTTTCTTACCAAAAAAAAGTGTATGTATGTGTATGTATATATATATATATATGTATTCATACACATAATATATACATATATATATATTTATTTGTTTTCCAATAGCGGAATGTCACAATCAAAGGAGTAGAAAATTCAAGTTATCTTGTTGCTCTGGACAAGTTAAATCCATACACTCTATATACTTTTCGGATTCGTTGTTCTACTGAAACTTTCTGGAAATGGAGCAAATGGAGCAATAAAAAACAACATTTAACGACAGAAGCCAGTAAGTTAACTAAGTGATGTATGGCTAATAATTACTGTGTATTCTGAAGTTTTACAACTTCTTTAAAAAGAAGATGTTGGCCGGGTGCAGTGGGTCACACCTGTAATCCCAGCACTTTGGGAGGCCGAGGTGGGCAGATTACCTGAGGTTGGGAGTTTGAGACCAGCCTGACCAATATGGAGAAACCCCATCTCTACTAAAAATACAAAATTAGCTGGTCATGGTGGTGCATGCCTGTAACCCCAGCTACTTGGGAGGCTGAGGCAGGAGTGAATCGTTTGAATCTGGGAGGCGGAGGTTGCAGTGAGCCAAGATTGCGCCATTGCACTCCAGCCTGGGCAACAAGAGTGAAACTCCGTCTCTAAATAAGAAAAAAAAAATGCTGTTAGAGTCCTTAAAAGTGGGGGAATGTTTAGATAAATTATATAATACCTGCTAATAAAATATCACAGATATTTTAAATGATAGTTTTGAAATTTTGTCATAGTATAGAAAAATGATTGGCATAAATTATGAGAAAGCCAGGGCTCCTCTATCTGTACTACGATTGCCACCATATTACGATAATGCATAGAATGATTTTTCTCCCATTCTTTTCTGCTTGGAATTTTAATTATGCTTTTAACTCATTGGCCTTTTTTTTAAAAAAAAAAAAACAATTACTAAAAAAGAGAATTTGTTAGTTTTTATTTGTGACCTAGACCTGAGAAATGTTGTGGCTAAAAGGTCTTGAACTTCAGTTTCTGTAGTATACCCAGGTCAAGTTAGGTATAAAATCAGGTAACTGGTTTTCTAAATATGATAATTTCCAAAGACAGAATGATATTCTATCTTCAAATAACCAGACGTCAGGTGTAAAAAAAAAAAAAAAAAAAAAAACTCAGAAATAGGTTTAATTTTTTATTTTTTTGAGACAGAGTCTCACTTTGTCACCTAGGCTGGAGTGCAATGGCGTGATCTCGGCTCACTGCAATGTCCGCCTCCCGGATTCAAGTGATTCTCCTGCCTCAGCCTCCCAAGTAGGGGCCCCACCACCACGCCCGGCTAATTTTTGTATTTTTAGTAGAGATGGGGTTTCACCGTGTTGGTCAGGCTGGTCTCGAACTCCTGACCTTGTGATGTGCCTGCCTTGGTCTCCCAAAGTACTGGGATTACAGGCGTGAGCCACTGTGCCCGGCCAAAATAGGTTTAATTTTTAGGAATCATTTAACAAAAGATAGCAAGAGCTTTATTTATATTATGCAGTATAATACTTCCTCCAAAAATTTAAGAAATAGCAAAACAAATAAATGATAGATGTTAATCTAGATTTTTGCCTCTCCACATGAAGACATGTGAAGAATAGAGATGAGGGCATTTTGCGACATGTGTAAGAATTACTTGTATCATCAAAAGTGAAAGCTATGCATGAGTACAGAGAGGGAGGATATGAGGTATCTATTGCTGTGCAACAAATTACCCTAAAATTCAGTGGCTTAACACAGCAGATGTTTATGATCTTCCCATTTCTATGGGTTAAAAATCCAGGAGCAGCTTAGCTGGATCTCTCTCACTTGGAGTCTTTCATGAGGCTGCAGTCAGGAATGTGGGTGGGGACTGCAGACTTCACTGGGGCTAGAGGATCCACTTTCAAGATGGTTCACTCATGTGGCTAATGGCAGGAGGCCTCAGTTCCTCACCTTGTGGGCCTCTCTCTAGGCCTGCTTAAGTGTGCTCATGACATGGCAGCCAGTTCCTCCCAGAGCCGGTGACTGAACAGTATCTTTTATGCTCTAAAATCGGAAGTAACATACCATTATGTCTACTGTACACTGTTGGTCACACAGGCCAACCCTGATGCAGTGTGGGAGGGCACCACGCACATGGGGATTATTGGTCATTTTGGAGACTAGCCACTGTAGGAGTTTTTGCCTTCAGTTAATGAGCTGTTGTCTCCAAGAGGAAACATCTTATTTGCACCTCATTAAGATGAAGGCATCAATTTACTCAACAAATATTTACTGAGTATGCATTACAGATTGAACATACGTAATCTGAAAACCTGAAATGCTCCAAGATCCAAAACTTTTTGAGCACCACCAGGATGCCACAAATGGAAAATTCCACACTTAAGTACTTAACACAAATTTGTTTCATGCACAGAATTATTTAAAATATTGTATGAAATTACCTTCAGGCAGTGTGTATAAGGTGTACGTGAAACATAAATGAATTTTATGTGTTCTTGGATCCCATCCTCCAAGATATTTCATTAGGTATATGCAGATATTCTACAATTAGAAAAAATCCAAAATCTGAAACACTTTTGCTCCCAAGCATTTTGGATAAGGGATACTCAACCTGTATGTGTCTGGAATTGTTCTAGTTAGCAGTGATATAGCAGCAGATAAAACAGAGATCTCGGCCTATGGAGTTTGTAGGATCCAGGACTAGAAATAAATTTATATATATACACATCTATATGTATGTATGTACACACAAAGACACAGACACATCAGTTTATCAGCTGGTGACAAATGCCACAGAGGAGAGGAAGTGATAGGAATAGAGGCTGAGGGATAAGGAGGGGGTGAAGGGAATGGCAGTTTTAAATAGGGTAGTTAGAAAAGACCTCACTAATAAGGTAATACTCAAGCTGAGATACAAAGATGAGGAAGCATGCCATATTGTTTTTATCTAGGAGAAGAGAGTTGTAGGCAGAGGAAGAGAGGGTACAGAAGATGCAGAGAGCCTGAGGCAGTTGTGTCTTTGGCATATCTGAGGGACAGCCAGGAAGCCAGTGTGTGGCCAAGAAAGGAGGGAGTGAGAGGATGTGAGGCAGAGGGGAACCCAGGGAATCAGTACAGCTGGCCTGCAGGTAGATTTTCACCCATTCGAAGGGGCCGTGTGTTTTGCAAAAGTTGTTGAGAGCTTAGATTTTCCATTGCTTCATTTTCTAAGTGGAAGCCACTGAACTGCTTCACGTTTTATTGAGAATTCCAAATATCCTAGAAAAAAAATGCCAAGCACCATATACATATAGTATGTGTCTTCAGATATTAACTTTAAAATCTCCTTTTTAGGTCCTTCAAAGGGGCCTGATACTTGGAGAGAGTGGAGTTCTGATGGAAAAAATTTAATAATCTATTGGAAGGTAAATATCTAATTTTTCTGTGAACATTTACATTACTTTGCTAAACCGCTTAACTTACGCATGGTACTTGGGTTATCAAGGAGCTGAAACTTCCCAGACTGGCTTTTGTTGCAATATTGGTGAGAATCTAACCTGGTTCCTAAACCCCGCAAATTCCTCATCACTCCTAACTCCCCACAGTCATTTGAGGATCTCCTGTGTCAGATCTGAGCCTTCTCGAGTTTGATCTTATAAGGCCTGTAAAGGACCTGAAGATTTCATGAATTCCATCTCCCTCACTTCAGTCAGAATCTGTAGGTTAGAATCCTAAGTGTTTGTTATATTTTTTTCTATTAATAGGAAAGTAAACTTTTATATATTTCATGTGTAATTTATTTCCCTTCAATAAATTGCATTATAACATGCCAGTTATAAAGTTTTGTATGATTTTGTAAAGTATTTAGATGAAATATGAATTGCATATTTTACTAATTTTTCTCTGCTGGAACATTTTTTTTGCCATATTTTTAAGTATTTTATGAATATCAAAAACATGAACAATTGTTTTCTATATTAGATTTTACACAAGCAGTCATAATAGGATTCCTTTAAATAGTGAATTTTTTTATGGAAAGTGAAACATAATTTTATTTAAAAAAACTTTTGACGTCGATACAGCTTTGAGTAAAGTGAAGTGTACATGCAGGTTCAATGTGAGTTCCATTGCTTTGAGATTGTATTTGACTGTTACATCCACTCTTGATTAGAAAATCCCCCGGCTACTCTCAGTTGCCTGTCAGATTTCATGATAATATAGCAACGATTATACAATTTACTTCAATATAGGAAAGTTTGAAATATTGTTCAAACTAGACGAAAACTTAAGACTAAAAACATTGAAATGATTTAGATTCTAACTTCATTATCTATGCTGATGGTGCCGCCATTTGCCAAGTCAGAGTGTGTTCGGGTAGAAATTATGTTGTTTTGGTCATAGTGAGTTTTCAAAAGGTATGCCACTGGGATATCATGAGTAGAGTTCAGTAGGCGGTTTGATATATGTAAGGCTCTGGAGCTCAGGGGAGAGGTTGGCACTGAAAACAGCTTTGAGTAGCATATAAATGGGATCACTTGGAGATGCAAGGTGAAAAGTGGGCCAGGGATGGAGCCCAGGTGACAGCAGCATGCATAGAACCAGCAGAGGAGGAGGAACCAGCAGAGGAGATGGGGAAGGTTTAGAGGGGCAGGAACAACGAAGAAAATAGAATTAGAGAAGCTGGGGGAGGAGGACATTTCAAACAGTGTGTGGTCTGGAGTATCCCAAGAAGCCCATAAGTCTTAGGACTAAAGCCTGCCCCTTAGAGCAGGCCATTTGGAGCATCACAGAGACCTCTGCTGGAGCGGAGTGTTTCGCAGTGTTACATCATCCTCAGTCTTGACCAGAGAGCCCCATACATTGGTGTATAAATTAAGGCAGTTGTTATGAAAAGCAGTTCAGTATAAATGAAGAGGTTTGAATGTTCATTTGTTTTTATACAGTAAGTTCGCTTTTAGAAATTCATATTAAAAATTTCTATGAAAAAGAAAAAAAAGTGGCACAAAAAAGTTCACCAAAATATTTGTTTTAGTATTGTGAAAAATTAGAAACAACTTAAATTTCATTTATTTAAGGGATATTCAAGTACACTGGTAAAAATGCTACATAAGACATAAAACCATGAAAATGTATATAACTGTATTATGGACAAGCGTATATTAGCATATATTATGGAAAAGTAAAAAGTAAAATGGTGTAATATGATTAAAACAATGTTAATAAAAAAATCTATACCTAGAAAAACAACTTGAAAGAAATATCAAAATGAAAGAATACTTAAGAGGTGGGAATATGGGAGATTTTTACTTGTTTCAACTTCTATATATTTTCCAAATTTTCTGTAGTGGGCATGTAATACTTTAAAATGAGAAAACAATGTTTAGAAAAAAACCCATGATGCTATTTTTTTAAAATGTTTTGTTTGTTGCTAAGTAGAGCAGTGCTTCTGGATAGTTTTAAAAGTTTTGCTCCTGAAAAATGTGGAGATAAATATTGTTTTTTATTCACTTAATTTTTAAATTTTTGTGTACTCTTACTGCTTATAGCAAGTATAGTTTTTCTTCAGTGTCTCTTTCCTGATTTACCCTGCTCCCAGTGGATTTTAAATCTGTGTTTTACACTGTTGAGAGATTCATTTTTGCTGTTGTTGTTGTTGAGACAGAGTCTCGCTCTTTCAACCAGTCTGGAGTGCAGTGGCACAAACTCAGCTCACTGTGACCTCCACCTGCCAGGTTCAAGTGATTCTCCTGCCTCAGCCTCCTGAGGCGCCACCATGCCTGGCTAATTTTTGTCTTTTTAGTAGAGACAGGGTTTCATGTTTGTCATGTTTGGCAGGCTGGTCTCGAACTGCTGACCTCATGATCTGCCTGCCTCGGCCTCCCAAAGTGCTGGGATTATAGGCGCACTTGTCCAGCTTCATCTTTTCTGATACTACCTTGTAACTAGTTGTTTTTTGTTTTCGAGATGGAGTCTCGCTCTGTTGCTCAGAGTGGAGTACAGTGGCATGATCTTGGCTCACTGCAACCTTCACCTCCTGGCTTCAAGTGATTGTCCTGCCTCAGCCTCCCAAGTAGCTGGGATTACAGGCACTCACCACCACACCTGGTTAATTTTAGTATTTTTGGGAGAGACTGGGTTTCACCATGTTGGCCAGGCTGGTCTCGAACTCCTGACTTCAAGTGATCCACCTGCCTTGGCCTCTCTAAGTGCTGGAATTATAAGCGTGAGTCACCATGCCTGGCCAACCTTGTTATTGTTAATATAGCGTCCAGTTTAAACCCAATTACCTTGCCTAGTCACAGTCACGTTTTGCAGGGTTTTATAACAATTTGTCTGTTTTTCATAGCCTTTACCCATTAATGAAGCTAATGGAAAAATACTTTCCTACAATGTATCGTGTTCATCAGATGAGGAAACACAGTCCCTTTCTGAAATCCCTGATCCTCAGCACAAAGCAGAGATACGACTTGATAAGAATGACTACATCATCAGCGTAGTGGCTAAAAATTCTGTGGGCTCATCACCACCTTCCAAAATAGCGAGTATGGAAATTCCAAATGGTGAGTGCTTGAGATTATTTAGTATATAAGAACAGGAAACTAAAGTGAGAAATGTCTGATGTTACTTGCTCTTTTGTCATGTCAGCCTTCTTCTCGTATACCTTGTTGCTGCTGACCTAGAAGGCAGAATGAGCAGATTGATGTCTACAGTTCATTGAGAAAGAAGTCATTAGTATTGACTTGAAGCATGTGCACTGATGGATACAATCATTACTGTACTCAGTAACTATAGTGGATAATATTGGAGAGTTACAGTGGTGGATAGTACTTTTAGGAAGAAATATTTTAAGAGTTTATTCAAATGACATTCAGACGCTTCTCCAAGACACTTCCCCAAGACTAGGAAAGTTTATTTTAGGTCAGCTAGGCTGTTTTGCAAATTGTTGGGCAGGAGAAAAAAAAAACGCTTATTTTAATTAGCACCTTTTTTGATAAGAAATTCCTTATTAATAGAAATTCTTTATTGATTAAAAAAAGTCTTCTTAAGGTATAAATTAGATCTTCAATATAGGCCTTAGAAAAACAACTGTGGTGTAGTTTTTAAAATTTAGTGCCTTTCTTTAAATTTTACAGATGTCCAGTGATTAATACATTCTTCCCAGCTTCTACCTTGACAACTTTGAGAGTTATGAGCTTTAAACGGCCACTTCCACCTCTTCTTCCACTGACCTCTGTGCTCCAGTCATTTTCTGCCTACCCACCTTTGCTCTCTTGCCCCGATATGGGAGCACCTTTCTATAACCACAGCTCCTAGAGGAAGAAAAATTGGTCCAGTTAGGGTCCTCTAAGTAGCTTTCCAACTCCAGTTTGAGGCTGTTTCTTATTGTTACTTGACTGCATCTTTGTTCTCTTTGAGTCAGTCATAGGAGAATTAGGAGGAAGGAAGGGGAAAAACAAAGTGCATTTCAGAGATACAAACCCCAGGCAGCAGTGCTGCTGGAGATGCACAGGGGTTGTGGCAGGTGCTGGGAGGAGGGGCTTAATAATGGCTTCTTCATTTTGGCCTGGCAAAAATAACAAAATAAAAAACGAAGGAGACAGAGATGTGAACATCCATAAGAAGATAACATACTGATTTAGATTATATGTTTCATTGCACTCACAATGCTAGGCAATAGCTATGTTGTCTTTTAATTCAGGAAACATAATCCTACCTTTTCTGTGTATCCCTTAGAAAATGGTAATTTACAGAACTAGCAATTCTGTCATCAGCTTCCAGACACTTTCTGAAACCCCAGAACAAATCCTCATTCCTTGAGGATTTCCCGAGTGGAGGGAGGCTCTGCAGCCTCAACTCAGGTTTACACTGTGGCTTTTTAATCACGTTGAGCAAAAAAAGCTGTTATGTCCGAAGTGTTCTCTATTCTCAGCCAAATTGTTGTCTTGCGTTTAGTAGTAGTTGCTTTATGAATGTACATTTTGTTCAAAAAACTTGTCTGTGTTTGTTTTTACTGAACCCTTAAATATAAATCAGTTATAGCTATTAGTGACTTTCTCCTGTTACAGTGGGTAATGTCTGTGTTGGTTTTACTGACCCCTCTCTGTAGCCTGTGGGTGATTAAGTACTCTGCCATGGCTGCATCCCATCAAGGGCCGCTCACCTGCAGTTTGCAGGCTCCTGAGCATCTGGCTCCTGCGACAATTACTTGTCTAAAAATTTATTCTTAGAAATAATCAAAAACCTTTCTATGTTTGTTTTTACTGAACCCTTAAATACAAATCAGTTATAAAATCTACTTCTTTTCTCCTGTTACGGTGGGAAATTTTCTTCTCCCTTTTGACCACGCTGCCCTATCTTCTACCCCAATTCTTCACCCCCAGCCTGGGGTTCCACTTCTTACCTAGGCCAAGATCTGGCAAGACAGGGAAACAAAACCTTGCCAGGGCCTCTGCGCCTGTCTTCTGCCCTCAGCCTTTGCCCCTTGCCCCTTGGTATCTCCTAGGACGCTGTGCAGGCTTCTCCTTCTCAGTGTCCACACTGGCCATCCCACCTCATCGCCTCTGGGTGTCTCCACAGCTTTCTCCCTTGCCCCCACCCTACCCCTGGTCAGCCAGGCAACCCCTTCAGCCCAGCTCTTGGGCTGCAGTCTTCGTTGAAAGAAAGAGGGGGCTAGTTCTTCTGCTGTTTCCACAAGTTTGTTGTGTGCCCACTCTGCACATTGTACTGGGCCCCGCTTGTTCTCTGCACACATTCATAGTGAGTGATGAGAGGAGGGCTTCAGACTGTCCACTGTCCCCTCCCCAGTCTCCCTCTCCCACCCTGTCCCAGCCAGTGTCCTTAGCTGCGTCCTTCCTGGGCCTTGATCTTGATGTCCTAGCCCCAGTATGTCACTACCTGATCCTAGGCGCTTTTTAAAAACCACTTTCTTTGAGCTGCTGTGTTAATCTATGTATACAGGTAAGTGCTACAGTTGTTAAAATGAAAATAACAGAGCAACACTTCTAATCTTTGCTCTAGGTTTATCTAGTTTGAGCACTATTTTATAATTTCTTCACAGTGAAGTGATTTTTCTAACTCATGTCCATTTTTATGAGCTTTGCCTTATATTATTGTTTCTAATGCCAGTAAAATATCCTCCTTTCTTATTGAAGATGATCTCAAAATAGAACAAGTTGTTGGGATGGGAAAGGGGATTCTCCTCACCTGGCATTACGACCCCAACATGACTTGCGACTACGTCATTAAGTGGTGTAACTCGTCTCGGTCGGAACCATGCCTTATGGACTGGAGAAAAGTTCCCTCAAACAGCACTGAAACTGTAATAGAATCTGGTAAGATGAATTAGTGTCTCTCAATTAAGTTCTACAAAATATTTTTAAAAGGCAACACGTAAGACTGGGTGCAGTGAAGTGATTCTCTTTACTGCTGGATGGGTATAAATAGGTTTGACTTTCCTGGGAGGGTAGTTGTGGCAGCACATGGAAGGATCCAAACCCTTTGATCTGGTAATTACTGGTCTAGAAATTTATTCTTAGAAATAATCAGAGAACAACACAGATTTAATCTAAGAATGTTCATGACAGTATTATTGATAATTGTGAAAAATTAAAAACCCAAATAGCAAATAAGGGAATGAGTAAATGATGGTACACCTATAAAATGGAATGTTAAGTAACATTAAAAATTATGTGGAAAATTAAATAAATGTTCATGAAAAAAAAAACTACGGAACTGTAGCCTGGTCTCACACAAGGGCCTTTGCCTTGTTTGCCCAGGGTCCAGGTTACCAAGGTTAGGGAGAGACTGAGCACAAAGACCGTGAACCCCTTACCACTTAACCCTGATGCAGGGCAAGGGGGCATCGGCTGGACTGAGCACAGTGTGGGTGGGAGGCCTTGCGTTCCATGAGCCTGATGCTCAGGAGCTTGTGAGCTGCCGGTGAGTAACCCTCTATGGGATGCAGCCTGAGAAGTTTTTCCACAGAGGAGTGTTTAATAACCTACAGGCTAATCCAGCCTTGTCCTTAGGAATTAGAGCCCTCTCTCCAATATCATCGTTGTTTTCCTGGCACAATGGGAGTGTATCCTGCCTGTCCCCATGGGATTTCTGGACCCTGTAGCCTGTCAGTAGTGATGCTTCGTGATCATTCCTGTCTCCTGCCTCCCTCGCGTGTTAGGGAAGTGCAGAAGAGCAAGCAGCCTGCTCCTTACCTCTCTCTCAGGGAACACTTTCTACTTGCTTACTGTTTCTCTCTCAGATGATGAGGATGGGTCCCATTCATTGGATTATCATGTATGAGTTCAGATTATTTTCCAGTTCTACTTGGAATACAGCCAAACTCCTCCACATGTATAATTGGCTGAAGTGGTAATGATCTTCCTGAGTTGTTCCCTTTATCCTTCCTTACAGTGCACTGTACTTATCAAGGACCCAGCCACATGCTACCCTTCTTTTCCTGCACCTTCCCTTCCATCCCCTCCCATGTTGCTGAATGAGCCTTACACGATTCCAGTCTGTCCTTTCTCACCTGAGCTTTTAGAATAATCAGGATGGACTGGGATAGGCTGGAGTGGATATAAATGGAGTATCTACCCATTTAAGTTTTAGCTGAGACCTGCAGGATATGGGGAAGCTGCCCCGCGATGATTGTGGGAAGAGAACTTTCTGTGCCAACTCAATTGAACAAAGACACAAAGCTTGAGAAAACAAAAACTCAGAGAAGTTAGATGCCTTTTCCAAGGTCACAAAATTAGTATGTGATAGAACCCAGGTTCAAATTCAGAGTTATTCAGAGCTTCAAGAGGCTGGGAATATTGTCGTTTATTTACTGCTGAGCTTCTGGAACAGCAAGTGGCACATAGTAGGCACACCTTTTATTCCTCTCTCATCCTGTTCTCTACTCATTAAGCTGTCCACTCTCTTTTTTGACCTTAGCACATTCCTAATGCTCTAACCTTCTCAGCCTCTTTTTTTAAAGTGTCAGAGCCCTATAAAATATTGTTAATAAATAATTTTAACATAAAAAGAGGTACAGATTTACAGATGTACATGCAGTATAAAATCATAACCTCAAGCATACCTTTCTCCAAAGAAAAATGTTACAAAACTAAACACAGTTGGCTGAGCTTGAGTTGCATTACTGCATACTTAGGACGTGCCAGCACATAACACATGTTGAAGGAAAGTGATTACAAGAAGAAAAGTTAATATTTTAGACAAGTTGATTCAGTTTTTCTTGGGTTGTATGATGTTAGAAGTTGACTACTGTCTCAAATTGGAGCCTGTAGGCCACTGGTGTTTTATAGGCACTTGATTGGAGAACTAATGCTTTAACCACACCAGAATAATTGCATTCTGCAAATTAAATGCAATGCCATATGCTGCCAATCCCCCCTGCGTGTCCCCCGGCATTATCTTCTTTCTTGACCACCACTGATGAGCATCTAATTGCCCTTCAAGGCCTTATTCAGATGGCCCTTATTGTAGCTGTTTCTGATCTTTTTAGACTCATTTGGCCCCTCACTTAAGATTCCATGGCATCTGATACATACCTCTAATATAACACACTGTTATGGTTACCCTTGTTCGTCTGTCTTCCCCACCACTCTGCAAGTGTCTCCATGCTTGACGTTTTGTGCATGTTTGTGTTGCTCACATTGTACACATTGCATTGTATTCAGGAGACATTTAAAAGCAGCCTTTTGAATTTAAGTTAAGGTACTTCAATTGGAAGTACCTCTATGTCCTGTGGAGTTAATTCAAAGTATTTCTATATCTTGTGGAGTTAACTCACCCAAGGACACTTAATGGTGATGTTATAAAGAGGAATAAACTCTAAGACCTAGTTCCTTTAACACTGAAGCTTCAAGGCAGAGTGCAACTTTTAATTCTGCTTCTTGGAACAAGAGGAGAGAGCAGTGGGTTTGTTTGCTTTTTCCAACTCAGAAATAACACTAGGTAAGGAAGGGATTTATAGAGGCATGATGTGGACCTTGAATGAATGGCTTAGTGAACTGACCCAGGAAGTTGATGTAGACTTACATTTTGTTCATTAAAATCAAGCAGTTGCCAGCACTTTGGGAGGCCAAGGTGGGTAGGTCACGAGGTCAGGAGTTTGAGACCAACCTGGCCAAGATGGTGAAACCCTTTCTCTACTAAAAATACAAAAATTAGCCAGGTGCAGTGGCGGGCGCCTGTAATCCCAGCTACTTGGGAGGCTGAGGCAGGAGAATCACTTGAACCCGGGAGGCGGAAGTTGCAGTGAGCTAAGATCATGACCCTGCACTCCAGCCTGGGCGACAAAGCAAGACTCCGTCAAAGAAAAAAAAAAAAAAAATCAAGCAATGATGATTTCTTCCTGGAAAAAGGAACAAAATGTAAGCCTTAAATCATCGTTGTTCTCTTCAATGCAATCCCATCTTATATTACTAAACTTTTTGTTAAAATAGAAGTAAATTTAATTTTTGTTTAGTCAATTTTCATTTGAATATTTACTAGTCTTTAAAATATGTATGTATTTTTTAATAAGAAAACATCTTTAAAATAGCTTTGGAAATTTTAGAGTATGTTATGAACTTGATGTTTCTAAAATAAATATTCATAGTAATATATTTATGAAAGTTTGCTGATATGTTCATCCTATAGATGAGTTTCGACCAGGTGTAAGATATAATTTTTTCCTGTATGGATGCAGAAATCAAGGGTATCAATTATTACGCTCCATGATTGGATATATAGAAGAATTGGGTAAGTTAAATGGGTACTTATTTATAAGAGCTCAAGGCAACATGAGAAATTATAAATTGGCAACAATGGTATGATTGAATTCTAAAAATAAGATGTATAATTGAAGGAAGGTAAAATAATTTGATAAATTAAAAAGTATTTGATTACTACTTTTTTCTCCTCCTCCTCCTCCTTTTTTTTTTTTTTTTTTTTTTTGAGAGAGGGTCTTACTCTGTCACCCAGGCTGGAGTGCAGTGGTGAGATCATGGCTCACTTCAGCCTCGACCTCCTGGGCTCAGGTGATCCTCCCACCTCAGCCTCCTGGGTAGCTGGGACTACAGGTGCATGCCACCATGCTCAGCTAATTTTTTTTTTTTTTTTTTTGTAGAGATGAGGTTTCATTATGTTGCCCAGGCTGGTCTCAAATTCCTGGGCTCAAACGATCCTCCCACCTCGGCCTTCTAAAGTGCTGGGATTACAGGCATCAGCCACTGCACTGGGCCTGCTTACTCTGAAATCATTTGTTGAATGTTTATATTTCACAATTTTACTCTTGTCCTCAGGAAAATTAAATCTGAACTTGGATGTCAAAAATATTTAATTAGTACTTTTACAAGTTTAAAAAACTATTAACTTCTTCAGGACTATCAATAAAGATGTGAAATACAAATGAAGTCTATCTGAATAGCCACTGAAAGATTTTGCATAGATTGCTTCCCTAGATATGTGTTTGTCTAAAAGGGATATTGTAAGTTCTACCTTTGTTCCTAAAAATATTTTTGTCTGTGGTTATTAGTATGTAAGCTTCACAAAAAAAGCGTTTGTGATCATCTCTCTCTGAAAGTTTATGATTAAATAAAGTTTTAATTCCAAGTTGAATTATTTTTGAGGCTAGAAAGCTCAGGAAACATTACTGTATTACTCTGTATTCATACACTCCCCTTTAGCAATTGACTTTTTCCTTTTACAGCTCCCATTGTTGCACCAAATTTTACTGTTGAGGATACTTCTGCAGATTCGATATTAGTAAAATGGGAAGACATTCCTGTGGAAGAACTTAGAGGCTTTTTAAGAGGATATTTGTTTTACTTTGGAAAAGGAGAAAGAGACACATCTAAGATGAGGGTTTTAGAATCAGGTAAGTAAATTGATAGCACAAGGAAAGTGTTTCTTAGAAGTTTCTCATTAACCACAACAGAAAAAAAAGGAAAGTCCTGCTCAGTAGTTTAGTACTGGTTTTCAAAACTATCTGAAAGATAGAGAAATGAAAAGGCAGTAATTCTATGAATATAAGAGTTTTAAGATTTTAGTATGCAATAAATGACATGTATAGTCTTTCAGAAATCATTTAAATCATTTATTCTGAAGCCGTTGATTATAAGCCTCATAGGACAGAAACCATCTCTTATTAGAGCTGTACATAATCCATAACAAGGCATCTCATGAAGTTTACTTCCAAAAAGAAATCTTGTACTTACAGCAGTGGAGGAGAAAAACTCAGGAATCCAAAGAGTTAGCTTCAGATCCTCAGTTGTAATTTGACAAAAAACCATTGGCCTATTAGCGTTTTAGCCATGCCCTTGATAAGCTGGAAAACTTAATTGACTTGATTGGGGATGTATTAAAAAGTACAGACAATCCTTGGAAATTGGCAAGTGTACATCCAAAGACTTTAGAGAATTCTCAGATTTACAAATACAAAATTACAAAATTGTACAGATTTCTGGCGTTTCCTTTCATTATATTTCTGCTGAGAATCAGATATTTCTTATTCATAGCTGCATAACACAAGCATATCATCTTTTCAGTTTGAGAGCTTTCATGTCCCTGGATGACCTCGCCTCAGAAAGAAATCATTTTAATTATTTAATGCCTGTCTGAGAAATAGAGAACTCCACCACAGTATGGCAGTGCTGGCCGAGCACTGTCTCAGTCACTCCCCAGAACACCTGCAGAAAGTGTGTGCCTCCCCTTCAGTCCCCAAGTTCTGCATTTCCTGAACCTTCATGATTGCTGGTGAATGAGGGACATCCTAAATATCAAATTCCACAAACATCCAGAGCCTAGTGTGACTTGCCTCACATGCTTGGAAATTTTACACTTGAACCAGTTAAAATTCTAGCATCTGGATTTCCAGTGAGACATGGTAGATTGGTCACTAAAGTTAGCATAAAGAAGGGGAAACACCCCCAAACTCTAATAAAGCCACAAGGAGAGAACAGAAGAGGCAAAACAACACCGAAAAAGAAGATTCAGAAATTTGTGGGTGGAAGTGGGGCAAATGACTTAAATGAGTGGAGGATTGTGAAATCTGTGTGGGCAGTCAGGCATTGTTGAGAAGGAACTTCTCCAGTACCTGCCAGACCAGGCCTTGGAGGCTGAGTGGTGAGGATCAATCTGGTCTGAACGGAGGGGTCGATTGAAGAACGTTCCTTAGAACCGAAGGGCCTAACTACAAGCAGATCCCCTTCTCTGCTGTTTCACTTACCATGGTTTCGCTTTCTGCCATTTCAGTTACCCCTGGCGAAAAGCAGTCTGAAAATACATGAGTTCAGTACAATAAGATACTTTAAGAAAGAGACCATATTTACATAATTTTTATTACAGTATATTGTTATAATTATTCTCTGAGGAAAATGGGAGGACTACTGTATATAGAGCCAAAGAATTCATTAAATACACAGCAAAATAAATAGAAAAAAGATCTATGCCAAGGTATGTCATTATGAATTTTCCAAGCAGCTAATGTGAAAGAAATGATCAGAGACAAGCAGGTCATGTGCAAGCAATCAGGAATAATAATGGCAATAGACAGCCCAGCAACACTCCAGATACTCGAAGATACCACAGAAGTCTCTTCAAAATACTGAATGAAAATTATTTTCAACCTAAAATTCGATACTCCACCAGTCTGTCAACCAACGTGAGAGAGAAATGCAGATATTTTGTACATGCGAGGCTGCAAACATTTACTTTCCCCATGTTGCTTTTCTCAAGAAGCTACTAGAAGAGTGCATCCTAATGAGGAAATGAAGTGAGGCCGATCCAGGAAGCCACAGGGGAGAGAGAGCAGGGAGCTCCAGGAGGGCCTCAGCCCTGGAGGCATCCAGTCTAGTGCAGGAGGCAAGGGATGGGTGGAGGGGAGGGCAGAGAAGATGTGGAGCTGGGATTTTGTTGTGTTTGACCACGTGGAAAATCTGAGTGTACATTGGAGGATATGGGAAGAATTATTGACTGGTATGTAGAAAATCAAGCAAATGAGGGAAAAAGCAGTTATAACAATGGGAAAACAAGAAAGGAAACATGATGACACCAAGCAATTTGTCTTAGCAGTAACCCATATTTATATAATCATAGTAATCCAAACACTGAATTCATCAAAAGTTCCGATGTTTCTATACGAATGATGTGGTGGGGGAAAGGGTGATGGTAGCGTAAAAGAGCTCTATCTTTATCTGCCCTTATAAAGTATGTGTAGATAAGGTCTAATAGTTAAAAGTCACATCTCTCTAAGTTTGCTACTTTGGAATATGGAGATAAATACCCAAAGAAACTTGATTACATGGCTTTTACAGTGGTTGTAGGGGGCGAGGGGAGGAGCTGGTAGAGAACTGTCACTTTTTGTTAGTAACCATTTAGTACTATTTAATTTTTTAACCTGTTATCCTGCATTATTCTGGTTAAATTTTTAAAAATAAAATAGTAGTTCAAATGATTCCTCACTCTTCCTTTTGAAGTTATAACCCAAAGGATTTCTCATTAGTCTTATTTGAGAGTCCCGATCACACTGATCCTTTTTCTAAGTGGTTTGGAGTCATCTCTATTGATCTGCAGGTTTGCTTCATCCCATCTTTCACTCTCACTCATAGGAAGGCTCAGCCTAAGTGGGTTTTGGTTGTGGTGGTTTTCATGCTTTTAGTAGCAGAAATGGGACTATTATTGATTGCCTGCTGTGTGCCAGGCATTATGCTACAGAATGTGTGTGAAAACTTCAAACAGCTTAAGTCATGATATTCTATTTCATCAGAAAAACTCCACTTGAGAGTGGTTTAAATAACGGGCCCATATGACACAGCTAATGACTGGCGTGGGGGTAGAGCTTGAACAAGGTAGTGGCAGCTCCAGAGTCCTTGGCTGGGATGGCCGCAGCTAGACCCACTTAGAAGGGCAGTTGGTGAGACAGGTGTGGGTAACCATGCATTTGAAACGGGTTAGAGATTAGTGCTAACATACTTCATTTTAAAAATAGGTCGTTCTGACATAAAAGTTAAGAATATTACTGACATATCCCAGAAGACACTGAGAATTGCTGATCTTCAAGGTAAAACAAGTTACCACCTGGTCTTGCGAGCCTATACAGATGGTGGAGTGGGCCCGGAGAAGAGTATGTACGTGGTGACAAAGGAAAATTGTAAGTTTCAGGTTGCTGTTGAGGTGCTTTCCATCCTGCATGCGTAGTGTTCCAGTGATTCTTGGTTTATGTAGGAACCCCTCCCCGCCCTTTCTAAAAAACATGCACATTTTGTTGCAGTTTTTGGCTGGTAGAGGGAAGGGTTAAAAAGCTGTAAGATTACTTCATGTTTATTCTTGTCAGTTATTTGAAGTTATTTCCAAATGAGTACCTAAGAAATTAATGAATTTGGGATACATCTGAAGTCTAGAGGTCTAAAGTCATATTGAATTTATCTAACGGTCAACATTTAAAAATATTTTGCTCCAGCTGTTATGTGATTTCTAACATATCTAGGGAAAAGTGAAGGAGATATTCTTAAAAAAATTTTTTGTAAAGCACAACACTCAAATTTGAGAGAAGAGTGATGGCCTTGACTGTCTTTCTGCGGTAAAGAACTTCACTTCGATCATAGGCTTATCCTCTACCCCTGAGTTGGAGTTCACACACGGCTCTTATATAAAGAGCCATGAGGATATGGTTCTATAAAGCAGTGATTCTCAACGGAGAGTGATTTTGTCACCTAAGAGATACTTGGCACTGTCTGGTGTCATTTTTGGTTGTCATAACTGGGGGATACTGCTGGTATCTAGCGGTGAGAGGCCATGGATGCTGTTAAACTTCCAGTAGTGCAAGGACTGTCTCCCCCGATCCTCTAGTGAAGATCTGTCTGGCCTAAAATGTCACAAGTATCAAGATTGAGAAACCCTACTTGGAAGAGTTTAAGTATTTGTATAAAAATTATCACAATACCTGAAAGTTAGATTTTAATAGTTTTTCAGTGTCCCTGCAGCAGTTAATTTTGTTTTTTTCCTAAATAATTTACCAACCTAAATACCTTCTAACATACATCTATTCTGTACTTCACACTAAAAATGGCGATTTTAATATTTGCAATACTCTCGTTTCAGCTGTGGGATTAATTATTGCCATTCTCATCCCAGTGGCAGTGGCTGTCATTGTTGGAGTGGTGACAAGTATCCTTTGCTATCGGAAACGAGAATGGTAATGGTTCTGCATTTACTCTTGCTGTTTTCTTCTTAAAGGCATGATTATAAGATTTGTAAGATTAGTTTATGTATTAAATAAGTGTATCTTTTTTGTTGTAATAAGTTAAAAATGTTTTAATTAGAATTAATGTTGGATTTAATATTAAGAACATGACATATTATTTAAAGGTCTTAATAGAGTCAATGTGTAAATTTTTTCTACTATTTTTCCTAATAATTTAAAGTCATAGCAGTTACTATTATAAAAAATATTTATAGGCTGAAATATGGCAATAGCTATCTACAAGATTAAGCATAATTTAATGATTAAGATCTCACTTGCCCTGGTGACCTATTTAGAAAATCTGGTCATTTTAATCATTTGCTCATTTATTCAACAAATATGAATGACCTCTTCCATGTGAAGGGGGATATCATATCATGGTGCACAAAACAAGCCATGGCTCTTATAGACTTGGAGCACAGTGTGGGAAGAGGGACAGTAAACCATAGGCATCCAGCAAGTGTGTGCTTGCAGAGTGTGAGTGGGTGCTAGGAAAACTGAACTAGGTACCCTGAGGAGACCAGCAGGGGGCTACGTCCTGCGAGCTGGTCGGCCATGGCCCGTCACGGCTGGTCTGCGGTAGAGTTCCAAAGGGTAAGGAGAGGGAAAAGAATGTTACAGACAGATAATTATTTCTTTGAGGGCCCTGAAATTGGAAAGAGTCAAACCTTCAGAGAAAGTGGGAGGAGCTGTGTGCCTGGTGAAACAGGAATGAGTGACATGAGGTGAGGTCAGCGGGGGCTCCGTGGGAGAGAGGGCCATGTGCATGGTCACCTGGCAAGAGCTGTCCTGGCTGGGTATGGAGCCAGTGGCTGCATTCATGCTTAGACCAGTCCTCACCGACCTTAAAAATGCCATCATTTATGACAAGAGAACATATTTTAGCAATCCTGGCTTATAAATCAAAATAGTAATAGTTGTAGAACTATAGAATAGTCTATTTTGGTAACCATATTCTCATTACCAAAAGTCACATTTTTAAAACAACTATTAGGCCGGGTGCAGTGGCTCACGCCTGTAATCCCAACACTCTGGGAGGCCAAGGCAGGCAGATCACAAGGTCAGGAGATCGAGACCATCCTGGCCAACATGGTGAAACCCTGTCTCTACTAAAAATACAAAAAATTAGCTGAGCATAGTGGCACGTGCCTGTAATCCCAGCTACTTAGGAGGCTAGGAGGCTGAGGCAGGAGAATCACTTGAACCAGGGAGTTGGAGGTTGCAGTGAGTCAAGATTGCACCACTGCACCCCAGCCTAGCAACAGTGCAAGACTCTGTCTCAAAAAAACCAAAAAAACAAAAAAAACCCAACTATTAAAGTACGAAAAAAAGAAAAATAAGACAAAATAAGAAGGGAGTTTAGAAGTTAGAGTGTTTCAAACTCACATTAACAAAGTTATTTTTTCTGTAGGAATTTCAAGTAATACAGTTCTTTTTAGTAGCTATAAATATAAAAATATGATAGGACACTGAGCAAATCTCATTTTTGGTTGCGTTTAGTTTTCGGTCAAGATTAATAGCCTTTTTCTTAGCACAGCCTGCAGTGTACTCGTGATACGTGGCTATCACTTTTATGACCACCTCGGTAAAGGCAAATCTCATTTTTGGCTGCATTTAGTTTTTGGTCAAGATTAATAGCCTTTTTCTTAGCACAGCCTGCAGTGTACTCATGACATGTAGTTATCACCTTTATGACCACCTTTTTAACCACCTCAGTAAAGCAGTGCCATGGGATCACAGCTGTTCTTACATAGTCCAGATCCTTTGGACTAGATGGCACAGCCACAATTTTAATTACTTGCTTTCCATTTTCATGAGATACATGGGTATTATAGTTCCAGAAATGGAATTCTGTTTATGGTTTTCAAGTTGGAACCTCTCAGTGCATTGTATAGACAGCTGTAGTGAATGATCACACTAAAGATCTTCCATTTTAATCTCAGATGTGCATTAAAGGATTCATAAATACTTCAAAATAAGCCTGATGATTTATTAACTTATTATCTAATAATCTTAAAACTATTAAATTTACTGTAATAATTTTTTATTTAAAGGATTAAAGAAACCTTCTACCCTGATATTCCAAATCCAGAAAACTGTAAAGCATTACAGTTTCAAAAGAGTGTCTGTGAGGTAATCTTTTATTTTCTTATATTTATCTTTGATGTGCTGGCTTCTTTTTTTAATCTTTTGTGAAAAGTTTTTAACATGCAAATGTCATTTTAATTAAAAAGTATTGGGAAAATTGTATACTTTAAAACGTCTCAGTTTCTAAAATTATTAATTTTAAATTATACCATGCTCTTTTTTCTCCCACAAATATTAATAACAAGGAAAATACTGATACGGAAGAAAAAAGTGGCTGTGCTGTAGTGTGAAATACAGAGTAGTAGAGACACCTGTTTACAAGCAGATTGGGGAAAAATGTGTCCCTTTTTATAGGAGGAGCATTGCAATGGCATTTAGTGCTATTTTTAATCACTGTTTTTAAATTTATTTCTAGGGAAGCAGTGCTCTTAAAACATTGGAAATGAATCCTTGTACCCCAAATAATGTTGAGGTTCTGGAAACTCGATCAGCATTTCCTAAAATAGAAGATACAGAAATAATTTCCCCAGTAGCTGAGCGTCCTGAAGATCGCTCTGATGCAGAGCCTGAAAACCATGTGGTTGTGTCCTATTGTCCACCCATCATTGAGGAAGAAATACCAAACCCAGCCGCAGATGAAGCTGGAGGGACTGCACAGGTTATTTACATTGATGTTCAGTCGATGTATCAGCCTCAAGCAAAACCAGAAGAAGAACAAGAAAATGACCCTGTAGGAGGGGCAGGCTATAAGCCACAGATGCACCTCCCCATTAATTCTACTGTGGAAGATATAGCTGCAGAAGAGGACTTAGATAAAACTGCGGGTTACAGACCTCAGGCCAATGTAAATACATGGAATTTAGTGTCTCCAGACTCTCCTAGATCCATAGACAGCAACAGTGAGATTGTCTCATTTGGAAGTCCATGCTCCATTAATTCCCGACAATTTTTGATTCCTCCTAAAGATGAAGACTCTCCTAAATCTAATGG
This sequence comes from Pan troglodytes, assembly GCF_028858775.2. Lineage (NCBI taxonomy): Eukaryota > Metazoa > Chordata > Mammalia > Primates > Hominidae > Pan > Pan troglodytes. The sequence continues at coordinate 74,315,340 of NC_072402.2, forward strand.
AGGAGGGTGGTCCTTTACAAACTTTTTTCAGAACAAACCAAACGATTAACAGTGTCACCGTGTCACTTCAGTCAGCCATCTCAATAAGCTCTTACTGCTAGTGTTGCTACATCAGCACTGGGCATTCTTGGAGGGATCCTGTGAAGTATTGTTAGGAGGTGAACTTCACTACATGTTAAGTTACACTGAAAGTGTTCATGTGCTTTTAATGTAGTCTAAAAGCCAAAGTATAGTGACTCAGAATCCTCAATCCACAAAACTCAAGATTTGGAGCTCTTTGTGATCAAGCCAAAGAATTCTCATGTACTCTACCTTCAAGAAGCATTTCAAGGCTAATACCTACTTGTACGTACATGTAAAACAAATCCCGCCGCAACTGTTTTCTGTTCTGTTGTTTGTGGTTTTCTCATATGTATACTTGGTGGAATTGGAAGTGGATTTGCAGGCCAGGGAGAAAATGTCCAAGTAACAGGTGATGTTTATTTGCCTGACGTTTACTCCTTTCTAGATGAAAACCAAGCACAGGTTTTAAAACTTCTAAGATTATTCTCCTCTATCCACAGCATTCACAAAAATTAATATAATTTTTAATGTAGTGACAGCGATTTAGTGTTTTGTTTGATAAAGTATGCTGATTTCTGTGCCTACTGTATAATGGTTATCAAACAGTTGTCTCAGGGGTACAAACTTTGAAAACAAGTGTGACACTGACCAGCCCAAATCATAATCGTGTTTTCTTGCTGTGATAGGTTTTGCAAGCCTTTTCATTATTTTTTAGCTTTTATGCTTGCTTCCAGTATTTCAGTTGGTTGCCCTAATATTTAAAATTTACACTTCTAAGACTAGAGACCCACATTTTTAAAAATCATTTTATTTTGTGATACAGTGACAGCTTTATATGAGCAAATTCAATATTATTCATAAGCATGTAATTCCAGTGACTTACTATGTGAGATGACTACTAAGCAATATCTAGCAGCGTTAGCTGTCCATATAGTTCTGATTGGATTTCGTTCCTCCTGAGGAGACCATGCCATTGAGCTTGGCTACCCAGGCAGTGGTGATCTTTGACACCTTCTGGTGGATGTTCCTCCCACTCATGAGTCTTTTCATCATGCCAGATTATCTGATCCAGTCCTCACATTTTTAAATATAAAACTAAAGAGAGAATGCTTCTTACAGGAACAGTTACCCAAGGGCTGTTTCTTAGTAACTGTCATAAACTGATCTGAATCCATGGGCATACCTGTGTTGCAGGTGCAGCAATTGCTTGGTGAGCTGTGCAGAATTGATTGCCTTCAGCACAGCATCCTCTGCCCACCCTTGTTTCTCATAAGCGATGTCTGGAGTGATTGTGGTTCTTGGAAAAGCAGAAGGAAAAACTAAAAAGTGTATCTTGTATTTTCCCTGCCCTCAGGTTGCCTATGTATTTTACCTTTTCATATTTAAGGCAAAAGTACTTGAAAATTTTAAGTGTCCGAATAAGATATGTCTTTTTTGTTTTTTTGGTTGTTTGTTTGTTTTTTATCATCTGAGATTCTGTAATGTATTTGCAAATAATGGATCAATTAATTTTTTTTTAAGCTCATATTGTATCTTTTTAAAAACCATGTTGTGGAAAAAAGCCAGAGTGACAAGTGACAAAATCTATTTAGGTTCTCTGTGTATGAATCCTGATTTTAACTGCTAGGATTCAGCTAAATTTCTGAGCTTTATGATCTGTGGAAATTTGGAATGAAATGCAATTCATTTTGTACATACATAGTATATTAAAACTATATAATAGTTCATAGAAATGTTCAGTAATGAAAAATATATCCAATCAGAGCCATCCCTAAATAGTGTTCTCTTGTCTTCCTTTGTATCCTCTTTGGCTCCTTCCCTTAGCTTCCACCCCAGACATCAGACCTGGGGCTGCCTTCTCTCCCTGCCAAAGCTTGCTGTTAGCATTGTCTGCTTGCCCTCAACTCCTGCCTTGTTCCCTGTTGAAATGTATCAATCCCGTACTTTATCTCTCCAGGACAAGGATAAGTGTGGCTACAGTAAAAGTTTATTGCTCTAAACGACGGTAACCTGAGATAATGAGAAAAGGCCAGAAGAGATTGTTTGATCTCTGTCTGTCAATATATATGCATTTCAACTGTGACCATCTGGATCCAGGGCCCTTTCTAACCTATATAACGACTCATTTGTTTGGTTAATGATGAATATCACTGGGGCTCTTAAGTCCTTTTGTTCTATCCAAGACTTCATTGTTTTTTTCTATATGAAAAAAGTGCAGAATATCACTCACCTTTCCCCTACTTTTGGATCCCCTACACGAGGATCACTAGCTTAATGAGAAGCAGAGTAACGCTATTAAGTCTGGGCAAGCTCCTTATAAGTTGCTGTGTGCTTAAAAGAATGTGATTTATGTCTGGGGCCAAAGCAGTTTTCCTTCTTTTCCCTCATTGAATTCAAGACAGCTAGACCCTTGTGTAGATCCCAGGATATTACCTCTACTCCCCCGAACCTGTGTGTGTAGGGAGAGTAACAACACGGGAAGAGGGGAGGGAAGTTGGAAGGAGATTGGTCACATGTTCAGTTGTCTGAGATACTGGTAAATGTGCGCTGTTTGTCAATGAAGGTTGCATACTTGCATTTACAAGGTGGTCTCATACTGATTGTGCTCTGTCCAGTTAGATTCGTGGCTTCTCCCTTGGAAGCTACAATTAAAGACTAGTTAGAAGCAGAGGCTAGATGTGTTCTCTCCAGCCCTTACTGACTGGGAAAATAATTGAGAAATCCCTCTTTTCCTCAGTGAAAGCCCAGTCATTGGTTAGAAAAATCTAATTGTCAAACTAGCATTATGTTCCATCATATCTGTGGGATAGTAATTCATGTAAGACACATTTTTACCTCTCTTACAAGTCAATTCACTTACAAGCCAGTTTCAAATCAAGCTTCCCTTGCGAGGAATGGAGATCATTATGGGGCTTATTATGACTACATTTCTTTTATGAGTGACCATTTTAAATAATTAATATTTTATTTAATATTAAATTATTAAAGACTTAGCTAGACTTTTAACATTAGATGAACGTTGTGAATCATATATTGCATAGATTAGCACATGTATGCAATCTAGGTCATCAGTTTGTTGAATTTATACAGCCCTAGATTTGAGATTGTGGCCCTGAGTATCTGGATAGTTGAGTTGTGTGTTTATGTGCTTATGTGATAGAGGTGCTTTGTTCCTGCAGCTTAGAAACAGAAGCAGCCATTCACTGAGAAGCTTAAGAGAGGAAGTATCAACCTCATTTTCCAAACCAGCATTACTTTCACCGCTCATGGATCTGAAAGATTACACTTAGAACATTTAGTACTATTATACTCTCAGAAACTGTGGTAAAAAGTCACATTTTCAAAACTTCATGCATATTGTATTCTTGTTGGAAATAAGTCCTGTAGTTTCTTAATTGTCTTCATGCCGTCCATATTTAACAAACATTGCAAGTCCTTTTTATATTTGGGTAATTATTTGTAATTTAGTGAAGGAGACTAGGGGATGTTTTCTTCCAAAGGGAATTTAAAATCAATTTTATGGTATTTTGAAAGTAAAATACTCCTTAACGTGTCAATATTTTTAAAATGTTATCTCGAAGTTTTCTATTGCTCAGGTATATAATCTAATAAAATTTTTTGTTTGCTCTAAGGTTATTTTTGCTATTCTCTATTTTGAATTATGTTAAAATTTGTGTGCATTTTATGAAATGCCTTTTTTCTTATTTTGAAAGTGTAAAATTGGGCATCTCAGAGTAAAATGTGGGATTATTAGCTACAAAGACTAGGCACATTGTGAAAGCTCAGTAACTAATTTTCTTGACTGAGTCCTATCCCAGAGTGTCACAGATTCAACAGAATTTTCCTGAAGGGTGATACACACCAAAATCTAGCTTGTGTGGATCTGAGACTATTGACTCAAAGATTCAAATCTACTTCGGAAGTGACTCCACGGTTTGAGTGAAAACTGAGGAAGGACTCATGCCTGTATATCACTAGATATCTTATTTCTCCATAATTTTAAGTGTTCATAATTTCTTCTTCTTTGATGGGTGTGCAACTGGGGCATGTTTGTACCAGCCAGCGTGTGTTCTGCCCAACAGTGTGTCCGTGTGTGAGGTTAACTGATTCAGAACTCATTCTCTTGATAAACTATTCTTGAAAGCATTTATTTTAAGTCTTTATTTCCTGCTGAAATGAAGTTTCATGCTGTCATGCCCATCTTATTTATTCTAGAAGAAAATTTTCATAGAAGAAAATGATTTATGGCCAAAGTTACAGAACATTCATCTTTTAGACTTAGCCTTAGAATATCATTGGAAATTACTTGGCTTGAATTTGGTTCATTTTTATCTTTATGGATTATGTACCAGGGCTATTAATAATACTTAAACCCCTTATTTTGCTATGGTGGTTAGATTTTTTTATTCCTTTTCAATTAGTGCTGTTAATTATTACATGGTCGTATTCGTGCTTATTACAGATGAACTATTTTTAGTGCCAGTGTAAAGGATTAAGAATAACATTCAATTAGTTGGCTATTTCAGGCTTTATTGTACATGGTAATGTTTCAGGGAGTGTGATTTGGTCTAGAATATATCCAGATCCTTGTAATTATGATATTGGGTTATGACAGGATTCTATTATTTTTAGCCATGAATGGTGTTTATTTTTCCCTATATTAGGAATGTTAATATTTGGATTATCAGAGTCCATGTTATAAACAGAATTTACCTATGCAAGACAAATTCTAACTGTGCAACATTTTCATGAGAATTAAAAGTTGTGTGTTAAGGGGAAAACCCTCTGAATGTTTTTATGTGTAAGTGCCTAAAGAACCATAGAAACAGTACATCAAAAGCTCTTATAAAAGAAAAACTGATTGAACATTAGCCAGAAACAAAATATGATTTACATTTTTTTTTGGTTGCTGGGACTGAATACCCTAAAAACTAAGAGATGTGAGTGGGGAAAATGTCTAATTGATAAGAAAGTTGATTTATATTATATTTACATGCATCTTCTAAGATTGCCTTTACAGTAGCCAATCAGAACTTAAAAAAAAAAAAAAAAGCTAACAACATAGATCCTATGTGTTGCCCTTAAGACTAAAATACTTTGCACACGTGATTGAATGGCTCACTTAAGTTGTTGAATTTCCTTATACATTTAAAGTGTACTTCCGTTTAGAATTATTCCATTTTAAATGGGTAACTTTCAGCTTCCGAACTATTTTCCTAAACATTCCAGTAGTGTATTATAAAAGATCAAAATATCTCTAGGTGGTAATACAATTTTCATTTATAATGTGGAAAAGTTAACTGTTAGGTTTAACATTAGTATTAGTGTTTTTGCAATTGCTCATAGAAAAGAACACTGAATAATGGTTTTCATACAATTTTTGTAAAACATTCTTCTCCCAGTTTGATTCCAAATGCTTTTCCCCAAATTGTCTAATATATCATAAGCTAGTGTTTCCTTGTATTTAATTTTTCCTTCCAACACAATATTTAGGAAAAATATGAATAACATTGTGAGTAGCGGGAGACAACACGAAAAAGAAACCTTTCATTGTTGTGGAGGGGTAGGTATTATGTGATTGATGACCTTCCTGGCATTTGTTTTATCCTGTTATTTTCTCAAAAAAGAGCACGGCTTTTTCTTAAATACATTTAAATTCAGAATTGCTTGCAAAAGATTGGCCTGGATAGATAGACATCCTAGATTTAAGATAGTACCATCTTAAAAGTATGTTGAAAGGTAAAATAAATCATTTCAAAATACTTAACTTTCCTAATAAGAATGTTAGGTTTTCTTCTCTTTCATTAGCTGGCCATAAGTCAAGGTCCTTATAACACTAAGAAATTACCTTTTTTTACTTTCAAAATTGCATTATAGTGAATTACTGTTTACAAAATACACATACTGTGAACAGATATAAGTTTCTGTCTTTTATAAGGTTTGTAGAATGAATGTTTTTTTAAAGTGAGTATTGTATGTTAAATATTTTAAGTTTTTTATAAATACTAGTAACTGTTTACTAATTTTTGTTTGGTCAAATGCTTGTAAATGTAGCTGAAAGAAGATAGGGAGAAACTGCGGATCCCAAACTGTTCCCTTTTTCATTTCTTGAAATGTTACCACTACAGACATTTTTTTAAGGTGAATAAACAGTTGTGATGTGCTGTACCTAAAATCATGTTTAATCATATAAGGAAACATTTCAATACACTTATACAGGAAGAAAACTATAGATGAAGTACATGTGTGTGATTCAGTCTGATTCACAGAATTCTGAGAGTAATATGGAATAAAACAACTCCACTTAGATGATAACTGAAGCATTTCCTGCCTTGTGAAAATTTGGATATTAAATTGCTGTTAGAATGGGAAATTTGGACACTTTATATCATTGTATAATTTCAGAATTTAGTTTCTGTATCTTTTGGAAAACATGATTATAGCAAAAACATAGAAAATAATCTATTACTAAAACACCATAAATGTAAAACTAGTATGCTTGGCTGTTAACTCTAAAGATGTTACTTATGTCTGTTTTTAAAACATGCATGTATTTAACAATTTTATCATAGTATTGTCATGGAAAAAATAAATATATTTTCTTACATCTTACACTGACAGACTTGGGCATTATTGGGTTTTTCCCCATGTTGCATACTTAGGAGAAGTGGCTCTGCTTTGTTGTTGTATTTTTTTGTTCTATCCCGTAAGAAATACAGTGGTTGTAAAGCAATCACATAGCGCTATGGATGTATTTTTAACATTTGAGTACATTGCTGTGCCATTGGTGTAACATCCATCTGTCCATTAAGTCATTATTGTTTACCTGAGAAGTTAGCATCAAAATAATCAAATAGTGGGAATCCAACATTAGCAAATAAATAATAAATACTGGTCTTTAAAGTAATGGTTTTTAGTTTATGTCCTCTGAAAACAGCTTAAACATTCCTGAAGATTCTGAGAATGTATCAAAATTTTATTTCAACCTATTAGGAAATACAGTCACAGATTTAGCAAAACCAGTAATTTTAAAGTATAAAGTGATCTTAAATAGATGTTCTTAAATGGAGAAATTAAGTCCTTAGTCATATGTATAGCCTAGACTTAGCCAGATTGAAACATGAATGGGCCTGGATTTAACCAGAAGAAACTGCAGACCAACTCAATTGTGAAAAGCGTGTTAGTATTTAAGTGCTAGGAAGTTCATACATATGGCCTGTTCTTTGGGGATTCTCAATGCATAACTTGTTTCCCAGATGGTGAGTTCTTGAGTCAAGATGTATAGCACCCTCAACCCCGGGAACTTTTAAAAAGGATCAGAGAAGAATGATGAGATTATTGGGAGAAAAAATAGACATGTATGAAAAAAATGTTTAAAGGTATTCAATGTCAACTAAAATGTTAGCTTACAAATAAGTTCTTCACAAAAGAACTATAATAATAGCTTGTTATGAGTGGCTTATAAATTTGATCTTACTAGCTTTCTCCTGGAGTGATCAACAATAAAACTGAATTGAAAATATTCGTTGTGCTGGTCCCAGGGAAGATGAAATAACAAGAGATGCCTTGAACTGATTTGTGCTTAAATTGGAGATGATTTTATCCCTGGGTGATTAGTTTCAGATTAGAGACAAGAAAAGCTTTTGAGGATGACCTTGAGAAAGACTGTTAAGTGATGGCCAGGTGCAGTGGCTCACGCCTGTAATCCTAGCACTTTTGGAGGCCAAGGCGGGTGGATCACGAGGTCAGGAGTTCGAGACCAGCTTGGCCAACGTGGTGAAACCCCATCTCTAAAAATACAAAAACTTAGCCGGACGTGCTGGTGCGTGCATGTAATCCCAGCTACTCGGGAGGCTGAGGCAGGAGAATCGCTTGAATCTGGGAGGTACAGGTTGCAGTGAGCCGAGATCACACCACTGCACTCCAGTCTGGGCAACAAGAGCAGAACTCCATCTCCAAAAAAAAATAAAAATAAAAAAATAAAAAACCTTTTAAGTGGAAACAACATTAAAATGAATGCAATCCCAGTGTATGAACCTCTGTCTCCAAACCTTCCAAAGTTATGAAAGAATGTCAAGCCTCAGCTCAAACAAATCTTTATTCCCCTTCCTGCCCTCAGCCTGCCGTAACTCTGCTCGAGGCTGAGCCTCTTCCAGCTCTAGAGGCACTTGCATACTCCCCTCACCTACACCATCCTTGGAGTTGATGCGAGCCAGGGACTGAAAGCCTTGAGGAAGCAGAGTGTTGAGCACAGATGTACCCTCCTAGTCCTAAATTGCCCAATTACCAGTGCAGGCAACATGCCACCTTCAGAATGGAACCTAGACTCTAATTTCCTCAATTACCATTGTCGCTCCTTTCCTTTCCTGTGTTGGCTGAGGCTGGGTTCACACCTTTTCCGAGTCAGCCGCTGCCTTGCAGGAGGCTTCACAGGCCTGGCTCCCATCCCAGCTTCACAACTCACTATCAGGATAAGCTTTGGAGAGTTATTCAGCTTCTCCCCGTTTCCTCGTCTCTGAAACGTGGCTCTTCATGCCCACTTTTGCAGGACTGGGGAGGATTAGACAGAGTACATCATGTTCCCAGCAGTGGATGTTTGTTACCCATGCCTCTTCAGAAACTACAGGAACACCTAAGGCCTTAAAGGTATAAATGCCTCCGCACTTGTTTAGCTGCTCCTTAGGTCATCTCTCCCATTTACACAGAGAGAAGCTGCACAGCACAGGACCTGCAGGGGAGCCATGGCATCTGTCCCCACAAAATGAACACAAGGGCTTCACTTAGATGACTTCTTCCATCTGCAGGGCCCAGTTTAGGCCTTGCTGGCTCAGAGAAGCCTTTTCCAGCATCGCCAGGCCCTCAGTCCTGTGCCTTCCCAGGCCTGTGTGTCCCCACAGCACCAAGCACAATCCTAACGCTTGATTTGGGAATGGGAATTGAACAATGTCTCGGGCTCTTACATCCATGAAGCTTAGTGCAGGATCTGCCACATCTCAGGTGCTTGATTAATATTCTTTAAATGTGCCTTGAGAAAAACGTGGTTTAATGTGTTTCCCTGGTTATTAGAAATATGTTATTTTACAGAGGGTGATCCCTTGCGGGATAGTCTCAGACTGTGCAAGACAAGGGAACCCGGTTAAGGACAAGGATGGGAGGCTCCCTGTAGTAGCTCAAAGCAGCTCCTTCCCCAGATTTGGGCCATCTTGCCTTGTAGTAAGTAGATGCTTAAGATGTGTTGAATGCAATTACCTTATTCTCCCTAGACAGAAATTTACTCTTACCTTCTTACCTCTTTGACAACAGCAGATGGGAGATAAATGGCCTTTATCCGAAGTGACAACAGGTTAGAGTCCTTCTACACATTGTCTGTCACCTCCGCCCTCTGCCATCTCCTCCCCAGTTTGAACCTTGTTTTCATTTTCTGTGGGTCAGGTTCTCCATATCCTTCCAACTTGTATGGACAACTTGCATGACCAAGTGATCCATTCTGGCCCCCGTCCCTCTTCCCCAAACTGCATATCTGCTTCTCTGGAAGATAGTCTTGGCTTTGATATTTCAGGCATCTAGTTTGTGGGCAGGTAAGCCCTGGCATGTTCCTCAGGCCACACCACTGTAGTCTCCTATTCCACCCGGAAATAACACTTATCTCCTTACACACAAAACTTTCTTCCCTCAAGCAAGACCTCCTCAAGCAGCTGGGCCCATGGTCCAGGCTCCTCCAAGCTTATGGCCTTGCCATCAGGGGAGTCCTCGCCAGCTCACTGTGAGGACTCTGGCCTGGCTTGTCATGTGCTCATTCCTGGTTCAGTCCTGTGGCTGGACATAGGTTCTATTCAAAGGACATTTTCACAAGAGTTGGAGAAAGATGAGTCCCTCCAAAAGAGGTGATATCCTGAGTAGACAGAACAAAAAATACTCACTGAAGTAAAACTAGAAAATCAATGGAAAAGAAAAAGAAATCACACAATCTTTTTTTTTTTTCCAAGACAGAGTCTCGCTGTGTCACCCAGGCTGGAGTGCAGTGGTGTGATCTCGGCTCACTGCAACCTCCGCCTCCCGGAGTTCAAGCGATTCTCCTGCCTTGGCCTCCCCAGTAGCTGGGACTACAGACTGATGCCACCAAACCCGGCTAATTTTTTGTATTTTTAGTAGAGACGGGGTGTCACCATGTTGGCCAGGCTGGTCTCGAACTCCTGACCTCGTGATCTGCCTGCCTCAGCGTCCCAAAGTACTAGAATTACAGGGGTGAGCCACCATGCTGGGCCCACACAATCTTTTTATGCAGCATTAGGTCTTTTCAACATTTTACTGTTTATCCTTTCGGAAATATTTTCCTATGTGAATATGTGTGTGTATATATGTACATGTCTATTCATATATATGTATATGTGTGCATATATAAAAGAATTGTAGATTCTGTTTTGGAACTTGAATTTTTATTTCACATATTTTGAAAATCTTTTCATATATGGTACTCTTTCATGGATATATGAAATCCCAATGTATGGATGAACTATTCTGTATTCTGGACATTTTTCTATATTCATACTTTTCATTAAATAATGGATAACTTTGAAAGTCAAGCAAAAGTGTTTGGCATTAGTTTGACATCTGAATTTCATACTAAAAGCCATTGGCACCTTATACACAAAAACACCCAAACCAACTTTTCTGTGTCATAAAATACTGTCTTTTATAAGTAACTGGCTACCAAAGATGCTGATGCAGAGTTCCATGGATTCCCTGCTATTTCCTCTAAGTTGTGGGCTGCTTGGGGTCATGCTGAGTGGCCACTGGAAAGGGCAGCTGCCTGACAATTTCCTCAATCCCCCTGGGCACCCACACCATCAACTGTACCCCAGCCTAGGTCCTTAGTCATGGCAAAGGGTCCCTGGACCCCAGGAACACAGGATTTTCAGGAACTATAAATAGGAATTTTTAAGTACGGTTATGCTCTCTGAGAACAGAACTCCCCTTATCTTATGTGTGTTTGTCTCATTGTTTAGGGACACAGCTGACCGTGGCATAGCCTTTAGTTGGGATGGCACAGGACAGAGGGTGCATTTTAGGAAAACGAACTTGGTTTTTGGGGAGGTATCATCTGGAGGTGGGAGAGACTGAAAGTTAGAGTTGATCAGGGTTGTGGTAGGCAGGACTCTACGAAGGCCCCCGAGATGCTTGCATGGAACTGTGGAAATGGTGTGTTGTCACTCCCACAATTAGGCTACTTATCAGTTGACTTGGAGTTAATAGGCGATGATCCTGGGTGGGCGACCTATTGAGGAGACCTCTTATGAGAGGGACTGGGCCCTGCCTAAAGAAAGTCTCCCCTGGCTTTGAAGAAACAAAGAGCAAGTGAGCCTCAGGTGAGACCACAGCCCAGGCGACACCTTGACAGGGGGAGCTGAGTCCTCTCTATCCTTTATATCCTCACTGGCACTTTGGCCAGGGGCTGGTTTGTGAATAGCTCGTCCTCAGTGAGTGTCAATGAAATGTCAACCGACCTTGTGTGGGCGAGTGCCTGGAGGGGGCAACTACAGTAATCCTTGCGAGGGCCCGCAGGCCATCTGCTCCCCACCCTCCATTCCCCACCCCCAAAGCCTCCCAACCCACTCCCAAGGGCTCCCAGCTTCCAGGCCAGAGGCAGTCACATGGATAAGGCCCCCAGCCTTGGGCACATCCTCTTACCTCTCTAGCCCCGTGTGGAGCTGGAACAGAGATCGCCCAGGCTTCTTTCATTTCTGAGGTGGTGTGAATGTGACCTGGACAAGCAATCGGCTCGTGTTCCACTTTCCACTGTATTAGACAGGGCCCCCCATTTCATTCCGAACCCCCACAGTTGCTCTCTGAACCCCACGTTCAGTGAGAACATGGAATGCTACCGGCAGGGCCGGAAGTCACCACGCAGTGAGCCTTGTGACTCCTGCGGCCCCATACCCCTCTCCTCCCACAGCTCTCTCTGCCTCATAGTCCACTTTCTCTGCCTCCGCTTTCTTTTGGCCAATTTCCTAACAGGGCTTTCCTTAGCTAAGCCCCTGGCCTGGTGCCTCTTACTTTTGTTATTAAGTGAGTATAAACGGCAAATTTCTTGAGCCTCCCTGGCCTTCCTTCGAAGAGACATTCCAACTCAAGTCCTCTGCTAGCCAAGTCAGAACTGCAGCCCCTTGGCAGCAGGCTGTTCGGGGAGGTCATAGCCCCGGGCTGGGCCCTGGCTTGTAGGTGAGCAGCTGGGACATCGGGGGAGGCCATGCCACATGCTGGGAAATTTCTATGCCTCTGGACACCATTTGCATCTTGAGCAAAACTGAAAGACAAGATGGATAAATAGAAAAGAAGAGACCTCCTCCCAGGGGCTGAGACATAATGTTCTCTCTCCCGTCTTTCCAGGAAATGGCAAGTGCTCCTGGGAGCTACGAACTTTCTAGGACAAAGATGCCTCAGCAAGAGCAAGCGGGGAGAAGAGGAGCGGCAGGGGAGGCCTTTCCCAGCTGCCTGCCCTGTTCTTTCAGCTCGTGGCTTGGCTGGGGCGAGGCAGGGGCCCAGGGGAACACGCTGCTGGGCAGAAATAGCTTGCAACCACTCCCCAGGGTTATGGAGGTTATTTGTGGAGATGAAAGCAAAGGAGGGAAGGGAAAAGAATTTAACCTACACCCAGTTGCCCGTAGAGGGGCCTGAATCCCACCCTGCTGGACTAGCTCTTTAGTTTCTGCTTTCAGATTTGCTCAACCCAGAGTCCCTGCAACAGAAGGCCTTTGAAAGAAGGCAGATTCAGGGCTGTGATGAGAAACTGGCATGCGTTGGCAAGCAGACTCTTGGGACCTGGCCTTTGTCCGAATCTCCCTCACTTACACGACTATACTGCAGACGACAGCTAACCCAAGGGAGCCTCAGAATGTCCCTCGACAATGCGGGTGTCCCTGGGCAGACTGCACCTTACCAGAGGTCAGGGTGAGGGCAGAAAAGCTCCACGGGACAGCATCGTGGCTGCGTCCTCGTGATGGGACCATGGGCAAGTCACCCAGTCTTTGTGGCCAGTGTCTGTCTTCCTAAGTCAAATAGGCCATGCCCATCTGCTCCAGCCATCATAGGAGGAGGACTGTTATGAAGATCAAATATGTGAACATTCTTTGACTGTGAGGTTGCGGTGCGGTTACCCACAGGGCCTAGCCCAGAAGCCAGCTGATGCTGTTGCATTGGATTAGTCATTTTGCTGGCCCGAACATAGCCACCTGTAAGCTGGAACTTCCTTACGGCAGCCTGTCACTTCCACGGGACCCACCAGCTTAAATGCCGGCAGCCCTGGGACTTCTGGCCTCACAATGGTTGAGGTAGGGCTGCTTACATTTCCCTTCTCTGTTTAGCGTGTGCCGGATAAGTCCCTAGTTCGGATACCATCGGACGACCCACATCTCCATGTTGACAAATAACGTGGGAGTGGGCTAAAGCTGTACGACCCCTGATTTCAGATTCTAATTTTGATTCCATGCTGGCAGCTCTCTCCCCACTGCAGGGACAAAGTGCTGGAGAACGTCGTTCCCGCCTTTGATAAGCTAATCTTACCCCCTTCTCAGCTAAGGGTCTGGGCGGTGGTGGGCACGCCCGGACTGACCCCCAGCTCCAAGGGCAACTACTATGCGTTCCTGGACTGGGCAGGAGCTGGAAGAGGCAGGGAGGAGGTGGGAAGCGGCTCATGCCTTGTCCAGGCTCCTCTCCTAAAGTATTGTCTTTCCACTTGGAGCTGGAATTCTCTGCCTTTATTTTCTTGGAGCTGGGCCTCTGCAGGCTGCCCCTCAGTCATTCCCTCCCAGGAAGAACAGCCTTCTGGGGTGGGGGTTGCTGTCGGAACTCAGAGAGGCTGGGGGCCCCTCCTACTGCCTATTCTTCCTCCTTTGGGAACTCACAGTGCTAAAAACAAGCTTTCTGAGAACCATATTTTTCTGGGTTAAAGGTGAAAAATGCAGCGTTTCCTCCAAGTGGAAAGCCCTGGGCCTGCCAGCTCCAGCTCCGGGCGCTTTTCCGAGCTCCTTCCTCCCACGCAGGGAGGGGGCAGCAGCTCCTGCAGGGCCAGCGGAGGAGGTGGGCAGGGAGGAAGGAGAGGGGGCAGCAGCAGGAAAGCGCCAGTGCCCGTGCCAGCAGGGCAGTCTGTGTGTGGACACCAGCCGTGCCTGTTTGTGTTGGAGGGCCGGGAGACGGGAGCGGGACTGGGTCAGGAAATGAAAGACAAATACCAGGGTGGGAGAGTGGCATGGCCTTCAGAGCAGCGGGCAGGCCGGGGCAGCTGCCTGGGCAGCCGCAGGAGGGGGACACAGAAGACCCCACAGACCTTCCTGAGAGAAATCCTGAGGTGGGGCCTCCAGGAACATGCAGGGTTATGGGAGGCCATCTTAATAGGAAAAGCAAGGACATCCTCACCCCACACCCGGTCACCCTTGCTTCGAACATGTGGGAGGTTCCGGGGAATTTCCTCAGACCCTGATTGTGGGAGAAAAGCTTTTCAGGATCCCGTGCCCCACTCCATCCTTCGTCCCTAGGACAGGGACTGCTGTTAGCCTCTGAGTTCCCTGGCGACACCCCAAACCTTTCTCTTCAGCCAAGAGCCTGGCCAGCCTTCAACATGCTCTCCCCACAGCGGCTACCCAAAAGCCAGGCACAGATCCCATCTTCCAGCCGGTCCAGTCCCTCCTCCTCAGAACAGCAACAGGGCCAGCTGCCAAGTGTCAGGGAGCATGTGGAAGGAGGGCAAGGGGAAGAGAGGGCACCGCATTGCGATGGGGGAGGGCGGGTGCTGCTCGCACCAGGCCTGGCCTGGCTGGGCACTGAGAACATCATGGACCTTGCCTCCAGCCCCAAGGGTTAAAGAAGGTCGGAGAAGAGCTATGGCCAGGAGGTCACGGCATCCCTACTGCACCCTGCTGTGAATGACATAGGACTTGCTGGGGTAGACCGATTGCATCAGCAGTGACGCTTTTCCACTGCTCCTGAGTCCATGCCCTCCACCAGGCAGCTTGGTAGTTCTCTCATGCTGGAGAAGAGCCCATATGTCACGTGGGGGCCGGCCCGTTTCTTCCTCTCTTGAATCCACAGATGACTGGGGTGTGGCAGTGCCAAGCCGAGGCTGTGAAAGGCCTTCCACCTTTACTCTCGTGTCGTGCCCTCCCCCATTGTTAGGAGAAGGGCATGCTCAGGCCAGCCCATTAGCCCAGGAGCAGGACAAGGAACACACGGAGCAGACACAAGCCACCTCACCAACCCAGCCAAGGCTGTCCTGAATTAGCAACCCTGACACGTGTGAGCAAGTCCAACGGACACTGGAAGATCCACCTAGTCAAGCCCAACCAAGATTGGCAGAGCTGCCAAGCTCACCACTTAAGGCGCATGAGGAATAAACACTCGTTGCTGTATGCCATTGCAGTTTTGTGATTTTTGTTATGCAGCATTATTGTGGCCATGACAACAGATACACACAGAGAGACAACAGGACACCCAGGAGCCTACATGGGATACACTGTCTCTTACCCTGTCCTCTGACCCTGAGCCTCCCAGGTCACCAGCTCCTCTTGGGTCCCTCCACTCTGCTGCTCTCTCACCTGTCAGATCCCTACTCCCCTGACCCTGTCATCACGTCACTCTTCTCCCCTTAGCCTCATCTGCTTCCCACCCAGAGGCAAGTGGTTCTACTCCCAGGCCTGCATCCCTGAGTCATTGCATTTTTCTCTGGATAACACTTTCGTGGAACAACAACTCATTAGCAACAGCTCTTCTAGCTTCAATTCAGCTGAATGGCCTAAGATCACAATGATATGTATGGCTGGAGGGAATCCATCAAAATGGCCTGTAAAAGCAACTCCATGACATCTTGGGAAGCACTGACCCCAGCAGTATCAAAGGAAGAGGTGTTGAGGCAAGGGTGTCTGGGAGGTGGAGGACCCACTTTCTACCATGTGGCCTTTCTCCAGATTGCACTCATATAAGATTATGTGTCTAGGAGTGGATGATGATGATGATGATGATGATTACCATGATTCCTCTGGGAGAAAGGATCCTGGCCATCAAAGCTTCCCAAAGACAGGAGATTGGGGCACAAAGTGAACCTCTCTAGTTTATTCATCTTTTAGAATTACATTATGTGCTTAAAACTGTGCCTTGCACAAACCCCAAAAGTCTTTGCTGAATGAATGCTGCACAAACAAATGTAGAGCCGAGACTGGGACTAATTATAGGCTCTTGCATAAGTTAGATCATATTTCACCCCCTCTTTGGGGGCAGTGTTCATCTCACCTTTCCCTTAGTAAGTCCATCATGGGGATCTGCCAGTGAACCAGCTGTCTCTGGGGTCATGTGCATGCATAGTAAAGGGACACAGCTCATGGTACAGAAGGAGGAAGTCCTGTTTCTCTGGTTCTCACCCAGATGCTCAGACCATCCTGACAGCATGTCCCCCCACCCCTGCACAGCCTTGGGAACACTGATTGTATTAGTGTCCATTGGTATGAACCTGACCTCCGCAAAATCAGTAACACCTCCATAAGTGAATGAATGAATGAATAAGTTCTAGCTTTGTCCCCTTTATTCAAGTTTACTATAGATACTCCCCCCCACTCTTAAAACAAAAATGACAGTAACCTACCTCGGTAACACATGTTCCTTTTAATCTGCTTATCTTGGAAAGCTTCATATTCATCCTCTTGAGCCGTCAACATTTACCAAAAGAGAATGGTCAGCTCCCCAAGTTGCCCACCCAAGTTACCTATCCATTCCACTGACACCACAAAAGGCCCAAACAAGTCTCTCTTGGGAGAAATTTTTAGGAAAGGTGTGCAAGAATTCAGAGTCATCCACCCAAACTTCCAAAAGTATACTGTGTGGACAGTCTGCAGCTATAAAAATATACACATACAAAAGTACAGCTACAAAATCATGGGGGCTCAGCTCCTTAACTGCATTATAAAAAGTAGGGATTTCACATTCGAGGTAAGCTCTGGGGAAGGGGGCCACATTATGATTATGATTCTGTGTTTGATCTCCTTCCATCTTTATTTTTATGGACTAGTCAGAACACAGTGAACCAGCCAGTGAGGAGTGGAAGGGGTTAATCCGAACAATCCAAGGGCCAACGTGGGAAATGTGAAGTTCAAGGTCACACAGTCATTCTGCTGTCAGGAAGAGTGTCATGAGTCAGGGAAGGAGAGAAGTATTTTAATAGTGCCCTGTGGGTTTCTTTCTCTCTCTCTCTCTTTTTAATGTACTATGAATCACAACACAGTCATTGAGCTATAGCAGACAGGCTCTGGAATTTGCATTGATGTGTGATCTCTGGCAGCCGCTACATATTCAATGGACAAAGTCCGATGCTTCCTACACAGAGAATTCTGCTGGGTCAGCTCGCGGAGTGTCAGCAGGAAAGGCCACCCAGGGATGCCTGTCTTGGTTCTCAGTTTCTCATCAGTGTGTACTTTCTTCTTGGTGAGAGGAAACACACCTGGTCCCTGGGCCTCTGCATATAGCATCAGGCAGGGTCTGAGGGCCCCTGGGATTCTCAGAATAGAAGGCTCTGTCCCTTGGACAAGGCCAGCTGGTGTTACTTGGCTCCACAAGTGTTGATGTTTTTCCCATCCACGGCATCTTCCACGAGGGAAATGTGGTAATCGGTGGACAGGGTGAAGTGAGAGATACAGCCCACGAGCCCTCTCATATATTGCCTGTTAGTGTGCAGAGCAATTTCCTTCATTCCACCTGACAGGAAGCAAGAGGGAGATGAGGTGAGCCAAAGGACAGGTGTCAGCAGGGCAACAAGGTCGGGGTTCCAGTTTGGGGCACTTGAATGGCTGCTGACCAAGGCATCCCTTGATTCATGGGACATGTGAGGGCTGTGGGCCCCTTGAGCTGCTCGGTACCTCACCTCTCTCAATTTTATAATTATCCTTGAAGGAACAGATAGACTTGGATCAGTTTTCACACAATCAAAAGCTATAAATTCATTCCTCATGTGTGATTTCTGGCCCAACTGACCACCTTGAGACCAAATAGTGTCTAGTAAATTTTGAAGTGTGGTATAATGTCAACAGAATGCAGTGTGTAGTTAGAAGTGATGTCATCTTAAACCAAAACAAATGCACTGATGTCGAATGCTTTCAATAGAAAATATCATATAGATAAAAATAGCTTTTCATTTTTATGTGTCTGCACTAGTGAATTAATTATAATAAGCCATTTACAGAAATACTAGTCATTCTATTCTGCAAGGGGAAAGAAAGACAGGTCCCGTTTTGTCAGAGAGAATTCATGGAGCTATATTTAGCAGGTTCCTGTTCTATAAACAAGAAAAGCCTGGTTTTCCTGGTGGATCTGTCCAAAGCATAAAAGCATCGAAGGGAGCCCTTCCTGCCCCCTCAGCCATGAGTCAGCAGTTCAGAAAATGAAAGAATGGAATATCTGGAGGGCTTCCTGACTTACAGGTATTTGATCCAGCAAAGTACACAGCCTCGGCACAGCAAATGGAAGACTAACAAGAAAAGCACTGGCCTAATTTTGCTTTGGTCGAGGGTCGGTCACTTACCCACATACAGAGCTCCATTGATGTTAAGCTGCCGCATCATACCTGGGGATTTGCCTGTTCTGGCTCCATAGTCATCCACGGTTATCTTTCCTGACTGGCCATCCCTGCAAAACACCAAAACAAAAAAGAACAAAAAGCCTGGCATTTTTGGAGTTCATTCAATCATTCATTCATTTCAATACAAATGTATTAAAGGACACACTATGTGCCAGGTACCGTGCTAAATGATGGGGCTGCAGAAACCAAAGCAAAAAGCAAATGTGTGGCCCTCAGGAGCCTGTGGTCTACTGAGGAAGACAAAAAGTCAAACTGTGAATGACAACACAGTGCCAGCACTCCACGGTGAAGACCACAAGGGTGCTGTGGAATTACACCAGAGGAGCAGCGCCTAACTTAGACTAGAGAGAGGACAGTTATTAGAGAGATGGTCAGAAAAAGCTGCTCAGAGGAGATTCTGTCCAAAATGAGTCTTGTAGGCTGGGTAGGTAAGTCAAGTGAAGGAGAAGGTTATGCAAACAGAGAAAGCAACAACAGCAAAGAGAAAGAGCAGGGGTTAGCACAGATGGAACTCACAGAACACTGGGGCTGGGAAAGGTGAAGCCCCAAGCAAACGGTCAACCGCTTGTAAGGAGTTGAGAATTTATCCTGAAGGTGACAGCGGGCCAGGGAAGAAATTTCAGGTGAAGCCCAGGGGAGGAGAGCTTGTGGCGAGGCATGGGAAGCCATGGGGAGCTGGGATTCTAAGTACAATGAGAAGCCAATGAAGCAGTTTTTGTAGGTATAAGATCATTCGATGAGAAGACTGGCTCAGAAGTTTCTGTTATTTTATTTATTTTATTTATTTTATTTTATTTTATTTTATTTTATTTATTATTTATTTTATTTTATTTTATTTTATTTTATTTTATTTTAATTTTATGAGACGGAGTCCCGCTGTCGCCCAGGCTGGAGTGCAGTGGTGCGATCTCGGCTCACTGCAGGCTCCGCCCCCCGGGGTTCACGCCATTCTCCTGCCTCAGCCTCCCGAGTAGCTGGGACTACAGGCGCCCGCCACCTCGCCCGGCTAATTTTTTGTATTTTTTTTAGTAGAGACGGGGTTTCACCACGTTAGCCAGGATGGTCTCGATCTCCTGACCTCGTGATCCGCCCTCCTCGGCCTCCCAAAGTGCTGGGATTACAGGCGTGAGCCACTGCGCCCGGCCAGTGGCTCAGAAGTTTCTAAAGGACCCACAGAGCCCTAAAGTGACTCTGAAGACAGGAAGAGGGAGGTGTTCATTGGTGGCAAGGGCTTTGTAGTTTTCAAAGCTATTTTTCAAACCTATCCAGCCCCATGAGCCTTGTTCAAGCAAATACATTTGCTTCTATAGCACTAGGGGGTGGACTCACTCAGGCTTCACTTCTTGATAGCAACTCTTCTAGAGATTTACAGAACTTTCTCTTGTTCTGTCCCCATCTTTGAGACCACAAACTTCCCATTTGGGAAGTGCTTTCTTAGAATCCTGTATCTGAATGCTGTGACAGGCAGAACCCGCAACAGCTTGCCTTGCTTGCCCTGCCTTTAAAAAAAAAAAATTAATTACTCTAAAATATTCCATTTTTTTCTACTTACTCTAGTTCATAAAGTCTAAGAGTTTTTCATTTTTTATATCTAAAATGAAGATATACCTTATAATCAATGGCATCTTAGATTTGAAAAAATGTGGTATCACCTTCTAGCATAATAACATGCTTCTTTATCATGTTTATTACTTATTGTCTGTTGCTTCCCATTAGAATGCAAGACCATCAAGTCAAGGATGTTAATTTTCTTCAATGAGGTATCTCCTGTGTCTGGAATGATATAAGGCTCATCCCAGATGATGAATGAACAGTGAATCTGTGGAGCTTCAGCGTCCTCACCTAAGATGGGAATAGCTATGCCCATCTCCCAAGATTATTGTGGAGATCAGATGTTATGCGTACAAAGCACAGGGCATGATACCTGATACACATCTTGCTCTATAAAGACTGGTAGAGGAGTGTGTTGTTATTGTTATCAATATCATTATCATTTTTATCCATAAAATGAAGATTATAAAACCTAAGTTGCTGTGAATATTGAGACAAAGTATGAAAAGTACCTGGCAACTGGAGATGTTTAATAAACTGGAATTTATTTTCTCTTTTCTGCTGGGATTAATGCCTGCAAGAGCAGGATGCCCCAGAGCAAGACACTGTCCAAAGCAAGGCCCCCTGGGCAATCTCCTTTTCATTGACACTCCTATCTCTAACCCTGGAGCCTGCTACAGAGAATTAAGGTATCTGCTCAATCCTTCTTGCCATAATTGATATCCATGGCCTTGACCCAGTTCCCCCTGAGAACTCTTCCCTTCTAGGCCTGTCTGCTCACAACTCACAGTATCTGCTGGAATCCTCCCATTCATCTAGTTCCTGGGCTCGACTCCTTCTGTTCAGCCCTCATTGCAACCTAAGACCCACCAGGAGAGGTATCCATGATGCCAACAGGAAAAGCCAAGTCTGCTAAGCCATCTGCATGGTGCCCAGCTTGACACTCTGACATGTGAAATTCTTCCTGTAGAACATTCCACTGCCTTATCCCTCCCAAACATCTGAAATCCTAGCTTTGGGTGGGTTTCATCATGGGGTAGTATGGAAAGGGCTTTGAGCTGGGATTCTAATCTTGGCTTTTCCCACAAACAGTTGTATAGTCTAGGGGAAGATCATTTAACATCAGTTTCCTTAGATGTCTAGGAAGTGCCTGGTATCCTCACCAGTGTGTATCTTGATACACATAATCAAACCCCAACAACAACTGGGAAGGCTTAAAAATTATTCCACAATGTGTGAGTATTCTACCAATGATCTCCACCCAAGGAAACTGGGAGAAGGGTGTTGTTCCCTGATGTTCCCAGGGTGGGGATTTGTAGGGATCAAGTGTGGTTAGAGGTAAAGAGCTCAAGCATTTCATATTCCTTTGGATGTCTCTGGCCAAGCCCCTTTAAAGATGGGTAAGAGGCAGAAATGAAGAAGTTAGAAGCCATAGAGTTTGGAGTATTTTGGAGTTAGGCTGGGCTCTGAATTTTTAACTTGTAGTCTAGAAACTATTTGAAATCCAAGCATGTGGATATTCGTGATGGGACAACATTTCTTTTTTCAGAAAGTTAGAGTTGGGACTTCATCAAAATCACCCTCTGTCTCAAGGGCTTTCTAGACCATCTGGGAAGCTGAGAGGCACAGATCTGCCTCTGTATCCCCATTTCCTCTAGGGTTTCAAAGGCAGGCCCAGCAGCCAGGGGTTGGGGGCCCAGCAGCCAGGGGTTGGGGGCCCAGCAGCCAGGGGTTGGGGGCCCAGCAAGGCTCTCCCCATTGCAGCCTATATGGGAGCTGAGTAGGAAAGTAGCCATGGTGGGCGCCATGTTTTCCAGGCCTCACTCATGACTTTACCCACTGGCTTCCCCAGAAAGGGTTATGATAAATTCTCAGGGAACCCCAACCAGACCTTCATTTCAGCTTATCTTCTCCTGGGACCTTCATCTAACTTGCGAGATTGACATTTCTAAGTTTCAGCCTGCTATTTCGTTTCTGAAAATATGTTGTTAGAAATATGGACAAAGGTATTAATAGTAAAACTATTATATAAAGAAGAGCAAAGGAATGATTCATCCAAAGTTAATCAGAAGTCAGGATGGTGATTACCTCTGTGATGGGGGAGATATGTAATTGGGGCTGAGTGAAATACAGTCAGGTTCTAAGGTTTAGGTAATGTGTAAAAAAAAAAGTGGCCAGGTGCAGTGGCTCATGCCCGTAATCCCAACACTTTGGGAGGCCAAGGTGGGAGAATCACTTGAGGCCAGGAGGTTGAGACCAGCCCTGGCAACATTGCAAGGCAGATGGTGCACACCTGTGGTCCCAGCTACTCAAGAGGCTGAAGTGGGAGGACTGCCTGAGCCTGGGAGGTCAAGCGAGGCTGCACTGAGCCATGATGACACCACTGTACTCCAGCCTAGGTGACAGAGCGAGAACCTGTCTCAAAACAAAACAAACAAAAAAAAGCCAGAGGGAGGGGGGAGGATTGCCTGTACAATGAGATTTGAAAGTCTTTTTTTTTTTTTGAGATGGGGTCTCACTCTGTCACCCAGGCTGGAGTGCAATGGCATGATGCTGCTACCTCCACCTCCCAGGCTTAAGCGGTCCTCCCACCTCAGCCTCCCGAGTAGTTAGGATTACAGGCGTGTGCCACCACACCCAGCAAATTTTTGTATTTTTTGTAGAGACAGGGTTTCGCCATGTAACTCAGGCTGGTTTCAAACTCCTGAGCTCAGGTGATCCACCCACCTCGGCCTCCCCAAGTGCTGGTATTCCAGGTGTCAGCCACCATGCCCGGCCCAAACATTCTTTAAAGTCCACATACACTGAACTCTCAAGGTTCTTCCAGTTCAGCCATCAAAAGGTTTCTTCTCCAGAAGGTTACTGCTTAATGAAGGTTTGGGGGTTCAGTTTCCCTGGCCTGTTAGTGTCAGTGTAGGGCACAGCAGGAGTTGGTAGAAAATTCCCTGAATGCCCTGGATCAGGGGTACTAGGATGCCAGGCAAAGTTGGGGAACAGGACAGTGGGACTACAAGGGAACTGGACACCACATCCCACCACTGCTCAGCTCTGGCTCTGCCTCATGCTGCGGGAGGGACTCACCTAACGGCCTTAACTCGGTGCCACCGACCATCGTTGAAGGAGCCATTCACCATGATGGATGCCACACCACTGCCCAGGTTATAGCTAAGGCATTGGAGAAGAAGAAGACAGAGAACAGAATAAAACACTGAGGCATAAGCAGACATGGTTCACAGACGATTCTCAGGGCAAAAGTTCTTTGCAACTCAGAGTGCAGTTTCCTTAACAGAAAACAAGAGTGTTATAAAAGTTGTTGGGTTTCCAGCCTGGTTCATGAAATTAAAAATTATTAAACTTTTAAATTATGGTAAAATATATGTAACATAACCATGGCCATCGTAACCATTTTTAAGCATACAGTGCCGCAGCATTAAGTACATATTCATATTGTTGGGCTGGCAATTTCCAAAACTCATCTTACAAAACAAAAGCATTGCATTAAATAATAACCCCTCATTCTTCCCTCCCCCCAGCCCCTGACAACCAGCCTTCTACTTTCTGACTCTATGGATTTGATTCTTCTACATACCTCATATGAGTGGCATCATAGAGTATTTGTCTTTTTTGTGACTGTGACTGGCTTAATTCACTTAGCATAATGTTATCAAGATTGTTTTTTAATGCCCTCATGTAAGGCAACATCAGTACTAAAGTATCAGGAATAACAAGAAGGGCTTTATCATGTGTAATGTTTTATACTATGTTACGATGATGGTCTGCCCCCTCCCTCCACCCGCCAAATTCATGTCTACCCAGAGCCTCAGAATGTTACTTATTTGAAAATAGGGTCTTTGCAGATTCATTAGTTAAAATGAAGTCATACTGGATTAGGGCAGCCATGGATCCAATATAACTGGTATCTTTATGAGAAGAGATTTGGACATGGAGCCAGAGACACACAGAGACAGGGAACGCCATGGGAAACTGGAGGCAGGGACTGGAATGGGGCATCTCCAAGCCAAGGAATGCCAAGGGCTGCCAGCCACCACCAGAACCTGGGGGACAGGCATGGAGCCGATTCTCCCTGAGACCCTCCAGAAGAAGCCAACCCTTGCACTGCATGGTGGATTTCTAGCCTTCAGAACTGTGAGAGAGCCCACTTCTATTGTTTTAAGCCACCTAATTTGTGGTCATGTATTATCAGAGCCCTAAGAAATGAATGCATCTGTTTTCACTTTTTTTAAAAAAATGAACATTGCAGAGTAGGGTGAGCCCCAGAGAGATTAAGGGAATTTGCCTAAAATCACAAACCTAATGTAGAACTTGAACTTGGTGTATCCTCTGCCCTTATCCATTTAACTCTGCTATCAGGTTTCTCTAGTGGCTTCCTATTTTCTATTTCAGTTCCCAGATACCCCGATACCATAAGGGTTTCAGAAAACATGAACATGTTGTTACCAGAGAGAAATATCCCCCTTAATCCAGTGTTCATTCAATTATTCTAATTAAATTTAATTCGACAAATATTTAGTGAGTGACTACTCTAGCCCGGGCACTGGGCCAACTGCCCAGACTTTCCCTGGATAATACAATAAAGCCTAGGCCATCAAGCTTTTGAAGGGAAGAATGTTCCACCTGGGATGACTCCCTCCTCATTTTGTAAGAGGACATATCTCTCCTTCACCTCATTGCCCAAGAGAGAGGGATGTCGAGAGAAAATCTGGATGAGTTAACAAGCACTGGCATGTACTCATTCTGAGAAAACAGCAAGAATAGAAAGTGCTTGGCTTTCTCCAGAGAAAGCACCATAGGTCATTCCTTTAATAATGGAGGCTCAAAGAACTCACACAGCCCATTGACATTTAACCAAGAATAGGACTTGGGGTGACTTGACAAACCCTGGTACAAAGCTGCCACTCTGACCCTGAAAAGTCCACTGTTTTCTAATGAGTTTTCCCACATCAAGTACCTCCTTGTATAAAGCAGCCTGGTGGCGGAATTTTGAGATTTCATGATTTGGTGGCTAAATACTTCTTGAATGAATAGGAAGTAGGGCGAGTTGCTGGTGGGCAGAAACTTAGCTGAATTACTATCTATGGCCGTTCTGAAAGGCAGCGTGGGGTGATAGAAAGAGCACGGACACTCAGATTCAACGGACCTGCCTTGATCCCCAGACTCGCTAGTTAACAGCTCTGTGACCTTGGGCAACTTGCTTCATATTCTCATCTGTCAAACGGGGATAATAATCCCTTCCCTGAAGAATCCTAGGGAATGCTAAGTAACATGACATATGTAGGAAGCACTGCACATCGTAGGAGCCAAATGAAAAATCCCACCACTCCCAACAGAGGCAGCACTTATTGCAGCTTGGATACGGGGTTGACAATGCACCCCAAGGGACTGGTAGGAAGGAGAAAGTTGCCACCAAGGCTTGAATATGTCACACCTCTTCTGGAAGACTAGCCATGCGTGAAAGTAAGCCAACAAGCTGTCAATATATAACCAAAGCAGTCCGGAACATCCAGATCTCAGAATCAAGGTGATCTGGCTGTGTACGTGAAGGGAGGCTGGATTGGAACATGATTGTGGTGCAGTGAATGAAAACCTTTTCAGTTGTCTAAGAGCCCATCTAGACAAAGGGTGCCCTTCCTTCTGTTCTGCAGCCCGACAACTCTCCTGTTCAGGCCAAGAGCCAGAATGTGCTCTAGGGAGTCAACCGTGAACCTGGCAGACAGGAATCCAGCCATCACTGTGGGAGGGGGCAACTCAGTTGGCTTCTCCATGGCCCGATTCCCCAACCCTTCAATTCCATCTGATTTCAGACCCTCCAAAGAACCTCCCGCTTCCTCTGACGTGCTGATACTCACCCTGGAAAAACTCCCTCGTGTATATAATCATAAATGACCAAGAAGAGTGGTTACCTTCACTGGGAGAAGAATGAGGGAGCATTTTTGGGTGGTGGACATGTTCTATATCTTGTTCTGGGTGATAGTGATTCAGTGTTTACATATTCTAAATGTATCAAGCTCTACACTGAACAGGTGTGCATGGCATGGAAGGTATGCCTCCGTATAAAAATGTAGAAACAAACAGATATAAGAATGTATGTCTAACTTCTCTACCCATGTCTTGGGAACCTGGTTGCCATGATGGGTTATTCTGAGCCACTCAGCTTGGTGTGCACTAGAGGCTGTGAGCCAGAGCACCAAGGTGGGCCACCCGGAAATACCTTCAGGTGAGGCCTTTTGGAAACCACTCGGCCACCTTCCTGCTTTCCTGTGGTGGCACTTTTAATCATGCCCCCTTTAAATCGTAGCACAAGGCACTTTGCTAATGTCAAGTCTCTTCCCCCTCTTCGTTGCATGAAGATGTGATGAGGTGAAACTAAGCGGGCAGTGTTCACTGTGAACAGTCAAGCAATGTTCACAAACCCCACCGGTGGTAGGTTTTATGCCCCACATACAATCACAAAACAAAATGAAACAAAACAAAAACAAAACAGAAAACAGAAAAACACACTCATTTTCACTGAGCACTTTGATTTCCTTATTTTTTCTGCTAAATCTTGCACCAAAACTATAAATATATATACATACATACATTTTTAGAATCCCATTGTTTTTCCCTATTCTCTGGCAGAAAGCCTTTAAGCACTAAATTAGCCAAAGAACCAGCTTTTAGGTAAAGAAAGTCATGAAAGTTGAGACTATATTTTATTATCTTAGGGTTCCTCTTCCATCTGCTTTGAGCCTGGATCAAACACTGAAACCTCAAGAACGATTTGTCTGCTCTGTAGAACAATTCACTCTCCAGACTGCACAGATCTGTGCCCCTTGGGGGCAGGGCCCGTGACTTATTAAAAATAACAATAACAATAATAAAAATAAGAACTACATTTTAATAATAACTACGTGTTCTCTCTCTGAGGTAAAGGCTTCTAAGACTCAGAAAATGCTTGAGCAAGATTCATAATTTTTCTTATCATTAGCATTAATTAGCTACACCAGACCCCACACTGAACCCCTTACATGAATTCATTCATTTAATCTTTACAGCGAACCCTGTCGTTTTGCAAGGAGGGGACAGAGGCTGAGATTTAGGTAACTTGCATGAGCCCACGTGGGGGATCAGGCATGTGTGATTCCAAAGCCACTTCAGACCCTGTTTCTCAGGGCATGGGTCCCGGAAACACCCGGGTGCTTGTTTCTAATCAGACCCGGTGCCCACCACACCGATGACATCTTCAAACCACTGGCCTACACTGGAATTCCTCTCTGTCCCCAGCCCGCCGGTACGCTTCCCTACATCAGCATCGGGGACATTGATGTGGTGGGATAACAGCCCAGATGGAGGAAGAACAGAGCGGCAGCGATGGGGCGGCTCCAGGACCAGAGCAGGCACAGAAGTCGGCCTCGGCCTGGGTTCAGCAGTGTGTCTTACACAGATCACAATCAGAACTCCAGGATTAGAAGAAAAACAGAGGGCCAATTTTCAGAATCCTGAGAAAGAAATGGTAACAAGAAGTATGTTCAGGATAAAGCAGAGCTCTTTGAAGGATCCTAAGCAGGTGGGATAGGGGAGGGGGCTCTCCAGGGCTGGGCATGGGAGCTGGTGGGAGCTGTTTCCCTACTGGAGTAGAATGGGTGGTGAATAGATTCAGCTGGCAGTTTAGGGGGAAGTTGGACCATCCCACCCACAGCTGAGCTTCTGTTTCGGTTCTCTTTTCTGGGCACAATCAAGTACTTGAGGCCTTGATGAGGTTAACCACAGGAAAACCATAAGAAAATGGCTTCAAGGCAGCCAGCCTGAAATAGGGTGTGAAGAGCTCTGTGTTCAACCTCTGGGCTAGCAATGGGTGGGAGGCTACGGAGGACAGGAAGGCAGAGATGGTGAGAAGCTGCCTCTCACCTGCCAGCATCCAGCCTCAACTACATATGACTCTCCAAAGTCCCCAACAATCATAAGATGGAGTCACTTAGCACGCTCTGCTATTTAGGGAATAGCATAACATTGGACAAGTGACATTTCCTCTCAAAATGCCTTTTATTCAAACAGAAAGATTTCTGTTATCCTACTTGGGCTGTCAGTAATCTCAGCACAGGACCAACAGAAGCCCCAGAATTAAGTCTTCAACTTCTCCATTGTTTAGTGATCCCTGCTTTGTCTATTTCAATTCAATTACTTTCATATCACTTGAGCTAGTCATCAGAGGGTGAATTAAGAAGTAGAAGTCCAAGAAATGAGTTCCCCCGTGGAACTCAAAGCTTTGAGGGTATCAGAATCGTCTGGGGAAGCGGTTACCACACAGATTGCTGGACCCCACCCCTAGAGTGTTTCTGGTTCAGTAGATCAGGTTGGGGCCTGAGAATGTGGATTTCTAACAAGTTCCCAGGTGATGCTGAGGCTGCTGGTCTGGGGACCACACTTGGAAAGCCACTGTCTAGATAAGCGATGTCTAACCTCGTGTGAGGATGTGCCATGACAATCTCTAGAGAAGTGTTTTGATATTACACGAGACAGGCCCTGCCCCTTGGAAGCTCAGCTTTCACCCAATCTGGTAAGAAGAGTGGGGAGAAATCATTCAGGTAATTCTTTAACCACTTCATAGCTATGCATTTGACAAATTTGGAAACAGTCTAAATTCACTCAAAAGAGGGAAGAACTTCTGGCACTGCCTTATCGGTAACACCCAAGAAGTATTTACAAAACTCTCATGTTGGGTGGATCTATTGAGACATGAATCTGTGCTTTGTTCCTCTGGCAGCAGGAGACTTGAAAGCAGGGATTCTCCTTCCCACAGCTACACAGCTAACAGGGAGCAGAGTCAGAATTTAAAGTCAGGGCTCCTGGAGCTTAGGGTTTTAGACCTCCCTGAGCTGCTGAGTCTTAGGCTGAGTACTCACTTCTATGCTTGGCCTTTGTGCTTGGCAGTATCCAAGTCCTCTTTCTGCCCCTTCCTAATTTATGAGTAGGGAACATGCAGCAGTAACACACTAGAACAAGGGCACAGAATTGTTCCTCACAGGGCTAGACGGTCAATTCCTAAGGCTCTGCCATGCAGTTCCTATTGAAGCTACTCAAGTGTGCCATCGTAGCATGAACATGGCCATAGACAATATATAAATGAGAGAGTACAAGCCAGGCACAGTGATTCACGCCTGTAATCCCAGCACTTTGGGAGGCCGAAGCGGGTGGATCACCTGAGGTCAGGGTTTGAGACCAGCCTGGCCAACATGGTGAAACCCCGTCTGTACAAAAAATACAAAAAGCCAGACATGGTGGCACGTGCTATAATCCTAGCTACTAGGGAGGCAGAGGTAAGAGAATCACTTGAACCCAGAAGGCAGAGGTTGCAGTGAGCCAAGATTGCGCCACTGCTCTCTGGCCTGGGCGACAACAGCAAGACCCTGTCTCAAAAAAAAAAAAAAAAAAAAGTCCTGTTGGAATACTGCTGTACTCTTTTTTTTTTTTTTTTTTTTTTGAGATGGAGTCTTGCTCTGTCACCCAGGCTGGAGTGCAGTAGCGCGAGCTCAGCTCACTGCAACATCTGCCTCATGGGTTCAAGCCATTTTCCTGCCTCAGCCTCCCTAGTAGCTGGGATTACAGGTGCCTGCCACCACACCCGGCTAATTTTTGTATTTTTTAGTAGAGATGGGGTTTCTCCATGTTGCTCAGGCTGGTCTCAAACTCCTGATCTTAAATGATCTGCCCGCCTCAGCCTCCCAAAGTGCTAGGATTACAGGCGTGAGCCACTGTGCCCGGCCCCAGCAAGACTTTATTTACAAAAAAGAGTGGTGGGTCAGATTTGGCCTGCAGGCCATAGTTTGCTGACTGCTGCTCTATAAGATGAATGTCGGAAAGAAAGACCAGGAGCTTCCAATAAGCCCTGAAGCTTCAGGCTTCAGCCAATTCCAGCAGACTGTGTTCTGGCTCCCTTCTGAATCACTCTGGCATGATCTGCAATGTCTGAGAAAATCGCAAGGTGCTGCTGAAGGCAGATGGAGAGGGCGTTACCTGAACACGAGGGCTCCATCCCGAAGGCCCAAGGAAATGAAGTCGCTGTTGGGTCTCATGGGGCTGTCTCCCCTCCACAGCAAAAGGCCATCCTTGGCAGTTGTTTTAAACCTCATGAACACATTTGATCTTGATCCTGACACCCTGGAGGAAATACACAAATAAGTCCACCAAATCAACCACCAACATCTGTTTCCGAGTAATTCCAGTTTCGTCTGCCAGCCCTGAGGAACCAGATGTAAGGATAGTCTGGCACTTTCTGACACTTACTTCATCACCACGAGTCGCACCACGGGTCTAAAGGTCTGGACTGCTCACTCAGCAGCAGTCTCTCTCCCCAAGCACTGTGAACCCCACCAGAGAGCATTTGCTGAGTGACAGATTAGCAAGACTATGGCCAATGTCACAGCTTAGGCTGCACCCCCATACACACCTCATTCTTTTCTCTTTCCTGTTTTACTACTCAGGGGCCCCATTCCCCAACAGAAAGTGTGTTTCCTAATTACCAAGAGGTTCAAATTGGCAGCCACTCTGGGCTAGGACCGCGGCTGTGGATGGCCAGCTCTGGCCGGTGACTGTCCTTGGGGACAAGGTCTAGACAGGGAAAATACCCAAGCGATGGCGTCTCAGACAAGGAACATGGCCTGATAGTGAATGGTCTGGAGTGGTGTTGAGGCAGAGCCAGGGTGGAGAAGAACAGGAAGCTTCGAGGAAAGGAGGGGTGCTCAGGCTAGGCCAGCTCCATGCTCTATAGCCACAGCTGGGAATAGGTTCACAGGCTGACGTGCTCTTAGCAATGCTTGGGAATAGACTAGTTCAGAAATTCATTC
Organism: Pan troglodytes; assembly: GCF_028858775.2. NCBI lineage: Eukaryota > Metazoa > Chordata > Mammalia > Primates > Hominidae > Pan > Pan troglodytes. The sequence goes on from NC_072402.2 coordinate 74,346,411, forward strand.
TTATTAGTGTGATCAGTGTTTCATCTTGCACAGAGAAAAGAGGAAGGCTGAGGTCCTTGAATCAAGGGTGAGATAGGAGGAAACATAATTTAACATCGCTACTAGCATAATGTCATTGGAAAAGTTTCTTTGTCCATTTTCTAGTCACTTGAGCCATCCCTCTGTCTGTCTCACACACCTGGGTCTGTGTCTGCAGTGTCCTCAATCGTGAACAGTGGAGGGAACTATTGTCTAGGCTTCCCAGAGCCTGAGCTCATCAGGAAGAGACCAAGTTTGCATTTCCCATGCAGGGCCTCAGAGCAGTGAGGGAAGAGCGAGGCCCCCCAGGCCAGGTTCAGCACAATCTAGCACTGACCCATTCCCTAGAGACCTGCTTTGCCCAGATTTTCGCTCAGGTTCCTTCCCTCTCCCATTTGCCTTGGGTATATTGATTGGTTACAAGCCAATCAAGAGGTTCTCATTTCTCTTGCCAGTGATTGGTTTAGGGGCAGGCATGTGGCAGCACAGAAGAGACACAATCGTATCCCTTTTGTCCAATGAGATACAATTCTGGGAAGAATTCCTTCTCTTTTAAAAAGAGTCATATGAGAAAAAAAGTCTTTTTGACTTCCACTGGATGTAGTCAGAGTCATCTTATGTGCAGCTTATGGGCAGCTGGGGAGTGGCCTCTGGAGAAGACGCTGAGGACAGCAAGCAAGAAATAGGGATGAGATTGGAATATTTGAGGGTACAGCTGCTTCTCTTAATTAATCAACCCAAGATCCAGTGTAAGTCTGGACTCCTTGTGATATGAAATAGTAAATATCCCTCATGGGTAAGGCATTTTAAGCTGAACTTTCTGTTACTTGGCACCAAAGATATCTGACTGAAATAGACTTGACTTTTACCTGCAGCCTCACACACATGCATTTATACTTTCATATACATACACACACACAAACACACACATGCATGTGCACACTCACATACACACACACTATGGCCCTTGAGGTAGCTGTGGTTTTGGGCCTCATGTCTCCTGCTCTCATCAAGCCCCTCTACTCCCCCAAACCACCTAGTGGTCTCTCACTAACCCCCAGAGACTGAAGGCTTGGGCCCTTTTCACGCTGTCACTGCTTTCTAGGGACTGAATGACCTTCCATCTTTGGAGAGAAAGGGCTGAAGAAGGAGGACGGTCTCTCTTGGCTGGGAATCCATTTTACCTAAGTCCCCATGCCAGGACAACATAGATAAATACAACCTGGGATTAGAGAAGTGAAGCAGTGTCTGCCTGGTGTGTGTTGGGCGTTACCAGGGACATCCAATGCCCTAGGAGAATTCCTCCCAACCACATTTTGTTCCCTGAAAAGCCACCAAACTCCACCCTAAGAACTGGATGCCTTTCGCTTAAAGATTTGCCCTTGTTTGTTAAGATGCAGTCAATCTGAAGAGGAAGGAAAATCCCAGAATGACTGTGTGGGGAGCAGAAAGGGGAATAGCACACTAGAAACCACAAAGAACTAGGGGAAGGGAAAGAAAGAGATAAGGGGCAAACTGAAAGTGCCAAAGACAAGCTTGACCGAGTTGAGGATTTTGCCATGTCAAAGGCTATTCCAAACCAAGAGCGAGGACTCCAGGCCAGGGCTGGGACTTCTGCCACCAGGGGTGAGATGCCATGGCTGTGACTTGGGCATTTCCCTGTATCCACATGAAGAGAGCTGAGAAGCCTCTCACTGAACTGGCCAGAGCCTGAAGAGGACAAGAGACCTTTGCTGATGAAGACGCAGGGTAGGTATGGACTCAGCAGGGAATGGGCTTGGATCTGTCTGTCCTTCCGCTGCTGGCCCAGGTCAGAGCTGCACACTCTGGCCACGGCACAGCACGGAACTGCCTTGCTCACAGAATCATAGTCATCACTCAGGCTTCAGGAACATCACATTCTCACTGCTTCTCGAAGCCTGAATACTGGAAACTCTGGGACCAGTCATGTCTCTCTCTCCAGGCCCTTTGACCAGAAAGATACTGGATCGTTTGTAACAGGGTTATTTGAAAGGTCAATTTCTCAAGTTTAGTTTGTTTTTTGTTTTATTTTGCTCTAGTTTCTATGTTTATTTCATGTTGTGTGTGTTTTTCCCCTGAGGCCATGGCTGAATGGTCTTCTTTGAGAATTATCTTCTGGCATGAAATATAAGAAAAAGCCCTGAGAAAGATATAGAGAAATTTACCCCCAGAAAGCTGAGGAAGGTGCCTGTTGAAGCTTATTACCTTTTCAAGATATCTGGGTTGTCATACGTCAGGTAACTGCGGCCGATAAACTGCGGGATCTCAATGGCTTCTATGATCGCTGGGACAGAACAGAAAAAGGAGGTTACATAGTATGTGGTTCTCTTGACCCCTGCACTCACACACATGGCAGGAAAACACCCAGCTCCTGGAAATAGGATGTTTAACAATTCATCAGCCCCTTCCCTTCGGCTGCACGCATATTTGGCCAGGTTCACAGTTGCCCAACCCCATGGCCTGGGGTTGGCTTCTCCCCCATTTTTCCCTCCTGGGGAAGTATTGTCCCTGCCACTGGCCTCAGCGCTGCTGAGAAGGCCTCACAATGTGCTGAAACTTGAACTGTTCCCAATTATTCTTGGAAGCCAAAGAGCAGCTCTTGGGCCATGTGGGGAGCAGCTGGGGATAACCCCAGATGTTCTCCTAGGGAGGCAGAGAAAACAAATCCCTAAATAAGGCCCACTAGGATTCTTGAAAGCTAATTTGCTGCAGAACGTTTTAAGCTAGGACTTCGAGAGACTCTAAAGCACTATGAATGAGGCTTGGACTCCTGCATTTCTGATCACTTTCCAGTGTATTTCACAAGATCTTTTTTTTTTTTTTTTTTTTTTTTGAAACGAAGTTTCGCTCTGGTTGCCCATGCTGGAGTGAAATGGCGTGATCTTGGCTCACTGCAACTTCCACCTCCTGAGTTCAAGCAATCCTCCTGCATCAGCCTCTCAAGTAGCTGGGATTACAGGCACCTGCCACCAAGCCCGGCTAATTTTTGTATTTTTAGTAGAGATGGGGTTTCACCACATTGGCCAGGCTGGTCTCGAACTCCTGACCTTAGGTGATCCACCCGCCTCGGCCTCCTAAAGTGCTGGGATTACAGGCATGAGCCACTGTGCCTGGTCTATTTCACAAGATCTTCACTACAATCTCATGAAGTAGCAGGTAGTATGGGGGAAGGGAAGGGTTGGTTATTCTCATTTTATGGAAGAAGAAAGTGAGGAGTAGAAAGCATGGAGGATTTGCCTGAGATCACGTAGTTAAGAGAGCACTAGGCCTTGAAACTGACCGGCTCTTCTTAATTCTGGCTCCTGGCCCCCTCTCAACTTTCCAATATTTTAGAAATGCATTTTCTTCCTCCCAAACTCTCATCACTTTGTTTTCCTGAGGAATTACCCTTTTACACATAGTTAGCAAAAGAAGAGTTTAAGTAGCTGTGTGTGATGTCATGAACGGGGGATGAGGCTAGGGGATTTCTGCTGGAGAAATAACAGCAATATCTCTTTCCTCTTTGGAAAGATACAGAAATGGTGGTTTAAAGAAATTAAGGTAGAATAAATCTCAAATTCAAAGAAATGTACAAAATGAGGGAGAATAAGAAGGTTTATAAAACACGTTATAGCTTCACGAAAATACATGGTTGGTGCAAAGAAGACACGGAACGAAGGACTCTCCACCCCAGAGAGGAAATGTAGAATTATTTGATACTATGAAAATTCGTACAGATTAACCTTCAAACATAAAAAAAGAGCGGAAACAGCAAAGCCGATGACAATGGGCCCCCAAGTACAAGTCCTTATGTTGGCAGCTTCCCAGAGCCTTTCATAAAAACTAAAAAAGAAAGGAAGAGAGGAAAGAAAACAAGAAAAGCAAAGGATGAAACAGAAAATTTAAAAGACAATTTTGGAGGTAACTACCCAAGAAATTGCTCTGTGGTTCTCTGAAGCAGCACAGCCCTGGAAGAGGGCCTGAGGCTGCAAGGACCTAGCAGGGCTGGAGGTGAAGGCTCTTGTCACTTAGTTTGGGGCTGCACCCCCAGCCACTCCCTTCTGACTAAAGGAGGTAGGAGGAAGAGGAGACGAGGAAGGGAAACAGGGAGGAAAAAAGAGTTGGGGGGCAAAATGGCAAGAGGACGGGAAAGGAGCCGAGTAGGAAAACGGGTGGCATGAATGAGAAAGAAGGGACGCTGCAGCAAGAAGAGGAGGAAAGAAAGTGCCGAGGAAGACAACCGGGAGAGAAGGCAGCCACCGGGCAAGGAAGGACGGGAAACAGAAAAGGAAAGAAGGCGGCGCCGGAAAAGGAGGGGAGGGAATAGACCCAGAGGAATAGACAGAAATGCCAGGGAGAAGGAGCATACAGCGGCAGGTAACTGCAAAAATGGAGGAGGTGGAAGGAAGCTCTCAGCCGGGGCAGCGGGCCCCTCGTTTCAGGACACCATGGCTGGGAAGGGAGAAGGAGGAGAGAAGATCCAAGCTGAGCGGTGGGGGAGGCCTTCCCGGAGCTAAACGGAACCAAGGAATCCCTGGTGGGTTTGGCTCACCCCCACGGGGGAGAGGTGCCGCCAGGGCCTGTCCCTGCTGTTGTTGGCCGTGGCCGTGGGCCTGTGGCCAACAGCCATCTTTCCCCTGAACTCCTTGCAAGGGTCGGGACGTGCCTGCCACACATCAGCTCTGCACATGAGCTTCCGAGGGGGGTCTGTGGGCGCCCCCAGCAGCTGCCGGCTCAGCCCCCAGCTCAGGAGAGAAGTGTCCTCTGGCTGGCCGGCGGGGAGGCTTCCCACCACGCGTAGGCATGTCCCAGCTCCCACACCACTCACCCCGGGTCCCCCTGCATGCGGTTGGCCTGCCCTGGCAGGCCCTGGCCCCAGCCCAGAGCGCTCTCGCAGTCTCTCATAGGACTTACTGTACTTACTATTGAGGCAGTAGTTCCCACACTCTGCCCGGTGCCAGCATGAAAGAGAACAGGGAGAGTCAGCCTTTCACAGTCCTTGTCAAATCCCAATTACTCTGGTTGCAGATCACTTGAAGCCAGCCTTGTTTCTCTCACAAAGCTCTGCCCGAGGGTCCAGAACGTCCTCTTAGGGAATGTGAATATGAGCCCCGCGGGGAACCACTGGAAATCTCTCCTCAGCATGATTGGCACCCAGCCACCCGCCTCCTCACCTCTTCTCGGCTTAATGAAGGTGGGGGTGGCGGTGGACCAAGAAGATGTTTAGAATCAGCTGTCTGACACTTCTGAGGCTCCCTCACCTTCAACTGACAATCTGCATTTCTTTTAAATCTAGAGAAACAGCTCCTTGCTCAAGAGTTACTTACCTTGTCAGTGATTATTACTTTTCTTGGCTGTAGGCTGCATGTGAAAAAGGAATGATAAGCCAGCTAGCTGCCTCTTCTCTCTCCCTAGTGGAAAATATCGCCCTCATTCCCACGCCACCCCCCCTTGCAAGATTCCAGACCCCTGGTTATTTTCTGATTAACAAAGGCAGAGGCACCCTCGAGAAATAACACCACTGAATAAAAAATAGTCAAACTATGCTTCATTTAAGTGAGTATATATAGGGACAAATAATCACATCCAAAATCATCAGAGCTTGAAGTGACCATTGAGTCCTTTCTGGCTCTTTGTAGTTGGTTTAAATGTTGTAAACCTTACTATTATTATTATTTTTTGAGACAGAGTCTTGCTCTGTTGCCCAGGCTGGAGTGCAGTGGCACGATCTCGGCTCACTGCAACCTCTGCCTCCAGGGTTCTAGCGATTCTCCTGCCTCAGCCTCCTGAGTAGCTGGGACTATAGGCATGTGCCATCATGCCTGGCTAATTTTTGTATTTTTAGTAGAGTTGGGGTTTCGCCATGTTGGCCAGGCTAGTCTCGACCTCCTGACCTCAGGTGATCCACCCGCCTGGGCCTCCCAAAGCGCCTGGATTACAGGTGTGAGCCACTGCGCCTGGCCAACATGATTATATTTTAACCTAACCCTATACCTAATTTTTTTGCTTTTATTTTATTGAAAAAAATTTAATTGACACATAATAATTTTACATATTTATGGGGTACATAGTGATGTTTTGATACATATATAGTAATCAGATCAGGGTAATTAGCATATCCATCCCATCTCAAAATGTATCATTTCTTTGTGCTGGGAACAGTCAAATGTCCTCCTGCCAGTTATTTGAAACTATATATTATTGTTAACTATAGTCATCCTATAGTGCTGTGGAACACCAGAACTTATTTCTCCTATCTCCCTGTAATTTTGTATCCTTTAACAAATCTCTTCCTGTTCCCCACTTCTCTCTACCATTTCCAGTATACCTAATTTTTTCTACATTGCCTTTTTTCTGTGGCAATGGCCTCACTGATTAGTTGAAATATTTTTTTCATTTTCTTACATTTATATCTAAAAGCTTGTGCCATCTGGTGACACACACAGAAAAACACCCCAGTGGACAGCAGCCTCCAAGCCAGAAGCCCTGCAGTCCAGGCAAAGCAAATTTTCCATTTGAAGAGCTTGGAATTCCCAATAGACTATAAAGAGTTGGTCAGGTGTGGTGGTTCACACCTGTAATCCCAGCCCTTTGGGAGCTCCAGGCGGGTGGATCACCTGAGGTCAGGAGTTCAAGACCAGCCTGGCCAACATGGTGAAACCCTGTCTCTACTAAAAATACAAAAATTAGCCAGGCATGGTAGGGCATGCCTGTAATCTCAGTTACTCATGAGGCTGAGGCAGAAGAATAGTTTGAACCTGGGAGGCGGAGGCTGCAGTGAGCCAAGATCACGCCACTGCACTCCAGCCTGGGGTGACAGAGTTAGACTCCATCTCAAAAAAAAAAAAAAAAAAAAAAAAAGAGTTGAAGGGACCACTGTTTCTTTCCCACGTTCACAGGACCTTAGCAAAGGAAAGGGCCCTGTGGGCATGGAAGGCTAACTTCCCCAACAACCAGGGCTCCTCTCAGCAGCATCCTTGATGGATGCCCATCCTGCCGGAGCAAACACTTCCCACAATGAGCAGCTCACTCTTCCACAAGGTGGCACGCTCCCGTGCTGGACCATTCTACTAGGTACAGAGATCTTTATTATAGTATGCTGACGGTAGCCACAAAGTAAAAACAAACAAAACCTTTCCCTAAACTAGCAGCCCTTCAACTATCTAAAGACCAACATCTATACTAAACACCCCCAGATCTCCCATTCTGGGGGTGTTTAATGATATACCATCCACAGAAAAGAAATCCCCTTGAATTTGGCTCTTGTAGTTGGTTTAAATGTTTTCTAAAGGAAGTTATCCTTCGCATTTTAGTGCATAAATACATCAAAGCATGACTCTAATCATCTTATATTTTTTATTTTTTGAGATAGAGTCTCGCTCTGTCACCCAGGCTGGAGTGCAGTGGCACGATCTCGGCTTACTGCAAATTCTGCCTCCCGGGTTTAAGTGATTCTCCTGCCTCAGCCTCCCAAGTAGCTGGGATTACAGGCATGCACCACCACACCTGGCTAATTTTTGCATTTTTAGTAGAGATGGGGTTTCACCATGTTGCCCAGGCTAGTCCCAAACTCCTGACTTGAGGTCATCCGCCCGCCTCAGCCTCCCAAAGGGCTGGGATTACAGGCATGAGCCACTGCGCCTGGCCTGACTCTAATCATCTTAAAAGTATATATTGTTATGCGATATCAGGGCGTCTGAATGTTTGGTTGTCCTAGGGTTTGTCTTTGCAGACATTACTAAGCTGCTTCTTTAGCCATAGACATCTTATATGACCATGTGACTGACAAGGAATGTACCTTGCTAGTTTTAAGATGGAGTTGATTTTTTTTTAATGTTGTCACCCTGGCTCTCCTATGCTCCTGGTTCCCTAACAAAGGTGCAGGAATCTTGGCAACCATCTTAGCATTGTGCTATTACAAGTTCCAATTACTAAAGGAGAAAATGACCAGAATGAGGGACTGGGAACAGCCAACATGGTCATTAGCTGAAGGACTGCAGCGAAAAGAGTCTGGGTATTTGTTTAATGTGTATGTTTGCATGTTTCACTCTTTAATTCATCTGTAAGATAAACGCAATTGAAATTTTTTTCCTATATAACAACCGAATTACTTGTGTAACAATAATTAAATAACCTCTTTTCCAATTAATTTGAAATGACTTATTTTTAATATATTAAACATACTTTAATATATTAAATTAAAAATATTAAAATAATTAATATATTAAAATTTCATATTTAGTATTAAATATTAACATATTATGTTAATATAATTTAATATTTAAAATCAAATAATATATTGATATTAAATATAAAAATTTAGTATATTAATTTTTAATATAATAAGTGATATAACATTTAATACATTAAATTATATTAAAGAGAAATTCCCTTTAGCATGCATAATTTATGTGTTTTATTAATTTGTGGTTTTATATACAGAGTTTTCTTATATTTACAGAAGCTTTTTTTATATATACACACTGGGACCTAAAACAAACAAAAAAATCACCCAAATCAGACCCTGGAACATGATGTGACTCAAGTAAACACAACATAAATGCCCTAAATGTTGCATGTGTGGTAGGTCAGTATTAATCAGGCAGCATTGGATACTTGAGGACTGTGCGCCCCTGATGAGTACAGGCGCTAAGCCTAGCTTTGTCTCAACAGCTATTGGCTCTGTCTTATGCGGGGCCACCTGCTACAGAGAAACACCGCCATCTAGTGGCCTGTGGAATCCTGCACAGTCTGAATTGAAGCCGTTCTAGAAACACAGGGAAGGGAAGCAAGGGCCAAAGCTTAGTTTCCCAGGTGACTTGTCCACTATAGACTGGGAGAACCCAGAGAAAACATCTGTGTCCTGTACTCACCTCTTAGACGCTCAGAGCATAGCAAAGGCTCTGAGAAATTCTGCAGAAGAGAGAGAATTGTCTGTTTACTCAGGATTATCCAAATGTATTTTACCATAGAAGCCTCCTCCCATTTCGTGTACGTGAATGCGTGTGTGTGTGTGTGTGTGTGTGTGTGTGTGTGTGTACAAAGCAGCGATTCATATTCCTCAGAACTTAGTTTTTTACATGAGCTTTGTGAAATTCTTCTAGAACATTTTAGTAACTTACTTAGATACACAAGCTCTGAGGAACTGGGACACAGGATGGGTCCACTTGGATGCAAGTAAAGAAAAAAGGAAAGAAATCTCTAAGTATGGAAGTAATTTTTGATGGGGAAGGCCTTGTTGAGAAAAAAGGGGGCCTAGGTATTGGGGTAGTGCATGGGGTGGAGAAGATGCCTGAAACTGAAACCACCAAATGGAAGGCAAGGGGACCCCCAAGGTCAAACCTTATGTTTTTTTCTTGGCACCTGAAGTCACAGCTGGGAGTAAGAAGAACCTCTGGCTTCTCCTGTCTGTCCTGGTGGGTCTTGCAGGTGGGACAGACAGGTTTGAGTTTCTGCAGTGGCCACTGCTACAGGAAGCCTGTGGCATCCCCAAGAGCATCTCAGATGCTCAGTGGGAGCTCAGTGCACCCCTTGGTCTGGGTCAGGCTCTCTTGCTCCTGCCCCCAACCCCACAGGGAAAAGCGGGGGCCCTGAAACCACCATGTAGTCCAAGTGCCTGGAACTGCTCCAGGATTTGTCTGAGTTTCTGGCCCCTGCTCTCCTGGGTTACCAAGAGGTGGGAACAAGTGTCAAATTGTCCAACTACGGCCCTTGTGGAACTCACTTGCCACACTCTCTGATGAGGCTGAAAAAGACCCAGACTCACTGACGATCCAGAAAACAAAATTCCTCATAAAGAAGGTGCCCTTTGGTATGGATTGGATGAGCCCTGGTGCTGGTTATTTCTATACCATTTTGCTCCATGTAAAAGGACTGGTTTAACTTCTGTAGGAATACTGGGAACAGGCTCTTGTTTTGAAACATGGTTTGATTATGAGGCAGAAAAAAACCCCAACTTTTAAATATATGAGGCTAAAAATCACCTTGCTGGATGAGACAGGATTCTTTCTGACAACCAAGGATGGCTTCTCACCATTCTTGGTCTTTCAAACCAAGGATTTACGCAAACTTTCTATGTATTCTCTTGCATCTCTATGGAACAACATAATCACCCATCTCTTTTCCTTTTCTTTCCAATCCTTACAATGGGACTAAATGTTTTCCCCAATATTAGAGCAGTCGGCATGGCAACTGCCCACAATTGGTACCTGCTGGAGCTGGAAAAATTGTTGCAGAGCCCCATTAATCCTCTCCAGTCATTATGATGGAAAGGAAATTATGGGATAGGGGCCATACCTCTGATATATGAACCTTCTCAGGATTTGGAAAGGTTGCCATCTTCCCAGAAGCAGTATCTTGATTTCAAAACACAATCTGATACTAATTCAACATGGAGGGTGGCTGCTGGCTCATCTGGGTTCCAATCTTGGTTCTAGACTGCTTTGCAGGAAAAGAGTCCCCAATGTCCTGCAGTTCCCTCTGCCATCATCCATTCCCACAGATCTTGCCAGATCCAGGTGCTCACTGGGATCTGCCCCAACATTCTGGTAAGATTTGCTTCTCATTGAACCTGAACCTATAGTTACAAAGCTATAAATGTGAGCACTTTATCCCTGTTACGGCTAATGTTCTGCAGCAGGAAATGAGGGCTAACAAGATCACACATTATCCTTTCTTTCTCCTTTTAATTTCCAGTGCTAAATGTTCATCTAAGTCCGGGATTTACATATTGACCATTAATGTTAGATATACGGCAAGCACAAATTGGAAGCTCCTGTGGTAAAATTGGAGACTTAGTAAATTCAAACATTGATGTGTGAAATCCAAACCCAATTTTCTGAATGAATGAGCCACTCTTCAGCTAAATCTCTGTAAGTACAACCTATTAGCTAAACAGCAATTTGCTTGTTAGGATTCTAATCAGGATAATTCACAAATGAATCAATTACTCTCCCTTGTTAAAAATACAAGGAAGATTTGCCATGTAGATTTCAAATTCATTTAAACATAAGAAATACTACTAAGCCTTCCAATTGGCAAATTGGCATCTTTCATATTTTCCAAGACTGCTGCAAAATGACAAAATGACTTCTCCTACCATTCCATATACCAGCATACCTACCTGTAATTTATAGTTTTCCTCTAAGCCCTAATTCTGATAAAAATCAACAACCTGGAAATAAGAAAGACAGTGCACATTCCTTCAGAGGCTCATTGCTTTATTTCTTCCAGGCTTGTTTTTTTTTTTTTTTTTTTTTTTAAGTTCCTGGGCAGGAAAGGCCACACTGAGACTGAAAAATGAAGGCCCAACATGATGGATATATGTGGGAAGCCTATTCTAGATACCAGGGCCGTGTCCTCAGCTTCCCATAAGCAGGTACAGAAAGCAAGTCCAGCAGGGTCTCATGGTCTATGACCTGCCTTGGCTTTCAGTCTAGGGCAAGATGGAAACTGAGTAGCCCACAGCACCTGCTAATGGATTTTATTTTTCTCCCCACGAATAATAATGACCAGTATTGGTTGGTTGCTTGAGTACTTACCAGGCCCTCTTCTAAATGTTCTGGATACATTGTCTCATTTAGTCAATACTATAACCCTCTGTGTTAGACACACAATAATACTGCTATTATTATTCCCATTTTACAGTTGAGAAAACTGAGGCACAGCAATTTGATAGCCTAAAAAATAGCACTATACAGAAGGTTATGCATACTTTAGTTTGGAGCAACTAATGTATAATTTGTGTTTTTGCATATTTGGGCAAGGTTTCTCTTATACAGCATGCAAAGACAGGGGTTAAAATATTTATCAGTCTACAAAGCATAGGCATTCATCTATCAGGATAGGCTCTGGGAGTGGCTCAGATGCAAAAGTCCTGGAAACCCCTACTCTGTTATGGGTTAACTCTTGGGTTGCTAGACTATGAGGTGATTCTCAAGGAAGGAGCCAGGGCAGAGGGTGGGGAACCTATTTACTCACTGTTAGCAGAAGTATTTCAGCATTTAACTCTTATTAAGGAATTATGGTAGTTTATAAATAATCATCTAATAAGTTATTGAAATAATTGATCAAAATAACCAGTATGGTTGTACCACTGTTACAACTCTTCCATTAAGAGTTGTGGTCCCCCAATTGGCTGTCCGTTCCTTCCACTCCCTCCAGGGAGCTGTGCCTCAGACCCCTGAGCGTACCTTTCTGGCAGTGAAGCCCCTCAAAGCCCAAGGGGCAGTCACAGTCATAGCCCTCCTTCCTGGGCCGGCAGCTGCCCCCATGGGCACAAGGGGCTCTCACACAGGGGTGGGCCGCATTCTCCACATTCACTCCGGAGGTGAAGTCATGCTTCACATGGATGGTTCGGTCATTCAGGATGATCTTGAGAGAGAAAAACATAAAGAAATTCAGGAATTAAGAAACATCTTTGTAGTCTTCTAAAGCTTCCCTTGGCACATTAACCTGAGCTACACATAGGGAGATTAAAAAAAATTTTTTTAAGTCCAGTTTCCACTTTTTTTTTTTTTTTTGGAGATGGAGTCTTTCTGGGTTGCCCAGGCTGGAGTGCAGTAGCGCAATCTTGGCTCACTGCAACTTCTGCCTCCTGGGTTCAAGCAATTCTCCTGCCTCAGCCTCCCAAGTAGCTGGAATTACAGGCACCCGCCACTACGCCCGGCTAATTTTTGTGTTTTTAGTAGAGATGGGGTTTCACCATGTTGGCCAGGCTGGTCTCGAACTCCTGACCTCAGGTGATCTGCCCACTTCAGCCTCCCAAAGTGCTGGGATTACAGGCGTGAGCCACCGCGCCAGGCCTAGTTTCTGCTTTCATAGTCTTGTCATCTATGCAGGAGCTGAAGTGATCCCAAGTTGATCCACTTGGGAGAATCTGCAGAGTGACGCGCTCCTCTGGTTCCGGAAGACTGGCCACTTGGTTAGGTTGTAAAGAAGTCCCAAGAACTACAAAGTTCGGATTTCAACCCAGCTGCACATTAGAACCACCTGGGGGGCTCTTAAGAAATACTAATGCCCAGACCCGCCCAGACCCATTGAACCAGAATCTCTGAAGGTGAGACCAAGTCGTCAGTAACTTTAAAAAGTTTTTGAGAGTCACCTCAGAAGATGCAGCCCAGGCTGGGAGACACTGGTATATAAAGCAGAGTGGGGAGAGTGCAAAACACAGCGTTACGGAGGCGGAAGTCAAACAGGGCACCCTGGCTCCCGGTGGCTGTGGAATCCAGAGACACTTCCTAGTGTAATCCTTTATGTTTCCAACTAATGTTCTCAAGCAGTCTTCTAAAATTCCATCAGCTGGACCTCCCCGATTGTCCCACTCACTCCTGCTATCCTCCTTCCCTGACGTTCCTGAATCCCCTCCCTCTGCACATTCCCTTCCCCACTTAAGAAACAAAAGTGAAACACAGGTCGCATTCTTTACCCCACTGTGCATGGATTTACTGGTGCTCAAGAGCTCCCTTGCACCTTCTGCCCTGCAATGTGACTCTAGTGAAACTGATAAATTATGAGGAGGGGCTACTGGGTTCCCTAGCCCCAAATAAATGGATCCAACTTTACCAGCCCTTGATTCAGAATATGTATTTACTTTGAACTGTTGCTGGCTTTGCAGAACTTCGAGACAGACAGTAAGAACACCTCCCAGGGGAACCCCCACTGCCCAGGGGTTATAAGAGGTTAGCAATGGCACTTCCTGCCACGAATCTAAGCTTCCAAAGGCTTGCCTGGCCCTTGGAGAGCATTGGGAGAGTTGAGAGAAAACTTTTCCCCAGTCCTGAATCTGAGAAGCTGCTAGAAAGTAGCCAGGATCCTTTTACAATCTCCCCCTTTCAGGCTGCAAGTGAAGGACCATGAAACTGCGTAATATGTGCTGAGACAAGCCAAGAATGGCACTGTTCACTACAGGACATGGCCCAGCCCGTGAATCAGGCAAGAGAGGGTGGTCTTTCTAGCAGGAGATAGGGAGAGGGTTGTGTGTGCTGCGTGAAGGGGAGGGCACAGCCTGAGAAGAGCGGGCAGAGGATGGGAAACGTCTTAGCATCCCAGCTTGTTTCCTAGGTGAGAATTTGAAACACCTGGTTAAGCATGGCCAATCCCACTCATGGGGGAGAATGGTCTGAACTGAGGTATCACAGACCTCGAAGTTCAGTAACAAAGGGAAACACGTGAATGTCAGCAAATGTTGACTGGGCCTGACACTGTGATGGGAGATAAAATGGTCACAGTACCAGGGGCCCTTTTCAGTGAAAGGAGGGACTTCTTTCATCATTCCTCCTTCACCTTAGCCTCCCTCATGCTCCATCTCAGGTCCAAAAAGGATCCTTTAGCCACCATTGGTCACTAAAGGAAAACAGGATGAAGCTAACACCCAGGAACTAAACGTGCTTTTCTTCAGATCCTTGTTCTCCCAGTGTTTGGTGGTTCTGCCCACCTGGGCTGGGGAGTCAAGCTGCAGGTCTGTTGCAGACAGAGCATGACTTCATAACCACAGAGATCATGGGCAGCCCCAAGAGAAGGAATAAAAGAGAGCAGGCCAGAAGCAGTGGCTCATGCCTGTAATCTCAGCACTTTGGGAGGCCAAGGTGGGCAGATCACGGGGTCAGGAGTTCGAGACCAGCCTGGCCAACATGGTGAAACCCTGACTCTACTAAAAATACAAAAATTAGCTGGACGTGGTGGCAGGCGCCTGTAATCCCAGCTATTCGGGAGGCTAAGGCAGGAGAATCGCTTGAACCCAGGAGGTGGAGGTTGCAGTGAGCCGAGATCACGCCACTGCACTACAGCCTGGGCGACAGAGCGAGACTCAGTCTCAAAAAAAAAAAAAAAAAAGAGAGAGAGAGCAGGGAGTCAGTATCTTTCACTGAATGTTTTTTTCCTGAACCTTCTAGGGAAGAACTCTTTAATCTGTGCTCTTAAGAGCTTGGTTACATGATCAATGAACACCAACTGCTAAAGTGTAGGGGTGGGGATGAGCACTGGCTCTAATGTTGAGCAAACTGCAAAGTACCGCAAAAGAGAAGCGCAGAGCCAAGGTTGCTATTCACCTCCGTCCACCTCCTTCCCTACTGTGGAAGTATCTGCAGACACATGATGCCATTTCACTCCCTCAGCAGTCCTAATATAGTTTGGTAGATTTGCCATAAAAATTCATCATCACCAAGTAGCATTCATGGAATGTCTGCCGGGCATAGACCCAGGAGCAGATGTTCTAAGAAAGTGAGGTTGGAAAGCCATGCTGTGGGCATTAAAATAGAAATTTTTAAAAATGTTAAAACTTTCTCAAAGTGTCTTTCTTGGGTGCAGCAGATGACACTGATCATAATCCTCACTTTCTTTGTCTACAGTCTGGGTGGCCCAGTAAACATGAGGAAGAGATGCCTGTACCTTCTGGATGCTCCCGCTGAAAGGCTTCAGGACACCCGAGTTCTTCTTCACATCATCATAATTGGGGACTCCGCCAATGAAAATGTCTGTGTTGCACTTAATCTGTGTGAAGCCTCCCTGCCAAAAGATTAAAAACAAAGCATTGTATGACTTTAAAACAGATGTTCAAAATGATCAAATGTGTCTTCGGTTCCCTGTTGGGGAACAAAATGGTAGATAGAGCCTCGAGACCCATCATGACAATCTGTCTACACATGGGCTTCACTTTCACAGTGTTTCTCATTGCTCCTTACCACCTGCCTGAATGTTGGTGAACGTCCTAAAGTCTCTGAGACTTCATTTCATTGTCTGCAAAATGGGAGTCATTGTATCTACCTCATAGCTATGTCATGATGACTGTGGCAGACTGCACTACCGTTCACAGGTACCCCTCCCCACAGGAAGATTGCCTCCAACCTGTCGGCTCAGATGAGCTTGTGTGACTTCTTATAGCCAATAAAACATGAGCAGAAGAGAAAAGAATCACTTCTGGGCAGAAGCTCAGAGCCAGAGAGTAGTTCACCATGCCCTTTTCTCCTTCCCTCTGTTCCTTCAGCCCAGATCTCAGATTACAGCTGCAGCTAACCATTGGTGGATATGTATCATGAGTGAGAAATCCTTACATTTGAGAGCTCTGGGAATGAACACACTTTAGGTAATGTTAAGTTATTATTTTCTTTGATTTACGATAAAATAAATACAAATAGTAGCAGCTTTGATCATTTATTTAACAAATATTATTAGGCACATACTACAATATGCCCCAGCCACTATGTTAAGTGCTGGACAAACAGCAGAAAATAAGGAAGACCCAGTCCTGCCCTGCAGGGGTTTATGCAAGCAGGGAATACAGACAAGTAAAAGATCAGGTGATATCAGCACTGGGAAGAACTGTACAGGTGGCTATGTGCACCTGGGTGCCGGACACGGGAGTCTCATATCCTACCCTAGACACAGGGGGTAGGGGAGGTGGTCAAGGAAGAGTTAACATTGTAGAAACTGGAAGACGTTGGGGCTTAGAGGGAATGTGAGTATAAGGCACAGGCGAGAGGGGGCCAGAGCATGCAGAGCCTTACACACCACATTACGAGCATGAACTTTACCCAAAAAGCAATGAGATTTAAGCAGGAGAGAGAGGTCTGTGCTTTGGAAGATCATTGGCCAGAGGGAGGAGAATGAATCTGGGGTCATGTCAAGGGTAGAGAAGACAAGACAGGCGAGTCATGGAGGAGGAAGCTCTGTTTATCTTAGGGAGCGCCCCCATGGCTGGGTCCAGCCAGGTAGCCCAGGGAAATTTCAATTAGATCAATAGACCAAAATGCCTTCTGTCAATAGCCTTCCGGCAGCTTTGAGGGTTCTTACTTAACTAGGAGGTTATCAAAGAAGTATAAAGGCTTTCAGGAATTCTTGTGGCCCAGCAGAATACTGAACCAGTCAGGAACTGTCACCACAAACCCACAGGCATCTTTCTCTTGTCATTGCTCTTACACAAAAGCTAAAATAAGATGGAAAGAGGAAAGGAGGAAGGATGCAGGGTCAAGGAGGTTTCAGAGCAGCTGGCTGCTAGGAAAAAAATTGCATTATGGCTGTGTCCAGCAGCGGGGCCTCGTGGAGTGAGGAGCAGTTCCTTTTGGCTGCTCATCAAAATCCTCGTGCAGCACCCTCCTGCTGACAAGTGGAAGGGCTGCAGCTGCCATGCCCAAGGGGGACCGCAGGAGAGAAGAAAACATATCCCACCAAAGCCAGGCCTGCTCTGCAGTGAGGGGTTTTGTGTCTGGATCCTATACTTTGGCTTGGCTGGAAGCAGTTTGCAAAGCTGAGCAAACTTCCAGGCTGGAGTTTCCTGAAAGCCTCAGAAGCACTGCTCTTCCACGTGTCTTGCATAGTCGGACTCAAGCCCAGGCTTCTGCTGTTTCTCAGAGCTGCCAGCTGAGCAGCCTGGTGGTCAGGTTTAGTCTGCACACAGGCTCTTAGGTGCTTAGGTCCTGGGTTAGCCCCTCAAAGTGTACTCTAACCCCTGCCCTACCTGTCTCTGAGCTCTAAGACCACTGCCCTGTCAGCCACACTTCGAACACGATATGGACAGCTGGGGAGCAGAATTCCTTGTGGAAAAGACTTGATGAAGGTTTAGCATATGGAGATCAGGCATTGGCCTTCCCACTCCTGGTTCACAGTGGACTCAGCAGAATGTCCCTCCAATGCACACACCAAAGCCACACCTTCCTGTGGGTTCCTTTTTCTTTAAAATTCCAGTCAGCTCCATTCACCCACATGTCGCCAGAGGTAAAAAAGCCAAAAGGGAGAGTGTAGGTGCCACCGTATTGGTTTCATGCTCTTTTGCTGATGTGCAGCGATAGAAACTCTGAGGTGTGGTTTTTACCTATGTGTTGTCTCTTAGATCCTAATAGTAAATACTGTGTCCTGAAGAGTAACTTATTTATAATCATGGACCTTGCCCCTACTTTTGAAAAATGTTCCCATCCTCAGCTTTTGTTCCTGTTTTACAGATGTTTGCAACTAAGATCTATAGAGATACAATTGGATTTATATCATTAAGCCAACAGACAGCGAGGTGTATTCTCGTGAGCTTCTAATTCTGTCTTGGACTAAAGTCGGCTGTTAGAATGTTCTGGATTGCACCAGAAGTGACTCTGGTTCTCCATTTAAAATCAATTTCCATTCATCCCCTCCTTTCTTCCCTCCCCCCACCCTTCCTCCCTTCCACAGATATATATAGAGCATTTTCTAGGTGTGAAGGGTGCCCACCTCTTGAAACAGAACCCAATTTGGGATTCCCCTCATTCCCAAGGAGGCCCTTGGTTCCAATTGGTCCTCCCACCACTGCAGCCCCTCAGGCTGGCTTCTGGACACATGTGTCTCTTTTTCTTCTCTCTCCAGTCAAGTACCACTTTCCCCAGCAAAAGTCTCTTTTCTTTCCTTTTCTTTTTTCTACTAGTCTATTTGCTTATTAGTATACCCAAATTTGTCAATGTCCTTTGCAAATCTTCCTTTACACAGAATGAAAACTGGTGGGAACTAAGATATTGGCAAATCTAAAGTCCCCTCTATTTTTAAGGAACTGTAAGTTGTGTGTGTGTTTGCAGAATCCTAGCAGGCTATAGTTTAAAGCAAATCTCCCTGACTTCCTCTTAAAAATGTTATTTTCCTTTGAACATAACCTTGGAATTAAAATCACGGAGGAAAGTTATAAACTTAAGTAGAAATCCTATCCTCTTGAGTCCATAACCATACACTATTCACCACGACCACCACCACCACTACTGCTACTATGTAAAGCTATTTAGTGCTGACCTGGCATCAGGTACTGTTGTCTTTCACATGTACAATTCTTTTAATTCTCACAACAACTCTGTGAAGTAGGCACTATTATCATCACCATTATCCCCATTGATAAGAGGATAATGCTGAGACAAGAAAAACAATCTTGGTAGGCCAAGTAACCAGTATGAGCTCACACCACTGGTAAGTAATTGAGCCAGATTTTGAGCCCCAGGAGTCTGGACTTACAGCCTGTTCTTGTCAGGCCTCCCCCATGCACCACAGGCCCTACCCCAGAGTCCATGTTCTTACCTACTACTTGCTGTAGCTGATAAGAACAAAGGTGGAGTTGGGAGACGAAGAGGTGAAAGGCAATTTTGTAAGTGCTAAACGTATTGGGTATCAACTCACTTAATCCTCACAACTCTATGAGGCCCATACTATTATTATCCCCATTTGTAGCTAAGCAATAGAAAAGTTAAGTAATCTGCCCAGTGGGGAGCTGGGATTTTCACACAGGCACTGAAGTCCATGTAGTTAACCACAAAACTCTGCTGCTTTTCTACCAAGACAGGCAGAAAACAGTAATCTGGCTCACACTAACCATCAAGAGAAAAGGTGTACTGTTCTTACCTCTGCCATTCCCTCCACTATCTTCTGCTTATCCACCTGTAAGATTCCATTCTTTGCTGTGCGAGATACATGAAGCTCGTGCCAGTTGCCCAGGGTGAGGGGATCTTCACTCCTGTGGAAGGAAGATGTGATATTATTTTTATGTATCGAGTTGATTAGGATAAGGAATGCCCAGATAGCTGGTAGAACATTATTTCTGGGTGTGTCTGTGAGTGTGTTTCTGGTAGAGATGAGCATCTGAATCAGTAAACTTAGTAAAGATCTGCCCTCACCAACCTGGGCAGGCATCATGGAATCTGCAGAGGCTCTGAACTGAACAAAAAGGAAGAGGAGGGGGGAAGTGCTCTCTCTTCTTGAGTTGGGACATCCACCTTCTCTAGCCTTGAACATCAGTGCTCCTGGTTCTTTGGTCTTCAGACTTGGACCAAGACTTACATCATCAGCTTCCTGGTACTTGGGCCTTTGACTTGGACTGGAACGGACATCATGGGCTCTCTGGTTCTCAGGCCTTCAGGCTTGGACTGGAAATACACCACTAAGTTTCCTGGGCTGCCAGCTTGCAGATGGCAGGCCATGGGCCTTCTCAACCTCCGTAATCATGCAAGCCAATGCCTCATGATAAATCCCTCTACATGTCTATTTATAGCCTATTGGTTCTGTTTCCCTGGAGAACCCTGATGAACATAGAAGGAAACCAAGCATGGGTTAGCATATTATGGATCATTTTTGTCAATCTAGCCATGAGGAAACTAATGCTAACCTTAGGCACACCAATCCATTCAGTAAAAAGAAAATACTAACTACTGCTTAGTAACAACAGCAGGATTACCTACTATTTATTGGACGCCTTCATATAGTAGGAGCATTGCATTTATTGTTTTATTTATTCCTTACAATGAGCCTGAAATGGGGTTCAGTGAGTCTGGTGAAATGGGTTTTCTAGATGAGAGGTGGCATGAAGATAAAATATGGTCATAATTGCACACAAGCTTGGAAGAAGAGAAAAATTATAAGAGCTATGATGTAAAAAACAAATTATTTGGCATACCAATGTCTGTAACATACTTTGAAACGCATAAAAAATAAGAAGGACCTTTCTGCTATAGGCCTGAGTGGTTGCTGTTGAAAAGGGCAAGTTCCTGAAACCTGGGAAACTGGTGATGGTCCTGGCCAGATGCTACTCCGACGCAAAGCTGTCATCGTGAAGAACATTGATGATGGCACCTCAGATCGCCCCTACAGCCACCAGATATCCCCTTGGACAAAACTGTTATCAATAAAGATGTCTTCAGAGACCCTGCTCTTAACCACAAGGCCCAATGGGAGGCCAAGGTCAAGTTTGAAGAGAGGAACAGATGGGCAAGAACAAGTGGTTCTTTGAGAAGCTGCAGTTTTAGATACTTTGTTTTGGTCATTAAAATTTTTTTTAAAAAATTAAGAAGGATGGATGGACAGATATAATAATGGCTAGATATGTGATGAGGCAAATATAGCAAAATGTTAATTAGACTATAGGTGCTCGGTATCAGGATGCTTACTGTACAATTCTTCCAATTTTTCTATATGTTTGAAATTTTTCATAATAAAATATTGGGAGGGAAACAGATTCCATATTTTCTGATATTGTAAAAATGATTAAAATTACATTAAAAGTTCAATTATTCATTCAAAGTGGAAGTGCTTAAAGTTTAATGATATTTATGCAAGTTGTACTCATTACGTTTTATAGTGAGGTGTGCAGAAAGAGACTCAATATTGCATTTGTATTTCTAGCAATGTCTAGTTCCTGGCCCTCGCTGAACTTCCCAATTATCTTGTGGTCCTGGATCATCTTTAGAAAACCATGAGGAATACCAATGGGCACAATTATTGAAAGGTCACCACCCCCTCACTTGATTTTTGCTTTGGCAAATGATTTTGTGATCTGTTCTTAGCAGTTAGAATTTAATCACCTTGGCTAAATCAATATGCAATAAAGAAATAAGCAGCCCTTTTTAAGTGGTCTATCTCCATAACAGAGCCATTTCATGTTTTTGTACTGCAGAGGTCATTTGCTGTCTATATGCCACCTTCCTCAACATCCTTTTATCGATCACAGCCATCAAGAACTCATTCCAATTGTCATGATTTTTTAATCAAGTTCATAATGAATTTGCCCATCTTATCCTATTCCTAAAGTTAAAATGATCTGGCCAATTCCACAACTTCCTGTAGTTTGGGTTTTCACTGCATTGTCTTAATTGAGCAAGAAGTCTTTGAAATGGTTTTCAAAATAAACAGCTTCCAATGGGGCATCTGAAACACCAAGAGTAATCACTGTTGTTAGGTTACGCTCAGGAGGGGATAGGATAAGGGGGCAGATGGTGGTTTGTCCCTTAGAAACTCTTGCCTCATTTTCATCACCTAATTCTTAAAAATTCTTTTTCCAGTTGCCTTTGCTGACAGGCAGTGAAACAATAACTTAGCAAATTTACAAAAAAAATTAAAAGCACCTCGAAGCACAGAGTTATGAAAGAAAGAAATGCTGGACTTCTAAGGGTTCCATGTGCTTGTGACCCCACAGCTGGAGCTGCCACTGCAGAGAGGCAGTGTGGAGGGGGTAGTCTGCCCAGGAGGAGGGCTGATGAGCCCAGAACCTCTGCTGGATCTTTCTGGTCATTCCCTATCCAGGAAGAAAACCATTTAAAAGTGCAAGGTGATATTCAAGGTGTCTTCCTTTGTCAACTTGACATACAGTTCTAAGTGAATTGCTTAGGCTATTTTGCATAATCATATGTAAATTGAATCAATTAAATCCCCACCAAAGTTGTCTTGAAATATAGGATGTTTTTGCATAACCAGAGGTACAACAATATTTGTCCGTTCCCCTAGAGGGGAAGGTGTCACTGATGTGCAGGAATTCAGCCACAAGGACAAAAACAAACCATCCTTTTTAAGAACTGTTAAAACCTAATGCAGTGAGCATTTTCTATCAGCCAGGAAAAATGATCAGTAGTTAAGGGCAATGCATGGTTGTAGCATCTCACCTACATACTCTTTTTAAACATGACAGTCTAGCAATATGGATAAAGATTGAAAACAGTTTGCAATATTCTTTGAAACAACAGACTAACTGATATCCTGTTACAGGGCACCATGGAGCAAAACATCCTAGTGAGTTTCAAAAAAGACGAATTAGACAAATGTAGGAACAAGAAGCATGTCTGCATGCGATTAGTGGCCCCTCTGGCTTGAAGGTTAAAACTACCATCAACACAATAAAAAGATGGGAGACATAAACAAATAAAAGCATCTGCATCTACCAACTACAGGCTCCAAGGAACAATCGACCTGCTAAGTAATTTAATAGTACAAACTAGATAACAGTAGGAAAGTTTTGACTACTTACACCAATTCTGCAAATACCAGCAAGTACTGCAGAAGCACCCGTTTCCTGCTATGCTATTGAAACCACTCATCACACATCTTTCTTGAGCATATTGCTTAGGGAACGGGTCTCTGCATTGCTGATGATTCACTGTCAATTTCCATTAAAGAAATATTTCAAGAGGAAAGTGAATATTTAGAGTGAGGTCATCAAGGATATTTTTGTTCAAAAATATTTGTTAATACTTTTTTACTAGTTGACATGTATTTGCTGGGTGCCCATCATGTGATGCTCTGTATGAGATGCTGACTAGTTACAGTTCATCAGGACGACATGACATAACTTTAGGTGGAAATGGAGGCAGTTTACCTCCACCTGAAGCAAGTCCATTTTCCATAGTTTGAAGCATACAATTGCTACCTGTTGGGTAGTTATTTGAGAAAAGGAAGCCTTGTGGGCAGGAGAGCACTCTCTATAGGAAGCCTGTCATCTGCCTGAAGCAGGACAAGTCAGGACAAGTTTCAGAAGATAAGCATGTAGAGAAGACAGGATGAGTGTGAGCTGTTGAATGGCGATTTGGTTTTTTTCTGAAGCAGTTACTATTTGCCTTTTTAAGGGAAAGAGTCCTAGAAGTTTTCAGCCCTCACCTGAGGACACCGGTCCCAGAGCCACAGTCAAAGCGGAACTCCACATGGCCCCCTGCCAAGTTGATGGACAGGAAGTCTTTGCTGCCTGTGTCATAGCTGTACAGGAGGACACCATCTCCTGAGTCTGGCCGAAATGTGATCTCAAATTCCATGAAGGAAAGGTAATGCTGGGGCTCCAGTGGCCAGGGAGTTGCAGCGTAAGATCTCAGAGACTCTCTGAATTGAGGAATGGTCAAGGTGAAAGCTGAAAAAACAAGCACGGTGTTAGAAATCCCTCTGTGGCAGAAACTGGCCAGATGTGCACCCATAGCTGTGTTCTTTCCCTCCTGGGTACAGACCTAAACTACAATTCCCAGCAGCCCTGCAGTTAGGTTGGTGGTGTGACTGAATTCTGGCCAGTAGAACATGGGTGGAAGAATCATAGAGCACCCTAAGTCTGGCCCCTAAAACTTCCCTCCATCCTCCATACTCTTTCTCTCCTCTCACGTGCTGGCAGGATGCAAGTATCAGTGGAGGACTCTAAGGCCCTAGAAGAGCCATTAGATGGAAGGAAACTGTGTCCCTGTATAACTGTGTGGAGCAGAACCCCCTCTCTCACCACCATCTTTGACCTGCAGTGATTTTGTAATATGAGCAAGAACCAGCCTTGATTATGTAAGGCTACTGAAATATGAGCTGGTATGTAACAGCATTGGCTTACCCTGACTCACATGCCCTCTTTTAGGTGACATGAGATTTGAGATCACAAAAGTTTTCCCCAGTATGGTATCTTAGGTCCAAATCTGAATTAGGGAAGAATTTGACTAGTTTTGTGATCTTAGCCTCAATTTTCTTTTCTTTTTATTTTAATTTCAGAATTCTGCAAAAATGATTTTCCAAAATCACTTTTGGAACCCTCCATGATTTTCCAAAATCTTTGAAATTTTCTGTTATTATTTGCCTGTGTGAGCGCACATATGTGTATTTGTGTGCATGTGTGTTTCCATGTTTATATACACATGTGCGTGCATGTATATATATACATGTGTGTGCACATATATATATTTACATACTCTCTGTATATACAGTACTAAAATGTGGCATAATTTAGTAGAACAGTACAAAAAAAGGTTACTTTTGTCCCATCACATTGTTAATGTTTCTGTGTCTACCTTCCCAATCTTTTTTTTTTTTTTCCCGAGATGGAATCTCGCTCTGTCACCCAGATTGGAGTACAGTGGTGCTATCTCAGCTCACTGCAACCTCCGCCTCCTGGGTTCAAGCAATTCTCCTGCCTCAGCCTCCCGAGTAGCTGGGATTACAGCTGTGCACCACCACACCCAGCTAATTTTTGTATTTTTAGTAGAAACGGAGTTTCACCACGTTGGCCTCGTGATCCGCCCACCTCGGCCTCCCAGAGTGCTGGGATTATAGGCGTGAGCCACTGCGCCTGGCCTCATCTTCCCAATCTTTTATCAGAAATTGACAGATATTCTAAAGAGCATGAGCCTGAGCTTTAAAGGCTTTGAATTCAGTCTGATACAAACCATACCAATACAGGCTTTTTAAAAGTTATTCAAGGGCCAAGAGGAGCCCACTGATTCTTAGCATCTTGAAATGAACATATGTTTGGCTGAGGGACGGAGATGCCCTGCAGTAAGAAGTGCTGAAAGGCTCAACATCAGATAAGTGAGTTCTCATTACCAAACAAATTTTGGCACTCAGAGACACTCCAACCTTGTTTAAAAAGCTTCCCCCATCTCTCCCAACAAAGCAATGTTGATCCCATAAAAATGTATGGGGCTTTGTTAGATTTGTTAAAAGTACATTGATGAGGCCTGGCGTGGTGGCTCACGCCTGTAATCCCAGCACTTTGGGAGGCCGAGGCGGGTGGATCACTTGAGGTCAAGAGTTTGAGAGCAGCCTGGGCAACATGGTGAAATCCCATCTCTACTAAAAATACAAAAATTAGCTGGGCGCCTGTAGTTCCAGCTACTTGGGAGCTGAGGCAGAAGAGAATCACTTGAACCCGGGAGGCAGAGGTTGCAGTGAGCCGAGATGTGCCACTGCACTCTGGCCTGGGTAACAGAGGGAGCCTTTGTCTCAAAAACAAACAAACAAATTAACAAAGAAACTATATTGATGATAAAGTACATCTACACAAATTAACATGCAGATAGAAACCGCCTTCAACTTGCTTCTTTCTCACCATCTTCACAGTGTCGACCTTTAAACCCAAGGGGACAGAGGCAAATGTAGGAGTCGGCTTTGATTGCTGTGCAGGTGCCACCATTGATGCACGAGGCCTCATCACAGATTCCACTGCTGCATTCCCCTAAATACAGAATGGGAATTACAAAGCCAATCCTCCATGTGTGCCAGTCCAACACAGTGGCACTGACCCCACCAGCAGCTCATGGTTCTGAATAAATACAGTTCAGTTCTTACTCCTGTTGATTTGCAGCTCTGCACAACTGCAAATGGGCTTTCAGGATAAGTGGAACCTGCTCTTCATTTTAATTTGATTTTGGTTTGTCCTGTATGAAGAGCCTTAGAGACTTTAAAAACATGATGGACACAATAAATCAAATAATACATTTCTGGGCAATTTTATGACCACTAACTGGGATGACTAAGCTGTTTCTGCTTTAATTCATCTCTCTCTTGCTCCCAACAGAGCATATTTCAATCCCTCCAATGTCAACAGGGTGTTTATGTTAAAAGCATTCTAAATTGCATGACCCCAATTAGCTTAAGTGCTGCTGCCTTGTTAGTTCAAAGTTGAGACAAGCAAGGTAGGCACAGAAGGAGTTACCCAGCCACGTCTAAGCTGATTAACTCACCTGGATTGCCAACTTCTCTGTCTGGGGTAGGGAGCAGGGAGGGAGGGCCCCATAATACATTGGCACATGGGTTTCAGAATCCCTATTTCTACTTCCAAAGTTACACCCTGATGAGGGACAGAAAGGTGGCCTGCGTTAAGAAGGCTGAAAGGCTCAACATCTGATGAGTGAGTTCTCTTCACCAAACAGGTCAGAGAGATCCAGAAAGGGTATCCTTTGTCATTTTCAAGTGCAGGTCATCAGAGGAAAACAAATGGACTTTTCATGGGCTGTTTTTCTTCTGCTTCTTTGTGTTTTCTCTTTGTGTGTAAGAAATCAGTTAGACAGATGGACCACCATCTGGCCCAGAACCACATGAGGGAGTACAAAACACTTTTTCTGGGGGTGGAGGTAGAAGGGCGTGCCTCTGGAAGTGAAGGGTCCAGCTGTGCTCTCTCCCAGTCTTCAAGGCTGCCCTCTGCATGAGCTGGTAGCCCACCCTGTGAGGGCAGGAGCCCTCCTTGGCCTGAGTGTGTCATCTCGGCAGGATGAATCTGTCACCCTTCCCTCCTTGAATTGGTCCAGTCTTTTCATAAAGACTCACTGGGAGGAGGGGTAAAGGCCAGGCACCCAGGGTAGACCCAGGAGAGGAGACTGACTTCAGGGACTGCTAACAGAATTTGATTAAAGCCCGTGCAGATGGCTTGCCACCCCAGCTGGGGGTGGCTAGCTTCTGTGAATTCCAGCTGGTGGCTACTGAATGTTCAGGCAGACATGACCAGTGGTCTCCAGCCACAGCCCTAAGAATGTCACCCCCAGCATTCACAGCCTCCACAGAGATGCTGGCTGACTTTGATCTTAAAGAGCCAAACTCTCAAAGGTCCCTGAACCCCGCCAATTTCTGTGGGTTGTGATTCCTTCCCAGAGCTTGGCTGGATCCACAGGAAGAAGCGGGATCCTTGTATGTTATTTTAGATGTACAGAAAAGGATTACATTACAAGTCTTATGCATTTTAACCATTTTTTAAGAGGTGGGGGTAGGGGAGGGGAGGTCATGAAAGCCAGATGGAGTTGCTGACTTGGTGAAAGCAGCATTTCAACAAGATTACTCTGGGAATGGCATGCAAAACAGACTGATGAGTGATAGGAGTGGAGGAGATGAAAAAACTCCTATAGGGAGTGAACAGGATGGCCACAAAGAAAATGGAGAGACTGTGAAGGATCAGACATCCAAGGAAGTAAGAAATGAGAGATTCATTCTAGAGGCTGAAAGGCAAGAACACTCCTCCAGCACAATCTCAAGGTTTGTAGCTTGAAAGACTAAAATAATGGTGCAGGAGGGAAGAAATGAGAGTGGCTGTGAACAGGACCTGGCTTCTGCGAAGCAAAGGGAGAGGTTGCTTTGGTTGGATTTAAGTCTAAGGTGACTGTGGAAATACCCAGTGTTGGTATCAGGCCTTGAAAGAAAGGAGAGAGGTTCCCAGAGTTTCCAAACCAGTGTGGGTACAAGGTCACACAAGGCATGGCACCTGTGTGAGCTGGAGAGAACCTGAGCATGGGTGAGTAAGCCACAGCAGGGGCTCTGTGAACCGAGAAGGAAAATATATTGCATCTGTATTTTCCCTAGCCTCTGCCTGGAGCTGGGTATGTATTTCCATCAACTTTCAATACAGGCAAGATACTTCTAGTATTAGTAGTTCTTGTGAGTTGTGACCAATAGACCTCACAGCTGTTGTCACTTTCCATTTATTGCACATTTTTTGAAGTATCATTTATACTTGTTGCTACTTTGAAGTCATGGGAGTTATTTCACCCACCATTAAATAATTCTGTTCTTAATATGCTTTATAAAGGAGCACATATATTATTGTAAAAGCAAAACTTTAAAAATATGTGATACAGCTGGGTTTCAATATAATTGTTTCCCCTTATAATATTACATATATTATTTTTCTCCATTTAAGAACATCATTATGAGAAGAGGTCCATGGGCTTCCCCAGACCACCAAAGGGGGCTGCAGTGCCAAAAAGGTTAAGAATCCCTGGGCTACTGAGAAGAGAGAACCTGGCGGTGAGGGCCCAGGGCAGCTAGGAAGGGTGAGTGCAGAGCGTAGCTGAATAGGTTCATTTTAGGGGGAAAACTCTCAACTCAAGAGTGATGGGGAGGAGAGGTGGGTGTGGCAAGGTCATGTATCCACAGACCTCATCATCAATATGTAAAGTCACTTTCACCAGCGCCTACCATAGGCCAGTTGTTGTGTAGGTTTCTGCTAGATAAGAAAGCGAGAGGTAGAAGAGAAATAAGACTCCTAAGGAGGGGAAAGAATGTGGAACATCATGGGGTGGAGTTCCTTAAAGAGACCATGAACAAGGAGAAACTTCCCTGTCCCCAGCCCCCAGTCCGTAACCGAGGCCCACCTATTTTTCCCCTAATGATCTGTCAGATCCGTCTCTGTTTCTACCACCACCACCACCTGGATCACACCGTTATTTGTCATGTGACCTATTGCAATAGACGTCAGCTGGTCTACATGTATCCCTGAAAGCCCCCTCTAATGAGCTGTCAGAAGATCTTCTCAAATCACAAACTAGATCATGGCACCCATCTCCCCCTTCCTCTTTCCCTGGAACAAGCCCTTCCCTCTGCCTGGAATGTCCTTCTCTCCCTTCTCCACATTTTCACTCCTACTCTTGCTTCATATTAACTTCCTCTTCTGAGAAACTCTTTCCCTGGCCCCCAGACCCTACAACCTCCCTATTAAACATCACCACTGCAGCACCACTTCTCCTCCATAACATTTACCCCAGGTGTAACTTCACCTTCACTGTGTGATTACTATATTAATTTGGTCTCTCCACATGGCAACCATATGAGGACTGAGCTGGATCCTGTCTTGTTCATTACTTGATCTCCAGCACCCAGCACTGTGACAAGCACTAAGCAGGTGCTCAGTGAAGTATTTATTGAGTGAAGTGAGGAAAAGAGCTGGTAAGCCATAGTGAGACCCATGGTCACCGCAGACCCCCTGAATCTCAAATACCCTGGGAAGTGGCTCTGCGACTGCTCCAGCAGAGTGGGGATATCCAAGATGGGACTGGCATAAATGAGTGGTGGAGATATAGGTTTGAGAATCTGAATGGAAATAATCAAGAGCTGGACCAGAGAATGCAAAATTTGCTGAGATTTCTGACCAACTATTCTAGAATGTGACTTGCAGAGAGCACAGGAGCTGGGAACAGTCTAACGAAAGACAGGAGATGAAGTGGAAGGAACTGAGTAATGCAAGCCCCTCTGGGGAATAAAAACGGGTTTAGTGGGAAGGCAGAGAAAAAGTCACAGTTGAAGGTGGCAATGCCAAGTTAGAGATATCAGATGGCGAACCATGACCTCCCTGGTGAGGCCGTGTTTGACTTACAAAAACTTGAATTTCAGGAGGACTAACCCAAAGGACAGCAAACATGGAAGCTGAGGAAGGATAATCAGCCCCACTCTTATAACCCCGGGGGAAATGAAATGGGAAGAAATGTAAAACACCAACATGGCTGACACGTGCCATTAATATTCACAGAGGGAAGTCTATACAGTAATCCAATAGCTGTATCCAGGGAGCTGGAGCCCACAAGAGAGGTCCTTTTGGTGCCACCTGCTGGAAAAGTGGGTATCGCACTGTGTCAGAATTAACAAAGCTGGCAGAAATCAGTTCTTGCCCAACTTTACAACCTCTGAACTACCTGTCAGAGGTTGCCATGCCATTTCAGGACTACCAGGTTTATTCAGGGCTGTTCCCCTGAAGAAACAGATTATAGCTGATTTGATGGGAGGGTTAGAATATGAATAACAATATTAATAACAGGAAACATTTACGAAATGTTTGTGATGTGCAAAGCCCTATTCTAAGTGCTTTTTACATACCACAACTCATTTAAACAGAATAATCTTATGAGGCAGATACTATTTCTAGATGGGGAGACTGAGTTGCAAAAATTTTTCAAATCCAGGCAATCTGCCTTCAGAGTCCAGGCTCATAAGCAAGGCATGTGACTCCTGATGGAATGGCTGGTTCTTATGTTCTGAATCATCACAGAAGATGGATTTTGGAGACATTGTCCTACCATAGTGACAGCTTTAATAATTGTTTCAGTCATTGCTGCTTACTGTTTACTTTGACCAAGTAATCAATGGATGGTAAACT
Organism: Pan troglodytes; assembly: GCF_028858775.2. NCBI lineage: Eukaryota > Metazoa > Chordata > Mammalia > Primates > Hominidae > Pan > Pan troglodytes. The sequence continues at coordinate 74,376,775 of NC_072402.2, forward strand.
ATTTTTGTTAAGTAAACTTCATCTTTTATAGTTATAACAATGGCATCACCTATAGGAGTGAACAAGGTGGAGGGAAACAATTTGGTAGCCATTGATGTAGTTGATTTTGGTAAGAGGGTAGTCACTGGTGCCAGAATGGCTGAGGTCACATTAGACTCTACCACTTACTAGCTGTGTGACCTTGGGCAAGTTACTTAACTGTTCTGTACCATTGGTTTTTTGTTTTGTTTTGTTTTGTTTTTTGTTTTTTGTTTTTTAAGACAGTCTCACTCTGTTGTCCAAGCTGGAGTGCAGTGGCACAATCCTGGCTCACTGCAACCTCTGCCTCCCAGGTTCAAGCAATTCTTCTGCCTCAGTCTTCTGGGTAGCTGGGATTACATGGGTGTGCCACTATGCCCGGCTAATTTTTGTATTTTAGTAGAGACGGAGTTTCACCATGTTGGCCAGGCTGGTCTCCAATCCTGACCTCATGTGATCTGCCTGCCTCAGCCTCCCAAAGTGCTGAGATTACAGGCATGAGCATTGTGCCCAACCCCATTGGTTCTTATCTGTAAAGTAAGGCTAATGATAGCACCTACTTCACAATAACCTTGGAAAGATCAAAGTAATTTAGAATGGTGCCTACTTAAAGTAGGTGCTCAACTAATAATATTAGCTACAAGAAAAACAAACAAAACAAAAAACTGTTCTAGGAGTCATGAGGATCGAATCCTACCTCTGACTGAGGAATGGAGAAAGGGATGAATTGATATGTGGTCAAGAAAATGCAGCAAAATGTTAACGGTAGAATCTAGGCAGTGAGACTATGGTGTTCACTGTGCATTCTTTCAAAATAGCATCTTAGAGACGGAGGGAAAAGAGATTCAAGGAGGAGACTTGCCATTTCTTGCCAAGGACAAAGTCATGAGGATGTGACGCTTAGAGTAGTGAGTGAAAAGGAGAGTATCATAGAGATATCGACCCAGAGTCCTGATATCATAGAGACCCTGTTATGAACTGAACAGCTTTTCCCCCAAAATTCACAGTTGAAGTCCTAATTCCCTGTATTTGGAGATAGTATCTTTAAGGAGGTATTTAAGGTTAATTGAGGTCATAAGAGTGGGGACCTAATCCAGTCTGATTGGTGTCCTTATCGGATGATATTTGGACATACAGACATACCAGGGGTGTGCACACATGGAGGAAAGATCCCACGAGCACACAGCGAGAAGGTGGCCATCTGCAAGCCAAGGAGAGAGGCCTCCCCAGGAACCAAATTGGCTGGCACCTTGATCTGGGACTTCCAGCCTCCAGAACTGTGAGAAAATTAATTTCTGATGTTTAACTTGCCCAGTCTGCAGTATTTTGTTATGGCAGCTCTAGTAGACAGTCCCTGAATTAACCAACCTGGGAATTATCTACCTGCTGCCTTCAGTGATAGAATAAATGTCCTTATTGCTTTAAAAATAAGCCTAGCTCTGCCTGCTACTTTCAATAAGTTATTTAACTTCTGCAAGCCCCAGTTTCCTCATCTATAAAATGGGCATGATAATAACTTCTACCTCTTAGCGTTAGTGTGAAAGTAAATGAGAGAGCATATGAGAAGATGTTTGGCACAGCGATCACAAATTAGAATGTGACCACTTCTTTAAGAAACAGAGAGTGTATGAAAGCTCTTCTTACATTACTGTGTTGGTTCTTCCACTGGACTGGGTGAGGTAAGGTAAAAGGGCTGGATCGCTTGTTGCTTTGTCCAATGAGACCATGCCATATTTCATGATGAGGCCCAAATTGCTAGCAGGACACAACCAGGGTTTGGTGCACCATACTGTTACCATATCTTGGTGTTCAGATTAGGGGTCAGCAGCATGTCTGCAGAGCACCAGCCTCACCCCTGGGGCCCACCTCCCTCCTGATGTTCTGCAGGTACCAGCTTCCCAGGGTAGCACCTAATGTTGCTGCTCCCTCCATGGCCCAAGCCAGAAAGGCAGTCCCATAAGACATAAGTCCCATAAGAGTACCCCAACCCACCAGGCAGCCACTTACCCACATCAGCCCCACTGAGTGCTTTTCCCAGGGGCCAGGGCCTCATGTCAATTCTCCTCCCATTCACAGCGAGCGACTGCACACAGCCTTGAAAGCCTCGGTTTGTCCCTGTTGCTCTAACCAACCAGTAAGCACTGGGAGCGCCACCAAGATAGAGAGGTGTCCGGAAAGTAATTTTACTGTATTGGCCCTTTAAGAAAGATGACCACTCATGAATACTCTCACTAAACAAAATCAAAAGCCAAAACACACCAGATTTTTATGAGGGACATGGTTAAGACGTCAGTGACAGTCCCAGCATTTTCTTCCATCTGTATTTATCTTTAAGACCTTGCCTTACTGGAAAATTAAACCCACGATTACCGTAGGGAGCTCAGTGAGTTTCTCAGAGGGCTGTGCTTCCAGAAGGGAGGATTTTGGAATGTCTAGAAGGGAAGGGAAGGGAGGTCAGAGCCACGCCTCACCCACCAGGCAGTGAACCATGCTAGGCATCCAACAAAAACGTTCTCTTTCCAGTCCTGACACCAGTTGACTGTGTACTTTGGAAGGATCTTAGGGCTATTCTGTGCCTCCAAAGGTGATAATACTAATTTTGTATACAGTGGCTAACAATTACCTTTTCACTGTCCTGGTCACCTTTATACTATATCCTGAGAGAAACATTGTTGGGGTGGGCGGGGGGTGGAGGGGAATTACCAAACAGATTATGATGCAAAGTGTTTTGAAATTTGCTTATGAATATGACTTCTTTTTTTTTACAGTGAGGTAGGGAAACTTCCCATCTTAGACCAAACCACAATCTGGATTGCAGGTTTAAAGGTTACAAAATACAGAGCTGAAGATTAGATGGGACAAAATTAAGTCACCCTTGGCCTTTTTTTTTTTGTTTTTTTTTTTTTTTGAGACAGAGTCTCGCTCTGTCTCCCAGGCTGGAGTGCAAAGGCACCATCCTGGCTCACCGTAACCTCCGCCTCCCAGGTTCAAGCAATTCTCCTGCCTCAGCCTCCTGAGTAGCTGGGATTACAGGCATGTGTCACCACGCCTAGCTAATTTTGTATTTTTAGAAACGAGGTTTCACCACGTTGGTCAGGCTGGTCTCAAACTCCTGACCTCGTGATCCACCTGCCTCAGCCTCCCAAAGTGCTGGGATTACAGGCATGAGCTACCATGCCCGGCCTGGTCATTCTTTTTTTTATGACCAAAATATCTCATTTATCTGCATTACAGGGTAAGGAAGGGTGTCAGGGAAAGGCACGCTGCCAGAACTTATAAAATGTTCAGAGTGTAAGACTCTGAAACATAATCTTGATGCTTTAAACTTCTGTTACCAGCAAGTGGAAAATCTAATGATTGTTTTATCTTTTCTGATGAAGAGATAAGAATCATTTGTAAATAGTAGACTCAACACAAGCTAGGAAGTGGGTTTTCAGGGTCAGGTTACGCTGTTTGCCAGCCACTGAGCATGCTGCTTTCATTAGATGAGTTAAATGTCCTCTTGGCTTCTTTCACCAAGATTCTCAGAATTCACTTCTTCTGGATCCCGTCCTGGCCCTTCCAGTTTTGTTCCATGATCTGGGACCACAGCAGAAGGCCTGACAGCTCAATCCTTTTCTAGAGCATAAAGTGCCTTGTAGGGGTGGGTAGCTATTTTGCTGTGCCCTTCGCAAGATCCCGGGTAGCAGTCTTCAAACCTGGCTTTTACATTTCAGATGAGGGTTGCCTTCTGATCCCTGGAGCTTGCTTTGCCTGCCTGTACAGAGAAATGGAAGTGCCCTGGAATTCACATTCTCCCAGGACAGCCCTTAACAGTTTCGGATGAGTCTGAGGTATAATTTATACTCCAGAGCTCCTCTACCGGATCAGGCAGAAGCCATACCCTGAAAAACCTGGCCTGAGATCTCACTCTTGCTGATATCCTCTTCTTCCCCGTCCGTCTCCTCTCTCTTAGCAGTTTCTCCTGGGAGCACTTTCTTAATACATCACTTGCACAGGACTCCACATCTCAGGTCTGTTGCTGGGGAATCCCACTTCAGATAGAATCAGTGTCTCTCAGAAAGCTTATTAAACAGCCACATCTGTGGTCCTGCTTTACAACTTGCTTAGCAAGTCTCACTAGTATGGAGGCAATCTACAGCCTGAGTATCCATAAAGCTACATGCTTCTTGCAATTACTTATTTTTTTTAAAAAAAAGATGATGATATGGCTTGGCTGTGTCTCCACCCAAATATCATCTTGAATTGTAGCTCCCATAATCCCCACGGGTCGTGGGAGGGACTCAGTGGGAGGTAATTGAATCATGGGGGTGGTTACCCCCATGCTGTTCTCGTGGTAGTGAGTTCTCATGAGATCTGATAGTTTTATAAGGGGCTTTTCCCCGTTTGCTCAGCACTTCTCCTTGCTGCTGCCACGTAAAGAAGGACGTGTTTGCTTCCCCTTCCACCATGATTGTAAGTTTCCTGAGGCCTTCCCAGCCATGCAGAACTGTAAGTCAATTAAACCTCTTTTCTTCATAAATTACCCAGTCTCAGTTTCTTCATAGCAGTATGAGAACGGACTAATACAAATGGGGTCTGGCTATGTTACCCAGGCTGAAGTGCAGGGCTATTCATAGGCTCAAACATGGCTCACTGCAGGCTTGACCTCCTAGGCTCAAGTGATCCTCCCTCCTCAGCCTCCCAAGTAGCTGGGACTAGAGGCATATGCCACCACACCTGGCTAATTTTTCTGTTTTTGGTAGAGATGGGGCTTCACCATGTTGCCTAGGCTAGGCTGAGTTCAAGTGATCCTCCTGCCTTGGCTTCCTAAAGTGTGGGAATTACAGGCGTGAGCCACTGTGCCTGGCAATCAAATTAATTGTTAATTCTTTTCTTTTTTTTTTTTGAGATGGAGTCTTGCTCTGCAGCCCAGGATGGAGTGCAGTAGCGCAGTCTAAGCTCACTGCAACCTCCCAGGTTCAGGCAATTTTCCTGCCTCAGCCTCCTGAGTAGCTGGGATTACAGGCGCCCACCACCACGCCTGGCTAATTTTTTTATATTTTTAGTAGAGACAAGGTTTCACATGTTGGCCAGGCTGGTCTCGAACTCCTGACCTCAAGTGATCCACCCACCTCAGCCTCCCAAAGTAATGGTATTGGAGGCATGAGCCACTGTGCCTGGCTCAATTAATTCTTATATTCATTAAAATCATAGAATCTTGAGATTAACAAAAAATATAAAAACTCTTATAATTCAAGCTTTCACTGGCTGTTGGATTCCTGGTACATCCCTAACAAGAAGTTTAGATAAGTTACGCCTTGAACACCTCCCAAGGATACCCCCCTCTCCTGAGATAGTCTGTTGCACTTCTGTCCCTTTGTATGATTAGGTGAAGCTAAAATCGACCTCCTGAGGCTCACTCCATTCAGCTCTGGCCTTGAGGGGGCGTCCATGGAGTAAATCTTTCTTTCCCAAGACTCTCCCTTTGACTCTATAATGAAAAGCCACCTTGCATGCCTTCATCTTCTCTTCTCCAAACTAAACATTGCTCCTTCAATCAATCATTGAAGGGATTTCAAGTCATCTTCCAGTTTGGGTGACTACCCCTGGAACTGCTCCAATTTGTCTGCAGCCTTCTTAGAATGTGATCCAGATGTGAATGTAATCCTCTCAGAGGATTAGAGTCACCATCTGAGTCACTAGAAGCTATCACATAGTCACCAGAATAGAATAAGATCATCACCTCCCTTTTTTAGATGCTATGACTCTGTTAACACAGCCTATAATTCTTTAGCTTATTGTTACCACATGACCCTGTTTGTTAACAGCTATGGAACTTCCCCCACTTTAAACGATTAGACATTTTCACAGGCTTCTATTGTAGCTTCCCCATTCTGTCTTCATGTTAGTATTTTGGACCCAAGCTAGAAGTTTCTTCATTCCTATCAAACTAACTTTTATCATGTTAGGCCTATAGTCCTGGCACTGATGCAGTTCACTGACCCTGTCTTTTTCTTACCTAGCCATCTGAGCATAAACAGTCTCCCTGGATCCACATTTACTAAATTTGAATTCTTATTCCTTTGGAACCACTGGGATCCAAATTAATGAGATATTTTCTTCTATATTTTGGAAGGCGGGGTGTCAGCAAGGCATAGCCCTTTATATCAGGGGTCCCCAACCCCTGGGCCATGGACCCATACCAGTCTGTGGCCTGTTAGGAAGCAGGGTGCACAGCAGAAGGTGAGTGGCACGGTGAGCGAGCATTTCCGCCTGAGCTCCATCTTCTGTCAGATCAGCTGTGCCATTAGATTCTTACAGGAGCACGAACCCTGTTGTGAACTGCGCATGCGAGGGATCCAGGTTACACGCTCCTTCTGAGACTCTAACCATGCCTGATGGTCTGAGATGGAACAGTTTATCCCGAAACCATCCCCCAACCTTGGTCCGTGGAAAAATTGACTTCCACAAAACTGGTCCCTTGTGCCAAAAAGGTTGGGGACCACTGCTTTATATAATGTGTCTTGCTGGCAAAGAGTAGAGAGGAGCCCAGGCAGGGAGGAAGCTCTAGACATATAAACAAAGGCTTTCTTGCTACATTTTTCCTTGGAGAATACAGACACCTGCCTGATTATAATTATAGGCTCAGTTCCCTGGCAGGCTGCTAATCCAAACTGTTTATTCTGAACATAGTCCTAAAATTGCCCAGACCATAACAAATATGCGAATACTAGGTGATTTGCTGAGTAGCCCAACAGTCTGACTTTTTTTTTTTAACCATTTCCTACAATTACGGCCCCCCTCAAAGGTAGATGAACAGCTTATTCCTGCATTTTGAACCAAGTGAACCTTTCAAGACTGTCTTCTAAAGCCACAGGATTGCAACACTCCTGCCCTAAAAGCAAGCTTTGTGTTTGACACTAATAATGGCTTCTAGGCTGGGTGTGGTGGCTCATCCCCGTAACCCCAGCACTTTGGGAGGCCTAGGTGGGAGACTCGCTTCCATCCAGGAGTTCATGACCAGCCTGGGCAACACAGTGAAACTCTAACTCTACAGAAAAAAAAAAAAAAAAAAAAAAAATTAGCCAGGCATGGTGGCACATGCCTGTAGTTCCAGCTACTTGGGAGCCTGAGGCGGGATGGTTTGAACCAGGGAGGTAGAGGCTGCAGTGAGCCATGATTATGCCACTGCACTCCAGCCTGGGGGACAGAGTGAGACCCTGCCTCCAAGTAATAATAGTAATAATGGGTTCTATTCTTCTAATATGGGCCTTCTTCTACTGCTGGCTTTGATGTACTTAGGGAAAGAGAACATGTCCTTGGGCACAGTCCTGCAACATGGACCTATGCACCAACAGCAATGATGCTTGCAAGTTTAATTCTTCTCTTTGGTAGATGTGCAGTGGATGTGTGCCCTGAAAGCTCACCTGGAGTGCAAGACCACTCAGGAGCACATCAAAGGTCTGTTGCATGGGTTCACCATGAGAAATAGGCCTTACCAAGCCCATCCAGAACTTGAATCCTGCAGACTCTGCCACGGCTCTCTGCAGTAAGCCCTTCTCAGGAGACTTATGGTGGGTGGTATGTGGGGTGGGCAGGGTGTGGGGCTCATACATACCTGAGACTGGCCTGTCACTGGGGTGCCATTGTTCAGCTGCAGCAGCCCGTTCAGCCCATCTCTGTAGAGCATAACCGTGTGCCAACCCCCTAGTTTGATTTTGGTCTCACTTACGATGATGGCAACCCCAGTTCCACAATTAAACCTGTTGGGGAGGAAAAGGAAAAGAAGATTTCTTGACGAACCAGGTCATTATGTTTTCAGATTCCGTGGACGTCACTTCCAGGTCAACAGCTCCCTTCAGAGTCAGTCTGTTCAGAGTCATGTTTATGAATATCAAGTGCTGTTGAAATCAATACAGGGAAGAACTAGGCACCTCTTCCTGGGGACGATCTCCGTCTAGTTATCTTTCATCTACCCATAGGACCTTTCAATGTAGGGCCTTTGTTAACCTGATTTTTTCTGCAACTTAGAAAATCATGGGCATTTGGGTACTGTGCTCGCTACCTGCGTGACGGGATCTGTACCCCAAGCCTCAGCATCATTCACTATTCCCACGTAGCAAATCTGCACATGTACCCCCTGTATTTAAAATAAAAGTTGACATTAGGCCAGGCATGGTGATTTACGTCTGTAATCCCAGCACTTTGGAAGGCCAAGGCAGGCGGATCACCTGAGGTTAGGAGTTCGAGACCAGCCTGACCAACATGGTGAAACCCCGTTTCTACTAAAAATACAAAGATTAGCTGGACATGGTGGTGGGTGCCTATAGTCACAGCTGCTCCAGAGGCTGAGGCAGCAGAATTGTTTGAACCCAGGAGGTGGAGGTTACAGTGAGCCAAGATCAAGCCACTGCCTGGGCAACAGAGTGAAACTCTGTCTCAAAAATAAATAAAAATAAAAAATAAAAGTTTAAATTTTAAAAAGCTGGGCACAGTGGCTCACATCTGTAATCCCAGCACTTTGGGAGGGCGAGGCAGGTGGATCACTTGAGCTCAGGAGTTCGATACCAGCCTGGCCAACATGGCGAAACCCTGTCTCTACTAAAAATACAAAAGTTAACTGAGCACGATGGCAGATGCTTGTAATCCTAGCTACTCAGGAGGATGAGGCAGGAGAATCACTTGAACCCAGGAGGTGGAGGTTGAAGTGAGCCCAGATTGCACCACTGCACTCCAGCCTTGGCAACAGAGACTCCGTCTCAAAAAAAAAAAAAAAAAGAAATTAATGAAAGGTAGTAGCTAATCCGCATCCCGTTTTCTTTTCTTTTCTTTTGAGAAAGAGTCTCGCTCTGTTGCCCAGGCTGGAGTCCAGTGGCGTGATCTCTGCTCACTGCAACCTCCGCCTCCCGGGTTCAAGCGATTCTCCCACCTCAGCCTCCTGAGTAGCTGGGACTACAGGCGCATGCCACCACACCCGGCTAATTTTTGTATTTTTAGTAGAGACGTGGTTTCGCCATGTTGGCCAGGATGGTCTCGATCTCCTGACCTCGTGATCCGCCCACCTTGGCCTCCCAAAATCCTGGGATTACAGGTGTGAGCCACTGCAACCAGCTCCCATTTTCTTTTGACTGGAAGTACGTGATCACTTCTACTCGGAAGGAATTTAGCCTTCTTTGTTTCTGAAAAGGACAGGACCCATAAGAAAAGTAAAGGAAAAATCATAAGAAAGAGAAAAAGAAAAGAAAATGATGGGCAACTAAGGACCTCCTTCTTGTTTTCAGCAATTGCCAAATGCTTACAGTGAATTCAAGCTACAGTGAATAGAATGCAAGTCACTGTGTTTCCAGGGATTTCTCTGGGGACTTTCCAAACTCTCAAATAATAAAGCTCAGTGATATTCATAAAAATATAAAAATCCAGGTCTTCAGGCTCATTTTGGCAAGCTGGCCAGCCCTGCCATCTGTGCTTAGCTGTACCTCAATACAGGCGAGGTCCATAGGAGGCTCAGGAGTGAGGTGAGACAGAGGAGGGGTGTCCTCAGATGGCTGCATTATTCTTGTTTTTATCCCAACCTCCCTATGGCCCAGGAGTGCCCATGGTCACTATGCCTAACAGGTGGAATATTGGACCTTTCTGGTCAACTTCCAAATAGCCACCATGCCTCTTCCACATGGATCCTGAGACTGCCGGTGGGGAAGGAGTCGTAGCCGGCATTTTCCTTACTAGGATTTGCATTAACTGCAGCCACTTCTCAGGCCCTCCCTTTGTCTCGAGATCCTCAGTGAAGTGAGATGCAGTCAAGAGGCATTGCAAAACAGGCTTACCCTGAAGAGGATAGCAGATTCACTCAGCAGGAGTTACATAGTTGGAGAGCTGCTACCAGCTAACAACTGCCAGTGCTACTGAGAGTCTATCCGATCCTCCAAGTGCTAGGACCCTACAAGGTGAAAACCACCGCCCAAGATCCTGGTGGCTAACACCAAACTTCTGTGAATCAAATCATTTAGTAAAGCATGGGGGCCCATTTTCTAGCCCAAGTGGGATGCTCAGAAGCCTTCTTCAACTTAACCAAAAACACTTTTATGCTGAAGGTAATTTAAGAAGACAATAATGGCTGATGCTTATTGAGTACTTGCTCTGGGTCAGACGCTGCTCTAAGCGCTTTTATGAATTAACTCATTTAACCCTCACAACAGCCCCATGAGGAAAGGCAGGCTTGGAGAGGTTGCGCCACATGCTGAAGGTCAGGCAGCAGGGGGTTGGTGCCATTAGGATGTCAGCCAGTGCGCCACGGAGAAGGACAAGGCTGGTGCCCGTTGGTTGTTCACAAAGAGGTGCAGTGCACACCTCCACAAGACTCATTAAAATCTTCACCCTTCCACAAAACTCTGCCCCCCAGAAGACCACACATAAGCTAAAGGTGGCTTCCAAAGTGTGTTGGGGGAGAAACGATGAGGGCAGTGGAGGCAAGCCAAAGAGTTCCCAGCACAGCCCAGAGGAAGATGAGGATGGGGAGCCCATAGGAGGTTGGAGGCTCCTCTCAGTCCACACCTGTCAGCCACATTTGCCAAAGGGAGATGAGAAGACCCCAGCCTTCTTCCCATCACATCCACTAGAGCTCCAGAGAAAAGAAACTGTATTCCTTTGGCTCACTCTGCATCCTCAGGATTGACAGGAGTGCCAGGTACCCTCCTCAAGAAACATTCAACAGCACCTCCAGTGCCAGGTACATTCAACAGCACCTCCAGAGCCAGGTACATTCAACAGCACCTGCAGTGCCAGATACATTCAACAGCACCTGCAGCATCAGGTATGTTCAACAGCATCCCCAGGACCAGGTACACTCTACAACACCTCCACAGCCAGTTACACTGTAGGTGCTGCTGAATGAATGAATGATTTCCAAAACCCAAGTTTTATAGGTTATCCTGCAATCCCAGTACACCAGTATTTGGTAAACTGGTTCATATTCATTTTATACAAACCATTCTTTCATCTACTAGAACCTATCCTGTATATATTTTTTCATACTATAAAAATGCAAATATAATGTAAGATAATGTAACAAAAAAAGAGTGTGAGGCTTTTGGCAGGAATTACCTGAACTGCAGCGAGCGTCGGATGATAGCCAGGGACATGAAATCCCCCCTCCCGTGTTCGTTCTCCCCACAGTAGAGCAGTAAGCCATCCTCTGCCTCCGCCTGTGATTATACAAACAAAAGCCACATGAACAGTAAGCACCTCCCCTTCCTTAAAGCACCATCTGGAAAGACACAAATGTGAAACTTGAGCATTTTCTCCTCCACGATCCTATCTACAAAGGGTCAAGCATGTGGGCTCCAATTCACTCCCAGATACCTGGTCCCAGTTCATTTTCAATAAACAAATGGCAGTGATATAAACTGAGGGGTAGCAGTGAGGCGAGAGCAAGGTGACCCCATCTTTGACCCGCTCTTTACTTGTCCTTTGTGGATGCACCTGCAGAGCCTCAGAAAACCAAATGTACAAAGACCACGGTCACAGTGAGGATGTTGCTGGTGTACATCCAATTCTATTTTCACTTTGTTCTTTCTATTTCCTTCCCTCTGGGGAGGCATGCACATTTGCTTCTTTCCTTCTATCAGGAGAACAGGATGGTAAGAATAGCTCAGCCGAAAGCTGTGCTGGTGGTCTTAGACTAAGACAGGTCATTTCTTGAAGACTCAACAATGTGGCCATGACTTCAAATGAGACTTCTTTCCAGACCTCCAGACCTTTTTGTGTCATTGGAGATACCCAAAAGAATCAGTTTAAGCTGAGGTCACTGACTGAATTCTTATCTGCAGTTGATTCAAATCAGAGAACCTCCACTGGGCCCTCACGAAGCAAGGCTTGCGTAAAGAAAAGTTTTCTATTTGTTCAGTGACAGCCATCACAATGAAGACAGAGAATTGGGCTCTCTTTTTAAACAATTTTGGAATGGGGAATGCATTGTTTCTTCTCAATCCTGGCCTGGGAGAAATCACTATTGTGAACAACATTGCTCGGACCCCAACATTTTCACTTGCAATCTTCATGCCAGCTACTCTATAGTTCAGTAATATACAAACCCACCGTCTCCTCACTGTCACACTTGAATGTTGTGAATGTACTCTTCATTCCTATTGTCTCCTGAGCTGGTTTAGAGACAGGCTCTGTGTCATATTTACCTTTCGTCACTCTCCCTGCTGCCCCCCTTCCTCTCCCCCAGCCTTTGAATGTAGCACATTGCTGTGTTAAAGTGTCCAAAAAGCACTCATCAAACAACACATCCCTCTTACCCTAAATTCAAGAGTAATTTGAAATGCCTGATAAGAATTCTTCAGAGGTTCAAACGTTACATAGGAGTGGCCAAAGAACTGAGGATACTGGATAACAATATCTGAAGAAGAAAAAAGACAACACAAAAGAATGCTACTTCCTCACTTCTTCAAAAGCAAAAATCAGTATACAACGTTGCCTGAATATCATTAAGTGAGAACCCTCACTAATCTATTCAACTTCGCTATCTTCTTTTCTATACTTTTTATACCTACAACTCTCATTCTTGGAGACTTTGAGCTTCTGAAATTCTTAGGAAGAAGCTGCATTTTTGGAGACCGGCACTGGCTTTCCTAAGAAGAAACCAATGGCTTTAGGGCCACTGTCACTTGCCCTCAGCTATACAGGCCTTTGTGTAATATAAGTTGGCCCAGTTGTTATCCTTCTTAACCCTCATGCATAAGCTTTAACTGCATATTTTGGTAGAGATGTGATTATGGTAAAACCTACCTCTCTAAGATAGTATCAGGATGATTTATTGATTGCTTTAAAGGGACTACACATTTGGCACACATAGAAATAGGGCTGCTGTCTACTTAGAAGCAATGAAAGTTGCCTCACAATTTGCCTTGTATAGTTAATTTAATGACCAATATGTGGACGAAGGTACTTATCTTGGAGAAGGGACTAGAAGGAACTATGTTTGGACCACAAAACTGCCCTCTGGCTCTCAATGGTGCCAATTCATCACCACATTCTTCCTCTCCCCCAAGGGCCTACCTTCTGAGCAGCTCTCACCACCTTTGCCCAGGGTGCACTGGCATCGCGAGCCCCCCCAGGTGTAGTCATTGACACAGAAGCTGTCAGCAGAGCAGAGAGTTTCATCACAAGGCATGTCAAAGAGCCTTGACATTATGGCCACACCATTCTTCCCCTTTCTCTGTACGGGAATGGGCTGGGGAGCCACCGTGGTCACAGGGAGAGATGCTGAGGTAGGGGGGATGAGCCTAGAAATGGTCTTTGGGTTAGATATAGACATCTTCTTGCTTTCCACCAAAAATTTCTTATTCCCTCTTTTGGTAGCAGGAAGTGGTTTAACCTAAAGCCAGAGAAGGAAAGGGGTTCAAGATGAACACAGAGCATGGCAATTGGACTGTTTTATTTATAGTTGTTGCCTAGTACTTGAAAACATGGTCACTTCCAAAAACCCTAGGATGGAGATGGGGAAGACAGCACTGACTCTAATTTATGGACAAAGAGCCTGATGGTCAGGGACTCATAGTGCTTTTCCTTGTATTACTCAGAAAATCAGCAGTAAAACTGATATTACATTATTTATTCTTATTACAATATGATGAAGATGCATGACTTTGTCAAGGAATTGTTCATTTCCTTATAATACCTGATTTTCTGAAATTTCCCTTGGTGGGAAATAGAAATATGTTTTTGCCAGATTGTGAAGTCCGCAGGCAGGAGCTGCCTATGGAACATCAGGATGGCTAGTACTTCCCTACTACTGATTTATCAGCACCTGGAGACTGATCATCAGACGAAACAAATCAGTGTTAAAAGCAAATGGGCACATTTAAGTTTTAAGTAAAATGTTTATGGTCCATTGGCTAAATTGTCTTGTTCGGCAAGAAAACACAAACACCCTGGGTTTTAAGAGCAGAGATTATTGTTACCTCCTCAAAGGAAATATCCAAATCTAAGTCGTCTTCAAATCCTTCATCATCCTCACCAGCTCCCATGTCGGTGATATAACGGGGTCCATAGCGGCCACTTCCCGCCTCCTCAGGGCCTTCACAAAGAAAAGCAGCACACCCTTCATCAGCACAGGCCTTCTTTGCACTATTGTCTAGCCTAACTCAGCCACAGGCAGAGCTGTACCGAATGGAACGCAGTGTATTGGAAACATAACAATGAATTCAACACAGAAAAGGAAGCGTCAATGACCAAAAGATATAAAAAAAGTTTCCTCTCATAAGTTACTAAGGAATTGCCAACTGAAACCAGAAAGAGCTTCCATTTTATACTGACAAGACTGGCAAAAATGTCAATCAGATAATAAAAATATTACTAAGGACGGGATCAATGAGGACTCATATGGTACTTGTGTAAACTGGTCCAGTCACTTTGTGAAATACTTGGAAATATTTCATAAAGTAGATGTTTGTTCATACCTAGCAATCCCACCCCAACTTACAAAAGCTGGAGAAACTCCTGTACCTGTGTACCAAAAGGCGTGTTCAAAACAGGTTCATAGCATCGGAATTTGTAATAGTAAAAAATACTCCAAATATGCTATTTATAAGAACAAACAACATCCCAAATGTCCATCAACAAAGAATGACTAAATTATTTATAGTATATCTATAGAATGGAGTACCATATAGTAGGGGAAAGGAATGAATCATCATTTAATATATCAACATGGCTTAATCTCACGATTTCATACAAAAAAAATGCAAGTTGCAAAAGAACGCATCTAGTTCGATGACATTAATATAAAAGACAACAGCAAACAAAACAATGTATTACTTAGGGATACATATATATGTAATTTAAACTCTTTAAAAAAGCAGGACAAACACATAAATACCCAAGGGAAGATAGAAAAGGGATGTGAATGAGGTGTGATTCACAGGGGCCTTTGAGAGTATTCCATCATATTCTGTTTCTTAAGGTAAGTGCTGGGTACCTGTAAATATTCATATTTTTTATATGTTGTATATATACATATATATACTTTTGAAGTACAAAGTATTTCACTAAAAGGTCTTTAAAACAAAAAAGGGAGATTATAGTAAACACTCCCACAACCAAAAAAAGGGGGCCCTATAAGGTATCTTGGGGGTCAACCATTTCATCCATCTTAGCAGGACAACGAAATCTTTCAGAACTGAAAGGTGGGTGAGAAAAGCTCTCGGACGTCAATACAGAGCATTGTCTTTTGAGGAACATTCAGTTGGCATTTTTATTCAACTGTCATCTGCAGAATCCACTGATCCACAGCGCTCTGATTTAGGTTGCACACGGGAAACACTCCACCAGGAGGTGGCAGCCTTTTAAAGAGCGGCTCCAGGGCACCTGCATGTCCTCACAGTGGATTTGGGCCAGCACAGGTACTAACTTGCTGCCCTCTCTCAACTGAAAAAGCCAGGCACCAGCCTTTAGGGCAGTAACAACTTTGGCAACAGAAACTGGCTTTGGTAGGATGCTGCCGCTCATTAGTTATTAGACATCCAGTGTTTGGATGCCTAGTGAAAAAGAAAAAGGAAAAATAACATAAAAAGCATAAAAAACATAAACTAAACTTAAAGACATTTTGCTTTCAGAATAAGCTAAGTCACGCACCATTCTCAGGAAGACAAACTCACCCTCCTACATTGTCTGTCCAGGCTGCTACAACAAAAGTACCATAAACTGATGGCTTGTAAACCACAAACATTTATTTTTCACAGTTCTGCAGGCTGTGAAGTCCCAGATCAAAGGGCTGGCAGTATCTGATGAGGGCACAGATGGTGCCTTCTCACTGCATCTTCACATGGTGGAAAGGGCAAACGAGCCCCTTTGGGCCTCTTTAATAAGGGCACTGATCCCATTCACAAGGACTCCACCCTTATGATCTAAGTACCTCCCAAAGGCCCCTCCTTGGGGGTTAGGATTTCAACATATGAATTTGAGGGAGACATAAACATTCCGACCATAGCACTCCTCCAAACAGAATAGCAATCAGATTGAAAATGGAGTGGAAGGAAATGGCAGAAAGTCATTTTTGTCAGGGGGCGTGCTGTTGACCAGAAATCAATCTCCTCCCAGACCAGAAGAGAGAAGTGCAGTCAGCAGATGATGCAGATGACCCAGAGACAGGGTGGAGTGAGCTGTTCTCAGGGGTTCGGGCGCATCTTGGTGGAGGTGGGATAACAAAGGGGAGGCGGTGTTCTCACCCCTTCCACACCAATTCCCCAGTTTTATTTAAAGTAGTCCACCTGTCAACTGAAAATTCAACCTGTCGATGCCAGATTTATACCTGGATGCATGTTCTCTCAAGCCACCTGCATGCAGCGTATCTGTGTGCCAGATGTCTTCACACAAAAAGCCCTTGAGGACAGCTCCTTCCTCTTGTCTCTATCTTTGTACAGCAAGCAGTCCCCCTTATCTGTATTTTTGCTTTCTGCAATTTCATTTACCCTCGATCAACCACAGTCCAAAAATATTAAATGGGAAATTCCAGAAATAAACAATTCATAAGTTCTGAGTAGCACGATGAAATAGCACGCTGCCCTGCTCCATCCTGCCTGGGATATGAATCATCCCTCTGTCTGGCATATCCGTGCTCCATATGCTCCCTGCCCCATGGTCTGCAGCCGTCTCAGTTGTCAGATTCACTGTCATGGCATCGAAGTTCTTATGTTCCAGTAACCATTATCTGACTTCATAATGGCCCCACAGTGCAAGAGCAGTGATTCTGGGATTCAGATATGCCAAAGAGAAGCCATGAAGTGCATCTTTTAAATTAAAAGGTGAAAGTTCTCAACTGAATTAAGGAAAGAAAAAAATCATATGCTGAGGTTGCTAAGATCTATGGCAAGAATGAATCTTCTATCTGTGAAACTGTGAAGAAGGAAAATGAAATTTATGCTAGTTCTGCTGCATATATAGGGTTCAGTATTATCTGCAGTTTCAGGTATCCACTGGGGATCTTGGAACACAACCCCCGTGGAGAGGGAACTACTGTATCTATCTCTCTCGGCCCCTCTCTCTCTTTCTCTTTCTCCCCTCTGTCCTTTCCCTCACTCTTCATTTCTATCTCTGTCTCTCTCATATATTCGGAATTGTTAGATTCCAGAAGAAATCCATTTGGTAGTAAAAGAATTATACAGCACATACATAAAGCAAGCTGGCTTTTGTCTTCAGTAGTTTGGTCTCTCTCCCTCCAGGCTGTTCTTCCTTGCCCTGTGCACCTTATTAACACATTCTCAACAAGGTTAAGATTCTCTTCATCTTTATCCTATGATTTCCTATCTGAAAAATCACCTTCAGTGACTCTCCACTGCCTACAACATAAATTCTAAGCTTCTTGGTCAAGAATTCAAGGTTCTCAATTAAAACAGCTCCTTTTTTCCTCCTTCTTCCCCCATCACCATGATTTATTGAATTCTACTCCATCTCCTCTACTTATCAGGTACTATTGGGTGCTTAACATGATATATTTCTAAACTTTTCAATAATCTTACAAGGTAAGTATGACTAATCCCACTTTATACATAAGAAAACTGAGTTAAGAGTAGTTAAGTAATTTGCCTAAAATTAAAGACTTTATAACTGGCTGAGCTAAACTCAAATCCAAGGTCTGTCCGGTGACTGCTCTCCTAATCGCCTATTGCAGAAGAAGCCACTGTGGAGGTAGAAAGATCCTAGAATTTGAGAAAATTACCATATGTTGATCATTCTTAGTGTGCCAGGAGCTTTTCATACATCGCTTAAGTTAATCCTCACAAAATACTATAAAATTGGTGTTATTACTTCCATTTTACCAAGTGGAGATACAGACACAGAGAGATTAAATAACTTGCTCAAGGCAGACAGATGGGGAATGGCAGGGCTAGATTTTATCCTTGGTCTCTCTTTTGACTACATCATGCTACTTAATCTGAATCCTAATTATGTTTTCAGGTTTTTGTTGTTTTTTAAAAAATACTCTTCAAAAGCTATATAATAGCCAAACTGGCCTGCCAGTTGTCTCCTGAATGCATCTTGTATTTTCTTACCCTAGGATTTTGGTTAATGCTTTTTCCCATTGTCATCTTTTTCCCACTCCTATCTCCTTACACACAGCCTACCTATTCTCCCAGAGGGCATGCATTCTATGGAGACAGAGGTGAATGTGTGCCATCAGATGACCAAAATCAAGCGACATTTTAAAAAGAAAACAGACTCTTCTGGGAAAAATGGTGACTCCACAAAGTAAGAAGCCACCAAGACTTGTAGGACATTCCTTCATCTTCTCCTGGATGGGGCAACCCAGCCATGGATATATGCCTCCAATCAGCATAAATGCCCATTGCTTGATAAAGTCAACACATGTGTAAGATGGTATGTACATCTTCTGGGCTCCTGGCCTTAGACTCTTGCCCTTGTGTTTACCAACTCGATTGTAAATCCTTTGAGGGCAGAAACCATATTTTAGATTTCTTCATATCCTTTCCCTTCCTCCATGTCACTAACACTTCATGTACTCAACCAAGGTCAACACCTTTGAGAGGAGTGACAGGAGACACTCCCACAGTGCTGAACCATGTCCTGCCCTTGCTTAACATGGTGGGACTCTGCCTCCCAATCCAAAGTCCCCCAAAACTGCCACCAATCCTGTCCTTTTCCCCAAATGAAGCTAGAAGTAAGAATGGAAAGAGATCTAAACACCATCCAGCCCAATCTTCTCATTTCACAAGCATGGAAACCGAGGCCACAGAAGAGAATTGACTTAAAATCAAGATCATGCATCTCATTAGAGGAAGCTCTAACTCTAGAATCAGATAATATGACTCTAGTTCAATATCCGTAAGACTCTATTGCACAGTTTTTTTTGGCATCAAGTATCTAAAGATAGTTCAGTCCGAAGAACCTGGAACCTAGAGAAGCCAAGGGTTAGAGCATAGGTGGCTGAGATCTCTTACTGCCCCTCCATCTGCTCTAGGAAATTCTGTTTCTTGAAGGGAACTCAGAGAAAAGGACCACAAGCAAATTGCTGCTGCTACAAAATGATACCATAATAAGAATGGAAATAATCCTGGATTCTCTGCTCATTTCGACAAGTAAAATAAGGCACATATTTTTCAATGGATAATGTTCTTTGGTCTTTGTAAAAATTGTTTCCGTTTTGACACTTTTTGTAACCTATTTCTTTGAAACCTGAGTTCACTCAGTTTGGGGAAACATAGGGTACGGAAGAAGAAGGGGAAAAGGAATATGGAATCACAAGGATTTAGAGTCAAAGTAATTTTAACTTTCGTAGAAAGACCGCAGGGATCAGCTAACACAACAAGCCCATTTTACAGAGGAGTCAACTAAGGCTCAAAGAATCCATGAGACTCGCCCAGAGAAGCAGCTCATTAGTGGCAGAGTTGATCTAGAATTCTGGGCTCCTGCTGCTGCAACCCAGTCCTCTTTGCAGCATCCCAAACTCCCTCTCTCATAATAATCCAGGATAATAGTCATTTCCCATTTTTAATAAGAAGGAAATGAGCACAGAGAGAACCAGGCACAGCATGATGGAAGAAACCTGGAACTAAAGCCTCACTACTTCTCTTTCCTGACTGCCCCGCCACCTCAGATCCCAAATCCACAGCTTACAGGAAGTTTTTACCAATGTTATTTCTAAGAGAGCACAGAATGTACGGTCCAAGCCAGTGATAAGAATTCTCCCTGTAGCCTGGGGTTATTGTAATTAAAGTACATAACTTATCTCTTTCTACTTGGCACTTTGTTAATTAGGAAAAGAGAACATTAAAAAGGAGACATTTATTAGAACCAGAATAATCAAACCACTAGTTCAGGGGTTATTCCACTGTAAAAAAAAAAGTTAATAAACAAAACACAAATTTTTGTTAATAGATAAAAGGGTGACTTTTATTTTATTAAAAAACCTGTGCTTTGTTTTAATAAAGGCATCACAGGTTTTCTATAAATAATGAGTTTCTCAGCTATATCAACATGATGTAGTTGGAAATATCGGTAGTCATAGAATCCAAATAATTGGGAGAAGGACATAAATGGCTTGGGTGACCTTGAGCAGGCCACTTCATCTCTCTGGGTCTTGTGTTTTCCAATAAAATAAGGAGTAGGATTAGACTTGATGACCTTGAAATCCTTTCCAGCACTAACATTCTGTGATCCTAAAAGTCACCCTTTTAATTTAGACATATTGCAGGCATCTGTCACATCAAGCAAGGTTTGAAGAAGAAACAACTGGAGAATTTTACTTATGTGGATGAAAAAGCAAACAGAAGTTAGTCCAGCACGGAAGTCACATTCTTTGGGATTGTAGCATTGTGTTCTCCTGTAGGAGGTGATCCATTGTCATTTATCGGAATCCATCTTCACTCAAAAGGACCAGGTTGTATTTTGAGTCCTTTCTCTTAATGTCTTTTAGCAACAACAAGGGAGGAACACTTATTCCCTACTCTTGAAGTTCCAGTCATGAGAATAGAGTCTCCCTAAGCACTGCTGGATTCTTGTCCAACCACTTTCCCTGCCTACAGAGGTGGGGACAGTGACTTGGCTGCTAAGTGGAAGCAGTAGGTCCACATTTCCGAAGGAGGGAAGCTAATCTATCAAAGGACCTTGGGGTCCGGGTGCAGTGGCTCACACCTGTAACCCTAGCACTTTGGGAGGCCAAAGTGGGTGGATCGCTTGAGCTCAGGAATTTGAGACCAGCTTGCACAACATAGCGAAAACCCATATCTAACAAAAATACAAAAATTAGCCAGGCATAGTGGCGTGTGTCTGTGATCCCACCTACTCAGGAGGCTGAGATGGCAGGATCGCTTGAGCCTAGGAGGCGGAGGTTGCAGTGAGCTGGGATAGTGCCTCTGCATTCCAGCCTGGGTGACAGAGTGAGACCCCATCTCAAAAAAAAAAAAAAAGAAAAAAAGAAAACAAAAATAAAAAAGACCCTGGGGAGGGAGGAGGAATTCGATTTGGAACGAATTAATTCAGTTCTTCCTACCTTCCCTCTCCACCTAGCATAGTGGAAGACAGTAGCCTGGGTAGGTGTGACTCCTGTGCAAACCCAAACTTTCCCTCAAGTGGGCTCTCCCATAGTCTGGACTGGACAGAAGAGAGTTTGCAAGCTCACTTTGGCTCTTAGAGTGAGCTACGTCTTCTGACCCAGCCTTTTTAGAAATAAGAATGGCATTTGATTCATCTGCTTCATCTTCATCCTTATCATCTTCCTCTGCTGACTGTGTTGTTTTATTTTTCAATTGATTTCAAAAGTGGGCAAAAAAAAATGCTATTAATTGTGTCTCTTCAAAACCCTAATACCCACCAGAATAAGAATGGTTCTCTCCATGAGGCTGTAAGCCACAGACAGAAACTGGGTCATCTCTTTCAGTGCAAATGTTCAATAATTGGATGGTTAGATGGAATAATGTCAGGTCAGACCTGTGACTTGAGTCCCTTCAAAGTCTTCCCAAAATCCTACGTGACTTGGCTCCGCAAGCTCGAGCCTCATCTCTCACCAATGTATTCCTTCTCACCGTGCTCCAGCTGTGCTGGCTCTTCTTTCAATGTTTTGGATGAACCATCCTTTCCTCTGACTCAAGGCCTTTGCTGATGCTGTTCTCTATGCTTAGAAATCTTATCCCTCACTGCCCATCCCTTTACCGTTTTAATTCTTTTATATTTCTGTGCAAAATCACTTTCTTAGGGATGTCTTCCCTGTATCCCAGACAAGGTATGTTCTCATAGCTCTCCTCTTTAGTGGCATTATGAGTTTGTAATTTTATGCTTATTTATGTGATGATTTCATAAATGTAATTCTCCCACCAGACTGTAAAATCCTTGAGGAAATCAACACTATCTATTTTGGTTTCTGTTGTACCACCCAAACCTCACTCAGTCCTGACACATTTTAGAAACTTACAGAATGTATGGAAAATAGAAACAGTGAACTTTTGGAGTAGTTTAGGCATAATAAAAATATATGACAGCAGCATTCATCTAGGTTCTTAACAGCAAAAGTTCAGGCCCAAGGGGAGCCACACCTTTCCAGGATCTTAAGGATGTCATTCTGCAGAGTGTTCCTGGAAAACAATGCACACCCAGAGCTCCTCTGGAGTTGATGTTCCCAGTGGCTCTTCTGCATTAAGTCACTTTGGCTTGGGTTATATGTTTTAAGTAAAGTCAGTCCTGCTATCCTGGCCAAAAAAATGACTGAACCAGGATCTATGCCTGATCTTATAATGACCACATTCAGACCAGCCATCTCTGAGGGTCCTTGATGTGACAATCTGTGCTTCACATTGGAAGGTAAGGTAGATATTCCAACCTCAGCTCCCTCCTCTCTCACCTGCTTCTGCTGTAGATATTACAGAAGCTAAATACTGGATTTTTAAGTCCCCTTTGCTCATGGGGTGGGGGTAGGGAGAGTCAAATGAAAGTTTGGGTCACTAAGATGCATGTGGACACCTGGTTGGAACCTCCCAGCTTTCTACATTTGCTTAGGCAGTGAAGGTGCTTGTGATAGCTGGAGCTGCAGCAGCTAATGCATTCCTAATTGAAACATGGTGAGCAAATAGCTCAGGTAGACCCTATCTTAGAAAATATTGAATCTGATGCTGGACGTGGTAGCTTACACCTGTGATCCCAGCACTTTGGGAAGTTGAGGTGGGAAGATTGCTTGAGCCCTGGAGTTCAAGACCAGCCTGGGCAACATAGCAACACTTCATCTCTATAAAAATAAAGATAAAAATTTTAATTAAAAAAAATTGCAACTGAGTACTTGCTGTGTGAGTGAGTCACAAGAGCGACTGGGTGACTTACCTAGTAGCTGGGTTCTGCATGAAGAAGGCCTGCTCAACACCAGCCAGCACAGGAACTCAGGGACTGCAAAGATGTGGATGGCTTCTCTTGCTCTCCCTTTCCCCCAAATAATCTGCTGGAACCAGTCCCTTCAAATCTGAATGAGTCTAATGAATGCAGTGGTTTGACTGGTGGGGAAAAGTAGCTCTAAGTACTGGCCATAGGCAGATATGTTGTTCTTTTATGCTCAGCACGTTTCATGAAACTCTTATTTGACCACAGCCTAAGAATGGCACCTCAGGCATCCAGTGACTTCCAGAGGCCTCACCTCAAAGCTTCTCAGATGCCTTTATCTTTATGCACATCCACACAGCAGAAGCGCAAATGGTGCATAACCCCTGTGGGGTGTTGCCTTTTGAAGTACATAAGCCAGTCAACCAAACACATGCCACTGTGTCTTTCTCTCTCGGAGTCTCCCTTTCTAAAGATAACGGGGCCGTGGAAAGTTAAGCAGATGGCCAGAGACCAAGGTGTTATGCACCTGCTTCTCTGCCACCTGCTGATGGAGGAGACACATAGGCAAAGCATAACGGGAGAAGCGGCTGTGAACACAGCAGGAAAACCCAAGGCCATCTTTCCATCATGGTGTGTGAGAAATTTCAGGCTTGGAGCCTCTGTAAGTTTAGAGAATAACGAATAATAATTTCCTGGCAACCTTCTGTGGCAATACTTCAGGACTGGAGGTGGGGTGCGCAGTGTAAAATTCAGACAGGTGATTAAAACATTTCTAAACATCTGAAATGGTGGCTGACATTAGGAATTCAGTGCTATGTACACAGCAGGCACCCAATACGTATTTGTTAGATGAGTGAGTGAGTAAATGAGTGAGTGAATGTTTTCTATACGAGCCAAATCTTGCAGGGTGCTCTGCACATGGTAAATGCAAAATAAATGTTAGTTGAAAGACCCCAGTTATAATCTGATATGATCTATGTATCTAGTCAGTCATTTTCACTGGCAGTTTGGTAGCAATTGTAAACTGACTGTTAATCGGAGAAAACTATTACCCATAGCATCAGGAGGATATGGCTTTTGAAAGGAAGCTTGCACTTTGGTGGGTTCTCTCTCTCTCTCTCTCTCTCTCTCTCCTTCTGTGGGATAATCTGGCAGTACATATCACATTCTTTATCATTTACACTTTTTGAAAAGAAATTTAATGGCATGTGATATGTTTATGGGACAACATTATGTTCAGAAAAAATGTGGATCATTGGTGTTTTCATATGAGTAGTTGGGGGTGGGAGCAGGTTGGGATGGGTTGAAGAATGAATAGGAGGCTTTTAAAGAGTGGGTACAGTGAATGTGAACACAACAACTCTAGCTTGAAGGAAAGCAGGGAGATGGAGTGGTAGGTGGAGGGTTGTGAGCATAAGGAGAGGCTTTTCTATGAGTAGAGAACACACGTTTGTGTCCTTTTGGGGATGATCTGCTAGAAAAGCAAAGATGAAAAGATAAATCATTTGGAGAGACAGGGTAACTAACCGAAAATTGACATACGTAGTATGGTCTCCAATTGGCTCCCTGAAAAAGGGGGCTCAATTCACATCTTGCACTGAGAAATCAGGAGCTAGATCAGGGAGAGTGAGATGGCAAAGAGAGCAGATGTAGCTTGTCAGTTGCTCACAGTCCAGTGGGGAGGGAGACTTACACGCCTACAGCTGCACAGCAAGAGGGCTGAAGCTAAGATGTGAGCACCTGAGTCTGTGGAGCTTCTCTGTTCCTTAAAGTGGCTTCACATTTGAGTACCAACCATAATTCAGTTTTCCTTTAGGTATTCAGATGGGCAAGTTGTTCAAACCAGAGACACTTAGACCCTCTTCTCACTCTTTAAAGACAAAGTGCTAGGAGAAAATAATCGTCCAGACAAAATCCTATATCTAGCCTGGGCAAGACAGTAAGACCCTGTCTCTCAGAAAAAAAATT
The DNA here is from genome assembly GCF_028858775.2 of Pan troglodytes. Classification (NCBI taxonomy): domain Eukaryota; kingdom Metazoa; phylum Chordata; class Mammalia; order Primates; family Hominidae; genus Pan; species Pan troglodytes. Next base: position 74,401,564 of record NC_072402.2, read on the forward strand.
TTTAAATTAGTCAGGCATAGTAGCTCACACCTGTAGTCCCAGCTACTTGGTTGGGGAGCTGAGGCAGGAGAATCCCATTAGCTCAGGAGTTCCAGGCTGTAGTGATCTATGATTGCACCACTGCCCTCCAGCCTGGGTGACAGACCGAGACCCAGTCCCTAAAAAAAAAAAAAAAAAAAAAAGGCCACGCATGGTGGCTCACACCTATATAATCCCAGCACTTTGGGAGGCCGAGGCGGGCAGATCGCCTAAGGTTGGGAGTTCGAGACCAGCCTGACCAACATGGAAAAACCCCGCCTCTACTAAATACACAAAATTAGCTGGGTGTGGTGGCACAGACCTGTAATCCCAGCTACTCAGGAGGCTGAGACAGGAGAATCGCTTGAATCTGGGAGGCGAAGGTTGTAGTGAGCCGAGATCGTGCCATTGCACTCCCGCCTGGGCAACAAGAGCAAAACTCCGTCTTAAAAAAATAAAAATAAAAAAAAACCCTATATTCAATTTAATGGTTGTTCAACAGTAACAGCGAAACAAAGACATGATCATAAAGCCTGAGACAGTTTATCACTAACAGATCTTTAAACATTTATTCAAAAGTATATTTCAAGAAAAAGAAGGAAAGAGTAAGATGCAGAGTTGTGGGCACAGAAAGTGGTAAATCTGTAAATAAATCTAAATAAGCATTAGAGCTACAAAAAAAAAAAAGTGGGCCGGGCGCGGTGGCTCACGTTTGTAATCCCAGCACTTTGGGAGGCCGAGGAGGGCGGATCACGAGGTCAGGAGATCGAGACCATCCCGGCTAACACGGTGAAACCTCGTCTCTACTAAAAATACAAAAAATTAGCCGAGTGTGGTGGCTGGCACCTGTAGTCCCAACTACTCTGGAGGCTGAGGCAGGAGAATGGCGTGAACCCGGGAGGCGCAGCTTGCAGTGAGCCAAGATCGTGCCACTGCACTCCAGCCTGGGCAACAGAGCGGGACTCCATCTCAAAAAAAAAAAAAAAAAAAAATGTGGTTACTAAGCAAGGTAGAACAAAAATACCAAAAAGTAACAGGTGACACAAGAAGGAATTGATTTGGACTGAAGCTGCTAAGGCCCTATTGATACAGAAGGGCTGGGCTCCTGCCTAAACCCCACCCTTAGGCCTGGAACCACAGCCCTAAGTGAAAACAGCTGACCCCGTTTTTCCAACCAAATGTTGCCTTTTTGGCTTGCCTCACCCCTGTCCTGTGCCCATAAGACTTCAGCTGGCAGAGCAACACGAGTGGCTGAGCAGCGAGGATACAAGCAGCTGAACGGTGAGCAGAGAAGCAACTGAGTGCTGGAGACTACAAATAGATGGATAGATGGCTAACTTCAGACGGTGCGGCTTCGGAGATGGGCCTAGCCGGAGATGGCTGGGCTTCAGGGAAAGATCACCTTCCCATCTCCTTTCCAGCCTCCCTTTCCGCTGAGAGCCACCCACCGCTCAATAAAGTCTTCTGTATTCATCACCTTTCAAACAGTTTGTGTGACCTGATTCTTCCTGGACACCGGACAAGAACCCGGGTGCCGAGAGGGCCGGGGCCGCCACCCTGACCCTCTACTAAGCTGGTTGTCTATTGGCTGTCCCTGGATGGCAGAGCTGAAAGAGCATGGTGGTAACATGTTTGGACGCTGCTGCGGGGCCCCTCACAGAGCCTGCTCCGCCAGAGAGGAGCGACCAGCCAGTGCCAGCATCGCTCTGGTTCCCCCACTCTTCCTCCCGCGAGGACTGGCCAGCAGTGGGCTGAGTGAAACCAGCCACTCCAGTTCCAGCCCACGAAGGGGGTCAAGGGAACGAATCTGTCTCATCATTACTGTTTTATTATTGTTTGAGAGGAGGGTAATAGATTGTGATGAACTTTAGACTGTTTAAGCGTGAGAGTTAACAATGTATGGATGGTAAATAAAATAATGTATATTTCATCCTAATACAGAGGAAGAAAGGGCTAAGAAAATACAGTCAATCCTATAGAAAATGGAAAAGGGCTGAGTGTGGTGGCTCATGCCTGTAACCCTAACACTTTGGGAGGCTGATCACTTAAGGTCAGACTGGACAACATAGTAAGATCCCATCTCTACAACACAACATTAAAAGAAATTAGCCAGGCATGGTGGCACGTACCTGTATTCCTAGCTACTTGGGAGGCTGAGGTAAGAGGATCACTTGAGCCTGGGAGGTCAAGGCAGCAGTGAGTTATGATTGTGCCACCACATTCCAGCCTAGGTGACAAAACAAGACTCCATCTCAAAAAAATAAAATAAAAATAAAAAATAAAATAGGAAAACAGCAGAAACAAAAATCCTTCTCCAAGAAAAAATGGAAAAAGCTGAATAAATATAATAGCACAAAATAAGACTGGAGAAATAAATAATACATGTCAGCCATTATAACTATAAATGCAATAAACTTGTCATTTAAAAAACAGTGCTTCGAGACCATCCTGGCTAACACGGTGAAAACCCGTCTCTACTAAAAAAAATACAAAAAATTAGCAGGGCATGGTGGCGGGCGCCTGTAGTCCCGGCTACTCCAGAGGCTGAGGAAGAATGGCATGAACCTGGGAGGCGGAGCTTGCAGTGAGCCGAGATCGCGCCATTGCACTCCAGCCTGGGCGACAGAGCGGGACTCCATCTCAAAATAAATAAAATAAATAAGTAAATAAATAAAAATAAAAAAACAGTGCTTGTCAGATTGGATTTAATACATTTTGCTACATGCTATTTCCAGAAAGTATCTAAAACACAACATACAGAAACATCAGAAGTAAAAGAATGTAATATATATTCCAGGCAATAGATAAAAGAAAGCTAGTGTACCTATATAATTACTGGACAATGTAAATGTTAAGGGGGAAAAAAGAAGTATCATTACTGATAAGATGGTTATTAAATAATGATTAAAAGAATCACCAGGAATATAACATGATTCTAAACTCATATGCACCTAATCTCACAGCCTCACATACATACCAAGAAAAAAACTGAGAGAGGTGTAGGGAGATAGAGTGAGAAACTGTAATGTATCCTCTTAGTAATTGATAGATCAAGCTAACAAAAAATGCGTAAGGATAGATAAGATTTGAACGATATTAAAAATCTTGATTAAAAAAGCTTAAACAGACTTCTGAATACAAGAGACTTGGGAATAAATCTAACAAAAGCTATAAAGAACTTCTGGTTCCTGCACTCTTCCTGCCATGAGTAGTGGCCAGTGATGGGCTGAGTGAAACGAACCACTCCAGTTCCCGACCACGAAGGGGGTTGAGGGAACTAACCTGTCTCATCATTACTGTGTTATTATTGTTTGAGAGGAGGGTAATAGATTTGATGAATTTTAGACTGTTCAAGTTTCAGAATTTTCTCCATAATGGAGAAAAATTACTAAAGTACACTAAAAGACTCTGAAGAAAATCTAGATGAGATATAATGTGGTGATTAAATCAATGATTCTATATCATAAAGATGTCAGTTCTTCCAAAATTAGTTATAAATACAATATCATTTTCATTTTTAAAATTCAATATATTTTCATTTTTAAAATCCCAACAGAATTTTTCATGGAATTGAAAAACTGATTCTAAAATTTCTATTGAAAAGCAAAAAATCAAGAAAAGAAAAGGCATTGTGGCCCAGGTGTGGTGGCTCACGCTTGTAATCCCAGCACTTTGGGAGGCTGAGGTGGGCAGATCACTTGAGGCCAGGAGTTTGAGACCAGCCTGGCCAACATGGTCTCTACTAAAATACAAAAATTAGCCAGGAATTGAACAATGAGAACACTTGGACACAGGATGGGGAACATCACACACTGGGGCCTGTCATGGGGTAGAGGGAGCGGGGAGGGATAGCACTAAGAGATATACCTAATGTAAATGATGAGTTAATGGGTGCAGCACACCAACATGGCACATGTATACCTATGTAACAAACCTGCACGTTGTGCACATGTACCCTAGAACTTAAAGTATAATTTTTAAAAAAATGAAGATGATGAACACTAAACCATGATATTAAATCCCAGTGAGAACCCAGAAAAAAAAAAAAAAGAACAGATGCTGGTGAGGTTGTGGAGAAAAGGGAACACATACACTCTTGGTGGGAGTGTATATTAGTTCAACCATTGTGGAAATGTTTATGGCGATTCCTCAAAGAGCTAAAAGTAGAACTACCATTCAACCCAGCAATCCCATTCGTGGGTATAGACCCAGAGGAATATAAATCATTCTACCATAAAGACACATACATGTGGATGTTCATTGCAGCACTGTTCACAATAGCAAAGATATGGAATCAACCCGAAAGCCCATCAACGACAGATTGGATAAAGAAAATCCGGTACATATACATCATGGACTACTATGCAGTCCTAAAAAAAGAATAAGATCATGTCTTTTGCAGAAATGTGGATGGAGCTGGAGGCCACTATCCCTAGTAAACTAATGTAGAAACAGAATACAAAATACTTCATGTTCTCACTTATAAGTGGAAGCTAAATGATGAGAACTTATGAACACGAAGAAGAAAAACAATAGACACTGGGGTCTACCTGAGGATGGAGGATGGGAATAGGGAGAGGAGCAGAAAAAATAACTATTGGGTACTGGACTTCAGACCTGGGTGATTGAATAATCTGTACAACAAATTCCCATGACATGGGTTTATCTGTGTAACAAACCTTCACATGTACCTCTGAACCTAAAATAAAAGTTAAAAAAGAAAAAAAAAATTAGCCGAGTGTGGTGGTGGGCGCCTGTAATCCCAGCTACTCAGGAGGCTGAGGGACAAGAATCACTTGAACCTGGGAGGTAGAGGTTGCAGTGAGCCAAGGTCGCGCCACCGCAGTCCAGCCTGGGCAGCAGAGTAAAACTGTGTCTGCAAAAAAAAGAAAAGGTATTGTGAAGGACAATGAGGACTGAAATCATCTACCAGATATCATGACTTCATAAAGTGGTAGAAATTAAAACACTGTGTAAGGCCGGGCGCAGTGGCTCATGCCTGTAATCCTAGCACTTTGGGAGGCCGAGGTGGGCGGATCACCTGAAGTCGAGTTCGAGACCAGCCTGGCCAACATGGTGAAACCCCAACTCTACTAAAAATATAAAAATCAGCCAGACGTGGTAGTAGGCGCCTGTAATCCCAGCTACTCGGGAGGCTGAGGCAGGAGAATCACTTGAACCCAGGAGGTTTGAGGTTGCAATGAGCCGAGATCAGGCCACTGTACTCCAGCCTGGGTGACAGAGTGAGACTCCATCACACACACACACACACACACACACACACACACACACACACACACACAGAGAGAAACAAAGAAAAGAAAAAAGAAATTAAAACACTGTGGTATTAAAGTAGGGATAAAGAAACTGACAGCGTATAGAACTCAGAAACAGATCCAGAAATGTATGAAGACCTGATATACCAGAAAGATGTCATTACGAATTAATAGGGGAAAGGCTGAATCATTTAATACTTGGTGCTGGGGAAACTGGTTATCTATATGGGGAAAAAATTATTAAAGTAGGCTCTCCATATAAAAGAGAATTCTAGGTGGATTAACACCCTAAATATGAAAAGCAAAATTTTTAAACTTTTAGAATAAAATATAAGATATTGCCCAATGACCTTGGAAAAAGGAAGTTGTTTTTAGCCAGAAAGCATAAATCAAAAAGAAAAAACTTAAGATGTTTAACTACATTGAATTAAAACACTTCTTCCTAATGGATACCATAACTGAAATGAAAGATAAGTCACAGACTTACAGGAGATACCTGCAACACATGATTGGCTAAGGATTAGTATTTAAACATATATTTAATATTTACTACATATATAAAATTATATGCTAAATATATAATTGATATACATGGGTATTTATACCAATAAAATGGACAAAGCATATAAACAGTCCATTCATAGGATGACTAATAAGATTATAAAGTTATGCTTAACTTCATTAGAAATGGAGAAGTAAAATTCAAAATAATAATGGTATATCATTTTACATTCATCAGATTGGTATTTCAAAGTCTGATAATACCAAGTGTTGACAAGGATGTGGAGTAAGAATTTCGAATATACTGTCAGCAGGAGTGAAGATAGCAGTGAAACTGAGGAAGAATTTTATAATAGGTAGTAGAGCTGAAGATATGCATGCACTACAATATAGCAGTTGCACTTCAAAGCAGATGCTGAAGAAAGCTCTTGTACACATGCACAAGGAAACATACATAAGACTGTTCATTGTAATATGGTTTGTAATGAAAAAAATTTGAAGCAACTTAAATGTCCAACTACAGTATACTCATATAGTAGAATGTTATACAACACTAACACTGAATCCACTAGAATGTTATAATTCAACTTGCATAAAAGTCAAAAACATAAGATTGTAGAGAAAAATTACTTGCAAAAGGATACTTGCCATGTCATAGCATTTATAAAAAATGCTAAAACATTCTAAACAGTATCATAAAGTTTGCAAATAAATATATGCATGTTGGTACAAGAATTAAAAGTGATAGGGGGGAATCATAAATACCAGATTCAAGAACCCCTCAGGAAGCGGGAAGGGAATAGTGTTGCGAAGTACTCAGGGGCTGCCCCTGTACCTGTAATTTTTTTCTCTACCACTGAAAAAAATGTGGCACCTATCAAGATTTTATAAAGCTGGGTCATGAATATACAGTTGTTCCTGATATTTTTCACCACACTTAAAATAACTCACAATACAAAACAATGTAACAAAGCCTAAATTTTATTAGGAGAATAAAAATCCATACCTACAATAATAAGAAACAAAATACTGTAGAAACTTGAATCAGTGATGTAAGGGATGAACTTGAGAAGTTCTGTCAGAATGCTAAGAAAAATGTCAAAGAGATGAAAACAGGAGGGAAAATTATGTGTATGGATGTGCATATAGAAAACAAAATCCAAACTAAGAGATTATGAGTGTTTCTTTGAAATTTACCAGAATAATGGAAACAAAAATATGAATGAAAAACATAAAAATAAAACTTATCCGGGCTGGGGAAACAAAAAACAGCCATAACAAAACCTTGAGAATAGTTTGGAAGGACTAATGTTTCGGCTTAGAGACCTACCCCTACATATAAACTGACAAAATTTTTATAGTATAAAGAAAAAACTTTAGGACTCAACATGGTGATTTCTACATAGACAAGCAATTAGGCAAATAAATGAATACTTGATACTGAAATACAGAATCCAAGAGGTGATTTATCTAGATTGTATCTGACTTAGTCTAGACAAATTAGAAAGGAAAAGGAAGTTTTACTACCTTCAGAGAGAGTGTCTGAACTAAAAATAATTAAGATGCTTTAGAAAAATCACTTTGAACTGTGGTTTAAAAGAAAAACTCTGGTATTCAACAGAAGAATGTATATTAGGTGATGGACTCTAAACTATACATGAGAAGTTTACTGAATAATTATAAAGGGCATGTAAATCATCAACGCTTCTAATTTTCTAAGGGTTTTCCTTCTGTCAAGTTCGATCATCCCTGTAGAAATGCCATTCACTCAACTACAATTCAAATTAACACCCTTAATTTTTAATGAGGATCAGTAAAAATCTAGCCATGCAAAAAATATTTTCTCATCTACTATAAAACTGCTTTGAAAGTCACTATTCATCATAATACTCAATATTCTTTATACAATGATTCATTTGGTAATTTCTTCTTATGTATCCAGAAAAAAAATTATTTTCACTGAAAAACTCATTTGCATTTTTTTTTTTTTTTCTTGAGACAGCGTCTTGCTCTGCCACCCACACTGGAGTCCAGGGGCACAACCAGGGCTCATGGCAGCCTTGACCTCCTAGGCTCAAATGATCCTCCTGAGTAGCTGGGACTACAGGTGTGCACCACTGAGCCCAGCTAACTTTTTTGTTTGTTTGTTTTGAGACAGAGTCTCACTCTGTTGCCCAGGCTGGAGGGTAGTGGCCCAATCTCGGCTCCCTGCAACCTCTCCCTCCTGGGTTCAAGCAATTCTCCTGCCTCAGACTCCCAAGTAGCTGGGATTACAGGCATGTGCCACCATGCCGGGCTAATTTATATATACATATATATATATTTTTTTTTTAGTAGAGATGGGCTTTCACCATGTTGGCCAGGCTGGTCTCAAACCCCTGACCTCAAGTGATCCACCTGCCTTGGCCTTCCAAAGTGTAGGATTACAGGCACCAGCTAACTTTTTGTTTTTTGTAGAGACAGACAGGGTTTCACCACATTGCCCAGGCTGGTCTTGAATTTCCGGGCTCAAGCAATCCTCTCACCTTGGCCTCCCAGCATGCTGGGATTGCAGGTGTGAGCCACCACACCTGGCCTGGTTTGCATTTTTTGATTGGACATTAAGAGTTCTGTAAGACCTTGATTTCTGGGAAGCTCAAAGTTGAGTGACTTCAAGGGCTTAAGTAACTATCTCATCTCTAGTCTTGATATAATCACGTCTGCTATCTCTATTTAATTTCTGATTATGTTATCATACTTCTTTTAATTAAAAAGGTGTGTCAGGTGGAACTGTCTCAAATCATGTTTGTACATGACTGGAAATGAATATTCATGATTTAAAAATATATTCAAATCTCTTGAGTAAACTCACATTCTAAAAGCCTGGCTCTGGTAGACAGGCTTCATTGTGGGCAGAGAAAATCAGTGGTAACTAAGCTGGGGAGGGTCCCATCAGTGTCCCACAGTAAAGAAAACCTCCCTTACTTTGTATATAAGGTCAGGCAAAGACAGTCAGTCTTAAATCAGGGAAAGAAGCCTGGCTTGAGTTTTCGCTGACCCATAACCATTCGCGACATTAGAAGAAAACCTCATAGACAGCCTGTGACAGGAGCAAGACAGCCTCTCTCTAGGTCATACGATTAATCTGTGTCCAAGAAACGTTTTCGAAATAAATACAAGCAAGAGTAACTGGTTCTCATTTTCAAATTGGTATTGGCATATTGACTAAAGCAAGACAAAGAAAGAGGAGGAACCAGGAGCGCAGCTCAGGGCTTCCAAGCATTGAAGCATCGCAAAGTCATTCTCCATCAGAGAGGGAATCATGAAATGCTAAGAGTGAGAATTCACTGTCAGAATAACAAACAGAATTGTGTGGTGGGTGAGCTCACCACAGGTTGCTTTCCAATGGAAGAGTTTCTGCAGTGATTTGAAACCTACACCTTGAGAAAACACCAACGACCTGGAACTTACTGATCAGAGAAAGATGAGGAGATGGAATAGCCAAAAAGGCTCCTGGAGACAGTTGGGATAGCTGGTATACCATCTGCTGGCATGGAGGGCTCATGCTATGAAGCCAGGAGCAATAAATCGAGGGGTTGGCAGGGACTGGATTGTGAAAGATTGGGAATGTCAGGCCATCATATGGCCTTTATCCTGAGCAAGGAGGAGCAGGAGAGCAGCAAGCCAGTGGAGGTGGTTTTATATTAGCCCAACAGTGAGCTGCAGGATGGGTTTCTACTTTCTGCCTCTATGCCCCTATGCCTTTCAGTGTCTGGACAATATCTGTGGCTATTCTCCAACACCTCCCTCCACACTCAACCCAGAAAACCTTCTGCCCAATTCTCTTGTTTCTCATCGCCTGCCCCTTTGGAGAAATTCCACTTAACTTTTACCAGTCATCCCCAAAGTCTCCGTGATGTGAAAACTTGGCCACGCTACCTCCCAGTTCCCTGACCCACAAAACCAGCATTACCCCTCCTCTGTGCTGCAGAGCATTTTCTTGATATCTGTGCGTCACCATATGGGTAACTGTGTATGTGTGTCTATGCACCGGACTGGATTATGACCCCTGGAGGGCAAGGGCTTTCTCAGCTCTTTTCAAAAAGGGTTTGGCAAAAATAAGTATTCGGGCTGGGCACAGTGGCTCACTCCTGTAATCCCAGACCTTTGAGAGGCCGAGGCGGGCAGATCACAAGGTCAAGAGATCCAGACCATCCTGGCCAACATGGTGAAACCCCGTCTCTACTAAAAATACAAAAATTAGCTGGGCGTGGTGGCACGTGCCTGTAGTCCCAGCTACTTGGGAGGCTGAGGCAGGAGAATCACTTGAGCCCAGGAGGCAGAGGTTGCAATGAGCCGAGACTGTGCCACTGCACTCCAGCCTGGCAACAGAGCGAGACTCCTTCTTAAAAAATAAAAATAAAAAAATAAGTATTTGTGGGCTGGGCGCAGTGGCTCACGCCTGTAATCTCAGCACTTTGTGAGGTCAAAGCGGGTGGGTCACATGAGGTCAGGAGTTCGAGACTAGTCTGACCAACATGGTGAAACCCTGTTTCTACTAAAAATACAAAATTAGCCAGGTGTGGTGGTGTGCACCTGTAATCCCAGCTACTTGGGAGAGGCAGGAGACATTGCTTGAACTCGGGAGGTGGAGGTTGCAGTGAGCCAAGATGGCGCCATTGCACTCCAGACTGGGCAACAACAACAACAACAAAGTATTTGTGAAATGAATGGCTGATCCTTTTGGTAACTTGCATACCTAATACACCCTTACTTTATTCAGTATCCTTACATATAGTCATGCATCACATAGTGACATTCTGGTCAATGATGGAACCCATGTACAACGGTAGGCCCGTAAGATTATAATACCATAGTTTGACTGTACCTTTTCCATGTGTAATTGTACAAACACTTACCACTGCTTACATTTGCTTGTGGTGTTCAGTACTATAACATTCTGTTCAGGTTTGTAGCCCAGGAGCAATAAACTATACCATAGAGCCTAGGCATGCTGTAGGCTATACCATCTAGGTTTGTCTAAGTACAACTCTAGGATGTTCGCACAACAAGGAAATCACCTAATGGTGCATTTCTCAGAATGTATCCCTGTTGTTAAGCAATGCATTACTGTATTTAGTTCAGTATTACAGATTTTAAGCCCATTAGTGAATTATAAAAATAATTCAATGGGACATGACCACACTTTAAAAATTGGAACTGAAGGGTATGAGAAAATACAAAGTCCTGCATTTAGCAATGGTGAGTATTGTGAGTGTCTGTGACACATTTGCACATATGCACATGTACTTCTATACAATTGACCCTCCACATCAGGATCAGTGGGTTCTGCAGCTGCAGATTCAACCAACCACACATCCAAAATATTTGGAAAAAAATATGGATGGTTGTCTGTACTAAACATGTACAGACTTTATTTTATTGTCATTATTCCCTAAACAATATAGTATATCAACGATTTATATAGCATTTGCATTGTATTAGGTATTATAAGTAATCTAGAGATAAATATTTAAAGGATACAGGAGAGTGTACACAGGTTACATGAAAATACTACTCTATTTTATATAAGAGACTTGAGCATCTTTGGATGTTGGTATTTGTTGAGGGGGTGGGGTGGGAAACAGTCCTTGAATCAATTCTCCATGAATACAGAGAAATGACTATTTATGTTTGTGTGTACTAGGTTGCAATGTAAATTGCATATACTTATTATAAGTGGTAGTCCAAAAAAGTTTGAGAAATAGTTGTTTTTTTAAATGTCAGTTAATTTCCCAGCTGATTGCCACTTTACTTTGAACAGGGGTTAGGTTTTTAAATTTGATTTTGTTCTATAGCAGGGTTCCTCAACTTCAGTACTATTGACATTTAGAGCTAGATAATTCTCCATTGTAGGGGGCTGTTCGGTGCATTGCAAGGTATTCATATTTAGCAACATCCCTAGTCTCTACCCACTAAATGCCAGTAGCACTTTCCGCTGAGTTGTGACAGCCAAAAATGTCTCCAGGCTTGTCAAATATTCTTTGGGGACCAAAATCACCCCCAGTTGAAATCTACTACTCTATCGTGCCCCCAAATACTTTTGAGCATTTGGGGGCACGATGGAGTAGTAGCAGATATGAAGCAAAGACCCTGTGGGAGCTGACTGCAGTAGAATGAGCCTGGGATACTGATCCCCAAACTTTCTTAACCTCTGTTGGGTTTACAACCAGGTCCCTGTGGGCCACTGTGTCACTGCACAGACTGCCTTCAGTCTAACCGCAGGATTTTCACACATGTGGCTGGGACATGCAGCAGGACACAGCAGGTGTTCCCGGTCAGAAAGTGTTCTTGAGACACTAAGAAAGGCAAAGGCATCTCAGTACTTCCGGCTTATATAAGGAAATAGCTCAGGGAACTGATGTAGAAACTCCCCACTTGGAAGCATGGGAGCAACACTCACACTGCTCTCAAGAGGAACCAACAGAATATGGGTGAGAATGGAGCAGTGTAACCACGCATGTAAGTGGGGTCTCTGCAACAGAGAAGAGGACAGGAAGCGCAAGGATCACTGGCTACAGAGTCCCATAAATCCAACACTCATGATGACTGTAAGACCTTCAGAGAGTCACATAATCTGGTGGTGTCAGTTCCTTATCCGAAAATTGTGGAAGTCTGGTTCCTTATCTGAAAATTGTGGAAGTCTGGCTAGGTTCTTCAATGACTCGCCAGTTTCAAAATTCTATGATTTCCATTTGGCACTCTACCTTTCTTTTCTTTTCATGTCTGTTCTCCTTAAAGCAATATAAAATTGCCTCCTTATTCCTTCTCCTTCCTCCCCAGTGAGCTTCACCACTGTAGCAACAGCAATCCTGCTTAAAATATAAGTCACGCCATGTCATTTTGCTGCTCAAAATTTCAATATCTTGGCCTTTAACTTTGAATAAGATTCAAAGTCTTCATCAGGACCTATAAGATTTGACATGCTCTGACCCCTGGCAAACTTTCTGACCTCACTTTCTATCATTTTTCTCACTCACCACATTCCCACCACGTGGGCCTCTTTCTGTGAGCTTCCAGTGTCCTGTGGGCTGTCACCCCAGGACCTCTGCATTTGTCACTCCCTCCACGTGGAGGGATTCTGCTCAAATCTCTGTTTGAGAGAAGCCTTCCCTGATAGCCTATCCCAAGCAGCAGCTCCCACCATCCTCTACACCCTCTTAGCCCTTCACTTTTCCTCTGACACTTATCATTACTGATGATATTATTTATGTAATATAATGTGATACAGACTTATTTCACAGACTCTCCCACAGATATACCTCATGAGGGCGGAGACACTATTGATCTTGTTTACTGCTAAAACCCCAGCACCCAGAAATTACCTGGGCATAAACAGACATCAAATATACATTTTGGAAACTGTGTGAATAAGTGCTTAAACAAGCAAAATAATCAATGTAGAGTCAGAAATTAGGTTCTTTACTTTCTTGAACATCACCCAAACAGTTTTCAGGGGTAATGTTAAAAAAAAAAAAAAAAAGGCCTGACAAATTTGTTTGTAGCCTTTCTCATCACCCACTCCTCTAATTTTCATTGTTGTAATTCTTTCTGAATTTGCCAGCTTTTTATTTCATTTTATTTTGGAAAGAAATGTATGTACCAGTTATTTGCATCATTTTGACACAGCATTGTAAATAAAATGTTATAAACGCCAAAGAACGCTGAAGAAATATCTGGGTTTGTTTGTGGACGTTTGGTTGCACCAGAAAAAAATCTAACATTAGTTGCCTTCTCCCATGTTGGTTGGGACTTTGAACCATAGAAGGTGCCCTCTATCTGACGCAATCTAATGGAGCTGCTCTCAAGGTCAACCACTTCAGGTGACTCCAGACTGAGTCGCAAGGGCTTGTCCGGCTCTGTAAGTGTGGGAACTACTGCCATCTGCTGGATGACTGTTGATACTTCCTCCTGAGCAGCTGTGGCTGTCATGCCCCTGCACTCCCTAAGGATCCTGTGATCAACATCGGTGATGGGAGATACATTCCACTGGGCCAAAATGGAGACACAATCACATATTAAAATATGGTAGATGCTGGGATTAGAGTTCAAAAGCAGCACTAATCTATGTTCTAAGACAGGCCTCTTGGCTCCTCATATCAGTGGGAATAAGAAGCTGGTACCACCAAAAATTTCCAATTGGGGCTCAGATTTAGAGATAGATAGATCCTTACAGCAGCTGACTTATTTTTCCTTTTGAAAAAACATTTTTATCTCAAAAGGTATATATGAATATTATGTGTTAATAAGAGATTAGTGCAACATAGGCTATTGGTTAAATTTGTGAAATAGCAGATGAGAGACTTGGGTTCAGAATACCATCCACTTGCTGATCAGCTGTGCATGTCAGTCTATCCAACTAGAAACTAACGGAGAAATAATGGTGCTGGCCCACTCTGCTTCAAAAAGATACCAGAAGGGAAGATGAACTTGGACAACAAAAAGACAAGTAAGGTTACCATCAAGAGGCCCAGCTTTGTTTACACCAGTGAAGCAATCCAAATGTCCATCAATGAGGAATTAGTTCAATAAATGTGGCATACCTTTATAATGGAATACATTGTTATTAAATTTTGTGATGTATACCTACATTCATTTGTATTTATATATGTATAAAGTATTTTGTTGTACAGAAAAAGTGTATGTACTATGATTTCATCATTGGATTAAAAAAATTCTAGAAGATATTATCTGCCAAAATATTAATAGTGGCTATACCTAGATGCTGAGGTTAGAGATAATTTTCATTTTGACCTTTTAATATTTTTTATGTTGCCTGAATTTTTTTCACTAACAATAAGCATTATAGAGCACAATATTCTTTTCTATTTGGCGATAACACAAATACTATTTCTGTTTTGCAGTTACTGCAATGGTTTCCTTAGTTTCCCTATTTTTGCCCTTACCCCTCTATATTCTAGTAAGAGTAATTTTGTTAAAACCTAAGTAACGTCTTTTCATTCCCCTGATTAAGTGCCCCCAACCCTCCCAGTCTTATCCCTCTCTGAGAAAAAGCCAAGTCTGATGGGTTCCAATGGGCTCCAGGTGCCTAACCAGCATCCACCAACTGTGCCCTCCCTCTCTAACGTCATCTCCTTCGACTTTTCTGCCCCAGAACTCCCTTCTCCAGCTACACTGACCTTCTTGTTCTTCTCTGAACACGCTTGAGGAATCGAATCTTTAGACAAAAGGAATCTCACTAATTTTAGGAATCAAGTGGCAGATCCTGGACCAAACCCAGTTTGGCGATTACCTTTTCAGACTTGATTCCTAAATTCCTCTGTCCTTCTCCAACCTGCCCTGTGCCCTGGGAAGCTGACCTGCCTGGCTTCCACTTGTGTCCTGCCCATTAGGAAGCACCAACAAGAAAGAAGAGAGAGGAAAAAGAGTCAGAGTGTTCCCCTAAATTTTACCCTATGAGGTTATCATGGGACACATGTCTGAAGGTCATAGCTCTTGCTGGATGGCCCTCCCTTTCCATCTGGATACTGGTCCCAATTAGCACATGACTAAACTGTTGCAAACAGTCCCCTCATTAAATTTGCTTCAAATCATCCAAGTACTTATGCCTCTATTTCGTGCCAGGAGCCTGATGACTACTGAGATCCCTAGAAAAGTCATCTTTTCTCCCGTAGTTGCTTCTCATTTATATTTGTACATAAGTGTTTCGTATTTGGTTGCATCATCAGATGAGATCCATCAAACTCAGCCAGCATGCACTGCGTCCCTCCTATGTGTCTGTGTTAAGCTGATTTCATAGACCTCCTCTCTTTGTGCTGAACAACAACTGTGGCCCTACTCTCATCAAAGAACTGAAACGATTCAAGAATTTAGATGCTAAGAAATGATCCCAATGAAGAACTATATAAAAGCAAGAAATGCTCCAAAGGAAAGAACAGAAAAGATTAGCCATGACATTATGATGAATGTGAAGGAAAGAGAACAAAATGGATAATTAAGTAAATAAAAGGAAACAAAGTGAAAATGGGTAAGATACTTGTGTGTGGATATGTATGTGGATATCACCTCAATATATTAATGTTTAAAAATCCATTGAGTGGAATAAACAGTATATAGTTGCACATTCTGAGGCCATGAAATATCAGCCGACCGATTGAGCAGATGCTCCAGTTGAAATCAGAGCATCGTGAGTTCCTTTCCTTTGAAAATTTATATTTCCTTATCATTTGCTTTAGTCTCTCTTCTCTACCTAGCCAGAGGGGGTAAAATATTGGTGTCCTGATTATTAGTAAATGTATGATAATGTAAGATGCACAAAGGCCTCAGAAGAGCAATTAATAGGTATTTAAACAGCAAAGTGAATCATTCCCTGTAGAGCCAATAAAGTTGTGCAAATGAATGTTGCTCAGATTTACATGCATGGAGTCATCAGCAAATCAATACAGCGATTGCCATGGAGGACACCCTGAATGTAAAATTACATCTGAAGTTATATTCATGCTCAAATGCAAACTGAAAATGCAGGTTTGTCTAGGCTATGAGTAAAACAAATTATTTATCGCTCCTACTGTTTGTTCCCTTTTTCATCTCACGTTCTAAAGATTTACAAATCCATGAAGCTCACTGACGTATTGGCCTTTCCCATGCTCCTGGAATAATGCCTAGCAAAGGAACCTCTTCCTCAGTTTGCTTTTTGTCTTTCTCCAATGTCACCAGCACAAACCTGTTCCAAAGCAGTTGGATTGCAGGCTCTCCAGGTCTCTTCTTTAAGAACATGTATGTGAAAATTAAATCACAGAAAGCTCTATCAAAGGAACAAGTTCATTAGTATGTGCTAATTGATTCCTTAAAAGCTTGACAAAATTGCTATCTAAAAGGGGATTTACCAGATTTCCTGACACATTTCTTGAAAATTTAAGGAAAAATGCCCAAACAGTATAGTACAGAGGTCAGCAAACTGTGGCCCATGGGCCAAATCCAGCCTGCTGTAACAATGGTTTTTACATTTTTAGGGGCTGGGGAAAAAGTTTAAGAATAATAATTTCTTGTGACACATAAAACTTAAATTCAAATCTCAGTGTGCATAAATAGTTTTATTGGAATACAGCCATGTATAATTATTTATTGTATGACTGCTTTCCTGCTATGACAACAAAGTTGGCCTAAAAATCCTAAAATATTTACTATCTTGCCCTTTATAGAAAAATTTGCTGGCCATTGTCTCAGTAAATGGTTATTTTTGGGAAGACTAAAAGCAAACAAAGCTAGCAGCATGATACTGTAACTCTAGAGCTTTTCTTCTTTTTTTTTTTTTTCCTTTTGCCTGAGTCTAGAATGTGCTTAAGTGGTAAGAGACATGAAATTTTATTGTTATCAGAGCTTGTGACTTGCAGTTTTAATTCTCTGACATCTGATCACTGCAGTCTTTTAAATCTAAGCAGCCAACTGAAGGAGTTCAGGAAATGTCCCCCCAACACAAGCCGCTTTGCTGTGCTGATTGCTTCACACTGAGGGCACCCGGGGAGCAGCACATTCAGGGAGGGGCTTTCTCTGAACTTCTCTTATCTGCCTGAAGACTGATCCTCCAAAAGGAATGCAACTCCCAACGGATCCCCTCCCCGGAATCTCATTACCAGGGAAGATTAACTCCTATCTCAGGAGGGGAGACTAGGGGTTAACACCACACCCAGACAGACTGTCATGGGCTATCTGTCACCTATTCTTTGGAGGTTCCATGCATCATTTACTCTCTCCTGTGTTCTCTGCGTCCTTCCTCCCCTGTCTATAAGCTTCTAGATCCCACTGGGTTTGGGGGTATTCACTTTTTTTCCTTGGATGCCCCCTGTGCATATAAAAAATGTGTGTACCTTTTCTCCTCTTAATCTGCCTGCTGTCCGTTTATTTCATACACTCAGTTATTAACTCCTCTGTGGGTAAAGGGAAAGTCTTCCCTCCCCGACACAACAAAGTCCCATCCTAATGATTCCGTTGAACCTCACTCAGAGGGCTTCCTCCATTCTTCCACTTCCCAGTGAGGAAACTTTTTGTTCTTGTACTTCTGTTTCTGAATTCTGGCATTCTGATGTCTTCCCATTCCCAGAACAGAGCTCAGGGCCTGGAGTCTAACGAAAAAGCTACAGAACCCCCAGTGGCTGCCGCTGTCAGCTACACCATCCTTTAGTAACTATGCATGGAGGGAACATCTATTAACATCTTCATCTTGAAGAGTGGTCAGATACCTTAACCTCTGTTCCACTTGTGTTTTCTTAAAATAACCCTGAGAAGTAGAAAATATCACCTGTCTCAGGATTACTGTACCCATTTTAGAGATGAGGAAGCTGAGACCCAGAGATACTAAGTGTCTTTTCTGAGGAGGTCCCACAGCAAGGTAGTAAGAGGACAGTTTTCCTGGACCTCAGACCCAGACTTGCCGGCCAGATTCTGCTCTGTTCAAAGGTACAGATGCTTGGGGGCAGTGAATAGTGTAAAGGTTGGCAAGAACTTTCATAGGCATGGATTGAAAGAGGCTGCAGCTGTAAGGAAGCTGCTAGAGAGTGCTAATAAGTCACGGGGACTTTGGAGCACTTCCTGATTGCTTTGTAGCCATCCCCAGAACATGCCACTACCTTCTGTCTCCATTGCTTCCTCTCTGCTCACTGCTGCAGCCTATTCAGGGGCATTGCCGCCAAAGAAGAGTCCTCACTTGCGAACAGGGATAAGGGAAATCTATTCTGTGGCTCTACGGCAACATGTACCCCGGGATCCTCGCATGCTGTAACTGGTCTCCAGGCAGATGGGCAACGAAAAACACAGGGGCCCAAATCTCAGAGCAAAACTGGGCAAAAGCGAGACTCACACACAGACACTTATGGGACAACGGGTTTACACAACCAACGACAGCTGTACTAAGCAAGCAGGAAGGTGTAGAGAAGAAAAGAGGGGTGAGATGGGAGGGTGCTGGGGAACAGCATGGAATCAGATTTATTGTAGAAATCTGATTTGAGCCAGAGGGAGTTTGTCTCAGCTCAGTGGAAGAGTATGTTTCTGAAACTGTAGAAGAAAACAGATTATGGGGAGAACAGTATGGCAAAAACCAAACCAAAACAAAACATCTCTCATACTTCTCTATGTAATCTCTGAGGATCTGAGACCATAATTAGCCTTATTAGGAAAAGGAGGAAAAGGTAGTCTAGAAATGTTAATGCTTATTATAATGATCAAGTAAGAACCCAGGGGTAAAATGAGGGCTTGATTTGAAAGAGGGTTAGAAAATGTCTCTCCTTTCATCAACCCCCTATCAGCAAACTGTACTCTTTTTAGCATTAGAATCTCATCCTTACAGCCTTGAATTTAAATTCACTGGGTTTGCTCTCTTCCTTCCTTCTTTCCTTCCTCCCTCTTTTACTCTATTTGTTTACCTTTTCCTTATTTATACCACATTGCAATTCTGGGAGTTCACTTTTGCCTACGAACCTTGCCAATGGGAAATTCACTTTTGGCCTATGTGGGTTTCTAGAACAACTGTTTCCTTTCATCTTGTCTTTGAATTTCCCATACAGTAGCAGTAGGGAGTTATCCAATCACCAAAGTAGTCACAGACTCTTAGCTTGTTAAGTCACATTCACTCATTTACATACTCAATAAATACTTATTGAGTGCAGACCTTGCATAGGGTGTTGAGAGCACAACATTTGATGGCTGGGAGTGGTGGCTCACGCCTGTAATCCCAGCACTTTGGGAGGCGGAGGCAGGAGGATCACCTGAGGTCAGGAGCTCCAGACCACCCTGGCCAACATGGTGAAACCTCATCTCTACTAAAAATCAAAATAAAAAAATTAGCAGGGCATGGTGGCAGGTGCTTGTAATCCCAGCTACTCGGGAGGCTGAGGCAGGAGAAGCGCTTGAACCTGGGGGGCGGAGGTTGCAGTGAACTGAGGTTGCAGTGAACTGAGATTGCACAACTGCACTCCAGCCTGGGTGACAGAGCGAGACTCTGTCTCAAAAAAAAAAAAGAGAACACAACATTGAACAAGTTATTCCAGCTCCAATATGGACCTTATCCTAGAGAGGAGATACAGACAGACAATACGATGCATAATATAGATTCAGACAGTGAAAGTGCTATGGAGAAAATAAAGCAGGGCATTAGGCTGAGATCACAGAAGCCTGGGGTCGAGCACAGGGGCTCAGGACTGTAATCTCAGCACTTTGGGAGCCAAGGCAGGCAGATCGCTTGAGCCCAGGAGTTCGAGACCAGCCTGGGCAACATGGTGAAACCTTGTCTCTACAAAAAATACAAAAATTACTCAGGCGTGATGGTATGTGCCTATAGTCCCAGCTACTCAGGAGGCTGAGGTGGGAGGATCACTTGAGCCCGGGAGGGGGAGGTTGCAGTGAACTGAGATCACGGCACTGCACTCCAAGACCCTGGCTCAAGAAAACCAGAAGCCTATCTGAGAAAGTGACATTTGAGCTAGGATCTGAAAGGAGAAAGGGAGGAGGCTGGTGGCATGATCATAGAAAGATCTGAGGGAAGAGAGTTCAAAGCCCAGGAAACAGCAGGTGCCAAAGTTCTGAAACAGAAAAGAGCAAAACGGCTTTTGCTAGGAACAGAAACAGTATCATCTACTAGGAACTGATCTAAGGACACCAATTCACTTCAGTGAAGAATGTATTTGTTCTTTCTCTGCTCATATCATGAGGATAGTATCCTAGAAATTAAGTGGTTTTGGTGGTTAAGACCAAGTTCTATTCCTAGGGGAAGTTATATAATCCTAGAGTTGATTGCACATGTAACTTATTTTTAATTAAATTCCCGTTTTTGGAAAAAAGAAGAAAGGCAAGTGACTTTTTTACTTCTGCCATTTCTATTATTTACCATTCATGTCCTTTTTACTGGCTTTCATTCTACTTGATGAAAGAATGTACTCATTAAGCTTCAAGCTCAGTAGTTGGTGGCCAGTGGATGCAGTGAATACATTTTTTACAAAGCCCCCAGTTCTGCACTCCAACTGCCTGATTTACCAGGTCAAAAGGAAACTATAATGCTGCTGGTGTTTCTTTCTTGCAGGGAAAAAAAAAATACAGCAGGATGGGGATAAGGGATGAGAGATCATGATTTGGGTCTTCTTTGAATTTCCTCTTGGAAACAAAACAGGTGCTGATTTGTGTGGAACGCCTCCCAGGAGAAGACAGAAGTACATGTAGATGCACCATTATTATTCAAGGTCACCAAAATGATCCTAGCTCTCATTAGAGGACCTAGACACTAAAGTCATTTTTTTTCTTCCTGTTCTACTTATAATGTTGTGGAGCTGGAATTAGATGTGGACAATGCACGAACTTCTCAACATTGCAGTGGAACCACCAACACCATCCTCCTTTCTCACTTCAGCTAAGTGCCAGTTAATGAAAACACTGGGCCCTGGCTTTCATTAACTACCAGCACAAGAGCAACTAAGATCTTCCAATTGCCCCATTAAGCAATTAAGTTGCTAATAGTGTCTGGCATTAATAGGCCCAGTGGGAAGTGAAAGCTTCCCCAGTTAGTAGGACTGAAGTGTTATCTTTTCTTACAAAAGAGTTTAGCCCTAAGATAAACAGGCCACAGAGGACCCCAGGGAGTGGCCTGTGTCCTTGGTGGGATCTCAAGGTTCCCACTGGGCACTTAGCCTCAAGGATCTCTTGAACATTGTGTTGTGAAGGTGGCTGTTCAAGGAGCAAAGTGGGCATTAAATCAAGCCAATATTCATGGAGACAGAGAGGAGTGAGAGGGACGAGAATGGGGTAAGCCCGACATGTGGAAATTCTGACCTCACAAGTGGAGAGTCGTGTTCAAAACATTTCTATGTCTTGGTTTGGGTCTAACTAATCTAACGGGCTGCCAGCTGTAAAATACTAGGGCTATACCGAAATATACGGGTTGACTTTCAGTGCACATATATGTTTTACCCACATTTCTGTATGTGCAATATACCTTATGAGTTTTAAAACCAAAAGCAAATGCAACAAGAACAAAAATAGACAAATGGGACTTAAACTAAAAAGTTTCTGCACAGCCAAAAAAAAAAAAAAAAAAAAAAACAACAGAGTAAACAGACAATCTACCAAATGGGAGAAATATTTTCAAATCACGCCTCTGAAAAAGAACTAATATCCAGAATCTACAAGGAAGTCAACTCAAGCAAGAAACAACCCCATTAAAAAGTGGGCAAAGGACAATGAAACCACCTTTGCAAAAATTATAACAGAGGAAATTATGACAGTGAAAGAGATCAGACTTAACTGACTCCATCTTGCTTTTAACTTTAAGCTGTCTTTATTCATTCCTGGGCGTAGGCCGAACTAACCTTGGGAAGGAATTCAGTTTATGGTTTGACTCTGAAACAAAACGAACAGTCTTTTCCCATAAAGATCCCCTTCTTGACTGGGGACCAGTCAGCCTTTGTAGGACTAACAAACTAGCTACAGGATTAGAAATTACGGTTTAGGAATCATGCAGCCTCTGGCTCTAAGAGTCTGAGCCTCCCCAAATTGCTCCTGGGGATAACATCACTATTGTAATACCTAAAATCAGTGCTTGAGATATTTTGCAGACCTTTTACTGGATGGATAGGCTGACACCACCCAGACCGGTAATCTGGCTCAACCAGTTCTGTGATCCCATCCAGGAACAGAAGACAGCAAGAAAACCTCACTTCGACCCCCTAGGAGTCCATCTCCAACCTGACCAATCAGCACTCCACATTTCCCAAGCCCCTGCCCAACAAATTATCTTTAAAAATTCTGATCCCCGAATGCTCAGGGAGACTGATTGTGCAGTAATAAAATCTGATCTCCTGCATAGCTGGCTTTGTGTGAATGATTCTTTCTCCATTGCAATTCCCCTGTCTTGATAAATAGGCTCTGTCTAGGCAGCGGGTAAGGTGAACTGTTGGGTGGTTACAGCAGGAACAGACATTTCTCAAAAAATGATATACAAGTGGCCAAAAACTCAAGAAAAAATAGTCAGCATCAATAATCATCAGAGAAATGCAAATTAAAACCACAATGAGATGTCTTACACCAATCAGAATGACTAGTCAAAAAAACCCTACTCTGAATAAATTTGTGAGGCCAGTATGGTATTTCTACACGCTGGGCTTATCCCATCCTCACTCCTCCCACTTCCCACCATCTACATGAATGTTTACTTGATTTGATGCCAACTTTGCTACCAGATGTCGGCATGACTGTGGAGAAAAGGGTAGGCTTATACGCTGTTCATGGGAATGCAAATTAGTAAAACCTCTATGGAAAACAGTATGGAGACTTCTCAAAGAACTAAAAATATAACTACCACTGAGCCAGCAATCCCACTACTGGGCATGTACCCAAAAGAAAAGAAATCATTATATGAAAAAGACTCTTGCACTCGTATGTTTATGAAGCACTATTCACAATAGCAAAGTCACAGAATCAACCTAAGTATCTATCAAAAGTTGACTGAATAAAGAAAATGTGGTATATATACACTACAGAATATTATGCAGCCATAACAAAGAACAAACTCACGTCTTTTAAGCAACATGAATGAAACTGGAGGTCATTATCCTAAGTGAAATAACTCACAAACAGAAAATCAAATACTGCATGCTCTCACTTACAAGTGGGAACTAAACAATTGGTACATGGGGACATAAAGATGGAAATGAGAGACAATGGGGACTCCAAAAGGCAGCGGGGAGGTTGGGAGGGAGGTGGGGGCTGAAAAATTACTTCTTAGGTACAATGGTCACTATTTGGGTGATGGGTACACTAGAAGCTACATACATCTCACTCAGGGAAGCAGCTTCACAGTCAGCCAAACCCAAGTTCAAATCCTGCCTTTACAATGATCAACCTTGCCAAAAATACATTACCTTTCAAAAACTCATTTTTTTTAATCTGTAAAAAGGGGACACTATTCCTCCAGCACAGTGTTTCTGTGAGGATTAAATGGGTTTTGTAGGTAAAGTGCCCAGCACATTGCCTGGCTCATAGTACATCTTCCCAATGGTAGCTCTGATACTTCAAATGTATTAATTTGAAGTATTTTGTATTATTTGAAATTTATTAATTTGAAGTAATTTGTTAATTTGTTAAATTAAAATTTAACAGTTTTAATTTAATTCAGATAGTGCTATTTGAAAATTAGGTAATTTTATGTATGGGAAAATCATGTTTTGGAAGCAAAATAATAGTCTAAACCAATACCAAAATAAAAAATATAAATGTATCCCAGAATAAAGGGTTTTCCAAAATGTCAGAAGTGATCAAGGAGAAAAAGCACGATTGAAATACTAATTATAGCACATGCTTTTGTATTCATGAAACAGGTCATCTAATAAATTTTGTTATTCTGATCTGAGTAACTGTATACCTAGAAGCGTAAAATTATGTCTATTTAAGAATGTTTCATAACTGAGAATTTTCATTGACTTAGCATGGTTTTGTCCACCTTCCCTACCCACAATTACTTTGAAATTTTAAAATTTTACTTCACATAACAGGCCAATTATAATAAAATCTCACAGATCTGTAAAACACTTTCACATAACTTATCCACTCAATCCAGAAAAGCAGGATCCAGCAATGGGGAAATTATAATCAGAAACTCTAAGACCAGATCAGTGTTTCCGTTAAAAAAGAAGCAGTATGAGGCCGGGCGTCATGGCTCATGCCTGTAATCCCAGCACTTTGGGAGGCCAAGGAGGGTGGATCACAAGGTCAGGAGTTCGAGACCATCCTGGCCAAAGAGACCAGCCTGGCCAACGTGGTGAAACCCCGTCTCTACTAAAAATACAAAAATTAGCCAGGCATGGTGGTGGGCACCTGCAATACCAGCTACTCGGAAGGCCGAGGCAGGAGAATTGCTTGAACCTGGGAGGCGGAGGTTGCAGTGAGCCGAGATCACACCATTGCACTCCAGCCTGGGTGACAGAGCGAGTCTCCGAGTCAAGAAAAAAAAAAAAAGAAGCAGGAGCAGTATGAGAGGTGCCCCAACCCACCCATCCTTCCCTGACTCCAGTCTCTATGCGCACACCTAAATCATCATGTGCTTGTTGTATCTCATCTTTATTCTACATTCTTGACTCTATGGAGAAGGGAAAGCTAAGGGACAGACTGAAAGAGGTGAGCCTGGAGCAGCTCACGAAATGGGAGCAGGAGTTCCATGGGGAGGGTGGATGGGGACACAGCACCAAGCGGCTGCTCACTTTGTAGTGCAAAAAGACGAACTCAGTGTTTCAAAGTACTGTCGGCCCCTAGCTCCTGCTATTCCGCAAAGTTCAGCCAAAGAGTAATCAAACAAGGCCTTCCTTTAAATAGAATCATCAACATTTCTTCTAGGAAGAATGCCGTCAGCCTTTGGAATGCGCCTGGGAAGTTTAAGCTTCTAAATTCTAAAGAAGAAGAGTGAAAACATTTTTTTTTTCCTGGGTGATCAATAGTACTTATGGGTGCATGAGCATGTGCATATGTGTGTGCATGTGTGTGTGTGTATGTGTGTGTGCGCATGTGTGTGTTTTGGAGTATAGCCTCCCTATATAACCCAACAATTTAATTTGACAAAAGGCGACCCGACATTCAAGGTTAGGGTAGGGGTTGTTTTCAAAGGAGCCAAAATTCCTCAGATTTGGGGAACATCCTGAATCTCTACCCCTGAACAAAGCAGTGGCCTTGGATGTCAGCTGTGTGGGTGCTTTGTGAGGAGAGGAGATTATTCAGCTCTGCTAACCAATAAAAACAGGGCTTCATGTTGGCTGGTTAAGCCAGTTACCAGTGCTGGTTCCTTTCTGACAGCACCTTTTCTGGGTAAAGAGGACCCAAAGGAGCAGCCAGGCTCTACCGGAGGAATGTATTGGCAACACTGAAAAGATCAGAATCTTCAAACAAGAAAGTGCCAACATTTTCATTCTCAGCTCTCCCTGCTACACAGGGTTCTGAGTTTACGGAAATATACCCTCCACTCCCCAAATACAAAAAACGTCTAAAATGGGCTGGACTTGACAAAGTGTTCTAAGCTTTTGCCAATCCAAGAATGGTTCTTGGCATTGTGGGGGATTTTGTTAAAACCCAGACCAAAAACAGAATCTGACTTTAACAAAACCCCCAGGTGATTTGATGAACACTGGCCCAAGTGTTCCTAGGCACTATGAGAACAGACACCATTGGCTACAGCCCCAGCTCCATGTCAGCGCTCAACTTCTTTGATACTCCTCGACCATCATTCAGAGGAGTTGATGTTGCTTGAATATCCTTTATTTTCAGGCGAACACGAACGCCGAAGCCTCCAGGGGCCTTAGTTTTTTCTCCTATGGTTCTAAGATTAACTCATTTTCTCAAAATATGAAAAGGAGGGGGAAGGCTGCATATCATTTTGCTATGTGGTCTGTTGTGTGACTGTGAAAGAAAACTGACCTCAAACTTCCCAAGGATGATGCAAAAATAAATCCTCTGCTGACCTCCAGGACATAGAAACAGCCCGTGTCCCTGTTGACAGCCTCTAACTTCCAAAGGGCTGGGAAAACCACAGGAGGAAAGCCTAGGGTTAGCCCTTTTCCAGGCTGTCCTTCTGCACGGCATCCAGGTCAAGTGAGTCTTCATGAGGCAAGCCCAGATATGCAGCTCCCTTGGTCCCTCAGAAGGACCCTGGTACTCACAGAGGGTCCGGATGATGTCACTGGGCCAGCTGCGGGGGCTGGGGCCATGGGAATTCATTGCCCTCACGGCAAACTGGTAGTTGGTATCTGGATCGAGGCCCTTGATAACCATGGAGTCCATCTGGATCCGCTCATGGATTGAGGTCCACTTCTTGTCGAAATCTGGCCTTTATTGATTAGAAAAACAGAAGAAGCAGTAGTTCAGAAATACCAGAGGGAAGGGAAGCTAGCTGGCTATGTAAACTAACAGCATTTGAACTCTGGAAGCAATACTTGTAAAAGTAAGTTAACATTTCCTATCTGAAAGTAATCCTGATTTGAAATCACAAGTCATCATTTGCAAGTCCCTGCCGATAAAAACGAGTAGATTATTTTTAGGGTCAGTTGTAAACACTACTTAAAGACCATCCGTTTTTCCTTGCAAGGCCCTCACTATGATGAAAAGATCTTCACATAGGAATTCGCTTTCAAGGACTCTGCCTTCCAGATGTTCACAAACAGTCCTCCCTTTGGCAGTCCCCATCCCCAGAGGTCAGAAGAACACAGATTCCGTCTATTCACAATCTGTTCACAAAATAAATATAAGTTTTATAGGGTGACTAATTGCATGAATTGTCATGGGAAAACCCAAGAAGAATCTGTTCACGGACATTCTTAGTCTTAACGAATTATACAGCTACGCCAATGTGCTGAATTTTTACATGTGCTTTGGAGGGCCCTTCAGAGAAGGCAGACCTTTGCTTAGAGCTCCCATCTGGGAGGTAATACACAGAAGGCGGGAGGATGAGCTCTGGAGTTCAAATCCTGACTCTCCTACTTACTAGCTGCTACTTAATTCCTTTAAGACTCAGTTTTCCCATCTGTAAAATGAGAATAACAAAAGGACCTACCTAAGAGGACTGCCATAAAGATTAAATAAGATATATATCTCCAGCCTAGTACCTGGCATCAAATTGTAAACACTCAGCAGATACCAGACATTATTCAAGGGACTTCTTCACAGAACTAGTAACTTATAGCTGCCTGCTTACTCTATACCCGCATGATCCAATATGGTACCACTACCCTATGTGGTAGTCAGTCAGCACTTCAAATGTGTCTGAATTGAGATGTGCTATAGTGTAAAATGTACACTGGATTTTAAAGAAAAATAAAAAAGAATGTGAAATATCTCAATAGTTTTTATATGGGTTATATGTTCAAATGAGTATATTTTGGATACAGTGGGTTAAAATATATTACTGAAATTAATTTCATTTCTTTCTTCTTGCCCTTTAAATGCCACTCTTAGAGAATGTAAAGTTTCAAATAGGCTTGCCTTGTATTTCTACTGGATAGCACTGCTCTATGTGGACATCCTAGCTGGAGGGGAGAAAAAAAGAACATTCCAGGTAATAAGAACTACAAGATAAAAGTTGGAAATAATTGTGCATGGCCTGCGGACAGCGTGAATGGCCTAAGGGGAGGAGAGGCTTTGTGTTAATGGCTAATAACGTCAAGGGCTTTCCATCTACCAAGCACCATTCTAATACCTTAACTCATTTACTTCTCACAAATGCCCTATGCGGTAGGTACTAATATTAAACACTCCACCTTTTTTTTTTCTTTGACAGAGAAGGGAACTAAGGCACTGAACGGGTAAGTAACTTGCCCAAGGTCACATAGCTGATAAATGGTGAGGCCCACTTGGATTGGTAGGATGAGGTTAGATTTACAAGACCCTTAATACTGGATGAAAAGCTGGAGTGACGGTGGGCGGCAGACGATTCCCCATCCCTTTGCTTGCTCCCTGGCCACCTCTCAGGTGTTCTGTTGTTAAACACCTCTGCTCACAGATATTTAGAGGAAGGCAGGAAACAAAAAAGTTCTGTTTGTCTTTGAGGAGCAACTTACCAGGCAAGGAAATAGAGACTCATTTTGCTAAAAGAAGATGCCGGGGTGAACAGCGGATTTCCTTAATGTGAGCTCGCCCAGTTTTTCATTAGCAGGAATGATTGAAAGCCAGATGGAGTCCTTATGCCCAGTAAATGATGCTTCCTCAAGCTCACCAAGCTGGGGGTAGTGTGTTAACGTGTTTGGAAAAGCACAGTTCACAGGGTATGCCCATGGAGGAAGCAGGGCTGGTTTCTCTTTCCTGATATTCTTTCCCCAAAGATGGAATTCTCATGTAAACTAACTTTATCATCGAAGAGAAAACCTCGGTGAGTGGAAGGAAACACATTTACAAACTCAAATTAGAACAAAAATCACTTTGCAGAGGAAAACCACAGGGGATACCTAGAAGTAAAGTCAGAAAAGATGTGATCTTTAGATAAAACTCTCTGCTATCCTTTGCTAAGCTTCCCTTGTGATATTTATAGAGGAAATAACCCATATCTATTCTCACAGTCTGCTGTTATTTACCGAGGACTACCTGCAAAGACCTGCAACAATCTTTATGTAAAAACTACAGCAAAACAAAAAGATGATTTTGTACATGTTGTCCATTTAATGCAGAAAAGAAAAACTCTTATTTCCAGCAAACAAGAGATTAAATCATTAGCATTTATTTTTATTCTATAGAGTGAGAGAGACAAGCTCATGCAGATTGAATGCCTGTTCAAAACCTTTAATATTTTGCCTCTGATTTTGTCATGAGTTTTTTATTTGAGTGTTTTTAGAGTCTCTTCAGGTACAAAAGTACAAAGGTGAGGCTGAGAAAGAGATGACCAAGCAAAAGTATTGTCTTAAATCATCCTCCAAAACACCTGTATCTTTTTTTTGACTGAAGAAAATCACTTTATCCTAACTATAAAGTTGTTGGTCAGATCACCATAGCAACACTATCTTGGCAATGTATTCAACAATGAAAAGGCCAGAGGGTGAGAAGTTGACTGAGAATGGGCTGCCACCCCACAGGAACAGAAGAACATCTGGCCATCTGGTGGAGTGGCTCAAGCCTGTAATCCCAGCACTTTGGAAGGCCGAGGTGGGAGGATAGCTTGAGCCCAGGTGTTCAAGACCAGCCTGGGCAACATAGTGAGACCTCGTCTCACTATGTTTAATAAAAAAAAAATTAGCCAGCATGGTTGTGCATGCCTATAATCTCAGCTACTAAGGAGGCTGAGGTGGGTGGATTGCTTGAGCCCAGTAGTTCAAGACCAGCCTGGGCAACATAGTAAGACCTTGTCTCTGCAAAAAACTTAAAAAAAAAAAAAAAAAAAGTCTGGGGTGGGAGGATTGCTTGAGCTTGGGAGGTTGAGGCTGCTGCGAGCTGTGATTGCACCAATGTACTCCAGCCTAGTGACAAAATGAGACCCTGTCTCAAAAACAACAACAACAACAAAAACATGGGCAGCCACCAGCAGGGCATACACTGCAAGCATTTTGCCAAGTAGTGAGATAGGGTTGGGCCAGGCACCCTATACCTCAGGAGATCAGTGGCTCAGCTTTGGAAGGTTGCTGGGCAGGTGAATTCAGGTGGGGAATAGAGAATGCGGCCAGCAGTGGGTACTCAAAACCCAATTCATCAATTCACTTAATCAGGGCTCACTAACTGGTTCATTTTGCCACTTACCATTGGCATTGTTAGAATCCAGCCTGGCTATCAGGGCTGGGTGAAATCTTAAGAGATCATTTGGTCCAAGTGTCTGAGGACTCTCAGAAATTGTATGCAGGATTTTATACATGAACACATTTCATTTTTCTAAGTAAAGGGTCCTTCACTTTTATTAGATTCTCAAAGATAAAATAATGATCCCAAAAGCTTTGAGAGTCACTGATCTGATCCAGTCTCTCATTCTACCTACATGGTCACTGAAGGAAAATAATTTACCCAAAGTCACAGAACCACTGGGTGGTATACCTTTCTGTTTTAATTCTTTCTTGTGGTGTTTTGACTACCTTGCCCATTGCCAATCTCAATCTTAGTGAACAATCACTTTTCTTGATACTATCAAACCCCATAGGTGGCTGCCATGGGCTAGTCCATTGGCAAATGATGAATGATTATCAACCAGGCACCCATCACAAAAGTTATATTCCAGGAGGCTCCACGGAAGTGTAAGCACAGTTCCATTTTCAGGGAGTTTATAACCTAATAAGCTGGGGATAAAATACATCTGAGCATCAGTGCAGAAACAGCACCTCTAAGGACCAGTAGGAAGCCAGCGCAAAATAGCACATTTCAAGAACTGTATCTGAATAGGTCACTGTGAACTAGAATCCTGAGGGAAGTCTAAGTCCCAGAATCCATATCCTAGGAAGACATGGTTCTCTACATTGATCACTGGGCAGAAGTTGCTCTAGACCCATCTCCGCTTGATGCGGGATCCAAAGAGTGGGTACTGCTGGCTTAGGTGGAGGAAACTTAGTGAGGATAGGGTGGTGTCTTTACATAAGAGACAGACAAATAAAGATGGCGTGGAAAGCTTCTGTGTTTTCCATGTTGGACTAAGAGGCCCAGTGGTTTCTTACAGAGAAGCCAATGGCAGGAAAACCTTTTGATGTCAATTAGGAATGACAGACAATGAAGCTGACTGCCTTGGAAGGGATGAACTGGGCCTCGTTGACTATATTAAAGCAAAACTGGGTGGTCCTCAATCAGGGATCATAATGTAACAAGTGACTTCCTGATCAGGGTGGGAGCTACTTAATTCAGTATCTCTGACCTTGACTCACAGTAAGTAAACATTTTTCCATAGTAAATATACCTATGCACATAAATATGTATATTATATATGAATACAAAGCTGAAAAAAGTTTCAAGAAAAAATACTTAGCTTTACTACCTTATTCATGTTTCTCCTTTCTTTCTCTCCTTTTCCTTTCTTTTCTACTTCTCCTTTTAAAAAACAAAATGCTGGTAAAAGACCATTAAATTGATCTTGCCACTCACTGAAGTGCTGTGGCCCATAATTTGAAACACACTGCACTGAACTTTTCCCCCTAGAATACCTTAGATGGCATTTCCAATTCTACAATTTCAAAAATAAAGCAGGTGTCATTAGCCCCTGAGAGGAATCTGTTTCTTGAACTTGAATTCAACACCAACACGTGGCAAATGAAGCCTGTTCAACCTCAAATATGCTCTGGATTCATCACTTATCAGAGCTGTGTTTTTGAATGATCCACGGTAAGATATACACTGGACATTGTGACCCAGTAAACACCACACACACATACATACACCTGAAACAAGTTTCACAAACCGATTCTCCTTTTTACTATGCGTGAGAGCCTGTGGTATTCTCTTTTCTATTCTATTTCACCTCTCAGTTTGAGAAATCCTGTTCCAGAAAGACGGAGCTGAGATGAAGAGTGAAGCTAAAGCATGTCATGGACGTTAACTAGGAAATGGCTAAAACTGGTTAAATCCTGCTAGGAAAATACTTTTGAGAGTGGAATTTGTTGGAGCAGCCAACTGTCCTCTAGGGGATACAATAGAACATCCAGAATAGCCTTGACCATAGAGGCCACTCTACTGGCCTTAGAGGGAGGGGACCAGAAGCCTAATTACAGCACAGACAGACACCTGTGGCCTCCTTCTTTCCACATCAAACCTACCAACCCACAATGGGATGCTTTCTGGAGGACGCTGGGTTACTTGATGGCTCCCTCCCTAAGTATTTTCTCTCACATTATTCCTTCTAAACATCATCTCATAAACAGAATTAAAAAGACTTTCCTCCAGACAATCCCATGCCTTGAATCTGATTCTACTATCACACTGATTAGATCACCTTCCAGTATAATTTTAGACTTCTGTCTTTCCTCCTGGGCTGGGAGCTCATTAAGCATGGTGACTTTGTCTTCTTCATCTACGTGTTCCTTGAGACGTCTGCATGATCTTTCAAAGACGGGAACGCTACCAGTCTCTTTCCTGCTTACAACTTTCCATAGCTCCCTATTCCCTTCAGGATATATATGGGCTCCTTTATAAGGCCTTTTTTTGGTGTGACCCTCACCGACCCATCTCTCACCCCACAGAGCTCCAGGCTTTCTAAGCAATTCCAGGAACATTTTCTTCTTGCCTCCAAGCCATTGCTTAAGTGGCTTCCTCAGTCTAAGCCTTTCATGTTGCTTCCTCCCTCCCCTTTTGCCTGGTAATCTCTGATGTGTCCTGCTTTGCTCCCTTAAGAAGCCTTCTTTCCTTCAAAACTAGGTCAGATCAAGCTTATGTTTCTCCAGGTTCCTGATCGCCATTCCTGCCTACAACACTCACTACTCCTCTGAACACTGTCCATCTGCATTCCCCAGTAGACTGTCCAAGGGTGGAGTCTACAGCTTATTTATTCATCCCTAAATCTCTTGCATGTTTTTCACATGAGATACTCCATACATACATGTTTGTATGAACATATGCTCATAGGAGGTATCCAATAAAGGGTGATTGAGCTGAATTAAAATATCTTCAGAATTCAACTTAGAAATAGCATGATGCCTTAAATCAGGGTTTGCAAATTTCAGCCAGCTGCCAGTCTTAGTAAATAAAGTTTTACTGAACACAACGACACCCATTTAGGTACTGTTTAACCTCACCCACTTAGGTACTGTTTAACCACACCCATTTAGGTACTGTTTAACCACACCCATTTAGGTACTGTTTATGGCTGCTTTCCTACTACAGTGGCAGAGTTGAGCAGTTCAGACAGAGTTCATACAGCTGGCAAAGCACAGAATATTTACTATCTGATCCTGTGAGAAAAAGTTTAGCAACCCCTGATCTAAGACAACAGCATGGTTTAACTTGGCTTGTGCCACTTTGACAATCCAATGAAGCCTATGAACCCCTTCTCGGAATGATGTTTTTAAAGGCATCAAATATATAGGTTCACAAAGGAAATCAATTATATTGAAAAGAATCATCAAAATAATAAAAATCATGAAATAATATACTTTATTAATACATTAAATTAAAAACCTAGCAATGGATTTAGTAACTATGCTAATTTCAAAGTAGTGATAAACATAACTGGTATTTTGAGATATGTGCAACCATTGTAACCAGATAAGAAAATACTTGTGATTCTAATGTTGACAGGGTCACAAGAATTGTTAATACCATTGTGATTTGTTGTCTACATTCATTTTTGAAGAAAATGCTAAATTTCCATTATAAAACTAGGGATATAATTTTTTTTCCAATCCAAGTCCAGGGACCCCTTGAATTATATTTCCTGAATTCTATCCAGGAAACCCTTGGGATCTATGGACTGCCAGTTAAACACCCTGCTCTAAGAGAAGAGATGTGATCCCATACATTACCCAGGGCAAACACAACAGGGGTGAGAGGAAACCTCATGCTCAGAAGAGCCTCCGAATCAGTCAATTTTACATACTGGTTTTATGCAGGATTTGCTCTACACTAAATGAATTGCAGAGAAAGGTCCAAAATCACTCAGTAGTCAAAGATGGAAAAAAAAAAAGATGTATTATTTAACCTTCCGCTTTCAGCCTTCTTTCTTTATTTACAAATTGGTTTAACCTAACCAAATGACAAACAGATGGATACAATGGGGTTATGATAAACTCACCTGGCAATTAGTCCCAGGTGGGGCAATAGGAGGGCACACTTTACAGTTTACAAATGGCTCCCAAAGCTGTTTCATAATTCAATGTATGTCAATTGCCATCAGTCTAAGCAGGAATTATATCAGGAATGTTTAGGGTAGGAGGAATTGAAGCTTTACGGGATCAATTTGCCAAACTACAGGCCGGACTTCTTTAAATCCTTTAGAGTAGCCCTTCCATTAGGGCCTGAGCAAAGGGACTTGACAGCTTCTGGAATTTCTAGGACCAGGCGCCAGTCTAGAAGGTGGTTCTGAGATTTTTAGTTTCAAAACTAAAGGTAAGGAAAAGAATTCTTTGTGAAGCAGCACTTGTCGCCTATCATATGAAATCCCAGCTGACATCCAAGCAAGCTCATTCTTGCTTATATCTAATTCTATTGCTGATGGTAATGAAAGCTCATACTTAAATAGCAAAACTTCTAACACTTTTTTTTTAAAAGAAAGGGAGATTAGGGAGGGTTGTTTTTTCCCATTTCCTCCCAAAATTAACTGTATAATAATTCTTTAAATATTTTCAATTCTAACTTTTGGGGGCTAGCAAGCCAACACCAGACTACATCACTGTTAAATATTGCAGTCATATGTCCAAGTTTTGCCATATATTCCAGTAAAATGCTATGAAGAATGGTGGCAGTTCACTTAGTTACGATGACGAGCTCTAAGACGTGAATTTGCATTCCACATGAAATAAAATCACAGTAGGATCTTTCAGGTTAGTCATATCCATTTAGGTATTATTTGAAGCTTTACCACATCTTGAGATTACTTTTATGATGAGAAAATGATAGCAATAAATAAACTTTCAGTTGGGATTGAAGTGGGGCATTGAGGGGGTCGGGGGATGCATATGTGCAGATCCTTGTTGGCTTTTGTATGGTTTTTATTTCTGTAGTGGGTGAGGTCAGATGTTGGTTACTGTTGTGGCCTCTGATATTGGTGGTAAAGGATTCATTGAATTACTTGTGGGTAATGCTTTTTACATTATTTACTCAAAAATAAGTAACCGCTAGTGTGAAAATATATTTGCATGTGGCTCAAGTTAAAAAAAAAAAACATCAAAAATCCTCCATGAGCCATTCTTCTAAGTGCTGTACAGACCTGTTCATCTCTGCAACCCTTCTGAGGTAGCCACTATTACCATCCGTATTTTACAGCAGAGGAAAGTAAGGCTTAGCAGGACTAAGCAGCTTGCTCAGGGATCCAGCTAGTCGCTGGCATCCTCTAGATCAAGCTTGTCCAACTCACTGTTTGAGGGCCACATGTGGCCTAGGACAGCTTTGAATGTGGCCCAAAATAAATTTGTAAACTTTCTTCACACGCTATGAGGTGATTTTTTTTTTTTAAGTTCATCAGCTATCGTTAGTGTGTTTTACGTGTGGCCCAAGACAATTCTTCCTCTTCCAATGTGGCCCAGGGAAGCCAAAAAATTGGACACCCCTGCTCTAGATCAATCCCATGACTGCCTGTGTCCAAATGCTTACCAGCACCTATTTGACATGTGGTGTGTTCACAGTGCTATGTCCTATATTCCACACAAAGGAGCAAGGTAGACGTTGCATTCATGTTCCAAGAGGAAGACAGATCTTGAAGAAGTAATTAACTACAAGTGTGCTGAGTATTGCAAGTAAATGTTGGAGGTATAGCTAACCTAATCTGGGAGTAGAGGAACGTAGTCAGGCAGGGCTTCCTGGAGGAAGTGACACTTAAAGAGGAGTCCTGAAGGATGAACAAGAGTAAGCTAAGTAAGGAGGTAGAATAGCTGTCCTGACAGGATAGCAAGCATAAAGACTTGTGGCCAGGGAGGGTGCGGTGGCTCATGCCTACAATCACAGCACTTTGGGAGGCTGAGGTGGGTGGATCACTTGAGGTCAGGAGTTCAAGACCAGCCTGGCTAACGTGGTGAAACCCCATGTCTACCAAAAATACAAAAAAAAAATTAGCTGGGCGTGGTGGCACATGCCTGTAATCCTAGCTACTCGGGAGGCTGAGGTAGGAGGATTGCTTGAACCTGGGAAGTGGAGGTTGCAGTGAGCCGAGATCACACTGCTGCACTCCAGCCTAAGTGACACAGCGAGACTAGATTCTATCTCAAAAATAAATAAATCAATAAATAAATAATTTCAAAACACACTTGTAGCCAGGAAGAAGCAGGCTATGTAGGAAAGCAGAAAAGACCCATCGAGTAAGCCATATAGGAATAGTTTGCATTGATTAGGCACTTACTAAGGGCTAGGCGCTGTTCTAGGCATTTTATGTATGTCAACTCATGTAATTTCATAATAACCCCATGAGGCAAGTAAATTATTATCCCCATTCTGTTGTCTGAGGCCAGAGAAGTTAAATAACCCACCAAAGATCACACAGCTTAGAAGTGGTAGAGACAAGGTTTGCACTAGGGAGTCCAGCCCAGAGCCTGTGTGTTACGCAATCCATCGATACTGCCTCCCCTACGTCTTGATACTAGACGAGGAGAGTCACAGGATTTTAGATGTCATGTATCCAGCATGCCTTAATTTGCAGAGAAAGAAACTGAGGACTGGAATCAAGCAACTTCGCCAGGCTTAGAGGCTGGTGCAGAACTGTCTCTCCTGATTCCACATTTGGACACACTTAAACCTCAAGAGATGATACTATGAATCAGGGTATAAGCCTCAATTCTGAATGAGAAATGCCTTTAACCTTCACAGCTTTTGACCTTGACCATGAGTCAAATCACATCATCCCTTAGAACAGTTCAAAGAAAATCCATCCTCTGTTCAGCTTCCATTCTGAATCCCAGACTTGATCTTCATTTCAGTAACAGCCTTTGCAGGGTCACTTCCTGTGAGGAAACTAAGTTCCTTTGTTACTTACAGAATATGGAAGTCTATGATGAGATGGAAAGAGAGATGACTTTTGACAAAAATATCAATTTGCGAGTAATACTTTAAAAAACCCACCCAGGTTGCATGACCTTGAAAGTCTCAAATGAAACCAATATGTAGGTACTGCAATCCACCTAGAAGCAGCCCTGTGTGAAGATGAATTCTTCAAGTCTTATTATGGAAGGCATCTGCCAGGGACTAGAGGAATATTTAGGCAGAAAAGTCACAAAGGAAGAAGAGGGGAAGCTTTGCTCCTTCTCACTTATTAATATAAATATCTTACGTTGAGATTTAGAGAATGTTTCTTGACCCGAGTCCCTAAAACATACACAGACATATTCTGAACTTTCACATGTACCCAAAATAAGCAAATAGTAGACTTTGTGTGTGTGTGTTTGAGAGAGTCTCACTCTGTTGCCCAGACTGGAGCACAGTGGCATGATTTAGGTTCACTGCAACCTCCACCTCCTGGGTTCAAGTAATTCTTGTGCCTCAACCTCCCATGTAGCTGGGATTACAGGTGTGTGCCACCACACCCGGCTAATTTTTGTATTTTTAGTAGAGATGGGGTTTCACCATGTTGGCAAGGCTGGTCTCAAACTCCTGGCCTCAAGTTATCTGCCTCTTTGGGACTGGGATTACTAGGATTACAGGCGTGAGCCACTGCGCCCGGCCAATGGTGGACTTTTAACTAAAAACAGCCATTGCTGAGCTTTAGCCTGCCCTTTCCAGAAGGTGACAATGCAAAGCTCTGAAGCAGTTTTAGCCAATAAGGTGACACCTTTAGAAAAACTGTAGGTAAGTTAAATGAAAACTATTTTTCATGTTTATCCAACTCGATAGACAGCATACGACAGGCATGGCACCCCGATTGGAACTTCAGTGATGAGGAACGTTTTTCCAGGCCTTTGGTTTTCATTGCCACCATACTATATATTATTTGCTTATGAGAAAGGGGAAATTCTTAGGCAGAAGGAGGAAGGTTTCTCAGATATTTATAGCCAAGATATTTCAAAACATAGGTAGCTATATTTATGCTTGGTTCTTATTTTAATAAACACTAAGAATTGCTGCCCCCAAAGAAATTTTTAGTGTCACTTTAGAAAAGAAATATTCTCCCTCACCTCAAACACATGGCTTTTGTGTTTTAAAAAAGCAAGTAAAAGTGTTTAAAACACTGCAAAATATGTTACAGCCTGAAGGCTTACTCAGAACTTGCCTCTTCAGATCTTTTCTACACTGCTTAAAAAATAAAAATCTATGGCTATAAAGAAAGCTAACAAATAGCCTCCAGACCAACTTTGGGGGAGATCATGAAGATTCCTGCCACCTAAAAGCTTTTATTCTGCCTGGGCCTGAGACCAAGCTCTTCTCTGATGCAGTTACTGAGAGCGCCTTCAGAATGCTCACACTAGAGGTGTCCTCTATTTTGGGGGTAATAGAAGTTGGATGAAGAACAAAAATTTGCTTGGTCCTAAGCCCCTGACTCAAGACATCATCATATTATGCATAACGTCTACTTGAAATATCATCAAAACTAGCAAATAAGTAGTCAGCATACCCTGGTCTCACAATTTTTCAGGTTAATCTTTTTTTTTTTTTTTTTTTTTTTTTTTTTTTTTTTTTTTGAGACGGAGTCTTGCTCTGTCGCCCAGGCTGGAGTGCAGTGGCGCGATCTGGGCTCACTGCAAGCTCCGCCTCCCGGGTTCACACAATTCCTGCCTCAGCCTCCCGAGTAGCTGGGACTACAGGTGCCCGCCACCTCGCCCGGCCCATTTTTTTGAATTTTTTAGTAGAGACGGGGTTTCATCGTGTTAGCCAGGCTGGTCTTGATCTCCTGATCTCGTGATCCACCCGCCTCGGCCTCCCAAAGTGCTGGGATTACAGGTGTGAGCCACCACGCTCGGCCAGGTTAATCTTTTTTTAACCAGAGGTCTCACTTTGTTGCCTGAGCTGGAATACAGTGGCACAATTATAGCTCACTGTAGCCTAGAACTCTTGGGCTCAAGTGGTCTTCCTGCCTCAGCCTCCTGAGTAGCTGGGATTTCAAATGTGAGCTACCATTCCTGGCTTAGCTGAATATTTAAAAAAAAAAAAAAATTCATTTAACCTGTGAGGCAGAGGTTGCAGTGAGCCAAGATCGTGCCACTACACTCCAGCCTGGGTGACAAAGCAAGACTCAATCTCAAAAAAAAAAAAAGAAAATTTGTTAGACTATCTCCTAACAATGCCTTTGAAATCTTTATCTCCATTGAATAGCAAATAAGAAGAGTAAATGATGCAGAAGTGCCCATGAGGACAGAGAGAGAACTGGAACCTTACCTTCCAGTGACAGAATGTAGACAAGAACTTCACATTAAGATATCTGAATCTGAGGATCACTTCTGGGGATAAACCAATTTCTACAATTTCCTAGCCTTGGCCTGCCAGAGTCCTGCCCCTTAGATGTATAATAATAAGGACCTTTTGGCTCACACAGAAACCTGTCACGTGTGCTTCTGTACACAGGAAGTAGAAAAAGGAATTCACTATTAAACATTAAATGGACCTCTCTGGGGAAAATAAAATAACTGCAGACAACCCCCTCCCCCACCCAAAGCCTTTCATCCTTTCTTACTGTCTTAGTCTCTTTGGGCTGTTATAATGAATACCATAAACTAGGTAACTTATAAACAACAAAAATTGATTGCTCATAGTTCTGGAGGCCAGGAAGTCCAAGATAAATGTGCCAGCAGATTCAGTGTGTGGTGAGGGTCCATTGCCTGGTGAGGGTCCATTGCCTGGTGAGGGTCTGCCTTCTTTTCTTTATGAGACAGGGTCTCACTGTGATGCCCAGGCTAGAGTGTAGTGACATGATCATGGCTCACTGCAGCCTTGATCTCCCAAGCTCAAGTGATCCTCCTGCCTCAGCCATCTGAGCAGCTGGAACTACAGTGTGCAATACCACACCTAGCTAATTTTTTTATGTTGCCCAGGCTGAGGGTCTCCTTTCTGGTTCATAGATGGCATCTTATCACTGTGTTCTTACATGGCGAAAGGGGTGAGAGACCTCCTGGGCTTTTTTTATAATGGCACTAATCTTATTCCTGAGGGCTCTGCCCTCATGACCTAACCACGTTCCAAAGACCTCATCCTAATACCATCGCCTTGGGTGTTCGAATTTAACGTATGAGTTTTGGGGAGGACATAAACATTGAGACCATACGTAGCACACACAAACTGCAGTTTCAGCATTAGAGCCCAGGAAAGCTCTCTCTGAACATACATTCACTCACCTATAATGGGATAGGCTCCGAGATGTTTACAAATGGATTTATTTTGCAGCCAAACATTAAATGCTGCAACAAGCTGTGGAGGCTTTCTTTCAGGAATACATCAAACAGCAGCCTAAGATGAGGTTTCTCATTTCCTCAGCCAGCAGGGCTCTGGGCAGGCTGGGTCTAAGCTTCCATCTCTGAAGGTGGGTCACAAACATGAAAGGACATGGGGATTCATAAAAAGATCACCGGGCCGGAAGTCAGGAGAATTCGGTTCTAATTTTATTCTGTCCCCAACCAGTCATTTTATCTTGGCAAAGTAACTTATGCAATGGAGTCTCAATTTCTACTTTTGTGAAAGGGAAATGGTGGTACTGTAGGATGGAAACAGATACACGCTGAGTGTCTACGTGTATAGATACTTTATGAGGAGTATGAGCAAGAGCTCTGCAATGAGGGTTGCATTTGCTCGATATTACAGAAGAGGAAATAGGGGTTCTGAGAAAGGATAACTTGACTGAAGTCACATATTCTGGAAGAGATAGAGGCAGAATTCCTAGCACAGGGGATGTAACAAGTGACTGGGCCTTCCCATATTCCCATGTTCCATTTGGAATTCAACGACTATAAGAATTCTAAATTTGAAACTAACCTTCCAGACACTGTGAAGGTATTTTGTCAAGGTAAAGAGATAAATATATATTAGCAGTTGGTTGGAATGGCATATAATTTTAAAATATACATAAGAAGCCAGGCGCAGTGGCTCATGCCTGTAATCCCAGCACTTTGGGAGGCTGAGGCAGGTGGATCACTTGAGGTCAGGAGTTTGAGACCAGCCTGACCAACACGGTGAAACCCCATCTTTGCTAAAAATACATAAATTAGCCAGGCATCGTGGTGGGTGCCTGTAATTCCAGCTACTCGGGAGGCTGAGACAGGAGAATCACTTGAACTTGGGAGGCAGAGGTTGCAGTGAGCTGAGATCATGCTGTTGCACTCCAGCCTGGGCAACAAGAGTGAAACTCTGCCTCAAAATATATACATATGAATTTGAGACCTTGAGCCCCTTAGATATTAGACAGCTCTAAATGTTAAAACGCATTTTAATTGGAATTGTACTTGTACATAATACCCACATATACCTTATACTTTTGTAGGTTTTTAACATCAACACAGCTTTTTCTTACTCAAAGCTCTTCTCTTTCCCATATTTTCAAGAATATCACTTGATCCTCCTAACCATACACTATAAGGCTGGAAGAAGTCATCGCCCACGTTTTACAGACAAGGAGATTGTAGCCGATGCCTCTGGGGCCATTTCACCTCCCCTTGTCCCCTGATTTCAGCAGCAGCTGTGGCATGGACAGTTCTTGGAGGGCTCACTCACCTCCTGCAACCAGCATGTGACCTCAGACACATGCTGTGCTCCTGTCACTTCTCACCTCTCCAGACTCCCCCCTTCATCACAAAATGTGGAGGAGTTATACCCTCAGGAGCAATGCTGAAAGGACAGAGGAGGAAGAAGCCAGTGGATCCATGTCTCCTGTCTTTTTCATGGGCAATGTGAGAAGAATTCTGTGGGTTTCAGAGAGATCTCAATGGAATCAAGACCCCAGTGAAGACCCCGTTGCCTACAGCAGTGACTTCACTAACACACCCTTATATATATATCCTCCTTTCCTGTCTCATTCTCCCCACTCTCTCATTCCCACTTCCAAATAAACTATTTGCACTCAAGTCCTTATCTCCGGCTCTCTTTTGAGGGGACCCCACACTATGAGAGGCATCAAGGCTCAGTAGGGGAAGTAACCTGTACTGGGCCACACGGCTGCCAATAGAGAAGGCAGCACTCTCTCCCAGTTCTTCTGTCTGAATCCAGTGACTCTCTTTCATCTTCTACTTTCAGGTGTGCAGACAAGGTTAAGAAACTGCCATTTCTACCTTACATAGATATAGAGAAAATTTTAAAATATGTGTTTGAACAAAAAATTAATAGTAAATAATGCTTACCTTTGCTCAGGGTTACACAGATTATCTGCCAGGCTACCATAAAAACATAAAAAACTGGGCTTTTTTTTTGGGAGACAGAATCTCGCTCTGTCCTCCAGGCTAGAGTGCAGTGGTGTAATCTCGGCTCACTGCAACCTCTGCCTCCCAGGTTCAAGCAATTCTCACGCCTCAGCCTCCTGAGTAGGTGGG
Organism: Pan troglodytes; assembly: GCF_028858775.2. Lineage (NCBI taxonomy): Eukaryota > Metazoa > Chordata > Mammalia > Primates > Hominidae > Pan > Pan troglodytes. The sequence continues at coordinate 74,443,910 of NC_072402.2, forward strand.
ATTACAGGTACCCGCCACCATGCCCAGCTAATTTTTTATATTTTTAGTAGAGATGGGGTTTCACCATGTTGGTCAGGCTGGTCTCGAACTCCTGACCTCAGGTGACCTGCCTGCCTTGACCTCCCAAAGTGCTGGGATTACAGGCGTGAGCCACCGCGCCTGGCCAGAAGTGTGCATTTTTCAAAATTTTAAAGTATTACATCTTGCTTTGCTGGTGTTGTCTAATGTATCTGTGGAAGTAAATTATAAATGTTAAGTTTTGCCCCAAGTTTTACAGATGAGAAAGCTGAAGTTTTAGGATTTTCAGTGTAGCACATTTAACCAGTATTGGAACCAGGATTAGAATCTTTTTTTTTTTAGGGATATTCCAGGTTTTGCCTACAAAATCTGTTCAATGGCAGGGGCGTAGATTATCTTCAATGCAAAGTATTGTTCTGGGGCTTTGCAGTGGGCATTATAAAAAAAAATTCTTAGACTCTGTTCCCCTCTTTTCCAGTAATTGTACCACAATTTTCCTTTGAGGATCCAATCCTCTTGAATACTCAATCCACATACTCCAGGTTTGAGTGAACAACCAGTTGTTAATTCCAGAGCTTGGAATATGACCAGTGCCTGACCAATCAATGAATTCTCCCACTCGGGTCACAGTGACTTGTGCAAAGGATGGAAAGGGACCTCAGCTTGGCCAATGAGAATAAATATTGAGATTTTGCTGGGTCCATGGAGAAAGCCACTCTCTTTCCTAGGGAGCTAGGCTGGTCACTGTAGGTCTTGACTGCCTGCTGGCCATTTTGCCACCCTATGGGAAAAGCCCATCTAAAATGAAGCCACTAAAACAGAGAGGCGCATGGAGTCAGACTGCTGAATTGACACGGATCTAGCCTCCCCTGAATTTAGATTTGCTGCTGGACTTTTCAGTTACAGGAGCTGATGCATTACTGCCTCATCTTCTCCTTTCACACTTCTCACACTTGCAATTTACCAAGTCCTGTGTGAAACACTCAGTACTCAAGCATTAAAGAGATTCAGTGCAGTACCTCACCTCTAAAGAAACAAATATCTGCTTTCCATTACCAAGGAATAGGCTAGGAAGTCAAGACACAGAAGCAGAGCTAATCAAATCTTGGGAGAATCCTTTGTCCCAGCTTCAGAGAGCCTTAGGAATGAGGTCCCAAACCAGTCTCTTTATAAATGCAGAAAGCAGCAGGCCTCAGACAAGCCCCATCACCTTTAACGTGGAGAATCCCAACTCCACAAACATTGTTTTCAGACTCACTCACCAGCCACCACTTCCACTCAAAATCAAACAGCAACTAGAGTCCAGAGGAAATATCTTAGATTGGGAATTCTTTTTGTTGACCTTCGTTTTCCTTTCTCTCTTTCTTTAAAATTACATAGCAGCACTCAATTGAGAATCAATGCTTTAATATCTGTAAAGAATTTCCAATCACTCACTACCCTCTGCTAAGCTGAATAATAAGAAATGGAGAGGTAGATGAAAGAAAAACATTGAGGCCAAACCAAGACACTTGTCCCAAGGCAATACGGACGTGAAAGAAACAATGGGTTGTCCTTGTTTTTAAAAGATTTTTCCCCTGCTCCTAAGAAACAGCATCATCAAATATTTACTTTCATATATAATATTTCAAAGCCAGGAGGGCAAGGCTCATGCTTGAAATGTAGGCAGGCTTATCAGAAATGGTACCTCAGGAGTTTTCAGAGCCTAGAACAGTCTCTGATTGTGCCAGGGAAATGAGGAAGAGGTATGTGATACAGACAGGTTTACCAGATGACCCACCAACAAAGAGGTGTGGGGATCATTACTGGCCCAAGTATATACACGGGCTTCCAAGCCTCTGTTCGCTCTTAAATATATATATGGTAGAGTCCTGGAGGTGACTCTCCTCACTGTCTTACATCAGGCTTGGAATTCTGACATCTACACATTTGGCTTTTTTTTTTTTTTTTTTTTTTGAGATGGAGTCTTGCTCTGTCACCCAGGCTGGAGTGCAATGGCATGATCTCGGCTCACTGCAACCTCTGCCTCCTGGGTTCAAGCATTTCTCCTGCCTCAGCCTCCTGAGTAGCTGAGACTACAGGCACATGCCATCACGCCCAGCTAATTTTTGTATTTTTAGTAGAGAGGGGGTTTCACCATGTTGGTCAGGCTGGTCTCGAACTCCTGACCTTGTGATCTGCCTGCCTCAGCCTGCCAAAGTGCTGGGATTACAGGTGTGAGCCACCGCGCCCAGCACACATTTGGCTTTTGAATGTGACATACAGACTTACCTGATGAATTCCACAGAATAGTACTGAATAGGGGCGCTTCCTTCACTTGCTCCAGATTTCCAAGACAGGGCCACCTCAGAATCCGAAACCACAATGACATGTGGCTGCTGGGGAGCTGCAGGAGGCAGGCAGGAATCTAGGTGGGATGACAAACACAACTAGACTTGGCTGGTGGTCTCAGCCGTTGGAGAGGTTTAATAGGCTAGGCTGGTGGTCTCAGCCATTGGAGACGTTTAATATAATACATAAGCAGCTCGAGTGCTTCCTATACCCAAAATATCTCTGTTCAGAACAGCCTCAAAAGCCAAACCAAACAAATATAAAAACATAATCACAACTTGATCACCATGTGAGGTTCGAGTCAATGAGAGCTGGTCTCCCCTTCTCCCCGTTGCACCCCTGACTGCAAATCCAATTAATTACGTCCCAGCCACTGATCCTGGGACACACAGTGGTAAGTTCCCTGGAAAAGCTTCTGTCACATTCTCAACTCCTAACAGCATTCCATCTCTGTTTGCATTGTCAGAACTGATATTTACCTTCAAGGAAAATTGAATGCCTAGGATCACTGCCAAACATTCTTTTCTCTGTGTGTTTTGCCCCTGACAATCAGAATGCATAGTAATGGTAGGTCATTTGGGAAATGCCCTTCTATGTAAAGATGCAGGAGTCACCCATGATCCCATCACTTCAAGTGATCACCTCCAAGACACACGCTGTTTCTGATCACCTCCAGACACACACATCTCCCAGCCTTTGTTCACACTACTCCATCTGCCTGGGAGACCTTTCCTGTCTTTTCTTCCTAGCAAAATCCTATGCATTTTTTGTAACTCGGGCCAAAGATAGGACTTTTCTGAAAGCCTCCGAGGCTGGGGCAGAGGAAGTGCGCCCTCCTGTGTGCTACACAGCCTCCGGTGCAGTCCTTAGAAGTGCTGCTGTCACCAGGCACGGTGGCTCACGCCTGTAATCCCAGTACTTTGGGAGGCAGAGGTGGGTGGATCACGAGGTCAGGAGTTCAAGACCAGCCTGGCCAATATGGTGAAACCCCATCTCTACTAAAAATGCAAAAATTAGCCAGGTGTGGTGGCATGTGCCTGTACTTCCAGCTACTCGGGAGGCTGAGGCAGAAGAATCGCTTGAACCCAGGAGGTGGAGGTTGCAGTGAGCCAAGGTCGCACCACTACACTCCAGCCTGGGTGACAGAGTGAAACTCTGTCTCAAAAAAAAAAAAAAAAAAGAAGTGCTGCTATCACTCATTTGTCATTGGCTTCTCCTTCCACAAAAAGCTCCTTGCCAGCAGTGACCAGCATCAACCCAACTTTGTACCCTACTGTCCACTTGGTGCCACCTCAATAAACATTAGTTGCATTCCCTTTGCCTATAAATCTCTTCTCCCACTCCCCTTCCTCACCTTCTTAATTCCTACTTACCCGTAGGATCTCCACTAGTTGTCATCTCTTCAGGGAATTCTTCCCTTACCCCTGTGTTGTACATTCCTACAGTGCTGGAGCATCTATCACACTCTGTGACTACACACTAATGAGGGAATGTCTAGACTCACCCCAATAAGTTCTGAGAGGGCAGGAGCCATGCTTGCTTTTGTTCTCTACTGAATTCCCAGAGCCTAGCACAGTGCTTGGCACATAGTAAGTCCCTATTGATATTTGCTGAATGAAGGATGCATGGATAGCAGCCTGCCACCTATTAATGAATTTGAACCTACTTTACCTTGGGACAAAGTGGTGACATGCCGAGGAGAGCTCAGCCGCCCTTTGCCAGCCTGGCTGTAAGCTGCTATGCTCACACGATATTCAGTGCCTGGTTTCAAATCTCCAATCACTTCCTCCTGTCAATGACCAAACAAGAAAGATGCTAACAATCAGTAGATCTGTTTGGGTAAATTGTACAATTTCCACGAGGTTTATATCTCGAGGCCCCTGTGAAACTGCTTGGCACAGAGAATGTTTTGCTTTGTCTAGGACTGGCCCAGTTTTAAACTTTGCCAAGAAAAAAATAGCCATGACATATTTTCCAAGACTGGAGGATGGCCCTTTATTGAAATCTATCCATGGTCCTAGAACTAGATACATTCACACTAGCAAATGTTACTGTGAACATCAGAATTCTCTGATCAAAGTACTACGTTGCTGGAAGGCAGGTAATGATTCTTTCTAAGGCTGTAATTCCCCAGTTCCTTCTTTCCATTTGCAGATTTCAGATGCTCAGGGAATAGCTGCAGCTGCACAGTGAGGTCTTGATTTGTACCTAGAAAGTAGGGACTGGAATTTTAGTTCTCAAATTTTAAACAGCATTAGAACTACCAGGAAGACTTTCTTAAAAGTATGTCTGTGTGTGTGTGTGTGTGTGTGCGTGTACTTCCCCTGCACAAAGGGCCCTGAGCAGGAAGCCCCAGCTGAAGAAACTGAGGTCTTGATTTGTACCTACAAAGTAGGGACTGAAGTTTTAGTTCTCAAATTTTAAACAGTATCAGAATCACCAGGAAGACTTTCTTAAAAGTGTGTGTGTGTGTGTGTGTGTGTGTGTGTGTGTGTGTGTGTGTACTTCCCCTGCACAAAGGGCCCTGAGCAGGAAGCCCCAGCGGAAGAGGGCTTTCTCCACCTTGAGCTTGGGCAAAAGTGGTGTGTCCCCAAAGCTACAGTGCTAAATAGTAATTGGGAGCCTGGGTCTGATCGGTGGGAAGCAGCAGCCCATTGTAGTGGAAAGGGCACCGGCATTGTAGTCAACCAGCCCTGGGCTTGAATCCTGATTCTGCCACTTATTGTTAGCTGTGTCCTTGATATTAAATTCATTAAGCCTCAGTTTCTTCCTCTGTAAAATAGGCATGACATATAACCATCTTGCATGATTGTAACATTTGAGATACTGTGTGTAAAGCAGCCAGTATGGAAGATGTGCTCAGGAAATGAGTGGTCATGATATTGTCTTGGGCATGTGGGAACCTTCCTCTTCTCTGCTTACCTAGGCTCCCCGACTACTCCAAAGGCCAAGCCCTCCCTTTGACACCTTCCCTGACCATGCAGGTCTGGGGATCTTACCCTAATGAAAATTGTGCCACTACTTTAACACATTTACATTGTATTTATTAAAAACTGTTACTATTTCTCTTACGGGATTATAAGCAACTTGAAAGCAGGGACCATGTCTTATAATTTCTTCACAAGCTCTTTTGCAGATGTTTGAACGCTCATTGTTGCTAAGAAGAATTAAGGGCTAAGAAGAATTAAGGGATTTTAAAAATCCCTACAATTTTTTAAAGCATTCAACAAATAATTAATGAATACTTAATACAGTAGTTCTCAAACCCTGATTACACATTAGAATCACTCGGTGATCTAAACGACTGAGGCCCGAACTCCACTCCAGACCACTTAAATCAGAATCTACAGGGGACAGAACCAGGAGTCTATTTGTTTAAAGCCCTCCAGGTGATTCTAATGTGCAGCCAGGTTTGTGAACTGCTGTTCCAGGGCTTGGCTCATCTCTCAGGCCCTGAACTGCCCCATCTGTTCCCCCTCCTCTCATTGTCCTGATCCCCCTAGATCCAGTATCTACCAGATCCTTCTGTATTTACTATGCTCAAGACTCACACACCTTAAAAACAGTAATTCCCTACCATACCTGCACCCCTAGCTCCTCTCCTTAGAGGCAACCTCCTTGAAGTTCTCTTTGCTGCCTCACCTCCTATTTACTCCTGAACTTACGCCCACCTGGCCACTCTCACTACAAACCTATTGAGATGTTCTTACCAAGACACCGTAACAACTTTGTAGTGAATCCAGTGAGTGCATCTCAGTCTTTAATGACTCGCTGCAGCTTTCAATACCATTGTCCACCCTTGCTTCTTCAATCTCTTGGCTCCGTTGAAAATCATGACTCTGCTCTTCCATGGTCACCTTCTACTTCTTGTGTTGCTCCTTTCCAATACCCTCCATCCACCCCCCTTTCTCTGCTACGTCTAAGGATTGGTCTTTCCCAGGATTTTGCCCTGTCACCATCTTCTCTTCTCCCTCGTAGTCTTGCTTGGGTAAACTCATCTCCCACTCCCTTAGCTTCTGGCACCACCTTCAGGGTGACACCTCGCGACTCTGCACCTCTAGCTCTGGCCTGCCTCCTGGTCTCCAGGCATGGATTTGTGAGTGCCTCTTGAACATCTACCCAGTGACTACCAAGCACCCCAAGTGTAACATAACCAAAGCTCAACGAATCATTCCTCCTCCTACTGCCAAAACCAAACCAAAACATAGCTTCACTGCTTGCCTTCTCTCTCTCTCTCTCTCTCATTACCCAAGGCCAGAATTCTTGATGCTTTCCTCTATGAGTTCACCCTACACCCCTCACCACCATCTAATCAGTTACCCATGCAGCAGATTCCACCTCTTTCATATCACTTGAATGTGTTTCTGTCATTTCATCCTTACAGCCCTTGAAGACCAAGTCCTCATAAATATGACAATGGGCTCTGATTCCCCTGCCACCAATGCTGCCCTGCCTGTACCTCCAGTCTGGACTCCACAGTGCTATACTACTTATCTTTCTAAATACGCAATCTGATCATGTACTTCACACTTTAAAACCCCTTAGAAGAGCATGTTTGTGTCCCCCTGTTTATCCTTCCAGCATCATCCCGTACTGTGTCCCCTCCTTACATTCTACATTCCAGTCATACTTAAGAACTTGGCAGGGCTCAAATTTATGCCATTCAATGCCTCTGGGCCTTTGAACCTGCTGCTCCCTCTACATGAAATGTCCTTCTCCCTACTCCTGCCTGGCTCACCCCTACTCATTCTTCATGACTCAGATCAGCTGAGACGTTACCTCATTTCTCTGGCCCCGCCCCAGTCTGGTTAGGTGCCCCTCCTCTAGGCTGCCCTGGTGTCCTTGGTGCACCCCAATCTGAGCAATGCTCACCTTGTATTTTAATTATCAGTTGATTTGTCACCTTGTCCCCACCCACTTGAAGCCAGTAAGCAAGTTCTTATTCCCCTGGCATCCCAAAGCTTAGCATAGTATTACCAGACATCTAGCAAATGCTCAAGCAATGCTTCTTGATGAATGAATAAATGAACTAATGAATGATTAAAGAAAGAAATCAAGCCAAGATGTCTCATGTAAACAGATGACCTCATCAAGAAGCCAGCTGATACTACTGAGCCCTGCATCTTGACTCACAGCATCAGTACTCCTGCCCCAGGCCTTGGATTAGCACCTCCAGGGACAGGACTGACTGTCCTGCCCACCTCCCTCCAGCCACCCCACCATGCCTTTCAGACCTGTTCCCTCATCCCATTTCCACCTTGGTGCCCGAGTTACTGCCCCTTTGACTCCTTGCCTGGGTCTCAGTCTGCCCCTCCCTCCCTCCCACCTCCACTCCATCCTACGTGTGGCTTCACAAGGGGGCTTTGCTGCACATGTGGACCTGCCTTCAGATCCCCTCTCCGGCTCTACTTCCTCACATCTGTGCTCCTGAGCTTCACCTTCTGTCTCCAGGTTTCACGTCAAGTTTGGTGGTTAAGAGACTGGAGGCAACAGGTGGATCCAACCCTCTGTTCTCACTCCTCTCCCGACTAACACTCCAGGCTTTCCTCAAGGAAGCAGAAACACTTTCAAACCAACACTGCACTCTCCCAGGCTTTTGCTTTAGGATCCTTTACTCCTGGGAAGTCATGATGCTGGATGAAGTATAGGTGGTGATATGGATTCAGACAGTATTGTAGATATCACTTAATACCAAACACAGCTACCATTAATTACCAATGATGGGTGTTTCCCCTGTTTCATGAACAAAGGGAAAGAAGGCTATGTATAGCTTTATTTAATTCTTCCTTCAGTTCCGTGAGGTAGGTATCACTCTTATTTTCATTTACAGAGGAGAAAACCTAAGCCCTGAAAAGTTCACAATTTGCTCAAGATTTAGTCAGTGGCAAAATAGGGATTTGAGCCTTCCTCCGTTTGACACCAATGCCCAAGTTCTAATTGGCCAGTACATGTACAAAAAATATTAAATAATGTTTAAATCAACAACAAACAATATTTACCATAATCACTGAAAACTAGATTATTATTACTTTACGACCATGGAAGTTAACATATTAGAAATTTAAATGTTACCACTGAAAACCAAGCAAAATCGTATTTGTAGTTCCATATATAGATCAAAAAATTCTGGAACTCTTTATTGGATATGGAAGATTAGTGCTACCTTCAGCTTGGCTGCATTCTGAGGGGTAGAGGGTGACCTTCCCTGAAGCTGGCTGTTTCCCGTCTGTCTCTTTTCCTGCACTGACACTCCGGAAAGTGGCATAATGGTAAAAATCAAGGGGGCTGAGTGGTCAGGGCCACAGAAACGTGTTGAATTCAGTGATTTCACTTTCACTTCCTCCCCTGACATCTCTCCTCTCAAATGGAATCCTCAATGTATTGTAACTTGTGATAACCCTTGCAATTTGTAGTAAAATACCACACAGCATAAATCTTTGTATTTCTGTCCTTAAAGGTCTTACCATCACCACTTCAGCCTGGCATCAAACTAGGGCAGATGCTGAACATGCTCTTTTCAAAGTAGAGAAACAGTCTTTTGCTTTGTTTTGTTGCCTTGTGGAAGTCTGAAGACAAGTCAAGATGTTTATCTCTCCTGCACTTCATTTCTACACAAGTTAGTGAGAAACAGAGTCGGGGGAATTGCTTTCTTGGAGTAGAGGCCAGAGTGACCTCAACAGTCTCCCCTAGGCCCTCCCCCCACCATTTTTTGGGTGAAGCTGAGTGCTTTGCTGCAAAATACCCCCTACTTGGTGTTTGCCTGGTTCTTTCTGGAATGTAAAACCCCTTTGTCTGCTCAACACCGCTGGTGGCTTTATGCGAGCAGTGAATTCACATCTATAGAAGAGAAAATCAAGGCTGGTCACTGAGCCCAGTGAGAAAGCTCAGGCGACTTTCAGGACTCTTGCCTTCTTCACAGATTGCCAGAACAATAAACTTTCATCTTACAATTGGTATCATCATTATAGTTTTCATTTATATAGCATTTTGGAATTTATAAAATCTCTGTACGCCATCATTTCTTTTAATCTTCACAACAACTCTAAGAGGTCAGTCCTATTATCTCCATTTTACAGACAATGAGACTGGATTCAGAGAGTTTCTGTAACTGCCCTTGTGGGCAACAGTTGGTCTGATTTCCCTCATGAAACACACCATGACTTTATATGGTTCTAATCATCTGACTCGTAGACACACAGCATCACTAACTAGTTCTGAAATGAGCACCTGGTTTTTCAGATGTTCAACTGCCTTTTCCATTCCCTCCATTCACAGTCTGTCACCTGGATGACTCGTCCCTCAGTATCCATTCTCTCCTTTCTCATAATAGAATCCCCATATTTCAGTTGGGCCACTCAAAGACTACATTCTCAGCCTCCTTTCCAAGTGTGGTCCTATGGCTAGATTCTGTCCAATAGGTTGTGAGTGAGAATGCTGAGGCCAACTTTTGAGATATCCCTTAAAAGGAAGGAGTGTGTTTCCTTTCCTCTTTTCCTCATCTATTGGCTAGAGTGTGGATGTGGCAGCTTAAGCCATTCTGGACCATGGGCAGGAGGACACAAGGGGTTGGCAGAACAATGGGTTGGAAGGAGCCTGGCTCTCTGATCAAGTGAAGCCAACAGAAAGTGACATCCAGACGGTTCCATGGGAGGAATGTAAATGCACATCTCATTAGAAACACTGTTAATTTGAGTTTCTGGCCTGTTAGACTTATATCTATCTAATACATGACACAATATACAAATCAACCTGGGTTACCATGTAAGAAGAGCCCAAGAAAAGATGAGACTCTTCTTTTTTTTTTTTTTGAGACAGAGTTTCACTCTTGTTGCCCAGGCTGGAGTGCAATGATGCGATCCCAGCTCACTGCAACTGCCTCCCAGGTTCAAGTGATTCTCTTGCCTCAGCCTCCTGAGTAGCTGGGATTACAAACGTGCACCACCATGCCTGGCTAATTTTTGTATTTTTAGTAGAGATGGGGTTTCACCACATTGGCCAGGCTGGGCTCAAACTCCTGACCTCAGGTGATCTGCCCACCTCAGCCTCCCAAAGTGCTGGGATTACAGGCGGCCACCGCGCCCAGCAAGACTATTCTTTACTGCATACTTTTCACTCTGCATTGACAAAATCATGTTGAATTGTTCTGAACTGAAGTCTCTGACTCTGATTTCAGACCTCGCCTTTACCTCCTTACATGATGCTGTTCTTTCTCCTCCTACTGCTAGAAATACAGATCATTTGGCTTCAGAAATAAGGCTAGAGGCTGTCCTATTCACTAGTTCAGATGAGCACAGCTGAGAGGAGGCATGAATTGAGTAGAGCACTTGACTGCGAGCCATGAGAGCCAGGTTCTGCTGCTAACCTAGCTGTGTGGTCTTGGGGATGCCACTTAGCTTCTCTGGGCCAAAGATTCAACACTGAAAGTCTATGATTCTTCTAAAACAACCTTCATTAATAGCTAGTAAACTTGGATTCAACCTCACAGTTGACCGCACAAGTCAAGGCTGGGCCTCAGTTGCCTTAGTGGCAGTTGGGACCACCTAGCATTGTCCAGTGGAAGGCACCAGAGAAACAGAAAACTGCTATCTTCCAAGCATCCTTCCTCCAATGCGCTGAGGACGGCTGTGCAGAGCAGGGTGGAGGGAGGAGTTGTAAGGATTTCTATTCCCTGGTCACAGGAAGTTATTTTCCAGAGTTTTGCTACAGGGGCAGCATTGGCTTTGGAGGCTGGACAAATCTTCCTTATGTGGATCTGTCCTGTGTACTGCAGGCAAGTTAGCATACCTGATGCTTGTCTACCAAAATGCCCAGGAGGGGACAAAGGTACCCCCAGTTGAGAACCATTGCTAGTCCATCCCCTCATTTTTTTTTTTTTTTTTGAGATGGAGTTTCACTCTTGTTGCCCAGGCTAGAGTGCAATGGCGCAATCTCGGCTCACTGTAACCTCCGCCTCCAGGGTTCAAGCAATTCTCCTGCCTCAGACTCCCAAGTAGCTGGGATTACAGGCGCCTACCACCAAACCTGGCTAATTTTTTTGTAGTTTTAGTAGAGATGGGGTTTCACTATGTTGGCCAGGCTGGTCTCAAACTCCTGACCTCAGTTGATCCACCCACCTCAGCCTCCCAAAGTGCTGGGATTACAGGCTTGAGCCACTGTGCCCGGCCCCATCCCTTCATTTTATAGTTGAAGAGAAATTCAGAAAAGATCAGTGACTTCGCCCCTGGTCACCCTTGCTCTGATGAGAGAGCAGGAACACATCTTCTGATTCCTGTAAGTTTTCTCTCTCTAAGTTCTGGGTCAACCAGTAGACTCTAAAGCAGGGTGGTGGTGCATCACCGGGGACAGCAAGACAATCCACTGAGATGCCGGAAGAAAACACATGAACTCTATTTCTGTTTTATCTCCTCCTTTAAAATTCTGTGAGATTTTATAATGTACATAATATATTAGTACAGTAGCATATGTATAATTTACAAATACATAAATATTCATATACTGGTGCATGTTCAAATATTTCTTAACTGATGGCATGCATGATCAAAAAGGGTAAAGACCACCACCCTAAACATCCTTTTCTATTTCTAACTCTAAAAAATTTACCAGATTGCCCTGATTTGTTTTACTATTCTGTTTTCCAGGAGGAAATCTGGAGGGTATTATTTTAAGAAAAAGATAAGGTGGGCTTGAAATGCTGCCAAATTGAAAGCTACTATAAGGCAGATTATCAAACAATGCAGCCCAACTCCACATTATCAGCCAGGGTATTTTGGTCATTTTATCAGTTAAATCAGAGTAACTATTTGTCAACCCACTCCCCGGTTTAGCTTTCAATCCAGAAAACCAAATCTACCTTTTAAGGTAATCGGTCCTATCTTACTGAAAACACAATCTGTAATTGTTAGGGGAAATAAGGGATTGATAAAAGAGGAGGTAAAAGGAGGGGGAGCTACCTCCACAGAGGTGCTCACTTGTTAAATATTTTCTCTCCTTTTCAATCTGTTTTACCTACTCTTGAACCAGAGCTTAAATTACTTCAACCTTCAGAGAGGTTCCCCTTAACCCTACTCTGCCGTGTGAGATGAAGGAGTACATGCAGGGATAAAAGTGGCTTCCCCTAAATGATTAAAAATTCATCTTGTAGATTCAGCTGTCTGTGCTTACACTAGAACTAGGCACTCTCCACTGAGCCTTAATCAGCAAGAGGGAGATGCAGGAGAATCAACATTTTGATGAAAAGAGATCCCCTGAATTCTGGATTGGGACAGGGGTTTAACTTTTCTAAAACATGCTTACAAAAATTGCCTGATGATCAGGTTGTCCCTGGAGAGAGGAAAAAACAGAGGCAACATGAAGAGTAAAAAAAAAAAAAAAAAAACTTGCATGAGTAAAACAAATCTGTACAGCACCTGCCCTTTTGCCATGCACAGCCAAGGGCAGCAAACACACATCTTTGCAATACGAATCATACTAACCACTTACTAAGCTCTCATTCTCTGCCAGGTATCGTGCTGAAGTTTCTACAATCATTACCTTATAACTCACATCTTCATTTATAGAATGATAAGATATAATAACTCACATCTTTATCTATAGAATGATATGATATAGTAGAGCTCCTAAAACTTTCTCTGTTCTTTCCACCCTTAGTGTGTCAGTAATATTTATAGCATCTCTATGCCAAAAGAAATGTCTAACTGTTCCATTTATTAAGTAGTTATATCCAAACAACTTGGTAATAATAGTTGATATGGTTTGGCTCTATGTCTCCACCCAAATCTCACCTTGAATTGTAATAATCCCCATGTGTCAAGGGTGGGACCAGCTGGAGGTAACTGAATCATGGAAGTGGTTTATCCCATGCTGTTCTCATGATAGTGAGTGAGTTCTCACAAGAGCTGATGATTTTATAAGGGGCTTCCCCCTTTGCTCAGCACTCATTCCCTCTCCTGCTGCCCTGTGAAGAGATGCCTTCCGCCATGGTTGTACGTCTCCTGAGGCCTCCCCAGCCATGTGGAACTGTGAGTCATTTAAACCTCTTTTCTTTATAAATTACCCAGTGCCAAGTATGCCTTTATTAGCAGCGTGAGAACGGACTAATACAGTAGTTCACACAGATGTTGCTGTTTTCCTAAAAAATGTTAACTATTCTACTGTGCCCATGTGAGCCTGCTGCAGAGCCCTGGAGCACCCTGGCACACAGTTTGGGAATCACAGACACACTATGATATATGTCACTGAGGAAACTGAGACCTAGTAAGGTTAAGCAGCTGTTTTGTTGAAATGCAGAAATCTGAACACAAGTCATCAGAATCCAGGACCCATTCTGCTATATCAGACTCCTCCCATTGCCTTGCCTTTATCTCTAGTCTTGATTTCCTCTTTTCATTCTCTTTATTCTGCAACTCTCCCCACCCCCCACCCCCCACCCCCCCAAACACACACACACAAACACACACACACACACACAGATTGAGAGAGAGAGAGGCATGTGTGGACACATTCATGCTCATTCATCCCCTGGGCTCAAACCATTCCAACTGGGATGTCCCTCCCTTGAGTCTGCCTTTCCAGAAAGTTCCTGCTTTGGTCCTCAGTCCCAACTTTCACCTCTTGACCATTTGTTCTCACACTCACCTCTCCCTCTTCAAACCCTGTCTACTAAGCAGCATGTTAATAATGACATCTGATCTTACTTTGCTCCGTAATTGTTTTATCTGTGTGGATGTGGTTTTCAGAAGACTGAAAGCTGCCTCCAAACAGGGACTGTGTGTTGTCTTGTGTTGGGCATAGAGTAGCCCCTATGCTAGTTTGTCAAAATTGGCAAGATGATCAAATGCAGAATTTGATAGCATACTCTAATGCCTAGATGTTGATAATGGAGAGAATATATTTAACAGATAAATCATTGGGAATGATAACTACCATCCACATGGCTTTTATTTGATCCTCACAAGAGAATAATTATTACACCCCTTTCAAGGAAAAAAAGTTGAGGTTTAGACAGGTTAAGTGACTCTGACCAACATTACCCAACCTGTAAATGGAAGAAACAGGCCTAAAAGTCCAGAATGCTGGCCTCCCTCCCAGCCTTGTTTAGGTATATACAGCAGTGACCTTCAGAGAGATGCCAATATTCAGCCCAGGTTCTGTGATGGGCAGGATATCGATTTCAGAGGCACTGTCTAGACTCAAAGGCATGTATCACTCTTGATACCTGGACTGGGTTCCAGGCCAAGCAGTGAGCCCTGCAGGACACCAGGCTGGGGTGGCTGGGGATACTACTAGGGACAATCAGACTCCTTGGTGAGTTCAATGAGCTTATTGAAAGTTCCAACCCAACCGATCACCCTTTCTTGAGAGAGTAAACTACAGAGGCTAGGGTTGACAGCTTCTGCGGCCAATGCTGGGTGCTTAAGCAAAAGTCTATTTTGAGCTTAAAAGCATGTCATACAAAATAAAAGCAAGCTGGAAATGTGCATCTATTCCTTCTGAGTCATGAGAGCTTTGGTAGAACCAGCAAGGGCAGGGGCTCAGAGGTCAGTCAGCTCTGAGTTTACAGTTGATGCTGTTACTCGCTAATGTATGATTTGAAAAAAGTTACTTCACCTCTCCGAGTCTCAGCATCCTTGTCAGTAAAATGAGGTCATAGGATAGTTGTGAAGATTAAGCGGCAAAGCAAATGTAAAACAAAGGGTGGTGGCTGCCAGGTAACAGATGCTCAATAAATGATAGTTCCTTATCATGGATGACAAACAGGTTTCTCTCAGGTGCTGCTGCCAGAAGGCACGGATCAAACAGGAGTTAGCACCACCACCACCATTATAACAGTGTTATGAGCACTGGTGCTAACTCCTTTTAGAGCAATTCAAAAGGCTCTAGCCTGGAGTAGTGGCAGAATTAGGAAGGAGGAGAGGAGTGAAAGAAAAGAAAATTCAAGATGCGTAAGGCCAAAAATTCACTCAAGAGACCTTGATGAGAAACAGAAAAGAAAATAGATGAGGACCCAACAATCGGTTAGTGGAAGGATGGGGTACTGGGCTTGAAAAAAAAATAAACAATTTGGACCATTTAAATATACATTTCAAATTACATCTTCTTCTTCTGCATTGTGTCTTCAGGCAGCTGGGAAGATACAAATGCATCACATTTATTTATAAAGCTTTTATTGGGATTAAAAAAAAAACCAGAACTGAACTTTATGAAGAAAAGAAGGGGAAAAGCCAGCTGTAAGGTGGCAGTTTTCTTGCATGATAAAATGGGGTTGAGTCCAGGATGGAAGCGTTTACGCCAGGACTCTTTCGTCAGATGCCTGTTTTCCAGAGATGTAGATGGCATGGTTCAGAGAAAATGTACAGGAATGACATTTGGAAATCCTAAAGGACTATTACAAGCATTAGTTATTATTATTACATGTACAGTAGCACACACACCAAATCAGCAATCTGCCCGAATAGTGCCCACGTGCTTTTGAGTGGGCTGCCAGGATGGAAAGACTCACCGTGGTCGGGATGTCCCGGCTGAGAGGCACGCTGTGCAACTGCTCCTGCAGGGATTTATCTGCGCCAACCTCAGAGTAAAAGACCTTGAAAAGATGCAGACACCCTGGTGAGAGCAGAGCCCGTGCTTGTGTAAGATCAAAGGTTGTAATTGCACTCACAGTGGCAGCAGGCTCTGAGGTGCGTTGCCTAACATCACGTGCACTAGTTCTGCGGGAACACACATCAGACCTACTTGGGTTGGGTGGGGGGTGTTGCAAACTCAGAAGCCTGCGGAGTCCAGGAGGAAGACACATATCAATGAAGTGAAATGCAGAGGTCTGCACGTGGCTCGTGTTATTTTTCCCAAAATGCATGAGCCTCCCGGGTAATCTTTCATTTTCTCACTTTTGATAAGACATGAGCCCAGAGATATACTACTCTACTTTTAGAAAACAATAGGATGAGGGCTATGATCAATGGCTACTGTCCCTTGGTGAAATGGAGACAGTAGCAGGTGGTGGGATTGGGGTGGTACCGGGGTCTTACATTTCATCTAAAATAAGCAGCTCAGTTCCAGCAGGTGGAGAGGAATGTGGACCCAGTGTGGCCAGCTCTCCCCATATCCCAGAGAGTGCACAACTCCAAACAATTATGTGAAATGTCTTGATTTCTCAAAGTTGACTCATTTCTAAAAACACTATTCAAAGAAAACATTTTGGTGAAATGATATCAGCCCAATTTGCAGCCTCTGATAGATAAGAATGCATTCTCTGGTGCTTCCTCCATTTTGCCTCCCCACCTTCTTACTTTACGTTATTTTGTACTTGTTGACAACATTCCACAGTGATTTCCTGTTTCCCGTGTTCATACTTTATTCTCCAGATTTGACTATAGGCAACTGAATAGCAAAAACCATGTCCTTTTAGTTTGTATTTTCCCACAGCTGAACAGAGGAAGGACTGGATAGATCCTAAGTGAGTAATGCAGATGTGATGTGACATTCGGGGCATTTACAAATACCCTCCAAAGTGGGACATTTCTTCTAGCTTTACGGAGGGAGAATGGGGCAGTTATTGATACGGAAGGACAGATATCTAGCAAAAGCAAGGATGAGAAAGACATACAGTCACACGACACACCCACCGAGGAAACTCCCATGCCCGTGTACTCACAGTGTACCCAAGGATGGGACTTCCAGGATGCCTTGGCATTTTCCACTGGATGCTGAGAGCCGTACAGTTCAATGCGCCCAGCTTGATGTCAAGAGGAGGCCCTACCTTGCCTGCCCCCAAACAAAAGAGATTGTGTTAGAGGCTCCACACATCCCACCTTGAGTATACTTACACAAGATTTAAGAGTGCATTATCTGACAGATGAAAAGCATACTTAAAGATAATTCCAGAAATGCAGTCAATTTCTGATACACCACACCTATCTCAGCTGACCTCACTCACTTTGCTATCCCTTCCCAACCTGGCATCAGTAGATAAATCAGTCCAACTATTGCCCTCATTCTCTCGGGTAACTTCTAATAGGTCAGGGACCAGCAAAGGGAGATTCAGGGTAGCATAGACCACAAACATTTCTGACTTGACTCTCAAAGTTTTAAATGTATTAAAGTAAGATGACAGGCACATTTGTATTTACTCAATAGCATATATGTTTTATGTATACATTACATAGATGTGTTTGCTTATATAGCTAGGATATTCCTATTGTGGGACATTTAAAATATATAGTTATGTATAAAATGAAGTTTAAAAATTTCAAATGCTTTACTATCTATTTATCTTAAGCAACTTCATAGTTACAGATGATAAGATTTATAATCATCAAATAATATATACAGGTTGCCACAATTTAGAAAACATAAAAAATTATCTCTAATTCTAACATTCAGAAATGAGTCTTGTTAGCATTGTGGTATATCTCTTGTTGGTCACATGCAATTTGAAAAAAGTGTGTGTGTGTACGTGTGTGTGTTTCTATACAGTTGACATCCCTTATCTGAAATTTCAGATTTTTTTGGATTTTGGAATATTTGCAATATACTTAGCTGTTGAGCATCTCAAATCCAAAATGCTTCAATGGGCAGTTCCCTTGAGCGTCATATTGGTGCTCAAAAAGTTGGATTCTGGAGCATTTAGGGTTTCAGATTTTTGGATTTGGGAAGCTCAGCTTTGTGTGTGTCTGTGTGTCTGTGTGTCTGTGTGTGTGTGTGTGTGTGTGTGTGTGTACGGAGTCTCGCTCTGCCGCCCAGGCTGGAGTACAGTGGCGCCATCTCGGCTCACTGCAAGCCCCGCCTCCCGGGTTCACGCCATTCTCCTGCCTCAGCCTCCGGAGTAGCTGGGACTACAGGAGCTCGCCACCATGCCCGGCTAATCTTTTGTATTTTCTAGTAGAGACGGGGTTTCACTGTGTTAGCCAAAATGGTCGCGATCTCCTGACCTTGTGACCTGCCCGCCTTGGCCTCCCAAAGTGCTGGGATTACAGGCGTGAGCCACCGCACCCAGCCACGTGTATGTAATTTTTAAATCGTTTTGTTATATATAGTGATTATGTATATATACATACATGTTAATAATTTTAAGTCTTATTTCACTTAGTATATATATAGTACAAATAGCATATTTACAATCATTAAAATCATTATTTTTAACGGCTGTAAATTTTTCCATATAACACATGTGCCATAATAAACAGCATTTGTCATCCCGCTATTGCTAGGCAATTTATTCCCAATATTTTGCTATCTTAAGTAATGCTCCATGAGGGCAGGGACCAGGTCTATCTTGTTCAGAGTACAGAAACGAGTAATGGTAAAAGCACAATAAACATTCCTTAAGTGAATGAACATTCTGCAACTTGATTTCCCACTTACTAATATGTCCTGGTGAGATTTCTTTTTAACTATTGCATGTAATTCTCCAGCATATCAGTTAGGATACTTTGCAACTCACAGAGATCTAATGTATCTATTTAATGGACTGCTGCTAGGGCTTGTCATCAATGTTTTTAATAACAGAACCCAAAGTTTTTCTAGTGGATCAAGTGATAGAAGCCCAGTGCTGTCAGCAGGAACCATGAGGTCAAAAGTCAGCTCCCCTCTGCCCCATATACACCTACGATTGTCACCACTCAGAGATTTAATTCTTAATGATCTCTCTGACTCTGCCATTAAATCTGTTCCAGATTTAATGTCTCATCTGATTGGCTAGACTTAGGCTATGTGGCTTCCTCTTGGCTCAACCAAGAGGCAGTAGAGGAAGGATCAGTCCTTTCTGGTTTCTAACCTGGGAAATCACAGGATGAGACGAGTTCTGGGAATTGTTCTTCCACCAAGCCCATCCACAGTAAAGAAGGAACCCCACAGGAGGATAGGATCATAGAAAAGAGTAGTGGGAAGTTGGATGGCCAAAACTCTGCTTTTCAGAGCACGCATGTACATTAACTATTACTCCATTGATTGACATTGCAGTTATTATCAAAATATCGCTGGTAAAAATAATGCTGAAAAGAACATCTATATCTGTGCCTTTTTGCACACATGTGCCAGTGTTTCTAGGATGGATACCTATAAAATTTATCGAGTACATACATTTTCATTTTTACTACTAATGACTTATTGCTCTCCCCAAAAGAGTAAATGCATAAATCTTTAGGTGCATTCAATTATTTATTTGGGTAAATTCTTAAAACAGAGCTCTTGTGTCCAAGATGGTATCTCGACCTTGACACTATTGACATTTGGGGCTGCCTAGTTTTTGTGGGGGCTGCCCTTTTGCATTACAGGATGTTGAGCAGCATCCCTGGTCTCTACCCACTAAATGACAGTAGTACTCCCCAACCCGTCGCGAAAACTAGTAACATGTCCACACATTACCAAATGCTCCCCAAGGGGCAAAACTGCTCCCCGTTGAGAACCGTTGATTTAAGGGAATGAATATTTTAAAGATTTCTAATAAATATCATCAAACTTACATTTAGAAAATTAACCAATTTAGAAGTTTATAGTGGTGTACATGAGATGTGTAAGTAACAGTATAAAGTAACACAGCCCCACCAGCTCTTACTACTACCACTTTTTAAAGAATTTTTGCTCAGAGAATGAAAAAATTTGTTTAAAAAGCCACAGACTAGGAGAAAATATTTGCAAAAGAAATATCTGATAAAGGTCTGTTATCCAAAATATGCAAATGCTATAGAGAAAACATTTGTGTCCTTCCAAAATTCATATGTTAAACTCTAATTCCTAATGTAATCATATTTGTAGATGTGGCCTTTGGGAGGTGATTAACTCATGAGGGTAGAGCCCTCATGAACAGGATTAGTTCCCCAAAAGATACCCTAGAGAGCTCCCCCTCCCCTTCTGCTATGTGAAGACACAGCAAGAAGACAGCTGTCTATGAGCCAGAAAGTGAGCCTTCACCAGACACCAAATCTGTTGGTGCCTTGGTCTTAGACTTGTCTGCCTCCAGAACTGTGAAAAATAGATTTCTCTTGTTTATAAGCCACCCAATCTATAGTATTTTGATATAGCAGCCGAACAAACTAAGATAACAAAGAACTCTTAAAACTCAACAGGCCGGGCATGGTGGCTCACGCCTGTAATCCCAGCACTTTGGGAGGTCAAGGCAGGTGGATCACCTGAGGTCAGGAGTTCGAGACTAGCCTGGCCAACATGGCAAAACCCCATCTCTACTAAAGATACAAAAATTAGCTGGGCGTGGTGGCAGGAGTCTGTAATCCCAGCTACTTGGGAGGCTGAAGCAGGAGAATCGCTTGAACCCAGGAGGCGGAGGTTGCAATGAGATGAGATCTCACCACTGCATTCCAGCCTAGGTGACAAGAGCAAAACTCCATCTCAAAAAAAAAAAAAAAAACCCTCAACAATAAAAATAAACAATGAGTGAAAAGTGGACCAAAAGATTTCATGACAAAGACACCAAAAGCAATCACAACAAAAGCAAAAATTGACAAATGGAATCTCATTAAACTTAAGAGCTTCTGCACAGCAAAAGAAACTATCAACAGAGTAAACAGACAACCTACAGAGTGGGAGAAAATATTTGCAGTCTATGCATCTGACAAAGGTCTAACATCCAGCATTTGTAGGGAACTTAAACAAATTTACAAGAGAAAAATAAACAACCCTATTAAAAAGTGGGCAAAGGACACGAACACACATCTCAAAAGAAAACACACATGCGACCAACAAGCATATGAAAAAAAGCTCAACATCACTGATCATTAGAAAAATGCAAATCAAAACCATAATGAGATACCGTCTCACACCAGTCAGAATGGCTATTATTAAAAAGTCAAAAAATAACAGATGCTTTCAAGATTGTGGAGAAAAGGGAACTCTTATACGCTGTTAGTGGGAGTATAAATTAGCTTAATCATTGTGAAAAGCAGTATGGCAATTCCTCGAAGAGCTAAAAGCAGAAGAACCATTCGACCCAGCAATCCCATTACTGGATATACACCCAGAGGAATATAAAGCATTCTACCATAAAGACACGTGCATGTGAATGTTCATTGCAGCACTGTTTGCAATAGCAAAGACGTGGAATCAACCTAAATGCCCATCAATGACAGACTGGATAAAGAAAATGTGGTACCTATACACCGTGGAATATTATGCAGCCATAGAAAGAAAGAGATCATGTCTTTTGTGGGAACATGAATGGAGCTGGAGGATATCATCCTGAGCAAACTAATGCAGGAACAGAAAACCAACTACCCTATGTTCTCACTTATAAGTGGGAGCTGAATAATAAGAACTTATGAACACAAAGAAGGAAACAACAGACGCTGGGGTGTTGGGAACAGGCCTCCAAATCTGGCCATAAACTGGCCCCAAAACCGGCCATAAACAAAATCTCTGTAGCACTGTGACATGTTCATGATGGCTATGACGCGCACACTGAAGGTTGTGGGTTTACCGGAATGAGGGCAAGGAACACCTGGCCCACCCAGGGTGGAAAACCGCTTAAAGGCACTCCTGAACCACAAACAATAGCATGAGTGATCTGTGTCTTAAGGACATGCTCCTGCTGCAGATAACTAGCCCAACCCATCCCTTTATTTTGGCCCATCCCTTTGTTTCCCGTAAGGAATACTTTCAGTTAATCTATAATCTATAGAAATAATGCTTATCACTGGCTTGCTGTCAGTAAATATGTGGGTAAATCTCTGTTTGGGGCTCTCAGCTCTGAAGGCTGTGAGTCCCCTAATTTCCCACTCCACACGCTATACTTCTGTGTGCGTGTATTTAATTCATCTAGCGCTGCCGGGTTAGGGTCTCCCCAACCAAGCTGGTCTCGGCACTGGGGTCTACTTGATGGGGGAGAGTGGGTGGAGGGAGATGAGTAAAAATATAACTTTTCTGGGTACTGGGCTTAATACCTGGGTAAGGTAATAATATGTACAACAAACTCCCATGGCATGTATTTACCTATGTAACAAACCTTCACATGTACCCCCAAACCTAAAATAAAAATAAAAAAAGAAAACAAACCAAAAAAGAAAGATGGACCAAGACCTTAACAGACATCTCACCAAAAAAGATACCACAATGGCAAGTAAGCATATGAAAACATGCTCCACATCATACGTCATCAGGGAAATGCAAATTATAACACCAATGAGATACCATCCCTGTATGCCTATTAGAATGGCCAAAATCCAGAACACTGACAACACAAAATTTTGGCAAGGATGTGGAGCAACAGGACTCTCATTCATCACTGGTGGGAATGCAAAATGGTACAGCCCCTTTGGAAGGCAGTTTGGCAGTTTCTTACAAAATCAAACATGCTCATCATACCACTGGCATGTGCACTCGTTAGTATTTACCCAAAGGAGTCAAAAACTTACGTCCACACAAAAAACTGCACATGGATATTTACAGCAGCTTTATTCATAATTGCCAAAACTTGGAAGTAAACAAGAAGTTCTATAGTAGGTGAATGGATAAATAAATTGTGGTACTTCCAGACAACAGAGTATTATTCAGTGCTAAAAAGAAATGAGCTATCAAGCCACGAAAAGGAAGCTTTTCCTTTCTCCTTCACTTAGCCTTAGAATAGGCTAAGTGAAGAGGCCTATTCTAACATAGTCTTAAAGGTGGCTGAAAAGTGGAAATAAAGATAATGGAAATGATATATCAGTCCCTTGTAGAACCATAAAATAACCAGTAAGCACAGCCTCATCCATAGTCTCAATCCTCAAAGTTTCCACATCGAGGAAACTTCAGTGGGTATTCCTAAGTGAAAGAAGCCAATCTGAAGAGGCTACATACTGTATGATTCTAACTCTATGACATTCTGGAAAAGGCAACAGTAAAAAAGACCAGTGGTTGCCAGGTATTAGGAGAGAGCAAGGGATGAATAGGCAGAGTTCAGAGGGTTCTTAGGGCAGTGAAACTATTCTATATGATACCATAATGGTAGATACATGTCATACATTTGTTTAAACCCATAGAATGTACAACAGAAAAAGTGAACCCTAATGTAAACTATGGCCTTTGGGTGAGAATGATGTGTCAATGTAGGTTCACCAACAAATGTACCACTCTGATAGGGGATGCTGATGACGGAGGAGTCTATGCATGCATGGGGACAGGGAGTATATGGGAAATCTCTCTACCTTCCTTTTAATTTTACTATGAATTTGAAACTCTAAATAGTCTTTTAAAACCTTGGCAAATTTGATCAAAAATAGGTTAAATATTTTAGCATCTTCTTTTGGCTATTTTTCTTCCTATTTTCAAGTATTTTGCACATATGTAATCGGGTTTTAGTTTTTTTCTCACTGATCTGTAAGTACCCTTAATTTGTGAAAGATCTGAATTATTCACCTATATTTTCTCTAGGTAGTTTTATGTTTGCTTCCCCCTGTGTAATTATCCAGTACTGGCCACATTTATTGCTAAGCGAAGAGGCCTATTCTAACACAGTCTTAAAGGTGGCTGAAAAGTGGGGGAGAAAGATAACAGAAATGATTTATCAGTCCCTTGTAGAACCATAAAATAACCAGTAAGCACAGCCTCACCCATAGTCTTAGGAATATTTCTTGCTTCCTTTGCTCTGGGAAAAATTGCAAGTGATCAAGGCAGGCTCCTTGGGTCACTAACAGGGGAACCAGTTCTTGTATCCCTTGTGTATCTGCAGTGGTTCAGTACAGAAAATAGAAACGCTCTAGGTATTTTAAACAGGAAGATGAGGTTATGGAAATTGGTAGAAAGACTGAAGAAATTAATTCAGGAGTCTCCAATGGCTCTATTAGAGAGAGACAGGGAGAGAGAGAATGAATGAGAGAATGCTATAGTGGTGATTCAGAACCAGGAAGCCTCTGCCTTCACCCCCACTACTGGCATTACTGCTGCCACAACTGCTTCCAGACACCCGCAAGACTGGCGATGGGTCCTGGAATGATGAGTTCTTATGTTTTGATGGCCTTGCTTGGCTGGAGAAATAGCAGCAGGAAAATGGCCTCCACCTCACTCCGGCCTTCCCTGTCTCTCAAGAGTATATCCAATTGGTGAGACCTAATTGACATCCAGAATATTGACATCCAGAATATTGGCTACAAGATAGTCTGGAAAATGTAGTTTTTATTTTTCCAGGCTTTGCATTATAGTAATGGCATCTAGAAGGAGGGTAAAACAGTCACCAGAAGGTGAACAAGCCAATCTAAGGTATCCATGACCTCTTGGCACCCATAAAAAGCGTGAATTGTAATGTGCTATCCCTTTTACCTTCATATTCTGTAGGAAAGTATTTAAATCGGACCCTGCTGGGACCTGGTTAGGTATGACTCCTATTTTATTGGCATTTTCACTCATTTATTTGCTCTTTCACACACCTAACATATTGAGCACCCTATACATACCAGGCACTGTCAGTCTCTACATTAATGATGAAGAGAGACACAGGGACACAAATTAGCAGGATATTACAATTGGGTGTGATAATTAGGGTTGGAAAGTTGGAGCACTTTAGTGGCCCATAGCAAGGACATACCAGGCTCTGTGCAATAGACCCATAGGAACGAGGCAGACAGAGTGGGAATGGGAAACGGGTCCCAGGCAGAGAGAGCAGCATATACTCTTCCCCAAAGAACTGGGGGACGAACCACGAGTATACAACTACTGGGACTCCATGGCTGGGTGGATGGGGGTAGTGAAAGACAGAACAAAAGTGGAAATCCGGTGACTCCAAGGATTCTAGCTTGGGCAACACAGAGAAGGAGGATGCCAGTCACTCAGCTGGAAGTGACTCAGCTTGACCACCCACGAAGTTGGAGGTGTGGTTGCCGGCAGCTGGTGAGTGAGAGGTGGCCCAGTCAGACACTTGGACCCAATAACAAAAATATTCCAGATGCATCAGTTAAATATGGGATCTCAAATTATAGAAAATAATTGAATTTTTAAAATCAGACTTTTAAAATTTATTTATTTATTTATTTATTTATTTATTTATTTATCTTTGAGATAGAGTCTCCCTCTGTCACCCAGGCTGGAGTGCAGTGGTGTGATCTCAGCTCACTGCAGCTTCCATCTCCCAGGCTCAGTTGATCCTCTCACCTCAGCCAACTAAGTAGCTGGGACTACAGTCACGTGCCACCACATCTAGCTAACTACTTCTCCTTATTATTGTAGAAACAGGGTCTCACTATGTTACCCAGGCTGGTCTTAAAATCCTGGGCTCAATCAATCCTCCCGCCTTGACCCTAAAAGTGTGGGATTACGGCATGAGCCACTGTGCCCAATCTTAAAACCAGACTTAGAGGAAGAACCTTTCTAAGCTTAAAAGAGACTAAAAATATATAAATTTTTAAAAAATAATTGAATCTACATCATAAAACTTTCATCATGCTCTTTGAAAATTACAAAAGAAAAATTCAAACAACAGATGGAGGGGTAAAAAATTGCAGCAAAATGAGAGGCCAAAGGATATCTTTATTATAAAACTTATGCATATTAATAAGAAAATTCAGACCCTAATAAATAAAATATGAAGAGACAATTTGCAAAAAAAAAAAAAAAAAAACAAGTATAGCTAGTAAACACACATGGGGAAATATTCAAATTTGCTAGTTACCGAAGAAATACACATTTCAAAAATTGAGATGTTTTCACCTATTAAATTAGCGAAGATATTAAAACAAGAGTAACACTGACAAGGGTACATGAATGCACTACTCTCGAAAAATTGCTTGTGACAGTATAAATGAGTATTCAGACATTGTGGAAGACACTTTGGCGGCAATATGCAATGATATGCAGGGCCATAAATCCGTTCTTATCCTTGGGCCTCCAGGAATCTGATTATAGGCAGCCATAAGGAAGGAATCTTAAAAGAAGAGAAGGCTACTAATATGGTTTGGATCTGTGTCCCCGCATGTCGAATTGCAATCCCCAGTGTTGGAGGAAGGGCCTGGTGGAAGGTGACTGGATCATGGGGAAGGATTTCTCCCTTGATGTTCTCGTGATAGTGAGCGAGTTCTCGTAAGATCTGGTTCTTTAATAAAAGTGTAAGGCACTTCCCCCTGTGTTCCTCCTGCTCTGGCCACGTAAGACATTGCCTGCTTTCCCCTTTGCCTTCTGCCATGATTGAAATTCCCGAACCTCCCCAGCCATGCTTCTTGCACAGCCTGCAGAACCATGAGCCAATTAAACGTCTCTATTTCTAAATTACCCAGTCTCGAGTGTTTCTTTACAGCAGTGCAAGAACGGACTAATACAACTACCCACATGCAGATGTTCTTCATAGTACTACATGTGATACGGAAAAACTATAAGCAGTCTAAATATTTAGAAAGGGCAATAGTTAGGCCAAGTATGGTGTATCACCTGAATCTACTGGTATACACACAATAAACACAATATGTACTTGTGGTATCTTGAATTGGATCCTGGAGCAGAAAAAGAACAGTAGTGGGAAAACCAGTAAAATTAAATAAAGTCTGTGGTTCAGTTGACAGCACTGTACTATCACTAGTTAGTACTATCACTAATTCATTGTTTAGATTTGACAAATGTGCCATGGTTATGTAAGATGTTAACATGAGGAGAAATTGGTAAAAGGTGGATAGGCATTCTCTCTAGTGACTACCCAACCCTTCTATAAATCTAAATGTATTTCAAAATAAAAAATCTATTAAAAAAAGAGGCTTGTATGACACTGTGGCAAATTATGATGTAGTATTAAACAGAAAAGCATACTCAATTGCCACCAACACTATTATTACAGTTATTTAATATGCTCATTTGAAAAATAACTTGAAGGCAAGAGAAGAAAGCTAATTGATACATTAGGGTGGCTGAGATGAAGGACAATTTTTCTCCCATATTCTTCTATTTGGCAAGCTTTCCAGAATGTTATATTGTTTTCCCAATTTTAAAAGTTCACTTTCAAAAATATTTTTACATCCAAAGATCAAAAGACATGTGGGTGCGGGTATAACCACACTCCTTGGTCACTAAAGGAAATCTGCAAAATAACACTGCTTCGTGAAGTTTGCACCAGTTGGGTTGGAGCAAATGGTGCTGTCTCATGTTTGCAGTCTGTTTCTCTGCATTTCAGGGTAAGGCTAAAAATAGTTTGTGATGAATGATGCAGATCTTTTAGCTCTCAATAACAAAAGGTAATATACCCACGTAAAATACCCTTATTGGCCAGGTGTGGTGGCTCACATCTGTAATCCCAACAGTTTGGGAGGCTGAGGTGGGTGGATCACCTGAGGTCAGGGGTTTGAAACCAGCCTGGCCAACATGGTAAAACCCCGTCTCTACTAAAAATACAAAATTAGCCAGGCGTGGTGTCGCATGCCTGTAATCCCAGCTACTTGGGAGGCTGAGGCAGGAGAATCGCTTGAACCTGGGAGGCGGAGGTTGCTGTGAGCCGAGATTGCGCCATTGAACGCCAGCCTGGGTGACAGAGCAAAACTCTGTCTCAAAAGAAAAAAAAATACGCTTATGGGCCAGGCGCGGTGGCTCACGCCTGTAATCCCAGCACTTTGGGAGGCCAAGTTGGGCAGATCAGGAGGTCAGGAGATCGAGACCATCCTGGCTAACATGGTGAAACCCCATCTCTACTAAAAAATACAAAAAAACGCCAGGCGTGGTGGCAGGTGCCTGTAGTCTCAGATACTCAGGAGGCAGGAGAATGGCGTGAACCTGGGAGGCAGAGCTTGCAGTGAGCTGAGATTGCACCACTGCACTCCAGCCTGGGTGACAGAGCGAGACTCCGTCTTAAAAAAAAAACAAAAAAAAAACCCCTTATCAACAGACACAGCAAAACGAAGGTGCCCAGGAAGGAGGTTGTTAGTGCTGTGAACAAGGACACAGGGAATTGTCAGCGGACAGTGACCAAAGCGCCATCAGGGAGGACCTGATTATAAAGAGCACAGAACAGGCGGCCATTCGCTCCTCTCTACTTCGGTTGCTGCTCATCAGCTAGAACAGGATTTTTCAAAATGTTTTGCTCTCTATGTCCTGGATTCTCGAGGACAGTTCTGATTCTGAATGATGTCTCACCATCATGTCCCTTTGGGCCCCCATCATAGCAGTGGAAGCCAGAGGGGCACAACCACTGGCCCTCACAGGAAGGTGGGCCAGGTCTCACAGTGTCTGGGAGAGGGGAGATAGGCCCAAGACCAGGGCTCTAGCACCATGCCCTCATGAAGGTTCTGAGCGGAGCTGTGGGAAGCCCAGTGCTCCCAGCAGGCTGTCTTCACACACACTCACCTGTCACCACAAACTGAGTGGAAGAGTTTTTTCTCTTTCTCAAATAAATATTTGTAATATTTATATAAATAAACATATTAATATATACGTAAACATAACATTTATGTAGTTCTATAATTATTATAATTTTAATTTTCAGGTATTTTTTTAAAAGAAAATAAAGGTAAATAAAATACAGCTAAAATTTCATACTGAATCTCTTTCCTCTTCCTTCCTCTCTTCCAGAGATAACAACCATTCTGATGTTACTGGATTTTATCCTCATGAAGTATGTACTTTTATCTGCATGTTTATTTTTCCTGGAATAACCTAACTGCTCATCAGTAAAGAGATGGATAAATTATGGTTTACCCATACAGTGCGCCAGTATCTTTACCACTTGAATTTATTTAAAAAGAGTATTTTGTATTTCTTTAAAAAGAGAAAGATCTATTTGAGAGGACAGAGAGAGGGAGGTGCCTTTGTAAATCTTAAAGCAATGCTCAAACCTTAGTCTACTTCTGATCTTTGCCTCAATCCTGGCCTAGAAATCATCTTTCTTTGGTTTCTAAATCTGTCGCCACTTCTCCATGCACATTTCGGTTTCTCAAATGTTATTGCTGCCATCTTTGTCTGTTTCCTTTGTCCTGCTGGTTACTACTCTTCTCCCCAATTTACAAGCATTTTAGTGGGGACTGAAGGGACCAGTAGTAAGTATGTGTCTTCAACTTACCATGTTTGCCAGAGGTAGTGGAGGAAGATATTATTCCCACTTTACAGATGAAGAAACTGAGGTCTAGAGTCTGTTGAATGAGGATCTTGTCAATGGGACAGTGAGGAGCCAGGTAGAGAATTTCTTCCTCTCCCCACCCCTTCACATTGATGTTCCTGGTGACTCTGCCCAGACTCCCTGTTCTCAGCTCCCACTATACCCTCTTCCCTGCCAGTCATTGCCACATATATGCTGTGGCTCCCGCACCCATTTCTCCAGCCCAGCCCTTCCCTTCAGAGGAGCAGGCCTAGGTACCCAACTGCCAGGTGGACCCAGGTGACACTGGGCCTCTCAAATTCCACATAACAGAACTGAATTCATCATCTTTCTTTTTGACCCGAGCCCCTCCTGTAACCCTGGTAGATGGCATCACCATCCACCATGACTTCCAGAAACCTGCAAGTCACCCTCAGCGTCAAATTGGTCACACTGTCTCCATCCTCTCTTCTTCAGGGAAGCCTCAGAATCCTGCTCAACCCTGGACCTGGAGCAGCACTATTAATTGTTCAGAGCTGTGCATGCAGTGGAACCCACTGCCTTCCCCCGAGCCTAACAGATACGGTTTCCCTTTCCACAGCTTCTGCAGCCTCTTTTGGAGAATGTGTGTTTGTAAATGAAACTTTTTTTTTTTTTCTATAAAGCAGTTGAGTGCAGCACAAAGGTTGGGGCCATTGGATTGGAACCTCTAAAACCTGTGTGGAGAAGGGCTTATAAATGGCAGAGAGAAGGAAGTACCAGAGGCTTTCTCAAGTGACATTTGCATTTTGAGGACAGCATTTTTCTATTTGTGTATTTGTTTGAAGTGTCCTTGAGGGCAGGGCAGGACCCAGTCCAGGCCCATCTGAAGCTGTATTTGCAGAGGAAGCATGTTGATTATATAGACATTGTATTATTGGGGTATGTGTGGAGGGGGGCAGGATAAAGGGAGGAGTAAGCCTCCAGTGGGACCGCCTATGGGCTAGAGATAAGTTTTAGGTACAGAAAGGTGGTGAACCCAGAAAGGCCAGAGAAACCATCAGGCAAAGTCACAGCACATGGTCTGGTATCACCATAAGAGACGTGGAGACATTAGGACATAGTCCCAATTGCAATGAGCAAATCAAAGTAATTCTCTAAATCTCTTCCAGCCACCAGAGAGAAACATAAGAGGGAAACCACCCAAAGCTTTCCTCACATCTCTGCAATGTCTGAATCATCAGGAAAAGCTTTGCCTAGGGCAAGTAAAGCTTTTTTTTTTTTTTTTTTTTTGAGATGGAGTTTCATTCTGTCATGCACGCTAGAGTAGTGGCACGATCTCAGTTCACTGCAACCTCCGCCTCCTGGGTTCAAGTGATTCTCCTGCCTCAGGCTCCAGAATAGCTGGGATTACAGGCATGCACCACCACACCAGCTTAACTTTTTACTAGAGATGACGTTTCACCATATTGGCCAGGCTGGTCTCAAACTCCTGACCTCAAGTGATCCGCCCACCTTGGCCTCCCAAAGTGCTAGGATTACAGACATGAGCCACTGTGCCTGGCCGAAAAAACTCTTAATGAAACAAATTTTTTTTTTATAGTGGTTATAACTCTGAAGTCTTCTGGGATCTTATCTGTTACATAGAAACATGCTAGTGCTTCCTCAATATTAAAAAAAATCTAAGTAGTAGGCCACTTACGTGCGAGACAAGTAATATTAAGCAGTTAAATATAAAAATAACACTTGTTTCACCAATAACGGTTACAAATGATGGAAAAATATGGTACACAATGGAAAACTAGTTTTGAAGAAACATAGCATTTGAAACTAAAATAATGCATCTATACAATATGCCCTGAAGCTGTGTTCCTATAAACTAGAAGCTATACTGCTTAAGAGATAAGTAAATAAAAAGGGTGCTTCTTTGCTATGAGGGAGAGTATGCTTGAGCTTTTTTCTCTGGAGGACTTTCAAAATGGTATTAGGCTGTTGCATTAGAAACTTCTGAATAATTAGGTCAATTTCTTATGGAAATTTTATTTCATAAAATACTTCAAATTCTGAGCGAAATTCATCTCTGATTCAATTAGTTTTGTAATCCAATTCATAAAAACACTTCAAAATGCAAACAAAAATATCATCTGTGACAGAAATACATTGCTAGCTTTTTAGTTATTTGATTTTCACAGAAAGAACCAAGTTACATTCACTGATGCAATAGAGAATGCCCAGACTAACTAAAAATAGTCAGAAAATTCCGAATAGGAAAACAAAAACCATATTTCCATCTGTTTGAAACTTGTTCCAACTATTATTATTAAAGCAGCACTACGAATGTGTAACCCAAAAAAAAGTGGCCACTGGAGCTACTTCCAAGGTGATGCCCTCAAGGCAGCAGTGAAAATGTGGGTTTAAGACACAGAACAGTGTTTGTTCTAGTTACCTGTGGATTAAAGAAGTTGCCAGTCACTAAGGAGCAGCAGGAAGAGTTTTCCAGATCCCTGCTGGCTTTTCTCTGTAGAGCAGTTACCCTACACATCACAATCACGCTTCCCTTTGAAATTCATCATGCCAGAGTGCAATTCCAAAGAATAGTTTGCCACTCCAGAGAGTAATCCATCATACCCGAGTGTAATTCCAGGGAGTAATCCATCATTCCCAAGCGTAATTCCAGGGAGTAATCTACCTTTGTGGAGTGCTTCGGTTTCCTCATGTCCTAGTCAATGCACTGGATTAGATGATCATAAATTAGAGTTCCTCCCTAAATACTTCATGGGGAAGTATCTGCAGAGTACTAGCAGTGAGCAGGAAAGACACCACTTGGAACAGCTCCTCAGGGCAGTGCTCCCTCAGACCCAGGCAAACGTGGGCCCTGTTTTAGAAGGACCAGTTTGGATCCTCCTCTAGCCACACCACTCCCCATGAGCAGAATGTGGAGTCCCAAGCCAAAAGGACATTCCTATGGAAAGCCTGTGCTCCATCCACTCCTTGGGTACTCATGACCCTGGAATTCCCTGCCCAGAGAGTCCCGAGCCCTTTTCCTGGTCCTCAGTGGCCTTGTCCCTGGGCGTGTCCTTCTGAGGGTGAACTGTGCTGCTAGCCATGTGGGCCCTCAGGCAAAAGGGTGGCCAACGGGTTGCTGTGCTCCAGGACGGGCAGTGGACAGCACTAGCTAGGGTTATGGGCAGGTGTCCATGCGTGTGCATATGAACATCCTTCAGGGAGGGACAGGGTGAGGCCTGGGGCAGTTCTCTTTAAGTAGAAATAGAAGTTGCCTCCTCTTGAAGTAGATATTCAAGGAGTCTGAGAAATTGGAATTTGAACCTGCTCTTTCTGGTCATTATGAAAGTGTACTATATATTTGTCAGGTTAGAAGGAGAGAAAATATTGTGTCTAATAATTTGTTAGCCTATTTAATGACTTGTAGGTTTTTAAGACAAATGTACGTGGGCTTCTATGGGAACTCTTGTGCTCCACGCACCAGTGTCAGGGGTAGGTCTGCACCTCTGAGTGTCACGCTGCTTCACAAACTGGGCTCAGCTGGGTTGTAAATGGATCTCACAAAGGATTCTTCTGACCCAAGTGTTGACTTCTGGCAGAGAGCAATCCATGCTGAAAGCCTCTAGCAGTGGTTCCTGTTTAGACTCAGTTGGAAATCCCAGGGGAGCACAGATGCCACAGATCAAGAGCTGCTGGAGACAGTGGCAGCACCAAAGAGTTGACAACCTACTAGAGTCAGTCAACGCAGTTATGTTAGAGAAGGTAAAGGCACAAAACCACTTCCAAGTACCTACTCTGTGTGGGAGCCTGCACAGTGTGACCTGTTTCTGTCACCAACTCAAGCTCACTTCTTACATCACGGGGCCCCAATCCCCGGGGCCATGGACCAGTACTGTTCTGTGGCCTTTTAGGAACCGGGCAACACACAGCAGGAGTTGAGTGGTGGGTGAGTGAGCCAAGCTTCGTCTGTGTTTACAGTCAGTCCCCATCACTAGCATTACTGCCTGAGTTCCGCCTCCTGTCAGATCAGCAGCATTAGATTCTCATAGGAGCATGAACCCTATTGTGAACTGTGCATGTGAGGAATCCAGGTTGTGCACTCCTTATGAGAATCTAATGCCTGATGATCAGTCACTTTCTCCCATCACCCCCAGATGGGACTGTCTAGTTGTAGGAAAACAAACTCAGGGCTCCCACTGATTCTACATTATGGTAAGTTGTATAAGAAATAATTACTTCATTATATATTACAATGTAATAATAATAGAAATAAAGTACATAATAATTGCAACATGCTGGAATCATCCCACCTCCCACCCTCATCCATGGAAAAAAACCGTCTTCCAGGAAACCAGCCCCTGGTGTCAAAAAGGTTGGGGAACTTCCTAGAAGGGTTGTTGCAGATGTTATAGTCCACAGTCCTTACTAGGAGTTCCTATGTGGTCATGCTCCAGGCCCATGAGATGGTAAGAATTCATATTAGGGGTAAATATCACCTTGGCCTTTCCCCGGTGGTTCCTCCACACCTTCTTTGGAAAGGTGACCTTGTTCCAGAGCCCTGTCTCCTTTAGCAGACCCCAAACTCCCAGAGGGGTCCCAGGCTGGGGACCGCTGTCTTACATCATCTAAGAAGGCAAGCAGGAAAGCTATGCATCTCCACCCACCAACCTCCTATCACCACACATATACACACGCGCACGTAAGCATATGCACACATGCACACATATACACAGGCATACGCACAACACACACATCCTCCCACCTCAAGGAGAAACTGACTTACAATCATTTAACAATTGGAGGAGGACAAAGAAGCACAGACTATGAAACCTGACAAAAGCATCTGAACAAGATTATGGTGTAGAAGCTTTAATGCTAGCAGGGAGTTTCAAATTCATCTAAGCCAGTGGTTCTCAAACTTCTTTTGGAAGCATCAGAATCACCTGAAAGACTTGTACTAACTGCCTGCTGGACCCCATCCTGTTTCTAATTTCACTAAGTCAGGAAGAGGTCCCAAGAATTTGCATTTCTAAAAAGTTCTGAGGAGATGCTGATACTGCTGCCTCTTGAACCACTGGTGTAGTAGTCTAATATCAGATTTTAATGATGGGAAAATTAAAACTCAGAGAAGCTAGTGTCTTGTGTGAGGCAACAGTAGTTAGGGAGAAACTGGAATGAAGACCTTGATTTATTGAGTCCCTAGCCAGGTGCTTTCCACCACCTAGCATGTTCTTCCAAATTTTACGCTGCCATGATGGCTTCCAATTTTAACTGGGCCCTGTTCTCCATCCATACGGTAACCCCCAAGTCTTGTTGCTTCAACATAGACAGCCTCTTAGGAGACACCTCAATGGCAGTAATTCCTAATTGGAGAGGATGCCCCTAGGCAGTGTTTCCAATCTCTAAATGTCTGAGTCAAGAGCACTGTTTCATGGAGTTTAAAGAAGCTCCTGAGGTGGCCCTGACATGCCTCTGCTCCTGCCTGAGCCCCACTGTGAGTCCCTTTCTGCCAGGTGATCTCACCCATTTGTATAGTGTTCCCAGGCACCTGCTAAATGTGTCTTTTCAAGTATGCTCTGCATATCTAACTGGATACTTCAGCCTTGATGGCTAACAAACACACCAAATGCCAAGCGTTCCAGATGGAACCCATCATCTTCCCCATTCAGATCTCCATCTCCTCCCACATTCCCCATACTCCTGAAATCCGGGAGTGTTGTTCACACCTCCTCTCTCTGTGTTCCAGATATGACTCTCCATGTTGCCCCAATAGCCCGTAGAATGTCAACTCCACGAGGGCAGGGACTTTTGTGTTCGCTCTTTATTCCTGGCACCTACAACAGTTTCCGACCCTGAATAGGCATTCCATAAGTATTTGCTGCCTGATTGACTAAATGGCTGACTGAATAAATCTCTGTCCTCCTTCTAGCCCTACTGCTGTGACTGTATCCAGCCTCCCATCAACCTGTGCTGACATCTCTCAACCTGAATTTTCTCTTCTAGGTACAAAGACCACTAGGGAAAAGAAATCAGGGGGTCAAGCATGGGGTCATCTCTCCACATCAGACCCCTGTCTTGGTTGGGACCAGGCTCAGGTTCCAGTCATCCCCAGTCTGAAGGTCTAAAGAGAATGTCTCACTCCAGAGAACCCTGGGAGTTGGTGGTCTGCTAAAGGAGACAGGGCACTGGAACAAGGTCACCTTTCCAAAGAAGGTGTGGAGGAACAACTGGGGAAAAGCCAAGGTGATATTTACCCCTAATATGAATTCTCACCATCTCATGAGCCTGGAGCATGACCACATAGGAACGCCTAGTGAGGACTATGGACTATAACATCTCCAACCAGCCTTCTAGAAAGTTCTCTCAGATAACCTCAGGAACTACGGTTTATTCTCTCAGAAAGCAGCCCTCTCTAGAATTCCTCTGGCTCATTGCTAGATGAGTGGCTTTTTTGAGTTATTGTGACCACGCTGAGGGTCTTTCCTGAGGAAAGAGAGAATCACATTAAAACACCAGAGGGCAAGCATGGTGGCTCATGCCTGTAATCCTGACACTTTGGGAGGCCGATGCGGGTAGATCACCGAGGTCAGGAGTTCGAGCCAGCCTGGCCAATATGGTGAAATGCTGTCTTTACTAAAAACACAAAAATTAGCCAGGCATGGTGGGTGCCTGTAATCCCAGCTACTCGGGAGGCTGAGGCAGGTGAATTGCTTGAACCCGGGAGGTGGAGGGGATTACAGGCATGAGCCACTGTACCCAGCCTCTGGTGTTTGAATAATTTTAGACTTATAGGAGAGTTACTATAGTATAGTATACTAGATAGTATAGAGAGTATAGTATACTATATAGCTAACTAGTTAGATACTATACTAGTATACTATAGTATATATAGCATATACTATACTATCTAGCTATCTAGTTATATATATAGTATATAACTACACTATATAGTTAGTATAGTATACTATCTACAGTTAGTATACTATAGTCAGATAGTATAATATATTATTCTATCTATAGTTAGTACAGTATACTATAGTTAGATAGTATACTATAGTATACTATACTATCACCATAACTCTCCTTTAAGTCTAAAATTAATAAGTCTAAAATTAATCCAAAATAAAACAACTGAAAAAAATGAGGGTCCTCTTTCTTTCATCACCACAATCCCAGCAGGAGACTCTCTTCCATGAGGCAGGGCCCATTTACCCAGGCGAGGGGAGCAGAACTGTCCCAAGTCCTGAAAATCAATAACAGAAACCTGGTATCTTCCCCGAGTGCCCGCTCACAGCCATTGAACAACTGCATTAACTCATGGGTGAGAACACCTTTCCTTCTTTCTCTCATTCTCAGGATCAGGTTTCTCTCCGGTTTCCTCCTGCCAACACTGGCCTCCAGCACATAAGGCAGCACATCTGGTGAGGAGCTGTCTAATCTACACCTGCCTTAGGAAGCAACTTCCCCCTTACCCTCATACTGGGCCAGAATCTGGCCTCTGCAATTCTCCTGATCGAAGCTTGAAACATTTTGCCAAGTCTTCACCTGTGGCTCCTACCTGTAAAGCCATTGGGTTAGAAGAAGATGGGGTTTAATAATTTAATAAGCCACACAACTTTGTATGTAGTACAAAAGGGTTGACATTTCCTGTCTTTCAAAGAATAGAGATCAATAATCATTTTTAAATGGAAAACAAACCAACCACATCCCTTTTCCCAAAAAGCTGGAAACTTAGACTCATGGTTCTGGGATATGAACTTGCTAGGGATGATAACAGCTATAATTTATTGGCCACCATCTCTAAGCTTGGCGTTCTTTGGCATTTTACAAAGACAGTCCGCTGCCCCCAAACCTACAGGGCACAATTTGGAAAACAGAAAAAAAGATTCCCCTTCCTGGCAGACATAGACTCCAAGGCCAGGCACAAGGCATGGTAAGAGGATGTAACCTGCTTCCAACCCTCCATCCCATCTTCACCCTTTCCCTGCCCTACTCCCTCCTGGGCAGTTTCGGTCTCAACATCTCATGGCTTAACAAGATGATACCCAGCTGAATTGCGGATCTCTGCCTTCTCAGCTGCATGCAACATTATATAAGTTACTCTTTTTAATTCTTTCAAGAGCTCTGCAAGGTAGGTTTCAGTAAATCCATTTTTCAAATGAAGAAACAGAAAACAGATATTTTTTTGACATGTTCAAGATCATAGAAAGCGATCTTGCTGCATCCGTGTGCAAGAAGTCAGGATTTGACCGTGGGTCTCTCTGACTTCACAACAGATGTTTCCAATTACTTCCAGGATCACGTGATAGAATGGACACCGGAACATTGCCGGAAGCAAGCAGACTACCACATGGGGCAGTAATTGCTGGCAGAAGTCACATCAACCACTCATCCTGCTCATTCTGTCCTTGGCCCAAAGCAGCAAGTCTTCTCTTGCTATCATTTTTTCTTGGTAAGAACTTAAAAAAGTGACAGGAAAACTGAGAAATTTTATTTCCTCAGATTTGAGGTTGAGGAGCAGACTGGCCTGGCAAGGTTATTCTCCAGAAGAGAAGTAGTGGAAACAGCTGAGTTGGAACTCGTGTCCCAAGGGTGTTCAGGGTGCACTGAGGGGCATGCTGTGAGCACATGGGCTTTGGAAGGCAGTGGAATGTCATGGAATTGAGCCCATAGTATGGAAGAGATGCAGAATCTTTAACAAAAATTGCCAAAATCACAAAAATGAGGGAATGAAGAATCATCATAGCTAAAATGTATTCAGTAATGTCAGCAGCAGTTCTTGGAGCTTTGGATATGTTAACTCATCAATCCTCACAACAACTCTACTAGGCAGGCACTATTATTGTCCTATTTTAAGAGTGAGGAATCTGAGAAACAGAGAAGTTAAGTAGCTATTCCAAGGTAATCCAGACAGACCATGAGCCAGTACCACTCCAGAGCCTGGGGCCCTTGGGGAGTAACACATGGAGCTTCATGTTTGCATCTGGTTAGGATGGAAATGACACAGTCATGGGCACTGGAGCTGGTGAAGAATCACACTCCAAAGAGGTAAAAGGTTCGATCAGAATCCTAGAGAGAGCCTGGGGTTGCTCTGAGCCCTGAAATAGGGGTCCAAGCAAACCAAGCAAGCAACCAACCAAAGAACAGGAGGCACCCCATGGGCTATACTAGTAATAAAATTAAATAAAAATATCAATAACTGCTTTAAGGACCAGATTCTGTGCTTAGGATTTTTTTTTTGGGGGGGGGGGACAGAGTCTTGCTCTGTTGCCCAGGCTGGAGTGCAGTGGCGCGATCTGAGCTCATTGCAACCTCCGCATGCCGGATTCAAGCAATTATCCTGCCTCAACCTCCTGAGTAGCTGGGATTGCCAGTGCCTGCCACCACACCCAGCTAATTTTTTGTATTTTTAGTAGAGACAGAGTTTCACCATGTTGGACAGGCTGGTCTCGAACTCCTGACCTCAGGTGATCCACCTGCCTCGGCTTCCCAAAGTGCTAAAATTACAGACATGAGCCACCATGCCCGGCCTGTGCTTAGGCATTTTAAACATATATTCTCATTTAAACTTCACAAGAAGCCCATTGTACAGATGAGGAAACTGAAGCCGAGAGAGAGATTAAATAACTTCCCCCAGTCACACACCTCATAGGTGACAGCTAGGAATCCAGGTCAGAAACCAGCCTCTCACTCACTGGCTCTTTAGTGCTCTCTCTTGTTGGGGAGGACACCAATTTCCTCTCAAGCTTCTAATTTCAGAACATCTATATAAGGTCTGTTCAGTTGGGAGCAATAAGATCTTATGATGAATTGAGAAAGTATAACAGCAGCATGTCACACATAAACTTTTTAAACACAAAATGCACTTATATATTGTGCAATGAATGGTGGTATAGCTTGTGAAGGGACAGAAGTTTCATAACATGGATGGTGCCTATCAGGACTTATGATATCAATAAGGAGAAAACATATGCATGACTGACACAATAAAGCGTGATGAATTGTCTATTTTCTGGCACAAGCAAATCATGTCACAGGGAGTAGAGAAGAGGGGAACCATAGAGGCTGGAATCACTAGGGACTATAAAATCTAAGTTAGAAAATCAATACCTAGTAAATGAGATTTGAGATATGCAAAGTCACCTTAAAGAGATAGGATAATAAGACTTGAAAAAAGTGCAAAGCTAAATCATCCTGGATGCACCTTCTTGGTGTCCTAGCTGGTATCTATGCTGATTTTAGTCAACGCTCATGTTATACCAACTGTTAAGTATTTTGACTAGCCTCCTGCTATTAGTCAGGATAGCCTAGGTTGGCTATTATAGCAAATGACCCCCAAATATTGTGGCTTATGACAAGGATTTTTTTGTCATGCATTCTAGAAAGTCATCAAAGCCCAGCTGCAGCTCCGCTCCATACTGTCCCCACTGTGGGGCCCATGCTAATGGAATAGCCTCTATCTGGAGCATGGTGAAGCATGTGCTTACTGTTCAAGCTCCTTCCCAGTGGTGACACAAGTGACTACCACTCACCTTTCATTGACCAGAGACAGTCATATGGTCCCACCTGAGTTCAACAAGTCACCATTATGGATTAACAATAGCATTCTGCCAAGGTGTGAAGAAACACCATGTCTTTTGGGTGGGTGGTAAGGCTTCATATGGAATACAGAAAAATCTAAGTCAGAGAGGAAAAATATGGCAGTGCTCACCTAGGCCCTGTCCAGGGGACCCAATGCCTGGGAGCCCTTCTAGGGTCATATGTACATCCCTGAGGATCTCTTTTCAACATAGCAATCACTCTGTGATCTGTTCAGGGTCCAAAGACAGGCAAGGAGAACAAAACTATCAGGCATTTGCATACGTCTACTGCCCACATCCTCACATTCACATAATGGTTCTGGCTCTGCCGGACCCTCTCTTGAAATAGTGGACTTAAATACCCTTTAACTGTAATTAAAACACCATGGTATTGGCATAGGAATGGACAGGAAGATCAATAGAACAGAACAGATAGCCTTGGAATGTATAAAAACTTAATTTATGATAAAAAAGACATCTTGGATAAATGGGGAATGGATGAATTATTCAACAGATAACATTAGGACAGTTGGTTAGCAAATTAGAAGAGAAAATCAATTTCTAGCTTAATTCATACTACACACCAACGTAACTTTAACTCCAAATGGATTAAAGAATTAGAAAAGTATATATTGGTAAAGCCATAAAACAAGAAGATTCTCCTCATTCACACCCATTCACCCCAGCATAATTACTTTTAAGTTTTTCTTAATAGAATAAATCATACACAAAACAAACATTATACAACACATTTTTTAAAAACGTTTCTTTCTGTCAAAACAACAACCAAAGTTAAAATGCAGCCTGGGGACAAATATCTACAGACAGACAAAGATTAATATCATTTAACATATAGGAGCTGGTTTTTTGAAAGGATCAACAAAATTGATAGACCGCTAGCAAGACTAATAAAGAAAAAAAGAGAGAAGAATCAAATAGACGCAATAAAAAATGATAAAGGGGATATCACCACCGATCCCACAGAAATACAAACTACCATCAGAGAATACTACAAACACCTCTACGCAAATAAACTAGAAAATCTAGAAGAAATGGATACATTCCTCGACACATACACTCTCCCAAGACTAAACCAGGAAGAAGTTGAATCTCTGAATAGACCAATAACAGGAGCTGAAATTGTGGCAATAATCAATAGTTTACCAACCAAAAAGAGTCCAGGACCAGATGGATTCTCAGCCGAATTCTACCAGAGGTACAAGGAGGAACTGGCACCATTCCTTCTGAAACTATTCCAATCAATAGAAAAAGAGGGAATCCTCCCTAACTCATTTTATGAGGCCAGCATCATTCTGATACCAAAGCCTGGCAGAGACACAACCAAAAAAGAGAATTTTAGACCAATATCCTTGATGAACATTGATGCAAAAATCCTCAATAAAATACTGGCAAACCGAATCCAGCAGCACATCAAAAAGCTTATCCACCATGATCAAGTGGGCTTCATCCCTGGGATGCAAGGCTGGTTCAACATACGCAAATCAATAAATGTAATCCAGCATATAAACAGAGCCAAAGACAAAAACCACATGATTATCTCAATAGATGCAGAAAAAGCCTTTGACAAAATTCAACAACCCTTCATGCTAAAAACTCTCAATAAATTAGGTATTGATGGGACATATTTCAAAATAATAAGAGCTATCTATGACAAACCCACAGCCAATATCATACTGAATGGACAAAAACTGGAAGCATTCCCTTTGAAAACTGGCACAAGACAGGGATGCCCTCTCTCACCGCTCCTATTCAACATAGTGTTGGAAGTTCTGGCCAGGGCAATCAGGCAGGAGAAGGAAATAAAGGGTATTCAATTAGGAAAAGAGGAAGTCAAATTGTCCCTGTTTGCAGACGACATGATTGTTTATCTAGAAAACCCCATCGTCTCAGCCCAAAATCTCCTTAAGCTGATAAGCAACTTCAGCAAAGTCTCAGGATACAAAATCAATGTACAAAAATCACAAGCATTCTTATACACCAACAACAGACAAACAGAGAGCCAAATCATGAGTGAACTCCCATTCACAATTGCTTCAAAGAGAATAAAATACCTAGGAATCCAACTTACAAGGGATGTGAAGCACCTCTTCAAGGAGAACTACAAACCACTGCTCAAGGAAATAAAAGAGGATACAAACAAATGGAAGAACATTCCTGGCTCATGGGTAGGAAGAATCAATATCGTGAAAATGGCCATACTGCCCAAGGTAATTTACAGATTCAATGCCATCCCCATCAAGCTACCAATGACTTTCTTCACAGAATTGGAAAAAACTACTTTAAAGTTCATATGGAACCAAAAGAGAGCCCACATCGCCAAGTCAATCCTAAGCCAAAAGAACAAAGCTGGAGGCATCACACTACCTGACTTCAAACTATACTACAAGGCTACAGTAACCAAAACAGCATGGTACTGGTACCAAAACAGAAATATAGATCAATGGAACAGAACAGAGCCCTCAGAAATAACGCCGCTTACCTACAACTATCTGATCTTTGACAAACCTGAGAAAAACAAGCAATGGGGAAAGGATTCCCTATTTAATAAATGGTGCTGGGAAAATTGGCTAGCCATATGTAGAAAGCTGAAACTGGATCCCTTCCTTACACCTTATACAAAAATCAATTCAAGATGGATTAAAGATTTAAACGTTAGACCTAAAACCATAAAAACCCTAGAAGAAAACCTAGGCATTACCATTCAGGACATAGGCGTGGGCAAGGACTTCATGTCCAAAACACCAAAAGCAATGGCAACAAAAGCCAAAATTGACAAATGGGATCTAATTAAACTAAAGAGCTTCTGCACAGCAAAAGAAACTACCATCAGAGTGAATAGGCAACCTACAACATGGGAGAAAATTTTCGCAACCTACTCATCTGACAAAGGGCTAATATCCAGAATCTACAGTGAACTCAAACAAATTTACAAGAAAAAAACAAACAACCCCATCAAAAAGTGGGCAAAGGACATGAACAGGCACTTCTCAAAAGAAGACATTTATGCAGCCAAAAAACACATGAAAAAATGCTCATCATCACTGGCCATCAGAGAAATGCAAATCAAAACCACTATGAGATATCATCTCACACCAGTTAGAATGGCAATCATTCAAAAGTCAGGAAACAACAGGTGCTGGAGAGGATGTGGAGAAATAGGAACACTTTTACACTGTTGGTGGGACTGTAAACTAGTTCAACCATTGTGGAAGTCAGTGTGGCGATTCCTCAGGGATCTAGAACTAGAAATACCATTTGACCCAGCCATCCCATTACTGGGTATATACCCAAATGACTATAAATCATGCTGCTATAAAGACACATGCACACGTATGTTTATTGCGGCATTATTCACAATAGCAAAGACTTGGAACCAACCCAAATGTCCAACAATGATAGACTGGATTAAGAAAATGTGGCACATATACACCATGGAATACTATGCAGCCATAAAAAATGATGAGTTCATATCCTTTGTAGGGACATGGATGAAATTGGAAACCATCATTCTCAGTAAACTATCGCAAGAACAAAAAACCAAACACCACATATTCTCACTCATAGGTGGGAATTGAACAATGAGATCATATGGACACAGGAAGGGGAATATCATACTCTGGGGACTGTGGTGGGGAGGGGGGAGGGGGGAGGGATAGCACTGGGAGATATACCTAATGCTAGATGACGAGTTAGTGGGTGCAGCGCACCAGCATGGCACATGTATACATATGTAACTAACCTGCACAATGTGCACATGTACCCTAAAACTTAAAGTATAATTAAAAAAAAAAAAAAAAAAGAATGAATACAAAATATGACAAAAACATTTTATGGTGCATAGAGAAAAATGGACAAAATGCTTACATAGACAAGTTATTAGAAAAGGTAAAATTTAAAAACACAGAAAAACATTCAAATATTTTACATGACTGATTCAAATATTACATGAGTAATTAAAGAAGTACAACTTATTGCAACCCCGAGGGCCATTGCTAATAAATCGAGACAAGTTTTTTTAAATGGTAGAATCCAGTTCTATAAAGGGAGTGTTTTTATATGTTTTGATTAGTTATTTTACTTGGTAAAACTCTTTTAGAAAGTAATTAGGCGATGTATGATGACTCTTTAAAATATACTAATATGCCCTAGTATTAATACTTCTCACAATGTATCCTAATGAGATAATCTCAGATATGGAAAAAATATTTTATGCATGAGCATGGTCATCTCAATATATTTGTAATACTTAAAATTTAAAACAGCATGAATTCAGGTAAGATGTTAAAGCAAATTATGGTAACATATTTGTACTTGATGGCCTATTACTGAAATGATGCTTGCCAAGAATTTAAGATAACACGTGGAAATGTTTTTGTTATGATGCATGTAAACAACGCAGTCTATGAAATGAATGCATGTACAATATAAAATTATGTAGAGCCTCCCTTTGTATCTGTCTGAGCTAAAAAAATTATGCAGAGCAAAATCATGAGATAAAAAAATCAGAAAAGATTAATTGTGTTTGGCTCAAAATCATTAATTTTTCTGTCTACTTTTCTGTATATTTTATTTACTTATTTTATTTTATTTTATTTTTTCTGAGACAGAGTCTTGCTCCATCCATCACCCAGGCTGGCATACAGTGGCACCATCTCAGTTCACTGCAACCTCCACCTCCTGGGTTCAAGCAATTCTACTGCCTCAGCCTCCCGAGTAGCTGGGATTACAGGTGCACACCACCACGCCCGGCTAATTTTTGTATTTTTACTACAGAGGGGTTTTTACCATGTTGGGCAGGCTGGTCTTGAACTCCTGACCTCAGGTGATCCACCCACCTCCACCTCCCAAAGTGCTGGGATTACAGGTGTGAGCCACTGCACCCAGCCCACATACTTTAACTTTTCTCTAAAGAGCGTGCATTACTTTTATGACAGAAAAATAAGCATCTTCATAATTGATAGTAATAATTGAGTTTTGACTGTGTCAGGTGCCAAGCTTTGGGCACTTTACAAAATCA
The DNA here is from genome assembly GCF_028858775.2 of Pan troglodytes. Classification (NCBI taxonomy): domain Eukaryota; kingdom Metazoa; phylum Chordata; class Mammalia; order Primates; family Hominidae; genus Pan; species Pan troglodytes. The sequence continues at coordinate 74,488,821 of NC_072402.2, forward strand.
GGGCAAGTACCTACAACCAAAGGCAGAAGAATAACGTCTAACACATTTTAGATGCCAGATATATTCTAACTGATCCCATATATTTATCCTGTAGGTGTTATTATCATCCCTGTTTTACATAAAAGAATCTGAGGTGGCCAGGCGAGGTGGCCAGGCGCGGCGGCTCACGCCTGTAATCCCAGGACTTTGGGAGGCCGAGGCAGGCGGATCACGAGGTCAGGAGATCAAGACCATCCTGGCTAACATGGTGAAACCCCGTCTCTCTAAAAATACAAAAAATTAGCCAGGCGTGGTGGCAGGCGCCTGTAGACCCAGCTACTCGGGAGGCTGAGGCAGGAAAATGGCATGAACCTAGGAGGTGGAGCTTGCAGTGAGCCGAGATTGCACCACTGCACTCCAGCCTGGGTGACAGAGCGAGACTCTGTCTCAAAAAAAAAAAAAAAAAATCTGAGATACAGAGAGATAGAGTAACTTTTGCAAAACCACACAGCTGGTGAGCATGTGATGGAACCACGATTTGAACCAACACAGATTGGCTCCAAAGCCAGCACTTGTAACCACACTATACAGAGATTATTGCATTTAATCATCACAACACCCCTGGGAATAAAGTAACTATTATTATACCGCATTATAAATGAGAAAACAGGCTTTGAGAATTAAATGACGATGGTTACAGGGCTAGCAAGAATGGACTCAGGCACTCATACCCCAGAATCCCCTCCCCTTCCAAACCACTGGATTAAATTGCCTTGTGAAATAAACTATATATATATATATATATATATATATATATATATATATATATATATCCCATACTTCTCTCTTTTTTCCTCTGCTGCTCCCTTTTTCTTGGTTAAGGGCATAGAGCCTCATTGCTCAGTTTGTCGTTTGTCCAAGGACCTCTTGTAACCATTCCTTCCTTCTGTTTCTTTGCCTTTTTTGCATCCCCTTCTCATTGTCAGCAACTCTAGGATTGCCAACTTCACTTCAAGTTTGTGATTTGTTAAATATCTTGGTAGGGAGGGAAGTGTAAGGGCTTTTCAATGTTTTATAGATGTCTTTATTTCCATTCTTGCTGTCATTATTGCCAAAAACAGAAGAAACGAAAAAAATGCAAAAAACAGGCAGGTTTGTCCATCAATGGACGAACAAAGAAAATGTACACACACAATGGGATACTATTTAGCCTTTTAAAAAAGAAGGAAATCTTGTTATTTGCAACAGCATGGATGAAACTGAAGAACACTACATTAAGTGAAATAAGCCAGGCACAGAAGGACAAAGATCGCATGATCTCACTTACATATAGGATCTTAAAAAGCCGAACTCACAGAAACAGAATAGAATGGCGGTTACCAGGCAGGGGCTGGGGGATTGGGGAGATGCTGGTCAAAGGATACAAAATTTCAGTTAGACAAGAGGAGTAAGTTCAAGAGGTCTATTGTACAACATGATGACTGCAGTTAATAATAATGTATACTTGAAAACTGCTAAGAGAATAGATTTGAAATGTTCTCACCACAAATAAATGATAAGTATGTGTGTTGATAGACTTCCATTAGCCATTCCACAATGGCTGCATATTTCATAACACCATGTTGTACACCATAAATAAATATAATCTTTGTCAATTTTTAAACTTTGAAAAATAGACAGGTGGCTGCTGTATAGGAAATGTGACCAACCCATGGTTCCAAGTGGGAGAAGGAATGGCAAGGATCCAAGCAGAGGAAGGGTCGCAGGGCAGTGGGAGATTAAGGACGGGGTAGGTGCTGACCCCTGCATCTCTCTAGGGCTGTCCCCATCACAAGGCTCTGTGGCATAGCCAAAGTGTCACCCTCAGATGATCATTTTTCAGTAGTTCTCACATGTGAACAACTCTTTGTGACAAGGAAAGAGTTTATTGGCCAAACTGGCTTAAATAGTGGCGTGTCAGGTCAAGTGCCTGTGAAACAAGAATCTTTAGAAAGATCTATATCACTACATCTGCAACCTTGTGTTATGTTCAAAAATCGCCTGCAAATTCAAGCCACAAGGGTACATATGGATAATGGCCTTAATATTTATGTTAAGGCATTAGGGAAAAAATTGATATTTTTTTTTCTTTTTGGGAGTTAAATTATAACAATCAGATAGATTCCTAGAGAAGGAGGTAAAAGAATGAAGAAGGTAGGAGGGAAGAAAGGAAATTGTACAGAAGGCATGGGTAGAATAGCTTCATATGAAAATAGCTAAAGAATAATTTTAACAGTTTTTGAGCCCTCTCTGTGTCACACAGGGTCTGACAAGTGCATATGTAGAACTCATTTAATCTTCACAGTCACCTCATGTAGTAGGTTGTTATATTATTCCCAGTACACAGATGAGGAAACTCTGGTACAAAGTGTACAGCTAGTAAGTGAAAGAGCAAGGATTTGGACTCCAACTCTCTCACCCTGGAGCCCACAGCTCTCAACCACTTTCCTAATCTGAAGAAAGCAACCTCAGAGCAAAACAGTGGCTTACAATAAATAAATGAAGAGGAGGAAAGATTATACTGTTTGGGGATTTGGAGGATTACCAGCTAGAAAAACATATGTGAAAGGCCATCCCAATCTGTTTAGCCGCTTTAAAAGATAAGACTTGACTGTTGCTCTAGGGATGAAATAGCATCTAGTGTCAATGCTTCTCTGTGTGTTCCTCAAGCACTCGGCAATCCTTGAGGTCCTGAATGGTGCTAGCAACTTGGAATTCCCCATCATGGCCTACTTGAGCCATCGCTGTCATGGCTGATGCCATCGTCTGGCATTACACTAGCAGTGGCATTTGGTGTTACTGTGCAATATTGGGTCACTGTCATTTATTAAGGTGTAGGCAAGCTGGATTTTGCCTGTCCCCTAAAGAGCTAAATTTACTGTCCTGAAGTGGACTGGCTGTCCCCTTTGGATGTTGTACTGGAGTGAGAGGGACAATTAAACAAAAGAAGCAAGTGCTAGGCTGAAATATAAGCATTCTCAGACACCAGCCACATGGGGAGCTGCAACCTTCATGTATGCTTTATGGTACAAACACAGTGTTCTTGACTCAAGGCTTTAGGTCACATTGTCCAAGTGTTCCTTTGCTTACAATGAGTACACACAGCTGATGGTTGTGGGCTTCTCAGTATGGGGTACATTGGGCTCAAAAAACAGAAAAGGAGAGAGAGGGCAGAGCAATTCACACCACAGGCTAATGGGGTGGGGCAAAATCTCACTGCCTTTCACTCCCTCAGTTTCTTTTCCCTACTAGTGCTAGTGATGGGCTTAAATATAATCAACATGCAGTGGGCAAGAGAAGAGTGAAATGTTTTCATTACTGTTTGCATGTCTCAACCTTGCCTATACTCAGTGGTGTGCTGGTAAAAGTTTTTCTGAAAGACCCAATTTGTAGTGCATACCAATTTCTGTGGTGTAAATACTCATACCATGGCCAATTTTAAGTTACCATTGTAGTATCAATGAACACGACTTTGGGAAGAGATGTGCAGTAGCACATTATTATGTAGTATGTACTTCCATGGTACAAATAGTAGATGTAAATAACTTCAAGAATACAGACAACACAAAAATGTAGTAAAATAATTAGTAAGTGATGAGTTTTGAGCATTTGATGATAAATTCATATAACATAATTTAATTTTTAATAATGGCTATGTTGGCAGCTGGTTTGCAAAATCCCTGAAAAGTTAACAATTGGCTCTTGTGAGTCTGTAGGAGCTGTCTCTAGTATACCAGTGTTCCTAATCCTATACAGCCACCAACACAACATTTCAGATTCCTAGCTAGTCAGAGCCCACATATTGTTGTACAGTTGGGCAATGCAGTGCACAACCTGTTCAACTCAACACAGCAACCTTGTAGGTGATATGCAAACCAGGGCATATCTTGGTTCTTCATTCTGGATTCTTTCTTCTCCCACAGTGCTCTTCTGTCTGACTACCTTGGTGAGATGGGCCTGATAGAAAGGAGCATTTAAGAACTCTCTGACCTCTATCTCTTTCCCTAGAGTCAATCATCATCCTCATCTTCCTTATTGCTACCTTTTTTTTGAGCATCTATTCTAGTTCTGAGTTCTTAACATAATTTACTTTTAAACCTTGGAGTGACCCTAAAAGTAAGCATTAAATATCCTAGTTTTTGGATGAGGAAACCCAAGAGAGTTTAAGTAACTTGCTTAAGGTCATGCAGCTAGAAAAAAAAATGCCAAAGCCAGGCTTCTGATCCAGATCTGTCTGGTTCCAAAATTGGTGCTCTTCCAATGACACCAAGTTGCCAAGCTTCTTTCCCTTGGTACATCCCAGCCTTCAGCATGCGGAGGGTCTCATGAGCAGAAGTCACCCAGTCAGAGCTTCACCAAGGGAAAAGAGAAAGAGCAATAAGGACATTGACAAGTGGCCCCATTGTCAGGCAGGGCCCCACAGCCCTGTGAAGGAGGTAATAAAAGGGACAAGAGTACGCCTGGCTGATTTTAAAATGTTAACAAGAACTCTGTGGCTGTGCCACTTTGGTGTAGTAAAGGCTAACCTTTTGTCTTTTATTTAGCAATTGTGAGAGGGGAGAGGTTTTGAAAGGGCCTATTTAAAAAGCACGTAGAGGAAGAAGTCTGTTTATTCCTAAGGGGACATCTTTCCAACAACATATTTTTCTGGGAAACTATTCTTTCCCACACAACACTATGGTGATGGAATAACCAGGCCTTCCCCAGAAGCTGAAAAGGAAACAAACTGAAACAAACTGAGACCCAAGAGTCAGAGCATACCAGAGAAACATCAAGACAGCAGTCAAAGCCGAGAAAGCCATGCCCACCCCTCAGGCTGGACTGGGCAGCAAGGCCACAGGTCAGTGTAACTCCGGGGTCAAAAATGTTGGAAAATCCTACCCAGTGAATTTGTAGATCCTTAGGCATATGGTCCCCTGCATGTCTAAGCAGTTTCAAGTATTTCTTTAGTTGGACTGACATGCAAAGAGAAAGATCACTGGCAAGAGAATAATATGCAAAGAGTAATAGGAAAAACAGCAGCAATTTTTTCAGAGCTGTGTTAAAAAGTGGAGTTCAGCAGAGATTTAGGGCTACACCAGGTATGGATTAGTCCATTCTCATGCTTCTACAGAGAAGTGCCTGAGACTGGGTAATTTATAAAGGAAAGAGGTTTAATTGACTCACAGTTCCACAGGCCTGAGAGGCCTCAGGAAACTTACAATCGTGGCAGAAGGGGAAGGAAACATGTCCTTCTTCACATGGTGGCAGGAAGAAAAAGGGCTGAGTGAAGGGGAGCCCCCCATAAAACCATCAGATCTTGTGAGAATTCACTCATTATCATGAGAACAGCATGAGGGATACCATCCCCATGATTCAATTCCCTCCCACTGGGTCCCTCCCATGACATATGGGGATTATGGGAACTACAATTCAAGATGAGATTTGGGTGGGGACACAGAACCAAACCATATCAAGATACCAGGTGCAACAGATAGACAAATAAAAATAGGAATATATTATCTGTTACTGAAAAACAACCCCAAAACTTAATGGCTTAAAATAATGATATTATTTATTTATTCACAATTCTTCTATTTGGGCTGAGCTTGGTGAAAACAATTTGTCTCAGCTCCACACAGCATCAGTGGGTTGGCCTGACTATGACTGGAGGATCCACTTCCAAGATGACTTACCCACACTGGGGACTAGGCACTACTGCAATTGGCTAGAAGCTCAGCCGGGGCTAGCGATCCAGGGCCTTGGTTCTTGGTTCTTGCTGCCAGCCGGGTTTATTGATTCTCCTGTGTGAGGACTCTTCATATAGTAATTACACTGAGCTTCCCCACAGTATAATTCTCTTAGGGTACTTAGATTTCCTATGTGCAGACACTGTTAGGACTTTGTAAGGCTGAGGCCTGAAATTGATTAAATATCACATCTTCTGCATCCTATTGATTAAAGCAAATCACAGGGCTAGCCCCTGTCCAAGGAGAGGGTACTACAGAAGTGTGTGAATACCCACAGGAGGCATCATACATTGGGGAATCACTAATGTAATAGACAAAGAGTGATCTTTCTCACTAGTCTGAGGAAAATTGTATATTCCGCAGTGTAACTACAATGTATATATAAATACAATAAATTAGAGTTACATGAAAGCAAAAAGAACATAAATCATAGAATAGCACCAATAGCTGCCACTGCAATTCAGTAAAATGGCCCTGAACATGAGATATCGGACTATAATAGCCATCATGGGGGAGGAACGGTAGCTTTCCTGTGAGCCCAGAGGCCAGGCCAGGCCAGGCCACCAGCAACCAGGACTTCAGCCTAGCCACGCAGCCATCTGGTGGAAAACACATGCTTCTTCTGGGGTCCATTGTCTTAGAACAGATACTACCAAGTGATCAAATGTTGAACTTTGATATGTGAGTTGGCTAACAATTTGGTGCCCCTTCAAAGTTATGCTCTCTCTTTTTAAAAAAATCACAGTAATTCAGGTAAGATTTCTATTCATTAGGCCTAGAACTTTTCCACTTTTACAATCAAGGAATCATTTATTAGACTGCTCATCTATTTCAGTCATAAGGACACCATGATGAATTAGCCAACACCAAAGAGCTCTGTAGGTCAGGCCATTCTGATTACTGCTTGGCTCTACTGCCAATTATCATAACCATGGTCACCCACTCAGTCTCTGGTGATTAAGTGCTACCTCTTGGCTCACATAACCCAGTATCCCATCATCCCCACTGAATTTAGGGAGCCCACTTTGATGCAGTCATTTACACTCTCAATTCTGGCTTACACAGAAGAAGCCTCTACCAAGTTCCTTAAGGATGCCAGGACACACCTAATGAATGTTTGTCCTACTGCCTTGGTGAAGGACAAGTCCTCTGAACATTTCTGGGGTCACAGCGAGAGGGTGACATGCAGAACCTACATAATAAATTCACTCCAGTGTTCTAATCTTCCTAGTTTGGATTCCCTGGAATAATATAAAATTTGTACTTTTGCCAGTCTTTTCAATCTCTTCTCAAGACATTCAGACATGTCAGATGTTTTATCAACATTATTTTGGGGAATAAGTTTCATCCAGAGCCTACTGACCTGTTCCAGTTGGACTGGTTGCCTTTTCTATCTAGTAAATATTTGTCATTCTAGCATCTCCTTCCCACTATTATTCTGGGGACTTCTTATATCCCTCTCCTGGATTGGATCTTCTGTTTCCTGCAGCTTTGGTCCTGCATCGTGGTTCTGTCCAAGTTTTGGTGAAGGTCATCCTCCAACACCTTCCTGAGAAAAGATGCAAAGGAGGTAAATGTAGTAAGAGTCTTCTATCATCCTTCATTGATAGTTTGGCTGGGTATGGAATTCTAGGTTAGAAATAATTTTCCTTCAGAATTTTGAAGTAATTGCCCTGCAATCTTCTTGCTGCCAGTATTGATGGTAAGTCCAAAGCCATTTTGATTCTTGACTTTTCTTGTTTTTGTTTTTACTTTCTGGAATTTTGTAGCATTTTCTTTTCATTTCCTGGCTTTGGTCTATTTTCATCTTTTTGTATCTCTGAACTATTTTATTGGTAATATCCCCTTGGTTTTTTCTCTTTTCTTCCTTTGTAGAATGCCTGTTATTTGTACAGTTTATGTCCTGAATTGAGGCACTAATTTTCTTTTCTCTCCTTTTTGCCATCTCTTTATTTTTTTGTTCTACTTTCCAAAAGATTTCTCCAAATTTCCTTTTAATCCTTAAGTGAGTTTTCCATTTCTGATATCATATTATTAAAATCCCAAGGCTCTTTTTGCCCTTTTGTTATTATTCATTTACTTTTATATACTATCCTGCTCATGTTTACAGTTGTAGTATTTTATCTGTCTAGGGATCTAAGTGAATACTGTTTTTTTGGTGTGTTTCTGTTACATTTTTCTTCATGGTCTCTATTTCCTCCAAGATATTTCTACTTTCTGGTGTTGGCTTTTATCTTTCATGTTAGAGGCACTGTTTAGATGCTTAGGAATCCTTGATTATCTGCTCATATTTAAGTGTTCATGAATAAAAAACTCATTGTAAACTTTGTGTGTGTGAGTGGGGATTCTTGACTGTGAACTTTACTGTAGCTGTTTTGAGAGTTTTCAATATCAATATCATTATGTTTTTCTTCTTAGGCTGGTCACATCCCAGGGAAGATCTTTCAATATCCTACCTAAAGGAACAAGTCTGACCTAAATATGGGAACTGAGCAGGGAAGAAGACTGAGGTCTCCACATCCCATGTATATATACTTTTCAGTATGGTACCCATCTCTCCAATTGTGATGGATGCCCCCTGTTCACAGACCTTTTGCTTTTAACTAGTCTTTTGGGAAGAGGGAGGGGATTGCCTGGCTATGCAGACATTGGAAGGAGATATGGAATTCTGACACTTCTCAATCATACTTTCAATCAGTCTTCTTTATCTTCTCTTTTACCTTCTACTTCCAGAAGTACTTGGTACCAAACTCTGAGAATTTAGGGGATTCCAAAGTGTAAATCTGAAGGTTCTCAGTGTTCCTTAATGCTAGCTTTAGAGTCTGTTTTCTTTCTTTCTTTCTTTCTTTCTTTCTTTTTTAATGGAGTTTTGTTCTTGTTGCCCAGGCCGGAGCGCAATGGCGTGATCTTGGCTCACTACAACCTTCGCCTCCCAGGTTCAAGCGATTCGCCTGCCTCCGCCTCCTGAGTAGCTGGGATTACAGGCCACACCTGGCTAATTTTTTTTGCTTTTTAGTAGAGACAAGGTTTCACCATATTGGCCAGGCTGGTCTTGAACTCCTGACCTCAGGTGATCCACCTGCCTCAGCCTCCCAAAGTGCTGAGCTTACAGGCATGAGCCACCATGCCAAGGCTATATTCTGTTTTCTTATGTCTGTTAAGTCATTTATCACTTGTCCATCTACCTTCCGTTTTGAAATTTTGTGACTGTTACCATTTTTTTTGGAAAAAAAGCATTTATAGTAATTTTAGTGGAGCTTTGAGTAGGGGCAACAGTAGCTGTGTGTTTAACCTACACTCATTGCCTTCAACATTTGAGCAGAAACCCAAAAAAATATTTTTGACATATACAAGCAATACTTATTTAGAAAGCTAGGCTGCTCACTACTTTAGGGAAGACAAAGAAGGGTGAGTGATCCACAGCTTCAGTTTTATTGCCTAGCAATTCAGCTCTGGCCCCAGACTTGCCTAGCTCTCTCAGCAAAACTTAGAAGCCCTATAGATAACTGGACTCATCTCCCCTACACAGCATTTTATAGGCTCTTTGTTAACAAGAATTCCCCTTGAAGGTTTTACCCCATTCACTCCATCCCCAAGCATCTTTATAATATTTATCTTCCAGTCGTAAATTACTGTCTGTAAGAGGTGTTCTTGTAATTACCATTGTCTTCATCTTATATTTCCAGTGAAATTTTTACTTCCTTGTGATATTTTAGCATTCTTCAGGCGACTGCTCAGCTGCCTCTCCCCTAAATTTTTCACTGATTGAAGAGTGATGAATACTATAGTAGACTTGGGGAGACAACTCAGATTTGGGGAATGTTTTTCTCTTTAATGAAGTCCTTTAAAGAGTGTGCTGGGTAAATCCCAAGGACAATAGGTATATTTCTGCTCTTCCACAACTACTACATGCTTTTCTTCTCTATGAAATGGGAATGGCAACCCTTCCCTATCTTTCCTCACAAGCAGCTGCACGAACTGAGTTAAATGACACCTGCTAAACCCAGGTATTCTAAGAATCCAGAATGAGCTCATGATTGAATCTGGGCTGTTAAGGCATGAGGATAGCCAGGAGTAGTGAGGATGGAGGTTTCTCATGAAATCCTCACTCAGACTCTTATGGCCTGTTTGGAAAAAATACTCAGAAGCTGAGATAACTAAGGTTTGTCTCTTACCAGGTATCAGGGAAGCTTTAGAAAAATCTATATGGTCTACTTTACAGCTACTTAAACAAGGGAGAAAAGGTTTGTTTTCCATGTTCTTTTTTTTTTTTTTTTGATTCTCAGACAACTTATAAATAAATCTCTTAAAGAAACAGAGTCTGAAATGTCAAGAGTCTGTGTGCGGAAGTGCTTCTGAACTGTTGGGGGAAAATGAATCCAAGAAATGGAGATAAAGTTAATTATATTTTAGAAAGGAAACCCTTCTCCTCTTGCTAATTTACTGACCATTTGTTTCATGTCAAAATTTATATTTACATTTATTCTATCTTTGAATTCTTATAATGATCTTATGAGGTAGTCATTATTATTGACCCCATAATGCAGTTAAGAAAATGGAGGCTCCGAGACTTGCCCAAGGTCATGGAGCAGGAGGATGGCCCAGCTGAAATGTGAATGCAAGCTTGTCTGATTCCCACGTCTACGCCATGTTTGTCATTATTAGCCTCAAGGAACTCTGACTTTAAATAACCAGTCTACGTTACAAAATCTATACATGTGATTGAGACTGATTTTTTTTTTTTTTTGAGATGGACTTTCACTCTGTCGCCCAGGCCAGAGTGCAATGGCACTATCTCAGCTCACTGCAATCTCTACCTCCTGAGTTCAAATGAATCTCCTGCCTCAACCTCCTGAGTGGCTGAGATTACAGGTGCCCGTCACCATGCCCAGCTAATTTTGTATTTAGTAGAGACGGGGTTTCGCTACGTTGGCCAGGCTGGTCTCAAACTCCTGACCTCATGTGATCCACCCACTTTGGCCTCCCAAAGTGCTGGGATTACAGGTGTGAGCCACCGCCCCTGGCCTGATCTCCTCCTGTCACAAGATTAAGCAGGACCTTTGAGGCTGTCAGGGGAGGGAGATATTGGAGATTGATGCCAACTTCATACCAGGCACTGGACAACAAACTTGCCTGGCAATAAGATGCTTGGGTTGATTTAGACATGACTGGTAACCAGCTCTTCCCAAACTCTCAGAATGTAACAAGTTTCAACCTTAACATAGCTCTTTTTCTTCCCATTATTATTTTCATCTCGTTCCCACCCTACCCTGCTTCAAGCTCCATGACCCAAGCATAATTCTTTGGTTTTCTATGTTAACCCTAGCACAGAAAGATGTCATAATGCTATTTAAAGAACCTGAACTATACATCACTTAAACCTACTATTGTTTTTCCCATCTTAAAAAATTCTCCTGACCCTGTTTCTCCAGGCAACTACCACCCATTTCTTTTATCCTCTTTCCAGCAACCAAGAGTCATCTACACCCACTGTCTCCGATTCCTCCCCTCCCATTTTCCTTTAAACTCCCCTCAGTCAGTTTTCACCCTCACTATGCTGCTAAAATACCTTTCTTCAAAGGCACCGGTGTCCTCTGCCTTTGCTTAAACCCCATGGCCAGTTCTCTGTTCTCACCGTACTTGACCTCTCAACAGCATTTGCAAGGTGATCACTTGCTCCTCCTGACAGTCTTCACTTGGGTTCCTGGTTTCCTCCTGGTTTTACTTCATTCCCCCTGAGAATCTCTTGTGGGTTCTTCCTTATCTCTCTGGCTTCTTCATGTTTTAGCACCTGGTGACCTCAACACACTTGGCTTTCAGTACCATTGTTCTGACCACAGTTTCTCCTCTGAACTCCAGACTTGTATATTCAACAGCCGTCCTGACACATGGATGTCTAACAAGCATCTCCCATGTAACAACACCTCCAAGACAGAACTCCTGATCTCCCAACCACCACCAAATCTGCTTCACTCGGTCTCTCTCATCTGACTTGACATAAAGTCCTTCTTTCTAGTTGCTCAGGCTAAAAATCTCAGCATTATTCTCTGCTCCTTCCTCTTTTATGCATAACTCATCCACAGGGTCAGGAAATTCTGTTAGTTTTATCTTCAAAGTATTGCCCCAATTTAATCACTTCTCACCACCTCTGCTGCTTGCTACAACCCTGAACTGAGCCACCATCTTCTTTCTCCTGGATTACCGCAATTACCTCCTAACAGATTTCTCCGTTTCTATTTTTATTCTCAACACAACAGCCAGAGCTTTACTTCAAAAAGAAAAATATGGCCGGGCGCGATGGCTCATGCCTGTAATCCCAGCATTTTGGGAAGCCAAGGTGGGTGATCACTTTAGGTCAGTAGTTCGAGACCAGCCTGGCCAACATGGTGAAAGCTCGTCTGTACTAAAAGTACAAAAATAAGCCGGGCATGGTGGCATGTGCCTGTAGTCCCAGCTACTCAGGAGGCTGAGGCAGGAGAAGCACTTGAACCCAGAAGGCGAAGGTTGCAGTTAGCCGAGATCACGTCACTGCACTCCAGCCTGGGCTGAACAGAGTGAGACTCCATCTCAAAAAAAAAAAAAAAAAAAAAGAGAGAGATAGAGAAGAAGAGAAGAGAAGGGAAGAATACAACGGGGTTATTCCTCTGCTCAAAACCAGCAGTGGCTCCTCATTTGACTCAGTGTAAACGTGCGCCTTGGGACTGTGCATGATTTGACCCCATGATGCAGCCACCCAGGCCTTTATGTTCCTGGAACAGGCCAGCCACACCCCCACCTCGGGACTTTTCACTGGCTGTTCTTCATATTGCTGACTACCTAACTTCCTTTAACTGTTTAACCTTCTCAGTGAGACCAATCTGACCACTCCATTTAAAACTGCAACCCCTCTCTTTCTTTGCCTAGCATTCCTTATCCTCCTTACTTGGCAACACTTCTTACTTTTCTATAGCACTACCCATATACATTCATGTATTTATTTTCAGATTGTTTATTTTTTCCGCTTGAGTATAAGTTCTATGGCCGCAGAAAACAGAGTCTGTTTTTGTTCATTAAGGCATCCCAAACACTTAAAAACACTGCCCAGCACATAATAGATGCTCAATAAATACATGTCAAGTGAATCCTAACACCTTTCTGGGAGGCTGGCAAACAGAATTTGCAGCTTTCCATGGCAGAAGGCAAATGAAGAACCAGCATATTATCTAGTGAGGGCAGGAGCAAGAGAGAGTGGGAGAGACGTCATGCTCTTTTAAGCAACCAGATCTTGCGTGAACTCAGAGTGAGATGACCTCTGGTAAATGATAGAGTATTTAATACCATCTCAAAACCCCAACACAGGAGTTTCTACAAATGATTTAAAGGCCCAGAGATGATCCAACGATCTCAGAGCGAGAACTCACTCATCACCAAGGCAATGGTGCTAAGCCATCCAAGAGGGATCCGCCCCCATAACCCAAACACCTCCCGCCAGGGCCCACCTCCGACATTGGGGATTACATTTCAACATGAGATTTGCAGGGAACAAACATCCAGACACTGACACACGCCATAGCCAAGCCTGACCTTGGCTCACTGTCTTGCCACAGTGTCCTGAATTCTAAATTCTCACTGGGCTGTGGCTTCTATATGTAAGCCACATAGTACATGGATACTTTTAGGTAAATGAGAACAAGTAGGCAAAAAAAAGTTGTATTTTTCCACAGTAATGAGCACCTGAGTAGGCACAGTCTTGTCTGTTCTCATTTTTCCTTGTGTGTTACACAGTAAAAGCCATAGCCAAGGGGCAGCACATGGTAGTGACCAAGAGCAAAGTCTCTGGACCACAGAACCTGGGTTCACAACCTGCCTCTACCACTCACTAGTTATAATTCCCAGGGGTCATTTCCTTATCTTTCTGTGCCCCAGCTTTCTCAACTGTTACATAGGAAGAAATCATTGTGCCCACATCCAATATTGTTTTAAAGATGTGCAGTTTAGGATTAAGTTAGCTAATACAAGGTAAGAAATGTGGCACTTTGGGAGGCTGAGGCAGGTGGAGTTCGAGACCAGCCTGGGCAACATGGTAAAACCCTGTCTCTACAAAGAATACAAAAATTAGCTGGGCATGGTGGTGTGCGCCTGTGGTCCCAGCAACCCAGGAGGTGGAGGTGGGAGGATCACCTGAGCCCAGGAGGTTGACACTACAGTGAGCCGTGATTACACCAGTGCACTCCAGCCTGGGTGACAGAGTGAGACCCTGTCTCAAGAAAAAAAATAAAAAAGATAAGAAACTTAAAACAATGCTTAATATATAATAAACATTCAACAATCTTAGCTAATGTTTGTCAATATATTTACATATTGTATTGATATTTATTTTGGCGATTTAGTGGGAGGTTTAGCTTTATTGTTCACAGGCATTCAGATAGGGCTGTATAATAGAGTATTAATACCATCTCAAAACCCCAACACAGGAGTTTCTACAAATTATTTAAAGGCCCAGAGATGATCCAATGAACTGGGGCTTGTGGAAGTGTGAGCTCAATAGGACTGAGTGAGGGAGCTATTTGTACAGCACCATGCTCCTAGGGAGAGGCAGCGAAGGTACAAGGAGCTGAGATGTTTTACATCTTTCCTAATCAGAGAACCCTGGAAGACAGTACCTAAAAAATTATCTCTAATGATGACTCTGACATTGCTCAAATTCAGCTGGAATTATAGTCTATTAAAGCCAAAGCCTTTAACAATGCCAATTGCTGTACAGGCGGGAAAGAAGAAAACGTCAAAGAAAGACTCACTGCTAGTAAATGTTCCCAGCCTTAGCATGTCAGAAAACCATTTCCTCCCTGCTCTGAGCAGACAACAGATCCCCTCTTATCTACGTTGTCAAGCTTGGAGATGTTTCTGGAGTCTTCACATGCCCTTGAAGTCTTCAGTTTTCTCCAAGCCGCTCTTCCCAGGATGTTCTCTACGTGCTGTGTGAATTTTGGCTCAAGGACACTGGATCCTGACTGAAATGCCCTGGAGCAACATTGTCCTTACGACAGTAATGGGGAGTGGATCCCAGCTGCAAGCCATCTCCTCTTTGGCCACTTCTCTTTCCAAAATGATTTAGGACCTGTGGGTGCCCAGAAATAGCTCTGAATCTTTGGTGAGAGGTTTTCAGAGCTGAGAAATTACTGGTACAGTTCCTACTGCTGTAATTTGGATAGTGAGCCCAGGGACAATAAGCATGATCCTTTGGCGCTAATCACACTTACTAAAGAATGACTCTTGCTAGCTTTTTGCCTGAGAAGTGTGACTTTAAAGACCAGGTAATTGCTGCCGAGGACAGGCTCAGGGTCAAGCAAGTTTAGCGTTCTTAAAAGCTTCTTTCCATTTCAGATGTGATTTAGTCTTCATATAACCTAGGCTTTAGAAAAATTCCAAAATCCACAGTGCAGAATCCAAAGTAATAAAATATCCCACTGCCAGTTTAATGCTAAACCAAAATTGTGTGATTTGAAATTCATTGCCAAGAGATTAGATATTTTTAAAATTCTAGGAATATCTATGTTTCTGGATAAGTAAATAACAGAAAACAATGGCCTTTATTTGGTCCAAAGATGACTCCCTAAGGATACAATAAGATCCCTGACCTCTGTTAATTTAAGTACACCATTATCTTTAATTTTTTAAACTTTTTATTTTGAAATAAGTTTATACTTACAGAAAAGTTGCAAAAATAGTATAGAGTTCCTCTATATCCTTCACCCAGCTGCCTCTAATGTTAAATCTTACATAACCATAATACAATGGTAAAAATCCAAAAAAATTAACATTCATACAAATTTTGCCAGTTTTCCACTAATGTCCTTTTTCTGTTTCAGGATCCAATCAGGATCTCATATTACATTTAGCTGTTATGATTCTTAATCTCCCCCGATCTGTAACAATTCCTAAATTTTTCCTTGTCTTTCATGACTTTCACACTTTTTTTTTTTTTTTTGAAAAGTACTGGTCGGTTGTTTTGTAAAATATCCCTCAGTTTGGGTTTGTAATTTTTTTTCACAATTAGATTGCGGTTATAAATTTTGCGCAGGAATACCACAGAAGTGCCTTGCCCTTCTCAGTAAATTATATCAAGGGGTACACAGTGTCAATATGTCTTATTACTGGTGATGTTAATCCTAGTCACTGGAATAAAGTGATGTCTGCCCACTCCACTGGCAAGTGGAAAATTATATTTACATATATAATTACAAAAATACATACATATGTATGTAAAAATACATATATTACAAATATAATTATAAAAATTATATTTTATAATTAATAAATATATTTGGGTGCAGACTACTGTGGTATTATGAATTATCCTATTTCTCTCAAACTTTTGCCCACTAATGTTGTCATCCATTGGTAGATCTTGCCTGCCTCAGTTATTATTGCAGTGTTTGCCTAATGGTGATGTTCTATTTCCCTTATTCCTTTGATGTTTATTAGTTGGAATTCTACTGTAAAGAAAATGCCATTCTCTTCAAGTGAGAGGCAGCTGAGTATACTGTGAAGCAGCTGAATTTAGATGAAACAGCATGGACTTCAGAGTCAAACTGGCTTCTGTGAGAATCCAGACTATTCAACTTACGGGGCTGCATATTCAGTAAGTTGATTCTATCATCATCACCATCATCATCATCAGATTAATGCTTACCTGCTATAAAACAACTCTTTAGCTTGGTTTAGAATAGTTAGCAGCAATAAAAGTCAGAAGACTTTCTTTCCGCCTTGGCTTCTCCCACAAAGAGACTGGATGGAGACCACTCTTCTTCCTAACCTGAACCCATCAATACCCTATGGACCCTATTTTCCTTTTCTTTTTCTTTTTCCTGTACATCATTTCTTACCCCCACCCCAAATCCCCATGTTGAACATCCACAACATTTCTAAAACATTTCCTAGCCAGCAGAGTTGGGTGTAACCAGGAATCAACAGACATGGCAACCCGTCCCCCACCCAACCACCAAAGTGCTTCACAATTATTTTGAGGTTTGTCTCTGATTGTGTTTTGCAATTTAAATAGCACTAATCCTAACTATATAACAAGTACTCCCCCACATTTCAGGATTGCAAATTGTACTACTTACACTGTGATATTTGCCTTCACAATATAGAGTTAAGGACTTTTAACCCACTATCAATTGAAAAAGGTTTGCATAAACATGAAATACATTCTGCTTTACACAAGCATTTTTTCCTACCACAAGTGTGGAAGGAAGACAGGTTTTACTAGTTGCCTAATAACCATAATCTTACTTTATTGTTATTACATTTTGAGGATAGGGGAGGTTAAAAGGGGTAAATTTCACATCAAGATCTATCTATCCATTCTAGTTTAAAATTTTAAAAGTAAGTCAGACTTCTATTTTTAATCAATTATATTCTAGACTTTCCCATGTAGTAAAATAATGAAATAATGAGAGTCTTCTAACCTACATCTGAAGCAAGGAAAAGGGGTGTTCTGTTTGGTCATTCCCTATTCAGCAGTTTTTCAATCTAAACTTTATTCACAAGCCATATTTTAAAAAACTTTTTAAAATATATTATGTAAAAACATCCATTTATTCAAACGACCTCTCTCTGTCTTGACTACTACTGCAAATATGCTTTCCTTTCCAAGTCAAACTAATAAAAAGTGAATTAAAAAGCCCTGGTCACTGCAATATTCAATAAACTTTGTATTATAGTCAGTTGTTCAGATACAGTGGTTAGCAGGATCTAGCTGTGCTTCTTAGCCATGATGTGTTGCCATCAGCATGAGCTTCATTACAAGCATGTTATTACTAATTGTACCAAAAGTACCAAAGTTTAAGAATGAGTTGCGGCCAGGCGCAGTGACTCATACCTGTAATCCCAGCACTTTGGGAGGCCAAGGTGGGTAGATCACCTGAGGTCAGGAGTTCGAGACCAGCCTGACCAACATGGAGAAACCCCGTCTTTACTAAAAATACAAAATTAGCTAGGCCTTGTGGCATGTATGCCTGTAATCCCAGCTACTCGGGAGGCTGAGGCAGGAGAATCGCTTGAACCCAGGAGGCAGAGGTTGTGGTGAGCCGAGACTGCGCCATTGCACTCCAGCCTGGGCAACAAGAGCAAAACATTGCCCCCTCTGCCAAAAAAAAGAATGAGTTGCTTTTTAAAATAAATCAAGGTAGATTTTAAGTTAAACCTTAATTAATATCATTTGGATTCAAATTATTATATACTTTCTGGAAAGGGAGATGAATGGTAAATTTATAGCTAGAACCAAGGTAAACCTGTAAAACCTATAGCCTTTCTGATTTTTTTTTTAACAATGAAAATGATGCTGTATGGGAGCATCACCCTGTGACCATCATCTTCAATGTCATTTCAGCATTGGAGAGGGGTATTGGACCTTCTATGCTTATACTATAAAATTATACAACACCTGTGTATTTACTTATAGAAACTCAACTATATGCACTTGGCTATAGGGGTAGGTTAGATTACTGATAAAAAGTATTTAATCTCCTGCCCCAAAATGGAAGGAGCATACTTCTCAGCCCCTTTCACACTGGGGATGGCCATATTATTTGCTTTGGCTTCATAGTAAGCAAGGTATATGTATGTCCCCACTCCTTATGTTTAAATTTAGAGATATTACCTGATTTGACCAATGAGATGTTAGCAGGTTTGATGTTTGAAGTGTTCTTGCACACTTGGGCTTCCCTCTTGTGCCTCTGTCATTGCCATGAGAAACTGCTGCCCCCTTGGCCTGGGTCCCAGAATAGACATATGTGGAATAGACCCGAGTTTAACCTATAACAAGGAGTCCAAGCCCATGAGAACCTGCAGCTTGAAACACCACTGCCTAGTTGAGTCCAGCCTAGATCAGCCTGACCCCCACCAATCTGCAGAGACATGAGTGAGAATAGATGATAACTCTTACAAATCATTGAGTTTTGGTGTGGTTTTCCATAAAGCAATAGCTGGTTAGTAGAGTAATTTTAAAAAGAAAGAAACAGTAATATAGAGGGTGCTTAATGAGTGAGCACCTGGAGTGAGTATGAGCCAGGAGTCCTGAATTTACTGTTCCTTAATAGGTCTTAATTCCTATGTGCATCTCCTAGTGTGACATTCAAACCCTGAGTGAGATTTTGGTGTTTAAAGAGACATATTTTTCCTACAAATGGCTCCCAGGCTCCCAACATGAAAGTCATATGTGTAGACACCAAATCACATACGCTATATGAATAATCATAATAAAGATTTTCAAGAGTAATGTTGATTACATAATTTTTATATAATGCAATATATAACCCTATATATAACCCTATAAAACCTGCAACTCCACCATTTGTATCTTGAAGAACCATATACTTTGGGGAACTAGTAAAGGAAAGCAGCTAAGGAAAAAATATGTTTTCACTTTTTGTGTGTGTGGATAACTGTTTATGATTAAAGTACTTCAGGAATGGAAGAAGGCCTTAAAGGAGGAATTCTTGTCAGCCAAGTCTCCATACTGTGCCAGTACAATAATAGCATTGATCATTGTTTTAAAGCCACTTAAAATTTATACAATGCACATGACTAAATTTAATCCTCACTGTAATTCTGTGGGCAATAAGTATTGTTATCCTTATTTAATTTATTTTACAAACAAGAAAACCAAAGTTCAGAAAGGTTGAAGATTCCATCTTGATGACACAGCTGAGACTGGCATAGGAACTGGAACTGAAACCCATGTTTTCTGATTCAAATCCTATGTTCTTTCATACAAAAACAACTGCTATACAGCCCAGATTAGAAAGTCAAGGGTCTTCATAGTTTGAAGCACCAGATGAATCAAAAGGTTAAAAGTAAAAAGCCTTATTAGACTAGAGTTCTCAGGCAATAGCATTTCAAACTCCTCCAAGTGGAAATGAAAAACATATGGAGTCAGAGTCTCAATGGCAGAAATAAAAGCTGCAACCTAAAAACAAACAAACAGAAAACAGGAAAAGACATTTCCAGTGAAGCTGCTTTTCACCAGGATAACTCTGTTTTATGTTCCATGGGGAAGAAAATAGACAGAGCAGGAAATTTTTTGTGATGGTTAATGGTTCCCCATAGAAACTCTGACTTACCTCATCTAGTGTAATAATTATAGTTGTTCACATGGCTCTTTATGCTGTCTTTTCCTTCCAACATTGCCACAGAATTTAACTCCTCCAGAAAGTTCTCCTTGATTAATCACACATGCCACCCAACCCCCAGCCCTGACCAATCTTCTTACAGCTATTTATACAAAATTTTCATGATAGGAACACATACTTTTGCATAGTATACTTAAATTGCCTCTATGTGTACAGGTGGGTACTATCCCTTTAGTATACCTGGAATAGTTGTGCAATTTTGATACAGGAATAATATCAACTCAAGACCTGGGTGTTCAGTTAGCATTCAGCAGCGAACTGGGGAACACATGTGATTAACAAATGGGATGATTTCAAAACCTGGAAGATGAAAGCAAACTTTTAGGTTACCTGTACTTGCAAGAGACCACCACTGGGCAGCCAACTTTTTCAATGTTTTCCTTTTAAACTTTTCATTTAAGCAGTGGTGACAAACACATGAAACACGACAAAGCCATTCCTCAAACAAACTCTTAGCCATGTAAGAACAAAGGAGTGGACAATGAAATCAGAAGGCAACTCATTTAACACAGATAAAAGAAAATGATTTTTTTTTGTCTACTGCATAATTAACTTATAAATTTGCTGTGCAGGAAATTGTTGAAGCAAGTAATGTGATAAGACATTGTTAAGGATTTGATTAGGAATATTCTGTTTCTGCACATCTGGGGGGAAAATGAGAAAGGCCACTTATCTTTGGTTAGAGTGAATCACCATCTGTGGCCAGAAGTTCCTGTCTTGGGCTCAGCATTTCAAACTGAAGGTCAATATTAACAAGCAGGGGTTGGGGTTACCATGTTAGAAAACTTCACAGGTTGCAAAACCCAGAAAGTGACTCCATGGACGAGGCTGGGGCCATTGATTGTGCTGTTACTTCTTGACGTAGAGCTCTGCAGTGCAATAGAAATCTAAAAGCCATTCTTCAGAAACATGTAAGCGAGGAAGAGCCAGGTGGAATTTCCCTCTTCGGTCCATGCCATTTTTCTTAGACTATGAAAAGTGCAACTCTGAATACCAGGTGACAGCCCTGAAGAGTTGCTTCCTTTTTCTAGCCCTGAACCAAACAAAGCCAAAGGTTTTTGTCGCCTCCTAATCATTAGCAATCCTTGGCATATGGCTGAGTGTCAGGTTTCTGGGCAATTTTCCTTAAGGTTAATTGCATTCTCTTTGTCATGTCATCAGAATTGAGCAAACCATTTTCATTCCACTTCTATTTCTAATGGGAATAATGACAGGTACACATTTCCAGATAAGACACGTGGAGACACGTGGAGAGGAACCTGCTGCAAATTGCTAGAAACCACCCTGCCCTCATTAGTCAGCTCCCTCTTCTGTTCCTACTCAGGAGTGGAAACTGCAAGTGGCCACACAGATGCCAGAGGTTGGGTGAGTAGAGAAGCTGGTAGTGGTGCAGGAAGCAGAGAAACAGAAAACCTTCTCCTCCCCAAATCCAGACTTCAGTGTGACCTTTGGGAAGGTCAGCCAACATGGGCCGAAAATGAAATGAATATGCATATGGATATTGTGTGCACATTTACAGTCATATTTACCTGCCTTATTCCACCAAATATTTGAAGCAACTTAATAAAATACAGTCCATGCCCCCAAGGAGTCTACAGTCTAATCCAGAAAAAGATCCCTAAGTGTATCCCTGCTATGCGAGACACCAAAGAGTGAGTGTGGCAGGAGCATAACTGACCCCTGTAGGGTTTTGTTTTGTTTTTTTGGAGACGGAGTCTCGCTCTGTCAGGCTGAAGTGCAGTGGCGCTATCTCGGCTCACTGCAAGCTCCGCCTCCCGGGTTCACGCCATTCTCCTGCCTCAGCCTCCCCGAGTAGCTGGGATTACAGGCGACTGCCGCCACCACGCCCGGCTAATTTTTAAAGTATTTTTAGTAGAGACGGGTTTCACCGCGTTAGCCAGCATGGTCTTGATCTCCTGACCTCGTGATCCGCCCGCCTCGGCCTCCCAAAGTGCTGGGATTACAGGCGTGAGCCACCGCGCCCGGCCGACCCCTGTAGGGTTTTAAAGGAGAGAGGCAGCATCCCAGAGGGCAAAAAGGGCTTCATTCATGGAGAAAGCAACTGAGCTGGGCAGAGCACAGACGGAATTTGAATTGGAGGCCAGAGGCAAAGGGAACTCCAAGTGGAAGAAGAAATGACATGAACAAAGGGATTGAGAAGGAAAAGGACAAGATGGTTTGGAGAGAGGTCAGTAATCCATTTTTTTTTTTTTTTTTTTGGTTAGAGCACAGAGCTATCTCCAGTAGTAGCAAGTAGTAAGAGGTCAGGGTTAACAGATAGTGGGTTTTGGAACAAGACTTGCTCACTGCAAGTTGCTCACTGCGCTGTTCTGTAACATGTGCTGTCAATGCTCATATCCCCTCGGGGTTATCGGCACAGTTCCAGAAAACTGAAGCTTCCTCGCCTCTGCTTATGGGTATATCCTGGCTGACAGCTTGTGCTTGGCTTGTGGCAGGGCAGGTGGACTTGCTGGGGAGTTAACATCTCAAGAACAAGTCTCAACCAAGGAGGGATAGGAATCGGTGGAAAACTAGTCCAGCTCCTTAGCCCACAGTGCGGAGCTCTGTTCTACAGGCTCTCAGAGGGTCTGCAGCTGTGCTGAGCCCCAACTGCTCACAGTGGTGACTCACTCATCACATTACTGACCCTCTACCCCGACCCTTCCTTGGGCTTCCTGGCACCCAAGTCTTCATCTCTGTGGTCTGATTTTGGAAAAATCCAAACTAAGACACTCTTTAATGCTCAGTTTGCTCATCTGTCAAATGTGGGTAATAATGTCCACCTGAATAACTGTTGTGAGATAAGATAATGGGTATAAAGAACCTAGCAAAGTGCCTGACATAGTAAGTGCTTCACAAATATTGGCTATTCATTAAATGTTAGAGATCCTTACATTCTGGGCTGTTTGATAGTGGGAACTGCCAAAAGACTTTAAGTAATGGAGTGCTTTGAGGAGACTACCGTGGCCTTCCTTAGAGGGCCCTGGCCTTCTTTGGAGAAACTTAGTCTTGAATGTAGGAGCCTGGCCTGCCTTGTATATCCCTAGTCTTCATTATAGAATTCTTGCCTTCAGTGTAGGATATCCATTTCTCCATGTGTTCCAAGCCCATGAGAGGTTTACATGTTTCTGCCATGTGACTCGTTCTGGCCAATGGTTGTGAGTGGAAGTTAGTGTCATTTCTTGAACAGAACATTTGTCAGTGTGAGATCCTTCTGTCCACTTTCCTCCTCTATCAGAAACTGACAAAATTCTAAGTAGTGGAGCTTGGGTCACTCAGTAAAGATGCTTCAGAGATCAGTCTCTTATAATCTACAATGGCAGTGTAGCATGAACCACATTTGTTTCAAGCCATTGAGGTTTGTGGCTGCTTGTTGCTGCAGCATAATCTAGCTTACTCCGACTAATACAGATGGGTATGAATCAGAAAGACTGAAAGTAAGCTAGTTAGGAGCCTATTACAGGTTTCAAGTAAAAAGAATCTGAAATAAGACCTGGAAACTGAAATGTGTGGAGGGGAAAAGAAAGAGTAATTGCCAAGGAAGAAGAATTAGCAGGTAGAGAAGGAGAGGAAAGGAATTAAAGATGACTCCAGGATACAAGCTTAGCAAACTGAAAGGAAGATGATATCATAAAAGACAGAGGCAAGAGTAGAGGAAGAGGGCTGTCAGGGAGGCTGGTTTGCTATGAGAGCTGAGTTTAAAGAGGTTCTGCTTTGTACCACCAAAGGAAGACTTCCTATTCCCACTCCCCCATAAGGGCAGGAGCTGGATTAATAAGGAGATGAGCCACAGAGGGTTTCTCTAAGGTTACCCTCATAAAAGCATGTGGTGATCACAGACCCAGTTATAGGACATAAGGGTGGGGTAGCTTCTACTTGGGGCTTCTACCTTATAACACAGTGCTTTCCCTACCACTCAAAACCACCCCAATATTGAAGAAACAACACATGTCTGGTCTACAGAGCCAGAGAAGCAGTTGCTCAACAATTTGGTTAATTTAATATTGTCTAGACAACTGAAATATGTAACTTGTTAAAGAAAAAACAAATATTTGTAATCTCCTTTCTTATAGTCTGAGAGTCTTTTGCCACAAGAAAATTAGCATTTAGTGTGTCCTAAACTTCATTATGTAACTGAACAATACCACTTCTCTCCAGTAATTGGTAAGAGACCTATATTTTCTCAGCTCATGAACCAAAGCGTTAGGAGCTCAAAACTCCACTCTCAAATCTTAAATGTGAACTATTCAGTCAAACTCTTGGCTATTATAAAGTTTTATGAAATCATTTAGTTTTTCTAGTTAAAGTACAATTGTGAAAGGAGGGCCTTCTATTTGATCAGATGGCTAGAATAATAATATGCATAATAGATTATATCACAGTGGAGACCCTATCTTTCCTGGCAATATGTTTTTTCCATTTTCCAGTTTTGAAACTGACCATCTTTCTTTCATAACCCCAAAAGTTACAGCTATTTTACTAATTATATTGAAAGTGCTAGAAGATGTCATGAAAATTGGATAATACAATAAAACAGCCTTACCACATATTAAAGCCCTTTTATCTTTAACAGTTTTTTTAAATCTGCAGACCATCTAACCTGTGCAGTGAATTTTCATTTATATAAAACTACATTAATAAAAATCTATATTAAGAAATTACACTGAAAAAGCAGTTCATAATGTACCTTTCAGCTTTATAATTAGTTCTGTAATCTGTAATCAGATGATTTAAATCTAATATAGTTAAATTACAAACTAAGTAATTTCTATTTCCAACAGGAATCATTATATCTTTGGGATTTTCCAAAGCATTAATGGGTTTTAGAGAAATTATTATATTTCTCACTCACTATGTTCCCAGAAGTTAGCACAATACCTGGCATATGGTAATTAAATAAACAATTGCTAAATGAATACACGGATATGTAAACATTAATGACTGATTAGCAAAATCACATTGATTTGTCATTGCCCCCACTTAGGGCATAAAAGATACTCATTTCCACATCTCAGCTTAGAACATGGATCAATTTCCTTCTGACTGGTTGGGAGTTCATTCCAACTAGATGATGCCTCTGCCTTAACAGTCATTAAATAGAAATATGCTTGTCTTGGCCAGGAGCAGTGGCTCACACCTGTAATCTCAGCACTTTGGGAGGCCGAGGTGGGCAGATCACTAGAGGCCAGGAGTTTGAGACCAGCCTGAGAAACATGGCGAAGCCCAATCTGTACAAAAAATACAAAACTTGGCTAGGCATGGTGCTGTACACCTGTGGTCCCAGCTACTCAGGAGGCTGAGGCAGAAGGACTGCTTGAGTCCAGGAGGCAGAGGTTGCAGTGAGCCAAGATTGTGCCACTGCCCTCCAGGTTGGGCAACAGAGTGAGACCTCATCTCAAAAACAAACGAAAAAAAAGGAGGGCTGCATTGAACCTACTGCCAACTAGGCTCTGTGCTAGACACATATACGCCTTAACTCATAGTAGCATTATATGCCATAAACCATAAAACCCCAAAAGGTAAATGATTTATCCCCATTTTACACATGAAAGAAAAAAACTGAAGCTCAGAAAGATTATGGAAACTGACCAAGGTCACAAATCTAGGAGGTAGGATTGTAAAGTACATCCACCTGGCTTCAAGATCTATTACCTAGGACTAATCACATTGTTAGCAATAGTGATCTTGGGAGACAAGAATTTTGTAAACCAAAGTGCCATACAAATACAAAGCTATTGTTATCATAATCTGTCAATTTCCTGTATTTCTATCATTGCCCTCATAGACCCTCTTGTCTGAAGTTGATGAATACCATTTAATATATCAGTCAAGTACTTTATTTTGTCAGGGCCCTGTGGTAGGCTCTGGCCAGGCCTGCTGTGTTCAATCCCCTCTCAGTCTGTTTAGATTGGACATGACTGCCTGCGTATAT
This sequence comes from Pan troglodytes, assembly GCF_028858775.2. Lineage (NCBI taxonomy): Eukaryota > Metazoa > Chordata > Mammalia > Primates > Hominidae > Pan > Pan troglodytes. The sequence goes on from NC_072402.2 coordinate 74,514,674, forward strand.
TCACACATTGGTCACCATCTCATAGACGCAAAGTCGCTATTCAGGAGTGATGTCTACTCACTATTTTATAATCTGTGTAAACTATAGCAAGATGGTGCTGATGGCAAAGTATCCCAAACTCAGATATTCAATCCAGAGATATAGCTTCATAATGGCAATATATCTACAAAAGGTAAATTTACTGGAGTTTCAAAGTGACATGGCTAAGGATGATATAGGCTTGGTAAACTCCTATCTAGGGCTTTCCATGCCCTGACAAAACCTCATTCCTGGCAGGAAGTCCACCGTGACCACTAAGTCAAGCATTTTTTTCCTTGAGGAGCTGGATAATTTGGGAAGGTGTGCTCACCTCTTACTTCCCCTAGGCTGATACCTCCTGATACATTTTGCTGAGAACCTATCATGTGTGCTCATTGGAATCGACTATAAGATGTAAAAGATTTGTGTGTCAGAGTATTCACTTGGGTCATGTCTCCAACCCTCCTTCTGTAGAGCAACTTCAGCCTGGAAAAGCAGAAATGAGATGCGGCCAAGAAAAAGACTCCAGCCCAGCCTGCCTTGGTTCTAACCCTGACTGTTACTTAACCTCTTTCTGGCTCAGTCAAGAAACTTGAGCACTGCAAGATGATCATGTGGAATACCTACTTCAAACGGATGTTAAGAGGAGTAAAATTGTTCTTGTTTCTAAGTGCTTGAAATGCAGCTGGCATATAATTAAGCTATGCAAATATTTACTTTTTTTTTTTGAAATGCTGAGTTTACTGATCACTCTAATTTTTACATATGTGTGTCATTACAGAAGATTCAGGCTTTAGCGATGACTGGAGGGTCATTCGCTGGAAAGAATTTCATCAGTTGGAACTAAATCATGGTGAGCAAAAGAAAGTCTACCTAAGTGATATGGTTTGGCTCTGTGTCCCCATCCAGATCTCATCTCGAATTGTAATTCCCACAAGTTGTGGGACGGAGGTGATTGAATCATGGGGGCAGGTGCCCCAATGCTGTTCTGGTGATAATGAGTGAGTCCCCAAGAGATCTGATGATTTTATAAGGGGCTCTTCCCCCTTCACTTTCTCTTCTCTCTCCTGCTGCCTTGTGAAGCAGGTGCCTGCTTCGCCTTCTGCCATGATTGTGTTTCCTGAGGCCTCCCCAGCCATGCAGAACTGTGAGTCAATTAAAACTCTTTTCTTTATAAATTACTTAGTCTCTGGCAGTTCTTTATAGCAGTGTGAGAATGGACTAATACACTAAGTTACTTCCTGAGTAGACCAGTGGCCTCCATTCCCTCTGTCAAACATACGACACTGACCCTGAAGGTAGCTTGGGCTGGCTGGGGATGCACTCTCTGTATGGCCCTGGTGCATCACCTCCCCCACCCACTTCCACCCTCCCTGCTAATGTGGAGTGTGTGTAGAGTGCACAGTTACAATGAGGCCGTTGTGATAGTCCTGGTCACTATTTTGATCACATGATTTTTTATTTTGTAGATGAATGAAATACAAGTACAACAAGAAAAAGTTTCTGTAAAAACTAAGGTGATTGCTTTAGAATAACTCCATAAAGGTCATTCTGAAAAACAATTGCTGCAACTCTAAAAGATGGGGAAATCTAGAAGCATTCTGCACTCTGATCATGCACTGGGGCTGCAGTTTGTGCTTGAAGGATTACCAAGAACTCCAATTGGTGGGCTCTCATTTTTTTAAAAAAGTTCCCATTGCTATTTTGAAGTGAAAAAATATATAATAAAATCTACGTGAATATCATCCCCTTAACTTCTACAATCAACTAACAAATCCAAATTGGACTGGACAAGAGAGTTTCTACTGTAATTATATGAAAATAGTTGCTCTTGATAACAATTGAGTCTTGTTTTTTCTTTATAACAGAGCTATTGTCACTACTTTAAAATATGAGCAGAATGGGGTATGGATCAGGTCTATAAAGCTTTCTGTTTATGTATTTTGAATATACATAGTTATTATTGCCTATTATCTACATCAAAATGGAGAGTTTATTTGGTGATGTCTTTATCTTCTCAAGATTATTTACAATTAGAGTGACTCCAGCAACTACTGAAGCTAACTCCACTGCACTTTCTCTAGTGGCAGCATACATTTCAACCATTACAACAACCCAGGCTTTGCTGGTGCTTGAGAATTGAATCAAGCTATTTGCCAGGAAACAAGAGAATTTCAGCAGGAAAAGAGAATGTTCACAATGTCAGTGATGAATGAGGAGACCATAGAGCAGGCAAACAAAAGAAAGCAGCAGGCCTGCTGGAGCTCCCTATCTGAAGGCTTGGGTTTCCAGCACTCTAAAGCAGGGTTCAGCAAACCACAGCCCATGGACCACATTTGGCCCTCACCTTGTATCCATAAATAAAGTTTTATTGAAAAGCAATCATGCACATTTATTCACATATAGCCCGTGGCTGCTTTTGCTCTACAATGGTGGAGCTGAGTAGTTGCAAGAAAGACCCCGTAAATAGAAATAAAAGTGAATAAAATATGTATTGTCTGACCTGTTACAAAAAAAAGTTTGTTAACCCTGGCTCTAAAGGATCCATTCTATACAAGGCAGAGCTCTATTATGAGGTATGACTGTAACTGTGTTTTAAAAAAGTGTTCTGGAACCTTGCCACAGTAGATTAATTCCTCAAGGTTATCCCCAACAATGAGAGGCAAGCCAAGTGATTAACTAAGCCACTGACACTGTCCTATGACACAAATTTCTCCTCTATCTCCCCTTCAGTAGTGCCTCACTTTGGAGTTGGCTGAGAAGATCATTCCAGACGGGAGTTTTGACACTGTACAAATGCACTGTCTTCACATCTACGCTGACACCCCTGCCTTTCTACCTGCAGGTGTCTGTGGCTTACAAGCTGGTGCCTCCCACAGACCCTGTAGTTTGGAGCTAATGAAGAGCTGAGAAGGTCGGTTTGGCTGTAACTAGAGAGCAGGAACAACCTCTCCACAGGTCATTCCTTTCTCCAGGCATGGAACCGTCTTACAAACCTGGGCTGAGGGTTCATTGCCTCTAAATGTAGAAGCAAAGACTAAATTCAAAAGGCAAGAACTACTTAATGAAAACAGAAACTCCACTACATACGTGTTTCTTCTGCCTACCCCATGGAGTCAGAGAGGTGGTGGATCTAGCAGAGACAGCTGTAGACCAGGGGTCAGAAGACTTGGGTCCTCATCCTGATTCTACCACTAACTAGCTGCATGACCTCAGACAAGTGACTTGTCTGCCCTAGGCCAGGCAGGGTTGGACAGTTAGCCCCAAAGTCCCTTCTAATGCTAAAATTCTAAGATTGTACCCTGCCAGCCTTAGGAGGCTATGCTGTTACTACCAGTGCCTGGCACATAGCAGGCACTATATAAATGTTAATTATCATTATTGTTATGTAAAGGCACAATGCATGCCTTTATATGTAAACGTGGATTCTTCCCCATTATAACAATGAATGATCTAGAAGCAAATTATAACAACAGGGTATAATCATAAGCAATGAAGACTGTAATTCCTACCGGTCTTCTTCTCAGCACAAATGAATAAAGCTTTTCCCCCCTCCCCCTCCAGTAATTGTTGGAGGTGGTTCTTGGATCCAAATCCCAAGCCCTTCCAGAATATCTGCAATTGGAGAACTGGTCATTCAATCAAAAGACTGTAGACTGTACTGTGATGTAAATTTTTTTCTTCCCCACTGAAAATCCCAGGCCAGGCATGGTGGCTAACACCTATAATCCCAGCACTTTGGGAGGCCTAGGTGGGCAGATCACTTGAGCTCTGGGCAATATAATGAGACCTTGTCTCTACTAAAAATTCAAAAACAATTAGCCTGGTGTGGTGGCACATGCCTGTAGTCCCAGCTATTCAGGGGGCTGGGGGCTGAGGTGGGAGGATCACTTGAGTCTGAGAGGCCGAGGCTGCAGTGAGCCCTGATTGCACCACTGAACTCCAGCCTGGGTGACAGAAGAAGACCTTGTCTCAGAAAAAAACAAACAAACAAACAAAAAAAAAACTCAATGCAGGTTGGGAATGAGAACTGGGATTCAGGATATGGAGTTTCCTAATATATTTTGCCTTCTTCCCATGATATATACAGTGTATAAACCTAGTATGAGGAAGGAACAGTTGTCTATCAAAACGGTAAATGGCATTCAGTCTTAAGTTTCTAAATAAAGTTAGCAATTATGGGTATAGCCAAAATGTGAGTGCTTGCCATAACCTCTGGGGCCTCACCATTTCCAGCTACCGGGATCTGCAACTTTTTGCCTGAGGGTTTTCTCAGAAGACACAGAAACTGTTCTGCCTATAAGCCTTGAAGTGCCAGGGAATTAACACCTACCTTCCCACAGCCCTCCCCACAGTGACTGATAGCACTGATAACGATACCCCAGCTTCACCCCTCAGGTGGGATAACTGAGCTGCTTGTTCTATACCATGTTCTAGAGTTTCTCCCATGAGTTTAGGTTCTAATCATCCACATGTAAATTGCTTGATAAGAAACCTTCATTGACTCCTTGTCTCACTTCCCCTCCCCTTATTTGTTTTGTTTGCACCTTTCAAATAAACTATTTTCATTCAAATCTTTGTCTTAAGTTCTGTTTCTGGAAAATCCAAACTAAGACAATGGAGGTGACCTAGTTAATTCCAAATTTTTCATTTGACTAATACTCATTTTCAACTCTACTAATCAGTAAAATAGGAAGTATAAGATACAGCCAAGAAATCAGAAGAGTCTAAAACATATTGAGACCATAAATATCAGCAAAAAGCTAAACCTAAACAGAAGTGGGAAAGAATCCAAGCTTACAGTGATCTTTCCCTTTAGGTAAAACTCACTAAAGTAATATGAGGTTAGTTTGGGTTCATGATGACTCTCAAGAGATGAAGAATTATCTTCCCTTTATTTCATTTGTGTCCAGAAACCTTTAGATTCTTAGAATTATTTTTCCAGTTAAATTATTTTTATTAGAATAAGTAGAACAATAAAATAACTTTATCTTCTTTAGCAGCTACAGTGTATCAAGCACAGTCAATTTATTGTTGGCCAATCTTACAGAATCTGCAAGTCTTGTGTAGTAAACCCATTTTATTGGGGGAAGGTGGTAAATCATGTGGAAGGTTAATTTTCTGGCCCCATTTCACCTAGCTAGTAAAGATAGAGTCCAGATTCAAATACCTATCAGTCCCCTTCCAAATGTCATGCTCAATTTCCCCCTGTGCCACTTCCACAAAAGACATATGGCTATTACCATCAGGCAAGAGGCATTGAGACTGAGAAAACATAATATGACACATTACTACAATTATTATATGATTAGAGTTCCCAGATTTAGCAAACAGAAACACAGAATCTCCAGTTAAATTTGAACTTCAGATAAACAATGATTTCTTTTTTCGTATAAATATGTCCCATGCAATATTTTGGATAGCTCTACATTAAAAATTATTTGTTTGATCCAATGATTTTTTTAATAAAATTATTTGTTGTTTATCTGAAATTCAAATTCAGCTGGGCATCCTGTATTTTATCTGGCAACACTAGATATGATGCTTAGCTTATCTCTTTATTTAGTTCATACTTTAATCAAAACTTAGCATAATATGTGTAACAGGACTAAGTTTTTAAAAATATTTGTGGTAAAAGAACCTAAGAAGATCTGCCCTCTTAACAGATTAAGTGTAAAATACAATGTTGTTGACTCTAGGCACAAGGCTGTATAAGGGATCTCTAGAACTTATTCATAGAATTTCTATTGAGTCCTGGATACCACTGCAATCATTTCTCAACACCACACAGCTATCCCTATGTCAGTCTTAACATCCCCTTATCCAAGTGGTCAGATTTGGGCCCAGGGGTAGCTCATCCTCAAAGATCATGGTTTCTCTTACACTATAGTTACTGCATGAATTTACAGCAGGCATCCTTCAGCTAGATCAGACCTAATTCTCAGAGAGTTCTGAATGCAAACTAAACACAAATCAAAACCTTATGCTTATGCCTAAGGAGGAAAATATAAATAGGCATATATTACAAAGCAGTAGTACCAAAGGTATCAATTAGGATCCCAGCAGGAAGAGGAATTTACCTAATCAAAGAAAGATTTCAATTAGAAAACTACTTACAGAGGTGTGAGCAGCTTTAAGGAACAACTAGGGACACTGATGCACCCAGAGACCAGAACCAATAAGACATTGTTACTACCCAGGGCCAAGAGTGCAACTGGAGAGTAGTGTCACGGAGCCAGCCAGAGTTGGAAGACATGGTGGGCCAGGGGTTGTATGTAGTTGTAGAGAGACACAGTTGTGGCCAGTGAAGCTGTACTAAAGGAGAGAGGAATCGGGGGGAAGTGGGGAAAAGAAACAAATTCTCTCCCCTGCTCCCATTTGATCTCCTTTAGGTGCCTCCCACTGGCTAAACCCAAAGAAGCCAGGGGGCAAAGGAGTAGGTGATACAGCTAGTGAGGTCAGGCCCCATAGAACACTGAGCAGGGCAGAGAAGAGCTGACAGTAACTGTGGAGTGAAGAGCAGGACAATCGTAGCAAACCCACCAGTATGTGAGTGCACGGCAGAACATGCCGGAAACTCACTATGGGTAAAGATTTGTAGTCATTTATGTTTTCAAACTGGTAGTTTCTTTTGTTGGTAGTTCATATTTTTCCATCATCACTTTATTATAAAAATATTCAAGCATACAGAAAAGTAAAAGAATTTTTGAGTTACTGTGTATATGCACCAACTAGCAAAATCTATACTGGCTTTATTATATATCTATCCAACAATCTGTCCCTCTCTTCATCATCAGTATACCTTGTTTTTTTAGCTTCTTTAAAATTTTTGTTAGTTGAAAGATCAAATTGTGTGTATTTACTATGCACAACATGATGTTTTAAAGTATATATACATTGTGGAACGGTTAAATCTAGCTAGTTAACAAATGCATTACCTCACATAGTTATCACTATGTTAGGCCCACTTAACATCTACTCTTAGCATTTTTCAATAATACAATATATCATCATTAACTATACTCAGCATGCTGTACAATAGATCTCTTGAGCTTATTCCTATCTAATTGTAGTTACGTATCCTTTAACCAACATTACCCTAACTCCCTTTCCCACTAACCACCCAGCCTCTGGTTACCACCATTCTAATCTCTAGTGCTATGAGATCAACTTTTTTAGACTTCACATATGAGTGAGACCATGTGGTATTTGTTTTTCTGTGCCAGGCTTATTTCACTTAACATAATGCCTTCCAGGTTCATCCATGTTGTTGCAAATGATATGACTTCCTTCTTTTTATTATGGCAAATAATATATCATTGTGGATATGCGCCACATTTTCTTTATCTGTTCATCTGTTGATGAACTCTTAGGTTGATGCCATATCTTGGCTAGTGAGACTAATGCTGTAATAAACATGGGAGTGCAGATATCTCTTCAAGGTACTGATTTCATTTCCTTTTGATATATGCCCACTAGTGGGATTGCTGGATCATATGGTAGTTCTATTAATTTTTAGATAAAGCTCCATACTGCTTTCCATAATGGCTATATTAATTTACATTCCCACCAATAATAAATAAAAATTCCCTTTTCTCCACATCCTCACAAACACTTGTTATCTTTTGCCTTTTTGATAACAGCCATTCTAGCTGGGGTAAGATGATATTTCATTGTAATTTTGATTTGCATTTCTCTGATGATTAGTGATATTATTGAGCATTTTTTCATATTCCTGTTGGCCATTTGTATGTCTTCTTTTGAGAAATGTCTATTCAGATCTTTTGCCTACTTTTTAATTGTGTTATTTGTTTTCTCACTATTGAATTGTTTTAGTTCCTTACATATTTTGGATATTAGCCCCTTATCAGATATATAGTTTGCAAATATTTTCTCCCATTCTGTAGTTTGTCTGTTCACTCTGTTGAATGTTTGTTCCCTTTGATGTGCAGAAACTTTTAGTTTGATGGATCCCATTTGTCTTTTTCCTTTTGTTGCCTGTGCTTTATCCCAAAAATTATATCAAAAAAAAAAATCATTGACCAGAGGCCAGGCATGGTGGCTCATGCCTGTAATCCTAGCACTTTGGGAGGCCAAGCCAGGTGGATCATTTTAGGTCAGGAGTTCAAGACCAGCCTAGCCAACATGGTGAAACCCCATCTCTACTAAAAGTACAAAAATTAGCCGGGTGTGGTGGTACGCACCTGTAATCCCAGCTACTCGGGAGGCTGAGGCAGGAGAATTGCTTGAACCCAGGAGGTGGAGGTTGCAGTGAGCTGAGTTCGTGCCACTGCATTCCAGCCTGGGTGACAGAGCAAGACTTGTCTCAGAAAAAAAATAATAATAATAATTGACCAGATCAATGGTATAGAGCTCTTTGCCTATGTTTTCTTCTGGTAATTTAATAGTTTTGGGTCTTAGATTTAAGTCTTTAATCCAGTTTGAGTTGATTTTTGTATATCATAGGAGATAAGGGTTTAATTTCATTCTTCTGCATGTGGATGTCCAGTTTTTTTTTCCTGGCATATTTATTGAATACACTATCCTTTCCCTAATGAGTGTTCTTACCACTTGGGTCAAAAATCAGCTGGCTATAAATGTGTGGATTTTCTTTTGGACTCTCTATTCTGTTCCACTGGTCTATGTGTCTGTTTTTATGCTACCACCATGCTGTTTTCATTACTATAGCTTTTTAGTGTATTTTGAAGTCAGGTAGCGTGATGCCTCCAGCTTTGTTCTTTTTGTTCAAGATTGCTTTGGTTATTTGGGGCCTTTTGTGGTTCCATACAAATTTTAGGATTTTTTTTTCTATTTCTGTGAAGAATGTCATTGGTATATTGATAGGGATTGCAGTGAATCTATAGATTGCTTTGGGTATTATGGACATTTTAACAATATTCTTTCTTCTAATCTGTGCATATTGGATATCTTTCCATTTATTTGTGTCTTCTTCAATTTCTTTCGTAAATATTTTATAGTTTTTCAGTGTAGAGATCTGTCACCTCTTTGCTTAAATGTATTCCTCAGTATTTCAATTTTTGTATCTATTATACGCAGGATTTTTTTTGACTATTTTTCAGACAGTTTGCTAGAAATGCTACTGATTTTGCATGTTAATTTTGTATCCTGCAACTTTACTGATTTTTTTTTTATCAGTTCTAACAGTTTTTTAGCGGCATCTATGGTCTTCTCTATACATAAGATCATGTCATCTGCAAAGAGGGACAGTTTCACTTCTTCTTTCCAATTTAGAGCTTTTTATTTCTTTATCTTGCCTAATTTCTCTGGCTAGAACTTCTAGTACAATGTTTAATAAGAGTAGGGAAAATGGACATCCTTATCTCATTCCAGATCTTAGAAAAAAAGCTTTCAACTTTTCCTTGTTCAGTATATTGGCTGTGGGTTTGTCATATACAGCCTTTATTATGTTGAGGTACATTCCATCTATGCCTAATTTGTTGATTTTTTATGGTGACGGAATGTTGAATTTCATCAAATGCCTTTTCTGCATTTGTTGAGATGATCATACAGTATTTGTCCTTCATTCTGTTAATGTGAGGCATCACATTTATTGATTTGTATATGTTGAACCATCCTTGCATCCCAGGGATGAATCCTACATGATCACGGTGAATGATTTTTTAATACACTGTTGAATTTGGTTTGTTAATTTTTTGTTGAATATTTCTGTATTCAAGTTTGCTGGGGATATTGGCCTGTAGTTTTCTTTCTTGTTATATCCTTATCTGATTTTTGGTATCAGGGTACTGCTAGCCTTGTAGAATGAGTTTGGAAGTATTCCCTCCTCTTAAATTCTTTTAGAGGAGTTTGAGAAAAATAGGTATTAGTTCTTCTTTAAATGTATGGTAGAATTCACTAGTGACACCATCAGGTTCTGTGCTTTTCTTTGATGGGAGACTTTTGATTACTGACTCAATCTCCTTACTCATTATTGGTATGTTCAGATTTTCTATTTCTTCATAATTTAGTCTTGATAGGTTGTATGTGGCCATTTACCCATTTTGTCTAGATTATCCAATTTGTTGGTGTATAATTATTTATAGGACTCTCTTGTGATCTTTGTGTTTCTGTGGTATCACGGTAATACATCCTTTTTCATCCTGATTTTTATTTATTTACTCTTCTCTTTTTTTTCTAGTCTAGCTAAAAGTTTTTCAATTCTATTTATCTTTTTTAAAAAAACCAACTCTTTGTTTTGTTGATCTGTTTATTGTTTTCCCGGTTTATATTTCATTTATTTCTGATCTAGTCTTTATTATTCTCTTCTACTAATTTTGAGTTTAGTTTATTTTCTTGTTCTTCTAGTTTCTTGAGGTACAATGTTAGGTTATTTAATTGATATCTTTCTTCCTTTTTTATTAGGCATTTATTGCTAAAATATTCCCTATTAGAACTGCTTTTGCTTTATCGTATAGGCTTTGATATGTTGTAATTCTATTTTCATTTTTCTCAAGAAATAGTTCAACTTATCTGATTGGTTTGGCCCTGCATCCCTACCCAAATCTCATCTTGTTGCTCCCATAATTCCCAAGTGTTGTGGGAGGGGCCCAGTGGGAGATAATTGAATCATGGGGACAGGTCTTTCCCGTGTTGTTCTCATGATAGTGAGTAAGTCTCATAAGATCTGATGGTTTTAAAAAGTGGAGTTTCCCTGCACAAGCTCTTTTTGCCTGCCGCCATCCATGTAATACATGACTTGCTCCTCCTTGCCTTCCCCGATGATTATGAGGCTTCCCCAGCCATGTGGAACTGTAAGTCCATTAAATCTTTTTCTTCCCAGTCTCAGGTATGTCTTTATCAGCAGCAAGAAAATGGACTAATAAATTATCTTTTAATTTTTTCATTGACCCATTGGTGCTTCAGGAGCAAGTTGTTTAATTTCCATGTATTTGCGATTTTCCCAATGTTCCTCCTGTTATTTATGTCTAGTTTTATGCCATTGTGGTCTAAAAAGATACTTAACATAATTTCAATCTTCTTAAATTTGTTAAGACTTGTTTTGTGGCCTAATATATAATGTATCCTGAAGAATGTTCCATGTGCAGTTAAGAAAATTGTGTATTCTGCAACTGTTAGATAGAATGTTCTATATGTGTTTGTTAGGTTCAGTTGTTCTGGAATGCAGTTTAAATCCAGTGTTTCTTTGCTGATTTTCTGTCTGCCCATTGATGAAAGCGGGATATTGAAGTCCCTTACTATTCACGTTGCTGTACTGCAATCTATCTCTCCCTTCAGTTCTATTAATATTTGCTTTATATATTTATGTACTCTGATGTTGGGTATACATATATTTACAACTGTTATATCTGCTTGCTGAACTGACTCCTTTATCATTATATACCAACCTTTTTTGTCTCTTTTTATAGTTTTTGACTTAAAGTCTATTTTATCTGATATAAACATAGTTACTACTGTTCTCTTTTGGTTTCCATTTGCACAGAATATCTTTTTGCATCCATTCACTTTCAGCCTATATGTGTCTTTACAGGTGAAGTGAGCCTCTTATAAGCAGTGCATAGATGGGTCTTGTTTTTCAAGCCACTTTATGTCTTTTAATTGGAGAATTTGATCAATTTATATTCAAAGTAATTATTGATAGGTACACACTTATTATCACCATTTTAAAATTGTTTTCTAGTAGATCTTTTCATCTTTTCTTACCATATTTCTTTCTGGCTAAGTAGTTTTCCCTGGTAGTATTTTTGATTCCTTTCCTTTTGTTTTTAGTGTGTATATTATAGGTTTTGCTCTGTGGTTACCATGAGTCTTACAGAAAACATCTTATAGTTATAACAGATTATTTTAAGCTAATAACAACTTAACTTTGATTGGAAAAAAAAATCTCTACACTTTAACTTCACTACCCCTCCACATTTTGAATGTTTGATGTCACAATTTACATTTTTATGTTTCATATCCCTTAACAAATGATTGTAGTTATTATTAAACAGTTGGTCTTTTAACCTTAATACTAAGGATGTAAGTGATTTATACACCACCTTACAGTATTAGAGTATTCTGAGTTTGACTGTGTGCTTACTTTTACCATTCAGTTTTATACTTTCAGATTTTTTTTATTACTCATTGGCACCCTTTTCTTTCAGCCTGAGGAACTCCCTTTAGCATTTCTTGTAAGACAGGTCTGGTGGTGATAAATTTCCTCAGCTTTTGTTTGTCTGGGAAAGTCTTTATCTATCCTTCATTTCTGAAGGACAGCTTTGCTGGGTACAGTATTCTTGGTTGGCAGTTTTTGTCCTGCAAAACTGAGTATATCATCCCACCCTCTCTTGGCCTGTAAGTGTTTTCCTGAGAAGTCTTCTGTTAGGCATATTGGAAGTCCCTTATATGTTATTTGCTCCTTTTCTCTTGCTGCTTTCAGGATCCTCTCTTTGTCTTTGATCTTTGACAGTTTGATTATAATATGTCCTGAGACAGCCTTATTTGGATTTAATCTGATTAGAGACCTTTGGCATTCCTATAATTTGATATTTATATCTTTCTCCTGGTTTGAAAAGTTTTCTGCTATTATTTCTTTAAATAAGCTTTCTACCCCTTTGTCTTTCATCTACTCCCTCTTGAATGCCAATGACTCAAACATTTGCTGTTTTGATGCTATCCCATAAATACTGTAAGCTTTCTTCATTCTTTTTTCATTTTTTCTTTTTAATCCTTGCTGTATATTTTCAAATATCTTCAAGTTCACAGATTGTTTCTTCTGTTTAATAAACTTTGCTGTTGATATATTTTTCATTTTGTTCATTGTATTTTTCAGTTACAATATTTGATATTTTAATATTTCTCTGTTAAATTTATCATTCTGGTCACTTATTCTTTTCTTCATTTCATTTAACTGTTTCTATGCATTTTATTGAAGTTCATTGAACTTCCTTAAAACAGCTACTTTGAATTTTTTGTCAGGAAGTTCATAGCGCTCCATCTCTTCAGGGCTAGTCACTGGCACCTTATTTTGTTTATCTGATGATGTCATGTTTCCCAAATTGTTCTTGATCATTTTGGTCATGTGTCAATGTCTGCACATTGATGAAGCAGATACTTATTCCAGTGTTCACAGTCTAGCTTTGTCTAGGAATGTCCTTCAATAGTAAGCCTATCTAGAGATTTTGGGCAGGTTGTCAGGGTGTGGTCCCCAAGACTGCAATTACTGCACACATTGCAGTGCGTGGGGGCCCTCTAAGCCCAGGTCTGTCACAGCCAGCACAGTGCCAAACTGAAGTCCCATGGCTGCTAAAGCTGTCACAGCATGGGCTAGAATCTCATGGCTGCTAAGGCTGCTGCAGTGCTGACGTGTAATCAAAGCCCATGGCCACTGAAGCTAGTACAGCACTGGGGCATGGCCAAAAGTCACACCTTCTGAGGCCTTCCTGTCACTAGGGATTATGTGGAGTCCAAAGCCTCTGTAGTTGGCCAGCAGTGATGCAGGCCAGAACTTGAGTCCATCTTGCAGGTGCTATGTGTTCCCATCTGGGGTTGGGATAGGTCTAGGGGCTATGTCTGTGGGTATCAGCCTGTCATCGGGCTGTGTAGGACTTCCCAGTGCTGGGTTTTACTGTGGTGAGCCCAGTATTAGAGTGCAAAGCAAAGTCCTTTGCTTATTTCTCTTTCTTTCCCTCAAGTGTATGGTGTGTCTCTCCATGCTGTGCTGCCTATTGCTGGGGAAGGGGTGACATGGGTAATGTATAACTATCCTTCCTACCTTCTTCAATGTGTCTTTTCTTATTGTTATGCTATAACTAGATACAGTGGTCTCTAACCTGGTTTCTCTAGCTCTTGTGAAGTATTTTCATGCATGGATAGTTATTCAAATAGACGTTTATGCAGGGGAATGATTGCTGGAGAGTCCTATTCCACCATCTTATACCATCCTCCTCTTCTAAATCTTATTTTTTTAAATGTGTTTCAAAGTAAATTTCAGACATTAGTACATGTATCACTAATACTTCACCACTTCAAAACAATTTAGTTTATTTTTAACTGCTATTATAATGCAGGTTACTTTTAGGTTATACACAGACACAGACACACACACACACACACACATACACACACCTCTCAAAAAGTCAACTGATGAATGTTTCAGTCAATTGGTTGCTTTCAATAGGACTTACTAGGAGTATTCATTTTTATCAGGCATGTTGGTTCTTAAAAAACAAAGAATGAAAAATCCTTTGCAAACACTCTAACTTTTGGCTGCTTTGCTTTCAAGGGAATACAGAATTGATCTTCATAAGCAAGACAGGGTCAGTACAATAAAATTGAAGAAGAATGTTGAAGAATTGGAGTACTGTTTTACTTATGACCTCACAGTTAGTTCTCATTATGGCAGACTGGACTAGCTTTATCCTTTTCCCGCAACTTGACCTTTTCAATCATACCTCCAATGCCATTCCCACACAAGCCTCTCTTTCCTTTGGTTTTAAAGACAAATGGGGGAAGGAGGGTTGTTGAACACCAGACTATTTTAACCCCTCCCCACCTACTACTTCTCAGTGTATGAGTAAATGGTATTGCCTTTGCTTCTTAGCCTCCAAAGACATTATAAAGCAAGTCTGAGGCAGCCCCATGCATTACTTCAAGCTCTACCTGTTCTCTAGGTATTGAACATGACATATTTCACAGCACAGACTCAATTAGAGTCTCCTTAAAACCCCACTATTCCAATAGCCTTTGGCAGCATGTAGGTGGGATTTAAATTATATATTGCTTCAAAGTGATTCCCTGGGGCATTCACTTCTCTGAATCATACTGAAATGTGGGTTTTCAAATGTCTGCATATGTTGTGCAAAAATGTTGGCACATGGAAGTGACACTTTTTCTGTATGAAATGAATTCAGAAGCTTGGAGTAGGATCAAATTAATCACACAATGTGAAAATGTATTTGCCCCAAAGGAAGCCATTGTTTTCCATTCCATAACTGTCTGTGAAGGGCCAACCATGTGTAAGATAATCCATTAGGCAATGCAGGGGATACAAAAGTAGAGAAGTCATGGTGCTTTTCTTGACCAAGTTACAAATCTAACAGAAGACATGAGTCAGGTAGACAGATAATATAGAAAGGGAGAAGAGAGGAATGGCTTCTGGCTGGAAGAGTACACGAAGACTTCATAGAACTGGAGGTAACTGGGACATGCTTTGAAGCTTGTGTTTCCTTGGGTAGAGATAACGGAAGGATATTCCAAGGGGTCAGATCAACATGTGGATAACATTCAGCATTGGGAAAGTGAAGAGGAGGTCTATGGAATAGCAAATAATCTATCCTGGCTGGAATACAGGCATGTATTCAGTGAAAAGACAGGAAAGTGAGTTGGGGCTATATTGTGACAGATTTCAGAGGCCCAGCTTTAGAGTTTGGAAAAGAGTAGTGAGCCAGAAAAGAATACTAAATGCAACAGTGATAGGATTAGAACTTCATTTTGGGAAGACTATTCTGGTAGAGAGTATGGTTGAAGCAAAATGAAGATGGAGAACACATCATAGAAATAGCATCTTTTACATTTATTCTCTTAATATCACAGTAAAAAAGTAGCTAAAGAAATTTTGATATTCTAACTGCAAATAATGTCTTTCAAGGTAGGGAGCCATGCAGCTGATGCCTGAAAAATCTATTACCACTACAGTGGCCTGATCCTTTCTTCTTGATTTTGTACAAAGTCCAAAACAAAGGTTGGGTGTTTTTATTAAACTCAAAGCTGACTCCAACTCTTTCATCAATATCAATAACTTTATGACTAATATAAACACCAGAAGTCTTCATTTGAGGAAATAAACTCTAATAATTCATAATATGAAATTAAGGAAATGAAATTGTTTTCATTTCCACTTTCATGGATGCCTAAGCTCAATTATACATTTATGTCAATGTTGTCAATATTTGGGGTTATAATAAATATAGAAAAGTTAACATCTCTACCACTCTATAAACTCTATAGACCACAATGAATCTAATTAATATGCACTAACATTGGAGTGCCCATTATATACCAAATGTTTAGGTACTTTTGCAGGTATATCTTCCGTCATCATAGTTTCTCATTTATTTATCACACAAAACCTTTGTAGTAGGTATTATGAACCTTAAATTTCAGATGAAATATATAAGGCATAAAGAAACTACTCTATCTGGAATCAGACAGCAATAAATTTTAAAGCTAGAATTCAAACCCAGGTCTGTCTGACTGGAGTCTTACTACAATTCCTTCAAGCTAAAGGGATATGTATTATGGGTGTAGGTTGTGGCTAAGCTTGTCAATTACTTAAAAACAACTATCAAATGAATGCTTGTTTTTTTTTTTTTTTTTCCAAACTAATGGTTTATTTAACTACACCAATTGGGAATTCCCAGAACATCGAAAAGATGTTTGAGAAACTAACAGAAATCTTGAGACTGGAATGATAAACCTTGAAATATGCCACATTGAAGGTCTAACAAATATCATTTGCTACTAAAAAGGATGGCTAAATTGTGGAGGGATGGAAAGCTTCAGAGCCAGGCTGTGTCATCTGGGTGGTCCTTGAGATCCCAAAAGAATTTCCATAGAAGACATCTGAAAAGATTTTGGGGATATCCTCCAGCTGCAACAGCTGCTTCTCAGTTGCAAACAGACGTGTAGTCATCCAGCATTTTGTAAAATAAGCCACTTTCCCCACATACCAACCAGTGAGGAGCATGACTGAAAGCTGTCCCAGGTCACTCTACAGAGTGTCCCATGACACGCGTGGAGTCTTTCTAAGTGAAGCCTGGATGAAGAGCTTGTCTTCTTGACGAGGTCCCTCCTGGCTGCAGAGCTAGACTCAAGCACATAGCAATGATCATGCTCTTATCCATTAGCTGCAGAAACACCGCTGGGTTGATGGGAAGCAACAACGGCTAGAGGCTGGATGACCTAGGTTCATGTCCTGGCTATTTCCTTTCTGTGAAGTCATCTGCCCTGACTTCCTGGTAGGGCAAGGATTGCAAAGATCAAATGAGATCATTTTTAGAAGTGCTTTGAAAAGTGCAGTGGTTCAGGCCAGGCGCAGTGGCTCAGGCCTGTAATCCCAGCACTTTGGGAGGCCGAGGCGGGCGGATCATGAGGTCAGGAGATCAAGACTATCCTGGCTAACATGGTGAAACCCCGTCTCTACTAAAAATATAAAAAGTTAGCTGGGCATGGTGGTGCGCACCTGTAGTCCCAGCTACTTGGGAGGCTGAGGCAGGAGAATGGCGTGAACCTGTGAGGCGGAGCTTGCAGTGAGCCGAGATAGCGCCACTGCTCTCCAGCCTAGGCAACAGAGCAAGACTCCGTCTAAAAAAAAAAAAAAAGAAAAGAAAAGAAAAGTGGTTCAACCAACTGTAACAATTTGTTTTTGTTGAGATCAGCCCACAGCATCTTCATCTTCATCAAAGAAGGCTGTGGTGTCTAAAAAAAGATTTTTTTATATTTTAAGAAGCAACCCTTACTGAATATTCTACATGACTTGTCAGTCCTTTTTGTTACGGGACACAAACAGAAGGAGTTTCTAGTAAACTAGGCGTGGGAGGGACTAGAGTTCTAGTTGATATGCCTTAGAAACTCACTCTATTTAATCCACTGGGTAGTGAATTTTTGGTTGTTTTTGTTGTTGTTGTTGCTGCTGTTGATGCAGGGTCTCACTCCCATCGCCCAGGCTGGAGTGCAGTGGCAGGATCATGTTGCACTGCAGCCTCAACTTCCTGAGCTCAGGTGATCCTCCCACCTCAGCCTCCTGAGTAGCTGGGACTGTAAGTGTGCACATCACCACAACTGGCTAATTTTTTGTATTTTAGTAGAGATGCGGTTTCGCCATGTTGGCCAGGCTGGTCTCAAACTCCTGGGCTGAAGCGATCCACCCACCACCTCAGCCTCCCAATTACAGGTGTGAGACACTGAGCCTGGCCAACTTTTTTTAAAGGGATTAATTTTACCTTTTGTAAAATGTAGGAAATATATATAGTAACATATAGCACATATGCACTTACCCATATACATATTTTTGAACCTTACTGCAAACTGGCCTAAATCAATTTGACTGTTTAGTTTTTAGATTCCTTTTTAAAATTGTGGTGGCCTCCAGCAAGTAAAAGTAGATGGTAACTATTTGCTTTTCAACCAGGTTGTACACTACAACAAAAGCAAATTCCAAGTCAAATTCTGCCACGTATAAAATATCCATGGGAAAGAAGCCACGAAAATTATCATACAACCTGCTGCTGTAAATTTGGTGATGTTTCCTCTTGTCATTTCAGGAACTCCAAAGCACTGCATCAGAGACAATCTACCACATCTAGTTATTTTTCTTCCTGTGCACACTACTGAATGACATTTCCCAGAAACCGTACAGTTGGGTTAGGGCAACATGACCATATTCTGATTTGGCACAGAAAATCTCTCACAAGACTTCTTTTTCTTTACCTCCCACCCTGGAGGTCCATTTTAAAGATGGTGGTATTATAAGATGGTGGTATTAAAGACAGAATGACTTGAGTCTTCAAGTCACCCTTTGGAGGAAGACAGCTGAGGCGGGCTTCCTAGAAAGGAACATCCACTTTGGACTTAGACTAAGTCCAAAAAATAAATTTTGTGTCAAGCCACCAAGATTTGGATTTATTACAATAGGTAATGCTAATTACCCTAATTAATACAAGCAATTGCTTGTATCTGCTGAGAGAGATACGTCAATATTCTAATGGCAAAATCAGCAAACCATCTTGCCGGGTGGGGCCAGGCAAATGAGTCTACTGTTGTGTGAGGGAAACACAGAAATGAATGGAGCTCTAGCTGTATTCAGCCACTCAAAAGTAGCTTGATTTCTGGAGTTGCTGGATTCTTACTCTTTGTCCACGTAAAAATAGAGGGACATGAATAATCTTTCTAGTTAATCACATATTTCACCAATAAAAACATTGCATCTAACATCATTTATGCTAATTAATGAACCCTCTAGCGTGAATATCTGATAACATCATTCTAAGTATTTTTGCTGCCACTTGGAACGTCATAGTAAAGTTCTTCAAATAATCACTAATCAGTCTGGATTCCTGCCTAAGACAGAGGTGAAGTTCCAAATATTTAACCACTGGCATGGCACAATCACCAAGAGATGAAAATAGCTGTAAATTCTTATGCCAGAGCGGTGCCTTCTAGCCTGGATTACTTCAAGTGTTAACTAAGCTCCCCTAGGGTAGAGATTAAAGTAATTCATAGAGTCACTGTTTATATTGAAGTACTTAAAAAATAAATTACAGACAATATAACAGGTGCCTAATTCACAGCCATCACCCATTTTATTTATTTATCTGCTCACTCAAGAATTACAAGCAAAGGATCATGGGATCTATTCCTAACTGAAAGATTAGATCAATCAAATTAGCCATCTGTCTGTGGAAGGCTTTAAACTCAGGTTGTATTTAAGTATTATGTTTCCAAGTGCCCAGATGTTACAGAAAAGTGCCTGCTGATACAACTCGTTTTGCACAATGTAAGCCACTAAATGGCTAATATAAACTTATTGCAGCAAGAAAAATAAATAGCATTAACATTGCATTAAATCTGATTTGGGATTTTGGGTGCCCTGTCAGCAAACACAAGTGTTAAAATTTAAATTGCTCAGGACTTGCAGAGTCAGACAAGAAGGAATTGTCAAGTGTCTTTAGATAAGGGGGATACTGGAAATGAGATCAAAGCACTGGGATGTATATCCTTGCTCGGTGTGGTTGGTGAAAGTAATAATAATTACTATGACTATTGTTCGATCGTATCCTGTCCTTAGGTAGCACTTCAGCTCTCTCAAAGCACTAGTCTGCTTTGGATAAGTGGGGGCTTTTTCCAGCTGAGGAAACATCAATAGGAAATGGACTGAGTGAGCCCGGTCTATTTTTCCATGTCCCTAGCAGTGATTCCTGATTTACTCCAATCAACTTATCAGCGAGCAAAACCTGGACCATTTCTTAGCTCTCTGGCTTTACGGAGACTTTCACTGACTCCCAGTAACATATCAGTTTGGATAATTCTGGTTTAGGAACAGCTGCTGCCCTACCACATCCTGCAAAACTTCCCCCAAGACAATTACCAGGCAAAAATCATCCTCATTTTCCAAACCAAAAATCAAGGCATGTGGTTGACCAGGGAGTCTTTCTAATTTGTTAATTCATTTGTCTGAAAAATGTTACAATTCAATACAAATTACATCACATGTAACCATACCTTAATACCTACAGAAAAGAATAAAAGTACATAAAATCATAAATGTCTATGTTTATTACTTCTGATGCCTGGAAATATAGAAATTCTTTCAGGTTTTTCTTCCTTGTCCAGATTAAACAATCCCAATTTCTTAAATATTGCCTTCACATGTCAGTCTTTAATCCTTTTTAATGCCCTGCTACATGCATTACTGTATTGGATCTTCCCTGGAACATTTTATGGTAGGGTCTTTCTTTATCCTATTTTTACAGATCAGTAAACTGAGGATTATGGAGCATATATAACTGACCCACTGTCACCATGTAGCTGTAAAGTGTCAGAACTTGAACCCAAATGTGTGGAATATCAAAATATGTGCTCTTACCCAAGCCTTCCTGCTCCACCAGGAGAAACCAGCCTTGAAGGCTGAAAGAATAAGCTTGGGATTGGGGGTGAGGGAGGTAAGGGGGGGTAAATGTTGGTTATATAGAGAACAGCGTGGCTTTTTGTTAACGCCATTGCAAGGTTTCCCTCTTTCACCGGTCAACTTAGAGTCTAAGGACAGGGTTGTTCTGATTAAATACAGATGCCCAGAGCAACATGTTGTCGTCAGCAGTCACAGCTGGGCGTGGAGGTATGAAGCAGTGAAGATCAGCATAACACAGAGTACCTGGGTCGAGGTACCAGGGAGAGGGAGGCAGTGGGAGAGTCCAAACTCTCTTTTGGCATGTCTCAAAGTGTGCATCAAGTCATCTGAGGTTCTTGTTTTAAAAGGCAGGTGCCTGGATTGCACTCTAAAAATTCAGATCCACTTAGTGCAGGAATTACTGCTGAGGGCGGAGACCCGCGCAGAGCCAGCTCTGGAATGTGCGCCCTCTGCTGGCAGAAATTTTATTTGACTCATCTAAGCCACTGCATGAGAACCCATGAGGGGTTCTGCAAGGAAGCAAAAGTACCCCCGCTCATTTCAGGAGGCTGAAGCTACACCCTGGGGTCCTTCCTCGAAGGCGAGGTCCACAATCAGTGAAATCAAAGATGAGTTTGGGGGATTTCCTCTAAAGGCTGCCATATCTCCTCACCTTTTCCCTTTTTCGATAACTGAAATAGCAAGTGCATCTCTAAGATGTGCAGCTTGACATGCAAAAACAAAGGCAAGGCACACAGGCCTTGAGCAACTCAAAAGATTTTCTGCTGCAATCAAGACATCACATCATTCAGTCAGCTGGGAAACACTACAGTCCGGCCTGCCAGGGTGTGAGGCAGGAGAACACGAGGTAGCCACAGGATAGCCCTGGGCAAGCTGGAGTCCCACCTCAGCCTCGGATGCTGAGTCTCAGTCTTCCAGAAATCTAGCCAAAATTACTAGACCACTTTTGGGCTGTAGTAAGCCATAAACAGATGCACTACTATTCCCCAAAGAATGCTAAGGTTATTAAAGCCCTCGGCTCTGGGTAAGAAGAACAAAAAGCACCACTCAGCTCCTTTCTGGCCAAGCCACTCTTCCCTGAGAAAGAATTCAGAAAAACAAGTCTTGCCTCACATTAAACTACACTTACTCCTGACCTTGACTCCTCTGTCTCTTTACCTCTCACAGAGAATTAATGGAAAGAGTGAGACTAACAAAGAGAGATGGAGTCAAAGAGAGAAGTGCTTCCTTATGAAGATTAGATAAGATGTTGAAACCAATAGGAGGGGAAGCACAGTGATGGAGTGAAGAATCAGAGGAAAACATTTCTGTCTGCCTGAATTGCGTGGGGCGCTAGGAGTTGGGTGCTGGGGATGCGTGTGCTAGGTCCCTAGCACCTAGCTTCTAGTGCCCCACGGCTTTTGTGAGCTAAAGATTTCCCTGATAAATGAGACAGCCTGAATCAGCACTGGGATATGGAGTACAGTGGACTGGAAAGGGGACAGGAAGGAACATACAGATGAGAGATCTCCCCCAATTGCCATGCTTTGGGAAGAGGGCTTGGATGAGAGCTATAAGCGAGGAACTAACCAGTCTCTTGTGAATTCCAGGTAGATCAAGGTGGCGCTGGGGAAGTAGACCAGGATGACCCCTGATCCCTGGCCACTGCCCCTTAGCCATTCAGCCTCACACTAGCAGCAGCAGAATGCCTCTAGAGGTGCATGTATCTCTACCAGCAACCAACAAGATGTATTGCCCACAAGCTAACCCTTCTCTTCCAGCCTTTTGTTTTTGTTTCCTGACTTTCCTTACATCTTTATTTTAGTTTGATTATACCACTAGAGAAATACTGACAAAGTGGAAAGAAAAAGATGAGAGAGCTGCATCGTGCTAAGGATGATTGTGGACACCCAGATACTCCAGGGAAAACCTTGAACTCTGAACGCTGACTTGACCTTCTTCCACTGACCCTGGGACCTCAGGCAAACTGGACAGGCAGGAGGAAAGGCAGGACCCATGTGCAGTTCTCCAGCCCCCCTAGTGCCAGAGAGTTAATAAATGTCAGGAGACTTGTCTAAATAAACAAAGAGCAACCCCAGGCTCTAGGCCTGGGAGCACCGGTCTTTAACCCCAGGAATCCTTCCCAGACATGCCACGGCTGTCAGCCCTAAGTCTGACTTCACTGACAGAACCTTGTAGAGAGACAAAAGATCTATACCCTATCTACTGCATAGGAACGAGGAGGTCTTAATGGCACAGCCACTGTAGCTTGAGAGCTACAGCAAGCCTTCCAAGCTGGAGATCCCTTTGCCTCTGACGTACCACCTCCCACCACCAAGCATAAGAGTGCTTAGAAAATAAAGCCAAGATATCCATACAAAAGCAAATAAACCTTGACTTATATCTCACACCTCATACAAAATTAACTCAAAATGAATTATAGACCTAAATGTAAAACCTAAAAAACTTCTGCAATAAAACATAGGGAAACATCTTTGCAGCCACGGGTTAAGCTTTCAAAAAAACAGCATGAGCCATTTAAGAATATAATAAATTAGACTTTATCAAAATGTAAATCTTCTACATTTTGAAAGACACCATTAAGAAAATAAAAAGACAAGCCACATACTAGAAGCTGAGATTTACAAAACACAGATCTCATAAAGGACTTGCATCCAGAACATACAAAAAACACTCAAAATTCAATCATAAGAAAATAAACATCCCAATGTTTTTTCTTTCTTTTTTTTTTTTTGAGACAGAGTCTTCCTCTGTCACCCAGGGTGGAGTGCAGTGGTGCGATCTTGGCTCATGGTAACCTCCCTCTCTGAGGGTAAAGTGATTCTCGTGCCTCAGCCTCCAAGTAGCTGAGACTACAGGCATGCGCCACCAAGCCCGGCTAATTTTTGTATTTTTTGTAGAGCTGGGGTTTTGCCATGTTGGCCAGGCTGGTCTCAAACTCCTGGCTTCAAGTGATCTGCCCACCTTGGCCTTCCAAAGTGCTGGGATTACAGGCATGGGCCACCATGCCCAGCAGACATCCCAAGTTTTAAAAATCAGCCAAACATTTAAACAAAGATTTCACCAAAGAAAAGACGGCAAATAAATAAATTTTTTAAATGTTCAATATAATTAGTCATTAGAGAAATGCAAACTAAAACTGTGATGACATACTATTACATGCTTATTATAATAGAATCACTAAAACAAAACCAAAAAAAAACTCTACCAAGTGTTGTAGAGGATTAGGAGCAGCTAGAACATTTGTACATTGTATGAATGTAAGATGGTACAGCCACTTTGGAAAACAGTTTGGTGATTTCTTATCCAGCTCAACATACACCTGCCATGTGATGCAGTGATCCCACTCCTTCTGTTTATCAAGAGAAATGGAAACATATATCTTCCAAAGACTTCTATGTGCATGTGTCTAGGAACTTTATTCATAATAGCCTAAAACTTAAAACAACTTAAAAGTCCACCAACTAGCAAATGGTTAAACAAACTGGAATTCCATGGTCCATCCAACGCACCACTACTCAACAATAAGAAAGGAACAAACTTCCAATATATGCAAAAACATGGATGGATCTTAAAAGCATTATGCGACAGAGGGTGGACACAAAATATGACATTCTGGAAGAGGCAAAACTACAGGGATAGAAGTTAGATCAGTGATTACCAGGGGCTGGGAGGGAGTCATTTTTCTACAAAGGGACACAAGGGAATATTTAAGGATGATGGAAATGTTCTATATATTTATATTCCGGTGGTGATTACATTACTGTGTATGTTTGTTAGGGCTCATCAAACTGTAGACTTGATGAAATTTATTGCATATAAATTATACCTCAATAAATCTGACTTTAAAATGATAATAAGGACAAGAGTTAGCAATATGCCCGCGGGAATTAAGTGACTTGTTGCATGCTGGTTCCCGCAGTTGTCTGGATTTCCCCTCCCTTCTTCCTGCCCCACCACAGAAGCACGGCAGTCCTCCTGCACTTTCTGGTGAGACTCAGGTGATGGGACCAGCACTAGGCTAGAGACCACTCAGGAGGGTGGGAGGTCCAGGTGCTAGTTCCAGTTCAGCTTCTGATGTTAACTGGGGCAAGTTACTGAGTCACCCTCAACCTCATTGCAAAATGAGGACTTTTCACTTCTTTCCAGGCCTATGATTCTAATTTGTAGTCTGAAAAGGAATGAAGGCTATCCAATGAGTTGTGTTTCCACACCGTGAAGGTCTGGGGAAAGGACAGGGCCCTAAACCCTCCCATTCTTCAGAGGCCCCTTTTTCTACCCTCAGGTACTGTAGTGGGCCCTCTGACCCTCACCAGCCTTAATCCCCAGGAGTTCAACAAGAGAAGCAAGTGGTTCATCATCACCCCATAAGGCCACACCCTGTGATTCTTATAGATGAGGCCAGTAGACAGTAGCTTCCAAAATTCTTTCAGTATCATACGCACTCTGTTGTCTTAGGAGGCATGGGCAGATCCCATTTACAAATGTTTAAGAGCAACACAGGATCCCCACACAAAACAGCAGCCTCCACCTAGGCTCCAGTATCTGACCCACGGGAGCTCCACTCTTCAGCCTCCAGGAAGACACCCTACAAGACATGCTACACACCTCTGCAAACACAGTGTTCTGAGCTCAGTTTCTGGTCCTGAATATCAGAGTTTAAATTTCCATTCCACCGCTTACTAGTTGTGTGACCTTGGGTGAGATATTTAACCTCTCTAAGCCACAATTTCTCCTTCAGTAAAACAGTGATAATAATAGTCCCCATCTCCCAGGGCTATTGGGTTGATTAAATAAATCACTGTGCATCCAGTACTTAGAACAGTGTAGCAAGCACTTAGTGTTAGTTATTATGATTTAATTTAACTTAATTTGAAAACCGTCATTTCTTGTAAGTCTTGGCAAATGCAGAGGTTTCTTTATTAATGTTCAATGTCAAAAGATGAGCTATCTTGGGGTGAAGAGAAAGGTTGCTTGTGTTGAACCCAAACTAGACTCAGACTTGAAGCTGCTACTCAGTTTTTTCTCACCAGAGGTAGGTGCGGATGGGGAATTTCCAGGTTGATTTTGAATCCAAGACTTCTCCAACAATGCTATACTTATCAAAAGTAGATTTAGGAGCATGAGGAGACAGGGAGGGTCATCCAAATAAAACAGAACCGCTCCAGTATGCCTGCACAGTGGCCACGATACCTTCAAAGTACTGTCTATGTACCAATTTCTGTTGAGGAAACAAGGTACAAAGAAACTCCCATATGGATACTAGCAGGATTTGCTAGTGTCTGGGGAAGATTATAAATTAGCTAGTTGCTGCTCACATCAGAGCCAAGCAGGGCACATTCAGTTTTTTAATCTGGACCAATTTTCCGGATCAAAAACTAGTCTTTCCAAGGGATGTAAATGAGCCCAGGAGGGAAATTTCCCCTGAAGTTATGAAGTAGCTGTCATTTTAATCTGAGAAGCTTTCCAACCTGAAAGCTAGTGTCTGGATAAAATTATAAAGTAATAAAAATAAAACTCTTCTAGGTTGAACCTAGTCTAAACACTTCTATCTCAAATTTGATGTAATTAATATGCCAAAGTATTTAAGAGGTGGTGTTTCCACTATCAAAACCCTATCTATGCTTCAAATAAAACCAAAGAGGCCAGCATGGCATATTCCTGGCATGAATATCAGAATGAGACCCTGAATGAACCAGGTAGAAAATCTTTTTAGGAGAAGAACTCCAAAAAATAAGAAAGAAAATATGATGACCCACATGAGCAGTTTTATACAACAGGTTTTTATAAAATACTTTTTTAAAATTCCCCTTAAATGGATTAAAATATATCCTTTAAAAAGCATTGCATACACTGTTCATGCTTTAAAACTATAGATATAACTATGCTTTGTTTAAAAATTGTGACAATTAATAGATGATTTCATGTGAATAAATCTGCAAAATGCAATTGATCGTGATGTGGTTATCTTAAGGAGGAAAGTTAGAAAGAAGCCCTTCACTGAAATCCTTGAAGGTGTATGTATGTGTGCGTGCAGGAGGAGAAACAATTTAATGTGATATTACCTTGGACTGAAGCTATTATCTCCAAAATGAATTGAAGAGCTCCTAAATGGAGTGGCTCATAATTTAAATATGGTGTAGATTATGATAATGACCTTAGATTTCAAGGCAGGTAACAAGTGCTGGTAATAAGAGACACAGTGCAAAGACTGAGGACGCTTCCAGAGCCAAAATGCAACAAGTCATATTTCCAGATAGAGAGTTCCAATGCGAAAATATGTAAGCATTCACATGGGATCCCGCTAAGACGATTTTCTCTGCCCTCTGATAAATTTTCCTAGCTTTGCCTCTTTCTTACAGAAACGTTTGTGAAGACAAACTGCACTTTCTGTGAGGTTTTGCAGACTGCATTCAAATAAAAGTAATATTGTTTTCCATTGTTCATAAGATATAATTAATCCCATAAGACAACCTCCCTTACAAAGTAAGTTAAGACAAAACAGATTTTTCAGAATTCTAAATATGGTCCCAGCAAAAAGTAATAAAAATCGTTATTTGGGAAACAATGTTTAGAACTTCATTGTTCAGAATGTTCTACTTTGAATAATCTCACAACATAGGCCAAATCAAAGTAGACCAAAATAAACGAAGACTTTTTACCTATATGCAGCTAGAGGAAACACACGTTATTATGGTTTCAAGTTCTCCCCCAATTCCCAATCCCTTATAACAGGTTACAACGTACATATCTTTGTTTAAATGCCAAAGCAAAGACAGGAGTTCAAAACACGGTAAAATTAACCCACTGGGTGCTTCCTTCTGAACAAATGGCCCCAGAGTGGAAGAGGATGCTAAGAGCAGAGTCCACATCCCTGCACAATGCGTGGGCAGGACCCGAGATGGGCAGAGGGGGCTCCAGGCAACCCTTCAGACACTTAACAGGAAATGGCTGGGCTCTGGACAATATGAATTGAGTAAAATGTTTGGAGACGCAGGAGGGGCTGGTTTGACTCCTCTGCATGGTTGCCATCCTCTGTAATTGAGACAGCACGATCGCTGTCCCAACTGTCAGCTCTCTGCGGTCAAACACGGGGACAACCACCTCTACTGTGTCTGGAAAATTGATCATTCTTTTAATAAATAAATATCCCTAGCGCCGCCCGGGCTCGGGGGAGGGCGAGGTTTGCGTCTTTTCTCAGCTCCTGGCAGAGCTGAAGCGAGTTAAGCCGACGTTGGTCGGGGAGAGGGAGGCGGTGCGCTGCCCGCTCTGTGTCCTCGCCCCGGAGCCCAGCAGGGGCGCTCGGGGCGTGGTGGCTCTGGGCGGAGGAGCGCATTACCTGGTTTTCGGATGGCCGCTCGGAGCGACACCGCGCCGGGTCCGAGGCTGGAAGCCAGGAGCAGGAGCCGGAGCAAGACGCCTCGGATTAAATCCATTTCGCCGCCGGCGCCTGCAAAGTTTCACCAAGTCCCGGGCGCACACGGAAAGGGCGTCTCCGGGGGCGCGTGGGGGACGCGGCCCCAATGGATCCCCGGGCCGGGGCGAGGAGGTGGGGGGCTGCGAGGGCTGGGCCCGGAACCACGGGCGGTTCCAAGAGGTAGAACTGCAGCCGGGAGGTCGGCGTGCGCGAGTGAAGCCGGCTGCAAGCGGCAGGGCTTTTCGCGGGGGCGGGGGCGACGAAGGAGGCCGACTGGGAGGGAAGGGCTGGCCGCGGGAGGGAGGGAGGCTCGACCGGCCCGGGGATGAAATTACAATCGAGTAGAAGTGAGAGGGGCAGGCCCTGAAACCTTCACTCCTCGCCCACCTCGGAAGCAGACAGCCCGCCCCTCACCCTCTCTAGCGACCCCCAGCGCAGCCCTTCCCCGCTGGTGACCTAGATTGGGGACCTGGGAGGGACCGACTTCAAGCACTGGAGACGCAGGGCAGGAGTTAGGCGACTGCGGGTCCAGGACCTTCCGCGGTCCTCACCCTGAAATCTTGGGGCGCCCCCCCCCCACCCCACCTGGGCCCTCCTCCTGCCGCGCCCCTCTAGGGTCGCCTCCACCCAGTCTGGCGACTTTTTCTAACACCTCAAAGGTTGCTGTAGTTGGTCCAGCGCACTTGGGGGATGCGAGGGGTAGACGGGGGTGTGTGATTTGCAAGTGGGGTGGGGGTGAGAGGAAGAGAGGCGGGACCGTCCGGGTCTGAGGCGCTAAGAAGATAAATGGGATTTAAGGCTCCCAGATGGAGAGCTGAGGCCAGGCCGCTCAGACTGGGACGCCGGGTGGAGATTAGGGCCTGGAGCGGGGGAGTGGGGGCCCTTCCCGGCAGAGGAAGGCAACTTGAGACCCTCCTGGGGAGGAGATGAAACTCCAAGTTAAGCCTGGCGTCTTAGGGAGGGACGCGAGCTCGAGCCCCCAGGCGGACCTAGAAAAGCCCCTGGGCGGCGCCCAGCTGGGCCTGGGGCAGGGGGCCGGGGCGGGGTCCTGGCCTCTGATCCCGGGATCGGGCTTCCTGGGTTGTCTCCCTGAATGGAGAAAGACTCTTTCTCCTCCGCTGAATTTGCTGCCCCAGGACTCAGTAAAATGTACCTTTTGCCAGATTTCGCGGTAGTGCCTGGAGAGGGGAGACCCTGCCTGGGACACACGTCCCGTTGCATACTGGCGTTCTGACCTCCAAACCAGCGAGAAGAGAAAGCAGATACAATAAATAAACCAAGAGGGAATAAACTTAGAGGCAAACGCGGCCCTCGGCAGTTCCTGGGGAAAGATCAAAGGCCGTAGGAAGTGCCCCGCAGAGGAAATCTGCAGTCACTAGCGAGAGGACCGCGCCCGCCCCCTCCCCACCTTGCAACGCTGCCAGGACTCGGTGGGCGTCCTGGCTCTTCACAGTTAGCCTATGTTTGGGAGCGCGGGAGGAACAATGTTGACTGATATATTCTTCTCCCCTCCCCAGCCCCCCAAACACACACACACAGGATTTCTACTCCTCTTTTAAGAATGAAATATCCCCTGGCTGGAGAGTTTGTCATGAGCTCAATCTTGTTAGTTAGCAAAGCTGAGTGTGTTCCCTTATGTGTTGGCATTTTCAAGTGTGCAATTGTCTGTTCACAAATAAATTCAAAGTCCCCTCCAACTTGAGTATTTGGAAGTTTTAGCTGTGACACCAGAGCTTGTCCTCTTACATAGAACTGGAGCAAAGTTCAGACAGAACTATGCTCTTCACGTCCAAGGTGACCATAAAGCCGGCCACTAAGCTAAGCAAAGTGACGGCCCCCAAGGCTACTAGTCTCAAAGGTCTCAAA
The DNA here is from genome assembly GCF_028858775.2 of Pan troglodytes. Lineage (NCBI taxonomy): Eukaryota > Metazoa > Chordata > Mammalia > Primates > Hominidae > Pan > Pan troglodytes. The sequence continues at coordinate 74,544,622 of NC_072402.2, forward strand.
ATCATAGACTTTTTAGCATTACCAGGAGCCCTAAAGGTCATCTAGGCCATGCCTCCACTCCACGCAGGAGTCTGCTTTCAGCATTGGTGTCGGGTCGTGCCACCTCCCTTTGAACTCCACCTGTGTGAGAGAGCTCCTCCAGCGCCAGCTGAGAAGTTGTTGGAGGCCTTTCTTTATGCGAAAGTGATTTCTTATCTCGGACTTAATGTGGCACCCAGAACCAAGCAAGTGTTGCAATGCAGATGCCTCCCATGCAGGCTTTCCTACTTAAAAATGATTCTCTGTGATGCTGAAACTGGAAGTAATAATAATCGTTGATATTACGGCTACCATTTATTTAACGTCTCCTATGTACCAGACCTTCTTTGAAGTGCATTTTAATCCCAATAACAACCATACCAGGAAGATACTGTTATTACTATTCTCGTCTTTTACAGGTGAGGAACCTGAAGCATGGAAAGGTTAAGAAACTTGCCCAAGGTCATGCAGCTCCCATGCAGCGCTTGAATCCAAGGGGTCTGATTCCAGCCTTCAGGCTTTTGAGAGAACAATGTGGAAAGTAAACACAGCAGTGGACTGAGAGGATCAGGAGATGTGGGTGTTTAATCCTAGGCTCTGCGTATAGTGTGCCTTGGTAAAAATGAATGGGCTGGATGAAACAATCAGTAAATTCCAGGTTTTGCTTTCTCTTTAATAGCTGATAAAACAGCATCATCTAATCTAAGCTACCTTTACTCTGAATGTGCCTTTTAACAGACCCTGTGCAAATTGTCCACTGCAAATTTCGCAAGCCTGGGCAGCCTTCTTGCCAATGTCCTCCACATGTGCCCACACCACCTCGGCATCCCTGGCCCTGGGCCTCCCTTCCATTTTTTGCAGATGACCATAGGCGATTTGGGAAATAGGCTTGGTTTCTTCAGAGACCCCTCTTGTTTTTTCCTTGGGGAAAAACAACATTAGATTATATTGTTGTATTTTTACCTCTGAGGGCCTGCAAACACTCTGGATCATCAGGCCATTGAGATAAGACCTTATTTCACAAAATCTGCTTCAAATCTAGAGCACATGTTACATTAAACTTATTCCCTTCCTTTGCAGTTCAAATTGCATCCTCCAAGGGAACTGGAAGATTCCCTCTCCTTCCAGTTTGACAACCAACTATGGCATTTGTAAATCTGACTAAAGACAAATAGAACACTTGCCTTTCACTTTCTTCCTGCTTTCTGAGAGGAGGGGAACTAAAGAGGGGCCAAGAGGCTTTGAATGTTTCATTAAAAAAAAAAATCTGTTCAAATTCACTGGAGGTCTAAACTCAATTAATAAGGTCACCAGCAGAAGAGTGACCTGCCTACTTTGCTCATTATCATGGAAGAGGAATCTGACCTTTGCTGCATGGAATAGATTTGGAGGCTGGTAGAAGAAAGTAAAGGCAAACTTATCAATTATAGAATGTTTATTAAGACTCTAAATGAGAGTGACAAAGAGGCAGCAGCCAAGAATCATCTTTTGATTTATTTTTCTAAATTGGTTATATCTACATGTAAAATTTGAAATGCAGATCAGGCAGAGTGTATAGTGAAAAATAAGTTTCCTTTTCTTCCTTTTACCATCACCAGTTTCTTGGATATCCTTCTAGAGATGGTCTATGAATGGACAAGCTAATTATATACACATATATTTAACACAACCAAGAGCATCTTCTACGTACTTCTTAACCTGATGATCCTTCCAAATCAGCAGATACAGATCTGCCTCCTTCTTACTAACTGCTGAATAATATTCTACATGTGATATGTAATTTATTTGTTCTTTCTTCTGTTGCATTATAAACAGCAGGCATGAATGACACTGAATATGTAATAAGTTGCACATGTTATAGTAGACTGTAGGGTTCATTTCTAGACTAACCATGCTCGGTCAAACAGTAAATGCCTTTTCAATTTTGATAATTTGGCTACATTTCCTCCCAAGGAGGTTGTACTATTTTACTCCCCAATAAGCCGTATATGTGCCTAACTAATTCCGTGAACTCTCACTAACGTAGTGTCTTATCAAACTAGAAATATAAATATACATATATTTATATGTTACATTTTAATCAAGATGCAACATACAAAAGTATCAAATAGTAAGTGTACCAATTGATGAATTATAGCAAAGTGAGCACACTTGTATAACTTTATTAACTACTGCCCAGATCAAGGAATAGGATATGACCAGCACCCCCACAAAGCCCTCTTCATGCTTCCTCTCTAGAAGTGTGTATTTTTGAAGAAGGATGAGGGATGAGAATTCTAAGCTCCCATTTACCTTTAATTAAAACACACAAATAAAAGTAGATCAGTAAAAATAAGTAAACACTCTCCCTACACCAATGTAAAACGAACATTGAGACTGAATCCCATTATGTGTAAGTCTCTGTGCTAAGAACAGAAATAATATATTAGAGAAAATGCAACAATATTTTTTGCACTCAAGAAGACTACAAATTTGTTGGGAGACGAAGACAGTTGCACTGTCAATTGTTCCATAAAGCAGAACAAAGGAAGCCCTAAATAAGAGTGCAAATAATGTGCTATTGGGTTGAGTGACAAAGACCTTGTATTACAAATGATAACATACATAATAAGATACTGTATAATGCATAGCCATCTGCTATGCATTATGTCCTCCTTGCTAATACTTGATTATAATTAAGTATGTAATCAATGGACTGGACTGACAAAGCAAACATGTAATAAACCCCCAGATCAAGAAATAAAACAATACCAGCACCCCAAAAGCCTTTCATTCTTCCTACTAACTGTAACCTACCCTACAACCAAATAGGTAACCATTTTCCTGATTTCTAGCACCTAGATTATTTTGGCCTGGTTTTGAACTTTATATAGATGGAATCATGCAGTAATGTAATCACTTATTCCTCTTTTACTCAACATTATGTTTGAAAAAATTCATCCAAGTTGTGTGGTTATTCATGTTCATTGCTGTGTAGTATTCCATTATAGAAATGTATCATAATTTGTTTATCCATTTTACTCCTGATAGACATTTGGGTTGTTTGTAGTTTGGAACTACAACCAAAGATGTTGCTGTGATCATTCTTGTATGTGTCTGTGGCAGACATATGTATGTGTATCTGCTGTGTATACCTGTGAGCAGAATTATGAGGTTATATGATAGGCATATGTTTAGGTTTGGAAGGTATTGTCAAACAGTTTTCCAAAGTGGCTATATTCATATACACTCCCATCAAAGTATATGAGAGTTCTAGTCATTCAAAAATCATACCAACACTTGATGTTGTTTGTCCTTTTCATTTTAGCCATTTTGTTGCATGTTAATAATACCACATTGTGGTTTTAACTTGTGTTTCCTTGAAAACAAGTCAAGCACCTTTTCACTTCTTTATTGGTTGTTGTATATCCTATTTTGTGAAGTGCCTATTCATGTCTTTTGCCCATTTTTCTATTGGGTTTTCTACTTATTTCTCATTGATTTGTGGAAATTCTTCATATACTCAGGATACAATTTAGAGGAGTTTTTCTGTTGTAGTTGAATATATTGGTAATATTTTCTTCACTCTGTCTTGGCTTTTAACTCTCCTGACGACTTTTAATGAATAGAAACCCTAGTTTTAATGTAGTATGATTGATCAATTTTTTTCATTTATGGCTAGCAACTTGCCCCAGGTCACAAAGACATTATTCCATTTTTTCTTTGAAAAGCTTTATTGCTTACCTTCTACATTTAGATCTGCAATAGATTTTTATGTATGATGCGAGGTAGTGCTCACAGCCTTTTTAACTTGATGCTCCCTCCTGATTTTGATATGGGCAGCTGCATCTCCACAGGGAGGAGATGTGGTTTGCAGGATGTGGCTTCTGTGCTGTATCGTCTCTGCCAGCGTCAGCCAAGCTGAGGCTCAGGGCTAAAGCTAGGACTACACATCTCACCTGGGATAAGCCCTCTAGATTGCCACCCTGCATTATGTGTTTTGGATGAAGCTCTGTGTGTTTACAACAAAGCCAATCTGCCCCCAAATATCACACTTAATGAAGTATTTTACAAATATCTTCATGAAATTTCTGTCTTTTGAAATACTCCCATGGGTTAAAACTATGACTCATTTATGACTTATAGCCCTTCTATTCCAAAAATCATGGGGGAGAAATGTTTTAAGAACTTTTATCCAGGTGGTCCCTCTTAAAATGGACATATGTTTCCTGAAGGGGAAGGAAGGGCTCATGAATACTGTGCCTGTTAACACAGTGGGGACTCATTTATTAGCTCATTTAGCTGTCACTTAGGACAGCAGCTCCAGGGTCTACAGCAAGTAGAATAATATATGAGTTTAATAGTAATTTGGGAAGGAAAATTTTTCAGAATCTAGGATATAGATTGTTAGTAATAGCAAACCCCTGAAAGCAATAAAGGTAGCCATGATTGGAGAAGAGACTGGTAAAATAAATTGTGGAATGCAATAAATCACTCTACATCTGTTTAAAAAAAAAGTGGGCTTTGGCTGGATGCAGTGGGTGACTTACGCCTGTAATCCCAGCACTTTGGGAGGCCCAGCGGGCAGATCACTTGAGGTCAGGAATTCGAGACCAGCCTGGCCAACATGTTGAAACTCCATCGCTACTAAAAATATAAAAATTAGTCGGGCATGGTGGCAGGTGCCTGTAGTCCCAGCTATTTGGGAGCCTGAGGCAGGAGAATCACCTGAATCTGGGAGACAGAGGTTGCAGCAAGCCAAAATCATGCCACTGCACTCCAGCCTAGTCAATAGAGCAAAACTCTATCTCAAAAATAAAAAAAAAGGGGGCTTAGAGCTTCATGTGCTACAAGGAGAAAAGTGAATCCAGCAAATTTAGGCAGTGCAAATGTGTTAATGAGTGTGGGAAGAAGGCTGGAGTGTCTGAGGTGAATGGGGGAAAAAGCATTGTGTTATTTTTCACTGCTTATGTTTTTAATCATAGGAAAGTCTATTTGGGTTCAAAAGAAAATATGAATGAATTTTAAAAGAATATAGGGCAGTCTAGGTGGAGTGCTTGGTGGGACAGGAAGAAAGATGGAATCTGAGAAACCAAGAGACAAGATATAGATCCTGAACACCTTAGGAGAAAGAGAGGATGAAGAGCTGGAAACTGGCACTCCCAAGGGGGAGGTGGGCATGAAAAGCAGACCTCACAAGTTATATGGTTCTGTCTAGAGCTGCCAGATTGGATGAGCGAGAAAAATAGACATGCACACGCCAGGGTCTCTCCCTGTATTTTCAGGAATATGGAGAAGCCATCGTCTTCCTGAAAATACAGGGAGACCCCCTGTCGTGTGCATGTCTTGAAGATGTCAGGGATCCTCCAGGGTCCTGTGACCTCCACCTAACCATGAACCACACAGGACACAACAAAACGAGAGAGCCCCAAAGTGGCCAAATGCAACTGCATACCATACTAACAGGCATCTCTTTGGAGACTCACACACAATTTCAAACTCAGGGCTAGTTTGTGAAATGACACGGCAGCAAGGAGATCTCCACGGAGTAGAGGTCAGGAGATCTGCACTCGCGTTCCATCTCTGTCACTATTGTCCGTGGGACTTTAGCAATTCCATCAACCACTCTATCCCTTATTCTTCTCCTCTGGGAATTGAAGATGTCAGATAAAATGCCGCCTCAGTCTGTCCCAGGGCTCACGATCTCCACTCTCATGACAGAGCTGCTTTCCTTTTCCCAGGACAGGCAGATGTCACTTGTTAAACACAAAAGAGTCTTATGAATTTTTTTATCAGGAAAAACTTTGAGGTTGGAAAGCAAGTCTCTAGCCAAAAAAGTAAAATGAAAACAAAACAAAATAAAATGCAGCATTTAATACACACACACAACACACACACACAACACACACACAACACACACACACACACACACAAAGATGGCAGGACAAAAGCAATGCCTTGCCTCTGAGATGGTTGTAGGAAGCTGACTCACAGTTTCCAAGCCAGCCCTATTTAGTCCGTCCAGAGAGCGGAAATGGCAGGCATGAGAAGGGAGGGCAGGGAAGACTCCTGTGGGGAGGTGAGCGTAGGAAGCAGAGAAATGCTGGCTTCATTTCTGGCTTCTTCTGCAATGGTACAAACAAATGCAGATTTTCTGATGCCAAGAAAAAACCTGTAAAAAGAAGCAAAAGGCCAGTTTTTCTGTCTGAGTTTGATATTTTTATGTGTTTTTCTTTAAAAAGAAATTCAGCTTTTATTTTAGATTCGGGGCTACGTGTGCCGGTTTGTTAAATGGGTACTTTGTGTGATGCTAAGGTTTGAGGTACGGCTGAGGTATGGATGATTACCCCAGTACTGAACATAGTACCCAATAGGTAGTTTTTCAGCCCACACCCTCCTGCCTCCCCGCCCCTTCTAGTAGTTCCCAGTGTCTGTTCCCGTATGTATGTCCATGCGTTTTTCTTAAAGGGGGAAGTAGGACAAAGGGGATGGAAGGACTTGTAAGTACAGTCTGATCAGTGAGTGTCGCCAAGTAGAAGGTGTCAAGAAGGTGACAAGTAGCTGAGTTAGGGTTAGCTATGTTATGGTTAGCTAGCTATGGTTAGGTTGGTACCCAGTCCCAGGGAAGGAAGGGTGTGAGAGAAAAGGGTTCAAGCCAGAGGAGAAGGTGGGTGGCATGCCAGGATGGCAGTGCTCGTGACAGGAAATAAGAACAGAATAATTTCAAAGGAAATTCCTTATCCAAAAAAGTAGGAGGGAATGGCTTAGATTCCTATTTTAAAATTAATTGACAATATGAACAAAGATCAACAGTTAAGAAGGAGGAAACAGCTTTGATTTCCTCCCCCCTGCAATGAAACGTAACACCTACTTTAAAGGGTGTGCCCATCAGATAGGATAATCCAAGGCACTGCTCATGCCACACCCTTGAGCGTCACTGAATGTGGTTTGGCTTTATCATTCCATCAGTCACATCTATCACAGAGACAAGCTAAGTCCTCTCCAGAGTTAAACTCCAGAAGCACTAGTAGATTATTACTTGGATGGCACATGAGACTTAAGGCCAAAGATGAAGCTTTGATCCAGACACTTTGTACAGGAACTGGAAATAATGGAAAATCAAGGATTGTATTTTGGAACAATGAATGATCTCCCCCAAAAGATAATGAACTACCAGAGGGGGATTCTCTGGGATAGGAATCACAGCCGAGCCATCTAAGGAAAGGAAAATGCACACAGGATACACCCACAACTGGTAGGAGTCACCATTAAGTCCTGGCTGCTCCTGGGAACAGCTAGCCCATTCATATTTTCCTTTAGCTTTAGTGCCTCTTAATTTATCCAGTATGCCTGTTTTTCATGTTCCCTGTTTTTAATCTTTGTTTATTACTTGTTATATGTCTTTAGATGAGTCACATTGCCTATCTGACATGAGTTTCCTGGGCTTAACTGGTAGAGCACAGGATCCTTCTCAGCTCAGACATCCTTGTGTCTGTGTTTGGGCATGGCAGCTCCAGACACATCCTTCTCAGTTGTGCCCAGGTCCCAACTACTTATCCTTGAGAAATGCTATTAACATTAAAACTCTGATGTCAGAGTTGAAGGAATACACTAACATGATCGCTGAGTCCAGATGAACCCATGAAGAAAACTCAGACTGTGGAGATGTTGGCTTGTAGGTAGTAGGCAAGCCTGTAGGTATTTGTTTGATGAACAGAGAAGTATGGCTTTAATCATTCTCTGGTCCTACGCTCTTTCATAATCATGGGGTTTCATTGAAAAAAACACAACAACAACACAATTCAAGCTATCTACTTTCTTCAGGGTAAAAAGCAGACAGTGGAAAAATAATGACTTTCATTTCTAATGCAAATGAAAGTATTGGTATATGTATGTGTACCCTTGTGTATGTACATGTATGTGTGCACCCATGCTAGTATGCTTGTGCACACCTGGGCTTTCCCAAGCAGTATAGGACTATATGGAGGGAAATGAGGACAAGGAACTGTCCCTGAAGTCAAGAAAAAGATTAGCAGCACTCCTGACTCACTGGCCCTCCACCCACCAAATTATCCCTAAAAACTCTGATCCCCAAATGCTTGAGGAGGCTGATTTGAGTAATAATAAAATCCAGATCTCCCATTAAAAAATGAAAAAAGAAAACAGATTCGAAGTGGAGAAAGGAACAAAAATGGAAGATGTGGATAGCAGGAAGAACATTGTCGCCTATATTCCAGAAAGTCCACAGAATTAGCTCACCAGTTTGATAGATTGGTCTCAAATTTTAACTGTTTAGCATTTTAATGACAAGTCAAGTAGATAAGCAAAGTTGCCAGTCCAAACTGGTGGCTCCTTCTAGGTGTGCCCTTCTTTAAGAAATCTGATTTTATATAAAAGATTCATTTGGGAAATGATTGGGATTTTAAAATAATTTTTTTTTTAATTTTAGGGAAGTAATCACTACAGGGCAATTTTCCAAGTGTTTTTGACTTGAGAGTAGAATAGACCCTTAAGCTAAAATGTTAGTTTTAATTTCAATTTCTATATCTTCAAATAGAAAGATAAAGCATTATTGAAATGAAAATATAAGCTGGTAAAAAAAAGTAGAATATATGTACCAAAATTGAGATTTAGTTAAAAAGACAAACATTATATTATTGAAAGAAAACGATCATACTTAGAAAAAAAGCCCTCTTAAAATGCTCTTCATCTTCTCACATTTTCTTGGGAAGCCAAGCTGCGGGTTCAGCGATGGAGAGCGGAAATACTCTATGAGCACACCCGTGTTCATGGCAGCGCTGCTCACAATAGCCAGGAGGTGGAAGCAGCCTAAACATCCCTCAGCAAATGAATGGATAAGGAAAATGTGGTATATATGTACACACACTGGAATATCATTAATAATTCAGCCTTAGAAGGGAATCCTGCAGTCTGTGAGACATGGCTAAACCTGGAGGACGTTCTGCTAAATGAAATAAACCAATCACAGCAGGACAAATACTGCATAACTCCTCTTATATGAGGTATCTAAAATAGCCAACTCTTAGAAGCAGAGAATAGAATGGTGGTTGCCAGGGGATGAGGGGAAGAGGAAATAGAGAGTTGCTAATCAATGAGTATAAAGCTTCAGTTAAGCAAGATAAATACGTTCTAGAGATCTGCTGTACAATGTTGTGTCTATAAATGACAATACTGTGCTGTACATTTAAAACTCTGTTAAGATCACATGTGTTCTTACTACAATCAGAAAGTTAATGTTTACGTAAAAGAAAAAGAAAATAAATATTCTAAGCCTCTTTGCACCTCTTCAGGCACCCAAAACACAATTCCTTCTGTCTACAATACTTGCTTAGTCTAAAGAGTAAAGTTTAATAGCACATTATCTCTAAAAATTACATATTGGGTAATTTAAAGAACTGATAGTCAACTTTTCAAATCCCTAAAGCATCTGTAAATCTGTTGCATGTATCTGATTCATTCTTAAACAACACTCTAATGTGTTTATCCAGATTTGAAGGTTAGCTAGCAGGAAATGGGAGGCAGAAGATGTGATAGGATTTTATCCTCAAAATCTAAATTAATTAGATTTATTTATTTTGAAAAATTATTTAGTTTGCAAAAATAAATATGTATGAAGGAGAGTTTGTAAGGTATACATTTTCTTTTTTTCTTCTTCTTTTTTTTTTTTTTTTTTTTTTGAGACGGAGTCTTGCTCTGTTGCCCAGGCTGGAGTACAGTGGCGTGATCTCGGCTCACTGCAACCTCTGCCTCCCAGGTTCAAGTGATTCTTCTGCCTCAGCCTCCCGAGTAGCTGGGACTACAGGTGTGTGTCACCACGCCCTGCTAATTTTTGCATATTTAGTAGAGATGGGGTTTCACCATATTGGCCAGGCTGGTCTCAAACTCCTGACCTCGGGATCCGCCCGCCTCAGCCTCCCAAAGTGCTGGGATTATAGTGAGCCACCGCACCCAGTCCCAAGCTATACATTTTCTGAATTTTAATATGTGAATGATACTCATTAGAATCTAAAATGTTAAAGCTTCCAAATTTATGTATTATTGGGGATTTATTTTGTGTTATATTTTTATTAATAACACATTAATATATAACTATGTACTATTAATTTTCCTTTTAAAATAACACTTTCTCCTTCTCCCTAAATTTTCGGCTGATTATGTGTTTAGTCTCTTCAGAATTACTTGTTAACATTATGCGTATATTCCCAAACAACAATTATTCTAATGCAGCACTACCTAAATAAAGCTAGCTAATTTAAAAGCTAATAATGTGTTCACAAAATTATATTCTTTTAAATCTTGCAAAAAATCCAGATTTCAGTTTGTTAAGCAGTAATGTCACAAACGAAAGGGCTTATTACTCAAGAGGATTATTGAGTTTAGGAAAACAGCCAGTAGCTTTTGTGGCAGGCAAGATCATAACATTAACAAAATTTCTTTTAGATCTATCAGGCCAAGGACTAGACTGGGGACCCCACGCTCAGCTGACAGAGCCCACAGCCGCAGCAGCTGTAGAGTGTCTTACCTCCCCACACTTCCCTCACCCCACAGCACCATGAATAAGGAAGCAAGAGAAAGTGCTGGAAACCTGCAGTGGGTTGGCCACAGGAGAGCTGTGGGTTCTTGGCCTGGCCCAGTTCCTTCTTGCCCAAGGCAGCTTGATTGACCAAGAACTGGTCACCAGAAGGCATGAAGCCTGCCCCTTAGCAACTGTCTTCACATCCTCCCCTCTCATCTCATTTCCTAATTTCTGGCTTTCCCATCCCAGAATATTGTATGAATTGCCAAGCCTCTAGTATAGGATATTAGAGAGTTAGCAATAAATTATTTATGCTGATAAAAAAATAAACCCTATTTCCAAGCAAAGTATAAATGGGAGATAACAGTTTTGCCTTTCTGAGGGGATATTTGCATTTTCACAGGAAATCAAAGCAAGGAAAAAAGTAGATAGCCTAAGATGCAAATGAATGGCTCTGGATCAGTAGTTCAAAGCTTGGCTGCACATTCGAATCACTTGGGGGAACTTCATAAAATACCAATGCCTTGGTTCCATCTGCAGAGATTCCGGTTATATCAGTCAGGGATGAGGCCTCAGCGCTGGGATTTTTCAAATCTCCCCAAGTGATTTTAATGTGCAATCAAAGTTGGGAACCATTGTTCTAGAATGAAAGGACATCTAGAGTGATGTCCTGAAGCTGGAAGGTGAAGGTTGATGAGCACTTTTGGGTAGCTGGGAGGAGGATGCTGCAGACAAGACTTCTGCCTCAGGTGGGAAGCTGGTCTGGAGCAGCCCTTCTGCAACTTCCTTGTACACACTCATCTCTTGTGATCTTGTTAAAATGCAGATTCTGATTCAGCAGTCGGGGTGCTCCTGAGATTCTGCATTGCTAGCAAGCTCCCCGATGATGCCCGTGCTGCTGATCTGAAGCCCGCATTTGAGTGGCAAGGGTCTAGAGGACCTCAAAGATCCTTTCCAATCCTGAGGTTCTATGATTCTCTGAATTGAAAGCATCAGGCTTGGGGACACAGGTTTCCAGAGAGGGACATGGAGGCTTGAATTTGCAGTATGATATCTGTCAAGCCCTGACAAGACAATAAACAAGTTTGGCAAGGAGTATAACTCCCTAAGTACAGTTGAGGATTCAGATTGATACACACCTAACAGAGAAGCAGATGTTTTAAGGAAACAATTCAGAGCTCAAAGGGAAGTTCAGATCAAGGAACCAATGAGCCTATTCAAATGTGCTCCTGCATAGAGTTGGTGTAAGCTTAGAAATCCAGTCATAAGAGTAAGGTCTAAAAAGGTAGGAAAGAGAAGGGAATGTGTGATATTTAAACATATCAAATGATTTCAAACCCTCTACATTTTATATATTTTAAATTGCGGAACCATATTTGGACAAAAACTTTAAACATAAATGTAGTAAATGCATACAAAGGAAAATCATAGTAGCTTGAAGTCAACGTGTTACATTGGGATGATTTATTCTAAAGCAATTTTAAAAATCTTGTTTTTGTTTTTTTTTTTTTTTTTGAGACGGCGTCTTGCTCTGTCGCCCAGGCTGGAGTGCAGTGGCACGATTTCTGCTCACTGCAAGCTCCGCCTCCTGGGTTCATGCCATTCTCCTGCCTCAGCCTCCCAAGTAGCTGGGACTACAGGCGCCACCACCACGCCCGGCTAATTTTTTGTATTTTTAGTAGAGACGGGGTTTCACCATTTTGGCCAGGCTGTCTCGAACTCCTGACCTTAGGTGATCCGCCTGCCTCGGCCTCCCAAAGTGCTGGGATTACAGGCGTGAGCCACCACACCCGACCAGCAATTTTAAAAATCTTTTAGGGTCTTGATAAAATATGTGTTTTTCCTTTTAATGATGGTCTATATCAAATGTTCTGTCTGGGGGTGGGGTAACACTTTTGGGCTGTTGGTTTTCAGAAGAGACCCTTATCTCTGCTGAGCCCATTGTTATGCACCATTATCAGATGAAGATGAGGCCGGGCACGGTGGCTCATGCCTGTAATCCCAGCACTTTGGGAGGCCAAGGCAGGCAGATCACCTGAGGTCGGGAGTTTGAGACCAGCCTGACCAACATGGAGAAACCCCGTTTGTAAAAATACAAAAAATTAGCCAGGCGTGGTGGTGCATGCCTGTAATCCCAGCTATTCGGGAGGCTGAGGCAGGAGAATCGCTTGAACTCAGGAGGCGGAGGTTGTGGTGAGCTGAGATCGCGTCATTGCACTCCAGCCTGGGCAACAAGAGCAGAACTCTGTGTCCAAAATAAATAAATAAATAAATAAATAAGATGAAGATGAGGGTGTAACTCGCAACTAGAAAAAGAGACAGAATCTAGAGTTAGAATAGTCTTACAGAATTTTGCAAGTCAGACATTTTACAAAGCACCAAAGCTTAATTCCACAATGAATGCGACAACTTTCACAATACTCTAGGATTCTTGAGTAATCTAAAGCAGTGGTTCTCAAAGTATGATCTGGGGACAGTTGGTGGGCCCTCTAAGACCTTTTCAGGGGCTCTGTACGGTTACAGTTTTCTTATAATAATAATAAGATGTCATCTACCTTTTTGGCTCAAATTCTCTCATGATTATACTGTGGAGTTTTCCAGAGACTCCATGTCATGCTATACACAAAGGATTGACTGAAGAACTATCCTTTTTACATTAACATGTAATGGGCTTAGTTAACTATTTTAAATAATTTTAAATTTCTTAGTTTTAATTTTTATTATGGTAAATATTGGCAGATATAACATGTATGCAAAAGCTTTTTGCCATCCTCAATAATATTTAAGAATGTAAAAAGGTCTTGAGACAAAAGAAAACAAAGCTTTGAACCACTGGTCTAGGGCCTTGCTTCTGAAAGTGTGGTCCGTGGACCAGTAGCATTGTCTGGGAGTCTGTTAAAAAGGCAGAATCTTAGTGCTACCTCAGATATACCGAGTCAGAATCTGCATTTTCGCAGGGTCCCCAGGTGATTCCTATGCACCATTAGGTTGACAGGCATTGACCTATAGTTTTTACTTAGTTAATCATACTCTTGTTACAGCATAATGATTAAAAATGTGGATGCTGGAGCCAGATTTCTTAGGTTTGAATTCCATCTTAACCACTCCCTAGCTGGGTGAATTTAGGCAAATTACACAGCTCTCTGTGCCTCGGTCTCCTCATTTGTAAGGTAGGGAAAATAATAGCAGCCAGCTCACAGAGTTGTTCTAGAGATAAATGAATTGATATATGAAAAAGTGTAGAACGGTGCCTTGCTTGCAATAAGCACTCACTACTCATTAAGTATTAGATGCTATTTCTACTTTAGGGGACAGAGATCCCAGCAACTTTCATATAATAAATCTGCTAAATGGATTTCCTGGCTGTTCAAAAAGGCCTAGGGAGCCCAGAGGCTACCTAAGGAAGTCAGGGATTTGATTCTGAAACTCCAAGAATGATGGGAGTTTCCAGATGAACTCAGCAGGGAGAAGGCATGTCCAGTTGCAGAAACAGCAAGTGCAAAGGCGGAGAAGCCTGGGAGAGTGTGTTATGATGGAGGAAGGACAGTTTTCCTCACCAAAGCCTTTGAGTGTCACAAAAGAGGAAACAGAGACACAGAGAAGTTAAGGAACCGGACTAAAGTTACAGAGGTGCTACCAGGAGTGGTCGGGAGCCAAAGAAAGGCAAGTGGGTTCCTAAGTCTACGAACTTTTCCATTGTGTGAAACAGCCTCTGTCTGTGATACCAACACTTTGAAATTTGTTGAAATTTGTTTTATGGCTAATAAGTGACCTATGTTTGTAAATCTTCCAGGTTCTCTACTTGGTGGGTACTGGTTTCAATTTGCATCAAATAAACCAAACTTATTATCTGAATTGTGCAAATCTAGATGGGATCAGATAAAGGGCTTATTTGATAAAGGGCTTATTTGAAAGGCAAAGGAGTGCAGATTTCATCCTGTAAACAATGGAGAACTGAAGGCTTGTAACAGGGAGAGACATTTGGATTTCAAGATTATAAAGATCAGTCATTTGGATGTTGTAGCAAATTATATTCATGCAAAGTAATACCATGATGAAAAGGTGACAAGAGGCAGGAAACATGTAAATCAAAGAGCATGAAACACGAACAAGATCCTGCTAGGCGTGCCTGGCCTCCAAGAAAGGAGGTCTTTGCCTACATGCATGGGTTGGACATTTTTCTAAAAGGAGAGCTGGACCAAGAACAGATCTTTGTTAAATGCTATTTGGAGATCTGGAATTTTAATTGATCTTTAGCTAATGAGCCCTCTGACAAGCAGGTGTGTATGTTTTTTGTTTGTTTGTTTGTTTTGAGACAGAGTCTCACTCTGTCCCCCAGGCTGGAGTGCAGTGGTGCAATGTCTGCTCACTGCAACCTCTGCCTCCCGGGTTCAAGCAATTCTCACGCCTCAGCCTCCGGAGTAGCTGGGATTACAGGCGCGCTCAACCACACCCAGCTAATTTTTTCTAATTTTAGTAGAGATGGGGTTTCACTATGTTGCCCAGGCTGGTCTCAAACTCCTGAGCTTAGGCAATCTGCCCACCTTTGTATCCCTAAGTACTGGGATTACAGGCCCGAGCCACCGTGCCCGGCCAGGTGTGTATGTTTTAAACAACAGCAAAATCATAGAGTCTAAAACCTTGTTTGATAATGGGTAAAGTAGCCCAAAAGGTCGACCTGATCACACTCTCACCTCCATTCACGTGGAGTTGTGAACTCTGAATAAAATAAACACTCAGCAAATGTTTTCCTCTGCTTGCTACGCACCCTGGAGCCCAGCAGCCTTCATTCCCCAGTGCTAATTAAACCAGGCTTTCTGGGAAGTAACTGAATTAGTGGTTGACCAGAGGGATGGGGTTTCTCTTCCGCCTCTGTGGGAGTAGGTGCCTTTCCACACAGGAAAAAGGTAAATGAACACATCTGGATAATTAAAGTAAGGGGGAAAAATCGTTGTTAAAGGCAATACTATAGGGACAGAGAAAAGATCAGTGGTTGATAGAGGGGAGGGGAGAGGAGGAGATGACTACAAGGGGGTGCAGTAGATTTTGGTGGGGGGATTGAATCATTCTGTAGTTTGACTGTGGTTACCCAGTTGTATGTGTTTGTCAAAATTTATAGAACTATATACTAAATGTAACTTATCTTCAATAAATCTGACTTTAAAAATTGCATATGATATCTTCTCCATTTCTGAACTAGTTCTCTATTTCCTTAATGTACTTCTATAGCTAATATTTCCTGAGTGCTTAGGATTTGTCAGATGCAATGTTAAATACTTACTTAATATTATGTTGAGCCGTTTCATATTAACATCTTTATAGGTCAAAAGGCAGTCAAATATCAGCCATTTCAGGTGATTTAATCTAACAGTTACCATGACCCTTAGAGGTAGATACTATTATTATCTTCACTTTGAGATGGCAGAATGAGGCTCAGGATGGTTAAGTAATCTTCCCAAGAGCACAGTGAGGAATGAAATCTGGGTCCAAAAGAATACATGTTCAGTAGAGAAAACTGGTGAAACACACAAAAAATCCAAAAAGGGAGATAAAAGACCCAAGCACAAACCATCACCCAAAGTGATAACATTTTAGTGTATGATCTTCAAATATTTTTCTAAGCATTCAATAAAAGTTATTCTGATGCTTTTTTATAATAATTGAGAAAACAATTATAGATATCGAATAAATACCATACAGTGGGGCTATAAATGAAGATTTTGGTCATATTTCAGCTTGCCAGGCATTTCGATAATTGAACAACAGTATAATGCTATTTTTTGTAATAAAAGTTTTAATTTTTGCAATCCATCTTCTTTTCTTCTTAGTCCCTACTCCTTGACACTGGAGTCAGCCTCACATATTTAAATGACTATTGAAAATTATCATGAATTTCCAATGCAATGGCAGCAAAAATGCTCTCACTAATCTAAATTTACAGGTGTCCAGGTAACTAATTACCACATTAATTTATCTTGAGAGCCCCCTTATCTTCCCTGTATTGTGAGTCATTGATAACTTGCCGGCTTCAGATGAATTCACTGTCTCAGAAATAGAGAAAGAGCATTGTAGAGTTAATTCTAGCTGCCAGAGAAACTCGATAAGGCTCCAAGAAGCTTTTGGAAAATCAAAAAAACCTTAAAAAAGTCTTTAAACATAGTTTTTCATGTTTGGCCCAACAGAGCAATAATGCGTCTTTAAAGATAGCAGGAGTGTGAGCCAATCAATACACTATTAAGACACTGACAACACTGAGATAGGATTACATGGTGAAGAAACTGTGAAACCTTTAACTTTTTCATTTTCAGCAAGAATTGAGGGAAGTGGCTTTTTAAAATTTATTTTTATCTGAATGGCCTTAGGTAATACATTTTTTTCATTGTAGGCTACGAAGTTCACATAGAACCAAGAGATCAAGTTAACTTTTTATCTTTCTTTGTCACTATCTTTTTTGTGACTTTTCCCCCAAGTCTGGCCTGCTTCCCAGTTTAGGGGAAAAAGACAACTACTTACTTGGTAGAGTAAAGACTCTTTCCAATTATTGCCTTTACAAGAGTTTGAGCAGATTAACTTACAAAGTCACTTGGCTGCACTTACACATTAACCTGAGCTCTGAAACATTTTCTAAATAGAAGTCAGTGGCCTTTGAGAGATTTTTAAGGCTGGAAGGATCGGTGGAAAAAAATATATCCCACCCCTAATTTTACAGATGATGAAACTGAGGCCCAGAGAGGTTAATTGATTTGTTGAAGACCACGCAGATAGAGAGATGTTGTTGGAGCTGAAAATCACCCTAAAGTCTGGGCGCTGTGGCTCACGCCTTGTAATCCCAGCACTTTGGGAGACCAAAGCAGGCGCATCACTTGAGGTCAGGAGTTTGAGACCAGCCTGGCTAACATGGTGAAACCTTGTCTCTACTAAAAATACAAAAATTAGCCGGGCGTGGTGGTGGGTGCCTTTAATACCAGCAGATCTGGAGGCTGAGGCAGGAGAATCTCTTGAACCTGGGAGATGGAGGTGGCAGTGAGCCAAGATTGGGCCACTGCACTCTAGCCTGGGCAACAGAGTAAAGCTTCTTCTCAAAAAAAAAAAAAAATAAATAAATAAATAAAATTTTTTTTTAAAAAAAGAAAGAAAATCACCCTAAAACCCAGACCCTTAGAATAGACCAGTGACTTTCTGCTCTGGTTGTGCACTAGCATCACTTTAGGGAGCTTGAAAAAAATTATGATGTCTAAACTGCACCTCAGACTAATTAAATTACAATCCCTAGAGTGGGACCCAGGCATCGGTGTTTTTTAAGCTTCCCAGGAGATTCCAAAAGTCACTCTCCAATGCACAGAACCGATGGGTAGAGGCTTTTGCTATTTTGATTATTCACTCTAAAAAAGTCAACTTACCAACATTAACATTATAGGCAGCATGGGACATGCCTGATTTTGAACACACACCAGAATAAATTTTGTCCTTTCAAGTGTAATGACATATGGAAGTCTTCAGCACTATTTTCCAAATATTCCCAGCTCTCTGCTTTCCAGGCACTTGGTAGGATTACATTTCCTAGCCCCTTGTGATTGAGGAGGGGCATGTGACCTGTGCTGGCCAAATGAGTTGTGAACAAATGTTACTTTGGAGCTGGAGCCATCAATTGCTACTTCAAGCTGTTTCAAAGCTCTCGTTCTCTGCCACAGTGATCAACAATGTTCCAGAGAGTGGAAACTCTATAATCCTGGATCCCAGAGTGAGGACAACACTCACAATGGATATGTAATGTAGATAACAAATAGACTGGTTGTTTTAAGCCTCTGAGATTTTGAGGTTGTGTGTTACCACAGGATAATCTAACCCATCCTAAATGACTCACTATAGAACCCTAAAGTTATATTCTGTGAAAAGAAAAGTAAATTATCTTTAAAAGAGGAATAAGTTTTGTCCCCCAAAATTGCATTCAGGAGCTCATTGATCTTTTCTCTTTTCTACTAAGGCTAGATCATAAATATTTAATTTTAAACTCAAGCTCTCGAAAGTCTTGTTTTGCTCCCAACATTGATAATGTTATTTTCATGCATCATAAAATGTCAACTAGAAGAATCACATGGAACATTTCCCGATGTTCAGAAATGAGTAGCTACCTTTAACAGACTCAGGTCTTCTCAAGACACGCAGTGGGAGTTCTTCTAACATGACAGCGTTGTAACATCTACCAGTTGACTCACACTTGAACTCATTTTAAGTTGTCTCTTTATGCTATTGAGTTGTTGCTTTAAGATTGTTTAAAAATTTTTAAAGTCTCCAATAGAGGACTCCATCGCTATTAGAATCTGCATGGTTATGACCTGTGATCTAATTCACTGATAGACAATCACTCTGGGATCTGCAGAGATGACCCCTAACTTCCTTCTCAGGCTCATATCCTAACGTTCTTTCTCATGAATATAATATCTTCCCTTTTTCCTTCTTCCTCAGAGGCCCACTGGAGCCTATGGCATATGAAGGGACGATCTTGGAGGAAGGGCTCTTCTATCTCCAAGTCAGAACCTGAAGATGGAAAAAGCAAAATGTATCAGCCCCAATTATGGGCTAAAATCTGGCCAAGATAATGCCAAAGGATGAGGAGGAATAGATTGTGGAAAGCTGAGGATCTGAGTCACTGGGAAAAGTGGCTGAGAAGAGACAAGAGACACCACACAGCTCCAATAATCCCTGGCTAATCCACAATAAATGAACTCTTCATATTGAAAGAGACATAGCAGAGAGAACAACCCAGCATTGCAAAGGTCAAGTGGAGTGAACTTGTTGACCTAATAATGACCCGCTTCCTCTTCTAACATGTGTGATTGATTCTATGACCAGCACTAGAGCCTGTAACACTCTGTTCAAGCTAGACATATCTAAGTCTGCTGATCCTTCAGACACTCCTTTTATTCTGTAATTGATGAAACAGGCCCATTTTTAAGCACTTACCTTCATTGTTTTTATTCCTCTGGGAAATTTCTCCCACCTCTAGTAATCAATTTCACTACTTAGTGGTGACTCTTCAACTTTAAGAATAAAAAATGTAAAGAAAGGAGATAAAGTTCCTTTGCAAAATTGTCAAGAAGGCTATAAGAAGGCTATTTTTTTTCTGAAAAGAGAATTATTTCTGTTGATGGAAGTTAAACTCTGCTAAGCTTTGTCAAAAGAAAAAAAACCCCTGATCAATGAGTCATTGTTACTGGGAAGTTACTACCGTGTAGAGGAGAGACTCTAGTACTCAGAAAATGAAAAGCTTCAGATTCTAGTCTCACTCTATCACTCACCAGTTCTGCAACTTGAAGATTAGGGATACTTTCAAGCATTAGCTTTTTCTATCTTGCAAAATAAGGATACTAATAAACTTGCTCTATCTTAGCTATTGCATTGAGATCTAATTGGATATTATACTCTTCAAACTCTGGGTTTGATATTGTTACTGATATGAGAGTGCTCAAAAGTTTAACCCTAATCATGAAGGAAAATGGGTTGTGAGAAGCAATAAAGGGAAATGTTATGATGCCTACAATTGACTCTTAAAAATATTCAAAATTGTCCAGGTGCAGTGGCTCACACCTGTAATCCCAGCACTTTGGGATGCCAAGGTGGGAGGATTGCTTGAAGTCAGGGGTTCAAGACTGGCCTGAGCAACAGAGTGAGACTCTCTTTTAAAAAAAAATCACTTTGGCCTGGTGGTGCATGCCTGTAGTGCTAGCAACTTGGGAGGCTGAGATGAGAGGATCACTTGAGCCCAGGAGTTCTAGGTTAGTGAGATGTGATTGTGCCATTGCACCCCAGCTTGGGTGACAGAGAGAAACCCTGTCTCAAAAAAAAAAATTAAAATAAACAATATTCTATAAATGTGTGTTAGTTTTAATAATACTCTAAGGCTATTACTGTCCTAATAGGACATGTGCATTCCAGGGATGTCATCTGGCATTTAATCAGAAGACAACACTGCAGAGGTAACTACTGTAAGCACTTTGGCTATCTTTATGATCCACACTACAGGTTTTTCTAATTAGCATAATGAATGCTAGAAATGGGTTTTCATTGGTGCAAATAATAGTGCTTAATATATGTGGATTGGCTAGTGCAGCAGTTGGTAAACTCTTTCCATAAAGGACCAGATAGTATTTTTGGCTTTGTGAGCCTTAAGGTTTCTATCATGACCACTCACTCTGTCATTGTAGTATAAAATCAGTCATAGATATATGTAAATAAACTGGCATGACTGTGTTCCAATAAAACTTTATTTACAAAAACAGACACAGGCTATATTTAGCCCATGCACCATAGTTTGCCACTCCTTGGCCTAGAGTAGCCTAGAAACCCTGTCTGTTCTTGAATGAATAGGGTTTAAGAATATAAATCTCTTCACACATGAAGATAGTTCCCAAGGTTGATGTATTATTTCATTTTCACACTGCTATGAAGAAATACCCAAGGCTGGGTAATTTATAAAGGAAAGATGTTTAATTGACTTACAGTTCCACATGGCTGGGGAGGCCTTAGGAAACTTACAATCATGGTGGAAGGGGAAACACACATGTCCTTCTTCACATGGTGGCAGGAGTGAGAAGAATGAGAGCAGAATGAAGGGGGAAACTCCTTGTAAAACCGTCAGATGTCATGAGAACTCATTCACTATCACAAGAACAGTGTGAGCAGCATGAGGGTAACTGCCTCCATGATTAAATTACCTCCAACCAGGTCTCTCCAATGACATGTGGGGACTATAGGAACTACAATTCAAGATGAGATTTGGGTGGGGCACAGCCAAACAATATCATTCCCCCCCAGGCCTCTCCAAAATCTTATGCCCTCACATTTCAAAACATAATCATACCCTTCTAACACTCCCCCAAAGTCTTAACTCATTCCAGCATTAATTCAAAAGTCCAAGTCCAAAGTCTCTTCTGAGACAAGACAAGTCCCTTCCACCTATGAGCCTGTAAAATCAAAAGCAAGTTAGTTACTTCCTAGATAGAATGGGAGTACAGGCATTTGGTAAATACACCTATTCCAAATGACAGAAATAGGCCAAAACAAAGGGTCTACAGACCCCATGCAAGTCCAAAATCCAACAAGGCAGCAATTAAATCTTAAAGCTCCAAAATAATCTCCTTTGATTCCATGTCTCAGATCCAGGTCACACTGATGCAAGAGGTGAGCTCCCACAGCCTTGGGCAGCTCCACCCCTGTGGCTTTGCAGGGTACAGCCTCCCTTCTGGCTGCTTTCATAGGCTGACATTGAGTGCCCAAGGCTTTTCCAGGTTCACAGTGCAAGCTGTCGGTGGATCTACGATTCTGGAGTCTGGAGGATGGTGGACCTCTTCTCACAGCTCCACTAGGCAGTGCCCCAGTGGGGACTCTGTCTGGGGGCTTCAACCCCACATTTCCCTCCTGCAGTACACTAGCAGAAGTTCTCCATGAGGGCTCTACCCCTGCAGCAAACTTCTGCCTGGACATCCAGGCATTTCCATACATCCTCTGAAATCTAAGTGGAGGTTCCCAAACCACAATTCTTGATTTCTGTGCACCAGCGGGCCCAATACCAGGTGTAAGCTTCAAAGGCTTGGGGCTTGCACCCTCTGAAGCAACAGCTGAGCCATTTTTTGGCCCCTTTTAGCCACAGTTGGGACACAGGGCACCAAGTTCTGAGACTGCACAAAGCAGTAAGGCACTGGGCCCAGCCCAGGAAACCATTTATTCCTCCTAGGTCTCTAGGCTTGTGATGGGATGGGCTACCATGAAGACTTCTGACATGTCATGGAGACATTTTCCCCATTGTCTTGGTGATTAATATTTGGCTCCTTGTTACTTCTGCAAATTTCTGCAGCGGCCTTGAATTTCTCCCCAGAAAATTGGGTTTTTCTTTTCTATTGCATTGTCAGGCTGCAAATTTTCCAAACTTCATGCTCTGCTTCCTTTTTAAACATAAGTCCCAATTTCAAACCATATCTTTGTGAATACATAAAACTGATTGTTTCAACAGCACCCAAGTCGTATCTTGAATGCTTTGCTGCTTAGAAATTTCTTCCACCAATTACCCTAAATCATCTCTTTCAAGTTCAAAGTTTCACAGATATCTAGGGCAGGAGCAAAATGCCACCAGTCTCTTTGCAAAAGCATAGCAAAAGTCACCTTTATTCCAGTTCCCAACAAGTTCCTCATCTCCATCTGAGACCACCTCAGCCTGGACTTCATTGTCCATATCACTATCAGCATTTTGGTCAAACCATTCCACAAGTCTCTAGGAAGTTCCAAACTTTCGCACATCTTCCTGCCTTCTTCTGAGTCCTCCTAACTGTTCCAACTTCTGTCTGTTACTCAGTTCCAAAGTCGCTTCCACATTTTTGGATATTTTTATAGCAGCTTCCCACTACCCAGTACCAATTTACTGTATTAATTTGTTTTCATCTTGCTATGAAGAAATATCCGAAGCTAGGTAACTTATAAACGAAAGAGGTTTAATTGACTTATAGTTCTGCATGGCTGGGGAGGCCCCAGGAAACTTACAATCATGGTGGAAGGGGAAGCAAACATGTCCTTCACATGGAAGCAGGAGTGAGAAGAATGAGAACAGAGTGAAGGGGGAAGCCTCTTACAAAACCATCAGATCTTGTGAGAACTCATTCACTATCATGAGAACAGCATGAGCAGCATAAGAGTAACCACCCCATGATTAAATTACCTCCCATCAGGTCCCTCCCATGACACGTGGGGACTATAGGTACTATAATTCAAGATGAGATTTGGGTGGGGACATAGCCAAACCATATCACATGGTTTCCAAAATAGTACTCTACCACTGGTTTGGATAATTCTGCTTACCTGTTGGCAACCATAAGCCTAGCTGAACCCTGCCTCTAGGATATTATTGCATGTGCCCCAAATGTGCCATTCAAACAGGGAGTGATCAGAGCATCTAAAAGGGCAAATACCTGGAGCTATTGAGTTGCATACTTTTATGCTTTCTTGTCAATAAATGTGTGGTTGCAGAGTTTTTCTGCATCTTGTTTTTATTGCCTGTAGTGTGGTCATGGGCTTGGAGAGCTATGTTCCTCACCTACCGCTGACTATTGGTGTATATCCAATATTAATAAAGGGAACCTAGGAACTCTGTGCTGCTAAATTGCTTAGGCCAGCTCACAATAGAAGTAGAAAAAAAAAAGAGAAAGAGTGTCATTTGAGGATATAACTCATTCTAGATAGGGGAAAAAGCCAAGCAAAGAAGCCCTGTCCCATGAAGTCATAACCACTCAGGCTTCCATGTCACACAGAACTCTGTCCTTCCGAGTCAAAGATGACATTATCTCTGCATGTTTCTGTGCCTGGAAGACCACCCCCGGATTAATAGCCCTTTCAACTCAGTGGAAGACAGTTCTTTGATTTGGGGCAGCAATTATTTTTACAAAGCCAGTTATTGTTGGCAACTTTGCTGCTTTAAACTATGGTATGTGCTTAGAAAGATCGCCTCCTTTCCAGCTGCTTGATACCAGACAAAATTTCCAACAATTCTTTTACAGGGATTGTAAGGATTAAGTGAAACAGGTATGTAGAGCCTGCCCCTTTGTAAACACTCTATCAATGTGAGGTGTTTGTTATAATCTTCTACACGTAATGTGGCTTCTCTCTCATAAGGATCCAGGTTTGTTTGTTTTTTTAATTAACCCCTGCTCTTCCCATTGTGCTTTTATTCATGAAATTCTACAATTTTAGGGCAGAAAAGGACCTTCAAGATCATCTGACCTAACTTCTCTCATTTAATTCCCTCATCTCTGCCTGATCACTGAGAAAGCTTGAGGACTTATCTTCTTATCTATACATTTCCATATGGAGACAGAAGCAACATTAATACAGCAGACTTTAGAATCATGTAGCCAATAATAGGCAACTAGAATGCTTTATTCCAACCAAAACATGGGTCAAAAAATAGTTTAAAGCTATAGAAAAATAAAATACAGAGCAACTTTGTCAACAGTTCAAATCACTATAATACAAATATTTCAAATCACTATAATACAAATATTTCAAATACAAATACCCTTTCCCTTTCCTCCTCTAGGGTTTGGGGAGCTTACTCACTTCATGAAATAATTTTGGAAAGCACCTTAAAGAGTTTATTCATTCACATGTTTATCCAATCAACACATTTTAATAAAATACATGATTAGGTTTTCCTCATAATGATTAAGATGATAATTAGAAGCACAGAATTCCCAAAGCTCTATCTCCATCCTTAACCAGCCTCTCTCCTTGCATTTTCATTTCCTTCTCCAGTTTTGCAGAGTTGGTCCAAACTTCACTCATTTCATAGATATTCATGGGACATCTATTCAATGTCAACTCTTTGCACAGGGGATATAGCAGTAAAGCAGCTAAACATAGCCCTGGCTCTTATGGAGTTGATGTTCTGGTGAACTTTCAGTAGTTAGGATTCCTTTGTACTTACACATGTTGAAAGTTAAATTTATTTAGATTCTACTAACATTTGTCAAGTTCACTTGGGTTATCTGGCAT
The DNA here is from genome assembly GCF_028858775.2 of Pan troglodytes. Lineage (NCBI taxonomy): Eukaryota > Metazoa > Chordata > Mammalia > Primates > Hominidae > Pan > Pan troglodytes. The sequence continues at coordinate 74,569,694 of NC_072402.2, forward strand.
TTTCACGTGCATTGTCTCTTTATTCCTTATGACAACCTTGCAAAGTAAGTATTGCTATCCTAATTCATCCAAGATCACACAGCTGTAGTTAAGTGATGGAGGCAGAATTAGAACGCAGGTTTTCTAATTCCAGGTCCCGTGTTCTCTCTCTCTGTCTCTTGCCACAGTTGCACAATGAACTTTTCCAGGTACCACCCCCCTTCTCTTACGTGTGCATTTCCTGGCATCTTCAGCCTGGCTGGTCTTAATTCTCAGTTGTTATTGTCTCACCCCGCCCAACCTCTCTCACTCCTCTCTCACCTCCGTACCCCATGCCCAAACGCTTCGGTGTCTTACAAATTTGTTTCTGTTCAGCATCTTTAGGTCTAGGCTATTTTATTTACTTAGACCTTCTGCAGTACCAGGGAGGCCAAACAAATTGCTGGGACCTTGCATCACTGGAATTCTTTGGGAGAATTCCTCCCTAGTAGAGGAGTCCAACATCAGTTGTTGCAAAGAATTTATTATATAATAATAATCCTTTATGATGTCTATCACATTAAAAATGCTTATATCCTGTGCTCATTGGTATTTGGTAATAGATATGCATGCTCATATGTGCAAAATGACATTATTGGGCAAAGCTACTCATTAAAACACTGTTATGGCAAGAGGTTGGAAACAACCTAAATACAGCGCATGGCACATCCATAAACTGGAATACCTATGGAAAAGGGAGGAAGTTCTTTATGTATGTGTATGGAAAGATCTTATAGAACTTATTGTTAAGTTTAAAAAGAAGAGTTCCAGAGAGTATTTATAGTTTAATATATTTGTATGGAAACATGAAATATGTACATGTTTATTTATATATACACAGAATACTTTGAAAAGATATAAAATAAATTGTTAACAGTGGTAGATTCCAGAGAAGAAAACTAGGTTTCTAGAAGTCAAGGGAGAAAGGGGACTTGCTTTTTTATTGGATGTTCTTTTATTTTGTTTGGATATTATATGCATTGTATTATCTACTTATACAAAAAATTATTTAGAAAATTGAATGATAAGGTGCTCTTAAGATATTTAGGCTGCTCAAGAACAAAGCCAATTTTAAGTGTTAGATGATTCCTTGAAATTTAAGTGTCGGGAACCTAAGAGTGCTACTTACAGTATTTTGTTTGCCCATACACCTAAGTAAAAAGCTAAAAGTTAAACAATATCGATGCATTAGCTACCAACAGATAGACTGAAGTTAAAAATAAATAGCATGTTATAGATGTGATATTGATTTGAATTTTTATAATCATCAAACCTGATTAGGTTTATAAACCCATTGCTCTATAATAATGTACAAGGGAATACTTAGAACATCATTAGGAGCTCATTAAAATAGAACTATGGGAAAATGTTCTGTTAAATCAGGAAAAGAAAAGGAATGAAAAAGCAATTTCCCTCTAAACTTGTAACAAGAGGCACATGCTCAGCCTTTGCTAATCACACTCTCCTAACTCACTTAATTACCAAATGTCTTTTTAGTTTTAAAGTCAATTGTAAAAATAAATTTGCATGTTTTAGATGTCATGGCTTCTGCATTGAAAGAAACATTAATTTTAAATGGAAAACGCTAGAGTGCTCTTTAGTATGCTCTGGCAGAGCTGGTTAGCTGTCTTTTTATGCAACTGTGGTGTACATAGTCAGATACTACTGCATGCCAGTTTTATGAACGATTAAAATCCTGTCCTTGAACCACACCAGCTCGATTGTGTGTCCCTTCTCAAGCTGAACTTTGACGCAGCTGTAAGAGTGCTTGATATAAGGCTGTTGAGGAATAAGTTGCTTTCTTTCTGCTGAACCATAAAGGACTCATCACTGATGACACAAAGGTGAAGGGCCAGCAGCCAAATGTGTGAAAGTTAGAGCTAGAAAACTGAGTTTCAAAATGCTCACATCAACATTCAGAATGTTAACTTCTTCCCTACTCATCTTCCTCTAGGATTGTGTCAGTCATAGACTAACTGCTGGAATAAGCCATTGCAAATGTCTGGTTATTTCTCACTCATGTCTGAGTTTAATGCAGATTGGTGGGAGAGTGGGAAAGGGAGGGAAAGGAGCCTACTCTAAGCAGTCATTCAAGGATCCGGGATTCCTCTGTCTTGTGGCCCCACCATATCCAAGACAGGGCGTCAAACTTATTGGTACTATGGACCTATTTAACAGCCTGATGAAGCTTAAGGACCTCCCTCAGAATAGTATATTTAAATGTATAACATGAATTACTTGGCACTACAAAACCAATAATATTCAAATGTTGTTATCTAAATATTTAAGAAATTGTGATATGGGTGCTTCCTTATTAGAATAAGATCCAGAGGCAAGTGTAAGTAATAACCACAGTGTCCCAGTAGTGATGATCACACAGCATATTGTGATTTTATCAATAACTGTAACGTGATATGAAAGTACCTGTCATTTCTATTGGTGCCAAAGTCTATAGGTGACAGGTACTATTAATTTTTCTGTGGTTTGTTGCTTTCATTTGTAATAGAAAAAAATATACTAGATTTCAGTTTACCAGGGAAAGATGCATTTTTTTTTTTTTTTTTTTTTTTTTTGAGACACAGTCTCACTCTTTTGCCCAGGCTGGAGTGCAGTGGCCCAATCTCGGCTCACTGTAAGCTCCGCCTCCCTGATTCAAGTGATTCTCCTGCCTCAACCTCCCCAGTAGCTGGGACTACAGGCACCCGCCACCACGCCCGGCTAATTTTTTGTATTTTTAGTAGAGATGGGGTTTCACCGTGTTAGCCAAGATGGTCTCGATCTCCTGACCTCGTGATCTGCCTGCCGTGGCCTCCCAAAGTGCTGGGATTACAGGCGTGAGCCACTGTGCCCAGCCGAAAGATGCATTTTTTTCCCCATTCAAAGTCTTAGATCCCTGAATTCTATCCACAGATCTGGGACTCAGGTTCGACCTTCCCTCAGCTCCTTCCCACATTATCCCCTGGCTCCTCTGCTCCCAGCCAGCAACAAAGGAATCCGGAGGACTGCAAAGGAGGTTTTATGGGCCAGGTCTGGTGGCGATCGTGGTGGTGGCAGTGGTGGTGAACATTGTTCCTGCCCACATTCCATTGACCAGAACTCGGTTTTATGGTTGTACCTCCCTGCAAAGGAAGATGGGAAGTGCAGTCTAGTGTGTGTCCAGGAGAAAATGGGAAATGGTTTGGTGAACAATTACACAGTCTCTAACCTAGAAGACTTCATGGCTGAAGAGAGTAGTGAAATGGTGCTTACTGAACATTTAGAGAGGAAACATTCCTAACAACAACAAGCCTCTTTTCTAGACACTTTGATTGTAGGGAAATAATTTTACATGAATGAACTTTAGGGGGAAAAAAAAGAATTCACCCTCAATGCAGTCATTTCAATACCAAGAGACCATTTTTAAAATTCTGAGCCCCAGGAGAAAGGTTCAGCCTTGCACTACTCATTCTGGGCTGTTCTTAACTCGCCTTCCCCAGTCCCATCCTCACCCCCACTGCTGCTGAGTCTTCCTTTGATTCTCCTGTCCTGCCCTGCACTTTGGCAGAACCTGATGACCTAAAAGAAATAACACATGATGGGTCACTGGGCAGAGTGGGTCAGAGTGTTGAGCTGTTTCGAAGATGAAACCTGAAGGCTTTCCCTTCATGTTCTCACGGTGAGGGAACATGTGCGCTTTTGGTCATTGAGTCTTTTACATTCTGAATGTTTAGCAATTCCCTCTAGGCTAATTCATGGAGACAGCATGATTCTGCTCTCAGGAATATATGTGGATAAAGCAGGGTCATGACCCTAAGAACAGGCATCTGCTCTGGGCATTAGGATTTCAGCCCCCAATTAACTCTGAATCAAAACAACAGAGACGTCCTTCTACAGCAAGCACACTGGCTCCATTTCAAACAGCCAGACCCTGCGTCCTGCCCCATCCTTATCCCCCCAGTGTCCCCCCTGCACTCATGAGTGCCTGAAGACAGACTTCAGCAAATCAATCCAAACATTCATTTTGCTATTTCCAAAGGTGATGCACCCCCATAACCTGACAAATTATAAAAGAAAAGAATTAGCCAGGTGCAATGGGGTGACAGAGCCCAGCAATGGATGTGGGCTGAGTTCACAGGAATCTTCAGCCTGCAGCCTCACACCAATATTTGAAGCAATTCAAGGTGTCCACTCCTACATTGATGCCTGGCTGAGGGCCGAGTTCTCACCTCCTGTGTGATGAAGAAGGTGACAGAGTGGCCTCTGGGAAAACCACCTCAATCCATTTGCAGACTGAAGAGAAAGGCCAAGCTGTAAATGTATGTGATGGCTGCTGATCTCATTCATTCTCAGAAAGCATTTAATTCTCCATGCCACATTCTTCTCAAATGGTATCGGCATCTGCCCTGTACTAATGAGCCCTCAGGCGTGTGGTTCCTGCTGGAGAGTAAAAGAAATCACAGCCTTTATATCACAAGCATTGATTGATAGCATTATTTATTCCATTGCAGTAGCATCCAGAACAATACACAAATGAAAGCTCTGTTATTTATTTATTTATTTATTTTTACTGGTTCTTCTGGGAGTTCAAACACCAGTTTATTCAGAATTCAAAGTGGCAAAACAAACCCCAGCAAAACGCAAATATATTTCACTTATTAATTATATTATTGCTTGTTTCTAAACTCATAGCCTAAACATCATCCCACGGACACTTTTTCAGAAATTCTAGTAGAAATATTTCCTTAATTCTGCGTCAACTAAGTGTTGTTTGCAGACAAGTAGCCTCATTTTCCCTTTAGTCATTAGAAAGCATGGCAGACCTATATTTTAAACATGTATGAAGCATACACAATGAGCATACCCAGAGTATACTGCACCAAATGCAGAGCAGACTGTTCTGGACCTGGTGAAACTTAGATTTTAAGAAGTCATGGTCAAGTACCCGTGCCTGTGTTTGGCGCTGGGTGAGGGTGTTGGGTGCGTCATGCCCGTGTGTACTCTCCACCAGCCAGCTCGCTAACTAGCATGTGGCAACACTGCAGAAGGAGCCAGCTCTCCGTTATTCAGAGGCTGGCTGTTCAGTTTTTGAATCAGCCCAAAACTCCATGTTGTTTTCTTTTTCCTCCTCATTAAGATTTACCCTGGGAAGGTGATACTGTAATCTGTAATTTTACTTCCTTACACAAGTGTTGGTGGGGCAGATATTGGAAATTATTGGGAGTGAGGGAAGAGAAAAATGGTTAGCTATTTATTGTGATTATTTTAATTGAAACTGATTCATCATGATAACTAGTAATCAAACATTTCTCAGATGTGCAAAACATTTCCCAGTCTTCAAAACACTTTTCTTTCTCCATCACTTCTCTCTCCTTCTCCCCCCACCCCTTTCTCTGTCTCCTCCTTCCAAATCAGAAAGGTACTAAAACCTAGCAAATTCATTGTCTCTTTCAATTATAAAGTATGGTGCTCATGTACATTCTCTGATTTGATTCTCACAAGAACGTCAGAATTCCCCTAATTTACTAATAAGGAAATTGAGCATCAGAGAGGCTAAGGAACTTGCACAAAGCTACACAACTAATAAATAACAAAACTGAGATCCAAACTCAGGTTTTGTGGCTCAGATGCTATCGGCTTCTGTGCATCGAAGATGCTAAAATAAAATATTCTTCAGTGTTGGTTGCTGGTTAATAGTAAGAGGCCAGCTGCAGGTTTATGTTGGATGAGCACGCTCTGCCGTAAAGGTAGTTTAACCTACACACTATTTCCAGTCCATAGCATTCACCATCAGTGAAGAGTCTGGGAAAAATTCAAAGATTCAGAACTGAGACAAAAAGGCAAGGCCGGGGCGATGACTCACGTCTATAATTCCAGAGCTTTGGAAGGCTAAAGCCGGAGGTTCACTTGAGGCCAGGAGCTTGAGACCAGCTTGGGCAACATAGTAAGACCCCATCTCTACAAATAATGAAAAAACAAATTAACCAGGCATGGTGGTAGTCCCAGCTACCTGTGAGGCTGAAGCAGGAAAATCACTTGAGCCCAGAAGTTTGAGGCTGCCCAGAAGTTTGATCATGGCTCACCCACTGAACTCTAGCTTGGACAACAGATCAAGACCCTGGCTTAAAAAAAAAAAAAGCGCAAATGCAGAGGGTAAGTATGTTGTTTCATTTGGCTTGAGTGGAGAAGGGACAGTTGTTGCAGAAATCAACACAGTGAACACACATACTTTGCACTTGACCAATCCTGCTGTTAAACATCACTGTCCTTTGGCCTTTGCAAGTTTGGAGGGCCACATTATTTCTGACCAGTCTTTATGAGTACTTATTTTATGAAATCATGGACTTTAAAAAAAATATCTACAAGTGAAATGAGAATAATTAAATGAGATAATATAGGCTGGGCATGGTGGCTCATGCCTATAAACCTAGCGCTTTGGGAGGCCGAGGTGGGTGGATCACCTGAGGTCAGGAGTTTGAGACCAGCCTGGCCAACATGGCAAAACCTCGTCTCTACTAAAAATGTAAAATTAGCTGAGTGTAGCAGCGCACACTTGTAGTCTCAGCTACTCGGAAGGCTGAGTCAGGAGAATTGCTTGAACCTGGGAGGCAGAGGTTACAGTGAGCCGAGATCACATTCTTGCACTCCAGCCTGGGCGACAAGAGTGAAACTCCGTCTCAAAATAAATACATAAATGGGATAATATTAATTACCTGACAGTGTACAAAGCATGTAGTAGGTCCTCAATATGAGAGCTACTATTATTGTCATCATTATTATTGTTATTGTCAGAATTATTCTGCTTTTCTCCCTATTATAAAATAGGCAAGTTATATTTTTTTACTTTGCCTCTGATACAACACACATAAATGCTTTATCTGGAATTGCATACCTTATTAATCAAGACAAGTGCAATGACTAGTGGAGACAACCAAACCAACCTTTATACCAAGTCCATTCTGATCTAGAATACATTATAATTACAATGTTTGAATACTCCCACCAGAGTTACCACTAAATATATAAATTGACTCTTACAGATGTATTATGACATAGCTAGCTAGAGTCAATCAACTATGCTAACATTTCCTGTCCTCCCTTTCTTCCTTCTCCCTCCTCCTTTCTCCTTCTCCTCTCTTTCATGATGGGTCACAGAATGTCAAAGTTAAATCCTTGAAAGATAAAACAGAAGGCATCTGTGCATTGCAATCAGTTTTGTATACAGTAGATTGGTTGATGTTTTGTTTCTTAATGCTGTAAGTCTTTGATGATTTTTTTTATTATACTTTAAGTTGTAGGGTACATGTGCACAATGTGCAGGTTAGTTACATATGTATACATGTGCCATGTTGGTGTGCTGCACCCATTAACTCTTCATTTAACATTAGGTATATCTCTTAATGCTATCCCTCCCTCCTCCCCCCACCCCACAACAGGCCCCGGTGTGTGATGTTCCCCATCCTGTGTCCATGTGTTCTCATTGTTCAATTCCCACCTATGAGTGAGAATAGGCGGTGTTTGGTTTTTTGTCCTTGTGATTGTTTGCTGACAATGATGGTTTCCAGCTTCATCTATGTCCCTACAAAGGACATGAACTCATCATTTTTTATGGCTGCATAGTATTCCATGGTGTATATGTGCCACATTTTCTTAATCCAGTCTATCATTGTTGGACATTTGGGTTGGTTCCAAATCTTTGCTATTGTGAATAGTGCCACAATAAACATACGTGTGCATGTGTCTTTATAGCAGCATGTTTTATAATCCTTTGGGTATATACCCAGTAACGGGATTGCTGGGTCAAATGGTATTTCTAGTTCTAGATCCCTGAGGAATCACCACACTGACTTCCACAATGGTTGAATTTGTTTACAGTCCCACCAACAGTGTAAAAGTGTTCCTATTTCTCCACATCCTCTCCAGCACCTGTTGTTTCCTGACTTTTTAAAGATCGCCATTCTAACTGGTGTGAGATGATATCTCATTGTGGTTTTGATTTGCATGTCTCTGATGGCCAGTGATGATGAGCATTTTTTCATGTGTCTTTTGGCTGCATACATGTCTTCTTTTGAGAAGTGTCTGTTCATATGCTTTGCCCACTTTTTGATGGGGTTGTTTGTTTTTTTCTTGTAAATTTGTTTTGAGTTCTTTGTAGATTCTGGATATTACCCCTTTGTCAGATGAGTAGATGGCAAAAATTTTCTCCTATTCTGTAGGTTGCCTGTTCACTGTGATGGTGGTTTCTTTTGCTGTGCAGAAGCTCTTTAGTTTAATTAGATCCCATTTGTCAATTTTGGGTTTTGTTGCCATTGCTTTTGGTGTTTTAGACATGAAGTCCTTGCCCATGCCTATGTCCTGAATGGTATTGCCTAGGTTTTCTTCTAGGGTTTTTATGGTTTCAGGTCTAACATGTAAGTCTTTAATCCATCTTGAATTAATTTTTGTATAAGGTGTAAGGAAGGGATCCAGATTTAGCTTTCTACATATGGCTAGCCAGTTTTCCCAGCACCATTTATTAAATAGGGAATCCTTTCCCCATTTCTTTTTTTTTTTTTTTTTTGAGGTGGAGTCTTGCTCTGTTGCCCAGGCTGGAGTGCAGTGGCGCAATCTTGGCTCACTGCAAGCTCCACCTCCCGGGTTCATGCCATTCTCCTGACTCAGCCTCCTGAGTAGCTGGGACTACAGGTGCCTGCCACCACACCCAGCTAATTTTCTTTATTTTTAGTTGAGATGGGGTTTCACTGTGTTAGCCAGGATGGTCTCGATCTCCTGACCTCGTGATCCACCTGCCTTGGCCTCCCAAAATGCTGGGATTACAGGCGTGAGCCACTGCGCCCGGCCCACCATTTCTTGTTTTTGTCAGGTTTGTCAAAGATCAGATAGTTGTAGATATGCGGCATTATTTCTGAGGGCTCTGTTCTGTTCCACTGGTCTATATATCTGTTTTGGTACCAGTACCATGCTGTTTTGGTTACTGTAGGCTTGTAGTATAGTTTGAAGTCAGGTAGCGTGATGCCTCCAGCTTTGTTCTTTTGGCTTAGGGTTGACTTGGTAATGCAGGCTCTTTTTTGGTTCCATATGAACTTTAAAGTAGTTTTTCCAATTCTGTGAAGAAAGTCATTGGTAGCTTGATGGGGATGGCATTGAATCTATAAATTACCTTGGGCAGTATGGCCATTTTCATGATATTGATTCTTCCTACCCATGAGCATGGACTGTTCTTCCATTTGTTTGTATCCTCTTTCATTTCATTGAGCAGTGGTTGGTAGTTCTCCTTGAAGAGGTCCTTCACATCCCTTGTAAGTTGGATTCCTAGGTATTTTATTCTCTTTGAAGCAATTGTGAATGGGAGTTCACTCATGATTTGGCTTTCTGTTTGTCTGTTATTGGTGTATAAGAATGCTTGTGATTTTTGCACATTGACTTCGTATCCTAAGACTTTGCTGAAGTTGCCTATCAGCTTAAGGAGATTTTGGGCTGAGACGATGGGGTTTTCTAGATATACAATCATGTCATCTGCGAACAGGGACAATTTGACTTCCTCTTTTCCTGATTGAATACCCTTCATTTCCTTCTCCTGCCTGATTGCCCTGGACAGAACTTCCAATACTATGTTGAATAGGAGTGGTGAGAGAGGGCATCCCTGTCTTGTGCCAGTTTTCAAAGGGAATGCTTCCAGTTTTTGTCCATTCAGTATGATATTGGCTGTGGGTTTGTCATAGATAGCTCTTATTATTTTGAGATATGTCCCATCAATACCCAATTTATTGAGAGTTTTTAGCGTGAAGCGTTGTTGAATTTTGTCAAAGGCCTTTTCTGCATCTACTGAGATAATCATGTGGTTTTTGTCTTTGGTTCTGTTTATATGCTGGATTACGTTTATTGATTTGCATATGTTGAACCAGCCTTGCATCCCAGGGATGAAACCCACTTGATCATGGTGGATAAGCTTTTTGATGTGCTGCTGGATTCGGTTTGCCAGTATGTTATTGAGGATTTTTGCATCAATGTTCGTCAGGGATATTGGCCTAAAATTCTCTTTTTTGGTTGTGTCTCTGCCAGGCTTTGGTATTAGGATAATGCTGGCCTCATAAAATGAGTTAGGGAGGATTCCCTTTTTTTCTATTGATTGGAATAGTTTCAGAAGAAATGGTACCAGCTCCTCCTTGTACCTCTGGTAGAATTCGGCTGTGAATCCATCTGGTCCTGGACTTTTTTTGTCTGGTAAGCTGTTAATTATTCCCTCAATTTCAGAGCCTGTTATTGGTCTATTCAGAGATTCAAACTTCTTTCTGGTTTAGTCGTGGGAGGGTGTATGTGTCGAGGAATTTATCCATTTCTTCTTGTCCCTATGGGATTGGAAGCTGGAAAGCCACTCCCTCCAAATCTTCCCCATGCCTGAATTTCTTCCACTGGGGACTTGCATTAGGAACTGTCTTCTCTTTTCCCAGAACTCTCTTTAAAAAGGCAAACAATGCTGGGAAGGGTGACACTTTGTCCTCACAGCTTGGTATAGAGAAGACTTTCTAATTATTTCTTTTTTGACTTGAATTACCAAAGGACATTGAGAACATTGAACAAAGAGATGAGGAGGTGGGAGAGTAGGGGAGGGGGCAATTTTAAAGATAAGCATTATCTATCTTGCCATTTACCCAGTGACAGTCTTAGCTCTGAGTTCCTTAACTCTGCAATCCAGACACACCTTCAATTGTTGCCGAATGGAACTCTCCAAGGACCAGCTGAGTTGATAAACAGGTTTTCCATAAGGACATAAGGACACACAAGTGGGTTTAGAGCAAAGGACTCATCCAAACTCCCTCATCTTCCCACGTCAGGTCTACCAACTGCAGCCTCTACACATGTATGGTTTGTCTCTCCTCTGGTTACACAGATGGTCTCCCATCCTCTGAAAGATCAGCCCTCCATTTCCACTCTGACTCTCTCCTCCCTCACCTTCTTAAGGACTGTGTTTCTGTGGTTCTTTCTTTCCTCTGTAGCCTTTCTTCTCTATAGTCATTTATTCTTATCAGCATATAAACATGCCAGCTCTCCTGGTTCTGTGACATCAACGATGTCTTCCTTGGCCTCCTTTGCTGGTGTTGGAGTTCAGAGCCCTCAACCCCAAAATATGGCACCTTGGAAATTGAGAAAACAGCAAAAGCAGAAAGGTCACTCTCTGCTTTTCTGTGTAACAGCTGGCCATGAAGGAATTCCATGACCTATCATATCTAAAAATAGGGCATAAGGCCATCATGTGACAGGCATCCTGCCCTATACCTGGAAGCCACAGATCCATCTGAACAGATAAGCCTTGCTGGGTTCTTCCTCAGTTTGTTCCCATTAAATCAGACCCTTTTTGTCCAATCATACTTCTACAGGGTGGTCCATTCTTCATCAAATCTAAGCATAAAAATAGAGTTTTCCCTGGGTTTGGGGGTCTTCATTACTCCAGGCTCTTGTGTCATGTAAAACTTGGGTTAAATAAATTTGTTATGCTTTTCTCTTATTAATCTATCTTTTGTTATAGGAGCGTCAGCCAAAACCCTGGCAATTGGTAAGGAAAATATATTCCTTCTGCTTTAATCCTTTACTTTTACTCCTTTACACCTTCTCTACCAATTCTCCAAGCAGGGATTGTCCAGGGCTTTGCCTCTACCCACTTCTCTTTCCTAACTCCAATTCTCTCCTTGATCTCATCCAGTCCCTGGCTTTAAATAGCACCAATATGCTGATGATGCTATATATACATGTCTAGCCTTGACCTATCTCCTCTACTGTAGACTTGTGCACTTTTCCTTGGATTTGATGTATCTGCTTGGATGATGAGTAGGATCTCAAAACAGAACTATTTTCCCAACCCAAAGTTACTCCTTCCTTTACCATAACGACCTCAGTAAATGATTCTGTTTTCCAACCAGGTGATCAAGTCAAAAAGCTAAGAGAATCCTCTTTCTCACCACCTCCTCCCACAACAAATCCACTGGCAAATCCTGTCAACTCTTACTTTAAGGCATATTCCAAATCTATCCACTTATATTTATATCTAATATTACTATAATACTTTTGTCAAAATCTTTACAATTTATTTCCTAAAATAACTCCTGCAGGCCTCCCAGATCCCATGTTTGTCTGTACAAGGCATTCTTCACTAACCTGTCAAAGTTATTTTTTAAAAACAAATAATGTCATGCCTTTTCTCTAAAATGTCTCCAGTAACTTCCCATAGGAGAAGCAAGCAGTGGTGGTGGGAGAGATGGAAGCTGTATTCTTTTTGTGACCTAGCCTTGGAGGTCACAAATGATCATTTTCAGTATACTCTGTGGATCAGGGCAGTTACAAGCTCCTGTTCAGATTGAAGGAGTGGGAATATAAAGCCCACATCTCAGTAAAAGGAATGTCAGTCACATTATAAGATGGAGATGTGAGATAGGATATACAGGTGGGTATGCCATCTTTGGGAAAGACAATCTGCCATTCAGATAGTCATGGCTGTGATTTTATACTGCATGGCCAAATTTTCTCTCTCTCTTTTTTTTTTTTTTTTTTTTTTTTGAGATGGAGTGTCCCTCTGTCACCTAGGCTAGAGTGCAGTGGTGCCATCTCACCTCACTGCAACCTCCATCTCCGGGTTCAAGCGATTCTCTACCTCAGCCTCCCAAGTAGCTGGGATTATAGTTGTGTGCCACCACGCCGGCTAATGTTTGTATTTTTAGTAGAGACTGGGTTTCACCATATTGGCCAGGCTGGTCTCAAACTCCTGATCTCATGATCCACCTGCCTCGGCCTCCCAAAGTGCTGGGATTACAGGCGTGAGCCACCATGCCAGGTCCAAAGCTTTATTTTAGTAAAATTGATTCTGATTCATATCCTAGAAGTCAGTAAATGGTTCTATATTCTACAGCATTTCACAAAGACTTCTAGGTACTCTGCTTCCCCAACAGATCTGAGAACCATTGATCTTGTCCATCTGTCTAGTTTTGTAGTTGATGGAGCAAAGGGCTAAAGAGGTGATTGTGATTTGCCTAAAGAAAAGCTATTGCCAAGCTCTCTCTCACTTTGCCTGATCAGGAAGACATTCTAGAGCAGATGGAATTAGAAATTGATTCCAAAGAATGGAAGAGTTGGAGTTGGAATCATTGGGCATGTTGTTGGGTGCTGTTGGCATATGGCATGGACTCTGAGAAAGTTTGAAGCACTTGGGTTTTCCCTTTTTGGACCCTGAAGAGTCCTGTCTGTCAATGGGAATTAAAGGGAGTGCAGGATAAGCAGTAGTAAACAGAGACTGGAAGGGGATGAGTCAAGGCAGCCTTTCTCAAAGTGCCTCTGGTGGGCCAACTACATCAGAGTCAGAATCACCTAGAGCATTGGTCACAAATGCAGGTTCCTGGATCCCACATATTCTTAATCAGAATCTCTGGGAGAAGGGTTTAAGAGTACATAATTTAACAGGCTTTCACTGCATACCTATGTACTCCAATATTTGAAAATTACCCAAAGGGACAATGAAACTAACTCTGGTTTGTAAAGTTAGGTCTGGATTAGAAATATGAAACCAGCAGAAGGGTCACAAATATCTGCGTGTCACCTGGACAGAGCTCATCAAATACAGTAGAAAGATACTCTAACAATGAATGAAAAATGAAGGTCTAAATTTCCCTCCAAATAAGAGCATAATTTAGAAACAACTAATTAAATCTCCAAGACTTCCATTTTTACCCTTGACACACTATTCAGCAATGTATTACAGGCTATGTCATTGTCATTTTCGATAAATGAATCTTACCAAATGAAAAGTCGTAGTTTTACTTCAAAACATCCTTCCATCTAGTGCTTCATATAACTCAATAGAAAAGGGAACACATCTCTTTCTGTGACATTAAGCTGATTTGCACATGCAACCATTGGGGTGCACACATTCCCATAGAAGCCTAAAGATGAAAAGCCAGAACGCTGTTTCTATTGGGTCCCCTTGATCTGATCCCATTCTGCTTTGCCTCAAATCCATCCATGATTTCCATTAATATCTTCTCTGCCTCATCTCTGAAATTCTTCATCATCAATGGCTTATTGTTAAACTCTCTTCCTTAGCTTCAGGCCCTTTTTACCAGACGCCTTCATATTCCCCTGCCCCCAACCAAAATTCCTTTGTTTTTCCTGACCACTAAAGAATAAGGAGCAATTTGAAGATGAGCAACCATTTCAAGGATGTTAAGACTCTCTGGCCACACCAATGGGACTCCTTTGATCTCACTGGACTGGTGAGATGTCCTTATCTGTCTAATGGGCACCCCAAAATGTCACAGTGACTCTCAGAGAGCTTCTCTGTGGGCAGCTAAAAACCTCCGTGGCAACAGCCATCCATCTGTCTAACTTTTCCTGATAAGACAGCTTTCTCTCTCTGAGAAGTGCTGACGCTGGAGTCTATATTATTAGGTCACACTTTGCATTCTTATCCCAAGGATCCTTTTAAAAAAGATATTCTCTAACTTTGTTTCTGAAGACAAAATCTGTGCTTTTGATTTGGATGTCTATGCTTTCCCCTCCATCCCCACCCCCTCTCCTGTGCCCCCCTTATTGGTGGGCTGCTCACTGGCGGGCTATTAAACAACTTTAACACAGTTGCACTTTGTTCGCTCCATATCTATGTTTTTGGCTTTCTGAGAGGCGTTATTGTTCTAGGCAGAACTATTTGATTGGAGAATTGTTTAGACTGTGGCAAGTAGAACAGTTAAATATGGTGTTTTATGGAGCTAAAACTTAGAGGAAGAAAAAGAGGCATCATTAATATACAAAAAAGAAAAAAGGAAAAGTTGGCATGGATTGCAAACTTGGGTCATCATAAAACAAGAGTCAACTCAGATCTTCATCTCAACTTCACCGAATTGGAATTTTCACTTTGAAATGAACTCCAACTGGTGAACATTTCAGTTTCTGAAGAGGTAGAATTGGGAATGAAAAATTTGCTTAGAACTGCTCATGAGCATGAATCAAAGCTTTCATATCAGTGCTTTTTAAAATCCAGTGTCTTAATTTTGTCATAATTGTTGCTCATTTTTTTTTTTATCAAGTGGGTTTAGCCAGCAGAATGGTGCTTCTTTTTCCCGTGCTCCTTATATCATGTATAGTGATTGGGAGGAAGACTGTTAAGGTTTGTGTCCAGATGGCACCCAAATTCTGATGCTATAATGAAGCACATCTGACTGAAAGACAGAGGTCATATAAAGTCAACCCTTTGCTGGAGAAAGAGCAAGACAATATAGACTACAGCAAGCTTGTCCAACCCACAGGCTGCATGTGACCCAGGATGGCTTTGAATGCAGCCCAACACAAATTGATAAACTTTCTTAAAACATTATGAGAGTGCAATTTTTTTTTAAAGCTCATCGGCTATCATTCATGTTAGCGTATTTTATATGTGGCCCAAGACAATTCTTCTTCCAATGTGGCCCGGGTAAGTTAAAAGAATGAACACCCAAGGCCTACAGAAACAGACACTTCACTGGGAGATAAGGTACCAGGGTTTTAAGATGGGCTCTTCCACTGCCTGGGAGATCTTCCGCAAGCCTTTTAATTTATCTAGGTATCAATATTCTCACCTGTAAATAAGTTTAATGAATTCAAGTTTTCTTTTAGGTCCAAGTTTAGAAGTTACTACCATTTTAGACCTAATATTTATTTTTGCATTTCTGATTCATCTCGTAGAGGAAACTAAATGTGTTTTCTGAACTCATGAGTACTACAGGAAATCACTTTCCAATGAACTGAAAAATGTTTTGTTCATTTCATTTTCATTTGCTGCTGAGAATTCTGTGTTCCTCATGCCCCAAAATGCTTCACATTGACATAGTGCAGCTGTGTACACGACACCATCATCTTACATGACATCTTTCCTATAAACCATGCCTCTAAGCACTTTACAGAGCTTCTGTAAGTAATACAATTAAGGAATCATAGAAACAGGGGAGAAAGGATGTTGAGAAACATACAAGGAAGAAAAGATAGAAAATGTGAATTTTTTTTCACATTTTTCATACGCATATTGGTATAAAGAAATCCTCCTCCCACTAGAGAATAATGTGGGCTAAAAATCCCACCTGCCTAGGGCTTCAGATGTGATGTGACTTATCTTTGCTATTAAATGTATTTTGAGTTCAAACAACTGAGGCAAAAACCGATTAATTTGAATGTCCACATTTTCAAATGGATATAGTGGCTGTTCCAAAAATTTTAAGCTTAGAAACACGGATAGCATTTAGGTTTCTAACTCTCAAACCAGAACACATCAAAGTAATACTGATGGGTCAGGGAAATGAATTTCTGTAATAAAAACCTTGCCTCAAACCAGAGGTGTACTGGATATGAGAATTTTCAATACAGTTAATAATTACTAAGGAATTAGATAAACCAAGCACAGGTGTTAAGATGACATGCCAAAATTTTGGGCACAAGAAGCTCACATGTCTTGATGGTCTGGATGCTGGAAATGTCCTCTGTCCTTAGACATTTGTCCAGAGAGAGATGACCAAGTTTATGCTGTTGCTGATGCTCATGAATCCTTAGGACCACGAATAATTACTGTAAATAAATTATTTTAAATTATAATTATAACATAATTGTATGTATGTAATTTATTGTCATTATTGTGACTTAATGTAGATAATAAATAGTAAATTCATGGTGTGTATTTATAGAGTTGCCACCTCTTTTATCAACATGCTTGAGCTAAGTTTGCCAAAAAAGAAATAGATATTATTTTCTTTTATTATTATCAACTGAATATTTGTGTCCTCCCAAAATTCATATAAAAATCCTAACCACCCAATGTGATGGTCTCAGGAGCTGGGTCCTTTCAGAGGTAATTAGGTCATGAGAGTGGAGCCGTCATGAATGGGATTTGTGTCCTTGTAAGAAGGGTCAGGAGAGGATTCTTTTTCTATCCCTGCTCTCCAGCCTCTGGAGAGGCAACAAGAACATGGCCTTCACAAAGAACCCAATCAGGCTGGTGTCCTGCTTTTGGAATTCCAACCTCTAGAACTGTGAGAAATAAGTTTCTATTGTTTAACTCACCCAGTAGTCTATGACAATTTGTTATAGCATTCTGAACTGACTAAGACAATGATTGTAAAATAAATATATGCTCAAAGTCAAAGAAAATAAAGAAAAGCACACTGGGAGAAATGACATCACTTAGCCCACCTAACCCTCTCTCCTCTAAACTCCTGTGATGTGTAAACGGTGTGTCCCATTCCTTTGGGCACCTGGAAATATACCGTCCTGACTCTTGAGGCTTGTCCCAGAAGGACCGCTTCTCATCTGGCTCTGCCCAACAAAGCAAGGGGTTCTGACACTCTTCAAAGCTCCTTATCCTATTCTAGCACCAGAGCCTTCTTTGGCTCCAATACACGACATGAGCTCAAAGCCATACTCCATCTCCTGTCACCCATTAGCTTCTTGGGAGTCCCCACATCCCCCTGGCTTGACCTCAGAAGATTTAGCTTTGGAAACTCGGCCCATGCCTTGTAAAACTTAGTCAATCTCCATGGCATCAGAGGTGACACGCTCACAAAAGTTTAGGGACCAAGAAGGCCACCACTTTTTACAACTCCCAGAAGCACATTCATGCTGTATTTATATGAGGAAAGCCCTCGCAGTCACAACAGGAGTGGATGGTACCTTAGGACCTGGGCAACATGGCAGCCTGGTGGCCAGCATTCTCAGAGAAGGATTGCGTGGGCCTGGCAGAGTGCTCACTCAGGCTTGCTGTTGCTGTTGGTAGCAGGGGCCACACCTCACACAGTCATGTGCCACATTTCCTGCTCAGATGCAGACCCTCTTCCGTGGTGGCTGACACTCAGCTTTGTCTTTGCTGGTCACGCAAAAGGCCACTCATACCTTAGGTTGACCCACAGCTCATCTTAAAACAGACCCTAATTGCCCATTCTGGAACGATGTGAAATAATCTCCAACTTGCAAAATAATTCCAGCCAATGCCTACATGTAGTGAAAGTGTCAATCTGAGCCAGAGGACAATGTTACACATCAGATGTCCTGCACTTAAATTGAAGCATGCAGTCTGAAAGTATTCTGATGAAAAATGCAAAGGGATAAAAGTACATGGCTTATGTACTCCTCATGCTTATTATTAAAATAATTCCTATTGCCCCTTTATTTGTGCCAAGTTGATTTTTTTACTATTGACTGGACAAAAAATGATGATATGCCCAACCTCTTTCTTTTAGTTTTTTAAGCTAAAAACTCACACCAATCCTAGGTACGACTGACATTTAAAGTTGTGTTAAAGTGATTAACAATTCTTTCTGCTCCCTCCTCATTCTCTTTTCTCTATCAGTCCTCCCTTGACCCTAGGCACCTTGTCTTTATTTTTTTTTAAACTTTTATTTCCGGTTCAGGGGTACATGTGCAGGATGTGCAGGTTTGTTACACAGGTAAACGTGTGTCACACAGGTTTGTTGTACCAATTATTTCATCACCTAGGTATTAAGCCTAGTATCCAGTAGCTACTTTTCCTCATCCTCCTCCCCCTTCCCACCCTACACACTCTGATAGGCCTCAGTGTGTGTTTTTCCCCTCTATGTATCCATGTATTCTCATTATTTAGCTCCCACTTATAAGAGAGAACATGCAGTATCTGGTTTTCTGTTCTTGCATTAGTTTGCTAAGAATCATGGCCTTCAGCTAAATCCATGTCCCTGCAAAGGACATTATCTCATTCATTTTTATGGCTGCATAGTAGTCCATGGTATGTATGTACCATATTTTCTTTATCCAGTCTATCATTGATGGGCATTTGCGTTGATTCCGTGTATTTGTTTTTGTGAATAGTGCTGCAGTGAACATTTGCGTGCATGTGTCTTTATAACAGAATGATTTATATTACTTTGGGTATACACCCAGTAATGAGATTGCTGGGTTATTTTTTGACTTTTTAATAATAGCCATTCTGAAAACTGGTGTGAGATGGTATCTCATTGTGGTTTTGATTTCCATGTCTGTAATGATCAGTGATGTTGAACTTTTTTTCATATGCTTTTTGGCCACACGTATGTCTTCTTTTGAAAGGTATTTGCTCATGTCTTTAAATAACCCCTGGAACCTTGAACCCCAGCTGTTTTGGGTTCTTCACTTCCAGGAAATCTCGGTCTGTGAGACTTTTCCTTTCCAAAATGTATCTTTCTTAGGCCCTATTCATTTACCTTCCAATAAATAATACCTGATGCATTGGTTTTTATTTATGATTACTAATAACTTAATGTACTACCCTTCCTAAAATCATACACCTGCATGCAAGTGCATTCATAGACATTTAAATAAGATCCATTAGAACCTTAACCCAAAGGAATCAGCAGGGATGAAATGTTAAAATAGCCACAAGTGCAGATATTTGGGAATAAGATTGCCTAAAACTGTAACTGAAATAACAACAGGTTGAACTGGATTGTTACTGTCTTCACTCAAAAAAAGCCTTGTCCATCTCCTCACCTCTCCTCTGTATCCTAATTAAATATGCTAGATATGACTAACAGGGTCACCTATCACTTCTTCCTCTGCACATCATGGGGTAACATCTTCCCATGAAAAAAACAAACAGGGTCCCACCTTTGAGGAAGAAGAGGTCTTTGTATTCTTAAAACTCTAGAATTTGAACAGGACCAGAATCTCAGTGGATATCTTATTAGTCAGGATAAGCTAGCTGGTGCTTCAGTAACAAATAGCCCCAAATCTTACTGGCTTTTTAAAAAAGGTATGTTTAATGTTTTATGCACCATGAGGTTTCAATTGGGAGTTCTGCTCTGCATTGCTCATACTCTGAGACCCAGCTGACAGAGCTCCCACTTTCTGGAACATTTCTGGTTGCCATAGTGGAAGGAAAGATGAGTAAAGAGAATGGGGGATGTGTGCATCCTGGCCATTAAAGTTTGGTCAGAAGTTACATGTATCACTTCCTCTAACACTTTATTCCCCAAAGCAAGCCCCATGGCCACATTTACCTACAAGTGGGGTTGGACACAAAATTCAACCACATGCCTGTAAGAACAGAATCAGAATATTTATGAAAAGCCCAAGTAACTATAATTTAGAGTATCTAGAAGATAACCCAACATGAAAACAAAGCAAAACTCTTGTGGTCCTATAGTGAAGGCGGTGGTTTGACTATGTCTTTTCACAATCCAGCGGGTTTGTGAATTTAGAGTACCACACACTATTATTTCACAGTAAAATGCCAAGAGCAAAGCCTGGCATTTAACAAGAGTCATTATTACTATTAGTATTATAATTATTGCTATTACTACAGAATTATTATTGTGATAAGTGGGAAAAGACATCGAGGGGTATGAAATGATTACCTAAGATCACACAGCTAATTAGGAACACAGTGAAGATGAGAACACACATTTATTGAATCCAAGATGGGAGTATTTTTCTCTCAACTCATCCTAATGCATAGGAAAGACACAATCAAACCCATTGGATTGTGAAAAGACATAGTCAAACCACTGCCTTCAATATAGGGCCACAAACGTTTTGCTTTGTTTTCATGTTGGGTTATCTTCTAGAGCAGTGTTCAGCAAACTCTTTCTGTAAAGGATCAGACAGTAAATATTTTTGGCTTTGCAGACCGTATGGTTTCTGTTACGACTAATCAACTATGCCGTTGCAGCACAAAAACAGCTACAGATAATATCTAAACAAATAGGCACAACTGTGTTCCACTACAACGTTCTTTACAAAAACACACAGCAGAATGGATTTGGCCAGCGAGCTGTTTGCCAGCCTCTGTTCTCGAGCATCCTTCAGTGGGGAAACACTACTTAAGGGAAAGTCTGAGAAGAAGGGAAACAAAGAAACCTTAGTGTGCCCCGGTTTCCTCTACAGTCAAAAGCCCACCTTGTAGGGTGATGGTGAAGATTGAACAAGCTGATACATGCAATGCACTTAGAAGAGTGCCCGGCACCTGGTAAGCCCCCCAATCACCTCCATGAATGGTGATTTCCCCTCACTGAGCGTCAGCCACTGTCCTAGGTGCTGGAGGTTCAATTGCAAACAGAACAAAGCTCCTGCTCTCCTGGAACTGATATACTGATCCAGCAAGTCAGACAAAGAAACAAACAGACATGTAAGCTATCAGGAGGTGATAAGGGCTGAAAAGGAAAATCATGCAGGGTTAAAGGTTGGCTAGGGGAGGTGAGTTTAGGAAGTTTTATGTAGGGTGGGTCAGGGAAGAGATTTTGAGCTGAAGACTTCACGAAGGGAGGAAGACAGTTATGCAGGTGTGTGGAAGCATGTTGCAGCACACGTGCAAAGTCCCTGAGGCCAGAGCCTGCAGGCAGATCCTGGGGTGAGGCGGGTGTGGTCCCAGCAGCGCAGGGTGGAGGAAGTGATTCCTGAGGAAGATAAAGTGGAGAGTTGAAAGGAATCTGAAGAGGACAGGGATGTGCCTTGGCAGGGACTTTGGATCTAATTCTGCATGAGTTGAGAAACATTATTAGTATCATTTACTATAATAATAATTATTATTCTGTGCCATCAGTGCTCTTTTTTCTTTTGCTCACTGATTCTTCACTTTTCCACCTTCCTACTCCTTTCTCACTCCTCCCCCTTTCCTCCTCTCTTTCTACATCTCTGCCTCCTGCTCTGTGCTCCTGCAAGCTCCTCTTTTTGCCATTTTGTAATCCTTCTTCTTTTGGTGACACATAGCTCTGCTGGCAGCACCTGAAACCAAGGACGTCACTGTCCCTGGGAATAATGGAAGGGGAAGCTTGGCCCAGCTCAGGGCTTTCCAGAAGGATTTAACTTAATTCCTCAGACACTGGGCATCAGACAGAAAAGGCTTAGGGAGAACAAGATGAGAATTAAAGCAAAAATCATCAAGAATATTTTGTTATTACATTTTAAAAAGATCCTAAAACATTTAAAGACATATGCAAGTTGTATTGGGTTGGTGTGAATGTAGTCAGAGAGATATGCATACATAATCAATTCTTTTTACGCTTTTTGCAGTGAGTTTGTGAGTGGGTGTATGTTTATCCCAGGATTCAGAGAATAACAAATTTTTGATTACCAGGACTAATGGATGTGACACAAATATCCCAAGTAGCTGAACATTAAAAAGTGATTTTTGCAGATGTATTTGCAAGATAAGCTGTTGTGTTTTAATATGTGTATATGATGGTGAGTCTGTGGGTGTATATACCATAGAGAGAGGGGGAAATGGAAGGTGGGAGGGAAAGAGAAAGGGAGAAGGAGGGAGAGGGAGAAAGAGGGAGAGGATATGCACAATATGACCTGAAATCCTGCTGTGCTCACCAGTTTGTGGCAGCATCTGTCCATAGGAAAGCGCTTTAAAAAAATTGTGATGGGAACACTTAACGTGAGATACATCCTGTTAATAAACGTGTAAGCATATCATGCATGAGTGTTGATTACAGGTACAATATCATGCAGCAGATCTCTAGAGCATGTTCATCTTGCTTGACTGAAACCTACACCAGTTGTCCCCCTCTCCCCTCTCCCACAGCCCCACCATTCCATTCTCTGATTCTATAGAACTGACTATTTTAGATACTTCATTGATGTAAATCCAGGAAGCACTTTTTTTAATTTATAGGAAAATCACCTGTGGGCCAGTGGCTCTTGTGTATCTTCTCAAACTCTAATGTGATATGAATCACCAGTGGAATCTTATTTAAGTGCGGATTTTGATCCGGTGGGCCAGGAGCAGATCCTAAAATTCTGTGTTTCTAATAAGCTCCCAGGTTTGGCCTACAATACAGTCCCATGGGCCATAGTTGGGTAGTATAGTGGGATTTTTAATGTAACAGTAAGCTCAAAAGCTTTAGTTACATTAAATATCTATTTTATTGCATTAAATGGCAACATTTATCATAATACAACTAGGCCAGAGGTGGGCAGATATATCATTTCTGGAAGAGGGCCTCTGGAATTTCTAAAAAGAAGAAGATTTGGTGGAAGTTTCCAAGGTAAAGTTATTTGATTTGGAAAAATGTGAAATATATGGGGAAAGATTCCAAATGTGTTTCCAGTGTTGGCTGAGGTGTCCAGATGTTTGGAACCCAAATGGACACTGATCAGTTCTGCCAGGTTGGGCCCCCTGGTCTGTGCAAGGTGTGAGGCCTGTTTGCAAACCTATCTGACAAAGCCGCGCTGGGAACTGACTCAGGGCAGGACCCAGTAGCTTGTTAGAGCTTGTTGGCTTTGGGTGCCATCTTGTGGCAAGAAGCAAGAAAAATTTTTAAAATCCAGAAACAATCAAAGGTTCTCACCTATGCATGATGTTGTGTTAGGTACTGTAATTAAGAACAATAAAAATATTACATATCTAAATTGTATAGTTGAGACCCTTGCTAAATTCAACACACTTTGCTTTAGCCAACATTGTATGTCTACTCTTGTCTGCTGTGTGGCCATGGGCAGATTGCTTGATGTTGCAAGATCTTGAGTACTAAATCTGTAAAATGGGAGTAATTAAACTACCTCATGAAATTGTGGTGAATATCCCACCCGTGGAAGATGCTTAGCCCCAGTGACTGATACGAGTTCAAAAGGAAGGGAGAAAAAGTGGTAGCAATGATTATTAATGGTTGTAGTATAAAAATAACAATTATTAGAAAAAAACATAATATTTTATTATTTCCTTTTTAAAACAAGGAAAATAAGATCTAGAAGTCAAGTGATTTATCCAAGGTAATAAATCCAGTGTCAGATCTAGATGTCAAATATAGGTCTTTCTACTTGAGACAGTGGAACCTTAATTACAAGGTTGTCTTCATTGTATGCGTTAGTCTGATAAGCTAAAAGGAAAGTTATATAAGTCGGCTTTCACTAGGCTATGCACAGTAACAAGTCACTCCAATACTTCAGTGGCATACACCACACAAAGATTCACCTCTTGCTTGTGTTACATGAACTTCGCAAGTGGTCTGAGCCATGAATGCTCCTGTCAGGTCTTGCTAGGTGAATACAATTTGGGGAGGAAGGGGCAAGGGAGGTATTAATAATAATGTTCTATGGTGTGTATGTCAAAATCTTAAACCCCTTCAAAGTCTGAAAGAAATCTTCTGAGGTCATACAGTCAGTCCATTTCCAGTGCGCCCCTTCTACAGGTGGGAAAGGAGGCCAAGGGAGGTATTAATAATAATGTTCTATTTTGTGTATTTCAAAATCTTAAACCCCTTCAAAGTCTGAAAGAAATCTTCTGAGGTCATACAGTCCATTTCCAATGTGTTCCTTCTACAGGTGGGAAAGAGGCTCAAAGTAGACAAGCGGCAGCCTCAAGGTTATGAAAAGAGACAGATCATGCCCTGGGAAGTGCTCCCCTGTGAGAAGTAAAGAGTATTATCTTGGTGCCCCATTACCATGAGCCATTCCCATGCCTGCTTTCCTTTCTACCTCACTGTCTCAGCCTCAAGAAAGGGACCCTTATACCATCAGTTTATTAAAGTGAAGGTTTTATCCAAGGGTGCTGGCTATTAGTGGCTTTAAATGCAGCAGTTCCTGTCCCAGGACTGGGGATGTGGCAATTTAAATTTAATGATCCCAATGCTTCATCCTGCCCCATAGTCACATTCTTTGTTAGGTAACTTTGCAGTTTCTCCTACTGGAAGCAAAGTGTACTCCACTCTTTGACTTTGGGCTTGGCCATGTGACTTGCTTTGCCCAGTGAAATGTTAGAAGGTGTGATGCAATCAAATGCCTGAATTGCACCTGCAGGGTTCAACTTTTATCCTCTCTATGATAAGAAGATGCTCCTAGAATCCTACTAATCCAAGGATGAGGGGAGATAGACTCATGGGACAGACCTGGAATCAACCAGCAGCTTAGAGTCCAGCCCAGTCCAGCCTGGATCAGCCACCCCTTGGCTGACCTGCCACTGTGTGGGGAAAAAAAAGTTTATTTATGCGACTGAGTTTTGAGGTTATTCGTCATAGAGCATTTTGATGGCAATAGCTTACTATTCGGGGGTATCCTTTCAAAACTCATTATGCTTGCTCTCTTGTCATTTAACTTCCTCCTAAAAATAGAGCACCACAAAAGTTGTAGATAATTGAGGACTCAGTTAATAGCTTCTGCTTATCAAAGCTTTGTGATGGCATGTCACCATTTCCAACAAAAAATTCACAAGCCTTGTAAGAAGAGAAAAATTTTGCATGCATGTTCTAAATCTCTGACAAAAAATGTTAGAAGGGAGAGATTAATTGTTACTCAGAGTTTTGGTTTGTCATTTTTATTTTCCATCATACAGTAGCTGTAAAAGACGAATGAGACAAAGAGGAGCAGAAAAGTGAGAGTATGAGGAAAAGGAAGAAATCTAGGGGAAAAAGAAGAGAGAGGAGATGGGGAAGAGGGTGGATGCTACTGGGAGGGAAAATAAGAAAAGGGTAAAGGAAGCCATGGCAGAAAGGGAAAGAGGCCAAGAGTTCTCATGGAAAATCCAGGGAGTTGGAATGGGGAGAATGATGGCGGGTAGAGACTTCTCTCCACTCCATGGACACACACAAGCACACACATGTACATCACCCATACACATATCTGTTAGGCAAACAAGATGCATATATAACATAAAAACTAAATTTCTAAACTGTATTTCACAATTTATGTAGCTGATTTCATGTACTTCTATATGAGGGTTCTTTAAAAAGTTTGTAGAAAATGGGATGAAAAGATAAAAATTAAAAAGATAAGCTTTATTTCCCAGCATAAGCTCCATCAAGGTCAAGACACTTTTGTAAGCAATGATACCAGCCATTTAGTCCATCCCCAAGAGTCCTTGGACTGAGAGGCCTTGGGACTTAACCATATCAATGCAATCTTTTTTTATGTTAAAAACTCAAGAAAAGTAGGTGGCCTTTAAAGGTTTTTCAGGACTAGGAAACAGAAAGAAGTTAGAAGGAGGTAAATCAGAAATGCAAGGTGGATGCCTAAGGATGTCCCATTGAAACTCTTGCAAAGTTGCCCTTATTGACAAGAGGGGAGAGCAGGAGCATTGTCATCGTGGAGAAGGACTCTCTGGTGAAGTTTTCATAGGTATTTTTCCGCTAAAGCTTTGGCTAACTACTTTCTCAAAACACCTTTTTTTTTTTTTTTAGACAAATTCTTGCTCTGTCACCAGGCTGGAATGCAGTGGCACAATCTCAGCTCACTGCAACCTTCACCTCCTAGGTTCAAGTGATTCCCCTGCCTCAGCATCCCGAGTAGCTGGGACTACAGGCACGCGCCACCATGCCAGACTAATTTTTTGTATTCTAGTAGAGACAGGGTTTCATCATGTTGGCCAGATGATCCTGATTTCCTGACCTCGTGATCTGCCCGCCTCAGCCTCCCAAAGTGCTGGGATCAAAACACTCTTATAATAGGCAGATGTTACTTCTCTTTGGCCCTCCAGAAAGTCAACAAGCAAACTACCTTGAGCATCCCCAAAATCTGTTGGCATGATCTTTGCTCTTTGATGCTTTTTCTTTGACTGGACCCCTTCCACCTGTTGGAATCCACTGCTTTGATTGTGCTTTGTCTTCAGGACCATACTGCTGAAGCTGTGTTTCATCTCCTGTTACAATTCTTCAAAGAAATGCTTCAGGACCTTGATGCCACTCACTTAAGCTTTACATTAAAAGCTCTGCTCTTGTCTGCAGCTGATCTGATCTGGGTATGTGGTTTTGACACCAATCAAGTGGAAAGTTAGCTCAACTTGAATTTTTCAGACAGACTTGTGTAAGCTGAACCAACTGACGTGTCCATGGTGTTGGCTATTGTTTGTGTTGTCAACACTGCCAGTCCTCTTCAATTAGAGCATAAACACAATGAATTTTTTCCTTGTGAATTGATGTGAATGGTCTGGTGCTGTGGGCTTCATCTTCAATATCATCTTGTCCCTTCTTACAGCAAGTTATCCACTTGTGAACTGCTAGTTTCTTTGGGGAATTGTTCCCACAAACTTTTCACACAGTATCAGTTATTTCATTATTCTTTCACCCAAGTTCCAGCACAAGTGTAATGTTTCTTCTTGCTTTATTTTAGCAGGAATCATGTGGCTCTGATAGAGAGTCTTTTCAAATTGGTGTCTTATGCTTCTTAGTACCTCAAACTAGATCCCCTTTAGACATGTTATGACAAGTTACTGGAAGCTTATTTTGGTGCAAAAAAAAAAAATGAAATCCATGCATAATTTTAAATTTTTCCATGAACTTTTTGAAGACCTCTTGTATTTCGTGTTGCAGTACACTTCAAACAGTTATAATTGCCCACCTTGGGATGTTATGTTGGGACTTGGCAGGTTATAACATGAGGAGTATGGGCTCCTACTCACTGCTTCCCCACTGCCAACACTGGTGATACTGAAAAGTGACTACTGAGATGAAAGGTGATGAGAATAGGAATGGTAGGATGGGAGAAGAGGGAAAGCGGAAAGCAGGAGAAAGAGGGGCCAGGGCAGTCACAAGAGAGTTAGGTAATGATGCTGTCCCACCAGCTGCCTTGCTCTCCTAGTTGCCAATCCAGGTTCAGTACACCCCCGACCCAGTGTCCCAGACCCATGGTTGGGCTGGACTTCCTTCTGCAGGCGAGTCTGGGAGCTTTCCATGGGTTTACAGAGAGCTGGCTAGATGGCATGACCATCTTTTTCTCTATCATGTCTGAACCTTGTTTGCAAGATCTTGGTTTGCCTATCCTACCTCTGTCCTTTTACTCACTCCTATTTTTCTGTCAAGAAGTCTCCAGCTCTGAAACCCTAGGCATGACTGTACCCACAGACATCCTGTAAGGGCATGGGAAGGTCAGGGTAACAGATTGCCTCAAAGCCCTCTCCATGGGTTTTCCCTTGGAGATAGCCCATTCATGCCACTAGAATAATGCTCATCAAAGTTGTGTGGCCCAGAGACATCACTTTCATTCTTTTAATTTTCAATATGCTTTCCCGAGTGAAGGAGCAAAGGAGAGACAAACAGGTCAAGGCTGGGAGTCATGCACAAACAAACCTGAGCACACCCTACGGGGATCACCTACCATATAAATCTGATATGAACAAAAAAAGGGTGAGCATCTTATTTGTAATGTATCTTCTGCCCCTAGGCAAACTAATTTCAGTACCTTCCAGATACTATGTACCCATGTACCCAACTCTGAAAGTTCCTAGAAGAAAGAGAGCCCATGCTATTCCTCAA
Organism: Pan troglodytes; assembly: GCF_028858775.2. Lineage (NCBI taxonomy): Eukaryota > Metazoa > Chordata > Mammalia > Primates > Hominidae > Pan > Pan troglodytes. Next base: position 74,597,884 of record NC_072402.2, read on the forward strand.
TGGTACAAGTCTTTAAATTCTTCATTTTGTCTAGACAAATTCAGTTAGATGTTTTTGAGATCAGTCTTATCTTTCAGTCATCACTGGGGTAGGTGGCTGGTTTTGTTGGAATCCTCCTTCCTCCTCTCCCTTCAATTTCTCCACTATTGGTGATCATTGTTGAATATTGGTGTTATCACTGTGTAGCTCTTTGATGTTGGGAAAGTTGCTTTACCGCTCTGATTCCATTTCCTCATCCTTAAAATGAGGCAGAAAATAGTACCTACTTCATGGGATGGTTGCAATAATTAAATAACTAACAAACTAAGGGCCTAGAACAATCTTTAGCATAACATGTGTTCAAGAAATATTAGCCATTATTATTAACTCATTAGGCTAGTAAAACAAATTAAATAACAATAACAACAGTAAGACTACCAATGGTTAAGGATTTGTTATGCACCAACCAGTATTGTAAGTATTTTGCCCAACATTAAAGAAACAAAATAGGGGAGTGGTTAAGAGTGGTTAAAGTTCTGGAGCCAAAATTGATCAGAAAATTAGATCAGATAAAATTAGATAAGCAAATCAATTGTGTTAAACTCAGGAATATGTGATTTAAAAACCAAATGGAAATGAAAAAAATGACTTATTGCTGGTGGAATTTAGACATCAACTGCAGTGCAAGGTAAGTGGTATGGTGCAGGGAATGACATTTATGCCTGGACCTTTCCAGTACCCTTCAAATAACACCTCGTATAGCTGGCCATGGAACAATTCTTTTTTCTACCCAAATGTAAGATGAGCTTGCTGGGGCTATATTTTCAGGTGTTTGGGGTCCAATGCAGAAGAGTGATAGAATAAGGCTCCCCTCTAAACCAGGGCACACATGTCGCTGTTAGTCTCCTAGCCTGGAAGGGACATCTGCTTCTACAACATCAGCCCCTGAGACAAGAACTGACACCAGTGAAAACCAGAATAATAATCAGATGGAGAAAAGTAATAACTTGAGCCTTGCTGGGGCTGGATTCAATTTATGCCTGCAGCGTTTCAGTTTTGAGTCACTAAACCTTGGTCAGAGTCTTGGGAGAAAAAGACAGTACAATTCCGAGAAGCAATCAAAAAGTGACTGCCAAGTTATTGGGAGTTTCCATGGTGCGTTTCTAAACCAGCGCTAATCTAATAAATGTACGTACAATGAACTGTGAAATTGAAAACATGACTGCCCATATTCTCTAAGCCAGGGGAATAAAATGGTCATTTTCCCCTTTATTTCATATGAAAAAGGAATCAGAGATAATCTGTGATTTTGGACTTTTGTACAAAACAGGGAAGTCTGCATGTCTAATGGCATTTATTAGCAGTGAGAAAAGAATTAGTGAATTATAATTCTTGGCTGACCAGAACCCCAGCTTCAAGCAAAAGGTAAGGTGAGTGCTGGACTTTTGAGTTAGAAGGTCTGGGGTAGGAACCCAGCTCTGCCATTTAAGACTGTGTGAAGTGAGGGCATTCATTTCTATTTTACATTCTCAATGTGAGGTTTAAATAAGATAATGTTTGTGAAAATGCTTTATTACATTGGAAAGCATCATTTTAAGTGGATGAATGAGTGAGTGTGGGAAATAGGATGTGCAAATATTTTCATTGCTCTTTGGGAAATCATTGAATAAAACATTTTCTGCAATTCACCCACAGTTATTTTTGTTTTACTTCTGATTTAATCTATTACAGCATAGAAAACAAACAGAATTTTTGAAAGCTGAAGACATTGTTAAGACTGTGGGTTTCCATTTGAAACGTCAATTCAAATCAACCCACATGTGCTGAGAATATCAACTGAGTTTTTGGGACTGAGCTAGTTGCTGAAGAAAACACAACCATTATGAAGATGCAGTGACTGCTTTCAATGTGTTCATAATGTAATGGAAGTTGGGCAGGACAAAATAAGTGAATTTCATACAAAATGGAGTTACAAATGCCAAAAAACTCTAAAAATGTCAAATAATTGTAAATAGTTAAAAGATTACCTCTAGATGGGAGCTCGGATAAGACTTCATGGAGGAAAAGGCATTAGGGATGTGCTTTAAAGGAAAGGGTCATGCATTGTTCAGGATTCAATCAAGAAAACAAGCTAAATACTTCTAACATGAAGGATTTAATTCCAGGAATTAGTTACAAAAACAATGACTGGGCAAAGGAAGCAAAACCTGAAGGGCTCTGGGTTGCCTAACCCAGAGATGAGTATCTGAAGGAAGATATTCCCATCCCTACAAATGCGGAAACAAAGATAAGGTGGTTCCATCCACAGCCAGGAGCTCATTCCGTGGCACTTCCAGGAATGCCACCCAGCTATTTGGGACTGCCAAAGAGGGGCTGCCACTGGGGACACTCCTGGAACCACAGAGCACTGTCTTGGAACCGCAGCACTGGAGCACCCCTGATGGGCAGCATTGGATGACAGCACTAGTTTGCCAGGCGAGGCATGGTGTGGCTAGTGCTGGGACCAGGAAGAAGGCTCCATGCTGTATCTGCCAAAGACCAGCACATAGAGTCTACTGATACCTGCTAGTAGAAATGAGAAACAAGGGAAAGAAAGAGAAATTAAGGAGAAGGAAGGAAGGAAGGAAGGAAGGAAGGAAGGAAAGAAAGAAAGAAAGAGAAAGAGAGAGAAAGAAGAAAAAAGAAGAAAGAGAAAGAAAGAAATGAGAAAAATAAAGAAAGAGAAAAAGAGGAGAGCATGAGTAGTCTGCATAGACAAGTCATGCTGCAGTGATAAGCAATGGAAGTTTCTTTCTCATTCACTGTGCATGGGACTGTTCACCTCTGCTTCATGACATCTTTACTCTGGGACAAAGGTGGATGGAGCAGCCTCTTTCTGGAGCATTGTTGGTCTCATGACAGGAAACCATATGCTGGCTCAAGAGCTGCTGCTTGAAAGTGACACACATTACTTCCACTCACACTTACATTTTATTGGCCAAAGCAAGTCACATGGCCTTCCATGGGCTTAACAGGGCGTGCATGTGTAATCCTCAGGCAAAGAGGGACACTAAAATTGGTGGGGAGCCACCCAATCTACCACAACTAGAGAGTCCCTTGAGCCTCTGTCATTACTTTACTTTCTCCACTGAGAAGTAAGCTCCTTTTGGTCAAAAGCATTATGATGTGGAAGATCATGAGTTACTCAGTATGCCCATTGATGGTGACACTGGTAGATGCAAGTTTGTTCAGAATCTATCAAGAGGAGCAAATGCAAATTCAGAAAAGCTTATATTCCAGTGAAGACAATCACTAGCTCCTCCATCTTAGAAAGGGCTTGGTGTAATCTACCTGGATAGACAGAGGGTTGATCCCTTCAGGGAGTCCCTACATAGCCTCCATGCCTGCTGCCATAGTTACAAGTTCAGGAACTGATTAAACAAGCATTGAGGTGGTGGGGGAAGGACCCACCTTGGCATGAAGTCCTTTTGTGACCATCATCACGGGAGACAAGTACTCTCACATTCCAGGCCCAATTCAGGAGACACATACCCAACCTCATTGTTACCAACCTTCCAACAACATGTCAAGTCTCAATCTGGACAAATTATTAACTGCTGCTTGTGAGTTGGTTTGTCATCATAATTCAAGCTCTCTCTTCTTCCAGGCAAAATGAATGACATGGTTATGTACAGCCTTAAGTTTTGCTCCCAGAAAGATTTTCCTTCCCTATTGTCCTTCAGGGCCACACCAAGTGGGGTTTTAAAGCCACAACAATCTCTATATAACCAGGACCTGCACATCATGTGCACCAGCTCTAAACCAATGGTTCATGTTTCTGTGGTGGCCTGTTCTTAGCAAACTCCCCATGACATCAGAGGTGTGAGCTGAGGGTCATGTAGATTCCAGCAAGCTGGCAGTGTGAGCTGCCCACTTCTGCAAATTCCTTGTGCCTTCAGAAGCTGCTCAGGCCTAGTCCCATATCTACCACTTGCATTTGATGGTGGAACACTGCTGGGTACATCTGACTTTGTGGTTAGTTGGATCAAATAACAGTTGATGATAGGCAGCCACGTTACATGGCCACCTGACGTTTCGTGCCCACACTGCGGGGCACAACTGACTTTATGATTAGTTGGATCAAATAACACAGTTAGTTCACGATAAGCAGCCAGGTTACACGGCCACTTGATGTTTTGTCGTCAGGGGTTCACTTTCTACTAAGGCTCTGTAGCAAGTCCTCAAAAGAAAATAGTTGTTGATTGAAATAGAATAGCTTTGCTCAAAGACTCTCAGGGCCTTTGCTGTGATCTCCTGTTGGGGGTTGCAATAGGCTCCTCACAGAAACTCAAACTGCTGCAAATACTTCAAGATCCACTGGACTCCTGAATCAGAAAGTTGAGTGGTACTGCTAGATGAGATGGAGAACTGTCTCTTGTTTGGGTATCTTACACTAAGTTAAATTAGCTAAAAGTGATTCAGAGCAGCACAATGCAAATATAACTCACACCCCACTCAAAATCCAAAGAGGCGTGCCTAGCTTTTTGCCTCTTGGTAGGAGGTGTCGGGTACAGGGATGTGCCTTCACCCAGGAGGAGATATATTGACATGCCCTAGACCATTGAATTTCCCAAGCAAATTGAAGTAAAAAGACCTTGTATTTGGGGAGGAGGATTATTCCTCTACTCTCTAGGTCCTGAATCTTACCACACCTAATTAAGCTTAAAATAACCTATAATAATTCTTGAAGATCATTTGTCTTCTGCATATCCCTATGCAGGGTTAAATAGGAGTTACAAGTATAATAATTGCAAAAGGAGTAGCTAGCATTTGTTTTGTGATTATTATTTTCATTGTGCATGTATTAACTCATTTAATCATCACGATAGCTCTATGAGATAAACAATATTACTATCCTTATTTTGAAGGGTCACCATCCCTGCACCTTCCTTTTCTTTTTCTTTTCTTTTTTTTTTTGAGACGGAGTCTCACTCTGTCGCCCAGGCTGGAGTGCAGTGGTGCCATCTCAGCTCACTGTAAGCTCCGCCTCCTGGGTTTTCGCCATTCTCCTGCCTCAGCCTCCCGAGTAGCTGGGACTACAGGCGCCCGCCACCATGCCCAGCTAATTTTTTTATTTTTAGTAGAGACGGGGTTTCAATGTGTCAGCCAGGATAGTCTCGATCTCCTGCCCTCGTGAAGTGCCTGCCTCGGACTCCCAAAGTGCTGGGATTACAGGCGTGAGCCACCGCGCCTGGTCTGCACCTTCCAATTAGCACTAATCTGCATGGGTACATTCCTCCTTCCCCTCCTTCCCAGAAACGTTTGCTTTCTTTTTTTTTTTTTTTTTTTTTTTTAAATATTTTGGTAGAGCCCTCCAGCCATTTTCTTTGGGTCCTTCCTGCCATGAAATATCTTTCTTCACAAGTGAGGATTCTTCTAACTGTTAAATATTGATTTTAACTATATGCCTAGGGACTGGTGAAACAACCAGGTGTGATGGGGATCTCATGAAGCCATATTTGAAGTGGATTTGGGCAAAACGTCACTAATCTCATGGTCTCCATAAGCCCCTTCTCCAATCTCTAACAGTTTGTTAGCTTAGAGTCAATGTCAAAATAATCTTTCCCTGGTACTTAGTTACCATGGTAAGTGGTCTTCAGTTATCTTTGGAAAACTAGGGGGAAGGACCGATTCTTGTCCTTGAGGTATTATGGCAGTCCTACCTTGGTGTTCCAACTTCTTTATGTACTGCCCAGGGCCCTATCTGTCGTCACTTTCTGCCATAGTGGCTTAGCTTCCATCAGACACATGGTCACATAATCTGGAAGTTATGTGTTTATTTAATATCTCATGGGATGAAGTTACTGATAATTTTCAAATTAGGCATCAGGGCCTGAAAGTGAAGTTTCCCATTTAGTTCTTCAGTTTAGTTTATCAAAATACTTTAAAGTAGGAGATTTTTGTTTTACCACCAGGTTTCCAACAGGACAGACTTTTCCATACTGGTCAGTGTATGGGGACACTTGACCCCAATACAGTATTTTATTTACTACTCTGCTAACAGGAGGGTCATCCATTCTAAACTACCCTTGGATTCCTTTTTCATCAATAGTGAAGAAACCTCTAAGACTGTGGCCTGATTTCTCCAGATACATCACCATAGCACTTTGAGATCTGATGGATAAAATCTGAAAGAAATGAAATTTTCCCCGGGCTCCAGTCCTCTTTGTTTGCAAGGGGTGGGACTTCACACTAAATGGGTAAACTGTGAATCAGCAAGGCATGGTATCACTTCAGCGTTTAGTGGTCTAAGTTCTCAATTTTGTCACTAAAATTGATTATTTTAGTTGGACACATACATGTAAAATCAAGGAAAAAATAGACATTTTCCACATTACCCATTTAAATTGAGCACTTTAAGTTCTCCATTGATCACAGCTCCTCCTCCTCAGTAATTTGAATTTTGGTTTTGCTGAAGTGCAGGTAGGGTCAAGTATGAACCGATGCCTCTCAGTGTTTAATCATCTGCCCATGTGAAAGTGGCACTGCTATCCACAGTCCTCAAGCCTCTCATTTCCTCATGGAGGTCAGAGATTGAGAGGGTGGTGGCTGCTTTAGTGTTCTTCTTTCTTGGCCATGAGTTTATACTACACAAATTTTGGCAAATCCACAGCCTCTCACCCTGAGAGTTCTTTTTAGCTATGCAAATCCAGTAGGAACTTGATGAATTACTCATATACCCATGGACCTTCAGGATCGCTTAGCTTCTGCCAAAGATCCTTGCTAGCTAAATTATTCCCATTACCGAGTCAACTCTGCTGCCTACCACAGTAAATACACCCCCATTGTCTCTGCAGGATAAGTGCTTCTCCTCTGCCCCCATCACTTCCCAACCAGCTCCCCAACTCCACTGGAAACAGAGAACCTGTTTCAACTGTAGCACCTTCTGCTAGCATACCCAGCCTACCCCAAACAGCCATGAAAGCACTGTTCAAAGATGGCAGGTCTCCTTCCAGTGTTATTGCCAAAGGCCTTAGCAAAGGCCTTTTTGGGTCCTCTCCAGAAACTCAGAGGGATAGGTCCTGGTCAAACAGGCTACATTCACTCCAGCATTCCCATCTCTCAAGATCTTTTGACTTCTTTTTCTACTTAATGTTAAGAAATTGATCTCATAATATCACTTAGTGGCTTCAATCTATTCACCAAGCCAACAACTGAGATCACTTTCAAATGCTGGAACTAAAGTCACTGGTAGGTGCACCTGCACTGGTAAGTCCGGTCCAGGCTAAAATCATGCCCTTCCCTCCTTGGCCAGGCAACCTGGGAAAACGTTTTTTTTTTTTTTTTTTTTTTGTTTGAGACAGAGTCTCACTCTGTTGCCCAGGCTGGAGTGCAGTGGCGACGAGATCTCGGTTCACCGCAGCCTCCACCTCTCAGGCTCAAGCGATTCTCGTGCCTCAGCTTCTCAAGTAACTGGGATTGCAGGGGTGCGCCACCACACCTGGCTAGTTTTTATATTTTTAGTAGAGACAAGGTTTCATCATTTTAGCCAGGCTGGTCTTGACTCCCGGCCTGAAGTGATCTGCCTGCCTCGGCCTTCCAAAGTGCTGGGATTACAGGCATGAGCCACTGCACCCGGCCTGAGAACACATTCTTATGTGACTCCCTAGATTGTTGCAGATAAAATGAGAAAAGTACCACAATTTTCTGTTTTGTTTCAGTACATAAGCGTTTATCAACATTCATCTTTATAAGTGAACCCCAAGGGCATTGCTAGTCCTGGGACAGAGGAACTTCACCATCTTTTGTTTGTTTTTCTAACCCTGACTATACCTCTGTAAATATTCTCTTCACTGAAGTCTCTCGAGTTAAATACTCTGCGTGTGTCTTCTGATACTGTGTCACTTTCCCAAAACTCAGAATCTTGAGTAGAGTTTTTGACTGGCTGAGCCCGGTTTATTTGCTTACATGCTGGTATCCACCAAGTAAAGAGAAGGACTGTGAGTTTCTGCCTTTCACCAAGACTCACTCATGGAGATTTCTCTGAAACAGAAAGATGTCCCACAAGGATCGGTAGTTTTTAAAAAGACAAATGTCCATTATACTGGGATTGACAAGTAATTCTACTTGGACAGAAAGGAGGATATACATAGGGGCAGTGGAAGGAAATTGGGCTACAAAAGCAAATGAGAACTTTATTAATTCAGAAGGGCTTAAATGCCAGCCAAAGAAAGATATCTCATGAGATGGGAAATGGGCTGCCACTAACAGTCTTGAGTAGAAAAATGACATGTAATCTGTGCTTAAGCAAGATCCATCAGGCACAAGAGTGACAATAAATCACAGGAAGGAGAGAATGTTACTTTCTCCATTGAACTGTAAGCCTCACAGGGGCAGGGCCTTGTGGACTTGTTTAATGTTTCTCTTCCTGGTGACTAGCCCAGTGCCTGGCAAGTAGTGGATATGCAATCAGTGCTTGTGATGGAGAGCAAAGAGGCAAGGATGAATTAGGAGGCTACTCAAAGTTAGCCCCCATGAGAAATAATGAAGCCTGAATGAGAGGGTAGAAAAATAACATATATTTAACATGCACACTATACCAGGCATTTAATCTATATTATCTGATTGATCTCACAATTACTTTTACGAGGTACATATTTGTTTCAATTTTACAGATGAGGCTCGAATAAATTAAGGGAAAAAGTCCACATTCAGGTATGCAATAAATAATGGAGCTGGGATTTGAACCCATGTCTGGCTCTGAAACTCCCCCTTGTCCAGGACATCATACCAGGAGGGAGTCAGGACAGGGGGAGGTCAAGAAGGCACAGAGGTAAGAGAGACTCGCAGCTGGCCAGGTCCATTTGGTGGGACAGAGCATGAGGCAAAGTGGAGGAGTTTGGGGCTTTGAGCTGGAATCCCAAGGAGAATTGTGATGACGTTAAAAGAAATAAAGCATTCAAGGGGACTTTCAGGGATAGGATGCTTGGGTCAGATCTGGACATGCTGCTTGCGGGTCCTGGGGGGACATCTAGATGGAGCTACCCATCAGGCAGTTGGAAATGCCAATCCAGATCCCAGGACAGAGGCAGCAGTAAGGAAGCAGACTTGCAAGTGCTCCATGTTGAGGCGATTATTTGAAGCAGTGAGCATAGATGAGAAAAAGTTAGCCAAGGTCGTGATATAAATGTACCTGGTCCAAGCATGGTATGCAGGATATCTGAATATGCACAGATCCTAAGGTATGTCCTGAAAGTAGGTCCGCTTTACTGAATCTTCTGATCAGCAGTTTTCTTGAGGTTTTCACATTTACTTAAGTAGAGTGTGTTGGCAGGGGGTGAAAAATACACACAAGAGCCCTGATCAATGAAAGTTTTGCTGTGGGTGTGACCTATGTCCTGTAACTTGCTCAAACTTCTCAGGGAGGGAAACTTTAAATATCTAAGTTAAGAACTACAAATGCTGACAATTGTCTGTCTGGGAGCTGAAGATCCAACCTTTAGAGGCCATGACTCCTCAGGTCACGTACCTGTTACAAGGGGCTTGATATGGTTTGGCTCTCTGTCCCCACCCAAATCTCATCTCAAATTGTAATTCAAGGAGGGACCCAGTAGGAGGTGATTGGATCATGGGGGAGGTTTCCCCCACGGTGTTCTTGTGATCATGAGTGAGTTCTCATGAGATCTGTTTAAAAGTAGCACTTCCCTATTTGCTCTCTTGCCCTATCCTGCCACCAGGTAAGACGTGCCTTGCTTCCCCTTCACCTCCTGCCATGATTGTAAATTTCCTCTCTCTGTCTCCCTCTCCTGCCGCCAAGTAAGATGTGACTTGCTTCCCCTTCACCTCCTGCCATGATTGTAAGTTTCCTGAGGCCTTCCCAACCATGTGGAACTCTGAGTCAATTAAACCTCTTTCCTTTATAAATTACCCAATCTCAGGTGTTCTTTATAGCAGTGTGAGAACTAATACTTGGCTTCAGCTGGTTAATCCCCAGGGACAGCTTTCAGGATTAGATTTTCGTGGCAGTGTTTCCTCTCCCTTCTACTCCCCTCCCCATAAAGATTTAGTGGGCAGGACTGACTTGTCTGAAGGGGTCCTTTTGGCTGGGGGCCTTCGAAGAAGCCAGATTGTCCCCTTAAGAGTAGTCACTACTATGAGCCCAAAAATCTTGGGTCCCTGTAATGTGCTATGTGCTATGTCTCCGGCTGACTTGCACTGCAGCCTAGTCAGAGATGGCCACCTTTGTCTTTCTACAGCAAATCAGAAAGGGACACAAAATTTCTATTTGAACATAGATAATTCAAAACAGCTGAACTTTTTAAAATGAAGAATCTTTTTGCATGCAACGTTCGATAGTGGAAGAATACCCTGATTAATTTAGGAAACTATTTTACCCTAACTTAGTTATGAACGACCAAAAATGTGCCTTTGCATCTGTTTAGGATGACATTTTGGGCATCTAGTACTACATTACAATCTCCATGACAATAAACACATAGACTTGTTATTTGATAGTTGGATAATTGTGGTTTTCTTCTGCTTGTTCTCAGAGGTGGAGAGCTGCCTGTTTGCTTTTTGTTCCTCTTTTTTTTTTTTTCCAGGAGAAAAAAACAAATGTAAAACACCCCAAACCAGAGGGAAAGAAATAGTCAATATGCCGCTGCTGCACGTAAGCTGCAAGTTTATTTGCCTGTTTACTCTCTTTGAAATACCTATGAAGTGCTTTGCCGGCGGGTTCTCGTCCACATACTCTGAGTGGCAATGCTCATTCACGACCAGCAGAGGGCAGGCATGACCTCCTAATACACCGGGAAGGCCATTTTGCCAGCACCAGGAATAAAGGTGCCCTTGCCATCTGTAACCTCAACCATCTCTCTCAACCACTGTAGACCTAATTGCCATGATAAAAACAGATCTGTATGAGCTTTGTAGTCACACGGTCTTGGTTAAATCGCAGCTCTGCCACGTATTAGCTGTGTGACCTTCAACAACCTACATAACCTCTCTGAGCACGTTTCTTCCTCATTTCTAAAGTGGGACTATTAATAATACCTACTTCATAGGCTTCTTGTGAACATTTAATCAGTTAATATATGCAAGGCACTCAGAACAGAGCCTAGCACATGGTAACCTATTATATTTACTGTTATTACTAATAGTATTGCATTAAACTCTTTCATTCTCTCTCTCAGGACCCCAACTAAAGTGTCCAAGGAGAAGGGACACCACTCAAGAGGACGGAAGAAAAAGGCTTTGGTGAGTCTCAGGCCACCCCAGGAATCTCTGGGTGATGGAGAAGGGAGCTACAGAGATGTCTCTGCTCCAGCAGAAGAACAGAAAGATGGTTCTAACCTGGGGTGAGAGACACCAAATGAGCTAAGCTTTCCTGTTTCATTCTTTCCCTAAAGGCAGTAAGACCTGAGCTTGGGCCGTGGGAAGGTCCGCAGACATCTGGTACAAGAAGGGCTCCGGGCAAGCAAAGAGCTGTTCCTCCCAGCTGCATTCAAGCATGGTGCAATTAGCTGCAGCCTGGGGGATCGTCACGAACCTGGCCACCTGGGCACCTCTCCTCGACATCTGGGTGAAGGACAAAGGGAAGGCACAAGCTCCGAAAAAGAGGCCTTGGAGGTTATTTTACAACCAGAGTGGCAGAGGCCAGGGAAGCATGTGGGTGTTCTAGCTGCTTTTAGCAAAGCCATTCATGTGGTAGCTAGAAGTGATGAGGCCCTGGCCGTGTGGTGGGCAGGCAGGGGCAGGGATCCATGGCAGAAAGACGAGGGTACACTTTCCTGGAGATGTTTCCAAAACCTCTGGGTAGGGATCTTGAGGTGAGCTCTGGTAAGCGTCTTGAGGACAAGGACCACATCTTATCCAGCCTTGTAGAGTAGCAACTGTTCGGGTCATAGGCTGTGAATAAATATTCCAACTCTATCTCCTTCTGACACATGATAGGATGGCACTTCCCTGCTCACTGGAAGTCGATGTGGCCATGTGACTTTCTGTGGCTAATGAAAGGTAAGCAGAAGCTTTCAGAGCCAATGCAGACTCTACCATATTTTTTTCCTGACCAGGCAGCTAAGGGCTCCTCCAGGAGCCTGTGTCCCTGTGTGACTCTGATGAGCAGAGCGCCACCTAGGCTGACTTGTGGCTGACATGCAGCCATTGAAATGTCAGGTTACTGTTTGTTTGTTACAGCGGCAGACCCCAGCCTGTCCTGATTTAGACAGCAGCTCACCTTTGTGTAGCCCTCTGTCACATCCAGCATGGCTTTTTCACACTGCATCACCTCATCTGATCCTCTGGAAAGCATGTGAGGTAGGTCTGTTATCCCAATTTACCAGCTGAAACTGGATCCCTGAAAGCTTAAGTATCCAAGGTTCCAGAACAAAGTGACAGAGCTGGGAATCCAACCCAAGCCCCAGGACGCCAAATCCCGTGCTGTTCCTCCCCCACCATCTTCCCTAGTGTGATGACACTCAACAAACGGGTACCGACTGAAATTGAAATGATAATACTGGCCCGCACAGCTGCAATCATCATCATCATAGCACTTTCACGAGGGCAATGCTTTTTCTTGGTGTCATGAACACATAATGTAGGATCGCCAGTTTTATAAAGAGCGAAGGTTAGTAAGAAGTGATGTCTACAGTGTCTTACATGAAAGTTAGACATCAGACATTGCCTAGGGAAGGCTCTTACTGGGACGAATGATCTAACATTTATTGTAGTTTTTTTTTTTTTTTTTTTAGACAGGGTCTTGCTCTGTCACCAAGGCTGGAGTGCAATGGCACAATCTCGGCTCACTGCAACCTGTGCCTCCCAGGTTCAAGCTATTCTCCTGCCTCAGCCTCCTGAGTAGCTGGGATCACAGGTGCATGCCACCACGCCCGGCTAATTTTTGTATTTTTAGTAGAGACAGGGTTTTGCCATGTTGGTCAGGCTGGCCTTGAACTCCTGGCCTCAAGTGATCTGCCTGCCTCAGCCTCCCAAAGTGCTAGGATTACAGGTGTGAGCCACTGCGCCAGGCCTATTGTAGTACTTTGAAAATCAGCTTCTGTAATTAACATTCTCCATGGCTCTGGCACTCTCCTCACACCACTCCGCTCCCCACAAAGTCCCTAACCACAGCTCCCCTGACTCTGAGCTCCTGCATTCTTTCTATCTAAACTCTCCGTCAGTCATAGTTACCTGTTCTAGGGCCTCAATCACTCAGGGCCCATTTTTTTTTCTCCTGGGAAACCAGCAACCTACTCCAGCTAACTCATGCAAAGGCTGATGGTATGTTATTGCTGTGACTTGTCACACTTGTGTTTTAACCTGGCTCTCCAGTCCAGCAGTGGGATTTCAGAGCAGCTCACAGGCTGCTAGGGGAGCTATCTCAGCACCGGCCGACTTTTGATTACACCTCAAATCACATCCTGTTGTTGGCAGCCAATTCTACTTAGCCTAAGACCGCTTTCTGCATCCATCCATCCTTCACTGCTAACTTTAAAGGGATCAAAAGAGCCCTGTGTATTTTTCTAATCTCCCTAATCCTCGTAACTATTCCTGTGAGGATGCAGGTATCATCACTACCATTTTTCAGATGAAACGAAGGCCCAGAAAGTTTTAGTGACAGACCCAAGGTCACCCCTGTGAGCCGGTGGCAGAGATGGGAATGGAACTCAGACCGGCTGGTCTCCCAGGCCATCAGTCTCCATTAGACCATGCTGTCTCGCTGAATTCCCCCTGCAGTTTTAATTGAATATCATGTTCTTCTTCACTTCCTGCCCTAAACAGGGCAACAGCTGCCGCTCACCCTCCTGAGCCGGCTGGCGGTACTTCAGTGGTGGGTGAAGTTATGCTGGGATGGAAAGCGGGTGAAGCGTTTCAGGATAAAAGGACCCATCAGATTGGAAGATATTCACGACGGTATAAAAGGGATGCCCTGACTTTCAAATGACATCGTGTTGGGGACCAGGCTAAGAGGGAAACTGCTTGGGAGGGTGAGTATGGGAGTTGGAAGGATGGGACACTGTGGAGGAAAAAAAAAGATGCGTGTGTAATTGGATGGAAACTTTCGGCAAAAAAATAAATAAAACCATGGAGCACTGTTATTGGTGAGAGGCCCAATATGCGACATGGCTGAACTGTCCTGGGTTCATGTTCTTTTCTTGAGAACAATGCTATAGGGTTTCAAGGGGATTAAAAGCAAGAGGACTAAGATTCGCTTCGCCCCATTCCATCTGCTGCACAGTTTCTACAGCAGCGGTTCTAAAGCTTTCGGGTGCAGCAGAAGGACCTGGGACACTCGGTAAAAGTATTGGTTTCTAGCCCTCTCCTGAGAGACTGTGGCTCAAGAGAGTTTGTAATTGTCTTGTAGGGCACACTTAGGGGAAGGCAATCAACGGCATCCAGCTTCAAGAACTTGTGCCCCTGCCTCTCATATACATTTTGGAAAGGTCTTTTCCTTTGGGAATCAGAGGAGGAGGCCTGCAGGGGAGTGGCTTGTGTCTACAGCTGCTAAAACAAACAAACAAAAAAAACAATAACTCTACTCCGTAAATGTGAGGTTTGGGTAAGCATAGAGCAGCTTTGCTTTGTCGTGGTCACCACCATCAAAGCATTTGCAGGAGCCTGTCTGCAGGTGGAGTGAGGCTCCTAATTACACTTCAGGGCACAAGGACCTGTGAGGAGAGGGGAATCTTGCCCTTGGAAATATGAGCGGTTTGGTCCAGGCCAGGAGGAAATTGAAAAACTTCCCAACCAAAACGTTTACTTCCCGAAGAGATAAAAAGAAGCTCAGGGTCATAAATCCGGGCCAACACCCAGGCCCCGGAGGTCAGACGGGAGGCCCAGAGGCGGATCAAGGCAAGGAATGCAAGGCGAGAGTCCCCGGCCAGTAGGGAGCCCCAAACACACAGATCCAGGGGCTCAACAGGCACCCAGCGGACAACCCTCAGAGGCCCAGGGCTCCGGGGGCTCAGGCCACTTGTCTGTGGCTAGGCAGCAGGGCCTTGGAGAAGCCTCCTCCAGCCCAGACCCCCCTGTGCTAGCTGTCTGCCCTCTCTATGTGTTGCAGAGTTACATATTTTCTGGAACCCTCCTTAGACATGTTCACGGAAAAAAAAGCAAATAATCAGGGAAGATGGTATAAAGAACTGGCAGTCTCTGTTTTCTCAGCCAAGAACCTGAGCAGAACCAGGCCAGCTGACCAGGTGCCCAGCTTCAATTCCCAGAGGGGGGCTGTCTGCCCAGCTGTGCCCCGTGCCTGGCAAATGGGTGCCTAAGGAGGCAGCCATCGTTATTCTCAGGAACCTATGAAGGGCTCAGGAAATCATGAATTATGACTGCCACAGCGAGGACTGAATGATGACTCAGGACACCTTTTGCTGTTAACTTCCATTTGCGGGCGCTTCTCATTTTCAACAAGCAGAAATTCCTCCTCTGGGGACTGTTTCCCATGCTCCCACTCATCTCAAAGTCTCAGTTACCCCAAAGTTATGAAAATACGCAGAAAGGTGTCAGAGCCAGGGAAATGTGGTCAGAGTAGAACACAGGCTGGTGGGGAGGAGGGCATTTCCAAGGGCAAAAGGTGGGCCCACTGGTATTAAAACTTCTCTATTTCCTACATTTTAATTACTTTCTACAGCTAAAGTGTGAAGCAAATCATTGTCCTGTGACCTGAGGGGCGGGTGGAGAAGCTTTAAATGATTTAAACTTGAAACTTGTTCCCCTCCAAACAAAAATGGCATTGTAATGTTAGATAAGTTCTTTACCCTTTCTAGGTCTCAAATTTTTCTCCCCATAATGTAGCTTCCATTTCATCTGGTAAGCAAATCCTGAATTTCAACTGCCTCAGAAGGACCTTGAGCTCTGTGCTTGAAAGGCAGCAAAAGCCGAGTGCAATATTAATGTATAATTATTTACAATACAACCACAAACTCAATTTAAAAGCCAGTTGAAGTGTAAGGAGCAAACCACAAAGATACAGGTAAACATTTAAAGTGGAGACATCACGGTTCAACAAAGAATTGATTCTCTTCTAGAACAATCATCTCTAAAGCCCATCTCACATTTCTGAAATGCTGTTACAAATAAAACAGAAATCAGGACAAGAGGAGGTGGCAAGAGGCAGGAAAAAGGCCAGTGATCTGGATTTGGCCAACTTCCTGATGGTGGGCATGTCATCCCGTCACTCTGGCCCTTGCTTTCATCGTGTTTATTGTCTAAATTGCAGCCAGAAAACACATAAGCTTACCCTCTTAACCATTTTCTAGTGTACAGTATTGTTAACTATATGCTATGCACATTGTTGTATAACAAACAGAGCTCTAGAACGTTCATCCGGCATGACTGAAACCCTATACCCGTTGAATAGCTCCTGGTTCCCTGTGTCCCCAGCCTCTGGCAACCACCATTTGACTTTCTGTTTCTATGAGTTTGATTACTTTAGACACTTTACAGAAGTGGAATCAGGCAATATTTGTCTTTTTTTGTGATTGGCTTATTTCATTTAACATAATGTCTTTAAGGTATGAACCTTGTTGTAGCATGTACTAGGACTTCCTTCTTTTTAAAAGCTGAATGATATTCCATTTTGTGTATATGCCACATTTTCTTTATCCATTCATTCTATCGATGGCTTTTAGGTTGCTTCCACATCTTGGCAATTATGAAGAATGCTACAATGAATATGGGTGTGCAAATGTCTCTTTGAGATCCTATTTTCAGTTCTTTTGTAAAAATTCTCAGAAGTGGGATTGCTGAATCATATGGTAATTCTATTTTTAATTTTTCAAGTAATCTCTATACTGTTTTCCATCATGCTGCACCATTTTACAATCCCACCAACAGTGTTTTGTCTTCAGGATTGCACTGGTGAAGCCTGTTTCTTCTCCTGTTACAATTGGAACAAGGGTTCCAATTACTCTACATCCTCATCAACATTTGTTTTCCTGTTTTTTTTTTTTTTATGGTGGCCATCCTAATGGGGGTGAGGTAATATCTCACTCTGGTTTTGCTTTGCATTTTCCTAATGATTAGTGATGTTGAGCATCTGTGAATATGCTGTTGGTCATTTGTTTATTTTCTTTAGATAAATGTCTGCTGAAGTCCTTTGATCTTTTTTTAATTGAGTTATTTGGTTTTTGTTACTGAGTTGTAGGAGTTCTCTATGTATCCATCATTGAGTATGACGTTAGCTGTGGGCTTTTCATATATGACTTTATTATGTTGAAGTAGTTTTCTTCTATTACTAGTGTGTTGAATGTTTTTATCATGAAAGTTGTTAAATTTTGTGAAATGTTTTTTCTGGATTAACTGAGATAATCATGCCATTTTTGTCCTCTGTTCTTTTGATGTGGTGTATTATATTTATGAATTTTTTATGTTGAACTATCCTTGCATCCCACAGATAAATCCCACGTGATTATAAATGTATAATTCTTTCAATGTGCTATTGTATGCCATTCTCTAGTATTTTCTTTTTGTTTGTTTGTTTGTTTTTTTTTTGTTTTTTTTTTTTTTTTTTGAGACGGAGTCTCGCTCTGTCGCCCAGGCTGGAGTGCAGTGGCGCGATCTCGGCTCACTGCAAGCTCCGCCTCCTGGGTTCACGCCATTCTCCTGCCTCAGCCTCCCGAGTAGCTGGGACTACAGGCGCCCGCCACCACGCCCGGCTAATTTTTTGTATTTTTTAGTAGAGACGAGGTTTCACCGTGTTAGCCAGGATGGTCTCGATCTCCTGACCTCGTGATCCGCCCGCCTCGGCCTCCCAAAGTGCTGGGATTACAGGCGTGAGCCACCGCGCCCGGCCTTCTCTAGTATTTTCTTGTGAGTTTTTACATCAATACCCATCAGAGATACTGGCCTGTAGTTTTTTTTCTGGTAGTATCCTTGTCTGGCTTTGGTATTAGGGTAATGCTGGCCTCATAACATCAGTTTGGAAGTGTTCCCTCTTCTTCAATATTTTGGATGAGTTTGACAAGGATTGGTGTTAATTCTTCTTGGAATGTTTGGTAGAATTCTCCCATGAAGCCATCTTGTTTTGGGCTTTTCTTTGTTGGGAGATTTTTGATTACTGACTCAATCTCCTTACTAATTATAGGTCTGTTCAGATTTTCTACTTCCTCATGATTGAGTCTGGGTAGGTTATAAGAATTTAACCTTATATAACCTGTTTCTAAGAATTTATCTGTTGTTTCTAGGTTATATAATTTGCTGGTATATAAGTGTTAATAATAGCCTTTATAATCCTTTGTGTTTCTGTGGCATCAGTTGTACCTCCTCTTTCCCGATTTTAGTTATTTGTCATTGTGTTTAAAACGAGGTTGTTGAACTAGATGATTTCTAAGGTCTTTGTAGCTCTGAAATTCTTTGATGCCTCAAAATAACATTTTAAAATGTATTATAAAATATTTAAGACATACAAAATGATATAAAGAAGAATACAATCAATGCCCACCTAGCTTAAGAAATAGAAGTCATCAGTGCAGTAGATAACTTTCTGTGTATCCTTCCCCAAGTGTGCTCTCTGTTCCAGAAGAACTCACTGTTCTGAATTTTGTGTTTTTTATTCTCATACATATATTTATGCTTTTTATTATATATATGTGTGCATGTGTAAGAGAAATATATATTTTGTTTACTTTTAAGCTTCATATTAGAAATAAAATATTGTATTTATTAGTCTACAAGTAGATTTTTTTCTAACATTTTGTGAGCTTCATCCTTGTTGATGCACGTGGCAGTTGTTCATTTCCCCTCGCTTTACCCCCACCTCCGTTGTAACACTTAATTATATGAAGGTGCCGCAGTTTCGGTATGCATTGTTGATGAACATCAGGTTGTTTTCATTGTTTTGTTTTAACAATCTTTCTCCAAATATCCATGTATATATCTCCTTGAGCGCTTGTGTGGGATTTGCTCTAATAGAAAACTACCAGGAGGATAGCAAATGTGCATTTGCACCTTGACTAAATAATGCCAAATTTTTCTCTAAAGTAATTGAACCAATGTGTACTCCCACCAGCAGGGCATAAGATCTCCTGTTATTCAATATCCACACCATCACTTGGTAGTATCAGACATGTAATGCCCATTCATACATTTTGGCATAAAATGGTAACCTATTGCAGTTTTCTCTATAATTTCCCTGATAACCACTGTGATTGTTCATTTTGTCATATGTTTAGTAGCTATTTGTGCTTCCTCTTCTGTGAATGGCTTCCTCATTATTTTTTGCCTGCCTCTGATTTTTACCATGGGTGGACTGTATTTACGCTCTATCCCACGAAAGACATAGATTGCCTGACCAGATCTTACCACTGTGAACCGCATTCTTGAAAAATTTCTAACATAGCTCCCACTTGTGCCACAAGACTGTGTGGGCGAGGATCACCTTTCCTTAGTGCATTCAATGTACCCATGTTTCCTTCATACCAGCCAGTGCAGGTGGCATGAGTGTACATTCCAGGGCAATGTACTGTTTAAAAATGTGAGTCTCCCATCAGAGAGTTGAAATTCAGAGTTCTCACAGCAGTTGCTGCTAAGCCGATGTTGCTTGTATCCAGATGGCCATGTATACCACCCGATATGGAGAGGCCTAAGCATGTGCTGGAGGGAGGCCATGCCCACTAATCCTCCACATAAAGGGTCATGGAGTTATGGCTCATGCTCTAATACTTAGAATTTCCTGGGTTTTATGGAGAAATGTGCATTCCTGATATTTTTCAAAGTTGCAAAATGCTGATATTTATTTAGAGACGTGTCACAAGTGAAGCCAAAGGAAATATGCCCAAGATTGAATTTGAGATTTCTTTAACTACAACTTGGAGCAGAGTGTTCACTGAAGAAGATTGGCAATGAAGAGGCAAAAAGCCTATTGTGTTAATTCTTGCTTAATGTTTTAAATTAAAAACTAAGGAGTTTGTCCACAAGGGATACAAGAGGTGCCTGTGTCCTTTGATACAAGCTCATACATACATGTTAAATTGCTAATAGAAGAGGTGCTTATATGCCAGGATACAAGAGGTGCTGGGCGTAGGATGAATGGACATCAGTTTGAAAATCTCTCTAGTTCTAATTAGTGTAAGTTGCCACTATTGTCACTATAGGTTGTTGTCCCAGCTACAGTCAGATCGTGTTGGTTTACAAAGTGTAATGATAGGGTAGACTGGCATGTCCACAGTGGATGCATTCCCACTGCAGAATACGAAATTCTTGTCAGATCCCAAAGGAAAAATGGGAATTGTGGCTTTGGAATTGAGATACAGTTCATACAATATCCAAGAGGTAGAGGGGAAAGGTATTTTTCTCCAACCTAAGAACTATGTATGTATGTACACACACACACACACACACACACATTCAGAAAAGTGTGTCTACCTGCATGCAGCCCTCATTCTGCTGATTTTAGTTTCTTCCACTTCTGCTTTTAAGTAGCAAAGAAAGCCAAAAATTAGAGGATTGAAAAAAAATGGAAAAAGCAAAAACAGATTTTACCTATAAGGCCTGAAATTCACCCAAAAATGAATATGTTTACCAGCAGATTGTGAAGCAAACCAACACTCCGTCAATACATTCGTCAATTAGTGCATTATTACTGAGTGCAAAGTGTGTCTATTCTGTATTGAGAGGTTCCTGTGGCTTCTCCAGTGCCTACTAGAACAGGTTTCCAGGAATACCCCACACTCATATGGCTGTTCCAGTCTTCAATTGGCGTCTTAGACACAGTCTGTAAAGGAAACATAGTAAAAACTGGGGTAAGCAGAGAATAAATAGAAGACTATGGAAGGACCTGGGCAAAGGGAATCCTTGAAATATATGACCCTTGACTCAATCAATCCATTTGCAAATGTTTATTGAAGGTCTAGTATATGCTGTCAATGTCATTGTCCTACAGGCAGTATAATAATATCTTTCCCTCTGTACCTTAGTTTTCTCAGCTGTAAATTGGGAATAATAATAGTACCTACTCTGAAGTGTTATTGTGAGTATTAAGTGAAATAACATACTTAAAGCATGTAGAACGGTGCCTAACATATGATCAATATACAATCAATATTAAGGAAAGAGAAAAATCATAAGCACATAGAAACTGGAAAACAATAAAGACATCAAAACAAGAGATGTCACAAGGCACTGTATTATTAATTGCCAAACAAATGCTTCTCACCCCTGAATGTCAAAACGTAGGGCACAGAGCTAAGAGACAGCCAAAAGAGTTTGGTTTCTCACACTAGCCAAGCATCTGCCTTTTGCACGTGTCTGAGAAGCTGCAAACGGGTCCCTCCAGAGACACCATGGATCACGATGGGCTCTTGGGAGAGGACCCAGATCTGCCCCTACGCACAAGGTGGTGCAGTGTAGTGCTAGCGAGTGCTGCTGTGGTGCCAGACTGCCCATGTTTAAAACCTAGTACTGGCGCTTATTATTTGTAGGCTCTGGACAAGTTATTTAACTCCTCTGAGCCTCAGTTTCTTTCTTGGTAAAATTTGAATGATAACATTGTCTGTTTCATGGGTTTGCATGAGGATGAAATGAGATAGTGCAATATGCTCATAATAGAGTACCTGACATACACACATGTTAAATTGCTCATCTACATGGGATCCTAAACCAGCTGCTTCTTCCACATCTTTAAGGAAAGAAATTCCACAATCTGTCCCAGTGTTCAATGTACCCTTGTGTCAAAACTTCCTCCTGTTAGGAAATCCTCTTTTTTTAAAAGTTTATATAATTTGAGACGGCCCTTAGCGATTTCGATAACCCAACTCACCATACAGGGGAGGAGAAAAGGCTGGAAAGTTTAAGTGACTAGCCCAAAGTCATGCAGATGGTTAGTGGCAGAGCTAGGACTGGCTCCTGGTTCTCCTGAAACCCAAGTCCATGCTCTTTCTACTAAGTCTGCCGGTATTATTTCCTTTTGCAGGCATCTCATCTTATGCTCATCATGGCAGAGACTTTTTGTGCCACGTGATTCTGGACTCCTGGGCAGAACATTCCAAGCTCTCCATATTCCGGCCTTGATCTACCTGGGGGGCACCCAATACACATGGGCTCTGAATGAATGGCAAAATAAAACAAAGGGTGACAACTGGGCCACAACATCAACTTTATTACAGATCCAGGCTAAATTGGAGAACACAACTTAGAATGAGAGCCAAATGGGCTGGTTACTTGACCCCCTAAATTAGGCAGAGTCACCTGCTGTCCTAGGCATATGGACTGGGGTACCGAGGAGCAGAGGCTTCCATGTGGCAGATGTTCCCCGGCCCAAGAGAAAGAAGGAGGATGGGGCTGAGCAGAACATGCCCGTCTACTCTTTCCCAGTTTGCCAGGCAGAAGCCACTGCACCTCCTCAAGCGTGGAGAAAATAAAGGGCAGGAAAGTCAGGAGTGTGAGTAGGAAAAATCTCCTTTCTTAGAAACTAAGAGTGGGAAAAGATTTTCTTTTCTAGTTTCACCTCTTTCAGACCACACCCCTGCCTTGCTCCCTACTCATTGGCCGTACAAATGACTGGTAACCCTTTGGCCTCACTCTATTTCTTTTGTGCTCAAATTATTCCTCTTGAACAGAGTGCCCTTGCCCTCTGGATGCCTTAGTGTTTTTTTTTTTTTATACTTTAAGTTCTGGGGTACATGTGCAGAACGTGGAGGTTTGTCACATAGGTATACACGTGCCATGGTGGTTTGCTGCACCCATCAACCCGTCATCTACATTAAGTATTTCTCCTAATGCTATCCCTCCCCCAGCCCCCCACCCCCGACAGGCCCCGGTGTGTGATGTTCCCCTCCCTGTGTCCGTGTGTTCACGCTGTTCAGCTCCTACTTATGAGTGAGAACATGATGCCTTGGTGTTAAATGCCCTCTGTCTAAGTCTGTTTGGGCTGCTGTTATAACAGAAATTTATTCCTCAAGATTCTGAAGGCCGGGAAGTCCAAGATCAAGGTGCCTGCAGGATTTGGTAAGAATCCGCTTTCTCATAGACTGGGTGGCAACTTCCCACTGCATCCTTACATGGGGGAAG
This sequence comes from Pan troglodytes, assembly GCF_028858775.2. Lineage (NCBI taxonomy): Eukaryota > Metazoa > Chordata > Mammalia > Primates > Hominidae > Pan > Pan troglodytes. Next base: position 74,620,849 of record NC_072402.2, read on the forward strand.
GGTAAACGGGCCTCTTTTATAAGTGCATTAATTCCATTCATGGGGTCTCTACCCCCATGACTCAGTCACATCCCAAAATGCCTACCATTACATAGGGATTCGGTTTCAACCTATAAGTTTTTGTTGAAAGCTAAACATTTAGACCTAGTACTCTTTCATCTTTCAAGACTCAGTTCATGTGTCACCTTCTGTATGAAGCTCTTCCTTCCTCTCCTCATGTCCACCCCCAACACTTTATGGGGTGAGTTGGCAACCTTTTCTTTGTGTTTAGTATGGACTTTCCTCTTACCTCTTTTAGTCGTTTATTCCACTTAATTTTCTGAAGGCAGAGGCACATCTTACTTATCCTATGTTCAAAGCCTTACACAGAACTTTTAAATGCAATAGGCCTTTGATAACTTTTTGGTGAATAATGATGTTGAATGTTTTTCCTAGGCATACCATATGATATTAAGCCAAGTCTCTGTCTTATTTTCAGAATAAAGAATCTCATTATTTCATTTATATATTAAGTACCAGTAGGTGCATGGCAGTGTTAGTTACTGCGAAGTACATAGCTTGTAGTCTTCCTTTCTAGAATCTTAAAATCTACTTGAAAAAGTATGTTCACAAGAAATAATTGAGTGTATATACATAATTGATACAAATGCTTCTTTGTACCCATAAATCCCTTTATAATTTACAAAGCAAAATCTGCCAGATCTGCCATTCAATCCAATGACTACCCTGTGAGTCAGGGTGGACTCACTAGCCCCATTTGACAGATTAGGAAATTGGGCTTGAGAAGCCTTGGGTGATTTAGCCAAACACACCCAGCTGTGAATGACAGAACTGGAGCTTGAATCCAGGTGTTTGGCTCCTAACCTAGTGTGGTTTTTCATAATCGGCAGCTAAATGAAAATAATTAAATGCAGGTGTTTAACTATGCAATGGAGGGAGAGTGACGTCTACATCTACTAGTGTCTCCATCACCTTTGGCTATACTGAGAGGTTCAGAGTGCGTGCTGCCTTCCCAATCCAAACACCCCCATGCTTTATTCAAAATCCGCCTATAGATGAAGCCCAAGGTCTTTCTGCCAAGCTAATGGGGAAAGTTAGAGGGAGAGTAGAGGCTGAGAAAAGTGTTACCTAAGGTGGAATGTTAGCTATCCAAGTGTACTTAGCAAACTAGAATTTGAAAGACATGCCGATGTAGGTATATAATTTCATGGTCTTTATGCTAGCTCTGAAGCTTCAAGTCTATTGGGGAATTTTTTTGTATCAGAACTGTTTCTTGCAGACTGAGGGGAATGGTGGTAGAACGAGCAAATTTGAATGGGAACTAAGTCATTTCCTGGCCAAAAAACAGGATTATAATAAACAAGCCATGAGATGGAAATCATTCAGATCTGAGGGAGTACTGTCTGTTCCTGTCTAAACAAGTGACTGCAATTTCCCATTTTTCTTCAGCTTTCACTTAAAGATAATATAGTCCTTTCCAGTCTTCTGCCAGTCTTGTTATAGTGCCTGTAATTTCCCTTCAAATACTTCAGTGTTGATTGTGTGATGTATATATGTGAATGCAAGTTAACTGTAATCTACATTAGTGAACACTGAAAGACCTTCATTCAGGAATGTATGCCATAGAGGAAGAAATAGAAAATACTTCAGCTCTCTCAGTTCTAAGCCGGTATCTGAAAGTTGGTTAATTAGCATAAAGAATGGTAAAACATTTTTTTGTTGGTGAAATAAGTGGTGTTCACTCTAAATGACTGGCTAGAAAATTTGTAAAGACACATCTGTCCTAGCATGAAAGGAGTATAAGAATCTGGTGAGCCCAGCAACCTACTACCTTCAGATAGGTGCTCCAGGCCTGGGAGTTCATTTATTCTTTGTACCTCACACATGGTGAAGGATGTGGGCACTGACTCTGCTGTCAGAATGTTTGATGCATATGCCTTAGTGTAAATTTTTCATGCACCAGACTTATCAGATTGCCTTAAATGACTGAGAGTAGGACACTCTAAGATTACAGAATCAGTTTGTATTGTTTGGGGATCTGACTGCTGGTCAATGTTAGAATGGGGTAGAATAAGGTGGAATTGGGTCTGAGACTTGCTTTCCTTGTTACCAACAAGTAGCCAGGTTGTGGGGGAAGAAGATATACAGTTCCACCCACCTCTAATTGTTGGGTGCAACTGACATTTATCACTAGATTCCATCAGCTGCTAATGGCCAAAGTGGCTTTAGTTCCTTTTGCAACAGTCCTTAACAATTCCTCCCGTTTTTAAACAAATTCTTCTATTTTTTTCACCTTCTTCCTTTCTTCCTCACCCCTAGCTCTGTCAAATGACACCTGATCAAAGGAGAGGGCATATGAATGTTTATTGAGCTGAATCTATGCCCTTTATATGCAATATTTAATTTCATCCTCATTTAAAATAAAATAGGTATGATTTAGTAAAAGTTGAATCTCAGAGAAGTTAAGAAACCACCCTACCATCACACAGCTAGTAGGTGATAAAGCTGAGATTCTAAAGCCTGGAATTCAGAACTCACATACGGTTTTCAGCAGACAACTCCACACACAATTTTGAAAAGGGCTAATAATTGTTGGCACTTCATGCTCTTCTACCAGATGGGATGTTTTGACAAACTGAAGAATAATCATAATGACTTATGATTACTTTTTCCTATCAAGTGCATTCTCTGCTGTAAACAGGGAGAACTCTTACAGTCTGTAAATAGAGGTTTACTTCCTCTCTGCAATTGCTCTCCAGCCAACCTCACCTATAGTCAGACCATGATGGAGTAACAGTAAACACAAGGAAGGTGATTAATGTGGTGTCAGGAAGCACCTGAGGTCCATATGGATGTGTTTCATTTGACTTTTTTGAACCACTCTTATCTCTAATGCCAAAGCATGGATGGCTCTCCTATTTCTACAAAGGCCCCCAGCCTGGCCTTTGATGATGTCTTTTCCCCTTGGAGGCTTCTTACCTGGAATTTGGCCTGATCTCACCTGGATCAAGAAGTATTGTTTATCAGAGGCTGTTTACTGCAGCCCTTACAGACGACCTCAACCCCTACACAGGTTAGGCCCACCCATTAATTGCTTCAAGGAAACTTCTTTGGTGTCTGCCTTTTATCCTCTTATAGATGTTTCCATAAAAGAACATGTGTTGTTAGAAGTCCTGTTTGCTCAGTGCTCTCTGTCCCTAAGACTGGCCTTCAGGACACCTGCTAGAGTCCTCTGCATTCAGTTCTGGGTATCACAGACAGCAATACTGCTAAGGAAAGCTCAGGAGATCAGGCACATGAGGGCAGTTCAAGGACAGTAGGGACAGAGTCAAGACAGAGTTAAGCTTCCATTTTGAGAAAACATAACTATATTCTGAAAATGTAATCATGCTAATTAAAATATAAAAAAAGGAAAAAAGGAAGAGCAGTACATTAAGATGGGGATTTCTGTGCAATAGAAATTTAATAGAAAGGTTCTGAAGTACTATCTTGGGTAAATTAAAAAAAAAAAAGAAAGAAAACAAAGAAAGGGAAAGTAATCCAGAACAAGAAGCCAAATCTTGGAGCAGGAGAGGCAGACTAGAGTTCAGCTTCTAAAGAGTAGTATGGAATTAAAATACACACATGGAATTAAAGAAAACAATATTAGGTAAACACTACATTAGTCATCATCAAAGAGAGAAATTGTGAATTGAAAGACAGTTCTAATGAATTTCACAGCTCAGAGAAATAAAGAGAGAAAGATAAAAGCGCTGTTAAGAAAACCGAAAGTTAGGCTGATGATACTTGAAGAAGAGATGGCTAAACATTTTTAAGAACTGAGCCAGGTGTGGTGGCACATGCCTATAGTCCCAGCTACTTAGGAAGCAGAGGCTGGAGGATCGCCTGGGCCCAGGAGTTCAAAGATGCAGTAACCTATGAGTGTACTGTGCACTCCAGCCTTGGCGACAGAGTAGGACTCCGTCTCTAAAACATAAAAATTAAATTAAATTAAAAATTTTAAAAGGCTGGGCATGGTGGCTCATGCCTGTAATCCCAGCATTTTGGGAGGCTGAGGCGGGCGGATCACCTGAGGTCAGCAGTTCAAGACCAGCCTGGCCCACAGGGTGAAACCCCATCTCTACTAAAAATATGGTGGTGTGCGCCTGTAATCCCAGCTACTCAGGAGGCTGAGATGAGAATCACTTGAACCCAGGAGGCAGAGGTTGCAGTAAGCCAAGAAGGTGCCACTGCACTCCAGCCTGGGCAACAGAGCAAGACTCTGTCTCAAAAAAAAAATTAAATAAAAATTTAAAAAGAGTTTTTAAGACCATGACTGAAGAAGGTCATGAATTCTTAGAGTGGAAAGAAAGCACATACTGCATACAGAAGCAGGATTAAAAAGCAGCAAAAAACAGAATGACAACAAAACCCCTGAATATTTCACGGCAACATTGAAGAACACTAAGAATAAGGAGAAAATCATTTTTATTTAATTTTTCTTTAATTTAAAAAAATTTTTTTTTTTTTTTTTAGACAGAGTCTCGCTCTGTTGCCCAGGTTGGAGTGCAGTGGCTTGATCTCAGCTCACTGCAACCTCTGCCTTCTGGGTTCAAGCAATTCTCCTGTCTCAGCCTCCCGAGTAGCTGGATCTATAGGCTCCCGCCCCCACAACCAGCTAATTTTTGTATTTTTAGTAGAGATGGGGTTTCACCGTACTGGTCAGGCTGGTCTCAAATTCCTGATCTCAGGTGATCCACCCGCTGTGGCCTCCCAAAGTGCTAGGATTACAGGCATGCGCCACCGCGCCCAGCCAAGGAGAAAAATCTTAAACTGAGTGTGTTGGGGTTTGCGCAGTAGGATAGGGACCGAACCTCAGATACCTGAAAAGCTGTGTCTTGGAAGAGGAGTTAGGGTGCTTCTGAGGACCTCAGAGGGTGACCCAGGACTTAGGAGGAGAAGGCACAGGGAAGCAGATTTTAAGCGGCTTTCAGGAAGAACATTCTAATAACAAGGGCTTTCCAGAATGAACAGCCTGCCTTCTAATAAGGAAGTGAGTTCTCTGTCAATACAAGATCTGCCTCTACAGAGTCCTCCATTCTAAAGAGCAGGGGAAGGAAAGGAGGCAGGCTTGGGAGCAACTGGATGGCTGGAATCAGAGTGGTGGGACTTGGGTTACTTGGGCAGCTTAAACGCTGTGGAAAACGGGCCATGAAGGATACAGGAAAATGGAGAGAAAAGAACAGTGTCCAGATGGGAAATGTGATTTTACCTGTGTAATGATTTGTTTGGGTCTGTCCTCTTGCTTGTCATTTTTGAAATGAATTATAAACCTTTCCTCAAATTCTACTCTACAACCTTCCCTAGAGTCAGGCGTCTTCACTGACCTGTTTCTTCTTCCATTTGACACTTTTAGTTGAGTTATTCACCATCTTGAAACTGGCTGGCCCCATTACCCTTTTCAGAAGAGATTAGATGGCTAACATAAAACTTACCCAAAACTTCTGGGTATGGAGGGGTCACTAGAGATGTCTATTTCCGAGTCTTTGTCCCTTAATTCCCCAATGTAGAAGACAGAATAATTCACCTAAAATCATGACAACTCACATCGGTAGACTGTTTGAGGTTTTACAAGGCTCTCTCATGTACACTAACCTCATTTAATTTTCACACACACACAAACACACACACACACACACACACACACACACACGGCAAAACAGTCATTATCATCTCCAGGAAATCAAGAACTGGGAAGGTTATGCAACTTGCCCAAGCAATCCAAAAAGCAACACTCAGCAGCAAATCCAATGCCTGAGGCTCTAAATCAAGAAACGGTTCTAATGTCCCAAATTGCCTCTCTAGCTGATACACAGAAGGGATATTCCCATAGAAACATGGTTAAGGGTAGTTGAAAGAATTAGTACCAACACCTAGCACTAATCCCTGTCATAGTATAGGCATGCAGTAAATGTTTATGGTTGAATTAGAATTGCAGTTCAGACTTCTTAATGAGCTAAGTAGACTATCAGTGTGCTGGCCAGGAAAACCACCCAGTACCTTCCTCACCCCAGTACTCACTCTGCTTGAACTACCCTGGCTTCTTGCTGTTCTAGAACACACCAAGTTCTCTCTTGTACAATCCCAGCCCTGTCCGACACCTTATTCCGCTTTCCTATTTTATTCCCTTCTATGGCGTTTAGCATTTAGGATCATCTGACATGTCATATATTTTACTTGCTTCTTTGTGTGTTGTCTGTCTCCCCTGACCAGGATATAAGCTCCCTGAGGACAAGGGTTTGTATGTGCTTTGTTCCCTGCAGATTTCCCAGCACATAGAATAGTGCAGGGCTTGTAGTAGTGCTCAAGATGTATTTGTTGAAGGAATGAATGAAGGAATTCATTTATAATGTTGTTTCTACAGACTTCTGGATTCAAACTAAAATACAAACTAACTTTTGGAACACAAGTCAATTCATAAATAGAGACTGGATGAATACTTTTTGAGCACTAATAATGAAATATAGAAACTTTTTACTACGTCATTTAAGCCTAGTCTCACATAAGGTCGAACTCTGGGCCATCCACACCTTGAAACAGATGCAGAGAAGGAGACTCACAGAGCTAGTCAGCTTGAAGCTATGTGGGGACAGATTGAGAGGAAGTTGAGGCAGGGAGGTCTGGAACCCAAAAGAGAAAAAGACATCCAGAGGGGGAAAATCAATCCATCAGCTGTGGATACTGAGAATCTACTTTGAAACTAGGACTCTGCTGGGCACAGCGGGCCAGAAAAATTCTCTAATATGACCCCAAGGAGTTAAAAATTGGCGGTGTGGAGGAAATTGTCGGGGAGACACACAAGACACACACAAGAAGGTTTGAAGCGCTAAACTGTATGTTACAATAAGAACTCCTGAAGGAAGAGGAGATTGGCTGTCTGGGGTTTTCAGAGAAGGCTCTTTGGAGGAGGTGGTCTCTAACCTTCAAAGGCAGGTGAGAGTTCTTGCCCCAGCGGGGAAGGGGAGAAGAAGGGCATATCCCACCCTGGGCCAGCAGAACTGGTGCTGCAGAGGCAGGGACCTGTGCTGCAGGCACAAAGCTCTGCACTAGCAAATCTAAAAATACCCGCCCTGTCTAGTTTTTTCTTTCCCTCTTGGTCTCTTACTTTTCTTCTCACCCGCCTTCCTATTTTCTTCCTTCTCTGATGATCCTTTCTGCCAACCCTGGGACTCACTTTCTCATCTCTCCAGGGAATCTCTGACCAGCTGGAGGGGCCAAAACCTTGCAGGACTCCCTGCGGTTCAGGTACAGGTTGGCAGCAGCTCCGGAGTCCCCCACCCACCTCGACTCAGTTCTTTCAAATGCCAATTAACAGGTGTCAGAAATGCTGGTCTGGGTAAGAGATCCATGTCTGCATAACAACCCAACTGTTTTGGCTCCCCACCCGTGAGCATAAATATCGTGGTGTTTGAGCCCTTGGGGCCTGTGGAGTTTACAAGTATGCTGTCAAGATCTCTTCATTGGGCTAGTGCTTGAAGTGCTGCCAAAAAGTGAGGGGACTCCTGTGCTTTTATGTGTTCCCAAGCACAGGCCGCCCTGGCTCCAGGAGGAGCCCTCTGGGGACCGAGTGTCAGTGTGAATCTCAAACAGCAAGCTGACATTCCGGTTGGGAGTGTGACAGTGCATGCCTGGGTGATGATGCCAGGGCGGCAGGTGACACGGGTCCACCACAGAGGGGGAGCGTAATTGGAGTGGCTTCTAGTTACATGTCCTCAGAGCTCTGAAGGATGGAATCAGGGTCGGGGGAACAGTTAGAAAATGATGTTACAAAATCCGGATATCCTGATCAAATTGAGACCACTGAGATGGAGCATTCAGAGCACAGATGATACCAGTGTTCCCAAAAAAGGCATCCAACATGGGCTCATCTAGGACTAATGACATTGCAAGCCAGAGATACAGACCACGGTCAACCAGTGAAATACACCCGCACACATGTGCACACGCACACACACACACACACACGTGGGCATCCATGTGATGGGCCCTAGAAGCCCAGAGGAACCCCGCTTTTAGGGCACTCCCCTCCCCCAGGCCTCACCACAGCCACTGAGGACCTGACTCTGGATAAACATCTGAAAACAGAGTGGCTGCCAGGGAGGAGAAAAAAGAGGAGAGGGTGGAATGGGATGGGGCGGGGCATGGCGACAGGAAGAGCTCAAAAGATTCTCAAGTTGGGTGACTACCAAGGTCGGCTTGTCTCAGAGGGCAGCAGGGCCATGGCCTGGCGGGTGGTGGGGCAGCAGGCGTTGGCTGGCTTCTGCCGTGTGGGGCAGCATTTCTCCGCCTTCACCACCCCACCTCGGGCTCTGTTCAGAGGTCAGATCTAGGAGAGATTCTTGGACCATTTGTCGACTTGGTTCCACCCCAACGAGAACCATATCAAAAGGCTGAGCACATTTGACCTCATCAGCTTTGGGGTCTGCACAGCAAGTTGGAAAAATCCCCAGTAAGAGGCCTCATGGGAGGACTACATCACTGTCCCCCTCGGGCCCAGACTGGTTATGCTTTGTAATAATTGTTCTAGAAACCTTGATGGAAACGAGGAAAGCTTTCCGAATCTCCCCTAACTCTTTTGCCATTTGTCACAGAAGTCCAGAATATTCTAGATTTTATATTTGTGGGGACCAGCACCAGAAAGAGGCAGAGAAGTATACGGGATCACATACTTCTTTGGTGGCAAACCCCTGCCTCTTTGTCTCTATTACTCTTTCCATTAAATTCCTCCTTGTTCTCTTGGTCTTCTTTGTATCCATTAACTCATGGAGAAGATAACTTTGGATAATTAAATGTGTCCTTAGGAATATTTCCTCGCCCCTGAGTTACATTAGAAACTCTGAGAACAGAGGAAGATGGCCTTTATTTCTTTGCTCCCTGGTCTGATTTAACTTTATGAGTCTCCATGCAGTGCCTACTCCATGAGCTGCTTTCCTGATTTGAGGGGAAAATACAGTCCACACAGACACTATCCTGAGAATCGCCCCGTGAGCCTTTCCAGAATCCCAAAGATGACGTACAGTCCTGCCCCTCAAATGTCAGGATTTGGAAGAAGTTGCCTGCCTCCAAGCGAAAGCCAGATGCCTGGAGAGGTGAAATAGGAAGCTCTCACAAGGATGAGATCAGATCTCTCTAAAAGAAATCTCGTTGGATGAAGACAGAAAACAAATAATTTCCCCCAACAGAGGAAAGCTATTTGTTTATCTGTTCCATGGGGGCCAGAGGACCTGGAGCTGTAAAATCTGAAGGCAGTGTATGTTTTAGAAAGTTGTCGATGGGATCATTTTTATTGTACAGTGCATGGCCCTAAGATGGCCAAAGGGGAGTGTCAGAGCCTCGAATCTTTCCCTTTTTTTGGGAGGCCACTCTGGGCAGACATTTCGCTGATCATAATCACTTTTATATGTAACTGGACCTTAATTCATTTGGTAGTATGAGCTACGGAAGGGCGGCACAGATTAGAGAGCTATGTCTGTAACTGACGAAATCTGCGCCTGGCGTGCATTTGTGGGGAAATTAAAAATAAAATGAAGCTCATCTGAAAAATGCGTGGACTGGAATTAGCCGTCTCCTGACCAGTCACGCATGGAACTTGTCGGAGATGACCAGGACAGAAAAGTGAGACCTGGGCAGCACACTGGGCTGCGCCGGCCGCCAGGATCTGGGGAACCTGTCATAATTTATAATGGATTATCTTAGGAAATAGATGAGGACAGCTTGTGTTCAGGAGCCAGGAAGGACTACTTTAGTTTAAAAAAAAGGGGGGGGTGCAGAAAACATGTCTCAAAAATGCATGACCCATTGTTGTTTATTCTGCAAGATATTTAGTGTCTGGACTTGGATTGAATTAACTCATCAAATCCTCTGCTATGAACATGACATTTGGTGGCAACTAACATCGTCACACCAAGTAAATGGCACCCCTTGCCTGTGCTGGTGTTGAGACTCATGTTTGCACCCCTCACTATAAGGTACATATCCAAATGTATTGGAATTTTTATGGTTAACACTTTGAGTTTCAAAGACTGGGGCTTACACACACACACACACACACACACACACACACACACACACACACACTGGACAGTATCTTCCCACTTTCCCACTATGACTTCTCTTTGATTTTCTTCCAGCATTACCCTTGATGCCCACTTTGATTTCATCAGATGTCACTGTTCTGGACTAACTACTTTTGATTGCATATAAAGGAGAAAGGGAAGTAGCATTTGTTGACTCTTCTCTGGTCGATGTGATAGTGTGTTACATAAGTATGTTGTTAACCTTCACAAAGACACTTTGTGATACTGTCATTCTGCTGATTTTACTGATGAGGCAACTGGGACATGGAGAGATTACAGAACTTGCCAAGGTCTACCATTCAGTAATTGGCCTAGTCAGGCTTTGAACCAAGACCACTGGGGCTTCAAGCCTGCTCTGTACACCCAGTCAAGGTGAAGCCAGAATCCTACTGTAACTGGGCAGGATCTGTAATATCAGAAGAATTTGGATCCAGCAGCAGGCTTTATTTCAATACTTAACTCACCCAACCTAGTCCTCAAATCCGAGCTTCTTTTCCTGAAACAATTACAAAAAAAAAAATACTGTACTTCAAACTTTGAAAGATAATAACAATTAAACAACTTAGTTTCCGTTGTCAGTCTGGTTTCTCTGCCTTAGTGGAAAGTCTAATGGGATATTTTACAAGGATGACAAAGACAGATAATGAAAGTCAAAGCAGTACATAAAGCTTCCTTGAAAGCTTGGTAATTAAAGGCTTTGCATTGTTCTTTAATAACAGTCACCTTTTTACTGCATTGGGATAAAGGCACAAGGTCTGAAATATATTTGCATTTCAGCCACACTCTGAGTGAACACAACCTCTAGCTTTTCATTCAGAGGAACTGCATTTCAACTTCTGCAGAAAGAAAGACCAAGAGGTAGCTGTTTCTTCCAAAATGCTGGCAGTACGCAAACATTTAGTACACTGGAGATTAGATGCTAATCTGTGAATTCATACCTGTGTTTTAGGGGAGCCTTCAGACTTATAAGAAAGGGCAGACAAGAAGCCTCGATGTAAAATATAGCCATGGCCTTCCTACCTGAAATGCCTATATCCCACGACTGTGGTCCTGGAGCATGTGTGTGTTAATGTGACTCGCTGGGGAAAAGTTCAATGTGTTCCTCAACAATGCCTGGTCTATGGAGTAGAGGAAGTAGAAGGCCATGTGCTGTTGAGAAATTTCTGAAACAACATGTCCCAAAGAACTTTTACCCCTGCCTGATGCATGAATTCTGCCACTGAGGTGAGAGGAAAAGGGGGTAAACGTTTAACAGGCACCTACTATGTGCCAGGCACTGTGTTAGGCACAGTCTCAAATCTTTTTAATCCTCATCACAACCCTCTGAAGTATTATTCTCTTTTTAGAGATGAGGAAATTGAAGCTAAGACAGGTTAGGTTACTTGCCAAGCATTACATAACCAGAAGGCAGCCTGAGATTTAAATTCACATGTATCGGACTCCCAAATTGAACTCTTTGTCCCCTGTTAAAATGTGCCTGTCCCTGGGAAAGGTGGCACATGAAATCCTATCAGTCATTCACACTGTAGTGTAATGAATTTATCCTATCCTTTCTGAGAAAGTTTCGATTAAGAAGGCTAAAGGTCTAGATTCCACAAAGGGGAAGAAAATACAGAAGGGAGAGGGTAATGATGATGAAAACATGTATCGATCACTTCCCAGTTTTGCCTAGCCCTAAATACCTATGGCTGTCTTGATAGAGCAGGCAAAAGGGGGAAGGGAAGATGTGAAGAACAAAGTCTTTCTTTCACTCTTGTTTTTGAAAAAATAGTTAAGAATAGAGATAGTGCTGTGTTCTAAGAGTGACAACGCTGAGAAGGAACAAAGGGAATTACATGTAATTTAGCTCAGCCGGCCAGGCACGATGGCTCACGCCCATAATCTCAGCACTTAGGGAAGCCGAGGTAGGCAGATCATGAGGTCAGGAGTTCGAGACCAGCATGGCCAATATGGTGAAACCTTGTCTCTACTAAAAATACAAAAATTAGCTGGGCATGGTGGTGTGTGCCTGTAATCCCAGCTACTCAGGAGGCTGAGGCAGAAGAATCACTTGAACCCAGGAGGCAGAGGTTGCAGTGAGCTGAGATTGCACCATTGCACTCCAGCCTGGGCAACAGAGTGAGACTCTGTCTCAAACAATAATAGTAATAATAATAATAATAATAACAATTTAGCTTAGCCTAATTCAGGATACAAGACCAGCTGATCTAAGTTGGGTTACAGCATAGACATGGGTCTGCAGAGCCTATGGGCTGAGCAGGTCTGAGACTGAATTATGATTTCTCTTGGCCTCTTTCTCAAACTAATCTGCTCAACACCACAGGCTTGGCCTCTGGGATGCAGTGTCATGAGTAAGAGCTGATGACTGGCACTGGCCGTCTCACTTTCTAGCTATGTGACCTCCAGCTGCTGCTGACCGTCCCTGAGACTTCATTTGTAAAACGAAACTCAGAAAGCTTGCCTCACAAGATCACTGTGAGAATTCAGTAGGGTAACGTTCAGGTAGCACTTAGTGAATGGTAACTAATGATACCATATAATCTACAGGCAGGATACATGGGGAATTTTGATCCAGAAAGCTTTGGGGCCAAGTTGACTTTAGCAATCGACAGAGCTTTCACCTGCTACATGGCGTGAACTTGAGGGATGGTGGGAAGGACGTTCAGCTCCAGAGTATCTCCTTTATCTAAAAGCCATAATATCTGAAATTCCACATTCAGGATATATTCCTTTGGCAACTGTCCCAAACATCCTTTTATTAATTCCTTTGATGGGAAGCACATTATGTCAGTAGCTACTAATCCAAACTGCCCATTGGAATTGTCTTGGGGGTTGGGAGGTAGGGGAAGGTTAAAGAATGCTGATACCCAGCCCTCACCCCAGACCCAAAAAATTAGAACCTCTGGGAGGAGCCCAGGCATTAACAAAAAACAAAAAACAAAAACTTTGCCAAGTGTTTCTACCATGTAGCCAGGGCTGGGAACCCCTGTGTTACAGTATTTGATTCTACTAGAATGGAAGCACCAGGAGGCCAAGAAATACAGCATGGCATTCCCAAGCTTCCCACTGTCACTTGGCACAAAAAATAGTTAACCTACAAATTCATCGTTGGTATTGTTGAATGAAAACAAAGGTGTTAGTGACTCTAAATTCCACCTTAGTGAGAGCCAGAGATGAGATTAAAGACAAGGGACTGGAAGGCACAGAGAGGGAAGTAAGCTCTAGGTCATTACAGAAGAGCAAGTCTCCCTTCTTAGAAAATTCAGCTGCTTGTTACTCTCATGACGATGCTAACAGGAAAAGGCAGATCTCTTGGAAGAAGGGAAGATGCTACACCAGGACTGAAAAAAAAAGACGTGCCTTTTCAAGTTTCTAGAAGAAATTGAATACAAAGAGAGAAAATTTCCCATTAAGTATTTCAAAAAAATCCATCCGGCAGTTGGAAGAAACAGAAAACAACATGCCCTGAAATCAGAGAGCTCAACCTCCAAATCTCACACCTGCCATTATTAACTACACGACCTCACAGAAGGAGGGAGCTTTTTTCCTGTTTGTTTTTGCTTTGAGACAGAGTCTTGCTCTGTTGCCCAGGCTGGAGTGCAGTGGCGCAATCTCGGCTCACTGAAACCTCTGCCTCCCTGGTTCACGCCATTCTCCTGCCTCAGCCTCCCGAGTAGCTGGGACTACAGGTACATGCCACCATGCCCAGCTTATTTTTGTGTTTTTAGTAGAGACGGGGTTTCACCACGTTGGCCGATGGTCTCGATCTCTTGACCTCGTGATCCGCCCGTCTCAGCCTCCCAAAGTGTTGGGATTACAGGCGCGAGCCACCGTGCTCGGCCCCCTGTATTTTTTAAAGCATTTCTGATTCTCAGAGTCTATAAAAAGGGGAGTAATATTGATGATCTCCTAGGGGTGTTGAAGAACACTTGAGAATTGGCTGGCACATATCAGGCAATTGGGGTCTATTAATTCTCTCCTTCTGTCTTCCCTCCTTCCCTCCCTTTCCACCTGACAAAGTTATCAGTTATTCTAGGGATAAATAACTTTTCAAAACTGAGATATCAGACTAGTGATCCCCATATTTACAAATGCTAATTGTTGTGGGAATTTTAGGGAGAGGTGAAGTGAGCACGTGAATCTTCAAAATAGCAGAAAGGACAGGATTACACAAGAAAGATCAGCTCCACTAAAAATCAGCCCCATAAGATTGATGGCTGAACCCTGAAATCAACTGTGTGGAAACTGTGCTGACTTTACAGGGAGATTTTCTTCTTTTTCTGAAGTCACAAAGAATGTAAATACTGTTACAATTATCTCTTATTTTAAAATAAGTTCATTAGAAATCAACTATGAAACCGTTTTGTCGTGGTAACATTTTAATGGAAAATTTTAATTACTTTCCTAATATCCTCATGGTAAACTTTCTATACATGTAAGTTTTCATCTTGTTTTGGGTTATTGTGGAAACTTTATATTTTTCTAGAATTCTATCTCAATTTCTCTGCAGACTTTTTAGCTGTACCTGTTTGCATTATTATAGTTTTAAATGGTTTCTCCATGGACTAAGATGCATATTATTAATATTTCATGAGGTCAGGAGTTCGAGACCAGCATGGCCAATATGGTGAAACCTTGTCTCTACTAAAAATACAAAAATTATCTGGGCATAGTGGTGCGTGCCTGTAATCCCAGCTACTCAGGAGGCTGAGGCAGGAGAATTGCTTGAACCCAGAGGTGGAGGTTGCAGTGAGCTGAGATCACGCCATTGCACTCCAGCCTGGGCGACAGAGCAAGACTCTGTCTCATATAATAATAATAATAATAATAATTTAGCTCAGCCTAATTCAGGATACAAGATCAGCTGATCTATATAGGGTTACAGCATAGACATGGGTCTGCAGAGCTACTGCAGAGTAACGCCTTAGAGTTACTATTGTACATTACAACTGTCTATAGGTCAATTTTCTCCCACTCTGTACTTTATGATATATTTGTCATATCTATTTGCCTATCTATGTTATACATCTCACAAGACAATGTTAAAATGATGTAATTTTTGCTTTAAGCAGTCATATGTCTTTTAAAGAAATTAGGAGAAGACAACTTTTTATATTTACCCAAATATTTACCACTTCTGATGCTCTTCATTCATTCCTAAAGATCCAGGTTTGCCTCTGGTATCATTTCCCTCCTGTCTAATGAGCTCCTTTCCTTCATTTCTGTAGAGCAGATCTGTTGATGACAAATCACCTTTGTTTTCTTTGATCTGAAATTATCTTTATTACACTTATATTCTCAAAGAATATTTCACTGGATATAGATATCTGGCTTGATTGGTGTTGGTTGCAGTGGTTGTTTTTCTTTCAGTACTTTAAAGATTTTTGTCTCATTGTGCTCTTGCCTTCAAGTTTCTGAGAAGAGGGCAGAAAATTTATTCATTCATTATTCAGTCAAAGCATTATTTTCTTGTATATAACGTGCCACTTTCCTCTAGTCATTTTCAAGATTTTCCATTTATCTTTAACTTCCAGAAGGCTGATGTGCCTAGGCTTAGTTTTCTTTGTGTTTATGCCACTTGAGCTTAGCTGGGTAAACCTGGACACTTTCTACTTTTGTCAAAGTTAGGAACTCTCCAGGCAGTTTTTCTTCAAATATTTTTTTCAGCCATTATCTCTCCACTCTGTGAGACTCTGGTTACATGTGTTAAATCTTTCGATATTGTTCTTTAGATTCTCAAGCCTCTTCATTTTCTTCTCTATTTTTTCTCTTTTTTCTTCAGATTGGATAGTTTCTATTGATCTATCTTTCAATTCATGGGTTCTTTCCTCTGTCATCTCCACATGGCTCTGAATTTCCTTCAATAAGTGTTTTATTTCAGATACTGTTGCTTTGATTCCCTTTTATGGTTTCTATTTATCTGCTGAGATATCCTATCTTTTCACTAATTTTGAATATGCTTTTCTTAATATCACATAACATATTTATAGTCACGGCTTTAAACCTTTATTGGCTAAGTCCAACATCTGAGCTGTCTTGAAATCCCTCTTTCTCTTAAGAATGGGTCACATGCTTGTTTCTTTATAAGTCAGGTAATTTTGCTTGTATCTTGAACATTGTAGTGTCAAGTTCTAGATACTCCACATTCTGTTGTATTTTCCCCAAAGCTGTAAACTTTTTTGTTTTAGCAGGCAATTAACTTGGTTGGATTCCAGCTGTAAACTCTATCACTTGGCTGGCACCTCAAATCTCAGCTCCGTTCCTTTGGCTTTAGAAGGGACTTTTAGAGTCTGTTCTGTGCATTCATAAATCAGATGTTAGCCAGAAATCTGAGCAGAGTTTATACACAGAATTTGTAGCTCTCCCTTTCTGGCTGTCTCCAAGGACATCCTTAATTTCTCATGGCTCTGGTTGCCCTGTCTTCTGGCTCTATAAGCCAATAAGATTAAGGGTTTCTCCATTATTCTCAGCAAACTAACACAGGAACAGAAAACCAAACACTGCATGTTCTCACTCATAAGTGGAAGTGGAACAGTGAGAACACACGGACACAGGGAGGGGAACATTACACACTGGGGCCTATCGGGGGGTGGATGGCAAGGGGAGGGAGAGCATTAAGACAAGTACCTAAGGCATGTGGGGCTTAAAACCTAGATGACGGCTTGATGGGTGCAGCAAACCACTATGGCACATGTATACCTGTGTAACAAGCCTGAATGTTCTGCACATGTATCCCAGAACTTAAAGTATAATAAATAAATAAATAAATAAATATCCAGTAAATCATGCTATTAAAAAAAAAAGATCGAGGGTTTCTTTCTGTGTTTAAAACCCTGTATGCTGTTGCTTTTGGATTGCTTTTTGAAAGCAATCTATGTTCAGAAAAAGGGGAGAGAAGTCTCCCCACACGGTTTCTTTCTTCTAAATGACAATCCAGAATCTGCCCCCAGAATCTGCCCCCAGAATCTACCTTTCCAGTTCTTTCAAATAGTTATATTTTTATTTTGTTTATAGTTTGAGGTTGGTCTGGTAAGAGCTTACTTATGCCTACTCTGAGCAAAACCAGACCATATATTTGCTTTAGGTTTTCAACTTTGTCACTATAGGGTCATTTTCTCATAATTGCTTTAAGTTTTTTTGATATCTATATTGTGCCTCCATTCTCATTCCTAACCTTTTTGCTCTTTTTTTCCTTTAATCAGGCTTACAACTGTTTTTTCTTTTTCTATTTTGTACAACTTTTCAGAGAACTGCTTTTGGAATTTATCTTTTTTTCCCCCTTTTAATTGTTTCCTTATATTACAGCTTGTGTTTTTGTAATTCTGGGAGGAAAACATAAGAAATAATTGTGCATTAACATTTGAGCTGGACCAAGATTTGAAAGGTAAATTTTTCATCTTAATTCATCTATACCAAGGAGACAGAGGGGTGCTTAGGAGTATAGAGAGGCAGCAGGCGAGGAAGAACCCTCCTACCCACTTCCAATGTCTTATTACCATGGACCATTTCATTTGCATCTTAGGACAATTTCCCTGTTGGTTTGAAGTTTGTACGCATCTTGCTCTAAAAGGCCTGCTTAATGGCCTTGGTTGAAGCATTAACAACAAACTGGAATAATCCAGCCTAACTTCGACATCAAAGAGGAACACGGACAAAATCAATGAGACTAGAGGAATGAAACTGTTTCTCCAAGATAACACAACTGGGCTAGAACTAAGGCGTTTCCAAGTGGAACCATGCTCAAGGAATGGACATGGAAGTTACACATGTGGCAAAGGTCTCGGCTTAGAATGGAGCTTTCCTCCAAGCTGATACAATACTGTTGCTTGTGACCACTTACAAAACCTGGATATTGTAAAGTGGTAGCAATGAAACCTCAAAAGGGAAGCTTAGCTGCAAGCATCAGTACTGACCAGCTCTTGAGCACTCCAACTCACCAAACCTGGAGAGGGCAGTACAGCAGGAAGAACAAGAGATTCCTGGTGAGGTCATTCGTGTGCCAACTGCTCCTTATTAACAGACATTTGGGGCCCCTCCTCGTCTTGTTTTAAGGAAGATATGCTCCCTCAGCTCCAGCCAAACTGACTTGCTGATTGTCTCTGGGACACGCCTGAGTGTTCAGGGCACACTGTTCAGGGCAAAGCACAGAAGGGATTCCAAAACACGCTGCAGCCCATGAGCAAAGTGCTTTGCCTTGAGAGCACAAGAAAGTCTAGTCCTTCAAGCAAATGAGGCTAAGTGTACAAACTTTAGCTATTTGTGTATGTGCTTTGTCTCCAAGACTTGAAGCTTCATAGAGTAAGGCTCATGCTTTCTTCTATTTTTTGCTGCCTACAGAACTCAGCATAAAGCATATTTGATAAATATTTCTTGATTGATTTCCATCTTCCATATTTTCCATCTTTTCATCATTCCATATTTCTTTTTATATTTACTCCCATCTTTCATCTCAACTCCACCATCTCTGTTATTCCCACAGACAGAACAACCCAGTCTTTCAGTTGCAAACTTCAGGGAGAAAACAAGGTTTTCTGAAACTGAGACTGGGTTGTCCAAGATCAAACACTAACTGTGACCACTATGACATTTGGAAACACTTTGTGGTGGGCAGAACAGTGACCTCCCAAAGTTACTCACATTCTAATTTCTGGAACCTGTGAATATGTTACCTTACATGGCAAAAGGGACTTTGTGGATGTAAGTTAAGGATCTTGAAGTGGAGAGATTACCCTGGATTGTCCAGATAGGCTCAATGGAATCATAAGTGTCCTTCAAATGTGGAAAAGAGAGGAGAATTAGTGTCAGAGTGATGCACTGTGAGAAATACCTGACTGGCCACTGTTGGCTTTAATATGGAAGGGCGCCATGAGCCAGGAAATACAGGCAAACTCTAGAAGTTGAGAATGGAAGGAAACAGGTTCTTCCCTGGAGCCTCTAGAATAAATGCAGCCTGCCAGCATCTTGATTTAAGCCCATTAAAGCCCATTTCAGACTTTTGACGTCCAGAACTATGAGAAAATATATTTGTGTTGTTTTAAGCTATGAAATCTACAGTAATTTGTTACAGCAGCAATAGGAAATTAATATATAAAATCTGGATGTTTCTTTTGTTCCTGAAACTTTTCTGATTTTTCTGAACTGTAAACTCTTGTTGAGACGAATGTTTTGTAAGCCAAAGAACCCTCTGAATATACTACTTAGTTTTCATAACTACATTATTTTCCTCCTTGGTCTGTACATTGGTGCTTAATAACCTGTGGTTGTAAAATCACCTATAGGTGTCATATCTGACACAGGATGTATCAGCATGAAAGCATTAAAGTCAGAGGGTTTAGGTTTCCTTAACAGGCTATTTTTATCTTATTTTATAATTCTTTATATTTATAATTCAGCAATTTGTGCAAGAGTAACAGTCCAACAATTTATTAACTACATGGACCACCACCAGTAAAGAGAATGGGTGCTGTCTGATAGGCTCTACCAGTGCATGCCAGATGAAAGTCAGTCCTAATCGTGAATGTCCTAACAATTATATTTCTCCTTGCATACAGACAGGGATATGGTCTAATGAATTAATCCTTGCTGATCAAGATAACCTGACAGGCCAACTAGGTTGAAACAATTCTGTTTGATTATACAATGGTGAGAATGCTGATAAAAAATAAAAAATTTTAAATTGTACTTTAGTAACTCTATTTCTTTGGACTCTTTGTGTTATTGAATAAATACATTTGCTAATGGCTTCTTGGTGCAACTTTGCCCTATAGTTGTGAAATGCTCATTGGTAGGTAGGTAGGTAGATAGATAGATAGGTAGATAGATAATTCAGGTTAATAAAGGTGGATCTACCTAGCAGGCTGGCTGAATTGTCGGGTTTCCCATCATTACTGCAGCCAGTAGCAACCTTTAGCTTTTGCAATATCTTCCACATCTCACTCTTCAGTTAGAATCTATCATATATAGCATGGCTTCATAAAAATTCCCTGCCAGAACTTCTACTCAAATATAGTCAAAAGAGCTGGGGAAGTGAATTCCAGAAGGCTGGACCTGATATCAAGAATCTTTAAAGTACAAAAGAGAGAACTAAGCATTGTTGGCAGAAATACACATGTAATTGAAACTGCCATAATGGGAAACTACCTAGAGAAATAATAATCCCCAAGGGAATTAGGCCTCATCTGTCACATTAGGTTTTCACAAATCAACTCAGACAACATAACTAGGAATCTGATGAGTCATTTAGGAAGTTAAGAACAAAGGGGAACATTTAGGCAATGGTTGGTGCCAATTCAGGGAATACCAGGGGCTACAGACACAGTGGTTGGGAACCCCAGTGTCCATGGATGAGAAAAAGCCTGTCAGTGCTTGGGAGAAATCTCTGCACTGGGCCAAATGCCGAGCATGGCAAACATTGCTGTTGGACTTCAGTCTAACCCCTGCCCCCACCAGAAACTCCTTGGGAGCCCTAGTGGCCTTACATTGTCTCTTGGATATCCAAGACAGGGAGATGACTTGTGTGAACCTAAACTTCTCTGACTATGCTACTTTTCCTGAAATGTTTTATCTCTCCTCTAAGTCATTGCAAATAATTAGTAGATACATAACTGCCCTTACCACTGCCAAAGTCTATTATTACCTGCTTCCATTCAATTTATTCCCCCATCAAAACCAGACAATTTCCCTAATAACAATTCTGATCAAAAGTCACTTTCTTTTTCTAATACCTTTGAAGGATCCTCTCTGTATCTGTAACAAATTCTGAACTCCTTAACCTGGCATCAAGCGCCTCTAAGAGTTGTTTCTCATCTTATCAGCCATGGATTGCCATCATTTTGCTCCAAGTAAAGGGGATCTTTCTGTTTCCCCTGCATGCTTCCTGTGCTTCTCCACACCTCCATGGAACCCTTTTGCCTTGACTGTCTTTTTCTGTATCTGCATTTTAGAGTCGTTCACGGCCCACTCTAACACCACCTTCTCCACCATTCTCCTTTCTTCCTCTACATCATTCAGAAGTTATAGTTCCCACCTTTGAACTCCAATGTCAGCCACATCTCGATGGTATCACTTTCCACTATGGTCCTTGTGCACAGAGTTCACTCAAACTGATAGATTGTCAGAATAGAGGGCTATCTTTGAGGTATTCCTGCATCTCCCACCTAGCAGAGTGCCTTGCTCTTAGGCGCTTAAAAGAGAGTTGCTGAAGAAAATATCCTAAAGTGTTTATTTACTATGCTATCCCACTCTAAAATTATAAACATGCATTTTCATAGGTATTTTAATTCCAGATAAAATAATGTAACCCAAAGTCATAATGTGGGATTTTTCAGGAGATGCATTTGTGAGGTACTTTGGGGAAGGTGAGAATGTTCCTCCATCAATCATACCTTATGGCCCCCGTGTCTTCACTTACAAGCAATAGCCACCCTTGCAAAAAGTCACCTCATGACCCCTCAACACACTTCTCACCATTGTAGAAGAAGCTGGCTCCTGGAAATGTAGCTGAAGCAGACACTGTTGGTTTATTGGCCACCAGTCATTTCTCTCTTCCTTTACTTTTTGTTCAGGTCTTCGCCCCTCCTTTACATGACTCAGAGAGCAAATCTTCATTAATCTTAAGTAGCTGTTCCATTTCTCATGTCAGTGATTGGTTCAGAAAGAAGCCTGTTTGGGGGGTTCTAAGAAGCTGTCCTTACTTATTAAAAGAGGTACACAGAAAAGGCAGCCTCTCTTCTGTTGGACATCCTCTAGATGTCCCATAGATCACGTAAAGTCCAGATTGTCTATTCTATGGATGTCAACTACTATAAAACTGTCAAATCTCATAACTTTAGACTTTATTAATTTGATATTTTCTGTAAGACTGTGGCTGAACTAAATTTCATCTTTTTTCTCAACTTTTATTTTAGACTTGGGGTATATGTGCAGGTTTGTTAAAGGGTATATTGTGTGATGCTGAGGTTTGGAGTACAATTGAACCCATCACCCAGGTAATGAGCTTACTGAGAGTAAACTTCCCAATAGGAAGTTTTTCAAACCTTGTCCCCCTCCTACCCCCTCCTGTAGTCCCCAGTGTCTGTTTCTCCCATCTTTGTGCCAGTGTGTACCCAGTGTTTACCTCCCACTTGTAAGTGAGAATAAGCAGTATTTGGTTTTCTGTTTCTATGTTATAAATTTCATCTTTGATTAAAAGAATCTTGTAAAACCAATTCACAGTGTGCATAGCATTTTAGGAAGCATTGTTAAAAAGTGAGTTACTAAGTAGGATGATGAATAAATGGATGGATGAATGACATTATATTTTGTTCATTCATTAATTTAACTATGAATTGATGAACCCTCTTCAGCTATGATTACCAAGTCCTATCTGTCATCCTGGAGGAATTGTGAAGAATCACTAAGGGTAAATTATGTCAAAATAACCTTGTTGATTTTAATATGCCTTCTCCCAGAATGATGGATGAGACTAATGCTAAACACAATGAATCTTAATTTTATCAAGGCTTTTGATATATCTTTTAGTGTGACATTTCTTTCAATAACACTTTTTGTACAAAACAATCTATAATTCAGTTTTCATTAATTAACAACAAGAACAGTCTCAATCCAGGACTGAGATTGGATTTCTTCTCAATAAGTCAAAATTCATGAGATGTAAACTTACCTTTTTGGGTAAGTACAGCATAAATAACTAGACAATGTGACAATGATTGATTCTTATTTCTTAAAGGACTAGAAGGGGACAAAGGAGGTAAAATGTAACTGATAAGTTTTACATGAATCATCAGATTTGGTCCATACGTCACAGTAGTTCCCTTCCTCTTCCCAGAAATGCTGTTGGTATTAATTTGGACATTATAAAGCAGCTGAGCTTTGGAAAGTCTGTACATCATAAGAATCAGCAAATGCACAATACAGTAATCATCACATGAGTGCAGCCTATCACAGAGTAGCACTCCTGAAAAAATCAAACAGAGGGAGGGAGAGAGTCATGCTGGTGGGTTCATCCCTTGGACATCCTTCTTGATGGGCAATCAGCTAGTTTTAAAAATCTGGGCTCCACCAACTGGCATCAGTTGGTCAGGAGTGATTTCTTCCAATGCTGCTTCCATGATGCAAGCAAACAGACACCACTTTTGTTCCACTGTATCCCCACGCCCTGAAACTCACAAATGCCTTCTTGATGGGCTGGCTCCTGGAACTGTATAGCCCCCACAGCTGATTTCCTTTCTGGCAAGATGCCTCCTGGTAAACATCACTGGGTGAGCAAGAGGATGTGTGGGTCCAGAGCACTGATATAGGGCTGTGATTCAGATTATGCCTTTGGTCATTGGTCATCATTGTCTTCAAACTGCATATTATGAACACCAATTGTATTGGGGACTGTTAGGCATGGAGGGGAAGGCTTGTTATTTTCTATTCAGGGAACAGTTATTAGAGTTTACCGTCTTCAGACTTCTATTGCTATATCTTGGGAATGAAAGGAAGAAAGGATGTGGACTGGAATCTTCTGTGCCCGGAAAATAATAAGAAACTTGATTGTGGCTCAGCTGTATCATCACCCCTGCTCTCTTGGCTGTTGTTTACAGAACTCAAATTGGAAGATAGGCATATTCCTTATCTTAGGGCAGTTTTCTCAGATGCAGATTCTGAAATGAAGGAGAGAAGTAGAGGAAGATGGATGATGGGCAGGGAAGGGGAAAAAGCCAAGCAGGGGACCGTGGTTTATGAGAAATTTCAGAAAGGGGATGTAGGCCTGATCCTGCAGGAAAACTCCAGAGTGCGAATCATGTCTCCGAGTTTTTCCCAAACGAGGCAATGGATCCGAGCTTTCCCTCTCCTTTGCCAGTCATTGGCTAATGGCTGTGCAGGGAGGATGCAACCCCTTAGGCACTTGTGGTTTTCAGGCTTGCAGACAACGGGGCAGTCCTCTGAGAGAGTCACAAGGGTGAACCTAGAAACAAAATCACAGAGAAGCTAGGGGAAAGGCACACCAACATGGCACAATGGATCTGAGGGGAAGTGAGAAGAGCAGAGAAGTGGCCACTACACTACTGGTCAGAGATGCCCATCCTTTAGCCAAAGGTTGTTCTATATAGCTGTCAATGCCTGTCACAAGAACTTTTCAGATTATGGTTTTGTGAGAGTCAACGCTAAAACCTAAATACAGTAGGATTAGTACATACGTAGTGCAAATTATAGTCTATACTTGAAAACCGATGGCCAAAATACTTTAAGGAATCTTGAAAACCATTAGAATTATTGGCATTTGATTTTGTCATTTTCTCTGCATCCCTGACCCACCAAAGTAGTCTCCTTCACTTGTTTTAGCTTGGCCAATCCTTTATATGCATAAATACATCCTCCTCCAGAAAGGCCTCCCTAATGCAGTGAGATGGCAGCACTATTACCTGCACTTCCACCATTTGATGGACACTCATGTTATTCATTTTTATGTAAATATTAATTTTCGAAACTGCATGATCCTTGAAGACAGGGATTTTGCCTCATCCTTCTTCTTATCCCTACTCCTCCAGCATCCAACAGGGTGCCCTACAGTCCATCATGGCATGTGAATGAACACTTAATGATTGACAAGTACTCAAAGTGAATGTCCAACTAGTGCTTTGTGATCATCTTCATTTCTTATACTGCTTATGAAAACTGTTGAAAAGATACTAATCAAAAACATATTTCATTGAAAAGAGACCATTTGCAATATATGTTACCCTTTCTGTTGAATTTCGGGGACCTTGATGTTACTCAAATTTAGACAAGAATGACCAACTCATTTCAAGATAGCTATAGATATGGATATGGATATAGATATATACACATATACACATGCACTAGAAAGGCAAGAGGTGGTGCATTAGAACAAACACGGGACTGGAATTTGGGAGATGCCAATCTCATATCAGCACTGCTCCCATCTCCTTATGAGGCCTTCCTTAGCCATTTCATACCTTTGCACTTCAGCTAAAGGAAATATACTACATGATCTCTAAAGTCTCTTCAACTCCAAAAGTTCTACTAGTTGTGTTTTCTTTGTTTATGAAGGAGTGGAATCCAAGAAGACAAATATAACCCTTGCTTCAACTCTTGCTTCCTCACTGTGCTCAATAAATATGTATTCACAATGATGTTATGCCACATGTCTAATCTTGAAGTTGACTTATGGTCCACCCAGAGGGAGGAAATATGTGAAAGGATTATTAAGGGATAAGAGAAGGAGCTAACAACAGAAGACATTGTGGAAAGTTATCTATTCATTCATCAAGCACGTGTTTAGGACCTACTACATGAGAAATTGGGTTAGATCCAGGAGATCTGAAGGAGGCACAGTCCTTGTTTTTATGGAACTCCTAGATTGATACTTAGAACATTTCATTCAATTGGGAGAAAATC
Source organism: Pan troglodytes (assembly GCF_028858775.2). Classification (NCBI taxonomy): domain Eukaryota; kingdom Metazoa; phylum Chordata; class Mammalia; order Primates; family Hominidae; genus Pan; species Pan troglodytes. Next base: position 74,646,369 of record NC_072402.2, read on the forward strand.
GTGGAGGTGATTTTGCTTTTCATTGAGGTAAACCCTACCAAAAACATTTCATTATTATTAGCTCTTCTTCCATTCATATTTTGTGCATCTGACTTTCTTTCTTTCTTTCTTTCTTTTTTGAGATGGAGTCTCGCTTCTTCGCCCAGGCTGGAATGCTATGGCCCGATCTCAGCTCACTGCAACCTCCGCCTCCCAGGTTCAAGCACTTCTCCTGCCTCAGCCTCCCAAGTAGCTGGGATTACAGGCATGTGCCAGCACTCCTGGCTAATTTTTGTATTTTTAGTAGAGACGGGGTTTCACCATGTTGGCCAGGCTGGTCTCAAACTCCTGACCTCAAGTGATCTGCCTGCCTCAGCTTCCCAAAGAGCTGAGATTACAGGTGTAAGCCACCGCACCCAGCTGACTTTCCTTCTTTCTAATATTCTAAAGAGTACTGGACTCTGATCCAGCATCCCTGGTTTCTAGTTTCAGTTCAGCTGCAAACTGTGTGATCTTAGGCAACAAGGCCAACCCCCAATGCTTAGTTACCACATCTCTTCAAAGAGTACCGAACACTTGTTCCTCATGCCTCAAGCAATTTTTATCAGGACATAAAGGTATTCAGGACAACAAAAAAAGTGTATAAGAACTATATTATATAAGATGATTTTATTAACTAGTCAACAATGATGTCATTCACCCATTTGAAGTTGCCTCTTCTCCCTCAAAGGGAAAAATATGAATGTTTAAGTTTTTTTATACAGTAATTTATTTTGCAAGTTGCATTTTTCCTTTAGTATACAGGTTTATTTTCTGCATTTTGAAGAACAATTAATCTAGTTGCTCATCAAATTACTGTACAACTTTATATATTATATTATTTCATTTCCTTATTCCAACTCAGAAAGTATGGAGATCTATTTCTATGGAATGAGGAAGGAGGATATGCTAAGTTTATTTAATAAAGACTCATGAAAATTTATCCAAAAAAATTTCCCTTCTAGGTCACAAAAGTATGATCTCCTGCAAATAGCTGAATCTAAAAGACCCATCAGATGGTCAGAGAGTCACTGAAAATGCTTACTAAACCAACCCTTACTCTAGAAATCAGGAAAAGAAAGAAAACTTGAAGAAGCTCAGATTTGACAATTCTGACATTTGGAAAATCAAGTCAGCAAAGAAAGCTGCTGTCAAAGAATGTGAGCAAGGCCATTTACAATGTAACCATACCTACTCATTCAGCTCTGTATCCATTCACTCTCTCCTTCAACATTCATTGAGCATCAAGCATGTGAAAGTGCTGCACTTGGTACTGAGCAGAACACCAGGCTCTCACTGAATGCTCTCATCACTGGTGGAATGGTCTATTAGCAAAATCGCAGAGCAGTGGAAAATATTAAAGCGAGATAACACTGAATTGAACAAAGCCACCTTTGAAACGCAACCTTTTAATATCAGGTTGAACAGCTCTTCCTATTTGCCCATCTGCTAACCTTTAAAAGATTCCTCTCATTGCTGATACGGCCAGTTGCCCCAGCCTGCCTTCAATAGTGCACAAACGGCATCTTTGTTTTCCTCCCAGTGAACTCAGAGGCCAACCCAGGGAACAGTGAAATACCCAGGATGGAAATGAGGTGTCTCCGTGACAGCAGACTCCTTCTTTTGCCCCCATTTATCGAGATCAACATGACTGAGTCACCAGTAGATGAAACCAATGATTGTTTTACTCGACCTTCCCCAGAGTCACCCCCTGAGTCAGTGGGTAAACTGGGCTAAGAACCCAGCCTTGTCCTATGAGGCTGAGCAGGTCTACTATATTTATCCAGGGTCTCATGATTCTTAGTGCTTTTGCTCTGCCCTCTAATTTGCACTGTGCCTGCTATAATATCTAAACGGGAAGTTGCCAGCTAGAATGGTCATTATCCGAGAAATCTATTTAAACATGTTTATAAGGTCAAATGAAGTGGGTGGTGGATAAGCTAGACAGAAAACAACAAAAGCTTTGGCTCAGCATAGCCAGTGAGGCTAAAGCTAAAGAGAGAAGTGTTTTCATGTTGAATTTGCACATGGTAGAAAAAGGCAGTCTAAGCATAATTATATATAAATGCAGGAATGAGCAGTCAAAATATTAAAATGACCAAATGATTTCTATTTAAGAAGCTGGACAATGGAATTGACTTATGGTAAGTCAAGGGACTGTCTGTTTGAGGCAGCATGCCAGTATAGCAGAGCCCAAGATCAAATTTTGGAAAAGCTCCTAGTGTATCCCAACCAGTGGGAAGAGCTGGGATGCTCAAGAAAGATGCCCAGAATCAACCAAAAATGACCTGGGGGAGACTTCACAATGGAATAGTGAATACTATTGAACAAGAGGGAAATAAGGAGGTGAGAAAAACACCTAATATCTCTGGGAGCCCAAGCTGGGATTCTTGTATATTTAAGACTTTGAAGAACAGCCCTCTGTACCAAAGAAATCCACATCTTAGAGTTAGGAGTCAACCATTTCATTATGTGACTGACCTCCAGGCTCTGCCAAGCCATTCTTCAACATCAAAGAGGAGGGAAGAGGGGAAAAGAAACTATTGTCATACGTCACTTAATGGCAGGGATACCTTCCTTCTGAAATGCATCATTTGGCGACTTTGTCCTTGTGTGAACATCATAGTGTACTTACACAAACCTAGATGGTATAGCCTACTATACACCCAGGATATAAGGTGTAGCCTATTGCTCCTACCCTACAAACCTGTACAGCATGTTACTGTACTCAATATTGTAGGCAATTATAACACAATGGTAAGCATTTTTGAATCTAAACATGGAAAAGATACAGTAAAAATACAGTATAAAACATTAAAACGGGTACCCTTGTATAGGGCACTTACCGTGATCGGAGCTTGCAGGCCTGGGAGATGTTCTGGGTGAGTGAGTGAGTGAGTTGTGAGTGAATGTGAAGGCCTAGGACATTACTGTACACAACCGTAGACTTTATAAACACTGGACACTTAGGCTACACTAAATTTATTTAAAATTTTTTTCTTTCTTCAATAATAAATTACCCTTAGCTTACTGAAACTTTTTACTTTATAAACTTTTTAATTTTTTTAACTTTTTGACTCTTTTGTAATAACATTTAGTTTAAAATACGAATTCATTGTACAGCTGTACAAAAATATTTTCTTTCTTTATATCTTTACTCTATAAGCTTTTTTCTATTAAATTCTTTTTCACTTTTTAAACTTTTTTGTTAAAAACTAAGACACAAATGCAAACATTAGCCTAGGCCTACACAGGGTCAGGATCATCAATATCACTGTCTTCCACTTCCACATCTTGTCCCACTGGAAGGTCTTCAGAGGCAGTTACATGCGTGAAGCTGTTGTCTACTATGATAACAATGCCTTCTTCTGGAATACCTCCTAAAGGACCTTCCTGAGGCTGTTTTACAGTTTTTTTTTTAATAAGTAAAGGAGTACTCTAAAATAGTGATGAAAAGTATGTATAAGTCAGTAACGTTGTTTATTATCATTTTTAAGTATTATGTACATGTACAATGCATAATAGTTGTGCTAGACTTTCTTTTTCTTTCTTTTTTTTTCTTTTTGAGACAGAGTTTTGCTCTGTCACCCAGGCTGGAGTGCGGTGGCACAGTTGTGGCTCATTGTAGCCTCAAACTTCTGAGCTCAAGTGATCCTCCCATGTTAGTCTCCTGAGTAGCTGGGATTACAGGCACATGCCACTGTTCCCTACTGGTTTTTTCATATGAGACCACCGTCCTACATGTGGACCATCACTGGGCAAAGCATCATTATGCAGTGTGTGACTGTATCTCCTTATTCCTGTTTCTGAGAAACAGGGATATGAGTCGGCGAGGCTTTCAGTGGCAAAGAGAAGAGTAGCATCTGAGAATGCTTCCCACACATTCTGCATGAGCTTGGATGCTAGTTTACAAAGATCAAGCAATTAAATAGATTCTATGCCACTGAAAGAAATCTGGTATGGCTACTGCTGGAAAATTTGATACACGTGTGCATAGAGTCATTAAATCATAGAGAATAGTTAGTGTTTCTTATTTTATTATGAATTAAATTAATTTAATGACCTCCTTTCCAAACAAAATTTACTTAGAAATGTTATTTCTTCCTGGAACTTGATTTGGTATGGTTTGGGCTAGAACTACATACTGTTTGCTCCTGTATCTCTTCTATTCTAGCACAAAAGTAAGCTCTTTTTGTTCCTTTCTTTCTGGCTCTACTATCTAGTGAAAAAGTCACTGACATAAGAAAGAAAAGGAGCAAAGAAAGATTGGGGAGTACTGGGAAAGGAGTTAGGGAAAATGGGGGCAAGTAGAAAGAAGAGTGGAAGGGAGAGGTTACAGAATGGTCAGAGAGAGAGAGGCAGGGCGAAGATGGATGAAAGCAGCCATGATATGTTGAAGCAATGGATCTTCCTAGAGTGGTTCTGATCAATACAGGAGCCACCAGCCACGTGTGGCTACTGAACACTTGAAATGTAGCTGGTCTAAATTACAGTGTGCTCTGAGTACAACATACACAGCAGATTTTGAAGATTTTGTACCCAAAACATTTACAAAGTATCTCCTTAACATTTTATATTGATTACATGTTAAAATAATATTTTGGCTATATAGGGTTAAATAACTACATTATTAAAATTTATTTCACCCATATCTTTTTAGGTTCTTAATAGGGCTACTAGAAGAATGAAGATGAGCCACGTGGCTCACGTTATCTTTCTGTTACACAGATGCTTTTCTTGATCTTATGAGAAATGATAGGATTGCATCCCCTTCTTTCCATCATGCCCACCACACACAACTCCAGAGGTCTCAGCCCAAAAGTCAAGTTCTAACATAATCATAAGCACTTCAATAGCAATAGCAATACCTGGCATCACTTTTCTGAGGCAGGCAGCATATATAGCAGCTTCTAGTCCTCAGGATCTAGGGGGACATGTAGGGACGTCAGGAAGCACAGTGCTCAGACACCGCCTTGGGCATTTCTGACTGAGGGCATGCCCAGCTGTCCCTCCCATCTCTCGACCCCTGCCTCAGGGGCTCTTCGCACCTTGGGAGAGTTTTCCTCCCCATAGCCCCTTGTCACAGCATTCTCCCATCCAGCCTCCAGCTACCCTTTTAAGAAATGACCTTTTATTTTTCCCCCAATCATAGGTACTTTCAGTCTAGTTTTGAGTTAATCATGAACATATTTTACAATTCAGAGAACACAGTACAGTACATCAGAGGAACATCGGCCCAGCCTAGAGTAACTATGAACCTTTGATGATTTTATAGCAAAGCTCAGGATAATGGAAGCCTCTAGGCAGAAAGGAAATAGAGAAAGAGGAAGGAGGTAGAAATGTAGAGCAGATGCAACTCAAAGACTTTTGGAAGGAGGTGGGCAACTTTCAACTCATTACTAAGATTTATTGAGTGTGTCCTCCCTCTCGAATGTTCCTATATGCCACAAACAGCTGGAGGCTGTCCCTAGTGGTGCTGCTACCACAGATTGCTCTTCCCTGTTTTTATGGTGCCCAGACTCACAGCAGAACTCAAATAGATTTGCAATGTGAATATGAATATTGGAATGGAAGTTCTTCACAGCTACTGGAGAAGTAGCACAAGTCATATGCCTCACCCAGGACAGGGCAGGAGCCCCATATTGTTCTGGAAGAACTACTCATCAGCCAGAATGCCCATCCTTTGCACTGGGCACCTTCTACCCATATGGTGCCTTCCATGTGGAAGCAGTGAAGGCTTGGTTTAAAAAAAAAAAAAAACACTTCATCTCATCCCAAAGTACAGCCAACTCACCCAAGAGTTCAGATGAGCCAACGATTTATGTTGCAACTTAACCATTTCCACTGCAACACAGATAATTCCATATCTGAGCTTAACTTTAGCAAGGCTATATTGCCTCCTGGGGTGGCTGGGCCAAATAGAGGAGGATGACTCTAGATTGCTTAGCTTGCATATCATGGACATACTCCCCTCGGAGCCCTTTGCTATCTCTAAGAATTGGCTAGCCCAGAGAGAGGCAGTCTCTCTCCAGGCAGAAAGGGTTTTTAAGATGCAAAAAACATAATATAGAGAAAATAACATATATAATGTAGATATATACACACTCACACACAGTACACTGGTGCACAGTGGGGCTTGATGGAAGCTTGGTCTACGTGACTGGCCTGAATACATGTATGCGTATGGAGGAATGATGAGTAGGGAAAGGAGGGAGTCTCCAAGTATTAGCAATTCCCACGTTGCTCTTTAGGAGAGAGTGGGGAACACCCAAACAGTGATGTTTAGCAACTGTCTGCCCGCTGAGCTCTTCTTTATCTTCTATGGGAAAGGTTAACTTGAAAATAAACACTTTTGAGTTTGTTTGTTTGTTTGTTTCTAACATTGTTGACTGCTCCCTCAAAAATGTAGACTGGCTAAAAATATAAATAGATTTAAGCAAGTTTGAGATATATTCAGATGGATCCGTCCATAGCAAGATGTTCATTTCCAGAGGTGTTGAGGACACCGTCCTTGTCTTTAGTTTGCCGTGATATTGGGGCAGACCAGCTGGTCACCTGCCCCTCTTTCTGACAGACTTTAACATTGTTGGGAGGTGTAATGTGTCCCGCTAAAAGCCAGCACCTTCTGCAGACAGAGTTCGGACCCACAAAATGTGAGCAGAAGTTTTGTGGGTGGGCCTTACAGAAGGGCAGACCTAGCAGGCCTGCATCATTTCCCTCTTTGCTCTTCCCAGATTTTCCCAGGTACCTTGGCCTTGGTATCTGTAAGCCACTGAGGCAAAACCATTAGCCATTGATCTCTGGACTTCTGGAAAGGTGAGAAAAATAAAAACCCTAATTCGCGTAATCCACTGTTTGGGGCTTTTGTTACTTGTAGCTGAACACATTTCCTGATACAGATCAGGAAGATTGTCCGTGCTTTTCATAAACATCTCTGCGGCCATGACTAGTGACAAAATACAGACTTATTTCTCTGGCAATTTGCTGGACCAAATGAAAATTTGACTCTGCATCTTAGAAAAAAAGCAAAATGAACTACCTTCGTCTGTGATTTTCCTTCAAGTCTTTAAAGTAACCCATTACACTCTTCTTATTTTGAATGTTACTTACATTGAATTTTATTTAACAGGAATAACATTGCTCATGAAAATCACACAACAATTTCTTTTTTCTTTTTCTTTTTTTCTTTTTTTTGATTTGGAGTCTTGCTCTGTCACCCAGGCTGGAGTGTAGTGGTGCAATCTCGGCTCACTGCAACCTCTGCCTCCTGAGTTCAAGTGATTCTCCTGCTTCAGCATCCCAAGTAGCTGGGACTACAGGCGCCCACCACCACGACTGGCTAATTTTTTGTATTTTTAATAGAGACAGAGTTTCGCCATGTTGCCCAGGCTGGGTTCGAATTCCCGAGCTCAGGCATCTGCCTGCCTCGGCCTCCCAAAGTACTGGGATTACAGACATGAGCCACTGCACTCAGCCAACAATTTCTTACATAAATCCAGGCATAAGGAAAACCTTCAGATGTCCTATGGCTTTAGAAAATATAAAGTACCTATCCTTATAAAATCATATAAGTTATTTCAACATCAATTTGGGGCTCAAAATGGGCCACTGCAATGGGCTATTTCAGGAAATATCTCTTGCCAAATTAACTTTCAGAAAGTTTCTAGGCCAAAAGGCTATGCGTAGCTAATGTGGGAACAACCAAGACCACCGTTTATCCCATCGACCAGCTGGACTACTCAGCCTGGATGGTCAGCTGAGGGCAATGAAACCCACCTGTGTCCTTTAGGGCCCCTAGAAATCAACCTCAGGTAGAATCACTCCTTAATGCGAAGGTCTCCAATAGAGATCAACTTCTTCCCTCCTCCTGGGCAGTTGAGGTCATTCTTATTAGCATGTTCACAAACAGTTTCAAGGTACTTCTGAAAATGATGTCGTGCAATTTAGAGAGGTATTAAATTCATCTCCCCAGGCACTGAGCAAGATTTGATTCCCGGTCTAACTCTAAAATGGAGGAAAAGAATTTTAACCTTACATTTAGCCATCTACACGGCATCTCAGCAATGGAAATGAATAAATTTTCCACTAAATTTACCACATGTAGAAAATTCAACCACTGCTTCTTTCTATAAACTGTCTTCAAAGACCCAACACCACTTTTCCTCTCCTAATTGCTATTATGAGGCAATAAATCTCTCTTATATGGAAATAATACAAATATAACTACATGGCATACGTAGGCCACGTGTTCTAGCAAATCCATTAAAAATGTTTCATTTGTGTTTTGATGAAAGACACAACAGTCTTCCAAGGACACTAATCATTAATTCTGGAAACATAGGATTAATATGTTTCTTAGCTCAGTACTGGAATAGTTAGTAAATATCTATCTAAGAAACATTCATTTAACAGCTATTTAGTGAGCAACTACAATGCTAGAATTTGTATCCTTCCTGGCTAGAGTGGCATTTGTGTGTAATAATGTGAGTGATATCCAAATGGCATTTTAAAAAACGTGTCATAGTTAAGGTTTCCTAAAATAAAATACTTAAGAAAAATTATCCTACCAAGAAGGATATTTTATAACAAAAAAAGAACAATCCATTATTTTCCCTTTTACAATGTCTGTGAGATTTTCACTGAGGCTTGTTAAGCTGAAGATAATAAATACCCACCACAACTAGCTTAAGCAAATGTGTGCATCTCAGGCCAGGAAGTTTAACTGCACCTCACAAAGAATTAGACTAGAAACTGTAAAGCTGTCAGAACCCGTCAGTTTCCCCATCTCTCTAGGAGCTCACAGCTTCTTGTTTCTGCTTTCGCCTGCACATCTGTATCCTGTTTTTTCTTTCCTGATTACGCCTCTCTGCTCCTCCAAGCATATGACTACCAAAGGCCCAATTTTGCATTACAGTCTGGCTCAAAACTTCAGCAAGATCTGGCCAATATCTTAGATTCCTGATTCTGCATTCTGAGTCAAAAAGATTTGATTGGTTCAGCCTGGGCTGGATGTCCACCAGAGGTCCAACCAGCTTTGACTGTGAGGGAGAAGTTACACCATAAAGATGGCACAGGAGCCCACCCTAAGGATGAGGAGAGGAGACATTCTCAGAGGATGGGGTGTGCAGGCACCTCCAAGTTTTTTCTTCACTTAAACTGAACAGAAAACATTTTTAGTTGTGAGCTTTAATATAAAGAGAACAGTCTAGTCCTAAACCTCACTCAACTTTGCAGAAAATCTATCAGTGCAAATGCATTTATCTCTCCTAGTTGGAAGCAAAGTTGCAGTTCATTCTGAGTCCTGCTTGGTCCTCTAAGGCAAACTAGCATCAGTGAGCATGACAGGAGTATCTGGCTTTTTCTTTTTAAGGATGTATCGGTCTTAGCTGCATTCAATTTAATTCCATGTGCTTTCTATCTGGAAGTCCCTTTGTGTATTTCTAAAGTTCTTCAGCCTGATTTCGCTCCTAAGACACATCACCCCACATAGTTATGGGTGCCTTTGACACAATTTAGATGATTGCCTTGCCTTGGAAATCTGTCATTGCTGCCATAATATCACAGAATCCTAGAAACATTGTCTCAATTCAAGTCAAAACCAAGCACATCTAAATCTTCCTACCTTCCCCTGTTCGTCAGCAATCTACATCTATTTCCAGTTTTCCAGTATCACTTTTTGAAATCAACTTGCTCCTTCTCTCAACACCTTTCCTGTGGCTGATTTAAGAAACTCTCATATTGGTGATGTAGCAACATAATTTCACTTGAAGCCTTCTTCTTCCTATTTAGGAAATCATTTTACCTTTACTTTGAAGGTAAAATCAAACTTTTACCCTCAATACTCCAATCCTTACACACTAGTCTAATTTAAAAATTACAAAGCTGATGAATATTTAAAAGATATGTGGACACAGTGTATTAAATATAGCTTCCCTCCTGGACATGAAAAAAAATGATTTAACTCTTCTATTCTCATCAGACAGTATTTTTCAGACTAGGTCAATATGTGTCCACTCTAAAGATGTGACTTCACTTAGGATTTCAGTTTTTCTGAGAGGAGATAATAACCTTCTCAGAATAAAATTGACTTTGCATGTGTTTATTAAAAATACTATTTCCCTAGACAGTTTTTTCAAAACACACCCACAAAGATTATCTTATTTTATCCTTATAACAATTTTATGAATGAAGCAATACTAAGGGGAAAATGTTATCTATCCCATTTTAAAGATGAGCAAACCAAGATCTGAAATAAATAACTCTGTGACTTGGTCACAACCTTCCAAAGAAGCCTTGCCCTGATCTGTAGGATGAAGGTATCAAACCATGAGCTCCCTAACATCCCATTCAGCAATAATATTTCATTTTTAATTAATCAAATTAAAATAAAATGTTGTCAGCAAAAGTCACAGCCTGGCAATAAGGCTGACGCTAAGAAGTTAGACTCTTCTTTCAGGTTCTTCGAAAAGGAGTAGGGAAATATCATGAGATGGAACAAAAATAGGTTGTTACAACTCGAGTATGAAGTTGCTGAATTAGAGGTTCCATGTCTAAGGTTATGACAATACCCAGAGTGAATTATAGAAGACAGTGTAAATAATTCTAAAGGTGAAGCTCAACTTTCATTGGCAGAGTCTTAGCAACAAGTGGAATATTTGAAGCAGAACAAAAAAAAAAAGTTTATCTTTCAAGCTGTAAAATGATCATGTTGAAAAATTCCATCCATTTTCCAGCCAACTGACCCAAATAAAGTTACAAATGCAGGTGGACAAGGAGCGATTTTTCAAAATGAAAAGGTTTTTATACAAGAAATGTAGTTTTCACAAAGATCCTCTTTGGATCATGGCTTGTTGCCTGTGCCAGATTTAGCTAACATGTCAGAGGCGAAAGTCTCTAAGCTCGGCATGGAACTGTTGAAACTTTGCCCTAAAGTGTATGCTTAAGCTACAGAGGGTGCTTACCCTCAGGGACGCTGAGGTCCAAGCACTCAGAGACATTGAGCCTCTCAGTACAGGAAACCTGTCACCAGATAACTCACTCTCCTAGACCAGCTGTGAACTTGGCATTGCTTGGCAGGATCTTTAACCACCATTAAATAAAAACCTTGCACCAAGGTTTTAGAGCTGCCCCCAGGAGCGGCTCTACCTCAAATCGACACTTACAATTTAAAGGATCTGCCCTTGTGATTTTTTTATTTTGGGCTTACAATTGAGATGACTATTTCTTTTCTACCTATGGTGTCTTTTTAAAAAAGTAGCTTTACTTTATTTCATTTAAAGTAATTTTATACATTATAAAATTCACCCATTTAAAGTATAATATAAAATTAAATGTTTTTTTAGTATGTTCGGAGTTACACAGCCATCACCATCATCTATTATTAGAACATTTTCATCACCCTCCAAAGAAATGTACCATTAATAATCACTCTCCATCCCCACCAATCACAGCCCTAAGCAACTACTAATCTACTTTCTGTCTCTATAGATTTGCTTATTCTGGACATTTCATAGAAATAGAACCATAGAACAGAAGGTCTTTTGTGATTGGCTTTTAAAATTAGCATAAGGTTTTAAAGGTTTCTCCATCTTGTAGCATAGATCAGTACTTCATTCCTTTTTATTGCCAAATAATATTCCATAGTACAGTATATCACATCTTGTTTATCCATCCATCACTTGGCGGTCATTTGCGTTGTTTCGACTTTAGGGCTAGTATGAATAATGCTGCTATGAATATTCACATACAAGGCTTTGTGTGGACATACCTTTTCATCTATCTTGGGTAGACATCTCGGAGTAGAATTTCTGGGTTATGTGGTAAATCTGCGATTATCATTTTGAGGACCTGCCAGGCTGTTTTCCACGCCACCCACACTGTTTTACATTCCCATCAGTGATATATGAAGGCTCCAATTTCTCCACATCCTCAAAAACACTTGTCACTGTCTGTATCACCCATGAGATGTTAATACAAATGGCAGGTCTTGACCAGTTGCTTCTTCATCACAGTTTCAGTAGAACTGGAAGATGACCATTCATCTCTTTGATGTCCTCTCTTCGGGAGATTTTAAAGTGCCTGTTTTGTACACTCAATGCAGATAACCCCAAACATACCTTGAAAAAATAGTCTGTCATTTTTGCATGATGTGATAATATTTCATTTCATCCATGTAGCCAGGTTTTAACCACTTACTACCTTTTTGGTCTCCTCTCTAGAGTCCCAGGATTCATAGATCCAAGTGCAGAGATAATAGCAGTTCAGCCAAAAGAATTTCAGACTTCTCCAAAGTGGCAATTAACACAGGAACTCAGGATGTCATAACTACTTATCATTTTGATAATAATACTACCTGGTAATTATTTATTTTTAACCAGGATGTAATCCAAAGACTGTAAAGCCTCATTTCTCAAAATGATGTCTACGAGCCACCTGCATCAGAATCACCTGGGTGAGGGAGTGGCTTGCTAATTATCAAGACACCCTGCCCAAGTCAAAGCCACCATATTGGAACGTCTAGGAATGGAATAAAGGAATATGCATGTATAATGAGGGACAAGGTGAGTGTGCTGTGCTGTGACACATGAGAATCTCTGCTGTCAAGCCTGAAGTATGTGTCTGAGCCTTTTCTGAAGAAAAGAGTGGGAGAGCTCAGCGATGTATGCCCCAGAGGTTGCTTACATGCATATCCCAGCTACGGCAGTAAGGGAGGCCAATTAGGGAAACAGCCTAGCAAGGAAGAAACAATAATTTTGTAGAGAATAGGCAGCAGTTCTCCTACTCTCCTAGAGGCAAGAACCCTGAACTTATTTGAAATGGGTCAGGGTATACACACCAGGCCTAGTTTAAGGTGTGAACCTGTTGTGCTCATTATATTGAGCTGAGCCCCTACAAGAGGACTTGAACTGTGGCTCTTTGGGTGAATGAAAATGAAAGATCCACCATGTGACACTGGGACTTGGGTGGAGAAGCCAAGGGGAAGACCGAGATGCTGGCTGATTCTACCCGGCAGGGTTGGGAAGAACTATGGGTGTTGTCCCCCCAGCTTAGCTCCTTTGGGGCCATGGAGGCAAAGGCAGGTACTGCGGTGCTGACCACCTCTGACTTGGTGAACCCCAAGGGATGGTATTAGGTGGCTCCTCCTGGAGAGGGAACTCTGGGAAGGGCCACAGTTGGGGGCAGAAGCTAGCTGGGCAGCTGTTTCCAGGAGGGCAAAGTCTCCAAAGCCCAGAGCCAACAGTGGCGGCAGCAGCAATAGGAGGATGGTTATTTCTCATGTTGAAGAAGGAGCAAATTCCTTTTTCTGAATCCCACCTAAGTGATCAAAATCCAAGTGATCAAAATCCCATCCCAGCAGCTGCAGCCGAGGGTGGGTTCTGAGTCCCCAGAGGGAAGAGGAGACAGTGAGGCAACTCTGAGCTAAAATCCCACAGATGGACCGCACTGTAGCTCATAAAGGCAAGTCCTCAAAGGATCCTAAGTGGACAGAGTCAAGAGTTGGAAGCCTGGATTGAAACAAAGGAAGCAGATCCCGGTGATGACTATGAGCCCTAATCAGTGTGCACCTCCTTCCATCGGCGGTGAGGCGAGGCCGCAGAGTGAGGGCTAAGAGTACAGCCAGGATGGGGAGATTAAGCCTGGAGGTGCTTCTGGGGCTGGTCCCTGTCCGGGGCTTGCTTGGGAAGACAGACACTCGGGACTGAGTTTTTCCCAGGCTTGGCATTTTCTACCCAAGGTGTGAGTCTGAGCCTTTCCAGTTTTCTCTGGAAGGAGCTGGAAAAGACACCTGAGGGGTAGGAAAGGAGTTCTCAAACTGTTGATCGCTGGGGTTGTGAATCACAGAAGAGCCGGCTTGGGTGACTGCCTGCCTTTTGAACGCTCCACTGGGGTTGTGGGTGTAAACCTAGTGAGTTTATTATTTGCAAGATCTTGAACACTCTCAGTACATAATGAACACACACACTCAGACGCCCACCTATAAACACACACCAGTAATCAGATACCACAAACCACATAGACTGCCAAAGCTCCTCTAGAGAGAAGAGTTGATACCGATCCCTTTGAATCAGACCTGAGAGGATCATTTTTCAGCAAGAGACAAAGGGAGGAAGGCTGCATTGTCTCAGCAATGCTGGTGAGGGTTCGGATACCAAAACTATCTGGGCTGGAAACCTCGAGCGATCAGGTTCCCTAACCAAACTCGAAGTATTTCCTGGTCTGAGCTGGCCCTAAAATGCCAGAAGTGCCCTGGAGCTCCTGGCATTTTGGTATTTCCAGCAATTAGTGGTGTTGAAAAATCCATAGAGGGAAAAGAAAACGTAGGCAGTGATTTCATGAAAGAAAAAAACAAACAAACAAATGCCTACGCAAGGGTCAGAAGGTAAGCCATATTTTTACTTTAATTTGAGGAAAATGTTCAATTCTACGTTTTATCTGCTCCAGATCGCTTGCTGGTATGTGGGACAATGACGGAAAGACTGGTGTCTGTCGAGTCAAGTTGTGGATCTAAGTTTTATCCTCTGTCAATTAGGTATTTCAAGTTTTCAGACAGACTTAAAGTCATTAGTTGGGAATCTTAATGCAAGCAGACGCTTTCAAAGAGGCCTCTTCCTGGTGCTGCTGAGAAGGCTGAGCGAGGACACACTCAGGCGGTGACCAAGTGCTGATAACTGGAGAGGGGTGAATTTATGAAGTGAGCAGCTCATCAAAAACACAAGTCGCTCAGAATTCATCGAAGCAGGTGCGAAATGACCAGGTTTCAACAGCTGAGGTAGGATGATACTTTGTAATAAGAGAAGCCATTTCTGGGACAGGGTCGAGTGAGACCAAGATTAATCAGGGCAGGCTGCGATGAGGCCAGCGTGCCGGAGCTGGGTTAACCCACGCGGAGATGACAAGCCGGCAGCTCAGCAAGGAATGCAGGCAGAGGGCAGCCACGGGAGGCTCACGCGGACCCCAAGGGCCTCGGGAATGGCTAAAACAGAGTCGCACCCCAGCATCAGGAGGCAACGCGTGCAATGTGTAGCACACTGCAGGCTTTCATTGTATTCCATAAATGAAATATTTATATATGATCGATTTATTAAAATATTTATGTTTTCCATTGAAAATACAGTTTTCAACATTTTGCAAACCAAAAATATCAGCAGACATGGAGGAGACTTTACTAATGATTTTCTGCCTCTTTCTTTCAAACGCTTGAAAAGTCAGTAATGATCCTGTTTGTCTCCTGTTTCAAATTTTTGGTTTCCTTAAAAGGCATTCAGAATGAAATGCAGACTCCTCTTCCTCTTCCTCTTCTTCCTCTTCCTCTTCCTTTTCTTCCTCCTCTTCCTCCTCTTCCTCTTCTTCTTCTTCTTCTTCCTTTTTAGAAGTGCACCAACCCAACAAGGCAGGTAAATTTTATTGATTGTACTTTTTGGAGTTGAGTTAGAAAAACAAAAAACATTATCTTAGGGTACACGTTCTCGGGCCAAGAGCTTGGCGAATAGGACAGTCTTTCCCAGGGTCTGCCAACACCAGAGCAGCTCGGAAATGTCTGCATCTTTGAAAGAAGGGATGCACGCATGCCACAGCCGGCCCCATGAGAAGGGTACTTGGCCAAGAAGTACCCCTGCAGAGCCACACTCTAGAGAAACGACATCACTGAGCTGAGTGAATGTCAGTGCCAGCCTCCAGCACTGTTGAGATTGTTTGCGTTGTGTTTTTAATAAAGAGAAATGGTGTGAAATTCTATGAAGGAAAGAAAATTTTCCAGGTTAACTCAACTTGGGTGATGTTCCTGAAGACCAGACATTCAAAGCAGTGCTGTTTTATTCTTCATGTTTTTCTTTGACTCTGCTTTGAGAGGTCAGAGTGTCAGACAATACCAGCTACATAATTTGCAGATCCCAGTGAAAAATGAAAATGCAAATCTCCTTGTTCAAAAATTATTAAAACTTTTGGCCAGGCGTGGTGGCTTACACCTGTAATCCCAGCACTTTGGCCAAGGCAGGTGGATCACCTGAAGTCAGGAGTTCTAGACCAGCCTGGACAACATGGTGAAACCCTGTCTCTACTAAAACTACAAGAAAACTAGCCCAGGTGTGGTGGCACACGCCTGTAATCCCAGCTACTCAGGAGGCTGAGGCAGGAGAATCACTTGAACCCAGGAGTTGCAGGTTGCAGTGGGCTGAGATTGCAGCATTGTACCCCAGCCTAGGCAACAAGAGCAAAACTCCGTCTCAAAAAAAAAAAAAAAAAATTATTAAGACTTTTAACATGGCAACAACAGGGCATCTGCCAAGAGTGGGGCTCTTTGGAGCTTCACCTCCTGGCTTCAGGGATGCCTCTACCCTCAAATACAGAGCCTAAAGGCTATGAGGCCCCTACTTCTTCCTCCGACAAGGCAGTGCTGTGCAGGTAACTCTTTGAGCTCTGCCAACTTGCTGGAGGTTTCTCTCTTTAGCCTTTGCCAGACCAGTCAAGGAAACTGTGAGTTCTCACTGCAAAAGCTGCAAGGCTAGGGCAGCTTACTGAGCAGAGGCCATAGAAAAGACCAGGTTTTTTCGATTTTATTTCCTAAAGATAACATTTGTCATGGGATCTTTTTCTGACTATAAAAATAATACATGTTTATTGAAGAAACGCAAAAAAAAAAAGCAGAAAGAAAACAAATCACCAGTAATTCCACCGCATGGACATAACCACTGGTCACATACTGTTATATATCCTCATTTTTTCTACACATGTTTTATATATATGTATACATATAAATTTTCCAAAATGGGATTATACTATATGATATTGTTTCCAAAACTTTTTCAACTTAATATTTTAATATTTCTCTTTGTCATCAAATATTCTTTAACTGCCTCATTTTTAGGGGTCAGAGAGTGGTCATATGTACATACATACAAATATGGAGAGAGAATGTATTTTTTGCAGTGCATTTAACATACATACATGTGTAATTTATATTAATATTCTCATATATACACATATATGTATATACACAGAAGAAAATATATTTATAGTAGATTGTATGAATTTGGTCGTTACTCACAAATACACCATTGTCTATGTCTGGCCACACTAGTCAATGTTTGCTCACTTTGCAGCATTTAAAAGTGAGGAATTGACTTCACATGTACTCCTGAATCTAAAATAAAGGTTAAAAAAAGGAGGAGTTGAACTGATTTTTTTTTAAATCACAAACCAAAAAAAAAAAAAAAAAAAATCAGGGCACCTCTGTCCTCTGAAACAATTGGCACATTTTGTCCAATAATTAGTTCACTGAGTGCAATCCTGTTGGGTCTAAGCGGTAAATGGCATTTCTTGATTTTCACAGGTGATGATTCATTTGGAATCAACAAATGTTCACCGAGCGGATAACCAGTGATATTCCTGCTCTTCAAACGGGAGCATTTCCTCGTTCCGTCACGCAGGCGGGGGTGGCCAAGAGCCTCCAGATTAAAAAGAATAATACTAATAACACACCAAAATGTTTCAACGCATGAAGGGGTGTTTCAGAAGTGGCTTTTCATTTCAACATTCTTTCAACACTTCCGTCAACTTCTTATAAAATTGATAGTAAATACTTTTTAAAGGGGTGTGTGTGTGTGTGTGCTGGTATTTTGGTGTGATTTGTATTGTGTTATTGAAATATGCTACCCTGGAAAATGCTCAGCTATAAATGCCATTCCTTATAAACATGAGCTGGGCTGCTGATGCATGGCTTTGCAGTTCTCTTTGAACTGCAGTTTTGCTGCTCTCTACGGCCTTCTTGCCACAGAGCAAATGTCTGGGAATAAGAAATGGAGAGGCAAAGGTCATGAAGTGATAGTGGAAAGAATCGGCATCTCTCCCGGTAGGCAGGACTGGCTGACATGGATCTACACTTCCCTTGTGCCAGGGCTTGTGCTCGGTGCTGTCATGCAGCTTCTCTCATTAACCCCCAGCAGCTCTTTCAAGTATGACTAGCCCAGTTATTAGAAGGAAATGGAGAATCAGACCACTCAAGTGTCTTGTCTAAAGTCACATCACTATTAGATCCCAAAACTTAAATGGGATCAGATCTTCTCATTCTGCAGGCAACATTGCTTTTCCAACTAATCTGCCCCGCCTCCTTGGAGGGACAGGAATAAGGACCTGCCCTGTCCTATTTCTATGGAGTATTCTGAGGGCGGTTCTGGCACATGGCAGTACCTGGTAGCTTTCAGAATGACTTTTCAGTCTCCACACTTGACAGCATTAGCTAGTGACTGGCTCATGTGTATTCCTTTAAAGATCATAACCTTGGTTAGACAACCCCAGAGGAACAAGCCAGCATTTTCCTAGTGATCTTAACAGTGGCCTAAACTTTTGGATCTTCTCTAAGAGTCGAAGAAAGAAAAAGTGTGTTTGTATGTGTGTGCGTGCACTCATGTGTTTGTGTGTGTACAACAGACATGAAGCAGTCGGGGGTAGGAGCTGGGACACAGGAGGAACAAGCACCTCTGGAACTTCACTCAGTAATATAAGAAAGCTGAAGTGGGCCCACTCGGTGCCGTGGACCCTGCCTGACTTCCTTCCATGGCTCCGTTGCCATGTGCATATCCACATTCATCCCACACCTTTCATTCCACACATATGCACCAATGCAAAAATCTCATGATTTTCTGCAGGGCTATCATGGCTACTCTAAGGGGTCTAAAATGCTTTCTGGGTCAGATTATTTCTAGAGAACAAACTCCTGCTTCCATCAGGCCAGGAGAGGCTGCTAGGTCAGGCAGTGTCTGAGCACAACTCCTCAAGGGAAGGGATTGCTCTCTGATCACCCTCCCTCCACTACAATACACATACACCCAAATACACAATAGGGTTTCCCCCTTGCAGCCAGGTATATCGTTTACTCAAAGAGGAAACCATTAGGAACTTATGAGACAAGCTGGGCCAAGGAAATGCTCATGTCACATGGTCCCACTGCAGTGCTAGTGAGGAAAAGACCTGGAAAATGCACCAAACGCCTGTCACGGACGAACAGCCATGAACTGTGAGGGGAGCTTATACCCCTTCAATGACTGTGGACCTCTACACTCATCCCACCTGACTCTGACCCTCAGAGCTCAGAAATGCTTGTTAAACAACTAAGTGCTCTGACTTATGGGACAGCATCACCTGGGAACTTGTTAGAAATGCAGAACCTCACACCCCACCCCAGATCACTGCATCTGCACTTGAACAAATCCCAGGTGGGCCATGTGAACACAGATGCTCAGCTCTAAACTCCAGAGGAGGGGCTGTCAACCCTGGTTGTCCAGCAGAATCACCTGGAGAGATTCGTAACTGGCCCACCCTTAGTCTGTGATTGAATTTATCAGGGGTGTGGCCCAGGCAGGGGCATGTTTTAACCCCACCCCCACCCATCTAGGGTTGTCAAACATAGCAAATGAAAATACAGAATGCCCAGTTAAATGTGAATTTCAGATAAAATTTTTTTTAGTGTACATATAAATACTGTGCATATTATATACAATATTTGGGACACACATTAAGAAGTTATTTGTGTTTATCTGAAATGTAAGTTTAACTGAGCACTCTGTATTTAATTTGGCAACCCAGTCCCCAGGTGATCCTAATGTACATCCAGGGTTAAGAACCTCTCTTCTAAATCAAGCCTATTGTTATGCAAATATTTGTCCTGAAATTTCCCAAATGATCCTGATGTTAACTATTGTCTCTCAAGATGGTCGGGGATCATACTTTGGAAGGATGGCCTTTCTCATAATGGTCTTGAGCAACTACAGGGCCCATGCAAGTCTACTAATGGCCAGTGGATGGAGAAATTGAGTTGCCAGGTGACCCATACATAGATGTCCGGTATTTAATAATTTTGTCCTGTGTCGTGTATTCACTTTGTTGGGACTCCCTAAATGTCCTGTACTCCACTACTTTTAAAATAAATTACCAAAATGCAGCAGTTAAAGCTATTTTTCAAGTTTAATTAGGTGTCCTATATTTTTATTTGCTAAGTCTGGCAACTAAATGGAGAAACCACTCGCTAAAATCCTGGGGAATTTATCCTGAGAAATGCGTCCTCCCAGATTCAGTACTTGTCTCGACCTCTGTTAAGTTTTTCACTCCAGATCTCTGAACTTCAGCAGGTCAAGTCTGCTAGAAAAATGTGGCTACTCTACCAGCCAAGAATTTCAGTTCATTCTTTGCTGTTCATGTTAAGTTGAATTTAATAGTTTGGCATTTATCTCACTCATATTTCACACCTGGGATAAATTAATATTGACAGACATTTGTTGCTAATAAAATGATCCCAAACTTCTTGGTACTTTCTTGTATTATTTTGTAAAGAGTAAAATTAAGGCAAGCAGTGGCTATGAAAACAGGGAACGGGGACTCACAGATAAGTCAGAATGCATATGAAATGACTATTCACAGACTGCTGACTCCCACATGGAACCCTGAGTTGCAGATTCTACAGAAAAGACGGGGAGGTTGGTGGCTCTCAAGTGTGCTCAGTCAAATAACACAAACATCTTAAGAAACTCTCTGTGAGAGTCTTGGTTGGGACCCAGTTGGTTGAGGGGAGGTGAGGTTGGGAAGGGGAGTGAGACGATGATGACCTTATGCTAGAGAGAGCCCAAGGGGACAACTGAAGCCCAGGTCAGCCTCTTCTGGGAAGGAACTGTATTTTTGTCATTTTCTCTCCCTCACATTCCCTGTCCTGATTCCTATTCCATCTTTACTGTGGGCCAGGGAACAGCAAAGTATCCGTGTGTGAATGAAGGCTGAACGGACACCAAGTCTTAATTTGCAAGCTGGATGTCCAGGTTGAAGAATTATCCCAGTAGGCATCAAGAAAGAAGGAAGAAATGAAAAGAATGACAAAAGAGTTAAGAGATATGGAAGACAGACATAGAAGTGCCAACATTTTCTAATAGCATCCCAGAAGGAAAAATGAGAATAAACGGAGGGAAGGAAATGGTGGTCCAAGCAGACAACAAACAACCACACGTGTGAAAGATTGGAACAGCATGATTAGTGAGGCTAATATATATGAATATAAGTGCTATTATATACAATAAATCACATGTATACATCTCTTCATCCCCAACAAACAAGATTCATATTCTTTTCAAGCTCATAGGGACTTCACAAAAACTGGACATGTGCTTGGTTGCAAAAAGATTAAAAACATTTCAAGGCATTCATGCCATTCAGACTAAATTCTCTGACCACAGTGCAATAAAATTAGAAACCTATAAAATGGTAGTTTTCATAAATTCCATATGTCTAGGCACCAATAAAGATACCACTGAACAACATTTGATTTCAAGAGAAAATCAGTTAGAAAAGTGATTAAAATATGTAGAGCTTTGTGGCAAGAAAAGCATTGCATTTCAAAGTTAGTGGAATGGAGCTAGAGCAGTGCTTCCAGGACTATGGAGAACCTTAAATACATGGAACAGAAACCAGGAAAGGTGGAAAATGAGCTATTTAACTCAAGAAGGTAAAGAGTAATGAAACCTACATAACGAAACAAGAAGAAAAGAGATAAGGGATGTAAACACTGAGAGAGACAAAGAGAAAGAGAATAACGCATATGAAAAATGAAAGCCAGTCTTCTGGAAAGCCCATATGAATCATTAAAGAATGGGCAGCAAGGATTACAAATAAATGAAATATATAGCAGAAAGAGAATAAAATTATAGCAATACTAGAGTTTTAAAAAGTATTACAGTGTAAATACAGTATATATAGTATATATATATATATATATATATATATATAGATGTCCTCTATATAGATATAAGGTATTATTTGCTTATAAAAGTAATTTGTATATACACAGATAGATGTCCTCTGTATATATACAAATTACTTACATAGACACATACACACACATATATACAAATGTGATCCTGGGACCAGCATCGCCTGGGAACTTCTGGAAAATGCAAATTCTCAGGCTCCTTCCCAGACCTACTCAATCAGAAACTGGGATTAGGGCCAGGAATCTGGGTTTTAACATGCCTCCTCCCACCCGAGGTGATTCTGATACCTGATAGAGTGTGAGGACCTTTGGTATAGGTGATAAATGCTATGGAGAAAAAGCAGGCAAGGGGTACATCATCATGGAGAAGGATGTTTCTTATTTCAAATAGAATAATTAGGAAAGATCGCATTGCTATGGGTGACTTTTGAGCAGAGCCCCTAAAAGAGATAAGGAAGAGAATGATGCAGATATATGAGTGAAGAGTGTTCCAGGCAGATAGAGTGGCAAGTGAAAAGGGCCTGAGGCTGGACCATGCTTAATGTGTCCAAGTAAAACCAGCTCAATTCTTCCATAGAAGTGAAGCTTGATAAATTTACACCTGTCGTATCTAAGTTCCTTTCTCAGGAAACCTACCATCAGGCCTCCCAGTTACTATTCAGGAACTGAGGCTTTTCAGATCCCCACACCTGGGCAATAAGACGCACCTGCTGCCTGTTGAACAGCTCCTCTTTCTCACCCCCTCCCTAATTCCTATTTTCCTGCACATGATTACAATGAGACATCAGATACCAGACCTTTCATCTGACCACCTGCCACCTGCTGAGCAACTCTTCCTTGCAGCTTCTGTGTTTCTTCCCCACTATATAAGCTCCTAACTTTAGTCAGGGCTGGGAAAGGTGAGTTGGAGGCTTGTCTCCCATCTCTCCAGCTGATGTCGCCTGAAATGAAGCCTTCCTTCCCTGGCAATACTCATCATATGAGAGATTGGCAACCAGACCTAAGCTGAACCCCTGGCATTCGGCAACACAAGGAACAGCAAAGAGGTCAATATAGCTGAGGAAAGTGAACCAGGAAGAGAGTATTAAATGCAGTTGGAAAGGTGAAGTTGGGGGAAGGGTTATGGGAGCAGATCCCACTGGACCTGTCCCTGAATTGCTCACGAGATGAGAGCATTTCCCTTTACCCTGGGTATACTTTGGTGGATCAGCTGATCTCATTCCTTAAAAACTCCCCAAGTCGCCTATCACAGGGAGAATTTTACATAGGGAAACTGATTACAAAGGGACGGAGGCATGGAGAAGCCAAATATACAGGTTGAACCACATATGGGGCACCTCAGAACCCCCCAAATCTTCCACCCCTGCAGCCTAGTAGCAGGCTTGCCGGCTACCTGGGGGTCTCCCAGGGCAGTTCTTGCTTGCTCCTGCCATCTGAGCCACTTGGCCCTTGTCTTAAAGGAATGGCAGGAGTTCTCAACATGGGTACTCATTCATTTTGGAGAGCAGGCAAAATTACTTCTACAAGGAGTGGGAAGCTGACCCAGAGGGCAGAATGTTCTTCATATTTCCCTTTTCCCCTCTTCCCTTTCCTTACCCCTTTCCTCCCATCTTCTCCATGGCACTTTGGCTGGAAGGGACTCACATTTCTGTGGCACTCCAGGGCCACAGTCAGCCAGGTGAAAAAACTGCACATCAGGGTCAGCTTTCCTTTCTGTCGTCTCACAGAACTTGTACTCTTGCTTTTCTTTGCTAAAAAGCAGCAGACCTCATGGTTAGGAGCACAGACTTGAGAGAGAGACAGATGTGCCTCGAAGCCAGTTCTGACTTCGTCAGTTACAAGCTTGGACAAGCCACTTTGCTAAGCCTCATTCTCCCTGTCTTTAAAACTATTCAATTGTATTGACCTCACTGAGCCTTGTCATGAATTTCAGCTAGGTAACCTGTAAAGAGCCTGCATATTTGCCTCTCACTTATCTCATACTCAGTAATTGCACTTCTGTTGTCATTACTGAATTTATTATTTTTAACAGCCCACCCCAAATCAGATTCCCACATGCCAGTGTTAGTGGGTCCTGTTTTCACTGAATGTAATTCCTGGGCCTATATTGCCTTAGATCCATTCTGTATCCTTCTCTGTTCTGCTTCCCCTCACAAATGAGGAGACTGCATCTCCTGGGGCTTCCAGGCAAGTGACTTTGAATGGGTTCACCCAGAGGTAAGGTAGGGGAGAAGCCAGGGCATTTCTTCCCTTCCTGCTCTATCTGGGTGGCATACTTGCAGAGGCTGTATCTTCCCTGGGGCTTTAGCTCCTGCCTTATGGTCCCCAGCTTTCATTGAATGATCCTCATCCTTAGGACTTGGTGAGATGGTTTGGCTGTCTCCCCACTCAAAATCTCATCTTGAATTGTAATCCCCATAATCCCCATGTGTCAAGAGTGGGACCAGGTGGAGGTAACTGGATCATGAGGGTGGTTTCCCCCATGCTGTTCTCATGATAATGAGTGTGTCTCACAAGATCTGATCATTTTATAAGCATCTGGCATTTCCTCTGCTTGCACTCACTCCATCCTTCTACACTGTAAAGAAGGGGCCTGCTTCTCCTTCGCCTTCTGCCATGAGTGTAAGTTTCCTAAGGCCTTCCAAGCAATGCAGAACTGTGAGTCAATTAAACCTCTTTCCTTTATAAATCACCCGGTCTGGGGTATTTTTTCATAGCAGTGTGAGAACAGACTAATACAGTAAATTGGTACCGAAGTAGTGGGGCCACTGCTGTAAACATACTCAAAAATGTGGAAGTGACTTAAGAACTGGGTAACAGGCAGAGGTTGGAACAGTTTGGAAAGCTCAGAAGACAGGAAGATGTGGAAAAGTTTGGAACTTCCTAGAGACTTGCAGAATGGTTTGGACCAAAATGCTGATAGTGATTGGACAATGAAGTCCAGGCTGAGGTGGTTTCAGATGGAGATAAGGAACTTCTTGGGGCCTGGAGCAAAGGTGACTCTTGCTATGCTTTAGCAAAGAGATTGACAGCATTTTGCCCCTGCCCTAGAGATCTATGGAACTTTGAACTTGAGAGAGATGATTTAGGGTATCTGGTGGAAGAAATTTCTAAGCAGCAAAGCATCCAAGAGGAAGCAGAGTATAAAAGTTTGAAAAACTTGCAGCCTTATGATGCAATAGAAAAGAAAAAGCCATTTTTCTTTAGAGAAATTCAAGCCAGCTGCAGAAATTTACTTAAGTAAAGAGGAGCTGAATGTTAATCACTGGGACAATGGGGAAAACATCTCCAGGGCACATCACAGACCTTCACAGTAGCCTCTCTCATCACAGGCCCAGAGGCCTGGCAGGGAAAATTAGGCTGGGCCCTGCTGTATGCAGCCTCAGAACATGATGCCCTGCATTCCAGCTGCTTCAGCTCCAGCAGTGGCTAAAAGGGGCCAAGGTATAGCTCAAGCCATTGTTTTAGAGGGTGCAAGCCCCAAGTCTTGGTGGCTTCCATGTGGTTGAGCCTGTGGGTGCACAGAAGTGCACAGAAGTCAAGAATTGAGGTTTGGGAACCTCTGCCTAGATTTCAGAGAATGTATGGAAACACCTGGATAACCAGGCATAAGTTTGCTGAAGGAGTGGAGCCCTCAAGGAGAACCTCTGCTAGGGCAATGCAGAAGGAAAATGTGGAGTTGCAGCCCCATACAGATTCCCCATGGGAATACTGCCTAGTGGAGCTGTGAAAAGAGGGTCACCATTCTCCAGACCCCAGAATGGTAAATCCACTGACAGCTTGCACCATGCACCTGGAAAAGCCACAGACACTCAACACCAGCCTGTGAAACCAGCCAGGAGGGGGGCTGTACCCTGCAAAGCCAAGGGGCAGAGCTGTGAAGGCTGTGGGAGCCCATTTCTTGGATCAGGATGACTTGAATGTGAGACATGGAATCGAAGGAGATCGTTTTGGAACTTTAAGGTTTAATAACTGCCCTATTGGATTTTGGATTTGCATGGGGCCTGTAGCCCCTTTGTTTTGGCCAATTTTTTCTTATTCAGAATGAGTATATTTATGAGTATATTTACCCAATGCCTGTACTCCCATTGTATCTAGGAAGTGTCTAACTTTTTTTTTTTTTTTTTGAGACGGAGTTTCATTCTTGTCACCCAGGCTGGAGTGCAATGGCACGATCTCAGCTCACTACAACCTCCACCTCCCTGGTTCAAGTGATTCTCCTGCCTCAGCCTCCTGAGTAGCTGGGATTACAGGTGTGTGCCACCAGGCCCAGCAAATTTTTTTGTATTTTTAGTAGAGATGGGGTTTCATCACGTTGGCCAGGCTGGTCTCAAACTTCTGACCTCAGGTGATCCAACCACCTCGGCCTCTCAACTTGCTTTTGATTTTACAGTCTTCTAGGTGGAAGGGACTTGCCTTGTCTCAGATGAAACTTTGGACTTGGACATTTGGATTAATGCTGGAATGAGTTAAGACTTTGGGGGACTGTTAGAAAGGCATGATTGTGCTTTGAAATGTGAGGACATGAGATTTGGGATGGGCCAGGAGTGGAATTATATGATTTGGCTGTGCCCCACCCACAATCTCATCTTAAATTGTAGTCCCCATAATCCCCATGTGTCAAGGGCAGGACCAAGTGGAGGTAATTGGATCATAGGGGCAGTTTCCTCCATGCTGTTTTTGTGATCATGAGTGAGTCTCACAAGATCTGATGGTTTTATAAGTGTCTGGCATTTCCCCTGCTTGCACTCACTCTGTCCTGCTGCCCTGTGAAGAGGTGCCTGCTTTTCCTTTGCCTTCTGCCATGATTGTAAGTTTGCTGAGGCCTCCCCAGCCATGCAGGACTGAGTCAATTAAACATCTTTCCTTTATAAATTACTCAGTCTTGGGTATTTCTTCATAGCAGTGTGAGAAGGGGCTAATATACTTGGGAACATTGCTTCTTTCTTTTCCCCATATGGCTTAGGGGGTGGCAGTGGATTTCCAACTCTTTCTCATCTTTGGGTTAATATTTTCTGTTTCTTTATGCTTCTTCATTTCTCCTTCCCTTTGTAATTTTTTCCTAAATTCAGTTCTCTCTGTGATAATATTAGATGTGGTTTTTATGTTTCTGATTAGAACATGATAGATACTCATGTCTTGCAATGAATATTTGCTCCCTTGTTTAGGATTGGTATGAATCCCCCATTCCTTGACACTGCCTGGGAAAACAAACAAACAAACAAACAAACAAAAAACCTAGCTCCTATGGAAATAGTTCAGAGTATTTATTTCAGGCTTTCATTGGTTCTGCCCCTGCCAACTTAAAAATGAAGGGCTTTCTCTGCTAAACTATGACCTAAACTAGAATCATATTGGAAATGTTGGAATGTAGAATGTTGGAAAAGGGAGAGAAATCCACAAGCTGTCTATACTTGATGCAGGAACAATTTCTAAGGAGTAGAGAAGGTATGACTTTTCAAAATGGAGAAGGTCTTCTTTGCATCTAAAAATCTGTAGATTCTCAATTTTAAAACTACACAGCTACAGTAATCAAAACAGTATGGCACCAGTGTAAGAATAGACATACAGACCAATGGAATAGAACTGGCAGCCCAGAAATAAACCCTCACATCTATGGTCAATTAATTTTCAACTAGGGTGTCAATACTATTTAAGGCAAAAGGATAGTCTTTTTATCAAATGGTGCTGGGAAAATGATCTCTGTGCAATAGAATGAAGTTGAAACCTTACATCATACCATAGGCAAAAGTTAACTCAAAATAGATCAAAGATCTGAATTTAAGAGCTGAAACTGTTAAACTCTTAGAGGAAACATAGGGAAATATCTTCATTACTTTGGATTCGGTGTTGGCTTCTTAAATATAACACCTAAAGCATAGACAACAATCACAAAAATAGGTCAACTGAACTTCATTAAAACTTGAAACTTTTGTATATCAAAGGACACTATCGAGAGTGAAAAAACCCGTAGAAAAGAAAAAAACACTTGCAAATCATATCTCTGATAAGGGATTAATATCCAGAATACATTAAAACTGCAATTCGATAACAAAAAGATAAACAGCCCAATTAAAAAATGGACAAAGGACTTAAACATTTTCTAAAGAAGATATGCAAATGGCAACAAGCACATGAAAAAGATGTAATATCATTAGTCATTAGGAAAGTGCAAGTCAAAACCACAGTGAGATGCCACTTCACACCCACTAGGATGGCTATAACAGAAAAAGACAAAAACAGAAAATAACAAGTGTTGGTGAGGATGTGGAGAAATGGAAACCTTTGTACATTGCTAGTAGGAAGGTAAAATTGTGCAGTCACGTGGAAAACAGTCTGGTAGTTCCTCAAAAAGTTAAATGTAGAATTACTAGTAATTCCACTCCTAAGTATAGACCTAAAATAATTGAAAAGAAGAGTTCAGACAGATATATGCCAATGTTCATGGAGCATTATTTACAATAACCAAAAGGTAGAAGCCAACTAATTGTCCATCAACAGATGAATGGATAAACAAAGTGTGGTATATATATGCAATGGAATATTATTCAGTCCTAAAAAGAAACAAAACCCTGATACATGCTGCAACATGGAGGAACCTTGATATCATTAGGCTAAGTGAAAGAAGCCATCCATAAAAAAACAAATAATGTACATTTCTACTTACACAAAATATCTAGAATAAGCAAATTCAGAGAGACAGAAAGTAGATTAGAAGTTACCAAGGGCTGGAGAAAGAGAGAAGTTGAGAGTTGTTGCTTAATGGGTACGGAGTTTCTGTTTGGGGTGATGTTTTGGAAATAGTGGTGATGGTTGCACAGCAGTGTGAATGTAATTCATGCCATTGAATTGGACACATAAAATGGTCAAAATGGAAAATTTTATATTATGTATATTTTACATATATATCTATATATAGGTATTTATGTATATTTTACATATATATCTATATATAGGTATTTATGTATATTTTACATATATATCTATATAGAGATATTTATGTATATTTTACATATATATCTATATAGAGATATTTACGTATATTTTACTTATATATCTATATAGAGATATTTACGTATATTTTACATATATATCTATATAGAGATATTTACGTATATTTTACATATATATCTATATAGAGATATTTACGTATATTTTACATATATATCTATACAGAGATATTTAGTATATTTTACATATATATCTATACAGAGATATTTATGTATATTTTACATATATATCTATACAGAGATATTTATGTATATTTTACATATATATCTATAGAGATATTTATGTATATTTTATATATATCTATACAGAGATATTTATGTATATTTTACATATATATCTATACAGAGATATTTATGTATATTTTACATATATATCTATAGAGATATTTATGTATATTTTACATATATATCTATAGAGATATTTATGTATATTTTACATATATATCTATAGAGATATTTATGTATATTTTACATATATATCTATACAGAGATATTTATGTATATTTTACATATATATCTATACAGAGATATTTATGTATATTTTACATATATATCTATACAGAGATATATTTATGTATATTTTACATATATATCTATACAGAGATATTTATGTGTATTTTACATATATATCTATACAGAGATATTTATGTATATTTTACATATATATCTATACAGAGATATTTATGTATATTTTACATATATATCTATACAGAGATATTTATGTATATTTTACATGTATATCTATACAGAGATATTTATGTATATTTTACATATATATCTATACAGAGATATTTATGTGTATTTTACATATATATCTCTCTATATAGATATTTATGTATATTTTACATATATATCTCTATATATAGATATTCATGTATATTTTACATATATATCTCTCTATATAGATATTTATGTATATTTTACATATATATCTATATATACAGATATATATGTAATTTTTAAGCCTGTAGATTGCTGGGCCAGACGTGAACAGGGATCAGTATGATTTCTATATAAGTTTCATGGTGACCATCCCACCCTCACCCACTGCAGCCAGCCCCATTATCTTGGCTCCCCAACTCTTCTTTCCTGGGTAGATTTTTTGAGTCCAGTTTCTTCTTGAGGATCTTTGCACACAGAGGGTACAGGCTTCTGGGAGTTATGATGTGTAAGAGCAAGGGGCTGGGGGTCAGCAGGATAGAAACATATTGTTTTGAGGGTAGACAGGGAGAGGTTTCATTCAGCAGCTACTGCGAGGGGGAGCTTTGGGATAAGGGCAAGATGTCTAAAAGGTTATCAGGCATGCATTAAGAAAATCTATTATAAAGATCGATGTAACTCTCCAAGGAAGGCTGCAGCAAGATTGCTGTTTCTCTGAATGCAACACTGTGCAAAGGCAGAGCTGCAGGGAATGTCTGATTTTGTGCAAGTTACATATTCAATGGACAAATGGTCATTTGTCTCCCAAAGGAGGCAGTCCAGCCCCATCCCCCATTAGTACTGTTTTCCACTAATGACCTGAAGGATGCCTATCTGTAGGCATTACAGGCAAGACCGTGCAACCAAAAACAGCAAAAATGTTCTTCCAGGAAAATTCATATGGTAAAACTCCCTTAGACACCATTTTGCTCTCAGAGATATACTTTTGACCATTAACATTCCACAAACTCTAGCAGCAGCTATCCAAATCTGTACCACACTCAGTTTTCCTCACTGACAGGCTCTCCCACCCCCAAACAAAGTTTGATCTTGTTTCAGCCTCTGCACATGGCCTGCCCCCAGATCTGGAATGTTCTCCTACCTGGAATGTCCTCTCTACTCCTGTCTGCTCATCTAAATCCCACTCGACCAGAAACCCACCTCTTCTTCAGAGCCCATTCCAGTCTCCAATTTGCAATAATGTCTCCCCAGCCTGATCTCCTCTAGTCATTATTTTTTCCGCCTCACATTTTGGGCCTTACTAATGCTCTGATTCCTTTTGTTCTTTCATTGATATGGGGATTGTCTAACCCCTGCCTACAGACTGCGGTTTCCTTGCAATAAGGGTCACATCACACACTCCTAGGGCTTTTCAGTGTGACACTAGCCTAGCACTATGCCAGACACATAACAGGTAGTTAGCAAAAATCTGTGTATTTGCTTCGAGTTGATGCAGAAGATCTTCTCATTTCCTAATCTCAGCACCACCCACCAGATACATGTTTTCTGTCTCATTTTTAATTGTGCAACATGATGTCATGCCACATACTGAGTTTACTTTGCAAAGTGATTTACTAGTGGAAGGTGTTATTATAACTACACGAGGACCACCCTCCTCACTGTCTTTGCTAGCTGAGTCCCAGTTTTGTCCAGATAGCAATATGGTTGGCCCTGGGGGATGAATGTGATTATGACAGGCCGCCTGTGAGGCCAGTGGCAGTCAAGTCACCCAGTTGTAAGTCAGGTGACCCTGTGAGATATAAAAGTCGACTGGGGATTTCTGGGAAAGATTTGGGGTTTTTTCTTGTTAAAAAGTAGCCACTCATAGAAGGAAAGTATTTTGCCCACTTCTCTGCCTTCCTTTTTGGGAAGCTGTCAAGTGAAGAACATGATTTTGGAGCCGTGCAGCCATCTTATGGCCGTGAGGGAAAAGTAGCTGACAAACAGAGGACGGCAGAGAACAAAGACAGAAGGAATATGCATCCTTGACAACATCCTTGAGCCATTAAACTTAACTTGGAGTCTTTTCTTTTTAAGCTTTTTGTGATGTGAGAAAAATAAGTATTTGAATTAATTGCAAATGTCTACTATGTTGCCTTCACCCCACTCTAGACCTTCCAGGGCAACCCAGGTGGGCCAGGCTAGTGAAGGTAAATCCCACATGCAGCTCTCTTTTCTCCCTCTGACCCCGTTTCCTCCTCCAGCCTATAAAGCTGGAAGATCCAACCTTGGGATGGGACAGACATGAATTCAAACAGCACCTATCTCTATGATGCCTCTATTTTACAAGCTCATCATGATTCTAAGAACTGACTAAATCACTGAAAATGTTTCCAGGCCTCAGACTCAACAAACGAGTCCTTTTCTGGACTTATCAAATCTGTGCAAAAAGGACATTTGTGATAAGCACTATGAATGAGAAACATCTGGTCATGTCAACTCACAGAATGGTAAGGGTGGAGGAGAAAGTGGAATGAGCGTCTAAAAGGAGGATATCTTAGTCTTGTTTTCACTGGATCCTTAATGCCTTCTTCTGCTTACACAGTCACAATGAAATAATCACTCATGATTCATGGTGATGTTCTTTTTTTTTAACAGATTTTTTTCTCCTGATTAAGATGATGATCTCTCAAGTTCTAAGGAGCCAAGAAAGCTTAGCCTCAAATGATTTTTCATTAGAGACATAAAACCAAGGACCTCCTGACTTGGCACATCAAGAGTTATTTAATGATAATGAAAAACCCCATAATTCTGATATCTTTCTTGACATGCCCGTTAAAAGCTCAGGCCATGCACTCTGATAGCTAGTCTTGGATAGGTTTATTTCTCTGCCGACATGAGGAAAGTATTTTTCTTCTCCAAGTCCCAATCAACCAGCAGCTAGTGAAAGACAGTGTCCCCAACTCCCACACAAGGCAAAGGGATTGTTCTAATACTTTACAAATCAAAAGGCTTTAAATCCTGTTTAATAATGGGAAATTTTAAGGCTTTTATATGAAGCTTTTGCATTTTTTAAAACATTCTTTTGGAATAAGATCCAAATATTTGGCACACAGATGAGACACATGAAGTATAAACTGAAACCATTTGCATTATTTGAGGAAACAAATGCTTTCACTGTACTACAAGGCTATTGCAGAACCTAGTGAGGAGTTTTAATGTGAGAGAGTAGAGAGGATACTTTTGAATAATTCTCATAGCCAGGAACCTTATCTATACATGAGTGATAGAAACCAAGATTCCATTTACAGAAGGGCAAATACAAATATTTGTTCACTATTATGTTCAGACATCCTTGTAATTTAAAAAAGAAAGTAAATTAAAATGAAAAATATGATAAAGATTTTCACCTATCAAATTTTGAAGGAATTAAATATACATATACATATATTCACACATACAGCAATGCACCACTTAACATTTTGGTCAAAAACAGACTGCATATACGACAGTGGTCCCATAAGAGTATACTGTATTTTTACTTTACCTTTTATATGTTTAGATACCCAAATACTTACCATTGTGTTACAACTGCCTACAGTATTCAATACAGTAACTTGCTGTACAGATTTGTAACCTAGGAGCAATAGGGCATACCGTATAGCCAGTTATACTGTAGGTTATACTCTCTAGATTTGTGTAAGTAGATTCTGTGATTTTGGCATAATGAAACCACCTAATGATGCATTTCTCAGCACATATCCCCATCATTAAGCAATGCATGACTATATATGTGTCTGTCTGTGTGTGTGCATGTATATATATAATATGTATATATAAACATGCCAGCTATAGGATTGTGATACACAGACTTTGTGGGAGTCTAAATTGGTACATTTTTGGCAAGAAATATGACATTTCTATTAAGAAGAGTTAAAAGATCCATCCTTTTTTAACCCAGGAATTCCATCTTAAGGAACTTTTATATAGTAGACCCAATTAGAGGTAGATGCTGTGCTCACAATGCCTCCCAATGGCCTTGTGTGTATGAGAGACTGTTAAGTGTTGATTGAGCCAAGATCTGACTTCAGCCAAGCAAACTCTCAGCAGTGGGGAGACAGGGAAACTAAATGCCTGGAGAACTTCTTGGGCCACCCCTTCCTGATGTGCGATTATCTACCTTGTCTCCTACTCAAAGAGCTACTCCTAGCTCCTTCCAGTCATCTCCATTTTTGCATAACCAGCCAGAGTTGCGCACCTTTGAAATGTTCATATTCCTTGACTCAGTGTTTCCACCTTAGGAATCTGGCCTATGGAATTAATCTGAAATTTGGACACAAAGAATACCAGGATCACTTCTAATATAAAAAGGCAAAAACTCTAAGTTCTCAAGGATTGGGAAATCATTGAGTATCTTATGTTTCAGTCAAACAAATTAAAAATTATGAAGCCATTTAAAATTGTGTTTCCAAAGACATTTTAATGACATAGAGAAATGCTTATGCTATAATGTCAAATGAAAAATAAAACTCTATGAAATTATAAATATAGTCTAATGTCAACTACACATTATATATGTGTGCACTTAAAAATGAATGGAGAGACATAAAACAGTTATGTGCAGTAGTAAGATTTTGAGTATTTTTCTTCTCTCTCTTTTTTTTTTTTTTTGAGACAGAGTCTCGCTCTGTCGCCCAGGCTGGAGTGCAGTGGCGTGATCTCGGCTCACTCTAAGATCCACCTCCCGGGTTCATGCCATTCTCCTGCCTCAGCCTCCCGAGTAGCTGGGACTACAGGTGCCTGCCACGATTGGCTAATTTTTTGTATTTTTAGTAGAGGCAGGGTTTCACCGTGCTAGCCAGGATGGTCTGTATTTTTATTTTCTTTAAATCCTTTTTTCAATTTCAAAATTTTCATCACATTACTTTTATAGGCAAAAACATATGTTATTTTAAGTAATTAGAATAAGGTAGACTCTGGTTTTACTTGTGTTCACTGTTAGTGAATGAAATGCAGTTCAATCAGATAGTTTGGGGTAGTGGCCTCCACCTGGCTTCACATTAAAGTCGCTTTTATCTGCTTATCTGTCTATTCATTGTTTTTGCCGTAATGTTTACTTTACTTTCCTAGAGTCAAAGAAGAGCTAAGTTCAGCATGTGCTCATTAAAAAGCACTAATGTTCCAGCAGTTTCCTGGCACCTTGATCTCATCTCCTCTCACAGCTGCCTCACTTGCCAGTGGCTCAGTCCCACCTCTGTCCTGGGGCCACTCCTGGCTTTAGAAGAAAGGGTTGAACTAGGCTCCATTCAACGTTTAGGGTCTGAGCATTAAGCCTTGCTGTTGTCCATCTCAGACATCACACAGCTCCAGTAATCTGCCTTGCCCTGCTTAGCCAAACATCTGGCTCTTTCTTTTGCCCTGGGCAAGACCACAGCATCTCTAGATGGGGTTTTGGCATGCCTCTTCCATTTCCTTTTCTCTTTCTCTAACACAAAGGTTATGACCTAGTGATACATTTTCCAGGTGCTGCTTGCCTGTCAGATTGCCTGTTGGGACACGAGGAGCTTTAAAATTGTACCCATGCCCAGGTGATTCTAATTTAATTCATGGGTAGGGAGAGGGGAAGCCTGGAATCAGCATTTTTAAAGCTCCCCTGGGGATTTTAACATACAGCTAGAGTCCAAACCACTGGTCTAGGGTTCCTGTAGATTGAATCTCTGTGATTACAGCCTACTGAGTTCGGTAGGCTTTAACTCGATGATTTAAACTGATGAAAATGACTTCCCTGTCTGTGCAAAAGATTCAGTCATTTCAGACATGTGAACCAGCCCTCATGTGACTTTAACTAGTTTCTCTTCCTCCAAAACTAAAATCATGTCTAGCTCCCCAACTCCAGGCTGTGTTTCCAGAAGCCCGCTGGCCATCTACAAGTGTGTTCTCTAGATCTCTCAGCTCCACATACCCTAGACTGTCCCACTGGTCCTCTCTTCCTGGCCTCTTCCTATGCCATGTCATGTCATTAATGTCACTATAATCACACCACATCCAAGTTAGACATTTCTAATTCATTTCCTTTATCCTTACCATCAAATTCCACGAAAGAGGACTCATCAATGTATTAGCTTTCAAAAGTCAGGCTTCAGAGAGAAACGTGGGAAGAGTCTGGGTGTGACCTTGGAGAAACACATCAAACACATCAAAACCCATTTGGTCCCAGCACTTTGGGAGGCCGAGGCAGGCGGATCACGAGGTCGGGAGATCGAGACCATCCTGGCTAACGCGGTGAAACCCCGTCTCTACTAAAGGTGCAGAAAATTAACCGGGCGTGGTGGCAGGCGCCTGCAGTCCCAGTTACTCGTAGTCCCAGCTACTCGGGAGGCTGAGCCAGGAGAATGGCATGAACCCGGGAGGCAGAGCTTGCAGTGAGCCGAGATCGCGCCACTGCACTCCAGCCTAGGCGACAGAGCCAGACTCCGTCTCAAAAAACAAACAAACAAACAAAAACAATTTTGGAAACTCCATTTTTCAAACACTGCAGGGCAAACTGCCAAGGTCAATGCCCTCATTTCTCACCTTTGTATGGAGTCTCCTGCCTTTGTATTTCTCTCTCAACTCCATCTCCTCTCCTTCAGTCTCTGTGGCTGACCTCACCGACCCTTGTTTCTCACCTGAGCTACTGGGACAGCCTGTCTGCCATTTGTTCTCCCCAGTCAACCCATGTCATCAGTATTCACACCACTCCTATTTTGGGCACCTTGGAGTACTCAGACCTTAGAATCAGCCAGCCTGGGTTTGATTCCCACCTCCAGCACTTTCTAGCAGAATGATCTTGGACAAGTAACCTTGCCTCTCTGTGCTTCGATTTCCTCATCTGTAGCATAAGAAGAAAAATTATGGTGCTTACTCCATTAAGTTGTTAGAAACACTGAATTAGTTAAGAAACTCCTCAGACCAATTCCTGGTACAAACTAAGCACCATGTCTATTTGCTATTATTATTCGTATCAATAATATTCGGTTATTAAATAGAGTCCAACTCCTTAAAAAGGTCATCCGGGCCTGCCACACTCTGACTCCTTCCTGCCTTCCAGCCTAATCCTTTACTACCCTACTCCCACACACCAGCATTTGCCCGGCTAGATTATTCAGCTGTAATTTCCTGCCTCCTGGCCTTTGCTTACATTTTGTTACCTGGGATGCCCTTATCCTCATTTCTAGCTATGGAAATTCTGTGAATTCTTCAAGTCCAAATCAGAGGCACACTTATTCTTGACCACTTTACTGATGCCCCAACTTGGAACTAGTTTCTCCCTCCGAGGTGACGTATTTGCCCTTACTTTTTACATTTGACAATTGTGCTTTGTATTACAGGAGGCATTTGTGGCCTCCTCTTTCTCCTACCTCCCCAACAACCCCAGATGGTCCAGGAAACTGTGAGTTCCTAAAGGACGGGTTCTTGTCTTGTCCACATTTTAAATACATTTAAGTTTTCCCATTTATACTTTATGACCTTGTGCTTAACAAAATGCCTGAAGTAAAGGAAGTTTTGCAAAAGTTTGTTGAAGAGAATTATTGAATGTCTATGAACACTCTTATGTCTATTCCAAGCTGAAACAGACACTCAGTAATTATCTGGTGACTATAAATAGGGTGTGAAATTGGACACTCAGAACAAAATAGCCTCTCTGAGATCCAAGTGGTCTGACCTGGGTGTCTACACTGATGAGACTAGTGCTACGAGTCTAAGATATCCATTGCTCTGTGTGTGTCTGTTCATAACTTTTTGGTTGCAAGTAATATAAAACCTGATTCAAACAGATTTAAGCAATGAAGTAGAAAGGTTCAGCAAGGTTGGTTCCCGTGGTTCAACAACGTCACCAAATGCCCAGCTCTATCCTGTATTTCCTATTATCCACATGTTGTGTTGAACCCTAGGCTGGCTCCCTTATGGCCAGAGGATAGCTGCCAGAAGCTTCTGAAAAATGCATGCTTCCTCACCCATGTCCACTGGTAGGGCCACCATATTGCATAACTCTAGGGTATGCAATTCATTGAATTGAATTAAACATAAAGCAAATGGCACCACCTGGATTTGTGCAAGGCAATGGCTTTGTCCACCAGAAAGAGAATATCTTCAAGTGGCATCCATAGAAGAGATAGGAAACTTCTTCACCAGTAGCCCTCAGAAAACATCTTGTG
Source organism: Pan troglodytes (assembly GCF_028858775.2). Taxonomy (NCBI): domain Eukaryota; kingdom Metazoa; phylum Chordata; class Mammalia; order Primates; family Hominidae; genus Pan; species Pan troglodytes. The sequence goes on from NC_072402.2 coordinate 74,683,982, forward strand.
ACATACGTGGATCTCACCTTCTCTGCCAGTCAGAGACATAGGGTGGGACCAATTGGACTGATTATGTCAGGCTCCATGTTTGGCAGACCCTGAGTTACTGTCAGAACCAGAAAGATGGGCAGAATGATGAACTAGCAGAGACCAGGAAGGTAGGGTTTGCTCCCTCAATTGATGATACACACACATGTGCGTGCATGCATGCATGCATGCATGCACGTGATATATGCATACTCATATAAAACTGCAATTTTCATTTATTCAGCAAATATTTGCCTGCTATGTGCCCCATACAACGAATATTATTCAGTCTCTACCTTCAAGGAGAGTCCTTTCTCTTTTCCTTCTCTCCATTACCAAGTCAAAGCAGCTGAACCTTTCTCTTCTCCTTTGACATGACCTCTTCAGAATCTGTTTCCAGTACGCACCTTTCTTACCCTTCAAGGTGGCTCACTGGATTGTATTTAAGCCATCAGCATGTGTCTACAGATTGAGGTGCTGGTAAGAAATCTACCCTTGCGGCTCTAAGGGTGTTTTTCTAAGGGTGGCTGTGGTCATGCCAGCCACAGCAAAGGGATTGCACAAGTTGACCAGGCACTCCCTTGGGCCCTCCAAGTGGCCCTAAGGGACAGACCTATGTCCACAACTAAATACTCCCAGAGCTATTCCAGTCATCCTACCCACATCACTACCCATCAGGAAGACATAGTTGGCCTCTCTTTAAATAAACGACGTATTTATATTGGATCCCAGACATTTTGAGACATAATGAAAAAAAAAAATGATTTTCCCATGTGTATATTTTTGACCTCCCAACAAAGTCCATATTTCCAGTTTTACTGGAGTTAAATCTTTCAGATGAGACAGAGGAGACCAAAAGTCTGGGCTCTGTCATTTATTAGTTATTTTGCTCTGAAGTCACTTCACCTCTTTAGAGCCCAACTTTATTACTCAACAACAGGATGTAGAAAATACTTACTGGGTGCCTGTTATGGGCCCGATTCTGTTCTAGATGCTCAGGATAAGAGTATAAGAGCGATTTCCTGATGTGCAAAATGAACTGGGGGGGCCTAGATAATGCCAATCTTCCTTCTAGCTGTACAGGCTATATGCTTCGGAGATGGAGCCAGCAGGTCCATGTCCTCCAGTCTCTGCAGCAGTTACTCATCAGAAACATGTCATGATGAGCACACAGCCCATCCCCCTGTGTCATAAGCATCTCTCTCCTCTTCCACAGCCCTGAGAATGCAGGATCAGGGTGCAAACTACATTCTGCCAGGGGCTGCAGACCTCCAGCTTTCAGTAATTCATCATTTAGTTTATAGATTAGTAGGTTATAAATATCTTATCCAAAATAAGTCATATATTCTCCTTTCCTTAAAGTAGATTCCCAGAAGGACAGGTGTGCTTTATCTCCTTTCATATAAACATCAGAGTCTGACCCTGTAAATTCATTTATGAAAAAAAGAATCCAATGGTGGGTGGTAAAAATTCCTTTTGGACTCTCCGGCTGTCCATAGAGTTGTTCTCAGAGTGATTGGTGATCACGTGGATGGCAGGGGGAAATTAATCACGTTGGAGGTTTCTCTGCTGCTATATAAACCAACCAGAGACAATGGTGCCTGCGGCTGTGAGGCACAGGAAAAGAAGGAATGGCACTGGAGCTGGAGATGCTGAGTTTGTTTAAATCTCAACTCAGCCAACTTACCTGAGGGACCTTGGATGTATCATTAACCTCTTTGGGCCTCAATTTTCTTATCTGAAAAATGGGTCTACCTAGTTCTCAGAGTTGTTATAAAGATTACAAGAGATAATGTATGTGAAATGTATACCGTGGATGTTATCATTCTCTGTATTTCAGGATTTAAAAGGATTTTTTCTTAGAAAAAATGAGAAAGACCCTATAGAGGGCAACTAGGCATCCGTTGGAATCACAGAGCTTTAAACCTGGATAAGACCATGACAACCAGCCAGCTCACTATTTCAAAGAAACAAAGCCCAGAAAGGTTGAGTGACTCACCCAAGAGAGCAGTGTTAGATGCCATAATTAAAAATAAAAAAGACACTAAAAATGTTTTTTAAAATAGGGTTTAATCATCCCACATAGCAAGGAGTCTAGAGAGCAGACTATTCTAGAAACTCGACACTGTTAGGACACAGACCCCTCCCTCGTGTTGGCATGATGGTTGCTCACAGCCCCAACTATCACATTCTCATCTGTCACTATCCAAAGGGAGGAAGAACATGTGTGTGCATGTGCATGTGTGCGTGTGCATGTGTGCATGCGTGTGTGCGTGCGTGTGTGCATGCGTGCATGTGTGCGTGTGTGTGTTGAGGAAGGTCGGGAGGGGAAATTCCCTTTGCACATCTTTCTTTTTCTAGGAGAGTAGATATTTCCCAGGGGCCTCCAGTGGACTTTCTCTCAGGTCTCATTAGCCAGAACTGAGTTACATGCTCAACTCTAAGCCAATTACTGACCAAAAAAGACTGAAGATGATTTATAATTTTTGTTCTGGGACTTCCTTCACTGAGCATGTTGCTATCCCATGCCTGAATAAAAATCAGAGTTTCTATTCCTAAGGAAAAAGTGGGAGTGGCTATGCAGTGGGCAGCCAACAGAGTCGTCCATATTTGTCAAAATAGTCTCACTCTTCTTAGCACTTGTTATATGTGATGGTGCATTGGATAACTGGTGGCTCTTGCCACATAAAGAAATGACTCTATGATATCTATTTATCCATAGTTTCTATTTCAAGGTTCGTGATCTTTTGCAATATACATGAATATTTCAGCTTGTTCTTGATTCCTCAAATATAAGGAAATGCCAGATGAAACAAATAAATTCCTACATAAGAAAGTTAGCTGAATTATTTATTCATTCATTTTAAACACGTTTTGAGTTCCTATTACATACTAAGAACTATTCTTGGTGTGATTTATACATGATACTGGGATAAATGTTCAACTATTTGGAAAAGCAAAGTAAATAAATGCCTAATCTATAAGAGTTTTGTTTTTTGGTTTTTGTTTTTTTTGTTTTTTTTGTTTTTTTTGAGATGGAGTCTCGCTCTGTCACCCAGGCTGGAATGTAGTGGCACTATCTCGGCTCACTGCAACCTCCGCCTCCCAGGCTCAAGTGACTCTCCTGCCTCAGCCTCCCAAGTAGCTGGGATTACAGGCACATGCCACCACACTTGGCTAGTTTTTGTATTTTTTTAGTAGAGATGTGGTTTCACCATGTTGGCCAGGCTCGTCTCAAACTTCTGACATCAAGTGATCCGCCCGCCTCGGCCTCCCAAAGTGCTGGGGTTACAGGCACGAGCCACTGCACCTGGCCCCTAAAAGAGATATTTTTAAAACAATATTGATCAAAACCTGAGGTTAGTAAGGCCTATCATAAAAGAAAAGGAAAAATCACAAAGGAAAATTTTAAATTCCAAAAATGTTTTTAAATTTCTACACATTCAAAAAACAGTGTATCAAATGCTGTTGAACATATTAAAAGGGATATAAAAAATAAAGAACAAACTAGGAAATATTTTGCAAAATGTTTGAGATGATGTGATTCTTTAATATATAAAGAGCTTTATAAATTAAGAAAAGAGAAAAACCTAAAAAGTGGTCAAGGAAAATGAGCGTATAAGTCATAAGGTAAGAAATATAAATGGTCAATAAATAGATTTAAAATGTTCAACCTCACTAGTAAAGTGCATAAAATTGTATATTTAAACAATATGATACCATTGTAACTTATTTAACTGGCAAATGATATTAATGAGCATTGATAAGAGTGCTTGGGAAATGACTATTCTTGCATATTGCTAGTGTGAGTGTGAACTGGTTCAGATTTGGGGGAATACGGTTTGATGACATGTAATAAAACCTTCACAAGGGGCATAGCTTTTGATCCAGCAATTCTACTTCTAATCATTTATCCTAAGAAATAATCAAAGGTGTATGCAAAGATGTTTTGAATCCATAAACTCACTGTTGTTACTGATCATGGCATTTTAAACACAGGCTATGGATTGATTCTAAGTACAAACATCAAACAATTGTGAATTGAATTTGACTTAATTCTGGGGTTTATAAGGAGTTTATGAATTATGCAAAATAAAGAGCAAGAGAAGCAAGGCATTTGAATTGTTTAGGCCCTGTTTAGTGTTCCTTTAAAGTGAAAGGCTCTTTGATAACCTCTATGATTCTTTTGTGGGCAAGTGCAACCAAAAATATTAAGAAAAATTTCCATCAGCTCCAATTTTTATTTTAAATGATGATTTTTAAATTAGAACATCTAGTGAAAACTAATCTTAAAAGACGACATTAAAAAATATTTAATGATGAACTTACAGGAGCTACAAATTTAAGGAAAGTGAGAGGAACAAAGAAAAGACTTTATTAACTGAAAGCCATGAAAGAGTTTAAATGAGAAGAAAAGCAACATTAGAGTCAGAGAACTATTAATATACGTAGCAGGACTTTCTGTTTTAGATTTTTAAATTGTTTTATAGTTATTTTCATTTAACATCTAGTTATTTAATATTTCATTATTATTAAAATTCTGAAATTTTGGATTGCTCATATTTAGAATTGTGGTCTATATGTTACTTAATAATTAACTAGCTAATGAAGATAATTTTTTAAAGAATTCAAATTTTTGTTAAGAGTTTATAAGACATGCTAAGAGTGTAAGTGCCCCCAAATGAGCAGACTTAGTCGTAGCTAGCATTTCTTGAGTGCTTACTATGTGCCAGGGGTTGCTTTAAGCTCTTTGAATATGGTAACTCATGGAATTCGCAGAGCATGTCATGAGGCAGCACCATTATTATACCTGTTCTACAGAGGAGGAAACAGAGGCTCAGGGAGGTAACCTTCCTGGGTACTCACTATTAGTACCTGGCAGAGCAGGGCTTTGACAACACTTCCAAACTAGTTCACCAGATTCCAGAATCAGAATCTCCTGAGGTGGGGCCAGGGAACTGCCTTTTTCACAAAATAATAAGCTTAATGAAACCTCATTATTTGTCAGCATTTACTGTGTGGCAAGCACTGAGCTAATTAGCTAACTGCTCGCAGGTCTTGCCTCATTGAATTCTCACACCAGCTCCACACGGCTGATGCTCTTTATAATTTTCTCATTTTAGAGATGAGAAAATGGAGGCTGAGGGAAGTTGGGTAGCATGCCCCAGGTCACACAGCCAGTATGCAGTCGGATCAGGACTTGAACCCAGGACATTGTGCCTCCAAGCCTTGACCTCTTATGGCTTGGCCGTGATCAAACAACTAGGGAGTGATGTGTAAGGGTAGGGCCTGGGGGAGAAAATGCTGCTTGCTGGCTGCATGAAGGGCCTTCCCAGGCCTCCATAAGGAAGCAGGCTTTTGGGTATGTAGTGCCCACCTAGGCTTCTCCAGGTTGACGGCTGGTGGGTGATCACTAGAGTAGAGGGCAGATCACACAAGTCAAGTCAGAGTCCAGAGCCCAAAGCCCACGAGCTACGCAAACCCCACGAGAGGGCTGATGTGTACAGAAGGGTGTGGCTGGCCAGAACCAAGCCCCTCTCAGAGTAGAACCTCCCCCATTATGTCCCTGAAATCTGGAACCTTCTCAAATGCTCAGGACCTGATAAGAATAGTAGCTGTTCTATGCAGTGTTACTCCCCCCCAACACTCATGAAATTCAACATAAAAAACAACACTAGACTATAAATCAAAAGAAACCCAACAAAGCGCGAATTTTTTCTCAACATCATGACTTTGATGTTCTTTTAAAAGATCAAATACCAGTATCTTTTCAGCTGCCCTAAACATGAGCTTTGTCTACACTAGGGGCACCAGCTTTTAATCGTTGCTAGCGTCTCACACTGCTACAGCTTTGTCATCAATTAAAGTTTCTTTTATGGTAAATTATGGCCAATGTGTTTATGTGGGAGGGGGGAAATTTCCTCCCTCAATTTAGACTGAGGTGTCAATATGATAAATATCAGGATAACAAGGCAGATATGAGACAGAGTCCCCCACCACCACACACACACACGCACGCACACACACACACACACACGGCTCTGAGAACCTAGAGTATAAAACAGGGACCAGAGAATGGAGAGAAGAAAATTTTGTGAGGAAATCTTTGCAAAACAAACAAACAAACAAAAAAATCTGTGCTCTGAATTCTCTCTGTTTTCCAAAGGGGTAGGGGGAATACCTCATTAAGGGTCTTTCCTGGACCCCGTTCCTAGAGCCCAATGCATCCCTGCTGTTGGAGGAGCTGTGGGCCTTGACAGAGAGGGAGCCTGTGGAGAGACATGAGGAAGCAAGGTGGCTTCATGCGAAGGAGCCTGGAAGTGTACTGCCAGCCACCATGGACCAGCAGCTGCCCGGGACCAGTGAAGGCAGACACAAAGTGATTTAGAATAGAGATGGCACCACTTGGGTCCAGGTTGGTGAGGGAATAAGAAGCCCCACTGGAAGCCACCAAGGGTCCCATAAGCGCACCCATGAGGGAAAGCCTTAGCCATCTGCCAGGCCCCAAGAATTTGATTAGGATCTCTTGTGCCCCTTATCTCTTTCCCCCACCCCATCCTATCTCCATCACCCTGGCAGGGGGAAAGAACAAGTCATTGGTGAGGGGGGTAAGAAGAAAGCAGAGGCCACAGTGACCACAGGCACGTCCCCAACTTCCCATGGTGGCTGATAAAGCAAGTTAATAGACACCAAACTTGGCCCCATTGCCACCACTGCTGGAATAGATGACACAAGCGATAAATATCCAGAATGACAAAAATATACGACGCAGCTTGTCTAAATCAGCAGACAGACAAGACAAAGGGAGAGAGAGGTTTGGATTTTAGAAAAAGATGTTCAAAACTACCATGAAACATGTTGTGATAGCAGTAGAGTCAGCCATCAGGGTCAGTGTTTGAAACAGAAAAGCCTGTTTTCATCAATCTTTAACCTAGGATTGTCAGGAAACTGGATAGGTGACTTTTTTTTTTAAACTTTTCATAAAGTCTCAATAAATCAGGCTCAAACTGACTTGTAAATTTCCAGGCAATCCACATATCACTCCCCACTCCCGCTCCTGCCCCCCCAACCCCCCACCTCCGGAAACCACATAAACATATCAACAGAAGCAGGTTCCTTTCAAGGACAGGCTGCTGCATTCTTCAGATGACTAAATCTTCATGAAAAGCCACCATTGTCCTGGCAAAGCATTCATGCCACCCAGATTGACCTAGTCTCCTATAGAATCACCCATTTCAGGCCAGAGGGTTCTCCCAGCCTTCCTCAGGGAGGTAATATAGCAGGAGTGCATGGGGGTTGGGTGGGGTGGGGGGCAGGTCACTAATTCATCTTAGTGGGGTGCTAACTTTGAAGCACGCTGAAGGCTACTTAAATGTTAACATTTCAGAGAGGAAAGCACAAACACCCAGCTTTCAAGCCATCAAATTTTTCTTTTAAGAGATAACCACTTCTGACTCAGAAGACAAATATTAAAAATAAAAAATACCCAATCCAAACAAAAACCGGACCAGCTCTTCACCATCCGTACGATCTTGGTGGTCTCCAGGTGAAAGAAAAGTTGTGTGTGTGTGTATGTGTGTGTGTGTGTAAGTACAGCCAGTACAGGTTTTCTGTTTTTAAAAAAATGTCCATTTCTCCACCTGTCAAAGGTTAAGTTATACAAATTTATCTGACCAGAGCAAATCCCATTTATAGGTGATGAAACATGGTCTTATGAAAGATAAATAGAAAGATATTTAATTACTATGAAACACCAAACAAAACAAAACAAAAAAAACACCTAACCTTGGAATCAGTAAGGGAAAAATCGTCTTAAAGAATTTAAACAGCGGGCGCCTGTAGTCCCAGCTACTCGGGAGGCTGAGGCAGGAGAATGACGTGAACCCGGGAGGCGGAGCTTGCAGTGAGTCGAGATCGCGCCACTGCACTCCAGCCTGGGCGACAGAGCGAGACTCCATCTCAAAAAAAAAAAAAAAAAAAAAAAAAAAGAATTTAAACAATGAAGTTTAAGTCATGGCTCTATTGCATGTTTTAGAAGCAATTAGTTTCTCCAGTATTCCTCTCCCCTTAAAAATTGCAGAATGTTACAAAGAAAGAACAAAATTTGGCCAGGCTCACGCCTGTAATCCCAGCAATTTGGGAGGTCGAGGTGGGCAGATAACCTGAGGTCAGGAGTTCGAGACCAGCCTGACCAACATGGAGAAACCCCGTCTCTACTAAAAATACAAAATTAGCCGGGCGTGGTGGCGCATGCCTGTAATCCCAGTTACTCAGGAGGCTGAGGCAGGAGAATCACTTGGGCCCAGGAGACGGAGGTTGTGGTGAGCCAAGATCGCACCATTGCACTCCAGCCTGGGCAACAAGAGCGAAACTCCGTCTCAAAAAAACAAACAAACAAATAAAAACAAAATTAATGTTCTTTATTTGCATTCAGTTAAGATTTTAGTTGTTAAAGCCAGAGTACAACCTTCAAACAGGAAGTTCCAGGGCCCAGATTTTGACTTTTTCCACCTGCCAAGTTCTTTTCACTGGAAACCACTTCTACCTGTTGTCAATTTGCCTCTTGGCTTTTAGGCAGTGCCTCACTGGTGGAGATGAGCGCTACACTTGGCCAGCACTCCTGCAGCAATGCTTTTGCCACCCCCAACGGGGACTACTTTTGGATCACTAGCAAAAAATCAGCTTCATCCTTCTAGCTGTACCAGGATGATGCTTAGAGAAAAGGGAGTAGGACCAAACTGTCACTCCAACTCCCCTCCTACAATTACATCTTCCCAGAGGATTTAGAATGGGATAGAGCTTCAAAGATAGACAAAATGGTGCAAACTTTCTTTTATGAGTGGGTTTATTCGTTTAATTTACCTTCCTGGAGTTTCCGCCACTCTTGCTCACTGGGAAACTGGAAAGGTGGAAGAGGGGATCACTACTGCAGAGGGCCTGATACCATCTCAAAAGGGGCTTTGAGACATAGAGTGGTCCTTATTTTTTCTACACACATGGACATTAGAAAAGGCTCTAACTGCAGTTGAGTACAGAACTTTATCATTGTAGGCCCAAAGGAAAACATAAAGTCTGTCTTGGTTTTTCTTGTTCCCCTCTTAATTCACATTCCTGTCCAGACAAAATTTTGCATTTACCTTCTGACTTATCTCCCAGGACCATGTGAGTGAGGAAAAAACCCAACCAATGGTTAAACCGAATTCAGTTTGGCCTAAAGATGACTCTATACATCATTTAGGTTTGGCCTAAAGGTTTCTCCACACATAGTAAACTGCAACCTAATTTATAGGTCAACTGACTGAAAACCAATTTTAGGAGTATGCTTTTGTAACAGAAAGCTGAGTCTCAGCCAATCATAGCAGCCGAGGTTCAGCCAATCACAGGGGCCCAACCACTCAAACTGCGTTAAAATAAGACAGATGCCTGAGCTGTAACCAACGGTAACTGATCAAACTATCTTTGGTCCTCACTTCAGTTTTCTGTAAATCATTTCCTTTTCTCTGATGATAAACATAATCCACAGTTAAAGTAAATTTAACCTAACGCTGCTTCCTTACATAATTTAGGCTTGGCCTAAAGGTTTCTTCGTACACAGTGAACTGTAATCTAACTGGATGTGTAATCAGCCTGTAACCTATTCCTGTGTCATTCATCAAGTTTCAGCCAATCAGAGGCAGCCAACTGTTCAAACGCTGTTCAGATAAGGCAAATGCCAAGCTGTAACCAATCCGGAGGTTTCTGTACCTCACTTCCGTGTTCTGTACATCACTTTCCTTTTTCAGTCCATAAATCTTCTCTGACCGAGAGGCAGTACCAGGGTCTCTCGGAACCCATTCTGGTTCGCGGGCCGTCCGATTCACAAATCATTCTTTACTCAATTGAAGTCCTTTAAATTTAATTTGTCTAAGGTTTTTAACACCACACATGTAGTGGGGCAGGGTATTTGGAATCATTTTTGGCTTGTACTGCTGCCTGATTCTAGAATCACAAAGCCAATTAAGATCTGCAAAACTGAATTTATTTTTTGTAAGTTTGGATTCATTTGTAATTTTGTCTTTTAACACAACCAATCAGACAAAAACCAACCAACCCTGGGTTTGCTATAGGTTACAAATGCTGAAGACAGAAATAATGGCCTCCACCATAGTTTAAAATCTGTTTGCTGCCTTTTTCCTCACCCCCTCCCAGGTGAAGCCTCTCTTACTTGTCTTCCTTCTTTGCTGTTTCAGCCAGAGAAATGAAATTGGAGATTTCAGGCCAGTTGTGAGGTATTTAAGTTAACCTTGGAGAACTAGCAAAGATTAATTTCAGAAAAATATAAAATATAAGTTGGCAGAACACATTGCAGTAGATGTTTCCCCAGAAACAGGATTAACAAATAAATATAAAAGAAAGTCATGAGAAAACACATGAGTTATATAAAATAAGAGTAAGTTCCAAGTTGGCCCAATTCGTAAAGAATTAAGAAGACAGCAATAACAATGTGAGATATAAGTACAGCAATTCTCCTCCCAAAACACACATGCACACACACACACACACACACACACTCCATACATGCCTTTCACACACTTTCTAATATTTTTAGGGGGAGGACTTTCTTATCAAGTCACAGCCTCATAGTTTCTTGACATCCATAATTTTGGTCTTTGCCCAGGCCAACAACCCAATCCCACATTAGTTCTTACCATCACTCAAAACGTCTCCACTGTCAAAATCCCCACCTCTGGAGTCCTCCTTACAGATGCCACCTCTTTATCTTCCATCTTTCTCATTCCTTGATTCCTACTGAGCCTACCCTTCTCTCACCTAGGTCCCTCCCTACTCTTCTATTCTTATCCTTTTAGTCTCTCAGATTTCATTCCTAACCCTATCCAGCCTGAAGTCCAAGTCAATTATTTCAATAATGTGCTGTCTACCTCTCTAGGCTCTTCCCCAGTCTTGTCCTAATTCCTGACCCTGAGGGACTCCTTGGGTCCCTATTCTGCATTTCCCGTCAAGAGTCACTGAATTTCACTGGAGAAAACCAAATCAATACAGTGGCCGGCTATTCACTCCTCTGGCATCTGCTTTGTGCTGCAGAAACTCTCTTCTTGCAGCATTTTCCAAGGGCATTCATCACTCATCATTTTAATCCATCTATGTGGGACTGTTCTCTTGCAATCCTTAATGCCAGAACCTACATCTTCTTTCTCCACCCATTCATCTAAGTAAGGTGCCTGTCCTGTTGATTTTATCTCCATAATAATTTAAAAATTGTTCTCTTCCTTTCAGGTTCCATTCCCATTACCAGTGCCCCAGTTCACTCCCACATTATCTCTGCTTACACTCCATCCTGCTTACCTGACACCCAGCCTCCCCTTTCCCATCAGCAAACTCTGCAGTCATTTCAGTCCTCAGATGAAGTCTTCAGTGGCTTGTTGGGGGCTACCAATTGAAACACACACTCCACAGCCCAGCACAAATCCTTTGTCAACAAGGACCCAGCCTGCTATCTCACACCATGCTGCCATTCTCCCACCAAACTGGAAAGACACATTGTTTTAACGCTTGGACATTTTTGATCATTTCCCATCTGTTGCCAGAAAGGGGTCCCATTCCAGACCCCAAGAGAGGGTTCTTGGATCTCACACAAGAAAGAATTCGGGGCAAGTCCACTGAGCAAAGTGAAAGCAAATTTATTAAGAAAGTAAAGGAATAAAAAATGGCCACTCCATAGGCAGAGCAGCAACATGAGCTTCTCAGCTGCTTATACTTATTGTTACTTCTTGATTATATGCTAAATAAGGGGTGGATTATTCATGAGTTTTTCTGGGAAAGGAGTGGGCAATTCCCAGAACTGAGGGTTCTTCCCCTTTTTCGACCATATAAGGTAACTTCCTGATGTTTCCATGGCATTTGTAAACTGTCAGGGTGCTGGTGGGAGTGTCTTTTAGCATGCTAATGCATTATAATTAGCATATAATGAGCAGTGAGGACAACCAGAGGTGACTCTTGTCAGCATCTTGGTTTTAGTGGGTTTTGGCTGGCTTCTTTACTGCATGCTGTTTTATAAGCAAAGTCTTTGTAACCTGTATCTTGTGCTGACCTTCTATCTCACCCTGTGACTTAGACTGCCTAACCTTGTGGGAATGCACCCTAGTAGGTCTCAGCCTCATTTTACCCAGTCTCTATTCAAGATGGAGTCGCTCTGATTCAAATGCCTCTGACATGCCCAGCCCTATTTATTTTTCAAAATTCTGCCACATTTTCAGGCTCTTCTCAAAAGCTTTCTATCCCATGAAGTCTCATTGTCCAGCGATCTTTCTTTTAGGCTCCCCAGTAGGTTGTTCAGGTCATGGGGAGTGAGCTCATCTCACCCTGCCTTGGGTAGTTTACTTACATACTGTCTCTATTGGAGGCTTCCTGGGGGGCCTTATTTTTAGCTTTGTATTCCTACAGTGTTAGTAAAGTGCCTTCTATAACAGAGAAGCTGACCAAATATTTGTGGAATGAGAAAGAAAGAAGGGAAGGGAGGAGGGAGGAAAGGAAAGGAAAGAAAAAAGGAAAGAAAGAAAAGAGTGAAACAACCTGCTGGACTTAGCATTTCAATTTTCCACTCCACTCCTGACTGGTGGGACGGTCCAGTAGGTCCCTTCACCTCTCTGGGTCTTGTCCTTTACTTGAAAAAGGAGAGCTTTAAATGTGAAAGTCTCTAAACTAATAGCCTAACTCAAACACAATATATTTTCTCCTGCTAGCTAAATAAATTTTGAAAAATACTGACAAGCTTGGTTCGCCACTTCCAAAAGAAAACTCTCCCTCAAATAGGTAGTTTCAGGAACTGCCAATCATAGCATTGTCACCACTGGGGCCAACCATATATATTTGCATTTAATAGGTAAAGGTCTGGGGAGTGAGGTTGTGATCCCGGTGCTGTCTGACAACTCCTGAACCCCCAAATCACCCCCAACATTTTTATGTGCAGATATTTAAATTGCATATTGTTTCCTCAAGACTTAAAATGAATTCCACAGAGTCCTCCTTTCAAAGTCTTATTGGTTCTGGTGAGAAATGATGACGGGATCAGGGCCTGCCATTATTTACTTTTTAATTTAATTTCCTGATTCAGTCTCACTTCTCCCCACTCAAATGGTTCAAGGGTAAGTCGGTGACCACTATTCTGAAAGTGGTGTTTTCTTTATTCATTCATTTATTTATTTCAGTAGCTCCTACCACAAAAGACCCTAATAAAGGCCTGCCATTTTGCTACCTAAAGCAAATATGGTTTTGCTTTTTCCTTTTGGTAAACCACACTTCAACTGATACAGTAAAGGACATTTTTGCCTCCTGGAAATACTATTGAATGTTATGGTATGCTGGTAAGTTTGTAGAATGACTAATACTATATTAAATATTACTGTTGTATATATTACAGACATATTAATGTATTAACCCTACCCTAAAACATTCATCAAAAAGAACAGGAAGGAACTAAAAAAAGTAAGACTCTCTGGCAAAATCACTTGACTCCCACGGCCTTTGGTAACAGGCCTTTATTGCCTGGCAGCACTATCACTGATATTGCAAAGTACTTTACTTTCTTTCTTTCTTTTCTTTCTTTCTTTCTTTTTTTTTTTTTTTTTTTTTTTTTGAGATGGAGTCTCACTTTGTTGCCTAGGCTGGAATACAGCAGCGTGATCTCGTCTCACTGGAACCTCCGCCTCCTGGGTTCAAGCAATTCTTGTGCCTCAGCCTCCTGAGTAGCTGGGGTTACAGGTGCGTACTACCATGCATGGCTAGTTTTTTTGTATTTTTAGTAGAGACAGGGTTTCACCATGTTGGCCAGGTTGGTTTCGAACTCCTGACCTCAGGTGATCAGCCCGCCTCAGCCTCCCAAAGTGCTGGGATTACAGGTGTGAGCCACCATGCCCGGCCTGATATTGCCAAGTACTTTACTTTTAACAAACATGTCCACACACGATCTCATTCAATCCTCGTGACACCCTGATGAAACCAGCAGAGCAGGTCACCCCCTCCTGCTTGGGTATCACTCTCCCCATTCAACAGGTGACAGGACTGAGTCCCAATCGCACACAGTGGAGAGTCAGAGCTGCCAGCCACGGGTCCTGGGTCCTGAGTCCTGGGTCCTGGTTCCACCCTTCTGTCAACAAACTGTGCCACCCCTGAAGGGCAGCCAGGGAGCGTTCATCCCCAAGCCTACCTATGAGAAATGAGAAAACAAAGGCATAGCCTCACAGCTACTTGGGACAGAGCATAGGTGCGAGACAGGCCTTTTGACTTCTCAACTAGCAGACTGCCTCTGCTCACGAAAAAGAAACAATACGAAAACATTAATCATGCAAGACAAAAGGCATTATAACGTGTAATAGTCCATGTAAGTGTTTAAACTGAGAAAATAATTTTGATGCCTGAGTAGGCAATAATGCCACTTAACTAATTAAAATAACTAATACTGGCCTGCAAGTATGGTGCTGATTGTGGCATTTCAATCAAATTTACAATAAAGTTAACTTGACAAATTTAGTGATTATATGTGTTTTTATATGTAATATATGTGATATATTACATAGCATCAAATTAAGTGATTATATACAAATATATAATTATATACAGAATAAATAAATCTGGTGACTATATGATATGAAACTTGTATCTATGTATATTATATATACACACATCTTATTGAGCAGCACAAAAATTAGACAAAAAAAGTTAGTAGTATAATTCCAGCATTTTTGGGAAGCTAAGGCAGGAGTATCACTTGAGCCTAGGAGATCAGCCTGGGCCACATAGTGAGACCCCGTTTCTACAATTTTAAAAATTAGCTGGGCATGGTGGCACATGCCTATAGTCATAGCTATTTGGGAGGCTGAAGCAGGAGGATCGCTTGAGCCCAGGAGTTCAAGCCTGCAGTGAGCTATGATTATGCCACTGCACTCCAACCTGGGCAACAGAGTGAGACCCTATCTCAATAATTAAGTAAATAAAATTAAATAAAATAATACAATTAAATAGTGGGTCACTTGCATGACTTTAATTGACATTATACAGTCAAACCAAATATGTAGTTTTTCTCCTCTTTGTTAGTCTTCTAGCATCTGTTTTTGGCATCAGCGGCATCAGTTTACTCCAGTATTCTGCTCCCTTTATCTTGAGCTCTCACACTAATTGCCCCTTATTGATTGTAATGGCTGCACTATTGTACTACCTTCTGCCTCACCCCAACACACACATGCATGCACACACGCACACACTCGCCACATGATTCCATGCTGCTGTGCCTTTGCTCTTGCTAGTTCTAGTTAGAATACCCTTCCTACCTCTGTTTGCCTGAGTACACGTGACTTCTCCTGTAAGATGCAAGCTTTATCTCTGAGGGCTTTCCCTGAACTCCTAGTTTGAATAGTGCCCTTCCCTTTTATCTTTCCAAGTCCTGTGCACCCCTCTATCCTAACCTTCAGCACATTTCATTCACGTTACCAGTTTACATCCTCTGTCTAGTGAAGCAGAATGCAGTTGGTTAAGGATTTTCACTAGTCCTTAGTGACAAACAGTTGGTGGTCAGATCATGAGAATATAGGCTATCACTAGTTGTGGTAACTCAGATAAGCAGCATCTCTTTAGAGGACTAAGCTTGGCTAATTGATTCATGTTTTTAAGAACTCTCTATTCAGCAATCCTCTTCTTTGTCTTGTCTCCATCTTTGTAAGATTTCTACTCCTTGTTTTCACTTTTTCTTCCATTTTCATCATAAATGATGCCACCTCTCCTTGCCCTTGGTAGGATACTCAGCCCCATAGTCTGATAATCTATAACAACAGTAAAAATCTTCTCTTTAAAATTTGCAATCAGTTAAGATGTCTTTAATAGCTATTTGGTGAATAAAATCTGTTTTTACTCATGAAGAAATTGAAAGTCATGTACTTGACTTGTCATGCGCAATTAATATTTTCTTTGAAAACACTCAATACAGTATTTGCGATGCATTTAATTACCTAAACTACGTATAGAGGTTCAGGTTGTATCTCATTTGAGACAATAATTTCAATAAGTACTTTCTGAAAAAGAATGAATAAAGCAGAAATTGTTAAACGTTTGGTAAACATCTTCAAAGATTCATCATGGTCTTTTCTCTCTCTGTCTCCGAATAAACTTTCACAAACATGTTATACATCACGGACACTTTTCAAATGAATATATATATTTAAACAACTTTTTCTCTTCTACCACTCTGGCTCTGTGGTTGACATCCCTGCCAAGACTGCTAAGCAGTATAAAGGTAACTTGCCACTGTCTCCAGAGCCCAAAGACACATCCCCACCATTGCTCACACTGGTGTCTGCTGAGTTAGGCTGCCTCCACCACCTCCCTATGCACCACGGCCTCTGCTGGAGCTGCTCCCACCACAGGTGCTGCTACCACTCCCACTGGATACTTCTATTTCCACTGACGCTGATGTGCTGAGGTTTAGGAGGTGGCAGGGTTTCTGCTGTGGTGAGGTGGAAACATTGCCTTCCCACACAATATGGCTTCGCCCCTGTGTCTCCCGGAGTTTTGACACCCAGTGTCTTCTCTTCCCAGGACTTAGACATGATTTCATGGAGCAACTGGCAGATAGCTGCCACTGCTTAAAGAACCAGGCTTCTCCAAGGCCAAGGTTGTGCTATTCTCCCCTTAGACTAAATTATTTCTTAGAAAGTATCCCCATCCCCCATGCGTGTGGGCTCCTGCAAATGCGCTGCTAGAGGCACTGTTCAAAGTATTTGATTCAGGAATCTACCTTAGGCTCAGCCTGGGACAAGAAAGTTTACCCACATTTTTGCCCAATTCAGGTGCAAAATGAATGTGGACATTCAGTCAAGCATTGCAAACACAGTCTTAAATCTATCATGTCACAAGCAGAGTCTCAGAATACATATTTGACTTCTATTATGACCCCTTTTAAAAGGATAGTTTTTGGCAAAATGATTTTTTAAAACCCCATAAAATTACAGTATTTTTTAAACATGGGACATGTGGCTCTGGAGGAAAAACAGAAAAAGCTGTCATGGAAAATCTGAACATGCACAAGATCCAACCCAGATGATTTCAACTATTAAGGGAATTACTTAATGTTCATTCGCATGTCCTTGTTGTTACCCTCTATTCAACTTTGATGTAGCTATACCAGTTTGGTGCCTGTGATTATAGATGAAGCACTACTGGAAAATTGGGAGTTTGGAAAAGAGTAACGGCGGTGACTGAATGAATGGCAACAAAAACTATATAAGGAAACATTTACGGAGATAAATGTCTATGTTTACATGAAATGCATTTAACATAAACTCACATCTGAAATGTGTATATGGAATAGCTACTGATAAGCAAACATTTCACTTCTACATATGATATCTATTATGTGTCATTCTGTGAAAAACTATTCATCAAGGGCTAGAAGGACTGAAACAAACTGCCCAATCATTTGCCTCCATTTAGGCAGGTCCTCTGCACTACGCATGAAATCTTAGATGATGCAGTTAAGTAGCTCTCCAGCTTGGCAAATTGCTGGCATAACCACACAAACTATCAACTTTCTGCACATTTGCCCTTACCCATTAGCATCTCGTTGGTGTTCTGCGGGTAGGTATAATTGCAACTAGAAATAAACATTTATTAACATTTTATGTGTAAACTATTATATTAGGCATGGTACCGTGGGGATTTTGAAGAAACCAGCAATATCTTAATCTACATTTTATTTACCTATCTATGTATGCATACATATGTATATATGCCTGCGTGTGTGTATACATAAATCTACACTTATAAAGCACTTTCACACACGCTATTTCATTTAACATTTACAATAACCTCTTTAAACATGACAAAAATAAATCTCGGAGAGGGTAAGTGACTTGCCCAACCACCCACAGTGGTTAAAACTGAGCTTGAATTCAGCTCTATGGTACTAAGTCCAAGTTTACTATATTACAACTTTCCTTAAGCATCACAGCTTCCCATTACCTTGCTCCCCCATCTCCACAAGGAATTGACAACTTTGGGGCAAGCTAACACATGTGTGCAATGATTGAAAGGTGATGTGACGAGTAATAAGGAAAAACAGGAGTTCCGAGTGGGGAGGGATCAGTCACTTCTAAAGCAGTTGGTTAGGAAGCATTTGTGGAGGAGGTAAAATTTGGTCAGGATTTTGAAAAACTGATAAAATTTGGAGAGATAAAGATGGGATAAGGGGAATTCAACAAAGGGTTTTCTACATAAGAATGAACAGGGCATACTTAACAAGGGGCTGCAGTTGAAATTTAGGGCATGCAGTGGGGCACAGTGGAAAATAAGCCTCAAGTTATAAATTGAGTTCAGGTTATGGAGGTCCTTGAATACCATGAAAAGGTATTAGGTCCCCATGGCAGATTTTAGAGCAAGATGTCTCAGGAGCTATGTGGAGCACTGATTAGAGGAAGAAGAGATTAGAGGAGAGAGACCAGGTAAGGGCTATTACAAAGCTCAAGTGAGAAAAATACAAATTTATTTTAGGGTAATGGCAGTGGAAACAAAGAGAAGGAAAAGTCTACTTGAAAGAATTTATTAACTCATTGGATAAAGGGGGCCAAAAAAGGAAAGAATTAAAAAGGCTCCAGGCTTCTGTGTCTCAAAGACTGAGAGGATACAGAAGACAGGGGAAAACTTTGGGTTGAAACAGAACACCATAAGCTTGTTTTTGGATATTTTAAGTTTAAGGTTGTCTTAGGATTGTCATACAGTATAACATCCAGCAAAGTGTCATACAGTATAACATCCAGCAAAAATGAGACCAGCTCATGGAAGATGGGTCAGGGCATAAAATAGCAATTTGGACAATATCTGCCTAGCCATTACTAATGAGCACGGATGTGAATTAGGAGGTTATAAAAGAGTATATTGAAAGAATAGATGGGATGGAAATTTAAATGAAAGAATGAGAAAGAGAAGAAGGGTGTAAAATGATCTTTGAAAATACCTTATTAAGTGGATAACGACAAAGAAGCCAGAAAGGAGACTTGAGGGCAGTGAGAAAGGGAAGTGAGAAGCAGGACAACAGCTTTTAAAGGAAGCCGAGAGGAACAAGGTTGCCCAGGCAGAAGGCAGCCACCTGGGAACAATCTCCTTCTCCCAATACATCATGAAATCACAACAGTGAGATGTTGAAAAAGCATGCCCCCTAAATCCCACAGCAGCCACCAAACCAGAGAAGGGCACCACCCCATGCCATAAACTTCCAAAAAAGTATTGGCTGATGAAAAAGCAAATTCCACAGTGGAGTAGCATAGCTCACCATGGCAAGGCTCCTAGCTCTACCATCCCCAGGAGCCACACAGGTGTCATCAACCAAATCCAGGGATATCTTTTTCATATCTCAAAATCGAGAGAGAACCTTACTGAGATGCTAACTCTACAAATAGGGAGTCAGAGAAACTGTCGGAAGACAGTGGAAATGAACAGCGAGTTATATCTTCTCTCATGGCATTGACAATTGAAGAATAGATTCAAAGTTTGAGAGTATTCTCCCATAGGACTTGAATACAATCCCTCAACTCATTAAAGAAAGCCCTCATGCATTGAATAAGCAGTTAATAAACACTTCAGAAATGTCTGCCAAGTCCTGATACTCTACCAAAGTCTGCACAATACCTCAACCTCTGTCCTTCCCTGCCATTCTTTCAGACTATAGGGTAAGTGGAAAGAACATGAAAAAACAAACTCTAAAATTGTGGTTTGTCAGGAAAACAAATGGGTGTCAAATAGCAAGAGAGATGAGAAGACACCTATACAACATTAGGGCAAATAATAGGTCTGTATCAAGAGGACAGTTGAGAAAGATAAAAATTACCACCCTGGCAACCGTGTGTGTGTGTGCGCGCGTGCGTGCGCGTGCACGTACACACACACACACACACACACACATGCCCTAGAATGCAAAAGATAAACCAACTTAGGTGCAAAACAACTGAAAATCAGAAGGAAGTTCTTCACAAGTGCCCTGAGCTATGGTAAAAAAAAAATTAATTAATTAATTAATAAGATAAATTTAATAACATAAGGGCCCATAGTCAAGATGATTAAATAACAGAAAATAAACAGGAAAGTTACAAACTTGGAAAACAGATGGAGGGAGAAAAATCCATATATGTCTATGATTAAATTTGAGACTTTAACAAACAGATTAGACTCACCTTTAAACTTACCAATATATAGGAAAGGGAGTACAAATTCAAAAATAATAAAAGAAACACAAAGAGAAAAATGCAGTTATAAAGAGCTAATTAATTTATAGAACAAAGTCAATAATTAGTGTTCTTGAAAGTCAAAATCCCTAATTAGTGTTCCTGAAAGTATTCAACAAATGGAATAACAAAAAGCAACAAATGCTATAATATAAGCAAATTTTACTGGAATGAAAAAAATAATGCAACCACTGGAATGAAAAAAATAATGGAAACCACTTATACTGCTAAGATAATGAATTTCAAGGATAAAGAATGTAATTCTCAGATATCTAGACAGGATAAAAACCAATCACCTCAAGGGTAGAGACAGGAAATATGAAATTCACTGCAGTCTTCCCCACAGCAACATTGATGCCAGAAGTTAATTTAAAAATGTCTGCAAGATTCTGAGAAAAACAATAGTGTGTCTCAACAAGATCAGAACTAGGCAAAACCTTGAGTAATAGCCAGACATTTTCAAATGTAAAACAAATTTACAAATATCAAGTTGTATACTGTAAATATATACAATTTTTATTTGTCAATTATATCTTAATACAGATGTTTAAAAAACCATTACAATGGGGCTCTTATGAATTTTCCCTATTTTGCTTTTTGAATGTGAAGAATACATGCTCAGAATACATGATTCTGATGTAATCTATACAGAATAGATTGCATTCTAGTCCTATAGGAGAGTATCTTCAAACTTTTAATTTATTCCTCAATTTCATGTTCAGTCTTGGAGACTTCAATGCCATTAGAAATGCCATTAGAAAATATATAGCCCATTGATCATTTCCACTGTGTTCCAACAGTTTCTATGACTTCCTATTTGTAGAGTTAACTTCTCAGTAAGATTCGCTCACAATTTGCGGTATTAATAAGATACATTTGTATTCATAAATTTCATAAATTTTAGTATACTGCTTAATGAATTGCGACCTGTGTAACCATCACCCTGATCAAGATTAAGACTATTTCGATCACTTAAAAAAGTGTCCTGGCATCCCTTTCCAGTAAATATTCCCATACCCTTTTCTGACCTCTATCACCATAGATTAATTTTGCCTGTTCTAAAAATTCATATAAATGAAATCATATGCTATTACTATTTTATCTAGCTTCTTTAGTTCAAAATAATGTTTTTGTGTTTTATTCATAATTGTGATATGTGTCAGTAGTTCTTTTTTATTGCTCAGTAGTATACTACACCTTTTCCATTTTCGTGTTGATGGACATTTGGGTTGTTTCCAGTGTAGGACTCTTATAAATAAAACTGTTATGAACATTCATATGAGTTATGAGTCTTTTTGTAAGATAGATACATTCCTTTCTTTTGGCAATACAGTTAGGAATGGAAATACTTGGTCACAGGATAGATCTGTGTTTAACTTTACTGAAGAGTGAGAAACAGTTTTCCAAAGTGGTTTTATTATTTTATACTCCCACAAGCAATGTATGAGAATTTCAATTTCTCCACACACACAACAGCAGTCTGTTTAGTTTTAATCATTCTAGTATCTCATCATAGTTGTAGTTGGCATTTCCCTGATGACTAATGATGTTGAGCACCTTTTCATATGTTATTAGGCATTCATGTATCTTCTTTGTGAGGCGCCTGTTCAAGTATCTCTTCATTTTTTATGTCAATTGTCTTTAAAATGTGATTCCTAGGAATTCATCTATATCTAGGATATCAGTCCTTTATCAGCTATATGTTTATGAAATATTTTCTTCTAGACTATGGCTTCACTTTTCACTTTCTTAACAATGACTTTTGATGAACATAAGTTTTAATGTTGATGAAGTTTTATTTATTATTATTTTTATATGATTGGTGCTTTACGTGTCTTGCGAAATCTTTCTCTGCCACAAGATTGTAAAAATATTTTTTCCCACATTTTCTTTAGCAAGCTTTATAAATTTAGCTTTCACAGTTGAATTGTCATGCATTATATAAAGTAAGAGTCAAAGTTCATTTTTTTCCATATAGATGTCCAGTTGTTCCATTATCATTTATTGAAAAGACTTTTGTTTCCCCCATTGGCTTTAATTTGCCCTGTTTAAAAAACTAATAAACTGTATATGTGTAGATCTATTTCAGATTCTCTTTTCTATTTCATTAGTTTGTCTACCCTTACACCAACTATACTGTCTTAATTACTATAGCTTTCAGTAAGTCTTGAACATTGATAGTGTGAATCCTTCCATTTTGTTCTTCCTTTTCAAGGACTATTATAAGTCCTCGCATTTTCAAATACATTTTAGAATCAGCTTGTCAATTTCTCCAGAATGCCTGCTGGGATTTTGATTGAAATTGCATTCAGTCAATAGATCAGTTTAAGGAGAATTAACAACTTAACAATATTGAGTTTTTCAATCCGATATTAGGATTCCAATCATATACCTTTCCAATTATCTTTTAAAATTTCTATCAGCAATGTACTGTCATTTCCAATACACAGGTCTTGCACAAATTTCACTAAATGTATTCCTAGGTATTTATAAATGGTATTTTTAAAAATTTCCAATTATTTATTACAAGTATACAAAGGTGTAAGTGGTTTTTATATATTGACTTTGTATTTCTTGAACTTCATCAATTTGTTTTTTAGTTGCAGTGGTTTTAAATTTTTTGTAGATCACATTGGATTTTCTTTTTTTTTTTTCTTTTGGAGACAGAGTCTCACTCTGTCACCCAGCTGGAGTGCAGTGGCACGGTCTTGGCTCCCTGCAACCTCAGCCTCCCAGGTTCAAGCGATTCTCCTGTTTCAGCCTCCCGAGCAGCTGGGACTACAGGCACCCACCACCACGCCTGGCTAATTTTTTTTTTTTTTTTTTTTTTTTGTATTTTTAGTAGAGACGGGGTTTCACCATGTTGGCCAGGCTGGGCTCAAACTCCTGACCTCTCGATCTGCCCACCTCGGCCTCCCAAAGTGCCGGGATTACAGGCATGAGCCACTGCGCCTGGCCCACATTGGATTTTTCTATGTACACCAGTGTGTCATCTGTGAATTAAGATCATTCTTCTCCTTCCTTCTTGTGATTATACTTTATATTTCTTATTCTTGCCTTATTGTGCTGGCTGTAACCTCCAGTACAATGTTAAATTGAAGTGATGAGAGGAAACATTTTTGCTTTAAATGGAAATTCTTAATAGTTCTCCACCAGGTCCTAGGTTAGCTCTAGATTTTTTTTGTAAATGCTTTCATCAAGTTGGGGAAGTCCTCTTCTATTCCTAGTTTGCTGAGAGTTTTTACCATGAACAGGTGTTGAGTTTTATCAAATTCTTTTTCTGCATCTATCAATATAACATCATTTTTACTCTTTATTTTTAATGTGTTAAATTACATTGATTGACTTTTGAAGGCTGTACCAAACTTGCATTACCCTACTTGGTCATGATGTTTTATCTTTTTTACATATTGTTTTTGCTCATAATTGTTAAATTTTTTAAATTAGTGTTCATGAGGGATATTGGTCTATTGTTCTCTTTTGTGTATTTTCCTTGTTGAGTTTTGGTAGCAGGGTTTTACTGGCCTCATAAAATGCATAAGAAAGCATTCCCTCTTCTTTTATTCTCTGAAAATATTTTAATATTTGTATTATTTCTTACTTCAGTGTTTGGTAATATTAACAAATGAAGTCACTTGGGTCTGGGCTTTCCTTTGTGGGAAGATTTCTAATTATGGATTTGACTTATTTAACAAATACAGGAACATTTACATTTTCAGTTTTTCTTGTAATAACTTTAGAAAGTTGTCTTTTTCAAGAAAATTGTCCATTGTTCTAAGTTGTCAAATATATTAACATAAAATTGATTATAATATCCCTCTTATCCTCTTAATGTCATAGGATGTATATAGATGTCACCTCATTTGTGTTTCTCTGTTTTTTTCATCAGTCTTCCTGTGGGTTTATTAATTTTGTTAATATTTTCTAAAGAACCAGTTGACATTCTCTATTTGTTTGCCTATTTTCTATTATGTTGAATTTTGCTCTTATCTTTATTATTTCCTTCCTTCTACTTTTTTGGTTTTGCAAAAACAGTACGTCGATTTCTTTTTAGGAAAGAATGAACAAATGAATGAGGAAAGGAAGGCAAGAGAGATGTTTAATTGTGTCAAAGCTTTATACCTGTTAACAAAAAGGATGAAGGTAAAGTCATTAAAATTTGCAAATAGGAGGTTATTGGTGACTTTCAAGAGGCTTCACGGTATAAAGATTTGAGGTCAGACACATTGAGTTATGGTAATGGAATTTGCTATTCTTTTTGACCATCCAATATATGAAACCAATTTCCCTTATTTGAGAATTCTCACCACCCCGAATTCCTAACACATACACAAACAAACACATTATGATTCTTGAAGGGAGACAAAACCTATCTCCGACTAGAGACATGGAAACTTCCAGAAACTCATTCTCCCAAGAAATCTTGAAGCTTGGGTACATGTTCATGACCCTCGTTCTGCCAATCAGACACACCGACCTCATATCAAGGGACCACAAGAACTCTCTGACGGTGGGGAGAGTTGCTGAAATATTAAGTCTTTGGGGGCAGTGATGAGAACAGTGCTGGTGAGGGTATCCAGTGTCCATCTGGCATGTCAGCAATAAAATCTACAATGTCCAGAGCTTCCAGAAGTGTCCTCACCCATCCACTTCTTGTTGAGGATCACACCTAGCAATACAGCCTTAATCTATTTCTCTAGACTGGCCTGGGGTTCTGTGAACTAACAATATAATCAATTCATTCTCTGCCGAAATCAGCCAGCCTTAATCTCTGCTGCTTGTAACTAGGAGCCCTGACTGTTGAATCCAAGCTCCACACTCAATGGGTGACTGTGACCAGGTCGTACGATGTTCTTCAACATTTTTTTCCTCAACTGTTAAATGAAAGCAATAGTACCCACCTCAGTACAGTTGTGATTATTAAATATGACAGCATATGCAAAGTACCTAATTGATGTGTGGCTGGTGCTGAAGAAATTTAGTTCTAGGAAAATAAAAATATTATAAGCCCCTAAAACTTCAATTCAGCCTCATTTAAAACCACTGTTGAATCCATATGTCATGGATCACAATGGTTACTAAGAAACCTCTGGGTAGAGGTAAACAGTGTAGCTTGACCTTCAAGATTTCTAGCAGGAAAGGCAGGCGTAAGATGCTAATCCAAGACGGTTGAGATAAGATTTTCTGTCTTTTTAGGAGTTAGAGACCTGTGTTTGTGTGTAAGATAAGAAGTAGGAACTAATAAAGAAAGAGCAATTTGAACAGAAAAAGAATGTTGACAAAAGCACTTTAAAGATATCAAGGTTCTGGATTAGAATTGTCTTTGGTTGTAAAAATAAGAAAGTCAGTCAGAGAATTTAACATACCAGTTACCACCAGGCATAACAAATAAGTATTAGGCAGGTGCGGGAAAGTTCCTGTTTAAGTTAAATCTATACATACTCTGTATCTTGTCTTCATAAAATTGAATTGTTTATTGAAAAAGGCAAGAAGCTCTCCTGTGATTTTTTTTTTTTTTTTGCTCTTAACCACAAATGTTTTATAGTTATCTCCCATGGAATGTAAACCTTGACTACAAAGCTATGATCACTGCAAATCTTCCTTTACACGATTGTTGTAAAAATTATATTTGGACACTTTATGTTTATTATAAAAATAATTTTTGCTAGAATATGTTTGTTGTAGTAAATGAGGAATTTACTCTTCTACATTACAATGTATACACCAGTTGTTGAAGGTGACTGACTATGAACTTATGAGTTGTGTATTCTAACTCACTACTATCTATGGGACAGAACCTTCTGTCTTACTTTTCTCTTCAAAACCCTATTTTTAAAAATAAATTTGTGATCTAACAGATTTACTTCTCAACACATTATGAAGCTCATTTATTTGTTTTCTTGATCTTGCTCCCCTCAAGAGGGCAGTTTTAGCAGAGCAATGGGGATGACAGACTAAAAAGGATTAGGAAGAAAATAGCAATGAGGACATGGAATCAGGTGATGTCGACTCCACTTCAAAATGCTAGGATTCAATGACAGGACCTGGAGAATGGATGCTAACTTAAGAGGGCAATGGGGTTAGAAAAACATTTTTAATGGAGAGGGCTTCCTTTGTTTGTAAGAAACAGGGAATAAGAAAAGGGGAAAAATCTTGGAAAAACTAAGAAAACATGGGATCAAAGGCACATAAGTGTGGGACTGGTGTTTGGAAGGAGGAGGGAAGCTTCTTCCTCTAAGAAAAACAAGAGGAAGCAGATGATGAAAATTTTAGGGCATGAAAGTTTATATTCAGATACCTTTAATATTCCATTGAGACACAAAGGCAGAGATGCTAGTTTGAGGGCTAGAGGAAAATGAAACATGCTTGGAAACTCTTCAGAGGAGAAGGCTATGCAGAAGCATCAAGAGTTGAATAAAATAATTATTATTGAGCAACAGTAAGAATACAAATGAAATACCAGTGGATCCAATTAGCAGAATTCTTAGAACTTCTCTAGCTACATCTGGGTGTAGAGAATCTCTAACAGCCATTGAAATATTAGGGACACTGGTATTTCTGTGAAGCTACAGAATTGTGGAAAGACCCAAGAATACAACAAAAACACAGATAATCAAAATCATAGAGCCAGGGGACAGTGGGGACCACACATCTACCTCCAGACAAGGGGATGACCTGTTGGAAGTACTTGATGGTATGACAAGGTATCCCCTAAGAACTTGAAAAGGAGAGAAATCAAAGTGTCTCTAACATTTTACATTTTGAAATCATTATACAATAGATCAGAACTGAAACATGCTTTGCCACCTTCATGATCAGAGTGGCTCTCAGGTCTACCTGATGAGATGATGTGATCTGACTATGGATATGAATGTAACTAAGGAAAGTGTCAACCAGCCTAAGAAACAGAGCAAAAGAGAGCACTATCCAAGGAGAAGGGCACCTTTCCTATGGACTTTGAGATTTCTGGTCCCATTGGCAAGATCATCCCTGAAATGGAGTGAGGTATGATGGGCCACCTTTGCCTCCTGCTATTCAAGCATTCAATCAGCTGGTTTGGTGCTGACCTAGAGATGTGCTCATCATACCTTGGCTTCCTTGTATTGTAGGTCTTCCTATTGGGAGATAGTATGGAAGACCTGCTGATATGAGTATTCTGGTCACCATGACAATTATTTTTCATTGTAAATATGTTAACTAGTGACCAGTTTTACATGCCAGTCATATGAACTTGGCTAACCTGAGTCCACCTCTGAAAGTCACATCTCTGGGGGGAACTGATTATGGGTATCTGAACCTGCAGGCTGAGAACACCATACATGAAATTCACCAAAGCAGGTCCCATGGGAGACATCAAGCTGGCCTTCTCCTGGTGACCATCTACATCTACATAGCTTTTTCCATTTTGAAACAAAAAAATGGTATGTAGCAGATTGGAAGAGTCTGGTGTGTTTCACCTCACTTGCCATACCCTTTGCATGCCCTCCAGATGGCCCAGGAAGGTAGAGTCTCTTATTGCAAGGGAAAATACCTGTGGTTCGTGGGGCAATTACAATGCCCAAATCAGGACAATATCATTGTGTACAGCCTTTGAGAAGCCAGTAGTCTGCAGTTTAATGTTCCTCTCACCTTTTTGTTTCTCTTTTTTGGTAAAATTCTAGCTGATAGCTCTGAGCATTTTTATCTCTGCAAGAGTCCAGTTGGCATTTCACAGGTAATACATAAAAGGGAAGCCATTTCCTCAAAATGCCTACACTAACTGTGTTCCTACAAGTACTTCCAAACACAAGCTATGAATTTATCTTCAGGATCAAGGAAGCTTTTCCTACTTAAAAATAACAACAGTTTGTCAGGCAGGGGAATGTCTTGGAGGAAGGGGTTTAGATTTTAATCCTGAGTGCTGATATCAACGTGCATGACAGTTCTCTCTGAGTCCTTTGCCCTGCAAGAAGATAAACACGGAGTGTTCAGTGTTTTCCAAAAATTTGTATCCACCTGGACATCCTCTCAATATTTTCCCCCTCCAACTTTCATGCTGGAGTTCTTATGTAAGTTGTGGAGTCAGATGTGGGAAGGAAGGGGGATGGAAGGACTATATTTTTTTATACACAAAAACAATGCTTGATCTACCCAAGATTTTCTCCAGCTATATAAGAAGAAAGGGATAAATGAGTACATCAATGGAAATACTTCAGTTGTGGGTGGAAAAAGACAGGGTTGGCCAGAGGGACCCATACAAGGAGTTGGGATTACACACGTGTGTGTGAGGCAGATCAGGGTCTATAACACATGAAAAGCTGGAGGC
This sequence comes from Pan troglodytes, assembly GCF_028858775.2. Lineage (NCBI taxonomy): Eukaryota > Metazoa > Chordata > Mammalia > Primates > Hominidae > Pan > Pan troglodytes. The sequence continues at coordinate 74,712,566 of NC_072402.2, forward strand.
TGAGAGACTCATTGCTCCCAGGAGAAAGTCAATAAAAATTAGATTCCAGGGAAACAAGAACGGAGGCTAGATCAAAAGACCTGACCACACCTGGGAAGAGACAGGTAGACCTCTGAGATATTGCAGGTCCCATTCCAGATCATTGCAAATATTGAGCAAATATTGAGATAAAGCAAGTCACACAAAATTTTTGATTTCCCAGTGCATATAAAAGTTATGTTTACACTATACTTTAATCTATTAAGTATGCAATAGCATTATGTCTAACAAAATTGATGTATGTAATAGTAGGCTGTCACGACAAAAAAGTGTACATACTTTGACTTATAATACTTTATTTTGTAAACATCCTAATAATCATCTGAGCTTTTGGCAAGTGGTGGAGGGTTTTGCCTCAGTGGCAAGGTTTTTTTGCCACTGAGGTGTAGGGTTTTTGCTGGGAGAGTGTCTTGCCTCAGTGTTCATGGCTGCTGACTGATCAGGGTGGTGGTTGCTGACGGCTGGGTTGCTCTGGCAATTTCTAAAAGTAAGACAAAAATGAAGTTTGCCACATCAATTGATTCTCCTTTTCACAAAAGATTTCTCCATAGAATGCAATGCTGTTTGCCAGCATTTTACCCACAGTAGAACTTCTTTCAAAATTGGAGTCAGTCCTCTCAAACCCTGCCTCTGTTTTATCAACTTAATTTATGTAATATTCTAAATCCTTTGTTGTCATTTCAACCATGTTCACAGCATCTTTACCAGGAGTAGATTCCATCTCACAAACCTGTTTCTTTACTCATCCATAAGTGGCAACTCCTCATCCATTAAATTTTCATCATGGGATTGCAGCAATTCAGTCACATCTTCAGGCTCCACTTCTAGTTTTAGTTCTTATGTTATTTCTGCCACATCTGCAGTGACTTCTGCCACTGGTCTTGAATCCCTCAAAGTCATCCATGAAGGTTGGAATCAACTTCTTCAAATTCCTATTAATGTTAATATTTTGACCTCCTCACCTAAATCATAAATGTTTTCATGGCATCTAGAAATGGGAATCTTTTCCAGAGGATTTTCAATTTACTTTACCCAGATTCATCAGAGGACTCACTATCTATGACAACTATAGCCTTATGAAATGTATTTCTTAAATAATAAGACTGAAAGTCGAAATGACTCCTGGATCCATGGGCTACAGAATGAATGCTGCGTTAGCAGGCATGGAAACATGAATCTCCTTGTACAGCTCCATCAGAGCTCATGGATTACTGGGTGCATTGTCAATGAGCAGTAAAAATTTTAAAGGAATCTTTTTTTTTTTTCTGAGCAGTGAGTCTTAACAGTGGGCTTAAAATATTCAATAAAACCATATTATTAACAGATGTGCTGTCATTCAGGCTTTGTTGTTCCATTCATAAAGCACAGGCAGTGTAGATGTTGCATACTTCTTAAGGGCCCTAGGATATTTGAATGATCATTGAGCACTGGCTTCGACTTTAATTCACCTGCTTCATTAGCCTCTAACAAGTGAGTCAGCCTGTCCTTTGAAGCTTTGAAGCCAGGCATTGACTTCTTCTCTCTAGCTATGTAAGCCCTAGATGGCATCTCCTTCCAATGTAAGCCTCTTCCATCTATGTTGAAAATCTGTTGTTGAGTGATTGATGAATTGATAATTCATCAATTATCTTAGCTAGGTCTTCTGGATAACTTGCTGCAGCTTCTACATCAGAACCTGCTGTTTTATCATGTGCTTTTATCTTATGGAGATGACTTCTTTCTTTAAACGTCATGAACTGAACTTTGCTAGCTTCCAACTTTTCTTCTGCAGGTTCTTCCCCTCTCTCAGCCTTCAGATAACTGAAAAGAGTTGAGGGCTTGCTTTGGATTTGGCTTTGGCGTAAGGGAATATTGTGGCTGGTTTGATCATTTACTTAGATTACTAAACTTTCTCCATAACAGCAATAAGTCTGTTTCAGTTTCTTACTTATATGTTTTGGAGTAGCACTTTTAACTTCCATCAAGAAATTTTCCTTTGCATTCACCATTTGGCTAACTCTTTGGTGCAAGAGGCCTTCCTTTCAGTCCAGCTCAGTTTTTGATGTGCCTTTCTCATCAGCTTAATCATTTCTAGCTTTTGATTGAAAGAGAGAGTCATGTGACTTTTCCGTTCACTTGAACACTTAGAGGCCATTCGAGGGTTATTAAATGACCAAATTTCAATATTGTTGTGCCTCAGGGAATAGGGAGGCCCAAGGAGAGAGAGAAAGATGGGAAAACAGCTGATGGGTGGAGCAGTCAAAACACACATAACATGTTTCAATTAAGTGCACCATCTTATACAGGTGCAGTTCATGGCACTCCAAGACGATTACAATACTAACATTGAAGATCACTCATCACATATCGCTATAACAGATATGATAATAATGAAAAAGTTTGAAATGTTGTGAGAATTACCAAAATGTGACATGCACAAAGTGAGCACATGCTGTTGGAAAAATGGTGTCAATAGAGTTGTTTCACACAGGGTTGCCACAACCCTTCAATTTGTCTGAAACACAGTATCTGCAATGTGCAATAAAATGAAGTGCAATAAACGAGGCATGCCTGTAGAAAATAGCGAGAAAGTCAGACAGAATGCCAGGGGCAGAAATGTCCCTGAGCTTAGCTTTGTAGAGATGGTACAACCAGTAAACGTGGGACCCAGGGCCAAGTCTGATATGGGCTCCTCTGTGTATAGAAAGTCTGTCTTTCATAATTCATTGGATCTGTATGATTCAAGATATTTGATTCATAACAAAAAATTTTGAGATAAAAAACATTACAAAATATGGCAATTTAATGGATCAAAACAATATGAAGGAAATTTTAAATTTAGAAAGGTTTCTGTTGACATTGGGGATCGGACTCAGAGACAAGGGCAGGGCAGAGTATTGAAGCTGAGTTTGTGGTTTCTCCTGTCACTCTGCTGCTTCTGACTCTTTAGAAAGACTTTGTGATCCTCCTGGCTCCTCGCATGAAAGCTTGTGCTCTGGCCTCAGTGGTGCTGTCCATCCAAGAGGCTGAGGATCCTTGCCAGGGACTGTGCCAGCCCACCCCTGGTTTGGATCCAGACTCTACTCCAGTATTTACTAACGCTAAGCCTTGTCAATGCCCACATTCACACTCACTTGGGCTTCTAAAGCCCAGGGTTCTCTTAATCTTAACAGTGCTCAATGCTTCTGAGTACAGCATCATGATTACAAACTAGGCTCCTAGGGTTGGACTAGGTTCCTGCACTGTGTCACTCAGAATAATCAACACATAGTAGCTTAAATAGTGAAGAAGTCAGAAGGCAAGGCAGTTCTAGGATTGTTCCCACAGCTGAATAATGTCAGGAAGCTAGGCTCTTTTTAGCTTTTCATTCTGCCATCCCTGATGTGTTAAATTGTTGTTTGTAGGCTTGTTGCCTCGTGGTCACAAGACAGCTGCTATTGCTCAAGTGTCCATTTTTAATGATAGCATCCAAAGCAGACAGGGAGGAAAGGGGAAGTCCTCTGTCTCATGGCTCTTTCTTTTCAGAAAGGAAAATGTTTCTTAGAACCATGACCCTCTGGCCCATCACCCCCCAACTCTCCACCACATAAAGCTGACTTTCCTGTACATCTGCCAGAACTACATCACCCTAATTGCAAAGAAAGATGGAAAAGTGAACGTATGTCATTTAAACCTCCATCATGGGAAGCCTACTTGGCCTCAAAGAAAAGAGAAGAAATGACTGTGGGTAGGCAACTTTCTCTGTTATCTATTGCCACTGTAATGGAGCAGAATATCACCCCAAAACTCAGTGGCCAAAAAACCAATTGATCATTTTTCATTAATCTGTGAATTGGCTGGACAGTTCTACTGATCTGGGCCAGGTTCAGCCAGTTGTGGCTGGGCTTGCTTATGCGTCTGCAGTCAGTTGGTTGGTGGGTTGGCTGGGGGCTGGCTGGTCTCAAATGGCCTCAGCTGGGATGGCTCACCTTGGCTCCATGTGACCTATCATCCTCCAGCAGAGCAGCCCAGGCTTGTTCCCATGAAGGAGGCAGGGGCTGGAAAGCAGAAGACATCACGGTCTCCTGAAGCCTAGACAGCACACACAGTCACTTCCACCACATCTATTAGCCATAGAAAGTCACAAGGCCAGCCCTGACACAAGGGGAGGGGAAATAGACTCCTCCCCTCTATAGAAGGAGTGACAGAGTCACATTGCAGGGGGTGTGGATCCAGCTGAGAAAGAACTGAGGCCATTTTCACAATCTATCACACCAACCAATAGAACTTGCTGTAGGCTCTTAAATATATGACCAAGAACAAGTTACTTAACCTCTGAGCCTCAATTTCCCCATCTGAAAAAAATGGAGATAATAATAAAATCTAACTTATAGGGTTGTTAGGATTATCTATGTATTGATCTATGTCAAAGAGTTTACCAGAATGTCTTCATTTGATAAGTTACCATGTATTAATCAATGTTAGCTTTCATGATTATCGACCAATGACCAAATACAGCAGCAATAGTCCTAAATATCTTAAGGGCCAGGGGCAGTGGCTCACACCTGTAATCCCAGCACTTTGGGAGGCTAAGGCGGGCAGGTCACCTGAGATCAGGAGTTTGAGACCAGCCTGGCCAACATGACAAAACCCCATCTCTACTAAAAAAAAATACAAAAATTAGCTGGGCATGGTGGTGTGTGCCTGTAATCTCAGGTACTGGGGAAGCTGAGGCAGGAGAATCACTTGATCCTGGGAGGCAGAGGTTGCAGTAAGCCAAGATCGTGCCACTGCACTCCAGCCTGGTCAATAGAGTGAGACTCTGTATAAAAAAAAAAAAACTTACGGACCGAGTCATAACTAAGGAATGTTGATGGTTAGGACAGAGTGTGATCTTACCCTCACATTTTCTTAAATTCACTTTGCAATTCACAATACTGCTCACAGATTGGTCTTAATGAAAATGTTATCTTGTGTTCTAATTTAACAAATTCTTCTCGTTAACTAGCATCTCAGTTGTTCCTATCTACTGAAAAACTCATGTGAAGGCTACTAATATTTAAGTTACACAGCCTTTCTAAAAGAAATTATTTCACATTTTTTATACCCTGTAAATTTATGGACTACCCACTCCCCAGGGGTAAGACCTGGTTAGGCTGGCCTAAGTGGCTACACTGCCTTCAGGGTGTGATGAAAGGAGAGAGAAGGACAGAGAAGGAAGAGAATATTCCCTGGGAGTCCAGCTTTGACTGCAGGGTCTCTTCTTCCCTAAAAGCCAGGGCAAAGGCCAGGAGCAGACAGCTGGGGTGGGCTTAGGCCAATGTAGCTCTCTACTTGGCTCTCTGTTTCACTAGGGCCAGATAAGCGAAGAAGCAAATTAATCCAGCACCCACGTCAATGTGAGACAAACTCACTGGACTTTGGCCCATAGTTAAAAGTACATTGCTAGGTTTGTAGTGTAGGAGCAACAGGCTATACCACATAGCCTAGGTATGTTGTAGGCTATACCATCTAGGGTTGTGTGAGTACACTCTATGATGTTTGTGCAGTGACAAAATTACCTAATGAAACATTTCTCAAAACATATCCCTGTTGTCAAGTGATACCTGACAGTATATGTATGTATATCTAAAAAATTTTTCAGTAACCGTTACAATAAAAGAAACACAATATAGTTTCTAAACCAGAAGCCAATTGTAGAACAGGTCGTGGTGTAGGCAGAATAGCTAAACGCTCTATTAATCCAACAGAAGGCAAGGAAGGAGAAAAAAAAGGATTTTTAAAAGAAGCATGAAATGATAAAACACAAAACACGTGAAAATAAGTCCTGATTTAATAAAAAGCAAGTAGCAGAATCTTAAAAGAAAGTACATTGCTTGTGCAGTTTTACAAAACTCAGTACTCACAAATGAATACACATATGCATATACATTAGTAAGTATATGCATAAATATGTACATACGTTAAACTGAAGCAAAAATTTCATGAAACAACACACTTTCTTTTTTTTAAATTTTATTATTATTATACTTTAAGTTTTAGGGTACATGTGCACAACGTGCAGGTTTGTTACATATGTATACATGTGCCATGTTGGTGTGCTGCACCCATTAACTCATCATTTACATTAGGTATATCTCCTAATGCTATCCCGCCCCCCTCCCCCCACCCCACAACAGACCCCGGTGTGTGATGTTCCCCTTCCTGTGTCCATGTGTTCTCATTGTTCAATTCCCACCTATGAGTGAGAACATGTGGTGTTTGGTTTTTTGTCCTTGCGATAGTTTGCTGAGAATGATGGTTTCCAGTTTCATCCACGTCCCTACAAAGGACATGAACTCATCATTTTTTATGGCTGCATAGTATTCCATGGTATATATGTGCCACATTTTCTTAATCCAGTCTATCGTTGTTGGACATTTAGGTTGGTTCCAAGTCTTTGCTATTGTGAATAGTGCCGCTATAAACATACGTGTGCATGTGTCTTTATAGCAGCATGATTTATAGTCATTTGGGTATATACCCAGTAATGGGATGGCTGGGTCAAATGGTATTTCTAGGTCTAGATCCCTGAGGAATCGCCACACTGACTTCCACAATGGTTGAACTAGTTTACAGTCCCACCAACAGTGTAAAAGTGTTCCTATTTCTCCACATCCTCTCCAGCACCTGAAACAACACATTTTCTATATGCAATGCCCTCTGGTATTTCTTCTTCAATTGCATTGTCTTTTTTACTTCTTATTTCAGATCCTTCATTTTTCATTGTATTGTATTTTCATTGTTTGAAATGCTGCTCATGACCAATTAAGTTGATTTAAAAATATTGTTTGAACAACTGTCTTGAGAAACACTGAATTACGTGGCATAATGTAAGAAGCATTGAGCAAAATCCCTTCTCTTTTCCAGAAGCTTTCCCTACTTCCAGATTTACAGAGGGGGCCATGTGAGAAGACTGTAGCTGAAGTAATCTTGAACAGTGGTGAAGAGCAAGGAATCTGTAGCAAAAAGGCCTGGATTCAAAATCTGGCTCAGCCACTCAGTAACTGTGTGACCCCAGCAGAGTTGTTTAACCCCTGGAGCCTTGGTTTCCTCCTGAAAAATGAGGATGAAAATACCCCTTCCCCACTGTTCTGCAAATGAAGTCAGTAGCACAAAGTAAGTTGGATAAATATCATCTATTACTCTTCCCTTGGGAGATGTCAGTCTTTCATCCCAGGTGGAGCTATTTGGTACAATTTTTCTATTGGAGAGCTAGCTGGCAGGATGGCGCAGGATGAGACACACATAAGTAAGTCTTGGTGTAGAAGGGGTAGCACACCAGGGCAGCCCTAAGTGGAACCAATAGAAGAGGGACTCCAAGGTAGGAGTGGGGGCTGTGGGGTGGGGGAGAAGTTCCACCAGGCTGGAGAAAGCTCTGAAGTAAGAAGTGGGTGGAGGCTGGTGGTTCTTTCATAGATGTGACTAGGTCTTTGGTCTTATGGGTAAATGAAGAAGTTTTTTTTTTATAGATTTCCATGAAGTGGACATAGATGCCCCTCTTTCTACAAGTCGCTCTATAGTACATGTAATTGAATAAATGCAATACAACCAGCTCCTGGGGCTGACATTTGTGCAAATAAGAAAAAACAACCTCTTTGGGCACAGGCAGCTCTGCCCAGGTCACATAGACTAATGAGCAAACTGGGGATAGACCTTAGCCCCATCTAGCAGATGCCCTTGTGTAGTGCACAACCTGCTCAACCATCCTCAGTGGCCCCACTGGATTTATATTAACTCATAGTTAACTCCTTTCATAAGACTTCTCCCAGGCATTTATTCACTATTCCCAACTGTAGCAAATGTTCAAATGTTCAACCTAAATTTGATGTCCAAAGTAGCCAAAATTATTTTGATCCCAAATGTTACCAAATGAAAGTGTACCACACAGATCTCCTGCTGCTAGAGCATAATTAACTGGTGGCCACAGCTACTGCCCACTGGGATCCACCACACTTCCACAATGTGGCTTCCAACCAATGACTGAGCATGGAGGGGTCTGAAGACAGCCTCCTTTCCAGCAAGACATAGGATGCAAGGGCTCCTTGGCTGAACATTTCTTGGAACAGTGTTGCAGTCTGAGAGTCATCCCATCCACCCTTCCTTCCTTCCCTCTCTCCTTCCACAGATGCCAGACCTGTGATACAGTCTCTTCTCGCCTTTCTTCCTTCCTGCTTTTCCTTGCACATCTAATCCCATCTTGGTGTCTGTCTCAGCAGATCTAGACAATAGCACCAGATCTGGTGAAAGAGGGGACTGGTCAATCTAATACATGTTCAAGGCAAAAGCTACAACTGGCTGTAAAATGAATAAGATGAATTTTCTTGTGTAACTGATAAGAAGAGTTCAGTGAATATTGGTTAACTATCAGATGAAATCAGGCACTTTCAACGTGGTATGGCCATAGACAAATATTGGGTAACTATCAAATGAGTGAAAATGGTCCTGAAATAAAATAATGCCATCTCCTACAGTGTGGCCTAAACGTCTACTCATTCAGAGGCATAGTCAGAGGCTTCAGGTACACCTCTAAGTGTCCCTGGGAGTCTGCAAAGAGATTCCTCACATGTGGCTCTCTTGTTTGCAATTCACCCTGGCTCCCACTTCTTCACACCTGCCTGGAAGGCCACTGAAGAAGTCTTATGGCTCCCACTGCCCATCCTGAGAACGCCAAAGCCCAACTGTGCCACAGGGGCCACTTGAAGATGCTCCTGATTTTTTAATTCCTCTTGAAGCTGAATGGGGGCCAAGCCATATGGCCAGGGGACATGATGGAGGAGGATGGTTTCCTCTCCAACTCCATGTGACAGTTTTCACTCCAACCTAATTGGAAGCATCTCTTGTGACTAGATAAGAAAGGTTTCATCTGATTCTGATACTCATCCTTTTTATGCAGAAGGAACTTAAAATCAGCCCAGGGGACTGGTAAGGACAGGTGCCTTTTACCCCAGCTAAATGTCTCAGTTTCCAACCTTACTCAAACTCCCTTGGCCTTCTCTAGGTAACAAACCAAAAAAAAAAAAAATTTAAAGAAGCTGGCTGGGCATGGTGGCCCATGCCTGTAATCTCAGTACTTTGGGAGGCCAAGATGAGAGGATCACTTGAGCCTCAGAGTTCGAGTCCAGCCTGGGCAACATGGCAAAATCCCATCTCAATATTAAAAATAATATATTAAATTTCTATATATATATATATAAGCTATAAATATGAAATAGCATATTAACTATATTTTAAATTTTTCTGTATTCTTTTCTTATTATTTATATTCTTGGTGCCCAGCATCTGGGGCCTTGCTAATCCTGGGGAGACTACTCCTCCCAGGGGTACCTAATTCCTGGAGAAAGCAGATGACTCCCCTGGGAGTGCATCTCTCACACACAAACCAACCAATCCAGAGCCCACACCTACCAACTGCCTCCTTTACTGAGCTCTGGCAGGTTAAGCCTATCCTCTGCCCTAATTACCCCAGGCCAGATACTGGGCAGCTAGTGGCAGGCCCTGTACCTCAGAGCACACAGACATCATTCAAACTAGCAAATCCTAAACCCACCTAGTCTGCTTACCCTGCCTTGCCCATCCCTTCCAGAAAAAACACGGAAGAGGCTCTGACCCACGCTTTCCCCTGTTCCATCTGCCCCGTGTGGCCCTGCGTGATATGGTGTGCCCTCTCCTCTTGAACTGTAACAAACTATCTTTTCTTTTTTCTTTTTTTGAGATGGAGTCTCACTCTTGTTGTCCAGGCTGGAGTGCAATGGTGTGATCTCGGCTCACTGCAACCTCTGCCTCCTGGGTTCAAGCGATTCTCTTGCCTTAGCCCCCTGAGTAGCTGGAATTACAGGCGCCCACCACCACGCCCAGCTAATTTTTGTATTTTTAGTAGAGATGGGTTTCACCATGTTAGCCAGGCTGGTCTCAAACTCCTGACCTCAGGTGATCTGCCCACCTCAGCCTCCCAAAGTGCCAGGATTACAGGTGTGAGCCACCGCACCTGGCCATGAATTATCTTTTCAATGGCATTTGTCTCCTGATCTGCTGGCCTCACCATACCTGAATAATAATAAAACCTACATTTTATAACAAGTGAATATTGGAGAGATTTCAATGTGGGGGTATCTGTGCTAGCAACAGCCAATGCAAAACTTTTTGTTGTAAAAGTATTTCATATACCCCTTCTCAATTGATTTAATTCTATCTGCAATTGTCTTCATTTTAGAGACAAATCAGAGATAACTGAGCAATGGCAACATTATTGGAAGAAATGTATGCTTTCTATCAGGCTGCATGTAAAGCACTACAGATAGAATACACAGTGCAGGATCTGTAGTGTTGGTTTCAAGGAAGTCTCAAAATACATACCAATAAAAACAGTAATCGCAGCCTCTAATACTTCCTGAGCCAGGCACCAACGTAGGTAATTTTCATACATTAATTCATTTAATCCTCATGTCAATGCTGAGGTTGATGCCCAAGGTAGTGGTCATTAGTTTCCCTGTTTCACAGACAATCTGAAATTAACGGGCTGAAAATTATCTGTTATACAATATTAGAGCTGCAAATAATTTTAAAGATCAACCCTCCCCCTTTTACAGATGAAGTAAATGTTTATGCGTTCTAGGCCACTTAAAGGTTTTGTTATTTTTGAGCACAATCCCCAAATTAGTCATATATAACCTGATTTTGCTAGTAGTGAGTTCCGACTCCTGTGACCTCCAGCCCAGCTATGTCGTATAAGGGAAGTGACACCTACTATAATAATCTCAAACCCCGTAATCCATCATACATACTTTGAAAGCACTAAAGGAAAATGTGTTACAATAACAAAACACACCTAGTGTATATCACAAGGCTTGCCTAAATATTTCCAATTTATGCTATTTTGAGAACTGGCGTCTAGCCCAGTTCCAACAACAGTGTCCAAGATTAAGTGAAAGACCATGTGAGTATGGTAATTGAAAATACAATTTTCCCCCCAAAGGGCTATTAGTTATGAATTTACTCACTTGTGTGTGTGAAATCTCCTTTTGAACAACTATGAAATGTGGATTCTACAGTTGTCTCACTTACTGGAAAAAAATGTGCATCTTATTAGGTTTCTAGAGGACAATGGTACGTCAAATCTAATCAGCCTTCCCTTGGAAGATTCTGCAGGAGCTGGGAGCCTCTCTTCAGACTGCCTCTCCCATAGCAACCGTCTTGCTCTTGGCAAAGGCATAGAGACTTTGTTGTGCTCAACCCTGTAACATTAATAAGCTAAGGGCCCTAGACAACAGCAGTTACCACAGAGCCATTTCAAAGCTGGCTTGAGGGGCACCAGGAGCTCAGTTCCTGGACACAATCCCACTGTGTTTTGGTATAACAGCCATCGGTGGCATAGCCTTATCTTTGGGTATAGCCTATCTTGGGACCAAACCCATTGGCCAATGACAACCAGATGCATTCATTTGGCTAAAACATTCTGCGCAGAATGGTACTCAAATTTCGATGATTTGAATGGATTCATCTTCCTTCCCACTCCTGCATGCTTCTGCATTGAGTCTAAAGCTTAAAGCAAAGGAGAATGCTTTGGATGTGACCTTTTCCCAAGATCTGACAGCTGGCCTAGATCTAGTCAATTGCAGCTTTTAATTAATATACTCTATACTCCCCACATAAATTAAGAAAAATAACAATGTACCAAAGAAGTGGAAAGAAGGTTTCTGAGTTCTTTTAAATTGTGCCCAAAGGTTTCTAATACTAATTTCAAAGAAGGAAAGGATCTCAGTCTAAAGTTACTGAGTGTGTATGCCGAACAAATTCACTGGATAGTATTTGTGCTCCGAATTTTTCCAATTAAAATTATTTACCCTTAATGCTTCAAATAAAGTTATAACTTGGATTTCAATCCACAGCCATTCCATAACTCCATCAGCAGAAGCATAATATCATGTATTGTCATAATTCAATGCACTTTCACAGTTATGGAGTAACTGATTCAACTAGTTGTTCACTTCATTATTTTATCCATTTATGAGTTAAGCCAGGAACATAGCAACACCATGTCTATGTTCAGCCCCCTATGTCCTGCCCAAACTTTCACCTGTCTCCATACGGTTAGGGACTAAACAAAGGGGTAAACTTCAAGTAAACACAGACGATATTTATTAAGTTTCTTCCAAGCTGTATGTTCCTAGAGGTTATCACAAAGACTCCTCTGGTGGCAACTGGCTTGCAGAACTGATCCAGCAACATCTCAACAATTCTTTCCTGAAGCCCAACTGCATACTCAAAGCTCAGATCCACGCTCACTAGGAACAATTTTGGAAAACAAGGAGTTGATCACCATTTTCGCTTTACTTTGCTTTGTTTTTGAAACTGTACAGACATGGCCAGAATTTGAACTTGCACTGCCTGGATCAGACCATGAATAACTAACTGCCTTAACTGGAAAGATTTGCCAGACCCCAAGAGCCTCATCCCCTCTCTGCTTCCACCCCAAGAAAGTCTGTGCTTCCTTCCAATGAACAGCCTAACACAATTTGGCAATGACTTTTCCTGCATTTTTTGGCAGAGAATATGGAAAGGAATATATATGGAAAATAATGTATGTGTGCATGTGTGTGTATGTGTGCGTGTGTGTATTGCATGTGTGTGTGCATGTGTGTATGTGTGCATGTCTGTGCATGTGTGCATGTGTGTATGCATGTGTATGTTCATGCGTGTGCATGTGTGTATGTGCATGTGTGTATGCATGTGTGCATGTGTGTATGCATGTGTGTGTGCATGTGTGTATGTGTGTGTGCGTGTGTGTGCATGTGTGTGTGTGCGTGCATGTAGTAGTCTTTTTTTCCTCCTGTGATTTTTCTACCTCTAAGCTTTCCAGTATAGAGTAGGATTGAGTAGTACTAACCATTCTGGTGCTATTTATTTGCTAGGTTCTAGGATTTCCCTATAAATTGGGGCTTCAGGGCCTATCTCCAACTAATAAGCTTCTTTTTTTTTTTTTAATTGTTCTGCCAATGAGGCTTGAAGCAATCAAACAGCACAGGGGCACATTCTTGAAGGAGAAATTTGGGCCTTTCCTCTTAATTCTATAATTGTTCAGAATGAGGGTGTGGTGAACGGACACTACAAGGAAAGTTTGGCCTACAAATGAGAAGACAGAGGGAAGGAAGTAAACACTGACCTGGAGGTAGATTTAGACGAGGATTAGCAGCTGTCCCTCCTCCTTTGATGAAAGGGCTTAACTAACGGCAAGAGGAATTGAGGATACATCTTGGGGAAAACTTCCTGACTCGCATAAGGCCTGGCAATGTTTCACCAAAGGGGATTGCCCAGTGTACCTCTCTGAGGATTTTTATTTTTTAATGTGATGTTTTTGTAAATTTGCTTTTTGTTGTTGCTGTTGTTATTCATCGTAAATTATAGACGATTTAAACTTTCCTGTTTTTTCTTCATTACCCAAGTGATGCATGTTTATTATAGAAAAACATGGAAAATACTGATAAGCAATGAGGAAAATTATCTGTAATTTCACCACCTGGAGGTGAGTCACGCCAGGGCATGTGTTTTCAGACACTTTTCTCTGGGAGATTGGTTAAGTAACTGCTGCTCCAGTCATAAGATTTAGCTACTAAGAATGATACATATGTGACACACAGACTTTGGGCCTTGGCCTCTGTGTTTGTCCAAAATCTGCTCTTTGGTTTCATCTCTGGCCTTGGCCTTGGCAAGCGTAAGAGCTGAATAGCTTAATGCCAACTTCCTCGCCATCTGGCAACCTTGAACTCGTCCAGTGATTGTGCTGGTGGAACAGATCACCATCACATCCAACCAGCAATAATGTCAGTAATGTGAACAAGACATAATCTGAATACTCATCCAAAAATATACATAAGCATTTAGATGTAATCTGAAGTGAAAATCTCTTTATGTGCTTTTTATATTTAAATTCTAACAGTTTTAGTAGAAATATTCCAAGTATATATATTTGAGAATAAAATGCTACAATAATTTTAAATGATTACCAAAGTTATTAATTTTATGTACTAAAAAGTTTTAAGCTTTCAAAAGGTTAAATAAAAAGGGAATCATTTACCAGCATTAATTATTAATACTATATTAATAATGAATTAATGCAAATATTAATAGAGAATGAATTAACTAGATAACTTTGGAAGATCATGATATCTTTTTGAACCAAAATGGACTTATAAAAAAGTTAAATAATAATATAAAACTCATATTTAGTTATTTAATTCTCTTTAACCATGAGTTTTTAAGAAAAAATTCTTTTTTGGGAATTTTTTACCCTTTTTGAGGGTAAATTAAAATTATCATGTAAACTTTACTACCTTAAAATCTCACAAGAGAAAAAATTTACCAAATTATGGATGATTACATTCCTAATAAACCATCTTTTATCTGGAAGTAATGAGAAATATAAAGAGTATAAATCATAGACTGAATTGTTAGATAAAAATGGGCACGTTACACAATTTGTTTTAACTAATATAATTTCAAAATTACAGACTTCATAAGAACTCTCTACAAAGACAATTCTTTATAGAAGCTATCATTTTAAACGAAAAGCTCATTGAAATTATTGCTATAGCTACCACTCATTTTTGGCAGTCAAAGATAAAGGAATTTTGAGATTTGCTAGAGCTATGAATCTTAAGTATGAAGTTCCTTTTAGAAAACACACTGTTGAAACCTTTTTCTGAATCATAGTCTCTTGTGCACAAATGGTTGGTGACATTATTAAATGTGCCAGTTGAAAGTGACCCTCTCTTTAGTATTGAGATGTGCAGAAGAGTGGCTGCAAAAGCTGTCTAGCAGTTGACAGCTCTGAGAAACTACTGTTTTGTTCCAATGTTATAATGACAACATTTTAAAATGTGACTATTAAATATTAACAATGAAACCATAATAATAAACACTTGCATAGAACTTCAGATTTATTCATATACTCCAGCAGTTCTTTCAATGATTGTAATCTCTGGCTATAGCCTCTGCTTCAGCAGAATGCTGAATTTTAATCTTCAGTTTTAATCCTAAGCCATTTGCTTTTTAGCCAGAATTTAATCAGCGTGTTCCCAATGTATATGTATTACATGTCAAGACAGAGAAATGTGTATCTGTTAGGATGCTTTCAATTGCATGAAACAGACATCCCTACCGAAATTGGCCTTTGAAAAGTGGGAAGGAGAAGAGCATTTATTGGTTCATATACTGAAGAGTCTGAGATGGTGCATAATATTTGCTTCAGACAAGGCTTTATGAGGGCTCAACGGTGTAAAGAGGTTTCTCTCTCATTGTTTTCCAGCACTACCACTTAGCACCATTAGCTTCATTCTCAGGCTCTCTTCTTATGAATATGTCTGCCAATGGTTTTGAAACCAACTGCTCCCACATTAACATTCATAAAACAAGCAAGATAATCTTTGTCCCAGCAGTTCCCAGCAAGTCATGAAGTACACCCTGATAGGAGGATTCTCACATGATGTGTCCACCTCTGTACCTATCACTGTGGCCAGGAGGATATTACAGGATTATTTGCCTAAATCAAACGGCTTCTGTCACTGGAGGTGGGTAAATGTCAATTCCACCTAAACCATATGAAGAAGTGGTGATTTCCCAAAGGAGCTGTAAGATGTCATTGCCAAGATGCAGTTGTCCAAAAATAGATGTTCACCATAACATGGAACCATGTTTATCATTGTTAAAGAAAATATGACTATGAAATGACACATAGAGCATATCCAAATTTTGATGCATAGATTTCAGTGCAAATATCTTTTGATTCATTTATTTAACTATCTCATTTTTACTGTTTTTTTGGTTGTTTGCACCATTCCACTATTAGAAACAATACTTCAACTGGCACAATTGTACATACATTCTTATATGTAAGATGATCCTAGAATAAATTCCTAAAAATTGAATTGCTGAGCTGAAAAAATACACAATTTAAGGTTTTTACACATCTTGCCAAATTGCCCTTGTAAGAAGTTATACTTCAAGCAGCAGTATATAGTAATGTCAGTTTCTCATAACCTATCACACCAATAAATAAGATAATTCACCAGTTCAATGGGCAAAAATAATTTCTCATTGTTTAAATATATATCTTTTTGAGCACTAGTAAAGGTAAAATTATTCTCACATCAATTATCCACTGATATTTAATTTTTTTTCTTTTTTGAGACAGGGTCTCAGTCTATCGCCCAGGCTGGAGTGCAGTGGCATGATCTCGACTCACTGCAACCTCCACCTCCTGGACTCATGCAATCCTCCCACCTCAGCCTCTGGAGTAGCTGGGACTACATGTGCACATCACCGCATCCAGCTAATTTTTGTATTTTTTAGTAGAGACAGAGTTTAGCCATATTGCCCAGCTGGTCTTGAACTCTTGGGCTCAAATAATCCATGCACCTCAGTCTCCCAAAGTGCTGGGATTACAAGCCTGAGCCACCATACCCAGCTGATATTTAAATTTTAAATCTATTACTATTTAGTCATCCGTTTCTATCCCTGGCTCATTTCTTAATTGACTGTACATTTTCACATATTAAAGATAGTAAAATTTTGTTTGTCATGTGTCATCATTTTTTTCTCATTTGTCATTTTCCATTTGCTTTCATTTGTCCTTTAGTTGTTGTTTTTCTATAGAGATATTCTAAATTTTATCAAAATTATAAAGTATTTCTTTTTGGATTGCTATCTTAAATGTTCTTTTTAGAAATAACCTTCCCATCTCAATTATTTCAATTTCAATAGCTTTCTTTTAGTATATTTACTGTTTCATATTTTATTTTTAAACCCTTGAGTTATCTAGAATTTTAAAATAAGATACGAGGTTAGGCTATAACTTTACCTTTTACTAAATGGCTAAGTAAGATGTCTAATATAGATTTCATACATCCTGGTAACTAAGATCCCTCGCTCTGGAGCCAGAACTCATTGATTTTTACCTTTGAAAGTTAGGCCTCTTTTTCATGTCTCATCTAAAAAAATAGGGATGAAAATAAGGGGTACCTACCCTGTAGGGTGGCTTTGAGGGTGAAATGTGTTAAAACACATAAAGAATAAAGCATTCTCCTTGAAAACTGGTACAAGATAAGGACACAGGAGAAAGAAATAAAGGACATCCACACAGGAAGAGAAGAGGTCAAACTATCCCTGTTTGCAGATGACATGATCCTGTATCTAGAACACCCTATACTCTCAGCCCAAAAACTTCTTAAGCTGATAAACAACTTCAGCAAAGTCTCAGAATACAAAGTCGATGTGCAAAAATCACTAACCTTCTTATATACCAACAACAGTCAAGCCAAGAGCCAAATCAGGAACGCAATCCCATTCACAATTGCCACAAAAAGCCACAAAAAGAATAAAATACCTAGGAATACAGCTAACCAGGAAGGTGAAGATCTCTACAAGGTGAATTACAAAACACTGCTCAAAGAAATCGGAGATGACACAAATGGAAAAACATTCCATGCTCATGGATAGGAAGAATCAATATCATTAAAATAGCCATACAGCCTAAAGCAATTTATAGATTCAGTGCTATTCCTATTAAACTACCATTGACATTCTTCACAGAACTAGAAAAAAACTATTTTAAAGTTCTTATGGAACAATAACAACAAAAAGCCTGAATAGGCAAGACAATCATAGGCAAAAAGAACAAAGCTGGAGGCATCACAGCTTTGTTAATATACACATACAAAAAAAATTACCTGACTTCGGCTGGGCATGGTGGCTGACACCTGTAATCCCAGTACTTT
The DNA here is from genome assembly GCF_028858775.2 of Pan troglodytes. Classification (NCBI taxonomy): domain Eukaryota; kingdom Metazoa; phylum Chordata; class Mammalia; order Primates; family Hominidae; genus Pan; species Pan troglodytes. The sequence goes on from NC_072402.2 coordinate 74,730,373, forward strand.
GGGAGGCCAAGGCAGGTGGATCATGAGGTCAGGAGTTCAAGACCAGCCTGGCCAAAATGGTGAAACACCATCTCTACTAAAAATACAAAAATTAGCCGGGCAGGGTGGCAGGTGCCAGTAATCCCAGCTACTTGGGAGGCTGAGGCAGGAGAATCACTTGAAACCAGGGGGCAGAGGTTGCAGTTAGCCAAGATCACACCACTGCACTCCAGCCTGGCAACAGAGTGAGACTCCTTCTCACAAAAAAAAAAATTACCTGACTTCAAAGTATACTACCTGGCTACAGTAACCAAAACAGCATGGTGTGGTACAGGAACAGACACATAGACCAATGGAACAGAATAGAGAACCCAGAAATAAGGCCACACAGCTACAACTATCTGATCTTCAACAAACTTGACAAAAACAAGGAATGAGGAAAGTATTTCCTATTCAAAAAATGGTGCTGGGATAACTGGCTAGCCATATGTAGAAGACTGAAATTGGACCCCTTCCTTATACCATATACAAAAATTAACTCAAGATGAATTAAAGACTTGAATGTAAAACCCAAAACTAAAAACCCTGGAAGACAACCTAGGCAATACCATCCTGCACATAGAAACAGGCAAAGATTTCAAGACAAAGATGCCAAAAGCAATCACAACAAAAGCAAAAATTGACAAATGAGATCTAAATAAACTAAAGCAGTTCTGTACAGCAAAAGAAACTATCAACAGCGTGAATAGACAACCTACAGAATGAGATAAAATTTTTGTGAACTATGCATCTGACAAAGGTCTAATATTCATCACTATAAGGAATGAAACAAATTTACAGGAAAAAAAAACCATCAAAAAGTGGGCAAAGGACATGAACAGACACTTTTCAAAAGAAGACATACATGTGGCCAACAATCATATGAAAAAAAGATCAACATCACTGGTCATTAGAGAAATACAAATCAAAACCACAACGAGATACCACCTCACACCAGTCAGAATGGCTATTACTAAAAGTCAAAAATAACAGATGCTGGTGAGTTTATGGAGAAAAAGGAATGCTTTTACACTGTTGGTGGGAGAGTAAATTAGTTCAACCATTGTGGGAGACAGTGTGGTGATTTCTCAAAGACCTAAAAACAGAAATACCATTTGACCCAGCAATCTCATTACTGGGTATATACTCAAAGGAATATAAATTGTTCTATTATAAAGACACATCCACATGTATGTCCATTGCAGCATTATTCACAATAGCAAAGACATGAAATCAAGCTAAATACCCATCAATGATAGACTGGACTGTGGTACATACACACCATGAAATACTATGCAGCCACAAAAAAGAATGCAATCATATCCTTTGCAGGAATGTGGATAGAGCTAGAAGCCATTATCCTTGGTAAACTAACACAGTAACAGAAACCCGAATACTGCGCGTTGTCACATATAAGTGGGAGCTAAATGATGAGAACATATGGACACATAGAAGGGAACAACACACACTGAGCCCTACTTGAGGGTGGAGGGTGGGAGGAGGGAGAGAATCAGGAAAAATAACAAATGGGTACTAGGCTTAATACCTGGGTGACAAAATAATCTGTACAACAAACCCCCATGACACAAGTTTACTTATATAACAAACCTGCACATGTACCCCTGAACTTAAAAGTTAAAAAAAAATTTTAACAAAATATTGTCCAGAGTATAGCAGATGTTAGGCATTTGTATTACTACTATTTCCTGATTGACCTATCATTTCTCTTCTTGAGATATTACCTTTGTGAAGTATCAAATAAAGATCTATATGTTGATCTGTACCCAGAACTTTTGTTTTCTTCTATTGATCAGTCTGTTTACTTTAACCTCTCTGCTTTTTAAGGGGTTCATATAAATATTTCTGGAATAAGCAGAATGAATTTGTGACTTCATAAGATCCCTTGGTTCCTTGCCCTTAAAGGTACTAGGAGTCATTTCTTTCCTATGTATCTCATGTCAATGTTGCACACATTAGGCCTTATCACCAAGCTCTAGAGATATCATCTGGTGGTTCTTTGGCCTGTTCAGTCTCAGCTCAGCCACTTACTAGGTATAGAACCTTGGGCAAGTTACCTGATCTCTCTGCCTCAGTTGCTTCATTTGTAAAGTGGGAATAATAATAGCTATGTCCCCATAACGCTGCCGTGAGGATTAAATGATATATATATATAGCACTTACTACAGTGAACATAATCCCAAATAACTGTTGACACTTTATTTTAATTATTACCTTTGGAATATCATAAGGCACAAAAATCTCTCCTTCATTGAGGGGCTTAACCTAAGTAATCAAGACATGAGGGACCCAGAGAAAAGGAGGCCAGGGGTATTTTTCAACAAAAATTATAATTTTTTTCTCCATGTTAATGGATAATTAATAGCACCTAATATAATACCTTGAACATATTAGGTGCTCAAGAAATTGCTGAACTAGTGAATATTAAGAAATTATATTGTCTTTCTGTCCATGCAGGGCTGAGGATTTCATATGCAGTGAATAAAAACCTCACTAATAATATTCCTTAAGAATATAATTAATAAAATAGTACTAAAATTTTTGTTCATGGTTTCTTGAACAAGAAACATGTTCTAGAACACAAATGTTTACACAAATGTAGAAGAGAGAGATGTTAAAAGGAGGGGAAATGCTTGGGAATTAGTAGACCATCAGAAAAATAATTCTATTTTCTTAAGACCTGTGTTCTTTGGAAACATGTTCTAGCACAGAGTAATTATTCTCTTTTACAACATATGTAACATGGATTCATGTGCACACACACACACTTATACAAACCACAAACAGGCATTTCTTGACATTTTAAGCCATTCCAGATTGGCTCAATTCCAGTTAATCATATTAAGAGGCCAAGAAAATTAAGTATTAAGGATACAGTCTGGTCTTTCTTGAACTTACTTGTTCTTAAAAAAAAGAAGAAGAAGAAGAAGAGGAAGATATGGCAGGGTGTAGCTGACTCTTCCTTCCTGTCAGCAGACAGTATAATTATGTCTTCTTGCTTTTGCTCAAGCAATACCTTTACCATGAGTAAGAAGAGGGGTCAGCAGAGGATCTCAAACCTATGGTGAGAAGGTGTGGCCACGTGTGCTATCCCTGAGATTTAAAGTGCTAGGACAAGGCCACTGATCGAGACACTTGTGAGTCTCTCAACCCTGAGTCATCTAGGGGGTGCCAGTAGCATTTGAGATGTTGTGCCAAAGAATTATTAGGAACCAAAATATTAAAATTGATCCCATGTGAGCGTAAAATTCAATCTTCTTAACTTTTGAAGGAGAGATGCTTCTTTTACAATTCTACCATTTTCATTGCCAGTAATTGCACACTGGATCAAGAGACTGACGAGAAACAGAATTGGAAACCTGGAGATAATTTAAGAATAGCTTAGATAACTAGACCCAGTCTTTGAAGAAGAACTCTATGGGAAAGGTCTTTAATAATCTTAAGTCCTTGGACACCACCACAGAAAAAGAAAACACCACTTAGGTTTACATGACATCTGAAAAGTCAACTATGTCAGCTTGAATCGATTTTTTTACAGCCATTTTCACAAGTGATTTAAGTTGCTAATTAATTGGCAAATGTTCAATTCCCATTCAGTCCAGTTATCTAGGTCAGAAGAAATAAACATGTCAATGCAACCAGCAGAGAAAGAATTAGAGAAGTCCTTTATTGCTCTCTGAAACATATTCCTTTGCTATGGTGAACTAAATAGCATACTTATCACGCTCAACTCTCAGAGTTTAAAAGTAGTCAAATTTCCTACTTAGTATGTAGCCTTATGTGTTAAATCTGATTTAAGACAAACTCCTTAGATAAGATTTAATGTCCAAGAGCCTTCTTCTAAAGATTTTAGAAAATCAAATAAATAAATGGTGATAAAGATACATAGACAGATAGTTAGAATAAATGCATGCATGCAGGATCTATCTAAAGACTAGATCCCAGGTTAAAGAAATGAAATACATTTGTCTTTTTCCAAATTCATTAATTTATTAAGTCATTCCATACATTTTATTAAATGCTAGTCACTGTTGTAGGCATTTGGAATGAAGTGATGACCCAGGAAACGTAGATTTTTCTGTGCTCTCATTGGAGCTTCTACTCTCATGGAAGAGATTGCCAATAATTAGATAATCTTATAAATAATACAAAATTCATCACTGGGTCAAGTGACTACAAATGGTATAAAACCAGATAGGAGGATCTGAAATAGCTACGGAGATCAGGAAAGTCTTCTCTAAGAAGTGATGCATAGGTTAGGTTTGAAAAGGAATAGCACAGGCATTAACTAGGTAAAGAGGAGAAATGATATTCCAGGTAGAGGTAACTGCATGTACAAAGACCATACGGCAAGAGAAAGCAAAGAGTGTAGAGATTAAAAGAAAACTAACGGACCATCGTTAACAGGAGCTAGATGCAAGACAGGGCTGGAGAGCACATAATTGTTGAATTTTGTCTGCACCTTATAAGCAATGAGAAGCCACTGAGTTTGTAAGCAGGAGGGTGAAATGATCAGAATTATAGTTTTGTAACCATCAGTCTGGATGTAGTGTGGGGACTGGATGAGATAGAGCCGAGAGGGGTTATGGAGAAACTCACAGTATGTCAGGAATAAGCTACTGCTTTTACTTGGCAATGATGGGAGTTTAGATCAGGATGGTGCCAGTGGAGATGGATCAAAGGAAAAATGATCATGACTTGAACTGGATTTGAAGAAAGAAAAGGGTATATGGAATAGGCTTATGCAGTAAAAGTAACTGCTTGTTGGGGCGGGGGGTTAAAACAACCGCAATACTCCACAAGGCCAAATACTGCTCATGACTCAGGCAACTGGCATTCTAAGTGTAAATAAGTCTAAAGACAGAATTGTGAATATTTTATGTTGCTCTGAGGCCTCACACTTGCCTCCCAGAGCTAATCCAAGACAAAATTCTAAGAAACTATGGAAGTCCTCTTTCTGGTTAAGATATAGAAAGACATAAACATTGTCATTTTCATCATAAAAAAAGAAAATAATAAGCTAAAAATTATATATTTCTTTAAAGTCATCAAACAGCAATAGACACACACACAAAGTTTAAATAAACGAATTCCAGTAAGGAGCATACCCTTCAAAGACGAGCAAAAATTGGTAACTCTTTTCATACTCAGGGCAAGTTGCCTTGCTTGAGTACAGGCAGGAGGAAGAGCAGCCCTGACATGAGATAAAGTTTGCTGGAATGAGGAGAAATCAGCCAAACTTTCAACAATAGTGTGGGCTAATGTGAAATACTGGAATCTGAAAGACTCCCAAACACAAAAATAAATCTCTCGGAACAACAGTTCTCCCCCGTGGGAATTTTGCAGAATCAGTGGCAGTTGGGGCAGAGCTGGAAAGTAGAGAGAGCTCCCCAACCCTTGTGCTGCTTACATTCCAGAGCGTTTCTGAAGTTGAATCCAGAGGTGAAATTAAACTCACTAGCGCTATACCAAATACCCTTCTAGTTCTAATCTTGAAAGGACCAAAGAGATTAGCCCTGTAGACAGATGTGAAACAAGAAGTTGGGGGGTTACGCTGAAAGGCCAAGAGAAATCTTCATAATCTCACTAGCAAGAAGTAAACTGAAATTAATTAATCTTTTCTCCCAGTCTCAGCTCTGCTAAACTCCATGATAGGATATGGATAAAAATATCTTTCCCAAGCTTTTGCACTGAGGAAAGGGAAGGTTCTCTCTAGGAAAAATAAAACAAAAATAAAGAATCTAGTCCCTATTGGTCTCTCATTTAAAATGTCACACACACACACACACACACACACACACACACGATGAGACATGTAAAGAAGAATGAAAATATGACCCATAATCAAAAAAAGAAAACAGTCAATAGAGGCAGGCCCACTGATGACTGGATATTGCAGTCAGTAGGTCTCTAAAATAAATATCTTAAATATGTTACAGAATTTAGAAATAAAGTTGGACACAATAGGTGAACAGAGAAGAATTTTATTAGAGAAACTGAAGCTCTAAAGAAGACCCAAAGAGAAATTATAGAATAGAAGAATTTTTCTGAAACAAAGAATGCAGTGAATAAACTTGAGAACAGACTGGAAGCAAAAGAAGGATTAGAAACATGAAGGATCAGGAACTCAATAAAAAATAACCAAAGTTAAGTACAAAAGGAAAAAAGAATTAAAATATTGAACATAGTGTCAAAGACACATGGGTTAATGGCAAAAGAACTAACATAAATAAATATGTAACTGAAACTCTCAGAATATATTTTCCCTTCAAAATGGAATTCAATTAGAAATTAAAAATAAAATGATGACTAGAAAATCCTCAATTATTTAGAAATTAAGTCGTAAACTTCTAAATAAGCCTTGGATCAAAGAAGAAATGACAATAAAATTTATAAAATAATTTGTACTGAGTAATAATGAAACCAGAACATATCAAAATTTGTGGGATATAGCTGAAGCAGTACTTAGAGGAAAAGTGATAGCTTTAAATGCATATACCAGGAAAGAAGAATTATGTAAAACCAAGAATAAAAGGTATCAAGATTGATGAGGGAGAAATAAAAGTAGCTTTTTGCAAACAGTATAACTATATATGTTGAAAATCTAAAGGAAATGACAAACTACTGGGACTACCAGGATTACTGAGTGAATTTAGCCAGGTCATGGGATACGATGGCAATATACGAAAATCAACTGGACATTTTTCTGTAGAGATGGGATCTAGTTGTGTTGCCCAGTCTGATCTCAAACTCCTGCCTCAAATGATCCTCCCTCCTCAGCCTCCCAAAGCATGGGAATCACAGGTGTGAACCACCACACCTGCCCCATTGTACTTCTTTTGTACCCTAGCAACAAAAATAAATTGGAAAGTGAGAAAGTTTTTAAGTCATTTATAATAGCTCAAAATGATTCAAACATCTAAGAATAAAATTTTAAAAATATATGCAAGTCCTCTATGCTTGTAAACTACAAAATTATTGCTGAGAGAAATTTTAAAAGACCTAAATAAGTGGAGAAATATACCACATGCAAAGATTAAAGAATTCATTATTGATAAGATATTCATATTTCCAAATTACTCTGTAGATTATACATAATATCAATCAAACCCCTAGCAGGTTTCTTTGCAGATTTTAAAACTTGTAGTGTTGCATCAATTAAGATAATGTGTTGGCACAAGGAAAAGCAAATAGATCAATGAAAAAAAAAATAGCATCCATGAATAGACTCATCTACATATAATCAATTGATTTTCAACAAAATTCAGTGCAATTCATCGCAAAAATAGCAATAGTGCTATAACAGCAAATGGTGCTGGAACAAATGTACGTCTGTATAGAAAAAAAACTGATGTTAGTATCCTACATTATAGCATGCAAGAAATTATTTTGGGATGATTATAGATCTAAATGCCAAAAATAAGTCTAAAGCTTCTAGAAAAAAACCAAAAGAATATCATTATGACTGGGATAGTCAAAGATTTTTTTTAGTCAGAATACCAAAAGCACTAACAGAGAGAAAAATAATGTTTACTTTCATCAAAATTAAAAGCTTCTGCTCATTAAAGATACCACTAAGAAAGTGAAAAAAACAAGCTGCAGACCATGAGAAAATGTTAACCAGATAGATAGATAGATAGATAGCTTCATTTCCAGAATACATAAAGTTTGATAATTAATAAATACATTTAGAAAATATCTCAATTAAGAAGGGACAAAAGATTTGAACAGATTTTTCTCAAGACTAAAGGATTATCCAATAAGCTCATGAAAAGGTGGTTAACATTATAGGTTATCAGGAAGACAGATAGAAATTAAAACCATAATGAGATCTGGCTGAAATTAAAGACTGATCATATCAAGTGTTAAGGAGGATGTGGAGCAACTGGAACTGCCAGACATCACTGATGAGAATGTAGAAAGGTATATCACTTTCGAAAATAGTCTAATAGATTTTTATAAAGTTAGAATACCCTCCCTTACAACACAACAATTCCCTCCTGGGAATATACTTCAGAGGAACGAAAGCATATGCCTACAAAAAGGCTTGTGTACAAATGTTCATAGCAGTTTTATTCATAACAGCCAAAAATTATAAAACCACATGTCCATCAAAAGGATAATGAATACATCAATTGTGATATATTCATATAATGGAATTCTAGTCAGCAATAAAAAAGAACCAGAGATATGTACGACAATGCTGAGAGACAAAAGCTAGACATGAAAGAGTACATACTATATGATTCCATTTACATTAAGGTCAAGGACAAGCAAAACTGATACATGGTGATAGAAATGAGAACAGGGGTTACTCCTGGGGGAATGAGAGAATGTACTAGAAAGTGGCACCAAGAATCTTTCTGGCTAATGGAAATTAATGGCAACACAGAAGTACCTACACATTTGTCAAAACCCATTCAACTGTATACTTAGATCTATGTATTTTGCTGTATGTAAATTATACCTTAATAAAGGAAAGAGGAAAAAAATCAAAAAATCAAACATACTTAACCACATGAATAAACATACACCATCAGCTGTAGATTCTATTCTCCGTGCAGAATATAGAATTTATTATAAAAACATGACTTCGCAATACAATGGAAGAGTACAAGTAACCTAAAATTAAGCAAACTATCAAAGTTTTACTTTAAAAACAGACACACACACACAGAGAACATGACTCCTCCAGAGATAAATCTTTACACAACCTAAGAGATTCCCTTTCTAGGAATGGAGTACGTTTGTTGACTGGTAGAACCAACCTAAGCAGAATTTCTTAACATTTTTATCCTAGTGAAGACTGTTTTCAGTGATCTTCCTCAAAGATAATTAGGGGCAGCTTGATGGAAAGAGTCAGGCAAGCTTACATTCTAAACTATCTGTAATCCTAGCACTTTGGGAGACCGAGGCAGGAGGATGACTTGAGCCCAGGAATTTGAGACCAGCCTGGGCAACGTAGTGATACCCTGTCTCTATTCCAAAAAAAAAAAAAAAAAACTGTTTTAAAAAGGCCTATCCGTGCCTGCGAGTTGCTCCTTGACTTGGGCTGTAATCCCTGATTCTACTGGACTCAATTTTCTCATCAGTAAAATGGAGAAAGGATTGTTATAAAACATCAAAGAAGATAACATGTGGGAAGCACTTAGTGCCTGGCACATAAGCAACTCTCAAAAATTAGTTGCTGTAGTTGTTCTTAACGGAGAGGCCACAACTTGAGGGGAAGCAGTGGAAGGAGGCATGAGCTGAGGTGATTAGGAGGCAGATAATCAGCTCCAGGGTCACCTTTGCTAAAAGTTTTAACCTGAGAGGACTTTTTTCTATTAATGAAACCACCATATCCTATTTTACTGGATGGCTTCAGAGGTCTCATTCTAAGATGCCCCTTCATATCCACAACACAAACAAACAAGCAAACAACAACTCGGAATCACTACTTGGATTTTCCATAATCTGGACGTGGTTCAATATGTGGCTTTTTTAAAGGGTAGTAGAAACTGTACCACCCAATCCCTTCCTTTTCCATTCCTTCAGAAGAACCATAATGACTGTAACAATGGATATATGGAACTGCTGACCACTTTTCTAAACACTGGTTTAGTACCTCAGGGCTTTTCCACATCAAGGTCCTATTTGCATCCTCTGCATACTCTGTTCTGTGTCTAACAGGCGTATTTCTTTCCTTTTGTTTGCATTTGGTTTCCCTTGAAGTTTGAAGATAATCTCATTAGAGATTACCTTTAATCTGGGCCCCAAATAGGATTTTTCTGGTTTTACACTGCTATCAACATATCACTTCAGAGAATCTCAGAATTGCAAGTGATCTCTCTGGAGATGACAGGATCCTCTCATGCCACCTTCATGACTATATCTACTGAAAATCTGTGCTTAGCTCTGTCACTTCCACTGTCTTGAATCTCACCAAGCCCCTTAACACATAGCTGGTGAATATAAATTGAAAAGTTCTTTCTTATACTGAACTAAAATCTTCTTTTCAAATATCCATTCAATATTCCTTATCTATCTTTTGAAGAAAACCAGAATTAACACATTTCCCCCTCATGTGACAGGTCTTCCCCAACCTTGAACATTGCCAGCAACTTCCCTGACAACACCATCCAAACAGAGCCGCTCCTCATTATCCTCTACTGAAGCCATTGCTGTTTCCTTCGAAATGCCTACCACAATTTGGAATTGTTTCATGTATGTCTTTTTCATAAAAGAATGTTAATTGTAAGAGGGGCCACGCCGAGTGATCTTATTTATGCCTGTGGCCTCAGCCCCTGGCACATTCTGGGTACGCAGCAGCCACTGCAGGCCCAATCCAGCCACAGACATGTTCTACAAGTGTGAGGTAGGACAAGCAAACATTTTCCTGTATATTCCCACCACTCTCAATACTTCACTTCTGACACCAATGCGTGGGATTTTTTCCCACACTGACCAATTCTCCGACAGACACCAGCTTCAATTCAATTCAATTCTGATACCATCCGGAGTTACTGCAGATCCTATAGGTTAAAGGCTCAGTCCTACAAGACTGTGCCCTACTTCAGACACCAGTCACAAGCAGGAAGTCTCTGGGGAACCACAACTTTTTTCCTGTTTGGCTACAAATCAAAAGTTCCCATGATCCCTTTTTCAGGTTTGATAATTTGCTAGAGCGGATCATAGAACCCAGGAAAACTGTTTACTTACTACTGCTGATTTCTTCCAAAGGATGTTTTAAAGGATATAAATCAACAGCCGGATAAAGAACACATAGAGTGAGGTCTGGAAGGATCCCGAGTGCAGGAGCTTCTACCCCATGGAGTTTGGTTGCACCACCCTCTGGGCCCATGAATGTGTTCACCAAATGGAAGTTCTCTGAACTCCATAGTATTGGGATTTTTATGGAGGTTTCATCACATAGGTATAATTTATTAATTCCATTTCTCCCCTCCCCAGAGGATGGGGGGTGGAGTTGAAGGTTCCAAGCTTCTAACCATGGCTTGGTCTATCTGGTGGTATCCACTGCCCATCCTGAAGCCATCCAGGAGCCCACCAAGAGTCACCTCATTAGAAAAAAAGATGCCTCCATCACCCAGAAAATCCCAAGGAATATAGCTGCTCTATGTCAGGTGCTCCCATCACATGGGAAACTACAAAGGTCTTAGGAGCTCTGTGTCAAGAACCAGCATCAAAGACCAAATATTAGAACAAAAGATTCTCCTGGCATGCCTGTCTACAAGGGTTTTAGGAGCTCTGTGTCCGGAATCGAGTGCAGAGACCAGTCGATATATTTCTAATTATTTCACACTCAACAACCCTAGTGGTTAAAAATGTAACCAATTAATACAGGAGTGCATGCTTTTAGATATTTAAAAATAACCAGTATTCTCTTCTTAGCCTTGTGTGACCTGATTATATATCTTTATTCCTTCTGAGAGTTTCAGACTGTAAAGTCCCAGAGAACAAGCAGATAACAAATCTCTTTGAACTGGGCTGGTACAAAGACAGTCAGCCCTCTATATCCGCAGGTTCTGCAAATGGATCGAAAATATTCGAAAAATAAAAATGAAAAGTAACAATGCAACAGTTTAAAAAATGCAAATTAAAAGAACACAGTGCAATAACTAATAGCATTTACATTGTATATGTAACCTAGAGATGTTGTAAAGCATAAAGGAGGATGTGTGTAGGTTATATACAAATGCTACACAGTTTATATAAGGGAGTTGAGCGTCCTCGGATTTTGCTGTCCTCAGGGGTCCTGGAACTAATCCCTTATGGATATTGAGAAGCAATAGATAGGAAGTAGAAAGGTGTGGAACTGGAGAGACTAAAGGCTTTGCCCAACGGCACTCAAATTCAGCATGGTTTTGACCATTAGGACTGTTGAACATAACACATGTGGTTGGGTAGGGCCTGAAACCCACCATTTTATAAGCTCTCCCTTGATCCTTCTTCCTTGAACATCATTTCCAGGTCCTCATCCCTCTACCCTGGAAATATTCCAGTTTCTCAATGTCTCTCTTAAAGTCTGCTTAATTGGCCAGCAGTCACAGAACGTGGGGCCCAGACTACCAGGGACTGTGACCTTCTGGGGTCTGGATATTAAACGGCTCTCCAGGCAGCCCACAGGGCCTGAGGTCTTTCAGCAGATGTCTCTCGTTGTTGGCTCCCATTGAGTTTGTAGTCAATATTTTTTCCCATGAACTGCCGACAAGCCACCTAATGATCATAATATTATGGAACAGCCTAAACAAAGATCTCTGGCCTTGGATGAATTCAGACCATACATTTTTTGAGGGTGTTTTCCTCCAATGCAAGTCTTGACAAGAAAAACAGGGTTCCCCAATTACCTTGATCTCGCCCACAGACAGGTGAGGCCCAAGAAATCAATCCAATCACAAAGGAGCAATCTAATCATTTGTTCTTCCTGACCGAAATAATTAAACTAGACCAATATTTCCTACATCTGGCTGCGTGTCGGAAATAGTGGCCTCATCCCTGGAGATTCTGAGCAAGTCCAGGGCACCAGACATCTGTACCATTAACAAGCTCCCTTGGGGATGTGCTACACCCAAGGACCGGAATTTGGGAACCACTATCTAGATCAGCAGATTTAGCATGACGCAAATTCTTCCAATCCTGGAGGTAAGGCTCTCTAAGTGACAGAGGAGCCCTAAAGTTTCAGAGCCACTGATGTAGATCAGGGTTGACCAAGATTTTATTAAAGAGTCAGAGAGCAAATATTTGAGGCATTGTGGGTCCAAAGGCAAAACTGAGGATATTGCTTGAGTACTTACATAACTGTTTAAAATGTAGCCATTTGTTGTGGGTTCAGTGGCATCCCTCCCCAGAGAAGAAATGTTAATGTACTAATAATAATCCCCAGTACCTCAGAATGTGGCCTTGTTTGGGAATAGAGTCTGCAGAGGTAATCAAATTCAAAGGAAGTCATTAGAGTGGGCCCTAATCCAATATGATCGATGTCCTTATAAAAGGGGTGATTGGAAACAGAGAGAAACACATAGAGGGAAGACAATGTGAAGACAGGGACGACATCATCAACAAGCTCAGGAATACCTGAGGTCACCGGAAACTGGGAGAGAGGCCTGAAAACCTTTCTCCCTCCTACCCCTCGGAGGAACCAACCCTGCTCACACCCAGATTTTGGATTTTTAGCCTCCAGAACTGCGAGGCCATAAATCTGTGGTTTAAGCCATAAAGTTTGTGGTGCTTTATGGCAGCCCTGGGAGAGGAATACACTATTTACAAACGTAAAACCAATTCTCAGCTCAAGGGCCATATAAAAACAGGCAGGCAGAGGGCCAGGCCACGCCTAGACTACACCTGACCACAGTGGCTCAACATCTTGGTGATCATCATCTCATAGGAGACCCAGTCTTGAGTCGTCAGTCCCACTCACATGTTACCTCTGTAGAGAGATTTCCCCTAACCTCTACATAATGCTGACTCTGGACTTTTATTTTCCTTGTAGCACCTTTCAAAACTTATTTTCTTGTCACGTCATGCTCACTACAATGGCAGGTGCATGAGTTTGGGGCCTTGTCAGCCTTGCTCACTGCTACATCCTCAGAACCACATAGGCCTCGACTGTCAATTATTCAATGAATGAGTGATTTTTGGATGGATAGTCAGGGTTCTTTCGGCTGGAAGAGGCCTTAGATTTCATGAATCTTGGGCCCTTCAGTTTTCAGAGAGGGCAACTTAAAGCCACAGAGATGCAGTGACTGCCCAAAGTCACACAGCAGAAAACCCGGGATTAAAATCCGCACGTCCAGACTCCCAAACTTAGAACCTTTCATTGTGTCACTCTCCCTCTTAAAAATGCCTAAGCCTATCTTGAAGCACTGGATCTTACGACACAGTACATTATCCACATTTTTACATAGGGAGGTCTGCAAATCAGAAGGGATGTGCTAGAAACTTAAATGTGGTTAGCACCTTGCCAAGGAGCCAGCCACAGGCAGGGAGGGCAGGTGACACATCAGAACATTTACTGAGGAAATCTTTCCAGCAGACACTTACCAGGGCTACCTTGCACCCAACCCTTTTTGTAATCAAATCCCAAATTAATGTTGGGAAATCAGCTCTGCTGATGTATATCTGTGGCAGGAGGTAATTCTTAGAGCTACTTTCCAGATACAAAAGAAGAGAAAGACCAATCCTCACAGCACCTGCCCACAGGTAAGATCAGGGGACAATATGTGGCCTGCACTCACTCAATGGGACACTGTCTCCCAGACTTTCTATCTCCCAAGTGACACAGTGTTACCCATTTCTGCATAACAATTTACCACACACTTAGTATCTTAAATCCACACACATTTGTTTGCTCCTAGTTGTGTGGGTGAGATTCTGGGATGTGGCAGCTGGATTCTTTGCTCAGGGTCTCACCTGATGTTAGCCGGCAACATTCTTATCTGAGCTCAGGCCCCTCTTCCAAGCTCATTCCCATTATTGGTAGAATTCAGTTTCTTGCAGATTAAGGACTGAAGTCCCCCTCTTTTTGTTGGCTGTTGTCCAGGGTTACTCTCAGCTCCTTACAACCATTCCCTGGTCTGCGCACACGGCCTCTCCATCTTCAAAGCCAGCAGGAGCATCTAGCATCCTTCAGATGCTCCACCTCTCTTCCTTCCCTTCTGCCTTCCTCTTCTGCATTTAAAGGGCTCATGCGATTAGATCCGGCCCATCGGATCATCTCTGTATCTTAAGGTCAACTGACTTTGGTCTTTAATTACATCTGCAAAATCCTTTCACATCAGTACCTAGATCAATGTCTTACTGAATAACCAGGGGACTCTAATCTTGGGCCTTCTACAGTATTCTGTCTGTCACAGGCAGGGAACACCTGGAGGTCATCTTCACTGCAGAGTGGTGGGGACACCTTAGCCATTCTGTTCCTGCTAGGAGACAGAGACAGTTGCTGCGTTTCCCACTTCCTGCTTCCTGGGCCTATGGTATGTCCTTGGTTCCTCTCATTCCTAAGCTCGGCCCCCCAGCCTCTCATCAAACCTGGTGACTCCTGATATAAATAAATAAAACTCCATTTACCTAATGTTAGCCAGAGCATGATTCTGTTGCTTGCAATCAAGAAACCTGATTGCCTCAAGCTCTAATAAATGTCTATCAATTCATCACAAAACAGGGATTCTTGCGGACGTGGCTGAGGGGGTGCTGTGGTAAAGCAGGAAAGATCAGAAGCACCTGGGAAGCTTTGTCAAGTCACATATCCCCATCCCAAAAATTCTAACATGCTGGCTCGAAATACTTCAGTTCAACTACACCATGAGAAATCAACCATTGTTTTATTTAAACAAAGGTAGTCAGTGTTCTATATAATAAAAATTAACCAGTCAATGTAAATAAAAATGCATTTTAATTTTTTTATTTCAAACTAATAGACTAGACAGAAGCTAAAGTTAAACAAACACCAGTTTAAAAGCCAAAAAAAATCTGTCAAAAAAGTCTTTTGACTTCATATAGTCGTAATACTGTATTTAATTTCATGTTTTCCTAAACCAAACAAATTCTTCCTGCACACTCAGCTAGACTACACATGCCTCAAGTTTCGAATTTTGTATCTAACTTTGCATACAAGGTCACCTTTCAATACAAAAGCTAACATGGACAGAGTTTCTGCGTTGGCCGTGATAGACACATATACATATCAACATATCCCTTTCTCATCCAAAGCTTCCTCCCAGGAATTCCTTTGTTCTGCAGGGTAGAAAGACTTGGTCATCTCCTTTGAATCTGGTCACAACAGCCCATCTGTCACCTTCCAACTAGGCTTTTCTGACCATAGACAAATCCAGGCGTATCTCTGCCCTGGACTGGACAGAGTGTTGGGCATAGGTTAAGGTGGCTGAGCAGTCCAAAATGCACAGAAAAAGAAAAATGAAGCAGCCCCCTCTCCCTTGAACCTTGATTTTGTTTATAGATAGCAACCTTTATGTGGAAAGCTGCCTTTGCGCCAGCCTTCTCCAGAGCTGCAGCCACACTTTCCTCCTTTGTTGAACTTAGCTTGGGGAAAGCACTGCTGAGTGAGGAATGGTTGGCACTGGGCAGAATGGGCTGTGTATTTCCACAGTCTGCTCCAGCATAAACAGACCACACTTGCTATTTAGTAAAGAGCCAGGACTCCTCTGCTTGGGGAAGACAAAGGCCACATCCAGGGAAATGGGGAAACACTGAGTACCTACTTGGACCCATCTTCATCCTCTTCCACCCACTCCTCTCCCACTCCCCTGTATACCCAAGGCTCATGCTCCTCTGCATAGTTTCAGGCATCCTAAAATATGATGTTTACGATGCTGCTCTAAGATGGGGTGCTTTGTATCCTTGGTTTTCAGGAGCAGGCAGGGAAAGGTGAAGGAGACATTTCCTCTTAATTAGTGCATGCAAGGGACATTTGAGCAGTATAAAGACGAAGCATTCAAACTTTGGAGGCTGGTGGCCTGGATTTGAATCTAGCTGCATCACTGTATTTGTCAGGGAAAGTGGTATAATTAAAAGCACAAACCTCCAAATCTCAGAGACTGTATTATTATGTTTAATTAAACATTATTATTATGTTTAATAATACAGGTTTGCTGCTCACTCAGGTCATTGTACAGTGTGTTTGAGGCTGACAGGCTCTGCTCCACGAGGTCATTCAGGAACTCAAGCTCCTCCCATCTCATGGCCCTGTCAACCCCCAAAGACCTGGAGTCAGCAGGACAGGGGAGAGTAAGCATGATTTGGAGGTATGTGTTATCACTTTTACCCACTATCCTAGGGACCAGCCCTCAGTTACACAGTCACACCTATCTGCAAGGGAGGCTGGGAAATGTAGTCTAGCTGTATGCCCAAAGCACACAGGGGTAAAGGCAAACCGTTTGGTGAAAAACTAACCAGTCTCTTTCTGCCATAGGTGCTTACTTGAAAAAATTACTTACCCAACCTGTATTTTAGCTTCTTCCCCGGTATACTTTTCAGAGTTCTCCCAAGAAACAGAACCAATAGTATCTCTGTGTGTGTGTGTGTGTGTGTGTGTGTGTGTGTGTGTTTGTGTGTATATATAGAGAGAGAGCCCTTAAGGAATTGGTTCACATAATTATTGAGGTTGGCAAGTTTGAAATCTGCAGTGCAGACCAGAAAACTGGAGACTCAGGGAAGAGTTGATGTTGCAGCTTGGCTCTAAAGGCCAACTTCCTTCCTCCTCGAGTGACTTCAGTTTTTTCTCTTAAGACTGTCAACTGATTGAATGAGGCCTATGCATACTATGGAGGGTAATCTGCTTTACTTGAAGTCTACTGATTTTAATGCTAATCTCATCTAAAAAATACCTTCACAGAACATCTAGACTAGTGTTTTACCGATTATCTGAGAACTGTGGCCTAGCCAACCTGACACAATAATCGTCACAATGGGTATGATAAATTAGTATTATAAAGCATCGAGGACCATGCCTGACACCTAGAAAGCTCTCTATAAATATTAGTTTATTGTCACTCCTATTGTTATCATCACTACTAGTACTAACTGAGGCCTGGACACAATACCATAGCACTGCAACCATCCACGTGTCTGTCATAGCCACCCCATCAAAACATCTAGGGAGTGATTAATGTTTAAAGGGCTTTTCTTACTTTTATTTCTTTTCAAAGCATTTTGCCACCTAGTACCTCACTCAGTCCTCACAACTCTATGAAGTGGGCAGGGCAGAATTATTCCCCCTGTTCTCATTTTAGAGCTGAGGTTCAGAGAGGGTGCCTGCCCTCCCACCCAGCCTTCCAATCCCTACCCTCTCCCATCCTCCGGACTCTGAACTAGGAGAGCTGCCCTGCCCTGTGCAGGAGAAGCCTTTCTTCCAACCTGACTTAAAACTCACTGTATATTATACTCCATAGAAATAATAAATGTGATGAGCACTGGGTAAGATTCACTGAAATACACCTATGGATACTACTCTCTGTGTCTTCCATCAGTTACATAGGTTTTTTGTGGATGGATCTTGGGAAACTTAACTCACCATTTAAAATATTTAAAATATTATTTCTATGAGAAAACAAGTTCCATGATTCAAGAAATAAACATATGAAAGAACTTTTGGAATATGCCTCTGTTTATAAGAGGGGATTTCCTGCACAAGTGCTGACACCAGGGCCTGTCTTAGGCACAGCTGGGAGGCAGAGTTTGTCTTTGGTCTCCTTCCCATTCCCTGTGCTCCAGGGCTTGCCCTTCTGTAGCCGATCTGCTTTCTTCATCATTGCTTATACTAAACAAATAGGAAAGAAGTAGAAGCCAATAGTCTGGCATCTGACTTGGTTCTGCCATAACCAGCTGTGTGACCTCAGACAAGCTTTGTTCCTTTGATATCCTTGACTGTAAATCAAGGGGTCCAATGAGCTCCTTGTGGGTTGCCTTTCAGCTATAACATTTCTTAGCTATTCTGTGTCACTCTCCACGGGCCTCCTTGTCATCTTCCTAATAACCAAGACTCACAGAGGGGCTTTCTTTCATCCCAAGTATGGGTTCTGAAGTCTTAAAAGAGGAACTATAATGACTCCAAAGCCTTCAGCACACAAAGGAATTCATTGCTAATGGGAGTTCAGGTATAGAGCTACTCCACTGGAGAGATCTTTAAGGAAGATGGGCCCCAGCCATTGCCCCTGAAATCCTATCAATTGGGAAACAGCACATTCTCCACCCTCTCACCAGCCAGCCTGGCATTATGAACCCAGCCACCCATGGCTAGATAGAGAATGTTTATGCAGGCTGGAATGATTGGGGTAACTGGAGCCTCTCAGAGTTCAGCTGGAGACAGTCATTCAATCGAAGATACTGCCCCTCAAAACTCAAATCCCTGAGAGAGCAAATTATTTCAGCTGCTTGAGCTGGTGCACTTTACAATGCAGTTGGTGCAGAGCCTCCTGCCCAGCGAGAGGCACGATCCCCTCTCCCCAAGGACATTGGTGACCCCCACAGAACCTTTTCTCCCTGACCTGCGTGCTGGCCAATCATGCTCTTCTGAAACTAGATATTGTGAGGCCAGACTAGTGCATAGCAAAGGAGGCCGCCCCAGCTCACTAATCCAAAGAAAGGATAGCTTTACACAGGGCACATAGTGTTCCACTCAGCCCATAATGCCCGCATGTGTCTGGGGGCGGCATTGCCCTTAAATACCCAAGACAAATCTAAGCCTGCTGAGCAGTACACCCACTCTTGTCAACTCCAAGCAAAATAAGTCATACAGTGTAGAATAACACAGGCCTCACAGCCCTGAGGCCTAGTGTTCAGTCCAGTTTCTTACTTAATAGGTAAACCTATTAAGTTTCTCACTTACTAGGCGAACTTGGACAAGTCATTTTAATTCTGTGAGACCTTCTGGCTTTAGGTTGCTATCAATAGGACCAACACATTGCCACGGGGTCATGACATTCCTCACTTTCATTATTTCTCTCCAAAAGAAGTTTAAAAGAGAAAAAAAACATCAGATACCTTTCATATGCCGGTATAATCATTCAATCCTTCTCCCACTAATCCAAGTGTTATTATCCTCATTTTACAGGTGAGGAAACAAGGTTTCAGAGAGATTTAGTAACTGCTATGACTGAACTGTCTTGCCCTGCACTGCATATGTTGACTCCCTAACCCCTAGTGTGACTTATTTGGAGACAGGATCTTTAGGAGGTAATTAAGGTCAAATAAGGCTGTAAGGGTGGGGCCCTAATCCAGTAGGAATAGTAACCTTATAAGAAGAGGAAGTGAGTGCTCTCTCTCTTTCCCCATATGTGTACAGAAGGAAGGCCATGTGAGGATATAGTGAGAAGGCGACCATCTGCAAACCAAGAAAAGAGGCCTCACCAGAAACCAAACTGGCTGGCACCTTGATCTGGGACTTCTCCAGAACTGTGAGAAATAAATGTCTGTTGTTTAAGCCACCCAGTCTATGGTACTTTGTTATGGCAGTCCTAGACGATGAACACAGAAATGAACTCCAAATCACACTGTAGGGCAGATAGAGGTAGATCCAACTGGAACCTATACTGGTTCTGTTATTTATGTTATTCCTGCTTCCTAAGCCAGTCCTTGTATCAAATCACTTCTATCATAATTACCTGGAAGTGCTCCTTAAAAATACAGACTCCCAGACCACACCTCAGACCCTCTTAAAATCAAAATCTCTGTGGATGGGGTCTGGAAATTTGCATATTTTTCAGAGGTCGGGAGACCACTGTGTAGGGCCACACAGCCTCCCCACACTAAAACTCCAGCAGTTCCAATAGGGAAACCTTGAAACAAGCTCTTCATAATGAGGCAGTGCCTAGCATAGCACGTGCTCAAGAAATTTCTTTGATGGGTTCATGACTTTCATCTGGACCTACAGAGTGAGCTTGAACCTCTGGTCTCTGGGCTTAGGAAGTGTGGAAATCGTTTTTAATCTCCTGTTACTTAAGAAAGATGTCACTCCATACTTCAATTTGAAGAATGACAGTATAAATCATTTAACTAGCACTGAAAAATTACAACTTTCTGAAATGGTTATTTTTTAAATTGTCAATCAATTTGAAGTCTAAACTTTCTCTGATTTTAGTTCCAGGGTGGTACTGCCATTAACACTGAGAAAATGAACAAAAAGCAGACTTCACTGGTTTATAACTTCTATAATCATTCAATTTATTTTTATCACATTCTCCTTTAGTCAGGGTAAATAATAAGTCAGGCTGTGATTTACGTGATAATACACAATGTTTATGTACCTAAGACAAAAATCTCCAAGATTGGCAGGGCTGGGGGAGAGGGGGTGGGAAGGAAAGGTACAAAATGATGTATATGAAAAGTTACCATGTATTAATAAATGGAAAAAACTACACACACGTGTTTGTATTCAGGCACGTATAAATGTATGTATTTGCCTGAATAAGCGTAAAATATCCTTGAAGGATTCAGCAAAAAACCGGATAATATTGATTTCTCTAGGAAGAATAACTTAGAGGCTGGGGAGAAGAAGAGGAGAGAAACTTTAAAAAATGTTTTGTGTAGGTTTTTTTTCCTTATTATTTAGTATATTATTGAGGTAAAGTACTCAAGTCTTAAGTGAGCAGCTCAATGAATTTTTACATACACATTCACCCATGTAACCACCACTCTGATAAAAATGCAGAACATTCCCAGAACCCCAGAAGATTACACACTACTCTCACTCAGTCAAGTATGCAAACCCCAAAGATAACCTTCCTTTTAACCTAGATTGCAATAGATTTTTTTTCTGTTCTTTACTTTATATAAATGGATTCACACAGTGTGTAATTTTGCAAGTCTGGCTCTTTCCCTGGATGTTACATCTATGAGATTCATCCCTGTTATTGCAAATGGCAGTTCTTTTCTATTACCGTGTGGTATTACATTGTATGAATGTACCACAGTTTGTGTACATACCTACTGTTGAAGGACATTGAGTTGTTTTCAGTTTGGGGATGTCATGAATAAAAGCGCAAGGAGTACTCTAGTGGTTTCCCAGAAGAAGTCTTTTGATGGAACTACAAGTAGTCACTTCTGAGAAATTGCTAGATTATAAGGTAAAGATATGTTTAGTTTTAGTAGATATTTCCCAGTGGTTTTTCCAAGTGTTTGTACCAATTTACACTCCCCTCATCTGTGTATGAGAGCTCCAGTTAGTTGCCCAACATCTTTGCTAACATTTGGTATTGTCAAAGGAAGACTTTTAGCAAGAATCTTTTCACTATATATCCTACTGTATCTTTTGATTTTAAATTGTATATATATATATTGCATATTCATAATCAAATACATAAAATATTATATGAAAATGTAATAAAAATGAAAATCACATGCTGGCATAAGTTATTTCATTTATCTTTCCTGAATATAGATGAATGGCTAGGAGACTCTCCCAATATTGAGTACAGAAAGGGAAACAACATGACGATGTTTCCAAGGCATTTAAACATTTGTCAGTTGTCTTTAAAAAGAGCCATAAACTTCCAGAAAGAAGAGATAAAAGAAAGGACTAGTGCAAAGCTTACTAGCAAATCAAATATGCTATGGGAAAGCTTTACACAGAACTCACAATTAAGGGGTCCTAATAACAGAAAATGCTAGTGCATTGTATCCTCAGTAAGTGACATCTCTTCATATAGTTTGGTGAGCTTATTATTTCAGAGCCTCTTTTTCCTCATCCATAAAATGGGGAAGCATTGCTCCTTAATGTACTTATTCAATGTGTTGAACACCTTCTATATGCCTGGTAGACATTGGACACGTAAAGTCAAATAAGACACATGCTTAGCTCTCAAGCATCTTGCAACTCTAGTTGGGGAAAAGAACAGGTAAATCAATAATTACAGTTGAGTGTGAGGAGTGCCATAATCTAGATGTACCCAAAGTGCCTTGGGAGCAATGAAAACGCGGCTCACTCAGATTTGTGGAGCTGAAAGATTGCCAGAGAAAAGTTGACTGAGCTGAGTTTTGAAAGATGAATGGGAATTAGTTAAATGGAAAAGGAGGAAAGGAATTCCAGGCCTACAGAACAGCACATGCAGAGGCACGGATTCATATAAAAGCAGATACCTTTAGTAAGTTCAGCATTGCCATGTGATTGGAATAAACAGTATGTTTGTAGGGAAAACTGAAAATAGGGAAGCCTACAGAGATAGGTGGGCAGGGAGGGATCATTAGAGACCTTGCTTCCCAAGTCAAGAAATTTTAATTTTATTCAGAAACCTTTGGAAGTCCATAGACATATTTCAAACAGAGGAGTAATGTGATTTTAATAATGAAAAGATGAAAGGTTTTCTTATGCTGCTTATTTGGATGGAACCAAAAAGAAAAACAAAGTAAGGAAGAGAGAAACCAAAAAAGGGGAGTCAATGGAAAGCAAGAAAAGTAAAGAAAGAAGAGAAGGAAGAGAAGAATAGGATCCTTTTTTTTAAAAAAAAAAAACTTGCTAAAATATAGGAGATTATTTTCATGATTTTGAAACAGACAAAGATTTTATCAAGAGTACACAAAAACATTAATTATACAAGGTTGATAAATTAAACAATACTAAAATTAAAAACACCTTTTCATCAACAGACATCATTAAGGCATCCTGTACAATGGTAATGGTACTTGCAATGCATGCATCTAATAAAGGACTCATGTTCAGAAAAACTCTTATAAATCAATAAGAAAATTACAGACAACCCAACAAAAAGATGTGTAGACAATTCACAAAATAAGCTATCCAAATAACCAAAGAGCATATGAAAAGGCTCTCAACTCTATTAGACATCAGGGAAACACAAGATAAAACCATGTGAAATACTGCTATGCACCTACCAGAATGGCTGAAATGAAAAAGTTCATTTGCACAGTGTACTAAAACTGAATATACTTTCCCTCTGATTCATGAATTCTGCTCCTAGATATACATCCCAGAAGGTACTACAATGTTCATAACAACACTATTTGTAATAGCCAAACACTAGAAACTACCCAAGTACCCTCAATAGTTGAGATGAGGAATAAATTGTGATATACTCTTAAGCAAAGAGAATAAATTATTTATAAAAGCATGAAAAATGTAGCTGAATCTCATAAACGTGATGGTGTGTAGAAGAAGCCAGACACAAAAGAGTACATTTTGTATAATTCCACTTATGTACAGTACAAAACCAGGCAAAATTAATCTATGTTCTTGGAAGTCAGGATAGAGTTTACTCTTAGGAAGGGTAACAGTTTAACTCAAGGAAAGCAGGCAGGATTTATATACAAAATACATTTAAATTCTGAGTCTGACAGAAGATGTTTTTAAGGTTTTATGCAGAATTCAAGTTGCTAGCTGGTAGTATTTGGGGAATTAATAAGATGAGTGTTTAAAGAAGATTTAAGGTAGGAACAGGGCCCAAAAAATGGCAGGGAAATATACCTCCTCTTCTCAATTGCCACAGAATCTAAAATTTCCAATAAGTGGCTCATTCCTTTGGTTTAATAACTTTCCTTTTCTGAACAGAGCAGAAGAAAAGTAGGAGTATGATACCCTGGTGTAATACAGACCTGTTTCCCTTATATGTTTATATAAAGTTATCTGAGTGTGAGGGTTCAGCAGAGACCCGTGACTTACCTTCTGGGGGTGGAGGGTGCTGGGAGTCCCACTGAGTGGTCAGCCTTAAAAAAGAAGCAGAAGCCAACTGAGACATTAAAAACATCAAGATCCTTAAAAGACCACTATTCTTGTGAACCTCACTGGTGATAGTAGCCACAGGAAGCCCTGGCTAATGGGAAAAACCACAAGAAGGCTTATGAGATAGTGCCCATAAAACCAAAATCTAAAAGCATCCCTCTCTGCCACCTACCAAGCTCTACATCACCAAGAAATCCCTTCCAGGAGGCACTGGTATGAACAGCAAACTGGAGGGTCACACAAGGGAAACCCATTACCTGAGATCTCTGACATTATTGCCATCCTGGTTGAATCATCTTCAACATCCAAGAGAGGCTGCAGAGAGATGACAGTTTTTGAATGTGTAATTCCCTGTTGAGGGAGCCCAGCCATTCCTCATCGGGAAAAGGGGTGACATTGAGGGTCAGAAACTCTGCACAAAGATTCCAGGCAGCAAGGGACCAACCACCCAACTTCCAGCGGAGAGGGAAACCTGGAAAGACTGAATCAAATCTGTCTTCTTCAAGCTCTTTTGACCATGACCACAAAAAGAGATATATTTTACATCAAAACCCAGTGCGCTCATATACCAAATCTAAGTTGCCATGATTGCAAGATATACCATTGTTTTATCACTGACTGAGAAAGAAAAACTACCTATTATAATTATAAGATATCCTGATTTCAAACATCTATAGTAAAAAAAAAAAGTATGTGTTAGAGTGGATAAAATATGGAGTAAAATTTCAATCAATACTAACCTTTATTATGAATAATCCACTTTGATATTTAGTATTCTATGTTATTCTGCTGACTCTATTCTATTTAATATCATAGGTCCCCCAAACACTGGCCATGACCCATTAAATTGACTGCATAATCTACTAGTGGGTTGCAACCCACAGTCCAAAAAACACTGGGTTAACAGATAAGGTATAAGACTTCTAGATAATTTCACTGAGAATCCAAAGAGTTTGACTAACTCTACTGGTAGGACAACTGAACCCAAGTGATAATTACTGTGCAGTATATCAGTACATATCTGTGGGCTGAATTGCCTAGAAACCTAAGGCTCATCAGTCGGTATTATAGATATTGCTGATATTTAAGCCATTAGTGCTGTAAATGCGCTTTGCTATAATTAAGCTATGAGACATATCAACCGGGGCATTTCTGAGAGCTGATTCCTGCATGCCTCCTGTATGTAGTAAGGTATGTATCCAAAATTAGAGTGACCAAGAGCCTCTACAAAAAGTGCAATAATCCTTTCATGCAACAACCCTGCCCAGGGCGTTAGGCAACTATTTATAAACCCGGTTTAAGAGGGAAAATACCCTGACTTTTGTTTTGCAAGTCTCTACAGATCCAAATAGCATAGCCAATCAGAATGCTACATTGGTGCGACAGTTTTCCTCACCTTTTGGAGCTGAATCTGTCATTCACTTGAGAGCCCAGGGAGAAATAAGACGTGTGGCTCTTCAGTTGCACATTCCTTGAGTACTTTTCTATGCATGAAGTGTCTCTCAAGGGAGATGTGAATTGAATCACACAGATCACTGAATGAGTTTATATTGGAATTACAAAGAAGTTGAACATTTTGTCACTGAACATACTGATGAGCTCTTTGATTTTGTGAGTTCTGTAGAATGAGGACTGGTCAAGAATTACTCACCAAAACATAGTAATGGAAAATTTGGGGTTTTCTAAAGACTTTCTTAGAAGTGGACTTTCTCCAGTGGCTCTATACACACTAATAAAACACAAATTGAGTTGTTGTAAGCAGAACAAAGTTTACTCGATATTTTTTCAAGTTAGTGTGTGTTTTCGGAAATATTGCCTTGGGGAAATATATTCAGGCCCACTGCCACCCTCTGCTAGAAGCTGAGATCTTCCAAATGTTTGGAACTACAACAGTAAATGGTCAGGGCTGCTATATATTGCTGTACAGGTTGTTCACTGCACAAGGACACCCAGCCAGGAGGATGACTGGAGACTGAGATCCAGCCCACATTCCTCTTGCCCAATGTGCAGTGTAGTGTGGGGTGGGAAGCAGAGATGCCTTTTGAAGACTGAACCAAGGCATCATACGGGTTAGTGAACAAGGGCCAATTTGAGTGGTGAGGGAGGGAATGAAATAGTCAATAGCTCTATAATAGTTCAGATAAATTGCAAATCACTCTTAATTCTTCCTACATATCAACTTAACCCATGGAATAAATTCATATTTTAATTCAGAAATCTGAGCCTTAACGTAACTTTACATGAAGTCATCATATATCTGAAATGCAGTTCTAAAGCCCTGCTAAAGCCTGTGGAATTGGTTCAGAGATTCCCCATGAAATGTGAAGATGAGAGCTAGCGGATAAGGGAGTAGATGGAGGGAGAAGGAGTGGTCAGAATTGAGCACCTGCAATTCAAGTAATATTTTTCTCGTATCTTAAAGTATGCCCAAACTAGAATTATGGTCATTAAAATAGACTGTGCCTTGTAAGTCCTTCCATAATGCCCAAGTCTGACCTTAAGTCTAAAATGAAACAAAGACATTTCTTCCATCTGGAAGATTCATCTATCACAAAACCAGCAGATTGTTTACTTTGTTAATTAACCAACTGGAACACTGACATAAAAACCAAGCAGCAGAATTTAAGATTCAGCATAGGCATAACTTTGAATCCAGGCCATCTTCTTAGAAGCATCTAACTGGAAACTATACATTGCAACTCCCCAGCCAGCTCAATTCAGCTTCTAGCATGTTCTCCCACTGCTTTCCACGGGATCACACAGAGCAGTCCGGCTAGAATACCTGCTACTCAACCACCCACTCTGCACCTCACTAATGCTGCCCCTGCTCAGTGAAATACCTGCCCAGTAGTCATCTTTCAAGAGTCTGTGGATAAGCTTCCTTCTGCCTTCTCCTTGAAGCCTTCCCTTACTCCCTCAAATGGATCTAGATTCTCAATCCTTTCCATCCTGGGAACATACCTAGCTCTATCCCACTCCGGATTGTCATGCAGGCTCTTCAGTCTAACTCCACCCACATATCCCATGGCTGGCTCCTCCTCATCCTCCAAATTCCCCAGGTCGAGATTTCTCCAGAGGGGCCACCTCTGCCACTCTTTTCTCCTTCACAGCTATTTCCATCATAATTCCTATCACGGCTTCTAATAATCGATTTATTCCATCGTTTACTTGTTACTTTTCAACCTCCACTACTAAATTTTAATCTCCAATGAAGACAGGCACCTCATCTGTTTAACTTTCATAGCAGTGTCTGGTACAGAGTAGGTAGAAACTCAATAAATATTTGTTGAATGAATAAATGAATGGATGAACAAACTATAGCATTTAGTTCTTTGCTTCTGTTAGACAGGGAACCATATAGCTTATCATCCAAACCAGGACACTTTTGAGGATGAAATTGAATAACCATTGTTAATTATATTGAGATAAAACGGGCATCAGCCAGGACATATGATCACCATACACCACATCTGCTCCTAAATGTCCCATTTAACAAACAAGTTCACAAGATTCACTATATCTTTAGATGCCACATGCTGAACCATTTTCGTTTTGCTAAGATCAGATTCCTTCTCTTCAAGATCAAATCTTTGACTTGATATTTTCGTAGAACCATGTTGGTCACATCAGCCTCCAAGAAGGTGGAGCATTCTTCCTTTAGCACAGCCTCAAGCATGTCTTCATTGATAACAACGGCCTCACTCAATGAACCCAAGGGAAAGGTCATTTCATTTCAAGGGTAGCTAATGCCATCTTGGATAGCCAATCCAAGTTTATTTCAGAACAGGCAGCATTAGTGCCACATTTAACAGCATGCACAGATACCTCTGCAATGATTCTACTCCAGCCCTGGAGGAGATGAAAGGCAGACAGAAAGCCATTGGTGGAAGAACAGCCTCTTGGATTCAAATTCTTCTACACTGTAACTGGGAATAACTGGAAGACTCTCAAAGAAGAGGGTTAGAGAGGGAATACCATAAAAGTCTGAGATAAATACTTATGGTCTGGGCTCCTAGGTCTGCTTTTTTTCAACTGTGTGACTTTGAAAAAGTTACATTTTGAGTCTCATCCCTTATCAATACATTATAATTCTGTAGAATACATTATAATTCTGCTTAACCCTGCTACAAATGAGATGATCGATAAAGCACCTATCACAGTGACTGACACATAGTAAGTACTCGATAAATGTTGCATAAAAATAATAATCACTAGTCATTAATAAATGATGTCACTTTCATTAAAGAACTAGTAACTTAGTTCGGATTTTGTTTTGTTTTGTTTTGTTTTGGGTTTTTTGTAGACAGGGTTTCACCTGTTGCCCAGGCTGGAGTGCAGTGGCACAATTACAGCTCACTGCAGCCTTGAACTCCTGAGCTTGAGTGATCCTCCCACCTCAGCCTCCCAAGTAGCTGGTATTACAGCCACACACCACCATATCTGGCTAATTTTGTTGTTACTGTTGTAGAGACCAAGGTCTTACTATGTTGTCCAGGCTGGTCTCGAACTCCTGGCCTCAAGTAATCCCCCTGCCTCAGCCTCCCAAATTACTGATATTACAGGCATGAGCCATCGCCCCTAGCTTATCTTAGTATAACATAGTGATCAAAAGCTCCAGAGCCCTGGGTTCAAATTCTACTGGTGCCATTTAGGACCTGTGTTGCCTTGAGGAAGGTATTTAACTTCTATAGGCTACAGAATTCCCATCCATTAATTGAAGACAGTTATATCTACTTCATAGGATTGTTGTGAAGATTAAATGAGATCACGCACATAAAATGTTTGGCATAAGGCTTAGCACATAGTATTGTATAATGTTTTTGAAGTAGAATTTGCTAGAAGTGCAGGTATTAAAGTAGAAACAAACAGCAAGGAGTAGAATATTTTGAGAGGTTTGTTAACCAGTCACAAGAGCAGGCTATGCCAGATTGTGGTATCTGGTCCCAAGAAACATCAGGGAGGGGAAACGGCAAGGAAGAGGTTGGGATATATAACACTGTCCATTAAGCGCCCTAATTGGGAAGAAGAGAGTAATCAGAAAGTGCACACTCCCTAAATGTTTCTGCATATGGAAGGGAAGAGAGACTGGAGGACAGTAAAGGCATTCCAATCCAGTGGATTCAGTGACCTTTATTTTTCCTTTGGCCCGGCTCTTAAAATAACAGAAAATGGCAGATTCTCATAGGTATTATAGAAGTCATTTTTAAAATATATTTTAACATTTCTCTCATTTTTAATGTTGACATTGTTTTAGTTCATTTTGTGTTGTTCTAAAAGAAGACCTGAGATAGGGTAATTTATTTTTTAAAAAGAGGTTTATTTAGCCCACAGTTCTAGAAGCGGAGAAGTTCAAGATTTGGCAGCTGCATCTGGTGGCTTCTGATGAGGGCCTCATGCTGCCTCAAACATAGCAGAGAAATAGAAGGGGAACCAGGTGAATGGAAAAAAGGGCAAGACACATGTGGCAACCTCAATTTATAACAACGTGCTCTTGAGGGAAGTAATCCATTCCCAAGACAACTAACTCCATCTCCAGAGAAAGACATTAATGCATCTTAAAGACCTAATCACCTCTTTAAGGCACCACCTCCCAACACTGCCACATTGGGAACCAAGCCTCAATATGGTTTTTGGTAGAAACAAATCATATTCAAACCATAGCAACCAAGTTATATAACTCACTTTGGTCTAAAAAGTCCCAAAATTTCCCTCTGGTAGCCATATAAAACATACCCCCAACAGTCCTTGAAAGCTTTCCTAACCCCAGGTTATTAAATGTGGAGTGAAACTAGGAATGTCTTTGTCTTACAAAAGTTGTGTGACTGTTTTTAAAAGAATAGGTAAACTGCTAATTACCTTCCTTGGACATCTGACTCATTCCATTCCCTGAAATTTCAGACATGGAAAAACTCGTTTGGAAATTCCAATTTTAATGATTCTCTAATTTACAGAGAGACTCTATTCCCTTCATCTTAGCACTGGACAATTGTATATATGCATATACTTTGTAATAAGGTCTTAGAACTCTAGAACTGCTGCATATGGGGGCATTCAATAAAATGGGACAAATGTCACACACAAGTGCAGACACACATACACAACAATATTTAAGTTTGGGTCTGAAAGACAAAAAAAAATTCCATTTGCTTGTGACAAAAAACATATCTTCAGCTAACTAGAGACCCTCTTGTATGCTTAGAAATGAAGATACTAATTGATGAGAGAGGGGCTTTTCAAAATCAAATGTCTCCAATCTCTAAAGAAACTGAAAAGACCACATTTCAGTGTTAAGCAAATAACCTGAAAGACTCCCTTAAAATCTAAACAAACACCATTAAATGGAGAAAAATAAGTGCTTTTATAATAACTCTAGGGTATGCCTGTCTGGTCACCATTATGAATACCTAGACACTCCATTTAAGAACCTGCTTTCGGAAATCCTAAATGGAGTGCAAACAAGGAATTTGTCAAACTTCAATTTAAGTTTACCTTATTTAAAAGTGATTATAATTTCTTTAAGTTTTTTTCCTTTCAAATGAAATTGTTTAATCTCTGACAACTGCATTCCTTAGTTTACAAGTGAATAATCTGAGACTAAGAAGATATCCCGGGGTAGGGTTGCCAGATTGAGCAAATAAAAATACATATTCAAACATTGCATGAGACATATGCATACAAAACAATTATTGATTGTTTATCTAAAATTCAAATTTTTGCTGGGCATCCTGTGTTTTATCTGGACCTATCCCTAGGTCCTCTACCTAATGAATGGGAAAGCTGATGATAGAACCCGGTGCCCTGACTGACAGCCCGGAAAACTACTAGCAATGAATAGGTTCCTCTTTCTGATGCAAATACATTCACAATTATCCCTTGAAAATTAGATGCTGTGGAAAACCAAATGCTATGTAAGGTGATCCCTCCCCTCAGAAAGCCTAGAGTCTAATGGCACTTTCTAGTGAATCTGGAAGAGAAGAGAGACTGTCTGTAACCATCTCAGCAAACTGCTAACCAAGAAAATGGTTCTCACTCCTGGTCACATACTAAAATCACTTCGGGAGCTTTAAAAATAATCAGTGGCTCACGCCTGTAATCTCATCACTTTGGGAGGCCTAGGCAGGTGGATCACTTGAGGTCAGGAATTCCAGACCAGACTGGCTAACATGGTGAAAACCCATCTCTACTAAAAATACAAAAAAATCAGCCACACATGGTGGCATGCACCTGTAATCCCAGCTACTCGGGAGGCTGAGGCAAGAGAATCACTTGAACCCAGGAGGTGGAGGTTGCAGTGAGTGGAGATCACACCACTGCACTCCAGCCTGGATGACAGAGTGAGACTCTGTTTCAGAAAAAAAAAAAAAATTATCAGTGCCCTGAAATCCTGAGATTCTGATTGAATTGGTCTGGGATAGGGTCTGGAAAAATGGTCTTTTTTTTTTTTTGCCAAAATATTCCCTGATTATTCTAGTGTGCAGCCTGGTTAGCATAATGAACCAGTGGTCTCAGACTCAGAAATCTCCCCCATGAAATCTGGATTCACAAATGGCTGGGTCTGTGCTAAAGTAGGCTGTGAGCGTGTGTGTGTGTGTGTGTGTGTGTGTGTGTGTGTGTTTTCCCAAAGCCCCATACTTCCTGTATCCCATGGAGGTGTTCCAGTTGGCCACTTGGTCTTTCCAGTAAGACTCATTGAAGGGACAGCATTTTGCTGGAATTCACTTTACCCCCATTCTGCCCTTGGTTCCTAGTCATTTCTTAGCCAATGCATTTTGTAGCCTGAGTCTTGAAAAATTTATTGTAAGTATACAGATCACAGTAGACAATAGAGAAGAGATCATTCCATCTAACCCTGCAGTCTGCTCAGGATACCCCAGTTACCTGGGGTCGGACATGCAGCCTCTGGTCCAGAGTCAAACGTGTGGGTTCAATGTTGTCTGAATATCTTCCCACTGGTAGAACCCACTAAATAAAAGCCCCTTTCAGTCTTACGACTTCCCATGAAGAGATAAATAAAGATGTGCTCTGGGTATTTTTATTATTGTCATTATATTTGTTGTCCTGGTCAGAGAGGGGTCAAAAAGCCACAACATTTTCCTCTGCCCAGCTATTATTGTCTTCCAAAAGACACAGTAGCACATGCTCAAGAGCAGGATTTCTCAACACAATCTAAGAAGACAAGATAAAGAAGCTAAGTCTCCTTTGTCCTGGCCTATGGCCCTCAGCTTCTCATTTCTGACATCATTTATGAGGAAGGCAAGTTCATTGTCTCGTTTTGCTGCATCTGTTCTCAAATTGTGCCATCTTTCAACAACAGCCTAACTTAACATTTTTAAATCATTCTGACCACCATATGCCATCCAAAGTCCAAAGTAAATGGTATCTAACCTCCAGCTCTGAAGACATATGTGGCTGTGGCCAAGCCTACTTTCAAAGACACACTGTTGTATACTATCACGTGCTTAGGCCATTTTTACATCATTGTTAATCCTTTCATTCCAGAATCCATCTGGGATCAATTCAGCCTATGATAAGAACACCGTTCTCTTTTGGGACACTCATCCAAGACTGGTTTTCCTAGCTTAAGACTCAAGAGATTCCACTTCTCCAAAAGTGTTAAGTTGAAAAATCCAGTACAAATAAGCAAGATCAAACAGGGCCAATTGTATCTACCTAGAAATAATGAGAGGGCACTTTTTAAAAAATACATAAAAACACTAAATGAGTGCTCAATACCACTAATACCTGGAAAACTTAGGCTCAAGACAAGTCAAACAAATTCCAAATGCATCTAATCCATGTTAAATATTTCCCGTCTCAGTGACCAACAGGCCATGTTAAAACCAGTCCAACTCCTTTTGAAAGTCTCGTTCTTTTCCCCCACATGAAGGGCAATGTAAGGATTCTGATCAGTGATGCAAGATTGCTAATTCTAATTGGGTAATTTTTCCCATTAGTCAGAGATCAGCCTTGCCAACTTGGAGGCCTCACATGCTTTGCTGCCATTGGGAGCTAGCTGTCAAACTCCAGAGCTAATGGAAATATATTCTAAAAGCCAAATTCCACCCTTCACTTGCATGGTGACAGTTCCTAACCAGGTGAGAGAACTTCGACCCCATCCCAAAGTCTGAGACCTTCAGTCTTTCTTTGTCATCGCCTTCTTCTCATGTCATTGTCAGCAAATCCCCTTTGACAACCCTCTCTCTTTTCCCTTGGAAAATGCCCAAATTCTCCCAAGAGAGGAAGCATTATCTTTCTAAATCTTAATTTAATTGGAAAAGAGAGAGCTGAGATTTTTAAATTCAGGGCAGAGGCAGACTCATTCATTACCACTTCAAGGTCCAGGATTTGGGCTGATGAGCAAATAGATCAATCATTTTGGGAGGTGTTCTGTACCTTCCTCTGTTATAACTCTAATTCCCACAGTCAAAAATATACATTCAGGAATAAACAGGCTGGTTCTCTCCAGTGTCTTCTCAACTGATAGTTCGTAACTGGTATGATAGTTAAATTCACGTGGAGAAGGATGCAGATTCATTTGCCAGACACAACCAAGACAGGGCCAACACCAGCAGGGGCTTCTAGAACTAGAATGAAGTTTCCCTGCTTCAGATCAGAAGAAACTTAATTGGAGGCCCAGTCATGTGTCTTATACAAGTGCCTAACAACACACATAAAATCCCAGAGAGCTGTGTATCTAAGTGAGCCAACACTAGTTCACAAGCAGCAATGCAAAACCCCTTTCTTCCTCTGCCCCGTGGCAAAAAGTAAGTCTGTTCCATTTGTTTACAACCATTGCTGTTACTTTCCAGCATAACCATAATCTTATTTTGTAAATCCTATTCCTGACACACCTCAAACCATCTGCCCATTTTTTCTTGGGTTAGCTTGGGGCTGTTTGGCAAATGTCTGTCATTACCTGTAAGTGGAATATTTTTTAACAGAGTACATGCCCCTTGTAAAGGCATGTTGCCATGGCTGCTAGGTGCTCTGAAAAATCTCCTTTGTTTTTTTTCTTGAAATCCAATATGCCTTTAGTAATTTTTAATATGTGTAGAATTAAGAAGAGACAAAGAGGCATAAATACAACCCATTAGGCTTCAGATTCAAAATAAGTTTGTACACGCTCTCAGTCAAATACAAGGAATTGGCTAAAATTTTATTAATAAAAATATATTTGTCAGTTTGAAGGAAGAGAAGACTTAGCCTATGTTTCAGATTCAGACTTGCAAACAGTTTTGAGGGGAACAAGTGATATAGTCTGAGCCGTAGAACTTCCACCATTTCTTGTCCCCATGGAGTGGGACCAGGGTTCTCAGCAAGTCACTACAATCTGTCTTTGCTTCATTATTTTGACACCTTCTCCTTATTTAAACTACAAGGTGCTGAGAAAGACCCAGAACCCCAAACTGGATGAAGGATATGTGATAGGCAATTCACAGAGCACAGATACAAATGGACAAAAGTGAGAAAAAATATCTCATCTTATTAGTAATCAAGAAAATAATAGAATAAAATAAGAAGGTCACTGTTAGCCTCTAAAACGGCAAAGATTAAAAACAATGAAAATATGTAGTGAGGGTGTGGGGAAATGTTCACTCTTAAGCACTGCTGGAGAAAGCAGAAATTCATACAACCCTCCTGGAGTCACTTTGGTAGTATCTAGCAAAATTTTTCTAGTACCTACCTTTGGCTACACTTCATGTATATACACACACACATACACACACACACAGACACACACACAGACACACTCATGTGAATTTAAAAATTATTTATAGTGGCATTACTTGTAAAAGCCAAAAATTAGAATTAGCCTATCAAAAGAGAAATGGTTACATAAACTCTGGTTTATCTACCCAATGGACTATTACACTGCCATTAAAAAGAATGAGACAGTTCAACATCTTCCGATATGAAAAGACTGATACATTGACAATTAAGACAGCAACTTACAGAATATTAATGTGTTCCAACTTATGGAAAAACAATGATTTACCTAGGTCTATAATAAAATGTGAAAAGGAGACTCTTTTTCAGCTTTGTCTAAAGCCCCAGAAGACCCAGAACAAAGCAAGAGGCAATTAGTGGTCTCACATTCTAAAATGAGTTTCTAGACCACCTAGACAGGACTTGCAAAGGAGACAACTGCAACCATTAGCCCATCACTCGCCTCAAGGCTGTAAAAGGACTGAAACTGAAAATGCTGAAAGAATTCCTTTGGAATGATTTTTCAGGGTGTGGTGGTGTTTCCACCTTTACCTCTTTCTAAGTAAGAGAGGTTTCAAGGAGATCTCCCTGAATGCTGGAGTCTGCCAAGTGTAGACTGGCACTTGATTCAAGACCAAAGATCGTCTACTAGCAAGAGGCTGCAAATTGCATGCGGAGGCCCAGGCACTGAGAGAGCTGCAGTGCAGCAGACAGGCCCAGGTACTGAGAGAGCTGCAGTGCAGCAGACTGCACATCTCCCAGCAGCAGCAGAGTGCATCAGTCTTGCCCTTAGGCCATATGCAAGGGAGCCAGCCAGGATGGTCTAGAAAAGGGCCCCACCTGTAAAGAGGTTGACAACACTCCACCCATAACCTTCCTATCTCTTGATCACATTCACACACACACACACCTACTGGGTGGAGGGCAAGCTTTTACTCTCCCCAGCCAGCACCTGCATCTGTCAGCAGCTATCCACAAGCCGCGGGAACCCACTAGATGCACCAAGAGCCAGAGTGCCTGGGGTGATGGGTGGGACTTGAAGGGACTGGAAGAGTTGTTATTCTACATGATTGTCCAAGAGCGTGAGAATGAATCTGCATATTATATTTATAGAGACAGCAAGGGGAAACTGTTTTCTACCTGTACTGTATGGAATCTCACGCTTTCAATATGATGTTAACAATTACACAGGTAAAACAGAGAAAAGGTCTGGAAATTTACACACAAACCAATTATGATCTCTAGAAAGCAGAGTGTGGTTAGAGGATGAATAAAAAAAACTTATGCATTTTACTCTATACACTTCTATATAGCTTGATTTTTTAAAAAAACAAACATATGTACTCATCTTTTTTGTAAACAAAAACTTAAAATACACACACACATACACACATATACTCACTGTATAAAAATTCAGAAAAGTAAGAAAAAGAAAACAAACAGACCATAAATGTAATTCCACTCCTCCCAGATCTCACCTCTGTTAGTATTTGATGAGTTTTTATTCACATCTTTTTTATGTAATTTGCTTGGAGCAGACAGGGCCTCATTGGGCATCACCAACAGTCAAGTTAAACAAGCAAGAACTTCAAGGATTGTTTACTGCTGCCACTCATATTTTCCATGGGTATTTTGACCATATGAAAATCTGGGTATAGGAACAAAGAAAACCAATTTGATACTTATGAGTCTGTCTCCCTTAGCTCCCTTAGCTTAAAATGTTCATAATTAAGATGGAGATAAAAATTATCACTGTGACATTTTATGCACTGGCTCTAGACAGTAGCAAGGTAGAGGACTAGAAGATTAAGATTTACTGATCCCCTTATGAAATCACAAATGAGTACTTTAGTCAAACTTAACAATACTTACCAAGTCTGTCGAGAAAGCTCATTTGAGCCTCAAACAAACAACCTAAATGGAAATTCAAGAGAAGACTTTATCTCCTGTCTGAGATTTACACAAAAATCAAATCTGTTACAGACTCATCTAAAAAAACACAGATAACCGACTTGAGACCTTTAGCAAATGGAGTGGCTGCTATACATGTGGAAATTACCTCCTTCTTTGTTTTCAATTTCCTGGGAACCAGGGAGAAGTTCTGGTTTCTAAACCTTGAGGCAACATGAACAATGAACAATTGTTAGCTAGAAACAGCAGATGAAGCCTATTACTACACGACAGAAAGTAGACTGCACTGTCTTAAGGTTGTGTTTATTATACAGGCCTGGTGGGTAAAATGATATGGTAGAGAGTGAGTGTCCTGCTCAGTAGAAACCTCTGAGAAACCCTCCACTCCAAGGGAAGTATCCAACTTCTTTCTGTTTTTCCTCTTGTTGAGTATAGGCTTGGATAATTACATGTAATTTCCCAAGTCTGTCTTCATGAATGAAACTTCTTACCAATTTCTACCAAAACCCTCTACCAAATCAAATAAAGATAAGGTCAACAGAAAGCCAATACCATGCAAATATGCAGTAAAGGTCTTCATTTTTTTTTTTTCATTTGAGTGGCAAACCAAAAATCTTGAAAAGTTAACAATTCCATGATCCAGCAAAACAGCAACAGAACACAAAAGCTTTCCCTTGGGTTAGAATATGAAAACTTTTTTCAAGAGTAAATTCAATTGAGCTGAAATTGTAAAACCTGCAATGGCAAAGTGTATTTTTTAACCAAATTTGTTGGAAGCCAGTCATACACAGAAAATAAACCCAAACTCAAACTAGTACTGAAGTCCAGTTTCCTTTTAGCATTTTTTTAAAAAGAAGAAAGAAAAATAAACTTCCTAGACTTGAAAATGCAGCCTTTAGAACAAGGTTCCAAGAGTTACTCGGATGTTGGCTGATGCTTACAAACCAATGCTAACAAGTGGAGTGTAAATGAATCAAAACCAGATAGATTCCATTTCCCTTCAAGTAAATGGAGGTTGGAGACGGGGAGGTGGTGGGAATGCTTCCCAAAATGTGAATTTTACCAAAACCACAGTGTGCTGTATAAAAACTAGAGAAATATCATCTGAGCTTCAACTAGGGCTGGGTTTCAAAGAGGTGACATGAAGAGGGAGAAATGACACCCAGGAGCACCCTTCTGTGCCAGGCCATGAGCTTCAGGAACACTGGTTTCACCCCCACAATAAACGGCACGGCTGGCAGGTGTTCTCCCCCGACTTCAGAGACGAGAAAATGAAACGGGTGTACTCGCGTCCCCTTCTCTAGGTCATTCAGCCAGGAAGTGATCCTGAAGGGCGTCTGCATTAGGAAACAGTGCTCTCTCACCTCCTGTGCTCTTGTTCCATGAGAATCATTGATTACTTCAGCAAGTATGATGTAATGATGCTTTAATGAGGCCATTTTGGAGCATTCTACCAATGCAATGCTAATCTTGTCAAGGCCAACACCTGTGCTGACTTAGATAGTGCCTATGGGAGAACTAGGTAAGGAGAGGTAGAGAGTCATATTTTTTGTTTTTGTTTTGTTTTGTTTTAGAGACAGAGGTCTTGCTTTGTTACTGTGGCTGGAGTGCAGTGGCACAATCATAGCTCACTGCAGCCTCAAACTCCTGAGCTCAAGTGATTCTCCCACCTCAGCCTCCCAAGTAGCTGGGATTACAGGTACACACCATAATGCCTGATTAATTTTTACATTTTTTTTTGTACAGACAGGGTCTCGCTATGTTGCCCAGGATGGTCTCAAACTCCTGGCTTCAGACAATCCTTCTGTCTCAGTCTCCCAAAGTGCTGGGTTTACAGGCATGAGCCACTGCGCCCAGCAAGAGTCTTATCTTGATTTAACTTAGGATCACCGTGAATTTATGTCATAAATCCAAGTTACTCAACTGTGGGGCAGGCCTGTGCTTCACCTGCATTACCTAACTCCTTTAATCCTCAAAATGACTATGGGCTTTATAGCATTTTTATCCTTATTTTATGCC
Organism: Pan troglodytes; assembly: GCF_028858775.2. Taxonomy (NCBI): domain Eukaryota; kingdom Metazoa; phylum Chordata; class Mammalia; order Primates; family Hominidae; genus Pan; species Pan troglodytes. The sequence goes on from NC_072402.2 coordinate 74,769,233, forward strand.
TAAGAAAACAGGCTTGGAAAGGCTAAGGAAGAGGCAGAGCCAGGATTCTCACCCAGCCTGCCTGACCCCTCCGAGTCCAGATCATGTGCTCTTACCCCCTTCACAAAACTAAAAGGTTAATAATTCTAGAAATTATGCAGCAGTGGCTTTTCAAGGTATGTGGTTATCACTGATAGCAGCTTCCTACACATGTATTCATTTATCCAACAGGTATTGATTAAGTGATTACAATATATAAGAATGGAGGGTTATAAAGAGATCAAAAAATGTTCAAGTTCTTGTCCTTAGTCTCAAGCCATGTACAGCCCAGACTTACTCAGTTCTGGATTTTCCCCTGGTCTTCTGGCTACTGTCCTTTATCTTTTCAACTCACTTGTTATTACAGCAGTTTCTTTCTTTGGGACATGTCCAAATTTCTGGTTTAGATAAGTCTGTCCCTGAGACAAGTGAACTTCATCAAGAGATAAATGAATGGAGAGACAGCTTTAAACCAAGGACCTCTGGCATTCATAGAGTATCAGAACTTGAAGGGATCTGACAGATGGAGCCTGTATTGGTCAGAGTAGTCTACCTGCTATAACAAACAAGCCCAAACGTTTACTTCTTGCTCTCACAAAATTCAAGGGGTACGTTTCTGGTTGGGCCTCTGTCACACCTGTGGTGATACGTGGGGATCCAGGCTCCTCCCCTGCTGTGGCTCCCCCATCTCAACAAAGGGTTTCAGGATGCCCCAGACTTCATCCACACAGCAGACAGAAGGCAGAGAGAAACGTCAGAGCAGGCATACTTACTTCTAACTGCCTCCTCCCATTCCATCGGCAAGAGTTAGTCACAGTGCCACCTTCACGCCAGGGCCTGGGAGGTCTGTATGCAGGTTACCAGGAAGAATAAGTCAGTTTAGTGAGCATTCGGCCCATAAAACCACCGTGCAGGTGAGGAAACTGCTGCAAAGTACCTACTGCTACAAAGTGCCTACGCGAATCAACCAGTGTCACATAGAAGCAGATTCCATATTCCACCGCAGCACTCTGCCTACAACATTGATGCTTCCTAAAAAGACATGTCTTGCTTTTATTTCTTACATCATACTTACTATATAGATTTAAAAAATACAGAAAAACTTAAAGAAAATAAGTTTGCACTATACTTTTCCAACATAGTCGCTCTTTATGTTTTGATGCCCGCTAACCTCTTCCACGTGTGTATCCTTATTATATATCACACAGACAAATTTTAATTATAAAATGTTCCAAACATACAGAAAGCAGTATAAAAGAAACCTAGGGATGCGCCACTCAGATTTAACAAATGTTAACATTTTACCACATTTGCTCAGTTCTCTCCTTTAGAAATAAAATGGATCCAGCTGAAACTCATCTAATTCTTTCTCATTCCTAAAGGAAATGAAGAAGTGCTATCCTAAAGCTGGTGTGTATAGATCCTGTGAATGTTTCCGTACTTTTACTATATATATAGATAGAAATGTTTTTGTACTTTTACTGTATATATATAGATACAAATATATATACTATATATATAGATACGAATATATATACTGTATATATATAGATACGAATATACATACAGTATATATAGATACGAATATATATACTGTATATATATAGATACGAATATATATACAGTATATATATAGATACGAATATATATACAGTATATATATAGATACGAATATATATACAGTATATATAGATACGAATATATATACTGTATATATATTACAAAAAGTACTGTATATGTATATACAGTAAAAGTACAAAAACATTTCTATATATATATATACAGAGAGAGACAGTCTCATTCTGTTATATATATATACATATATATACAGTAAAAGTACAAAAATGTTTCTATCTATCTATTTATCTATCTATCTATCTATCTATCTATCTATCTATCTATGTATATATATAGAGAGAGAGAGAGTCTCACTCTGTTGCCCAGGCTGGAGTGCAGTGGCGTAATCTCGGCTCACTGCAACCTCCACCTCCTGGGTTCCAGCAATTCTCCTGTCTCAGCCACCTGAGTAGCTGGGCTTACAGCCGTGGGCCACCCTGCCTGGGTAATTTTTTAATATTTTTAGTAGAGATGGGGTTTTGCCATGTTGACCAGGCTGGTCTCAAACTCCTGGCCTCAAGTGATCCACCCACCTCGGACCACCAAACTTCTGGGACTACAGGTGTGAGCCACTGCGCCTGGCCTTTACTATGCAATTAGATTCATAAAATGTATATTACTTTTGTACATTTTAGATTTTTGCATAAGTGATACAATGCCATATATATCCTTTTGTACCTTGCTTTTTTCAGTCAGCATTATGTTTTAAGACTTACCCAAGTTGATCCATGGAGATTATTTTCATTCAGCTGAACTAGATGTAGTATTCCATTGAATGACTAAGCCACAGTTTATTACTCATTCTTCTCATATACAGTTAGATTGTCTCCATTTTTCCCTTCACAGTAGTTTTAAAAAACAAAATTAGCATCAAATTATACATACAGATTTGCTGCCTGCTTTTTCCATGTAACATAACCTAGTTAAGCCTAGTAGTCACATATATTCTTTGAGAATATTATTTTTAACAGCTGTATAGTGCCCTCTCACATGAACATACCAAAATGTATTTAACCAATTCCCTCTAGTGGAACATTCAGGTATTTTCCAATAATGTGCTATATAAATTATACTTCCACGAACATCATTTTATGTGCACTTTTGGCATATTGACAAACAGAGAAAACTAAGGAGTGCCTGTAGAGAGGGAAAGTGCTACTATGGCAGCAAAGCAGCACTGTTCTGGCCCCGCACTTTCTGGGGCAAATCCTACCAATTCCACTTACTAACCGTGTGACTTTGGACAAACTTAACTTCTCTGTGTTTCTATAAAATGAGATCGATGAGAGTAGTTTCATTAAATCCCATACCAGGTAGAGTTGTAGACTTTCTGCTTTATTATTTCTTTAAATTCCCCTGAAGGCAAGCAAGGGAAATCCTGCACCTGAGGCTCAAACGTGCTTACCTAAAGCAAAGTGCCACTCAGAGGACAAAGAGTCATGAGATTTGAACCACTCCAGAACAGTGCCCGGTGCATGGCAAGTATTCAGGAAGTTAGGTTCAACACACACACACATATATAGTGAATACGCATTTGCACACATGCATACATGCACTCACCCACACACACGCACGTGCACACACACATCTATACCTCTATGATGTACTATTGTGCTTTTGTTCTATCCCAACTTTTCCTTATTGATAAAGCTAACTAATCTTCTCCCTATGTTTTTTTTTTTTCCATCTGGCACATCTTGCTTTTGCTGGCAATCCCTTCTTCGACCCCCCAGCAAACCTTCACTACCCAACACATTATACACTCAGAAAGTGCCACTAAAGCCCATTACGGACATAATGAAATTCTCTGACTCCCTCTTTCCATTTCAACCAAGTGGTCTGTCTATCCAAATATTTTCTCCCCCAGAGTCCTCCTCTCTGTCTTATGAATGGTGTCCCACTTCCCAGCTGACATCAAACCTGTGCAGATTACCTTTTCAAGCAAATGTAAATAAACAATAAAGCACAAAACAAAGAAGCCCACTTGATTTTTTTAGTTCTTCTAGAAATGGCTCAATAAAACTTCACTGGCCACAGGAGACTTCCCCTAATTCAACTAAACAAACACTCTTCCTTCTTCTCTTAAGAATGCCATCGGGCAGTCTAATGGGCTTTGAAAAATTCTTTGGAGCTCTGCACTGGAAAGGAAGATAAAAGGAAGCCACGGATGAGCAGTGAAGCAGTCAGGCTCGGATCCCTGCCCTCACCTCTGAGATCAGCACATTCCGAAATCTGATGAGATTCATAAATTCACAAGGAAGTACTTACTGCACAATTTGCCATGACAATTTCCAAATGGCTTAGGGTGATCATGACACCTTTAGTCTCAGAATGCCAGGAGAATACTTGAAAGGCCCTGAATTGATGAAAACCATCATGGTTAGAGCTATTTTCATATTATCAAATATGGTTTTAATTAACCTCAAAAAAACAAGAAAGAGGTTTCTAGAAAAGACAACACATACACCCCCCCAACCCCCGCCACACACCTACTTCTATGTGATAAACCTAGCTGAAAAGGGGATTAGGTCCCATGCCACATTTCATGAAGAAAATTAGCATCTTTCAGTCTCTCTGGAATGTATTTGTTTTCCTTAGACGCGAGCTCAGTTTCACACTTCCAACTCCTTAATATTAATTCCTTTTCTTATTTCAGCCTGACCAGAACAAATTCTGTCCTGAGGCATCTTAGCAATAAAATCCAAATGGGGTTTTCCCCTCTGGCCTATAACAACTGGTGTCACTCCTATGAGACCATGTCTAGACTCTTAAGGAAAGTTAGGAAAGATGTCATGCTAGATTAGCTATTGTGTTTTTTGAATTTTGGGAAGCTAGATTACTCCCCTGCACATTTTTATACCCATGGGAGTCTCAGATCTGGACTCAAAATTGAGGGGATGTAGGAATAAAGTAGATATAAATCTTGTCTACTTCATCATCATGTCATCCAAGCTCATGTTTTCTTCAGAAGAATGCCTTTAAGAACTCAGAATGTTATAATCTTAGGTAGATGCCTATTTATATCTTTGCTACATACCTTCTTTTTCCAAGGTTGGGTTTTTTTGTTTGTTTCTTTGTTCATTTAATCTAGGAGATTAGTAAATAGCGTTTTATTTGAGGGTGGTTAGCATTGATTGAATCATACTCTATGGCTTTGTCTTGACAATTCACTCTCAACCATTCTTTTATCAAAGAAAGGAAAGATAAGAAGTAGAAGAGATAGAGGAGAAGGAAGGGGAAGGAGAATAGAAAGGAAGAAGGAAAAGAAAAAAGGTAGGAAAGAAGGAAGGAAGGAAGGAGGGAAGGAAGGAAGAAGGAAGGAAGGAAGGAAGAGAGGGAGGGAGGGAAGGAAGGAATGAGGGAGGGAGAAACAAAGGGTGAATGGGCATCATTGGCCATAGTATCTGAAAGAAAATAATGCATTGGGTATAAAGGCTTCAACTTTATCCCAGAAAGGCTTTAAACTCTCAGTACATTCTTTTTAGAAGTATAGATGCACAAAGTTACACCACCCTTCAGGCATGAAACAACCATCCCACTCAAATACAAGGCTTACAGACATGGTAATGAACACAAAGAGCACCACAGAGCTCCTCAGAAGTGTCAGTGTTGCTTAACATTTTATTTATTATTTATTATTATATTATATATAAAATTATATATATAATTTATAATATAATTTTATTTAATTATAAAATATTCTAATTATATATTTTATATAATTATATATTATTTTTATATATATTTATATAATTTATATAATTATATATTAATTATATATATAATAAATATATAATTATAAAAATATTAAATAATATTATATTATATATATTAAAAATAAATGTATTTTTGGGACAGAGTCTCGCTCTGCCGCCCAGGCTGGAGTGCAGTGGCACCATCTAGGCTCACTGCAACCTCTGCCTCCCAGGCTCAAGCGATTCTCCTGCCTCAGCCTCCTGAGAGCTGGGATTACAGGTGTGCGCCACCACGCCCAGCTAATTTTTGAATTTTTAGTAGAGACAGGGTTTCTCCATGTTGGCCAGGCTGGTCTCCAACTCCTGATCTCAAGTGATCTGCCTGCCTCGGCCTTCCAAAGTGCTTAACATTTTAAATTAATGCAGACTTACATTTCTAGGCTTTTCTTAATATTGCAAGTTTTGCTGATACCCAAACAAAATGGACTTCCCTCAAGTGGAATTGAATTTGCCTCATGGTAACTGTTGCACAGAGCCTAACTTGTTAGGAGGTAGGATAAAAGAACACTTTTTGTAAAAAAGAACACAAGCCTGGGAGTCAAATGGGCGCAGTCCTGCCTACAACTGACAGTGTCTACCCTGGACAAGCCATTTAACCCCTTAAGAGCTCATTCCCTCCTCTGTAAAATTACTCATTAAAATGAGTACTCACTTGGGTTAGATCTATGCTGAATATCCTCCTAGTAGTGCAGCCTTGTAAACAGTCCCAGAAGGACCTGTCTTGCCATGTTGTAATTCAGCCTTGCTATACCAGGATGTGGGGATGGATGGGAGTAGGGAGGCAGGGGTTGGATAAAATGAGAGAAATCAAGGAATCTCAGAGCATTTCCACCGTTAGCATCATTCCCACACTCTGACTTCTGGGAACTGCCACATTTTTAGCACCCTGTTATTTGGAGAGACACAAGATAGGAAGATGCCACAATGAGACATTTTCTTATTCTGAACCCTTATCTAGCTCCCCCAACCGAGCTGGGGGTGGAATGGCAGAGGCAGCAAAGGTCACACTGCTAGGAGTAGACTGAGCATTAGAGAGGACACATCCAGAAACGCAGCAGGAGCCCATCTTGGTGCATGTGTCCCTCACTTCATGGGAAGCCATGTGCGTTCAAACAGCAGCTACACAAAGCACAGTTTTGCAAAATCACTCTTCAGTCATCTATGCAGGAGATGTTAATCCTGCTCCAAGCGTCATAAGAAGGTTGTATTAAACGTCTGCTGTTGATTTCCTTTATGAGGTTGGTTTCTGCCCAACAGGTCAAGTGAGTCAGGACCAGCAGAAATTGAGAGCAAAAGAGGAAGGGAGCCCATATTCACAGAGAATGTGCTCCAAAATGCAAATGACTGGCCAGGCACCGTGGCTCACGCCTGTAATCCCAGCACTTTGGGAAGCTGAGGCGGGCAGATCACCTGAGGTCAGGAGTTTGTGGCCAGCCTGGCCAACATGCTGAAACCCTGTCTCTACTGAAAATACAAAAATTAACCAGACATAGGGGTGCGTGCCTGTAATCCCAGCTACTAGGGAGGCTGAGGCAGGAGAATCACTTGAACTCAGGAAGTGGAGGTTGCAGTGAGCTGAAACAGCCCCATTGCACTCCAGCCTGGGCAACAAAAGCGAAACTCCATCTCAAAAAAAAAATGCAAATGACAAATAGAGGGCTTGGTTCTTAGGACAATGGTTAAAGAACAGCAAAGAATATGCTCAAATAGATTTGAAGGCGGTTGCTAACAAAATCACACAAGGCAGCAGGACATTTGCTGTAGAAACAGTAAATATTGCAGTCAGCCAAGAGACAATATCTGACTCACAGGCAAATAACGATGTATAAAAATTGTCTTTTTTTCTTATTAAAGATTTTTTCAAATTAACACATTGAATCTTTTCTTTTGGTTGACAAAGCCAAAAGACAACTGACACCCAAAGGGAAGAAACAACCAGGGAAAAAGCCAAGTTTCTAAAATATTAAGACATTTCTTCCATTTCTCTCCTAGTTAATAACTCAGGCTTCTCTATAAGGAGCAAAACTGCAAATATACAATTGGCCTTCACTTTGTGTGTTCATAGTCCCACAAGAACTAGCCAAGCCTGCAGAAAGTCTTGTCAGAACATTGTCAGGCTTTAGACCCTAAGGCCTGGAAGGGCCTGCAAAAAGCTTAGTAAATGGAGACATTTGGGCAAGCCCCCAGATCTGGGAAGTCAGGCTTACAAATGGTCAAAACAGTCAACATTTCCTATTGCAAGTTCCTAGGTAGTCATTAGTGGTGGAAATCCTGAGTAGTTTGATGGTGTCATCCCTATTTTCCAGATCAGAGGTGAGGATAGAAGTTGACTAAGGAAGGTATCCAACCATCACCTGCAGCGTCAGGGAGTGCTGGAATCAGGCCTCAGCCTTGTCTCCCACAGCCACATCTACCAGCCTGCTGCCTGTCAAGGCTCCTAGACACTCGCTCAAGATTCCAGAAACTACTCCAGCTTCACTCAATGTAGACTCACCTTCACTGTCTGTCCCTGCTGCTCCCTGCCCCACACTAGGAGACTCACCAGGAAGGTCTCTTCTACTCCCATCTCTAAGAGAACACAAGGATTGAAGTGCTTGCAAATCCCCTAAGAGTTCCTTAAATTTTCAAGGTATATTTTAACCACCTCCTCCATCCCTTAAAGCCTGAGGAATTGGACAGGCAGGCAGGGAAGCTGTTTGGCTCGGGGATGGAAGAGTCACTTGGCCGCTTCCTCCTCCTCTTGCCTCCCAAGAAGTAACGGAGTAGTAACACAAGTCTCCCCTCTTTGCCACCCCATCCACCAGACAGGTATGGCCAAGAACCAGAAAATTCTCCATTCTGGAGACTGTCCCCACCTCTCCCTAGGTGCCAGTGGAACATTTGCTGGGGGAAGAAAAACTGAAGCTGTTTGTTGTCGTTTTTTAATCGTCGAGAAAGATTTATGTTCATTTTACACTTGAATATAATTTTTTAGGGAAGAAATGATGAGAATTGGGGCTGAAATATTCCATTTATTTGGGAGCTTGGATGACTGTCACTTGGCAAATTAAAGGCACTTGTGTCGGGCTCAGGAACACACACACTCTCCACCACTCCTTTCCTTAGCCACATGTGGTAGTTTTCACTTTTTACAATAACTCTTCATGGGAGAAGGATGAAAATTGCACTGAGCTTTTCTTACAACTTAATGAAGTTTCAGGAAAGAAATCCGAGCCTTGCTCTGGCGTTCTGATGCTGCATCTTTGTAAACAGTGTGGCAAGGGGCTTTGCAAGATTTATAGGAAACGGCATTGGCAGAGAAAACGTTAGCTCCTGCTCCGGCCCCATAAAGCTATGCTATTGGCTTTGTAAAGCTCTCCAAAAAATGAGATGGAAAACAAACTGAAATCAACACCATTCAGTTCACTGCTAGCCAGGGGCCTCTAAAGTTTATCAACGGGGGTTCACCTGCTTCCCAAAAGAAAAGAGTTTTGTCCCTGAAATAAAAGGCTTGTAAAATCTCTCCCCTACAAGATGGTAGTGACATGAGGATTTTCAAATCAGGGCAAAATGATAGGAAAGAAATGGTCATTTTCTGCATGTCAGAAGGTGAATTTGATACCAATGCCTGTTAGGCAGAGACAGCCACACAAGTAAGCATATGCAAGGAAGCTCTTCACATATGGCTTGGGTTACCTAGAACCAAGTCATTAATTGGGGGTGGCCAGGCTAATTATGAGATTGGAAAGGGAAGAAATGCGTAGGAGCAACATTCCTTGCGAGTAGGGTTTTGTGTAACAGAATATAAAGTCTTTATTGCAGACTTTATGACAGGGAAGGGAATGATTAATTATCAAACAACATCTCCCCCATCCTGAAATAAAAATTTCCAAATGTCTATCTCACAGGTCTTGCTCCTAGAGCCGCCTTTCTCTTCAGCCCAACATGAAACAGTTTGCAGGTTAACGTGCCCATTAAGCCTCCGCCAGGCCAGGCCCTCCTCAGCATTCCCTGCTGTAGGAGTTGTAAATAAGGAGCTGTGCATGGGATTTTGCTGAATAAAAGAGAGTATGTACTTCTAAAGTCACAACCAGCCTTCCCCTCTCCCCATCAACCTCTTTAATTTAAAGTTGATGGCTTGTTTCTTCACCCTGTCAAGTTTCAAATACGTTTCCTTTTCCTCTAACCGTGATAGGGAAATGTCAAGTTCTCTGCAGAGGAGGAAGAAGTGCTTCAATCATGCATCTGAATGTACTTGCACAAAAGAGCCCCAGTGCTGATTTGCCAAACTGCTTTGAGGGGTAAACTTTGGCCCTCACCACCCTGAAGACCAAAGCAGGCACACATAAATGCCACGACAGCTCCTGGCATGGCCCTGGTCGGGCCACACATTCATGCCGAGAGTGTGGAATTTCACTGTCACATAAAACCACAGCTGGGTCAAGAGGCAGATACACTAATCGAGGAACAGAGCAGGAGCTTTCAATGTCTCCTCTCCAGCTTCAAAGATAGGGGAGATGAAGCAGTCCTTCTGGCAGGCTTCAATGGAATGAAATGTCCAAGCAAAGTAACTTCAGTCCACCAGTGAATCTGCCGGCAGATCCACAAAGCGATAAATAATAAACAAATATGTACTGAATACCTATTCTGTGCAAGGCACTAAGATAAGAACTTGTTAGGAGCATAGAGAAATGGAGCAGAGTTCTGCTCTCAATGGGGGTGAAAGCCCAGACACTGCTGATTAGCCATACATGACAGCATATGGATGTCCCGTGAGTGACAGTTGTCTCTCCAATAGCCAATACCCCTTCTCCCGGCTAAGAGAACGTTGATTTTGTTCAAGCACCAAGTGGCTATGCGTTTTCCTAAGGGGCTGAGCTGCTTCACAGCTCTAGGGGATGAATTTATTTATTTTTAATTATTATTTTTTAAGACAGTCTCGCTCTGTCACTCAGGCTGGAGTGCAATGATGCCATCTCGGCTCACTGCAATCTTCACCTCCCAGATTCAAGCAATTATCGTGCCTCAGCCTCCTGAGTAGCTGGGATTATAGGCGTGTGCCACCACATCTAGCTAATTTTTGTATTTTTAGTAAAGACGGGGTTTTGCCATGTTGGCTATGCTGGTCTCAAACTCTGACCTCAAGTGATCTGCCTGCCTGGGCCTCCCAAAGTGCTGGGATTACCAGGCGTGAGCCATCACACCCGGCCAGGGATGAATCTTGATTGCTCAAAACCAATGGTTCTTTTTTTTTTTTTTTTTTTTTTTTTTGAGACAGAGTCTTGCTCTGTCGCCCAGGCTGGAGTACAGTGGAGCGATCTCGGCTCACTGCAAGCTCCGCCTCCAGTTCTAAATTCTGCCTGCACATTATAATCACCTGGAGGGTAGTTTAAAACTTCCATAACTGGGCCCCATCTCTAGACTCTGATTTAGTGGGTCAGACATGAAATCCAAAATCCAATCGTTTTCAAACTTCTCTCGGTGATTGTAATGTACTGCTAATTCTGGGAATCAATGGTCTAAGTCAGCATTTCATTCCCTTCTCAGTGATTGGCTTAGGGTCGGTCATGTGATTCAGTTCAGGTCAAAGATATGTGGAGGTGTCGGGAGACTTCCAGGAACATTTTCTATAGGTTTAAAAAGACGAAAGGAAGGTGTATGTGCTGTTTCCTTTTCCAAGCTTTGGATGCTGTTTTTAAAGGAGGAAGGTTTGAACAGGTGCAAGCAATGTGTGATGGTGAAAGAAAAAGTCAACAAGGGCTAATACCCAGAGGAAGGCAGAAGAGAAAGATGGAAGGAAATGGGTCCATGATGACACTGCTGGACCAATGAAGTAACTAGAACTGCAACCTCCCTGCCTCTAGACCAGTGGACTTAAAACTTGGTCGCATACTGTAAACACCTGGAGTGTTTTTTAAAATATGGATGCATGGATCTCACCCCTAGAGGATCTCATTTCATTGGTAAGTGATGAGGTGTGATCATCAGGTTTTAAAAATACTCCCAGGTGGTTATGTTGTGCAGCCGAGTTTGAGAACCACCGCTCTAGATGTCTTGTTGAGTGAGACAATAAATTTCCCATTGTGTAAGCCAGTGGTTCATAAAGTGTGTTCCCCCTGACCAACAGCATTAGCCTTACCTAGGAACTTGTTCGAAATACAAATTTTTGGGCTTTACCCCTGTGGGGACTAATCAGAAAATTGGGGAGTTGGGAGCAGCAATTTGTGGTTTCACAAGCCCTCCTCGTATTTTAATGCATGCTACAGCTTAAAAACTACTGGTTGATACTTGGCTTCTTGTGTTCTGTTACTTGCAGTCCAAAGCATCCTAACTGATACAGAAACTCGGAGGGAAAAAGAATGACCTCAGCTGACAGGATTTGGATGGATGAGGTGGAAGGGAGCAAAGCATGCAAACCTCTCATATAGAATAGAATTTTTACAGTATATGTAGGAAGTGAGAGGAGTGGAGGGGGGCAGTGGGATGCCAATCTAGTGGCAGCAGAAGAAGTTTCTAAAGAGTTGAGAAAACTAAATCTAAAAACACAGATTAGAGCTATATTCATTAGGACCTTGAGTGAGAGGTTAAAGATATTAATAATACATTATCCTGTAAGTAATGGCAAGCCACTAAAGCATTTGGAAGAGAACAGTTTTAAGGGGGAAAAGAGCAAAAGTGATATTTTAGATGATTAAACTGGATGTGTAAATTGGGTAGATTGAGGGGAAAGGAGAAGGAAGGTGCAAGGAGACAAATTTGGAGACTGCACATACATTCTGGTATCCTTCCTCAGCATCTGAAATATTCTCTGTGATGCTAAGGAATAGGAAGCTTCATCAAGTAGACACTGGGCTAACCCTGCTTGGAAGTGGGACTCAGAAAAGCTGCTTCAACCTCCACTCTCCCAGGTGCCTGAGGTTCCACCCAGTGTCTCTTCACTGGAGTGTTAGTTTCCAGCAATGCAAAGCCTCATCAATTCCCTTATGGTGATGAGGACGAGGTAAGTCATTCTCTAGGAAATAAAGAGAGGAGGAATCAGGTTCATGGTCCAGGGAGATCCTGCCTGCTCTGAGTGCTGTTTCCCAAGCTGAACCAGAAATAACTACAATAGTGTAGAATTCTCTGCCTGCTCACAGGTTGTGATTTTTGTGCTGGCAGTCACACAGCCTGAAGTGCCAGGCATCACAAAACAAAACTTACAGCTTTTCTCTTGGCTGATATCACATCAGTGATATGAAATCTCTCCCACTGCCATCATTAGAACCAGCTGGCTGGTTGTCACTCTCAAGAATGGCTTAAAATCATCCCGGTTTTGAGAAATTCCATTTACCAGGAAGACTTCCATGTTGGATGCAAAATTAAAATCATGTAAGATGACATATGTTTGAAATACACTTCAGATAAAGATTTGTCTTTTGAGTTACATTTTCCTCAATATTTTATCATAAAAATTGTCAAACAGAAAAGTTGAAAGAATTGTACAGTGAACAAGAACATTTTCCTATATTGCTTTACCATATATCTGTCCAACTACCCAGCTCTATCCACGCTGTAGTCCATTTAATTTATTTGATATATTCAAAGTTGCAAACATCAGTATACTTCACTCCTAAACACATCAATATGCATATTTAAACTAGAGTTCAATATTGTTCCTTTTTTAGGTTAAATTTACACTGAATAAAATGTGCAAATCTTAACTGTACCATTCTATGAGTTTCCAGTCACCTTAGGCTTATATTTATATTTTAATAAAACTCACATTAATTAATTGGCATTTCCTAAGTGTGTGTCTCGCCGCAGTGTTTTTATCAGCTGTGTAACAAGAAATAAGCAGACACAGTGGGACGTGTTAAAAACATCTTATCGTTTTCACATAATAAAACATGGATAGTTTTTCATCTGATGTTCATGAGATAATAAATATTGTCTGGTGTTAGAAGCCAATAGCAATTAAAACGTTAATTGAAAATGTCCTCCCATCCTTCTTGTAATGTCTGGAAAGGTTTAACTGGTGGGTTTCTTGAAATAACAGGATGACCTGTTTAAAAAAGAAAAACTTTATTTGCAAATAGCCTCTGTGTGAATCAGGGTTTTCTTACGATTGTATAACCTAAACCAAACACATCAGGTGCTGAGGCTGATGTGAGACACCAGCTGCCACCATAACCCCTGATTTCCAGTGTTTTGTTTATAAAGAAAGCCTCTTTACACACACTGATTGACTAATCGGTTACCAGGATAAATGTAAACTTTCAAAAGAGAACATTTAAAATAAATGCTTGCCTACCGGTGCTTTAGATAAAATAAGACTTCACTAGAAAAAAAATTCCATGGTTAAAAAAAAAAGTTTGAAAACCACTGAATCTTATCCATCTCCCTCAGCCTATTGGTGAGAAAACTGAAGCATGAGGACGAGAACTCTTGGCTCTTTTGGTTCTAGTCCCTTTCCACTATATACTATAGTGATTAAATTAATCAGTAAGGATTTATTGTACATAATTATGTGCCCAGCAGTGTGTTTGATTCTATGGGATTTAGAAAAGTAGGCTAAAATATGGTGCCCGTCTCATTCCAGACAACTAGCCCCAGAGATGAGTTTCTGATCCTGATGAAGAAGAGAGATATGGGTAAAACAATGCAGGGATGGCATGAGTTCTAAACTGCACAGATTACAGAAGCATGACTTGACTCCAGAGGAGGAGGGAACTGGAATCGCTGGGTAAATTAAGTTTGTGTAAGGAAAGGAGAGGTTGGGAACAGCACTCAATAGGGCAGTCTAGGATGTGTTTTGTGTACAAAGATGTATAGATTCACTTGTACAACACATATTCTACAGTGCCTTTGGGAGTTGTCTAAGCCGATTGCTCATTTCATTTACTGTGGGAAAACTCTAAGTCCTCCACATTTCCATTGACCTGATCTCCAGACCTTGGGATTTGCCTTCTAGTTTGAAGTAATGCCAACTCTAAATAAAGTCAAACCTACAGGGGTCCCATTATCGCTAATCTAGAAAGGATTGGAGATTCTTTCTTTCCTTTCTTCCTTCCTTCCTTCTTTCCTTTCACTTGCAATGGAGAGCATGAGGATAGGAACAAGATAAAAGCAACACGGTATTTTCTAAAAACAAACAAACAAAAAAAAAAAAAAACTTGCAGCAAAATGGTAAGAAATGAAACCACTACCAAGATCATGTCCAATCCAGACTGAGGAGGGCAGCAGGGGGATTCAATTAACTTTGCGCAAAAGTCCTCCATCAAGCCTTCTGCCTTCTGAAGTGATAAGCATTACCCATGTTACAAAGATTATTTAATTTTCTAAGATCTTGGTCTTTGGCATTGTTCAGATCTGGTTCCACTAATACTGGAAGCTCTAAGCCTCCTGGTTCACTGCTTTGAAAATCTAAAACATATGACAAAGAAATTCTAGTGAACTCAACAAGAAATCTTGCTTATTCAAAATTACCAATCAATTCAAATGTCCTGCTGTATAAGTGGAGTGCCACATGTTCAAAGCCTGTAAAATTTAGATGTTGTTTACCCAAGCAGCTTGCTAGGATGGCAGGCCAGGCATGAAAAATGTCGGCACTCATTCCTGTAACTGTACACTGCTCTCACTCCCAACCTGGAACCGGCTATTGATATTCAATAGTACCCCCAGGGCCCCAGGAAAGTTCTTAAATAACCCTGCTTGTTGTAAGCACTCAGAGCTACCTTTTGGAGACCATTGCCTGTAGCTGTGCAGCCTCAAGAATACTAACTAGGTCGTTCACAAAACACAAATGCTCTCAAATAATCTGAGCATTCCCAAAAGTCATCCTGCTGTCCTGAACTTTTACTTTTTTGGGTCAGAAAGTCAGGCTATGCCTGCACATGTCTGCCCTCTAAAAAGCACCATGCTTATACTACATTTCTTACATCTACATGCCAAACCAAGTCATTGCCTGATTTTTTATTTCTGCATCTTCTAAATGTCTCTGAGCAATATTCACCCAAACTCAACATCCTGCAGAGGCAAATATCTAAGTAAATATTATCGTGGGATAATGTATTCATGAAGAGCAAGGGGAGTCTTTTATTGTTGAGAATGGGTAGGTTCATGGGAAATTTACTACCTTTTCTTCCACAATCAAGGAAGACTTAGTAAGGAAGTTAGGTACACAAAAAGAAAATGTGTTTCAATTTGGGGCAAAATGAATCTTAATTCTACATAAGAAAGTAACCATCTTGCAGTGAGCCAAGATCACGCCACTGCACTCCAGCCCGGCGACACAGCGAGACTCCATCTCAAAAAAAAAAAAAAAGAAAAAAAAGAAAGTAACCATCAGAGTCAGAGTCAGATATCACTCCTTGGTGGCTTCACCATACAGGGACATCTCAAAGGTCTCCTAGCAGCAAGCAAGGAGTTCCAGGATGGTAGGAAGGTGACTACATGTGAGGTCATAGTTTAGCCAAATTTCTTCAGCACTAAGTTTATTCTTTGCCAGTTCAGAGGAGCCTCCTCCTAATACCACTTTTGGGGCCAATGGATCCTGTTGTACATGCTGCTGAAAGGAAGTGAGAAACTAAAGGCATCAGAATGCAATATAGTTCCTTATGAGTTCTAGAGAGGAGCCTGGGTCCCTAGAATCTGCCTGGCCTGACAAATTGAATTAACCAGCTTCCTGGAAGCAGCAAGTGACCCATTCCATTAAGCAGGTAGACATTTTATTGTCATCTTTGACTGATGAGCTATTCATGGAATTCCTCTTCTCTTTGAGATTTCACTCACTTAAATTCCTATTATGCATCATGTATGCAGCCCACATGAAGATAACCTGGCTTGATTCTCCTTGATGGAGCAAGCTAATGCCTCCTGAAATTGATTATATTGGTGTTACGACTTTAAGTGAGGGTTGAGCTTAGGATATCGATCTCAGTTTGCAAAGTGTTTCTTTAATCACTTGATTGGTTATTCTTTGAGGTATTTAAACTGGCTTCCTGCCCCTAGGCTGAATATCCAGATCCCAGGTTCATTTCTAAGATGATTAGGGCCAGAGGTAGTTAAATTAGTAGTCCAAGGGCTACAGACCCAATTCTCAAAAATAGATCAAGATGCTCTGTAGACATTGTGAGGGGAAAGTGAAAGAGGATGAGAAAGAGAACAGACATTTTTGGGCAAATAGCCCTTCATCCACAACAGATGAGATGCCTCTTTCCAAAACACTCAGGAGGCATCCTGCCAACAGAGTGTTCAATAGTAAACAGCCACTCCATCAACAAGGAATTAGAGCAGCTTCAGGAGGAGGCAGATCCACAGACAAGGGTATATCCAGAAAGCCCAGGCTTACAGCGGGGAGCCCCCTAGGCCAGGTCCAAGAATCTGATATGGGACTGGTCCCTGCAGATGGGTCAGGAGAGCAGCACCAGAAAAACCACATCTTTTGGGCCCACAGACCTCTTCATAAGTCATTCCCAACCACCTGAGGAGCAGCACGCTGGCCAGCTCTGATGGAGTTCACAAGTTCACTCCACTGACAAAGCCTGAACCTCTGAGTCCAGCCCACAGTCATGTTTCACTCAGGCTTTCAAGGAGCTGGTGTTCATTGAACATTTCCACAGCTGAGAAAGGTCCCAAGTCCTCAGAGCTGTTGTTGTTGTTTGTGTGTTTAATCTCTCAGGGACTCCAAGAAGAGTAATGTTACAAAGAACTCCAGCTCCAGAGGCAGGAGAAACCTGAGTTCTAATCCCAACTTTGCCACTTATTAGCTGTTTTACCTTGAACAAGTTGCCTCACCTTTTAAAATATCAATTCCTCATCTGCAAAATAGTGCCTACCTTGTGGCCATTGTAAACTTTTGAGCAGTAGATTCGATAATGCTGGCAAAGCCCATGCATGGGACAGTGCTTGTCACACAGTAAGAGCTCAGGGCACCATGGTTATTATTGTCCCCTGTAGCCACACAGTTTTCTCAGCACCGAAGTCACACACAGAAACACACACACATACATACACTCAGTCTCCCTCCACTGTCCTCTAACCTCTGTTCTCTGAAAAGTACAAATTCTGGCCAAGCACGGTGGCTCACACATGTAGTCCCAGCACTTTGGGAGGCCGAGGCAGGTGGATCACCTAAGGTCAGAGGTTTGAGACCAGCCTGGCCAACAGGGAAAAACCAGTCTCTACAAAAATACAAAAATTAGTCAGGCATGGTGGTGGGTGCCTATAGTCCCAGCTACTCCAAATGCTGAGGCAGAAGAATTGCTTGAACCCAGGAGGCGGAGGTTGCAGTGAGCTAAGTTCGTGCCACTGCTCTCCAGCCTGGGCGACAGAATGAGACTCCATCGCACGCACACACAGACACACACACACACACACACAAAGTACAAACTCTTGCAATATAAGATATTTTAAACCTAGGAAGGCTCAAAAATATTTAATGAGTGCTCTCTATATGCAACGTACTGAGCTAGACACCATGTCAGGCGCTTTAAAGGTGGATGCAAATTTGTGTTAAAGAATTGGGAAATGGAGGTAGATAGAAAACTTAAGTCACAAAGGCCTCTCTTTTTCTTTTTCAAACAGTTCCTGAAATTCTATCTTCTTTATAGAAATTTTGTTAAATAAGAAGGGGAGGGAGTGCTGTTGGAAATCTTCCATGAGCCATTTCCTTAGTGGAGATACCCAGACTAAGGCATTAGGCCATATGATGAGTGAGGACAGGAGTGAAAATAGTACCTGAAGCTCCCAACAAAAATGTAGGAACACTGATGGTTATTTGTGATTTAACTGTGCATTGACAAATCTTAATATCACTCTGCCTAATACCTAACCTAGCCTTATATATGGCATCAGAATTTCCCTCTTTGAAGGCATCACTATCGAGTTCTGGCTTTTTCTGGGGATATGTCATCTCTAGGACCCAGCTGAAGGCCAAGTAGACAGAAAGGAGAATAAACCCACAAGGTATTTACACCCTTCCCTTAATCCCAAAGCAATATATATGAATATTATACCTATAAAAACAGACTTTCATATACACCACACAAATATATCATGCCCTTACTCTTGGCAAGCACCCAACGAGCCCCAGCTGCAGACTTAAGTGAAATCTCTTAGCAGCCACTTGTGGTGGCCATGAAATATGATCAGGCTGGAGTCATATTTCTGATACCTGTTCAACTTTGAAAACAAAGTCTGGAGAAACAGCTGAATTTATCCTCAGGTTGCCCATTCAAAAAGTGGGGAAAGCTCAAGGATTTTCTCTG
Organism: Pan troglodytes; assembly: GCF_028858775.2. NCBI lineage: Eukaryota > Metazoa > Chordata > Mammalia > Primates > Hominidae > Pan > Pan troglodytes. The sequence goes on from NC_072402.2 coordinate 74,787,849, forward strand.
TTGGCAGAGATTTGTAAACTGGTTCAACCAAAGTTAAACTGGGGAGAATATATGTCTCATGGAAGGCAATAAGGGAACTTTAAACACATGACAACCGTGCTTAAGTTGGTGCAGACATTCTACAGAAAAGGACAAGCCAGCCTCTGCCAAGCCCTGAGACTCCTGAAATGATTAGGGGAGCACAGAAAATTCAGCCCAACTGTGGACAGGGTGAATTTCCACAAATCTATAACTCCATCTGCTTACTCTGCTCCACGAAGGCACTGCACTGTTTTCAATTCCAATTCAATGTGTATGTGTTTAGTCACTAATGTGTGTCTAAGGATGGCATTTGTTTGAAATGTCAGAAGTGGTGAGGGGAGGGCAGGGAAAGACTCCAGAGAAGTGTAAGTCATAACTCCCGCCTCTACTATCTGTAGATAGCAAAATGTACACACCTATACCCACACACCCACAACACACACACACACACACCCAACATACACACACAAAGAGAGGAATCAGAATGGATTAGACAAATCTCCATGGAGAACAGTGATATGGTTTTGCTGTGTCCCCACCCAAATCTCATCTTGAAGTGTAGTTCCCATAATCCCCATGTGTCATGGGAGAGCCCTAGTGGGAGGTAATTGAATCATGGGGGCGGTTACCTCCATGCTCTTCTTGTGGTCGTGAGTGAGTTCTCACAAGATCTGACAGTTTTATAAAGGGCTTTTCCCCAACTTCGCTCTGCACTTCTTGCTGCCACCATGAGAAGAAGGACGTGTTTGCTTCCCTCTTTCACCATGATTGTAAGTTTCCTGAGGCCTCCCTAGCCATGCTGAACTGTGAGTCAGTTAAACCTCTTTCTTTTATAAACTACTTAGTCTTGGGTATGTCCTTATTAGCAGCATGAGAACGCACTAACACAAATGGGGATGTGAACTTGGACTTAGTGTTCATTCATTCATTTACTCGTTCACCAAATAGTCACACCCTATGTACCACAATGTTCCAGGCACTGGAAATGTGGTAAGCAAAACAAGGCACAGTACTTGTTCTCATGGTGCTTTCTAAGAGATGACCAGACTTCCATCACATCTCTTTGTAGAGCCAATAGTGGCAGTTTCCACATCCTTGCTTTCACCCTTCTTGTAGTCCATCCAGTTAGTCATCCATTTCCATTGTTCCTGGTGCTTCTCCAAGAATCTTCCTAAAGGCTCCCATTTATTGATGGCTTATCATGTGTGAGACACTGCTAGAAACTTTACATGCATTCTTGCATTGAATCCTTGAACCAATTGTTGTTGTTGTAGTTGTTGTTGTTTGTTTTTTGTTTTTTTCAGACGGAGTCTTACTCTATCACTCGTTTGGAGTGCAGCGGCGCAATCTCGGCTCACTGCAACCTCTGCCTCCCAGGTTCAAGCGATTCTCCTGCCTCAGCCTCCCGGGTAGATGGGACTACAGGCACGTGCTACCATGCCCAGCTAATTTTTGTATTTTTAGTAGAGATGGGGTTTCACCGTGTTGGCCAGGATGGTCTCGATCTCTTGACCTCATGATCTGCCCACCTCGGTCTCCCGAAGTGCTGGGATTACAGGCATGAGCCACCACGCCTGGTCTGAACCAATGTTATATAGTCAATGTGCTTATCCTCACTTTCAGCTTAGGGTTCAGGCCCAGAGAGGTTTAAATTTGACCCAAGTCACACAGTTTAGAAGAATTCAGATGCAAGCCTCTCAGATTCTAAAGCAACCTACTCTATGAAGTATTCCTTAAAGATCTAGTTGTACAGCTTAAGGACCTCATGGAACAAATATGTTGTTATCACCTTCCTCAGAATAAAGCGGAAATGGTGCAGGTGGATATAAGGTTTTAAAAGCTTCGTTTTAACCACAATGTGATACTACCTTACTCCTGCAAGAATGGCCACAATCAAAGCATCAAAAGACCGTAGATGTTGCCATGGATGCAGCGAACAGGGAACACTTCTACACTGCTGGTGGGAATGTAAACTAGTACAGCCACTATGGAAAACAGTGTGGGGATTCCTTAAAGAACTAAAAATAGAACTACCATTTGATCCAGCAATCCCACTGCTAGGTATCTACCCAGAGGAAAAGAAGTCATTATTCGAAAAAGATACTTGCACATGCTGTTTATAGCAGCACAATTCACAATTGCAAAATCATGGAACCAATCCAAATGCCCATCAATCAATAAAAGGATAAAGAAACTGTGATATATATATATATATATATATATATATATATATATATATATATATAATGGAATACTACTCAGCCATAAAAAGGAATGAATTAACAGCACTTCCAGTGACCTAGATGAGATTAGAGACTATTATTCTAAGTGAAGTAACTCAGGAATGGAAAACTAAACACCATATGTTCTCACTGATATGTGGGAGCTAAGCTATGAGGATACAAAGGCAAAAGAATGATACAATGGGGCAAGGGATAAAAGGCTACAGATATAGTGCAGTATATACTGCTCAGGTGATGGGTGCACCAGGATCTCATAAATCACCACTAAAGAACTTACTCATGTAACCAAATACCACCTGTACCCCAATAACTAATGGAAAAATAAAATAAAAAAGCTTCCTTTTGTGGCTGTCAAAAAGTAGTTAACCCAGCCAAATGAAAATTATACCTTTATTTCTCCTTGGCCAATAAATGAACAACAAATATTTGTTCTTAACACCAAAACTTTAAACAAATAAATTCTTGATTTAACCTTATATCATCTTTTCACTTGTGCTCTGAAACATCAACTTCCTCCTTCCCAAGTCTCCCTGAAAAGGCTGATTTCCAGGTCCTCTTTCTCTTCCTTTCTACTAAATGTTCAACCTCAAGGGCCATCTTCAATAGCATTTGGCAGGCAATGTTCCTGTGAGCCTCAGAAACCCTCCTGCAGAATTGCTGCTCAACCTTCACTCCTCAAGGTGATCCCGCAAAGGAGGGGAGACCTGCCACAGTGCCCTGACATTTTCCATGACTTCTTTTAAGGAACAGCTGGGCCGTAATAGAAGGTTACTCAGGGATACCCATAGGCTTGACAGGACCCCGTATTTTAAACAGGATGGCTACTAAATCCATCCAACTCTGGAATGTTACTACTCTCTCAGGAACCCAAGAGAAGTTTCTGATGCTGATCTATAAATCTCCCTGGCCTAAAATACCCAAAATTAGTTTCTGCGCTATGGGAACATAAAAATGATATGGCTTTTTTCTTTGACATGTCAGTTAATAAAGAGTGGGAGGTGGGGCCCGGATGCTGCCTGCCAGGTTTCTGAAGGGTCTATTCATTAAAAATGGGAAGCACTTTAATTACCTGTTTGGTTTTTTGTTATATGTGTTATTTTTTTTTTTTAAACAGGTCCTATGGACACTCAGGAAATTATATCATTAATTATGCCTGTCAGGACGCTATGTGGCCTAAAGTAAATGAAAATGTCTTACTTAGTGTTTCTTTTTTCTTTTGTTTCATTTTTAGTTTTTAAAATGTTTTAAAAATATTGTTTTTATGTTTCCACAGACTCTCCTATTACACTGTAAGTACTAAATTAACAAAGAGAGTGGATTTATTATTATTATTATTATTATTTTGGTCATGGATAATTCAACAAAATGACTGTGAAATCTGTGTGTTTGACTTTGAAACTTGTTGTTGGTTTGCTTAACAGAAAATTTACTTTCCCAAAGTACATGTTACTTAACCTAATATTAGTGCTAATTGGCATTCCTAACATACAGTAGTGATAATAGAAGAGAGAAGATGACACAGGAGCCTAAATGGTATAGGGAGAGAGCCACTGGGCTGGGATCACAGATCCCTGAAGGCAGCCCCCACTTAATTGGGGAGACAGGATAATACCTATGGAGTGCCAATCCCCTGATGCTAAGACCCACTGGTTTTTGCAGCCAGGAAAAATTGGTGAGATAACACAGTTTGGTCAGGTCTAAACTGGTAATCAGTGAGTGGGTAATCCTCCCTGGCCAATGCAGAGAACAACATCTTGGCTTTGGGTTATATCCTGCCTAATTGTCCCAGATCTTAGCTCCCATTTGGGCCCTTTGGATTGGGAAGTTAAGGGTATGATTCTCTTGCCTTTGGGAGATAAACCCTATAATACACTTAGAAGAGAGCCTCCATCATGCCCGCAACGGAGGAAGCCCCCAGGGAAGCAGCCATGCAGGTTCTTAGACAACTCAAAGAGGGGATAATCTGACCTCTGATGAGCTAGGGGAGAAGAAAATCTTAGCCAATATGTCCTAAAGCCACCATGGCCCTTCTAAATGCTCTTCAAGCCTCTCACCTCCTCCATGACTCAGTGGGTAGCATCCATGGTCACTGCCGTGCTTACTGGAGGGCTCGGCAGGGCAAAGATTTACAAATATCCCCATCTGTGAGGCTGTTCACGAATAAAGAGGGTGCCCCCTAACACAGTAATGGCTTCAAAGAATGGATGAGACCCTGAAGTACTCTGCAGGTGGGAGTATAAATTAATGCAACCTTCCTGGAACCCTACTTGGCATAATGTATAAAAATGTTCACTCATGCTAAATCAGAAATCTTCCTGCCAGGAATCTACCTTAAGGAAATAATCAGAGATGGGAACACAGATTTATATTCAGGAATGTTTATCCCCACATTATCATAACAAAAAAATAAAGGAAACAAACTAAACATTGACAATAGGAGATTGGTTGAATAGATTCTGAGACAGCTGCATCGTGGAATTGGAAAGGGCTGTTAAAAGTCATGTTTCGAAAAATATTTAATGGCATGAAAAAATATCCATGTTAATAGTGCCTGAGTTATTGGTGTATCATGATTTTTATATAGTCCTGTGTTTTTTCAAGTTTTCCACAATTAGCAAGAATGATTTATATTCAGAGGAAAAAATACATTATTGTAGAACAAAAAGAAAGAAAAAATGCTGTGCCTAATCTTCAACCAAGCAATGATTTGGGCTCCATACTGATCTCAAGGACAGACGGGGGACACTTTTGTATTTGAATGGAAGGTGATCATTCATTCACTTTGGAGAGCTCCACTGACACTGATTGGTGCAGTGTTCTAGCCTCTCTTGCACGCAGACAGTCTCTTCTAGAGGAACCCAGGGAGGCATGCTCTAGATAGTGAACTTTAGATAGTGAATCCTATAGTGAACTCTAGATAAACACTACAACCAAAGTTTGCGCAGAAACCAGTGCCAAGCTGATAAGGTAGCCAAGCTCAGAAGGGCTGGTTTTCCTCTTGAGCTCTTTAAGGGGTGTCTAGCAAAGGTCCCACTAATATTGATGGTGGCCTTAGACTGAAAGGGCAGGACACTAGTCATTAAAACAGAGTCAACTGTCCCACAGCACTTGCCGCCAGTGTAATTGGTGTCTTGCTTTCCCATGCCCTTATTCCAGGAAAACATTATTTGATTGGGTTTGGGGTTTTTGTAAACTTCAGTGACCCTTTTAATGAAGGTCTATAACCTCCATCCCTTTTGTAAGCTCAATATGTATTTGTCAGAGGCCATTTTTTCCCTGCCACCCTCTGGGTTTACATTAGGACTATGTCAGTCACATCACGGGGTGCATGTGGAAGAAGATAAAACTTCCCAAACATAAAAAAGCTCCATCTTTAGCCAAATCCCAGGCACACTTTGCCAAACATTTTCCCCTGAAATTTTCAAGGCCACGTGTTTGAGTGGGAAATTTAATCCACATGTTTCTGATTCATATGTACACTTAATGCATCAAAATATCATCTCTTTGAAGTCCAAATGGCCTTTTTATAGACGTCTTTCTTAGGAATGGAAAGTTGTGCTTGGCCAAGAACTAACAAATTCGAACCCTCCGAAGTCCAAGTTCCTTTCAAAGTTCCCAACTCAGGAGATTGAACAGGCTTTGAAATACACACTACATCTCTCCAGCCACTCCATTGTGACTGTAAATCTTGGGATACTTCATTCCACCATGCCTTTTCGATCTTGATCACCTGTTTCATGGAAGTGTCCAATGAAAGTCAAGTGGTTAAGAGCTACCTGCCAGGGAATTACCACAACATTGCTGTGAGGAAGAGTGGATAGAAAAAGCACTACCCCCAACCCCCTCCACAAACCTGAGAAGGAACTTAAGTGATTGGCCAAGAGTGACAGAGTGATTGGGGGCAGAGTCAGCAGTTCAGCCTCAACTGCAGACAAAGGGTAGGATTCCAGGCTTTCCCTGGGAACCCTCACAGTAAAAGCTCAGAATTAGAAGATTTGGATTCAGAACTTCCACAATTCTATTCCCAAATGTTACATTGCAGACACTGTTCCAAACATCATGCTGAACGGATGGGATTGTAAGCCCATAGAGCCTCTTCAAATCTACTATCTGAAGATTTGAAACATAAATCAAGCTGTCAAAACTAGAAATTGGGGAAGAAAATTAGAAAAGATGGGAGAGAATTACCATCTCATGCAATGTTTCCATTAAGTTAAGTTCCATTTAGTTAAGTCCAGTTCCACCAGATGGGCTTCAAATCACTAATAGTTGGTCGATTGTCTGAGTTAAGTAGAGAGGATCTCCTCTTTGCCTCTGACCTCCTCTCCAGATAGTAGGTGCCCTGAAAGCAGGTCTCCGTCTAATTCATTGTCATACCCTCCACTGTGCGTGAGAGATGGTGGTGGTCAATAAACTTTTATTGAATAAATTGAGTGTGGCTATCTAAATAAAATTTAATGGACTCTCCTATTGTTCTTTCGAACATCTCTTTACCTCTTTTCGCTCACTTGTACTTCCAAAATTTGACTGAAGAAAAACTTTCAGCATCATCTCCCCAGTGTACCAGCCATTAGGCAATATTTAGTAAAAAATAAATCAAATCTGTATCTTAAGCAATTTGCTTGCCTTCTATCATTAATCATTTCAAGTGGGCGGGTGAATGGTCATTTGCAAATGGGCATAAAACACAGGGAATGTGGGCTGAAAATTCCGTTAAACTTGCCTTCTTAAGATAATAACTGAAAATGTTTATCAACTCAAAGATAATGCATCTAAAAATATCCAGTCATGTCTACATTAGGGAGTAAGGAAAATGATGGCTTATTATATTTACCCTTTTTAGGCTTTCTAATGAACTTCAGCAGTCAAAACCATAATGGTCTACACTCGAGCATATAAAATCAACACAGATTTCAAATTGTTTTTAGCCCTGTCAATCCCCAGGGTTAACATAAAATAAATAAGATGCTCCTTACCTTTCAGCTTTCTTGGCTGAATCTACATCTGTGAGTTTTCAGTAAGGCGAAAACTGAAATAAGCTAGCTAGGCCACCATTTCTTTTTCAAATAGTGTATATTGCTATAACTACCATATGTTTTAGAAAACCCAGTTATGTACTACTTCTGTTATCCAGATGGGAAAAGCAAAACAGGTGGACTATTACATAATATGCCAACAAGCTGAATTTAGAATTTGAAGGTCAGCATCTCCTGCCCATGGCTTAAACCTCTGAGTAGTATCATATCCCAAAAGCTCTTCCTTCCTTTTCGTCTCATGGGACTATGAGGGACCTTGGGCCTGATCTGTTTTTGTGGCTTTTCAAAAAATTCTTAGCTGTCAATTCTTTGTATCCTTTAAAATCTTATGCAAATGCCCAATATGTAAAATCCACATAACTGGGGGGACTCTGGTTGAAGATCAATAGTGGGGTGGTGGGAGCCCTCTGTCCATTTGATCCTGAAAGGATTTAATGGTAAACTAGGACTCCTCCAAGCACAGGTTGAAAACCTGTGAAATAGTTCATTTCTCAAAGCCCAAAAAGGTGAAATGACTTGCCTAGGGTCTCTTAGCTAATGACAGAACCAAGCCTAAACCCCAGGTGTCCTAACTCTGTCAAATGCTTTGCCCATTACATTACACTGAAATCAACTAGCAGGGGAAGATTCATTTTCTAAACCAGTAACCCCATCACTATATAATGTATGAGTTCATAGTAAAATGGTGAATATATGGAAAAGAGAACCTTCTTGGATCAAAATAAAGTCATAAATAGAAGGTAGTATAATAGTTTAGATCAGGAATTGGCAAACCTTTTTCCATAAACAGCCAGAGAGTAAACAGTTTATGCTTTGCAGGCCATTTGGTCTCTGTCGCCAGTATTTAACTCTCATTGTAGCCACAGACAAGATATAAACGAATGAGTGTGGCTGTGTTCCAATAAAACTTTATTCATGGACTCTGAAATGTGAATTTCATATAGTTTTCACATGTCACAGAGTATTATTCTTTTTTTGATTTTTCCCCTAAACATTTAAAATTTTAATACACCATTACTAGCTCACAGGCCACAGAAAAACACAGATGGTTGGATTTGGCCCATGGACGGAAGTTTGTCAACCCCAGTTTAAAAGAAAACTTGTTCCACAAAACTTATGCAGAATTGAATAGAATATGCAGGTTCTTTGAGAAATGCTTAGCACATAGTTCTCTGAAGAGCTCAGCCAATGCAGTCACTCCCTGAGCATTAGCATCTGGGTTCCCTTTTATTGAAGTCTTAGAGGGCCAGCAAAACCCCACTGGGGAAAAAAATCATGTTTCTGTTAAGGAATCCAACTGAGGGTCTGTGGCTTGCCATGAAGACAAAAAGGTGAGGGTCTGGACCTTAGGGGCAAGATTCCACAGATCTGATGCTGGTGTCACTTTAAGCAGACCACTGAAAACAGTATCTCATTTCACTTTACATTCGGGGAGATCCTAAGAGTCTGGAAGTCACTTACTTGGTTCTTAAATCAAAATCATTAACTCATTGTCTGGCATACATGTAACCATCATGGTATTACCTAACATGGGCAGATGAGGGAGTGTCCATGTGCTGTATTCCATCTTTGGGAAACTGGATGAGTTTTTCCCATGGAAACAATTTTAAGACTAATTAGTAATGTAACCATTACATTAAACAAGCATAACTCATGGTATTTAGCCATAAAACAATTTGCTCAATGGGGTTTAATTGGTAGATACTCCTGGATGAAAATTTGGGCAGTCCCATGACCTTATGATTACCTTTAGAAAATATGAATGCACTCAATCCATTATCTTCTTTTTTTTCTTTTTTTGTGAAACAGAGTCTCACTCTGTCACCCAGGCTGGAGTGCAGTGGCTCGATCTTGGCTTGCTGCAACCTTCGCTTCCAGGTTCAAACAATTCTCATGCCTCAGCCTCCCAAGTAGCTGGAATTACAGGCATGCACCATCATGCCTGGCTAATTTTTGTATTTTTAGTAGAGATGGGGTTTCACCATATTGGCCAGGCTGGTCTCAAACTCCTGACCTCAAGCAATCCTCCCGTCTCAGCCTCCCAAAGTGCAGGGATTACAGGTGTGAGCCACCGTGCCTGGTTTCAATCCATTATTTTCAATGTCCAATCCCATGTGAACTTCTGTCTTGCTACAAAGTTAAGACTTCTTCCCTCCACCCTTTACCCCTACCTTACCAAGCTAGGACCTGCTATAGTCAAGAAACCTAAGGTTAGGACATGGACTAAAGACAATTTCTTCCCTCTTGTATAGCCCAGTACTTTTCTTCTTCCTTTCTTAGCTTGCTAAATGTGCATCCCAAGCCCTCTGAATTAGAACTCCTGCAGAAGTAAAGGAAGTAGAGCAGGTACATTCCTACTTCATGGATATTATTGTGATACTTCAGCGCTGTCACTCTATGGGCCGAGTAGATGTCTAAGAAAGACACCTGTGTCATGGGCACTCTTCTGGGTTCTTTGGAGATGCTCTACAAACTACAGATCTGCTACCAGAAGAATGCCTTTCTCTTCCAGCTGGCAGCCTGTTCCCTCTTCAGCCCTGAGAACTCCCACTGTACCTCCAGCTTCCCTCTGCAGGGGTCTTTCTATGAGGCCCTGCCAGATAAGGATACCCAGTGCCATCTATCTCTTGCTGCAACACCAGTCATCCACCTGACAGCCCTCGAAGTGCCCGATAAGCCCGCCGCCATGGCCATCTCCCCTTCATGCCTCAGCTCAGAGCAACTAGCCAGTCCATCTCTCACCTTTTGGACTTTCCAGGTGAAGTCAGACATGAGTATTGACTGCATCCCCTAAGCTCAAGAGACACACAGCTCCAAAGTAGTGTCCTGGAAGCCCCTCTCTCGGCTTGAAGTCAATGAGGAAGAACTCCTCTAGGGGGAGCACCCTTGGGTTGGAATCTACTCTCCCCAAAATGCTCCGCACAAATCCTCCTAGGTTTTCCTCTCCTCAATCCTTTTACACTCTCAATATAGGTGAAGGACTAAGGGGTCTAAGTTTTTTTACTACCTGTTTTGTAAATCATGGTGTTATGCTTCAGTTTAGAATGTTATTTCCATTGTCGCTGGGCCTCAACAGAAACTTTCATTTGAACCTCCTGTTACATACAGTCATTCAGGAGGACACTTTACCAAAGTACACATTTGGGGTGAGGAGACAAAGCCACAGCATTAACAGCACCATGCTGCTGAACCTGGCCACTATGGGCAGAACCGTCCCGATGGAAAAGCCACCATAGTGCCAAGGCCCTGCTTCTCCTGTGTCCCTCCAAGGTATCCCAGCTAACCAATGGAACATCCATTAGCCCCTAAGCAAACTGCACGCTTTACAGTATTTGCTCATGCTGTTCCTTCAATCTGCAATGCCCTCCCCTTTTCTTTCTCGTCTCAAAATCTCGGTGATATTTATCCTTCAAGGCTTAGCAGACATGCCACCACTTCCAGGAAGCCTTTCCTTACAGCCCTCAGCTGAATCCTCTACTTCTGTTGTGCTCCCATAGCACAGAGTTTTTACTTCTTTATGGCCCCAATTTCATTGTCTTTAGGAATTATTTTAGCTAATTGTGTACAATTGTATCTTCACAAGATGGTGAGCCCTACAAATGGCAGGGACTTTACCATACCCCTCTTTCAATACTCAGTGTCCCAGCACCGGGCTTCAAGAGGAGAAAAAGGAGGCAGGGAGAAAGGGATCCCAGGTGCCCTGAAGCATGGCAGGAACTGGGCACAGAACAGCCATCCCAACAGCACAGGACATGTGTGCAGTGCAGTAGATGAAGAGTGAAATGGTTCCCGCACTGCAAGAACTCTGCCTAGACTCTGGCCAGAACCCTCAGACCTGGTTTACCAGTTCAGTGTGACCCGCCTTCCTCAGTGTCTTGGTGCTTTTGTGGCTAACACAAGCGCATCACTCTGCCACATGTGCAGAGAGCTGAAAGTGCCAGGCGTTTGCATCCTCTCTTCTCCACCCCATCTCCTGACTGTTAGCCAGTGACTGAGTCAGGAGAGAGCATGAATGCCCAAACCCCTTGCTTCTTGGCAGGACAAATCTAACATGGGATTTCTGCTGCAGAGCTCCCTGTGGGACCAAGATGAATGACTTACCTGGGCCACATGACTCCTAAGTGGCTGAGAGGGGATTCAAACCCAGGCACTCTGTATCACTACCATAGACGGCTTGCAATTTAAGCATTACGACTACTATGTTAGGTTCTATGGACAAACGGGGTGACTTCGCATTATAATAAAGGGAAAAAAGTAGGATGTTTCTGTATTAAGCTATGATATGGAAAATGGGCAGGTTAATTCATCTCCAAATTATTTGCATCACATGAACATATTTTCCTAGTGAAAAAAAAATGAAAAATCAGGAGCTTTGAACCCAGACAGAACTGGCTTTGAATCCCAAGTCTGTTAGAAACCAGCTGCAGGACCCCAGGTAAGTTATTTCACTTCTCTTAGCCTCAATTTGTTCATATACAAAATGGGTATAATATACCTAACTTGCATTGGTACAGAAAGGATTAAATATGGTATGTGCAAAGCCTCTATCACAGAGTCTAGCCAATGGCTAACATTCAATGAATGGCCATTGTAGTAATAGTAGTGGTACTAATATAGAACTGGCCTCAGAAAAAAGGAATTTGTACAACATTGAGGTTTATAAGTATAAGCACAAAACCCCACCATGTATATTGATAATCCTTGAATATAATGGACTATTAGTGGTAAAAATTAGAACTTTGAAGACTGCATCTGGCAGAAAGAATACGTAGACACATATATACTCTGGCTGGCATGTCAGGAAGAAGCTATCTGCCAGTAATCAATAACTGTTGGGAAATGAGAAGAACTATAAACATCACTGTGTGAGAACTAGGGAATGAGCTCTTCCCAAGACAGGTTGCAACTGCACAATTTCAAGCTGACATTTTATTTCACCTAAAAGAAATAATTGTGCTTAATAAGGTAGTTATTGCTAGAGGATCAGGATCTGGAAACCAAACTTCTATCATCTAATGCATAACAATTTTAAGCATTATCTGTTTGGGGTTGAGGAAGTCACAGAGAGCCGGAAAACTACTTTTCCAAATTGTGTTATAACCCCGACAAAGAAATTTAGGTACCGATACCTTAAACTCCATTGAAGTTGAATATCAGATTTATTCTTACAATGGATTTCACATACGTTACTTCCATTTTTTTCCTTTTCTTTTCATGGTTATAGATCAGGTTTATTCATTTTGTTTGTTTTCGTTTTGGTACACAGATTGTAGGAAAACAGCTCTGGCGAGCCCTCACCTTTCTAGAAGTAGCAGAACAAGTTCCTTCTGTCCTGGTAGATTTGATTCATAAAGGCAACCAAATATAGCCAAAACATTTACTCTGCTTTGTATGATCATTTGGTTATCTAAGAGAAGCAAATTAGCCAAGTAAAAGCTAAATCACCACTTACAGTGCTTAACACTGGCTCAGTCTTCGGTCCAGGCTAACTTGATAGACATACTTTACTTCTGTCCTACTGGAAGTCTAAGAATGATTCCAAGTTTGTAAATAAATACAGAAACACAGCCCCACAAGCCCAAAGCCAATCAACATTTTCCCAACCTTAAGTGAGAGGAATAAGCCTAAGGTTCTGGTATTTCTGTAGGCAAGGAAGGATGACGTATAAAGCTGATTTATGGGAAGTAGACTTCCCTTCATTCTTGAGCCTTTGAGTTGGACTTAATTATCTTTAAGGTAGAGAAGAATATGGCCCCGCCCTCATCTTCTACATATGTGTTCCTATCAAGCAGCCATGTGCCATCATAGTAGGTAGAATCGTAATTTGAGAAGTAAATATTTCTGTCCACTCACCTGCTGGGCACCAGGGAAACCAAAAAAATCAATCTCTTGACCGAATTAAACTTGCTTGGATTTTTGTAATTTTTATGGAATTCAGATGCTCTGATCTGTGAATGCTCCAAATTGTTTAGCATAGTGTAAAAAAAAAAGTAAGAAAAACCATCCTTCAGCACTGAGTGAGAGATGATTTACATAGATAATCCCCAGCAGGGAAGAGACTACCACACACAATGAGAGGAATTAGAAGATCCTGGATTAGGTGCCTGCCTTGGCTAATAGATGGATCTTGACTCTAGACATGATTTTTCATCTCTTTTATCCTTGTATGTAAACTAAGAGACATAGACTCACTGGATGAAATCTAGAATTGCTTTTAACTATATGACTGATTTAGGGGAGGAGAGGAGGAAAGACAGCCATGTTATACATGTAGTATAATTACAAATTCCATAATAAATGTAGTCTCATTTGTAAACAGAATTGTTACAAAATAACAGTTAATATCTTCCAAAATGCATAATCCTCACTGTAAAACAATAAATTAATAAAACAATTTATATATTAAATTGGTAATAAGTCTTCAAAAATTCAACTTTTAAACAAATTTGTTCTATTTTTATTTTTAGTTCAACTCATTTGTTTTTATGCTCATTTGGAAAACTCAGGTAATAGTCTTTTATTAACATTATGATTTATTCAGTTTTCCATCATGCAAGACAAATCACCAATTTTTTTAGATAAGGTTTCTGCATATAATAAATAAGATATACATATTAACACAGATCTATTTGTGGATTCACACATCACTCTCTGAATAAGGTGATAAATCTTACCTGCATGCAAAGACACACTTTAATCATTAATTTGGTTTAGAATCCTCATTTGCAAATGATAATAATAATTACATGGCTCTGATTTTAAATACGAGGCATAAAAAAACCTTGCTAGAACTGGAACTGCTTCTTTTAATTTTCCCAAACATATCTAACCAAGCTCATAACCTTAAAATTATTCATTGCTTTTTATCTTATCACAAGGTTCCTGTTGCAGGTTGAATTCCCAAGAAAGCACCCTTAGATTAGCATGAAGAAAGTTTACTAGGAAGTGCTGTTGAGATTAGCACCTGATGAAGGAAAGAAACAGAAGCAAGATTGAGAAGAAGAAGTTGAGCTGATGCAGTCTCAGCAAACACCTTAGCCAACCCCAGAGGGGCCTCTGAATCTGGGTTGATCCTTTCAGAGTTGTCCCAACTTGAGATCAAATAGCTGGAGGAATAAATCCCAAAGGGAAACCTGGATAGCTCATCACAGCATCCACTACAGTTCCAAATGGAGCCAGCTCCAAGTATGCTAACAGCTAACCTTCCAGTTGGCTTGTTAGCAACCAATATTTGTTGAGTACATACCATGTGCTAAGTACCATAGAGACCACCAAATTTTATGTATATCCTTACTATCAAGAAACTTACAGTTTAGTTGAGGAGAGCAGATCAAAAACACATTTAAAAACCACAGAATAAAATTTTAAGATAATAGGCAAAGACAATACCAGAAGAAATAAAGGTAATCAGACAATTTATTATTTTAAAATGTAAAGGAGAGAGAGATAACTTAATTCTATGAAGCTTGGAACAGTAAAACTTGAGTTGTGTCTTTAAGGTTAAAAAATTGTAATGAGTAGGAGCAGGAGGAAAGCAAAGTAGCAGTAAAAGAAAAAAGGACCAGGTGCAAGGCATCTGGAGGTCATCTTCGTAGAACTGACCATAACTTTTTGAAGAGGAGCATATCAGGACTGAGGGTGGGAGAAGGAAGGAAGTGCACAATAAGAAGTGGAGGCCACTCAGGTGAGTCCAAATGTTTTGATAAGCATGAAGGTGGAGGCATTGGGCTCTTCCAGGACTGGCAACAGCAAAGACAGCTTTTGATTTATCAGTTTCCCATCAGGGCAGAGGCAACCTGCTATGGGGCCCGCTGTGGCAGCAACTTGCCTAGCAGGCCAGTTCTGCAGTGTAAATTTTGGAAGCCAAGCCTAGAGACCATTCTTTCTGCATTTCCAATGATCTATGAGCATGTATCTCTTTCTGCTTAAATTAGCTAAAGCAAATTCTGTTATCTGCAGCTAAGAACCCCAACAGATAACATTCACAATTGCATGAGAAGGCATTATTATCCTCATTTTATAGGTTTAAAATAAATCTAAAACTATGAGGTTAAATAACTTGTTAAAGATGTCCTAGTGTGGCAGAGCCCAAACTTGAGGCTAGAACTATCTCACTCTGAAACCAGTGCAATTTCTACAAGATCATAACAGTTTCCCAGAGACAGAGATGGAATGGCCCTCCATATTTATCATCTGAACATGTGGATCTGCAAAATGAATAGTTTCCACAACGGGTCATCAAACATCACACTCGAATTCTGAACTGGAGAATGTAACACTGTGTGTGAATTATTCCAATGAGAGAACACCACCAAAAAGTGAAAAGTTCTCTGAAATCCATGCCAGAGGCAAAAAAGGATGAGTTCTTGAAGCCAAGGGGCCAACCTAGCTCTGCCTAACCCTACTTTCTATAATTGTTTACAAATTTAACAACCAACTTCAATAATAATCTCTATGGCCTCATAAATAAATTCAAGTCCGCAACGTAAAGCAAGTTCCCATCCTTCAGCCCATGTTGTTCCACATATTGAATTTCATGATCTCATGAAGGCTAAGTTCTTCCCCAGGCATCATGGAGGCTATTTAACTACCTCCTGCCTTAGCCCTTTCAACTTCAAGATCAGTTTGATTAGATGGACTCACTAGACAATGGCCAAGATTATACATTTCTAAGACCAACTATTCATGGTTAAAAGTATAATCTATGGCAGGATTAGAAAATAAGTGATACAGTATGACCACTAGCCCCTCTTAAGCCCAAGGAAACATGATCACTACTGGACTTTGGCCTAGAATCGTTCTCAAAACAGAGCCCCAGAGAGCCTCTGTCAATCAGTAGGAGTCAGTACTTGAGTTAAAACCAACCTTCAAACCCTGATCTATAGTCTTCACCTGGGTAAACTAGCAGGAAGACTCATGGCCAGTGAGTCTCACTGCAGCCATTTTGTACCTACCACAACTCGTTTTCTGAAAATCTGCCAGAGAATGACTTAGGCTCCAGGGGAAAGAGAGCTTACCCTCCAACCTCCACACTTCAAACCTGACTTCACACCAGTTTAAAACACTTTATGGAGCCCTTCCATTCATAGAGTGCTCTTTTGGATGTTTCTTTTTGTCCTCAATTCCGTCTTGAGCCCAGCTGACAAATGCTGCATGGACTCTGAGCTGTCTCCCGAGAGGAGCCCCGTACGTTTTAAGCAGTTTTGCTTTGTGACCTGACCTCCAGGCAGGCTGCATACTTCAGAGCACTGACAGCTCAGTCATGTCTTTTGTCCCAGGCACACAGATACAGCAGGCGAGGGAAAGTTCACACTGAACACTCACATTTCAAAACATAAATAAATGGCTCACACCAGAGGCCCAGTGCACTTAAGTTAGGAAGACAAAACCTCCTGAAGAAAAGAGGGACCCAAGGAGACTTTTCAGAGTCCCCTGCAGGACCCTGTGGCTATGATGACTGCACCTGGAGGGCTGGATGAGGCAGATCTACTGCCAGCAGGAGGCCAGATAGGCTTCTCTGAGTAGGGCGTGTGGACATTCCTGCTTTCTGTTCCTTCCTGATCTACCCCCTAAAATATCTTCCTGATATATATTTTCCCCTACTAAGCCCAATTCCTTTCTTGCTTTCTTTCTCTTTCTTTGAGCCCTTTTTTCTCTCTCTAATATGCTTTGTGCTTCTTATTCCTCCTGCCTTTTCTCATATTTCCTGGTTCTGCAGCTCTTATATTTATTCTACTTGGAAACCTTTTATTTTTCTCCCAGTTTTCCAAAGAACTTTCACAGCTGGTCCCATCTGTCTCTTCTAAATGATCCTGTTCCTCTTGAACTAAATTCATTTCCTCTCTGATTCCACCTGCCCTTAGAAGGCTGGACCCTATAATACCACACCCTAAGTCCTATTAACAAATATGGGATTGGAAATGGGGGCAGACAGGGGCCCTGAATTCTACCACTCTTTAAACACCAGCCACAGATAACAGATTCACTAATGTGTTGCCGCCCTTTATCCTTTTCCTACAGTTATCTGAGTTTTTTTATTTTACATTTTGATATTTAACTCATTTTAAACTTTCATAATTTTATAATACCGGTAATGCATGCTCATTGTAGCAAAATTGATAACAATAGATAAGTAGAAAGATGAAAATAAAAAGCCTTCTGCAATTTTGCCCTTCAGAGACTACTCCTGTGTTTCATGATTGTCTTGATGAACACTGTTTTAAAGATTCAAAGATGAATGAAAAAGACATTGTCCTTGCTCCTTCAGAGCCTATATCCAGTGAGGAAGAAAATTAAACAAGCAAATACAAGACAGCATATTTAGAAAAGAACAGGAATCCATGGGAGTGAGGGCAAATGAGTCACACTTTGCAAAAGCCTTCTGGAGAACATGTCATCCTGAAAAATGAGCAGAAATTGACCACGCACGAAATACAGAAAGGGAACAGCCCATGGTAAGTCCATAAAAGTAAAGTGAGACTGGCACATTCAGAGAACCAAAGGGAGTTCAATATGGCTCAAAGTAAGGGCAATGGCAGTAAACAGGCCTGGAGGGGTAAGGAGGAGCCAGAAGGCACATGGCCTTGTAAGCCACAGGAAGATGTCTTCATAAGTGCAATGGGAACATTGAAGGTTATTAAGGAAGGGAATGACATGATCCGATTTACACTTTTAATAGAACTATAAGCCTAAAAGATAGAACTATACTATGGAATAGGTGCCACCCTTATAATCAGAACAGAAAGAAAGAAAAGAAAAGGGAGGGAAGAAGGAAGGAAGGAAGGAAGATTGGGAGGGAGGGAAGCAAGGGAGGAAAGAAGGAAGGAATGAGGGAGGGAAGGAAGGAAGGAAGTTAGTTTGGGAGGGAGGGAAGCAAGGGGGAAGGAAGAGGGGAAGGAAGGAAGGAGTGAGGAAAAGAGGGAAGGAAAGAAGGAAGGAAGGAAGGAAAAGAAAGACAGCAGGAGAAGGGAAGGGAGGGGAATTCAGGAAACATTGGTAGTAAGTAGTGAGGGCCAGGTTATGATCTCAGACAGACAGCTCTACTATAGCCTGTCTTATGATGTCTTTTACATTCTTTATTGAGTCCCAACCATTTCAGGTGATCAATCAGGAAACTTGGACATATATGTTTTGTATGTGATGTATCCATTTTCCTTATTATGAAGGAACTGTCCCTTTGCCTTGGACTTGAGGAGGGGTTGATTTCCCTGGTTGGGGAACTAGGAGAGCTGGAACCGTGCTAAGTGTGAGGAAAGGCTTTTTAAGGCACCCTCCACAAGCATTCTCTATACCCAGGATAGGAAATATCAGCATGAGATTATCCAGGTTGCTGTTTTGACTGTCTCAAAATATCAAATGACTATTTAACCTTATGCTTTCATTTCTTTGTGTAGCTGTTATCACAGCATGTTTTGAAATATTATTAATGTTGAAAGTTGGTCCAGATCCTAAAAGAGCTTATAATTTCCCCACTCTTGACTATGCTTTTTCTATTACTCACTGACACGAGGACAATTTGCTCATTAAAGCAATACAGTCAACATAATTGTATTGGACTTGAGCCTTAAGATTAGACAAGTATTTTTAAAGCTTTTTTTATGGCAACTCAGAAAAAGGGGTATATTTCTTTCTTTCTTTCTTTTTTAACATTGTTGGGTAACCATTACCCAATCATCCGTTTTTTATTCCATACATTTCCAGGACATTTTCCAGGGGAAACTGAAAGGAAGTAGTAAGAGGAAGAAAAGTGTAATACACTGGACACAAAGAAAGCTCCTAAAAGGAGTATATTTCATACTAAGATCAACAAACATAAGTATCTATAAATGAAACAAAGGTTTGAAGAAACAACAGTCACCACTACAGCGTGTGACATTCCGTTTTCTTTTCCATTTCATTCAATTCTATTATATTTCTATTTATTCTATCATATTTTACTCTGAATTGATACAATCACTTTGGGAAATTCTTTTCCAGCATCTACTAAAGCTGAACATACCACATCCTATGACCCAGCAATTTCACTCTTAGGTACATACTCAAGAGAAATAAGTGCATGTGTCCACCACTGGACTTTAGAATGTTTACGGAAGCAATATGAACAGAAGCAATGTTCATGAGGCCAAATATTGGAAACTATCCAAAGGCTCATCAACAGTAGAATAGATAAATAAATGTTGGTATGTTCACACAGTGGAGTGCTACAATTGTTTGCAATAATATGGATGAATCCCATGCATCATGTCAGACACAAAGGAGTTCATACTGTATGATTCTATTTATATAAAGTTCAAAAGCAGCCAAAACTAATCTATCCTGTTAGAAGTCAGGCCAGTGAGTTATTTTGGGAGAGATAGTGATTTAAAGGAGTCATGAGGGGGCTTCTAGGGAAGTGGTGTTTCTTGATCTGGATGCTGGTTACAGGGATGTGTTCAATTCATGAAAATGCATCAAATTGCATGTGCACTTTTCTGTATGTATGTTATACTTCAATAAAATGTTAAGAAAAAATATTGGTCACAAGCCAAGTTAGATTCTTCTACTTACTAATCACTTGCAACCTGCAATTTGAAATATACTACATTAGACACTAAAAATACCAAAGGAAGACACACTATGACATATCAAAATATTTTAATTTTATTTACAACAATAAGATGGAAAGCTCAAGTCTTATTTAGAAGCCATTAGATATTACCAAAATTAAAAGAATCCAGAACAAAAAAAATGAAACAGCTAAAAACAAGTATATACTGTCCCTTCTCATTTGATTTTTAATAACTTTACAGCTGCTTTCAATTCAATTTTTATTGAATCTTTCATTTTAATCTATATTTGTTGCCAATCACTTTGTTAAGAAATGCACAATTTTGAATATGCTTACCCAGCTTTTTCCATAGTATTCAAGCCACTGGTCTCTTCTCATTGGAATAGCCAGGAGCAGCTTACTGGTAAAGAAAATACCCCCTAAAGTTCCCCTTTTTCAGCTGTGTTTTTAAAACTGGCCTTTCCCATTAGAACCTGTTTTTCCCCTTGGGGCTTCCATCTATCACAGGTGTTCTCAAAATCTCCAACCTGCTCCAGCCCATGCTGGAAGTGAGAAGACATATTACCCAATCATGGTTAATTGCAATCAACATTCACACATTCATAAATGAGTGCGGTGCTTGGTATTTTAAAGAGACTCGGATGTATTTCTAGTCATAATCATTATCTTTCTCAAGCAAAGTGTAGTTTACAAGCCACACTGCATAGGATTTTTGTTTTTCAAACAGCAGATTGTTGCACACATATATAGGGCTTTTGGCTGACATCTTTATTCCATGATTCCATGAGAGTTTTCTTGAAATTCCACAAAGTGGTCAGATCTCCAAGTGAAGGCAGTCCAGCTATCTTGGGAAAGTGTTTCCCACTTTAGCTGGCCTTTAAGTGTCAATCCACCAGGGGCCACAGATGCCATTGTTTGGCTGGAGTCCTCCCCAGTGCATCACTGTGGAACAGATAAAGGTCTTTGGGGCTTTACAATCTCTTCTGAAACCTAGATTGCATCAGTTTCCAAGAATGTCTGACTTTGCCTGGCTGTCCAAAATATCTGCCCAAGTCCCCCTTCCTCTTCATATCTGCCTAAACACAAGGGCAAGAGACATGTTGAGCAAGTGAAGCCAAGAGTCAGTGCAATGCTCTGAGTGCAAACTCAGAATCAACAGTGAAAATGACATGAAACAAACTCAACCTGCTTTCTCCAAAAGCAGAATTTAAAATTTCTGTCCTCTAAAAGTACATTTAAAAAATGAAATCTTTCCATATGGCTTTATTTTCTTCTATATAAAATAGTTAGACTAAATTCTGCTTTAAAAAATATAGCTCTATGAACACTGTGCTGACATATACACTAAAGTCATCTGGAAAAAATACAAGCTACTATAACGAACGCCAAATGCCAAAAGTAGCCAGTCTCATTCTATTGAAACAAATAGAATGAAGGGGAAATGTATTTAGTTGACAGAGTGAATAGAGAAAATTGATCTCTTATTGTCAAATATACTGTACCTGACATGAGGGTTGGGAAGTTCTGAAATGTATTTTACACACAAACTTAACTTTGAACCTTCATATGAACCTATTTCAAAAGTGTCTTACAGCCAAGATAAAATTATTCACACTGGACTAAGTGTTTACATTAGACATTCCTCTTTAATTCTTGAGAGAGAAAAAAGCCGTCTTTTGGTGGAGAAGCAAATTTTTACACAAAGTTTTGAATCTCAAATGGAGAAAATCAGCATATTCCAGAAAGAGACCATTTAGCACCTAATGTTCAAAAGACTGTTTGACCCGTTCTTTATGAGTGCACAGTTGTATCAGAGCCCAGACACTTAAGATTATAACAAACTTTTAATAGAACCACATTTCCTTTTGGAATACAATACAGCTGCAAACAAAAAAAGTCATATTTCCTCCAGTTATGTGTCAAATGGTTGTATCCTCACTCCAGTAAGAGAGTCTAGTGGAATCCAGACACCACCAGAAAAGGGAGCAGAGATAGAAGGAAGGTAATCGAACCCTGCTCTTCCATTTACCATAGAACAAATCCAAAAAGAAAGAAAAGGAAAAGGATTTCTAAGACCAAAAGTCATATTTTCAAACATACAGGTTTGTTTCTTTTTTAATGTGTCTTTGTTTTTCTTTTTGGCTAAGAAACAGGGCCTTATTTTTGCCGTGACACAGAAAGCATTTCACAGAGAACCCGAATTGTACATGGTTTTTAAAAAAACACTTCATGGGTTCATGAGAATAATCCTCACCCTCTCAGCTCTTTCAGATAGCAGACTAATTCCATTACCTTCCATTTGCCACCAAATTCTGCCTCTTTCCATTGCCACTATTTTTCTACCTTGTTTTGTCTTTCCCTTCAGTAAACTCAACACCCTGGTAATTCAATCTGCTGTTCAATGTCATGGTTGAATCAAATCACTGTCACTCAAAATAGGGTATGGTTGAGTAATAGGGTCACTCAAAATAGGGTATGGTTGAGTAATCAGGGCAAATATCCCCAAATCTGGAATTTCTGGGTTTTCAGCCACTGAATGACTAAGTGGCTTTAGACTAGATCTTTCCTCCACCTCATGAGAACAGGTCAAATCCTGTCTGTGCTGACTGGGACTGGGTAGAGCCGAACACCTCAAGAGAGAACTCTACCTGCAACTGGGCTCTCCATGGGCTCCCTGGAAAATGGGGACAGCAGCACTGACCTCAGAAGATGGAGAAGGGAATTAGCAAATAATGGGAAAGCTTAATACAATGTCACTTTCACACCAGGGTGGAAATTGTAAAAGACCAAAAGGGAGCCCTGTTTAAAGATGTCTTTACTCAAGCAGTATAAATAATCAGGTTTCTCAGAGAAAATCATTTCCATTCTCACCACTAGTTCTACTTAAACAAGTTTGAAGGCCAATAAAAACACAGTGCTGGTTTACAGGGGTTAGGAGAAATGTAAGAAGATGGTGGATCTTGCCTGAGTTCAGAAGTTTAAAGAGAAAATCCTAAGAATGGGAAATGACAAATTGTATTGATACTAATTTTTTTAAATAATTCAAGACACGAACCAGGACCATGCACATTATACAAACGTTATTAGACAAAGTGTAGAAACCATTCTATGGACAGAGGAAACACCTGGAGGAGCAGGCTTGCTTATGAATTGGAAGTTAACAAATATATGAACACACAAAGATTACAGTCAACTAACCTGGGGGACATTTGCTGTGCACTGTGAGAGGAGTGTTGAAAGGAACCCAGAGGAGTCAAAACTGGTGTTGAAAAACCATCTGACAGGATCCAGAGTTGAGACACCCTGATCAGAGATCAGAGACCTTTGCCTCACAAACTCATTCCAAAGGGGACACGGAGCAAGCAGATAGCTCTTAGCTAAGTTCTATCACAAAGTAGGCACTCCATAAATCTTTGTAGAATTGAATTGTTGAAATAAAACCATATTCATATGGAAGAACTAGGACTTTTCAAATTAGAAGAGCTGCCTTTATGAGTTACACTGCTCAAATAGAGTGGTTTGGGAAAGAAGGGGCTGTGGAACTAAATAGTCTCTTTTGCAACTGATAGTAAAATTAGAGGGAAAGCAAATGGCAAGACAGCAGGCAATCAAAATCAAATGGATGTGGACCATTTAAGTAATTGGGCCAAGGGATAGTAAATGCAGTTCAATTTAAGATAATGTTCAATAAATTGCTTTAAGAAATAACCTAGGGAATACAGGTTAAATGGAACAACCATGTAGGAGATTGATCTGCAAGTCACAATAAAGAAAATCATTGAAGCTAACCACCAGAGCATTACCAACATCAGTAAAAAGGCCATGGCTACCCTAACAGTAAAAATGCAAATAGACCCACTCAGACCGCAGAGCAGCTGTCCTCATTCATGTGCTGCTTTCTGCTCTTCCTGTGCTAGTGAGAACTTAACCATTTTCCAAACAGCTCTCCAAACTTAATCTATTTCAAGATTATTACAGGCTTCCCCTAATTTCTCTCCAAATTTCCTTTCTCGCTTGAAAAAGTTGACAGTTATATTCACAGATAAAATGGACATGTTACAAATGTTACTACCCATTTGTCAGATTCTTTGGTGGACCACCAGGGATTGTACCTGTGGAATCAGTGTTCACAGCTGGAGGGCTTTCCCCTAAAGAAGGCAGGATATGGCACAAAGACAATGCCAGCCCTACAGGTAAAACTAAAACGTAACTAAACTCACACTACTACCCCAGGAACAGAAACAGTTGGAAATGACTTGATTGGCATTTGTCCATTTGAATTTAAAACAGATTCCTTTCGTTATGAACAAAAAACATTGGGATACTAGTTAATTTCCGTGGACATTTACTGAGCCATGTGCCAAGTACTGCACTGAGTTCTGGGAATTTCGCAGGGAATAAGTTCCACTCCCTGCCCTCTGGAAGCCCACAGTTAATGAGAAAGACTACTACAACACAGGGTACAGGGCAAGAACCACTTCTGTTCTGTGTAAGGTTATCACACACGTTCTCTGGACACCTGGTCAGGACATAAATTTGGAACAAGTTTTTAAAACCCCAGAAAATTTTTAAAAACAAAATGTTTTATTAGTGTCTTTAAGTCCCATCTAAAGAAAAGACAGGGTGATGAACTCCAATCATTTTGCTAAACAAAAGTGGTCTGTTCTTGCCAGTAAGACGGCAGCTTAAGCAATAGTATTCCAGCCAACTTCCTTTCTCAGCTCAATCTGTCTCTTTTTGCCCCAGCCTTGGAGAAGTTTACTCATCCAAATTCCTAAATTTACCCACCCTGAATTCCTAAAAGGAACAGGGTTAAGCCAAACAAGCTAATGAGGTGTCTGAATTTCAATGGTTCAAGGACAAACACTTTAAGGAGAGGCAGCATGGTCATTGGAGTTGGGAGATGTGGAAATGTGGGTTTGGATCCTGCTCTGCACTTGATCAGCTGGTACATAGACTCTCTGGCCCTCAACCTCCTCATCCACATAATAGGAATAATAATGCTTGACTGTTGGGTGGTTCATTATACAAAATTGGGTAATAGATGCAACACAGTGCCTAGCATATAATCATCATGAACATTAAGACCCACTCCATGTCACTACTCCTGTCAGATGCTGGGAGAAATTACCTTCCTACATTCCATTCTTCTACTTAGCATGGGTCTGATGTGTGTGACAATGGAAATGGCCTCAGTTTGACACTGAACTCCAAGAGATACCTAAGTTGGTATCTTTTGAGTAAAAACGTGAAGGGTCTAGCTGGGTGTGGTGGTGGGCACCTGTAATTCGAGCTACTTGGGAGGCTGAGGCAGGAGAATTGCTTGAACCCAGGGGGCAGAGGCTGCAGTGAGCCAAGATCACACCACTGCACTCCAGCCTGGGCAACAAGAGCGAAACTCCATTCAAACAAACAAACAAACAAAAAAAACACAGTAACCAGCAGGGTGTGGTGGCTCACGCCTGTAATCCCAGCACTTTGGGCGGCCAAGGCAGGTAGATCATCTGAGGTCAGGAGTTCAAGGCCAGCCTGGCCAACATAGTGAAACCTTGTCCCTACCAAAAATACAAAAATTAGCCAGGCGTAATGGCGGGCGCCTGTAGTCCCAGCTACTCGGGAGGCTGAGGCAGGAGAATTGCTTGAACCCAGGAGGTGAAGTTTGCAGTGAGCCACGATCACGCCACTACACACTCCAGCCTGAGCAACAGAGTAAGTCTGCATCTCAAAAAAAAAAAAAAAAAAAAAAACTGAAAAAGGTCTGTGATGAAGAAGCTACCTCTCCTTCCATTAAATACTTTGAGTCACTCTTCTCAAAACAGTCTTAGAATGGAAACTCTTGGTGTTTTATACTTGGTTTTGTCCAATATGAATGATATCCTAGCCACAGTGATAGAACTGGAAATGGTGGAATTTGGCCACAGGGTAGAAATGAAGCGGGAAAAGGGAAAGGACAATACTATGATCATTCTTATTATACAGAAGGAATTTTACAGGAGAAAGGATGAATAACTAGCCAAAGACATACAGCATTTCAGAAGTAAAGCTGAAGTGTAATGTGCTTCAATTTCCAGCACTGTCTCTATTTTGTCTGAACCGGGCTTACATTTTTCAACATCAGAGCCTTAACACCTAGTGTCTAGCAACACCCGGGGCCTGCCACTCCCAGCAATACCTAGCAGCACTTAACTATGACAGGTATTCAATAAGTGCTTGTACATGAATAATCTTAAAAAGGTCAGGAGATCGAGACCACGGTGAAACCCCGTCTCTACTAAAAATACAAAAAATTAGTTGGGCGCGGTGGCGGGTGCCTGTAGTCCCAGCTACTCAGGAGGCTGAGGCAGGAGAATGGAGTGAACCCGGGAGGCGGAGCTTGCAGCAAGCCAAGATCACGCCACTGCACTCCAGCCTGGGCGACAGAGAGAGATTCCGTCTCAAAAAAAAAAAAAAAATGAAAGAAAGAAAAGTCAAATTAAAATTATGCGGTAGCTCAGAATCCATCCTTTAACCAAAACCTAATAAAATATTTACACCAAAAGGGAGATATCGTGTTTCAAAGTAGGAAAAGATTAGATGTTTTGTTCCAAACTAGTAAGAAACATTCAAGTAAGTTCCTCTACTCCTACCCAAACATTATCTTACAATATTTTTTTCCTGATCATGTTTTTTCCCTGGGACAATTTGCTATCCATTCTCAAAAGCAACTCTCCAAATAAAATAGATTTCATCATGACTCAAACTTACAACATTTTTTTTAGTAAAAGAACACCAGATAAACACTAGGAGAGCTAATACTTTGTTGCCAAAAAACCAAACAGATGTGATCCCTACCACTTCCTACCTTTCCAAACGACATGATTAATGGAGAATTATAGGAATATTCTAATTCTTGTTGAAAAGCTTGATCGATTTATTGGTGCTTGCAGCCAAACAATAACCAGGTCCATGTTTCAAATCGCTGTAGATGACCAGAATCTGGGGCTCATCATGACTCTATACTTTGCTATAAGACTGGTGCCAAGAAAATTTCTTTCCAGCTCAGTAATCCTTCTTCCTTTCTGGATAAATTCTACATAGCTTTCCCTTTGCTCCTGCCTTGGGGTAAGATTTCTTGCAGCAGCCATGTAAAATGACTTCTGTCTTTGGAAGATTTCTTAGAAAACACATTGTCTCTGATCCCCACCCTTTGAAAATTTCCACTGTTTACCCAAACAATACCTTCCACAGAATTCTCAGCGTAGCATCAATGCCCTCAGGAAGGTCTTGCAGATCCTTTTGTCGCTAGACTAGGTTAGGTTCTCCTGCCCTGTGTTCTTACAGTACTTTGTTTCCCCAATACAACATCTTCACACTTTGTTTTAAATTTCTATTTAATTGTCTATCTTTCCAACTGGACTATAAGACTATGAGGTAAACAGCAGGCCCTCGGTACCTGGTGATTGTTAAATAAATGATGACTTCCAAATTTTATCAGGCCTTATAGTTCCAATCTCATTCCTTCTCATGAAAGAAAGTGCAGAAGCCCCAGAATATGGCCACACAGCTAGAAATGTTTCCAGCTTCTCTTGCAGCTAGGCTCTGGCCAATTGGATGTGAGTTGAAGACATATTTGCAACTTCCAGGTCGTGTCATTAAAAAGGAAGCTTCCTCTCCACTTGCTGTTTCCCCCTTCCTAAAGCCTGCAAAGTAAACAAAATAGTGAGCCAGCTTCAACAAGGGAGATAAGGACAACAACCTAAGGCATGGCAGAACCACAAAACAAAAGAAATCTAGTTCCTGGGTAAACTTAGAGAGCAGAGCCACCTCTCCACTCTGGACTGCTCATCTGTCTATAGACTGTTACATCAGAAACACCTTTGTCACTGGGCACAGTGGCTCACGCCTATAATCCCAGCACTTTGGGAAGCCAAGCCTGGCAGATCACTTGAGCCCAGAAGTTGGAGAAGAGGCTGACCAACATGACAAAACCCTGTCTCTACAAAAAATACAAAAATTTGCTGGGTGTATTGTACATGCCTGTAGTCCCAGCTACTCAGGAGACTGAGGTGGGAGGATGGCTTTAGCCCAGGAAGTGGAGGTTGCAGTGAGCCAAGATGGCATCACTGCACTCCAGCTTTGGTGACAGAATGAGACATGAGATCCTGTCTCAAAAAAAAAAACAAAAACAAAAAAGAAAAAACACACATTTGTCTCTCGTTTATGCCTCTGAGTTTGGGGTCCTCTCTCACCATTTTTTTTAAGTATGAACTTAAACCCTACCTAACAACTTACATCAATTATAAATTCCTCTAACTTAACTTTGCCTACAGAGGGGACATTTTTAAGTTTCCTATTCAAGTGTCCAAGCATTTATCATTACTACCACAATGTATGTAGGAAACTTACACTTACAATTCAAATAGCTACTATCCAGCAGCAATAATGTAGTAGAATATAACCATGTTTACCAGCTGCACTGGAGTAAATGGTTCGTTTTACTTAACTAATGGCTGCTGTTTTAATTTGGAATTGTATAAAAAAATTTGGGCTACATAGTGCAAACTGGCAAAGTGACAAATTGTTCTTCTCAACATCATTTTGGAGCATGAAGAGTCCTTACTGTAAATAGCATATTCAACTAGGTCTAAACATTGTGCAATATCAGTTGTCCATCCCTAAGAACTTGTGAGGCTACAACTAGAAGCAGTACAATTTATTTTCATGGGGTACTTACAGGATCAGTCTTAGGCCTTCACACATTTCATACAAGTCACATCTTGTATATTTGAGTGTTTTAGAAAGTCAATATTTTGCTGTTAAAAATAATTAACCTCAGGGGACATTACAGACTTGGTCCTTCTCATTCATTTTCATAGTACTGAAACTCTGAAGCCAGAGAGAATACTCGTAACAGCTGGCAAGGATTGTCTCAGCTTTTAAAGCCACATTTAGCCTGTCATTGGCTATGAATTGGACTCAACCTTTACCATGACTAGTTTTCTGTAGATGCAGTGATTTGTAGAGTTTTCTAGGTGGCCCAGATGGGCCAGGTGAAAATAAACCAAATTCCCTTCCAAACATAAAAGCTGCTACCTATAAGCCCGTAGAAGAGACAGAGAGCCTCTCTTCTACGAATAAGCTTTTCTTGCTTTTCACCCATTTTATGCATCCAGTTAGACCCAGAATGGATACCATGTTTCCATTAAGACTCACCTACATGAATAACTACATCACTTCCTTTGGGATGACATTCGAAAGCAATTTCATCTTCCCAGTGAGGCCTACTTTGCCCACACTATTTAAAATTCCAAGTCTCCCTGATATTTCCTATTCCTGTAGCATTATCTAATATACTCTACATTTCACTGATTTCTCCTGTCTATTACCTGTCTCCCCTACCAGAATGTAAGTTTCCTGAGGGAAGGGCAATGTGTCTTTTTTGATTAGTGTTATATTCCCAGTGCCTAGAACAGTACCTGACACATGGGGAGGAGAGGATTTCAGGAAATACTTGTTGAGTCAATGAATGAAAGGAGGCCCTTTTTAAAACCTTTACTGAGTACCTTAGCAATACTTATGCTGACTCTGGTGCTTGCTCCCACATTCTGATGATGCCAGCCATGGGAGCTCTCAGCAAAAAAGTACCTCACTTGTTTTGGGTTTTTTCGTTTTGCTTCATTCATAAGCAAAGGTCAAGGAATTTGTATGTAAGATGTCACTGCAGGCAATGGGAAGTCTCAACCCAAATGCCTTTAAACCAAAAAAAATTTGCTTTCCTATCATGGTTAAATAGTTTTGGCTTCGTGATGGGTTGAATTTTGTCCCCAAAATACATTTGTTGAAGTCCTAACTTTTAATACTTCATAAGGTGACCTTTTCTGGAAGTGAGGTCTCCATGGAGGTAATCAAGGTAAAATGAAGTCATTAGGGTGGACCCTAATTCAATCTGATTGGTGTCCTTATAAAAAGTGGAAGCATGAGGCCAGGCACGGTGGCTCACGTCTGTAATCCTAACATTTTGGGAGGCCAAGGCAGGTGGATTGCTGAGCTCAGGAGATCGAGACCAGCCTGGAAAACACAGTGAAACCCCGTCTCTAGTAAAATACAAAATAAATTAGCTGGGCCTGGTGGCATGCGCCTGTAATCCCAGCTACTCAGGAGGCTGTGGCATGAGAATCACTTGAACCCAGGAGGCAGAGGTTGCAGTGAGCCGAGATCGTGCCACTGCACTGCAGCCTGGGTGACAGAGCAAGACTCTGTCTCTAAAAAAAAAAAAAAAAAGTGGAAACATGGATACAGAGACAGACAGACACAGAGGGAAGACAACTTGAAGACACACCAGCAGAAGACAGCATATGATTAGAAAGATGCATCTACAAGCCAAGAAACTCCACGCATCACCAGCAAGCACCAGAAGCTGGAAGAGGCAGGAAGGTCTCTCCTAGGCCACCAGAGAGAGTATGGTCCTGACAACCCCCTGCCTCCATAACTGTAAGACAATAAATGCCTATTGTTTTAAACTACCTAGTGTTGGGTACTGTGTTACAAAAGCCCTGGGAAACAAAGCTCAAATTCTATGATTGGGACCATTTCTGTATCTCCAGTTTTGGCTACGAGTCAGCAGGCTCACGTGGTGCTTCTAATGTGCTTCCAAGATGGCCACTAGCAATTTCCAAGGCTCCATGCATCTTCATATCTAATGGGGAAGACAGAGATGACTTTTGCAAGACCACTTAAAGTCTGGGATTTGAGCGTCGTTCCTGATAGAGACTGATTTGAGTCACATGCCCAAATAACAAATCAATGGCGGTGTTCAAGGGGATGGACTGAGCTGATTGCTTTAAGCCAATCAAGGTCAGCCCCTTGGGATGGGGGAGGAGTCAAGTACTGCAGCAGTAGCTGCTGGTGCCCACACACATCCTGGCTGCACTCAACTTGCTCACCCAAGCAACATGTTTGGCCCATGCACAGGACAAGCTAGAAGTTCCAGAGCCAAGACCCTCTGAGGCAGCCCTCAACTAATGCTTAACAGGCAGATAAATATCTCAGCAATCTCACTCTTCAGCTGGGATAACTCTGAGGTGTGTTCTACAGAGTATTCCAGAGTTTCCCCAGGGGTTCTGAGTTCCAGTTGCTCATAGAGGTTTGTTAACACACTAAGTCTGTTCAGACTGCTAGATCAAAATATCAAAGACTGGGTGGATTCTAAACAATAGAAATTTATTTTTCAAAGTTCTAGAGTCTGAGAAGACCAAGGCACGGGTGGATCCAGTGTCTGGTGAGGACCTGCTTCCTCATAGACAGCCATCCTCTTGCTGTGTCCTCACATGGTGGAATGAGCAAGAGAGCTCTCTGGGGCCTCTTTTATAAGGGCACTAACCCCATTTGTTAGGACTCCACCATCATGACCTAGTCACCTCCCAAAGGCCTACCTCTTAACACCAACCCCTTGGGAGTTAGGATTTTGATGTATGAATTTTGGAAGTACACAAATATTCAGACCATAGCACACACTCTTTATTGACTTTCTCCTCTCCTTATCTCACTTCCCTAATCCCCACCAGTAATTCTGCCGAATAAACTACTTTTACTTGAATCCATGTGTTAGATTTGCTTCCAGAAGTATCCAGATCAGGACAAGACCTAGTAAGTTGCAGGGAAGGAAATTCAGAGTTCTGTTAGGAAAGAGAAAGGGTAAAACTAGAAAGTACTGTAAAGTCAACCAATGAGTGTCCACTACAGTCAATTACGGTTCCCTCTTTCTCAGTTGGATAAGCCAATCATGTTTTTTTCCTATAGCGTTGTTAAACCAACAGGAACACAGAATTGCCTAACAAGCCAGGAAGCATACACATTGAGTTTCATTTCTGCTGCTCCTTCTCCTACCTGCTGTGTTTCCATTTGCAGGTTATTTATCTTCACTATATCTCAAGTTCCTACTTAAGGAATAATGGGAATGATGATCCTTGTTCCTAAAATGTATGACCCCAGGAGAGCAGAGCATGGCAAAAAGCAAGTCCACCTTAAACTTCTTTCCAAGTGAGACTGTTGCTGAAAGTATTAGAAGGGCATAACACCATCATTCCCCAGCACTTGGTTGCAGAGGACAGCATTAGAGGTTAGGGAAGACTGGAACAAAGATCCAAGTGAGTATTCTCCACTCTCTTAAAAAAAAGCTCCTCTTATTTTAATAAACTAACTAAAAAATATAATCTTTAACTATTCTGGAGGAGTTCAGAAATGGTTCCCTTCATGACGTCAGTCTTGCTGAGCCCCCAGCCCAAGTGGCCTATGTTAAGCTTTTTCTGAACATTATGCCATTGTCCTTGGATGGCAGAAAAATAATCCTTGGGAAAATCCACCCTGTATCTCCAGCAAGCAGAGGCAATGCTTTGCAAATGTTGCCGGACGCATCCTTCCATTTCTGCTTTGTTCTCTGAGTATAAGCAGATGTTAGGCATTCTTCTCATTATCTCAGGATACTGTATAATATTATTATGGTGTCAGGCTGTTAAAGGCAGCAAACGCTATACAACAACAGCCTTAATTGAGGCTTAGAGCTGAACTGTAAGTATGTAACCTTACTTCAGGGTGTTTGCAAATGCTTTCTGGAAACAGTTAAAAAAGATGTTTTCAATTGTTCAACCAGCGGCTCGCCCTGCCAAGATCAAGTAAAAGCTTCTTAAGATATGGGCACAATAAACATATTTCTTAAGATTTCAATATTTTTTTCAGCCAGAAGCATAGCAAATCTGTGAGCCAGAAAGCCTCATGCATGCCACTTCCTGGACTATTCCAGGAGAAAACTAGTGAAATGCTGCAAAAGTTGCACTCAGATCTACCGTGATCTCACAGCCACAGAATTCCACTCTATCTTTGAAGTTACTTTACTATGATAATAATTATTTGTCCATGAGTCTGGACTTGGCCACTAGCCTATCCCCAAGGATGCGGCTTTGGGTGCATGCAACAACAGCTGATTCTCAGCAAGGAAGCTCCCAACATAGAAGGCTGTCCATCAATCTTAGCAGAGACGTTTGTCACTGTACACATGAAGTTACTGGTCTTGTGCTCCTGCAGTGGATTACAACTCTCAAACGTTTGGTGGAGGCACAATATGATTCTGATGTACATGATAAAAAACAGAAAAACCTGGGTCATTTAAGATTGGTTCCAGGCATGAACTGTTAAATGGCAGTTTGGTTCTCCTTTACTGGATGGAGTAAAAGAAAACAGAAACTGAACACTTTGAAAAGAACATTCAGAACAGAATCCAAAGTGTAGAGGCATGTTATGCAGGCCACTTTTTCCAAAGTCTGCTCCCAAAGAATTGACTTCAGTGGGTTTTGGGGCTTTTTAATGACTCGTTAGCATGTGTATAAGAAAGCGGCAAGCTTAACATGTTCATTTTGTTGCTTGTTGGTGACAATGATCAACAGTTGGATGGGAAAATCTGGATTAATGAAGGAATTGTAAAATCTCAGTAAAACAGATCCTAGAATTCAGAATTTAGGATTCATTCTATCATTGTTGTCTTTCCAAGGAACTTAACAATGAAAAAATCTAGAGGCTGTGTTTAAGCAATATATTACATTATAATTCCATACGCTTTAGCAGGGGAAAAGGAAGAGGTAAAGGCTAAATATAAGTTATTATCTTATATTTGCTCAGTAGGATTTATAAACAACAATTTTTGCCATGGAAATATTCTTTACCTAATAAAACTGCATTTATTTGAAAAATAAATCCATAACAAATGTTGTAAGTTCAGTTAGGTTTATTCCCCAACTTTATCCTCATACCCAATAATAAGTCTGATTTAATAACATGTTTACTGTATTAAATAAATGAGATTTAGCCATTACGGTTTCCCTTTATCTTCATTTCTCCTGACCAAACTGATGCATATACACAGGATTTTTATGTCAAAGTACCTTTAGCAGGTAACAGGAGATACCTAGGACTTGATGCAGCCCACATTTTTTTTCTCCATTACATCCTCTCCTGCCCTGCTAATATTATTTATATTTCTGAATTTGCTTTTTAAAATTTTACTTGAGGCAAAAGCTCAACTTGGGACCAAATCTCCAAAAGAAGACCAAAATGGCAAAGATGCTATGGCTGTGTAATAGAGTGATTATAAATATGGTCAGCTCTGGATTCATGAACTTGGCTCTGTCACTTACTAACTGTGATATTATGCAAGTTATTTAGCTTCTCTGAGCCTTGGTATTCATATCTACTAAATACGGGTCATACGATCTACTTCACTGAGTTATTGAAGGGCTAGAGAGAGATCACTTGTGTATACACTGGCCACAAAACTGGCAACATAGCATTTTATTTAACGTGCTTACAGTGCTTCCTAGTTGCCAAGCACTATTATTAAGTGAGCTCAAAACTGGGATTTGAATCTCAGGTAGTTTGGCTCCAGAGCCTAGAACCTAAACCACTATGCTGAAAATCTTGAATGCACACTCAAATGGAGAATCACAAGTAGTGAAAGTTATTGTTACAATTGAAGTTGTATCACTTAGCTATTGCTATGTAACAAAACATCCCAAAGCATAGTGGCTTAAAACAACAACAATTTACTATTTCTCATTAGTCTGTGGGTCAGCTGGGTAATTCTGCTGATGTGGGCCATGCTCAACTCCACCATGTCTTGGCTCACTTTTGTGTCTGGGGTCAGCTGGCAGGGTGGCTGGAGGCTGACTCTTCTTGGATGGCCTCAAAGAACCTGAATCTTTTCTATGGGTCTTTCAGAACAGTCTTTTAGCAGCTAGGCTGGTCATGTTTTTTAGGTTATGGCAAAGAAGCAATGGTGGCAAAAGACTGAATCCAGAGTGCATGATTTGCACCACTTTTGTTAACATCCCACTTAGTGCAGGGAGCCCCTCACCAATGCTATCTTGTTGTTTAAGAGGACTGATCCAATTCAGTGACTGTCTGAATTAGAAAATACTATTTAAGGAATAATTTTATAGGAATATATACTAAGGTGTAGCAAAATATGGACCTGATACCTACTTTAAATGTAATTTGTAATTAGTCTATTGTTTATATGCAACAAGATTAAACTGATGTCACTGGAAGAGTCCTTTAAAAGTTTATTCTTTCAAATAATCTCAATGTCTCTCCCTGGGATCCATTTTTATACAGCATTTGCATAGAGTTCTGAGTGTCATGGTTATAGTTTGGTTGTTTGACATTTTTGTCTGTATGTTTTGATAAGAAAGCAAAAGCAAACATAAGCCCAGCTCATGTCTATTATCCTGAATTCCTTTTCAGTGGGATCTGAATTGAAGAGATTTTACCTTAGTAAAAGGTATTTGACAATAATGCAGAGATGTAGTTCTGAATAAAGGAAAAACAAAGAAAGTAGTGAGAAGGGAGGAGAAAAGCAGGGAAAGGAAATGGAGAAAGAAAAAGATTAAGTAATTCAATACTGAGTGTTCAGAGCTTTCCACTGGAGTTGAGTCACCCATTCCAGGAAAATAAAACTTCTAACTCCAAATATATAGGAAACATTTTAGTCATTAATTTATATTCAAGTAACATTTATTGAGAACCTAATATTCACCAAGTATTGTGCTAAGCACTGAAACAAAAACCAAGAGCAGGATTATCAGGCCCCTTGCCCTCCAAGAGCCCTCACCAGTGGGGAATATAAACACATAAAGCAGTAATGACGATCTGCAATAAGTTAGGTTACGCTGGCTGCTATAACAAACCAACCCCAATCAGATCTCAGTGACTTAATGTAATTAATGTTGATTTCTAGTGTATGTAACAAAATGATGCAGGTGTTTCTGATCAGTTGGTAGGTTTTTGCCAAAAGGTTATCCAAGGACCTAGGTTCATTGTGTCTTGTGGCTTCAACATCTTCTGCACTTGGTTTCCAAAGTTACATTAAGAACACAACCAATATCAGGGATGGAAGAAGGATTATTACCACAGATTCTACAAACATCAAAAAACACAAAATGACGTAAAAATTTTGAATAGCCTTGTAGCTATTAAGTAAATTAAATCTGTTATTTAAACCCTTCTCACAAACAAAACTCCAGGCCCAGAGGGTTTCACTGGTGAATTCTATCAAATATTTATGGAATAAATAATTCCAGTCTCACACAAACTCTTTTAGAAAATAGCGGGGAAGGGAATACTTCCCACCTCATTTTATGAGACCAGCCTAACCTTAATACCAAAACTAAATAAAGACATTATAAAAAAAGAAAATTAAAAAATTTCATCAGGCATTATATCTATTCCAGCCAGCTGGAAGAAAAGTGCATATATAGTTTTATGTGAGAGGTTTTCTTATGGGCCAGGCTGTATGTGGGATACACTACATCCACTCATATTCCTTTCGACAGAACTCTAGCAAAAGAGGTAGGGAAAGTTAGTCTAGCTGTGTGCCCTCAAGAAGAAAAGAAACAAGATCTGGTGAAGCTAACAATATAATGTGATAAATACTGTAAGAATAATGTATACAGAATGCAGCTCTAGCATAAAGAAAAGACTGTGACTGGAGGAATGAATGAATGAATGAATGAATGAATGAATCAGCAGTCAACTACTGATTCAAACCCCCTTAAAATTGCCTCTACCTAGCTCCAGATG
The DNA here is from genome assembly GCF_028858775.2 of Pan troglodytes. NCBI lineage: Eukaryota > Metazoa > Chordata > Mammalia > Primates > Hominidae > Pan > Pan troglodytes. Next base: position 74,824,301 of record NC_072402.2, read on the forward strand.
AGATAGTAACCATACCAGTAGAAATACTGATTTACAAATCACTAATGGGCTGTTTCAGTGTTAACTTGTGGCTAAAACATTGGGTGTGCATTTGCTTTCTGTGGGACTTGGCAGCCAGCCTGGCCTAGAATTAAATGTCACAGTTCCAGTTCCATGTTCAGTTAGTGGTATTCTTCTGTAGTCATGTTACCTACCAGCCCCCAAATTTGGCTTCCTTTTTGTTTCTTGGAGAGGGTTGGAACAGGAGGAAGTGGGGATCTCCAGAAATACATTCTAGTTGAATTTTATAACAAACACTGTGTGGTCTCCTTGTATATATAAAAAGTTGGTAGAATTTGTATTAAAAGCTAGGAAACTGTCTCATTTAAATGTATGCCACATGCCTCCCTGCTTATTAATTCTCTTCTATTGTCTGTAAATCTGTTTTCCCTTATTTCCATTCTCTGTGCTACTATTTTTCTTGCCTCAGTTCCTGACCTATCACCATATATTCTGTTGCCCTCTACTGAACAGAAGGGAAGAAATGCCTGCTAGCAGTTTCTAAGCATGGCTCAATCCAGATTGTCATTCTCTGAAAATCAGAATTATTGTTTCCTCCAAACACCAGCAGCATTGTGTCAAAAGAAAGTATATGATCATGGTAAAGAAACCTGGCTATTTAAATAAAATGAAGTACAATGACATCTGCCATGTCCTCACAGCTCCTTTATAATTTCCTCAGTCACCTGATTGCATCTGCAAGCATAATGAGTTAGAAGTTTTACCAGTTTTCCCCCTTCACCACCACTGCCACTTCCACCCTAAACATCTCTCAGTCACAGCTTCCCTGAGATCTTGCAAACATTCCCACTATACAAGCAGAACTAAGCACCTTGAAAGGTCAAGGCTGGTGGCAGAAGAATAACCTTCCAGCTGCCCCTTATGTTTTTTCCTGGTGGTGAGTCTACCATGCTTCATGAGAAGCCTTGTGTTGAAAATCAATAGTTTAGTTTTAAACTTGTATTTTGTTGCTCCACGGAGCAAGAGGTAGGGAAAGTTAGTCTAGCTGTGTGCCCTCAAGAAGAAAAGACATGAGATCTGGTGAAGCTCCATGCAGCAACAAAATACAAGTTTAAAACTAAACTGTTGATTTTGAACACAGGGCATTCAAATATTAGGTTCTTCTATTCAGCTAAAATGTAAGTTCCTTGGGGGCAAGTCATGTCTACTGCTGATTTCACATTTCTATAGCCCTCCTTGCTGCCTTGCACATAATAGGTACTCAATAAATATATGTTGGTTTGACTTAGTTGAAATAAGAATATAGTCACTAGTTATAAGGCAAACATTCCTGAGAAAGAAAATGCTATATACCTTTCACATCATTGAATACCTGCATGTGAATGGTGTTTCTTGTTATGATGTTTGGATTAGGACTAACAGAGAGAAGACCAAGAAGAAAATGCAATACTGAGAAGGGGTGGTAGGGAAAAAGGGAACCCTTCCCCAAGTGGGGGAAATGGAAAGTTGAAGAAGGTTGGGAGTGTTCTTTGCACTGATTGTAGGACTATCAGAGTTCAGAGAACAAATTGCTCCTCAACAGCTAGAATGGCCAGAAAAGGCTTTGTGGAAGGAGGAAAATGGAAGCTGAACCTTGAGGAAATGTGATCTGATTAGGTGGAAAAGTCAAAGAGAGTTTGCTGTTGTTGGGGGAACAGCATAGCCAAGCAAGACAAGGAAGAATGGTGGATGGAGTTCTGATAAATCAAGATCTTGAAGAGAATGGAGTTGGCTTAGGCCAAAAATGTTGAAAAATTTTGGGAAATACGGTGGGACAGAGATCATGAGATCTATTTATGGGGAGCTTTGAAAGCCAGACATGGGAATAGGAAGACATTATAGATTTTCATGTTGTGGAAAGCCCTAATGAAAGTGTTATTTGGGGAATATTCCCAGACATGAGGAACTGCAACTTCACCTCTAATATTGCTCACATTTTCATATGCAGTTTTCTTGTGAGAGCAAGTGTAGTTTGATCTGTCAGGGTTCTGATCTTTGTAAGCTCAACCTGAGCCAGAGACCGTATTGACCTTTCTCTCCTCTTGACCTCCAGACTAACCTATTCCACACAGTCCAATGTAATTTTTAGAGCACTCCACAGCTTAACCTACATATTCATTATTTGTGCAGGATTTTTTTTTCTCATTTTACAGTACCTGGGCAAATTGAAGTCCAGGTTAAAAATTCTCATGCAGCTATGAGAAGATTCCTTAGCTATTAACACACTAGTGCTGTCCAAAAAATGTGCCAGCCACTGGGATAAAAGGACAGCTACCCAGAAGAAGGTTAATCACAAAGAAGTGACATCTGGGACTTCAGAAGCTAGATCCTCAGAAGCTTTACCATTCTACCCAGGCCTCTTAGAACATCTGCTCTGGGAACTCACCCATCATGCCCTGAGGAAGCCCAAGTCAAAGGGCCCATTTGGAGAGGAACCAAGGACCGTGAACAGCCCCAGCCGAGCACCAACCTGCCAGCCATGTCAGAGAGCAATTTTGGAAGCATATTCTCCAGTCTCAGTTGGGCCAACCTAGCTGACACTATGTGATGAGCAGAGACAAGCTTTCCTCACCAAGCTCAACCCAGACAATAGGCTTATGAGTAAAAATAAGTGATTGTTGTTTTAAGTCACCAAGTCCTGTGGTAGTTTGATATATAGCAACACATAACCATAATATATGTGTGAAATCAACTTTGTCTACCCTCACACAATTTATACACAAACCACTAACTATCCCGAAATTTCTGCTAGTGTGCTTATTCTGGGTGGATGTGCTTGCATGCGTGCATGTGTGTGTGTGTGTGTGCATGGTGCCATAGGTTGCCACCGTATATCAGGTAAGATCGGCAAGCCCTTTGCAGACTTCCCTAAAGAGCCCATATGTCGCAGTCTCACAGTGAATCTTGGGATTCACTGTATGCCAATTTATTAATCAGATAACAATCAGTGCCTCAGTTTGACACCTAAATGTCTTATTCCTGTTAAAAAGCTATGTTTCTTTTAAAAAATGAAGCCAATGAGAGCTTCAGGCATGATGGCAATCTTTAGAGAAGATATGTTTATTTTACTTGGGAAATCTTAAGTCTCAGGGCATGAACAGCTTTCTTTTGGATCCATACTTAAAGCTGAGTCTAGACCCTGGAGTTTAGACCACATAACCATCACCGGTCAACAAAAAACTGACCTCTTTTATCTTATATACAGGTAAGGGCTGAGATTCCCTCATGGGAGGAGTCAGGGCAGGAATATGGGGCCACAAAGGTGACAGGTAAGTTTGTGGCTATTTCTCCCTTAGACCAGTGCTTTGGAAACTTTAATGTGCATACAAATCACCTGAGAATGTTGTTAAAATACATATTCTTATTCAGTTGGTCAGAGATGGAGCCTGAGCTTTTATATTTCTAACCAAATCTTGGGTGGTGGCCAATGCCACTGGTCTGTGGGCGACACTTTAAATAGTAAGATTTTGACCATCACCACTAATAGCAGGCCTTCAGTGCCTCTTACATGTAACTCCCTCTAAAAACTGAGCCTGGAAAATTAGTCTCACCACCCCATCACCACCTTTTCTACCACCATCCTTTCAACTATCACTACCATCCCCATGACTACCACTGTCATTGCCACCTATATCCACACCATCATCAACACCTCTACCACCAACTTCAACACCATCATCAACACCACCAGACCACTACCATCTCTAAACTCAAAAGTGTCCATTGTAGACCATCAGAATTACTTAAGCAATAGATTTGTTACTTTTTCAAATAGACTCTTTCTTGGCATTCAAGAGATGATTCAACCAATGGATGTGGACACTGAAATCAAAGACTTTGATCTCCAATCAAACAATAATGATTATAATAACTGAAGGTTGGTAGTTTATCAAGCAGTCATAATACTAGGGAGCACCAGCTCCTTCTGAAATATGGAGGCCCATTTGATCAAAACAGCTGAAGCACAGAATAGGATCCAAGAGCAAGACAAATCCTAATGAAAATACCCAGGCTACCAGGAGACATTTGCCAAAATAGCTGCCTTTACATATGCACATTTGGACCTGAAGAAGAGTTTATATACTTAGAAGCATTAAAAAAAAAAGTAAGTAGGTGGGCTTAGCTTACAGCTGAAACAGGTAACTCCTCTGTTACCTAAAATTAGAAACAGAAAACTGGAATTTCTTTCTAATCATTCTTTCTTCTCTAAAAAGATCTGTGGGATAAGCTGCCAAATGTGCTTAACCTCTGTGTCCACCAAACTTGAATCCCTGGTGAATATAATTTTTATTCGAGAAACAAGAAATCCACCCAACCAGTAGCAGCATAAAGTTCAAAAACATCTGCACTGCTAGGTAAAGATGATCTGTATATATAATGTGGGTAGCGGTGATTTCCTTTATTAAGCTTCTGAAACGGGAGAGGCTGGGAAGGCAGCATCTCAGCCTGTAGATGTGAACCTTCTGGGGTTTCAGAAGTGATTACAACGAAGTTCTCTAATTGCTTGTGTGTTGTATTAAGTAGATCCCATTTGAGTCTAAAATCACATGCAATGTTTAAATGTTATTTCTGTAAACTATACAAAACTATAATTTTCCAGTGAAGAAAAAAGAAGCTGTCAAATAAGAAGAGATATGAAATGAGATCGTTCCCCTTCTTTGTGAGACAGATGTTATTTTTGGCTCTTCTGTGTAATGCATTCCATATTATAGTCTCTTTTTAACCAAACACTAGGACTAGTACATGCTTGCACACAGTGCACCAAAGCCATTCTCAGGAAAACTTCTTTTTATTAACACTGATAACTTTTTCAGTCCCCAGTGCAAAAACCTCAAGTTGTAGGCTACAAACAGTACCCATGATGCCAAGGCAGGATTTTTTTTTTCATCCAGCAAATATATTCCTGCCATCAAAATAAAGTTGTACATTCTCCCTCAGAACCTGCCCCGAGGTTTGGCAAATGATTCTTTTCTCTTATCTATCTTGTAAAGCTCTTGTCCTTTTATGCTGATAGATTTTTGTAAGATTTGAGTTTTCTTTTCTTTATCAGCCTCTGCAAAAAAATGTAAAAGAGAAGAGAGTAAAGATGGCACAAACTTACACAGAAAAAAAATAGACTCCATCCCACCAACTGGCTATTCAACTTGTATTTATCTCCAAAAAGTTTGATGCTGAGTGAATATCAGCTGCAACTAATTAGCTCCAGGACAAAAAAAAATCCATATTGAACTGGGATGACAAGAATGCAACCAGAAATGAATAAAATGTCCTGGTTGGAAGCAGACGGAAGTTTTGCCAACCAGTATGTGCAGAGGGAGAAACAAACGGTTATTATTAGGCTGATTTAATTTTCAGTTCTTCCTCATGATGGAGAAGCTGATATTCATTTAAATAAATTGACTCAGCTAACTGCTAAAGCTTTCTGGATTTGCCAAGTTATTTCTTCTATTTTGTATTTTTTGAAGATGGTGTCTTGCCCTTCCATAGCCTGGGGCCATTGCAGGCTAAGATAAAAAGCTAGCAGCTGTTCCTTGAAGAGAGGAAAGCCTGAACACGTGGACTGCATCACTGCTGTCCATAAAGTTTGACACTCTTCACTGTGGCTGACACAAGGTGTGAGGAAGGAGTTACAGTGGCAGCACTTGGGATTTAGTGAAGCCACAGGCGTCCCTGTTTCAAAGAACATGTGAGAGTCAGGAGATTTCTGAGACCACACTTGAATTGCTCTTTACCGCAAAGCACAAGTGGTGGTGGTGAGGACCCAACAGGCAGACATTCTCTCCCAAATCCACTGGGAGCATAATCAGAAAGGAATGGGAATGAACTAGCCAAGAGGTTCACTACTATTTCCCTTCAGTCTCCCCCACATTAGGGTCCAAGTCCCACCCATCTCAGTACAGGCTGGTTACCACGGAGCAGGGTGGAGTGGGGTGCCAAGCTCCTCCTCATTCCCTCCAGTACAGCCCTGCCAGGAGGGGAGCCCTTGGGCTTGCTATGGTCTTGGAAAGGCTCTGCTACTGCAAGCAGGCCAGTCTTTCTCGCTGTGGGTCAGGCCCTGCCTATATTCCTTCAGCCCATTTGAAGGTCATTTGAAGCTTCATTGGACAGTTCCCAGACAGGCCCAAGCCTTCCTTCCTCAAGCCCCTGCATTTCTCTCGGTGTAAGGTTTTTCTCTGGACTCAGGAGCACACTTGGCTTTCACAACCAGTGAGGCATGGAGGCTGGTGAATGAATACCTTGGTGTTCTTATTCCTTGGTGGAAAAACTCAATCCTTTGTGTGTTCCACCCAAACTCTCAGAAGGCCTGCAAGAAGACTAACTGCATAGGTGGTAACGCACCATTAATGTTCCTTTTATTTGCATTTCTCCCTTCTTTGTCTCCTCCCACTCCCTATCCTCTTGGGATCACCTCCCAAATAAATTAATGACACCCAAGTCCTTGTCTCAGAGTTGCTTCACAGGGGAATCTAAAGTAAAACACCTGCTCTAAGCAATTCTCTGTTACATAAAGTTACTCAGGATGAGAATCTGGTATCCAGATCACGCCCAACCACATAGTAAAATGTTCCCAGAGTATCCGCAGTATAGTGGCCTACTGAGGTCTAAGAGATCATCTGTAACCATAGTGCTGATTTCCAAAGATTGGAAACATGTATTTATTAAACAAATATTTATCAAAGGCATTGTAATTTGGCCTAAACCATTTTGCACACACAACTATTATGTCCTTTTTGGTAGTTCTCAGTAGCAGGCTGTAGTTAGAAGGGGAAGGTTAGTTGTTCCCCCAACTTCTCTGCCTCCAGACTGCTTATTACCTAGCCTCTTAGTGAAGCCTTATTTGGTTAAGCCACTGCATTTGTGCTTCTACTACATACTAAAATACAATCCCCAATACTGCACTGGGTATCAGTGATTTCCCCCTAGGAGAACAGACCTCCTGAGAAAAGCACTTCGGTATCAGGTTAGGAGCATTCCTACATCGCATTGTTTTATTCACAAACACTACAAAAAATAAAATTATACAAAAGCCTCCTGACTAGTAGGACTGTTCCAAAGATGGAGGTGAGAAAGGTCCCTGTTTAAATTTAGTGCAAAGATTTAAAGTAGTTGAGGACAGTGAAATTGATTATTTCTCAGGCTCCTTTAAGACCCAGGAATTCTACATTCAAATCATTTTACCTAATTAGTTACCAGAACCTTGGAGATACAAGGTCATGAGACTATTAATTCAGATGGGGGAGAAAGTGGTTAGAATTTAAGGTTCCATCCTACATCAGCGGGATCAAAGTGGGAAGTACTAGGTACTTCAGTGGTACTAAAAGGGCTGGGAATGTGACCACATATGCAACAGTGACCTTCGCAAATGTTCCTAGGGCCTATTGTTTTGTAGAGCAAAAAGTGGAGGTGAAACACAACATACCTAGGAAAAAAATAAAAGAAGAGTGCCCACCTCCCCTCAGCATGTATGGCCACCCTGGCAGGGCCTCTCAGACTGAAGCAATGCACACTCCTCCTTCGGGCCTCCCCCACAAAAGAAATGGGGAACTTTGGGAGGCTGAGGCTGGCAGATCATGAAGTCAGGAGATTGAGACCATCTTGGCTAACACGATAAAACCCCGCCTCTATTAAAAATACAAAAAATTATCCAGGTGTGGTGGCACATGCCTGTAGTCCCAGCTACTCAGGAGGCTGAGGCAGGAGAAGAGCTTGAACCTGAGAGGTGGAGGTTGCAGTGAGCTGAGATCATGCCACTGCACTCCAGCCTGGGTGACAGAGCAAGACTCTGTCCCAAAAAAAAAAAAAAAGAAATGGGAAAGTCCATGGAATTCTTCTGTGTTTATAAGTACTGGATTTTTGACAGTAGGTTCAGAAAGGGTCCAGATTGCTGAGATTTGTACACAATCTCTAGTGTGTACAGTTCCACAGGCTGCATTCACATTTCCTAACGTGGCATGTGTAGCGTTTAATAGAATAAACCAATAAATGCCACCTGCTACAAGTATATGAAATATGTTAAGTACAAGAGGCAGGGACTCTGAGCAGAGATGTAAAGGATGTCCACTGGGTTTCAGCATTAGTAACTGAGGTTGATGGGGTGGGGTTGGAAGGAGGAAGGATGGACACAGAGGGAAAGGCCTGGAATACAAACCAGAATGCAAAGGCCTTTGCAAAAAAAAAAAAAAAAAAAAAAAAAACAGCTCTTGGTTTTACAGAGTAATTCCACTGTTACTTATTTTTAAATTTCTGCATTATTAATTCTTGCTTTTATCTTTATTAATTCCATCACCCCACATTCTTTTAGTTTATTTTTCTCAGATGTATTCCAGTGTCTTGATTTCAAAGATTAGTTCATTTATTTTTTGTCATCCTTGTTTTTCCTAATAAATATAATTATGATAATAAATATTTCTCCAAGTACTGTCCTGGCCATATCATTGGTTCTAACAGGGTGTACTTTCTAAATTGTTTTTTATTTCCTCTTTAACACAAGTATTACAAAAAAGTGATTTTTTTTTAATTTCGAAGAGTATAGTTTTTTGTTTTTGCTGTTTTTCTTATTTCTAATTTTAATTAATCATGAGCAGTGAATGCTGCCTACATGATTTCTTTTTTTAAATTTGTTAATATTTTATAATATACGATTGATTATTTTCTGAATGTTTAATGTGCTTTTGAAAAAAAAATGGATGCTGTTTGTTGACTACGTATGTATGTCAAATTTATCCATTGTGTATTCAAATCCCACACATCTGTATTTATCTTTAGCGTACTTGATTTATTAATTTTTAAAACATGTATGTTAAAGTTCATTGTGACAGTGAAGCGGCCCATTTATCCTTATATTTTCTATTTGGTTTTGCTGTCTATATTTAGAAGCTATGTTGTCAGAGTAATGAAGGCTCGTTTGATTGACATAACCTTCTATCACCCTGAAACATTTTTCTTTGGCCTTCTTAATAATATCTGCCTTGAATTTCCTTTTGTCTGATAGTAGTATTGCCAAATTTATTCTATTTTGGTTAGCATTTTCCTTTTATATATTTTTCCATTCCTTTCATTTCAACGTCTGTATGGCTTCAGCCTACTTGGAGACAGCAGGACATGCTGTTCGGGGCAGTGTGACCCCTAGCCTGTCTACTGTGATTTGGGTGAGGAACAGAATGTGCTATTCCTCAAAGCAGGCATTCAGTCAGTCTCCTGATGTTGGGCTCATTGTTTCACCTGGTGTCACAGTCACCAAAGGCCCCATCTAGCCTCTGCTCACTGACTGTTCCTGCCTAAAAGCAGACACATTGGTTGCTGATTGCTGGGCAAGAAAGAAATAGAGGAGAGGGAGGGTACAGATGGTCAGTGAACCTAGATTCTTCTACTGCAGAACACCAACTAATCACCCAGTCAGTTGCTCCAGGGGACTTCTTGCCAGACCTCTGGGAGCCACAGATCTCTGAACTAGAAGCATCCTTAGAGCCCTGCCCACTTTTGTAGATGTTCTCTCCTGTATGAGTATTGGGTTGTGATTTCCTTCTTCAATCTGATCCCAACTATTTTCCAGCTTTCTGAAATTCATCAAATTTTTGGCCAACTGAGACTCCTTTATTGCTTTCCAACATGATTTTAAACACAGTATTTTCCCAATTTCTAGGGATTTGGGGTGAGAGGGAGAGGTTGTAAGGCTACCTATAATACTTGTTTTGTCTTCTCAATAATTTCTTTAGGCCAGATTACCAAAAATGAGATTCTGGGGCAAAGCATATAAACATTTTCAGAGATCTTGATACATATTGCCATATTCCTTTCTACAGGATTATAATAATTTACACCACTATCAGCAGTTCCCTCATTAGAAATTTTGATCATTGTTTAGAACAGAAAGAGAAGTTATATTTCAAGTAGACTAATGGTAAAAGGTTTTTCTGAACAGTTTTATAAAGGTATAATCGACATATAACAAACTGTACCTATTTAAAGTATATGACTTGATAAGTTTTGACATATGTTTACACCTGTGAAATCCTCAGCACAACCAAGAGAGTTAACATATTCAATAATCCTACAAGTTTCCTTACATCCTTTTACAGTTCCTCCCTCCCACCCCTGCCTGCCTCACTCTGTCAATTTCTAGGTAACCATTGATTTAATTTGTGTCACTGTTGAATAATTTGTACTTCCTAGAATTTTATATAAATTAAATAATACAGTATATACACTATTTTTCTGGTCTTTCACTCAGCATGATTGTTTTGAAATTTATCCATGTTGTTGCATGTATCAATTGTTATTCCTGCTTATTGATGAGTAGTATTTTATTGTAAGGATATACCACAGTCTATCTACTAACTCTTCTTTCTCTGACTTAGGTTCATTTCTTTTTTATTTAAAAATTTTTATTGTGGTAAAAAACACATAAAATTCACCATCTTAAACATTTTTAAGTGTACAGCTCAGTATTCTTAAGTATATTTATATTGTTGTGAAATAGATCTCCAGAACTTCATCTTGCAAATGTGAAATTCTAAACCCATTAAACAACAATCTCCCTTTTGTTTCTGACCCTGGTGACCATGATTTTACCTTCTGTTTTTATAATTTGACCTAAATAGTGCCTCATATAAGTAGAATCATACAATATTTGTCCTTTTATGACTGGCTTATTTCACTTGGCACAATGTCCTCAAGGTTCATCCATGTTGCAGCATGTGACAGGATTTCCTTCCTTTTTAAGGCTGAATAATATTCTAATGTATGTGTATGCCACATTCTGTTTATCTATTCATTTATCAATGGCTATTTAGGTTTCTTCATCTCTTGGCTATTGTGAATAATGTTGCTATAAACATGGCTGTGCAAATATCTCTTCAAGACTCTACTGTCAACTCTTGAATATATTCCCAGAAGTGGAATTGATGGATCATATGGTAATTACATTTTTAATTTTTTGAGGAACCTCTATACCATTTTCCATAGTAGTTGCACCATTTTACAATCCCAAAAACAAGGCACAAGTGTTCCAATTTCTCCATATCCTCACCAACGCTTGTTAGTTTCTGGTTTTTTTGATAGTAGTCATATTCAGTGTGAGACAATATCTCACTATGGCTTATTTCTCTGATGATTAGCGATGTTGAGCATCTTTTCATATGCTCGTTGGCTATTTGTATCATCTTTTGAGAAATCTCTCTCCAAGTTCTTTGCCCAGAATGGGTAATTTCTTTTTAAGAATTTCAAACTTACAGAAAACTTGCCAGAATGGACAAAAAACTCCCATATATCCTTTACTCAGATTGACTCACTATCCACATTTTGCTTGATTTGTTTTGTAATTTGTGAGCTCTCTTTACATATATATTTTCCTTAACTCTCTGAGAGTAAGTTTCATGTACCCTTAAGTTTCAATCTCAAACACTCCAGCAATATCTTCTAAGATCATTCTCCTATGCAACTATTATACAGCCATCATCTTGGATTAATTATTTTTTATGATTCCATTTGATCTTCTTCATTGGATTTTTTAGCTATAAATCTTTGGTTTATTATTTTAGTGGTTGCTTTGATATAGTATACTTCTTTATCATAATCTACCTTCAAGTGATATTATACCATCTTAAGTATTGTATAAGAACCTTAACAATGACATATTTCCATGTTTCACTTTTGGCCTTTGAGCTACTGCTGTCACGTTACCTTTACATATTTTACGTGTAATGGCATTATTATTTTTCACAGTCAATTTTCTTTTGAAAAGATTAACAATAAAGGATAAATTCTTCCATATATATTCATGTAATTACCATTGGTGCTCTTCATTCCTTGGTGTAGATCCATCTGGTATCACTTTCTCTCTGTCTGAAGGACTTTAACATTTCTTGTTGTGAAGTTCTGCTGGTAATGAATGCTTTCAGCTTCTGTCTGAAGATGTCTATTTGTTTTTATTTTCTGCCGAGACCAGCTCGGTCAGGGAGACCCTAACCCAGTGGCGCTAGAGGAATTAAAGACACACACACAGAAATATAGAGGTGTGGAGTGGGAAATCAGGGGTCTCAGAACCTTCAGAGCTGAGAGCCTTGAACAGAGATTTACCCACATATTTACTGACAGCAAGCCAGTGATAAGCATTGTTTCTATAGATTATAGATTAACTAAAAGTATTCCTTATGGGAAACAAAGGGATGAGCCTAAATAAAGGGATGGGCTTGGCTAGTTATCTGCAGCAGGAGTATGTCCTTAAGACACAGATTGCTCATGCTATTGTTTGTGGTTTAAGAATGCCTTTAAGTGGTTTTTCTGCCCTGGGTGGGCCAGGTGTTCCTTGCCCTCATTCTGGTAAACCCACAGCTTTCCAGTGTGGGCCTCACAGCCATCACGAACATGTCACAGTGCTGCAGAGATTTTGTTTATGGCCAGTTTTGGGGCCAGTTTATGGCCAGATTTGGGAGGCCTATTCCCAACAATCTTCAAAGGGCATTTTTACTAGGTATAGAATTCAAGGTTGACAGCTTTTTTCTCAGTACTTTAAAGATGTTCCACTGTCTTCTCACTTGCATTGTTTCTGACTAGAAATCAGCTGTTATTCTTCTTCGTTCCTCTGTATTTAAGCCTCTTTTCTCTGGCTGCTTTTATGATTTTTCTCTTTATCGATGATTTTTGACAATTCTGATGTGCCTTTGTGTATTTTTTTTTCAAATTTATTCTCTTGTAGTTCTGGAGGCTAGAACTACCAACATCAAGGGTGCTGGTGGGGCTAGGCTCCCACTGAAACCTCTAGGGTATGATCCTTCCTTGCCTCATCCAGCTTCTGGTGGCCCTTGGTATTCCTTGACTTTCGGCAGCATAACTCCAACTTCTGCCACACTGCCATTTTCCCATCTGTGTCTGTGACTTCACATGGTATTCTCCTCTCTTTATGTTTCCCTTCTCTCTCATAAGGACACCAGTCATTTTGGATTAAGGACTCACTTTACTCCAGGTTGGCCTCATCTTAATTTATGTTAGTTATATCTGCAAAGACCCTATTTCCAAATAAGGTTACACTCACAAGGGCCACAGGTTAGGGCTTCAACATATCTTTTTGTGAGACACATTTCAACCCATAATATCTAAGAATACATTACTATACATCACAAAAGGGAGTTTTGTGGGTGTGATTAGGTTAAGGATCTTGAGATGAGAAGAGTATCCAGCCTTATATAGTGAACCCAGTGTAATCACAAGGGTCCTTGTAAGAGGGTGGCAAAAGGTCAGAGTCTGAAAAGGACATGTGACAGTGGGAAAAGAAATTAGAGCAATGCAGACACAAGCCAAGGACTGCATGCAGCCTTGAAAGGCTAGGACAGGCAAAGGACAGATTCTCCTCTAGAGCCTGTAAAAGGAATGTAGCTATGCTGAACTTACATATTGACTTTAGCTTGTAAGAACCATATCAGACTTCTGAACTCCAGAACTATATAATAATAAATTTGTATAGCCACTACATGTAGTTGTTTTAAGCCACTACATTTTTGGTATAGCAACAAAAGGAAACTAATACATGTGGGTTTATAGTTTGTATCAAATATGGAAATTTTTCAGCCATTATTTCTTCAAATATTTTTTGTTCTTCTCTCTTTTGTCCTCTAATAATACTCCAATTACATATATATGAGGCCTCCAAGTTGTCCCATAGCTCACTGATCCTCTGCTTATTTTTTAAAATTCTTTTTTCTCTGTGTGTTTCATTTTTGGTAGTTTCTATTGCTATGTCTTCAAATTCACTAATCTTTTCTTCTGCAATGTCTAATTTACCATTAATCTCATGTAACATATTTTTCACCTTTGACATTATAGCTTTCACCTCCAGAAGCTTGATGTGAACTTTTTTTCTCTTTTTAATATCTTCCATGTCTCTACTTTATTTTTTGAACATGTGGAATATAGTTATAATGAATGTCCTTGTTTACTAATTCTAACATCTGTATAAATTATAGGTTGACTTTAATTTTTTTCCTCATTGTAGGTTGTATTTTCCTGCTTTTTTGCATGCCTGCTAATTTTTTATTGGACTGTAATCATTATAAACTGCACCATGTTTGTTACTGGACATTTTCATATTCCTATAAATATTTTAAGCTTTATTCTGAGATACAATTAAATTACAAAGATACAGTTTGGTCCTTTTTGTTCCTGCTTTCAAGTCTTGTTAGGCAGGACTAGAGCAGTGTTTAGCCTAGGGCTATTTCCCTCCACTGAGACAAGACTTTTCTAAGTATTTTACCCATTGCTTCACGAATTGTGAGGTTTTCCAGTCTGACTGGTGGGAACAGGCACTATTCCAGGCCCAGTGTGAGTACCAGATGTCATTCTTTCTAACTCTTTTGGGTGGTTCTTTCCCTAGCCTCTGTTAGTTTCCTCATATGCATGGGCTAATGTCCACTGTCTTGAAAACTGTTACAGTCATGAGTGCTTAATGATAATGGGAATACCTTCTGAGAAGTGCATCATCAGGTGATTTCATCATTGTGCAAACATCATAGTGTACTTACACAAACCTAGACAATATAGCCTACTACATCCCTACTCTATGTGGTATAACCTATTGCTCCTAGGCTACAAACCTGTACAGTATGTCGCTGTACTGAATACTGTAGGCAATTGTAACACAATGGTAAGTATTTATGTATCTAAACATATCTAACATAGAAAAGGTACTATAAAAATACCTTATAAAAGATAAAAAATGGCAAACCTGTTAGGACACTTACCATGAATGGAAATTGCATGGCGAGAAGTTGCTCTGGTTTAGTCAGTGAGTGGTGAGTAAACATGAAGGCCTCAGACACTACTGTACACTACCATCAACTTTAGAAACACTGTGCACTGAGGCTACACTAAGTTAATTTTTTAAATAGTTTTCATTTTTAACCATAAATTAACCTTGGCTTATTGTAACTTTATTTTATAAACTTTTAAATTTTTTTAACTTCTTTTGTATTAACACGTAGCTTAAAACACAAACATTGTGCCAGGCACGGTGGCTCATGCCTGTAATCCCAGCATTCTGGGAGGTCAAGGTGGGCAGATCACCTGAGTTCGGGAGTTTGAGACCAGCCTGACCAACATGGAGAAATCCCGTCTCCACTAAAAATACAAAATTAGCTGAGCGTGGTGGCGCATGCCTGTAATCCCAGCTACTCGGGAGGCTGAGGCAGGAGAATCACTTGAACCTGGGAGGCAGAGGTTGCAGTGAGCCAAGATCGTGCCACTGCACTCCAGCCTGGGTGATAAGAGTGAAATTGCATCTCAAAACAATAAAAAAGACCACAAACATTGTATAGCTATACCAAAATATTTTCTTTCTTTATATTCTTATTTTATAAGCTTTACTTATTTTAAAATTTTTGTATTGCTTTTACTTTTTAAATTTTTTGTTAAAAACTAAGACACAAACACACATTAGCCTAGGCCTACACAGGGTCAGGATTATCAATACAACAGTCTTCAATCTCCACATCTTGTCCCACTGGAAAGTCTTCAAAGACAATTAACATGCATGGAACTGTCATGTCCTATGATAACAATGCCTTCTTCTGGAACACCTTCTGAAGGACCAGCTGTTTTACAGTTAACTTTTTTTTTATAAGTAGAAGGAGTACACTCTAAAACAATGATAATGAGTATACTACAATAAACCAGTAACAGTTTATTATCAAGTATTATGTATTCTACATAATTTTATATGCTAGACTTTCATGCAACTGGTAGTGCAGTAAGTTTGTTTACACCAGCATCAACACAAACCTGTGAGTAATGCATTGCACTATGACATTATGAATGATGTCACCAAGCCATCAGAATTTTTCAGCTCCATTACATTCTATGAGACCACCGTCGTATATGTGGTCCATCATTGACTGAAATGTCATTATGTGGCTCACGACTGTATTTTATATATTATGTGTTTGTTTTAGGTAGAAGGGTAAATCTAGTCTCTTTTTATACCATCTTGACCGAGTAAAGCTAAACTTTTTTAATGTGAGAAGCTTTTTTTCCAAATAACTCCACTATTTAACACAGATAAAAAGCAAAGCTTCTGTGATTGAGAGTAAGGGAAGGGACTGCTAGCTTGAGGAGACCTGCCTATGTAGCTGTTTCTTTGATGCACTCAGTAGTTCCTAAGGATTCTCCCCTGATCCTTAGAGATTCACAGGGCCCAATTTGAAAACCACTATACCTAGTCAAATCCCTCCTTTTTGATATTTGATGAAACTGAGAACCAGAGTGGTTATGTAACTTGTCCAAGGTCACAGAGCTAAAACCTAGATTGTAAGATGAAAGGGAGTAATGACTGCACACAAGTAAAGACCTCAAGAATGGCAGCAATTATTACTAGGTCTGTCCTTGTATTTCAAATTTCCAAAAGTCTGTGGTAGTAACAGGAGAAGAGGGAAAGACTGTGTTTTTATAGAAAGGATCTGGCAATAAAGGCCTCAGTTACACCTTCCCTTATAAGCCAAGGTCATTTCCTGAGGCCCCATCTCCCGAGGAAGGTCCTCATGTTCCCAGCTCAGTTCCCGGGCCAAACTTATATAAGTGCCTCAGGGCTGAAGACTAAAACCCAGGTCCCTGAATCACAGGCAAGTGTCTAATCCACTACACCCCATCACCTCCCTTCATTGGTAAAATTCAAAAATCCAGTGAAACATTATTCTTTACTAACCATCAAATATTTTAAAAAGATTCACTGGAACCGTGTGTTTGAAATTTTGGCAAAATTTCCTGGGAGCACAGAAAGAGGTCTCAATCTCTCACTAAAACAGCACAGATTCCACATTGCTTGGAACTTCATGTAGTGGAGTGTGGTGTGGTAGTGTTTAGGAAGCAAGCTAGAAAGAAGAGATTGATCAAATAGGAGTCTAGGCTCCCACTGAAAACCACAAAACAGGAAGGACGTGGGTGCCAAGAGCATCTAACTCAGATGCTGACATACTGGATGAGTCTGGATTTGCCACTCAAAGAATCTCAAACTCCTTGATTTAAGCAGTATTCATAGAACTTGTTCCTGCTTGCTTTCTAGAGAATCTGAGAGCTATAACCATATTTAAAAACAATTTGTAAATTACTAAGAGCTCCTTGGAGATAGGATGACATATAAATATATGGTATTACTGTTATGTTAACCACACTTAAGTATGGTTAACCATAGTTAAGTATGCTAACCATACTTAAATATTTACAATATTACTTTAAAAGAGATTATCTGCAAAATTCTTAGTGTCTTCTCCAATCAATTTTCCAAACTATACAGTAGTTAATTACTCTGTGGTCTTGGTATATTTCAATCTACTACAGTCCAAAACTTGGAATACATTTAGAACTCTTTTCATATCAGTGAGAACTGAAAGAATTTCAACATAACATTGCTATTCCTACACCATCACATCACAGCATGTCCTCAGAGGCAACACCAATAAGGAGAATTAAGTATATTTCCTGAGGATTCAGTCTTGTCACTTTGCCTAATTCTGGAAAAAAAAATTACCAATTAGTTTGATTCATGTTTTTGATCCAATTGTTTTATATATATATATATACATACACACACACACACACGAACATATTTGCAAGTTCAGCCCTCAAAAGATGGTTCATTTTGTCTAAAGCTACCCTTTCCGATTAGGACAGCAAAATGTCATCAGACGGGTGGTAGCTTCGTGATTTGAACTGCAAGGCTGCTGTGCATGGCTGTAGAGGTAGAAATGAGTCCTTGAAAATTGTGCTGTGTACCCCCTGCTCCACAATACATGGTTGCCTTTATTCTACTTCAATACTAGAAGAAAACAATGAATCAGGAAAGGGAATATAGAAATTGAGCACATACGGGAATATAAAGAAGCCAGACAACAGAATGTCTCCAAAATATATGTCTATACAGAAACATATCTGTTATATACTCTAAATTTGTGTATCTACATACCAAATAGATTACATTTACCTATATAAACATATTACATTTACCCATATTAATAATATATATTTAACACATACACATTGTATGGGTAAATTTATAGAACCCCTAGTACTAGTCATATAACAGACAATCCATAAATATTTCAAATACGTGAATGAAAATATACATACTCTCATAGCTGCACGTTGTGGCAATTAAACTAAGATGAACTGCTGCTAATTTTCATCAGGATGAACATGGACTTTTGTTAATTTTCATCCAGTCAGAAATGCCCGGCAGGTTCAGAAGACTCCAGAAGAACCCATAACCTAGAGTCATATGTATAGGTGTGAACAAAGTGCTTTCTAACCAGGACAAATCAACTGAATTCCCTATAACATGTACCTGAAACTATTTAATTCTAAAAAGTCTGTTCCTGAAACTCAAAGACAATTGTCTTGCTTTGTCCCTATTGTTACAGGTAAGGTCACGTTCTAAGAATCGTCATTATGGAATGGAGGAATGAATTATTGGTCTAAGAATCAGAAGGAAGAACTGCTTTTCCCACCCAGCTTTGGAACTAACAAGCTGATGACATTTAGTACTGTCCCTTCTCTGCAGACTTTAACTGCTTAATCTGTAAACTACATAGTTGGATTTAACAATCCACAAGGTCCCTTCAAGCTATGCAGAAATTTATGTATTGTATAATAAATAAAATATTATTATTTATTTAGATTTGACCCTGTCAAATCAGTAAGGTTAATAAAATTAAAAATTATGACCAAAAGAAAATATGTTAAAAATAAGTGCTAACATACTTGCCAATTAAATTTTATATTTAGTTCTGAGCAATCAGGGAAAAGTGAGAAATGTAAGTTTCACTACTTGCATTTTTGGAAAGGGAGAAGCTTTCCTTTTTCTTGACGAATGACCTTCTGTGGTACTAATCCCTGCCCTAATTGAGAAGATAAACTGTGACCTCAGCTTCACAGGATCATTCCCAGGCAAGAAACCCCTTCTCATACTACTAGGTAAAGACTAAACATTCAGATGGCGCCATTTTTCGTAGGTAGTGAAATGTCATCGTAAGGTCACTGGGTACCACACAATTGAGGAAATCAGAACCCAGAGACATTAAGTAATATTTCAGAGGCCACCCAGGTAGCCATGAACGGCGGAGAGATTAAATACTCAAGAGTTCCTGACCTGGAGGTCAGCGCCTGGTTTTAGGTAACACGCCCCCTGGACAGACGCGGCCCTCTGTGCATGTGCGCAGAGCTGAGTGTCCTTGGAATGTGACACGAGCTGCAGAAAGCGCAAAAGAAGCTGAAAGGCAGCGATGCCCCGGGGTCTTCTGGGGCATGTGGGTGTTCCTTTCACTCCGCCCCGTTCCTTTCACCACAGCTCAGTTTGAATTTGATGAATTAAGTGTGAAGTTTCCTTCCTCTTCAGCGTGAAGCGCTCTTCCCGGTGGGGCGCCCGCGGTCCGGAAGCATCAGCGCGTCTACAAGATGGCGCTGGGTGTTGTGAGAGAGTCGCACTGGAGACGTTGAGCTAAGAAACCACAGCAGGTTAAGGGCTGGGAAAACATCTGGCTCCAATGGAGACAGCGATGGCCTCCCGCGAGCCCAGACACAACACAGGGCTGTCAGCTCCCCTCTGAAGGCCTCCTATCGCCCCCAGGAGGAGCCTCCAGGGACTGAGGTCACCAAAACAGTGACTCCAGAGAACAAATATTAAGAATACATTTTGACAGCAATTTGTAGGAACAGGTCCCTCATTTCCTGGTCTGAGCAGAGTCTTGAGGCTCTTTGCTGCAAGAATGAATTCGGGGGCCCTCCCTCTCTGATGTCCTGAGGGGGAGTGTGGGGAAGTCTGAGAAAGGTGATGGAACACAGCTTCCAGAGAAAATCTGGGAATAGTGCACCACCCTGAAGAGCGATTTTTGTTTTAAAAACACAAAATAACTTGCCAATCAGTGCTCCCTACCCCCACCCAAGTCTTTTCCCCATTCACCAGCATGAACAAGACTTCCAATAAGCATCCAAAAATCATCACTTTACTTCTGCAATATCTGCACAGGGTTCTCGAAATGAAAGAATCCTGAGCTGGGCATGGTGGCTCACGTCTATAATCCCAACTACTCCAAGGCTGAGGCAGGAGTATGGCCTGAACCCCACAGTGCAAGACTAGCCTGGGCAACATAGCAAGACCCTCCCCCATCTCAAAAAAAAAAAAAAAAAAGAAATCTTAAGAACCATTTATGCACTTTGGGAGCCCAAGGCTGGCAGATCACTTGAGATCAGGAGTTCAAGACCAGCCTGGCCAATATGGTGAAACACCGTCTCTACTAAAAATATAAAAATTAGCCAGGTGTGTCGGTGTGCACCCATAATCCCAGCTACTTGGGAGGCTGAGGCAGGAGAATCGCTTGAACCCAGGAGGTGGAGGTTGCAGTGAGCAGAGGCTGTGCCACTGCATTCCAGCCTGGGTGACAGAGCAAGACTCCATTTCAAAATAACAAAGAACCATTTATGGCCAGTAGAGTAGCAAAATGATTATGCCACAGCTAGTTAGTGGAAACTCTGGGAATAGGCCTTAGCTAACCCAGCTCCTAATTGGGGCTCTTTCCTTTTATTCATCTTTTTTCAACAAACATTTATTGCGTTCCTACAAAGGCAAGAGAAAACATGGCCAACCATGCACTGGCTCTGAAAACTTTTGGCTCAGAAGTGACACATATCCTTTCTGCTCACATTTTATTAGACAACCAAGCAAGTCATTGTCCATGCCCAATTTCAACAGGCAGGGATAAATTAGCTTCCCATGGAAAAGGCGGAGTATTTGTGAACAGTAAGACAGTCCTCCACAAAAGCCCAGGGTCCAGGACAAGGGTTGGTTTCACCTAGATTAGCTAAGAAGTTAGGAGCTCAGCAGACGAATCAGCCAATAAAAGGAGGCAACCACAGTTCCTCATTCCTCAACCAAAACTAGAGACATCTGAGAGACATGGACACTGATGAGGAGCATAGGCTAGAAGCACTATTTGGAAGTTCTTTGGCGGAGAGAAGTGTTTTTTCCATCTCTGGGAAGTCAAGGACATGTATTCATGAGCTCCTTTTAACAAATGACCTAAAATTTTCCATATACACACAAATATTTGACCAGGTGGGTCTCAGGTCCTGAAGATGAAACACATCACCAAGATGGCGTCTGCTCTTGGCTCCTTCCAGCATTCCAGACTTTTTAAAATAAAAATCTGGTTGTGTTTTCCACCCTTCTTCCACCTTCCCATGTACAACTTTCCATTGCTTAAAATGCATCAATGGCTTTCTGTTGTTTTTACTCTGAAGCTTAAAATCCTAACGGCTCCAGCCTCTCTCTGTTCCATGTACACAGTCCTGCTTTTAGTTCTTTAGGATCTCCATGCTTCTTCCTACCCACAGAGCCATTCCGCATGCTATTCCTCCTGTGTAGAATGCTTTTCCCTATCCCCTTCATCCAGGTAATTCCTTATCTCTTTAGATCTTGGCTTACTGCTATTGCCTTAAGAAAGTCTTCCCTGACCTCACCAAGTCAATCCCTCTGGATTATTCATGCAACAAGTATTTATTGAATACCTACTAAGTTCCAGGCATTGACCTAGTTGCTAGGAATGTAAAGGCAATGAGACAATTGACATGCCAGGGAGGGACAAAAAATAAACAATAAAAATACCTCTGTCAGGTATGACAGGTGCTATGAACAAGAAATGAACAGAGTAAAGGGTGAAAGGGCCAAGCACTGTTTTAGATAAAGTGGTCAAAGTTAAGTGGTCTCTGAAGCTCCTCTGAAGAGAGGACCACTTAACTGCACCCTAAATGCAGAGAAGAACAAAGCTCTGCTACCTGGAAGAAAAATGTTCCTGATAGAGGGAATGACAATTGCCAATGCCCTGAAGACAGGGTGTTGGAAGAATAGCCAATGTATTATGACTTATTTCAGTACTTTGTAGCTTATCATAGCACTATCACTATATGATTTAAAGATTAATTTGTGTTACTTGATTAGTGTTCATTGCTCCTCTAGACTGTTACTTCAAAAGGCATAAAGGCAGGAGCTGTATCCATTTTTTGCTCATCATTGAACATTGAATCTCCTATGTTGTGCCTGGCATCTAGCACACAGTAGGTCCTTGATAAACATTTGTAGAATGGTGAAGAAATGATGGCTAATGATGAATGATAAAGCATATGCCCAAATGACTACAATCTTAGGTGTTTTCTCTGCCTCACTCATGTACATTCAGAACTCTCCTCTAAATGCCAAGAGCTGTTTTCCTGAAAATCTTGGCCTGAATACTTTTTACTGAGAAGATAACATGCCTGGCCAATGAATTCTAGAAAGTCAATGCCCCCAAAAAACAGCCTGCTACCAGTGACAGACAGGGAGTCAGAGGATAAATATACCCCAGCTTCCTTGTCCCTTAAACGGGATAACTCTAAGGCAGTGGTTTCTCAATCCTTCACAAATGATTCCCCCAGGGGACATTTGACAATGTTTAGAGAATTTTTAGATTGTCACAACAGGTGGGAGGAGGGCTGGGGAGGAGATGCAACTTGCATCTAACGGGTACAGTTCAGGATGCTACTAACCATCTAACAGCACAAAGGACAATCCCCTAAACCAAGAATTATCCAGCCCCAGATATCAACAGTGCCGAGTTTGTGAAACCCTGCTCTAAGGTATCTGTTCTACATGGTCTCCCCGAGTACCCTAGCAGAACCAAGGTCCAGTTGCCCATGGTGGTGACTGGTTTGATAACACATCATTTATTGGCTTCCTCCCTCCTCTTCCCTGCCTCACTTCCCAGGTGGTGTTTCCTGGGATCACCTACCAAATAAATGACTTGCCCTCAATTCCTCATTTCAGATTCTGCTTCGAGGGAAATCCAAACCACAAAATATCCCTCAAATCTTATATTTCTCAGCAACTAGTCTCTCCAACTCTTGGCCTGGCTAAGTAATAAAGCCATGGGACTGGCCTAGGAGACCCCAAGGAGTAAGCAGCTAACACTGGCATCTGAAACTGGCACCACGTGAGCTGCAGCTCTTAAGGAAAGGCTGTGCCATCTGACAAAGTGTCCGGTTTGGGGAAAAGAAGCTTACTTCCCACTGGCACCCTCGGAGAGTCATTCAATTTGGAATAGAGACAGGAGAAAGAATGGTGAGGCTGGAAATGGAAAACCTGTTCAAATCCCACCTCTGTTGCTAACTGGATCCTTTTTCCTCGCCAAGTCTCTAATTTGTTGTATACTCCATTTTCCCATATTTCAAATGAGTTTGTTCAGTTAGAAGATCGCTGAGGACTCTTGGAGCCCTATCATTCTAGAATTATAAGAAGAAAACACTCACCTTCCATGTCCCTTCCACCGTAACCCAAGCATTGTCTTCTTTGTTCAGAGGCCTCTTCTCCTGGGGCCACCTGGGACCCCTCCACCCCAAGCTGACGCACCTCCCACCATAGCACTTCATGGCAGATCTTCCTTCTCTGTCTGCCTCTGTTAGCACTTACATGATCCACAAGCTTGCAGCTCAGTTCAACTCTTAAAAATCATCACATCTCTGGGCTTTCATTTCCTAGAGACAAAGGCACGAAGAAGTTGGCTGTCTTTCTCAAGATTGCAAAGTTGCAAAACCCAGCTCCAAGTCCATGACCTTCCCACCACCAAACCCCACACTTGAACAAGTGGACAAATACACCTCAGCAGTCACTGGCTATATACTTGGTATGGATTTCAAGTGCAAAGGAAAAGGAACAAATTTAACTCTTTATCCTATTTAACAAAAATAATTAAGAAATGGAATGTTCTGATTGAAAATTACCACGCATATGATGTATGGATGATCAATTTTTGAAGAATTGGAAACAATTAGAAATTAGAAAACAGAAGCTCACATCCTTTGAAACCCATAGTGCAGGTAGGTGAATGCTTTCTTCATGGTGCCTAAGACATTTTGGAATGGCAAAGATAACAGGAATGGCTGGCATTGCTTTATCTCCATGTCATTTGCAGTTTCGGTTTATTTCCAAAGGTTTCTGTAGCAATCAAAAGAACTAGGCAATAATTTGAGTGAGACTGAAACATCAGTCAAGGGTGTGGAATTTGGGAAAGTAAATTACTGCTGTGCCTCTTCCTGATAAGAAAATAAGGATGATTGTTTGCCTTTTATTTATTTTTGACAAAACAGAGTTATTTAATAAGTGAAAATATATCAAAGGTAAAAATAGTTTTATAAAGAAGTTCTGAATATTTTATTATTAAAGTAACATAAACTCATTTAGAAATTAAACAGTAAGTAAAACAAATAGCATGAAAATAAAATTATAATTGCCTTTAATTTCACACTTAGAGACCACCATTATTTGTTTCATGTATTTCTAATATTTTCAGCCTTTTTTTTTTTTTTTTTGAGACAGAGTCTGGCTCTGTTGCCAGGCTGGAGTTTAGTGGCATGATCTCGTCTCACTGCAACCTCCACCTCCCAGGTTCAAGCAATTCTCCTGCCTCAGCCTCCTAAGCAGTTGGGACTATAGGCACACACCATCACTCCCAGCTAATTTCTGTATTCTCAGTAGAGATGGGGTTTCACCATGTTGGCCAGGATGGTCTCCATCTCTTGACGTTGTGATCCGCCCATCTCGGCCTCCCAAAGTGCTAGGATTACAAGCATGAGCCCAGACATTTTTAACAAAAATAAAATTCATATTGTCTAATATGCATACAATTCTTATATCTTTCCATTTCACTTTTCACTGTGTCATGAACATTTAAGCATGGGTTCTGATTTTTTAACAATTGTATAATATTCCATTTATCTATCAGTCAATGAAAAACAGATTTAACCAAGCCCTCATTGCTGGGTACTTAGGTTGAATCCAATTTCTATCTCCCACAGAAATCTCTGAATCTCCACCAGACTTCAAGAAACAAAATCACTGGGTCGAAGGATATAAACATTATTTAAGGTTTAGAGAAGGTTTTAAAGCAATAAAGGCAAGGAAATATTTAGTACTTTTTTCATTTATTCCTAACTTGCCTAACAAAGGTTAATGACCCCAGCCTTATCCACAGATTTGACTATAATTTTTCATTTTCACCTTGAGATTTTATTTTGGAATTGTTATCTCTTTGGACCCTGGCTCTTTGGGCGGAGTCTAGCATCAAAATTTTTAGAGAAGGATGTTTTCTGGGGTACTGGAAATATTCTACTTCTTTATCTGGATGGGGGTTACATAGATATATTCAGTTTGTGAAGATTCATGGAACCATACATTTATGATTTATGCACTTTTCTGTATGTTTGTTTCACTTAATAAAAATTATGCTTACAAAAATAGTGCCTCATTAAATCATGAAATGTTAATTTCCTCAAGTGAGCCCTAAACAGCCATGAAATCCTTGTGGTCTTGGAGATCAAATAATATGAGTATTTGAAACCACTCGATGTTTTTTAGATACAAATAATTATTATCATCATCACCTGAATGAAGTCATTCTTGCTAAACATATGAATACGGTAACACTCTCAGAAGGCATTTTTATTTTACAATCCAATTAATTCTGAAATTGGTGAGTTGACAGGTGTGGAGAGGGAGCCTTTGGATAGGCAGTTTTTTCCCATGCATACTCCCTCTGATTCCCTCACCTAGGGAGTAAGGTACATGTAGCATGGGTAGTCAGGCCACTCAGACTCTAGTTTTAGAATCTAGAATTCCCAATTACAGATTACCCAGGACACACAGTTCAGCAAGTTCATCAATATCCAGGCTCAGTCTCTCATCTAAGAAATGTTGCTTGGTTCTCTCTGGGCAAGGCCAACACATACAGCTGGGAGGGCTGTTCGCTGCACAAGGACACCTGGCTAAGATATCTTAGGGGGATGATGTCTAGGGCTCACCAAGTCATACATCCTGGCTGGGGATTAATCCACTCAGAAGAAGGGGGGCCTCTTAAAAATATAGACAAAGATGCCAAATGAGCTCCCATGCTCCATCTCTCCCACTTTTAGGCCAAGCCCCGTGGATTAACTAGGCTGATCCACCATGACAGTGGGCAATTATTCAGGCGAGAAGTCATCATCAGGCAGGGTATGCTCCCACAGCTGCACAACATGGGTTTGACTTTAGTTCTAAAACAGGCCCTGTCAGCCCTGTGCTCTGGATGAAATCCCCAGAAACTCCTGGGCTCCTGACACCTGTGATGGCTCATTCATGTGTTAACTTGGCTGAGCTATGGTGCCCAATTATTTGGTCAACCACTAATCTAAATGTTGCTGTGAAGATATTTGGTGGACATAACTAACATTTACAATCAATAGACTACAAGTAAAATAGATTACCCTCCATTATGATTGGACCTCATCTAATAAGTTGAAGGACTTAAGAGCAAAGACTCAAGTTTCTCAAAGAAGAAATTCTGACTCAAAACTGCAACATGGAAACCCTGCCTGAGATTCCAGCCTGCTGGCCTGCCCTACAGGTTTCAAACTTGCCAGCCACCACGATATCATGAGCCAATTCCTTAATAAATCTCTTCTGTCTCTCTCTCTCTCTTTTTTTTTTTTTTTTTTTTTTTTTGAGACAGAGGAGTCTCGCTCTTGTCGCCCAGGCTGGAGTGCAGTGGCGTGATCTCGGTTCACTGCAACCTCTACCTCCCAGGTTCAAGTGATTCTCCTGCCTCAGCCTCCTGAGTAGCTGGGATTACAGGCACCCGCCACCATGCCCAGCTAATTTTTGTACTTTTAGTAGAGGCAGGTTTTTGCCATGTTGGCCAGCCTGGTCTCAAACTCTTGACCTCAGGTGATCCGCCTGCCTCAGCCTCCCAAAGTGATGGGATTATAGGCGTAAGCCACCGTGTCCAGCCTCTCTCCTCTCTCTCTGTGTGTGCGTGTGTAGGTGTACATGGAGAGATACATACATATCCCATTATGTATAAATATTATACCCCATAGATGTATATATACATAGATGTCTTCTGGATTCTATTCTCTGGAGAACTCTGACAAATGCAGCATCTGAGAACTGCAGCCCCTACAGTAGAACAGAACCTGATGAGAAGCTTCTTGATTCTCATGAGGCCTTGCACTGGAAGAAGCTTCCAGGAACACAATGGTTCAAGCCAATCCCAAAGAGCAGAAACCTACAAATGCAGAAATCCCATTTAGCCCTCATTTTAGAAGTCTTTGTAAAGCTTCTACTTACAAATACATGCTCATAGCAGACAATTTTAAGAAAATAACTAAACAGGATAAGATTTCAGGTATCAGGATCTGAAAGTGACTTCAAGACAAGTTTTCATCATTTAGGATGGGCTTTTCCATGCATAATTTCACTTGATCTGGCAGTATCTCTCATGGAATCCAATTCTCATTAAATTCTGGACACGTGAAATAAATGGAATAAAACATGGGGAGAAGCACGTTGTGTTCGGCCACTGAAGCCCACATGACTGCAGAGGAGTTTCTCTAGGTCCCTTGGGCATTGTGCTTTTTAAATAAACTATGTTATTCAGCTGATATTAAAAGCAAAGTGAATGTCTAAAAGTAGTTCAAACAAGGACATCTCTCCTGGATTTTCATGAGCAGGCCCCAAGTCTGAAATGGCATATAATGTCTACTAAAAAAAAAAAAAAAACAAATCTACTTAGAAATTGCAATCAATCATTTTCTTTCCTCCCCTCCCTATTTTCCTTTATCTGTCTTGTAGATTAATCTGAAGAACTTGGCCCAATCGCCTCTTTTCCTGTGTGCACACACCCTTTAGACACCTACAAGCAGATCACTATCACCCTGGGAATGATCAAGGACTGAATGCCATTTTCCCCTTCACCAGCTTTGCACTTTCTCATTTGGAAGCCTCTGGCTGTCAGTCTGTCTACATCTTGCTCGTGTTTTTTTTGTTTGTTTGTTTTGTTTTTTGGCACTATTTCCTTTCAGGTCTACCTTTCTTCTATCAGAATTCCTCTGACAAGGACATAGTTACCTTCTAGCTTTTTCCACCTTCAGCAGGTAGTGTTCACTGGAAGGGAAAATTCTTTTTTTCTTTATTATACTTTAAGTTTTAGGGTACATGTGCACAATGTGCAGGTTAGTTACATATGTATACATGTGCCATGTTGGTGTGCTGCACCCAGTAACTCGTCATTTAACATTAGGTATATCTTCTAATGCTATCCCTCCCCCTTCCCCCCACACCACAACAGGCCCCGGTGTGTGATGTTCCCCTTCCTGTGTCCATGTGTTCTCATTGTTCAATTCCCACCTATGAGTGAGAACATGTGGTGTTTGGTTTTTTGTCCTTGCTATAGTTTGCTGAGAATGATGGTTTCCAGCTTCATCCATGTCCCTACAAAGGACATGAACTCATCATTTTTTATGACTGCATAGTATTCCATGGTGTATATGTGCCACCTTTTCTTAATCCAGTCTATCATTGTTGGACATTTGGCTTGGTTCCAAGTCTTTGCTATTGTGAATAGTGCCGCAATAAACATACATTTGCATGTGTCTTTATAGCAGCATGATTTATAATCTTTTGGGTATATACCCAGTAATGGGATGGCTGGGTCAAATGGTATTTCTAGTTCTAGATCCCTGAGGAATCGCCACACTGACTTCCACAATGGTTGAACTAGTTTACAGTCCCACCAACAGTGTAAAAGTGTTCCTATTTCTCCACATCCTCTCCAGCACCTGTTGCTTCCTGACTTTTTAATGATCGCCATTCTAACTGGTGTGAGGTGGTATCTCATTGTGGTTTTGATTTGCATTTCTCTGATGGCCAGTGATTATGAGCATTTTTTCACGTGTCTTTTGGCTGCATAAATGTCTTCTTTTGAGAAGTGTCTGTTCATATCTGGAAGGGAAAATTCTTAAGAAGTCTTGGTAGAGTAGCCCCCAGTCATCCCCTATGTGTGCCAAGGATGATGAAAATAAGGGGGAGTGGGGGAAGAGAAAGAAGAGGTGGAGAAAGTTGAGATGAAGCAAAGATACTTGCAAATTTCTTGCAGATAGGATCTGAGTCTTGCTCATCTTCAAATCCTTACCTCTTAACACCTATGTGCCTAGCACATAGCAAGTGCTTACTCAATGCCTGGAGAATTAAATAATAGAAAAAAGAATGAACAGACATGGAAAAGATCAAAGTCTGTAGGGAGGAAGGCAGAGAGGGAAAGAAAAGAAAGGAAAGAAAGGAAGGGAGGAAGGGAGGGACGGAGGGAGGGAAAGAAGGAAGAAAATAGGTGACGATTTCTGGCAGTAAAAGAAAACTAAATAAGGCTGAGCATGGTGGCTCACGCCTGTAATCCCAACACTTTGGGAGGCCAACGTGGGTGGATCCCTTGAGCCCAGGGGTTCAAGACCAGCCTGGGCATTATGGTGAAACCCTGTCTCTACAAAAATTAGGTGGGCGTGGTGGCACACGTCCGTAGTCCCAGCTACTCAGGAGGCTGAGGTGGGAAGATAGCTTGAACCTGGAAGGCAAAGGTTGCAGTGAGCCAAGATTGTGCCACTGTACTCCAGCCTGGGCAACAGAGCCAGAACCTGTCTCAAAAAATAATAATAAAGTAAAAATAAAATAAAGAAAACTAAATAAAGCACTGTTTCTTGAATGATTGGTGGTTTGAATCTCAATTTTGGAACTCACTAGCTGGGTCACCTTGGGCAAGTTTGTTAAGCTTTCTAAGCCCCAGTTTCCTGATTAGTATAATGAGGATTATTATAGCACCTACCTCATTGGGTTGTCATGAGGATTAAATGTAGTAATACATGTAAATAATACCCCATAAATGTGAATTATTTTACTTTCTTTATCATCATCATATCATCATGGCAGAGTGAGGACACCATCTCGTAATGTTACTACCACCTACTGATCTTTAAACTGGGTCTCTTGTTCTAGAAATATCTTGATTTAGTAACCAGTGAAATATTAAGAAGACTATTTTGAGGATGTTTGTTGGCCGTTACTCAGGAGGTGATTTAACATGTTAATTTTGTGTTCTGACAGTGCTTAAGGACATGGTGGAGTACATTCAGAACTGTTACATTTTTATATTTTCATCAATGAATTTAACATTTCTTCTGAACGTTCAAAGCATCAGCTAAGAGTGTGAAGGAAGTGCATCTTTCATCACTGTATTAATCACACTATAGTGAATTATCACTCCCTGGGTTAACAGTGGAATGTTCCCTTACATCCCGCAATATTTCCAACAGCCCAAACCCACACAAGTTTGGCAGAAACCCAGGGCCTACGGGTGCTCACTCACCTGACGAGCAATCACACTTCATTTGCAACAAGGAGGAATTCCCTTTCTGATGACAGATGCACTTTAGGGACACACCTGCTGGGCTGGGTACTGTCTCATGACCACTCAGGGGAACTGACCCAACAAGCTTTCCAAACAGGCAGGTAAACATCAATCCCAGCCTATCCATCCACAGCCTCAAGAAAATGAATGCAGAGAACTCAGGGAGTTTTCCAGGGATGACAAGTGATAGGAAAGATTAGAAGGTGTAAGGGTCTATATCTTAATCCCATGTTCATTCACTGTTTTCCCTCCCACTCACCCAACAGTAAATTGAATACTTGCTTAAAAAGAATACGGGCTGAATCACCATCTAGTCATACATTTGTTTTACAAAATTACTACCCTCAGGCTATAATTTTTCATAGGTCTCTGCCCCTCCTCTTGCTTCTCCTATCTCATGGAGCTAATCTAAACATATAACCTTTCACCCAGACCAGATTCAGCCATATGATTATTATTTTCTTTAAAGTAAAAGAAGTGACCACCTGTGTCGTGGTACACAAGGTTTACAGATTACAGAAAACACACTGCTATTAGTGTCAGTTTTTAAAAAAAACCTTCTTCCTAAATCTGTGGTTCTCATTATCCAAGAGTCTCTTTCTTTAAAACTCCAGGAATGAAGCTGTGAACGACAGCAGCTCATCTCAGTTGCACATAATAATTAAAATGACAGCATTTATATTTGACAAGTTAAATTCCTAAACAAGGAACTCTAGTTTCATTTACAAGAGGCTTCTTTTTTTTTAAGCTACCCAATAAAGAGCACCATAACAAGAGAGAATTGCCCTTGGATGTAGACGGACAAGAAAAGAGCTTAAAGAGAAAGTCAGGTCCTCCAGAGGATATGCTGCTCACCTGAGGCCAAAACTTGGTCATTTAACCAGGAACTCGCCAGCTGGGAGTACCCCTGAAATGCCCCTTTCATCCAAGCTGGACAAGCTTGGATTCAGAGTCATGGCACTACAGGCCGAGTCCCCAGACCTGTGAGTGCTGGGTGAACCTGAGCAGCTCATTCAAGCTTGCTGTGGCCTTGTTCTCTCTATGAAACAGACAGGCTGCCCACCTCATGGCACTGTTAGGGGAACCAAATGATTTCATGTGTGAGAATACCTAGTAAACTGGCAAATAAGATAATTTTCAAGTAGAGCAATCAGAGAAGGCATCATGGCCAGGAGAGGCTTCAGGCCAAAGGGGCAGGGTCTCACTAGGTAAAGAGCAAGAGAACAATATGGCAGGTAGAGACCATCACAAGAGCAAAGCCAATCAGGTGCAAGGAGTGAATGAGACTGGTGGGGGAAAACTGAAGGGCAGCGTGCTTGAGTCATGAGAAATCGGCCTTTGGTCCTTCAGTTTGGATATCCACAAGGATCTTGGGATTAACATTTTAAAAGTAGTATTTTCCATAATAGTTTGATAAAATCTTAAACTATACAAAATGCCAGTTTTCCATAAGACATGCACATTCTTGCCCACTTTTATTGACAAACAATTCTCCCAATAACTATGCACCCTCTAGATGGTCCCTCATATCACTAAGCCAGAGGTCCTCAACATGTGGTCCCTAGACCTGTAGCATCAGTATCACCTGGTGTGGCAGGCACAATAATGACTCTTGCCAAAAGATATCCTCATCCTAATCCCTGGAATTTGTGAATATATGGTTACATGACAAGGAAGAATTAAGTTTGCAGATGAAATTAAGTCTATTAGTCATTTTGCTTTAAAATAAAGATATTATTCTGTATTATCCAGGTGAGCCCAGTGTAAAGACAAGGATTCTTAAATGAGGAAGAGGGAGGCAGACAATCTGAACCAGAGAGATGGCATCTGAAAAAGACTCCGTCAGCCTTTGCTGGCTTTGAAGATGAAAAGGAGCCATGAGCCAAGGAATTCAGGCAGCCTCTAGAAGCCAGCAAATGCAAGGAAATGGATTCTCCCCTAGAGCCTCCAGAAAGGAATTCTGTTCAGCCAACACCTTGATTTTAGCCCAGTGAGACCCATTTTGGACTTCTGCCCTCCTCCGGAACTGTAAAATAATAAATTTGTGTTGTTTTAAACCACAGAGTTTGTGGTAATTTGTTTCAGCAGTAATTGAAAACTAACATACCTGGAAATCTGCTAAAAAGGTAAGTTCTCTGGCTGCACCCCAGACCCACTGAATCAGAAAATCTGAGGGTGGAGCGCAGCAGTCTGTCTTGAAACAAGCCCGCGAGGTGATTCTTATGCCTGCAAAAGTTTGAGAACCATTCACTAGACTAAGCAATCACAGTTATTCCCCTGAAGCAAACACATTCAGACACAGATGGCCAAGAAAACTCAACACTGACAGTTAATGACTTGATTAACCATGATAAAATCTACCAGGCCCATGTCCTGCCTTGACAAGCACACAGTAGGAAACCAACCAAGTCACTGGTGATTCAGACTTCTCTGGGCTTAGGGTCCTCACTGAGAACATCAGTGGTGAGTATGCCCTAGTCCCAAAACCTATTCTGGGAGCTCCTTTTTGAACTCCTATCTGATTCCAGCTAGACTTTTGGCAATGGGAGTCATTTGCCTCTTTCTCACTAAACTTGAGTAGCAGGAGAAATGTGAGTAGGTGAGGGTCCAAGTAAATCAGAGATTTCTGATGGCCCATTCCAGAAAGGAGAGGCAGAGTTGACTTTATAGACTCAGACATGGAGGGGTAAGAGTTCTCATAGACCATAAACTGGTTCCCCTAGCTTGCCTTTGGTTCCTGCTCGCCCCCACCACTGCAGCATTGCCACCAAGTGGTGAGTCAGTCTCAGCTTGAGTCTCTCCAAGAATGAGGACCTCACTACCTCCAGTGGTAAACTGTTCCATTTTGAGAGGGTCCAATTATTAGACCTGAGGTCCCTTCATTGGGCAGCTGGTTTTCTTTGGTGCTCGTGCTTGATTTCCTTCTGGCCTCCGCTGACTTCTCTGAAGTCTCAGGTGCACACTCACATGCAAGACTGAAATACGACAAGGTTGCAGCCTTTACTACCACTACATGCACGCACTTGTTTTCTCAGCACTATTAGCCTCCACTGACCTCAAAGGGAAGCATGTGTATAAGCTGGGCAGGAGGTAGGCATGGGCCGTGTTAAAGGCAAAGTGCTTTAAAAGCCTTTGATGAAAGGCATTAAGGCTTGAAAGGGTTGTTTCTGAAATACTACACCTCCCTTTTAAGAACTCTTAAGATCTGGAGGGTGATACTCTCTCACCCCGGAAGAATTCAAGCATGAATGTTCTTAGAGTGTCCAATTAGGAATCCAATTCCATCTCCCCAGATGCTCATTTCCACCAAAATTACCTAGTTGAATCAGCATTTTTGTTTTTTTCAAGGAACAGACCAAGCTATGCTAAACAATTTCTCAGAGTTAAATAACCATTGGTAGTATTGACAAGTAAGATATAAAGCCCAATAGCTCCACTTAATACACATAGCTATAAGTAGAAAGAAAGCTCCAAGGCACTCTTTTAGTACTCAATAATTTAGTAATCCAATTGTTTTGTGCATCTACTATGTGCCAGGCACTAAGCTAAATACCAGAGAGCATGATGAAGAACTGGAAAGACATAGTAGCTACCCTCCTGGGGCCTACAGATTTCTTTTAAACATCAGCTTGCCTGTATTTATAGGGTCTTGTGGCTTCAAACATTTATAAAATAATTTAGGGAAATTTGTTTGTTGGATTGGAATGCACCTGGATCCCTAATTCAGATGGCTAAGTGTGTTATGTATTTTTAGACAATGAAGCTGGAAATCCAAGACAAAATATTCCCTGGATTTTCAGACATTGCATGTTAAACACATAAAATAATCTTATTCTTATTCATTGATATATTGGTTTTTTTAATGGAAACAACTGAACTGGTTTGCAAGAAGGGATTCTTTAATAGAATGCATGGGGTGGGGGTTATTCTTTCTTACTCTATGTCTTGATGTTTATTTCATCCAGAGTTCAAACTTGGTGGCCAGTGTCACTTGGTTAGCAGCAGTGATTTGTGAGCCCACAGTATTCCCTGTAACCTCCATGAACCATGAGAAACTGGCTCCCTCATTCCACTTATTAGCAAAAAAGCATGAACTACCCACTGCTGTCATAACATGAGCCCTCATCAACACCTGAATAGTTTAGATTTTACCAAAAATTCAAGACCTTTATATATCTTCAACAAGAAAATGAAGAAAAGTTATAACTTGCATCATGTTATACCCTAAAGTGGAATCTAGGCTAAGAGAAATAATGGCTGAACCCCTCAATAAAACTGTCATATAATGAAGACACTCAATAGCCCCGTGGGGAAGCCCACATGGAGAGACGCCCACATGGAGAGGAAGGAACTTACCAGCTCTTGCCAGCCCCACCTTGCCAGCCATGTGAGTAAGCCACTTTGGCAGCAGATCCTACAGCTTCAGTCAAGCCTTCAGATGAGACCTCAGATATTGTGGAGCAAAGACAAGCAACCCAAATGTCCCTTCTCTGAATTCCTGACCCACAGACACTACGAGATAATTAGTGATCATTGTTGTCTTAAGCAACTAAGGTTTAAAGTAATTTGTTAACATCATAATTACCACATACATATTACCACATACATCTATGTGAAAACAACTCTTTTTTAAGAAAAAAATGATGAGATTCCAGATAGTGGTTACCTCCATCGAGGAGGCAAAAGGATAAGATGATACAAGTAATTATTAAGTAATTGGTAAAGATCTATTTTTGGTATGTTCACTAAGATAGATAGATAGATAGACAGACAGATAGACAGATAGACTGACCAACCTTGCATGTTCCACTGATGATAGTGTGTCTAGAGCCAAGGGTTGTATTTAATGTAATTGGATTGTGTTAATCCAATTCTAAGCACATGACGTCAAATAAATAGGGAGTTAGTTATTACCTGGTAAAATTTGAACATGTCCCCACTCTTTACCCTGCATGTCTACTCCTAAGTGTAAACCTTAGAGAAGTTCTTGCACCAGAAGACAGGTACACTATTACAGAAGTATTTTTTTGGAGTAAAAAACTGGAAATACACCAAATATCCAGCAATTATAAAATGAATAAATGCATTGTGGTTATTCAAACAGTAAAACATTATACAGCAATGCATGCTAATGATTAACATCATGGATAACTCTCCACTGAACGTCATGGACAAATATCTAGAGGTATGCAGCCCAACAGAACTTTCCACAATGATAGAAATGTTCTAGAGTATGAAATTGACCAAAAGAAGCAAGATAAGAAGCGATTCCATTTCTGTGAAGTTAAATACAGACAAAACTAAACAACAGATTGATTAGAGATGCAGACATGGTGTTAAAACTATTGTGAAAAGCAAATATATATATATGCAAAATTCATACTAGTGGCTAGAGGAGGCAAGAGGATTTAATAGGACCAGGGCACACACAGGGATGTTCAATATTATTGGAAATATTGTCATTCTTCAGCAGGGTGGGGGTAGATACATGGATGTTCATACTTTTATTCTTAAACTGTACACCGATGTTGTCCACACTCTTTAATATGCACAATAAAGTATAAAACATTATGAGTACAAACCAACAAAAAGAAAACATCACCATTAAATGAAAGAATTTCTTGTCCTCTCAATGTCCCCAGAATCAGGTCTACAAGAAAACTCCCCATCCTAGGTTTCATCTTTCCCTACTCTGTATACAAAAACACATATTGACTAAATATTCTGTAGCTTTACGATAGCAACACCATTCTAAACCTTCACACCAGCAGTTCTCCAACTCAGACTTGTGGACTGTTTGTCAATTCACTATTTAATACCACATGGTGCCGTGAACACGGTGTCGAATTGAGCAGCATCATCCATGATTCTGGGGGCTGCTGAATCACTCCCTAGGCAAATCATTTCATCCTCTTTTCTCAGCTACTTCAGAAGAACCACTGGGGTTAACCACAGTTGCTCCATTTTTTAATGACTTTATGTTGGACTTTTTCATTTGGTTTCTTTTGAAGCAAAGCTTCCACTGCTTTAAAAAGAAAAAAAAAAACACTTCAAAAACCTCTGGGCCAGATCATGACTAAGAATTTTCTTTCTGTAACATTTTAGAATTCTGTGTTTTGTGAAAGCTATGTTGCTGGGCCCGGAATATTATTAGATAGGTCCATTAAAAAGGACTTCAAACTAGATCACAAACTTGGCATCTTATAGGAAAAGTCTGAAAGTTTATTACCAAGAATGACAGATTATTCTAGAAGTCCTCTAGCAAAATGACTCAGACTTTCCTTCTTTGCTCCTACTTTAGAACCCACCTGGTCCATGATCTACATACTACTCTTACTCTTAGGAATCTGATAATAAATCTGGCTAACACATTTAATCACTATTAAAGAGAAATTGTGGGAGAGGGGCTGTGGTCAGGGGCATTTGCTGCAAGGGGCAGAATCAGAAGGTAAGTTTCACAAGAGCTCCTGGTGGCCCACAGCTCCCTCCTCTGACCCTGCTAGTCCTCCTGTGTGTCTAACACTCAGGGGAGGGTTGCCCAGACCTCTCGGCCATGCTGTCCCCAGGGTCTTTCTCCTCTGTCCTCCACTCTTCCTGCTTGGGTTTCTCTTGCACTCTGCTTGATCGATTATATGTCAAGTGTTCTAGATCAAACATCATCATGAAATCCCTATCTCCTGAGCATGAAGAATTCTAGGCACCAGGTAGGGTTGCCTGCATGGCACAACATTCTGTCTTTCTGTATATAAAGTCACCCTTGCCTGTGGCCGCTGAACCCATTACACTCAGAACTGCCTGACAGGACAGATTGAGAGATCCATCCTCTGGCCAAGATCTCAATGTTACTGTCTTAAAGAATTAGTCATTCAATCTTCATCACACTTTAGGGCAAAAGAAGCCCCACTTTGGGCTTTGCTCCCTGCCTCAACTCATTCTAATTTTCAAATAAAACATGTCAATTGCTGCTCTGAAGAATAATAGAAGAAAATAGTAATTTTAAAAATATATGTAGGCTTGATCAAACTGATCATACTAATGAGAAACTTAAGATTCAAAATCACGAAGAGTTCTGCAAGGTGCCATTCTGATGTGCACTCATGATGAGTGCACTACTGAAATTAAAGCTGTCATTCTTTTGTATCTTTTCCCTCCCGTACTTCATCTAGGGGATCTGAACTCCCAAGAGAATCACACAGCCACATGTCAATTTCAAGCTATTCATACTGAGTTTGAAATGAGAATATTTTTAAAGTATTGCCAGTAAAGGTAAGTAATATTCTTGGGGGATAAAATCACCAAAGGAGGATGCAAACTGTTTTTGCATCAGCCAGCCCAGAAATAAGCAGTTTCTTCAAATCACACAAATAATTTCACTCCATTTGTTTCTATTGCAAAAAGCTGAATTTTTTTTTTTTTTTTTTTTTTTTTTTTTTATGGGATGGCTACTAAACATACTGGCTTGTCCCACCCATTGTCTGGAAAATAATTCTTCCAAATTATTAAAAACTAATTGAGTGGAAGAGGCTCAAAGCAATCCTCTCTCTCTAACAGAAGTTATACTCAGGCCCTAAACTCCAGGATGCATGAACTCAGTGGCCAAAGAATTCAAGCTAATCCATCCCATTCTTGGCAGCTGTGTCTGGTGATCCAGATGCACATGCTCAGATTCGAAGGAAACGGGCACCATCCCATTAGAGAGCTGGGTCTATACAGAGTGGAAGCCTTCCATTTATCATGTTATCTTTTTTAAAAAAGAAAAAAAAGCAACAAGCAGCTTTCGAAGGTTCTAATTATATGGAGAACTTCAGCCCGTTCTCCTTCACCCGGCATTTCACACTCTTAAAGCAGACCTTAGACAGCCATCCAGCCTGATCTCCCACTGCCCTCGAGGCATTTTGCCAGGACTAAGCTGTTTTTAACCTCTAACTCCAAGTGCAACTTGTGCACAACACTGACCCTGAGAACCCTCAGAAATCCTCAAATTTAAGATTACCCAAGATGACTTTATCCATATAAACCCAAAGGGCAGAGAAGAAGAAGAACCATCCCTCTCATCTCCCAATATCTTCAGAATCCAAGGTTAGACCCGTCTTGATTTGCAGATGTTCAATGAGTAGCCCAGTCTCATACATCTCCTTGATGGCTTTCAAATTTGTTGCTTCATATGCCAAACAATGAATAATCTATATCCACTTAATGAGTAGACAATGATTGTTACCTAATTTTTTTCTTTGCTATTTTAATCAGAAGCAGGGATTATTAAAAATGATTTCGGACTTGGATGAGATTCTCAAGATTCAAGTTCTCCAATACCCAGCAAGGATATATGCCAAAGACATATCCAAATATATAAAATATAGATGGATATCAATATATTTATCAATAGATATTAATAGAAAGTTGCTATCTCTGTTCTTAGAAAATTACTAATTTTTATATTAAAATAACTTTTCTCTTAATAAAACATTAGTCCTAGGGGATAGTAACTGTTGACGTATTTGACAAAATACTAAGTTTGGAATTCCTATATCTGTCTTCAAAATTATTTGAAAATGCACTCACCTATGAAATTCAAAGCCTAGGAACCACTGACTGGAGATGGGAGACCTCACCAACTTCAGCACCGCATGACGTCCTCTCTTACCCTTTCTATTCATTCATTCATACCTTTCTTTTTATAAACCATCATTTATGCAAGCACTGATTCAGTGCCTGGCACTATGCCAGGGATTGGAATTACAGGCATGGAATACAGTCTTGGTCCTCAGGGAGTCTACAGTCTGGGAAGAGGTAGACAGGCCAATAGTTACATTACAAAAAGTCATTGTTTTTATGTTCTAATCATGATAGATTCTAGAAAAGGAACATCTGCTCCTCCAGAACTCAACCTCTCATCCTTTTAAAGGGCTCTTTCTATATACAAGGCATTTCTCACATTTTTTATATTCTAGAAGCCTAAAAAAAGTAGATTTGGCCTTGGCCTCTCTCCACCTCTGAGAGGTTCTCTTTGGAGGCTCAATAAACAAGTGTTCCAGGCTCATTTTGACCTTTCAGTTATTTCCTTCAGACCCAGTTAACATTCAAGAAACCAGAACATGTCTTCCTTGGTGTCCCACGATTCACCCTGGCATATGTTAATTTTAATTGTGGTACATGGCTCCTAAAATATTTCTCTTATTATAAAACACATCATCTTTCCAGAAGGAGATTCCAATCAAGATACAGAGGAAAACAATTACAGGGTTATTTAAACAAGAAATACATGGCAGGTCATAATCACAAATTAAGGTCATAAAAAGAATCATAAAATTTAATGAAGACAAAAGGGAAAAATGATAAAAGCTCTTCTTGTCCACAGAGGAGGTACAAAGTTCTTCCACTTCAATTTCCAACTCACAGCCCACACCCTGTGGCTGGTGAAATTTGTTTGTGACACTTCACTTTGACACTTTATAGCCCGTGAGGAGTAGTGCAGTGACATATTGGTAAGCTCGCTCTCAGAATTAAAAAGAAAGCTCTGATTTGTGGTGTTTACTGATTTCCAAGGGGACAAACACTCTCACAATGAGCAATTTCAAATGACCAACAGTTTAACAACCAACTCACAAAATTTCTGAATATGTAACTACCAGTTCTCATGAGCCCACGGGAGGTAGCTCCTGCACACCAGTGGATGACTGGAATTTGAGAGGCGACCACTCCCATCCTAGATCTCCATTAGGAAGTAAGTAAGGAGCAAGGCTTTTTAATGGGGCTAGGTAACTCCTTGAATTAGATGAAGGAAGCTAGCACATTAGTGGTGGTGTATCTATTCATTATTGTGATGAATCTAGTCAAAGGCTTTGGGGCTAGGGTCAAGGAAAGATTGACGGTTCAAGGAGGAAATGGGGGAGGAGAGGATTGTCCAGACATTGGTGGGTATAGAGGGGCTAATTACAGCAAGTTGAGGGCGCAAAAGGGCATGTGGGGGGGCCTTAGGGAAGAGAGAAGGGGAGGGCCTGAGGGGAGAGCTGAGAGAAAGATGGCACCCAGAGAGGAGGCAAGTACAAAATTGGCCCATTTCCCAACCGTACATTCAACTGCTACATGTTTGCAGAACTGAGTCCCCTGAAAAGTTCCACTTGATTTCCAAGGAAAATTGCCATAAATATTTTGTTTTCTGTCCTGTGGTTTGTCCCCCCCAGGAACGTGATCACGGGAATGTGAACTCAAGTTGATAGCTCCTTGATACACATATGGAACAGCTTTGGGATGGGAAAAGACTTTTTAAAACTGAAAAACAAATCCCTGAAGAGCAACTTGGCTTTTGGTTAATGGATCTGATGATTTAAGGGGAATGAGAAGCGTGGCAAAAGGAGGTTTTTGAAAAACTAAGTGGCTCTTTCTTTAGGGCAGGGCTTTATCATTCTGTAGCCAGAGCACACACCCCGCATCCCCCTTCTTT
Source organism: Pan troglodytes (assembly GCF_028858775.2). Lineage (NCBI taxonomy): Eukaryota > Metazoa > Chordata > Mammalia > Primates > Hominidae > Pan > Pan troglodytes. The sequence continues at coordinate 74,865,059 of NC_072402.2, forward strand.
CCCTAGGCTCCAGGAGCTGGGCTCTGCTTCCCCAAAGGCCCTCTTCAGAAAAAGCTAGACTCCTGATTTCTTCCCAAGTGACTGTGTCCAAAATATGCATACATATCTCTTGTTTTTTTAAAGAGATTTACTGAATAAGAACAGAAGCATTGCTAAAAACAGGCACCAAGAAGGTTGCAGTTACAGAAAATATTTTTTAATTACTGAAATATGATATGAATTTGTTATATATTTATAATTATAGAAATATGATACATATTATATATGAATTTCTGTAATTAAAAATATATAAACAGAAAGAGATTTATTTTTTAAAAATTAGCCCTAGGAACCCTCATGTTTGCTCTTACGGCCTTCAACTGATTAGATGAGGTCCACCCACATTATCAAGAGTAATCTCCTTTATTTAAAGTGAAGTGATTGTATACATTAAGCACATCTACAAAAATACCTTCACAGCAACATCTGGACTGGTGTTTGACCTAACAACTGGAACTGGCACCATAGCCAGGATGAGACATAAAATTAGCCATTCCAGGTAGAACCCTAGCTCACCCTCTCAGACCTAAGGCTGAAATTTCTTCTCCAACACTTCTCTAGTCTTCCCTTGGGTCCTACCCCAGAGTCTGCAGTTAGTCGTCTGATCATTACCACTTTGGCCCACATCAAGTCTGTTCCCTGTGGCTTCTGGGAACCCACTACTACCCTTGGGTTACCTTCTTTCTGGTGGGTTCTATTGTGAACAATGGCTCTAGCCTCTTTTGAGTCTCAGTCTCTTCCATCTTTTGTCCTGAATTAACATTTGGGTCCACAGGGCCAAACACCATTACCAGAGTGCCCATCTATATCAAGTCAGCTCCCTGTAAGAACCCACGAGTATATGCTGCCTCCTTCAAAGGAAAGGTGTCTGTTACAGGTCAGTTGTGGACTCTGGTCTGTGTCGTCCTTGCTCTGGGATCCAAAGATGTCTGCCACCTCTGGGATCTTACCAATCACAGTGGCAGAGGGAACATGGGAAGCCCTGTACCAGCTCTTAAAGCGTCCACCTAAGGGTGATGCACTTCCACTCACATTGTACTGGCCAGAACATGCCACACGGCCATACAGACCACAGGGGAGCTGGCAGCCACCACCCGACCGTGTGCCTGGAAGTAGATCTGGAATATTTGGTGACCAGCACTGACTGTCACCACACGTTCTCTCAGCTCACCTGCACAGCTGAGGGGCATGCCTCAAGCCCAGTGAGCTGTCAGTCCCTCTCGAATCAGACCCCCAGCCCCCTTTTCCCACCTCCCAGGTCCTTGTGGGTCTCCATCAGGCACACTCACAACCTTCCTTCTCTGTTCCTTTCTGTTTCTTTGCCTTTCCCACCCTGCCCACACTCAGAAATGACCTTCCAAAATTGATGCTGGAATTTTATCATGGAAACACGCATTGCACAGTGTTAATTTTTTTTCTAGATTTTATTTTCTCTAAGTAATAACATTAATCTTTTAATTTAAAATTCAATTTTTTCAATAGACTAAATTTGCTTCAGTCCACTAAAGAGAAAAAGGATGATTTCCACACAGGTTTCCTGATCCATTACCCTGACTCCATGCTGCAAACCCATGCAAGACCAGGCCCTACCTGCCCTCTACTTACCATGCTCCTGTGTTTCTAAAAATATATAATAACAAGAGAGAATTCTTATGCGATAACATGTAAACAAAACAATTTCTGTAATACAGAATAATCCCAAATTTTTGAAAAATACATATTCATATGTGCAACTTTTAATGGGTCTAAAACATACTTTAAAATATTAGAAGATTGTTTCTGGAATGTGGAAGGAGAATTGACTGATATTTTCTTATGTTTTCAAAATAGAACTGTATGTATACCTTCTAATTAGGAAAACTTTTTTTTTTTTTTTGAGACTTTTTGAGACAGAATCTCACTCTGTCTCCCAGGCTGGAGTGCAGTAGTGCAATCTCAACTCATTGCAACCTCTGCCTTCCGCGTTCAAGCAGTTCTTCTGCCTCAGCCTCCTGAGTAGCTGGGATTACAGGCACATGCCACCATGCCCGGCTAAGGAAAACTATTTTTTTAAAGGTTCTAAAGTCCCCATGGATGGAGACTTTTCACTCTCTCATTACCTTTTAATCACTTTTATAGACAAGAATCTTTCCTTACATGTCATTACACTCTTTTTTTGTGGTCACATAAATCTGTTTCACCCTTTTAGGGTAACTGAGGGGAGAAAAATGTCAGGGGTTAGGGATGGGCTAAGAGATGCAGAGTGTTCACTTAGATTACGGGAACAAGCCTGGAAAATTAGCCAGGCTCATTGCCTCCATTCCCGTTTCCTCCTTTGGTTGCACAGAATCCACCCAGAGGAAGTTTTCTGCCCTTCTCCTCCCTGGGGGAGCATCATCGTGCCTCTCCAAGCTTCGGTGGCACTGGGAGGTGGGGGCAGGCTGGAATGGAATAGACACAGCACAAACAATAAGCCCACTTGAGAGAAGACACCTCCTCAGCGCCCGGGCGCTATCGCAGGTCAGCCACCCAAGGTCCCACCAGGGCTCCTGCATGTTCACAACTCTTGATTTATCCTGTCGGATGCAAGGCCTCAGGCTCAGTGGGGAGTGTGGCTAGTGAGACTGTACAGGGAGAGAACCCATCAGAGGTTTACCAAGGTCAGAAGGTACACTGGATATTAGTACAGCTACTATATGCTCCAGGATGTTTTTTTTCTAAACTTAGCTAACAGCATAAACCCTCAGATTCCTCTCACTTTCTATAACCCCAGAGAAGGAGCACGAGGAAAAACAACTAACACAAAAAAATGGAGGACACACCAGCTTATAATGAATAATAAAAGCTAACACTTATTGAGCACTTAGTGTGTGTCAAACCCGTTCTACACATTATCCCAATACATCCCCCAGCAACCCTATGCAGCAAGGGTTATTATAACACGCATTTCTCAGATGAGGAAATGAACATGCTGCAAGCTCAAGTGCGATAGGAAAGTGTAGTGGTTGTGGTTAAGCCATGGACACAGAAGCCAGACTGCAGGAAGGAATCTGAATACGGGTTCTGCCATTTATTAGGGTCCGGCTTTTGCATGTTATGTAATCTCCTCTGCCTCAGTTTCTTTTTCAGTAAATGGAGGCAATACTCTACCTTCCTTAGAGTTGATTTTGAGGACTAGACAAGTTGTTCTATGTAAAGGGGTTTGCAAACCTGTCAAGTGTTAGTTCTTATTAAGTCATTTGCCCGAGGTCACAGTCAGGAAGTGGCGGTGCTAAGATTAGAAGGTCCACGGTCTAGCTCCAGAGTCCCCACACACTTCAAATCTACTTTCCTCTGGACGGTGTGGCTGGTCTTGCTCCTGAAGAGCAATCTCCTTTGGCTGGCCCTTGTTACATGACTCAAAGGCACCCTACTTGGAATGGAAGGGTGCCATTGGGCAGTCATTGAAGCAACGATATATTTTCAGCAATTCTGCTTTCAAAGTGCAATCTAAAATAGACAGGTAGCAAAGTTTTAAGTCTCTGGTGTATCACCCATGCACAGGAAGATGAGGGAACTGTCCATGCGGGGAAGGAAAGAAACACAGAATCAAACTGTGCTCACCCCCTCTCAAGCCAACCACACTCCTTGCCAGGAGCTGACTCCCCACTCCTGGGACCACTCTTTGCTTGGTTTGGCTTGAGTGTCCAGCTACAGGCACACGTCAATGGGTACAGCCTGGCCACCCCCATAACCTTGACATTGGCCTGTCAAGCAGCCTCAAGCAGCTACAAACATGTTAAATTCACAGACACCCAAGGTTTCAGGCCTCGCCTTGGATTTTGATGTATGTCCAAATTGGAAGCTTAGCTTAAGAAAAAAAAGTCAACCCTTCCTGCTGACACCCAGCTGAATAAAGGAAGTGCAGGGCCTGTGAGCACTAGCCCAGACATGAACTTCCTTTCCTTTGCTCAGCCTGGTCCTAAACTCAGAGACCTAATTACTGCCGTTCATATTCCAAGGGCCTTAACTTCAATGCTGCCTCAAGCAGCAGATGGAGCCAAACTATCTTCTCTGTGTGGTTTAATAAACCCCAAGGTGCAGTGGCGGAATTGGAGATTAAATCCTTAATCCCTCAGCTGCCAGCTGGCTGACTTGGGCAAGGAGGTTCAGTTTCTTCCTCTGTAAAATGGGGATAACACCCACCTCATAGTATTGCTGGGAAGAGTAAACCAGGACTTGGTATAGGTGAAAAGCCTCTCAGAATTTTCTAGTACAGTCTCTATCGAAATAAGTTTTTGAATTAATCATGTTTCTTATTATCTATATTTTGTGATGCTTTGGTATCTTGGGGACCTTGCTGGCTGAGGAGAGACTGCTCCTCCCAGGATTAGCTAATTCCTACAGATACCAAACAACTTGCCTTTGAGCACATGTTTCTTGTGCAAACCAAGAAATCCAAAGCCCATATTCCCATTCATCTACTTTATCCAACTCTCACACACCAAGCCAATCTTTCACTGCCCTAAATCACCCCAGGGCCAGGTACCAGATAACTGGAGACCACCAAAATTATAGCTCAGAACCAGCCAAACCTAATTACTCTGCCTTGCCTGCCTTGCCTGCAGAAACCATGATAAAGGCTGTGTTCATGCTTTCTGCCTCCTGACCGACCCTAGTGCTTCCCCAGGTGGCTCTGTATGGCAGATTGTGTCCCCTCCTCCTGGAAACTGAAAATAATAAACTCTTCTTTCAATGGCATTGACCCCTCCGTGTGGTCACTCAGTCACCTCTATAAATTAAATCCCCGTACAATTGAAACACCCTTGCTATCTGAACTCTATCAAAACACAGGAAACAACTTTAGAAAATTTGCTGTTCAAACCAGGATCTAAATGATCTAAAAACAAGCAAAGGATTGTTGTATTCATATTCTGATTCCTTAATACCCTCAGGATCAAAGATGCTGTTGGTCACCAACAGCTGTTTCAGCAAAGAAGTGGCACAAACTGGGTCAGACAACAGAGCTAGAAATGTGTGAAGCTCCACGCTAGATGCCTGCCCAAGGTATATAAGCCCCACTTTGTCTTCAAAAAACATATAAACTGCTTGTGCAAATGACATTCAAATTCCCCAAATATGTATATGTATTATATTAAATATAATAGTACATGAAAAATACCAAATGCATGTTATACACTATTAAAGTTCAGAGTAGAAAGAATGTACAAATAATGCAAATAAAAGTCAATGGAGGGGCAAGAATAACAGTTAAAAGGAAATGAGAATTTTCTAGGGCCAAGCCCAACTCTGATGGTCACATCAACCAGGAAGCAATCCCTTGAGACTCTCTCTCAAAATTTACTCCCTCCACACATGGGAAAACCCTCCATGGGGCAGTTAGTGGCATTCAGCCCCTTTGTCTCTCAGGCTGCTATTCCCTCCTTCTTGGAAGTGCTCTCTGGCCTGAGTACCAGCCCCTTAATGGAGGTTTTTCCTTCAATGGGTCACCATGCTCAAAGCTACAGTTCCATGAGGCTTGGAGTATGTCTTCATTCCACTGTCAGTCTACTTCAATCCATCATCTAATAGCTGCCTGAGGACCTAGCTGACACACTCCTGAGGAAATATGTTCTGAGTATGCCATACCAGGGCTAGAGGCTGGACTGTGTGACCATGCCTTGTCATTGATCATTAGTACATGTTCAGAAATGCCGCCAAGGAAATGGCTCCAGAAGTCAGCCACACCAACCAGAACAGGGCCGAACAGGCAATGCTCTGAAACTGGCTTCTGTACTGGGCCGCAGATGGGATTCTCATTGAACACACAGGATGTGATTGGCTTTTCCTTAGGAACTGAAAAGTTATCCAAAAGATTCTCCATTTCCCATTAGATCCTAAAAATGTTTCCAATTTTTTTTAATCACTTACTTGACACTTGGATTTGTTCGATGCTTGTTTAGTTGTCCAGTACAAGGTTCAGGGCAGGAACGTCTGCATGGATGGGAACCTCCTCACAGACAGCGCATACTTCATCTGTTACTCCCAGGGCAGCATGTAATGGAATGAGTGTGAGCTGAAGAATCAGAACTACTTGGTTGGTGGCTGATTCTGTTTCTCACCAGCGGTGTGACATTGAGAAAGTCACCTCAACACCTCTGAGCTTCTTTCTCTGTCAGTAAAATGGGAATCATGCCTATTTGTTGTTGAGGATTAAATAACATGAGTAAAATCCTCAGTACAGTGCCAGGCACATCACAGGTGTCCGAAAATACTTTTCTATCATTGTACTAACAAACCTTTTAAGTGCCTAATCTAAAAAGAAATGTAATAATATGGCCCTTGACCTCAAAGAAATGGTAAACTGCTAGTATTAAGAGACAGGGTAATGACTATGTGGAAGTATGTTTTTCAGGATAGATTGGGTTATACCACAGTAATAAAAAATCTCAACAGCTTAAAACAATAAAGATTTGTTTCTTGCTCATATTATATGTCCATCATGCACAGGTCAGGGATTCTGCTCAACTTCATCCACATTTGGAGATACAGGCTAACGGAGACTCCATTACATAGAATTTAGCTGATTATCTTGGAAGACGGAGAAGAGATGGAGAATTGCACTCCCACTTATAAGTATGCTTCAGCACAACAACTCCACTCATATTTTGCTGGCCAGATAGAGCCACATGGCTATACGTAATTTCAAAGAGACAAAAAAGTATAATCTTCCTGCATACCAAAAAGTAGAGTGAAACCAGAGATTGATGAAAGTACTTATGATAAAAATACTTAAGGAGGTACAAAATGTGTAATAAGATCATAAAGAAGGGAAAGCCTAAGGTTGCCTCGAATGTCCAGAAGAACCTCTTTCAGGAAAGTAACTCTTGTGATAAAATTTTAAAAATGAATAGTAACTTGTCAGGCAAAGGAACAGGAAGGTGTCCCAGGCAGAGGGGCTCTCACATGTGCAAAAGCTTGCACTCCTGAGAAATTATAGCACTGTCTGTGAACAAGTTATTGAGTGCTAATCAGTGTTAATAAGAAAAGAAAATAGATCAGGTGAGCAGGGAAGAGGTAGAAAATGAGGTTGGACCAGTGCTAGATCATGTCATGATAAAGAGTTCAGCTTTTATTATGCAAGTGATGAGGGAGGGGGAGTAAAAGCATTGAAAGTTCCCAAGTAAGAAAGCGACAGGGTCAGATTTATTTGGTCATCTATTTAGTCAACAAATATTTATTGAGGGCCTACTGATATGGTTTGGCTGTGTCACCACCCAAATCTCATCTTGAATTGTAATAATCCTCATGTGTCAAGGGTGGGGCCAGGTAGAGATAATTGAATCATGGGGGCAGTTTCCCCCCATACTTTTCTCGTGGTAGTGAATAAATCTCACAAGATTCAATGGCTTTATAAATGGGAGTTCCCCTGCACAAGCTCTCTTGCCTGCCTCCATGTAAGAAATGACTTTGCTCCTCATTCACCTTCCACCATGATTGTGAGGCCTCCCTAGCCATGTGGAATTGTGAGTCAATCAAACCTCTTTCCTTTATATATCACCCAGTCTTGGGTTATGTCTTTATTAGCATGTGAGAACAGGCTAATACACCTACTAAGAGCAAAGCACTGTTTTAGGAGTTGGAGATATATTAGTGAACAAAGACAAAGTTCCTGCCCTCATGGAGTTCAAATACTAGTGTCAGGAAAGGCACTGTGGCAAAGTATGGAGAATGGGTTAGAAGAGATTGGTTGAGAGGAGAAGCAAAGAAATTAGGAAAGAAATTATTACAATTGTATAGATGAGTAATAATACAGAACTAAACCACACAGTGAGAATGAAGAGGAAGGGACAGATAAAAGAGGCATTTGAAAAAAATCAACAGAACTTGGAGAGAATTCAATATGAGAGTAAAGAAGTAAGAGAAGTTGAGAATGAGTCCTTGTTTTTCTGCCACTCACTGAGACTGAGAACTCAGAAGGAAGAAGGGGGTAGGTAGAAATGATGCATTTTGTCATTGATGTACTGAGTTGGAGGTGGCGTTTTTCCCACAGGAATTTTGATATATCTGGAATTTAAGAGCTGGTTATACATGGAAAAAATAAACTTGGGAATAAACCGAGGGAGCAGAAACCATGGGGGAGATTCTAGGTTGATGGCAAGTATATGTCTCCTCTCCCTCCCAAGACCACACCAGCATACTATTAGGGTATTTAATAAGATGTGAACACAAAACCACAAAAAGCAGATAGCAGTGAACAACACATTCAGAAGAAAGTGGCTGAGGGAAAACTGATTTTTAAATGAAAAGGCTTAATATAAAGTGCTTGCAGAAAAGCTGACTTGGCCCCCCAAAGAAACACTCAAGAAAGTAAAATGCTCTTAGAACTTAAAAATGATAACTAATAAAATGATCAATAGAAAAGCAGTACAGTGATGTTGAAGAAATCTTCTAGAAAGTGTAGCAAAAGTCAGATGGAAAACAAGAATGGAAAAGTTAAAGACTTGGACAATCAATCCTGGAGATCCAACTGCAGGCTAATAGGAATTCTAGAAACAAAACAGGGTAAGAGGATGAAGGAAATTATCAAGAAATAATACCCCCCCAAAATGTCCCAGAATTGCAGAACCGGTTTCCGGATTGAGAAAACCCTCCAAGTATGTACCCAGTGACCAAATCCAGACCTGTATCTAAGCATGTAACAGCGAAATTTCAAAACACCTGTGTTGGGTTAAACACACAACCACAATCTCTCGGCGGGGGACAATGCACATCATATACAAAGGAATGAAAATAATAATGATATCAGAAGGTAGACTATAGACCTAAATATAAAAGTAATAAAATAAGGATTCCAGAGGAAAATATACAATATCTTTGTGACCTTGACATAAGCAAAGATTTCTTAAACAGAGCACCGAATGCACTCACGATCATAAAAATGAATAAACTGGATTTAGGTAAAATTAAATTCACCACTAACAAAGTGAATAAGCAAATCATAGCCTATGAGAGGATAGTCTCCACACATATATCAAAATGACTTGTGTCCAGAATATATATGAAGAGTTCTTTCAAATTAATAAGAAAAACAAGTCAATTTTTTAGTGGGCAAAAGACTGGAATAGGCACTTCACAAAAGAGGATAACTTCCCAGCAAACATATAAAAAGTGTTTAACATGATCATGCATTAGGAAAATGCAAATGACAACTTAAACGAGACATCACTACTCACCCACAAGAATGGCTAAAATTAAACAGGCTGGCAATACCACATGTTGGGAGGAAATGGAGCAACTGGAACTCTAATGCATTGTGAAAAGTGACTCATCTACTTTGAGAAACTGTCCAACTCTCTGATAGTGTCTCTGACTCTAGTATTCAGCAATTACACTCCCAAGTGCTTACTTGAGAGAAATTAGTATGTGTGTCTTCCAAAAAACATGTACAAGGGTGTTCATAGCTGCTGTATTCATAGTAGCCAAAACCAGGAAACAACCCAAATGTCCATCAACAGAAGAATGGATAAACTCTAGAATTGTACATGGTATAAGAACAAATGAACAGCTAATACACACAATGATATGAATGAATCTCATAGATAAGTTATGGAGCAGAAGAAGCCAGGCACAAAAGAGTGTAGCTCCATATTTGAAGTTCAAGAACAGGCAAAGCTAATCTGTAGTGATAGAAGTCAGATAAGTGGTTATCTCTAGGATGGGGGTGGGGTGGTATTGACAGGAAACAGGCACAAAGTAACCTTCTGGGTTGCTGATCTGAAGGGGGTTATATGGGCAAATACATCTGTAAAAATCCATCAACTTATAATTTAATACTAATTGCTTTACATTTTGACATTTTAAAAAATATATGCCTTTTTTGAAAAAGAAAAATAAGAAATAAACAAAGAGCTGCATTAGACTTCTTAAGTGCCACACTGGAACCAAAAACACCATGAAGGAATGCCTGGAAAATTCCAACAAAAAATGGCTTTGATTCTAGAATTTCAGACCCATCCAAACTTCCAATCAATTATGAAAGCAAATCATCCTACCCAAAGGGGAGGAAAGTCTCTTTGAAAGCATTTCTCCTAGCCTGCTCAGAGAAGATGCTCATTTTCAGGTGAGCAAGGACTCAAAGAATTTTAACTCCCATGCATCTTTTCATTAGGAGCTTTCAGACAGTATTCTTCACCAAACATAGGAATACCCTTGCCAGTGGATTCTGAGAACAAGGGATCTGGCCAGAGTAGGAGAAGGGAGGGCTATGGTGAAAGGGACTGAGGAAAAGGAAAGGGGAAGAATGGAAATATAACTATATATGAGCAACCATTTAGAAAAAACTACTGATAGGTTTGTGACAGATATTATGCAGCATTCCAAAAAAAAAGAAACAGTAACTACCTTGAAGAACCCACAAGAATTAGAAGTGATTATTGATGGACTCCAGGAGACATAAAAAAGATACTAGAAAGTAAATATTATCATAGTCCTCTACTTGAATTTAAAGTGAATAGTATGAATATAGTTGTGATATTATAAATGCTGATAGTTGGTTTAACAAAAAATATAAGCATCTTGGGGTATCAGGGAGGGAAGTGCTGGGAGATCCAAGACAGCGAAATCCTCATCTACATTAGAGGAATTTTGTTAATTTCAGAAGTTGTCTGAAATTGATAAATAAAAAACTTGCAGTAGAAAATATTACATAAATAAAGAGACAAACTGTCAAAAGAAACAACCAGAATAATTAAGAAATCATTGTCTCCACTGAGTGAGAATGGACACAGGATAGGAGTAATTGGTGTAGGAGACTGGTTTTCACATTTTAAGTCTTTCAGGACTATTTTTAATAGAATTTTTAAGAAACAGGAAAAAATATAGACAAGATTATACAGAGAGGGGAAGAATGAGAAGAGAAGAGAAGAGAAGAAGGATAATAAGAATTCTGAGGAACATCAACATTTAAAAGGGAAATGAAGAAAAGCCTGCGAAGAAGACTGCAAAGGTAATACCAAAGCGGTAGGAGGAGAAGCAAAGGAGAGCATTGCATGGAAACCAGGGAGGGGGCATTTACTGAGTTCTTGTCTGCAGTGGACTCAAATGTGGGTGGAGACTTTAATTATAATTGAATTATAACACAAGCTTATATCCATTTATCCTTTACACAGGTAGGCCAAGACCTAAAGGTGCTTCTGGAATTATTCGATATTGGGTGGCAGGTAAGTACACACCTGGTCCTTGGAAAGTGGCTTGAGCCAACAAGGTCTCAGAAATTACTCACTGCATCATCTGTTCACTGACCATCTGCACTACATCTGCCTTGCCTCTCCTACCCTGTAGGCAGTGACCTTGGGCTCCTGTTTCAAGGGTACAATTCTGGGACTCTCCTTCCTGGCTTTCTGTGGCTTCCATTCAGATATCCTAATGCTTACTTCATCCTGAGCCTCTGGCCTTTCTTTGCCCCTTGGACTAGATCTGACTTTCTCTAGGTGATCGTCCAGTTGCCCTCCACCTGGTCCTAGGGTTGCTAAGGTGTACTGCTCCCACCACCTGTCATAAGTGACAGGAATAGTTCACGAAGCATATGTGGCTTCACCTTTCCTGAGAGAATACCAGCCCAACACTTGTAGGGCTTGTCAATGAGCAGTCTCTAATTAAACTGCTTTACAGCTAGTTTAACATGGCCATGGGTATGTTTATAAATACATTAATTGTCTAGTTAGAAATAAAAACCCTTAGTTCTTCAGAATAGGAAGGAAGGTTATGAGAGAGTCCATGACAGTACTTCCAGGCTGTTACTGAATGAGCCAGAAAGTTCTGGAAGTACAGAAAGAGTGGTCACTGAAGGAAAATGCCATTACATAGCACTTACAAAATGAAGAACATGACCATATGGATGGTCCAGATGATTTGAACAGACATGTAATTATCTTGGAGAAGCAGATAGTACTGGGAGAGTCATTGATGATTGAGGGAATCTGTTTAAATGTAGGTACATTGGGATTGTATTATAATCATAATATTTGTTGAGTGCTTGCTATGTGTTGGGTTATAAATCCTTTACCTATATTAGCTTACTTAATCCCTACAAAAACCCTGAAAGATCAGCAGTACTATTATTGTTCTTATTTTACAGATGAGGAAACTGGAGCAAGGAGAGGATTTTGCTCCAAAGTCTAATGGCTAACTGAGCTGAGGTTTGAACCCAGGCAATAGTCACCAGAGCTGCACTCACAAACTCAAACTGTAGTGTGAGGAAGGTGGGTCACATGCTTTGGAAGTATTTCAGGCTGGGAATTCTTCCAGTTTCTGGAAGAAAGATATGATAAAGCCCATAACAGAGGATATGGGAGCCAACCAAGGAAGTGAACCCATACACATGTTCCCAGCTTCTACAGAGGGCCAAATCCTGATAGGAAATTCTTTACATATGTGTGTGTGTGTGTGTGTGTGTAATTTTAAGTTCTGGGATACATGTGCAGTATGTGCAGTTTTGTTACATAGGTAAACATGTGCCATGGTGGTTTGCTGCACCACTGATAGGAAATTAGGTAGCCACACACACAAGTATAGACAAGGCTACTGAGTAAGACTTATGAAAATCTAGCTCTTAGCACAACTGTAAGCACAGAATGAATTTAGTAAACTTTTCCACATCTCTGCAGACAAAGCCCTGGTTTTTAGTACAGACATCCTGAAAGGTTACTTATCCTGATGCCGGGTGTAGCCTTGAGAAGTCCAGTGATTCAATGTTCAGGAAGAAAATGTGGGAAACGTATCTCAACAAATTGAGCCTGCCATTTAGGAGGCTTTGCATCTATTTTTAAGGAAAATTATTCATAACTACTCAAACCCAAGTATGCAAGTCTGTAGCTAAAGAATTCCAAGGGCAAAGTGTTTTCCAGGTGAAGCCAAATGTAGCCTTTAGATAATTCAGAGTAGCAATATCACAGAAAAAGAACTTCCAGCTTTGTTGCTATTGTTTAGTGTCAGCATGAGAGTTTTCATCCTGAATTGCTCTTAAATCCTGATTCATTTGAAAATTAATCCAAATGTCTTCCCACCAGCTCTTCTCCCTTCTGGTAAATTTTATTAAGCAATAAATTCACATCAAACATTATTTATTAGGAAACATCAGAGGAAACCATTCAAATTTTACTATACAGTAGATACACCAAAGAAGTCAGCATTCCTCCTTCATATTTTTTTATGAGGAGGGCCACTGAGATCTTTTCTCCTCAAGGCATGACTCCTCAGGAAAGGGTCTTGGCACCAATGTGCAGGAGGATGCTTGCAGAGCTGGGACTTTGGCATTTTAAAAGCCATGTGGCTCTAGGCATGCTCCAAGTGTTCCTAGCTCAAGTCTTATAGTTAAGTCCAGATTTCACAGCCGAAAGCACTGAGCTGCAAGCTTCCTTGCCAAAGGCCCAAAGCAGTAAGCAGAAGGTGCTTCCTGGCCCTGACTCAACTGGTGCAGAAGGACACCCTATTGATGGTGATGCAGCAGCAGCTCTGAGCCTTCTCTGAGTGCTCCGGAAAGCATTATCCTGCCCAAAGGGGAGGAAAGTCTCTTTGAAAGCATTTCTGCTCAGAGATGAAGACAAAAACCATAATGCGAAGGACCAATATCCCAAACATCACTGACATTACCTGGGTGTTCTGCTTGCAAAAACATTTTGCTAATAAAAAGAAAACGTGATCCCATCACTAACTGTCCCTAAAGCAAGTCATCTGCCTTTTCATGGTCTCAAGGGGCTCATCTGTAAAATGAAGAGTTGAACTAAATGATGGTTGAGGTTCCATACTGTCTAGTAATAAAAACTGTCAAAAGTGGTCACATACTGTCAATTTCATATGGCTTGATGCACACACATGCACACTCACTGTGCGTACACCCTCACAAACATTTATTCATTCGATAAGTATTGTCTACTATAAGCCAAGCATTCTTCTAGGCACTGAAGATATAGCAGCAAACAAAGCAAAGCCCTGCTCACTTGGAGCTTACGTTCTAGGAGTGGTAAAAGCAAAAATATAAGCAAATTAACTAATATATCCAAGGGGGTGGAAGGAGAAAGGGAGAGAGTAAGAGAGAGAGACACCAAGTGGGGAGAGTAGAAGGAGATAGAAAGATCACCAGGGCCTGGCAAAGCCTTGCTTTTACTCTGAGTGAGATGGGAAGGCATTGGAGGGTTCTGAGCAACGCAATAGGACACACATGCTTACAAGATGATTCTCACTGCTCTGTGGCAGACAGACTTGTAGGGACAAGAGTAGAAACAGGGAGACCAGTCGGGAGGCCGTTGCAATCATCCAGATGAGGGATGATGGTGGCTTGGACCTGGTGGCAACGGTGGAGCTGAAAGTCTTGGCTGTTCTGTATTCTGAAGGCAAAGTCAATAGGATTTGCTACTGGACAGCATGTGGAGTGTGAGTGAAAGATGACGCCAAGATTTTTCACTGGAATAAGTGGAATAATGAAGTTCCCATTTACTGATCTGGTAAAGACTACGGAAGGAACATATTTGGAGCTGGGGGGAGATAGGAATCTGGATTTTAAGTATGAAACGTTTGAACTGACTTTTAGATATCTTATGCAAGTGTGGTGTTAATACCACAGGCATCCAGAATCTTCTTTGGATAAAAATTTTAAATATAATCCCCGGTAAAAACACTCATATCTTTTATTTGGGAACTCCCCAGAGAGTACCTGTGACATGTGGTATGGTGGTAAACATTTAACAACATGTTCTCCGAGGAGGAAAAAAAAATCCTGAATTAGTAGCATTTGCTGATTTCCGTGCTGTCAATACTCCCACCACGGCTAACTTCAGGCTACTAGTGTGAAGTCACTGAGGGAAGAGGTGCTGTCCCAAACCAGCTTGAGCAGCAGTTCCAGCACACCACAGCAACCTCTCCCCAAGCCCCCCACCTTCCCCTCCAAAGACAGAGAAAGAGGGGGAATCAGGAACAATCCTAGAAGACTGGCGGGGGGGGGGTGTGACAACCTTAGTTGTTATCCTTTAAACACCTTTGCAGGATTTGAAAAAACGGGTTGTATGAGAAAGCCTGAGCCGTTTCTATTATAAACAGCTGCCTATTGTAACAACTAGATCCAGGATCTGACATTAATTATTGCCAATATAAAACAAATTTACTCTCAAATTTCAGTGGGGATAGAGCAGGACATGTGAGGATGGGATCTCTAGCCCTCCTGATGGTCCTCCAAGTCACTTTTGAAAAAAAGGAAAACCTCTGTATTTCTGTCGGGTTTCTGAGCCCCATATTCCTTTCTAAATTCGTCAGGGAATATTTGAATCACTTGCAAATTTGGAGTAAGAAAAGCAATGTTTGCTTTAGACTTTAACATGCCCCTGGAGAGAACTATCTTCTCAGGTCAAAGAATGACATTAGGTTTGCATTAGCAAACTCTGTTGTCCAGTCAGCAAATTAAGAATTCTTAGGAAAGGATCTATTTCCTCCTCCACACTGGAACAAGGGTTCTTAATCCTTTCTGCATTTTAGAATTAGATCACAAAGTTCTTTAAGATATTCATACTGGGGCCCCACACCCAGCGACTCAGGTTCTGAAGTGAGACCTGGGCGTGGGTATGTTTGAAATGCTCCCCTGCTGATTCTAATGCGTAGCCAGGGTTGAGAACCACTGCACCAGAAATTCGAATAATGTGGTTAGAATCAACCCAATCACTTTGTGGTTGTTAAAGGAACACTCAAATACACAGAAAGTGGCTCAGTGAAGAAGAAATAGCACAGGGCTAAAAATGAACAAGTCCAGGGTTCTAGTCCTACTTCTGCCATGTGGCATACATCGTCAGAAAAGCTATTGAACAATCTGGATGTCAGAGGGTTAGAACAGATGGCCTCTGGGCTCATTCATCCCCCTGACATTCTCTATCCACTAAAATAGGGGAGCTGTGTCATAGGATTTTCACTTTGGCACCCAGTAAGGAAGCTACCTGTAGGGCCTGAGGGTGTGTTTTCATAAGAATGGCAGCATGGCTGTTGTTGCTTGCAACTAACCAAACGGCTGGTAAATATCTTGATAAGGAATGCCTAAGCAAAACAAGGCTGGGCCAAATGATTTGCCCAAAATAAAGCCTCTGTGTGGGATGGTCAGGTTGATAGGCAGTGCCAGCCTTTCCCAGCTCTCACAGCTGACTTCAGCGTCCTGATTCTCTCACCTCACAATAATGCAGCAGAACAAATGTTCTTTAAAACCCTGAAATTTCTCATGGTTCCTGACAAAACAATAAAGCAATCAAAGGTCAATTAAGAAATGTATTCTAAAATCAGCTGGGCGTGGTGGCTCACGCCTGTAATCCCAGCACTTTGGGAGGCCGAGGCAGGTGGATCACTTGAGGTCAGGGTTCCAGGCCAGGCTGACCAACACAACGAAACCCCATCTCTACTAAAAATCCAAAAATTAGCTGAGCGTAATGGTACATGCCTGTAATCCCATCTACTCAGGAGGCTGAGGCACAAGAATCACTTGAACCTGGGAGGCAGAGGTTGCAGTAAGCTGAGATCACGCCACTGTACTCCAGTTTGGGCAACAGAGTGAGACTCTGTCTCAAAAAAAAAAAAAAAAAAAGTATTTTAAAATCAAATAATGTTTAACTGCCTGATCTTTTGAGTTATTAACAGTAAGGGTACCTACCAAGAAGACTGACAATTAGTGGTCAGCGGCATCAAAACTCTCATTATAAGTCTATATTTTCTTCCTGTCCTGGCCCTCAATCCCGAACAACCCCCTCCTCTCCCTCTGCCCCCCAACCCCACTCCCTACTCACACAATGACACCAGATCAGGGATCCAAAGGAACAGAGAGAACACAATGGAAAACAATGCATCGTAGATGGAGAATGGATGGCGTGGGCTGGCGGTCCAAGGAAAAAAAAAAAAAAGCCCAGAAAATGTCTGTCCTTGCAAAGAGAACACGTTTACAGAAAAATCTTCCCAAAGAGCAAAGCCCAGACAAGGGTTCATCCTGATGCACCTCAAGGGGCAAGGCCGCTAAAGGAGTCAGAACAGGCTCCGGAGGCAATCGCAGTCTCCGTGGATTGCACGAGAGACACTTCCAGCCCATCTCCCATCTCCAAGTGTGCCTCTGGGGGAAGCTGGAGAGGAAGAAATGTGGAACTGCCAGTGACAGCAGAGGCTTTTGATTAAGGAAAACAAATGAAGTGGAAGCTTTGTCTTTCAAATTCCCCAAAACAGTTTTCCGAAAGAATAATGTACATTAAAAAAAAAATGGAGTAGAAATGTTCAGTGCTTCAGCCTGGAAGGCCAGATGGGGAAGGCAAATAAATCAATGCTTTCAACAAGAAGGGCAGTGCTGCCAAGCTAGACAGGGAACGGGATTCTCTGTTATCCTTATCTCTTCTCATCCAATGACACAAGTTACGAACTGTATGGAAATAGATGGTAGAATGAATCAATTACATCCACTTGTTAACCCTTTTCCAAATACGTACCATAGCTGGTTTAGCAAATCTGGTCTCTTGCCTGTGCTGGTCCCATCTGATAAGTGCCTTCTTATTCCTCAGGGTCCAGCTTAAACGCCCCCTCCTCCGTGAGGCCTCCCTGGACTCCCCCAGGTAGTGCCTACAGCCCCTTCCCCTTTGTTCCCATGGCCTTCATGCATACTCTCCAAAGACTTAGTGTCATATTGTCATCTAGTTATGCATCTGTCTCAAGTAAACTGGAACTCCTGGAAGGTAAAAGCCAGATCTTGCTCATTTTCTCATCTATAGCACCTAAAAAAATGCCTACAAGGAAACAGGTGGATGGACAGATGCACAGATGCCAGGGGAGCCAGAGGGGCCACAGTTCTGAAAAGGCATCTTTGTCAACAGGAGAGCTGCCCACCCATGAGACAGACTCCTATAGGCAGAGTCATCCTTTCTGGAAGTTTGGAAGGGCTGTCAGCAAGATCTCTGCCAGTCTCCTCTGTGTCTCTATTTATACCTTGGGGCCAGGAGACAGGAGGAGGCTATCTGCACTCAAGGATAATGGTCAGCAAATAATACGCCCTCCATTTATTCTTGGCAAAGATCCCCAGAGGTTAGGTTTCCTCTAGAAAGTAGCCACTGACAGAGGGAAATTCCACTTTTTAAATTCTGTTATTTTCAAAGGAATTGACAGAAGCTTTAAATATCTTCTTGGTAGTCTTTAAGTCACCAAAACTCACCCGTAAGCAAAAAGACTACAGGCACTGCAAAAGCTGCTGACTCAAAAAATTGCAGGAGGTTAATAGAAAGGAAACACCAAAACAAAAAGAAAAACTGAAGGGGTACCAGAGCACGGATTTTTGTTTTTTAATCAGGAGAGAGGATGTAAAATCATCAGCCTTTTCAAGTATTTTATTTTTTGCAGGGATTTTGCTCACTCCTTTTTGTGTTTTTTAAATTTTTAACTTTTCTAGGTATATAGTAGGTGTATATTTATGGTGTACATGAGATGTTTTGATACAGAACTGCAATGTCTAATAATCACATCATGAAAGATGAGGTATCCATTCCCTTAAGTCTTTATCCTTTGTGTTACAAACAATCCAATTATACTCTTTTATTTTTAAATGTACAATTAAATTTTTGACCAGTCACCCTGTGGTGCTATCTAATACTAGGCCTTATTCATTCAATTTTTTTGTACCCATTAACCATCCTCCCCACCCTCCCAACTACCCTGCCCAGCCTCTGGTAACCATCCTTCTACTCTCTATCTCCATGGGTTCAATTTTGATTTTTAGATGCCACAAATAAGTGAGAACACACGACATTTGTCTTTCTGTGCCTGGCTTTTTCACTTAATATAATGATCTCCACTTCCATCCATGTTGTTGCAAATGACTGAATATCCTTCTTTTATTATAGCTGAATGTATTCCATTGTGCGTAAGTATATTTTCTTTATCCATTCACCTGTGGATGGACACTTAGGTTGCTTCCAAATCTTGGCTATTATGAACAGTGTTGCAACAAACATGGGAGTGCAAATCTCTCTTCAATATATTGATTTCTTTTGGGTATATAGACAGCAGTAGGTTTGCTGGATCGTATGGCAGCTGTTTTTAGTTTTTTGAGGAATCTCCAAACTGTTCTCCATAGTGGTTGTACTAATTCACATTCCCACCAACAGTGTATGAGAGTTCCCTTCTCTCCACATCCTCACCAGCATTTGTTATTTCCTGCCTTTTGGTAAAAGCCGTTTTAAATGGGGTGAGATGATATCTCATTGTAGTTTTTATTGGCATTTCTCTGATGATCAGTGATGTTCAGCACCTTTTCATATGCCTGTTTGCTATTTGCATGTCTTTTGAGAAATGTCTATTCAAATCTTTTGCCAATTTTTAAATCAGATTATTAAGATTTTTTCCTACAGAGTTGTTTGAGCTCCTTATATATCCTGGTTACTAATCCTTGTCTGATGGGTAGTTTGCAAACATTTTCTCCCATTCTGTGGGTTGTCTCCTCACTTTGTTGATTGTTTTCTTTGAAGTGCAGGGGTTTTTTTTTAACATGATATGATCCCTTTTATCCATTTTTGCTTTGGTTCCCTATGCTTTTGGGATATTGCTCAAGAAATCTTTGCCCAGACCAATGTCCTGGTGAGTTTCCCCAATATTTTCTTGTAGTAGTTTCATAGTTTGAGGTCTTAGATTTAATTATTTAATCCATTTTGATTTTTTTGTATATGGTGAGAGATAGGGGTTTAGTTTCATTCTTCTGCGTATGGATATTCCATTTTCCCAGCGCTATTTATTGAAGAAACTGTCTTTTCCCCAGTGTATGTTCTTGGCACCTTTGTGAAAAATGAGTTCACTGTAGGTGTGTGATTTGTTTCAATGTTCTCTATTCTGTTTCTTTGGTCTATGTGTCTCTTTTTATGCCTGTACCATGCTGTTTTGGTTACTATAGCTCTGTTCAAGTATTTTAATTCTGTAATGGGGCAAGTAAAAAAACGTTTAGCAAAATACTTGGACTTATATTTAATGGATCTAAATACACACACACACACACACACACACACAGTATAAAGCAGCTATTAACCTAAATTGCTAAAACCTCAATATGCTCCCTTTTGGGAAAAGAAGCAAAAGCTTCAATAATTAAGAGCACACGTCAGACAGACCTGAATTGATTTGCACTACACAGCCTACTAACTGTGAGACCTTGAGCAAGTTACTTAGCCTCTCTGAGCTTCAGTTTCTTTAGTGATAAAAGGGGTTGTTGTGAGGCTTACTGAGGTGCTGCATGTAAAAGATCAGCACAGTGCCAGGCATAGAGAAAACATTTAGTGGTGTCAGTGGTAGAAGTCTTCAAATTCATTATCATCATCAACACCATAACAAGAAAACAAATGGATATCAGGAATTTAGGAAGAAAGGAAAAAGTCCCAGTTGCATGAAGAATCTTCTTTCTTCTATAGCTTCATCTTCTGTTTATCAGAAGGTGTGTGTCAAACCCATTCTACACATTATCCCAATACATCCCTCAGGAACCCTATGCAGCAAGGGTTATTATAACACGCATTTCTCAGATGAGGAAATGAACATGCTGCAAGCTCAAGTGCGATAGGAAAGTGTAGTGGTTGTGGTTAAGCCATGGACGCAGAAGCCAGACTGCAGGAAGGAATCTGAATACGGGTTCTGCCATTTATTAGGGTCCGGCTTTTGCATGTTATGTAATCTCCTCTGCCTCAGTTTCTTTTTCAGTAAATAGAGGCAATACTCTACCTTCCTTAGAGTTGATTTTGAGGACTAGACAAGTTGTTCTATGTAAAGGGGCTTGCAAACCTGTCAAGTGTTAGTTCTTATTAAGTCATTTGCCCGAGGTCACAGTCAGGAAGTGGCGGTGCTAAGATTAGAAGGTCCACGGTCTAGCTCCAGAGTCCCCACACACTTCAAATCTACTTTCCTCTCGACGGTGTGGCTGGTCTTGCTCCTGAAGAGCAGTCTCCTTTGCTCTTTCTATAGGATCCTCAATAATAAAGATCCAAGTATGGTCATGGAATTTACCAGAAAGGGTAACACATTTGATCAAGCTTTTCAACCAAATGGTTGAAACAGGAAAGGTTTCTCTTTCAAGTATCAATTACCAGTAAAAACCCCACACTCTAGTAGGAGCTCAGTTCTGCAAGGTTAAATTGTTCATTGGCTTCAGGAGGCCTGAGGGACTGCCTAATCACAAGTTTCTCTCTGGAAGTCACATCAGAAAGTTCCCACTTGTTATGTCTCCTACAGTCTGGAGGGACAGAATACACACCCCAAAAGGAGACCTTTTATGGCATTAAAAATGAAGTGCCAGCCTCAATCATGAGCCCCAGTTCATGGACTTTAATAGAATCCCTTACAGTACTCTGCCACCAGAGGAAACATCCTCTTCAATTTTGTTATAGGTTTTCAAGGGCTAAAAATCACACATTTAAACAGTGTATTGTGTGTGTGTGTATGTGTATGCAGACACACACGGCAAAAGTGGGTATGAGGATTATAAGCCATGACCCACACCTGGCTCTGCCTGTCAGGTCAAGGATACTCCCAACTTGCCCAAGTCAGTTCATCTATGCCAGGGAAAAAAACTAACAACAAGAATGAAACCCAGCCAACTTACAAGTATCAGTACCAATCATCAAGAAGATGCAAATAAATCAAATGGCACATTTCTACAACCTTTCTTTTTATCTGACTTTAAAATGAATAATATAGGTTGACATGGGCTCAGATGTTTTTGTTCTTCCCTCTCACAGTTAATCAATTTTTAGCATTTTGGGGGGTGGGGGGGTAAATTACAATTACTATATAATTGCATTTCATAAGCACAGATCAACTGATGATAGCTGAATTATACTTGATAAGAAAAAGAAGCCATTCTCAGGTGAAAAACATGTTGGATAAAAAGAGTGGATAATGATAGATAATTGGGAGTTGGCTTCTGTCTCCATATTGCATGTGTGAATGTATATATACATATAAACATGTTTATGTAGTAAAGGAACTCCAATATTGTGTGTGTCTAGGTATAACATTCATGTGTTAATATGAGAGTGGTCTGTAATGTCTATGTATAAGGAGGTTATGTTAGTCTGTTTGTGTTGCTACATAAATATCTGAAGCTGGGTAATTCATAAAGGAAAGTAGTTTATTTGGCTCACAGTTCTGCAGGCTGTACAAGCATGGCACTCCTATCTGCTTGGCTTCTGGTAAGGCCTCAGGAAGCTCACAATCATAGAAGCAGCCCAAGGGGAAGCCAGCATATCACATGGCGGGAGAGGGAGGAAAAGAGAGAGGGAGGAGGTGCCAGGCTCTTCTAAGCAACCAGATCTCATGTGAACTCAGAGAGCTCACTCATTACCTTGAGGATAGCACCAAGCCATTCATGGGGGATCCTCCCATAACACTCAGACACCTCCCACCAGGCCCCATCTCCAATACTGGAAGTCACATTTCAACATAAGATTTGAAGGGAACAAAACATCCAAACCATATCAGATGTATCCTTGTGGACCTGTGCATGTACGTGGGCATGGTACAGTTCATGTGTGTGAACAGTATACACATGTACTCCTGGGAAGCTTCATCCTCACAAAAGAATTTGTCTCATGAGCCCTGTGTGCTGACATATAGCCTTGTTTTAAGAAAAATGTTTTCCATTTATATGGTTTATTATCCCCTTGTTTCCTTTCTCAAGTAAAGAAATGCTAAACTTTCAGCTCCTTCCCCACTACCCCCCCAGCCAGATCACCTGCCATTGCTGGGAAAGGCCAGTCCTTCTGACTCTTGCAGGACCATGACTCAAACCATCCTACTCTGGAGACATCCAAAGGCACCCCTGTCCTAGGCCTGCATGACTGTCTCTATGGATCCAAGTCCTTTCTCCTGAGGGCCTTTCTCTGCCCTAGTAGAGGGGAGATTTTGGTGGGAAGTCTCATGCAGGCAGCCTCCATGGGACATGTGACATCTGGATCCAATAATGCCTTGTAATAAAGTATCTCCTGCAGCCAGGGATCAAGTCACAGCCCCTGTATTCATGGTGGAGGTCATCTGTCTCCCTACATTACAGAGTCTCTTAAGAGGGTATGGATTTAAGGTCTGACGTTTCTATAAACATGGCCCTGCTGCCCTTGAGAAAATGTGGGGAATTCTGCATCTGGTGAGGGATTTGTGTCCTCTATATGCCCACTCTCCTGAAGCCAGGTGTGCAGTTGGCGTTGCCCTGATTCTCCATCTCTCCTTAGCCTGCTGAAGCTCTCCTGAGCATGGGGCAGAATGTTCTCTCCACCCTCCACTTCCTTGGTTTATTGAGAGACAAAGGGAAGAATGACTTTCCTATTGACAGCACCACCACCTCTTTCCCAGCCACGCTCTGAGTAAATGTCAGCAGGGTATGCTCTAGTCATACCTGAGGTGGTTGTTCTTAAATGTCTCCACTGTTCCAGCTACACTCCTGAATTTCTTCTAGGGCCCTCCCTCACACACTCAATCTCCCAACTTCAGCCCAGAGACACTCCCCATGCTCAGTGGAGCCCCATCATCTCGAATTCTCCTGAAACCTTCTCTACTCTCACCACACACATGCCAGTCTTTTGAGTCCTATGTCCCTAGAGGTGATGGGCAGTGATGTGTGGCTCAGTTAATGTAATTATCACCTGATGTATTTGCTAGCTAAAAGGTTATCCTTTATCAAGAATAAAACCCATACAAGGTAAAATTAGAGGTAAGGTTCTAAGAATTCAGTGTAGACCAAAAAGGAGTCATTATAGGGTACAGTAATATTTCGGTCCTCTTATGCTATCCTGTGCAAATGGTCACCAACTCCCTCCCCAACAAAGCAGGGGGAATAGATGACCACAGGGACATGCTTCTCCGAAAAGGTTAAGTGTTCCTGATCCTCACCCCAACCCCTGACCCTGCTCAAAACCACATGCGGAGCCTCTCTAACTCCCACATGGAGGGTGGCCTTCCTCACCCAGTGGTCGGGGAGTCCAGCAGACAAACAGCACTCCAGGGGCCAGCAAGCCTCATGTGCTTCCCCCAGGACACCACCAAGGAGCCGGAGTCCAGGAACTTGGAGGCCAAGCAATCAAAAACACTTTTGGCAGCAATACAAGGGCGATCGGAAAGCTAACTTAGATCCCGCCTGGCTGAATTGGGTCTGGAAGGAGCAGAGAACAAGAAAATTTTGTAGTGAATTGTCAGAAGGCAGCAAAGACCTGAAGCCTTGGTCTTAATCATGTTCCATGTAAAGAAGTTCTGGCATGGTGCCTGCATGAGACCTGCCAAATCTTGAGTAATGGGAACAACAAGGGAGGAAAGAGAGGGAGGGCTGAAATCAACTGATGGGGAGAGGGAAGTCAGACAGTGTCTAGGTGGTGCCAAACATCTGGGTAAACTGCAAAATATTTAAGCCAATAGCTAGCCATTTTGTCTGTAGAATAGAAAATGTCTAGGTCACATCATTGTGATTTTATTTTGTTCTTCAGTGTTTGTGCAGATGTTTGAACTTTCCTTGAGGGCATAACCAGGTTTGTTTATTTTCAGGTGTCTCCATCTTCCAGCACTTAGTACATCTCGGGTCCCTAGTAGGTACTCTATATATGTTTAAGGAAGGAAGAGAGGGAGGGGGAAAGCCACATACAGATTATGGCAAACTTTTATATGATGGCCAAATAATTTATTGTCTAAACTGAGACAACCTTGAGAGTCAAAGGGAGTGCTGATATTGGCCCAGGAAAACCAGGCCAAATGGTCACCCTTCTTAATGGCCAGTTATGTATGAAGGAAGGAGATATTAGAAAGGAAGTTTCCTTGTTATTTTCTAAACACTGTAAGTTAGATAAGCTTAGAGTGCACATGGAACAGCAGGAAGGTCAATGCAGCTGGAGCAGAGAGAAGAAGTTAGAGAGTGGGAAAATGAAGTAGGAAGGGTCAACAGGAACTTGGACTTCATTCTAGGTGTGATGCGGAGCCATTGGGGTGTGGGGGTTACCTGGGTGAGTGACAAATCTGATTTATATTTTAAAAGATCTGTCCGGGCCGTGCGTGGTGGCTCACACCTGTAATCCCAGCACTTTGGAAGTCCAAGGTGCATGGATCACCTGAGGTCAGAAGTTCGAGATCAGCCTGACCAACATGAAACCCTGTCTCTATTAAAAATACAAAAAAAATTAGCTGGGCATGGTGGTGCACACCTGTAATCCCAGCTACTTGGGAGGCTGAGGCAGGAGAATCGCTTGAACCCGGGAGGCAGAGGTTGCAGTGAGCTGAGATCATCCCATTGCACCCTAGCCTGGGCAACAAGAGTGAAACTCTGTCTCAAAGAAAAAAGAAAAATGTCTGGCTGCAGTGTGGAGAATGAGTTGTAGGGACAAGGGTAGCATCAAACCATGTGGTTGTCCAAGTGAGAGAGGATGGTGACTTGGGCTGGTGGGTAGCAGGGAGAGTGTTGCAGAGGAGGTGGAAGGAAGAGGATGGTTTCGCAATAATTGGTCTAGGTTGAGTTGCAGGTCTTTGTGGATGCAATGGACATAGGTGGCAAGATAAAGAGAGGCACTGAGGATGAGTCCTAGGTTTAGAGCCTGAGCCACCAGCCGGGTAGAAGGTGGTATCTCTTATCTACCTGGGAAAACCATGGGAGGTTGATAATCTGGGGAGGCCTTTACTGACCTTCCTCTAAAAATGAATTGTAGAGTTGTAACACTATCTACAAGAGCTCTGCAGAATCACACCTTGTGCCACGGGTCAATCCATGTCCAAAGGAAAGTCCCTGAAAGCCAGGACAGAGACCAGAGTCACAGCTTGACTCTCATAGCCCAGATATACTGCTTGCTGATGGCTCCACTCTGTTGTTTCTCCAAACCTTGGATCCCAAACCCTGTCTCATATCTAAAGACTAGGACTCCTCTTTTGCTCCACCTTCCTATATTCTGGACTTTTGGCTACCAGTCTCTGGCCATACTCTGCCTCTGTCCCTTGCCTGACATGGGCCTTCATCTACTGCAGGCCTATGGAATCAAAGAAACCCAACCTTCACAAGTCTACCAGCTCCTTCCTGTTTACATTTTTCTCCACCTTCCCAATGTGCAGCTTTTAACCTGCCTTAGACCCTCTCTCGACCTTTCTTAGGCTAGTTTGAGTCTAGAATTTTTTCTCATGGAACTCCTGTCCCAAGGTTCTGTTGGAAGTTTGGTGAGCAGCCACACTGGTGACTGTTTTCTCTGCCAAACACATTCTCTTGGTTCCTCTGCTGCTCCTAAAGCTATTATACAGAGACCTAGCCAGGCCCTTTAAATTGTCTTTGCTCAGTTGGGAAAAGAATTAACATACCTGGTAGCAACTTCTAATGCAACTGCTGAATGCACAGACATCCCTTCTGGGTCTGGTCTGAACCATTATCATCTCTCACCTGTACCTGTAACAAGGTCTGGTTATATGTGTCTATAAGAAGAGATAACTGTCCTTACCACCCTACAGTTATTATCCATGGCTAATCCTGTTCAAATAGAAGTCTGATCACATCACACCTCTGCTCAAAATCCTGCAATTTCCCTTCCGTTTATCTCAAGGTAAAAGCCAAAATCCTTACAATGGACCAGAAGTTCCTTTACAATTAGAGGTTGTTACTTGGTCTGTTCATGCTGATATAACAAAATATCTGAGACTGGGTAATTTATGAACAACAGAAATGTATTTCTCACAGCTCTGGAGGCTGGGAAGTCCAAGATCAAGACACCGGCAAGTTTGATGTCTGGTGCGGGTCTGGTCTCTCTTTCAGGATGGTGCCTTGAGTGCTGCATCCTCTGGAGGGGACAGATGTTGCATTCACACATGGCAGAAGAGACAGAAAAGTACAGAAAGGGGGCAATCCCACTCCCTCAAGCCATTTTATCAGGCATGAATCCCATTCATGAGAGCAGAGCCTTCATAGCCTAATTACCTCCTACAGGCCTCACCTCTTAATACTGTTACGTTGGGGATTAAGTTTCAGTATGAATTTTACAGGAGACACAAGCATTCAAATCATATCAAAGATGTACCCAATTGTTTCTTTTTTATTTATTTATTTTTTTGAGACAGGGTCTCACTCTGTTGCCCAGGCTCGAGTGCAGTGGCATGAGCATGGCTCACTGCAGCCTCCAACTCCCAGGCTCGAGTAGCTCCTCAGCCTCCCAAGTAGCTGAGACTACAGCTAATTTTTTATTTTTTGTAGATACAGGAGTCTGTGTTACCCTGGCTTGTCTCAAACTCCTGGACTCAAGCAATCTTCCCACCTTGGCCTCCCAAAGCGCTGGGATTACAGGCGTGAGCCACTGTGCCCAGCCCGTTTCTCAAACATGCCAGCCATGCTCCCACCTCAGGGCCTTTCCACTGGCTGTTCTTCTGCCTGAAATAGTCTTCAGATAACATATGGCTCACTTGCTCTACTCCTTCAAATCTGCCCATAAGGCCTATGCAGGCCACTCCATTTACAACTTCAACCTCCATCTAGCCATCCAATCTCCTGAACCTTGCCCTTTCATTTTCAAAATGACATTCTAACTACTATATCATTTACTCATCTAGTATGCTATTTCTTTATTTCTGCCTCCTCCAATAGAATTTAGGTTCCAAGAAAGCAGGAATTTTTGTCTGTCTTGTTTTTTGATGACTCCTCAATGCCCGGAACAGTGTCTGACACATACTATTATTGAATGGATCAATTAATAAGAAATTCATTACTAGTTAAGAGTCTAGTCTGTGGTCTTAGTGCTAGGTTTGAATTTCAGCTTCACCTTTTACTAGTTATGTGACTTAGAGCAAGTTTATTAACTTTTTATACCTCATTTTATACCTCATTTCTATCTGTAAAAAGAGAAAAAAAATTGCAACACTTCACAGGATTGTAGATGAGAAAATGCATGGAATGTGTTTAGCACAGTAGTTGGAATACAGAAAGTATTGTGTGGATGGCATCTATTACCTTCAACCTTGGTGGATGAATTAGACTTTGGAATAATCAAAAAGCCACCTGGACCAAAAACTGGTAAATAAAGTGGTTGCAATATGGATGGTTCTCTTTTGTGGTTCATAGACCAGCTTTACAAAAACAATTCTGGAAAGAAAAAAAAATAGCTACATTTATGTTTTAATCAATTCCAACATGGCCACCTGGAAGGGCAACACCCACTTGGCTGCCTAAATTGACATATATGTTAGGCCAATGGAGTCCCAATAGTAGAGATAAAAAGCCCTTGGAAGTTCTCTGCTGGACCTCCTGTTTTACCAACTCACTTTATGTTGCTTTTCTGCCAAGAAGAACCAAGTATTCTCTGAGTATCTGGGTCAAGAGCCTCTGGAGACAGTGCCGAAGAGGCTTTATGGAGAGGATGTCTCAGAAAGTGATACCCTGAACGAGACCATGCAGTAACCTGAGTGTCATGAAGGTCTAGAAACCCAACCTGGGGAGTAGCAATCAGACACGGGACAGCTTATTTGCAGAACAGACTTTCTGGGGCCCAGAGGAGGAGGAAGGGCAGATTCACCCTGGATGGGCTGACCACCAGCCACTGCATTAGACCTCTGCAGCCTTAATTCCTCTCCCCTCTCCTTTGGCACCTCAGGGAAGACAGCATGAGCATAAAGGAAGGCCGAGAGTGACACATTCTACCCTACCACGCTGAAAAGATACAAAGCGCAGGATTCTTCCATTCTAGTTGTGCCCACTGTCCTTCTCCAGGGCCAAGCATATTCTTCAAACTGTATTAGAGGATCAAAGAGGGACTTGGAGACTGTCCTTCCTCATTTTAGAGAGGAGGGAGCTGAAGCCCAGAAAGAAGGGCGTAGGGTGGCCCACCCATATCCCCTCAACTCACCCAGAGGCCTCCTGCAGACAGTTATACCCACCAACGACCTCCTGCACCTCTCTGCCTGAGGGTGCCCTCTGGCCCCGCAAGCATGTTCAGCCTGCAGGTAGAACAGGCCAGATGTGTCTGGGAGTTCATACCCCAGAAGTGACCCTCAATCTACCAGGGAGATAATTTAAGATCCATTCCACAGAGTTTCTTAGAGGGTCCCCAGCAGGACTGAGTCCCAGTTGTCAGCACAAGCAAATCTGCACAGTTACATCCCCTTCATCAGCCTTCCTCCCTTCCCTTGCCCTCCTCCCCACTCCTTTGCCAGTCTATCATTTGGCTATTGCCACAACATGCTATATAACCAGGGGTATGCTGGAGCCAGCAGAGACCACACCCAAGAGTCAATTGTTTAAAAAGCCAATTTTATGAGTCTGTTAAGCACTGCTCCTATTAAAAATTAAATTCTATAACTTACGAATTATAGTTAAAACAGAGATACTCAAACTTATCACATCCTAATTATATTTTTCTGTTGTTTATGCTTTTGATGTTATTTACATGTCTTGTGTTATGTAGGTCGAGCATCCCTAATCTGAAAATCCAAAATCCAAAATGTGCCAAGGTTCAAAACTTTTTGGAACTGGGAAGAGATGCTCCTCAGTATACAGCATTTCCATCATATACAACTCCACATTCTGTGACATCACATCGGTAGCCAGAAGTCAGCTATAGTGGGAGTATTATCACCATTTACACCATAGAAATCAGTGTCAGGGCTTGAGTTACTGCCGTGTTAGACTTAAAGTGACGGACACAATATTAGTAACATAGATTAAACTTTGTGTCATGTTTATAGCCCTTACATTATAAATACCACAATGCAATAGGGAAATATTTTTTTCAGTTTGTAAAAACTGTTATCTGATTCTGCAAAGAAGTCACTCATATGATTGACAAATGAGTGAAGTTTACAACATATATCTTAGTTGTTTCATTTTCATCATACTTGTTAACAAAAATAGCAATGAACATTTATGTCAGCCAGGAGGTTCGGCTGATTTGGGCCAGGCTTGGCTGATCTCTGCTGGACTGGCCATGCATCTGTGCTCAGCTGGTGGGTCTGTGCCAGCAGGGTCAGCTGGGAGTAAGAACGTCTAGAACGGGCTCGCCCAAGTTGACTGGTTCCCCTCTAGGTGGCCTCTCACATCCACTTGTCTCCCATCTCCCTCCATCAGGCCAGCCTGGGCATATTGTCAGGGAACTCTCTAAGTACCAAGAGAGGAATCAAAAACATACAAGTGCCAGCAGCTACTCCCTCCATTTGGTGCAACAAGGAAGTTGTAAAAACAATAAGATAATATCTGCCACTTGTTGAGGACTTACTACATACCAAGCACAGTGCTAAGCAGTTTAAACATTTAACAGGAGATTAATTTGGAAATTTTCTGACCTAGTTCAGGCACCAAATTTTAAAATAATAGGGAGAAATACCTTCATATTCCAAAGAGAACTGCTAAACTGGAGGCTGTAATCATTTTTGTTTCCTTGAACCCTTTTGGCAATTTAGTGAAGACTGAGGACCTCTTCTCAGGATAATTATTTTTAATGCACACAACAAAACATATAGGATTATAAAGGACACTAAATATGTTGAAGATAATTATTAAAATAATTTAGAGTAATGTTGCAATATCATAATATGCAGACTTATTGGCACAATAAATAATAAATAAATGAGATCTAAAGAAGAATCTCACAACTACCATAATGTTAAAGTTATCATGAGCATAAATAGTTTCTGCAACAAGTATAAGTGATATGAAAACATGTGTGACTTCTGTTGTTGACAAAGTCACAGGCACTGCTAATACCATGGTTTGTTCCCTACATTCATAATTAAAGGAAATGGTAAGATTCAGTTAGAAGTTAGAAAAAGTAAACATGTAATTTATTTCCCATTCAAGCTCGCAGATCCCCTGAATTTTATTCAAGGGGGTCTGTAAACACCAGACAGATTAAGGACCCTTATGCTAGAATATCAAGGTGAGGCTTGCTAACAGGTGACTCAAAACTGGTTCAAGAGATCCTTAGTATTTTCCTTCTCTTCCTAAACAATTCAGTCCTAACATCATTAGCTGGGGTAGAGCAAGTTTAGTTCTGCAGTGGGGATGGAGGAATCCACAGGGCCTCAGGGTGGGGCATCGGAGTTCATGCAGAGTGAAGAAGGTGGCCCTGTGGAAGAGGTGGTGGCACCAGATACATACAAGGGCATTGATGATATCAGTATCTTAGGAATAATAGAAGCCAGGTTTCTCACTGTTGGAAAAGAGAATTACAAATACAGAAAGGGGTGATATATCATAATTTGTGATCCTAATGTCTTTTTTTTTTTTTTTTTTTGAGACGGAGTTTCGCTCTTGTTGCCCAGGCCGGAGTGCTATGGCAAGATCTCGACTCACCACAACCTCTGCCTCTCGGGTTCAAGCAATTCTCCTGTCTCAACCTCCTGAGTAGCTGGGATTACAAGCACACGCCACCATGCCTGACTAATTTTGTATTTTTAGTAGAGGTAGGGTTTCTCCACGCTGGTCAGGCTGGTCTCAAAATTCTGACCTCAGGTAATCCACCTGCCTTGGCCTCCCAGAGTGCTGGGATTACAGACGTAAGCCATACTGCACCTGGTTCCTAATGTCTTAAAATGGAGTCACTCCTGTCAAGTAACATTGAGCTAACAGTAAAGCTGCCCCTCTCAAAGTGATAAACATATATGTAATAGACTGAAGTGATAACACCTGCTGCTGCACAATACCACCCAAGACCTGCAGCAAACAAATAGGAAGTGAAAGGTGGCTGAGATATGAGAACCGACCCATCTGGAAGGATCATAAAAGCAGCCAGGACCCAGCTTTCTTCAAGACACTCTTGGAGGCTCTTCCTGTGAGAACACTGAGGCCTTCTCCCAACTGGAAGCTGCCAACAGAGGCTCCGCAATAGGGGTGATAGGGTAGAGAGAGAGAAAAGTAACAAAACCACACCCATGTCCCTCTCCAACCCCCACCCATCCCACCTTGCTCTCCCCCTACACCATGACTAGCATCCAAAAGGACCTCCAGACCCACTTGACTTGTCAGTGTGGTGGTCTCCCAAGCCATCGCTTTTCTTCACCACCCCCATTTTACTACTGCCTGTGTGAATATTAACCACATGATTGATGGGCCTCACAGTGTACCATGAATTTGAGCTACATAATTGGCTACTGTGTCACTGTGAAACTTCACTGGCTTCTATGAGAGTTAACACACCTAAGCAGCACCAACCTAATTAACGTAACAGGGAAAAGGCTCAATGAGCCCTGGTGTTGGATTAGAACTGGAGACTTGTGTGAACTCAAGGTTTTCGATAGAGAAGTTAACACATGTGTATGTACACACGTACACATGTACACACACACACACACACATACATCCCCTAGCTCTGACCATTGAATGAGCCCAAGAGCAGCAACAGCTCACTAGCAACAAGCACAGCTAGCACTCAGATATTGGCTCCTAAATACTGTTTTCTACTAAAACAGACCGGGGCTCCTTGAAGAAATGGCTGATTCAAGGGCTGGAGTACAGAAAGTACAGATGAGCTTAGAGCCTCTTATTGTGCCAGAAAGCCAGGAAATGCTCATAAAATAATGGGGTTCATATTCACATGAAAGGAATACAGAAGCCAGCTTGAACGGGATCCTACTGGCCAAACCAGTGACAAATTTGAGCATCAAAATAATAGGAATTTAAATTCATTCAGTATAATAGGAAAACATGAGTCTGAACAGATAAATAGATAAGTTGAATGTTTGATAAGGAATGAGATGTTTATAGAGTTTCAAAATACCTCCCCATGAAATACATATCAATTACACAGGGAAAGAGTAGCTTTACAGTGAGAAAACCTAGAAGATACCAGCTTAATCAAGTAATCAAAGCTAACACCACCAGCAGTGGCATAAAGAGACATTTGTACCACTTGATAGGATGCAATGAAAAGAACATTACCTAACCTCTGTGATAATCACTGCCAAAAATGCATAATCTGAACATAACCATGAGGAAACATCAGACAAATCTAAACTGAGGGATGTGCTACAAAATAATCGGCCTGTAAACTTCAAAGAGTCAAGGTGCTAAAAATCAAAGAATGTTTCAGACTGAAGGATACCTAACAGACATGACATCTAAATACAGCAGGTGATTCTGGAATATATCCTTTGTGCTCCAAGGATGTTATTAGGATAATTTTGCAAAACTTGAATGGGGTAGTAAGGATGAGATGATAGCAAGGTGTCAATGTTAGTTTCCTGATTTTGATGGTTATATTGTGGTTACATAGGAAATATCCTACACTCCCTACAGTGTTCTAGGGTGATAGAATACAGGTTAGAAATTTACTCTCAGAAGGTACAGGGGGAAACAGTTCTTTGTACTGTTCTTCCATTTTTTTTTTTAAGTTTGGGATTGTTTCAAAGGCTGGTTCTGTGACCTATGGTCTATCACTTAACTTTTAGACAATAAATAAGGGGAAAAACTTGAGGGAAGATGGGGGAATAAAGATTTCTCCAAAGAGAATTGTGAGCTGGTATTTAGAGAATCCTGCTCATTTCAGTTGAGAGTAGGGACCTACGTCCCCACCTGCACACAAGCCTAGAGAATGGGTGTATCTGCCTGAAAGAGAGAGTGACATTTTGCCCCCAAGCTCGATGCCTGTGAAGGAGCAGAAACTCATAGAACCACTTAGCACTGCAACCAGAGCAGGGCATGTAAAGCTTTGAGCACGGCCTGCCTTCCAGAGTGGGGTGAACAGAGATACAAAATACCTCCAAGAACAGTGGGCACCGTGAAAGGCAGCTATATTTGAGTCACCTTGACAGGATTCAATCCCAAAGAATTTTCTGGTGGGCAAAGTAACCCCAGCAGCAAAAAGCTTGGGGTGCAGGGTTGGGGGATCAGAAGCATGGAGAAGAGAATTATAAGTGGTCAGCAGGAGACTACACCCCGCCCACCCAAGTCAGGGAACAGGGCAGTGGGCAGTGCCTGACATTCCTTTCAGGAATGGCGTATCTTCTAAGAACCTATGAAAGTGCCCCAAGAGAAAGAAAGCCAGCGTTTGGCTGATACCCAGGGGGTACCAGCACCAGAGAACAAATGCTCTAACATCAGACTAAAACCACGGAGAACCAACGGCAGCAGCGCAATCATGGGCAGAAGAGGAATAAAGGAGCAAGGAAGAGAAAGCTTAGAACAACAAAGCATGCTCTACCCTCACCCATAGCAAGTCCCAAGCCTGGATCAGACCTGAAAGTTTTGAGTTGGAAGAAAACTCCAAATTTTAATTCATATCAGAGTTTTTTAAAACCTTAAAGCATAACTACAATGGCTGAAAGTCACCAGATACCTGTGGACTACGCCAGGGACAGGAAAAGAGCCTGTTTAAAAAGTCATGCTGGAGAAGAAGAATGTGACTTTCTGCTTCTCCCTACCCGCTCCAGCTCATTCGATGCCCTGGTTGCACATGCATTATCCTGTTTATTCCTCACAACACCCTAGAAATTTGGCCCCCACCATGAGTCTGAATGAAAGAGATCCCAGTGCAAGGCTATCAGTCCCCAGTCACAGCACCCAGGGTGCTGGCCTTCCAGAACAAAGCATTGCTCCTCCCCCAGCTTCACTTGGGTGGTAAGCAAGTGGAGGCCCACAGGAAAGCCACTAGGTGGGCAGCAGAAACCGACAGAAGGTAATGCAAAGCACAGTTGCAGGGAATTTGTTTTGCTTGTGGTGGCTTCATGGGAAAACCACAGCTACAGGGAGGATTAGCAATCAGGGGTGGGTGGTTCTTCCGTGCAGAGGCATTGGCAGAGAACACATTGGGAAAGCGAAAAGCCCAACAAAGAAAATGCTCACACCAGGATGTTCAAAAACTAAGATTCTGTTTGTGCACCCATTGCAGTGGTCCTTAACCTTGGCTGCACACACCTAGGACTTTTTAAAAATCCCGATGTGTGGGCCCCAACCTCAGTGATTGCAGGCACGGGGATTTTTTTTTCCAAGTTCCCTAGATGACTCTAAAGTGTAGCCCAGGTAGAGAACCCTAGCTTCATTCAAGGAACTTTGTTCCCTATCAGTTTGGTGACAAACAAACAACAACAAAAAAAAGATAAAAATGTTCTGTCTCAATTACAAATATCAACTCCAGAATAGTTTTGGCTGAGCATGAGCCTCAACCCTGAAAAGTAACTAGTATGAAATTAAAACACACTAATGAATATTCAAGCATAGCCTCATTTGCTAGATACAAGTATAGCTATACAGATAGAGATAGATATAGAGGTAATAATATATCCATACACCTTGTGCTAGTGGTAAGATACGTATTTAAAAGTGTTTTTCCTGCAGTGGAGATGATCACCAGTTCATCTTATCCACACTTACTTACCTGGTCCTCCTTGCAAAGAAACACACATTAGGTATTTAAGAAGTCACAGAAAAGAGCAAAGCCATACGACTCACCAGAAGATTGAAACAGCAAGGGCGGGGCAGGGGGGCGTGGAGGGGGTTGTTTCATGTAAACTATTCTTGAGCCAAATGAATCCCCACACTAACAGCATTTCCATCCACTCATTGACAATACTGTTTCAATAAATGCAGAAAGCAAGCAAGCAGACAAGGATTCTTCCATTTACAAGACTTTTACATTATGTAACTCCGATGTCACTTTCAACTTTCATCCCTGTTTTCGGATTATTTTTAATATTTTCCCATTACTCACATGAAAAGGAAAAGATCTGATCCCTCTGCTTGGAAGTCAGGGTCCTTCATAATCTGTTTCCATCCTAACTTTCTACCTTTATTTCCCTCTCTCCATCCCTCTCCAGAACAAATTATCTTTCACTAAGCTAGGAAGTCCACTTGCTATCCCAAAACTTTCTAAAGCCACCTTTTTTTCTTCCATATCTTTTTTCTGCATCAAAAAGTATTCATTCAGGCTAGGTGCTGTGGCTCACGCCTGTAATCCCAGCACTTTAGGAGGCCGAGGTGGGTGGATCATGGGGTCAAGAGATTGAGACCATCCTGGCCAACATGGTGAAACTCCCTCTCTACTAAAAATACAAAAATTAGCTGGGTGTGGTGGCATGTGCCTGTAGTTCCAGCTACCTGGGGGCTGAGGCAGGAGAATTGATTGAACCCAGGAGGTAGAGGTTGCAGTGAGCCAAGATTATGCCACTGCACTCCAACCTGGTGACAGAGTGACACTCCATCTCAAAAAAAAAAAAAGTATTCATTCAAGAAGTATTTATTGGCTATTTTTCCTAGTTAAGACAATAATTAGTATTTAGTCCTCAATTAAAACAATAATATATTTAAATAAACACAGATACATATAATTGTCTTTTCTACAAATAAAAAGAAAATGCCACCCATATCATCAAATACTGTGATAGACCAATGACACCAATGGCTCCAATCTTTTATCCCTCTCTGGATCCTCAGGCAGCTTTACTTATCAAAAGGTAGAATATCTATCCCCATTCTTTGACTCTCAGTTTCCAACTTGCTTTGACCAGTGGGCAGGTTCAACAGAAGCCAAAGCTTAAAAGGAAGCATTCTAGTGTTTCTACTTTTGCTCATCTGTGATTGCTGCATGAACATGTCCAAGCTATCCCACTGGAGGCTGAGAAACACATGGCCCAGTGACTCTGCCCCACTCAACAGCCTATCAACTGCCAGACTCATTTGAAGCCAGAAGAACCTCCCAGTTGAGTCTGTCCTAATTCAGTCAACCCTGGCAACTATCAGGCATACTAATGGGTCCAACCAAGACCAGAAGAACTTCCTAGACAGGCCAACCTACACTGCCGTCCTGAGACCATGGCCTTAGTAAATACTCATTGCTTTCAGCCACTGTGTTTCTGGGTGGTTTGTTACACAGTATTATTGTGGTAATAGATAAATGATACAAGTGCTAAAATAACTGGACAGCAATAATTTAGATGAGGTAAAAACAACTGGACAAAGACTAGACTACAAGGTCTAGTAGTAGGACAGAATTATGTTGGGTGATTCACAACTGTGTCCCCTTTGCACAGCACAGGGACAGTCACAGGTGCTCAATAACATACGCTGCTGGATGAAGGAAACATCTGGTCATGACAGATCCTGGGCTGTAAGAGTCCTCGGAATGGATCATGAAATCATTAACTTCCAAACTTTTACAAATATAACTGACCGACTGCTATCATTTACTTACCTTCTTTCTTTTCCAAGTCAAAATCCTTAGCCAGTACACATAAACCACACAAGGAAAAAAATATTTCTGTAAATGGCTTCTTCAAACACTCAGATGGCTCTTTGCCCCCTCACAGAAAGTCATTTCTCTGCAGCTGCCAGGCTACTTCTGCAAGAGCTCAAGCCTAGCCAGTT
Source organism: Pan troglodytes (assembly GCF_028858775.2). NCBI lineage: Eukaryota > Metazoa > Chordata > Mammalia > Primates > Hominidae > Pan > Pan troglodytes. The sequence goes on from NC_072402.2 coordinate 74,902,374, forward strand.
ACAGTAGCTGGTGTAAAAGCTAATCTTAGAAAACACACATCATTTCTCCAACCCGGTAATTAAGACCAGAAATCTGTAACTGAGACATTCATAAAACTGGGGTTTCCAAGTGCCAGCTTTCCCTTAGAGTTCTCCAGAATGGGTCAGACTGGGAGAAGCCTGCCCAAAACAATCTGATGGGCAGGAGAATGGGTTCTGGATGGGCAAGGGCCCGTGGGAACAGGCCCAATCCAGTACCTTTCAAAGCCTCCTCTCCTTCTAGATTCATGCCTCAGTACTTCTCTGTCCACCTTTGATCACTATTCAAGTGCCAGAGCTAACCAACCATTAACAAATCTACAATAAAAGAACAAATTTCTATGGGCAAGATTAGTAATGTGTTGGTATTTTGGAGCTCTGCCTTTATTAATGTCTCCACTGGCCAGTTGTAAACAAGAAGCCTTTTAACTTATCAGAAGGACATTTCTATTTCACCCATTTTATCTTTCACAGAAGGGACCAGTTTCAACCAACTTTTTCCAGTCCTGACACTTGGATTCAAGTCAGAGACAGTTATTAAACTCATTTAGACAGTGCTTATTACTGAGTCCTGATTTATTCAAGTGCTTATTTACCGGGAAGGTACAGCCTCTCCTTTTCAAAATGCAAACTTTACTTCCGACTCCAGGCCTTGCAATTTATCTGGACGAAGTGCTGATATTGGCAGGGTACCTTTGAATACACTTTAGGAGTCTGTTTCTTTGATATAGCCAGGAGGGTAAAACTGCCATATCCACAGATGTCTTCAATTGCTGGGATATTCTCTTCCCACTGTGGAGACTTTTTCAATCTGTTTAATACTAGGGAGGAGTCAGGTTGCTATTTTGGGTTTAACTATGAAATATTTATTGGGCTCTAATTTACCAAGAGTTATTTGAAACTCTGGAGCCTTAGAAATTCAATTTTTTTTTTAAATAAAAATGAGCCTAGAAACTGCTCAAGTAATGGTAGGAGAAAGAGGAAGGGCCAGTCTGATTTGAAAAGGATTGGCAGACCAAGAGACAGGAAGGACAGGCTTTGAGTGTTGCAAATGCTTCTGTGGGTACAGAATGAGAATGCTACACAATACCTTACAGATCTTGTATTGCAAACTTTGCATTTTATATGAGGAAACTGAGGTCCAGAGAGTGTAAGTGACCTACCTGAGATCAAACAGCTAGTCAATAGCAGAATCAGAATTGATTTCTCTTTTCAATCTTTTTAGTTACAGGAAATGACCATGAACGCCATCTGTAATGACAGGGCAGTATAAAGAGCTTGGTGCTATAGCTACACATACATCAGAGGGAAGGGTCTCAGATCTTCCTGCCTCCACTCTGGGCCCAAGCTCAGCACATTCACATCAGTAACATTTCCCATTGTACATTAGCTTTCAAAAGTGGAGAATCTATTGTTTAGAGAAAGGTTTCTAAACCTCAGAACTATTGACATTTTGGTGCAGGAAGTTCTTTGTTGGGGGATTCTTTTTTCACAGAATTCTTGGTTCCTACCCATTAGGTGCCAGTGGCATCTAGTTGGTTCTCCGGACATTGCCAAATATCCCCTGGGTTGCAAAATCAGCCTAGTTTAGAACCATTGATTTAAGACAAAGTTCACCTGATATCCACTCAACACTCTACATAAGCATCATTGAGTTGTATGATTATTTGTCATAATGGTGAGAAAGGTGGAAGACCTGGAGATTTAAAGAGAAATAATTGATATCTGTTTAATTCATCATTGTATTCTCTTGCACCTAGCACATTCATTAGTACAAAAAAAGTTGCCCTCCATCTTCTTAGAAATTAACATAATTAAAACATAATTTATTACTAATAAGTGTTAATTTATTAATCCATAAAACTTTGAATGCTTTGGGTTTGCAATCAAATAACTTCCCTTCATGTTTATTCTAGTGTACAGTGGGTATTCTTTTCCTAATGATCATTGTGGTTCTTCTTTTAAAAATTCACAGCCTGAAGAGTGCACAAAGGACACAAATGTAGAATAAAAACAACTCCACCAAATAAAAAAGTTAATTTAAAAAAAAAACCTCATTCACATTTGATGCTTTACCAAATTTAAATTCATCCTGATGAATGTACAAACATCCCAAGGTGGATTCGCCTGGATTAGCACAATCAGATTGCTTTCCTAGCACCCAGCAGTGGCTAGTGGAGAAGAAACTGTTTCAATGGGGTAGAGAGGAGCAATAGGCCCTCGGCACTCAGCAGTCCCAATTTCATTTCATGGCAAACTCTCATTCTGAAGCAATTCCAAAGGTCTAGGGAATGTAGCAATTTGTAATTTTGTTAAGGTACCAGGTTCCATCCTTCTCTACTCGCTGAAGATGTGTACAAAGTAGCTCTGACAAATGATTTGTTGTTGTTGTTGTTGTCTTTGGGACAGAGTATTGCCCAGGCTAGAGTGCAATGGTGCTATTTCAGCTCACTGCAACCTCTGCCTCCCAGGTTCAAGTGATTCTCGTGCCTCAAGCCTCCCGAGTAGCTGGGATTACAGGCACGCACCATAATGCCCAGCTAATTTTTGTATTTTTAGTAGAGACAGGGTTTCACCATGTTTGCCAGGCTGGTCTCAACCTCCTGGCCTCAAGTGATCTGCCCACCTTGGCCTCCCAAAGTGCTAGGATTACAGGTGTGAACCACCACGCCTGGCCTGACAAATGATTTTTAAAAATTTGTTTCTGTGTAAAAAATAGCCATCAAATGAGGGATAAAACTTCAGGGGAAGTTGGAAAGGTAGTTAACTGCAGTTAATGAGCAAAGTGAGGGTAAGCACAGAAGCATTCAACTCAGTGGAAATGTGAATTAGGAGGAAACCAAGAACTCATGCATACATTCTCTTATTCTTTATTCTCAAGTCTTGGAGGGGTCAGAAAGATCTGAAGTATAGTCTTCTGGGATGTCAAAGTTCTATTGTAAACTCTTACTTATCCAGAAACATATCAGGAAGGGGTCTGCTGAGTGAGGGTCTAGAGCAAGGGAATTTTGAGCAGCCTGAGGCTACAGGCTTGGGGAGGAAAGTGGGAAGAGGTGGAAGCCAGGGAGGTTTCAGGGCTGCCTTCCCAGGTGGCTCTTATTTAACTTCAGAGTGGGCTCCTGCCACACTGAGCTCACTCTGGGGTGGTAGGTATAAAAGAGCAGCCTAGGGTCAGGGTTGGACCTCAGGTCCTCTGCCTCCTCTCAGACCTGTCGGAGTACCTTGGCTATAGAAGGATGCTAAAATGTCAGGAAAACAGATCAGGCCTGGAGAGGCGCAGGCAGTGCCCTTCCAGGGGAATGCAGGAGGCTGAAAGATGCCTATTCTCCTGCAGAGTCACTGGCTGGAGGAATGGGTGTGTTTTCCAAGACTCACCAAGCTGCTCTCATTGTCTTCCCTGCTAGAGCCACCATCAACGCCCAAAGAACCCAGACCCAGTAATGCCTTCGGCTATGCAGTTTCCTGTCACATGGCCCTTCCCTAAAACCTGACTGAAAAGACCAGCTGTATATCTTATTTCAAAGGGTGCCTGGGGGGTGGATCGCCTGCTTGGCTGCACTCCCAGCAGCCCCAAATCTCTGACTAACCATGACTCTGACTAGCCAGCAGGAAGGTACTCACACTTGGTTCTACAACCATCCACAAAGCTGGAGAGAATCCTACAACTATCCTTCTTCAGAAAGAGTCATTGTCCCATTATGTGCCAGGTGCTTTACACAGCTTTATACTTTGTAACAACCCTCCTCATAATAACATAGAAAAGTGCATATTTACAAATGAGGAAACTAGGGTTTGGAGAAGTTAAGTAATTTGCCCAATGTTGCACAATCTGTAAGTGATCTGGCTGGAAGAGAATCCTGTGTTCTGTCTACGACAGCAAGGGATATCCAAAACCCAGGAAAGATACAATATTTAGGCCAAGTCCAAACAAGAGGCTCCTCTCCTGTCTGAGTTGTTACTTCGTCCGACCTGGCAAGCTTTGCCAAGGCTGTATCTCTTCATCCGCCTGCCATATTGACACTCGGGATTCTGTGGCATCCTGAGAGCATCCCTGCAAGTGCCTATGGGCACTCCTGGCCCTGAATCTGAACTTCCTGCTACACCCAGCCTAGGACCTTCAGAGATTCAGTGCAGCTAATCTCTCGAAGAAGTCAGTCCCCACATCCCAACCAAAGACCTCAGGTACAGAGACAGCGGGACACTTCTTGGAGTTGGAGACAAATGGTTAGTCTTGGTCTGACTACAGGTCCAGAGCTTCATTGACTAGTTTCCTGGGGCAATTACAACAAATTCACGAATTTAGTGGCTTACATCAACACAAATGTATCATCTCACAATTCTGTAGGTTAGAAGTCTGACACGGTTCCTGTTGGGCTAGAATCAAGGGGTCAGCAGGGGGGCGTTCCTTGCTGGAGGCTCTAGTAGAGAATCCATTTCCTTGCCTTTCCAGCTCCTAGAAGCCACCTGCATTCCTTCCTTCTTGACCCCCTCCCTCCATCTCCAGAGGCAGCCACAGCAGGTTGAACCTTGCAGGCATCGCTCTTTGTCCGTAGTCCCATCTTCCTCCCACTCTCTTCTGCCTCCTTTTCCACTTTTCAGAACCCTTGTGATTCACTGGGGTCCTCGCAGATAATCCAGCATGAACAACCCATTTCAAGGTCCTTAACTTAATCCACCTGCAAAGCTCCTTTTGCCATGACAAGTAACATAATCAGAGGTTCTAGGAATTAAGATGTGAACATCTTTGGAAGGGGTTGGGGTGCACACCCCATAAGGCCAAAAACTTTCCTCAGATCATTCTCGCACACAGAAACACCGGTATTTTCCAACTCTGGCCTGGAGCTGTCTTGGACTGTGAACAAGCCGAGGACAGCGCCGCCCCTGTCTTCTTAACAAGTGTCTGACACATGGCAAGCAGTCAGTGGGAACTGACAAATGAATATGTGGCCAAGAAATGGGCCTCTCCCAACTGCCTTGAACTCAGTGACCTGAGATTACTCACATCTCCCTTCTGCCTGATGGTTTACTGGCAAACATAACCCTCCTGGTCGCTAGTTCCCACTCTTCATACCCACCCTCAGCATAGAGCATGAGCTGACTTTACCTACCACATTGTTCCTCGGCCTTCAGCAGGTGGTGATGAGTTTGCAAGTATGGAGCTATTGCCATGGAAGACTCTGGAAAAGCCCTCAGGATGTGACTGTGCTGACCAACCCCCTCATGCCAGGGGTTGAAATCTACAGAAGTATTAGGTTGGTGCAAAAGTAATTGAGGTTTTTGCAATTGAAAGTAGATTTCCTTTGCAAAAACTGCAATTACTCTTGCACCAACCTAATATCCCTACTCTGTGAAGCATTTGGGTGACACTACATGTGGACGCTCTTAGAGTAAAACTCAGACTGTTAAAAATACAAAATAACTCTTGCCAATGATTTTGTAAAGGGAGGTATATGATGCCCCTCAACATCTGGCTCCTGCCCACCTCTCTAGCGTCTGCTGCAGCACATGCCCCTGCCGTCTGGTTTTAAGGAACAATGACATCACACCCTCACCTTCAACATTTGGTACAACCCTCTGCGGAGTTTACCCCAATTTTGAGATGAGCAAACTTAGAGTAGATAAAGAACTTGCCCAACATCACAGAGCTCATACACAGGACAGCCAAGTTTTAACCCAGCCTCTTAAAAATGAAGTACTTTCTTCCTCACTACACAGCCTCCCAAACAGTGCAATGACACAGTCCCAGGACCTTACCAGGTCACCAGAAGTGTCTACTAAACACAGGGCTGCCTGGGCCCAGCCAATGGGACGTTAATTCTGGGCAGCCCTTTCCCTCCTATTTCCCATTCTTTCTACGAACTTTTGGATCAAAAACTCTGATGAAAGTTATCATTTCTAAGACAGATTTCCCTCTAGGTTTGCATGTATAGTAGAAGGGATTTAGGTTAGACAAGTGGAGAACTTGCCCACACATTAAGGATTGGCTTAAATAATTGGATTAAATTTCCCAAACATAAGAAGAATGAGACACTGGAGCAGGGTTATTGAATTGTCTTTCCTTAGAATGTTTCACAATGCAGGCTGCAGACCCAGTAATTAACTAATGCTATTCACAGCCTTCTCCAGAAATTAAAAAAAAAAAAAAAAAAAAGACACGGTCTTACTCTGTCGCCCAGGCTGTAGTGCGGTGGTGCCATCACAACTCACTGCAGCCTCCACCTCCCAGACTCAAGCAAACCTCTCGCCTCAGCCTCTCAAGTAGCTGGTAGTACAGGTGTGCACCATCACACCTGGCAATTTTTAATTTATTTTTATTTTTATTTTTTGTATAGACAGGGTCTTTCCATATTGCCCATGATGGTCTCAAGCTCCTGGGCTCAGACAATCCTCCTGCCTTAACCTCCCAAAGTGCTGGAATGACACACCGTGCCCAGCCAGCCTGTGACTTTTGCAATGATAGCACCATCATAGCACTTTGCAGAGCTGCAAGCCCCAGGTACTTGGAATGGAGGAGAGCAGAGGGAGTTCACAGCTGCCACCTTTCAGAGGGAACCTTTCAGAGGGAACTTTCACTCTGGATTTGGCTCTCAAACTTTTATAGGCATCAGAGTCATCACAGATTGCTGGCCCCAGCCCGAGTTTCTGATCCAGTAGGTCTGGGGTAGGATCTGAGAATTTGCATTTCTAACAAGTTCCCATGTAATGCTGATGCTGCTGGTCTAAACTTTAGTGGCCTCAGTCCCATCTAAACACTAGGATTTAGAAGGGATCTGGGTTTCCTCCCTTCCCATAGCCTGTGAACTGCCCCCAGGGTTGCAGGACAGCCACGTGTTTTTAGAACTTTGTCTCAAGATCTTGCTGGGGCTGTGATCTTTCACAAAAGAGGAGTTAGCCCTCTCTCCCCACCACAGTTGAGATTAGGTCTTTTCTTTTCTCTGAAAAGACACTAATCCTAAGCATTCGCCAAGGATGGGAGCTGTCTGCTTACCGAGCTGCCACTGGCTTGGCACCGATGTTTGCTTAACCTCTGCTCAGCCGTCTTCTGAGGATTTTCTTGTCCCGCCCTTGGTGGGGCTCATGTTTTTCAAGTTCAGTCCTGAGAAGCCTCTTATTTACCAGTGTGAGGAATCTGGGTTTTCTTCCTGCACGTGCTCCTTCTGGATCCCCTACTTTGGCTGTTTGCCATCCCACAGCCTGGCCAGACTAGGGGATGCGGACGGCCCAAACCATCTGCCCCAGGAGGGAGGGGTAGTTTATCACTGACTGTTGGCACATGGTGATAATAAAAAGCAGTTTGTTTTACTTTATTTTATTAGCATTTTTAAATGTAGCCTGCACCTGGGGCAGACAGCTCCTCCCCACCCCCACCTTGGTTTTCCAAGGCCATACAAGGTTGCTATTCTACAGGCCTTTAAGTTAAGTACCATTCCCAAAAGGGGCATAGCCACAGGGTCTCCTGGGAGCAGGATTCAGAGTCTAGAGACCACCCCCCAGTTGTCCTAAGAGACTTTGGGCTGCAGAAGGCTTCCTCCCACCACCTGCCCCCCGCCTCCCCGTCTCCAAGCCCCAGTATCAGTCTCCTGTGTGCTCACTGTTCCCTTCTCCACCCATTAATCAAAACCTGCTCAGCCTCCTGCCTCAGCAGATCAATGATCTGTCAGAATCATTCTCCTTAAGGTCTTCATGGAAGAGCAAGACTTCTCCCAGACCTTGCTGCACCTAAAAAATCAGGGCTCCTAGATTGTCTGTTTGCAAAAGATCATATTGCTAGTGGTGGCAATGAAGCCATTTCAGGCCCCAAAAGCGGTCAATTTGGAACAGGTAGCTTCTGACCCCTCAGATCCCCCTGTGTAGGTGAACCCTGAATATTCTATGACATCAGCCTTCTTTTAATAACCAAACAAAATGACCCAAGCCCCTGTATTAGGTCATTCTTGCATTGCTATAAATACCTGAGAGTCAGTAATTTATAAAGAAAAGTTTCAGGCTCACAGTGCTGCAAGCTGTACAGGAAGCATGGTGCCAGCATCTGCTTGGCTTCTAGGGAGCACTCAGGGAGCTTTTACTCATGGCAGAATGCAAAGTGGGAGCTTGCACATCACATGGTGAAACCAGGAGCAAGACAGAGAGGGGTGGGGGCAGGTGTCACACACTATTAAATGGCCAGATCTGTGAACTCAGAGCCAGAGCTCACTTATCACCAAGGGGATGGCCCAAGCCATTCATGAGGGATCCACCCCCATGATCCCAACACCTTCCACCAGGCCCCACCTCCAACATTAGGGATTACATTCAACATGAGATTAGGGTGGGGACATCCAAACCATAAAAACCCCTATCCCATGGGAGTACAGTGCCCTCCTGGAGACTCCTGAGGGAAGGCAAGAGTGGGGAGACATATGGTCTCCTGGGACAGGGAATCTCTTAAAATTGAGTATTAGTTATCAGTGTTCTTCAAGTTGCTATTGTGGCCTTATCTCTTCCAACCTCTTTAGCTGGCTCTTTCCCTTACTCATCTTCTCCCAGTTCTCCAGCCTCTGAATCTCTGTTTCTCCCTTCCATCCCCAAACTGCTGAGGGAAAATGGAAATCTTCTGTTACTTTATTATACAAAGACGTTTAAGTCTGAACTCTCCTCTCTCCAGAGGCTTCAGGGCCTCTTTTACTCATCTGCTTAATAGGTTTTCCTTAACAAAGAACTAACATCCTTGGCATGAATTCCATGCTTCCAGTGCACAGTGGAACTGCAACAGTCATTTTTGGTTTGAAATAGCAATTTTTCCTTCCTTGCTACCTAGGCAATTTCCTCTTCTGCCTATAAGCCTTACTTTGATGCCTAAACCATAAGAAACTTCTCTTAGGGCCAGTTCATTTTTCTCAATTATTTATGCATATATATGTATTTTTTCCATAATGTTGTAAAACCACTTCGAACATTACTGAAAAACAAAAAACATGATTCCATCACTCTAACAACCACTTGCATTTTCAAATGCTCCATTCTAGTCTCTGTCCACCCACACATATATTTTAAGGCATCTATGTTTTCCTCTTCTGCTTTTTGATTTTACATGACACGACAAACAACTTCCCATGTCTTCATTGCTATTGCTTTAATCGCTGTATAACATTCCATTGAATTATTGTCCCATAGTTTAGCTACCCATTCTCCATCACAAAAGCAGGGATCTTTGTCTCTCTTATTCAGTGATGTACCCCAAACAGTGGGATACAGTGCCTGGCATATAATAGGACTTCAAAAAATATTTGTTAAATTGACTGAATGAATGAGGCACTTAGATTGTTTCTAATTTCTCATTGCTATAGACAAGATGCAATACACATTTTTAAGCATATAACTTTTTTGGCTTTTTTCCCTGATATAAATTTCCAGGACTAGATTAATAAAAACAGCAGCAGCAGCAATGATGGTGATAGCTAACATATATGAGCAGATACAACATGCCAGGCTCTGTGATGAGCACTCTACAACCATTATATCTTTGACTCTTCACAGCATCCCTATGAGAAAAGTACTAATTATCCCCATTTTACAGGTGAAGAAACAAAGAACTGGTTATTTGCCCAAGGTCACACAGTTTGTACAGGGCAGAGATGGCATTTGAATTAAGGCTTATACCAGTCCAGATTCTAAGTTCTTTTTTTTTTTTTTTTTTTTTTGAGATGGAATCTCGCTCTGTCGCCCAGGCTGGAATGCAATGGCGTGACCTCAGCTCACTGCAACCTCTGTTCCCGGGTTCAAGTGATTCTCCCACCTCAGCCCCCCAAGTAGCTGGGATTACAGGTGCATGCCACCACACCCAGCTAATTTTTTGTATTTTTCGTAGAAATGGGGTTTCACCATGTTAGCCAGGATGGTCTCAATCTCCTGACCTTGTGATCCGCCCACCTCAGCCTCCCAAAGTGCTGGGATTACAGGCATGAGCCACCATGCCTGGCCTCTGGCTCTAAAATATTAATGGCTCCTGTTGTCCTCAAAGGAGCTCAATCTAGTACAAGCAAGCGAATCACTTGATACCCAAATTCTGATGGCCATCAGTGTAGGGACACAACCTGAGCACAGGCTGATGGCAGAGATAGCCTCAAACTCAGCTCCTGCCATAGACAAAGCTCAGCCTGCCTCGTGTTGGCCTCCCAAGCCCCAGAAAGACACTCTTTCTGAGAAACAAAACCAGGCTTCCATGATCTGACCTAAAGTGCTCATCCTTGAAGAGATTACCTTTACACATGATATAGCAACCATTTACTTATTCACTGCAATAGAGGGCATCTAAATATTTCTCATTCTTGGCCTTTAATCAATGGTTTTGTATTTATATTTGAGATGATCTCAAAACTTATAAGAATAAAATAAAACCATGTTGCAAAGTGCAGAGCAAAAAAGAGCTTGAAAATAGTCTAAGACCTTCCTCAGTCCTCCTTCCTTCCTCCCTCTCTTCATCCTACAACGAATATATCCAGACTTTGGGGTGGGGTACCAATTGCATAAGACCCCAGGGTATCTGTGCATGCACATCAGAAGTAAAGTACTCCAGGAATTCCTAAAAATTACCTCCCTAGCATCTCATTTGTGACCACGGACACAAATAATGAGAATGGAAAACATCCTTGGCCAGGGAAGTCAGCTGTTTCTGTTCCCTGATTTTGAATCTGTGAGCAAAGCTTTGCTGTCTCGTCTGGAATCAGAAAGGTCAGTTTAAGGTTAAGCCCAAGTGAACGGTCCATCATGAAGTAAACACAGCACAACCCAGGGCTATGTGCAATGTTATTCTTTCACCTTCTTCCTGGAATTTCAGAGGTTGTACAAATGGAACACTAAAGTGAACAAAATAATGTAACAGTGCAAAACAATGTCAGTGGAGAAATGTTTACTTGAGGATTCAAAAAAGAAACAAAACATACTTTAACTATGAATGTGCCTATCTCTCCTCCCAGCTCCCTAAGTCCCTCTTTCCTCAAAAGAAAAAATTATCCTTTCTTTTTTTCTACCAGACTGTGTTGTTTCCAAAACCCTTTCTTTCTCCCTCTCTCTCCTAAATACACAAAGAGAAAGAAACAGGACAGTAGAAGTGGATGGGAAAGCTGAAAACTCAGCAAACCCAGTGGTTTTCAAACTTTTTTAAACCAAAAAATATGATTATGGACAAAACTTATTTGTAAGCTGAATTAGACAGCTATAGCTGTGTAACAAAACACAACAGCTTATGGCAGCATGTGTTCTTGTGCTAACAGATCAACAGGTTGACTATAAGCGGATCTAGGCTGGACTCGGCTCTGTTTCAGGCTACAGGTTGGGTTTAGGTCTGTTCTACACCCCTCTTCTTCTCCTTGGACCAGTGGCTCCCTGCAGCATATTCTCACAGCAAACAGAAGAGTACAAGAGGTAAGCCAAACCATGCAAGTACATTTAAAGCCTCTATTCACATCACATCCCCCCACATTTCATTGGCCAAAGTTAGTCATATAGCCAAGCCCAAAGTCAGTAGAACAGGGGAGTTATGGTCCGCTCCAAGAGGAAGAAGGAAGGGAGCAATTTTTATTGCTGACCAATAATCCAATCTCTCATAGAAGCCAAATATATAACACAGAATAAGTGGCTTTTTGCTAGTTGAATGAGGGATGAAGGCCCTCTAGACACATGCTCTTCCCCATCCCCAAATTCCCAATGAGTCCTCTGGCAATCCGGCAATCCCCCAAGGCATCAAAGAACACAGCATGAAATGCAAGGCAACCCTCCCATTTTACAGATAAGAAAACTGAGGTGCAAATCATCCTAATAACTCATCTACTATCTGAAAAGTACCAGGTGTGGGGCTACAAGTAAGGAGATCCTTTCTATGCTTTTCCGAATGTAATGACAACTGGTCATTTTCCAGTCTCTAGTCATAGTTACAGGGATTATAATGGATAAAGAGTTTACAGTTTGTGTAAATTGCTTGCAGCTGGAGAAAAATGTTCACAAACCAGGTAGCATAGTAAATAAAGAAAAGGAGGAAGTGAAGAATACCATTCTGACTACTGACCGAATCTCAAACTATTCATTTCACAGTAAGTAAGTGAGAACTAACTACTTCAGTCCCTGCCACCCAACCATGATTCCATGTAAGTTACAGCAGTGACCGACAAAATAGGAGAGAACACAGTTGAGTTAAATTCTAAGTGTATATCTGATGAGGAAAATCGTCAAATGAAAGAGTGAGGATGGGATTGATTGTATTTCTATCTGTGGATAAATGAAGGCTTTAGAAGCCAGAGAACCAGGAAAAGGGCAGAAACTGTTGCAAAGTGGCACTTTGTCAGCACTAGAGGCACTAGGGGAGCTCCCTGGTCTAAGGAGTTCAGCCACCAGGGAGACCTGAGAAGTCCAGCTGGATTATGTAGCAGGCAGATGTTAGAAACAGAGAGTAGGGTCAACACCTTGAAAGACAGCCACTTCAAGAGACACTAGAGTGAGACTAGGGAAATACTGGGGTCCCAAAGACGGCTAAATGTTTCAGCCTTACTCAGCCCATGATTCCAAAGTCAAGGATTGGTAGTACAGAGGGTCCCTTTCAGTGGTTAGAGGTTAGAAGGGAGACCAACGCACTCCAGCATCTGGGGATGAGATGAAATGGCGAGGCTATTCCCTGACTTGAGAGTGCCAAGGCCTTCCTTGTCCAGTTCCCTGGCATGGCCCTCAGCTCAGCTCTTGTACCCCTTGCCTCTCCAGGCTTGAAATGTCAGAGCAAGTAGACTGCACAGGCCACTACAGGTGCTGAAGCTTTTAACCCATCCAATCCACATGGGGACCCCTCGGCAGTGACTTGTGCTGTGCCACCAGAACTAAGCAGGAACCACATTTCCCAAAGTTCCTTCCTCTATGGTTCCAGATTAAAGCTGGCAACAAAAGAAATCTGTGAGAGGATTGGAAGGCAGAAGGGAAGCAGTAGCCATTCCACTCAGGAGGTTTAATTAGGGACCCGGCGCAGCAGCAGCTCACACATATCTCAGACCTGCTGCCTCACCTTGATGGAGCAGGGCTCCAGTACCTCTGGCTCCCTGGGTCTCCTCCAGCCCAGAGTCCTGACCCAGGTGCATGTCCAGGCCTGAGATGAGAGGCATTGGCTTTTCCTGCAGGTCACTGTGTTACCACTGCAGGTGGTGAGAGTCAGAGACATGGTCCAGTTTGTTCTTGCTCTCCCCCTTCCATCCACTTTCTGTCCCATCTGTAAGCCCTGCTGACCCGAAGAAACGTCAAGCCCAACACCAGATACAGAGGCAACAGCCTTGCCTAGACTTTTTAACTAGTTTTCATAATGGGTAAGTTTAATCCCTATGATTAATCCCTTATTCCATGTCATACAGAGTAGCTCTGATTTCCTTATCAAATGCTAACTGATACAACCAGCTACTCCCATGGCCTTAGCAAATGCAAAGACCCTCTGTCAATGCTTCCCATGTGGTTCCTCTGATCAGAATACTGATGCTTCCTCCAGCTTTCTGCTTTCTTGACTGAACTTTTACCACTAAACCACTGCCACCATCACCACCACCACCACAACTACCACCACCACCAAATCATTATCATCATTACTACAACCACCTCCACTGTCATGTTCACCACCATCAAACCACCATCATTAACACCATCATTGCCATCATCACTACCATTACTGCTATCACCAGTATCATCAACACCACCATCACAGTCACCATTACTGCTATCACCAGTATCATCAACACCACCATCACAGTCACCATTACAACTACCACCACCATCATCACCACCACCCCTATCACTATAGCCATCACCTGCCACGAAAATCAGCACTACCACCACATCAACACCCTCACCGCAACACCACCATTACCATTATCATCATTCTCGTTATCACCATCACTCCACCACCGTCATTCTCACCAGGCCACCACTACCACACCATCACCCCTCCTTTACCTCTTTTCATCTTCACAGCAGTCTCATCCAGGTCAGATTATTCCTAGTTTACAAATGAGGAGATGTTAAGTAACTTGTCAGCAATCAAGGAGAGAGTTAAACCCAGGTCCAACCTCAAATTCCCTATTATTTCACTACACTACACAGCCTCCAAAACTATGTTTGACAGAGCAAAGGGCAGTCAATGGTTAATGGAAAAAAGGACTTAAAGCAGCAGAATTGTGCTGATCAAGAAAGGAAGGGCAGAGGAATAGTAGCTAGAAGGCATAAGGCAGGCAAAGAAGGGATGGATTCAGACAAGATCCCCCAGAGCAGAGGGGCAGAAGGGGGTTCCACGTGGGTGGCAGTACTGACCCAAAGCCTGTGTCTAGGATTCAGAGAGGAAGTGGCCTTGCTCCTGCAGACCTCAAGGCAAGCCCCAGAGGAAAGCTCACCCACTGCATGAAGGGCAGAAATCAGAGTCCGAGGGGCCAGTGAGTTAAAAGGGGCGAGTCAGAAACGACCCAGGGAAGCACCTACAATGCCACTGAATGCCTTAGCCAGGGTGGTTCTCAGTCCTGGCTGCGCAATAGAAGCAGCTGGGGAGTTAAAAAATGTACTAATACCCAAGCCCCACACTCAACATTTCTATTATTTTTGAAATGCTTCTCAATTCATTCTAATGTGCAGGAAGGGTTGAGAAGCAATGCATTAACCCAACAACACTCTGGAATCATGCTTTCCTTCCACCTGAGCCCTCAGAATTCCCTCACACTCTAGTACAAACTAGCTGGGCTCTTAAACCAAGTGTCTCCAGGTGCTAGACAGTGGTAAAATAGAAGAGAGAAACGGATCCTTCCTAGGATAGGGAAAAGATGAGTCTAATTTTAGATCAAGGAATCTACCCTTTTATTCTGGGGTCACAAAACTAGGTAATTAATCCATAAGTTGAAACAATAAGAAAAAGAAGGTAAGCTGAAGGAGACCCTCACTGTTTGGTAAGCGGCTATTCCTCTCCCCAGCCTGGAGGTGAATTTGCCTTATTATCTACTGTATTCATATACTTAATAGAACAAGATAAATTATAAACAACAAGAGCCACTGTTAGCATTTGCTGAACACTTATTGTGTGCCGGGCACTGGGTTAAATCTTTTAATTCTCAAGGTAACCCTATGTGGTGGATGCTAAGATATTCCTCATTACACAGATGAAGAAACAAAAGCCCAGGGAAGCTGAAGAACTTGCCCAAGCTCACATCAGCAGCAGAGCTGGGATATGCACAGGTATATGCCTCCAGGGTCCACACTTCCAACTCCACACCACACAGCATCCCAATCGCCATGGGTTCTGGGATAAGTATTACTGTCCCCATTTTACAGGTGAGGAGACTGAGGCTGCTGCATCTTACTAGCACAGGCTGGATTTGGAACCTCCATAAGTAGAATATACCAGAAGAGCTGAGCAGCAGTTTGACCTACAGGCAGAGAAGTTTCTAAATGCCCAGTTCTTCCCCTATACCACCCCACACTTTATGCTCAGAGGCTACACAGGAATCACATGGCATGACCTTTCAAAATAACTGCATTTTTAAAAATCAACTCAAGACCCAAACCAGTATTGGTATGTGAGCCGAATCTGAAAATGACACGTAAATAGATGGAAAGGGCAAATCCAACCGCGCTGTACGTTGAGCAAAACATCTCAAATTATTTGTTTCAAATATTTTGCAATTGGCAAGACCCAAACCACACTTTTCCAAGCATTCCCTTCTCCACCCCACCCCACACTACCCAGTTTTACATTGTAAGCCCATGTGTATTTCCCAAAAAAATGTAATCCATATGTCTCTGAGCTGTTTACACTTAACTCATCAAATTGTTGTTTGCTAAGAGTTGTCTGCTGCCCATGAAGCCTTCTGAGACTGTCTGTGAGGCCTTCAAAAGCCCCTTTCTGCTTCTTTTCTTAGAAACAGGAAGCTACATTTAGCCAAGGGCAAATGAAATTGAACATGTTGGCACTGGGAGGGAAGAGGTTCCAGGGCCAAAAAGTTTGTTCTTGTTCTCAACATGGCAGAATATCAAGGAAGGTCTCTCTGAGGCAGTATTTCAAAGCCCAGAAAACCTGCTCTCGGTGGAATACCAAGCTCAAGATTGAGTTCAGTTTTGTTTTCAGCCCTGTTCACCGTCCCTCTATATGCCATGGTCCCTACAATGGTTCAAGAATGTCGCAGGGAGCAAGCAACAAATCCGTGACCTGCTGGTGAGACCGATGATATCAACTGCTGTGGTAGAAGTAATACTGGCTTTCCACCTCAGCAGCTAAAGGTCTTGCAAGTTCTGCTTTTCTATCTGCCTTTTAAAAAAGCATGCACGTATATAGACAACAAACCAAACACTTTTCAAAACAAACCATTCCATCTGATACAGTTTAACTCATCCATGTTTTTTGGCTTTAGCAAAAGGTTTTAGTTTAGTTTTATTTTTTTTAATTGCTTAAGTTCAGCTAACTTATATCCCTTGGGAAAACTGATCTATGTAAATGTGATTTAACTAAAGGGGTTTGAGCCACTCACATGTGTTTTACATTTTCTAATCATCCTGAGCTCTGTACGTGGTGAGCAGACTGAAAAATGATGGTGGTCTCATTTCAACATCAATTTTTATCCATTCTATCTCCCAAGAATGCCAAATGATGGCTGGAGAGTCTCTCACTTCCTGTTTCCAGACAATCAGAAGCTGGTATTTATGAAAACTTGGAAGTTTGTGAAGTCGATTGCATGGCTAGAAGATCCAAAGGAAGATGGCAATTCTTTAAGATATCTACATTCATTAAATTGGCTAAAACTTTAGAAAAGATTCCTTTTAAATATTATATTTCCCTGATTAAATTAAGTTCAACAAACATTTAATATGCCTACTGCATTAGGCATTGTTGCATAACAAATTACCACAACCTTACCGGCTTAAAATAATATACATTTGTTATCTCAGTTTCCACAAGTCAGGAGTCCAGGCATGGCTGAAGCAGGTCCTCTGCTCAGCTGTTCATATGTTACAGTTAAGGTGTTCGTCTGGAGGCTTGACCATGGAAAAAATCCACTTCCAAGCTCATTTGGATTGTTGGTAGAATTCATTTCCTTGTGGCTATGTGGCTGAACCACCTGTTTTCTTGCTATCCAGTGGCTGGGAACTGCTGCCAACTCCTAGAGGCCACCCTCAGGTCCTTGCCACATGGGCCCCTCCATAGGCCCCCTTAAAACACAGCTGCTTACTGCTTCAAAGCCAGCAGTGGACTGTCCTCCTTCAGGAAGGGCCCAGTCCTCTTTTAAGGGCCTTCCCCTGATTAAGGTAGGGCCATCCAGTATAATCTCCTTTGTGAGTAACTCAGTATCAACTCATCTGGGACCTTAATTATATCTGCAGAATTCCTTCACCTTAGCCATATAATGTAATCTAATCAGAGAGTGACAGCCATCATATTCACAGGTCCCATTCATATTTGAGAAGAAGAGATTTTCTAGGATATGGATGCCAGAGGGGTTGGGGATCTTGGGAGTGATCTCAGAATTCTGCATACCATAACTTCTATGTGCCAGGACATGGCAATACATTAGTTATGAATCCTACCTACAAGAAACTCCCAGGCTTTAAGTCAGGAGTGGTAATTTGTGCCTGTAGTCCCAGCTACTCCAGAGACTGAGGCAGGAGGATTTCTTGAGCCTGAGAAATCGAGACTGCAGTGAGCTATGATCGTACCATTGCACTGCAGCCTGGGTGACAGAGTGACACCCTGTCTCAAATTTTAAAAAAAAGAAAAGAAATGAAAAAGAGAGAAAGAGAGAAGGAGGGAAGGAAGGAAGGGAGGGAGGGAGGGAGAGAGGGAGGAAGTAGGGAAGGAAGGAGGAAAGGAAAGAAAAAGAAAGAAAGCAAGCTCACTCACAGCCTAACAAGGGCAGTGGATATGCAATAATAACTATTCCATGAGATATGTTCTATAATAGAGGCACATTTAACGTTCAGAAATAGCACAAAAGTAGTAACATAAACACTGAGCTTTGTGACATAAATAGGAGTTCACCAGGGAGGCAAGCATGAGGAAGATGGAGGGTGGGTTAAGTAGGATTGGCTCAAAACAGGTATAGTGTGATTAACAAATTACTAGTAATTTGATTTTGCTAAGATTTCAGCAAATGTGCTGAGCATTTTTATTTGCTGTATCTTGACTTGTCTTCTTTTTTAAAACAAAGAAAGAAAAGATTTCTAGTTGTCCTAAAGACTGGTCGATGGACCTCACGTATGTGTGTGAAAATGTTGTCCATGACTCATCCCCTTACAACATGATGACAACACTGAGGGGAAAGATGCATAGTCAGTTAATGCTCCAGGCCTATGAGAAAATGTACTCCCAGTTTCCTTCTGAATGTGTGGACCTTTTACAATGAGAAGCTTCCCTTGAAATAATGTTTCATTCCAGAATGGTAGAAATGAGTCCATACCTACAGACATAACAACAGCAAAAGCTACAGCTGTTGCAGAATTCCTGAGCATGAAGAACAGCAACCAAAGTTGGTTGAAGACAGGGAAATCACAGTGCCTGTGGTGACACATGCTGAGAGCTGCACCCCACCGGGTGGTGCTTTTGTAACTCGCAACAAGATTCACTTTTGAAGCTTGAAGTCTTCTGACTCTTCTACCACAATATGTAAATACAGGCCAGAAAGAAAATGCCTCTAAAAATTACAGTAGCCTTCATGTCAACTCCAAAATACCTCTTTAGCCATGAGGAAGATGACAACATTGCAAATGAAAATGCAACCATCTTGCATGCGGTTCAGCTCTGAGTGTTCCACTCCCACTGCCAACAGTCTGATATGGGATTGTTTCTGGTTACTCAGAGTTAGTTAACCTCCCTGTGGCCTTCCTGACAAGCCATATGGATAGGAACTACAAAGTACTGGGAGACCCGGATTCCAGTCTCAGTTCAATTCGTTCTTTCATTTATCCAGAATTGTTGGAGGACAAGTGAGTTTTCCACTTATTGGATAAATAAGTTTTCCAAACAACTGAAAATTTTGGCTAGCCACAAGATTTTTGCACTTTTATTGCTTAAATAGGGGAAATTCTCCTAAGATATGGAATATATTAAGAGCATGGGCCCTGGACCCTGGATGCCTGGGTTTGAATCTCAGCTCCAACACATGCTTGCAGTGTGATGTTGGGCAAAGGATTGAACTTCTCTCTGCTTCCGGGGATAACGATAGTCCCTGCTTCAGAAAGTAGAAAGAGTAAATAAATTAACCATACAAAACAGAACAGTACCTAGCACATAAAAATTGTTTCAGTAAGTATTATTGTTATTACTATAAACAGAATGACTAATAGAAAACAGGAGGCTTTTCTTCTCAGAGTCATCATTATAACCACTAAGCAAAATATTGCATGTGTATATATGCATATTGTTTACATATATAATATATATGTATAAGTATACAAATATTTTATGTATTTATGTATACACATACTTTATACAACCACACATTCACTAAATATATACACATACATATATATGTATGCATCTATACATGCATATATAAATATATATATATATACACACACATACACACACACACACACACTCTCTAGACGTAAATATATAAAATCATGCCCTCATAACCCACTGGAATATATTAGGGAACTACATTTACCTTAAATGACCTCAGAAGTTTTCGCTTCTGGTTTTTCGCACCTTGTGTTTGCCTGTTTTAAACATCCTGGTCTCCTCTTTCATTGGTGGAACTGCTAGCAGCCGTGTCTGGCTATGTCTGACTTCTTCCTCCTCTGAGTTGTTCTTCTATTCTTCCGTGACTGAGAAACCAGATTGCAAAGCTTGTTAGAATTGTGGCTAACGTAAGAGCCCAGAGTTCCGAATGAGAATCTCAGAGGCTCCTCCATGAAGAAAACGGATGGGCTTTACTGTTTGGACACTGGATCACCTGCTATGGCTAATCTGATCACTGTGTTTAGCTTGCTTTCTGGTTCTTAATCTGTGCTTTTCAGATGTGCTCACAAGACCTTCAGGCTGGGTGAGCAGATTCAAGGGGCTACTGTGGTGTAGAAAGTGGTGGCCAAGGTGGGGTTTAATCTAGGAAGGCTCCAAGCCCTCCATTTTTGCTTCAACCAGAGAAGCTCTGAGATGTTTTATATAATGGGCTTCTGCATAGGATGCCATTTGCAAAAAGGGTTCCGCTACTACATTAATAAATAAAGTTGGCAACTACTGTTCTACAGAGTCATGTTTGCTAGATAAATGACATCTGGACATACACTCTTTTATGTATGTTTGAAATATTTCAAATAAAAAATGAGAGTCACAAGCCAAACCAACCCTAGGGATTAAACATAACAAAAATTCATATACAATAAATGAGACAGGGCATCCACAGAAAACATTTCCAAATAAACCACCATAACTATGATTTGTAAATTTTGTAATGATGTTAGGTTAACCCCACATCCCACCACAGAGCCACCATGTTAAAAGTCAATAAATGTTAATGATGGCTACAAATAGACGGGGCTTGAGTTACATGATTGGGAAAAGGGGAATTTTAAGAATAGTTTCAGGGTTTTTCCAGAACTCATGAAAAGAGATTCTAACAGTTGATACAGGTTTCTAGTCAGAAACATCCATACACTGGAGATGGACATATTAGCATGATGGAAACGATCTTCCAGCAACATTAAGCTCCCTCTTGTGCTAACTAACTCCATCTTACTAACTGTATGAGTTAGAATTGTTTTGTCTGCAAGAAACAAACAAAAACCCCCATAAAAACAGTGTGGTTTAAATAAGATCAAAATTTATTTAGTTAGTTAGTTATTTGTTTGTTTGTTTGTTTTTTGAGACAGAGTCTCGCTCTGTATCCCAGGCTGGAGTGCAGTGGCACGATCTCAGCTTACTGCAACCTCTGCCTCCCGGGTTCAAGCAATTCTCCTACCTCAGCCTCCCAAGTAGCTGGGATTAGAGGTGTGTGCCACCACGCCCAGCTAATTTTTGTATTTTTAGTAAAGACAGGGTTTCACCGTACTGGCCAGGCTGGTCTTGAACTCCTGACCTTAAGTGATCCACCTGCCTCGACCTCCCAAAGTGCTGGGATTACAGGCGTGAGCCACCACTCCCAGCCAAGATCGAAAGTTATATATTTCTCAGTTGAGAAGCCTGGCAGGAGGTAGTTCAGGTCAGCCATGGCACTCTATGGTATCAGGGGCCCAGGCCTGCTCTACTTTATTGCTCTGTCATGAGCGGCCACCATTCTCAAGGTCTCTTCTAGTCCAAAATGGCTGCCAGAGCTCCAGACATTACAGCCACTTTCCAGACAACAGAGAGCAGGAAGAAGAAGAGGAAATTCCTCTTCCTTCAAGGAGACTTGTAAGAAGTTTCACAGACCCCTTCTGCTTACCTCATATTGACCACAACTTAGTCACATGGCCACACAGAACTGCACAGAAGGCTGGGAATTGCAGTCTGTATTCCAGACAGTTCTGTGCCCAGCCAAAACTCAGGTATTCTAGTACTAAGAAAGAAGGAAAAATAGATATTGGATGACAACAAAAGTCTCTACCATGCCAAATTATCTCCTGATTCTTATTTCCACTTCCTGAGTGAACCCACTCACCAAGAATAGAGTGGTATCCCATTGTCCACTTTTCGCCCAATTATATTCTTAAAAATTAATTTTCAAGTCAGTGTAAAGCCACAAACACTTGTTAGGTGCCTATTATGATTTATACAATGGAATACTATTCAGCAATGAAATGTAGCAAACTATTAATATATAGAACTTCAATGAATCTTGAGAAAATTATGCTGAGTGAAAACAGCCAGAAAAACAGAGTACATGTTGTATGATTCCACTTATATAAAATTCCAGAAAACACAAACTCATCTGCAGTGACAGAAAGCAGAATAGTGGTTGTCTGGGAACAATGGGAGGAAGGGGGGCAGCTTGCAAAGGGACACGAGAAACTTTAGGGTGGATGAATGTGTTTATTATCTTGATTGCAGTGATGGTTTCACGGGTATAGACATATATCAAAACTCATCAAGTGTAAAACTTTAAACACATGCAGTTGATCTGACATCATGTATGCCTTGATAAAGCTGTAAAACACTTTTTTAAAAAGAATGTGTTACATGCCTGGTGCTATGCTAGGCATGAGAGGCACAAGATAAAGGTACAAGGTCCTGTCCTCAAAGGGCTCACAGCCCAGTAAGTCATCCTGATTAATGAATTAGGCTTGTGAGTACAGATGGGGTGAATACATGCTGAGTCCCAATACACTAAGAAGGCACTCAGCCTACAGACCGAGAGTCAGACTTTGTCCCGTAAGTACCCCCAGCCCCCAAACCCAGCCTGTAACAGGCTTCAGCGTTTGACAATGAGGAGCACCGTGTATACATGCATGGCTCTTTCAACCTACTTCTACTAAAGCTCTGGATACACATGGTGAACAATATATTAATATCTTAAACATCCCATGGTAAATTGTATATTTTCCACTCTTAGAAATGGAATTCCATGACGTGTTCTCTTCACTTTCCACATCTGTGTTGCAGAACCAGGAAGGATCCATGACAAAGAAGTAGTTGGCACAAATGAATCTTCTGAAAGAACAGTCTGGTGAGACAGCTATTTGGAATCTGCTGTTTCCAGTGACCAATACCACTCATGTTTGACATCTCTTGATATTGCTCCTGTGGTGTGTGCAACATTGCAAGAGTGCAGTGCTAAGCTCTGAAAGCCCCAGATGGCAGCTCAGGGGTAAAATACTATAGAGCAAATTATTCTCTCTATTTCCGCCTCAATCTTGCCCCTCTAGTTCCTAGGGCTTATGAAGGTCAACAGAATGTATCCTTAGAACTGAAAGCTGTTGCTCCTACCTTTTCCACCTTCAGAAAAAAATCATTAGCTGCAGTGCAGGTAGTTTCATCACAAAAAAGTAACAAAATTGATCAACTGAAAATCTTTGTGGAAGAAGAGATTTTGTTTTTGTCATCTCCCTTAAGCCCTTTCCATGTTGGCCCGTGCAGCCTGAACATCACTGAGTAGGGAATGTCATACAGGGTTGCATTAAGTGCTCCCCACAACCCGAAATACCTCCCCCTTAGCCTAATAAAACATCTGACACGCTTGCATGAATCCTTTTAGACTAAGACGCTGAGGCTGAATTGTCCTCTGGGAAAAGAAAGCAAAAATCCAACTGGCCTGCATTACTGAGGAGACCTTGAAAGATTGATGTAAGATAGCCCCCGATGGAAGAAAATGGGCAGGGTCCATGGGGGTGGCCTGCAGGATCACTGTGGACCTGCTGGGGGTGTGACAAAGGACAATGTGAGAAGGAGGAGATAGTGACAATAAACTTTGGTTATGCCAAATTTTCTGAAGAGCCAGCACTTCTTACTGTGAAAAACTGATCTGGAGTGAAGTGATGAATTATCCCATCCAAAATTACCAATTCTTTTCAAGAACTCCTTTCACTTTTATTCAATCCCCTAATAAAAGCAGGCTTGCTGTCCTCATTAAGCCCAATGTATTGGCATCTGAAGTGTATTGATGTACTCGCATGTGATTTCCCTAATTACACTGGAACTTGCAATGCCCAAGAACTCTGCTGAAGAAAATAATCCTTCTGTAATATTTCCTTTTTGACTGGGCACCTCTGGGCATTAAAAACACATTTTCAATGAAAACTAGGAAGGGCTTTCTTAGTTCTTATCACATTAATCTTGTCATCTAAACTGTTCTACTGGAAAGCTAGCTTCTTCTATAAATCCGTTTCTCAAATTATTTTGGAAGTAACCTAAGATACTACATCAATGAGAAGGCCCAGAGCAGACATGGGAGGAAAGAAAAGAGGAATCAATGACAACCTTCAGCATCTATTCTTTAAGGACTAGCAGCTTAAACCCCCTAAAAAGAACATGTGAATAATCAACTCACTCCTGAAGCTGAAGGGAATAATTCTATCTGAAACAGAAATCCCTCATTATAATATGGTTTTCATAAGCAGATATTTCCAAAGGGGCAGAGAGGTAGGGGACAGGGAGATGTCGGAATATATCCATCCAAACCCAACATTGAAAAGCCCGCAAAACACATTTAGCTACAAGTTGGAGTCAGTTCTAATTCCCAGTATGTCACACAGGTGTCTCACAGCATTCACCACAACACTGCTGTGACTGTCCAAGCACATCCACACCTTGCCCTTGGACAAGTCACACCTTGTCCCTGAGTCTAATTTCTCACCCATACAAAGGAAAGGTTTGCCTAAGGGACCTCTGCAGTCTGTCAAAACTATCCTATAATGGATATAGGATATATCCTATAGTGGAATTACCCTGATGCTCTCCTACTGGCCCTGCTGTGTCTTAATTTTTTGGTGCCTTAAGTCCTCACAGCATGACTCTTCTCAAGACTACCCAAGGAAGCACACTTTCAGTGTTTTGCAATACCACATGTTATGGTTTGGCTGTATCCCCACCCAAATCTCATCTTGAATTGTAGCTCCCATAATTCCTACATGTCGTGGGAGGGACCCGGTGGGAGGTGACTGAATCATGGGGGCAGGACTTTCCCATGTTGTTCTCATGATAGTGAATAAGTCTCATGAGATCTGATGATTTTATAAAGGGGAGTTCTCCTGCACAAGCTCTCTTGCCTGCTGCCATGTAAAACATCTCTTTGCTCTTCCTTCATATTCTGCCATGATCATGAGACCTCCCCAGCCATCTGGAACTGTGAGTCCATTAAACCTCTTTCCTTTATAAATTACCCAGTCTCGGGTATGCCTTTATTAGCAGCATGAGAACAGACTAATGCACCACATCCAAAATGCCAAGAGAGAACTTCTTTGGGTGCATATTCAGAGTGGTTCATGGAAAAGCTACCAGTGCAGGCCTACTGCCTGCTGAATGGACCTTCTAAGCACTATCAATGCAGAATAGCCCAGAACTAAGGGAGATTTTTGCCCCTCAGGAGACATCTGGCAAAATCTGGAGACATTTTTGGTTGTTGCAACTTAGTGGGGAAGGGTTGCTCCTGGCATCTAGTGAGTAGAAACCACAGGTGCTGCTAAACATCCTACAATGCACAGGACAGCCACCAATAACCAACAGCCATTCTGCCCAAAATGTCAATAGTGCTGAGGTTGAGAAACCCAGGCCTAGATCCGTAGAACCAGCAGTGTGGGGCAGCCAGCTCTTACCAGTGCATGAGAGTTAAATGTGTGCATCTCTTTCCAGTTCCATGTTCATGAGGTCACTCTGGTAAGATGAAATCTGCCATGGTGGGAGGATTTACACCACAGAAATCAGCAAATCAGCTCTACAAATCAAGGCAATTTTATGTCTGCGAGCGAGTTGTTAAACATTTATCAACACACCGCTAATCCAAACCAGCACCTGAAGTAACTCGGAAGCCCAAAGTTCTTTCAGCAAGAAGGCTATAGTGTAGTGAGATGACTTTACCTATGGGCAAGAAGTGGGACTTCCTAACATTACCTAACAACCGTGACAAAAATGAAGGACACAGAATGAGGGACATCGTGGGCAGATATTGGAAGAATCTCCTGTTCTTTGGTTTCATTTGCTTACTTTTATATATGCACTGCCTTCTTCCAAAGAGCACTTGAGGGGACAATTAGGAAATACACAACAGGCTTGTTTACTAAACTTCTCAGAGGAAAAGCATAATGGAAAAATAATAATTCAATACCTTTAATTTTGAAAAATTGACGTACAAAAATAAAGATCAACACACAACAGGTGCCAAGCCCGAGGAGCAGGCAAGCTGATCCTTCCGCTCCAGCCCAGCTGCCTGACAGACACATTTCCTAGTGGGTCCTGGATGCTGGCAAATCTGGACTCTACCAGACCCCCCCACGAGGAACCGCAGGGCCCCCTCTTGCCTTCCAGAGCTCCACACGGAGGATGGAATGCCCTACAGAAACTCAAGCCACATTGTAGGGAAACCCTTTTCCAGCTTGCTCTTTATTGCTGTCTTGATATTTGCCTCTGGTTGCTATGGCAAAATCTGGCATTGGAATTTTTCTGGGAACAAATAGGAAATAGTTGTGGGGGAGGTTCAAGATCCTACATACATTTAGGTCTGGTTATAAACACTCATAGTAAAATAAAGCATTGACTCATTAAACCCAAAACAAACCAAAAAAGAATTTTTTTAAATCCTCTTTCAAAAACTCTTACTTTGTTCCAAAGGTGACCAGCTAGAAAGTTGTTTGCCCTTATGGACAAGATCACCAGCAAAATGAACTAACAGGGTAGAGGACCGATCAGTTGGGTTACTGGTCACCCCATGCCAAGTCACACTCTGCCTTTAGCATGTTTCATTTCTGGAGCTGGAAGTGCTCACCCTACACAGAAGAAATTTTCCATTTGCAGGAGTGGATTATTTTTTCCAGCCTCACTGAGGAATATGCCAGGACTGCAGCCATTCAAACTCTGGCACCACCTAAGAAAAGCTTAGGAGGACATGCAGGCCTGTGGCACACCTTGAACCCAGAAGGGCCGGGTGTCTCTTTGTTACTGCCTAGTAATATAGTTTGGATATTTGTCCCCACCCAGATCTCATGTTGAATCATAATCCCTAATGTTGGAGGAGGGGCCTGGTGGGAGGTGTTTGGATCATGGGGGCAGATCCCTCATGGCTTGGTGCCATCTTCACAATAGTGAGTGAGTTGTTATGAGACCTGCTCATTTAAAAGTCTGTAACACCCCCACCCCATCCCCAATCTCTCTCGCTTGCTCCTGCTTTCAACTTGTGGCATGCCTGTTCCCCCTTCCCCTTCTGCCACGATTAAAAGCTACCTGAGGTTTCACCAGAAGCTGAGCAGATGCCAGCACTATGCCTCCTGTATAGCCTGCAGAACTATGAGCCAATATAACCTCTTTTCTTTATAAATTACCCAGTCTCAGGTATTTCTTTATAGCAATGTAAGAATGGCCTAATACATCTATCTTTCCCTAAGGCCACTATATCTGAAGAGTTCCTGAATCTCCACTTTTCACCTAAGCCCCAACTGTTCTCTCAGTTCACATCCACAGCTCACATGCCCTGACTTGTCTCCTAGGGCCAGCCATATATGTGGGAAGAAACATTGCCACTTATACACGGTGAACTGAAGAGGGTGAAAGTCCTCTCTGCCCTGTATGAGTTAGCCCGTGTGGCTGGGTGTCCCTAGCATTCAAGGCTGTCATCAAAATACAAAGCCTCCTTAGAGATGTATGGAGAGGTATCATATTGTAGACTTTACCAAAGATTTCAAAGGGGAGATTCTTCAAGTGCCATCTGTCTCCAACCTATCTTTTTTCCATCCTATTTCCTAATGTTCCCCAACAAGCTAGCTCGGCTCCAGTCAAGCTCATATCTTACTATCTCTTGCATCTACCAGAGATGCATCAGAAATAATGATAAAAATATGTTACTACATACAGCAATCTTTACTTATCAGAGTATCTCTAAAAGACAACATATTTGTTTGGAGTAAATACTTAGGTAAGCCATTTGGGAAGGAGAGGAGAGATCTCAAGGTTGTGTTCAAATAGCAAACAGCGGTCACTGAAGTATTATTTATAAAATAAGGGAGGAAAGAAAAAGCAATAGGTAACAGGAGGCAGGGCCTATGTGGGAGGGGACTAAAGAGGTAATACGTATAAGAACAATTACTTTTCTAGAAGTCACCACCACCTGACACTGTTCCAATTTCTTTATATATATCAACTCATTTAATTCTTACTACAATCCGATGAAGTAGTTAATAATATTATCCCCATTGCACAGGTAGGGAAACAAAGCCCCTGAACCCTTCAGTAACTTGCCCAAGGTTACCTGGCTTGTGAATGGTGGAGATAGTAAGTGATGGTCTGACTCCAGACTGTACTTTGAACCACTTTACTCAATGGCCTCAGTGGGGAAGCCTCTGCTTGCAGTTGAGGAAGGACTGCAAAGCAGTAGACTTAAAAGACTTTATCAAATATAAGAAGTCATCAACATAAGACACACCATTGTCTTATGTATTGCTACCAAAGGAAACATGCTGCCAATTATACTATGACACACCAACACAGCAAGACAGAGTCTGGTTTCCAAGATTTCAAATACTCAACTAGGAAAAAGGTATATATTGGAAATGATGAACACAGTATCAAAGTGGAATATGAATCTGTTGTGGGGGTTACAGTGAAACCTCCAACATCTTCCCTTTGAATCTCCACAGTAAACTCCACATTTCTCACAAATGCTTTCGTGAGCATTGATTATTGAGAGGAGGTGGTAGCAAGGAAGAAATCCCAGAAGTGCCATTTGTGTGTGTGCACGTGTGCACACATGTGTGCAGAGGCAGAGCAAAGACAATTTTAGCAAATTCAAAATGTACTTACCCTACATTTAGTTATGCAAAGAAAATGTACCTTCATTATTTTCTATAATTGATCCAATCTTTCTCCTGAGCTCTTCACTTTACTGAGTAAAGAAGGAAAATTAAATGTCATCTAGTCCAATAATTCTAAATGCCTTCTGGATATTTTGGTATTGCAGCACCCCCTGCCCCCTACCACTGCTCCACTTTCCCATTTTTCTCCAAGATGACTCCTGGGGGAAGGGTCTGCTTCATGGTGGTAGGAAAGGGGAGGAAGGTCCTTGGCCCACATGATTCATATGTGCAGGTTCCTGGCCTGTCCTCCAGTTCATCTAGTTCCCACCCTGGAAGGCCTTGATGCTGAAGTCTGTGGCTGATCTGCCTGCTGTGTGCTTACTGGGGCCATGCTGACCCAGCTCCACTTAGGTCCTCGCAGGAGCTGCATATCCTTCTGAGGTATGGCTATGTCTCCCATTCCATCTCCACCCTGGGCAGTACCCCCGCTGGCAACCCCCTGATAAGCTCATCAGCTGGGACTACTTACTCATGGCACTCACAGCATGCTTGCTCAATGAGCTTGGGTGTGACTTCCAGTTCCTCCCAATCGCAGCTCCTTGCCAGCCACTACACTGAGGCTGTCATATTAAAGAAGCTATTTGCCATCCTACCTCTACCAATCCCCTGAGAGGCTCACCTGTTGGCAGCTACCTGTGCCCAAGAGACAACAGTCACCTGAAGGGGAAATGCAAACATTATACAATGTTGCAATTAGTGTTAATGGAATTAATAAAGATCAAGATCACCTACTGAGCACATTAGCACGCAGATAGCATGTTCTAGTCCTAGTAGATACTCAGTATATTTCCAGCTTAGTCCATGATTTTAGACTGGAGTTCTATGAAGACAGGGACAATGCTTATCTTGCTCATCATTGTATTTACATGCATAATGGGCACTGAATATTTGTCAGATGCAAGTTAAAGTTTAAAAAGGGAAGAAGAGCAAGTCACTTACATTAAAGGATAATGTTGTCTAGGCCAGTGGTTCTTAAGTGGAGATAACTTTATCCCCCAGAAAACATTCGGCAACATCTGGAGACATTTTTGGTTGTCACAACTGGGGAGGGGAAGCTACTGGCATCCAGAAATGCTGCTCAACATTCTACAATGCAAGTGACACCCCCAAAAAAACAAAGAATTATTTGGCCTAAAATGTCAATAGTGCTAGAACTGAGAAACTCTGATCTAAGGATTTGAGAGCTACAGATCATGGTGTGCTGGTAAATGTTAACAACAGGCTCTCTGGATAAGGGAGGGATTCCTGATTCATAATGTTTACCAATTTACATGAAATAAATACTGCAACCATGGCTGATTTCAAGCTCCAACGAGACATCATGAAACACACAGTTGGGGAAAGGGCATAGCAGAGCACACTGTTATACAATATTTCCACCCTGCAGTTAAAATAGACTGAAATAACCCCAACAGCATAGATAATAGTAACATATAGTAAAATAATTTGAAAGTAATGAATTTTTATTATTATTATTACTACCTTTGTTTTTAATGAAGTATATTTAAATGTAAGTTTAGGCCATTTCACTTTTATAATGGCTGTATTTAATAAGTGGTTCACAACATTCCTGAAACTTTAACATTGGCCTTTGTGAGTCCGTATGAGTGACCCCCAGCACATATCTGGCCAGGGATAATGCAAATGGAAAGAGATAAGTTGAAGGGTTGAAGGGAGGCAAGAGGACACGCTGCAAACATCAAACAGTGCCCTTGGCCCGTGTAGCGAGAGGAGGCTGAAGAGCAACTGGGGAGACATCCTGAAGCACAGAGCACCTTGTGAGATATGAACATGGGAGCCACCCAGAGGAGAAAAGGTGTTGGGATGTGTTCCCTAATGGGCGACCCCACTTGCTCTACTTTGAAACATTAAAAATCCAGCTTCCAGCTGGTTGCGGTGGCTCACGCCTGTAATCCCAGCACTTTGAGAGGCTGATGCAGAAAGATCGCTTGAGGCCAGCAGTTTGATATCAGCCTGGGAGGTATAGCAAGACTCCACCCATCTCTACAAAATAAAAATTAAACAAATTAGCCAGTCACAGTGGTGTGTATCTATAGTTCCAACTACTCAGGAGGCTGAGGCTGGAGGATCGTTTGAGCCCAGGAGTTTGAGGCTTGCAGTGAGCTATGATTGTGCCACTGTACTCCAGCCTGGGTGACAGAGGGAGATCCTGTATCAAAATAAAAACCTTAAAAAAATCCCCTCTCATGTATCTATCTATAGACAGATAAGATAGATAGATAGATAGATAGATAGATAGATAGATAGATAGACAGACAGATAGATAGATAGATAATACAGATGGGTAGATAATAGGTAGGTAGATAGATAGATAGATAGATAGATAGATAGATAGATAGATAGAGATATAGGTGATATAGATATAGATACAGATATATTAATAGATATACCCTACTGGTTCTGAGTAACACCATATTAAAAGTAAAAGCAAATGAAAACAGCATTCCTCAGTACCTCCCCTAACACAAAGAGAGAAGTGAATAGAATTTAAATGGAGGGAAATGTATACATGGTTTCCTATTTTCTTAAGAAGTAAACATCGAGGACTGTCTGCTATAGTGTTCTATCACATTGTGCAGGCTTAATAAATAAAGAATTTAAACCAATAAATAAAGAAATTAAATTCTTAATAAATAAAGGATTTAAACCTTCCCCAGGGGAGACAGGAAAATGCACACTGGCATGAGCACATACTGCTCAGGTTAGAGGGCTTCTGTCTGCTCCCCCGGGAGAATCTGGCCCAGTAAAGGAAGCACTGCTTTCGTGTGTGCTTTAGGAGTCTATCCAGAGCTGCAGTCCTCATGGCTGAAGAAGTGAACAGGGCGCAAAGCTGATCCTGCTAAACTGCATCCACTTCCCGAGGTTTGGGATGAACCCATCAAGGTCTCAAGACAGAAGGCCGGGGTAGCATAGCTTCTCCCTCTGTAGACTAGGGCTGCTGAATGCAGGGAAGTCCATGTAGCTCCACAGAGGCCAGCGGGTCTCTCCACAATCCCATTCCTCCACTTCCAGTAACATCTACCATCTGCCCACCTCAGTGGACCTGCTCTCTGTTCAACAAGTAGAGTGTTTGAATTCCACATTTTCCTTTATAAAAATCCTCAGATGGCCAAATCTCAAAAAATATCCACATGTGAAAGTGGGGTTTGGAAGACAAAATAGAACAGGGAGGAGCGCTGTTACTCTTAGGCCCAGGAAAGGGGGACCCCTAGTACTCCTCTGGTTGTGCCCTTTCCTACGGAGTGAGGAGTTCAGGGGCACAGAGATGTACCCACCTGGAGCCTGCAGCCTGCATCTCCTCTTTCAGACTATGTCTTGGCTACCAGAGACCCTGAATCCCCTGTCCAAGTGGTCTTAAGTCCACTTCCAGAGCTTTCCCCAGGCCTTTTCTCTCCACGGCAGGTCACACCGCCAGTGCACACACCCCTAAGCCATGAGGTGCTGTTTGTGGGATACAGCTTGGATGTGTAGGCTAAGATGTCCACACACATATGTGTACCACCCCCTTATGCGGACTGCCAGGGTGGGAAGAGATGAGGGACAGGTAAACAGGCCATGGGCTAAATGTCCACACCCTCTGAGCCACCACATTCCTCCATGGTGCTCCAAACCCCACAGATGCTCAGTGCACAGCAGCCCTTGTGCACAAGTGTCTTTATCAAGGCAGGAGGATGGAGCATCTTTTATTTAACACTTTGCCAGCTTGATTTATCACTTTTAAATATTTACGTATGGTATATGAGCCTCTGTTTCTACACTTGCAGGGCCCCACAAAAGTTAGGGAAGGACCTGGGGAAGGAAAAACATTTAAGGGAGGGATGGGGGATCACCAGGATCAAAAAGGACCAAAATTGTTTCTTTGCTATGTGGTGCTTAAAATAGTGCCCAGTACATAGTAAGTATTCAAATATTTGTTGAAAGGGAAAAGTTGGAGAGGGGAGGGAGAGAGAGAAAGAGCGGGGAAGGAATTTGTGTTAAACCTTTCACTCTTTCAGGAGTTTGTGACACGGAGTCAGAGAGGTCAGAATTCAAATCCTGTCTTTACCATTCCACTTGTGCATCCTTGGGCAAGTTTTTCAACATCTCTGATCCTCAATGTCCTCATCTGGAAAAAGGAGAAGCCACGCTTATCACATAGGAGAACAAATTAGTATTAACTGCTTACACTGTTCTCAAGACCATCACCATTTTCATTAAATGCTCCACCACTCCCTCAATCCCATTTAATTTATAAGATGTAATGTGAGTATCAATTTGTTTCAAATAACCTCAAGGAGGCTATTTCTACTGACATGGCTAATGCAGAGAGAGAAATATTTCATGATCAGCCCCACCAACATCCTCAAATGCCCCCCTACCACCATAGCAGGTGCTGCTGGTGCCCACCCATACCCCTAGGCACTCATCACTTCAGTACTCAGTAGTCTGACTTCCAGTTGCCAAACCAGCATTTCTTTGCATAAAGGCATCCTCAGACCTCCAGAGCCCACTAAGCCACTTGCATGGCATGACTGCCTTCAACCAATGATGGGCAGGAGTTGGTAGAAAACCCTGGCTCTCTTACTCCTAGAGTAAGATAACTCTGAGGTGCATGTTCTACACTGAATCCCAGCAGGATCATGTTCTAGTTACCCTTAGTGATAACTTGCTTGATAATAAGACACTTTGGTTGCTACACAACAAGTATGCTTGAGTATGGCCATGCCAGTTACTACGGCCAGTATTCCTTCTAATTGCTCAGTGCTCGTTCCTTATCACTTGTTAAATATTTTCCAAATCACCCCTTCACATTTAACCAATAAGTTGTTCCCCCAAGTGATTCTTAGGAAACATGAATATTATATCAGACTAGATCCAATAGCAATTTCACCTAATAAACTACTATTTATTAGTGTCCCCCTTGTTCCTGCGATGTATGGCACCAAAAGGCAATAGTTAAATGAACAAGAAATGGACAATAAAAGATCATTCAGTGCTTCCAGTAAACACCACGGATTTGTTGTTGTTGTTGGAAATCTTCCCATGTGTGTGAGTGAAGTGCCATGACTACACACAGTGTATCAAATAGGCATCTGCTCCCAAGTGCTTTTGTACTTGGCTGTGACCTCAGGGCTTGACAAACATGTTGTCTCCGTGTTTTTATTTATTATCTCACAATCCTTTGGATGGTGACAAATTCTAAGATTATAACAAATATATTACGATACCAATATGAATATAATGTAACAAAAAGATGACCTAGATCTATCGTAGGTGAATGCCAACCCAAACAGTGGCTAAACTGAGCAGCTGTTCGCAATTAGGTCCAATTAACAAGTTTTAAACACAGCATGACTGGGAACCTCTTTGAAGTGTGTTGCCCCATGAAGGTTTTGCTTGAAAGGGGTTTCCCAGTGAGAACCAGTCAAAAACCACAGCTGAACAGCTTCACTTCTTCTTTAGACTTCAGTGCCATGTAGAGTTCACACTTTTAATTCATCTTCCCCAGTTTTGTATATAAATATTTCAGACATGTAAAGAAATGTCTGGAAAGGCATCTTTGCTGAAAAGGACATTGTGAAACCAGGAAGGAGGAAAGCATGGGGCAGGGCTCCTGGGCTCTACTTGGCAATCTGTTGAAACGATGATCCCTACAGAAAAGGAAATCTAGGTATTCAATAAGGCATACAAGAGCATCGTCTACTCTGACATAAAAGCTCCATGAGGGCAAGAACTTGGTCTGGCTCATCATTGTATCCCTAGTACCTACTAATTAGACTGGCACACAGAAGACCTACTATAGATATTAGATGAATGAATGAATGAATGGCTATTTACTAAATGAATAAACAAATGCTCAAATGAAGTAATAAAATGAATAAAGTATATACATATGCTTGGAAAACACAAGCTATTTAGTAAAATCTAAACCACATGAGTATGTGTGACACAAAAGCACACAGAGGCACACATACAACACACACACACACACAGAAAAAGGCAGAAATTTGTCTCCTAATTATTTTGCTGGTCCTGCCTATTTGGTGATAATTTGGGACTTAAATTTCAGCTTCATTTCTCCTATCTGACAAAAAGATGGGAAATGCAAGGTTGGACAGAATGCACCTAGAGTGGTGCCTGGCACATGGTAAGCACATAATAAATATTTGAGGACTAATGCGTGAAAAAACTACATGGTGCTTGTAGAAAAAACTACATGGTGTTCCACCATCCCTGGCCAGAAGAGACTCTGATATCTCCATGTTTCATTCCTCGTGCATTTCCTAAGTCTTGTTCACTGGCTTTCCTGCAAGTCCCTCTCATTCGAGGACACCAGGCCCAGCTCCAAAGGAAAGTTTTGGAAGAAGAGACAGGGAGCCATCTTCCTTCCCTCCAGGCCTTGTGGAGACAGTGGAGTCAGTGGCTTTGTTGTAGGTGAAGTGAGATGCTTATTTAGGAGATGCTCTGCAGACAGTGAGAGATCTGCCAGGAGGCAGGGCTCCAAAACCTGGGTTGCCTGTTACAATGCTGATTCCTGGGTCCCAGCCCTAAAAGGCTCACACTCAGTGGGTCTAGGATATAACCCAAGAATCTGCACAATAACAACCACCCTGTGATTCTGATGCAGATGATAAACTACTAGAGCCACCGGACTAGAAGGAAAGCCTTCCGGAAGGAGAAAGATGTTCATCCCAGCGTGCCTACATCTGGTGAGTTAGTGCCATCCTGAGGCATCCTTCAGGGAAGTCCTCAAGCATTCTCTAGACAAGACTTTAACTGACTTTAAAAGAGAAAGAACACACATTCTTTCTTTTCTGTGATGGTAGGGGACACACACAATTCAGCAACCAAAAGGCTTTAGTTCCCCAAAAGTCTAAACGTGCACTAATAAAGGGCCCTGGAGTGCAACTGGGGAAGACAAGCATGCTTCCCAAGCAAAAGACCCACTTTTCCCTTAAGGGAAAATCCCAGGTTTGAAAATATCACAGAAACAAAAAGAAAGATAACTAGAAAACAGGAGTTGGAAATGTTGATCCTAATGAAAAGCAAGGAAGCGGGGCAGAGACACTGACATCTGAATTAACCATGTGACAAAGTCTCAGGACAGAGGGAGGGCTGACACAGAGCTAGACTCCATTAAAGTGTTAGAATGACAAGTTCCTGCAACATGATAATTTAGAGACTTGTAATATATCTGTCCACACAACAGCTAATTTCAGAGTCAATGATGTACTCCTTGAAGACAATCTGGAAACCTGGAAAATCCAAGACAAATGGTCTGTTAGCATAAAGGATCTCGATGGTTTAAATCCTCCATACATCATGGCTGCATGAAAGGATTCCTCTGTAAACATGGGAGCAAGACCACACTGCCTTATATCAAGATATTTTCAGCTTGTTTAAAAGGGGGCATAATTTTCCACTGGCAAATAGTTTCTTCACAATCTCTCTCTCTCTCTCTCTCTCTCTCTCTTTCTTTCTCTCTCTCTCTCTCTCACACACACACACACAGAGACACACACACACCCTGCCTATCTGTGCACATGGAGGAAAACTCTTTCAATGGTTTTCAAGTTATAAAGGCCTAAGCCTTTTTGTACTACTTTGGGAAGCTTGAAGCTACAGACTAGAGCAGCTACAGCCCAGCCTGGTGAGACATTGGTCTCTCTGTGAGCTGGCCAGCATCACCTACTCCCTGCACCCTGCCTTCCTGTCCTGCAACCAACAGTCTAATTGCTTTTGTACCTTTCTGAATAAACAAAAGTACTTCTTTTTTGTTTAATGTCATATGTAGTTTATAAAATTAAGTGGTAACTGTAGATAATAAGCATTTTATGTCAGCTATGTAACATATGAGCCTCAAGTCTATTTCTGTTGACTCTCAACAATCAGGCTCATGGCAAAGGCTTTATGACTATAGGATAGATAGGGGTGTGTTAGCCATACATGTTGGAAGGAAGGGAAACAGGAGAAGGAATAACAGTCAGAACAGATTGGCTTGTACTGGGGTAATAACCATTCCCCAAAATCTCAATGGCAAACAAACAAACAAACAAAAAAGGCATCTTTCTCACTCTACTACATGTCCATCTCAGGTCAGTGCAGGGTGGGGGGGTCGGGGGGAGATGGAGGGTGGGACCACTCCTTACTCCTTACTCCAAAACTCAGGCTGAGGAAGTGGCCACCAATTCCTACATTGCTGGGCATATGGGGGAGGGAAAGAAAGCTCTGCACGGCCTTGAACCGGCAATTAAATGTTTGATCTAATGGTGACACACAGCATCTCCACTCATATCTTATTGCCCAGAACTGGTCACATGGCCCAGCCACCAGTCACCCAATGACAAGGGGGCCAGGAAGTGAAATCCTACTCTGTGCCTGAAAGTCAAAGATCCAGAAAGATTTGAAGAACAGCGCTAATGACCACCAAGAAGGGAGGACGGGAGAAGACCTACCAATTGACTGCTGCTGAAAAAGACACACTGAAAAATCCTACTACTGTCACTGACTGTCCTCAGATCCTGACTCAACAGCATCTACCACTGCCTGTAAAACCTGCAAAGTAGAGGGCAAGTCCCAAAACATAATCCAGCTTTCATCCCAACATCTAAAGAAATAATCATGCATTT
The DNA here is from genome assembly GCF_028858775.2 of Pan troglodytes. Taxonomy (NCBI): domain Eukaryota; kingdom Metazoa; phylum Chordata; class Mammalia; order Primates; family Hominidae; genus Pan; species Pan troglodytes. Next base: position 74,939,468 of record NC_072402.2, read on the forward strand.
CTATTAAGATTGAATTTTGACAGCAGAGAGGTGATAGGTGTTGCTTTGTAATTTTAAAAAATAAAGATTTTGTTAATTATACAATATTTTCAAAATGTTTTCATTTCCCATGAAGTAGGCATTCTCGTATATTAATTTTAAGAACAAAGTTCATTGGGCTTTCCTGAAATATTATTGGCTAGGTGGCAAAGAACATTTAAAAGGTTTATCACACTTTGACTCAGAAATTCTACATCTAGAAATCAATCCTAAGAAAATAAGCAGAAATGCAAATAAAGGTTTATGTAAAAGCATATTGTCTTCCTCTTTTTTTTTAAGACAGCGTCTCGCTCTGTAGGCCAAGCTGGAGTGCCATTGCCTGATCACATCTCGACAGCCTCAACCTCCTAGGGTCAAACATAGCCCACTTCAGCCTCTCAAGTAGCTGGGGCTATGGGTGCCCACCACCACACCTGGCTAATTTTTGTATTTTTTTTGTAGAGATGGGGTTTTGCCATGTTGACTCAGGATAGTCCCAAACTCCTGGGCTCCAATAATCCTCCTGCCTCAGCCTCCCAAAGTACAGGGATTACAGGTGTGAGCCACCATCTCCAGTCTAAAGTGTTTTTATGTTTTATAGATGTTTTCTGTAGCATTAGTATTAATACTACAAACTGAAAGTAACATAAATGTCTAATAAAAGGGAATGGGTCAAATAAATATGGCTACATTCATACAACAGAATATTGCATATTGGTTTGGTGAAATGGCTCAGCAGGCTGGTGTGATAATGCAATGAACTACTCTATTGCCATTAAGAATCACAATTATTAGGGTTATCTAGAAATGTGGAAAGAACTACAGGAAGTAATAATAACAAGACAAAGTAGAAATCAGTAATATACATATTAAAATTCTATATGATATAAATCAGTTCTACATTAAATTCAGAAAAGATTAGGGCATATATCGATGTTCCAGAAACTTGCGTTTTTCTGATGATTTTGTATGTGTTCAGATGTTTGTTAAACTCTTGTTCAGCTGATGAAAGAAGAACAGGGAAGAAGAAATAAAAAGGGAGGGGAGGAGAAAAAGAAGAGAGAAAACAGGAAGAAGGGGAAAGTAGAAATAGAAAGTAGAAAGGGGACCAGAAAGACAAAAGATTTAGAAAGTTTATTGTAGCAACTACCATAACATCTCCACGCTGTCCATCCCAGGCAAAGTCCTGAGTAGGCTTTTCCTCTGTGAGCTACAAAAGAACAATGTGATTTTAGTCTACCAAAATGTAAGAATTTTTGCTGTTCATTAAATACATGGAAAGTACAGGAAAGATCTTCAATACTTCTACATCACATTAACAGATACATTTGCCACTTAGGAGAACTGAGCTTTGGCCTCTAAGCAGTGGCCTCTAAGCCACCTGGCAGGTTCAATAAATACCCAGTGAACTGGCTGGGTGTTTCTGGGCTATGTGCTACTTGGCCTGGCTAATTTCAATTGGTAGCATAGACCAGGAAGGCTGAGTGACAAGACTGGGTCTGGGCTTAGTCAGACTTCATGCAGCCCTCCTTGAGGGTGAAACGGAGGACCTAGAAGCTAGTATTAGAAATCTTCAAATAAACAAGAAACTTTTTTCAACTCAGTAGGCTACCAACAATGAGATACAATCAAACACCCACCACAGTGGATAAAATTAAAAAGACCGACAATATTAAGCACTGGTGAGGATGTAGAGCAACTGGGCCCCTCATACATTGCTGGTGAGAGTACAGAATGGTACAACCACTTTGGAAAACTGTTTGGCCCCTTTTAATGTAATTCCACTCCTAGGTTAATACTTGAAGAAAATGAATGTATATGTCCATAAAAAAAAGACTTGTTCAAGAATGTTCATGGTGACATCAGTCATAATAGTTCAGATTTGCTTCATGTCTCTTTTCTCTAAGATGAGTGACTTCCCAGGACATGGTTGAGTCCAGGAGCACAAAAGGGCAGAAGAAACTTGCCATGCCTATTGAAGTCTCACTCAAAACTGACACACAGTCACTTCCGTCCTTCCTATTGACCAAAGCAAGACACATGGCAAAGCACTTACTGAGCATTTACTGCAAGCGTGGCTCTTCTCATGCATTTTAGTCTTCACAACAATACAGTGACAGGGGTACAATTATTATCCTCTTTTATAGATGATAAGACTGTAAATAATTTTTCCAAAGTCACAAGACTAGTAAATGGCAGGGATTTGAGTGCAGAGAATTACACTCCAAAGCCCCTTATACTGAACCTAGAGTTAGAAGATCCTAGATCCAGTGTTTACTTATACAGCCATCACAAAAGTCTATGGAGTGAATTGGGACATAAATTTTTAAGTGGCTTGAACAAGTCACTTAACCTATTTGGCTTTCAATTTCTTCTTGTGTAAAATGAGAGTTATACTAGATTGATTGACCTCTAAGCTCAATTCCACTTATAAATTTAATGCCAAGATTCTGTGAACTCAGTGGAACATTTACCATTAACCTGATAACAAATGCAAATGGATAATTTGCTAATCACTACAAGTGAGCCCCAAACTACCCCGATTTCGATATAAGCAACCATATTCAGGGAAGTCACAATGAGATGATTAAGTCTATGTAGAATAGATACTAATTTAAATCCCATTTTTTAAAAAAAAGAATTTTGCTTTTTGGTTAATCCTAAAAGCACTAGAAAAAAAGTAATTCATTGTCAAATTAAACAAATTCCTTTGTTAATGCAAGATTTTTCTTCATTTTTTTAATGGCAAATTGCAGTTCCCATGGAAGCATGGTTATGCTGCTAGCACCTGAGTCTTATCCTCTACACTCTGCACCCTTCTCATGGGGAAAAAGTAGAGTGAGGTCGATACCCAGGAGAGTTGCAAATCCCATTCCCATAAGAATGAGAGCAACTGCTGAAATTGCCTCACATCTACTGTTACTTAAAATAGCCTCTGAACATTTTCTAAGAATTTTTTTTTTTTTACCAGTGTACTTCTCTAGTCTTTCCAAATGGACTTACAGACTTAGAAAACACAGATGATTTCTACTTGTTTGCATCTCTGTGATCACTTGGTACTGTACTGTTTTGTAAAACTAGATGGATGGATGGATGGATGGATGGATGCACAGATGCTTGGATGCATGGATGGACAGACGGACAGAGGAGTAGGCTAACACACGCACTGTACCTCTCTTAGGAATGCTCTTTCCAATTCACTTATACTCTTTCATCTAATTAACTCCTATTCACATGTTGGTTCTCGGCTCAAGCATTGCTTCCTCAGAGAAGCTTTCTCTGATCCTCAGTCAAGATCAGGTTCCTTCATTATGTCCTTACATAGTGTAGTGTTCCTTTCTTCAGATCACTAAGCTACATGGGGTTATGTATTCATCAGTATGATTACACACATGTTTAATGTTCATCTCTTCTAGGCCATAAATTCCATGAGAGTGGGACCACATATGAGCTTAAAAAATGAATGAACAAATAAATGAATAGGTGAATGAATGAACTGTGAGCTATGAGCTTGGAACTTGGATATAAAGACAATTCTACCATAATCATAAAGTTGCAGTATTTAAGGAAAACAGAAAACTTCAAGGTCAAATGGCACTTATATAATAAAAGAATCTTAGAGTTTTGAGGGACCTTTGGTTCAATATCCTACACAATGTGGGAATATGTGCATTGAATATTTGACCTGTATGAACAGAGTGTATAATTTGTATATAACTTGATTTTTGGAATAGGTATTTAATTATTTGGGAAATGTCATTTGCTATGGTACCCTAAAACTCTGAGATGTTTAATTAAGTTCATATTGGTGCACATTTTATTCTAAAGGATGATTTTATTCATGATTTTTCAATTAATCAATTTATAGGTCTACCTAACTCAATACAATGCAACAGGTGTGTGCATGTGTGTGTATACACACACTATATAAACTATGTGGAAATCATATATTCATCAACAAAATCATTTAAAGTGCACCAATCATGTCACTAAACAAATGTTAAGATAAATTATTCCATAAAATGAAGAATAGTTTAAACTTCAGACTATTTGACCTCTAATCTGTGTTTTGCAGGTCTAGATTTTTAATCCGACCTTTCTGAAAATGAGACCCACCTATATAGGCACCTACAGTTCTGGATTTTACAATGACGAGATTCCCCAGAAAAATGACTGTGGAGCATGTTATTATCATGTGGAATATTTGAGGATTAAACTGGTTCTCTCTAGTATGTTCCAGAAGCCACATGCAGATGACCTTCAGATTCCTCCCTTCTTCTGCTTCCTTCTGAGATGGGTACTGGTTGATTGTCGATTCCATCCTGATGCAGCCTCAACTCGCAGCCTGACCCTGCCAGCCGACTACCATGGTCTTTGCCTGTTATGTGCCCATGTGGACAGCTTGTATGGCACCTAGAGTATTCACAGGAAATTAGCTCATCAACTCTTCACCCAACCTGATGCCAGACACACAACTTGTAATAGGTGGAAAAAATAATAATGTGATGACATCATTAGTTTCTCCTCCCTCTTCCTCACTAGCAGAACCCCGACTGTCCAGGCAGCATTGTGCCCAGTCCCAGAAGCTGATTCATGGTTAGTCTACAAGCCAGGCACATCAATCCTCCTTCCTTTCACCAGTGATTGGTCTAGGACAGGCACGTGAACCAGTTTTGACCAATGGTATGTGAAGGGAAGCCTACTAGGGGGATGCTAGGAAGGATTTTCCTCTCTTAATCGGAGAGGACTAGGCTGGGCGCGGTGGCTCACGCCTGTAATCCCAGCACTTTGAGAGGCCGAGGTGGGCGGATCACGAGGTCAGGAGACCGAGACCATCCTGGCTAACACGGTGAAACCCTGTCTCTACTAAAAATACAAAAAAATTAGCCGGGCGTGGCGGCCGGTGCCTATAGTCCCAGCTACTCGGGAGGCTGAGGCAGGAGAATGGGGTAAACCCGAGAGGCGGAGCTTGCAGTGAGCCGAGATCGCACCACCGCACTCCAGCCTGGGCGACAGAGCAAGACACCGTCTCAAAAAAAAAAAAAAAAAGAGAAGCCTGGAAGGAGATTTCTTTTCACTCCATTCCGCGCTTCCTTCTTGTTTGGGACATTGTCCTGTAAGCACATGACTCTTGAGAGTTATGACATCCATCTTGCACCATGAAAAGAGGCATCACCAACACAGGGACATCAGCAGCATCAGGTCTTTAATGACATCATCAAGCCACTACACCAACCCTGGGAACTGGTACATCCAGGTAAGTGAACTACAAATGTCTTTATAGCTTAAGCAGTTGTTAATCGAGCTCTGGGCTACTTATACCAAACACATTCCTGACACAAATAATAATATAATCAATATCTTATGTCAGCATGGCACTTCACATTCTTCAAAATACTTTTAAAGCCATTATTTTATTTAATCCTGCCAACAATCCTGGGAAGAGATAAGTGCAACTATTATTATCCATCATTTTTACAAATACAGAAACAGATTTAGAAAGAATGAATCTCATGTAAAAAAAAATCAAAAGAACCAGACCTAGCACTGATTCAAGACTCTTTCCTTTAGTCCAGGAGTTGGCAAACTATGGTCCAAATGTGCAACTGGTGAACTAAGAACATTTTTTGCATTTTTTAAATAGCTAAAAAAATTAAAAGAGCACTATTTCATGACACATAAAAATGTGCAATTCAAATTTTAGTGTCCATAAGTAAAGATGCATTGGAATACAGCTATGCTCATTTGTTAACATATTGTCTATGACTGCTTTAGTGCTGCAATTACAGCACTATTTGACCTCTAATCTGTGTTTTGCAAGTCTAGATTTTTAATCCGACCTTTCTGAAAATGAGACCCACCTACATAGGTGCTGCAATTACAGCACTAAAGCAGTCAGTAGTTGTAAACTACTGTATGGCCCACAAAGCCTAAAATATCTACTATTAGGCCCTTGGCAGAAAAAGTTTGCCAACCTCTGCCTTAGTCCTATTACACCCACTCGTAAAAACTTATGCTCCAATAAAAAACAATGCAGAGTGGTTAGAACACCGTATTTTACACCCTAGCATGGTGATCTGAGGTTTAGTTGCTGTTTGTCATTTTTTTCCATTGTCTGACTATAACCTACTGACAGCTTCATAATCCCTAGACTACCCAGATAGGAGCAGGGAAATGGCTTGACTAACTGCTAATTAATCAGTCTGGCTTGAATTTTCCCTTCAGTAAACACTAGAACACATCTGTTTGAAACAATGTTTTGATGAAACAGTCCCTCAATCAAAAAGAAAAAAACTCACATCCCATGTATGCTCTGCTGCAGTTTTTCTTCTCTGAGATTTGCCATCATCTGAATGTAAATGAATCATGCTAAATCTGGTATCAAACCCACAAAAGACACTCTAAGGAGATTATGAGCAACCATGTTACACAAACTAAGATTATGCAAACCATGTAGCAGATATAAAACAAGTCATTTTATTTCTTAATCATTTTCTTGCTTTGATCTTTGTTAACATAATATTGAATGAACACTACATTTCACTAGATAAGAAAATATATATGTGAATATTTAATAGAGTACCTAGTACATATTTTGTGCTTGTTAAAAATTAGTTGAACCTGAAATTCAGTGAACCATGAGGAAGAATATTTTTAAACCACTTAATTGTAGAAAAGAATAAAGTATGCATCTTTAGCACATAAATTCTAGGAGTCGGCAGTCTACGAAGATTTATCTCAAAATAAATTTTTTCTTGTTCTTGTGGCTTTGGTTTAAACCACTTCATAGAACCCCCAAAACATGCCTTAAAAGATACAATGCCAGCTTTATTCCAGAGCAGGCCAACATGGTTTCACCAGTTTATAAATCTTTGCATTGTTGTAAAACAGAAACAACATGCCAGTCTGCAAAGATGCTTTCACGAGTCTTAAATTCAAGTTATACTCACCCCACTATAGTCATCGAATAGAGAGCCTGGGTTCTCCATGATAGAGGTTCTTTCTATGGGTTCAGAACTCCTGATCCTTGTCACCTGGAGAGCCCAATGTTTCAAGTTTATCTGCTCCCTCTGCCGCCTCGCTCTGTGGTAATTACCAGGCTCCCAGGGCTGGCCTAACAGCTCATGTGATAGAAGTACACAGGCAAAGAAACAAACAGCTGCATGAATTCCAGCGGCATTTAAACCTTAAACAACCTGAGGAAAGTTGCTGAATCAAAAATGGAATCTAAAAAAGTCAAACTCATAGAAGTTGAATTTCTAGAATGGTGGTTACCAGAGGCCAGGGTAGGAGGAGTGGCGGCAGGAGGGAGGAAAAAGGAGGGAAAGGGGAGACGTTGGTCAAAGCATTCAAAGTTTTGGCTGGAGCTAAGGAGTAGGTTCTGGTGATCTATTACACAGCATGGTGACTACCATTAATAATAATGATGTATTGTAGATTTCAAAATAGCTAAAAGAACTATTTTAAATGCTGTCATCACAAAGAAATGTTAAGTATCTGAGGTGATGGGCGTGTTATTTAGCCTAATTTGATCATTCTACAATGTATACATGTATCAAAACATCACGTTATACCCCACAGATACATACAATTATCATTTGTCAATTAAAAGTTAAAAAAAATGTTAAAGGAACAAACTTGGGGAAACAGCTTTCAAAACATTCTAGCAAAGAACATAAGGGCTACATTCAATTGGTCCAGCCTCCAAAAGAAAACGAATAGTAAAATGTGCAAACTTATAAAAAAGTAATGGCTGAAAATGTTATTTCTTTCCTAGACAATAGCTTTATTTTAATGATTACACATTCTCTGGGAGAATTGATAAGAAACTGGTAATTATGTTACCAGAGAAGTGGATGGCTTGAAGATGGCATGAGAGAAACAATCACTTATCACTGAAAATACCTTTGCACATTTTGAAAGGTGTAATGTGCATATATAATCTTGTCAAGTAATTGCATTAATTAAGTTTTTAAGATTACATATTACACACCCAACGCATATCATGAGTAGACCAAAGTTACTAAAAGCACACAATGCAAGGTGTGACTTCTAATAAGAGTCTTCATTTTTTCATTCATTTAACAAGTAGTTATATGCCAGATACTAAGGAGGTGAACATTTAAAATGTTGTTCCTTCCCTTACAGAACATTTGGTCTAATGTAGCCATGGCTATGCATACAAGCAATTTCATACAATAAGTATGAAGTGCAGTAGAACAGAGAAAGGATGCCCAATAAACATTGGGACATTTATTCTCCAAACATATGTTACAGCCTCCTGGTAGTCACCTGGAGACACCAGTCACTTAGTCCAGAAATGTTGTGATTGTTTAGCATTGAGAGTTCCTCTTTTGGAATCAGTTTACAAGCTGTGTGAGTGATCTACTGCCATAATGTTGCTGCATAACAACCACAAAATCCCACGGGTATACAATAAGCCTTCCTTGCTTATTCCAGACTGGTTGAAGAGGCAGCGCTGTTGATCTTTACAGGCTCATTTACATGTCTGGGGATGAAGAGTGGAGGGGAAATCAGTTGGCTCTCAGCTCATCTAAACTGACCTTGCCTGTGACAAATGGAGCAATACTGCTCTGTTCCACACGCCTCTCATCCTCCAGCAGGCTAGCCCAGGCATGTTCTCCTGGCAATGGCATAGCTTTGAAAGAGGAAGCAGAAACATGTTTACCTTGTGAGTCTTGGCTCAAAACTGGCACTCTCTCACTACCATTGCATTCTACTGCCCAAGACAAGTCACATTGCCCCTTCAGATTCAGAGGATGGGGAAACAGACACCATCACTTTAGCAAGAGGAACTGCAGAATCACATAGCAAAGAGCATAGATACAGAGAAGGGTGAAGAACTGAGGCCATCGTTGCAATTTACCACTGAGCCATGAGCAGTCTCTAAATTATCTTCTCTTGGTTTTAACCCTCCTCTTTCACTAGAATTGATTTCAGACGGTTTGATCTTTGCTCAAAATTCAACCCACCCTCAAAACCCAGAGAACTGCCATCCCTGAATACAGAGATGCTGTCTCATGACTTTTTCTTTGTCCCTCAGCAACTGCCAACACAGGGCCTTATGAAGGGAGATGGCTAAATGATATTTGTTGGATGGATGACAATTGTGCTTGCAGGTTATAAAAGTGTTTCAAGTGACAGGTGCATATTAGGATATATAGATAGTCTTCTCAGATGACCACTTTGAAACAGATGCCACATTCTAATATGTTGGTGTCCCTGAGTTTGTATAGAAAATTGACCCTTTATATTTAGGTCACATTCCTACTACTCAAGATTGTAAAGTAGATACTTATTACAATTATCTTAACTTTAGCTTTTGTTTTTTACTCAGATTTCTAAAATGTACCTCCCAATCTTTCACCCATTATTTTTCAAAGAGTGAAGTCATTCTACAAATAGGTATTGCCTAACCTCATGCTGGGTATATTATCTGCTGACTTACCATTGGCTAGAGAATGCCTCTGGAAAGGATAACAATGACCTACCTTACAGGACTTTTCTGGGAAGTTACATGATAGACTGCTCGAAGAAAGGTCTGCAAATTCACCTGGTGTAATATTAATTCTTTACATTTCTAGAGCTGCCTTTCTCTCAAAGAATTCCAAGCGCTTCACATATGGTCCGCCAGATCCTCTTAGAGTGTAAATTATGCCCCAGGAGTAAGTTAATTGCTTGCAGGGAGGCATTAACTCTTTCAGGTCACTAGGGTTCCACTTACAGCATTGCAGGAGGGCAGTAATTTACCAAATAATACACCAGTGACCGGAAAGTATTTGTGCAATATAAATTATTCCCAGGGAGTAATTTATGAACTCAGAAAATCTGGTTTATTATCTCATCTATTCACACAGATTCCCAGGGAGGGAGAGAAGGAGCAAGAAGAGAAAAATAGGTAGAAAAATAGGTGAGGCTACAAGTTTCCCAAGCTCCCACAGCTTGTCAGGGGCAGAGCTCCAACTTGAGTTGCCTGATCACCGGCATGCCTTCCTCTCAACTTGAGGCTGTGGGACTTGGGGCTGTCAACCTGAAGTTTCTGCTAATCAGGGCCAGGACTAGGATGAGGTGAGAGAGGTGACTCAGTGTCTTCACCTGAGTCCTGGCCCTGCTGCTACATCAGTGAGATATGTATTAGCTTGAAACACTCAAGGGACCATAAAATCCACACTCGCATTCACCGCTTGCTTCTATTAAACCCATAAATAATTGTTGAGGATTCATGAATTGATCGATTAGTGTTCCCATATGGAGGAAAAATGGAGAAGGCAATGGAGGAGGTGGTGTAAGAGTAAAGAGGAGTGGATGTCATGTTGCTCTGTTGCCATTCTTGGAAACAGTCAAACAATTCATGTATTTTAGGTAAGAGCAGAAGAGACTAGATTGAAGTCCGTTTACTACGTAATTAATATATGGCATAGAGGTCTCTTGGAATATTTTGGCTTAAAGATCCAAATACTGGCCAGAGGCGGTGGCTCACATCTGTTATCCCAGCACTTTGGGAGGTGAGGTGGAAAGATAGCTTGAGCCCAGGAGTTCCAGACCAGCCTAGGCAATATAGGGAGATTCCATCTCTATTTTCTTTTTGCTCTTTTTTTTTTTTTTTTTTTTTGAGACGTAGTCTCACTCTGTTGCCCAGGCTGGAGTGCAGTGGCATGATCTCAGCTCACTGCAACCTCCACCTTCCTGGTTCAAGCGATTCCCCTGCCTCAGCCTCCTGAATAGCTGGGATTACAGCCGCACGCCATCACATGCAGCTAATTTTTTTGTATTTTTAGTAGAGATGGGGTTTCACCATGTTGGCCAGGCTGGTCTCAAACTCTTGACCTCAGGCAATCTGCCTGCCTCAGCCTCCCAAGGTGCTGGGATTACAGGCATGAGCCACCATGCCCAGCCTATTTTCTTTATAAAAATAAGTAAATAAATAAATAAATAAATAAAGGTCCAAATACTGAATCCTTGTCAGAGTCAACTGACCACTGTGAATTCCCATTCTTTAGGAAGGTTCCAAAAGTGTGCAACAGGAACTAGGTGGTCCACAAAAGAATTAGGATACTGGTATCTTGACTCCCCACTCAAATCTCTCTCTTCCCCCCAACCCCCACCTATCTCTGTGCCTTTGTGATGGCTGTCTAAAAGCCAATTACAGAAGCATCATGGCCTTTTAAGGGGAAAAAATGTATTTAGTGCTCTGCTCTCTGCCTGGGAGTTTTGCTGTTCCAAAAGGCAGCAATCAACTTCTGTTCAAAGTTCTGCTCCCCATTTAGCCTGACATTAACCTCTGCCCCCAATAGAGATCCCAGTTGATTTATCTGAATTTTGACTCATTTCTTGCCTCAATAAAATATACTAAATCACAATTTGAAAGGTGACAGAACACTCCCCGTGTGCCCCCTTCCATACACACACACACATATAAAACCAGTGAAATAATTGTATAGCACACTTACTTGGATGGTAAGACTGTCAGAGTGGCCTTGGGTAAGTCACTTAACCACTCTCTGCCTCCATTTTCTCCCCTTGTAAGATGAGGAGCTTGGACTAGAAGTCTCAGGTCCCTTCCAATTCTGGAACTGATAAGTCTCATCAAAGTGATAACTTTAACCTATACTGGAGTCGGCAAATCATAGCCCTTGGGTCAAATCTTGTCCACTGCCTGCTTTTGTATGGTCCATGAGCTAAGAATGGTTTTTACATTTAAAAATCAAAAAAGTATTTCATAACATGGAAAAAATTATATTATCATTTACATATCATCTATGGGTGCTCTTGCAACACAAGGCTAGAGTTGAGAAGTTGCAACAGAGACAGTATGCCTGCAAAGCCTAAAATATTTACTATCTTTACAGAAAATGTTTGCTAACCCCAGACCTAAGCCATCAGACCATTTGCATAGTAAGAAAGTCTGCCGCAACACTCTCACCTGATTGAAGTTTTATCTCTGGAAAAGAGAAATTTCACAAAGTAATTTCAAGAGCCAAAAACAAAATTAGTGGACAATGAGACAATTTGATCCTAATGAAAGAAACTGCTGGAAATCACTGATAAATCTCCCTTGCCAATGTCAGGATTGATTTCTTATGAGAAACGATTTACTCCAAAGAATTTGTCACTTCCCACTACTTGCAAAAAGGCCATTACAGTGAATTTTTCCCCTTTCTTTTTTTCTTTTCACTTTTTTTTAAGTGGTCTGAAGGCAAATCTATCTTTCCTTCATGAGTAATAGGATCATTCGTGAAAATGGCTGTTAAAAAGCAAGCAAGCATGGAACAAATCGCGGTCCAATAAAGCTGTGACTTTGAAAAGGAAATTGCCCTGCTTAAGTGATGGATTCTGTTTCAGCCCTCACGACCCAAGTTATGAGGCAGTCCAGGGACCGGGGTCCTGGCCCTCATAGTCAAAGCAGCTGCAAAGCCCCACTGGGAGCTCGCCAAGGACTCTGTGAATGGCCAAAAGCTGACCCACCCACCCCATCATGTCTACAGGCTGCAGCCCTACAGGGCCACAGAGGCTGAGCAAGAATGTGGCAGTACCTAGCATCCAGTCTCCTCCAGCGACCCTTTCAGCCAGCCTGGAATGTCCCCTCACCCCCACCTCCTCTCTGCTTACTTACTCCAATCAAGGGCTAGTTTGAGTTCCATAACCTTATAATACCCTGTATTATTTTTCATCATTTTATGGTTGTGTTTTCTCTTCCCAAGGACTGTAAGATCCTTGGGCACAAATTGCACCGATCATTTAGACAACTTTCAGTTAGAGACTCACAAGAAATCCCAGTGAAGAGGACGATAGCGATGAAATAGGAAATTAGCAGGGCTTCGAACCTTTTTTCTCAAAGAGGAGATGGGAGGCTTGAACAATGTTTGTTCTCTCTGATTCTCAGGCAGGGCTTCCTAGATAAAAAGCTGAGATCTGGGGACAATGTGAGAATCCTTAGCAGTACGTTGCTGTTGTTGCTTTATCAGAGGATGTTCTGCCTATTGAGAGCAGAGTCGGTGCTGCAAATTCTTCCCTTCTGGACTTCGCTGAGGAACAGCTTCAAATCAAACTGTTCCGTTTCCTTGAGAACAGAGAAGCTGGAGCCTCGGAGCTGTGGGGCTCCCTACTTTCAGCTTATGGGGGCATGAGACTGTGACATCAGGCCATCCCCTTGTTCCCAAGACACCAAATGTTTGCTTCCCATCTTAACTCTATTCAAGGCAGTCACTTCAGAAGGAACTTTTGCTGAATTCATCTGTATGCTGTAGCCATGTAAATAAATGTTCTTTCAAAATTAGAAATATTTGCTTTAATTCTAAATTAAATTTAACATTTTCCTTTATATTACTGTTTTAAGATACTTTGTATTTTGAAAGGAATTTAATGTTTTGGAAGAGTCTTAGTCTTAGAACCTATCAAAATAGGGCTTCTTCATTTTGCTTTCAAAAAGAATCATAAGATGATTGCAACCACTGGGAAAAGATAAAGCCAATTCATTAACCTGGGAGCATCTGAAAAATCAACTCCTGAGCTCCACCCTTCAAGAGATTCTGATTTAATTGCCCTGAACAAGGCCTAGGTCTGGGACTTTTTTTTTTTTTTTTTTTTTTTTTGAGACAGAGTCCCACTGTGTCACCCAGGCTGGAGTACAGTGGTGCAATCACTACTCACTGTAATCTCCACCTCTCAAGTTCAAGCAATTCTCATGCCTCAACCTCCCAAGTAGCTGGGATTACAGGTGCCCACCAACACAACCAGCTAATTTTTCTATTTTTAGTAGAGACTGGGTTTCGCCATGTTGGCCAGGCTGATCTCAAACTCCTGACCCCAAGTGATCCACCCACCTCAGCCTCCCAAAGTGCTGGGATTACAGGTGTGAGCCACCACCACTTCCAGCCTACAGGTCTGGGTATTTTTTGAAATCTCCCCAGTGTTTCACTGGCCATGTGAAAATCAGACTCCAGGACATGAGTCTCATATATACTTCTGTTGGAGTATTTATCACTTTATACCATCAATACTCATGGGCATATCTCCCTCTCTGTAGTGGTAGTTTCTGAAGGGCTGGGAGAGGACTGTCAAAACCCAAAGTGCCTACCATTAACCCACCTCCTTCTGAGGGACCATCCGCTGTGGAGGGAATGTGGGGAGGAACTCTAGGAAGTATCTCAAGCAAAGGTGGCCAGGCTGTGTACTCTGTGATGCCAACAACCTGGACGTGAATGATTGGCCCAGAATAGGCACCTGCCCCCAGGTCTGCGGATATACAGGGTGTTTTGCAACCTGTAAGGAGACTGATACAAAGGCTCAGTCCAACTCTCACCCCTGGTGAATCCCTAGCAGGACAAACTAGATCCTTTCACTAAAGGAGTTTAAATGTGAGATCAACTGAGAGCTGAGCAGTTGGTAGCAGGAGCAGAAGCCAAAGGACACCCAGGGGAAAACAGCGAGAGAGGAGCTGAATCACCTTGGCGGCTAAGCCGTTAGTGGGGATCGGCAGATGCCTGCTGCTGAGGGGGCAGCGAGATAACCCAGTCACAGAGCTGTATCCTGAATGACCTTCCAGTTCCTGAACTTCAATCCAGTTTTCGTGAGGCCTGGCTGGGTGGCCTTTCCGGAAGGCTTTTCGGAGACATGTGGCGGAATGGTGGAGATTCCGGTCAGCCTTCCTTCCACAGTAAATTCCCATTACTGAGGGTAAACCTCAGTGGTATCTGTTCCTTGCAACCCCTGCCCCCCGCCCAAAAAAAAAAAGCCCAATCAGCACAATGCCCAGGGCCTAGCACTTTGCCTGGCACACAGCAAGTGCTAGATATTTGCAGGTGCTTGGACGGGCTGATCATCCCCAGCAAAAAGCCCTCTAAAAATAAAGAAATCATTCAGACTAAGAACATTGATGAGGGTCGTCTTCAAATTCCAAAAACAATGCTAAACGGCAATAAATATATTAAGCTTATTCTGCCCTCTAATTTCTGAATCTAACTACATTTCTACCATAAATCTATCAAAGAGGGAAATGTCATTTTCTGCAGAACTGCAGAGAGCATCCTAATTTCAGCTAAGGTATGTTTGGATGACTCGATTTTCACTTCGCTTAATCTTAAATCACAGCAACGTTAGTAAGAACAATTTTCCTCCCACACTCGCTTCACTGACAAACCTGCAAAGTAGCTGATCTTTGACTTTTAAGAAGTTTAATAATACATGATCTTCCCCCCACACTGCCACACGCATTTCCCCTGCCTATTGTCTGTATCAGCTACTTGAAGAACACATACTCCCCAACAACCGGATGAGTCATAAAATAAGAGGTACATGGACGTAAACTGAGCCTGTTTACACTTTCCCTGGCCCCAGCTAATAAAATAAAAGAGGTCCCACTGAATTCAGGTCCAATGGCTTCCAGAAAACAGGTTTCTGCTTAGCAAAGACATGCCCTATTTAGTACATTATTTTAGAGGTACAGCCAATTCCATGCCCCATGTGAATGAAATGTATTTATGGTTATAGCCATGCACAGGGTGTGTAAGGACTTGCCCTCCTCCTGTCCTCTACAAAAGAAGGCTCAGGCAGCTTCTGGTGGTGAACTAACCAACAAAAGGAATGCCCAGAAGGTCTCACCTCTCCCATCCACAGAGCTCTGGAATGGGGGCCGGGCCCCTGATCGCTGGAAACTCAGCACCCAAGTGGGCGCTTGCTGAAGTTTCCCATCTGCATTTTCGAAAATCTGGATAAAAGCAGGTTTAACTCAACCTCCCCTAACCCGTTCCTGATAAAGTGATCTTACGCCTCTGGAATTGGGATTTTGAATGTATGTGCCTACCCCATGTCTGGTATTAGATTACAACAGCATGAAAATGGAGCCTAGGACTGAGGAGCCGGCCAGCCTCAGAAGCCTTCTTCATTGCCTGCCATGTAATACATGATATGCAAAGCCTCTGACTTCAGCCAGCAGATATTTGGAGACCGTGTTGGCCTTAGCATGGGGACTAAACTAATGTGTGTTTAGGTCAGAAAGCGAATCAGAAAAGCCACTGGAGGGCACGTCACGGAGTGAGAGCCCTATAAATTCATCCCCACTCGCAGCGTCCCCTGGCAAATACTCGGCTTCCCTCACCCGGCCGCTCCGCACCTCTCCTTCTCGGTGCTAGAACTCCGGCCGGCAGCTCCTTTTCTCGCCACTGCCTCCTGCCCTGCGGAGAAGCGAGAGGGCGAGACACCCGAGCGGGAAGGCCGGCCTTCGACAGGCGCGAGGAAAGCCCAGAGCTGCCCTGCACCGGCAGAGCGCCACCCTCCCAGTGCGGCGCGCGGGGGCAAAGCCCGGCGCGGGCGCCGCGGTCAAGTTCGGATTGCCCCTTTCGGCTGGCCCGCGCAGAGCGCCGCACATTCCTCTCGATTTCTGATCCACCCGGAGAGGAGAAGGCGCTAGCCCCGCGGCGTCTCCACGCTCTCAGCGCTCTCCCTGCAGCCCAGGGAGGGGCGCCTCGCGTCGCCCACTCGCACCCCGGCCCCCCGCCTCGGGAACTCCAGGGCCTCCTCGCTGCTCCCCTCTCCTCCCCCACCGCCAGGCCCAGCCGACGCCTCCCGACCCCTCCCTCCCGGGGCCCCGCGCCTCCCCTCCCCCACCCCGGACCCCGGCCCCCCAGCCCGGGCTCTAGAAGACCAGCCTGCGCTCCTGGCGCCCTCATGTCTTCACGGGACTCCCCGCGCCGGTTGACGTGGTGTCTCGTTCGGATCTCCAGGCAAGACCTCAGCTCCGGCAGCAGCATCAGACAAGCCAGTCTCGTGCTCCCAGGCAGTGCGCCCAGAGGAGGCGCAGAGCGCGGCAGCTGCCGCTGAGCCGCCCGCAGCGCCCCGGGCCCGCGCAGCTCCAGCCAAGAGCGCGGCGCGCGCAGCCCTGTCAGCCCCCCACCCAAAGCAGCGGCGGCTGCTCGGACCTCGGCTTCTGGGGGTGCGGGGGCCCGGCGGGAGAGTTGCCGGCAGCCCTCGCCCTGTTGGCGGCGGCGGCGGCGGGAGTCTTGGCCGCCGCCTCCAGCGCGCCCTTTCTGCCCCGCGCGACCCCAGGATTGCGAACTCTTGCCCCTGACCTGTTGGGCGGGGCTCCGCGCTCCAGCCATCAGCCCGGATGGGTCTCCTGGCTGGGACTTGGGGCACCTGGAGTTAATGTCCAACCTGGGGTCTGCGGAGACCCGATCCGAGGTAAGTGAGGGAGCGGGCCGGGGAGCAGGGAGCGGGTGGTGCCTGCGTCGCGGGTGGGTGCGGCTGGCTGAAGGGCGCCCTAGTCAGAGGGGTGCGTCTGGACCCCAGAGCAAACGGTGAGAGTAGAAAGTGGAAAGACTAGAGGGAGTTCCCTAAGCTATGCGAGGAGAGAGAAAAGTAGAACCGGAGGGAGGCCGGCCTTTCGGAGGGGCATGTTGCCTTTTCCACGTGGGCAAAGATCTGTGGAGCCCCAGATGCGCCTGGACCCGGAATGCCCAAGAGGGGCAGTTTCCTTCCCCGACTCGGCCAGGCGCTCTTCCGTCAAGTCACAGAACGATTCAGGGCTTGGGTCATCTTCGAACCCACCGCCGTCGAAATGTGTCCTCTCTGGACGTGCAGAGATACTATCATTGCCAAGAGTGCAACTTACTATTGAGCTTGTTTTGATCTGTGCCAAGGAAAAGCGCAGGCCGGGGGAGGGGCTGCTGCAAAGGTGCTGAGAACCTAAAAATGGAGGGCTCACCTCCTCCGGGCGAGGTGGGGCAAAGCTACATTCCTCACCCGGCTGCCTGCACGTTCCTAACGCCCTCCACCCCAACTAACCATCCCCGTCGAGGTTAGGAGAGGGGCTTTCTTGCCAGTCCTGGATTCAAATCTCTGTCTCGAACGTATTCTTGAGACTCCACTAGGCCATTGAGGTTATTATTTTAATGACCCCTTTTTCTCCTGTACTCTGTGCCGCCTTCCAAAAACACCCCACCACCACTGCCACTACTTTACACCACCTCGAGGCTAATTCCGCGCTGGTGGTTTGTTTCCTGCCCCAACGAAGAAAAACGAACCCTCTTCGGGCTGGAAACGGACTTTCGCGGGTTCCCGCCAGCTTCCTGGGGCCCAGCTAGTTTCGGCTTTGGTAGAATCCGCCGCCAGGACCCTTGTGCGCGCCCCCGGGGGGCTTACCCATCCCAGAGCTCGCGACCCTTCTGCTCATAGGCGGGGACAAAGGCAACTCTTCCGGCCCCTGCTGCGGAGATGTTAGAACGCGCTCGACTCTTGCTCAGTATTTGGAATATATGCTTAGGTATTTCAAGGAAGAGATGTTTCTTCCAACCTCATTCACGCACCCAGTCCCGCAAAGCCGTCAAAGCCGGCCTCGACCAAACTCGTACTGTTTCGCTGCGCCTTCGCTTTGTCAGGGAAGGTGGCGCCTTTTCAACAAGTAACAAGTGTCCGATCTCTGGGAAGTCCGCCGTGTCCCTAGCCCTTTCCCGCTAGCAATTCGGGTGCTCTCGGGCCTGAAACCCGGCCCTTTAAACAGTCAGACCGCTTTCCCAGTTTGCCTGCGAGAAGTGTCCCAAATTCTTTTTCCTTCCCTCATCTTGGGCCCCGCAGTTATGGGGGGTTGAGGGGAGAATAAGTCCTCTGTCAGTCAAGGACACGAAGCATAGTTAAGAAAAGCAATAGATCTTCCAGCAATTTCTGTCTCTACCTCCCCCCGCCAAAAAAAAACAAAAAAAAACGAGTTTATAGCAAACCCGTCTCCCCGCCCCACCGCCTCCTTTTTCTCTCTCTGAGACCTGGATCTTGAAGGCAAAGCCCAAACAAACCTCCCAGCCTGCCAGGCACAAGAAGGTGCGGGGGCACTGACGGCGGGAGCGCTGCCTCCTGCGAAGCTGTCACGGTGACGCGTGGAAGGGGTGGGGGATGGTCTGAAAGCAGGTTGCCAAGAAACCCGCTCAGGTGAAGTGGGGAGAGGAAAACCAGCGAGAATGGAAGGGTGGGAGCCTGAAAAGCAGAGATGCCGGTAAGGACCGCCACAGGTTCCCGGGCTAATGGGATTTCGGGAGGCTCGTAGAGGCAGTGGTGGTTCTCCGGTTTTATAACCAAAATGATAACACAGCCTCCGGGCCGCGTGGGCGCGACACGGCTCAGACGGTTTCTGGTGCCCCCTGCTGCCGGGAACTCAGAAGTGCCTCGCGGCGAGCGGCTGCTTCTGCGAGCACTTCTGTGGCTTTCCTGGGCGTCCTTGCCTCCCCAGGCCTGGGGACCCACCAGGTGCCGGCGCCCACGGCCTGCTGCTTTTGCCCTGCCGGGGCGTGGTGGTCCCGGACCCAGAAGGGGACCAGCTTGCCAGGCACGAGAAATGGTGCGCGGTCACCTGGCAGAGCAGAGCCCCCGTCACTTGAGGAGCAGAGCTTGGTTCTCGCACGTGGCGGCGCGTGAAGCAGTTTGCACCGCGGGCAAAGGCCCATGGTTGAGGAGAAACGCGTCGGGCAGATGTAGATGTGTTTTGGGAAAGCGATAGAGAGACAAACTGAGAAGCCGAGGGGTGGAGCCCACACGGACTCTAAGAAAAACGTCCTAGTAGACGCTGTGTGTGCCGAGTCCCCCAACCTCCCCCCTTTTCCCCCGCCCAGCAAATACCGAGAACGAAAGAGCCCCTCGGACTGGAGCCGGTCCCGGCGGCGCTCAGAGGGAAGAATGCGCCCTCCCTGTCCCGGGGGAAGAGGGGAGCTCGATCCGGGCGCTGGCGGCGCTCGGCCGAGGGCGGGAACCGCAGCCGGGAGCCTCCTCTGGCGAGGCGGGGAGTTTTCCACTGTGTAGTCTTTTGCCAGCTTCGCCACACTTCTAATTGAGGATCTCCACGTCCAATTTAAAAAGCCCTCCGTCGGCCAAGCAGGAAAAAAGGGAAAACCCTCTTAAGACGGAAGGGAAATCTAGTGCCTCTGTGGCTTCCTGCTGGCGGGCACCGCGATTTGGAATGGCGCGTTAACCCCGCGCCTCCATGCTCCTCCGGTCGGACCGCCAGCCATTTCGCACGCACCCGGGAGCTGGCACCGGCGGGGGGCTTGAGGGGGGAAGCTCGCGTTCCCCAGGTCCTAGCTGCCAAAGTACCTTTCTGGGCTCATTTTGCATGGCCTGGTGCAGTTTTCCTGTGTCTGCACATCGCGACCCAGAACCTAGCTTTTTCCCGAGTTTGCAAACCAGCCCGCGAGGCAAGAGGCGCTCGGTGCTGCAGGTCACTAGGAGTTTCTAGTCCCTACACCCTCTCGAGCCCAACAGCTGCATAGCGAACAAACAGACGCTCAGGAGATGTAAAATGCATTAGTCTCTGCAGAGGTGGGAGGTGGCGGCCGAATTAAAGGCTTCCCCGGGTTGCCTGCACCGGGACAGGGAGTGGGGTTCCGGGTAGAGATGAGGACTGGAACCCTGGAATGGAGGCGGGGGTGCCTGTGAACTAATGGCTAGGAAAGGCACTGAGGTTTTTGCATTAACCTGGGTTTTGCATTTCCCTCCCGCATGGGAAAAAAAAAAATCGAGTTTTTCCTAAGAATCCGTTTTATGGAGCAGGGGATAGGATAATCGACTGCATGAATCTCGCAGATTTCGCTTGAGGAGATTCTCTCTAGGTCACTAGTGCTCTGGAGACGAACCCTGGGATTAGGAAGGCACTGGATAACACTGCACCCCAAGATGCCTCGGTTCTTCCCCGTCTCCTCATTGGTTGGAACTCGCCCCCAAATTTACAGCCCCTTTTTCTAATCCACCCCCAGCTGCGTGGCCCTCCTTTGTAGGGGTGTGAGGATTGAGAAGCCAAACAGAGCCCATCTCGGGCTGAAAAGAGCTGAACCCCCTACTCTGCGCCGTACCACAGTCTAGGCCTTCCAGTGCCAGAGCACCTCCAAAGCGTCCGAGACTGGGTACAGTCGTCCAGGCGTGACGGGGGCGCGGGGAGCCAGTGACTCCTCTGGGAGGGGAAGGAATTAGGGCCAGAATCTCTCAAAGGTGCAAAAATCCAGTCAAGAGAGGGTTTTCGGGTATACCACGGAGGATTAAAACTTTCAAGACAAATGCAGTCTTTGCCTAACAGCAATGGTAAAGCATTTACTGAGCTCTTACTACATGTTCCGCTAGAGCTTGTCATGCGTGATTTAATGTTCATAACTTTAAGAGGTGGGACGAGTATTTTAAATCGAATCAGTGCTTTGGGAAGTTAAGTAACTTAAACCAGATATCCCATACAGGCCAAAAGTCTCCAAGTCCCTGCTAACTTCTTGCTCTGGCAACAGAATACCTATTTAGGTGGGAAGAATGAGGTGTGGGCGGCAGGGGGGGTGAGTGGTGCCCCCGAGCCTGCCCTCGACTAGCCAGAAGCCCGGTTGGGACCCGAGGCAGGGGAATGCGCTTGATTTTATTCCCAAAGAGAAACACCGGTCCTTGCTTGGGCCGACGGCTCGTTCAGGGCCCTATAGGAGCTACCGGGACAAGAAGGGGAGGTCTCTGGTTGGGGTGGAGGACGAAGGGTGGGAACTACCCGATTGCCCCCCAGGAATGGGGGATGTTGCGCACCAGTAGAGGGGACTGGACAGGAATCGTGGTGGTGGGGGTGGGGGGTTAACTGGAGGGGACAGCAGCCCTGCTTGAAACTCTGACCCCTAAGACCGTGTGGTGGAGAAGGGCAGCTGCAACCTGAACCAGGAGTGCGAGCTGCTCCTGGGGCGCACTGAGGAGGGAGAAGCGAACTGGGGACTTGCAAGGAGGGCAGGAGTGCCCGAGGAGCCGCTGGCCTGCAGCGGTGCCGGAGGAGGGCGGTGACGAGGTTGGAGAGGGGCGCAGGGACCCGCGGGGAGCCCAGGCTTAACGTGCATTCTGCGGTTCTCTCCCCCACCTCCCGCCTGCCCGCGCAGGTGCCGCCGCCGGACGGGACTTTAAGATGAAGTTATGGGATGTCGTGGCTGTCTGCCTGGTGCTGCTCCACACCGCGTCCGCCTTCCCGCTGCCCGCCGGTAAGAGGCCTCCCGAGGCGCCCGCCGAAGACCGCTCCCTCGGCCGCCGCCGCGCGCCCTTCGCGCTGAGCAGTGACTGTAAGAACCGTTCCCTCCCCGCGGGGGGGCCGCCGGCGGACCCCCTCGCACCCCCACCCGCAGCCAGCCCCGCACGTACCCCAAGCCAGCCTGATGGCTGTGTGGCCTACCGACCCGTGGGCAAGGGGTGCGGGTGCTGAAGCCCCCAGGGGTGCCTGGCTGCCCACTGCTGCCCGCACGCCTGGCCTGAAAGTGACACGCGCTGGTTTGCCCAGCACAGAGGGGATGGAATTTTTATGCTGCTCCTTTAGCATTCTGATGAACAAATATCCTCCCCACCAGCACCACCACCTCAGAAACACACACACAGCTGTCCCCTTTTCTGTTTCCTCACCTATACACACTCCCAGTTTTTCTTTGCTTCCAAAGCCCTTTATCTGTGTGTCTGTGCCTGGCTGTGCTTAATTCTGAGAACTATTGCACTTTCATCCTAAACTGCGCCTGCAAGGCGAGAGGCCGGCTTTTCACAAAAGCAAGCCAGAGGCAGAGAAAACACAGAAGGGCCTCCATTTCCAGAACAAGCGTCTGGGTAATGTCAAATCTGTTCAGAAAAGTTCCTCTGTTCAGAAAAGTTCCGGTTCTAGAAAGACTTAACCATAAATAGTGCTGGCTGGGACTAGGGACAAAGACTGTAGCTCACTCCACGTGAGACAATGCTAACTCTTGAGAAAAAAAACCCAGGTTATTCTTATTAGAAAATAAGTCTGTGATTTACCTCTCAAAAATTAACATGTTTTAGAAGCAAGTCAATTAGGGCATATCAGCTGTGATGTGATCTCGTTTTCCCTCCACTCCTCAGAAGCTTGTTGCATGAAGTGAGAGAGGCTACATTACATGTGATAGAGGCTGTTGCAGAGGCATAATGTCAACAAAGATAGCAATAGAAAATTTCACACAACCCCAAAATAAAGCAGGAATGAGCTGTGTGTAACTAGGATACCACCCTGGCTACTCTTCCCTCCCTAACCCCACCCCCAGAATTATCCCTCTAGTAACTTTGCGCTTGAAACTTACTATGGTCATAACCACAGTAGTAGTCCTGCAGTAGTCAGCTGTGCGCTGAGTCCCCCAAACCCAATGGCCTTGGCTAGGAAACAACCCAGTAAATGCAATATGCTTATTTTATGCTTAATTATAGCAACAAAAGCACCTTTTTCCACAAGTCCCAAGAAAGATAGAAAGTGGATTTTTTTATAAGGCAAATTAAGACTTCAAAAGGAAGTTAGGGAACATGGTTAATCCTTTGAAACTAAAGTACCTGTTCCAAGAGTGTCTGTCAATTAACTGTATAAACCTACTTTAAAGGCTTTTATTTCCATCACAAATTTAGTGTATATAAACGTTTCTCCAACAGAAACTTTAAAATGCCCCTTAGTGCCGGATCTTCCAAAACTGGCTATTCATTCACTCAAACGGTCTAGACAAGAGGGACAGGAACACAGTGGCAGATAATAGTTCTCTAACCCAGACGTTGCCAAGAGAAAAATGACTGTGCCTGATTACAAAGCTGATTAATTCATGGAGGTTTAATTGCCGTATTAGTGCCCTGTTCAACTAGATTCATTTAATTCTGGCTCAGGCTCCTGGCTCTGCTTTCAACTAACTCTGTGACTTTCAGGCAAGTTACTTTAGAGCTCAATGAATAGTCTGTAACTGTACCATAAAGAGAGGCCTTTCTACTCTACAATCCCAGTGGCTATGAGATTTGCCCCTTGGCCTTTATGTTTGTCCTAAAGTCCTTTGGGAAGAATCTCCTAAGAAGAGATTGGAGTCACCTGGGGAACTTTAAAGACTACTGATGCTAGGTCTCACCCCAGGAGATTCTGATTTAATTGGTTTGGGGTGTGGCCCAGGCATCTGAGTTTTTAGGTGTTCCCCAGATGAGTCTAATGTGCAACCAGACTTGAACCACCATGGCTTGATAATACCCAAGAAAATCTTTGGCTCATATAAGGTACAAATAGTCACAAAGCAAGCGAGTTAACACAGATTGCAGGGACAAGGGCATGTTGTAGGGAAGAGGGATTGCTTCCCTTTTCCAAAATTGATGCTGTGTCATCAGTGAACAAGATTCTCACTACTCTATTTACATTTGAAAAGCAAAACACACCCCATTGTGTTTTGTCTGTGGGAAGACCCAATAGATCCCAGAGGAAACCTGAAAAAGAAACGTTCCCAAAGAGAAACTGAGCTGCATTCTAAGCCAAATTGACTTCTTTCCAGATATGTTTGATTCGGTAGCAAGCTGTCAAGTGCAGGGAAGGCAAAATAATGACAGTATGCAGACTTTGAACACTCAACCAGTGTCAACACGCCTCTGTCACAGCGCTGACATTTATATCCTGCACTGTACATGGTGCAACTGGTTAAGGCTTATGTAGAAAAACATTAAGTCACCACATTTCATTTAAAAATAGAAAGTATCATAAATTCTGATTCCTCTAGTTCCATCCAAATACTTGTAACTTAATGATTGAGCAAAAGAGCTTTCATGCCACATTAACGTCATTCTGCGCTTTTCACAGGCGGACCAGAATATACACAGCTTGCACACTCACCTTTAAGATTGCATGTGTTCCGCTGGCTCCAATGTAAATAAAACATCCAGAATTCTATTACTAGTATGCCCTCAGTGTGAGATAACCAAATGGAATTCATAATTGGCCAACGGGCTTGCCTAGAGGCTGGCTGTAAAGTAAATGGCTCAGGGCTGCCTCCTGTAGCAACTTCTAGCCTGTCTAAACTCAAGGACTTGTGATTTGACTTTTGGGGTACCCAAGACTTTTCTCTTTGGCTATCTTTGTTTGTTTATTTTGCTTTTTTGCCAGTATTTTGCCAGTATTTTGCTTTTTGCCAGTTTCCAAAGGGCAATTAGAGCAGGCATGAGGAATCTGCAAGTTGAAACTTGCAAATGTCATAGCATTTTCGAGCTGAAAGGAAACCCCTCTAGTCCTGAAACCTAAAGAGGCAAAGCAACTTGTCTATAATGCACCACAGTTCCATGATCACAGGAGGCAGGTCTGAAGCTGGGACCAGACTTTCCCCCGAACTACTGAAATGTACTTTATATGGGAAGGGGAGGATACTTTATATGGGAGGAAGGTCTTGAACTAATGATTTAGACCATGGTGCACAAGGTTGTCTGAATTTATTGAAGGTTAGTTCATCATAGTCATATTCCTTATCTCAACTCTAAATGTATTTAATAAGTAAAAGCATAAAATCCATGTGGTTTTAAAAATTTGCATCTAAATGCACATATACATTCACCAAATAGTTACATGTATGCCTGTCTGTGCCAGGCACTGTCCTAAGTGCTAGGGATACCTTGATACACCTAATAAACAAAAGTCGCTGCCCTCATGGAACATAGCTTCTAGTAAATGCACATGTGTGGTGGTATGAAAAAATCAACGTGAAAGAACCTCAGTCCAGTAAGGTGGGCTGAATTTTTTGTGCAACTGGAAACCAACTAAAATGACATTGAGCATCGTTAAGTTGTAATTACAAGTAATTCCTAATTTAGTATAATATAATGGGATTATATTCTACCAGTTTGGTAGCAGTTCACAAAATTTCCTATGGAAACAATTTTTTAAATTAAGCTATCAAGTTTTCAGGCTAGCCCACAAAAACCTATGTAAACCACGATATAACTGAACTGTCATTCACAATATTACTAAGTGAGAGTCTCTGCCCTGGGGGGCACATCCCATAATCTGCAAAAGGGAACAGAGAACAGATTTCTTGCACAGAACAAGAAATCAGGGAGGTTTCAGCAAGCAAGAGCTCAAGGTAACACATTCAGACCAGACTAGGATTTGGACCCCAGCCTTGCCACTTAACTGAGATGTTGAGCTGTTACTTAACATCCCTTAAGCTTTGTTTTTTCTTCCCTGTAAAATAGGCATAAGAGCAAATCTGTCTCATGGGTTGATGTGAGGGTTAACTTAGATATTGCTTTGTAAAGCCTCTGCTCCATAAATAGGGATCATAGTTGTCATTTGCCACCCTCCTGCTTGCAATGGCCCCTCCCTGGGCACCCAGTGAATTCACTTCTTCCGCTACGACATCTGCCAGGATGCTGCTCTAAATAGTGGGATTTCAGCAGCACAACAGAGTACAGCGAGTGAGAGAAATGCAGGCCTTGTGGGCAGGCTATTTTGGGCCCCACTGTTGGTTGGTCAGCACATAGGCAGGCCAGGCTTGCCTGGGATTCTGCCCCTGGGTCAGCTGCCCCTGGCTCTTCCCAGGTTTCACAGCTCCGTCCCTTCCCCAGTTTCCAAGCCCATATATTTCCAGTGGAATTTTTTCTCACCAAACTCCTATGGTTATGTTAGGGAGACCTCTTCCGTCATGGGAAGGAGGGAACCAAGGCAGGGTAGGATCTTTCTATGGAAGTGACAAGAGGGTTGTGAGTTGGAGGCTACCTGTAAGGAGATGGAGCATATCTTTGTAAATGATCCATCCCAGCTGGACATTTAATTTAAGAAGTTTCATAACCCTAGCAAAAAAACTTAGTAAACTGTGAGACCACCTCTATAGAGCTAAGGAAGCTTCTAGTGCAACAAGCTGGGTAAATGTTAAGCTTTCAAATCTAATGTTATGAAATACAGAATTTAGAATAAACAAACACCATCTATCTGTTGTGTCTTATCGCTTAGGGACTGTATGAATGAACAATACTTTAACAAAGTAACTACCTAAGCTGGAAAGGAGCTCTGCCACTTGGGATGGGTCTCTTGGAATCAAAAAACTGCACATCAGACTCTTGTAGGAGGCACTGATTCTTTACTTGAGATCTGAGACCAATATTCTCATTCTGGCCCCAGTCTGGAAAACCATTTCAAACTGTTACTGCTTAGAGAAATCTATTTAAGGCTTAAATTGATTTGGCCAGTCAGGACCTTAGGCTGACCCAGGGCGTGAGCAATGTACTCACCAGGTTCTTCTTCAACAGATATAAAAATTAAAGCTCCCTGATATTTTCCCCTCCTAATATCTCTTTGATCTTTGTTTATTTAACACTCATGGACCATAGCACCTTCATTTGATTAAAATACTTGTTTTTTAGTTAATTACTTGAGCTTAATCAGGAAACAAATATTAAATATCTTTCATGTACTGGGTGCCATGCGGCCTCAAAAAGGCTAAATTTGTAAATAAAGTTGCTTGTGATCTAGCTGTAAACTATTGCTAGGTGGATGGGCGGATGGCTGGATGGATGAATAGAATGTCAGTCAGATAGATATGTCTATTGTGTAGGGTTTAGGTGAGCTGTACGCATGTGTGGTAAAAATTCCTAGCAGTGAGCTCACTGGGATTTGGGTATCATAGCAGGGACGACTTCAGGGAAGAGGGAGGATTTGACCTGGTACTTGAAAGATGGATGTTTGGAAGGGAAGGGAAAAGGAAAGGGGGACATTCCATACTAGGGAGTAGCATGGGAAAATTTGTGACCATGATGTGGGGAAGGGACAGTGGAACAAAGAGGAGGACAGACCAGTCTCCAAGTTCTAGAAAGAGGTGCTAAGAAGTGGTGGGAAATTGAAGATGTCTTGACAGGTGATACCAGATTGTGTGATACTATAAAATTCAGGAAAGGTGTTTGCTCTGTTTTTGATAGCAGTGGGGCACTCATGGAGCAGGCAGGTGACTACAAGGCGGGATCTTGCTTCAAAGCTGTCTTGCAGGAGAAGTTACCTAAATACCCAGACTGCTTTTGAGTGGGGCCTATGCCGTAAGCATGTCTTTTATTTTGAGGTGTTGTGCTTTTACTTTTAAAAATCTTCTAGACATAGGCACAATTGAACCAAACTGTTAGCCCCAAGTAAGTGAATATCTGCAAATAAATACTTAATATTAAAGTTAATGACCTAGCACCTTTTAACTATCCACATGATGAACACAGTTCTTGCCCTGAAATCAAGTAAGTTTGAGCTCTACAATAGAAGAGGAGATATTATTATCCCCATTTTACAGGTGAAGAAAGGAGACCTAGAGAGTTGTTCCGGGTCACAAACCTAGTAAGTGGTGAAGCCAGAATTTAAACCTCAGCATGTTGGTCCGAAAGCCAATATTTCTTGACTTTACACACACTGTGTGTGCATATTAGTGGATTAAGAAAATATAGACTTTGGCTTGCTTAAAAATGCACTCACTAACCCTGAAACACAGATTTCCAGGAAAATTAAGCAAGCAAAGAGAAAAGAGAAGCAGAGACTATCAAATTTCCTTTTGGCCCTTTTAAAATCTCCATTTGGGCTGCGGTAGGCTTAAGCCAGTATTACTAATGACTACTTCAAAGTCCAGATCAGGATGTTTTTAAGAAGAGAAACATGAATTTCTCTAAGTATTCCTATAATATTGATGCTTTTTGCAATGAGAGAAGGCTCCCTAAATCTTTGCAACAAAGCAAGGTCTCCTCAAGTGCTTGGTAGGCAGACAGCATTCGGGAGGCCTTGTGGGAGACTCTAGTTCTCAGATCTCTCCCATTCTGCCCAGCGAGGGGATGGCATCCACATGGGAACCTAGCGTGACTGCACGAGTGCCAGAGCGATGGCCTCAGTGGGAATAGGAGTATGCGTAAGCAGACTTGGGTCACCACTGGGAAACAACTGGTTAGCTCAGTAGAGGCAAAACCCACTTTTGCATAACTTTAATAACAAAATTGAAGTAGAGAAGCATGGTTTTAAAACAATATGGCCTTCCAATTTTTTTGCCTGCAAACCTGGAAATAAGAATGTTGAAAAACGATTACCTACTTTGAAGCTTTCTAAAATTTTTCATCATAGGTTTAAATAGTTACACCAGATGTCATTTCTAGCCCTTTCAGGAACTGTATATATGCTTTAAATATTCTTTTGGCAAAACTTTGCACCTGCCTATGTAGTTTATTTAGTTCATGGAAAATGATCAAACTAATCAGCCCAAATCAATTGGCTTTTTGGTCAGAAAAGGTCTGACTTCATTTTCAATTCAAATGTACATGTTAATATACACCCCATGACAACTGTCACACTTCTGGATCCCAATTGTAAGGTAAAGAGATGGATAGGTGAACAGTCAGATAAGCAAAGAAAGCACTGAGGCTTCCCAAGGGGCCTGGCCAGGAGGAAATATGGAGCAACTTGCTTCAGGATTTCTTGGTTTATTCACAAAGTTATCTCCCTTTGTAAGTGTTTGTAGTACAGTGAACACCCATACATCCTTCACTAAGATTAACCTCTTTTTTAGCATTTTGCCTCGTTTTTTTCTGAACCATTTGAGAATTTGTTGCAAACATCAGAATATTAAATATTTCAGTATGTACCTTCTAAGAACAAGGACAATGTCTTATATAGCCACAATTCAGTTATCAGTCTCAGGAAATTTAACATGGATATAATACTGTTATCCAATAGATAGTCTGTGTTCATATGTCCCCAGTTGTAGCAATTATGTCCTTTATGTTTTGTTCTTTTTTTAAAACCCAGGACCATAAATTGCATTTGACTGTCTGGTATCTTTATACTTCCTTAATCTAAAATGATTCCCAAGTCTTTTTTTCCCCCATGACATTGACATTTGTGAAAACTCTGGGCTCTTTTGCTAGCTGTTTCCCAGACTACCCTTCAGTTTAGATCTGTCTGATTATTTCCACATGATTAGATGTAGGGAAACATCCTTGGAATATCATATTCATGGCACTGTGTCCTCACATCAGGAAGCGCCCAATATCAGTTTGTTCCAAGGAGCCATTCATGCATGAATGCCTCTGTATGGCACCTGAAGGTGTTTATCCCCGGGACAGGCCCCACAATAGAATGGCTAGATAGGTGAGAAGCACACCATCTCTCAGTAAGGACAAAGAGGGATTGGAAAGGGGACATGGGCAAGGAGAACCACAGCAGGAGCATCCGCAGGCAGACCAGACATTTTAGGACATGGCACATGTGGAAATTGAGGAAATGGACATGGATTCCCTTTCAACCACCCATAGGCACTGCAGAAAGTCTTCCTGTGCCACCAGAGGGCCAGATGCCTCAGTTTGAAGACACTGCTCTAAGCCATAGTGGACACAAAGATAACCCTCATGGGCTCTGGGGTCTGCTGACATTTGCATGTTTAGTTGTCAGGCATTTTGAGGAACACGGAAGAGCTCACACAGCCTCCCAAGACGGGCCTGTGGCTTCTGCCCACAACCCACCATGCCAGGGGCTCCAGGCCCTGCACAGAGGTCTCTCCTCTGTAGAACATGCTAGACTAAGTAGGGACCAGTGTCTGGATCCCCTTTTGGGCAATCTTGCTTTGTCTAGAGACTGTAGAGTTGGCTTTACACTGCTGCCTTCTGTGCAAATATTGCTGAAGGAGGATCCCAGATGTGATAACCATATTGGCCTACATTAGGCACCATTTGTGAAATACTTTCTGTGGACCAGGAACTGAGCTGAAATCTTCTCTTATGTTATCATATTAATTTTGACCTGAAGGTAAAGGTGTGACTAGCCCCATTTGAAAGATGGGGAAATTGAGGCTTACAGGGTTAGCAGCTTAGCCAGGGTCTGGACACAGGGCAGCCTGAGTCCAGCATTCACACTTGTCACTACTGCACAAGATCACTTCCTGCCAGCCCATGACACTCAGGTGTCACTCTTCTGACTGCATCAAAAAGTCATCAAGGAAAAAAAATCAGGGAATGGGTTTGGCAGGTAAAGTTGTTTTAGAATGATAACCGTATCTCATTACCTGAAGAGTCTTTGAGATTCCCGTAAATTCACTCACTGGGGGTAGAAATTCCCTCCTCATATCTGACCACAGGAATCTACCAAACAAATTCAAATGATAAAGAAGATTTCTTTCATCTTCTCTTAGTCCCTCCTTCTTGTTCAAATCACTGAGACCCTTACATGCCTTTTACCTACTGCTCAGTGGGTCCCCTGGGAAGAGCTGAGGGATGCTGAGTGCAGAATCCTGCAGGGTCCTGCAGCCTCTCAGGCTGGGGGCAGGGCTTCGCTGAAAGAAGAAAGGAGAGACTCCACCACCCCCACAACCACCTGCCTCTGATAACACCACAGGGATGATTTGCCCTAGTGGCTTTTTGTGCACTTAATTTTACTGGGTAACTTTCTCACCCTTCCCTGTTAAGTTTTTTATAAGGGCAGTAGCAGACCTCCTGGTGTGTGCTCGTTAGCTTGTGGTGTTTATTACCGACTCTGGAGTGCTTTTAGCTCACACCAGGTGTTCATAGATTAGCTAACAAATGAACACCCTGTTGGGTGTTTTCCTGACTTAAAAGCTGAAGAATGGACACTTTCCACCCAGGGGGACCGTGCTGTATTACTGTAAAATTATTAGCATAACTGTAATAAAAGCATGGACTACATACATAGAAATCAGAGCAAGGTGATCAGAACCTGAGTAACAAAGGAATTTACTGTCTGTCTCTCCCTGAGTGGGGTTTTCTGGCTGTTTGTATTGATGGAGTAATTTTCAGTCCATTTATTACAAATTTGCTTAGTTGAGTTGTAGGATAACAGTTTAGTATATAGTACAACTAGTATGTGCAATGTCATTCAGAGTGGGTGGAGATGGTAAATAAGATGGCATTTTGATGGGCAAAGTGGCTTTTCTAAGTACACCCATAGCTTCTTTTTCTATATTCTAAAGTGATTTGCATTCTGGTTGGTCTTTTTCTTCTGCCTTGAGAGAATCCAGAAATGCTTTTTTAAAACAACAAAACAGTGGTGTTTTTACAACGCAAATACTTTTCAAATAAATCGATGTCATGCCTTACTGTCAACAAACCACTGGTCCTGAAGAGAATGCACTGGTAGCTCTGGAAATGGTCAAATGACTTAGTAAATTGCCTCAGCTGGTAATTGTTTTTAGGAAAATAGATGCTGTGGACACTTCTGAAAGTTAACCCAACAGCAGCCTATGATCAGGACGGTCTACCAAACACTAGATGAATTCTGTGTCCAAAATAGGAAAGCACGGAAGGTCATTACATAATGTAAGATGCATCAGCATTCAGTGCTTACTGATCTATGGGCCTTTTTAAAAAAGTAGTTCAAATAAGTGTCAAAGTCATCACTTTGAAATAGGAGCAGATAACAAAACTTTACAGAAGTTTTTCAGAGAACTAGAACATTCTCATAAACTCACATTTAGAGTCCATTCTCATGGACTGCACATTTTAGAGGTTCCTGAAGGTCAAATAAGAACAAGAGTTGACAGCCCAGAGAGTGGCTTCAAGGACAAGCTGCTTGGCTCTCCTGATCCATTTTGTACCACTTGCAGTGGGCAATTCTAGCCTTGGAGTCATAAGCTGGGTATGACCTAAGCATACTTGAAGCAGCAAAAACAGAAATGAATAAAATTGAGATTCGAAGAAAATGGTAAATTGAGTGTTTGACTTTTGGGTGATGGAGACTGAAGGAATTGTAGCATGAGGCTGTAGTGTGTCCTCTCAGGGGTCATGGGGCCCATCTCTATTTTTACAGATGGAAACTGACGTTTAAGAATGCCTTACAGTAGAATCTGGATGCTTTCAGATGCAGATACAGGGCCCTTTCTACACATCTTTTACCTCTCTTAAATAGGGCACAGGAAGATGACTTGATGATTTAAGAGAAGATTGATGACGGTCATTTCAAATGTGGCCGAGACATTCAGCCAAGAGGTAAACTGAAGAGGTCAAGCACTGCAGAGATCTAAAATACCTCCTGTGGGGTTTTATGGGGCCCCTGATGGTACTGGCTGAGCTGAATGCTGCTGGGGCGTCAGCCAGAGGTGGTCTACTCCCTTGCAGAGGTGACTGAAAAACCCGTGTCTGGCCACACTTTCCAGCCAAGACTTAGACTCTCCACACTTTAGAATTTTGGAGCTGGAAAAGGCCCCAGAGAGCACTGAGTTGACCTCAGAAGGGTTAAGTGACTACTTCCAAGGTCACGCAGCTGATCAGGGACTGACCCAAGACTGGAATCCGGGCCTCTCTTGTCTCCAACTCTGCAGCAAGAGCCTGGTCATTTGGTGCCAGCATGAGTTGGAGGAGCTTCCGGAGATGGGGCCTCTCTGTCTGGATCTGCTGCTGTGCTGGCTGCGGCTTTTCCGGTTTTAACTGGGAAATCGCCAGAGCTGTCTTAGCATGATATGCAAGAACCAGGACACAGGAGAAATGCCCCTGAGTAGCATGGCTTTTCCTTTTTGGGAGACAATTTACTGTATTCTGTGGCCCATGGCAGCCTAACTTTAGGATCTACTTAGCGTACCTGAGTTCGTACTGAATTTTTCAACAGAAAGTATGTTTCTCACCTCCTGTGCTGACTTTGGTAAATGTGTACAGGTGAAACCAGCATGTCTTGCTCTTGTCTCAGAGTAAATTCCCATCTGCCGCAAGACTTGAAGCGCTCAGTGGTAGTAGAGTTTTTACTTCAAAACAAAAAGACAACAAGTTTGAGCTTTGAAACTGAACCACCAGGTCCACATTTATTAGTCCTATGGACTTCACTAAATATTTGTCTTCTCTGAGCCTCAGCTTCCTGAGCTGTAAAATGGAGATAGTATTCAATTTAGCCTTGAAGGGAGGTTGTCAGGTTTAAAGTTAATGTTGTGTGAAAGTAGGCAGTATTCCACCTTTATACTGGTAATGTTTTTTAAGTGCTTCAAGGAAGCTCTTATCTAAGTTATAGCCTGATGAAATTTTGTAATGCAAGAAGTTTTACAGGTTAAACTCAGCCATGTAGTTCTTGTAATGATATTCCAATATTAGTGAAAGAAAATCATGTTTGTATCATATAGAAAGATAAAAATAACTTATTCCAAAACAATGACATTCATTGGGACTCTTCTTGAGAAGTTGTATCAATTTTAAGTTGATCTTTTCTTTTCATATAAGTATGTATATGTGTGTCTCTGTGTGTAGACACATATGTATGCACGCATGTGTATGTGTATGTGTTTATA
Organism: Pan troglodytes; assembly: GCF_028858775.2. NCBI lineage: Eukaryota > Metazoa > Chordata > Mammalia > Primates > Hominidae > Pan > Pan troglodytes. Next base: position 74,973,496 of record NC_072402.2, read on the forward strand.
GATCGAGAGAGATCTCTATATTTTTCAGATACTTGGCCTGTAGAGCAATTTGCATTTTACCTGCAATATAGGTAGGCAAAGAATACCAGATTAAATGTCTCCCACCATTAGGGGGTTTTCCATTTTCCTCCTGTCTGAAGACAGCCTTTCATAGGAACCTCTACATGTCAGGATGGATGGCACTGCACCTCGGCAGCCGCAGGTGCAGCATCCTGTGGCCTCATCCTCAGCATCCTGCCCCATCCCAAAACTGAGCCCCACCATCTGGCCACTGGTTCCTGATGTATCTCTCACTTGTGTGGCCTTGGCTCAGGCAGCAGCTCACCCCTATGGGTCCCATTAGCCCTCACCCTTCCAGGCACAGAAGCTGGACACTATAGTGAAGTAGCAAGGCTGTTCTCCCCACAGCAAGAAACCCCTGAGCCTTCTCTCTGGGGCCCCTGCATCAGCCAAGCCCGGCTCATGCAGATCTCAAGCCTGGCCTGGAAGACATCTCCTGAACAGGACCACTGTGTGTACTGAGGTCAGGCCCCCTCTCTCCTGGGTCCCTGTGAGCCTCAAAGACCTTCCTTCCACCTTCTGGATAAGGAGTTGTGTCCTCACCACTTTGTCCCTCATAGACAATTTTGTGCCATCTCCCTCTCAGGCCCACAGGTTGGGGACTTAGGATGACTTAGAATGAAAGTCAGCTTAGACTCCCTGCCTGGCCAGGCTGAGGAGGGGACAACCAGCTACAAGTAGAAAAATGACCCTTTGATTAAAATATAGTTAACCTGTACTGTTTTTAGACAAATCTGGCATTTTACGAAAAGACTTTGTCCACTCTTGCCAGCTTAACCAATGTAATGTTTTGGATTATGTAATTTTGAGTTCAGCTATTACAGGGAGGACTTGGAGCCCTCACCATTGTTCCTATTAAAACTCAGTTGACTTTACAAAATAGTCACTATCTCAGTCCTTTGTTCCTGGGATGACATTACTATTTTTTTTCCCCATAATCGAGGGCAGCAAAGTCTTTGCGGTGAACTGTTTGTTCCCAGAGTTGTGCCCCGGTACAAGGTTTCATTTCTTTAAGTAACACTATTTATACAAAGAACACATCAAAGTTAAAATATTTTAAATAGAATAACACCAAAACATTTGGTTGCACTCTGAAAGATGTGCTTAAATGCTTAAATGCAAAATGCATTTAAGCATTTTGGATTTCCAAAAACTTTATCTTTTAGATGGACATGTTTTCCAAGATATATCCTCCAAGCAGGTCTGGGAAATGAGCAAAGATATGACCTATTTTTTTTTTTAATGATGCTCCTCTTTTGTGGTTTGCAAGTATTTCACTATTAAAGTTAATAAATGAGGGTCATTTGCATATCTGACATTCTGCCAAGCCTTTTAAAGAATGAAGACAGAGATGCGCCAGTAAGTCTTAATTTAGGGAACGAATCCAAACCCAGACCCCTCTTCTTTTCCCTCAGCTCAGTGAATTCCTGGAAAATGGAGGCAGCTGTGGGCATCTCAGCTCATCACCAGGAGTTTCTTGTCTGGGCTGGGTGAGAGGCCTCTGCAGAAGAATTAAGGACAGGCTCAGTGAGGCTGCCCAGCATCCTCTGCAGAGGAGTATGGCTCCTAATGCCCCCAAGTGCCTCGCATCGATAAATTGAGGCTGGCTCTAAGAATGAACTCATTTAGTCGGAACACGCAGGCCTATTTGCCCTGTGGTTTGAAAAATACAATGTTGCCCTTTCCTGGCTTCCAGAATTCATATCCATGTAAATTTTTCAGCAAAAATATTTGTTGTTTCTTCTATTTTTCATGAGTATGAAGGAAAAAAAAAACCTTCAGCTTAATAAGAGTTGCCTATGGCCTGAACTTGGGGTTTAAATAATATTTCCACATTAGCAACAAAATGTGAAGGAGATTTCTCATCAAAGGAAGGAATTTTCAAAAGCCACATGCCAGGAAGACTTTAAAAAATAATAATAATAATAGACTTTATTTTTTAGAGCAGTTTTAGGTTCACAGCAAAATTGAAAGGAAGGCAGAGAGTTCCCATATACTCCCTACCCCTACACATGCATAGCCTCCCCCATTGTCAACATCCCCCACCAGAATGCTACATTTATTATAGTTGATGAACCTACACTGACACATCATTATCACTCAAAGTCCATAGTTGACGTTGGGGTTCACTCTTGGTCTATACATGCCATGGGTTTGGACAAATTTGCTATGACGTGTATTCACTATTTACCTGAAATTCAAATACAACCAGGCTTTCTGTATTTTACCTGGCAAACAAAGCCTGTGATAAAGCCATGTGGTCAAAATGTCTTAAAAAGGGGAGAAAAATGTTTTTCAAGATCTTCCAAGTATCAAGGGCTAAAAAAGAACACTATAAGTGCTGATTCAAATCCTTATTGTAACTCTAGTAATAAAAAGTTATATATCATATAGATTAATGAGTCTCTAAACCAGCATAATTTAAACTTCTGTGACTCTAATGTTTTCCTATTAGCTTGTATTAAAATTTTAGTAATGTTTTACCCTCATTTCTGATTAATCTTCAGTTGATTGTTAATTGAACTTAACTTTCTATATGCCCGGGTTCCTAAATTAATGACCTATTTAGAATTCTTGAATAGAGCCTATGATGTGAGTCCTTTTGTAAAACAGAGTCTCTGTTTTTTAATTTGAAGACTCTTCTGTATTTTGATTAATCACTCCTAATAGATCTGTTTCATAAGTTCCGATTTATATACAAGCATGTTTTTTTTTGAAACTGGGCACATCTGTATTTATTTCCTCTTTAATAGCTTATTATTGAAAGAAATCACCAATAGCTAAAGCAGCTCATTTTTTTTAAGTCAATTGTTTCTGTCAATCAAAGTGATTTAAAGTTGTTGTTTTGTTTTGTTTTGAAAGAAAACTTCCTAAAGGAAGTTCAGTGAGAAAGCAGTACAAAGGAAAGAACAAATTAAGAGCACTCTTGGCCAGGCACAGTGGCTCACTCCTGTAATCCCAGCATTTTGGGAGGCTGAGGCAGACGAATCACCTGAGATCAGGAGTTCAAGACCAGCCTGGCCAACATGGTGAAATCCCATCTCTACTAAAAATACAAAAATTAGCCGGGCGTGATGGCGGGCACCTGTAATTGCAGCTACTTGGGAGGCTGAGGCAGGAGAATCACTTGAACCCGGGAATTGGAGGTTGCAGTGAGCCGAGACCATGCCATTACTCCAGCCTGGGCGACAAGAGTGAAACTCCGTCCCAAAAAAAAAATAAGAAAGAAAGAAAGAAGGAAAGAAGAAAGAAAGAAAGAAAGAAAGAAAGAAAGAAAGAAAGAAAGAAAGAAAGAAAGAAGAAAGAAAGAAAGAAAGAAAGAAAGAAAGAAAGAAAGAAAGAAAGAAAGAAAGAAAGAAAAGAGCACTTTCCTGGGCCCCCTTAAGAAAGCATTACTCAGGGAGCAGAGAGCTTTAGGAGACCCAGGGGAGGTGGGCACTGAGAGTTAATGCTGCTGCAAAGCTGCAGAAAGCTGAGGAGGAAAGGTGGTTTGGAGACAGTCCTTCAGCTCTCTGGTGGGCAATGACTGTGCCACTCAGGGGAGAGTGGCTTTTCTGAGTAATGTGGGCTGTTTACTTTGGAGCATTTCATTTCATAACGATGCAGTTTTCAGCTAAAGTCCCAGAGTCCCCTTGAAAAATTAAGAACTCTCTTTCCGCCTAGTAAAATGACCCGATTCATTCAGCCAGCAGTTACCGTAGGCCTCCACGGCCTACTCAAGCACTTGGAGATCCATCAGTGAACAAGCAGGACAGAGTTCCTGCCTCTTGGAGTTGACATTCTTTTAGAGAAGACAGACTATAAATAACAACCCTAAGAAATCAGTTAGATGGTGTGTTAGAATGTAGCAAGAATTATGGTGGAGGGGGAGGCACAGGGCAGGGGTATCTGGATTAGGGGCTGGGGAGGAATCTTGTTTTAAATAGGGAGGTCAGGTGGGACTTGTGGATAGTGACATTTGAGCAAAGACTTGAAGGAGATGTGGGAGTAGCCACAGGGTGAGAGACATTTAATCTGGTATTCTTTGCCTACCTATATTGCAGGTAAAATGCAAATTGCTCTATAGGCCAAGGGTCCAGGCAGAGAGGGGACAGCCAGCACAAAGGCCCTGAGTTCTTGACTGTTTAAGCTATAGTTCTCAAGGGATGGTGTTGCCCCTAGGGGAGATTTGCAATATCCAGAGATACCTTGATCTGTCATGACTAGGATGGGGGATGCTATGGGCCTTGTATTAGTCTATTTTCTTACTGCTATGAAGAAATACCTGAGACTGGGTAATTTATAAAGGAAAGAGGTTTCATGGACTCACAGTTCCACATGGCTGGAGAGGCCTCACAATCATGGCAGAAGGCAAAGGAGGAGCAAAGTCACATCTTACATGGCGGCAGGCAAGAGGGCATAGGCAGGCAGGGGAACTGCACTTTATAAAACAATCAGGTCTCATGAGACTTATTCATTATTACCAGAATAGCACAGGAAAAACCTGCCCCTGCGATTCAATTACCTCTCACTGGGCCCCCTCCCACAACATGTGGGGATTATGGCAGCTAAAATTCAAGATGATATTTGGGTGGGGACACAGCCATACCATATCAGGCCTCTCCTGGATGGAAGCCAGGGATGCTGCCAAACATCCTACAGTACACAGGACAGCCTCCCACAATGAAGAATGACCCAGCCGAAAAGGTCAGTGGTGCTGACACTGAGCCCCGTGTTTGAGGAATGGTAAGGAAGCCAGGGTAGCTAGACGGGAGGGAACAAGAGGAGAAACAAGAGAGGAGGTCAGAGGTAATAAAGGCTGGAGGAGAGGGGCAGTCAGGTCAGGTAGGGCCTTTAGGGCCAGTGTGGATTTGGGCTTTTTCTCTAAGAGTAACAGAGAGTCATTGGAAGGTTTTGAGCAGAGGAGGTTATGTTCTGCGTTTAAAGTATCCCTCTGGGTGCTGGGTAGAAAATAGATCGAAGGTGGGTAAGGGTAGAATGAGGAAGCCCAGTTCAGGGGCCACTGTGGTTATCCAGGCAAGAGGTGACAGGGCTTCAGCCAGTGTGGAAACAGCTTTGTGACTTCCGTGCAGCTGATCCTGCCAATGCTAAATTTCAGATAGCAGCTAGGCATTCTACGGATTCCAATCACCAGTCTTTTCATTATTATATATCATATGTTTTATATATTACACACACACACACACACACACACTCTACATACACGTGGTTAAGTTGCTTTTGCTAGATTTTGTTCTATAGGAGGGATACCTGATATATTTTAACAATTAAATAGGTTAGGTTTATGACAAAACAATTTGACATGGGTTAGACATAATGTAATCTTTCTATGCTTTAATACAATCTTGGCAAAAAACATTTACTCTTGCTGACAACTCTTCTGTGGTTTATTTCTCTAAGCCACTTAGAATCCTAAACATACTAAATGACCTGAAAAATGAGGTGAGGGGGGCATAAGAGGCCTAATACCCAAGAAACAGGTGTTTGAATTGTTTTTCCCCCCCGTTTAGAAATTTATTACATTGTTCCATTAGTTACTTTTCTCTGCTGACTTGATCGGCCAAAGCAAACACTGAAATCCAGCAGAAAGCACTAAGAGACTGCTGATTTATACTTTCACCAAAGGTCTCAGACATCTTAGTGTCCCTGCATCCTTCCTCCATGTGATCTCCCTAATGAGCCTCTTGTCCTGCTTGCAGCCAGACAGTGGGAGCCATGTGACAGCTTGCAGCTGAGGCTGGACCTCACCCTTGGGGGCAGGGCTGCTTCTATGCACGAACAGCATCTCATTTCATTTATTGCTGTGATACATAAATGCCATTTTACTCTATCACTGGACTTTTTTGTTAAAGTCATGCTGTTCAAAGGAAGCGGTAAATTAGTCTTTTTGTTAGTAAAATATAAACTGTTTTCCTGTTCCTTTATGATTTTTAAGGAAATTTTAAACTATAGTTGCATTCCTGAGCTCTTCATTTGTTCTGTCAGAATGGTTCTTGTCCCACTCAGCCACACAGAATCAAAGCAAGTTTCAGGGAAGAGCACTCAGTATTCCAGATAAAGGTAGCCATAGTGGAAGGCCTCAGTTTTTTCACCCTCTAAGACGGTGTCTCTCAAAGTTTAGTGCGTGGATCTTTGGTGTGTGGATCTTTTACATTAGAATTCCTTGAGGCTTGTTAGAAATGCAGATTCCTTGGTCCCTCCCCAGACCAAATGACTCATTGTCTCCAAGGGTAGGGCCAAGAATCTCCATGGTAGTCAATATCCAGGGTATTTTCCTGCATATTCACATTTGAGAACCACTACTCTAGGTTGTGTGACTAGGCAAGAAAAATGCCCCTAGAAGATTGGCCAGCTCACAGCAAGCTCTGCATGGACTTGTTAAAAATGGTGAATGTTATTCAAATGAAAACTACGCTTCTAAGGATTTGTTTTCTTCGAGAAAGTATGTCACCACCACATTAGTCTCCTCTTCCAACTAAATCATCTTTCTTCTGTGCATTTTTGCCTCTGTTTTTGGGGATTACAGTGGTCCTATAGCTTAATCGGCTGATAGTTTTGCTGTGGGTCCAATTTTTGCTGACTTTAGGGGGGCACTTTGATCTTGAAGACGGCTTGAAATGATCATTTTGTCTCATGTGCCATTTTCTCTTTTCTTTTTGAACAGCAAATATGCCAGAGGATTATCCTGATCAGTTCGATGATGTCATGGATTTTATTCAAGCCACCATTAAAAGACTGAAAAGGTCACCAGATAAACAAATGGCAGTGCTTCCTAGAAGAGAGCGGAATCGGCAGGCTGCAGCTGCCAACCCAGAGAATTCCAGAGGAAAAGGTCGGAGAGGCCAGAGGGGCAAAAACCGGGGTTGTGTCTTAACTGCAATACATTTAAATGTCACTGACTTGGGTCTGGGCTATGAAACCAAGGAGGAACTGATTTTTAGGTACTGCAGCGGCTCTTGCGATGCAGCTGAGACAACGTACGACAAAATATTGAAAAACTTATCCAGAAATAGAAGGCTGGTGAGTGACAAAGTAGGGCAGGCATGTTGCAGACCCATCGCCTTTGATGATGACCTGTCGTTTTTAGATGATAACCTGGTTTACCATATTCTAAGAAAGCATTCCGCTAAAAGGTGTGGATGTATCTGACTCCGGCTCCAGAGACTGCTGTGTATTGCATTCCTGCTACAGTGCAAAGAAAGGGACCAAGGTTCCCAGGAAATGTTTGCCCAGAATGGAAGATGAGGACCAAGGAGGCGGAGGAGGAGGAAGAAGAAGAGGAGGAGGAGGAGGAGGAAGGCAGCCATCATGGGAGCCTGGTAGAGGGAGATCCAGCTACAGACAACTGGACAGGAGAGAGAGAAAACAGCCCTCTGGATTCTCCAGGATGGCAGCCGATGTCACTAGAAGCTCAGGGCTGATGTTCCTGGTTGGCTATTGCCACCATTTCAGCTGATACAGTCCACCATCACTGATTACCGGCGCGGTTGCGGTGGATGCACTTGAACCAAACCAGTGTATCTCCTGTGATTTGTTTTCATGTGTCCGAAGACACCAGGGAAACAGAGATCCTGGTGGTGTTCCTTGTTATTACGTTTTACTGCTGAAAGTAAGAGGTTTATTTTTCTGTCACTCAGTGGAGACATACCCTGGAAAGGAGAGGGAAAAAAAAAAGCAAAGATACAAGAGATAATCACCTTTGCATTTGAAAGTTGAGGCCCGAGGTTTACTACAACCAGCATTTTTGCCAACGGTTGGTGATTGATTTCCATCACGGTGTGTGGGGTGGGAAGAAGTTGGCTAGGAACCAAAAAGGCTGTGCTCATGATTAAACACAAACCTGAAGGTATTTCCTTTATGTCCTTGGAAACAGGAAACGAGTTGTGGTTTTCGCCAGCATTCTTGTAGGAGAGAATCGGGGAAGGCCCCGAACTGCCCCCGGGCAGGGAGAGCCCCTCAGGCCTGTTGGTTTACAGAGAGACAGATGTTACATACCCAGCTCCGTTGATGCGTGGTCACCAGTGACCAGAGAAGCTACTCGATGCAATGCATCTGTTTCAGATACAGAAATATAGAGAAGATATTTATTGAAATTTAAGTTATTGCTATTTATTACCGTTCACTAATGAATTTCTCTTTTTTCCCTTATTTATTAAAGTTTCTTTTCAAAGGTGCCAAAGTATATGTGCTCGCAAAATGCAAAGAAAGGTGACAAAAGGAAATTTGAATTGGGAACAAGGGTCCATGCTTTTCAAAGTATTAAAAAGTTTTTTGCTAGGCAAAAATCACTTACTTTACCTTTTTAAGAAAATTTGTCATTAATTTTCCCCAGATTTCAGCATTTTTCCCAATTTTTATTTGTGGAGCATCTCAGGCAAGCCCCCTTTCCTGGAGCAGCGTGCAGAGACCACTGGCACTTGACTGTATTTCTTCCTTGCTCCATTGCTGAACAGAAATGTCGTGGGCTCCACTTCCTGTTGTATTTAAGCTCTTAGTCCCCTCCACGTATACCTATCTGTACTATGCATAACCATATGTAGAAAAGGTTCAGTTCCTTTTAGTAGGTAGTCCTGGATTTAATGCTGACCTAAAAGTAATGTCAACAATGCTGTCAGGTAGCTACCGTTTTACCGACTCCCTCCATCCCTGCCCACCCACTGCCCTCCCGAGAATATGCTGGCTGCCCAGTGCAGCCCGGGAGACACAGGGGCCTTCTAGAGGTAGGGTCTACCAGGTCCTATACAACCCCTGGGCTGTCACCGGGGGTCAACAGCTGCTGCTCCTATATATCCAAACACCTGACAGCTCCCTGGGGAGCAGATGGCTGAGAAGGGTGCTGAGGAAGCCATATTTGGACCAGCCACAGCCGCACACATGGAGCCTCATACTTAGGAGCGTGCTGCCTTTAAATGAAGGTGGTCGGGGCCAGTGCAGCGGCTCACACCCATAATCCCAACACTTTGGAAAGCCAAGGTGGGAGGATCTCTTGAACCCAGGAGTTTGAGACCAGCTTGGGCAACATAGGGAGACCCTGTCTCTACAGAAACTTTAAAAATTAGGCAGGCATGATGGTGCACACCTGTGGTCCCAGCTACTCAAGAGGCTGAAGAAGGAGGATCACTTGAGTCCAGAAGGTCGAGGCTGCAGTGAGCTGTGATCATGCCACTGCACTCCAGCCTAAGTGACAGTGCGGTACCCTGTCTCAAAAAAAAAAAAAGAGGTTGGAGCAGGAGGAAGCATAGGGGCGGGAACAGCCACCTCCTCCATGCCCTAGATTGTGAATTTATCGGGCAGCCAACACATGTATGACACACTAGGCCCTGTATTACAGCTTGTTACACATTTCATAAAAGGGATTTTCATTAAGGAGATAATCTATTACTACCTACCTTAGTGGCTACTAGTATAAAACTATGACAGATTTAGCAATTAAATGAAATACTGGCCTCCATCAAATAATCATAGTAACAAGAAGCAGCAGTTACCAGACATCTGATCCCCTTCCCCCAAAATACCCAAATTCTTCATGGTTCTGCCCTTCTCTGTCCTTTCTGCTCCCCTTGCTCGCCTGGGAAATGGAGGAAAGGCCTTCCCTCTCACGCTGTCTTGGGATCTTGCTGAGAATTCAGACTGCTCGAAACAGTGACAAACCCCAGCCATCCAGTCATTCGTGGAGCACAATTTGGATGTGGCCCCAGGGGCATCTGTCCCATTCAGAGAACCTTGGCAGTGCGATGGCCACTGTTCCCAGGCTTCAACCTCAGTGACCCCCACCCAACAACTCCCCATGGAGAGTCCCTGCCCAAAAAAGCTGTAGGATCCAATGGGTGTCGATAGCTCATTCCCGGCATCACCTACACACCACAAGCAGGTTTTAATGGAAGCAAGTTGCTCCACCAAATCCACAAAAGGGTAAAGTTTGTGATTTTTCTTTATCATTGCGATCACCATCTGATACAGTAAGGAGTGCACTTGTTTGGAAGTTCTGACTTCTCTGATCTGTCTTGGTCGTTTGTGTTATACAACCAAAGTTCTCTACAGACTTTATTTTTGTACAATATCGTTTTGTAACTTTTTACAAATAAAAACTCATTTCTATTGCTCTCTGTACTTCTGTACTTCCTTGCATGCACTGGGCCAAGCAGCCATCCACAAGTATTTATTAGGAATCACCCCCTTCTTACCACACAGCCCACTGGATGGTCAGTGGCCTTGCCTATCAACTCCCAGCAACCAATCACCACTCAGGAGGGACAAAACTTGCAAAATTGTTCTTATTCATTCAACAAACTCTTATGGTGTGCCTACACTGTGCCAGGCACTCTTCCTGGCACCAGGGCTCTAATGGTGACCAAAGCAAAAACCGCTGTCCTCCTGGAGTTATTTTATTTGCGGGGAGACAGACAACATTCAAAAAAGTAAAATATGTAGTGATCCCTGTGTTGAGAAACGCTAAAAGAATACAAACAGGATCCTATAATATAGACACTAACAGGGGAGCTTGCTTTAATTAGAAATGACTTTAAGACCGAAGTTAAGAAACAGTGCCAACAGATCAGGAGCGTCCCAGGCAGAAGCAGCAGCTTGTATGAAACTGAGTCACATCACAGACTGCCTTGTGACTATCAAAAGGCGGCCTTGCATGGTGCTCTATGGCTCTTCTGCATGGCCCCAGCCTAGGCTGCCCCATGGATGGCATTTGTGCTGCACTAGCCTTTGCCTGAAATACCCCCTCTTCCCGATGCACGCCGTCCCTGCGTGGAGACTTGGTGGAGTCACGGGTACCAACTTGTGGATTCAGGCATTCAGAGTCCTTCTGCCAGGACTGGCTGGAAGAGGCTCCAGGGTGGTGCTGAGGCCAGCTGCGTTTTCTCCAAGCCAAAATTCCAGTCCAAAGTCAGTGACTTGGAGCGGGAACATAAGATGGTAAAACTCCTGCTTACCTCCTCTCCCTTTTTAGAGCTATTTTCCCAAAGTATGTCCAGGATTACTTACCCAGTGAGATGCTCCTCAAATTTAAAAAAAAAAAAAAAAAGGGAGGAGGACAGGATGGTTCTCTGATCAAATAACTTTGGAAAATACTGAGTTAAATAGCATCAACCCATGCTTTAAGGTTTAAAATATAACTGTAGAGCTTATCAGAGCCTTTATTGGGCCAATGATTGTTTCACAGTCCAGGGGAGGGTGTCGTGTGCAGAATTCCCCATGTAGACGTGACCATGGATCCATGGGTTCATTGTTTTGTCTTCTTTCTCATCACACCTGGTGACCACCCTGGAAACTATTTTGGGCCATCTTGCCTGTTCCTATGAGTTTCATGGTGAGTCACGAGCTGTACTAGAGATTAATAAGAGGCAGAAACTACTGGGCAGCTCCCTACTGGGAGGGCACCCCTCCCCAAACACACAACACACACACACACACAGACACGGTATTTGGACCCTGGTTTCTTGCACAGCATGAATAGCAAAACAATTAACCAGTGGTCAACTTTAGAAACTTCCCTCAACCAAGAAAAGTAGAATGTGCTGAGAGCTGGGAAGTCCCCAGCAGCCTGGGGGCGCCTGCACCGTGCTCCCCCGTCCTTGTTGGGCTGGAGCTTTGCTGGTCTGCAGCCCTGAGTGCGCGCCACCCCTCACTGCGATCCCCAGAGGGAAGGCCATGCTGTTGGCCTCCAGCTCTGAAATCCGCGCTGCAGAGAAGGGTGGAAGAGCACTGGGTGAGGAGCTTGGATACTGGTCCCGACCGCCTTATGTGGCTTGTGCCCATGAGATCATCTCAGGCCAACTTTCTGCTGTGTTAAGGAGGCACTCTGGGGGACCGTGAGTGTGGAGTGAAGTAGGTTAAAGTGAACTTTTAAAAGAATCAATCCATTCCCGAGATAGAGGTGGAAAATCAGAATTTCCTGAACCTACGTCTGAAAAACAAAGCCCTTCCCTTCGAACACAAGATCCTCCGTTGGCCACGGCCGATGTACTAGCTGACACCAGAATCCCTTGGGAGGGGGAATCCTGTTGCCTCCACTCATAGTCCACCCAAGGAGGGGGCGTGGGTTTTAGCCGAGGGTCTCTGGCTTTTTTCCATCAGGTAATGAAAAAGCCCCAAGGGTCTTCTTGGGACACACGTTTGTTAACAGAAGCGCTGCTGGAATCCCAGGCAATAGTTAACTCATCTTTAGTCTCAGCCTCACAACATCCTGAATGAAATGAAAACCAAATGCTGCCAAGTCATCCCTGAAAACAGACAGTTGGGGAAACGAAGGGCAAGCACACATTTACTCATATTTACTCATCTAAGACAAGGAATACACTGTCACGTCCCTGGCCACGGCAGCTGAGTGGGATGAAGATGGGACTGCAGCTGCAGGGAGGAGTCCGTGATACCCCGAAAGCGAGACGTGCAGGGAGAGGTGTGGCGAGAGCGCTAGAATGCCTCAGAGAGAGCCGCAGGTGGGATAAAGAGCCGGAAGGAAAATGAATCAGAAACAGCTACAGATTAGTGTTGCCAGAGAAAATACAGGACACCTAGTTAAATCTGAATTTCAGATAAGCACGCACAATTTCTTAGTACAAGCATGTCTCATGCAACATGTGGGACATGAGACATGTGGAACATACTCATGCTTGTTATAACAAATAATATATATTTGTAATTTGTCTGAAGTTCAAATCCAAGTGGGCATGCTGTATTTTAATTTGCTAAATTTGGCGAAAGTTACATTGGAGCTGGACCTTGCATGTGAGTAGGAATCTGTCACGTGGGCCAGGTCAACACAGGCTGGGATGGACGACAGACACTCCAAGCAGGAGGAACAGTGCGACCCAAAGTGTCAAAAGGGCAGGGTGGTGGGCTCAGAGTGGGCTAAGCTATTAGACACAGCAAACACAGTGCCTAGGGGCCCAAAAACTTTTTAAACATTTTTCAAATCAAAAGAAAAATAAATATAACAATAATGCATATATAATAATTAACCCAGCTTAGATTGTACTTGTCTATAGCAATGCAGTTATATATTTTAATGCAGAAGGGGCCCACAGAGGCAAAAAAGCCCAGAGCCCATGAAGAGTCATCATGCAGCCCTGGGTGCGCTGCTAACAGCAAATTTTCTGTGTCCTCTGCTTCCAGTTTCCTTCTAGTTTTCTCTTTTTCATGAATTATTAAAGCCAACTTTGTCCTTAAAAAAAAAAAATCCCAGCACTTTGGGAGACCGAGGCAGATAGATCACCTGAGGTCAGGAGTTTAAGACCAGCCTGGCCCACATGGTGAAACCTCATCTCTACTAAAAATACAAAAATTAGCCAGGCATAGTGGCGCACATCTGTAGTCCCAGCCACTCAGGAGGCTGAGGCACAAGAATCGCTTGAACCCAGGAGGCGGAGGTTGCAGTGAGCCGAGATAGTGCTACCGCACTCCAGCCTGGGTGACAGAGTGAGATGGAAAAACAACCCTTCTTTCCATTCTTCAAGTTAGATTGTTTTCTCAAGATATTTGCATTTACTTTCTACTTAGGGAAGCATAAACTTAAGGCCATGCCATTGATATTCCAATGCTCATTCATGATTTCTGAGAAGCGACAATATGAATCAGTGGCCCAAGGGCATGGCAACAGAGGGAAGAGCACGTCAGATGGAAAGTGGACGGGGTGGGCAGACCGTGAGAGAGATGGAGAGAAGACTTCAGCCTCCAGGAAACCAGAGAACCATAGAGCCGAGCAATGGTGAAGAAGCATGAGGTTTCAGAACATGTGGAATCGATTGTTTTAACTTGGGAAACTCTTTAAAGTGGTACATGTAGGGGATTTTAACCCACTCCCTGCTCACCTGCTCCGGGTCTGGGTCTCATTCATTCAATTAATTTCTGAGAAGCTATCTCCTGCCAGGGGAGAATGTAAAGATACAGAGACAATGCTGCAAGGGGCTCCCAGATTAGAGGGACAGAAATGGAGCATAAGAACGTGGGGAGGGGCAGCGATGAAGACGTGCAGTGAAGGGTGTCATGGAACTCCCGGGAGGGACAAGGAATCCTGCTGACCCTGGGGAGCAGGGGAGGCGGGTGGGGAGGTCGGGGCGGGGTGATGCTATCAGGGACCACCTCCTGGAAGTGGCTGCCTAAACTATTAAAGGATGAGTAGGAATTTCCCAGAGAGGGCTTGAGGGAGGGGAAGGCATTCCAGGCTGAAGGGACACTGAGAGCTCAGCCGTGACACCCAGACACAGCCTGGGGTGCTGTTGGCTTGGGAAGGTGGAGATGGGGAGAGGACAGAGCTCTGGATGGCAGGGCGGCTAAGCTTCACTGGGAGGAATGAGAGGGGAGAGAGGCCTCTCGTGGAGAAAGGCAGCCATGAGGTGGGGGACCAGGGAGCTCTGCTCTGCCAGGCTCCAAGCTCCTTGGGAAAAGGATCACTTTGGATCTTCACATCCACCCCCCCCTTTCAGACCCACCACCTCTGCAGCCCCTCTCGAGCCCATGCTTTCAAGGCCTTGTCTGCACTGATCTCATTCTCCTACAGACTGGCCTACCAGGAACATTTGCTTCCCACAGGAGACTCAGTAGGACTGCAAGGCTGTTTCCCAAGCTGCAAGCGTTTCCCAAGCTGCCCGGTGGAACCCTAGGAAGCATCCGTGTAGGCTGGAATTCCTTGATCTTAAACATGGGAGAAATGTCACATACTTCAGTCCCCTCTCACGGAGCAGCAACGACATCACACATTCCATATGAAGCAAGGATCTGAGAAGGCCTGTGGAGGGAAGCCCTGTTTAATCTTGTCTAACCCAGCATCTCCCAATCTTATTTGACCAAGGAGCACCTGTTGGCATCTAACAGAAGTGTTCTGCTGGACAAAATGTGGAAAATGCTATTCTAGAGCCAAAGGAATGAATCTGTAACGGAAGAATTACACACATCATAATTCTTTCTGGCCAGGGGGATCTTCCCAACCCACCATTTGTGGAAAGGCACACTTGGCCAGAAGGACTCGACAAACGGCCAAGTTCTCTTTCACACATCATTTCTTTCACACATGGCACATCAGACTGGGCCAGTGAGCGTTAAACACAGGCATGTTCACATTTCTTTTTTTTAAACATTTTTTAATTCTTAATTTTTGTGGGTATATAGTAAGTGTATATATTTATAAGGTAGAGATTCTTTGATACAGGCACACAATGTGTAATAATCACATCATAGGGTATCCATCCCCTCAAGCATTTATCCTTTGTGTTACAAACATTCTAATTATACTCTTTCAGTTATTTTTAAATGTACAATTAAATTATTATTGACTATAATCACCCTATTGTGCTATCAAATACTAGGTCTTATTCATTCTTTCTAACTACTTTTCATACCCATTAACCATCTCCACATCTCTCCCACCATGTTCTCATTTCCCCCTGAGCTTGAGCTGAGATGACCAACCCTCCTCCCTCAGACTCACTCTCCACCATCCTCTACCCTCACTCCACCCGGCTGACCCTGCCATGGCACAGTTGTGGTCATCATTAGTGCAGTTCACTTCACAATTACAGATCCTGTCCATTTCTCGGCACATAGTAAGATTGTATGTTTCAGTTCCCTTGTGGTTGACTGAGGCCAATGATTGGCCAAAGAGCATGAGCAGAAGTGACCAGTGAAATGTGACATTCTGAGCCTTGTGTTTAGTGGACATTATGAGATCCTCCAAAGCCTCTTTCTTTTCCTCTGAGACAGCAGCTGGCAATATTCAAGATGGCGGCAGTTTTGTCTACTTCAAGTGCTGATGGTAAACAGAGCCCCTCTGCCAACCCACAACAGGCACAGCACAACGTGGTAATTGAGGAATAAACCTTTGTTATTTTGAGCCACTTAGATTTGGAGGTTGTTTGTTACTGCAGCCTATATTAGCCTATTCTGACAGGCACAAGCTTCTATTGTGAAGAGGTGCATTATGGGCCATGAAGAGAGCAGTCCCGTAGAGATGGGGAAAAAAGCAAGCAGAGAGGCCCAAAATGATGGGGGAGCGGGAAGAAATAAAGCTGAAAAGGCAGCCAAGATCACGTAGAGTCTTTCCGGCCGTGGTAGCAATTTAGGATTTCATTCTGAATCAGACAGGAAGCCATCAGAAGGTTTTAAGACAAAGGGAGACAGGATCTGGGTGTGTTTTTAAAGGATTATTCTAGCTGCTTTGTTGAGGACAGACTGTACAGGGGCAAAAGCAGAAGCATGGAGACTAGCTAGGAGGCCCAAGTGAGAATCCACGTGGGTGATAACGGTGACTTGGACTGGGGTGTAGCGATAGCAGTGCTGACACAGTGTGCCCAAAGATCAGGCATAAGGAGGACAGGAGAGAAGAAGAGAAAATGCATCATCAGAACAGCACCGAGGCTGACGCCAGTGCAGTGATATCTCTACGAGGTGAAATAGGGAGGGTTGGTGTCTCATTCTGGATGTTTTCTGATGGGAAGGTAAGAAAACAGACCCTCTCTCCTGACATCCTAACTCAGGGTAAGGCAGGAACCAGTGCAGGGCGAGGATCTGAGGGAGCCTGCCAGCCCGAGGTCTGGAATGCCATTTAAAGTGCATGCCCGGTGCGTTGGCTCACATTCCGGGATGAATCTGCCACCGCTCCCTCTGACAATGTTTAGCATGAAATAAAAAGTATGGCTTTCAAATGATACCACGAGGAAGATTCTTGAGCAAATATGGCCAAAGTTTCTCTGCAGAATGTTCTCGGAGGCTGGGATTCCAACCACCTCCAGCCTTCTTTTTCCACCCAGTCCTTCCCAGTCCTGCAGTAAGGTTTGACCAGACCACGGCATTGGCCTCCTCACAGGGTTACCTGATCTTGCTGCCAATCAAATCACTCAGACTGCCAATCAGAACCTCCACAATCTGCTCCAAACAAAACTTTTCTCTAGTTCTTGTTTGGTTTTTGTCCCCGAAATCTTCCTTTTACACCAAAACTCAACCCTTCAGTCACTGTGAATGTCCTACAGAACTTCAAAATACATGTTGAGCTTGTGGCAGTTTCTCAGTGTTGTACCCTTGACCCAGCCATTTTCTCTGCTGGAAATACTGTCCCTCACATCTTCAATGCTCCAAATACTCCCGTGGCGGTATTTATCACTCACTTAACTGTGATTCTATAGCCAAAGTGCTTTATGTGTGGGTCAGGCTGATGACATGAGAACTTTTTCTTTTAGATTTTTTTTGTAGATATGTAAATAAGTTATGCACCGATCTTATGATCTCTGCTAAGTTGAGGGGCTCCTTGAGTGCAGGAGCAGGAGCCATGTCTGGCTCACCTTTAAATCCTGAAGAGCCCTGAGCACCTGCCTCCTCATTTGACCAAAGAGCACCTGTTGGCATCTAACGGAAGTGTTCTGCTGGACAAAATGTGGAAAATGCTATTCTAGAGCCAAAGGAATGAATCTCTAATGGAAGAATTAGGTATCAGATGCCCAGAAAGCATCTGTATTTGTCAGGACTTTGGCTTACAGCAGCAGTCTCCAAACTTTTTAGCACCAGGGACTGGTTCCATGGAAGACAATTTTTCCATGGACCAGTACTGGTCTGCGGCCTGACCACTGGGAATCCCTGGCTTACAGGTAACAGAAACTCAACTCAAAGTGCCTGAGACAATGAAAGGAAATTGATTGGTTTGTGTAATGGAAAAGTCCTGGGGTGGATCTGGCTTCAGAAAAAGCTAGATGCCAATTACCAGTTGATGTTATGAAGAACAGCCACCTCTTCCTCGCTCCCACTTTCCTGTTTGCCTCTGTTGTTGGCTTCATTCTCAGACTGTCTTTCCCCACATGGTAGCAAAGATGTGCAGTGGAAGCTACAGGCTTAGAACCCACTCTCAAGAAGAACTGTGTTCCTTACTTGACAATTCCAGCAAAAATCTTTTGGGAACTCTGATTGGTCAACTAAAGCCAAATGCCAATTTCTTGACCAATCACTATGGTGTAGGGGATGGATAATTCTGTCCTAGGCACATGCCCACCTCTGGTGCCAGCAGGTGGAATGACCTCATCCAAACTGCATGGACTAAGAACATGAAAGGTGAGATACTGAAATGGAAATTTAGGTGCCGTGACCTAAAGAAGGGATGAGGGATGCCAGGCAAGCAAGAACAACAGATGTCCCTAACAGAGTCCTTTTTTTGTGACAGCACACTACAGCAAAACAAATTGGCACCTCTTTTTACAGGTCAACCTTTACAACCATCTGCTCAAAGAAATTAATGTTCCCATCTTGGCTGACTTATTTGGCCATAACAGCAAGTTCACATAACAATTCAAACAGAGCAGTAGGGAGTAGGTAGCATGGTTAGGCATAATTGGGAGAAATATGAATATTGGCACTTCAGTTTCATTTTACAAAGAAAAGAAGCATTGGATGAATGGGTGGATGGATGTCTGGATGGATGATTGGAGAGATGGATGAATGAAGCAGTGTTCTATTTATTTAATTTTGCCATTATATTTAGATTAAAATCCTGTTACAATGGACTGCATTATAAAGACAGTTCAAAGAAGGCTCAATTAATAGGAAATCCTACTGCAGTGGCTTAATGAGGGTTTACTTTTTTCACATAAATAAACATTTACTAACATACACCTGTTATATGTCACAGAAATAATTTTTGCAGGTAGACCTACCACTGGGTGTTAAAATTAGTGGGCAAATATTTAAGGAGAAGAGGATATTTGCATAATCTCAAAATAACTCCCCTAAGATACTTATTAATCACAAAGGGAAAAATAATAACTTTATTGTGGAGAAACCCAACAGGCACCACCTTAACCAAGTGATCATTGCTAAGATCACCAGTAATAAGATATGTTGATATCATGTTCCCTGATATAATAATGCACTGAGAAGGGCATAACATCACTCCTGTGTTATGTTTACCCAAAATGCAAAACCTCAAACTAGTCTTGAGAAAACATCAGACAAACTCAAATTGAGAGACATTCTGCAAAATAACTGACCAGCACTGAAGTATATGAGAGACAAGACAAGACAAAAGAAATGTTCCTAGATTGGGGGAAACTACAGAAACACGACAATTAAATCAATGTGGGATCTTGGATTGGATCCCAGAGGAGGAAAATAACATGCATTAATCCTTGGGCTACTCTAGCAAAATACACTAGGTGGCTTATAAACAACAAAAATGTATTTCTCACAGTTCTGGAGGCTGGGAAGTCTAAGATCATGGCACCGGAAGATTCAGTGTCCAGTGAGGACTCACTTTTTGGTTCACAGAATAGAATGGTGCCTTTTCATTATGTCCTCACTTGATGGAAGGGGCAAGGCAGCTCCCTGGAGTCTCTTTTATAAGGGCACTAATCCCATTCATGAGGACTCTACCCTCATGATCTAACCACCTCCCAAAAGGGCTCCCTCCTAATACCATCAATTTGGGGGATGGGATTTTAACATATGAATTTGGGAGGACACAAACATTCAGACCATAGCAAATATTAGTGGAAAAATGGTGAAATCTCTCTCTCTCTTTTTTTTAATTTGAGATAGAGTCTTGCTCTGCAGCCCAGGCTGGAGTGCAGTGGCGCAATCTCTGCTCACTGCAACCTCCGCCTCCCAGATTCAAGTGATTCTCCTGCCTCAGCCTCTTGAGTAGCTGGGATTACCACCACCCTGCCTGGCTAATTTTTTGTATTTTTACTAGAGACAGGGTTTCACCATTTTGGCCAGGCTGGTCTCAAACTCCTGTCCTCAAGTGATCCACCTACCTCGGCTCCCAAAGTGCTAGGATTACAGGCGTGAGTCACCGTTCCTGGCCAAAAAATGGTAAAATTGTAATTAAGTCTGTAGTTTAGTTAATAGCATTGATCCAAAGTTAATTTCCTGGTTGTATTCATTGTACCATCATTATGAAAGATGTTAACAGAGGAAGCTGCGTGAAAGGTGTATGGAAACTCTTCTCATTAATTTTACAACTTTTCTGTCAGTCTAAAATTATTTCAAAATTAAAACTTAAAACATAAAACCATTATGTAGGTCCTTAGTTAGTTATGAACCATTGTATTGCCACCACAAATCAAAGGTTCCTAGGATTTAGTGCCTGGATCATAGGTGCAGACAAATGTTTTTGGAATTTAGAGGAAGAAGGGAGTAGTGTGGCCTTGGTACCTTTGATGTCTCTGGGAAGAAGTTCAGGCCAAGTGATGTGGCTACAGCTAGAACTTCAGCTAGTTCCCTACTCCATAGGGGACCCCAACTGAGCAAAGATACAGAAATGTGAATGACTGATCATGGCATGTTCTGAAAGTTGTCCAAACTTCTTTCCCAGTCAGTAAGAAGGACTCTGGGCTCTGAGCTGGTCTAGAATTCTGGAATTTCAGACTTGGTGTGGAAGTAGAAAAGGCAAGGGATTGGCTGTGGGACATGAAATATGGGGAAATAAAGGCAGCATCTCGGAAGAAATAGGTTATGGAAGAATAAGTACTAGATAAATATTTGTGTTCAGAAAGACACAAAAATATGAATGAAGTCTGAAACTAAAAGCCAGAGCACACACATTAGGAGACAGCTTTTAAGGGCACCAAGCTTATGTAGACCATAATACCCTGGAGTGAATATTAATTTGGAGGTGTAATGAGTCATATAGGGTCAGCTAAGAAGTTGTGCTTTTCTCAGTTGATAATGCCAAGCAGACCTCCTTCAACTTCAATGTGCATACAAAGCACCCAGGGAACTTGTTAAAATGCAGATTCTGTTTCAGCAAGTCTGAGATGGAGCCTCAGATTCTGCATTTCTAACAAGTTCCCAGATGATGCTTGTGCTGCTGGTCCTTAAACCATGATTTGGATAGTAAGGAGGCAGTCCATTGGAGATGTTTGAACAGAGGGAAGACAGTGAAAGCAATAGAAGAACCGTCATCCAGATACATGTTTAATAAGGTGGCACTGGTTCCAAATACCTTCCTGGCCTGAGCATGAGGCTAAATAGTCAAGCACAGAGTCAACACTGAAGGCTAAATACTTTGTATGCAAAGCCCTATTGGGCAAGTAAAACTGGTTAGAAGAGCAGACAATAGCTGCCCTCTGGGAATAGATAATCCAGAGGTGACACTGCCTTGTGTCTGTAACACTAAGTAAAGGTTCCCTGATCACAATCTCACCGCCAAAACTGCCTTTGGCCTGGCCCATTTACACTGCAAGTTCATGCAAGCTGAGCTCTTCCCAGTTCTTTTCACCTGTTATCACATAGCAGGTCTCCTTTATTTCTAACTCAAACATACCTGTTATTCAAGAAAAGATCTTCCAAGCTTCACACCAAGATACATCAAAATGCCAAAAAAATACTCACATCAAAATGTGTGCAAAATGCAGGAGCTAAAGGGAAAGAAAAAATGAGAAGACCCTTTGACCTCTCTTAGTGACTAAGTCCCTCCTCCTCTAGAAGACGGATGTTAGTTCTTCTTTCTTTCTCCACTAGAAAAGTCAGGAATGCCATTTCTAGAAATCCACCAGGAAGATATTCTCATTTTCTGTTGTATCTGGAAGGCAGGCCTTTTCCCTACATGATCAGATTTTATTCTCCCAAATGAGCAGAGTGGATTCTTCCTGCCTGTACCATGTGATGACCAAGACACAGCCTTTGCCCTCAAGATGCGAAGAATGCATGGCTGATTATTCAAATACAAGGTAAGACTGAAGCAGATACCAAAGACTGAAGGAACCCCAAGGAGATAATGTCCTGCGGACTCCATCAACATTTCCAGTTAGAATCCTTTGGGAGTTGGAGTTGGAGTAGAAGTTGGAGAGATTCACCCTGAATAAGGGAGTCTGGCAGCCCCCTCCTCAGCCCAGCATCTGGTATAACACACCCTTAGCATCTGCCATCTCCCTATGGGCTGGCAACACCATGGCTGGTGGAGCTCCCCCACTTTTAGGTGGAAACTCTATACTGGATCCTACAGACCAATTCATTTCGGTGTCATAGGGCACACTGTCTTGTGGTTCCCCATGGTGGTGCCTTTTTCTTACAACTGACTATTTCTAAATCACGGCTGTAAAATCCTCCAAACCCATGTTTTTTCTCCTGAGGCCCTTTGCTCTGAGTCTTACTGTTCACTCCCTACCCTGGCTTCAGGGCCATCCCTTGATCATGGGTCACACACCCTGGCAGCCACAGAACCTTGTCCACTCCTCCTCCTTCCTCTCCACTCTACCCCTTTCTGAGCAAGGAAGACAAGAATCCCCCAATTTCCACCCCACCTGCCATCTCCATCTTCCTGGTATTTGCTTCACCTGCTCATACTGAGTATTGCTTGGGAACACTTTTCCCCTTTCCTATCCAAATCCTAGTATTTCAGGCCTGTGTTCACTGACATAGCTTTGGAGATAAACTGTTAGAAGATTGTTTTCTACAAGCCCAAACTCATCCCTAGGTTTCTGATAGAGGTGCCAGCATCAAGACATAGACAAAATCCTAAGGTGACAAATGCAAATCAGCTATCAGGGTTGTGTTCAGGGCTGTTAGAAAATTTTTCAACATACTAAATTTAGCAGAGTTTATTTGAGCAAAGAAAGATTCATGAATTGGGCAACACTCAGAACCAGGAGAGGTTTAGACAGCTCTGCTCTGCAAAGTGGGCAGTGAGTATTTATAGACAGAAACTGGAAGTAAAGTACAAAAACAGCTTTATTGGTTACAGGACTGCAATTGCTTTATGTGGACATGGTCTGATCAGTTGGCTGGCTGTGATTGGCTGAGACTCCACTGTTTGTTATACTCCCAAACTAGGTTTTCAGTTTGTTTACATACTAAGTTATGTTGCAGTTCCTTACACAGGAACTCAAAGTATAGAGACAACCTCAAGCCAGTGCCCTCCTGCTGTATTAATTTAACAGGGGCTTCCTCTGCCTCCCTCCCCTATCACTATGACCAGCTACATAATTTGCAGAGCCCAGTGCAAAATGAAAATGCAGGACCCCTTGTTCAAAAACACATTCAGGATTTCTGTAGCAGCAGAATATTAAATCAAGTATGGGATGCTGTGAGTGTAGAAGCCCAGGGCCCACTGTCTCTTCCTTGACTGAGCTGAGTGTGCTCCTGCCTCAGGACCTGGGCATTCACCACGAACTCCACCTGGAATTCTGTCCCTTGAGTTCTACATGGCTCTCTCCCTCACTTCCTTCTTTCTCTGCCCAAATGTCACCTCATTAAAGGGGCTTCCTTTGACCCCGCTAACTAAAACCCCCCCTTAGCCCATCACTCCCTACCCTGTTACCCTGCTTTATTTTTCTTTCCTAATCTGAGCAATCTGAGCACTAGCTAAAATAATGTATACATTTCTTTTTTGCTCTTTTCTCACCTCAATATAAACTCCCTGAGAACAGAAACTTTGATTCTGCAGTGCCCATAATAATCACTGCATACATATATACAGGGTAAGTCAATAAATCATTAGACTTTTTATTCAATTCAATAACTTACTTTTGGGAAAATGTAATAATGAAGAAATTCAAACAAATTCTAAAGAGACAAAATTTGAGCTTTGTTACATTCTCTCAAATTCTCATCTCCTTTTATTGTTTTTTTTTAATTGTGGTGAAATTCACATAACATACAATTAGCCATTTTAAAGTGTGAGATTTAACAGCATCTAGCGCAATCACAATGTTGTGCAACCACCACTTCTCTCTAGTTTTAAAACTCTTTCATCGTTGCAGAAAAATACCCCTAATCCAGTAAGTAATTATTCCCTCTAGCCCCTCTGCCCTCCATCTTCTGTTAAAAACAAATCTGCAGCTGGGCACAGTGGCTCAAGCCTGTAATCCCAACACTTTGGGAGGTTGAGGTGGGTGGATCATGAGGTCAGGATTTTGAGACCAGCCTGACCAACATGGTGAAACCCCATCTCTACTGAAAATTTAAAAATTAGCTGGGCATGGTGGTGCACGCCTGTAATCCCAGCTACTTGGGAGGCTGAGGCAGGAGAATCACTTGAACCCAGGAGGCGTAGGTTGCAGTGAGCCGAGATGGCGCCACTGCACTCCAGCCTGGGCAACAGAGTGAGACTCTGTCTCAAAAAAAAAAAAAAAATCTGCCTTCTGTCTCTACAGATTTGCCTATTCTGATGTTTCATATAAAAAGAATCATACATGTGACTTTTTGTGTCTGGCTTCTTTCACTTAATATAATGTTTTTGAGGTTCATCCATATTGTAGCATGTATCAAGACTTTGTTTCTTTTTATGGCCAAGTAACATTCCTTTATATAGATATACCACAATTTGTTTATTCATTCATCTATTGATGGACATGTTGCTTGTTTCCATTTTTTGGCTATTACAAATAATACTACTGCAAACAATTGTGTACAAGTTTCTGTGTGGACATACGTTTTCATTTCTCCTGGTAAATATCTTGGAGTAGAATTCCTGAGTCATGTGGTAATTTTAACTTTTTGAGGAACTACCAAGCTGTTTTCCCCAACAGCTGCACCATTTTACTCTTTCTTATTACCATCACCATTACCATTATTACAACAGCTCATATTAACTGGGCCAGGCACAGTGTTTGAAAGCAACCATTTTGCTGAGCCCATGCATAACCTCCATCCCTGCCACTATGGCCATTTTGTTCATGGGCCCACTGGGCAATGACAGGGGTGGCTAGGGAAAGAGGCTGAGTAGTTTCCACAGAATGGGTCACCCTAGCCACTTGATTATTAAAATCCCCGCCTGCTGAGACCACCCGTTGGTGAGCACCCACATGGGATACAAATATCTTCACAGTTTTTGACCACTCAGAGAGGTTCATCCACATACCTCTTCCCCAAATTTCTTTGTCACCAATTTTCCAATCATGCTTCTTCCAAGTCCCTGACCATCCAGCCAAACCATTGGCTACAGCCCCTGAATCAGTATATAATCGCACATCTGGTCATTTCTCTTTCCATGCGAAGTGCACAACCAGGTGCACTGCTTGAAGTTCTGCCCACTGGAAAGATTTCTCTTTCCCTTCACCACTATCCTTCAGGGATATCCTAGAAAGGGGCTGTAGTGCTGCAGCTGTCCACTTTCAGGTGGTGCCTGCATATCATGCAGACCATCTGTGAACCAGACCCTAGTCTCCTCTTCCCCTGTCAACTGATCATAGGCAACTCCCCATGAGGCCCTTGGTGCAGGCTGGGGGCGAGAAGGCAGGGTGGCGGGAGTGGAGACCATGGGCATTTGGGCCATTTCCTCATGTAACTTACTTGTGCCTTCAAGACCTGCTCGAGGCCGGGCGCGGTGGCTCACGCCTGTAATCCCAGCACTTTGGGAGGCCGAGGCGGGCGGATCACGAGGTCAGGAGATCGAGACCATCCTGGCTAACACGGTGAAACCCCGTCTCTACTAAAAATACAAAAAATTAGCCGGGCGTGGTAGCGGGCGCCTGTAGTCCCAGCTACTCGGAAGGCTGAGGCAGGAGAATGGCGTGAACCCGGGAGGCGGAGCTTGCAGTGAGCCGAGATCGCGCCACTGCACTCCAGCCTGGGTGACAGAGCAAGACTCCGTCTCAAAAAAAAAAAAAAAAAAAAAGACCTGCTCGAGCCTTATCATGTATATACCTCTTCCGTTTGATGATGGAATGCTGCTGTGCATGACCAACTTTATGGCTAGATAGCTCAGAAAGCACCCAGTTCATGATAAGCAGTTCAGGTTGCATGGTGACTTGATGACCCATAGTCAAACGTTCAGTTTCCACCAAACCTAGTAACATTCCAAAAGCTGTCTCTCAAAAGGTGAGTAGTTATCTGCAGAAGATGGGCAGGGCCTTGCTCCAAAATCCAAGGTCTCCACTGTGATTCACTTATGGGGGCCTGCCAAAGGCTCCAAACAGCATCCCTATCTGCCACTGACACCTAAAGCACTATTGGATCTGCTGGGTCATATGGCCCAAGTGGCAGAGTAGCTTGCACAGCAATCTGGACCTGTTGCAGAGCCTTTTCCTGTTCTGGTCCCCATTCAAAACTGGCAGCCTTTTGGGGAACTTAGTAAATGGGCCAGAGTGACACACCCAGATGAGGAGTGTGTTGCCTCCAAAATCCAAATAGGCCCACTAGGCATTGTGCCTCTTTCTTGGTTGTAGATGGGGCCAAATGCAGCAATTTATCCTTCACCTTAGAAGGAATATCTCAACAGGCCCCACACTACTGGACCCCTAGAAATTTTACTGAGGTAGAAGGTCCCTGAATTTTAGTCAGATTTATTTCCCATCCTCTAGCACACAAGTGTCTCACCAGTAAGTCCAGTGTGTTTGCTACTTCTTCCTCACTGGATCCAATCAGCATAACATCATCAATGTAATGGACCAGTGTGATATCTTACCAAAGCAAATGGCTACCAAAATCTCTTCAAATAAGATTATCACACAAAGCTGGAGAGCTAATATACCCCTGAGGTAGGACAGTGAAGGTATATTGCTGGCCTTGCCAGCTGAAGGCAAATTGCTCCTAGAGAAAAAGGCATCTGCCAAGTCAATGGCTGCATACCAGGTACCAGGAGACATGTTAATTTGCTCAAGCAATGAAACCACATCTGTTTCAGCAGTTGCAATTGGAGTCACCACTTGATTAAGCTTATGATAATCCACTGTCATTCTCCAAGATCTATCTGTCTTCTGCACAGGCCAAATAGGAGAGTTGAATGGGGATGTGACAGGAATCTCCACCCTTGGGTCTTTCAAGTCCTTGATGTTAGCACTAATCTCTGCAATCCTTCCAGGAATGTGATATTGTTTTTTATTTACTATTTTTCTAGGTAAAGGCAGCTCTGATGGCTTCCATTTGGCCTTTCTCATCATAGTAGCCTTCACCCTACCAGTCAGGGAGCCAGCCAATGTGAGGGTTCTGCCAGCGGCTAAGTACATCTATGCCAATTATGCATTCTGGCACTGGGGAAATGACCATGAGATGAGTCCAGGGACCCACTGGACCCACTGTAAGTTGAACCTGAGCTAAAACTCCATTAATTATCTGACCTCTATGACCCCCTACTTTAACTAGAGGACCACAATGATGTTTTGGGTCCCCTGGAATCAATGTCAGCTCAGAGCCAGTATCCAGTATTCCCCCGAATGTCTGATCATTTTCCTTTCCCCAGTGCACAGTTACCCTGATAAAAGGCCAGAAGTCTCCTTGGGGAAGGATGGGAGAAAGATTCACTGCATAAATTTTCAGTAGTGTAATGGGATCCTTCCTCAAGGGGACCTGGTGTCCCCTTCATTCATTTCTGGGTCTGTAAACTGGCTCAAGTCTGGAATTTGATTGAGGGGCCATAATTCTCTGCTTTTATAATTCAAATTAGTCTTTTGCCCATTCGACCTAGAAGTTATCTGCTTATATAAATTAACAAAAAAATTCAGTAGGCTTCCTGTCAATTTCATTCAAAGAACACTGTGATTAATTAGCCAATGCCACAGCTCTACACGAGTCAGACTATTCTCATTGCTGTTTTGTCTCTGCTGTCCATTATGGTAGCTATGCCCACCTTGCCTTTGATGGTTGAGTGCCACCACTTGGCCCGTGCCACCACTTGGACCCTGCCACCTTGGGATTCAATTATTCCCATTGTATTTAAATTTTGTAGTTGAGTGACTGTGGTTCCCACTGTTAGATCTGACATACAGAGAAGAACAATTACAGGGCCTTTTTTTTTTTTTTTTTTTGAGATGGAGTTGCTCTGTCACCCAGGCTGGAGTGCAGTGGTGCAATCTCTGCTCACTGCAACCTCCACCTCCTGGATTCAAGTGATTCTCCTGCCTCAGCCTCCCAAGTAGCTGGGATTACAGTTGTGTGCCACCATGCCTGGCTAATTTTTTGTATTTTTAGTAGAGACAGGGTTTCACTGTGTTAGCCAGGATGGTCTCGATCTCCTGACCTTGTGATCTGCCTGCCTCGGCCTCCCAAAGTGCTGGGATTATAGGTGTGAGCCACTGCCTCTGGCCTACAGGGCCCTTCAAAGATGCAGGTGCTACCCTCACAGACCTATTTCATGAGGCATTGGTCAAGGGTATATCTTCTGGACCCTCCCAGCTGGGATGAGTAGGTCTAAAGTCACTAATCCACTCCACCATCACAATCTCCCTAAGCCTTTGGATCCTTCCCTCTATGTTAAACCAAGGGAGATCAGGCATTTCAGCTCACCCACAGTGGGCAATCTTTCAATCCATATTTCAGCTAACCAAGCAAATAAACCATTAGAACCTTTTTCAACTCTCCAAGCTGCAACATTAAATGCAGAGTCCCTATTTAGTGGGCTCAAATCAGTAAGTTCAGCCTGATTCAACTCTATGTTCCTTCCACCATTATCCCACAACCTTAATATCGATTCCCATGCCTGCTCTCTAGATTTCTGCTTATATAAATTAGAAAACTCAAGCAGTTCTTTTCGAGTGTAGCACACCTTCTTGTGGGTCCCACTCTCAACTTCACCTCCAGGGGCCCACCAGGACTTCAGTCTAGTTATAGGTCTAGAAGCAAACAGGGGTGTTGGGGGTATCTCCTGAGGAGAATCAACGTTATCTTGCCTGGTAACTGCCTCAGGGCAGGCCATCACTTTTGCCTCAGGTAGTGCAGGGTTTATCTCCGCAGACAAAGGTGGAAAGGCTGATGGCAGCAAGGGTCGGGGAGTGGTGGTTGCCACTACTGGGGATGGGGAAGCTGTTTCTTCTGGCAAAAAAGTTTCATCAGAGTTTACAAACTCAGTGTTCCCAGCTTTGTCAGGGTCCTCCCACACATCCCCATTCCAAGTCACAGTGTCCCATTCTTTTCCAATGAATGCCCTCACTTTACCAGTAGACACCTGGTGAGGCTGTGCAGGCACGTTTCATTGCAGGTCAGCCACTCACATGATCAGAGCTTGTCTCTATTTTTCCACAATTTCTGCTCTCTCTCTACAGGAGATAAGACTCTCACTCAGGACAATCTTAGTAGATTTGAGGCTCAGTATCTGCTTCTGAAGTCAGGAGTTAGAATCCCTGAATTCATCATTTTCTTTCATCACTTTGTCCATTGAACTTAGGAGCAACCAACCAGCTTCATTATGTTCCTTGGTTCTCCACATATGGTCAAAGGTGTTATGTATAGAGTCACTAAACTCCTTGCCTCTCAGGAGTGGTGAATCAGGAGTGTCAAATGCATTTATTTTGCATAACTCTAAACAATTCATGCCAAGGACTATCAAGTGTTCTCCACACTATTAGAAGTAGAGTCCTTAGCATTTTGGGGTCTAATCATATTAAGCAGCCAACTCCAGAAATCCAAAATCCAACAAAAGAACTCTATCCATAATATTCTGTTCCTCTAGAACCACTCCTGGTACCAAAATCTGTATTAGGGTTCTCTAGAACTAATAGAATATATATAGGGAAGTTTATTAACTATTAACTCACATGATTACAAGGTCCCACAATAGGCTGTCTGCAAGCTGAGGAGCAAGAAGAGCCAGTCCGAGTCCCAAAACTTAAGAACTTGGAGTCTGATGTTCAAGGGCAGGAAGCATCCAGCATGGGAGAAAGATGTAGGCTGGGAGGCTAGGCCAGTCTAGCCTTTTCAGGCTTTTCTGCATGCTTTATATTCTAGCTGCACTGGCAGCTGATTAGATGGTGCCTGCTTAGATTGAGGGTGAGTCTGCCTTTCCCAGCCCAGTGACTCAAATGTTAACCTCTTTTGGCAACACCCTCACAGACAGGATCAATATGTTGCATCCTTCAATCCAATCAAGTTGATACTCAGTATTAACCATCACAAGATCTGAACCAAGGCAAAAATAGTTGGGGTGGGAAGCAGAGGAGAAGACCAGTACAACAAATGTACAGAAGTAATCCACCAAATTAGGCAATAGGTTAGACTTGAGGGCAGAAGGAGAAGGGGGAGTTGTGACTCATCCCCAGATTTATGCATGGATGATAGCATCAATGGAGTGGCCAGCCACTCATGGGCCCAGCAGGTGCTGCTGCTCACTGACGCATTCTTCATGGTGAATGTGGCTCATTCAAGCTGCCCCAGGGACATGAAGGTGAAAATGGACAGCAGACAGTCCAGTCCCAAGTCCAGGAGAGAAGGGAGGGTGACAGAGAATTCAGGGTCACCAGCACCCAAGTGATCACAGACATAAGAGTGAATGAGATTCCAGAGATGTCAGGAGAAGGAGAACAGGGGCCTGGAGACAGAGCCTGGGAAAGTGGAATCCTGACCGGCACTGTGCCTTTCACAATCCACTAAGACACTGCTTGGTTCCCTTTTCTCAACAACTGACCTCACCAAAGCTAGTCAGAATTTAATGTGCCAGGTCAGAGGCCATCTTCCTCCCTCTCCACCCCTACACATGGTAACATCATCATATGCTTTATTTTCCTTTACACACACAAGAAATTTTAAGGAATATGTAAATGCCTCCATTTCTTTGCCATCCTGAATATCTGGTTTATTACCTTGAATTCATTATTTTCAATCTTTGGGGAATCTATGACCTCACAGAGAAAGCTTTGTCTTCTCCTTAGAAAGAAGGTTCCCCTCCAAATGGGGCTGGCTGGCAATGAGATGAGAGAGAGTTCTCACAGATGCAGGTCCGGACAGTGGCCTCCTGTATTAGTCTGTTCTCACACTGCTATAAAGACATACCTGGAAGGCCAAGGTAGGTGGATCACCTGAGGTCAGGAATTCGAGACCAGCCTGGCCAACATGGTGAAACCCCGTCTCTACTAAAAATACAAAAATTTGCCAGACATGGTGGCAAATGCCTGTAATCCCAGCTACCTCAGAGGCTGACGTGGGAGAATCTCTTGAACCCATGAGATGGAGGTTGCAGTGAACCAAGATCATGCCATTGAACTCCAGCCTGGGCAACAGAGTGAGACCCTGTCTCAAAAAAAAAAGAAAAAAAAAAGACATACTGAGACTGGATAATTTTTCTAGAGAGGCTTCAGGAAACTTACAGTCATGGCAGAAGGAAGAAAGGGAAGTAAGCACATCTTCACATGGCAGCAGGAGAGAGAGAGAGAGCAAAAGGGGAGATGCTACACACTTTCAAACAACCAGATCTCATGAGAACTCACTATCACAAGAACACCAAGTGGGAAATCCGCCACAATGATCCAATCACCTCCCACCAGGTCCCTCCCCCAACACTGGGGATTACAATTCAACATGAGATTTGGATGGGGACAGAGAGTCAAACCATATCACTTACCAAGGAACCAGAGCCTTGGCTTGGGGACTTCCTGCCTTTGGGCCCCAAGGGCATGGTCTACTCTGATGCTCTCCTCTAACCCTTCCCCCAACCCACCATTAGACATTGGAGATTCCTCTAAGATGGCTCAATGTACAGAGAAAAAAAGCTTGCTATGCTAATGTGAGATTCCAGGCCTTGCCATGGTGATTTTGATTTCTCACTGAAAATGAACTAATCTAACTCGTGCTTTCATCTCAGTCTTGGGAAGTTGAAGAGGATGGGTCTGCCCCTGGACCCGCGTTTGATCTGTAGGCAAAATGCAATGACAGAGCCTGCAGGCTGAGGCACAGCATGTGGACCTGGTAAATCCCCCAGGGCATGATTTCCATCTGCCTGAGAAGCTGGCAGGCTCTGGCTTTCTTTATATTCTTCAGGAATGACTTGGGCTCTTCTTTTTTTCAACTGGTTCGTTCTACTTTGATCACCTGCCACCTCTTTCTGCAACCCCTCCTCCTTTCTTCACAGTCTGCCATGAAATTGTAATTTAAATATCAGTAACAAAAAATCATTCTAAATTAATATTTTCTAGTTTAACATTTAGGGATGGTGTTTTCAGACTTTGACTTTTAGATTGTGGAAAGGGTTCTCATAAAATGATAGTATTCACAGCCCATTTGTGTGAGTTCCTTAAAGGACCCTTTCTGGGTAAATGTTGCAGAGTCACAGCTTAGAAAAACAAAAGCTTCCAAATGGCTTTGGGAATGAAACCATTTTCAGATTGGCAATAAAATTAATTTATAAACATTTTCTCACTTTTTTCACCTTTCCCATTCAAATACGGAACTGGGATATGTAATATGTGTAGAAATGTGCTGATGCTGCTGGGGGTTGGGGAGCTGTTGGGAGGTTGCCTGGCCCCTGCTCCCAGCCACTCCATGAGTAAGTGTGCACACATGCACAAGCACGTATACGCACGCAAACGAATGCACGTGCACCCGAATGAATGCAACGGGCAGAACAGATGGGGTCATAGATTTGAAATTAGGAGACAGCCAATAAGACCTGCAGCTAAAGGAAAATCCACATCAGTTGCAAGCCTGCTCCCCTTTAGGTGTACCCCTGGGGTTCACTTTGCCCTTCTGACAAATCCCTGTACTTTTTCTACCCAATGGATGGCCTTTCCTGACATCTTCCCAACTGGGTTGCTCCATGCTGCTGTTGTCAAGATAATGTTTATGGTGCCTTCTGTTTTCTCTGTGTCTCATAAGCACTACCCCCATTTAATCCTGAACAAACCTAGGGGAAGGCAATTAGTCCCCACATTTTACAAAGGGAAGCCCAAGGCTCAGCAAGGCAACAGAGAGAGACCCTGTCTCACTCTGGATAAATTATCCGGTCTCAGGTATGACTTTTTTTTCTTTTCTTTTCTTTTCTTTTCTTTTCTTTTTTGAGACAGGGCCTCACTCTGTCTCCCATTTCTATGACCTATCTGGGGTCACCCAGCTGTAAGTGGCACAGCCAGGATTTAAACTCCAGGAAGCCTGACTCCAAGGTGCCTATACTCTCTTCCCATCACATCCCTGTGACTCGAGGATGCTTCATTTAACGGATGGCAGGACAGGTTACAGAAGTCACAGCCATAAATAAGCAAAGAAGAGAATGAAGCAGAACATATTTTTGCTCACAGCTATGGCTCCCTGGCCAAGTATTTCTTACCGGAAGTGGAGTTGCCCAAGTATTTATTTGTAAGAGGTGCAGAGCAGTATTGTGGGGAAAACAGTCACCCAGCAACCAGAAATGCAGGGACTCAGGCTTTGGAACTTCTTAGATGAGTTGATTGCATTTGTTACCCATGTTCTCTGTTATTTCTCATCTATAAAATGAGGATAAACAATGCCTTTTTCTCAAGGCTGCTATGGAGGTCGATGAAGCAATAGAAATGAAAATTACAAAATTTGGCCAGGTGTGGTGGCTCATGCCTGTAATCCCAGCATTTTGGGAGGCCAAGGCAGTCAGATCGCTTGAGGTCAGGAATTCAAGACCAGCCTGGCCAACATGGTGAAACACCATCTCTACAAAAAATACAAAAATTAGCCAGGTGTGGTGCTGGGCACCTGTAATCCCAGTTACTCAGGAGGCTGAGGCAGGAGAATCACTTGAGCCAGGGAGGCGGAGGTTGCAGTGAGCTGAGATAGTGTCACTGCACTCCAGCCTGGGCAACAGAGTGAGACTTTGTCTCAGAAAAAGAAAATTACAAAATTGTCCAGAAATCATGTCATGTATAAATATATATTTTTTCTATGTATCCCTGCTAAAATAATATTTCATTCATTGAAGTTATTTCTTACTTCTGCTTTTTGACATAATGTTTGATTTCTCTTGGCCAAAGCTTCCCCATCTGTAAAATGTGGTCATAGGGCTCATGGACTCCTATGCTTCTTTCCAGCTCTGCCATTCAGTAGATCAATGACCCTTCCTGACTCCTACTGTGCTTTCCAGCCAGGCCTTGGTGGCTAAGAAAGCCCAGGGATGGAGTTCCCTCACACAGAGCCATGGCTCTTCTCAACCAAGAGGAAGTTGAAGATCAAAGAGCAAAGGTGTCCCTCAAGGATGTTCAAATGCAAAACATGACAGAATTAAGCTCACAGAGGAATAGTAACTTTATTCCTTCTACTATGTGTATTGACAAAGCCACATGATGTGCTGGGAATAAGACAAGATTCAAGAAACAGTTCAGAGGAGGAGACAGATTTTAAAGAAATCTTTATCCAGGTAATTATTTCACTGGAGTTGTGATATGTTCTATGAAAGAGTAAGACTGTTTACTGGGAGTTTATACAATGGCAGAGGGGTGGTCCTTATGAGAATTTCCCAAGGAAAGGACACTTCAAGCATGTTCTTGAAGGCTGATCTAGATTTGCAGGGCATGCAAGGGGGCTGAGGAGAGGATGAAGAAGGTTCTAGGTGGAAGGAACATCCAGTGCAAAAGTCTTTAAAAAGGAGAGTTTCTTTATGTATTTCAGTTGCTAAAAATAAGCTGCTTCACCTGGAATGCTGGTAGTGAGGGGAATAGTAGCAAGACATGAGTTTCTACATATAAATGGGGACAAATCATACAGGGGCATACAGGTCAAGATTAGGAATTTGACTCATAAGAGCACAGCATCAGGTAGCAGTACAGCTGAAAATTTCCAGAGATGCCACTGGAGGGGTTTAAGCTAGAGAACATGTCCCATGTGATCACCCAGAAAGACAATCATGGAAGCAGCCAGTCTGTTAGAGGCTGCAGGGACAGGTGCAGTGAGCCCTGCCTAAGGCTGGGAACAGAGAAGTGGCCATGCAGCCAGAGAAAAGTGGGGAGAGTTGAGAGATGCTTAAGATGGGGCATGCTCGGGATGCAGCATTGATTGGTTGTGGAGGGGAAATACAGGGAGGTAATTCACACATTATATATCATAACCACGGCATTGATTGGGTGTGGAGGGGAAGAAGAAGGAAGCAATTCACACTTTATACTTCATAACCATGGCATTGATTAGGTGTGGAGGGGAAGAAGAGGGAGGTAATTCACACATTATATATTATAACCACCAGGGTTGCTGGTGCCATGAACCCCAATTTCCAGATGAACAAGATCTCTGAAAGGCTGAGTGACTTGTCCAGGTTGAACAGCTGAAAAGAGGGATTCCCAGAACTCCTGACACTTAGGCCATAATTATTCCAGGTATGTCCCAAGTGATTCATCCTAAGTGCTACCATTACTTCACAGAAAACTCAATGAAGGTCTGATTTCACATGTATTGAATTCAACCACACCACATCCACAGCCATATGATGAGAGGGGACCAGAGTGAGTGAGCGACATCATGATCCAAACAGAGTCACTATTCAAACGTGCACTGTGGACTCCTTACACAATCACCTAACTATAGTTCCCGAGGAAGCGCCATACGATAATACGCTGTACAGAAGCCAATGAATAATTGTCAGTGGGCCAGACGGTCCTTTTAATTGGAGTTGATATTTGGAAAATAATGTGTAGCAAGCTCCATGAGGTTTTTGTGGTGGGGCTTTTGGCTGAACAGGTCATACGTTATTCATTTCCAGCTTATTCCTTGGACAGGCTCTTCCAAACTCCAGAACTAACACAATTAAAAGTACACTTTAGCACTTTCTCTCCCCAGGTCCTGAAGAAAGGGTACAAGGAGGTCACAAAGTTCACATAAATATGTGTGTATCTGATAGGAAACAAGACATTCATGCACCAGTGCTCCTCTGAATGCACTAAGCCAGCATGATTTGCCAAGATGAACATAGATTTCTTTCCAAATATTCTGGTTCCAATGACTTTAGTTGAGTAATTTCCCTAAAGTCCCATAATTACAAGAGTCAAAGTTTGGAAACTGAGTCTCCCCAAGCTCTGGGCCAGGCTCTTCCACAGTTCCATGCTGCCTGACAGCCAGTCTGAGCCTCAGGTTCCTCATCTGCACAATGAGAACAGCCTGCCTCACAGGGCTGCTCTGGTGGTCACTACAGTGTCTCAAGATGGTTCTCGCATGCAGTTTGGCTCACGGTGAGAGTTCAACATGTGGCCAATGCAATGGCGTTTGTGAAAACTTCCAACTTGAATTAAAATGAATATAAGATGTTATAAATAGTATATTCTGATTTATTCAGAATGACTGAGACATATTTGAGGGTCACACATACATTTGAACTATAATTTAACATAAAGCAATAGCCAATTTCCAAAGCTCTTAAACAATTCAATGACTGAAATTTTACTAGTCATACTTGCTTCACTCTGCTCTCCCTGTATGACTCATTCTTTGTTCATGATTTCCCCAAGTACTTGAAGATCTTGCTATGCTTTGGGTCCTTGAAAGCAGTGTCATTGTGGAAAATGCCAGCAATCATGCCAAGGCTGTATTGATGAAAAAAAGTCAAACTCTGTAAAATATTTTAAAAGTTTTATTCTGAGCCAAATATAAGTGGCCAATGGCTCATGGCATAGGCCCAGGAGATCCTGAGAATATGTGCCTGAGGTGGTTGGGCTATAGCTTGGTTTTATGGGTTTTAGGAAGACAGAAGACATCAATCAATACATATGAGGTATACATTGGTTTGGTAAGGAAAAGCAGGACAACTGGAA
Source organism: Pan troglodytes (assembly GCF_028858775.2). Lineage (NCBI taxonomy): Eukaryota > Metazoa > Chordata > Mammalia > Primates > Hominidae > Pan > Pan troglodytes. The sequence goes on from NC_072402.2 coordinate 75,009,885, forward strand.
GAGGAAGCTTTGAGTTACCTGATTCGCAATTGGTTGAAAGAGTTAAGTTATTATCTAAAGACCTGGAATCAATAGAAAGAGTGTCTGGGTTAAGATAAGTGGTTGTGCAAACTAAGGCTGTTATTATGTAGATGAAGTCTCTTGGGTGGTCCCCCTGCAGAATATAGATGGCAAATGTTTCCTACTTAGACTTTAAAAGGTGCTAGATTCTCAGTTAATCTTTTCTGGATTCAGAGGGCCTGGAAAAGTAAGATCTAGTTATGTTAACAGAGATTCTTTACAGATGTAAATTTTCCCCACACAGTTTTCCTCCATAAAATTGCAGGGACATTTCAAAATATGGCAAAGAAACATATTTTGGGGTAAAATATTTTGATTTCCTTCTTTATCTGTCATGTGATATTATACTAGAGTCAGAGAATCAGGATGGAATTTGGTATCTTATTGCTAAAAAGACTGTCTCATCAGTCTTAAGATCCCTGTTTTAGTGTCATTGCTGGTTAGCTGTGCCTGAACTCCTTAAGAGAGAGGGTGTAAAGACACATGTCTGACCACTCCTTTCCTGTTATGACCTTAAGGGAGTAGACCACCCCTCATATTGTCTTATGCCCAATTTCTGCCTCCAAAGAAAGAGGTAAAAACTAAAAGGCAGAAATGAAATCCACAGGCAGACAGCCCGGCGCTGCACCCTGGGCCTGGTTAAAGATCGACCCCTGACCTAACCAGTTATGTTATCTATAGATTCCAGACATTGTACGGAAAAGCACTGTGAAAATCCCTGTCCTGTTCTGTTCCGTTCTGATTACCAGTGCATGCAGCACCCAGTCATGTATCCCCTGCTTGCTCAATCAATCACAACCCTCTCATATGGACACCCTTAGAGTTGTAAGCCCTTAAAAGAGACAGGAGTTGCTCACTCAGGGAGCTCGGTTGTTGGAGACGTGAGTCTCACCGAAGCTCCTGGCTGAATAAAGCCCCTCCTTCTTTAACTCAGTGTCTGAGGGGTTTTTTTGTGTGGCTTGTCCTGCTACATTTCTTGGTTGCCTGACTGGGAAGTGAGGTGATTAACGGATGGTCGAGGCAGCCCCTTAGGTGGCTTAGGCCTGCCCTGTGGCACATCCCTACGGGGGACTCTGGCCAGCTTGAGCAATGCAGATCCTGAGAGCGCTCTCAGGTAGGCAATTGCCCCAGTGGAATGCCTCACCAGAGCAGCATGTGGCAGGCCCCCGTGGAGGATCAACACAGTGGCTGAACACTGGGAAGGAACTGCCACTTGGAGTCTGGACATCTGAAACTTGGTAAGACAAGTCTTTGGAACTTGCCCATTGCATTTGAGTGGAAGCGTGGCCTGATCACCCACAGCGTGACTGTACTGGCACTTTGGTTTTTGTTTTTGACTTGACTTGGATTGCTTGATACTTTGGTTTTGGCTTTGACCGGGCTTGGATTTCTGGACACTCTGATTTTGGTTTTGATTCTGGTTTGGTGTAAACTGTAAAACTGTGTGTGCCCTTTTTACCCGTTCTTTGTTTTGTGGTGTGCATGTGGTGTGAGTGTGGTGTTTTGTCTTGAAGAAGCATGGGTCAGGCACAAAGTAAGCCTACCCCACTAGGAACTATGATGAAAAATTTCAAGAAAGGATTTAAGGGAGATTACGGTGTTACTATGACACCAGGAAAACTTAGAACTTTGTGTGAAATAGACTGGTCAGCATTAGAGGTGGGTTGGCCATCAGAAGGAAGCCTGGACAGGTCCCTTGTTTCAAAGGTATGGCACAAGGTAACCTGTAAGCCAGTGCACCCAGGCCAGTTCCCATACATAGACACTTGGTTACAGCTGGTTTTAGACACCCCCCAACAGTGGTTGAGAGAATAGCAGCATAAGCGGCTGGCAGAGGCAAGGAAAGACCAGCAGAGAGAGAGAGAGGAAAGAGACAGAGAGAAAAAGAGGCAAAGAGACAGAGGAAAAGACAGAGAGGAAGAGACAGAGAGACAAAGAGGGACTCAAGAAGAGAAAGACAGAGAAAGACAGAGGCAGAGAGAGAGAAAGAGACAGAGGAAAGACAGAGAGGAAGAGACAGAGAGACAAAGAGGGACTCAAGAAGAGAAAGACAGCGAAAGACAGAGGCAGAGAGAGAGAAAGAGACAGAGGCAAAAGGAAAGTCAAAGAGAAAAAGAGACAGAAAATCAAAGAGAGAAAGAAAGAAAAAGATATACAAGTAGTTAAGAAAAAAAACAGTGTACCCTATTCCTTTAAAAACCAGTGCCTATAGTCCCAGCTACTCAGGAGGCTGAGGCAGGAGAATGGCCTGAACCCGGGAGGCAGAGATTGCAGTGAGCCGAGATCATGCCACTGCACTCCAGCCTGGGCAACAGAGTGAGACTCCAACTCAAAAGAAAAAAAAAGGCCAAGGTAAATTTAAAACCTATAATTGATAATTAAAGGCATTCTCCATAACCCTATAACACTCTAATACCACTTTGTTGTCAGTGTAAACAAGTGCGTATCCTGAAAGCACTGAGACCTTCCTATCAAAAATCCTTAACCCAGTAACCCACGGATGGCCCAGATACATCCAATCTGTAGCGGCAACTGCTTTGCTAACAGAAGAAAGTAAAAAAAAAAAAAAAAACTTTTAGAGGAAACCTCATTGTGAGTACACCTTACCAGTTCAGAAGTATCCTTAAAAAAAAAAAAAAAAAAGGATGATTTAACATTAACCACTGAAAATTCCCGCAACCCAGCAGGTTTCCTAACAGGGGATCTAAATCTTAATCACCATACAAAGGTCTGATCGGACCTAGGAGGAACTCCCTTCAGGAGAGGACGATCTATGGTTCCTCCTGGGTAATTGAAGGGAAAAAAAAAGCCATCTATACCAAATTCTAAGTTAATTTGGACTAAACAAGGTCTTATTAATAGCAAAGGATAATTGAAATCCCGAACTTACAAGGTTTTCAACAAATGTAAAGTTTGCTAAAAGTTAACAGTGTAACATGTATTATAGTAACTTCTAATCTTGTGGCCTTAGACAGTCTAGTCCACAGACATAAAGGAAGTTCACTTTGGAAAAGAATGGTTAGCTTCAAAAAGAAAAAAAAGAGAAAAAAAGGGGGACAGAATTTATGTAAAAAGAATGTTGCGTGGTAAATTCTTGTCCTGAAATAAATCAACTGGCTGTTTAAATAAAGAAATGTCTGTAAAAAGTCTGAAAGTTGAAGCAGGTCAAAGAATTGTCTGTGAAAGCCGTGAAAGAGAAAAAAAAAGTTATGAAAAAGGAATTTATGCAAGAAATGTTGTATAATTTAAAAGTAACTAGGCCTCCTGAATGTAAAACTATTAAAAAAACAGTTTATGTGCAAGGCGTATAAGGAAAGTAAAATATACCTTTGGTAAAAGGATTATAAGGAGGCATAAAACTGTAAATTTTTACCTACACTAAAAAGTTAAATATATATATATATATATATTGTTTTGAAGGTTTAAGCAAGTTTTAAAATGTTATTTGTAAAGAAAATTATGTGTATAAACATATTAGCTAAAGTTAAAGGGGTGTCATCCAGTTTTTCTGTGAACTGGACATTAAAGTAAAAACACAACGGGTTTTTCTTAAAGCACTAACCTACTCTTTAACAAAAATTATAAAAGGTTAAAAAGAGTCTATGAAAATCTTATGGTCCAATATTAAAAATTGGATAAATACGTCTACAAGGTTTTATTAAAATTAAGTTTAACATTAATAACACACTAATATAAAGGTGAAATTTAGCTTATCTGGTATAAAAATTATACAAGAAGCATTATTAAATATAAAATGGTGTTTGGCTTTCTTTGGTCTAAAAACTAATAAAAATAGGTGCTAAAGAAAATTTCTCAGTAAGAAGGCACCAAAGAGTATAAAGTCCACTGTTGATGTCCCCACATTTAAAACAAAAAGTCAATTTCTTAGAAATTACATACTTGGTTTATCTTCCACTTTCCTTTCCCTCAAAACTAAAAGTCTTTTAGCACAGGTACCACCCCTAGAATTTCCAGTAAACCAGCACCAGCCTGAAGATCACCTTCTTATCAAAGGGTGGAAAGAAGAAAAACTCAAGCCAGCCTAGGAAGGACCCTACCTTGTGCTGCTAACCACTGAGACTGCCATTCGTACAGTGGAAAAAGGATGGACTCATCACACCTGAGTCAAAGCGCCACCCCCTCCAGAGTCGTGGGCCATAGTCCCAGTTGAAAACCCTACCAAACTAAAGCTAAGAAAAATTTAACTCTTTCATCTATTCTATTACTCTTTCTTCTTTCCTTGCTCTATTGCTGACCATCTAGTTATTAACATAACCAAGTCAATTTTGCCTCAAACTATTGCATTTAATGCTTGCCTTGTTATACCCTGTGAGGACTTGCTAAGTCAAAGACAGATCTCTACGTCAGAAAATTACCTCCATCCCTCCTGACTCTCCTCATACTGGGCATTAGTAAATTAGCACCATTTAATCCAGGGAGATTTCAATAAAGACTCCAGTGTTAACCAGGATTCTTGCCTCCAAGTGTAGAGCTTTTATGCCATAGTTGGTCCAACGTTCTGCATACCACTAAAGAGCAAGGATGGACTGCCCCAACCATTTTTTGTAATTTCCTAAAATCATACATTCATTTTACTAGAGGATCATAAAAGTTAAAGTCTTAAAACAAACTTTAGCAATTAAGACAGGATACCAAGATGCAAATGCCTGGTTAAAATGGATCAAATATTCCATCTGCACGTTAAACAAAAGCAATTGTTATGCTTGTGCACATGGCAGGCCAGAGGCCCAGACTGTCCCCTTTCCACTAAGGTGGTCCTCCAATTGACCAGGCGTGGGCTGCATGGTAGCTCTTTTCCAGGATTCTACAGCCTGGAGTAATAAGTCGTGCCAAGCTCTCTCTACTATATATCAAAGTCCGGCACCCTGCAGGTCAGCCCCCGAGGGCCATCCAGCTTCCGTCTCCCAACACTAAGTTCACTTCATATCTCTCACGACTGGGAGGAAACTTAGTGTTCATTGGAGACCTGAAGGGATGCAGTGAGCTTAAGAATTTTCAAGAGCTTATCAATCAGTCAGCCCTTGTTCATCCCTGCGCGGATGTGTGGTGGTATTGTGGTGGACCTTTACTGGGCACTCTGCCAAATAACTGGAGTGGCACTTGTACTTTAGTGCAATTGGCTATCCCTTTCACCCTGGCATTTTATCTACCAGAAAGAGGAAAAATAAGACATTGTAAAGAGAGAGAAGTCCCTTATGGGTCTTTCGACTCTCACATTTATTTAGATGCAGTTGGAGTCCCATGGGGAATACCAGATCAATTTAAAGCTTGAAATCAAATAGCTGCAGGATTTAAGTCAATATTTTGGTGTGTGACAGTTAATTGGATAAACTACATCTATTGCAACCAACAGCAATGAGCTTTTCATAAGTTAAAAGAAAACCTCATGTCGGCCTCGGCCCTTGGGCCACCTGACCTCACAAAACCCTTTACACTTTATGTGTCAGAAAGAAAAAAAAAAATGGCAGCTGGAGTTTTAACCCAGACTGTGAGGCCCTGGCCAAGGCCAGTGGCCTATCTCTCAAAACAACTAGATGGGGTTTCCAAAGCCTGGCCCCCATGTCTAAGGGCCCTGGCAGCAATGGCCCTGTTAGCACAAGAAGCAGATAAACTAACCCTTGGGAAAAACCTGAATATAAAGGCTCCCCATGCTGTGGTAACTTTGATGAATACCAAAGGACATCATTGGCTAACAAATGCTAGATTAACCAAGTACCAAAGCTTGCTATGTGAAAATCCCCGCATAACCATTGAAGTTTGCAACACCCTAAACCCCACCACCTTGCTCCTGGTATCAGAGAGCCCAGTTGAACGCAACTGTGTAGAGGTATTGGACTCAGTAGAGGTATTGGACTCAGTTTATTCTAGTGGGGCCAACCTCCAAGACCATCCTTGAACATCAGTAGACTAGGAGCTGTATGTGGATGTGAGCAGCTTTGCCAACCCCTGCAAAGTGACTCTGAAAGAGACAACAAGCCCTGCTCCAGTCACACCCGGAAGCTGACTGGTCCACGCACAGCCGAAGCATGAGAAAACTCATCACAGGATTCATTTTTTAAAATTTGGACTTGTACAGTAAGGACTTCAACTGACCTTCCTCAGACTGAGGACTGTTCCCAGTGTATACGTCAAGTCACTGAGGTAGGACAAAAAGTTGCTACAGTCCTATTATTTTATGGTTATTATAAGTGTACCGGGATTCTAAAAAGAACTTGTTTATATAATGCTATTCTATACAAGGTATGTAGCCCAGGACATGACCAACCTGATGTGTGTTATGACCCATCTGAGCCTCCCATGACCACAGTTTTTGAAACAAGATTAAGGACTGAGGACTGGTGGGGGCTCATAAACGATATGAGTAAAGTGTTAGCCAAAACAAAAGAAAAAGGGGTGCCCAAACAAGTCGTTTTGAAGTTTGATGCCTATGCTGTCATTAATAATAATAAGTTAGGAATAGGATGTGGTTCTCTTAATTAGGAAAGAGGCTATATGGCAGAAAATAAGTACATTTGTCATGAATTAGGACTGTGTGGAAATAAATATGGATGCTGGTCTTGTGTCATTTAGCTACTTGGATAAAAAAATGAAAAGGATCCTGTCCACCTTCAGAAAGGGAAAAGTGGCCCTTCCTGTACCAGTGGTCAGTGTAATCCCTTAGAACTAGTAATAACCAACTCCCTTGATCCTCACTGGAAAAAACGGGGAGCTTGCAACCCTAGGAATTGATAGGGCCGGACTGGATCCTCAAATAAATATTGTGGTTTGAGAAGAAGTTTATAAACGCTCTCCTGAGCCAGTATTTCAAACCTTCTATGATGAACTGAATGTGCCAGTACTAGAAATTCCAGGAAAAACAATAAATTTGTTTTTGCAATTAGCCGAGCATGTAGCCCAGTCTCTCAATGTCACTTCATGTTATATATGTGGAGGAACTGTACTGGGAGATCAATGGCCATGGAAAGCCCGAGAATTAATACCTACAGACCCAGTTCCTGATAAATTCCCGATTCAAAAGAATCACCCTGAACTTCTAGGTCCTAAAAGCCTTAATTGTTAGACAATACTGTATAGCAAGAGTGGGGGAGGACTTCACCCTTCCTGTGGGAAGACTCAGCTGCCTTGAGCAAAAACTGTATAATAGTACTACAAAAACAGCCACCTAGTGGAGTTCAAACCATACTAAGAAAAATCCATTTAGTAAATTCCCAAAGTTGCAAACCGTGTAGACCAACCTGGAGTCCCACCGGGACTGGACAGCCCCCACTGGACTATACTGTATATGTGGGCATAGACCTTATGCCAAATTACCCGACCAGTGGGCAGATAGTTTTGTTATTGGCACTATTAAACCATCTTTCTTCCTACTGCCCATAAAGACAGGCGAACTCCTGGGCTTCCCGCAAAAAGAGAAGCATAGCTATAGGAAATTGGAAAGATGATGAATGGTCCCCTGAGAGAATCATACAGTATTATAGGCCTGGTACGTGGGCACAAAACAGCTTGTGGGGATACTGGACCCCCATTTACATGCTCAACCAAATCATACGGTTACAAGCTGTCTTAGAAATAATCACTAATAAGACCAGCAGAGCCTTGACTATTCTGGCCTGGCAAGAAACTCAGATGAGAAATGCTATCTATCAAAATAGATTGGCTCTCGACTACTTGCTAGCAGCTGAAGGAGGGGGTCTGTAGAAAATTTAACCTTACTAATTGCTGTCTACACGTAGATGATCAAGGGCAAGTAGTTGAAGACATAGTTGGAAATATGACAAAACTGGCACATAAATTTGTTATGTGCCAAATGTGCAAGTGTGCCATGGATTTGATCCTAGGACCATGTTTGGAAAATGGTTCCGAGTGCCAAAAGATTTAAAATTCTTATAATAGGAGTCATAATAGCAATAGAAACCTGCTTACTGCTCCCTTGTTTGCTACCTGTACTTCTTCAAATGATAAAAAGCTTCATCACTACCTTAGTTCACCAAAATGCTTTAGCACACATGTACTATATGAATCACTATCGATATGTCTTGCAAGAAGACATGGGTAGTGAGAATGAAAGTGAGAACTCCCACTATTGAGTGAGATTCTCAAAGGAGGGGAATAAGAGAGGAGACCACTCCTCATATTGTCTTATGCCCGATTTCTGCCTTCAAAGAAAGAAGTAAAAACTAAAAGGCAGAAATGAAATCCAGAGGCAGACAGCCCGGTGCCACACCCCAGGCCTGGTTAAAGATCGACCCCTGACCTAACCAGTTATGTTATCTATAGATTCCAGACATTGTATGGAAAAGCATTGTGAAAATCCTTGTCCTGTTCTGTTCCGTTCTGATTACCGGTGCATGCAGCCCCCAGTCGTGTACCCCCTGCTTGCTCAATTGATCACAACCCTCTCACATGGACCCCCTTAGAGTTGTAAGCCTTAAAAGGGACAGGAATTGCTCACTCGGGGAGCTCGGTTGTTGGAGATGTGAGTCTTGCCGAAGCTCCTGACCAAATAAAGCCCTTCCTTAACTTGGTGTCTGAGGGTTTTTTTCTGTGGCTTGTCCTGCTACAACCTGAACTGTTTTTTTCAGCTTTCTTTGGAATCCCCTTGGCCAGGAGGGGGACTTAGAATCTTATTTTGGCTTATAGAAATTTCAGACCTCTCCTGGCTTTTGCTACATTTATTTGTGCCAGACACTGCAAGGCTCTTGTGTCGATTCAAACCCCGAGAGCACGCCAACAAACAGCATAAGGTAGTGTGGAGCAACACACTGTTTTAATGAGTGCCTGGGTGCAGGCGGGCTGAGGCCTAAAATGGCATCAGCACCAAATGAGGATGGGGCAGGGGTTTTATAGTCTCCTGTAAACAGGAAGTGTCTCAGTCTGATGTAACTGCTATGCGGTACCCAGACGGCCGCTCTCTCGGTCTTCAGGGGGTATGTGTCTTCCGGCCAGCTCTCTTCCTGCTTCTGCTGTCTTGCTGATGCACGCTGCTGGCGCAAGAGGCCTTGCGCCTTGGGACTGGGCCTCAGGAGGGAAGAGTTATTCATTCCCTTAAGCTTTCAAGCCCTGGGGAGAATCTTTCAGACATTGCACTGGATGCTCAACAAAAAAATGGAGGGTGTGGTCATTCCCATCGCAGGGTTCACATTTCAGTGGGAGAGAGAGGCCTGTAAGCCCCGCTTAGGAGTCAAGGCATTAAGAGCTGTACAAACAGAAAATTCCAGCTGTGAAGGAAAAGACGGAGGGAGCTCCCGCCTTGACTTCAGAAGAAAAGCCTGCCTTTCCCTCAACTCCATCATCTGAGGAAGACCCATAGGTTAACGCTCCAGCCAGAGTGGCTAGAAGTGGGTTTGTCCAGGTGAGCATGAGGAGAATGAGCTGCAGAGCAGTAGAAAGAGCTCCGAATGAGCCCCGCAAGCATTGGGTCATATTCCATTCTGTGTCAGGTGGACACAGGGCAGAGGCAGGGCCAGCCTCCTGGAGCTGACACACACCAGCCCAGCCCCTCTCCTTGCCTCACGCCACTCTCCTTACTGTGTCACTTTTTCACCCTATCCTTAGCTCCTGCCGCCCAGAAACTTTTCTCCAGATGGGAGGACTGGCAATCATCTCCTCTCCCTTGTGTAATCAAATATCTCACCCTGAAGATATGCTCAGACTCCCTGGCCTCCACTCAGCCCTCCCTGTTCACAGCGCGGCACAGCCAGCCAGTCAGCCAGCCCACAGCCCCACCAGTTTCTAATTAAAACCCAACAAGTGTTTCTCTAGACACAGAACGAGTTCTTGGAGGAGAAACAACGGGTTCCTCTAAGGTTGGCCTGCAGGTCTCACATAGATAAGCTGTCCATGAAGGACATACAGGCATACAGGCTGGTTGCTGGTTTCCAAAAGTACAAATATATTTTATTATAATTATTAATTATTACTATTATCATTTTAGCTGTCCTGCTACCTGAGGCTGACCACAAAGAAATTAACTTTGCCTCTGGAATGGCATTCCATAGACGAAAAAAGAAATCCCATTATTTTCATGTGTTGGAGCTGCAAAAAATAAAAAAATAATTTCCTGTCTCCCTTAGGTTGTAAAAATTTACATAATCCTCTCCATATTGATGCATTCAGCAGCATGCTATGGAAATGTAAACATTTCTGAAAATAAAACAGCTTTTATAATTAAAAGTTTGTAAAAACAAAACAAAACAAAAACCCCAACCCCAAAGCCATCTGTGATTGAACACATCCCCTGCCTTGGGGTCTATCCTGTATTTTCCTTCCCCTGAAGACAAGAATCGTCCAGTCCAGAGGTCACATGCAGACTTCATCCCTAAAGGTGAGGGTGATATTCAAAATATTGAACAATCCTTTTGGCCCAGGACAAGGTCTAATCAGAAAATGGATGTTGGACCTAGCACTACAGCAAGGAGCCGGGAGGCCCTACAGTGCCAAATGCGACCTTTTTATAGCTAGTTTGTAAGGAACTGCATTGGGGAGATGCTATTGCGGAATGGCCTCCAGCATAGGAGACACTAAGGAAGCTCAGGGAAACTAGTCACCAATCAGAACAGACATATTTCACCCCAGTACACACCCACTAAATATTGGCCCTGCTGAAAGGGACCAGACAAGAACCAAGGTGAGAGAAACAAGCTGGCTGAAGAACTGATGGTCTACTAAGAGGGCAGCCATGATTTGGTTTTAATCAATTGCTGCTAGACCTTCTGATTTCTCATGAGAAGTTAAAAATCTGTATTTTATTTGGCAGATAATGCACATTAAAAGAAAATACCATATAAGCCAAAGGTTTGCCCATGGCCATGTTACAAACTGGGGCATAGTGCAAGATCAGTGATCAAGGGGGTCAGGGCCATCTGCATCCATGGCCACCACAAAAATATGAACCCATCAAGGTGTTCCAAAAACCCAAATTTCTTTTTTTTTTTTTTTTTTTTTTTTTGAGACGGAGTCTCACTCTGTCACCCAGGCTAGAGTGCAGTGGTGTGATCTTGGCTCACTGCAACCTCCGCCTCCCAGGTTCAAGTGATTATCCTGGCTCAGCCTCCCAAGTAGCTGGGACTAGAGGCACATGCCACCACGCCTGGCTAATTTTTCACATTTTTAGTAGAGACGGGATTTTACAGTGTTAGCCAGGATGGTCTCGATCTCCTGACCTCATGATCCACCCGCCTCGGCCTCCCAAAGTGCTGGGGATTACAGGCGTGAGCCACCACGCCTGGCCGCAAAACCCCAAATTTCTTTCCACCCTCACAGCTCCTGCCATGGTTCAACTCACCTCATGCTTCACCTGATTTGCTGCAGTAGACTCTAAACAAGTGCTCTCACAGCATCATGGATATACTGTTCTTTTAAACATACCCCTCCTATCGTAATAATTTGTCTACCTCACTCAGAGGCTTGTCTTGCTCATTGCCCTATCTGCAGGGCCTCGCATAGAGCTTGGCACCCAGTAGGCACAAAAACAGAAAGAAGGAAGAAAAGTTTTATTCAGTTACTTTCAGTCCCTTTACTATCCTGTCAAACAGTGGCACCTAATGGTGGTATGTGGTACTGCAACCCAGCTTTATTTGACTTGAAACATGCTGACTTAACCAAAGGGGAAATAAATAAAAATGTAAAATCTACAGATTTCATATCATAGGAGAAAGCCCCACATTGGAAGATGTGGCAAAGGCATCTGTAATAGTCATGGCCACCATATTAACTCTTTCTTTTCAACTCAAACTACTGAAGGGGTTTTTAAAAATTATAAGAACATAGCTCTAATTCTTTAATAATTTTTTAGAAAATAGAATTTAAATTTTAGAAAGCATGTCTGTAGGCAATATCTCCTATAACATTTTACTTCTGGAAATCTGTGTATTTTTTAGGTCTCAGGAGTAGCTCTTAAAAAGATATGGCCCTTGGCTGGGTGTAGTGGCTCATGCCTGTAATCCCAGCACTTTGGGAGGCTGAGGCGGGTGGAGCACCTGAGGTTGGGAGTTCGAGACTAGCCTGACCAACATCGAGAAACCCCATCTCTATGAAAAACACAAAATTAGCCAGGCGTGATGGTGCATGCCTGTAATCCCAGCTACACGGGAGTCCGAGGCAGGATAATCACTTGAACCCAGGAGGCAGAGGTTGCAGTGAGCCAAGATCATGCCATTGCACTCCAGCCTGGGCAACAAGAGTGAAACTCTGTCTCAAAAAATAAATATATATGGCCTTTGTTTCACAATAATATGAGTGGTGTATCTACTACTGCCAAACTATATATGCTTTAAAATATTACGATGGCAAATTTTATGTGTTTTTTAACACAATAGAAAATTGTGTTATATATTATATATATTAAAATTATACATTATGTAAATTATATATTATATAAATAAAATTAATATATAATTATATACATTAAAATATATATTTAAAACAGAGAAATGGTCCTCAGCCACCCTTTGTCTTCAGAGCTCCTTACAGCCTGTAATGAAGAAAGCTGGCACCAAAACAAGATAAAGTAGAACCAAAAAAAATTGAAATGAGACCCACATCCTTGGTCCTGGCATTCCATGGTCTAGTCTTGATAACAGCTTTGGGGATAATTTGTTTCTCTCTAGTTTTATGATCTCATTCTGCAGGCATGTTCATTTATTCAGTAGGTATTGATTGAATGCCTACTCCTGAGGCTCTGAAGATATCATTAAAATACAATACCTGTCCTTGACTTACTCTAAATCCAGATTCTAGTAAATATACTTCCAATATACTTGGAGTTCGAAGCAGAGTAGGTGCCTGCTAAGGCCCAGGCTCTCTATAATTCATCAGTCCTTAGCAACTTTCCTATGCCTGGTCATGAGATCATGAACAGGCCACATGGGAACCCCAAGACTGCTTGTAGCTAGACATGCCCATCCTTTCTTATTCACTTCCAGGCACTAAAGCACCCAGTGTCACCATATTAGCTTTTTCCTTGCCATGCCTTGCTGTGACTGCAAGAGGTTTTGGGCTTTCTTCAGGTAGCAAAACAAAAGCTGAAAGCAAAATGAATGGTGGAGGCAGTGGGCATCTGTATATGCCAAATGGGTAAGAAAATAAACATAACCCACTCCCAATATTTTTTTACAAGCCATGAGGCCTGTAGTTTCTGTACCCCTGGAAATGTCTCATCCCCAGATGACTGGATCCTAGAGAAGGCATTCATTCATATATCCCTAGCATTCCCAGTGGCTTCGTAGGAGTTAGATTGAATGACATTAGACCCAGAAAGTGCAGAGTAAGATTATTCATGTTATAGATGAGGGAACTGAGACTCCAAGAGATTAGTACAATCTCACAAGCTCACAGCAAATTATTGGCCAAGCCTGGACCAGAACTCAGGTGTCCTGACTCCTACCATAATCTATGCCACATATGAGATACCCTCATTAAGAGAAGGAAGGCAGACTATCCAGCTATAGCTGGTCCAATTCAGGAAGGGGACTCTGGTCACATAAAAGTCTTAAAAGTTTTTCTTGGGGATTTTAATGTCATTTTGGTAAATCTCTGGATTAAGGTAATAGTACAACCCCTATATCCACTAATCAGCACCAGCAGCCACATGGTACTCTACGGATTTTATACAGAAAGGCAGGACAGCCTGCCAGGAAGACTGCCAACCTGGTGATTGGATGGTGTTCCAGTCCCAGTTCTAGTGCTGTAAGAGCTTGGACAGAGAAGAGAGCCAAAAAAGGAAAATGTCAGGACCAAGTTCAAGAGACCCCTCATAACAAAAGACCACAACAAAACTCCTTGGTGAGGCCTTCAAGCACCCTTCTCCAATGGCCAGTTTAAAGACCAGGACCCCAAACTTAAGTTCAGCTATCCAGTCAATGGGATAATGTTGTTGCTGTTGGCTCTGGAACATATCTCTGTGCCTCAGTTTCTTCATGAATGAAATGATTTACTGTGAAATTATATTGAGGTTATTGTGAAAATCAAAAGTTAAAGTGAAAGCTATTGTTAAATTATATCTAAGTTTAAGATAGCACACTTTTTAAAATCAACATTACCTCTATTATCATACTGTATATTTTCCCTTAAAACTGAAAGCATGGGGGTGTTTCATCTTATAGGCAGAAAACCAGAGGATCAAGAGGTTGCAGTGGGGCCAAGAGTGTTTCAGTCTTCCTAGATCAGCCACATTGCCATCAAGGCCTGGAGGGCACCTGAGGCACCAAGGGTCCCAAATGCATTGAAGCTCAGAATCAGAAGAAACACGAATACTCTGTATTGTCTTGAGCAGTATTTCACAGAGCAGCATCCATGACCTCCTGTTTCAGAGTCACCCAGGACAATTGTTGCAAACACAGATCCAGGAACTCTCTGAAAGACTGGGGATGGGGCCCCGGATTCCATATTTCTAATCATTCCCCCCAGATGACCGATGCAAGCTAACATTTTAGAATCTGCTTTGCCTCATATCTGTTCGCCCTTTTATGTAGAGACTCTACACTGGAAGACTGAATCCATAGCGTGTCTTTATCCAGAGAGCTTCCCTCCAGGCAACATTCTTTCAGCAACTTGTAAGACACCACAAGCCATCAGAATGGGCTGAATGGAGAAGGATATCACTGATGGCATTTTGGATTTCAGAAGGGGGAAGGGTCCAACTCCCATTTCCCAAAGAAAGACTGCTTCAACAAATGACTGAGTGAGAGGTTAGTAATGTAGCCATGACCACAACTATGTTCCACCCAGACAGATGCTGCCCCTGTGCATGACTTACGCCCCAGTCATGGCTTTGCCTTTTGCAGGGTCTCTGGCCTGCATTCTTCCAAGACCAGATCACTTTCCCTGATCCTGTATTTGAGGGTTAACAAGATATTTATGAACAATGCCCATAAAACACTGCCTTGGGAGTACAGAAACTCGTGGCTTCAGGGTCAGCTTAGCTGCACCTGCTAGTTTAAGTCCCAGTGCCTCGGTTTCTTTACAAACAAAACAGAAACTCTCTGGCTGTCCTGTCTGAAAGGAGTGGCCAGGATAAAGAGGCAGGATTTGCAGAAAGTTAAGTGGTGCAGAGGAGAAATCTCAACCCACATCAGATGCCCTTGTGCGAATTATGCAATCTGGGATTTAGGTGAAAATCAACATGCATTCTGCCTGCCGAGGCACTCCCAGAGAATAGAACTGACAGGGAGCCAGCTGCCCCTTCTAAACTGACACAAGAACTTCCAGCATTTCAGCACTTGGACTTGCACGCTCTACTCCCTCAGCACAGCCCCATGTCCCTGTACAGTCAGTACCTTTAGTCTGGGGTGGCCACTGCCAACACTATACAGCAGGAGAGCATGGGGGAAGGAAGTGGCTTCAGCAATCACTGTTGGGACACACCAGATTTTGTATGCTGCCACCTAGGTGTTGGGGGCAAGCCCCTTCTCCTGCCTTCTGCACTTCCCTCTCAGGCGGTCCTGGGAGATTTCTTCATTTGATGTTTACTCTTTGCAAAGCAGTCTTGAAATTGTTGGCAGTTTAAAAAGAGAACAGAGAGAGTACATTCAAGAGTGATCTCTCTCTACTCAAAATCCTTAAAAATCTGAACTCTTTAGTAAGGCCTCTAAATATTTGCATTCTCCAATGTCTATTTTTAAAAGAACAATCTGAATCTTAAATAGATGTCTCAGCTTAATGGAAAGACTCCAATATGACTAACTATAGCTGGAAAAGTTATCAAGATAAAATGAAGACACTGATTTCAGTTTCCCTGGACTGTCTTTGAAAAACCTATGGGTAGACAATCCAGGTCTACCTTCAAGAGTCATTCAAACATCAGCAGAAGGCAAACCAAACTGAGAGGACTAGGGGCTTAGTCTAGAACTGCTGGCAAATTCATTGTAGTGAGGTCAAATTTATGTTACAGTGGAGTGATTTATGTATATTTTATTGGCCCTTTGCATAACCATAATAACTGTCTCTTGCTGAGCATTTACTGTGTCTTGGCCATTGGTTAAGTTTTTTTTTTTTTTAGATGAATTATCTCATTTAACCTGGACAACAGCCCCCGAGAGTTAAATATTCGTATCTCAGCTTTATAGATGGGGACTGTGTTGGTCAGCTCAGGCTGCCATGACAAAATACCACAGACTTGGGGGCTTAAACAACAGAAATTAATTTCCTCACAGTTCTGGAGACTAGAAATCCAAGATCAAGGTATCAGCAGGTCTGGTTTCTCCTGAGGCCTCTCTCCTTGGCTTGCGGACGGCCACGTTCCTACCGTGTCTTTACGTGTTCTTTCCTCTATGTGCATACCCACACCTGGTGTCTTTTCTTGTGTCCAAATTTCCTCTTCTTATAAAGACACTGGTCAGATTAGATGAGGGGCCACTAACAGTCTCATTTTAACAAAATCACCTCTTTAAAGGCTCTATCTCCAAATATAGTCACATTCTAAGGTATTGGGGTTAGGGCTTCAATATGTAAAATTGAAGGGGACACAATTCAGCACTTTACAGGAACACTGAGGCTCAGAGCAGTGGAACAACTTGCCCAAGGTCACACAATACAGGGCAGAGCTGGGATCCCAGCCTAGACCTGTCTCTTTCCCAATCAGTGATCATAGGACACTGACCCCAAGTACAACAGAGTTAACGGAGCATTGGGCCAGTGTCAATGACCTTGGTTATGGTCCCAACTCTACTATTAACTAACAGTGCATCCTGGCACAAGTGGCTGACCCTCAGGGCCCCCATTTTCTCATCTGTAAAACACAGGACTCAGACTAGTTGATCTTCTGCATGCTCTCCATGTCTAACAGTCTCTAATTATAGCTTTGTTCTTTCACATAACTCCACTGCTTTCTCTATATTTCATGATACATGCTTGGTCATAGCTATGACTTACAGGATGCTTAGTTCTTGACTTCCTTGGCATCCCATTTGCAACATTGTTCCTATAGGTAAAATAGAATCTGCTTGACAAGTGTCTTATTTGACACAGCACACTTTATGACATAGTTTCCAAGGCATGTGGAGACAAAGGTGAGAGACTTCTTGTCAGACATCTCCAGAGATAAAAGGAATAACATTTGCTTTTTGTGCTGTTTTGTCTTCTCATTATTTACAGCTCTGTGATCCTCAGTAAAGGAGAACTGAAAGCTGACTGCACATAAATTAAAGGAATAACGTTGATTGTTGTTGACCGTTTACAATAAAAAACATCTTGGAAGATGCAAGGAAATTCAGTCACAGCTAGTTGGGACCTCACATCTGGCCCTGAAGCAGATTCACAAGTCTCACCTCCAGGCCACACTGGCAGGCGAAAGAGAAAGTCAACATGTATGATCCTCGTGAGGTTCAGCCAGCCTGGAGCTGGATAAAAGAAAGGACATGGTACCTGGGGTAGACCAGCAGGAGAA
Organism: Pan troglodytes; assembly: GCF_028858775.2. Taxonomy (NCBI): domain Eukaryota; kingdom Metazoa; phylum Chordata; class Mammalia; order Primates; family Hominidae; genus Pan; species Pan troglodytes. The sequence goes on from NC_072402.2 coordinate 75,027,349, forward strand.
AGGCTCAGGGCATAGGCTACAGGGCACAGGCTCCCAGGAGGAGCTGTAACTGTTGGTGGACACTGAGCAGATAGGGTTGCAAATTTTTAAAGTGAATAAATAGATCTGCAACATGTTCTTCAGGACTCAGGTGTTTCAGATCAAGCACACATTATGCTACAATGTAGCATTTCTAAGAAATATCCTGAACAGGCCAGGCACAGTGGCTCACACCTGTAATCCCAGCACTTTGGGAGGCCGAGGCAGGTGGATCACCTGAGGTCAGGAGTTCGAGGCCAGCCTGGCCAATATGGTGAAACCCCGTCTCTACTAAAAATACAAAAATTAGCAGGGCACGGTGATGTGCACCTGTAATCCCAGTTACTCGGGAGGCTGAGGCAGAAGAATTGCTTGAACCTGGGAGGCAGAGGTTGCAGTGAGCTGAGATTGCAACACTGTACTCCAGCCTGGGTGACAAAGTAAGACTCCATCTCAAAAAAAAAAAAAAAAAAAAAAGGAAGAAAGAAAGAAATATCCTGAACCAGAATTTCTGAAATGCCTGCCTACTACTGCATTTGCACAGTCCTCTGAAAAGACATGAAGTCATAAGAACATTTATTTTATTGCTCACAAGGTGCTTTTACACTGTGACCCTCATAGCAACCCCCAGAGTCACTGGCCTCCAAAGAGATTATGTAACTTGCCCAACCTGGAATTTGAACCCAGGTCTCCTGACTCCGGAGTTTTTCTCTATACTATGTATCTCTGAATAACAAGACTAGTTTCCCCAAAGGAAAAAAAGCTTTCTTATTTTTCAAACAAAATAAGGGGAAGAAAACAGTCTCTGTACTTGGGAGGCAAGATTACTGCTGGTCATTTGTCATGGTTGACTTGCTATTTTTATAAACAAGAGGCAATCGAGTCAAAGGGAAAGACTATTCGGTACCCAACAAAGTGAACACAATACGTTATAATACTGGGGAGAAACAAGGACAAAAAAGAAAAAAAAATATCAAAATAGCCTATGAGAAATACAGAAGACAACTTTCCCATTGTTCTAAATTTGGAAAGATTTCAGATGCTGTCACAGTCAGCACCATAAGAACCATTGTGTTGAACATGATGGCCAACAGTGAGGCCAACAGCAGCTAGAGCAGGGTCCCAGTTGGCTTCATGAGAAGCTGAATCAACCAGGACCAGAGCCCCCCACCCAAGACAACCTTAGCCAAGTCTTGGATAACCTACCTCCACATTGGATGGCAACCTCTCAAACGCACAGAACCAAATTCTCCCTATTGGAGCATCTTCTCTGCTTCCACAATGATTCTCAATAATAGGGCCGATGCAGACTTGAGTTTGTTTTCTAAGAATGTGCCCTTCACATACATTCATTGAAATAGTAATAAATAATCTCAGGGGGCAACAACTATGTTAACATATAGTTGTTTCATGGTTTGCTAAGTCCTTTCACATATACACTCTCTTATTTGAAACATAAAACACCCTTCTGGACGTAGGCTGATTGGTATGTTAACACTGCCCTCATTACACAGATAAAGAAACTGAGGTTCAGGGTTCATGTGACTTTACCCACAAAATTACCAAATATCAATGCAGAAACATGAACCCAAAACTTCTGACTTCATATTTCATGCTACTTCCAAGATATCAGCCATACACTAAGTAAGACTTCTTGGTTAATGTAGCAAATATTACTCCCTCATCTGTTTCTTTTTTGCCTGATGAACTTGACAGATCTGACGAGCAGCACCAGATATCTGGTCACATCAGTACTGTCAGGCAGATATGAGGAGAGAGGCCAGTTGTTGTCAGCCACCCACGCTTCAAAGTTACTTTATAAAAGCAAAACTGTCATCAGTTATTCAACCATAGACATCTCAGAGTTTTAAAAAAAAAAAAAAGCTGTGAGGAAGACTTACAGGCTTGTAGCCTCATGGAGACTTTGAATTAGAAAGCTACAATACTGGACGTCTGTCTGTCCTGAGGATGTGGGATGGGCAGATTAGACTAAGTTTGGAAGCCACAGCAGCCTGGGTAACCACTGCCAGGCAAGTTGACCAAGGGGAGGCGGGCAGCAACTCTACTGACTCAACAGAACCAAAGGAAAGAATATTAATTTTTTCCTGTAGCTATAATCTCTGGTTGACCCAAGTAGTTCATGACAGTCTTCCCATCCTACAGAATAAAATCTGTCCTCTCACCCCTAATCCATCAAGAAAAACAAAGTGAACACATGGCCTTAAGACAAGTTCTTAATTGGTTCATCCTCAGAAGATGGAATAGAAAGACACTCTGGACACTCAAAGTGTAAAATGAATTAGCTGCATTAGAAATTGTATTAGTTTTCTATTGCTGTGTAGCAAATTACTCCAGAACGTAGTGGCTTACAACAGCAATCATAACTCAAGTCCATACCGAGGGAGAGAGGGGAGAATTGTAGACTTTGATGTTGAAACTTGAGGATCTTCTTGTGATTTTCTCTTTTTCTCAGCCCTTCGTGAACTGTGGGGATATGCAACCTTAAAAAGCTCCATCTGGATTCAAGTGTTCCTCGCATCTTGTTGTTAGATGTGTTAGTTTCCTAGGGCTTCCTTAACAAATTACAAGGAACTGGGTGGCTTAAAACAATAGCAGTTCATTCTCTCGGAGTTCTGGAGGCTAGAAGTCTGAAATCAAGGTGCTGGAAAAGCTAAGCTCCCTCAAGAAACTCTAGGAAAGAAGAATCCTTCCTTGATTCTCCCTAGCTTCCAGTGGTTGTAGGCAATTCTTGGAGCCCTTGACTTGCAGCAATATCACTCCAATTTCTGCCTTTATCTTTACGTGGTCTTTTCCCCTCTGTGTGTGTTTCTCTCTGTGTCTCAGTGTCTTCACCTGGCCTTCTTATAAGGATCCCAGCCATTGGATTTAGGACCCACCTTAATCTAGTATAACCTCATCTTAATTTAACTAATTGTATCTGCAAAGACCTTGTTTCCAAATAAGGTCACATTCTGAGGCTCTGGGTGGTGTCAAATCAAGTTTAGCCTAAAGCTCCATCCCTAACATATATTAAGTTCAGCCTAAAGGTTTCTCTGTGCATTGTGAACTATAATTTAAAGGGAGTTGTAAACAGACTGCAGTCTACTCTTGTGCCAATCACCAAGTTTTGGCCAATCAAAGGTGGCCAACTGTTCAAACCGTGTACAATTAAGGCAAATGCTGAGCTGTAACCAATCCAGCTGTTTCTGTACCTCACTTCTGTTCTGTGTGTCACTTTCTTTTTTCTGTCCATAAATCTTCCACCACGTGGCTGATCTGGGGTCTCTGAGCCTACTATGGCTTGGGAGGCTGCCCGATTTGTGAATCGTTCTTTGCTCAATTAAGCTCTTTCAAATTTAATTCAGCCAAAGTTTTCCTTTTAACAGATGGCATAAGAAATGGGATCCGAAGTAAAGCTTCCAGTGACTCCTGGGAGTGCTGGGTGACCAAGAGAGGTACCCGCCAGGCACATTGTGTCCATTGCCCTCTTGCAGCAACTGAGGATGGTGGTAAATTCTGTCTCGGATTCTGAAGCTCCACAGATTTGTGTTTTGAGCTCTCTGAATTTCTTTGAGCAAATTTCTGATCCAAACTGGGTTTGGGAAGTAGCAACAGAAACTGGACTGGATCCAGGATCGGATGGGATCTAATAATTAACTGGCTTGGATCAAATTAGAGGCTTCCTCCATCTGACTGGGTCAGAAATAAATGGCAATATTGCAGGAGGTGTAAAATTAGGCTTTTGGAAATTTGCAGGGATTTTTGTGTTCTACCCCTTTGTTTCAGTTTTCTTGCGTGCTTAGGTAAGGAAAAAGTCATTGGCTAAGTTGATCAAGGGAACCTGAAAGCCAAAGCCAATATTTGAGGTAAAAATGGAATCCTTAATTTATGAAAAATTGAGTTCCTTCTGGCTTATATATGCTTAAGTATTAGGCCCCACAAGCAGCAAAGTCTTACAGAAATGGTGAAATCTTACTAAAGATAAGTTACAGTGGAACATTCCAAATGAACAACACTGCACTGAAGTGCATTTGAAAATGAGGGCTTCCAAATTAGTCTTATGTAGGAATGCCTATTAATATGCAGAGGCTCCTAAAAAGATATCAGTGTTTTTATTTAAAGACTTTATAAAAAGCTTAAGTGATAATTGATTTAAAAAATTAAATCTGCTAACGTTTTGGCTTCGTTACTATCCCACCCCAAAGGTGGAAAGAAAGCTATCCTACATAGGGTGTTTGTAAAAGGTAGACCCCCTCTGGTAAAATAGGCTTGCTTCCTTTTCAGATCTATCCATGCTGAATCCAGGCATACTGGATTGGCCATATTCCTTAATGGGCTCCACCTGTTACCCTGAACTAAGTCATTTTAGCTAAAAAACAGTAGCTACGTTAAAAAGAACACCCTATGAAACTAAAATACATCTTTCTGGAATTTAATTGGCTATCTTGAAACTCTTTTATTTATTTATTTATTTTTTTGAGACAGTCTCACTCTGTCACCCAGGCTGGTGTGCAGTGGTATGATCTCAGCTCACTGCAACCTCCACCTTCCGGGTTCAAGCGATTCTCCTGTCTCAACCCCCCAAGTAGCTGAGATTACAGGTGTGCACCATGACATCTGGCTAAATTTTGTATTTTTGATAAAGATGGGGTTTCCCCATGTTGGTCAGGCTGGTCTTGAACTCCTGGCCTCAGGTGAGCCACCCACCTCTGCCTCCCAAAGTGCTGGGATTACAGGCATGAGCCACCATGCCCGGCCTTGAAACTCTTTTGTAAAATAAATTTATAAACAAAAATCTCCATTTTTAAGGATGTCTGCCTATGTACATTACAAACTCTTACCATTCTTTTAAATTTACATAAGAAATGGAGAAACCCCATCTCTACTAAAAATACAAAATTAGCCAGGCGTGGTGGCGCATGCCTGTAATCCCAGTTACTCAGGAGGCTGAGGCAGAATTGCTTGAACCTGGGAGGCAGAGATTGCAGTGAGCCAAGATGGCGCCATTGCACTCAAGCCTGGGCGACAAGAGCGAAACTCCGTCTCAAAAAAGAAAAAAAAAATCATACCTTTGTTTAAGGTGCTTTTCTGCTTTTCACATCTTAAGTGAACTTTTACTTCAGCAGGTTTTTTCTCCCCTTGGTTTAAGTGATGATAAAATATTTAGGCCTAAAATCTTAGGTCTGCGCTTATGAATTATAATTTTTTTTGTTCCACCTAAGAGTTGTACCTATAGAAATGCAAATTTATTGCCTAGTTAACAATTCCTTAGGGCAATAAAACTGGTTATTGGAAGACTGATAGATCATATAAGGAAAATAAAAACTATTTAAAAGCCAGCAAATGAAAATCCTTTACGAGAGCTATAAGATCTTCTTCTATGTGTTTCTATGTCTATATGTGTTATGTATATGTGATATTTGGTAAATGAAACTAGTTTTTAAATTGTTGGCAAAATATAAATGGTTTCAAAATTATCAGTTAAATATAATTTGATACTTGCTTGATTTGACCGTGAGCTTATGTCTTTGGTGTAGAGTCTCTGAATTCAGGGGTCTGGATAGGTGGCCATGATGAGGTCTGGAGACATGTTCTTAGAGCCTAGACCAGCAGCCACACGCCAGAATCAAGCCCAATATGGCCCCTTCTTCCTCTGCTTTTCCTGTTTTGCCTCCTGGCTATTTTGGGAGGGATTGGGTCGTCCAGGTAAAGTCTTCACAGCTCTGTCTTCTGTCCTGATGGACTCAGACAGGCCCTGATCTTCAGAGTCCTCCTGGGTGCCACGTGGCTACTTGGGACCTAGAATGGCTGGGTGAAGACATTAGGGAAGCTACCTGTGTCAAAATTCTTTTCAGTAATTTAAAATCTTAGAGTCATGTTATGTTAAATTAAGTAATATATAATCATATAATGTCTGAATCATCTGTAAGTTAAGATACTGAAATGTTATTAAACATGAGTTATACACCTTGATAGGTTATTTTTATATGGTATAGAAAAGCTAAATATACTTAGATATATTAATAAACAATAATTAGAAGACTTTTTTTTTTGAGATAGTTTTGCTCTTGTTGCCCAGGCTGGAGTACAATGGCACGATCTCAGCTCACCGCAACCTCTGCCTCCTGGGTTCAAGCGATTCTCCTGCCTTAGCCTCCTGAGTAGCTGGGATTACAGGCATTTGCCACCATGCCCGGATCATTTTGTATTTTTAGTAGAGACGGGGTTTCTCCATGTTGGTCAGGCTGGTCTTGAACTCCTGACCTCAGGTGATCCGCCCACCTCAGCCTCCCAAAGTGCTGAGATTACAGGCATGAGCCACTGCGCCCGGCCTCGAAGAACTACTTTTCTACAAAATTTAAAAATTTTTTTATCTACAAATACTGATATAAAACAGCTCAAAATTACTTTCTAGGGTTTTCACTAGAAATTACAGCTACTAAGAGTTAAAAACTACTAGATATGAGATAAACAATTCTGTATACAGAGTATGTAAGCAAAAGCAAAATATGCATTTCGTGAGGAAAGTTATAAAGGCATAAAAATGTATGTTAAAAAAATTGCCTGGTTTAAAACTAAAGTTTTCAAATTGAAGGAATAAAAAAAAGATAAAACAAGATAGTACAGCAAGTTGGGGGAAATGTAAAATGGAAAGGTTTATGGAAACCTTGTGGTTAAAAGATGATGGATTTGATAAATTTATTTATGAGGTTTTATTCAAATTAGTTTTAGTATTACTATACTAAAACAAAAGTAAAATTTGGTGTTCTCTTTTAAACAAAAATTTTGTGTAGTATTAATAAGATACAGCAATATATTTTCATTCACCTTTTGAGTAAACTGCAAAAAGGAAAAACAAGGAGACAGTAAAGAAGAAGAAATGGATTCTGTCTCATGCTGTCTTAGGTCTTTTGCTTGTTTAGAAAACTGAGTCTCCTTTATCAAAGAGTACAAGTTTTTGTATTTAAAAATCTTTTAATTATGACTTTGCTTAAGTGAATGATATTGTTCTGCGATGATCTGTGATCCTATTTTGGTCAAGTATTTTAAACTTTTGACATATTTGTCAGGCTTCCCAAAACCAAACTTTGGCCTCAAAATTAAGTATTTTTTTGATCTCTAACTTTGGTCCCTGAGGCATCCAAAAGAGAGCTAAACAGGATTATTTGACATGTTAAGTTACATGGGAAGCACTGTCAAATAAGAAATAATGATTAGCCTTCTTCAGGTTATATTTTAATGAATGTTATAAATATATGTTCCAAAATTGTATGGGATTTCTAAAATTCTAATATGTCTGAGTATATGCTATAGATCATAACATGGTTAAGTTATTATAGGCCACAGAAATAGTCAAATTTCTTTGTCAATTTTTTTTTTAACTGACTGAAGTCATTTCCACAGTTAATTGCTTAATTTTGATGCAGTTTCTAAAAACTTCACAAGCATGCAAAATCCTAGAATATGATGTACTTAAGGAGGTTCATGAAAGGACGGAAAGGACCCTGAAAAGCACTCTTGAAAACAAGCTTTGATAACTTTAGAATGATATCTTTTGGACTGGGTAAGAATTCCTAGAACTTCAATGAAAAGACTGACTGGTTTATAAAACTGCTAACCCAAGCAGAACAAAAATTAATTGAATACCAAGGAAATACTTTGCCAGATTTTCATGCTAAATCAGCCAATACTGAAAATGTTTAGATATATATTTTGAATGAACTCCATGGTCTAAGTCAAATTACTCAAGATAACCCATCGGTTATCAGTGCTATGCACCTAAATTGGAGAAACAACTGGTATTCAAGAAGACATAAGTCCAATGTTAAGGATGGACTCATGGAGAACCAGGATGACTGCCTTATCCTTCCTGAGTCCTTAAAGCTTTTGTCATTAAAAATTCTGCATTCCATGACTCATCATGGAAAAGATAAAGTAATCCAAATTAAATATATGTATCGGTGTGATGATTTCTAAATTGTCAAAATAGTTTATGACCAGTGTTTGGTTTGTCAAACCCACATTCCTGGGAAGACAATCAAAACTTCAGATATATTTTGCTACCTGATTGTCAAACCCATATTCCTAGGAAGACATTCAAAACTTCAGGTACATTCTGCTCCCTGATGGGCCATTTAAACATTTATAGAGGGATTTCATTCAATTGTCATTTTCAATGCATGTTTTCTGGTTGTATAAAAGCTTTCCCATGCAAGAGGGTTGATGTTATACACTAGCTCATTATGCAACAGTGTATTTTCACCAGGTAAAGAAATCTTTTCATGCTTCACTGACTGAAGACAATCAACACCTTCACAATCTAGAATGCAAAGATTGGATCTCCTGAGAACATCAGAGAAAGACTGCCCTTGCCATCCACACAGTAGCAAAACTTCAGGACCTTGAACCTTGGGTTCACAATCTCACAAGTCAGAGGGGTCCCTCTACACTCTTGGAACTATACACCCACTGGAATCCTTAAAGTAAAGCTAACCAGGGAAGTTTCTCCCCAGAAGAAGATGGCATCCTTTATGTAGACAGCTTTTTCCCAAGATCACAGATCAAGATTTCTCTACTATCATGAGACTCTTATCTTTCCGTTTTTCCCTCTTGCTTAGGCCTCTGCAAACAATAGAAGTGAAAAGGGGGTCTGTTGTGTGCACTCGTGGGGCATAATTTTTCTTGGGAAGGATTTTGCAGCCAGCCTTCTATATGGATAACCTTATGTCTAGACAGATGGAAGGTCCAGTGTAGGTGAGAAATTTTAAGGGTACATACATTGCCTCATAATCAGTCAGAAATAGAACATTGGTCCACTCCTCTTAACCTACATCATAGATTAAAGAGAACATTGCCAGGAGGTCTTCACTGCTCTAGAAAGACATCATTTGTTAGGTGGTTTTTTTCATAGTTTGGAGTAAATGGGGCAATAACTAGAAATTTAGCCCTCATGATAGGCTCTATGGCAGATTCTACTGTAAAGGCTGTGGTTACACAATGGACTTTAGGTTATCTTGTGAAAGTTATGCTAAATAATATAATTGCTCTACATTACTTATTGGCTAAACAGAGAAATATCTGTGCAGCTGCTGGCACTTCTTGTTGCCCATGGAGAAACACATCACATCAGGTATTATAGAAGTTCAGTGGTAGGGGATTAACAAAGAGATTGCTTAAAGTGAGTAGATTATTTATCTAGCTCCTTCTTTAATCTATTTGATTTTAGGTGGTTTGCTTTATGGGGACACTGGCTAAGGCGCATACTGCAAACTCTTGGTATTGTCCTCCTCATAGTCATAATAGTCTCCCTGGTGTGCTGTATTCTCTCAACAGTTCTAAATGTTTGCATGCAGACATCTTTAGAATGTCAAATGATCTTTCTTCAACTGGATAAGAGCTAAAAGAAATGTGTGACCATGAGGACATCATAAACTATGAATTACGTGCTGAGACAGGAAACCCAAAATGATGGTACAATAACTGAGAGTGGGCCGGGCGCGGTGGCTCACACCTGTAATCCCAGCACTTTAGGAGGCTGAGGCGGGTGGATCATGAGGTCAGGAGTTCAAGACCAGCCTGGCCAAGATGGTGAAACCCCATCGCTACCAAAAGTACAAAAATTAGCTAGGCATGGTGGCAGGCGCCTGTAATCCCAGCTACATGGGAGACTGAGGCAGGGAATTGCTTGAACCCGGGAGGCGGAGGTTGCAGTGAGCCGAGATCATGCCACTGCACTCCAGCCTGGGTGACAGAGTGAGACTTCGTCTCAAAAAATAATTTTTTTTTTTTGAGATGGAGTTTCACTCTTGTTGCCCAGGCTGGAGTGCAGTGGTGCGATCTCAGCAGCTCACCGCACCTTCTGCCTCCCGGGTTCAAGCAATTCTCCTGCCTCAGCCTCCCAGGCAGCTGCGACTACAGGCGCCTGCCACCACACCTGACTAATTTTTAGTAGAGACAAGGTTTCACTATGTTGGCCAGGCTGCTGGTCTCGAACTCCTGACCTCGTGATCCGCCTGCCTCGGCCTCCCAAAGTGCTGGGATTACAGGCGTGAGCCACCACGCCCAGCCTAAAAAAAATAAAAATTAAAAAAAAATTACTGAGAGTGACATTAAGGCCTTAAATTTGGGTCACACTCTTATATGAGAACCTGACCAGAAGGGGGTAATTTTTAAACAAAGTTATGGGAGGCCATTGTTTTGGACTGGGCTCATGCTCTAAGCCCCAACAGACCAGACCAAACTAAAATGGAGTCACTCATGCCAAATGTGACATAATCAAACTAAGACTTCAGGAAACACACAGATCCTAGAACAGGTGGGTTTTGTTTTTCTCCTGTAAACAGAAAATTCCAGCATAAGGAGGTACCCTCTACTTTAACCCTTACAAAAAAAAAATAAGAATAACCTCAGGTCTTTGTTTTCGCCTTACACAACCTACTGTTGTGCTATTTCTCAGTGGGTTTCAAGACCAAATAAGTACATTTACAATGGTGATAGGGACATCAATGACTAAAGTTTTGGTGAATCTCTCAAAATTGAGAGGGTTACCAAATGGAGGGAATGGTTAAATCCAGTTTAGCCTAAAGCTGCCTCCTTACGTATTTTAAGTTCAGCCTAAAGATTTCTCTGTACATCATGAACTATAACCTACATGGAGTTGTATACAGACTGTAGCCTACTCTTGTACAAATCACCAAGTTTTGGCCAAAGATGTCCAACTCTTCAACCCGTGCTCAAATAGGGCATTCGCCAAGCTATAACCAATCCGGCTGTTTCTGTACATTTCCATTTTCTGTGCATTACTTTCCTTTTCCTGTCTATAAATCTTCTACCACATGGCTGCGCTGGAGTTCCTGAGCCTACTCTGGCTTGGGAGGCTGCACGATTAATGAATCATTCCTTGCTCAATTAAACTCTTTTAATTCAGCTAAACTTTTTAACAGTGGACATGAATTTAAGGGAACACTGTTCAACCCAGTAAACTAGAAATATTTCCCAGAATCATCTTTGTCCTCTCCAATCAGGCACCTACTGATAATCAGGATTGCAATGGCCCTATCTAACAAATGAGTCATACTTTTTGACCCCGCATAATTCCATTTTGGGTAACTTACCAATTCTAAGAAAAGAATTCAACATAAACTATCCAAAGCAGCATTGCTTATAATAGCAAATTTGAAAATAATCTGTATTTCCAATAGGATAATAGTTTAGAATATATATGTATACAATGAGCTACTATGTAGCTACTAAGATTATATATGAGGTTTATAATATGGAAAATTTGCATGCTTATTTTATAAGTGAAAAATACACATTGTTCATAAATATAATAATTCTATTTTTAAGGAGAAGAGAAAATAAATCTGAAAACTATATAAAAAAGAAAAAAATTGAAGGTAATTCATCAAAATATTAGCACTGTTTGTGCTAATATTTGAATTAGCACAAATTGAATGGTTGAATAATTTTATCTTTTAAGTTGTTGCAGTTACACATTTCTGTATAATAAACAATCCCACAACTTAGTAGCTTCAAATGACAATAATCATTTATTTTGTTCATTAATCCACAGTTTGGGCAGGGCACTGTTGGGATTGGCTCATCTCTGCTTCATGTGACAAGAGCTGATGTGACTCAACTGTAACTGAAGGATCTGTTTTCCAAGATGGCTCAATAACATGTTGCTTCCAGCTGACAGCTGTGGGAGCTCTTTTGGGGTTGTTGGCTAGGGGCCTTAATTCCTCTCCAAGTGGGCCTCTCCATGGGGCTGCTCGGGCTTCCTCATAGCATGGCAGCCAGGATTCAAGAACAAGTGTCCCAAGAGAAAGAAAGAAGGTGCAATTCTCTTAAGGTCTGGGCCTGGTGACTTGAAAAACATCATTTCTGCCATGTTCTGTTGGTCTAGATGTCACCAAGCCTGCTCAGATTTAAGGGGAGAGAAGTGTCAATGAACTTGTGGCTATTTGTAATCTACCATTAAAAATAAGCATTTCCAAAAGTTTCATTAGAGTATTATTACTACTGGGGGCAGGTGAAGTATCTTTTAAAATGCTTTTATTAAAAAATGTGAAGACAGTAGTATAAACTGATAATTCAGAAAACTACTTAGAATAGCAGTTTCTCCACTCTTTGCCCTGAAAGTTCCTCCTGCAGCTACATACTTCAACACACGCACACCCCACACACAAAGATCTCCTGTCTTCAGGCACTTCTCCCATGGCCTGGTCCTCCTCTCTCTTCTTTGGTGAGGGTATTAATCAAAAATTAAAGTTACATGTGCCTTATTCCAGAAAGATGGTTTTCAAAATGTGTCTGTAAACAACCCTCTCCAACTTCTTGATCTCTTCACAATAAGTCTCACAAATGAATGAGGGATATCACCTCTGGGGGGCTACTGACCCAGGCTGTTTGTGTACCTGTACACCTTGCCTTTCTCCTGCCCCATCTGACTCACTGATTATTAAACACTATCTCATGCCTGAGATAGTCATGTTGATTCTTTAAAGCTTGTCTCAAGTTGGCTCAAGTCTCATATGTGTTCTTAGATCACATTAAGAAAAATGCTCACACTTTTTTTTCTGCCTTCATATGGCTGTGAAGCTGACCTCTTGTTTTTTTAATGGGACAGAAAGCCATAATCTTTCAAAGAATAAATACTAAGGTCTGACTACAAAGCAATATGACTGATTGCCTAAGATTAAATGGTAGACAGTGTATGAAAGGTTTTAGTTGGGTTGGTTTTATTTGGTACTCTGTGTGTGTGAATATGTGAGAGTTATGTCCTGGTTTTCAAGTATGAATGGCCCAATTTTAGACAGTTATCCTGGGAGATGAAGGAATTACTAGCTGTACCCAGTATCCTCGAATTGAGTCTAATTTATGGATTCTCTCCACAGAAAAATGTACGAGTATAAGCAAAGCATGCTGCATAAAATTTGAGGGAGTTCACAGACATCCCGCCTAGGTTAAGAATCCCCATGCTAGAGATCTCTCAGATCTTTGGTAAGTCAGGGTCACATGACCTTCCCAGTATCAAGTCCAACAGGACAGGAGGCAAGTACCTGAGGATGTCATGGTGGCTTAGAACTTGCTGTGCCCTGCCAGGAATAGCACAGATAATCCTGCCTCCTCCTTGAGCCATCACAGTTAGCTGTGAATAAATCCCCACAGAGAAGAGGTAAAGCAGCCTGGATGCAGACCAACCTTCAGTACTAACGATCCTCCTTTCCATCTGCGAGGCAGAAGCACTTCTCACACCTCATTCTTTTCCCATCCATTCTTCATCCTTGCCTGTTTCATTCCCTCCCTCTGCCAAAGATTGAATACGCCTCTTTTTAAACCCTTTCTCGGGGCTAGGGTCTAGGAATACAAATGTGAATAGAACATGGCTCCTCTAATTTATTAAACAAACTTACTGAATATTTACTGAACCCAATGCTCTTTAGTTTTTACAATCTACACCCTAGTGAGGAAACATGCATGTACACACATGGGCACACACCACTGGCCCACAAGCCATTCATGTGTATACGATCATAACGCAACATAAAAGGAGGCTATAATTGAGAGATATGTAAGCAACTATCGAAGCGGAGACTGTCTGCTTGGGAAGGTCAAATTGATTCCTGTTTCCAAAATCAAATAGGAATTTTCCAAGCAGACAAGGGTGGAAGAGGGGACAACATGTGCAAAGCCATTCAGGTGCCAAAGAACATAGTAGTGGCTGAGCCTCAGAAGCATGTGCCAGATCAGCAGGAGTTACAGCATGAAACACAGGGAAAGGCCGAATCCTGGATGTCCTCAATTGCCACATAAACGCATGAGTACTGACACAGAGCTTCTGGAAGGCTCTAGGCAAAAGAATGAAATGACAGATTTTGACTTTAGAAGGCCAACTCTGATGACAGAATGAAAGATGGGTTAGATGAGGACCTAATGAAAAACAGGAAGATCATTTGGGCAGGAGGCTCCTGAGTGGTGCTGGTGAAGGCTAAAAGAGGGTCTAAATTCTAGAGGGGTGGTAGGGAAAGAGAGGAAGGGCAAATATGAGAGATTCAGAAGACAGCATGGGAAGAAACTGGCAAATAATTAAATGGGTGGGAGTGGGAGGTGAGGGAGGAGTCATTAGGATGACTGCCAGTTCCTTTGAGCAACTAGAAATGAAGGCGACCAAATACAAGGTTGCATGGGGGAAGATAATGAGGCCTGAGGGACATGGGGAGTGTGAGGGACTGTAAGATAAATAACTGTTGATGCCCACTCTGGTGACAGGACTGCAGGTCAAATGAACACACACTATTTGTCCAGTCCTGGTTCTAAACTCCTCCCTTACCGAATTTGAAATTGAAATCCGTATGTGCATGTTGCCAATCTTCTGTGGAAAAAATAATTCTTTATAAAACTCTCTACAGTGAGACAGATCCTCTCAAATATGAAAAGGCCCACTTGTGTTGTGGGTAACGATGAGAAAATCATCTTCGTGCGAAATTTGCCTTTCTCTTCCCTTACATCATAGCTGACTCCGCCAAGACCACTATGATCAAGTTTTTATTCCTCCTCCAACCCTCCACTGCAACTTTTGGCTGTACAAGACGAATACTTCCATATGGTGCAATGTTTATGTTAAGATGGGGGAAAATGTGAGATGCTTTCAGTAAATTTTATTCAAGAAGTAATAAATTTATACATTCTAAGCAGCTGGAACAAAATATTGGTAATTGATTCTGAATGAAGTGTTTTTCAAAAGGAACAGAAAACTTGGGGCCATTTGTTAATTACTGATGTTTAGAGATCTTGGGTGCTGTCATGCAGCCCTCTCCGGCTGTGACCTCAGACATATGATTTGACATGTTGAATCTCTTTTGCCTCATCTGGAAAATGGGTTTAGCAATTTTACCTACTCATAGGGTTTTTGTGAGGATTAAATCAGCTAACACAAGTAAAGGGCTTGGGATAGTACTCACTATGTAGCAGACACTCAGCAAATGTTAGTTCTTTTCTTTTTACCTATTACCTATAGTCTGAGTCACAAGAGAAGGGGAATAGGATGAGGATGGGGGTAGGAAGGACTGAGAAAGTGTATGAGAATGAAGTTTTTAAGGATTTATCTATAAAAGAATGCCCACTGCCACCTCAGAATCTGCAGAGACAAGGGAGCTGTGTGAGTACAAGTGATTTTTTAAAAATATTTTTTGGGAAGCAGGTGTGGGTACATGAAGCCTGTAAAACCAGGAGTTTTCTGATATACTTTTGGGATCATCATGCATTTTTATAATTATTGAAATCACTAGAACAAATGAGAGCAGGAGGGGAGAAGGCAAGTCCTAAAAAACCTGTCTAGAGGGGACTATTTAACATGCAAAAACTACCCCATGTCTGTGTGAAACCAATGCACAGAATTTATTCTATTGATGCATTATTATTTTGGACAAACTGCCAACTTTTGTTTTAGTTTTTTAGTCACTAAAGCACAATGATTTTTTAGAATAATTTTTAATGTCTTCTGTTTAGTCTTTACATTTACAAAGCAATTCTATACTTTTCTAATTTAATACTGATAAAAACCAAGCCCTATTTTAAAATAGCAAATATTTGGTATACATTTACTGTGTTCCAGGTACTGTACTAAATGCTCTGTGAGGCATGTCCCATTTAATTCTTCTGACGAACCTGCAAAGTACGTACTATTTCATCATCTGAGGCTAGAAAAGAAAAGTTAAATAACTCCCTTAAGATGACCCAGAAGTAAAGAGCAAAGCCAGGACTTGAATCCACATGAGTCTGACTTCAAAGCCCACTCCTAACTCTTAACCACTGTATTCTGCTGTTGAAGGATAATGAGATACATGTTCTTTCCCAGTATGGCAATGTATTTGGTTTGAACTCAGCCTAATTATTTACAGTCATGTAAACAACTGTTGTGAAATTATACAGAAATATTAAACTTTTTGATCTCTATTTCTATATTATGTTCCTAGAATTGCTAGAGACAGATGCACATCTTAATGTACATTTTCCTCTCTAAGGTTATGAGAATCTGGACAAGACCAATAATTGTTGAATAAAGTTTCCAAATACCTAAAGTACTTGGTAATAGAATAAGAATCTGTTTCTTCTTTATCTGTAATCAGTTTAATAGTTGCAGGTAAGAAAATTTAAGCACAATTTTAGTGAAGCCTAGCCACCAAACTTTTGACCAGTTCAATAATGCAAAGGACAAAACCTGTTCATAAAAATGAATTTTTAATTTCATGAGCATAAAAAAAAAAAAAACCCAAACCTGTCCCATACCCCTCCCACTCATGCAAACAGCTCTCAAATGAGATTCTTCAAATTTTACGTTTTTTCCATTCTGGCTCATTCTTTGCTTCCTCATCATCAGATTCAACTTGGGCAAACATGGTTTTGGGCTGAGTCCTAAAACAAAAGTTAAAGAAGAGAAGGAAAAATTTAGTCAGAAAGTATTTGTTACATTAGATTTTGCTTCCTTCATCAAGTGGGAGCAAACGTGGGGAATAAATTACAACTCAATTATTAAATATAAATCATTAAACTTCTGGCAAAGAAAAAGATAATGGAAATTTAATTATGCTCAGGAAAAGAGCAAAAGATTCTTTTAAAGATTTACCCTCTGTGGCAGACTGTACATACACACTGTTCTTTCCTTAAATAAAATGAAAATGCATCAAATTCAGTGGAACTTCACCCATCCTAACCACCCTCCACCTGAAACTCTGGGTAACTGGGACCATATGGAAGAACAAACTACAGTCACCAAGCAAGAATCTACATGATCTTTATTAAGACCATTTATTAAGCTCTCTGGGTTGTCCCTAGGCTTCAGTAGTGTAAATATGTGTTTATCGTACACATAAATGGGAAAATATGAGTTTGTTTTCTTATCTAATGAATTTGAGCCTGCAAAAATAAAAACCAAAGAAAACGAATATCCCCTGCATTCCTACACTCAGCCCAATGCATGGAAATGCCAAGCATTTTAGGATACATCACTGATACATGGCTGTAATACTGCCACACACCTCAAGCAATCTGCACAAAGACTTTCTGTGCTTTGTAAACATACCTGGTTCAATGACATCCCTTTTCACACTACTCACATAAGAAATATCTCCAAGAAAATGTCAAGTGGTTATAATGTCTGCCCCTTTTGGTCATGCTACTCTGATTTTATTTTAAAAAACAGCTCTATCGCATTATGAAGAAACATTAAAGCACATCTGCAGGTTATATATTTTGGCTTGTATTTTCATTTAGAATCATTATATCCACGTAATTCCAGAATGGTAAAAATAATGACAACTATAATTCCTTTTATTTGGCAAGAAAACCAGGATAAACTTTATATTACCTCTTGCTGCTTTTTTATTATCCTGGGGAAAAAGCATAAACCATCCACAACTCATGCTGATGTTGTCTGACCTGAGTCATGTACTAGAATTGCTCGTGAATAAGTTGATCATTATTCCTGTCTCTCCAGTTACCTCACACACGTACCTAGAGCCTAAGCTGTCCCCATACACAACCCAGTTGGTTAAACTTCTTGTTGTCACTTTAAGACACTGTTATGATATCTATAAACAGGTCACAGCTCTTAAATTTCGAAAAGCAGCTACAGGTTTTGATAGGCCATAAGTTGCTGAATTCCTAACTGGCTTTCTAACATGCTACAACAAGGCAATTGGTGCTTATTACATATTTCATCTTCTGGCAAAGATGCTGACCAGTTAGGTATGGATAAACCTGTTCAAGAACAAATTTGTCCAGGTTAAAAAATCCTTTGAATTAGATATTTAACTTCTCAGGGGGAAAAAAAGGAACAAGGTCTTCCAAGGATATCTGACAATGCTTCGTAGGACACCAGCTCATCAATGTTAGTTGTAATGAGATTTAAGTACTAAGAAATTGCAATGCTAGTTTCTTGTATATAAAAAAGGAAATTAAATGGCAAATTACAGGAAGAAATGTAGAGTCCAAAAAGGTTATTTCATTTAAGGGGTTACTCTCTGTATTAGACTGTTCTCACGCTGCTAATAAAGACATATCTGAGACTAGGTAATTTATAAAAGAGGTCTAATGGACTCACAGTTACACCTGCCTGGGGAGGCCTAACAACCATGGTGTAAGGCAAATGAGGAGCAAAGTTATGTCTTACATGGCAGCAGACAAGAGAGTGTGTGCAGGGGAACTGCCCTTTGTAAAACCATCAGATCTTGTGAGATTCAGTATCACAACAACAGCATGGGAAATTACTTCCCACTAGGTTCTTCCCATGATGTGACAATTATGGGAGCTACAATTCAAGATGAGATTTGGGTAGGGACACAGCCAAACCATATCACTCTTTTTTTGGAGACAGGGTCGTTCTCTGTCACCTAGGCTAGAGTGCAGTGGCACAATCATAGCTCACTGTAACTGAACTTCCGGGCTCAAGTGATCCTCCTGCCTCAGCCTCCCCAGTAGCTAGGACTGCAGATGTGCACCACCATGTCTGATTAATTTTTTTATTTTTTTGCAGAGACATGGTCTTGCTCATGTTGCCCAGGCTGGTCTCAAGTGCCTGGCCTCAAGCAATCTGCCCATCCTGGCCTCCCAAAGTGCTGGGATTACAGGCATGAGTCACCACGCCCAGCCAAGATATTAGTCTTTTTAATATTCCACCTTCCAAAAGTATCTGTAGGATACTTCCAAAAGTATCCGTAGGAGGTTGATGGCTAACATCAAAGGGCACAGAATCAATGAAACTACATAACAACAGCTAGAAAGAGGCATGAGAGGATGTTTTGGTGGGATGGAAATGTTCTATAATCTTGACTGAAATGGTGATTAACAGGTGTATGCATTTGTCAAAACTTGAAATGGGTATATTTTGTATTTTATTGTATGTAAATTGTACCTCAATAAAGTTGATTTGTAAAGAAACTAAAAACAAAACAAATTGGTAGAAAATAAAGAACCAAGGAATGAAAGGGTAATTGAGCATTAAACTTAGCACTGAATTTCCTAGCAGCCATGAGAAAAGAAAAAGGACAAATATTTGTTTTTCAAAGGAGATACTGCGTTTTTGTTTTTTTTTTTTTTTCACCTAGTATTGAACTCAGTTAATTCATTGAGTAAATGTTTGCATCAGGGTCACTTCAACTGTCATTTCTAATCACTAGATCACAACAGTTTCCTTGGTCCCCACTAGGAATTAAAATGTAGGGAATATTAAGTTGTTTGGAAGGTAAGACAGTTAAACATCATAGTCCTTTTTGCAAAACTCCATGACATTTAATTTCTACTTTTGAACTAATCATAATGTTGCCAGCAAAATGGCCACATTATACGTATGCATAATATTTTTTTTCTTCTTAAAAAAAACAGGATACATGTGCAGAACGTGCAGGTTCATTACATCAGTATACATGTGCCATGGTGGTTTGCTGCATGACCTGTCCTCTAAGTTCCTTTCCCTCACACCCCAACCTCCAAAAGGCCCTGGTGTGTGGTGTTCCCCTCTCTGTGTTCATGTGTTCTCAATGTTCAACTCCCACTTATGAGTGAGAACATGAGGCGTTTGGTTTTCTGTTCCTGTGTAGTTTGCTGAGGATGATGGCTTCCAGCTTCATCCATGTCCCTGCAAAGGACAGATCTCATTCCTTTTTATGACTGTATAGTATTCCACATGGAATACTATACTTCTTTATCCAGTCTATCACTGATGGGCATTTGGGTTAGTTCCATGTCTTTGCTACTGTAAACAGTGCTGCAATAAACATACGTGTGCATGTGTCTTTAGAGCAGGATGATTTATATGCCTTTGGGTATATACCCAGTAATGGGATTGCTGGGTCAAATGGTATTTCTGGTTCTAGATCCTTGAGGAATCGCCATACTGTCTACCTCAATGGTTGAACTAATTTACATACCCACCAACAGTGTAAAAGTGTTCCTATTTCTCCACAGCCTTGCCAGCATCTATTGTTTCCTGACTTTTTAATAATCACCATTCTCACTGGCGTGAGGTGGTATCTCATTGTGGTTTTGATTTGCATTTCTCTGGTGATCAGTGATGTTGACCTTTTTTTCATGTTTCTTGGCCGCATAAACGACTTCTTTTTAGAAGTGTCTGTTCATATCCTTTGCCCACTTTTTGATGGGTTTTCTTCTTGTAAATATGTTTAAGTTCCTTGTAAATTCTGGATATTAGACCTTTGTCAGATTGGTAGATTGCAAAAATTTTCTCCCATTCTGTAGGTTGCCTGTTCACTCTGATGATAGTTTATTTTGCTGTGCAGAAGCTCTCTAAGTTTAATTAGATCCCATTTGTCAATTTTGGCTTTTGTTACAATAGCTCTTGGCATTTTTGTCATGAAGTCTTTGCCCATGCCTATGTCCTAGGAATGGTCTTGCCTGGGTTTTCTTCTAGGGTTTTTATGGTTTGGAATTTTACATTTAAGTCTTTAATCCATCTTGAGTTAATTCTTGTATAAGGTATAAGGAAGGGGTCCAGTTTCAGCTTTCTGCATATGGCTAGCCAGTTTTCCCAGCACCATTTACTGAATAGGAGATCCTTTCCCCATTGCTTGTCTTTGTCAGGTTTGTCGAAGATCAGATGGTTGTAGATGTGTAGGTTTCTGAGGACTCTGTTCTGCTTCATTGGTCTATATGTCTGTTTTGGTACCAGCACCATGCTGTTTTGGTTACTGTAACCTTGTAGTATGTTTAAAGTCAGGTAACGTGATGCCTCTAGCTTTGTTCTTTTTGCTTAGGATTGTCTTGGCTATACGGGGTTCTTCTTTGATTCCATATGAAATTTAAAATAGTTTTTTCTAATTCTGTGAAGAATGTCAACAGTAGTTTGATGGCAATAGCATTGAATCTATAAATTACTTTGGGTAGTATGGCCATTTTCACCATATTGATTCTTCCTATTCATGAGGATTGAATGTTTTTCCATTTGTTTGTGTCCTCTCTTATTTCCTTGAGCAGTGGTTTGTAGTTCTCCTTGAAGAGGTTCTTCACATCCCTTGTTAGCTGTATTCCTAGGTATTTTATTCTCTTTGTAGCGACTGTGAATGGGAGTTCATTCATGATTTGACGCTGTGCTTGTCTACTGTTGGTGTAAAGGAATACTTGTGATTTTTGCACAATGATTTTGTATCTTGAGACTTTGCTGAAGTTGCTTATCAGTTCAAGAAGTTTTTAGGTTCAGATGATGAGGTTTTCTAAATATAAAATCATGTCATCTGCAAATAGAGACAACTTGACTTCCTCTCTTCCTATCTGAATACCTCTTGCCTGATTGCCCCAGCCAGAATTTCCAATACTACGTTGAATAGGAGTGGTGAGAGAGGGCATCCTTGTCTTGTATCAGTTTTCAAAGGGAATGCTTTCAGCTTTTGCCCATTCAATGTAATATTGGCTGTGGGTTTGTCATAAATAGCTCTTATTATTTTGAGATATGTTCCATCAATACCTAGCTTACTGACAGTTTTTAAAATGAAGGGGTGTTGAATTTTATCTAAGGCCTTTTCTGCATCTATTGAGATAATCAAAGTGTTCCTATTTTTCCACAGCCTCCCAGCATTTATTCTTCCTGACTTTTTAATAATCATCATTCTGACTGGCGTGAGATGGTATCTCGTGATTTTATTTGCATTTCTCTGATGATCAGTGATGTTGAGCTTCTTTTCATACATTTGTTGGCCACGTAAATGTCTTCTTTTGAGAAGTGTCTGTTGATATGTTTTGCCCACTTTTTGATGGGGTTGTTTTTTTCTTGTAAATATGTTTTTGGTTTTTGTCTTTGGATCTGTTTATGTGATGGATTATGTTTATTGATTTACGTATGTTGAACCAGCCTTGCATCCCAGGGATGAAGCTGACTTGATGACATGGATTAAGTTTTTTTGATGTGCTGCTGGGTTCGGTTTGGCAGTATTTTATTGAGGATTTTTGCATCAATGTTCATCAGGGACATTGGCCTGAAGTTTTCTTTTTTGTGTGTGTTTCTCTTCCTGGTTTTGGTATCAAGATGATGCTGGCTTCATAAAATGAGTTAGGGAGGAGTCCCTCCTTTTCAACTGTTTGGAATAGTTTCAGAAGGAATGGTACCAGCTTCTCTTTGTACTTCTGGTAGAATTTGGCTGTGAATCATCTGGTTGTGGGCTTTTTCTAGTTGATAGGCTGTTAATTACTGCCTCAATTTCAGAACTTGTTATTGGTCTATTCAGGGATTCGACTTTTTCCTGGGTTAGTCTTGGGAGGGTGTATGTGTCCAGGAATTTGTCCATTTCGTCCAGATTTTCTAGTTTATTTGCTTAGAGGTGTTCATAGTATTCTCTGATGGTAGTTTGTATTTCTGTGGGGTCAGTGGTGATATCCCTTTTATTATTTTTTATTGCCTCTATTTGATTCTTCTCTCTCTTCTTATTAGTCTAGCTAGCAGTTTATCTATTTTGTTAATGTTTTCAAAACACCAGCTCCTGGATTTGTTGATTTTTTGGAGGGTTTTTCATATCTCTATCTCCTTCAATTCTTCTCTTAGTTATTTCTTGTCTTCTGCTAGCTTTTGGATTAGTCTGCTCTTGCCGCTCTAGCTCTTTTAATTGTGATGTTAGGGTGTCGTTTTGAGATCTTTCTAGCTTTCTAATGTGGGCATTTAGTGCTAGAAATTTCCCTCTTAATACTGCTTTAGTTATATCCCAGAAATTCTGGAACATTGTCTCTTTGTTCTCATTGGTTCCAAAGAACTTCTTTATTTCTGCCTTAATTTCACTATCTATCCAGGAGTCAATAAGGAGCAGGTTATTCAATTTCCATGAAATTGTGTGGTTTTTGAGTGAGTTTCTTAATTGTGAGTTCTAATTTGACCGCACTGAGGTCTGAGAGGCTGTTTGTTATTATTTCAGTTCTTTTGCATTTGCTGAGGAGCGTTTTACTTCCAATTATGTGGTCGATTTTAGAATAAGTGCCATGTGGAAATGAGAAGAATGTATATTCTGCTGATTTGGGGTAGAGAGTTCTGCAGACGTCTACTAGGTCCATTTGATCGAGAGCTGAGTTCAAGTCCTGAATTTCCTTGTTAATTTTCTGTCTCGTTGATCTAACACTGACAGTGGAGTGTTAAAGTCTCCCACTATTAATGTGTGGGAGTCTAAGTCTCTTTGTAGGTCCCTAAGAACTTGTTTTATGAATCTGGGTGCTCCTGTATTGGATACATATATATTCAGAATAGTTAGCTCTTCTTGTTGAATTGTTCCCTTTACCATTAGGCAATGCCCTTCTTTGCCTTTTTTGATCTTTGTTGGTTTAAAGTCTGTTTTGTCAGAGACTAGAATTGCAACTCCCGTTTTTTTTTTGCTTTCCATTTACTTGGTAGATTTTCCTCCATCCCTTTATTTTGAGCCTGTGTGTATTTTTGCACGTAAGATGGGGTTCCTGAATACAGCACACCAATGGGTCTTAACTCCTTATCCAATTTGCCAGTCTGTGTCTATCTTTTAATTGGGACATTTAGCCCATTCACATTTAAGGTTAGTATTGTTATGTGTGAATTCAATCCTGTTGTCATGATGCTATTTGGTTACTTTGCACACTAGATGCAGTTTCTTCGTAGTGTCAGTGGTTTTTATATTTTGGTGTGTTTTTGCAGTGGCTGGTATTGGTTTTTCCTTTCCATATTTAGTGCTTCTTTCAGGAGCTCTTGCAGTGCAGGCCTCGTGGTAACAAAATCCCTCAGCATTCGCTTGTCTGGAAAGGATTTTATTTCTCCTTCGCTTATGAAGCTTATTAGTTTGGCTGGATATGAAATTCTGGTTTGAAAATTCTTTCCTTTAAGAATGTTGGATATTGGCCCACAATCTCTTCTGGCTTGTAGAGGTTCTGCTGAGAAGTCTGCTGTTGGTCTGATGGGCTTCCCTTTGTAGGTGACCTGGCCTTTCTCTCTGGCTGCCCTTAACAGTTCGACCTTGGAGAATCCAATGATTAAGTGTCTTGGGGTTGATCTTCTCTTGGAATATCTTAGTGGTGTTCTCTGTATTTCCTGAATTTGCATGTTGGCCTGTCTTGCTAGGTTGGGGAAGTTCTCCTGGAAAATATCCTGAAGTGTGTTTTCCAGCTTGTTTCCATTCTCCCCATCTTCTTCTGGTACTCCAA
This sequence comes from Pan troglodytes, assembly GCF_028858775.2. Taxonomy (NCBI): domain Eukaryota; kingdom Metazoa; phylum Chordata; class Mammalia; order Primates; family Hominidae; genus Pan; species Pan troglodytes. Next base: position 75,051,529 of record NC_072402.2, read on the forward strand.
TCAATCATAGGTTCGTTTTTTTAATGAAGTCCCATATTTCTTGGAGGCTTTGTTCATTCCTTTTCATTCTTTTTTCTCTATTCTTGTTTGCATGTCTTATTTCAGTAAGGTGGGCTTCAAACTCTGATATCCTTTCTTCTGCTTGGTTGATTTGGCTGTTGATACTTGTGTATGCTTCATAAAGTTCTTGTGCTGTGTTTTTCAGCTCCATCAGGTCATTTATGTTCCTCTCTAAACTGGTTATTCTAGTTTAGCAATTCCTCCTCCAACATTTTATCAAGCTTCTTAGCTTCTTTGCATTGGGTAAGGACATGCTCCTTTAGCTCATCATAGCTTTTTATTACCCGTTTTCTGAAGCCTACCTCTGTCAATTTGTCCCTCTGATCCTCCATCCAGTTCTGTGCCCTTAATGGAGAGATGATGCAATCATTTGGAGGAGAAGAGGCACTCTGGCCTTGTGGGTTTTCAGCATTTTTTTGTTGACTCTTTTTCATCTTCATGAGTTTGTCTAGTTTTGGTCTTTGAGGCTACTGAACCTTGGATGGCGTTTTTGTGGGGCCTTTTTGTTGTTGTTGATGCTGTTGTTGTTACTTTCTGCTTGTTTTTCTTTCAATAATCAGGGCTACTCTTCTCTAGAGCTGCTGCAGTTTGCTGGGGGTTCACTTCAGGCCCCATTCATCTGATTCGCTCCCATGCCTGGAGATGTCACTCAAGGAGGCTGGAGGGCAGCCAAGGTGGGTGCCTCCTCCTTCTTCTGGGACCTCTAACCTCGAGGGGTACCAACCTGATGCCAGTAGAATTGCTCTTGTATAGGGTGTCTGACAATCTCTGTTGGAGGTTCTCACCCAGTTGGGTGGCATGGGGAGCAGGACCCATTTAACGAAGCACTTTGTCCCTTGGTGGAGAGGGTGTGTTTCGCTGGGGGGAAACCCACTCGTCTGGGCTGCCCGGATTCCTCAGAACTACCAGGAGAAAAGGCAAAGTCTGTTGGTCTGCAAAGACTAAGGCCACCCCTCCTGCTAGGGGCTCAGGCCCAGGGAGATCCCAATTCTGTCCCTGAGCCTCTGGCTGGAGTTATTGGAGATCATGCAGGGAAGCCATGACCACTGAGGAAGAATAGGTCAGGGTTAGACCTGAAGAGGCACTCTGGCCACAGACTGCCACAGCCGGTGTGTTGGGCTGTGGGGACAAGTCTTGGGACCAAGCCGTCCAGCCTTCCTGGCTCCAGCAGGGGAAAAATGCAGCCTGGAGTTATAGAAATGGGTGCTGCCCTTCCCCTACCCAGAGAGCTTAGTGTGTTAGGCAGTTGCTAGTCCCAGTGCTAGCTGCTGCCCCTCCCCCAAGGAGCCAAATAGCAGGCACCCATAGCCAGTGCTGGTCACCCCTTCCCCTGGGAATTCGGTAGGCTTAAGCAGATTCCAGCTGAGAGGCTGTAAGAATCTGCACATCTGCACATTCCGGGGTTAGGATGCTAGGCCCCCCTGGCCTGGGTCTGCAAGTGGGATCTTCTGATCCGTGGGTTGCACAGTTCCATGGGAAAAGCAGTTTCCCCAGCTGGATAGCGTGTTCACTCACCGCCTCCCTTAGCTGGGGGGAGGGGGGTTCCCCTTCCCCGTGTGGCTCTCAAGTGGGTTGCTGCACCACATTGCCCTTCCTTCTGTGGGACACACCAGCCTTCTAGTCAATTTTGATGAGAGAACCTGGATGCCTTGGCTGCTGGTGAAGGATTCACATGCTTATTATGTTTTTTTCCAATGGGAGCCTCTGAACACCGCTGCTTTGAATTGGCCATCTTGGCCCTGCCCGTAATATTTCATGTGATATTTCAAGGCATGACATCTAACTTGAAAGTTGTAATGGTCCCCTTTCCCCAAATTGGAAAAACCAAGGCAATAAACTCTAGATTTTCCTGGCAATTTTCCCAATGCTTGTTTACCACCTGTTTTTTCATTCTGTTGGTCAGGTAGGGGAATAATTGAGAATAAGAACTCAGCTCCCATCAACACCTGGTGTTGGCAAAAGTGTATATCCACATACAACAAAGTTAGAACCTCAACTTATACCATACACAAAAATTACCTCAAAATGGATCAAAGACCTAACCATAAGAGATAAAACTATATAATTCATAGAAGAAAACACAGACATTAGATTTGGCAATGATTTCTTGGATATGATTCCAAAAGCACAAACAACAGAAGAATAAAGTAGGTAAACTGGACTACATCAAAATTAAAAACTTCTGTGCTTCAAAGGACACAACTGACAGAGTGAAAAGGCAGAATGGGAGAAAATATTTGCAAATCATATACCTGACAAAGGATTAATATCCAGAATATATAAAGAACTCCTACAACAACAACAATAAAAAATTTTTTTAAATGGGCAAAGAACTTGAATAGGCACTTCTCCAAAGATATACAAATAGCCAGAAAGTGCATGAAAAGATGCTCAATACCATTAATAATTAGGGAAGTACAGACCTAAACCACAATGAGATACCACCTCACCACAAGAATGGCTACTGTTGAAAAAAAAAACAACAACAGATAATAACAAGTATTGGCCAGGATGCAGAGAAACTGGAACCCTTGCATGCTATAGATAGTAATGTAAAATGGCACACTACGGAAAACAGTGTAGTGGTTCCTCAAAAAATTAAAAATAGAACTGCCATGTGATCCAGCAATTCCATTTCTGGGTATATACCCTCCAAAACTGAAAACATAAAAGAGATATTTGCTCATGGCAGCATTATTCACAAGAGCCAAAGAGTAGAAGCAACTCAACTATACATTGATAGCTAAGCAAGATATGGTATATACATAAATGGAATATTATTCATCCTGAAAAAGGAAGGAAATTCTGATAACATGCTGTAATACAGATGAACCCTGAAGACAGTATGCTAAGTGAAATTGGCCAGTCACAGAAAGACAAAAACTGTTTGATTCCGCTTATATGAGGTACCTACAGTAGTCAAATCCATAGAGTTAAAAAGTAGAATGGTGCTTACGAGAAACTGGGTGGAGGGTGAAATGGAGAGTTGTTTAATGCAGGGGGTCCCCAACCCCCAGACTGCTATTGGTCCATGGCCTGTTAGGAACTGAGCTGCCCAGCATGAGATGAGCAGTGGGCGAGTGAGCATTACCACCTGAGCTCCACCTCCTGTAAGATCAGTGACAGTATTAGATTCTCAAAGAAGCAAAAACCCTATTGTGAACTGCACATGTGACGGATCTAGGTTGTGAGCTCCTTATAAGAATCTAATGCCTGATGATCTGAGGTGGAACAGTTTCATCCCAAAACCATATCCCACCACTCCCATTCCATGGAAAAATTGTCTTCCATGAAACTAGTCCCTGGTGCCAAAAAGGTTGGAGACAGCTGGTTTCATAGAGTTTTAGCTTGGCAAGATGAAGAGTTCTGGAGAGTTTGCACAACAATGTGAATGTACTTAACACTAATGAACTATATACTTATAAATGGTTAAGATAGTAAGTTTTATCTCATGTTTATTCTACCAAAATTAGACCTTTTTAAATTAAAAAAAAAAAAAAGAACTAGGCTCTTGGGCTTGGGAGTAAGGAAGAACAAATCCCCTTCCTGGGACAAAAAGGAGGCACCTTGGAGAGGGCCTTAGCCTCCAACCTAGAGCAGTGCCTAGGGTACTGCTTCTCAAACCATCTGTGATGGAGGGCCAGTCTTTGTTTTCTAATTTCCAGGACTCTGCAGACAAATATTTTATTTCTAGAAACATAAAATTTAAAGACTACAAAATACAAATCTAGGTTTTTATTAGATTCAACAGATACATCAAATTGCTATAAAATGTCCAAAGTGTTACTCTGAATTCTACATTTACCTCATCAGCACTGGCTGGTGGACCAGAGTGAGCAGTACCTCTTGAGAGCTCCATCCCTCCCCTAGCTTGGCAAAGAAGGGAGAAAAACAGGCCTTTGAAACAAGGCTGTGGAGTAAGAATTTGTATTTTTAACAAACTTTTACACATGATGAGCTTCCTCCAACTATGGGAAAATATTTCTCATATCTGGAAAAATTGGCCCTGTATGATGCTACTGAAGAGTGGGTGAAAGAATAAAATTTGGGGTTACACTCTCAGGCCCATCCTTAAAGGACTGGTCTTTGATTTTGGGGAGTTAGGCATGGGGAAGTGAAGCAAAGTATGGCCCACAGAAGGAATTTTCTCTCATTCCAATCCATCCTGCCCTCAAAACCAACATTCTTACAGCATAATTCAGAACCTTTAAATAAGAGCTGTGTGTTGTTTGCTGAATAAAGGCTAGGTTCTTCAAAAAAAGAGTATTCAACTTTAGCACACTGAACATCTCTACCAAGCCTAAGGAACACCAGTGTTTTGTAGGAGCATAGTGAGAGAATCATAGCTTTAAACATTGTAGCTATCCTTTCTTTTTGGCAATTTTTATCTTTGAATTTATTTCCAGCAGTTATTCTTTTGAAAACGTTTAGAAATCCACATATGAGAAATATTTTAAAAACTCAATTCAGAGCTATCTAGGACATTTTAAATGGATTTCTTTAGTCACCACTTTATCAAAACAATGAGGAACAGATGATTAGGCAACCTCTAGCAATGTTAGGACTAGAACCAGGAGATTTCTTCCCTGGGGGATGGTCTAATTTGCCCTTGGCACAGAAAACTACTATAAAAATAAATCAACAACATCAAGCAAAAGTAAAACGACAGATACAAAGAGATAAAATGTTAATGGATTTGAAAACACTTAAAAGCTGGTCCACAAATTCCCACTTTTAAAGCTAACAGGAAACAAATAAAAACAATAACAACCAACAAGCCCTCTATTTTACATCGTCACTGGCCACAAAAATGGTTTCCTTTCTGGGCTGCTTGAAGAAATGGAATTTGTACACTGATGTTAAGAAATATTCTGTTGGAATGAGAACACATGGACACAGTGAGGGGAACATCACACACCGGGGCCAGTCGGGGTATGGGGGGCTAGGGGAGGGATAGCATTAGGAGAAATACCTATTGTAGATGACAGGTTGATGGGTACAGCAAACCACCATGGCACATGTATACCTATGTAACAAACCTGTATGTTCTGCACATGTATCCCAGAACTTAAAGTATATACATATAAAAAAGAAATATTCTGTTGGGTGCTTCCACAAGGAAGAGTAGAACCCAACAAATCAAATAGACACTAAAAACATGACAGCAACATACGAAATACACAAACAAATTGCAAGAAATATATTCCACCACTTCCAGAAAGCAATTCTGTCACCTACCCATTCTGTGTCTTCTAGCTAACAATTCTTTCAGAATTTTATACCTCATTTCTCAAGAGACAAGAAATTATCAACTCAAGCTTACTGCCTCATGGCAGATTATCTCCCTTGCCCAAAACAAAAGCAAAAGCCTATAAAGGGACTGACTCAAAGGAAAAGTAGGTAAGGGGAACATTCCATTCAGCCAAATATATAATTACTGTGGGTGTACAACAGGTTAATGGGGATCTAGCAAGCCTCACTGGAGAATGAGTGAAGTATCTACCTTAACGAAGTCAGCTTTAACCAGACTATTCCATATACTGGTTTATGGCCCACACTTACCCATGTTTCTGACGACTAATTTAAAAACCTAAACTTACAGAGGGCTGATGTGAACCTTGCATTTTCCAGTTTGAGTAACTCATCTGGGGAAGAGTAAACATTTTCCACTTGATTATAAATGTCAACTTGTTTACTGGAGTTACCAAGAAAAGGAGAGCAGATTAGACATCAACGTGGTCATTGCTGCCAATCATTAAATAAGCAAACAAGGGAAGGCTAAAAGGTTTTTTGTTTTATTTTGCTTTAGCTTCGGTAACTCTGCATTTGCTAATAGTTAATATGATTTCATAAAGCAAACAGAAAAGCTTAAGCAAATGTCTTTCTCAAATCTATAAATTCTGGATAGCTGATACTTTGTGCTGATTAAATTTCCCCTTGATACTTTTTGGAAAACTGATTCTCAAGATTATTTTTACAAAGTGAGTCTTTTCCAGCAACTGTATGCTACAGAAAAATAACAGAAACTCAACAGAAAGCAAGTCCCACCTTCAGTGCTTCCATCCAGAGGAATTTTGTGTAGAGCAGCCAGTAATGAATAAAGAGTCCCTCTGCAATCTTCTAAAAGGGCATTTTGGGGGTGCATTGTTTGTGTGAGAGATTCAAAGTATTAGCAGGACTGTCCTTTCTCTTCTGATTAAGCTTTGACCTATGTCTTCTACACGGCCCTTCTCTAGCACTCAGGCCAGAGTGAAGTCGTCTTCACTGTAACAAAATGTTTTCAGCTGCAGTGGAAAGTCCACAGGTCAAATTCTTTTTAATTATGGATGTTCCTCTGATATGATTCATTCAAAAAGCATAAAGTGAGCTCCAGGGTAACAGAGCAAGTATGAGGCGAAATCACTTGCATTACTTAGTCATCAGTACATGAGTATAAACCACAAGCTTTTTTGGCTCAGGGCCCATTGTTTATTATGAAGGAAAACCTCAAAGCCAAAGTCAATTATAGCCATGACTTTCAATCTGACACACTTGTTAACCCTGTTAGAATGAATATGGCCCAGATGAACTCTGACACAGTCATCACAATTGCAGAATTATTAAGATTAAATAAAAGCCTTGACCAAAAAATTCCACTTGAAATGATTCCTTTTTTTGGTGAAGAGCTAATCGAAGTTGTTGTTTTTTTGTTTGTTTGTTTGTTTAAATATTAGGCACACTAGGCAACAAGATGTTTCTAGATAAAGCATTTTCTATTTTCTTCAGGAAATGAACATATAATATTTTAGAAAATAAACACATCTCAGGCTCATAAATAGGGTATACTGACTCATTATGCTATGTGTGAGAGTTCAAAGACTGTGAAGATGGAAAAAAGAACATACATGAGACCTACGGAAACTGTGAAAATAGGAAACAAAGAAAGAGACAGGAAAAGAGAAACAGAATTCTACAAAATTGCCATTAGCTACCTTATCACCAAATGGATAAACAAGTTACAAAGATAAAATCTTTGAAGAACACACAGGCTTGAGACAGCCCAGGTATCACCAAAGCACTCTCTTAATAAGTTCCCATTTATAAGATATATAACTGTATGCCACAATTTCTATTAAAAAACATGCACGAAAGCTTGGCATTGGTGTAGCCCTGCCCAACTTCATGGATCAGGAAAACAGCCTCAGTGAAGGTAACTCGCCAGGGGGTGGCGGAGCTGAAGCTAAATCTCAGGACTTCTGATTCTTAGTCCAGTGTTCCCTCTGTTACACCATGCTGGCTCATACAATGATCTTTTAGCTTCACTATTACTCAAGTTTTCTAATAACTACTACCAGTTGCTTTATGATGAAAAGCAGTACACTGTACTTAGTTACAGTTATAGGCTTGATTCTGAAGCCAGAATGCTTGCATTCAAATCCCAGTTTTGCCACCTGCTACCTCTGTGGCTTTGGTCAAATTATAAGCCTCAATCTCCTTATCTGTAAAATGGGGACAATAATAACACTTGCCTCACAGGGCTGCTGTGAGGATTAAATTAATAATATATATAAAGTTTTAAAACAAGCCTGGCACAGTATAAGTAAAATAAAAGTATCATTATTATTATATACCTTGCTTTGGATATCAGGTGTTCCTCACTTCATATAATAGATGTATTTCCCAAAAGCAGTATGTAGAATATATTTGGTAAATTAATTTATATGTTAAACACAATATAGCAGCTTGCTACTTTTTAAAGGAAATAATTTTATTAAGCAAATAATATTTCTTCACTATGAATTTCTATAATTGAAATAATCTAGTCAGTAAATTTGAATTTTCTTAAGGGAGAATAATTTGTTGCTTGTTTTCATAATTACTTTTGTACTATTAAAGAATAATTTGTTGCTTGTTTTCATAATTACTTTTGTACTATTACAGAATAATTTGTTGCTTGTTTTCCATAATTACTTTTTACTATTACCAAACATAAGTGTGCAAAACAATCACCCAGGGCACCTCTTAATATTCAGATTCCCACCCCTAATCCCACAAAGCCCCCTTGAGTTGATTTAGGATGGAGTCCAGAAATCTGCATTTTTAAACACCCCCCACCCTGCAAAAAAAAAGAAAAAAAAAAAACTACATACACCGCTCTGATGCAGGCAGTTCACAAAACCACTTTCAGAAACATTGGCTTCTACACAGGAATACAGTGGAGAGTGACAATTAGTCACCTAAATATAACTCTGGAAAAAATATATTTTCTCTCTGTGCATTTATGATTCTTCCTGACACAAATAACACATAAACCTTCACTTGCTCACAGAGTGGCTTCTTTAAATATTGCCTACAACTCAACATGACTTTAAATGGATCCTTTATAGGTGGGAATGATATTTTAACACATACATACACACATATTCATATATCCAATATCAGACAAGATATGCACACTGAAAATTAAGTTGACTGAACCAGCAAATAATGGCAGCCTATCTGGCAAGAAAAGTGACGTGGTTGACAGAGCTGTCATTCTGTCAGGCTGCTGGCCAGGGTCCAGGCTCCCACACACATCTATCCTTGTCTGATGTGTAAGCTAATAGCTTTCTGGATCTACATCCTGCCCATTCCCCAGCCAGCTCCTTTTCTCTCCCTCCAGCAGCATCTTCTTACAAGAAACTGAAACTGAATCTGCCTATGTGTAGCTGAACAAGAGTCCTCTGTGATCCTGCTGTGTTTGAAAATTTTCATGGCTGTTACATTGCTAGGGCCAGGAATGAAACTTATATAATCTATAAATGTAAACTCTTTAAAGACTCTTTGTTATCATCACCAGTGGATATTGGTGAGTGTATGTCATGTGTAGGCAGGCACATTTGTGGAATGTCTAATTGTGCTTTTCTGTGATAAAGCGAGATATGGTAAATAAATCTTCATTTCATCACTGACAGAAGTCAATTGCAGTGAAGAAAAAAAACCAACCAGACACACATTCTCAATTACAGTGACCTTTACGAAAAGATCCTTTTAAATATTAGCTTCCTTTCAAATACTTTGCTACTTGGCAGTAAACAGTATACTCTAGCAGGTGAACACAGGAGAAATAGCACTGCAATCCTAGCTAACAAATTACATGCCACAGACAGACAGTGCCATGAACTTAGTATGCAACAAATGCAAGGTGACGAAATTGGGTGGAAGCAAAGAGATGATAACAAAATGCAGCGGCAGAAAGGTGTGTATCAGGAAGAGTGCAGTCCTCTGGAAAGCTCATTAGGTTAGGGATCAAGAGAACTAATGTCTAGTTCTAGTTTCAGTCATTGTTAATTGCAGATCTCTAAGCTACAGCCTCCTCCCAAGTAAAGTGAGGATATGACAATGCCTGATCTACCTACCTTGCAAGAGCTGCTATTATGCTAGCACGAATTCATTTGTAAACATAACTGAATCATCTCTAATGCAGAAAAATATCTTTAGATATTTTGAAAGTGAACAAAAACACTTTCAGCTGCAATTAATTCTTATTTAAAGAAAGTTGAAAATCTGAATGAATGACTGTCCAAGAAAATATTAATTACCAAGCAGCCTCAGAAGAGTCAGAAAACTCGGAATAGACTATTTGCCAGGAGGGGATGGAAAAGAGAGAAAAATTAAGGAATTACTACTCACCCTCCACTCCACAAAAGCTTTCACATTTTACAGGTGAATTCTATCAAATCTTTATAAAATGGATAAGTTCAAATGTATTCAAAACAGTTTGAGGGTACATATAGAAAAGAAAAATATACAAAATTTTTAGGAAGCCAGTCTAACACCTTAGAAAGAATAAACTACAATCATATAACGGTCGTATCAAAGATGCCAGGATGGCTCAGTGTTAGGAAATCTAGTAATATAATTCACCCCATTCATAGATCGAAGTAGAAAAATTCCATGATCACTTTCATAGAGATGAAGGAATTCAGTAAAGGCCTCTTGTGTTCGCTGCATGGGATGCTCTTCCCCTAGGTATTTGCATGGCTCACTCCCTCATTTCACTCAGGTCAAAGGTAACTTTTGTAGACGTTCTTCCCTGACCACTGTATCTAAAATAGCGCCTTTTCTCCGCCTGATTACTCTATGTCCCCCTTTTATCCCTCTTTTATCTATGTCCCCCTTTTAACTTTTTATAAAAGGGATATATCCCTCTTTTAGTTTTCTTCTTAGCATTATTACCATTTAATATTTATATATTTATTTAGTGTCTGTCTCTACTAGCATATAAGCTCCATAAAATGGCTGTACCCCTACAACTTAGAACAGTATCTAACACATAGTTGGTGTTCAGTAAATCTCTGTTGCATGAATAAATAAAGAATTGGATTCTTAACATCTTGTGTGTTTTCAAACATTATCACATTTTATGTGGAAATACCATTAGATTGAATAATATAAAACTGCTGATATTTGATTTTTTCACCTACAAAAAGGAAAATTTTGTAAGGTTTAACGTAATAGAATCATTCCTTTTAAAGTTCAAATTGAAAAAAGGATGTGCACTATCACTGATGGTTATTTTAAATTGTTCTGGCAGCAGTCAATGCAATCAGATAAAAAGAAATAGTAGGTATAAAAATTGGAAAGGAGGAGGTAAACTTACTACTTGCATATAATTTTATACCTATACACCCCAAGCTAAGTGAATAAAAAATTATTTAAAACATATATAAGAAAATATAATAAACAGCTGGATACAAAACTAATATATATAAATAACACACATATATGTAGCTGCACAGTATTTCCATACACAAATAAGTTATAAATTTAGTGTAAGAAAAGACTCTACTTACAACAGCACAAAAAGATAAAGTAAGTAAAAATAAACTTAAAAGGAAATATGACAGGTCTATGTGAAGAAAACTTAAAAGTACTACTGAGGGATATAGTGATGTTGACTAGAAAGACAACTCTGTTCTCGGTTTGAAAGAACTAATATTATAAATTCTATCTAAATTAATATATACACATAACTCAAGTCTGCATCATTAATTTTTGAGGGGGAGGTTACTAGATAACTTAATAAAGTCATGGAGACCTGCAAGAATAGATAGACACATTCTCATAAGAATAATGAGAACAGGCAGCCCTACAACAATGAAGACTGGTATTGATACTTGCAGAGGCAGACCAATTGACAGAACAGAACAGAGAACCCAGAAATTGATTAAAATTCATAAGTACATTAGGTATAATAAAGGTATCATTTCAATTTAATGAGGAAAATTAAATTATACAATAAAAAGTGCTACAGCAACTGGTTAAACCAACTTGAAATAAGTAAATTAGAACTCTACTATGGTAGGTTGAAAAATGGTTCTCTCAAAAATATCCACTTTCGATCCTTGGAACCTGTGAATGTTCTCTCATTTGGAAAAAGGGTATCTTGAGATGAGGAGATACTCCTGGATTATCTTGGATTGGCTCTAAATGCTACTGTAAGTATCCTTACAAGAGAGTAAAGGAGAAGACAAAGGAGAAGGCAATGTGAAGACTAGGCAACATTAAAGGGATGTGGCTATGAACCAAGGCATCAGGCAACCTCTAGAAGCTAGAAGAGGCATAGAATGAATTTTCCCCTGGAGTCTCTGTAGAAAGTACAATCCTGCCAACACCTTGATTTCAGACTTCTGGCCTCCAGAACTGTGACAGAATCAATTTCTACTTTTTAAGACATCAAATTTGTAGTAATTAATATAACAATTTCACTAAAATAATTCCAGGTGAATTGAAGACTTAACTCTAAAAAAAAATCCATAAAAGTATTGAGTGGGAATATGAGAGAATTTCAAGACTAATATTGGACGGGAGATGCCTTCCTAAATAAAACCCCAAAAGTGCACCCCTCACCCCATTTCTAAATCTCACCACATTAAAATAAATTTTTTACGTGAGAAAAACGCCATAAACAAAGTAAAATAAAAAACGATTAACTGGGAGAAATATTTGCCACACATGATATACAAGGGGTTAACCTTAATATAAATAACTCTTACAAATCAGTAAGAAAAAACCAAATAGGCAAATGGGCAAAAGACATAAATAGTTCACAAGAAACAGGGTTTTAAGGGCTTTAAGAAAGCTCCTTTTAGCATCTTTTCTCAAGAACAGATGCTAAAAAATTATAAAAATGCAGGTGAAAACCACAAATTATACATTTTCACCTATCAGATTGGCAAAGATAAAAATTTCTAGAAGTTTTGCATGTGTGGGCAAATACCTACATCCAAAGATACTAATTCCAGTATTGTTTATGAAAGAAAAAGGCTGAAAACAACATAACTGTCATTCAAGAGGGTATAGTTTTTTATAGAAGTATAATATAGCTATACAATTGAATAGGTACATAAAGTAAAAATAATGAGCTAAATATGTCTGGATGGATCTGGCCCAATCTTCCAATGTATACTAAGTAAAAAACAAAACCATAAATCAGCTTGTAAAACATGCTATATACCTGCATTTTTAAACAATGAATGTATCTACACATATCTCTCTCTCTCTCAGAGGATATATAATAAATTGAGGCAGTTGGTATCTCTAAGCAGTAGAATGAAGGAACTGGGGGTTAAGTGAAAGAGAGGCTTTCAAATCTCCATTGTCTACCTTTAGTACCACTGGATATCTTTTGCTTGTTTTTACTGTGTGTATGTACTACTTTAAATCTCAGACATGAAAACCACATACTAAATTGAAGTTACTCCTTTATCAAAATAACTCGTTATTAGATGTCAGAACAATAACCTGGAAATTCTAAGGCCAGGCTCCTGGTCTGGAATCTAGAAATGACTTGTTATCCAGCAGGTTTTAAAAGTTATCTTCTGGATGTTTCATTTTCTCCAGTGATAAGTTAGGTCTCTGACACCTTCTAATTATACACTGCTAATACTGCTATATTATACGTTGCTAATATCAATGAATAATCAGCAAAGAGTATTTATATCAGTATTTTTGAAGACATCTCAGTGATTTGTGTGTAAACATAGACACACATATTTGGAGCAGTTAGCCATTAAAATAACATGCACCATGTTTAACAAAATTTAAACTATGACTGTTTTCTTGACAAATCTTTAGTATGTTTCTAAACAAGGTTTCTGAAGTATAAAAAATCCCTAATAATAATGGAAAATACTCCATTAAAAACAGAAGTGTCAACACAGGCATAATCTATAAGTTTATCTGACTGCCAATGATGTGTTGACATGGATTAGTTTATACACATATAAATACTATTCAAATGAAGGCTAAAGCATGCTATTTCGCTGGCCAGCCTTGATATGACCTCTTAGTTGTTGTCATATTATCCAATTCACTGTTCAGAGATGTTCCATCTGTATTGTTTATTAATATAAATTGTGAACAACCACATTGACATTACATAGTCTGTTCTGCTACAGTACATACAGCAGAGGACACAGTGCTTCCCCTCGATTGCCTCAAATCCTTTTAGCATTACTGGGCAATCTGCTTTCACTCACAGCAGGAGCACCTACCTCTAAAATGCTGGAGAGCTGACAGTGCCTGAAGTGTCTTTCCCAACCCTACCTCCAACCATCACCAATGACCAACAAATAAGGGAGTATAAATACTCTAGTTGCCATGGCCCTGACCAGGACAACTCTGACCACAGTCTCCAGGGTTACCCTGCAGGATTAAGCCAAAGCGACCCTCCCTGGGACTCGGCTTGATACTGCACACTTGATGGCTTCATGACACATCTCTACTCCCCTACTGATTTTCTCTGGGAACATACCCTAATAATTCACCTTTATGTAAATCTTTATCTCAGGGCCTGCTTCCAAGGAATGCATGCTAAGGTGATGTGTTTTTATTTGAGGCAAATAGCTCCTAATAATGAGCAGATAGAGGACTGGTAGCAGTATAAAGATTGAGTTGGTTAATAAAAGGCTTTTTCCAGCATATTAATGTTTTAAAAAGTAATCAGCATCCAGTTTTCTCACAATTAAAGAGAAAACTTTAGGAATACATAAAGACATCTAGAAAAAAACTTGAATATACCTCCAGTAATACAAAAACACACGTCTGTAACTCTATTCACTATAGCATTGTTAGTACTTACAAAATACTGAAACAACCTAAATATCCTTACATAGAAGAATGGTTGAATTAACTATGATAAATTCGTACAACGGAGTACTATGCAACTATGAAAATCAATGACAGTGAGCTCCAAGAACTGATGTAGAGTGATTTCTAGGGCACAGTTCTATGCGAAAAAGAAGCAAAGCCAAAAAAAAGCAAATCAATATGACTTAATTTATATCAAGTTATACATCAAAATATATACAAATCTTTAAATCAATCATACCTCAATAAAGATGGGGGATGAAAAGAAGCTAAAATCCTAAACTGATCAATTCAAATTTCAAAAATAGCATAACAAAAAAGTTGCTGACATATTTATAAATAGTATTCCCACAGTTCATTTAAAGTTAAATTTCATACTAAAATGTTAATGAAGAAACATTTAGATAACCAACTACTTTGTGGATAATCACAGATTAGCAATAATTTTGTGATAAAAGTTGGTTGTGGTTAGTATTTGTATATTAAAAACGGTGACATTTTACTCTATACATGTGTTCATATGTTGTAATTACACTTCACCAAAGATTTTCAAGTGGAACTTAGACCAAAAAAGAAAAAAAGATGATTTACATTATGCTACCCTTCACGTAGGAAATACGGGGATGTAAGAAGATACTTACATATCTGCTCAAGAAATACCCGAAAGATACACCAGGAACTAAAGAGATTATTTAGCTACAAGGGGTGGATAGGAAAGGGACTGAAAAAAAGGGGGACTGGGAATAGGAAAAGGGAGCAGGAATGAAGAGGAAGAGACAGTTCTCTAAGAAAATCTCTTTTAAAGCTCTGACTCCTAGAACCATAGTAATATTTCACACACTCCAAAAAATAAACAGAACGTGAAGAAAACCCAAAAAAGGGAAATAAACACTAAAAAATGAACCTAACTGCATTTCAAATGGCTAACACAGCCACAATCACTGGGGTGGTGAAGAAAGTATACTTTAAGGCTAAAGACAAGAAGAACTGTAAACAAACTATGCCATGCAGATAGGAAAAGTGATTCTTACAGGGATATGAGTTAGCAATTCTAAAACTAGTTAATGTATATGCCAGAACTGAACAAATAAGAGCTGGGTTTCTCATTAACGGAGAAAGAAATTACAAATACAGAAAGGAGAAAAGTTAGGGAACCTGTGGTACAGGACTGAAATCAGAAACATCAATTCAAACTCATGGTTTTACAAATATAACTACAGATTGATACATTCAGAAACACAGATGTGTGTAGATGGGTAGCTTAGTATGCATACATGTATTTCCTAGCTTTGTCAGCAGAGAGGACCTAGAAGCAATGGCACTGCAGTAGCAAGGAGCACATCCAGCACACAGCCTTTCGTTTCTAATCACCATTCTCCAACAAAAGGAGCCACGGCTCTTTGGAGAAGTGGTCGATTCCAGAATGGGGGTAAGAAAAACCAAGATGAGTCTGTAACATCTTGTGGTGCCAGAAAGTAAGGAAGTACTAAAAAAATATATAGGCGCTTGAGAAAGATGCCAGGAGCCATTCTGAAGCCATTCCAGCTTCTATTGGCCAAAGCTGGAACAATTTGAGCAACAAACTAAATGATAGTATTGGAATTTATCTCACAGAATAATGTAAGAGACCATACCAATATTTTAAAAATACTTGAAAAATAAAAAAATGTGGGAGAAGGAACAACTTTTCCTCTAGGCAGAATTCCAATTAATAAACACAGAAGAAAAGAGGGAAACAGAAAATCACCCTTAGGCAAACACCATAGTAATAACTGTTATAGGCAAATTCATTCACGGATGATAAAATTAGACAGCAAAATTGAGGAGAAACAGGATTTGCATAGTCTTAAAATATCACTCCCAAGAAGTTTATCAACTGAAAATAGAATGAAAGCATCTTTACAGTGGAGAAACTTGGCAGATATAACCTTAAGCAAGTGGCCAAAGTTAGCATCACCAGTAATAAGACATCCACTGAGAAGGACACAACATCTCTCTTGTGTTATTTGTGCCAAACATGCATGGTCTCATTCCAAATATAAGAAAATATCAAGCAAACCCCAACTGAGGGAAAGTGTACACAATAACTGACCAGTATTCATTAAAAGCATCAAAATCATGAAACATAGGAAAGGTAACTGTTATGATGGGAGGAGACTAAGTACAATGTGGGATCCTAGAACAGAGAAAGAACATGAGTGAAAAACTGGCAAAAACTAACTAAGGTCTATAGTTTTAGTTTTTTTTTTTTTTTTTTTTGGAGGCAGGGTCTTACTCTGTCACCTAGGCTAGAGTGCAGTGGTGTGATCCTGGCTCACTGCAACCTCCACCTCCGGGGTTCAAGCAATTCTCCTGCCTCAGCCTCCTTAGTAGCTGGGATTACAGGCGCATGCCACCACACCTGGCTAATTTTTGTGTTTTTAGTAGTGATGGGCTTTCACCATGTTAGCCAGGCTGGTCTTGAACTCCTGATCTCAAGTGACCTGCCTGCCTCGGCCACCCAAAGTGTCGGGATTATAAGCATGAGCTAATGCACCTGGGCTAGTTAATAGTATTATACTAATGTTAGTTTTATAGTTTTGATAATTAATTGTACTAAGATTATGTAAAGTGTTAAATTAGGAGGAAGTTGGGTGAGTAGTATATATGTACTCTCTGTACTATTTCTGCAACTTTCCTAAAAATCTAAAATTAAATTTAAAAAGTTTAAAAATTTAGAAACTGAAAATTCTGGCCAGGTGGAGTGGCTCATGCCTGTAATCCGAGCACTTTGGGAGTCTGAGGTGGGAGGACTGCTTGAGACCAGAAGTTCAAGATCAGCCTGGGCAACAGAGTGAGATACTGTCTCTACAAAAAATTAAAACATTAGTTGGGTGTGGCAGTGCATGCTTGTCGTGCTAGCTACCCAGGAGGCTGAGGAAGGAGAATCCTTTGAGCCCAGGAGTTTGAGGTTACAGTGAGCTATGATCATGCCACTGTACTCCAGCATGGGCAACAGATCAAGATCCTGACTCTAAATAAATAAATAAAAATAAAAACGGAAAATTCTATAATAGTACCTATCTTTAATGTAAATGTAGCTGGTTTGATAGCTTTAGGAACCACTCCCTATTCATCCATGCTAAGCTGTCTGAGGGAATACGAGCAGGCAGGATCTACTCTGCAGTGTTACTTACATATACAGCTCTATAAATAAAAGTGAGTTCATAATAACAGACCTACAAACTGCTTCATTTGCTTTTAACCCTCGTCAACTAAGATAATGCACATAAGCAGTGATTTGTTTGTTGTTTGTTTTAATCATAGGCAGGATGGGCTTCACATAATGGTTTACACTATGCTACAACTCTGATGGAATGGGCCTAGTTTTAAAATTCATGATTTTAGAGTCTTATGATACATACAAATGCCTAGGTTTAAAGACCATGAGTACCTGGCCTATTTTTCATATCTAAGTATGAAATAAGAAATAGAGAAGTTAGAACTCAAAAACAACATTGTTATGTTCTCCCCAATTCATTAAACATAACAATTTTCCTGTTTTAAAAAGCTATATTCTCACTTGGAATATGCTGGAGAAACCCAATATGGGCTGTCTTCTGCTGCTTTGGCATGACGCAAAATGGCTTCCCGAGGATTACTGTCATCGGTCTTGTCCAAAGCAATGTTCTTCACAATATAGGAAGAGAGAGTGCCCCCGTGGGTTCCAACTCGGCCACCACGACCTATTGCAAAAGAAAAAAAATCAAATTAGAAACTGAATGAGCATGAGGATACATAGGTATATCTGTGTACACTGTACTTATCTGAGCACAAATCTCAAGAGTACTTGAATTTCATCCTTTCAGCTTAGATTTATGACAATCAGAACCAAAGAGATCGCCAAACCTCAACTTCCCGATAGCACTTTTAAATAGGAAGAGATTTTTTTGTTATGTCTCAGTTGCTTAACTTACAGAATGATACCAATATAGAAAAAATTACAGATAGTTTGCCATCTACATGCTTTAAAAAGTTCCTCTGGCATCAACATTTAGAATTCAATTAATAAAAATAAACAATATTCATTAGATGCTATTTAAATAAACATATCTTAGGGCTTGGCATCTTCCAAGTCCCTTACAGGTACTTTGCTGAGTATTATAAGAGAAAACAAATAAGCTAAACATACTAATTCATGTTGCTCTGCTGTACTATAATCTCCCTATGAAATAGGAACCTCTTTAAGGGCAGGGATTTGTTCCCCACTAGATCTCTAGCAGCTAGTATAGTGACTGGTACTCAGAAAGATGTAGGACTTTTTAGGAAGATAAAATAAACATATGAAAAGCCAAATAATACTAAAAGATTAATTTCATAAATCAAGATAAGAAGAAACTAAATAAGGCAGGAAATAATTAACTGTGAGATAATTTGTATGGCCAGTAACTATTATGGCACTTAGAGGAAGATAGCACTTCAGGCTCAGGTGGTTGAACAGGTCTTTATGAAAGAGATGGATCCAATCTGTGAAAGCTTAGGAAGTAAAGAAGGTTATTTTCAATAAGCAGAATGGGTTAAGTACAAAAATGCAGAAAGAAGAAAGTTCAATGGGTATTTGGGGACAGGACTGAACCAACAGTAATCTCAAAAGATCAGAGCAGGAAAGAAGTAAGGTGTAAAGCTACAGGGGTAGATTTGATTTGGACTGTACAGAACCTTGAATCTCTGGAAAGACAATTGGACAGTGGGAAGCTTATGAAGGTTTGGAGGCTGTAGCAACATGAAAAGCTAATGGAGTTAGGGATTAAAGCTGTGTATAAGACAAATAGAAGTGAGGTGGGAGAAAGGGAGTGACTTGAGACTAAGGTGCATAGTTAGAAGGGTTCACAATAATCCAAGAAAAAATCTTTTTTGGAAACTTTAGTTAGGACGGTGTTAGAAAAAAATGAAAAAAATAATTAAGATAGATATGCAAAATGTTTTCTATGCTGAAGGAGCAGACCAAATAGAAACTACACAGATGATAACAGAAAATGAAATTCTAGTGAAGGTATGTGCTGTACTATTAGCCAGTGCTGCTTGGCTTTCTTCTGGTACCTACTTCTCAAAAACTCTAAAGACTTTTATTCATCTTCTAGTGATATCAACACAAATCTAAATGATGGCCACATTCTGCCTTGTGTGAAACCTTATCCAGCCTGGATTCTGGTCAAAGCGCCCAGTGTTGTACATTAAGCCAATATTGAGAGCAGTGGTTTTAACACTGGGTTCCAAGGTCCACTGAGCCCCCGAGTTCCCCTGAGGCCAGCTAGGAAAACTCTAGTTGGAGACCAAGCAGAAAGGGCCCCAGTCTTCCTCCCTATTTCAGTATAGAAGCTCAATTTTTATCAGCTTTATACATCTGGATTCTGCATCAGCTTTTCTGTTACTAAAAAGAAAACATTTTTAAAACACTAGTAAAATCTCTCTGAAGACAAAGAAGCATCCAGGCCCAAAAGACCTTACCAATTTTATATCAATTACCCCATCCTGCCTCTGAACCCCCTCTGCAGGTCACTAGCTGGATCACAGTCACCTGGGCCTGCTACAGGAGGTTCAGGTTTATGCGACTTCAGGGGATCCAATCTGTCCTTCTCCAGCTGTTTCCTTGTACTCCGTTGGCGGGGCTCACGGAACATAGGCAAGGCATGAGCTACAAGAAGTCACATTTGAAAAATTTCATTATAACAATAACCTTTCCATCCAAAACATAGTTAAAGCATGACTAACTGAAAGATGAAATGGAAGTCATAATGACAGTCTTGATCTGATAATAAAAGACAGTCTTACTGTAACCAATTAGCCAATTTTGCTTGAGACCAGACTCACTGCTCACCTCTCCTGGCAGCTAACAGCACTCAGGAAATACTGTCAAATATTGTCATGGAAACATCGGTGAGGCTCCCCATCTCCCAAACCATGGGTAGCAGTTAAAACTTAATTACCGTGGTTTTGAAAAGAAACACATATTGGGACTGCCTCTTATTTCTTACAGGACCCAAATGTGAATAATGCCAACAGCTTGCTGTCAGCCCTGAAGTTTCCTCAGATGTCTCATAAACACTGGAATCACTTCACACGTTTCTGAAATGTGACCACCTCTCAGGAGGAGTTGACAACACTGAGTAACCGGAAGGGAGGAACACTTATCCCACTGAAACTGGGATAAAGGTTGCCATGAATGCAAGGGGTGCCTAAATCTCTTGGCATGGGGACTTAATGGGGCCTTATCCCTCCTGCTATATGGTAGCAAAATAAGAAAATAAAAACCAAAGTAATATGCGTTCAATTGCTGTTACTGTTTACTCAATGTCAAAATTAAATTTCAGAATATAAAAGATTGTAAGAATTTAAAAAGGAAAACAGTATAATATTCTAGGGGAAAAGGAAAGAGTTATTAGGGGAAGTATTAAATAACTCCCTTTTTTTGCCCCAGAAAAGTACTAGCAGTTTCTTTTGACTCTTACGTGCAGATTAAACCCCCTTTAAAAGAAACTTTTCCCAGGGGACCAGGGGAAGGAAGGGAAAGGTTAAAGGGAATTTATAATATCAATAAAATGTCTATAACACCTCAAAACCTCTTCCAGTATCCCCTCCTACCTTCTACCTATACTGCCAACTCAGGCCAGACCATAACACTCACCAGTAAAACATGCCTGCCTTGAGTCAGGGGAGCTGAGAAACATAGCCACCCGTCACTCAGTTGGGCAACACAACACAACAGTATTTTTAGGAGGGGGAAAATAGCTTTTCACTTCAAACGACTGGAGGAATTTAAGTAGGCCGCATGTAATTACATGAGCTAGACTAGTTATGACACTGACTTTAACACTTCTACTCTTGCAAAAAGTGTCATGGGATCTCTTTACTGGTCATAAGCTCCAAGGGACTTGGTCTCATATGAGACCCACCACCAGTGAGAAAACCCAGCAGTACAGCGCCCCCTGGGCTCCAGACTGAGTCACTGATAAAGTCCACAGGGCCATCCGCTAATGATAATTGCTGTAGCATCCATTATTTCTTTCCTAGCTGTCACCTGTTGCAGGTTTGAGATTGTGGCTCTGGGAACACACATCTGCCAGATTAATGAGGTTGTGTGACATACGTGAGAGAAACCACTCTGCCCTAGTAAGCTTTCTACTCATACCCCAGGTAGTTAATTTTATATACAAATTCCTGTGGATCAGTCTAGCACATGGTCATAGAATTTCAGAGAAAGCTGGAAGAGACCCTTCCTCTGGTCGCCACACTTCCCTGATTAAAAGTTAAGTTGTTCAACATCACATTGCCAGTCAGTGGTGGAACTGGACAAACCCAGGCCTCCTGATTCCAAGACCAGCACTCTTTCTTGTTCACACTTGGAACAGACTGTTACTCTTGAAAAAACTGCTATAAAGTAATGTATTGGACTCGAACAGGCTTTTCCCTTTTGGGTTGAAAGCTGCATGAAATAACCCTGTCCCTGTGAAGAGTCACAGAAGCCACAGAGGTTAGCTGTTACATGACTCGTAGTCCTATCCACATGAATGGGCAATTTTGTAATATATGCCTGAATTCTGAGGGCTTTCTCTGTCTCTAAAGCTATGCAATCAAAACCACATGAGAGTAGAAGAGAGATGCATGATTGAGAGGCATGTTAACGACTTACGGGTGATGATGTAGTCCTGAGTTAGAGTCTCAGCTTGTTTTGCCTTCCGCTGGGTTTTAACCACACATAATTTTGCTCCCCTAACGGGTGTAAAAGCAAATTATTTTCTTTACTTGGTCTTAGAAACAGAAAATTTCATGTTGAAAACATGAGATACTTTCAGGAACATACTCTGTGCATGCACTCCATCTACACAAGTACTTGACTTTCTGAGGGATGGCAACAGATGGGCTCTCAGTGATAATAGCTTAAACTTATGGAAAAGCAAGTCTGTCAGTCAGTGGTTATTAACAAGCAAGAGGGTTGGAGAGGTAACAGGGCAACAGGACACAAGTTTACAAAACCTATAGGAATAATGTGAAATTTTAAGATCTTAAATAATAAAATTACCCAACCTTTTCACTCTAAAGGTCACAGGGTTAAAATTTTAGTTTATGTCTCAGACTAAAGCAACCTGGGTGGTCTACACCCCAAATGGCATATGTCCACTTTTCAAATACAAGAGTACAAGTGTCTGGAACTGAGTTGGCTTGGCAGTGTTGCCGAGGGGCTATGGCCCAAGAATGTGTGGGATTAACCAAAAATGTGCTTAGAACATTGCACTTCTCCTTAGTAGTACAGAGTTATCCTTTTCAAGAGAAGCAAATACAAATAAGTAAATTTCTTAAAGCAAAGCTTCCACAGAAAGTGCCTTCTAAATGGGTGCTATCAAATGAGGCTCATCATTTTCTCAAGTGAAACAGACTCCCATCCTAAGTACATTAGCATTTTTAATTTCTTTTTTAAAAAACAAATAAAATCCTATTTGTTTTCAAATACCATAAATATACTTTATTGTATAAGGCCAGGATTCCAACTCTAGTCCAGGAAGCTCTGAAGGAAGACGGGGCTGTCTGCTTCTATTCAGAGCAAAATTATGGCCAATGAATATTCATTAATAGAGGCTGGCTTTCCTTTCCTCAAAGGATGTGGGACCTTAAAACAGGTTTATATGGGACCCCAGTAAATTTCACATGTGAATTTTAATGCTAGTTAACCAAGTCTTACTCTAAAGAAAGAGCTTTTCAGTCACTGTACTTTAAAAGAGAGAAACAAAACCATCTTTTCTGGGTGATGACACATATCCATCTTTGTGCCTAAGCAAAACGGAAATAACTGAGGAAATGACTGAACCTCTAGTTACGTTTTCAGACTTTTGAAATACAGTGGTATGCTTAAGTTTGAAACTTGGGTGGGCATGGGGGTGGAGGGGAAACGTATCTGTGCTGTCCCTTTCTGCGGACAGAGACATCCAAACCAGTAACTGCTAGAAGCCAAAAAAGAAAGAAGCAAAATGGACAAGCCGATTCCATTTCCTGTAAGTGGTTAGTTCCCTGCTTTGTTAAATCTCTTACATGTATCACTGCTAATGCCTCTGTCCAGGGTGGTATGCAAAGTGGGCAGAACGTTTTTCCCCCTTGCACTCAACATTTCAGCTAAACAACTGCAAATTCCCAGGAAACTTTCGCTTTGAATTCAGTGTGGATCAAGGGCAATATTCAAATCCTTTTTAAAGCACAATACCAGGAGTTTGAGGCTTTACTTTGTTCCAGCTGCATTTTCTAAATGGGTGGATCTCCATCAAAGTGGGAAATAAATAAAAGCGGGGGTGGGAGGGAAATCCCTCCCCCCAGTTGTTGTCATCCATCTAAAACAGGCAATACTTATGAAATACCTCTGACTCTTGTTGGGGTCGTAATAGACTTTAGCCAATCCATTTCCAGTTCCAACCATGATCTGGTTCAGCTTTGGATGCCACAGGCAGCGAACAACACTCTGCAAAGGAAAAGCGCAGTGGTTGACTAAAGAGGCCAGATAAAAATGGAAACAATCCTGCTGGTACTTTGATGGCTAGTCTACTATATCAAATATCATCCTGATGGTTTACCTCTAACTTTCAGACATTTTCTTTTAAACCATAAAGTTGTGTTCCTGAAGTAAAATTCCATTCCATCACTTATTATCTGGGTGATACTCCATAAAAATAAAAAAGATGTTCTCTTCCTGACATTATCTCCCTTTCTGGACAGCCCTGAAACCACAAAATTAGGTTTCCCAGGTCCATTACCACGTGAGGCTGGCATCATGGAATGCTAAATCCACATAACTCAGTTACACTTACCACTGAAGCGAATTTCATGCTCTTACACACATACAATATGTCCCTCTGGACAGCAGATTGAGACCAGGTGGTTATTGTTTTTAGTTCACAAAGATCCAAATCTCATAAAGCTTTTTCAGAAACAATGCACATTTGTAGGCATTTAATAATGTCTCCCTATCTATGAGATAAAACAGCAGGACAACAGCAGAAGTAAAACAGAGATACAGAATACAAAGACTTGACATTAACCTGAATGAAAAGCTGTTTAAGAGAAGGTTCACTGGAAGTTATGATCCTATGAATTCATTACTGGTAAGGAAAATAAGTGGTGCTCTGGGGCTGAAAAGAACCACAAGTTCTCAGTGAGAACTATAACCTGTTTTTAATTTTTGTCTGTGGTAAGAGGGCAGAGGTGGGAAGGATAGCGTGGATAGAATTAAAGGGAAAAAAGATGAAGCTAATGTTAGTAAACAGAAACCCCATGTACTAGGTTCTATAGAACTCACTCTGATAGAACAAGATATGAGTGGAAGCATTAATTCAATGTTTATTAATAATCTATCACTTGTCAAACTATATATAGGGACTAAAGGGGAAAAGGGTATGATTAGATATTAGCATTTTATAGTTCTAGTGGTAAAATGAAAATCATGACTACGTCTCCTAAATCTACTTTGGGCTGAATTTCTTTGGTTCCTTGTCTCTATTCATTCCACTCTTTTGTTAAGACAGAGTATCTTGAAATCTCTCAGATCCTTTTTGATAGAACATTGACTCCCAGCTGGGCATGGTGGCATGCGCCTGTAGTCCGAGCTACTCAGGAGGCTGAGGCAGGAAGATTGCTTGAGCCTAGGAGTTTGAGGCTTCAGTGAGCTATGATTGTGCCACTGCATTCCAGCCTGGGTGACAGAGTGAGACTCTGTCTCTTAAAAAAAAAAAAAGAAAGAAAGAAAGAAAGAAAGAAAAAAACAAAGAAATAAAAATTCTGACTCCCATGTGAATGGCAAAAAAATAGGCCAAAAAAAAAAAAAAATAGGTAAATGGCTGCAAACCCTTACCTGAGATTCCAGAGGAACTAAGGAGAAAGCTGAAAAGAGTCTACAAGACTTTTATTTAATTCATATCTGATTTAACAGACTTACTCTAGAAGAGTGGTTCTTAACCTATGTACCACTGAAGAGGATTGGGATATTGTACAGAGAAAATCAAATCAGAATGGCTGTGTTTTCCCCATCAGTTGGGGGGAAAATTAAGTTAAAGGGGCAGGTTTTCACAACTTTAGGCTTGCTTTCCACAATTTTTCTCAAATCTATGGTGCCTGCTACCCAGGCTAGCAAGTTCTAAAAGATGATAAAACAAATATAATAGTGAGTAAATATTAACAGAAAAACTTGAAAAAATAAGATATATTTAATTTGATAGTTTGGGTATTTTTGGGGGGGGGGGTTGTTGTTGCTTTGTACCTATGCTTGTAAAACCTAGTTTATAATGCATACATATAAAAGTCACATTTTCTCCTAATAAAATTGCTCCTGGTTGGGAAGATGTAATTAAGTATATCAATAGCTCATGGTCTACAAAGTGCAGCTTCTAGGTGCTCCACCACTGAGACTAATTTGAGATAGACCACTGGAAATTCCCAGATGGCCACAGCCAGGTATATGGAAACATAAGGAGAGTCACAAATATAACTTCATGAAGTCATGTTTATGAAACCCTATGTAGAAGAAATCCATCTGAGCCAAGACTCATCTCTTTTAGTCTTTGCTTAAATGTCATTGCTATTCAAACCACCCAATTTAAAACTGTGCCCCAGAACTCCCCTTAGTCTGCTTTTCTTTTTTTATAGCATGTATCATCTTTTAATATAATATATAACTTATTTATTAATGATGCTGATTGTCTGCCTTCCCCACTAGAACACATATTTCATGGGCAAAGATCTCAGTCAGTTTTGTTTGGCAACATATCCCAAGTGCCTAGATTAGTGTCTGGTGCTCAAAAAATGTTCACCAAAGGAATGAATTAAAAGCTACAGTTCACCCATGCCTAAATGGATTGCTTTGCGAGGTAGAGCTGGAGACAATTTTCAAATTAAAATCATTACTCCATGAGAAATAATTTTATTTCCTCATATCATTATTATACTCAGGTATCCTACAAATGTAGCAGGGTTAGATTCCTCCTAATGTGGTCCTAGAGAGAGAGAATGTACATGAATCACAGAATAATGAAAGCGGCTGTCAAAGGCTTTCAGAAATCTCAGCCACCCATAAATGGCCCAGGACAATATTAAGGGCACAGTATTAGAGTTATTTCTCTTTCTTGGTTCTCTAGAGGTCTGGCTCAGCAGTCTAAGATTACTAGTTCTCAAATATGTTTTCAAGTGAGCAGGGTGCAGAATTGGAAAAGATCCACAATGTAGGCCTGATAAATTCCAAGACATCCAGCCAAACAGGCAGTTTCCAGGGGCAGCAGGTTACTGTTACTCTCTCCCTCTTCACTGAGGGTGTAAATGTTAGAGAGAAGCAACTGCCCAAGCCAACAGACCAAGGTCCGATTGCTTTCCAGGGAGTCCAAGGACACCTCACCTCTATTCCTGTTCACATCCTGTACCCTCCAGAGCCTTTACACACACATATAGCTGATTAGTATATGTTCTTACGGAGAAGCATATTTACCCTCCTTTCATGCCGAAACAGGGAGAGGCAACTAAGACCCCTTAAACTAAACAGTCATTCCAGAGCCCCATGCACTGTGGCAATGAGTCACTAAAGCAGCAAATGAGAGGCCAGTGAGCAATCTGACTTAGGCAGAGGATACTTAAGGCTCAATTACCCTAAGACCAGTTATTAATCAAATACTACAAGGATTCTAAAACACGAAATGAAGAAACAAAATTTAAAGCCAAAGGTGGGTGGGCCTTTTTTGTTTATTAATATTTATTGTGTGTGTTTAGCTAACCTTTGTAAACTTTGCAGCTAATGCGGCTCCACATTTTATCCTGTCAAGGAAATGCATCTTATAGCAGAGAGCTGGCTACCTGCCAAACCAAACAATCCCTGAGACTGCGGCAGGGCTGGGAAGCAAGCTGAGCTGCCACGCTGCTAACTTGTCAAACATACATACCGGATTTGCTTAACAACAATGCGACACGTGCCTGCTAGAAGCCTAAGGAACCAACATCAGAAGACAGATGAGCTATAAATACTTAGAAAGAGTACAATCCCTCGATCAACCAACCACCCCAAACTTTCTTCATCCTGTTCTTGAAGAAGTGCTTCTTTACTGGGAGCGTGACACATTCAGACCTACGGATTCACTGAGAAATGCAGCAAATAAAGCATAGAGAGCACATTTGAATAAAAGGACCAGAGAACCAGGAAGGAACATCAAGACATGAGATCTACAGAATCAAAGAGAAAGCCCTCACATTATATCATGAGATTCCAATGGCAGAAGGCCACTGCAGTGCAAAGAACTAGGTTCTGAAATTAGTCTGCATATTTTAATAAACTTATTTGCTTAATTAAATTGACAAAGTGTTTTATTCTTACACTAATCTACTTCATTTCCTAAAACATGTGGGTTCACTAATGGCTTCCTCTAGCTGCCAAAGCTGAACTTTACATTTCAGCACAAAATGAAGCTTATTCTTTTAAACCAAAGCCCATTTTCATTTTAACCCTTTAATTTGGTAGTGGAGGGTAACCACAAATTTGCCCAAAAATAAGAGACAAGAACTGGAATAGGAGACCATAAGCATGACTAGAAGGAGTTACAAGACCTTAATGTGCTCAACAGAGAGATTTTTTTCTTCTCTGCAGAGACCAAAGAAAAAAGAGAGGGGTAGGCCGGGGAGAAAGAGAGCACGATGTCGAGCTAGCAGTGTCAAAATTCCAAAATAGGAATTTTGGAATTACCCCTTAGCAAAAGTGAAGAGACCACAAAAATTTCCAAATAATTTATTTCTGTGGTTATTTTGTTTACTTTTAGAGGAACCAGGGAAGCAAATAAGGGGAGGAGGAGAAGGAAACCAAAGAGAGAAATGATTTACATTTTAGGACATGGTAGAAAGGGAATTATTAGGTACTGGAACTTTATATTATTTAATATAATTGAGTCCTCACAAATACTACAAAATTAATAATCTCATCCCATCTCACAGATGAAGAAACTGAGGCTGTAGACAGTGGTAACTTTCCCAAGGTCACATAATAACTCGCACATAGAGGAGCTGGGTCAATAAGCAGGTTTCTCCAACTCCACTGTTCATTCCCTTACTACTTAACCATGCAAAGCCCCATTTGGAAAGATGGGGCAGAAAGAAGGTAGCTGACATTTAATCATATCCAAACCCACCTAACCCAGTAGAAACCTTAGCCAGTTTGTATTAAAAAGGAGTTATTACTAAAATCATTTTTTTAAAAAGCCCACTAGTTCCCAGTTCACAAATGTTACTATAAAAGAAATCAATGCCTGCGTAACATCTTAGGGATCTGCAATGCACATATCTAAACACCGCCCTTATTCTACATGCTAAAAGAAAGCCAACAGCCTTCATAACTTTATACCTTAAACATGATTATGTTGAAACTCCATTTCCGGATCCTCCACAGCTGCTGACCCATACTGTAAACCAAACTCCATCTGGTTTTTTCACGTTTGGTTTTTGTCATATAGTACAAGAATGGATAAGCTAATGCAGTGATTCCCTGAACAAGCATTTTTCACAATTTTCAAATGAAAAGCCTGACACCTGTCCGTGAAGGAGTCTGTTACACAATTTTGCAGACTTGTATAGAGGCAGTCTTAGAGTTACAGACATCCTCGGGACTATCCAACACATTTGAATGGGTGTGTGTGTGTGCGTGTGTGTGTGTTTGTGTGCGCAGATTCCAGACACTAAGAAAGAAGATCAAGATGTGAACCCAAAACAAATAAAAAGAAAACAGATAAAAACAAAAAAAATACTGGAGAAAGAACTTTCTTCAGACTTCCACAAGCCCAAGATATTCTTCACAGAGAAAGAAAAACTGTTTTCTATATTAAAATATTGGGCCAGGGAAGTATAAGAGTAAAATGGGAATTGTTTCAACTTTTCCAGGCTATTTGTCCTGTCTTTGTTCCCTCCACTCTCTCCCAAAGCCTTGCTTTTCTCAAACTTGGGATGGCCTTGCCACATGCATGGGCCACAAGACTTGGCTTCATCCCTCTGAAGTTCAGGAAGCAAACATGGTGAGTAAGCCCCAGTCTCCAATAACTAAGACTCATCACCACCTCCTGATCTCTACAGATATCCCCTCAATGGAAAAGTTTAAAGGCAGACATTTTCTCTACACATCTTGCTAAGTGAGCATATGCCTCTCCTTTTCCCCTCCTCCACATTCCTCCAGTTCCAAGGAAATTCTACCATGGGCCAGACTTTTTTTTTTTTTTTTTGCCAGAAACTGTCTTTTTTTTTTTTTTTTTTTTTTGCCAGAAATCTTCTCAATCTTCTCCCTTCCCTATCCTGAAAAATTCTCTAATAGGCCAGACAGGAGTGCAATGGTGAAAAGAAAAAATGCCATAGTACTTTCATAAATGTGGGGGCTGCTGCAGAAAAACCAAATAAGGGAAAGTGTTGCTTTGCACCTGTCATACACATTTGATACAGATGCATATATTATGCATTTTAAAAACTGGCATCTAATTATCAAATTAATTCCCAGAAAACTCATGAAAAATGCTTTTACTAAAATAACTCATTTACAGTCTGTGCTATAAAATAAAGGTAACCACTAAAGCAGCAAAAATCTGGAACCTGGTAGTCATCCTTGGCACTAAATGAATCCCATCTGTATCTGATAATAAACCTGCTTAAAGAATTTCATCATGAGAAAAAGTTCTCAGAGAAAATGGAAGGTCTCTTGGGAAGTTAAATTAAATACAATTTTGTTCATCTAATTCAAAACAGTAAAAGTTTGCTCCAACCCTGTTACTTGAGAAGAATTTGTGAAGGCAAAGAAGGCATAAGTAAAGACTGAAAAAAGTCTGGTAATTATTCTTATTAATGATAGTCTGTGAGTAGGAAACAAACAGGAGACTGGGAACAGGAGTCCACAGGGTGAGTGACCCAGGTGGGTGGTCGTCCTACAAGGCAAATGACCCCAGAGGTCCCACCTCATGGGATCCACTTAGATGCAGCAGAGCTTCCCACTGGTGGGCACAGAATGGGATACCAAGATATGGTAGGTGTGTCAAGATATGGAGCCCCTCATGCCTAAGAGGAGCCTGGGGCACTGGGGCCTCAGGCTAGTCATTTCTAGAGAAGAGGAGCCTTATCTGTTTATATGACATATTATCATTTATTATGGAGACCAGGTTGTGAGAAGGCATGGGAAGCACTATATGGCTATTTCTCTTCATTTAAGACCCACAGTGTAAACCAAACTCCACATGGTTTTTCTATGTTTGGTCTACACAGACCTGGGCTCCTTTACATTTCTTCATTTATCAACAGAGATAGGCATAAAGATAATGACCATCAATCCTATGTTTATATAAATAAAACAGTAATGCATGAAACTTTTTAAATCTCTAACTGCTAGATAAGAAATATATGTAATCAGATCTTGGAAATCATTAAGTATGTAAAACCAAGAAAACACAGGAAAAGCTGAATCTTCCTGTATAGACGAACTACGCAGGATATGTAAAATATTATTTATCTTACTATAGTACAGGTAAAGATGTTTTAAATATCATACTCTTTTATTTAGTCCTTTGGGGGTCTCACAACCCATCCTCCTACAAGACCACTATCTATCATTTCCAAAAAGGAAAAATACTATCCCGGGATACATTTTAATTATAGAACTTGTTCTTCCCCACACTATATATAATTGTGAAAGTTTGGCCAGAATTCTGATAGAACAGCTGGAAAACTTGTTACCAAACATCATTCATCAGATTCAGGCTGAGGGAGAAAAACTGTCAGAAAATCCTACAAGACATAAAGTCCTTCACTTGGTCCATCAGTGGGATGTGATACGGTGCTAGGGTTAGACAATGGAGCTCTAGTCATTACTGTATTATTTGTTTACACATTATGAAAAGAATAGTATCATTCTGAACATTTTTAAACATCTACAAATCAAGTTCTCTTTTTTATATTTTATAGAGGAAGTATGTTTCTCCCCAGTGAATAAGTATTACCTAATAATAATAAGTAAATATAACAATATAATAATAAAATTAAGTACTACCTAGTGGCTGATTCCTTATCTAGCTTTGCCATTCATGGCAATCATGTCTACACAAGTTTAAATACCTATTAAATAAATTTAAATACTTATTAAATAAAATATCAAACTTTTGTGTAGAGAAGGGGAAAAAAGTTCCTGTTTAATCAAAAGGGATACACTGACTATTTCTATTGTTTCAAAGGACTAGAAATAGAAGCAGAAAAATCTTCATTTGCAAATGCTGGCACTACTAAGGAGTGGATGTTTTTTAATATAGCTTGTAATGGGGTTAAATGATACTAGGAAATGGATAAACTATTAAACTGGATAAGCCCTCCTTTTGGTCCTCATTCTTTTGCTCGCGAAGTCTAAGGCAGCACGTGATTGGCCCTTCATCTCACACTGTAACTTCCCAAATGAGATCACTGTTAAATAGGTGGTCATAGGAAAAGACACTTCGCTGCAGGGTTTGAATCTGGATTCCTACAGTAAACGTTATTTCAAAGAAGAGAACATAGAATAGAGAATCTAAAAAACTGCATCTGAATCAAGAATCTGCTAGTTACAAAAAATTTATAAAGTTATTATTTTAAGAGAGAATGAGGCCAGGCGCGATGGCTCACTCATCGCCTTGGGAGACTGAGCTGGGTAGATCACCTGAGATTGGGGGTTCGAGACCAGCCTGGCCAACGTGGTGCAACCCTGTTTCTACTAAGAAAAAAAAAATTGGCTGGGCATGGTAGTGCACGCTTGTAATCCCAGCTATTAGAGAGGCTGAGGCACAAGAATCACTCGAACCCAGGAGGTGGAGGTTGCAGTGAGCTGAGATCACACCACTGCACTCCAGCCTAGGCAACAGAGAAAGACTATGTTTCAAAAAATAAAAATAAAATTAAAAAGATTTTTTTTAAAAGAGATAATAAAGATGAGAAAAACAAAGTGATAAGTACTATATCACATCAGTATTTGTCCCCTATTCTAATGAAGAGTAATGATTAGACTTCTGATAAAATAAAGTGTCAAATTCAAACAAATAACTTTTGCTTCAAAGCACAGAGTATATTTTACAAAATAGATCCAGGAAACATATCATATTCATTAACAGTGTAACAACCAAAACAAATTATATTCACTAGAGTTTAAATTACCAGTATTTTAAGCATCTGCAGTAAATCTGTGTTTCCTCTAATGAACCCAAAACCTGGCTATTTGCAATGAATCTGAAAAAAGGATCATCTAAAGTTTTAAAGAAGTAGACAATTAAAATAAATGTATACTTCTTTTATCAATCCTAAAAGAAAATGTGGCCGGGTGCGGTGGCTCTCGCCTGTAATCCCAACACTTTGGGAGGCCGAGGCGGGTGGATCACAAGGTCAGGAGTTCAAGACCAGCCTGGCCAACATGGTGATACTCCGTCTCTACTAAAACTACAAAAATTAGCCAGGCGCGGTGGCAGGTGCCTGTAATCCCAGCTACTCGGAAGGCTGAGGCAGGAGAATCGCTTGAATCCAGGTGGCAGAGGTTGCAGTGAGCCGAGATCGTGCCACTGCACTCCAGCCTGTGTGACCGAGTGAGACTCCGTCTCAAGAAAAAAAAAAAAAAAGAAAGAAAATATATGCACTGAAATTCCAAATTGATTTTTAAAAACTATTAACCAAAAAAATAAAAACTTGAGAAGGTGGTAAGGAATAGGCCATTACAGTTAGTCCCAACAAGAATATAAGAGAATAAAATGTAATAAAAGGTAAAGCAAAATTAATAAATACATTTTCACCAAGCATCTACTATGTGCCATGTATTACATTAATAAACATTAGTAATATGATGATGCCCTTACCACCCACATGACACCATCAGCCCTGAGGAGACCCTTACTCCAATTTGGTCACTGGAGAGTTTAGAAATGGCTGAGAAGAGAGTATCAAAGACAACAGAGGTGTGGAGAAAACAAGATCCACAAGGAAATGTTAACAAACAAAAAGAACAAAAGACTAAGCTTGGTTCCCTCAGACAAAGACAAGACTGAACAGTAACTTTATAATCTTCAAGGAAACAGAGGATGTTAACCAGCTGTTCTCCAACTCCATGAGGACCAGAGCAAAGGATGTAGGCTCTAAACATGAGAATGTGAGGCTAAAAATAAAGAAAAAAATGATCTGACGGTAAGGGATTTCATACACAGAAATGAACTCTTTAGGGAAGTTGTAAAATCTGTTAAGTCTAATTTTTATACAGGAGAGTTACGTCGTAGTGTGCAGGTAGGCAAGAGGAATGAGCTCTGGAAAATAATATTGAGAAACTGGGCCAAGTATGCTTAATACCAATGGCAGCTAATTAAGCAAAAGCCAGTAGCTCTGCCTTGTGGCACAGTTATGTCAAGGGAACATACTGCCCAAGTAAGAGGGGTGACTCATTCTAGGATCAATGACATTATTTTATTTCCTACCATATGAATGTCCCTCCAAATGTGCAGCTAACTTAGAAGCTTCCTCCTAAGCACATTTGCTATAATCTGTACTGTTTCATTTTGTTTTTTCCATCACCATTGTAGACAGTAGAAACATACTCCATTCAGTCTCTCCCTCTGAATGTTGTTTAAAAACCAGGACAGAAGGCATAGGGTTTTTCAGAGACCTACATACTTTTCAGAGACCTATCTGAGGACTCTGAAAAGTAAACAGTAGTAGGTGGATTTGGGAAGAAGTCCATAATTCAAAGTATCAGTCAAGCAGAAGTGAGTTACCATTTCCCCAACTCTAGCCTCCACCAATAATAACAATAATAATAAATAAATAAAAACAAAAAATCTATGGCAAACAAAACATCAACATTTTAAATAAAGACGGGATCAGTCCAACTGAGTTTTCCTTTTGCCTTAGGCTGTAATACAGCTTGGCACAGCACTGTTACTGATCCCATTTTTATTTTAAAATTTGGTATTTTATTCACCATAGATTTTTTGCATTTTTTATATTGTTGCATTAAAATGTTACTTATCTTGATTACTAAGTGTCTTAGTGTCCCTGTAAACTTTGTGATTGAGGAAAGCATCTCACTTGCCTCACCCTTATCCTGGCCCTGTCTGTGGAAATATTGTCTTCCACGAAACCAGTCCCTGGTGCCAAAAAAGTTGGGGACCGCTGATTTATATGACATTCTTGAAATCACAACACAATAATTATGGAGAACACATCAGTGAATGCCAGGGCTTAGGAGTTGGGGGTGGAAGAGGGGGTGTGTGTGTGACTATAGAGGGATAGCAAAAAGGAGCTTTTAGGGGGTACTGTTCTGTATACTGATTGTGTTGATAGTGATTACATGAATCTATACATGTGTTAAAAACCACAGAACTGTATGCTTTCTTAAAAAGATCAATTTTACAGTATCATAATTTTTTAAAATAATAAAAAGGAATCAGCACTAAACTAGTTCCTGTCATCTTCCCTACCTAAAAACATGTTAAGATTTGATATCGTAGATATTAACAGTTAAACCACCAAGAAATCTGAGGTATCTTTTCTCTTTACTCTCATGTGCCTACAAATAAACATTCAACTGTATTCTTCAAATCTGAAGAACAACTGCTCTGGAACCTTCATAATATGATACCTCTAGGTGAATGAGAACCAAGAAGTAATTTAATCAAGTCTTATTGATGCTGGCTTAGTAGGTGAGCCCAGCTGAATTCAAATTCCCATTTAAATTATATGTGTATGCTGCTTGCTTTAGGAAATTCCCCAAAAAGGTTTAAGTTTTTCAAGGTGGTCT
Source organism: Pan troglodytes (assembly GCF_028858775.2). Classification (NCBI taxonomy): domain Eukaryota; kingdom Metazoa; phylum Chordata; class Mammalia; order Primates; family Hominidae; genus Pan; species Pan troglodytes. The sequence goes on from NC_072402.2 coordinate 75,086,507, forward strand.
TGTAGTCCAAATTATGAAGGCAGCAAAAATGCAACATTGTTTTTCACCATATTCCACTGGCATCTCTTTTCTTCAGTGATTAAAGAAAATACTCCTAGAGATAGCAGTAGTGAGTGACCACTGCACTTCTTGACAGTAAAACACTGTCCTAATAAGCCATGCTAGAAGTTGGCTCTTGACCCTGGAAAAAAGATAGGGGCAGAGAAAGAAACATGTACTGGCAAATTTACACTAAAACTCCATCATTTTCTACTTGCTCCCAGTTTTCCTATCAAATATTCATACATCTTGGAAGACCAAGAAACAACCAGTGCTCTGAAACTCCACCTTTCTGTTCTCAGTGAGCAAGTGCTCCACACACCTATGTTAGGTATACTGTCCTATCACTTGGCTGTGGGCAAATATAATATTTTTATTAAATACAAATATGTTACTCAGGCTCCCTCTAGGATATGCATTGTTTAATCCTCCTAAAAAAAAGTGAATTACAGTAAAATTTCATTAAGCTGATATCATGTTATTCAAAATAATACATAATTCAAAGCAAATGCTATTCCCTAGTCAACCAGCTGCCTGATTGCTCCATAATAAAAATCAGATAATGGAAAGCTGGTTAATTCAAAGCCCATTTTTTCCATCTCCTTGTGTTTCACATTAAGGAGGTTTCACTATATTTTAGAAGGCAGACAAATGCCAAATGTAGTCTTTCAAGTTTATTTTCAGTTAGCATTTGCAGTGCTGATAGCTCAAGTTCTCCCTGTGTAATGCTACTCCTTGTATGACTCTGGGCAGAGACAATGCTTGACTCCTTTATTTCTAGAAACTTAGAAGGAGGTGCCATTCTGCCTGAGTTGGGACTTTATATCAGTAAAACAGATAATTACTCTATTCCCAGTATGAAATGAAAGAACAGATGAGTTCCTCAACTCCTTCAGAATCAAACTTTCACGGGCATAGTATCATTAATTTGTTTGAAGTGAATTCCCAGATCGGCTATATCTACATTCAAATGTAAGAACAAAGATACATTCCAAAGCCAATTCTGAGGACTTCTGGAATATCCATTAATTTGAATTACCTTTCTGCTTCCTTCCCTAAGTACAAATAATGGAGGCTGACTATAGTCTGAATGGCCGTATGTCCCTTACACATTATAAATTAAGATAAATAGCTAGGTTCATAAAGGGTCTATTATTTCATGGCCCTTTTTATCCATTTAGTCTTCCTCTTCAATCTCTCTGAATTAAAACATCAATATTCTCTCTTAATAAGAACACAAAAACTTTTTTTGTGAAATGAAAAGTGCTAACACATTCATTTCCAGAATATACTTTTTAAATTTATGTTATGCATAATTATGTTACATGTGTAATGTGTAATTATACATAACATATAAAATGTTATGTATAATTTTATATGTTATATATAACATTTATACCACACCAGGCCTTTTCAATCAACTTGAAAATGTTAGCACTTTCATTTCCACAATATATACTTTCTCAAACTGTAGAGTTAGCCTCTTGAAAACAATGATCATCATAATACTTCAAACTGACAGAAGGCACCAGATACTTAATATTTTCAGTTTTCTTTTTTAGAGAACATGAATGAGGTATGCATATTATACATTTCATTTCTCACAGGAAAGGGATATTCTGAAAAACAAGCCATGATAGAAGGAAGTAAAAATATAAGATAATCCTTGTTCTTTACTATTTAAAAAACATCCCAAAGAAAATCAAATATTATCTAGAAATCAAAAATGAGGTTTTTTCTTCCTTAAAATACCTTTACTATCATATTTCTTATGTTAATATTAAGATTTTCAATCAACTATATATACATATATATATATATATATTTTTTTTTTTTTTTTTTTCTTTTTTTGAGACAGAGTCTCACCCTGTCGCCCAGGCTGGAGTGCAGTGGCGCCATCTCAGCTCACCGCAACCTCTGCCTCCCAGGTTCAAGCTATTCTCCTGCCTCAGCCTATGGAGTAGCTGGGATTACAGACTCCTACCACCACACCTGGCTGATTTTTGTAGTTTCAGTAGAGACAAAGTTCATCATGTTGGACAGGCTAGTCTTGAACTCCTGACCTCAGGTGATCCACCTGCCTTGGCCTCCCAAAGTGCTGGGATTACAGGCATAAGCCGCCATGCCAGGCCTTTTCAATCAACCTTAAAATGTCCAAGGCATACTAGTTGAAAATATCAAAGCATATTTCCTTTTCTGTTGCTTCAGAGGCTATATGCTAGGTTATGCTAGATGTTATAGCAGTGTTTTCAAAAATAAAGGTTTAGTTTTTTAATTCTTTCTTATCCTCATTTTGTTCAGCCAGTATTTACAAAACTAGAGGTCTCTCACCAAAGTACCTAAGCAAACAAATAAATTAGAAAATAAGTTAGGCTCAGGTGTAAAATTTCTGGCTTTTTTCCTTTCCTCCTTTTCCCTCTTTACCCATGGGAATGCCTGCTATCTCTGAAATTATTGCCAAAAGTGAATGAGGTACAGAGACCATGAAACAGTATCAGGTTAAAACAACCTGATTAACCATGCTTAAGTTAAAAAATATAAATGGTAATATACTGGTACAATTGCATAAACCATGTCCCTTGGTTCATACTAGTTAAAAAGAAAATTCTATTAGTCATTTCACAATAAATTATCATTTGATGAAAAACTACCAAGCTAATAATATTGTTATTTCAGAACATTTCCCTAAATACCGGCTCTTAAGAAAAGCTTAAAATTTAATAATTTCATCTAAATAAAATTAACTTTAAAAATTGACATGTCATCACCAAGTTGTATTTTATCCATTCTTTCTTTCCTGTGCTTTTATTGTATAAAACAGAGTAATGGAAGCCCTTTACATAATACATAAAAAGCATAAACTGCTGTCTTACAAAAAAAAAAAAAGTGAATTTGTAAACTCAAGATTCAAGTTATATTCTGGAATTCATCTTAGAAAAGAGGCCAAGCATACTATTCAAATCACAAAGAATTAGATAACAAATGAGGGGAGAGAGAGAGAGTGTGTGAGTGTGAGTCTGTGTGCGTGTGTGTGTGTCTGTGTGTGTGTGTATTACTCTGTTCTCACACTGCTAATAAACATATACCCTAGACTGAGATATTTATAAAGGAAAGAGGTTTAATTGACTCGCAGTTCCACATGGCTGGGGAGGCCTTACAATCATGGTGGAAGGTGAAGGAGGGGCAAAGGCATGTCTTACATGGTGGCAGGCAAGAGAGCAGGTGCAGGGGAACTCCCATTTATAAAACCATCAGATCTCATGAGACGTATTCACTATCACAAGAACAGCACGGAAAAGACCCGCCCCCATGATTCAAATACAACCCACCAGGTCCTTCCCACAACATATGAGGAGCTACAATTCAAGATGAGATTTGGGTGGGGACATAAACAAATCATTTCAGTGTATAATTTGAGGAAATGCAATTAGACTACAAGGGAATGTCTAAAAATTTTAGCAGAATTGTAAAATGCGTGCAAACATCGTATGGTGAAATAGCAAATGTTAAAGAAACATACACCATCTCCTAGCAAACAGACTTGAGAATCTACAATGAACAGAGAAAGGAAATTTTTCAAAGAATATGACAATGCAGAGAACAGAATTAAAACAAGTTTTGGGTTTTTTAAAAACTTTGTTTCAAAAATAATTATAGAAAATGCCCTTGCTATATTTTTAAGAAGCTATGTTTTTGTGAAGATAGTTTTTAGTTAAAAGGAATAACTGCATAGATTGTTAACATCTTCTGACTGAAAACAATGTTTGGCTCCACATATGTATACTGAGCCTGGTGTCCTAGAATATAAGCATGTAGGGGTTTATTCTGTTTTAGAAGAGGGCGTGGGAAGAGCATAACCAATTATATGTGTCCAGTAAATGAACACATCTAGGATAGACATAATGCCATCACTGTCTGTGCCTTAGTCAAACAAGTACACTACTAACTGCTGATATTAAGAATCTGAGATGCTGCCTTTTATGCAAATTAAAATTCAACACAGTTAAGTTCCTTACTACCTTGGAGTGTGGTATTTCCAACACAAAATTATAAAAGAGGTGTCTTTTGGCTCTTCTAGCAAAGTGTCCACCTTTTATTCATTCCAAGAAATGTATTTTTTTTTTTTTACATTCCAAGAAGACGTAAAACTTGGGACAATAGGTCAAACGGACTGTTAAAAGCCCCTTTATTTAACATAGCATTCTAATATATAAACAGAAAAATGATGCTGTTTGATGTTAACAATAACAATAAGCCTTCACCCTCACTAAATCAACAATTTAATAGGACTCTTTGGGGTGTGTGGTTTTGTTCCTATTTGAAGTTCTCTCTTCATCCATCTATTACAATGGATCTCATAATTTGTCTTCCAGCTTTTCTCAGATGATTCAATATTGTATGCTCTATTTATTTAATGAAATTTCTCCTTTCTTAGTTTCATTTGCCCGTCTCTTAAATGATGACATTTCTTAGGGCTCATTTTTCTATCCTTTATTCCCTTACCTTAATCAAACTCATCAGCAATCAACATTTCAACTATGCACTATAAATGTTTTTACCAAAACTGTCTCTTCTTTCTCTTATGCACCAAACTTATTAAACCATCTGCATACTGAGTATCTCTACACAGAAGTCCTACAGGTATTTCAAGCTCAACATATCAAGAACAGAATTCACTGTCTTTCTTCCAAAATCTGCTTTATTTTATCTCTATGTATTTTTACGTCAATGAACATTCACCCAGTCTCCCAAATTATAAATTTCTGGCTTCATCTACACAGACTCACCAAATCTTATAAAACTAAACCTTGTATTTCAACAAGAATTAACCATTTCAAAACTTAGATCTGAATGTGTCTTCCTCTGCTTTAAAAAAAAAAGACACAAGATAGTCATCTTCTAATTGTATACAAGACCAGTTTTACCTTTCTAACTCTAGATATCTCTCTCCTGCCTCACTCTCCAAAGACACACCTAACCGAAGATTTACACATGATCTACAATATGCCTTATTTGCACTTCCCAAGTATATCTCTCACTCATTCAATTAATATTAAGAGCTATTTATGTGCCAGGCACTGTTGAAAGCATCGAGGATACTGCAGTGAACAAAAAGTTTCCGCCCTGTGTGACTTACATCCTGGTAGAAGAAGACAGACGAAACCAAACAAATATACAATGTATGAGGCAGTGGTAAGTACCACGGAGAAAAAGATCTACCTATAAAAGTAACACAGAGAACAAAAATGTATCATATTATGAGACACTGATTTTTCCAGCAAACAGTATGTTCTTCCTATAAACTACAGAAGCCCAGCATGTCTTTAAAAGTGCAATCATATGTCTACATCCCTTAATTTATTTACAGTTCAACTTAAGCTACAATTTAAAAATACATCAAGTGTGATACTGAAATGTACAGTCATTTAGAGGCATAGTAGAACACAGCTTATTTCTGGAACAACCAATCACAATAATTTTACTTTCTGAGATGAAAGTTGATAGATTCAATTGTTTTCTTTGATTCTAGTGTTTTAGTTGGCTCCTAATGCACCCAGAAAAAGCACTGTGAGTGCTGGCACATTTCAAATTACGTCATGAGATTAGAATCTATTAAACATAAGTACTCATCTAGAATTAATCTCATTGTTATTTCGCTTTTCCTATAATACTCTATACCGTGGTTTTACATTCAGAACCCACAAATTAAGACTTCATAGTAATACTAGAACATTAGAGACAGGAGTTTTTTGCTGGTAATTTAAAAACAGTTGTTCAATTGTCTGAGTCACGTAAGTGCATAATATGTCTCAACTGTTTACAAAGAGCCGAAACAACTGGAAAAACCTACATAAGAGCACTGTTTAAGATATAGGATATTACTAAAAGATCTGACAATGAGCCAAAGAAAATTTACACAGACATTAATTGGCCTGTTTCATACTCAGAAAATTACAATGATTTGCTTTACCATGTAAATAATAATATACAGCTTAAAGGAATTCAAATTTTCCTCTGGGAATTTTCATTCTTATTGTATTACATGTGGCTCCAGTCTCAGTCTCAGGACATGAACAAATGAATGAATGCATGAGTGAATGCTGGTGTTTTAGTGTTCATATAAATCTGTAAAGAAAACTAATGCGTTTTTTTAAGGTGTTGAAGTTAAATCTGAAATGTTTTAAACTTCCAAATAATTAAATAGCAATTAAGTTCAGCGCAAGCTGAGCCTGACTTTAATGACTACAACCCACACAAGCAGAGTTCTGTCAAAGTTTTCATGGTTTCCGGAACAATGTTAAACTTCATCACTTATTAATCTTTCACTTCTGTCGATAATCCCTAGATCCTCACAAACATGCCCATTATGGGATGCTCCTTTCTGTATCCTACATGATGATCATCTTCCTCACTCCTCAATTTGGTTGGCAGAGAGGGAAACCCAGCTGAAATTCCTACTAAAGTGTAGGTCCATAAGAAATATTGGGTTGTGGAAAGGGATAGGGTAGCTCAGCCATCCACAACATACTGATAACTCCTACGCTAGAGTGAAAAGCAGCTATCACCGTGCTCTAAGGGCCAGGCTTATATTCTACTTAACAAACAAACCCAAAAGATGGGTAAGAGGCAAACTTTAGGTATTCTCAAGGCTGAGGAGAAAAGAATATACGTACCGCATCTGTGATGTCTATTTCATACACCCTTTGGAAAGTCCTACGCTCAAAGAAAACAAGTTTGCCACTGCCACATCCTCTTTGAATAGATGTACCAGTGACTATGAGCTTATCATCTGGACTGAAACAGCAGTCAGTCCTACAGAAAAAAAGAGTTTACGAGTATAAGCTTATGACCTCCACAACAGTCCAGCAATCATTAGTGAATTAAATAAAATATAAACATCTCTGTAACTCCTATATAGGGCTTATGAGTCAAGCACTTATATTAATTTGTTTAATCGTCACAATAATCCTATGTGGTAGTTATTATCCACATTTTACTGATGAGGGGAAAATAATTTAATTACATCTTGCACACGGCCACAAAAGTAAGTAGCACAGCTGGGATTCAAACTTAGGTAGTCAGACTCCAGAATCTGTGCTTTTTAACTTCTACATTGTAATTTTTTTAATGTAAAGGAAGTATTAAAAAACTCAATATAGACATTAAGAGTGTCTACGGACAGATATATATATGACTAATGTCTAAGTAATGATTATTTTGGCCACTTTAAAAACTATTTTCACTAACACCACTACCATTACCCCCAAATAATTTGAGTTATATCAAGTTGAGCACCATGAAATGAGCCACAGGTTGCATTGCTGGAACCTAATTGATGGCTATGATTCCAAGGCTTTTGTTGTTAGCAGTCTGGCCATCTGATTGTGACTAATCTAAGACATGACCCAAAGAAGTTATATAGTTAGCATTACTTGCAGCAGGTATAATAGCTCAAAAAATTACCATCAGAAGTTATATAGTTAGCATTACTTGTAGCAGGTATAATAGCTCAAAAAATTATCATCAGCTATAAACTCATGTTTGTTTGTTTTAACATAAAATGCCATGGGCAGCAGACATGTTAGAGTTAGTACTGCATTATCATACAGCTTTCATACAGCTTCCTTCCCTTGACACTTCCATTATCTTCATGCTCTTCTCTGTTGATCATTATTTCATTTCTACCAAAATAGAACAATTTGCCTAAGCACCAACTATAGGACTTAGAGGTCAAGTTTTGCCTCAGCTGCTTCAAAAAAACCTTTAAAAGTTTCAGGTGCCAATTTAGTAGATTGGAGATAACAGCGTTCAGCTACCCACAGCAAGACAGTCTGAACAAGTGAAGGATGCTGAATTATTGATTTGAATGATTTAAAAAATGAGAAAATAAGCTGTACTATAAATGCTCAGTAATATTAAAAACTGCCTTGAAGGTATTAGAGCTCAATTTTTTTTTTTTTTTTGAGATGGAGTCTGGCTCTGTCCCCCAGGCTGGAGTGCAGTGGCGCAATCTTGGCTCACTGTAAGCTCCGCCTCCCAGGTTCACACCATTCTCCTGCCTCAGCCTCCCGAGTAGCTGGGACTACAGGCGCCCGCTACCACGGCTAATTTTTTGTATTTTTAGTAGAGACGGGGTTTCACCGTTGTTAGCCAGGATGGTCTTAATCTCCTGACCTCGTGATCTGCCCGCCTCGGCCTCCCAAAGTGCTGGGATTACAGGCATGAGCCACCATGCCTGGCTGACTAGAGCTCAAATTTTTAAAAACCACAAATTTTAAAAGGCCTACCTTGTCATTTGTACAATATTAAAAGAACAACTGAATCTCTTAAAATATATTTTACTACTCCAAGACTTGTGCGTGCATACAATACACACAAACACATGAATAAATCAAATACATAATTTTAACTTCAAAAAAGTTCTTGAAGTCTGAGGAATGTGAAAAATAAAAAAAATACATATTTTTCAAAAAACAGATTTTGATCACTCAAGTCTCTTTTCCAGAAGATCTAAAAGACATATGATATAAATTAACATTAAAGTAAAAGTACTTCTTTTCCATTCTTCTATGCTGATCAAATATTTAAAATATGCTACTTACATTGGGAACATGGTGGGAAGACCCGAGGCTGAAAAAAGTGGTTTATTAAATTGTCGGATGTCCCATAATTTTAATGAATCGTCACCTGACAGAGGAATGAGGGGAAAAAAAGACAGAAAAGTGAATTGTGCAAAAAGAACTCGCTCCCAGTTTAGAGTCTGCTAAACTTAATGTATAACTGTAAAGAAGAAAGGGAAGGGGAAGGGGAGAAAGAGAGAAGAAAGAAAGAAAGGAAGAAAGAAGCTAGATTCACACAAGCATGTTTTACTTTTTTAACCGTTCAGAGAGCTTAAAAAGCGGTAGTCGCAAGAACAGTTGAAAGCTATTTGATAATGAATTGGGCTTCTGGAAATTACTTTCCAGATAGATGTAGCATCTGCAAGCTAGAAGGAACCCTGGAGAATCTACTCTAAAGTATGATATTAGAGCAGATGGTAGTTCCCCTGTGGTGTATTTGAGCATACGTTACTTCTTGAGAAGAGTTTAATTTAACAACTATCAGGACTGAAAACAGTTCAATCCACAACAGATTCCTTTTCCCACTGGTGTATGGGTAAAGCTATCCATTAACATTAATAAGGGTGAGCCATGTGATTCCCTTCTCTCCAGTGTAATTCTACCTATAGCTATCATTCTTCACTTTGCTGGGGAGTACAGCTTTGCCAAGCTATTTAAAGAATAATGAGTATTTTTAAGGAATCACTTTTTGTGTTCGCTTTGGCAGCACATATACTAAGACTGGAACGATACAGAGAAGATTAGCATAGCCCCTGCACAAGCATGACATGCAAATTTGTGAAGTATTCCATATGTATCTTAAAAATAAATTTTTAAAAATCCCTTTTTAATATTTCTATAGGACGAATTCCTGAACAGAAAAGCCAAACTTATATACATAATGTTTTCGCTGTTCTTTCTCCCCAGTGCCCACAGCTGAGACCTGCCTCAACCCCTTGGGTCCAATAAGGAATGAGAATCAGGTGCAAGTGAGGAGAGTAAAGAGTTCAGTAAAAATCCCCATTTTTACAGCGAAGCTTCCTCTGAAACCCAACTTTTGGCAGGTGCACTAATCCACAATTGGCTGGACTCAGGACCTGCTTGTACTGGGAGAACTTTCTTGTAAGGCTCACCTTTGGAATGTTACTTTATTGCTTTTAGTCTGGTTTTTTTTTGTTTTTGTTTTTGTTTTTTGATTTTTTTTGAGACAGAGTCTTCCTCTGTCACTCAGGCTGGAGTGCAGTGGCATGATCTCAGCTCACTGTAACCTCAGCCTCCAGGTTCAAGTGATTCTCCTGCCTCAGCCTCCCGAGTAGCTGGGACTACAGACATGCGCCACTACATCCAGCTAATTTTTGTATTTTTAGTAGAGACAGGGTTTCATCATGTTTTCCAGGCTGGTCTCAAACTCCTGGCCTCAAGTGATCCACCTGCCTCGGCCTCCCAAAGTGCTGGGATTACAGGTGTGGGCCACTGCACCTGGCCTGCTTTTAGTCTTTAAAAAAAGGTTACATATCTCCACAATCTTCAAACAATAAGAAAACATTAACCTGTATTAATTCCATCTAATCCAGCGGGTTATGCAGCTAGCAGAAGCACCTTGTAACACCCTGAGGACTCTTTGCTGAATAGACTTCCATCTGCCATATTGTATACATCCAGGAAGGAAAACGATGGAATACAGCATACATGTGGTATTGACCAATTAAGTTATCCAAAAGCTAGTGTGTGTGTGTGTGTGTGTGTGTGTGTGTGTATATATACACATATACATATACATACACACACACACTGTGTGTGTGTGTGTGTGTGTGTGTGTGTGTGTGTGTGTGTATGATGGAAAGGAAATTAAGAATTATCACCAAAATGGCTTTGACTGAAATAGACTTAGTTTTATACTTCTAAGGGAGCAAATATCAACTGGGTAATTACTCAGTTGAGTAATTATGGGCTCACCTATTTTATCACCTGTGAAGAATTTTCAAGCTACACTCTCCCTTTTTCCCCTCTTCTCCCCTAACTCCACCTCAGAGACTTGGATATACCATCCCAAAGATGCAAGAGTGGATGTAAGAACTCCTAAGTGGAGCAATTATCATTTGAAAACTTTCCCAGGGGATTCAGATACACTACTGGGATGAGAACCATTGTTTAAAATAAAGAATATATAGAATTTTAATTGGGAATCATCTCTGAACTCAAGTAGCAGGTTAGAATTGATGGACCAAAATACATATTTTATACATATCCACATTTGCCATGTGTATCATAAATAGAGAATTACATGTACATGTGCTTTGATTTTTTAAAGTTATACAAATGAGAGTAGTTTAGATACAACAGTAAAGTTTCCTTAAAGAGAATCTGAATGAGTTCCCCAGGGTAAAAGGACAGGGACTAGTTAAATTGAGGGGAAAGCTGTGCCACATCTCTTGCCTCTCTCTTCATTTCCACTATCCTATACACTGGGTTGTAAAGTCTTTCAGGAAAAGGATTCTGTCTATGATGTTTACAGTTTACACCCAGCACCTAGCATAATGTTAGCTAATAGTAGATGCTCAATATACAGTAGTCGAGTGACTGAATGAATAGCTAAATATAGCACTGTTAGATTCACCTGCCTAAAGGCCCTCTGTAGCATAGTTCCCATCTACTTAACCATGCTATTAGTATTTCTTTTCCTTATGTGATATTTAAGACCCTCTGTAACATGGCTCCAAACTACTTACCATGCTATTTCTTTTCTCTCCCCACAAATAGGTCTGTAGGAAAATCTTCAGCTATGTCCCATACTCTCCCATAATGCTGCCTTCACTATTCTCCATCTCCTTCTATCAATACACAACCTATCTATGTGATAAAGATTTAGCAAAAAAATTAGGAAGCTATATCCAACCATACAAATGTGGATAAGTAAACTTACAATATGATCATATAGAACTGTTTTTAAAAATCTCATCTAGATATAGACTTTTTTAAAAAAAACTAAATTGGGTTAGTATTTGAACTGGCAGAGAAAAAAAAGCAATGGTCAAGCAACAAATAGAAGACTTTGAAGTACCAGACACAGAATTATAAAATGGTATAGAAAGAATATAGGTGATCATCTATAAACTTCCCAAGGCAGAAGCAAGGATCATTTGTGGAGGCTTCAAACTCTTATGGAATTTGAATCTAAATGAAAAACTTAGGCCAAAAAAAAGTAAATATTTAAACATTTTACTTGGTAATTTTTAATACAAACAATGTTGCAAAGTTAGAAATGTATTTTAATGAAGAAATCAGACTGGCAAAGGTGCATTAACAAAAATCAAAACAAGCTTTACTAAACACTAGGATATTATTGTCATATTTGTTAAAGATGATTATTTTATATAGAGAAATACATCAAAAAGAAAGCTTTTAACCTACCTCCACGAGAGGCAAGGACATTACCATCATAGGAAAAAGTCACGCAAGAAGTGTCTGTGCCCGAGTCATGAGCCTGTTTATAGTGGAACTTAGGATGAACCTATTCACAAAGACAAACAAAGTGTTAATATCTCACCTCAATTCAGAAGAGAACAGTTTTGTGGCAAGAACATTTCACTTTATCATGATGAAAATAATACACACCTATAAGCAAAGTACTAATTTCACATGATTATAATTTGCTTTCTAAAAAAAGGAAAAACCAAATGGCTTTTAAAAATATCCATTTGCTTTAATAAAGAACGGAGAAGGTAAGTCCTAGCAGGAGACATTTTTCCAGATTGCCCTAGCAAGCTCTATACAAGAGAAGACTACAATAACTTCTTCTTATTTACTTCTTCATATTATGCTTATAAAGTTATTGGGACAATTTCCAGTATTTATCTGAAAGAGCAAATATAAATCAAAATTACAAATGAGCACATTATTTATTTACCCCAAAATATTTATTGTATTCCTAGGATATGCCATACACTCTGCACATGGTTGGAGGTCTTAATGTGCCTGTGGAATGAATAATGATAATAATAACAGCAGCTAACTCTTATACAACGCTTATCATATCCTAGGCACTATATGCTTTCCTATCTTGCCTATTTAGTCCTCACAATCACTCTGTAAGTTAGGTTCCATTATTATCATCTCCATTTTATAGTTTGAGAAACTGAGGTACAGAAACTTAAGGACCTTGTCCAAGGCCACACAGTTTGTAAGTAGTAGAGCTGGGGGTTTGAAACCAAAAAGACTATTCTTAAATACTTCATTATAATCCTTCTCTTACTGATTTATCTTAATAGTATTTTTACTTCTAATGTTGTTTCTACACAGTTAAAGACTTGTAATTCTACACCAATCTTGCCACTCAGTTATGACTCAGTAACTGGCACGAGGTACTAGGAAGTCAATTACCTCAAAAAGTGTGGTCTATATGAACAAAGACATTTGGTCCATTAAAAACTTTCTCCCCTACATAGCTGTCATTAATAGAGTAACCTCTATAATAGGTGTGTGTGTGTGCGCGCGCGTGTGTGTACCTGTGTACCCACACACACATGCCATGCTGGCTAATTACACAATGGTTCTGGGCCATTACCAACTTTCCTAGGGTAATTCCATAGCGAAAGACAGGGGCACTGCTGGTAATGACAGCATGTGAGTCCCTCCTGGGAGCCACAGGTGGTAATGCAAGTGAGCTCATCTCCATTGCTCTTGTAGCAACCCTTATGAAGAATGAGTCACAAAACAGAGCTCATGTACTTTGCCCTCCAAATAATATCCCTGACACCCAATCCCTGGGCTTACACCTAAAAAAATCCAGTAATGAGTACACCACCTTACAAAAGCAGGCCAGTTCATTTAAAAAATAATAATAATCTGTATATATTGAGTGAAAACTGGCTTCTCAGTTCTTCCTCTGGGTAACAGTCTTGGAATTTTATATTAGTTATCATGCTTCCATCTTTCATGGATACAAAGAATTCATTGATTCAACGGTTTTTTTATTGGATATCAACTGTATGTATGGCAGACACTCAGTTAAGCAGAGAAAACACAAATGTGCCCAGATAAACATAGCTTCTAAAAGACTTGGCAGTCCCCAGAAAGGATACAGATCAGCACACAGAGCGACAAGTGCTACAATGGGGAAATACAGAGTAATACGTGAGCACTGAGAAGGTCCTAACCCAAACTTAACAATGAGGGAGAAAAGAGGGGCAAAAATAAATCAGAGACCTAACAGATAAAGTAGAAGTTAGCAGTTGCAGGAGCAGGAGGTGAGGGCAAGAAAGAGTATTTCAGTCAGAGGGTACTGCACTGTGGTAAGCCAAATTTTTACCCTTGTGACCTCTGCCCCCTAGTGTGATGTCCATAAATACCTTATATGGTCAAAGGAACTTGGCAGGTGTAATTATGGTTACTAGTCAGCTGACCTTAAAATAGGGAGATTATCTTGGATTGCAGGTGGGGCTGAAGCAGTTGCATGAGCTACAGTGCCGACAAGAAAGTCACAGAAATGTGAGGGAAGAGGAACTCAGAGAAATTTGAGATATGAGAAGTGTTTCACATGTCACTATCGACTTAAAGATGAAGGGGGCCACATGTCAAGGAAACAGGGATCTGAGTCCTGCCAACAACCAATGAGCTTGAAAGAGGACCCTGAGCACATACCAAGGCAATACTCTGATTTTAGCCTGGTGAAACCCTGAGAAGAGAATCCAGCCACACTGTGCCAGACTTCTTACCTATAGGAAATGTGAGAAACCAAAGGCATGGTGGGGAAATGATATGAACAGGCCCCAGATATCAAGACTGTATAAGCCATGGGATATGGTTTGGATCTGTGTCCCCACCCAAATCTCATGTCAAATTCTAATTCACAATGTTGGAGGTGGGACTTGGTGGGAGGTGACTAGATCACAGAGGTGGCTTCTTATGAATGGTTTAGCACCAGTCCCTTTGGTACTGTCCTCATGATAGTGGGTGAGTTCTCATGAGATTTAAGTGTGTGGCACCTCCCTCCCCCTTCTCTTACTCCTGCTCCTGCCATGTGAGATATCTCACTCCCCCTTTGCCTTCTACCAAGACTGTAAGTTTCCTGAGGCATCCCCACAAGCCAACCAGATGCCAGCATCATGCTTCCTGTATAGCCTGCAGAACCATGAGCCAAATAAACCTCTTTTCTTTATAGATTATGCAGCCTCAAGTATTTCTTTCTAGCAATGGGAGAACAGACCAATATACCATGTTAAGGAGCTTAGATTTTACCCTGAAGGCAAAAGGGAGTTGCTAAAGGAGTTTAGGCAGAGGCGTAGCATGACTAAACTTGCTTTATTATTATTATTATTATACTTTAAGTTATAGGGTACATGTGCACAATATGCAGGTTTGATACATAGGTATACATGTGCCATGGTGGTTTGCTGCACCCATCAACTCATCATTTACATTAGGTATTTCTCCTAATGCTATCCCTCCCGCAGTCCCACACCCCCCAACAGGCCCCAGTGTGTGATGTTCCCCGCCCTGTGTCTACATGTTCTCATTGTTCGATTCCCACCTATGAGTGAGAACATGCAGTGTTTGGTTTTCTGTCCTTGTCATAGTTTGCTGAGAATGATGGTTTCCACCTTCATCCATGTCCCTGAAAGACATGAACTCATCCTTTTTTATGGCTGCATAGTATTCCATGGTGTATATGTGCCACATTTTCTTAATCCAGTCTACCATTGATGAACATTTGGATTGGTTCCAAGTCTTTGCTATTGTGAATAGTGCCGCAATTAACATACGTGAGCACGTGTCTCTATAGGAGCATAATATCTGATCCTTTGGGTATATACCCAGTAATGGGATGGCTGGGTCAAATGGTATTTCTAGTTCTAGGCCCTTGAGGAATCGCCACACTGTCTACCACAATGGTTAAACTAATTTAAACTCTCACCAACAGTGCAAAAGTGTTCCTATTTCTCCACATCCTCTCCAGCATCTGTTGTTTCCTGACTTTTTAATGATCGCCATTCTAACTGGTGTGAGATGGTATCTCATTGTGGTTTTGATTTGCATTTCTCTGATAATCAGTGATGATGAGCATTTTTTCATGTGTCTGATTGTTGCATAAATGTCTTCTTTTGAGGAGTGTCTGTTCATATCCACTGCCCTTTTGATGGGGTTATTTTTGTCTTGTAAATTTGTTTGAGTTCTTTGTAGATTCTGGATAGCAGCCCTTCGTCAGATAGGTGGATAGCAAAAATTTTCTCCCATTTTGTAGGTTGCCTGTTCACTCTGATGGTAGTTTCTTTTGCTGTGCAGAAGCTCTTTAGTTTAATTAGATACATTGTCTATTTTGGCTTTTGTTGCCATTGCTTTTGGTGTTTTAGTCATGAAGTACTTTCCCATGCCTATGTCCTGAATGGTATTGCCTAGGTTTTCTTCTAGGGTTTTTATGGTTTTAGGTCTAACATTTAAGTCTTTAATCCATCTTGAATTAATTTTTGTATAAGGTGTAAGGAAGGAATCCAGTTTCAGCTTTCTACAGATGGCTAGCCAGTTTTCCCAGCACCATTTATCAAATAGGGAATCTTTTCCCCATTTCTTGTTTTTGTCAGGTTTGTCAAAGATCAGATGGTTGTAGATGTGTTATTTCTGAGGCCTCTGTTCTGTTCCATTGGTCTATATATCTGTTTTGGTACCAGTACCATGCTGTTTTGGTTACTGTAACCTTGTACTATAGTTTGAAGTCAGGTAGCATGATGCCTCCAGCTTTGTTCTTTTTGCTTAGGATTGTGTTGGCAATGTGGGCTCTTTTTTGGTTCCATATGAACTTTAAAGTAGTTTTTTCCAATTCTGTGAAGAAAGTCATTGGTAACTTGATGGGGATGGCATTAATCTATAAATTACCTTGGGCAGTATGGCCATTTTCACGATATTGATTCTTCCTATCCATGAGCATGGAATGTTCTTCTATTTGTTTGTGTCCTTTTATTTTGTTGAGCAGTGGTTTGTAGTTCTCCTTGAAGAGGTCATTCACATCCCTTGTAAGTTGGATTCCCATTTTATTCTCTTTGTAGCAAGTGTGAATGGGAGTTCACTCATGATTTGGCTGTTTGTCTGTTATTGGTGTATAGGAATGCTTGTGATTTTTTCACATTGATTTTGTATCCCGAGAGTTTGCTGAAGTTGCTTATCAGCTTAAGGAGATTTTGGGATGAGACAATGGGGTTTTCTAAATATACAATCATGTCATCTGCAAATAGGGACAATCTGACTTCCTCTTTTCCTAACTGAATACCCTTTATTTCTTTCTCTTGCCTGATTGCCCTGGCCCAGAACTTCCAATACTATATTGAATAGGGGTGGTGAGAGAGGGCATCCTTGTCTTGTGCTGGTTTTCAAAGGGAATGCTTCCAGTTTTTGCCCATTCAGTATGATATTGGCTGTGGATTTGTCATAAATAGCTCTTATTAATTTGAGACATGTTCCATCAATACCGAGTTTATTGAGAGTTTTTCTCATGAAGGGCTGCTGAATTTTGTTGAAGACCTTTTCTGCATCTATTGAGATAATCACGTGGTGTTTTTCATTGGTTCTGTTTATGTGAGGGATTACATTTATTGATTTACGTATGTTAAACTATCCTTGCATCCCAAGGATGAAGCTGACTTGATCGTGGAGGATAAGCTTTTTGATGTGCTGCTGGATTCAGTTTGCCAGTATTTTACTGAGGATTTTTGCACCAACGTTCATCAGAAATATTGGTCTAAAATTCTTTTTTTGTTGTGTCTCTGCCAGCCTTTGGTATTAGGATGATGCTGGCCTCATAAAATGAGTTAGGGAGGATTCCCTCTTTTTCCATTGATTGTAATAGTTCCAGAAGGAATGGTACCACCTCCTCTTTGTATCTCTGGTAAAATTCAGCTGTGAATCCATCTGGTCCTGCACTTTTTACGGTTGGTAGGCTATTAATTATTGCCTCAATTTCAGAGCCTGTTATTGGTCTGTTCAGAAAATCAACTTATTCCTCATTTAGTCTTGCGGGGGGTGGGGGGTGGTGTATGTGTCCAGGAATTTATCCATTTCTTCTAGATTTTCTATTTTATTTGTGCAGAGGTGTTTATAGTATTCTTTGATGGTAGTTTGTTTTTCTGTGGGATCGGTGGTGATATCCCCTTTATCATTTTTTATTGTGTCTATTTGATTCTTCTCTCTTTTCTTCTTTGTTAGTCTTGCTAGTGGTCTATCAATTTTGTTGATCTTTTCAAAAAACCAGCTCCTGGATTCATTGTGTTTTTGAAGGGTTTTTTGTGTCTCTATTTCCTTCAGTTCTGCTCTGATCTTAGTTATTTCTTGCCTTCTGCTAGCTTTTGAAAAGCTTTTGCTTTTCTAGTTCTTTTAATTGTGATGTTAGGGTGTCAATTTTAGATCTTTCCTGCTTTCTCTTGTGGGCATTTAGTGCTATAAATTTCCCTTTACACACTGCTTTAAATGTGACCCAGAGATTCTGGTACGTTGTATCTTTGTTCTCACTGGTTTCAAAGAACATCTTTATTTCTGCCTTCATTTCGTTATTTACCCAGTAGTCATTCAGGAGCAGGTTGTTCAGTTTCCATGTACTTGTGCAGTTTTGAGTGAGTTTCTTAATCCTGAGTTCTAATTTGATTGCACTGTAGTCTGAGAGACAGTTTGTTGTGATTTCTGTTCTTTTACATTTGCTGAGGAGTGCTTTATTTCCAACTATGTGGTCAATTTTGGAATAAGTTTGATGTGGTGCTGAGAAGAATGTATACTCTGTTGATTCGGGATGGAGAGTTCTGTACATGTCTACTAGGTCCGCTTGGTGCAGAGCTGAGTTCAAGTCCTGGATATCCTTGTTAACCTTCTGTCTCATTGATCTAACATTGACAGTGGGGTGTTAAAGTCTCCCATTATTAATGTGTGGGAGTCTAAGTATCTGTAGGTCTCTAAGGACTTGCTTTATGAATTTGGGTGCTCCTGTATTGGGTGCATATAATTTAGGATAGTTAGCTCTTCTTGAACTGATCTCTTTACCATTATGCAATGGCTTTGTCTCTTTTGATCTTTGCTGGTTTAAAGTCTGTTTTATCGGAGACTAGGATTGCAACCCCTGCTTTTTTTTGTTTTCCATTTGCTTGGTAGATCCCCCTCCATCCCTTTATTTTGAGCCTATGTGTGTCTCTTCATGTGAGATGGGTCTCCTGAATACAGCACACTGATGGGTCTTCACTCTTTATCCAATTTGCCAGTCTGTGTCTTTTAATTGGGGCATTTAGCCCATTTACCTTTAACGTTAATAATGTTATGTGTGAATTTGGTCCTGTCATTACTGATCCTGTCATTATGACGTTAGCTGGTTATTCTGTCCATTAATTGATGCAGTTTCTTCATAGCATCGATGGTCTTTACAATGTGGCATGTTTTTGCAATGGCTGGTACTGGTTATTTCTTTTCATGTTTAGTACTTCCTTCAGGAGCTCTTTTAAGGCAGGCCTGGTGCTGACAAAACCTCTCAGCATTTGCTTGTCTGTAAAGGATTTTAGTTCTCCTCCGCTTATGAAGCTTAGTTTGGCTGGATATGAAATTCTGGGTTGAAAATTCTTTTCTTTAAGAATGTTGAATATTGGCCCCCACTCTCTTCTGGCTTGTAGAGTTTCTGCTGAGAGATCCACTGTTAGTCTGATGGGCTTCCCTTTGTGGTTAACCTGATCTTTCTTTCTTGCTGCTCTTAACATTTTTTCCTTCATTTCAAGCTTGGTGAATCTGACAATTATGTGTCTTGGGGTTGCTCTTCTCAAGGAGTATCTTTGTGATGTTCTCTGTATTTCCTGAATTTGAATGTTGGCCTGCCTTGCTAGGTTGGGGAAGTTCTGGATAATATCCTGAAGACAGTTTTCCAACTTGGTTCCATTCTCCCCATCACTTTCAGGTACACCAATCAAACATAGATTTGGTCTTTTCACATAGTCCCATATTTCTTGGAGGATTTGTTCATTTCTTTTTACTCTTTTTTCTCTAACCTTGTCTTCTCACTTTATTTCATTAATGTGATCTTCTATCACTGATACCCTTTCTTCCACTTGATTGAATTGACTATTGAAGCTTGTGCATGAGTCACGAACTTCTCGTGCCATGGTTTTCAGCTCCATCATGTCATTTAAGGTCTTCTCTACACTGTTTATTCTAGTTAGCCATTCGTCTAACCTTTTTTCGAGGTTTTTAGCTTCCTTGCGATGGGTTCAAACATGCTCCTTTAGCTCGGAGAAGTTTGTTATTACCGACCTTCTGAAGCCTACTTCTGTCAGCTCGTCAAAGTCATTCTCTGTCCAGCTTTGTTCCATTGCTGGCGAGGAGCTGCGATCTTTGGAGGAGAAGAGGCACTCTGGTTTTTAGAATTTTCAGCTTTTCTGCTCTGGTTTCTCCTCATCTTTGTGGTTTTATCTACCTTTGGTCTTTGATGTTGGTGACCTACAGATGGGGTTTTGGTGTAGATGTCCTTTTTGTTTATGTTGATGCTATTCCTTTCTGTTTGTTAGTTTTCCTTTTAACAGTCAGGTCCCTCAGCTGCAGGTCTGTTGGAGTTTGCTGGAGGTCCACTCCAGACCCTGTTTGCCTGAGTATCACCAGCAGAGGCTGCAGAACAGCAAATATTGCAGAACAGCAAATATTGCGGCCTGATCCTTCCTCTGGAAGCTTCGTCCCAGAGGGTCACCCACCTATATGAGGTGTCTGTCGGCCCCTACTGGGAGGTGTCTCCCAGTTAGGCTACACAGGGGTTAGGAACCAACTTGAGGAGGCAGTCTGTCCATTCTCAGAGCTCAAACGCCATGCTGGGAGAACCACTGCTCTCTTCAGAGCTCTCAACAGGGACATTTAAGTCTGCAGAAGTTGTCTGCTGCCTTTTGTTCAGCTATGCCCTGCCCACAGAGGTGGAGTCCATAGAGGCAGTAGGCCTTGCTTAGCTGCAGTGGGCTCCACCCAGTTCAAGCTTCCTAGCTGCTCTGTTTACCTACTCAAGCCTCAGCAATGGCGGACGCCCCTCCCCCAGCCAGGCTGCCGCCTTGAAGTTCGATCTCAGACTGCTGCACTAGCAGTGAGCAAGGCTGTGTGGGCGTGGGACCCGCCGAGCCAGACACAGGAGAGAATCTACTTATCTGCCGGTTGCTAAGACCTTGGGAAAAGTGCAGTATTTGGGCAGCAGTGTCTCATTTTTCCAGGTACAGTCTGTCACGGCTTCCCTCGGCTAGGAAAGGGAATTCCCCCGACCCCTTGCGCTTCCCAGGTGAGGCGATGCCCCGCTCTGCTATGGCTTGCCCTCCATGGGCTGCACCCACTGTCCAACCAGTCCCAATGAGATGAACCAGGTGCCTCAGCTGGAAATGCAGAAATCACTCATCTTCTGCGTCGATCACACTGGGAGCTGCAGACCAGAGCTGTTCCTATTTGGCCATCTTGGAAACCTAAATTTGCTTATTTTTAAATGATCATTCTGAACACATGTGAACAGACTGGGAATATTCTGTTCCTAGGACAAACGAAACTCTGCTACCAACCTCAATAAGGAAAATTTGCCACTTCCTTATATCCCATCAAGTTACCAACTACTAAACTCTAAATGAAACTTTTGGAAGATCTTATAAACAGTGGTAGCAGTTTACCCAAAAGTCCTGTACTTCATTTGGCCTAAATGAATTTAGTTTTTTATTTGTTTGTTTTAAAAGTTTTGTTTGTTTTTAATGTTAAGCAATACGTATAGATATCCAAATAGAAGAAAGACCTATCATTTCATGAGTGATAAGACAGTTTAGTACAGTAAAAAGGGCACTGGGCCAGGAACCAGGAGGCACAAAATCTAGATTCAGTTCAAGCAAAAGCTAGCATTGTGACCTGGGACAAATTACTTAGCTTGTCTGGTTCACACTTCTGTCTTCTGTAAAATAAAGAGATTGAAGTAAGTGATTTCCAGGGTCATTTACAGCTCTATGACCCTTAGGGAAAGACAAAACAGGCAAATGCATAATACTTTATCATTCAATTAACTGATCAATATATACTTTATTAATAAGATAAAATCTTGAATGTCGATATTTGAAAATATAAGTAAACACATGCATATAGATGTGTATGCATATATATACCAGTAAACAAAGTGAGATAAAGAACCTTAAAAGTTATAGAATCCAGTGGATTCACATCACACAAACTTCAGTGTGAGCCCAGAGCATGCAGACAGTTCCATATGACAGTCTTAACTTGTTGCTCCAGAGAAGAAAAGAGATGGTATTGTGAATCTGATGCTCCCTAAATTGGTCTTCCTTCCCTGTGCTTTTCACTACCCTGAGTGGGATTCTAAGGTAGAAAGACATATAGCCTTCCAGTGCTCAAGTAAAGAAAAAGTAATCTGTTTCTGAAATTTAAAAAAAAAAAACTTCTGCTAGATCTAACGGGTGATAGTGTAGATACAATATAATGAACGGAATGAGAATATGGGATTTTGACTACAGGTGATTTTGTCTTGCTGTAGTATGAGGAGACTTCACCAAATATTCATCTGCTACATGTTTATGTCTCCTCATTTAGGATTCCCTTTAAAGGAACATTATATTGGAGGTGTAATGTTTTGAAACTTTTAGAATTCATTATTTATAATGCAGAATGAGTGAATATATGCTACAAAACAAGCCCCATCCAGTCTTTCTGACCTCCAACATATTCCATTGCAACACCTCTTTAAAGTAATAAATGGCTGGATATTAATAATTAAGATCCCACAGGAGAGGGAGAGATGCACTCAAAATTAATTCATTTTGTCTTTTAAAGGACCTAATAAAACAAAGAGGCACGATGTCTTTAGTTGATTGAGATGAAGACCTCCCAAATTTTATATCAAAAAGTGCTCTTCAATTATTAACTTCACCTTAACCAGAAACAAAAGTATATTCCAATGAGGAAAAAGAGACAAAGGTGACCTAAAATTTGCATCAAACATCAACACTTGGACAGTCCATTATGACAAATATCCTCACACTTTGAAAACAATGTCAACCTAACTGAAGAACACTTCAGGCATAATGTCGGGAATCTAAAACTGCAACTTGTCCTTTAACTGCTGTTATAATCATCCTAAGCAAAGAATATCGTTCTTTAGGAAGCTGAGATTGATAATTAACTACCTTATATAGGCTTATTATTATTTTTTTTTTTTTTGAGACAGAGTTTTGCTCTTGTTGCCTAGGCTGGAGTGCAATGGCACAATCTCGTAGGCCTCTTATTCTTAGGTGTGCCTTACACTATGATTTGGAGAATATCAAGACTCAAATATTCACCAAGATGGAAAACGCAAGCACAAAATCGCAGAGTTTTGAAGGCCCTGTCTGGGATCACACAATACAAACTCCCAATTGGAAAAATTGTCTCTATACCTCTTTTCTCAGCAGATGGTCATGGAGCCTCTGGAAGTTCAAAATGCATTACATTATAAGGAATATCAGTCAATTTCTGGAGCAATCCTCCTGCCTCAGCCTCCCAAGTACTGGGACTACAGGCACAAGCCACCACGCCTGGCTGGTTTTTATACTTTTATTTTGTAGAGCGGGGGGTGGTGGTCTCAGTTTGTTGCCCAGCTGGTCATGAACTCCTGGGCTCAAGCGATCTTCCCGCCTAGGCTCTAACTGGCAACAACTTTTTAAGCTGGGTCCAAGACTCACTTCTAACAACTACTCATGGGTCCTGGTTGTCTTCTGTGGCTATGCTGACTAAATCTAGTTTTTCTTCTCTGACAGTCTGACAAATTATCAACAGAAAACTCTGTCTTCCATAAAGTCTTTTTTTTTTTCCCTTTCTGAGACAGGGTGTCCTTCTGTCACCCAGGTTGGAGTGCAGTGACATAATCATGGCTCACTCCAGCCTCAACCTCCCAGGCTCAAGCAATCTTCCTGCCTCAGCCTCCCAAGTACTGTGACTACAAGCACAAGCCACCATGCCTGGCTGGTTTTTATACTTTTATTTTGTAGAGCTGGAGCGGGGGGTGGTCTCACTTTGTCGCCCAGCTGGTCATGAACTCCTGGGCTCAAGCGATCTTCCCGCCTAGGCTTCACAGTGTTGGGGGAGATTTGGGCAAGACAGCTGACTACATGCAGCCGGGTGGAACAGCTGCCACCAAGGAACCAGGATGACTGGCACGCTCCTAGCAGATCTTCAGAGGGAAGACACTGCGAGTAGACAGAAGACACAGAAGCTGGGCTGAAGGGGGAGGAAGCTGGGAACTTGTGTGGGGTTAGAGCACACTGGACTCATTTCCGGCCCCCAGTGACTCCTGGGGAGCAGGTGAAGTGAAATGGCAAGGAGCAACCCACTCTCGCCACGGGCCTTTAGAATCCCAGGAGGAGGAGACCCTTCAACCACCATGGACACTTAGTTGGCAGGGAGAGCTGCTTAGAAAAGTAGTAGGGGCAGCGTGCCAGCCAACAGAGTTTGGTGTGGGAGCATCTGTGGTAGAGCACCAGCAGGGATGCCCATACCCCTAGGATTGACTTGCTTCCGTAGAAGACT
The DNA here is from genome assembly GCF_028858775.2 of Pan troglodytes. NCBI lineage: Eukaryota > Metazoa > Chordata > Mammalia > Primates > Hominidae > Pan > Pan troglodytes. Next base: position 75,110,680 of record NC_072402.2, read on the forward strand.
TTGGCTGTAGGGAAACTGTTTGACATGAACACTGTAGGGGCAGTCTTGCCCATCAGATGGGACTGGTCTGACCTGAGTACCCCTAAGTCAGCTGGCCTCTTCCAGGGTCCCAGCCTGGCTAGGTCTGCTTGCAGTGCAGCCTCGGCAACCCTGGGGGCCTATATCATAGCTCCTGCACTGGCAGACCATGCCTGACCAGTGGAGAGCTCCAGTGGGGCAGCCCCCTGTGGCCATGCAACAGCCTGCCCACTCCCTCCCCTCACTGCAGCTTCCCCCAGGCCCACAGCAACCACCTACATCACTCTGCTGGTGTGTGTCTGCATGAGTGGATTTTGCCTTCCCTACCCAACCAGTGTTTGCCTGTTACCTGTCCTAACACTGTTACTGGTAAGAGCGCACACCACCTCCTCACCCCCACTGTACCACCATTGCAGTCAGTGCCTTGGTGGGCACAGAGCCCATCAGCCCCACCCCCACCAGCACCCCATCCCAGTGCCAACACTGCTGCCAGAGTGAAAATAGAGATGGAGAACACTGGACCCTCCCCAACCCTGAGCAGCCAACCCCTGGCTGCATGAACATGCACAGAGGGCACACACAGACCTGTGCTTGCCAGCTTCCTAACCCCATGCTAATACCACCACCAGCATGACCACATACACACCAGTGTGGGCCCTCATGCCCCTGAGCTGTGCTTCCTCCACTGCTGCTGGGAATGCCTGTGCAGAGGCAGGCACCGCAGTACCTGCTAGCACTGCAGCCAGTGAGCATGCAACCCTTCACCCCTCCAGCCCCCTGCACTGCTGCTACTGTTGCTGTTAGCACATGTGAACAAGGATGGATCCTGCTGCCACCACCCTACAAAATGCTTTTGCTGACACCACCCATCCAAGTGTAATGATCAGAAGTCTGGGGGCATCTCAGCCCCCACCCCAGCACAATGGGTTCCTAATCTCAAGGAGCCAGAAAACAAAGTCAGGTTGTGATACAAGTTCCCCAGAGTTAGAGCATGCAGTCCAGGAGTCGGGACTGGGAGCGGAGCCTTAGCCCCCTATAATCTTCCAGAAATGAAGCTAGTTGACTGAACCCACATTACACCAAAATCAAATCCTCAAGTCATCAAATAGGATAAAAGAAAAAGAAATCCCAAGGACAGCAACTTCAAAGACTGAAGGAACATCAGCCCACAAAAATGAGAAAGATCCAGTGCAAGAACTCTGACAACTCAAAAAGCCAGAGTGCCTTCTTTCCTCCAAACGACTGAACTATCTTTCCAGCAAGGATTCTGAACCAGGCTGAGACGGCTGAAATGACAGAAATAGAATTCAGAATATAGATAGGAACAAAGATCACTGAGGTGCAGAAATACACTGAAATCCAATCCAAATAAACTAAGAATCACAACAAAATGATACAGGAACTGACAGACAAAATACTACAAGAATTTCATAATGTAATCACAAGTATTAATAGCATAACAGACCAAAATGAAGAAAGAATCTCAGAGCTTGAAGACTGGCTTTCTGAAATAAGCCAGTCAGGCAAGAATAGAGAAAAAAGAATGAAAAGGAGCATCTAAAACCTCTGAGAAATACGAGATTATGTAAAGAGACCAAATCTACGACTAATTGGCATCCCTGAAAGAGATGGGGAGAATGGAAACAACTTGGAAAACATATTTCAGGATATCATCCATGAGAACTTTGCCAAACTAGCTAGAGAGGCCAACATTCACATTCAGGAAATGCAGAGACCCCCAGTAAGATACTTCATGAGAAGATCATTCCAAGATACATAATAATCAGATTCTCCAAGGTTGAAATTAAATAAAAAATGTTAAAGGCAGCTAGAGAGAAAAATCAGGTCACCTACAAAGGGAAGCCCATTAAACTAAGAGTGGACCTCTCAGCAGAAACCCTACAAGCCAGAAGAGACTGGGAGCCAATATTCAACATTCTTAGAGAAAAGAAATTCCAACCCAGAATTTCATATCCAGCCAAACTAGGCCTCATTAGTGAAGGAGAAATAAGATCCTTTTCAAACAAGCAAATACTGAGGGAATTCATTACCACCAGCCCTGCCTTATAAGCAGTCCTGAAGAAGTACTAAATATGGAAAGGAAAGACCATTAACAGCCACTACAAAAACACACTTAAGTACAAAGACCACTGACACTGTAAAGCAACCACACAAACAAGTCTGCATAATGGCCAGCTAACATCATGATGACAGGATCAAATCCTAACTTTGATACTAATCTTGAATGTAAATACTAACCTTGAATGTAAACAGGCAAAATGCCCCAATTAAAAGGCACAGAGTGCCAAGCTGGATAAAGAACAAAGACCAAATCGTATGTTGTCTTCAAGAGACTCATGACAGCTACAGGTTCAAGATAAAGGGATGGAGAAAAATCTACCAAGCAAATGGAAAACAGAAAAAAGCAGGAGTTGCAATCCTAATTTCAGACAAAACGGATTTTAAAACAACAAAGATCAAAAAAGACAAGGAAGTACATTACATAATGGTAACAGGTTTATTTCAACAAGAAGACCTAGCTATCCTAAATACATATGCACCCAACACAGGGGCACCCAGATTCACAAAGCAAGTTCTTAGAGACCTTCAAAGAGACTTGGACTCCCACATATCAGTAATGGAAGACTTCAACAACTCACTGACAGTACTAGACAGATTATAAAGGCAGAAAATTAACAAAGATATTCAGGACATGAATTCAGCACTGGCTCAAATGGACCTGATAGACATCTATAGAACTCTCCACCCAAAACAACAGAACATACATTCTTCTCATCACCACATGGCACATACTCCAAAATTGACCACGTAATTGGATATAGAACACTCCTCAGCAAAAGCAAAATAACTGAAATCATAACCACCACTCTCTTGGACCACTGAATAAAATTAGGAATCAAGACCAAGAAAACCACTCAAAAAGCCATACAATTATATGGAAACTGAATAATCTGTTCATGAATGACTTTTGGATAAATAATAACATTAAGGCAGAAATCAAGAAGTTCTTTGAAACTAACGAGATACAACATTCCAGAATCTCTGGGACACAGCTAAGGCAGTGTTAAGAAGGAAATTTATAGCGCTAAACACCCACATTAAAAAGTTAGTTAGAAAGATCTCAACTTAACAACCTAACATTACAACTAAAAGAACTAGAGAAGCAAAAGCAAAGCAACCCCAAAGCTAGCAAAAGACAAAAAATAACCAAAATCGGTGCTGAAAAGAAGAAGATTGAGGCACACAAAAAAACCATTCAAAAGATCAATGAATCCAAGAGTTGGTTTTTTGAAAAAAATTAATAGACCACTAGCTAGACTAATAAAGAAGAAAAGAGCTAAGACCCAAATAAATACAATTAGAAACAACAAAGGGGTTATTATCACTGACTCCACAGAAATACAAAGAACCCTCAGAGAATATTATGAATACTTCCATGCAAAAAAAACTAGAAAATCTAGAAGAAATGGATAAATTCCTGGACACATACAACCTACCAAGACTAAACCAGGAAGAAACTGAATCCCTAAACAGACCAATAACAAGCTCTGAAATAAACCAGTAATAAATAGCCTACCAGACAAACCAAGCCCAGGACCAGAAGGATTCCCAGCTGAATTTTTCCAGATGTACAAGAAGAGTTAGTACCATTCCTACTAAACATACTCAAAAACAATTGAGGAGGAGGGACTCTTCCCTAACTCATTGTATGAGGCCAGCATCATCTTGACACCAAAATCTGGCACAGACACAACAAAAAAAAGAAAACTTCAGGCCAATATCCTTGATGAACATCAATGCAAAAATCCACAACAAAATATTGGTAAACCGAAACCAGGAGTATATCAAAAAGCTTATCCACCACAATCAAGCAGGCCTCATCCCCTAGATGCCAGGTTGATTTACCAAATGCAAATCAATAAATGTCATTCATGACATAAACAGAACTAAACACAAAACCACATGATTATCTCAATAGATGCAAAAAAGGCTTTTGATAAAATTCAACATCCCTTCATGTTAAAAACTCTTAATAAACTAGGTATTAAAGAAACATACCTCAAAATAATAAGAGCCATCTATGACAAACCCACAGCCAACATCATAATGAATGGGTGAAAGCTGGATGCATTGATCTTGAAACCAGAAACAAGACAAGAATGCCATTTCTCATTACTCCCATTCAACATAGTATTGGAAGTCCTGGCCAGAGGAATCAGGCAAGAGAAAGAAATAAAGGGCATCCAAATAGGAAGAGAAGAAGTCAATTTATCCCTGTTTGCAGACAACATGATTCTATATCTAGAAAACCTCACAGTCTCAGCCCAAAAGCTCCTTAACCTAATAAACAACTTCAGCAAAGCCTCAGGATACAAAACCAACATACAAAAATCACTAGCATTCCTATACACAAAAAACAGCCAAGCCAAGATGCAATCCCATTCACAATATCCACAAAAAGAATCAAATACCTAGGAATACAGCTAACCAGTGAGGTGAAAGATCTCTACAATGAAAACTACCAAAAAAACTGCTCAAAGAAATGAGAAATGACACAAACAAATGGAAAAACATTCCATGCTCATGGATAGGAAGAGTCAGTATCAAGAAAATGGCCGTACTGCCCAAAGCAATTTATAGATTCAATGCTATTCCTATCAAACTACTAATGATATTCTTCTCAGAAGTAGAAAAAACTATTTTAAAACTATTTCTATTTTAACATTATTTAAAGCCATTTAAAACTACTCATATGGAACCAAAAAAGAGCATGAATAGCCAAGGCAATCCTAAGCAAAAAGAACAAAGCTGGATGCATCACACTACCCAACTCACACTATACTACAGGGTAACAGTAACCAAAATAGCATCATACTGGTACAAGAACAGACACGTAGACCAATGGAACAGAATAGAGAACCTAGAAATAAGGCCACACTCCTACAACCATCTGATCTTCAACAAACTTGACAAAAACAAGCAATGGGTAAAGAATTCCCTATTTAATAAATAGCGCCAGGAGAACTGGCTAGCCATATGCAGAAAACTGAAACTGGACCTGTTCCTTACACCATGTACAAAAATCAACACAAGATGGATTGAAGACTTAAATGTAAAACCCAAAACTATAAAAATCCTAGAAGAAAACCTAGGCAACCTGATTCAGGATACAGGCACAGGCAAAGATTTCATGATGAATATGCCAAAAGCAATCGCGACAGAAGCAAAAATTGACAAATGGGATCTAATTAAACTAAAGAGCTCCTGCACTGCAACAGAAACTATCAACAGAGTAAACAGACAACCTACAAAATGGGAGAAAAGTTTTGCAATCTATGCATCTGACAAACGTCTAATATCTAGCATCTATAAGAAACTTAAACAAATTTTCAAGAAAAAAACAATGCCATTAAAAAGTATGCAAAGGACATGAACAGAAACCTCTCAAAAGAAGACATACATGCAGCCAATAAACATATCAAAAAAAAAAAAAAAGCTCAACATCACTGATGGTTAGACAAATGCAAATCAAAACCACAATGAGATACCATGTCTCATCAGTCAGAATGGCTATAATTAAAAAGTAAAAAAACAGCTGATGCTGGCAAGGTTGTGGAGAAAAAGAAATGCTTTTACATTGTTGGTGAAAATGGAAATTAGTCGCAGTCTGAGACCAAACTGCAAGGCAGCAGCGAGGCTGGGTGAGGGGCGCCCGCCATTGCCCAGGCTTGCTTAGGTAAACAAAGCAGCCGGGAAGCTCCAACTGGGTGGAGCCCACCACAGCTCAAGGAGGCCTGCCTGCCTCTGTAGCCTCCACCTCTGGGGGCAGGGCACAGACAAACAAAAAGACAGGAGTAAGCTCTGCAGACTTAAATGTCCCAGTCTGACAGCTCTGAAGAGACCAGTGGTTCTCCCAGCACGCAGCTGGAGATCTGAGAACGGGCAGACTGCCTCCTCAAGCGGGTGCCTGATCCCTGACCCCCGAGCAGCCTAACTGGGAGGCATCCCCCAGTAGGGGCAGACTGACACCTCACACGGCCGGGTACTCCTCTGAGACAAAACTTCCAGAGGAACGATCAGACAGCAGCATTCGCGGTTCACGAAAATCCGCTGTTCTGCAGCCACCACTGCTGATACCCAGGCAAACAGGGTCTGGTGTGGACGTCTAGCAAACTCCAACAGACCTGCAGCTGAGGGTTCTGTCTGTTAGAAGGAAAACTAACAAACAGAAAGGACATCCACACCAAAAACCCATCTGTACATCACCATCATCAAAGACCAAAAGTAGATAAAACCACAAAGATGGGGAAAAAACAGAGCAGAAAAACTGGAAACTCTAAAAAGCAGAGTGCCTCTCCTCCTCCAAAGGAATGCAGTTCCTCACCATCAATGGAACAAAGCTGGATGGAGAATGACTTTGACGAGTTGAGAGAAGAAGGCTTCAGACGATCAAACTACTCCGAGCTACAGGAGGAAATTCAAACCAAAGGCAAAGAAGTTAAAAACTTTGAAAAAAATTTAGACGAATGTATAACTAGAATAACCAATACAGAGAAGTGCTTAAAGGAGCTGATGGAGCTGAAAGCCAAGGCTCAAGAACTACGTGAAGAATGCAGAAGCCTCAGGAGCTGATGTGATCAACTGGAAGAAAGGGTATCAGTGATGGAAGATGAAATGAATGAAATGAAGCGAGAAGGGACGTTTAGAGAAAAAAGAATAAAAAGAAACGAACAAAAGCCTCCAAGAAATATGGGACTATGTGAAAAGACCAAATCTACGTCTGATTGGTGTACCTGAAAGTGACAGGGAGAATGGAACCAAGTTGGAAAACACTCTGCAGGATATTATCCAGGAGAATTTCCCCAATCTAGCAAGGCAGGCTAACATTCAGATTCAGGAAATACAGAGAACACCACAAAAATACTCCTCGAGAAGAGCAACTCCAAGACACATAATTGTCAGATTCACCAAGCTTGAAATGAAGGAAAAAATGTTAAGGGCAGCCAGAGAGAAAGGTTGGGTTACCCACAAAGGGAAGCCCATCAGACTAACAGCGGATCTCTCGGCAGAAACTCTACAAGCCAGAAGAGAGTGGGGGCCAATATTCAACATTCTTAAAGAAAAGAATTTTCAACCCAGAATTTCATATCCAGCCAAACTAAGCTTCATAAGTGAAGGAGAAATAAAATCCTTTACAGACAAGCAAATGCTGACAGATTTTGTCACCACCAGGCCTGCCCTAAAAGAGCTCCTGAAGGAAGCACTAAACATGGAAAAGAACAACTGGTACCAGCCACTGTAAAATCATGCCAAATTGTAAAGACCATCGAGACCAGGAAGAAACTGCATCAACTAACGAGCAAAATAACCAGCTAACATCATGATGACAGGATCAAATTCACACATAACAATATTAACTTTAAATGTAAATGGGCTAAATGCTCCAATTAAAAGACACAGACTGGCAAATTGGATAAAGAGTCAAGACCTATCAGTGTGGTGTATTCAGGAAACCCATCTCACGTGCAGAGACACACATAGGCTCAAAATAAAAGGATGGAGGAAGATCTACCAAGAAAATGGAAAACAAAAAAAGGCAGGGGTTGCAATCCTAGTCTCTGATAAAACAGACATTAAACCAACAAAGATCAAAAGAGACAAAGAAGGCCATTACATAATGGTAAAGGGATCAATTCAACAAGAAGAGCTACTATCCTAAATATATATGCACCCAATACAGGAGCACCCAGATTCATAAAGCAAGTCCTGGGTGACCTACAAAGAGATTTAGACTCCCACACAATAATAATGGGAGACTTTAACACCCCACTGTCAACATTAGACAGATCAAGACAGAAAGTTAACAAGGATACCCAGGAATTGAACTCAGCTCTGCACCAAGCAGACCTAATAGACATCTACAGAACTCTCCACCCCAAATCAAAAGAATACACATTTTTTTCAGCACCACCCCACACCTATTCCAAAATTGACCACACAGTTGGAAGTAAAGCTCTCCTCAGCAAATGTAAAAGAATAGAAATTATAACAAACTGTCTCTCAGAACACAGTGCAATCAAACTAGAACTCAGGATTAAGAAACTCACTCAAAACCACTCAACTACATGGAAACTGAACAACCTGCTCCTGAATGACTACTGGGTACATAACGAAACGAAGGCAGAAATAAAGATGTTCTTTGAAACCAATGAGAACAAAGAGACAACATACCGGAATCTCTGGGACACATTCAAAGCAGTATGGAGAGGGAAATTTATAGCACTAAATGCCCACAAGAGAAAGCAGGAAAAATCTAAAATTGACACCCTAATGTCACAATTAAAAGAACTAGAAAAGCAAGAGCAAACACATTCAAAAGCTAGCAGAAGGCAAGAAATAACTAAAATCTGAGCAGAACTGAAGGAAATAGAGACATAAAAAACTCTTCAAAAAATTAATGAATCCAGGAGCTGATTTTTTGAAAGGATCAACAAAATTGATAGACCGCTAGCAAGACTAATAAAGAAGAAAAGAGAGAAGAATCAAATAGACGCAATAAAAAATGATAAAGGGGATATCACCACCGATCCCACAGAAATATGAACTACCATCGGAGAATACTACAAACACCTCTATGCAAATAAACTAGAAAATCTAGAAGAAATGGATAAATTCCTCGACACATACACCCTCCCAAGACTAAACCAGGAAGAAGCTGAATCTCTCAATAGACCAATAACAGGATCTGAAATTGTGGCAATAATCAATAGCTTACCAACCAAAAAGAGTCCAAGACCAGATGGATTCACAGCCAAATTCTACCAGAGGTAGAAGGAGGAACGGGTACCATTCCTTCTGAAACTATTCCAATCAATAGAAAAAGAGGGAATCCTCCCTAACTCATTTTATGAGGCCAGCATCATCCTGATACCAAAGCCGCGCAGAGACACAACCAAAAAAGAGAATTTTAGACCAATATCCTTGATGAACATTGATGCAAAAATCCTCAATAAAATACTGGCAAACCGAATCCAGCAGCAGATCAAAAAGCTTATCCACGATGATCAAGTGGGCTTCATCCCTGGGATGCAAGGCTGGTTCAATATACGCAAATCAATAAATGTAATCCAGCATATAAACAGAACCAAAGACAAAAACCACATGATTATCTCAATAGATGCAGAAAAGGCCTTTGACAAAATTCAACAACGCTTCATGCTAAAAACTCTCAACAAATTAGGTATTTATGGGACGTATTTCAAAATAATAAGAGCTATCTATGACAAACCCACAGCCAATATCATACTGAATGGACAAAAACTGGAAGCATTCCCTTTGAAAACTGGCACAAGACAGGGATGCCCTCTCTCATCACTCCTATTCAACGTAGTATTGGAAGTTCTGGCCAGGGCAATTAGGCAGGAGAAGGAAATAAAGGGTATTCAATTAGGAAAAGAGGATGTCAAATTGTCCCTGTTTGCAGATGACATGATTGTATATTTAGAAAACCCCATTGTCTCAGCCCAAAATCTCCTTAAGCTGATAAGCAACTTCAGCAAAGTCTCAGGATACAAAATCAACGTACAAAAATCACAAGCATTCTTATACACCAATAACAGACAAACAGAGAGCCAAATTATGAGTGAACTCCCATTCACAATTGCTTCAAAGAGAATAAAATACCTAGGAATCCAACTTACAAGGGACGTGAAGGACCTCTTCAAGGAGAACTACAAACCACTGCTCCATGAAATAAACGAGGATACAAACAAATGGAAGAACATTCCATGCTCATGGGTAGGAAGAATCAATACCGTGAAAATGGCCATACTGCCCAAGGTAATTTATAGATTCAATGCCATCCCCATCAAGCTACCAATGACTTTCTTCACAGAACTGGAAAAAACTACTTTGAAGTTCATATGGAATCAAAAAAGAGCTCGCATTGCCAAGGCAATCCGAAGCCAAAAGAACAAAGCAGGAGGCATCACGCTACCTGACTTCAAACTATAGTACAAGGCTACAGTAATCAAAACAGCATGGTACTGGTACCAAAACAGAGATATAGATCAATGGAACAGAACAGAGCCCTCAGAAATAACGCTGCGTATCTACAACTATCTGATCTTTGACAGACCTGAGAAAAACAAGTAATGGGGAAAGGATTCCCTACTTAAGAAATGGTGCTGGGAAAACTGGCTAGCCATATGTAGAAAGCTGAAACTGGATCCCTTCCTTACACCTTATACAAAAATTAATTCAAGATGGATTAAAGACTTAAACGTTAGACCTAAAACCATGAAAACCCTAGAAGAAAACCTAGGCATTACCATTCAGGACATAGGCATGGGTAAGGACTTCATGTCTAAAACACCAAAAGCAATGGCAACAAAAGCAAAAATTGACAAATGGGATCTAATTAAACTAAAGAGCTTCTGCACAGCAAAAGAAACTACCATCAGAGTGAACAGGCAACCTACAAAATGGGAGAAAATTTTCACAACCTACTCCTCTGACAAAGGGCTAATATCCAGAATCTACAATGAACTCAAACAAATTTACAAGAAGAAAACAAACAACTGCATCAAAAAGTGGGCGAAGGACATGAACAGACACTTCTCAAAAGAAGACATTTATGCAGCCAAAACACATGAAAAAATGCTTACCATCACTAGCCATCAGAAAAATGCAAATCAAAACCACAATGAGATACCATCTCACACCAGTTAGAATGGCAATCATTAAAAAGTCAGGAAACAACAGGTCCTGGAGAGGATGTAGAGAAATAGGAACACTTTAACACTGTTGGTGGGACTGTAAACTAGTTCAACCATTGTGGAAGTCAGTGTGGCGATTCCTCAGGGATCTAGAACTAGAAATACCATTTGACTCAGCCATCCCATTACTGGGTATATACCCAAAGGATTATAAATCATGCTGCTATAAAGACACATGCACACGTATGTTTATTGCGGGACTATTCACAATAGCAAAGACTTGGAACCAACCCAAACGTCCAACGATGATAGACTGGATTAAGAAAATGTGGCACATATACACCATGGAATACTATGCAGCCATAAAAAAGGGTGAGTTCATGTCCTTTGTAGGGACATGGATGAAATTGGAAATCATCATTCTCAGTAAACTATCACAAGGACAAAAAATGAAACACCGCATGTTCTCACTCATAGGTGGGAATTGAACAATGAGAACACATGGACACAGGAAGGGGAACATCACACTCTGGGGACTGTTGTGGGGTTGGGGGAGTGGGGAGGGATAGCATTAGGAGATATACCTAATGCTAAATGACGAGTTAATGGGTGCAGCACACCAGCATAGCACATGTATACATATGTAACTAACCTGCACATTGTGCACATGTAAAACTTAAAGTATAATAATAATAAAATAAAATAAAAAGAAAATGGAAATTAGTTCAACCATTGTGGAAGACAGTGTGGCAATTCCTCGAAGACTTACAGGAAGAAATACCATTTGACCCATCAATCCCATTACTGTGTACATATCCAAAGGAATATTAATCGTTCTATTATAAAGACACATGCATGCATATGCTCATTCCAGCACTATTCACAATAGCAAAGACATGGAATCAACCTAAATGCCCATCAATGATAGACTGGATAAAGAAAACGTGGTACATACACACCATGGAATACTGTGTAGCCATAAAAATGAAGAAGATAATGTCCTTTTGCAAGGACATGGATGGAGGTGGAGGCCATTATCCTTAGCAAACTAACGCAGGAACAGAAAACCAAATACTGCATGTTCTCACAAGTGGGAGCTAAATGATGAGAACACATGGACACGTGGGGAGGGGGAAACAACACACACTGGGGCCTGTTATTGGGGGGCATGGGTGAAGGGAGAGAATCAGGAAGAATAGCTAATGAACACTGGACTTAGTATCTGTGTGTTGGGATGATCTGTGCAGCCAATAACCATGGCACATATTTACCTATGTAACAAACCTGCACATCCTGCACATGTACCCCTGAACTTCAAATAAAAGTTGGAAAGAAAAAAAAAGGGTGGGGGGGGGTAAGAAAAATAAAAAAATAGCAGGCGCTTACGAAGTTGCAGAGAAAAAGGAATGCTTATACACTGTTGGTGGGAGTGTAAATTAGTTCAACCACTGTGGAAAGCAGTGGCTGATTCTTCAAAGGGCTAAAAACAGAACCACCATTTGACCCAGCAATCCCATTACTGGGTATATGCCCAAAGGAATAGACATGGTTCTATTATAAAAACACATGCATATGTATGTTCACTGCAACACTGTTCACAATAGCAAAGACATGGAATAAGCCTAAAAGCTCATCAATAGTAGACTGGATAAAGAAAATGTGGTACATACACACCATGGAATACTACAAAAGCTTAAAAAAGAATGAGATCACATCCTTTGCAGGAACATGGATGGAGATGGAGGCCATTATGCTTAGCAAACTAACACAGGAACAGAAAACCAAATACTGCATGTTCTCACTTATAAGTGGGAGCTAAATGATGAGAACACATGGACACGCAGACGGGAACAACACACACTGGGGCCTATGGAAGGGTGGAGGGTGGGAGGAGAGAGAGGATCAGGAAAAATAACTAATAGGTACTAGGCTTAATACCTGGGTGAAAAAATAATCTGTACAACAAACCCCCCCGCCTCCATGATAGAAGTTTACCTATAAAACAAACCTGCACATGTAGCCCTGAACCTAAAGTAAAAGTCAGAAGATGAAGGGGTGGCCTGCCCCTCCACACCTGTGGGTATTTCCCATCAGGTGGGACAAGAGACTGAGAAAAGAAATAAGACACAGAGACAAAGTATAGAGCAAGAACAGTGGGCCCAGGGGACCAGCGCTCAGCATATGGAGGACCTGCACCGGCACTGGTCTCTGAGTTTCCTCAGTATTTATTGATTACTATTTTCACTATATTGGCAAGGGGAATGTGGCAGGAGAACAGGCTAAGAGTGGGGAGAAGGTCAGCAGGAAAATATGTGAGCAAAGGAATCTGTGTCACAAATAAGTTCAAGGGAAGGTACTATGCCTGGATGTGCACATAGGCCAGATTTATGTTTGTTTCCACCCAAACATCTCAGTGTAGCAAAGAGTAACAGAGCAACATTGCCACCAGCATATCTCGCCTCCAGCCACAGGGTGGTTTTCTCCTATCTCAGAATAGAACGAATGTACGATCGGGTTTTACACCTAGACATTCGTTCCCAGGGACATGCAGGAGACGGAGGCCTTCCTCTTATCTCAACCACAAGAGGACTTCCTCTTTTACTAATCCTCCTCAGCACAGACGCTTCACGGGTGTCAGGCTGGGGGACGGTCAGGTCTTTCCCTTCCCACGAGGCCATATCTCAGGCTGTCTCAGTGGGGGGAAACCTTGGACAATACCCAGGCTTTCTTGGGCAGAGGTCCCTGCGGCTTTCCACAGTGCATTGTGACCCTGGTTAATTGAGAATGGAGAATGGCAATGACTTTTACCAAGCATACTGCCTGTAAACATATTGTTAACAAGGCACATCCTGCACAGCCCTAGATCCCTTAAACCTTGATTCCATACAGCATATGTTTCTGTGAGCACAGGGTTGGGGCTAAAGTTACAGATTAACAGCATCTCAAGGCAAAACAATTGTTCAAATACAGATCAAAATGGAATTTCTTATGTCTTCCTTTTCTACGTAGACACAGTAACAGTCTGATCTCTTTTTCCCTACAGGAAAAGTCCCCCCAAAAAAACCAGCAAAGTATTGTGATTACAGGTGTGAGCCACCACGCCTGTTCCACAAAGCCCTAAATATGCCACCTCTGGAAATTGTCAATAATCTTAACATTTTACAGTGGTACCAAAAGTCAGTCAGTTTATATCCAGTAGCTGCCTAGATACCAATGTCTGCCTATTACTCTAGTGTATCTATCAATGCAGGAGAAAGACAGTCTTCAAAATGGTCAAAATGCCTCTCATAAGAAATAGAAACAGTGGAAAAAACTATTTCAAAGGTAAGAATTTAAATGAATTACTGTCTGAAAATAGAGAAAATATTAATAGAAAGATTACTAGTCCTAGGGCTAGGACTACTTGACCTAAAATTTTAGCTTACTACATTTAAGTTTGATCCTGGCCAAGCTGCTAGACTTTTCCAGTTTTCAGTTTATTAATCTTGAAAATAATATGCCTTGCAACCTCCCACCCCTGCCCTTCTCCCCCACTCACAAAAAGACTGAGTTACAGTTAATCTGCTATTTCCCTGTCTTATGTCAATACTACAGGTTTATTAAGTCTATCATGCGTACCTCTTCTCAGAAAGGTCCTAAAATGCAACTATGCTGCAAAACACAAATTCCAATAATAAGATGAGCCAAACGCTAGGCTACCTAACAAACTGGGTGTACCAACATTTGACTGTCCTCTCATACCTATCCCTATGACCTCTCAATAGAATTGTTTTTTTTTCTCATTGGGAATCTATTTTCAAGCTTAGTGGTAACCAAACAATTCCAATAATTCTATGTTTTCAATCACATGTTAGGGTTACTTACTATACCAGGATTTAAAGTACTCCAATATGCCAAGATTTAAAAAATAAAATAAATCCAGGTCTAGACTGAATATAACTTTTTCCTGTTTCTCTGATTTTAGAGACCTGTAGGAAGGACAATGCAGATACAAGTATAGAACTGTCATATAAAGGTGCTTTGCAAATCCATATAAATTCAACTAATATTTACATGCCAAATATTGTCCCAGCCACTGGCGATATAGCAGTGAACAAAATAAAGACCCCATTCCGTGAAGGTTTCATTTCAGTGAGGGAAAATGGATAACAAAATATCTCTAATAGATTTTGTGACATTCAAATTAATATACTATATGAAAGTATGGTATAATGATGAAGAGCACAGACTATATAGCTAGACTGCTGAGATCAAATCTTGGCTCTTCCACTTACAAGTAGTCACAATTACTTGTGATTCCAAGGTCACATCTATATGATCTTGGGCTAATCTTCCTATGCCTGTTTCTTCAACTATTAAATGAGAATAGTAATAGTACCCACTTCATAAGCTGCTGGGAAAATTTAATGAGTTACTGAAAATGTGGCACACCCCTTTACAATATAATTTTGCTGTTCTTTTTATCAAGATGTGGCATCTGTTTCTCTATACTTTGTATCTTGGTATGGACACGCGACTTGCTTTGGCTTATGAGAAATGTAGCCTCTCACACCTCCCATCGTGAAAAGCATAAATGACTGACACTCTCGCTGCCTCTGTCACTGAGTATGCTTTGCAAGGCCTGAGTGTGGAGGATAAATGGAATTCCAGTTAGCTTGGCCAAAACTTTCTTAGCATCGTGCAGTAGTCCAAGATCCTTTCAGCACATCCTCCCCCTTTTTTTCTTTTCTTTTGATATAAGATTTTTATTGAGACACAATTCACATACCATGCACTTTGCTCACTTAAACTATGTAGTTCAACGTTTTCAGTATATTCCAAGAGTTGCGCAGCCACCAGTACAATCAATTTTAGAACCTCACACTACCCCAAAAGGAAACCCCATACACATGAGCAATCACAATCACTCCCTTTTTTTTCTTAATATTTCAGTCCTAAGCAACCACTAATTTAGTTTCTGTGTAGATTTGCCTAAACTGAACACTTCATACAAATGAAATCATAAAACATGCTGCCTTTTGTGACAGCTTCTTTCATTTAGCGTAATGTTTTTGAGGTTCGTCCATGTTGCAGTATGTATCAGCACTTCATTTCTTTTTATTGCCAAATAATATTTCACTGTATGGATGTACCACATTTTATTTATCCATTCATCAGTTGATGGATATTCAATATTCCATTCTTTGCTCTCTCCTTCACAAACGCATGGTCTACGTCATGGTCTGACTCTCTCCAGACTTCTCTGGCTCCCTCCCCAATTTCCCTTCTAGGTACTCCCCAGTAAATCTCTTACACATTTAATCCTGTCTTGGTGTCTGCTTCTCAGAGGACCCAGACTAACACAAGTGGTACCAGCAGTGGTCTGACAACACAGGTGGTAAGAGGAGAATCTGGGACTGCCTCACTCATTGCCCAGGAGGATAGCTTCAGTCCAGGAGTTTGAGGCTGTAGTGAGCCATTACTGCACCACTGCACTCCAGCCTGGGCTACAGAGCAAGACCCCTGACTCTAAAGAAAACAAAATGTTTTTTTTTTTTTTAAAAAAAAAAAGATAATTATGTTCCAGGTCAAGATGTTTTCCCCCTTCCCTCTCTCCTTCCTTCCTTTCTTTTAAAGAAATAATTTAAAAACAAAAGACAGTGGGATCTGACAAAGATTTCTGAAAAGTCCATTCAGCATCCCCATAATGTAAAAGTGAAATAAGGAAGTTTTTGGAATCTACATTTACAATGTCAACAACATTTACTGAGAACCTGTTATACACACAACACTGAGATATATAAATAAAAAGAAAATACAGAATTTTCTTGAAATAATTTGCAAGTTGGGAAAGGGGGAAAACATGTATGACCTCATATTCTTTCATAAAACATTTATTGCACCAACTATAAACCAGGCATTTTGGAGGGCACCAAAATGGCTAAGAATGCTCTATGCCATTAATGAGGAAGCTCACAAATGAGAAAGAGAGTGTGCATTTACAACCAGGGTGGAATCTTCCAGGAGGGTTCTCTACTTTCAGTCCAGGTTCACTATTGCAACCACTGGGATTTCAGAAAACAGCTATGACTTAGCATTTATTTTTTATCTGTGTTTGGCAAAGAGATAACCCAGCCTTCATTCATAACTGGCCTATGTTGTAATTATATGCCTGTTTGGTCATCTCAAACCAGGTGACCACAGTGTGTGACTACCTAGGACTCTAACTGATGACCAGCTGGAAGCTGCAGCTGCGGGAGAAAGCTCAACCACTTAGATGTGTGAGTCACAGGCAGAATATGATGCCACTGCTCTGGAATCTTCTGGCTCCCTGTGTGCTTGCAACTTGAAATTGAAGGTGTTTACTTTAGTCTATAAAACAAACCCCTTATGGCTAATGCACAAGTTACCTTCACATTAATCTCTCTTCTTATAAACCCTAGTTGAGACCAGTTGGTATATCACTTAGGCACTCTAAATTTATGCTTCAGAAATCTGAATGCAAAAAAACATTTTAAGTCCTACAGAAGAC
This sequence comes from Pan troglodytes, assembly GCF_028858775.2. Classification (NCBI taxonomy): domain Eukaryota; kingdom Metazoa; phylum Chordata; class Mammalia; order Primates; family Hominidae; genus Pan; species Pan troglodytes. The sequence goes on from NC_072402.2 coordinate 75,127,948, forward strand.
CCATGCTTTTAGAATTTCAAGAAGGCATGAAATGAAACATCCTGTCTTTCTTGGACTTTGAGATCCTAATTTATAATCTTCAGACATCATACAGAATCATTCAAAAAGGCAGATATTATCTGATTAGATGACTTAAATATCTGGTATATTTTACTGTTCTGATGCTAAGCAAAATATAATTTTTACTGGGAAAAAAATGATACAACTAACACAGAATTTCATATGATATTCTGTAGGTCTCCAAATGAGGATATCACCTAAATTACCAAGAGGAATGATTTAAAAAGAAAGTCCTTCCAGAGAGAAAGCCCAAGAGCAAGGGTTCCTAGAGAATTGTTTTTTGTTTTGTTTTGTTTTGCTTTGTTTGTTTGTTTTTGTAACATCATCATATTAGGGGACTACAGCCAAGTAAGCCTGGGAAACTAGAGTTTATTTGCACACCATGGCCTTGTCTTGAAGATTCACAATAAACATCAGTATATTAAAAGCCAAAGTCTTTTAAGTAGTAGTCCTAGAATAAATCAACCTCCTTAACATTTCTAAAGCTTATTTGACTATAGAACCTTTTTTTTTTTTTTTTCCCCAGATCGTACAGACTAGCATGGACTGAACTAACATTCTCTGGACCTTACTGGAGAAACATATACCTAGAGCAAGGGCTAGCAAACTTTTTCTAGAAAGGGGCTTATAATACATATTTTAGGCTTTGAGGACCATACAGACTCTGTTGCAACTGTTCACTTCTCCTGTTGTAGCATGAAAGCAGCCATAGCTAATACATAAACAAATGGATAAGGCTATGCAATCCAGTAAAACTTTCTTTATAAAAAAGAGGACAGGCTGAATTTGGCCCACAATTAGCTCACTTTTATCTGGAAAAAACTAAAACCTTAGGAAAAAGACCTCTATTTGTCAAATCACTGTTAGCTAAGTTAAAGGCCTCCTGTGATTCAGTAAGAATTTTAAATGGCAACATTAATGGTGGTGGAAATAATAATAATGATGATAATAACAGCAACAGCTACAGTTACTGAACATGTTGCTATTCAGTGCAGTAAAACATACATTTTCTAATTTCATCATTAAAAGAAAGCCTCCTGGGGTATGTGTAATTATTATCTCATTTTACAAACAAGAAAACTGAGGCTGAGTGAAATGAATGGCCCTCAATGAATGACACCTCCTTGTATCCCCAGGGATGACAGTGCAGGGAGTGAGATGGACAGCATAAAATAACTTTTTTTCTCCTTCAAATTATATAATGCATTCTTTTTGCATTATTTTAGATTTCTCAAAAAAGTCTAGTATAAATTCAATCTAAGGCAGAAGCTAGTAGTGTTTCATCCACAAAGAGGCAATAAAAATCACCTACCAGTCACTTGTTACCTCCCTCTAGATCCAGTCATGGGGGCTGGTACATAGTAATAGCAAAAACATGTATTGGACACTCACTATGGGCTAGATATTGTCCTAAGTGCATGGAATCTAATAACCCTTTGAATCTTCTCAACTGTCCTAAGAGATAAGTACTATTATTATCCCCACTTTCCAGGGAGAGTATGGGGTGCAGAAAGGTAAGGTTAGTTACCCTAGACATGTGACCAGTAAGGGGCAGAGCCAGGATTTGAACCCAAGCAGTCTGTCCCAGGATCTGCACACTTAACGACCACTATACATGGTACATAGTACTCATGGTTCCTCTGATTTCAGGCTACCTCTGCTCTGACCCTCATTTGCAACTAAAGTGAGCCTAGACTCTGTTTGTGCAGCACCCTTGTTCTTCCCTTGCTAGGCCAGTCCTGTCACTAACCACCAACGAAATCTGAATGTGAAAAGTAGGGAAGTAAAGCAAGAGTTAGGTGTAGAATAGTGGGTTCTATTAGCACTACCCCAGTTTCTGAAAACAGATAAAATTATCATCCATTGCTAGACCCAATCTCAGGCCATAGCTAAACTGAGTCCATAAGCACAAGCTGATTGGCCTTTATTCAAGATCACACCAAGAGTCCCTAAAGTAATTTAAAACTTGGCAAATAGCACAGTTACTAACTGGCAATAAGGAAAACACACTCGCTGCTGTAGATCTCCTTAGTTGCCCTTTATATGATATCACCTTTTCTTCTTTATCTTTAACTCCTAAGTTCGGGGTAACAGGGGTTGGGGATCTTAGGCTGTCTATGTCACATAAGAAACACAAGTGTGAAACACAAGTGCAGATCCCAATTCAGCTTTTAATTGAAGAGGAACTTGAAAGCCACCATGCCAACACCGGAAGCACAGCGCCGTGGAATGACCTGCCTAGACGGGAGGGAAAGCCCGGCGGTGCCCCCCTTTGAAGTCCAGCTGCCTGAGATTCACTGGCAGCCGACCTTCAAAGAGAGCCGATGCTTCCTTCCCTCAGCCTGGCTGCCAAGCTTCCCGGGCAGCTGGGCAGATTTAGCCACTCTCTCCCCAGCTGTCTGTGAACCCTGGCAGCCAGTTCAAGTGACGGATAGAGAGGTGGTAAGGAAGGGAGGGTGAGGAAGCAGAGGAGAGGGTGGCGGGTCCAGTGGCGCCAGGGAAAAGAGGATGCTGGGTTTCCTTGGAGCTGACCTTATCAAAGTCAGTCAAAAAGACAAAGCTTCCAAAGGGAGTACAATCCAACTATACTACAAAGCAACTTTCCAGAGAACAGGGAGATTTCAAATACACTTTCCTTCAAAAGCTGAGTGAATCTGAAATGTACTCATCTAAAGATAACCCAATTGCTGCAGAAAATAGTCCTATCTCTACATAGGGATGTGAGAAACAAAGTCAAGGTCAAGCATCAAAATGTACAAATTTTTGACTGATTTTTATTTTCCAGCAGCATGAGTTCACACTTCTTAGAGACTTTTGGGGGTTGTTTGCTGACTTTGTTGTGGCAACCCTTCTGTTCCCCTGGCAGCCAATTGCTGAAACAACTTATCTGTTTCTGCGCCTGTGCAGCAGATGCTTGGACAAGACTGGCTTATTTAACATAAACATTACCAATGTGCTGTTATGTTTATCCTGTTGAACCCACATGCTTGGAGTAGGGAATAGTGAGTGTTATCAGCTGCAGGTACAAAGGGGATGCAGAGCAGTTCTGTAAGTGACAACAAACTCTCAAAAGAAGTCTACTCACTAACAAGACTTCAAATTTGGTAAAGTAGGAGACAAAGTGATGAGAATATAGGTGAATGGAAAGAAGAACTGAAGAGGTATAAAGAGAAAAGTAAATCATCAGATTTTCATTGTATATGAAGTCCTCTGGCAGCTATATGGCAATGAAGGAAAGATAGATTAGAAGCCAAGGAGAAAAAGGATCATACATCTCAGGAAATCTTTTCTCTGTTTAGTACAATTTGACTAAAAAAGGAATGCATGGATGAGCTGGTACACTTGACAATATGAACAAAAGACCTATATATTCGTACAGACCATCTTATTAAGTCACTAGCTACAAATTTATCTTCCCTATTCTTTAGATTGCCTTGAAACTGTATGACACAGCATCCAGCACTAAGTTCAGTGATACTAAAGACATCCAATCCAAAACTTATTATCTAAATTTAAAAGTATAATGCTGATCTTATAGAAGAACCACCAATTAATATTTGCTAAAATTCACTCATTCTACAAACATTTAGGAGCCCTTGTTATGTGCAAGGCACTATGCCAGGTGTGGCAGATGTCAAGATCGGTTAAATGGCTCCTTACCCAACAATGAGATCTGTCTAGAAAGGGAGGCAAACATTCAAAACAAATATCTACAATAAATTGTACAAAAAAAGGCAATATCCATAAACTGTATAGTAAAAACACCAAGAAAAGGTCAACTTTATCATGGTAGTATAATATTAATAGGTTCAGAAGGAATAGAAGATGGGAAAAGAAGTCAGGTAAAGCCTGGTGAGGATGCTGGATCACAGTCTTTGAAAGTTAAGGAGGAGATCTCTAGGGATACAAGGAAATACTACTCCACTAGAGGACACTGAATAAAAAAGTCTTAGAAGTGTGAAATAGCACCTTACTTTTGGATCTATAGGTAGGACTCAATAACAGACCAGGAGCAGATAAAACTGGAGAGCCAGAGATCAAACCATTAGTGGCTTCATATGCCCTTCTATGGAGTTTAAATTTTCAACTTGTGGGTAATGTTGATTTTCTGAAGGGATTTAAGGACAGAGGAGTAATATTGTCATAAGAGTATTTTAAAAGATCACCCTGCAGTGGTGGGAAAGATGAATTGGAAAAAGGAAGACTGAAGGCAGGGAGGATGAGTCAAGAAACATCTGCAGTGTTCTAGGTGAGGGCTTGAGCTGTGTCATTAATGGAGGAGTAGGTAAGACAGCAATTTAAATTGCAGTCGGTGGCTTTGGTATGGGCAGTTCCAGCTAATTTGTGAAGTGGATGTTGCAAATATAGTCTACTCTGGGTAGAAACCTGGCAATAAAAAAAGTTAGGGTTGGAGAAAGCTATTGTTAAATAAAATAAATAAAAAGCAGAAACTTGAGCATATTTTCTAGGAGCCAGTAGGGATGAAAAGGATAAAAATACAGGAAAGGGAGTAACTGATAGAATTAGGGCTCAAAGGAAGCAGGAAGGACATAATCAGGCACACAGGTGGAAGGATTAGTGGGGAACTACAAGAGAAAGACCTCTTCCTTGGAGACTGCAGGGAAGGAGGCTGAGAGACCACAGCAGTATGCGCACAGAGATACATACAAGGGCACAAAGTCTACCAGAAGTCCGGCCTATTGTCCCTATTTTTCCAAGTAAATGAGAGGAGATAATTGAGTAGGAAATGGGGGTTGTAACGTAAACCAGAGAAGAGTTGGGGAAGTTTGAAAACACCCAATGAGATGAATGACAAGAATTAACTGGACATAGAAAAAAAGAGACTGCCAAGGCCAGGAAGGCCCAAAAGAAAATAAAAATCATAAATCTGGAATGGCACTACCCTGCAAAACTGTGGGCTTTTTTTCAGGTCGGACTTAAGAGCCAGAGCAAGGAAGCAAGGAAATCATATTACTGGGATAGTAGAGTAGAAAACAGAAAATAAAGCACAGTTTAAAATCTTGGTAAAATATGTATTACAGAAATCAAATAATCCTTTGCCTTTTCTCCGAGTACTATGTTCTGGAGTTAACTGGTTTAAATTTGCATTTTTGGCTCAAAAGTCAAAACCGCAGTCAGTATAATGCAACTTTAACTTTTGTAATGCTCTATTACAAAACTAAAACCATTTTCCCTTTTTAAAATCACTTTGTTAAAGAAAATGCCCTCATAATAACAAAAAATGAGTATAAATATTTTGTTTATTATGAGGACTGTATTGTTTCAAAAAAGCAGGAGTTCCAATTTACTCACTTGAGAAAATCAATTTGAAGCAAATGTTTATTGGTTGCTTTCTGGGTCCCTGGCATTGTGCTGTGCTTGTGGGAACAGATGTAAAACATAATCTCTGCCTTCAAGAAGATTACACTGTAATTCATAGTCTCAGTATTTTAATAACACTTTTTCCTTGTTAAAAACCTCTCAGATTTGATGATCCTACTGACGTAGCCCTTTCAACTAAAACCATAAAAACAATCATTAACCAAGTAGTAACTGTCAGAGAAAAACAAGAAATAAAATTGTATTTTCATTTATCTTTTTTAACACTCCCAACTATACTTAGGATCATTTATTTTTAATTTGAGTAGGAGAGACGGTGGAAGAAATGAAGAGGAATTTACAACAATTTACAGGCATTCAAAAAATTAGTGATTTCCAGCTTTTCCTAATAAACAAAAAGATCTAACACCCCTCATTTCCACATTGCAACAACAGGCTGATGGAGGAAAGAGACTGCCTTAAGGTAACATGACGAAACAAACTGTCTTAATCTGAAGTAAAAAAGATGTTGTAACTCATTTATTAGTAAATCATTAAATACAAGCACAGGGATGCACTGAACCCATTTTAATTAAGGCAGGTCAGGTCGTTTTCCCCTTTGGGCAGACAAATGTGTTTTGGGGATGAACACAAATCAGTCTTTCTTAAGTTGAAATCTAAAAAAAAACTCTTTGAAGTATTTAGTATTTACCTTTATCCTGGAAAACATTTTCTTATCTGTAAAACTGTGCTACTTCCACAAGTTCAGAATCTTCTCTTAAACTCTCCTGTTCACCTGAGTTTTAAAGGAAAAACACTGAAGCTTTGCTGTTTACCAGTATGTCATGTTCTGAAAGGCTATTTATAAGTGCACTTTGTTCCTAATGAAACCACCTTTGCAAAAATTATAACCGAGGAAATTATGGCAGTGAAAGAGATCAGACCTAACTGACTTCTTGCTTCTAACCTTTAAGTTGTCCTTGCTCATTCATGGGCGTGAACTAATCTTGGGAAGGAATTCAGTTTATGGTTTGACTCTGAAACAAAATAGATAATAGCCTTTTCCAGAAAAGAGCCCTTCTTGCCTGGGGACCATTCTGCCTTTGCAGTACTAACAAATTAGTTACAAGATTAGAAATTACAGTTTAAGGGTCATGCAACCTCTGGCTGCAAGAGTCTGAACCTCCCCAAATTGCTCCCGGGGATAAAATCACTATTAATTACTATGAATAACATCACTATTGCAAAACCTAAGATCGGTGCTTGAGATATTTTGCAGACCCTGCACTTGATGGATCAGCTAACACGACCCAGACTGGTAATCTGGCTCAACCAGTTCTGTGATCCTACCCAGGAACATAAGACAAGAAGAAAACCTCACTTCCATCCTCTATGATTCTATCTCCAACCTGACCAATCAGCACTCCCTACTTATATCTATCTTATGTTTAAAAACTCTGATCCCCGAATGCTTGAAGAGACTAATTTGAGTAATAATAAAACTCCAGTCTCCCACACAGCTGGCTCTGCATGAATTACTCTTTCTCCATTGCAATTCCTCTGTCTTGATAAATTGGCTCTGTCTAGGCAGTCCTTCACACTATCCACTGGTGGCAGGCACTGCTTTGGCCCAGGGCCACAGGCCAGATACTACATTTCGATATAGGGCTAAAACTATCTGCCACTGACATAGGGTCAGGAAGCCCTCCTATACCCTATCTCTTCACAGAGAAAAAGAAAGCGTTTGCTCTGACCCAAGACCCCCTACAGACACAAAGCAGCATTCAGCTGCCATCAAGACAAGGGGCAGTAAACCCTCCTATGTTCTAGAGCCATACTGTCCAATGTTGTAGCCACCTGCCACATATATTGAGATCATTAAAAACGGCTACTGTGATTAAGAAACTAAATTTTAATTTTAACTAAGTTATATTTAAATACAGTTGTCCCTTGCTATCTGTGGGGATTGGCTACAGGACTTCCTGTGGATAACAAAATCTGAGGATGCACAAGTCCCATATATAAAATGGTGTAGTATTTGCATGAAAACTATGTACATCCTACTATACACTTTAAATCATCTCCAGATTATTTATAATCCTAATACAATGTAAATGCTACATAAATGGTTGTTACACTGTATTTTTAAATTTGTGGGCTTTTTTATTGTTGTATTATAATTTTTTCTGAATATTTTCAATCTGTGGTTGGTTGAATCTGCTGATGTAGAACCTGAATATATGTTGGGCCAACTGTAGTCACATATATGGGACAGCACAGATCTACATGCTTCAATTAAAAAGCAAAAGTTGTTATATGAGATTTTAAAAAGCAAGAGTCAACCACAGACCTCTATAAAAAACTTACTGAAGATCAGCCTAAAAATAAAAGAACAGAAAAAGATTTACCAGGCAAATACAAATCAAAAGTAACCTGCAGAAGCTATATATCAGACAAAGTAGAGGCTCTAAAGAATAAGAAATGTTACCAGGAGTCAAGGTATGTAACATAATGATGAAAGGGTCAATTCAGCAAAAAAATATAATGCTAAGTGTGTATATACCCAATAAGAAAGACTTAAAATACAGAAAAAAAAAACTGAAAGGAGAAATAGACACATCCACAACTATAGATGAGATTTCAATATTCCTCTCTCAGTAATTGATAAAATAAGTAAGACATAAAATCAATAGATATAGGCTGACATGATCAACACTATCAACCAACTTGACCTAATTGATATTTATAGGATACTCTATCCCCAAACAGAATACATATTCTTGCTAAGTATAAATGAAATATTTATTGAGATAAACTATATTCTGGATCAAAAAACAAATCATTATAAATTTAAAAGTTTAAAATCATAGGAATTATATTCCAGACTACAATGGGATTAAAATAGAACTCAATTAGCAATTGATTTCTATCAATTAACAGATTAATTAACAATCAACAGATTAATATTAGAAACCCAAAATATTTAGAAATTATACTACACACTTCTAAATATTCCATAGTTCAAAAATAAATCACAAAAGTAGAAAATATTTTGACATAAATATTTACTCACTGAAAACATAAACATAAAATATCAAACTTTTGGAAGGTATTATGAACTGAATGCTTGTGCCACCCAAAATTCATATGTTGAAGTTCTAACACCCAATGTTTTGGCATTGGAGGTGAGGCCTTTTGGAGGTAATTAGGTTTAGATGAGTTTATGACGATGGGCCGCTATGATGGAATTAGTGTCCATATAAGAAGAGGAAGACAGAGCCTGTCCCTCCCTACTCCACTCCATCTCTTTCAGTCACATGAGGATGCAGACAGGAAGCCCTCTGCAAGCTAGAAGCGGGCCTCTACTAGGAACCAAATCTGGGGGCACCTGGATCTTGAACTTCCCAGTCTCCAGAATTGTGAAAAATAAATATCTGTTATCTACCCAGTCTAAAGTATTTTGTTATGGCAGCCTGAGCTAAGACACAAAGCAGTGTTTAGAGAAGAATTTAAGGCATTTAATGTATATATTCAAAAAGATATTTCAAATAAAATTCCTGTGCTTCCACTTTAAGAAATTAGAAGACAATGAGCAAATAAGAAGGAAGACAATAACAAACAGTAGAAATAAAAAAAAAATAGAAAAACAGGAACAAAATCTATTGGAAACTGAAATTAAAAATACTATTTTCAAGAATATCAAAAACATGGAATTAAATAAAAATCTGTATCAAATTATGACTTCCATAGTTAATAACAAAGAAGTTAAAACAAAAATGTCATTGCTACTACTTCATTGCAGTATGTTGCTAGGAAGTATTAATCCATTTCCTGACTGTAGAAGTATCTACCTTAAAATCTGTATATAGTATATGCCACTGGGGAATTAGAACATGTTTTCTTTTTCCCTGAATAAATGAAATAATAACATTCTTGCAAATCATTTTCTAAGACTGGTTGAAGGGAAAACAATAGAATGAATTGTGTACAGATTATTGAGACTACTCCTACAGATAGAAAATATGATTAGTACTAAAGAGAACCTTCTAGTATGGAGATCGGGGATTAATTAGCCCAAATGCAAACTGCCTAGACCCCTTCTTCAGGCCCTCCCTTTAATTAAATGGTCTTCTAGTAGGACCTAGGAAGACAAACATTGAAAATAAAACTTCAAATGTTTAATTTTGTATTAAAATAATACAAAACAGAAACCACAACTGGCAAATGGTTAGGTAAGGGAAGGATGTTAGCCCATCATTCTTGTCAAAAATCTGGACTTTTGACCATTTTGGGGTTTCTGTATTATTCATTAACTCATTCATTCTCTAAACGGTTGGAGCACCTAGCACTTCTGAAGCTGGGGCTAAACAGATGGCACCTATTTAGGGGACCTCACAATGGAGTACAGGAGTACTATATGGGCTTTCATACAGGCAGATTGGGAGGAGGAAGTGACTAATTCTGCCTAGGGGACAGGAATGTCGTTACAGAGGTGATGATATTTAAGGGGGGTTTTGAAAGATAACTAGAAGGTTGCCAGGCAAGGAAAGAGGCAATGCATATTCTAGGCAGAGGGAGCATTATTTTCTAAGGCAAGGAGTGGGAAACTGCATACTATGTTTAGAAATGACAACCAATTGCTTGGTAGCCTAATACTCATGCTGCTGTTTCTCAGCATTATATATGACTAGAGGGTTGTCAATAAAGGAATTTCCACTAAAAAGGTATCTTTTGTGAATATGTGTCTTTTTTAACTAGCATCTACAGCTGACCTTTGAACAGCACAGGTTTGAACTGCAGGGTCTACTTATATGCAGACTTTGCCCTGCCTATGCTACTCCCGAGACAGCAAGACCAACTTCTCTCCTCTTCCTCCTCCTCAACCTACTAAATGTGAAGATGATGAGGAAGAAGACCTTTATAGTGATCCACTTCCACTTAATTAATATGTTTTTTCTTCCTTATTATTTTCTTAATGACAGTAACATTTAGCTTACTTTACTTACTTTACTTACTTTACTTCTTTAGCTTACTTTACTGTAAGAAGACAGTACATATTACATACAAATTATGTGATAATTGACTTTATTTATTGGTAAGGCATCTGGTTAACAATAGGTTACTAGAGGTTAATTTCTGCGAGTCAAAAGTTAAACGTGTATTTTTTATTATGTAGGAGTCAAAAGTATGGAGGAAGGAAAGTACACGGTATGTTCTGGAAACATTATACAGACTTGTTTGGTTAGAATATAGAAATGTAGAAGGTAAGGCAGAGAAGACTTACTGGAGTCAGATTATCAAGGGTCTTAATGACAGGGCACAACTTGTACAATCCTACCAGATGGTCCTGATTCAGTGACAAAGACTAAGGGATTTGAACTCCAATATACATCTGATGCCCAGGGTGACATCGGCTGAATGGTTCTCAACCTTTTTCATCATCAAGACAAGTTTAGTGCCAGACTCTCCAAATCATCATGTACAAATGAAGTGGAGAGGGAACTATCCAGAGATAAAAGACCCTCTCATTACCCTTTTGAAATTCATAGTAAGTAGCAAGTTCACTCTTTTAATACTATGCCTCTATAAAAATGAAGCCCGGGGTGGCTGGCAAGGTGGCTGAATAGGAATAGCTCAGGTCTGCAGCTCCCAGAGAGATCAATGCAGAAGATGGGTGATTTCTGCATTTCCAACTGGGGTACCTGGCTTATCTCATTGGGACTGGTTAGACAGTGGGTACAGCCCACGAGGGCGAGCAGGAGCAGGGTGTCATCTCACCCGGGAAGCACAAGGGATCAGGAAACTACCTCCCCTGGCAAAGGGAAACCATGAGGGACCCTGCCGTGAGGAATGGTACACTCCAGCCCAGATACTATGCTTTTCCCACAGTCTTCACAACACACAGATCAGAAGATTCCCTCAGATGCCTACAACACCAGGGCCCTAAGTTTCAAGCACAAAACTGGGCGGCCATTTGGGCAGACACCAAGCTAGCTGCAGGAGTTTCTTTTCATACCCTGGTGGCACCTGGAATGCCAGCGAGACAGAACCGTTCACTCCCTGGGAAAGGGGGCTGAAGCCAGGGAGCAAAGTGGTCTAGCTCAGCAGATCCCGCCCCCATGGAACTCAGCAAGCTAAGATCCACTGGCTTGAAATTTTCCCACCCACATGGAGATCAGTGAGCTAAGATCCGCTGGCTTGAAATTCTCACTGCCAGCACAGCAGTCTGAAGTTGACCTAGGACACTCCAGCTTGGTTGGGGGAGAGGCATCCTCCATTATTGAGGCTTGAGGAGGCGGTTTTCCCCTCACAGTTTAAACAAAGCCACTGGGAAGTTCGAACTGGGCAGAGCCCACCACAGCTCAGCAAAGCAGCTGTAGCCAGTCTGCCTCTCTAGATTTCTCCTCTCTGGGCAGGGCATCTCTGAAAGAAAGGCAGCAGCCCCAGTCAGGGGCTTATAAGATAAAAGTGCCATCTCCCTGGGACAGAGCACCTGAGGGAAGAGGCAGCTGTGGGCGCAGCTTCAGCAGACTTAAAAGTTCCTGCCTGCCAGCTCTGAAGAGAGCAGTGGATCTCCCAGCACAGCGCTTGAGCTCTGCTAAGGGACAGATTGCCTCCTCAAGTGGGTCCCTGACCCCCGTGTCTCCTGACTGGGAGACACCTCCCAGTAGGGGCCGACAGACACCTCATACAGGAGAGCTCCAGCTGGCATCTGGCAAGTGCCCCTCCCCAGGACGAAGCTTCCAGAGGAAGGAACAGGCAGCAATCTTTGCTGTTTTGCAGCCTCCGCTGGTGATACCCAGGCAAACAGGGTCTGGAGTGGACCTCCAGCAAACTCCAGCAGACCTGCAGAAGAGGGGCCTGACTATTCAAAGGAAAACTAACAAACAGACAGGAAGAGCATCAACATCAACAAAAAAGATGTCCACACAAAAACCCCATCCAAAGGGCATCAGCATCAAAGACCAAAGGTAGATAAATCCTCACAGATGAAAAAAAAACCAGGGCAAAGAGGCTGAAAATTCCAAAAACCAGAACGTCTCTTCTCTTCTAAAGGATCACAACTCCTCGCCAGCAAGGGAACAGAACTGGATGGAGAATAAGTTTGACAAGTTGACAAAAGTAGGCTTCAGAAGGTGGGTAGTAATGAACTCCTCCGAGCTAAACGAGCATGTTCTAACCCAATGCAAGGAAACTAAGAACCTTGAAAAAAGGTTAGAGGAATTGCTAACAAGAATAACTAGTTTAGAGAAGAACATAAATGATCTGATGGAGCTGAAAAACACAGCACAAGAACTTCGTGAAGCATACACAAGTATAAATAGCTGAATAGATCAAGCAGAAGGATATCAGAGACTGAAAATCAACTTAATGAAATAAAGCGTGAAAACAAGATTAGAGAAAAAAGAATGAAAAGAAATGAATAAAGCCTCCAAGAAATATGGGACTATATGAAAAAACCAAATCTACATTTGACGGGTGTACCTGAAAGTGATGGGGAGAATGGAACCAAATTGGAAGACACTCTTCAGGATGTTATCCAGGAGAACTTTCCCATCCTGGCAAGAGAGGCCATCATTCACATTCAGGAAATAGAGAGAACAAAGACAGTCCTCCAGAAGAGCAACCCCAACACACATAATCGTTAGATTCACCAAGGTTGAAATGAAGGCAAAAATGTTAAGGGCAGCAAGAGAAGAAAGGTTGGGTTACCCACAGAAGGAAGCCCATCAGACTAACAGCGCATCTCTCTGCAGAAACACTACAAGCCAAAAGAAAGTAGGGGCCAATATTCAACATTCTTAAAGAATTTCCAACCCAGAATTTCATAACCAGCCAAACTAAGCTTCATAAGCGAAGGAGAAATAAAATCCTTTACAGACAAGCAAAAGCTGAGAGATTCTGTCACCACCAGCCTGCCTTACAAGAGATCCTGAAGGAAGAATAAATACAGAAAGGAAAAACCAGTACCAGCCACTGCAAAAACATACCAAATTGTAAAGACTATCAAAACCATGAAGAAACTGTATCAATTAACGGGCAAAATAACTAGCTAGCATCATAATGACAGGATCAAATTCACACATAACAATATTAACCTTAAATATAAACAGGCTAATGCCCCAATTAAAAGACACAGACTGGCAAATTGGATAAATAGTCAAGACCCATCAGTGTGCTGTATTCAGGAAACCCATCTCACGTGCAAAGACACACATAGGCTCAAAATAAAGGGATAGAGAAATATTTACCAAGCAAATGGAAAGCCAAAAAAAGCAGGGGCTGCAATCCTAGTCTCTGATAAAACAGACTTTAAACCAACAAAGATCAAAAGAGACAAAGAAGGCCATTACATAATGGTAAAGAGATCGATCAATGCAACAAGAAGAGCTAACTATCCTAAATATATATGCGCCCAATACAGGAGCACCCAGATTCATAAAGCAAGTTCTTAGAGACCTACAAAGAGACTTAGACTCTCACACAATAACAGTGGGAGACATTAACACACCACTATCAGTATTACACAGATCAATGAGAGAGAAAATTAACAAGGATATCCAGGACTTCAACTCAGCTCTGGACCAAGCAGACCTAATAGACATCTACAGAACTCTCCACCCCGGATCAACAGAACATACATTCTTCTTAGCACCCCATCGCACTTATTCTAAAATTGACCACATAACTGGAGTAAAACACTCCTCAGCAAATGCAAAAGAACAGAAATCATGACAAACAGTCTCTCAAACCACAGTGCAATCAAATTAGAACTCAGGATTAAGAAAATCACTCAAAACCATGCAACTACATGGTAACTGAACAAACTGTGCCTGAATGACTACTGGGTGAATAATGAAATGAAAGCAGACATAAATAAGTTCTTTGAAACCAATGAAAACAAAGACTCAACATACAAGAATCTCTGGGACACAACTAAAGCAGCATTTAGAGGAAAATTTATAGCACTAAATGCCCACAAGAGAAAGCGGGAAACATCTAAAATCAACACCCTAACGTCACAATTAAAAGAACTAGAGAAGCAAGAGCAAACAAACTCAAAAGCTACCAGAAGACCAGAAATAACTAAGATCAGAGCAAAACTGAAGGAGGTAGAGACATGAAAAACCCTTCAAGAAAAAAATCACTGAATCCAGGAGCTGGTTTTTTAAAAACATTAACAAAATAGACCACTAGCTAGACTAATAAAGAAGAAAAGAGACAAGAATCAAATAGATGCAATAAAAAGTGATAAAGGGGATATCACCACTGATCCCACAGAAATACAAACTACCATCAGAGAATACTATAAACACCTCTATGCAAATAAACTAGAAAATCTAGAAGAAATAGCCAAATTCTTGGACACATACACCCTCCCATGACTAAACCAGGAAGAAGTCGAATTCCTGAATAGACCAATAACAAGTTCTGAAATCAAGGTAGTAATTAATAGCCTACTAACCAAAAAAAGCCCAGGACCAGATGGATTCACAGCAGAATTCTACCAGAGGTACAAAGAGGAGCTGGTACCATTCCTTCTGAAACTATCCCAAACAATAGAAAAAGAGGGACTCCTCCCTAACTCATTTTATGAGGCCAGCACCATCCTGATACCAAAACCTGGCACAGAAACAACAAAAAAAGAAAATTTCAGGCCAAATCCCTGATGAACATCAAAGCAAAAACCCTTAATAAAATACTGGCAAACTGAATCCAGCAGCACATCAAAAAGCTTATCCACCATGATCAAGTCGGCTTCATCCCTGGGATGCAAGGCTGGTTCAACATATGTAAATCAATAAATATAATCCATCACACGAACAGAATCAACGACAAAAAACACATGATTATCTCAGTAGATGCAGAAAAGGCCTTCAACAAAATTCAACACCCTTTCATGCTAAAAACTCTCAAGAAACTAGGTATTGATGAAATGTATCTCAAAATAATAAGAGCTATTTATGACAAACTCACAGCCAGTATCACACTGAACAGGAAAAAGCTGGAAGCATTCCCTTTGAAAACCAGCACAAGACAAGGATGCCCCCTCCCACCACTCCTATTCAACATATTATTGGAAGTTCTGGCCACAGCAATCAGGCAAGAGACATAAATAAAGGGTACTGAAATAGGAAGAGAGGAAATCAAATTGTCTCTGTTTGCAGATGACAGATTGTATATTTAAAAAACCCCATCATCTCAGCCCAAAATCTCCTTAAGCTGATAAGCAACTTTAGCAAAGTCTCAGGATACAAAATTGATGTGCAAAAATCACAAGCATTCCTATACACCAATAAAGGACAAACAGAGAGCCAAATCATGAGTGAACTCCCATTCACAATTGCTTCAAAGAGAATAAAATACCTAGGAATCCAACTTACAAGGGATGTGAAGGACCTCTTCAAGGAGAACTACAAATCACTGCTCAATGAAATAAGAGAGGACATAAACAAATGGAAAAGCATTCCATGCTCATGGACAGGAAGAATCAATGTCATCAAAATGGCCATACTGCCCAAGGTAATTTATAGATTCAATGCTATCCCCATCAAGCTACCATTGACTTTCTTCACAGAATTAGAGAAAACTACTTTACATTTCATATGGAACCAAAAAAAGAGCCCACATAGCCAAGGCAATCCTAAGCAAAAAGAACAAAGCTGGAGGCATCACGCTATCTGACTTCAAACTACACTACAAGACTACAGTAACCAAAAGAGCATGGTGCTGGTACCAAAACAGATATATAGACCAATGGCACTGAACAGAGGCCTCAGAGATAATGTCACACATCTACAACCATCTGATCTTTGACAAGCCTGACAGAAACAAGCAATGGGGAAAGGATTCCCTATTTAATAAATGGTGTTGGGAAAACTGGCTAGCCATATGCAGAAAACTGAAACTGGACTCCTTCTTTACACCTTATACAAAAATTATCCCAAGATGGATTAAAGACTTGTAAGACCTAAAACCATAAAAACTCCAGAAGAAAACTTAAGCAATACCATTCAGGACATTGGCATGGGCAAAGACTTCATGACTAAAACACCAAAAGCCAAAATTGATAAACGGGATCTAATTAAACTAAAGAGCTTCTGCACAGCAAAAGAAACATCATCAGAGTGAACAGGCAATCTACAGAATGGGAGAAAATTTTTGCAATCTATCCATCTGACAAAGGGCTAATATCCAGAATCTACAAGGAACTTAAACAAATTTACAAGAAAAAAACAAACAACCCCATCAAAAAGTGGGCAAAGGATATGAACAGACACTTCTCAAAAGAAGACATTTATGTGGCCAACAAACATATGAAAAAAACCTCATCATCACTGGTCATTAGAGAAATGCAAATCAAAACCACAGTGAGATACCATCTCATGCCAGTCAGAATGGTGATCCTTAAAAAGGCAACAACAGATGCTGGAGAGGATGTGGAGAAATAGGAACACTTTTACACTGTTGGGAGTGTAAATTAGTTCAACCACTGTGGAAGACAGGGTGGCAATTCCTCAAGGATCTAGAACCAAAAATACCATTTGACCCAGCAATCCCATTACTGGGTATTTACCCAAAGGATTATAAATCATTCTACTATAAAGACACATGCACACGTACGTTTATTGCAGCACTATTCACAATAGCAAAGACTTGGAACCAGCCCAAATGCCCATCAATGATAGATTGGATAAAGAAAATGTGGCACATATATATATCACAGAATACTATGCAGCCATAAAAAAGGATGAGTTCATGTCCTTTGCAGGGACATGGATGAAGCTGGAAACCATCATTCTCAGCAAAGTAACACAGGAACAGAAAACCAAACACCGCATGTTCTCACTCATAAGTGGGAGTTGAACAATGAGAACACATGGACAGAGGGAGGGGAACATCATACACTGGGGCTTGTTGGGGGATGGAGGGCTAGGGGAGGGATAGCATTAGGAGAAATACCTAATGTAGACGACGGGTTGATGAGTGCAGCAAACCATCATGGCATGTGTACACTTATGTAACAAACCTGCACATTCTGCACATGTATCCCAGAACTTAAAGTATTAAAAAAAAAAAATGAAGCCCATTCTGTAGATTGAAGTTCTGAAAGGAAGTTTTGTTGAAGGAAATGTTGCATTTCAAGGCAGAATTTTAAAAACGAGTGGGTGGATGGGTAGTAGTTATAAAGGACAGTTTCTTTTCCTCCTCAAAACAGGGACCAGAGCACAGGACGGAGAGTATGTAAAGGAGCAAATATATGCATGGTTTTCCCGTCTGCTCTCCCCTCCACACCCATTGCCCCAAGAGCTCAACAATGCAAAGGGCTTCAATTACCTACCATGTAAATAATCCCTAAATTAAAATCTCATTCTATTCCATACCTTGCTCTCAAAGCCTTTTATGTTAATGATACTGAATATCTCCACTTACATGTACTATATCTCCTCCAACCAATATTCCTAGAGCTAAACGCATACATTTTTATTTCCAAAGCATCTCCCAGTCTTGACTTCCTATTTTTTCATTAATGTACAATACTCTTCTCAGTCACTAAGCATCATCTCTGACTCTTTACCAAGTAGTCCTTGATATCATCTGTCTCTTACATCCAATACTTTCTTTTTCTTTCTCTTTTTTTTTGACGGACTCTCACTCTGTCGCCCAGGCTGGAGTGCAGTAGCGTGATCTCGGCTAACTGCAAGCTCCGCCTCCTGGGTTCACACCATCCTCCCTGCTCAGCCTCCTGAGTAGCTGGGACTATAGGCGCCCACCACCACACCCAGCTAATTTTGTTTTTGTATTTTTAGTAGAGACAGGGTTTCACTGTGTTAGCCAGGATGGTCTCAATCTCCTGACCTCGTGATCCACCCACCTTGGCCTCCCAAAGTGCTGGGATTACAGGTGTGAGCCACTGCGCCCGGCCCAATACTTTCTTTCAGTAACTAGTAACAATGTTCTACAACCCCTGATCTGCCAATAAATGATGATAATAATAAGTAATAACATCGTGAATGTATATGAGCTTCACAGTTTACAAAGTGCTTACATATGTACTATAACTTTTCATGCTTACGACAACCCAGTGAGACAATCAGAAAAGATACTTGTATCACATCTATAGTCCAGAGGCAAACCACAAAAGATCAGAAAGCTTAACTGACCTGCCCAGATCACAAGTCCCACTTCCCATGATGCTTCCCCCTCCCTTCATCTCAATTTTTATGATAATCCGAATTAAGGAAGAAGCAATCCCCTTGCTCTCATCCTACCATCTTGTATGCCTCACCAAATTAATATTCCTAAAACTTTTTGTTGAACATGTTACTTCCATATGTACAGACCTTCAGGAAAATAAGTAAGTAAATAAATAAAAACAGGCACAATGATACTCATACTCTTCCATAGTCTGGTCCCAACCTGTATTTCTGGTCTTAATTCCTACTCTCCCAGTGAAAATCCTTTGGTCTAGATATAGCTGAATGGTCACTATCTCTTGGAAAGACTTCCATCTTCCACTTTATATCTTTACCTAAGCTATCCTTTACTTTGAGAACCTTCTTCTCTCCTCTCTGCCTGCCTTATACATCTTAGTCCAGGCACCTTTTCCTACATGAATCTTTTCTAGTGTACACAGAGCACCCTTTTTAATATCTTATTTTGGTTTGATTTTACAAAGTTGGGCACAGAAAGATGCCATTATGTGGCTTATGATTCAGAATTAA
Organism: Pan troglodytes; assembly: GCF_028858775.2. Classification (NCBI taxonomy): domain Eukaryota; kingdom Metazoa; phylum Chordata; class Mammalia; order Primates; family Hominidae; genus Pan; species Pan troglodytes. The sequence goes on from NC_072402.2 coordinate 75,147,054, forward strand.
CACTTTTTAGCTTTACGTCATTCCTAAACAATTTCTAAGGATCATTTTGAAAATCAGTGAGTCCATTGACAATGTTATTAATGAAAAATTAATGTGTTAAACTAATAAGAAGCAAAATTCAATAGGATCAATGAATGTTAAAAGAGACGAAAGTAAAAAAATGGTAGAGAAAATTCTTGCTCCAAATGAACATTTTTATAAATGGAATAAATCTTCACATTTGAAAACTCAATTTACTTTTCCTTCCTTAAAGAAGACAAACTTATTTTAGCCATAATTCAAAATCCTATGAACAACAAACTACAAAGAAGTGGGAAGTACTCAACTTGACAGTGTTGTTTTATCTAAAGCCAAAGATATGTCCCCAACCACAATTTTTATCCATAAATTCCAGATGGCACAAGATTGGTAAAAACCATGTTTGTTGGTGTTATTTTACAGTGACTTCTAACAACTGAACTACCAAGAGATTACCACTAAAAGAATAGTTCTCTGTCTCTGGAAAATAAAACTATTTTTTAAAAGTTATTAAGTAGTTCAAGTCAATATTGAGATAATCATAGTGATCATCACTCTTTATAGTGGACTGGCTTCATAAAATTAGATGAAAACAGTAGGATATTTGGCATAAAAACAGCCTGAAAGACATGGTATGGTGTCTTTCAGGAACAGAACCCAAGAGCTTAGACCTGGAGATAGAACCCAGCCAAAATAGGTAAAAATCTCTGCTTCCATAGAGCTCAGAGGCTATCTTGAAGCATCCCATAATTTGGAAGTAAAATACATTAAAATACCTTGCAAGTTTATCTGCATTATCTTTACATTAGATTTAACATATACAAAATGGCTGAGCCTCACCCTATATAAGACTTCTTCCCAACACAGATAAAGAACATGCCTACAAAATAATAATAAAATACCATATAACACCTAATATGGCTTGGCTCTGTGTCCACACCCACATCGCATCTCAAATTGTAATCCCCAAGTGTCGAGGGAGGAAAGTGATTGCATTATGGGGGTAGTTTCCCCCAAGCTGTTCTCATGATAGCGATTTCTCATGAGATCTGATGGTTTTATAAATGGTAGTTTTTCCTGCACCCTCACACTCTCTCTCTTGCCTGTTGCCATGTAAAACACTCAATGCTATACTGGCTTCAGGTCTGACCAAGCACAGTCCCAGTGGTGGTGGCCACAAGCATCTTGTGCCATTCCTCCTCTAACTTCAGGCAGCTCAGCACAGGGAGACTCTTGCTTGTTTAGGAGAAACAAACAGAGTAAGTTTGGGAGTAAGGAAAGAGAACAAAAGTCTCTGCCTGATAATCCAGAGAATTCCTTCAGATCTTATCCAAGATCACCAAGATGGTACTTCTATGAGTGTGCGAGAGCCACCACATTACAGGGTTTGGGGTGCCCCCTAATGAAAATATGACTACAGTGACCAAAAACAGAGATAACAATACCCAAGTTCCTTCAAATGCCTGAAAAGCCTTCCTAAGAATGGTGGGTAAAAACAAGCCAAAACTACAAGACTACAATAAATACCCAACTCTTCAATTCCCAGTCACCAAAAAAAATCCCCAAGCATCAAAACCACCCAGGAAAACATTGCCTTACCAAACAAACTAAGTAAGGCACCAGGGAACAATGCTGGAGACAGAGATATGTAACCTTTCAGATGGAGAATTCAAAATAGCTGTTTTGAGGAAACTCAAATAAACTCAAGATAACACAGAGAAGGACTTCAGAATTAAATCACATAAATTTAACAATCAGATTGAGATAATTTAAAATAATTACATAGAAATTCTGCAGTTGAAAAATGCAACTGACATGCTAAAGAATGCATCAGGGTCTCTTAACAGCAGAACTGATCAAGGAGAAGAAAGAATTAGTGAGCTTGAAGACAGGCTATTTGAAAATATTCAGTCAGAGGAAAAAAAGGAATAAAAAAGAATGAAGCATACCTATAAGATCTAGAAAACAGCCTCAAAAGGGCAAATCTAAGAGTTATTGGCCTTAAAGAGGAGGTTAAAAAATAATAGAGATGGGAGTAAAAACTTTATTCAAAGGGGTAATTACAGAGAACTTCTCAACCCAAGAGAAATATATCAATATTCAAGTATAAGAAGGTTATAGAACAACAAGCAGATTTAACCTAAAAAAAAGAGCAGAAGACACTTAATAATCAAACTCCCAAAGGTCACGGATAAAGAGAGGATCCTAAAAGGAGCAAGAGAAAAGAAATAAATAATATACAGCAGGGCTCCAATATGCCTGGCAGCAGACTTTTCAGTGGAAACTCTACAGGCCAGGAGAGAGTGGCATGACATTTAAAGAGCTGAAAGAAGAACACTTTTACCCTAGAATAGTATGGACAGTGAAAATATCCTTCAAACATGAAAGAAAAATAAAGAAATTCCTAGACAAACAACGCTGAGGAATTTCATCATCAACACTAGACCTGTCCTACATGAAATGCTAAAGGATTATTCAATTTAAAAGAAAAGGATATTAATAGGCAAAAAACAAATCATCAAAAGGTACAAAATCATCTAAAGGTACTGGTAATAGTAAGTACACAAAAAACATACAATATTAAAACACTGCAATTCTGGTATGAAAAGTACCAAAAGATGAGCCAATCAAAAATAACAAAAACAATTCTTCAAGACATGGTACAAAAAATATAAATAGTAAAAACAGAAAGCTAAAAAGTGGAGGGATGAAGTTAAATTTTAGAGTTTATTGGTCTTCTCTTTGTTTTTTAGTTTATTTATGAGATCAGTGTTAAGTTGCCACCAGTTTAAATAATAGGTTATAAATGTCACAGTATTTGCAAGCCTCATGGTAACCTTAAATCAAAAAACATACAATGGATACACAAAAAATAAAAAGCAAAAAATTAAAACATATCACCAGAGAAAATCACCTTCACTAAAAGAAAGAAAGAAGGAAAGAAGGAAGAGAAGACCACAAAAAAATTTTTTTTAATTAAAAATGGCAGGAGTAATTCCTTACTTATCAATAATATTGAATGTAAATGGACTAAACTCTCCAATCAAAAGATACAAACTGGCTGAATGGATGAAAAAACAAGACCCAATGACCTGTTGCTTACAAGAAACACACTTCATCCACAAAGACACACATAGACTGAAAACAAAGGATGGAAAAAGATATTCCATGCCAATAGAAACCAAAAAGGAGCAAGAATAGATATGTTTATAACAGACAAAATCGATTTCATGACAAAAAACTGTAAGAGACAAAGAAAGTCACTACATAATGATAAAGGGGTCAATTCAGCAGGAGGATATAACAATTATAAATATATATGCACCCAACATTGGAGCACCCAGATGTATATAGCAAACATTACTGGAGCTAAAGAGAGAGAAACCCAACACAATAATAGTTGGAAACTTCAAAACCCCACTTTCAGCACTGGTCAGATCTTCCAGACAGATTTTCAATAAAGAAACATCTGACTTAATCTGCACTATAGACCAAAAGGACCTAACAGGTATCTACAGAACATTTTGTCCAATGGCTGCAGAACAGATATGCTTTTTGTTAGCTCATGAATAGACCATAAGTTAGGTCACAAAACAAGTCTTAAAACATTCAAAAATTGAAATAATGTCATACATCTTCTCTGACCACAATGGAATAAACCTAGAAATCAACAACAAGGGGAATTTGGAAATGATACAAATACATGGAAATTGAAATGAAACAACATAACATGCTACTGAATGATCAGTGAGTCAATCAAGGGATTAAGAAGGAAACTGAAAAATTTCTTGAAAAAAAAAAATGGTACCAGAAATATAACATGCCTAATCCTATGGGATACAGCAAAAGCAGTACCAAGAGGAACGTTTATAGCTATAAGCACTTACATCAAAAAAGAAAACTTCAAATAAATGACCTAATGATACACCTTAAAGAACAAGAAAAGCAAGAGCAAACCAAACCCAAAACTAGTAGAAAAGAAATAATAAAGATCAGAGCAGAAATAAATAAAACTGAAATGAAGAATACAAAAGATCAATGAAATGGAAAGTTGATTTTTAAACAGATAAACAAAACTGACCAACCTTTAGCCAGACTAATTAACAAAAAAATTAACAAAAAAGACAGAAGACCCAAATTAATAAAATTAGAAATAAAAAAGGAGCTATTACAACCAATACTACAGAAATTCAAAGGATCATTAGCAGCTATTATGAGCAATTATAAATAAATTGGAAAATCTAGAAGAAATGGATAAATTCCTAAATACATAACCCTTACCAAGACTGCACCAAGAAGAAATCCCAAATCTGAACAGAACAATAACAAATAATAGGATGAAGCCATAATAAAGTTTCCCAGCAAAGAAAAGTCTGGGACCTGCTGGCTTCACTGCTGAATTCTACCAAACATTTAAAGAGCTACTAATACCAATCCTACTCAAACAATTCCAAATAATAGAGAAGAGAATACTTCCAAACTCATTCTACAATGCTAATATTACCCTGATACCAAAACTAAACAAAGACACATGAAAAGAAGAAAATGATGGGCCAATATCACTGATGAATGTTGATGCAAAAACCCTCCAGAAAATACCGGCAAATGAATTCAACAACACACTAAAAAGATCATTCATCAAGACCAAGTGGGATTTATCCCAGTGATGCAAGGATAGTTTAACATACGCAAATCAAAGTGACACATCATACCAACAGAATGGAGGACAAAAAACATATGATCATTTCAATTGGTGCTGAAAAAGCATTTGATAAAATTCAACATCCCCTCATGATATGAACCCTCCAAAAAACTGGGTATAGAAGGAATATACCTCAACACAATAAAAGCCATATAGACAGACCCACAGCTAGTATCATACTGATTAGGGGGAAAACTGAAAGCCTTTCCTCTAAGATCTAGAACACAACAAGGATGTTCACTTTCACCACTGTTATTCAATGTAATACTGGAAGTCTAACTAGAGCAATTAGACAAGTGAAAAAATAAAAAAACATCCAAATTGGAAAGGAAGAAGTCAAATTATCCTTGTTTGCAGATGACATAATCTTATATTTGGAAAAACCTAAAGACTCCATCAAAAACCTATTAGAGCTGATAAACAAATTCAGTTAACTTGCAAGATACAAAATCAACATACAAAAGTCAGTAGCATTACTATATGCTACCATCAAACAATCTGAAAAAGAAATCTACAAAGTAATTTCATTTACAAGAGCTACAAATAAAAACTAAATACCTAGGAATTAACCAAAGAAGTGAAAGATTCCTCTAATGAAAACTATAAAACACTGATGAAAGAAATTGAAGAAGACAACAATAAATGGAAAGATATTCTATGTTCATGAATTGGAAGAATCAATATTGTTAAAATGCCCATACTATTCAAAGCAATATACAGATTCAATGCAATCCCTATCAAATACCAATGACATTCTTCACAGAAATAGAAAAAAAAAAACTATACTAAAATTTATATGGAACCACAAAAAACTCAGAATAGCCAAAACTATCCTAAACAAAAAGAAGAAAACCGGAGAAATCACATTATCTGATGTCAAATTACACTACAAAGGTACAGTAACCGAAATAGCAAGGTACTGGCATAAAAATAGACACATAGACCAATGAAGTGGAATAGTGAACCCCAAAATAAATCCACACACCTACAGTGAACTCATTTCTGACAAAGGTGCCAAGAGTATACACTTGGGAAAGGATAGTCTCTTCAATAAATGGTGCTGGAAAAAACAGACATCCATACACAGAAGAATGAAACTAGACCCCATCTCTCCGCATATACAACCACCAAATAAAAAATTAAAGACTTAAGTCTAAGATCTCAAATTATAAAACTACTACAAGAAAACACTAGGGAAACTCTCCAGAACATTGGTCTGGGCAAAGGTTTCTTGAGCAATACCCCACAAGCATAGGTAATCAAAGCCAAAAATAGATAAATGAGATCTTATGAAGGTAAAAATCTTCTGCAAAGCAAAGAAAACAATCAACAAAGTGAAGAGACAACCCACAGAATGGGAGAAAATATTTGCAAACTACCCATCTGACAAGGGATTAATAACCAGAATAGGTAAGGAGCGCAAACAATTGTATTGGAAAAAAACTAATAATCTAATTTTAAAATGGGCAAAATACTTGAATAGACATTTCTCAAAAGAAGACATACAAATGAGAACAAATAGATGAAAAGGTGTTCAACATCACTGATCATCAGAGAAATGCAAAACTGCAATGTGAAATTATCTCACTCCAGTTAAAATGGCTTTTATCCAAAAGACAGGAAATAAATGCTGGTGAGGATGTGGAGAAAAGAGAACACTCATATACTGTTGGTGGGAATGTAAATCAGTACAACCACTATGTAGAACAGTTTGGAGCTTTTGCCAAACTGATTTGTTTGTAACATGAAGAAAGGATACATGTTTGAGGTGATGGATATCCCATTTACCCTGATGTGATTATTACGCATTATATGCCTGTATCAAAGTATCTCATGTAGTCCATAAATATACACCTACTATGTACCCATGAAAATTAAAAACATTTTAAAAATATGTAATGTCAAATATAAATATTCTTATTTTCCAAACTTAAAGAATTTAAATTACTATCTTCAGTCAATAAGAAGATGAAGAGATGGAAGAAGAAAGGACGGGAAGAACAAACTTACTAAGCATTTGGAAAGAAAAAATAGAGTTAATATAGAAGGGAGCAGAAGAGCAGACAGGGTATTATGGGTGAGGGTGAGGGATGATATCAGAGGGCTAAGAGAACTAAAATGTGAAATGAATCATCACCAGTTAGCTGATCTCAAAAGAAACACTTGTTAAACTTGCGTAAGTGTAGGAAGTTTATACTGTTAAAGGATACCCACTCTAAGTAAACAGGTACCACACTTATAGCAATCATCCTTTCAAAATTCCTATAGGTGTATGTAAATCAAATCCTGTATTATTTGTTAAAGTTACTACATCTAAAACTTTTAAAGTAACATTTAATTACAACCCCAAACCCATCAACTCTCTTTGGCCACAGAATAGACCTTTCTAAAATAGTTGGTATATAAAATATGCTACTACAGAAAAATAATCAGTATGCAAAAGTAAGTGTTTCAGTCACCAGTACCTATAGCAGAGAAATGAGCCTAATGTTTATACTTACAGGAACTAGGAAGTATTAGGCCAGGATAGGCTGGAGGAGAAAATCTAAGTATAAGAAAGCATGTGAGGCCAGGTGCGGTGACTCATGCTTGTAATCCCAGCACTTTGGGAGGCCGAGGCAAACAGATCACCTAAGGTCAGGCGTTCAAGACCAGCCTGGTCAACATGGAGAAACCCCATCTCTACTAAAAATACAAAAATTAGCAGGGCGTGGTGGCACATGTCTCTAATCCCAGCTACTCGGGAGGCTGAGGCAGGATAATCACTTGAACCCATGAGGCAGAGGTTGCAGTGAGCCAAGATCACACCATTGCACTCCAGCCTGGGTGACAGAGGGAGAGTCTGTCTTTAAAAAAAAAAAAAAAAAAAAAGGATGTGGACAGGTGTGGTGGCCCATGCCTGTAATCCCAGCACTTGGGGAGGTTGAGGTGGGCAGATCACCTGAGGTCAGGAGTTCAAGACCAGCCTCGCCAACATGGCAGAATCCTGTCTACTAAAAATTAGCTGGGCATGGTGGCATAGGCCTATAATCCCAGCTACTCAGGAGGCTGAGGCATGAGAATCGTTTGAACCCAGAAGGGGTGGGTTGCAGTTGCAGTGAGCCAAGATCGTGCCACTGCACTCCAGCCTGGGTGACAGAGTGAAATTGTGTCAGGGGGAAAAAAGCATGCTGTGAATAAGGGAAATAAAAGAGAAAAGGCTAAAGGTCATTGGTTTGTAGTGATCATAGAGCTGAGGAAAAATAGTTCCAAAGACCCACAGCAGTTTTCTTGTAATGAATAGAGTACTGGGAAGCAAGTGAATTGATGATTATGCTAACTCAGTGAGGCAGGATGTAACCTACAGACATTCTCTTTTTCCACCATCGTCTGGTTAACCTATAGAGAATTTAAGGATGCTACCCAAACCTCAATTTTATTCAAGTGAAGATGAACTTCTGTATTTTTTTAACTGTCTCATATTTCTAGCTTAGATCACTGATAGAAAGAAAAGTTCCAATTCTTCAAGGAGACAGAACAGAAAAGTGCCAAACTTGTTTCTTTAATTTTCTCCTTTAAATGACTGGTGATTTTTCATTTCATACAGAATTTCCAAATTTGGAAGGACAATTTAAAATTTACTGAAGTTAAGAATAAATGCTGCTTTAAGATCAAAAGGTAAGCTAACATAGAGAGCAAGTATCTGTTCAGAGTTTAAACCCAAAGTATGACCTACTTTTAAGACTTTATAGCCTAGAGGAGAAAGTCTTTAGATCTAAATGTCAGCATGTTCTTTTAAAATTATTATTGTGATTATTTTTAACTCCATCATTCTCTCAATGAAAAAAACCACACACAATATAGCCTATTTATTAAAAACTAGTGAACACCACATCAGAAAGAGTAACACATATCTATAGAAGAATTATCATGGAAATAAAAAATGTATGAGCACTGACAGCAACCGTCAGGAATGTTTGCTCCCACAGTCCAAATAGCATTAAAAATTGAAACAACAGGTTTTTCAGTGTTAGATATGTGGAACAGGTATTTGAGGAATTTTTAAAGAATTTTTTGCTCTTAATAAAGAGAAATCAGTGAAACGCTCATTTTTCATGGTAATTCTCTGTAAGCTGTGTATAAAAAAAAATTTAAAATATAGACTTCAGAGACATAAAAGAATCACTTGCAAATGTCCATAGGGGCTCAAAGAAAACTATGATACAGTGGTTGAAAGCAATGTCTTTGAAATCAGACACACCTGGGTTTCTTGGCTGTAATATTTCTAGTTGTAAAATAGGCAAGTTACTTAACCTCTTTAAGCCTTAGTTTTCTCATCTGCGAAGTGAGAATAATAGTAACACCAATTTCAGTGAGCTGTGGTGAAAATTAAATGAAATAATAAATTTAAAGTGCTCAAACCACTTCTGGCAATGATCAACAAATAACAGCTATTGTTTTATTTTAATATGATATAGGCAATTTAAAAGTAAATGACTATTGAGAAACAGTTGCCATATTATTAATTCTCAGAATATGCTAACCAGAAGTCAAGGATATATTTTAAATCAATGGAACAAACCACTTAGTCATTATGATCACCATCAAAGAGTGTTATAGAAATCAAGCCAAAAGAGTCATTGCCCTCAAGGAGCTTATTATCCAAAACAGATGACACTGGCACCAACTAACATGTAAAAGGTCAGAGCCATTGGCAGAATTGTACAACAAACTTAGACCAGAAAGAGCTTAAGAGCAAAACAACAACAACAACAACAACAACAAAGGAATTAAGATATAAAAACATTCATGCATAAGTAAGGTTCACAGATCAGAGTTCCTGGATCAACAAATGAGACAGGAAAAGTATTTAGAGAGTAATTTTTAAACTTCTTCCTGTCTTACCAGCATTTTCAGCGTGAATTGTGTCTTTCCTTTTATAGACTGCTAACTGACTACAATAAAACTTTGAGGTAAGTTTTGACGAGTCTTCAGAGATGGATAATGATTTCCATATCCACCAGGAAAGAATCAAAAACTGCTTCACTGAGTCTTAATCACATGATCAGAATGTGTAAAATTGTCAGGAAATTTCTCAGGTTTTTCCATCATATTGTTATAATTCTTAAAGGAATAATACTCAAATAAGCAACTAGGGAAAGAATTTCAAAGCTCTGACACAATGATGCTACTGTTCATTATTTAAATAAATACTCACTCTGGGTTTGTTTTTATGTTCTGCATTTCTTCTAACTGTTCTGATTTACTCATCCCTTGGGCAGCCAGTGAATAGTCTAATTTTGCTCCTCAGGCTTAAAAAATCTATTTAATCAAGTAAGATACATTTTTGTTTCCTTTTAAGTACCATGGTATATTAAATTATTCTAGAAATACCTAAAGATAATTGAAGCTAATATTGTAGTCTTGCTTTTGAAAACAATAAACCTTTCTCCTTCTGAAGCCTGAGGTGTCAGTTATTACTTTTCCTTCTAAGCAAATCAGCCAAAAACTCAGATGATGTACAGATCCCAGTAACTGTCAATAACAAAGTTAATTCAGTAATATACCAATTAACAAAATCTGATCTCTGATCTCAGATCAATGTGAACTTTCTTCTATAAAATACATACTAGAGAGGTTCACCAAAAGACATGGTATTGCTAACATGAAGGGAGTTTGAGAACTTGACATATTAACATCAACCAGAAAACAAACATATAAACTTCTAAGCTGATATGAGAATCAAAATAATAACTGCTAATACTGAGACACAAAACTTACTACCTTGCCAAGTACTGCTCTTTATGTGTATGTGTGCGCATGTGCGTGCGTGTATGCATTTGGTCCTCCTGACAAGTCCGGAGGTAGGTACTGCTATTACCCCCATTTTATAACCATAAAAACTCAATCAGCTAATAAGCAGCAGAGCCTGAATTTGAATCCAGGCGTACTTCCGAAGTCCACACTATTAACCACTGCACTATAATGACTTAACTAAATTCATTAACTCAATATAATACATATAAAAGCAAATTAAAACTCGAAGTGCTGAAAAATATACATAATAACTCTTACAACATAAATTCATTTTAATGGAATAATATCTAAACTTTTTGTATAGGGATACAGATCAGATGGCATTCTCAACTGCAGTATAAAGTGAAATTAGGCAAAGAATGGAAAGTAGATCCCGAAATTGCTGGAGAGGCTATATAATCAGGCTCAGAAAATATATGAGAATACAGAAGTCTTGGCACATCCCGGATCCCAGCCAGATTCCAGACTCAGAACCAGGCTGGAGGACACCACTCACACTCCAGAATGCTGGATGTGACACCGTCAGTGGCATTGCTACCCCTGAAAATTGGATGTTGCCACTACTCCTGCTGCCACAAAGGAATATATTCTCTCCTTTCACTAGCTCCTGAATCAAAGCCCAGAGTACATGGAATTGATTGACCAAATCTAGGTTGCATATCTGCATTCTCATAATACAAAGAGGCCAGGAAAGTGAGCATTTGCCATTCTTGGCTTTTGGAGTGAGAACTGTGCTCCACTTCCAAGAATTATGTGCTCTACAATCCATTTAATGGCATCGGGAGACGTGATTGTCTTCCAGGTGGTGACTCTCAAAAGCTGAGTCATGTATACGTACATATGCTCCCTGTGCATGTTCTTAAGCTTTTAGTAATCCTCAGGAATGTTAAAGACCAAAAGTTTACCCCTTCATTTATTAAACAGACCTTCTTGATGTCCTAAAATTGTCTCTTTCAAAATTTTCAAAATCTATTAATTTTGGCATTTTCAGGTTAGCATGTGGGTGTGTGAGATGAGGGCTTAAGTGAGCTGACTTAACCCTGCTATGTTGACACCAACAAGGGTATTTCAAAAACATGTTTAAGATTAAAATACTATTTATAAATCTTTTATTTATTTATTTATTTATTTAATTTATTTTTTGAGACAGAGTCTCGCTCTGTAGCCCAGGCGATCTTGGCTCACTGCAAACTTCGCCTCTCAGGTTCAAGCGATTCTCCTGCCTCAGCCTCCCAGTAGCTGGGATTACAGGTGCCTGTCATCATGCCTGGCTAATTTTTGTATTTTTAGTAGAGAAAGGGTTTCACCATGTTGGCCAGGCTGGTCTCAAACTCCTGAACTCAAGTGATACGCCCACTTCGGCCTCCCAAAGTGTGGGATTACATACGTGAGCTACCACGCCTGGCCTAAAATTCTTCATTTTAAAACAATTTTAGACTTACCAAAAAGTTGTTAAAAATGTTAGAGAGGTCCATATCACAGCTTCCCCTAATGTTAACATCTACCATGATTCTATAATTATCAAAAAAAAACAGAAGAGTAACACTGATAGAATTCTATTAGCTAATCTACAGACCTCATTCCAATTTCACCAGTTTTCCTACTAATGTGCTTTTTTTTCTAGTCCACATCAAATACAGGATCTCACATTGCATTTAGTTGTCATATTTCCTTAGTCGCCTCCAATCTAGGATAGCTCATGATTTTGACATGTGAAAACTAGTGGCCAGTTATTTTACAGACTCTCTCTCAAGTTGGGTTTGTCTGGTGTTTTCTCATTATTAGGTTAAGAATCTAACAGAAGTGTTATTATGCCTTCATATGCATCATATCAAGATTTATATGATGTCAATATGTCTTATTACAGATGATGTTATCTTTAATGTCTCTGTTAAGGTGGTATCTGGCAGGTTTCTTCAGTGTAAAGTTATTAATTCTCCCTTTGTAGCTGATAAATATCTTGTGAGGAAATACCTTGAAACTATGTAAATATTCTGCTTCTCATCAGAGCTTTGCTCAACTAATTTTAGCATCCATTAATGATTCCTGATTACAATAAGTGTTACTATGGTATCTGCCTCATGGTGATTTTCTATTATTCGTTCTACATTTATTAATTGGAATTATACTGTAAGGAAGAGTTGTTTCTTATCTACTTATTATTTCTATCAGTATGGATTCATGATATTTAACTTATTCTATGGGTTATAGTTCACAGACTTGCCCCTGATTCGGTCATAGGGAGCTCCTCCCAGTTAGCTCCTGTGTCCTTCTGACATGCCCCCATTGTTTTGTTAAACAAATTATCCCAACTTGACTAATATCATTGTATTAGTCCATTCTCATGTGGCTAATAAAGACATACCAGAGACTGGGTAATTTATAAAGGAAAGAGGTTTAATTGACTTACAGTTCCACAGGGCTAGGGAGGCCTCAGGAAATTTACAATCATGGCAGAAGGAAGAAGAAGCAAATACAACCTTCCTGCATGGCAGCAGCAAGAAGTGCCGTGTGAAGAGGGGGGAAAGCCCCTTATAAAACCATCAGATCTCATGAAAATTCACCCATTATCACAGGAACAGCATGAGGATAACCGCGCGCATGATTAAATTACCTCCCACCCTCCCATGACACATGGGGATCATGTGAACTACGATTCAAGATGAGATTTGGGTGGGGACACAGCCAAACCATATCAATCACTGAGAAAATATATTCCAGAGTGAGCTCAATCAGGATAACTTAATTCCTTTGTCAATTATCTTTACTACACAAATGAACCATTTCCAATTTTTTTTCCTTTTCAGTTTAATTTTACTGAAATTTTTCTCACTGAGATTCAGTTGTCCATTTAACTTCTACACCAAATATTTATCTATTTTTAAAAATTCACTGGGAATTTTCTTTTGTGACCACAATTCTACCAAATCCAATTCTGCAGAGTCAAATACTGCAGATGTAAATTTTAAAAAGAATTTTTGAAGCTGGAGGGAGAATTTTAGAGGTCCTTTAGCCCAATCTACTCATTTTACAGAAAACTGAGGCAAGGAGAGGTCAAGCACTTTACCTTAAACAGCTAGTTTTGAAGCAGCAGCAGCACAAAAGTTAGTACAGTGCTCTTCTTCCACACCACAGTGCAGGATCCTCTCCTAACCCTTATCAAAATTAGTCCACACACATACTGAGAAATGCATCTCTACTGAGATAACTGTGCCATTTCAGTAAGGATATGCATCCAGAAGGAAGTTTGATCCAAAGTTGAGTAAGGCAGGAAGAAAGCTAGTTAAACATGGGCCAGAGGTCCTAAGCAAAGTAGTAATATAGGTAAAAGAGGCACAGGGTCAAGGCATGAAAAGACAAGGGAACTGTAGAGGAAAAAAATCAGACCTCAGTGAGGTTCTGCAAACAGAAATCCAGCCTCAAGTCAAAAAAATTTGGGCCTATTTTTAGCTAGGATCTAGGGAAAGAGGGTAATAGGCATGGATACAAGCCCCCAAAATTAGTAAATTAACTCATTGACTTTTAAACTGAGTTGGTTACGGACCTGAGAATTTTGTGACTCAACACATCCAAAACAATTCATTACAGCCTTCCCTGTCCCCCGACTTCCATGGGCAAATCTCCCTACCTTGACAGGTAGCCTGGGTCTCCAGTTACTTATTCTCATAAACAACTCATCCTAAATTCCTTATATACAAACATTTACCAAGTTGTGTATGTGTCCTACATCCTAATATCACTTTAGTACACTCTGTTCTCCATTCTCACTCCACATACTTGGTTGAGGTTCTCATCATCTCACTTAAGACTGGACTCACTCAATATCTCTGAACTGACCTCCTGCCTATTGCCTTATTTCCTCCAATCTGTCTTCCTTATAGAACAAAGTCATTTCTAAAAAATGTAAGTCTGATCATAGACTTCCCTCTCCATATCACACCACTCCAATGCCACCAAAAGAGGTAAGGTTAGAGATGTGTGAGGTAAGGTTAGAGATGCATTTGAAAAAGTATATTCAATCTATCCACTGTTTTTGTAACATACAGAGTACAGCAAGCAAAGCTTAATAAAGTCTTCTTAGATAATTAGGAAACACAAAATATGCACTAGTTTTTTTTTTTTCTTTTTTTTTTTTTTTTTTGAGATGGGGTCTCACACTGTCGCCCAGGCTGGAGTGCAGTGATGCAATCTCAGCTCACTACAAGCTCCGCCACCTGGGTTCACACCATTCTCCTGGCTCAGCCTCCCGAGTAGCTGGGACTACAGGCACCTGCCACCACGTCCAGCTAATTTTTTGTATTTTTAGTAGAGATGGGGTTTCACCGTGTTAGCCAGGATGGTCTCCATCTCCTGACCTCGTGATGCGCTCACCAAGACCTCCCAAAGTGCTGGGATTACAGGCGTGAGCCACCACACCTGGCCATATGTACTAGTTTTTAAAATATTGAAAAATACTCTCCTGTAGAATAAGATAGAATCACTTGGTCCAAGTCTATCTTTATAAACGGGGAACTCCACACAAACTGGCGATCACTATCAAACTTGAACATACACACAGCCCTATATGTTTCAGGTTTATATAAGAGGACTACTGTGTAAGCATGTAGATTTAGGAATATAGTAGGGAATGCTTTGTTTTTGGCTTACCGTATCTTGTTTAACCAAA
Source organism: Pan troglodytes (assembly GCF_028858775.2). Taxonomy (NCBI): domain Eukaryota; kingdom Metazoa; phylum Chordata; class Mammalia; order Primates; family Hominidae; genus Pan; species Pan troglodytes. The sequence goes on from NC_072402.2 coordinate 75,162,236, forward strand.
GTATTCTTAATTTATCAATATAAAAATAATGCCTGTCATGTATTTTGCTGTTAACTTCAAACTACGATTCAGTGAAATGTCTAAAATATATTTTCCTCTTTGCGACACATATTTCACGTGTGGGAAGACATTCAAGCTCCATTCAAGTATCTTTAGAATCTCCATATGTTTTAACTCACAGCATTTAGAAAGCTTCCTCTGCTAATAAATGGTTTATAGGCAAACCTCCTAAGTTTAAAAATTAAAATAGTAAGATATCATCTGGCTACTAGATCTAGTGAATGTCAAAAAAATTCCATTTAAGTTATGGCCATTTAAACTCAGCAAAATGTTTTAATTTTACATCATTTCTATAATCTTGATTCACTATCTCGGTAATAAAATATATAATACATAAATATAGTATAGAATAAATTATTTCCTTCAATGTACATGGGCTTGACATATTATTTTCCTTAAGGGAAACAGATATAAAATTCTGAAGTACTTCTAATCTAGTCAATTTAAGAGATAGCATTTGGAAATACAGTGAAGGGGAAAAAACTCTGGTAGTCACTCCTTGCCTAATTACAGTCATGGGTCACTAAACAATGAGAATAAGTTCTGAGAAATGTGTTCGTTAGATGATTTCCTCATTATGTGAACATCACAGAGTGTACTTATACAAACATAGATGGTAAGACTTATATGGAATAGCCTATTGCTCCTAGGCTACAAACCTGTACAGAATATTACTATACTGAGTACTACAGGCAACTGTAACACCATGGTCAATATTTGTGTATCTAAACATATCTACACACAGAAAAGGTATAGTAAAGACATGGTATAAAAAGTAAAAAATGGTATCCCTGTATAGGGCACTTACCATGAATGGTGCTTGCTGGACTAGAAGTTGCTGTGGGTGAATTAGTGACTGAGTAGTTAGTGAATGTGAAGGTCTAGGACATTACTGTACACTATTGTACACTTTATAAATGCAGTAAGCTTAGGCTATACTAAAATTATTAAAAGTGTTTTTCTTTCTTCAATAATAAATTAACTGTAGCTTACTGTAACTTTTTGAGTATATCAACTTTTAATTTTTTAAAACTTTTATAATAACACATAAAACACACATTGTATAGCTATACAAAATATTTTCTTTCTTTATATCCTTACTCTATAAACTTTTGTCTATTAAAAATTTTTAACTTTTAAAACTTTTTTGTTAAAAACTAAGACACAAACACACATGTTAGCCTAGACCTACACAGGGTCAGGATCATCAATATCAGTGTCTTCCACCATTATATATCAACCCACTGAAAGGTGTTCAGAGGTAATAACACACATGGAACTGTCATCTCCTATGATAAAAATGCCTTCTTCTGGAATATTTCCTGAAGAACCTGAGGATGTTTTACAGTCAACTGCTTTTTTAAATAAGTAGAAGTAGACTCTAAAATACACTAAAAGTATAGTATATACATAAACCAGTAAGTCATTTATTATCAAGTATTTTGTACTATACATAACTGTATCTGCTCTACTTTTATACTACTGGCAGCATAATAGGTTTGTTTATACCAGCATCACTACAAACACGAGTAACACATTGTGCTGTAATGTTAAGATGGCTATGACATCACCAGGTAATATAAATTTTTCAGCTACATACTAATCTTATGGGAGCACCACCACATACACAGACTGTCATTAACTGAAATGTTAGGTGGTGCATGACTGTACTTGAGTCTAAACTGACCTCTCCAACTTGTATTCCGTTTTGATCCTTATTAACTGTAATAGAGGGGACCAGGAGATTATCTTTGCAGTATGTCCCCTCTGCCTCTCCTGGCTCTCCTCCTCACTCACCCAGCTCTGCTGGTACTCTGTGGGTGCACAGATAAGTAGTAGGATTTTTCTATATGAGACAGATCCTCCAACAGACAATTTCGCCCGTGATAATATACATTCCCTGGCTTTGAAACAACCTGTAGAGGAAAATGAGCCCTCTAGAGTCACCACCTTTCAGATGGCCCTTCACTTAGGCTGGATGAATGGGATCCCACACATTGAGAGGCCCTAGAGATGTTGGTTAAAAGTACAGACCCTGGAGCCAGACTGCCTAGAGTCAAATCTCAGATCTACCTGCCTCTTACTGTATGTCCTTAGGTAAATTACTGAATCTTAGTTAACTCATCCTTAAAACAGGGATAAAAACACTAACCTCACATAACTATAAAATGAGCTAGTACATTGAAAAGCATTAATAATAATTCCTGGTACACAGTGGGTACACAATGTTAGCAGTTATTAAAATAATTATTATTACTACTATCACTAATATTGTTATCACCACTATTGTTACTAACGGTGAGGTAAATAGCAGCGAGAAGGAGATGAATTATCTGGTCAAGCTCTATATATCAAATTACAATAAAGCTAACTGCCTTTATTGGGCAAACTCTGTTGATTTAGTTCTATAACATATTTACAAGACTATGAAGGTAGGCAAGAAGGCTAACTAGAGATGCCTGGCATTTGTCCCCCCAGACTAAAAAGGACCAAGGCTACAAATAAACAACTAAGATTTGATTTGAGTGTTGAAGATAGAGTGCTGCAGTGTGGCAAGGGAGTGAAGATGCATCTGTAATGACAGGAGGGCAGCATGGAAGCACATAGCCTCTATAACCCCATCTCCCCGACCTGGATCAGATCTGCCTGGCGTCGGAGGGAACTTTCCATCATGGGAAAAAGGTAAGCAGAATATCACCACCAACCCCCATTGCCACCACAAATGCCCACAGTCCTTCAAACAGAAGAATACCATGGTCCTTACAAGCTCTCAGCTCCATCTGGAGAAATGCCAGGAATTCATGCAGTTTCACTGCTCCAGATTAGGAGCACAAGGTGCACCCTCTCCCCTGTGAGACAAGCTACTGCAGCAGAGTGCCATCTTGTTACCTGAGGCACCTCTGGAATGCTCCTTGCTCAGGGAGCCAGTAGCCCTACTGCACTTCTCCAGCACTGGGGTTTCATATTGATTATGCCAAGTCCATACATTATATATGAATGTCACAATCCCAGCTGTGCAGAGTATGGGCCCAGGATTGGCTGTGACTATGGTCCTACACAGCAGGTAACCAACTCCTGGGGCCACACTCCCAATTGCACTAAAAGCCTACCAGTCCTGCCTAGGACAAATCCATCCTTGGGCTAGCCAAACCACTGCATGCCCTCTGCCAGGTGGGAGAGGCCTACAAGTCTGCAAGCAGCTGACATAGCCCTGGGCCAGTGGAGTGGCTAAGTGCCCACACTCAGGGATTCAGAAACACAGTGCCCTCTTCCCTCTCAAGACATGTCCTGCCCAACCCCCTCACATCCTCAACAAGGGTCTGAGAAACAATGCTGTAGGCCACCCCTGGTGGAAACATTGCAGACTGTTGAAGCAGCCATGAGCCTAAATACATGGCTGAGGAACAGCCCTATGAGCCATCCCCAGCAGACATGCCTTAGTCTAGCCGAGCAACTACAAGCATGCCTGTGCTCCTGGCTAGAGTAACATCCCTGTGGCTACAACCCCAGTGAGCCAGACTCCAAGCTGCCTGACCCACTGTGTGCATGAACAAATGCCCAACCTAAGAGATAGCCCAGTTAGCCCAAGCCTGGCAAAGCTGCACTACTGTCACCACAAACTCTCTCAGCCTAGGCCACTGAGAAACTCTCAAATGCCCCCAGTATGGATTACGGTTGAAGAAATTTTATGACAACTACACTACTGTGTCCACCTAGATCCAAAGCTAATGCACTCCATCAAATCAACAACCCAAGATCCATTTATATGAGTAAGTCTTTCCTTGTGACACCTAGTGAATAAAATTGGAAGAGGCAACCACCAGATTCATAGAAATTAATACAGAGACACAGAATAATGAAAAAGCGAGGAAGCATGTCACTTCCAAAGGGAAACATAATTCTCTAGTAACAGACCACAATCATAATACATGCAATGCCAGAAAAAGAATTCAAAATAATAATCTTAAGGAAACTGAGTGAGATACAAGAGAATACAGATAAACAATTCAACAAAATCAGGAAAACAACTTATGATATAAGTAATAAATTCAAGAAAGAGGTGGATTATCATAAAAAAGAACCAAAAATCCTAGAGCTGAGAATTAAATGAATGAAATAGAAAATATAATTGAGAGCTTCAACAACAGACTATACCAAATGGAGGAAAAAATTTCTGAACTTGAAGATAGATCTTTTGAAATAACACAAGCAGTGGCAAAAATGAATTAAAAAGAATAAGGAAAGCCTAAAGGATTTATGAGATATCATTAAGCAAGCAAATATTCATACTATGGGCATTCCAGATGGAAAAAAGAAGGGTAAAGGTGAGGAAATCATATTTAATGAAATAATAGCAGAAAATTTCCTGAGTCTTGGGAGAGAGATGAGCATTTAGGTCCAGGGAGCTCAAAGAACCCCAAACAGATTCAACCCAAACAGGTCCTCTCTGGAGCCCAACATAGTCAAATTGTAATAAGTAAAAGACAAAGAATTCCAAAAGCATTCAAGAGAAAAGAGTCAAGTCATAAATAAGGGAATCTCCATTAGGCTAACAGCAGATATCTCAGCAGAAAGCTTACAGGCCAGGAGAGAATGGGATGATATATTCAAAGTACTGAAAGCAGGGGTGGGGAAACCCTGCTAGCTAAAAATATTATACCCTGCAAAGCTATCCTTCAGAAATGAAGGAGAAATAAAATCTCCCAATAGAGAAGCAAAAACTAAAGGAATTTATCACCACTAGAACAGTCTTACAAGACATGCTCAAGGGAGTCTTACATCTGGAAGTGAAAAGACAATAACTACCATCATGAAAACATGTATAACTATAAAACTCACTGGTAGAGCTGATACAAAAGTAAGAAGAGAAAATAATCAATCCTTACCACTAGAGAAAACCACCTAACCATAAAAATGATAAGTAAGGGAATAAGGAACAAAGGATATGCAAAATAACCAGAAAATCAACAAAATGAAAGGAGTAAGTCCTCATCTATCAATAATCTTGAATGTAAGTGGATTAAATTCCCCCATTTAAAACATAGACACTATTTGAATGAATGAAAAAACAAGACCCAAACATATTCTGCCTATAAGAATCTCACCTCAGCTATAAAGACACACTTAAACTGAAAGTATTACATGCACATGAAAATCAAGTGAGCAGGAGTAGCTATGCTTATGTCAGACAAAATAGACTTCAAGTTAAAAGCTATAAAGTGACAAAAAAGAACATTATATAATAATAAAAGGATCAATTCAGCAAGAGAATATAACAATTGTAAATATATTTGCATCCAACACAGGAGCACCCAGATATATAAAGCAAACATTATTAGATCTAAAGGGAGAAATGGGTTTCAATACATAGTGGGGAACACTTCAATACGTAGTAGGGAATTTCACCCCACTCTCAGCACTGGAAAGGTCATGTAGGCAGAAAATCAACAAAGGAACATAGATTTAAACTGCACCACAGGCCAGAAATGGAGGCTTATGCCTGTAAACCCAACACTTTGAGAGGCCAAGGCAGAGGATCACTTGAGGCCAGGAATTTGAGACAACCCTGGGCAACGTAGTGAAACTCTGTCTCTACAAAAAATAAAAAATAAGCTGGCTGTGATGTCATGTGCCTCTAGTCCTAGCTACTAAGGAGGCTGAGGAAGGAGTATCGTTTGAGCCCAGGAATTCAAGGCTGCAGTGAACTATGATCACGCCACTGCACTCCAGCCAAGGTGACAGGGTGAGACCTTGTTTCTACACAAACTGTACCACAGACCTAAAAGACATTTACAGAATATTTCACCTAACAACTTCATTCTTTTCAGCAGCACATGGAACACTCTCCAGGACTGACCATATGTTAGGGCACAAAACAAGTCTCAATAAATTTTTAAAAATCAAGATATGACGCATCTTATCTTGCCACAATGAAATAAAACTAGACATAACAAGAGGAACATTCAAAACTATACCAATACATGGAAACTAAACAAAATGCTTCTAAACAACCAACAGGTTAAACTCAAAATTAAGAATGAAATTTTAAAATTTCTTGAAACAAATGGAAATAGAAACACGATGTACCAAAGCTTATGGCACACAGCAAAAGCAGTATTAAGAGGCAAGTTTATAGTAATACATGCCTATGCCAAAAAATAAAAGGATTTCAAATAAAAAACCTAACAATGCACCTCAAAGAACTAGAAAATGAAGAGAAAAAAAAAACAAACCCCAAATTAGTAAAAGAAATAAAAACAATCAGAGCATAAATAAACAAAATTGAGACTGAGGCCTGGCATGGTAGCTCATGCCTGTAATCCCAGCATTTTGGGAGGCCAAGGTTGGAGGATCATTTGAGCCCACACGTTTGAGAACTATGGAAACGTTCTCAAGTTTCCTGGGAAACACGGTGAAACTTCATCTCTACAGAAAAATACAGAAATTAGCCAGGCATGGTGGCACATACCTGTAGTCCCAGCTACTCAGGTGGCAGAGGCAGGATGATCACCTGAGCTCAGGAAGCTGAGGCTGCAATAAGCCAAGATCAAGCCACTGCACTCCAAGCCTGGGCAACAGAGTGAGACCCTAAAGAAAAAGACTAAAAAATACACAAAAGATCAAACAGAAAGTTAGTTCTTTGAGAAGATAAACAAAATCAACAAACCGTTAGTGAAACTCAGAAAAAAAGAAAAAAAGAGACTCAAATTTGAAAAAATCATAAACGGAAGAGGATATGTCACAATGGACACCATAGAAATACAAAGGATCATTAGAGAGTACTATGAACAACAATATGCCAATAAATTTGAAAATTTAAAGGAAATGAATAAATTCCTGGACACATACAACCTATAAAGATTGAACCCAGAAGGAAAAGAAAACACAAATAGACCAATTACAAGTCATGAGACAGAATCAGTAGTAAAAGGTCTTTCAACAACAAAAAAGTCCAAAACCAGATGGCTTTACTGCTGAATTCTACCAAACCTTTAAAGAAGAATTAATACCAATTCTTTCCAAACTATCCCAGAAAATAAAAGAGGAGGGAATTCTTCCTAATTCATTCTACAAGGCCAGCAGAACCCTGATACCAAAACTAGATAAGGATACAACAACAACAACAAGCGGAAAACTACAGCCAGTATCCCTGATGAACACTGTTGCAAAAATCTTCACCAAAATACTAACAAGCTGAGTTCTAACAACACATCAGTAAGAGGATACATCATAATCAAGTGGGATTTATCTCAGGAATGCAAGGATGTCTCAACATATACAAATCAATAAACATCACACACATCAACAGAAAGAAGGATGAAAACCACAAGATGATCTCAATAGATGTAGAAATAGCTTTTGATAAAATTCAACCTCCTTTCATGATAAAAACTCTTAATAAATTAAGTATAGAAGGAATATACCTAAACATAATAATGGCCAAATATGGCAAACCCACAAATGACATCTTATGAACAAGAAAAAGCTTTCAGCTAAGAACTAGAACAAGACAAAGACTCCCAATCTCAGCATTCTTATTCAACATACTAATGGAAGTCCTAACCAGAGCAATTAGGCAACAGATATATAAAAGGCATCCAAATCGGAAAGGGAGAAGTCAAAATGTCCCTGTTTGCAGATGACATGATCTTATATATGGAAAAACATACCGACTTTACTACAAAAAAAAAAACAAAAAAAAAAAAACTCTCTTAGAACCGATAACAGAATTCAGTAAATTTGTAGGGTACAAAATTAATATACAAAAATCAGTAGCCTTTTTATACATGAGTAATGAACTACTCATCCAATAGGGGATTAATATCCAGAATATACAAAGAACTCAACAGAAAAACAAACAAAAACAAATCCAATTAAAATATGGGCAGGCTGGGAGAGGTGGCTCAAGCCTGTAATTCTAGCACTTTGGGAGGCTGAGGCGGGCAGATCACTTGAGGTCAGGAGTTCAAGACCAGCCTGGCCAACACGGTGAAACCACATGTCTACTAAAAATACAAAAAAAATTAGCTAGGCATGGTGGCGGGCACCTGTAATCCCAACTACTCAGGAGGCTGAGGCAGGAGAATTGCTTGAACCCGGGAGGTGGAGGTTGTAGTGAGCTGAGATCACACCACTGCACTCCGGCCTAAGTGACAGAGTGACACTCTGCCTCAAAAAACAATAAAAATAAAAACAACAACAAAAAATATGGGCAAATAATCTGAACAGATAGAAGACGACATACATATGGTCAACATGTATAAGAAAAAATACTCATGAACACCACTAACCATCAGGGAAGTGCAAATCAAAACTATAACTAGATAACATCTCATTCCAGTTAGAATAACTATTATCAAAAAGAAAAAAATAATAACAAATGCTGACAAGGATGTGGAGAAAAGGGAACTCATACACTATTGGTGGGAATGTAAATTTGTATAGCCATTATGGAGAACAGTTCCTCAAAAAACTACAAATGGAACTACCACATGATCCAGCAAGGCTACTACTAAGTATACATTTTTTAGGGCTCAGAAAACAATATCCCAAAATGAAAGCCTCAGAAGCAGCCTCTGAAGCAAACATTTTTCTCTTTCTCCTGCCCTCCTGTCTCTCTATCCCATTCTCCCTAGAGGCTAGCCATGGAAACTAGAAGCCCTAGTCCCCAAGGTGGGTCGTAGAAACCAGAACCCCTGTTCCTCAAAGCTAGTCATAAATCCTATAAATATTATTCTAATTTTCCCTCTGGCTTTCAGTGTAAAAACTGACCACAAAGGAATTATCTGACCTACATTGTTTGTCTGTAGGTTATAACAGTCCCACTCTAGAGAGGGTCTTGTCCCATACCCGGAAGGAAGGAATGCATACTCAGAGAACCCAAAAAGAATCTAAACAGATGACCCTCCTGAGTTTCCCCAGTCTATTAGTATTAGATCACCCCTTTTTGTCCAATCATATTTCTACATGACTGTCCATACTTTGTTGAACCTCAGCATAAAAATGGACAATTTCCCCTGTATCTTTTGATCTTCATTCCGAAGGCTCCCATATATACATGATAAGTAAATCTGTATGCTTTTTCTCTAATTAATCTGCCTTTTATGAGTTGATTTTTCAGCAAAACATCAGGGGACCAAGGGAAAGCTCTCCCTTATCCCCTACGGTATCCAAAGGAAAGAAAATCAGTGTGTCAAAAAGATACCTGTATTTCCATGTGTACTGCTGCCCTATTCACAACAGCCAAGATATGGAATCAACCTAGGTATCCAATAATAAATAGATAAATTAAATGTGATATATATATGCACTACGGAATACTACTCGGTCATAAAAGAGAATGAAATCCTGCCATTCACAGTAACATGGATTGAAGTGGAAGGTAAGTGAAATAAGCTGCGAACAGAAAGTTAAACACCACATGTTCTCACTCATGTGAGAGAAAAATAGTTGATCTCATAGAAGTAAAAAGTAAAACAGAGAATACTAGAGGCTGAGAAGGGTAGAGGGAAGGGAGGGTTAGAAAGAGATTTGTTAACAGATAAACAAAATTATAGCTAGACAGGAGAAATAAGTTCTAGTGTTCTGTACCACAGCAGAATGACTATAGTTAACAATAAATATTATATACTTTCAAATAGCTGGAATGACGATATTGAAAATTCCCAACACAAAGAAATAATAAATGTTTGAGATGATGAATGTTACTTACCCTGATTTAATCACTATACATTATATGTATCAAATAAAATGTAACAGTGAAGTGAAGGAAAGGATCAATTCATCACTATGTATGCCATGGATATGTATAATTATTACTTGTCAATTAAAAAATTTTTAAATGGCTACAAATATGAGTAACTGAATAAATAAATGTATACTTTATTGACCTTCAACAAAGTACCAGGGACTGTGCTGTGTACTTACACAGGTTATCTTATTTGAACTTTATAACTAGGTAGAGATGAAGTTTATTGTTCAGATGAGGAAACTGAAGTTTGTGATGCAAAGTACTATTTTTATCATACCAGAACCACCCCTGGAGAACTTAAAGAAGATCATAAGAAGATAAGCCATATTGTGCTAATCTGGAATACTCATAATAGCTGGTATTAACTTGAGCTCTATGAAATAGTATAAAAGTTCCAAATAATTTAAACCAGATAACTTTTAGAATAAAATCTACTTGTCTATTTACTATTATCAGCTTTATATTCTAAGTGTTAATTGTGCATAAATTGATTTTCACAACAAAGATTTATATTATTTGGAAGTAGTATCTGTATCTTTTCTTTAAAACTCTGAAAGCATCTAGTTTACTTCTTGGTGAATAATGGATTTTATATGTTTGAGGATAATAATGAAAACTGCAATCACCAATATTTAGAACACACTCCCTGAATTCCAGGAATTCAGTTATAAAGGACTCTGGGAATAATATACAACCCCTTTAATAGTAAAGTGAAGGAAAGGATGAATTCAGCTGTATCAAGACAAATTTTAGATGGTAAAGGAAATAACATTAAATAGCAGTGAATCTCATAGTGAGAAAGTTATATTTTTGAAATTTCCTTCAATTCTTTCAGTTATACCAAGCAGAAAGTCTTGATTTAGCATTGATTGGTCTTTAATACCGCCATAACTTTTGCCTATATCCCTTTTTAACATGGAAGAATCTAAGACACAGAGACTTGGTAGATAACAGTATCTAGCTAGTATCTGGCTAATGATTGTTTTATTTTATTTTCAGAATTTAATATATTCTATTTAGAATCACATTGGTTTTTTACATTTTTGACAGTGTTAGAATGCTTCTTTTTTTATTATTATACATTAAGTTTTAGGGTACCTGTGCACAACGTGCAGGTTAGTTACATACGTATACATGTGCCATGTTGGTGTGCTGCACCCAGTAACTCGTCATTTAACATTAGGTATATCTCCTAATGCTATCCCTCCCCGCTCCCCCCACCCCACAACAGGCCCCAGTGTGTGATGTTCCCCTTCCTGTGTCCATGTGTTCTCACTGTTCAATTCCCACCTATGAGTGAGAACATGCGGTGTTTGGTTTTTCGTCCTTGCAATAGTTTGCTGAGAATGATGATTTCCAGCTTCATCCATGTCCCTACAGAGGACATGAACTCACCCTTTTTTAAGGCTGCATAGTATTCCATGGTGTATATGTGCCACATTTTCTTAATCCAGTCTATCATCGTTGGACATTTGGCTTGGTTCCAAGTCTTTGCTATTGTGAATAGTGCTGCAATAAACATACGTGTGCATGTGTCTTTATAGCAGCATGATTTATAATCCTTTGGGTATATACCCAGTAATGGGATGGCTGGGTCAAATGGTATTTCTAGTTCTAGATCCCTGAGGAATCGCCACACTGACTTCCACAATGGTTGAACTAGTTTACAGTCCCACCAACAGTGTAAAAGTGTTCCTATTTCTCCACATCCTCTCCAGCACCTGTTGTTTCCTGACTTTTTAATGATGGCCATTCTAACTGGTGAGAGATGGTATCTCATTGTGGTTTTGATTTGCATTTCTCTGATGGCCAGTGATGATAAGCCGCTGTTCTGGCTACAGTAACCAAAACAGCATGGTACTGGTACCAAAACAGATATATAGACCAATGGAACAGAACAGAGCCCGCAGAAATAATGCCGCATATCTACAACCATCTGATCTTTGACAACCCTGACAAAAACAAGAAATGGGGAAACTATTCCCTATTTAATAAATGGTGCTGGGAAAACTGGCTAGCCATATGTAGAAAGCTGAAACTGGATCTCTTCCTTACACCTTATACAAAAATTAATTCAAGATAGATTAAAGACTTAAGTGTTAGACCTAAAACCATAAAAACCCTAGAAGAAAACCTAGGCAATACCATTCAGGACATAGGCATGGGCAAGGACTTCATGTCTAAAACACCAAAAGCAATGGCAACAAAAGCCAAAATTGACAAACGGGATCTAAATTAAACTAAAGAGCTTCTGCACAGCAAAAGGAACACCATCAGAGTGAACAGGCAACCTACAGAATGGGAGAAAATTTTTGCAATCTACTCATCTAACAAAGGGCTAATATCCAGAATCTACAATGAACTCAAACAAATTTACAAGAAAAAAACAAACAACCCCAACAAAAAGTGGGCGAAGGATATGAACAGACACTTCTCAAAAGATGATATTTATGCAGCCAAATGACACATGAGAATGTGTCTTTTATAAATGGGAGAATGAGGTATGATTAGTTAATAGGTATGTAGTGTCTTTATCGGGTGATGAAACACTTTTGAAACTAGAGAATTGGTGGTTGCAACACTGTGAATACACTAAATATCAACGATTGTATGCTTTAAATGATTAATGTTACGTTGTCTGAAGTTAATCTCAAATTTTTTAATTATTTGGAATATTTAAATAAAATCATTTCTAACAATTTAAAAAACAATATGGTGACGTATAAATATGACAAGAATTATAAAAGTAGTATGCAAATAAGTGAATTTTGGGAAACAGACTTACCTCGAGAAATTGGGCTGGATTGGTATAGATGAGATTTCTAGAGGCAGACTGTAAGAAGCTGATGGGTAGAGCCTTGCAAACTAATTTTGGTAGCTTTTCAAGATACCAACAATCTGGTAAATTTTAGCTTCAGGTGATTTCTAATGGCATACCAGATGTCTTCAAGGGCTTAGGCAAAAATCCTGAGGCAAACAAAATATCTTGTACATCCATCTGCTTCCTGTTCTAAATCTCTGCAGCCCCTCTTCCTCTCCATCACCATTCAAGTGTACACTGTGTTCATGATGACCTCTGCTCATTCAACACCCCAAACCATTTTTTCTGTTTTCATTTCTTTAGTCCAACTTCTGTTTTCAAAGTGTAGGCTTTAGCTATGTTTGAAAAGGGTTAATATTAGCCTTGCCTATCTCACAAGGCCTCTGAAAAGATCAAATTATATTTGAGGCATGCTTTAGAAGTGTTTTTTCAAACTCTGGATTCTAACTCATTAGTGGGTCATAAAAACAATTTAATAGGTTATGATCAGTACTTTAAACACGGAACAAATCGGGATACAAAAAAAAATGGAGTGCACACTGCAATAGGAATTGCTATGGTTAACTCCTTTTTCAGTTTCATATATGCCTGTGTGTCCATGCAAAGATATGTGTATAGTCAGTCACAATATAAAATGTAATTTTCTGTGATTAAAAAATACAGCTTTACAAGACAAGTATAATAGGTCTTTTCTGCTATATTTTCAAATAGAGAGCATAGAAAAACTGTTTTTCAGAATAAAACAGGGTTACTACCTGAAAAATGGAGTGATTTGCTCTTTAGCGCCCTGCCCCATGAGCATCAATGCAGCATCAGTGTTTACCACCCAGGTCAAAACCTTGATGGCAAAAAACAACAAAGCGGCAAAAAACAAAACAAACAAAAAACAGATTACTCAATGAAAACACCACTCAATGAGAATAGTTCTTTCTGTAATTAACTATAAAAAATTGGGGAAGTATCTTTAAAATTATATCTGAATTAAGATTTGATCCTTGCATTACTTTGTTGGCTAAAGCTAAGAACCATAAAAAATGATAAAGAACAAAACTGGTAAATATTGTGTTCACGGCAGCATATATACTAAAATTGGAATGACACAGAGAAGATTACCATGGCTCCTGTGCAAGAATGACATGCAAATTTGTGAAGCATTCCACATTTTTAAGACAGTTTTGTATCATTTTGCTATTACCGGTTTGAATCTGTGCCAAAAAAAAAACAAAAAAAAACTGGTAAATATTTAAAAATATTATAAAAGGATGAGGTTTAACAGAATCTTGCAAAGCTCTTTATTTTGGATCTAACATATTATAATAAACATTTCTGAAAAGTTTTAAGAAATTTGATAAATTACTATGGCTTGGGTAATTAGTAGAAGAAAAAATAAAACAAAACAAAACAAAAAACCAAACAGGAAGGACTCACTGCAGCACCAAGAGCTTTGGAGTGCAAATCATCACTGGTTGCATCACTTCTCCAGTTGCAATGAATCAAAGAGTAGGTTAAAAGAGAATGCACACAGACCAGAGAACTGTTTCACATTTTTGGCTCAGACTTTACTTTGTGTATATAAAAAGCCCTACTAGAGGCTCTATTAAGTGAACATTTAACATTTACTATTTTGTTTATAATAGTTAAAACAGTAATGTTTGGCCTTGTCCACTTACAAAATAAATCATAGCTGTCCTGATGCTGAGAAACATGGCTCAGGAAATATCTCTACTAGAGAGAGGCATCCCTTATATAGGCTTTTTAGAGACTATAGTCATCCTGCGGAGAGTCTGAACATTTTAGATGACATAGCCCTATCTAGATAACCACAGAGGACTAATTGTGCTTTGTAATATGTCAAAAGTTTTTTTTTTTTTAAGAATTAGGGAGCATTTACTCCATATTGCCAATTGATACCAGATAATAATAAAATTAACTGATCAAAATTGGCTAGAATAACACAAATTCAAAACATGCTTCCCCTATTTCATGCAACCCAAATTCTTCACTTTCAAAGAGCCCATTAACCATTAAAAAATAAGGCACCATGACACGGAATGAGCAAATACGTTTTATAAAATCATTTTCCAAATTAAATTATCTATTTTTTTTATCATTGCCTGACTCTTTTTTTAAAAGGCATAATTTAAAATACTGTAAAAAATAAGCCTTACATTATCCATTTGTTAGCTCTGGCTTCAAAAAATCTTCAGAATCCAAACATTACCTTCACCACTAAAACCCTTCTCCAGGAATTTACCTTTATGTCTAAAATAGCCCCTAACCAGTCACCCTGCTTCCACCTTTCTCTTCTTGTAGTTATTCTCCATGCAGAAGAGCCAGAATGATTCTTTTAAAAATGTAACTTGAATAATGCCAATCCTCTCCTCTCCTAAAATCCATGTAATGGTTTCTCATTAACCTCAGAAGAGTATCCAAACTCTACATAGCCAAAACAGCCCTATTTGATCTGATATATCCACCCACCTCAACCTTTTCCCACTTCCTCCTTCACTTTTCCCTATGTGAAGGCTAAAGCTGGTGGATCACTTGAGGTCAGGAGTTTTGAGACCAGCCTAGCCAACATGATGAAACCCCATCTCTACTAAAAATATGAAAATTAGCCAGGCGTGGTGATGGGCACCTGGTAATCCCAGCTCCTTGGGAGGCTGAGGCAGGAGAATCACTTGAACCCCAGAGGTGGAGGTTGCAGTAAACCGAAACTGAGCCACTGCACTCCAGCCTGGGCAACAGAGCAGGTCTCTGTCTCAAAACAAACAAACAAATAAAATCTTACTGTTTTTAATAAACACGTCATTTTGACCTTTATATTTTGACTAAATTCAAGTCACTAAATAGTGACAAAGTGAAATTACATCCTTCTATTGAATCTGCTTATTCAATATAATGAAAATATAAGATTATATTAACTGCTTGCTTATATTTATACATTTGACTCTGTAACAGCATCTCTTATGGATATATTTTAAACTGAAGTTTTTGGTTCATGATTGGTTTCCATTTTTTCTGTCCTAAATATCAATACACATCCATAAATATTTATATGTTTTCTAATTCTGCCATGTTTAGCAGAAAATTTTAATTCTTCCAACTTTATCTGTGAGTTCCAATGTTTTCAGAATACCTTTTAAAATCTTTATAAGTAAATACTTATGTGAACTCAATTTTTCATCTGGCTTCCTCAAGCAACTTTGATCAATATGCAATCATATTAATCTACAAAGTTTTGTACACAGTGTTTTCACCAGCTACATTTTTCCCTTCTATATGTTAATATCTATGCATCTAGGCAGTGTATATGTTTTACCTTTTAAGTATACTGCACAAGGTCTATATTTTAAAATTAGACTATGAAAGCTAGGATTTCTGGGGATACAATTTAAGTATCTACAGTGCAGGTAAATAAAGCCCTTGAGATTTAATTCAACAAATACTTATCAAGTCCCTGCTATGCATGGTTTACATACCAACAGATCCAAAGGTAAGGAAGAAAAAATTCACACCCCCAAAGAGCTCGTAACAGTGACATATAAACTTTTCTGTCCTTAGCCAACTTAGGCAAGGCATAGATTACCTACTTCACCCACTCCCATATTCCAGTGGCAAGAGAACTCAGGGCTAAAAGTTCCACTGCACATGAAATATTGAAAAACATTATAATCCATTTTAATAAGAACATAGATCACCCACTTTTTAAACATCTTTATCAAATTATAATTTAAGACCATAAAATTCACCCATTTTAAGTGTGCAATTCAATGATTTTTAGTTAATTTACAGAGCTGTACAACCATCACCACAATCTTGTTTTAGAATATTCCCAACAGGGTCATTTATTTTTGAACCATATAGCAGTGAAATTTTGGAGTGCATATTCTAGAGTCAGAGTTCCTGGCTCCAAAACTTACTAGATGCATGGCCTTGGGCGAGTTGTTAAACCCTTCACTGCTGTACTTCAGTTTTCTCATCTAAAACATGTAGTTAATGGTAGTACTTAATTCACAGTATTGTTCTGAGGATTAAATGAATTAAAATATATAAAAAGCACTTGAAATGGTCCCTGGAACAAAGTAAGTGTTCATTAAATATCACTTGTTAATACTATATGCTTTAAAATCTAGTTATTGGAAAAGAATCGGCTAAAAATACTACTGATGCAAATAGGCATCACTACATACTGAAGGCTAAAGCAAACAAACAACTTATAAAACACAATTATTTGATAGTAAGTTTAAGGAACAATGATTTAAAATTTAAAAACAACAATAAAGCAATTGAAAACCAAACCCATTTAAGATAAAACCTATAATGCTCTGATAGCATTCATTCATTTATTCAACAAATATTTATTAATATGTCATGCTCATCTTGGGCACAGAGAAACAGCAAATAAGACAAAAAGTCCCTGACCATATTAATCTTAAAGGGAAACAAAATAAACACCAGGCAAACTAAAAATAAAACAAAATATTTTCAGGGTTTATATCCCTAGATACATAATCTTCTAGTCCATAACAGAGCATCATGGAGGGAATGGCATGTGATTGGGCCTTCTTCAATGGATGTTGGATAGTGGATGGTGGCTATTTCTACCAGCAGTGGGGGGCTCGTGGGAGAGGCATATAGGGTGGAGTGTTTAGTATAGGAAAAGGCACCAAGGCAGTAAATCAGAGGATAATCATAAGGGAACAAAGTATAATCTAGTCTGACTAAAAAGTTTTTTGATTTAGGCTGGGTGCAGTGGCTGCCATCTGTAATCCCAGCGCTTTGGGAAGCCGAGGCGGGTGGATCACTTGAGGTCAGGAGTTCGAGACCAGCCTGGCCAACATGGCGAAAACCCATCTCTACAAAAATTAGCCGGGCATGGTGGCGCGCGACTGTTGTCCCAGCTACTCGGAAGGCTGAGGTGGGAGAATCACACTTGAATCTGGGAGGCAGAGGCTGCAGTAAGCCAAGACTGCATCACTGCACTCCAGCCTGGGTGAGTGAGACCCTGTGTCAAAAAAAAAAGTGTTTTGATTATGGAGAAAGTTATGGAAGATACTCAAAGGTTGGGAAAAAGTATAAACCGAAAGACTGGAAGTGTCAGTCTGAGAAAATCTGAACTTTATTCAGCACATGACAAGTACTGAAGTAGTAAGTATTGCGTTTAACGTGATTTAAACTGGGGCTAGGTTTATCAGAACATGGAGAGAGAAGGGTGAGGATAGCCAGCATCACAAGTTAAAGGTGATGAGGGTATGAAGTAGAATGAAAGCGAGAGACGAAATTGAGGGAGTGAATGTGAGAAACACTAAAGCACAGAACTGATAAGACTGACACTGGTTATAGGAGGCAAAGAATATTCTAAAGTTCTAAATGGAAAAATAATAAAAATAGCAAAGTCAAAAGGAAGAATGAGTTCTACAAGAGACAGGTTGTGTTTTGGGTATATTGAGCATAAGTTCTGGCATATAATCCTGGTGGGTTGTTTCACATGTAGCTGAATGTATGTCTGGAATAAATAATGCTTAGGACAGAGTTAAGAAGATTTGGTGAGCAGTCACTAAAAGTAATGATTACCGAACTTAAAATATTTCATCACCTCAACAGAAGACTGAGAAAGATGACATCCCTTTGCACTAATACAGAATCCCTGGTCTTACATTTGAGCAACTGTCTTACCAACATCCCAAATTACATGGTCCTATTATTCTTGTGTCACATGTTTCCTATTGTATTCCCTGTGAGTAAAATCTTCTCTATATTCCTGGTGTCCTGAAATTTCATGACGCATGGCTTGGTGTGCGTCTTTTTCATTCTTTCCAGATGAGTCCTTCCTCTCTGGAAAATCACTTTTTTTCAGTTCTGAGACCTCTTTATTTTTAGTAACTCTTTCTTACCTAATTCCAACCTCCCTCTCCTGTATTTTCATTAGAACTTTCTAGTCAAATACTAGACCCTGAATTGACACTGTAAGTCTCCTATCTTTTTTCTATCACTGTATTTTATTCTACTTCCTAGGCTTCCTCAACTATATTTACATATACTTTCCAGGAGATTTTAATACTCCTAGGGGTTCCTTCCCTTATCCCTCAATCACATATTTATTTTGCAAGAGATCTTTCTTAATCTCTTAACATTCAAATTTTTTGGTAGTAATCTGCTTTAGTTTCTTGGTTGTACTAGTCTCTATTTTCTCTCTAAGAGTATCAATTATACTCTTAGAGAGAATAATTTTTTCCTTGAAAATTTCTTCAGTTTTCTACATTATCTCTCTCTCCTCTGACTTGCTTATTCTGTTTAGTATAAGTTTCTGTATTTCATGTTAGAGGATTTCCCCAAATGTCTAGTGACCCATGTCTACCATTAATATCGAAGAGAAAAGCCCTAAAATCCAAATTAGAAACTATATGACAGGGGTCAAAATCTTTTTCTATAAGGGGCCATAGAGTAAGTATCTTAGGCTTTGAGGACCATATACTCTGTTGCAACTACTCAATTCTGCTAATATGATACAAAAGCAGTCACAGATAATATACAAATGAATGAGCAAGGCTGTTATAATAAAATTTATGGACACTGAAATTTGAATTTCATATAATTTTCATGTGTCATAAAATATTTTTATTTTGATTTTCTGAATCCATTATGATAGGCTGAGTAATACTCCCAAAGATTTCCACATCTGAGTCCCTGGAACCTGTTACTATATTACCTTATGAGGCAAAGGGAAATTAAGGTTTCAGATTGATTTAATGTTGCTAATCAGCTGACCTTAAAATAGGGAGATTATCCTAGATTATCTGAGTAGGCTAGATGTAATCACAGGGGTCTTTAAAAAGTGGCAGAGGGAAGCAGAACAGAAGGTTGCAGTGTTATGATATAAGAAGGACTCAACAACGTTGCTGGCCTTGATGATGAAGGAAGTGTGCCAGGAGCCAAGATAAAAGGGCAGCCTCTAGAAACTGGAAAAGGCAAGGAAAGAGATTCTCCCTGGAGCCTCCAGAAAGGAACACCCTGCTAACACCTTGATTTTAGCCCAAAGAGACTTTAGCCTATAGAATTGTAAGATAATACATTTCTGTTATTTTAAGCCACTAAATTTGTGGTAGTTTGTTGCAGCAGCCATAGAAAAATAATACAACCATCCAAAAATGTAAAAACCATTCTTAGCTTGCCATACAAAAACAGGTAGTGGGCTAGATTTGGTACATGGCCATAGTTTTCCTGACTCTCAGTATAGACTCTTGAGCCAGACTGCCTGGGATTGAACCTCAGTTATGCTACATACTAACTGTAGTTTTTAGTAGGCAAGTCAATTTCTTTGTTTCTGGATTTTTTTTAAATCAGTAAAACAATAATGACAGCATTTATATCATAGAGTTGCTGTGTGGATTAAATAAAATATTACAAGTGCTTAAAATATTGCCTGGCTCACAGTAAGTACTTAGTAAGTGCAATAATAATAATAACAAAAACAACAATAACAACAACAGAGGAGGAGGAGAGGACAAACAACTCTACATGAAGATTTTCTTTGCCTGGAATATAGGGTCTCTTTATTAGGCCCCCTTTAAAAGTAATTCTTTTGTCTTCTGTGATGGTAAAGGGAGAGCAGTGATTTGGCTGCATAGAGCAGAGGAGGGAATTATAAGACAAATCAGTTTGCCTTTTACAGGCTTCTCCTACCATGGCTAAGGTTTCAGCTTTCTCTAGGTGGCTAAGTCAGTTACCATGTATGCATCTGCCTTCCAGCTTCCAAATGAATCTTGATACCTCTTTTCTGCTATCATCTCCTCTCTAATTCTCTTCATCCATTTGGGTTTATGCTTTAAAAAGAGCCTTTCCTGTCACTTTAGTGAGGTTTCAGGAGGAAGCATGGTTGAACAAATGTGTTTAACCTGCCATGTTTTAACTGGAAGTCTTAAATTATTATATTATTCAGAGTCTTAAAAAACAAGGATAATAATCATCCGTATTTTTAAAAAACCTTTTACCCTAACTTTTTCAAAAGCCAGTATTTTTTCATTTAGTGAATGTTGCTTCTAACAGCATGTGTGACAAAAGCATTTGCAGGAGCATTTTATAAGAGCATTATTTACAAGAGCATTATTATTAAAACTTATATAACTCTATGAAAATAATTGACAAATTAGAATTTAAGTTTAGTGCCTGCAAGTAATTTGCAGTTATGATGGTTTTGTGTTTTGAATCAATGATATACTTTTTTGGAAATGTAACCATTGAAAATAGGCATGTTAAAGCACTATAGAATAGTTCATATGTCACGTGTTCTGTTGAATATTTGTAAAAAGATCATTATAATTGATGTATCTACTCAGGCATAACTAAAACATGGGTCCATAGCATTGTTACTTATTGATGGTGGTTACATTTGCATACAATGAATGACTGGCTGGAGCAAGGCACCTATACTCTTTATCCTCCTAAACCAAACCTTTAGTCGCCTAGAAATCTGTCAGACTTGGATGCGTAAGATGTTCACAGCCAGAGTTAAATAGTATCTTGAGGTCTAACTTTACCATTCTACAAAAACTGTAAGTACCCTAGGAGTTAAAAAGAAAAAAGACGAAGACCAGCAGTTATTAAGAACCTGTTATGTGCACGTCCTATCTGAATGCTTTATATATATTACCTAATATAATCCTCATAACAACATGACATGGGGGGATCATGCCCTCATTTTGTAAATAAAGAAAATGAGAAGAACAGAGCTTAGGAAAGTCAGGACTCACAGACATGAAATCTGAAGTAAAATATAATGTAATTGTATATCTCAGATGTCATCTATAAAACATGCTGTAGGACTATGCAGTAGACATTTAGCTGTCAATATATACATACATATTCTTCTACATTCCCAGAATTAGGTCTATTGAAGAGACAAAACTTTGAATTTCTAGCATTGCTCTTTATATTTCACACAGATGATCTTTTTTCTCAAAGATAGCAGAAACATTCTCTAAATCATTTGGTATTAAAAAATTGTTTAAAAATAAAATAGAGTTCTTTTTGTCTACAACTACTCCCTCTCCTTATAGTGAATACCGTGCTACTTTAACTTGAACACCTATTATTAGGTAAAAGTTGTGAATTATTGTTAAATGATTAGTCTTTGCAGAAAGAAAGGAGAAGACACCTAGATGAGGTCATTAGTCTGGGCTGCAAGCACAGTCTTAACCATTGGAGGTCATGTTTAACTTATACAAGTCTTTGATGATATCACTATCAGGAAAATAAAGGATACTTATCGACTATAGAGTAATCAGAATTTAAAAAGCTCTCCATACATTATTCCAAAGATTAATAGCTAAAATGGTATGTCAAAGAAGTTTTTTTAAAAAAAAAAAAAAAAGGCTGAAATCAAAATAATCTCAAAGGAAAATTTTGAAATGAAACATGAGTTCTTCACGCATCTTCACAGTTGCAGACGGCAGTAAATAATGAATAACTATGTAATAAAATGTTTTCAAAATCAAAGTCATATGACTTTAAAATTATATAACAGATGACAAATTTATCACAAACAAGACTGGAAACAAGGATAAAACATTATATGCTAAAAATATATCAATGCATTATTTTTTTAAAAATCTCCAAAATCTTGAATACCAACAGCTTAACACTCAATTTAGGGAGTTTAGATTGCTCTAATAGATATAAATGAAAAATATAAAGAAAATATTAACAGCATGCTATCATAAAATTCTTCCTTCTTGCTAACAATCTAGCTTAGTACACATACATAGGGAACCTCCATAAAAGTAAATACTGCCTTCATTTTTAGTGGCTATGACAGCTTTATAAGAATATCCCAAAAGCAACAAAAAGATGCAATTACCAGCCATTAAAAAAAAATCACTACAGAAAGTAGTTAACAAATAGTATGAGAATTTGTCTTAAATTAGTGTACTTGAGGTGTGAGAGAAAAATGTTCAAAGCTGCATTATGAAAATTTAACAAAAAACCCCACTAAAAGCAAATTTTTAAATTGTGAAAATTATTGTTAATGTAAGGCACAGCAGATGGTGTCCAACAGTGAGAAGTGACTTCTAAGAGACTTTAAGTAACTTGAGGGCACCCAGGGACTCAAGTGCCACCTCTCCCACAAAACATTATTTTTATTCTGCTTTACTTTTCCTTCATTATATCAAATTAGCTTGCTGGTGATTCTAAAAGAGAAGATTCAAGACTGTTTTGGGAAGTAAGAATCTCAAAAGATCCTTTAGTATCATTTTTATATGCAGAATAGCTCACTATTTCTGCTTTGTTTAGTAAACTATGAACATTATTACTCTGTAATCCCTATTAATCCTGTTGCTCATCCAAACTGTGCACCTTTCAGAGGCCCTATGACTCCCCACCTGACCTCTGCCTTCCCTAACTCTTCCATATGATGGGCATTATACAAAGTAGCACCTGGTCATAAATTACCTTACAGATCATTCTCTGAATTTTTTACAAACTACTTATAGGTTTAAATTTCTTTTGTCTTATTCTCAGTGAGGTGAGAGCTCCTCAAAAATACCAGTTGAAATGTTCCAGATGTGAACAGATACAGATATACAGATATGGAGAAAATCACAAAAGGATACCTATCAGGTAATTTACAAGCATCAAGGGATAGAGATGGGACAATGACAGAGGAGAGGAGTGGCATAGAATAAAATAATAATAAACCAAAAAACCAACTTTTTTTTTTGAGAAGCACATATTTCATGTAGGTAAAATTACTGGATCCCATTTAAATAAAGACATTTTGAAAAAAAGCAAAGAAATCAAGCTATATCTACTATTTTATGCTTTCAAATTAAAAAAACAAGCTTCAAATTCTCTCTACATAAAAACAAATTTTTTTTTTTTTTTTGAGACGGAGTCTTGCTCTGTCGCCCAGGCTGGAGTGCAGTGGCACAATCTCGGCTCACTGCAACCTCCGCCTCCCAGATTCAAGCGATTCTCCTGCATCAGCCTCCCAAGTAGATGGGACTACAGGTGCCTGCCACCATGCCCAGCTAATTTTGTATTTTTAGTAGAGACAGGAGTCTTGAACTCCTGACCTTGTAATCTGCCCACCTTGGTTTCCCAAAGTGCTGGGATTGCAGGCATGGGCCACCATGCCCAATCTATATATCTGTGAATACATGTATTAATAAGAAGAAGGATGCAGAAAGACATAAAGTAATCTTTTAACATGGGTTATCTGACAGCAACTGGAGACATTTAAAGATTTGCTGTGTGCTGGATATTTCTTTTTTCTTCATATTTGTTGTCTTACTTGCCAGAAGCTGATTTCCTGATATGATTACTGCCTCAGATTCCTCCGTTCCACTTTCTGGCATGGCTGAAAATGGGGGCACTAAACAGCCAACCGAGCTGGGGAAATCTTGCGGCTTTCTTGGTAAGGCATTGTGCTGTGTGGTGATTTTCCCAAAAGGAACAGCCCAAGAATCTGGGCAAGGGCTTGCAGGCCAAAAGGGCAATAGAAGGCAGTCAGATAGAGCAGGGGTCAAGTTGCTAGTGGTGCCTACTGCAAAATCAAACAACCTCAAATATTATTCCCTCCCATCACCTGTGTCTAGGGAGAACAAAACTCCATGAATCAGATGAATCCCAATTTTCCTGACAAAAACTTAGCCTACAAACAGTAATTGCAAGATAAGAAAACATAGTATGTTCTTTTAGTCAAGAGTCTAGTATATTGTAGATTCCTGATAGATATTAAAGAACAGCAACAGTGCTTTGTGCAAAGTCAAAGAATAAATCTGATAGGTGTTTTGATATGAAGAGAAGTTATTAGGTATTCATAAGACTATACATGCTGAATTATTTGAAAGCCCAGAATTATAAAGAGACATGAATATAGTTTTTAAAAATTTGCCTGTTATTAGCAAATCCAAAATCAGTCACATATACAGATTAATATATTTATATTTTATTAAGAATATACCAAAAACTACTCCAATACCTCTCTCCTCTCCCCCTACCCCAAAACTCGTACACATACCCAACTCTATCTCATTGTGTATTCACATAACTAGGATAATGTTTTTATGCTACTATTCTTTAAATGTATTCTTAGAACTAAACTGACCATCTCATTTTATGTTACTATTTTAGAATACATACACATCCATTTATTCATTCAACAAATAGTTACTGAAGGTCTGCTATACACTAGGCACTGTCTTTGCTCTGGGAATACAGCAGGGAGTAGAACAGACAGCAATCCTTTCCCTCATGCAGCCAATATCCTACTAGAAGGAAACAGCCAATAAAGAGGGCCAGGTGCAGTGGCTCATGCCTGTCATACCAGCACTTGGGGAGGCCGAGGTGGGGAGACTGCTTAAGTCCAGGAGTTCAAGACCAGCCTGGGTTACATAGTGAGCCCTCCATCTCTATAAAAAATAAGAAAATTAGCTGGGCATGGTGGCGCATGCCCATGGTCTCAGCTACTCGAGAGGCTGAAGCAGAAGGATCAACTGAGCCTAGGAGGTCAAGGCCACACAGTGAGTTGTAATCATGCCACTGCACTCTAGCCTGAGTGACAGAGTGAGAACTTGTCTCAAAAGTTAAACAAACAAACAAACAAATAGTGAAACATACAGTACAGCAGGTCAGACAGCAATCAGCACTATGGAAGAAAATAAGAGGGGTAGAGAGTACCACTGGCAGGGAGAAGGCTGCAATTTAAATATGGTGTGGTCAGGGAAGGTCTTGCTGAGAAGAAGAAATTTCAGTCCTCTGAACTGAAAGAGATGAGAGAAAAAGCCATATGAATAGCTATAAGAGTGCTGCAGAATGGCCAGGCGTGGTGGCTCACGCCTGTAATCCTAGCACTTTGGGAGGCCAAGGCGGGCGGATCACGAGGTCAGGAGTTTGAGACCAACGTGGCCAATATAGTGAAACTCCCTCTCTACTAAAAATACAAAAATTAGCCAGGTGTGGTAGCACATGCCTGTAGTCCCAGCTACTCTGGAGGCTGAGGCAGAAGAACCACTTGAATCCGGGAGGTGGAGGTAGCAGTGAGCCAAGATTGTGCCACTGCACTCCAGCCTGGGCGACAGAGCAAGACTCCGTCTCAAAAAAAAAAAAAAAAAAAAAAAAAAAAAAGAGTGTTGCAGACTGTCAGGCTCAACATGTGCAAAATCAGGGTGCATGCTTTTACTGCTCCAACGTCATCTCCCACTATTCTGTCCCCCTCTCTCACATCATGCCAACAAGGCAATAGATGCCTTCCTGTTGCTCAAATTATGCTGGTGAATGGGAAGTAGAGAATCAAGGAGGCAGTGCAGATCCACAGAAGCTTCTCTGAAGAGGCCTTCTTCTCAAATGAAAGGCTGACCATCATCATATGAATAAAAGGACCCTTGGGCAAACAACCACTCCTCTTGAGGAGCAATGTCCAGTGAACTTTCTGCAATGATGAAAATGGTCTATATTGTCCATTAAGTAGCCACTGGTCACATGATGCTACTGGGTACCTAAAAAGTGGCCAGTGTGATTGAGAAACTGAAATTCTAATTGTATTTTATTTTAATTAAAATTAAAATAGTCAAATGTGGCTAGTGGCTAGCATATTGACCAATATAACTCTAGAGTAAATGTAGGTCTTGAGAACACAGAAATATATCATTAATAGAGATACCTTACTTCTAAAAAA
The DNA here is from genome assembly GCF_028858775.2 of Pan troglodytes. Taxonomy (NCBI): domain Eukaryota; kingdom Metazoa; phylum Chordata; class Mammalia; order Primates; family Hominidae; genus Pan; species Pan troglodytes. Next base: position 75,188,546 of record NC_072402.2, read on the forward strand.
ATATGTTTTGTTTAATTTACTGAAGTTCAAGTTGATCTAATGAAAATTCTAGGATTAAATGTGGCAATTATGAATGTTTTACTTAATCATCACAAAATACAGATTAACCATTATCCATCATATAATTATTTAACTACTGTTTGGAAAAACTATTGTTACTGGGCATTCTCATTTCAGCTTTAGTGTTTCCCTGTGGATGGTTATTTTTCTTGCTGAAAAAAAAGTTAAGAAATTTTTTAAAAATCCAGGCCAGGCACAGTGGCTCACATCTGTAATCCCAGCATTTTGGGAGGCCAAGGTGGGTGGATCCCTGAGGCCAGGAGTTTGAGACCAGCCTGGACAACATGGTGGAACCCTGTCTCTACCAAAAATACAAAAACTAGCTGGGTGTGGTGGTACACGCCTGTATGTAATCCCAGCCACTCAGGAGGCTGAGGCATAAGAATTGCCTGAACCCGAGAGGCAGAGGTTGCAGTGAGCTGAGATCATTCCACTGCACTCCAGCCTAGGTGACAGAGAAAGACTCTGTCAAAAAAGAAAGGGGACGGGAGGGGACGGGAGGGGAGGAGAGGGGAGGGGAGGGGAGGGGAGGGGAGGGGGGAGCAAGGAATTTTTTAAAAATCTGTTTTCAAATCAAGCTGTGTTTCCTGCTGGCAAGTTTTTCTTTTCAACTTGATTTGTTTCCAGTTGACACACATTTGTATCCAAATGTAAAAATATGAATAAAATATAACAAATGAGATATGGTATAATAAACTTACATTCATTTATTAAATACATTCTAACAAAACAATCAAAGACTGTAATTAGCTGAACGGCTTTAAGAGATACTTGTTAGAAAGTGGCATTCCAATGGCTTTCTTTCTACAAAACTGAAAATAGGAGATACTCCTTATTTCAAGATACACAAGACAAATCTTTAAAAACTATATTCAACTTTATAAAAATGTATGGGTTCTAAGAGAAAGTCACATACATATACACTATACAAAAAACACTACTATTAAAGCTACACAAGAAAACTGCATGTTTTATCATTTCTGTATTTAAGTCAACAGCACCCAGAGATGATGAAAACCAGTTACTAAAAAATTTACTGCTTGGTTAAAACTCAGTTTACAATTCAAAGAAGTTTTTAAGATCTCTATGCTGTTATGAAGCTTTATGAGGTTTACAGTAGAGATGAAAACAGAAATAAAAAGATCTGACAAACAGAAAATGCCAAAGATATTTTCAGCATTATCAGTATAGATTCTTTTCCCGTCTATCAACACTTTTTAACCTTCTTCCAACACATCTGCCTGAAAAAACAATTGTGTTTCCTGGGATCCCCTTCAAAATGTAAATATTTGATAGACAAAGGTGGAATATATGCATATATATTTAACTAGAATGAAAACTCCATGAGGACAGGAATTTTTGATAAGTATTATCAGTGCCTAGAATAGTGCCTAGTTTATAGTATGTAGTAAACATTTACTGAATTAATAATGTGGCCAGAAACTTTTATAAAATAAGGATATCCAAAATGTGTTTGTGTAGAATTTTATTTTAACACTGGTGTCTAGACTCATTCCATTTAACAAACATCTTTGTTTTACCATCCATACATAAAACAAGAAGCTTTTTACAGCTTATTGGTAATTGACAGAATTAGCCAAGGGCTTTTGTATTCATTATTTATATGGATTCTATCATTCCTTCCAATTCCAAACTTTATTTATTCTACTAATAGCCTGAAACTGTAAAGAAAAAACCTGAAACCTATCTAAATGAAATGTCATAGAATATTAAAATATTACTTAAATTACTAGAAAAATAACTACAAAACAACTGATGGCTCATCTTGGACTTTTCATGTTTTTCTTAAATCTTTTAAAGGGTATTTTCTAGTTCTCTGCTTAGTGTTGTTTTATATTACTATTAAACACTTCACTTTCAAAATCAAATAAACTGAGATGCCATATAATAAGCTGCACCATGGTTTTTAAATTTTATACCAAAAGAGTAAATTTATTTTAAAAACAAAATATAATATGTACTGAAAAATACAGAGTTGAAATGTCTGCTGAAATGCTGTATACTACAAAAGTCTCAACGTTTGATCACCTAACACTGAAGTTTAAATTAGGTCTAAATTCAGGAAATTCACCTTCATAATATTTTAACACGTTTGTCTTTGTAAGGTGGCCATCTTCTACGGAAAGATTTAAGGTGGCCATGTTCTAAGAAAAGATTTAACTTACAGTCAAATTTCGGTCCCAGATCTGTATGCTTCCATTCTGGCAGGCAGCTGCTATGAGGTTTCCATCTCTACTATATGTGCACGTAGTGGGAATGACTTTTTTGCCTTGCATCGTCCGTGGTTTAAACACACTTTTTTGCTTCTTTGGATTTTCAACTTCCCACGTCCTCACAGTCCTAAAAATGATCAGGAGATTTTTCATTTATTTAAAAAAAAAAAAAGGAGGGGGGAGGTTAAAATAGGGAAGAGTCATAAAGACTGCTTCGCCATTTTGGCACATAAATCTAATAATTATTTTAAAATAAAATAAGACATGCACTGTAAAAGATTCTCTATTTATAAATGAGGTTACTCATGGAAATAAAGTAAACCATCTGAATCATGTTGTCATCAAATTGAAGAGGAAGAGGCAAATTCTACTTCCAATCGATCAGAGTTATTAATTCTGTCCCTCTCTAAGTGGCCTCCAAATTACTCTGACTTTACCCCTGATCAGCCAAACTGCTTAATGTCTGCCCCCTATATAGGCAGGTATTTGTAAATCACTTACATGTGTTAATGCACTGTTTTTAACATACACCAGAAAACACACTGAAAAATAAGTCATTAAAAGAATAACATCCCACTCTAGAGCCCAAGCAAAGATCTCATTCCCCTAGGGGAGAAGTAGAAATACACCTGTCTGTTTCTGAGCTTTTGCCAAGCAACAAGCAACAACAGCTTAGTCCTGGAGCAGAGGTGTAACACCCTTGTACTCACAGTCCTAAGCGAAGGAGCACTGTCAGTAAGGGAGGGTAGAACAAACACCACAAGACCCAGAGGGAGGATTTCAAAAGCTTAAAATACAGAAAAACAAAGATGAGGTAAGCAGCTTCTTGCCAGAAACTATGGAAGCCTAACCACTATGGAACAACATCCTTAAAGTTCTAAAAGAAAAAACTAATTGTCAATCTAATATTCTATAGCCAGTCAAAATATATTTTAAAAATAAGGTGAACTCAAGACTTTTTCAAATGGACAAAAGCTGAGGTAATTCACTACCATCAGACATCTACTAAAATAAGCGTTAAAAGACATAGGTAGAATAAATATGACAAAAGTGGAAATCTGAATCTACACAAAGAAACGAAGAATACTACAAATGTAAAAATGAAAGTAAATGTAAAATGCATTTTAAAAAATGTTTAGATCTCTTTAAAAAATAAATTGATGTAAAGCAAAAATGGTAAAAAAACAATGCACTAATGTACTTTGAGTTTTATATAACCATGTCCAAGTAAAATGTATGACAATAATTGTAAAGATTAGGAGGAAGAAGGAAAATATGTTGTTTTATACTATATTTGAAATAGCACAGTATTATTTGATGAGAGAATTTGATACGTTAAAGATGTATATTACAAACTCTAAAGCAATTGCTATCATATTTTTATAATCAATACATAATAATGAAGATACAATGAAAAATTCTATCAAAAACAAGATAAGAAATCAAAGCAATGTGATAAGCATAAAACAAAAAGCAATATGGCAGATGTAAATTCAACCTCATCGATAATAAAATTAATTAGAAATGGTCTAAAAATTCTAATTGAAAGACAAAGATTAGAAGCTTTTTAGTTTCAATGCAATCGCTTTTGCCCATTTTTGCTTTTATTGCCTGTGCCTTTGGATCACATATAAAAAATCTAAGCCCAGAAGAATGTCAGGAAGGTTTTTTCCTGTTTTCTTCTAGTCGTTTCACAGTTTCAGGTCTTACATTTAAGTTTTTAATCCATCTTGAGTTGATTTTTGTATATGGTATGAGATAAGGGTCTAATTGCATTCTTCTGCATGTGGATATCCAGTTTCTTCAACACCATTTACTGAAGAGACTGTGTGTTCTTGGCATCTTTGTTGAAAATCAATTGGCTGTAAGTACCTGGGTTTATTTCTGGACTATATCATGTTCCAGTAGTTGATGTGTCTGTTGATTACAATAGCTTTTATTTTGAAATCAGGGAGTGTGATGTGATGTCTCCAGCTTTTTGCCTTTTGCTTATCACTGCCTTGGTGATTTGGGATCTTTCGTGGTTTCATATGAATTTTAGGGTTTTTTTTTTCTATTTCTATGGAAAATGACATTGGAATTTTGAAAGAGATTGCATTGAATTTGTAGATCACTTTGGATGGTTTAGACATGTCAACAACATTAATTTTTCTAATCCATGGACATGGAATATCTTTCCATTTATTTGTGTCCTTTTTTTTTATTTTTTTTTAAGACAGTCTCGCTCTATCGCCCAGGCTGGAGTGCCGTGGCGCAATCTCGGCTCACTGCAACCTCCACCTGCTGGATTCAAGCAATTCTCCTGCCTCAGCCTCCTGAGTAGCTGGCATTACAGGCGCACGCCACCACACCTGGCTAATTTTTGTATTTTTAGTAGAGATGGGGTTTCACCATGTTGGTCAGGCTGGTCTCAAACTCCTGACCTTGTGATCCACCCGCTTCGGCCTCTCAAAGTGCTGGGATTACAGGCATGAGCCACCGCACCTGGCCTATTTGTGTCTTTTTCAATTTCTTTCATCAATGTTTGATAGTTTTCTTTCATTTTTTTTTCTTTTTTTTTGAGACAGAGTCTCACTCTCTCACCCAAGCTGGAGTGTAGTGGCACAATCTCCACTGACTGCAGCCTCCGCCTCCCAGGTTCAAGTGATTCTCCCACGTTTAAGTGATTTTCCCGCCTCAGCTTCCCGAGTAGCTGGGATTACAGGCGCCCGCCACCATGCCTGGCTAATTTTTATATTTTTAGTAGAGACAGGGTTTCACCATGTTGCAGGCTGGTCTCAAACTTCTGGCCTCAAGCGATCTGCCTGCCTTGGCCTCCCAAAGTGCTGGGATTACAGGCGTGAGCCACCACACCTGGCCAATAGTTTTCAGTGTACTGATCTTTTAACTCCTTGGTTAAAGTTATTCCCTAAGTATTTTTTTAATGTTATTGTAAATAAAATTACTTTCTTAATTTCTTTATATATATATATACTTTAAGTTCTGGGGTACATGTGCAGAATGTGCAGTTTTGTTACATAGGTATACATGCGCCATGGTGGTTTGCTGCACCCATCATCCCGTCACCTACATTAGGTATTTCTCCTAATGTTATCCCTCCCCTAGCCTCCCACCCCCCGACAGGCCCCAGTGTGTGATGTTCCCCTCCCTATATCCATGTGTTCTCATTGTTCCACTCCCACTTATGAGTGAGAACATGCGGTGTTTGGTTTTCTGTTCCTGTGTTACTTTGCTGAGAATGATAGTTTCCAGCTTCATCCATGTCCCTGCAAAGGACATGAATTCATCCTTTTTTATGGCTGCATATATTCCATTGTGTATATGTGCCACATTTTCTTTATCCAGTATATTACTGATGGACATTTGGGTTGGTTCCAAGTCTCTGCTGTTATGAATAGTGCCACAATAAACATACGTGTGCATGTGTCTTTTTCATATAGATTGTTGGCAGTGTGGAAGTAGAAAATCTGACCAGACCAATAACAAGTAAGGAGAATGAATCAGTAATAAGAGTTCACCATCAAAAAAAAACCAGGACCTGATGACTTCACTGATAAATTCTACCAAAGAGTTAAAGAAGAATTAATACCAATTCTTCTCAAACTCTTCCAAAAAAGTTGAAGAGAAAGGGAATAATTCTAACCCCATTTTACAAGGCTAGCATTGCCCTGATACCAAGCCAGACAAGGATACTATAAAAAAGAAAGCTACAGAACAATATCCCTAGTGAACATAGATGCAAGAATCATCGCAAAAATGTTAGCAAAGCAAATCTAACAGCTTATGAAGAAGATAATTCACCACGATCAAATGGGATTTATCCCAGGTATGCAAGGATGGTTCAATATATGTAAACCAATAAATATGATTACCACAGTAACAAAATTAAGAACAGAAACCACATGACATCTCAATAGATGCAGAAAAAGCATTTGATAAAATTCAACATTGTTCATGAGAAAAACTCACAACAAAATAGGTGTTGCAGGAATGCATGTCAACATTATTAAAGGCCATATATGATAAGCCCACAGCTAACATCATACTCAACAGTGCAGAGTTGATAGCTTTTTCTCTAAAACCAAGATCAAGAAAAGGATACCCACTTTGACAATTTCTACTCAACACAGTACTGGAGTCAATTAGGAATGAAAAAGAAATAAGTTATCCAAATAGGAAAGAAGTGAAATTGTCTCTGTTTTTTGTTAACATTATCTTACATACAGAAAACTCTAAAGACTCTACCAAAACAAAAAAGCAAAAACAAAAACAAAAAAACTGTTAGAGCAGGGAAACAAATTCAGGAAAGTTGTCAGTTACAAAATGTTTGCTATTTTATGGAACTTTCCAACTGCTTTCCAGAGTGGCTGTACCCTTTTACATTTGTACCTGTAATATGTGAGTTTTAGTTTCTTTGCCTCCTCATCAACAGTTTTAATTGTCTTTTTTATTATAACCATTCTAGTGGGTATGAAAAATGCCATTGTGATTTTTATTTGCATTTTCTTAATAACTAAGGATGGCAAGCATCTTTTCGTGTGCTTATTGGGCATTTGCATATCTTTCTTTAGTGAAATATGTACTCAAATCTTTTGCCCATTTAAAAAATTAGGTTGTCATTTTATTGAATTCTAGATGTTCTTTTTTTTTTTTTTTTTTTTGAGACGGAGTCTTGCTCTGTCGCCCAGGCTGGAGTGCAGTGGCGCAATCTCGGCTCACTGCAAGCTCCGCCTTGCAGGTTCATGCCATTCTCCTGCCTTAGCCTCCCGAGTAGCTGGGACTACAGGCGCCCGCCACCACGGCCGGCTAATTTTTTGTACATTTAGTAGAGATGGGGTTTCACCGTGTTAGCCAGGATGGTCTCGATCTCCTGACGTCATGATCCACCCGCATCAGCCTCCCAAAGTGCTGGGATTACAGGAGTGAGCCACCGCACCCAGCCGAATTCTAGATGTTCTTTAAATATTCTGGATGTCAGTACCTTATCAGATACATTATTTGCAAATATTTTCCCCAAGTCTTTGGCTTATCTTTCTTTTCACTTTCTTGATGGTATCTTTGGAAGTGCATAAACTTTTAATTTTGATGAAGTCCAACTTATCTTTTTTTTCCCTCTTTCATCATTTGTGCTTTTGGTGTTGCATCTAAGAACTCACTGCCTAATCCAAGGTTAAAAATATTTTCTCCTATGTTTTCTTTAGGACCTTCTTTACACTTAAATCTATGACTTATTTTGAGTTAATTTTTATATGGTAAAGTAAGGCTCCAAATACACCTTTTTTTTTTTTTCTTTTTTGAGATGGAGTCTTGCTTGGTGGCCCAGGCTAGAGTACAGTAGGACGATCTCGGCTCACTGCAAACTCTGCCTCCCGGGTTCAAGCAATTCTCCTGTGTCAGCCCCTTGAGTAGCTAGGAGTACAAGCACGCGCCACCACGCCTGGCAAATTTTTTGTATTTTTAGTAGAGATGGGGTTTCGCCATGCTGGCCAGGCTGGTCTCAAACTCCTGACCTCAGGTGATCCACCCACCTCAGCCTTCAAAAGTGCTGAGATTACAGGCGTGAGCCACCATGCCCGGCCCCAAATTCACCTTTTTACATATGGATAACCAGTTATCCCAGCATCATTTGTTGAAAGGACTACTCTTTTTACATTGAATTGTTTTGGCATCTTTGTGGAAAATCAATTGGCCATAAATGTAAGGGTGTAAGTGGTTATTTATTGCAGCATTCATTCCTAAGTCTAGATATCATAAGACCTTTTTATTTTTCCAAACCCTTTGATTGAATGAATATTCTGAGTATGTTCCAGAGCCATATAACTTAAATAACTGTAAGTAGAAAACATGAGCACCAAATAAATTTCTCCTAAATGCAACTGTATTCTTAGTGCAATTACTGTGTACATGTATAAAAATTGTGTCCAAAGTGTTTATAAACATTACTCTGGGTTTTATATAGAAATTAGAACATTTTCCCATTTCTGTGAATTTTAATATCTTAATATTTGGGCATTTTTTAAAAGAAGGTCTTCCTTGTTAGATTCATTCTGCCAAGCAAGCCTGCAAGTTTTAGACTTTTATATCACTCAAGTTGCTTATGTAGTCCTTCAAGAAAAATTAAACCAAGATCTCTAAAGTGATTTCCATGCAAAATTAATGCTTCCCTTTACCTCTGCCAAACTCTGTGATGCATTTATGCGGCAGATGCCAGAAAGTTCAGAACTTGTAACTGGAAAGAATTCAAAATTTTAAGACAGAAAGCATTTGCGCCTGGGGCAATGTAATGATCCCACCTGTGTCATTTTCTTGTCTTCTGGATGTTTTCATTGTGTGTCCAGAAAGGCCCAGGCAGATCCTTATTCTATTTTTAAATCTTTTTTTATGAAACACAGTTTTAATTTTACAAGACCAGATCTCACTCCAAGTTTCAAAATATGTGTTCTTCAGCATAAAATGTTTTGACAGATATCTAATGGCCTAGCACTTTAGCATCCATTTTTTAGGCATAGACTCAGAGAACTGGAGCCATAAAATCATAGTGTAATTGGTCACTATCAGATGCTGGATAAATCTGTACTTCTAGGTGAACTGCTTTCTTTCCCTTTCCCTTATTGTGAAAACTGTCTCAATCTGTTAATATACCACTGAAATAAATGGAAATATCTGTTGGACTTACTAGCTTTGATATTTTATTTATGGTCTATGAAGAAGAGCAGAAAAGACCTGGTATTTATTGATTGCCTACTATGTTCTCCAAGCACTATCCTAGATATGTTTATATCCCTAATCTCATTTAATCCTCACAAACCCTTATTGTTGGTATTATGATCCCATTTTTAGAAAGGAAGAACTTTAAATAAGCCAAATAATGACACTTTATGTCTGTGTGTGGTCTTTCATATCATAATTCTAAAGTATCATCTGGTATTTGTGATGTTCAGTTATTTAAAAAACTATCATAATTTATATCTACTGTTGCAAAGTTGAGGGTAGAACGAAGAGACAAATGTGGTATTCAACTTTTTGTACTTATTATTTTTGGGAAACATAGCAAACAGACATAAGAGCTAAGTAAGTGATACAGAATACATTCAATGGGGGAAGGCTGTATAATTCTCAGATACAAATCATGCTGGAACAACTGGATATCCCTATGCAAAAAAAAAATCAACTTTGAGTCATACCTCACACTACATACATATAAAAGCTAATTTAAATAGTTCATAGATGTAGTTGTAAAACTTAAAATTGTGAAGGACAATGTCTACCACCTTGGGTAATGCAAAGATTTCTTAAATACAATCCCTAAATATATTGGTAAATTAGACTGTCTTAGTCATTTTGTGTTGCTATAACAAATATCTGTGGCTGGGTAATTTGTAAAGAAAATAGGTTTATTTAGCTCATAGTTCTGCAGGCTAGGAAGTACAAAAAGCATGGTGCCAGCGTCTGCTTGGCTCCTGGTGAAGACCTCATGCCTGCATAGTGAAAAGCAGAAAAGGAGCAGGCAAGTGCAAAGAGATCACATGGTGAAAGCAGCAGCAAGGTAGAGAAACCAAGAAAGCCGGACTCTTTTTAAAAACCCACGCTTGTGTTAACTTGTATCCAGAATATCTAAAAAGCTCTGAAAATTCAACAATAAGAAAAATAAATCAATATTTAAAATGGGAAAAGATTTTTACAGACACTTCATCAAGTTAGAAAAACAGATGATAAATAGTATATGGAAAGATCCTTAACATAACTAGTCATTTCAGAAATGCAAATTAAAAATCACAATACACTATTACTACAAACCTATAAGAATGGCTTTAAAAAAAAAGCTAACGATACCTAGTGCTGATGAGGATATGGAGCAATTGGAATGTGCATACATTGACTGTGGGAATGCAAAATGGAACTGCAACTGTGGAAAACAGTTTCTTATAAAGTTAAATATATACTTCCCATATCACAAGCAACGTCATTTCTAAGTGTTATTTAAGATAAATGAAAATTTATTTTTTAAAAAACAATAAAAAGCTGTAGATGAATAATTACAGCAGCTTTGTTCACAATTGCCCCAAACTGGAAACAACCCCAAATCTTCATTCTGTTAATGCACTAAAAAAAGTAGTACATCCATAGAGTGAAATTTTATTCAGCAATAAAAAGTAATAGAGTACTGACATATAAAACAACTCAAATACATTCTGCTTAAAGAAGCCACACTCAAAAGACTACACACGATATAATTCCAGTTATATTAACATTCTGAACAAGTCATAACTATAGGGATAAAAAATAGGCCAACAGTTGCCAAAGGTTAAAGGTGGGGATGGAGGGGTTTCTATAATGAGGCATCACAAGGGAAGTTTTTGGAGAGACACAACCATTCATTTATCAAATCACACAGACCTACACATGTAAAAAGGCAAACTTTAAGTATGTTAGACTCCAATAAACGTAACATAATTATATATGCAATATACATATATATGTGATAAATATCAATAAATCTACTTCTCTCTCATTAAGAGAAATCTAGATTTAGTTACTCCAGAGCTGGTTTGGTGGTTCCAGAGTCAAGGACCAGGGTACCTTCTATTCTATTGCTCTGACAAAATGCTGTTTGTGCACAGCCATCATATCCACATTACTGGCAGAGGAAAGAGTAAAAAGGAAGGGGTGAAAAGGGTCTGTAACCTTCTTTCGGAGACTTCTTCAAAGTTTCACACTACCCTTTCATTACACCTCATTGGTCAAAACATAGTTGCCACATTTAATCACATCTAACTGCAAGAGAAGCTAGAAAATACAGAATTTGAGAAGAAAGGAAATGTATATTGGAGTATGCAGCTAGTAATATCTGTTATATTTCTGTTGGTTTATAGATGCCAAGGTGTCTTATAACACTGGGGTTCTGTCCCCTTGCTCTTCACTAGGTTGCTTTATATCGGAGTTACAAAGTGCCTCTCTATTATTCCTGTGTACTGTTTCCCTAGCCCTTTTTTGAGCCTACATTTTGGTAGTTACTAGCTTGTAAAATTTGGTTAGCGCAATCTTAACATTATGTCAGGCACTGGGTTTGACAGCTCTGAAAACTGACTTTCAGTAATGTTAAGCGATTAAGTTCCCAAATAAAGCGGAGAAGAAAGCTTGCAAAAGTAATTTATAAACAAAACCCCCAAAATTTCCTTTGGAATATATCATAAATATTTGACAGCTTCAAAGAAAGCGCTGGCTATTCAAAATCTACACATTTAACATTCAATTGCACCTCACTGTATATAGATTAGACCTCAAAGTTGATTCCTAAAATGCTTGGATAAAAAGTGAAATTATTTCTTTCATTCATGCAACATTTATTGAGGACCTAGTATTTATGTTCCTTCTATATTCAAGAAAAGGTAAAGGCCCTAGGCATACACAGATTAAACAAAACAAAACAAAAACAAAATCCTTGCTCTCAAGGAGCTCTTCTTGTAAAAGAAATAAATGTTAATATGTGTAATTACAATTTATGTGACCTGAGTAAAGTAAGTTCTCTAGTTTTGTATTTTTCAAAATTGTTTAGGCTATTCCAAGTTGTTTACATTTCCAGATGAATTTTAGAACCAGCTTATCCAATTTCTATCTCCAAACATTCAACTGGAATTTAATTGAGATTACATTAAATCTAAACATCAATTTGGGAAGAACTGAAATGTTAACACTATTGACTCTTCTGATCCATGAATACAGTACATCTTCTCATTTATATAGATCTTTTAGTTCTCTCAGAAATGTATTATGGTTTTCAATGCATAAATACTACACACACACACGGCCAGATTTCCATATGTATTATGCTGTTAATCACTGGTATTATTTTCACAATTTTATTAACAATTGTTTGTTGCTAGTCAACAGAAATAAAATTGACTCATAATTACTGACTTTGTATCCTGTGACCTTGCTAAACTCACTTATTAGTACTAATAGCATTTTTGTAGATTCACAAGGATGCCCTCTCTCACCACTCCTATTCAACATAGTGTTGGAAGTTCTGGCCAGGGCAATCAGGCAAGAGAAAGAAATAAAGGGTATTCAGTTAGGAAAAGAGGAAGTCAAATTGTCCCTGTTCACAGATGACATGATTGTATATTTAGAAAACCCCACTGTCTCATCCCAAAATCTCCTTAAGCTGATAAGCAACTTCAGCAAAGTCTCAGGATAAAAAAATCAATGTGCAAAAATCACAAGCATTCCTATACACAAATAAAAGACAAACATAGAGCCAAATCATGAGTGAACTCCCATTTACAACTGCTTCAAAGAGAATAAAATACCTAGGAATCCAACTTACAAGGGATGTGAAGGACCTCTTCAAGGAGAACTACAAACCACTGCTCAACGAAATATAAAGAGGACACAAACAAATGGAAGAAGATTCCAGGCTCATGGATAGGAATAATCAACATTGTGAAAATGGCCATACTGCCCAAGGTAATTTATAGATTCAATGCCATCCCCATCAAGCTACCAATGACTTTCTTCACAGAATTGGAAAAAACTAAAGTTTATATGGAACCAAAAAAGAGCCCGCATTGCCAACACAATCGTAAGCAAAAAGAACAAACCTGGAGGCATCACACTACCTGACTTCAAACTATACTACAAGGCTACAGTAACCAAAACAGCATGGTACTGGTACCAAAACAGAGATATAGACCAATGGAACAGAACAGAGGCCCCAGAAATAACACCACACATCTACAACCATCTGATCTTTGACAAACCTGACAAAAACAAGAAATGGGGAAAGGATTCCCTTTTTAATAAATGGTGCTGGGAAAACTGGCTAGCCATATGTAGAAAGCTGAAACTGGATCCCTTCCTTACACCTTATACAAAAATTAATTCAAGATGGATTAAAGACTTAAATGTTAGACCTAAAACCATAAAAACCCTAGAAGAAAACCTAGGCAATACCATTCAGGACATAGGCATGGGCAAGGACTTCATGACTAAAACATCAAAAGCAATGGCAACAAAAGGCAAAATTGACAAATGGGATCTAATTAAAGAGCTTCCATACGGCAAAAGAAACTACCATCAGAGTGAACAGGCAACCTACAGAATGGGAGAAAATTTTTGCAATCTACTCCTCTGACAAAGGGCTAATATCCAGAATCTACAAATAACTTAAACAAATTTACAAGAAAAAAACAACACCATCAAAAAGTGGGTGAAGGATATGAACACAGACACTTCTCAAAAGAAGACATTTATGCAGCCATCAGACACATGAAAAAATGCTCATCATCACTGGTCATCAGAGAACTGCAAATCAAACCCACAATGAGATACCATCTTACGCCAGTAAGAATGGCAATCATTAAAAAGTCAGGAAACAACAGATGCTGGAGAGGATGTAGAGAAATGGGAACACTTTTACACTGTTGGTGGGACCGTAAACTAGTTCAACCATTGTGGAAGACAGTGTGGCAATTCCTCAAGGATCTAGAACTAGAAATACCATTTGACCCAGTGATCCCATTACTGGGTATATACCCAAAGGATTATAAATCTTGCTACTATAAAGACACATGCACACATATGTTTATTGTGGCATTATTCACAATAGCAAAGACTTGGAACCAACCCAAATGTCCATCAATGATAGACTGGATTAAGAAAATGTGGCACATATACGTCATGGAATACTATGCAGCCATAAAAAAGGATGAGTTCATGTCCTTTGCAGGGGCATGGATGCAGCTGGAAACCATCATTCTGAGCAAACTATCACAAGGACAGAGAATCAAACACCGCATGTTCTCACTCATAGGTGGGAACTGAACATTGAGAACACAGGGCAGGGAACATCACATCCTGGGGCCTGTTGAGGGGTGGGGAGCAGGGGGAGGGATAGCATTAGGAGAAATACGTAATGTAAATGACGTGTTCATGGGTGCAGAAAACCAACATGGCACATGTATACCTATGTAACAAACCTGCACGTTGTGCACGTGTACCCTAGAACTTAAAAGTATTAAAAAAAAAAAGAGAGAGAGAGAGACAGAGTCTTGCTCTATTGTCCAGGCTGGAGTACAGTGGTGTGATCACAGCTCACCATAACTTGAACTTCTAGGTTCAAGCAATTCTCCTGCCTCATCCATCCAAGTAGCTAGGGCTATGGGCACATGGCAACATGCCTGGCTAATTTTTATTTTTTGTAGAGATAAGGTCTCACTATATGTTACCCAGACTGGTCTGGAACTCTTTGCCTCAAGCAATCCTCCTGCCTTGGTCTGCCAAAGCACTGGAATTACAGGGGCAAGCCACCGTTACTGGCCAAAATTTTCTATATAGACGATTACGTGATCTCTTTAATAGACACAATTTTATTTCTTCCTTCCAATCAGTAAGCCTTTCATTTATTTGTCTTACTGCACTGGCTGGCAATTCCAGCATACAGAAATAATGAGAGTTAACATCATTGCTTTTTTCTCAAGTACAGGGGGAAAGTATTCAGCCTTTTTCCATTAAGTGTATTTCAGATTGAACATCCCTAATCCAAATATCCAAAATTCAAAGTGCTCCATAATTTGATACCTGATTTCATGTGATGGGTCACAATCAAAATGCATGTACACAACACACAGTTCATTCAGTCTGCCACTGTTTGTTGTTGCTACTGTGTAACAGTTGATACACGTATTCTGGTGATGCTACTGTGCTGCGCAGTTAACCTGAACACATTACTTTTTTTTACTGTATTAATGATATGTCATATTTTTCAGTTAAGTACTTATGTATGAATAAGTGTAAGAAAATGCTTATCAGTGACATATAAATTGAGATTCAGGAATGATGATGATGCCAAAACTCTACAGTTCTCCACATGTGTAACTGAGACAATGACATTTTTGCCTTCTAATGGTTCAATGTACACACACTGTTTGATGCAAAAATTTTTTTTAAATATTATATAAAATTACCTTCAGGCTATGTGTATAATGTATTACGAAACATAAATGAATTTTGTACTCAGACTTGGGTCCCATCTCAAGACATCTCATTACATATATGCAAATATTCCACAATTTGAATCCCAAACCCAGAACACTTCTGAGCCCAGACATTTTGGATAATAGATATTTGACCTGAACCTGTAGGTTTTTCATAGATGCCCTTTATCAGAACTAAGAAATTCCATTCTATTCCTAGTTGGCTGAGAAATTTTATCATGAATGAATGCTGGATTTTTTCAAATGCTTATTTTACATCAATTGAGATGATGATATATCTTTTCTCTTTTTTAAGTCTGTGCATTATATTGTCTGATTTTCAATCCTTTCAATCCTCCTTTGCACTCTTGGTTTAAATATGAGTTAATCATGATGTATTCTCCTTTCAATAAACTGTTAGCTTGAACTTGCTGATGTTTCGTTAAGGATTTTTGTTTCAGTTCATTGGGGATATCAGTCTATGGTTTCCTTTTTCTGAAGTGACTTTGAGTTAGGCATCAGGGTAATGTTGGCCTTATAAAATAAGTTGGAGTGTGTTTCTTCTTTTAGTTTCTGGAAGAGTTTGTATAGAATTGGAATTTTTTCTTTCTTAAAGTAGAATTCAACAGTGAAGCCATCTAGAGTTTTCATAGTGGAAAGGTTTTTAATTACACATCCAGTCTTTTACACAGGACAGGAATATCTCAATTATTTGTGTCTTATGAATGATCTTTCATAATTTGTGTCTTTCAAGGAAATTTTTCCATTTCGTCTAAGTTATCAAATATGTTTGTATAAAATTGTCATAAAATTTCCAATTATCTTTCAATGTCATTAAGTTCTACAGTGATGTCACCTCCTTCATTCAAGATATCGGTGTCTGATATTGCCTGCAATTCTTTTTGAGATCGAGCAGGTTAGAGTGCAGTGGTGTGATCTCGGCTCACTGCAACCTCCACCTCCCAGGTTCGAGAGATTCTCCTGCCTTGGCCTCCCAAGTAGCTGGGATTACAGGCACGAGCCACTATGCCTGGCTAACTTTTGTATTTTTAGAAGAGATAGGGTTTCACCATATTGGCCAGGCTGATCTCAAACTCCTGAGCTCAAGTGATCCACCCACCTCGGCCTCCCAGAGTGCAATTACAGGGGTGAGCCATCACACCTGGTCTCCTTTTTTAATCATCAATACAGCTAGGGATTTATCAATTTGATTTGTCTTCTCAAATTAGTTATTTTTCTTTGTTTTTTAATTTCAGTTTTATTCATCTGCTCTTTCCTTTTTATTATTTTCTTCCTTCTGCCTACTAGGTTAATTCTTTCTCTCTCTGATTTTTGTTCTGTTTTGGTTTTTTGGGTCTCCAGTTTCTTAAGGTTGAATCTTGGATACCTGATTTGGGGCCCTTATGTTTTTCCGGAAGTCTGAAATCAAGGTATCTGCAGGGCCACACTTCCTCTAGAGGAACTGGGTAGAATCCCTCGTAGCCTTTTCAAGCTTCTAGTGGCTGGCACCATTCCTTGGCCTCCTTGGCTTATGATCACATCACTCTGATCTCTGCCTTCATCTTTATGTTGCTTTTCCCCCTTTGTGTCTTCTCATTTTCTGTCCTTTAATGAGGGCACTTGTCGGATTTAAGGCCTAACTGGATAATCCAGGATGATCTCATCTCAAGATCCCTAACAATTAAATTTGCAAAGACTTTTTTCAAAAAAGAAAACATTCACAGGTTCCAGGAATTTGATGTGAAAATAGCTTTTTGGGGGGCCACCATTGAACCCACTGTACACAACATAGATGAACCTCAAAACACACTCTCCCAACTAAAAGAAGCTAGACACAAGATATGACATACTACATGATTCTATTGATCTGAAACATACATAAAAGGCAAATATATAGATGGCAGATCAGTACTTGCACAGGGCTGGTGGTAAAAATAGGGAATAATTAAACATTGTCTCTTTTTGGGGTGACAGAAATGCTATAAATTAAATGGTCACAATGGTTGTACAAGTCTGTAAATATATTAAAAATCATTGAATTGCCCCATCCTTTTCTATTTTCAGCTGTAATCAGTATAGCTGAAAATTCCATTAAATTCCTAGAAAAGACCATCAGTAATTAAACATTTCTGAAGGAAACTTCAGCAAACCTCAGATAAGGAAGTTGATCAAATGGAATTAGAAGAGATTCCTAATTTAAAACATATGCCAATATTCTTCTCAGTCAAAATTTACACTCTGCTCTTATAAACCAAATACCTCTAAAGCTCTTTATGAAGCACTTGTAAAATATTTTATTTCATTAAATCAAGCAGCAAGAAGTTAGGCACGGTGGCTCATGTCTGTAATCCCTGCACTCTGCAAGACCAAGGCAGGCAGATCACTTGAGTCCAGGTATTCAAGACCAACCTGGGCAACATGGCGAAACCCTGTCTCTATACAAATACAAAAATTAGCTGGGTATGGTGGCCAGCTAATTCTTGTATTTTTGCAGAGACCTGTAATCCCAGCTACTCGGGAGGCTGAGGAAGAAGAATCACTTGAACTCAGGAGGCAGAGGCTGCAGTGACCTGAGATGGGCACCACTGCACTCCAGCCTGGGCAACAGAAAGAGACCTTGCCTCCGAAAATAAAAAATAAAAATAAATAAGCAGCAAGAAAAATCAGTTTGGTAGCTGATTAAGAAGGGAAAGAATGCTACATTTCATGGAGAGTTCTATTCCAAGTGACCTCCTCAACCACTGCAGGTGAAACAGTACTCAACAGCTTTCAACCAACATTAAATTAAAATCCTGTACCAGATGTCAAACGTTCACCAACTTAAAAGCTGGTATTCAAATAGGATATACAGAGATACATAAACATATATATTATGCATACATACTTATATACCTATTACATTGTGTTCATATATTTATATATATTAAATATATCGTGTGTGTGTGTGTATGTGTGTAGGTATATATGTATGTATGCATTCACCTCTATATCTCAATCAATGATCTAGCTGGGCACAGTGGTTCACACCTATAAACCCAACTACTTGTGAGGCTGAGGCAGGAGCATCACTTGAGGCCAGGAGTTCTAGACCAGCCTGAACAATATAGCAAGACACTATCTTAAAAAATAATAATAGGCCGGGCGCAGTGGCTCATGCCTGTAATCCCAGCACTTTGGGAAGCCAAGGTGGGTGAATCACAAGGTCAGGAGTTCGAGACTAGCCTGGCCAACATGGTGAAACCCCGTCTCCACTAAAAATACAAAAATTAGTCGAACATGGTGGCGGGCGCCTATAATCCCAGCTACTAGGGAGGCTGAGGCAAGAGAATCGCTTGAACCTGGGAGGCAGAGGGTTGCAATGAGCTGAGATTGCGCCACTGCACTCTAACCTGGGTGACAGAACAAGACTCTGTCTCAAAATAAATGAATAAATAAATAAAAATAAAAATAAAAATAAAAATTAGCCAGGTGTGGTAATGCATGCCTGTAGTCCCAGTTACTTGGGAGGCCGAGGTGGGAGGATCACTTGAGCCCAGGAGTTCAAGACTGCAGTGAGCTATGATGGCACTGCTGCACTCCAGCGTGGGTGACAGAGTGACTCCCATCTCTAAAAATAAAAATAAAAAATAAGTGACCTTAAATATAGTATGGAGAGTGGGGGAAAAAAGAAAGTTAAGGGGGAGGGAGCAAGGAAGATGAGCAAAGGGGAGGGCAGAGAACGGAACTCAGATATACGTTCTATTATGTTGAGGTGATGGGGTTCCTTTTTTCCCTCTAACCTCTTTTAATTTAGCCTATCATGAAGTTCACAAAAAATATAGTACCGTGTTCTAAGATAACACCCTCGGGTGTAGATGCTAAGCACTATTCTGCTCAGAGTTATGGCAAAGATGCTTCATATTTCTTTCAAAATAATCTATAGAGAACTTCATATACCTTCCAAATGCCAAATTAACATCTTCCAGTTACCCATTTTGACTTCTTTTCTTTTCTTAATATCTAGCATAGTTTTGTACAAATAAGTCTTTGACAAATTAAAATTCTATACCAGATGTATATTATATATGTCTTAGTATCTATCTAATACTACCCTATTCTTAAGTTCTCTTGAAATGTTCCTCAAAATAATGTTTCAATTAACTTTGTTTAAGCCATAAACACTGTTCCTGGCCCTGAAGAAACCAGGATGAATAGCACAGGACTTTTGCCAACATGGTGAAACCCTGTCTCTACTTTTAGTAGAGACAATTAGCTGGCGTGGTGGTGTGCACCTGTAATCCCAGCTACTTGGGAGACTGAGGCACGAGAATCACTTGAACCCGGGAGGTGGAGGTTACAGTGAGCTGAGATCACGCCACTGCACTCCAGCCTGGGCGATAGAGTGAGATTCTGTCTCAAAAAAAAAAAAAAAAAGAATAGGGCTTTTGCCTTCACAGAAATCACAGAGTGGCTGATGAAAATGTTTTATAAGTATAAGCCATAGGACTACAATTCAACAAATATAAATTAAATACTTTCCACAAACCAGGTACCTTGGTGGATACATGGAGATACAAAAGTGTCTTTTCTCCAAAAATGCATAACCTAATGGGGAAGAGGGGAAGACATGCCATCGCCTCATGAGGCAGTCACCCAGAAAAAGAGGTATTTCATTGGGAAAGATCTAGGAAGGATTCTATAGAGGTGTGACTTTTGGGGAGAGCTGAGATTCTGTGGCTG
This sequence comes from Pan troglodytes, assembly GCF_028858775.2. Classification (NCBI taxonomy): domain Eukaryota; kingdom Metazoa; phylum Chordata; class Mammalia; order Primates; family Hominidae; genus Pan; species Pan troglodytes. The sequence goes on from NC_072402.2 coordinate 75,208,533, forward strand.
AAATTTACAGACTAGAGATGGGGATGAAAATGGAAAGGGGTGTCGGGGTGGGGAGTGCATCCTAGAAATTGGTATAAAAGACGCAAAGAGGAGGGGGCTTAAAATGCACAGTCTATATAGGGAAAAAAAGTAGTTTGCTTTGACAAGAGGATGAAGTACACAGTGGGCACAAGTAGAAGACGAGATTGTAAAAATATTGCTAAGTACCAGATTGTAAAGGGTATCCTGTGAGATGTGTTGAGATTACAGGCTTTATACTCTAGGAGACTGTGAAGCCACTAAATAGAAGAGTGACTTAGGTTACACAATCAGACTTGTGTTTTAGAAAATCACTTGGATGGCAGTAGGGAAGACCAGAGGGGACAAGTCTGTAGGTTGGACAGTCCAAGTGAAAGACGATAAAGGCCTGTTCTAAGGCAAGGGAACAGGGAAAGTGAGGAGAAAACATTACTTTGAGGTGGCTAGAGTCATGGTACTATTCAGTGAAGCAGAGCTGTGGAAGATATGGTATAAGATAGAAGGTAATAATTTTGGTAGAAGTGGCAATAGCAGGTTAAGAGTCAGAGAGCTGTGTGACATTCAGGTGGAGAATCTTGTTGTATAGGGTCTGGATGAAAGAAATACAATTAGGAATTATTAGAATGTAGACAGATATATGAAACCATGGGGACTGTAAAAGGCAGACCCTCATGGAACAGACACTGAGAGAATAGGCAGCAAAAAGGAAAAGGAGCTAGGCAGGCCATAAGAAAGGGATACGAGGAGAGGGAAGTGTTAGGAAGCCCAAAGAGAATGCTTTTAAAAAGAAGGTGTGTGCATGTTCTCACTCATAAGCGGGAGTTGAACAATGAGAACACATGGACACAGGGAGGGGAACATCACACACTGGGGCCTGCCGGTGGGTGGGGGGCTAGGGGAGGGAGAGCATTAGGAGAAATACCTAATGTAGGTGACGGGTTGATGGGTGCAGCAAACCACCATGGCACGTATATACCTATGTAACAAAACTGCACATTCTGCACATGTATCCCAGAACTTAAAGTATAATAATAAAAAAAAGGTGTGATCATGAGTATTAAATTCCAAAGAGATGTTAAGTAAAAAGAGGACTGAAAGGCCTTCACAGGATTTAATAGACAAGAGCTCACAGATGACTTCTGCAAGAGCAATGTCAGTAGAATGATAAGGGTAGAAATCAGAAAGCTATGGCATTAGGAATGGGAAACAATGAGGGAGAGATAAAGCAGGCAAAGAGTGTTCAAGCATAAAATGCTATTTAAGTACAGAAGGGAATCAATAAAACCTGGCCAAGACAAAGAGGAATGGAATTGAGGATGCCAGGCTGGGGAGAGAAGGTAACATTTGATTTGGCTCCTAAATGATATGAAGGGTTGTAAGGTAGATTTGAAGGAAGGAGTTTATGGCAAAAGGAAAATCAAGAGCAAAAGGCCCTGAAAGGGGTCTTGAAAGGAATGGTAAATGATCTGATATCTGATATAGTTACAACTCGAGGGGTAGAAGTGGGAGGAGGTGCACACATATCTGGAGATGATGACAGAAATAGGCTAGTACTAGATTGGGAAAGACCTTGCAAGCCATTAGGGATTATGCACAGTACTCTGTAAACCTTGGAAAGGCAACAGATAACACTAGTAAGGGGGCTGAGATTATGACAGGCAGGGCAGGAACCCAAGCAATGTGCCCCAAAGTCAGCCTAGACTGATGCTCCAGTAACAGAGCCTGACCCATGGCTACACAGTATGGGGCTAAAAAGGAATGAAGACAGTGTCCCAGACAAAGGTACTGGATCAAGAGCAGAATGATCCTATTTTTCACATAAATGGAGAATTGGAGAAGACAGAAAGACACTAAAAAATGAAATGAGAATAGTAAAGATCTAGTGCATCTAATAGTACAAATTTCTGACCAATTGGAAATGAAAAGGAAGAAGTCACTGATAGAACCCTACTCTTCTCAAGAGGGCACTGAGAACAAAGAGAAGAATTCTGTAACTCTCCAACTGCATTTCTATGTTGTACATGATTGAGGAGTGGGAAACTCAAAATGAATCCATCTGGGGACATAAAACAAGTCACTCAGCTCTATTCCACTAATTACTCTCAAAACATGTATCAAGATAAAAAACTGTATGTGGATTTGGCCTTAAAAAGTGGACAAGGAGGCTGGGCGCGGTAGTTCACACCTGTAATCCCAGCACTTTGGGAGGCTGAGGCGGGAGGATCACGAGGTCAGGAGTTTGAGACCAGCCTGGCCAACATAATGAAACCCTGTCTCTACTAAAAATGCAAAAAATTAGCCAGGCGTAGTGGTGTGCACCTGTAATCCCAGCTATTTAGGAGGTTGAGGCAGGAGAATCACTTGAACCTGGGAGGCAGAGGTTGCAGTGAGCCGATATCGTGCCATTGCATTCCAGCCTAGGCAACAGAGTGAAACTCCATCTCCAAAAAAAAAAGTGGACAAAGATCTAGTATGTCTGTAACTACAGATGACTGTTTTTTATTTATGTTAAGAAGTAATGCCACGTTACTACCTTCTGACAGAAGCAAAGCAGAGGTGGAGGTGGAATATGGGATATTTGGGAACAGAGGAAAGAGATTATGGTGGTCAGCATAGGACCAAGTGGATAGAACAAATCTTACAGAAATCTGCTTCTATCCACCCCTTTACTGTGAGTGCTGCCAGGGCTCACTATGGCTTCTGGAACAACTTCTTCTTGGGTATCTGCAGGTGCTTACGGTTTCTCAACAAACTGCTAAAGTTTAACATAATTATGGCTATTATTCTTTATTTTTAATGCCTCTGAAGTATAATACATATACAAATTTTTCACTCGACCAACCAAGTTTAAAAGCACCAGACTCTACATCTGCAAAACAGACTTGAAAGATAAAATTTTATATGCCAAAGAGTGATTCAGTGCAAATTTGAAAAGGAGATAAATATTCATCTTTTGAAAGGGAATTGATTTTTCCTGACTGAAAATTTAAACAATGCTTAATCAAGTCATAGAGTTAAGTAATGAAGTCAATATTACTTTAGAAGTTTCCACTAAAAAAATGAACCTTTTCGATATCTCTAACAAATTAATCTACAACAGAACTCTTGTATGTGGAGAATTATTTGAAGAAATCGTGAAATGTCAAAATGTGTTTGATAATGAATTCAGAATACCGGACTAAGAATCTGAATAAGATTCCTGTAAGACTCATAATCATGATCGCTAACATTTAAGTACACATAATGAAGTATGCACTATTCTAAAAGCACTTTACCATTTAATCCTCACAACTCTCTGAAGAAGGTACTAGTATTATTTCTATTTTGTAGAGACAAAAAGTATAAAAGGATTAAGTAATAATTAACGTAAACATTCAGTTAAGTGAAATAACTAACAGACCTAATGTGCTGTCATGGCACATTACTGTCTACTTAACATTTCATAGTCCTGTCTATATGAATCCATGAAAACAAGTAAGGTCCTAATATGCTATCAATATTGTTGGTTCAAGCAGTACTTTCACTTGAGGAAGAATACTGCAAATTTTCCATATCTATAAAAGTAATTCAAAATAAAGTTAATATTATTTGTATTTTGTACCTTTTAGGGATAATTACTCTGAAAGTCTTGCTAATGTGATGTATGTTAAAGAAATGAACTCCTTTCTCTTTAACAAAATGAATATCAACTTTTCTCCCAATTAACATAATCAATGAGAAAACACTTTCAAAGGACACAAGTATAAGGGATCCCTCCTACTATGACTGCTTGTCATAGTCAAACATCCTTTCAAAGGACACAAGTATAAGGGATCCCACCTACTATGACTGCTTGTCATAGCCAATCATCCCTTATGCTTTCTCCCCCCATATCTGTGACACATTTGTTCATAAGCCAGGCATGTTTCCCTCAATAAGCTCTGCTCTATTCTTTTTTTTTTTTTTTTTTTTTTTGAGACAGAGTCTTGCTCTGTCACCCAGGCTGGAGTGCAGTGGCGCCATCTCGGCTCACTGCAAGCTCTGCCTCCTGGGTTCACGCCATTCTCCTGGCTCAGCCTCCAGAGTAGCTGGGACTAGCCCGCCACCACGCCTGGCTAACTTTTTGTATTTTTAGTAGAGAAGGGGTTTCACGGTGTTAGCCGGGATGGTCTCAGTCTCCTCACCTCGTGATCCACCTGCTTTGGCCTCCCAAAGTGCCGGGATTACAGGCATGAGCCACCACACCCAGCCTCTATTCTCTTAAATAACTCTAGGGGGATACATTTTCTATGTGTACGGGCGGAAGAACTGCATGTAGGAGAAAAAATCACCAACAGCTAAGGCACAGAGTTCAAATGAGAAAATAAACAAAGTAGATCCAGAAAAGCTTTTAAAACTTTGCACAGAGGCTATGAACTACTAGGATCAACAGAGCAAGTGGAACCACCTAAGCAGCATTTTACCATCAGAAACAGGCTATTTGATAAAAAGTACTGGTGGCGACATCCTAAAGAAGTGCTACGCACAAGGACAGCCCATGCTGAAACAAGATGAAACTTGGCATACTCTCCATATGTTTTCCAGTTACTTAAGACCTTTAGGATTACACCAACAATCACAGAGATGTTCGTTGCTTACAGCTCCACCATTAGGTACAATAATATGAATCAAAGCTAAACATGTGTTAGGTCTGTATTATATCAGCACTATGTTAAGGGCTTTACACATGTTATCTCATCTAAGCTCAGCATTTTACCATGGTTACTTTTATTATCCCCATTTGAGAGATGATGTGAGAAGTTATATAATCTGCCCATGGTGACACAGTTAGTAGTAGCAGAGTTAGGATTCTAATCCAGGTCAACCTGGTTGCAAAGCATACCCTTCTACTTTAACATCTAAAAGATAACTGTGTGTGAATCTATGGTTGTATAATCATTATATAAAATTGGGTCAGACACTGCTAAGCAAGCAGAGCATTCTTATGTTATATTGCTGATATAGGGAAATCTGATACAGGGACTTTGAAAAGTATTCCTACAGTATTGTTAGTCCAGTTTCCAGAGGCTGTAATCAATACACGTTTTCCTGAAATATTAAAAGGCTTGCTTTCATAGTTTGGTTTTCACCTATCCCTATAGTTAACTAGTCTAAATGCAATGGACAGCACAATTCTTAAATTTACTCCAGAAATGAGGACCAGAATGCAACAGTAAAAATGACCCATTCTAAAAATGACCCATTCTATAACTTAAAATGACCCTTACTATACCTAGTAACTATTAGTTACTAACTAATACTGTAACAAATAAAAACTGTAACTAAGTAGTGAGACCATCAAATGTCAAACATCCTAGTAAGACAGGTACTACTAAAGATTTTTTTTTTTTAAGTTTTCAAACATTTCCCTCAATCCCAGGAAATGTCTGAAGCACTACGAGAGCTAGGATTTGGAATTTAGTGAAATCTCTTCTAACTTAGGCCTTATGAAGGGACATGCCCCCTAATATTCAGCAGCCAGTCAAAGCAACACAGCTGTCTCCATGTAAAACACTTGGGATTTATCAGACGAAATTCTGATAGCTTTGTCTCTCTGCTGTCCACCTCTAGATCTGTGTATAGTTTTGTGCACTAGGGGTTAGGGTAAGAAGGGTCTGTGAGGTACCTAAAATCGTATATATGTGTACTTTTTACAGAGAAGTTCTATAGTTTCCCCTTAGATCATCAGAGAAATCTAACAAACATTAAAACATGGCTCTAAACTTTACCCCTACCCAGAGAGCTGATTTTATATTTAGACTGCATTGCTTTGATCTCCTCTTAGGATGGCTTTTCTTCATTTTTAGGTTCTGCTTGGACTTGTGTTAAAGAGTGCAACAAAAAATAACGACATGAATAACAGTATAGAAAAATGATTGAGGGTGAGGACAATGAAGTCATTTTGCCTGTTTTTAACTCCTGTCTCCTAACTGGTGACATTGAACAAGTCACTTGACCTCTCAGAGCCTCAGTTTCCTAATGGGAAATACTTTATAGTTATTTTAAAGAATTGGATGAGAAATATACACAAAGCACTTAATACAGTCTCTTGCCCATAGTAAATGCCCAACTGTGTTTATTGTTCAGGATACTGTCTACATTCACCAGTGTTCCCTATATGAGGGTCCTCGGAAAAGTTTGATTGATTGTGTTTTTTGTTTAGGATACTGTCTACATCCACCAGTGTTCCCTATATGAAGGTCCCTGGGGAAAAGTGTTTCTTTCTTACTCTGTTGAAAAGAAAGGTCTATTTTCTCCTCTTGGAGATCCTGAGGCTTAACTGAATATGTCTCCATTTTTGTCGTAGTCACTGGACAGTTTGGAGATGAATCTATAACCTAACTTCTCACACTGAGCAGCAAGACCTTCTCTTAATAATTCTTTGTGAACTAGCTTTATTCCTTCACCCTAACCTTCCCATGGCCCTGAATGTTTCATATAATGTTGTATTACATTTATTGTTTTACATTTCTTCAAAATCATTTTTGGAATGAGGTAAGGTGTGTGAAAACAAGCAATCAAATTAACAAATCAAAAGAAAAAATAAATAGTGCTGTTTTGAACTGATAATAATTTGTGTTGAAAAAAATAAAGTTACTTTCCTAATTCATGGATGTATTGGCTACACAGGGGAAAAACTTAACTCTCTGGACTTCTAAAAATAAGATCTGCCCTAGACCAGTTTAGTCTCTCAAAGGAAATCCGAGTCAAGAGACATCAGTCAAAAAACAAAACAAATCTGGTATGATCATGAAAACTTAACATGAAGAGTGATGAAGTAAAGAGAGAATATAGCAACATGCTATTCCTTTGAGGTGGGTGCTTATATGTTCTGAAAGTTAAGTAACATCTAGAATTCAATTAGGGGCATTTCACAGAAATGGGTTTAATTGCATCTATTCCTGGGAAAAACAAAGTTTCCATCTTTCACTGTATCAGACCCAGAGCAATGGTAGGTAATATCCAGGCTGATTTGAAGCTCTCTTTATTTTCTGACCCAGATAAATGGAAATATGCCATAGCTGTCGTGTGTTAACCAGATGGGACACCAAAGGGGTTGAGCTGTTGGCCAAAGACAAAGGAAAAAAATTTCAAAATGTAAGCCAAAGCTTTCCATAGCTGCTTGGCAATATGGCTTCCAAATAAACTATCTTAATTTGATTCACATGCAAAGAGTAGAAAATTAAAAACAGAACAGTGAATAAAAATTAAGTGAATTCATTAAATAGATAAAATTATAAAGCAACATATATTGATATCAGGAATATTTGAGTTTCTATGGACAGTATAATTCCATATTTATACTAAGTTATATATTGTCTTGGGCATACAACAGATAAGATATAAATTTTTGAGAAGCAAATGTTTTTCCAAGAAGCGTATGACCTCTAATGAATCAATAACATAGAATAGAACCCAATAATTTTTAAGTATATTAATCTAAAAGTCCTAGGACAGCAAAATTAAAACGGAGTGTTAAGGAAATACAAAAGAGAAGAAATTGAAGAGAAGGTGGAAATGATCTAAAGAAAAACATAATATAAAATGTTTGGGGATGTCTTGTTTATAAAAGTTGCTTATCAGAAAAATTCCATTGTGGGTGCCCAGTCTACTGAAAACTGTAAGAAAGAAAATACCATGCTGGATTATTCACAATAACAGAACAGATTTTTAAAAATACACTGAGATTCCATTTTTTTCAAACAATAATTAAATCTCTATTTTAAATATCTAATTGTTCATTGTCAGAATTGGATTTTTTTTTTTTTTTTTTTTTTTTTTTTGAGACAGAGTGATCTCACTCTGTTGCCAGGCTGGAGTGCAATGATGCAATCTCGGCTCACTGCAACCTCTGCCTCCTGAGTTCAAGTGATTCTCCTGCCTCAGCCTCCCAAGTAGCTGGGACTACAGGCACCCACCACCACGCCCAGCTAATTTTTGTATTTTTAGTAGAGACGGGGTTTCACCATGTTGGCCGGGATGGTCTCAATCTCTTGACCTCGTGATCCACCCGCCTCAGCCTCTCAAAGTGCTGGGATTACAGGTGTGAGCCACCGCACCCGGCCAGAATTGGATTTTGTGTCTTTTTCCTTTTCATTACTCTTCCAGAAGTGAATACATTAAAATTTTCCTTTCTTCCTTCTCTCCCTACGTCTTCCTTCCATTCAGTCAAAAAGTATTTACAGACCCAGTGGTATCCCAAGAACTGCTCTAAGTGCTGGAGATAAGGTGCTAAACAAAACAGACAAAAATCCACAACCTTCTGAAGCGATTAGTCTGGTTACATGCCTTGATTCATTCGCTTGCTCCTTCATTCCAGTATTTCTCTTAATTGTGTGCCTTCAAGGAACAGACAGTTTGAAGACACACTTACCACAGGAATTAGAGAAACAGAATAGCAACATTAAGATTAAAATTACACAGGAAAATTAAAATCTCAAAAAAGTTATTTAAATGAGAACACAACATGTGGAAGAGATATGGGTCAGGTTCAGGTCAGTGCCCACCTGTGGAAATGTATCTAGGCTAAATGTATAACTTTTCTGTGTTTCTGTATGTTTGAGTGTATTACACTCCCTTTCTATAAAACTTGTCATATCACATTATATTTTACACTGTACATTTTTCTCTCCCACATTACACTGTGAACTCTTTGAGAACAGAGTCTAATTAGTTGTGCCTTACAAATAAGCTCAAATAATTTTATTGAATTGATGGCATTTAATTATAGGAAGAAAATTACCCAAAATATTGTGCCTTAATCATTAAATAAGAAAAATGACACAAATTTGCTTCAATTTTCAATAAAACTGAGAAACACTAGGTACACAGCCAAGAAATCAGTGAAGTGTGTTATTAAAATTTCATAAATAGGGAGCAATTCCAGCTGAATGGTCAACTACCGAACAAAAAGACAGCGTCCACATGTTGATTACACTGCTACTCTGCAACTTTCCGACATCCACTACTAGTGGGTTTGTTACACTTAGAGCTATAAAATAAAATGGCAATGCCCTAGTACAGAGTCCAAAAAAAGGCAAAGAAAAATTCCTAAAAATGTTGACCTATTTATAGTTATTCAACTCATTAACTTCATTCTTCCTCTCCACTCTGCCTGTATTCATGCACCATCCTTAATGAAACAGCCATTATTTCCACCTCTCCACACTTCTTCCCTTCTCTACCAAAACTTCTTTCACATTTTCTATGCAGCCTTATTTTCTGTCTCTGCCACTTTACTGAAACTATATTCTGAGAGAGACCACAATGACTGCCTGGCTGCCAAATACAACAGTTATGCACATCCTTCACCTATCTATTCCTTGAAGCCTTTTCCTCCTCTGATGCTCAGTTTTCCTGTCCCTTCTACATCTGACTTTCGTCTTTAAAAAGCTAGTTTGTGTTCCTCAGTGTTCTGAGGTAAATGTACCAATCCCTCTGACTTCAACACCACCTATACAATGTCTCTCAGGTCTAAGTTTTACTATCCATGTATCTATCCATCACCTGGGCTGCAATTCTACATTTCCAACTATCAGCCAGACATGTGGTTTTCCTGCAGGCAGCTAAAACTTAACATGCCAAAAATAGAATGTAATATCTTTCCCCTCATACCGGCTCTCCTCCTACCTTCCCTGTATCACTTGGGGAGAGTCAGCATTAACACAACTGTTCAAGGAAGTGGTCTCATTCATCCTTGACTCCTTCTTCTCCATCCCTACAATGCACATGTAGCCTTCTGTCTAGAATATAATTTTGCCTCACACGTGTATCTCTCTCCTCCTCCATTCTCAACTAAAACATTATCTCCCTGGGAAAGTCTTCCCTGACCTCTTCTCTCGAATTATTATTTTATATGTATATATGTACGATTTAATTATTTTTTTGATTGATTGGCTGGCAAGGTATCACTTGTCACCCAAGCTGGAGTGCATTTAATCAGCTCACTACAACCTCGAACTCCTAGGCTCAAGCAATCCTCCCACCTCAGCCTCTTGAGTAGCTAGGACTGCAGGCATGTGCCACCACGCCTGGTTTATTCTTTTTTTATTTTTTGTAGAGAAGGTGTCTCACTCTGTTGCCTAGGCTGCTCTCAAACTCCTGGCCTCAAGCAATATTATTATTTTATCATTATCATCATCATCCTATAAGTTTTATTCTGTCAGCTTCAAAGGACTGCCTGTAAACTATAATTATACTTCATTAGTATTTTTCTCCCTGACTAGATTGGGAGCTATCCTGCTCACTAGCATCCCTTAGAACCTAGCTCAGGATATAACACAGAGTAAGTGCCAATAACTCATGACTGAATGAATATCTGATCAGATGATAAGGTCTGATGAATCCCATTTTGAAGCATGCCACACACTTGTCCCTTCTTTTCCACCAACTTGCCATGAGTGTCCTGGATTGGACCTTTATTCCTGTTGTGTAGACTCTAGAACTAATCTTGTGACTGAGCTGAACTCCCTGTCTTTAGCCTAGCTCTTCTTTACCCTGTCATAAAAATGATCTTTTTATTACAAAAAATAAAAATAAATTTGATGATGTCACTCTCCTGAGGAAGTCTCTGAGGGTTTAGAAGACCACAGGAAAAAAAAAAAAGACTACCAAATATTTACGGTACAGCACCTAAGGACCTTCCTAAAATGATTATAAATCACTCAATTTTCTAGGATCTGGTCTAGCTACTTTGGGTTCTTCATTTTAGATACACTGGAGGGTAAGAAAACGTTCTTTGATAGATAGGACTGGAAGGAAGCGCTATCAATTAATTAAAAATTAAAAAGAGCCTAGTTGTTCTAATGTCCTAAGTGAAAATAAAGTTTAGAGACTAAATAGCTTGAAAAATTAACTGGTTCTTCTAATTATTCATTTTTTTTATTGCTAAATAAAATACAAGTATATAACAAAATCAGAGGAAAGGTCCCAAATTACATACAATGGACAAGAAAAGTAAGTATCTCTGAGGCCATGACATTCTGGAATTTGACCTGAATGATAAGGAGCTATTATCTTGCCTTAGAACACACCAGGAAGTAGAACAAACAAGTGAAACCTCCTAATCTGGGAAAGAGCTCAGTGTGAGAAATGGAGGTAAGCTGTGGCTGGAGCACAGTGTAACATGAGATAAGGTCAGTGAGGTAGGAAGGAGCCAGATGAAGGAGAATCTTGCAATCCGGATTCTATTCTAAATGGATAAACCACTGGATTTTAGGGAGGGAGGGAGAGGGGAAGAAGGGTGGAGGGAGGGAGGGAAGGAAGCAGGGAGGGAGGGAAGGAAGGAAGGAAGTTAGGAAGGAAGGAAGGAAGGAAGGAAGGAAGGAAGGAAGGAAGGAAGGAAGGAAGGAAGGGAAGGAAATCTGCTTTTTATACTCGTAATACTTCTGACACAAAATGTGTGTGTTTTTCCATACCAACAATAAATTATCCAGCAGATACCAACTGGGCATCCTACAATTCAATTTCATTCTGACACTGTCTAACTGGAGTTAACGTCAGACCCAAGTTTAGGACTCAGTCTCACAAGACAGCCCCCATTTCAGATGCCAATCGCAAGTTTGGTTTGCTGGTATTTCTAATTAACTTGGCTACAACCCCCTTCTCAGGTTTGGTAATTTGCTATAAGGGCTCACAGAACTCAGGGAAACCCTTGACTTACATTTACCAGTTTATTATAAAGGATACAGATGAACACTCGGATTGAAGAGCGGTATATAGGGTAAGGTCTGGAAGTTCCTGAGTGCAAGAGCTTCTGTCTCTACGGAGTTGGGTAGGCTCCTGGCATGTGGTTGTATTTACCAAACTGGAAGCTCTCATAGTTTTCAGATTTTTTTATGGAGACTTCATCACACAGACATAATAAATTATTAACTCAATTTCCATCTTCACTCCTCTCCCTGGAGGATGGGGGTAGAGCTTAAAGTTCCAAATGTCTAATCATGGCTTGGTTTTTCTGGTGACCAGCCCCATGTTGAAGCCATCCAGAAGTCAACCAAGAGTCACCTCATTAGCACAAAACATGCTTCTATCACCCAGAAAATTCCAAGGATTTAGGAGCTCTGTAGAAGGTGCACCATCATCCCATCACCCAGAAAAATTACAAGGGTTTTAGGAGCTCAGTGTCAGAAACTGGGGACTGAGACCAAATACGTATTTTTTTATTATGTCACAGCAAGAAAGAGCATAATCTGATTTATGTTATAAATTCCAACTAAAGAAGTGATTCATTCAATCTTTATACATATGACAAATATTTAATGAGTATCCACTCTGTACCAGATAGTGTTCTGGGCGCTGTGGACACAGAGATGAGTAAGACAGTTAAAGCCCTTGCCCTCACGGAGCTTTCATTCTAGGGGATTCTGGGAAGGCAAAAAGAAAGCAAACAGTCCAGTTAAGATACCACTGCAGAGTCCACATGAGGGATCATAATGGTTTCTAATGTACTGGACAACATGGGTCATTGTGGAGAAGGAGAAAAATGGACAAGTAAGTGTTATATTTTAGATGTACAACAGATAGACTTGCTAAGGGATTTAACATGAAAGGTAAAGAAAAATCAAAAATGACTCTCACATCTCTGGTCTAGTCAATTATTAATACATGGATGGGTGCAGTGTTGTTTATAGAAATAAGGAAAAATAGGAGAGCTACCGGTTTGGAGAAGAAAACCAAGAGTTTTATTTTGGTCATATAGCTTAAAGTGTCTGGTTAGACATCCAAAGAGGAGTTAACTAGCAGGCTATTAGATCTGTAAGTCTGGAGGTCAGTGGAGTGGGCAGAACTAGAGATGTAAAGGACTGAGGCACAGAAATGGGATTTAAACCACAGGACTTAGGAAGAAAGTACAAACAAGGGCAGAGTCCAGAAACAAATCCTGACATATGCTAACTTTCAAAGGTTGACAACAAGAGGAGAAGGAAACAAAGGAAACTGAGAAGAAGTGATGACTAAGGTAAGGAAAAGACAAAGAAATGTGCATCACTGTAGCAAGCCATGGAGGGGGGTATGCTGCTAGGATGTCCTTTCAAGAAACAACTTGCCATTCAGCTGTAAAGAGTACAGTTAACTGACAACCTTCACCTGTTAACACCTTAGGATCTGCTTTGCTTTTGTGTCAAGGACAAATACTTCCCTAGCCAATAAGAGAGCACACTGTGGGTAGTATGACCTGGCCAAGTCTACCTAACATGGGTTTCCTCTAACAAGCAACCTTTGCTCCAGAGGTCCCAGTGGGTTGTCAAATACTTTGTTAGATCTGCATTATGGTCTTCCCTACCCAATCCTGCTTCCACCCCTCTCAACTTCCATAGGTGTTAGATCTTGGTCTGAAGGCTTGACCAATCTTGCTTTGCTCCTCTTGTATCTTTCATGGGCAATCCCCTCCCCTCAATAAAAATCTTGCCAGCCTACCTCCATCTCAGCTCTTGCAGCCTGGGAGACCACATCAGTCACAAAAGCCAAGAAGAAAGAATGTTCCAAGGAGGGAATGGTCCAGCGTGCTGAGGGGTGCTGAGAAGCCAGGAAAGGAGAGAGAACTAACCAGTGGATTTGGTAAAATGAAGGTCACTGAGAACGCTGAAGAGGGTAATTTCAGTGGAACGGTGTGGATCAAAGCTTAACTGAAATGGGCTCTGAGGTGAATGACAGACAAGAAATGAGACAGAGACTACAGACAACTAACTCACTTTGGAACTTTTGCTGTGGGAGAACAACAACAAAAAAGAGGCACTATCGCAAGGACAAAAAAACAAACACCGCATGTTCTCATTCATAGGTGGGAATTGAACAATGAGAACACATGGACACAGGAAGGGGCACATCACACACTGGGGCCTGTTGTGGGGTGGGGGGAGGGGGGAGGGATAGCATTAGGAGATATACCTAATGTTAAATGACGACTTAATGGGTGCAGCACACCAACATGGCACATGTATACATATGTAACAAACCTGCACGTTGTGCACATGTACCCTAAAACGTAAAGTATCATAAGAAAAAAAAAGAGGCAGTAACTGAGGGAGAATTAGGGTGAACAGGGGTCTTTTGTTATTCTTACTGTTTAATGAGAGCTACTGACGGATATTAATAAGTTGATTGAAATGAGCCAGTAAAGAATAATGATGATTTGGGGAACAGGGAGAACTGTAGGAGTAAAGCCTTTAAGGCAAGACGGGAAACCTGAACTTTCAAAGCAGAAGAAAAAAATCACAGGAGAAAAAAACCCACAGGTTAGCTTACATAACTTCCAGCTTTAACAAGTGCTGTTAAAGAACAGTACAAGAATTTCAAAAAGTATAACAGAGAAACTTCACTTAGACTGAGGATCGCTGAGGGAGTAAAGTTTGTCAGAAGAGTGAAAATAAGAGCATTCCAGGAAGAAGAAAGAGCAGGTGCTAAAGCTAAGAGATGGAAAAGAGTTTAAATTATTGGAGGACAAGAAAATCAGTTGCTGTGATGAATTAAAAAGAGTTAGAACAAGATTATGCAAGATGATGTGGGAAGTAATAAACATTTCGGATTTTAGCCCAAAGCCTAGAGGTTTTAAGTTGGGGAGTTACATGACTTGATTTGTGATTTTTAGAAAATATCACTATGTTTGCAGTGGGAGGAAAACAAGTGAAAGATCTGTTGAGAACTGATGGTGATTTGAACTCAGGCAGTTGAATGCATTTATTCCCTCATTCAAATTATATTTAATAGTGAGTAAGGTGCACTGATTCAATATGTATTTTTAGAGGTAGAATCTACAGAACTGGTGCAAGTGGGGTTAAAAGAAAGGAAGTTTAGGGTGGGAAGGGGTGGATGACAGGAGGTTGCTTGGTGGGTACAATGTATGTTTCTCCTCTGACGGACACACTGAAGGCCCTGACTTCACCATAATACAATACATCAATGCAGCAAAATTGCACTTCTACCCCATCAATACATACAAAGAAAAAGAAGGAGTTATCAAGGATAACTTCTAGGACTCGGGCTCAATCAACTAAGCAGAACTGCTTATAATAGTCAGCAGAAGTACACCAACTTCCCAGGGGCCCCACAGACCATATAGATCCAGCAGCCTCTTTTCTTGGTGGTATACCAAGGCTTTCCCAGTCCCACCACAACAGTCACAACATCAGATGAATTGCACAACACAGGCTTACACAGTGTATTTCTCCTACAACGTTCAACTACCTCGTTTTGTGCCTGAGGGAAGGGATTGCCTACTGAAGTTGGAATCTGGCCATGTGTATTAATGCTGCTCTCTTGCCCTTTATATATAATTTTACACATTTCAGTAACAGAACATAATTCCTCAGCTCAGCAATTTATTTATGGGCAGTTTCTGAAGCTGTTATCACTGGCTTCTCCTTCTGGCCTTCATGGGAATTAGAAATCCTTACTTATTGCAGCAGGTCCTTGCTCCTGTTATCTAAGACAATCATTCACCTCCATAAACCAGATCTTAATACCCCTCAGCTTTTTGTTTTTCGGACTCCAGATGACTCCAGACATCATTCTTTTTGCTCCTGTAATTAGAAATATCCTTTACATAGAGGCACAACAAATAATCAAGCCCCTAAAATCCCTGCAATAAAATGTCAGAACAGGTGTAGAAAAGAATTTGAGTAAATTAAGCACACTTAAATTACCAAGAGGATGGGAGAAGGGATGTTGCCAATTTTCAAAGTTACAACCAAAAATATAAGGCATCTATCTGTCTATCTATCTATTTTTTCATTCAACATCAAGGAGTGTTGCATGCTAAATCAAAGGTAACCTTTATCCCTAATACACTCCAGTGGATTTTAAGAGTAACTCTCTTCCAATGTAAACCCTTGGGGTAAATTAATTATTCAGTAGGAAGTGGCTTAATATACTTAACTTAAACAAATGAATACATGGACTTAAAATAATCCTCCAGAAGTTATCAAATTTATTCCAACATCTAGGCAACAACAGACTCTTTGACTGACTGTTAAATATTGTGGCACTTTCCTGAAAGATCATTTTGGATCCAAACACTTACTAAAGAGTACAAGACTAGTCTATTCTTGGCCAATTATAGATTATTACCTATCTACCTCCTTCTCCTATGTTCAATAGCAATGCATCTTTTGGAATAGATTGCAATTTGTATTTGAATGTTGTTAGAGAAAAGAGTATATGATAAAGTTCATCCAATAGGCAGCGCTACTTAGAAATTTTGGTTTTGAAGTGACTTTTAATATGCAATTTGAAACGCTGCTTTTTGCCTAAGGCCATATTCAAAATCAAGCTTTCAAATCCACAAACATTTTCAAGCACTACCTACTTGCCAGCCACTGTGTGGAACATTAAGAATAAAAAGATGAGTAACACAAGATGCCAGTCCTAAAAAAAAAAATCATACAAACTTGGTGAACTCAGGAATTCAATATCTTGTCAGAGCACAGAGATGTACACAAAACCATCTATGAGAACCTTATATGTGTTACTATAGCTATCAAACTAGGGCAAGAAAACAATTTTGCTGGGGAAGGCTTCATAGAGGAGGGACTATTTGAGAAACATCTGGAAGGAAGACTGGGTGTTCAGCCAGTACAAAAATGGGTAAAGAACATTCTAAGTGGGAGGAACAAGTTGTGCTTAGAAACAAAGGGTACGAACATGTTACTAAAACCAAAAGACATTTCTTCAGACATCACTTTACTTGGCCTCATAGCAGCCATTGATCTTGATAACTATTCTCAGATCTTTGACACATTCTCTTAGTTCTGTGACAGTACTCTCAGTTTTCCTCCTATTTCTTGGTTGATCTTAGCACTCTGTGGACTCTTCTTTGTCTCTTAAATATCGTCATTTCCTCAGGATTCAGTCTTGGGTCCTTTTCTCAAAAGTGAAAAGCTCCCTGCCTGGTTGATCTCATCCCCTTCCCCTGATTTCAATTATCAAATACTTATGACTCTCAAAGCTATCAAAACAGATATTTTCTGAGTTTCAGAGGCAAAAAACTAGCTATCTTCTGGCACTTCTTAAAAGTTTCTCATGTACTTCAAACTTGACACTTTGAAAATTACATTGTCTTCCTCCTAAAGCCCCCTCCTGCTGTGATACCCCTCCACCTCAGTGAATCATCTAGCCAGCTGTCCAAGCCAAAAACCTGAACACCATCCTTGATTCCTCTATCTCCATTATACTCACCATTGAGTCAGACCCTATGTCCTGTCAATTTTGCCTTTCACTAGAATTCACCTACTTCTCTTTATCCCAACTGCTAGTGCCCTAATCTATGGTCCCATCGCCTCTAGTATAAATTACTGCAATGCCCTCCTAATTGGCCTCCCTGCCTCTAGTGTTGCTTCCTTTCAGTCTACCCTCCACAATAGTATGTCTTATAGCATCTTGCATAACCTGGTTTCTAATCATACTCTGAACTTGTCTCTTACTATTAGTCCCTATTTCTTCTATATTTCCAGCCATAATTACACAGTTATCTTGCCTTTAGGTCTTTCTACATACATTTTTCATGCATAAAGTGCTATTTCTGCCCCTTTTCTACAATTCCCAATCCATCCTTTAGGCCTAAAATTATATATCACTTCTTCAGGGGAACACTGATCCCTCAATTGCTTCCTCTTATGTGTTCCTATCATTAGAATTTCTATTCCACTGTATTTTACCTTGCTGTTTACTAGCCAGTATCTTCCTAGACTGTAAGCTCACAAAAGCCCTAGACAAGGTGCCTATGCATATTTTGAATGGTCAAAAGCAATTTGTGGTATGACTAAACAAATGAGGAAATAAGTCTTAACACACTTTATCAAAACATTGAGCACGCAAGAATGAAAAAGGAGTACAAGATGACAAGGGACGTCCTGTGGTTTCCCCTTTTAATAAGATCAATAGAACAAATAATATATGAAATGCTATTATCAAAGGACATTAAAACAACAACAAAAATGATTATTTGCAAGAGGGCAATTTAATTCAACAAACACTTGAGGGTAGCAAACAACCATAGAAATAAATTATTTTTGTGTTTGATTCACTAATTTTGCAAAAATATCATTCAGGACAATTTTCTGAGAAAGCAGCACGTGACTTCCCACCCCTTCCAAGGACACACATTCTAAGACCAATCATTATGTAGAAGTTAGACACTGATGCATTAATAAACTACCCCAAACCTAGTAGCTTAAAACAATAAACATTTCTTGCTCTTAACTCTACAAGTCAGCTAGAACTTTCATTTTGGCTATGCTTTCTCATAATTCTGCAATAGCCTGACAGGTTGACATAATTCTCATAATTATGCTTTGTCATAATTCTGAAATAGCCTGACAGATTGGCTAAGACTGGCTTATCCAGAATGGCCTCCCTCATGTATATATTGTGGCTGGCTAGCTCTTGGATGGGGTGACTGGTGAGAACATATCCAGCAGGCTAGCTCAACCTATTCTCATGTAGGTTAGGCAGGGTGCTCCATGAGCAGAGATGCACACAGCTCTTAGGGCTTAGTTTCATAATTGACATACCATCACTTCTGCCACTTCTATCAGCCAAAGCAAGTTATAAGGCCAGTCCAGATTCAAGAAGTAAGGAAACAGACTCTACCTCTACAGAGTTATATTGCAAGGGGCATAGATACAGGGGGGAAATAATCAAAGTCATTTTTACAATCAATATCCCACTCGCTGCTTAGTACCTACCTGACCCTACACAGGCATCTATCTTGAGCAGTACAATTCCATATAAGATATTCACAATTATGATTCTCATACAGCAGAAAGTTCAGTAACACTCAGTGTATTATAAAGAGAGAAGAATATTGTAAAAAGCATGCCATGATCAGAACAAAGGTTAAGATTTACACTTGATAAATAACTTTATTGTGGTGCCTTGCCCCACTGATTTCAGAGAACAGTGATTGTAATATAGTGCATTCTTGTTTATTCACTGTGAGTGCTCTCAACAAGACCTGAGAAAGTTAATAAGACAATCCATTGAATTACTGGTGAAAGGATTCAATTAAAATAAACAAGGGCTAAACCAAAGTTAGATCTTTTAAATATGTATTTTTTAACCTGCATTTATAAAACTTAAGGTAAGGACCAGGTCATAGACCTTCTCAACAGCTGCCACTTCCCAAACACCACACCTGCCAAACACTTTCCACACACCAGCTACAGAGATAAAATTCTCCTAAAAAATTCACAGAATCACTCACTACACCCCTGTACCACAAGAAGGAGCCAGGTGAGTGGATGGGTGGGTAGGGCTAAATGAGGAGGTCCTATGGCAAATACACATAAACCTGGCAACCTACTGAAAAGAAAATTAGATGAAAACTTTTATTTATGCAAACTGATATCAGTGAGGTATTTTTCAGCAACTACAAAAACTGTGCTGGACTTGAATAGGTAAATAGAAACCAGACCAAATAACAGATAAGCTTAAAAGCATGCAGATCTTCAAATCCAAGTGATATTACTGGGTGCACTTGATCCTTAGACTATGTGGCCTAGTTTTGCTGGATGACCCTCTAATTTCTGAAAAGTGCTACAGGATCCTCCTGACAACGACCTCTCCTAACTCCAGCATGGGAACTCTTAGCATTTCCGATGTGGATTTTAGAGACAAAGATAGAACACTGCGATCTGCCAAGGCTGAAAAGGGTATCACTTTCAAAGGTTAAAAAAATCTCCCCCCTCCCCTTTTTTTAATGATGACTACCCAATTACACAAGCCAGGCATGATAACTGGGAGCAGTAAAAGAAGTCTTCTGTAGCCATACTCAAAACTCATGTCCAAACTCAGTGAAAAAGCCCATGAGACACAACAATACAATGCATCTTTGGGGGGTTGCTCATGGAGTTATCTAGCATGGAAAAAAAGAGTTAACATAAGAACAAAAAACTCAAAACCAGATTATATTGTTAGCACTTCTTATCAGAAGCTATTTTGTTATTTTTAAATCGTTTAGTTTTTCATTTCTTTTAATTTTACATAAGAGCATCAAGTTATACAAGAGATTTATTCTTAAAATTCTGTGGGCAGAACAAAATTTTGTAAAGTGAAACCCATTCTTCCTCTGAGAGCTATTATAAAATCCAGCATGTGTATCTATATATAAGCATGCTCCTGAGACCATGGATTTAGGTTATATTTTTGTGTACCACAATAAAAGTTGTGGTGTGATGACTATGTGTGTGATGATACTCATTTTCCATGAGCCCAGCTGATCCAGACTCCAGGTATCTTTTATCAATATCCAGCAAGGGCACTGTTTCAGCACTCATTTATTTATAAATAAAAACTAATATCTTGATTTCTATGTCTGGGGAGAAAATAGAGAAAACAGCTTATTAGGAATAGTCACAGTAACAACTACCGTACTATTATTAATTTTGGAGACCCCAGGTTCTGACATCACTTCCCAAAATGAGTCAGAGAAGCCTTATAGTGATTTTCCTTAGACATGTCTTTCTCCCAGAAATCTAATAACAATCTTAGGATGATTCTGACAGTTCTCCTCTGAACTAAATCCCTGGTGAACTATACAGCATATCTCCTCACTAACAGAATCTTTGGTCCAAGCGCAAATGTCAAAAAATATTCCCTTTACCTCCTTACTCTCAACCCTTGGATTAAACGAGGCAAAACCAGGCCTTACGTATTAGCCTTGCAGCTTTCTAATTGCTAATTCACTAGTCATTCAAACAATCAAGTAGCACAGCTATCAAGGATCTTGAGAGTTTGTTCCAGGAAATAAATAAGCATGATCTGTAAAATGCCAATTACTTGTGTGCAAAAATGGGGTGTTTCTAAGACTGAGAAAAATTGCAAAGTTTATTTTAAAAGTAAACATTATTTCTATTATAATTACTATATAAATAGTTGTTTGTACCATGAAGGGAAAGTATTCTAAGCAAAGAAAAAATACGATTAAGTTCATTGTATTTGTCTCGATTTGGGGGTTAAAGAAAAAAAAAATTATCTCAAATTTTCAAAACAAAAACAAAAACAAAAAAGAGGTAGATTCAACAAGCTCTTACTAAATAATACTGGGTAATTAATGATATACTATCATACCTAATTAAAGTATACAGTGATGATAAGCTATTACTTATCACAGGAGGAAAATAAAACTTTAGTAACATACTACTAACAAGTATTTAATGCATATAGCATTTAATTACATAATTTCGTTAACAGGAAGAATCAGTGTACTAAATTATTGTTCGTTTCACCTTTAATGCATCATTTTAAAATTCAGAGTAAATTAGTGGTTGCTACAGACTGGAGTAAAGGGAAAATGGCGTGTGACTGCTAAGGAATACAGGGTTTCATTTTGGAGAGATGAAACTATTCTAAAAACTAGATGATGGTTGCACAACTCTGTGAGTATACTAAAAAACACTGAATTGTATACTTGAAAGGGTAAATTTTATGGTATGTGAATTGTATCTCAATAAAGTTGTTGTAAAAGCAAGTAATACTAATATTTTTCTTAATTACGTGAATTCCTAAAAAGCAAGTAAGTACTGATTCCATATCTAATATGCTGAACATATTCAAATCTTCTATTTATAAACTGCCTTCCCTATTATTTTCTAAAATATTATCCCCTGAAGGGTTACTCTAATAATCTAAATATCCACAGGTTTCTAACAACTTTTCAAAACATAGAAATGACACTAAACAATTGAAGATTTTGACATCTTGATGAACCCATTTAAAAAAAATGTTTAAATTCCAGTGGACTACATAATATAAAGACACCTGTTTTCCTGGGAATTAACAGTTGTAAATACAGACAACATAAGTAATTTCACACATCAAGTTGATGTGTAATAAAATAAATCTACTCAAGGTTCTTCTTTCATCAAGATAACAGACTCTAACGATAAATGACTACAGCTCATCTTGTTAAGATCAAAAGGGAATGACTTTTGCAGCAAAATATGTCTACCAGCTAAACTATTTCACCAGCTCAGTTACTAATGACACAAAAGCAGTCTTACATTAAGCAGCAAAAAAGAAGAGAAGAAAAAAGGGATTTTTAAAAGACCTTAAAGGGAGTTTGTCAAGATTGTCAAATGCTTTGTAACGTTTATTTAGACTTCAGAATTTTACATATCCAGAAGAATATCTCTGAATTGTGCTGACAACACAATAAATTTTTGATTAACTGTAAGCTCTGTAGAGAGCTTACAGTATTTCAAACCCACAAAAACTACAGCAATATTAACAGTTCCTTCTTATTCCCAC
This sequence comes from Pan troglodytes, assembly GCF_028858775.2. NCBI lineage: Eukaryota > Metazoa > Chordata > Mammalia > Primates > Hominidae > Pan > Pan troglodytes. Next base: position 75,230,811 of record NC_072402.2, read on the forward strand.
CTTATAATACTAAAGTGAATTTGCCACTATTGAAACACTCAGAAAGAACAAGATCTGTAAGATCTTCATCTTTTGTTGTTATATAAAATGTCATGTAAAGTGGTTAAGTTTATTATAATGGTATTTCTAAAAGGCTCTGTAATAATTTATTTTGTATTTGAATCTTAGCTACGTAAGTAACTACAAATGTTTATGCGTAAAAATATGAGCTGTACTTAAGGTGCCTTTGAAATAAAATAACTAGAAAAGTATCAATTAACATAAATAGAAAAACTCTTTTTAAAACTGTAATCCAGAAGTACTCAAATGAAAAAAGGTTTCTTAAAAAAAGGCTGTAAGTGAAAACTGCAACTAACAGTATAAATGGATAACTTCATTCTTTTTGATATCATGAATTTTATTGGATCCTATATAATTGTCATACCAAGGGTAGTCTCACAATTTCATCTTAGGAAAGGAAGTAAAAATTTTTTTCTATCGCAGTCTTAAGAGCTAATTTTCCTGTAAAAAGATCTAACTTGTCCACATTTGATGGATAAGAGAATTAAGCCTCAAAGCCATTAATTAACTTGCAGGATCTAAGTTTTCTGATTTTTCTAGGATGTCATTTTACTTTTTTTTTTCTTTTGAGACACACAGTCTCACTCTGTCAGCCAGGCTGGAGCACAATGGTGTTATCTTGGCTCACAGCAACCTCTGCCTCCCGGTTCAAGCAATTTTTGCGCCTTAGCCTCCCAAGTAGCTGGGATTACAGGCATGTGCCACCACACCCAGCTAATTTTTATATTTTAATAGAGACGGGGTTCGAGGCTGGTCTCGAACACCTGGCCTCAAGTGATCCACCTGCCTTGGCCTCCCAAAGTGCTGAGATAACAGGCATGAGCCACCGCGCCCAGCCTAGTATGTCATTTTAAAAAACAAAGAAAAATTTTCACTTAATGACATAAAATTTTAACATGCATTTGGTGTCACCTCCTCATATGTAGACCCCAGGACCATGAGACAGCATCATGGAATACCTCAAATGCCTCTTTTTTCCTTGCCACTATTTCCTTCAGCCTTAATTCTCTAAATCCACAAGTTCTTTCTTCCTTTTCCACAATAACACATGAAACAATATTTACATAAATAGCAAAACTGCTTACAATTTCAGATGCTATCTTTATGTTAAATCAACAGAGAACCTTTCTAATTTACTACTAAAAAGCAGTAAGTCACAATATGAACTATAATAAAAGGGATTCTACCCACCAGAGGATTAAGCTTTGCCAATACAATGAGACCTATTTTATAAAAATAACCCTCATAACGACATGGCCTGTTGCTGAGACCCTCCTACAGCAGATCCTGTCCTTGTTGGGGATAAAATAAGCTTTAGCACCATGCCAACAAAACAGCTGCCACAAATGAATTCTTCCTGATTCTAGAGAACTATCACTCCATTTCCCCACCAAGGTGGCTAACCTTATTTGTTGTTAGCATGTGTTTTGGCTATATAGCTTAACTAAACATTTTATGCAATTTAAATTAAACAGCTGTTTTAGCATAGTGTATACCATCTCTGTGATATCGATGAGGAAGACTTTATTTCTAAAAGATTCAAAAATATGGATTTATAGATTGACCAAAATAATCTTATCCCTCGGTTTTCTGTATTAGTTAGATCAATCCATTTTTCTAGCACTTTGAGAGAGAGGATAGAGGATACCAAGAAGTACAAATTGTCCCGTCTTCGTGGCACTTAAAGTATTATTTAAAGAAATTTCTTTTTTCCTGTAATACCAGTGAAACGAGACATGGCAAGTCTGTAATAGCCAATCACAGTCATCTTCTTAGTAGATTTCCCCTGACAGTATGTATAATAGACTGCTTTTCATGGAATTAAGAAAAGAATGCAGTTGACTCGGTAATAATGACATATACATGAACCTGCCAGTCATAGGTGTACTACATGGCCGGCTCAGCCAAGCTTTGACTTGTATTTTTTTCTTCAAGATTGGCTTCTTGGTGGTCTGCGCCTATAGTCCTAGCTTCTCAAGAGGCTGGAGAAGGAGGACAGCTTGAACCCAGGAGTTCAAGGCTGCAGTGGGCTATTATTGCACTAGTGCAATCTGTCTGGGTGACAGAGCAAGACTCTGTCTCTTAAAAAAAAAAAAAAAATCTGCTTCTGCAAGCCCTGTTCATGTAATAAAATAAATGACGAATAGCTAATAGGATGTCCAGGGAAGGCCCAGTGAAGGCCCAGTGATTCCAAATGTCACAAAGCTTCTAGCTGCTAACAAAGAGGCCTAGTCTCTTTTTTATAAAGAACTATTGAAGCATATTAGATAGGCTCATTTATACTTTGGAATATGCAGTTGCATAACTTGAAGAAATTATGGTAGGAATTAGCAATAACTAATAAATTTATGTTTGGTCAGCAAAGTGTATATAATTTAAATATTTGAAACAGCAGAAAAATAAGAAGGAAAAGTGTCAACTATAGACATACAGCTTACCAGGTAGACTCTCATATTTGACTTTAAACTGAGAGTTCTGGAGAGGGGTGCCCTGTAGCTCATAAGATACATCCTAACAGAAGGAGCTGAACTAGATGAAGAGAAAACATATGGACCAACAGGTCAGAGAAATAACTTTAAATAAAGTAAAAAAAACAATTCATTGAAAGTGCAAAATCTGTAACGATTTTGAAAAATATCTGGCCCTGATCTGCTTCTCCAAACAATACAACATTAGCAATTTATAATATTTACATTAAAAAAAGTAGTGTCTATCTCTCTCTCTTGAGTTATAGAAACTCATAATTCAGGCTAAATGGAAACAATTATTCGCTTTTCTTGGTTTTAAGTACTCTATCACTAGTTTGCTTAAGTTGGCTAACTAAAATATCAAAATTTTATTCTGCTATCAAAAAGAAATTATTCTAAAAAACATTAAAAATCTGAAAGTTATTAGCATAATCAATAAATACAATAACACAAAGCTCATGAGTCAAAACAAGAAACTAAAACAGGTGACATTTTTAAATATAAGAAAAACAATGAGTTTATGTTATTAAGGGACAGTAAGAGTCAATTCATAATTTCCTAAGGCTTTCAAAAAGTGTTTTTTTTTTTGATACTGAGTTTTGCTCTTGTTGCCCAGGCTGGAGTGCAACGGCGTGATCTCAGCTCACCACAACCTCTGCCTCCTGGGTTCAAGTGATTCTCTTTCCTCAGCCTCCCAAGTAGCTGGGATTACAGGTGTGTGCCACCACCCCCAGCTAATTTTTGTATTTTTAGTAGAGACGGGGCTTCACCATGTTGGCCAGGCTGGTCTTGAACTCCTGACCTCAGGTGATCCACCCGCCTCGTCCTCCCGAAGTGCTAGGATTACAGGCATGAGCCACTGCGCCCGGCCTCAAAAAGCTTTATACTCCTACTGACTAACACATTTCTGGCAATCAACACCCAAATAAATCAATATTTCTATAAAACTTTACAGGAATATGCTCTGGATTAATATTTGTGTTAAGTGAGATGAAGGAGGAGGAGAATGGGTAAAGGAAAAAGCATGAGAGAGGAAAAGTGGGGGAGGAAGACAGAAAGGAGGTAGAAGAGAGAGAGTGGAAGAGTAGAGAAGGGCTAAGAATAAATTCGATATGATAAATTATGCCAGGCCAAATTATAAGAAAAGTTCAATATATCTTGCTTAGTGATGAGGATAGTGTAGCATAAGAATACACAGAATTGGCCTGGCATGGTGGCTCACGCCTGTAATCCCAGTACTTAGGGAGGCCAAGGAGGGTAGGTTACAAGGTCAGGAGTTCGAGACCAGCCTGGCCAACACAATGAAACCCTGTCTCTATTAAAAATACAAAAATTAACTGGGCATGGTGGCGGGCACCGGTAATCCCAGCTCCTCGGGAGGCTGAGGCAGGAGAATCGCTTGAACCTGAGAGGCAGAGGTTACAGTGAGCCAAGAGCACGCCACCACACTCTCCAGCCCAGGCGATGGAGCTAGATTCCATCTCAAAAACAGAAAAAGAAAAAAAAAAAAAAGAATACACCAAATTATGACAGTAAGTATCAGGGTAAGAAAAATTAATAATCCAGCTATGGGAAAGAGGTAAGGATGGGAATAAGTAAGAAAAGGACAACAAAACTAGGCTTACTAACTTGAAAATGATATCGCTGTGGAGCCACCCACCTGCTTTCCCTATAGAGGAATTAAAATGTATCTATATAAATAATACAGATGGTTGACAGATAACGCAGAACAGAGAAATAAACTTTTGTCAAGAAGTGGGTATTTAGGAATCAAAGAAAAAAAATTGTTTTAAAGAATCAACGTGGGCTGGGTGGAGTGGCTCATGCCTCTAATCCCAGCACTTTAGGAGGCTGAGGTGGGTGGATTGTTTGAGCCAAGGAGTTCAAGACCAGCATGGGCAACATGGCAAAACCCCATCTCTAAAAAAAAAAAAATTTTTTTTAATTAACCAGGAAGGTGGTGTGCACCTATAGTCCCAGCTACCTGAGAGGCCCAAAGTGGGAGAATCACTTGAGCTTGGGATGTCGAGGCTGCAGTGAACTGTTAATTCTGCCACTGCATTCCAGACTGGGCAACCAGAGCAAAATTCTGTCTCAAAAAAAAAAATCAAAGCTAAATACATTGTGTTCAAAACAAAACATTTAGGACAAACTACATGCAATTCAGGATCTTCAAAACATAAATATCAAACTATGTCAGAAAATCTAGACAGATTACATCATATCAGTATTCCTAAACAAATGGCTGATATTTCTGTTGAAGGTACATTCAGAAGGGCTTTCCTTGCATCTAAAAACAAATGAAATTCTTATAGAATTTTAACTACTACTGAAACCTGAATAGCCAAGGCGGTTGGCATATTTAGAGTAAAAGAGTGGTCATGCTAGTTCTTACAGGAAGCGTAATAAACCGATATTAGTTTCACAATACATTCCTTTCATATACCTTTCATCATACATAATAAATATACATAATACTCTTCAAAATAAATCTGAAGAGGAAAACTAAATTAGATGCTCATACAATACAAAATATAAATAATTTATTTTTTATTATATAGTCAACTCTGGCAAGGTAGATTACCTGATGTATGGATTAGCCATGAAATATATGTTGATTTAATAAGATATTTAGAATTACCATGAACCAGAGTTAAATGTCCTTATTAGAAGATACCTAACACTTGAAACTAGTTACCAAAAACTCAGCACTGACTCTGCTACAATGTTTAACTCCTCTTACCACTAAGTCTATAGTACCTCCCACCCCTTGCCAATAGTGTGTCCCAAAATAATTACTTGAGATTCCCACACAAAAAGCAAGTGAGGAAGAGAAGAAAAAAGAAAGGCTCTTGCAATTGCTGATCTTATGAGAGAGTCATATGAGTTAATACAAAGTGCTTATAAGAGTTCACCTGGCACATAGCAAGTGGTTGGTAACACTGGCTACTACCCTCATACAAAAACAGTGTCTCAAGTCCTGGTCTCCACAAAGTCTCTAGTAAAAATAAATAGTCCATATTTGGCAAACTTATGGTTGATCTATTCAGGGTTCCTGTCTTGCCAATGGTCTTCAGAACCCATCAGCATTAATTACAATAGCTACTTGGCTGGTCATTAACATCAGTGATTTTGCTAACCTTTTTTTTTTTTATTTTTTTAAATGAACTTCACAGATTTCAAGCACTAACTTTGCTGTTTTGAAACAACAGGTAACCATGCTGGCTGGCCATAGATTTCATTCCATATTCAAGTACCACCAGACAGAGTTAATTCAATTCACCTGATCTTTTATTTTTAGCAGTTACACAGGTCTAAAATCAAAATCTCAATGATTTCATCTCTAACATACAATTGCATTTTTAAAAGGAAAACGAAATATTAAGCCCAGTGAAACCCCTCCATATTACTCCTTCTTCCTTAATACTAATTTGGATAAAACACGACTGGCAGTTGGCTCCCAACCTCCACAACAGGCTCAACCTAGTTATTTAATCAATTTTATTACATAACCCTATGTTTAATGTCATCTCATATTTTACACAACGGAATATTTGGGGCTCCTTTTATAGTGTTATAGAAGGGTTTTGCTGTATCCCTAATTGACACATGACATTCCTATGTTTAAATTCTGCATTGTTCCTGCTCTCCCCAAGACTGACCAGCCCACCCTTCCCTATTTTCCTCTAATTGCTACTGCAATTTCCCACAGTCCCAAGGCATCTGCCTGGTTAAAAGGAATGTTAACAGCTGCATAAAATTATAAGATGAATTAAAAAATCATTAAAAAGAGATAGTACTCTATTGAAAAATGTGGAGATGAATAAAGCATTTGGTATTTCAAACATCATTAGTAAGTTTGCTTAAGATCAAGGACTTCTAAAAGAAAATATGACTTGAGTGAAGATAACATGTTTATTATAGAAATTAAATATTTCAATTATCAGAGCTAGAAGAGAAACCGAGTAATTTTAAAACTTTTCAAAATCAATAAATTAGCTTTTTCAAACAAAATTTCATGTCTAAAACAGGTAAGTTAAGGGACTTGCTAGTCTACCCAATCCCTTGATATTAGAAGATAAAAACTAGATGATAGTAGCTACCACGGAATTGGTCAAATCATACAATTCAGTCAAGCAAGAATTAGTACACAAAAATAAATTCTTTGGAAAGTGGGACTATTTTTTCTCAACTACTTCTCTGCATCTAAATACAGACGATAATCATATGCTTTTTGAAAAAAAAAAGAGGAAGAAAATCCAAAATATGGAACTAGTTGCATATGTAAGGTATTTAACAATATTATTTATAATAGAGAAAAGTGAGTAACAATGGCTTGGTTAATTATAGTACTTAAAACTGAACATTGGCTGGGTGCAATAGCTCACACCTGTAATCCCAGCACTTTGGAAAGCTGAGGCTGGTGGATCACCTGAGGTCAGGAGTTGGAGACCAGCCTGGCCAACATAGTGAAACTCCATCTCTACTAAAAACATAAAAATTAGTCAGGCGTGTTGGCATGTGCCTGTAGTCCCAGCTACTCGGGACGCTGAGGCAGGAGAATTGCTTGAACCCAGGAGGTGGAGGTTGCAGTGAGCCAAGATCACGCTACTGCACTACAGCCTGGGCAACAGAGCAAGACTCCATCTCAAAAACAAAACAAAACAAAACAAAAAAAACTGAACATTATACCACAAGTAAGAACTATATCACAGCAGGGAAAGGGGCTTCTGGCATAAGGTTAAGGGGGAAAAGGTGAAGTTTTAGGTAAACTATACTTATAGCATGCTCAAGTACATGTAAAAACATTCTAAGATATTTCCTCCTCTCAAAACATTACTAGTTCTGAACTATTAGAGCATGGGAAACAGGGGTGAGATCTTGCCTCACTAAACTGCCCAAGATTTCTGCAATGTTGTTATACTGCTTTTAGATATAAGGAAATACAAAGGGCACCAGAAAAAAAATCATAGACTTATTACCTCATAACCTTAAGAAATTCATTCATCAATCTAAGCATTTGAGAACTTCATCTCTTTTAATGTTTATGAGAATGTTGTGTTGGAAGTGGGGATAAGATAGAATTCATTTAATGCTTATAAATCATAAATAATAAACATCATTAATAAGTGTTTTAAGAGTCTAGGAAAAAAGACTGCCTCATATCACTACGTTATACTAATTATGCTGTGAACTGGTTGGGCTTTTCCTGTCAATTTTTTCTGTGAATTTTCCAATGCATTTGTTGCCTACAATTCTAGCAGCTGCCATTAGGTGGTGCCTTCTCATGGGAGCTAAGGCCTAAATAAAGGAAGAGGTAAGGTACACAACACAATTCTATAAACAGTAGAACATGTTATCAATAATCATAATAAAATGTAGCTAACTATTCACTCTAAGAGATGGCTGGCTACATAAGAAACATAATTTAAAGAAATGTAAATAATTCCCTAATACATATTTAAATCATATATTTAACCTTTATTTCCTCCATTAAGTTCCTGTAAAAATCTGTAACTAAGACACAGAGGCACATAACTGTAGTCCCAATACTCGAGAGGCTGAGGCAGGAGGGTCATGTAAGCCCAGGAGTTTGAGGCTGTAGTGCACTATGATTACACCCGTGAATAACCACTGCGCTCCAGCCTGGGTAACATAGCAATACCCTGTCTATTTAAAATGTGTGTGTGTGTGTGCATGCAGGTGCATGCGTGTGTGCGTGTGTATGTGTGTGTGTGTGTCTGTTAGCCTAAAAGGTAACAGCCTACAGTTTATTCTGTTCACTGCTTCTGCTTATTTCTGCCTTGCTTTGACCACTTTAAGGCTTCTGGGATTTACAGCTGGGTATGAAATCTTACTGATGCCTGGAATTATTTTCATTTAGCTACTTTCCTGGACTTCCATTCATCTTTCAACCTCAATCTAAAACATTATTTCCATTGTGACGCCTCCCCTGATCATCCAAGCAACATCTTCCTCCAAATCTCACAGAACTTGAGTCAGGCAGACCTAAGTATAATGCTTATTTAGCCCTCTGTAAGACAGTAGGCCAGCACATACACATATATTTTATGAGCCAGCAATGCTGGCCTATGACCAAGATTACATCAGCCTATAAAGCCAGCCAGTTCTTTATAGGCCAAGACCTAGCAGAGACAGGCTCACAATTTTCCACAATAGCTCTTAACAGATACATGACTTAGTAGCTGTCTTTGGTAATGCTGGCTAAGTACAAACAACCTGAGCGTACTTAAAAAAAAAAAAAAAAAAAAAAGGAGTATTGCACTAAATCAATGGCAAAGTTTGCAACAAATTAATTAACCAAATGGATCAACTGTCTCTGTGGAAGGCTGTTGTTAAAACAATATGTCCATAATCCCTCTAAGACAGATGTTTATAAACCTTTCAATAATACTAACAATAATAATAGCAACTAACTTTTATGGAGTGCTACCATGTGATGACACTATTCTTAGCACTTTAAGTACATGAACTCAATTAATGCTCGCACAATCCCATTTTACAGAAGACAAAATAGAGGCATGGAGACATTAAATAACTTGCCAAAAGTCACACACTTAGTAAATGGCAGAGCCTGGATTCAAACCTAGATATTCTGGCTCCAGAGCCTGTCCTCAGAACTACTACATTATATTTCCTTGCAGCTAAAAGAAATATAGAATGTTTTCAAAATCTGGAGAAAAGCACAATAATGAACTTGTGACTGCGTACCACACTCAATAAAGGTGGTGATTTGCACATAGAAGATACATTTTACACAGCCTCAGCACATGCACAAGCACACATACGCACGCACAGACACATACACACCTGAAACAAAAACTTCAGGAAACAGTACTGCTTGCGACACACACTGACAATTTCTACTCTATTTTATTTTGTAGAAAATGTTGGTCATGATGCCAAAAAAATCTTAACATTCAGTTTGAAAAAGCACCGCACTACCACAGGATCAGCTTTAGTACACAACTATCCATTCTGAACAGGATACAGATGGTTGTGGGCTTAAGATAAGAAGGCCAGAGAAGGAATGTGGTATAATGGAGCCAGACGTGAGTTCCAATCCCTAACTCCACCCCTAAATAAATGTGTAACATAGCAAGTCACTTCCTTCTTTCAACCAATGCCTTGAAGATTAAGTTAGGGTATATAAAGCTCCCGGATCACAACACTCATAAAGAAAGGGCTATTTTCTTCCCCCACACCAACTATCAAGTTTACTCTGTTGGCTTAAAGTCCTTTTTATTAAAGCAGGGGCTGAGGTTATTTTGAAGTAAGAAAAGATCCAGAAATTGACAATAGGACTTACTGAAGATTCAAGCACCCTCTTATCTGCAGAGAACTTTCTCAGGCGAGTCTGAGCTAACTTGCAGGCTGAAAAGTACCTACAGGAAAACTCTGCTCTTGGACTATAGAATCTGTGTCTCTTGACAATTAGGGCTTCTTGTTACTCTGAAGAAACAATCCAGAATGAGCCACTTCCATCCTATTGCTGTAACTTAGCATTATGAGTGTCAATGATCACAGGAGACAGGAAAGCACCCTGGAGAGTAAGGACCATGTTGTTTTTATCTCTGTGCATTCAGCTCAAGGCTGCTGCCAAATGTAGCAAACGACCCAAAATAGTAGATATTTTTTTTAAATGTTTGTGGAGTTTAACTGAAGAAAAATTTTCAGCCCTGGCAAATGGAGAAAGGGCACTCTAAATGCAAACCTGTATCTATCATCTTATCATCTGTTTCACTTCTGTGGGACCCCTTTTTTGCCTCTTCTTCCTGCACTCAAACAGAAGGTAACCATTCTTGGTAACTACTTTTACGCTACCCACTGCTTTCACTCCTCTTGCTAATCAAAGTCCTTCCTAATGAAAACTTACCACTGGCTTGCTTCTTTGTAGTTTAAAAATTCTTCTTAACATAGATAACTGGTATTTCTTTAAAGGTCAGGATTAAATTAATGTAGTCTAAGTCTTATTTTACAGATAAAGACACTGGTTCAGAAAGGACAAATACGTTGCCTAAGCTTAGACAAGGAGTAGATGATAGATGTTGAATTTATGTTTCAAGCTTTGCGCGACAGTAATAGCAAACTTGGCCTTTTGTATTTAAAATGCATCTGGTTGAAGGAAACAAAAAACAGAATGGAAGTAAATATATTAAGTATCTACTATGTGCTAAGTACTGTGCCCTCTATACATCATCACATTTAAAGCTTGCAACAAACCTACAAAGTTGTACAAATATTTATCTTATAAATTATCTGGTTGACATAAAAAAAATATGGAGCTCGGCTGGGTGCAGTAGCTCATGCCTGTAATACCAGAACTTTGGGAGGTCGAAGCAGCTGGAATGCCTGAGGTCAGGAGTTCGAAACCAGCCTGGCCAACATGGTGAAACCCCATCTCTACTGAAAATACAAAAATTAGCCGGGCATGGTGGTGGGCGCCTGTAATTCCAACTACTCGGGAGGCTGAGGCAGGTGAATCACTTGAACCCAGGAAGCAGAGTTTGCAGGGAGCCGAGATTGCACCACTGCACTGTAGCCTGGGCGACAGAGTGAGACTCCGTCTCAAAAAAAAAAAAAAAAAAAAAACTAAACAATGAAACAATAAAAAATATATATTTTTTTTTTTTTTTTGAGAAAGAGTCTCACTTTCTCACCCAGGCTGGAGTGCAATGGCACAGTCTCAGCTCACTGCAACCTCCGTCTCCTGGGTTCGAGCGATTCTCCTGCCTCAGCCTCCCAAGTAGCTAGAACTAAGGCATGTGCCACCACACCCAGCTAATTTTTTGTATTTTTAGTAGAGACAGGGTTTCACCATGTTGGCAAGGCTGGTCTTGAACTCCTGACCTCGTGATCCACCTGCCTCGGCCTCCCAAAGTGCTGGGATTAGAGGTGTGAGCCACCATGCCCAGCCAAAATAATAACTTTTTCAAGACATAGACAGCACAATAAGACATAAATAGTAATAACAAAAAGTTAAAAAGCTAGGGGACTATGTTAAGGCACAGTCTTCACTAGTATTTTTTGTTGCTGTAATTTTTTTTTTTGCGGGGGCGGGGGACAAAGTTTTACTCCTGTTGCCCAGGCTGGAGTGCAATGGTGTAATCTCGGCTCACCGCAACCTCTGCCTCCCGGGTTCAAGTGATTCTCCTGCCTCGGCCTCCCGAGCAACTGGGACTACAGGCATGTGCCACCATGCCTGGCTAATTTTTTGTATTTTTAGTAGAGATGGGGTTTCTCCATGTTGGTCAGGCTGGTCTTGAACTCCCGACCTCAGGTGATCCACCTGCCTCGGCCTCCCAAAGTGCTGGGATTACAGGCGTGAGCCACTGCGCCCAGCCAGTCTTCACTAGTTTTCTTTTGCTTGTTTGTTGATTTGTTTATGCAAATAACGTTAAGCTGCTATCATCTTAAAATAATGGGTTACAAGATAGTATCTGCAAGCCTCATAGTAACCTCAAACCAAAAAAACATACAACAGATACACAAAAAATAAAAAGCTAAATCAATCACCTTCACTAAGAAACAGACAGGAAGGAAAGAAAGGAAGGAAGAGAAGACCAAAAAATAACCAGAAAACAAATAACAAAATGGCAGGAACAAGTCCTTACTTATTAATAATAACACTGTATGTAAGTGGACTACACTCTCCAATCAAAAGACATGGAGTGGTTCAACAGATAAAAGAACAAGACTCACTGATCTGCTGACTACAGGAAACACACCTCCCCTATAAAGACACACAGACTGAAAATAAAGGGGTGCAAAAAGATATTCCATGCCAATGGAAACCAAAAAAGAGCAGGAGTAGCTATACTTTGTTGACAGAAAACCAGCAAAGAAACATCAGACCTAATCTGCACTGCAGACCAAATGGATCTAATAGACATTCACAGAACATTTCATCCAACAGCTATAGAATATACATTCTTTTCCTCAGCATATGCATCATTCTCAAGAACAGATCATATGTTAGGTCACAAAACAAGTCTTAAAACATTCAGAAAAACTGAAATAGTACCAACTATCTTCTCTGCCCACAATGAAGTAAAACTAGAAATTAATAACAAGAATAATTTTGGAAACTATACAAATACGTGGAAATTGATACACTATATCAACAGAATGAAGGACTAAAACCGTATGATCATTTCAATTGGTGCTGAAAAACCATCAATTTGCTAAAATTCAACATCTCTGCCCAGGCACAGTGGTTCACGCCTGTAATCCCAGGGCTCTGGGAGGCCATGGCAGATGGATGCCTTGAGGTGACGAGTTCAAGACCAGCCTGTTCAACATGGCAAAACTCCAACTCCACTTAAAAAAAATGCAAATATTAGCTGGGCATTGTGACACATGCCTGTAAATCCAGCTACTTGGGAAGTTGAGGCACCAGAATCACTTGAACCCGGGAGGTGGAGGTTGCAGTGAGCCAAGATGGTGCCACTGCACTCTCCCTGCATGACAGGGTGAGGCTCTGTCTCAAAAAAAAAAAAGCAAAAAAAAATTCAACATCCCTTCTTGATAAAAACCCTAAAATAACTAAGGATAGAAGGAACATACCTCAACATAATAAAAGCCATGTATGACAGACCCACAGCTAGTATCATACTGAATAGGAGAAAGCTGAAAGCCTTTTCCTTCAAAATCTAGAACACAACAAGGATGTCCACTTTCACCACTGTTATTCAACACAGTGCTGGAAGTCCTAGCTAGTGATCAGATAAAAGAAACCTATAAAAGGCATCCAAATTGTAAATAAAGAAGTAAAATTATCCTTGTTTGCAGATGGTGATATAATCTTATGTTTGGAAAAGTCTAAAGACTCTACCAAAAAACTATGAGAACTGATAAACAACTTCAGTAAAGTTACAGAATACAAAATCAACATAAAAAAATCAGTAGCATTTCTATATGCCAACAATGACCAATCTGAAAAAGAAATTTTTAAAAATCTCATTTACAGTAGCCACACATAAAATTAAATACCTAGGAATTAATTTAACCAAAGAAGTAAAAGATCTCTACAATGAAAACTATAAAAAACTGATGAAAGAAATTGAAGAGGACACCAAAAAATGGAAAAATATTCTATGTTCATGGATTAGAAGAATCAATATTGTTAAAACGTCCATACTACCCAGAGCAATCTACAGATTCAATGCAATCCCTATTGAAATACCAATGACATTCTTCACAGAAATAAACTATCCTAAAATTTACATGGAACCACAAAAGACTCAGAATAGTCAAAGCTATCCTAAGCAAAAAGAAGAATACTGGAGGAATCACATTACCTGACTTCAAATTATAACCAGAGTGACAGTAACCAAAACAGCATGGTACTGGCCTAAAAACAGATACACAGACCGATAAAACAGAATAGGGGATCCAGAAACAAATCCACACACCTGTAGTGAACTAATTTTTTACAAAGGTGCCAAGAACATACACTGAGGAAAAGACAGTCTCTTCAATAAATGGACTGGGGAAACTGGATATCCATATGCAGAAGAACAAAACTAGACCCCTATCTCTTGCCATATACAAGAATCAAATCAAAATGGATTAAAGAATTAAATCTAACAGCTCAAACTATGAAAATACTACGAGAAAACATTAGGGAAACTCTCCAGGACATCGGTCTGGGCAAAGATTTCTTGAGTAATACCCCACAAGCACAGGCAACCAAATCAAAATGAAGAAATGGAATCATATCAAGTTAAAAAGCTTCTGCACAGCAAAGGAAACAATCAACAAAGTGAAGAGACAACCCACAGAATGGAAGAAAATACTTGCAAACTACCCATCTGGCAAGGGATTAATAACAAAAATATATAAGGAGCTGAAACAACTCTATAGGAAAAAAATCTCTAATAATCTGATTTAAAAATGGGCAAAAGATCTGAGTAGACATTTCTCAAAAGAAGAAATACAAATTGCAAACAGACATATGAAAATGTGCTCAGCATCACTGATCACCAGACAAATGAAAATAAAAACAATGAGATATCACCTCACCCCAGTTAAAATGGTTTTTATCCAAAAGGCAATAACAAATGCTGGCAAGGATATGGAGAAAAAGGAACCCTCATACTAATGTTGGGAATGTAAATTCATAAAACCACTATGGAGAACAGTTTGGAGGTTCCTCAGAAAGCTTAAAATAGAGATACCATATAATTCAGCAATCCCACTGCTGGGTACATACCCAAAAGAAAGGAAATCAGAATATCAAAGAGCTTTCTGCACTCCCATGTTTGTTGCAGCTCTGTTCACAATAACCAAAATTTGAACCCAAACTAAGTGTCCATCAACAGATGAATGGATAAAGAAAATATGGTACTCATACACAACGGAGTACTATTCAGCCATAAGAAAGAATGAGATTCAGTCATTTGTAACAACATGGATGGAACTGGGGTTAATTGTGTTAAATTAAATAATCCAGGCAAAGAAAGACAAATTTTACATGTTCTCACTTATTTGTGAGATCCAAAAATCAAAATAATTGAGCCCATGGAGATAGAGTAGAAGGATAGTTACTAGAGGTTAGGAAGAGTAGTTGGGGGATTAGGGAGGAGGTAGGGATGATTAATGGGTACCAAAAAAATTGAATGAATAAATGAATAAGGCCTAATATTTTTGATAGCACAACAGGGTTACTATAGTCAATAATAATTTAATCGTACATTTAAGAAAACTAAAAAAGTATAACTGGATTGTTTGTAACACAAAGGATAAATGCTTGAGGTGACAGATATCCCATGTTCCATGATGTGATTATTACAGATTGTATATCTGTATCAAAACATCTCATGTACCCCATAAATATATACACTATGTACCCACAAAAAATAAAATAAACTTTAAAAATAAAAACATAACAGAAAAGAAGGGATTTAGAAATAGTATACAAATAAATTTGCCATGTAGTCAGTCACAGAAACTTAGAAATTTAAAGGACAGTTTTAAAAAGAAAACCCACTTATTATAATATGCAAGTCTTTGCAGAAAAGTCAAAGTCAAAACAAAGAGATATTTTAACTTTATGAACTTCAAGAACTGCAAAGTCCACAATATGGAAATACCTTTATTTCCATCCCTGCAACTAAATTCAGTTCACGAATTTTCATAGGAACAGCATTCTCCTTCATATACTACTATTTGATAAATGGCCAACAGGGTCACCACACACAAGAATACTGGTGCATCATACATGAACAGATTTATTTAATCATGTGTGAATTTAAACATGCAGTGGATTGGCTGTCCTTGATGCTACCTTGCCTGACCTAGAAATCCCTAGAAGAAATTCAACCCAACCTCTATCAAATCCTCTGTTAATATAGGGAAACCTGTAAACAAGTATACTCTCCAACTCTTTGGAGACTTCTACATTCTTCTTTAAAAATAAATACATACATAAATTTTTTTTTTTTTTTTGAGACAGAGTCTCACTCTGTTGCCCAGGCTGGAGTGCAGTGGCATGGTTTCAGCTCACTGCAGCTCTGCCTCCCAGGTTCAGGCAATTCTCCTGCCTCAGCCTCCTGAGGAACTGAGACTACAGAGTGTGCCACCATGCCTGGCTAATTTTTGTATTTTTAGTAGAGACGGGGTTTCACTATGTTGGCCAGGCTGGTCTTGAACTCCTGACCCGAGGTGCTCCGCCCGCCTCAGCCTCCCAAAGTCCTGGGATTACAGGCGTGAGCCACCGCATCTGGTCTAAATTCATAAATAAATATTTTAAAATCAAATTGACTTAACACTTCAAGATGTACTAATGATAATATTAACAATATTTTTCATATTTATTTCAGGATAAAAAAGAAAATACTGATTTGCATCTTCTACAGTATATAATCCCTATATAGGAATTATTGTTCAGCATTTATGTTCATGTAGCCAAAATAAATTACTAAAAGTGGTGAAAAGTGTATAATATAGTAAAACATAACAAACTTGAACTTTATCAAACTTTCCTCCAACATTTTTGAAGGTGTAGACATCTTACCCGTTACATATGGCAATACAGAACACGTGAGCAACATTCTGCGTAAAAATTACATAAAACTTACAGCAAGGTTAATGTGACATTAAATGTTTTTTCATTCCTAGACATATGAGGTCAAGTTTTATATATTAAACGTATGATAAAAATATGTCTAAGTAAGCTGAAAGTACTAGAAAAATGTAAATTAAACAAAGGCCATCCAAACATAACAGGAGCAAACATGTACATAAAATTTAAAGGCTTAATTATAAATAACTCTTCCCTGATCAATACATTTAACTCCTCCAGTAATATTTTATTATCTTATATTGGATATAAAATAAAAATCACAGTAATAATTCTGCATCTATTTTATTAATAATGCTGAAAAATCACATTATACTTTTTTGAGATATTATAAATCAGGCTTTTTAGTGGGCTTAATTATGTCACCAGTAAACACAATAATGCAAATAAAGTCAAAGCTATTAACTTTTTAAGTGTTGGTAACTACTTAAACAGATAATTACTAAAAAGCACCCTTGGCTAGGCGTGGTGGCTCACAGCTGTAATGCCAGCACTTTGCGAGGCCAAGGCAGGTGGATCACCTGAGTTCAGGAGTTCTAGAACAGCCTGGCCAACATGGTGAAACCCTGTCTCTACTAAAAATACAAAAAAATTAGCTGGGCATGGTGGTGCATACCTGTAATCCCAGCTACTCAGGAGAAAATTGCTTGAAGCCAGGAGGCGGAGGTTGCAGGGAGCTGAGATCAGCCACTGCACTCCAGCCTGGGTGACAGAGTGAGACTCTATCTCAAAAACAAAAACAAAAACAAAATTAAATAAATAAAAATAAAAAGCACACTTATGGCTTTAAAATGAAAAATTATGAGATTATGTTAAAGAATAACAAATTTAAAAAATCAAATAATTAAATTAGTTACAAGCTATATCAGACATTGCAGGAACGTAATCTAAACAGTATATTTTCCATTTCTATGAGGGTATCAAAAAATCACACACTATGCCAATTGCTTATGCCTTCTTCTGCACCAATTCTAAAAAGCTAGGACCAACACTACCCTATCTCCACTGTATTAGAAGCAGAAAACTGAAGGAAAGACTGAGGTATTTCTGCAGAATTGTCATACCAACAGCTGCAAGATGTAACAATTTAAAAGACAGAAATCCAAAAAATAAAAATAGCAGTCAATAACTCAAAAGCTATAAATAGGTCTACATTGTCAAGACATATTATACCACAATGAAATAAATTATAAATTACAGAGATGTTAAATTATATTCAAAACACTCATGAATAATGTAGGAAACTGTATACTTTTTGTTTCCCCCCAAAATACTTAAAATACAGAAGAAGAAACTTTCAGTTACAGAAAAGTTTACTTTTCTGAGATTCACTTATGTGAATCATTGTTCCTTATAGAATTTTATAATTATATTGACATTATAAAAAGCAAATGATATCTGCCTAGCAGCCTTCCAGCAAAAGCTTATGAGATCCAACATGACCCACACCTGCTCTATATAACAGATGCTCATCAAGATATAAGAGAAACCCTCACATCCAAATGAATCCAAGGCTAGTTTTAAATATGAACGCCAACTATACTCAAGGCTTTACACATTTAATTCAGGTTAGAATCTTGGGAATCAAGTATTATCCCATTTTATAGGAATCTAAAACTTAGTAGTGAACTCCTTAGTCAAAAAGCTACTGGTGGAGCACCCAAGTTCCTCTGGTTCTCACTACAAAGTACACACTCTTTCCATTATGCCATGCCATAATTTATCAAAAACTTTAATTTTATAATTCATCTTTAGAAGCTATAACCAAATTTTAAAATATTTATAATTTACTGAAGCCTATCATCAAAAGCATTTACTAGTGACAATCTTCATTTCTCCAAGTGTATTCCTAAGAACACTATACCCCAAGTATAACATATGTTATTGACTGTGGGGAGAGAGGATAATTTGTATCAATATGTCTGGAAAATGCTGGTTTCTTTTGTTAATATAGCTCTCAGGATGTTTAATGTACTTACTCTTTGGCACTGTGCCTCTCCAAGTGGAAGACTAAAGAACTCTTTCTCCATGGATATCCTATAGTTACAAGCAGTCTGAGGCATGGACTTAGGAAATCCTGTTATGTATAATCCAATGCAGACAATCCCTGACCACTGGGCTCTCATAATCTAAACCAGCACTAGTAGGCAGAAACTTAAAATACACTGAAAAAATATCCTCCAAAAACCTGATTAAGACCAGGTGTGGTGGCTCACTCCTGTAATCCCAGCACTTTTGGGAGGCTGAGGCAGGTGGATCCCTTGAGGTCAGGAGTTCGAGACCAGACTGGCCAACATGGTGAAACCCCATCTCCATTGAAAATACAAAAAAGATTAGCCAGGTGTGGCAGTGGGCACCTGTAATCCCAGCTACTCAGGAGGCTGAGGTGGCAGAATCGCCTGAACCCAGGAGGCGGAGGTTGTAGTGAGCTGAGATCATGCCACTGCACTCCAGCCTGGGCGACAGAGCGAGACTCCATCTCCAAATCAACAAACTTGATTACATAGAGTGCAACAAACTATAATCTTTATGACCCTTTTTTTCTCTATCTCAAATTCAGCTTTTAAAGGAAAAAAAAGGTGAGGTTGGGGAGATGACATCCAAATAAGCCAATATTAAGAAATGCTCCAAACATTTTATTTTGAAAAGATCCAAAGCTACAAAAAAGTTTAAATAGTACAATAAATATGTCCTTTTCAACAAACACAATATAACAGTTCATCATATCTGTATTCTCAATCTCTCTCTCTCTCTTTCTCTCCATATATATATATATATATGCACACACACAAGACCACACACACTTTATTTTTGCTATACCATTTAAAAGAAAGTGCATATTTCATAATATTTCACACCTATTCATCAGCTGGTATCTTCTAAGAACAAAAAAACATTTTTCTTCATAAACAGGATTCTACATAACATGATTCAGTAATATCACTGTATCAGTTTACAAATGATACATAACCAACCATTCCCAAAATTCAATAGCTTAACATAACCATCATATATCATTGCTTACACATCAACCAGCCAGCTAGGTAGTTCTGTCCTAGCTGGGTTAACTCATATGTCTGTGGTGAATTTTGCTGATCTAGGCTAAGCTCTCTGACAAGTTTGGGGGTTGGCGGGATATAAGATGGTCTAGGACGGCCTGAGCTGAGACAACTGACCTTTCTTCTACCAACTCTTTCACCCTCCAGGATAGCCAGGGCTAGATCGGACAGCAAATGTCATAGTTCCCAAGGGAGTATAAGCATGCAAGAACTTGTGCCTGTGCTCCAAACAGACACACCATAACTTCTGCCACTTTTTGTTGACAAGCTCAGATTCGTGGGGTGAATAAATAGAGATGGCCCCTTAATGGGAGTAGCTGCAAAGTCACATTGCAAAGGGCATGCATATAAGCAAAGATGAAGAATTGTGGTCATATTTGCAATTAATTAGTCATATCACCTAATAATAAAAATTTCCCCAACTGTCCCAAAAATGTATCTTTATTGCTGTGTTCTGGTCTTTTCTTCCTTTCTTTCCTTCTTTTCTTGGGAGAAAATAAGATGAGATCAAGGTTCACAAATTACATGATTTGTGTAATGCCTGCCATGATTCCTTAAGCAGTTCCTTACCTCTCTTTCTTTCATGATATTGACATTTCATGACACTCAGTTGTTCAAAAGAAACTAAAGTGGGCCGGGGCACATTGGCTCACGCCTGGAATCCCAGCACTTTGAGAGGCTGAGGTGGGCGGATCACGAGGTCAGGAGTCTGAGGCCAGCCTGACCAACATGTGGTGAAACCCCGCCTCTACGAAAAATACAAAAAATTAGCCGGGCATGGTGGTGCATGCCTGTAATCCCAGCTACTCAGGAGGCTGAGGCAGGAGAACTGCTTGAACCCTGGAGGTGGAGGTTGCAGTGAGCCGAGATCGCGCCACTGCACTCCAGCCTGGGTGACAGAGCAGGACTCTTTGTCCCCCCCCCAAAAAAAAAGAAGAAGAAGAAGAAAAAACTAAAGCGACTAGATTTAATGTCTGTAAATATTCATTTCACAGTATATAAAACAAGTCTAAATATGAAATTATGTCTTTTACTTATAGGTAAAATCATCTAATCATGGTTGACTATGTATTTTTTCATGCTCTAGATGGTATATCACTGAGAGCCTAAATTAGTATTTCTCTATATTCTTCAGTAAGTCCATCTCCTCTCTAATTCCCTACTTTTTCATAAAAAGAATTTACACCAATACACATATTTCAAATGCCCATGTGACACTTTCCCTAATTCTCCCAAGCAGTAATGTTAGCAACCCTTCCTCTATGCTCCCAGTATCTATGTGTTGCCATTGCCAGTGAAAGTTTTTAATACGGCATGTTCAGCCTAACTTTCCTCACCATTGCATCCTGGAGTAAAAGTTACATTCAATTTGATTTTTTTTTAAGTCTCTGGTTCTTACTTCTACCAACTATTGGGAATTCTAACCCTCAAAGACTTATTCAGTACTTGGGGGTCATTTTTTACAAATGCTTGCAAATGGATCCTACGGCTATTGTGTGACATCTGCCAGTTCCTCTTCTTTTATTTCACCCTTGATCCACTTTCTCCATGCCCACCTTTTTAAAAAAGAATTAGAATGGGCCTGCCACTGCCTCACCATTCTTCCATATTTCTTCTCTCTTCTGACTATGGAAAAAAAACATTATTTTTCTGCTTTTTCCTCCTTGTTAACCTATTAAATGCACAGATAAACATTTCACAATGAGTTACTATGAAAAATAGGATTAGATAAAAATAGCAAACACTGAGGAGGTAAAACTTCACAGAAGTACTTTTTTAAGTATTAGCAAGTTATTCAAAACATTTTCTAAAATGCAAATCGTTGAAAGTTTTCTTCAGAGTGCCTCCCTGTCTCTGCCAAAAACACAATTCCCCACAGCTGAAAGTTTTACTGATTATTCATCAGTTAATAGAAAAAAAAAATCATTCATTAAGTCCTTAACTTTACTGGTTTACTTTTCCTTTCATTTCAAAAGTAATCAATTCTTCCATTAGGACTACACAAAGTGGAAGGCACAGTGAAAATGGGTTAAGTCACTCACAGTGAAGGGACTATTCTGCCACAAAGAAGGTGGACAAACAAGCACTTCAGTTTCCCTTTTTGAAAAGTGAGGCAATTAACTCTGTGGTAGTTAAGACTCTTTTTTAAAATTTCTGTGTTTCTTACTTACACATAGAAGGTGTTTGATAATAATCTGCTGAATTAAAGATTATATTACTACACCAATAGATGGGGAAAGCATTTGAATGCTGAGTTTTATAACCCTTATTCAACATTTGGTCTCTAATAAATTCTTAATAAAGTATTAAGTAGATTTTAAAAAAATAAAATATCAAAACATACAACAAGTAGATTCACAAAGAGTGAGAAAATCATGACAAAAGGCATCATGAAACACATTTCTACTCCAAGTTCTAGACAGCAGAAACTGTTTTTGAAAATGCAACTTAAAATCATGTAAAAGAATACATTTTAAAATTATGGGAAATAAGTCAATTCTAACTACTTTAGATGTTATAAAAGAAGGACGTTAGGCCAGGGGCAATGGCTCACGCCT
Organism: Pan troglodytes; assembly: GCF_028858775.2. Lineage (NCBI taxonomy): Eukaryota > Metazoa > Chordata > Mammalia > Primates > Hominidae > Pan > Pan troglodytes. The sequence continues at coordinate 75,253,060 of NC_072402.2, forward strand.
GTTATCCCAGCACTTTGGGAGGCCGAGGCGGGTGGATCACGAGGTCAAGAGATCAACACCATGCTGGCCAACATGGTGAAATCCCATCTCTACCAAAAATACAAAAATTAGCTGGGCATGGTAGTGTGCACCTGTAATCCCAGCTACTCAGGAGGCTGAGGCAGGAGAATGGCTTGAACCTGGGAGGCGGAGATTGCAGTGAGCCGAGATTGTGCCACTGCACTCCAGCCTGGCAAACAGAGTGAGACTCCATCTCAAAAAACAAACAAAAAAAGAACAATGTTAGTAGAAAATGAATTACATATAACAGCAGGATAGGTCTACCTTTTAAGATTTGTGAGAAGGCAGATATTTTTAATTGTGGAAAGGCAAGGAAATTCATAGCTTTGCAGCCAAACATCAAGCATTCTTACAATCATTCAGCAAACGTATCTGTTCTGGGTCCTGAGTGTTTAAAATATTTCACTGTATTTTATCCCGAAGCTGTAGATTATAATCAACTGTCAGTTATTTGTCAATTATAAATCTCAACAATACTCCATGTAGGCTTAAATTTTAAATGGCAAAAAGAAAATAAGAATCATTCTAAATTCTGGTAACAACTTAATATAAAGCAGTCAATTGTTACTACTATTCATTTTTCATAATCAAACACTGAGTAGATCAAAAGTCACAAAGTTTTTTCAACTGAAATCTCCAAGAATGCCACAGAAATGTGTAGGTGAATCTGCCTTCCATTTAATGTGATCACTAAAAGACAGAATTTTGGGACTTCAGGACAAACATAATCTGGTGAAGGGGCGTAATTCTAGATGCCTATTATTCCTGTGCTGTAATATTTATCCTTATTGGGGAAAAAATGGACAAGTTTAGTGATGTACTAATGTCTCTCAGCAGCAGGCAGACTCGCCAAAGGCATACAAAGTAGAATGGTAAGACACCTCAAACAACAAGGGACCCTGAACATTCCATTATTGGGCACATTCCTGTGCACAGGTTTGTACATGTGTGCAAGTCTTAAGTTCCTCTAACACTTCCCCCTCTGTGTTAGTTTGCTAGGGCTGCCACAACAAAGTGCCACAGACTGGGTAGCTTAAACAACAGAAATTTTATTGTCTCACAGTTTTGGGGGCTAGAAGTCCAAGTTCAAGATGTCAGCAGGTTTGATTTCTGAAGCCTTTTTCCTTGTTTTGCTGATAGATGGACACTTTCTCACTATGTCCTCACATGGTCTTTTCTGTGTGGCTGTGCATCCCTGGTGTCTTTGTCTTCTTATAAGGATACCAGTCATATTGGATTAGGGCCCACATTCATAGCCTCATACTCTTTAAAGACCTTAACCCTAAATACAGCCAATTCAGCCCATAACACCCTCTCCTCCCCAAAATGTTATGGCAACAACTCATAAAAATCACAGTGTATAACAAGAATAGTAGTGGGAAAATTAGAAGTGGCAGAAGTATCAAAAATCTTATTACATCAAAGATGTAAATATGACAATTAGCTGGATATGGAGGCGAAAGCAGTTGTAACAGATCTGAACCAACCTGGAGATAAAAATTCCTGAGTATGTAATAGAAAAACCCTTCAAATAATGAAAGCATCTGATTCACTCATCAGTACCAATGGGCTGAGCTCTGTGCTGAGTTGGAACTGGCTTAGTAAAAATTCTATACTATGGACTCAGATTATACTAGCGTCATTTATGTTCTCACTTGGTACACTATTACAATTCAAATTAGAAAATAGTTCCTCATTAGATCATAGAAATTCCCAAGTAGAAATTACTTCCTTTGGATAAGTAAGCATTTTTTAATCTTCATTATCATATGGTTTTCATTAACATTTACTTCCAAGTAAAATGTAGTAAGTTCTATTAATACTTCATCATTAATTTTCATTCTGGTAAAATTCTCAGAATTTTCATTCTGAGAACCAAAAAGACTGCCATCTTGCCCTCTTCCTCTTCATTTCATTCCTACATTGGCCTCATCTCAGGTTTATGTTTTATACTGAAACTCCTGGAATTAAAAAGTTAAGGCACTAGCATCTCCAACTCACACTCAGAAAAGATGTCCACAATTTAACTTAGTATACATGAGGCCAGAACAAAACAATGAGTGCTAGCTTGGCCTTCACTGGAATAGTTTCTCACAATTGCCATCTGAATCCTCCCTCCAACTGCATCTAAACCAATTCTTATGTGCTGTTTACATGAATGTCTCACATTGACCTAGTCAGAGCTCTCCAGCCACTACAATACTAGCAACAGCTATAACCGTGAAAACATTCATCGTACGTATTAAGCAGTAAGTGCATAACGCTGTGATAATACAAGATGTGTTGAGATGAATAAACTTTTATCCAGAGGCTATCTACACCATGGTCATAGTATTCAAAATATGTAGCTTCCAGTTGCCCAAAATGAGAGGCAGGAGAGGATAGAAAGCAAGAATGAGAAAAAGAAGAAGATACTACCATTATGAATACAACAGAGCCTGCTAAAATGATCCTAATTTAAAACCTAAATAGCCCTCAATAAAGTCTTCCAAGGGAGTGAGGAGTTTATAAAACGTGCAGTTGATGTTTCTCTCCGCCATGCTAACCAACGTAGAAGAGAATAAGATAAAGCAATGAAAAGCAGAGTGGCACTCTGATATATAAGATTCTCTAAGAAGTATAGAGTGAATTTTGCCCAAAGGCCCTCACTGAACTAATTCCTGAACCAAAAGAGTATTTCTTAATCCAAAACTTTACAGTATTAGACCTACGAATTCTGATGATGCCTGATCAGATGCTAGTTGTTCTTGACAATCCATGCAGTTTTCCAGTATGAAGGAAAGTAACAAATATACCATGGTTATTCTTATTTCTTTCTGAAAAATATCTAGGATATTTTATAGTGTCATGTGGTAAAATATTCATTTGACAATCACAATGAAGTATAATCAGAAGTATTAGCAATTTTACTTTGTTTATCCTGTTAATCCAGAGTTTGCTCAACAATAAAATTAAGCCATTTAATAAAACCAATAATAAAATTAAAAGCTTTTTACCCTAATGTCTTAGGATAAAAAAACAGAACCATGATTCTGGGTGCTAATTGCCCATTTTAAACAATGGAAGCTTTTGATCTCCAAGGATAATATATGTACTCCTCCTAACCTTGTGGAGTAGTAGTGGTCATTATTTTTAAATATTGATAGCTCAATTCAAGTCATATTCTCTCTTGGACTGAGAAAGACTTGCAAGTACATTTTAATCAAACTACTATTCATCAGATTATATTTACAAGCCCACAGATCCCATTCCTGTGCTCCTTTGCCTCTCCTTCCCACTTCCTATGTTTACATGTCCAGGTCCACTCACCTTTCCTTTATGGGAGCATTCAACTCAGATGCAATATGAGTACACTTTCTTATATCATGGATATTTTCCCAAAATTTTTGTCATATACAGTATTTTCTTCCCAACTGCTTCCGCTTACTGCTAAAATTTCTTCTAGATTTATTAAACATACCTTTTCCAAAAAATATCTGAGAAACTAAACTTAAAAACAAAGCAAACTTTGAAAAACAATTCTGTATTCCCAGGGTTTGGATTTTAATTCAAATTGTTAGATGACCTTAGAGGTTCCATAAGGTTTTTATTTATGGCTATGGTTATAAAATCCACCTTCTGGAGAAATGGGGAACTTGGACATGGGGCCAGATAACAGAAAATGAGGGAAATATTCTTCATTTTAAGAGGCCAGTATCTCTGTTCCAAAGTCCAATAAAGGTATTACAAAAAGAATTTAAAAGTCCTTTAGAGAGGAAAAAAAAATTTTCTTGTCAACATAAAATTGAAATTGTAAATAAAATACAAAATTCCTAAATAGAGCATAATTTTTTTTAGGTGAAAAACTATGGTTTACTACAGGAATGTAAGACTAGTTTAACATCAGAAAATATATTAATAAACTTCTGCACAATAAAAGACCAAAAGAAAAACAACAGCAAGATTACATCAAATATTAGGAAAAACCATTTAATGAAGTTCAACATCTATGATAAAATTAGAAATACAGGTTTGAGTATCCCTAATCCAAAAATCCCAAATCCTCCAAAATCGGTAACTTTCTGAGTGCTTTTTGAGGCATTATTTATTGCAGATTTTCAGTTTAGGGATACTCAACCAGTAATACAAATATTCCAAAATCTAAAAAAAATCTGAAATCCAAAATACTTCTGGTCCCCAGCATTTCAGGTAACATTTACTCAACCTGTAGAATAAAATTTCTTTATTTTAATAATGTTATGTGCCAAATCCAACATACTTTAAGAAAAAAATATTTTAAAACAAAAGCCATATATTAGGATTTGAAGAGAAGTAATGAAACTGCTTTTATTTGGTGGTTATTTTCAATTTTATCTGCTGTCTTCAGCAAGAAGGAATATACATATATCTTATCTAAAAGAAATAACAGATTGCTAAGAAACCATGGGAATACAATGAAACCCAGTCTACTTATACTGATGAGATCTTGGAGATGAGTAAGATAATCCTCATCACAGTCAGACAATGTGGTAGCACCACCACTGTAGTGCCCTACAAGAGAAATTCAATGCAAAGGAAATTTGTCCTTCCAAAGGGGAGAATACTGCAACATGTTTCTAAAAAGTAAGTTCTTGTATCCATTACTTATATAAAAGAGATTTGCGTCTTCTGCCTATATCTGTAAATCAATCATCATCATGTTTGTGACAACCATTCATAAAGTGTACAAACCACTCAGTGGGTTCACATTCTGGCTCATGTTATCCAAGCAACACTTGGAATTATGTGTCCTTGGGAAAAATATAATCAGTTTCTTCATTTAGAATATGTAATAACATTACCACCTATCCGACTGCTGTGAAGAAAACATAATATAAAGTGCTTCAGACATATAATATGTATTGCCCAGTGCTGGTACATATTAAGTTCTCAATAAATGTTAACTATTATGAGCTAGTATCCCAATGTTACCTCACTGGAAAATGTTAACAACCTGTGAAGAGACCATTTCTATTGACTTTGACTTTCCAATAATATTATGGTACTTCCAGAGAGGAGCAAGAGTCAATTTTTTAAATTTTAATTTAATTTTAAAAATACAGTACAGATTTAGTACTCTTCAATGGCTTGGCTTGTCATTACTTTAAAATTTTAGCACTTTATATTTTAGCCCACAACACCTTATTTCAGTGGCCCTGTCCTCTTTTCCAAACTCATTTCCTATCACTCTCACTTTTCCTACCAATCTATGAAATGTCAACTACTAGTCTTTTCTTTTCCTCAAATATGCCATATTGCATTCACATTTCAAGGCCATTAAATATAATACGATTTTGTCCAGGAAAAGTTCTTTCCCTGTGGCTGCCTCCTTTGCATAATTTAAGCCTCAACTTAAAAAAAAAAAAAAGTCAATTCCAAGGCTTTCTCTGACTACTCTACGTGCAGTAGACCCCTCTCTCCTACTCTTTATCGTTTTGCTTTAACTTTACTCTTAACACTTACTACTAGAGAAACTATTTTATTTATTTATTACTAGCTGTACCTTATCTGTCTCCCAGCACTCATCTACACTAGAATATAAGCCCTATGAAGGCAGAAACTTAGATCACATAGTGAGCAAACAATATTTGCTGAGTGAAACAGGCAACTGGGTTGATATTCCACAGCTTAACTTATAACTAATTACTACCCTCTGAGGTGAGAAAAAAAAAAATCAACCAAACAGCAAACCATCTGAATTTATTACTGGCAGATTTCTCTAAAAGGTTGTAAAGAATATATATAATGGGAGTCTACAATTAAAGATTCCTGATCCTCACACAGAACTATGGCTGAAGAAAGCCTGACTTGTGGCCAGGCGCGATGGCTCATGCCTGTAATCCCAGAACTTTGGGAGGCTGAGGCGGGCGGATCACCTGAGGTCAGGAGTTCGAGACCAGCCTAGACTCTACTAAAAATACAAAAATTAGCCAGGCGTGGTGGTGGGAGCCTGTAATCCCAGCTACTCAGGAGGCTGAGGCAGGATAATCGCTTGAACCCAGGGGGCGGAGGTTGCAGTGAGCCCAAATTGTGCCTCTGCACTCCAGCCTGGGCGACAGAGCAAGACTTTTGTCACACACACACACACACACACAAAAAAAAGCCTGATTTGTACAGTATGGGGGAAAAAACTGATATGCATTTTCAAACGTACAATATACTATGAAATCAATGATTTGGACAGGGAACTAAAGAATTATCTTTTAAAGGAATGGGATAAACTACATTTTATATCCAGTAAAAGATGTCACACCTGTGGAACTTTATCTAAACTGTTGTTTAGAGAATTAATACAGTTAAATAGATTTCCTTATACCCCATTCAAAACCTTTTAAATGGACTTTAAGATGGCGAATAGGAGGCAGGACTAGCTTGCAGCTCCCGCTCAGACAGGCAGAGCAGTGTGTAGAGACTCACATCATGAACAGTGTTCATGAACAGTATTGAGCAGAACTTCAGGCTGGTACTAGGGTGTGTCTGCAAAGAGTCCTGTGATATGATTCATCTTCAGGTCTTGCAGCCCTGGATAGCAGCACCAAGAATTTCCACAGGAACATACCAGGAAAGCTGAGAGAATCCATAGACCCTTTGAGGTAACTGGATCACCACTGCAGGCTCCCTGAGTCACCGAAAAACGGTAAGTCTGCTTGCTTTCTCAACAGGGAGGTTCATGGTTTGGGGCAAGTTCTCAGCCCTGGTCACCAGCTGCCTGGAAATAGACTCGATGCAGTTGAGGGGGCACGGCAGGAATGAGACTGGCCTTTAGGACTGGGGACTGCATGGGAGTGGAGAGAGGTCTGTGACTGCAGGCTTTCCCCCACTTCCCTGGTAACCTGTGTAACTCAGCAGAGGCAGCCATAATCTCCCTGGGAATATAACTCCATTGGACTAGGAACCACACCCCCATCCCCCACAGCAGCCAAAGCAAGCCCCATGCCCAAGGAGGGAATGAGCACAGACACACCTATCCCTTCCCCAACCTGGTGGTCTTTCTCTACTTGCCCAGGTAACCAAAGACAAAGGTCAAAATCTCTTGAAAGCTCTATGGCCCCGCCCACTGCCTGAAAAACCTGAATACTTAACCAGGTATCCCTAGAACGTGGTGGTGGTGGTGGTGGTGGTGGTGATTGTTTTGTTGTTTTGTTGTTGTTTTAAGTAGAGACAGGGATTCACCATGTTGGTCAGGATAGTGTCGAACTCCTGACCTCAAGTGATACGCCCATCTCGGCCAAAGTGCTGGGATTACAGGAATAAGCCACTGTGCCCAGCCCCTAGGGCAAGTCCACATCCTCGCTATAGGACCACAGCTGATGCACTCTTGAAAGCACCACCTCCTGGCTGGAGGCCAACCAACACAAAATGAGCGCACTAAACAAAAACACAACCAAGGATGCTCACAGAGTCCACTTCACTCCCCTGCTACCTCTACTGGTTCGGGTGCTGCTATCCAGGGCTGCAAGACCTGAAGATGAATCATATCACAGGACTCTTTGCGGACACATCCCAGTACCAGCCTGAAGCTCAGTAGCTCCACTGGACGGCTAGACTCAGAACAAAAACAATCACTCCAGTTCGGCTCTCAGGGAGCCTCATTCCTAGGGGAAAGGGAAGAACAACACATCAAGGGAGCACCCCATGGGACAGAAGAATCTGAACAGCCACCTTGAATCCCAGATCTTCCCTCTGACATAATTTACCCAAGTGAGAAGGAACCAGAAAAACAACTCTGGCAATATGACAAAGCAAGGGTCTTTAACACCCCCAAAAGATCATCCTAGCTCACCAGCAATGGATCTAAATGAAAATGAAATATCTCAATTGCCAGAAAAAGAATTTAGAAGGTCGATTATTAAGCGAATCACGGAGTCAACAGAGAAAGGTGAATTTCAACTTAAAGAAATCAAAAACATGATACAGGATAGGAAAGGAAAATTCTTCAGTGAAATAGATAGCATAAGCAAAAAACAATCACAACTTCTGGAAGTCAAGGACACACTCAGAGAAACGCAAAATGCACTGGAAAGTCTCAGCAATAGAACTGAACAAGCAGAAGAAAAAACTTCAGGGCTCGAAGACAAGGCTTTTGAATTAACCCAATCCATCAAGGACAAAGAAGAAAGAATTTTTAAAAATGAACAAAGCCCCAAGAACTCTGGGATTATGTTAAACAAACAAACCTAAAAATAATTGGTGTTCCTAAGGAAGAAGAGAAATCTAAAACTTTGGAAAACATATTTGAGGGAATAATTAAGGAGAACTTCCCTGGCCTTGCTAGAGATCTAGATATCCAAATACAAGAAGCTCAAAGAACACCTGGGAAACTCATCACAAAAAGATCATTGCCTAGGCACACAGTCATCAGGTTATCAAAAGTCAAGACAATAAAAAGAATCTTCAGAGCTGTGAGACAAAAGCACCAGGTAACCTATAAAGGAAAACCTATTGGATTAACAGCAGATTTCTCAGCAGAAATCCCTCAAGCTAGGAGAGACTAGGGTCCTGTTTTTAGCCTCCTTAAACAAAACAATTTTCAGCTAAGAATTTTGTATCCAGTGAAACTAAGCTTCATAAATGAAGGAAAGGTACAGTCTTTTCTAGATAAAAAAAATGCTGAGAGAATTCACCACTACCAGGCCAACACTACAAGAACTGCTAAAAGGAGCTCTAAATTTTGAAACGAATCCTCAGAATACACCAAAATAGAGCCTCCTTAAAGCATAAATCTCACAGGACCTGTATAACAATAGCACAATGAAAAAAAAAAAAAAGGTATTCAGGCAACAAATAGCACAATGAATAGAATAGTACCTCACATCTCAATAATAACATTGAATGTAAATGGCCTAACTGCTCCACTTAAAGATACAGAATGGCAGAATGGATAAGAATTCAACAATCAAGTTTCTGCTGTCTTCTGAAAAGCCATTCCATGGAAATGGACACCAAAAGCAAGCAAGAGTAGCTAGTCTTATATCAGACAAAAAAGAAAAAAAAGAAAAACTTTAAAGCAACAGCAGCTTAAAAATACAAAGAATGATATCATATAATGATAAAAAGGACTAATCCAACAGAGAAATACCACAATTCTAAATAAATAAATAAATAAATAAATATATATGTATGTATGTATATATCTAACACTGGAGCTCCCAAATTTATAAAACAATTCTACTAGGCCTAAGAAATGAGATAGATGGCAACACAACAATAGAGGGGGACTTCAATACTCCACTGACACTAGTCATCAAGGCAGAAAGGCAACAAAGAAATAATGGACTTAAACTATACAACAAATGGATTTAGATATTTACAGAACATTCTACCCAACAACTGCAGAATATATTCTATTCATCAGTACATGGAACATTCTCCAAGACAGACCATATGATATGCCACAAAACAAGTCTCAGTAAATTCAAGAATATCAAAATTATATCGAGTACTCTCTCATACCACAGTGGAATAAAATTGGAAATCAATTCCAAAAGGAACCTCAAAACCATGCAAATACATGAAAATTAATAATCTACTCCTGAATGATCTCTGGGTCAACAATGAAATCAAGATGGAAATTCAAAAATTCTTTGAACTGAACGACAGTGACACAACCTATCAAAACCTCTGGGATACAGCAACAGTGGTGCTAAGAGGAAAGTTCATAGCATTAAATGCCTACATCAGAAAGTCTGAAAGAGCACAAATAGACAATCTAAGGTCACGCCTCATGGAACTGGAGAAATAAGAACAATCCAAACCCAGCAGAAGAAAAGAAATAACGAAGATCAGAGCATAACTCAATGAAACTGAAATGAAAAAAAAAAACAAAAGATAAATGAAACAAAAAGCTAGTTTATTGAAAAGATAAATAAAATTGACAGACCATTAGCAAGATTAACCAAGGAAGAGAGAAAATCCAAATAAGCACAATTAGAAATAAAATGGGAGATATTACTACTGACACCACAAAAATACAAAAGATCATTCAAGGCTACTATGAACACCTTTATGCACATAAACTAGAAAAACTAGAGGAGATGGATAAATTCCTCCAAATATATAACCCTCCCAGATTAAAGCAGAAAGATAAAGAAATTCTGAACAGACCAATAATAAGCAGCGAGACTGAAGTGGTAATAAAAAAAATTGCCAACGAAAAAAAATCTAGGACAGAAGAATTCACAGCTAAATTCTATCAGACATTCAAAGAACTGGTAGCAATACTATTGACACTGTTCCACAGGATAGAGAAAGAGGGAATCTTCCCTAAATCACTCTATGAAGCAGGTATCACTCTAATACCCAAAATAGGGAAGGACATAACAAAAAAAGAAAACTGCAGACCAATATCCCTGAGATGTAAAAACCCTAAACAAAATACTAGTGAACCAAATTCAACAGCATATCAAAAATATAATCCGCCATGATCAAGTGGGTTTCATACCAGGGATGGTTTAACATCCGCAAGTCAATAAATGTGATACATCACATAAACAGAATTAAAAACAAAAATCACACGATCGTCTGAAGAGATGCAGAAAAAGCATTTGACAAAATCCAACATCGTTTTATGATTAAAACCCTCAGCAAAATTGACATAGAAGGGACATACCTTAACAAAATAAAAGCCATCTATGACAATCCCACAGCTAACAGTATACTGAATGGGGAAAATTTGAAAGCATTCCTGCAAGAACTGAAACAAGACAAGGATGCCCACTTTCCCCACTTCGATTCAACATAGTACTGGAAGTCCTAACCAGTGCAATCAGACAAGAGAAAGAAATCAAGGCATCCAAATTGGTAAAGAGGAAGTCAAATGACCACTGTTTGCTGATGATATCATCACGTAATAGAAAACCCTAAAGACTCATCCAAAAAGCTCCTAGAACTGGTAAATAAATTCAGTAAGGTTTCAGGATACAAAATTAATGTACACAAATCAGTAGCTCTGCTATACACCAATAGCAACCACACTCAGAATCAAATCAAGAACTCAACCACTTTCACAATAGCTGCAAAAAAAAATAAATAAATACTTAGGAATTTACCTAACCAAGGACATGAAAGACCTCTACAAGGAAAATTACAAAACACTACTGAAAAAATCTTAGATGACACAAACAAACTGAAACACACCCCATGCTCATGGATGAGTAGAATCAATATTGTGAAAATGACCATACTGCCAAAAGCAATCTATAAATTGAATGCAATTTCCATCAAAATACCAACATGATTCTGCACAGAACTAGAAAAAACAACCTCAAAATTCATAGGGAACCAAAAAAGAGCCCACATAGCCAAAGCAAGACTAAGCAAAAACAACAAATCTGGAGGCATCACATTATGTGACTTCAAACTATACTATAAGGCCATAGTCACCAAAACAGTGTGATACTAGTATAAAAATAGGCACACAGACCATGGAACAGAATACAGAACCCAGAAATAAAATCAAAAACTTACAGCCAACTGATCTTTGACAAAGCAAACAAAAACATAGAGTGGGGAAAAGACACTCTATTCAATAAATGGTGCTTGGATAATTGGCAAGCCACATATAGAAGAATGAAACTGGATCCTCATCTCTCATCTTATACAAAAATCAACTCAAAATGGATCAAATATTTAAATCTAAGACCTGAAACCATAAAGATTCTACAAGATAACATCAAAAAAAAAAAACAAAAACCCTTCTAGACATTGGCTTAGGCAAAGACTTCATGACCAAGAACCCAAAAGGAAATGCAACAAACACAAAGATAAATAAATGGGACTCAATTAAACTAAAAACCTTCTGCACAGCAAAAGAAATAATCAGCAGAGTTAACAGACAACCCACAGAGTGGGAGAAATCTTTATAATCTCTGCATCTGAAAAAGGACTAATACCTAGAATCTACAAGGAAATCAAATAAGAAAAACAAAATTCCATCAAAAAGTGGGCTAAAAACATTAATAGTTTTTTTTTTATTATACTTTAAGTTCTAGGGTACATGTGTACAACGTGCAGGTTTGTTACATATGTTTACATGCGCCATGTTGGTGTGCTCCACCGATTAACTCGTCATTTACATTAGGTATATCTCCTAATGCTCTCCCTCACCCCTCCCCCTACCCCACAACAGGCCCCGGTGTGTGATGTTCCCCTTCCTGTGTCCAAGGGTTCTCATTGTTCAGTTGCCACCTATGAGTAAGAACATGGGGTGTTTAGTTTTTTGTCCTTGTGATAGTTTGCTGACAATAATGGTTTCCAGCTTCATCCATGTCCATACAATGGACATGAACTCATCATTTTTTATGGCTGCATAGTATTCCATGGTGTATATGTCCCATATTTTCTTAATCCAGTCTATCATTGATGGACATTTGGGTTGGTTCCAAGTCTTTGCTATTGTGAATAGTGCTGCAATAAACATACATGTGCATGTGTCTTTACAGCAGCATGATTTATAATCCTTTGGGTATATACCCAGTAATGGGATGGCTGGGTCAAATGCTATTTCTAGTTATAGATCCTTGAGGAATCACCACACTGTTTTCCAAAATGGTTGAACTAGTTTACAGTCCCACCAACAGTGTAAAAGTGTTCCTATTTCTCCACATCCTCTCCAGCACCCATTGTTTCCTGACTTTTTAATGATCGGCATTCTAACTGGTGAGAGATGGTATCTCATTGTGGTTTTGATTTGAATTTCTCTGATGGCCAGTGATGAAGAGCATTTTTTCATGTGTCTGTTGGCTGCCTAAATGACTTCTTTTGAGAAGTGTCTGTTCATATCCTTTGCCCACTTTTTGATGGGGTTGTTTTTTTCTTGTAAGTTTGTTTGAGTTCTTTCCAGATTCTGGATATTAGCCCTTTGTCAGATGAGTAGATTGCAAAAATTTTCTCCCATTTTGTAGGTTGCCTGCTCACTCTGATGGTAGTTTCTTTTGCTGTGCAGAAGCTCTTTAGTTTATTTAGACCCCATTTGTTAATTTTGGCTTTCGCTGCCATTGCTTTTGTTGTTTTAGACATAAGTCCTTGCCCATGCCTATGTCCTGAATTGTATTGCCTAGGTTTTCTTCTAGGGTTTATATGGTTTTAGGTCTAACATTTAAGTCTTTAATCCATCTTGAATTAATTTTTTTATAAGGTATAAGGAAGGGATCCAGTTTCAGCTTTCTACATATGGCTAGCCAGTTTTCACAGCATCATTTATTAAATAGGGAATCCTTTCCCCATTTCTTGTTTTTGTCAGGTTTGTCAAAGATCAGATGGTTGTAGATGTGTGGTATTCTTTCTGAGGGCTCTGATTTGTTCCATTGGTCTATATCTCTGTTTTGGTACAAGTACCATGCTGATTTGATTACTGTGGCCTTGTAGTATAGTTTGAAGTCAGGTAACGTGATGCCTCCAGCTTTGTACTTTTGGCTTAGGATTATCTTGGGAATGTGGGCTCTTTTTTGGTTCCATATAAACTTTAAAGTAGTTTTTTTCCAATTCTGTGAAGAAAGTCATTGGTAGCTTGATGGGAATGGCATTGAATCTATAAATTACCTTGGGCAGTATGGCCATTTTCATGATATTGATTCTTCCTATCCATGAGCATGGAATGTTCTTCCATTTCTTTGTGTCCTCTTTCATTTCATTGAGCAGTGGTTTGTAGTTCTCCTTGAAGAGGTCCTTCACGTCCCTTGTAAGTTGCATTCCTAGGTATTTTATTCTCTTTGAAGCAATTGTGAATGGGAGTTCACTCATAATTTGGCTCTCTGTTTGTCTGTTATTGCTGTATAAGAATGTTTGTGATTTTTGCACGTTGATTTTTGGATCCTGAGACTTTGCTGAAGTTGCTTATCAGCTTAAGGAGATTTGGGGCTGAGACGATGGGGTTTTCTAAATACACAATCATGTCATCTGCAAACAGGGACAATTTGACTTCCTCTTTTTCTAATTGAATACCCTGTATTTCTTTCTCCTGCCTGATTGCCCTGGCCAGAACTTCCAACACTATGTTGAATAGGAGTGGTGAGAGAGGGCATCCCTGTCTTGTGGCAGTTTTCAAAGGGAATGCTTTCAGTTTTTGCCCATTCAGTATGATATTGGCTGTGGCTTTGTCATAAATAGCTCTTATTATTTAGAGATATGTCCCATCAATACCTAATTTATTGAGAGTTTTTAGCATGAAGGGCTATTGAATTTTGTCAAAGGCCTTTTCTGCATCTATTGAGATAATCATGTGGTTTTTTCTTCGGTTCTGTTTATATGATGGATTACGTTTCTTGATGTGCGTATGTTGAACCAGCGTTGCATCCCTGGGATGAAACCCACTTGATCATGGTGGATAAGCTTTTTGATGGGCTGCTGGATTCGGTTTGTCAGTATTTTATTGAGGATTTTTACATCGATGTTCATCAGGGATATTGGTCTAAAATTCTCTTTTTTTGTTGTGTCTCTGCCAGGCTTTGCTATCAAGATGATGCTGGCCTCATAAAATGAGTTAGGGAGGATTCCCTCTTTTTCCATTGATTCGAACGGTTTCAGAAGGAATGGTACCAGCTCCTCCTTGTACCTCTGGTAGAATTCGGCTGTAAATCCATCTGGTCCTGGACTTCTTTTGGTTGGTAGGCTACTAATTATTTCCTCAATTTCAGAGCCTGTTATTGCTCTATTCGTGGATTCAAATTCTTCCTGGTTTAGTCTTGGGAGGGTGTATGTGTCAAGGAATTTATCCATTTCTTCTAGATTTTCTAGTTTATTTGCCTAGAGGTGTTTATAGTATTCTCTGATGGTAGTTTGTATTTCTGTGAGATTGGTGGTGATATCCCCTTTATCATTTTTGTATTGCATCTATTTGATTCTTCTCTCTTTTCTTCTTTTATTAGTCTTGCTTGCAGTCTATCAATTTTATTGATCTTTTCAAAAAACCAGCTCCTGGATTCACTGATTTTTTGAAGGGTTTTTTGTGTCTCTATTTCCTTCAGTTCTGCTCTGATCTTAGTTATTTCTTGCCTTCTGCTAGCTTTTGAATGTGTTTGCTCTTGCTTCTCTAGCTCTTTTAATTGTAATGTTAGGGTGTCAATTTTAGATCTTTCCTGCTTTCTCTTGTGGGCATGTAGTGCTATAAATTTCCCTCTATACACTGCTTTAAATGTGTCCCAGAGATTCTGGTATGTTGTGTCTTTGTTCTCACTGGTTTCAAAGAACATCTTTATTTCTGCCTTCATTTCGTTATGTACCCAGAAGTCATTCAGGAGCAGGTTGTTCAGTTTCCATGTAGTTGAGCGGTTTTGAGTGAGTTTCTTAATCCTGAGTTCTAGTTTGATTGCACTGTGGTCTGAGAGACAGTTTGTTTTAATTTCTGTTCTTTTACATTTGCTGAGGACTGCTTTACTTCCAACTATGTGGTCACTTTTGGAATAAGTGCAATGTGGTGCTGAGAAGAATGTATATTCTTTTGATTTGGGGTGGAGAGTTCTGCAGATGTCTATAAGGTCCACTTGGTGCAGAGCTGAGTTCTATTCCTGGATATCCTTTTTAACTTGCTGTCTCATTGATCTATCTAATATTGACAGTGGGGTGTTAAAGTCTCCCATTATTATTGTGCGGGAGTCTAAGTCTCTTTGTAGGTCTCTAAGGACTTGCTTTATGAATCTGGGTGCTCCTGTATTGGGTGCATATATATTTAGGATAGTTAGCTCTCCTTGTTGAATTGATCCCTTTACCATTATGTAATGGCCTTCTTTTCTCTTTTGATCTTTGTTGGTTTAATGTCTGTTTTATCAGAGACTAGGATTCCAACCCCTACCTTTTTGTTTTCCATTTACTTGGTAGATCTTCCTCCATCCTTTTATTTTGAGCCTATGTGTGTCTCTGCACGTGAGATGGGTTTCCTGAATACAGCACACTGATGGGCCTTGACTCTTTATCCAATTTGCCAGTCTGTGTCTTTTAATTGGAGCATTTAGCCCATTTACATTTAAGGTTAATATTGCTATGTGTGAATTTGATCCTGTCATTATGATGTTAGCTGGTTATTTTGCTCGTTAGTTGATGCAGTTTCTTCCTAGCCTCGATGGTCTTTACAATTTGGCATTTTTTTTGCAGTGGCTGGTAGCGGTTGTTCGTTTCCATGTTTAGTGCTTCCTTCAGGAGCTCTTGTAGGGCAGGCCTGGTGGTGACAAAATCTCTCAGCATTTGCTTGTCTGTAAAGGATTTTATTTCTCCTTCACTTATGAAGCTTAGTTTGGCTGGATATGAAATTCTGGGTTGAAAATTCTTTTCTTTAAGAATGTTGAATATTGACCCCCACTCTCTTCTGGCTTGTAGAGCTTCTGCCGAGAAATTAGCTGTTATTCTGATGGGCTTCCCTTTGTGAGTAACCCGACCTTTCTCTCTGGCTGCCCTTAACATTTTTTCCTTCATTTCAACTTTGGTGAATCTGACAATTATGTGTCTTGGAGTTGCTCTTCTCGAGGAGTATCTTTGTGGTGTTCTCTGTATTTCCTGAATTTGAATGTTGGCCTGCCTTACTAGGTTGGGGAAGTTCTCCTGGATAATATCCTGCAGAGTGTTTTCCAACTTGGTTCCATTCTCCCCGTCACTTTCAGGTACACCAATCAGACGTAGATTTGGTCTTTTCACATAGTCCCATATTTCTTAGAGGCTTTGTTCATTTCTTTTTACTCTTTTTTCTCTAAACGTCTCTTCTTGCTTCATTTCATTCATTTGATCTTCAATCACTGATACCCTTTCTTCCAGTTGATTGAATCAGCTACTGAAGCTTGTGCATGCGTCGCATAGTTCTCGTGCCATGGTTTTCAGCTCCATCAGGTCATTTAAGGACTTCTCTACACTGGTTATTCTAGTTAGCCATTCGTCTAATCTTTTTTCAAGGTTTTTAGCTTCTTTGCGGTGAGTTTGAACTCCCTCCTTTAGCTCGGAGAAGTTTGATCGTCTGAAGCCTTCTTATCTCAACTCGTCTAAGTCATTCTCCGTCCACCTTTGTTCCGTTGCTGGTGAGGAGCTGCATTCCTTTGGAGGGGGAGAGGCGCTCTGATTTTTACAATTTTCAGCTTTTCTGCTCTATTTTTTCCCCATCTTTGTGGTTTTATCTACCTTTGGTCTTTGATGATGGTGACATACAGATGGGGTTTTGGTGTGGATGTCCTTTCTGTTTGTTAGTTTTCCCTCTAACAGTCAGGACCCTCAGCTGCAGGTCTATTGGAGTTTACTGGAGGTCCACTCCAGACCCTGTTTGCCTGGGTATCAGCAGCGGAGGCTGCAGAACAGCGAATATTGCTGAACAGCAAATGTTGCTGCCTGATCGTTCCTCTGGAAGCTTCATCTCAGAGCGGTACCCAGCCGTGTGGGTTGTCAGTCTGCCCCTATTGGGGGGATGCATCCCAGTTAGGCTACTCAGGGGTCAGGGACCTCTTGAGGAGGCAGTCTGTTCATTCTCAGATCTCAAACTCCATGCTAGGAGAACCACTACTCTCTTCAAAGATGTCAGACAGGGACATTTAAGCCTGCAGAGGTTTCTGCTGCCTTTTGTTCAGGTATGCCCTGCCCCCAGAGGTGGAGTCTACAGAGGCAGGCAGGCCTCCTTGAGCTGCGGTGGGCTCCACCCAGTTTAAGCTTCTCGGCTGCTTTGTTTACCTACTCAAGCCTCAGCATTGGTGGGTGCCCCTTCCCCAGCCTCGCTGCCACCTTGCAGTTCGATCTCAGACTTCTGTGCTAGCAACGAGCGAGGCTCCGTGGGCACGGGACCCTCTGAGCCAGGCGCAGAATATAATCTCCTGGTGTGCCGTTTGCTAAGACCGTTGGAAAAGCACAGTATTAGGGTGGGAGTGACCTGATTTTCCAGGTGCCATCTGTCACAGCTTCCCTTGGATAGGAAAGGGAATTCCCTGACCCCTTGTGCTTCCCAGGTGAGGTGATGCCTCGCCCTGCTTTGGCTCACGTTTGGTGGGCTGCACCCACTGTCCTGCACCCACTGTCCAACAAGCCCCAGTGAGATGAACCTGGTACCTCAGTTGGAAATGCAGAAATCACCCATCTTCTGTGTCACTCACACTGGGAGCTGTAAACTGGAGCTGTTCCTATTGGGCCATCTTGGAACTGCCACCTTTTTTTTTTTGAGACAGAGTCTCACTCCATCGCCCAGGCTGGAATGCAGTGGTGCGATCTTGGCTCACTGCAACCTCCACCTCCTGGGTTCAAGTGATTCTTCTGCCTCAGCCTCACAGGTAGCTGGGACTATAGGTGCATGCCACCATGCCCAGCTAATTTTTTGTGTTTTTCATAGAGACAGGGTTTCACCGTGTTAACTAGGATGGTCTCATTTCCTGACCTCATGATCCGCCCGCCTCAGCCTCCCAAAATGCTGGGATTACAGCCATGAGCCACCATGCCCAGCCAAAATAGACAATTCTTAAAAGAAGATATATAAATGGCCAAAAAGCAAATGGAAAAATGCTCACCATCACTAATGATCAGGGAAATGCAAATAAAAACCACAATGCGATACCACCTTCACTCCTGTAATAATGGCCATAATAAAAAAATCAAAAAATAATAGATGTTGGTGGGGATGCAGTGAAAATGCAACACTTACAATCTTCACACTGTTTGCGGGAATGTAAACTACCACAACCAAAGTATGAAGATTACTTAAAGAACTAAAAGTAGACGTACCGTTTGATCCAGCAATCCCACTGGATCTACAGGTGTCTATCCAGAGGAAAAGAAGTCATTATGCAAAAAAGATACTTGAACACACATGTTTACAGGGTCACAATTTGCAATTGCAAAAACATGGAACCAGCCCAAATGCCCATCAATCAACAAGTTGATAAAGAACATGTGGGGTGTGTGTGTGTGTGTGTGTGTGTGTGTGTGTGTGTGTGTGTATACTTGGACTACTACTCAGCCACAAAAAGGAACAAAATAATTGTATTCATAGCAACCTGGATGGAATTGGAGACTATTATTCTAAGTGAAGTAACTCAGGAATGGAAAACCAAACATCGCATCTTCTCACTCACATGTGGGAGCTAAGCAATGAGAACACAAAGGCATAAGAATGATACACTGGACTTTGGGGACTTGGGGGAAACGGTGGCGAGTGGTGAGAGATAAAAGACTACCCATTGGGTACAGTGTAATCTGGTCAGATAATGGGTGCACCAAAATCTTAGAAATCATCACTGCAGAACTTATTCATGTAATCAAATACCACTTGTCCCCCAAAAACCTACTGAAATAAAAAAGTTGTTAAAAATTATTTTTAAAAACTTTTAAGTGTTTATTGTGTATCACTGGTCTTGGAATATAACATTCAAAGCTTCTCAAATTTATTTGACCACAGAATGCCTTTTGTCAAACTTCTAATTTACACAGCCTGGAAATCTATTTGGGAAAGGCTGCTGTAGTGCTCATAAAAGTTAAAACATTATCAACTATGAGAGCCCACCATTCACACTGATCCAACAGTTTTGAGAACAAAGTGTTTTTCCCAACTGCTCTATTCAACTTAAGTTCTAACCAGAATAGCCAAGGTCCTCTGTGGTTAAGTTTTAACCAGAATAGCCCAGGTCCTCTGTGGTTAAGTTTTAACCAGAATAGCCCAAGTCCTCTGTGGTCCAATAGTGTATTTGTTTTCTTCTAACATTAGTATCAATTATTCATTTTCTTAAGACACTGCATAAAGTCTCTCCTGCATAAGTCTCAAAGTAGTTATGGGACTGTCTTGTTTCCTATTTAAACGCAAGTAGCTTCAGTACTCCAATATTTAATGCAATATTTACTTTAAATTTTAGTAACTAATTTTTATCAGATTTAGGTAATTTCTTCCTATCTGTATTTTACTTAGAACTTTTACTGGGAAAGACTAAATTCTATCAAATGTCCACTTTATCATATAATAAAATCACATGATTTTAACCTTTCATTCATTCAGCAATGAAGTATACTGAAATATCCTGGTGGTAAAATATCCTCACATCCTAGAATAAACCTTACCTAGTCATGTTATATTATTAATTTAGATTGCTGATAAAGTTCATTCCCTAATGCTGAAATAAGAAACATAACTTTAAACAAATATACCTTAACTATTTGGAAAAGTAATTATGCAGCTGCAAAGACTAAGATAGGAAAAGAAATTAACACTACATAATCTGATTTACCAGAAATTTTACTAAAATATATTTATTTTATTTTAGTCACATTCTTATTTGTATAGATTGACAAACTTCAGTTTCTTTTAGATCAAATTAATTTTTTAAATTCCTCTATGAAAGTGAAATTATGTCATTTGTCTTCTAAAGATATATTTCAGAAAACATAAAGTATCTAAGAATATGAACAGCAACTGTGAATGTTAACAAGGTGAATTTAAGTATCAGAAAGTTGAAAGATGAAAGACAAAATAACCTAAGAATAAAAAAGTTCTTATTTAACTAATGATTCACCTAAATAATACCACCTATTTTTTTAACTTTCAAGATTTTTTATTGTAATTTTCTATGTAACCATACGAAGTGCATTCCTGTGAACTACTTTTAATACTAAAATGAATCATATAATATCACAATAGAGGGAAAAGCTGCTCAAATATTCTATAATATTCTTGAGTCATGGATGAGCAGATACAAATGCAAAAGAATCTTAACTATTTAATCACTGGCAAGGATGTGGAGAAAAAGGGACCCTCATACGCTGTTGGTGAAAATGTAAATTAGTAAAACCATTATGAAGAACAGTTTGGAGGGTCCTCAAAAACCTAAAAATAGAGCTACCATATGATTTAGCGAACTCACTGCTGGGTATATATCCAAAACAAAGGAAATCAGTACATCGAAAAGATATCTGTGCTCTCTCTGCCCAGCCGCCCCGTCTGGGAGGTGAGGAGCGCCTCTGCCCGTCCGCCCATCGTCTGGGAAGTGAGGAGCGCCTCCGCCCGGCCGCCCCGTCTGGGATGTGAGGAGCGCCTCTGCCCGGCGGCCCATCGTCTGGGAAGTGGGGAGCGCCTCCACCCGGCCGCCCCGTCTGGGAAGTGAGGAGCACCTCCGCCCGGCCGCCCCGTCTGGGAAGTGAGGAGCGCCTCCGCCCGGCCGCCCCGTCTGGGAAGTGAGGAGCGTCTCTGCCCGCCCGCCCATCGTCTGGGAAGTGAGGAGCGCCTCTGCCCGGCGGCCCATCGTCTGGGAAGTGGGGAGCGCCTCCGCCCGGCAGCCCCGTCTGGGAAGTGAGGAGCACCTCCGCCCGGCCGCCCCGTCTGGGAAGTGAGGAGCGCCTCCGCCCGGCCGCCCCGTCTGGGAAGTGAGGAGCATCTCTGCCCACCCGCCCATCGTCTGGGAAGTGAGGAGCGCCTCTGCCCGGCCGCCCATCATCTGGGATGTGAGGAGTGCCTCTGCCCGGCCACCCCGTCTGGGAAGTGGGGAGCGCCTCTGCCCGGCTGCCCCATCTGGGAGGTGTACCCAACAGCTCCGAAGAGACAGCGACCATCGAGAATGGGCCATGATGACGATGGCAGTTTTGTCGAAAAGAAAAGGGGGAAATGTGGGGAAAAGAAAGACAGATCAGATTGTTACTGTGTCTATGTAGAAAGAAGTAGACATAGGAGACTCCATTTTGTTCTGTACTAAGAAAAATTCTTCTGCCTTGGGATGCTGTTAATCTATAACCTTACCCCCAACCCCGTGCTCAATGAAACATGTGCTATGTCAACTCAGGGTTAAATGGATTAAGGGTGGTGCAAGATATGCTTTGTTAAACAGATGCTTGAAGGCAGCATGCTTGTTAAGAGTCATCACCACTCCCTAATCTCAAGTACCCAGGGACACAAACACCACGGGAAGGCTGCAGGGACCTCTGCCTAGGAAAACCAGAGAACTTTGTTCATGTGTTTATCTGCTGACCTTCTCTCCACTATTATCCTATGACCCTGCCACATCCCCCTCTCCGAGAAACACCCAAGAATGATCAATAAATACTAAAAAAAAAAAAAAAAGATATCTGTGCTCCCACGTTGGTTGCAGCACTGTTTGCAATAGCCAAAATTCAGAAGCAAACTAAGCATCCATCAACAGATAAATGGATAAAGAAAATGTGGTACATATATACAATGGAGTACTATTCGGCCATGAAAAAAGAATGAGATCCAGTAACTTATAACAACATTAATGGAGCTGGAGATCATTACATTAAATGAAATAAGCCAGACACGCAGACAACCATTGCATGTTCTCACTTATTTGTGAGATCTAAAAATCAAAACAATGGAACTCATGAACACAGAGAGAAGAACGATGGTTACCAGACGCTGAAGAGGGTAGCGGAGTATGGGAATGAGTTAAGGATGGTTAATGGGTTAAAAAAAAAAAAACAGAAAGAATGAATAAGGCCTAATATTTGATAGCATAACAGAGTGACTATAGTCAATAATAATATAACTGTACATTTTAAAATAACTAAAAGAGGCTGGGCGCAGTGGCTCATGTCTATAATCCCAGCACTTTGGGAGGCCAAAGTGGGTGGATCACCTGAGTTCAGGAGTTCGTGACCAGCCTATGCAACATGATAAAACCCCATCTCTACTAAAAATATAAAAATTAGCTGGGCATGGTGGCAAGCACCGGTAATCCCAGCTCTTTGGGAAGCCAAGGCAGGAGAATCACTTGAACCTGGGAGTTGGAGGGTGCAGTGAGCCTGCACTCCAGCCAGGGTGACAAGAGTGGAACTCCATCTCAAAAAAATAAATAATATAATAAATAAAATAAATAATATAATAAATAAATAATATATAATAATATAATAAAAAATAATATAATAAATAAAAATAAAATAACTAAGAGTTTAATTGGATTGTTTGTAACACGAAGGGAGGAGATGGATACCCATTTTACATGATGTGATTATTATGCATTGCATGGCTGTATCAAAATATCTCACATACCCCATAAATATATATACCTACTGTATACTCACAAAAATTAAAATAAAAAAATTTTAGGGTCTGGTGCTCTAAATTATAGGCTCATGCCTATAATCCCAGCACTTTGGGAGGCCGAGGCAGGTGGATCACCTGAGGTCAGGAGTTCGAGACCAGCCTGGCCAACATGGTGAAACCCCATCTCTACTAAAAATACAAAATTAGCCTGGTGTGGTGATGCATGCCTGTAATTCCAGCTACTTGGGAGGCTGAAGTAGGAGAATCATTTGAACCTAGGAGGTGGAGGTTGCAGTGAGCTGAGATCGTGCCACTGCACTCCAGCCTAGGCAACAAGAGCGAAACTCCATCTCAAAAAAAAAAAAAAATTTAATAACCAAGGAAATTTAATTAATTTGCTTCAAAGTGATGCTGGTATGTATGAACTGACATACACAAATTTAATCAATTTCCTCAGTTATTCCTTTCAAAATCAATCTTAGCCAATAAGCTTATGTTAGCTATTAGACTCAGATGGAAATAAGCCTTTATTATACAAAGTAATAATTAGTCACAACTTCAAAGTCCTTTGAGTCCACTTAATAGCATCAATCTGATCCAACCTTAATAAACTCTACAGGAATTTATACCACTCTCGTTTTCATAGTGTCTATTTTTGTTTAATCAAATACTACACTATCAGATAAAATCAAAGTAAAGAACAAGAATATATAGGCCAGGCACAATGGTTCACACCTGTAGTCTCAGCACTTTGGGAGGCTGAGGCAGGCAGATCATTTGAGGTCAGGAGTTCGAGACCAACCTGACCAACATGATGAAACCCCGTCTCTACTAAAATACAAAAATTAGCCGGGTGTGGTGGTGGGGCATCTGTAATCTCAGCTACCTGGGAGGCTGAGGCAGGAGAATCACTTGAACCCAGGAGCTGGAGGTTGCAGTGAGCCAAGATCGTACCACTGCACTCCAGCCTGGGCAACAGAGCAAGACTCCCCCTTAAAAAAAAAAAAAAAAATATATATATATATATATATAAAATAAGAATTCCTAATATTCCACTTACTACATTACTGCCAAGATTGTAACAATCCAAATGTTAAATAAAATACCTAAAGATATGAATGTATTAGATGAATTATCAACAATACTCACGCATCATTTGAGCAAGTCATAAATTCTCCCTTTATTTTGGGATGCCATGAGCCAGTATGAAGCATTGCTGTATGACCCTTAAAAATAAAGACAAAGGGGAAAAAAAGATGTTTTAAAAAGGTAAAAAATAAACTGACTAGAAACTGACATGTCATTTTTAAATGTAAAAATGTTTAGTTCCCCCAAAAGGGCACCATTTTAATTATAAACCCATATTATTTTATCCCAATTTTCTCTCATAACATGTTTCATTTATTTCACTTTAACTCTTTGTGTACCACCCTGTGCCCACCTCAGGAATTAACTCAGTGCTTGTATGTAACAGGTGCTTAGTAAGGTGGGAAATGGAGAGGAAAATGACATCCTTTCTTTAGAAGAAAAAAAGAAAGGTAAAGCCAAAATAAGAAAGACAGGTCCTTCTTCAAAGATCATAACTCCTTTCTTCAATGGAAGAGAATCAAGAATAGAAAGCATTTACAAATAAGCAAGGTGAAGGCAAGAGATTGGAAGGGAAATCCATATTTCCTAAAAATGTGTCAACAACCTTGATTCTACAATGCCTCTGTAAAAATAAGTATGTGAGAAAAGGAAGAATATATTTTAAATGATTGAGGAAAATTAGCTCCATTAAGTATAGAGAATATAAAAACACTATAATTAAAACAATGTGATGCTGATATATGTAAACTGACATATACACCAAATCAACTAGAGTACATAGCAAACATAAACACACACATATACACAAATGCATAATTCCCTCTTAGGCAGTAAAGTCAGCTAGAGTGGTCTCATACAGCAAGTCAGATTTACGTGGGATAGAAAAGAGCCTGGTCTTTTTTAGTATAATAACTGCAGTATCTCTTACTCTGACACAGTTCAAAATAAAACTATGATTAAAGAAGTAAAATGTACATATTTAAGTGACTTACAAGAAAAATAACAGTAACTCTCTGAAAAGATACATAGGCCTGGAGATCATCTTCAGCCAAAGTTGTCTACAATGCCTCAAATAGTATCTGGCCAAGGCCTGACATTCTGTTCATGTTTACGGAATACAAATGAGGGGAGGTGGAGACTCTTAGCCATGTGGGAGGCATGAATTGAACCAATACCTGGAAGGACTAGACGGCAAGTCTGAGATCTCATTTTCCACCCCTGAACTCAAGGCTTGTACATCCAACTATCTACTTGACATTTCTATCTGCATATCATAGGCATCTCGAACACAACAGGTACAGGGAAAATCTTGATTCTTTCTGCCCACTTTATTTTCAATCAGTTTCTTTCCTAGTAGCTCAAGCTAAAAACGTGAGAGTTGTTCTTAAATATTCCCATAACCATAGTCCTAAAACCTTCTATCTACACAGATTCAATCCACCAGCTATTCTTGACAATTCTATCCAAAATACATTCTATTTCTATTCACTTTCTAAAATCTATTCACTTTTCTCTTTTTCATCACTATCACTTATTCTCTCACAACATTCTCTCATGCTTCTATATCAGTTAATATGTACTGTAACAGGTTTGTTATTAGTCTCTCTGCTTTTTCTTTTTTTTTTTTTTCTTGAGACAGGGGTCTCACTCAGTCACCTAGGCTGAGGTACAGTGGCATGTTCACAGCTTACTGTAGCCTTGGCCTCCCAGGCTCAAGTGATCCTCCTGCCTCAGCCTCCCAAGTGACTGGGATTACAGGCATGAGCCACCATGCCTGGCTAATTTTTGTATTTTTCGTAGAGACGGGGTCTCACCATGTTGCCCAGGCTGGTTTTGAACTCCTGGGATCAAGTGATCCGCTCGCCTCACCTCCCAAAGTGCTGGGATTACAGGAGTGAGCCACTGCGCCCACCTCTGCTTTCATTTTACCTCATGTGCTCTACATAGCAATCAGTATAATCCCTTAAAAATATAGTTCTAACGTAGGAACAGAAAACCAAACACTGCATGTTCTCACTTATAAGTGGGAGCTGAACGATAAGAACACATGGACACACTGTCGGGGGAACAGCACGAACTGGGGCCTCTCGGGGGTGCGGGGTGGAAGGAAGGAGAACATCAGGAAGAACAGCTAATGGATGCTGGGCTTAATACCTAGGTGACGGGTTGATCTGTGCAGCAAATCACCATGACACACATTTACCTATATAACAAACCTGTATATCCTGCACATGCACCCTAGAACTTAAAATAAAAGTTAATGGAAAAAAAAATACATAAACATACATATATATATATGTAGTTCTAAATATGCCATAATGTCGGCACAGTGGCTCACAACTATAATCCCAGCACTTCTGGGAGGCTGAGGCAGAACAATCACTTAAGGTCTGCAGTTTGAGATCAGCCTGGGCAACAGAGTGAGATCCTGTCTCTACAAAAACTAAAAATAAAAACTTAGCTGAGTATGGGATAGACATCTATAGTTCCAGCTACTTAGAAGACTAAAGTGGGAGGATCCCTTGAACCCAGGAGTTGGAGGCTACAGTGAGCTACAACTGCACCAGTATACTCCAGCCTAGGTGACAGTGTCAGACACCATCTCAAAATAAATAAACTGATCAATTTAATTAAATTAAAATGCCACTTAACCTTTTACTGGCTTTATAACCTCTTATACAGTGTGATGGTTAATAATGAGTGTCAACTTGATTGGATTGAAGGACACAAAGTATTGATCCTGGGTGTGTCTGTGAGGGTGTTGCCAAAGGAGATTAACATTTGAGTCAGTGGGCTGGGAAAGGCAGACCCACCCTTACTCTGGGTGGGCACAATCTGATCAGCTGCCAGCTCGGCTAGAATATAAGCAGGCAGAAAAATGTGAAATGAGAGACTGGCCTAGCCTCCCAGCCTACGTCTTTCTCCCATGCTGGATGTTTCCTGCCCTCAAACATCGGACTCCAAGTTCTTCAGTTTTGGTGCAGACTACCTTCCTTGCTCCTCAGCTTGCATACAGCCTATTGTGGGACCTTGTGATCATGTGAGTTAATACTTGATCAACTCCCCTGTATGTATATTCCATTAGTTCTGTCCCTCTAGGGAACCCTAATATACACAGTCCACAACGAATTTTATTTTCTGGCTCCATGTTCCTTCCATCTTCACTTATTTTGTGTTCCCTCATGCCCAACACATACCAGCCACTTCCTTCCTTTCAGTTCCTCCAATATGCTTAGCTCTGCTCCATATCAGGGCCTTCTTATATGCTTTCCCTACGCTGGAAAGCTCTTTTTTCCACTTTCTCATGACTGGCTCCTTCTCATTATTTCACTCTCAGTTTACATGCCACTTGCTCAAATAAGTATTCCCTGGTCCTCTATGTAAGAAAACATGGCCCACCACATTGTTCTTTACCTTAGTACCTGTGCATTTCCTTAATAATAGCCATCATAGTTTGTGATTCTTTGTTCATTTTTTGACTTTTGGAACAGTGTTAACATTTTACATATTCACACAAAAAAATAAGGATGGGACAACCAAAAATTGAATATAAACAGGAACAAATCAACCTTACATTTCAAATTAGTAACACATATACTGAAAGAATAAACAGAAGGGAATACCCCAGATAACTATCTACCCTGTAAGTGGGTTGATGGCCCCCAAAAAGATATGTCCATATTCTAATCCCAAGAACATGTAAACATGACCTTATTTTGGGAAAGGTTATTTGCAGATATAATTAAGAATCTCGGCTGGGTGCGGTGCCACATGCCAGTAATCCCAGCTCTTTGGGAGGCCAAGACAGGCGGATCGCTTGAGCTCAGGAGTTCGAGACCAGCCTGGGCAACATGGCAAAACCCCATCTCTACAAAAAAAAGAAAAAAAATTATCCAGGCATGGTGGCACACAACGGTAGTCACAGCTACTCGGAAGGCTGAGATGGAAGGTTCTCTTGGGCCCAAGAGGTCGAGGCTGCAGTGAGCCATTATTACACCACTGCACTTCAGCATGGGCAAGAGAGCAAGACCCTGTCTCAAAAAAAAAAAAAAATCTAGATGCAATTCTGTGCAGGCTCTAAATCCAATAGCAAATGTCCTTATAAGAGATAGAAGAGGGCTGGGCGTGGTGGCTCACACCTGTAATCTCAACACTTTGGGAGGCCAAGGCAGGCAGATCACTTGAGCTCAGTTAGAGACCAGCCTAGGCAAGATGGCTAAACCCCATCTCTACAAAAAATACAAAAATTAGCCACGTGTGGTGGCAGGTGCCTGTAGTCCCAGTTATTTGGGAGGCTGAGGTGGAGGATGGCTTGAGCCCAGGAGATGGAGACTGCAGTGAACTGAGATCACACCACTACACTCCAGCCTGGGCAACATTATGAGACCCTGTTTCAAGAAAAAAAAAATTTTTTTTTAAAGAAGAAAAGAGAAGAGAAAAAGACAAAAAGAGAAGGCTATGTAAAGACAGAGGCAGAGAATGGAGTTATATAGCCACAAGCCAAGGAATACCCCGAGTCACCAGAAGCTGAAAAAGGCAAGAAAGGGCATTCTTGCCTAGAGCCAACATTCTTGCCAACACCTTGATTTCAGCCTTCTGGCCTCTGTAATAGTAAAAGAATAAATTTCTGTTGTTTTCAGCCACCAAGTTTGTAGTAATTAGTTAAAATAGCCCAGGAACCTAGTACATATTCTCAGTCTAAGACCAAAAGAACTGTAAATAAATATTGAATTCTAATTAATACATTTGTTTCTTTTTTGCAGTGGTATACATTAGCAATTCTGAAACTGCCTTCAATATAATGAAGAACTAAGCCAAGGAGGAAATGTGCTGGGGACAACTGGAGTAAGGTTTAGCCCTGTTGGAGAAGATAGTTACAAAAGTGAAAAGGCGGAAGACTAGAATGAACTCTCTGATGTTAAACAGAAATTAAGGGTATCAATGTGAACTCATGATTTTTAATAGGTAGATAAAATTGTTGTATATGTATATATGTGTTAGTTATTCTCTAATTCTGTATGTTAAGAATGTCTAGAAGTAATATATTCCAGCAAAACTAACACAGAGATCCTGGTCTCTAACAATCACCTCTCCTTAAAAGGAACCAGGGCTTCTTGCAAAAATTATTGATTATAGAGATGGGGTAGGAAACGAGCAAGATGAACGTGGAACATTTTGTTGTATTTTTAAAAAAAAAGAAAGTACTACAAAGATGATGGAGACATGTTAAAAGGATAAAGCACATGTTGAAGAGCCTTCTGCTGGCTAAATCTGGAATAGTTAGGGCATCAAAATAAATAATGATAGTAACGAATTATAAACCATTCACTAAAACAAGGACCATTGAGTGTATACTAATATAATAAATATACAAACAAACAAAGCTCTTCCTTTTAGTAGAATGCAACTGATAAACATAAAATGAATGATGGAGTTAAAAGATCATCATTTTGCAATCATCACAGTAATAACTGATTCAGGAAAGAATCATCAATAGATGCTAAAATTGTGGAGAAAAGTTTGAAAATGAATATTTACAAAGCCTCAAAATCTCCCTGCAAATTACTTAGTAATTGCAATGAGAAGACAGTAACTTTATAGTGGAAAAACCTGGTAGACACCACCTTAAACAAGTGATCTAGGTTAACATCACCAATGCAAGGACAAACTGAAGCTGACATCACATACTTCCTGGTATGATGAAGAAAGGAGGACACCATATCATTTCTGTCATAGTCCTTCTAAAAATGCATAACCTAATTCAAACTATGAGGTAAAATCAAATTCTATATTTTATCAAATCACTGACCTGCAGTCCTCAAAAAATGTCAAGGAAAAATAAAGACCAAATAATGCAGAGAAGCCATTCCCAATTAAAGGAGACAACAGATATGATGACTATATACAATGTGTGATCTTGATCAGAGCCTGGAACTGGTGAAAAAATCATTATACAGATTGTTGAGATAATCAGTGAAACATGAATGTGGAATGTGATTTAGATAATAATACGTTATCAATGTTAAATTCATGGCTATCCACCAGGCATGGTAACTTGTGCCTGGTAGTCCCAGCTACTAGGGAGGCTGAGGCAGAAGGATTGCTTGAGCCCAGGGATTCTAATCCAGCCTGGGCATCAAAGCAAGACCCTGTCTCTTAAAAAAGAAAATTATGATTATGTATGAAAATGCATTGTTATTAGGAACACCTCACTGAAGAATTTAGGAGTAAAAGAGCATGACGTTTACAACTTACTTTCAAAAGCTGAAAACTAAACACACATATATGTAATTTATATGCATATGCATATATATATGAGTGTGTATATACAGGTGGGATAGGAAGGTGGGTTAGTTTGTGTTAGTTGAGGGAGGGATGGAGGAGGGAAAAGGAAGGAAGGGGTAAGGTGAAAATAAAGCAATGAGACAAAATGTTAGCAATTGGTAAATCTGAAAAAGAAGTATAAAGAAGCTTTACGCCCCTTTTAATTTACAGCTATTCTTTAAGTTTAAAATTATACCAAAATAAATAATTTTATTTTTTTGGGGGGGGGAATGTTTGTTTACAGATGAGGGTCTCACTCTGTTGCTGAGGCTCAAGTGCAATGGTGCGACCACCACAGCTCACTGCAGCCTCAACCTCCTGAATTCAAGAGATCCTCCCACCTCACCCTCCCAAGTAGTTGGGACTACAAGGCAAGCACTGCTACACCCAGCTGATTTTTTATTTGTTATAGAGATGTGGTTTCTGCTATACTGCACAGGCTAGAAACTAAGTACTTTTTAAAAAATATTCTGGTTGCCCAGTGAAGGAAAGTCTGTTTAAAAAAAAAAAAAAAAAGAATCTATAGGGCTGCTCAGTGAAGAACAGCCTGTTGAAAAACGAGAAAAAAAAAGAATTTATAGGTCCAACTGGGAAGATGTTAATGTGAGTCATGCGAAGATCGACAGTGGCTTTGACTAGAGAGCAGCACTAAGTGTTGACAAGTGAGTACACATTCCTTACAAGTGCACACAGAAAATTCACTAAAATCATATTCTAAGTAACAAAACACACTTCATCAGATATTTTAAAAATTAAAATTATTCAAAGTATGTTTCCAAGGGCTGGGTGTGATGGCTCATGCCTACAATCCCAGTACTTTGGGAGGCTGAGGTGGGAGGATCACTTGAGGCCAGAATTTTTTTTTTTTAAGTATGTTTCTAGATCATAAGAGAATTAAATTAGAAGCCAGTAAGAAAAAAGTCTCAAATACTTGTATATTTAAACACCACACTAATAACCCATGGGTCAAAAAGGTAATCCCAAGTGAACTGAATAAAAATGAAAATATAACATCTGAAAGTTGTGGGACACAGTTAAAGAAATGCTTAGAGCATTTCTATTAGAAAATAAGAAAAGTCTCAAATTAATAATTAAAGCATCCATCTTAAAATATTAGAAAAAGAAGGCAAGTAGGAGAAAATAAATCAATAAAGTTGATAAACTTTTAGCCAGAACAAGAAAAGGAGAGAAAGAGAGAGAAGACACAAATTACCACCAATTCAGGGAAAATTAGGAGATATATCCGTACTGATCCCAAAGAAATATTACTATTATAATAATCTTATGCACATAAATTTGGTAACTTAAAGGAAGGAAGAACTCGAATAGTCCTATATCCACTAAACATACTGAATTCATAGTTAAAAGCTTTCAAAAACAGAAAAGAAAACCCCAGCCCAGTTGGCTATACTGGCAAACTCTACCAAACATTTGAGGAAGACGTAACATTACTTTTTCACAACAGTTTCCCCAAAACAGAATTGGATAGTACACTTCCAAATTCATTTTATGAAGCTACCATCACCCTGATACCAAAATCAAGTACAATATGACATAAGAAAGCTACAAAACAACATCCCTCATCAACATAAAAGCTAAGATCTTTGAAAAAATGTTAAACTAGTATCTAAAAGGAATAGTACATTGCAACCAAGAAGGCTTTGTTCCAAGAATACAAGTCTGGTTTAACAATCAAAAATCAATGTAATTAACCACATTAACATAATAAGATAAAAAATTCAGAAAAGGCATTTGACAAAACTCAATAGCCATTCATGATAAAAAAAACTCTCAGCCAATCAGTGACAGAAAACAACTTACTCAACTTGATAAAGCATATTGTCTCAGTCAGCTAGGGCTGCTATAACAAAAGACCATAGACTGGGTGGCTTAACCACCATACATTTATTTCTCATAATTCTGGAAGTTGGTGAGGGATCCCTTCCTGGCTTGCAGATGGGCCATCTTCTCCTATATCTTCATACGGTCAGGAGACAGAAAGCTCTGGTATCTATTCCTTTCTTTCAGAAGGGCACTAATCGCATCATAGAGAATCCACCCTCATGACCTCACCTAAACCTAATTACCTCCCAAAGGCCCCCACCTCCTAATACTATAACATTGGAGGTGATGGCTTCAATATACATATTCGGGGGGGACACAAACATTCAGTCCATAATAGGTACGTACAAAAAACCTACAGTTAACTACATATTTAATGGTAAAAGACCAAATATTTTCTCTAAATGTCAGGTTTTAAGCAAAGATGCCTGACCCCACCACATTCACATTCAATGTCAATCTGGAAGCCCTAGTTAAGTACAATAAGGCAAGAAAAAAAATAAAAGGCATTCGGATTGTAAAAGGAGAAATAAAACATTCATTCCAAGACACAATGACCATTTATGTAGAAAATCCCAAGGAATCTATAAAAAAACAACATTCAAAAAAATCAATAAAATTTCTATGCACTACCAATGACAGTTAGAAACCAAAAAATATTTTAAAGTCCTATTTGTAATAACTCAAAAAAACAAAATGCTTAGGTACAAATCTAATATAATCAGGATCCCTATGTTGATATACTATAAAATGTACACGAAAGAAACAGAAGGCCTAAATAAGTGGGGAGATATACTGTGCTGATGAATCAGAAACCTCAATATACTAAAAACATCAATTCTCCAAATTGATCTTTAGACTCAATATAATTCCAAAGAAAATCCCAACAGGGTGATCTTGTGGAAGTAGAGACGTAGAATGATAGTTACCAGTGTCTAAGAAGTGCAGGGGAGGGGGGAAGATAAAGAGAAATCAGTTGATAGGTTCAAACATACAATTAGAAGGAATAAGTTCTCATGTTTGACAGCACAGTAGGGTGACTACAATTAATAACAATGTCTCACATATTCTAAAATAGCTAGAAGGGAGAACTAGAAATCTTCCCAGCACATAGAAACAATAAATGTTCAAGGTGATGGATACCTCAAATACCTGAACTTGATTACATATTCTCTGTATACAACAAAATATCACATGTACCCCATAAATATGTACAAAAAGAATGTATCCACAAAATAATTCTAACAAGATTATTTGTAGATATAGACAGGGTGCTTCTAAAATTTACATGAAAAAGTAAAGAAATTAGAATAGTCAAAGCCATTTTTAAAAAGAAAAAAAAAAGTTGGAAAGCATCCTACCAAATTTAAGTTTAAGTTTGTTAATATGTAAGAAATATTTAAAAGCTGTAGTAGTAGGAAAACCGGCCGAGCCCTGGGTGTGGGACAGAGTGCCTGTGTGTGTGTGTCCCCAAGGGCAGGAAGGTGGCAAAGGGAGGTGAATCCAAGTGGGTGGAGGGAAGGGAAAGGTGGGAAGAGAAAAAGGTGCGAGGAGGACCAAGTGGGAGGGTGGTGGCTCACTCAGGACCCACCGGGGGCAGCGCAATGAGGCGGGTGACCCTATTCCTGAACAGCAGCCCCAAGAATGGAAAGGTGGTTGCTGTATATGGAACTTTATCTGATTTGCTTTCTGTGGCCAGCAGTAAACTCAGCATAAAAGCCACCAGTGTGTATAATGAGAAAGGTGGACTGACTGATGATATTGCTTTGATCAGGGATGATGATGTTTTACTTGTGTGTGAGGGAGAGCCATTTATTGATCTTCAGACAGATTCTAAGCCTCCTGAAGGATTGTTAGGATTCCACACAGAATGGCTAACATTAAATGCTGCAGGGAGGTACTTTACAACTACACGGAGCACTTTAGCGAATAAAGAACCTGACAGTATGCTGGCCCACATGCTTAAGAACAGAGGTGTCTGGGGAAATAAGCAAGATCATAGAGGAGCCTTCTTAATTGACCAAAGTCCTGAGTACTTTGAACCCACTTTGAACTACTTGTGTCATGGACAGCTCATTGTAAATGATGGCATTAATTTATTGGGTGTGTTAGAAGAAGCAAGATTTTTTGGTATTGACTCACTGATTGAACACCTAGAAGTGGCAATAAAGAATTCTCAATCACCAGAGGATCATTCACCAATATCTCGAAAGGAATTTGTCCGATTTTTGGTAGCAACTCCAACCAAGTCAGAACTGTGATACCAGAGTTTGAACTTCAGTGGTGCTGATGTTTCTCGTTAGGACCTTCAATACATTAACTTCAAAATGGCCAATTTAAGCCGCTGCAATCTTGCACATGCAAATCTTTACTGTGCAAATCTTGAATGAGGTGATCTCTCTGGATCAGTGCTTGACTGTGCAAATCTCCAGGGAGTCAAGATGCTCTGTTCTAATGCAGAAGGAGCATCCCTGAAACTGTGTAATTTTGAGGATCTTTCTGGTCTTAAAGCCAATTTAGAAGGTGCTAATCTGAAAGGTGTGGATATGGAAGGAAGTCAGATGACAGGAATTAACCTGAGAGTGGCTACCTTAAAAAATGCAAAGTTGAAGAATTGTAACCTCAGAGGAGCAACTCTGGCAGGAACCAATTTAGAGAACTGTGATCTGTCTGGGTGTGATCTTCAAGAAGCCAACTTGAGAGGGTCCAACGTGAAGGGAGCTACATTTGAAGAGATGCTGACACCACTATACATGTCGCAAAATGTCAGATGAGAATTTTAGGGGCTAGAGGAAGATGTACAAGATGAAAACATTTTCCTTATCACTTTTCTTTCTCCACCCACTCAGTTGTCTAGAAGAAGTAACACTGTAAGGAAATTTTTAAAAAACATTGAGAGAATTATGCTTGCTCTCAGCGGTGCATAAGGGAAAAAACTGACTTTTTTTCCATATTCTGATTTTTAACAGAAAAGCACTCATTAATAGGTATACGGAAACTAGATATTGCTGCTTTTTGAATGGGGTAGGGGGGTTCCACTCAATACCAGAGGCAAGTTCCACTCAATACCAGACCAAGCAATTCTATCTATTTACACTATTAGCCTCGTTTTCCCATACGATCGGCACAGGCATAGGAAGATACTTCAAAACCAAAAAACCAAGGTACATCATTAATATTCATTTAATTCAAATACCAAATAATTTACGTAAGGCCAGCTTAGAAATCGATATTAAATCCAGATCTACTGCAATCAAAGCTTATACAATATGAGTGAATATGGCAGAGTTGCCTGATAAAAGACAATGTAATATATTGAAGCTAGAACCCTACAGTGGGTAATGAGGAATTTTAGACAGACATTTGATTACAGCCACCAGTAAATATATATAAAGTAAAAATAAAGGCATTTGGCTGATCTAAAATGTAATACCAATCAGTCAGCACCTGTGATTCTTTTACTTATATTTTTTGGGTTTTTTTAAAACAAATTTCAGCCCAATTTTCTTGAGTCATTATCTCTCTGCAGCAGCAGAGGAAGGGCCTGTACCTGCCTACCAATGACCTGGTGTCCTTATATCTACCCCAAGAACAGGGATACTAGCTGTGTCCAAATGGGTTCTGAATTCTACAGACTCATCAACATGAGGCAAGGAATCACTGAAAACCACTTTTGTCTCCTTTAGGAGAATGACATATCTTCAGTATTTTCGTGCTTATTCTTCTATATCTACATATGCAAAGCTTTCCTTAACAGTAAAGGGTACATATGCATAGTGGGAAGAGATCAGAACTTTACAAGTGAAGGAGAGCAACTTCAGAAATGAATTATTTTCTTTGCTTTATTACTTTTACCAAGACAGAAAGTATTGTATTGAGAGATAATCTATTTCCATAATCAGTATGTCTCTAAATTATATTTAAATCATTTCATTCTGTACTATATTTTCAGGAATTAGAGAATATGTTATTCATTCACTTGAAGGTACCTCTGTAGAAATAACCTAAAACTGCAGAAGGATCTGTAAAAGCTAAACATGGTGTGCTTAGAAACTGCAGATTTTAGATCTAATATATACTGCATTAATAAACGATATAAAGCGTTGAAAAGGGAAAAAAAGCTACAGTAATCAAGACAGAATGGTACTGTATCAGAAAAAGATAAACACATACCCATAAAACACAAGGGAAAGCCCCAAAATAAACTCACTCAAATATCATCAACTATTGATATTTAATATTTGACAAAGATGCAAAGGAAATTTAATAAAGAAAGGTCAGTTTTTCCAACTAATAATGCTGAAATAACTAATCAATCATATGACAAAACAAGATAATCTCAACCTATTATTCATACTGTATACAAAAGTTAATGCAAAAT
Source organism: Pan troglodytes (assembly GCF_028858775.2). Taxonomy (NCBI): domain Eukaryota; kingdom Metazoa; phylum Chordata; class Mammalia; order Primates; family Hominidae; genus Pan; species Pan troglodytes. Next base: position 75,289,704 of record NC_072402.2, read on the forward strand.
GGATGACAGCCCTGAATCCGCAATCCAAAACAGTAAAACTCTAAGAAAAACTAGAGAAAATCTGTGTTTGGTAAAAAGCTCTCATGTACAACACTGAAAACAGAATCCAGAAGACATTACAACTGACACCAAAGAAATACAAAAGATCATTTGAGATTACTATGAACACCTCTATGCACACAAACTAGAAAATCTAGAGGAAATGGCTGAATTCCTAGGAGCATACAACCCCCAGAGCTTGCATCAGGAATGGAAATCCTGAACAAACCAATAGCAAGCAGTGAGAACGCATCAGTAATTTAAAAAATAGCCAACCAAGAAAAAAAAACAAAACTCAGGACCAGGTGGATTCATAGCAGAATTCTACCACACCTTCTAAGAAGAAGTGGTGCCAATCCTACTGAAACTATTCCAAAAGATTGAGAAAGAGAATGTGGTACATCTACACCATGGAATATTATGCAGCCACAAGAAAGAATGAGATTATGTCCTTTGCAGGGATGTGGATGGAGCTGGAGGCCATTATCCTTAGAAAACTAACACAGAAACAAAAGACCAAATACCGCCTGTTCTCACTTAAAAGCAGGAGCTAAATGATGAGAACACACAGAGACATAGAGGGGAAGAACACAAACTGGGGCCTATCAGAGGGTGGAGGGTGGGAGAAGGGAAAAAAAGCAGTAAATACAACTAGTGGGTACTAGGCTTACTACCTGAGTGATGAAATAATTTGTACAACCAACCCCCATAACACACGTTTACCTATGTAACAAACCTGCACATCCTGTACATGTACCCCTGAACTTACAGTTAAAAAAAAAAAAAGATGAGAAAAGATTGAGAAAAAGGAGGGAATCCTCTCTAACTCATTCTATGAAGCCAGTATTATCATCCTGATACCAAACTTAGGAAAAAATGTAACCAAAAAAAGAAAACTACAGCCCAATATCCCTGATGAACATACACGCAAAAATCAACAAAACACTAACAAACGTAATCCAGCAGCCCATCAAAAAGATAACTGACCATGATAAAGTGGGTTTCATCCAAGGGATGAAGGAATGGTTCAATATATGTGATATAGTTTGTGTATTTGTCCCCAGCCAAATCTCCTGTTGAATTGTAATCCTCAGTGCTGATGGTGGGGCCTAGTGAGAGGTGTTTGGATCATGGGGGTGAATCCTTCATGGATTAGTGCTGTCTTTGTGATAGTGAGTTCTCGCAAGATCTGGTCATTTAAAAGTGTTTAACAAGTCCCCGCTCACTCTCTCTCTCGCTTCTGCTTCCACCATGTGAAGTATCTGCTCCTGCTTCACCTTCTGCCACGAGTAAAAGCTTCCCCAGGCCTCCCCAAAAGCAGATGCTGGTGCCATGCTTCCTGTACAGCATGCAGAACCATAAGCCAGTTAAACTTCTTTTCTTATAAACTACCCAGTCTCAGGTATTTCTTTTCAGCAATGCAAGAGTGGCCTAATATGCAAGTCAATAAATGCAAATTCACCACATAAACAGAATTTAAAACAAAAACCATATGATTACCTCAATGGATGCATAAAAAACATCCGATAAAATACAGCATCCCTTTATGATAAAAACAAGCAACAAACTAGGCACAGAAGGAATATACTTCAAAATAATAAAAGCCATATACGACAAATCCACAGCCAACATCATACTAAATGGGGAAAAGTTGAAAAGAATCCCCACCTCTCCCAAGAATTGGAACAAGACCAAGTTGCCCACTTTTACCACACTTCTATTCATCATAATACTGGGAGTCCTAGCTAGAGCAATCAGGCAAGAGAAAAAAAATAAAGGGCAACCAAACTGGAAAATCAAATTAAGATCTGATTCTCAAATCAATCCCTTTTACAATAGCCGCAAAAAATAAAAAAAAAAGAAACCTAGCAGTATACTTAACCAAGGAGGTAAAAGATCTCTACAAGGAGAACTACAAAACACTACTGAAAGAAATCACAAACGACACAAACAAATGTAAATATGTCCCATGCTCATCAATTGCAAGAACCAATATCATGAAAATGATCATACTGCCCAAAGCAATCTACAGATTCAATGCAATTCCTATCAAAATACCAACATCATTTTTCACAGAATCAATCCTAAAATTCATATGGAACTAAAAAAGAGCCTGAATAGCCAAAGCAATTCTAAGAAAAAGAACAAATCAAGAGGTATAACATTACCTAACTCCAAATTATATTGACAAGGCTACAGCAACCAAAACAGCATAGTGCTGGTATAAAAGTAGATATGCAGACCAACAGAACAGAATAGAGAACCCAGGAATAAAGCCAAATACTTACAACCAACTGATCTTTGACAAAGCACACCAAAACATAAATTGGAGAAAGAACATCCTATTCAATAAATGGTGCTGGGAAAACTGGACAGCCACAAGCAGAAGAATAAAACTGTATGCCTACAAAAATGAACTCAACATGGATTAAAGCAAACTTGTCCAAACCACGGCCCGGAATGGCTTTGAATGTGACCCAACACAAATGTGTAAACTTTCTTAAAATACTACAAGATCTTTTTGCAATTTTTTTTAAGCTCATCAGCTACCATGTTAATATATTTTATGTGTGTCCCAAGACAATTCTTTTTTTTCCAATGTGGCCCAAGGAAGCCAAAAGACTGGACATCCCTGTATTAAAGAGGTAAATCTGAGACCTGAACCCATAAAAATTCTACAAGAAATCCTAGGAAAAACTTTTCTGGAAACTGGCCAAGAATTTATGACTAAGACTCCAAAAGCAAATAAAACAAAAATAAATAAATGGGAACTAATTAAACTTAAAAGCTTCTGCACAACAAAAGAAATAATCATCAGAGTAAAGAGACAACCCACAGAATGGGAAAAAATATTTGCAAACTATGCGCCCAACAAAGAAAGCACTAATATCCAGAATCTACGAGGAACTCAAACAAATCAGCAAGAAAAAAAAAATCCCATCAAAAAGTGGACAAATGACATGAAGACACTTCTCAAAAGAAGATATAAAAATGGCCTAGGCCAGGTATGGTGGCTCACGCCTGTAATCCCAGCACTTTGGGAGGCCAAGGCGGGCTGATCACCTGAGGTCAGGAGTTCAAGACCAGCCTGGCCAACATAGTTAAACCTTGTCTCTACTAAAAGTACAAAAAATTAGCCAGGGGTGGTGGTACACACCTGTAATCCCAACTACTATCCCAGCTACTCGGGAGGCTGAGGCAGGAGAATAGCTTGAACCCGGCAGGCAGAGGCTGCGGTGAGCCGAGATCGCGCCATTGCACTCCAGCCTGGGCAACAAGGGTGAAACTCTGTCTCAAAAAAAAAAAAAAAAAAAAAAAAAGCCAACAAATATATGATAAAATGCTCAACATCACTAATCACTGGGGGAATGCACATTAAAACCAAAATGAGATGCCACCTTAGTCCAGCCAGAATGGCCATTATTAAAAAGTGAAAAAACAATAAATGTTGGTGTGCATGTGGTGAAAAGGGAACACTTAGACACTGCTAGTGGAAATGTAAACTAGTACAACCTCTATGGAAAACAATATGGAGATTTCTCAAAGAAGTAAATCTACCGTTCGATCCAACAATCCCACTACTGCGTATCTACCCAAAGCAAAAGAAGTCATTACATCAAAAAGACACCTGCACACTTATGTTTATTGCAGCACAGTTCACAATTGCAAAGGTATGTAACCAACCAAAATGCCCATCAATTGATGAGTAAATAAAGAATATATGGTATGTATACACCATGAAAAAGTACCCAGCCATAAAAAAGAACGAAATAATGTCTTTTGCATCAACTTGGATGGAGCTGGAGACCATTATTCTAAGTGAAGTAACTCAGGAATGGAAAACTAAATACTGTATATCCTCACCTGTAAGTGGGAGCTAAGCTATGGGTACACAAAGGTATATACAGTGGTACACTGGAAACTCAGAAGGGCCTAAGGAGGGGAATGAGGGATAAAAAAACTACATATTGAACACAATGTACACTACTCAGATTATGGGTGCACTAAAATCTCACACTTCACCACTGTACAATTCATTCATGTAAATAAAAACCATTTGTACCCCAAAAGCTATTGAAATTTTTAAAAATATTTTTAAAAACAATCTATAAAGAAAAAAATTGATAAATTAGAATTTGTTAAAATTTTTAAAACTTCTGCTTTACAAGGTGAATGAACAGAAAAGCCACAGACTGACTCACGCCTGTAATCCCAGCACTCTGGGAGGCCAAGACGGGTGGATCGCTTGAGCCCAGGAGTTCAAGACCAGCCTGAGCAAAATGCCAAACCCGTATCTATAAAAAATACAAAACATTAGCCAGGAGCGGTGGTGTGCACCTATAATCCCAGCTGAGGTGGCGAGGCTGCAGTGAACCGAGATTGCACCACTGCGCTCCACCATGGGTGACAGAGTAAGAGAAAGAGAGACGAGAGAGAGAGAGAGAGAGAGACGAGAGACAGAGAGAGAGAGAGAGAGAAAGAGAGAAAAAAATATTTCCAAATCACATATTTAAAAAAGGACTTAAGTTGAGAATATATATATATTTAAAAAAAAAAAACTGAAAAACAAACATTAACAAAATGAACACTTCTCTCTTCCTCAATCTGAGCAGAAAAAAATTGGATATAGACACTTCATTAAAAAAAGATATGAGAAAGACAAACACAGGCCGGGTGTGGTGGCCCATACCTGTAATCCCAGCACTTTGGGAGGCGAAGGTGGGCAGATCACTTGAGGTCAGGAGTTCGAGACCAGCCTGGCCAACATGGTGAAACCCCATCTCTACTAAAAATACAAAAATTAGCCAGGCATGGTGGTGGACACCTGTAATCCCAGCTACTTGGGAGGCTGAGGCAGGACACTCACTTGAACCTGGGGAGTGGAGGTTGCAGTGAGCCGAGACTGCACCACTGTACTCCAGCCTGGGTGAGACAGCAAGACTTCATCTCAAAAAAAAAAAAAAAAAAGAATGACAAACATGAAAAGATGCTCAACATCATTCATCATGGGGGAATGCAAATTAAAACAACAATGAGATCCCACTAAACACCTATTTGAATGGCTAAACTACCAAAAACTAACAATACCAATTGCTAGTGAGGCTACAGAGCAACGGAAACTCTCATTCATTTCTGGTGGGAATGTAAAATGGTCTAGCCACTTTGGAAGACAGTTTCACAGTGTCTTATAAAGCTAAATACAGTCTAACCACACGATCAGCAATCACACCCCTAGGTATTACTGATTTGAAAACATGTTCACACGAAACCTACACACAAATGTTTGTAACAACTTTCTTCATGAAGTTTTGTTGATAAGACATATTTTGCCAATGGTACAGATGAGGGGTGTGAGGGAAAAGGGAGAAGTCAAGTTTAACTTACAGGTTTTTGGCTTCCTCAACTGGTGAATGGCAATGCCATTTACTGAGAAATAAAGACAACCAACTGCAGAAGGAATAGGTCTAGGAAGAAAAGTCACAATTTCCTTTTTTGACATGTTAAGGTGAGATACATCTAAATTTGTCAAGTAGGTAGTTGGTAATACTGGGCAGGTGAGAAAATAGAATAAAATCTATAAATTTGTATGTAATTAGTGTCTATACATGATATTTAAACTCACATATCCAGAGGCAGAAGCATAATACAAAAGAGGGCTCAACACCAAGCCCTGGGATATTCCAATATTTAGAAGTTGAATAGAAAAGGAGTGGTGAAAAAACAAGAGTGAAAAGGAACATACAGTGAGGTAAGAAGAAAACCAAGAGAGCACAGTAAATTCAAAGTCAAGTAAAGAAGCTGTTTCAAGGAAGTGACTGTAATCAGCTGTGTCAACTGCTACTGAGAGTTACAGTATTACCAGAGCTGAGAACTGACCATCAGAGTGCCATGAAATTATTTTCATAAGCAAATGAATAGAGTGCCATGAATAGAGAAGTAAAATTCATCTCAATTTTGTGCAACCAGCCGGGTGCAGTGGCTCACGCCTGTAATCCCAGGACTTTGGGAGGCTGAGACTGGCAGATCACTGGAGACCACGAGTTCAAGACCAGCCTGGACAACATGGCGAAATCCCACTTCTACTAAAAATACAAAAATTAGATAGGTTTAGTGGAGCACGCTTATAATCCCAGCTACTCGGGAGGCCGAAGCATGAGAATCACTTGAACCCAGGAAGCAGAGATTGCAGTGAGCCAAGATTGCACCACTGCACTCTAGCCTGGGTGACAGAGTGAGACTCTGTCTTAAAAAAAACAAAAACAAAACAAAAAACAAAACAAAACAAAAATCTGTGCAAAGTACTGAAAAATAAAATGATTGAAATCCAAAGGATTTCTAAGGGTCCCATTAATCTCTTTTGAAAGTAGAAATTTGTCAGCCTATGCTTAAGAAAAAAAATAATTAATTAAAAAAAGAGAAAAAGAAAATACCTATTATCGAGGGCAAACAACTTCAGGGCAAAGAAATAGCTCATTGTACTCCCTCCAAGTTCTCAGTATAGATAAATTTGGGCTGAAGGCCAGATTGCATGTGGAAGGAAAGGAAAAGGAAGAGGGAAGAAGGAAGGGAAGGGAAGAGGGAAGGGACGGGAAGAGGGAAGGGAAGGGAAGAGGGAAGGAAAGGGAAGACGGAAGGGAAGGGAAGACGGAAGGGAAGGGGAGGGGAGGGGAAGGAAAGGGAGGGAAGGGGAGGGAAGAGAAGGGAAGAGGGAAGGGAAGAGAAGGGAAGAGGGAAGGGAAAGGAAGGGAAGGGAAGGAGAGGGAAGGGAAAGGAAGGGAAGGGAAGGAAAGGGAAGGGAAGGGAAGGGAGAAGGGAAGGGAAAAGGGAGGGAAAAGGGAGGGAGGAGGGAGGGAGGACGGAGGCAGGGAGTGAGGGGGGAAGGGAGGGAAGGAGGGAGGGAGTGAAGCAAGGGGAGTGAAAGAAAAGAAAGAAAATAATTTCTAGTGACTAGCAGTTAACAGGGATCTGGTCTGATTTTTGCCCCATTAGATATCTGCCTCTGAGCAAGGAAAACAGTTCATGATTTGCAATAAAAGAAACATTCCAATAATCCAAGACATGCCCAGCCTTTGAGGACTTAGATCCTAAACTACCTTGTCTTCCCCAATCCTGTACACTACACCACACTCTCAGTCTCCTCCTCTGCTTAACTAAGCTCCATCTCCACTGACATCTCTGCCTAGTCTCTTAATCCAATGCATAGCCTGCTTATCTCCCAGTCAGTTCCTAGTTTACCAGCTTCCTCTCCTCATTCCCAGACTCAGGAATTCTACAGATGGCTGCTACTCAATTCCATCCTTAGAACCATACTTCTTGTACTTTGTCTAAACAGCAACCCAACAACTCACTCAACCCATGCAGGTCTTAAAGGCAGACCCCAGAAAGCAGATCTTTTACTGATATTTATTGATTAGAGTTGAAATGTCATCTTGAAATAGAAAGGATATTTTTTAATAAAAGAAAACTACCCCTATTGCAGAAGACATTAGTGAGTCCGGAATTGGTTCCTTCTGGTGGGTTCTTGGTCTCACTGACTTCAAACATGAAGCCATGGACCCTCGCAGTGAGTGTTACAGTTCTTAAAGATGGTGTGTCCGGAGTTTGTTCCTTCAGATGTTCAGACGTGTCTGGAGTTTCTTCCTTCCAGTGGGTTCGTGGTCTGGCTGACTTCAGGAGTGAAGCCACAGACCTTCACAGTGAGTGTTTACAGCTCATAAAGGTAGTGCGGACCCAGAGTGAGCAGCAGCAAGATTTATTGTGAAGAGTGAAACAACAAAGCTTCCACAAGGTGGAAGGGGACCCTAGCAGGTGGCCGCAGCTGGCTGGGGTGGCCAGTTTTTATTCCCTTATTTGGCCCTGCCCACATCCTGCTGATTGGTCCATTTTACAGAGCACTGATTGGTCCATTTTTACAGAGTGCTGATTGGTGCATTTAAAAACCTTTAGTTAGACACAGAGCGCTGATTGGTGTTTACAATCCTTTAGCTAGACAGAAAAGTTCTCCAAGTCCCCACCTGACCCAGAAAGTCCAGCTGGCTTCACCTCTCATTAGGATAAAAGGACATGTGGTCACCTTTACTGTTAAGTACCCAGAATAAGAACACAGATAGTAGGTTAAACAGAAAAAACCTACAAGACTGTGAATGTTGTTTCTTATTTGTAAAGACAGGAGCATGACAAAGGCAATGGGAATGTTAAGTGCCCTTGTGTTAAAACAGTGACCAAAATTAGTCATAACAAAATGAAGTTCAACTAAGGATTCTTAAATGGGTCTAAACAGATTCAGTACCATGGCTAACATTAGTGGAACAATTTTTAAAGAGACACCTATTAAAGAACAGTTAGTGACTAAACACTTTTTCACCAAATAAACTACTTTTTCTCTCTTCTTCTCTTATCTAAACATAGGCACTCCTGAAAAATATCTCTTCCTTTATTTAACAGCCTTAACTGGAAGTAGCCTAGAAGAAAGAATTAAGCAACTATTTATTTCTCATAATATGCTATACTTTGAGAGAGGACATTAATTATCCATGACCAACACTGGTTTCCTCAAAACACACACACACACACGCACACACACAGAGAGAGAGAAAGAGAGAGAGAGACAGAGACAGAGAGAGAGAGAGAGAGAGATTGCTGATAATCTGTCTGTAATCTGTCTGTACTCTTGTGGCTACCCCAATGACAAGAGTTATAAAAACAGCTCCCTTTGTAACAGTGCCATCTGTAGTTACTGAATGATAGTACCCATGTCTTTGGCATGTTGAGCTAACAAAGCCTACCCCCAAGAAGAGACGAAATGCAGCAGAAAATAGTATGGAATATACTGGGAACTCAGATCCAAAAGTTCTTCTTAACTAGAGTCCATTCACCACCTTTCAGGAATTATCAAATCTCCTGAAATGGTCAACAAAATTTTGTGTGAATACATTTTGCTGGGAAGAATACTCACAGCTTAAATTCAGGAATTTGCACACATTTTTTCTAAAGGGTCAGATCACATTTTAGGCTTTGTGGGCCACATGCTCTCTGCTATAACTGCTCAACTCTACCACTGCAATTCAAAGGGAGTCACAGGGAATAGTAAATTAATGGATGTGTCTATGTTCCAATAAAACTTTTATTTACAAAAACAGGGTGGTGGCTGGATTTGCCCCAAGGCCATGGTTTGCCAACCCTAACACACTCTTAGTCATTTGCTTGCATAAATCAAGGATTCTAAAGTCCAAGTCTAATTCCTGAGTAATTTTAATATCCATTTGAATACCTCAAAAACAAATTCAATCTTCCTTGGCCTACTCAATTCTGATGACTTGTTACAAGATATTTCAGCAGTGCCAACTATGGCTAATTCTGCCACTATGATGAATGGTCATAATATGCTTCTAAAATCCTGAACTCTCAATATTTACTGATTTCACAAATATTTATCACCAAATATGTTTTAGGCTCTAGATATCACACTTACTGGCCACACAACCTCCTATCTTGCAGTTTTTTGAATTCTTAAATTTTCAATATCCTAAACTTGAACCACTCTCTCAGCATAATCCTGAGTGTCCTTTTGTTGAATCTACAATGAAGTGCTTTTATTCCAAAATAACCTCCCCCGTTCTCCCCCACAGTCACCGTAGTCCATCCAAATACCTAGGCTCCTGAATAAGACTCAATAATGGATATGAACATGCAGAATGATGGTTTCTACAAATTTACATTTTGTAGCCCGTAATACTTCCATAATTCTTCCAGTAATGTTTCTCTCACAACCATCAACAGCTGTTCTATGTCTTTACAATTCTACTGAAGGCCCTATCCCAATATCTCCCAATACAAAACTAGGAAATGTCTCTGCTAATAGATGGAGGCATTATTTATTTCCTATCTAAAGCTACCACTTGTAAAAATAGCTGCATATGAGCTCATTCTTATCCCTTCCATTCCCAGTGCAAAAGTACTCCAGCCAGACGCGGTGGCTCACACCTGTAATCCCAGCGCTTTGGGAGGCCAAGGTGGGTGGATCATTTGAGGTCAGGAGTTTGAGACCAGCCTGGCCAACATGATGAAACCTCGTCTCTAATAAAAATACAAAAATCAGCCAGGCATGGTGGTGGGCGCCTGTAATCCCAGCTACTTGGAAGGCTGAGGCAGGAGAATTGCTAGAACCGAGGAGACAGAGGTTGCAGTGAGCAGAGATCACGCCACTGTGCGACAGAGTGAGACTCCATCTCAAAAAAAAAAAAAAAAAAAGTATTCCCTCCTCCTACCCAAAAGCTAACTCCTGCTCTTTGTTTGATCACAATCCCTAACAACTCCTCAAGGACTTTCATCATTACTTAATATGTTTGGTTTTTACAGAACTGCATTAGTTTTCTATTGCTCTGTAACAAATTACCAAAAACCTAGGGACTTAGTACACCCCCGATTTATTACCTAACAGCTGCGTAGGTCAGAAGTCTGGCACAACGTAGCTAGATTCTCTGCTCAGGATCTCACAGACTGAAATCAGGATGTTAGTAGAACTGTACTATTTTCTAGAGGTTCTGGGAAATAATCTGCTTCTAAGTTTATTCTGGTTGCTGGCACAATACAAGTTCCTTGTGGTTGTAGAACTGTGATCCCTATTTGCTTGCTGCCTGTCAGCTGGGGCTACTCTTAGCTTTCTAGACACTATGTGCAATCTCCATTAGATGCAACATGAGAAAGATTCTCCTTTGCTGACCCTGAAGATGGAGGGAACTATGTGGCAAGGAATGCATTAGGAATGCTGACCTAGTAGCGTGCAGTCTTACTGACACCCTGATTTCAGTCTGTAAGACCCTCAGCAGAGAAATGTAGCCACATTGTGACAGACTTCTGACCTAAACAGCTGTTAGGTAATAAATTGGGGGTGTCCTAAGTCCCTGGTTTTTGGTAATTTGTTACAGAGCAATGGAAAATTAATGCAGTTCTGTAAAAAACAAACATATTAAGTAATGATGAAAGCCAAACCCACAAATCTTTGCAAAACAACCTGTTCTTTATCTATAGCTGTTGTTTAACTTGTTAAGGAGCAACACTCTTAAGTTTCCTAGAGATCACCTGGTTTGGTTAAGAAGATCTGTGAGGCACACCCTTAATTTCTTGGAAGAGTCCAGTGTGACTGAATACTCTCATCTTTTGATCTTTCTGAAGTTATTATACAGCCACATCCCTGGCTTTCTCCATACCATGCTTTCAGAAGTTATTGCTATATGTTAGCATCCTTTGTCATCTCGATAGGCTAAAAATTAACTAAATCATCTAGTCTTGGTTCCATTTTAACAAAACTTCCCTTGGTTTTCTCATATTTTACTATAAGGTGCAAGAAGAAACCAGGCAGCACCTTCAACATTTTGCTTAGAAATCTCCTTGCCTATATATTCAAATTCATCATTCACAAGTTCTGGTTTCATCTTCAAAACCAGCAGCAGAGAATCTCCCTGACATCAAGTCCCTCCTACACTTAGAATACCTTTTGCCAGGAAGAGCCCAACTGCTTTTAAGTGCTCACCTGATAAGGCTGGATCCACTGAAGACAATTTTCTTTCTTAAAGTCCATTGTGTCACACAATGTAATCATAGGAGTGACTAGCCCATTATACTTATAGTTCAAAACTACATTCAAGGAGAAGTGCAGGGACTCTTAGGAGCCATCTTAGAATTCACCCTACAACAAGAGCTTTGGGTGTAGCAATTCTGAAACTACTTTCCACGTACTGTAACACTGAACAAATGAGTAAATATAATTATAATGTTAAAAGCCACGTTCTTCACTGTTGGAGAAGTGAATTACGAATATGGAACGGGAAAAGGCTAGAAAGTTGGATTAGAATTAGATGTATCCAAATGAACTCATAATTTTTTACTTATTTTAATTTTTGGAATGGTTTATCTCCCTCCTAGCTTTGTCTTTTGAGGCTAGAAGCAATGACAACCAACAGCAATGAATATATCCAGAGTACCAAATCTTAATTTCTAAATTGACTTCCCTGTTGAATGAAGCCATGGATCACTAGAAAAGTAGGTAGGATCAAATTAGGGAAAGTATAAGATGACCCTGGAACATCTTGTTGTGCCAAAATGTAAGAAAGTACTCCGAAAATGATGGGGACATGTCAAAAGGGCAGAAACCAATGTTAAGAAGTTTCTATTAAAGTTTCTGTAAATATTTAGAAAATGTAAAGAAATAAAATGTACTTCAAATCATTCAATTTTTTAGTTATATCTATTATTAAAACCTTAAGTTAACAGTTTTCTTTTGCTCAAGAAAACAAAAATAAACCCAGAACAGTTATTTTAATAAAAATTAAATATTTTAAGTTCTTAAGAGAAAGTATTCACCAGTAAAAAGACCTGACTAATATATTTCATCTCCAAATAATAAGTGCCATTTTTTTGGAATAGCTGGGTATCAGAATGACTACACGTACTATTCAAAAATAAATAAAACATCTGAAAACTCTTCTAACTTCCATGACTAAGATCCACTAATGGAGATATCTCCCACTAAAATGTCCAAGCATTCTGAGGTATCCTGAACCTGCTTTCTCCACCTTAGTCATGTAATTTAAAAATAAATGGCAAAGAATTGCTTTCATGTTGAAAAGAAAAAGAGTTGAAGACAATCCTGGAGAAAGGCACTTAACAATATCAGCTCTAGATGAACTGATAAAAGAAAGCTTATGGGGGACTTCAAGATGGCTAACTAGAAGCACCAGACACTCACCTCCTCTACAAAGAAAAGCTTAATGAGTAGATAATCACACTTCAAATACAGCATCAAAGAGAGAATGTTGGAATTCAGCAGAGAAGTGACAGGCACTGAAGAAAGCAAGGCACAGAGCCCAGCCAGGACCAGCTGGGAGCCCTAAGAGGCTCCTCAGTGTGGGGAAAAGGTGAGTAAAAGATTCCCAGCATCCAGATTCTCCCTGTAGATACCTGCAATCCTAGCCATAGCACAGTCCCTTAACCCTGACAAGCTGAGACTGGTATAAACAAGCTTCTAAAGAGGAAGCTCACAATAGGTTCCACGCACACCTGGAAACCCAAGCACCTGCAGCATGGCACGAATTTGAGAGCCCAGACCCCACCAGTCTGTTTTCTTTCTGGGGCCAAACAGTACCTGCATCTCCACATCCCTGGAGGCCCCATGACATCCCCTCATACCCACTGAGAGGGTTGTAGCACATGACACCAGTTGGACCCAGCAGAGCAGCAATATCCCCAGCACTCTGGATCACACAGCATCCAGTACACTGAAGAAAGGACAATGCAAAGCTCTGTGGATGCTGCCTCAAGGACAAAGGGAGCCAAAGCCCAGACCCACCTGCCTCAGGTCACTGCCACTGAGAGTAACCTTGCCCACCCACCCCCGGCAGCAAAGCCCCAGCACACCCGCACATGCTCTAAGGGCAGGCTCTCCCTGCCTGCTGCTGCAGCCAGGGACCAGAGCCTAAGAATCACCTGCCTGGGGCAGGTACCACAGACAGCAACCCTGCTACCCACAACAGCAGCACTGTGGTACATGTGCCTTGAGGACAGGCTCACCCTAGCCAATGCAGCCAATGCCACAGGGAATAGGGGAAGTGGAGACAAAGCATGTGCTCTCCAGAGACTGAGATGTATCTGCCTGGGATGGCTACCACTGGCATCAATCTCCCTCACCACCAACCCCACCACCTCTGTCATTGAGCCTTCCCCTTAGCAGAGCTGTTCATTTCCACATGCCCTGAGGACAGACTCTCCCTGCCTACTACTGCTGCTGCAACCACCACCCAAGGACACTATCCAGGACATGGTGATCACCCTGCCCTGCCCAACACAGCCTGCATTTGTGCACAACATCAGAGGCCTTAAGGACAAGCTCACAAGGCCTGGCACCAGCAACCCCAGTGCTCTCTATCACACTGCCCAGGGGCCTATGGATTCCCCTGCACCATCAGTCACCTCAGGCACATGCACATAAAGAGACCAAACAGCCCCAGAATGCCTGCCGCACCATAGCACGCCATCTGAAGGCCTAGGAATTGCCCCCGTCCCACCTACCACAGCCTATACCCATTTGGACCATCAGGAGGACCTGATGACAGCCCCAAAATGCCTGACACTGGGGGGAAGGGGGAGGGATAGCACTGGGAGATATACCTAATGCTAGATGACGAGTTAGTGGGTGCAGCGCACCAGCATGGCACACGTATACATATGTAACTAACCTGCACATTGTGCACATGTACCCTAAAACTTAAAGTATAATAATAAAAAAAAAAAAGCCTGACACTGTCACCCCCTGAGTGCCCTACCACACCACCCTAGACCTGACAATGTCACCCCAACCAAGTGCCCTACCACACCACCCTACCATATAGCCTAGGATTGCTGTGCCCCAATGGTCACTCCAAGCAGGAGTGTGTACTACCAGATGGCATAATAACAGGCCAGAAAACCTACTGCCAGTGCCTAAGCATGCCATCTAAAGGCCTGGGGGTTCACCCTGCCCAGTCTACCACTGCTTATATCTATCTACACCCCCTAGGGGCTGGAGGACAAGGTTGCTCAGCCTGCCACCACCACCAAACCTGGCACCCAGCTATGTGTACCACCTGGGGGTCTGAAGACCAGGCTGCCCAGTCTGTCACAGCCACCACTAACATCAGTGTGTGCTACCTGGAAGCCCAGGTGTTGCCCTGCCACTATACTGCCATCACCAACACCATGCACAATGCTCGGGGGCCCAACCCACCCACTCAACTCACCACTGCCACTACTGGCACCTCAAAAAGCCACCTGGAGGCCCAAATATCAGCCTGTCTGAACCTACTAACACCAGTGCTCATATACTGTGCGCAAGGGCCCAAGAACAGGGACATTCAGCCCAACATTGCCACCACTGGGGCCAGAAGACTGGCCCACCTGGCATTGCCACACCTAATTAAACCTCACCACAGCCTCCACTAACAAATTCACCTAAGCCTCTGAGGAAAACACACACACCACTGACAGGGTTTAAAGCCAAAGAAGTCATATGGAGACTACACTACTACACACATCCAGAATCAATGCTGAAGTGCCCTACCTAACCAACACCACAGATACATCTACAGGAAAAAGTATTCCTCTATGAAAGCCAATCCAAAAAACTGGAAGAAGTAACTGTTACAAGAGTTGCACAGATAACAATGTAAGAACACAAGAAACACAAAAAAGCAAGGAAAAGTGACACCTCCAAGGGAACACAATAATTCTCCACCAACAGATTCCAGTGAAAAGAAAATATGAAATGTCTGAAAAAAATTCGAAATCGTAGTCTAAAAGAAGCTCAGTGATATACAAGAGAACACAGATAAACAATACAAAGGAACCAGAAAAACAATTCAGGATATGAATGAGAATTCACCAAAGATAAATAAATTACAAAAACAAAATCTTAGAATAATTCAATAAACGAAATAAAAAATACAACTGAAAGCTTCAACAAGAGACTAGATCAAGCACAAGAAAGAATTTCAGAACTTGAAGACAGGTCTTTCCAAACAGCCCAGTTAGACAAAAAAAAAAAAAAAAAGTAAAGAACAAAAAAGAATAAAGAAAGCCTACATAATGTATGGGACACCATAAAGCAACCAAATATCTGAATTTTGGGTGTTCCAGGAGGTGAAGAGATCAATGGCATAGAAAACCTATTTAATAAAATAATCGTTGAAAACTTTTCAAGTCTAACAGGAGACTTAGACATACAGATACAAGAAGGTAGGAGATTCCCATATAGATACAACCCAAAAAGGTCTTTTTAGTGGCACATTATAGTCAGATTGTCAAAAGTCAAAGACAAAGAGGAAATTCTAATAACAGAAAAAAAAAAAACTCTAGTCACATATAAGACCACACCCATCAGACTTAACAGTGGATTCCTCAGCACAAACCTTATAGGCCAGAAGAGAATGAAATGATATTGTCAAAGTGCTGAAAGGAAAAAAAAAAAAAAAAAAAAAAAAAAGCCACCCAAGACAAGTACACTCAGCAGTTATAATGAAAGAGAAATAAAGTCTTTCTCAGGCAAACAAAAGCAGGAAATTCATCACCACTAGGCCAGGCCTACAAGAAATGTTTAAAGGAGTCCTATACCTGGAGGCAAAAGAATAACAACTATGGGCTGGATGCGGTGGCTCATGCCTGTAATCCCAGAACTTTGGGAGGCCTAGGCAGGCAGATCACGAGGTCAGGAGCTCAAGACCAGACTGGCCAACATGGTGAAATCCCGAATCTACTAAAAATACAAAAATTAGCCGGGTGTGGTGGTACGTACCTGTAGTCCCAGCTACTCGGGAGGCTGAGGCAGGGGAATCACTTGTACCCGGGAGGAGGAGATTGCAGTGAGCTGAGATCGCACCACTGCACTCTAGCCTGGTGACAGAACCAGACACCCTCTCAAAAAAAAAAAAATATATATATATATATTTATATATACATACCCATATATAAAATGATATAAAGAATAGAGATACAAATTTAATAATATAACAATTTAACAATATAATTAGGAGGGCCTGCTTACATATGAAGTATATAATATTTTATCATGATAGATTAGATATATTATTAATAAATTGCTTCCTTTAACACCCTATTCATTGAATTTTCCAGTAAACTACAATTACTAATTACTCCTGAAATCAGAAAAGAGGTTAAAAAGATTTTATAACAGTATCCTATGAAATCTACTACTTTCAAGTAATAGTAGTTGAATTACCAAAACCCATCACTCAAGCCAATGACTACAATTAAGATATCAGTAACATTTCCTAGATAAACAAAGTCAATTAATTATATTTGCATCTGGGAAATGGAGAAAGTACATATAAGCCAT
The DNA here is from genome assembly GCF_028858775.2 of Pan troglodytes. NCBI lineage: Eukaryota > Metazoa > Chordata > Mammalia > Primates > Hominidae > Pan > Pan troglodytes. The sequence continues at coordinate 75,306,628 of NC_072402.2, forward strand.
GATTTTGAAGTCAAAAGAGAGAGAATATTTGGCAAGGAGGGGTGAGTTATAGTATGTAATTATAACATATAGTAGTTTTTTGTATGCTGGTAACTAATTTTAATTTCCTACACTTTTATGTAGATTTCTGTTATTCTTGTCCTACTTTCCTAATCATCTTTCTATATGGATGACTACATAAGCCTGAGAATACCAAAAGAGACAGACACAGAACCAATTGGATTCCTTTCTTCTTGAAGCTTCTGCACAGCAAAAGAAACTCTCAACAGAGGGAACAGACAACCTACAGAATGGGAGAAATTTTTGCAACAATGCATGTGACAAAGATCTAATGTCCAACACTGATAAGGAACTTAAACAAATTTACAAGAAAAAAAAAATCTCATTAGAAAGTGGGCAAAGAACATAAACAGACACTTCAAAAGAAGACACATGCGGCCAACAAGCATACGAAAAAAAGCTCAATATCACTGATCATTAGAGAAATGCAAATCAAAACCACAATGGCATACCATCTCACACCAGTCAGAATGGTTATTATTAAAAAGTCAAGGCCGGGCATGGTGGCTCACGCCTATAATCCCAGCACTTTAGGAGGCCAAGGCAGGCGGATCACATGAGGTCAGGAGTTTGAGACCAGCCTGGACAACCTGGCGAAACCCCGTCTCTACTAAAAATACAAAAATTAGCCCAGCGTGGTGGCGGGCGCCTGTAATCCCGGCTACTCAGGATGCTGAGGCAGGAGAATCACTTGAACCCAGGAGACAGAGGTTGTAGTGAGCCGAGATCATGCCACTGCACTCTCCAGCTTAGGTGACAGAGCGAGACTCTGTCTCAAAAAAAAAAAAATTATATTTGAATTTTGTTTAAATCGCTAACACATACTGGGCATTCAATAACAAAAGAAAGGACATGAGATTGTGATCCTTATGAGGGTTTGAGAGGCACTTCACTAGGGTTCAACATAGAGCAGTCTGAAACATACTGTAATAATTTAATCCAATGGCTCATCTACAGCACCTAAAAAGATTACAGCAGATTCTCATTATTCAGTGTAGTTACGGTCTAGAAAGTTCCATGAACGAATAAAAAGTTAGGTTTCAGCAAGCTACTGGTCACATTTTTGTAAACTTACCAACACCTACTTTTGTTGTATGTGTGCTTATTTAATATATATTGTTGGCCAGGCACAGTGGCTAACGCCTGTAACCCTAGCACTTTGGGAAGCCAAGGCAGGCGGATCACTTGAGGTCTGCAGTTCGAGACCAGCCTGGCCAACGTGGTGAAACCCCGTCTCTACTAAAAATACAAAAAAAAAAAAAAAAAAAAAAATTAGCCAGGCATGGTGGTGCATGCCTGTAGTCTTAGCTACTCGGGAGGCTAAGGCAGGGGACTCGCTTGAACCCAAGAGGCAGAGGTTGCAGTGAGCCAAGACTGCACCACTGCACTCCAGCCTGAGCAACAGAGTGAGATTCTATCTCAAAAATAATAATAATAATAATTAAATGAATGAATAAATAAATAATATATATTGTTCATTCATTAACATTGAACTCACAGCCAATGGCACTACAGCACTCACGCCTGAATGAAGTTTATTTAATGCATCTATTTTCTCTGTAAGGCACATCACAGACTTCTTGGACTTGTGAATGCTAAGCAGCACTTCAGCACTATGCTTGGGGGTTAATTTAAATGGCAAAACAACCAACAAACAGTACAAAAATAGGAAAAGCATGGCATTAAATAGACCACAAAAAGGATACCTGACTATTGTATGAGAGCTGAAAAAGAAGGCAGAATATCACCTTGTTCAAACTCAAATTCTTTGACACTCTATGCAAACACATGACTATGAAAGTGCTGTGAGTACTGATTTTGGGGTTACAAAAAATAGTAGGTGAGTTCACAAATACAAAAGCTGAAAACAAGGAGGATCGACTGTATCTTCGTAGACAATCTAATCTCATAGAAGATTTCAATTCAGACAAAAATCATGAGAGTTACTGTATTACAAAAGGGCACTAGATGGGGGAAAAGAGTAAAAATCAGAATTAAAACAAACGTTCAAAATTCTGCATCAACCATATCCAGTTACACTTTGTTTGTGGCAGACGACATTATTGTTCCCAACTCATCACCCCTCCCTATATCTACAACCTTTCCCCAAGACAATGCAGTTCCTCCTGCTAGAGATCAGGTATATTTATCTATACTATCAATGTTAGCCATGGACAAGGTATGTGCTTTGGCTGACTGAATGTTAGTGGACATGATAGAAGCAATGGCTTAAAATGTACTTCCAGAACTGGAGTTTCCTTGTGATTCTATCACTGTGACAAAAACACATCCTCAGGTAGTCCACTGATCCAAGGGGGAACACACACACAGAAAACATACCTAGACTCTATCTGCAGCTTGCAGCCTCACCAAGCCAAGAACAGTCAACTCACAGATATGTTAGCAAAAATAAATGTGTTTCATACCTTAAGTTTTATATAATTATTGACCTGTAGTTAACTGATATATAATATACTTTAATCTTAAAATATCATTATCCCATTAAAAATATTTACATTAAAAACTGAGACCTCACCCTCTCCCTCTCCCCACGGTCTCCCTCTCCCTCTCTTTCCACGGTCTCCCTCTGATGCCAAGCCGAAGCTGGACTGTACTGCTGCCATCTCGACTCAATGCAACCTCCCTGCCTGATTCTCCTGCCTCAGCCTGCCGAGTGCCTGCGATTGCAAGCGTGCGCCGCCACGCCTGACTGGTTTTCATATTTTTTTGGTGGAGACAGGGTTTCGCTGTGTTGGCCGGGCTGGTCTCCAGCTCCTAACCGCGAGTGATCTGCCAGCCTCGGCCTCCCGAGGTGCCGGGATTGCAGACAGAGTCTCATTCACTCAGTGCTCAATGTTGCCCAGGCTGGAGTGCAGTGGCGTGATCTCGGCTAGCTACAACCGCCACCTCCCAGCCGCCTGCCTTGGCCTCCCAAAGTGCCGAGATTACAGCCTCTGCCCGGCCGCCACCCCGTCTGGGAAGTAAGGAGCGTCTCTGCCTGGCCGCCCATCGTCTGGGATGTGAGGAGCCCCTCTGCCCGGCTGCCCAGTCTGGGAAGTGAGGAGCGCCTCTTCCCGGCCGCCATCCCGTCTAGGAAGTGAGGAGCGTCTCTGCCCGGCCGCCCATTGTCTGAGATGTGGGGAGCGCCTCTGCCCCGCCGCCCCGTCTGGGATGTGAGGAGCGCCTCTGCCTGGCCGCGACCCCGTCTGTGAGGTGAGGAGCATCTCTGCCCAGCCGCCCCGTCTGAGAAGTGAGGAGCCCCTCCACCCGGCAGCCGCCCCGTCTGAGAAGTGAGGAGCCCCTCCGCCCGGCAGCCGCCCCATCTGAGAAGTGAGGAGCCCCTCCGCCCAGCAGCCGCCCCATCTGGGAAGTGAGGAGCGTCTCCGCCCGGCAGCCAACCCGTCCAGGAGGGAGGTGGGGGGTCAGCCCCCACCTGGCCAGCCGCCCCGTCTGGGAGGGAGGTGGGGGGTCAGCCCCCACCCGGCCAGCCGCCCCATCTGGGAGGGAGGTGAGGGGTCAGCCCCCGCCCGGCCAGCCGCCCCATCCGGGAGGGAGGTGGGGGGTCAGCCCCTGCTCGGCCAGCCGCCCCGTCCGGGAGGGAGGTGGGGGGCACCTCCTCCCGGCCGCCGCTCCGTCTGGGAGGTGGGGGGTGCCTCTGCCTGGCCACCCCTTCTGGGAAGTGAGGAGCCCCTCTGCCCGGCCACCACCCCGTCTGGGAGGTGTACCCAACAGCTCATTGAGAACAGGCCATGATGACGATGGCGGTTTTGTGGAATAGAAAAGGGGGAAAGGTGGGGGAAAGATAGAGAAATCAGATGGTTGCTGTGTCTGTGTAGAAAGAAGTAGACATGGGAGACTTCATTTTGTTCTGTACTAAGAAAAATTCTTCTGCTTTGGGATGCTATTGATCTATGACCTTACCCCCAATCCTGTGCTCTCTGAAACATGTGCTGTGTCCACTCAGGGTTAAATGGATTAAGGGCGGTGCAAGATGTGCTTTGTTAAACAGATGCTTGAAGGCAGCATGCTCCTTAAGAGTCATCACCACTCCCTAATCTCAAGTACCCAGGGACCAAACACTGCGGAAGGCCGCAGGGTCCTCTGCCTAGGAAAACCAGAGACCTTTGTTCACTTGTTTATCTGCTGATCTTCCCTCCACTATTGTCCTATGACCCTGCCAAATCCCCCTCTGCGAGAAACACCCAAGAATGATCAATTAAAAAAAAAAAAAAAAAACTGAGACCACTTTCTTTCCTTTTTTTTTTTTTTAATTAAGAGACAGGGTGTCTCAACGTTGCCCAAGCTGTAGTTCAGTGGCTAGCGGCTATTCACAAGCATGATCATCACACACTACCTCAAACTCCTGGGATCAAGCAATCCTCCTGCCTCAGCCTTCCAAGTAGCTGGGACTATAAGTGTGTACCACAGCATGTCAGCTCTCTCTCTCCTTCTTGACCTAAAGCCTAGCATAAAATTAGCTAAGTAGAATGTTTCCAAAGATGCCTGCATCAGTATCTCCCATCCCACATAATTTCTGTTTGATTTTGCCATTCACCCATATAATGGTGGGATCTACCTTCCCTCCTTGCAAATTTGAGCTGGCCCTCTGATCCTATCTAAGATCTGAAGCCAGATATTAAGGTACTTAATTAATTTCCATGTTTGTCCTCCATGCAACCTAGCAATCAAGCAAGAAGTCAAAACCTACTGATATAGTTTGGATGTGTCCCCACCCAAATCTCACCTTGCATTGTAATAATTCCCACGTGTCAAGGGTGGGGCCAGGTGCAGATAACTGAATCATGGGGACGGTTCCCCCCATACTGTTCTCATGGTACTGAATAAGTCTCATGAGATCTGATGGTTTTATAAATGGGAGTTCCCCTGCACATGCTCTCTCCTGCCTGCTGCTATGTGAGACATGCTTTTGCATCTCCTTGCCTTCCACCATGATTGTGAGGCCTCCCCAGCCATGCAGAACTGTGAGTCTATTCAACCTCTTTCCTTTATAAATTACCCAGTCTCAGGTATGTCTTTATTTGCAGTGTGAGAACAGACTAATACAATAAGTTGATACCAGTAGAGTGGGGTGCTGCTGTAAAGATACCCGAAAATGTGGAAGCAACTTTGGAACTGGGTAACAGGGAGAGGCTGGAACAGTTTGGAAGGCTCAGAAGAGGATAGGAAAATGTGGGAAAGTTTGGAACTTCCTAGAGACTTGTTGAATGGCTTTGACCAAAATGTTAATAGTGATATGGACAATAAGGTCCAGGCAGAGGTGGTCTCAGATGGAGATGAGGAATTTGTTGGGAAATGGAGTAAAGTCACTCTTACTATGCAAAGACACTGGAGGCATTGTGCCCCTGTATTAGAAAAGGGCATAAGATAGGCGGGAAAGAGTGAAATAAGAATTTTTTTCTAGAGTTCCCTAGAGATCTGTGGAACTTTGAACTTGACAGAGACGATTTAAGGTATCTGCCAGAAGAAATTTCTAAGCAGCAAAGCATTCGAGAAGAAGCAGAGCATAAAAGTTCAGAAAATTTGTAGCCTGATGATGCAACAGAAAAGAAAAATCTATTTTCTGAGGAAACTGGGTTGTAGAAATTTGCATAAGCAATGAGGAGCCAAATGTTAATCACCAAGACAATGGGGCAAATGTCTCCAGGGCATGTTAGAGACCCTCACAGCAGACCCTCCCATCACAGGCCTGGAGGCTTAGAAGGAAAAAATGGTTTTGTGGGTCCAGAACCCCCTGTGTGCAGCCTAGGAACTTGGTGCCCTACATCCCAGCTGCTCCTGCCATAGGTAAAAGGGGCCAAGATACACCTCAGGCCATGGCTTCAGAGGGTGCAAGTCCCAAACCTTTCAGGTTCTAGGTGGTGTTAAGCCTGCAGATGCACAGAAGTCAAGAATTAAGGTTCGTGAACCTCCGCCTAGATTTCAGAAGATGTATGAAAATGCCTGGAAATCCAGGCAAAAGTTTGCTGCAGGGAGCGGGAGGCCCTCATGGATAACCTCTGGTAGGGCAGTGTCAAAGGGAAATATGGGGTTGGAGCCCCCACACAGAGTCCCCACTGGGGTACTGCCAAGCAGAGCTGTGAGAAAACGGCCACCATCCTCCAGACCCCAGAATGGTAGATCCACTGACTGCTTGCACTGTGTGCCTGGAAAAGCTGCCGACACTCAATGCAGCCAGAAGGGGGGCTGTACCCTGCAAAGCCACAGGGATGGGGCTGCCCAAGACCCTGGGAACCCACTTCTTGCATCACCTGGATGTGACACATGGAGTCAAAGGAGGTCATTTTGGAGCTTTAAGATTTGCCTGCTGGGTTTTGGACTTGCATGGGGCCTGTAGCTCTTTCGCTTTAGCCAATTTCTCTCATTTGAAACAAGTGTACTTACCCAAAGCCTGTATCCCTGTTTATCTAGAAAGTAACTAACTTGCTTTTGATTTTACAGGCTCATAGGTGGAAGGGACTTGCCTTGTCTTAGATGAGACTTTGGACTATGGAATTTTGAGTTAATGCTGAAATAAGAGTTTGGGGGACTTTGGGGAAGGCATGATTGGTTTTGAAATGTGAGGACATGAGATTTCGGAGGGGCCGAGGCAGAATTATATGGTTTGGCTGTGTCCCCACCCAAATCTCATCTAGAATTGTAACAATTCCCATGTGTCAAGGGCGGAGCCAGGTGGAGATAATTGAATCATGGAGGCAGTTTCCCCCATGCTGTTCTCATGGTAGTGAATAAGTCTCATGAGATCTGATGGTTTTATAAATGGGAGTTCCCCTGCACATGCTCTCTCCTGCCTGCCGCCATGTAAGACACGACTTTGCACCTCCTTGCCTTCCACCATGATTGTGAGGCCTCTCCAGCCATGCAGAACTGTGAAACAATTAACCTCTTTCCTTTATAAATTATCCAGTCTCAAATAGGTCATTATTAGCAGCATGAGAACAGACTAATACACCTAAGACTACCACACTGTGAAAAGACCCAAACTAGACATGTGGCAAGAGAAAAAGACAGAGAGCCAGAGAGCCAGCAAGAAGGGAAGGGGTGGGGTAGAAGTAAGGAAGAGGCAAAGACACAGAGAGATGCCATGGAGCAGGACACTGACTGCAAACCATCTGGGCCCCTTTTGTATCTTACAGCGATCCTAGTGCTCCAGCTGATACTGTATGAAGCAGAACCACCCAATCAATCCACATGATTGTGAGAACAAATAAATTGCTATTGTTTTATGACACTAACTTTTGGGGAAAATTATTACATGATAACTCAAATAGTTGTTAATAAATGTGTGCTGAATTAATTCATTAAAATATTCTGTTTAATGCTTACCTTGGTGTTGGCCATGTCCACAATATACTGGTCTCCTTTTATACATTCCATTACTTCAAAACCATCTCTGTCAATCACCTTGGCCTGAGAGCTTCCAGATACAACAAGAATCATGTCTCCTGTGTTACTATACTGTAATGACTTGATCTGATGGCTGTACAAAAAGAAAAGTTGGTAAGATACTAAGCACAATGTTTATAATTTTACTACATTAAGTATTGCCAGAAAAAAAAATGTTACACAAATGGACAAATTGATAATTCCACAAAATCAGGAACATCAACCTCAAATGGGTTCTAAATACCCACTGGCGGCTGGGCAAGGTAGCTCATGCCTAAGATCCCAAAACTTTGGGAGGCCAAGGCAGATGGATCACCTGAGGTCAGGAGTTCAAAATCAGCCTGACCAACATGGTGAAACCCCATCTCTAATAAAAATACAAAAAATTAGCCAGGCATGGTGATGGGCACCTGTAATCTCAGCTACTTGGGAGGCTGAGGCAGGAGAACTGCTTGAACCTGGGAGGCAGAAGTTGCAGTGAGCCAAGATCACGTCATTGCACTCCAGCCTGGGCAACAAGAGCAAAACTCTGTCACCAGAAAAAAAAAAAAACAACAACCACCACCACCAACCAACCAACCACTGGCTATTCTGGTAGCTCTCTCTTCCCACTCTCCACTGCAATCTATTAATTACCTCTCTAATTACCTTATATCTCCAACCCAACCAACTCTCCCTCTTTCAGCTGTTAAATCTTCTGGCTCTTTCTCAGAAAACAAGAACTGCCTCAACTTCCTCTCATTATTGTTATAAACTTATCTTTACCTGAACTTTCTTCCTCCTCCTCTTTCATTACAATGGTAGAAATGAACCTCTTCCAGTCCATGGGAAATCATACTTATATCCTGGATCTCATCTCTCCCAGTCTCCTCAGGAACTTCTACTATCTTCTCTCTCTCATCCCCTTCACAGCTAAGCTGTTTGAACAAGTTTTCAAGCCTCCTCATCTCCTCCTTTAGTTCTTTAGCACTACAATACCTTTCCACCCTCACCATTCCACTAAAACTGATCTTGATCTTGCCATTGTGGCTGTAGTGAATACAGTGGTGTGCTACCCAGAACTCCCCCTTCAGAAGTGAAGTGCTCATTCTCCCAGCTTCTGGGATTTTGCCTACTGATGGCTAATAACTGAACCCTCAGGAATTTCCCTGAGTTGCAACTCCCTCACCAAAGGTTATGCTATTATACCACCCCAAAACAGCCCACATTCAATGACTGGTCAATATGCAGTAAAATAGTCCATTCCTGAAATATCTCAGAGGGGTTATTTTAGCTTCAGATCTCCCTGTGGAACAGTTGTTGCTGCTATGGCAACTACATGGCAATTCAATTTCCCCATCTTCCCAATGCTGTTTCCCTTGTACCCTCTCTCACAGGGATTGACCCCAAAACACTCCCCAATATAAACTTCTGACATGCAAATACAGACATTCCAAAGTGTGTTTTTGGGAAACCTGACCTGGGAGAGTTGATACCAAAAGTGGCCCTATGAAGTTTTGACTCCAAATGAGAATCTGATGCTGTATCAACCACAAACTGGCTAGCAATGAGAAACCCATTACTGGTGGCACACAGTCCCTAACATGCCACAGTAGGGCAACCACAATTGCTGAAACTTTTGTTGGTGAAAGAGAAGCCATGGCAGGTGCAATATTTCAGGCATTTGTGAAGTACAGAGAAGTAATTAAAAGGACTAGGAATTCGATAGCTGTTGCTAAGAGCAGTCGATGCAACAGAGAAAAACAACAAAAGGCTGAGAGTGACAAATCACCAACTAAAGACTATAGCGTGAAAGCCAGATAGTCTCTTTGGCAGCATATAAAGACTGGGTTATTGGTCTTGATCAGATAAGTGGTATGCAGTCATTGATCTCATGAAGCATGTTTTTCTGCCCCTATTAAGGAGGACTAAAAGCAGCTGACAGTCACATCCAACTAACAACAGCATACATTTAAATGCCTGAATCAAGGCTATTATTAATTTTCCAGCCTTTAGAGTCCCAGGGGATATGGGCAATCCAAAGAAATTCATGTTGATCCATGGTCTAAATATCATATTAACTCAATCAGGTGAGCAAGAAGTAGCACATACACTGGTAAGATACAACCTTTCCAGAAAATAAGAGAGAAACCCTATAAAAGAACAGGAGATTGAGACAAGGAGATGAGGAGAAGATCTCCTTGTCTCATGTAGATAGACATATGAAAGGGGACAAGTATGAAGCTTTTTGTGTCACAAGTTAATCCCAGAAAGCATCAACCACAAAAGAGGCAATGAATAACCATGCAAAGTGACTTGGCCAGTTTGGCTGTGACTGTTAACACAATAGGCTTGTAAATGAAATCAGTCATGGTGGCATGAATAGAAGTTGTAGATGAGCCCAACAGCAACTCTTAACTTGACCTAACTGTTGTTGCTGCTGAAGATCCAACCTGCCAACTATGGTGAGCCCTTCCTCCCAAAATCAATACTAAGCTAATAAGTAAGTAAAATATATTATATGAAAAAATGGTAATAAGTATGTGGGGGAAATAAAGCTAGGAAGGTAAGAGGACAGGGATAAATATTTTAAATAGGGAGGTCAAGAAATAAGTGAGTAGCTAGAATTACAGAATCACTTAAAGTAAAGGCAAAATAAAGATGTTTTCAGAAAAACTAAAACTAACAGAATTTGTCAACAGTCGACTTGCTTTAAAAGAGATACTACACAGAATTCTCCAGGTAGAAAGAAAATGATCCCTAATAAAAGCACAGAGTATGGCATGAAGAATAACAGAAAGGGAGAATATACAAGTAAATGAATGAATAAGTTATGAATACTGACTGCATAAAATAACAATACCACCTGAATGGTTTAAAATGCATATACCAATATGTAAAAGTACAGAGGACCCTTGAACAACAAAGGTTTGAACTGCACGGGTTCACTTTTACACTGATTTTTCTCAACCACATGCAGATCAAAAATACAGTATTCTGCCAGGGACAGTGGCTCGTACTCATAATCCCAGCTATGCAATGAGCTATGATCGCGTCACTACACTCCAGCCTATGTGACAGAGCAAGACCCAATCTCTTAAAAAAAGAAGAAAAGGCCAGGCACAGTGGCTCACGCCACAGTTTGGGAGGCCAAGGCAGGTGGATCACGAGGTTGAGATCGAGACCATCCTGGCTAACATGGTGAAACCCCGTCTCTACTAAAAATACAAAAAATTAGCCAGGTGTGGTGACATGCACCTGTAGTCCCAGCTACTTGGGAGGCTGAGGCAGGAGAACCGCTTGATCTCAGGAGGCGGAAGTTGCAGTGAGTCAAGATTGCTCCACTGCACTCCAGCCTAGGAGACAGAGCGAGACTCCGTCTCAGAAAAAAAAAAAGAAGAAGAAAAAAGAAACAATAAAACATTGTAGATAGTATTCACAATAGTATTCACAGGATGCAAAACTTGCATACACAAAAGGCTGGCTTTTCCCATAGGTGGATTTCTCAGGACCAACTGCAGGACTTGAGTATGCACAAATTTGAATATAGACAGGGATTCTTGCCTATAACAAGGGGACAACTATACGTGAAAACAGCTGCAAAATGGCAGGAGGGAGTAAATGCAGTTACATGTAGTTAATGATCCAAAGTCTTTGTATTGACTGGGAAGTAGTAAAAGTACTAATTTATAATAGACTTTGTTAAGTTGTAATCTTTAGACTAACGACTAAAAGAATAGTAAAAGACAATAAACTAAAAAGCTAACAGAGAAGAGAAAACATAGTATTAAAAATTAATGCAGATCAGGCACGGTGGCTCATGCTATAATCCCAGCACTTTGGGAGGCTGAGGTGAGTGGCTCACCTGAGGTTGGGAATTTGAGACCAGTCTGACAAACATGCAGACACCCCATCTATACTAAAAATGCAAAAAAAAAAAAACATAGCTGGGCATGGTGGTGCATGCCTTTAATTCCAGCTACTCAGGAGGCTGAGGCAGGAGAATTGCTTGAACCCGGGAGGTGGAGGTTGCAGTGAGCCGAGATCACGCCATTGCACTCCAGCCTGGGCAACAAGAGCAAAATGCCATCTCCAAAAAAAAATACGTAATGCAAAAGACAAGACAGTAAAGAGGAAATAAAACAGAATGGACAAATAAAAACAGTGAATAAGATGGATGGTTTACATCCAAATTTATAAGTAATTAAATATAACTAACTTAAAGGTTATAATTAAAAGACAAAGTTTGACAGGATGGATAGAAAACTTCTGCATAAAAAAGACAATTTATTTATATGGAGAGTGTGAATTAAAAGAATGTAAAAACATATTTCACAAAGACTTACTAAAATAAAGCTGGTATATCTTACGAATATCAGGCAGAGTGGCCTTGAAAATCAAGGAATGAAGGCCAGGCGTGGTGGCTCACGCCCATAATTCCAGCACTTTGGGAGGCCAAGGCAGCCGGATCACCTGAGATAGGGAGTTCAAGACCAGCCTGACCAACATGGAGAAACCCCGTCTCTACTAAAAATACAAAAAAAATTAGCTGGGCATGGTGGTGCATGCCTGTAATCCCAGCTACTTGGGAGGCTGAGGCAGGAGAATTGCTTGAACCTGGGAGGTGGAGGTTGTGGTGAGCCAGATTGCGCCATTGCACTCCATCCTGGGCAACAAAAGCGAAACTCCATTTAAAAAACAAAAAAAAAAAAAAAATCAAGGAACAAGGATGGGTACCGTGGCTCACACCTATAATCCCAGCATTTTGGGAGGCCAAGGCAGGTGGATCACTTGAGGCCAGGAGTTCAAGACCAGCCTGGCCAATATAGCGAAACCCCATCTCTACTAAAAATACAAAAAATTAGCCAGGCGTGGTAGCGCACGCTTGTAATCCCAGCTACTCGGGAGGCTCGGGCGTGAAAATCACTGGAATCTGAGAGGTGCAGATTGCGGTGAGCTGAGATCATGCCACTGCACTCCAGCCTGAGCAATAGAGCAAGACTCTGTCCCAAAAAATAAAAATTAAAAAAATAATAAAATAAAGGAACATTACTGGAGATAAAAAGGAAATTTCACCATTATCCTCAGCAAACTAATGCAGAAACAGAAAACCAAATGCTGCATGTTCTCACTTATAAGTGGGAGCTGAATGATGGGAACACATGGACACATGTGGGGGAACAACACACCTAGGGGAACAACACACATTGGGGCCTGGGTGGCAGGGGGAGAGCATGTGGAAGAATAGCTAATGGATGCTGGGCTTAATACCTAGGTGATGGGTTAATCGGTGCAGCAAACCACTATGGCACACATTTACCTATGTAACAAACCTGCACATCCTGCACATGTAGCCCCGGAACTTAAAATAAAAGTTGAAGATTAAAAAAAAGAATAATAACAAATGGGGAAATCTACCAGGCAGATACAATAATTCTAAGTGTGCTCATGCCTAGTGACATTCCTCCAAATACATAAAGCAAAAAATTACAAAACTAAAAGGAGAAACAGGCAAATCTACAATCACACTCGGAGATTTCAACATCTCTTTTCCAGTAACTGATACTACCAGCCAATTTTTGAAGAGCAATAAGGATAGAGAAGATTAGAACAACAAAATTAATAAACTAATTTACCTATGTTGGATCCACAACAAAAAATGCAGTCAAGTATACAAATAATGTTTAAAAAATTGACATATGCAAATCTGTAAATCAAGTCTCAATAAATGTCAAAAACCTAAAATCATATAGCATATGTTCTCTAATCCTAATGGAACTGTTACAAATAAATTCTCAAAAATAATCTGAAAACCACTGAATGTTTGAAAATAAAGCAAGATACCTATAAGTAATCCTTAGATCAAAGAAAAAAACACAATACAAATTAGAAAATGTTAACTGAATGATAATGAAAATACAATGAATTAGAACTTGTGACATATAGCTAAAGTAGAAAATTTAGTATTTAGTAGAAAATTTACGGAGTTAAATGCATATATTACAAAAAAATGTTTTAATCAATGATCTAAACATATGTTTCCAAAAGCTGGAAACAGCAAACTATATCTATCTCTCATGAACACAGATAGAAAATGTTCCAAACAAAATATAGCAGATGGAATCCAGCAATATATATATAAAAGGAAAAGATATCACAATCATGTAAAATGTACTCCAGGAAGACAAGACAGGTTTAATATTCAAGTCAATTCATGTGACTTTCTAAAAATCCAGCATAAAGGAAGAAAAGTAATTCAGGTATCTGATAAAACATATCAAAAGACAACATTAAGAATATAAGGCCAGGCGCGGTGGCTCAAGCCTGTAATCCCAGCACGTTGGGAGGCAGAGGCGGGCAGATCACCTGAGCTCAGGAGCTCGAGACCAGCCTGGCTAACATGGTGAAACCCTGTTTCTACTAAAAATACAAAAAATTAGCTGGGCGTGATGGCACACACCTGTAATCCAGCTACTCAGGAGGCTGAGGCAGGAGAATCGCTTGAACCCAGGAGGCAGAGGTTACAGTGAGCCGAGATCATGCCATTGCACTCCAGCTTGGGCAACAAGAGCGAAACTCAGTCTCAAAAAAAAAAGAATATGAATACACCAAGCTACAGAGTAGGAGAAAATATTTGTAATGCAAAGGATTATTGCTGTGTGTACGTGTATCTCCTAAAATACACTGATTAAAAAAAAAAGAATAAAAAGACCAACAACCCACTAAAAGTGTAAAAAGATAGATACTTAACAAAATATATTCAAGTGCTCTATAAAAACATTAAAAGGTGCTTCACATCATTAATCATTTATGAAATGCAAAAACAAAAAAAACACAAGGTATCATTTTATACCCACCCACTAAAATGGTTAAATCAAAGATACTGACCATATCAAATATGATCAAGAATGTGAAGCAATTAGAATTCTCATACACAACTGGTAAAGTGTAAGATAAAAAAATATGTTGGAGAACTGTTTGGCAGTTTCATATAAAGGTAAACATGTACCTATCCTACGACTCAGCAGTTCTATTCTTAGGTATGTTCATAGCACACAAAAAGGCTCATACAAAAACGTTCAAAGCAGCTTTATTCATTACGTCCAAAAGCTGAAAACAATAATCTAAATTGTACACTTGGCCAGGCACAGTGGCTCATGCCTGTAATCCCAGCACTGTGGGAGGCCGAGGTGGGCAGATCACTTGATGCCAGGAGTTTGAGATCAACCTGGCCAAAATGGCAAAACCCCATCTCTACTAAAAGTACAAAAAAATTAACAGGGCATGGAGGCGGGTGTCTGTTAAATCCCAGCTACTAGGGAGGCTGAGGCAAGAGAATTTCTTGAACCCGGGAGGCAGAGGTTGCAGTGAGCCAAGATCGTGCCACTGCACTCCAGCCTGGGCAACAGAACAAGACTCCATCTCAAGTAATCAATCAATTGTACACTTTACACGTTGTATATATAATTTGTACATTTGGTATATTCATGCAATGAAATACATGGATAAATGTCATAAACATTTTATTGAGTAAAACAAAAAAGAAACATACTATATATTATATAATCCCAATTACATAAAGTCAAAAAAATAGGAAAATATTATGGCAATAAAAATTTAAAAGTACTTGCCTCTATGGGAAGGAGGGACATAGAATGAAAAAGAATCAAGAGAACTTTCTGAGGAGATGGGTATATTTGTTTTCAGTGATACTTATGCAAGTGTATGCAAATATCAAAGCATTCAAGTCAAGGCTTTAAGAATGGCAAAATCTTGCATACAAATTGTACTTCA
This sequence comes from Pan troglodytes, assembly GCF_028858775.2. Taxonomy (NCBI): domain Eukaryota; kingdom Metazoa; phylum Chordata; class Mammalia; order Primates; family Hominidae; genus Pan; species Pan troglodytes. The sequence goes on from NC_072402.2 coordinate 75,321,865, forward strand.
ACAAAATTTGTATTTAAACTTGGGATATTCACTAATAATTTCATAAAACCTCCTGGCAAATTAGGAAGTAAAGGGAAACTTCTTAATTTGATAAAGGGTATCATTAAAAAAAAAACTATAACAAGTATCTTCCTTAATGCTGACATGTTAAAAACCTTCCCTCTGACATTAGGAGCAAGAAAAGAAAGTCTATTTTCAACACTTCTATTCAACATACAATAGAGGTCCTTGACCATGCAATATGACAAGAAAAAGACCACCTGATTTATGACAAAAGTGATGAAAGCAGTCTTTTCAATGAATGATGCTGAGTCAATTTGACATTGTAAATAATAAATCTTTGTCCTTATTTTACAACACACATAAAAATCAATTCCAGGTACAGTGTAGGCATTAATTATTAACTTTTAAAAGTAATATATCTAAACTTCTGGAAGATAAAATTGACAACACGGGGTTAAAGAAAAATTTTCTTAAACAGAAAACAAAAAAATTCTAACCATAAAAAAAAGAATGCAAATGTTACCTTCATCAAAATTAGTAACTTCTATTCACCAAAAGACATCACAAACAGTGAAAAAACAAGCCAAAAATTGCGAGTGAATATGTGCCTCCTATTAAACCAACGAAAGTCCCCAGATCCACCATATTTTTAAAATCTATTAAATGGTATTTAAAAAAAAAAAGGCAACCACCAGAAAAATGGCCAAAAGATTTAACCATTTGAGAAAGGATATCCAAATATCCAATGTTATGAGAAGTTGTCTAATCTCATCATGCATCACAAAAATTCAAAATAAAGCCACAATGAAATACTACTATATATCCACCAAAATGACTAAAATTTAAAAGGTTGACAACACAAAGTGTTGGCAAAGATGTAAGGTAACTTTTGTGGACTATGGGTAGGAGGGTAGATTGCTACAATGATTTTCAAAATCTATTAGAAATACCTGCTAATGGGCTAGTGCAGTGGCTCACACCTGTAATCCCAGCACTTTGGGAGGCCAAGGCGGGTGAATCACTTGAGTTCATGAGTTTGAGACCATCCTGGCCAACATGGCAAAACCCTAAAACCTAAAAATGCAAAAATTAGCCATGCGTGGTGGCTCATGCCTGTAGTCCCAGCTACTCAGAAGGCTGAGGCAAAAGAATTGAACCCAGGAGACAGAGGTTGAAGTGAGCTGAGATTGTGCCACTGCACTCCAGCCTGGGCAACAGAGTGAGACTCGGTCTCAAAAAAAAAAAAAGTACTTGCTAATGCAGAATGTATGCATAATCAATGACCTAGCAATTCCACTACCAAGTATATACCCAACAGAAAAGCAAATATATGTTCCAAATGACATCTACAAGAATGTTCACAGAAAAACTACTCATAATAGCCCCAAACCGGAAATAAGTCAAATGTCCACAGGCAGAAAATAGCTAAGTAGATATATATTCATACAGTAGCACACTGTACAGCAATTGAAATGTACAAATTTCTGCTATAAACAATATGGATATATTTTACAAATATAATCAAGTGAAAGAAGCCAGACAAAAACAATATATGCTGTATTTACCCATTTAAGTAATATTCAAATATAGGCAAAAGTAATCTATGGTGCAAGTAGTCAGGATGAGAAGGTTGTGGGTAATATCTGGTAAACAAGTTTCTGGTGCTGGTAACACTCTACTTCTTCTATCTGGGTAGTAATTACAGGGATGTATTCATTTTATGATTAGTCCTCAAGCTACAGCCTTAGTAGTATTGTAATTTTCTAAATATTATATTTTAATTTAAACATTATAAACATTAGAGACATCTGAAGCAATTTTATATTAAGGCCCTTAATTCACCAGTAAAGACATCAAATGGGTACACTACCACACTTTACAGTGTAATTTAATCCTTGAAGGCTAGAAAATTCTCAGAATAAACTAGTAAGTATATGTAAAATGTTTTGTGGTTGAAATTGAGGGGTTTGGGTTTATTTTTGTGTGGTTTTTTTTTTTTTTTTTTTTTTTGCTTACATGGGCATCCTTCAGTTTTTAATAATGTGAAAAATTCTATTTACCCATTGCCAATGTGTATAAATTAATCTGAGGCAATTTTATACAATAAAAGGTGAACTTTTATGTATGAAACAATAATTTAACAAAAAATGTACAGGAAGAAGAATGTTCATTACAAATATAGGAAACATAAATATTACCAAATATTGGCAAGCACTAAAATGTTCAGAAATATAAGTCTATTACAGTTATAGCTCTCTCAAGCAAAAAAATAGCAGAGAAAAACTTAGTTTACCTTAGGGGCTATTTATTTACTTAGGGATTTCTTAAAAGGTCAAATGGGGTCACACAGAATACTAAGAAGAGCTGTTCACCCAGGCCTCACTAAGAACTCTTCTTCATTTAGTAGCTATATAGTAATATGACAACTGCTCCTACAACCCAAAGAGGAACTACAGCAACTACTCTTTAGCATCTGCTGCTCCCAACTCTGCTTTGCAATTACATGACTCAAGCATTCTGGCTCCATTAACTATTACTTCTGTTACTCCCAATTAAATTCCCTCTAACCCTCCCACTCTGCCTGTTTAAACTTTCTGCTGCCTCATGACTTCAATTCCATCAGAGTTATGCATTCTGTTTCCTCTGTACATTTTTGCTCTGCTTCCATTGCTAATTCCCTAGTAAAGTGTTGTATATTCAAAGTTCCAAAGAAACAGAATATCCAAGACATCACCAATCACAGTGTAGGATGCCACAGTTAAGAGAAGCAAGACCATTAGCTCTTTTATAGGCTCGAGAACAAGAGGATCCTTTGGTCCTGTATCAGCAGGATGCTTTTCGGGTAGATCCTACTGCCACCCTACTATCGGGTAGATCCTACTGCCACCCTAGCTATGGGAACATGTCAGAGTCCCATGTAATAAAGGAGACAAAAGGAAACCACCACGAGTATAAACTAAGAAAATTACTCCAAGGTTTCTAAGAATGGAGCTGTATAACTCACTTTGCCCCATTTGTTACTTCTCCACGGTACTTACCACCACCTATTATATATATTTTGTTTATAGTCAGTCTTCCCTCATTAGAATCAAAGTTCCGTGAGGATAGGACTATACAGGCAGCCCTCAGTATCCATGGGGGACTAGTTCCAGAATCTCCTGAGGATAACAAAGGATACTCAAGTCCCTGATATAAAATGACATAGTATTTGCACATCACCTTTGCACATCCTCCCACATACTTCATATCAACTCTAGATCACTCAATATCCAATGTAAATGTCATGCAGATAGTTATTGTACTATATTGTGTAAGGAATAAGGAGAAGAAAAAAGTCTGTACATGTTCAGTACAGATGCAATTTTTTTCCCAATATTTCCAATCCTTGGATGGTTTAATAAACAGATGTAGAACCCAGGAATAAGTTCTGGTGTCCTATTGCATAGTAGGATGAGTATAGTTAACAATAATGTATTATATATTTGAAAATAGCCAGAAGAGTAGATTTTGAATTTTCTCCCTACAAAAAAAAATTATGCAAATTATCCTGATTTGATCATTACACATTGAGTACATGTATTAAAATATCACATTGTACCCCATATATATGTACAATTATTATGTCAATAAAAATTTAATGTCAATATGTGAAATAAAATGAAAAAATAAATAAAATTTTTTAAAGCTGTAATTATCTCCATGTGGTAGGAATATATATAATCTGAAATAAAAAATATATTTGTAATTGTTAGGACAAAATAGATTATAGATTATTTTAAGTTTGGAAATTATAAATTATAAAATTCTCACAGAACCTGAAACATTATTGGTATTGTTAAATATTTAAAAATCTGTCCTTGGAGAGAAAGAAACCTATCAGATTTACATCAACAAGTGCAATATATCAGCCTATTACCATCTGCTACAGACTGCATGTTTGTGTTCCCTCAAAATTCATATGATAGGCCGGGCGCGGTGGCTCATGCCTGTAATCCTACCACTTTGGGAGGCCGAGGCGGGTGGATCACAAGGTCAGGAGATCGAGACCATCCTGGCAGCCATGGTAAAACCCCGTCTCTACTAAAAATACAAAAAATTAGGCCAGGCACGGTGGCTCACTCCTGTAATCCCAGCACTTTGGGAGGCCGAGGCGGGCGGATCACGAGGTCAGGAGATCGAGACCATCTTGGCTAACACGGTGAAACCCCGTCTCTACTAAAAATACAAAAAATTAGCCGGGCGTGGTGGCGGGCGCCTGTAATCCCAGCTACTCGGGAGGCTGAGGCAGGAATGACATGAACCCGGGAGGCGGAGCTTGCAGTGAGCCGAGATAGCGCCACTGCAGTCCGGCCTGGGAGAAAGAGTGAGACTCCATCTCTAAAAAAAATAAAATAAAATAAAATAAAATAAAAAATTAGCCGGGCGCAGTGGCGGGCGCCTTAGTCCCAGCTACTGAGGAGGCTGACGCAGGAGAATGGCGTGAACCCAGGAGGCGGAGCTTGTAGAGAGCCGAGATTGTGCCACTGCACTCCAGCCTGGGTGACAGACAGAGCGAGACTCTGTCTCAAAAAAAAAAAAAAAAAAAAAAAAAATTCATATGATAAAGCCCTAACCCCCAAGGTGAGCATATTGGGAGGCGTGGCCTTTAGGAGAGAATTAGGTTTAGATGAGGTCATGAGACTAGAGCCCCTATGGTGGCATTACTTCCTTTATAAGAAGAGACACTAGAGCTGCTTTTCTCCCTACCATGTGAGGATACTGAGAGAAGATGGCCATTTCCAATCTAGGAAGCAGGCCCTCTTTAAGAAACATAATTTGCCAACACTTTGATCTTGCACTTCCAGCCTCCAGAACTGTGAGAAATATCTCGTTTTTTCTTTTTTTTTTTTTTTTTTTTTGAGACAGAGTCTCATTCTGTCGTCCAGGCTGGAGTACAGTGGTGCAATCATGGCTCACTGCAACCTCCGCCTCCCAGGTTCAAGCAATTCTCCCACCTCAGCCTCCCAAGTAGCTCAGACTACAGGCGTGCACCACCATGCCCAGCTAATTTTTGTAGAGACAAGGTTTTGCCATGCTGCCCAGGCTAGTTTCAAACTCCTGAGCTCAAGTGATCCACTTGCCTCGGCCTCCCGAAGTGTTAGGAATACAGGCATAAGCCACCACGCCTGGTCAAAATATCTACTGTTTAAGCTACCCAATTTATGGTATTCTGTTTTAGCAGCTGAAGCAGACTAAGATACCATCCTATAAGCTACAGACCAGCACTATCCAATAGAACTTTATATGACGAGGAAATGTTTTATATCTGTGCTATCCATTATGTTAGCTACTAGCCACATGTATCCATCAAGTATTTGAAATATGGCTAGTACAACTAAAGAACTTAAATTTTTTTTTTTTTTTTTTTGAGATGGAGCCTCGCTCTGTCGCCCAGGCTGGAGTGCAGTGGCGCCATCTCGGCTCACTGCAAACTCTGCCTCCCAGGTTCACGCCATTCTCCTGCCTCAGCCTCCTGAGTAGCTGGGACTACAGGCGCCCGCCACCATGCCCGGCTAATTTTTTGTATTTTTAATAGAGATGGGGTTTCACCATCTTAGTAAGGATGGTCTCGATCTCCTGACCTCATGATCTGCCCGCCTCGGCCTCCCAAAGTGCTGGGATTACAGGCGTGAGCCACCACGCCCAGCCAATTTTTATTTTATCTTATTTAAATAACCACATGTGGCTAGTGGCTAATGTATTGAACACTACAGCTGTAGACAATATGAAATAAATATAAAGCAGTCTCAACTTCGGAAAAACAGAAGACTCTTACTGCCTCATAATATAGATGAAAAATGAAATACTAAGTTAACTAAAATGTTCTTTAAAGAACAAAAACAAAAGAAAACCTAATGAAAGCTATAAAAGTCCATTGGATAATAATGCTACCAGTACTAAGGAAGTACAGCCCCTAAAAGTGACTTGCAGTCACAAATATAAAAATGACTACTCAAGTGAACTCCTAAGGTAAAAATTCGTTATTCGCCATGCTCCAAAATGGTCTGTAATATTCTTCAGAGATGGCATGGTAAAGTACGATACAAGGGTAATATTAACAGTATGCTGTCACAGGTGCCATTCTCTTAAAAAAGAAATCCCAAAATAAATATAAATGGAAAGCAAATAATTAAACACATTAAATAGAGATTATTACAAAAATCCATAAGGAATTCTGGTGGAGAAACAACTTAATAATCAAAATCCCAAATATAAAATTTATCTATCAAAAATGAAAATGCTGACATACAGTTTCTTGCCAAAAAAAAAAAGTTTAGAAATTTTTTTAATATAAATAAATAAGAACATCTTTTTAAACAAAACCTTAGGCTGTTGAGTCCCATTTATTTTCTACACCTCTAATTCCAAAGCTGAGAAACAAATGGATACTTCAGAAAAAAAAAAAAAAACTCATGACAATTTGTCTTTTGGACACAGAATATAAAGGAAAAATAAAATTTATGTCTATCTGGCCAGACCTCAATAGAATTTTTCGTCCTAGCTGGTTCCTAAATCCAAATCAGATACTTATCAATAAAACTGTTTTTCTGCACAGCTACTACTAGCTAGAAACTGCTTCTCCAAATTTATACTGACCATTTCTTCTAAAATGTTGAAATTCTAGCTGATAGTTTTTAAAAAACCATTCTTAATGTACTGATTCCAGAGTACTAATTTCAATGGCCAAGAAAATTCAAAAAGATTTGGAGTGGTCTCTGAGATTAGAATGTGTGACAATGTGAAGCATTTCACTACAATGTCCAAGATTAAAGTGTCAAAGCAGATGAGGAAATGAAGCTCCCAAAACAGATGCCCATGAGAAAGGAGCCCAGAAAAGCAAAAGGGGCCACAGCCTAGGACCTTACAATAAAGAAAAGTGGCTCTGGCCCCATGGTATCCTTCCTGAAACACTGGGAAAGAATGAAGTCCTTAGCAAAATTCTGACCAGGATCCCAAATTTAAATGTAAGCTTGTAAGGAAAACACCTATGGACTTGTGTTTAAATTTGTCCATCTAAGATATAAAATTACAAGTTTGACCAAATGTGCCAGTTGTCCACTTATTGTCTCTCAGCTCCGAATTCATCCTTTCCTGTCTACTCTGCAGAAATGAACTTGGACCCTTTAAACATTTTTCCTTTGCTAGCTAGCATGATGTTAGATCGACATTGTAAGAGGAGATTTTCCTCTTCTTTCCAAGAGTCTTGTGTGCTCCTCTTGGCAGGCTTCTGTACTGCAACACAGCTTCTCCAGTGTCCAGATCCAGCACCCGTGCAGTTTGCTCCACTGTCAGGCTCCTGAAGTGCACAGCAGTCAGCAGCACCCAGTATCTTCCATCAGTACCTCCACAAGGCAGTGTTATAGCAGAGTGATTCTGATGAGACAGATTTCTACCACAGCAACTTCTCTTCATTCAATGAGCCACAGCCATGCCCCCTCAAACAGGGTCTGGATCTTAATCTCAGAGGCCCTGGATGTTGTATCTCAACCCCAGGGGTTGATGCTCCTTTTATCTGTTATTCTTATATTCCTTAGAGTTCTCTTTACTTTTTACTAGCCAATCCTCATTGCTCCAAAACCCTGTTATAGCTAGCAATTCTTCGTACTGATCTTTCCTTGTTCAAATTACATGTGATTTCTCTATTCTAATCAAACACTGACTGATAGATCAAATTTCAGGCAATTAATCAAACTGAGAAAATTATAGGGCATTATGTCTAATTTGTTATTTTATATATTAGCAAACACATAAGATCTGATAATCAGAAAGTTCAGAGCGCTAAACCAAAGTCTCTAAAGAAAGAATGGAATGAATCAGTTCACAGGATATATGCTTGTTAATGCTACTCCCATTTGGGGGAAGTGTAATTTTTTCCAGTAACCATGAAAAATAAGAGATCACTTTGTTTCTTCTGATGATTTATTTTTATTTTAAAACGGAAATGAAAATCTAAAAAATATAAAAGTTTAAGAAGACAAAGTAGAAACAGTCAATGGCTCCATTTCTCTGGCAAACTAATAACCAAACTGTTCTATCTACATTTGGCGGGAAACCCAAAATTTCAGTGATCCCACACTAATATTCACATTGTTTTTCTGCTATATAGGAACACTTTTAACATTTTCCCTCTGTCTCACTGTTTGTCATGTACTCTCTGTAGACTACTTTGCCAACATTAAAATGAAATGTTCAGCATCAAGCTCATCATTCCTGTCTCACTTCACTCTTAAGTCTGCTAGCCACAGAGTTAAAAGGACAGGATTAAGAGTCATTAGACACAGTACTAAGGAGAATTAAAGGGCCTGTTCAAGGGGCATAACATCTGCTCCTCAAATTCCTGCCTAAACAACGAAGATTCCGATCAAAGAGAAGAGAGAGAAAGCCAATCTAACCAGTAAACCGGAGTCATGAGGAAGTGAATGCTCTCTCACGGAGTAACTCTGACACCAGAGGAAGGCTTAGTGACATTGCACAATTGTTTCTGTGAAGTTATTCATGGGGCAAGTGGAGTATATGAGTAGAAGTGGAAGGGAGTGGGAAGGTGAAGATTGAGGATCCTTTTAAGTAGTTTTTGCTCAGCTAGCAAAACAAGCTGGGACATGCAAGACAGATAAACACAGCTGTTTGGGGCTGTCACTTGGGGCTCAGGAGCCAAGGTGTCCTGCTGTAGTGAAAAGTGCACTGGAATGTGAGTCAGGAGTTCAGGGATCCAAGTCCTCATTCTGCTGCTAACTAGCTGCGTGATGATGAGCAAGTCTACTGGCTTCACTAGACTCAGTCTCTTTTTTTTTTTTTTTTTTTTTGATACAGAGTCTCACTCTGTCACTCAGGCTGGAGTGCAGTGGCACGATCTCAGCTCACTGCAACCACCACCTCCTGGGTTCCAGCAATTCTCCTGCTTCAGCCTCCTAAGTAGCTGGGATTACAGGTGCATGCCACCACGCTGTGCTAATTTTTGTATTTTTAGTAGAGACGGGGTTTCGCCATGTTGGTCAGGCTGGTCTCAAACTCCTGACCTCGTGTTCCGCCCACCTTGGCCTCCCAAAGTGCTGGGATTATACGCATGAGCCACCACGCCTGGCCTCAGTCTCCTTATTTCATGGAAAATGAGGAGACAAGACTAGATGGCAACACTATACAGAGATGCTCCTGAACCCACAGAGTTGACGTACTAGTTAATATAACTTTGCTGAGTCCTGGTTTCCTCCACTGAAAAAAAACATGAGAAATAATACTTTTTATAAAATTGGGTGAGGATTAAAAATAATACACATAAAGACACCTAGTACAGTAACTGAAACAAGTAATTATTATTACTACTACTTTATTTCCAATGCTAAGATTATTTGAGGGGTATAAAATCTTGGTAGCGAAATGCAATGTTATTTCAAATGCACTACAAGTTAGTATATGTTTAGTACATGTCTTAATTATTGCTAACCAAAATACTCAAGACTTACAAATTAAGGACTTGGGCCGGGTGCGGTGGCTCACGCCTGTAATCCTAACACTTTGGGAGGCCGAGGCGGGCGGATCACAAGGTCAGGCGATCGAGACCATCCTAACTAACACGGTGAAACCCCGTCTCTACTGAAAATACAAAAAATTAGCCAGGCGTTATGGCAGGCGCCTGTAGTCCCAGCTACTCAGGAGGCTAAGGCAGGAGAATGGCATGAATCCGGGAGGTGGAGCTTGCAGTGAGCCAGGATCACGCCACCGCACTACAGCCTGGGCGAATGAGCGAGACTCTGTCTCAAAAAATTAATTAATTAATTAATTAAGGACTTGCAAATGTCACCCAAAAATGTAAAAATATATTTTGTCAATATAAGGTTGATTCTCCAGAGGGTGCAAAAAAAGAATATAAATAAGAAATCCTTAAGAATTTGGAAATAGGAAATATAGAAGACTTCTAAGGAAAAAGAGCTGAGGACTTCATCAGACTTCCCTACTCCAAATGCCAAAAGAAATAACCTAGAAAAATACTAAATCAGGATAAATGAAAGGACTACTGAAAACTGGAAATTATCCAGAAATTTCTAGTAGGAAAAGATCAGAATGATTAGGAAAGCACCTCCCAGAAAGAGTGCAACAGCCTCATATGAAACTACCCAGAAACCATGAAGTCCATGGGTGGTTCGTTCTCAAAGCAGCAAGGATGCCCTTATGGAAGCAGTTGTCACAAAAATTAGGCAGCAGGCACAAAAAACAATGTGGAAGAGACAATATAGGGTTAATAAAACAAAGATATATAGTCAAAAACCTACTATCTTTCCTAAAAATACAGCATACAGGCCGGGAGCAGTGGCTCACGCCTGTAATCCCAGCACTTTGGGAGGCCGAGGCAGGCAGATCATGAGGTCAGAAGATCAAGACCATCCTGGCTAACACCGTGAAACCCCATCTCTACTAAAAATACAAAAAATTAGCCGGGTGTGGTGGTGGGCACCTGTAGTCCCAGCTCCTCGGGTGGCTGAGGCAGGAGAATGGCGTGAACCCAGGAGGCAGAGCTTGCAGTGAGCGGAGATGGCGCCACTGCACTCCAGCCTGGGCAACAGAGGGAGACTCTGTCTCCCTCTGTTGCACAGTTTACAACAACAAAACTATAGCATCCATCACATAGAGGAGAGACTCCCCAACACACACACAAGGATTACTCTCAGCCCCAGCTCCCTCAAACTTCCTAAGATCACAGACACATTCCACTGGCCACAAGCAGTGAGGTTAAGAAGGTAAGGAGATACAAGAAGAATCTTTTCAGCCTGTGTCTCACCAGGCAGAGAGCGTAAATAAGAGCAAAATAATAAGCGGTTGTGAAGAGCTTTTACAGTAGGGTCAGCAAACTTTATGTGAAGGACCAGATAAATATTTGAAGCTTTCCAAGCCATATATGATCTCTGTATCATATTCTTCTTCATTATTCTGGGGTTTGTTTCACAACCCTTTAAAACTGTAAAAATCATTCTTAGTTCAAGTGTCATACAAAAACAAGCCATGGACTAGAGTTCAGCCACTGGTCACAGTCTGTACTGTTCTAAGATATAAAAGACAAAGAATATAGCTGTGGAATTTTTTTAAAGGAAAAAGAACATATTATCAGAGTCTTATTTTGTGCTGAAAAAAAATTCAAGAAAACGTGTCATCATCACATATAATGCTATAATAAATAAACTTGTTCCTGATCATTTCCACATATGTGGATATATCTGTCAGAGGAACTCCTAAAAGTGGATTACTTGGTCTGAGGGTATATGCATTTGTAATTTGGAAGAGAATGCCAAATCGCCCTCTATAAGACAGTGCCAATTTACACTCCCACCATGCCTGATAGTATTTGTTTCTCCAAATCTTGCCATCATAGTTTACAGTTTACATCAGAATAAGATATACTGGCTGGGTGCGGTGGCTCACACCTGTAATCCCAGCACTTTGGGAGGCCAAGGCGGGTGGATCACTTGAGGTCAGGAGTTGGAGACCAGCCTGGCCAACATGGTGAAACCCTATCTCTACTAAAAATCCAAATATTAGCCAGGCATGGTGGTGCATGCCTGAATTCCCAGCTACTTGGGAGGTTGAGGCATGAGAATTGCTTGAACCCAGGAGGTGGAGGTTGTGGTGAGCCAAGATTGCGCCACCGCACTCCAGCCCAGGCGACAGAGCAAGACCCTGTCTCAAAAAAAAAGACATTATCAAAGCGTTATGTGGAAAAAAAAGTCTGGTCATTTACACCCCCACCTTAGCCTTCTCACATTGGATAGTATATGTTCTCTTCACTATTGCCAGTCTTACAGGTAATACGTAGTACCTCACTGGCACTTTAATTTTTCCTTCTTTATTAATGAAGCTGAATATCTTTATGTTTATTGACTATTTGTATTTCTTCTGCTGTTACCTATTAATTCATTTCCTTTGGCTAGTTTTAGTTTTCAAATATCCCTTTCTTTATTTACAGAAACTGTATTATGGAGAGTAGCCCATTGCTTTCAATCTGTGTTACAATGTTTTGTTTATAATTTGTCTTTTAATTTTGTTTTTGATGTCCTTTGTTTTCTGAAGTGTAAAATATCTTTGTAAGTTGTAAAAGTAATTCATGCTGTTTTGTTATGTCATATAAAAATATAAAATGAAAGTTCTCCAATACCCCCACATAATACACTTCCATTTCTAGGACATAACCTCTCAAACTTTCCCTAGTAACTAAAAAACACAAATACATAAATTATATATTACAAAAGTGGAATTTTTTTGGAAACTACTTTTTCTATTTAAAAAATATTTATGGAACTCTTTCTATCTAAGCAACAGACTGGAATATTTGTGACACACATATCTTATAAAGAACTTTATCAACCAATCCAAGAAAAGAACCCAGTTCTTAAAATGGGCAAAAGTTTTTGAACAGTTGCTTCATCAAAGAAGACATATAAGCTCAATATCACTAATCATCAGGGAAATTCAAATTAAAACCCAATAACATATCACTACATACCCAACTGAATGGCTAAAATTTAACATATTGACAATACCAAGTGTAGGTAAGGATATGAAGTAACTACAACTCTTACACATTGCCACTAAGAAAGCAAAATGATATGGCATTTTTAAAAAGTTGGGCAGTTTCCTATAAAGTTAATACGTACATATCATCTGACAAAGCAATTCACACTTAGGTATTGACCCAGGGAAATAAAAACACCTGTCTATAAAAATGACCTCTACAGTACGGAGTATTTATAGAAGCTTTATTCCTTATACCTAAAAACTGGAAATAAGCCAAATGTCTATCAACTGGTAAAGAGATAAGCTGTATGTAATATAGTCATACAAAAGAGTACTACACAGCTATAAAAGGGAACAAAACTACTGACAGAGGCAAAATCACATCAGTGGTTACCTGGGGGTCAGAAGGAGGGACTGACTGCAAAGGGGCTAAAGGGAACTTTGGAGGATAATCATAGTGTATGACTATGACTGTATGCATTTCTCAAAATTCATAGAACTGTACAAATAAAAAGAATAAATTTTACTAAATGTAAATTATACCTGAATAAATGTGACTTTTAAAAAGTTCATTAAAAGAGTAGAAAATTAGTAAAGTGAATTGGCTTAAGAAGTTTTCACAAATTGTGGCAAAAAAAAAAAAAAAAAAAAAAAGACAAAGAGAACTGGACCCGAGAGAAAAAGGGAAATGGAGAACAGAGAACAGAGAGCCAAAGCTAAATAGCCTATACTCCCAAAAAACAAATCAGGGTCAGGCGCAATGGCTCACGCCTGTAATCTCAACACTTTGGGAGGCCAAGGCAGGAGGATCACCTGAGGTCAGGAGTTCAAGACCAGCCTGGCAAACATGGTGAAACCCCGTCTCTACTAAAAATATAAAAATTAGCCGGGCATGGTGGCGTGCCTTAATCCCAGCTCCTCAGCAGGCTGAGGCAGGAGAATCGCTTGAACCTGGGAGGCAGAGGTTGCAGTGAACCAAGATCGTGCTACTGCACTCCAGCCTGGGCAACAGAGCTAGACTCTACCTCAAAAAAAAAAAAAAAAAAAGAAAGAAAGAAAGAAATCAGGACAGGTGATAGTCTTAAATAGTAGTCTGATTTTTCAGAGGTAAAATCCAATGTTACAATACTAAAAACTCAGAAATGGGAAGTAATACTTGAAAGACATGAGAGATATCAACTTAAGAATCTGTGTACTGAGATTCCTTCATATTAAATAAATACTAGGTGAGTTATTATCTACCGAATGCTTTACTAGGTGCCAGGCACTGTGCCATGCACTTTATAAAATATACATTATTTCATTTAATCATCAATCAGAACACCAAAAAACTGGTAGTATTAATTCTATTTTACAGGCAAGGAAACTAAGGGTCAAAGTGATTAAATGACATGCCTAAAGTCATATAGCAAATGAACAAGCCAAGACATAATTCAAATTCAGATCTTTATGAGTCAGAATCCATGCTCACATTCCATTATGCACATTAAGTCTATAGTTATACTTAGTTGTAGAATTAAATTTTACATCAATTAATATGCAATAAAAAAGAAAGAGGAGGAAAAATACTTCAGTGAAAATCTAGGACAGTAATCTCCCCGTCATCCCACTAAAACTGATAGTTATGGCACAAGCTCAGCTAAATTAGCAGAGAAGACAGTGTATAACACTTTATGACTACAGCATTGACTCATTCATTCTGATTTCCAGTAACAGAAATTTTTAAATTTCAGAATCTAGGATTGACTCAGAAACGCAAAACAGTAGGTATCTGTTTTTTCTTTTTTTATTTATTTGAACTCTGAAACTCTTTAATCAAGTAACTGTTCATACATAGCAAGAACTACAAATACCATTTGAATAGATGGAAATTTCTCAGTGGCAATCACTTTTAATATAAAATGAATGGAAATCATAAGATGCAATAAAACTCACTATTCAATTATCTTCAGAATACATATTTTTATTTTTTAAAAAAAAACTAAACATATCAGCCTTAAGCCTGTAGCTCAAGGTGTCACTTACAGTGCAGAGCCAGTGATTTCAAAAACTGTTCCTTACTTGCCCTGAACTGATAGGGTTTAAGCCAAGGATTTCAGATCCTCCAGAAAAAGAAATCCTTATGCTTCCTTTCTTTTCCAAAAGGTGGGTACACCTTGCTTAAAACAGTCTTCTGCTCTATTTCTCAACAGAAAACTACTGAAAAAAAAATATGAAACACTACTATTGTATGACTTATTTAATGAATAATAAGTTCCAAGTATATCCCAAACACTGTTTTAGGTGCTGGAATAGAAGTAAACAAATGTGAAAAACACATCATTTCTGATCATTATAAGTGCTATAAAAGAAATAAATCAGGGTAATGGGTAGAGTGGGTGGCAGTGGAGAGGTGGGAGAGGAGCTACTTTTGACAGTATGGTGAGGAAAGGTCTCTTTGAGGAGCTGACATCTGAGCTGAAACATGACTCAAAAGAAGGTCACTGGATCTTAAGATAAAATTTTAAAATTATGTAACTTGACAGTTACAGAGGGAAGCAAAAACCAGGAAATTAAGTAAAAGGCTATTACAGATAGTTTACATAATTTTACCATGAAAATGTCAAAGAGAAGGTGTTGGGAACAGGCCCCCCAAAATCTGGCCATAAACAGGCCCCCCAAAATCTGGCCATAAACTGGCCCCAAAACTGGCCATAAACAAATCTCTGCAGCACTGTGACATGTTCCTGATGGCCATAATGCCCACGCTGGAAGGTTGTGGGTTTACCGGAATGAGGGCAAGGAACACCTGGCCTGCCCAGGGCGGAAAACTGCTTAAAGGCATTCTTAAACCACAAACAATAGCATCAGCGAGCTGTGCCTTAAGGACATGCTCCTGCTGCAGATAACTAGCCCAACCCATCCCTTTATTTCAGCCCATCCCTTCATTTCCCATAAGGGATACTTTTAGTTAATCGAATATCTATAGAAACAATGCTAATGACTGGCTTGCTGTTAATAAATATGTGGGTAAATCTCTGTTCAGGGCTCTCAGCTCTGAAGGCTGTGAGACCCCTGATTTCCCACTTCAAACCTCTATATTTCTGTGTGTGTGTCTTTAATTTCTCTAGTGCCACTGGGTTAGGGTCTCCCTGACAGAGCTGGTCTCGGCAAGAAAGAAAAATATATTCAGGTAAATAATGTATATCAAATAATAAACGGTGCTTAACAACAAAAGAAAAGCATTTTTTAAAATTCAATTTTTATACTGGTAGACCAAGTAAAAAACACATAATGTCAGTCTTTTTAAAGTGTGCTAGGTGAGTGAGAAAGAAGCTAAGAATACTACAGCACCAAAGAGCTCTTCTGGAGAAATTCATCAGAGATGCCCAAAATCCAGAATACTTTATTTACCTCAGCTTCACTCCTAGACTTGGACTTCTATCTCCCTTCCTGAATAGCTATGGGAGCGTTCTTTGAGTGTGACTGCCTCTTTGATATCCACTTACTCACCATGATGCTGCCTCTTGGATCTCAGACAAATTCTGATGTTTGCTATTCCAGGTGAGGAGATGGTCTGAAAACATCATACTATGTTTCCATATCTTCAAGACAGTCAACAAACTCCCTCAAGTTATCTTTGTGGATAATATAGGAATAATACAGATCAGTGACAAAAAGATGTGGGGGAATTTAGCTGAGTTATAGGCATGTGTGGATTCTCACTTGGGTGAAAAACGTAATTTAAAAGGTTAACAGACCAATGTCGGGCAGGGGCATGGTGGCTCACGCCTGCAATCCCAGCACTTCGGGAGGCCAAGGCAGGCAGATCACCTGAGGTCAAGAGTTCAGGACCAGCCTGGCCAACATGGTGAAACCACGTCTCTACTAAAAATACAAAAATTAGCTGGGCGTGGTGGCATGCACCTGTAATCCCAGTTCCTCAGGAGGCTGAGACAGGAGAATCGCTTGAACCCGGAAGGTGGAGGTTGCAGTGAGCCAAGATCATGCCATTGCACTCCAGCCTGGGCAACATGAGACAGACTCCATCTCAAAAAAAAAAAAAAAATCAGTCTCAAAATAAAGAAAGGCTTCTAATGGCATATGAGAGTTTGACTCTCCCATATTCAACAGGTATCAGGTGAATGAGAATTTACTGTACATTCACCAAATTTGCAATTGGCAAAACACAAGCAGCGATCATTAACATACACATTGGGTGTTACAATCACAAACTAGAACAATGATTCAACAAAATAAAGAGAATGAAATTGGAGGGGAAAATAAATATTAAAATATACATGTTTCACTTTTTTCTTTTGTTGTTGTTGTTGTTGTTGTTGTTGTTGTTGTTGTTGTTGAGATGGAGTCTCACTCTGTTGCCAGGCTGGAGTGTAGTGGCGCCATCTGAGCTCACTGCAACCTCTGCCTTGCAGGTTCAAGCGATTCTCCTCCCTCAACCTCCCTAGTAGCTGGGACAACAGGCAGGTGTCACCACACCCAGCTAATTTCTGTATTTTTAGTAGAGATGGGGTTTCATCATGTTGGCCAGAATGGTCTTAATCTCTTCACCTCGTGATCCACCTGCCTCGGCCTCCCAAAGTGCGGGGATTACAGCCATGAGCCACCACACCTGGCCTCACTTTTTCTTCATTTAAAAATCTGCATTAAACTTTAGTGACTTTTTGGTAGTAGCATTCCTGTTTTTGAACTTAAGTCACATATTTTTATGTCTAGAGGTACCTTGTTATCTATTGTGGTAGTTTGTGTGCACTGGATTTGGCCACTTAAAGGGAGGCTCAAGATATACACTATCCAAAACAGCAGCTACCTAGCCACGTGTAGTTATATACATTTTAATTAAAATTCGATTTTAAGAAATTTCAGTTCCTTAGAATTACTAAACACATTTCAAGTATTCAGTAACCCCATGTGACGAGTGACTACCATACTGGATGATACAGATACATAATATCTCCATTACCACTGAAAGTTATATTGGACAGCACTCTTAAACTACTGGAATCATCAAGTGATGACCCTAGGAATACTCAATCAAACAGAAATTACAGCTAGAAAATGATTTTATTTTCTTTCTTAACCAAAGATCCAAGGCATCAAGTCAGATTTTACTGTCTTTTCTTGAAAAAAGTAGGCCAGAGGCAATGGCTCACGTCTGTAATCCCAGCACTTTGGGAGACCAAGACGGGCAGATCACCTGAGGTCGGGAGTTCGAGACCAGCCTGACCAACATGGAGAAACCCCGACTCTATTAAAAATACAAAATTACCCAGGCGTGGTGGCACATGCCTGTAATCCCAGCTACTCAGGAGGCTGAGGCAGGAGAATCGCTTCAACCCAGGAGGTGGTGGTTGCGGTGAGCCGAGATCACGCCATTGCACTCCAGCCTGGGCAACAAGAGCGAAACTCCATCTCAAAAAAAAACAAAAAGAAAAAGAAAATGTATACACTCACACAAACACACACATAGACACAGACACACACACACACATAAATATATACACACACAGATAAATTTAACAAAGACCATTTGTGACCTGTAAAGCCTAAAATGCTACCTGGCCCTTTATAAAAAAACTTTGCCAACCCCTTGACCAATAAGTGTTTTCTTATAAATGACTTCTATCTTTTAATTTGAATATCAAATTAAAAGACATTAAGAAAAATTCTGTAACGCTAAATTTAAATTGGAACACAGGTACAATTAACAATTCTTAAATTGCTTTACATGTATACTGAGGCTGAATAAGTAAATGGATAGTGGAAGCTAGGTTTCTCACCATTGGAAAGTGATGATACAGAAAAGCACGAAGGTTAGAATAAATCAACATAGTACTGGATTAGAGTTAGAACATCAGTATGAACTGGTGTTCAGGTTAACGTGGATGTAGAGAGATACAAAACACTATATACTATATACATAGGTTAGTATAATATACATGCATGTATTTCCTAGCTTTGTCAGCTGAGTCAGCCTAAAAGCAGTGACATCCCAGGAGCAATGAGCATATTAAGAACCTAGATCTTCTAGAGCTAGAAATACCATCCGACCCAGCAATCCCATTACTAGGTATATACCCAAAGGATTATAAATCATTCTACTATAAAGACACATGCACACATATGTTTATTGCAGCACTGTTCACAATAGCAAAGACTTGGAACCAACCCAAATGCCCATCAATGATAGACTGGATAAAGAAAATGTGGCACATATAAACCATGGAATACTATGCATCCATAAAAAAAGATGAGTTCATATCCTTTGCAGGGATATGGATGAAGCTGGAAACCATCATTCTCAGCAAACTAACACAAGAACAGAAAACCAAACACCACATGTTCTCACTCATAAGTGGGAGCTGAACAATGAGAACACATGGACACAAGGAGGGGAATATCACACACCAGGGCCTGCCAGGGGGTGGGGGGCTATGGGAGGGACAGCATTAGGAGAAATAGCTATGTAGATGATGCGTTAATGGGTACAGCAAACCATCATGGTACGTGTATACCTATGTAACAAACCTGCACGTTCTGCACATGCATCCCAGAACTTAAAAGTATAGTAAAAATAATAATAATAATAAAGAACCTAGATCTTATTTGCTAATATACTTCTCCTGGGGAAAAGAACTCATTCTAGAACTGGGGCAGGGAAAATACAAGCACCTATAGCCTGGAGCATTTGATTTTATTTATTTATTTATTTTTTTTTTATTTTTTTTTTTTTTGAGACAAAATTTCACTCGTTGCCCAGGCTGGAGTGCAATGGCACGATCTCAGCTCACTGCAACCTCCACCTTCCGGGTTCAAGCGATTCTCTTGCCTCAGCCTCTGAAGTAACCAGGATTACAGGCACCCACCAACATGCCCGGCTAATTTTTGTATTTTTAGTACAGACGGGGTTTCACCATGTTGGCCAGGCTGGTCTTGAACTCCTGAC
The DNA here is from genome assembly GCF_028858775.2 of Pan troglodytes. Classification (NCBI taxonomy): domain Eukaryota; kingdom Metazoa; phylum Chordata; class Mammalia; order Primates; family Hominidae; genus Pan; species Pan troglodytes. Next base: position 75,341,354 of record NC_072402.2, read on the forward strand.
CTCAGGTGATCTGCCCGCCTCAGCCTCCCAAAGTGCTGGAATTACAGGCGTGAGCCACTGCGCCCGGCCTGGAGCGTCCTGCAGTATCAAAAATTAAGCGAGTATTTCCAAAAACGAAAGAAAGGAGGCATGTCAAAGCGACAAAAGACCAAACTAAAAGAGCTCCCAATCACCACAGTTGAAACAAGCTGAGCAACAAAATAAATACACAAGAAAACCAAAAAGTTTATTTAAATACTACTCACTCCAGGAAGTGGAGCCGAATTTTTCCACTGCCTCTAGTTTGAGCAGTACTCAGTGGCTTGCAGCCAAAGAATGGCATATGGAAAGGAAAGGAAAAAGTAACTTTACCATGAAGAACCTAAAAAAACATGATAGAAGTACCCCGATATGATGTAATAAGAAAGCCACTTCACCTCTGTGATATTCTTCCCAAGGACTCATAATCTCAATCTAACCATGAGAAAAGCATCAGACAAAAGCAAATTGAGAGACATTCTACAAAATACCCGACCAATATCCCTCAAAACTGTCATGGTCATGAAAAACAATGAAAGACTGAGAAACAGTCAGGGACTAAACAAATACAAGGACCAAAGGTAATGTGGTATCTTGGAGGAATCATTAGTGAAAAAAAAAACAGTGAAATCCAAATAACGTTTGGAGATTCATCAATAGTAACTGACTGTTAGTTTCTTAATTGTGACAAATGGACGATAAGATGTTAATCATAAGAAAAACTGGGTGAAGTGTATGCATAAACTCTGTACTATCTTTGTAGCTTATCTATAAATTTAAAAATATTCTGAAATTTAAAAGTTTACTAAATATTTTGAAATTGAAATACAAATATCAAAGTGACCTTGTAATTTAAACATAGACACATATATGCATGAATACATACGCGTCTATATTTTCTACCTCTTTCCATCAAAAGGTCAAAAGCAATAACATCCCAATATCAATGAGCATGCCTAGCAACCAGATTTGGTCTCTAAATACCACTCCCACAAAAAGAAAGACGGGCTACTCGGGGAAGTACTGATTCCAGGACTTGGAAAGGAATGTAACAGGAAGCCTACATCATGTTGTGCCAGAAACCAAGTAAGTTTTAAAGACTAATAAGGTCATGTCAAAATTATACAGCAATCAAGGACTCCTACTAGACAAATCTAGGACAATTTAAACATCGAAAAGAATAATGACTGCAATTGACTGAAACATGAAAATTTAAAAATCGTAAATACTGATACTCAAAAAAGAAAGAAATCATCACCAATAACAGAAACAACTCATTTATCACCACCAGCCCTTAAGCTTAAAATGGGCAACTAAACAAAGATAACTAAGCTTTTATCCTGCCTCTTCAGTAGTAACTATATTTCAGGGTAACCAAATAACATCAGTTAATGAGGAAAAGTTTTTCTTTTTTTCTTTTTTAATTATACTTTAAGTTCTAGGGTACATGTGCACAATGTGCAGGTTTGTTACATATGTATACATGTGCCATGTTGGTGTGCTGCACCCATTAACTCGTCATTTACACTAGGTATATCTCCTAATGCTCTCCCTCCCTCCTCCCCACATCCCATGACAGGCCCCGGTGTGTGATGTTCCCCTTCCTGTGACCATGTGTTCTCATTGTTCAATTCCCACCTATGAGTGAGAACATGCGGTGTTTGGTTTTCTGTCCTTGAGATAGTTTGTTGAGAATGATGGTTTCCAGCTTCATCCATGTCCCTACAAACGACATGAACTCATCATTTTTTTATGGCTGCATAGTATTCCATGGTGTATATGTGCCACATTTTCTTAATCCAGTCTATCATTGATGGACATTTGAGTTGGTTCCAAGTCTTTGCTATTGCGAATAGTGCCACAATAAACATACGTGTGCATTTGTCTTTTTGGCAGCATGATTTATAATCCTTTGGGTATATAACCAGTAATGGGATGGCTGGGTCAAATGGTATTTATAGTTCTAGGCCCTGAGGAATCACCACACTGACTTCCACAATGGTTGAACTAGTTTACAGTCCCACCAATAGTGTACAAGTGTTCCTATTTCTCTACATCCTCTCCAGCACTTGTTGTTTCCTGACTTTGTAATGATCACCATTCTAACTGGTGTGAGATGGTATCTCATTGTGGTTTTGATTTGCATTTCTCTAATGGCCAATGATGATGAGCATTTTTTCATGTGTCTGTTGGCTGCACAAATGTCTTCTTTTGAGAAGTGTCTGTTCATATCCTTCACCCACTTTTTGATGGGGTTGTTTTTTTCTTGTAAATTTGTTAGAGTTCTTTGTAGGTTTTGGATATTAGCCCTTTGTCAGATGGGTAGGTTGCAAAAATTTCCTCCCATTCTGTAGGTTGCCTGTTCACTCTGATGATAGTTTCTTTTGCTGAGCAGAAGCTCTTTAGTTTAATTAGATCCCATTTGTCAATTTTGGCTTTTGTTACCATTGCTTTTGGTGTTTTAGACATGAAGTCCTTGCCCATGCCTATGTCCTGAATGGTATTGCTTATGTTTTCTTTCAGGGTTTTTATGGTTTTAGGTCTAACACTTAAGTCTTTGATCCTTCTTGAATTAATTTTTGTGTAAGGTATAAGGAAGGGATCCAGTTTCAGCTTTCTACATATGGCTAGCCAGTTTTCCCAGCATCATTTATTAAATAGGGAATCCTTTCCCCATTTCTTGTTTTTGTCAGATTTGTCAAAGATCAGATGGTTGTAGATGTGTGATATTATTTCTGAGGGCTCTGTTCTGTTCCATTGGTCTATATCTCTGTTTTGGTACCAGTACCATGCCGTTTTGGTTCCTGTAGCCTTGTAGTATAGTTTGAAGTCAGGTAGCATGATGCCTCCAGCTTTGTTCTTTTGGCTTAGGATTGTCTTGGCGATACGGGCTCTTTTTTGGTTCCATATGAACTTTAAAGTAGTTTTTTCCAATTCTGTGAAGAAAGTCATTGGTAGCTTCATGGGGATGGCATTGAATCTATAAATTACCTTGGGCAGTATGGCCATTTTCATGATATTGATTCTTCCTATCCATGAGCATGGAATGTTCTTCCATTTCTTTGTGTCCTCTTTCATTTTGTTGAGCAGTGGTTTGTAGTTCTCCTTGAAGAGGTCCTTCACATCCCTTGTAAGTTGCATTCCTAGGTATTTCATTCTCTTTGAAGCAATTGTGAATGGGAGTTCACTCATGATTTGGTTCTCTGTTTGTCTGTTATTGGTGTATAAGAATGCTTGTGATTTTTGCACATTGATTTTGTATCCTGAGACTTTGCTGAAGTTGCTTATCAGCTTAAAGAGTTTTGGGGCTGAGACGATGGGGTTTTCTAAATATACAACCATGTCATCTGCACACAGGGACAATTTCAATTCCTCTTTTTCTAACTGGATACCCTTTATTTCTTTCTCCTGCCTGATTGCCTGGCCAGAACTTCCGACACTATGTTGAATAGGAGTGGTGATAGAAGGCATCCCTGTCTTGTGCCAGTTTTCAAAGGGAATGCTTCCAGTTATTGCCCATTCAGTATGATATTGGCTGTGGGTTTCTCATAAATAGCTCTTATTATTTTGAGATATGTCCCATCAATACCTAATTTATTGAGAGTTTTTAGCATGAAGGGCTATTGAATTTTGTCAAAGGCCTTTTCTGCATCTACTGAGATAATCAAGTGGTTTTTGTCTTTGGTTCTGTTTATATGCTGGACTACATTTATTGATTTGCATATGTTGAGCCAGCTTTGCATCCCAGGGATGAAGCCCACTTGATCATAGTGGATAAGCTTTTTGATGTGCTGCTGGATTCGGTTTGCCAGTATTTTATTGAGGATTTTGGCAGAGACACAACAAAAAAAGAGAATTTTAGACCAATATCCCTAATGAACATCAATGGAAAAGTTTTTCTTTAAGAAGATGCCAGGAAATAAATGCAGATGAAATAACAGAATAGGAAAATCACCAATTTGTAGCCCTCGGTGACATAACCGATTCAGGAAGAAATCATCAATGGACACTAAGCTCATTAAGTGAAAGAATGATGAGTATCTGGACAGTTACATAGTACCAAACTATCTCTCTACGAAGTTCTTGCCTATCTCAAGTATAAAATATTAACTTTACAATGAAGGAATCAGATGTCACTACCTTAATCCAGGGATTTACCTTAATTCCTAGTCACTAACAGTGAAACAGCTAGACAATACATGCCATCTGAAGTGATACAATATAATTATGGTAAAGCCTTTGATATTCCACAGGAAATATTGGAGAGGAGATAAAGAAACAAGTTAAGTCAGGAGTCCCCAAAGCCCAGGCCATGGACTGGTATCAGTCTATGGCCTGTTAGGAACCAGGTGCACAGCAGGTGTTGGGAGGGTGAGGAAGCATTACCACCTGAGCTCCGGCTCCTGTCAGATCAACAATAGCATTCGATTCTCATAGGAGTACAAACCCTATTGTGAAATGCGCATGCGAGGGATCTCTAGGTTGCACAATCCATATTAGAATCTAATGCCTGATGATCTGAGATAGAACAGTTTCATCCAGAAACCATCCCACCACCCCGACCTCCACGCTACCCCTAGTCCATGGAAAAATTGTCTTCCACAAAACCAGGCACTGGTGCAAAAAAGATTGGGGACCGCTGAGTTAAATGATACCATAAGAAAGCAATATGCCACAAGAGCAGATATGGTCAAAAACAGAAAAGAGAGTGTCTTATGGGCCAGGCGCGGTGGCTCATGCCTGTAATCCCAGCACTTTGGGAAGACGAGGCAGGTGGATTACTTGAGATCAGGAGTTTGAGACCACCCTGGACTACAGGGTGAAACCCCATCTCTACGAAAAAAATACAAAAATTAGCCAGGCATGGTGGCGCACACCCATATAGTCCCAGCTATTTGGGAGGCTGAGGTGGGAGGATGTCTTGAGCCCAGGAAGCAGAGGTTGCAGTGAGCCAAGATCTTGCCACTGCACGCCAGCCTGGGCAACAGAGCCAGACCCTGTCTCAAAAAAAAAAAAAAAAGAGAAAGGCTGGCTCATTGTAGCAACATGGAAGGCCCTTTCTAACATAATGCTAGCCGACCATACCTAAACAGTACAAAATAGATTGGTACCTGGTTAATGGCTTAACATATGTTAATTTCTCATTTCTCAGAATTAATTGGAATGTTTTAAAACAAAGTTTTGTTTTTTTTTTAATTTTTTTGTTTTGAGATGGAGTCTTGCTCTGTCGCCCAGGATGGAGTGCAGTGGCGCAATCCTGGCTCACTGCAGCCTCCACCTCCCGGGTTCAAGCGATTCTCCTGCCTCAGCCTCCGAAGTAGCTGGGATTACAGGCATGAGACACCATGCCTGGCTTGTTTTTATATTTTTAGTAGAGATGGAGTTTCACCATGTTAGACAGGCTGGTCTCGAACTCCTGACCTCAGGTGATCCACCCACCTTGGCCTCCCAAAGAGCTGGGACTACAGGCATGCGCCACTGTGCCTAGCCTTTTGTAATTTTTTTTGAGATGGAGTCTCTCTCTGTTGCTGGGCTGGAGTGCAGTGGCACAATCTCAGCTCACTGCAACCTCCACCTCTCAGGCTAAAGCAATTCTCCTGCCTCAGCCTCCCGAGTAGCTGGATTACAGGCATGCGCCACCACGCCCAGCTAATTTTTGTAATTTTAGTAGAGACGGGCTTTTGCCATGTTGTCCATTCTGGTCTCAAACTCCAGGCCTCAGGTGATCCGCCTGCCTCGGCTTTCTAAAGTTCTGCAATTACAAGTGTGAGCCACCGTGCCCAGCCTAAAATATAAGTTTATGAAACAAAAGAAATGTAAGGCTCGTTTTACTTCATTTAAATTATGAAGGCTGTATACAGTCATATAAACGTAATGTATTTTGATACAAATCATTGTAGATGGGATTCCAAAGCCAACAGCACTGTCTTCCAATGTGAAGATATTAAGTCAAATATGAAGATATTAAGTAAGTGAATACATACCACTCACAGGGCTGAAGGGATCGAAATGCCTTAAAAGAAGCATCCATTCCAGCAAAATCCCAAAACTTAACATCATAGTCATATCCTCCTGTCACCAAACGGGCACCTGAGGGATCCAGACCCAAAGCAGACACCTGGTTTTAAAAAAATAAAATAAAATGACTGGAGCAAAATGACATATGGTCAATTATAACCTCCCATTTCTGTTCTTTAATCCCACCCCCTATGTTATAGGACTTGGAAGCACAAACCACCAACTACTGTTACTTCTGAAAAGCAGGAATGGATGGTTGCCTTCCATATTATTAGACTTTGTTACTATATTCATTCTTTTGCAATAAAGAAAAATACTTTAAATCTATTTGACAATTTTGTCCCAAATCATCAACCATGTACTCAGAATAGCTATCACTGCAATTCCATAAGATAAACTAAGTTGCTTTAGTGTACAAGTAAAAATCTTACAAATAATTACAATAATTCAGCATTTTCAACATACAATCTGAGGAAAACTTTTAAGATAATCATAACTGAATGAAAACCATATGAATCTGAAATTACCAAAATGAGTAACACCAAGGGAGCTTTAAGAAATCTATTTAACAAAGTAGAACAAAGGAGAATTATCTGTCCCTTATGGTCAAATGGCTCGGTATATTCACCTTAAACAATTATTTTTAAAGCTGAATTTTTAAGTGACTAATCACATTATAATAGTACTTATATTGGTTCCATAAAATATTTGCTTTCGGCCAGGCACAGTGGCTCATGCCTATAATCCCAGCACTTTGGGAGGCCAAGGCAGGGAGATCACTTGAGGTCAGGAGTTTGAGACCAGCCTGGCCAACATGGAGAAACCCCATCTTTACTAAAAATACAAAAATTAACTGGGCGTGGAGGCATGCACCTGTAGTGCTGAGGCACAAAAATTGCTTGAACTTGGGAGGCGGAGGTTGCAGTGAGCCAAGATCGTGCCACTGCATTCCACGCTGGGTGACAGAGTGAGACTCTGTCTTAAAAAAAAAAAAATTTGCAGGCCAGGCACCGTAGCTCATGCCTGTAATCCCAGCGCTTTGGGAGGCTAAGGCGGGTGGATCACCTGAGGTTGGGAGTTTGAGATCAGCCTGACCAACATGGAGAAAGCCCATCTCTACTAAAAATACAAAATTAGCCAGGCATGGTGGCGCATGCCTGTAATCCCAGCTATTTGAGAGGCTGAGGCAGAAGAATTGCTTGAACTCGGGAGGCAGAGGTTGCAATGAGCTGAGATCGCGGCTCTGCACTCCAACTGGGCAACAAGGTGAAACCCTGTCTCAAAAAAAAAAAAAAAAAAAATTGCTTTCCCTGTGAACTTTCCTAGGTCCAATTCACACGTCAATATCCAATGTGTAACTCATTGTTCCTAAGCTATATGTAGCTTTCTCTCAAAGCAGAGAGTCCCTAGATCTACTGCCCTCTAAGAAGAAAAGAACTGCATTAGGAATATTTAATGCCATTACCATACATTGGACACAGTAAAAGAATCAAAGGTTTTTTTTGTTTTGTTTTTTTTGAGACAGAGTCTCACTCTGTCATCCAGGCTGGAGTGCAGTGGTGCAATCTCGGCTCACTGCAACTTCTGCCTGCTGGGATCAAGCGATTCTCCTGCCTCAGCCTCCTAAGTAGCTGGGATGACAGGCATGTAGCACCACGCCCAGCTTATTTTTGTATTTTTTAGTAGAGAAGGGGTTTCACTTGTTGACCAGGCTGGTCTCAAACTCCTGATCTCAGGTGATTTGCCAGCCTCAGACTCGCAAAGCTGGGATTAGAAAGTGTGAGGCACGGCACCTGACCAGAGTCAACGTTTTACATAAAGGAAGTTTCTATAAATCAGTTCTCCTAATAAATAGACTTGAAATGTAATTAATATAATTATAATTAAATAAGTCAGATACTGACAAAATAACATATTCATTTCAATTAGCACTTGCAAATACCGATTTCATAATATAAGGGAATCATACACAAATAATAATACTTATGTTAAAATTAGACATGAACTCTAAAGATGTCAAGGAAAATATACAAGTGAAAACAAAGTCATTTTTTATGCCCGAACAATAATGTCTTAAAAAAAATCAAAAACAAAAATAAATGAATAGTAGTTTTAAAAATCTAGAAGTGACTTCTGCTACCACCACCTACAAACTCACTTGCCTCTACGTTCATTATGCTATCCTTCTTCCCTCCTGTTACAATTTAAAAGTTATTTCTCCTCCTAATAAGGCTAACCCCACCAGTGTTCATCTCACTACAACACAATATAAAATTACAACTTCATTTGTGGTTCCTCTATTCTGTATCTGTCCTTCCCTCAAGAGTATAAGCACCATATGGACAGAGACCTTGTCTGTGCCCAGCACTGAACCTGGCACAAAATACAAACTCTACTAAATATTTGTTTAAAAGAAAGGAGAACTAAAAATTGTTAGATCTTATGTAAAACAAACATGCAGTCTGACAAATATGAGACAAATTCCTTTTTATCAAGGAAGAACAGAATAAACTGCAAACTTGGCTGTTCTCCTAACTAAGAAGAAAGATGACAAATTAAAAAGCAAAATTACAAAATGAGGCTTTCAATGCTACCATTCACTGAAGTATAAGGATCTCTGCTCCTGACTGTATATATGATTCATCATTTACCAAAACGATATGAAGGAGGTAATTAGAAAAATAGAAAACAGAGCTCAGAGGCTGGGCGCAGTGGCTCACGCCTGTAATCCCAGCACTTTGGGAGGCCGAGGTAGGCGGATCACCTGACGTCAGGAGTTCAAGACCGGCCTGGCCAACATGGCAAAACCCCATCTCTACTAAAAATACAAAAATTACCCGGTGTTGTGGCGAGCGCCAGTAATCCCAGCTACTCGGGAGGCTGAGGCAGGAGAATCACTTACCCCTGGGAGGTGGAGGCTGCAGTGAGCCGAGATGGCACCACTGCACTCCAGCCTGAGTGACAGAGCAAGACTTTGTCTCAAAAAAAAAAAGTGTCTTGTTCCAACTTGAGAATGAGCACAAATTTTCAGTTTTAACATTTATATTAAAAGAATTAATGTGTATCACCCTCTCCTCCTTTCAAAAAGCTTTAGACTTTATCATCACATTCAGTGGGAAGGGTTCAGTTGACTATTATGCCATAGTAAGTATATTCACTAAATATTCACTAAAAGGAGAAAAAGCACAAAATCTTATAGAGATATAAAAAATAAACATGATGATAATTCTCCTAAGAGTACATCAGACATCATTAAGAGACTGATTTGAACAAACTGACTCTAAAAAGATATATGAGAAAACTGGGGAAATTTGAACACTAATGAGATATTAGATTAAATAATTATTGAAAAAATAGATATATAAAGACGGTATTATGTAGGAAAGAGTATATGTGTGCACATTCAGAAAGAGTGTACGTGTGCACATTCAGAAACAGCCCAGTATTATCTCTTAGAGGTTCATACTGAAATATTCACAGATGAAATCATATGAAGTCAGGTATTTGCTTTTAAATAATCCTGTAAGGTGGGGACGGGGGGACTAAAATGTAAAGTATATAGGAAAGAAATAAGATTGGCCTTATGGACCTTTTTAAAATAACTCGTTTAAAAGAAAAAAAGATCAGATAGAAAAGTCACCTTCTAATCCAACATTTATTTAAAAATAAATTTATTTGCATGTAGAACAAAGGCAGGATTGCAAAAAAAAAAAAAAAAAAGAGTTAAGCCAAGAGTATAATTAGACACTCTAATTGATTTTCAATGTGTAAAACATACTGGAGTATTTTTTAAGTTATGGTTCTCTATAAGATAAAACTTGATTTACGAAAAAAGGAATATTTAAATCAAACTTGTGAAACTCATGACCCATCTCTCAGTTGTAAAATTCTCCAGACTAGATGACAGAAAAGCTTCCTTTTAAATACTCAGTCTACAATTTTTCCTTATTTACTTAAAAACACAAAAAGGAGAATTTCATCATAATTTCAGAACAAAAATATAAAAAACCTGATTTAAGAAAAAATAAATATATTAAGAATTAGATGGAAATGATGTCTTAGGGCAGCAATTCCCACATAGTTTCATTTCAAGACTCTTTACATTCTTAAAGTCTACTGAGGACTCCAGGCCGGGCGCGGTGGCTCACACCTGTAATCCCAGCACTTTGGGAGGCCGAGGCAGGCAGATCATGAGGTCAGCAGATCGAGACCATCCTGGCTAACATGGTGAAACCCTATCTCTACCAAAAATACAAAAAAATTAGCCAGGTGTGGTGGCGGGCACCTGTAGTCCCAGCTACTCAGGAGGCTGAGGCAGGAGAATGGCATGAACCCGGGAGTTGGAGCTTGCAGTGAGCCGAGATCACACCACTGCACTCCAGCCTAGGTGACAGAGTGAGACTCTGTCTCAAAAAAAAAAAAAAACAAATAAAAAAAAAAAAAAACGAATGAGGACTCCAAAGAGGTTTTGTTTATGTGAGTTATATGTATCACTATTTCCACTAGAAATTAAAACTAAGAGATTTTTACATCTTTTCCATTTCATTTAAAATAACAATAAACCCATTATATTTAACATAAATATTTTTATGAAAACAATATTTTCAAAAGAAAAACTGTAAGAATGACCCTGTTTATATCATTTCTGGGTCTACCTCTATTGATTGATATTTCCCTCTTATTATGGGATGTATTTTCTTACTTCTTTACATGTGAATTAGAAAAAAGTAGTTTCACTGAAAAGGGAAAGATAATTTTTTTCATTTCATATGAATGTTTCACTCATTTAACTACTACTTTGTAGTGGCTTTGCAATAAGATACAATGATTTCACCTTACATCTCAAATATTCTATATTATTCATCTTTAAATATTTTAGATTACTCAAACATAAGTAAATATAACAATATAAACATGCAATCTGTAAACTAAGTATTAATAAATACTTAGAGCCATACAGTAACTACTTAAAGTTCATTTCTTATCTCAACATTCATCTGAAAAATGAACAAATTCATGCCTTTTACTGATACAGAAGTAAAGCTAAAGGTAGTAAGAAATTTTCCCACACCATAAAAAGCAAAATTGTGTTTGAGTTTCATTTCTTTCTTCCACTTATAATGTTCCTATATTAAAAAGTAAGAGATTTTTAAAGCCAACAATAACAGTGATAATAATTGTTCCTATTTTAACTAAAAGGAAATGGCTATTTTGACTGAACATAAAAGTAATCTATTTTTCCTTAATGTCTATAGCTTTTATGTCATCAGTTGATTGTATAATTAGCCTTAATACAAATGTATCTTATCAGTTCACTTTTCCATGACAGCCCTGTAATTTGAGAGAGGAAAAAACTAGATTTTTAAACTTACTGTTTTAGTGCCATGCTTCAGCGTTATCTCATGCGAATCAGGAATCTTGTGAACAGGATTCTGAAACAAGAAAACCCCATGACATTAACGGTAAAATAACATATTTGTGGGGAACTACACAACACATTTCACAGGAAATACAATTTTTTAAAATTGTATCATTGGTTTTTAAACACAAAGCTTAAAAAAACAGCAAAAAAGTGTGAGAGTATCTTTTTTCTACACTTCTAGACACACTACAATGGGTCTCTGATGATAAACTGATTTTAAATCTCTAAAAGGATAAACCTAAGAAACTCATTAGGTTCTATAAAATTATCTCTTATTGTCAACATAAATTGAAATTTTAATTTAATCCAAATGTAAAAATAAATCAGTAGTTGTTAATAGTATAATTCATAAAGAAAAACTAGAAATTTATTTTTCCTTTAAATCACAGTTTATCAAGAGGAGCGAAAAGGTTGATATATCTGCTTACCATACTTTAATATCAAAAATTATTTTTAAGCATATTGTAACCTATGTATAAAATAATAATTACAGATTTTCCTAAAAAATAACCAACAAGGTCCTTTCAACATCGAAAATTTTTTAAGTTCTCTATCTATTCTGGGGCATACCTTAAAGTGTTAAGTACTTAATTTCTAACAAACAACAAAACCTTCACAGGGTAACTATATACCTTTTAACCCTTCAAAGTTAAAAAGAATATTGTTCAAAAATGGTAAAAATAAGAAACTCCAAATCATTCACTGATTCATTGGTTCAATAAGCATTTACTGAAGTGGGATTATACCAGTTGTTAGGTGGCAGCAGACACGGTCTCTTCTCATCCCTCCCACACAAGAAGCATATGGTCTAACAGGGAGATATCAATGGCTCTACTTCAGTATAATGAATGCTATCATAGACAGGAGTATGGGCAGAACAACTAAGGGACAGTAAAGAGGAATGCATAAATCAGACATAAGAGGTTACAGTGATCATTTAAATCAGAGGTTTCATTGTTTATTCAAGTCTCATTACTCAAGAGCAGGCTAATCCTACTAATATTATATGTCTATTACAAATTCAAGAATCATCTCACCATCTACTTAATTAAACATGTGACCTAACAGCTTTTTCTATCTTAATCTTTCCCCTGCTATGGCTCTTTCTCTTCAGCATATAAACAAAGTATTAATACTTACCGTAGTAAAAAAACAAAAACTAAAAGACTACTGACCTCCCCTAAAATTTATTGCTCAATCGTTATCTTTTCTTCTGCAATCCCGCTTTTTCAAACTATGGCTTCACTCAGTGTCCCCACTTTCTTTCACCCTCTACCTCAATTTTGGCATTTATCATTTTATTCCTAATTCTTAGCACAGTTCTTGGCACATAAGAGGCTCTCAGTAAATAGTTCTAAATGAACAAACAAGTCACTATAAATCCCTCTGCACACTTTACAGAACTTAATCTACATACACGAACTTTCAACAGCATGGTAACTATTTATCTCCTCCATCTTGAAACTGTCCTTTGCTGGGAGGAAATAGCCTACAGAAAAAGCCAGAAATGCTAGAGTTTTTTAAACTAGCAATGCCATTAATTAACCATGTGATGACTTCAGCAAAGTTATGACTCTCAGTTTCATTTGCAAACTATGAATAATAGCACCTGCCCCACAGGTTACAGTGAAGTAAGTAGTTTCAAACTCCTAACAGAGTTTGGCACATGGTAGAGCTCAATAAATGATAGCCACTATGTATTCCAAGGCTTACCTCCTATATTGGTCACATCATCTTAGAGTGTTTTTCCAGGCTTCTTTTCCTCTTTACCTGGCTAATTTTTATTCATCCCTCAAAACTCAATTCAGATGTGACCAGCTGCTCAAAGCACTTCTCAACATTTCAAACACTGGGTTAAATGACCCTCTTATGCATTTCTATGGCATTTCCTTATCTCAGTCACAGAACTTATGATAATACATTGTAATTTTTTACCTATCTCCCCCACCACCACCCCCTTATCAAACTGCAAAATATAAGCTTCTCAAAGACTATATCTATTTATCATCTCTGGATCCCCTATGCACAAAAAAGCTGGTATATGGCAGACATACATACACACACAGAGAGGTTTTAGAAATGAATAAATGGCCCACTGTCTACCTTGTTCATCACACTAGACTGTAATTTTTAATTAACCCTCAAATTTTAGAGTAATGATTATGTCCATAAAGAAAAGCAGGTGCTATCACATCAGGCCAGCCTGGTAAGTGAGAGGCAAGAGATAACTAAGATTTTCAAAAGCTGAAAACCTTTTAAGACCAAATTATTATATCCCAGACTAAAAGCAGATTGAAGATTGCAACAATACAGAAATAAAGGTAGTTTTGTTTTAGACTGTAAAGAAATAGTTGGGGAATTTGCAGTTTTTTTCAAGACAAAGACATTACTGTTTTGTTTACTATACTGTGGAAAGTGCTGCACATACCTCTTTCAGAGATATCAATATTCAAACACAAATTCCAAAACAATTTAAAGGTCAAATTCTGGACTATTCCTACACTGAATAATCTGAGTCACTACTCTCTTTGCAGCTGACCACATTTGAACATAATGAAAACTCATTTGTAAGTGCTAAATATTCTTGCAAGAACCAAGATAATACTTGAAATGTTCTACTTACAGAAGAATCTAGCATAGTTTGTACCTCATTTCATAACTACTTTTTCATCACTCAGCAAATAGAAATACTGTCACCAAAAAGATAGGATGAAAATTATTTCATTTATTTCAATGCAGAATGTGCCTATATATAGACAATTTCTAACACTTAAAAAAATTTACAAGGACACACAACTTAGTACTTATATTAGGAGTGAATTAACCATTTAAATGAATGTTTACATTTAAAATCAAAGTTTTACTGGAAGTCATGCATGGCATAACTCATAAAAATCCCATATAATTGGCACAGCTAAATCATCTAAAATAGTAGCAATCCATCTTTTGGTAGCACATCACTTGATGGTGACTGTTCTTTTTCCAGAACTTTTACTAATGACTTTTTGAAATATAGCTTAGTGTGAAATTTGCTATAACAGTAAAATATTTTCAAGATTTTCCTGCCAAGGAACATCATAAACTATTTGACTTCGATGAAGTACTTTATTACCAGAATTCATAACAAGAGCTACAGTCCTAATGGAAGAGAGGAAAATATACCATTTTTTGTTTTGGCTTAATTTTGAAAACCAACCAAAGGATTATTTCCCAGGCTCTGTGGTCTACACCCAATAACAACAATGATGGTAAATATATCTAAAATAATATGAGCAATTCTATCTGATGAACATCCTTACAGAGATTTCAAATGACTTACAAATCAGAAACAACCCTTCTAGGCTAAGGTCACATACAACTATAAGCCATAATTAAACCTCTAGCCAATAACAAAGATCTGCTACAAAGTTGCTGGGTGCTGGGGGAAGACAGTAAGGACTGCCAAAAAGAAGCTTGAAAATGAGTGCTATTTTCTCACAGAAATCACTGAAGTACAGTTACCAGTGCAGGCAACCAGAATTAAAGTCTATTCTAGTGCAACTATGGAGATCTAATAACACTAACTTAACATTAATTCATTTCTTCGTTGATATGGTTCGGCTGTGACCCCACCCAAAATCTCATCTTGAATTGTAATCCCCACATTCCCAGGACCAGGTGGAGGTAACTGGATCATGGGGGCAGTTTCCCCATGCTGTTCTCCTGAGAGTGAGTCTCACAAGATCTGATGGTTTTATAAGCATTTGACATTTCCCCTGCTTGCATGTTGCACTCTGTCTTGCCACCCTATGAAGAAGGTGTTTCTCCTTTGCCTTCTGCCGTGATTGTAAGTGTCCTGAGGCCTCCCCAGAAATGTGAAACTGTGAGTCAATTAAACCTCTTTCCTTTACAAATTATCCAGTCTTGTGTATTTCTTCATAGCAGTGTGAGAATGAACTAATACCTTCATTTACTCACTAAACATTCACTTAACAAACATTTATTATTTCATTACATACCACACACTGGGTTAGATTAATGATAAAAGAACTATTAACAAAGACTCTGCTTACACAGAACTGTCAGTCCAGAAAAGCAAAATAAGACAGGTAAACAAATGGGCAAATGAAAATGTTTCAGTTGCTGTAACAGAAGTATACACAGGGTTCAGTGCTCAATTCCATTCTGCCTAAGAAAGTAGGTGGTTAGAAAAGAGATTTCTGGTATCTTTCAAAAAACAGAGGTTATCTAGATGAATATGATGAACATCCAGCAAGGGTGTATGTGTTATACATATACAGCACTATGCCATTTTATATAAGGGACTTCAGCATCCTTGCATTTGGGGATCAGCAGGAGAGTCCTGGAGCCAATTCCTCTCAAAGGGCCAACTGTATACATAAAAGCCAGAGAGAGAGTTCCAAATCAGGCTGTATACGATTCCAAAAAACAGAAGTTTAAGCTCTGAGTCATAGAAAGTAATTTGATAAAGTCTGAGATTTTAGGCCAGGCACGGTGGCTCATGCCTGTAATCCCAGTACTTTGGAAGGCCAAGGTAGGCGGATCACTTGAGGCCAGGAGTTTGAGACCAGCCTGACCAACATGGTGAAACCCCATCTCTACTAAAAATACAAAAATTAGCCAGGCGTGGTAGCACACACCTATAATTCTAACTACTTGGGAGGCTGAGGCACATGAATTGCTTGAACCTAGGAGGTGAGGGTTGCAATGAGCCGAGATTGTGCCACTGTACTCCAGCCCAGGTGACTGAGACTCTGTTCAACAACAACAAAAAAAAAATCTGAGATTTTAAAATATCGCCAAGGTGTTCTGGGCATCAAAAGAGATAATCAATACAGTAAAAAGACAATCTACAGAGAAATGGGAGAAAATTTGCGCAAATCATATATATAAGGGATTAAAATCCAGATTATATATGTTTTTTAATTTCTACAGCTCAACAACAGAAAAAAACAAACCACCTCATTTTAAAATGAGCAAAAGGCCGGGTGCGGTGGCTCACGCCTATAATCCCAGCACTTTCGGAGGCCAAGGCAGGCAGATCACGAGGAAGGTCAGGAGATCAAGACCACCCTGGCCAACATGGCAAAATCCAGTCTCTACTAAAATACAAAAAGTTAGCCAGAAAGGCTGGGCGCGGTGGCTCAAAGGCCGGGTGCGGTGGTTCAAATGCTGGGCGCGGTGGCTCATGCCTGTAATCCCAGCACTTTGGGAGGCTGAGGTGGGCGGATCACAAGGTCAGGAGATCGAGACCATCCTGGCTAACACGGTGAAACCCCATCTCTAGTAAAAAAATATATATATGTAAAAATTAGCCGGGCGTGGTGGCACACGCCTGTAGTCCCAGCTACTCAGGAGGCTGAGGCAGGAGAATCGCTTGAACTCGGGAGGTGGAGGTTGCAGTGAGCCGAGATCACGCCACTGCACTCCAGCCTGGGCCACAGAGCGAGACTACGTCTCAAAGATAAAAACAAAATGAGCAAAAGACTGGAATAGGCATTTCTCCAAAGAAGGTAAACAAATGGCCAATAAGCACATGAAAAGATGCTCAGCATCACTAATAATTAAGGAAATGCAAATTAAAAGCACAATGAAATATCACTTCACACTAGGATCAAAAAACTTTTACTATCAAATAAACAGAAAATAACAAGTGTTGGTAAGGAGGTAAAGAAACTGGAATCCTTGTGCAATGTTGGTAGGAATGTAAAATGGTATAGCTACTATGGAAAACAGCTTGGTAGTTCCTCAGAAAATTAAAAATATAATTACTGTATGATCCAGCAATTCCAATTCTGGGTATATACCCAAAAGAATTGAAAGCAGAGTCTTGAAGAGCTATTTGTACATCCACGTTCACAGTAGTATTCACAACAACCAAGAGGTGAAAAGCAACCCAAGTATCCACTGATGGATGAATTAATCAACAAAACGTGACATAAACATAAAACAGAATATTTTTCCATCTTAAAAAGAAAGAAAATTCTGACACATGCTACAACACAGATGAACCTTGAAGACATTATGTTAAGTAAAATACATCAGTTACAAAAAGACAAATACTATATGGTTCCACTTATATGTGCTAGAGCAGTCCGATTAATAGAGATAGAAAGCAGAATGGTTGCTGCCAGGGGCTGGGGGCAGGAGGAAACTGGGAGTTGCTATTTAATGGATATAGAGTTTCAGTTAGCAAAATGAAAAAGTTCTGGGGATTGATTGTACAATAATGTGAATATATGTAACAATACTGAATTGTACACTTAAAAATGGTTAAGACGGTAAACTTTATGTTATGTGTTTTTAGCACAATAAAATTAATAATTAAAAAATCATCAAGGCTGTGGTGTGGAGGCTGAACTAGGAAATTACCAGTATAAGGTAAATGCCAGTGTAAGCACAGGGAAGCCTATTAAAATATTCTTGCAATAATCCAGAGAGGACCTGAATTGACATAATACAGTGGGAATGGAAAAAAGAAAAAAAAAGAGGAATTATATAAGAGATCTTAAGGACTTAAGATGTGAAGAAATAAAGATAGCTCTGTTACTCTCCACCCAAAGCCCTGATGTCACTCTTATAATTAACTATTCAATAAATATTTATTGAGTACTGACTATGCCTAGCACTGATGATATTCTGGTTTTAAAGAAAGAAGGTTCCTGCCTTCATGAATCTTGCAATCCAATGACAGTCAGAACTTTAAATATATATGGCCAGGCACAGGGGCTCATGCCTGCAATCCCAACACTTTGGGAGGCCAAGGCAGCCTGATCACCTAAGGTCAGGAGTTCCAGACCAGCCTAGCCAACATAGTGAAACCCCATCACTAGTAAAAGTACAAAAATTAGCCAGACATGGTGGCACAAGCCTGTAGTCCCAGCTACCCAGGAGGTTGAGGCAGGAGGATGGCCTGAACCCGGGAGGCAGAGGTTGCAGTCAGCCAAGATTGCGCCACTGCACTCCAACCTGGACGATAGAAGGAAAAAAAAACTGTATACATACACATGCTGGGCACGGTGGCTCGCATCTGTAATCCCAGCAGTTGGGAGGCCGAGGCAGGTGGATAACTTGAGGTCAGGAGTTTGAGACCAGCCTGGCCAACATGGTGAAACCCCGTCACTACTAAAGATACAAAAATTAGCTGGGTGTGGTGGCGCAGGCTTGTAATCCCAGCTACTTGGGAGCCTGAGGTGGGAGAATCGCTTAAACCCAGGAAGTGGAGGTTGCAGTGAGCTGAGAGCATGCCACTGCACTCCAGCCTGGGCAACAGAGCGAGACTCCGTATCAAAAAAAAAAGAAAAAAAGAAAAGAAAAAAATCTATACACAAAGTATTAATTAATTACAACAGTAAAAACTTCATTAGTACAGGGTGATTTTAATCAATGTGGAAAACGCATTCAATACACTAGTCTTTCATTTTCTTTACCATTATTCAGCCATTTACCCTCATGTCCAATTCTAGAATTAATTGACACCCAGTGCTGCTTTGATTCTAAAACCACAAACCAAGATATCCAAATCTTTAACTACAACAGTTCTCTCTTCAGATCACACTCAGTCACACTGTTTTCTACCTTATTAGTAGACCACTTTACTTTCATCTTATCACTCCCTTTCTCTGACCTTACATCTCAATAAACATATTTTATAAAAAGGTGTATTGGAACTAGGTTTACCTCTAAGAGATATATTAGTTAGGACATTGGAAAGTTCACAAATAAAACTTTAAAACAGGCTGGGTGCAGTGGTTCACGCCATTTAAGATAATAACAAAAAACATTAAAACTTAGAAATAATTTTTTAAAATATGTGCAAGACCTGTACACTTAACACTATGTTACTGAGAAAAATTAAGGAGAACTTAAAATAAATAGAAAGATATATAGTGTTTATGGATTGGAAAACTTAATATTGTTAGGAAAGTAAGGCTCTCAAAACTCATCTACAGATTTAATACAATCTCAACCAAAATCTCAGCAGGCAGTTCTGTACAAATTTACAAGCTAATTCTAAAATGTATATGTAAATTTGAAGACTCAGAGTAACCAAATCAGTTTTCAAAACAAACAAGTCAGAGAACTGTACACTACATGATTTCATGTATAGAGCTATAGTAACTAAGACAGTAACTGAGCTACAGTAACTGAGACATTGTGATAGTAGAGTAAGAATGGCCAGGCATATCAATGAAATAAACAAATCAGAAATTAACCCACACATATATCAATTTGTTTTCAAGAAAAATGCCAAGATAATCCAAATGAGAAGACCTTTTAAACAAACAATACTCAAACAATTGGGTATCAATTTGGAAAAAATAAAAAAGGAACTCCAATCCTTTCCTTACACCATACATAAAAATTAACTTGAAACAGATAATAAACGTAAAAACTAAACCTATAAAACAATGAGAAAGTATAGGAAAAATTTTTGCAATCATTGGTAAGGAAAGATTTCTTAGAATACAAAAAATACGCACCAAAAAGAAAAAAAAACTGACATATTTTATCAAAATTTAAAATTTCTATCCTCAACAGACATGATCAGGAAAATAAAAGGCAGACTCAGACTGGACAAAGATATTTACAATACATTTATGTGACAAAATACTTCTATCCAAAATATTTAAGCTCAAAATAAACTCTAAACTCTAAAACTCAATAGAAAGGCAACCTAATTTTTCAAATGGACAAAAGATTTGAACAGACACTTCACAAATGATGTACACATTAGCCAGGCATAGCAATGCACATTGCAGTCCCAGCCACTCAGAAGCCTAAGGCAGAAGGAATTGCTTGAGCCCAGGTGTTTGAGTCCAGCCTAGGCAACACAGTGACACCTCATCACAAGAAAAGAGGTTTAATGTCAGTCAACAAGCAAATGCAAACTAAAGCCACAATTAAACAGCACTACACACTTACTGGAATAGCTAACATTAAAATTATCAACAATACCAAGTGTAGGCAAGGATACGGAGGAGGCAGAATTCTCCAATTTTGCAGGTGAGAGTGTAAAATGGTAATAATCACTCTAAAAAACAGTTTGCTAGTTTCTTATAAATATACACTTACCACATGATCTAGCAATTTTGCTTCCAAGAGAAATAAAAACATATATCTACAAAAAGACCTGTACAAGAATGATCACAGTAGCTTTATACAGAATAGCCAAAAACCGAGAACAAGCTATTTGTCTATCAAAAGATGAATAATCTATGGTAGATTCATAAACATACTACTTAGCAATAAAAATGAACAAAGCACTAACACATGAGACAAGATGGGCAAGTCTCAAAAGCATTATGCTGTGCAAAGTAAGTCAAACACAGAAGAGTTTGTACAGTGTTTCCATTTATATAAAATTCTAGAATGGGCTAAATTAACCTATAGTGACATAAAACAGATTTGCCTGGGATTAGGGGTAAATGGAGGGAAAAATGGATTGACAGCAAGGTGGCTTGAAAGAAACATTTTTGGAAATGTTCTAAATCTTGATTGTAGTAGTGATTACTCAGATGCTTACATTTTTAAAATTTCACAAACTATACTCATAAATTGGTTGCATTTTACCGTGTGTAAACTATACCTCGATAAAACTAATTTTTACTTTTTTTGCTGATATCTGCAGAAAAGCAAAACTGGTATTTTTTTAATGAAAAAACAAAAACAACAACAACAACAAAACAAAAGCCTGATAGAATTAGTTTTGGCTGTAACAAAAACCCAAAATAAAGTCAGGACTGACATATGTCTAAGACAATCAGGACCACAGCTTGTTGTCCTCATAAATTCAACAAGTCTAGGTGATGGTCCAAAAGGCTGCTGTGGTTTCCAGACAGCAGGGGAAAAAAAAAAGGGGGGGGGGATACATCTCTTCCCATTAATTTTCCTCTCAAAAGTTGTCCATATTCTTGCACTTACATTTCACTGTCCAGAACTAAGCCACAGAGCCATACCTAGCAACAGGAAAAGCTCGGAAATGTATCTTCTTCTTTTATGAGACGGAGTTTCACTCTTGTTGCCCAGACTGGAGTGCAGTGGCATGATCTCAGCTCACTGAAACCTCCACCTCCCAGGTTCAAGCGACTCTCCTGCCTCAGTCTCCTGAGTAGCTGGGATTACAGGCGCGCGCCACCACGCCCAGCTATTTTTTGTATTTTTAGCAGAGACGGAGTTTCATCAGGTTGGCCAGGCTGGTCTTGAACTCCTGACCTCAGGTGATCCTCAGGCGATCCACTCACCTCGCCCTCCCAAAGTGCATGGATTACTGGTGTGAGCCACCATGCCCAGCTGGGAAATGTATCTTTTATCCTGAACAGTTACATACTGAGAATCCTATTAGGAATAAAAAGAGAAATGTATGTGTGCATGGATATGTGCATGTGTTTATGCATGTGTGTGTACATGTACATGTATGTACATATACACGTCTATGTGTGCATGTGTATATGAATCAATGAAATGACGTGTTTCTTTTTTTTTTATTTTTTATTTTTGAGATGGAGTCTCGCTCTTTCGCCCAGGCCGGACTGCAGTGGAGCTATCTCCGCTCACTGCAAGCTCCGCCTCCCGGGTTCATGCCATTCTCTTCCCTCAGCCTCCTGAGTAGCTAGGATTACAGGCGCCCGCCACCACACCCAGCTAATTTTTTGTATTTTTAGTAGAGACGGGGTTTCACCGTGTTAGCCAAGATGGTCTCGATCTCCTGACCTCGTGATCTGCCCGCCTCAGCCTCCCAAAGTGTTGGGATTACAGGCGAGAGCCACCGCGCCCAGCCAACGTGTTTCTTTTTAAAGAGTTCAAAAATCTAGATAAAGCTGAGCGTGGTAGCTCATGCCTGTAATTCTAAAACTTTCAGAGACCAAGGCAGGAATATCACTTGAGCCCATGAGTTTGAGACCAACCTGGGCAATACAGCGAAACCCCATCTCTACAAAAAATTTAAAAATTAGCTGGGCATGGTTGTGCACACCTGTATTCCCAGCTACCCGGGAGACTGAGGTGGGATCATTTGAGCCTGGAAGGTCAAGGCTACAGTGAGCCGTGACTGTATTCCAGTCTGGCAAGAGAGACCCCATCTCAAAAAAAAAAAAAAGAACCTAGATTAGGCTTTAAGGCAACTACTTTTAGGTGGATATGTTAATTAGTCTCCAAAAATGGCCTCAAGAAATCACATCTCTCAATATTCACACCCTTGTTGTCTTCTTCCATGCAGAATCATCAAGTAAGAAGTCTGGATACACTGTTGGAAAGACTAGAGAGAGGGAAGGTGCTTTCCCCAAGTTTCAACGGAGCCAGCCTTCCAGCTGTCCCACCAAGGCACCAGCTATGTAAGTAAGGCCATGGTGAACATGCTATATGCTAACTGCAGCTACACGAGAGATTCAAAGTAAGACCAGAAGAAGCAGCTAACCTCCAGTCAACTTATAGTCATGAGAAAAATTATACTGGCTATTCTTTTAAATCACTAAGTTTAAGGTGGTTTGTTACATAGAAGTAGATAACTAAAACAGTAAAGATGTTTTGATTTGGCAAAAAAACAAACTGTGAAGTAATCTCATATAATCGGAATTACTGCTTAAAGTTAAAATAATTACACTTTGTCATTAAACATAATAAAGACGCTTCTCATTTTACTTCATCTAATTCTGACACAATTGACCACACATTTTTTTCCTATCACAATCTTCCTTTTGGTTTCCATGACACTTATTACCCTGATTTACCTTCTACCTCCTTCTTGGCCATCTGTGCAGGATCTTCCTTCTCTATCTGTCCCTCGGGGTTCTGTCTTAGGCTTTGTGCTCATCTTGTTCATTCTCAGAGCTTCAATAGCCATACATATGCTGATGACTCCAAAATCTATAATCCCAGGCTAGATGTCTCTCAACAACAAACCTATATTTCTAGCAGTCATCAGGATGCTTTGCCTGGATGTCTCAGAAATACCTCAACTTAATTGTCCAAAACTGAATTTACAATCTTCCCTATCACTCAGCCTCCAAATTCTGCTCATCCTGCTTTCTATCTCAGCAACTACTGCCACTATCTACCAGCTACAAAACTAATAATCTTGATGAGTCCCTCTCACCACACTTATATAATCAATTACCAAGTCATTTCCATTCTTCCTAAAAAGCATCTTTCAAATTATGCCATTACTCAAAAATCATGCTCAAAATCATTATAATTATAGACAAACTAAGGCTTAGGGGGAAAAAAGAAAAAAAACAGCATAAAAGGAAAAGCCTTTACAATTGCCTACAGGTCCTCCTGTTAGTGTTCTGATGTCAGTCATCTCCTCCTTCTCTCCCTCTTGTTCATTCTGTTCCAGCCATACTCACCTAAGAGCTTTTTTCATGAACGTGCCAGGCACATTACTGCCTTAGGGCCTTTACACTAGCTGTTCCTTATGCCTGCACCGTTCTCCCAGATATCTGCATGGTCAACTTCCTAACCTCTTTCAAGTCTTCTCAAAGGTCATCTTCTGAAGGAGGCCTAACTTGACCGCCCTATTTTAAATTACAACCTGTCTCCCAGTTAGCACTTCTGATCCATGTTATCGTGCTCTACATGTTCCCTTTCCCTATAGCACTTACAGCTTTCTATTGTTTATATTTATCTTTTTTGTTGTTTTTTTGAGACAGGGTCTCACTCTGTCACCCAAGCTGGAGTGCAGAGGCACAATCATGGCTCACTCACTGCAGTCTCAACTGCCCCAGACTTAGATGATCTTTCCACCTTAGCCGCCTGAGTAGCTGGGACCACAGGCCTGCATGACCACGCACAGCTAATTTTTCTATTTTTTGTAGAGACAGGGTTTTGCCATGTTGCACAGGCTATTCTTGAACTCCTGGGCTCAAGTGAGCCCCACCCACCTTGGCCTCCCAAAGTGCTGGGATTACAGGCGTGAGCCACCGCACCCAGCCTTTATTATCTATTTCTCCCTATTAGAATGCAAGTTCCATAAAAGCAAGATTTTTTTTTGTCTGTTTTGTTCTCTGATGTATCTAGGTATCTAGAACAATGTTCAGCTTATAGTAGGCACATATAAAAAAATACTTTTTTGACAAAAAGCTGGAAAAAATTACAAATTAAATATAACTATAAAACAAATAAAATGTTAATTCACATCAACGCAAAGTTAATTTGATGAGTGATATTCTGTTGAAACTACACTGTTGGTTGTGCATGGTGACTCATGCCTGTAATCCCAGTACTTTGGGAGGTGAGGCAGAAGGACTGCTCGAGTCCAGGAGTACAAGTCCAGCTTGGGCAACAGAGCAAGACTCCGTCTCTACAAAAATGAAAATAAAAAAATTAGCCGGGCATGGTGGTGCGCACTTGTAGTTTCAGCTACTCAGCAAGCAGAGGTGGGAGGATCACTTGAGCCTGGGAGCTTGAGGCTACAGTGAGCCGTGATCACGCCACTGTACTCCAGCCTGGGCAACAGAGCAAGACCCTGTCCCTTAAAAAAAAAAAAAAAAGGAAAAAAATTAAATTGTCACTTGCAAAGTGCAGTACTGATGCCTCCATTTGGTATGTCTTTTGGTCAATAAGATCCATCTAGTAGCCCTTATAATTATATTTAGTATTACTGCATGCTACCTAGGCAATTCTAAGAACTGCTAACCGCACAGAGACATCTGTAAGAACACTTTAATTCCAAAAACAGACAAGCAGCAATATATTTATAAATAGATAATTTTTTTGTCTTTGTTTTTTTTTTTTGAGATGGAGTCTCCCTCTGCCGCCATGGCTGGAATGCAGTGGCGTGATCTCGGCTCACTGCAACCTCCACTTCTCATGTTCAAGCGATTCTCCTGCCTCAGCCTCCCGAGTAGACAGGATTACAAGCATGCACCACCTTGCCCAGCTAATTTTTGTATTTTTAGTAGAGGCAGGGTTTCACCATGTTGGCCAGGCTGGTCTTGAACTCCTGACATCAGGTGATCTGCCTGCCGCGGCCTCCCAAAGTGCTGGGATTATAGGCATGAGCCACCGGGAGTTCAAGAATAGGCTGGGTGTGGTGGTTCACACCTGTAATCCCAGCACTTTGGAAGGCCGAGGCGGGCGGACCACGAGGTCAGGAGTTTGAGAACAGCCTGGCCAACAGTGAAACCCCATCTCTACTAAAAATACACAAAAATTAGCCAGGTGTGGTGGCGGCTGCCTGTAATTCTAGCTACCTGGGAGGCTGAGGCAGGCAAATAGCTTGAACCTAAGAGGCAGAAGTTGCAATGAGCCGAGATAGCGCCACTGCACACCAGCCCAGGAGACAGCGCAAGACACCATCTCAAAAAAAAAAAAAAAAAGACAAAAAAACCCAAACATTTAAACAACCTAAGCAGCAGCAAATCAAATTAATGTTTCAATTTATAATTCTGTCATGATTTTAAAAAAGCAATGATTATTGCCAATGAAACTATGGTAGTTGAAAATCATACAAGAAATCCTATATTAGCAACTCTTGTTCTTCCTTTTTCTTCCCTTGTTTTTCCTTTTTCTTCTTTTTTTTTTTAATGTTTTTGTTTATTATACTGGCCATGAACACTCCACCACAGTAACTCTCCTTCTTATTTGCTTCCTAAGTCAGAAATCCTGGAATCTAGACAGGAATCTATATTTAACTCCACTTGTAACCTTCAGTAAGTTGTTTAACCACACCAAACCTCAGCTTTGTCAATTATAAAAGTGAAAGAGGTTAGTTACCATGAATTATATGACATAATTTACTTTGAATTTATTCACATCTGGAACTGTGAACACTACCTTGTCACTGAGAAGGCCCCCCCTCACTTCCATCCTCTTCACTTCTTTCCACACTGCTCTCTACAATACTATTCTTCATAGGTCATTTTTCATCAAAAACCTTCAATGGCTCTCCACCACCTTGGTAGCAATCAAAAACTTTTCACAACATTCCCGTATTTTGTTTTAGAAAGTTTTCTACATTTGGCCAGGTGCAGTGGCTCACACGTATAAACTCAGCAGTTTGGGAGGCTGAGGCGGGCAGATTGATTTGAGCTCAGGAGTTCGAGACCAGCCTGAGCAACATGGCAAAACCCCGTTTCTACAAAAAATACAAAAAAAATTTAGCTGAGGGCTGGGCGCAGTGGCTCACGCCGATAATCCCAACACTTTGAGAGGCTGAGGAGGCAGGTGGATCACCTGAGGTCGGGAGTTCAAGACAAGCCTGGCCAACATGATGAAACTCTGTCTCTACTAAAAATACAAAAATTAGCTGGGTGTGGTGGCATGCACCTGTAATCCCAGCTACTCGGGAGGCTGAGGCACGAGAATCACTTGAACCCAGGAGGTGGAGGTTGCAGGGAGCAGAGATCGCACCAGTGCACTCCAGCCTGGGTGACAGAGTGAGACTCTGTCTAAAAAATATATATAAATAAATAAAATAAAACAAAAAAATTAGCCAGGCATAGAGGTTCATGCCTATAGTCCCAGCTACTCTGGAGGCTGAGGCTGGAGAATCACTTGAGTCCGGGAAGTGGAGATTGCAGTAAGTCGATATTGCACCACTGCACTACTCCGGCCTGGGCGACAGAGTGAGACTCTGTCTCAAAAAAAAAAAAAGAAAAAAGGAAAGTTTTCTACAACATTTGACTACTGTTTCAGGTAAAGTTAAACAAAATTAACATTTCAGAAGTTTCTTACATAATTAGAAAGCAAATATTTGTATTTTGTTATAAGATACTAATCTCTAAAGAGCCTATCATTTGCAGTGGTATTTCTCATTTATCACTTATTAATACTTGTATTAAGAATCCATCCTTATCCTTTACCCTCAGTATTAACCATTCCAGGAAGGAATGAAAGAAGAGAGAAGCTGAGCTTGCCAGGGAGAAGGATGGCCTGTAACAGAACTAAGAAGTGGCGACCTGGCTTCCTGGGACCCTGTAATGAAACTCCTCCCTCCCACACTCTCACTCCCACCCCAAGGAGAAGACTTTCTTTTACAACCACCAAGAGAGAGGGAGAATGTCACCTGCTGAGCTGGGTCTGAGTTGCACCATTTTTCCTATTCCTGAAAAAGTCCCTCATCTAGGATGTCAGTGGCAATACCAACCTCATGTATACCCCATTCTCATGCACACAAATTAACAACCTGAACCGTCTTCTCAAAGCCTCAAATCCTTAGCCTTCTCTCTACAAAGAATATTTGTTGATTGATTCATTTAGGAAACAAGGCATCTTTTTAGAAGTAGAATAAAGATTAATACACACTTCACCCTGATATCTCCACAGTTCTGTTACTAAAAATGTAAGACAGGAATATAACAAATCAGAGGTAGCACAAAAGAGAAGGTATTCAACACCACTTTTGTGAGTCAGTGAAGATTTTCACAAGGAGAAAATGCTCTGTTTTCACAGGGAAAAATAATTCTGAAAAATGAAAAAGGTCTTCCTTGATGAAAGAGATAGGTCTGTCACAAAGTACCTTACAAGGGTCACAGCTTACGTAGAATGCCACTGAATAGAGGTGTACTAAGTATTGATCAGCATCCAGAGAGAAGAAAAAGTATTCTGGAATGCATGAAACAGTCAGAACCAAAGACTGTTCACAGTTTATACAGATAGGGTATGAGGCAAATGTAGGAGAGAGTCGAGATGACCCTGAGAAGCAGAACAGGTCACAACCAGTAGTGTAGCAGGGCATAATGGTTAAGCACATGAATTCTGGAGTAGCTTCCCTAAATTTGAAACCTGACTCCGCCATTTACCACTGCGTGGCCTTAGAGAACTTAGCACTTCCGAATACTAGTTTCCTCACCTGTTGAAAGGGGATGGATAACTGTACCTCCACTTCACTGGAGCAGTAGGAGGATTATATGAGTTAATTCATCTTAATTGTTTAGAAAATTGCACAAAAGAAGGATCCGCTCACTGTTGAACTGTTGGTGCTATAGTGCATATGCTTATTTCATATCATAATTCTTTTATTTATTTTTTGTTTTTGAGACAGAGTCTTACTCTGTTGCCCAGGCTGAAGTGGTGGCGTGATCTCGGCTCACTGCAACCTCCGCCTCCTGGGTTCAAGTGATTCTCCTGCCTTAGCCTCCCGAGTAGCTGGGACTACAGGCACGTATCAGCACACTCGACTAATTTTTTTGTATTTTTAGTAGAGACGGGGTTTCACCATGTTGGCCAGGCTGGTCTCAAACTCTCAACCTCATGTCATCCTCCCAAAGTGAGAGGATCATTTAAAGCCATGAGTTCGGGAACAGCCTGAGGAACATATGAAGACCCCATCTCTACAAAAAATAGCTGGGCATGGTGGCATGCACCTTTGTTCCTAGCTGCTCAGGAAGCTACAGCAGAAAGATCACTTAAGCCCAGGAGTTCGAGGTTGCAGTGAGTTATGATCATACCACTATATTCTAGCCTGGGCAACAGAGCAAGAATCTGTGTCTAAAAAAGAAAAAAGAAAAAAACAAATCTTTTTCAAGATTGGCACAGGCAAATCTACTTGTATACACGTCAACAAAAGGTGAAAGATCAAGGAAACTATTTTACTTTCAAACACTGTGTTACTACTACTAAAGTGCAAATTGATATGTCTGTTCCTCTGGCTGTCTTCATTAATATTTAGAGGAGTCATAAAATAATTACCTGATTCTTGCTTCTAAGAATACTTACTTTTTTCTCTTTTTAGTTATTTATTAATTTATTTTGTAGAGACTGGGTCTATGTTGCCCAGGCTGGTCTTGAACTCCCAGCCTCAAGTAATCCTCCCACCTCGGCCTCCCAAAGCACTGGGATTAGAGATGAGAGCCACTGTGGCTGACCAAGAATACTTTCTTTAGCTGTTAAGGTAGAAAACAAAATATGGGCCAGGCACGGTGGCTCACGCCTGTAATCCCAGCACTTTGGAAGGCTGAGGGGGGCAGATCACTTGACCCCAGGAATTCAAGACTGGCCTGGGCAACACAGTGAGACCCCATCTCAAAAAAAAATGTAATCAATAAATAAAGTAGCCCAAAATAAATTTAATAAATAGTAAACTGAGAGAAACAAACAAAGCGAAAAATATAATTGCACTAAATTCAGTTTTTGTTTTTGAGACAGAGTCTCGTTCTGTCGCCCAGACTGGAGTGCAATGGCGCTGCTCACTGTAACCTCCACCTCCCAGGTTCAAGCAATTCTCCTGCCTCAGCCTCCCAAGTAGCAGGGATTACAGGCACCTGCCACCGCACCCAGTTAATTTTTTGTATTTTTAGTAGAGATGGAGTTTCGCCATGTTGGCCTGGCTGGTCTCGAACTTCTGATTTCAGGTGATCCACCCACCTTGGCCTCCCAAAGTGCTGGGATTACAGGCATGAGCCACCCACCATGCCCAGCCTAAATTCAGTTTTTAAAAAAAGAAAAGCAGCTGGGCGCGGTGGCTCACACCTGTAATCCCAGCACTTTGGGAGGCTGAGGCAGGTGGATCACAAGGTCAGGAGTTCAAGACCAGCCTGGCCAAGATGGTGAAACCCCGTCTCTACTAAAAATACAAAAATTAGCCGGGCACAGTGGCAGGCGCCTATAAACCCAGCTACTCAGGAGGCTGAGGCAGGAGAATCACTTGAACCCCAGGACGGAAGTTGCAGAGAGCCAAGATTGCGCCACTGCACTCCAGCCTGGAAGACAGAGTGAGATTCTGTCTCAACAAAAAAAAGAAACGCTTTAACATAAAATGAAACATGAGTTAAACAGCAAAGAGGTGGGGGCTTATACAGGAAGACATAAGGAAGTAAAATAGGAAAAGAGAAATGAAAGTGAAAGATTTTTTAAAATGAGCATTCCATTACTTTACAGAAATTACTGGGCCCAACATGGTGGCTCACACCTGTAATCCCAGCACTTTGGGAGGCCAAGGTGGGCAGATCCCTTGAGGCCAGAAGTCCGAGACCAGCCTGGCCAACATGGTGAAACCCTGTCTCTACCAAAAGTACAAATATTAGCCAGGCGAGTTGGCAGGTGCCTGTAATACCAGCTACCCAGGAGGCTGAGGCAGAAGAATTGCTTGAACCTAGGAGGCGGAGGTTGCAGTGAGCAGAGCCAAGATCACACCACTGCACTCCAGCCTGAGTGACAAAGAGACTCCATTTCAAAAGGAAAAAAAAGAAGAAGAAAAATTACTGATGATAGTAAATATCCTTGGGTAACAGAAAAAAAGTTTTTAGAAAGTACTAGATATGCCAAGAGATTTTTGAAAACTGAACAAGAGTTCTGTGAATACAGAAGAAGGTATATGGCTATAAGAAATGATAAATGATACAAAGGAGAACAACCTAACTTTTTTTCATGATTATAAGAGAAGGAGTCAACTAAAAAGGAGAAAAGGAGATTACCATCCTGGCTAACACGGTGAAACCCCGTCTCTACTAAAAAATAGAAAAAATTAGCCAGGCGTGGTGGCGGTTGCCTCTAGTCCCAGCTACTCAGGAGGCTAAGGAAGGAGAATGGCATGAACCCGGGAGGCAGAGCTTGCAGTGAGCCGAGATCACGCCACTGCACTCCAGCCTGGGCGACAGAGCGAGACTCCATCTCAAAAAAACAGGAGATTCAAATTTTCACTGAAGAGGGGGTATAAAAAGATTACACGAAAATATCTTAAAATAAAATTAAAATTTTTAGGTCAAGGTTTATTTAATCCTGAATAAAATAAAATAAAATAAAATTCATAATTCAAAATTTAAGTCATAACAAATCTCATAGTAAATGTTAGAATCCACAAAGAATGAATCAAGTATTATTTTATAGAAACTTCTTCAATTTTTTCAAAATCCTATGATATTCAAATCACGTATCATTCTTGTCAATTTTCTCTTTTCCAATCAGCAACTAACTGCTCTAGTTCAACCAGTTCCTCACTTTACAATGCTTTGGGTGGAGTGGAGAACTTCTTTAACATCATTTCCACTTACTTAAGTCTGCAAGTTTTGCAATTTGCTATGTATACACTAAATTGACAAATGTTTACCAGAGTTTAATGCTGAATACCTGGACATTAAAATAACTTGTGTTGGGCACAGTGGTTCATGTCTATAATCCCAGGACTTTGCGAGGCCAAGGCAAGAGGATCACTTCAGCCAAGGAGCTCAAGACCAGCTTGGGCAACATAGCAAGACTCCACCTCTACAAAGAATAAAGTAATAAAATAATTAGCTCAGCATGGTGGTGCACGCCTGCAGTCTCAGCTACTCAGAAGGCTGAGACAGGAGAATCACTTAAGCCCAGGAATTTGAGGTCACAGTGAGCTATGATTGTGCCACTGCACTCCAGGCTGGGCAACAGAGCAATACGCTGTCTCTTAAAAAAAAAAAAAAACGTCGGGGGGGGTGGTGGCCGGGTGTAGTGACTCATACCTGTAATCCTAGCACTTTGGGAGGCTGAGACAGGCAGATCACCTGAGCCCAGGAGTTCGAGACCAGCCTGGGCAATATGAGGAAACCCCATCTCTAGAAAACACAGAAAAATTAGCCGGGCATGGTGGCGCCCACTGTAGTTCCAGCTACTAGGGAGGCTGAGATGGGAGGATTGCTTGAGCCTGGAAGATCAAAGCTGCAGTTGAGTAGTGAGCATGCCACTAAACTCTAGTCTGAGTGACAGAGCAAGACCCTGTCTCAAAAAAAGAAAAAAACAAAAACTTGTAAGTAAAGAGACTATAATCAAAGTCAGATAAAAAGTACCCCCATATTTGTCACGCACTTAAAGTATGCTTTGGATTATCTGCATAACTTAGTCCATCTTCCTTAAAGTATCCTCATTTTGATCCATACTAGCAGTGTCCATTCACATAGCAGATGCACAAAATATTTGTTGAGCAAAATAAAAACCACTGCTCAGAGGCAGAAACAACCCTTGAGAGGATACAAAAGCTTACCTGGAAAGGGAGCTTTAAAAAGACTGCACACTTTTGACATAACTGTGGAGGACTAGCCTAGAAATGTGTAAGTGGAATATTAGCTTCTCAGCTTCTAAAGAGTAACTGTGGCTGGGCACGGTGGCTAACGCCTGTAATCCCAGCACTTTAGGAGGCCAAGGCTGGCAGATCACTTGAGGAGTTTGAGACCAGCCTGGCCAAGATGGCAAAACCCTGACTCTACTAAAATTACAAAAATTAGCCAGGCATGGTGGCACATGCCTGTAATCTCAGTTACTCAGGGGGCTGAGGCACGAAAATCGCTTGAGCCTGGGAGGTGGGGCTTGCAGTGAGCCGATATCACCCCATTGCACTCCAGCCTGGGTGACACAGGGAAACTATCTCAAAAAAAAAAAAAAAAAAAAAAAAAAAGAATAATTGTGACCAGATCAGAAGCTAACTTTGATTCAATGAAATGTTTAGGAAGAAAGTAGCCATGCCCACAGCCAAGGATGGCCATTCCATTCATTCAACTAATATTTCTTGAGTACCTACCATGTGCTAGGTATCTGTCAAGCCACTGAGGATACAGCAGTAAAAAAAAAAAAAAAAAAAAAAAAAAAAAAAACAGATTGTCCTCATAGAACTTACACTCTTATGTGAAGACAGACAATAAACCAATACACAAAAATGTCAGATAATGATAAGTACCATAAAGCAGTGATAGGAAAAGAGGTGGGATGGGGAGCAGGGGGGACCTATATAAGATGGACAGAGAAGGTAACACTTGAGCACAGATCCAAGCAAAATAAGGGAGCCATGTGAAGTTCTGGGTATTATTCCATGTGGAAGAAAGAGTAAATAGAAAGTTTCCATGTGGGAATAAGAATAGAGGTCTCCAAAGAAAACCAGAAAGATCAATGTGGCTAGAGAGGAGTGAGCAAGCCAGGGGGTAGAAGGGGATAAAGTCAGTGTGATTTGCAGAGGCCAAGGCAAAGAACCTGAAGTGATAGGAAGAAACCGGAGGTTTGGAGCAGAGAAGTGACAAGATCTGATATGTATTTTCTTTCTTTTTTTTTTTTTTTGAGACAGAGTTTTGCTCCTGTTGCCCAGGCTGGAGTGCAATGTGCAATCAAGGCTCACCGCAACCTCCACCTCCTGAGTTCAAGCGATTCTCCTGCCTCAGCCTCCCAAATAGCTGGGATTACAAGCATGCACTACCACGCCTGGCTAATTTTGTATTTTTAGTAGAGACAGGGTTTCTCCATGTTGGTCAGGCTGGTCTCGAACTACCAACCTCAGGTGATCCATCCGCCTTGGCCTCCCAAAGTGCTGGGATTACAGACGTGAGCCACTGTGCCCGGCAAGATCTGACATATATTTTCAAAAGTTTGGATTAGACTAATGATCACAGAAATAAACCTTATTCAACTTTATAGACTTCAATATTAAAGTATGAGGAAGCTATCCTTAAAATTCCCACATAGGAATCTTTCTTTCTTTTTTTTTTTTTTTTTGAGACAGAGTCTCGCTCTGTCGCCAGGCTGGAGTGCAGTGGTGCGATCTCGGCTCACTGCAACCTCCGCCTCCCTGGTTCAAAATGATTCTCCTGCCTCAGCCTCCCAAGTAGCTGGGATCACAGGCACACGCCACCATGCCCAGGTAATTTTTCTATTTTTAGTAGAGACAGGGATTCACCATATTCGCCAGGATGGTCTCCATCTCCTGACCTCATGATCTGCCCACCTCAGCCTCCCAAAGTGCTGGGATTACAGGTGTGAGCCACAGCGCCCAGTCAGGAATCTCTGTTACTTATCTAAAAAGCTCAAGATAAAATTTTAAATATATTTGAGAGAATTTTTCTGCATTCTTCTTCAGAGAATAAAAAGTAATTATTCCAACACTAATCTCAATCTCAAACTCACTTGTTCCAGTCTGTAGAAGACATTATTTATAAAAGATTCTTTTTTTTCCTTCCACTATAGACAGGCAAAGGGAAAAACTAGATGCTTGCCAAAGAGCTTCCATTGCCCCCTAGTGCCCATTTTCACACATTAGCAGTTTCGAAACCCTAAGGAACATAGTCACTGGGTTTTGGAACACAGCTTCTAGCATCCTCTGCTGACATAACCTTGCAGGTGTAATTAAATTACTCTGTTTTAAAGGACATTAATTCTACTTTGAAGTTAAAACAGTTAAGTTTTCTCATACCAATTTTTTAAAACTTTTCTTCTTTAATTGAAGTCAACTTCAATTAAATTTAAATTGGTTATTGATCAAATATTGGTATTGATGATGAAAACAACGATAAAACCCAGCAATTCTGAGTGCCTAGTATGAGTCCTATGTTGCGTGTTTACATGAATCATCTTATTCTTACATCAACTCCTGAGAACTAAAAGATAGTTTTCTCCCGCTTTGAATTCTTCAGCCTCTCCCCATGTATCAGGGAAAGAGACTGACTGATACAGGTGCCTGGCAATGATCAAGGCCAAGGGGATGAGATGCCTCAGACCAGAAGACAAAGCAACACAGTGGTGGCCCAAACTTGGACTCCCCACCACAGAACGTGCCAGCCAGGGAGTCAGACAGAGTTCATGGAGAACAGGTGCTCACAACTAGAAAGCTGCTGTTACATCCAGCCCTTAGTTACAGTCATAAAAATCCAACTTTCTATTTTCTGTAGTAATGGGAAACAGGATAGCAAAGATAATGAAAATCCTCAGTAATCCTAAAGTTTCCATTTAATTATGAGTTAGAACCTCCTTCTCCCTAAAAAAAAAAAAAAATTAGAATCATGAACAAGTAATAGAAATGGTTAAAAGATGTTTTGTTTTGAGATGGAGTCTCACTCTTGTCACCTAGGCTGGAGTGCAATGGCAAGATCTCGGCTCACTGCAACATCCACCTCCCGGGTTCAAGCAATTCTCCTGCCTCAGCTTCCCGAGTAGCTGGGATTACAGGCGTGCTCCACCACGCCCAGGTAATTTTTGTATTTTTAGTAGAGACAGAGTTTCACCATGTTGGCCAGGCTGGTCTTGAACTCCTGACCTCAGATGATCCGCCCACCTCAGCCTCCCAAAGTGCTGGGATTACAGACATGTGCCATAGCATCCAGCCAAAAGATGATTTTTCACCTGTTTTCTCTGATACTTCCCACTTGAATTTTTTTTTACTTAGTTCTAAGAAAAATAATCATAATCCTTCAAATTCTACTGGAAAGAACAATTTTATTACCATTATAGATAAACAAAATGGAATAAAATAAGTAAAAAAAAGTTTACCAAAAAGAAATTATAATATAATATTTTTAATATAGTGCCTTTAGCAGTAAAACTAAATCCAACTACTAACTAGTAACTGAAGTAAAATACATATAAGAAACAAAAAAATTAATCACAGTTGGGACAGTGTGGTTTATAACATACCTACTAGTAAGTACTCTGGTAATTTTGCTTCCAATTTTAGAGCTATCAAAAAATCTTTTTTGTTTTTTTCAAATCAAGACGGAGTCTCATTCTGTAGCCCAGGCAGGAGTACGGTGGCATGATATCAGCTCACTACAACCTCCACCTCCCACGTTCAAGTGATTCTCATGTCTCAGCCTCCCGAGTAGCTGGAATTACAGGTGTGTGCCAACACACCGGATAATTTTTGTATTTTTAGTAGAGACGGGGTTTGGCCATGTTGGCCAGGTTGGTCTTGAACTCATGACCTCAACTGATCCACCCGCCCTGGCCTCCCAAAGTGCTGGAATTACACGTGTGAGCCACTGCATCTGGCCAAAAAAAAAAATCATTTTTAAACAGTATTGTAACTAGGAGGGGCACAAGGAACTATAGAGATGACAGAAATGTTCTGTACCTTATTTGGGATGGTGGTTACACATAATATATACAACTGTCAAAACTCACCAAACTGAACCTTTAAGATCTGTGCACATTATTATATTAAATAACACCTTAAAAGCAAGGTATGGTGGCTCACACGTGTTATCCAGCACTTTGGGAGGCCGAGACAGGAAAGCTGCTTGAGGCCAGGAGTTTGAGACCAACCTGGGCAACACAGCAAGACCTTATTTCCACAAAATAAAAATAAAAAATAAAAAAACAAATAGTTACACCTTAATAAAAACAATCACACTTTTTAGAAAGTATTGTGTAACTGTTTTAAGGAAAGAAAACTACAACTTTTTCTGATTCATTTGCCAGGTAGGTTCATAAGTTATTAAAATAAAGCGAGAATAAAGTTTTAACCTATAAATTTAATTAACTAAGTCATCTCTATCTTGAGGCAGCTCTTACAATTATTAAACTATAATGTATCTAAATTGAAGGTTAGGGCAAGGCATGTATAATGGTTCTTATGGAAATAGATGTTTATTTACAGTTCTATGCTCACATTTCCTTTGTTCACACTTCCATACCTACTTCCATTTTCCATATAGAAACTAAGGGCTATGTGTCATAAAGAAAAAACACATTTGAATGTCACAAGCTTTTCATTTATAAAAACCAAAAATGTTCAATTCCATTTAACAAATATGTACTCTGTACATACCATTTATAAGGTATTGCATTAGAAGACACAGGACTTTTAAAAAACAACCATACCTTTCATACAAAGTTCCTGTACTTGAGATCTTAATATATGATTGGAAAAGAAAGGTAAGGGAGTTAGGACAAGCACACAAATAATGATTTAACAACAAGAAGCCAGAAACCAAGCCTGGGAAGTAGCAAATGCAGCTAGCATCTGGAGAGGTTGCTTAGAGGAAATTATATTTCAAATGGTCCCTAAAGGGTACACAGAATTTTAACAAGCAGAAACTGGAGGAATGAGAAAGTAGCATTAAAGTTTTCATCAGTACTCAAGTCAAAACTAGCAGACTCAGGCCAGGCACAGTGGCTGACAACTATAATCCCAGCACTTTGGGAGGCCATGGCAGGCAGATTTCTTGAGCCCAGGAGTTCAAGACCAGCCTTGGCAACATGGGAAGACCTTGTCTCTAAAATAGAAAAAAAAAAAAAAAAAAAAAAAAACTAACAAACTCCAAGCTGGGTGGACTCACATTCGCCTGTAGTCCTAGCTACTCAGGAGGCTTAGGCAGAAGCACTGCTTGAGCCCAAGAGTTTTAGACCAGCCTGTGCATCATAGCAAAACCCTATCCCTTAAAAAAAAAAACACACTAGTGGACCCCTTTCTCAGAGAAAATGAATGGGCAAAATAGAGATTGGTGAAGTCTGAAACATTTATGCATCAGGTCTTCTATATATTTGCCTATTGTGATGAAAGATTTGACATGTCTTTGAAAAAATATTCTGAATTACTGATAAAGCCACTGCTAACTGAGGAATGAATTATAATAGTTGTGAAAAATAACGGGAAAGAGTGAATAACTAAAACATTCTCTTAAAAAAAAGCCAGTTTCTCGGCCGGGCATGGTGGCTCACGCCTGTAATCCCAGCACTTTGGGAGGCCGAGGTGGGTGGATCACCTGATGTTCAGGAGTTTGTGACCAGCCTGGCCAGCATGGTGAAAACCCATCTCTACTAAAAATACAAAAATTAGCCAGGCATCCTGGCGCACACCTGTAATCCCAGTTACTCGGGAAGCTGAGGCGGGAGAATCGCTTGAACCCAGAAGTCAGAGGTTGCAGGGGGACGAGATCGCACCACTGCACTCCAGCCTGGGCAACAAGAGCAAAACTCCATCTCCAAAAAAAAAAAAAAAGTAAGGCCAGTTTCTCACATTTGTTAGTGGGAGCAAGGAAAAAGGCAGTTTCTATACCTTCATTTCCCTTATGAGTGCTTCAGTGATCCTCAGTATAAACAAACCTGACAGATACACAGTCAAGCTTGACAAAAATCTCGGCTGAGGCTAGTTTTTTGGAATCTTCCCTTAATAAAATAAACCAAAAAGATTACATCTCATTTCCGAAGAGAAACAGTAGAATAAACACACAGCAGAACCAGACACAAAAGAATTCAAATGAAATTCGGCCAGGCATGGTGGCTCACGCCTGTAAGCCCAGCACTTTAGGAGGCCGAGGCAGGTGGATCACCTGAGGTCAGGAGTTCGAGACTAGCCTGACCAACATGGTGAAACCCCATCTCTACTAAAAATACAAAAATTAGCTGGGCATGGTGGTGCCTGTAATCCCAGCTACTCGGGAGGCTCAGGCAGGAGAATCACTTGAACCCAGGAGGCCGAGGTTGCAGCGAGCCAAGATCACACCATTGCACTCCAGCCTGGGCAACAAGATGAAACTCCATCTAAAAAAAAATAATAAAAATGAAATTCATGCATGTTAATACTCTGACCAAATCTTAAGAGTTTAAAGATTGCATTAGTACCAATAAACTTTACACTTTTTATTCCTTTGGAGAAAGGTAGCTAATGTTCACGAGTATGAAATAAAATCAAATAAACACACATGCTATACATATTATATATAATACACACACACACACACACACACACATAATATTAAAGAACCATTCACAATGGCTAAAAAGACCCAAAAAAATCCAAAGTAAATAAATAACTTGTCATTGCTATAACTGAAAGCAACAAATATTGAATATAGATACTCACTGCTTAGTTGCTAGTTGCCCCTTATCATCCATTCTTTGTATTGGAAGCATTAAATTTTAGGTAGACTCCTGGCCTCCAAAAAAGAAAAACTATTATACTTCTCAAGTTAAACAAAGATACAAAGTTCAAAATGAGGAGGCTTCTTTATCCTTATCCCTCTACCTTCTTTTTTCAATTTTTTGAGCCAAGTGTCTCGCTCTGTCTCCCAAGCTGGAGTGCAGTGGTGCGATATCGGCTCACTGGAACCTCCACCTCCCAGGTTCAAGTGATTCTCCTGCCTCAATCTCCTGAGTAGCTGGGATTACAGGCGTGTGCCACGACACCTGGCTAATTTTTTTATATTTTTAGTAGAGATGGGGTTTCACTATGTTGGCCAGGCTGGTCTCAAACTCCTGACCTTAGGTGATCCACCCACCTCAGGCTTCCAAAGTGCTGGGATTACAGGCACGAGCCACTGCGCTTGACCTTTGTCCCTCTACCTTCTTACTGACAAAAATGCAAAATTAATGGCTACAGCTACAGCATCTAACTTGAAGCCTGTATAC
Organism: Pan troglodytes; assembly: GCF_028858775.2. NCBI lineage: Eukaryota > Metazoa > Chordata > Mammalia > Primates > Hominidae > Pan > Pan troglodytes. Next base: position 75,380,823 of record NC_072402.2, read on the forward strand.
TAAAGATGGCAGAAAAAAAGACAGACGCAGACGAGATCTGAGATATCTTGGACCTGCAAACTAGTTCTATTCCATTTAACTCCTTATTCATTAATGTGAGGGAGAGAAAAGACTTCTATCTTGTTTAAGCCACTGTTGTTTTGCATTTTCTGTCACTGGCAGCCAAATTAATAATACACTAACTAATATACACTTAAAACAGGCTCCACACTCAATTCCACAGGCTTCTAAGTATGGGAGGCAGCATCATACTGTAAAAGCATGGTTAGGCTGGGCACGGTGGCTCACCTGCCTGTGGCTCACACCTTTAATCTTAGCACTTGGGGAGGCCAAGGCAGGAGGATCTCGTAAGGCCAGAAGTTTGAAACCAGCCTAGGCAACATGGCGAGACCCCATTTCTACAAAAACAGACAAAAAGCGTAAAAGGAAAAAAAAAAAAAAGCACAGATAGCCTACGTGTGCATAACAACTCTGTCACTTAATAGCTAAAGTAGGCAAATAAATAAATTGGACTAATTATTTAACCTCTGTGGGAAAAATTTGAGAAATATTTACCAATTATTTAGTGGTTCTGACTTATTTCAATTTTTTTTAAGATGGTATCTCACTGTCACCCAGCCTGGAGTACAGTGGTATGATTTTTAGCTCATTGCAACCTCCGCCTCCCAGGCTCAGGTGATCCTCCTGCCTTAGCCTCCTGAGTAACTGGGACCACAGGTGCTCACCACTACACCCGGCTAATTTTTTTTTGTATTTTTGGTAAAGATGGGGTTTCGCCATGTTGATCAGGTTGTTCTTGAACTCCTGAGCTCAGGTGATCCAGCCCCCCTTGACCTCCCCAAGTGCTGGGATTACAGGTGTAAGCACTACACCGGCCTGACTTACTTAAATGTTATGTCTTGAAAAGCTTTATACTATTCTTTATATTCAGGCTCATCTCTCCCTAACTTTATTACTTTTGAGACAGTCTCACTCTGTCCCCAGGCTGGAGTACAGTGGCAAGATCATGGCTGGCTCACTGCAATCTCAAACTCCTGGACTACACCTAATTATTTGTTGTTATTCCTATTGTGAAAAAGTTATCTTTCACATTTAACACTCTAAACTGAACATTATTAAATGAATCTAACAGTTTTGGTTAGTTCCTTTTGTTTCAGGTAGAGTCATATAAACTACAGCAATATTCCCACCTCTTCCTTATAATGCAGTCTTGATCATTTTAGTTTAACTGGCAAAAATGTCTAGGATAATATTAAATAATAATATGATTGTTACCTCTGTTGCTCCTTAATTATGTACAACACTGACTGTTGGTATGATGCATGAGTGAATTCCTTCAAATGATATGAAAGTTTCCTTTTAGTTTAAGTTTTTTATTAGATATCATGTTAAATTTGTTTTTCAATTCCTCTTTTGCTATCCTATTGAAATAAATGACCTTAATGATAATAGCTAACACTGAACACTTTAAATACCAGACACTATTCTAAGGGTTCTTTATACATTCATTCACTCATTTAATCCATCCACATAATCTGAGTGGAGAATTTTATCAGTCCCATTTTATAGAGGAGGAAAGACAGACACAGAGAGGTTAAATAATGTGCCCAAAATCACACAGCTTTAAAGTGAAGGAGCCCTATCTGGCTCCAGAACTCACTCTCTTAATCACGATTCTATATTGCATCCCTGTATCTATATTTTGCTCCTTTTTCTACTATAGTAGTCCAGTCAAGAATGGAATGGAAGCTGGGAGACTTTAGTGGCTACTAACACTGAAGTGATATAGGATTAGACTAAAGTGGTAGTAATGGAGACAGAGAATTGGAGAGATCTGGTAATATGCCTTCAAGACAGAGCTAGTAAGACTTAATGGATTGGAGATTGGATGTGAGGTATGAGGGAAAGAGAGGAATGATGGCAACTAGGTTTTTTGGCCTACCCATAGCCTGGTATTTAAGACTCTGTTTCTCATGTTTTATATTAATTAACTTAATTTGTTTTCCTTAGTTTTCCAGTTTCCCTTCTTTCTTCCTAATCTATGCATTTCACTTCATTAAATCCTTTTTTGTTTTTGACACAGAGTCTCACTCTGTCACTCAGGCTGGAGTACAGTGGTGCAACCATGGCTCACTCCAACTTTGACTTCCCAGGCTCAAGTGATCCTCCCACCTCATTCTCCTGAGTAGCTGGAATTACAGGTGCACACCACCACACTTGGCTTTTTTATTTTTTGTGGAGATGGGGGTCTCACTACATTGGCAAGGATGGTCTCGAACTCCCGGGCTCAAGTGATCCTCTTGCCTGAAGCTCCTAAAGTGCTGAGATTACAGGCGTGAGCCACTGCGACCAGTCCGTTAAATCCTTTTGGAGACGAGGTAAAATAAAAATAAGCTTATTTACTAGTACTTAAGACTTATTCTATATTCATGTTCAATATTGTTTCCTTTGGGTTTTTTTAATCTGTTCTAGATTTTTGAATTGAGGTCATAATTGCTTTATAATGAGGGACAATTAATTGTTTATAGCACCAATAATTGTTTCTGATTATGGGCACAGCTATGGTCAATGTGGAAACTGGAAACATATAAAAAAGTATGAGTCAGGGCCAGGCACAGCGGCTCACACCTGTAATCCCAGCTACTCGGGAGGCTGAGGCAGGAGAATCGCTTGAACCTGGGAGGCGGAGGTTGCAGTGAGCCAAAATCGCGCCATTGCACTCCAGCCTGGGCAACAAGAGTGAGGGTCTGTCTCAAAAAAAAAAAAAGTATAAGGCAAAAAAATATATATTATCCTCATTCCCACAATCTAGAAGCAAGCAATGGGAGTACTTTGTTCCACACATATCAATTGTTTAAATTACTGAAATCATACTGTCTATTCAGTTTTACATCCTTTCCTAGTGCTACTAAAAACCCTTATTAAACATGTTTAGTGACTTCATAACATTCTACATGACCACAACACAATTTACTTGTCCTTCTCCCTATTACTAGGTATTTATATTCTTCCTAATTATTCTAATATTTTACATACGTTGGTATTTTCAAACATTTTCAGACTTGGAACTCTTTCATCAAGAGAAAGCTCTGAGGAAGCCTAACATAAAAACAGAGCTGACCTGGCCAAAAACTGATAGGAGGGACCCCATCTCACCATACCACACCCCCAGCAGTAATCCCAACACATTCAGAAAACCACAATTATAAGTACTAATGTGATAATTATTTTTGTGCAGAAAGCTTTGTCCAAATCTTTCATTACTTCCTCTGGATAGAATCCTTAAAAGGCTATTGAGTGTAAAGGAAATGAACATTTTCAAGGCTCCTGATACTAAATAATAAAGTTTCAATAATAAAAGCAGTAACTTACAGAAGGAACAGGATTGAAAAATAAAGTAATTAAATTTGATTTTTTTTAAAAAACTGTCAGAGCTACAGGCTCAGTTTCCAGAATATCTACATGTTCATGGCCCTTCTGAGAATATGATTATGATTTAATAGGTATAGTTAATTCAGGCACTACAAGGATATAAAAATGAACGAGACTCAAAAAACCAGGAGCTTATGGCCTCTGCCATGCCATCTTCAAAAGAAATTAAACACTACTGCTTCAGAGACATTAACATGCACATATTATAGAAAAAATATTTTTTCATAAAATACTGATCAAAATATATTAACTCTGAGCTATATGAAAGGGTATATGAAACCTTTAAAGTGGCTTCACTATCATAAAAAAAGCAATAATTTCATTCCCTTTTTTTAATAAGATATTTTATAAGCAATATCCCATATCCTTAGGTATCCATGAGACATGATACAGATCATAATCTGCAGAGGTACCCTAAGTTACCCTATGACCCCAACTGTGATTAAGTAAACAGCACAACTAGACTGTGAAGAAATCCATTAGAATTACCTGTGGAGCCTTTTATTATAAATAATACAAATTGCAGGAGTTAAGGCAAGTTCCACTACAGTTATACTGAATCAATCTCCAGAGTACAGGACCTAAGCATGCATACTTTTTAATTGCACCAAAGCTGATCCTTACATTCAGATTAAGAAACACTAGGTTAGCTGGGTGCAGAGGTTCACATCTGTAATCCCAGCACTTTGGGAGGCTGAAGTGGAAGGATCACTTGAGGCCAAGAGTTCAAGGCCACACAGACAAGAGAGCAAGACCCCACTCTACAAAAAATATAAGAAGTAGCCAGATGTGGTTGTATGCACCTGTAGTCCTAGTTACTCAGGAGGCTGAGGCAAGAGGATCACTTGAGCCCAAGAGGTTGAAGCTGCAGTGAGCTATGATTACACCACTTGAATGACAGTCAAAAAAATTCACTGCACTCCAGCCTGTTTGAAACAAGACCCCATCTTTAAAAAAAAAAAATTAATTTTTTTAAAAAAGTTAACACTAGGTTAAAGAAAGGTTCTTTTTAAAAATATTACCCCATTAATTTCAAGAATATTTGCTAAAATATCTAGCCACTCCACTATGTGAAATTGGTTGCTTTCCTATTAAATAGACTGTCAAAAATGCCACAGTGATTATGAACAATAAAAAACTCAAATTGGATTCAGAAATCGCCAGGTGGAGTCCTGCCCTGCTGTGGTGGTGTTTTCCCTCATTTAGGGAATTAGTACTATTAGTTGCAATGTGACTTGTGTTACAGATAGTTTAACCTTGCTGCAGTGGGGAAAGGGGATTAAAACAGAAGATCCTTGAGGCAAAGAGACCAGCTAAGTGGCTACAGCAAAAGTTCAAGTGTGACAAAATAAAAGCCTAAGTTTTATCTTAGATGTGTTGAATTTACAATATGTTTGGAGTTTAAATATGAACATAATTCATGAGTGGTTAGAAAGATAGATTGGGGACCGGGCACAGTGGCTCATGCCTGTAATCCCAGCACTTTGGGAGACAGAAGCAGGCAGATCACTTGAGGCCAGGAGTTCAAGACCAGCCTGGCCAACATAGCGAAACCCCATCTCTACTAAAAATACAAAAAATTAGCCAGGCGTGGTGGTGCACACCTGTAATCCCAGCTACTCAGGAAGGCTGACGCATGAGAATGGCTTGAGGCCAGGAGGCAGACGTTGGAGTGAGTCAAGATCGTGCCAGTGCACTCCAGGCTGGGTGGCAGAGCAAGCCTTTGACTCAAAAAAAAAAAAAAACGGAGGGAGGGAGGGAAGGAGGGAAAGAGGGAAGGAAGGAAGGAAGGATGGATTTTACATGCTCTTACCTGTAGAAGCTACAAAAGTGGATCTCATAAAGAGAGATTAGTGACTACTAGAGGCTGGGAAGGTTCGGGGGCTGGGAAAGATGAAGAGAGGCTGATTAACAGGTACCAATATATGGTCAGATAGAATAAGACCTAGTATTTAAAACATCAGTAGGGTGACCACAGTTAACAATAATCTTATTGTATATTTTAAAACAGCTAGAAGAGAATAATTTGAATGTTCCTAGCATAAGGAAGAGACAAATATTTAAGGTGATGGATATCCTGGATATCCCAATTACCCTGTTTTAATCTGTACACATTTTACGAATTTATCAAATTGTCATATATAACCCAAAAATATATATATTATTTATCAATTTTTTAGAAACTAAAACTGTCATAATCTAGCAATCCCACTAATGAGTATATATCCAAAGGAAAGGAAATTCACATTTTGATACCTGCACTCCCCTTTTCACTGCAGCACTATTCACAATGACCAAGTTATGGAATCAACCTACGTGTCCATCAATAAATGAATGGATTTAAAAATTTAATACACACATAAACATAAACACACACACACACACACACAAATACTATCTGGCTAAATTTAGAAAGTATAAAATCATGTCACATGCAGTAACAAACATGAGTTTACAGGACATTGTGTTAAGTGAAATAAGCCAGGCACAGAAAGATAAATACCACATGTTCTCATTCAGATGAAGCTAAATAAACTGATCTCATAAAAGCGGAGAGAATAGTAGAAACAGAAACGAAAGGGTGAAAAGGGTAGGAAAAAGAGGGGTATAAAGAGAGTTTGGTTAACAGATACAAAATTACAGCTAGACAGAAAGAATAAGTTCTAGTGTTCTATAGCATTGTAAAGTAACTATAGTTAACAACTATTTACTCCATATTTTCAAAGAGCTAAAAGTGAGAATTTTGAATATTGCCAACACAAAGAGATGATCAATGTTTTAGGCAATGGATATGCTAATCACCCTGATTTGATCATTACACTCTGTATACAGGTGTGGAGGATCACACTCTACCCCGGAAATATGTACAATTATGTCAATTAAAAATAATCTGTCAATTAAAAAAAATCCTTAAAAATATAATCTTGGCCAGGCACAATGACTCACGTCTGTAATACCAACACTTTGGAAAGTCAAGGTGGCAGGATGGCTTGAGCCCAGGTGAGACCAGCATGGCCAAGATGGTGAGACCCCCACCTCTACAAAAATTTTAAAAATAAAAAATTTGGCCTGGGTGAGGTGGCTCACTCCTGTAATCCTAGCACTTTGGGAGGCCAAGGCAGGTGGATTACCTGAGGTCAGGAGTTCAAGACCAGCCTGGCCAACATGGTGAAACTCCGTCTCTACTAAAAATACAAAAAATTAGCTGGGTGCAGTGGCGCGTGCCTGTAATTCCAGCTACTCAGGAGGCTGAGGCAGGAGAATCGCTTGAACCCAGGAGGCGGAGGTTGCAGTGAGCCGAGATTGCACCACTGCACTCCAGCCTGGGCAACAGAGCAAGACTCCGTCTCAAAAAAAAAAAAAAAATTAATCTTTGGCTGGGCAGTGACTCAAGCCTGTAATCCCAGCACTTTGGGAGGCCAAGACAGGAGGATCACTTGAGCCCAGGAGTTTGAGATGAGCTGGGCAATGTAGTAAGACCTCATGTCTACTAAAAAAAAAAAAAAAAAAAAAAATAGGTAGGTGTAGAGGCACATGCCTGTAATCCCAGCTACTCGGGAGGCTGAGGTGGGAGGATCGCTTAAGCCCAGGAGGTCAAGGATGTAGTGAGCTTTGATTGCACCACTGTACTCCAGCCTGGGTGACAGAGAGACCCCGTCTCAAAAAAACACAAAAACTGTAATCCTCTACAAAGCTTACCAAATTACACATCCTCCAGAGAGTATTTATTCATACTTTCTGGATTTGATCTCATCCTCCTCATCTTTCTACTTTCTCCTAGTAAGAAAACTCAGCCATGCAGGTACAATTTCATGACCATAGCTGTACTTATACACATTTGGGCCTTCGCTATAGCAATTTTTTTCTGGCTTGCAATATGCTTCTTTCTTCCCTTCTGTTTATCAGCCATTAGTCAGCCTTGCAAACCTGTATTAGCTCACACAACCATAAACAAAATACCACAGACTGGGTGACTTAAAACAATAGAGATGTATTTGCTGACAGGTCTGGAGGCTAGAGGTCCACAATCAAAGTATGGACAAATGTGGTTTCTGGTGAGACCTCTCTTCCTGGCTTGTAGACGACCACTTTCTGCTATGTCCTCAAAAAGCCATTCTTCCCTTCCCGTGGGAGAGGAGGAGTTAGTGCACGCTTTCTGGTGACTCTTTTTATAAAGACACTAATTCTATCAGATCAGTGGAAGTAATGTAGACAATAAGAGAGTACACTTTTCTGTAGAGAACTTAAAAACAATGATAAAATCAAGCAAAGATATGCCTGCTTTTTATTATCACCTGGTGATGGCAATTATAAACAATGTTAGTTTAGACACTACTTAATGTTCTTTTTGCTATGGTTCCTATCGAGTTTTAATAACATATATGTGAACTTCAATTAACATATTTGTATTACTTATCTTTTAATAAACACTGTATTCTGGCCAGGTGCAGTGGCTCACACCTGTAATCCCAGGACTTTGGGAGGCTGAGGCAGGTGGATCACCTGAGGTTAGGAATGCAAGACCAGCTGGGTCAACATGGTGAAACCCCATCACTACTAAAAATACAAAAAATTAGCCAGGCGTGGTGGCAGATGCCTGTAATCCCAGCTACTCAGGAAGCTGAGGCAGGAGAATCACTTGAACCCAGGAGACGGAGGTTGCAGTGAGCTGAGATCACACCACTGCACTCCAGCCTGGGCAACAGAGTGAGACTCCATCTCAAAAATAAATAAATAAATAAATAATAAAAATAAATAACCACTGTATTCTACACGAAGTTAATCTGGAGAACTCCCAGTTATCTGCACCACACACATGCACAAACACACTCACCTACTCGGGTCTCTACATACTGTTTTTCATGGTTCAGAATCATTCAAGCTCATTTCAAGGGTAATTTCATATCTCCAATCCCTGTTGTACTACGTTTCTGCATTTAAATACTAGATTCAAAATAAACAAAGATTATAATGACAAAGAAACAAAATGCTAAGCAAATCCAATGCTGTTTTCTATGAATGCCAAAAGAAAAAACAAAAGACATGGTTGGCAAAAGAATTTAAAACGGTAAATGTTTGAATACCTCAATTGTTTTCACCAAAAGCATTCTAAAGCAATGGATCATTTAATGGCAATGTTTGACATCATTTAGCCATTTTCTCTGATTTTTAGAGAAAAAAATTTAGAAGTTTTTACCAAATACAAAATGAATTTTCTGTAAAAACACTTTCATGAAAAAAAATTTTTTTTTTGAGACAGAGTCTTGCTCTGTTGCCAGGCTAGAGAGCAGTGGTGCAATCTCGACTCACTGCAGAGTCGGCCTTGCGGGTTCAAGCAATTCCCCTGCCTCAGCCTCCTGTCACCATGCCTGGCTAATTTTTTTTGTGTGTGTGTGAGACGGAGTCTCGCTCTGTCACCCAGACTGGAGTGCAGTGGCGCCATCTCGGCTCACTGCAAGCTCCGCCTCCCAGGTTCACGCCATTCTCCTGCCTCAGCCTCCCGAGTAGCTGGGACTACAGGCGCCCACCACCATGCCTGGCTAATTTTTTGTATTTTTAGTAGAGATGGGTTTTCACCGTGTTAGCCAGGATGGTCTCGACCTCCTGACCTCGTGATCCGCCCATCTCGGCCTCCCAAAGTGCTGGAATTACAGGCGTGAGCCACTACGCCCAGCCTATTTTTGTATTTTCTTAGTAGAGTCAAGGTTTCACCATGTTGGCCAGGCTAGTCTCAAACTCCTGACCTCAAGTGATCAGCACTCCTCAGCCTCCCAAAGTACTGGGATTACAGGCGTGCGCCACAGTGCCCAGTCAAAATATTTCAACCTACAGAGATATTTAAAAGCCACTAGAACTGATAAAAGAAAAAACATACAATCAACACTGCAATTTCTGGAACTTACTGTAAAACAAAAATTTTAATGAAACTGCCAAATTTATTCTTATTTTATTCTTGTTTGTTTTCTTAATTTTACACATGCACACACATGAATGCATGTGCATGTGTGTGTATATATACTATAGATCTGTTGTTTCATGTGAAAGAAAAATGTACAAAATTGAAATTAGAAGCTTTATTTGATCAACTACAGACAGACACAAATTGACAAATTTGCTGTACTATGTACTGAGAAGGAATACGCAAAGAATACCGATTTTGACAGTCATTGACAGATTTACAAAAGCTGTTGCTTTTCTGATTACTTTTCATTTCATTTCATAATTATTACTAAAAATAATTCATCACATAAAGAAGGGAGGTGTTAAAAAATTATCTACCCCAAGTGCGGCCGGGCGCAGTGGCTCACGCCTGTCCCAGCACTTTGGGAGGTCGAGGCGGGCAGATCACGAGGTCAGGAGATCGAGACCATCCTGGCTAACACAGTGAAACCTCATCTCTACCAAAAATACAAAAAATTAGCTGGGCGTGGTGGCGGGTGCCTGTAGTCCCAGCTACTCGGGAGGCTGAGGCAGGAGAATGGCGTGAACCCAGGAGGCGAAGCTTGCAGTGATGGCGCCACCACATTCCAGCCTGGGTGACAGAGTGAGACTCCGTCTCAAAAAAAAAAAAAAAAAAAAAAATTATCTACCCCAAGCGTCAAATACAAATGTAGACCATTTCCTTTAGCATTCTTTCCTTTTAGTATTTTGGAGATTATATCTTTTTTTTTTTTTTTTTTTTTCTGAGACTGAATCTGTCACCCAGGCTGGAGAGCAGTGGCGCAATCTCGGCTCACTGCAACCTCTGTCTCCCGGGTTCAAGTGATTCTCCTGCTTCAGCCTCCCGAGTAGCTGCGACTACAGGCGTGCGCCACGATTACGCCTGGCTAATTTTTGTATTTTTAGTAGAGACGGGGTTTCGCCATGTTGGCCAGGATGGTCTCAATCTCTTGACCTCATGATCCGCCCACCTCAGCCTCCCAAAGTGCTGGGATTACAGATGTGAGCCACTATGCCCTGCTGGGCAATTACTCTTAAAATTGTAAACTTATATACTTGGCTTAAACTAATCTAAGGTTAACCGGTATCTCTGGCCTCCTCCCAAATAACATTTACAAAGCAATGAACTCTGATTTCACTCTCCCATCTTCTACTTCATTGTTGACAATAATTTTAGATCCAGTTTGCTCTTAAATCCTCCCAAATTTACCCATCATCATTATTATTTGCAGACAATGCATACGTAGATTTTTTTCTTTTTTGAAACAGAGTTTTGCTCGTTGCCCAGGCTGGCGTGCAATGGCACGATCTCAGCTCACTGCAACCTCCGCCTCCCAGGTTCAAGCAATTCTCCTGCCTCAGCTTCCCAAAGTGCTGGGATTACAGGTGTGAGCCACCACACCCGGCCGCATACGTAGATTTAACAAAATGTTTTATCCATTGATTTCTTTTTAACACATTGCTTTCTGCTCTCCATTTATTATTTTTTAGTTGTTTTCTTCCTCCTGAAGTTCTTTCAATACAGGCTGTCAGTAATAAACTCCACAGTCATTTTCCTCAGGTTTTTTGCGGGGGGTTGGGGGGGCGGTTTGAGACAGGGTCTCACTCTGTCGCCCAGGCTGGAGTGCCATCTGTCGACCTCACTGCAACCTCTGTCTCCTGGGCCCAAATTATCCTCCCACCTCAGCCTCCTGAGTAGCTGGGACCACAGGTGCGCACCATAACACCCGTCTAATTTTTGCATTTTTGTAGAAACAGAGTTTCGCCATGTTGCCCAAGCTGGTTTTCAATTCCTGAGCTCAAGCGATCCGTCCACCTCGGCCTCCCAAAGTGCTGGGATTACGGGTGTGAGCCACTGTACCGGCCTTTTTCCTCGGTTTGGTTTTTTGTTTGTTTTTTGGAGATGGAGTCTGGCTGTCTACAGGCTGGAGTGCAGTGGCACAATCTTGGCTCATTGCAACCTCTGCCTCCCAGGTTCAAGCGATTCTCCTGCCTCAGCCTTCCGAGTAACTGGGATTACAGGTGTTAAGCCATCATGCCCGGCCTTTCCTCAGTTTTTAAATTGGCTCTTACTCATGAAAAACAGTTTAGCAGAACTGATCTCTACAGTACTTTAAAGATATTACTCCACTGAATTCTTAAATTACCACTGAAATACTTACTTCCTCTTCCTCCTCTTCCTCTTCTTCTTCCTCTGCTTCTTCTTCTTCTTCATTAAGAGGTGGAGGTAAAGGACCGAGGATATCGTCCTCCATAAAATTAACTGGTTTTCCTACCATTTTAGGGGGTGAAGGAGGGCCAATTAACTCATCATCAGAAGAGTCAGAACTCTGTTCACTTTCACTGCTGCTCGTATCCCTGAAAATACAGAAACAGAAACTCTTTGCCTCTGCTGCAATGAAGAGCACACTTTGGAAATAGTATTCATTTCTCAGGATACTTTTCCTCTCCTATTAACAATTGGGTATTTTTTAATTTTTTTAAATTTGTAGTTCAAACATTAAATGTTTAATGCCAAATATTTTATCTTAAGAAAGTTAAAAACAAAACTATGTCTTACACAGTCAAAAATAAAGGGTCACAGCAATTATATGTTAGACAGCCATTAGACCATTAGCACTCATAAAGAGACAGGTGAGACTGAGTGCAATGGCTCACACCTGTAACGCCAGCACTTTCAGGGACCAAGGCATGTGGACTGCTTGTGCCCAAGAGTTTGAGACTAGCCTGGGAAACATCGCGAGACCCTGTTTCTACAAAAAATAAAAATTAGCCAGGTGTGGTGGCATGTGCTTGTGGTACCAGCTACTCAGGAGGCTGAGGTGGTAGGATCACTTGAGTCCAGGAAGTCAAGGCTACAGTGAGCCATGACTGCGTCACTGTACTCCAGCCTGAACAACAGTGAGACCCAGTCTCAAAATACAGATATATAATAAAAATTTAATTTAAAAATTTTAAAAAGAGGTGAACAAGGAAATACAGAAGAAAAACTACAAAATAGTAACGGACAAAAACCACTGAGATATCCAGTGCCTCAATTAACTATATTTGAATCCAATCCCTGATTGCCACAGTAGCAAATAATGCCAGTCATGTAAGGAGGTTAATATTACTCCCAAAATGTTTCAATATAATTTCCGAAATACAAGTTATTTCTAACGGCTAATCCAAGTTTCCTACATTGCCAAAACATTAAATGTAGCATTCTTGCATTCTAAAAACACCATACTCTAACCAGGGGTGTCCAAGGGAGAGAATACAGTCATGGGTTCTTATTTTGTTTCTGGTTGTCCAGTGAAGCCATTTCCTCATCCCTCTTTTCTACTTATCACTAGAGACAGAAACTAAAAACCACGGCTTCAGGATGCTAAAAGTCTAAAAGAAAACAACAACAATATCACGCAGGTTGGACAGGCTTGAGAGTCTAGGGCATATCATACTGATTCCCAAGTGGTTTCCTACCCACCACACCTGAGGACTATTATACACTCTCACTAAGGTCTCTAGCAAACACCTGTAAGCATAGCCCTCACCATCTACCACTCCTCCACCTGCCCCCAGAGTTGAGAATTCAGCATTCTTAATTGTATCAATTAATCTTTCAAATATTTGATAAGATCAAAAGTGTCACTGCCTTCTAATGAAGTATCTCTGGTATGTAAGCTCCAGGAAAGCACGAATTTCTGTTTTGTTCTAGCATCTAACATATTTCTAGCATCTAAAAAATGCTTCACCTATAACAGGCACTCAGTATCTACTGACGGAAAAACATGAGATTTTTCTTTTTGTTTTCATCTAGGTTAAAAATTGAAAAGAATATATTCTCACATTCAGGTTACCCTTAAACAGAGGTATATGAACTAGCAAACCTCCATAAAAATCTGAGTTTCTACATTTGAGCCACTGCGTAGCTCAAATCTCCACTCCAAGGCCTTCTTTCTAATTGAACAGGTTAAGTTTGGTTCACAACAAGGTCTTTGCACTTGTAGTTCTGTCGGCTGACTTACCCTTCCCATAGATTGTTACACGGCCTCTTTCTCATCTTTGGAGTTTCCTCAAATGTCTCCCCCTCAAAGAAGTCTAAGGGCACACTCCTTCTAAACTTTCAGGCACACCACCACTTCCCATTACCTTAAGTACCTTTGTTTATCTTCATTACATGCCTGCTAAGTTATTTTATTTGGTTATTTAGTTGTCTGTTATCTATCCCTTCAAATACTCCCACAACAACGTGGGCTCAGTGAGAACAAAGGTCTCAATTGACTTGCTAATTGCTATATCTCAGTGCCTAAAACACTGTGTTATCCACAGTAGATGCTCAGTAAAGTAATAGTTGAATGACTAAACAAATTTATATTAAGCTATTCATACTCCAAAATTTTCCCCCTTATGATTAACGCACAAGTTTCCAGCTGCACTGGTTTAAAACAGATTTTTTTTTTTTTTTTTTTGAGACAGAGTCTCACTCTAGAGTCCCAGGGCATGATCTTCGCTCACTCCCCGTCCTGGGTTCAAGTGATTCTCTTGCCTCAGCCTCCCAAGTAGCTGGAATTACAGGCATGAGCCACCACGCCCAGCTAATTTTTGTATTTTTAGTACAGACAGGGTTTCATCATGTTGGCCAGGCTGGTCTCGAACTCCTGACCTCGTGATCCACCCAGCTCGGCCTCCCAAAGTGCTGGGATTACAGGCATGAGCCACCTCGCGCAGCCCTCAAGTATCTTTTTTAACCACAACAAAATAAAACCAAAATCAGGCCAGGCGCAGTGGTTCACGCCTGTAATCCCAGCACTTTTCGAGGTAGAGGTGAGCGGATTGCTTGAGCTCAGGAGTTCAAGACTAGCCTGGGCAACACTGTGAACACCTGTCTCTACAAAAAAATACAAAAATTAGCCAGGCATGGTGGCACACACCTGTAGTACCAGCTACTTAAGGGGCTGAGGTGGGAGGATCACTTGAGTCTGGGAGGCGAAGGTTGCAGTGAGTTAAGAATGTGCCACTGCACTCCAGCCTGGGTGACCGAGTGAAACCCTGTCTCAAAAAAAATTAAAAAATCAATAACAAGAGGAACCTTGGAAATTGTACAAATACATGAAAATAAAACAACAGGCTTCCAAATGACCAAAGGGTCAATAAAAAAAATTTTTTTTTAATTTCTTGAAACAAAAGAAAATGGAAACAAAACATATCAGAACCCACGGAAAACAAAGAAAACAGTACTAAGAAGGACATTTACAACAATAAACACCTACATAAAAAGTAGAAATACATCAAATAACCTAATGATGTACCTCAAGGAACTAGGCAAAGAATAAAGCAAACCAAAAATTATTAGAGGAAATAAAAAAAATCAGAGCAGAACTACAAATGACATTGACACTAAAAAAAGAATAAAAACGCCGGGCGCGGTGACTCACATCTATAATCCCAGCACTTTGGGAGGCCGAGGCGGGTGGATCACAAGGTCAGGAGTTCAAGACCAGCCTGGCCAACATGGTGAAACCCAGTCTCTACTAAAAATATAAAAATTAGCTGGGCATGGTGGTGGGCACCTGTAACCTCAGCTATTCAGGAGGCTGAGGCAGAGAACTACTTGAACCCGGGAGGCGGAGGTTGCAGTGAGCCGAGATGGTGCCACTGCACTCCAGCCTGGGCAACAGAGTGAGACTCCAACCCAAACAACAAAAAAAAGAATAACAAAACATCACTGAAACAAACGTTGATTTTCTGACAAGATAAACAACATCAATGTGTTAGGCCATTGTTGCATTGCCAAAAAGAAGTAACTGGGATGCCAGGCACGGTGGCTCACACCTATAATCCCAGCACTTTGGGAGGCTGAGGCGAGCAGATCACGAGGTCAGGAGTTGGAGACCAGCCTGACCAACATGGTGAAACCCCATCTCTACTAAAATACAAAAAAAATTAGCAGGGCATGGTGGCCCACACCTGTAATCCCAGCTACTTGGGAGGCTAAGGCAGGAAAATCACTTGAACCCAGGAAGCAGAGGTTGCAGTGAGCCCAGATCAAGCCACTGCACTCCAGCCTGGGCGAAAGAGCGAGATTCCATCTCAAAAAAAGTAATAACTGGAGGCCAGGCCCAGTAGCTGACACCTGTTATCCCAGGACTTTGGGAGAATGAGGCGGACAGATCATGTCAGGAGTTTGAGACCAGCCTGGCCAACATGGTAAAACGTGTCTCAACTAAAAATACAAGAATTAGCCGGCCGTGGTAGTGCACGTCTGTAGTCCCAGCTACTCAGGATGCTCACGCCTATAATCCCAGCACTTTGGGAGGCTGAGGCGGGTGGATCAACTGAGGTCAGGAGTTCGAGACCACCCTGGCTGATATGGTGAAACCCCATCTCTACTAAAAATACAAAAATTAGCCAGGGGTGGTAGCGCATGCCTGTAATGCCAGCTACTTGGGAGGCTGAGGCAGGAGAATCGTCTGAACCCAGGAGATGGAGGTTACAGTCAGCCAAGATCACGCCACTGCACTGCAGAGGGCGATAGAGCAAGACTCCATCTCAAAAAAATTAAAAAAAAAAAAAAAAAACTCTATAAACACCTAGAAACTGATAGTTTAATAGAAGTCTTTCTGAAAATCAGGCACCTGGAAGATGATTTGGAGCAATCTGTGACCACATTTGATCTTGAGGATGTTGGCTCAATATCTTCATTTTGTCTTCTTAATTCTTTCTCTCTGTTCATTTCTTCCTCTTTTTCTCTTGCTTCTGAAAAGATTTAAAAAAGATTAACAAAAAAATCCCAACGGTTACAATTCAAAATATGTTAGTATTAGAAAGGCTAAAAATTAACATAGTCACAAAGATATAACTTAGAGTGTTAGCAGTAACAGCAAAAAATTATCAACCACAGCCACTGGAAAACAGTATGGTGGTTCCTCAAAAAGTTAAACATAGAATTATCACCTGATCCAGCAATTCCACTTCTGGTATATATCCAAAGAAACTGAAAGCACAGTCTAAAAAAGATACTTGTATACCCATGTTCATAAGAACATCATTCACAACAGCTAAAATGTAGAAGCAACCAAAGTATCCATCTGTAGATAACTGTATTAGCAAAATGTGGTATGTCCACATAATGAAATATTGTTCACCCAAAAAGGAAGGAGATTCTGCAATATGCTACAACTTGGATAAACCTTGAGGACACTATGCTAAGTGAGATAGACCACTCACAGAAAAACAAAAAGACGAATATTGTATAATGCCACTTACATGAGGTAATCTAGAGTAGTCAAAGTCAGAGACAAAAAGTAGAATGGTGGTTATCAGAGGCTAGAGGGAGGGGGAATGAGGAATTGTTTAATATGTATAGAGTTTCAGTCTTACAAGATGAACAGTGTTATAGAGATGGATGGTGGTGATGGCTGCACAACACTATGCACTTAAATATTAAGATGGTACATTTTATGTGTATTTTATAACAATTTTTAAAATTAGAAAAAAAATTTATCAACCTAAATGGCCAATGTGGTAAAAGAATTGAACGAAATTAACTGCATAGCAATATAATATTAACTGCAGATAATAAAAATAGTGATAGAAAACAGAAATCTGGGAAAATATTAACAGATATGCTAAGCAAAATTAGCATAATGTAGATGGTGATATATTTTTTAAAAAGTATTCAAAGGTGAGATTTTAGGTAATTAACTTTCTAATGTTTTAAAACATAAATTTAGCACTTCTTGGCCAGGCGCAGTGGCTCATGCTCGTACCCAGCACTTTGGGAGGCCAAGGTGGGTGGATCACCGGACGTCAGGAGTTCGAGACCAGCCTGACCAACATGGAGAAACCTCATCCCTACTAAAAATAAAAAATTAGCCAGGCGTGGTAGTGCATGCCTTTAATCCCAGCTACTCGGGAGGCTGAGGCAGGAGAATCGCTTGAACCCGAGAGGTGGAGGTTGTGGTGAGCCGAGATTGCGCCATTGCACTCCAGCCTGGGCAGCAAAAGCAAAACATCATCTCAAAAAAAAAAAAAAAAAAAAAAACAGCACTTTTTTTCTGAATTTCCTACACTAGAATTTTGGTCAGAGACTAGCTATCAAAATCATAATAAAATTTATACTACCCGGGTGTGGTGGCTCACGCCTGTAATCCCAGCACTTTGGGAGGCCGAGACAGGCAGATCACGAGGTCAGGAGATCGAGACCATCCTGGCTAACACGGTGAAACCCCGTCTCTACTAAAAATACAAAAAAATTAGCCAGGCGTAGTGGCGGGCGCCTATAGTCCCAGCTACACAGGAGGCTGAGGCAAGAGAATGGCGTGAACCCGGGAGGCAGAGCTTGCAGTGAGCCAAGATTGTGCCACTGCCTTCTAGCCTGGGCGACTGAGTGAGACTCGGTCTCCAAAAAAAAAAAAAAAAAATTTATATTATAGGCTGCTCTGTCTATAAAGTAGCCATTCTTTTATTCCTCTACTTTCCTAATAAACTTGCTTTCACTATATTAAAAAAAAAAACTACTACATTAATTTTCTAGAGTTGTTTACTCTAGAAAGACAAAAAAAAATTTTAAATATTAACTTTTTTCCCTCTGATAATCTCACTCTACAATTGTGGGGGCACTAGGAAGAAAAAGGATTATTTATGAATAGTTTGGTTCTCAATTGCCACCATCCTCAATAACCTGAGATAATCTTTAACATTTTTTTCCTTCACTTAATAATGAAATACAATACAATCCAAGTTGAGCAGCAGCAAAGGACACTTATCAAGTGGAATGTTGTATTCTTTAGGGTCTTTAGTTGCTGGGACATGGAGGATGAGGAAGAAGCTTACCCAGCAAACATCAACAAGGAATTACATAGTCTTTCATGTCAAATATGGAAGACAAAACCCTCCAGGAAGAGGTAAGGCAAATATTACAGTGCTAGATCATGTTGACTTTTTTGTGTCTTCTGGGCTGAGGCGGGTCAAGAGTCAACAATTCTGCACTCTGATGCTAGAAACTGGAAAAAAATTAAAAAGAAGCATAGTGTCCAGATTTAAGAATGGGCCTGTCGGGCACGGTGGCTCACGCCTGTAATCCCAGCACTTTGGGAGGCCCAGGCAGGCGGATCACGAGGTCAGGAGACTGAGACCATCTTGGCGAACACGGGGAAATCCCGTCTCTACTAAAAATACAAAAAAATTAGCCAGGCGTGGTGGCAGCCGCCTGTAGTCCCAGCTTACTCTGGAGGCTGAGGCAGGAGAATGGCGTGAACCCGGGAGGCAGAGCTTGCACTGAGCGGAGATGGCACCACTGCACTCCAGCCTGGGCAACAGAGCAAGACTCCGTCTCAAAAAAAATAAATAAAAAGGAATGGGCCTGAAGCCGGGCGTGATGGTTCACACCTGTAATCCTTGCACTTTGAGAGGCCGAGGCGGGTGGCTTGCATGAGCTCAGGAGTTCGAGACCAGCCTGGGCAATATGGTGAAACCCTGTCTCTACTAAAATACAAAAAATTAGCCAGGCGTGGCGGTGTGCACCTGTAGTCCCAGCTACTCGGGACACTGAGGCAGGAGAATCGCTTGAACCCGGAAGGCGGAGGTTGCAGTAAGCCGAGATAGTACCACCACACTCCAGCCTGGGCCACAGAGTGAGACTCCATCTCCACGAAAAAAAAAAAAAAGAATGGGCCTGCTTAGCTCCTAAGTCAATTATATTACTAATCAGGAAAAGATATTGAGGCTGCCTACTCAGCTGCCATTTCCCCCTTTTTTACTATTATTTTTTTAATAGAGACGGGGTCTCACCATGTTGCCCAGGCTGGTCTTGAACTCCTGGGCTCAAGCAATCCTCCTGCCTCAAGATTTACAAATGTGAGCCACCACACCATGCCAGTCCTCCCTCTTTTTCCCTTAGTTTTTCTTTTTTTTTTTTTTTTTGAGACGGAGTCTCACTCTGTCACCAGGCGTCAGTGCAATGTCAGCTCACTGCAACCTTCACCTCCTAGGTTCAAGCAATTCTCCTGCCTAAGCCTCACAAGCAGCTGGGATTATAGACGCCAGTCACCATGCCCACCTAATTTTTGTATTTTTAGTAGAGATGGGGTTTCACCATGTTGGCCAGGCTGGTCTCGAACTCCTGGCCTCAAGCAATCCACCTGCCTCAGCCTCACAAAGTGTACTAGGATTACAGACATGAGCCACTGTCCCCAGCCTAGTGTAACACTTCTAAAAAAAAAAAAGTCTGTATTTCAGCTGGGCGTGGTGGCTAACGCCTGTAATCCCAACACTTTGGGAGGCTGCGGCAGGCAGATCACGAGGTCAGGAGTTCGAGACCGGCCTGGCCAGCACGGTGAAACCCCGTCTCTACTAAAAATACAAAAAATTAGCCGGGCATGGTGGTGCACACCTGTAATCCCAGCTACTCAGGGGGCTGAGGAAGAATTCCTTGAACCTGGGAGGAGGAGGTTGCAGTGAGCCGAGATCGTCCCATTGCACTCTAGCCTGGGCGACAGAGAGAGACTCTGTCTCAAGAAAAAGAAAAAAAAATTTGTATTTCATATGTCCTACACATACTTATAGCTTTCAAGAACATAAAAAACATTTAAAAAAAAATTGTACCATTATCATTTCCAGACCCTTCACAGCACATATTTTATTGGGGTTTTACAGTAATTCATCCTTTCCACTAGTGCACTTAGCAACCAAGACAGCTCATACCCCCATATACAGACAAACTTGCTATTAAAAGGGTCAAAGTCTTAGTTTCCTCAAGTGTACTATCAATACCCGGGGAAAGACTCCAATACCAAGCATGAGATAAATAATGCCCATATGAGAATTTTCAACTTTTAAAGAAAAGTAAGTCAAACTGTCTCATGGTAGGAAACTAGGGTTCCCACAACCCCTCTCTTCAATTTCATAATTTGCTAGGACAGCTCACAGGGAATCACTTTTAATTCCACAGTCTAAATGTAATCTAATTGCCAAGTCTGGAAGAACACTAAAAAAAAAAAAAACTCTTATGAATAACTTCCCATATAATGATGAATACTACTTCCATAAATTATCCCAATGGTATTTTCTATTTACATGCTAAAGCTAAGTAGATCTTTCAAAGAGATAATCAATTTAGATTCATGTGTTTAGATCGTAGAAATTGCAGTCCAAAGATGTAAATCAAGAAAGTTCAATAATTTGTCCACAAAAATCAAAGGAGATCATAGTCTTGAGACAATTTTTCAGAAATTTAAAAATTTAATAACCCCCCAAGTTCCTCTTAGGTAAACTGTATACATGCTTTACTAAGAAAAATTACAAGAATTTAAAATAATATTTATAAAGTACTTTGCTGTTTATAAGCTACTACACCCAACATCTTAATCTCTTCAAGAAACTTCCAAGGTAGATGATACACACACAACAGGATTATGAAGGATCAGAAATTGGAAAATCCATCCAATGTTACTCATCTAGTAGACTGTGGGGCTGGGCCTTAAACCTAGGTCCCCCAATTAAAAATCCCAAGCTCTTTCCAACAGATTGTGCCCATTTTTTTTTTTTTTTTTTAGACAGAGTTTTGCTCTCGTCGCCCAGGCTGGAGTGCAATGGCACGATCTAGGCTCACTGCAACCTCCGCCTCCCAGGTTCAAGCGATTCTCCTGCCTCAGACTCCTGAGTAACTGGCACTACAGGTGCCCGCCACCCACACCCGGTTAATTTTTGTATCTTTAGTAGAGACAGGGTTTCATCACGTTGGCCAGGCTGATCTCCAACTCCTGATTTTAGGTGACCCACCCACCTCAGGCTCCCAAAGTGCTGGGATTACAGGCGTGAGCCACCGTGTCCAGCCCAGATTGTGCCATTTTAAAACATTCTCCAAAGCAGCAAGATTTCATTTTTTAACAAGACAGTATTACAGGTCTAAATTCAATTTAATATTCTCAAAATATTACTGAGAACCTATTTTACAAAGCAAAGTACTAGGGGCTATAAAACTTACATACCCACAAATATATACATCTACTATGTACCCACAAAAATTGAAAATAAAAAAATTAAAAATAAAAAGCTTCACTTTGGGAGGTTGAGGCAGGCGGATCACTTGACTTCAGGAGTTTGAGATAAGCCTGGCCAACATGGTGAAACCCTGTCTCTACTAAAAATACAAAAGTCAGTCAGGCGGTGGTGGCACGTGCCTATAATCCCAGCTACTGGGGAGGCTGAGGCAGGAGAATTGCTTGAACCAGGAGGCAGAGGTTGCAGTGAGCCTAGATTGCACCATTGCCCTCCAGCCTGGGCAACTCAAAAAAATAAATAAGTAAATAACAACAAAAAGCCGACATAGCCAAACAAGACAATCCTTGTTCAAAACATGTTATATTATATGCTTAAAATGGTAAATACAGGGTACCTATACTGTGATAGTACAAACATTCACTAAATTGTTTAAAACATTTGTAAATGCCTCAGATAGCATGTCTTTGTCCATCGTTTGAGGATATTAAAATTGTTTTTTGATGTGATGATATTGTGGTATAATATGAAATATATTTGGCCAGGTGCAGTGGCTCACTCCTGTAATCCCAGGACTTTGGGAGGCTGAGGGGGGCGGATCATGAGGGCAGGAGATCGAGACCATCCTGGCTAACAGGGTGAAACCCTGTCTCTACTAAAAATACAAAAAAAAAAAAAAAAAATTAGCCAGGCATGGTGTCCGGTACCTATAGTCCCAGCTACTCAGGAGGCTGAGGCAGGAGAATGGCGTGAACCCGGGAGGCGGAGCTTGCAGTGAGTCGAGATCGCACCACTGCACTCCAGTCTGGGCGACAGAGCCAGACTCTGTCTCAAAAAAATATATATATATTTGGTCTTTGTTTCAGGTTCCTGCCACAGAGCTTCTGAAACCCTTGGAATTTCCTAAGTGATAGGAGCTGTCTCTTGTTATTCATTAGAAGCCCCTTTGGATCCCACCTAAGTTTATGCTATTGAAGTGACTTAGTGCTGGACCCCTAGGCCTCAGGATGGGACTGCTGCTCACTTAAAAAACTGACGGGTTAGATAATTGGAACTTTCATCCCCACCCCCCAATCTCTGGAGAAGCTGAAAATTAAGATCTATAGAAATTTTTTTTTTTTTTTTTGAGACAGGCTCTCGCTTTTTTACTCAGGCTGTGATGCAGTGGCATGATCATAGCTCACTGCAGCCTCAACCTCTGGGCTCAACTGACCCTCTCACCTCAGCCTCCCAAGTAGTTGGGACTACAGGTGTGCGCCACCATGCCCAGCTAATTTTTATAAGATTTTTTGAATGGGATCTCACTGTGTTAGCCCAGGTTTACCTCAAACTCCTGGGCTCAAGTGATCCTCCTACCTTGGTCCCCCAAAGTGCTGGGATTATAGGTGTGAGCCACTGCACCCAGCCTAGACACTCCTGAACCACTAGATGTGATTAGCTTCAGGGTAGCTGAACACAGGGGTATGCTGGGGAGTTGGTGCACCCAGAGAGGGCACAGAAGCTCTGCACCTCTCCCACCCCATACCTTGCCCAGTGCATTACTTCATCTGGCTGTTCATCTGTATCATTTATAATATTCTTTATAATAAACTGTTAAACACAAGTAAAGTGTTTCCCTGTGAGCCGTCCTAGCTAATTATCAAACCAAAAAGAGCGTTCATGGGAACCCTGATTTATAGCCAGTAGATTAGAAGCACTGGTCGAAACCTGTGAATTGAGATTAGTGTCTGAGTGAAGGCAGTCTTGTGGTAGTCTCCAGGGAGACGGTGTCAGAATTAAACTGAGTTACCGGATACCCAGTTGGAGAACTGGTTGATGTGTGGGGGAAAACTCCTACATATCTGGTGTCAGAAATAAAGTACTGGTTCACACCTGTAATCCTAGCACTTTGGAAGGCCAAGACAGGTGGATCACTTGAGCCCAGGAATTCAAGACTGGCCTGGACAACATGGTGAAATTTTTTTTTTTTTTTTTTTTTGAGACAAGAGTCTCACTCTGTCGCCCAGGCTGGAGTGCAGTGGCAAGATCTCGGCTCACTGCAAGCTCTGCCTCCAGGGTTCACGCCATTCTCCTGCCTCAGCCTCCCAAATAGCTGGGACTACAGGCGCCCACCACCACACCCAGCTAATTTTTTGTATTTTTAGTAGAGACAGGGTTTCACCATGTTAGCCAGGATGGTCTCAATCTCCTGACCTCATGATCCGCCCCTCCCAAAGTGCTGGGATTACAGGCGTGATCCACTGCGCCTGGCCAACATGGTGAAATCTATCTCAACTAAAAATACAAAAAATTAGTGGGGTGTGGTAGCACCAACCTATAGTCCCAACTATTTGGGAGGCTGAGGTGGCAGGATTACCTGAGCCTGGGAAGTGGAGTCTGCAGTGAGGCAAGGTCATGCCACTGCACACCTGTCTAAGCAACAGCAGTGAGACCCTGTCTCAAATAAAAAAAAAAAAAAAAAAAAGGGGGAAAGTACTGAGAGGAGTGCTAGAGGATAGGAAACAACTTGGTTTTTCCTATCTCTTACAGGTATCTTGGTTAAGCTTTTTTTAAAACAATCCTTATCGTTTTAAGGTATATACAAAAATATTTATGAGTAAAATGATGTCCAAGATTTGCTTCGAAATCATCTGAAAGGGGAAACAGAAGTAATGCTAGCCATGAACTGTTACAGCAGTTAAATCTGATTGATAGGTACATGGTAGTTCATGACTATACTTCCGTGTTTGAAATTTCACATAATAATGAAGGGTTTTGCTGGGTGCAGTGGCTCACACCTGTAATCCCAGCACTTTGGGAGGCCAAGGCGAGTGGATCACGAGGTCAGGAGATCGAGACCATCCTGCCTAACATGGTGAAACCCCATCTCTACTAAAAATACAAAAACAAAATTAGCCAGGCGTGTTGGCAGGCACCTGTAGTCCCAGCTACTCCAGAGCCTGAGGCGGGAGAATGGCATGAACCCGGGAGGCGGAGCTTGCAGTGAGCCAAGATCGCACCACTGCACTCCAGCCAGGGCGACAGAGCGAGACGCCATCTCAAAAAAATAACAATAATAATAATAATGATGGGTTTTGGCCTGGCACGGTGGTTCACACCTGTAATCCCAGCACTTTGGGAGGCCGAGGCGGGAGGATCACCTGAGGTCACAAGTCCGAGACCAGCCTGGCCAACATGGCGAAACCCCGTCTCCACTAAAAATACAAAAAAATTAGCCAGGCGTGGTGGTGGTCACCTGTAATCCCAGCTACTCAGGAGGCTGAGGCAAGAGAATCACTTGAACCCAAGAGGCGGAGGTCACAGTGAGCTGAGATCACGCCATTGCACTCCAGCCTGGGCGACAGAGCAGGCCTCCGTCTCAAATAAAACAAATAATGAAAGGTTTTTTCAAAAAATAGTACATGTAGATGGCTTTCTTTTCACCACAAAAAGTTTTCTTCCAAAGACTGAAAATATTTTTTGTCAGGCACACTGCCAAATACTGGATATTGCTGCTGTACAACGTTTTATTTTTTATTTTAGTTATTTTGTTTTATATTTTATATTTTATTTTATCTTATTTTATTTTAAGATGGAGTTTTGCTCTTGTCGCCCATTTTATTTTATTTTTTTTTATTTTTTTTTATTTTGAGATGGAGTTTTGCTTTTGTCGCCCAGGCTGGAGTGCAATGGTGCGATCTCAGCTCGCCACAACCTCTGCCTCCCAGGTTCAAGCGATTCTCCTGCCTCACCCTCCCTACTAGCTGGGATTACAGGGGCCCAACACCACACCCAGATAGTTTTTCTATTTTCAGTCAAGACGGGGTTTCACCATGTTGGCCAGGCTGGTCACCAACTCCTGACCTTAGGTGATTCACCTGCCTCAGCCTCCCAAAGTGCTGAGATTACAGGCATGAGCCACTACACCTGGCCCATTGTTGGTCTTAAAATGATAAATTGGGCCGGGTGCGGTGGCTCACACCTGTAATCCCAGCACTTTAGGAGGCAGGCAGATCACAAGATCAAGAGATCAAGACCATCCTGGCTAACATGGTGAAACCCCATCTCTACTAAAAATACAAAAATTAGCTGGGCGTGGTGGCGTACACCTGTAGTCCCAGCTACCTGGGGGGCTGAGGCAGGAAAATTGCTTGAACCGGGGAGGTAGAAGTTGCAGTGAGCTAAGATCGCACCCCTGCACTCCAGCCCAGCAATAAAGCGAGACTCCATCTCAAAAACAAAACAAACAAACAAAAAAAAAAAACAAAAAGCAGGGCACGGTGGTTCACGTCTGTAATCCCAGCACTTTGGGAGGCCAAGGTAGGCAGATCACAAGGTCAGGAGTTCGAAACTAGCCTGGCCAACACAGTGAAACCCCATCTCTACTAAAAATACAAAAAATTAGCCGGGCGTGGTGGCATGTGCCTGTAGTCCCAGCTACTCGGGAGGCAGAGGCAGGAGAATCGCTTGAACCGGGGAGGTGGAGGCTGCAGTGAGCCGAGATCATGCCATTGCACTCCAGCCTGGGCAACAGGGCGAGACTCCATCTCAAAAAAAAAAAAACAACAACGGTGATAAGTAGCATAACAACATTCTTTTCTTTCTTTGTTCTCTGAGATGGAATTTCACTCTTGTCCCCCAAGCTGGAGTGCAATGGGGGTATATCAGCTCACTGCAACCTCAGCCTCCCGACTTCAACCGAAGCCATTGCCTCAGCCTCACGACTAGCTGGGATTACAGGCCCCTGCACCATGCCCAGCTAATTATTGTATTTTCAGTTGAGATGGGGTTTCACCATGTTGGCCAGGCTGGTCTCAAACTTCTGACCTCAGGTGATCTGCCCGCCTTGGCCTCCCTAAGTGCTGGGATTACAGGCATGAGCCACGGCGCCCAGCCAACATTCTTTTCTCTTTTTCAATATACTTGCATGAGGTATACATAGTACTTAAACCAATAAAAGAACAAATATCTGAGCTTCTTACCCAGTGTTTTGCGACTTCTTTCCACAGCTGTCCTTCGAGTTTGTTCAAACATTGCTTCCAAGTCAAATGTGCGAGCTTTTTTACCTAAAACATGAACAAATGGGAGACTGTGATTGTCTTGCAGTAAGTTGGCCAAACTTTAGGTGATCAATACCGATCAATAAACACTTACTTTGTCTAGTTTATAGCATGGCTCCAATATAACCATAATATATCACAGAAGAAGGAGTTTGAGTCACAGAAAACTTCTGATGACAATCCCTTCACTAAGCACTATTAACCAGGCAACTTTCCCATCCTCCTCTAGATCCCTACCCTATGAAACAACAACACTAATGTGGGGAGGCAGAATGGAGAATGTCCCAAAAGTTACCCTTTGCAATGTAATTAAGGTTATGGACTTTTAAATAGGGAAACTATCCTATTTGGCCCTTAAAGGCAAAGATGCAGAACAGCTATGGCAGAAGAAGTCGGAGAGATCCAATGTCTGAGAAGAATTTGAGGCATTATAGTTGGCTTCAAGACGAAAGGGGCAACATGAGAAGTAATGCAGGTACTTTAAGGAGCTAAGAGGGAAACAGAAATCTCAGCCCTATAACAAGGAACTGGATGAGCATGGAAACATTCTCCTCCTCCCCCAGTAACTTTATCAAAACTCTTAAAAATTTCCCCTATTTGGCACAAACATATGGACAACTTTCTCACTCCTGAGTAAAGGAATGATG
Source organism: Pan troglodytes (assembly GCF_028858775.2). Classification (NCBI taxonomy): domain Eukaryota; kingdom Metazoa; phylum Chordata; class Mammalia; order Primates; family Hominidae; genus Pan; species Pan troglodytes. The sequence goes on from NC_072402.2 coordinate 75,407,863, forward strand.
TACTAAAATGAAGGATTTATACCGGGTGGGGTGGCTCATGCCTGTAATCACTTTGAGAGGCTCAGGTGGGCGGACTGCTTGAGCTCAGGAGATTGATCAGCCTGGGCAACATGGTGAAACCTCGTCTCTACCAAAAGTATAAAAAATTAGCCAGGTGTGGTGGCACACATCTGTGGTCCCAGCTACTCAGGAGACTAAGGTGGGAGGATGGCTTAAGCCTGGGAGGAGGAGGCTGCAATGAGCCAAGATCGCACTAGTACACTCCAGCCTGGGTGACAGAGAGAGACTCCATCTCAAAAAATAAAAAAAGAATAGAAAAGGCTGGGCACAGTGGCTCACGCCTGTAATCCCAGCACTTTCGGAGGCCGAGACGGGCGGATCACGAGGTCAGGAGATCGAGATCATCCTGGCTAACACGGTGAAACCCTGTCTCTACTAAAAATACAAAAAAAAAATCAGCCGGGCGAGGTGGCGGCCGCCTGTAGTCCCAGCTACTCGGGAGGCTGAGGCCGGAGAATGGCGTGAATCCGGGAGGCAGAGATTGCAGTCAGCCGAGATCTTGCCACTGCACTCCAGCCTGGGCGACTGAGCGAGACTCCGTCTCCAAAAAAAAAAAAAAGAATGAATAGAAAAACTACAGAACTAGTATGTGTGAACACAACCCAAGGCCAATATGTGTAAGTCTACTGTTTAATTACCATCATAGAATTAATACACGCTGGTCAAAAGAAAACAAGAAGACCTTGAGAAAAGGTTCAGGGAAGTTAGAATCCCAATGTTTGGATGAACAGCATTTATAATTTTAAAATGGAAAATAAATCATTTTTCATGTATCAGTCTACTAAGTTTTGTTTTCATTTTTTAAATAATTTTCTTTTTAAATAATAATACCTACTCTGTGTTGGTAGGGATATGGTAAAAATGGCATTCTTAATTCTGTTAACTTTGGTATAACCTGAAACAAGTTTTTTGATGGGTATTACGGCAATAAGCATCAAGAAGCTTTAAAAGGCACATACCCAATTTTTCAGCTTTTTAAGTATTTATATTTCTGAATAAACTACGCTCTCTTTTAGAAATCTACCCTACCGAATTACGTATTTTTAAAAATCCTCGTACAAATGCTGTTATTTACAAAAATGTTCATTTTAGCATTATTGGTGACTTAAAATTAGAAAAATCCTTTCTCTTCCTCTCTCTCCAGGACTCTCATAACTGTCACCTGAGTTGGTTCCAACGGATACGCAGAATAGAAGACAAATGTGAGAAGAATATTGACAAACTGCAAGGTATGCACCCGAGCTACAGTAATTCCGAGTTGACAGCTCGATCTCCCCTCCAACTCTGCGGCTTTTCAAACCTCTGCAAAAGGAAGAGGGTCTCTGCCTGGGGCAGTTACTCACCGAACCCCGTGAAGCCCATGGTTACCGCAAGCTGCGGGTCCGGTCCCGATGCGTCTGAGCCTGTCACTGGAGCAAGAGGAAAAGAGAGGCGGCCTAGTTAGTGCGGCGCCCCAGCTCCCCCGACACGGCCCACCCCGCCCGGACTCGCTTCATGAAACCCACCTTCGCTGGGCCCAGAGCGCTCCATGGCTGGCCGCACACCACAGAACCAGCCACAGCGACAGCCCAAACAACTGCATGGGAACTTGCCAATAACTCGCGGCAAATGCTGGAGGAAGTACCGCCTCCAAGCTACAGCGGCGCCGCCGAAGCCAAGAGCGGCGCCTTCCGCAGAGGGACTGCGGCTTTCTGCGCGGCGCCCCCTACCGGACAGGCGGGAAAGCGCCGCGCAACTCAGACCACTGGAGGGTAGTAGTATCTAGAGTTTCTGTAACATCCTTTCCCTTTTTTTTTTTTTTTAAGCCAGAGTCTCTGTCGCCCAGGCTGCAGTACAGTGGCGTAATCTCAGCTGACTGCAACCTCTGCCTCCCGGGATCAAGCGATTCTCCTGCCTCAGCCTCCCGAGTAGCTGGGATTACAGGTGCCGGCCGGCTAATTTTTGGTTTTTTGTTTTGGTTTGTTTTTTTTTGTTTTTGTTTTTGTTTTGAGACAGAGTCTCTGTCGCCCAGGCTGGAGTGCAATGGCGTGATCTCGGCTCACTGCAACCTCTGCCTCCCGGGTTCAAGCGATTCTCCTGTCTCAGCCTCCCAAGTAGCTGGGATTACAGGCGTCCACCACCACGCGCAGCTAATTTTTTGTATTTTTAGAAGACACGACGTTTTGCCATGTTGGCCAGGCTGGTTTCGAACTCCTGGCCTCAAGTGATCCGCCTGCCTCGGCCTCCCAAAGTGCTGGGATTACAGGCGACACCCTTTGCTTTTTTTTTTTTTTTTTTTTTTTGAGGCGGAGTCTCACTCTGTTGCCCAGGCTGGAGTGCAATGGCGTGATCTCGGCTCACTGCAACCTCTGCCACCCAGGTTCAAGCTCTTCTCTTGCCTCAGTGTCCTGAGTAGCTGGGATTACAGGCGCCTGCCACCACACCTGGCTAATTTTTGTGTATTTAGTAGAGACGGGGTTTTGCTATGTTCGCCAGGCTGGTCTTGAACTCCTGACCTCAGGTGATCCGCCCACCTTGGCCTCCCAAAGTGCTGGGATTACAGGCCCCGCGCCACCGCGCTCTGCCTTTTTGTTGTTGTTGTTGTTGTTGACTGAGTCTCCCTCTGTTGCCTTGGCTGGAGTGCAGTGGCGTGATCTCAGCTGACTGCAACCTCTGCCTCCCAGGTTCAAGCGATTCTCTTGCCTCAGCCTCCCGAGCAGCTGGGACTACAGGTGTGCGCCACCATGCCCGGCTATTTAGTATTTGAGACTACAGGCACCCGCCACCATGCCCAGCTAATTTTTTCTATTTTTAGTAGAGGCAGGGTTTACACCGTGTTAGCCAGGATGGTCTCAATCTCCTGACCTTGTGATCTGCCCACCTCAGCCTCCCAAAGTTCTGGGATTAAAGGCGTGAGCCACTGCACCTGGCCTGTCAGTCTGAAGTTTACAAGGCTAATCGTGTGCTCAGGATTGTCCTTCTTAAACAGAATGTGGGAGTTCAACACTTTAACGTTTAGAAGGTGGAGAAGAATCTCTCTTTCTTTTTGAGACAGAATCTCACTCTGTCACCCAGGCTGGAATGCAGTGGCACAATCTCGGCTCAATGAACCTCCACCTCCTGGGTTCAAGCGATTCTTGTGCCTCAGCCTCCTAAGTAGCTGGGATTACAGGTGACCGCCACCACAACCGACTTTTTTTTTTTTTTTTTTTGAGACAGAGTCTCGCTCCATTGCCCAGACTGGAGTGCAGTGGCGCGATCTCAGCTCACTGCAACCTCCGCCTCCTGGGTTCAAGCAATTCTGCCACAGCCTTGCAAGTAGCTGGGATTACAGGCCCTGCCGCCACCCCTGGCTAATTTTTGCATTCTTAGTAGAGACAGAGTTTCACCATGTTGGCCAGGCTGGTCTCAAACTCCTGACCTCAAGTGATATGCCTGCCTCAGCCTCCCAAAGTGCTGGGATTACAGACGTGAGCCACTGTGCCTGGCCTAATTTTTGTATTTTTTGTAGAGATAGGGTTTCATCATGTTGCCCACGCTGGTCTTGAACTCCTGAGCTCAAGCGATCCACCCGCCTCAGCCTCCCTAAGTGCTAGGATTACAGGTGTGGGCCACTGCACACAGCCTATGAAAGAATATCTTATACCAAACCTTGTACCTTTGGCGCTAAGCTGGATAAGAAGTGAGCGTCTGATCAGCCCAGTCCACTGCTCCCATATTATCGTTATAATCCACAATGACACATGGCTTCTTAGTTTTCTTTCCATCTGTTGTCTACTTCAATCGCAGTATCATTGTGGAATATTGACAACATTGTGACTGCCTTGTTGTCACACCATTTCAGTGCCATAAGTTCACCATGGAATTAACATCACACATAGGAATGCTATGTTTTCTAGGATTTGACATTTTCAGCAGTTGAGAATTACTATATTTTGTAAATGGAAATTCCACTACTAAAAACAGAATGCTATAAATAGAATAATGTCTTTTGTTTCCAAAGTCAATATAATAGAGTGATGCAAAAATAATAAAATAGTAGACACAAACTTTGGGGGTTAAGTTGGGACTGTAATCTGTGAGTTATCTTGGGGTAAAGGCTGCAGCTGCAAGCACCATCAGAGAGTATTCTCAGGGAAAATGGGAAATGGGTTAACAGTGGGTAAATCTACGGTGCCTGTAGTGTATTCGTTTTTTTGTTTTTTTGGTTTTGATACAGAGTCTCGCTCTTGTTGCCCAGGCTGGATTGCAATGGCGCAATCTTGGCTCACTGCAACCTCTGCCTTCCAGGTTCAAGCGATTCTCCTGCCTCAGCCTCCTGAGTAGCTGGGATTACAGGCATGCGCAACCAGACCCAGCTAATTTTTTTTGTATTTTTAGTAGAGATGGGGTTTCCCCATGTTGGTCAGGCTGGTGTCTAACTCCTGACCTCAGGCAATCCGCCGGCCTCGGCCTCCCAAAGTGCTGGGATTACAGGCGTGGCCCACCACGCCCGGCCAAATTCTTACAATTTTATGTTGTCTTAGCATTTATTTTGAATATAAGTTGGACTTTCTCATATCAGAAACACGGTTCAGTCACCCTTGACACCGTTTCTAGTTCTACACCTCCTCCCAGTTCCTCAATGTGATCAATCCAGGTATCTATTGTGTAAAACTTCCTCCTGGTGCCCACCTCCCCATAGGATAAATACATACAGCCTACTTCACCGGCCCTGCTGACACTGACGTCCTACATGGACTGTGCAGATATGCCACAGTGACTACCTCGGTCACAGCATGACTTCCAAGAACAGAGGTGTCCAATCTTTTGGCTTCCCTAGGTCACAATGGAAGAAGAAGAATTGTCTTGGGCAACACATTAAATACACTAACAACAGCTGAGAGCTTTAAAAAAATCACAAATCTCACAATGTTTTAAGAAAGTTAACGAATTTGTGTTGGGCCACATTCAAAGCCATTCTGGGCTGACAAGCTTGTCCTCAAATTTGTGCATGCTTGCTTTAAACCCACCAATTAAAGTGTGGGAATTCCTCTTGGGAAATCTATTTGGAAAACACCATGAACCCAATAAATGCATTGGCTCATGAGTCCCTCTTTCTCTTTCCCTGACTGCATTCCTTGACCTCCAGGTGTGCCAGATGCCCCCCCAGGCATGTAAGTAATAAAATCTTTGCTTATATCTGTGTTTCTACTCATCATTGAAGAAGCATGCTCTATCTTAAAATTCCTAAATTAAAACAGTCCCTTAACATAAATCAAGGCAGTAGGATTCAAAATGTTGTAGTAGTCACTGTATTTTTCAGTTACATAGGCGTTGTAAGCAAAATCAGTTTCCCTTAGGAATATCCTTAATAAAGCCATAAACAGTATTCATTTCGTTAAACCCTGACCCTTAATTATACGTCTTTTTAACCTTCAGTATGACAAAATGAGAAGTAATCATAAAGTATGTTTTTAAAAAAATTTCTTACAGATGGGGTCTCACTGTGTTACCCAGACTGGAGTGCAGTGGCTATTTACAAGTTCAGTCATGAAGCACTTTAGCCTCAAACTCCTGGACTCAAGCGATCTTCCCCTGCCTCAGCTTCCTGAGTAGATCGGACCACAGGCATATACCACCATGCCCAGCTAATGCATATCTAAGTAGAATGGTCATCGAAAAGAAAACCACTTGTAATTGAGTGGTTAGCTTTTTTCATGGAACATTATTTTTACCTGAAAGAATGACTCACAAAGTACAGTTGTTCATATTTAAGTATTTGGCAAACATTTTTTCAAAAATAAATGAAATGAGTTTATCACTTTAAGAAAAACAGGTCAGGCATGGTGGCTTACACGGGTAATCCCAGCACTTTGGAAGCCGAGGTGGGAGGATCACCTAAGGCCAGGAGTTCGAGACCAGCCTGGCCAACATGGTGAAACCCCGTCTCTACTAAAAATACAGAAAATTAGCCAGGCGTAGCTGGGCGCGGTGGCTCACGTCTGTAATCCCAGCGCTTTGGGAGGCCAAGGCGGGTGGATCACCTGAGGTCAGGAGTTCAAGACCAGCCTGACCAACATAGTAAAACCCCCATCTCTACTAAAAATACAAAAAAATGAGCTGGGCATGGTGGCATGTGCCTGTAATCCCAGCTACTCGGAAGGCTGAGGCAGAATTGCTTGAACCTGAGAGGCAGAGGTTGCAGTAAACAGAGATCATGCCACTGCACTCCAACCTGGGCAACAAGAGCAAAACTCCATCTCAAAAAAAAAATAAAGAAAAGAAAATTAGCCTGTAATTCCAGCTACTCGGGATGCTGAAGCAGGAGAATTGCTTGAACCTGGGAGGCAGAGGTTGCAATGAGCTGAGATCGCACCATTGCACCCCAGCCTAGGCGACAAGAGCAAAACTCTGTTAAAAAAAAAAAAAACTGACTACACTTGTTGACAATTATTAAAATACTTCTTCTTTTTCTAAATATGTAACTGAGGCCAGTTTTTCTTTCTTTCTTTCTTTCTTTCGAGACAGAGTTTCGCTCTTGTAGCCCAGGCTGGAGTGCAATGGCACGATCTCAGCTCACTGCAACCTCCGCCTCCCAGGTTCGGGCGATTCCCCTGGCTTAGCCTCCCAAGTAGCCGGGATTACAGGCTTGCGCCACCATGCCCCACTAATTTTTGTATTTTTAGTAGAAATGGGGTTTCACCATGTTGGCCAGGCTAGTCTCGAACCTCTGACCTCAGGCAATCCACCCGCCTCGGCCTCCCAAAGTGCTGGGATTACAGGTGTGAGCCAGCACGCCCGGTGAGGCCAGCTTTTCTTAATATTAATATACTATACTTCAACTAAATAAGTCACAAAATGTTGACATGTTAGACAAAGTAGCAAACATAAAAAACCAAGTTTGCTCATTCCGCTTGCCAGCAGAATTTCACAAAGCCCAACTCAGTGACTAAGTATAGACTTCTAGAAGAATGCCCTGGAAACAATAAGCAGGTTAGAGCACAGGTTCCCACGTCTCTTGCTTCAATCAATGCATTTTTTAAAAAAAGGTAAGTTCAGTGTTCCTACCCCTTGCCTCTTCCAGTACATAAGATAGTGTCCCATAGGATTCATGATTATGCCTCTGTAATCTATAACCAGATGTACTCTTACACCCAAACTTTGATGAGATTTTGCTCTAATGTAATTTATGAGCTTTTTTTTTTTTTTTTTTTTTTTTAGAGACAGAGTCTCCCTTTATCAACCAGACTAGAATGCAGTGGCATGGTCATGGCTCACTGCAACCTGGAACTCCTGGGCTAAAGTGATGCTCCTGCCTCAGCCCACCAAGTAGCTGGGACTACAGGTCCACACCTGGCTGCCCAGGTTGGTTTTGAATGCCTGGCCTCAAGAGACCCTCATGCATAGGCCTCTCAAAGTGCTAGAATTACAGGTGTGAGTCACTATACCCAGTTTATGAGCATGTTTAATGTAATTTCTGAGCACACGCAGAGCTTCCAACCCCTGATATGTAAGCTGTGGGCTAAAAACTACTTTGGAGCAGTTTTAACAGAAACTCTCTGAAAGGTTGCAATCCTGAGTCTGAATCAAACTGACTTTAATTCTTTAAAAGAGGGTTATTTTTCTTCAATTGACAGCAGATACAGATATGAGAATCCAGCCATCCGTTACTGAGCCAGACACTAAAGAGATTTGCAAAAATATGAAATAATCGCATTCTTCTCCCTGTTTTAGAAACTATAGTGATTTCTCATTTTAAAAAAGTGTTATATTAACATGGATTAAGCTTGATATGCTTTTTTTTTTTTTTTTTTGAAATGGAGTCTTACTCTGTTGCCCAGGGTGGAGTGCAGTGGCGCGATCTCGGCTCACTGCAACCTCTGCCTCCTAGGTTCAAGTGATTCTCCTGGCTCAGCCTCCTGAACAGTTGAGACTACAGGCGCACGCCACCACACCCAGCTAATTTTTGTATTTTAGTATAGACGGGGTTTCACCATATTGGCCAGGCTGGTCTCCAACTCCTGAACTTGTGATCCACCTGCCTTGGCCTCCCAAAGTGCTGGGTGCTGGGATTACAGGTGTGAGCCACTGTGCTCGGCCTTGTTACTCTTTTAAATACAATGTTAAACATTTTAATTTTCAGTTTGAGTTATTCACAAATATTAATAGATGTAACCAACATGAAACAAAAACTCTCTGGAATCCTGAATAATTTTTAAGGGTATCAAGGGGGTCCTAAGACCAAAAAAATTCATAATTATCTGTTCTAGGGAAGAGGTCAGCAAACTTTTCCTGTAAAGTGCCAGAGTCCGTATTTAAGGCTTTGCAGTCTTTTGTAGAAATTACTCGGTTTAGCAGTTGTAGTGGGAAAGCATAGGCAATATGCCAATGAATTAAGTTAGTTAGATTACACTTTGGGGAGCTTTACTTCTATGCAGGAATATCACAGCAACGTTGTTGAATCTTCCAATTTATGGAGTTGAAAACTTTGTGTATTTTGTCTCAAATTAAAAACAAACTCGGTGCCAGACCACCACTTTTCAATCTATGGTCTACCAAATAAAGTAAACTGACAGCTAGAGACCCAACTGCCTATCTATATACCAATAATAAAAAATCCAGTTTTTCTTGGTATATTGGCTATGTCAAATTTTAAGTGTAGATTGGTAACATCAAAGAACTTTCAATTTTCAGAAATGTAGTCAAGTCTTTGAGGGAGTAAAAATGTAATTCAAATAGCAAAAGACCAATTTAGAGTAATTCAGTTATTGATTTGTGAAATTCTGAAGAACATAACTGGAAGCTTTCTTAGGTGAGATTCTAAATAAGAACAGCTTTCTAAAAAGTGCTTTGATTTACCCACTCAGGTTGCCTTCTGTAGTAAATGAAGCCTCTTTTACCTCTCTGCTTTCTCCTATCCTTCTGCTATAGTTTATACCTATCCAAATAGAAAAATTATAGTGAAGCCCTTTGTCTCTGCTTGAAGCACCTTAAGGACAGGAAACACTGTGTTAGTTTGATAGTCCCAGCACCAGGCACAAGGCAAGTATTCAGTTTCTTAGGATTGTATGAACTCTTGGGTTCCTATCTCATACGAGTTCCTGTACTAGCGCTGGGAATGAAAAGATGAATTAGAACTGTCTGCTATCTCTGCCACGATAAAAAGCACGGCAGCGGTCCACCTGCACTCAGCTCCTTCTTAAACACGTATTTTATACTAAGGGGCAACAAAGTCAAAAGACTGCGACATGCAAATGGAAAAGCCTGATGAATTCTAATTTACACTGAAGCCCGTGAAGAATATAGTGAGATACTGGTTTATATCCGTCTCTGTGACAGCGACCTACCAATTCTTAACTACTCTCACAAGAGCAGTTACTTGGAGAACCAAACTGCGCGCTCATGCGCGCACGCATATAGCTGCAGTTAGCGGATACCGACGCGGGAAGTTCCAAGACTCAGGTCGAGCACGCGCTTAAACCAACGGAACCTGACCAACCTCCTAGGCCAGACACACGACCTAGCTCCCACCTACCGTATCCCTCCTCCCTCCTCCCTCCTTCCTCCTCACCTTATCCAACCCCATCCCGCCCCTCTCCTTCCCAGTTCCCTCCCCTTTATCCTTCCCTACCCTTCCTTTCTCTCCCTCCCTTCCCTAAATAACCTACCCTAATTTTACCCTGCCACACCCCAAAACCCTCAACCCCCTCGAAAGCATCAGCAGCCTCCTGGCTCCACCCACAACCTCTAGCCCCCTCCTAACAGCTTCCTCTTCCCAGGCCAGAACGGCGTCTTCCAGTTCCCCACGGGATGAAGCGGAAGTGCGTCATGTCGAGGCGCCAAGGCGCTCGTTTGGCGCGCGCGCCCTAGGCGGCGGATCTAAGCTAACTTCTTGGTTCTTTTCTTGTTTCTCCTTGGCTTTTGACTTTTTCTGGACCCTGGTGTCTACGATTTCCGAGATGCCGTCTTCTTTGTTGGGCGCGGCGATGCCGGCCTCTACATCTGCCGCAGCCCTGCAGGAAGCTCTGGAAAATGCTGGACGGCTCATCGACCGTCAGTTGCAAGAGGACCGCATGTACCCGGACCTTTCCGAGCTGCTTATGGTGTCTGCCCCAAGTGAGTGATAGTGACCCTGCTTTCTCAACTTAAAGGACTCTCGCCTGACTTCCTAATTTGCTACTTATCCCCAGCGTTGGTCCCGGCGAGGATATGCTGAGATTTATGGCACTGTTGGCTGCATTTTTGGAGAACAGCAAGCAGCTTATTTTCAGGTTTTTTCCTTTCCTCACTTTCTTCATTGTAGATACTTGAGAGGGCAAGAGTGAAGAGCAAGCTCCCAGTTGAAGCAGAAAGAGGCAAAGACCTCAACCTTAATGAGCTTCTCGCCGCTCTCAAGTGCTTATGGTTAAGGCCATATGAGAAGCATCTCCAGATCCAAGTCCCAAATTTGTTCATTTCTCCCGTTAGTGTTTGAGTAGATCGTAAGAGCAAACGAAGTTAATTTGGAAATTTAGCATGTTATCTTAAAGATACGCTTTGCTTTATATTTATTTGTTTATTTATTGAGACGGAGCGGTTCCCTCTTCGCCCAGGCTGAAGTGCAATGGCGCGATCTCGGCTCATTGCAACCTCCGCCTCCTGGGTTCAAGTGATTCTTCTGCCTCAGACTCCCGAGTAGCTGAGATTACAGGCGCCTGCCACCACGCCCGGCTAATTTTTGTGTTTTTTAAGTAGAGACGGGGTTTCACCATATTGGCCTGGCTGGTCACGAACTTCTGACCTCAAGTGATCCGCCCCCCTCGGCCTCCCAAAGTGCTGGGATTACAGGCGCAAGCCACTGCACCCGGCCAAGAAACGCTTTATTATGTGTAGAGATGTGTGTTATGAAATGCTGGAGGATCTTAAAAGAACTACCAGTGGAATAAAGGAAGAGAACAGGGAAATCACAGTGCTTATGTACAGGGAGAGTAAGGCAGAATATGTGTTGACAATATAGGTGACTGGAAAGTAATTTGTTTAACAGTTTTAAGTTATAACCAGCTCCCCACGGCTTATGGAATTACATCAGTTGCTAGAAAAAGTGACCCCTTTGTGAGATGGAATTTGGAGAAAACCAGAGAAGTGTAAGAAAGAAAAGATTGTTGGTGAGCAAGAACCAAAGTAATCTAAATAGGATAATTTGTGCAGTGTAAACCGAGAACACTTCTGATTATTTATAAAAATCATTGATAGCTTTGTAATCAAAGAAATGATAGAAACAAAGATAGTATTTGCTCCCTACAGCTACTTACCAATGAGCGTGTCTTATAATACCTGATTGGCCTATTAGCAATTATCATCTTGAACAACATTACTCATTTTGGCCTCCTTAGGTGTGAAAACAAGATATAAAAACAGTACATGCATTCTGGTCCTTCTCTTACATATCTCATGCCTTTACACACACCTTCCTCTTTCACCCAGTCTCTTCCCCTTCTTTTCCATCCAATTCTTCACCCGTTGCTCTGATTACAGAGAATTTAGCATATTTTCCGTAAGAAGCCCCATCTTCAGGATTTCCTCAGAATTTTATCTTACTTTTATTGTTTCTGCAATGTTCTTTTTTTGCCTGACAAACTTTTTCCAGACTCCCTGTGAAAGTCCTTAGTTTCTCTTTGTTGTCTTTCTTTTTCTTGTTCTTTTTTTTTGAGTCAAGGTCTAGTTCTGTTACCAGGCTGGAGTGCAGTGGCATGATCACAGCTCATTGCAGCCTCTAACTCATGAGCTCAAGTGGTCCTCCCGCCTTGCCCTCCCCGGTAGCTGGGAGTACAGGCGCCTGCCACCACACCCAGCTAATTTTTAATTTTTATGTAGAGACGTAGTCTCACTGTTACAAGGCTGGTCTCAAATTACTGGCATCAAGCAGTCCTCCTACCTCAGCCTTCCAAAGTGCTGAGATTACAGATGTAAGTCACACTCCTGGCCTGAAGTCTTTCTTAGCATTCCCATCCTCACTAAAGTTATCGATTCCTCCCTCTGTGTTCCCACTGCCATTTAACATGGTGATCTGCCACCTTCGGCCTATTAAAGTTATGTTTTAGGATTAAATGGGATGTCTGGATTTGCTTTATTTATTTATTTTTTGAGACAGAGTCTTACTGTCACCCAGCCTGGAGTGCAGTTGGCATAATCTTGGCTCGCTACGGCCTCCACCTCCCAGGTTCAAGCGATGCTCCTGCCTCAGCCTCCTGAGTAGCTGGGATCATAGGTGTTCGCCACTGGCTCATTTTTCTATTTTTAGTAGAGACAGGGTTTCACCGTGTTGGCCAGGTTGGTCTTGATCTCCTGACCTCATGTGATCCGCCCGCCTCGGCTCCCAAAGTGTTGGGATTACAGGTGTCACCCACTGTGCCCAGCCTGGATTTGCTTTAATATGAATTCAGCCCAGTAGTCTCAGCACTTTGGGAGGCCAAAGTGGGCAGATTACTTGAGCCCAGAAGTTTGAGACCAGTCTTGGCAATATGGCAAAACCCAGCCTCTTAAAGAAAAGAAATACAATAATACAAAAATTAGCTTGGCATGGTGACACACACTTGGACCCCCAGCTACTTGGGAGGCTGAGGTGGGAGGATAACTTGAGACGGGGAGGTTGAGACTGCAGGGAGCTGTGATTGTGCCGCTGCACTCCAGCCTGGGCAACAGAGTGAGACCCTGTCTCAAAAAAAAAAAAAAGCCTGGCACTGTGCCTCATGCCTGTAATCCTAGCAATTTGGGACCTGGAAGTGGGGTGGATCACTTGAGCTTGAGTTTGAGACCAGCCTGAGTGAGCAACATGACAAAACCCTGTCTCTACAAAAAGTGGCTGGGTGCGGTGGCTCACGCCCATAATCCCAGCATTTTGGGAGGCTGAGGTGGCAGATCACGAGGTTAGGAGTTCAAGACCAGCCTGACCAAAGTGGTAAAACCCCGTCTCTACTAAAAATACAAAAATTAGCTGGGTGTGGTGGCGCGTGGCTGTAATCCCAGTTATTCAGGAGGCTGAGGCAGGACAATCGCTTGAACCAGGGAGGCGGAAGTTGCAGTGAGCCGAGATAGCGCCACTGTACTCCAGCCAGGGCAATAGAGGGAGACTTTCTCAAAAGAAATGGGAGGCCCAGGCGGGCGGATCACGAGGTCAGGAGATGAGACCATCCTGGCTAACATGGTGAAACCCCCATCTCTACTAAAAATACAAAATAATTAGCCGGGCGTGGTGGCGGGCGCCTATAGTCCCAGCTACTCCGGAGGCTGAGACAGGAGAATGGTGTGAACCCGGGAGGCGGAGCTTGCAGTGAGCCGAGATCGCGCCACTGCATTCCAGCCTGGGCGACAGAGTGAGACTCCGTCTCAAAAAAAAAAAAAAAAGGAAAAAGAAAAATGCTGTTTGGCTGGGCTCGGTGGTTTACTCCTGTAATCTCAGCAATTTGGGAGGCAAAGGTGAGTGGATCACTTGAGGTCAGGAGTTTGAGACTAGCCTGGCCATCATGGCGAAATCCTGTCTCTACTAAAAATACAAAAATTAGCCGGGTGTGGTGGCACACTCCTGTAGTCCTGGCATCTCGGGAGGCTGAGGCAGGAGAATCTCTTGAACCTGGGAGGCAGAGGTTGCAGTGAGCCGCCATTGCACTACAGCCTGGGCGGCAGAGCGAGAGCCCATCCCAAAAAAAAACCCCAAAAACAAAAAAAAAATTAGCTAGGCATGGTGTCATGACACTGTAGTCCTAGCTACTCACGAGGCTGTGGTGGAAGATTGCTTGAGCCCAAGAGGCTGAGGTTGCCCTGAGCTGTGATTGCACCACTGCATTCCAGCCAAGGCGACAGAGTGAAACCCCGTCTCAGGAAAAAAAAAAAAAAAGAGAGAAAAAGAGTTCGTCCGGGTGCAGTGGCTCACATCTGTAATCCCAACACTTTGGGAGGCCAAGGCAGGCGGATTACGAGGTCAAGAGATTGAGACCGGCCGGGCACGGTGGCTCACGCCTGTAATCCCAGCACTTTGGGAGGCCGAAGCGGGCAGATCACGAGGTCGGGAGATCGAGACCATCCTGGCTAACACGGTGACACCCCGTCTCTACTAAAAATAAAAAAATTAGCCTGGCGTGGCAACAGGCGCCTGTAGTCCCAGCTACTTGGGAGGCTGAGACAGAAGAATGGCCTGAACCCAGGTGGTGGAGCTTGCAGTGAGCTGAGATCAGGCCACTGCACTCCAGCCTGTGAGACTCCGTCTCAAAAAAAAAAAAAAAAAAAAAAAAAGATTGAGACTATCCTGGCCAACATGGTGAAACCTTGTCTCTATTAAAACTACAAAAATTAGCTGGGCGTGGTGGCTCATGCCTGTAATCCCAGCTACCCGGGAGTCTGAGGCAGGAGAATCCCTTGAACCAGGGAGTTGGAGGTTGCAGTGAGCCGAGATCGCGCCAATGCACTCTAGCTTGGCGTCAGAGCGAGACTCCGTCTCAAAAAATAAAAATAAAAAGATAATTAATTGGGGAAGGAGTGAACAATGATAAAAATGAAACGTGATTGGGGATATTACTGGTTATTAAGTTGGATAATCAGTACATGGGTATTTATTGTATTTTTCTTATATATATTTTAAAAATTTCCATAATACACTTCAAGATTGTTTTATATGTCAGTTTTCCTTAACATCTTTGTACTCTATAGAACCTGAGAAAGTGCCTAAGTAGGTCATCAGTCAGGTCTAAATAACACCTTGTCCGGGAGCAAGGTAGGCTGAGTAGACCAGCCCACTCCTGTCCTTAGTGATGGAGTCTTAGAGCAAGAGAAAGGTTGCCCATGAGAACACTTTATAGAGCAGTCTTTGTTTTTATCCCCCCAATAAGATACTGCTTGTGGGGTATTATTTGTATTTGTCTTAGTGGTCTTGGGGATAAATCTAAAGGGAAAAGTCATGGGTTGTTTTAATCTATAAATGTTTAGCTGGTAAAGGCAGTATTTTCCCCCAGTCATTATTTTGTTTGCTTATAGTCATTTTACCTTTGAGCCCCAAAGCAGTTTTATATTTTCCCATTTCAGATTAGCAAAATGATAGAAAAACACTAAATTATTATTTTTAAATTTTTTTATTTTTGATTTTGTGGGTACATAAGTAGGCGTCTGTGTGTGTGTGTGTGTATATATATATATATATATATATTTTTTTCCCCGAGACGGAGTCTTGCTCTGTCACCCTGGCTGGAGTGCAGTGGCACGATCTTGGCTCACTGCTGCCTCCGCCTCCCAGGTTCCAGCAGTTCTCCTGCCTCAGCCTCCCGAGTAGCTGGGATTATAGGTGCTTGCTACTGTGCCTGGCTAATTTTTTTGTATTTTTAGTGGAGACAGGGTTTCACCATTTTGGCCAGGCTGGTCTTGAACTCCTGACCTTGTGATCGGCTTGCCTCTGCCTCCCAAAGTGCTGGGATTACAGGCGTGAGCTACCGCGCCCAACGGTGTATATATTTATGTGGTGCATGAGATATTTTGATACAGGCATGCAATGTGAAATGATCACATCATGGAAAATGGGGTATCTATCCTCTCAAGCATTTATCCTTTGTGTTACAAACAATACAATTACATGCTTTCATTTTGTTTATTTATTTATTTATTTATTTTTGAGACAGAGTCTTGCCCTGTCGCTCAGGCTGGAATGCAATGGCACGATCTCAGCTCACTGCAACTTCCGCCTCCCGGGTTCAAGCAGTTCTGCCTCAGCCTCTGCAGTAGCTGGGATCATAGGCGCACGCCACCAGGCAGGCTAATTTTTTGTGTCTTTAGTAGAGATGGAGTTTCACCATGTTGGCCAGGCTAGTCTCAAACTCCTGACCTCATGATCCTCCTACCTCGGCCTCCCAAAGCGCTAGGATTACAGGCTTGAGCCACCGCGCCCAGCCACTTTTATTTTAAAATAACACTAAATTATCAAATTTAAACATTTCCAGCTGGGCACGGTGGCTCACACCTGTAATCCTAGCCTTTTGGGAGGCCTAGGCGGGCGGATCATGAGGTCAGGAGATCAAGACCAGCCTGGCTAACACGGTGAAACCCCGTTTCTACTAAAAATACAAAAAATTAGCCGGGTGTGGTGGCGGACGCCTGTAGTCCCAGCTACTTGGGAGGCTGAGGCAGGAGAATGGCGTGAACCCGGGAGGTGGAGCTTGCAGTGAGCCGAGATTGCGCCACTGCACTCCAGCCTGGGCGACAGTGCGAGACTCTATCTCAAAAAAAAAAAAAAAATTAAACATTTCCTTTGTTATAGAGCAAGTTTTTTGAGATACGACTTTCCCTTTAGGCCTGAAACCAGTAACTGTTCCTACCTTCACTATGGAATATTTCAGGACTACTTTGTGTTGGGTCAAAACTAGAATATTCTCTCTGTACCTTTGGAACCAACACACACAATTTTTTTGTGGCACTCAATCCTTTTGTTTGCCCGGTTGATGAGCAGTACATTATTATAAATACTTCATTTTCTTTTTGTAGATAATCCCACCGTTTCTGGCATGTCAGATATGGATTATCCTTTACAAGGACCTGGTTTGCTGTCCGTACCCAACCTTCCAGAGATCAGTTCCATCCGAAGAGTTCCTCTCCCCCCTGAACTTGTTGAGCAGTTTGGACGTATCCTATTACTTTGTATTTATTTTAAAAATGTTAAAATTGGTATTTTTCATTCTTATAATTCTTATTCTATGTTTAATTAATGTGTTATATATTCATTTAAGGGTTTTATTTAAAATTCGTTTAAGTATATGGGTTCCATGTTGTATTAAAGAGTGGACACATTGTGATTTTTTACGTAAATATTAAGTCAAAAGCTATTGAAACAAGTTAAAGAAGAATAAGATTCACCTCTGTCTGCCTTACATCCACACTACCTCAGATATGCAGTGTAATTGCATGATGGGTGTGTTCCCTCCTATCAGCAGAGCTTGGCTCACAATTGACAGTGATATATTCATGTGGAACTATGAGGATGGGTATGTATTTAAGGCTGGTTTGCTTTAAGGGTGATTGGAATTTATATAAACTTTACTGTAGCTAGTGTTCTCATTAGAAGCTGCTTGGTTTATCTTTCATTCATCTAGCCTTTGGGTCAGTGCTTCTCAGTATCAGTCATCTGGAGATGTTCAAATGTGCATTCTGTCTTAGTAGTCCTGAGTGAGGCTCAAGAGTCTGCATTTCTAACAAGCTGCCAACTGCTGCTGCTGGTTTAGGTGCCATTCTTGAGTGGCAGGAGCCCGGGTCCCAAGCTGTTAGCCCGTAGTAAAAATAGATGTTGGCAATTCATTGAGAGATGATTGGACATTTTTAAAGACTTCTGTTTTCCTTGCATTTCTATGGAGTAGGCATCTGATATTTATTTATTTTGTTGTCATTTTGTGAATTTGACCCGTGTGTAAATTATATGTATAGAAATGATTCTGAGTGAAAGCCTAAGGTACTTTTGCTTAAATACAGCTTGTTGGTCTGGTGATCTCCCTGTTGACTTTTTAGAGATAGATTTTGTTTTACTGCCAGTTGTCCATTATATTATCCTTAGATGAGGTGTGGGATAAACATAGGAAAGCCCATATAATTAAGATGTTACTCTTGTTCCTGAGTAATTAATGATCTTTTTAGGAACACACGTGCATTAAAAAAACACTGTATCGGCCGAGCACGCTGACTCAAACGCCTATAATCCCAGCACTTTGGGAGGCTGAGGTGGGTGGATCACCTGAGGTCAGGAGTCTGAGACCAGCCTGGCCAACATGGAGAAACCCTATCTCTACTAAAAATACAAAAATTAGCCAAGTGTGGTGGCACATGCCTGTAGTCCCAGCCACTCGGGAGCTGAGGCAGGAGAATTGCTTGAACCTGGGAGATGGAGGTTGCAGTGAGCTGAGATAGTGCCACTGCACTCCAGCCTGAGTGACAGAGCGAGACTCCATCTCAGAAACAACAACAACAAAACACTGTATTATTGAAACAAAATTGAAACTAAATGACAGCTTAACACCTATAGCTTAAATGAAACCATTTTTTTCTACTAGAAGTTTCATAGCAATTTTTCATGTTGAAATGTAATAGTTGTAATAGCAGTGATGTATGATTGTGATTATTTTTCATGTACCCTGAATGTTCCCCACTTTGTTATGTTACCATAACATATTCATTTTTATACTAAATAATGAAACCTTTTTTGTTTAGGTATGTATCTTTTCAAGAGAAGTCATTGCAAAAATATTACAGAACAGATAAATGTGAGAATAATTGTTTTCTTTAAAATATGTTTTCGGCTGGGCATGGTGGCTCATGCCTGTAATCCCAGCACTTTAGGAGGCCAAGGCAGGCAGATCACCTGCAGTCGGGAGTTCGAGACCAGCCTGACCAACATGGAGAAAGCCCATCTCTACTAAAAATACAAAATTAGCCTGGCATGGTGGCACATGCCTGTAATCGCAGCTACTCGGGAGGCTGAGGCAGGAGAATCACTTGAACCTGGGAGGCAGAGGTTGTGGTGAGCCGGGATCGCGCCATTGCACTCCAGCCTGGGCAACAAGAGGGAAAACTCCATCTCAAAAAAAAAAAACACTTTAATGAATTTTTTTACATTTCCATTAACATCCAACATATTTATTTAACACATACATATTGATCTTATGTATCTGACACTGTTGTTGTGGTAGGAACAGTACTGAATGAGATGAATGTAGTTCTGCCCTCATGGAACAAACAGTCCTACCTTACTGTGTGTCTTAGTCCGAGCTGCTAAAACAGAATACCATAGCCTGTGATCAACATAAATTTCTTCCTCATGGTTCTGGAAGCTGGAAGTCCAAGATCAAGGTCTGGTGAAAGCCCACTTCCATGTTCATAGATGGCTATCTTTTCACTGTCCTCACATGGCAGAGGGGTAGGGGAGTTCTTTGGGTCCTCTTTTATAAGGGCACTAATCCCATTCATGAGATATACCCTCATGACCTAATAACCTTTCAAAGACCCCACCTACAAATACTATCACATTAAGAGTTAGGATTTAACATGAATTTTAGGAGGACACAGATATTTGATCCATAGCAGTGTGTGTTCATTTAAAGAAAAATTATTTGAAGAATATACTTATTTTAAAAAATCAAGGCACAATGTCCACAAATTCAATTTTGTAAAATTTATACTTAGTTTAAATATTCAATTGGCTTTCTATTATAAATCCTAATTCCATCTGGATGATAAAAATGTAATCTTGGTCATTTCATTGTTCTCTAACCCCCAACTATCTCAGCATTGGATCGTAGTTCCAAGAGGCTGTGCCAATTATCAAAGGGCCCTGTGGAATGGCATGATGTAAGAGGATGGGGCATCCTAGTCCGCATAAGTTGCCATTTAGCTATTTTGTTCCTGTGTGGATGGCCTTTTCAGGATGACTGGAAGCTTTCTTGAAAGTCTAGATCATATTTTTTCGTGGTATTTTTTCTGCTTCATGTTCTCTGAGCTTCTTAGATCTTTAGTTTGATGTCTTCTATTATTTTTAGAATTTTTTTCAGCTATTATCTTTATTTTTCTCTCTCTCTCCTTTTCTGTTCAGCCATTGTCTTTTTTTTTTTTTTTTTTTTTTGAGACAGAGTCTCGCTCTGTCGCCCAGGCTGGAGTGCAGTGGACTATCTTGGTTCACTGCAACCTCCGCCTCCTGGGTTCAAGCACTTCTTGCCTCAGCCTCTGGAGTAGCTGGGACTACAGGTATGGGCCACCACACCTGGCTAATTTTTGTATTGTTATTAGAGATGGGGTTTCACTATATTGACTAGGCTGGTCTTGAACTCCTGGCCTCCAGTGATTTGCCCTCCTGGGCCTCCCAAAGCGCTGGGATTACAAGCATGAGCCACCGCACCCAGCCCAGCCATTATCTTGAGATATTCTGATACATTCTCTTTCTTCAGAAATTTCAGCTATACTTTTGTTATACACCTCATTTTGGATGCTCCATTCTGTTTTTTGTTTTTCCACTTTCTGTCTCTATCTCCCTGTTTTTTGGGAGATGGAGTCTCAAAGTGCTGGGATTACAGGTGTAAGCCACTGCGCCTGGCCCCCCCCCCCCTTTTTTTTTTTATCTCATTCCATTGCTGAGGCTGGAGTGCAGTGGCATGATCTTGGCTCACTGCAGCCTCAACCTCCTGGGTTCAAGTGATTCTCCTGCCTCAGCCTCCCGAGTAGCTGGGATTATAGGCATGCACCACCACACCCGGCTACTTTTTGTATTTTTAGTGGAGACGGAGTTTCACCGGGTTGGGCAAGCTGGTCTCGAATTCCTGACCTCAGGTGACCTGCCCACCTCAGCCTCCCAAAGTGCTGGGATTACAAGCGTAAGCCACCGCACTTGGCCTTCATTGGCTTTTTTTTTTGAGACTGAGTCTCATTCTGTTGCCCAGGCTGGAGTGCAGTGGCAAGATCTTGGCTGACTGCAACCTTCTCCTCCCTGGTTCAAGTAATTCCCCTGCCTCAGCCTCCTGAGTAGCTGGGAATACAAGCGTGTGCCACCATGGCCAGCTAATTTTTTTTTGTATTTTAGTAGAGACGGGGTTTCACCTTGTTGGCCAGGACGGTCTCGATCTCCTGACCTCATGATCCGCCCGCCTCAGCCTCCCAAAATGCTGGGGATTACAGGCGTGAGCCACCACACCCAGCCTCGCTGACTTCTTATAATTTTTATCTTTTTGTCGAAATTCTTTACCTATTTTTTTTTTTTTTTTGTCTGTTTTATTTCTCCCTTTTTTTTTGAGACAGAGTCTCGCTCTGTTGCCCAGGCTTGAGTGCAGTGGTATCATCTTGCCTCACTGCAACCTCCACCTCCCAGGTTCAAGTGATTCTCATGCCTCAGCCTCCGGAGTAGCTGGGATTACAGGCCTGGGCCACCATGCCTGGCTAATTTTTTCTATTTTTAGTAGAAACAGGTATCATTGTGTTGGCCAGGCTGGTCTTGAACTCATGGCCTCAAGTGATCCACACGTCTCAACCTCCCAACTTTACCTATTTGTACATATAGTTAATTAGGTAATTTTTCCTATATAAAGCCTATATGTATAGTTCATAGTTACTTTACATTTCTTGTCTGATAGTTTGGATTCATAGCTGAGTCTGGTTCTATTGATTACTTTGTTTCTCGACACTGGGGTTTTTTTTCTTGTTATTTTGTGTCTCATGATTTCTTAATTGAAAGCCAGAAATCATGTTAAGACAGTAGATACTGTAAGTAAGTAGCAAGTGGTATTTATTCTTAGAAATGGGCATGTCTTTTCCTTGGCTAAGGTATAGCATATCTTTATTATATGGGGAATTGCCTTTTTCCAGGTCAGGACTTGAGCTGGATTTGGGTTCTGTTGTTGTACTTAGGGTGCAAGTTGGTTTACTGGAGATTTTTTCTCAGTGTTCCTCTTACATCCTCAGTCTTAGGCTCTTCCTGTGATTCCATCCTTGTAAGATGGCCCTCTTCTTACCCTTACCCCTGCCCCAGCAGTAGATTGCTATTACTTGATGTGCAGCCCTGTTGTGGAGATGTTTGGAATGGGGAGCAGCATTTTCTATTTTTGTATTTCCCTATTTTTCTAGTTCATCCTTAGCCATAAGCAGGTCTGGATCCCTGGGTCTTGGAACTGAAACAGTTTTATTTGCTTATTTTTTCATTATATATATAATGAAAAATATTTATATATATTCAATATATATAAAATGAAAAAGTTATATATAAATTTTTCATAAAGACCAAGTCTCACTATGTTTCCCAGGGTCTTGAACTCTCCTGGGCTCCTGCCTCACCCTCCCAAAGTGCTGAGATTACAGGCATGAGCCACCTCTCCCAGTCTTTTTTTTTTTTGAGACGGAGTCTCGTTCTCTAGCCAGGCTGGAGTGCAGTGGTGTGATCTCGGCTCACTGCAACTCTGCCTCCCGGGTTCAAGTGATTCTCCTGCCTCACCCTCCCGAGTAGCTGGGACCACAGGCGTGCGCCACCATGCCGGGCTAATTTTTTGTATTTTAGTAGAGACAGGGTTTCACCACGTTGGCCAGGATGGTCTCAATCTCCTGACCTTGTGATTCGCCCACCCCGGCCTCCCAAAGTGCTGGGATTACAGGTGTGAGCCACTGTGCCCAGCCAGTCTTTTCATTATATTCTGTGTCTAAATTTATTTAACTAATAAAGAGCATTCAGGAGTTCAACACCAGCCTGGGCAATATGGCCAAACCTTGTCTCTACAAAAAATACAAAAATTAGCCAGGTGTGAAGTGGAGATTGCAGTGAGCCAAGATTGTGCCACTGCACTTCAGCCTGGGTGACAGAGCTGGACCTTGTCTCAAAAATAATAGTAATAATAATAATAAAGATCATTGTAAGATAATACTTGGTTTTCTGTTTTTCTTTTCTTTTCTTTTTTGAGACAGGCTCTCACTTTGTCACCCAGACTGGAGTGCAGTGGCATGATCACTACTCACTGCAGCCTGAACCTCCCAGGCCTTTGCGATCCTGCCAACTCAGTGGCCTCACACCCCCATGCCTGGCTAATTTTTTGTTTCTTTTTTGTAGAGACAGTCTCACTATGTTGCCCAGGCTGGTCTCGAACTTCTGGGCTCAGGCAATCCTCCTGCCTCAGACTCCCAAAGTACTGGGATTAAAGACATGAGCCACCACATCTGGCCTATTTGCTTTATATGTGTAACATGTTTTTCTTCATTTATTCACAGAGGAGACCTTGCCTATTTTGATGGACTTAGTGAGACTATTCTTGCTGTGGGGCTTGTGAAGCCAAAAGCAGGTAAGAAATAAAACTATAAGGAAGAGATTATGTTTGTATATGTAAACTCCAAATGGTATAGACCTGAACAACAACACACATTTTTTTCGAGATGGAGTCTCGTTCCATCGAGTAGGCTGGAGTGCAGTGGCGCAATCTTGGCTCACTGCAATCTCCGCCTCCAGGGTTCAAGCAGTTCTCCTGCCTCAGCCTCCCGAATAGCTGGGATTACGGGCGTGTGCCACCACACCCAGCTAATTTTTGTATTTTTAGTAGAGACGGGGTTCCGCCATGTTGGCCAGGCTGGTCTCAACTCCTGACCTCAGGTGATCCGCCTGCCTCAGCTTCCCAAAGTGCTGGGATTACAGATGTAAGCCACCGCGCCTGGCTGACAACACCCTTTTTTAAACAATTGTATTTTCCGTTGAAGTTTTATTTTGAATTCTAATTAGAAATATGTAAAGTGATTATTAATGTTTAACTGTTTACTTTAATGGTATAAGTGACACTGCCTTTAAAAATGTTAAACTGTAATTTTTTGAATTTTATTTTATTTGCTTTTTACTGCTCTTTCTTGATATACCTGAAGGTTTTGCACTATAGATTTTTCATCAATTGCTGAATTTAATGTTAAGAAAAATTTTAGTGTCTGCATTTTATTAGTCTGTCTTTCTCTTTTTTTTTTTTTTTTTTTTTTTTTGAGATTAAGGTCTTACTCTATCACCCGGGCTGGAGTGCAGTGGCATGATCATGGCTCACTACAGCCTCAACCTCCCAGGCTCAGGAGACCCTCCCACCTCAGCCTCCCAAGTAGCTGGGACTACAGTTTTGTGCTACCACACCAGGCTAATTTTTGTAGAGATGGGGTTTTGCCATGTTGCCCAGGCTGGTCTTGAACTCCTGTGCTCAAGCAATCCACCCACCTCAGGGATGGTGGGTTTACACTTGTGAGCCACTGCACCTGGCCATTTTTTTAGTCGTTTTCTTTTTTGAGACAGAGTCTCGCTCTGTTGCCCAGGCTGGAGTGCAGTGGCGTGATCTCTGCTCACTGCAGCCTCCGCCTCCCAGGATCGAGCGATTCTCTTGCCTCAGCCTTCCAAGTAGCTGGGATTACAGGCATGTGCCACCATGCCCAGCTAATTTTTATATTTTTAGTAGAGCAGGGTTTTGCCATGTTGGCCAGGCTGGTTTTGAACTGTTGACCTCAGGTGATTTGCCTACCTTGGCCTCCCAATGTGCTGGGATTACAGGCGTGAGCCGCCGTGCCCTGGCCATATTCTTGATAGCCCGTGGAAGTGAGAACAGAGTTTAGAGTAAATCTTAGAAACGTCACAAGCATTGTTTAACTTATTGTTTCACCCTCATAATGCCAAATCTCTTATCAGAGTTACTGAGAAGGAGAATTGATTGATTTAAATTTAAAATATATCCTTTAAATGTACCTTTCTTTTTTTTTCTGTTACAGAGTCTCACTCTGTTGCCCAGGCTAGAGTGCAGTTTAGCCACCTTGGTGCTCACTGCAGTCTCGCCTCCTGAGTTCAAGCGATTCTCCTGCCTCAGCCTCTCAAGTAGCTGGGATTATAAACGCATGTCACCACGCCTAATTTTTATATTTTTAGTAGAGACAGGGTTTCGCTATGTTGGCCATGCTGGTTTCGAACTCCTGACCTCAGGTGATCCTCCCACATCGGTCTCCCAAAGTGCTGGTATTATAGGCATGAGCTGCCATGCCCTGGCCATAGTCCTGATAGCCCATGGAAGTGAGAACAGAGTTCAGAGTAAATTAAATCTTGTAGATATCACAAGCATTGTTTGACTTACTCTTTCACCCTTATAATGCCAAATCTCTATTTTTTTTTTTTTTTTTTTTTTTGAGATGGAATTTTGCTCTTGTTGCCCAGGCTGGAGTGTAATGGCGTGATCTCGGCTCACTGCAACCTCCGCCTCCTGGGTTCAAGCGATTCTCCTGCCTCAGCCTCCCAAGTAGCTGGGATTACAGGCATGCACCACCACGCTTGGCTAATTTTATATTTTTAGTAGAGACGGGAATTCTCCATGTTGGTCGGGCTGGTCTCGAACTCCCGACCTCAGGTGATCCGCCCACCTCGGCCTCCCAAAGTGTTTGGGATTACAGACGTGAGCCACCATGCCCAGCATAATGCCAAATCTCTTATCAGAGTTACTAGGAAGGAGAATTGACTGATTTAAATTTAAAATATATTCTTGGCTGGACATGGTGGCTTGTGCCTGTAATCCCAGCACTTTGGGAGGCCAAGGTGGGTGGATCATGAGGTCAGGAGATCGAGAACATCCTGACTAACACAGTGAAACCCCATCTCTACTAAAAATACAAAAAATTAGCTGGGCGTGGTGGTGGTCGCCTGTAGTCCCAGCTACTTGGGAGGCTGAGGCAGGAGAATTGTGTGAACCTGGGAGGTGGAGCGTGCAGTGAGCCAAGATCACGCCACTGCACTCCAGCCTGGGCAACAGAGTGAGACTTCGCCTCAAAAAAACAAAAAACAAACAAACAAATAAATAAATATATATATACACACACACACACACACACATTCTTTAACCGTACTTTTTTTTTTTTTGAAACAGAGTCTCACTGTCACCCAGGCTGGAGTACAGTGGAGTCACCTTGGTGCTCACTACAACCTCCACCTCCTGGGTTTAAGCGATTCTCCTGCCTCAGGCTCCTGAGTAGCTGGAATTTCAGGCATGCGCCACCATTCCCGGCTAATTTTTGTATTTTTAGTAGCATGTGGTTTGGCCATGTTGGCCAGGCTAGTCTTTAACACCTGGCCTCAAGCGATCCGCCCACCTTGGCCTCTGAAAGTCCTGGTATTACAGATGTGAGCCACTGTGCAGCCAAATGTACCTTTTTATAGGAGGAAATAATAGACAAAAATTACTTTTTTGCAAGGCCTAAGTGAAATTTTTTAAGATTATGGCCATTTTGCAATTATAGATACTCAGTTAAGTAAAAACAGACTTCTTTTTTTTTTTTGAGATGGAGTCTCATTCTGTCGCCCAGGCTGGAGTGCAATGGCACGATCTCGGCTCACTGCAACCTCCGCCTCCCGGGTTCAAGCGATTCTTCTGCCTTAGCCTCCCGAGTAGCTGGGATTACAGGCGCCCGCCAGCAGGCCCGGCTAATTTTTGTATTTTTAGTAGAGACAGGGTTTCACCATGTTGGTCAGGCTGGTCTCGAACTCCTGACCTCAAGTGATCCGCCCGTCTCTGCCTCTCAAAGTGCTGAGATTACAGGCGTGAGCCACCACGCCCAGCCCAAACCGACATTTTATACACTATTTATTTACTTGCATTGAAAATATATTTTCAGGCTGGGTGTGGTGGCTCACACCTGTAATCCCAGCACTTTGTGAGGCTGAGGCGAGCAGATCACCTGAGTCTGAGACTTCAAGACCAGCCTGGGCAACGTGGTGATACCCTGTCTCTGCAACAAACAGAAACATAAGCCAGGCATGGTGGTGCGTGCCTGTAGTCCCAGCTATTCATGAGGCTGAAGCGGGAGGATCGCTTGAGCATAGGAGGACAAGGCTGCAGTAAGCCTTGATTCTGCCACTGCACTCCAGCCTGGGCAGCAGAGCAAGACCCTGTCTCAAAAAAAAAAAAAAAGAAGAAATAAAGACACTGGGTGCGTTGGTTCACGCCTGTAATCCCAGCACTTTGGGAGGCTGGGGCGGGTGGATCAACTGAGGTCAGGAGTTCGAGACAAGCCTGACCACATGGTGAAACCGTGTCTCTACTAAAAATACAAAATAAGCTGGGCATGGTGCCATATGCCTGTAATCTCACCTACTCGGGAGGCTGAGGCAGGAGGATCACTTGAACCCGGGGGGCAGAGGTTATAGTGAGCCGAGATCAAGCCACTGCACTCCAGCCTGGGCAACAAGAGTGAAACTCTGTCTCAAAAAGAAAAGCAAAGCAAATGTATGTCCTTTACATAGAATCTAAAAGAGATGCATTAAGTGTATAAATATTGCTCTATACTATTATCAAGGTTGTAATCTTTTCTTTTGTAGATAACTATAGGTGTAAGTTTTATTTTCTAAAATTGTCTAGCTTTTATTTGCAATTCAAAATGAAATCTATTATATATATTTTAATTGTGGTAAAATACACATAATACAAACTTTGCCATCTTAACTGTTTTTAAGCCTACACTTCAGTGGTATTAAGTCCATTCACGTTATTGTGTAACCTTCACCACCATCTATATCTAGAACTCTGTATTTTGTAAAACGGAAACTGTACCTATTAACTAAAAACTCCTGTTCCTCCTTCCCTCAGCGGTTGGTAGTAACCATTCCACTTTTTGTCTGTAAGAATTTGACTATTCTAGGTTTCCTCATATAAATGGAATCATATGGTACTATATTGGTCATTTTGTGACTGGCTCATTTTATTTAACCTATGTCCTCAAGGTTCATCTGTGTTACAGCATGCATCAAAACATTTTTCCTTTTATGTTTTTATTTTTTTATTTTTTTTGAGATGGAGTCTCACTCTGTCGTCCAGACTGGGGTGTAATGGCGTGATCTCGGCTCACTGCAACCCCTGCCTCCCGGGTTCAAGCAATTCTCCTGCCTCAGCCTCTCAAGTAGCTGGTACTACAGGCACGTGCCACCACACTCGGCTAATTTTTTGTTTTTAGTAGAGATGGGGTTTCACCATGTTGGCCAGGCTGGTCTCGAACTCCTGACCTCAGGTGATTTGCCTGCCTCAGCCTCCCACGGGATTACAGGCGTGAGCCACTGTGCCCAGCCAACTTTCTTACTTTTGAAAGTTCAGTAGTATTCCATTTTGTATGTGTGTGTATATATATATGTCATTTTTTTTAATGCATCTATCGATGGACACTTGGATTTTGTTTTCACCTTTTAGTTATTGTGAAAAACACTGCTATGAACATGGATATACAAATATACATCTCTATATTTTAATATATTTAAACTATTTTGTAATATAACACTTTTAAAATAGCATTAAATACTGAAGTGATTGTTTTCTAAGGTGGTTCTTTTCCACTGCTATTAACTTTTTTTCCTCTTCATTATCTTGATGACATTCAAAATTTACTTATTTAAATGATCATACATAATAATATTTTTAACAACAGAATTGACTAAACTGCATCCAGCCTTTTCATATACCATTTAATTAGTAGCTCACTTTAATGGTAATAAAAGCTTACTCTGTTAGTGCTTAAATGCTGAAAGTATTCCTGCCCTGTGTCTACTTTATCTTAGGCATCTTTCAACCTCATGTGCGACACCTCCTGGTTTTGGCGACCCCTGTAGACATAGTAATTCTTGGACTCAGCTATGCTAATTTGCAAACAGGTATGGCAACCCACATGTTAACGTTTTTTTAAATAATAGTATTTTGGCCAATTGATATTACAGTTAAAAGCTAATCTGGGTGAAATGTTGAATTCCATTGACTCATATTAATGATTATTACTGCCAAATCCTCAGGCTTTTTTCCACAAGTTAACATTGGGTTAGTTTTTTGTTTTGTTTTGTTTTGTTTTTTGAGACGGATTTTCGCTCTTGTTGCCCAGGCTGCAGTGCAATGGCGTGATCTCGGCTTACCGCATCCTCTGCCTCCCAGGCTCAAGTGATTCTCCTGCCTCAGTCTCTTGAGTTGCTGGGATTACAGGCATGCACCACCATACCCGGCTAATTTTGTTTTTTTGTTTGTTTGTTTGTTTTTGATAAGGGAGTCTTGCACTGTCGCCCGGGCTGGAGTGTAGTGGTGCAATCTTGGCTCAGTGCAACCTCTGCCTCCCAGGTTCAAGCGATTCTCCTGCCTCAGCCTCCCAAGTAGCTGGGATTACAGGCACCCACTACCACACCCAGCTAATTTTTTTGTATTTTTAGTAGAGACAGGGTTTTACTGTGTTGGCCAGGCTGTTCTTGAACTCCTGACCTCGTGATCCACCTGCCTTGGCCTCCCAAAGTGCTGGGATTACAGGTGTGAGCCACTGTGCCCGGCCTAATTTTGTATTTTTAGAAGAGACGGGGTGTCTTCATGTTGGTCAGGCTGGTCTTGAACTGCCGACCTCAGGTGATCTGCCCACCTGGGCCTCCCAAAGTGCTGGGATTACAGGCATGAGCCACGGCACCCGGCCGGGTTAGTTTCTTGTTTATTATCTTACTATATAATAAACACACAGGCACACACACACACACACATACTCACACACTCTGCAGGTTCTGTTTAACTTGAATTATCAAATTGTATCAGACTTCTTTTAGTAATTTTAAAATGTATATTATAGAAGCTGTTGACTATGTTAATTGTCAGTAAGAATTGAGTAAGGTTGGGTATGGTGGCTCTTGCCTATAATCTTAGCACTCTGGGAGGCCGAGGCAGGCGGATCACGAGATCAGGAGATCGAGACCATCCTGGCTAACATGGTGAAACCTCGCCTCTACTAAAAATACAAAAAAAAATTAGCTGGGCATGGTGGCGGGCGCCTGTAGTCCCAGCTACTCGGGAGGCTGAGGCAGGAGAATGACATGAACCCGGGAGGTAGAGCTTGCAGTGAGCTGAGATCGGGCCACTGCACCCAGCCTGGGTAACAGAGTAAGACTGTCTCAAGAAAAAAAAAAAAGAATTGAGTAAACATAGATTCTGATGATAATGCAAAGATTTTTAAAAACTGTGGAGTAGCTAATAAACTGATTTATGTAATCTTTCTTAAATAGGTTCTGGAGTTCTTAATGATAGTTTGTCTAGTGGAATGCAGTTGCTTCCAGATCCTTTATATTCTCTTCCTACTGATAATACTTACCTTTTAACAATAACTTCCACTGATAATGGCAGAATTTTCTTGGCTGGAAAGGATGGCTGTTTATATGAAGTAGCCTACCAGGTAAGTCTGACATTTGTAAACGTTTTTTTTTCTCTCTTGATGGAGTAGGGAAAGATAAGCCTTTATTTTGTTTTCTAATTATATAAGGACATTAATATATTTTTATGGTAAATATTCAAGCATACAGTTGAAGCTGTAGTCCCCATGACTACACCATGCCTACAAAACTCAGCCCTCAGAGGTAAAAGTCATTATTAATTCTATGTATGTCCTTGTGGAACATAAAGCAGACATCAGTGTCTCTATAGATATCTATGCATATGTGTTTGTGTGTGTATACACATATACAAATACAAAATGCACTTTTGCAAATATGTGTTTTCACTTGGATTATTGATTTAATTCGTAATTGCTTTTTTTTTTTTTTTTTTTTTTTTAAATGTGATGGAGTCTCACTGTATCACCCAGGCTGGAATGCAGTGGCTGAATCTTAGCTCACTGCAACCTCCATCCCCTGGGTTTAAGCAGTTCTCCTGCCTCAGCCTCCCAGTAGCTGGGATTACAGGCGTGCACCACCACATCCAGCTAATTTTTGTGTTTTTATTAGAGGCAGAGTTTCATCATGTTGGCTAGGCTGGTCTCGAACTCCTGACCTCAAATGATCCACCTGCCTTGGCCGCCCAAAGTGCTAGGATTTATAGGTGCGAGCCACTGTGCCCAGCCCATAACTGGCTTTTCATCTAACAGTATGTCTTGAAATTCTTTCCTTGTCAGTATTTGGTTGATATTTTAAATTATGGACTAAACTCAGTAGTTAATTTTGAATAATATGTCTTGTTTTGTTGATTATAACTGGTATTAGTGATTATAACTGATATTTCATGAAGACTTGAAGGTTTTTATAAATATGGATATACAGTAGTTATTGTAAGGGAGTTACATACTTTTATAAGTCTTCTTTCTACTTTTTTCTTTAAGGCTGAAGCAGGGTGGTTTAGCCAAAGATGTAGGAAAATAAACCACTCAAAGAGCTCACTTTCTTTCCTTGTTCCTTCCTTGCTACAATTCACGTTCTCAGAAGATGGTAAGTAGAAAACAATAAATTTGGCAAGTACAACTAATTTCTAACACATTGTTCCCTCAACATTTTCTTCAGAAATTATCATTCTTAATTGAAACAATTTGTTATGTTAAGTAGCATTTCTTATATATTCATGAGGTCTTTTAAAGGGTAAGGAGATCATAACAGAGAAAGTGTGGATTTTGTTCTCCAGTTTACTTATTTCCTATAAATGTAGCATCAAAGAACTTGCGTCTAAAACAGCTGTACATAATTAAACCAAAATATGTGTATGTATGTGAGAGAGACAGACATTCAGACAGCTAATACATTGTTTGCTTGGTCTAGAACAAATTTCCAGTATAAAAATAATATATCTTAGCTTTTAATGAACTGAGAGATTTCAACAGGTGAAATAATTTTTAAAATGCTTTGGCAAAATAAGATCTGTATACCCAAAGATTAATATGACTGAATTTTAAAATTATTTTCTTTCACACAATCAATTAGGCCAAACTGGAAGTTTCTTAACATAAAGGACCAGGTATACTTATTCTGTGTTTTTAGGATGTAGTAAACATTCATTAATGTTTAAATAACTTAGAATTTATTTTCTAAGTTATTTCATGAAAAAATAACTTAGAATTTGTTTTCAGTTTGGCTTAAAATTCATTTAGAGGACAAAATAACTTACTTTCTATGCTCATAACCCAGTCACAGTATTTAGCGTGTGTTTTTTTCATGTGTTGTCTGACCAAAATGCTTTTTGGACTGGATCTTATGCAAACATCCTAGGATTTAACTACAAAGCAAGAGAGTAGAAAGCCCCTGAATACAAAGTTCTGATTCAACAGTTTGTTGTAACTAGCTAATGTATTTGCTTTGTTAATCCTTGGGTTTACTTTTTTCTCTTTTTTTTTTTGGTCTTACTTTTAGATCCTATTCTTCAAATTGCAATTGATAATTCTAGAAATATTTTATATACACGATCTGAGAAAGGAGTAATACAGGTTAGTATTAATATTATTATACCATTAAGAGTCAAATAAATCCTTATTTTTAAGGAAGACAATTCCCGCCTCTTAAATTTTTCCTATGAACTGTGTAACTAAAAAAAAAAAAAGCCTGCTGGGCATGGTGGCTCAAGCCTGTAATCCCAGCACTTTGGGAGGCCAAGGTGGGCGGATCACCTGAGGTCTGGAGTTTGAGACCAGTCTAGCCAACATGATGAAACCCTGCCTCTACTAAAAATACAAAAATTAGCCAGGTGTGGTGGTATGTGCCTTTAATCCCAGCTACTTGGGAGGCTGAGGCAGGAGAATCATTTGAACCTGGGCGGCGGAGGTTGCAGTGAGCCGAGATCATGCCTTTGCCCTCCAGCCTGGGCAATAGGGCAAGACTTCGTCTCAAAAAAAAAAAAAGCCCAACTCACTTCTCAGAAGGGGCCCCTTTCTATGAAATTTCGACTCTGAATGTTTTCATGTTTGTATTAAATACCAATATTAAAGGATCCCTTAAAAGGAAGAGTTTAATAATATGTGTATAGTATATAATCATGTTTAAGTGAGAATGATTTTGTATTCACAGGTGTATGATTTGGGACAAGATGGACAAGGAATGAGCAGAGTTGCCTCTGTGTCACAGAATGCCGTTGTCTCTGCTGCTGGTAACATTGCTAGGTAACATGTAATTTATTATTAAGCATTTCATTTGCAGGCATAATTATACTATTTGTGTGTAGCCTTCTAAAAGTATATTATTCCCTCATCAAAATGTCTCTAAAAGACAAGGAATGTTGAAGAGATGACACTCTACATTATGTTTGAAACGGAGCTGTTAGAGACTCCTTTATTTATTTATTTATTTATTTTTTTGAGACAGGGTCTCACTCTGTCACCCAGGCTGGAGTGCAGTGACACAATCTTGGCTCACTGCAACCTCCACCTCCTGGGTTCAACTGATTCTCCTGCCACAGGCTCCCTGGTAGCTGAGATTACAGGTGCCTGCCATCATGCCTGGCTAATTTTTGTATATATATTTTTTGAGATGGAGTTTCGCTCTTGTTGCCCAGGCGGGAGTGCAGTGGTGCTATCTCTGCTCACCGCAACTTCTGCCTCACGCGTTCAAGCGATTCTCCTGCCTCAGCCTCCCGAGTAGCTGGGATTACGGACATGCACCACCATGCCCAGCTAATTTTGTATTTTTAGTAGAGACAGGGTTTCACCATGTTGGCCAGGATGGTCTCGATCTCTTGACCTCGTGATCCGCCCGCCTCAACCTCCCAAAGTGCTGGGATTACAGGCATGAGCCACCACGCCCAGCCTAATTTTTGTGTTTTTAGTAGAGATTGGGTTTCGCCGTGTTGGCCAGGCTGGTCTCTAACTCCTGACCTCAGGTAATCTACCCACCACGCCTCCCAAAATGTGGAGATTATAGGCGTGAGCCACCGTGCCTGGCCAAGACTTTTTTTTTTTTTTTTTGAGATGGAGTTTCACTCTTGTTGTCCAGGCTGGAGTGCAATGGTGCAGTCTCGGCTCACTGCAACCTCTGTCTCCCGGGTTCAAGTGATTCTCCTGCCGTAGCCTCCTGAGTAGCTGGGACTACAGGCATGCGCCATCACACCCAGCTAATTTTGTATTTTTAGTAGAGATGGGGTTTTCTCCATGTTGGTCAGGCTGGTCTCGAACTCCCGACCTCAGGTGATCCACCTGCCTCGGCCTCCCAAAGTGCTGGGATTACAGGCGTGAGCCACCGCACCCAGCTTGAGACTCTTTTATTCTTATGTTTGATAGTTGGAAATATAAGGTAGACTGGTTTTACTACGTAAAGTACAGCTTGACATGTGTTTTTCCTGGCAACTTTACATAGGGATCATGACTAGGAAACTGCATGTCTCAAAGTTTCCCCACTTTTAACTATTCACTCTTTCGGTTTTTTGTTTGCTTCTTTTTGAGATGGAGTCTCGCTCTGTTGCCCAGGCTGGAGTGCAGTGGCTCCATCTCAGCTTGCTGCAATCACCACCTCCTGGGCTTAAGCGATTCTCCCACCTAAGCCTCCCGAGCGGCTAGGACTACAGGCACATGCCACCACACCTGGTGAATTTTTCTATTTTTTATAGAGACAGGGCTTCACCATGTTGCCCAGACTGGTCTTGAACTCCTGGACTCAAGCAATACACCCGCTCTGGCCTCCCAAAGTGCTGGGGTTACAGGCATGAGCCACTGCACCCGGCCACTACTCACTCTTTTAACAGACATGTGTGGTTCAAGCTTAGTTGGTCTGATTATTGACACAAGTACAGAACACAATATTTCAAAGTTGTAGTACCCATTTTATTCATAAGGAAACTGAAACTAAGGGATGATTTGCCTGAGATCTAACTCCTAAATAAGTACAAGAACCTAACGCGGAAGCCAAGTCTTCAGACAATCTGCATTACCATTTGCACATATCCCAACTACCTTGGTCAAGCTGCAAACACTCTCTCTCTCTTTTTTTTTTTTTTCCGAGACAGTCTCACTCTTGTCCCCCAGGCTGGAGTGCAATGGCGCGACTTGGCTCCCTGCAACCTCCACCTCCCGGGTTCAAGCGATTCTCCTGCCTTAGCCTCCTGAGTAGCTGGAATTACAGGCGCCTGCCACCACACCTGGCTAATTTTTGTATTTTCAGTAGAGATGGGGTTTCACCATGTTGGCCAGGCTGGTCTCGACCTCCTGACCTGAGGTGATCTGCCTGCCTTGGCCTCCCGAAGTGCTGGGATTACAGGCATGAGCCACTGCACCCCATCTGCAAACACTCTTTTTATAATGAAGGCCTCAAATTTTTCAACCTCTGTTGTCATTGTGCCTAGATTATTGCTACAATCAGAGTGAAATAAATCAACTTTTTGTTTTTTTTTTCAGACAGGGTTTCACTCTGTTGCCCAGACTGGAGTGCAGTGTTGCAATTGTAGTCTGCTGTAGCCTCAATTTCCTGGGCTGACGTGATCTTTATGCCTAAGCTTCCTGAGTAGCTATGACTATAGGTGTGTGCCCCCATGCGCACCTAATTTTATTTTTAGTAGACTGGGGTCTTGCTATCTTGCTCAGGCTTTTTGTTTTGTTTTATTCTTCAGTGACAAGAAAAAAATTCTGAAGGCAGACACAATTGAAAACACATAATTTTCTGTTTTTCCCTCTAATTTTTTTCTGGAATTTTTTTCGAATCCACAAAAAAATTAAAAGAACAATGTGACAAAAACTAATACACTTTTTTTTTTTTGAGATGGAATCTCACTCTGTCACGTCACCCAGGCTGGAGTGCAGTGTTGCAGTCTCAGCTCACTGCACCCTCTGCCTGCCGGGTTCAAGCAATGCTTCTGCCTCACCCTCCCGAGCAGCTGGGACTATAGGCGCGCACCACTGTGCCTGGCTAATTTTTTGTATTTTCAGTAGAGACAGGGTTTCACCATGCTGGCCAGGATGGTCACGAACTCCTGACCTTGTTATCCGCGCGCCTTGGCCTCCCAAAGTGTTGTGATTACAGGCATGAGCCACTGCACCCGGCAAAACTAATACACTCTTTATCTCAATTTTAACATTTTGCCTCTTTGTTGCCTGTCTTATAAGCCATTTGAAAGTACATTGTAGACATCATGACTTTTTTTTTTTTTTTTGAAATGGAGTCGCACTCTGATACCCAGGCTGGAGTACAGTGGTGCGATCATGGCTTACTGCAGCCTCCTCCTCCTCCCAGGCTCAAGGCATCCTCACATCTCAGCCTCTTGAGTAGCTGAGACCACAGACGTGTGCCACCACATCTGGCTAATTTTTTGTATTTTTGGTACAGACGGGGTTTCACCATTGTTGCCCAGGCTGGTCTTGAACTCCTGAGGTCAAGCAATCCACATGTCTCAGCCTCTCAAAGTGCTGGGATTACAGGCATGAGCCACCGACATGCCTTTAGTCTGTTACATAACAACAATATACTTAGTCCATATTAAAATTGCCCAGTAGTCCCCAAAATCTTTTTTTTTTTTTAACTCTGCTGCCCAGGATTGAGTGCAGTGGTGCTTGACCTCCCTAGGCTCAGGTGATCCTCCAACTTTAGCCTCCCAAGCAGCTGGGACCACAGGCACGGACACCTCCACCTGGCTAATTTTTGTATTTTTTGTAGAGAGGGGATCTCACCATGTTGCCCTGGCTGGTCTTGAACTCCTGGGCTCAAGTGACGTGTCTGCCTCAGCCTCTCACAGTCCTGGGATTCTGGGATTACAGATGTGAACCACCATGCCCCCAAAATCTTTTTTTTTTTTTTTTTTTTTTTTTGAGATGGAGTCTTGCTCTGTCACCCAGGCTGGAATGCAGTGGCACGATCTTGGCTCACTGCAACCTCCACCTCCTGGGTTCAAGCAGTTCTCTTGCCTCGGCCTCCCGAGTAGCTGGGACTACAGGTGCACACCAGCACACCTGGGTAATTTTTGTATTTTTAGTAGAGACGGGGTTTTACCATGTTGGCCAGCTTTTATGCCTCAGCCTCCCAAAGTGCTGGGATTACAGGCGTGAGCCACTGCGCCTGGCTTCAAAATCTTTTATAGTTGTTTTTCTTTCCATTTTTCTCCAGTTATATCAGAATTTATGAATTGGATTGGTTGTTAGTCTCTTTAATATAAAACAGCCCCCTGGCCACCTTTTTTTTTTTTTTTATAATATTGACGTTTGGAAGGAAGGGCAGGATAATTATACAAATTTCTAAATTTATCTTTTTTTATAATTAGATTCTGAGTAATATATTTTATATATGATGTTTATATGTATTTTATATATGTATATGTATTTTTTCTTTCTTTCTTTCTTTTTTTTTCTTTGAGACAGAGTTTTGCTCTGTCACCCAGTCTGGAGTGCCATGGTGCTATCTTGGCTCACAGCAACCTCTGCCTCCGAGTTCCAGTGATTCTCGTGCCTCAGCCACCCAAGTAGCTGGGACTCTAGATGTGCGCCACTATTCTCGGCTAATTTTTATATATTTTTTAGTAGAGTTGGGGTTTCACCATGTTGAGCAGGCTGGTCTCGAACTCCTGGCCTCAAGTGATCTGACTGCCTCAGCCTCTCAAAATGCTAGGATTTGAGGCATGAGCCACCTCACCAAGCAGTAATATATCTTTTAGCCAATATTACATAGGCAATGTGAAATGTCTTACTACATTATATCAAGAGACACATAATAGCAGTTTTCTCACTGTTGAAAACTTTATTGAGGTGATTTTAACCAAATGTCTACATTATAAAGATCCATTTTCTCCCTTTTTTTTCCCCCTTGAGATACAGTCTCAGTCTGTTGCCCAGGCTGGACTGCAGTGACGTGATCTCAGCTCACTGCAACCTCCACCTTGGGTTCAAATGATTCTTCTGCTTCAGCCTCCCAAGTAGCTGGGATTACAGGCATGCGCTACCACCCCTGGCTAATTTTTTTGTATTTTTAGTAGAGACGGGGGTTCACCATGTTGACCAGGCCAGTCTTGAACTCTTGACCTCAGGTGATCTGCCCACCTCGGCTTCCCAAAGTGCTGGAATTACAGGCGTGAGTCACTGCACCCGGCCTTTCTCCTTTTTTAATTAGCAGTAATGATACTTTGACACTGAGAACACTGCTCCCCACCAACCATTCACCCAATGGTTTTAGTCTTTTTTTGTGATCTTTGTTTGAAAATAGGGTTACTCTTAACAATATAAATGTAAAAAATACACATTCCAGAGTTTTTCCAGTTCTTGCTGCTCTTGTATTACTTTCCTAAGAAGCTAGTCTTAAATTATTTAGCATATTTAGAAAATATAAGGCCGGGAGCGGTGGCTCACACCTGTAATGCCAGCACTTTGGGAGGCCAAGGCAGGCGGATCATGAGGTCAGGAGATCGAGACCATCCTGGCTAACACAGTGAAACCCCATCTCTACTAAAAATACAAAAAATTAGCCAGGCGTGGTGGCGGGTGCCTGTAGTCCCAGCTACTTGGGAGGCTGAGGCAGGAGAATGGCGTGAACCTGGCAGGTGGAGCTTGCAGTGAGTGGAGATGGCGCCACTGCACTCCAGCCTGGGCGACAGAGCAAGACTCCGTCTCAAAAAAAAGAAAAAAGAAAAAAAAAAAGAAAATATGGAAATATGTGGTCGGGCACGGTGGCTCACGCCTGTAATCCCAATCCCAGCACTTTGGAAGGCCGAGGCGGGCGGATCACGCTCACGCGAGGTCAGGAGTTCAAGACCAGCCTGGCCAACACGATGAAACCCTGTCTCTACTAACAACACAAAAATTACCTGGGCGTGCTGGCGCGAGCCCGTAATCCCAGCTACTCAGGAGGCTGAGGCAGGAGAATTGCTTGAACCTGGGAGGCGGAGATTGCAGTGAGCCGAGATCACGCCACTCTCCTCCAGCCTGGGTGACAGAGTGAGACTACATCTCAAAAAAAAAAAAAAAAGGAAAATATGGAAATATGTAAACATTCTGATGGGAAATGTTTCTTATAATTTAGCAGACACATTTTAAAAATACACTTTATTTTCTCCTTTCTTTTAGGACCATCGATCGTTCTGTTTTTAAACCAATTGTCCAAATAGCAGTGATTGAAAATTCTGAATCACTGGACTGTCAGTTATTGGCTGTCACACATGCAGGTATGTTGTTTTATTTACATATCTGCTATTACTGTTACAACTTCTGAAAATTCTTAGATTTGGAAATTTATGATTAGAAATATATTTTTACTTCTATATCTGCCGTAAAGCCATATAAATAGTTTGTAAAATAAAGGATTTTGAAAACTGGGAGATTTTTCTAATTCTGTTTCTTCATTTTATAGATATAAAACCAAACTTAGGCCAGGCATGGTAGCTCACATTTGTAATCCTAGCGCTTTGGGAGATCAAGGCAGGCAGATTGCCTGAAGCCAGGAGTTCAAGACTAACCTGAGCAACATGGTGAAACTCTGTAACCCCGTCTCTACTAAAAATACAAAAATTAGCTAGGTGTGATGGCACGGCCTTGTAGTACCAGCTGCTTGGGAGGCTGTCATGGAAAGATCACTTGAGCCCAGGAGTTTGAGGCTACAGTGAGCTGAGATTATGCTACTACACTTCACCCTGGGCAATAGGGCAAGATCTTTTCTCAAAAAACCAGTAAAAAAGCAAAACAAAAGCCAAGCCTAAAAGGCGCAGTGGCTGACATTTTGTAACAAAGCCTGAATTGGAACACAAGATTTCTTGGTTTGTCTTTGCAAGTTCTTTCTAATGAAATGTATTGATTCACCTCTCAATTTCGAGTTACGTTTTCTTAGATATATATTTTAGCAGATAGTCTATATGGTAATTTAAGATCAGTCAGGGGAGCCGGGTGCGGTGGCTCACACCTGTGATCCCAGCACTTTGGGAGGCCAAGGCGGGTGGATCCTGAGGTCAGGAGATCAAGACCATCCTGGCTAACACGGTGAAACCCCATCTCTACTAAAAACACAAAAAATTAGCCAGACATGGTGGCAGGCACCTGTAGTCCCAGCTACTCGGGAGGCTGAGGCAGGAGAATGGTGTGAACCTGGTAGGCGGAGCTTACAGTGAGCCAAGATCGCGCCACTACACTCCAGCCTGGGAGACAGAGCAAGATTCTGTCTCAAAAAAAAAAATAAATAAAAATAAAACAAATTAGACGGGTGTGGTGGCACATGCCTGTAGTCTCAGCTACCTGGGAGGCTAAGGCAGGAGAATCGCTTGAACCCGGGAGGCGGAGGTTGCAGTAAGCCGAGATGGCGCCACTGCACTCCAGCCTGGGCGACAGAGCTAGACTCCATCTCCAAAAATAAAAATTAGTCAGGAAAGTTATGTATGGTTTTAGCAGAGTGTTGCATTGCTGTATGTAATTGCTTCAATAACACATTTACCTCAGGTCCTTGTTTTCTATTACTGATGCATAATTTTACCCCATCTTCAGGTGTTAGGTTATATTTTAGCACTTGTCCATTCAGACAGCCATTAGCACGGCCTAATACACTGACGCTGGTTCATGTCCGCTTACCTCCTGGATTCTCAGCATCTTCAACCGTAGAAAAGCCTTCAAAAGTACATAGAGCTCTTTATAGTAAAGGTAAGTTCTGAAATACTATCAGATTTAAGATTATATTCTTAAAATTGTTAAAATTATATGGTGTTTTGAAGTATTTGAAAATACCCTATGGCAACAGTAGAAACTGGGAACTACTAGAAGGGTCAGGGAAGTAGGGGAGCAAGAGTTGAAAAACTGACTATTGGGTCTTATGCTCAGTACCTGAGTGATGGAATCAATTGTACCCTAAACCTTAGCACCACGCAATATACGCAGGTAACAGATTTGCACATATACCTCCTGAATCTAAAATAAAATTTGAAATCGTAGTGAAATTCAAAAGTTGAAAGTGTAGTTTTCACTCCTACATTTAGGTTTTTGATCTGTTTTGTGATAATTTTTGTATGTTGTGTGAAGTAGGAATCTGACTTCATCCTTCTGCATGTGGTTATCTACCTGTCTGAGCACCATTTGTTGAAAAGACTATTATATCCCCCATTGAATTGTCTTCATCTTACTGTCTGAAGTGAATTACCCGTTAATGTATGGAATCTGGATTCTCAGTTCTATTCTGTTGGTCTATATTATCCATCCTTATGTCAGTAGCACAGTCTTGATTACCATTGCTTTGTAATAAGTTTTGAAATTGATAAGTGTGACTATTCCAACTTTGATCTTTTTTTTTTTTTTTGAGGTGGTCTGGCTCTGTTGCCGAGGCTGGAGTGCAGTAGCACAATCTCTGCTCACTGCAACCTCCGCTTCCCAGGCTCATGCCGTCCTCCCACTTCAGCCTCCTGAGTAGATGAGAGAGGCTACAGGTGTGTGCCACCACACCCGGCTAATTT
Organism: Pan troglodytes; assembly: GCF_028858775.2. Lineage (NCBI taxonomy): Eukaryota > Metazoa > Chordata > Mammalia > Primates > Hominidae > Pan > Pan troglodytes. The sequence goes on from NC_072402.2 coordinate 75,448,485, forward strand.
TTGTACTTTTTGTAGAGATAGGCTTTTGCCATGTTGCCTAGGCTCGTCTCAAACTCCTGAGCTCAAGTGATCCGTCTGCATTGGCCTCCTAAAGTGCTGGGATTACAGGCATGAGCCACCGTGCACCTGGCCTGATTTTTTTAAAGATGATTTTGGCTCTTCTCAGTCTCTTGAATTTTCATATGAATTTTAGAATCACCTTGTTAATTTCTGCAAAAAAAGTGAGGTGGGGCCGGGTGCAGTGGCTCACGCCTGTATGCCCAACACTTCGGGAGGCAAAGGCAGGTGGATCACTTGAGATCAGTTCAAGACCAGCCTGGCCAACATGGCGAAACCCTGTCTCTACTAAAAATACAAAAATTAGCCGGGTGTAGGGGGCATGTCTGTAGTCACAGCTTCTTGTGGGCTGAGGCAAGAGAATCGCTTGAACTGGGGAAGTGAAGGTTACAGTGAGCCAAGATCCTACCGCTGCACTCTAGCATGGGGGACAGAGCAAGACTCCATCTCAAAACAAAAACAAAAAACACACAAAAAAGTGAGGTTGGATTGTGATAGCTGAATCAGTATATCAATTTGGGGCATGTTGCCATCTTAACTATGTTAAGTCTTCAAATCCATGAATACAGAATATTTTTCCAAGTCATTTGAGGGTGGGGAGGAAGGTTCTCACTCTGTTGCCCAGGCTGGAGTGCAGTGGCAGGATCTTGGGTCACCATAGCTTCAACCTTCCAGGCTCAGGTGATCCTCCTTGCTCAACCTCCTGAGGAGTTGGGACTACAGGCATGTGCCACCACTCCTGGCTAATTTTTGTATTTTTTGTAGAGACGGGGTTTCACCATGTTTCCCAGGCTGGTCTTAAACTCCTGGGCTCAAGCAGTCCTACCACCTCTGCCTCCCAAAGCTCTAGGATTATAGGCGTGAGCCACCGTGTTGGCGAGTTTTGTTGAGATAATTGCCTTTTTTTTTTTTTTTGAGACAGTGTCTACTATCACCCAAGCAGGAGTGCAATATGCAGTCATGACTCATTACAGCCTCTACCTCCCCGGCTCAAGCAATCCTCCTGCCTCATGTTTTGTTGAAACAAGGTCTTACTTTATTGCCCAGGCTGGTCTCGAACTCCTGGGCTCAAGTGATCAGCCTGCCTCAGCCTCCGAAACTGCTGGGATTACATGCATAAGCCACAGCACCTGGCCCAGATAATTGCTTCTATAGTACACTTATCTCTGCCATTCCTCTAGCACCTTCATCATTTTTATTCATGGTGTGTTTGAATTAACCAGTATATAAACTGTATTTCATTGAATATTAGCTTGTATTACATTGTGAATTTGTCAGTCATGGCATTTTTATATACTAAATATATTTTTATAAAATTAATAATTAAATTGATAAACCCATTGACTGCAAGATATACCCTAAGTTCAGAAATGCTAAAATGTGAAAAAAAAATGTTTACCTGAGAGAAATACAGTTTAAAATTGAGAACACTTAAGGAGTCTACCTTAAAAATAATTATATAGTCTTTCAGGGAATTATTTTATTTTGTAACTTGTTTGTTTATAAAGATTGATGTTAGGTTGGGCGCAGTGGCTCACGCCTGTAATTCCAGTACTTTGGGAGGCCAAGTTGGGCGGATCACGAGGTCAGGAGATCAAGACCATCCTGGCTAACACGGTGAAACCTCGTCTCTACTAAAAATACAAAAAATTAGTCGGGCGTGGTGGCAGGTGCCGTAGTCCCAGCTACTCGGGAGGCTGAGGCAGGAGAATGACGTGAACCCAGGAGGCGGAGCTTGCAGTGAGCCGAGATCGCACCACTGCACTCCAGCCTGGGTGACAGCGAGACTCCGTCTCAAAAAAAAAAAAAAAGATTGATGTTGTGTGTGTATATCTATATATGCTAATTTTAAGTTGGCATAAAAGTACTTGTGGTTTTGTAAAATTTTTTTTTTTTTTTTTTTTTTTTTTTTTGAGACGGAATCTTGCTCTGGCGCCCAGGCTGGAGTGCAGTGGCACAATCTCAGCTTACTGCAACCTCCACCTCCTGGGTTCATGCCATTCTCCTGCCTCAGCCTCCTGAGTAGCTGGGATTACAGGTGCCTGCCGCCATGCCCAGCTAATTTTTGTATTTTAGTAGAAACAGGGTTTCACCATGTTGATTAGGCTGGTCTTGGACTCCTGACCTCGTGATCCACCCACCTCATCCTCCAAAAGTGCTGGGATTACAGGCATGAGCCACCGTGCCCAGCCCGGTTTTATAATTTTAATTGCAAAACCGCAATTGCTTTTGCACTAACCTAATAATTATTAAGGTTATTGAGGATGCATATTTGACATGATGTAATAATATTTTGTATATTAAACTTTTAGGTATTCTATTGATGGCAGCCTCAGAAAATGAGGATAATGATATTTTATGGTGTGTCAACCATGATACTTTTCCTTTCCAAAAGCCAATGATGGAAACCCAGGTAAGTTATCCTGACAATTCTGAAAAAACTATTATATAATTTTAAGTGAAGGATAATATGGAAGAAACTTTTATCTTCTGATGTATTGCTGTTTGCTTCTAATAACGTATTATTAGAAATTATAAAGTAAAGAAATTATCCTGTCAATTATTTGTTTTCCTCTGTCAGGTTAGAAGTTACTGTGGTAATCACAAAAAAAATCTTTAAAGAAAACATTGGACCCTTACGGAATATTTTCCATAATGTACTAGAAAATACATACATCTTTTTTGAAGTTGTCTTTTTTTTTCTGAAAACATGTCAGGTTCATATGAAGTGATCTTTACCTCATTTAAATATGTTGCTCGTTTAGTTATTTAAATATGAGGCCATCTATTACAGTTGTGACTTAGATTTTATTCTAACAATCTCTTTGTAATTTTGTCTGTTTTTTTTTTAATTATGGAAACTTTCAAACATAAAGTTTGAAGAGTCAATTGAACCTCACGTAAGAGAATTGAGTTGCCAACATCTTTCTTATTGTATTTCATTTTTCTTTCCCACATAAACAAAGAGACACCCACAAACACACAGTTTTGTTTTAAACACAAAAATCACCACATACATCATGAAGTGGATATGGTCTTCCTGGGTGAGGGCCGAGGCTGCTATGAACCCACGAACTGCCCCTGCCCCCAGCTGCCCATCCTAGTCCCCAGTGTATAAGGAGGTGAGGGGAGGCTACCTGTCTCCATCCCCTTGGTGTCCTCTGCTCACTCCTGCCTGTCCTCCTAAATAGTCCTGCATAGCCAACAGAGGCTGCTGATCAAACCAGATAAACCAGCCCCTAGTGGGGTGTGAATGTCTGGTACTCTGTCTTTAGAGCTACCTCTTCACAGGCATTTTGCTTCTAGTTTTCACTGAAAACTAGTGGTTCTTTGGTGGTTCTTAAATTTGAACCCTTCCAGATGGGACTGGAAAAAGGTGTGTGTAAGTGGGAGGAGTAAAAACTGAACTCCCAGGGATGGGAGTATTGTCTGCCTGAGCTCTACCAAATTTCTGACAAGGTTCAAAGAGCTGGGGTAGGAGCAGGAGGAAGATAAGGAGGTAAGGTTCTTTCTTTTATTCTTTGAGCTTTACTGAGCATGTACTACCAGCCTTGTGCTGTGATAAACTATGAGGATTCAGAACTTAATAAGATATAAATCCTGTCCTGGTTGGGATGCTGTGTTGGGGGAGCAGAGGACATGCTTTTGGCTCTCTGTTTCTTCCTCTATAATAGTTATAATCGTACCTACTACGATGGAGTTGTGAGACTAAATGAGCTCATGTGTGTAAAGCACTCAGAACAATGCCTGGCACTCATAGGAAGCACCATTCCATAAATGTTAACTTTTTTTTTTTCTTTACTCTTTTAAAAGACAGCATCTCACCCTGTTGCCCAGGCCCAAGCAGTCCTCCCACCTCAGCCTCTCAAGTGGCTGGGACTACAGGTGTGCATTACCACATACAGCCGATTTTTAAATTTTTTGTAGCGACAGGGTCTGACTATATTGCCCAGACTAGTCTTGAACTCCTGGGCTCAAGCGATCCTCCCACCTTGGCTTCCCAAACTGCTGGGATTACAGGTGTGAGACACTGTCCTCCACCTAACTTTTTTTTTTAGAACAAATGCTGCATGTCATATAATTTGATTTAATATTTGAGTTTTTCTCAAACAAAGGTGGACTTTTGTTTTTAACAAAAAAACTCATCAAGTATAGTGTATGAGCTTTGATCAAATCCTAGTTATCAGAAATAGTCATAAAAGACATTAGAACAGCTGGGTAAATTTTATATTGGTTAGGTGTTAAATTATATTAGGGAATTGATAACTTTTTTTTTGAGACAAGGTTTCACTCTGTTGCCCAGGCTGGAGTACAGTGGCACAATCAGAGCTCACTGCAACTGCCTCCCAGGCTCAGGGGATCCTCCTACCTCAGCACCCGCCACCCCCTCCCCCCCATATAGCTGGGACTACAGGCACATGCCACCACTCTTGTCTAATTTTTTTGTATTTTTAATAGAGACAGGGTTTTGCCATGTAGCCCCTGCTGGTCTCGAATTCCAAAGCTTAAGGGATCCACCTGCCTTGGTCTCCCAATGTGTTGGGATTACAGGTGTAAGCCGTGTCGTCCAGCCAATAACATTTTTAAATGTTATTATATGGTTTGTAAGAAAACATTCTTATTTTTAGGAGATATGTGCAAAAGTATTTAAGAGTGATAAATGATGTCTATACTTTCAAATAGTACAATAAAACAAATATACAGGAAGAGAGAGAATGCAGATATGGCGAACTGCTAACAATTGTTGAGTCTAGGTATTGGGCATGTGGACTTTTACTGTATATTCAACATTTTTGGCTGCTTGAAATTTTTTATTATAAAGTATTTTAGAAGATTAAAATACTTTTTTTTTTTTTTTTCTGAGACAGGGTTTTGCTCTGTTGCCTGGAGTGGAGTGCAGTGGCATGATAGCTCACTATAGCCTCAAACTCCTGGGTTCAAGCAATCCTCCTACCTCAGCCTTCTGAGTTGCTGGGAATACAGGCACACGCCACCACACCGAGGTGGTTTTTTATTTTTTGTAGAGATGGGACTTCATTATATTGCCTAGGCTGGTAAAATACTTTTTTTTTTTTTTTTTTTTTTTGTGACAGAGTCTTGTTCTGTCGCCCAGGCTGGAGTGCAGTGGCACAATCTCGGCTCACTGCAACCTCCGTCTCCCGGGCTCAAGCAGTTCTCCTGCCTCAGCCTCCAGAGTAGCTGGGATTACAGGCGTGTGCCACCACACCCGGCTAATTTTTCTATTTTTAGTAGAGATGGGGTTTCACCACATTGGCCTGGCTGGTCTCAAACTCCTGACCTCGGGTACCGCCCGCCTCCACCTCCCAAAGTGCTGGGATTATAGGCGTGAGCCACCTCGCCGAGCCAGTAAAATACTTTTTAAAGGAAAGATAGTATCTTAGCAGATTTAATTGATCCTGGAAAGATGGTAGAAGGTAGTTACTTGGTTGAGAGAATTATAATTTTATTAAAGAGTATTTATAGTTTATCTTGAGAAAAGTTTGCCCTTGTCCTCTGGTACAAAAAGATTTATGTATTAGTATAGAAAATGCCTGCTTATGGCCGGGCATGGTGGCTCACGCCTGTAATCCTGGCACTTTGGAAAGAGGCCAAGGCAGGCAGATCACCTGAGGTCAGGAGTTTGAGACCAGCCTGGCCAACATGGCAAAAGCCGGTCTCTAATAACAATACAAAAATTAGCCGGGTATGGTGGTGTGCGTCTCTAATCCCAGATACTCGGAAGGCTGAGGCAGGAGAATTGCATGAACCTGGGAAGCAGACGTTACAGTGGGCTCTGATTAGGCCACTGCACTCCAGCCTTGGCAACAGGGTGAGACTCTGCCTCAGAAAAAAAAAAGGTAATGCCTGATTAGCACTTTGAGAGGCCAAGATGGGCAGACTGCATGAGCCCAGGAGTTCGAGAACATCCTGGGCAACATGGTAAAACCCTGTTCATACAAAACATAGAAAAATTAGGCGGCCGTGGTAGCATTCTCCTGTAGTCCCAGCTATTTGGGAGGTTGAGGTGGGAGAATCAACTGAACCCAGGGAGGTCGAGGTTGCAGTGAGTTGTGATCGTGCCAGCGCACTCCAGCTTAGGTGACAGAGTAAGATGCTGTCTCAAAAAAAAAAAAAAAACCCCAGAGGCCAGGTGTGGTGGCTCATGCCTGTAATCCCAGCGCTTTGGGAGGCCGAGGTGGGCAGATCACCTGAGGTCGAGAGTTCAAGACCAGCCTGACCAACATGGAGAAACCCCGTCCCCACTAAAAATAAAAAATTAGCTGGGCGTGGTGACGTATGGCTGTAATCCCAGCTACTAGGGAGGCTGAGGCAGGAGAATCACTTGAACCCGGGAGGCAAAGGTTACAGTGAGCCAAGATCACGCCACTACACTCCAGCCTAGACAACTTCGTCTCAAAAAAAAACAAAAAACAAAAACCCAGAAAATACCTGATTTAAAAAAAAGATAGTAGAAAATTACATAATACTTTCAAAAATATTCATGTTAATGTACTATTTATTAAATTTACTTCTTTATTAAGTCTGTAGTTTTTTCTTTTGCATTATGTAACTTCAATATGATGTATAAAACATTTATTTCTTTTACATAGATGACAGCCCGTGTTGATGGTCATTCCTGGGCTCTTTCTGCGATAGATGAATTGAAAGTAGATAAAATAATTACACCTTTAAACAAGGATCATATTCCAATAACTGATTCACCAGTTGTTGTACAGCAGCACATGTTACCTCCGAAGAAATTTGTTCTCCTCTCAGCACAGGTATGTACATATTCTGTTGTGGTAGTGACAAAAATAAGCGATGTATAATATTTTTGTCAAGTTCTCTGAAGTAGTGGCTTAATTGAATAATTTTCTTTCTTTTTTTTTTGAGACGGAGTCTCGCTCATCACCCAGGCTGGAGTGCAGTGGTGTGATCTCAGCTCACTGCAACCTCTGCCTCCCCAGATCAAGCAGTTCTCCTGCCACAGCCTCCTGAGTAGCTGGGATTACAGGCGCACACCACCACACCTGGCTAATTTTTGTATTTTTAGTAGAGATGGGGTTTCACCATGTTGGCCAGGCTGGTCTTGAACTCCTGATCTCAGGTGGTCCGCCTGCCTCGGCCTCCCAAAGTTCTGGGATTACAGGTGTGAGCCATTGCACCCAGCCTTCCTGGTTTCTTATTTGACTTTGTTTATTGAGATTTTTCCCAGGCACACAAGCTTATAATTAGTCAAAATTATCAGTTATCATTTGATATTTTATTTTATTTATTTTATTTTATTTTAGACAAGGTCTTACTCTGTCACCCAGGCTGGAGTGTGGTGCACAGTCTTGGCTTACGGCAACCTCTGCCTCCCAGGCTCAAGGGATCCTCCCACATCAGCCTCCTGAGTAGCTGGGAATGCAGGCGTTTGCCACCACACCCAGTTAATTTTTGTATTTTCTGTAGAGACAGGATCTCACTAAAGCCCAGGCTGGTCTCAAACTCTTGAGCTCAAGCTATCCACCCACCTCATCCTCCCACAGTGCTGAGATTACAGGCGAGAGCCAATCTGCCCAGCCATCATTTGAAATATGTCATAGTTGAAAAGCTTCCACTCACTAAGGTTTATAAAAGAATCCACTCTTAGTTGCTTTTGTTTATTGATTGGTGCAAAAACAATTGAGGTTTTTGCCATTGATTGTAATGGCAAAAACACCATCCTGGCTAACACAGTCAAACCCCGTCTTTACTAAAAATATAAAAAAATTTAGCCGGGCGTGGTGGTGGGCACCTGTAGTCACAGCTACTCGGGAGGCTGAGACAGGAGAATGGCGTGAACCCGGGAGGCGGAGCTTGCAGTGAGCCGAGACTGCGCCACTGCACTCCAGCCTGGGAGACAGTACGAGACTCCGTCTAAAAAAAAAAAAAAAAAAAAAAGCTGTAATGGCAGAAACCTCAATTGCTTTTGTACCAACGTAATATTATGATAGTTTTATTTTGTCCTTTAAGTCTTTTGATCTATTTGGAATTTACTCTGGTATAAGGTATGACTATGTTTCTAGCTTTTTTTTTTTTTTTTTTTGCCTAAATTGATATAAATAGTAGCAACATGATTAATTAATAATCTAACTTTAATTCTCTGGTTTAAGGGGCAGCTTTGCCGGGACAATTGCATTAAGTTTTCTTTATAGATATATAGATCTACTGGAGGTTGAGTAGAGAAGTAGATGATCTTTTTGACCAGTTGTACTTTTTATATCACCTCAGCCATTCCTCCTGCCTCAGCCCCGTGATGTGCTGGAAATACAAGTGTGGGCCACCATACCCAGCCTACTTTGTATTGTTGAATGGTTTTTTTTGTTTGTTTCATTTATTTTATCAAATAAGGTAGAATCAGTTGCTATCAGCCAATCTTGGTAAATCTCTTATTCATGTTCTTTCTTCAAATTTCTTAGGGGAGCCTTATGTTTCATAAACTTAGACCTGTAGATCAACTGAGGCATCTACTTGTGAGTAATGTGGGAGGAGATGGAGAAGAGATTGAAAGATTCTTTAAATTACATCAGGTAATTATATATACTTTTAAAAAATGTGATGCTATTTTAAACAAACAGTGGGAGTCATAGTTTATGTAAATTGGGACTGGAATACTGTAATAAATATATATATATATATTTTTTTTTTTTTGAGATGGAGTTTCGCTCTTGTTGCCCAGGCAGGAGTGCAATAGCTCAATCTTGGCTCACTGCAACCTCTGCCTCTCAGATTCAAATGATTGTTCTGCCTCAGCCTCCCCAGTAGCTGGGATTACAGGCATGTGCCAGCACTCCCAGCTAATTTTGTATTTTTAGTAGAGACGGAGTTTCTCCATGTTGGTCAGGCTGGTCTCGAACTCCCGACCTCAGGTGATCCGCCCACCTCGGCCTCCTAAAGTGCTGGGATTACAGGCCGTGAGCCACCACGCCCAGCCATAAATAGATAATCTTAACAATATTCCTTTCTTTGCCTAAGTCACTGTATGTGAACTGACATTTGAAAGCAGGATTAATATAAGTCTTGTAGTGAGCTTTCAGATTTTTATTCTCTGTTGTTGATAAATTCTTTTTTTTTTTTTTTGAGACAGAGTCTCGCTCTGTCGCCCAGGCTAGAGTGCAGTGGCGTGATCTCAGCTCACTCTAAGCTCCACCTCCCAGGTTCATTCCATTCTCCTGCCTCAGCCTCCCAAGTAGCTGGGACTACAGGACCCCGCCACCACGCCTGGCTAATTTTTTGTATTTTTAGTAGAGATGGGGTTTCATCATGTTAGCCAGGATGGTCTCGATCTCCTGACCTCATGATCCACCCGCCTCAGCCTGCCAAAGTGCTGGGATTACAGGCGTGAGCCACCATGCCTGGCCTGTTGTTGATAAATTCTTATTGAAGTCTGCTAGTAAGAGTTTCTTGTTCAGGTTATATGATAAATGCCTTTTCATTAAAAGCACAAGACATTTAGGGACAAGTTGTTTTTGGTTGGTTTGTTTGTTTGTTTGTTTTGGCTTAATGACCTGAGGAAGAAACCTGAGGCAACAGTGTAGAGATCTTAGTATTTCAGAGCCACAACTGGAATTGATACGGTTAAAATTTGAGTAGTTCAAAGTTAAGTATACAGACTCTGGATTCAAAGCACCTGTGTTAAAAATCCCAGCTCCACCACTGAGGTAAATTACTTGACTTCTCTGGGCTTCAGTTTCCTTATACATTATAATAGGATGTGGTATGAGGATTAATATATGCTAAACTCTTAAAATAGTACCTGACACATGGTAGGTATTCAGTGTTACCACTTATTGTTATTTTCTAGAAAGCAGAAAGACCACAGGAAGAAAATTGGAGACATAAGCCAGAAACTAAGTCAGAATCTAGGTTAAAAGGAAAAGAGAACATCCTGTAATCCTAGTGCTTATGATGAACTTAAAACCAGTAGTGTTTACTTGTCTTTTTAACACAAACTGATTTCATTCAGTCAGCAAGTATTTATTGAACGCCTGCTCTGTGCTAGATACAGACTTTAATACTGCATCTAGCAGTACACAAATCATTTTAAAATTTGTATTTAATATAAGGCCAATATTCCTCTTTTTACACAGGAAGACCAGGCTTGTGCAACTTGCCTTATTCTTGCTTGCTCCACTGCTGCCTGTGATAGAGAAGTATCTGCCTGGGCTACTCGGGCTTTCTTTAGGTATGTGAAAGTTTTTCTTGTTTATTTATTTGTTTTTTTACTGGGCCACTTTTTAAAATGATTTTATCAATGTGATAAAGCCTTGCCAAACAGTTGAGTGACTATGTAGGCAAATTACCAAAATTGATTTGCAAAAGGGTGAAATCTGGAGAGATTATAATGGTAATAGAAGCAAGTAAATTAGCATAGTTTATGCATTATTACTTTAACTCTGGATTCTGTTCTGTAACTTCTTGTCTACTTTCTACACTTTGTTCTACCTCAGTTACTGTCTCATCTATCTTTTTTACTTCCCCAAACACTATGCCAATTCTGCTTAATATGTATCATTAGTATTGAAGGCTTCTGAATTACTTTAAGGAAACTTGGTACCAAAGAGATATTTCTATTTAGAAAATATTTAAGAATTTGAAATGTGATTTTGTTAGAAACGTTTTTTGAAGTACTATCTAACCATAACCTAGTATGAAAATTACAATGCCATTTACTCACAAAGTAAATTCTATGCATTGCATATCTTTTTCTTAGAAGTTATCAGAGTCCCTTATAATTCTTCCTGGTAGCAGTTTCAAGTCCACATTTACTGAATAAATATTTATTATAAGTCTTATGCATATACTTTACTGTCAGCACAATACATTGAAGTCTCTAATGTTTAAAGCATTTATTTGGAAGCTAAACAGGAAAAGGAACAATTCCAGTTTTTAAGATGGATGGTTTGTTTTACTGAATAAACTCAACCTCTTGTCATAAAAATAGGTATGGTGGTGAAGCACAGATGAGATTTCCAACCACTCTTCCGCCTCCAAGTAATGTTGGTCCCATCTTGGGGTCTCCTGTCTATTCTAGTGAGTATGGAACATTGAAATGAAATTGTTTCTAATCGTTTGAATCTTAGAACCTTTATAGCAATTTTTATCAATAAGCCTTTTCATTATGTTTTATTTACTGCTATTGTATAATTGATGAATACATCTATAGATTCTGATTCTTAAAAGTGATCTATTAATATTGAATCCTTAATGTAAGGAAGCAAAATAAGATGTAACCAATCATATTTACATAACTCATTTGGTATATATTCAGAGGGAAACAGATGAATGATTTAATAATTAACTCGCACATCAGTGTTTTCCAAGGTGGGAGTTGTTAGAAACTTACTAGGAGATCAGTCCCTAATTCTTGCATATATCGTGGACAACGTAACTCCTTATGCTTAGAAATAGCTTCTGTGGCCAGGCGCAATGGCTCACACCTGTAATCCCAGGACTTTGGGAGGCCGAGGCGGGCAGATCACCTGAGGTTGGGAGTTTGAGACTAGCCTGACCAATATGGTGAAACCGTGTCTCTACTAAAAGTACAAAAAGTAGCCGGCCTGTGGTGGTGTGAGCCTGTAATCCCAGCTACTCAGGAGGCTGAGACGGGAGAATCGCTTGAACCCGGGAGACAGAGGTTGCAGTGAGCCGAGATCATGCCACTGCACTCCAGCCTGGGCCACAGAAGGAGACCCTGCCTCAAAAAAAGAAAAAGGAAATACCTTCTTTACCTAATTTTGATCACATTCAAAAGATTGAGATATTCTTTTCTAAATCTTTATATTCTTCTTTCCCTTTTTAGGTTCTCCTGTTCCTAGTGGTAGTCCCTATCCAAATCCATCCTTTTTGGGAACACCGTCTCATGGTACCTCTTTTCTTTGTTTTGGATTGGATTCATTTTGAAGTGCTAACATTATGAGTTAACCTTAATGCTTAGTGTGAAAAAGATGAACTTGCCTTATTCCCTTGAAAATAAATATAATTTTAGAAGCGCTGTCCAAGCAAGTTGTGGCATTTGGATGTGAATGCCTTTATTTAGGAGGAACTCCTCTTATAATAAGCCTGGAAAGCCTATTATTTGGCTACCAGGATTAAATTGAACCCTAAAATCTGTGTAATTAGTTCTATTTCACTGTCAGCATTACAAGCAGTACTGGCAAGTTTGTTTCCTTTTCATTCTGCATTGTGAACACTTGGAAGTCTATCTGGGAGTACCCATCCACATTTAAATCTCTCTTCTTATTAAGGAAAACCAAATTAAATATCTATGTATTTCATTGTTTTTGTAAATACCTTTGTGTCTAGATACACAAACTTGGGTTATGAGAATTCTGAATTTTATGGGTTCTAAGATTAAGAGATTTATGGGTTCTAAGATTAAGATTAAGAGATTTATGGGTTCTAAGATTAAGATTAAGAGATTTATGGGTTCTAAGATTAAGATTAAGAGATTTGTTTTTCTTATGTGTGTACAAGGTATACAGCCTCCTGCCATGTCAACTCCAGTGTGTGCTCTGGGAAACCCAGCAACTCAGGCCACAAATATGAGTTGTGTGACTGGACCAGAGATTGTGTACTCTGGAAAACACAATGGTATTTGCATTTACTTTTCTCGGATCATGGGGTAAGTTTGTCATGAAATAATGAACTATTGCTCACCTTGTCCCATCTTGAGTAGTGAAATATTTTTAACTCTGAATTTGGGACATCATTTATTCCTATTAAATTTTAGTTTTAGCTCACTTGTTGATCAATAAAACTTTTCTATTCCAGTTTTTATTATCTAACTATATTCATTGCTGTGTTTTATTTCTCTTACTCTCTCATAATCTATTTTTGTAGCATCAAAATACAGTTGTTCCTTAACACAGGGGTTAGGGGATGCCAACCACCATTCCTCAACCTTCATGTAGTCAAAAATTCATGTACAACTTTTGACTTTCTGAATTACTAATAGCCTACTGTCTAGAAGCCTCACTGATAAGTAATCAATTAACACGTTTTGTATGTTTTTTGTGTTTTCTTTTTTTAACTTTTGCATGGTGTAGGAGTGTGGGGGAGTCTCGTAAAAACCAGAAAACCTGGTAGACAAATTCTAAAACAGCCGTAACACTGATATTTTGTGTTATATGTGTTATACACTATATTCTTACCATAAAGTAAGCTAGAGAAAAAAAATTAAGAAAATCATAAGGAAGAGAAAATATATTTACTATTCATTAAGTGGCAATGGATCATCATAAAACTCTTCATCCTTGTCTTCACGCTGAGTAGGCTGAGGAGTAGGAAGAGGAAGGGTTGGTTTTGATGTGCTGGGGTAGCATAGGTAGGAAAAAAATCTGTGTATAAGTGGACCCACACAATTCAAGCCCATATTGTTCAAAGGTCAACTGTATATCTACTTACATATGAATGTACAGTGTTACAAACTTCCCCATAACTCAGTGACATGTGTCTACAGTTCAACAGGGCAGTTCTTGTCTTGCTGGGCTAACTCAAGAATAGTCAATCAGTTGTGAAGTTAAAGAGAGCTATGCTTATCTTGGCTAGACTCTCACATGTTCAAGGTTATGTTTTCCAGCTGGTCTAGAATGGCCCAAGCTGAAACAGCTTGGTTGTTCTCTACATGGTTTCTCATCCTCCAGCAGGCCAGCCAAAGATTATTTAGTTGGTGGTGGCAGAGTTCCTTGAGAAAGAGTAGACACTTGCAAAACCTTTATTCTAAACTCAGAACTGGCTTACCATGCACTTTTCCGCCTTATTCACTTGGCCAGAGGGAAGTCACAGGGCCAACTCAGATTTAAAAGGTGGGAAATAGACCACCTTTTAGGGGAGAGACATCAAAATCATACTGCAAAGGGATAGATATAGGGAGGGATAAAGAAATGTGGTTGTTTTTGCAATCAGTCTATCATGTTATCTTAGTTAGCTATCATGCCTAATATATATTTCTCTTAGATTTGAGATGTATGATTTCATTCATCTCATTTGCTTAAAAGTATGAAACAGTACAGAGCCCCTTTATAAATTTCCTGTTTACAATTTATTATACAGAGCCTTTTGATTTTTCTTCAGTAATATTTCATTATCTGAAAAACTTAGGTACATCAGGTATGAAAATTTTCTAGTATTCCACTCTTCTAGATAGCTTAGTAAAATGTTAAATGAAACCACTGCAAGTTTTAAAAACTGAATAAAGCCATTAAGTTCCTAGAGAAAGAAATTTATTGTAATTGTTTTTATTCATTTACAGCACAATCATTAAAACTTTTTTTTTTCCAGAAACATTTGGGACGCAAGCTTAGTTGTGGAGAGAATATTCAAGAGTGGCAACAGAGAGATCACTGCAGTAAGTGTGTATAATATTATTTTGTTATTTTTGTGTAGCCAGTTGATGGTATAAATGGTTAGATTGTTTCACATTTCCTGATATTACACAAATAAGATGGCAAAGGTTTTTTTTTTTTTTTTTTTTTTTTTTTTCGAGACAGAGTCCTGCTCTGTCTCCCAGGCTGGAGTGCAGTGGCCCAATCTCAGCTTACTGCAACCTCTGCCCTCTGGAGTCAAGCGATCCTCCCACCTCAACCTCCTGAGTACCTGGGATTACAGGTGTGCGCCACCATGCCTGGCTAATTTTTGTAGTTTTTGTAGAGATAGGGTTTCACCATGTTGCCCAGGCCAGTCTCAAACTCCTAGACTCAAGCAAACCACCTGCCTTGGCTTCCCAAAGTGCTAAGATTACAGGCAGGGGGCCTCAGCGCCTGGCGGGTTATTCTTTTATGTATATGTTTGCATTCTTGGACAACAAACTGCTTACCTTCAGGTTTAAATCTCATCTCTAACATTGATTAACTGTCTGAATATGAGTAAATTACTTAACATTTCAGAGCCTGATACCTCATGGTAAAAGAAGGGGCATAGTATATCTCCCTCATAAGGTTGTCATGAGGGATAACTCAAGCAACTTAATATTGCTCAAATTTTACTATGTAATACTTTGACATATATATGAACGAAAACTCCATGGACCCAGCACTAATTTCCATGAATTGGCATACTTTACAGACTGCTTTTTGCTCTTGTTGCCCAAGTTGGAGTGCAGTGGCACAGTTTCACTCTTGTTGCCCAAGCTGGTGTGCAATGGCATTATCTCGGCCCATCGTAACCCCTGCCTCCTGGGTTCAAGCGATTCTTCTGCCACAGCCTCACGAGTAGCTGGGATTACAGGTGCGCGCCACCATGCCCAGCTGATTTTTTGTATTTTTAGTAGAAACAGTGTTTTACTATGTTAACCAGGCTGGTCTCGAACTCCTGACCTCAAATGATCCGCCCACCTCGGCCTCCACTGAGAATACAGGCGTGAGCCACCATGCCCAGTTCAAATATATTTTTAATTGTGAGGCTCTTAAAGTTCATGAGTTGGGCACAGTGGCCCGTGCCTGTAACCGCAATGCTTTGGAAGGCTTGAGCCCAGGAGTTCAGGACCAGCCAGGGCAACGCAGCCAGATGCCTTTTCTATAAAATACAATAAGATTAAAATTAGTCAGATATGTGGTGGCATGTGCCGGTACTTCCAGCTAATTGGGAAGGAGGATCACTTGAACTTAGGAAGTCAAGGCTGCAGTAAGATATGATCCGCACCACTACACTCCCAGGCAACAACAAGACGCTGTCTCTCAAAAAAAAAAAGTTCAAGTTTCTAAGAATAAGAGTGTATTTGCCTAACACAGTATATGATTCCATTTATATGAAGTTTAAAAACTTGTAAAATTAATCTATGTTGATAGGAGTAAGAAAAGTAGTTACCTCAGAGGTGGGATGACTAATGGCTACAAAGGAACATAGGAAACTTTCTTTGGTGTTGGAAATTTTCTGTATTGTGGTCTGGGTGATGACTATACAAAAATATATAAAAGTAATCAAGATGTTTTCTTAGTATTTGTATTTTATTGTATGTTAGTTATGCATCAGTGTTACTGGCAGGAGAGGAAGTGTGTAGGTATACTTTATTCGGATCAACAGGTGTGAATTGATACAAGAAATAACTATAGAGATACTCATTTCAAAATTAAAATTGTTTATATTATAGCTATACAGAGGGTGTGTTTTTAAACTTTTGAAAAATCTTTCATTTTTACAGATTGAAAGTAGTGTTCCCTGCCAACTGCTAGAGTCAGTGCTACAAGAACTAAAGGGTTTGCAGGAATTTCTAGACAGAAACTCCCAGTTTGCAGGAGGACCATTAGGAAATCCAAAGTAAGAATAAATAGGGTTTATTAATTCATCTTTTTCTTTTCGTTGTATTTTTTGTTGAGATAATTTACATACTACAAAGTTGGTCCTTTTAAAGTGTGCAGTTTAGTATTTTTTAGTGTATCTACAAGGTTATGCAACCATCACCACTATCTAATTTTAGAACATTTTCATCACAGCAATAAGAAACTCTGGTGCCCATGACCAGCCATTATTATTCATGGACCTTCCCCCAGTCCCTGGCAACCACTAATCTACTTTCTGTCTCCACAGATCTGCCTTTTCTGACTATTTACATAAATATTATATTTTATATATTACATAAGATACACAATATATAAATATATGAATATATGTAAATGGAATGTTTATATAAATATAGTTATATAAATGGAATGTTTATATAAATATAGTTATATAAATGGAATGTTTATATAAATATAGTTATATAAATGGAATATTTATAGAAATATTTCTATGAATGGAATATTTATAGACATATTTATATACATTGAATCTTTATAGAAATATTTATATAAATGGAAGTATGCAACAGATAACCTTTGGTGTCTGTTTCTTTCCCCAAGCATGTTTTCAAGGTTTGATTGTTGTAGCATGTATTACTACTTTGTCTCATTTCTCAGTTTATCAGTTGATAGATATTTGGGTTGTTTCAGCTTTTTGGCTAATAAGAATGCTGATATGAGCATTCCTGTACAAGTTTTTGTGTGGACATGTGTTTAGACAGACTGTTGCTCTGTCACCCGTGCTGGAGTACGAAGGCTCCAACTTGGCTCACAGCAACCTCCGCCTCCCAGGTTCAAGCAATTCTCCTGCCTCAGCCTCCCAAGTAGCTTAGATTACAGATGTGCACCACCATGCCCAGCTAATTCTTCTTTGTATTTTCAGCGGAGACGGGGTTTCACCATGTTGACCAGGCTGGTCTTGAACTCCTGACCTCATCATCCACTGGCCTCAGCCTCCCAAAGTTCTGGGATTACAGGCGTGAGCCACCGTGCCCGACCAAGAGTGGACATTTGGGTTTTTTTTTGAGACGGAGTTTCGCTCTTGTCGCCCAGGCTGGAGTGCAATGGTGCAATCTCGGCTCACTGCAACCTCCACCTCCTAGGTTCAAGCGATTCTCCTGCCTCAGCCTCCTGAGTAGCTGGGGTTACAGGCGCCTGCCACCATGCCCAGCTAATTTTTCTATTTGTAGTAGAAATGGAGTTTCACTATGTTGGCCAGGCTGGTCTCAAACTCCTGACCACCTTCAGGTGATCCACCATGCCCAGCAATAATGGATTTTTTTTTTTTTTTTTTTGAGACAGAGTCTCGCTCTGTCGCCCAGCCTGGAGTGCAGTGGTGCGGTCTCAGCTCTGCAACCTCCGCCTCCCGGGTTCATGCCATTCTCCTGCCTCAGCCTCCCGAGTAGCTGGGACTACAGGCGCTCGCCACCACACCCAGCTAATTCTTTGTATTTTTAGTAGAGACTGGGTTTCACCGTGTTAGCCAGGATGGTCTCGATCTCCTGACCTCGTGATCTGCCCGCCTCGGCCTCCCAAAGTGCTGAGATTACAGGCGTGAGCCACCGCGCCCAGCCAAGAATGGATATTTTTAAGCCTCTAATATAATACGGACTTTTTGTTGAAAAATAATAATCACATTGCATTGGGGGAGTCACATCACTCCTTAGAATTGTTAACGAGGTATTACAGTATAATCTTTTTAAAGCATATGTAGGCCAGGCAGAGTGGCTCACACCTGTAATCCCAACACTTTGGAAAGCTAAGGCAGGAGGATTGCTTGAAGCCAGGAGTTCGAGACCAGCCTGGGCAATATAGGAGACCTTGTCACTATAAAAACACATAAATAGGCCGGGCGTGATGGCTGATGCCTGTAATCCCAGTACTTTGGGAGGCTGAGGCAGGCGGATCACCTGAGGTTGGGATTTCGAGACCAGCCTGACCAACGTGGAAAAACCCCCATCTCTACTAAAAATACAAAACTAGCCAGGTGTGGTGGCACATGCCTGTAATCCCAGCTACTAGCTAGGCTGAGGCAGGCGAATCACTTAAACCTGGGAGGCGGAGGTTGCGGTGAGCCGAGATCGTGCCATTGCACTCCAGCCTGGGCAACAAGAGTGAAACTCTGTCTCAAAAAAAAAAATCATAAATAAATAATAAAGCATACATAAATATACACTTCTTTAAAAGCAAAAACAGAGTCTAAGTAAGTACACTTTTATATAACATTGTTCATACTTTGTGTGTGTGCGTGTATACATTTATATATATTCCCCTGCCCCCGCCGAGGCAGAGTCTTGCTCTGTTGCCCAGGCTGGAGTGCAGTGGTGCAATCTCAGCTCACTGCAACCTCTGCCTCCTGGGCTCAAGCAGTTCTTCTGCCTCAGCCTCCCGAGTAGCTGGGATTACATGCATGTGCCACCAAGCCTGGCTAATTTTTGTATTTTTAGTAGAGATGGGGTTTCACCATGTTGCCCAGGATGGTCTCGATCTCTTGACCTCGTGCTCCGCCCGCCTCAGCCTCCCAAAGTGCTGGGATTACAGGGGTGAGCCACCGTGCCTGGCCTGTCTTTATCTTTTAAGCAGGAGAATTTACCTCCTTCCCATTTTATTGGAATTAGTTAAATGTGGTTTATTGTTTTGGTTTGGTTTTTTTGGAGACAGAGTCTTGCTTTGTCGCCCAGGCTGCAATGCAGTGGTGCAATCTCAGCTCACTGCAACCTCCAACTCCCTGGCTCAAGCGATTCTCCTGCCTCACCCTTCCAAGTAGCTGAGACTACAGCCCCACACCACCATGCCTGGCTAATTTTTCTATTTGTAGCAGAGACAGGGTTTTGCCATGTTGGCAAGGCTGATCTTGAACTCTTGACCTCAGATAATCCACCTTCTTCAGCCTCCCAAAGTTCTGGGATTACAGGAGTGAGCCACTGCATCTGGTCTAGTTAAATGTTTGATTTTTTTCTCCCCATCCTGAATTTGTGCTTTTTGTTTATTTTCTTCCCTTTCCCATTTCCTTATTGTATTGGATTGATCAGGCCTCTCTCTACCTTAAACACCAATTAAGAAGTTCTACATATGATTTTTCTTCCTCTGTTAGTCTTAAATTCTGACAGACATGCATCTCAGTCAGCATTAATAATTTAACAAACTCTATTACATTTTGTTTCCTTGCCTTCTACTGCCATCCCTCCCCCTCCAAATTATCTGGAATTTTACTTGTCAGATGTTTTTAGTTTGTTTGGTTTTTTTTCTAACATTATGGTCTTTTGTTAATTGAATTTTACCATTACATCTGCAATTATATGTAAATTTTCTAATCTACTTCTAATTTCTCTTAATTACTCATTTATCTTTACAGTTTTTAGCAGGATGTTTTTTTCATTGATGTTTCTTGAATTGTCACAGAAGCAGTTCTGTCATCTGCAAATAGAGATAGTTTCATCTTTTCCATCTTTTCTTGTCTAGCTCTACTTGCTTTCTCCTCTCTGCACAAGGTAATCTCTCTCTCTCTTTTTTTTTTTTTAATTGAGACAGAGTTTCACTCTTATTACCTAGGCTGGAGTGCGATGGCATGATCCTCGGCTCACCGCAACCTCCGCCTCCCGGGTTCAAGCGATGCTCCTGCCTCAGCCTCCTGAGTAGCTGGGATTACAGGCATGAGCCACCACGCCCAGCTAATTTTGTATTTTTAGTAGAGACGGGGTTTCTCCTTGTTGGTCAGGCTGGTCTCAATCTCCCAACCTCAGGTTATCCACCCGCCTCAGCCTCCCAAGGTGCTGGGATTACAGGCATGAGCCGCTGCGCCCTGCCACTTATCTCTGTCTGTCTTTTCTCTTTTTTTTTTCTTTTTTAGGCAATCTTGCTCTGTCATTGAGGCTGGAGTGCAGTGATGTGATCATTATTCCCTGCAATCTCAGACTCAGCTGCCTGAGTAGCTGGGGCTACAGGCGTGTGCTGCCACACCTGGCTGATTTTTTCTTATTTTTCTCAGAGATTGGGTCTCACTGTGTTGCCCAGGCTGGTCTCAAACTCTTGGCCTCAAGTTATGCTCCCTCCTTAGCTTCCCAAAGTGCTGAGATTACAGGCATGACCCACTGCATCCACCCTTACTTGAGGTGTTTTTTGGTTTTCTTTTTTGAGACTGGTCTCACTCTGTTGCCCAGGCTGGAGTGCAGTGGCATGATCACGGCTCACCGCAACTTTGACCTCCCAGCTTCAAGTGATCCTCCCACCTCAGCCTCCTGAGTAGTTGGGACTACAGGCACATGCTACCATGCTCAGCTAATTTTTTTATTTCACATTTTGTAGAGACAAGTTCTCACTGTTTTGCCCACGTTGATCTTGCACTCCTGGGCTTAGGTGATCCTCCTGTCTTGGCCTCAAAAAATGCTGGGATTTTAGGCATGAGCCATCCGCACTCAGCCCTTATTGAATATGTTTAACATATTCATATATTTAACATATTGAATATGCTTACCATATTCAATAAGTGAGTTTGTCAAATGTATTTACTGCATTTTACAGAGATGATCATATCATTTCCCCCCTTACCTTTAACAATAGAGTTAATACATGTCCTAATTTCGACCAACCCTTGGATTCCTATAACATTAGTTTCATTGACTATGGAAATTTTTTAAACAGATTTTTGAGATCTACTTTACATACCACTAAATTTACTCATTTTGAATGTTCAGTTCAGTGACTTTTAGTAAATTTCATAGAATTGTGCAACCATCACCACAGTCCAGTTTTAGCACACTTCCATTATCTAGGAGACATACCTCATGTCCATTAGCAGTCACTTTCCATTCCCACTTCTTAGCCCCAGACACTTACTGATCTGCTCTATCTCTGTAGATGTGCCTATTCTTGACATGTCATATAAACAGAATCATACTGTGTGGCCTTTGAGTCTGGCTTCTTTCACTTAGTGTGTTTTGGGGGCTCATGTTTGAGATTTATGTGGTAGGATGTATTCATGCTTTGTTCGTTTTTATTGCCCAATGAATGTGGGATTTTAAGATCATAGACCATTTCTCAGATCTTCGTATACATTTTGCACCATTTTCTTCCCAAAGTTTAATGTTGTAGATGAAAAAGTACATTATCTGTATGATTCTCCTTCCTTTGTAAGTGACTTAGTGTTTACTTTGAAATTTTTTTGTGTTTTTTTCTTTTTGTTACCGAAATTCAAAAGTCACATGATGTCTTTAGGTATATCTTCTTTACAGCTCTCAGTGAGCCTTTAGAATGAATGTCTTGGCTTTGATCAGTTTTCTTCTCTCGTTTTTTATGTATTGTGATACACATTGAATATCCCTTATCCGAACTGTTTGGAACCAGAAGTGTTTTGGCTTTCACGTTTTTTTTTATTTTTAAATATTTGCATTATACTTAGGTTGAGCACCCCATTCCGAAAATTTGAAATCGAAATTGCTCCAGTGCGCATTTCCTTTGAGCATCATGCTGATGTGCAAAACGTTTCAGATTTGGGGACATTTCAGATGTTAGTTTTTTTTTTTATTAGGGATACTCAATCTATGTTTCTTCTGTCCCATTCTCTTTGGAGAATCATATTAACTCTTTTGTATCTAGCTTGTTTCTTCTCTTCCATAATTTCCTTCCTTCCTTTCTCTCCTTTACCCCCTCTTTTTACTTGATCTTTTTTTTTCTACAGATTAGGAAAATTTATAGCTGATGTTCTCAGTCATTTAATTGATTTAATCTCAGTCATTTTAAGTAGCATCTGTTTAGTCTGTGTCATAAATTTTTTCTGGCCATCAGCCCTTCTGGTGTTGGTTGCCCAACCTTATGAATTATTTAAAAAAAGTAAACATATTAAATGTTTGAATTGTACTGTATGTGTTATATCTCAATAAAGCTGTTATAAACACACACATTCTGCAATTTCTGTTTCAGTACTACTGCTAAAGTGCAGCAGAGGCTGATAGGATTCATGCGTCCTGAAAACGGAAATCCCCAGCAAATGCAACAGGAACTGCAGAGGAAGTTTCATGGTAAATTATTGCTTCTCATCAGTTAAGCGTACATGACCTCAGTAAAATTTTATTACTTGAATAGAAAACAATGGACTTTCTTAGTAAGATGTACTTTGTACACAAATATTTGTAATTAAAATATCAGTGTAATTGGGTCCGGGGTGGTGGTTCACACCTGTAATACCAGCACTTTGGAAGGCTGAGTTGGGAGGATCACCTCTTCCTGGGAGGCAGAGGTTGCAGTGAGCTGAGATCATGCCACTGCACTCCAGCCTGGGTGACAGAATGAGACCCTGCCTCAAAAAAAAAAAAAAAAAAAGTGTGATTGGGAAAGTAGGATAATATGGATATTGTATATTTCCCTATCTCTTTTAGCATATACATTTTTGTTCCTTCCTCCACCAGAAAACATGATACACACCTATTTCATTATGTTTTTTTTTATTGTGGTGAAATATATATATACCATAAAATTTACCATTTTTACTTTTTATTTGTTTATGTTTCTGAGACAGAGTTTCACTCTTGTTTCCCAGGCTGGAGTGCAATGGCGTGATCTTGGCTCACTGCAACCTCTGCCTCCTGGGTTCAAGAAATTCTTCTGCCTCAGCCTCCCGAGTAGCTGGGATTAGAGGCATGTGCCACTACGCCCGGCTAATTTTGTATTTTCAGAAGAGACGGGGTTCTTTATGTTGGTCAGGCTGGTCTCGAACTTCCAACCTCAGGTGATCCCGTCCGCCTCGGCCTCCCAAAGTGCTGGGATTACAGATGTGAGCCACCGTGCCCGGCCCCATTTTTACTTTATTTTATTTATTTATTTATTTTTTTGAGACAGAGTCTCACTCTGTCACCCAGGCTGGAGTGCAGTGGCATGATCTCGGCTCACTGCAAGCTCCACCTCCTGGGTTCACTCCATTCTCCTGCCTCAGCCTTCCGAGTAGCTGGGACTACAGGCGCCCGCCACCACACCTGGCTAATTTTTTTTTTTTTGTATTTTTAGTAGAGACGGGGTTTCACCGTGTTTAAGCAGGATGATCTCAATCTCCTGACCTCATGATCCGCCCGCCTCAGCCTCCCAAAGTGCTGGGATTACAGGCAAGAGCCACTGCGCCTGGCCCGTTTTTACTGTTTTTAAGTGTACAGTTCAGTGGCATTCAGTATATTCATTTTATGTACCCATTACCAACATCTATCTCCAGAACTTTTGTCATCTTCCCCAAAAATGTCACTCTGGGCTGGGCGCAGTGGCTCTCACCTGTAATCCCAGCACTTTGGGAGGCCATGGCAGGTGGATCACCTGAGGTCAGGAGTTCAAGACCAGCCTGGCCAACATGTTGAAACCCCATCTCTACCAAAAATACAAAAATTAGCCAGGCATGGTGGCGCAGGCACCTGTAATCCCAGCTGCTCGGGAGGCCCAGGCAAGAGAATCACTTGAACCCAGCAGGCGGAGGTTGCAGTGAGCCGAATTTGTGCCATTGCACCCTAGCCTGGGCAACAAGAGCAAGACTCTGTCTTAAAAAAAATAAACACCAAAAGTCACTCTGTACCCATGAAATAATAACCCCCCATTTTTTTCCCCTATCCTAGGTCCCTGGCAACCACCATTCTACTTTCTGTCTCTTGAATTTTACAACTCTGGGTACCCTATTAGGATGAAATCAAATTTTTCATTTTGTGGCAGGCTTATGTCACTTAGCATACTGTCCTCGAGGTTCATCCATGTTGTAACGTGTCAGAATTTCCTTCCTTTTTAAGACTGAGTAATTTCTATTGTGTATATGTGCATATGTGCACATATACCACACTTCCTTTATCCATTCATCTGTTGATGGACACTGAGTTACTTCCGTTTTTTGGCTATCATGAATAATGCTGCTATTAACATGGGTGAACAAATACAAATTAAAGTCTCTGCTTTCAGTTCTTTTGGGTATATACCCAGAAGTGGAATTGCTATATCATATGGTAATTCTATTACTAATTTTTTTGATGAAATGCCATACTGTTTCATAGCAGCTACTGCATTTTATGTTTATGTTTATCTTTATTTCTTTTTGAGACGGAGTTTCACTCTTGTCTCCCAGGCTGGAGTGCAATGGTGCGATCTCAGCTCACTGCAGCCTCCACCTCCCAGGTTCAAGCAATTCTGCCTCAGCCTCCCGCTAGCTGTGGTTACAGGCATGTGTCACCACACCCAGCTAATTTTTTTATTTTTAGTATAGTTGGGCTTTCACCATGTTGGCCAGGCTGGTCTTGAACTCCTGACCTCGGGTGATCCACCCACTTCGGCCTCCCAAAGTGGTAGGATTACAGGCGTGAGCCACTGCGCCTGTCCAGCCACAGCATTTTATACTTCTAGTAGCAATGCACAAGGGTTCCAATTTCTTCACATCTTTGCCAACATTTGTCATGTTTCTGTCCTTTTATATATAGCCATCCTAATGAACATGGAATGGCATCTCATTGGGATTTTGATTTGCATTTCCCTAATGATTAGTAATATGCCTTTTTATAGAGCTAAAAATATGAATCAAATATTTCATTGTGCTTTTTATCAATTATAAGTAGTAACAAGTAAGGAAAGAGCAAGGCAACTGAAAAGAGCTCATAATCTTCAGTTATTCCAGATACAAGTTAGAACAATAATAAGTTATTGCATGAACTTTTTGTGCCATTTAATTTTTTCTAAGTTCTTTTGCCTTCCATTGTTAGGGTTAGAGTTACTTTTTCTGGCCGTGATAGAACTTTCTGGTTTGTTTGTTTTGAGATGGAGTCTCGCTTTTTCGCCGAGGCTGGAGTGCATTGGCACAATCTTGGCTTACTGCAACCTCTACCTCCCAGGTCCAAGCGATTCTCCTGCCTCAGCCTCTCAAGTAGCTGGGATCACAGGCGTGTGCCACCACACCCATCTAGTTTTTGTGTTTTTAGTAGAGATGAGGTTTTGCCACTTTGGCCAGGCCGGTCTTGAACTCATGACCTCAGGTGATCCGCCCAACTCGGCCTCCCAAAGTGCTGGGATTACTTGCGTGAGCCACCACGCCTGGCCAGTAGAACTTTCTCAGTTAACACTCAACCATTTACTTTTGTCCCAAGTTACTTTCTTCCCTACTGAGGACCCTAGGTTTCTATTCATCATTTTGTAAATTCTTTTTTACTATCTTTTAAATTTTTTGTCTCTCTTTTATTTTTTTGGAGATGGAGTCTTGCTCTGTCGCCCAGGCTCCGCCTCCTGGGTTCACGCCATTCTCCTGCCTCAGCCTCCCAAGTAGCTGGGACTACAGGTGCCCGCCACCACACCTGGCTAATTTTTTTGTATTTTTAGTAGAGACGGGTTTTCACCACGTTAGCCAGGATGGTCTTGATCCTCTGACCTTGTGATCCGCCTGCCTCGGCCTCCCAAAGTGCTGGGATTACAGGCGTGAGCCACTGTGCCTGGCCTTAAATTTTTTCTCTTTTTGAAAAAATGTTGAAATTGTTTGCCTGTCCTCCAATTTTGTTTCTGTTCTGTTCTGTTCTGTTTTTTGTTTTGTTTTGTTTTGAGACAGCATCTTGCTCTGTTGCCCAGGCTGGAGTGCAATGGTGCCATCTTGGCTCACTGCAACCTCCACCTCCTGGGTTCAAGCGATAATCGTGGCTCAGCCACCTGAGTAACTGGGATTACAGGCATGTGCCACCACACCTGGCTAATTTTTGGATTTTTAGTAGAGATGGGGTTTTGCCATGTTGGCCAAGCTGGTCTTAAATTCATGGCTTCAAGTGATCCGCCCACCTCGGCCTCCCAAAGTGCTAGGATTACAGCCCTGAGCCACTGTGCCCAGCCACCATTTAGCAAATTTTTTTTCTGAGCAGCTAATGATATTTCATTATGGCTTTGAGATTACATTACTAAACATTGGTGAGGATTTGTACAAATAGGAGCATTTGAATTGCTGGCAGTTCATACTGAAACAACTGCTTTGGAGAGCAATTTGATCATATCTGGTAAAAGCTAAACATATACTCTTAAAGCTGATTTTGTCACTTCTAGGTATATACCCTTAGAGGAGTTTTTTTCAAACTTTTTCCCACAGTAAGAAATATATCTTACATGGCCAGGTGCGGCGGCTCACGCCTTTAATCCCAGCACTTTGGGAGGCCAAGGCGGGCAGATCATTTGAGGTCAGGAGTTTGCGACCAGCCTGGCCAACATGGTGAAACCCTGCCTCTACAAAAAATACCAAAATTAGGTGGGCATGCTGGCGGGTGCCTGTAATCCCAGCTACTCGGGAGGCTGAGGCAGGTGAATCGCTTGAACCCAGGAGGCAGAGGTTGCAGTGAGCTGAGATCATACCACTGCACTCCAGCCTGGACAACAGAGCAAGACTCCGTCTCGGGGAAAAAAAGAAGAAATATATCTTACATTATGACTCAGATGTTTAAAAGCATACACACAAACTAAAATAGATTTTCCTGAAATAATTTTGTTTTATACTCTGATATTTCTTTCTTTTTTGAATTATTTTCTACTTTCTATATTTGAGGGGTGAGCAAAAAGCTATGATGACTGACTAAATTGATTTCATGACTCGCCAATGCGTGTTGACCTAGGGTTTGAGAAACTCAGTCCTAGACTAACTTGACTGTGCTTTCTAGGAGATGTTCTTTAAGAATATTTATTGCATCATTGTTTTATTATCAAAATACTAGAAACAGTGTAATGTCCTCCAAGTGAAAAATGGGCCAAATTGTGGCATACTTACATGATGGAACACTCAGTAGTGAAAATAAATGTACTAGATTTATATTTATCAGTGTGGATAGTCTGTGAACATATAACTGAATAGAAAAAGCGATGGTGGGCCGGGTGTGGTGGCTCACGCCTGTAATCCTAGCACTTTGGGAGGCCAGGGCAGGTGGATCACGAGGTCAGGAGATTGAGACCATCCTGGCTAACATGGTGAAACCCCGCCTCTACTAAATATACAAAAAATTAGACGGGCTTAGTGGCGGGCGCCTGTATTCCCAGCTACTTGGGAGGCTGAGGCAGGAGAATGGCGTGAACCCGGGCGGCGGAGCTTGCAGTGAGCCGAGATCGCGCCACTGCACTCCAGCCTGGGCGACAGAGCGAGACTCCATCTCAAAAAAAAGAAAAAAGAAAAAGCGATGGTGTATTTGTTAAAAATACAGAGTTTTTTTTTTTTTTTTTGAGATGGAGTCTCGCTCTGTCGCCCAGGCTGGAGTGCAGTGGCGCGATCTCGGCTCACTGCAAGCTCCACCTCCCGGGTTCACGCCATTCTCCTGCCTCAGCCTCCCGAGTAGCTGGGACTACAGGCACCCGCCATCCCCCCCACCAGCTAATTTTTTATGTTTTTAGTAGAGACCGAGTTTTACCGTGTTAGCCAGGACGGTCTCGATCTCCTGACCTCATGATCCACCTGCCTCGGCCTCCCAAAGTGCTGGGATTACAGGCGTGAGCCACCGCGCCCAGCCACACAGCAATATTTTCATGGTTTATGTGTACCTACACAAACACAGAAGCATATATATATACACACACGGAGAAGATAAAAACATAAATACTACTGATTATCATGGTTGCCTCTAATGGGGGCTAGGAAGAAAACAACAGGGATTTCAACCTTAACTACAGTTTTTATTTGAAATAAAGCAACTTAACCTATGTTATTTTATAATAATTTATTTTGTTTTCTCATTAGAGGCTCAACTAAGTGAAAAGATTTCACTTCAGGCAATTCAGCAGTTGGTTCGAAAATCATATCAGTCTCTGGCTTTATGGAAACTTCTTTGTGAACATCAATTCACTGTCATTGTGGCAGAACTTCAGAAGGTAAGTTTTTTTTATTTTTTTATGATTATACCATTAATACTATGTTTGGATTTTTTTGGATGAGTATTTTGGCTTTGGAGGGGATTATTTTGGGAAGCATTTAAGTTATGATGAAGTTAGTATGTTATGGGAAGATGGCACAAAAGCGTACCAACTTGGGGGACCTATTTTTTCAAAGCCACAAGTTTTTACTTGTGGGTATGTGAATGAAGTCATACTTTACAAAACATATTTTTTAAAACAGTGGACTTTACCCTTTATTTGAGCTACAGGTTCTTCTGAGAATCTGAAAAAAGCTATCTCTCACTACCCTTAAAGAAATGCATATCGACATGGACACACAGACTTTTGCTTATAATTTCAAAGGGCCCAACAACCTAAATTAAATACTCTTGACTGGGCACCATGCCTCACGCCTGTGATCCCAACACTTTGGGAGGCTGAGGCAGGAGGATCACTTGAGCCTAGGAATTCAAGACTATCCTGGGCAAGATGTCAGGACCCATCTCTACTAAAAATAAAAAATAAATTAGTCAAGTGTGGTGGCACATGCCTGTAGTCCCAGCTACTTGGGAGGCTGAAGTGGGAGGAGCACTTGAGCCTGGGAGGTTGAGGCGCCACTTAGCCATGATGGTGCCACTGCACCCCAGCCTGGGTGACAGAGTGAGACCCTGTCTCTCTCTCACACACACACACACATACACCACTCCTACTTCATTTTATGTTTTCTTTTTTTTTTTTTTAAGAGATGGAGTCTCACTCTGTCGCCCAGGCTGCAGTTGTGCAATCTCGGCTCATTGCAACCTCCACCTCCCGGATTCTAGCAATTCTCCTGCCTCAGCCTCCCGAGTAGCTGGGATTACAGGTGCATGCCACCACGCCCAGCTAATTTTTTGTATTTTAGTAGAGACGGGGTTTCACCGTGTTGCCCAGGGTGATCTCGAACTCCTGAGCTCAGGTAATCCACCCGCCCCAGCCTCCCAAAATGCTAGGATTACAGACGTGACCCACCATGCCCGGCAACTGCTCCTACTTTAAAGGAAGATATTTATCACTGTAGGAAATAAATGGTTCATATTTCTTTTGATGTTCACATTTGAATCCTTTCTAAGGATAAGGATAATCAACATTAATCTAAATGTTAGATAGAATATATAGAGGAAATTTATTCCTACCTTTTATTTAATTGTGAGCATTTCTAAACGTATACAAAAGTAGAGCAAAAACTGTAACTCCCATATACATTTGACTCATTCAGCATTTTCAAGATACTGTGTTTCTAAAAAAAATAGTTCCTTGAACAACAACAATGTCATGATCAGTTACCAGTTTTTCTTGAGACAGTGTCTCGCTCTGTCACCCAGGCTGGAGTGCAGTGGCATGATCACAGCTCACTGCACCCTTGACCTCTCTGGACTCCAGTGATTCTCCTACTTTAGCCTCCCGAGTAGCTGGTACTATAGGCACACACCACTACGCCTAGCTAATTTTTGTATTTTTTTGTGGAGATGGGGTTTCACCGTATCTCCTAGGCTGGATAGTTACCAATATTAACTGTCAATATTTGATAGCAAAATCTGTCTTAAAAATGTCTTTTTACAGATTGGTTCATTCAAATCAGGATCTAAACAGTTTAATGGGTTTGCTCATGGAATTTGTTTTTCTCTTTCATCTGTTTCAGTCTGAAGCAGTCTTTCCTTCTTTTTCTTTTCCTTGCTGTTGCCTTGTAGAAATCCAGTCATCAATCCAGTAGAATGTCCAGCATTCTAAGGACATTCTAAGGCTTTTTTTTTAAAATCCTCTTTGTAGCGAGCTTCTTCCTCTATCTCCTGCATTTTCTATAAAATGAAAGTTTATTATATAGGCTTGATTCAGTTCAGGTCCTTTTTTGAGGAAGAATAGAATACTTCATAGGTAGTGGTTTATTCATCAGACTGTTAGAAGATACAAAAGGTTTCGTTGTCCTTCTTTTAGTTATACTAAGATGAATTGCTGGATTCAAGTAGTAAGCCTAATACTGCCATTGTGGAATTCTCCATCAGACTTTAATTGTCCATTGATAATCATTGCTGGAATTTATTATTTCATTTAGGATTACAAAAGGGTAATATTTATTTATTTGTTTGTTTGTTTTTTATTTTTTTTGAGACAGTGTCTCATTCTGTCACCCAGGCTGGAGTGCTGTGAAGCAATCTGAGATCACTGCAACCTCCACCTCCCGGGTACAAGCAGTTCTCCTGCCTCAGCTTCCCGAGTAGCTGGGACTATAGGCATGTGCCACGACGCCTGGCTGATTTTTGTAGTTTTAGTAAGAGACCAGGTTTCGCCATGTTGGCCAGGCTGGTGTTGAACTCCTGACGTCAGGTGATCCACCTGCCTTGGCCTCCCAAAGTGCTGGGATTACAGGCATGAGCCACCATGCCCAGCCAAAAGGATAATATTTTAAATCTGTGATTCCTTCTCCAGTTACTAGCTGCAATTCTGTAAAAAAAAAAAAAAAAAAAAATTTTTTTTCCTTGTCCTGTATGGATATTTCATTACTCTGAAACACTTACTTTTTGACTCTCATATACCATTTTTCAACGTTGGAAGGCAGTCTCCTAATTCTTTCCACTAGTGTCCAATGAATAGTGTGGCTTTTGTTGGTGGTTTTGTTTCTTTTAAACACATACTGTTTTTTATTTTTAAAAATTCAAGCTAATATATTTAATTATGAAACTTATCTTTTTCATACCAAGTAGAATAATAGTTTTGAGTTTTATTGAGTGATAAATATATTGTAGGTAGGTTTTTATCCTGGGTATGTTTTTGTGATCCATCTTCAAAGCTCTCTTCCTTACATCACCAATGGCATGCTCAATGAATGCAAATTAAAGATTTGTTCAAGAATTTTAACACAGTTTGGATATTTCCTTGAATTTAGAAAAAAGAGATAGCAGTCACATCACTAACAGAATCTTTTACTATAGTGTAAATCAATACTTTAGAGCTTCATTTGGACAAGCAGATTTGTTCACAATACAGATTAAACTCCAATATTATTATAAGGCCTAGAATAATGGAATTCTAACAGTGTTTAGGAAGGAGTAATATGTAAGCCCAAGATTTTCAAATATAGCCAAGTGATTGTTTTTTCCATTTTATAACCAAAGCCAGGAGATCTGACTCTAGTTTTGGCTCTACTTAAGCTTTACTTTTCTCATTTGGAAAGTGAGAGTTTTGGACTAGATCTACTGTAGGTTCTTTTCCAACTCTGTATGATTTTATGTAAGTTCGCAAAAATTTGTTTCTACTAATTAGTATATTTTCGCTTTTCAATTATAGAGTCTATTAATATTTAGGTTATTTTAATTTATTAAAATAATTTCATTATGTTTAGAAATATGGTATTTCTATAATTGTGATAGAAAAGTTTTATGCTCCTAGGAACTTCAAGAGCAGCTGAAGATCACCACCTTTAAAGATCTTGTAATCAGGGACAAAGAACTCACAGGGGCATTAATTGCTTCTCTTATCAACTGCTACATCAGAGATAATGCCGCTGTTGATGGCATTAGTTTACATTTACAGGATATCTGCCCACTTCTATATAGCACTGATGATGCAATTTGTTCTAAGGTATGATACTTTATTACCGATTTCATTGTTTGTTATAAGAGGTATCATGTATGATGAACCATCTTGTTTCACTTAATATAGGACCTCAGTCAGTTAGATCTCTTAACCTCTCCTAGACTCAGAATCCTCATCTAAGAAAGGGGTTGGAATATGTGGCTTCTTAAAACCTGTGTATACTCTTTTAAGCTTAGCTTTCCTTTTTAAAAATATTTTTATTTCTTTATTTGACACAAGGTTTCACTCTGTTGCTTAGGCTGTAGTGCAGTGCTGTGATCATAGCTCACAGTAGCTTCTAAGTCCTAGACTCAAGCAGGCCTCTCATGTAGCTAGGGGCTACGGGTGTGCACCACTACACCCAGCCAATTTTTTTGTTTTTTATAGAGACAAGTTCTGATTTGTTGCACAGGCTGGTCTTGAACTCTTGGCTTCAAGTGATCCTCCTGCCTCAGCCTCCCATAGTGCTGGGATTATAAGTGTGAGCCACCATGCCCAGACCTCCTTTAAGTTTTTCGTAAAGAATATTCTCTTTTTTTTTTTAAGACTGAGTACGATCTCAGCTTACTGCAACCTCCACCTCCCAGGTTCAAGTGATTCTCCTGCCTCGGCCTCCCAAATAGCTGGGATTACAGGTGTGCACCATCACACCTGGCTAATTTTTTATATTTTTGGTAGAGACAGGATTTCACCATGTTGTCTAGGCTGGTTTTGAACTCCTGACCTCCTCCTGCCTCGGCCTTGCAAAGTGTTGGGATTATAGACATGAGCCTCTGCGCCTGGCCCATAAAGAATCTTTGATAGTGTTTCTAGGCCATATTAAAAAACCAAAGGTGAGAAATTAAGAAAAATCACTAAATTTAGAAATTAAGGAAATTTAGGGAATAATTTATCTCCTTAGCTTAAGGAAAAGTACTAAAACTTCAAGTAAATCTTTTAGTGAATTAGAGTTAATGGGGGCATTTTTATTGATCCTTTCCTACAGGTGGAAAAAATAAATAAATCAGTGTCGCATGGACTGCCTGCTGCCCAATAATGTATTGACTAGGCAAGAGAATTACCAGACAAAAGTTCTCTTGCTTAACATATTTGGGAGAGGAATTAAGAATAGCTAGGAATCTTTGGTCAAAAACTTTTCTGCCTAAAATTAAGAAGTAAGTTTGTAGAGTTGTTTTCATTTTAATGGTAATAACCATATATAAATTTAGACATAGACTAAAACTTAGTTGACAGCATCATCTGTCTGCTTGATTTTATATATTTTTAAGTTCTTGTTATCTCCTCTTCTAGGCAAATGAGCTTCTCCAGCGTTCCCGACAAGTTCAAAATAAGACTGAAAAAGAAAGAATGTTAAGGGAATCATTAAAGGAATATCAAAAAATTAGCAATCAAGTGGACCTTTCCAATGTTTGTGCTCAGTATAGACAAGGTGAGAAATAAAATGTTTCTTGTATCTTTTACTCAACTCAAAAGACAAACAATAGTGTATGAATGAAGCAAGCTAATGATGAAAAGCCACTTTCCAGATGCAAATCTTCTTTCAGCATCAGAGGCCGAGTGAAAGGACGTAGGAATGTGGTATCATTGTGTTGCAATATTTGATGACTACACTGACCTGCAGAAGCTGTAATGTTCTTTCTATTTTTTGAAATGTACTTTTTTTTTTTGAGACGGAGTCTCGCTCTGTCAGCCAGGCTGGAGTGCAGTGGCACGATCTCAGCTCACTGCATCCTCTGCCTCCCAGGTTCCAGCAATTCTCCTGCCTCAGCCTCCCGGGTAGCTGGTATTACAGGCGCACGCCACCACGCCCAGCTAATTTTTTATTTTTTTATTTTTTTATTTTTTTTATTTTGAGACAGAGTCTTGCTCTGTCACCCAGGCTGAAGTGCAGTGGCGCGATCTCAGCTCACTGCAAGCTCTGCCTCCCAGGTTCACGCCATTCTGCCTCAGCCTCCCAAGTAGCTGGGACTACAGGCGCCCGCCACCATGCCCGGCTAATTTTTTTGTATTTTTAGTAGAGATGGGTTTCACCATGTTAGCCAGGATGGTCTCAATCTCCTGACATCATGATCCACCCACCTCAGCCTCCCAAAGCTCTGGGATTACAGGTGTGAGCCACCGCGCCCGGCCATTGCCCAGCTAATTTTTGTATTTTTAGTAGAGGTGGGGTTTTACCATGTTAGCCAGGGTGGTCTCGATCTCCTGACCTCAGGTGATCCACCCATCTCAGCCTCTCAAAGTGCTAGGATTACAGACATGAGCCGCTGCGCCCAGCCGAAATGTATAACTTTTTAGCATTAGAGTTTCAGTTCTTGTCCAGTTCAATTACTGTATGTTTTACATTGCTTTCTGGATTACATTTATTTTTCAGATATTTAAAATTTTTTATTGAGTTTTAAGGTATAATCTGCTTACTTTTTAAAAAATTACTTTAAATCAAATCTAACATAATGTAAAGGCCATAACTATTTGCACAGGTATTATTTTGAATCCCAAGGTATTTTTTCCCCCCAGTAGGGAACTAAAACTTTCCTTTTTGTTATTGGAAATAGGATCTTTTTTTTCCAATGAAGAAATATATATATATATATATATATATTTTTTTTTTTTTTCCTTTTTCTTTTTCTTTTTTTTTTTTTTTGAGACAGAGTCTTGTTCTGTCGCCCAGGCTGGAGTGCAGTGGTGCAATCTCAGCTCACTACAACCTCTGCCTCGCTAGTTCAAGTGATTCTCCTGCCTCAGCCTTTTGAGTAGCTGGGATTACAGGCGCGTGCCACCAGGCCCAGCTAATTTTTGTATTTTTAGTAGAGGTGGGGTTTCACCATGTTGGTCAGGCTGGTCTCGAACCCCTGACCTTGTGATCTGCCCCCTCTCAGCCTCCCAAAGTGCTGGGATTACAGGCATGAGCCACCACACCTGGCCCCCAATGAAGAAATATATTTAACAGTTGCATTTTAGGCATATTAAGACCTTTTCCTTCTGAAGACCTATCAGAAATATTTTATGTTAGTAGGGTGACTATTGTACAGTAGAGACATAACCTTGATCATTATTTTCATGTGCCAGCTAAGGAAAAATGTATCCAACTTAGTAGTAAGTCATAGGTCTTCATTCTTTTCTTTCCCATCAGTGAGATTTTATGAGGGTGTGGTGGAACTTTCTCTTACGGCTGCAGAGAAAAAAGATCCTCAAGGTCTTGGGCTTCATTTCTATAAACATGGAGAACCAGAAGAAGACATAGTTGGACTTCAGGCCTTCCAAGAAAGGTGCATTCCATTACCTTAGCAGATTGTCATCTTTATGGATACAGACTTTTCTTTGCATAATGTTTTTTGTTTTTTGTTTTATGTTTTTTTTTTTTTTTTTGAGACAGAGTCTTGCTCTGTCACCTGGGCTGGAGTGCAGTCGTGTGATCTTGGCTCACTGCAATCTCTGCCTCCCAGGTTCAAGCTATTCTCATGCCTCAGCCTCCCATGTAGCTGGGATTACAGGTGCACACCACCACGCCTGGCTAATTTTTGTATTTTTAGTAGAGACAGGGTTTCACCATTTTGGCCAGGCTGGTCTTGAACTCCTAACCTCAAGTGATCCACCCACCTCAGTCTTGCAACGTGCTAGGATTATAGCCATCAGCCACCGTGTCTGGCCTCTTTGTGTAAAGGTCGACTGCCCAAAGTGCTGGGATTACAGGCATGAGCCACCGTGTCCGGTAGGATTTCATTTTAAAGGATAATTTTTAAGTATTCCCAAATTTGTTGAGACTGTTAAAAAGGAAATGTGTGTCCTTAAAAGAAATATAGGCCAGGCACAGTGGCTCACGCCTGTAATCCCAGCACTTTGGGAGGCTGAGGTGGGCAGATCATGAGGTCAGGAGTTCGAGACCAGCCTGGCCATCATAGTGAAACCCTGTCTCTACTAAAATACAAAAATTAGCCAGGCGTGGTGGTGCACACCCGTAATCCCAGCAACTTGGGAGGCTGAGGCAGGAGAATTGCTTTAACCCGGGAGGCAGAGGTTGCAGTGAGCTGAGATTGCACCACAGAACTCCAGCCTGGGCGTCACAGCAGGGCTCTGTCTCGGAACAAAGAAGAAATATATAACCTTTCTATAACATGTATATATGGAGGGTGTTTTGTTTTGTTTTGTTTTGTTTTCGTTTTTGTTTTTGAGACAAAGCTTCACTCTGTCTCCTTGGCTGGAGTCAGTGGCACCATCATAGCTCACTGTACTCTTGACCTTTTGGGCTCAAGTGATCCAGTGATCCTCCTACCTCAGCCTCCTGAGTAGCTGGGACTACAGGCACATGTCACCACCCTCGGCTAATTTTTTTTTTCTCTTTAATTTCTGTAGAGACAGGGCCTCACTATATTGCCCAGGCTGGTCTTTAACTCCTGGGCTCAAGCAATCCTTTCTTCTCAGCCTCCCAAAGTGCTGAGATTAGAGGTGTCAGCCACCACATCTGGCGAAAACATATTTTTTTATTACTATATTTAATGACTTTACCCTTTTATGTTTAACCAAACACTTCTCAAACTTATTGAAAAAGTATATGGTTTGTATTATTTTAAATGCCAAATATGTACATCTATTCTGCCAAATAGTCTTGAAATCCTTGTATATACTTAGGTAAGGTAAATCAATGGCTTTCTTTTTTGTTACTTGTTTTGTTTTGTTTTTGGGGGGTTTTGTTTTTTGTTTTTGAGACAGGGCCTCATTCTGTTGCCTGAGCTGGAGTGCAGTGGCATGATAATAGCTCACTTGCAGCCTTGAATTCCTGGGCTCAAGCGATCCTCCTGCCTCTGCCTCCCAAGTAGCTGGGATTACAGGTGCACACCGCCACGCCTGGTTAATTTTTTGTTTCGTTTTGTTTTGTTTTTTGTTCGTTTGTTTTTTGAGACAGGGTCTTGCTGTCACCCAGGATGGAGTGCAGTGGCATGATCTCAGCTCACCTCAACCTCTGCCTCCCAGGTTCAAGCAATTCTTGTGCCTCACTCACCTGAATAGCTGGCACTACAGGCATGCACCACCATGCCCGGCTAATTTTTGTATTTTTAGCAGATACGGGGTTTCACCAGGTTGGCCAGGCTGGTCTCAAATTCGTGACCTCTGGCAGTCCCCCTGCCTTCGTCTCCCAGAGTGCTGGGATTACAGGTGTGAGGCACTGTGCCCAGCCAATTTTTTGTATTTTTTGTAGAGACGTGGTCCCGCTCTGTTGCCCTGGCTAGTCTTGAACTCCCAGCTTCAAGCCGTCCTCCTACCTTGACCTCCCTATGGCTGGCATTACAGGCGTGAGTCACCACACTTACCATCATTTGCTTTCTAGTTAAATAATGTAATTGTTCCTTTTCCATTTTCTTTCAGATTAAACAGTTACAAATGCATTACAGACACACTTCAAGAACTGGTAAATCAAAGTAAGGCCGCTCCTCAGTCTCCCAGTGTACCCAAAAAACCTGGTCCTCCAGTGTTGTCATCTGATCCAAATATGCTGAGTAATGAAGAAGCAGGACATCACGTAAGGGACATAGTATATTTTCATTCTGAGAATACACTGTTTAGAAGTTCTCCATGGTAATGGTAGCACAGTCATCTTGGGGAAAGGTGGTAGTTCTTAGAAGTTATCATGTAAGGATTCTTGATTTCTTACTGGAGTTTATAGGGCTAAAATGTTGTGATGCCCAGAAACAGAGCCTTTAACTGCTAATTTTTACTATTTTCTTTATTTTAGTTTGAACAAATGCTTAAATTGTCACAGCGATCCAAGGATGAGCTCTTTAGTATTGCCCTTTATAATTGGCTAATACAAGCCGACCTTGCAGATAAGCTGCTACAGGTAAATCTTTTTTTATTGCAGTTGTGTTAATTATTCTTAAGGAGCGTAACTCAATGATTTAAGCACATATATAGATGTAAAAAATTCAGTTTCTCATCCCATGCCTGCTATTAGATGTTAGTATAAAGCTGAGTAATGCAGTATCTTTTCCTAAGGGGCAAAGTAGGCTACTGCTCCAATTTTCTTGTTATTTCGAAGCTGATTGGGATAGTTTGTATTGCGGGGTAGAAATCACTGGATTATGAATATGAGTCCTGTAGGTCATCTTATCTTAACTCTGCTGTTAAGTCACTGTGACTTCAGATATGTCCTTTTACCTACCCTAAGTTTCAGTGTTCCTCAATCTGTTTAATGAATACGTAGCATTTGATAATTTCAATAATGCCTTTGAGCTCAATGTCTAGGAATCAATAGCTGTGTTATCAAAGTTTATTTAAAAATTTGTAATTTTATAGTAAATTTCCTTTTTTTTTTTTTTTTTTTTTTGAGATGGAGTCTGGCTCTGTTGCCCAGACTGGAGTGCAGTGGCATGATCTCAGCTCACTGCAACCTCCGCCTCCCGGGTTCCAGCGATCCTCCTGCTTCAGCCTCCCAAGTAGCTGGGATTACAGGCACCCGCCACCACGCACAGCTAATTTTTATATCTTTTTAGTAGAGACGGGGTTTTACCATGTTGGCCAGGCTGGTCTCAATCTCCTGAGCTCAGGTGATCTGCCCACCTCAGCCTCCCGAAGTGCTGGGATTACAGGCATGAACCACTGTGCCCGGCCAAATTTCCTTTTCTTTTTTGAGGCAGGGTCTCAATCTGTAGCTTAGGCTGAAGTGCAGTGCAATGGCACGATAATGGCTCACTGTAGCCTTGACCTCCCTAGGCTCAGGTGATCCTCACACCTAACCCTCCTGAGTAACTAGAACTATAGGCCCGCGCCACCACACCCAGCTAATTTTTTTGTAGAGACGAGGTTTTGCCATATATCGCCCAGGCTGGTCTCAAACTCCTGAGCTCACGTGATCTGCCCACCTCGGCCTCCCAAAGTGCGAGGATTACAGACATGAGTCGCCATGCCCAGCCTACTAAATTATTGTTATCAACCTAATAGAATTGTTTTGGAAACTCTTATGCTAACTGTGGTAAAACAAAAATTTTTTATAATAAGAAAATTTGCCCTCTCTTTTATCTGTTAGTATTGGATTATAATTTTGCTTGTTTTCATAAAACAAGGCAAAGTTGTAGTTGACTTAAAAATACTATATTTTCCTTATCAGGAACATTATCTGTAGGTGGTTAGAAAATTTTTCTGAATAACTATATAATTTCTAGGTTGCTTCTCCATTTCTGGAGCCACATCTAGTCCGAATGGCCAAAGTTGATCAAAACAGAGTTCGTTATATGGATTTACTCTGGCGGTATTACGAGAAGAACAGAAGTTTCAGTAATGCTGCTCGTGTACTGTCCAGACTGGCTGACATGCATAGGTATGGCATAATATTCTTATTGTGAAGAATGATTCAAAACTGAGCTATATGTACTTACATTCTGTTTTCTTTAATTTTAGAAGAATCTAAGTTTTAATATACTGACCTAAATTTTTTAAATAGGATGTTACTTTTTAGTCATAAATGTATTTCTTTATGTGTTGTCTAAAATTGTGGATCTCTCTTATTAGAAATCTAAAATAGATTTTTTTTAAATCTAATGATTTTTTTTCAAGTTTCAGATGGCTTTTTATGTGTGTTTGGTATGAAACAGTACATACTAATTGACGTATTTGTATCATCAATCCTTAAGAAATTGTGTAACTAAAAATAAGCGTTTTCCCTTCTAGCACAGAAATTTCACTTCAGCAGCGACTAGAGTACATTGCTCGAGCCATTCTTAGTGCCAAAAGTTCCACTGCCATTTCATCAATAGCTGCCGATGGTGAATTTCTTCATGAATTAGAAGAAAAAATGGAGGTAAGCGCTAAAGATCTTAAGCTGTGTCCACATTGAGTACTAGCCACATAGTTATTCCACATTCCATTCTTCCCTTGGTAAGTAATAGGTCTGAGAAGTCATTATTATTCTAGTTGCTTTTGTCTGTTTGTATTTATTTTTATGTTTAGATATAAATCTTAAAGATTTTTAAGGATGCACTTGGGTCATAAAAACATTGCTATAATTTAGAAGTTTTCTCTTTGGCATTTCGAAAGGTTTTTCCCAGCTGGGTGCAGTGGCTCACACCTGTAATCCCAGCACTTTGGGAGGCCGAGGCAGCCAGATCATGAGGTCAGAAGTTCGAGACCAGCCTGGCCAACATGGCGAAACCTTGTCTCTACTTAAAAAAATACAAAAATTAGCCGGGGGTGGTGGCACACACCTGTAGTCCCAGCTACTCGGGAGACTGAGGCAGGAGAATTGCTTGAACCCAGGAAGCGGAGGTTGCAGTGAGCTGAGATTGCACCACTGCATTCCAGCCTGGGCGACAGAGCGAGACTCCGTCTCAAAAAAAAAAAAAAAAAAAAAAAAAATGTTTTTCCCAACTGTTTCAACAGCAAGTGGATTACATCACATTCACCATTTATTTTGGAAGCAAATAAGTAGATGTATGAAGTAGAGTAGGCTAAAATTCCCTAACTAAGAGAATCAAAAACATACCATCGTCCAAATACAAAAGTTTGTTTCTTATTCACAAAAATCCAAGGTGAGTCTTCCTGATTGGCAGCTGGCTTTCCTCCGTGTGGTTGATTTAGGAACCCAAGTTCTATTTTCTGGCACTACCATTCCCTAGGGCCTCTGCTTTATCTTCAGCAGAGGGAGGAAGGAAAAGAAAGAACACATTCACTGTCTTAAAAACTACAGCCCTGACATGACACACTACTTCTACTCACATTCCTTTGAAGAGAACTTGGTTGTATGGCCATACCTCCCCTACAGAGGAGGCTGAGCTGTATAGTCTAACCATTTGGCTATAGTCTTGGAAGGTATAAATATTGGGCAGCAAGGAGTCTGCCACAGTATACTTCCTGTGAAATCTATTATGTTTAGTTGATGTCTGTTATGATAATGTTAGCCTATTATGATAGAAATCTTCATTTATACATTATTTTAGCAAACTTAAAGTCAGATAGTAGGATCCGTTCTTTCAAACGTATGTTGATTTATCATAAATAAATTAAGACATCCTGTTTTCTGCCCAAACTAGGTTGCTAGGATCCAACTTCAGATACAGGAGACACTACAAAGGCAGTATTCCCATCATTCTTCTGTACAGGATGCAGTTTCTCAGCTGGATTCTGAGCTGATGGACATAACTAAGGTAATAAAAAAGCAAGTGAAATTTTTATAGTAGTTACCTAATAATGAGAAATTTTTGTTTTTTATTTTGCTTTTTGTTTCATTGGGAAAATTACCTTATCTCCACAAATAAGATAAGGCATCTTTGGCAGCTTGTCACTGGGCTGACAGATCACCACTGCTTCATCTGACTCCTAGAAAAGGCTAAGCTACTCTTTCCAGGCCAGTAGCTATGAAGAACCTATCAGCCTCGCATGAGAGCTGTGTTAAAACCAGCTTATTTCCAGCCTGGGCAACATGGCGAAACCTCATCTTTACAAAAAAATAGCAAAAAAGGCCAGGCACTGTGGCTCACACCTGTAATCCAACACTTTGGGAGGCTGAGGCGGGCAGATCACCTGAGGTCAGGAGTTTGAGACCAGCCTGGTCAACATGGGGAAACTCTGTCTCTACTAAAAATACAAAAATTAGCCAGGCGTGGTGGCATGCGCCTGTAATCCCAGCTACTTGGGAGGCTGAGGCAGGAGAATTGCTTGAACCCAGGAGGTGGGGGTTTCAGTGAGCCGAGATCATGGCACTGCAGTCTAGGGGCCTGGGCGACAGAGCAAGACTCCATCAAAAAAAAAAAAAAAATTAGCCAGGTGTGGTGGTGTGTGGTTGTAGTTCATCTACTCAGGAGACTGAGGTGGGAGGATTGATTTAGCCCAGGAGGCCCAGGTTATGGTGAGCCTCGATGGTGCTACTGCATTCCAGCCTGAGTGACAGAGTGAGACCCTGTCTCAAAAAGAAAAAAAAACTAAAAAACCAAAACCATCATATTTATGGCCTCGCTTCTTGCCTTGGAAAAACTAACTTATCTTTGCTTAACTCTCTAAACCTCTTTCTCTCTCTGTAATTTTCTGAGCAGTTCCTTCCTCTTCATTTATTCTTAGACATAGTTCCAGGTACCCTGAAACACCTTGAGATTTGTCAGTATTCCTGTGATTCTTCAACCCATTGTTTATACAACACTAGTTCTAAAATACCATTGCAGGAGGTTTGTAGGGAAGGTGGGGATGGTTAATGGGTACAAAAACAAAATGAATAAGACCTATTTGATAGCACAATAGGGTGACTATAGTCAATAATAACTGTATATTTTAAAATAGAGAATGTAATTGGATTATTTGTAACTCAAAAGGATAACTGCTTGAGGAATAGACATTCTCCATGACATGCTTATTTCTCATTGCATGACTGTATCAGAACATCTCATGTACCCCATAAATACATACACCTACTGTGTACCCACAGAAATTTGAAAAAATGGATTTTAAAATTAATAAATAGAATGTCGTTGCAACATCTTCTTCCCAGCCAAGAAAAAAGCTCTACATGCTAAAATGTGTTTGAATGTATTTACCATACCCTTACCCTTTTTTTTTTTTTTTTTGTCGGGGGAGACAGAGTCTTGCTCTGTCACCAGGCTAGAGTGCAATGGCGTGATCTCAGCTGACTGCAACCTCCACCTTCCTCAGCCTCCTGAGTAGCTGGGACTACAGCCACGCACCACTATGCCCAGCTTATTTTTTTTTTTTTTAATTTTAGTAGAGACGGGGTTTCACCATATTAGCCAGGATGGTCTCCATCTCCCCATCTCGTGATCTGCCCACCTTGGCCTCTTAAAGTGCTGGGATTACAGGCGTGAGTCACCGTACCCGGCCCATACCCTTAACTTTTTAAATATGGAGTTATAACCAGCTACATACATCATCACATCTTTATATCATATTTCAGAAACTTTATGTAAAATCTTTGGTTATTTTTTAATTTTCAAGGAGTGCTTCACTATTAATCTCTGAATGTTGATCTCTAGTTGGATGTTAATTTTGGGATTTTCTCTCACAGCTTTATGGGGAATTTGCTGACCCATTTAAACTTGCAGAGTGCAAACTTGCAATAATTCATTGTGCCGGTTATTCAGACCCTATATTGGTGCAGACACTTTGGCAAGATATCATAGAGAAAGGTAAGTGTTCAGTTATAGGTATGTTAGCATACGTTATGTAGTGACTTGGTGGAGGAATGCAAGCTGCTAGTAACTAATATAATGCAAGCTGCTAGTGGCTCATGAAAATTGTGTATACCTAAGAAGAGAGTAAGTGGAAGTCACCTGGGTATGGTGGAGGATGATCATACACAGAATGACCCAAGTGAATATTCGGGAGAATACTCAGTGAAAAGGTTATTTAATTTATATTATTTGTGCTGCCTTATAAAAGATACTGAGACACTCACCTCAGAATCTAATAACCAGTATAACCTGGTAAGACATGAGAGTATCTCAGACAATAACAGAAACACCAAATCTGTTAATCATATTAATGTGACTATCTGTTCTAAAGTATTTTGAACCTTGAAACAGAATTAAATAACCAATGTAAACATTTCACATTAAAAGTAATTTGGGTTTCAAATGACATGTCTTTTTGTTACAGAATTGAGTGACAGTGTGACATTGAGCTCCTCGGATAGAATGCATGCTCTTAGTCTCAAGATTGTTCTCCTTGGCAAAATTTATGCTGGCACACCACGCTTCTTTCCTTTAGGTAAGCTGTGATCTTAGGTGCAGTCACGTATTTTCTGTTCTGATGGTTTTCTCCGTTGATATGGACAAATAACGATCTTTCGAGTAAAATAAAGAGTTTCTTTGCTATTTAGTTCAGCACTTTAATTCTGCCTCTCCGGAAAGACTTCCAAAGAATGGCAGAATTTGTTAATGAAGAGTTGAGTATGAAACTTTCTGTGACTAACTTTCCAAGTTTATATTATCTATCTTAGGATTGTGCTGACTGACAAACTATGATTATATTGTTGGTAACCCTTACAAGTTTCTGAAGAGAAAAGAAAAACGGTTGATGTTTTTGTGCATAGGTAATCTGTGATTGATTCAACTGTTCTTTTTTTATGTTGAGGGCATGTTTTTCTTTAAAATAGCAAATAATTATGTTAAAACTTAGTGTTTGAATCCCTTTCTTAATGAGATATGGTGGCTATAATTTTTAAATAAGGTAGCTAATTATGAGCTATTTGCCAACCTACAAGTGTTTTCCTCAGTGGTAAAACAATAGAAGCAACATAAATACATCCATAAATTAGAATATTAACTACTTTTGTGTTATTTAAAAATATTGAGAGACATGAAAATCCTCACAATATAACTTTTTTTTTTTTTTGAGACAGAGGCTTTCTCTGTCGCCCAGGCTGGAGTGGAATGATGCCATCTCGGCTCACTGCAACTTCTGCCTTCCAGGTTCAAGCAGTTCTCCTGCCTAGCCTCCCAAGTAGGTGGGATTACAGGTGCCTGCAACCACGCCTGGCTAATTTTTTGTATTTTTATTAGAAATGAGGTTTCCCCATGTTGTCTAGGCTGGTCTCAAACTCCTGGCCTCAGGTGATC
Organism: Pan troglodytes; assembly: GCF_028858775.2. NCBI lineage: Eukaryota > Metazoa > Chordata > Mammalia > Primates > Hominidae > Pan > Pan troglodytes. Next base: position 75,492,835 of record NC_072402.2, read on the forward strand.
CGCTTGCCTTGGCCTCCCAAGGTGCTGGGATTAAAGGCGTTCGCCACTGTGCCCAGCCTAATTTTTTTTTTTCAAATGAGCATTCAAACTTGTTTACAGACCATCTCTGACTTAGGGTCTATTCCCTCTGGACATAGTCAGAAATAAAACCATTTTATTCATACCCTTACTTCTTGTAGGTATAATATGGAAACGGTTCCCTTTCCATACCATTTTATTGATCCTAAAAATAAAGAGAAATAAAAGAGCAAATACATACTTTATATAAATGTTTATAAGTGTGTGAAACTGGTACTTTTGATAGTTGTTTTAAAAAACACTGCACCGTGGCTGGGCATGGTGGCTCACAGGTGTAATCCCAGCACTTTGGGAGGCCGAGGCGGATGGATCGCTTGAGCCCAGGAGTTCGAGACCAGCCTGGGCAACATGGCAAAACCCTGTCTCTACAAAAAAATAGGAAAATTATCCAGGCATGGTGGCATGCGCCTGTGGTTCCAGCTACTCGGGAGGCTATGGTGGGAGGATCACTTGAGCCTGGGAGGTGAAAACTGCAGTGAGCTGAGATCGAACCACTGCACTCCAACCTCAGTGACACAGTGAGACCCCATTTCAATAAATAAATAAATAACACTGTATTGTACATAGTTCTTTTTAAGGAATTTTCATTTTAATTTAGAAATAATGATGTGGGCTTTGTGTGGTGGCTCACACCTGTAATCTCAACACTTTGGAGAGGCAAAGGCAGGAAGATTGCTTGAAGCCAGGAGTTTGAGACCAGCCTGGGCATAGCAAGCCCCGTCTCTACAAAAAAAATTAAGATTAGCTAGGCATGGTAGCACGTGCCTATAGTCCTAGCTAATCAGGCTGAGTCAGGAGGATTTCTATGTTTTATTTATATATATATATATTTTTCTTTTGATAGAGAAGGGATCTCATGATGTTGCCCAAGCTAGTCTTGAATTAGCCACGCCTAGCTAATTTTTTTGTATTTTTAATAGAGGCAGGGTTTCACCATGTTGGCCAGGCTGGCCTCGAACTCCTGACCTCAGGTGATCTGCTCACCTTGGCCTCCCATAGTGGGATTATAGGTGCGAACCACCACGCCTGGCCATAACTATAAATTTGGCTGTTACTGTTTATGATAAGATAGGCAGTTAAAAGTAAGAATGAGGCCACAGTTAGAACTGTCAAATCTAGGGGTGGGGCATTAAAAAACACATTTAATATTTCTGAAATCAGGATGCAGTTGCCCTTTTCTGAAAAGCTGTTAAAGTGAGGAAACCTATTTTTTTTAAATACTGTTACTAAAAAAAATTATCAGTGAAGTCCTCTTCAATATTGGGATCGTGAATCGTCTCTGTTTTCTTCTTATATCTTTCTGAGTTTTCTAGGTTCTGTAATTTTAATTTTAGGACATTTTCATCATCCCAAAAAGAAACTCTGTGCTCATTAGTTGTCACTTCCCATTCCTTCACACCCTCCAGCCCTAGGCAGCCACTAATCTACTTTAGATTTGCCTGTTCTGGTATATATCTTACTTTTATTTAAAAAAAACTTTTTTTTATTTTAAGCTGAGAGTGATGGTGCACACTTGTAGCCCCAGCTTACTTGGGAGGTTGAGGTGGGAGGATTGAGCTCAGGATTTCAAGGCTGTCGTGCACTGTAGTTGCTCCTATGAATAGCCACTATTTCTAGTCTGGGCAACATAGCAAAAAAAAACCCCGCCCCAAAAAATTGCAATTGGATTTCAGAAGATATCCCCCTAGAAACTATTCAGTTATGAATAAGACCTACCTTTTAGTATCAAGAGCTAAAAATCCAAATTTCCGATCTTTTTTTTTCTTCCCAGATTTTATTGTACAGTTTTTAGAACAGCAGGTTTGTACTTTGAACTGGGATGTGGGCTTCGTAATACAGACAATGAATGAAATTGGAGTACCATTACCTAGACTACTAGAAGTTTATGATCAGTTGTTCAAATCACGGGTAAGGAAAATATTAAATAACATAAAATTATTTTCTTTAATTAAAGTAACTTTGTAGATATAGAGTGGGGTATTTTGATTGCATTTTTGTATCTTATCACTTAGTCTAATTACACTTGGTTGAGTCTTGGAAATTATGCTTTTGACTTTTTAAACTGATAATGAGACTTGCTTTCCTGTATATCATGATTAAAATGAAATATTATTTTTGAATATTAATAAATATGCTTTACTCTTGGTGGAAGAGGCTAAACCAAGGTGTGGGCTAAACTCATTACATTAAGAATCATCATTTGCTTTAAAAGAACAAGATTACATTGTATTTATTTACTATAACCTCATCTAAAATATCAGTGCTTAAAGATCCTTCTCACCCTGCTGAACCTTATCAGACTATATGTTTTGTAATTTTTATGCTAAGGATAAAAGATCCAAATAAAAACTTGTCAAAGTAGATTGTGTCTTTTATAGCAGCATCACACAGGGCTTTACAACATTAGCCTGTGATGGAAATGAGCAGGTAACTGTAGTATCTCCATCTTATATTGCAAAAAACAAGAGCAGAGATGTTAAATAACCTGCTTAAGTCACATGGCTAGTAACTGGTGAAGCCAGACCTAGAATTAAGTTTCTGTTACTGCTAGTTTAGTCTCTTTATGATGTCAGACTAAATCTGCATAGGTTCAAAGTAAAAGTGGTGTCACAACCCATAGAAAGAAAGATTTTTCTCTTATCTCAGATTCCTAAGCAGGACATTTACATGCCCTGCAAAGTAGATTGGTATATCAAATATGCCTCCTAAGTAATATCATAGTGTTGTTAATTAATAAGTTTTTAATGTTGTTTGAAATATTAACTATAATCAGATATATAATTTAGTAGCCATGTAATATTAAATGCTTTTTAATAGCGATAAGTTTTGCATGGATCCTGATGTCTACTTTAGTATAAATGATTTAAATAATCAATTGACACAATTTGCCTCACATTTCATTATGTATATTTCTTCATAGGATCCATTCTGGAACAGAATGAAGAAGCCACTGCACCTTTTGGATTGTATACATGTATTATTGACAAGATATGTTGAGAATCCCAGCCAAGTTTTAAATTGTGAAAGGTACTTATGAATTAAATATTGGATCAGCAAAAGCTTTTAAATGCTTCTAATAAATACCTGGGTAAAAAATTTGAAGAGAAGATGGGAAGATTCTTGTGTATATTAGCAATAACTATTTGAATGATATTGATCACCATGTATGAAAAATAGGAGTTTTTTCCATTTTCAACCCTTGTCCTAAATCCTTTCTACAGCTGAACATACATAATGTATTCTTCTACTTTAGATTAGTGACCTAGGACCAAAACATTTCAATTATGTCTTTGTGATATTATTGGCCATTTAAGGGATATTCTTTTGAAAAAGAATATTAGCAGGAATCGTCTCTTACTGCTTTCTTCTCATTGTAAAAATCTTCAGGCCGGGCGTGGTGGCTCACACCTGTAATCCCAGCACTTTGGGAGGCTGAGATGGGCGGATCACGAGGTCAAGAGATCGAGACCATCCTGGCTAACACGTGAAACCCCGTCTCTACTAAAAATACAAAAAAATTAGCTGGGCGTGGTGGCGGGCACCTGTAGTCCCAGCTACACAGGAGGCTGAGGCGGGAGAATGGCGTGAACCCAGGAGGCAGAGGTTGCAGTGAGCCGAGATCGCGCCACTGCACTCCAGCCTGAGTGACAGAGCGAGACTCCGTCTCAAAAAAAAAAAAAAAAATCTTCAAATGGAACCCACCTACCCCCAAGTTTTCTTTTTTACTTTATTTCTTATTTACTTAATCACATGGTCTTTCCTCTTCTGTGAGAATTAAAGTTGCCAGAAGTTGGTGGGGAAGAAGTCCTGCAGGAGGAAATGTTTGTAAATGTGTAATTAATCATGTGTCTTTTTCGTTGTAGGAGAAGATTTACAAATCTCTGCCTGGATGCTGTTTGTGGTTACCTTGTTGAGCTCCAGTCTATGAGCTCGTCAGTAGCAGTACAAGCCATCACTGGGAATTTTAAATCTCTTCAAGCTAAATTAGAACGGCTTCATTAATTACTGTGATATACTTTCATCCATTTTATGATCTATAAAATAAAAACTCAGCTGGGTCCAGATATCAGGTGTTCTAAATCTAAGAATGTAAGAACAATCTTAATAGAAATATGTTTTTAATAAGTGGCTACTATCTACAAATAGTACCTTTGCTAAATGAATTCTTTTTTATGACTATTTTGTTTTTTAGTAATTGGGTGAAAAAACAACTGAAATGAGATTATTTATTATTTTAACATAAGGATTAAAAAAATTTAGAAACTCTTATTTTGAATTGTACTGCAGGCAGAAATTTCGAATTTACATTATTCATTTTCAAGTTAGTCCAAGGATATTGGCATTAAAACTCCACTAGGCGGCCAGGCACAGTGACTTACACCTGTAATCCCAGCACTTTGGGAGGCCAAGGTGGGCGAATCACGAGGCCAAGAGTTTGAGACCAACCTGGCCAACATGGTGAAACCCCATCTCTACTAAAAATACAAAAAAAATAGCCAGGTGTGGTGGCGGGCGCCTGTAATCCCAGCTACTCGGGAGGCTGAGGGAGGCGAATCACTTGAACCCGGGAGGCAGAGGTTTCAGTGAGCCAAAATCGCGCCATTGCACTCCAGCCCAGGCAACAGGGCGAGACTCTGTCTCAGAAAACAAAAAAACCTCAAATAGGCTAAGCAGATCCATTCCCATAATAGTGGATTCTAAAACCGTCCTTAAATAGGCAAATAACTGACTTTTTCAAAACTTTTTTTAGGTGTTGGGTTCACCCTTGAAAGAACTGTCCTCTAACAACTGGTTTTGTCAGTTAAAGCCCTTGAGAATTGACATAGCTATATACCTGGTTGAGCAGGTGATAAAACTTGTAACTAATGTTGTGTCCTGAAAACCTACACAGGGAGGTACTGTTTTCCTTTAGTGTCTACCTGGCTGCTTGGCCTTGTGACTACTGATTCCATTAGAGCAGTGGGTCTCAAAGTATGTGCTCCAAACCAGAAGCATCAGCATCAGCATCAGCATCAACTAGGAATTTGTTAGAAATGCAAATTCTCGAGCCCCAACCCAGACCTACTGAATCAAAAACGTGGGGGATGAGGCCCTGCTTTCTATGTTTTAACAAGCTCTCCAGGAGATTTTGGTGCATGTCAAATTTGAAAGCCACTGCAGTAAAGGATACTGCTACCTTCCATAGTTTATGGACTGAGCTACCTATCTGGCTCCTCCTCTGTGAATAACCACACACACGAATTTTGCCCAAGGCACACAATATATAAAGCAAAACTGTTAGTAATGTACTTTTTAATTATTCCTTAACAAAATAGAATAACCAAACCAAATGCTTCAAAGTAATAGCAACAAGAGAGAAGAAGAGTGGGAATGACCAGAGCTAACAAAACACTCTATTCCTTTCTCTCTCTTTTTTTTTTTTGGAGACAGAATCTCACCCTGTAGCCCAGCCTGGAGTGCAGTGGTGCGATCCCGGCTCACTGCAACCTCTGCCTCACAGGTTTGAAGCAATTTGCCTGCCTCAGCCTCTCGAGTAGCTGGGATTGCAGGTGTGCGCCACCATACCCAGCTAATTTTTGTATTTTTAGTAGAGATGGGTTTCACCATGTTGGCCAGGCTGGTCTTGAACTCCTGACCTCAAGTGATCTGCCCGCCTCCACCTCCCAAAGTGTTGAGATTACAGACGTGAGCCAACGTGCCTGGCCTATTCCCTTCTCTCTTTATGCTACCACAAATAATTACCTTCTGTTTATTGTAAGTGATGCATGTCTAACAATTTGTACAATACATTTTGAATATATTTTTCCTTCCATTATTGTCTTTTCCCAAGACCATAGGGTTGCCTTCTCTACATTTGTTCTCTCAGAATTCAGCTCCCTTTTCCCTATAATCTTCTAATGTAGAATATTTAATAGAATGCCAGAACGTCACTCAGTGGGTACTACTACCTCTTATTTTTCAACTTTCTTTCTTAAGTTTAGCGTTTTTTGAATATGTAAAGTGAATGTATGCGATACATTAATTTGTTTTATAAATTTAAAATTCTGTCATGTCTACTTAAAAGGAAGGCCTTGTCTGAATGTTGTAATTTAGGTCTGACTCCAGTTCTGCTAGAGATAAGAACTTCATTTTTGTTTTAAGCACATCTACATACTAGCAATATGTTGTTATATATACTCAGCTCACAACATTGAAAGTACATGTTTTAAAAGGGCTGTAGGCTTCCATGGTTAGATGGTCTGTTAGAGTCAGAAATCTGAACACTGTCCTTTTATTCACACAGCATGCTTTGAGAGGTTTTAGGAATTCCAGCCCCACAACAGATGCTTGCAATACCTTTTGGGGGGTAAGATTCCTAACAGAGAAGAAATTAGGTCCCCTCATTTTTACCCTTGGAACAGTGTTTCTAAAACTTTCACATTCAGAACAATCAGCCGGATAGCCTGTTATGACAGATTCTTGAGTTCCATCTGTAGCGTCATGCTGATCCTGGCAGTCAGTGGATCAGAGTTGGAGTAGCATTTATCCACTGTATTAGTATACTTTGTACTTGGTGTTTGTTCAACACATTACTTTTTTGAATTTTTTTGTTTTTTCAAGACAAGGGCTTGCCCTGGAGTGCAGTGGCATGATCTTGGCTCACTGCAGCCTCGAGCTCCTGGGCTTAACTCAGTCTTCCCACCTCATCCTCTTAAATAGCTGGGACTACAGGCACGTGCTGCTACACCCTGCTATTGTTTGTTTGTTTGTTTGTTTGAGACTGAGTTTTGCTCTTGTTGCCCAGGCTGGAGTGCAATGGCACAATCTTGGCTCACCACAGCCTTTTTTATGAGACTGAGTTTTGCTCTTGTTGCCCAGGCTGGAGTGCAATGGCACGATCTTGGCTCACCACAACCTCCGCTTCCTGGGTTCAAGCAATTCTTCTGCCTCAGCCTCCCGAGTAGCTGAGATTACAGGCATGCGCCACCATGCCTGGCTAATTTTTTTTTGTATTTTTAGTAGAGATGGGGTTTCACCATGTTGGTCAGGCTGGTCTTGAACTCCTGACCTCAGGTGATCCACCCCCCTTGGCCTCCCAAAGAGCTGGGATTACAGGCATGAGCCACTGCGCCTAGCCCCCCCCCCACCCCCCCCCCACTTTTTTTTTTTTTTTAATTTTTTTTGTAGCCAAAAGATCTCACTCTGTTGCCCAGACTGCTCTCAAAACTCCTGGCCTTAAGTGATTCCCCTGCCTCAGTCTCCCAAAGTGCTGGGATTATAGGCATGAGCCACCATGCCTGTCCATTATTTCTTTATAGTGACTATTATATGTAGGCAATGTATAATTGGTAGAACATAGTCTATGAAACAGTGCGTTAATTGCGGGCAGTGAAGAATCATTGAAGTTGTGAAATTTGTATTTTAACTAGATCATTGTAGTATGGCAAAACGGTTAGGAAAGAGAAAGCTATCTGACTAACTGTTTACGCTATGAGATACTGACTGATGTACATGTACATTTAGTGTTTCTTTAGGTATACCTGACTTATTCATTGAACACCTATCCACTGATCTCAAAAGTATTCCTCAGGGTAGTCTCCATTCCTGTCATTTTTCCTCCTATTCATGAGACGGAAAAATTATGACCATGGTACAGAGTTGTATCAAGGAAATGAAGAACTAGAACATTGAATTGAAAGGTTTTGAAAGGGTTCACAATTTCTTTTCATTTTCTATTAATGTCTTCTTTTAAATTAAGAATAAAACTTTTTTCTAATATTTTAAGTCCTCCATTAAATCATAGAAACTCTTCTGAGCTTCATTTTCCTCATATATAAATGAGATTGAAGCCAAATAATAAAACTTTAAAAATCAATCAAGGGCCAGGGGCAGTGTCTTACACCTGTAATCCCAGAACTTTGGGAGGCCAAGGCAGGTAGATCACCTGAGGTCAGGAGTTTGAGACCAGCCTGACCAACATGGTGAAACCCCGTCTCTACCAAAAATACAAAAAAGTTAGCCAGGTGTGGTGGTGGGTGCCTGTAGTCCCAGCTACTTGGGAGGCTGAGAGGCATGAGAATCACTTGAACCTTGGAGACGGGGGTGCAGTGAGCTGAAATCCCACACCACTGCACTCCAGCCTGGGCGACAGAGGAAGACTTGGTCTCAAAAACAAAACAAAATCAATTTACCTTGTGGGATCCGGGATCCCCATGTATGTTTTCAACCCACATTAGAAATGACCCCCTAAAGCACCTCTGTCAAAACAACCAACCCTGAACTCATCCCTCTCTGCCCTCTGCCCACTCTTGTTCTTCCTTGTTTTCTACCTCTTTATTGTCTCAAATAGAAAATATGAAAATCATTACATTGTCCTCCCTTCAAAACCAGTTTTTAAGCAAGTCTACTTGATATCCCCCATATCTGCCCAATTGTCTCATTACTTTAGGCTTTCAGGGTGGATTAAAGTTACTCTGTTTCACTTGGATGCTTAAAACAGTGTCAGAGTGGTCTTTTTAAAATCTAAATTTAGCCCTTGAGACGCAGCTTGAGCTTGAGGCATGCAGGGCTGGAGACACAGCAGACCTTCAACCCAGAGCAATGTGAGGTGGTGAGCAAAAAAATGGAAAGGAAACAATAGAATAAAAAAGTTGGGGCCGGGCACAGTGGCTTACGCCTGTAATCCTAGCACTTTGGGAGGCCGAGGCAGGCAGATCACCTGAGGTTGGGAGATCGAGACCAGTCTGATCAACATGGAGAAACCCTGTTTCTACTAAAAATACGAAAATGAGCTGAGTGTGGTGGTGCATGCCTATAATCCCAGCTACTCAGGAGGCTGAGGCAGGAGAATTGCTTGAACCTGGGAGACAGAGGTTGTGGTTAGCCAAGATCGCGCCACTACATTCCAACCTGGGCAACAAGAGCGAAACTCCATCTCCAAAAAAAAAATTGATGCAGAGCCTGAAGAATTTGTAGTGGAAAAAGTACTGGATCAATGTGTGATGAATGGTAAGGTAGAGCATTTCCTGATGTGGAAGGGATTTATAGATGCTGAAAGTACTTGGGAACCTGAAGAAACTTAAGCTTGTCAAGAGTTACTTGGAACATTTAATTCTCAAAAAAGCTGTTAAAGAAAAAGATGATACAAGAAGAAAATATTTACCTGACAGTTGGATAACATAAAATCAAGGAAAGAGATACTGCAGACAAACCAAGAGACCTTGATCCTGAAAAAAATAATTGGCTATGCAGACAGCAGTGGAGAATTGATGATACTCATGAAATGGAAAATTCAGATAAAGCAGACTTGGTGTTAGCAAAAGAACAAAATATGAAGTGTATTTAAAACCGGGCTCTTGCTTTTTGCTTTACTAATGTGAAGAAATAACTGCATTCTAATAAAAATCAAGTTTGATATGTTCATTTTGAAAGTAGTTCGGGTTATGGCTGGGCACGGTGGCTCACATCTGTAATCCCAGCACTTTGAGAGGCCAAGGTGGATCACCTGAGGTCGGGAGTTCGAGACCAGTCTGACCAATATGGAGAAACCCCATCTCTACTAAAAATACAAAATTAGCCAGGTGTGGTGGTGCATGCCTGTAATCCCAGCTACTTGGGAGGCTGAGGCAGGAGAATCACTTGAACCCAGGAGGCAGAAGTTGCAGTGAGCCGAGATCGTGCCATTGCACTCCAGCCTGGGCAACAAGAGTGAAAGTCCATCTCAAAAAAAAAAAAAAGTAATTTGGGTTCATGACCTGCCTCATCAACATGGTGAAACTCTGTCTCTACTAAAAGTACAAAAATTAGGCCAGGCACAACGGCTCACGCCTGTAATCCCAGCACTTTAGGAGACCGAGGCAGGCAGATCACCTGAGGTCAGGAGTTCAAGACTAGCCTGGCCAACATAGTGAAACCCCATCTCTACTGACAAATATGAAAATTAGCCAGGTGTGGTGGCGGGCACCTGTAATCCCAGCTACTCAGGAGGCTGAGGCAGGAGAATAGCTTGAACCCAGAAAGTGGAATTTGCAGTGAGCCGAGATCATGCCACTGCACTCCAGCCCAGGTGACACAGCGAGACTCCATCTCGGGAAGAAAAAAAAAAATTAGCCAGGCGTGGTAGTACATACCTGTAATCCAGTCACTTGGGAGGCTGGGGCAAGAGGATAGCTTGAAACCGAGAGGCAGTGGTTGCCGTGAGCCGAGATCATGCCACTGCACTCCAGTCCAGGTGACAGATTGAGACCCTGACTCAAACAAAAATAAATAAAAGTAGTTTGGGGAGAGTCATTGGGATTTTGTTTTGTTTGCATCAATAGCACTGGTTCCTTTCAACAAATGAAAGCTTTCTGTGGTTGCTTCCCTTATCGGAAAAGAATGTTTGATACGATGGCATATTATTTCCTTGGCATTAGAGAACAGCTTTTCTAGATGTCGAGGGAAATTTCCGTAGTCATTACTCAATTAGAATTTGTTATCATATACTTAGGGACCATTGTGGTTTGTGTGTGTGTGTATACATAATATGGATATATAAACATTTTTCTTTTGTTGTTGTTTTTGAGACGAAGTCTTGCTCTTGTCCCCCAGGCTGGGGTGGAATGGTGCGATCTCGGCTCACTGCAACCTCCGCCTCAGCTCCCTGTAGCTGGGATTACAGGCGCCCACCACCACACCTGGCTAATTTTTGTATTTTTAGTAGAGATGGGGTTTCACCTTGTTGGCCAGGCTGGTCTTGAACTCCTGACCTTGGCATCCCAAAGTGCTGGGATTACAGGCTTGAGCCACCGTGCCTGGCCGTCTTTTGTTGTTTTTAACCATTCACCAAAACAAAAAATTATGAGTAAGCCCATATTTCTGAGATGCCATCATTCAGAGGATCCTACAAAATAAATCACTTCATGTTAAATTGAAAATTTTCCTGAAGTCATGACATTAAATAGATGATTCTTTAATTAATTGCATAATTTAAATTGGATATTTTAATTTATTTATGTATTTATTTTGAGATGGAATCTCACTCTCACCCAGGCTGGAGTGCAGTGGCATGATCCTGGCTCACTGTAATCTCCACCTCCTAGGTTCAAGCGATTCTCCTGCCTCAGCCTCCTGAGTAGCGGGGACTACAGGCATGCACCACCACACCTGGCCAATTTTTGTATTTTTAGTAGAGACGGGGTTTCACCATGTTGGCCAGGCTGGTGTTGAACTGTTGACCTCAAGTGATCCTCCCGCCTTGGCCTCCCAAAGTGCTGGGATTACAGGCATGAGCCAGCATGCCCAGCCAAATTGGATATTTTAAAAGCACCTGATATGGTTTGGCTATGTCCCTACCCAAATCTCATCTTGAATTCTCATGTGTTGTGGGAGGGACCCAGTGGGAGGTAATTGAATCATGGGGGCAAGTCTTTCCTGTGCTGTTAAGATAGTAAATTAATCTCCTGAGATCTGATGGTTTTATAAAGAGGAGTTCCCCTGCACAAACTCTTTCTATGCCTGCTGCCATTCAGGTAAGGCATGACTTGTTCTTCCTTGCCTTCCACCATGATTAAGAGGCCTCCCCAGCCACATGTAACTGTAAGTCCATTAAACCCTCTTTCCTGTATAAATTACCCAGTCTCAGGTATTCTTTTTTTTTTTTTTTTTTTTGAGATGCCCTCTCTGTCGCCCAGAGCATGATCTTGGCTCACTGCACCCTCCGCCTCCTGGGTTCAAGCAATTATCCTGCCTCAGCCTCCTGAGTAGTTGGGACTACAAGCCCTCACCAGCATGCCAGGCTAATTTTTGTAGCAGAGACGGGGGCGGGGGGCAGTTTCACCGTATTAGCCTGGCTGGTCTCGAACTCCTGACCTTGTGATCCACCCACCTTGGCCTCCCAAAGTGCTGGGATTACAGGTGTGAGCCAGGGTATGTCTATCAGCAACATGAAAATTGACTAATATAGTAAGTTAGTACCAGTAGAGTGGGGCATTGCTGAAAATATATCTGAAAATGTGGAAGCGCCTTTGGAACTGGGTAACACACAGAGTTTGGAACAGTTTGGAGGGCTTAGAAGAAGACAGATACCCTAAATCATCTCTCTCAAGTTCAAGGTTCCACAAATTTCTAGAGCAGGGGCAAAATGCCACCAGTCTCTTCACTAAAACATAACAAGAGTCATCTTTGTCATCTTTGCTCCAATTCCCAACAAGTTCCTCATTTACATCTGAGACTAGGTCAGCCTGGACCTTATTGTCTATATTGCTATCAGCATTTTGGGCAAAGCCATTCAACAAGTCTCTAAGTAGCTTTTAACTTTCCCACATTTTCTGAGGAGAAATTCAAGCTGGCTGCAGAAATTTGGATAAGTAACCAGGAGATGAATGTTAATCACATGTCTCCAGGGCATGTTAGAGGTCTTCACGGCAGCCCCACCCATCACAGGCCCAGAGGCCTAGGAGGAAAAAATGGTTTCATGGTCCCAGCCCAGGGTTCCCATGCTGTATGCAGTCTAGGGAGTGGGTGCCCTGTATCCTGGCCGCTCCACTCATGATGAAAAGGGGCCAAAGTACAGCTTTGGCTGTGGCTTCAGAGGGTACAAGCCCCAAGCCTTGGTAGCTTCCACATGGTGTTGAGCCTGCGGGTGCACAGAAGTCAATAATTGAGGTTTGGAAACCTTCGGCTAGATTTCAGAAGTTGTATGGAAATGCCTGGATGCCCAGGCAGAAGTTTGCTGCAAGGGCGGGGCCGTCATGGAGAACCTCTGCTAGGGCAGTGCAGAAGGGAAATGTGGAGCTGCAGCCCCCACATAGAGTCCCTACTGGAGCACTGCCTAGTGGAGCTGTGAGAAGAGGGCCACTGTCCTCCAGACCTCAGAATGGTAGATCCACTGACAGCTTGCACCGTGCACCTGGTAAAGCCGCAGACACTCAATGCCAGCTCATGAAGGCAGCCGGGAGGGAAGCTGTACCCTGCAGAACCACAGGTGAAGCTGTCCAAGACCATGGGAACTCACCTTTTGCATCAGTGTTACCCGGATGTGAGACATGAAGTCAAAGGAGATCATTTTGGGGCTTTAAGATTTGACTGCCCAGCCTGGCGCAGTGGCTCATGCCTGTAATCCCAGCACTTTGGGAGGCAGAGGTGGGTGGATCACTTGAGGTCAGGAGTTTGAGACCAGCCTGGCCAGCATGGTGAAACCCCGTCCCTACTAAAAATACAAAAAATTAGCTGGGTCTGGTGGCATGTGCCTCTAATCCCAGCTGCTTGGGAGGCTGAGGCAGTAGAATTGCTTGAACCTGGCAGGTGGAGGTTGCACTGAGCCGAGATCGCCCATTGCATTCTAGGCAGAGTGAGACTCTGTCTCAAAAAAAAAAAAAAAAAAAAAGATTTGATTGCCCTTCTGGATTTTGACTTGGATGGGGCCTGTAGTCCCTTTGTTTTGTCCAATTTCTCCCATTTGGAATCTGTATTTACCCAATGCTTGTACCCCCATTGTATCTAGGAAGTAACTAACTTGCTTTTGATTTTACAGGCTCATAGCTGGAAGGGACTTACCTTGTCTCAGACAAGACTTTGGACTGTGGACTTTTGAGTTAATGCTGAAATGAGTCAAGACTTTGGGGGACTGTTGGGAAGGCATGATTGGTTTTGAAATGTGAGGACATAAGATTTAGGAGGAGCCAGGGGTGGAATGATATGGTTTGGCTGTTTCCCCACCCAAATCTCATCTTGAATTCCCATGTGTTGTGGGAGGGACCAAGCGTGAGGTAATTGAATCATAGGGGCAAGTCTTTCCTGTGCTGTTCTTGTGATAGTGAATAAGTCTCATGAGAGATGATGATTTTATAAAGAGGAGCTCCCCTGAACAAGCTCTCTCTTTGCCTGCTGCCATCGTCGTATGATGTGACTTGCTCCTCCTTGCCTTCCACCACGATTGTGAGGCCTCCCCAGCCACTTGGAACTGCAAGTCCATTAAACCTCTTTCTTTTGTAAATTGCCCCATCTCAGGTATGTTTTATCAGCAGTGTGAGTATGGACTAATACAGCACCTAATCAGAATCTATACATGTAGTCATAAACATAACGGTTTATTTACAGAATTCCTGAAAGGAAAAATTTTATCACTGCCAACAACCTCCCCACCCAGAAGAGGAAACTAGACAAAGCCTGGTGTGTTTTAAACAAGACTAAAATGAACATGTAAAGATTCATCTCGTGAACATTTTCTTTACAAAAAGTTGAAATCCCTGTGCTATGTTGACTCAATGGTCATAATTCATGGACGATCTGAGGCTCGGTTCATGGAAACCTAATCAGATGGTTAGAGATGGTTGCAGTTTAGGACCTGGAAGAACAAAGCTTTATCTTAAACTATTGATCTGGATGTTTTTTCTTTATCCCTGCTCATCCCTTACACTCTTTTCTATATTCATTTTACTGGTTCACCAGAAGCCAGGAAAAATAATTTTGTAGTAGTCAGAGTGTTATTCCAATTGTATATTGTTTATTGTGAATACTGGTGAACAGTGGTCAAGAAGTAGTTTTATATTCCTTTAAAAAATGTAGCCAGGTATGGTGGCTCATGCCTGTAATCCCAGCACTTTGGGAGGCCAAGGGGCGGGGGGGGGTGAATCATTAGGTCAGGAGTTCGAGACCAGCCTGACCAAAATGGTGAAACCCCATCTCTACTAAAAAACACAAAAATTAGCCAGGCATGGTGGTGGGCACCTGTAATCCCAGCTACTCGGGAGGCTGAGTCAGGAGAATTGCTTGAACCTGGGAGGCAGAGGTTGCACTGAGCCAAGATCACACCACTGCACTCCAGCTTGGGTGACAGAGCAAGACTCTGTCTCAAAAAAAAAAAAAAAAAATGTAACTCTAAATATACTCCTACCTTTTTCCTCAAGAAATTACAGATTCCTAGTGTGGCATTATAAGCACTGCATTGTAGTTGAGCAAAAATAAAAATAACAAAAGTCTCATGTTAGTTTTAGCAAAAGAATAATTTATTGGCCCTCAAAACTAAAATGTCCATGTATAGGCAACTTCTACCTGACTACATCCCCAGCCTCAATATTTTCAGGGCCTTCTCTAGCTCAGTTCCTCTCTTTTCATGTCACTCTGCTCTTGCAATTTGTCTACCTGTGACTCCTGGGAGAGTATGGGCAGTGTTACATCCTGTTAGCTCTAACCTGGAGATACAGTTAACAGAGAAGTCCTAGGAAGGGCTCTGATCAACGAGTCCAGCTTGAGTCATGGACTAGTCTTGGGGCATAGTGGTCATGCAAACCATACGGAATAGGAAAGAAATGCTTTCCTAAAGAATTGGATGCTGGGCATACATGTGATCTCAGCTATGCACATCAGATATAGTAGGCACCTCAGTCCACCTGCATTGCATACCATTCACTTACTGTGCTTTGATGAAAACTATAAGCTTACAGATCCAGGAAACTCAATGAACCCCAAGCAGAATAGACAAAACCACCACGGACACATCATAATCAAGCTCTCGGCAACCTAGGAATAAAAGGGAACTTAGCCTGATAAATGACGCCTATGGAAAACATTCAGCTAAAATCAAACTTCATGGTTGTTGGGAACAAGGCCCCCAAAATCTGGCCATAAACTGGCCCCAAAACTGGCCATAAACAAAATCTCTGCAGCACTGTGACATGTTCATGATGGCCATAACACCCACCCTGGAAGGTTGTGGGTTTACCAGAATGAAGGCAAGGAACACCTGGCCCGCCCAGGGCGGAAAACCACTTAAAGGCATTCTTAAGCCACAAACTATAGCATGAGCGATGTGTGCCTTAAGGACATGCTCCTGCTGCAGTTAACTAGCCCAACCTATTCCTTTAATCTGGCCCATTCCTTCGTTTCCCATAAGGGATACTTTTAGTTAATTTAATATCTATAGAAACAATGCTAATGACTGGCTTGCTGTTAAAAAATATGTGGGTAAATGTCTGTTCAAGGCTCTCAGCTCTGAAGGCTGTGAGACCCCTGATTTCCCACTTCACACCTCTATATTTCTGTGTGTGTGTGTCTTTAATTCCTCTAGCACCGCTGGGTTAGGGTCTCCCCGATCAAGCTGGTCTCAGCACATGGTGAAAGAGTAAATGTCTCAAATATGCTAAAAAGGAATGTCTCTGTTCACCACTTCTATTCAATACGGTATTGAAGGTCCTGACCAGTACAATATGGCAAACAAGAAATGTAAGACATATGGTTTAGAAAAGCTTAAGTAAATGTCTTTTTTTTTTTTTTTTTTTTGAGACAGAGTATCGCTCTGTCACCCAGGATGGAGTGCAGTGGCATGATCTCAGCTCACTGCAACCTTTGCCTTCTGGGTTCAAGCAGTTCTCCTGACTCAGCCTCCCGAGTAGCTGGGACTACAGGTGCGTGCCACAATGCCCTGCTAGCTTTTTGTATTTTGAGTAGAGACAGCATTTCACCATGTTAGCCAGGATGGTCTCGAACTCCTGACCTCATGATCTGGCTGCCTCGGCCTCCCAAAGTGCTGGGATTACAGGCGTGAGCCACTGCGCCCGGCCAGTAAATGTGTCTTCATTGACAGACATGATTGTCTATGTAGAAAATCCTATAGAATATACAGAAAATACTATAACCAGTAAGCAGAAGTACTAGGACAAAGTTTAGCAATGTCGCAGGATATAAGGTCAATGTACAAAAATCAATTATAATTCCATGTACCACCAACAATTAATAAAAATTTATAAAATAATGATTTAAAGTGGCATCAAGGGCTAGGCATGATGGCTCCCTCCTGTAATCCCAGCACGTTGGGAGGCTGAGGTGGGCAGAACACCTGAGGTCAGGAGTTTGAGACCAGGCTGGCCAACATGGTGAAACCCCATCTCTACTAAAAATACAAAATTAGCCAGGCATGGTGGCACGTGCCTGTAATCCCAACTATTCAGGAGGCTGAGGCAGGAGAATCACTTGAACCCGGGAGGCAGAGGTTGCAGTGAGCCGAGATCATGCCATTGCACTCCAGCCTGGGCAACAGGAGCAAAACTCTGTCTCAAGAAATGTATATATATATATATATATATATATATATATATTCGTAAAAAATAAAGTAGCATGAAGGCCAGGTACAGTTGTTTATGCCTGTAACCCCAGCACTTTGGGAGGCTAAGGTGAAGGATTGTTTGAGCTCAGGAGTGCGAGGCAGGGGAATTGCTTGAACCTAGGAGGTGGAGATTGTAGTGAGCTGAGATTGTGCCACTGCACTCCAGCCTGGAGACAGAGCAAGACTCCATCTCAAAATATATATATATATACTGTGTTTATGAGTTGAAACACTGAGTTTATTAACATTGATTCTCATCAAATTGATGTTCTGATTCAATGCAAGCCCAATCAAATTTCCAACAAATGTCCTAAAATTAGAATTTACAAGCAGATTTAAAAATTTACATGGAAATGAGAAGTACTAGAATAGCCAAAAAAAATTTTAGAAAAAGAATAAAATTGAAGAACATATACTGTGAATTTCAATATTTTATTATAAAGCTACAGTAATAATGATAATGTGGTATTGATGTAAGGATATAAATATAAATGGAATAGAATAAATACAGATTAGATATATACATATACGGACAATCAATTTTCAGCAAAGATGCGAAGCTAATTCACTGTGGGAAAGAATAGTCTTATCAACAAATGGTGCTGGAACAATTGAGTATCCAAATGGAAAAAAATTAGCCTCAACACTTACCTCACACCATATGTGAAAATTAATTTGATATGCATCATAGACCTAAATATAAGAGCTTATGCTACAAAATGTCTGAAAGAAAATGGGAAAATGGTGGAGAAAAATCCTTTTGACCTCAGGTTGGAGCAGATTTCTTTCTTTCTTTTTTTTTTTTTTGAGACGGAATTTTGCTCTTCTTGCCCAGCCTGGAGTGCAATGGCACAATCTTGGCTCACCGCAACCTCCGCCTCCTGGGTTCAAGCGATTCTCCTGCCTTAGCCTCCCAAGTAGCTGGGATTACAGGCATGCGCCACCACACCCAGCTAATTTTGTATTTTTTAGTAGAGACAGGGTTTCACCACATTCATCAAGCTGGTCTCAAACTCCTGACCTCAGGTGATCACCTGCCTCGGCCTTCCAAAGTGCTGGGATTACAGGTGTGAGCCACGGAGCCTAGCCTTCTTTCTTTTTTTTTTTTTTGGAGACAGAGTCTCGATCTATCACCCAGAATGGAGTGCAGTGGCGTGGTCTCAGCTCACTGCAACCTCCACCTTCTGGGTTCAAGCGATTCTCCTGCTTCAGCCTCCCGAGTAGCTGGGATTACAGGCATGCACCACCATGCACGGCTAATTTTTTTGTATTATTAGTAGAGACAGGGTTTCACCATGTTGACCAGGCTGGTCTCGAACCCGTGACCTCAGATGATCCACCCACCTCGGCCTCCCAAAGTGCTAGGATTACAGGCATGAGCCACTGCACCCAGCCAGGCAGATTTCTCAGAACACAAAAACTTTAATCAGGAAAAAGTTGCTAAATTGGATTTTGTCAAAATGAAAAACATCCGCTCTTCAAAAGAAACTGAAAAGGCAAACCACAAACTGGAATAAAATATTTACAAACTATAGATATTATAAAGTAGTTGTATCTAAAATATATATAATACTGGCCGGGCACTGTGGTTCACATCTATAATTTCAGCACTTTGGAAGGCTGAGGTGGGCAGATCACTTGAGGTCAGGAGTCCAAGCACAGCCCGGCCAACATGGTGAAACCCTGTCTCTACTAAGAATACAAAAATTGTCTGGGCGCGGTGGTGGGCGCCTGTAGTCCCAGCTACTCAGGAGGCTGAGGCAGGAGAATCGCTGCAGTGAGTGGAGATCACTCCACTGCACTCCAGCCTGGGCAAAAGAGCTAGACTCAGTCTCAAAAATAATAATAATACATAATATATTTATAATAATCTCACAATTCAATAAGGAGACAGCCCCTACCCTTCCAAAAAAAAATGGGCAAAAGATTTGGCTACTTTGTCCAAGAAGATACATGGATGGCAATAAGCACTGAGAAAATGCTCAACATTGTTACTCAGTAGAGAAAGGCAAATTGGAAGTATAATAAGATGTGTCACTACACATCCACAAGTTACTCAAATTAAAAAGATTGGCCATTTCTAGCATTGGCAAGGATGTGGAGTAACTGGAACTCATATGTTGTTAGTTTGAATACAAAATAATAGTACAGCCAATTTGGAAAACGGTTTAGGTCCGACACGGTGGCTCACGCCTGTAATCCCAGCACTTCAGGAGGTCGAAGTGGGCGGATCACCTGTGGTCAGGAGTTCAAGACCAGCCTGGTCAACATGATGAAACCCTGTCTTTACTAATAATATTAAAAAAATTAGCCAGGAGTGGTGGTGTGTGCCTGTAATCCCAGCTACTTGGGAGGCTGAGGCAGGAGAATTGCTTGAACCAGGAAGGCAGAAATTGCAGTGAGCTGAGATCACACCATTGCACTCCAGCTTGGGCAACAAGAGTGGAACTCCATCTCAAAAAAAAAAAAAAAAAAAAGGAAAAAAAACGGTTTGGCAGTTTCTTTTAAAGTTAACCATGTATTCATGTAACTCAGAAATCCCTAGTGATTTGCTCCTCGATAGTTACTCAAGAGAAATAAAAACCTACGTCCACAGAAAAACTTGCACAATAATGTTCAGAGCAGCTTCACTCATACTAGCCCCAAACTGGAAACAATACAAATTTCCATAATTAGATGAATAAATAATAAACTGTGGTGTATTCATGCAATGGACAACCATGGCATGATAAGCAACAATATGTTAAGTGAAATAATTAAGTAACAAAAAGAGTATCTGCACTACGACTCCATTTACTCACATTTCAAACAGAGCAAAAATAATAATAATAACCCTGCCCCATATTGTTTAGATATGTATACATAATTGGCAAAAACCATAGAGAAACAAAAGATATCATAAAATTTGGTCTAACGGGCCAGGTACAGTGGCTCATGTCTGTAATCCCAGCAATTTGGGAGGCCACAGCAGGAGGCTCACTTGAGCCTAGCAGTTTGAGACTAGCCTGGGCAACATAGCCTGGGCCCTACCTTTATTTAAAAAAAAAAAAATTAGCCACCTGGTGGTATCCCAGCAACTTGGGAGGCTGAGGTGGGAGGATCACTTGAGCCAGGGAGGTCAAGGCTGCAATGAGCTATGATGACACCACTGCATTCCAGCCTTGGTGACAGAGTGAGATTGTGTCAAAAAAAAAAAAAAAAAAAGTCTAATGCTTACCTCCAAGGAGCACGACAAGCTAGCAATCTTCTCTGAGAAAGAGAAAGCTAGCAATCTTCTCTTTCTTGACCTCGGTGGTATTTTCATGATGTTTACTCCATATTTTATTAACTTTACATACATATTTTATATATACTTCTGTACATATACATTTTACTATTAAAATGTAGAAATAAAAAACTAAACACTATTTGACTGAATTATTATGAATCACTTAATGTCTAATATTTAAATGCTCAAGCATTTAAACATACAACTTTTTTTTTTTTTTTTTGAGACTGAGTTTCACTCTTTGTTGCCCAGGCTGGAGTGCAGTGGCATGATCTTGGCTCACTGCAACCTCTGCCTCCCAGGTTCAAGCAATTCTCCTGTCTCAGCCTCCTGAGTAGCTGGGATTACAGGTGCCCACCACCATGCCTGGCTAATTTTTGTATTTTTAGTAGCAATGGGGTTTCAACATGTTGGCCAGGCTGGTTTTGAACTCCTGACTGTCACACGCGTCCATGTGGAGAGAGACCATCAAACAGGCTTTGTGTGAGCAATAAAGCTTTTTAATCGCCTGGGTGCAGGCGGACTGAGTCCAAAAAAGGAGTCAGAAAAGGGAGATAGACAAGGGTGAGGCAGTTTTATAGGATTTGGGTAGGTAGTGGAAAATTACAGTTAAAGGGGGTTGTTCTCTTGCTGGCAGGGGCGGGGGTTACAAGGTGCTCGGTGGGGAGCTTCTGATATTCATTGTCCAGGAGAAGGAATGTCACAAGGTAATGTCATCAGTTAAGGCAGGAACCGGCCACTGACCTCCTGATCCACCTGCCTCGGCCTCCCAAAGTGCTGGGATTACAGAGGGGAGCCACCACACCTGGCCTGACTTTTTTTTTTAAAGGGGAAACACTGTGTCTTGTTTACCTTTGTATCAGTTTCCCAGTCTAACAAGTAGTCTACAAGTAATTGGAGACTTACCAATTGTTTGCTGAGCAGATTAAGTTACATATTGTATAATGAAAGATAATTTGATATAATTTTAAAATTATTAATGTACTAGGTCACCTAAATGGAGACAAAAGGATATAATTATATGATTATATCACTTATAGGGAGTGATTTAAATTCACATTAATTCCTAAATTCCATGTGTTTAAAAACAAGATTTAATATCCAGACTATGGCAACACCATCTTTTACAAGTTATAGAATTTTGCAAATCAAATTATACATTGTTTTCACATTTTATCACAGTTACTATTTTTGCCAGTGTATTTGTTCTGTTCATTCATATACTGAAGAGAAAGGGCTAGAGTCTATACAACCACACCATTTCCAGTGAACACAATAATGCAGATGCTGGCATTTGTTTGTTTGTTTGTTTGTTTGTTTGTTTTGAGACAGTGTCTCACTCTGTCACCCAGGCTGGAGTGCAGTGGTGCAATCAGGGCTTATTGTAGCCTCAACCTCCCAGGCTCAAGTGATCCTCTCACCTCAGCTTCCTGAGTAGCTGGCACTACAGGCACACGCCACCATGTCTGGTTAATTTTTTTTTTTTTGTATTTAAGATGGGGTTTCACCACGTTACCCAGGCTGGTCAAGTAAAAATGTAAACAATATTTCCATATGAAGGCAACATGATTGCATATTTTGAAAAACCAAGTGAACTACCAAAAACAATTTGATAAAATAATAGAATAAGAGAACTAGCAAAACTGCAAGGTAAATTGACTAAACTGTATTGCCACATTCCAACAATAAAAATTAGAAATTACAGTGAGATAAATCACATACATAATAATGAGAAATATTAAATATTTAATCTAGTCTCAAATGTCATCAATTGCAAGACATCATCAGTTTAAGACACCATCAGTTTATGAATTACCAAGAAAGAAAAAATGTAGGCCGGGCACGGCGGCTCACGCCTGTAATCCCAGAACCTTGGGAGGCTGAGGCAGACGGATCATGAGTTCAGGAGTTTGAGACCAGTCGGACCAACATGGGGAAACCCCGCCTTTACTAAAAATACAAAAATTAGCCGGGCGTGGTAGTGGGCGCCTGTAGTCCCAGCTACTCCGGAGGCTGAGACAGGAGAATCGCTTGAACGTGGGAGGCAGAGGTTGCAGTGAGTCAAGATTGTGCCACTGCACTCCACCCTGGGTGACAGAGTGAGACTCCATCTCAAAAAAAAAAAAAAAAGAAAGAAAAAATGTTGCCAATTAAACTTAAACTGACAATGAATTCTCATTCTCGTCATTTAGAATTTTTATTTTGGCCGGGCGCGGTGGCTCACGCCTGTAATCCCAGCACTTTGGGAGGCCGAGGCGGGTGGATCATGAAGTCAAGAGATGGAGACCATCCTGGCCAACCTGGTGAAACCCCGTCTCTACAAAAAATACAAAAAATTAGCTGGGTGTGATGGCACGTGCCTATAGTCCCAGCTACTCAGGAGGCTGAGTCAGGAGAATCGCTTGAACCTGAGAGGCAGAGGTTGCAGTGAGCCAAGATCGTGCCACTGCACTCCAGCCTGGCAACAGAGTGAGACTCCATCTCAAAAAAAAAAAAAAAAAAAAAAGAATTTTTATTTTACATTTATTGAAAGAGTTCTTTAGATTATTAAGATAGATTTTTATCATATTATTGTTGTACATTCATAAAAAGAAAACAGAAAATAAATTAGTTAAGGTATATTAAAAATAATTTTATATTGATAGACTAATTCTTCTAAACCATTTTTGAATTCAGATACTGATGTCTGTTTTCTAACACAATATTGATGGGAAAGACTACACCATGACCTTGAGTGCCCCATGCCCTTGCAGGGTATGCCAAGAATGCAAGGCCCTGACCACTCCTTCCTTAGCTATTTCTTAGGGTGGTGTTTGCTGAGGTAATGTCCCAACAGTGAGCCAGCCTATTTGCCACTCACTGTAAAAATGATAAATCTCCCAGCTCAACTGTTTTCTCCTGTAACACAACCCAATTTGTCCATCTAGGCCACCTGTGTTGTCCCTGTGGGAATTGGGAGGCTTGGGAAACCTCATGAACATCACCTGAACATTCTGCCTATTGCTTTTGACTTGAAAAATGCAGCCTTTTTTCTCTAACCCCTGGAGTCTCATGTTTTCTGCCAGCATCCACCCCATGCTTAGATCCACACAATTTAACAGGTAGCTTGTTAGCTTGCGAGGAGGGTAAAATCTCAGACTCTTTAAAGACCTTAACAAATATCAACATCTGACCATCAAGAATGTTGGTGATGAGGCATTTCTTAAGGGCATTCTGTTATGGACTCAAGAAATTTCTGCCAAGTGGGCGACGGCCATTCTGCAAGTTATGATGCACATGCAGAGGCAATTACTAACAAGTGTTATACAACTGATCCCAGTTTCAGATGTTAAGTTGAGAAGTAGAGGTTCCCCTACTTTTTCCCCATATTTCATCCACATTTTAGAATGGATGAAATATGCTATGGTATCCATATGGTATAATGAATATTTTTTGTTTATTCATGACTCGTTCTTTAGCTTCCTGATACATTTAAAAATTTATTATATCAAGTACCCTAATAATTAGATACCCCAAATCAGGTTGAAATCAACTGCTTTTCCATCAATGGATGAATGGTATAATGGTTAGTACTGAGTGTTAACTTGATTGGATCGAAGGATACAAAGTATTGATCTTGGGTGTGGCTGTGAGGGTGTTGTCAAAAGATACTAACATTTGAGTCAGTGGACTGAGGAAGGCAGATTCACCCTTAACCTGGTGGGCCCAATATAATCAGCTGCCAACGAATGTAAAGCAGGCAGAAAAACGTGAAAAGGATAGCCTCCCAGCCTACATCTTTCTTCCATGCTGGTTGCTTCCTGCCCACGAACATTGGACTCCAAGTTCTTCATTTGTGGGGGCTCGGACTGTCTCTCCTTGCTCCTCTGCTTGCAGACAGCCTATTGTGATTCCTTGTAATCGTGTGAGTTAATACTTAATAAACTCCCCTGTGTGTGTGTGTGTGTGTGTGTGTGTGTGTGTGTGTGTATCTCCTATTAATTCTGTCCCTCTAGAGAACCCTGACTAATACAGATTTTGGTACCAGGAGTGGTTCTAGAGGAACAGAATGTTAAGGATGGAGTTCTTTCATTTTTGGGGTTTCTGGATTTGGCTGCTTAATATGATTAGACCCCAAAATGCTAAGGACTCTACTTCTAATAGTATGGAGAACACTGATAGTCCTTGGTGTGAACTGTTTAGAGAGTTATAAAAATAAATGCATTTGGCACACCTGATTCACCACTCATGAGAGGCAAACAGTTTAGTGACTCTATACATATCTTTGACCATATGTGGAGAACCAAGGAACATAATGAAGCTGGTTGGTTGCTTCTAAGTTCAATGGACAAAGTGATGAAAGAAAATGATAAACTCAGGGATTCTGTCTCCTGGCTTCAGAAACAGATACTGAGCCTCAAATCTGCTAAGATTGCCCTGAGTGAGAGTCGTATCTCCTGTAGAGAAAACTGAAATTGTGGAAAAACAGATACAAGCTCTTAACATGTGAGTGGCTGACCCCCAACGAAAGATACATGCACAGCTTTGCCAGGTGTCTACTGTTAAAGTGAGGGCATTCATGGGAAAAGACTGGGACCCTGAAACTTGGAATGTGGATTTGTGGGAGGACCCTGATGAAGCCGGGGACACCGAGTTTGTAAACTCTGATGAACGTTTTTTTGCCAGAAGGAACAGCTTCCCCATCCCCAGTAGTAGCAGCATCCTCTCCTCAACCCATGCTGCCATCAGCCTTTCCACCTTTGTCTGAGGAGATAAACCCTGCACTGCCTGAGGCAATAGCGATGGCCTCCCCTGAGGCAGCTGCCAGGCAAGATAATGTTGATTCTCTTCAGGAGCTACCACCAACACCTCTGTTTGCTTCAAGACCTATAATGAGACTAAAGTCCTAGTGGACCCCTAGATGTGAGGTTGAGAGTGTGACCCATGAGGAGGTGCACTACACTCGAAAGGAACTGTTTGAGTTCTCTAATTTATAGAAACAGAAACCCGGAGAACAGGCAGTGGAATGGATACTAAGGATATGGGATAATTGTGGAAGAAACATAGAATTGGATCAGGCTGAATTTATTGATTTGGCCCACTAAGTAAGGACTCTGCTTTTAATGTTGCAGCTTGGGGAGTTAAAAAAGGTTCTAATTGTTTACTTGCTTGGTTAGCAGAAATATGTATTAAAATATGGTCCACTGTGAGTGTGCTAAAATGCCTGATTTCCCTTGGTTTAATGTAGAGGAAGGGATCAAATGGCTTAGGGAGATTGGGATGGTGGAGTGCATTAGTGACTTTAGACCTACTCATCCCAGCTGGGAGGGTCCAGAAGATATAGCCTTGACCAATGCCTTGCTAAATAGATTTCTGAGGGCAGCACCTGTATCTTTGAAGAGCCCTGTCATTCCTCTTCTCTGTATGTCAGATCTAAGAGTGGCAACCACAGTCACTCAACTACAAAATTTAAATACAATGGAAATAGGTCAGGCAGTTTGGCTCATGCCTGTAATCCCAGCACTTTGGGAGGCCAAGGTGGGTGGATCACCTGAGGTCAAGAGTTCAAGACCAGCCTGGCTAACATGGTGAAACCCCATCTCTACTAAAAACACAAAAATTAGCTAGGTGTGGTGACGGGTGCCTGTAATCCTAGCTACTGGGAAGCTGAGACAGGAGAATTGCTTGAACCCAGGAGGTGGAGGTTGTAGTGAGCCAGGATTGAGCCACTGCACTCCAGCCTGGGCGATAAACCAAGACTCTGTCTCAGAAATAAAAATAAAAATAAAAATAAAAAATAAATACAATGGAAATAACTGAATTCCGAGGTCACAGGGGCCAAGTGGTGGCACTCAACTGTCAAAGACAAGGTGGGCATAGCTACCATAATGGACAGCAGAGGCAAAACAGCAATCAGAATAGTTTGAGTTGTGTAGAGCTCTGGCATTGGCTAATTAATCACGGTGCTCCTAGAAGTGAAATTGATAGGAAGCCTACTCCATTCCTACTAAATTTACACTAGCAGGAAATGTCTAGGTTGAATGGACAAAACACTGATTTGAATTATAAAAACAGAGAATCACAGCTCCTCAATCAATTTCCAGACTTGAGCCAATTCACAACCCAGAGCTCCTTGAATAAAGGGGAGGCCAGGTCCCTTTGAGGAAGGTCTCCACTACATTACCAACAATGGTTTTTTTTTTTTTTTTTTGCGATAGAGTTTTGCTCTGTCGCCCAGGCTGGAGTGCAATGGCATGATCTCGGCTCACTGCAAACTCCGCCTCCCAGGTTCAAGCGATTCTTCTGCCTCAGCCTCCTGAGTAGCTGGGATTACAGGCGTGTGCCACTAGGCCCGGTTAATTTTTGTATTTTTAGTAGAAGCGGGGTTTCACCATGTTGGCCAGGCTGGTCTTGAACTCCTGACATCAGGTGATCCACCCGCCTCTGCCTCCCAAATTGCTGGGATTACAGATGTGAGCCACTGTGTCCAGCCCATTACCAACAATTTATGCAGTGAATCTTTCTCCCATCCTTCCACAAAGAGACCTTTGGCCTTTTACCAGGGTAACTGTGCATCAGGGAAAGGGAAATGATCAGACATTTGGGGGAATACTGGACACTGGCTCTGAGCTGACGTTGATTCCAGGGGACCCAAAACATCATTGTGGTCCTCCAGTTAAAGCGGGGGCTTATGGAGGTCAGGTAATTAATGGAGTTTTAGCTCAGGTCTGACTTACAGTGGGTCCAGTGGGCCCCTGGACTCATCCTGTGGTCATTTCTCCAGTGCCAGAATGCATCATTGGCATAGATATACTTAGCAGCTGGCAGAACTCCCACATTGGCTGCCTCACTGGTAGGGTGGGGGCTATTAAGTGGGAAGGCCAAATGGAAGCCATTAGAGCTGCCTCTACCTACAGAAATAGTAAATCAAAAACAGTATCTTTCCCCTGGAGGGATTGCGGAGATTAGTGCCACCATCAAGGACTTGAAAGATGGAGGGGTGGTGATTTCCACCACATCCCTGTTCAACTCTCCCATCTGGCCTGTGCAGAAGACAGATGGATCTTGGAGAATGACAGTGAATTATCATAAGTTTAACCAAGTGGTGACTCCAATTGCAGCTGCTGTACCAGATGTGGTTTCATTGCTTGAGCAGATTAACACACCTCCTAGTACCTGGTATGCAGGCATTGACTTGGCAAATGCCTTTTTCTTAATCCCTGTCCAAAAGGCCCACCAGAAGCAATTTGCCTTTAGCTGGCAAGGCCAGCAATATACCTTTACTGTCCTACCTCAGGGGTACATCAATGCTCCAGCTTTGATTCAAAGAGATCTTGATCACTTTTTGCTTTTGCAAAATATCACCCTAGTCCATTACATTGATGACAGTATGCTGATTGGATCCAGTGAGCAAGAAGTAGCAAACACACTGGACTTATTAGTGAGACATTTGCATACCAGAGGATGGGAAATAAATCCAAGTAAAATTCAGGGACCTTCTACCTCAGTAAAATTTCTAGGGGTACAGTGGTGTGGGGCCTGTCAAGATATTCCTTCTAAGGTGACGGACAAGTTGCTGCATTTGGCCCCTCCTACAACCAAGAAAGAGGCACAACGGCTAGTGGTTCTATTTGGATTTTGGAGGCAACACATTACTCATTTGGGTGTATTACTCTGGCCCATTTATCGAGTGACCTGAAAGGCTGCCAGTTTGAGTGGGATCCAGAACAGGAGAAGGCTCTGCAAGGCCTTCTCAGCACACAGGTCCAGGCTGCTGTGCAAGCTGCTCTGCCACTTGGGCCATATGACCCAGCAGATCCAATGGTGCTTGAGGGGTCAGTGTCAGATAGGGATGCTGTTTGGAGCGTTTGGCAGGCCCCCATAGGTGAATCACAGTGAAGGCCTCTAGGATTTTGGAGCAAGGCCCTACCGTCTTCTTCAGATAACCACTCTCCTTTTGAGAGACAGCTCTTGGCCTGTTACTGGGCTTTGGTGCAAATTGAACGTTTGACTATAAGTCATCAACTCACCATGTGACCTGAACTGCCTATCATGAACTGGGTGCTTTCTGACCCATCTAGTTATAAACTGGGTCGTGCAACCAGCAGCATTCCATCATCAAATAGAAGTGGTATATACGAGATAGGGCTCGAGCAGGTCCTGAAGGCACAAGTAAGTTACATGAGGAAGTGGCTCAAATGCCCATGGTCTCCACTCCTGCCACCCTGCCTTCTCACCCCCAGCCTGCACCAATGGCCTCATGAGGAGTTCCCTATGATCAGTTGACAGAGGAGGAGAAGACTAGTGCCTGGCTCACAGATGGTTCTGCACAATATGCAGGCACCACCTGAAAGTGGACAGCTGCAGCACTCCAGCCCCTTTGTAGGACATCCCTGAAGGACAACGGTAAAGGCATATCTTCCCAGTGGGCATTACTTCGAGCAGTGCACCTGGTTGTGCACTTTGCATGGAAGGAGAAATTGCCAGATGTCCAATTATATACTGATTCATGGGCTGTAGCCAATGGTTTGGCTGGTCAGGGACTTGGAAGAAGTGTTGATTGGAAAATAGATGACAAAGAAACTTGGGGAAGAGGTATGCGGATGGACCTCTCTGAGTGGGCAAAAATCGTGAAGATATTTGTATCCTGTGTGAGTACTCACCAACAGGTGACCTCAGCAGAGGAGAATTTTTTTTTTTTTTTGAGACAGAGTCTCGCTCGGTCGCCCAGGCTGGAGTGCAGTGGTGCAATCTCAGCTCACTGCAACCTCTGCCTCCTGGGTTCAAGCAATTCTCCTGTCTCAGCCTCCCGAGTAGCTGGGACTACAGGCGCCTGCCACCACGCCCGGTTAATTTTTGTGTTTTTAGTAGTGACGGAGTTTCACCTTGTTGGTCAGGCTGCTCTCGAACTCCTGACCTTAGGTGATCCACCCGCCTCGGCCTCCCAAAGTGCTGGGATTTCAGGCATGAACCACTGCACTCGGCCAGAGGAGAATTTTAATAATCAGTGGATAGGGTAACCTGTTCTGTGGACACCACTCAGCCTCTTTTCCCAGCCACCCCTGTCATCACCCAATGGGCCCATGAACAAAGTGGCCATGGTGGCAGGGATGGAGGTTACACCTGGGCTCAGCAACATGGACTTCCACTCACCAAGGCTGACCTAGCTAAGGCCACTGCTGAGTGCCCAATTTGCCAGCAGCGGAGACCAACACTGAGCCCTCTATATAGCACCATTCCCTGGGTTATCAGCAAGCTACCTGGTGGCAGGCTGATTATACTGGACTTCTTTCATCATGGAAAGGGCAGAGGTTTGTCCTCACTGGAATAGACACTTTCTCCGGATATGGGTTTGCCTATCCTGCACACAATGCTTCTGCCAAGACTACCATCTGTGGACTCATGGAATGCCTTATCTGCTGTCATGGTATTTCACGCAACATTGCCTCTGACCAAGGCACTCACTTTACGGCTAAAGAAGGGGAGCAGTGGGCTCATGCTCATGGAATTCACTGGTTTTACCATGTTCCCCATCATCCTGAAGCAGCTGGATTGATAGAACGGTGGAATGGCCTTTTGAAGTCACAATTACAATGCCAACTAGGTGACAATACTTTGCAGGGCTGGGGCAAAGTTCTCCAGAAGACCATGTATGCTCTGAATCAGCATCCAATATATGGTACTGTTTCTCCCATAGCCAGGATTCATGGGTCCAGGAATCAAGGGGTGAGAGTGGAAGTGGCACCATTCACCATCACCCCTAGTGATCCACTAGCAAAATTTTTGCTTCCTGCTCCTGGAACATTATGTTCTGCTGGCCTAGAGGTCTTAGTTCCAGAGGAAGGAACACTGCCACCAGGAGACACAACAACGATTCCGTTAAACTGAAAGTTAAGATTGCCACCTGGACACTTTGCGCTCCTCCTACCTTTAAGTCAACAGGCTAAGAAGGGAGTTAAAGTGTTGGCTGTGGTGATTGACCCAGACTATCAAGATGAAATCAGTCTACTACTTCACAATGGAGGCAAGGAAGAGAATGCATGGAATACAGGAGATCCATTAGGACATCTCTTAGTATTACCATGTCCTGTGATTAAGGTCAATGGAAAACTACAACAGCCCAATCCAGGCAGGACTACAAATGGCCCAGACCCCTCAGGAATGAAGGTTTGGGTCACTCCACTAGGAAAAAACCCACAACCTGCTGAGGTGCTTGCTGAAGGCAAAGGGAACACAGAATGGCTAGTAGAAGAAGGTAGTCATCAATACCAGCTACGACGAAGTGACTAGGTGCAGAAATAGGGACTGTAGTTGTCATGAGTATTTCCTTCTTCTTTTGCTGAAAACATGTTTGTGCATGTATAAACTTGTACTAAGAAAATATCTTTATTTTATTTCCTTTTCCTTTATCATGTGACATAAGATTTATTGACTTCATATCAGCATTTAAATATTGTTAACTTTATGTAATAGTATTTGGGGATTGGTACGTTTCCCGTTGTACGAAGGATAGTTGTATTGTGTTAGGCGTAATTGTGACCTTATTATTGTCTTTATTTGAAGACTATGTGTGATCTCAGGAGATGTGTATCGGCTCAAGTTGACTAGGAGTAGACTTGTGATGGTTAATACTGAGCATCAACTTGTTCAGATTGAAGGATACAAAATATTGATCCTGGGTGTATCTGCGAGGGTGTTGCCAAAAGAGATTAACATTTGAGTCAGTGGGCTAGGGAAAGCAGATTCACCCTTAATCTGGTGGGCACAGTCTAATCAGCTGCCAGCAAATATGAACCAGGAAGAAAAACATGAAAAGGAGAGACTGGCCTAGCCTCCCAGCCTACATCTTTCTCCCGTGCTGGATGCTTCCTGCCCTTGAACGCTGAACTCCAAGTTCTTCAGTTTTGGGACTTGGACTGGCTCTCCTTGCTCCTCAGCTTGCAGAGAGCCTATTGTGGAACGCTGTGATCATGTAAGTTAATACTTAATAAACTCCCCTTTATATATATATATATATATCTTTTATTAGTTCTGTCCCTCTAGAGAAGACTGACTACTACGAATGGATAAAGAAAATGTGTTGCATATATGTACAGTAGAATACTATTCAGCCACAAAAAAGAACAAAATATTGTCATTTGCAACAACATTGATGGAACTGGAAGACATCATGTTAAGTGAAATAAGCTGGGCACAGAAAGACAACTATCACATGTTCTCACTCATCTGTGGAAGCTAAAAAAAATCAATCTCATGGTGATAAAGAGTGGAATAAAGAGGCTTGGAAGGGTAGTCAGGAGGCAGGGATAAAGTGGGGATGGCTAATGGCACTAAAATACAGTTGTATGTAATGAATAAGATCAGTATTTGGAACCAAAATCGGATGACTATAGTTAACAACAATTTATTGTATATTTCAAAATAACTAAAACAGTGGAATTGGACTATTCTTTTCTATTCTTTTTTGAGACAGAGTCTCACTCTGTCACCAGGCTGGAGTGCAGTGACGTGATCTCAGCTCACTGCAACCTCCACCTCCCGCGTTCAAGTTATTCTCCTGCCTCAGCCTCCCGAGTAGCTGGGATTACAGGCATGTGCCACTACACCCAGCTAATATTTGTATTTTTAGTAGAGACACGGTTTCACCATGTTGGCCAGGATGGTCTCCATCTCTTGACCTTGTGATATGCCTGCCTCAGCTTCTCAAAGTGCTCGGATTACAGGCGTGAGCCACCACACCCAGCCAAATTGGACTATTCTTAACACAAATAAATGACAAATGCTTGAGCTGATGGTTACCTTGATTACCCTAATTTGGTCATTACACATTGTGTGTCTGTATCAAAACATCACAAGTACCCCACAAATATATACATTATTACTTACTCATAACAATTAGAAATAATTATTTTTAAGACAAACAGCTGAATAAATCAAAGACCAGAGAGAATTAGGTGAGATCTGTTGTAACCACGTGGCTTGATTGTTTATTTTGTGTACATGGGTCTCAATTTTCCCAGATAATTTACTTAGATACAGCATGTAGTATTAGCAATAGCACAGACTTTTTAAAAATTTAATCAGTGGCTCCTAGAGGATTTTTTTAGGTTAGAGTTTGTTAAGTTACCAGCAAGAAGGTATTGATGGCAAAGTTTCTGTTACACCATTATCCTGCGAAGTAAACAAGGTAGCATTAAGGAGGATAAAATTCTCATTGTGACATGGAGCCTTGTTCCAACATCTTGGGAAAAGCTGTTTACAGTGTGAAAACATTAACTTCTCTGGGTTTGTAATTTGGATGTCTTTGGTCATGACATTGGGCAGTTTGGTGAACTTTTTGCGTGGCACACACACCAAGCATGAGGCTTGTTCCTTAAAATTAATCTAATGTTAGCTTATAGGACTTTAGGAATAGAGCAGCTTTCATTTTGAGGGTGAAAGCTGCAGCCAAATATTGGAGAAAGTAGGAGGCTTCAGGACCTACTCCAGTCTACAGGCAGATAACAAGAACTTGGAAGTAAGGCCCAGGGCTACTACATAACAAAAGATGTATTATAGTTTCTCTTTAGAAACATAAATTTTTATCTCTATATTGAGCATACATGAATCTCAGATTTAAAAATTTCTTTTCTTTTTTTTTTTTTTGAGATGGAGTCCCACTGTGTTACCCAGGCTGGAGTACAGTGGTGCGATCTTGGCTTACTGCAAGCTCCGCCTCCTGGGTTCACGCCATTCTCCTGCCTCAGCCTCCTGAGTAGCTGGGATGACAGGCACCTGCCACCATGCCTGGCTAATCTTTTGCATTTTTAG
This sequence comes from Pan troglodytes, assembly GCF_028858775.2. Classification (NCBI taxonomy): domain Eukaryota; kingdom Metazoa; phylum Chordata; class Mammalia; order Primates; family Hominidae; genus Pan; species Pan troglodytes. The sequence continues at coordinate 75,526,032 of NC_072402.2, forward strand.
TAGAGATGGGATTTCACCGTGTTAGCCTGGATGGTCTCGATCTCCTGACCTCGTGATCCACCCGCCTCGGCCTCCCCAAGTGCTGGGATTACAGGCGTGAGCCATGGCGCCTGGCCAATTAAAAAATTTCTTAAGGTGAGGAAGGCAAACAAAGGAGACTTTAGATTTTACTTATAATGTTCTTGGGCCTGCTGGGAAGTGACTGTTTTTATTTACTCACTATAAGGCTGGGAATTCTTGAAGCCAGGCATTTCATGTACATTTTTAAGACATTTCAGTCAAAGCCTTGGTAGTAAAACCAGTGTTCCAATTGTATCCTCCTTATATAGACAGAAGATTTTTATTGAACTTATTTAAATAAAAATAAGAATACAGCTGGGTGCAGTGGCTCACACCTGTAATCCCAGAACTTTGGGAGGCCAAGGAGGGCAGATCGCCTGAGGTTGGGAGTTTGAGACAGCCTGGCCTACATTGTGAAACCTGTCTCTACTAAAAATACAAAAATTAGCCAGGCATGGTGGCGCATGTATATAATACTGGCTACTTGGTAGGCTGAGGCAGGAGAATCACTTGAACCTGGGAGGTAGAGGTTGCAGTGAGCTGAGATCGCACCACTGCACTCCAGAGACAGACTGAGACTCCATCTCAAAAAAACAAAAAACAAAAAACAAAAAACACTGGGTGTGGTGGCTCACGTCTGCAATCCCAGCACTTTGGGAGGCTGAGGCAGGTGGATCACCTGAGGTCATGAGTTCAAGACTAGCCTGATGAACGTGGTGAAACCCCGTCGCTACTAAAAATACAAACATTAGCTGGGCATGATGGTCCGTGCCTGTAATCTCAGCTACTCAGGAAGCTGAGTCAGGATAATCACTTGAACCCAGGAGGCAGAGATGGTAGTGAGCCGAGATGGTGCCACTGCACACCAGCCTAGATAACAGAGTGAGACTCCATCTCCAAAATAATAATAATAATAATAATAATAATAAAATAAAGTAAAAATAAAAATAAGAATACTCACAAATAGTTTCCAACTTTTGAAGGAATCAAGTAGGGAGAAAAAGCAAATGCTTCCATCTTTGTTCAAAAAGGACACTTTATGAAATTGCTGTCAACTCACAATAAAAAATGATAAAGGGGATACCACCACTGATCCCACAGAAATATAAACTACCATCAAAGAATACTATAAACACCTCTATGCAAATAAATTAGGAAATCTAGAAGACATGGATAAATTCCTGGACACATACACCCTCACAAGACTAAACCAGGAAGAAGTTGAATCTCTGAATAGACCAATAACAGGCTCTGAAATTGAGGCAATAATTAATAGCCCACCAACCAAAATAAGTCCAGGACCAGATGGATTCACAGCCAAATTCTATCAGAGGTAAAAAGAGGAGCTGGTACCATTGCTTCTGAAACTATTCCAATCAACAGAAAAAGAGGGAATCCTCCCTAACTCATTTTATGAGGCCAGCATCATCCTGATACCAAAGCCGGGCAGAGACACAACAGAAAAAGATAATTTTAGACCAATATCCCTGATGAACACTGATGCAAAAATCCTCAATAAAATACTGGCAAACCAAATTCAGCAGCACATCACAAAGCTTATCCACCATGATCAAGTGGACTTCATCCCTGGGATGCAAGGCTGGTTCAACATACCCAAATCAATAAACGTAATCCATCATATAAACAGAACCAAAGACAAAAAACACATGATTATCTCAATAGATGCAGAAAAGGCCTTCAACAAAATTCAATAGCCCTTCATGCTAAAAACTCTCAATAAACTAGGTATTGATGGAACGTATCTCAAAATAATAAGAGCTATTTATGACAAACCCACAGCCAATATCATACTGAAGGGGCAAAAACTGGAAGCATTCCCTTTGAAAACTGCCACAAGACAGGGATGCCCTCTCTCACCACTCCTATTCAACATAGTGTCGGAAGTTCTGGCCAGGGCAATCAGGCAGGAGAAAGAAATAAAGGGTATTCAATTAGAAAAAGAGGAAGGCAAATTGTCCCTGTTTGCAGATGACATGATTGTATATTTAGAAAACCCCATTGTCTCAGCCCAAAATCTCCTTAAGCTGATAAACAACTTCAGCAAAGTCTCAGGATACAATGTGCAAAAATCACAAGCATTCCTATACAGCAATAACAGACAAACAGAGAGCCAAATCATGAGTGAACTCCCATTCACAACTGCTTCAAAGAGAATAAAATACCTAGGAATCCAACTTACAAGGGATATGAAGGACCTCTTCAAGGAGAACTACAAACCACTGCTCAAAAAAATAAGAGGACACAAACAAATGGAAGAATATTCCATGCTCATGGGTAGGAAGAATCAATATCGTGAAAATGGCCATACTGCCCAAGGTAATTTATAGATTCAATGCCATCCCCATCAAGCTACCAATGATTTTCTTCACAGAAGTGGAAAAAACTACTTTAAAGTTCATATGGAACCAAAAAAGAGCCCGCATTGCCAAGTCAATCCTAAGCCAAACAAAGCTGGAGGCATCACACTGCCTGACTTCAAACTATACTACAAGGCTACAGGAACCAAAACGGCATGGTACTGGTACCAAAACAGAGATATAGACCAATGGAACAGAACAGAGCCCTCAGAAATAACACCACACATCTACAACCATCTGATCTTTGACAAACCTGACAAAAACAAGAAATGGGGAAAGATTCCCTATTTAATAAATGATGCTGGGAAAACTGGCTAGCCATATGTAGAAAGCTGAAACTGGATCCCTTCCTTACACCTTATACAAAAATTAATTCAAGATGGATTAAAGGCTTAAATGTTAGACCTAAAACCATAAAAACCCTAGAAGAAAACCTAGGCAATACAATTCAGGCCATAGGCAAGGTCAAGGACTTCATGACTAAAACACCAAAAGCAATGGCAACAAAAGGCAAAATTGACAAATGGGATCTAATTAAACTAAAGGGCTTCTGCATAGCAAAAGAAACTACCATCAGAGTGAAAAGGCAACCTACAGAATGGGAGAAAATTTTTACAATCTACCCATCTGACAAAAGGCTAATATCCAGAATCTACAAAGAACTTAAACAAATTTACAAGAAAAAATCAAACAACCCCATCAAAAAGTGGGCAAAGGGTATGAACAGACACTTCTCAAAAGAAGACATTTATGCAGCCAACAGACACATTAAAAAATGCTCATCATCATAGGCCATCAGAGAAATGCAAATCAAAACCACAATGAGATACTATCTCATACCAGTTAGAATGGTGATCATTAAAAAGTCAGGAAATAACAGGTGCTGGAGAGGATATGCAGAAATAGGATCACTTTTACACTGTTGGTGGGACTGTAAACTAGTTCAACCATTGTGGAAGACAGTGTGGCAATTCCACACTAGAAATACCATTTGACCTAGCCATCCCATTACTGGGTATACACCCAAAGATTATAAATCATGCTGCTATAAAGACACATGCACACGTATGTTTATTGCGGCACTATTCACAATAGCAAAGACTTGGAACCAACCCAAATGTCCATCAATGATAGACTGGATTAAGAAAATGTGGCACATATACACCAGGGAATACTATGCAGCCATAAAAAAGGATGAGTTCACGTCCTTTGTAGGGACATGGATGAAGCTGGAAACTATCATTCTGAGCAAACTATCGCAAGGATAGAAAACCAACCACTGCATGTTCTCACTCATAGGTAGGAATTGAACAGTGAGAACACTTGGACACAGGGTGGGGAACATCACACACTGGGGCTTGTTGTGGGGTGGGGGGAGGGGGGAGGGATAGCATTAGGAGATATACCTAATGTAAATGACGAGTTAATGGGTGCAGCACACCAACATGGCACATGTATACATATGTAACAAACCTGCACGTTGTGCATGTGTACCCTATAACTTAAAGTATAATAAAAAAAACAGAAATTGCTGTCAACTATAGATAGCTTATGAGAGAAGAATTCCTTAAATCTGAAAAACAAAACATTTTAGTAAAGAGCCAACAACGTCTTAAATAAAAGCCATAAAAACATTGTATTTATCAACTACTTAAATTTCATGTAATTGATGTCTTGTTTTGCTTTTTGCTTGATTCATAAAACCCATCAGTTTCTTTTTTTCTTTTATTCTTTGAGACAGGTTTCCACTCTAACACCCAGGCTCGAGTGCAGTGGTGGGATCATGGCTCACTGCAGCCTCAACTTCACAGGCTCAGGTGATTCTCCCACCTCAGCCTTCCAAGTAGCTGGTACTAGAAACTCACACCATCATACCTAGCTAATTTTTTGTATTTTTTTGAGAGATGAGGTTTTGCCATGTTACCCAGGCTGGTCTCAAGCTCCTGGGCTCCAGCAATCTGCCTGCCTTGGCCTCCCAAAGTCCTGGGATTACAAGCGTGAGCCAACACACTTGGCCAAACCCATCCGTTTCTTTATTAGAGTTCTGGAAATTTTTATTTAGTTCATTGATCTTAAAGTTATCAGAAATCTGTGTTCAAGAGTACTTGTTAGGCAGGGAGTGGTGGCTCATACCTGTGATCCCAGCAATTTGGGAGGCCAAGGCAGGCAGATCATCTGAGGTCAGGGGTTCCAGACCTGCCTGGCCAACATGGTGAAACCCTGTCTCTACTAAAAATACAAAAATTAGCTGGTCATGTTGCCGCGCACCTGTAATCCCAGCTACTCCGGAGGCTGAGGCAGGAGAATCGTTTGAACCTGGGAGGCGGAGGTTGCAGTGAGCCGAGATCGCGCCATTGCACTCCAGCCTGGGTGACAGGGTGAGGCTGCATCTCAAAGAAAAAAAGAAAAGAAAAGAAAAGAAAAGAAAAGAAAACCCAGTATCATGACTGACAGTGTCATATCAGGACCATTAGACTTTTATAAATTTTTTTTTTTTTTGAAACAGTTTCGTTCTTGTCGCCCAGGCTGGAGTGTAATGGAGTGATCTTGGCTCACTGCCACCTCCTCCACCTGGGTTCAAGCGATTCTCTTGCCTCAGCCTCCCGAGTAGCTGGGATTACAGGCACGCGCCACCATGCTTGGTTAATTTTTGTATTTTTAGTAGAGATGGAGTTTCATGTTGGCCAGGCTGGTCTCAAACTCCCAACCTCAGGTGATCTGCCCGCCTTGGCCTCCCAAAGTGCTGGGATTACAGGCATGAGCCACCACTCCCAGCCTATACATTTTATTTTATTTTATTATTTTTTGAGATGGAGTTTCACTCTCGTCACCCAGGCTGGAGTGCAATGGCACGATCTCTGCTCACTACAACCTCTGCCTCCTAGGTTTAAGTGATTCTCCTGTCTCAGCCTCCCAAGTAGCTGGGATTACAGGCACCAGCCACCACACTCAGCTAATTTTCATTTTCATTTTTTTTTTTTTTGAGGCAGAGTCTCGCTCTATCGCCCAGGCCAGAGTGCAGTGGCGCGATCTTGGCTCACTGCAAGCTCCACCTCCCGGCTTCACGCCATTCTCCTGCCTCAGCCTCCTGAGTAGCTGGGACTACAGGTGCCTGCCACCACACCCGGCTAATTTTTTTGTTGTATTTTTAGTATAGATGGGGTTTCACCATATTGGCCAGAATGGTCTCTATCTCTTGACCTTGTGATCTGCCCACCTAGGCCTCCCAAAGTACTGGGATTACAGGCGTGAGCCACCGCACCCGGCCAATTTTCATATTTTTAATAGAGATAGGGTTTCATCATGTTGGCCAGGCTTATCTCAAACTCCTGACCTCAGGTGATCTGCCCACCTCAGCCTCCCAAAGTGCTGAGATTACAGGTGTGAGCCACCGCATCTGACCAAATTTTATATAATCTTTATAATACTCATATTAATAACATATCCATATAAATATAACTTAAAAGTTTCAACACAATAATCAAAATTATGACTAATAACATATTAAATTTTTATGTTTATATAATTTTTGGAACATTTATACTAATAATATACCCATAATGTAACTGAAAGAATATCTAGTATCATTTGTCATTTCACAGTGCCTCCTATGCAATTTGCCAAATAAGCTGAATCATTTACTATCTCTATAAGATGAGAGACATATTCTTTGAGGCTTCCCAGGGGTCCAACTAGAAATCCCAATGTTAATTTTGGGCCAAAAAGACTTAGGATTCTGATCCTGGGGAAATTGGCCAATAATGTCAAAAGGTTCAAAACATTCGATTAAAACAGAATCACAGCAAAATAATAATAAAAAGACCAAAAGCAATACAGAAAGTTACATGGATGTAGAAACCTAACCCTTTAAAAGCTCAGTTTTCCAGCTAATTAAAACCCAATAAGATAATATATGAATTATCTTGATAAAATGTAAAGTCTTGCTGAAATGGAAGGATCATTTAAGGCCAGGAGTTCAAAACCAGCCTGGTCGACAGAGCAAGACCCCATCTCAAAAAGCTAAACTAAACTAAGATCTTTGTTTTGTCTCTTTAAAGCCCAGTTACCAAAAAAGAAAAGAAAAATTTCCTACAGTGTAATTGCTTCTCCTTAGGGGAAGCCTGTTTACATAACCTGGAAGTTAAACTTGATGAAAATGGTATTTGAATTAAGTAGACACAGGAAGAATGTGACCAGCATCTTGAATGTACGCTATATTATAAAGGAATATAAACAAATAAACTAGTACATTGAATAGAAAAATAGCTGGATCTCAGAAAAAGCATGGGGAGTTTCCTGGTTACATGGAACAATTCAGACACATCAAGAAAAGCCAAGACTAGAGAATCAAGTTACTCTGTAGAAAAACATTGCTTTTGTACACCTTCAAGACAAACATGTCAGCGTCAGGCCGCAACAGCAGAGTTGGAACCAGAGAAAAAATGTTATAGGAGTTGATGAAACAGTTAAAGGACAGAGTTATCACTCCAGCCAAGCAAAAAGATATACCTTTTCAAGGAGAGAAATAACAGAGGCCATGATGTATGCTCTGCACATCTCATACAGTGAAGTACAGCAAAAGTTGAACTTCTTAGATATAAATCTGAAAAGCTTCAAACAAAATTACCTTAAGAAATGGGGCCAGGCATGATGACTTACGCCTATAATTCTAGCACATTGGGAGGCTGAGGTGGGAGTATTGCTTGAGGCTCAAGACCAGCCTGAGAGTCCCAGAAAACCTTGTCTGCCTTAATGTTTGAAAAGATCATTCCATTTCTTATTAATTTCTTGAGAGCAAAGAATACTCTACAAATCCTTTCAGGGAATATCAGGAGTTTAGACTATTGTTTTAGCTGATGGCAACCACTCTAGTGATGTTTAATTAGCTGTCCTGCACCCACCGCCAAGAATGTTTGTTTTGGCTTGGCCGGGCGCGGTGGCTCACGCCTGTAATCCCAGCACTTTGGGAGGCCGAGGCAGGCAGATCATGAGGTCAGGAGATCGAGACCATCCTGGCCAATATGGTGAAACCCCGTCTCTACTAAAAATACAAAAAAAACATGAGCCGGGTGCGGTGCCGGGTGCCTGTAGTCCCAGCTACTCAGGAGGCTGAGGCAGGAGAGTGGCGTGAACCCAGGGGGCGGAGCTTGCAGTGAGCCGAGATTGGCCACTGCATTCTAGCCTGGGCGAAAGAGCGAGACTCCATCTCAAAAAAAAAAAAAAAAAAAAAAAAAGTTTGTTTCGGCTCTTGGAAGATTTTCAGAAACAAGCAAGAAGAAAGAGTCAAACCAAATAAAAATAGATCAAGATAAGAGTTTTTGCCAACATTTTAACCCAGTTGTGCAGAACAAATGAAATATTAAACTAGGCATGCAAACCAGGGAAGACATGCCTCACAGACAGAATGTAAATTCTGTAGAAACCAAGAGTCCTCAATTCAGAAAGATGCTTATCTTTATACCAGAAAAGACACACACAAAAAACCTTTTATAGTCCCAGAAGTACACAAGATCTTTTATTAAGATTGCCTTATCCACACCAGATCCCAAATAAAGTAAAAAAGCTTCTACCTGAAGGAGGGAGGCTCAACCTGAGAGAAGACTCACCAAGCCAGAAAAGGCAAGCTGTGGAAGTGGAGAGCTCAAAGAGTTCAAGTGAGTACTCTGCAAACTGGTTCCAAGCATAGCTGATTCCTTTCAATAGTGAACTTTTCTTCAGGTCTCACTTCTGACACCACATATGTCAATCTAAACAGCAAACAGAGAGAGACTTTCCAAAAGAAAATGATGTTTATTTGAAAATACAGCACTGCAATGGAAACACGCATGCCACAGTAAACTATGTGTGTATGGTTTCTGAAGGACAAAAATGAGAATTACATAATTGTTTTGAAATAATTATACTTGGCTACAAAGATCAACAACAAGGGTGACACCAGTCTGAAGTTGAACGGGCAGTTGCTGGGCAGATGTCCTTTCGGAAGCATTTTTTGTTAATGATTGCAATGGCCTTTGTGTGAGGTTGCAGAGTTTTTCTTGTTACCAGCATGTAAATGTGACAGCCCTCTCTTCATGGTCCTCCTCAGCTCTGTTTGTCAGGGTTTTCTTAACATTAGTGACTCTATTTTGACTAAGACAACTTTCTTTCTTTTTTTTTTTTTTTGAGACGGACTCTTGCTTTGTCACCCAGGCTGGAGTGCAGTGGCATGATCCCAGCTCACTGCAACCTCCGTTCCCTGGGTTCAGGCAATTCTCCTGACTCACCCTCCTTAGTATCTGGGATTACAGGCGCCTACCACCATGCCAGGCTAATTTTTGTATTTTTAGTACAGATGGGGTTTCACCATGTTGGCCAGGCTGGTCTTGAACTCCTGACCTCAAGTGATCTACCCGCCTCGGCCTCCCAAAGTGCTGGGATTACAGGTGTGAGCCACCACGCCCGGTCAGACTATGACAACTTTCACAATGGTATTTTGTTATAGTAACCTGAACACACCAAATAAGAATATAGATTATATATTTATAATTATGTAAATATATACTTATATATTTATAACCAAAGGTTAATTACAAGCACTCTCTTCCCCTATACCATAAGGGCATATAATCCCTCCTACCACTATCACTATCTTTTTTTTTTTTTTGGAGATGGAGTCTTGCTCTGTCACCTAGGCTGGAGTGTAATGGCGCAATCTTGGCTCACTGCATCCTGTGCCTCCCAGGTTCAAGCGATTCTCCTGCCTCAGCCTTCCAAGTAGTTGGAACTACAGGCGTGCACCATTATGCCCGGCTAATTTTTTTTTTCTTTGAGACGGAGTCTTGCTCTGTTTCCCAGGCTGGAGTGTAGGAGCACTATCTCGGCTCACTGCAACCTCCGCCTCCTGGGTTCAAGCGATTCTCCTGTCTCAGCCTCCTGAGTAGATGGGATTACAGGTGTGTGCCACCACGCCTGGCTAATTTTTGTATTTTTAGTAGAGATGGGGGTTTCATCATATTGGCCAGGCTGGTCTCAAACTCCTGACCTCAAGTAATCTGCCCACCTCGGCCTCCCAAAGTGCTGGGATTACAGGTGTGAGCCACTGCGCCCAGCCCACTATCACTATTGATCCACTTTGTAGGTTGATTAGAATGAGAGAAAGAAAATCTGCAAGATAGAACATTTATAAGAAAGAGACTTAGGTACCAAAAAAAAAAGGAAGTACCATTATTTGTCAACATAAAGACTTTCCCTTCTATATACTGGGGTAGAGGCTCATAAAGGATGTTCAATTTTAGAAAAAAAAACAAAACTATATTTTCTTTGTAAGATGTGTAAATTTGCCATCATCTCACTTACCACAAAGGAAGCCAGCCTGAAGACAAAGGGCAGAGTGAAGAGAATTAAAGAAAAATTGAACAAGGGTCCTGCCCAATCAAACTTGTAGGAAACCTGCCGAACCTCTGCATCAATGAGATGATCAGTTGGAATTACAGGTGTGTGCCACCACGCTCAGCTAATTTTTGTATTTTGAGTAGAGATGGGGTTTCACCATGTCATCCAGGCTGGTCTCGAACTCCTGACCTCAAGTGATCCATCCACCTAAGCCTCCCAAAGTGCTGGGATTACAGGTGTGAGCCGCCATGCCCGGCCCAGAATGTATATTTTAACAAGATTCCCAGGTGATCCATACGTACATTAAGATTTGAGAAATACCATTGTATTAGGCTGTTCTTGCATTGTTATAAAGAAATACCAGAGACTGGGTAATTTACAGGAAAATAAGTTTACATGTCTCATGGTTCTACAGGATGTATAGGAAGCATAGCACTGATATCTGCTTCTGGCGGGGGCCTCAGGAAGCTTTTACTCACGACGGAAGGCAAAGTGGGAGCGCGTAAGTCACATGGCAAAAGCAGGAACACAGGCAGCGGGGAGGTGCCACGCTTTTTTTTAAAAGAGAGTCTTGCTTTGTCACACAGGCTGGAGTGCAGTGGCATGATCTCAGCTCATTGCAGCCTCTGCCTCCCAGATTCAAACGATTCTCATGCCTCAGCCTCCCAAGGTGCCACACACTTTTAAACAACCGGATCTCATGAGAACTCACTCACTATCATGAGGACAGCACCAAGGAATTGTGCTAAACCATTCACAAGAAATTCACCCTCATGATCCAGTCACCTCCCACCAGGCCCCACATCCAACACTGGGAATTACAATTCAACATGAGATTTAGGTAGGAACAAATATCCAGGCTATATCTACTGTTTTCTTTGGGTTTGTATAGCATGTTCTTTATTCATTGCTAGTAAAATACTCATCTGTCTCCCACTAAACCTGTGATATTCTTGAAAGCAGGAAATCTGTATTATTACTTTTTGTATTCTGACCACTGCTAGTTGTTCACCAAAACCATTTTCTCAGTCTTTCTGGGTACACTGCTAATCTACATTTCCCAGGCTTCCTTGCAGTTAGGTGTGATCATGTGACTAAGTTATTTCCAGTGGAATGTAAGCAGAAATATTATGTACTATTTCTGGGCGCAGGTCTTAAAGACTGTGGGCAAAGCTCACTGTTTTTTCCCTTCTCTTTGACTGGAATCTTAGTTTACAGGGTCTCAGTTGCACTAGCTACATTTCATATGCTCAGTAGCACTTTTGGCTAATGGTTACCATATTAAGACACAGCAGACATAGAACATTTTCATCATTACAGAAATTTATATTGGATAGGAGCACCCTAGAGAGAATATCTACAATCTGTCAGATACCCCAGAATCATTACAATAAATCACCTCTGTTACTTAGGCTAATCAGATTTGATTTTACTATATGCTTTCAAAAGGAACTCAGTTATTATATATCTGGCACTATAACTATACCTACTAAACACTAAATCTGATGGGGCAATTCTCAGGCTTATTTCTATTTGACCTTTATCAGTTTTTTTACCTGGTCAAACATTCCCTTGGATCTCTTCTACCCCTGACATTCTCTCATAAGAATTGGTATGCTGGCAGGCCACGGTGGCTCACGCCTGTAATCCCAGCACTTTGGGAGACCGAGGCGGGTGAATCACGAGGTCAGGAGTTCAAGACCAGCCTGGCCAACATAGTGAAACCCCGTCTCTACTAAAAATACGAAAATTAGCTGGGCGTGGTGGTGGGCACCTGTAATCCCAGCTACTTGGGAGGCTGAGGCAGGAGAATCGCTTGAACCCGGGAGGCGGAGGTTGCAGTGAGCAGAGATCGTGCAACTGCACTCCACCCTGGGCGACAATGTGAGACTCTGTCTCAAAAAAAAAAAAAAAGAATTGGTATCCTCCATAAAATCTCTTACCAATATATACTACAGACAGATGACCCTTAAAAAGTGCAGAGAGGGTGAAAGGGAGACTGATGCTTATTTTACACATTCTGTGTTCCCAAGCCTCCCATCGAGCTTCTGAACCATGCATCTAAATTGTTCACTAGATAGCTCCAGAGGCATCGCAAAATGGATGTGCTTCAAAATGAAACTATTCCTCATTCAAAACCTAGCTTAGTTTTGAACCTTCCCATCACCCAGATAGAGAAAATGGACCTGTGCATACTGCGATCACGGTATTTATGACTGCACTGTAACTTAAGTGTGTGTGACTCTCTTTTGAACAGGGAAACCATCTTCCCCTCTTTATACCTAGCATAGTGTCTGACACACATAAGTGCTCAATGATTTTTATTTTAGCAAATTGTAGTCATTTCCATACATTATTTTTTACAGTAAACATTGCCGGATACATTTCCATACGTTTTTAAAGAATAGAGGAGGAAGAGGAGGGAAAAAAAGGAAAATAAATAAATAAACAAACGTGTGGAGCAATCAACTCCAGAATCACACCAATATTTCCAGGTCTAATGGCCACACAGCAAAATCAGCCTCAGTTATCCCATTGTCTTCGTATCTTAAGACCTAAAAATGGGAACACAGGATTGTGGGAATAGGTTAGGATTTCTCAGTTTCCAAATTTTTCTGTGTGAGACTTTCATGCTAACTCTAGCACGGCTTATGTAAAATGTTCGTGATTTGGGGGTGGATCTAAACCACCTCAGATCTATAACCTCTGAGATAAGTGGGGCTGAGCTGCCAGAATGCCATCCGCCATTTATCCCACCCAGAGACACAGGGGTAATTGAGGTTCTGATGCAGCCAGTTCGCCTACCCTGTAACGCTTATTTGCTAAAATAAACCAACCTAAAAGCTAGCCATCCAATGCAGAGGGCAGGGCCATTTTCGGTGCAGAACATACCTGGCCTAGCCAAGGGTGACAGGGTCCTGCCTTCAAAAACAGGCCAGTCACATGAAAGAGCGAAGATGGGCGCATGTGGAGGAGGACACCAGGCCACTGCCTGAGGCCTTCACATTTAAGCTACACAAAAATGCTTTTCCAGGTGAGCAGAGCTCTCGGGCTGCCTGCTTGTGACCCCTGCTGCTGTCAGTCACGAGAACAGGGCGAAGGAGGCGAAAACAGTGCGGAGAATAAGTCCGTAGGACAGTGAGTTCGGAAAATGCCTTCTTCAGTGTTCCAAGGTGCCCACGTGAACTGAGGAGGGCAGAGCAAAACCCCTTATTTTCGGGTCTGTGCAGGGTCCCCGCTAGGAAGGGGCAGCCCTTGAGTTTCATGTTGGTCGGTTATTAAGCGGCTCCCCCGCGAAGCCCCGCCCAATGCCTGTGCGCTCAAACTAGCAGCGTCCGAGGAACGCGTTAACTGGGAGAAGTGAACTGAGGGGGTCCGGCGGCCGCTGAGGAGGGGAGCGCGCGGGAGGAGGGGCGAGGAGCCCGGAGGCGGGCGCGGCTGGCAGCTTAGAGGGCCCGGGCGGAGGCCTGAGAGCAGGGCTGGAGGGGCGGAGGACCGGGGAGACCCGCCCGCGGCGTTCCCGGCCGGCTCTGAGCAGGCGCCGTGGCAGCGCCCGCGCCCCCTGCCCGCCCTCCGCCGTCGCCAGGACGCAGGCTCGCGTCAGGGCCGGCGGTAGGGCCCGCAGCCGTCGGCCTGGCGTCTTCACCCCGCGCAGTCGGCCTCGCCTAGCCTTCTCGCGCCTGACTGGCCGGACCCTGCCCCTGGCGGAGGTAACTGCCCGCGGATTCCTTACCCCGCGATCCCGGCCTCCTCGTACGCTCCCCGGACCCGGGCGTCCTCGGTCTCCCCTCATCTACTCTTCTGTCGGGCAGGTCCGCGACCTCCCGCCTCCCGGGCCGTCTCCCGCCGCACCCGGCCCTGGTACATCCCCACTACCCAGTCCGGGCCCGTCCTCGCTCTGGGCCTACCCCAGCCTCCCAGCGTCGCCTGCTGACGGAGCGCGGGAGCCCCAAGGGGCCGGGGTCACCCGGCCGGCGTGGGCGGTGCCAGGCTCGGGCCACACCTCGGCACCGGACCCGAGCCCCCCAGCTTCTCGAGCAGGATCCGGAGGAATAGAACGTCAATTTTCCTCGCTCTTAGCAATTTTAAGATTGACTAATGGATTTAGGGCATGTCAGTGCATAAAGTTCCCAGTATTTTTTCACTCAATAATTTTAGCAGCACTGATACTATTGACTGGATTTATTTCATTAGGAGCTGCAAATGATGCTTTTCTAATGCCGGCGTTTCTCTGGCATTTGGTTAACCCTTTTGTGAGAATTTATTTTATTTGCAATTTTATTTATTTATTTTTGAGCCGGAGTCTTCGCTGCGTTGCCCACGCTGGAGTGCAGTGGCTCTCACAGGCACAATCACAGCTCACTGCAGCCTCGAACTCTCTTGTCCTCAAGCGATCTTCCCATCTCAGCCTCCGTGCTGGCTGATAGCTAGCATCTTGATAGATCTTTGTGTGCCGTCTCTGAGTAGTTTTTCTTTTAAAGCTATTTTATTTAAAAAAACAAAAAAAACAAGCCCATCTAATTTGGCCGGGCACAGTGGATCACGCCTGTAATCCCAGCACTTTGGGAAGCTGAGTCGGGCGGATCACCCAAAGTCAGGGCCCTGTTCGAGACCAGCCTGGCCAACATGGTGAAACCCGGTTTCTACTAAAAATACAAAAAAATTAGCCCGGTGTGGTGGTGCATGCCTGTAATCCCAGCTACTCGGGAGGCTGAGGCAAGAGAATCGCTTGAACCCGGGAGGCGGAGGTTGCAGTGAGCCGAGATCGCGCCACTGCACCGCAGCCTGGGCTACAAGAGCAAAACTTCGACTCAGAAATAAAATATAAATCAAAACTTTATGAAAATTGTCAGTTAAGATCTTCAGTGGTCCATGCGCAGTGGATCGTGCCTGTTATCCCAGCACTTTGGGAGGACGAAGTGGATGGATCACTTGAGGTCAGGAGTTTGAGACCAGCCTGGCCAACATGGTGAAACCCCATCTCTACTTAAAATTAGCCAGGCGTGGTGGCACACGCTTGTAGTCCCAGCTACTCGGGAGGCTAACGCAGGAGAATCACTTGAATCCGGGAGGCGGAGGTTGCAGTGAGCTGAGATCACACCACTGCACTCCAGCTGGGGCAACAGAACGAAACTCTGTCTCAAAAAAAAAAAAAAAAAAAAAAAAATGCCCAGTGAATATTATGCATCATTTATATTTTATTACTATTATTGTTTACAGAATCTTGGGACTGTTTTACTTAATTGGTCATTGATAGCTTAACAAACATGGAGATAAGATTAGAAATCTTGACATCAACAGGTATTAAGCAGAAAAAACCATGGCCACGTGTCTCCTGGTTGGGAAAGGTAGGTTTTTCTTTATTCATGCAATACCAGTTTTATATATGTTATATGTGTGTTTTGCCTATAATATAGGAGTGTTCTATGATCTTAAATAAATAAAACATCATCTACTGGAGGAGGATCTACAGGAGGATCACCTACCTGCACACTGAACAGGGTTTTGTGTGTGTTTCGTTTTTATTATAATGAGCAAGTTAGCTTTTCCAGAATGTTAAGTGGTTTATTTAGAAGATTTTTACTTAAACTATTTTTTTCATATTATGTTTAAGTCAAGTTTAAGTTAAGTTGAGATGGCATATATCAAAAGGGAATATTTAATGTCCTGAGCTTTCCTTTACTGGAACAGTTAATGGAGTGTTTCCTCCTATTGTGGTTTTCATGATTGTGCTATGAAGTGTTCTTGGAAACTAGGATGGAAGAAATGGGCCACAATACGTTAGTAATCCAGGAATGCCATTCATAATATATGGCATAGATTCCCCACTTAGGGAAAGTAGGCAACCCTACTTTATTTGTGATGATTATTGAAATAAAGTGTTAAATTTCCTGTGAGAAATTATACCACTAACTCCCCTGTAACAGGAGTTCTCAAACTATCAGAACTATCTGGAGAGGTGGTTAAAACACAGATTGCTGGGCCCTGTTCCCAAAGTTTTCAGTTAATTAGGTCTGCTGTACGGTTGGATATTTTGTATTTTTTTATTTTTATTTTTTGAGATGGAGTCTCGCTCTGTTGCCCAGGCTGGAGCGCAATGGCATCCTCTCGGCTCACTGCAACCTCAGCCTCCCAGGTTCAAGCGATTGTCTTGCCTCAGCCTCCTGAATAGCTGGGATTACAGACGCATGCCACCATGCCCAGCTAATTTTTATATTTTTAGTAGAGGCTAGGGGTTTCACCATGTTGGTCAGGCTGGTCTTGAACTCCTCACTTCTGAGGTGTTGCTGATGCTGCTGACTCAGTTATACCTTGAAAATCACTGCCTTAGAATATATGAAAACAAAGTTAACTCAAAACAGCCTACTTTTTCTAGGTAATAAAAAATGAGCAGAGTCAGGGATTTATGAATTTCAGAAGCTATATCTATTTTAATCTAAGTAAATAATTTAAAAACTTGCTCATACTACTGTTAAAATTGATGAGAGTCAGGTTCAGTGGTATGCACCTGTGGTCCCAGCTACTCAGGAGGCTAAGGCAAGAGGATCGCTTGAGCCCAGGAGTTCTGGGCTGCAGTGTGCTATACCGATTAGGTGTCTGCACTAAATTCGGTATCAATATGATGACCTCCCGAGATCAAGGGGCTGGGGTAACCACCAGGTTGCCTAAGAATGGTGAACTGGTCCAGGTCAGAAATGGGCCAGGTCAAAACTCTCATGCTTATTAGTAGTGGGATAGTGCCTGTAAATATCTACTCCACTTAAGGCTGGGCAACAAAGTGAGACCTCAGCTCTTAAAAAAAAAAAAAAAAAAAAAAGATTAAAAAGTAGATAAGCCAGTTTTGGCTAGCAGAATTATAGGACACTCCTATAATTTTAAACTTCAAAGAAATTGAAATACAACTACTAGGTAGCCTTACCTATTAATTCTAACGAGGTATTTTAAAACAATTCAAAATGTTCAGGTTACTATAGAGTATTAAGCTTAATGTTCATTTTATGATTTGTGGTACAAATGGATAATCTTTCTTAAATGTCGCTTTGATTTCTGGGATAATTTATTTAGGCAGTAAGTTGAATTAATTTCTGGCACCTCTTGAGTCCTTCACATGTTTCTTCTCTTAGGAAAAAGAAGCCGTTTTTCTTTTGGATGATAAATTCATAAATGAAATTAATTTGCTATCAGGAAAGATAAAGAAGAAAATTCCTAGTCTGCAGCCTTTCTTGAAGGATGTTATTGTCCTAACAACGTCCAGTAATGGTTAAGTAGTACTGATATTTTCAAATGGCTAAAACTATATTTTTTAATAACTTAGGGTGATGTTAAAGGAAATACTAGATTGTAAGTATTGCATTTCATTTTTGGAAACAGATGCCTGGCTGGCTGGGGTACTAACTACAGGAGAGCTTTTCCTTTGGAACAAAGATCAAGATTGTTTGAAAACTATACCAATAACTGAAAAGCCTAAGGAAATGATCAAAGCTACAGTCGGTGGGAATTTTTTTATTTGTTTAAGTTGGTTTAACTAGGAAAAATAGGAAAAGAGGATGAAACATTTTTCTGTTACTGTCTTGAAAATGTATTTCTGTGTATGTGCATATGTATATCTGAGTGTGTGTGTATATATATATATATATAGTTTTGGTTATGTTTATCTGTGATACTGAGACTCAACTTGAAGAAGAAAATTCTGGCATGCCTAACATTTCTGTGATAATAATAGGTTTCTAATATCACATAATATATACTTGATAAATGTTGCTATTTTTGTACTTTTTTTTTTCTTTTTTTTGAGACGGAGTCTCGCTCTGTCGCCCAGGCTGGAGTGCAGTGGTGGGATCTCAGCTCACTCGCCTCCGGGGTCCACGCCATTCTCCTGCCTCAGCCTCCCGAGTAGCTGGGACTACAGGCGCCAGCCACCATGCCCGGCTAATTTTTTTGTATTTTTAGTAGAGACGGGGTTTCACCGTGTTAGCCAGGATGGTCTTGATCTCCTGACCTCGTGATCCACCCAGCCTTTTTTTTCTTTTTTAGAGACAGGATCTTGTTCTGTCACTCAGGCTGAAGTATAGTGGCATGATCATAGCTCACTGCAGCTTTGACCTTTTGGGCTAAAGCGATCCGTCTCCTTAAGCCTGCCAAAGTGCTGGGATTACAGGCATGAGCTGCCGTGCCTGGATTGTATTTTTTGCTAGTGCCTTAGTTTTGACATCCTGAATGGTAACATTATTATTATTTTTTTTTATTGTAAGAATACATAAATTATGTACTTTATTGGGGGGAATTCAGACTTCAGAGGCTTAATTACTTTTTTTGTTACTTTTTTAGCAAGCTCTTTGAGACTGTACTTGTATGTATCTGGAAATGGGAAAAGAATTGTGCTCATAACACCTTCTGGATGCATATTTCTTTGGGAATATTTGGAATTAAAGAATATCTTATCTTCTAAAAGCCTTTCATTGGCGGGTCGGTGGTCCCAGGTCATACCTGAAGAAGCAGTTCTCTTGCCTTCCACCGAAGATAAAGAAGCTGTAGTGAATGCTGTTTTTATAAAAAATGAGGTAAAATCAGTCTCAGACTCTTATCTGTGAAGCAGATTAGCAGAGTGTGTGATGGTATAACTATATGTCTTTAGTCACCATAAATTTTCATAGTAATTGTGAAATTCTTGTATGGAAAAGATATTTTTATATTTCTTGGGTCACATTTTTAAAAAGTGTTTATTAAAAGTAGTTTTAACTTAGAACTCCTTTTCTCTATCCTTGATTTAAAAATATAGCTTGTTATGCCGGGCGCGGTGGCTCACGCCTGTATTCCCAGCACTTTGGGAGGCTGAGGCGGGTGGATCACCTGAGGTCGAGAGTTCAAGACCAGCCTGACCAACATGGAGAAACCCCGTCTCTGCTAAAACTACAAAATTATCTGGGCATGGTGGTGCATGCCTGTAATCCCAGCTACTCAGGAGGCTGAGGCAGGAGAATCGATTGAACCTGGGAGGCGGAGGTTGCAGTGAGCCGAGATCATGCCATTACACTCCAGCCTGGGCAACGAGAGTGAAACTCTGTCTCAAAAAAAAAAAAGTATAATATATAATATATATACACGTATATAATATATATCGTATATATTATATATTATATGGTATATTATATATGTATATATTACATGTATATATTACATATATTATATGCATATTATATATTATATACAATATATGTATATTATATATTTTTATATATTATATATTATATATGTATATATATTTTTTATATATTATATATATAGAGAGAGCTTGTTTGGTAATTTAACAAGCTAGAATTGATGATACTAAATATGCGATTTAACTGGGAAATAACAGATTCATGAACTTAAAAAACCAAAATGTATTTAAAATATCTGCTTGGTATTCTTCGTATGTGTGGACCAGCATTTTATTATCCAAACCACTCTTGTTAGAAATTTCACTTTGAAGTTTTATTGTCCCCTCTCCCCACTCTCAGGGTGGTGTGCTAATTTAAATAGTATAAAAGTATAAAAAGAGAAAAATAAATATGTAAGAATATTTTCAGTTATAGTCACAATAAATGTCAGTATTTTCTTAAGAGCATAAACTACAACCTGATTACCCATTTGAGACCTGCCTCTGGCTCAGAAAAAAATTACTTAGTCTTAAGCTTAATGTTAAGGATAAAAAGTATAAGCAAGATCTCAATATTTTTTACTGGTTTATGATGAGGAATATATATATGTATTTTAGTATCTTGATTTATTTTCAGATTAATTTTATACTAAAGTATATTAAATTTATCTACAGTTATTTGGAGACTGCTGCCTGTGTTCATTTACTTTTTATTCTGGGGAATGCCTGAAGTTAACATTTCTAGCAATTCGGTGGCATGAGAATGTATTTACATCTGTAAGGTGAGGTAAATGTTTTCTTCTTCCTTTTCTTACTGATTTTTTTTTCTTTTGGAGGCAGGGACTTGCTGTGTCACCCAGACTGGAGGGTAGTGGCACAATCATAGCTCAGCCTCCTGAGTACCTGTGACTACAGGTTTGTGCCACCATGCCTGGCTAATTTTTTTTTTTTTTTTTAACAGACAAGTTCTTGCACTCCTGGGCTCAAGCAGTCCTCCTGCCTTGGCCTCCCAAAGTGCTGGGATTACAGGCATGAGGCATCATACCCGGCCCCATATTTTCTATCCCTTTTTAAACATTATTACCTTTTGATCCATATACATGTAATAAAATTTGTAAATGTTATTGTGAGTTTCAAGTTCTGAGGCTTTACAAATCATTTCTTCCCCTCTTATTTCTAAATGTTTAATCCAGAAAGTTTATCTTGTTTTGTCTTGTTTCTCTTCTTTGAAGTGAGAATTTGTAAAAGATAAGACAAGCTATGGTTTTACTTGTCTAAGACTGTAAAAGTAACTATTTTGGAAAAGAATTCAGTTGAAATTTAAAAGGGACATAACTTTTGATTTCCTATTGTACCTTTTAAATGCTTAAGTGTTCTTTTGTTTAAAAATAGTTTTATTCTAAAAAGCCTAATAAAATAGAAAATATGCATTTTTTTTTTTTGAGATGGAGTCTTGCTCTGTCGCCCAGGCTGGAGTGCAGTGGTGCAATCTTGGCTCACTGTAACCTCCGCCTCCCGGGTTCAAGTGATTCTCCTGCCTCAACCTCCCGAGTAGCTGGGACTACAGGTGCCCGCCACCAGGCCTGGCTAACTTTTTGTATTTTTAGTAGAGACGGGGTTTCACCATGTTAGTCAGGCTGGTCTTGAACTACTGACCTTGTGATCCGCCTGCCTCAGCCTCCCAAAGTGCTGGAATTACAGGCATGAGCCACCTCACCCAGCTGAAAATATGCATTATTTTCTTACAATGCCTAAGTAAGATTGAGTAAAATGGTGTGATTTTTATTTTTATTTTTCTGTTTGTTTTATTTTTATATTTTATATTAAGATATAACTTACATGAAGTAAAATGAACAAATCTTGGCTGAGTGTAGTGGTGGATGCCTGTAATCCCAGCACTCTGGGAGGCCGAGGCAGGAGGATCACTTGAGCCCAGGAGTTCAAGACCAGCCTGGACAACATGGCAAAATCCCATCTCTACACAAAATATAAAAAAAATTAGCTGAGCATGGTGGCGCATGCCTATAGTCCCAGCTGCTTGGGAGGCTGAGGTGGGAGAATCACTGAAGCCCAGGAGGTCCAGGTTGCAGTGAGTTCAAATCGTGCCACTGCACTCCAGCCTGGGTGACAGAGTGAGACCCTGTCTGGAAAATAAATAAATAAATAAAATAAGATGAACAAGTCTTAAGTGTACAACTAGATAGACTTTGAAAAATATATACAATTGTTTGAAATATATATATCACTTGGATCAATTATAGAACATTGATACTATCCCCAAAGTTTCCCTCTTCTTTCTGTTTGTCTGTCTATCTATCTATCTATCTATCTATCTATCTATCTATTTATTTTTGAGATAGAGTCTTGCTCTGTCTCCCAGGTTGGAGTGTGGTGGTGCAATCTTGGCTCACTGCAACTTCTGCCTCCCAGGTTCAAGCGATTCTCCTGTCTCAGCCTCCCGAGTAGCTGGGATTATGGGCGTGCGCCAACACACCCAGCTAATTTTTTGTATTTTTAGTAAAGATGGGGTTTCGCCATGTTGGCCAGACTGGTCTCGAACCCCTGACCTCAAATGATCTGCCCGCCTTGGCCTCCCAAAGTGCTGGGATTACAGGCATTAGCCACCATGCCTGGCCTTCTCTACATTTTATTTTTTATTTTATTATTTTTTTTGAGACAGAGTCTCACTCTGTTGCCCAGGCTGGAGTGCAGTGACGTAATCTCGGCTCACTGCAACCTCTGCCTCCCGGGTTCAAGCGATTCTTCTGCCTCAGCCTCCCGAGTAGCTGACACTACAGGTGCGCACCCCCACGGCTGGCTAATTTTTGTATTTTTAGTAGAGATGGGGTTTCACCATATTGGCCAGGCTGGTCTCGAACTCCTGACCTACTTTTTAAATTCCTTTAAAAATATTTGGCATTATGTAGAAATACGTTTATCCAAACTTTTAGTGGAAGCAGGTATAATATATTTGGGGTTGCATATAAAAACATGGCTCTACTAACAGAACTCTGATATTCAATTTATTTAGCTAATCTGCAGGTGCTCTTTTGTGCACAGACTTCTGAAAGGTCTCTGATATAGTTTGGATGTTTGTCCCCTCCAAGTCTCGTGTTGAAAATAATCCTTAATGTTGGAATGTTGGAGGTGGGGCCTGGTTGGAGATGTCTGGGTCAAGGCGGCAGATCCCTCATGAATGGCTTGGTGTTCTGCTTACAGTATGAGTTCTTGCTCTGAGTTCACGGGAGATCTGGTTGTTTAAAAGAGCCTGGAATCTCCTTCTCTCCCTTGCTCCCTCTCTTGGGAAAATGCTGCTCCCCATTTCCTTTCTGCCGTGGTTAAAAGCTTCCTGAAGCCCTCACAAGAATCCGAGGAGATGCTGATGCCATGCTTGCACAGCCTGCAGAACCGTGAGCCCGAATAAACCCCTTCTCTTTCTTTCTTTCTTTTTTTTCTTTGATATGGAGTCTCACTCTGTCGCCCAGGCTGGAGTGCAGTGGCGTGATCTTGGCTCACTGCGACCTCCGCCTCCCGGGTTCAAGCAATTCTCCTGCCTCAGCCTCCCGAATAGCTTGGATTACAGGTGCACTCCACCACGCCCAGGTAATTTTGTATTTTTAGCAGAGACGGGGTTTCACCTGTTGGCTAGGCTGGTCTCAGACTCCTGGCCTCAAGTGATCCACCCGTCTCTGCCTCCGAAAGTGCTGGGATTACAGGTGTGAGCTACCATGCCCAGCCAACCCCTTTTCTTTATAAATTACTCAGTCTCAGGCATTCCTTTACAGCAACACAATGGATTAACATAGTCTCTAAAATATTCCCTAAGTACATGTGCACATGTAGGAATTTGGATGGATCCTTTAATTTTTGTAATGAACTACATATAAATTTAAAAGTTACTATACCTTTTGTTTTCAATTATTTCATTACTTTTTTAGATCATTGCCATACCATGTTCATTGGGCTCAACAAGACTGTCATCTCTGCAGTTTAATTCCTAAATGTGAATCAGTAAAGTCAAGAGGAGCTCTAATTTCTGCCTTTTCAAGAGATGGCCTTACCCTGGCAGTAACTCTTAATCAGAAAGACCCCAAGGTCAGTAAATATCTGTCTTAGAAAGTAATCTATAAAAGAAGGAGTTTATTCCAGTTTTGAGATTTTTCTTTTTCTAAATACTCCTTTATATCCATTTTTTTTTTCTTTCTGGTTTTTTTTTTTTTTTTTTTTTTTGACAGGGTCTCTCTCTGTTGCCTAGGCTGGAGTGCAGTTGTGTGATCATGGCTTGCTGCAGCCTCGACCTCCTGGGCTCAAGTGATCCTCTCACCTCAGCCCCCCAAGTAGCTGAGACCACAGGCTTATACCACCGTGCCTGGCTAATTTTTGTATTTTTTTGGTAGAGATGGGGTTTTGCCATATTGCCCAGGCTGGTCTTGAATTCCTGAGCTCAAGCAGTTCTCCCACCTCAGCCTCCCAAAGTGCTGGGATTACAGGTGTGAACCACTGTGCCCAGCCTGCTTTATATTCTTTAAGTTGGTGGTGTTTAATCCAATTTGACATTGTGGATTGGTAAAGTTCTTTAAATTAGATCCCATAACTTTCAAAACTTGGCTTTCAGAAATGAAAAAAGAATAAGGGAAAAAGAGGAAAGAAGAGCATTGTGGTAACTAATGTTGTTAAGGTAGAACATAAAAGAGCAAAGGCTACCAGGGGTCAATATTGCCTTGCCAGTTAGGAAATACTCCCTAGATAGTTTATTAATATAATAATAGATCTCTGTATCACCAGAATTATAAATAATGGTTACAGTAAAATAATTTTAATAGTTTTCTTGTCTTTTTTTTCCTTTCTAGGCAACTCAGGTATTATTTATAAACACACTGAATTTTGTTACTCTCTGTGGTAGTCTTAAAGGATGTAGTAACAAGAGTCCCGTGGTTCCAGCTACACTTATTAGGTAAGAACTCTTTTGTCTGTCTTTTTTTTCTTTTTTTCTTTTAAAAGAGATGGGTCTCTGTCAGGTGTGGTAGCTCACACCTGTAATTCTAGCACTTTGGGAAACCAAAGTGGGAGGATCACTTGAGCTCAGGAGTTTGAGACCAGCTTGGGCAACATAATGAGACCTCATCTTTACTAAAAAATAAAAAGAAATTAGCCGAGCATGGTGGTGGACACCTGTAGTCCCAGCTACTTGAGAGGCTGAGCTAGGGGGTATCACCTGAACGTGGGTGATAGAGGCTGCAGTGAGCTATGATCTTGCCACTGCACTCCAGTCTGAGCAACAGAGCAAGACCCTATCTCAAAAAAAAAAAAAAAAAAAAAAAGGCTGGGCGCTGTGGCTCACGCCTGTAATCCCAGCACTTTGGGAGGCTGAGGTGGGTGGATCACCTGAGGTCAGGAGTTTGAGACCAGCCTGGCCAAAATGGTGAAACCCCATCTCTACTAAAAAAAATACAAAAAAAAAAAAAAATTAGCCAAGTGTGGTGGCATGTGCCTGTAGTCCCAGCTACTTGGGAGGTTGAGGCATAAGAATTGCTTGAACCCAGGAGGTGGAGGTTGCCGTGAGCTGAGATCACACTACTGCACTCCAGCCTGGATGACAGAGGGAGACTCTGTCTCAAAAAAAAAAAAAAAAAAAAGATGGGGTCTTACTTGTTGCCCAAGCTGGAGTGTAGTGGTGTGATCATAGCTCACTGCAGCGTTGAACTCCCGGGCTCAAACAGTCATTCCTTCCTCATCCTTCTGAGTAGCTGGGACTACAGGTGTGTGTCACTGTATGTGGCTAATTTTTTAAAAGTTTTTTGTAGAGACAGGGTCTTGCTATGTTGACCATGCTGGTCTTGAACTTCCAGCCTTAAGTGATCCTCCCACCTTGGCCTCCTAAAGTGCTGGGATTACAGGCCTGAGCCATCATGCCCAGCCTAAAAGTCGCTTTATATAAGGAAGGCCTTAAATGCTTTTTTTTTTTGAGATGGAGTCTCACTCTGTCACCCAGGCTGGAGTGCAGTGGTGTGATCTCGGCTAACTGCAAGCTCTGCCTCCCGGGTTCACGCCATTCTCCTGCCTCAGCCTCCCGCGTAGCTGGGATTAAAGGCACCCGTCACCATGCCCGGATAATTTTTTTGTATTTTTTTTTTAGTAGAGATGGGGTTTCACCGTGTTAGCCAGGATGGTCTCAATCTCCTGACCTCGTGATCCACTCGCCTTGGCCTCCCAAAGTGCTCGGATTACAGGCGTAAGCCACCGTGCCTGGCCATAGGTGCATATTTCTTACATGCATATGTTGTGTAGTGGTGAAGTGTGGGCTTTTAGTATTAATAGTGAACATTGTACCCAACAGATAATTTTTCAACCCTCACTCCCCTCCCATCTTTTAGTAGTCTCCAATGCCTATTATTCCACTCTGTATGTCCATGTGTACCCATTGTTTAGTCCCTACTTATAAGTTAGAATATGTAGTATCTGACTTTCTGTTTCTGAGTGATTTTACCTAGGATAATGACCTCCAGTTCCATCCATGTTACTGCAAAAGACATGACTTCATTTGTTTTATGGCAGAGTAGCATTCCATGATACATATATATACACACACCACATTTTCTTTATCCAATCCTTTGTTGATAGATGGTTCTGTTGATTCTCTATCTTTGCTATTGTGAATAGTGATGTGATAAACGTGTGAGTGCAAGTATCTTTTTGATATAATGATTTCTTTCCCTTTGGGTATATACCCAATAGTGGGATTACTAGATTGAATGGTAGTTCCTATTTTGGTTCTTTGAGAAATCTCTATACCATAATGATTGTACTAATTTGCGTTCCCACCAATCATGTTTGTTCCCTTTTCTCATGTTCCCATGAGAAACATGTTCCCATGTTCCCTTTCCTCTGCATACTTGCCAACATGTTGTTTTTTGACTTTTTAGTAATAGCCATTCTGACTGGTATGTTATCTTGTTGTGGTTTTAATTTGCATTTCTCTGATGATTAGTGATGTTGAGCATTTTTTCATATGTTTATTGGCTGATTGTATGTCTTTTGAGAAATGTCTGTTCATGTCCTTTGCCCAGTTTTTAATGAGGTTGTTTTTTTTTTTTTGCTTGTTGAGTTGTCTTAGTTTCTCATAGATCCTAGATATTAGCCCTTTGTCAGACACATAGTGTGCAAATATTTTCTCCCATTTTGTAGGTTGCCTTTTTACTTCAATTGTGTCTTTTGCTGTGCAGAAGCTTTTTAAGTTAATTAATTCTCATTTGTCTATTTTTGTTGTGTTTGCTTTTGAGGATGTGGTCATAAATTCTTTGCCTAGCCCAATGTCCAGAAGAGTTTTTCCTAGGTTTTCTAATAGGATTTTTTTAGTTACAGGCCTTATGTTTAGGTCTTTAATCCATCTTGAGTTAATTTTTGTATATGATGAGAGGTATGGGTCCAGTTTCATTCTTCTGCACGTCTATCCAATTTTCCCAGCACTATTTTTATTGAATAGGTTGTCCTTTCCCCAGTGTATATTTTTATCGACTTTGCTGAAGATCAGTTGGTTGTAGCTATGTGGCTTTATTTCTGGGTTCTGTATTCTGTTACATTTATCTGTGTGCTGTTTTTATACCAGTACCATGCTGTTTTGGCTGCTATAGCCTTGTAGTATAATTTGAAATTAGTAGGCTGGGCATGGTGGCTAACGCACTTTGGGAGGCCAAGGTGGGTGCATCACCTGAGTTCGGGAGTTGGAGACCATACTGACCAACATGGAGAAACCCTGTCTCTACTAAATTGGATTTTGTAAAATTAGCCAGGTGTGGTGGTGCATGCCTGTAATCCCAGCTACTGAAGAGGCTGAGGCAAGAGAATCACTTGAACCCTGGTGGTGGAGGTTGTGGTGAGCCGAGATTGCACCGTTGCACTCCAGCCTGGGCAACAAGAGTGAAACTCTGTCCAAAAAAAAAAAAAAAAAAATGCTGGGCACAGTGGCTCATGCCTGTAATCCCAGCACTTTGGGAGGCCAAGGTGGGTGGATCACGAGGTCAGGAGTTCGAGACCAGCCTGACCAACATGGTGAAACCCTGTCTCTAGTAAAAATACAAAAATTAGCTGGTGTGATGGTGTGCGCCTGTAATCCCAGCTACTCAGGAGGCTGAGGCAGGAGAATCGCTTGAACCTGGGAGGCAGAGGTTGCAGTGAGTCGAAATTGTACCACTGCTCTCCAGCCTGGGTGACAGAACGAGACTCCATTGCAAAAAAAAAAAGAAAAAAAGAAAAGAAATTAGATAATATGATACCTCCAGCTTTGTTCTTTTGTTTTTGGTTCCATACGAGTTTTAGGATTGTTTTTTCTAATTACGTGAAAAATGGCGCTGGTAATTTGATAGAGATTGCATTGAATCTGTAGATTTATTTGGGCAGTATGTTCATTTTAATGATATTGGCCTTTTAATCCATAAGCATGAGATGCTTTTCCATTTGTTTATGTCATCTACAATTTCTCTTATCAGTGTTTTATAATTATAATTTCTTTTATCAGTGTTCTCCTCATAGAGATCTTTTACCTTCTTGGTTAAATATATTGCTAGGTATTTTCTTTTATTTTTTGTAGCTAATGTTAATGGGATTGCCTTCTTGATTCAGTCCTTGGCTACATAGTTATTGGTGTATTTTCTACTGATTTCTGTATATTCATCTTGTTAATATAAAGTATCCTGAAATCTTACTATATTCATTTATCAAATCTAAGAGTTTTTGTGGAGTCTTTAGGGTTTTCTAGATATAAGATTATATTGTCAGTGAAGAGTGATAATTTGGATGCCTTTTATTTATTTTTTTATCTTGCCTGATTGCTCTGACTAGGACTTCTAGCATTATGTTGAATAGGTGTGGTAAAAGTAGGCATCCTTGTATTGTTCCAGTTCTAAACATTATAGTTGATACCACAGAACAACGACTATTAAGACTATTATGAAATAATACACTCACAAACTACAAAACCTAGAGGAAATTGATGAGTTTCTTTTATAGGTGACTGGACTCTTTTCTTTTGCTAATTTTAAAATTCTTTCTTTCCCTTTGATTTAACACATTCTGAATATAATAGCCTCTGGTGGAGTCCTTTTTGCTATGTATTTGCCTGGGGATCACTGGGCCTCCTGTATCTGAATGTCTAACTCTCTTGCTAGACTTAGGAAGTTTTCATTTATTATTCTTTTAAATAGGTTTTCGGCACTTTTTGATCTCTCTTACCCTTCAGGAATACTGATAATTTATAAGTTCACTCACTTTTTGTACTCCCAGACCTCTTGAAGGCTTTGTTCATTCTTTTTTTTTTTTCTTATTTTTGTCTGACTGAGATTCTTTCTTTTGCTTGGTGTAGTCTATTATTGAATCTTTTGAATGTATTTTATATTTCCTTCAATTCATTTTTTATTTCCAGAATTTCTTTTTTTTTTTAATCTTTCTCCTTGGTAAATTTCTCATTCATATTGATTTTCCGATTTCTTTGTATTGGTTTTCAGATTTTCTTGCATCTCATTGAGCTTCTTCAAAATCAGTATTTTGAATTATTTCTCTGGCATTTTGGGGGAATTATTTTTGATTGGCATCTATTACCGGACAATTTTTGTGGTCCTTTGGTGGTGTCATATTTCCTTGCTTTTCTTATGTTTTCTGTGGCCTTCCATTGATGTCTGTGCATCTGGTACAGCCGTTGCTTGTTTTAATTTTTTGAAAATGCTTTTATAGAGGAGAATTTTTTTCCTGAAGATGTATGTATGTTGTTGATTGAGTAGGATACTTTGGCTTTGATTTTGCATACTTGTAGTAGTGTAATCTTTGTATGACTTCTTCAGTAGTACACAGGGTTGGTGGCACCTGTGATTTCCTCAGTGGCTTAAGGTGTAGTTATTAGTTGGGGTTATGGTGAAGTTTTGTTAGGGACTTGGACAACAACTGAGCCAGTCTTCAGGCCCTAGTAGTGGCAGCAGTGGGGTGAGTGTGCCTGTTTTTAGGCCCTAGACCACCTTATACTGGCCCTGGTATTGATGGGTCCTGAAGGCTGATTCTTGGGCTTCCAGGTGGCATGCTTAGAAACTAGTAGTGGGAGTGGTGGTCTAGGTGTGTGAGTGGTTTCTCAGGCCCCTGGGTATCTGGTATGGTGTGGGCGATGGCAGTAGTAGTGGTGAAGCAACTCACTGGGACCCAAGTAGTCCATGTTGGAGTTACTGGAAGTTGTGATGGTTTGGGGGGACTAGTCCCCCGTGACATAGCTGCTCTGTGGCAGGGTAGCGGGTATTCTCCTAAGTGTGCTTAGGAGAGCTTGGTCTCCCCTGTTCCCTGAGTTGGGTGGTGCCTGCAGCCACCTCAACCCAAACTCAGCCCAAGGGTGGGACGTAGCCCAGCTCTAAACAGTCAAAATGGTACCTTGGGCCTGGGACCAGAGAGGGTGGTATCCCTCCCAGGCAAGCAGTGTAGGCAAGAAGCTGTGAGAAGTGCAGCCTGCTCACATCTCAGTCTCAACAGCAGCCCACAGCAGGGTGATAGGGAGCCTCCCAGGAGTGCCTGAGAGTGCCTGGTCTCCCCTCTTCCTCCCTGAAGCAGTGCAGTAGCAGCCAAGTCTGTAGATCCCTGGTATCTAGGCTTTCTGACGCTGCTCTGGGCTTGGATGCCTGTGGGATTCCATGTGTTTTCCCTTTCTGGAGCAATGTCGCTGAGCATTCTTTAGGCAGCTCCATGTGTCAGGCCCAAAGCCCTAGTGGGTTGAGGGTTTCTCCCACTCAGAGGTTATGAAAGCCTGTTTTGGGGTATGAAGCCCTGCAGATTTTTCTCTTACTGTTTCCCTGTGTTCAGGAGCCTTTTCCCACTCTTAGTCTTACTTACTACTTAATAGTAAGTGGACAGTCCATGGTTCCTCTCCATGGAGGAGTTACATGCTACCTGTGTCTAGTCAGCCATCTTGAGCTGAGTGTCTTTCTTTTTTTTTTTTTTTTTTTTTTTGCAACAAGGTCTTGTTCTGTTACCTGGGCTGGAGTGCAATGGCGTGATCATAGCTCACTGCAGCCTCAAACTTCTAGGCTCAAGCTATCCCCCTGCCTGCCTCAAGCTATCCCCCTGCCTGCCTCAACCTCCCAAGTAGCTGGGATTACAGGTGCACGCCACCACGACTGTTTTTTTGTTTTTTTTTTGGTAGAGCCAGGGGGTCTTGCTATGTTGCCCTGGCTGGTCTTGAACTCCTGACCTTATGCAGTTCTCCCACCTTGGCCTCCCAAAATACTGTGATTACAGATGTCAGCCACTGCACCTGGCCGAGAGAGCCTAGTCTTTTTTTTTTTTTTTCCCCCCCAAGATGGAGTCTTGCTCTGTCGTCCAGGTGGGAGTGAAGTGGTGCGATCTCGTCTCACTGCAACCTCTGCTTCTCGGGTTCAAGCACTTCTCTGCCTCAGCCTCCCGAGTAGCTGGGATTACAGGTGCCCACCACCATGCCTGGCTAATTTTTTTGTATTTTTAGTGGAGACGGGGTTTCATCATCTTGGCCAGGCTGGTCTTGAATTCCTGACCTCGTGATCCACCTGCCTCGGCCTCCCAAAGTGTTGGGATTATGGGCCTGTGCCACTGTGCCTGGCCAAGCCTAGTTTTTTAAACAAGTCCCTACATATGCATCCTGTACATCTGAGTCAATAGTAACATAAGTGTTGATTTGGGATGGCATATGAGCTACCACCAGGATCCATGCAAAATTACAGAGTAGGAGAATTTCCTCTTACAGCTTCTAACTTCCTTTTCTGAATACTTTTCCATGCTGTTCTATGCATTTTCAGAGTTTTTAGGTTTATCTAGCCCTGCCTCTTCATTTTCTTTTACTTTCCACAAGTTCCTTTCTCTTTGGTAAATTTCTCATTCATATTATTCATAATACTTTGAAAGTATTAGTCTCAGTTCAGTGGTCTTTTTGATTTAGTGTCTGTCATTTTCTGAGGAGGACCTACTGTTTGTTCTCATTAAACATTAGTATCACCAGATATCAACACCTGTGAAAAGAAGGGAATAAGGGTTAAAATATAAAATTTTAAAAAATAAAAATAAAATAAATTAAAAAATCACGAAATAGTTAAGGAGTAGTACCAGTTAGAGCTTTGGGAAGAGGGAGAGTCTGCTGTTGAGAGGGACTGTAACAGCCTGCAGAGAGGACAGATGTGGCCTTGAAATCTATCAGTAGATCTTGATTGTAGACTCTACTAGGATTAAAATTCATTCTAATATGTGAGTGACTAAAAAACTCAGTTCTTTAGGAATATATATATATTTTTTCTCTGTGTCCCAGACTGGAGTGCAGTGGTATGATCTCGGCTCACTGCAACCTCTGCCTCCCCAGTTCAAGCCATTCTCCTGCCTCAGCCTCCCCAGTAGCTGGGATTATGGGCACCCGCCACCACGCCTGGCTTATTTGTATTTTTGTAGAGACGGTGTTGGCCAGGCTGGTCTTGAACTCCTGACCTCAGTTGATCCGCCTGCCTCGGCCTCCCAAAGTGCTGGGATTACAGGCTTGAGCCACGGTGCCTGGCCGAATATTTTCGTTTTTTAATTGCTTATGAATTTCTAATTGGAATATTGTTGAAATAGATGTTTATGAACAAACTCCTTTGTTCTAGGAAGTAAAATTCATGAAATGTGTATGGCAATTGTCTACTATTAGTCATTCTTTTGCCCTCATTTTTTGAACTTTCACACCTCTGCTTGGTACAGCCCATTTTAAATCGTCATAGACATTGTAAAGTATCTCTTCTAAACATGTTGTCTCTTATTTATTATAGGTCCTACTGGGTAGGTGATATCAGCTGGACGCATGATAGTCTTTTTCTGGCTTGTATGTTAAAACGTGGCTCTCTGGTTTTATTGACCTGCCAAGGTGAATTGCTAACATTAATTACATTTGGTTGCTCTATAGAATTTGGCCCAGCAGAATTTATTCCTCTTCATCCACTAATAACGTATAGGTGAGACATTTGAATTGTGTTAATTTGTTTATAGATTTTTTTTCTGTTTTGTATTACTTTTACTGTGTATTTAAAAAAAATTTCATCTTTCAAATTGTCTTTACTTTTTCTTTGAGTCTGTCATCTCAATATCTGTTTCTTATTTATAGTTTTCTTCTATTTCTTTTTGTGGCTTAATCCTGGTGAAAATTTGACATTGTGACTATGTAAGTATAAGTTATTTAAATATTTAATAGCACAAAAAATTATCTTCTTAGATATAAAAGTTAATAAAGTATGATATAGCATTTATTGTTATAAAATAATAGCACTTAGAAAATTAATAACTCAAAATTAACTTGACATATGGATTTATCTACTTTTTTCCCAAAGGGAAAAAGTTATTGGAAATGGATAGAAAACTGTAGGATTTAGCCGTATTTTAATTTTTGTTGTTGTTTTAAAATTTTTTTATTGATATACAATATTTTACATATTTATGGGATACATGTGATATTTTGTTACTTGGATAGCATGTGTCATATTATAATTTTTACTTGTGAGATGAAGTAGCAATTTGGCTTTGGAGTCAGATCAAGATTCACATACCGGTTCTTTTACTTATTAGTTGTATGACTTTGGGTTAGTTATTCTTTTTTTTTTTTTTCAATTTTTAAATTTTCATTCTTAGTTTTATTTATTTATTTTTTCTTGAGACGGAGTTTCGCTCTTGTTGCCCAGGCTGGAGTGCAGTGGTGTGATCTCGGCTCACTGCAACCCCCTCTCCCGGGTTCAAGCGATTCTCCTGCCTCAGCCTCCTAAGTAGCTGGTATTACAGGCATGTGCCACCATGCCTGGCTAATTTTGTATTTTTAGTAGAGACGGGGTTTCACCATGTTGGTCAGGCTGGTCTGGAACTCCTGACCTCAGGTGATCCACCCGCCTTGGCCTCCCAAAGTGCTAGAAGTACAGGCATGAGCCTGTTCCAATTTTTTTATTTTTAAAAATTTATTTTGATCTCCCATCTTGCAGAAGGGTTATTCTTTAAGCCTCAGTTTCTTTTACTATGAAAGGAGTGTGACGCTAATTGTGTCTTAGGGTTTAGAGAATGAAGTAAGGTAATACATAATTATAAATCAGCACTGTCTGGCATAAAGTTAGTGCTCAGTAAATATTTGTTGTTATTGATGTTGATTATATGTGGCTAGACACATATGCATAACTGTTTACAAGACAGAAAAGTTGGAAAATACATTTGAAATTAATCTATTCCGTTTGCTTTACAGAAAGGAAACTGAGGTAGGGTGTTTACTTGATTATATTTATATTTATTATTTATTTATTTATTTATTTATTTTGAGACAGAGTCTCGCTCTGTCCCCCAGGCTGGAGTGCGGTGGCGCCATCTCGGCTCACTGCAAGCTCCGCCTCCTGGGTTCACGCCATTCTCCTGCCTCAGCCTCCCGAGTAGCTGGGACTACAGGCGCCCGCCACCACGCCCAGCTAATTTTTTAGAGACGGGGTTTCACCATGTTGGCCAGGATGGTCTCGAACTGACCTTGTGATCCTCCCGCCTCGGCCTCCCAAAGTGCTAGGATTACAGGCTTGAGCCACCACGCCCGGCCTCCTCCTTGATTATATTTAGCAAAAATTACATTTAATTTTTTTTTTTTTTTTTTTTTTTGAGACCGAGTCTCACTCTGTTACCAAGGCTGGAGTGTAGTGGTGTGATCTCGGCTTACTGCAACCACCACCTCCCGGGTTCAAGAAATTCTGCCTCAGCCTCCTGAGTAGCTGGAATTGCAGGCGTGTGCCACCACGCCCAGATAATTTTTGTATTTTTACTAGAGATGGGGTTTCACCGTATTGGTCGGGCTGGTCTCAAACTCCTGACCTCGTGATCCGCCCGCCTCAGCCTCCCAAAAATGACAATTTTTAGCAATTGGCAATGCTAATGGAAAAACGTGTCACTTCCTGCAGTGAAAGTATTTTTTCCTTACTTGTTATGGTCTAATTCATAATTCATTAGAATTTTCTCATATTCTCCTTTAAAATTAATATTTGGGGCCTTCCAAACTGCTTTTTTTCTGATTATGAAAGTATAGTATTCATTATTTATTTTAGCACTCAAAAATCAAATGTTACAAAACTAAATAATGTGGAAAATTAAATACTTGTAATCCTATACTTCAAAGGTAACAATTATTAACATTTTAGTATGTTGTCCCCCAAATTTTAAAAATATTCATATAACAATGATAATAGCAATATTAGTTTCTTTTTTAAAAACTAGATAATGTGATATATCCTGTTTACTATTTTCCATTTTTGATTTCACAGTATATCTTTTACATCTTTCCATGTTAGGCATTATTTTTAATGGTTCTACAGAAGTCTGTGAGGTGTATGTCCTATAATTACCAATTTTCTATTGTTGCCATTTGGCTAATAAAAAAAATCTGTATTTGAATAGTTGCCTAACCAGAAAAAAATTACAATATACTTTGATGGTTTGTTCCTTTTATATTTGTAAAGCCCCAACTTTAATAAGGAGTGATATTAAGTAATCAGAATCAGGTACATCATAATAACAATATTGTATGTTTAAGTTAAGTGGAAACTCAAATTTAAATAGGTAAAATTTTACTCACCACCATTCTCTCAAATCTTCTCAACTTTTTTCTTTCTCCTCTTTAATAAAAAGTATACTGATAGTTCATAGTTTATTTGTGTAAGCATATTTAAATATATGGTAAGAGGAAAGTTAACTATTTAACTCTCTTTAATAGTAAAAATAAACTGCCTGAATTATTTTCTGAAATAGGTTGTATGTAGATAAATACAAAATAGAATAAATGCTACCATTTAGGAAAATTTTAAAACACATGAACCTATATATTATTTTGTCTTTATCCTGTGTTATGTTTTCCTGAAAGATATAAACACATTTAATATTTTTTGTGTGTTTCACCTGCTTGCTTTTTCATTGTTCTGTAACTTTTTCTTCTTTTTTGAAAAACATTATTGTTTTCCTTAAGATCTTTCTCTTACTGATTCTTGTATTTTGATGTTTGTTTACTAGACCACAGCAGTTTACGTTTCAAGATTCAAATAATTCTGTTGATTCATCAGCTTCTGATAGTGACCCTATGAGACAGAGATTTTCTATAAAAGCACACTCACGATTACCCTACCTCGTTATATCTGATGGATATATGGTCACAACCCTTCGATTTCTTGATAGCCTATCTCCATCAGTACACATGAGATCACTTCTACTTGATTCAACCCAGAGGCTTGAGAAAATATATCAAAGTGTGATATTGTCTAAGGTATAGTGCTTTTTTATATCATTGGGGAAAGTTGCCTTTTTCTTTTCAAATTTAAAACTTTACTGACAATAATGTCCTTGAATTGTATACAGTTGTCTATAGAATTTTTAATTGCTTATAATAGAATTACAGTTAACATTTTGCTCTTGGAAATCTTTCATCTTTTCTTCTTTAGCCAAAAGGCAAAGGACTGAACTTGCGATCACTGAATTCCCTAAGGTCTAGCCTGTTAGAACACCAAGGAAATGAAAGTTCAGCCGATTTCACTGTCCCCAAATTCTTGCAGGCAGAAGAAACAATAAATGAAAATGCAGCAGATTTTCAGGTACTTAGCAGCAGAATTTTATTTACTTGGAACAGTTATGACTTTATTCCAAGAAACATATTCTGTTTTTCTCTTGTTAAAGGGAAGAGAAATTTAAGAATGCCAAAGCGATGCTATTGATAAGGTATTAAATGGTATTAAGTATCATTTTTTTCCCCTCATGTTTTAGGATTTTGAAGCAGAAGAAACTAATGAAGGCAGACACTTTCCAGACAACTTATTTCCTTTTTGGAACAAAAGAGATGATGTGCTGTGTAGTAGTATGAAGGAAGGAAGATTGGAATTTGCATCTATGTTTGATACGATACATGCAAAGGATGATAGTGAGGAGACAGATAGAACCATTACAGAACTGCATTCTATCCAGAAAAGTCTACTTGCAGCGTGGACTATAGGAATTTCAAAAACTGTGACAGAAAAAAATTTAATGTTAAATTACATAGTAGTTTGTATCACTCATTTTTTTTACATTCTTCAATTTATAAAATGTCCTTTTCCCAAACTTGATCTTGTTTTAAGCAAAAGCTCAAGACATAATGCATGGATACTTTGTATCTTTCAACTTTTTCATCAGTGTTTATCAATCCATTATTGGGATATAAGATACAAACAAGATGTGGGGCATTTGATAAAGCTGACCTCAAATACTATAAAACTTTTGCTGACTCAGCAACAAAAGGGTCAGTTATTCTCAGAGAAACTTTTAGCTTGTTTTTATTTACTCAAAATGGTAGCTGACAATTTAAATGGTGTATACATTCTTCAACCTGAAGTTATTTCAGCATCAGCTGATGGAAGTAAAATAACAGCTCAAGACTCATTGGTGGTACCTATTTTTCAGATGTTTCAAGATAGTGGTTTTCAGAAAAACTGGTCTTGGAACTCATTTTTCAAGATTCATCCTCAAGTAGTAAATCCTGTGCAACAGCCAGGACACAGGTATAATCACTTATTTTAATACTGGGATACTATTAGCTTAGTTTTTTTAACTTTTTTAGAAACTGAGCTACAATTCCCATATTGTAAAATTCATCATTTTAAAATGTACTATTCAGTGTTTGTTAGTATATTTATAAGGTTGTGAAACTATTAGCACTAATTCCAGAACGTTTTTATCACCCCAGAAAGAAATCTTGTATCTGTTAGCACTCAGCATTATAGATTTTATTTTTTAAAATATTTAAGTACATTTCAAAACATCATGTTAAATATGTCATGTTATACGTGATAAATGTATACACTTTTAGTTTGCCAAAAAAAATTGTTAGATTTATGCCAAATGTTGTACAATACATATTTTCTTAGTCTCGGAAAACCATGATGTTGAAAGATTTTGGTTTAGTTAAGTACTGTTAAAAAATGACCTCTTTTTTTTTTTTGAGATGGAGTACACTCTTGTCCCCCAGGCTGGAGTGCGATGATGCAATCTCGGCTCACTGCAACCTCCGCCTCCTGGGTTCAAGTAGATTCTCCTGCCTCAGCCCCCCAAGTAGCTGGGATTACAGGCGCCTGCCACCATGCTTGGCTAATTTTTGTATTTTTAGTAGAGATGGGGTTTCACCATGTTGGCCAGGCTGATCTAGAACTCCTGACCTCAGGTGATCCGCCCGCTTCAGCCTCCCAAAGTGTTGGGATTATAGGCGTGAGCCACCACGCCCGGCCAAAATGACCTCTTAAAAAAATGACCTCTTTAAAAAATAGGCTGGGCGCAGTGGCTCACGCCTGTGATCGAGCACTTTGGGAGGCTGAGGTGGGTGGATCACTTGACCCCAGGACTAGCTTGGGCAACATGATGAAACTCCGCAACTAAAAAATTAGCCAGGCCTGTTGGCATGTGCCTGTAATCCCAGCGACCCAGGAGGCTGAGGTGGGAGGATTGCTTGAGTCCAGGAGGCAGAGGTTGAGCAGATATCACGCCACTGCTTTCCAGCATGGGCGACAGGAGGAGACCTTGCCTGAAAAGAAAAAAAAAACAGTGTGGTGCACCTGTGGTCCCAGCTACCTGGGAGGCTGAGATGGGAGGATTGCTTGAGCCCGGGAGGCTGAGATGGGAGGATTGCTTGAGCCCAGGAGGTTGAGGCTACAGTAAGCTGTGATGGAGCCACTGCGATTCAGCCTGGCAACAGAGCAAGACCCTGTCTCCCAGGCTGGAGTGCAGTGGCACATACCTGTAATCTCATCTGTTCGGGAGGCTGAGGTAGGGTGATCGCTTGGGCCCAGGAGTTTGAGATCAGTCTGGGCAACGTAGTGAGACCTTGTGTCTTAAAAAAAAAAAAAAAAAAAGATTACAGGTGCTTAAAATATTTATGAAGATTTTATATAAGGCATTTTTTGATCATTTTATTTTGCACTATATTTAAATGTGATCAGTTTGTATGTATGTTATACCGATGAAGAATACAGGCAAAAAAAAAAAAATAGGCTAAAAAGGAGGCTAAACTCATCATTAGCCTGAAATTTGCTTTTGATAATTACCTGATTTTATGTGCAGATTGCTTATTCTCTGGAGAATACTGTACAAAAAAACTTTATGGTATCAAGCACAATTAAATCGAAGAGTTCCTGAAGCTGATAGTCAGTTAACTGAAAGGATGACAAATGAAGCATCTACTGTCAAGTCCCTGTTATGTCATTTGCAGGCTAACCTACAGAGTACTGGAGATTGCTTGAATCAAACCTTAGAACTTAAATCTATCAATGGTCAGTATCTTATGAATATTTTCTAACTCCATGAATAAATGACATAGTTAACCAGACTTTGAATTTCTAATTGGTTGTAATGATTTGTTTTTCAAAATAATTTCTGGCTGAGCTCCATTAACTGGATTTTAAAACAAAGTAAATTTTTATGAAGTAATATAATTAACTATGACTAATTGTTGGTTAAAAACTTTCTAGGGGAAGAATGTTTCTTATTAGGATCATATGAAAAGTCTGTTCAGCTGTGGAAAAAAGCTCTACAAGAAATCGAAGAGAAAGGTAAGAGAGTGTTAAAAAATATGTGCCATAATATTAGCAGGACTCCTTTTAGCTTGCTGTAGACCTTAACAGTAATTCTAAATTCCAAAAAATATGTGCCATTATATTAGCAGGACATGTTTTAGCTTGCCATAGACCTTAAAAATAATTCTAAATTTCAGAGTGCTTATGATATCCTAATGCCAAATAGAATACATGTTGTAGGCAACTTGACACTCATGAATACTTATTTAAAATTATTCTTACCCTTGGAATTGGTAACACTAAAAATCTTTTCAGTGATCTGTAGATAAGTCTCCTTCTGTCCTTTCTTTGATTTGTGATAAAGCCTGTGGTTGATTGTTGATGGGAAAAATGAGATTTAGATCCTAAATAAAATAATGTTTTTTTTTTTTTGTCATTTAGAGAGACTACAAGTATCTCAATAGGAAACTATAGGTCATATATTTCACCACCTTCTTACAGACTTAGAGAAACATGGAGCGAGGGCTTTTTGCCTTTAAGTAATTTAACTTTAAGAATTGTATGTAAGTTAAACGTATCGTTGCATTAAGTATGGGCTTCGAGGAGTTTTTGATAAGGATATGGGGTGTGGATGTTAGAAACAAGTTATAGCTTTTATGATACAGAGCTGAGGGTATGGCTGAGATGACAGAGGTTCTCAGCTGGTGACTCTGGAACCCTGACTGCAACTCCTACATGGTCAGATTTGGTCTATTATTACATTTATTATCTGACTGCTGTGGCTTTGTAAATTTCATTAATTCATTTACTTAACCAGTCTTTGTTGAGTGCCTGCTATGTGCCCAGCACTGTATTAGGCACTAGGGATAACTGAAATAAACAACTTTACCTTCAAGTTGCCTACAGTCACTTTTCTCATTATGTTTTATGGTAGATGTTTAGGGAGCACAGAAGAACACCTCAATACAATCAGGCTGGAGTGCAAGCATCAGTCTGGGGAAAGCCTCTTGGAGTTGACATTTAAAATTGAGTAGAGATTGGCCAATTAAGGTCATGGGAATGACTTAACAGAGTATATAGTGTTCCAAAACCAAAAAGGCCTGAGAAACCATGGCAATTTGGTAAACTTCAAGTAGTTTAGTAGGACTAGATTATGTGATATATGTATATGTGATATTGGCGGTAGGATCATAAGAGCTAAGTTGAGAGGCAGATGGACAACAGATGATGAAGGAGGGTCTTTAATGGAGTGGTAAGGAATTAAGATTTTATCTTGAAGACAGTGGAATCAGTTAAGACACTTTAGGTAGGAAAGGGACTTGTACAAATAAGAATAGGCTGTTTAGAAAGATCACTTTGGTACAGTTGTGGAAGGCCAGTTGCAGGACTATGACATAGGGGCGTGTGTTTTACTTGGAGGCAAGAAAATCAGTCAGACGAGAAGCCTTGAAACCAAAGCAATGTCAAGGGTAATGGAGAACAGAGGTTACATTTGACAGTTATTTAATAGGCTTGATCAGTCTACTTGTGATTGAGTAGATTTGGAGAAAGAAGGCTAGTGTAGTTCTCTGACTTGGGGATTGTCCATCTGGATGAAAAGAGCAGCATTCACTGAGATCTGAAGTTCTGGGTATAGAAAAGTTTTTGTAATGAGTTCCATTATGGACATTTTGTTTAATTTCATTTACAACTACATCCATTAGGAGTGGCTTCTAGTAATGGAGATTGAAAGTAGCAGTGGCTTCAACAGAGAAAGAGTGGCTTTCCTTTGTGAAAGGAGGGCAGAAGTTGCAGTTTGGGGCTGATTTGGTGTTTCCATGGTATCACCAAGGCCCCAGGCTCCTTTAGTTTTTCTGCTACATCATCTTTAGTGCATTGCTTCCAATCTTAAGGCCATTACATAAGCTAAGATGGTTCCTGGACCTTCAGCTATCACATCCATGTTCTAGGCAGCAAATAGGACAAAGGTTGGAAGAGCTAGAAAGGTTGCATTTCCTAGCTGATTTACCTTTCTTTAAGCAGCTTTTCTGGAAATTGCATACAATGTTATCTCTTGAATCAGAACATAGTCACATTTTTACATGGCCACATCTAGGGAGAAATTGTGATCTGAGTGCATTATATCCCCAAATAAAATTGGAATTATTTTACTCAGAAAGAATGGATAAGAGGTAGGCAACCAGCAGTTTCATTCTTCAGATGCGTAAAGGCAGTTTTCAGGGGCTCCTATCTTATTGGATAACTGTTTCTTCTGCTTCAGTAAGTCTCTTTGGCCATCCCTTTGATATACATATGGTTCCTTGGAGTTTTTTGTGGCATGTTCCCTTTTGTTTCATACTGTGTATACTTGAGATAAAAGTTATTAGTAGACCTTAATGTTAAGATGATAAGAATTCGCAGCTTTCTTTGGATAAAATCTAAGTCATCCTAGGGTGTGATGAAAGAAAATAAATTGTTTAGAATTTAAAATGAAAAAGAGCAAAGTATGCTAAAAAAATATAAGATAGGAGCCCCTGACAACTGCCTTTACATATCTGAAGACTGAAACTGCTGGTTGCCTACCTCTTATCCATTCTTTCTGAGTAAAATAATTCCAATTTTATTTGGGGATATAATGTACCCAGATCACCTCTGAAAAAAATCATTTATTGAAGTGTGAAACAGATGCAGAAAAGTTTACATATCATGAGTGTACAACTTGATGAATTTTCACAAACTACACACTCCCGTCAATTGAGCACTACACCAAGGGCATTCCTTTGCTTACATACTTTTAAGGTGAGCTTACTTCTTGTTTCAGGAGGAAGAAGGACGTATTTTCTTCAGATACGCTATTATCTTTCTCTCTTATACTGCCACCTCTATAGCTATAATTTAAATGATGCTCAAGGATTGTGTGATCAGCTAGCAAGGGAAATCCTGAGATGGTCCCAACTACCTGTAAAAGAAAATAAAGATTTTTCAGGTATGCTTTTTTTTTCTTTCTTTGTATTTTTAAAAAGAGACAGGGTCTCCCTATGTTGCCAGGCTGGCTTCAAACCCCTGAGCTCAAGTAATCCTTCTACCTCAGCCGCCTCAAGTGGCTAGGACTACAGAATTCAGTATGTTTACTTGTTAGTTTGTATTTTTAGTGTAGACATGAAGTTGCTTATACATAAAAGTTGGTTGTTCTACCTCTCTGGTGATTAAGTATATTATGTTGGATTTTGGACTCTCAGCTTCCCAATAGCAGGGACTATGTTGAGGTTTTTTGTTTGTTTGTTTTTAAATCTTAGAATCCCCAGGATTTAACAGTATAGTAATTGCCTGCTGAGCTGATAGTATGATTGCTTTCTTACAACCCTATTTGTTAGACATAATTTTAGGACCCAAGTGTTTTTTCCTTAGTATGTTAACTATTGCTTACAGCAGTTTAGTGAAATCATAAAAATCATTTTCTGAGAATATTTTTAGTCTTTTAAAGAATCTGGGCCAGGCACAGTGGCTCACGCCTGTAATCCCAGCACTCTGGAAGGCCAAGGCGGGTGGATCACAAGGTCAGGAGATGAGATGATCCTGGCTAACATGGTGAAACCCCTTCTCTACTAAAAATACAAAAAAATCAGCCAGGCTTGGTGGCGGGCACCTGTAGGCCCAGCTCTGAGGCAGGAGAATGGCATGAACCTGGGAGGCGGAGCTTGCAGTGAGCCAAGGTAGCGCCACTGCACTCCAGCCTGGGCGACAGAGCCAGACTCCATCTCAAATTAAAAAAAAAAAATCTGTTTAAGAGATTGCAGAGTATCTGGATTGACTTTTTCAAAGAGGTATATTTAAATTAGGCAATAACCAGAGGGAAAGATATATATGAATGAACATGTAATATATTTATAATGCTTATAGGGTGGTAGACTGCTAGATGTTTACTGTATATATGAATGTGTTTGAAAGGCCCAATGTATTTGAAATTTCTAAACAGAGTTGATAGCAATTTCATTCTTGATTGTTTCAGCCACTGTTTATAAATGTCTTATTTTGTGAGTTTTTTTTTTTTTTTGAGATATGGTCTTATGCTGTTGCCGAGGCTGGAGTGTGGTTGAGTGATCTTAGCTTATCTGACCTCTGGCGCCTGGGCTCAAGCCATCCTTCCACCTCAGCCTTGTGAGTAGCTGGGACTACAGGTGTGTGCCACCACACCCAGCTAATTTTGTTTTTTTTGTAGAGATGGGATTTCACCATGCTGCCCAGGCTGATCTTGACTTCCTGGGCTCAAGCAATCCACCCACCTTGGCCTCCCAAAGTGTTGGGATTATAGGTGTGAGCCACTGTGCTTGGCTTACTTTCTGATTTTTATCTTTTTAAATTTTTATGTTCATTAAGGAAGTAACACATGTTCATATTAGGCAATTTTGAAAATACGGAAAAGTAGAAAGGAAACAAAATCACTTACAAGTTTATTTTTTTTTTTGTCTAGGGCCTTTTGACACATGTATATGTATATATTACCAGAGCTGGATAGTCTTATAAATTTAATATTATGATGAATATTTTCCAGTGCCAATAAACTTAAAAAAATCTATTGAATCTTTTTCCCATTATTGTACATTTTGTTGCCATGTATTTACTATTTTAAATAATGCTGCAGTGTACCTAAATATTTGTGAGCATTACTAATAATTTCTCTAAGATAAATTCCGAGAAATGAGTCTGCTGGGAAATGAGGTAGCTGGAACCATAGGCATGTGCCTCACGCCTGGCTAATTTTTTTTTTTCTTTTTTTTTGAGATGGAGTCTTGCTCTGTCACCCAGGCTGGAGTGTAGTGGCGTGATCTTGGCTTACTGCAACCTCTGCCTCCTGGGTTCAAGCGATTCTCCTGCCTCAGCCCCCTGAGTAGCTGGGATTACAGGTATGCGTCACCACGCCTGGCTGACTTTTGTATTTTTAGTAGAGATGGGGTTTCACCATGTTGGTCAGGCTGGTCTCAAACTCCTCACCTCGTGATCCACACACCTTGGCCTCTCAAAGTGCTGGGATTACAGGCGTGAGCCACTGTGCCAAGCCATGCCTGGCTAATTTTTAAAAATTATTTTATTATTTGTAGAGATGAGTCTTGGTATGTTGCCCAGGCTGATCTCGAACTCCTGGGTTCAAGTGATCTTCACACCTCAGCCTCTCAAAATGCTGGGATTATAGGTGTGAGCCACTGTACCCAGGGTGAAAGACTTCTGTATATGACTTTTCAAATGACAGGATAGTCTTTATTTATTTGTTTATTTTTGCAATATTGTCCTTACATGATTTAACTTTCATGATAAGTTGAACCTGTAGTAATTCATTTGTTTTAATTTTTTTTTTTTTTTTTGAGATGGAGTTTCGCTCTTGTGGCACAGGCTAGAGTGCAATGGCACTATCTCAGCTCACTGCAACCTTCGCCTCCCAGTTTCAAGCAGTTTTCCTGCCTCAGCCTCCCGAGTAGCTGGGATTACAGGCGCCTGCCACCATGCCTAGCTAATTTTTGTATTTTTAGTAGAGACGGGGTTTCACCACATTGGCCAGGCTGTTTTTGAACTCCCGACCTCAGGTGATCCACTCACCTCAGCCTCTCAAAGTGCTGGGATTACAAGCGTGAGCCACCGCACCCAGCTCATTTGTCTTAATTTTTAATGATGATTGCTTAAAATATATTAAGCATATACTTACTGGGTTGGGGACCCCAAAATTACCCCCTAGATTTGATGGTTCACTAGGAAAACTCAGAAGATTTAACATATAGTTGTACTCATAGCTATGATTTATTACAGTGAAAGAAAACAGCAAAATCAGCAAAGGGAAAAGGTGCATGGTATGAAGTTTGGAGAAAACCAGGAATAAGCTTCTATGAATCCTCTCCCAGTAGAGTCACACAGGATGTCCCTAGTTTCCTCAGTGACAAGTTGTGACAACACGTGAGATATAGTCTACCAGGGAAGTTCATTAGAACCTCAGTGCTCAGGGTTTTTAATTGGGGGGCTGGTCACATAAACCCCTTCTGCCTTAGTACAAACCAAAATTCTACACTCTCAGAGGGAAAACAGATGTTCAGCGTAAACCACATTGTTTATACAGTTTAGGTTCAGTGAGCTTTTCTTATCAGTTAGGGTGGTGGAAATCCTCCCAAAATCCAAGTTCCCAGATACCAGCCAAGGACCACCTTACAAGCAAGCATTTCAAGCAGTCATGCATGCTATGGTAGTTCCTTTCTGCACACCTACCTTATTAAATAATTGTCTATAGTTATTTAATTTTTATTAAATAGGGTTTCTATTATTTTTATTTTTATTTTTATTTTTTTGAGATGGAGTCTCGCTCTTGTCGCCAGGCTGGAATGCAGAGGCACGATCTCGGCTCATTGCAA
Source organism: Pan troglodytes (assembly GCF_028858775.2). Lineage (NCBI taxonomy): Eukaryota > Metazoa > Chordata > Mammalia > Primates > Hominidae > Pan > Pan troglodytes. The sequence continues at coordinate 75,570,904 of NC_072402.2, forward strand.
CCTCTGCCTCCCGGGTTCAAGCAATTCTCCTGCCTCAGCCTCCTGAGTAGCTGGGATTACAGGCTCCTGCCACCACACCTGGCTAATTTTTTTTCTATCTTTAGTAGAGACAGGGTTTCACCATGTTGGCCAGGCTGGTATCGAACTCCTGACCCCAGGTGATCCTCCCCCCTCAGCCTCCCAAAGTGCTAGGATTACAGGCATGAGCCACTTCGCCCAGCCGGGTTTCTGTTATTAACATTAGCACTGCACCCTATACAGAATTACACTTTATTTTTATTTATTTATTTATTTATTTATTTATTTATTTATTTATTTGAGATGGTGTCTTGCTCTGTCGCCCAGGCTGGAGTGCAATGGCGCAGTCTCGGCTCACTGCAACTTCGGCCTCCTGGGTTAAAGTGATTCTGCTGCCTCAGCCTCACTAGTAGCTGGGATTACAAGCGTGCACCACCATGCCCAGCTAATTTTTTGTATTTTTAGTAGAGATGGGGTTTCACCATATTGGCCAGGCTGGTCTCTAACTCCTGACCTCAGGTGATCCACCTGCCTTGGCCTCCCAAAGTGCTGGGATTACAGGCATGAGCCACTGCACCCTGTCGAGATTTACACTTTGAAAATTTTTTTAACTTCTAAATTGATACAGCTTTATTCTGTGACAATAACTTTTATCATCAGGTCACTCCCTATTTAAGAGGCTGATTCCTGAGTTTTGCATAAGGTTTGAATGATTAAGATTACTGAAAATCTTACCTTTGTATAATTCCTCCATAAGTTTTACCCAGGAGAAAAAAATTTTTACCCATGTATCTCTAACTCGAATGTGAAGAAATAGTATGGTTTTTCCCCCCAAATATTACAGTGACTAAATGAAGACTACTGCTTGAAGGCTAATAAAATTTTCTCAATTCCTTTTGTTTAAAAAAAGAAACCAGGTAACATTAATTAACATTATTTTCTTTATTAACAATATTCCTTTGAGGGCCTACTATATGAGAGGAGAAGTGCTAGGTGCTGGGACATACAGTGAACAAGATAGAAATCCATACACATATAAAATGTAATTTCCCATGAATATGTGTCAGATCACTTCTGGAAAAGAAAGATACCTTTCTATTGTTGGAGCCATACACTTCATACCAACTAATGTTATCCTAGTATTTATCTATACAGTATTTAGTAGTTTTAAACTAATTTATTTTCAAATTTGTGAATGCCAGCTTATATTATTATTGAGATTCTCAAGTGGGAATGACGCATGTCCTCTAATCCTGCTAGTGCACATTGGAGTTATGCCAGAAATTTTTATGTGATTCTTCTGTCCACCTGCTATCTAGCCATCTCTCTTCACTCCACACATTTGTGTGCGTGTGTTTGAGATAGGGCCTCACTCTGTCACCTAGGCTGGAGTGCAGTGGCGTGATCACAGCTCACTGCAGCTTCAACCTCCCAGGCTCAAGTGATCCTCCTGCCTCAGCCTCCTGAGTAGCTGGGACTATAGGCACATGCCACCACACCTGGCTAATTTTTGTATTTTTTTTCAGTGATGGGGTTTCTCCATGTTAACCAGGCTGGTATCAAACTCCTGGACGGACTCAAGTGATCCTCCAACCTGGGCCTCCCAAAGTGTGGGGATTACAGGCATGAGCCTCTGTGCCTGGCCCACCCCACACGTTCTTTTTGCTACTGCCTGCCCCCAAAATCTTATGCTAGTGAGCTACTATTACTAATGGGAGTATATTAAGATTCTCAGATCTAATGGTACAGACAAAAGCATTAAGAATCTTGGGTGGTCATGGTGGCTCACACCTGTAATCCCAGCATTTTGGGAGGCTGAGGCGGACCGATTACTTGAGCTCAGGAGTTCAAGACCAGCCTGTCCAACATGGCGAAACCCCATCTTGACCAAAAAAATACAAAAAAATTTAGCCGGTCAAGGTGGCGTGTGCCTATAGTCCCAGCTACTCAGGAGACTGAGGCGGGAAGATGGCCTAAACCTTGGAGGCAGAGGTTGCAGTGAGCTGAGAATGTGCCACTGCACTCTAGCTTGGGTGACAGAGCAGGATTCTTTCTCAAAAAACAAAAAAGAAAAAAAGAAAAAAATCTTAATTCAGTGCTTTTTAGATTATTTTTGTAGTAAGCCCTGCCCCGTTTATCTTCAAAAAAAAAAGGAAAGAGAAGGAAAAACGGGAAATAAATAATGAAATTCTAAGCTTGCAAGGCTGTCATGCCTGAGTCATTTTGTATAGATACCTCCATTTAAAAAATAAAACTTAAAGTTGTGAACAGTTCTTAGGTGTATGTGCACGTAATTACTAACTACAGTTCACCATTGAACATCACAGGGGTTAGGAGCACCAACACCCTCATGCTGCCAAAAATTCGTGTATAACTTGACTCCTGAAAAACTTAACCATTAATAGCCTACTGTTGACTAGAAGCCTTACTGGTAACATAAATAGTTGATTAACATATATTTTATATGTTGTATATATTATATACTGTATTCTTAGAATAAAGTAAGCCAGAGAAAGGAAAGTTGTATTAAGAAAATCCTAAGAGGCCAGGTACAGTGGCTCATGTCTGTAATCCCAGCACTTTGGGAGGCCGAGGCGGGCAGATCACCTGAGGTCAAGAGTTCGAGACCAGTCTGACCAACATGGAGAAAACTGGTCTCTACTAAAAATACAAAATTAGCCGGGCGTGGTGGCACATGCCTATAATCCCAGCTACTCAGGAGGCTGAGGCAGGAGAATCACTTGAACCCAGAAGGCGAGGTTTGTGGTGAGCCGAGATCGCACCATTGCACTCCAGCCTGGGCAATAAAAGTGAAACTCTGTCTCAAAAAGAGAAAAAAAAATCATAAGGGAAAATACATTTCCAGTATTGTACTGTATTTATTGATACCACAAGTTTATGTTATCTGTTTCCAAGATTAATTGTCTGAAATGGTGGACAACCATAGCTGCAGACCTCAATCCATGGTATGTCTCAAGTAATTCAACTTTTACTTGTAATATCATGAATTTTTTCTGCTTATTCAGAACACTTCCAGGATCTCTGGTGGCACTTCCTGTAGGTCTTATGGTGTTATTCAAGGTTTATGGTACTGCACTAAACGTGATGAGAACTACACAAGAATTGTGAGGTTGCTTTTTATTGCCATGTGCACTTTACTAGAGAGATGAACTGCTCATGCAGAGATGATTAGCATCACACAGTATTTTAAGCAAATACTTGCAACACTTGAACTCCTCAAAATAGCAACAGGAAGTAGCTGCAAAATTAATACAGTAGTACAGTAGGAACTACAATGAATTTTATGCAGTTATTTAATACTTTATCTTTATGTGTGTTTACATTTCTCTTGACTGTGAACAGTGCCATATATGGCCTGTAAGTGTTTGTGTAAATTTTGATAATTTTTTTTTTGAGTCAGGGTCTATCTAGCTCTGTTGCCCAGGCTGGAGTGCACTGGCACAATCTCAGCTTACTGCAGCCTCCGCCTCCTAGACTCAAGCGATCCTCCTACCTCAGCACCCTGAATAGCTGGGACTATAGGTGCGCACAACCATGCCCACCTAATGTTTCTTTTTATTGTATTTTTCTGTAGAGGTGGGATTTCACCATGTTGCCCAGGCTGGTCTCAAACTCCTGAGCTCAAGAGATCAGCCCACCTTGGCCTTCCAAAGTGCTGGGATTATAGGTGTAAGCCACTGTACCCAGCCAATTTTGATAAATTTTAACTTTTTATAGTTTATATGTATTTTATGGTAGTAAATGATAAAATGATTATTTACATATATTTTTTATATTGATGACATACCTTTTTCTTTTTTTATTGATATTTCTAGGTTATGTGGTATGCCTACAAATTTTTTCAAATTGTCACAAATCTCCAAAACATTTTCTAGTACATTTATGGAAAAAAAATCTGTATATATAAGTGGATTTATGCAGTTCAAACCCGTGAAGTTCAAGGGTCAATTGCAATTGTTTCTGGTTTTATTGTCTTTAAGAAGTATGGTACCTATTATAATTCAGCTTGTATTGGCCATGGGTGCTTATCTCAGAAAAAAACGTATTGCAATTTTCTTTTTGTATAATGTTGGGAACTTAAATATTATTACTTTTGGTAGTTGATCACAATCTTCTTAGGTCATTGCTGTATTCCTTAGGTGCTGCAAAGTCTCATTTTGAGTGTGGAATGGTGGGCGATGTTCATCCTGAGGCAGCAGTGAGAGTCGTCCAGTCCATGGCTCGTTTCATGGCTGCCTATTTCACCAATCAGCAGCTTTGCATTTTGCCCCCTCATCATGTGAATGTTCTTCCCCCACTTCATATTAAAACAGGTAATGTAGTAAACAAATCCTTTTTAAACTTTTTTTGCATTGCACATAATATTTAAAACATATTATACAGAGGCCATTACTCAATGATACTGTTCTAGCATAGTATCTGAAACATAGGAGGTGATTTATGACTATGAATGAATAGAATCTGAGAAAAGTAATGGCTTAGATTCGTTTTTACTGAACATGGCTTTTTAAAATCACAAAATTGGGACAAGTTGATCTTTATAAAGTTTTTAGTTTTAAATTTTAATTTATTAATTATTTCTTTTTAGAGATGGAATTTTGCTATATTGCTCAGACTGGTTTTGAACTCCTGGCCTCAAACAATCTTTTCTTTTTTTTAAGACTGAGTTTCGCTCTTGTTGCCCAGGGTGGAGTGCAATGGTGTGATCTTGGCTAACTGCAACCTCCACCTCCTGGGTTCAAGCAATTTTCCTGCCTCAACCTCCCAAGTAGCTGGGATTATCGGCATATGCCACCACACCTGGCTAATTTTTTGTATTTAGTAGAGATGGGGTTTCACCACGTTAGTCAGGCTGGTCTCGAACTCCTGACCTCAGGTGATCCACCTGCCTTGGCCTCCCTGCTGGGATTATAGGCGTGCGCCACGTGCCCGGCCAAATGATCTTAACCACCTCAGCCTCCCAAGTAGCAGGGACTATAGGTGTGCCCAGCTGAAGTTTCAGTTTTTAAAGTGAAAGAGCTGCCACCTTCATTTATGTCAAAATGTAGAGATTTAATAAATATTGAGCCTGCTAATTCAGTATTTAATGTTATTTGGATGATTTACTTTTATTATTTTATTTGGACCATTTACTTTTTAAATTTAATACTTTCATTAGTATGGTCAAAATGCATCTAATCCTGTGCTAGATAACTGCCCTGCTCTCAGTATAAACAGGTACACAAATTTCTATGATATTCATTCATTCTAATTTTTATTAAGTGCCTACTATTTGCCACACAGTATTCTTAGTGCTGCACATATACTAGCTTGCACCACATGAAATTGATAATATGAAAACATTTGTAGTTTCTTTCTTTTTTTTTTTTTGGATTACACATTTTTATTCAGAGTTTTATCTGTTGATAGAGAAACATTTACAAAGGAGTAAATGTTATGTAATTTCTCATGGTATGTAAGTTAGAAGCTGGGCAGCAAACATGGTTACCAAGAGTCATCTGGTTCTTCATGAGAAAAGCGTGTTAAACTTTCAACTTTGTCACTACATTGCAGTGTGTCCACTAGGGAGCCTTCCTGGACCATCTTTTTTGAGCTCTTATCTGCCGACTCCTGGTCTTGCTGGATGATTTTCATGTATTTCTCTAAAGGATTTTCACTGTGAGCAGATTTGTCTTTCATTTCTTGATTACTCATTTCTAATTCATTTTCCATTTCAATCTTCAGTGATTCTTCAGTCATCCTCCTTTCCTGATACAGTTTTTCTAGTTCTCTTCTTTCCCTTTCTAAAATTTCTTGTAGGTTACTCTGCCTTCTTTCTTCTCTCTGCTTTCGTTCTTTCACTTGCTGTTCCCATATTTTTTCTTCTTCCTTTTGTTCTTCAATTTGTTTCTGATCTACACTTGGGTGCTGATATGAGAGGGGCACAGCAGCTACAGCTGCGCCCATATGAAGCATATCCCCGGCAGGAGAGGGCCCATCCATTTCAAACTGCCTTGGCACATTCTGTGCATATTCAAAAGATGATTCAAATTCCTCGTTATCCTTAAAAGCTAGCTTGTCCGCATCTGAAAATTCACTTTTGTCTTGAAGTTCATTTTGTCTCCAATAAAGACCCGCTTTCTGCTCCGGAGGGCTGGAGAAGGGAGGGATGGAGAGGTTGTGCCTAGACTCAGCGGGTGATGGCGGGGGCATTCTGTCAGGACAAGGACTGGGGGAAGCAATGTGTGATCTGCCCAGACCTTCCAGATATATTTCACTTTCAAGGCTTCTTTTTGCTTTTGGAAGGGGTGTGGAGGAGAGGCGTCTGGAGGAAGTGCCCCCGCGTAGCCTTGAGGCTGCACTGCCTGTCAGGGCTTCCAAGATGTCATTCCTTTCTTCTTTAAGTGTGCCCACTTGAGGCTGCTCAGAGACAACTCTGTCCTCTGCAAAAATACGTCTTTCCGGGGAACTGGAAGTAATGTTTTTGAAGGCTTCCAGCAAGTGCAGAGATGGTGGGCTCTTTGCTGGTAGTGGGCCTTTGGCAGAGTTTTTAATGTCTCTCCGATGGTAACTTCTGAAAGCCTTTTCCAAGCGTTCCGCCTCTTGCTGAAGCTGTTTGACCCTTGCATTAGTATTGGCGACAAACTCAAGGTCAGAATCAGGGGAACTACCCTCCATCCCTGCATTTGGATAATTTGTGATCCTTGATGCAACCATACCTGCTAGAACTTTTTCCTGTTTAAAAGGACTGTTCAAGAAATCCCCACTTATCTCGCCATTGTGAAGCACCATGTTGCCATTTATTAATCCATTGGCAGAATGATGGATCACAGACTGCTTTGGATTGCAGTACACTTCATTCTCTAGGGCTGTCTGAGTTTGCTTCAGTTGCGATTTTAAATCGGCAACCTGAATAGTTAACCTCTTTATGGAAACTTTGTAACCTAGTATCTGGGCCTTCAACTGTGTAGTATGCTCAATTTCATCTTGCAGTTGTTTGTGCAGAGCTTGTTTGCGGCTTTCGAACTCCTCATGCTCAACCACTGTAGCCTTTTCTGCTCTCCGTAGTTCTTTCTGAAAGACCGCAAGTTCAGGAGCCAGCTGAGCTAGGCGGTTTAGGAGACGCAAGTTTTCATTTCTACTCTCTTCCAGTTGTTGTTTAAGTAATTTATTTTGTGCCAGAAGCTCCAGTCTCTCTTCTTTTAGTAGTGAATAGTCACTCATCACTTTAACCTTTTCATTCAGCATATGGTTTTGTTTTGTTATTGCCAAAGACTGGGCTTTGACAGACTCTAATTCAAGCTCAAGTTCTTTCATGCGATTTATAGATTGATTGAGTTCCTCCTTTTTTGAATTAAAAGCTATGAGCTCCTCTTGCAAATGAATAGCTTTTTCTTTATTCTTCCTTTCATCTTCAATCAGTCGATTAGTTCTAATGATGTAGTCGTCCTTTAGTTCAAGTTGATACTTTAGAAGTTCATTCTTGAGTTTTTGGTCATAGGTCCTCTCAAAACTCTTTATATTCTGCTCCCGTCTCCTAAGTGCCTCAGTCATACTTTTATGTTTTTCTTCCTGGAGCTTCTGGTTCAGTTCAAAAGCTTCAACTCTTTGCTTCAGCTCTGCTTCTCTTCCTCTTAGCAAATCCATATCTTTTAGTAAAAGTTGCCTTTGAGCATAAATCTCTTTTGTTTCAATCTCTTGGTGCTTTTGAATTCTCTCAAGGGTGCTCTTTTCCCGAATAACAAGGGCTTCAGATTTTGCTTGACAAGCTTTCTCAAAATCATTCTGGAACACGGCTAATTCCTTCTCATACTTTTTTTTTGCTTCCATTTTAATTTTTCCTATTTCGGTATCTTTAAAAAACTTCAACTTTTGACATATTTCTTCCCGAAGTTGCTCTTCTATTTCTCTCTTATATTCATTTAGCTTTATTTCTAAAGACTCGAACTTGATACGCTGAGGGTAAGCATCTGCAAACTGATCATCAATAAGCTGAAGCTTCTCAGCCAGAGAATCTCTGCTAAATGTTGAACTTGTCTGAGTTTCCATATTACAACTCTCTTTAGCTTGATGATATTCTGCCAATCCTTTTAAAAAATGCATAAGAAAACCTTTTTGGTTTTCTTTATCAGCTCCTGAAACCAGTGATTTGTACAGACTGGAAGTAGGGTTGATTTTAATGAGTTGTAATAGATCCTGCATAGTAAATACCTTTTCTTTTGCCAAACCAGTTTCTAGAAAGAAAACAGAAAGTGAATATTCATAGCCACATCTTTGTAAGTGATCTGCCACTAAAGAGTTAGAGGCACTTATTAAGAGGGAGCTCCCTTGCACTGAAATGGACTGAGGTTGCAGTTCTCCACTAAATACAGGGTGCATTAACTCATGAATTAGCTGGTTTCGAAGTTGTATCTTGAGTGTGTCCAGTATACCCCGATCCTTAAATGTCTGGTATAGCTTTTTGCGCAGTTCATTTTGACTCAACACATCAGCCACGGGGAGCATGTTGGACTGAGCCATCATCAGCCGTCAGCTTCCTCCGGAGCCCGCCTCGCTCGCCCCGCCGTGGCCCGAGTTTAGTGCCCAGCTGGGGCTGTAGGGCCAAGACGAGGGGGAATCCTTGCCCTCCAGAGCCCTGCCTCTGTCCTGAGGGGTCGGGAGGAACAAGGGTGCTGAACGCTCTCTGCCTTGCACTCCCAACTAGGTTTTCTAACAAACACGCTAGCTTCCTTTCTTCGCGGTTCTGAGGAATGAGTGAGGACCGTGACCCAGTCACGAATCAAAGGCGGCTGGAGGGCGGGGACCCGGAGACTAGGGACAGAAGGCGGCAAGGCACGACCGCCTCACATCCCATCCTTCGTCTCCCGAGACCGGCTCAGTACAGCCTTCCCGTTCTGGAGAGCTACGGCGCATGCGCATGTTTTCTTTTTTCTTTTTCTTTTTTTTTTTTTCACCTGTGAAACAGATTTATCCTAACTGCAATGAACAAAGTGATAAAGTACTTGTTCTTTTACGGGGTTTACGTCTAATATGTTGAGACAGAAATTTAAATATATAAACAAGATATATCAAATGGTTATAACTGTTATGGAGAGAATTAAAATAGAGCAATACAGCGTGACTGAGTGGCAATTTGAGATTGGAATTTCAGGAGTAGCTCTCTGAGGAGGTGAAAGTTAAGCTGAACTCTTTTTTTTTGGGGGGGGGAGCGGGGACAGAGTCTTGCTCTATCGCCCAGGCTGGAGTGCAGTGGCGCAGTCTCGGCTCACTGCAAGCTCCGCCTCCTGGGCTCGCGCCATTCTCCTGCCTCAGCCTCCTGAGTAGCTGGGACTACAGGCGCCCACCACCTCGCTGGGCTAATTTTTTGTATTTTTAGTGGAGACGGGGTTTCACCGTGTTAGCCAGGATGGTCTCGATCTCCTGACCTCCTGATCCGCCCACCTCGGCCTCCCAAAGTGCTGGGATTACAGGCGTGAGCCACCGCTCCTGGCCTCTAAGCCGAACTCTTAATAACAAAAAAGAGTTGGATACATCAAGGCACAGGGCATTCTAACCTGAGTTTGTGTAAAAGCCCCAGGGCAAGAACAAGCTTGATGTGTTTGAGAAACGGAAAGATCTGTGTGGCTGTAAACTAGAGGAGGAGGGCTGGGCATGTTGGCCTATGCCTGTAATCCCAGCACTTTGGGAAGCCAGGCCGATTGCTTGAGTTCAGGAGTTTAAGATCAGCCTGGGCAACATTATGAAACCCTGTCTCTACAAAAAATACAAAAATTAGCCCGCCATGATGACATGTACCTGAGATTCCCAGTCACTTGGGAGGCTGAGGCAGGAGGATTGCTTGAGCCCAGATGGCAGAGGTTGCAGTGAGATCACGTGATTACACTCCAGCTTGGATGACAGAGCAAGACTGTCTCAAACAAAACAAAACAAAACAAAACAAAAACAACAACAACAAAAAAAACCAAAGCAAACAAAAAAAAAACTAGAGAAGGAAGTGGAGAGTGATAAGAGTTGCATTCAGTAAAGGGGCCAGATGATGTAAGCCATGTTAAGAAATCTGAATTTTAAGTATCATGGGAAGCTGTTGGAGGGCTTTAAGCAAGAGTAGACATGAACAGATACATATGTATGTACAAGGCACACCTGAGTTAGAGTAGTACAAGTTAAAATATTATTAGAAATTTAATAAAGATGGCAACAAGTGGTCAGCAAATATAATCAGTCGTAGAACCATGGATTTTGAACTATGTGTTCAAACTCCTATGTTCTGTGAATGTTTCAGGATGCATATACATTTCATGTTAATTTTTCTAATCAGAATTTTTCTAGGGATTTGAGTTGCTTATTTGGTGTGATATTTTAAAAAGTCGTGAACTTTTTTACTGTGTGAAAGTAGTAAAATTTTCAGAAAATTTAATTATTCAAGTTATTTTAATAGTGTATTACCTTGCTCGTAGTGAATAAAAATAGGAAAAATTTAGCCAGTCTCCTGGCTCCTTTGCTTATGCAAAATCAGACATCCAAGTGGTTGAAAACTTTTTGTTTTTCCAGATGTGTTTGTCAGAGAGCTAAAATGTTAGTTCTTGCAGTAGGCATAGCCTGTATAGGTCATGTGAGAAACTCACCATTTCGAGGAGCAGAGAAGCTCATGAATGCTGTTTATGACTTTTATTTTGAGAGAATGAGTGAAAGTCCCATCAACATGTATTTTTTAATAACATTTCTTTTATCCTATTTTTAAGTTGCTTTATCAAGTTACTTCAATTAGGAAAAGGGACAGAAGGCCAGGGGGAACGATATTATCCTTTTGTATTAAATCACAGGCCAGATGGCAATCTTATTATGTAGTCAGAATTACTGAACATCACACTTTTCTACTTTGTAATCAACACTAATATTGACACTTAATATGCTTCATTGTTACCTCAACTTAGTCTTTTATTGCATAACACTGTGGGTAACACAAAGTCAGATAAAATGTAGTCTCTGCCTTCTACATTTCATAATCTAGTATGAGAAATAAACATGTATTTCTGAGCATCCCACAGTAATAAATTGCACATTGTGACCCATGTCACGGTAATAAATTGTACTTTGTGAACCAGTAGTATAGTAGATATACATGTTTTTTGTATGTGTTTACATATTACCTGACACAAAAGTTTCATTAAACAGTATTTACCTTTATTTTGTGTCTGATACTTTCTATTCTGTTTTCTGTTTTTTTTCTCTTTTGTTTCATTTTTAAAATAATGCTGGCATTTGTTTCATGACCCACGAATGAGGCACATTCTTCAGTGTTAAAAGTGTTCTAGGGCATGTTGAGTATTACTTTAGCCCATTTTGTATGTATCTTCCTGGTGGTTTTTTGTAGATTATACTGATTGAAGAGATAAATATGCCCATGTAAAGAAGCATGAGTTTGGATGTGATTGTAATAATCCATTTTTAAAAAATTTACTCACAGAGCAGTCCTTTCGACTTATTCCTCTGCAACACTCTAAGGTGGCCAGTGTTGTTAGAGATCAGAATCTCTCTAATGTGTGGACAGTTGAATATGCACTTGAATTACTATTTATTGGTGGCCTGGTTCCAGAGGCTGTGTGGTTGGCATATAAACTTGGAGACTGGAAGACGTCTGTTTCAATTGGTGTGGCTTTCCAGCTGTTCTGTAAACATGATAGCAATTTCATGAGGTATGGATTTTTAGGCAATTTTAAGATATAGTATGATTGAACTATGTATTTTATATTTCTCTTATTGCTGGTATTTACATTTTATGTGGAATCCTTAGTTCAGCATTGTTCAATGGAACGTTCTTTAGTGATAGAAATGTGTTGTCCAGTATGGTAGCCACTCACCACAAGTAACTATTGAAATGCAGCCAGTGAGACCAAGGAATTAAAATTTCAATTTAATTTTAGTTAATTTAAATTAAAATAGCCACATATAGTTAGTGGTTACTGTATTGAACAGCTCAGTGGCTTATTTGTGTTAAAACATTTATTAATAGCCAGGGGCGATGATCGTGCCTGTGGTCCCAACTACTTGGGAGGCTGAGGTGGGAAGATCACTTGAGCGCGGGAGGTCAAGGCTGCAGTGAGCCGTGATCATGTCATTACACGTCAGCCTGGGCAACAGAGTGAGACCCTGTCTCAAAACAAACACAAAACCCATTTATTTAGCACACTTATGTGTTAGTAAAGCCCGTGTTTAGGGTAGCAATTAGAAATAAGAATGGGGGGAGTATATTAGGATCATAATCGTGGAGGGTCTTAATACAATATTTCCTTGAATATATCTTTTTTACATGTACGATAGATAAAAAAGTAAATTCCATTGTTTCTTAAACTTTCATGTTTAGTCCTTGATATGTGAAACCTTTCCTTTTTTTTCAAAATTTGGATTCATTTCCCTTAATTTGATGTCATTTCAGGTCCAAGAAAAAGAGTCTGAATCTACCACTCCATATGACTCCAGCACAGATTTTTCAGGAAAAACTGCAGTGTGTTTTAGGTCAACCAGCCTCTTTGGAAGCAAAAAATGAAATGGGCTCAAAATATAAACAGTTTACAGGTGTGTTATGTATGTATAGTCTGACTCGTGTCAGATTAATATAAACCTTATAATACCTTAAAAAGTTTATACATGTCTACAAATGTATTAACACTTTGAAATAAACTTATCAAAAATGAAAGTATGATATTTATATTTATTTTATTTTATTATTTTTTGAGATGGAGTGTTACTCTGCCACCCAGGCTGGAGTGCAGTGGCGTGATCTTAGCTCACTGCAAACTGTACCTGCCGGGTTCAAGCAATTCTCCTGCTTCAGCTTCCCGAGTAGCTGGGATTACAGGCGTGGGCCACCACGTCCGGCTAATTTTTGTAGTGTTTGTAGAGACAGGGTTTCACCTTGTTGGCCAGGCTGGTCTCAAATTCCTGACCTCAGGTGATCCGCCTGCCTTGGCCTCCCAAAGTGTTGGGATTACAGGCATGAGCCACTGCGCCCGGCTGAAAAATGAAAGTATGATATTTATACTTAACCATGGGAACACCCAAAATTGATGCCAGCTTACAATACAAGGGTTGATAACTGAATTATTTTCTGATTTTCCATACATGCCTTTTTTTTTTTTTTTTTTAAATATTAAAGTAGCTTTCTTGATGCCGCAGTGTTACAGCTCTCTGACTCCTCCTGCAGAGCAAGGCCACCCCAGAGACTATGTTGAGAGTAGCCTTCATACATACCTTTACACTAATTATATTTCGCTTCATTTGTATCATTTTCTTTTGGAGCTGTAGAATCTCAAGCCTGGAAGGGTACTTAGGAGTGATTTATTTCAACTCTCACCTAGTGCATAAATTATAGATCTTTTTTATTTGAAAAGTTCAAAATGGTATTAAAAAATTAAAAATGATAGAATATTACATGTATTACATGGATTCACACAGGAATCCTATAAAATTTATCTGTTTTACAGTTGGAGAAATTTAGATAAAAAGTAATGAAATCAGTCATTTAATGTCGTATATTTAATGTAAAACCAGGGCAACTGTGAGGCCCTTCTGTTTTTATTGGTGCTTTGCTCCAGTAAAGAGTGAGACTTCTAACTCTAGATTCCTAAAACTTATAACATTTCTGTTTTGAGAGAACCTATAATACTTGGAAATCTGACTATAAACTTTTCTTTGATAATTTGCTGTGCAGTTCTTTTGCTTTAATCAATGAAAAGATGTTACTGTGTGAAAGTTGGATTTTAAAGAAGGGACTAAAATATCCCCAGTCTGAACTTTGAGTTTTGGCAATATGTTGTTTTAAATGATCTGAAAACTCTTCCACGATAAATACATAGATAAAATGTGTTTCTAGATAAAATACAAAAAATATCCACTTGAAGGCCAAGCTTTAAATAAAGTAAGGGGAATTGCCAGAGGTCAGAAACAACAAGCAAATAAAAATTCAAAGGGTTCCATTTTTTTCTCTTTAGCTGCTCTTGAATGAATTCCATTCCATTAAAGAGAAATAGAAACAGGCCCATTCAAATATTCATGTACACAAAAATGTGTACATGAAGCCAGGCGCAGTGGCTCATGCCTGTAATCTCAATGCTTTGGGAGGCTAAGGCCAGCAGATCACTTGAGCCCAGGAGTTCGAGACCAGCTTGGGCAATATGACAAAACCCTGTCTCTACAGAAAATACAAAAATTATCCAGGCATGATGGTATATGCCTGTAGTCCCAGCTGCTTGGGAAGCTAACTAAAGTGGGAGAATCCCTTGAGCCTAGGAGGTCAAGTCTGCAGTGAGCCATGATTGTGCCACTGCACTCCAGCCTGGGTGACAGAGTAAGATCCTTGTCTCAAAAAATGAAACAAAACAAATATCTATACATGAATGTTTGTAGCAACTTTTTCATAATAGCCAAAATTTGGAAACACCTCAAATGTCCATCAACTGGTGAATGGATAAGCAAATTCAAATATATCTTTAAAATGGAATAACAAATAGTGAAGAGGAACAAATTGCTGATAACTTGTGACAACATAGATGAATCACAGAACCGTCATGGTAAGAAGTCCTGAAAGAAGTCAGGAACGAAGACTACATACTGTATGATTCCATTTCTGTGGCATTCTATAAAAAACAAAACTATAGGAGCAGAAAACAGATCAGGGGTTGCCTGAGAATAAACAGGGAATTGACTACAAAGAAGTATAAGATAACTTTTGGAGTGATGGAAATGTTATTACAAGCCAGTATAGATTTGTTTAATTTTATTGAACTGTATACTTTAAAAAGGATGGATATAGTATGTAAATTATGTCTCAACCTGATTTAAAAACAAAAACTTCAATAGATGGTTAAAGTTACTAAACCAATTTAGGAGCAAATTTGTGAACTGGAAAAGACGAATCTGAGCTATTCATCTGAGCTATCATATATATATATAATATATAAAGAAAGATAAATATATACAAAATAGATAGGGACATAGATTTGAAAAATACGAAAGAGAAGTTAAGCTTTGTAGAACACACAACAGAAAGACAACATATATTTAATTGGAATTCCAGTATATCCACACCAAATGCTGGATAGTGGCTACCTAAGTTGAATATAGCAAAAATGTTAATATCAGACAAGGATGAGAAGTCAGTACATAAGTGTTTGACATATTATATTCTGTACTTTCATATGTTCTATATTTTAGAGTATGCTTAAAATATTTCATAGTAGAAAAATCCCTGAGTTTCCAGTTCTACCACCACATCTTACATTTTGCCTTTTGGGACATGTGCACATATATATAGATATTTGCATAGTTGAAGCCGTACTATACATATGACTATTTTGTGTTTTCCTGTTTCCTTCATAAGTCATTTTTATTAACTTATTATTACAAAGTACTATCATGTACTATTAAGAAAAGGAAAAATGGCCAGGCACGGTGGTCATGTCTGTAATCCCAGGACTTTAGGAGGCTAGGTGGATCACCTGAGATCAGGAGTTCAAGACCAGCCTGACCAACATGGTGAAACCTCATCTCTACTAAAAATACAAAAATTAGCCTGGATAGTGTGTGCCTGTAATCCCAGCTACTCAGGAGGCTTAGGTGGGAAAATTGGTAGAACCTGGGAGGCGGAGGTTGCAGTGAGCCGAGATCCTGCCACTGCACTTCACACTCCAGCCTGGGTGACAGAGTGAGACTCCATCTCAAAAAAAAAAAAAGGAAAAGTTACTCTCACACAATCTTTTATATTATTTTGGTGTCTTTCTTGACATTCTTTTCCCATTAATATTTTTTCAATTATTTTTGACTCAGAACTACATTCTAAGAATATTTTTATTGTATAGTTGTTTCTACAATATCTTGTATAAAAATGTCTCATGGTCTTACCTATAATCTTAAAGTAACAAGATAGTTTGTAATTTCTGTCTGTAAGTTTGGATGTTTGTATGTCAACCAATGTGTTCATTCTTGACAATGAATGTTTTTAGATTTGAAATTTTTTCCTACAAAATGGATAAGAAGTTTAATACAAGCTTTAACTATTTTACCAAATTTTTGTATTTGATAGATCCCATTGAAGAGGAAGATGCAAATCTGCTATTTGGTTCAGTACAAGAAGTACTGAAAGCATCAGTTATGGCCGATGCAGATATTCTTTCAGAGACATTTCAACTTCTGATAGACTCTGCCAAGGACTTCAGTAAAAGACTGTGGGGCTTAGTGCCATTCGGCTTGTATCTTCCAGCTCCTCCATTGTACTGTCCCCAGCCAGCTATTCTTAGTGAAGTAAGCTTATAGCATTAACTTTTAAATTAATTTAAAGTTGATTTTGTCAAGTTTTTAAAATAATTAACTTGATAATAATCATCAGGTTAAAAATTCAAGCTCTAAAGACAAACTTATAGATCCCAGCTTTGCTGTTCACTAATTGTATAATCTTAGGGAATGTACTAAACTGCTGTTTAAGTTTCCGTATCGGTTAAATGCAGATGATAATAGTACCTCTCATGGCATTTTTGTGAGGATTGAGATATCCTGTAAAATCTTCTAGCTCAGGACCTGGGACATATAGTAATTATTCAATAAATGTTAAAATTATTGTAACAATATAGCACAATTAATCTTAATATCCAGACTTTTAAAAATTAGGCATTTTTTAGGCTAACAAATGAAATAATGAGTGTCAGAATTAGAAGCCATACATTATTTCGGTCTCTTATTTATCTCTTTGTCTTTGCCTCTTTTGAAAGACTTGGCTGGGTGTAGTAGCTCACACCTGTAATCCCAGAACTTGGGAGGCCAAGGCGGGAAGATTGCTTGAGTCAAGGAGTTTGAGACCAGCCTGGGCAACATGGCGAAACCCTGTCTCTATAAAATATACAAAAATTAGCTGGGCATCGTGGCATGTGCCTGTAGTCTCAGCTACTCAGTAGGCTGAGGTGGGTAGATGGCTTGAGCCCGGGAGGTAGAGGTTGTAGTGAGCCAAGATTGCACCACTGCACTCCAGCCTGGGTGACAGAGCAAAACTCTGTCTCAAAAAAGAAAAGAAAGACTTATTTTTATTTGACTTTGCTTTAAAAGGTTTTTTTTTGCCTACACTATTCAATTGATAGTTCTATATTATAAATACTATATTCCTCTCAGAAACTTTTTATCTGCTCTTACTAAAAAATCATAACATTATAGTTAGCTGGTTTTAAGATTTAAAGTGTTATTATAAATTACTTACATTTAGACTTTTAAGTATTTGATTAACACTTTGAAGTGTTTCTGGGTATTATTTTTTTACTACCTCCTGTTTCAATATTGGCGACTTCTACCTCTAGTTTTTTATTTCTCATTTGTCCTATTTGGTTATATTTCAATAGTCTAAAACATTTTACATGTTGATTTTACAAATGGAAGGAATAAAAAGTCCATGGCATTTCTCAATAATTCATCTTTCCTCTTGCATCTGAGTCTTTAGTAATTGTTTTAGAAATTTGAAATGACATTTAGAGTTTTTTGGATAGCCTGTGCAGATAATAGTTCGAGTAGTTTGAGTGGTTACTGCCTTTAGTAGTGCTTCATTTTATTCTTTTTTATTAAAGCAATTCTCCTTGGTAAGATTTCTTCTAAATGTCACCGTATATCAGTTAGAACCCCTTGTGTTGCAAGTAATAAAACACTTGGTCAAAATGGTTTAAACAATAACGGCATTTATTGGTTCACGTGATGAAGAAGCCTAGTTGTAGGGCAGGTTTCTGATTTAGTTATGTTACCAAAGACTTGGGCTCTGTCTTTTGCTCTAGTTTGTTTTCTGAGGTGTCATCTTCACCTGAAGACTAGCTCCCCTTGTGGGAGCAGAATGGCCACTAACAGCTTCTAAGGATGCCTTGTCCATGTCCATGGGCACAGTGATTGAGACAAAGAGAAGTGGCAAAATTATTTCTGTCCCAGCATTCCAAGCAAGAGGATTGAGATTCACTCTTAGTGAGACTGGCTTGGGTCACATGCCTGTCCTTTAAACAGTCACTGTGGCTAGGCTTAACACAAGGTACTGCTTGGCCTGTGAATAGATCCTTCCTTGAGGTGGGATGAGCTTTCCCTCAATCATATGAGCCATGTAGGAGATGGGCAGATACTCAAAAACTGAGTACTGTTAAGAAGTGGGCAGGGAAGAAGGATGTTGGGGAAGCAGATGTTTACAATGCTCACATTATCTCATTATCTGGGAAAATAATCTTTAGCTACTGGTTTGAATAGCATTTATTCAACAAACATTTATTGGGTCCTACTATGTATCAGACTTGAGTGTGAACACTGTGGCCATACGAAGACAAATGACAAGGCCCTTCCTCTTGGGAGTTCTGAGTACAGTGGGATACAGGTATAAATTGATATGGAATAAATTGGTGAAAGCTACAGTAGAAGTGTGAACAAAGTGCTGTTGTAGCACAGAGGGATGGGCTTCACAGAGGAAGTAACATTGAAATATAAGTAGGATTCTTCCCAGCAGAGGAAGAGAAAAGGGATTCTGCTTAGGTGGACCTCTCTGTAACATCCCACCAATGGAGTCTGGAGTAGCGGGCTTTAACTGTTCTAGCGTAAGACTGGGAACAAGGGTCAGCTTATCCCTTTACGTTGAGGGGAGATAACATTTCTCAATTCTAGAAATAGCCATAGTTGAAATCTCAGAGCCCGTGCCTCAGAATTTCCTTTATAAATCTCCAGGAACATCCTAGTTTGAGAAGCAGTGAGCATCATTAGCCTATCTTTTTTTTTTTTTTTTTTGAGACAGGGTGTTCCTGTGTGGCCCAGGCTTGAGTGCAGTGATGCAATCATGGCTCACTTCAGCTTCCAACTCCTAAGCTCAAGCAGTCCTCCTGCTTCAGCCTTCCAAAGTGCTGGGATTACAGGCGTGAGCCACTGTGCCCAGCCTCATTAGCCTATCTTTATTTTCATTTTAACATTCTAAATTTTCTCATTACTAGCCACTAAAATGGATTGTTTTATTTTCCTCAGGAAGATGGTGATGATCTTCTTTTAAAAGCTGAAAAAAATAATCGCCAGAAGGTATCTGGAATCCTTCAGCGTGTTCTCCTGCTTTTCCGGGCGGCTCATTGTTCTTTTCCTGTAGCACAGTGGTATATCTTGCAGTTGAGGTGGGCGAGAAAAGTCATGCAGAAGGTATGGAAATATCTTAGTCATTTACATGCTGTGTTAACTGAAATATACTCACATTTATATTATTGTTTTTATAATTGTTATATTTTCCCGGGGAGTCCTGCCCTATAAATCCATAAATTTTAGATTTATTCATAAACAAACAGACCAGATTCTTCCTGTTGAAAGGTGAGGACTCTGAACAGGGTCTCTAGGTTAGTTCCACCATGTCTAGCAAAAGATAGTGTAATCTAGTCCATTAATTCCAGGCAATTACAGTTTTTTTTTTTTCCAACTCCCCTGTCATTAAAGATTGAAACTCAGTCCAGGGCTTTCTCCCAGTTCTCCTTGAGGTGTTGTCTGTGTTCTGTGGGGCCTTCTGTGGGTTCAGAGAATGGAAAGTTATAGTTCATTCTCGTCTGTTTCCATCCGGTAGCCTCCACTAGTCAGGGTCTCCCCCTTGCTATTTTCTGAGATGTGCAATTCAGTTTGATTCCCAGGTGTTCATCCCCTTCTATATTGACTTCAGCTGAGCTGTCGCTTCATTCTTATCAGATATCTAGCCAGATAGGACACCTGGTAGGTCTTTTTATCTAGCTGAAAATCCTTTATATGCCTGCTGTCTCTCTTGGAAATGTGGAAATAAATTTCATCATCTCCAAATATTTTTAATTCAGCCTAAGTAAAATTAAATTAATTCAGCCTAATTAAAACAATATAATTATTTTTAGTAGGAATCTTTGGAGAGACTTTTAGATAACTTTGAGAAGTTATCTAAGAGTATTTTTGAAACACAATGGAAACTGAAAGTAAATAGTGGTTGGTTGCCGGGGTTAGGGAGAGGAGGAAGTGGACAGTGACTACTTTTGTTTTTCCTTTTGGGGTGATGAAAATGACCTGGAATTAGACAGTGATGATGGTTGCCTAACTTTGTGAATATACTAAAAACCACTAATTGTACACTTTTAAAAGATGACTTTGATGATATGTGAGTTATAGCTCAATTAAAAAATGGTGCTGAAACAAAGATTCTGAACCATATTAGTTTTCTATTACTACCCTACCAAATTAACACAAATTTAGCAGCTTAAAATAGCAGCCATTTAATATCCCACAGGTTCTGTGCATCAGAACCACCACAGGGTGGTTCAGCTAGGTCTCTGCTTAGAGTCTCACAAGGCCAATCAAGGTGGCAGCGGGGCTACATTCCTTTCTAGAGGCACTAGGGGAACATCCGTTTCCAGGTGCATTCAGATTGTTGGTAGAATTCAGTTGCATGTGGCTGTAGAACTGTGGTCCCCCATTTCTTTGCTGGCTCTCTCTCTCTCTACCTCTTAGTACCATCCTGGTAGTAAATGCCATTAATGTATTTGACAAGAAGTCTGTCATTAGCATGCTTCCCAGGAGATTTGATTAGATTGTGTCTTTCTGGAAGTGACACTAGCAGAAGGAGAAAATCAATTGCAAGCCTGCTGTTAATGCTTCCTTCCCAGGTTTATGTCTCTTAGAGCCCTTTCCTGAAACATGGAAATAAATTTTATCATCTCCAAATATATTTAAATCAGCCTGTTATCTGTAGAAGCTCCCCTCTTTTTATTCTTGATTTGTTAAAAAAAAAAACTAGGTAATTTTTCCTGCACCATATTCTAGATTTGTCTGATCGTTTCTTCATTTAGTGTCGTTTAGCTTGTTTCTCTTTCCTTTTTTTACCCCTGTAACCCGGTCATTAATCTGTGCTCATTGAGGTAGAGAGGTTTAAATAGATTGAAGTTCAAATTTTCTTTTTTTTTTTCCTTTTTTCTTTTTTGAGACAGCATCTCACTCCGTCGCCCATGCTGGGTGCAGTGGCATGGTCTCGGCTCACCGCAACCTCCGGCTCCCGGGTTTAAGCGATCCTCCTGCCTCAGCCTCCTGAGTACCTGGGACTACAGGCGCCTGCCACCTCGCCCAACTAATTTTTGTGTTTTTAGTAGAGATGGAGTTTCACCATGTTGGCCGGGCTGGGCTCAAACTTGACGTCAAGTGATCTGCCCACCTCGGCCTCCCTAAAGTGCCGGGATTACAGGTGTGATCCACCTCGCTTGGCCTCAAATTTTTTTAGAAATGAATCTTTCATAAGTATTGTGCACTTCTCTCTCGCACATGGCACATGTGTTTGCTTATTTTAATTTTAGGGGTGAGGAGATTGAGTTTGGATCGTGTCACACCCTCTATCAAGTATCCCCGTCAACCCCTCAGCTTTTTACTCTGTTAGCATTTACTAATGATCCTTGCCTAGAGTCATTATTAGGGGCTGCCAAATGGTGTCTTTCTAATTCTGCCATTTATAGATTAGTTTTTTAAAAGTTAGGTATGTAGGCATAATTTTTTTGTATTTGTTTTAGTTACTGTACACAGCTTTATTTGGAATAAGATTAAGATTCTTAAATTTCTTTATTTTCTTTGCTATGCCAGTGAGGAAAGCCAGGGAAAAATAGCATTAAATTCTTCTTATACAGGCAAAATTGTGACAAGAGAGTGCAAATGATTTACTTAGAACCTTTTTTTAAGATAACAAGCTAGTGACTTTCCTGAATTAAATTTGTAAGTTTCTGAAAATATAGCTGATTTCATGTGCTGTGTTTTCCATTCTGTGTGGCTTATCTTACCTGCCTGATTCTTTTATAGTTTCTTTTACAAGTGATTTATACAGCTGATAATTAACATGTTCGGTTATTCTTTACTTTTAGATTCGAATGAAAGGATCCCTTCCTTCACTGAGTCCTTTTCCTCAGTCATTACTTAATTACTGTAAAGGAGGTATCGCATTTTTTAGACCTGGAGCAGCTGGAGACCACAAGCTTGATGAAGTTTCCATTAGAGCAATAGGTTTGTCCAAAATGAACTGCTTGCTTAGAGTATGAATGATGGTATATTTTTCATTTGATTTGGGAAAGTATTGACTCTTCAAAGTACAATATGCTCTGATATTTTACTTTGTGTTTACAAGTAAATATTGTACTTTAACAACTATGTATATATATATGATATATATGATAGTAAGTCAGAAATTTCTTATATAAACAAATTATGATACCTATTACCTTATGTCATGCTTCATTATTTAACTGAATTTTTTTTTTTTTGAGACAGAGTCTGGCTCTGTTGCCCAGTCTGGAGTGCAGTGGCATGATCTTAACTCACTGCAACACACCTCCTGGGCTGAACCTATCCTTCCACCTCAGCCTCCTGAGTAGCTGGGATGACAGGTGCACACCACCACACCCAGCTAATTTTTGTATTTTTTGTAGAGGCAGGGTTTTGCCATGTTGCCCAGGCTGATCTTGAACTCCTCAGCTCAAGCAGTCTACCTGCCTTGGCCTCCCAAAATGTTGGGATTGCAGGCATGAGCCATTGCGCCTGACCTAAATTAATTTCTTAATTCGTGGTCTATGTCCAGTTATTTGCATAACAAGTTTAAAAAGAAGTAAAACTTTAGATATCATTTCACTCTTTCCTCCTTAATCCTTCCTTAATCCTTATCAGTTCTATTTATATTAAGCCCTGATCTTATCTTTTTTTTTTTTTTTGAGATGGAGTCTTGCTCTGTCTCCCAGGCTGGAGTGCAGTGGCGTGATCTCGGCTCACTGCAAGCTCTGCCTCCCGGGTTCCCGATATTCTCCTGCCTCAGCCTCCCAAGTAGCTGGGACTACAGGCACCCGCCACCGTGCCCGGCTAATTTTTTTTAATATTTTTTAGTAGAGACGGGGTTTTACCGTGTTAGCCAGGATGGTCTTGATCTCCTGACCTTGTGATCCACCTGCCTCGGCCTCCCAAAGTGCTGGGATTACAGGTGTGAGCCACCGCGCCTGGCCAGCCCTGATCTTATCTTTAGACTTTGATTAAAATGTTTATTTTAGAGCTGGGCACAGTGGTGTAATCCCAGGTACTTGGGAGCCTGAGGTAGGAGGTTGCTTGAGCCTAGGAGTTTGAGGGTCTTGTGTGCAATGATTGTACCTGTGAATAGCCACCGCACTCCAGCCTGGGCAACGTAGTGAGAGCCTGTCCCTTAAAAAAAAAAAAAAAAAAAAAAAAAAAAAGTTTATTCTTAACTCACTCACCCTTAGTATAATCTTACATGTCCTGGGGCTCAGATTGTCTGTTTTTCCAACTGAAACGGCATTGAAATGCTTCTTGATTGCTTCTCTCACCTGTCATGAGCTTAGTTTCATAGACTCTTCATTCACGTAACAAAAGGGCCAGGCAGGTGTCATCTGGAAAAGTATGTACAATCTCATTTATTTCTTAAAAATCTAGGTCTGTAAGAAGTGAGTTAAATTCACAACAATCCCAGTTAAAAGATATTTGCTCATAAATAGGGACATAGTCCTTTGAAATGACTTAAATAAAGATTCGAACACATATTTTTAATATTTTCATTTTGATCCTGAGTTCTACTATTTAATTATTCTTTTGTTTGATTTGGTCTCTTGATTGTTGAGAAGTGATTTGGCTAGATTAAAAAGTTTCCTTTCTGGCTGGGCGTGGTGGCTCATGCCTGTAATCCCAGCACTTTGGGAGGATGAGTTGGGCGGATCACAAGGTCAGGAGTTCGAGACCAGCCTGGCCAGCATGGTAAAACCCTGTCTCTACTAAAATATGCAAAAAATTAGCCAGGCATAGTGGTGTGCACCTGTAATCCCAGCTACTCGAGAGGCTGAGGCAGGAGAATCACTTGAACCTGGGAGATGGAGGTTGCAGTGAGCCAAGATTGCACCATTGTACTCCAGCCTGGGTGACAGGACGAGACTCTGTCTCAAAAAAAGAAAAAAAAAAGTTCCTTTCTGGCCAGGTGCGGTGGCTTATGCCTGTAATCTCAGTACTTTGGGGAGGCTGAGGCAGGAGGATTCCTTGCGCCCAGGATTTCTAGGCTGCAGTGAGCTATGATCTTGCTACTGATCTCCAGCCCGGGCGGCAGAGCAAGACCCTGTTTCTTTAAAAACAAAAACAAAAACAAAAAAAACAAGGTTCCTTTCCCTAGTTTGTTACCTAAAATAGTAGATTTTAACTCTTAATTTTATTTATTTATTTATTTTTGAGATGGAGTCTTATTCTGTCACTCAGGCTGGAGTGCAGTGGCACAATCTTGGCTCACTGTAACCTCCATCTCCTGGGTTCAAGTGATTCTCCTGCCTCAGCCTTCCCAGTAGCTGGGACTATAGGCACCCGCTGCTGCGCCCAGCTAATTTTTGTATTTTTAGTAGATATGGGGTTTTGCCATGTTGGCTAGGCCGGTCTCGAACTCCTGACCTCAGGTAATCCACCTGCCTCAGCCTCCGAAAGTGCTGGGATTACAGGTATGAGCTACCATGCCTGGCCCAGGATTTCACACTCTTTTGAAGTTTTTTTATTACGGAAAATTTAAACCAAAGTAGAGATGTATAAGCACGCGAGTACCTCTCACCCACTTGCAACAATTGTCAACACATGAAAGCAAATCTGAGTACATCATAAGTACAATAAGTACTTCAGTATATGTAGTGAACAGATGAAGTTTTGTTGTTGTTGTTGTTGTTGTTGTTTTAGTTGGAGTCTTGCACTGTCGCCCAGGCTGGAGTGCAGTGGCATGCACAATCTCAGCTCACTACAACCTCTGCCTCCAGGTTCAAGCAATTCTCCTGCCTCAGCCTCCTGAGTAGCTGGGATTACAGGCGCAGGCCACCACACCCAGCTAATTTTTGTACTTTTTAGTAGGACAGGGTTTCACCGTGTTGGTCAGGCTGGTCTTGAATTCCTGACCTCGTGATCCACCTGCCTCGGCCTCCCAAAGTGCTGGGATTACAGGCGTGAGCCACTATGCCCGGCCCAGATGAGGTATTTGTTTTTTTTTTTTTTTTTTTTTTTGATGGAGTCTAGCTCTGTTGCCCAGGCTGGAGTGTAGTGGCACGCTCTCGGCTCACTGCAAGCTCGGGTTCCCACCATTCTCCTGCCTTAGCCTCCCGAGTAGCTGGGACTACAGGCACCTGCCACCACACCCAGCTAATTTTTTGTATTTTTAGTAGAGACGGGGTTTCACCATGTTAGCCAGGATGGTCTCAATCTCCTGACCTCGTGATCTGCCCGCCTTGGCCTCCCAAAGTGCTGGGATTACAGGTGTGAGCCACCGTGCCTGGCCAGATGAGGTATTTTTTAAAACCATAATTCTATTATCATGACTGACAAAATTTACAATAAATCTTTAATATCATATATAGTCAGGCATGCTTAATGATGGGGCTATGTCATAAGAAATGTGTCATTAGACAATTTTGTTGTGTGACCATAGGGTATACTTAGACAAAAATAGCCTCATACACACTGAGGCTATGTGATACGGCCTTTTGCTTCTAGGCTACAAACCTGTACAAGAGGATTGCTTGAGCCTAGGAGTTCAAGGCTATTGTATGCAATGATTGCACCTGTGAATAGCCACTGCACTCCAGCCTAGGCAACATAGTGAGACCCTGTCTCTAAAAAGAAGTGTTGCCATATTGAATACTGCAGTACTGAATACAGAATGTGACTACACTGAATACTGTAGGCAGTTTTAACACAATGGTAAATATTTGTATATATAAACATATCTAAACATTGAAAAGGTACAGTAAAAATACAGTATAAAAGATTTTTAAAAATGGTAAGTATGGGTCACTTACCATGAATGGTGCTTACAGGACTGGAAGTTTTTGCCCCAGGGGAGTCAGTGAGTGGGTGGTGAGTTAATTTGAAGGCCTAGGACATTTCTATACACTACTGTAGACTTTATAAACACTGTACACTTAGGCTATACTAAATTTATTAAAAATATTTTTCTTCCATAATAAATTAACCATAGATTATTGTAATGTTTTTACTTTATGAACTTAAAAAAAAATTAAAACCTTTTTGACTCTTGTAATCATACTTGGCTGAAGAGACATACAGTGGCATAATCACAGCTCACTGCAACTTCAAAGTCCTGGGCTCAAAACATTCTCTAACCTCAGCCCCTTGAGTACTGGGACTACAGGCGTAAGCCACTGTACCAGCTAATTTATTTTTTAGTTTTTGTAGAGATGGGGTCTCTGTTGCCCAGGCTGGAGTGCATTGGTGCCATCTTGTCTCACTGCAGCCTCTGCCTCCCGGGTTCAGGCATTTTTCCTGCCTCAGCCTCCTGAGTAGCTGGGACAACAGGCATGTAGCACCATACCTGGTTAATTTTTGTATTTTTAGTAGAGATGGGGTTTCACCACGTTCCCAGGCTGATCTTGCCCTCCTGAGCTCAAGCGATCCACCTGCCTCTACCTCCCAAAGTGCTGGCTTTACAGGTGTGAGCAACTGCACCTGGCCTAATTTTTTTTATTTGTAAAATAGAGACATGGTCTTACTATGTTGCTCACGCTGGTCTAAACTCCTGGGCTCAATCGATCCTCCCGCCTCAGCCTGCCGAAGTGCTAGGATTACAGGTGTGAGCTACTGTGCTTGGCCAGGCTTTTTTCTATTGAAAAATTTTAAAGTTTATTTTTTACTGTTTAAGCTTTTTTTTTAAATTTAAACTAAGACACAACATATTCATTAGTCTAGGCCTACATAGGGTCAGGATCATCAATATCTCTGTCCTCCACCTCCACATCTTTTTCTACTGGAAAGTCTTCGGGGGCAATACCATGCTTGGAGATGTCTTCTCTTATAACAATGCCTTCTTCTAGAATAACTCCTGAAGGACCTGCCTGAGGCTATTTTACAGTTTTTTTTTAAAATAAGTAAGAGTATACGCTAAAATAACGATAAAAAGCATAGTATAGTAAATAAACCAGTAACAATTGTTTATTATTATCAAGTATTATGTACTGTATATAATTGTATGGGCTAGATTTTATATGACTGGCAGTGCAGTAGGTGTGTTTACACAGTTGTCACCATAAACACCTGAGTAATGTGTGGACTATGATGTCATGATGTCTCTAGGTGACAGAAATTTTTCAGCTCCATTATAATCTTATGGGTGCACCATAGTATATGCAGTCTGTCATTGACCTGAGTGCCATTATGTGGCATCTGACTATATTATCTATCCCATGTTTAAATTTACTTGATAATTTCAAATATGTCTTTTCTATAGTTTTTTTTAAAAAAATCTATCCAATCAAGGTCCACCACACATTGCATTTTGGTTGATATATAAATCTTTCTCTTTTTGTAGTGTGATCGTAGCTCACTGCAGCCTTGACCTCCCAGGTTCAAGTGATCCTTCTACCTCAGCCTCCTGAGTAGCTGGGACTACAGGTGTGCACCACCAGGCCTGGTTATTTTTTTTTTTTTCATTTTTTCATAAAGACAGGGCCTCACTTTTTTGCCCAAGCTGGTCTCGAACTCCTGGGCTCAAGCAGTCCTACCTTGACCTCCCAAAGTGCTGGGATTACAGGCAGGAGCTACCATGCCTGGCCTATAAGTCCATCTTAATCTATAAAAGTTTCCTTGCCCCCATTCTTTTTCATGCCCTTTATTTATTGTGGAAACTAGATCGTTTGTCTAGTAGAACCCGTTCTATTCTGGTTTCAGTTGGTTACATGTTTTTGGTATTCAAACATTTTTGACCATGATTTAAAATAAGTGCAGATTTTATAGCAAGGTAATACATGCACACACCCATATGAAGTTAGAATGAAAATTTAATGAACTACCTTTACTCTTACTGTGTGCAATGCACTCTTTTCTTTTCTTTTTTTTTTGAGACAAAATCTCAAGTCTGTCACCCAGGCTGGAGTGCAGTGGCGTGATCTCAGCTCACTGCAATCTCCACTTCCCCGGTTCAAGTGATTCTTCTGCCTCAGCCTCCCAAGTAGCTGGGATTACAGGTGCACACCACCACGCCCAGCTAATTCTTGTATTTTTAGTAGAGATGAGGTTTCACCAGGTTGACCAGGCTGGTCTCGAACTCCTGACCTCAGGTGATACACCCACCTCGTCCTCCCAAAGTAGTGGGATTACAGGCATGAGCCACTGTGCCCGGCCGCAATGCACGCTTGATATATTCTGTTGTATTCTATTTTAAAAAGATGATTGAGACTCACTGAATTGATTTTATAGCCTAGTAACTAATAAAAGGTTGTAATCCACAGTCTGAAAAACACAGATAAAGGATGTTTTTAGATGAGTCACTGTTTAGTATGTTGCTGCACTGTGTCTTGCTAGTTCTTGGCCTTAGTTCTATCCCAGCTTGCCTGTGAAATATGAAATAATGAAACACATCTGTCAGTAAAGATGCCTTTCTCAAAAGATTGGGCCGTGCTGCCCCGGCAGAATCTATGAGAATCTGATGTGTGGGGTGGGCTGTAGTGTGAAAATGCTCATTGGAGACCCTGATAGTCCCCCTGGGGCCATGTACCCACCATCCTCTCTCACTATTGGGATGAATAGAATGTGTAGAAGACCTGCTTTCTGCCCACTTTCCATAATGTCAAACTGTTCTTTTTGACTTTGTAATATTTATTTTAAAAAGCATATTAAATAGCTCCCTAAAGAAAATGAAAATACTGACTACTAATATAAAAGTCAGTTTATTGTAAAAATAAGGCTTATTTAAAAAATTAAGGCATAGGCTGGGTGTGGTAGCTTATGCCTGTAATCCAAGGCAGGTGGATTACCTGAAGTCAGAAGTTTGAGACCAGCCTGGCCAACATGGTGAAACCCTGTCTCTACTAAAAATACAAAATTAGCCGGATATGGTGGCACACGCTTGTAGTCCCAGGTACTTGGGAGGCTGAGACAGGAGAATCACTTGAACCTGGGAGGTGGAGGCCAAGATCGCACCACTGCACTCCAGCCTGGGCAAGATAGAGCAAGACTCCGTCTCAAAAAAAAATCATAATAAAATAAATAAAAATAAACAATTAAGGCATAAATGAATGAATGCTAAATTTTAGAATATTATCTTTCTTCCTCTAAAGGAAAAGTTCCTATATTTTTCTTTTTCCAGAGATGGTCTTGCTATTGTGCTGCTAGAAAGAAGCGTGTGCAAGTGTCTTTTTCATATAATGATTTCTTTTCCTCTGGGTAGATACCCAGTAGTGGGATTTTTGGATCAAATGGTAGATCTACTTTTAGTTTTTTAAGGAATCTTCACACTGTTTTCCATAGTGGTTGTACTAGTTTACGTTTTCACCAGCAGTGTAAAAGTGTTTCCTTTTCACCACATCCATGCCAACATGGAGGCTGGTCTCAAACTCCTGGGCTCAAACGATCCTCCCACCTCAGGTGTCCAAGTAGCTAGGAGACAAGGTCTTGCTCTGTCTACAGAGCCTACACTACCCCGTTGAAAAGGTCCTATTAACCATAGAACATGAGATGGTTTTCACTTAATTGGTCACATGTTAACTATAATAGAAATTTAAGATTAGCAGAAGAGTGAAAACTTGTTTTGATAGCTGGATTGTGAGCCTGTGCATTGTGTATAGTTAAATCCTGATGCTCCATACAATGGAACACCATATTGGCAACAAGAAGACTTAGTATATTACCATGTGAAAAGATATCTAAGATATAGTAGGTGAAAAAAAAGCTAGTTGCAAAGCAGCATACATAGTATGATTTTATATATCTTTGTGTACTTGTATTGCTTTTAATAAAAAATTATTTACTATTATAAATAGTTTTTAGTATTAAAAATGTTTAAACATAAATGAATATCTGTTAGTGACTTATAAGTCAATCTCCATGACTTTTATATAAGGACTTTTATATAAATTTACAATGAGCATGTGTTCATTTTATAATGAATGAAATAAAGACCTTTATTTTGAAAAAAATGATCAGCAGAGTTGGAGTTGTTATAATATTAATGTACATACTCATATGATTTTCTTTCATATTTGTGTTCCTGCTTTAGGTTGCTTCAGAGAACTTTGTGCTCTGTGTTGGATGCTGCATGTCCGTGATAAGTTATCCTATAGTTGCAGGCAATATCAGAAAGCAAGAGAAAATGTAAAAGGAGAAAAGGTATTTACCAGGGCAAAAATAAGAAAAATGAACACAACGTTACTTGGGAAATTATTGTTTAAAAGAAGATTTTATTGTTTGTAGCAAAACTTTCTTTTGAACTCATTCTGGTCTACCATCTAAACTAAAAAGGAAATGAATGTTTTTCAATATCCTTTTAGGACCTTGAAGTGGAGTTTGATTCTTGTATGATTGAGCACTGTCTTAGTGCAGTGGAATGGGCTTATAGAATGCTGCCTTTCTCTCGGTTTTTTAATATGGAAGAACTTATTCAGGATATAATTTTGAGCCTTATTGGAGAACTGCCACCAATCAGAAAGGTAATGTGCTTGTAGGTGAAAGTAAACTACATCAGAATCAGAGACTTTAAAAGATTTTATTTAATTTTAATTAAGGATGATGTTGCCTTTCTTTGGATTATTTCACTTAGCATAATATCTTGTGGGTTCAAAAAGATAAATACTGTAGGACCTCACTTGTGTGTGGAATATAAAAATGTTAAACTCACGGAAGCAGAGAGTGGAATGGTGGTTGTCAGAGGCTGGGGATGTGGTGGAAATGGGGAGATCTTGGTCAAAGGGTACAACCTTTCAGTTATAAGATGAATAAGTTCTAGGGATCCAATGTACAATATAGTGACTATAGTGTTTTGTTTTGTTTTGTTTTGTTTTTTTTGAGACGGAGTCTCGCTCTGTCACCCAGGCTAGAGTGCAGTGGCGCGATCTCGGCTCACTGCAAGCTCCGCCTCCCGGGTTCACGCCATTCTCCTGCCTCAGCCTTCCGAGCAGCTGGGACCACAGGCTCCCGCCAACACGCCCGGCTAATTTTTTGTATTTTTTTAGTAGACACGGGGTTTCACCACGTTAGCCAGGATGGTCTCGATCTCCTGACCTCGTGATCTGCCCGCCTCGGCCTCCCAAAGTGCTGGGATTACAGGCGTGAGCCACCGCGCTGGGCTATAGTGACTACAGTTAATCGTAGTGTATTGTTTACCTGAAATTTGATAAGGGAGGATATTACAATGGTAAATGTGTGTATTGATGGATGTGCTAATTAATTTGACTATGGAAATCAGCACAGAATGTATACGTATATTAAATCATCACATTGTACACCTTGAATATACACAGTTTTTGTCAATTACATATTTTAAAATAAAAAAGTAAGTTGATACTAAACTCCTATTAGCAGACAGATGCTCAGAGAGAGGCTTTGACCTGACTTCAAAAGATTAGTAAGAAATGTGCATTTATATTTTGAGTTAAAATAAAATATTTGTGGAATGGAAGAAAAAAAAAGAATGATGTTTCTCATAAAACTTAAACAATTTTTTTTCTGAAGGTAGCAGAAATTTTCGTGAAAGCATTTCCCTATCCTGAGGACGTGAGGGTTCCTTTAAGAGACAAATATCACTCGCTTCACCAGAGACTCAGACACTGTGTTGTGAAAGGTATTATTTGTTGTTTCTCAGATAGCTAACAGATAAATTGCGGAAGATTCCCTTTTTGTTTTGAAAATATTTATTTACTGTTGCTTATGTGTCTATGCATTTTTGCCTCTTCCTTGAGATAGAAGTATGAGAAGGTAGAAACATTTCTCCATTGCAGAAAGACTAATCTCTTGCTTTGGAACCAGATGAAGCTGACTTCGGCTCATGGCTCTGTCAGTCAGTAACTGTGCGATCTTAGGCAAGTTGCTCAGTCTCTCTGAGCCTCATATCTTTATTTGTAAAGTGGGCATAGTATTACCTGCTTTATGATGTGTATTCAGAGAGGATTAAGTAAGATAATATAAAATGAGCATATGGTACTTTGTATATTGCAAGTATTTGTTGAAAACAAGTAATTTCCCTTTATGGTTATTTATGCTTCTAATTTTGTTCTTCAAAATTAGAATACACACATTTCTTACTGTGGTAAAATGCATATAATATAAAATTTACCATTTTAGCCATTTAAAATATGCAATTCATTGACATTAAATACATTTACAATGTTGTGGAATTTTTAAAGAATTAAAATTACCCTGCTTTTTAGAACTATAATTCAGTATTTAAGTCCAGGTATGTCCAGTGATTTTGTATTATTCTATTAATATATTGTATTTGTGATTTGTATTTTTCTTAATACTTTTTTTTGACATCCTCTAAAATATTCTGTTTATGTATTAAATAATGTTTTAAAATGTTTCTATAGGCAGCCTTGAAAACCTTCCCTTGCTATTGTTTCTTATTACTTTTAGTAAGAAAAATGTCCTTGATTTTTTTGGCTAGAATTATCCTCATTTTATCTTATTCTCTATGTGAGAATAGAAAAAACATTCATTATTCTTTTTATTAAATATAATTATCCTTCTGAGTTTTAAAACAGTTAAATCACTTAAAGTTTTTTTTTTCCAGGGCATACTTTTTCTTCATGAGGTCTAGGTTCTGTCTCTTTTACTGTGTTCTTTAATGGACCTTCTTTAGCTTCTGCAGTTCTACTTTAAAATATCTTTCCAGTAAATACTGAAGAAAACACAACCAGTAAGAATGTGGAAATAAGCCTTAGTCATCAGTTAGGTTTCTTGTCCCCAGGAGGGACCAGAGTTGGGTCTCCTATGTCTTGAATTGAAATATTTTAATGAACACTAAGACTTTTTATTCTTTTCTTTCCAGGACCCCAGACTGAGGAAATGATGTCTGTTGTCATGCATTCTATCCAGAAAGTGAGGGTGAAAGCTCTAAAACGTGTGCAGAGAAATATAGGCTCTTTTGAAGTGAATATATGGGAACCAATTGAAGAAGAGAAACCAGATGAGGCTCCAGGTGTTGACAGATATTCCCTGGGGACTAGTTTGAGCAGAAGTACACTCACAGAACTGGGGGATTCTGTGGTTCACAGTGATGCAGATACGTTCTCTGAAGCTTTGTCGGTTGAAGAAAAAAGTAGGATAAATATCTATCAAAGGTACAATTGAGATCTTTTAATCACTGGCATTCACTTCCTTTGAAAAGTAGCTTTCAGGCATCTGATGAGCTGATTTCTGGTCCCAGCAACCCTCACTGATTGTGCTATTAATAATATGAATGATAAGTGCCACCCCCTCCACTCATAAGAATATTAGGAGTATAAAATGAGACTATACATTCGAAAATTTACTTTAAGTATTATTGATATATGAAATAATTTTGCCATCTGAAATTATAAAATCAAAGGAGTAGATGAAATTCTACACTTCACTGGAGGACTTTCAGTTTTTTTTAGTAATCTTTAGACTTAAATAGTTTGAGGTTACTGAGTTAGCCATATTATTTTTAAGGAAATTTTTCCTTAAATTTCCTTAATATTTTTAAGGGAAATATTTCAGGGAAGGAAATTGCCTCAATCAGAAGGGATGGGATGCTTTCAGCCCAGGTGGCCAACACCTATTCTCTTACTGAGGGAACTAAGGATCTGTGTTCTGCCCTAAGAATCATGTTGAGAAGAAACATTTAAAAGGAATTGTGGTTGGGCAGTTAAGGTGTCCGCCCAACAGGTTTCATAACAGCTAAAAGTGTTTAGAAAAAGTTCCCAGTTTTTGTGTGGTAAAACAAAAAAGGTCAGTCTTGCTTATTATACATGGTATTAGGGGAGCTGAGCGGGCAGATGCAAGAGAGAAACAAGAAATCCTAAATTTTGTTGTATATCAGTGGCTTGGAGTTTTTGTTGACTTTGTATTCCTAAAATCTGACCCATTAGAGGACTATTTCTTTTACCCACAGAAAAATTATTCATGTTCTTTTATAGTGAAATTTCTGTGGACACATTTTAATCTCTTCTAATACAAATTTTCCCTTTTGATATTAATTTTTTTTGATCTCATAGTAGAAATGTTCCACTCTTGAAAACACTTAGAAATCATTTAGTCCCACTCCCTCGTTTGAAATGTAGGTAATTGAGGCACACAAAATATACATGACTTAATCATTGGAGAGAATTTTTCATGTCAATTCTAAGATCAGTTTTAGTGATTAAATGATCTCTAATTTTGTCTTATTTTATTTTTTTGCTATAGAAATGCCCCAAATCACATGGAATTAACATCGATTCGTAAGCCAACTGATAAAAGGAAAATGTGTAATCAGAAAGAAAATCCTACAAAGAAAGAAGATCATGAAAAGTTATCACAAAATACACTTCCTGTAATAGGTGTTTGGGAATTTGAACGTGATGATGATGAATATATTAAATTCCTTGATCTGTTTTTGAGTTACATTCTTGAAAGAGACCTACCTTATTCCAGGGATGCTGACATTCCATTTCTAACTAGTTTTTCTGGAAAGCTTAGAGAACATGAACTTAATTCTTTACTTTTTGATGTACATACAACATTAAAACGACATCAGAGCAAAACTAAAAGCCAGAATGTGTTTAGAGCTGGTTCTTGCTTTGTTGTTGCTCCTGAGTCCTATGAATCAGAAAAATCATCCTCTTTAAATGATGAATATGGCATGCATTTAGAAAACCAGGAACTTTCATCATCAGTACTGGTTAATCAAGGAATCAAACCTTTTTTACAATATCCTTCGAATGAAGTCAATAAGAATGAAGGAATGAGTGGATTATTTGGTTTAAAACAAAGCTCAATTTACAAAATACAAGATGACACTAGAGAGAAATGTCTAATCCAGAGATCATCAAACCACATTTTTTGGACTCCCAAGTCCATTAAAACTAGAAGATGTATTTTCAAAGCTATTCAGTGCAATGATATTAACCCTCAAGAAGATCTTCCTTTAGCACTAAACACTTTTGGCAGTATAGGAAGACTGCTGGAATGGATGATAAGGTGGTCTAATAGAAGGCTACTCTGTGATTCTGGTATAACTGAGTCATCCTCTGAGTACAGTCCAGTAATTCGTGTAAAGACCTCTACAGCTGCCATTCTTACATCATTATGGCTTTTGGAACAACCCTATTTTGCTACATATAAGGCAAAAAATGCCATTATTAAGGTAAGCATATCAATTGTTTATTACTTACAAATGAGAATTCTCATTTTAGATTAAAACTATGTTTACATTTCCCATCTATTAAAGAATCATTAAATAATAGAAAATTAATGACAATGTTGATTATAATCAGTATCTCCTATTTTTTTCTTCCAGTGGTTCCTTTAATTCTTAACAATAAAGTGCTTTCAGAGAGGCTGTGAGGTTTTGAAGTTTTATGTGTATTTATAAAAAAGAAAAAAAGGAAGGAGATAATTTTAAGTGATAT
The DNA here is from genome assembly GCF_028858775.2 of Pan troglodytes. Classification (NCBI taxonomy): domain Eukaryota; kingdom Metazoa; phylum Chordata; class Mammalia; order Primates; family Hominidae; genus Pan; species Pan troglodytes. Next base: position 75,606,315 of record NC_072402.2, read on the forward strand.
TACAAGTGGTATTACACGTATATTATTTCTCCTTTCAGTTTCAGGTTTTGGTTCAGATGAAGGAGGACTAGGTGGCTCTGTAGTTTTAATTACTGATGTCTCATCAAGTCCGTTAGGGGATAGTTTTTCTTATACTCTCAGGCCAGAAGAGGTTGGAGAACCAAACACAGAAAGGCAGATGGGGGAGTCAGTAGAGGAGTTAATGTTTAATTAACTATTCTTTCTTCCCTAGTCAATGGCAAGTGCTTTTATTCTGAAGTAGTTTATTCTAGGCTGAAGGATGTGAATGTGTGTGTGTATGTGTGTGTGTGTATGTGAATATGTGAATTTGTTTTCTTTTATTTTTTACTTATTCATTTTTTGAGACAGAGTCTTGCTTTTTGTTTTGTTTTGTTTTTTGTTTTTTTTGAGATGGAGTCTCACTCTGTCACCCAGGCTGGAGTGCAGTGGCGTGATCTCAACTCACTGCAACCTCCGCCTCCTGGATTCAAGCGATTCTCCTGCCTCAGCCTTGTGAGTAGCTGGGACTACAGGCACGCGCCACCACGCCTGACTAATTTTTGTATTTTTTTAGTAGAGATGGGGTTTCACCATATTGGCTAGGGTGGTCTCAAACTCCTGACCTTGTGATCCGCCCGCCTCGGCCTCCCAAAGTGCTGGGATTACAGGTGTGAGCCCCTGCGCCTGGTCCAGAGTCTTGCTTTATCACCCAGGCTGGAGTGCAGTCTTAGGATCACAGCTGTCTGTAGCCTTGACCTCCTGGGCTCAAGTGATCCTTCCACTTGAATCTTCCAAGCAGCTGGGACCACAGGCTCATGCCACTATGCCTGGCTAATTTTTAAATTTTTTATAGAGACAGGGTTTCCCTTTGTTACCCAAGCTGGTCTCAAACTCCTGAGCTCAAGTGACCTTCCCACCTTGGCCTCTCAAAATGTTGGGATTACAGGTGGGAGCCACCACACTAGTCCTTTTTTTTCCTTGAGATTGGTTTCTGTTATCATAAGGTATACAGTTTATATGATACTGTGATATTGGTCATCCTTGAAATGTGTATTTCTAGGTAATGTATATGGAAATTTTAAGTGAGACAAAAAGGATGTACCTTGTGTTTTTAGCTGCATGTATTTTTGTCTACTATGTCATTTTGAAATAACTACTGAATGTCTTTATGATATAGCAAAGGGAATGAAATGAGGATATTATAATTTTTTTGCCATTGTTTTGTGGCCTGAAAACAATGACAATATGCCTTACAAATTTGTAAGGCTGATTTCTTTTGAATACTATTTAGGTAGTCAGATTTGCTTTTTCCAGTTAGAATAAAGACTTGATCATTGCTTCAGCAACAAATATTGAGTTGTAGAAATGCAGTAAATATTTGATAAATGAATAAGAGGATTATTCAGGATTCCTGTAGAAAGAATGAATAATTTTAAAATATGGTGAAAAATAAAGGGTTCAATAAATACTAAATACTTTAAATGGTTTGCTTTAGATGGTAGAGAATCGTGACACTGGGTGTCAGATTGGACCCAATATTGAGAGGGAGAGCAAATCAGATGCTGGCGGTTCAGTTGCAGTAGCAACTCCAGGTGGAACTGAGGAAAGAAATGGTCAGAATAAATCTTGTCAAAATATCTTGAAGTAAGTTGCCGATTATACTCTTCTTTTCAATATAAGACACGTGGTTTGATGGCATTTGGGCTTAAAGGGAAGATCAAACCCTTGAAAGTTAAAGGAATGAGCATTTTTTGAAGTAGAGGAGCAGGCAGTGAGCTTTCTGAGGTGCTTTAACAATTCATTGCAAATTGTATTTCTTCCCTCTTGGTCTAGCTTATATCTTCTGAGAGAGCAATTAATTCATCCTGAGGGATTCCTTTATCAATTTATTTCCCATATCAGAAGTTGAACTAATCCTTTCATCCATTTTTATATATGAAGCAATGCTAGGAGTAACATAGCTTTGAATACCAAGGCAAAAGCCATTATAGCATGAAGAGTCCTTTGTGAGAATGATAATTTTAGATAAGTTGAAATTATTCCGATCATTCGAGTAAATAAAAACTATGATGTTTAGTTATTTACTGAACAATCTTTACCTGAGCTTCTGTGTATCAGAATTTTTTAAAGAAAGATTTTATAAATATGAAACCAAAGTTTGTTCTTTGCTTTTAAAAAACTGAATTAAGCCGAGATTGCGCCATTGCACTCCAGCCTGGGTGAGACTCCATCTTAAAAAAAAAAACCAAAAAAAAAACCCAAAACTGAATTAGCTCTTTATCTCCAAGAATAGTTGTAATTTTAGTTGCTGCATTTTTTTCAGTAGAATGCCAACTGAAGCAGAAAATCCTGATATAAAAGAAATCAATGATGATATTATTTCCGTCACTCATAATACTAAAAAAGAATTTATAGATATTGATGAGAATCTTTTAGAAGTAGAAGCATTTACAGAAGAGGAAATGGATATGCACGTATCAGACTATGAAGGTCAGTTCATTTAGATAATCTATTTTTTTGGCTTTATTAATTTGAAATTGGTAAATAATATTATCTGAGGTAACTTATTTAGTCTTATACCTAAGTTAGTATGTTTACAGTAGCCTAAAATAAAAAATTAAGAGAATTAAATATTTATGAAATATTGAGCATATTAACTCTAATTTTGGTTTTAATAAAACCAAGAAGATCTAAGGTATTTTTATGTTGGTGCTCTTTTACAATTGTTGGGCGTCTTGTGCTGCTTATATAATAATTATGGTCTGTTAATTTCTGTGAAGCAACTCTATAAACCTCTCCCCAGCAGTCTTCCTTAAGACAGAAACTCTCAGAGCACTACGTGGAGTTAAACATACTGAATAATAAGGGCTCTCAAGGCTCATCTGGGATTTACCTGATGAAGATGGAATAGACTCCAGGTGTTTTCAAAGACTGTCTTTATAAAAAGGATAGAAAATATTTCTGTCATTATATTGTTTCTGGTAATATTCCCTGAGCCCCCTAAAAAGTCAATAGCTTATTTTTTAAATGATCAGTTTCTCTTCATCTTCACTTATCGCTAGAAGACACTGAAGAATCTGTTGGAGGTTTCAGAAGTCCCAGTCTTGCCATTTGCATGATGACTTTACCACAGCAGTTAGAAGAAGTAAGTCAATAAATAGTGGATATAATTATTCTTCTTTCATTTTGTATAGTGTTTAAATTATACATGTTTTTATTCATTGTTATTAAATATATCAAAGCAGGGCTAGCTCTTAAAAATGCACTATGGGTTGTAGAATATAGCCATGCTGTGTGGCATTTTTCTTTCCCTGAAATTCTAGTACAGTGTAGTAACCTGTCCAGTAATTTCAGGCAATGAAATTTTCACGTCATAAACTGCTTTAGCAAATTTATTTAATCAAGAGTAGCAAATGTGTCCTTTATTTAAAAAGTATGGAAGTATGGCCAAGCATGGCAACTGATGCCTGTAATCCCAGCACTTTGGGAGGCTGAGGCGGGAGGATTGCTTGAGGCCAGGAGTTTTAGACCAGCCTGGTCAAGAGAACAAGACTCCATCTCTACAAAAAATTAAAAAATAGCCAGGCATGGTGGCATGCGCCTGTAGTAGTCTCAGCTACTTAGAAGGCTGAGGTGAGAGGATCATTTGACTCCAGGAGTTTGAGGCTGTAGTGAGCTGTAATGTGCTACTACATTCCAGCCTGGGCAACAGAGTGAGACCCTGTCTTTTAAAAAAAAATTAAAAAGTATAATTCAGCTGTAGTATACTTTTTATACATATATATACTTTTTGATATTATTTTTCTCAAAACTCTATACACTGAATTTCCAGGGGGAACATAGACATTTCCAATTATTGTAACAATTCTGTGTTTTTGTTTTTTTTTTTCGAGATGAGGGTCTTGCTCTTTTGCCCAAGCTGGAGTGCAGTGGCACGATCATGGCTCACCGCAGCCTGGAATTCCTGGAATAAAGTCATCCTCTTGCCTCAGCCTCCCAAGTAGCTGGGTCTTACTATAGGTGCACACCACTATGCCCAGCTAATTTTTTTTAAAAAAACATTTTTTTGTAGAGACTGGGCCTTGCTATGTTGCTTAGGCTGGTCTTGAACTCCTAGCCTCAACCTCTCAAAGTGCTGAAATTACAGGTGTGAGCCACTGTGCCCTATCTGTTGTAACAATTCTTTTTTATTTTTATTTTTATTTTTATTTTTATTTTTGAGACAGTCTTGCTCTGTTGCCCAGGCTGGAGTGCAGTGGTGTGATCTTGGCTAACTGCAGCTTCCACCTCCCAGGTTCAAGCAATTCTGCCTCAGCCTCCCAAGTAGCTGGGACTACAGGTATGCGCCACCATGCCTAACTAATTTTTTGTATTTTTTTATAGAGACAGAGTTTCACCATGTTGGCCAGGCTGATCTTGAGCTCCTGACCTCAAGTGGATCTGCCTGCCTTGTAACAATTCTTTTAAAAAAGATTCATTTTTCCTGGTTTTATAGTTGTTTTTACAGGGAAATGAATAATCATATAGTGTTAGGTGTATATAATTTACAGTGTGTTAGTCTACTGACACAATCTTGTCTTTGTAACTTAGCATGCTCAATAGCCCAGTGTGACAGACTGGAGGCAATTCACACAGTATAAAGATTAGGTCAGAGCAGGACTGGGAGTACATTTTACTGTTTGATTTCTCACTTGCTTGTAGACTGTTGTTACTCTGGTTAAGTGGCTAATATGAGACTCAAAATACTCAAGACAGTAATACCTATTTGTTTTACCTGTTTTCTTTTTGGGTACTATTCATTTTAACAGGAGTTCACAGAAGAGGTTCAGTGTCAAAGGGAAGAACCACTGGAGACAATTATGGAGGAAAAATCGACTGAACAAAAAGGGTAAGGGGGAAAAAAGTATGACAGTGATTGTCACTGGTTACCTCAGTGAAGCTTTCAGCTTTTTTCCTTCATAATTTACAATACATGATTTAGGGTGGTATTGTGTTTCTAGTGAAACTGTAACTTCAGTTTATAGTTATGGTAAAATGATTTTTGGTAAATGTTATACTTCTATGTATTGATAGAGTGAAATAAATAATGATATCTAAAATGCCTTTTGTTCTCTCATCACTATCAGCCTTATCAAAATAAAGCTGTAAATAGGCCAAAGCTTATTTAGCTGCTAAGTAGGGAACCACTTTTCATACTTATTCCATTTTTATTGAGTCAAATAAAGAATGATTATAAATTATTTTATGTATGTATAAAATCTTTCACTGTTGTGATGATTACTATACACTATTCATTAGGGCTATGATGTACACATACACTGCCGGCTAGCTTATTGCTTCAAGGAGAGCTGAAGGCAGTTTTCATGTGTTGCAGTTTGGACATGATTTCTAAATCTTTAGAATTTTAGAAGTTCTAAATTTTAGAATTCCCTTAGATCAGAAAGGCAACATGGCCAGGCGTGGTGGCTCATGCCTGTAATCCCAGCACTCTAGGAGGCCGAGGCGGGTGGATCATGAGGTCAAGAGATCAAGACCATCCTGGCTAACACAGTGAAACCCTGTCTCTACTAAAAATACAAAAAATTAACTGGGTGTGGTGGCGGGCGCTTGTAGTTACAGCTACTCGGGAGGCTGAGGCAGGAGAATGGCATGACCCGGGGAGGCGGAGCTTGCAGTGAGCCGAGATCAGGCCACTGCACTCCAGCCTGGGCAACAGAGCAAGACTCTGTCTCAAAAAAAAAAAAAAAAGGCAATATAATTAGATTTTCTTTTTCTGTTCAGTATGCAAATTTTGTTAGTTTTTCTGTGGACAGTTAAAAAGAATATATTTAATACTATGGGCCTTTACAAGTAATTTAGATACTTCTATTCATAAAAATGATTCCTTCGGAAAATTACCCAAGAAAGAGAGAGAAGACAAACACTAATCTTTACAGTTTCTTTTTTCTTTTCTTTCTTTTCTTTTCTTTTTTTTTTTTGGAAACAGGGTCTTGCTGTGTTGCCCAGGTGTGCACCACCATGCCTAGCTAATTTTTTTGTATTTTTTTTAGAGATGGGATTCGCCATGTCGCCCAGGCTGGTCTCAAACTCCTGAGCTCAGGTGATCTGCCTGCCTTGGCCTCCCACAGTGCTGGGATTACAGTCGTGAGCCATCGTGCCCAGCCTCTTTACAGTTTCAAATGTGACAATGGGCTCTAGGGTTCTGAGCATAGTGTCTCCCTCTTCTATAGGTGAAATTTGGGTCTTAACTAACCTCATGTCCCCTCATTTTGGGTTCTGTTGTTTTCATTGCTGAGCAGTCAGCAGTATTTAAGTGGTGTTTTAAGTCATCCAGACATATTTTTTTGCTTTTGCTTAGATCTGTTACTAATTGCTATGGAGACAAATGTAAACAGATTGTAATTATGAGCTAAACATTATAGAAGATTAGAGGATGTTTAGACTCTTAGATGGCTGAGCATAGATCACTCATACCTTAGATAATGCAAAGAATATCTTGCTTACTAATCACCTGTTAATTTTTATTGATAGTACGATCGAAGCCTTTTCACATCCTGGGCATACCACTCCTCAATCAATGCAAGTAGATACAAGTTCAGAAATTTCTAGGTAAGAAGTTTTGCCTACTATACCATTTAAAAATAGTTGTGTTTTACAAATCACAGAGTGAAAGTATGCTGACTGTACCATTTTTGAAACAATTGCTACATTTTGACTAAAAACTAAGAAAATAAATGAAAGCAACATAAAACATTGAAAGAGCAGCATAAGCACACAGATCTGACATCTTTCATTACTGAGTTTCCACTAGCGATTGTATTTTAAAGTTACACAGGAACTATGTTGAGCAGTCTTTTCTGAAAAAAAGTAGTGATATATTATTGAAAGATGAAGTTGTTGCTCATTTTCAGCTTCTAACTGATTTCTTGTAGTGTTTGAAATGCTTTTAATTCTCTCACAGAACAGACTCATCCGGTTCTTTTGAACAGAGTGCTTAGTGTTTAGAAATCTTGCCAAAATAGGAAAATATAGCACAGCTTTACCTCAGAAAAAAATTTTCATAGTTAGAATCGATCTCCTTGAGACCTGTTGAAAGCAAAGCCCAATAAACTTGTTTTAAAATGGGCAGATCTGTTTGTGCAAGGAGACCTTCTTCACAAAATGTTGTTGCGTCTGCATGAGTCCTCATACCCAGATCCGGCCCTTTTGCTACACTCAGTTTAAAGAGCTTCTGAGACTGGCCTGGGCTGTGCACATCCAGCTGTACCTACAGCTCAGTTTACCCCTACACCTGCCCCTACTGTCCCAAGGCCTTCTTGAGTGCCAGTGACTTGTGCAAGCATGAATGCACCCACCCTGTGCCCAAGGGGACCTCTACAGCCCTGGAGCCCCTTGTGGCTTTACTAGGAATGCCTGAAGAGGGGTCAGCCTGAAACCCATTCCCCCTTCCATCACACTTCAGGAACCCAGTCGCCAGAGGGTGCCTCCTAAACCTTCTTTGGCTCCGCTCACTCTTTAGATTCCAGATCCCTGTCACTGGGCAACTAACTCCCTTGTCACCCAGCTAAGAAAGCTGGGGACAGTGGAGGCTGGCAGCAGCTGTGAGAAACATGATTCTCAAGGAGCAACACTCAAAGCTTTCACTTTGGCAGAAAAGGAAAAGGTAGATCAGTTGTAATGCCTATTTTTTGTGAATTTGCCAAATAAAGTTTTTTTATTGGGTGTGTTAAGATGCTCGATAAAAGGCAAATATTATTGCCAAATGGGAATGAGTGTAAACCTAAATAAGTCTATATGAAATTTAATATGTTCTTTTCTTTTTTGGAAACAGTGATCTGTTTGAATCTGATAACTGCCTGCTCCCTTGCTTAGTTTATAAAATGTGGAAAACTTTGAGTATCTGCTATGTTTGAGGAGTCATCCCCCAACAGTCATTTTGTTTTTAAAAAAAAAAAAACCTAAACACCTTGCTTTGATCCTTAATTTTTATTTGTAAATAAGCATTTTTTATTAGGGTTTATGGTACATTTAAACTCTGAGGTTTGCTTGGAAATGAAATGTTCACAGTACTATTGTTTCACATTTAATGATGATATACAGTAGTTTTCTCTACTGATCCTAGAATTAAGTTTTTTGAACCCAGTTTTTCCCTAGTTTTCTTAACTCTATGCTGGATCATTAATTTTAGTCAAAAACATATTTCTAAGCCAAATTACAAATTGTGAAGTCTGTACAGCTAATCAGAATGATTCCACAGGTCTCAAATTCAGATGTCCACAGGGACCAGGCAAGTGAAATATATGTCAGCTCTTGGGTTTGCAACACCCTATGAAGGAGCCCATCACTGACTAGACAATCCCTTAATAAAGATGAAAATTGAGCTGATGACAAATGTGTCTGGGGGGCTGACGGGCACTAGAGAGAAAGGCTTTAGGGTTTAAATTTCTAGAAAACTACTAGAATAACCTTTAAATTGGAAGACAAAAGTGGGATCAAAATATTCTGATCATAGACATTCAATTTGTTTTTTGTCAATTTTAATGCATGTTTTTTATTTAAATGCTTTCCACGCAGTGCACAGATTTCTACATATAAAGAAAAATCTTCCTCAGTTCCACTTCTGATACCAAATGGAGTCAATGTTGCTTCACAACCACCTGCTCCAACACCTCAGAAGACCCAGAGAAATGAATGCACGGCTCAGTTACCAGATTGTTCGGAGTCTGTTAGGCAGATGCTGCAAGATGAAATGTTTAAATTAGTTCAGGTAAGCACATCTCTATATAAGTAAGTAAATCTACACATAGTGTACATGTAGGGTTTTAAAATATTAATAGATTTCCAGAAATTGACAAGGTGAAATTATATCATAAGCATTTCTCTGCTTTGGGTACTTTTCATTCAAATGTTTATAACTGGTTGGGCGCAGTGGCTCATGTTTGTAATCCCAGCACTTTGGGAGGTCAAGGTAGGAGGATTGCTTGAGACCAGGAGTTTGAAACCAGCTTGGGCAACATAGTGAGACTCTGCTAGGAAACTCTACTAGGAAAAAAAAGACCTCTAGGGCCCAGAGGTCTAGGCTAAGCTACCTACTTCTCACAATGACCTATTTTTACTGAGCTCTTTGGGATGCAGCTGCTCACAAAAGTGAGGTGGGGAGTAATCAAACCAGATTAGTGGGCTCCTACTCAAAAGTATCCAAGGTTTATTTTCCAGCTGACACTATCACATATTTCTTATCCATATTTCTTGTGCTTGAGTTGAAACTGTCAGCTGCATTTCAAATTACTGTTCACTTTGACTTTCATCATACCTGGCTATCCTTTTTTTCTGTTTACCAACAATGGTTAATTATTTACCTTTTTAGAAACATTAGTTTCCTTCAGATCTAAACCTCTGCTCATTTGTCCTACATTCACTTCCATATCCTTTTATGTGATGTAATATATACCATTTCCATATTGATGATTCTCGGCACTAATTTTCTTTTTAAAAAATTTTTTTATATTTTTATTTTTTGAGACGGAATCTCACTCTGTTGCCCAGGCTGGAGTGCAGTGGTGTGATCTCGGCTCACTGCAACCTCTGCCTCCCAGGTTCAAGCGTCTTCTGCCTCAGCCTCCTGAGTAGCTGGGATTATAGGCATGTACCACCTTGCCTGGCTAATTTTTATATTTTTAGTAAAGATGGAGTTTCACCATGTTGGCCAGGCTGGTCTCGAACTCCTGACCTCAGGTGATCTGCCTGCCTTGGCCTCCCAAAGTGCTAGGATTACAGGCGTGAGCCGCTGTGCCCAGCTGCACTAATTTTCTCTTTGAACTTAGGGGCCTTGATGAGAATAGTTGTTCAGCATGTCTCCCTGTCCCATGAAACTTACTGAAACTAATTTTATTCTTATTCTCCCTAGTCCCTTGTTTCATTTTTCTGTTTAGTAGCACCACTGATTCTACCAGCTTAATGTTTTAGAGACATCTTTCAAACTGTTAGATGGATTACTTGGGGACTTCACTGGTCACTGTCCTATATATTTAACACATTATCCAGATAATTCTGATGCACACAAAAGATTAAGAATCACTATCTTCAAAAGTCATCTTTGCCTTCTTTCACAACCCCTACCCAGTGTTTTACTATGCCCTCTTGAATTTTTTGCCCATACTATATGTCGGTAATAGCCACTTGCTATTTCTATAGCAGTGGCTAACCTTAGATTCTTAGTTTCATTCTTCCATTGTCTTCTATATTCTAGGACACTTTCTTCAGGTATTATTTTAATAATATTAGTCACCTGTTTAAAAATCTTCAGTAAATTTCAGGAACAAATTTGTATAATATATGATATCAATCTTGTTTTAAAAATAGAAAGAAGCCAGGCTCTTTATATTTTTAAATTTTATAAGAGGTGGCTCATACCTGTAATCCTAGTGCTTTGGGTGGCTGAGGTAGGAGGATTGCTTGAGGCCAGGAGTTTGAGACCAGCCTGGACAACATAGCAAGACCTCATCTCTACAAAAACAAACAAACAAACAAAAACTCAAAAAGCAAACCATTATCCAGGCATGGTAGCACATGCCTATAGTCTCAGCTACTCGGCAGGCTGAGGTTGGAGGATGCTTTGAGCCCAGGAATTTGAGGTTACAGTGGTCTATGATCAGTCTACTGCACTCCAGCCTGGGTAGCAGGGTGAGACCTTGTCTTTTAGATAGAATAGATAGAGAGAGAGAGAGAGTAAGCTAGAGAAAGGAAATATACTAAAATGTCAATGCTCATTATTTTTGAGGGTAGGATTATGAATGATATTTATTTTATTTTTAAAATTTCTGTTTTTTCCTGTGTGTATTTACTTTATAATTAAAAGAAAACTACATTTTTTAAAACCTGCACTATTTCCCTATTGGTTTGTTCTATCAAATGCAAATTCTTCTGTTGGCCTTCAAAAACTTCACTTTGAAGTCTTTACCTTCCCTCCTTTCCTGCCTTACTTTCACAAGTCTAGTTGTTCTCAAAGTATGATGCCTGGACGAGTAGTATCAGCATCACTTAGACGTTGGAAATACAAATTCTCAGATCCCTATCCTAGACCTGTTGAATCAGAAACTTGGGATAGGGATCAGCAGAGTCGTTCAAGTCCTCCAGGTAATTCTGATGCATGCCGAAGTTTGTGAACTTCTGTACTAGCCTATCTTTTCATTATCCCTGCTGTAAATCTCTTGTTCCAGCTAAGCCAATGTCTATGCTAGTGCTTCCCAAGCTTTTCTGGACATTTAAATAACCTGGTCATCTTAATGAATACAGATGCTCGTTCCTATCCTCAGACATTGCGATTATTGATAGGGAGTGACCTGGTCATCGGGACTTATAAATACTTCTCAGGTGATTGTAATGTGCAGCAAAGTTTGGGGACAACTGGTGTCTGACTACTTTCACCTAGTCAGCGTTTCCAAGGGAATTCCTTGCTCTTCACCTGTGTACTGCTTTCTGCTCATTGCTGAAAACTGTCCAAAATACACTTATTCTGGGAATCTGTCTTTTTCGTGTGTGTAGACAGAATCTTACTCTGTCACCAGGCTGGAGTGCAGTGGCACGATCTTGGCTCAGTGTAACCTCCGCCTCCCTGGTTCAAGCGATTCTCCTGCCTCAGCTTCCCGAGTAGTTGGGACTACAGGCCCGTGCCACCACGCCCAGCTAATTTTTGTATTTTTAATAGAGATGGGGTTTCATCATGTTGGCTAGGATGGTCTCAATCTCTTGACCTCATGATCTGCCTGCCTCGGCCTCCCAAAGTGCTGGGATTACAGGCGTGAGCCATTGTGCCCGGCCTATTCTGGGAATCTGTCTTTATCCCACTCCTTTGATCCCTGGGATGTTTATGGAAACTGAATACTGTAAACTGTTTGCAAATAGTTCCAAGTTTCATTCGCAAGTGAGTATTCATATGCCTGGTTGACAGGAAGTTATCATTTTTTTCCTCTCCCTTTAAAAAAAAAAAAAATTTCCCTGACTATGCCTCCTGCTCAGCATTCATGATTCTCATAGATACTAAGACAAATGTGTGACTATTGTAGAGTACTCAGATGATTGTTGTTATTCCTTAGATTCTTTTTGTTATATTTTAAGATATCGCTTCAATTTTTGTTTTATTCAAGCTGCAGCAGATCAACTTCATGAGCCTAATGCAAATAGTAGGATCATCCTTTGCGAATCTCCCAGATATACAACAACTTGTACAGCAGTCTCAGTCTGTGCATTTAGGGGAAAGCCAAGAATCAAACCTAAGAGGATGTGGTGATGTTGACGACAGCAACAAAAATCTTAAGGAGAGATTTTTTATTAAACCACCGTCAATGGGAGAGAACACCAGAGAGCCTCGCAAGAACAGCCCACACTGCCATGAAGGAACTATCCCATCTGGTAAAAATAGTACTGGAAACGTACAGGTAATGTATGTAAAAATACCATTAATGGCTGGGCGCGGTGGCTCATGTCTGTAATCCCAGCACTTTGGCAGGCCGCACCTGAGGTTGGGAGTTCGAGACCAGCCTGGCCAACATCGTGAAACCCCGTCTCTACTAAAAATACAAAAGTTAGCCGGGTGTGGTGGCGCATGCCTGTAATCCCAGCTACTCAGGAGGCTGAGGCAGGAGAATTGCTTGAACTCAGGAGGTGGAGGTTGCAGTGAGCCGAGATAATGTCACTGTACTCCAGCCTGGGTGACAGAGCAAGACTCTGTCTCAGAAAAAAAAAAAATAATAATAATGTCCTGAGTAGTTCAATAGTCATCGTGTTTTTTGTTGAATAAATAATTTTTTTTTTAGCAGTTACTACATTCTACCCACTGCAAAACATACTGAATGCCATTTACAAAGGAAGGAATTTCTAATATATTCTAAACTTACATAATATCTTTTTTCTCTTCCAGAATGTTCCACATGGGAGTATTCCTTTATGTCAATTAAATGGCCAGCCCCAGAAAAGAGGACCAATTCCATCATCTCAAAACTTACCATCCACTTCGTTTTATCCAGCTCCTGCTGGAAATACTCACCTCTACCTTTTGTCCACACCTTCTGTTTTTCAGAAGGCACCTAGACTTATCCCACATGCAAAAACATTTAGTCCTGGTGATGGCTTTCCTTTGCTTCAATTTAAGTCTAAACAAGAATTCCAGCCCCTTTTCTTACATACAGGAAGTATTCCACAAGTTCCCTTCAGGCCTTTGCCACAACCAAGAGAGGCTTGGGGATTATCTGACTCCTTCCAACCTGCTCTGCCACAGAGAGCAGCACAAACTACTCCAGCATCCCATTTGAATGTAAGCCAGTATAATACTGAAGCCAGAAAAAAAGAAGTTGAGCAGAAGACATGGGCAGAAACTGTAATTACAGAAATTCCTAATCATGTGAACTTGGATCAATATGTTGGACAAGAAAATTTGACACCTCAACAGGACTCTTCAGTGTTTATAAAACCAGAAAAACTATTTGATGTTAAGCCAGGGACCCTTGAGATATCTCCTCACCATTCCTTTGGACTTCCGTTACTATACCTGCCACTTAAACCTCCTAATATGTTTCCATCAACCTCAAGAGCATCTATTACAGTTCCCTCAACACCTATCCAACCTATAGCAGAAGAAAGAAAATACCCAAGATTGTCATTACTTCATTCACATTTGTCCCCAGAAAATAGGGTAATGAATTTTTGTATGGTAATGCAAAAGCAGTGTCCTGCACTATTTTTTTCATACCATAAGTACTGTATGGTCAATGAAAAGCTCTTGTACATAAAAAAATGCTTGTTATAGAAAATAGCATATAAAAATTAGGTTTAAAATAATGATTGTAGCTGGGCATGGTGGCTCATGCCTGTAATCCCAATACTTTGGGAGGCCAAGATGGGAGGATCCCTTGATCCCCAGGAGTTTGAGACTAGCCTGGGTAACGTAGGGAGAAGCTGTCTCTATTAAAAAAAAAATTGTGTATTTTAAAGGTTTTAGGTCTTTCTATCAATACTGGAATTTACTGGACTCTTTCATAAATATTTCTGCTGCTCTGGGAAGAAATAAGAAGTAAAATTACCAGGTACTCTGTGTAAGATTTAAACACTCAAGAAAGCAAAAAAATTACCAGATGCTCTTGTTTATGTGTGTGTAGAGAGGAGAGCAAGTGAGCACACATATTGTTTGAGGTTCCTAGCAATTATTGTATGCTCTTCAAATCTTTGACAGGTTAAATTTGTTAAATAGACCCAGATCTGTGATTAGTAGCATATATATTAAAATGGTAGTTTTATAAACCCACCAAGTCCTCTTTAAAGGTATAACTTTTGATTTATGAAATTAAAATGGTTTAGGCTCTAGTTTTGAGGAGAGCAGTACTATCTTAGGGAGGTAATTGAGTAATGCATTCTGTGGTGTACTTTTATGATTTGAAGATGGTACTGGGAAAGGAAATGGTTATTCCTTAGAAAAAATACTTACCATGCTTCCTTTTCTTCTGAACATATAACGAGCCAAAGAAGAACCCCAAGTTTTTATCACCCAATTCCCAAGGCTTCAGGGATTTTCAGCATATTGCTGGTCTATTCCATCTGTGGTTTTCGTGCCTCTACATCTTCCCTGTTCCAAACAATTTTAAGTTAAATGCTGGACATTATATAATTTCATTTATAAGAGGAAAGGTTTTTTTTGTTTTTATGTATGAGACGGAGCCTTGCCCTGTCACCAGGCTGGAGTGTAATGGCGCCATCTCAGCTCACTGCAACCTCCAACTCCCAGATTCAAGTGATTCTCCTGCCTCAGCCTCCCAAGTAGCTGGGGTTACAGGCACGCACCACAATGCCTGGATAATTTTTTATATCTTTAGTAGGGACGGAGTTTCACCATGTTGGTCAGGCTGGTCTCAAACTCCTGACCTTGTGATCAGCCCGTCTCGACCTCCCAAAGTGCTGGGATTACAGGCGTGAGCCACTGCACTTGGCCAGAGGAAAGCTTTTTAATAAGGGAATGAAATTAGGAAGTTGAGAACTTCTAGCTTAATTTCTGAAATAGGATGACCCATTTGAAACTTTCAGCACTTTAAATCACTTTTTCTCTAAGATATGTATACTCATATTGCCAGTTTAAATCAATTTGTTATATTTGATTTGTTCTAACTGTTGCACAGTTTAATTTAAACAAATGTATTTTTCCTCAGTCTTTTGTTGAAATATTACATAATTGAGTTTGCAATTTGTCATTCTTATGCTTTGTTTCTTTCTTGTAGTGCAAAAAAACACAACTTATCCCACTTGAAAACCTCATTGCGTTTAAACAAAGCCAACAGAAACTAACACATAATTTATTTGAACAAGGTGATGCTGGACACCTTCAACTTCTAAAGGTCAAAATAGAACCACCTGAAGTAAGACAAGGAAAGGACAGTAAAAAAAGGCAAGGCTTAAGTGAAATTTTATTTGATAATATCATATATCAGCAAGTTCATTATTATTTATAATCACACAGTAATCTGGTTCAGTCTCCTAGGCTATACACAATTGCACATTCAGTTTTCTTTTCAAATGTCATGCATCTGAAAACATTTTATGTGAGAAAAATTCCTATTTTGTGAGACAAATACTATAATTTTTTCCCATTTTATTAAGGAATTCTTTCCTACCATTCATAGACTGGAGGATTCTTTTACAGTGTCGGTAATAGGATGAACAGTCATTTGCTGCTCAAATATTTGGTACAATATCCCATATGCAGTAGTACTTCCTTATCCCCAGGAATACATGCCAAGACCTTCAGTGGATACCTGAAACTGCAGATAGTACTGAACCCTATTATATATTTTGTTTTTTTCTATATATGCATGCCAATGATAAAGTTTAAGTTATAGATTAGGCACAGTAAGCAATGCACAATAACTAGTAATAAAATATAACAATTATAACTATATTGTAATACAAGTTATAAGAATGTGATCTGTTTCTCTCTGTCTCTCAAAATATCTTACTGCACTGAACTCATCTATTTTTGAACCATGGTTGAACTCTGATAACTGAAACCTTGGAAAGTGAAACCATGGATAAGCGGGGACTACTGTATCATCCAATACTTTGAACCAATCATCTTACCGTATTCTTTAGACTCTTACAGTAAGCAGGAGGGTAGGTGATGTAAATTGTTTCAGGGCACTAAGAAATGTGTATGTGAAAAGCAAGGCTGTGACTTCTAGTGAAGAGCACTTACTGTAGTGTTTTACCGCATATATTGATTGGTAGATTATTACTAAGTCTAGAAAATACTTTTAAAATTTCACATTTATCAGACTGTAAAATCTGTTACTAGTGCTCTCTTTCCAGAAATTTTCTGTTTCCATCTATTCCCTCTTCAAATTAAGTCTTCCCTTTAGCATTTTGAGACCTCTTTCCTCCTTGCTGTAATTTTGCTGAGGTGACTAAGTGTGCTTAATGTCTTCAAATAGACAATTGGAGGTATCTGATAGGGTTTCTGGCACCAGCTTCAAATCCACAGAAAAGAGAGTTTAATAATTACCTAAGATGTGTAACCCTGTCCTTAGATTCCAGTGACTAATATAGAATAGTCAGTTCAGTAGTAGAGGTTCTAGAAATAAATTTCACATTTGGTGTTTTGCTTATATTTGCTTGTATTTGCAGAATATCTTGCTAATTTAATTAAATGCTATTGAAAATAATTTATGAACGTAATTTTGTCAACTGTATCCCTATATAGCATGATAAATGAAAAGCAAATGTTGCTATAGTTGTAAAAGTATGTTTTATGCTATTATGTTTAACAGGCAAAGAAGAAGAGCTGAGAAAGAGCTGCAAGAAAAAAGATGTGAGAAACTGAGGAGAAAACCAAATGTGACTTTTCGACCAGAGAATTCCATAATTAATAATGATGATTCAGAAATCATTAAGAAACCCAAGGTATAGAAAAACTGCTATAGATTCTTCCCTGGTTTGCATGTACACTGAGTTTGGTATGTCTTTGTGGTTTATCTAGTCTGATTGCTGGGAGCTTCTGACTGTGACTAGGAGGATCTTCATATCATTCAGTATATCAGTCCCTGCTGCCTCCCTCCACAGAGCAGTAGACATAGAGTTCTGAATGTGAAAAGCAACTTGATGGTACATGAAAAACTGCAGTTTAGAGCATCTGCCTGTGTGGCTTTTTTATATTTGAAATCACCCTTTGCTTATTTCTATGACATCTTAATATATATGTTATGTTATTTGGGCTTCTCCTAATACAGTTTCACCGTTCTCTGAGATTCCTCTAGGATTTCCCAAACAGGTTTGTTGTGTAACCTCTATTTTAAGTCACGTCTTTTTTAAAAATTTAATTTATTATTATTTTTTAGAGATAGGGCCTTGCTCTGTTGCACAGGCTGTAGTGCAGTGGCATAAATATAGCTCACTGCAGCCTCCACCTCCTGGGCTCGGGCAATCCTCCTGCTTCAGCCTCCCAAATAGCTAGAACTACAGGTGTGTGCCACCATGCCCAGCTAATTAAAAAATATTTTTTGAGAGGTGGGACCTTGCTGTGTTGCCCAGGCTGGTCTCCAACTCCTGACCTCAAGTGATCCTTCCACCTCAGCCTCCTAAAACACTTGGATTATAGGTGTGAGCCATCATGCCCAGCTTTAAGTCAGGTCTTTTAAAATATACCTTCTATATTTGGTGACTGTCTAACTATTTTTGCAACAACAGATTAAATAGAAACGTATTAATAGTTTTGTTTACATTGATTTTTAAAAGGCATGCTTTTTCAGTCAGTCCTCAAGAGCATGTTTAGAGGCACTTAGTACAAATGTTTGTTGAGTCCATGAAAGATTTTTGACAGGATGGTGTACTATTTGAGTATTATCAAAGCTACTCTGTAGAAGAGAGTTGCACATGGTAACCTAGGAACGTTACATTAAATTGGTAATGCTCTTTTTTATTGTTTGGCTTATGTATTTTCTGAATTCATTTGTAGAGTTACTTTGATAGAGTAAATAATTTGATAGAATACTTATGTCTAGAATGATGGAAGTTGAAGTTATACATGAGAATTCAATCTTCATAGCTATTGATTTTTTTTTCAAAAATAATACACATCTTTGAGTTAATCATAGATTAATCCTGTGGGAATTCATTTAGGAACAACAAGAACATTGTGGTTCCCATCCTTTGGATGACTTCGACGTTCCTTTTGGTATGTATGTGTGTGATTAATGTAATGTCTAAGTTTAGAGTTAAAATTAGCTTTCTAGAAATATGTACAATATGAAAATGAGGCTACCTACATTTCTGCCCAGCTGACTACAAATTCAAGGGTTCCTATACTCCACCCCCCTCAACTCAGGTTTGATAATTGACTAGAAAACCCACAGAAATTGGGAAAGCACTTTACTTATGATTACAATTTTATTATAAAGGATACGCAGTGGTGGGGGTGGGCAGCACAGGGCTTCCATGCCCTCTCTGGGATGGTCATTCTCCTAGCACATCCATGTATTCACCAACCTGGAATCTCCCTTAACCTGTTTGCTTCAGAATTTTTATTGACTTTTCAGTACATAGGTATAATTGATTAAATCACTGGCCATTGTGATTGAGCTCAATCTCCAGCCCCTTCTCTTTCCCAGAAGTGGCAGTAGGATGAGTGAATTGGGGGCTGGTAGTTCTAACCCTCTCATCATGTGGTTGGTTCCTCTGGTGACTAGGGCCTATGCTGAAGCTATCTAAGGGCTTGCAAAGAGACACCTCTAGCATAAACTTAGGTATGATCAAAAGGGGCTCGTTAGAAATAACAGACACTCCTATCAGGAAATCCCAAGATTCTGAGGACCTGTGTGCAAGAAACTGGGTCTTTGTAGACCAAATATATATTTTTCATTATACCACAATGCTCCATAATTAATACTTTCTTATTCTACCTAGTCTTCCTGGGAGATCTCCCAGAGAAATCCACATGTAAACCCAAACTCTCACAGTAGACTTTGGATTTTGATTTTCTTTCCTCTTGAGTTTTTCCACTTGTGTAGAAATTACCTCAGGTACACCATGTGAATTCTGAATTCATTATTTCTACTCTGCCCCAACTGTTTTTTCCTCTTATGTTCTCTTTCTCCATTTGTGTTGATATCAGCCTAAGCCAGAAACACATGATTCTGAATTCTGTCTTCCCTCTTATCCATTCAGTAACCAATTCTTACCTATTTTGCTTCCTTTGTAATTCTTAAATTTAACCTGTTTCCCCATCCCTCACCATTACTAGGTATATCCACTCAAACCTATTTTCCACACACTGGCTAGATTGTTTTCCTAGAATATGAATCTGACCATATCATTTCTCTGCTTAACAGCTTCTACTGGATCTTCATTAGCCAGAAGAATATCTAGGTTTCTAAGCTGGATGTGCAGAGTCCTCAACAGTTTTGGTTTTGATTCTACCATGTCTTTGAGATTCAACTTACATAACACTTCATTCAGAAAGCCCATTTTAGGCTGGACGCGGTGGCCCACGCCTGTAATCCCAGCACTTTGGGAGGCTGAGGCGGGTGGATCAGTTGAGGTCAGGAGTTTGAGACCAGCCTGGCCAACGTGGCGAAACCCCGTCTCTACTAAAAATACAAAAATTAGCCAGGCATGGTGGTGGGCACCTGTAATCCCAGCTACTCAGGAGGCTGAGGCAGGAGAATCACTTGAACCCGGGAGGGGGAAGTTGCAGTGAGCCGAGATCACGCCACTGCACTCCAGCCTGGGCAGCAGAGCCAGACTCCATCTCAAAAAAAAAAAAAAATTTAATAACATCCTGACACCCCATATTTTACTTCCATTGAGTTAGGTACTGTGCTGCTGGGCTCCTGGTAATCTGTTAGCTTCTCAATGATTACTTCCAATGTTTTGTTATATTTAAGAAATGCTACAAGATGATAATACTTCAGCTGGATTGCATTTCATGGCCTCTGTAAAAAAGAAAGCTATAGGAAGTCAAGATGCAAGTACAAATACAGACCCAGGTAAATGCTGTTTTACTTTTTAAAAAAATTCATATATTTTGATACAATTAAGTTATCTAGACTTTTCCTTTAAGACAGTGGTTTAAAGGGAATTTTTAATTATGTGATATTATTTACTCTGCCTAGATTTTTCTTTCCAATCTTGGTATATACTGTAGAAATCAAATTTATAACTTAAGTAAAACATAATAGACACTTTTCTTCAAAATTGCCATAGACTACATCCTAAGTCAATAAATATAATGCTTTGAATTTGCATTCTCTATGTTATTGATTACCTTCACTGGAATTGCATGCCCAAGGTTGGGAGGCCTGGGATTGTGGCTAGTGAAGGTGAGCTAGGAAGGACTGGACTGGGTTCGGTGAGGGAGGGGTATTTAACTGTGTCCAGGAGCAGAGGAAATAAGTGTTGGAGGACCTATTATTTGGAATGTTTCCTGACAAATTTCCTCTTTAATATTATTTATCATTATGAATAGCATCTTGAATAGTGCTCTACCCATTGTTATCATAGAAATTCTTTTTTATGATTTTTAGTAAACAGTTTCTTTTACCCATGTACAGAACCGTGTGCATGCTTTTTAGCTAACTTTATCTTATGTTTTAAAAATGTAATCATTGTAGAATATTTGGGTGATTTAGCAATCTATGAAGAAGATGAAAATTAACCATAATCACACCACTTAGCAATAACGGTTTGATATTGTTTTTTCTTTCGGTCTTTTGTGCATTTTACATTGTTAAATACAGTATATAGCACAGGTGTCCTCCCTTACTATCTAAACTCTCATTGTCCAGATATTATGGCTGTCTTCTCTAGCTTTTCCATGAGAGTTTAGTTTAATCCTCCTGGGTCCCAGTGTTGTTTTTTTCCAAGTACCTTGGGATGCTCTTAAATTAGAGTGTATCTTTAACATATTATTTATTTTGTTATTTGCATCATAGTACGTTTGCTACAATGTTGACGGCAATTCATCTCTAATGTGTTCAGTATTATTGCATATTGAATGCTAACTAATGAATTAAATGAATATTAATCAAAAAGTTATATTTAAAATGCTTTATATGTAGTTATCCTTGATGGGTTGTTATTTAAGAGTTGTTTAATGATGTTTGGGAAAATTAGATGGGCTAGGACACCTTTTTATTTCCATTTGAAATACTGTCATAAAGTCTCCTGGAATCAGAAAATTCACTATCCAGCACATTTGCAGGAGTGGATTAGATTTGCATTACAAGGGATACCCGTATTTTCTATCCTGTTCATTTCACTTTGATTTATATGTATGGCAAACATGTCCCTATGTCATCAAAAAAGTACTTCATAAGCATATTCCTTCTTCCAGCTATACATTAGACAGTTTCCAGTTTTTTCTCCTACAAATTATGCTTCAATGAGTATCTTCCTGCGTAAGAGACTTTTTTGGTTATTACTGTGATTTAGCTAAACTTTTTAACTTTGCCAATCTGATAGGTCAAAAAAAGTAATTATAGGCTGGGCGCGGTGGCTCACGCCTGTAATCCCAGCACTTTGGGAGGCTGAGGTGGGCGGATCACTAGGTCAAGAGATGGAGACCATCCTGGCTAACACGGTGAAACCCCATCTCTACTAAAAATACAAAAAATTAGCCAGGTGTGGTGGCGGGCGCCTGTAGTCCCAGCTACTTGGGAGGCTGAGGCAGGAGAATGGCATGAACCTGGGAGGCAGAGCTTGCAGTGAGCCGAGATTGCGCCACTGCACTCCAGCCTGGGCGACAGAGCAAGACTCTGTCTCAAAAAAAAAAAAAAAAAGTCATTATTTTAATTTGTATTTCTTTCTGAATGAAGTTGAGCACATGTAAAATGGTTTGGATATAAATGATGACTCTGCATTTGAGAAACATTTTTTTTTTTTTTTGAGATGGAGTCTTGCTCTGTTTCCCAGGCTGGAGGCTGGAGTGCAGTGGTGCAATCTTGGCTCAAGATTGCCTCCGCCTGCCAAGTTCAAGCAATTCTCCTACCTCAGCCTCCCAAATAGCCAAGGTCTCCTGACAGGTGACCTCCACCACGCCTGGCTAATTTTTGTATTTTTAGTACAGACAGGGTTTCACCATGTTGGCCAGGCTGGTCTCAAACTCCTGACCTCAAGTGATTTGCCCTCCTCGGCCTCCCAAAGTGCTGGGATTACAGGCTTGAACCACCACATCGGAACTGAGAAACATTCTTAAATGTTCATTATCTAAGCATGTCTTTGAGAAAGCCTTGGAGGTACATTGCTTTTGTTGCTAAGTAGTTTATCGAAGTTGGCAGCTGTTTCCTGAGTCTGCTATTCATCTAGGTGAAGGCCCAAGATATAAATAATAATAAAATTTGAAATTACATTAATTATTTAAAATTACATTGTTAAGTTGTCACTCTTTGTTTCTACCTATCACCTTTTATGCATAATATCTAATTATCTGTATTCATATATTTTAATTTTTTTCTTGTGTTTGTGAAATTTTTTTGTTTTCTCTTTTTGTCTTAAATTTTTAATGTACTACAAGATAAGGAAGCTACTTCTCAAGAAGTTGTTTCTGAATGTGGTACCAAGCAGCAAATAATTTCTTGCATATCATGTGTGATTTCTTTTTTTTCCTAAGAACAGTATGACTTATTAAAGATGTATCTGCATTATGCCAAAGCTAGTCACCATCCCCCTTAAAAAAGCGGTTAAACCAATCAATTACGAGAGAGGGAATGATTTCAGTATTTTTATTTTCCTTTTTTTTCTAGTTTTAAGTGGTTTAAATTTAAGCTTTGGTAACAAGTACTCAATATGAGTTACATTTGAAAATAGTGCTTTATTGAAAATACAGTGCTAGAAGATAAGGCTAGAGGCCTAGAACAAAAGGCACAGAGTTAAACTGTTTGCTGATCTGCTGTGACAGGCCTGTTTATTTTACTGTTAAATAAGAAGCAGTTAACGGTTGTGAAATTTAGATGTTAAAACACCTTAAGTGGTAAAATTTAATTATAGGCTCTGTGAATATACTATACACCACTGAATGATACCCTTTTAAAGAATGTGAATTAGCTGGGCGCGGTGGCTCATGCCTGTAATCCCAGCACTTTGGGAGGCTGAGGTGGGCGGATCACGAGGTCAGGAGATCGAGACCATCCTGGCTAACATGGTGAAATCCTGTCTCTACTAAAAATACAAAAAAATTAGCCAGGTGTGGTGGTGGGCACCTGTAGTCTCAGCTACTCGGGAGGCTGAGGCAGGAGAATGAACCCAGGAGGTGGAGGTTGCAATGAGCTTAGATCATGTTACTGCACTGCAGCCTGGGTGACAGAGCGAGACTCTGTCTCAAAAAAAAAAAAATGTGGATTATGTTTCAATAAAGCTGTCAATAAAAATAAGCAAATAACAAGAAAGTGTTCAAGTTAAAAAAAATTAGTTATAGGTTAATCTTCTAAAATCTGGTTTTGTTGAAACTTCCCTAAAGTAGACAAACATGACTTACTATATCTGATATGGAAATAGGAAATTTTAGCATTTTCTTGATGTAATTTAGTTACTTTATTGTTCTTGTAAATCATTCATATGAGAGAAACAATAGTCAGCTTACATTCAATTATGAATTACTTTAAACTGCCCTTAGAATAGAATGCGCTTTAATTATTTATACCCATGTCACTTCTACTTAGATTTCAAGAAGTACAATTTATGTTGTTTGCTGCTAACTTGTTCATACAAAGCTGATGATTTGGAGCAGTTTACAGCCTTTTTTTAAATGTTCCTGATTATTTCTTTTTTAATTTTCAGAACATGAGCCTTTGACTGCTCCTCAGCTCTTGGTCCCAGATGTCTATCTAAATCTGAAGCTTTCCAGTGAAATGTCAGAGAAACCTTTGTCACCCTCAATACCTCATACAGTAACACACTTGGTTTGTGTTTTATTCAGAAGTTTTAATAATACCTTTGCGCTAAAATGTATTATGGTCATCTAGACATTATTCAATTGTGTAGATGAAATGAGGTTAAAAATCTCATCTATGTAGCTTTGTAGTAAAGGTTAAAAAATTAATTTAAGCATTATGCCAAAAATATTATAAACTAAGACCAATAATACATACTTCCTGCTCCTTTTCCTAAGTTAGGCACATTCAGGCTCTTCTTTCCTTGTTTTTAATAAGAATGAAGAATTAAGCCTTTTTTTTTTTTTTTTTTTTTTTTTGGTGGAGTGACCACATAGAGTAAAAAGAATGTAACCCTCTTTGGTTTTATGTGTTTTGGCTCAGGTTGGACATACTTATATAAATGTGATTGACATTGAAGCTAATGATCTTCTACAGGAATTACCTGTGAGAGAAGAGCCTTCAAATGATAATGTTATCAAACAGCAAAGCGATCATCTAGCAGTTCCATCGTCTGCAGAGTTACATTATATGGCAGCTTCAGTTACTAATGCTGTTCCCCCACATAATTTTAAGAGTCAAGGTAATTTTTTCCTACTTTTAAAACAAATATAATTTGAAAAGTTCTTTAATATAGCATTGTTATCCCTACTCACATCTCTTACCTCTCCTCCTACAAACCCACTGTATTTTTGGATGTTTACATGCACAGAAATGTTCTGTTAATCTTCGGATTACCTTATTTAGAAGTTTAGAATCAGTCTTTGAAGGCTTTTCATATTCTTGATAGAATCAGCCAATTCCTCTATGGATTTATTTTCTAAACCTGCAGAAGTAACTCCAGCTTGTCTGGATGGAAAAAGCTTGAGAGCAGGCATTACAGAAGTGAAGGAGCCTAGTGTCACCTCACCTACACCATCAGACATACACCAGAACAAAGGTAAACAGCCAAGAGGTATAGCATGACCCTCTCCTGAATTACTGTTGTATTGGAAACAAGCACCAAAATTTGGTAATTGCAAAAGAAACCAGAAAAAGGGTTGTCCCTTGCTAAGGAGCATGGGGGCAAGTAGGTAAATGAAATAGAGACATGATTCCAAAGCTGGGAACCATGGATATTTTGTAAGAAGTCACAGATCTGTTTATGCATATGTCTTTTCTCAATTAATAGGGCTAAAAATAAATATTCTTTGTGAGTTCATGAGTGTTTTGATGTTAGAAAGCAATTCTCATATTGTAAAAGGTGGGAAATTCTCAAATAGCACACCAAAAATAAACAGGCATGGTAGCCAACAGTACTTTTTTTCCCAACTTTTATTTCAAATTCGGGACACATGTACAAGTTTGTTACATAGGTATATTGCATGATGCTAAGGTTTGGGGTATGATTGGACGCATCACCCAGGTAATGAGCATAGTACCCAATAGGTAGTTTTTCATCCCTTACCTTCCTCCCTCCTTCTCTGTCTTGTAGTCCTCAGTGTCTGTTGTTTCCATCTTTATGGCCAGGTGTATGCAATTCAATAGTACTTATAAATATTCAGTTTTATAGTCAAGTTGCATTATGGTAACTTTTTACAAGATTTAGAAGACTATATATATTTAAAAATTTTAATAAAATACATATATATGTGTGTGTTGTTTTTTAGAGACAGAGTCTTGCTGAGCTGTTCAGGCTGGGGTACAGTGGTGTGATCATAGTTCACTGTAGCCTTGAACTCCTGGGCTCAAGGGATCCTCCTGCCTTAGCCTCCTAAGTAGCTAGGATTACAAGCACACACCACCATGCCTAGCTAATTTTTAAAATTTTTTATAGAGACAGGGTCTCACTATGTTGCCCAGGTTGGTCTTAAACTCCTGGTCTGAAGTGATCATTCCACCTCAGCCTCCCAAAGTACTGGGATTATAGGCATGAGCCACCACACCCAGCCTAGAAGAATATCCCTCCACAACCTGAAGCTACTACATCCTGTGACTGGTTAGATTAATCCAATACGCAATCAGACTTCCTGCAACAGAAACCTAAGTCTCCCCTAGGTTCCACAGTGGTTGTGAGGTATGGACCTAGTCAGCCCTGTGGTTGCAAGATGCTTGGGCACAGAGTCTAGCTCTGCCTGATTATTGTATAATGACAGTGGGCACTCAGGAGACATGAGGAGCAAGGAAGGGATGGGTTAGGATGTGTTAGGGCATGTGTATTAACAGCTGCATATACAAACAAGTGCCAGCATTTCAGATTTTAAAGCCTTCATCTTCTCTCTTCTGTCATGGGGCTGCTAAGATGCATGAGTGGTGGATGGAGGATGTATGAAGCTAGCAATCTTTCAGACGGGGGAAGTATGTGGGAAAGTGAAAGGAGCCTGGCTTTTAGATTCACATAGAACAGACCTGGATTTGAATCCCAGCTCTGTCATTTAATAGCTTAGATACGTTTTACTTTTCTCTCTGTGACCCCTGAGTATGTTAGGCCAGCATTTCAAATGACCATAAGCTACAGATTAATTTCATTTATCAGACAGAGAGAATAGATTTTGCAGTAAGTTAATGGAACTTGCTTAGTTTGAGAAAATTAAAGTTTGGCTGGGTGTGGTGGCTCACGCTTATAATCCCAACACTTTGGGAGGCTAAGGCGGGTGGATTTCTTGAGCTCAGGAGTTTGACACCGGCCTTGGCAACATAGTGAGACCCTGTCTCTATAAGAAATAATTAGCCAGGTGTTGTGGCACACACCTGTAGTCCCAGCTACTCAAGAGGCTGAGGCGGGAGGATTGCTTGAGTCCAGGAGGCAGAGGTTGCAGTAAACCAAGATCTCACCACTGCACTCCAGCCTGGGTGCTAGAGCAAGACCATGTCTCAAAGAAAAGAAAAGAAAATTAAAGTTCATTATGTTTGGAGTCAAATGGAGTAGTATTTTGTTTGTTCGTTTAAAGAAATAGCAAGAGATGAAGCTGCAGAGGTAGAGAGAGGGAAGATTATGTGTGCCATTGTCTGTCATATGGAGGCATTTGGACTTTTAAGGTGAAGGTATTGGAGACACACTGAAGAGTTTTGGACAGAAAAGGAACATGATTTCTGTTTTTAAAAGATCTCTCTGGGCCTGGTGTGGAAGATGGACTAGATAGGCTAGAGATAAATTACAGATAGGGATATCATTTGGGGTCTATTTATTGTGAAAGCTTCAGCCAAGTAGTGGTATTAAGAATGTAGGTGTTTAGCAGGCAGAATCATCAATACTTGTTGTCACTTTGGATCTGAAGGAAAGAGAGGAGGCTCGAGTGACTTTCTGGTCTCTGGCTTGTGAAACTGAACGGTGGTGCTATTTGCTGAGCTGCAGAACAAGGAAGAGGGAGCAATTTGGAGGGGCAGAAGCAGTAAATTAATTTTTATATGCTTATGCGACAACCTAACTGGGATGTTCAGGATATAAGGAGCTGGAGCTAAGAAAGAGTGCCATATGGATTTGGGATCTTTCATCAATGACATAACTCAGAGAAAGTGGGAAGAGTGAGTAGAGAAGTGAGTTGAGGCTGGCAGCCCAGGAAGTACTTATGGGTAAAAGGAATGGATGGCAGAAGAAGAAGTATGAGCAATACAGTGAGGAGGAGACCCCAACATCAGAAAAAGAGTGCATTTAAAAAAGGTGTCGCAGACCAGGCGCAGTGGCTCATGCCTGTAATCTAGCACTTTGGGAGACTGAGGTGGGAGGATTGCTTGAGCCCAGGAGTTCAGACCAGCCTGGGTGACAAAGCAAGGCTCTATCTCTTAAAAAAAAAAAAAAAAAAAAAGAACTATTGCAAATTTGGGAGAAGAATCAACTGAGTTTAAGAATAAGAAGAGTCATTGGCTTTGATTTTGGTTTTAGGAGGTTTAATGTTTGCCTGAGATCTCATATAAAGTCAGTAATAGCCAATATTGGTGACAGCTTTTAACGTGTGATGTTTTTGGTTTTCAAGTAGAATTTGAAAAAGTCAAAAAAATATTAAAGTTGCTTTTTGATGAAGTATATGTTTGTAGCAAGGGATAAAAGTAATATTCAGACTTCCTTGTGTGTGGAACTTTGTTGTAGTAATTTATGTATTCTTATCCCAGAAATCAAGAAGCTGAAAAGAAATTTTTAGGTATATTTAATTAAAACTGATTTGGAAAGTTGTGTTGTGTTGGTTTAAAATGAAGTCATCAAAAAATGAGATCATCAATAATACCTCTTCTTCAATTATAATCAATTCTGCTTTTATTCTTATTAATATTTAGATCTGCCAAAACCAGAGTTCCGATTCAAAGGACAGAGCACAAAGTCAGACTCTGCAGAAGATTATCTATTGTGGAAACGGCTGCAAGGTGTCTCTGCAGCTTGCCCTGCACCAAGCTCTGCAGCTCACCAACTAGAGCATCTCAGTGCTAAGCTTCAGAAAATTGACGAGCAGTTGCTAGCAATACAGAACATTGCTGAAAACATAGAACAGGATTTCCCCAAGCCTGAAATGCTAGATCTACATTGTGATAAGGTAGACTACCTTTATTTTTAGTTTTTTGTTTGCTACTGAATTATTAGATTTGTAGTGTGATATAACTTTGGATACGTGATTTTTCAAAATAATGAGAACTTTGTTTTCTTTAAGCTAGGGTTTGTCAACCTCAGCACTATTGACATTTGAGCCAGGTAATTCTTTGTTGTGGGGGACTGTCCCATGCGTTGTAGGATATTTGGCAGCATCCCTGGTCTTTACTTACCCACTGGTTTCCAGTGGCACTGCTCCCTAGTTGTAACAGTCAAAAATGTCTCTAGATAATGCCAAATGTTCCTGGGAGCCAAAATCACCCTCAGTTGAGAACAATTACCTTAAGCTTTTAAGAAGTAAACCCATGTATAATGCTATTATCATAAAATGAGTTGGAAAATATTACCCTCTCTTCTATATTTTGGAAAATTTTTTATAGGATTGGTACTATTTCTTCCTTAAATGTTTGGTAGAATTCAGTGAAGCCATCTTCCCTGAAGATGCTTAAAGTTTTGTTTGTTGGGACATTTTAAAGTATAAATTTAGTTTCTTCTGTAGATATAGGGCTATTCAGCTGATCTTCTGCTCTAAATAAAGCTTTGTCTAGGGTCCTCCCACACAAAAAGGAAGTAAACCCATGCTTCCTACCAAGAAAAGAAATACATGAATTACGAAACTAGAATGTGATTTTAAAGGAACCCCACTTGTAATTATCATTTTTCTCTGAAAGATTTTATAATTTTACAAATATTATTGTCCTTCTATTTGGAGTTTTTGTCAGTTTCTTTTAAATATTTTATATAAGAGAGTTAGTAATCAGTTCCTTAGAAATTTTTCATATCTTTTTTTCTTTTTTTCTTGAGTCATAGTCTTGCTCTGTTATCCAGGCTGGAGTGCAGTGATGTGATCATGGCTCACTGCAGCCTCAACCTCCCAGGTTCAAGCAATCCTCCCACCTCAGCCTCCTGAGTACCTGGGACTATAGGTGTGCACCACCACTCTCAGCTAAGTTTTTAAAATTTTTTTGTGGAGACGAGTTCTCCCTATTTTGCTTGAACTAGCCTTGAATTCTTGGCCTCAAGCAGCCTTGCCTTGGCCTCCAAAAGTGTTGGGATTATAGATGTGAGCCACCACACCAGCCTAGTTTTCTATAAAAGGTAGACATAAAAAATAAATTAATGTTTATATATATAATGGTAGTTAAATAAAATAGGAAGTCTCAAAAATTATTTTACACATTTTGTCCTTTTTTTTAAAGGAAGAACAATTTATATCAAAAGGATTAAAGAACAAATATTATGTTACACATAATAGGTTAAATGAGACCATGGTTGGGTACTCGAGGCCAGGAGTTTGAGATCAGCCCAGGCAACATAGCGAGACCTCATCTCCATAAAAATAATAATAAGTCGGGTATGGTGGTGTGCACCTGTAGTCCTAGCTACTTGGGAGGCTGAGGTGTAAGGATCACTTGCGCTCACGAGTTCAAGGCTGCAGTAAGCTATTATTGTGCCACTGCACTGTAGCCTGGGTGTCAGAGCAAGACCCTGCCTCTTAAAAAAAAACAAAGTTAAATGTCTTAAAGTCTAATATTGGGAAATGCAAAATAGTCTGCAGGATAAGAATTCCATTATTGACTTACCTTACAAATTATTCCAGGTTGCTAGCATGTTGACATTTAAAAAATGTATTTATTAGGTTTATAGTACACGTTTAATCCAAACATTTAACACATTTAAAAATAAAGATTAAGCATATGTGAAACTATACTGAAAGGTTATGAGGCAGGACTACTGCTAAAAATATTAATACTAAGTAATGATACTATGATGCTTATTTGGTGGTTTTCCTCTTTTTTTTTTTTTGGTAGATTTGGGGTTTCACCATGTTGCCCAGGCCAGTCTCCAACTCCTGGGCCCAAGTGATCCTCCCACCTCAGCCTCCCAAAGTACTGGGATTACAGGTGTGAGCCACTGCACCTGGCCTGCTTTCTGTTTTTTTAAACCCAGATTTAGATCTGTCACATCCAAATAAATGTTCAGCATCAAAGCAGTTGTTGGAACTCCTTACTTCAAAGAATCTCTTTTGAAATTGCCTTTTGAGCTAGTTTAGTAGTCATTATCTACAGCCAGATATTTGATTTATACCCGAATCTAGTCTTGATCCTGGCTTGCTCACTCTCACAGGAGTTCATGAATAATTAATTCCTTCAACAAACATTTATTGAGCAACTACTGCCTATTAGGCCCTGTGCTAAATTCTAGGAATAGAAAGATAAATAAGGCATAGTACCTACTCTCAAGGAGTGTAAAATCTAATAAAAGAAGATAGATGTATATACCAATAAATACATACATACTGGGTCTAATGAAGCACATAGATATGCCTGGCGTGTTGTGACTGGACGGGGTAAGTGAAGCTGTGGCATCAGAGAAGGCTTTGTGGAGGTGACTCGAGCTGGTAATGAATTGGTATTCATCAGTTAATTAAAGAAAGGCTGACAAAATATTGTGAGCAAAGGAGAAAGGTACCAAATGGCATAGAGTGTTTGGGGAGCTGTATGAGCATTACTTAGAGGTAGAAGTTAGTGGGATTGGACTTTAAGACATCTGGCAGTAGAGGTAGGAGAGGGGAGACAAGGAGGAACAGAAAGCATTTAGTGTGTCAAGCGATTGGGATTTTCTCCTATAAGCAGGCAGTAGGAAACCACTGAAGAATTTTAAACAGTGAAGGGATATTATCAGATATGCAGACAGTAGTGTGGAAGGTAGATTGGAAAGGATAAGCCTGGGAACAAGGAGACCACATGGATCACAGTGGTTCCGAATCTAATGGCTGCCCATTAGAATCATATAGGAAACTTGTTAAGAATGCAAATTCCTGGGCCCCATTTCCCTGAAATTCTGATTTTAAGTAGGTCTGGTTAGAGCCCTGGAATCTGTGTTATTAACAAGCTTCACAAATGATTCTTATGCTGCTAGCTCTATACCAGGTCCATTGATAAGTGTTTGAGATCCACTAAATATCCATGGCAGGAAATAACAATATGCCTGAATTTGAGCAGTAAGAATGGAGGGAAGGCATTAACAGGACTTAGAGATTGATAAGTTGTGGGAAGGTGAAGAAGACAACAGAGATTCACAGTGGTGTCCAGATTCCAGCCTGGGTGAATGGTGGAGCCATTTTCCAAACTAAGGAAGAGGAAGAGTTGTGTGTGTGTGTGTGCGCGCGCGTGTGTTGGGGGAGGGAGGCACAATGATTTCTATCAGGGACATGATAAATTTGAGGTGCTGTGAGATAAGTAGGCAGTTCCTCAAAAGCAGCTGAGGAGCTACAACTGGGCTGAAGGTACAGATTTTGGAGTAATCAGTTAGGGGGAAGTTCAAATCATGATAGCATAGGTGCTCCTCAGGGAGAGCACATGGAGGAGAAAAGAAGAGGGTAAAGAATCTTGTGGAAACACTGCCTTGTAAGGATGAGTATTCAACAAGACTTGAGAACAGTCTGAAGTCATAAGAGACTCAGGAGAAAGCCAGCCAAAGCAGGAGTTGGAGGAGGGAGTTTCCACATGTCTGAGTCCATTAAGCATTTGGACTCCTGTGCATGTCAAGATCACTCAGATGCTTTTTCAGAGTATACATTCTATCCCTGCTGAATCTGTTGGGGAGGTGGAGGTGACTTGGCATTTTGAAAAGGCTCTCAAAAATTCTGATAGGGCTCCTCTCTCAAGCCTTTTAAGACTCGAAGGTAGGGACAATGTCTTTTGCTACACATGGTGGGCATTTAATAAATATTTGTTCAATGGTTGTCTTTGCTATCTTAGTTTTGATTCTGGCACTAATAAAATCACATTTATATACTAAAGATTCACCAGTAGAACAGTTATTTATAATTGTGGTACAAGGTTGGGAGACAATTTCAAAGGAAGAGTTCCAAAAGCATTTGCTCAAAGCCCTTAAGTACAGTAGTCCCCTCTTATTTGCAGTTTTGTTTTCCGAGGTTTCTGTTACCTTCTGTACAGTATAAGAAGATATTTTGGGAGACAGAAAAAAAAACACATTCATATAACTTTGATTACAGTATATTGTTATAATCATTCCATTTTATTCTTAGCTATTATTAATCTCTTACTGTGCCTAATTGATAAATTAAGCTTTATCATAGGTATGTACGCATAGAAAAAAACATAGTATACAATCGGCCCTCTATATCCATGGGTTCTGCATCTGACAGTTCAACCAAATGTGGATTGAAAATATTTAATAAAAACAAAAAAGGATGGTTGCATCTGTACTGAACATGTGCAGATTTGTTCTTGTCATTCCTGAACAATACGTCATAACAACTATTAATAGTTAACATTTACATTGTATTAGATATTATAAGTAATCTAGAGATTAAAGTATATGGGAAGAATGTCTATAGGTTGTATGCAAATACTGCACCATTTTATATAAGGGACTTGAGTCTGTGGATTTTGATGTCAGGAGCCAATCCCTCATAGATACTGAGGGACAACTATATATAAGGTTCGGTACTACCCCCACCGTTTCAGGCATCCACTGGGAGTCTTGGAACATATCTCCCAGGGAAAAGGAGGATATTTAGTCTTCTAAAATGACCACTTTGAAGGAAATAATGTTAATTTTGTATACACACACACACACACCACAATTTGCTTATTTATTTAATTTAGTTTTGAGATGGAGTCTCACTGTGTCATCCAGGCTGGAGTGCAGTGGCTCAATCTTGGCTCACTGCAATCTCTGCCTCCCAGGTTGAAGCAATTCTCCTGCCTTAGCCTCCTGAGTAGCTGGGATTACAGGCACCTGCCACCATGCCCACCTAATTTTTGTATTTTTAGTAGAGACGGGATTTTGCCATGTTGGACAGGCTGGTCTCGAACTCCTGACCTCAAGTGATCTGCTTGCTTCACCCTCCCAAAGTGCTGGGATTACAGGTGTGAGCCACTGGGCCCAGCAGGTTTGGTATATTTTTAAAAAATGCTCTCACATTATTATAATGTACACATAAATACAAACATCTTCACTTGCCTAACTTAAGAAAACAGCTTATAGTCCTGGAAGAGGCCCAGGGATACTCTGGGCAGACACTGAGTGGTAAATAGTCTTGAAGACCTGGGTTGACTGTGTTATGCCACTAAAAAAGTCATTGAATCTCTCTGGGCTTTGTTCTCTCATCTTTAATACGAATTTGTCTAGATAGTAATTAAGGTTCTTCATTCTAAAATTTTATGATACAATTTTCCTGAGCCTTTAAAAAGTTTATAACTCAGTTAAGCTACAAATAAGTAAAAATTTCCTCTGCTTTGTTGATCCCTACCATTTAGCTTATATTGGATTTAATCCCATTTTTTTCACTTTTGCATTAATGCAAGTGTTTAAAACTTACATAAAACTGTTTGTTATTTTGAAATTATCAAAAGTATTACTGTTGTTTTGTTGTGTGTGTTTTTTCTACAGATTGGACCAGTGGATCACATTGAATTCTCTTCTGGCCCTGAATTCAAAAAAACATTAGCTTCAAAAACCATTAGCATTTCTGAAGAAGGTTTGTAGGGGCTGATAGGGGCTGGCTGAAGTCTTGCTTTAGTTGATCTGAAAGAATGTGCATTGTTTTGTGGAGTGCCAGAAGTAGGAGTAGTTTTCATTATGTGAGCTGAAGTCATAAGCTTCCCAGTTTTTAGATTAGGATTATTTTTTTGTAATGTGATTAGCTTCCACCTCACGGCCCTTTTTTTTTTTTTTTTTTTTTTTTTTTGAGAAGGCAGTAACCTCCTCTGGATTTTATACCAGGATGGGGCAAGTGTGGCCTGGAGCTCAGTTTTTGTGGATTCCAAGCCATTGGCCTCATAGTGCTGAGGATTGCACAGAGCTTTGTGCTGAGGTTGCTGTTTGTCTGTGATCATCAGCTGAGCTGGAATTTGAGGTTCTGGTAAAATGGCCAGGCAGTGGTGAGGTTTTTTCATTTTTTATTGAAAGAATGAAATTAGAATAGTTGTTTTTACCTTCTGCTGTGTCTGTGGTTCATACCTGTGTTCTCTTTCTCATTCAGTCTTGTCAGTTTAGGCTTTTCAAAAACCAGTGTTTGTTAATTCTCTTTGTTTCTCAGTTTCCTTTTTCATTAATCTTTATTATTTCTTCTATTTTGGGGGCATTAACTTGTTGGCTTTTTTCTAACTTTATTTTTTCTTATTTTCTAATATGTGTAATTGAGGCTGAATATGTTCCTGCATGGACCTAGACAAGAATGTTGATACTCATCATCATCTGGTGGTGTTCAGGTCTACATAGTTTGTAGTTCGCATTATGATTTCTTTAGCTTGTAAAAGGAGTTTTTAGCTTCTAAATATTAAGCATTCTAATATTGGGCTATGTTTTTGTGGTTGATTTCCATTTTCATTGCATTTTGATTAGCTGATGTGTATGATGATATCAATCCTTAGATATTTGTTAAAATTTCCCTTGTGGCTGAGGATAGTCGGTTTTTACATTATGTTCCACATTTATTTGAAGAGGCCAAACATTTTCTGTTGGTTGTATGTAGTGTATGTGTATATATCTCCCTTTGGTCAAGCTTCTAAATTGTGTTGTCCAGATTTTTTGTATTTTTTCTGATTAGTCAGCTTGATCCGTTCATTTCTTAGAAGGTTGCATTAAAAATTACCCATAATGATTGTGGAATTATTTCTCCTTGTAAATCTGTTACATTCATCTTAAGGCTATAAGGTGAATATAGTTCAGGATTGTTATATTTCTTGTTGGATTTTGTCTCTTTTATCATTAAGTAATAACCCTCTTTATCCCTAATAATCCTTTTTGACTTATAGTCAATTTTGTTTAATACGAACATTACTACCCCTGTGTTCTGGTATATCTTTTTGATATGCTTTATTTTTTAAAATTTTATGTAAAATTTCTACACTATTTTAATAGAAGGCAGAATCATACAATTAACTTTCATATACTCAACAACAAACTTTAATCATTATCGACTCATGGCCAATCCCTTTTTTACCTATACACCCACCCACACCCACCCACTCTTCCCACCTTTTTCTTGATTATTTTGAAACGAAACCCAGACAGCACATTATTTTATGTATAAATATTTTGTATGTATCTCTAAAAGATCAGGTCCATTTTTAAAACATAAGCACAATAATATTGACACTCCTTTAAAAAATTCTTAATATACTTATATATCTAATCAGAGTTCAAATGTTGCCAATTGTCTCGTTTCAAAAAATAGTCTTTTAGGCCGGGCGTGGTGGCTCACACCTGTAATCCCAGCACTTTGGGAGGCTGAGGCAGGTGGATCACAAGATCAGGAGTTCGAAACCAGCCTGGCCAATATGGTGAAACCCTGTCTCTACTAAAAATACAAAAATTAGCCTGGTGTGGTGGCGGGTGCCTGTAGTCCCAGCTACTCAGGAGGCTGAGGCAGGAGAATTGCTTGAACCCAGGAGGCAGAGCTTGCAGTGAGTCGAGATCATGCCACTGCACTCCAGCCTGGGCAACAGAGCGAGACTCCGTCTCAAAAAAAAAAAAAAGCTTTTTAATTATTACAGTTGGAACCCAGCTAAGATCTATAAGTGGCCATTGGTTGATGGCTTATAAGTCTCTTAACTTCTGGGTTCCTTCTCTCCTTTTTCTTCCTTGAAGTTTTCTTTGTTGAAGAAACAAGATATTTGTTCTGAAGTGTTTTTCAGAGTCTGAGTTTTGCTAATTGAGTCTCTGTGATGTCATTTAATGTGTTGTTTTCTCCTCTGTATTTCTTGTAAATTAGATATCCCTTTACTTTCAGGCTGTTTGATTATGTTGTATTTGTGTCCAGCATGTACCTAGATTTCATTCCTTTAAATAATTAGACAGTCTTTTTTAACCAGCAAGCATAATCAGTGTTCATTTATTGTATTTACTGATATATTTGTGCTTATTTCTAATATCTTATTTCATGGTGGTTTTTTTGCCATTTATTTCCTTTACTTTTGTCCCTCTTTTTTGCCTTTTATTGGATGGAGTTTTCTATATTCTCTCTTTCCTGCTGTATTGGTTCAGAAATTATACATTTGATTTTTAGTTTTTAGTGGTTATTCTTGAATTTTTAACATTCATAGGTGAGTTAAAATTTAAGGTGAATTTGGACATGGTGGTGCATACCTGTAGTCCCAGCTATTTGGGAGGCTGAGGTGGGAGGATCACTTGAGCCCAAGAATTAAAGGTTGTAGTATGCTATCATCACACCTGTGAATAGCCACTGCACTCCAGCCTGAGCAACATAGTGAGACACCATCTCTTAAAATTTTTTTCATTTTAAATTAAGGTGAATATATCTACCTCCCAAACAATAAAAGGACTTTAGACCTTTTTAGCACTGATTTGTTCCCTCCATCTTCTCTGATACTGTTTTTTTGTTTGTTTGTTTTTGAGATGGAGTCTCACACTGTGGCCCAGTCTGGAGAGTGCAGTGGTGTGATCTCAGCTCACTGCAACCACTGCCTCCCAGATTCAAGCAATTCTCCTGCCTCAGCCTCCCAAGTAACTGGGACTACAGGTGCACACCACCACACCCAGCTAATTTTTTGTATTTTTAGTAGAGATGGGGTTTCACCATGTTGGCCAGGATGGTCTCAATCTCTTGACCTCGTGATCTGCCTGCCTCGGCCTCCCAAAGTGCTGGGATTACAGGCGTGAGCCACCACGCCCGGCCTCTGATAACTGTTTTCAAATATTTTAGATCTACTCTGTTTTTAACCCTCCCATTTAGTTCCCCTTGCCTTTTATTTTTTAAGTCAGCACTTAGTTAAGATTTCTCAACGTTTGTCATTTTCTTTGCCAACAATTACTTCATTTTAAAATTTCTAATTTTTTTTTTTTTTTTTTTTTTTTTTTTTTTTTTTTTGAGACAGAGTCTCACTCTGTCGCCCAGGCTGGAGTGCAGTGGTGCTATCTTGGCTCACTGCAAACTCCGCCTCCTGGGTTCATGCCATTCTCCTGCCTCAGCCTCCTGAGTAGCTGGGACTACAGGTGCCCGCCACCGCGCCTGGCTAATTTTTTGTATTTTTAGTAGAGACTTGGTTTCACTGTGTTAGCCAGGATGGTCTTGATCTCCTGACCTCGTGATCCGCCTGCCTCGGCCTCCCAAAGTGCTAGGATTACAGGCGTGAGCCACCGTGCCTGGCCTAAAATTTCTAATTTAAATAATGTGAATATGTAGGCAACAAATGTATAAAACCAAAACAAGTTTCATGATACCTTTTATTGCCTGAGATGCTCTCTGATATTTTCTCTTCTCTGCTATTGTTGCCCACAGTTGCTTCTTGCATCCACTTCTTTTTTTTTTTTTTTTTTTTTAGACAAAGTCTCACTCTGTTGGAGTGCAGTGGTGCGATCTCGGCTCACTGCAGCCTCCTCCTCCAGGGTTCAAGCAATTCTCTGCCTCAGCTTCCTGAGTAGCTGGGACTACAGGCACCTGCCACCATGCTGGGCTAATTTTTTGTATTTTTAGTAGAGACGGGGTTCCACCGTGTTAGCCAGGATGGTCTCAATCTCCTGATCTCATGATCCGCCCACCTTGGCCTCCCAAAGTGCTGGGATTACAAGCGTGAGCCACCGTGCCTGACCGTATTTCTTTTATTTACCTTATATTGGAGTAGGAATGATTCTTTAGTTTTAAGATTTAACTTTGGGGACTTTTCACCCATAATATTTTGAAGTACTGCTTCCTCCCCATTTTTTCTTTTCTCTCTAAAACACCTAATAGAGGCATGTTGGACCTCCTCACTCTGTTCCTTATATCTTTTTTTTTTTTTTTTTCGAGACAGAGTTTTGCTCTTGTTGTCCAGGCTGGAGTGCAATGGCACAATCTCGGCTCACCACATCCCCCGCCTCGCAGGTTCAAGTGATTCTCCTGTCTCAGCCTTCCAAGTAGCTGTGATTACAGGCATGTGCCACCACCACTGGCAAATTTTTTGTATTTTTAGTAGAGACAGGGTTTCTCCATTTTGGTCAGGCTGTTCTCGAACTCCTGACCTCAGGTGATCAGCCCACCTTGGCCTCCCAAAGTGCTGGGATTACAGGTGTGAACCATTGTGCCTGGCCTCCTTATCTCTTTCAGCCTCTTCTGCATAATTTCCTCCCTTTATCAGTGGTTCACTCAGGATGATTTCCTCATATCTGTCTTCTAGTTTACTAATTCTCTTTTTTGCTGTGTCTTTGCTGTTTTAGCTATTCATTATGATTTTAATTTTGGTGGCTACATTTAATATCTAGAAGTTGTATTTATTTCTTTTTCAAATCTATCTGCTCTTTGGATGTCGTGTCCTGTTTTTTTATTGCTGTTCCTATGCTTTATCTGTTTCATAATTTCAGTCATGTTTTATGACTAACCTTTTCTGATTATTGTATTTCATATGTGCACATTATCAATTGTTGAATCTGCATACTGACTCTCTTTCATGGTTGGTTGTTCCTTTGTGTGATTTGTAATTTTTTATCATGGGCTTATCATTAGTGGAAGTTCTGCTAGATTATATGTTTGTCTTTGGAGTAGTTTTGCATTTGCTTTTTGCTATCATTGAAGTAGGAAAAAATGGAAACAAATTTTAGTATACGTTTCTTCACTTGGGGTTGCTGTACTTTATTGATGGTAGAAATTCAGACCCTGTTCATGCTTGTGGCAAGTCAGGGTGTTGATTTCTCTAAGTTGACTTTTATTTTTCTCTCAGCTGCTGTCCATGCAGATAGAAAACTTATTTGCTGTTTCACCAGGGGAGAGATTTTCTTTTTCCTATTTTATGGACAAAGCTGTCCTTCAGTGCTCTAAGATACATTAAGGTAGCTCAGTTTTTCCCTCATTGCAGTCTACAGAACCACATCTCCTATTCCTCAGTAGACTATCCCAGCATCATTGCCCACTTACTGCTCCAGCTTTGAGTTCCTTTTTCTTTTCTGGCACCATGGGATTTCTCTGTTTAGAAAGATTGGTCGTATATTAAAATTTTTTTTGTAATTTAGCATGTCTATGTTTTTATGGAAGGGCATAGGCCTATGTACTTCAGCTCAGTCTAATAAATTTTGTTTATTTAGTGTGGGAGAGCTTTAACTTCAAATTTTTAATTAAATTCATTATACAGTAGAAAGCTATTAGCATAATATGTGACAAACTTCTAATATCTGGGTTGCCAGTTGGAAATAGTGGCAATT
Source organism: Pan troglodytes (assembly GCF_028858775.2). Classification (NCBI taxonomy): domain Eukaryota; kingdom Metazoa; phylum Chordata; class Mammalia; order Primates; family Hominidae; genus Pan; species Pan troglodytes. The sequence goes on from NC_072402.2 coordinate 75,645,939, forward strand.
GTCTTTTCCATGTGATCTTTTTTCCTCTACTATTTTATTTTAATTGTAATATATACTCTGGATTAGTGCGTTTTTTGACCCATATGGATGAAGAAGATCAAAGTGACAAAAAGGAGACTTCAGAACCTGAATTTTCAATAACAGAAAATTATTCTGGTCAGAAAACCTGTGTGTTTCCTACTGCCGATTCAGCTGTCAGCCTTTCCAGTTCCAGTGATCAGAATACTACTTCTCCTGGTATTGTTCTTTACTTTTTCATTTACACATACTCTTATTCTCCATTATAATGTTACTGAACATGATTTACTGGGAATACAGTTATGAAAGGTTTGTGAAGTCATTTTGTAATATTTATTTTAGGGGAAGGATAGTTAAAATTTTTGCTAGTCACATGAAGAACTGTGACATCTTGTCACCTTCATAAGACATACTGCAATTATGTATCATATCTTGGTGTAACTTATTAATATGAAATATATAGCAACTGGAATTACTGTAATAGTTGATTTTTACAAAAATTGAAAAATTAAAACTCTTCCAATTATAAGAACTTTGAATTTTAATTTGAAAACAAAATAGTAGCCATCATGTCTTGAGCCTCTACCATGTGCCAAACATCACTGTTTTATATGCATAGATTCTGGTTTAAGCCTGATCTATGAGGTGTAGACACTATTATTATCTCCATTTTACAGTTGAGGAGATTGAGATTTAGAAGGATTTAGTGCCACTTTTTGTTTTATTTCATTTGGAGGTAGCAATTAAAACTGTTATTCTTTAGTCCTAATGAATATACTTTGTCCTATGAATAATAGAACATAGTAAATACATCAGTTCAATCACTGACAGTGGCTTGGAAATATTTTTTTTTTCTCAGATATTGATGGTCAATTAAAATGATTTTACTGAGTGTTTAGTATATGTTCTATTACCATTATTAAAGTGATATAAACAGTAAAAGTGCTATTTTAAATGGCATTACTGTTACTTAAATAAAAGAAAACCTATTAAGAAGCTGACTTTAAATCTTGTAATTATTTTCTCAGTTCTTTCTAGATGCCAGGTGTGTTTTAGTCGTCAACATATGGGGATAATAATTTCCACTTCACAAAGTTGTGAAGACTGAGTATCATATATAAAGCATCTGAGAATCTTGTTTTATTTTCTTGGTCACTGATAGCTTTTCTCTTCTCTTCTCTGGGGAGGATTGACAAATGAGGTTAAACAGGACTCATATGGCTAGATGGTAGAGGGTTCTAATTATATCTGAGAAGTTTACACTCCATTTTATACTTGGGAACATGGGAGAATTCCAAGCAGAGAAGTAAAACAAGGAGGTTTTGAGGAAAAATAGAATGGAGGCATAGAGACCACTGAGGAGGCTACTAAAATCTGACCTGGGAAATAATGAGGGCCTGGCTAGTGTTGTGGGAAAGAAATAGAAGAAACGAGATATTTTGAATTAGTAACTGATGGTACTCATTGATTAGGTGGGTAAAAGAGGAGGAGAGGGGGAACGTGGTTGTTTAGTGTTGCCAGAGTCTAAGGCAAAGGTATAACTAGGTCTGATGTCAAAGCCTAGACTCCAGTCTTTTGGCTTCCCTGAGCCACATTGGAAGAAGAATTGTCTTGGGCCACACATAAAATACACTAACACTAACAATAGCTGATGAGCTAGAAAAAAAAAAAGTCCATGCATAAATCTCATAATGTTTTAAGAACGTTTACTTGGTAATAAACAGGTACTGTGGCCGTGGGTTAGTGATCCTGGGTTACTAATAGGAGAAAGGGCAACTTGTTACTTACCAACCTTTGATGACAAACACTTCAACCTTTAACCCAAGAGGTCACCATCTTCGCTAATCTCACCTACTTCCCCATATGCAGCCCAGTCGTTATTGGAAGAGAATCCTTCAAGCTTTTTTTCGTGAATAGGCCAGCAGGGGCCTCTCAAATACTGATAGAAAGTGTCTCTTTAATGGACCTTCTCTTTCCTAAGTACATAGGATTAATATCTTCTTCTACCTAGTAAAAAGCTATAAGGGGTAGTACTATTACTATTACGCTAATCTTAGATTTATGTGAAATATTTCTCTCTTAGTTAAATTGAATTAGTTGCTCTTAACCCACAAATGCCCAGATTCTGAGAACGAAAATAAAATCCTTGATTTGGAGGTTAATAAATTAAATAGAACAATATGTTTTCAAGAAAACAGGTATTTCATATTAAAACCATGTGAATGTGTAAGTCTTAGGGACAGATTTGGTTTATCTCAAGATAATAAAATCTTAAGGAATATTTTTTGAGAAGAGATGTCAGAACACTTTTCCCTATATTAATTCAGTCCTGTTTTTAGAATTAAACATATAGAAGAATTAAACATTTAGAATGAAACATATAGAAGACTGAATAGATTAAGTGTTTTTCTCTGAAGACATGTAGTTAATACTGGACAAGACTTAAAAATTATATTTTGGGACACATTCTTACAGGTAAATTGCTTCTCGGATTTAAATAAGATATTTTCTAAAATATATTACTTTCAGATCACCAGAGATTTGTTTTTTGTTTGTGTATATTTTATAAAGTAAATTGCACTCTAGTACTCTAAACTGTGTACTAAGCAAAGAAGGGTTGTGCCTTCTGACATATTACACTGAGTACTCAGGATAGAAAAAGTAATAATCTTATACTGGCTGGGTGCGATGGCCCATGCCTGTAATCCAAGCACGTTGGGAGGCCAAGGCAGGTGAATCACTTGAGCTCAGGAGTTCGAGACCAACCTGGGCAACATAGCAAGACCCCGTGTCTACAAAAAATACAAAAATTAGCCTGCATTGCGGCACACACCTGTAATCCCAGCCATTCAGGAGGTTAAGGTGGGAGGTTTGCTTGAGCCCGGAGGCAGAGGTTGTAGTATGCCATGACCATGTCCCTGCACTTAGCCTGGGTGACAGAGTGAGACATGGTCTCAAAAAATATGTAGACAGTATTCACTATCAGATAGCATATTCAGGAAGAGGATAAATATGCTGTAAATATATATCTATAAACCAATTTGGAAGTTTAAAAGTATTTTAATTTAATTTCTGGTTATATAATTTATAAATTAGATTAACAATTGAAAGCAAAAAAAACCCCGAAATTTTTATTAATAATGATTTTTTTTTTAGGTATGAATAGCAATGATGAATTGTGTGAGAGGTAAATATCTTAAGAGTTAATTCACAATTTTCTTTAAAGTTGGGTGTAGATAGTGAAAATTTTGTTGTTCATATGTGTGTGAATTTTTACATTATATATATCTTTGTGGTTTAAAGGAATATAAGTTTTCATTGGGTATGGAATATTTTTAAGAAATTGAGGATTGTTATATCCCTTACTGTTTTAGCACAAGTAGTTAGAATTCAATAGACTATATTTACTACATTTTCTTATATAAATACGGATTAAATTTAAACAGACAGAATCTATAGGGGTTTTCTTCTGGACCATATGTTTCCTTTTTAAAGAAAATCTACCAAGTCATTACTTTTTGTTGATTAGTCTTTTTCACTGAGAGATACTAGAATTACAGAAATAGAAGAAACAGTAGATATATGTTTATCATTTTGTGTTCATTTGTTACATGTTTATTTTTGCTTAATGTAATTAAGTTGTAGATACTGATTTATATTTCTTAAATTACATTTGCAAATGAAGTGTTTCAGTACATCCGCTCCAGATGACTGGATTGACTGATATTGCAGACATTATTGATGACCTTATAATTAAAGACGGAGTTTCCAGTGAAGAACTTGGCTTAACAGAACAAGCTATGGGCACCTCCAGGTAATCATTGAATAATTCATTTTTAACCTGTTTAAAATGCTTCTCATTCAAGAATGTTCAAAATTTGTCATATTTTAATGTGATTTTTATGAAACAAATCTGAAGCTTAGAATAGATTTTTTTTTCATGTTTTGTTATGTATATGTGTCATTCTTCCCTTTTCTCTAACAATATATAGTATATAACTGTATCCTGTGGGTTTTCCCAAGAATCACTCTAAGTACAACATACATTTAATCCTGTCTCTTACTAGAAGTAATTAATGATTAGCTCATAGCACTTTACCCTAAAATTAACCCTTAGAATACATTTTAAATAGGCTTTCTGATCTATCATGCGAATGGAAAACAAAAAGGATCAGGGGCTGCTGTTTTTATATCAGATAAAACAGACTTTAAACCAACAGCAGTAAAAAAGGACAAAGAAAGGGACATAATGATAAAGAGTTCAATTCAACAAGAAGACTTAACTATCCTAAATATATAAGCATACAACATTGGAGCACCTAGACTCATAAAATAAGTAGTTATAGACCTATGAAACTATTTAGGCAACCACGTAGTAATAGTGGGGGACTTCAACACCCCAATGACAAAGTTGGACATATCATCAAAGCAGAAAACTAACAAATTCTGGAATTAAATTAGACACTTGAGCAATTGAACCTAATAAACATCTGTAGAACGCTCCACCCATCAACCACAGAATATACATTCTTTTCATCTGCACACGGAATATACTCCAAGATCGACCAAATGCTTGGCCTTAAAGCAAGTCTCAATAAATTAAAAAAAAAAACAAACAACCCTGATATCTGACTGATATGGTTTGGCTGTGTCCCCATCCAAATCTCATCTTGAATTGTAGTTCCCATAATTCCCATGTGTCATGGGAGGGAACAGGTGGAGATAATTGAATCATGGGGACAATTTGCCCCTTCCTGTTCTCATGCTAGTGAGTGAGTTCTCACAAGAACTGATGGTATTATAAGGGGCTTCCCCCTTCAGTGGGCACTCATTCTTCTCCTTCCCGCCATTATGTGAAGAAGGACGTGTTTGCTTCCCCTTCTGCCATGATTGTAAGTTTCCTGAGGCCTCCCCAGCCATGCTGAACTGTGAGTTAATTACACCTCTTTTGTTTATAAATTGTTCAGTCTCAGGTATGTCTTATTTAGCAGTGTAAGAACACACTAATATAGTAAATTGGTACTGCAGAGAGTGGGGTGCTACTGTAAAAATACCTGAAAATGTGGAAGCGACTTTGGAACTGGGTAACAGGCAGAGGTTGGAACAGTTTGTAGGACTCAGAAGAAGACAGGAAGATGTGGGAAAGTTTGGAACTTCCTAGAGACGTGTTGAATGGCTTTGACCAAAAGCCTGATAGCAATATGGACAATAACGTCCAGGCTGAGGTGGTCTCAGATGGAGAAGAGGAACTTGTTGGGAACTGGAGAAGGTGATTCTTTTTATGTTTTAGCAAGGAGACTGGTAGCATTTTGCCTCTGTCCTAGAGATTTGTGGAACTTTGAACTTGAGAGAGATTATTTAGGGTATCCAGTGGAAGAAATTTCTAAGTGGCAAAGCATTCAAGAGGAAGCAGAGCATGAAAGTTTGGAAAATTTGCAGGCTGACAGTGCAATATAAAAGAAAAACCCATTTTCTGGGGAGAAATCAAGCTCAGTGCAGAAATTTCCGTAAATAATGAGAAGCCAAATTTTAGTCACCAAGACCATGGGGAAAATATCTCCAGGGCATGTCAGAGACCTTCATGGCAGTCCCTCCCATCACAGGCCCAGAGGCCTAGGAGGGAAAAATGGTTTCCTGGGCCAGGCCCAGGCCCTCCTTGCTGTGTGCAGCCTAGGGACTTGGTGCCCTGCATCCTATCCTCTCTAGCTGTGGCTAGAAGGCACCAAGATACAGCTTGGGCTGTGGCTTCAGAAGGTGTAAGCCCTAAGCCTTGGCAGCCTCCACGTGGTGTTGAGCTTGTGGGTGAATAGAAGTCAAGAATTGAAGTTTGGGAACCTCCTCGTAGATTTCAGAGGATGTATGGAAAAGCCAGGCAGAAGTTTGTTGCAAGGGTATAGCTATCATGGAGAACCTCTGCTAGGGCAGTGTGGGAGGGAAATGTGGGGTTGGAGCCCCCACACAAATTGCCTTCTGGGGCACTGCCTAGTGGAGCTGTGAGAAGAGGGCCATCGTCCTTCAGACCCCAGAATGGTAGATTTACGGACAGCTTGCACCATGTGCCTGGAAAAGTCACAGACAATGCCGGCTGTGAAAGCAGCTGGGACAGAGGGCTGTACCCTGCAAAGCCACAGGGACAGAGCTGTCCAAGACCATGGGAACCCACCTCTTGCATCAGCATGACCTGGATGTGAGACATGGAGTCAAAGAAGATCATTTTGGAACTTTAAGGTTTAATGACTGCCCTATTGGATTTTGGACTTGTATGAGGCTGATAGCCCCTTTGTTTTGGCTAATTTCTCCTATTTGGACCAGGTATTTTTACCCAATGCCTGTACCTCCATTGTATCTAGGAAGTAACTAAATTGCTTTTGATATTACAGGCAGGAGGGACTTGCCTTGTCTCAGATGAGACTTTGGACTTGGACTTTTGAGTTAATGCTAGAATGAGTTAAGACCGTGGGGGACTGTTGGAAGGACATGATTGTGTTTTGAATTATGAGGACATGAGATTTGGAAAGGGCCGGGGCAGAATGATATGGTCTGATTGTTTCCTCATCCACATCTCATCTTGAATTGTAGTTCCCATAATCCCCGCATGTTGGTGGAGATAATTTAATCACGGAGGTGGTTTGCCCCATCCTGTTCTCGTGATAGTAAAAACACAATTTCACGAGATCTGTTGGGGTTTTTTTTTTTTTTTTTTTTTTTTGAGACAGAGTCTCGCTCTGTTGCCAGGCTGGAGTGCCATGGTGTGATCTCAGCTCACTGCAACCTCTGACTCCCTGGTTCAAATTATTCCTGCCTCAGCCTCCCGAGTAGCTGGGATTACAGGCACGTGCCACCACATCCAGCTAATTTTTATATTTTTAGTAGAGACAGGGTTTCACCATGTTGGCCAGGATGGTCTCAATCTGCTGACCTTGTGATCCGCCCACCTCGACTTCCCAAAGTGCTGGGATTACAGGTGTGAGCCACCGCACCTGGCCAATCTGATGGTTTTATAAGGGACTTCCCCCTTTGCTGGGCACTCATTCTTCTCCTTCCTGCCACCATGTGGAGAAGGACATGTTTGCTTCCCCTTCCGCGATGATTATAAGTTTCTTGAGGCCTCCCCAGCCATGCTTAACTGTGACTTAATTAAACCTCTTTCCTTTATAAATTATCCAATCTCAGGTATGTCTCTATTAGCAGTGTGAGAACAGACTAATACACATACCAACCATACTTTCAGATCATAGAAGCATAAAAATAGAAATCAATACCAAGAAGACCTCTCAAAACCATACTATTACATGGAAATTAAACAACTTGCTCCTGAATGACTTTTGGGTAAACAATGAAATTAAGGCAAAAATCAGAAAATTATTTGAAATAAATGTAAACGAAGACACAACATACCAAAATCTCTGGGATGCAGCAAAAGCACCATTGTGAGGAAAATTTAGAGGCTGGGCACGGTGGCTCACATCTGTAATCCCAGCACTTTGGGAGGCTGAGGCGGGTGGATCACCTGAGGTTGGGAGTTGGAGACCAGCCTGACCAACATGGAGAAACCCCATCTCTACTAAAAATACAAAATTAGCTGGGCATGGTGGCACATGCCTGTAATCCCAGCTACTCGGGAGGCTGAGGCAGGAGAAGCACTTGAACCTGGGAGGCAGAGGTTGTGGCAAGCCAAGATCACGCCATTGCACTCCAGCCTGGGCAACAAGAGCAAAACTTTCTCAAAAAAAAAAAAAAAAAAAAAGTGGAAAGTTTATAGCACTAAACACCTATATCAAAAAGTTAGAATGATTTCAAATTAGTAATCTAACATCACGCCTAGAGGAACTAGAAAAACAAGAACAAATTAACCCCAGAGCTAGCAAAAGAAAATAAGTAACTAAAATCAGAGCAGAAGTGAACAAAATCGAGAACCAAAAATCCATATAAAGAATCAACAATACCAAAAGTTGGTTATTAGAAAGGATAAACTAGATTGATAGACCACCAGCTACATTAACAAAGAAAAAAAGAGAGAAGATCCAAATAAGCACAATCAGAAAACAACAAAGGTGACATTACAACCGATCCCACAGAAATACAAAAGATCCTCAGAGACTTTTATGAACGCCTGTATGCACAAAGTAGAAAATCTAGAGGAAATGGATAAATTCCTGGAAACACACAACCCCTCAACATTGAATCAGGAAGAAATTTGAAACCCTGAACAGACCAATATGAAGTCCTGAAATGGAATCAGTAATAAAAAACCCACCAACCAATAAAAGCCCCAGACCAGATGGATTCACAGCCAAATTCTGCCAGACATAAAAGAAGAACTGGTGGGAATTCTACTGAAACTCTTTTAAAAAATCAAGGAGGACAGACTCCTCCCCAATCATTCTATGAAGGTGACATCACCCTGATACCAAAACCTGGCGAAGACCCAAGGAAAAAATAAAGCTACAGGCCAATATTCCTGATGAATATAGAAGTAAAAAATCTTCAACAAAATATAGCAAACCGAAAACAGCACATCAAATTGTGGTGATTGTTAATTCACCATAATCAAGTAGGCCTCATTTCTAGGATGCAAGATTGGTTCAACATACACAAATCAATAAATGTGATTAATAGCCATTTATGACAAACCCACAGCCAACATCTTACTGAACGGGCAAAAGCTGGAAGCATTCACCTTAAGAACTGGTACAAAACAAGAATGCTTAATCTTACCACTTCTATTTAACACAGTACTGGAAGTCCTAGCCAGAGGAATCAGGTAAGAGAAATAAACGTAAGGCATCCAAATAGGAAAATAAGAATTCAGATTATCTCTTTTCTATGACAGTATGATTCTATACCTAGAAAACCTAAAGACTCCTCCAAAAGCCACCTAGAACTGATAAATGACTTCAGTAAAGTTTCAGGATACAAAATCAATGTACAAAAATCAGTAGCATTTCTATGCACCAATAACATTCAAGCTGAGAACCAAAGCAAGAATGCAGTCCCATTTACAACAGACACACACACATACACACACACACACACACACACACACACCTCTAACCAAAGAGGTGAGAGATCTCAGCAAGGAGAACTACAAAACACTTCTGAAAGAAATGGCAGGTGACATAAAAACATAGAAAACATCCCATGCTCACAGAAGAATCAATATCCTTAAAATGACCATACTGCCCAAAGCAATCTATAGATTCAACACTATTTCTATCAAGCTACCAATATCATTTTAAACAGAATTAGAAAAAAAAACTATTCTAAAATTCATATGGAACCAAAACAGGGTCCAAATGGCCAAAGCAATCCTGAGTAAAAAGAGCAAAGCCAGAGTCATCATGTTACCTGCCTTCAAATTATACAAGGTTACACTAACCAAAACAGCATGGTACTGGTACAAAGATGGACATACAGACCAATGGAACAGAATAGAGAACTCAGAAATAAAGTTGCATACCTACAGCCATCTGATCTTTGACAAAGTTGACAAAAATTAGGGGGAAAGGCAGGGGAAATGACTCCCTATAAAGGTTGTGAGAGAACTGGTTAGCCATACGCAGAAGAATGAAACTGGACCCCTACCTTTCACCATATACAAAAATTAACACAAGATGGATAAAACATTTAAATATAAGACCTCAAACCATAAGAATCCTAGAAGAAACTTAGGAAATACCATTCTGGACACTGGCCTTGGGAAAGAATTTATGACTAAGTTCTCAAAAGCAGTTGTAACAAAAACAAAAATTGACAAGTGGGATGTAATTAAAGAGCTTCTGCACAGCAAAATAATCAACAGAGTAAACAGACAGCCTACAGAATGGGAGAAAATATTCACAACCTTTGCATCCAACAATGATCTAATATGCAGAATCTACAAAGAACTTGAACAATTGGGCTGGGCGCGGTGGCTCAACGCCTGTAATCCCAGCACTTCGGGAGTCCAAGGCGGGCGGATTACAAGGTCAGGAGATTGAGACCATCCTGGCTAACATGGTGAAACCCCGTCACTACTGAAAAATACAAAAAAATTAGCCGGGCGTGGTGGCGGGCGCCTGTAGTCCCAGCTACTCGGGAGGCTGAGGCAGGAGAATGGCGTGAACTTGGGAGGTGGAGCTTGCAGTGAGCCGAGATTGCGCCACTGCACTCCAGCCTGGGCGACAGAGCAAGACTCTGTCTCAAAAAAAAAAAAAAAAAAAAAAAAAAAAAACTTGAACAATCGAATAAGCAAAGAACAACTAGATTAAAAAGTGGGCAAAGACATTACAAACACTTCTCGAAGTCATTTTGTTTTCAAAAGAAGTTATTATTGAACTTATTAAGACCTCATTATTTTCTGGTAACAATATTTTTCTATTACCAGAAAATATTGTACAAAAAGGAAAAAGGATTCCACTAATTTCTATTTAATTATTTTAATTTCTATTATTCGATGTATCTGCTGTATTATATATAACCTTATATTAAGACCATGTTAAACCCTAACTTCCTAAACTAATGCATTTAGTTACCTTCAGTTGTTTTGTTAAGTTAATGATCGTGTTAACAATAATCTATTAAATGTCAATAATTAGAATAAAAATTAAATATTGACTGGATGCGATAGCTCACACCTGTAATCTCAGCACTTTTGAGGCTGAGGTGGGAGGATCATTTGAGCTCAGGAGTTTGAGACCAGCCTGGGCAATGTAGCGAAACCTCATCTCTATAAAAATATTTGGCCTGGCGCGGTGGCTCACGCCTATAATCCCAGCACTTTGGGAGGCTGAGTTGGGCGGATCAGGAGGTCAGGAGTTCGAGACCAGCCTGTCCAACGTGACAAAACCCCGTCTCTACTGAAAATACAAAAAATTAGCTGGGTGTGGTAGTGGGCACCTGTAATCCCATCTACTTCGGAGGCTGAGGCAGGAGAATCGCTTGAGCCTGGGAGGTGGAGGTTGCAGTGAGCCAAGACCATGCCACTGCACTCCAGCCTGGGTGACTAGAGCGAAACTCCGTCTCAAAAAAAAAATTTTTTTTTTACTAAAAAAAAATTAAATACGGTTTCTGCTCTTGGAGATAGAGCTCTAAGACCAAGTTATATCAGTGTTTGTGGGAGCTCAGGGGAAGAAAGTCAGTGAAAGAAGGCAATCACAGTAGTTCTTGTATTTATAAGTGAAGGGCAAGGAATTAGATGTAGCTAGAGTTTGTGCATTAGAAGGGGAGAGTGAGACTAGCTGACTGTGAAGACCAGAGGGAATCACTGAGTTCAACCTATTGACACGCAGTAGGGTGTGGTAGAAAGTGCTTTTTTTCTTTTCATTTTGCTTCAGGGGAAAACCGATTTAATATCTACCAACCTCCCCATCCCCCAAATAACTGCATTCTGTGATTTCAACTTTTCTTTCAATTCTGAATCCTGTTTTCTCCACTTATAAAAGGAAAGTTATCAAAAACAAAGGAAGGTTATCAAAAACAAAATACGTTGGCAAAGTACTCATCACTTCTTCGACTTACATTTTTACTGCCGTGAAACTATTTCTGTATGTTCTTCTATCCAGACAGACATTCACTGCAGCCTATAACGTGAAAGATGCAAGCAAGGATATATAACTGTTTCAGTGAACAGATTTGGTGAAGTGCCTTCTGTTTTAGCACTTTAAGTTTATCCATTTTGTTGACTTCTGACATTCCATTTTTCCTAGATTGGAGGAAAGATCTGTTTATGCAGTTCGTTTTTAAAATGTGCCAATGCCTGCACATTAAGATTTTTAAAAATAAAATTGTATAAAACATATAATGTATTGGTCTTTTAGGGGGAATTAGATGCATCACCACTGTATTACACTTTATCACAACTGTATTACAGCTTCATCAACATTAACGGGTTTGCTTTCATGACGCTTCTGAGGAATTGGTTCTTTTTGCAGAGGTTCAAGAGAAAGGGCTTTTGAGAAGTTTAGTTCCTTTTGTATATTTACAAATGCTTTATTAACATTGTTAACTTTTCATCATTCATAACGTTTATTTTAAGATGAGTAGTAACTGGCTTTGCTTTGTTTTTAGCCTTATAAAGTTGTTTTGGCTGACCATGTGACATACGTTCCTGGACTTCTGCCCTCTTAATTTGTTCTTGGCCATTGTCTTTGATACTCACATGCAGGTTCTTTTTTTTAAAAAATTAATTTCCATAGGTTTTGGGGGAACAGGTGGTATTTGGTTACATGAGTAAGTTCTTCAGTGATGATTTGTGAGATTTTGGTGCACCCATCAACCTGAACAGTATGTACTGTACCCAATTTGTAGTCTTTATTCCTCACCCACCTCCCACCCTTTCTCCCAAGTCCCTGAAGTTCATTGTTATCATTCTTATGCCTTTGCCTCCTCATAGCTTATGAGTGAGAGCATACAATGTTTGGTTTTCCATTCCTGAGTTATTTCACTTAGGATAATGGTCTCCAATTCCATCCAGGTTGCTGCGAATGCCGCGAATGCCGTTATTTCATTCCTTTTTATGGCTGAATAGTATGACATGGTGTATATGTGTACCACAATTTCTTTATCCACTCATTGCTTGATGGGCATTTGGGCTGGTTCCATATTTTTGCAATTGCGAATTGTGCTGCTATAAACATGTGTGTGCAAGTATCTTTTTCATATAATGACTTCTTTTCCTCTGGGTAGATACCCAGTAGTGGGATTGCTGGATCAAATGGTAGTTCTACTTTTAGTTCTTTAAGGAATATCCACACTGTTTTCCATAGTGGTTGTACTAGTTTACATTCCCACCAGCAGTGTAAAAATGTTCCCTTTTAACCGCATCCCTGCCAACATCTATTATTTTTTGATGTTTTGATTATGTCCATTCTTGCAGAAGATGGCATTGCATTGTGGTTTTTTATTTGCATTTCCCTGATCATTAGCGATGTTGAGCATTTTTTCATATGTTTGTTGGCCATTTGTATATCTCCTTTTGTGAATTGTCTCGTCATGCCTTAACTCTATTGTTTTGATGGAATTTTTTTTTCTTGCTTATTTGTTTGAGTTCCTTGTATATTCTGGATATTAGTGTCTAGAAGGGTTTTTCTGATGTTATTTTCTAGAATTTTTATGGTTTCAGGTCTTAGATTTAAGTCCTTGATACATCTTGAGTTGATTTTTGTATAAGGTGAGAGATGAGGATCCAGTTTTATTCTTCTACATGTGGCTTGCCAATTATCCCAGCACCATTTGTTGAATAGAGTGTCCTTCCCCCTTTATGTTTTTGTTTGTTTTGTCGAAGATCAGTTGGCTGTAAGTATTTGGGTTTATTTCTGGGTTCTCTATTCTGTTCCATTGGTCTACGTGCCTATTTTTATACCAGTACCATGCTGTTTTGGTGACTATGGCCTTATAGTATAGTTTGAAGTCATAATGTGATGCCTCCAGATTTATTCTTTTTGCTTTGTCTTGCTTTGGCTGTACAGGCTCTTTTTTGGTTCCATATGAATTTTAGGATTGTCTTTTCCAGTTCTGTGAAGAATGATGATTTTGTTTGTTTGTTTGTTTTTGACAGAGTTGCCCAGGCTGGAGTACAGTGGCACAATCTCAGCTCACTGCAACCTCTGCCTCCTGGGTTCAAGCAATTTTTCTGCCTCAGCCTCCCTAGTAGCTGGGATTACAGGTCCGTGCCACCACACCCGGCTAATTTGTTCATTTTTAATAGAGATGGGTTTTTGCCATGTTGGCCAGGCTGGTCTTGAGCTCCTGACCTCAGGTGATCCACCCATCTCGGCCCCTCCCAAAGTGCTGGGATTACAGGTGTGAGCCACCGTGCCTGGCCCTTATGGTGGTATTTTGATAGGAATTGCATTGAATTTGTAGATTGCTTTTGGCAATATGGTCATTTTCACAATATTGATTCTACCCATCCATGAGCATGGGATATGTTTCCATTTGTATTGTTATTTGTGATTTCTTTCAGCAGTGATACATGCATTCAGGTCCTTAAGCTCCAGGTGACACCATCTGCACGCAGCACAGGGCTTTAAGATACAAATTAGAGCCAGTTAGAAGACTTACTTCAGTAGTTTAGAGATGAGGTGATCAGAATGGAGAGTGTAGGGTAATAGGTGTAAGTAAACATTTGGAGGCTATCAGGTGGTAAGAGTGACAGCTTTTTTACTTGGGTGACTGAGTTGATGGTGATTTATTTAGCAGGATAAAGAATACAGGGGCAACATAGGGAAACCCCATCTCTACCAAAAATACAAAAATTAGCCAGTCTCATAACCCAATCTCAAAAAAAATTTTTTGTAATAAAAATATCTTTTAAATCCTGTATTCTGTTAATTGTGCTTCCTTCCCTGAGAAGGACATAATATATCTTTTGTTTGTTTGTTTGTTTTTTGAGACAGGATCTCACTCTGTCACCCAGGCTGGGGTGCAGTGGCACAATCATGGCTTACTGCAGCCTCAACCTCCCCAGGCTTAAGTGATTCTCCCACCTTAGCCTCCAAGTAGCTGTGACCACAGATGTGTGCCACTGCACCCAGCTAATTTTTATAGTTTTGGTAGAGATGAGATTTCAAAAACACAAATAAATAAATAAATAAATTTAATTAAATAATGGCTGGGCTCGGTGGCTCATGCCTATAATCCCAGCATTTTGGGAGGCCGAGGTGGGCGGATCACCTGAGGTCAGGAGTTCGAGACCAGCCTGACTAACATGGTGAAACCCCGTTTCTACTAAAAATGCAAAAAGCCGGGCGTGGTGGTGCAAGCCTGTAATCTCAGCTACTCAGGAGGCTGAGGCAGGAGAATCGCTTAAACCCAGGAGGCAGAGGTTGCAGTGAGCCAAGATCGTGCCATTACACTCCAGCCTGAGCAACAAGAGCGAAACTCCATCTCCAAAAAAAAAAAAAAAAAAAAAAAATTAAATGAAAAAGAGAATGCAGTTTTAGATTATAAGGTGGCAGAAGAACATCCAGAACATCGAGTGGTAATATTCATCGGTATATTAGTTTTAAGTCCTCTGCAAAGCAGGTGGGATTTTGATGAGCAAGAGATTTATTTGGAGAAATGCCTGTAAGGGAAAAAGGGAGGATGCCATAAAATTGGGGACAACTATCATACTGCAGTGCTGATGTAGATCTGACCCTGTGCTGGGGGTCCCCAAGATCACCTCCAGTTCAGAAATCACCTAGGAGGATGCACAGAACTCAGCAAATAGTCGTTTTCATGGCTATAATTTATCCTAACAGGAGGCAAAAGGTACATGGAGTAAATTCCAAGGAAAATGAGGCGCCAGCTTCTAAGAGTCTTTTCCCAGTGGGGTCGCACAGAATGCACTTAATTCTTCCAGTAACAAGTTGTGACAACATGTGTGAAATGTCTACCAGGCGAGCCCATTAGAAATTCAGTGCCTGGGGTTTTACTGGGGAGATACTGCCTGCCATGTATTAAGATTCCAGAGTCTCAAAAGGAAAGCAGATATTCAGAATAAACTGTATTGTTTGTATTTGTGACTGGCCTTCTGTTTAGGAGGGTGTCTTTTTCAATCACTGGGTGATGCATCTGTCTCAAGTCCCCATCTTTTAAAAAAAAAACTTTTTAAAATTTTCTTTTTTGGAGATGGAGGTTTGCTATTTTGCCCAAGCTGGGCTTGAATTCACGATTGTCCCACTTCAGCCTCCCAAGTAGCTGGGACTACAGGTGCATGCCACTGCACCTTGCCCCAAATCCCCATTTTGCACCACCCGTTTTCTCAGACCACTCCTACTGCATGTGTGTTAGTTCAGATCCTCCAAGAAGCAGAAGCTAAGGTTGGATTAGCTGTAGAAGAGATTTACTGGGGAAAATGCTTGTGAGAGGATGGCGGAATGCAGGGAAGAAGTAAGGAGAAGCATCAGACTATGATGCAGCTCTCAGCCCTCCCTGTAAAGGAGAGGGAAAGAGGGTAGGGGAGACAGAGTCTCAGTGCACTGTGTAGTTTTAAGAATGTTTCAGCCAGGTCAATGGTGAAACCTCAGGCCAAGTCACCCACAGAGTCACCTGTGTCTTGCAGCAATGGGCCTTTCACAGTATCACTGCCATGCTTAGTCCATTAATTTGGGCCAGACTATGGAAAGTGTGGCATGAACCTAAGCATGGGAGTAGATCCATAAGGGCAGCTGTTGGAAGTCATCTCTGTGTTACAATTTTTTTTGTTTTTTTGAGACAGTCTCCCTCTGTCACCCAGGCTGGAATGCAGTGGCACAGTCACTGCTCACTGCAGCTTCGACCTCCCAGGCTCAAGTGATCCTCCCACCCACCTCAGCGTCCTGAGTAGCTGGGATTTCAGGCATGTGCCATTCAACCTGGCTAATTTTTTTTTTTTTAATAGAGATGACATCTCATCATCTTGCCCAGGCTGGTCTTGAACTCCTGGGCTAAAGCAGTCTGCCTGCCTTGGCCTCCCAGAGTTCTGGGATTACAGGTGTGAGCCACTGAGCCCAGCCCTGTATTAGAAGTTTTGAAAGTGATAGAGATAGTGCAGGGAATAAGTTATATTAATAGATAAAGAAGTGGAAACCTCCCCATTTTACATGATGTGTTTATTATGCATTGCATACCTGTATCAAAATATCTCATGTACTCTATAAATATATACATGTACTATGTACCCACAAAATTAAAAAGTTTAAAAAAAGTCAAAAGGAGAACCTTTAAGATATTAATTTTGAAGCAGTGAGCAGAGAAGAAAGGAGCCAATGCAGGAGGCTATATAGTTTTCTGAGAGTTAGGAAAAGACTTAGGTAAGATAGAGTTTAAAGAAGAAGGGAAAATCGAGTTTAAGGTAAATGTTATAAAGAAGTTGTTAGCTTTCTGAGTCCATTTTCAGTGGAGTTCAGGTAACAAATTGGAGTGAGTTGACTAGAGAACATAAGTATATACTACTTTTGAAGATGGGGCAAAATATTTCCGGATAAATAGTGTTTAGTCATGATATATCTTATCTGCTTAACAAATTTAAAAGCAAATGATGTCTTGCTTGTTAAATTTCTCAGAATTCAGCATTATTCTGGCAGACATTCACAAAGAACTGACAAGGAAAGAAGAGAGATTCAAGCCTGGATGAAAAGAAAACGAAAAGAAAGAATGGCAAAGTACTTAAATGAGCTGGCAGAAAAGAGAGGGCAAGAACATGATCCTTTCTGTCCCAGAAGCAATCCAGTAAGTCTGCCATGTCAAGGGTAATGGAATTACAGAATATGTGTAATTACTTTCCTGGCAAAATTTTAAGAAAAAGATTAACATAATTTGGATACATTTGTAATTTGGCATATAGAAAAGTAAATGTTTTACTTAAGTCAGGAAAAGTTAATAAATTATCTTAAAATGTTGCAGCATATTGTGCTAACCAAGTTATACTGAATTATCTTAAATATTTTCTTGTCCCCCAGGCTAATGATGGCTATAGCATTTTAACAAGAGGAGGAGGTTGAGTGATTGGGTGACCAATTGGAGTTGTTCCTTTAATTTTCAATGAGAGTCATTGGCAGTTGCGACAACCAACTATGTGTATTAAAGCCATTTTAAAAACTCACTCTTCTATGCCTGCTCCCTTACTTAGTTTATAAAATTTATTTGCTTAGAAAACTTTGGGAGACCAAAGTGAGAGGATCACTTGTGACCAAGAGTTGAGAGCATCCTGGGCAATATCATGAGATCTCATCTCTACAAAAGAAAAAAAAAAAAAATTAGCCAGGTGTGGTAGTACACACCTGTAGTCCCAGCTACTCTAGAGGCTGAGGCAGGAGGATCATTTGAGCCCAGAAGTTTGAGACTGTATTGAGCTATGATCACACCACTGCACTCCAGCCTGGGAGACAAAGGGCGACCCTGTGTCTACAAATAAAGCAAAAGCTAACAAATAAAAAACCCTTCAATTTTCTGTTCATAAGTTACCTACAAAGAATACAAAAAAAATTATTGTCCAGTCATGTATCAACAGAACAATGTCACTTCTGTGTGTGTGGTTTTTGTTTTTTTAACTGTTTTTAAAACTCAGCATTTATTTACTGAGCTCTAAATACAGACATCACCAGGCTAGGTCAGGTATATTTTTCTTCAGATGGTAAAACAAAGCACTATTACTTTGATAGTCACATTACTATGAAAATTACATTTAGATTACAGTTTATCTTTTACTTTGTAATCTGAAATAAAATACAATATCCCTTCATTTTTTTCAGCATCATTAGGATAACAAATTCTTTAGGTGAATTTTTCAGATAAACTGTTCCATTAAAACGCCAAATGGTGCAAAAGTAGGTGAACTATTGTTTAAAGTGTGCAGTTTACTTACCTGTCTCTGAAAAGAGCATATTGGTGTTAACGTAACGTTTTCTTGATAGCCCAGGAGACATGGTAGTGACCTTCAGGGCTACTGAGGTACCTGACCAGAATCTTAAAGTGTGTGCATGTGTGTTTGAGAGAGACTGTGTGTGTGTGTGTGTGTGTGTATGTGTGTGTGTGTGTGTGTGTGTGTGTATGTTCCCCTAGCCTAATGTAGAATGGGTTCTGACATTACCTTCTCGCTGTCAGTGAAGTAAATACCCAAGATTGTTAGAATTGTGTCCAAATTTAGAATAAATTGGCTAGGAATAGTGGCTCATGTCTGTAATCCCAGCACTTTGGGAGCCCATGATAGGAGGATCACCTGAGGCCAGGAGTTCAAGACCAGCCTAGGCAACATAGTGAGACCTTGTCTCTACAAAAAAAAAATAAGAAAATGAAAATTTAGCCAGATGTGGTGGCACATACCTGTAGTCCTAACTACTCAAGGTAAGAAGATCACTTGTGCCCAGTTGAGAAGATCATGCCCCTGCACTCCTGTCTGGGCAACAGAGTGCACTCTTGTCTCAAAATAAGTAAACTCTAAGGGTTTAAGAACTGCTTGGTTTATAGATTTTGTGGTCTCATTCAAGATTGCAAACACTTTTTTTGTTTTGTTTTTTAACTTCTATTTGGGTAAAGGGATGGGATTAGTGAGGTGTTAATGTAATTAAAATTTTCATTTGAATTTCTATTAGAAATCAACAAGACTTTTAATTTGCTAGTGACAACTTCTCCACAGGACCTTGAAAAAGTGAATTTACTTCTGAGTGTCCATTTTTATATACATAATTGTGTGTGAAAAGAACCTCACATGTAACTCACACCAATAGTTCTTAATGTTCTGGAATAATACGTATGTGTCTGACGTTTGTTGTTTGCCTTCTGGTGTATAACTTGAAGAGTTTATGAGTCACAGTCAATTCACTGTAGTAGGTTTCTGATAAACATTTTAAAACATAAAAATGATAATTTTAAATGTCTAATTTCTGCTTTATTAACAAGCTCTTGGTGAGGTTAATTACAGGATTGAGTACAAAGCATAGGTGCTTCCACCTAAAATGTTCCTACTTTCCATTTTTAGTGCAGCCAAATAAGGTTCTCTCCTAATTAATTCAATAAAATATATTAATTGAACTAGTAAAATAGATTTTGCCTTCCATTTATTAAATTGGTTTATTATTTTTATTTATTTATTTATTTATTTTTTTGAAACGGAGCCTTGCTCTGTTGCCCAGGCTGGAGTGCAGTGGCGCGATCTCAGCTCACTGCAGCCTCCGCCTCCCAGGTAGCTGAGATTACAGGCGTGTGCCACATGCCCAGCTAATTTTTGTATTTTTAGTAGAGACGAGGTTTCACCATGTTGGCCAGGCTGGTCATGAACTCCTGACCTCAGGTGATCCGCCCGCCGCAGCCTCCCTAAATTGGTTTTTACTTTAATTACATGATGTTTTAATTTAACATTTTTATGTTTTATGCTAGAGTAGGAAGCTTCATCAAACATGACAGTGTTTTGTACTGTTTCCTAAATAACAGAATTATGTGTAATGGTTTAATTATTTGGATTGAACAATAATGAACCAACTGGGTATTTCTTATGCAGCTTTACATGACTTCAAGGGAAATAAGGCTGAGACAAAAGATGAAGCATGAAAAAGACAGGTGAGTTTGGTAGCTGTAACCCTGTGTATTCTCTCTAACTTCCTTAGCTGAGGCATAGATTAATGCCTTAGGAATTCTGTTTTCACAATAGTCTCTTTTTTGTCAATAAACAGAGTTATGGGAGTTATCACTGCAAGGAAAATGATGAGACTCACTAGCCTTTTTTCAAATTTGCTTTCAAATATTATGTGTTTCATTCAGTTTTTATGACTTGTATTTCTGCTGTTCTCCCTTTCCCAACCCAGATATTTACATGCATTTGGGAAATACTCCAGAGACCATAACTACAAGTACCTTTAATAATACTGCCTAATCATTTTCAGAAATCTGATGAATAGAAGGATGTTAGAAGTGCTGAAGAAAGAAAATGCTAAGTGAAATTAGCCGGGCATGGTGGCCAGGCGCCTGTAATCCCAGCTACTTGGGAGCCTGAGGCAGGAGAATTGCTTGAACTCGGGAGGCGGAGGTTGCAGTGAGCCGAGATCACGCCATTGCAATCCAGCCTGGGTGACAAGAGTGAAACTCCGTCTCAAAAAAAAAAACAAAAACAGAACATGCTAGGTGATCTTCAAACACTATATTTCCTCTGGATAGATGAACTGAAAGTGACTCTTAATAAATGATGCTTAATTCTTTGTCTACAGATTGCTGCTCTCTGAACACTATAGTCGTCGAATCTCACAAGCGTACGGTCTGATGAATGAACTGTTATCTGAGTCAGTACAGCTACCAACTCTACCACAGAAACCATTGCCTAACAAATCCAGCCCTACTCAGTCTTCCAGATGTCAACACTGCCCTTCTGCAAGAGGGTAAGACAAGGTTTCACATGCCATTTGGCAAGATAACGTCAGGCCTGATAAGAAGAAATGTAGCACTTTCGTGACCTAAGTTCAGTGCATTTGCATTTACCCTGCTTAGAGTTATGATGATAAAGTAAAGGAAAAAAAGTAGCCTCATAATCATGAGGTCTTTATACCTTGATAGAATCACCAAGGAAAAAGGCAAAAATTGTGTTATATTTCTCACTAAGCTTACAGAGCATTTAGGTATTCCAGAAGTATGAAATTTGGTATCTGTGCAGTCCTGTTTTATTTAGTTGTTGTTAATATTTGCCTCCGTAATTTGCCTTCTAACTGCTCATCCTATTTTCCCATGTGTCATCTTCTGTCTTTCAGAAACAGCCAGTCCCCAGCTGCTTACCACTTCCCTTTCTGCTACCCGCCCCAGACCTGCCCAGTTATGCTCATTCAGCTGTAGCTACTGTTATGTATTTTACTTTAATCACCTGCAGAAGGGTTACATATGAGTTAATTAGGCAGGAATTAACTAAACATAGAATGCTGAAGAAAACTACCCAAGTATAAAATTTCTTATATATGGTCAACAAACATGCAAAGTTCTATTAATATCTGTTGGTGATCATAGGGTGAACATGAATTGGAGTACAGTGTTGTTAAGCATCAACACATTTGACAAAATAAATTATTAGAATTGTAAACATAATCACATAATTTAAGAGCCTAGAGGAGATACTACCAACACAAACCCAGATGTAATCAGATCATCTGTGTGTGTAGTGTAGAGTTTACTTCAAATACCAAAGATTCCCGTTGAGACTTTTCTAGAATAAAGCAGGGATTAAATACATATATAACTGCCCAATATATGGAGAATTTGAAATGGAGAGTGAGATAACCACAAAAAAGTTTTGTGAAAAAAAATGAGGTTTGAGGTATGAGATACAAAGAATAATTTGTTGAGAGTTATATGTTAAGTGCATCACTGAGGTACAGACTAGGCAGTATCAAGTGAATATAATCTGAGCTATATTTTGGTCTGTTTTTTCCTTAAAGTAACAGGGTCTTGCTCTGTCACCCAGGCTGGAGTGCAGTGGCATTCACAGGTGCAATCATGGCACACCACAGCCTCGACTCTCTGGGTTCCAGTGATCCTCCTGTCCCACCCTCGCCAGTAGCTGGGGCTATAGGCTTGCACTACTGTGCCCAGCTTAATTTGGGCTTTTTGAAATGTTAAAGTTTATCGCTGATATGAGATTCTAGGAATGTAATAATTATGTGATTTCCACTATAGAGAGAATCAACACGGTCACAGTTTTCTAATAAATCGACCTGGAAAAGTCAAATATATGTCCAAACCGAGTTATATCCATAAGAGGAAGTCTTTTGGGCAACCTCAAGGCTCACCTTGGCCACATGGTAAGACTTAAAGCTTTTTTATAAATTGTCTGATTTGGACCTATTCCTTCTTGTCTCCAAAGTTGTGTTTTCATTAGTAAAAGGTATAAGTCTTAGTAAAAAGGAGTTCTGATTTGAACAGAAGGCGAGGCATTGATAAAGACTTAGCTGTAATTTTTTTTTTTTCCTGCTTTGAAGTAAGGCCCTAGGAATCTTCCTAAATGAATGGCTTTTTTTTTCTTTTTCTTTTTGAGGCAGAGTCTCGCTCTGTCGCCCAGGCTGGAGTGCAGTGGCGAGATCTTGGCTCACTGCAAGCTCTGCCTCCCAGGTTCACGCCATTCTCCTGCCTCAGCCTCCCAAGTACCTGGAATTACAGGCGCCCACCACCACGCCTGGCTAATTTTTTGTATTTTTTTAGTAGAGACGGGGTTTCATTGTGTTAGCCAGGATGGTCTTGATTTCCTGACCTGGTGATCCACCCGCCCCGGCCTCCCAAAGTGCTGGGATTACAGGCGTGAGCCACCACGCCCGGCCTTGAATGGCTTTTTTAAATTTTTTATTTTTTTGAGATGGAGTTTCACTCTTGTTGCCCAGGCTGGAGTGCCAATGGTGTGACCTTGGCTCACCGCAACCTCTGCCTCCCAGGTTCAAGTGATTCTCCTGCCTCAGCCTCCCAAATAGCTGAGATTATAGGTATGCATCACCATGCCTGGCTAATTTTGTATTTTTAGAAGAGATGGGGTTTCTCCATGTTGGTCAGGCTGGTCTCGAACTCCCGACCTCAGGTGATCTGCCCACCTTGGCCTCCCAAAGTGCTGGGATTACAGGCATGAGCCACCACACCCAGCCGAATGGCTTTTTTTTAATAGCATTGAACAATCAGGGTATTAGTAGGGTATAACTTTTTTGGGAGTCTGTTTCTTTTGTATATCTGGCTAAAGATATAGGCATTTGAACAAATCAAGTTCTGATAGATTGCAGGATGAATACATCACAGAATAGGAATGCTAAGAAGCTCAGATTGAAATAATGTCATGTTTTTATCCTTTGAAAATGATTTTCCACATTTCAAGATATGTCCATTATTTACACCTTTCTTTAATTGTGCCATATTTGAGTTTTGATTACTAAAGTAAAACATAGTTATTTGTAACATATTTATATATTAACAACGTATTATAATAGCTGACATGTAGTATAAATGTATACATTAAAAAATGTAAAATAGGCCCGGCGCGGTGGCTCACGCCTGTAATCCCAGCACTTTGGGAGGCCGAGGTGGGCAGATCACAAGGTCAAGAGATTGAGACCATCTTGGCCAACATGGTGAAACCCCGTCTTTACTGAAAATACTAAAATTAGCTGGGCGTGGTGGTGTGCGCCTGTAGTCCCAGCTACTCTGGAGGCTGAGGCAGGAGAATTGCTTGAACCCAGGAGGCGGAGGTTGCAGTGAGCTGAGATCGCACCACTGCACTCCAGCTTGGCGACAGAGTGAGACTCTGTCTCAAAAAAAAGTAAAATAACAACTAATTATGTGGCAGGTTCTGTTTATGTTCTTTAATTACAACCCTGTGAGATAGGTGCTATTATGTTCCCACTTTAAAGACAAGGAAACCAAGTCAGAGAAAGCTTAAATAATTGCCCAAGATCATACAACTAGGAAGTGGTAGAGCCAAGATTTAATCCGAGGGTGGGTCTAGAGCCTACACACATAGAACCAACACTTCAGTATGCTGCCTCAATTTAGAAAATTGAAATTTCCATAAATCCCAATTCTTTAGATGAAACCCTTCGTGGTTTGGTTAGCTCTTGGCCTTTTTTTTTTTTTTTTTTTTTTTGAGACACAGTGTGTTGCCCAGTCTGGAGTGCTGTGCCATGATCTTGGCTCACTGCAACCTTTGCCTCCTAGGCTCAAGAGCCATCTCCCACCTCAGCCTCCCGAGTAGCTGTGCTTATAGGCGTGTGCCACCATGCCCGGCTAATTTTTGTTTATTTGTTCATTTTTTGTAGAGATGGGGGGTCTTGCTGTGTTGCCCAGGCTGGTCTTGAACTCCTGAGCTCAAGCATCTACCCACCTCAGCCTCCCAAAGTGCCGGGATTACAGGTGTGAGCTATCATGCCTGACCAGCTCTTGGCTTTTTTGATTGACAAATTACAGTAAGAAAATACTGCTCTTTTAAAACTGAAATTTCAAAATAGTGAACCATGCTTTTATAAAAAAACTTATTTTGTACCTGATATATTTGCCAGAATTAAATACATATCTAAAATTGTCAAGGTTTTAAAAACCTGAGCCATGGTTTCTTAACATCTGATGAAAAAGTCTTGAATTATATGGAAATATGTCTTCCTGTTATATGTGTTCAATTTCAAGTCTTTATTTTTACCTTGTGCTTTGACGGTTGCTATGGCCTTAGCCTGTCTTTCCGTTAATCTCACCTGCCCTTGCTGGATTATGCTTGAGGAGGTGCTCCTGCTACTCCTGGGCTCAGAAGCCCTCAGCAACACTCATACCCACACAGAAACGTCTAGACCCTCTGCTTGGCCTTCAAGGCATCATCTGTGTGTTTTCCTGCTTCCTTGACCTCCTTTCCCCATAGAATCTGTGCTGCTCAGCAGCTTGTTTTCCAACCACATGCCATGATTTGTGCTCCTTTATACCTTGAATGTCTCACTTCTGTGTGTCTGAAGACATTCCTAATTGTAATTCTTTAGTTCGTCCATGCTGATATAATCAAATATTCTACGTTCTCATTTCTAAATTGAGGCTAATATTTAATCTGCATGGTTGCTATGAAAATTAGAGATAATGGTGGCTAAAGCAGTTATTTTTCTGTTCTTTGAACCCTTAACCACATGTTTATGTCCCTCTTGAAGCACTACAACAGGCGTCCTGTTGTTGTTACCTGTAAACTTCATGCCCCATACTAGATTAAATGCTTTGCAGCAGTATTCCCTTGCTCATCTTCCTATTACCCCTCATGTTGAACAGATGAAATACTCGAACATTGAACAAATGGATAAATGGAAAAAATGGTTATTGAGCTTTTTGCCTAAGCATAGCTATTTATAAACAAATTATTGTTCAAGGATATTAATAGGCCGGTATTATAGTATTTATACCATGTCAGAGAATAATACCATATGCCTGGCTATTGTCCTGTCTTTTAAGGCAAAGATAAAAGAGGCAGCTTGAGTGCTTGTGGATATTCTAACTTCTCTGCCTCAGTAGAACAGGCTGTGGCTCCCCTTGTTCTTGTGGCCTCTGTCACACCCAGACCCAACCATTTCACCTGGCTACATTCAGAAGTTTCAGGTCCCCCAGTGTTTGGGAGAATGGAGGGAAACCCAGGCAAGACTGATTCCAGACCTTTTCCTAGTCAGTGATACAGATAACCTGAACTCACATAGGTCAAGTTCAGTCATTGCACATGTGGGGAGGTGAGGCTCCATCAAGATTTTCAAATTCACTGTAGTTCATTTGTAAATGAAGAGTTTTTCTGAATATGCTTGGGAGTTTGACTCTATGTTGCTTTCTATCTTGTAAAGCAGTATGTAGTTTTTGGCTAATTTCTTCAGCCCTGCTTCCATACTGTTAGGAAATCTTTTTTTTTGGACACAGGAACTCATTCTGTCGCCCAGACGGGAGTGCAGTGGCGTGATCGTGGCTCACTGCAACCTTGACCTCCCTGGCTCAGATCATCTTCCCACTTCAGCCTTTTTTTTTTTTTTTTTTTTTTTTTGAGGCAGAGTCTTGCTCTGTCACCCAGACTGGAGTGCAGTGGCGTGATCTCACCTCACTTCAACCTCTGTCCTTTAGGTTCAAGCAATTCTCCTGCCTCAGCCTTCGGAGTAACGGGGACTACAGGCTTGCACCACCATGCCCAACTAATTTTTGTATTTTTTAGTAGAGGCAGGGTTTCACCATGTTGGCCAGGCTGGTCACAAACTCTTGGCCTCAAGTGATCCGCCAGCTTTGGCCTCCCAGAGTGATGGGATTACAGGCATGAGCCACCGTGCCTGGTAGTGTGAGACATCTCAGCCTCTTGAATATCTGGGACTACAGGTGTGCACCACCACACCTGGGTAATTTTTAAATTTTTTCGTAGAAACGGAGTCTTGCCATGTTGCTCAGGCTGTTCTCAAACTCCTGGGCTCAAGCAATCTTCCCATGTTGGCCTCCCAAAGTGCAAGAATTACAGGCGTAAGCCACCATGCCTGGCCAGGAGTAGTTTGTGTTATTGTTGCTTGTTTTATGTTTAGTTCTGTCAACTACAATACAAAGATTATATGATTAGTAACTGAGAGGCATCTTAGGCATAAAAAAGTAAAAGTCGGCCGGGCATGGTGGCTCACGCCTGTAATCCCAGCACTTTGGGAGGCTGAGGTGGACGGATCATGTCAGATGATCAAGACCATCCTGGCCAACATGGTGAAACCCCGTCTCTACTAAAAATAAAAAAAAGTAGCCGGGCATGGTGGTGTGTGCCTGTAGTCCCAGCTGCTCGGGAAGCTGAGGCAGGGGAATCATTTGACCCTGGGAGGTGGAGGTTGCAGTGAGTGGAGATTGCGCCACTGTACTCCAGCCTGGTGACAGAGTGAGACTCCATCTCAAAAAAAAAAAAGAAAGAAATAAAAGTCTAAGTTTTAAAATCCTCTAAACTTAGGTTTATATCCCAGCTCTGCTGCTGATTTTTGCCCTCAGATAAGTTATTTGAAACCTACCTCATAGAGTTGTTGAGGATTATATTAATAAGTGATATTGCATAACATGGAAGTAAATGGTTGTTATTAATCTTTGAGTTTAAGAAACTAATCATTCGGTTGATAAAATTTAACTTGGCATTTTGTCTAGGTGTTTACTGCTAAGAGGCTTATTATGTCCCTAGCTTTTCCAGTTGCCAGAGATGTCAAAACACATTTGCCATTTGAAAAAAGAGTATGGCTGTGCTTGAAGGATACCAGGTGTCAAAGCAAAGTGTTCCCTTTCTTTGTCTGCACTTAAGTTTTGCCGCCTTGGTTCAAACCAGCCACCATTTACTGGGCCCCTACTGTGAATAGGGCTTGGTGAGCAGATTCAAAGCTGATCACCAAGGTGTCTGTCCTCAAATAACTCACAATATATATAAAAATCATGGATGTCTATGGAAGGCTAATAATGTTTGTCTCTCTGTACAGGAACTGCCACTTTCACCATACAGAAAAAAGCTGGTGGAGCCAAAGCAGCAGTAAGAAAGGCTACGCAGTCTCCAGTTACCTTCCAAAAAGGTAAGGGATAAAGAAGATAAAGTTTTTAGACTTAATACTGAATTTTCTTTTTTTTTTTTGAGACAGAGTCTCACTCTGTTGCCCAGGCTGGAGTGCAGTGGTGCAATGTCGGCTCACTGTAACCTCCACTCCCGGGTTCAAGTGATTCTCCTGCCTCAGGCTTCCCAGTAGCTGGGATTACAGGTGCCCACCACCGCGCCCGGTTAATTTTTGTATTTTTCGTAGAGATGGGGTTTTGCCATGTTGGCCAGGCTGGTCTTGAACTCCTGACCTCAGGTGATCCACCCATCTTAGCCTCCCAAAGTCCTGTGATTACAGGCATGAGCCACTGTGCCTGGCCCTTAATACTAAATTTTAAAAAATTATAAATCACTCCATTTCAAATATAGACTTCAGAATGAAGGGTGTGGCTCTGTGCTGCAGTGGTTCAGAGAAGAAGTTTTGGAGTAGCTTTATGGAATCAAGTTAACCACTTACACTGTAACCTTACGCAAATTTCTAACCCATTTATGTATTCTTAATTTTCTCACCTGGAAAATACAGGTTATAATAGTGAGGATATATGTAACAACCTTGGTAGGTAAACAGGGTAACTATTATCCATGTCTTACTATGAGAACAGACTTAGAGAAGTTAAATGACCTGTTCAGATCTCCTTAAAACAATAACAATAGTAGCTAACAGGTATAGAGCACTTACTCTATGCCAGGCATTGTGTTCACACCTCATGTGCATTATCTCACTTGATCCTCACATTAAATCCAACAAAATCTGTGCAGTTATCCCCATTGAAAGAAAATAATTAAATTTGGTAGGGATAATGATTTTTTAAAAACCCACTAATTTGGCTGGGCGCGGTGGCTCACACCTATAATCCTAGCACTTTGGGAGGCCGTGGTGGTTGGATCACGAGGCCAAGAAATTGAGACCATCCTGGCCAACACGGTGAAACCCCATCTCTACTAAAAATACAAAAATTAGCTGGGCGTGGTGGCACGTGCCTGTAGTCCCAGCTACTTGGGAGGCTGAGGCAGGAGAATCACTTGAACCCAGCAGGCGGAGGTTGCAGTGAGCCGAAATTGCACCACTGCACTCCAGCCTGGCGACAGAGTGAGACTCTGTCTCAAAACAAAACAAAACAAAAAAACCCCACTGGTTTATATGTACTGTGAAAAATGATGAGAAATATGAAGTAATTAGCCTAGGCTTGGTATTATGCCTCTTTCTCTACTGCTAACTCATTACTTTGTAGATCCGTCATTCAGTTTACCCCATCTCTTTTCACCTATGTCTAATCCATTGTTTAACTCATTTATCAACTTTTTAATGTCTATGGTGGTATTTTCTAGAAGATCTATTGGGTACTTTTTCTACTCTTTCCCCCATGTATGCGTTAAAACCCAAGCTTCTGGTCATTTGGATCACTTTGAATCCTCGAAGCATCATTTCCTGTGCTTGTGTATTAGTCTGTTCTCATGCTGCTAACACATACCTGAAACTGGGTAATTTAAAAGGAAAGAAGTTTAATGGACTCACAGTTTCACATGGCTGTGGAGGCCTCACAATCATGGTAAAAGGCAAAGGAGAAGCAAAGGCAAGTCTTACATGGTGGCAGGCAAAAGTGTATTCAGGGGAACTCCCCTTTATAAAACTATCAGATCTCATGAGAACTCACTATCACAAGACCAGCAGCATGAAGGTAACTGCCCCCATGATTCAATTACCTCCCACCTGGTCCCTCCCACAGCACGTGGGAATTATGGGAGCTACAATTCAAGATGAGATTTGGTTGGGGACACAGCCAAACCGTACCAGCTTCTAAATCCCATGCTAGCTTTTCTCTCTTTCAAAGACTTTCCTTTTTACCCATTATGAATTGTTTTCTAGTCTAGAGTACTCAATAGCTTTTTATTCTTTTCAAAGCAAATATCTAGCAATGTCTAGTTCAACAGATAAAATGCTCCCCAAATACAATGTTACCTCTAAAAACAGTTGAAATTACATGTACCATTATATTGTTTTGTTTTTGAAAGTCCCGGAGATCCAGGGTTTTGTGTTCTTGAAGTCATTATAATCTAACATGAGGCCTTGCCCATAGAAAGCTGTAGGTATTTGTTTCATTGTTCAATGGTAACCCTGCCTCTGAAAGTTAGAAATGTGTATGACTCCAAGTTTCTAGCTTAAGTGCTTAGCTAGACTGTGACTCACAAATTGACACAAGTAGAGCAGGAAAAGAAGCAGGATTTTCTTTGGGAATGATGGAGGTAATAGGTTTAGTTTTATCATCCAGTTTCAGATTTCTCAGGCTAGACTCTGTAGACACTGTTTGGTGTTATGTTATAAAGAAACTGAGTGTCAGTGCCCACCGTCCTAGAGAAAGAGTACTTCCTTTCTGAGGGAAGCCAGTGTACTTGGCAGCCTGGTTTCTGCTGTGGGGTGTCTTCTTGATCTATAACTTACCTTTCGCTTCAGAAAGCTTTCACTGTCCAATGGGGCAGGTACACTTTACCTTGAAAAGTCTTATGCATGCTCAGTTTCACAGAACTTTTCTCATTATATTTTTATCTCAAATTGGATATCCCAGATAAACCCTGGAAAAATGTATTATGATCTGAAAGGAAGGAAATTACAAAGCCATCTCTAGGTAAAGTAAGGTGAGAGAAACCCAGTGATAGCCTCTCAAGGTTTGTAATACCCCATAGGTGAAGATTTATCCTAAAATGCAAGACTCTTAACTGTAATTTTAGCAGAGTAGGTGGTGGTTTGATTTGTCATTCTTTCTAGATGACAATAATTATGTTCATTTGGACAAAACAAGAATGTCGATGTCTAGATGCCAAATTAATTGTAGCCAAGATGAGTTTGGGATTAGTTGATGTTTGTAGCCTTTGTTGATCTCTAGTCATATCGTGAATACTTGAAGGAATAACTTCAGCACCCCACCTCCACTTGTTCCCATCTACTTTGAAGTGGAAGCCTACTCTTGTGGTTATGTTGCTTAACCACTCATTGGTTTCTCTTTCAGTCTCACTTTTTCTGTTTTAACGGTTTTTTTTAACACAGTGTTTGTTCACATATGCATTCCTGTCATCTGCTCGTAGATTTTTTCCTTTATATGGTTTTTCAAAATTTGTTCCTTATTAATATTTACTGAAATAATTATTTTAACATGGAACTTTCAGTGGCATTTCAAAATACTCTGTGATGTCTTTAAGTAGCAGAAAAAATGTCAAACCTTTTCAACTAGAGCATAGCTCTCACATTGGATATTACAGTGGCAGGTGCTACCAAATGATGTTAGCTTTGTTTCTTTTTCAGACTCTTGGGGCTAGTCAAAAGAAAAATCCCTAAGCTGTCTGTACCACTGCACCCTTCCCTTTGGCACTAATCCAGGAAGAAGCTTTTGGAAAGCTGCCACTTTGGGGATCCAAATTAATAGATCTGTTCATATTTTACTTATAGATATGAAGATGATCTTAACGGGCCCTCTAAGTATTATTCTTCCTTCACCCTAAAGAATAGAAAGTTAGGCCGGGCACGGTGGCTCACGCCTGTACAATCCCAGCACTTTGGGAGGCCGAGGCGGGCGGATCATGAGGTCAGGAGATCAAGACCATCCTGGCTAACACCGTGAAACCCCGTCTCTACTAAAAATACAAAAAAAAAATTAGCTGGGCATGGTGGTGGGCGCCTGTAGTCCCAGCTACTCGGGAGGCTGAGGCAGGAGAATGGTGTGAACCCGAGAGGTGGAGCTTGCAGTGAGCCGAGATCATGCCACTGCACTCCAGCCTGAGTGACAGAGCGAGACTCTGTCTCAAAACAAAAAAAGAATAGAAAGTTAATACATTGGCCGGGCGTGGTGGCTCACGCCTGTAATCCCAGCACTTTGGGAGGCTGAGGCAGGCGGATCACGAGGTCAGGAGATTGAGACCATCCTGGCTAACACGGTGAAACCCCATCTCTACTAAAAATACAAAAAATTAGCCGGGTGTGGTGGCAGGTGCCCGTAGTCCCAGCTACTCGGGAGGCTGAGGCAGAAGAATGGCGTGAACCCGGGAGGCAGAGGTTGTAGTGAGCCAAGATAGTGCCACTGCACTCCAGCCTGGGCGACAGAGCGAGACTCCATCTCAAAAAAAAAAAAAAAAAAAAAAAAAGTTAATACATTAGCCCAGGTTCTGGGGTGGATCATCTCCATCATCTTGGGCCAATTACATAACCTCTCTAAGCCTCACTTTCCTCATTTGCAAAATGGGGATAATAATGGTTTCTCCATAGGACTGTCAGGAAGAGTATTCACTCAGCAACTGCCCATTGAGTTCCTACTACATACCAGGCACTGTTACTCATGAACAACACAGAAAGCAGCACATAAATAAGGGAGAATGAGGCTGGCTAGGTGGAACTACTCTAGCAAGGGTGGTTAAAGGTCTCTTTGAGAAGGTGAAACTCTTACTCCAGCTCTTAGTATGAAGCAAATTAAAAATTAAATGAATAAAAATTTAGAAAAAGAGAAGGTGATGTTGGAGTGAAGATCTTGAATGATGAAAAGGAGATTGTTAGGTAAAGATAAGGCAAAACAGTTTCAGGCAGAAGTTCAAAGTTCTGGTAAGATTGTTATATAAAGATAAGGCAGAACAGAAAGTTCAGAGTCCTGGTACAGAAACAAAGTTGGTATGACAGAAAAGATCAGTGTGGAAAGGTGACGAGAGATATGGTGGGAGAGATGGGCTAGATACTGTAGGCTAAGGCAAGGAGTTTGGATTTTACTTGAGATCCAGTGAGACTCCATTTTAGGGAATTAAGCAGAGAGATAATATAATTTATGTTTTAGAACGTGGAAAAAAAGAACAGAAGACGGCATACAAGGATAGATTGCTTGGGCTAGGGTTTTAACAATGGAGATGGGAGGAAACTATTTGATTTGGGATGTATTTTGAAGATAGACAAAATTAGGACTTGCTGATGGATTGGATGTGGCATGTATAAGAAAGAAGGATGAGGCTGGGCACAGTGGCTCACTCCTGTAATCCCAGCACTTTGTGAGGCTGAGGCAGGCCGATCGCTTGAGGCCAGGAGTTCCAAACCAGCCTGGCCAATATGGTGAAACCCCATCTCTACTAAAAATACCAAAATTAGCTGGGCATGGTGGCGCATGCCTGTAATCCCAGCTACTTGGGAGGCTGAGGCAGGAGAATCGCTTGAATCCGGGAGGCAGAGGTTGCAGCGAACCGAAATTGCACCACTGCATTCCAGCCTGGGGACAGAGTGAGATTCCGTCTCAAAAAAAAAAAAAAAAAAAAAAGATATACTGGATTTTAACCTGAGCATTTCCTGGGATAGGGCAGTTTAGGGGTAAAAATTAACAGTGTGGTTTTGGACATGTTAAAGTTCAGATGTTTATTGCACATCCAAGCAAGGATTTTAAGAAGGGGCAATTAGCTTTATGAGACTGGAGGTACAGGTTTTAGAGAGCTGTCAGCATGTAGGTGATATTTAAAGCCATGGAACTAAATGAAGTTAGCTAGGGAGAGCAGAGGTGTGTTAGAAAATCTAAAGACCAGGCATGAATGTCTGGTAAGTTCAAGGGACTGAATGTAAAAGTGCTTATTAGCCTCTACTAAATGCCAAAGTGTGTGCTGTGATTATTTTGGGGGCTTTATTTCTTGGAGACATCTTCAGCTTCAAGTACATAAGGTTGGTAGAGTTACAAAAGACAAAGAGGGCCCAAACTTCAGCATTGTCATACCTCTTCTCCCCTCTTCAGGGAGCCACATGACTGCTTGTTTGGGATCTATATTTACTTCCCATCTTGTCCCATGTCTTGGGTGTTTCTTCATGAAATCACCTCGAAGGGTAGAACATGCTGTGATATTGGCTTTGGAACATTGTGTTAGGTGAGGTAGGCTCCTCTAGGGCTTTGTGCAGAGAAACCTTATTGGTTTGTGGGTTTACTAAGCTGCCTCTGGGCATTAGCTGGAATGAAAATTTCTTTTCAACAAATACTGATATATGCAGTAAGAAGAAAGAGGGTCATAATGTATTGTCACCACACTCACTGTGATGCCTTTGCCTAAAGGCAGATTGTAAGCATTAAGCCTGGGTGAAGATGCCCAAAACATTGCTTCTAAGAAGTTTTCACAAGACTTTCTGTAAAAGACAGGGAAGGCCCAGGTCTCAGAGTTCACCCAACTTTGGTGTCAATACCTCTCCACCGTTCTGTTATATCTGTGGCCTCTCCTCCCTAGATTTTCTTGTCTTAAAGATTAATTACTAATAGTTTTCAAATCCAAAGGCTGGAATTCAGTTTCCATCTCGTACAGTGACAGGACAGGAATTGTTCGAACTCTAAAGTGAACCATTTCCAGACCTTGTGATTCAAATATTATTTAAAATGTGACTACCTTGGCTTTGATGATAAAAGTCACAATTAACGAATGAATGAATGAATGAATGAATGAATCAATCCCAATGTGTGCTTTGTTCTTATCCCTTAAAAGGCTCTAATGCTCCATGTCGTAGTCTGCAGCATACAAAAAAACATGGAAGTGCTGGGCTTGCACCTCAAACCAAGCAGGTGTGTGTAGAGTATGAAAGAGAGGAGACTGTGGTGAGTCCCTGGACGATACCTTCAGAAATCCATAAGATTCTTCATGAGAGTCACAATTCCCTTCTACAAGTAAGCATTGTTCTAGATTTTGTTTGTCTAGTGATTGCTCTATGTTCTTCAGGTTTTTTGTTTGTTTGTTTGTTTTTTAGTTTGTTTTTTGTGGGATGTGGAAATACTGAAAAGTTGTTAGGTCAGTTTGAAATCGTGATGCAAAGCATCTTCCCTTTTGGCTTAGTACTCCAGCATTTGTCTTTCAGACTTCTCTGTGACTGTATTTTTTAACTAAAAAATGACCAAAATGTAAGAACAGAAAATCGTACTACAAGTATCAACATCCGTTCGGCCCTGTCTTCACATCCGGTGCCAGCATCTCGTTGTGTGAGATGATGTTCAGCTCTTGTCCATCTGGATGTGCTGGGCAATCACGGCCCTATTTCCTGGCACATTTCCTTCAGCCTTTTGATGGATGAGCAACTCTAGAATTTTTGGAAAGCTTAGTTCACGTTCCAGGTTTTTTTGTTTTTGTTTTTTTGTTTGTTTTTAGGGGCTAGGACCACAATTGTCTTTTCAATTTAATAGGACTTGTCTCCAACTGAAGAAGAAGAGCCAGAGCATCCTTTTGGGGTGGGCGGTGTGGACAGCGTGTCTGAGAGCACTGGCAGCATCCTCAGCAAGCTGGACTGGAATGCCATCGAAGACATGGTGGCCAGCGTGGAGGACCAGGGCCTGTCTGTCCACTGGGCCCTGGACCTGTAAGACCTGGATATCATTCGGTTTCCATGCACAGGCCAGCACCTCAGTAATGTGGTTCTGAAAGATTAACAGGTTTAAGGGACAGAAGCAATGAAAGAAGCAATGTGAATTTTCCATTTGCTTTCATATTATTACCTGGATTAGCCATTACAAGAGGAAAAATAAACATTTCTCAATAACTTTGCCTTTATGGGGAAAGGGTTGACTATTGATGTATTATATGTTTTTGTATTTGATGCATCATTAGGCATAATTTTTAAAATGATAAGTACCTTTCAAGCCAAGTTTGCATAACCTACTTTCAATAAAAACCCTCTATCTTGCCTCCTCCTTTATTACCCTCTGAGTTTTGAGAAACAACCATATACAGATGAATCTAATAGGAAAAAAAAAATCTTTTCATTGAGAAGAAAATCAGTCTCACCTGAGAACTCAATTATGAACCCTATTTTAAAACACCTATGCAGGGTTTAGCCTAGGAGTGAAAAGAAAAACCAACTACCTTTTACCAACCCTGAATCTCTAAATAAGCAAAGTTTCATGGAGGCCAGGAGATCTTCTGTCTTCTGCCCTGTAGCCTGAAGCCTTGGAGGAAGAAACAGGAATGGATGCTTTGGGCAGGAAAGTAAGGGAATATGACTCCGGCCTCTAGAAGGCTTATCTTAAATTTGTAAGAACCATGGTACAGAGACCTGATTAGTTTTTGGTATTGTGCTCCAATAATGTCATAGTTTTAAGAGATAATTTTTATGAGAATTGACTAAGAACCAGTATCCTTCAACTACTTCATCAATGTTTGGTATAATATCAAAGCACACTATCATCTGAAAAAGCTATTAAATACCCCTCTTTTTCCAAATATCTACCTGTGTGAAGCCAGGTTTTACAACATGTATTGCAGCAAGTTGAATGCAGAAGCAGGTATGGTAATTCAGCTGCCTTCTATCAAGCTAAACATTAAAGAGATTTGTAGAACTATAAAACAATGCTACTCTCCTTACCAAATTGTTTTAGAAAATAGCTTTATAGGCTAACATTATTGTTAATTGTCATTTAATTGTTTTGTCATTTAAAATATTTTAAATTGTTTTCTGTTAGTTTCTTTTTTGTATATTCTATGGGTATTTTATTGATACATGATAGTTGTACATTTTTATGGGGTGCATGTGATATTTTGATATGTGCATACAATGTGTAGCAATCAAATCAGGGTAATTGGGATATTCATCACCTCAAACATTTATCATTTATTTGTGTTGGAAACATTCAAACCTTTTCTTCTAGCTATTTATCCATTGTTGGATACTTATATCAATTCTATATCTTAGCTGTTGTGAATAGAGCTGCAATAAATGTAGGAGTGCAGATATCTCTTTGATATACTGATTTTCTTTCTTTTGTATATATACCCAGCTATGGGATTGCTAGATCATATGGTAGTTCTATTTTTAATTATTTGAGGAACCTCCATACTGTTTTCCATAGCTGCTATACTAATTTGCATTCCCACCAAGGGTGTATGAGCATTCCCCTTTATCTGTATGCCCACAAGCATTTATTTTGCATCTTTTGCTGGAAATGACTATTCCAGCAATAAATAAATAAAATGACTATTAGTCATTTTAACTGGGGTGCAACGATACCTCATTATGGTATTGACTTCCTTTTTTCTGATGATTAGTAATATTGAGCATTTTTTCATATACCTGTTGGCCATTCATATGTCATCTTTTGAGAAATGTCCATTCAGATATTTTGTCCATTTTGTAGTAGGATTCTTTTTTGTTACTAAGTTGTTTGAGTTCATTATATATTGCGGTTATTAATCCTTTGCTGGATGGGTAGCTTGCAAATATTTTCTCCCATTCTTTAGGTTGTCTTTTCACTTTGTTGATCGTTTTCTTTGCTGTGCAGAAGCTTTTCAGCTTGATGTAATTCTATTTGTCAATTTTTGCTTTCATTGCCTGTGCTTTTGAGGTTTTACTCAGAAAAAATCTCTGCCTAGACCAGTGTCCTGAAATGTTTCCCAAATGTTTCTTTCAAGTAGTTTCATAGTTTCAGGTCTCATATTTAAGTCTAATCTATTTTGGTTTTTATATATGACTTATACAGGTGTAGTTTCATTCTTCTGCAATAGACATCTAGTTTTCTTGGCAGCATTTATTGAACAGGAGAGTATCCTTTCCCCATTGTATGTTCTTGATAGCTTTACCAAAAATGGGCTGGCTGTAAATGCATGGATTTATTGATAGTTTTTTGTTTTGTTTTTGTTTTTGTTTTTGTCTTTGTTTTGAGACAGGATCTCACTTTGTTCTCCAGGCTGGAATGCAGTGGTGTGATGTTGGCTCACTGCAGCCTTGACCTACCAGGCTCAAGCGATCCTCCCACCTCGACTACCCAAGTAGCTGGGACTCCAGGTGCACACCACCATGCCTGGCTAATTTTTTGTAGTTTTCATAGAGACAGTGTTTCATGTTGCCCAGGCTCATCTCGAACTCCTGAGCTCCAGTGATCCTCCCGCCTTGGCCTCCCAAAATGCTTGGATTAGAGGGATGGGCCACTGCACCCAACCTATTGATAGCTTCTTTATTCTATTCTATTGGTCTGTGTTTTTATGCCAGTTCCGTGCTGTTTTTGTTTTTGTAACTGTGTAATAATAACACATGGAGAGATGGAATTTCACTTTTGTCACCCAGGCTGGAGTGCAATGGCACAATCTTGGCTCACTGCAACCTCCGCTTCCTGGGTTTAAGTGATTCTTCTGCTTCAGCCTCCTGAGTAGCTGGGACTACAGGCGCCTGCCACCATGCTCAGCTAATTTTTGTGTGTGTGTGTGTTTTTTTTTTTTAAGTAGAGATGGGGTTTCACAATGTTGGCCAGGCTGGCCTTGAACTCCTGACCTCAGGTGATCTGCCTGCCTGGGCCTCCCAAAGTGCTGGGATTACAGGCATGAGCCACCATGCCCGGCTGAATTATGGTGTATTATTATTTTTTTAGACAGAGTTTCACTCTGTCACCCAGGCTGGAGTGCAGTGGTGCAATCTCGGCTCACTACAACCTCTTCCTCCAAGGTTCAAGCAATTCTTGTGTCTCAGCCTCCTGAGTAGCTGGGACTAAAGGCACGTGCCATCATGCCCGGCTGCTTTTCTGTATTTTTAGTAGAGATGGGGTTTCACCTTGTTGGCCAGGCTGGTCTCTTAACTCCTGACCTCAGGTGATCTGCCCACTTAGACCTCCCAAAGTGCTGGGATTACAGGCATGAGCCACCACGCCTATCCTGGAGCATAGTTAGAACCCAGTGCAAAGAATCTAAGAACCATGATAAAACTACAGGAGCTGATAGCCAGAATAACCAGTTTAGGGAAGAAGAAAACTGACCTGATAGAGCTGAAAAACTCAACACAAGAAATTCACTGTGCAATCACAAGTATCAATAACAGAATAGGCCAAGTGGAGAAAAGAATCTCAGAGCTTGAAGACTATCTTTCTGAAATAAAACATGCAGACAAAAATAAAGAAAAGAGAATGAAAAGGAACTAACAAAACCTCCAAGAAATACGGGATTATGTAAAAAGACATCCTATGACTGATTGGGGTACCTGAAAGAGATGGGGAGAACAGAATCAAGTTGGAAAACATTCTTCAGGATATCATCCAAGAGAACTTCCCCAACCTAGCAAGACAGGCCAAAATTCAAATTCAGGAAATCCTGAGAACCCCAGTGAGATACTTTACAAGAAAACCCCAAAACACACCATCGTCACATTTGCCAAGGTCAAAATGAAAGAAAAAGTGTTAAGGGCAGCCAGAGAGGCCAGGTCACCTAAAAAAAGTAAGCCCGTCAGACTAACAGCATATCTCTCAGTGGAAACCCAACAAGCCAAAAGAGATTGGTGGCAAATATTCAACATTCTTAAAGAAAAGAATTACCAACCCAGAATTTCATATCCAGCCAAACTAAGCTTCATAAATGAAAGAGAAATAAGCTCCTTTTCAGACAAGCAAATGCTGAGGGAATACATCTCCACCAAGCCTGCCTTGCAAGAGCTCCTGAAGGAAGTACCTGATGTGGAAAGGAAAAACCATTACCAGCCACTACAAAAGCACACTGAAGTATACAGACCAGTGACACTATGAAGCAACCACATAAAACAAGTCTGCAAAACAGTTAGCATCATGATGACAGGATCAGATTCACACATAAAAGTATTAACCTTAAATGTAAATGGACTTAATGCCACAATTAAAATACATAAAATGGCAAGCTGGATAGAGTCAAGCCCCATTAATGTTCTGTCTTCAAGAGACACATCTCACATCCAAAGACACACATAGGCTCAATATAAAGAGAGGGAGGAAAAATGGAAAACAGAAAAAAGCTGGGGTCACAATCCTGGTTTCTGACAAAACAGACTTTAAACCAACAAAGATAAAAAAAGAAGGCCATTACATAATGGTAAAGGGTTCAATTCAACAAGAGCTAACTATCCTAAATATAAATACACCCAATATAGGAGCACTCAGATTCATAAATCAAGTTCTTAGAGACCTTCAAAGAGACTTAGATTCCCACACAGTAATAGTGGACACTTTAACACCCCACTGACAATATTAGATCATCAAGACAGAAAATTAACAAAGATATTCAGGACCTGAACTCAGCTCTGGATCAAGTGGACCTGATAGATATCTACAGAACTCTCCATCCCAAAACAACAGAATATACATTCTTCTCATTACATGGCACTCTAAAATTGATCACATAATTGGAAGTAAAACAACCCTCAGCAAATGCAAAAGAACTGAAATCAAACTGCTCAGACCACAGCACAATCAAGTTAGAACTCAAGATTAAGAAACTCACTCAAAACCACACAACTATGTGGAAATTGAACAACCTGCTCCTGAATGACTCCTGAGTAAATAATGAAATTAAGGCAGATGTCAAGAAGTTATTTGAAATTAATGAGAACAAAGAGACAACGTACCAGAATCTCTGGGACACAGGTAAAGCAGTGTTAATGGGGAAATTTATAGCACTAAATCCCCACAACAAAAAGATCTCAAATCAACAACTTAACATCACAACTAAACTAGAGGCCAGGCATGGTGGCTCATGCCTGTGATCCCAGCACTTTGGGAGGCCGAGGTGGGTGGAGTGCTTGAGCTCAGGAGTTTGAGACCAGCCTGGCTAACATGGTGACATCCTGCCTCTACTAAAAATACAAAAATTAGCCTGTCATGATGGTGCAAGCCTGTAATCCTAGCTACTTGAGAGGCTGAGGCAGGAGAATTGCTTGAACCTGGGAGATGGAGGGTGCAGTGAACCAAGATCGCACCACTACACTCCAGCCTGGGCAACAGAGCGAGACTCCATCTCAAAACAAAAAAACAAAAAACAAAACAAACAACAACAACAAAAAATTAGAGAACCAAGAGCAAACAAATCCCAAAGCTAGCAGGAGACAAGAAATAACCAAGATCAGAGCAGAACTGAAGGAAATAGAGACATGAAAAAACCCTTCAAAAAATTAATCCAGGAGTTGTTTTTTTTTTTTTTGAAAAAATTAATTGACTGCTAGCTAGACTAATAAAGAAGAAAAGAGAGAAGAACCAGACACAATCAGAAATGATAAGGGGGATATCACCACTGACCCCACAGAAATACAACCAACCATCAGAGAATACTATAAACACCTCTATGCACATAAACTAGAAAATCTAGAAGAAATAGATAAATTCCTGGACATATACACCCTCCCAAAACTGAACCAGGAAGAAATTGAATTCCTGAATAGATCAAGAACAATTTCTGAAATTGAGTCACTTATAAATAGCCTCCCAACCAAAATAAGCCCAGGACCAGATGGATTTATAGCTGAATTGTATCAGAGGTACAAAGAAGAGCTGGTACCATTTTTACTGAAACTATTTCAAGCAATTGAAAAGGAGCGACTCCTCCCTCATTTTATAAGGCCAGCATCATCCTAATTCCAAAACCTGGCAGAGATATGACAAAAAAAGAAAACTTCAGGCCAATATCCCTGATGAACATTGATACAAAAATTCTCAATAACATTAATACTGGCAAACCAAATCCAGCAGCACATCAAAAAGCTTATCCACCATGATCAAGTTGGCTTCCTCCCTGGGATGCACCGTTGATTCAACACATGCAAATCAATAAATGTAATTCATCACATAAACAGAATGAAAGACAAATGATTATCTTGACACAGAAAAGGCCTTTGATAAAATTCAACATCCTTTATGTTAAAAACTCTCAATAAACTAGGTATTGAAGGAACATACCTCTAAATGATAAGAGCCATATATGACAAACTCACAGCCAGTATCATATTGAATGGGCAAAAGCTGGAAGCATTTCCCTTGAAAACTGGCACAAGACAAGGATGCCTTCTCACCGCTCATGTTCAACATAGTATTGGAAATTCTGGCCAGGGAAATCAGGCAAGAGAAAGAAAAAGCATATTCAAATAGGAAGAGAGGAAGTTAAATTATCTTTGTTTGCAGGTGATGTGATCCTATATCTAGAAAACCCCATTGTCTCAGCCCAAAAGCTTCTTAAGCTGATAAGCAACTTGAGCACAGTTTCAGGATACAAAATTAATGTGCAAAAATCGCTGGCATTCCTTTTCACCAACGACAGACAAGCAGACAACCAAATTATGAATGAACTCTGATTCTCAATTGCTACAAAGAGAATAAAATACCTAGGAACACAGCTAACAAGGGAAATGACTTCTTCAAGATGAACCACAAAGCACTGCTCAAAGAAATCAGAGAGGACACAAACAAATGGAAAAACATTCCATGCTCATGGATAGGAGGAATCAATATCATGGAAGTAGCCGTACTGCCCAAAGTAATTTATAGATTCAATGCTGTTCCCCTTAAACTACCATTGACATTCTTCACAGAATTAGAAGAAACTATTTTAAAATTCATATGGAACAACAAGAACAAAAAGCCCAAATAGCCAAGACAATTCTAAACAAAAAGAACAAAGCTTGAGGCATCATGCTACCTGACTTCAAAGTATACTACAAAGCTACAGTAACCAAAACAGCATGGTACTTGGACAGAAACAGACACATAGACCAATGGAACAGGATAGAGAACTCGAAAATAAGACCACATAGCTATAACCATCTGATCTTCAACAAACCTGACAAAAGCAAGCAAAGGGGAAAAGATTCCCTTTTTAATAAATGGTGCTAGGAGAACTGGCTAGTCATATGCAGAAAGTTGAAACTGGACCCCTTCCTTATACCTTATACAAAAATTAACTCAAGATGGATTAAAGATTTAAATATAAAACCCAAAACTATAAAAACCCTAGAAGAAAATCTAGGCAGTACCATTCAGAACATCAGCACTGGCAAAGATTTCACAATGAAAATGCTAAAGCACAGCAACAAAAGCAAAAGTTGATGAATGGGATGTAATTGAACTAAATAGCTTCTGCACAGCAAAAGAAACTATCATCAGAGTGAACAGACAACCTACAGAATGGGAGAAAATTTTTGTACTCTATCCGTCTGACAAAGGTCTAATATCCAGAGTCTACAAGAAACTTAAACAAATTTACAAGAAAAAAAACCCCATTAAAAGCTGGGCAAATGACATGAACAAATGCTTCTCAGAAGGAGACACACATGCGGCCAAGCAAACATGTAAAAAAAGCTCAACATCACTGATCATTAGAGAAATGCAAATTAAAACCACAATGAGATAATTAAGATGTCAAGAAACGACAGGTGCTGGTGAGGTTGTGGAGAAAAAGGAATGCCTTTATACTGTTGGTGGAAGTGTAAATTAGTTCAGCCATTGTGGAAGACAGTGTGGTGTGATTCCTCAAAGACATAGAGGTAGAAATACCATTGGGCCCAGTAATCCCATTACTGGTTATTTACCCAAAGAAATATAAATCATTCTGTTATAAAGATAATGCATACATATGTTCATTGCAGCACTGTTCACGATAACAAAAACTGGAATCAACCCAAATGCCCATCAATGATAGACTGGATAAAGAAAATGTAGTACATATGTTATGCCCAGACCGTTAGTTCCTTAAAGAAGACTACCAGAGTCCAGAGTCAAAGCCAAG
The DNA here is from genome assembly GCF_028858775.2 of Pan troglodytes. Lineage (NCBI taxonomy): Eukaryota > Metazoa > Chordata > Mammalia > Primates > Hominidae > Pan > Pan troglodytes. Next base: position 75,688,918 of record NC_072402.2, read on the forward strand.
CGGCAAGGATCTTTATTACAAGTTCGAACCTGGTCCCTCCATTCCACAGCATACAAGAGGGCCCTGAACAATGCGAGTGTTTGCTTTTTATAGCCTGAAAGTTACAGGGGAACAAAGGAATTCTTTTGGTTCCCGCTCTTTCAGTAAAACTTTGAACGGCTGTCCCTTTATCGGAGACTTTCCTGGTGGTGTTTGTACTAGGCTCAGGAAGTTTGAGAGATATATGGCGATATGTGATAGGATGGGAGGATGGGATGTGTTTGTACTGGGCTTGTTTGTTTTGAGCCCAGGGCTGAGGAATGTGCCCGGCTCCTTTCACATATACACCATGGAATACTATGCAGCCATAAAAAGTAACGAGATCATGTCCTTTGCAGGAACATGGATGAAGCTGGGAGCCATAATCATCAGTAAACTAACACAAGAACAGAAAACCAAACACTGCATGTTCTCACTTATAAGTAGGAGCTGAATGATGAGAACACATGGACACATCGCGGCGGGGTGTGGGGGAACAACACGCACTGGGGCCTGTCAGGAGGGTAGGGAGAAAGAAAGCATCAGGAAGAATAACTAATGGATGCTGGGCTTAATATCTAGGTGATGGGATGATCTGTGCAGCAAACCACCACAGCACACATTTACCTATGTAACAAACCTGCACATCCTGCACGTGTACCCCAGAACTTAAAAGTTGAAGAACAAAAGATTTTTGTAAAAAAAGCAACTTCATTTTGTTGATCCTTTGTATTTTTTTAAGTCTATTTTGTTTAATTCTGCTTTGATCTTTATAATGTCTTTCCTTCTACTTATTTTGTGTTTGTCTTGTTCTTGCATTTTTTAGTTCCTTAAGGTTCATTGTTAGGTTGTTTATTTGAAGTCTTTCTCTTTTTTTTTTTTTTTTGATGTAGGCATTTACTGCTATATAGTTCCCTGTTAGCACTGCTTTTGCTGTGTTCCATAGGTTGTGGTACATTGTGTTTTCATTTCTGTGTGTTGCAATAAATTTCTTAATTTCCTTCTTAATTTCTGCATTGACTTGTTTTTTTTTTCAGGAGCATGTTGTTTAATTTCCATTTATTTGTACCATTTCCAAAGTTTCTCTTGTTATTAATGTCTGTTTTATTCCATTGTGTTCAGAAAAGTTACTTGATATTATTTTGATTTATTTGAATTTATTGAGACTTATTTTGTGGCCTAACATATGGCCTATCCTGGAAAATATCCTGTGTGCTAATGATAATATTCTGTGTGCCGATGAGAAGAATATATACTCTGTAGCTGTTAGATGAAGTGGTCTGTAAATGTCTGTTAGGTCCATTTGGTCTAAAGTGAAATTTAATTCCAATGTTTCTATGTTGATTTTCTGGCTAGATGAGCTATCTAATGCTGTGAGTAGGTGTATGTGTGTGGGTTTTTTTTTTTTTTTTTTTTTTTTTTTTGAGACGGAGTTTTGCTCTGTCACCCAGGCTGGAGTACGGTGGCATGATATCGGCTCACTGCAACCTCCACCTCCCAGGTTCATGTGATTCCCTGCCTCAGCCTCCCAAGTAGCTGGGATTACAGGTGCCTGCCACCATGCCCAGGTAATTTTTGTATTTTTAGTAGAGATGGGGTTTCACCATCTTGGCCAGGCTGGTCTCGAACTCCTGATCTTGTGATCCACCCGCCTCGGCCTCCCGAAGTGCTGGGATTACAGGCGTGAGCCACCATGCCTGGCCTGCTGTGAGTAGGTTTTAAAGTACCCAAATACGACTGTATTGGAGTCTGTCTCTTCCTTTAGATCTAGTAATATTTGCTTTATATATCTGGGTGCTTCAGTGTTGGGTGCATATATATTTAGAAATGCAATATTCTGTTGATGAATTAATTGCTTTGTCATTATATTATGATCTTCATTGTCTTTTTGCTGTTGTTGTTTGCTGTCTTATCTTTTAAGTAGGACATTTAATCCATTCACAGGTAGGGTTATTATTGAGATGTTATTATGAGATGTGAGGACTCATTCCTGAAATGAATCCTCTCCATTTTTGTTTGGGAGAGACTTTATTTCTCTTTTATTTATGAAAGATTCCTTGGCTGGGTATAGAATTCTTGTTAGGCAGGTTTTTGTTTTATTTTCCTCTCAGCACTTTGAATATATCATCCCATTCTCTCCTGGCCTGTAAAGTTTCTGCTGAGAAATCCTTTGTTACTCTGATGAGACATCCCTTGTATGTGACTAGGCACTTCTCTCTGCCTTTAACTTTTGACAGTTTGACTATAATGTGACAGAAGACCTTTTGGGGTTGTTATCTATTTGTGGGTGTCTGAGCTTCCTGTATCTGGATGTCTGAATGTCTTGCTATACTTGGAAAGTTTTCAGTCATTATTTTGGTAAATAGGTTTCTTATGCCATTGATCTTCTCTTCACCTTCTGGAGCACTGAAATCCATATATTTGGTTGCTTTATGATGTCCCATGTGTCATGTAGACTATGCGTTCTTTTTCATGGTTTTTTTGGTTGTTGTTTTCGGGGTTTTTTGTTATTGTTGTTTGACTGAGAACATTCCATATGCTGATGAGAAGAATGTGTATTCTGCAGCAATTGGATGAAATGCACATATATTTATTTTTGTTTGTTTGTTTTGTTTTTTAATTTTTAAAAAAACGAGATGGGGTCTTGCTATGTTGACCAGGCTGGTCTCGAACTCCTGGCCTCAAGTGATTCTTCCATCTCTGCCTCTTAAAGTGCTGAGATTATAGGCATGAGCCACCATGCCTGTCCGTGTTTTTATGCTTAAGTGATCCCTTTATCATTATATAATGACTTTCTTTGTTTCTTTCTTTTTTTCTCCACATTGTTTTCCATAGTGGCTGTACTAGTTTATATTCCCACCAGCAGTGTAGAAGTGTTCCCTGTTCACTGCATCCACGCCAACACCTATTGTTTTTTGACTTTTTTTTACTATGGCCATTCTTGCAGGAGTAAGATGGTATCGCATTGTGCTTCTGATTTGCATTTCCCTGATCATTAGTGATGTTGAGCATTTTTTCATATGTTTGTTGGCCATTTGTATATCTTCTTTTGAGAATTGTCTATTCATTTCCTTAACCCACTTTTTGATGGGATTGTTTGCTTTTTTCTTGCTGATTTGAGTTCATTGTAGATTCTGGCTATTAGTTCTTTGTCGGATGTATAGATTGTGAAGATTTTTCTCCCACTCTGTGGGTTATCTGTTTACTCTGCTGACTCTTCCTTTTGCCATGCAAAAGCTCTTCAGTTTAATTAAGACCCAACTATTTATCTTTGTTTTTATTGTATTTGCTTTTAGGTTCTTGGTCATGAAATCCTTACATAAGCCAATCTCTAGAAGGGGTTTTCCAATGTTATCTTCTAGAATTTTTGTAGTTTCAGGTCTTATATTTAAGTCCTTGATCCATCTTGAGTTGATTTTTGTATAAGGTGAGAGATGACAATCCAGTTTTCATTTTCCTACATGTGACTAGCCAATTATCCCAGCACCATTTGTTGAAAAGGGTGTCCTTTCCCCCTTTATGTTTTCATTTGCTTTGTCAAAGATCGCTTGGCTGTAAGTATTTCAGTTTACTTCTGGTTTCTCTATTCTTTTTTATACCAGTACCACACTGTTTTGGTGGCTATGGCCTTATAGTATAGTTTGAAATCAGGTAATGTGATGCCTCTAGATTTGTTTATTTTGCTTAGTCTTGCTTTGGCTATGTGGGCTCTTTTTTGGTTCCATATGAATTTTAGAATTGTTTTTTCTAATGCTGTGAAGAATGATTGTGGTATTTTGATGGGAACTGCATTGAATTTTTAAATTGCTTTTGGCAGTATGGTCATTTTTACAATATTGATTCTATCCATCCATGAGCATGGGATGTGTTTCGATTTGTTTGTGTCATCTATGATTTCCTTCAGCATTGTTTTGTAGTTTCCCATGTAGAGGTCTTTCACCTCCTGGGTTAGGTATATTCCTAAGCATTTTATTTTTTGCAGCTATTGTGAAAGGGGTTGAGTTTTTTATTTGTTTCTCAGCTTGGTTGCTGTTGGTGTATAGCAGAACTACTGATTTGTGCACATTAATTTTGTATCCAGAAACTTTGCTGAATTATTTTATTAGTTCTAGGAGCTTTCTGGAGGAATTGTTAAGGTTTTCTAGGTAAACACTTATATCATCAGCAAACAGTGACAGTTTGACTTCCTCTTTACTGATTTGGATGCCCTTGATTTATTTCTCTTGTCTGATTGCTCTGGCTAGGTCTTCCAGTACTATGTTGAAGAGGAGTGGTGAGAGTGGGCATCCTTGTTCCATTTTTCAGAGGGAATGCTTTCTACTTTTCCCCATTCAGTATTATGTTGGCTGTGGGTTTGTCAAAGATGTCTTTTATTGAGGTATGTCCCTTGTATGCCGATTTTGCTGAGAGTTTTAATCAAAAAGTGATGCTGGATTTTGTCGAATGCTTTTCCTGCATCTGTTGAGATGATTATGTGATTTTTGTTTTTAATTCTGTATATGTGGTGTATCACATTTATTGACGTGCGTATATTAAACCACCTCTGCATCCCTGGTATGAAACCCACTTGATCAAGGTGGATTGTCTTTTTGATATGTTGTTGGATTCTGTTAGCTAGTATTTTGTTAAGGATTTTAGCATCTATATTCATCAGAGATATTGGTCTGTAGTTTTCTTTTTTGGTTATGTCCTTTCTTGGTTTTGGTATTAGGGTGATAACTGGCTTCATAGAATGACTTAGGAGGGTTCCTTCTTTGTCTATCTTGTGGAATAGTGTCAATAGGATTGGTGCCAATTCTTCTTTGAATGTTTGGTAGAATTCTGTTGTGAATCCATCTGGTCCTTTACTTTTTTTTGTTGATAATTTTTAAATTACCATTTCAATCTTGCTGCTTATTATTGGTCTGTTCAGGGTATCTAATTCTTCCTGATTTAAGGTAGGAGGGTTGTATCTTTCCAGGAATTTATGCATCTCTTCTGGGTTTTCTAGTTTATGTGCATAAAAGTGTTCATAGTAGCCTTGAATGATCTTTTGTATTTTTATGGTATCAGTTGTAATATCTCCTGTTTCATTTCTTTTGAGTTTATTTGGATTTTCTCTCTTCTTTTCTTGGTTAATCTTGCTTATGGTCTGTCAATTTTATTTATCTTTTCAATGAACCAGGTTTTTGTTTCATTTATCGTTTGTGTTGTTTTTTGTTTTAATTTCATTTAGTTCTGCTTTGACCTTGGTTATTTCCTTTCCCCTGCTAGGTTTGGGTTTGTTTTATTCTTGTTTCTCTAGCTCCTTGAGGTGAGGCCTTAGATTGTCTATCTGTGCTCTTTCAGACTATCTGATGTAGGCCTTTAGGGCTATGAACTTTCCTCTTAGCACTGCCTTTGCTGTATCCCAGAGGTTTTGATAGGTTTTGTCACTATTGTCATTCAGTTCAAAGAATTATTTAATTTCAATCTTGATTTCATTGACCCAGTGATCATTCAGGAGCAAGTTAGTTAATTTCCATGTATTTGTGTGGTTTTGAAGACTCCTTTTGGAGTTGATTTCTGTGGGGGTCTGTCTTGCAGACTCTGATTCAATGACAGATGAATAACGTACACTGACACAGATATTATGCTTGTCAATCCGGCCAAGGGTCCGGGCCACTTACAGACTCTAAGGAGAGTGCTGTCAGCCACAGCCCTGACTCTCTGGCCCTCCTGGCATTTATTCAGTACACATTAAATGACAGAAGTCTCAAGTAAACACCATTAGAGGGTAATCAACCTGGTCTCCTTCCACTCCTGCCCCCCACTGCCTACCCCCTCCCAGCGCTATCCTGCCTGCAAATGATCAAAGGTTAGTTTTAGAACCACATGAGTAAACAAGCTATTTAGATAAACTACTCTACATTCCTGTTAATTACCTTTGCTATAGCTCAAAGAGGATTAGGCTGCCTTCAGCCATAACTCTGTCCTGAAGCTTTTGCAAAAACCTTTTGGCCTTCCAAGAAGGTTTGTGTTTTATTTTATAATTTTCCCCACCATTCTGACTGAACCCCTACATCTCTCCCTTTTCTGTTTTCTGCATTGGGTCTTATTGATTGGAGAGTGCAGATGTATGCAGCAACAGGTTTGTCAGGAGTGGCAGTGATTGCTCTTATTCTGGCTTTGCATCCTAGAATTAGTAAATAACATAAGACAATCATGAGTATAATTAGCAACATTCTCTGCTAGTCAAAGAGTGACCCCCAGGAGTGGGGGTCTAACCAGGAGAGATGATCTTGCATACCCTTCCATATGGCTGTTTGTTGGGTGTGTAGATCTATAGTGTGAAGGGATTCTAAAATTTTAGTTTTAAGTTGCTTTACATCTGCTGTTAAATTCCCCAGAGGTGTTGTTTCACCTCATCCCAACTATGCATTGATTGATTCCATGGTAGAGAAGTGACACAGATATGCTTATGCTCCCAGTTGCAGCTTAATTGCTGTTGGAATGCCAGTGCATCTTGTGGCTCCCCCACATATTTTAAAGCAGCCTCAAGGGCTTGCAGACGTGCAAGAATTTTTTGATCTATACTCTGCTATAAGAGAAGTTCATTAGACACGTTTTTGGCCAGATTATCTACAAAGGCAGCTGTTTGTACTGACTCAGTAATAGATGCCACAGCAATGCTAGCAGTTGCTAGGATGACTATGGCTGAGACTATAAAGGCCATTAATGTAACTATGAATCTTTTGTGTCTGACCTGGGACAGGGTACGCTCTAAGGTGGCAAGGGCAGAGGATCCTTGCCAATCACATGTCAAATTGACTGGTAGGAATGCCTCAGATTATCTCCTTAGTACCATGACACTAGTAATATTTAGATCAGATATATTGTAATTAGTGATACATGAGGTGAACCAAGTCTGTCCCTGCACCCGGGTCACAAATGTGGAGTTTTGGGGTGAAATAGAAATATTGGTTCCCATAAGGAAAACATGGATGGGTAGTGCAAATCAGTTACTAATCAGCGTAACTGATCAGTATGAATAAAGGTTATAGTATAGTTGTTACCGGAATTATGATATGTTCCATGCCAGGTGTCAAGGGAGGTGCCAAGATGTCCCAGGTGCCATAAAGTGTCTTGGGGTGGCATGGAATTTACTTGGGGTCTGGGATATTGCATCGCCCCATTGGCCCAAATCATAGGGGAATGGGACATGGCTACAAAACTGTGATTGATGCCTTGACAGAGGAGGACATTAGTAAGGCTGCCCTGCAAATGGCCATGGGGACTCCAGTCTAAGATGTTATAATTGCCTAACTGGAGGCTATGGGCTTGTCCCCTGTGACAGACCTCCCAGCTAAAGTAAAATCCAGTACTTTCCCAGTTTTGTCCTTTAGCACAGGAAGGAATGTTTGGGAAAGTGGCATTGATTGCATTGCCTGGTTTGAGGCTACCTGTAGCTAAGGCTGTTAAGGCATTTTCTTTGCCATGATATGGTCATAATTGTGTTTGGGCAGATACACAGTAAGTGTTAGAACCTTTATAACTTACACACAGTGGGAAGATAGTGGAGTGATATGTAGTGTTATCTGGCACCTTAGTCCAATGTATGCCATTACTGAGGGACCCCACTGGGGGTAAATCTATCCCTCCTAGCCAAGCACTTATGTTATTATAGGCTGGGAAGGGGATGTCTGCCCAGGTGACAGGGCGAAAGAAAGGCGGGTCTAAGATAAGAGCCAGTAGAGTGTAGCAGGTACAGTTTGCAGACAAAGCAAGAGCATAAAAAGGATCAATACCCTATGTGAGTTGCAATGTACAACAGAGAGCATAGCAAGGAACAAATTATCTGAAGTAAATGGTGTCTGTGTCTGGAGCAGAATTCATTCAGCCTCCTGAGTTGTCCTCTTCAGCATCCCCCAGGTGACGTCCGGGGCTTGTGTCATCCATGGAAGCCTCATCGTCTGGGGCTGTGGATCCTGTAGGGTCAGTTCCTTCATCTCCGGTACCAGGTTGGATCCTAGCCACACCATGGTATGGTTTAATGCATCATGCTGGAATTCAAAGAGGACCTGAGGGGGTATGGACACAAGCCTACCCTCTTCCCCACATTAACAATTCATTTGGATCACACCATTCATTACTGTTTACATCTTTCCATAAAACTGCAGGCTTTATGTCTTGAGAGGTTTTAGCAAAGTGCTTTTCTACAGCTGATTGAAATTTGTCATCTAAATTTAGAAAATTAAGGGTAAATAAGGCTTGTGCCAATAGTGTTGGAGGGTGTTTACTCATACTCCCCCTCTTCTGGCTGTTTTCTGAGCATATTTTTAAGGGTGGAGTGGGCACGTTCTACTATGGCTTGTCCTTGGGGGTTATATGGGATGCCTGTGGAATGTTGGATATTCCACCTGTGACAAAATTGTTGAAATTGTGAGCTGGCATAAGCTGGACCATTTTCAGTTTTAATTTTTTAATTTTTTAATTTTTGTGGGCTGCCCCATAAATGCAAAAGTTAAAAGATGTTTAATGATATACCAAGTGGACTCTCTAGGAAGGGTGTGTGCACTAATTAGATGAGTGTTGGTATCAACAGATACATGTACATATCTAAGTTTTCCAAATTCAGGGACGTGTGTAACATCTGTTTGCCATAACTGATGAGGTTCTAATCCTCTAGGGTTAACACCTGTGGAAGGAGGCCAGGGAGCTGACAATCTGGGCATTGTGGGATAATTTGTTTAGCCAGCCCCTGAGTAAGTTGAAATTGTTTAGATAAATTTCTCCAATTTTGGTGGAAAGATTGATGCAATTGGGTGGCTTGGTCAAGCAGTGATGTCATAACTTGTAGGTCTTGTTCATTGCCATAAGCCAATGGGCCAGGCAGAAAGCTGTGGCCTGGAATGTGTGTGATAAAAATAGGATGTGTACATTGATCTAGGAATTGCTGAAATCAAAGAAAAAGAGCACACAGGGTGGGCTCAAGAGCGGACTTAATTAAGGCTGTTTTGAGGGTTCTGCAATAAATAAACAGTGTAAGCCAAGTCATTTACAATATTTATGGGCTGAGTGGAAAAAGTTTCTAAGGCTAGTATCAGGGCCCCAGTCTCAGCTCTCTAAGTGCTAGTAAACCCAGATCAAGTGATTGAATTATGTGGTCTCTACCAAACTGCTGCTTTTCCATGTTTACCAGAACCATCAGTAAACAATGTTAAAGCATTAGGTATGGGGGAGTGAACTATTTTTGTGGGTAAGATTACCAGGGTATGAGATAAGAAATAAAGGAGTTTATCAGCAGGAAGTATGTGCTCTATTTGTCCTGTGTAATCAGAGAAAGCTATTTGCAGATTAATAGATACTGGCAATACTGCTTTGAATTGCTTTTTACTTAAAGGAATCCTGATGACATCAGGGTCATAACCTAGTGACTGATTGCATTGTTTGTGGCCTGAATAGATGACTTTAGTAAGTAACTGACTATAGGGAGATAGTGTTTTAGTCCCGGTATGTGAGCAAAAAACCCATTCTAGGAAGCATAGCCCGGGGGCCATCTGTCCTATTAACCCTGTAGGGGAGTGTTTGGTGAGAAAGATAAAACAATTGGATTGAATAACGTGGATCAATGCGATCTAGCTGCCCCTGAGAGACGGCTTGTTCTATTTCCTCAATTTCCCTTTTTGCTGCAGGGGTTAAATATCTGGGAGAATACCGGGCTGGTTTGCCTTTTAAGATAGAAAACAGGTTTTGTAGTTTATCAGTAGGAATCCCCAAAGTGAGGTGGAGCCAGTTAATATTGCCCAGTAATTTCTGATAATCATTTAAGGTGTGTAAGTTGCTAGTCTTTAATTTAACCTTCTGAGGTCTTACTGACTGGAAAGTTAATACGTACCCAAGATATTTCCAAGGAGAGGACATTTTTACTTTTTCAGGTAAATGATTAAATCTCTTAGCTGTGTATTTCTTTACGACAGAGGAATGTAAATTTAAAAGTATTGGCTCCGTTGGGGCTGCTAGTAGAGTATCATCCATAAAATGAATAATCTTGCAATCAGGAAATTATTTTCTACTAGGGAGCAAGGCTTGATTTACATGATACTGACACATGGCAGGACTATTTAGCATTCCTTGAGGAAGCACTTTCCAATGAATTCGACAAGCTGGCTTTTCTTTATTGATAGCTGATATTGTAAATGAATTTTTTCTCTGTCCTGTTCTGCTAGGGGAATCATATAAAAACAATCTTTTAAGTCAATAATGATTATAGGCTAATCTTGAGGAATTGCCGTGGGGGAAGGGAGCCGCTGCTGAAGTGGTCCCATAGGTTGCAAATTGGCATTAATAGCACGTAGGTCATGCAAAAGTCTTCATTTCCCAGACTTTTTGGGAATGACAAAAATGGGCTGTTAGATAATTCGACATGCCCAGCTTTCAATTACTCTTCAACTAATTCATGGGCCCTCTGTAATTTCTCTCCCTTCAGAGGCCACTGTTCTACCCAAATTGGATCTTGAGAGAGCCACATCAGGGGTAGGGGAGGAATAATAACAGTGGCCATTGTTTGAAAGGGGTCTGCAGAGTAACCCCCCATTGGGCTAATAGGTCCCATCCCCAAAGATGAACAGGGATGGCCATGATTAGAGGTTGTATAACTGCCTTTCTTCCTTCTGAATCATAGCATGTTAGGGGGCGTGTGCTCTGCTTGGCTGTGTGTGCTTCCATGATGCTGACAATTTTCTGTTTATGACTGACCCAAAGCCAAGTTTCTGGCCAGTTTTGATCACTAATGATTGAAATGTCCGCCCCTGTGCCCAGTAAGCCAGTAAAATTCTTATTTCCAATTTCTTCGTGGGTCCTTGATCAGTGATTAATTGATTCCAATATACTCCTGTGGCTCCTGTGCTCCCAAAACTTCCCTTTCCCCTTTCCTTTCCATACAGACTGGGGACCCAGTATGATAAAATCAGTAACTGAGCTATCTTTGATCCAGGGGGAAGAATATGCAGACCTTTACAGTCCATCATAACCAATATCTCTCTGTGATAATCACTATCAATTACCACGGTGAGCACATTAATTCCTTTACTAGATAGGCTAGACCACCCTAGGACTAATCCCACTGTTCCTGGAGGCAGCAGGCCCCAGATCCCGGTTGCAACCCTTTTAGGGCCTTCTCCTTCTTTTAGCATTAATTTGTTGAGGCAGAGTAAGTCCAGTCCTGTGCTCCCTGTGGTGGCTGCTCTGAGAGAGAGGACTGTGGGCTTCCCATCTGATCGAGGAAAGCTGCTGGCATTGCCCCAGTTGCGAGCGGGGCCTGGGGCTTGCTCCTACTGAAGTTGCCTGACTGGTTTTTTATGGGGTTGGCGTTTTTATCAAATTTACACATGCACTGATTTGCCCAGTGTTTCCCCTTCCTACATTGGGGACATATAGAAGAGGGTTCTTTCCCTGAATTACCTTGGTCTCTACTATGGGAGCATTCCCTCTTCATATGACCTGGATCTCCGCATAGAAAACAATTTGGGTTTCTCTCCCTTTTCACTTTAGGAGGCCTTAATGCCATAGCCAATATTTTGGCTTTGTTTGTCTCAGTTCCTACCAGCTGACACGCTCATAGAAGCTCCCCAACTGTGGCTGCCTTTCCTTTGATTGCCTGCATTGCCTGCTGCACATTAGCGTTTTCAAAAGACAGTTGCAACGATAAGATATCAGCAGCTTGGGTGTGACTAGTATGTCTCTTAATTGCCTGGGTTAACCGATTGATAAACTCAACAAATGGCTCTTGAGGCCCTTGTCAAACATTTACGAAAGATCCCTGTTGAACTCCACTTTTGGGAATTCCGTCCCAAGCCCTGAGAGCACACAAAGACACTTGAGCATAGGCCTGGGGATCAAAATCTAGTTGTTGTACATTGGCATGAGGACCCCTCCCTTGGAGCATATCAGCTGTTATGTCTTGGCCGGCCACCTGATTCTGGTTGGCTTGTTCGTACAACTCATTGTATTCTGCCTTCCAGAGGAGGTATTGGCTAGGCTACAAAGTTGTTTTAGCTAGCATTGACTAGTCCCATGGGGTCATATGCAAGTGGCCTGCCAAGGCCTTAATCATTCCTTTCGTAAATGGGCTAGCGGCTCCATTTTCTTTAACGCTTTTTCTTGGCTCTTTATAAGGTTAAAAGAAACAAGTTGTGGCCAGGTGCGGTGGCTCATGCCTGTAATCCCAGCACTTTTGGAGGCTGAGGCGGGTGGATCACGAGGTCAGGAGATTGAGACCATCCTGGCTAACATGGTGAAACCCCATCTCTACTAAAAATACAAAAAATTAGCCGGGCGTGGTGGTGGGCACCTGTAGTCCCAGCTACTCGGGAGGCTGAGGCAGGAGAATGGTTTGAACCCAGGAGGCGGAGCTTGCAGTGAGCCGAGATCGCGCCACTGCACTCCAGTCTGGGCAACAGAATGAAACTCCGTCTCAAAAAACAAACAAACAAACAAACAAAAAAACGAGTTTATGTACCTGATTGCTATGTCGGTCTTGCATTACCGGGCAGGCTAAAAGCTCCCCCTCTAATCTAATGCTGCTTGCTTAAGACAAGGCCCCATAGCTGGAGTGTGTTTCTTGTCTTTTTTCTTACTTATTGGAGGAGGGGGCTCAGGCAAAACCTCCATTTCCTCTTTGTTATTTTGGCCCGGTGATGGTGGGGCTGAGGGAAAAGGAGGCAGTAAGGTAGGCAACATTTCCTCCTCCTTCCCCTTTTTAGGCTTTTCTGTGTATAATGGGACCAAAGCTGTCCTTACTAGAGCCCATAGTGTTAAAGATGATGCTGGGACCTGTTGCCCTTGTGCATAATGCTGTTCAAGATTTCTCCCCACTTGTTCCCAGCATTCTACATCTAGCGTGCCTTCTTTCGGGAACCATGTGTTATGGTTTACTACAGTTTGCATTAGGTCTCTTAACTGAGCCTGTGAAACGGGCTCCACTAGCCTTAAGCAGCTGTTTCAACACTTTTATATACTGTTTCTGTTGAGCTAATAACTGTTGTCCCATGATGAAACCTCAGCCTGAACTTGGAGATCCCAAGCGGGCACCAATGACTTACTGATTACTCACTTGACCACATGGTCCTTTTCACTTTCATTTCAAGGGGTCCGTCATGCTTCCTTTGCAGTGTTGGTCACATCGGGGTCACCACCTGTGGGGGTCTGTCCTGCAGACCCTGACTTAATGACAGATGAATAACGTACACTGACACAGATATTATGCTTGTCATTCCAGCTTGAAGGTCCAGGCCACTTACAGACTCTAAGAAGAGTGCTGTCAGCCCCGGCCCTGACTCGCTGGCCCTCCCAGTATTTATTCAGTACACATTAAATGACAAAAGTCTCAAGTAAACACCATTAGAGAGTAATCAACCTGGTCGCCTTCCTCCACTCCCCTCCCCACAGAGCGTTATCCTGCCCACAAATGATCAAAGGTTAGTTTTAGAACCACATGAGTAAACAAGCTATTTAGATAAACTACTCTACATTCCGGTTAATTACCCTTGCTATAGCTCAAAGAGGATTAGGCTGCCTTCAGCCATAACTCTATAACCATAACCTTTTGGCCTTCCAAGAAGGTTTGTGTTTTATTTTATAATTTTCCCCACCATCCTGACTGAACCCCTGCAGATTTCCAGTTTTATTCCACTGTGGTCTGAGAGAGTGCTTCATATAATTTCAATTTTCTTAAATTTATTGAGGCTCGTTTTGTGGCCTATCAATCATATGGTCTATCTTGGAGAAAGTTCCATGCACTGTTGAATAGAATGTTTATTCTGTGGTTGTTGGATGGAATGTTCTGTATGTATCTCTAAGTCCATTTGTTCCAGGGTATAGTTTAAATCCATTGTTTCTTTGTTAACTGTCTTGATGACCTGTCTAGTGCTGTCAGTGGAGTATTGAAGTCCCCCACTATTATTGTGTTGCTGTCTATCTCATTTCTTAGATCTATTAGTAATTATTTTATAAATTTGGGAGCTCCAGTGTAGGTGCATATATGTTTAGGATTGTGATATTTTCCTGTTGGACAAGTCCTTTTATCATTATATAATGTCCCTCTTTGTCCTTTTAAACTGCTGTTGCTTTTTTTTTTTCCTATTAATTCCTGCCACATTATTTTTAATTATGTACAAAGATTTAAGATGTCACCCAGGGACCATTTCACCCACTGCTCTGTTTGGCCCCCAGTCTTTTGTCTCTCTCTTCAGCAATAGTGAGGCAGATACCCTTTCCTTGGGGAAGAGAAATCCATGGTTTGTTGCCCTTGCCAATAACAAAAATGTTGGAAAGTTGAGTAGCGAAGCTGTTGCCATTGACATCTTTCATGTGAACCACGTCAAAAGATCCAGGGTGCCTCTCTCTGTTGGTGATCACACCAGTTATTCCCAGGTTAGCACCTCCAGTCACCATACACAGGTTACCAGTGTACCAGTGTTGAACTTGATGAAAACAGTAATCTTACCAGTCTCCAAATCAGTCTGAATGGTATCATTTACCTTGATGAGGGGATCAAGGTAGCGGATGCTGTGAGCATCATGAGTCACCAGATGAGGGATTCCTTTTGTGCCCACAAAGATTTTTCTCACTTTGCCCAATTTGTACTTAGCCTCCTCGGGTGTAATACGATGTACAGCAAAGCGACCCTTGGTGTCATAGATCAGATGGAAATTATCTCCCGTCTTGTCAATGCTGATGACATCCATGAATCCAGCAGGGTAGGTTATATCAGTTCGTACCTTGCCATCAACCTTAATGAACCCCTGCATGCAAATCTTTACTTTATCTCCTGTCAGGGCATACTTAAGTCTGTTCCTTAGGAAAATGATGAGGGGGAGACACTCTCTCAACTTGTGAGGACTGGTGGATGGACAAGGAGCAAACACACTGGTCAATTTATCCAGCATCCAATGCTTTGGAGTTGCTACCTACTTCAGATGCTTCTTGGGACCACCAGCCATGGCTGCATTAGGCAAGGAAAGAGGACCTCTCTTCCGGTGTGTGTAAGAATTCTAAACTGCTGTTGCTTTAAAGTTGGTTTTGTCTGATATAAAAATAGCTACTCCTTCTCACTTTTGGTGTCCATTTGCATGAAATGTCTTTTTCCACCCCTTTACCTTAAGTTTATATGAGTCCTTATGTGTTAGGTGAGTCTCTTGAAGGCAGCAGGTGATTGGTTTGTGAATTCTTATCCATTCTGCCATTTTGTGTCTTTTTTTTTTTTAAAGACGGAGTCTCGCTCTGTTGCCCAGGCTGGAGTGCAATGGCATGATCTCAGCTCACTGCAACCTCTGCCTCCTGGGTTCAAGCAATTCTCCTGCTTCAGCCTCCTGAGTAGCTGGGATTACAGGCGCTTGCCACCACGCCTGGCTAATTTTTGTATTTTTAGTAGAGACGGGGTTTCATTATGTTGGTCAGGCTGGTCTCACAAACTCCTGACCTCGTGATCTGCCCGACTCGGCCTCCCAAAGTGCTGGGATTACAGGTGTGAGCCACCACACCTGGCCCATTCTGTATCTTTTAAGTGGAGCATTTAGGCCATTTACATTCACTGTTAGTATTGCGATGTGAGATACCATTCCATTCATTGTGTTATTTGTTGCTTGTATGCCTTGGTTTTTTGTTTTTGTTTTTTAAGTTGTATTTTGTTTTATAGGTCCTGTGAGATTTATGCTTTAAAGAGGTTCTGTTTTGATGGGTTTCCTGGATTTGTTTCAAGATTTACAGCTCCTTTTAGCTGTTCTTGTAATGGTGGCTTGGTAGTGGTGAATTCTCTCAGCATTTGTTTGTATGGAAAAGACTATCTTTCCTTCATATATGAAGCTCAGTTTCACTGAATACAGAATTCTTGGCTGCTAATTGTTTTGTTTGAGGAGGCTGAAAATAGGCCCCAATCCTTTCTAGCTTGCAGGATTTCTGCTGAGAAATCTGCTGTTAATCTGATAGGTTTTCCTTTATAGGTTACCTGGTGCTTTTGTCTCACAGCTCTTAAGATTCTTTCCTTCATCTTAAATTTAGATAACCTGATGGCAGTGTGCCTAGGTGATGATCTTTTTGCGATGAATTTCCCAGGTGTTCTTTGTGCTTCTTGTGTTTGAATATCTAGGTCTCTAGAAAGGCCAGGGAAATTTTCCTCGATTATTCCCCCAAATATGTTTTCCAAACTTTTAGATTTATTTTCTTCCTCAGGAATGCTGATTATTCTTAACTGTAGACTTCTTGGAGGCTTTGTTCACATTTCTTATTTTTTCTTTGTCTTTGTTGGATTGGGTTAATTTGAAGACATTGCCTTCGAGCTCTGAATTAATTTCTTCTACTTATTCGATTTTATTGTTGAGACTTTCCAGAGCATTTTGCATTTCTGTGTTTCCATTGTTTCCCTGCAGTTTTGATTATTTTTTATTTATGCTATCTATGTCACTGAATATTTCTCCCTTCACTTCTTGTATCATTTTTTTGGTTTCCTTACATTGGGCTTTGCCTTTCTCAGGTGCCTCCCTGATTGGCTCAAAAACTAAACTTCTTAATTCTTTTTCAGGTAAATCAGGGATTCCTTCTTGGTTTGTGCCCATTGCTGGTGAGCTAGTGTGATTTTCTGGGGGTGTTAATGAACCTTGTTATGTCATAGTACCAGAGTTGGTTTTCTGATTCCTTCTCATTTGGGTAGGCTCTGTCAGAGGGAAGGTCTAGGGCTGAAGGCTGTTGTTCAGATTCTTTTGTCCTGCAGGGTGTTCTCTTGATGTAGTACTCTCCCCCTTTTCCTATGGATGTGGCTTCCTGAGAGCCGAGCTGAAGTGATTGTTATCTTTCTTCTGGATCTAGCCACCCAGCAAGTCTGCCAGGCTCCAGGCCGGTACTGGGGGTTGTCTGCACAGAGTCCTGTGATGTGAACTGTCTGTGGGTCTCTCAGCCAGGGATACCAGCACAGTATTTGGGGTGTCTCCTGGGTCCTGCAGGAGTAATCCGCTTCCTTCAGAGAGTCTGTGGGTCCCCTTGGGTTTCCTGATTTAGTTCTGCAGTTGTTCTGGAGCAAAAATTAATAATCCAAGCCTCCACATGCTGCTCTGTCCATCTGATCGGAGCTGCAGTCTAGTGCTACCTCCCATCTGCCACAATTCCACAACTCCACCCTTTGTTTCTTTTTAAAGTTTTTGACTTAATGTCTATTTCATCTAAGTATAGCTACTCCTGCTTTTTTCTTTTTTTTTGGTTTCCACGTACATGGAATTTCTCTTTCCATCCCTTTACTTTCAGTCTGTGTGTCATTATAGGTGAAATAAGTTTCTTATAGGTAACATATAGTTATGTTGTAAAAGTTATTAAGAAATTATTTTAGGCAGATAGAGAGGAAAAGAGGTCCTTGGGAAGTTTTCATTTTTTATTAAGGAGATTATCCTTTCCTAGTGGTGTCTTCTTGGTTGAAAATTAGTTGACTGTTATATACTTGGGTTTACATCTGGGTTCTGTTTTGTTCCATTGGTCTTTGTGTATGTTTTTATGTCACTATCACATTGTTTTGAATTACTCTGGTTTTATAATGGATCTTGGGATCGGGTAGTGTGATGCCTCCAGCTTTGTTGTTTTGCTTAGATTTGCCTTGGCTATTTGTGGTCTTTTGTGACTCCATATGAAATTTTTGATTTTTTTCTATTTGAAAAATGTCATTGGAATTTTGACAGATTGCATTGAATGTGTAGTCATCCATTTTTGAATGGTATTTTTGCTTGATGTAAAATTTGAGGTTTTTATTTCAGTATTTGAAAAATGCTGTTACATTGTCTTCTTGCTCCCATTGTTTCTAACTGGAAAGTCAGCCATTACCTCTGTTATTTCTCTACATTTAATACATTGCATGTCACTTTTTTTTTTTTTTTGATACGGAGTTTCACTCTTGTTGCCCAGGCTGGAGTGCAATGGCGCGATCTTGGCTCACTGCAACCTCCGCCTCCCAGGTACAAGTGATTCACCACGCCCTGCTCATTTTTTTGTATTTAGTAGAGACAGGAATTCACCATGTTAGGCTGGTCGCAAACTCCAGACCTCAGGTGATCCACCCGCCTCGGCCTCCCAAAGTGCTGGGATTACAGGCGTGCGCCACTGTGCCCGGCCAATGTCACTTTCTTCTGAGTATTTTGAGTATTTTCTATCTTTGATTTTCAGCAGTTTGACTATGATGTGTGTAGGTTTGAGTTCCTTTTGATGTATTCTTGTGGAAGTTCCCTAAGCTTCTTGGATTTGTAGGTTGATGTTTTTCATGAAATACAGGAAAATTTCAGGCACCATTTCTTAAAGAACTTTTTTTTCTGCCCTATTGTCTTTCCATTCTCCTTAAAACCGCATTTTCAGGCCGGACACAGTGGCTCACACCTGTAATCCCAGCGCTTTGGGAGGCTGAGGTGGGTGGATCACTTGAGGTCAGGAGTTCGAGACCAGCCTGGCCAACATGGTGAAACCCCATCTCTACTAAAAATACAAAAATTAGCCAGGTGTGATGGTACGTGCCTGTAGTCCCAGCTACTCCGGAGGCTGAACAAGGAGAATCACTTGAACTCGGGAGGTGGAGGTTGCAGTGAGCCGAGATCGCACCACTGCACTCCAGCCTGGGTGACAGAGAGAGAGAGAGACTCTGTCTCAAAACAAACAGAACCATACATTTTCCTTTAATTCTGTAAACACTTTTGTTTCTTTGTACATATTTAAAATAGCTGCTTTAAAGTCTTTGGGGCATCTCAAGGTTAGTTTTTGTTGACTTTTTTCTCTGGACTCTGGGTCATAGTTTCCTTTCTTTGCATGTCTAGTGGTTATTTATTTATTTATTTACTTATGAGACAGGATCTAGCTCTGTTTTCCAGGCTTGTCTTGAACTCTTAGCCTCAAGTGATCCTCATGAGTAGCTGGGATTACAGGCATGAGCCATCACACCCAGCTTGTAATTTTTTACTGTATTCTTTATATAGTGGGTGAATTGTAACAGATTGTGAATTCTGTTGGCTTGTTCTGAAAAGTTGATAGTTTTTATTCATGTAGGCAGTTCAAAGATAATCATCTTGAATATGTGGTAAGTGCGTGCCAGGTTTATTCTGAGTCTAATTTAGTAGAACATAACCTCCATAATTTCCCCTTGTGCATCGTATGGGTTTAGTTTTATGCTTTGTGGGCCTTACTCTAGGGCACAATTCTTCATTCTCAGGGGGCCTTTCTGGTGTCTAAGCTGGATGTCTGGAGTATCAGGTGTTGGTGCTCCACTCTAGCTGGGCTGGGACTCCAGCATCCTTCAGCACTTCTTAGCTTCTAGTATCTCTGTTCTCTTTCAACTTAGTAGCTACTGCTTTCTGGCAAATTGCATCTAGTGTTGCACTGTACATAAGCCCTTGGCAAAGACCTCACAAGGAACTCTCTCACATGGGCTTTTGCAAGATAATGTCAAGCCTGACAAGAAAAAAATGTGTCTCTTTTAAGACCCAATTTCAGTGTATCTGCATCTACCATGCTTTGAGTTATTATGAAAAAGTGTTGGAAAAAAAAACCCCAAATTATGAGCTAGCCTCTGTACAGCTTTTTCCCTCTTGATCTTGTAGATTCCAGCCATTGTGACTGCCCAGAACTCTGATCTCTCCCTGCTCAGCTCAGTGGGAGCACTGTGGTCTGCCTGGACGCCACTCACTGTGCTAGAGTCAGGGTAATGTCCTTAAGCAGACAGCCAGGCATTCATGTGACTTACATCAGGAACTTTCCCTCTATTGGGGGTGACTGTCTTGTGCTGCATTTTGTCTAATGTCTAAAAGAAATTGCCTTACATATATTTTGTCCAATTTTACGGTTAAGGCAGGTAAGCTAGTCAGGTAGTAGTTACTCTGTTATATCAGCAGAAAGCTGACAATCCTAGGAGGTACCTAGCCTCTAGCTTGAATATCCGCTCATCTTCAAGACACGAAGATCTGCCAGCTTTGCTCAAAGTATCTGAATACAGAGGAAACATCCAGTGAGTGCTTTTTAGATGCAATGTTTATAAAGTATAAATATATATTTAGTAAATATTTGATAAACTAATGATAAGCCATTATAGCTTATACCATTTTCCATTTCTCAACAATTCAAATAATCACCATATACTATGCTTTATGTCTTGCTTTGCTTTTCTGTAGGAAAACTTTGGACCTTATTGAGAAGAGGAAAACACTTAATTGGGCAGAAGTCCTAGTGGCACCCACCAGAGCTCTACTGCATTCAGACACTGTTCACACACTGACCATTCATGTGTGTTCAGCATCTGAACTTGGCCTTGTGACGTAGAGACCCTGATGAAAGCTAATGTTTCTGTTTTCATGAAAATATTCAATCTAGGGAACACCTTAGAGGAAAAAAGACTTTTAGGTAAGATTGGTTTGGAAATTGGGAATGACCCAGCTTGTGCCTATATATGTGGGCCTGCAATCAACTTCTGTGGTAGGAGTTGCCTACCTGAAGGGAAACTTTTTACATAGGATTTTAAAAAATGATACTAATTTAAAAACAAACATTTTAAATATGTTCAAAGCTAGTGAAAGTAAAAATAAACTAATTAATATTACCCCAGTATTAAGAATTTAGCACACCTACAACCATCTGATCTTCAACAAACCTGACAAAAACAAGCAATGGGGAGAGGACTCCCTATTTAATCAATGTTGCTGGGAGAACTGGCTAGCTGTATGCAGAGAATTGAAACTGAACCCTTTCCTTACACCTTCATACAAAAATTAGTTCCAGATGGATTAAAGACTTAAATGTAAAACCCAAAACTATAAAATCCCTAGAAGAAAATCTAGGCAATACTATCTGGGACATAGGCACAGGCAAAGATTTTATAATGAAAATACCAAAATCACTTGCAACACAAGCAAAAATTGACGACTGGGATCTAATTGAACTAAAGAGCTTCTGCACAGCAAAAGAAACTATCACCAGAGCAAATAGACAACTTACAGAATGGGAGAACATTTTTGCAATCTGTCCATCTGACAAAAGTCTAATATCCAGAGTCTACAAATAACTTAAACAAATTTACAAGAAAAAACCCCATTAAAAAGTGGGCAAAGGACATGAACAGACACTTCTCAAAAGAAGACATGCATGGCCAACAAACCTATGAAAAGAAGCTCAACATCACTGATCATTAGAGAAATCCTAATCAAAACCACAATGAAATACCATCTCACACCAGTCAGAATGGCAATTATTAAAATGTCAAAAAAAAATAACAGATGCTGGCGAGGTTGTGGAGGAAAAGGAACACCTTTACACTGTTGCTGGGAGTGTAAATTAGTTTAATCATTGTGGAAGACAGTGTGGCAATTCCCCAAAGATCTAAAAGCAGAAATACCATTTGACCCAGCGATACCATTGCTGGGTATATATCCAAAGGAATATAAATCATTCTATTATAAAGATACATGGATGCGTATGTTCACTGCAGCACTATTCACAATAGCAAATACGTGGAATCCATCCAAATGTCCATCAATGATAGACTGGACAAATAAAATACTGTACACATATATATATATATATATATACACACCATGAAATACTATGCAGCCATAAAAAAGAACAAGATCTTGTCATTTGCATGGATATGCATGGAGCTGGAGGCCGTTATCCTTAGCAAACTAAGGCAGGAACGGAAAACCAAACAGTGCATATTCTCACTTATAAGTGGGAGCTGAATGGTGAGAACACATGGACACATAGGGGGAACAACACGCCACTGGGGCCTGTTGAGGAGGGGAGGGAGAGAATCAGGAAGAATAGCTAATGGATGCTGGGCTTAACATCTAGGTGATGGGATGATCTGTACAGCAAACCACCACACCACACATTTACCTATGTAACAAACCTGCACATCCTGCATATGTACCCCTTAAAAGCTGAAGATAAAAAATTGTTTTTTAATGGTTTCTACCTGTAATCTCACTTTGGGAGGCTGACGCAGGAGGATCGCTTGAGCCCAGAAGTTTGAGACCAGCTTGGGCAACAAACAAAGGGAGATCCCATCTCTACAAAAAATTAAAAATTGCTGGGCACGGCGGTTTACACCTGTAATCCCAGCACTTTGGGAGGCCAAGGTGGGAGGATCGCTTGAGTCCAGGAGATCAAGATCAGTTTAGGCAATATAGTGAGACCCTGTCTCTACAAAAAAAATTTAAAAATTAGCCAGGTGTGTTGGTGTGTGCCTGTAGTCCCAGCTACTTGGGAGGCTGAGGTGGGAGGATCACTTGAGCCTGAGAGGTCAAGGTTGCAGTGAGCCATGATCATGCCACTTCACCCCAGCCTGGGTAACAGAGCGAGACCCTGTCTCCAAAAAAAAAAAAAAAAAAAAAAAGACACACACACACAAAGTTTCTTGATATAGTGTATTCATAAATATTTTTTATTCTCTCTGTCTCTTAAGACCCAAGTGAAAGGATAATAAATTTTAAAAATATATAAATCAATGCAAACAAAGAGAATTGGAAAAGAAACAATTCTAGATGAAAGATTTCAACAAATTTTCAGAAGACAGAAGACAAAAGCAGCAGCAACAGACGTAACAGGGTGGAGAAAGCCATGATATAATTTATGCAAAAGAGGATAGTGATGAAAAGTGAACTTGAGACTCAGAGCTGATAAGCACAAAAAGGGGCATACCAGCTTTTTGAACAGCGGCATGCAGCTGTTCTACATATGCACTAATAAACCATGAGACAACCATGGTTTATTAGTCCATATGTAGACTAGCTGCAACTCTTCATCTCTGCAAACTTCTGCAAAGAATTCCTAGCACCTATACCCCAAGCAAGGGTCCAACTTCTCATCTGATTCGCCTTAGAGCAGAGGTCTGCAAAGTGGCTCAATCCCTCTTCTTACAAATAAGGTTTTATTGAAATGCATCCTGTCTATTCATTTACATATTATCTATGGTAGAATTGCAAAGTTGCAACATAGACCTTATGGCCTGGAAAGCCTAAAATATTTTCTGGCCCTTTACAGAAAAAAGTTTGCTGGCCACTGCCCAGAGTAGAGCCTACCAGAGGAGCTTCACCTACACTCTCAGAGCTGCTTCAATAAATGTTTTAGTATCATCTTTCCCTAAAACTAAATAGACCATTAGGCATCCTAGATGCATGGAGAAAATCATTATGAAAGGGAAAATCCAAATTAAATAGGCAAAATAATTAATAGAGAAAATAACTCAAGAAAAAGTAAGAAATGGTTTTTAAAACTAATTGGTATGCTCAATGACAAAGGGAACTCTATTCTCACATTTCTATAAGGTTATTATTTCTTTGGAAAAAAGAGAATTTATGTTTCTGATTGGTGAGTGGCAAGAGTTCAACATCGCCAGGTGTGGTGGCTCATGCCTGTAATTCCAGCACTTTGGGAGATTGAGGTGAGTGGATCACTTGAGGTCAGGAGTTTGAGACCAGCCTGGCCAACATGGTGAAACCTTGTCTCTACCAAAAATACAAAAATTAGCCAGGCGTAGTGGCATGTGCCTGTAATCCCAGCTATTCGGGAGGCTAAGGCATGAGAATCACTTGAATCTGGGAGGCGAAGGTTGCGGTGAGCAGAGATTGCACCTGGGTAACAGAGTGAGACCTTGTCTCAAAAAAACAAAAACAAAAGAAAAAAAAAGTTTGACATCAGTTGCTCCCCCCAGCCCAAATTTTCTCTTTTCCTTTTTTTTTTTTTTTTGAGACAGGGTCTTGCTCTGTCGCCTAGGCTAGAGTGCAGTGGTGTGATCATTGCCCACTGCAGCCTCTACCTCTTGTTCAAGTGATCCTCCTGCCTTGGCCTCCTGAGTAGCTGGGACCACAGGTAAACACCACCATGCCTGGCTAATTTTTGTTTTTGTTTTTGTTTTTTTTTGTAGTGATTGATAGGGGTTTCACTATGTTGCCTCAGCTGGTCTCTAACTCCTTGGCTCAAGCAATCCTCCCATCTCAGCCTCCCAAAGTGCTGGGATTGCAGGTGTGAGCCACCGTGCCCAGCCTGTTTCCATTTCTTAAGTGAGTGCAATACCTGTATTAAAAACCAATTGCATGTGACACTATTCTTTCCCAACACTTGAGGCTTGACAAGTGAGGGGTAAGCAATTTTTCTTTTGGTAGGCTGCCTAAGTAGATAAGTAAGTATCTGCCTTGCCAAATACTCGACCCAGCAGATGCATTGCAAGGTCTAGATTCCGGGAAGAAGGCAGCAAGCTTGATTGTGATTGCAGGTCCAGGTTACAATGTGTTCTGTATTCTGGCTCTACTGACAATAAAGCTGTTAATGTTACCTCCATCTATCTGGCTGCAGTTTATAATTTGAATCAGATCTCTAAGGAATACGGCATGTGATTTCTCAGCCTACTTAATCCTGAACACATGCTATGTTGGCTGTGACTTGAGCTCAGGCCCCCAGATGGCAAGTGAGAATTCTATTTTCTTTCTTTCTTTCTTTTTTGAGACGGAGTCTTGCTCTGTCACCAGGCTGGAGTGTAGTGGTGCAATCTCAGCCCACTGCAACCTCTGCATCCCAGGTTCAAGCAATTCCCCTGCCTTAGCCTCCTGAGTAGCTGGGACTACAGGCGTGCACCACTGCACCTGGCTAATTTTTCGTATTTTAGTAGAGACGGGGTTTCACCATGTTGGCCAGGATGGTCTCAATCTCCTAACCTCATGATCCACCCACCTTGGCCTCCCAAAGTGCTGGGATTACGGGCGTGAGCCACCACACCCAGCTGAAAATTCTACTTTCTAATCTAACAAATAGATGATATGAGAAGGCGGTATATTTATTCATAAAATAAAAGTTGCTATATGAAGGGAGCAATCAGAGAACAAGAAAAAACCTTCAAAATTTAAAATATAGTTGTAATGAATTATTTAATATTAGAGTTAAAAGATAGATATAATGTTGGAAAACTCTCAAAGAAGACAGAGCCAAAAAGGAAAGAAAGCGGGGTGGGGGGGAAGAGCAAAAAACATAGCTGAGAAAATTAGTCTAAAAGGAACAGTATCTACAGATTTAAGAGGACAAATAAACTAAAGGGGAGAAAATTAGTAAAGAAAATTCTCCAGAGCTAAGGACACAGATTAAATAAGCCTACAACACACCCTGCAAAATGAATTTTATTAATTTTTATTAAAACAATAGAGATGGGATCTTGCTTTGTTGTCCAGGCTGGTTTTGAACTCTTGGCCTCAAGCAATCCTCCCACCTCAGCCTCACAAAGGGCTAGGATAACAAGTGTGAGCCATGGTGCCCAGCTGCAAAATGAGTTTTTTAAAAAAGATTCACATTAAGGGACATCGCTATGAAATTTTAGAATACCAGAAATACAAAACATATCCTAAAGTCTTCTAGAGGGGAAACACAGATCGTATACAAAAGAACAAAAATCATAATTGTATCAGTCCACTTAACAGCAACAGCACAGGCTAGGAGACTATGAGAAGCTTTCAAAGGGAAACTTTTCAACTTAGAATTCTAGACCCGGCTATCAATCATGAGACTAAAGACGTTTTCAGACATCCAATAATTCGAAAACTTTGTCCCCATGCACCTATTCTTAGGAAGTTATGGCAGGATATGCTCAAGCAAACCGAGAATTTTAAGCTAAAAGGAGAAAAGTATGGATGCCAGAGATGGACCCTGGATCCAGCCAGAAATGGGGAAGGAAAAGTCTGGAACAACTTTGCAGCAGCCCTGGAAAACGAATCCACTTTGATACAAAACTAATGGGGAGGAGGGGCTGGGATAGAGGAAGAGGGTGGGGGAAGACTCCAAAGAGCGAATGATATAAAAGAACATTCCAAAGGAATTAAAGTACACAAGAAAACATCATATACAGGAACATGTATTTATAGTACACTAAGTATTGGCTCTGATTAAACAATATTTACATAGTTTTATATTATATAAATGCTCATTAAATATATCCATATTGGGAGGAGAGGGGAAGGACATGAAAGCCAAGTCCTTACCTATCATAAAAAAGTCAACAGACATAATATAATTCAATATGTAAGGTCTAGTGTTAACAAATTGTAACAGTATATTCTTTAGAAATATAAATGACCCAAAGAAAGAGCTAAGAATTTAAAGTGGTTGCCTCTACAAAGGACTAGATGGAGAGAGGTGGGATAAGGTATTCTTTCTTTAATTAGCAAAATCAAACTATTAAGTAACAAACTTTATTGAGTTAAAACCTTCATTAATTGTCTTGAAATTACTTTGAATTGTATAAATGGTAAAATGTTAAAGATTCAGTTGACTTTTTACAGTTATGCAGGAATCCACCTAGACTACTTTTCTCCTTTCTGGATAATGTAATATATTTAGATTCTTCACTTAAAATCATGGTTGTTCCCTCATGGGCCATTCTCCAGAAGAACGAGGAGTAAGTCATGTTTTCTCCTATGTGGATGCAACCCAGGAAGGCTGGCTTCACTCATCTGATTTTACTAAGGAAGTTCATACTTGTTATCTCCTTATTACAATTTAAATTATAATAACCAAAGATACGTGACTGACTTAACTTTCCAAACAAATGAGGCCACTACCCTCCCTCCACTACTACCACCCCCCAGCCCAAGTTATCGTCATCTCTCACATGGAACACTATGACCCTGCTCCAATCATTCTATAGGTCGTAGTCAGTGATCTTTTAGAAACACAAATTGAATTCTACAAATACAAATCCCTATTCCAGCCCCAGGTATCTTAATCTCTTTAATGGTGCTCTGTTGTTCATAGGACATCCTTAACACGGCCTACAGAAGCATGAATCAGCCCCTATTTCATTGCCTTCATCATTCTCTCATTTGTTCTCCGCCATTCGTAGGAACTGTGAAGCTTCTGAGGGCCACATGCTACTTTATCCAGGGCCTTTGTAAGTGCTTGGTCATCTGTTTGGGACACTCTCCTTGCTTCCCCCTCCCTTCAACTTTTTCCCCTTCATACTTTAAAGCTCAACCACCATGTCCCTAAGGAATAAAATGTGGGAGCATTTTTTTTTTTTTTTTTTTTTTGAGACAGGCTGGAGTGCAGTGGCACATCACAGCTCGCTGCAGACTCAACCTCTCTGGCTCCAGTGATCTTCCTACCTCAGCTTCTTGAGTAGATGGGACCACAGGTGCATATCACCATGCCCAGCTAATTTTTGTATTTTTTTGTAGAGAAAGAGATTTGCTATGTTGCTCAGGCTGGTCTTGAACTCCTGAGCTCAAGTGATCTGCCCGCCGTAGCCTCCCAAAGTGTTGGGATTATAGGCATGAGCCACTGCACCCAGCCTGCAATTTAAAACAAAAATCATTTCCTATTTCTCAATAGTTCAGACATTATTTGGTATCTGTTATGTCCGTTGCATGTCCTGCTTTATCTGAGAATGTTTCACTTGGAGAAGGAAGCCTTTCTGATCTCCCTCAACCATCCAGACTATGTCAGTGCTACATACTCTCCTGGCTTCTATTACTTTTCCTTTCAAGCACACATCTCAGTTGTTATTAAATTGTGTACTTTGTGGTCATTTCCTGTCTCCACTACTGGAATGCAAACTTACTGCCAATGGGTGCAGCACAGCTCATAGTAGGCACTCAGCAAATACTTGTCAAATGATGGAATCTGCAAAAACTAAAGATAATAAACCAGTGTCAATACCAAAGAAAGAATAAGCCATTGTTTTAGCTCAGGAAAGGAGTATAGAATGTACCATGTGATTCCTTGATCTCCACAATGCAACTCTTCACTTTACTAATTAATTCCCAAGGCCACACTCTATACCTTGCACCCAGAACTGCTCTCAGGAATCTCTTACATCCCTTTCTCTGACCATATCATCCAATTATTCCACATCTGCTGCTCACACTCATACTTGCTCTCCCACTTCATGGAGACTTCTGAGCTTGGATTCTTCCATTTTCTCTGAATCTAGCTCTTCAACTAGAGCTATCCCCGCATCCTGGCTTGATGCCATACTCAATTCTTTGTTGGGAGCTGAGTACTACTGGAGAAAAACAATACAATCATGCAGTTTGGCATCACCACAATTTCTCTACATTGTAGCCAATTACTGATCTTTCTGAACTACAGCCCTTAGTATTATCTTACCCCATTTAAAGCTCTTCCAAATTCCTAAACGTGACATTTTAAATGCTTTATTATTTGCTTCCCTCCCCAGCTTCCCTTCTCAGAATTTCAGTACTCTATATAGTTATAGCTTAGCCGTTGGTAGCCTCCAAGATCCTCCCCTTGCTCTGTGCTGCTCCTACTCTACAGCTTAAATGCTGTTGACTCCAATAGGGTCCCCACCCTGGCTACCCAAGTGTCATGCTTGTGTATATTCCCACCTCTGAACATCACCATCACCTGAATGTCCCACAGGCACTATCAACATATTTAAAATTGAACCTGGTGACTTAAGCCAAAGAAATCTGATAGCTATCCTTGTCCTGATGTTTTTATTTCCTAAATACATTTGCAGATCACTCCAATCTTCATCCCTACTGCCATCATCCTCCTAGTTCAGTCTCTATTTCTGAGACTATTGCATTAGTGTCCTCTTCTTGACATCCTTGTCTTTCCCCTATGTAGCAGAGTGAGCGTTCATCAATCCCTTGAGCCCTTCAACTGCCTATACATTAAAATGATCAAATTATATTACTACATTACTAAAGTTATCAAAATTTCATACTTATCTCTCCTTTCTATAGCTTCATCTTTTGACATTGTACTACACGCACGCCAGCTCCTCTACTCACTATGCTGCTCCCACTTTCAGAATTCCATCCCCCATCTCCCCACTTAACCCAGCATTCTGATTCTCTCTCTCTAATGTGTCTACACAAAACCTAAGTATAGATTTCTTTAAATAAGCTTCCACAAAATAAGCTAAGTGATTTTGTTTACATTTCATTTCACACTTGTTTCAGAAACCCATGGCTTTGTCTATGGCTATGACTATGTCTTCTGACTTCAAAGTTAATACTCTTTTTCACTAACCTAAGTTTTAGTCTTCTACATCAAGCCAGGTGATGTAGAAATAATTAAAACACAATAAAATATCACATTTTCCCTTTTCTACCTAATAGGATGGTAGGCATCACAAAATCTGAGAACACAAAACGTGGATCTTTTGAAAAGGTATAGAAAAAAAAATCAGTAAAATTTAGTCATTAAGTAGCCTACATTCAGATCTTAGCAGGAGACTGAATAAGAACTTCCCAAGATTAAATCTTCCTTATGGGAGATAAGAACCCAGTTTTGCTTTTGACTCTAGCAATAAGTAGGTATGCAGCTTGGTGATATCAATTCACCTCTTTGAGCCTTAATTTCACCTTCTTAAACCTGTAGTCAGTCCATAGATTCCCAAGATAGGCCAAAGACGGAAATGGGATGGGGATGTCCATGAACCCCTTGAAATTTTATGCACAATTCTGAATATGAACTTATTCTATTTTCTAAGGAGAGAGATTTCTCGGCTTTCATTATATTCTCAAAGGGGTTAGTAAATTCCAAAGTGATTAAAAACTTCAGATTATTTGTCATCTCTCATATGACTGTATAAATATTTTTAAAACTATGGAATTGGAGATCCATTATTGGTTTAAATTTTATAACAAACTTAGACCATAATAACCTTTTTCTGTTCTTTGCTCCAGGATCTAAATCTAGTAAGGTTAAGGCTAAATTACAATTCTAGGCATGTTATAATCAAGAAAAGCTTACTCTGCTATTTCTTAGCAGAAGAAAGGTCAATGTAAAGGGTTTGATAAAGCAACACTAACTTTTCATTTCAAGTTCTATGTGATTGAGATTTAAACAATGACTGAAAAAAGTCACAAAAGGGCAAAATTCCATTCAACAAAAACTGTAACACCCTGAAAGCTGTATCATTAAAAAAATCATAGCCTGCAGTCAACTTATTTCAAGCAGTATGTATTACAAAATTACTGACCAACAAAAGGAACTCTGATTATAGGGCATCCTCTGGCATCTAGTTCAACTTCCATTTCCTTACTTTAAATCTCTATCTCCAACTGCCTGCTTGGTTATTTGCCAACTCCAAATCAAAGGATTAATCAGTGCTTATCACCATCTTCCTGAAAAGTGGACCTATCTCCGTACTTCATTCTCTCTGTAGTGGTACTCTGTTCTAGTTATACAGGCTCAAGCTACTTATGAATTTGAAAGAGATGCAATATCTCTCAAGCCTACAATAACTTCAGGTAAGAAAACTGATTAAAAATCAGAAAACAACTAGACTCTCCATTTAGAATCAACTACTTATTTATTTATTTTTTTTTTGAGACGGAGTTTCGCTGTGTCGCCAGGCTGGAATGCAATGGCGAAATCTTGGCTCACTGCAACCTCCGCCTCCTGGGTTCAAGTGATTCTCCTGCCTCAGCCTCCCAAGTAGCTGGGACTACAGGTGCGTGCCACCACGCCCAGCTAATTTTTGTATTTTTAGTAGAGAGAGGGTTTCACCATGTTGGCCAGGCTGGTCTTGAACTCCTGATCTCTTGATCCGCCCGCCTTGGCCTCCCAAAATGCTGGGATTACAGGCATGAGCCACCGCGCCCAGCCCCTAGAATCTACTTAAGAACCCAAGGAAAAATACTTGTGTTTTCAATATAAGAAATTTGCAAGGAATAAAAAGACATGAGAAAGCCTACAGAAAGGACCTAAAAAATGACATTTATGAGAAAATAAAAAATTTAAACACTTACTGGATATTTGATATCAAGGAAGAATATTTAAAGATAACCTATTTATGGGGCTGGGCACGGTGGCTCACGCCTGTAATCCCAGCACTTTGGGAGGCTGACGTGGGTAGATCGTGAGGTCAGGAGATTGAGACCATCCTGGCTAACATGGTGAAACCCCGTCTCTACCAAAAATACAAAAAATTAGCCGGGTATGGTGGCGGGCGCCTGTAGTCCCAGCTACTGGGGAGGCTGAGGCAGAATGGCGTGAACATGGGAGGCGGAGCTTGCAGTGAGCTGAGATGGGGCCACTACACTCCAGCCTGGACGACAGAGCAAGACTCCGTCTCAAAAAAAAAAAAAAAAAAAAAAAGATAACCTATTTATGGATAAAATAAAATGATGCCTGAGACTTGTTTCAAAAAGAGTGGAAAGGGGTGCATGGAGTACAGCTCAAATAAATTTGGTCAGAAATTCAGAATGACTGAAACAGAGGAATGGGTAAATGGAGATTCTCTTAAAGTAAAAATAATTTACAAAATTCTTATAAGAAAAATAATTGTGTACACCGTACCACTCTCAGCAGTGAAGCCATATACAATTGAGGTCTTAAAAACGAAGGGTGGCTTGGTACTCACATCATCATGCAAAACACACAGGAACTTTATGACCACTTAGTCAACAGAGTACCAAACTGAATTTGTTTGGTCAGTGACTTTCTATTACACTAAATTTGCATGTAATTGTTTCTCGGCTAGCACCAATAGGACAGACTGTATTTCAGAAAAAAATTCAAGTGAAAAATTAGTAAAATCAATTTGTAACAAATGCTGCCTATGACAAACATTAGCTATAGGACTAAACAAACTTTGGTTTTAAAATGAGCAAGGCAAACAGCAAAAGGTTCAAACACGTAGGATTTTTATGGGGCAAAAATTACTATCAAGTGTTTCAAATTACATTATTTCAAGTGGGTAATCTGATGAGTTTTATATTTGCAAAAGTAATCTTATTCCAATTATCCATATCCACAGTTCTGAAGATGCAGACCACCTGGACACAGGTAGTGACAAGGATGAATTTTTCTGTGCAACTAAAAGTGGTGTGTAGGGGAGGGAGAACCACATACTTCCCTGGTTAATTTATTTCTAAATAAAAATACGGTAAATTTGCTTGCTGATCATGAAATCTGTATTGAACAAACATCAGCTTGACTTACCTGTTTTCATGAGACAGACTATGGTCATAAAAATCACCTGTGTGCTTCAGTTACCTGAATAATTCAAATACTCAACCTATCAACAGAGTAAGCTACATATTTCTCTCAAAAAAACTCAGCATTTCTTCCATTAGAGATTACTACATCTAGAAAATTCTAGAGATCACTGAATTTTCTGCCATGTGTATTTTGGTATGAACATATTTTTAAAACCAGCCATTCTTTCTTAATAAACAATTTCAATAAGGCTAAAATTTCATATTAACGTACTTAAAAAGTGAAGAGATACTTGAAAATTTTTATATCAAATATAACCTATCTTTTCAAGTCAATATAACAAGATTAATCTATGGTAATTAATCAACACACTATAGAGTAAGACTGAACTTTCTAAATAATAGAACTTTGTAAATCCCCAATATACTTAAAGTTTGATTTTGTATATTTGACTGCCAAAGCTTTAATAGTGTTAAGACCTAACAATTCATCTTGAAGAATCTTCAACTTTCTGAAAATTTTGGTTTGTATATTTAAGAGTTAAGGCTTATATTAACATTTGGCTTCTATTAATAGATAAAATAGGAGCTTAGAATATATAAAAAATTTCAAAACTGATTCCTAAAATTCCTAAATTTCTTTTTCTTTTTTGAGATGGAGTTTCGCTCTTGTTGCCCAGGCTGGAGTGCTATGGCGTGATCTCGGCTCACCGCAACCTCCGCCTCCTGGGTTCAAGCGATTCTCCTGCCTCAGCCTCTTGAGTAGCTGGGATTACAGGTATGCACCACCACGCCCGGCTAATTTTGTATTTTTAGTAGAGACGGGGTTTCCCCATGTTGGTCAGGCTGGTCTTGAACTCCTGACTTCAGGTGATCTGCCTGCCTCGGCCTCCCAAAGTGCTGGGATTTCAGGTGTGAGCCACCGTGCCCTGCCTAAAATTCCTAAATTTCTAATGAATGGCAAACACAGAATTCCATCTATGGCCAACTGAGGCAACAGAAGACTTACTACTGTGTACCTACTTCCTAAAAATTACTCTAAACAGGATTCCCAAGTATGTATACTACAAGGATCCTTTAGGAACTGGTTTACTTCAATAAGGATCATCTCTCTTAATGTCTGATGTTCAATTAGCTTAGAGTAGTGAGACACAATTACTTCAATTCCAGATTTAAATCCCTATCATGACATTAGTAAATTACCAAATCCTTCTAAGCCTGCTATCCTCATCTACAAAATGAGGATAAAATATATAACGAGAATTAAATGACAGCATGCATCACCGTCACGTAAATAGCATTCAAAACTGGCTTTTTACTCACATTTACATTCTTAGTACTCTCTCTGGGCTGGATTTTATTCTTATATTTTCTCTAACCAGTACCCTTTTTGATATATTATTCTCAGAAGTGACCTCAAATCCTTTGTTGATATACATAAACTCCAAGAAGAACCAACCAACCAACCAACCCAATCTAGTTTTGTTCCAGAGTTCACAGTATAAGGAAAAGAGAAACATGTAAGTAAGGGGAACAAAACGAAGAGTGAGAAAACATTTCCGTGAAGAAAGCATTTGAAAGAATTCCACATAGGAAATAGATCCTGAAAAGTTATTTTCATAGTGGTTTAATAGGTGTCACAAAAAGGTATTTTGTGGCAATGTCATTCTTCCTCAAAAATTGAATACCTTCATTTATTTGCCAATTTCATAAAACAGCATTCTGGAGGTCAATTTTTTCAAAGTGATTTAAAAATAAGTAAAACATTTTAAAAAAGAATTAAACTTGAAACAGACCTCATCCACTGTAAATTTTAGGCATTACTATTCCTGAGTGTCAACTATACATATCAAATGATTAAACACCTCCCTCCTGATTTAGTCAAGATATCTGCAGTAAGTAATGTGTAAATGACAACTGTTCCCAAGACTTATGATAAAAGCTTTTAGCATAGAATTATTAGAAAATGAATAAACATCTCAACAAGTAAAATTACTCTTTTCAGCATTAAAAAATAATTTGTGAAAAATGTAGTGAGTGTAATTATGAAGTGTCATATTCATCTCAACTCTAGTTCTAAAATAACCGGACATCATTTTAACCAAGAGAAATGCTGGTTTTCCAAATAACAGGTTACCTTTACCCGAGGTTTAAAGAATAAATATCAGCATCATGACATCACTAGAAAGAAATTGAAGCATACAAGGAATAAACTATAGTTTCTTTTTATATCAAAATGTACTCTTGAAAATGTGTTTGGCACAGTGCTAAATCATATATAGTTAATACTAAATATTGCAGGATACAATAAAACCCTGGAGTTAATTGTTTACACCCTCTTATGGGAATGAAAATAATAGATACCAATTATTCAGAAGTCAGCCTATACAAACTGTATAAACAATATTTTATGTTTTGCTTTGAAAACCACTGATATAATAAATTTTACATAAAAGACTGTAAAATAATATAAATGGATTTAAACAGATTTTTACAATAAGAAATTCAAATGGAAACAGACAAGTAACAAAGAGAAGTAAAAAAATTTATTGCAGTATTCGCTCCACCAGATTACCTGGGGATCCCTTTTCTTGTATTGTTTTCAGGGTGACCTAATACATCAAAATCTACATTTACAAAAACTCCTTCTGCAGATAGGTCATAGATACTGCATGCTTTTTTTTTTTCAACAGAATAAATTATATATCCAGGAGATTCTGCCATTTTACAGCCTGGAAAAAACAATGCTTCCCTGGAAACTGGGCTAAGCTAAAGAAAGCCATCCGCTGCTAGGTTAAACTCCAAGAACACTTTATTAAGAACATTAACAGACTAATTTCCAACATTCACTTGTTTATTTTTTTTAAACAGAAAGTTTTTTTTCCAAGATATAAACAATTTTTGTTAAACTATAATACAGTGGGAGTAAAAATGAACTGAGAATCTGTTTCTGCTGCACAACAGCGAAGGGAGCTCCCACAAAAATGTTTGCCCAACATTTCCTTCTTTTGTTCCTGCATCCCAGGTTCCACTTACTCTTCATAAAACTGATTTTTTTTTGCCAGAATGTTGGTATTTCAAGTTTTTCTGCCTTTTAAAAAAATTCCTGTAAATTTGGCTGCATGTACAAATTCATTAGCTGGAAGTCCCATCCTTGGCGGCATACAGGGATCGTAAAGTCTGAACAACTTTATTAGTCAGCTTATTAGCACTCGTTAGAGCAATTTTTTTGTAAATAATGTCTGACTCTTTAATAGTGTCTACCCAAGGCACCAGTTTGCGGCCATCACGGCGCTTAGCCTCAGTCCAGGAGCCACTGTAGGAGCCTGCCATCCACTGAACACTGAAGCCACTGCTGGTTTTCTGCACTACTCTTGCAATTTGTGGTCGATCTTTGTACTTTGGACAGCAAATAGCGATGACATCCATGACGTCAACACTTTCATTCATCTGTGCTGCCAACTCCGTAGAGTCTGAATTTCGTTTTGACCTTCTCAATGACTAAAACATTGGGAGGGGGGAAAAAAGACCAAGTGTTACACAAAAGAATTTTAGTGAAATTATTGTTTTTATTGCTTTTAATCCCTTGACGCCGGGAGTTGGGATTTCCCGGCACACTTCCATTGCCGGCAATGAGACGCACCGTGACCGCCAGCGCCAAGGGGTTAACATATACTTGTAAAACCATATAACTCTTAATTTGTACCCGTGTCTTTACTCTTATTGATATATAAAATTATATATACATATGAACCATATAGCTACATAAAACTTAGCAACAATAAAAATAACACACATTAATACAATTCAAAGAAAAATTAACCCTTTATGCTGGATAAATCTCATTTCTGTTTTTTTATTGTCTTTTATGTTAAACTTTCTACAAAAGGATGTATAAATGGGTAAGTAGAGAATCTCTATCTACAAAATGTTTTCTCTTTTAAGTATTACATTACTTGGTGTACATTTAATAGACTGACATATATAAGCACATAAAAATCATTTTACGTAATACGCTGCGAAATACGTTGACTCCTCCTCCGCCTCACCCCTGAAGTGCCTCCTCCTCTATCCTCCCCATCACTTTCATCATCTTCTGTCTCTGCTGCTGTATTATTTTTAGGGCTGCCTCCTCCAAGCAGTGAGGTAATTGCTTTGTTCCGAGCATTTGTGCTAGCTGAAACCTCCCCTTCTTCTTCTTCTTCATCAGGGTCCAGATGTTCCATGAGAAGTTTGAACTACAAAAAACAGATATTATTTCAGAATTTTAAGTAAATATTTCAAGCAAGATTGTCAAATTCCTAAATGTTTTCTATGGCAGTAGTTTGGTGTGGGTGAAACAGACGTTAGCCATCATCTAAATTAGGGGCTAGTAAACATTTTCTGTAAACAGCCAGGTGGTAAATATTTTTCATTTTGAAGGTCAAATAGTCTGTCACAACTACCCAACTCTGCCACTGTAGTATGAAAGCAGCTACAGAAAAATAAATGAGTGGGCATGAATGTTTTCAATAAAACTTTGTTTGCAAAAACAGGCAATGGGTTAGATACAAAAACAGCCAGAGTTTTCAGACCCTTGGTCCAAGTCATCAAGCAACCAGGTGATAATTACTGATAGACATTTTCTAGTTATCTCCCCTCTTTGCTCTCTGCTAAGAGGATACAAGAGAAAGCAAAGAATGTTGAAAAATTTTAAATAAGAACTAAAATATTTTTAAATTTTAGAGTAAGGTTTGCAGTCAATGAATAATATGAAAAGCCACTGTGTAGATTATATTCTTAGTTCAAAAAACCTTATTTTATGTTCAGCTACTTGCTTTAAAGTAGATTTTTAAAAATTTTTTTAAGAAAAATAGAAATGGGGTTTTGCAATGTTGGCCAAACTGGTGTCAAACCTCTGGCCTCGAGTGATCTGCCCACCTCAGCCTCCCAAAGTGCTTGGGAGCCACTACACCTGAAATTAAGTAGATTAAAATATAAAACTTTATTTTTATTTTTTAGGATAGTCCTCTAATTTCAAAAACATTTTTAAAAACTTTTATATTGTGGTAAAATAGAAATATCATAAAATTTGCCAGCTTAACCCTTTTTTTTTTTCTTTTTAAATTGAGACAGGGTCTCACGCTGTCACTCAGGCTGAAGTGCAGTGGCACGATCATGGCTCACTGTAGCCTCCACCTCCCAGGCTTAGGTGGTCCTCCCACCTCAGCCTCCCCAGCAGTTGGGACTACAGGTGCACACCGCCATGTCTGGCTAATGTTTGTATTTTTTGTAGAGACAGGGTCTCACCCTGTTGCTCAGGCTGGCCTGGACTTCCTGGACTCAAGCAAACCTCCTACATAGGCCTCCCAAAGTGCTAAGATTACAGGTATAAGCCAGCATGTCCAGCCTACCAGTTTAACCATTTTAAATGTATAATTCATTGGCATATTGTACAACTATCACCACTGTCCATTTCCAGAGCTGTTTCTTTTTTTTTTTAATCACTGGAAACCACAGCTGTCCTCATTAAACAATAACTCCCCATTCTTTCCTTCCCCGGTCCTTGGTAACCTCTAGTCTATTATCTGTCTCTATTTTTAAAGCACATTTTATATACATACATTTGCATACTTGATAAGTGAGAAAATCTACAAATATATATATTGGCATTACTCATATAAGAACATACGAAAAAGTAATAATATTGGTTATCAGAAAAGAAAGGAACAGAATAGCCAAACACGGTAAGAGAATGACTGCTTGCAGTTTTACCTTTTATGACATATAAGCCATGTATTTTTCTGAATTAAAAACATAGCCCTCTGTATTCCCGGATTCCGCACCTGCGGATTCAACCCACAGTGGATCAAAAACTATTTGGAAAATGCCACAATAAAAAATAACAGCACTGGCCAGGTATGGTGGCTCATGCCTGTAATCCCAGCACTTTGGGAGGCCGGCGGATCACCTGAGGTCAGGAGTTTGAGACCAGCCTGGCCAACATGGTGAAACCCCATCTCTACTAAAAATACAAAAATTAGCTGGGCGTGGTGGCTGGCGCCTGTAATCCCAGCTATGCGGGAGGCTGAGGCAGGAGACTTGCTGGAACCCGGGAGGCAGAAGTTGTGGTGAGCCGAGATCGCGCCATTGCACTCCAGCCTGGGCAACAAGAGTGAAACTCCGTCTCAAAACAAAACAAACAGCATTACAATAAAAAA
Organism: Pan troglodytes; assembly: GCF_028858775.2. Taxonomy (NCBI): domain Eukaryota; kingdom Metazoa; phylum Chordata; class Mammalia; order Primates; family Hominidae; genus Pan; species Pan troglodytes. Next base: position 75,727,058 of record NC_072402.2, read on the forward strand.
TACAACTTAAAAAAAATGCAGTATAACAACTATGTATATAGCATTTACATTGTATTAGGTATTATAAGTAATCTAGAAATGACTTAAAGTATATGGGAGGATGTATGTAGGTTATATGCAAATACTATGCTTTTTAAATAATTTTTTTGAGACAGGGTTTCACTCCTGTCACCCAGTATGGGGTGTAATGGTGCAATCTCAGGTCACTGTAACCTCTGCCTCTCAGGCTCAAGCACTTCTCCTGCCTCAGCCTCCTGAGTAGCTGGGACTACAGGTGCACACCACTGCCCCCAGGTAATTTTTTGTATTTTTTATAGATATGGGGATTTGCCACGTTGCCCAGGCTGGTCTCAAACTCCTGAGCTCAAGTGATCCACCTGCCATGGCCTCCCAAAGCATTGGAATGACAGGTGTGAGCCACCTCACGCAGCCTACTATGCCATTTTTTATCAGGCCCTTGAATATCGGAGGATTTGGGTATCCATTGGGGGACTGGAACCAATTTCCCGTGGATACCAGGGGACAACTACAAAACACACACAGGTTTTCCTATAATCTTTCATTTTTGCTAAAATAAAATTATTCGTGGGCTGCTGTTTCCTAAGAAAAAATAATTAGGATGCCATGGGTGCAATGGGAAAGACAAGCTTAAAGTAACTCATTAAAACAAGATAGAGAAAAATTATCTTGATAGTTCATGAAGCTTATATTCAATGTGAAGGAGATAGTTATCTCCCCACCGGCCCCCCACATTTACTTGTCAAAAAAGCCCTTATGAGAAGTAAAAACTTTTGGTTTTACTACTCACATCTAGATACTGTTTTACTATACTCCTTTTCACCTCTTCTGTGATTTTGGAATTAGCCATGTCACTCCGCAGGAAGTCCAGTGTTTGTTTTGGATGAAAATGAACTCCTGTTTTTCGGTTTATCGCTTTATCATATACTTTTGCAGATTCAGATGGAGAGTACTTCTGAATTTTACTGTTTTGGGAAAACAAAACCAAAAACTTTAAAACTATGGAAACAACATATTTGGAGAAATCCAATTATAGGTAGGAAGCACCATATTAATGAAATTAGTTTCTCATGTCTATTTTTAATACTATTGTGATCCTAGGACAGCTTCAATACAATTACTTAATACCACCTAACTGGTTTACCTCTTTCTACTAGTTGCTCCCCCACCCCCAACCTATCCATCCTCTATATAGTGGCCAGAATGATTGTTTATAAACCTGTTTCAGGTTATTAACAACTCTGCTTAAAAATCTTTCCAACTCCTTAGCATTGCCTCAAAACCTTACAAGGTTTTAAATTATTTTGCATCTTGCCAACATTTAACATCAAGATATTCCTTATAAGGCCAGGAGCAGTGGCTCATGCCTATAATCTCAGAGTTTTGGGAGGCCAGTGTGGGAGGATCACTTGAGGCCAGGAGTTCAAGACTACCATGAGCAACACAACTAGACATCATCTCTACAAGTAAAAAATAAAAAAAATTAGCTGGGTGTGGTGGCATGCATCTGTACTCCCAGCTACTCAGGTGGCTGAAGTAGGAGGATTACTCGAGCCCAGGAGTTTATGATTGCATAACTGCACTCCACCTGGGCATCAGAGCGAGACCCTGTTGCAAATACAGATATTCCTCTTAAAAATCTGGATTTCTAGTGTCTCCTGAAAAAGTGGGAGCTCTAGCCACATTATGCCCACCCTCTCCTTTGGCAACAAGCTTATGGAAACTTGAGACAGGTCCACTTAAATGACCTCTTTACATGCAACACACTCTTTCCAGTTGGCCATTGACCAGGTAGCCTATTAACATTTGATTTTGTGATTCCTAATCTTAGATTTCAATGAATGTAAAAAATGACCAAAATTCCATGGTTACAGGCAGAAAAGAGGTATCTTTAATGACTACTGGTGGGTAAAACTACAGGGTGTTTATAATAGCTGTACCTTTTCTCTCTCTTACTTTATAGAGTACTTTAAATACTATTTGAGTTCTACTGGAGCTCTGTTTAGTTGGTTTACATCTGTTACTTCAGAGCTCTTTAAAAACTTAAACTTGTAATCTATTTTAAGGTTAGCTTGAGTCTTTTTAAGGAAATCAACAAAATAAGTCCTTCAATTTGTAATGCATTATCACCAAGTATAGGAATATGTTTTTTTCCCTTTAATAAAAATAAATTATGGCATATTACACAATAGAATACTATCCAGCAATAGAAGAGAATAAACTCCTTTTTAAAAAAGGAACATTTCTAACATTAAAGTAAGCATGCAAACAAAACTGGGTTTCATATTTATTATTATTTTTTTAGACAGAGTCTCGCTCTGTTGCCCAGGCTGGAGTGCAGTGGCGTAATCTCAGCTCACTGCACTCTCCGCCTCCCAGGTTTAAGCGATTTTCCTGCCTCAGTCTCCTGAGTAGCTGGGGCCACAGGCGTGCACCACCACACTAGGCTAATTTTTGTATTTTTAATAGAGATGGCGTTTCACCATGTTGGCCAGGCTGGTCTCGAACTCCTGACCTCAGGGGATCTGCCCGCCTCAGCCTCCCAAAATGTTGGGATTACAGGCATGAGCCACCACACCCAGCCCAAATATTTATTATTTGAACAGAGTGAAGTTTTTTCTCTCACTGCTTATGTAACCTTACCTATCAGAAAATCCACAAAGATTCTTCAAATGTTGTTTTAACATTAGAAGTAATAAAATACCCTGGGACACATTTGCAAATTCGATTAAAGGAGCTGAATTTTCTGGCAAACATTTCATCACTGAATTTATATCGTCTTCTGAATCTGAATCTGAATCTGAATCTACACGTTTCCGTGACTTCCGAGGCCTGGAAACTTCTTCTTCACTGTCGCTTGACTCATTTTCCTTACTAGGTGATGATTTTCTCTCTTTCCTTTTGTCCTTTACCATAGACTGAAAGAAAAAATTGTTTGATAAACAATAAAAACAAAATGCCACTAGTAAATATAAGTATGCTCCATTCAACAGCTTGAAAAAGCTTCCTTAAACTAATATTTTATAAACCTCTTGACTTTATATCAACAACTGGATATGTAATCTTAGGGGATAGTTTCTAAAACTAAATAAAATTATATATAATATCCACCCCCTCCCCTACAACCACTCCTTCAAAAAAATCCTTCTGAAATATCATTCAAAGGGAAACAATTTTCTTCTAAGGACAGTAATAAAAGATAGTTATTAAAAGTATCAATTTGGTGCATAGGTAAGTCATTATGAGGAAAAGCAGTAATTATAATTTAACTGAGGAGAATAAAGTAATCTTGGACATCCCAGCTTCGAGCAAACTCTCCTTTTCAAGAACATTTCGGCAAGATAATAAGCAATTTTCTCTGAAGACTTAAATCCTGTTTCTTTGTACTTTATGAAAATGTTAGCTCTTAGAAACAAAGTCAACTGGACTTAAGCAGGTTGTGTGGTGTGTGTGTGTGGGGCACATTATAACAAATTTCTTCAAAAGTGGAAGAAACATTTACAAAGATAGCCATACCAGTAAGTAGGTAAAATAAGAGAACATGAGGGCTAAAGCTCCTGGGAAATTATTAACTTCTCAAACTTAAATGTGCATATTAACATCTGTGGATTTTGTTGAAGATGCAGATTCTGTTTCAGCAAATCTGGGTGGGGCCTGAGGTTCTACAGCTTTAATAAGCTCTCAGGTGAAACCACTGCTGCTGGTGTGTGGTCCATACTTCAAGTAGTAAGGGTTTAAGACACCTCTGTAATTCCAGCCCTCAGGAGGCATCTAAAATAATCTGTCTGATTTACTAGTCTGACAAGGCTGAGTTGTGAGCAATACAATTTTATAAAATGAGATCTACTTGGATCATTAGATACATGAGAATATTCAATTTGTAAAGAATTTACTGAGTGCTTACTATATGCCTAGTGCTACACCAGGTACTTTTATAATTAAATAAATTACATTCCTCCTAAAAGTCATGACAGAAACGATGGAAGGTTCAACAAGAAATTTAGCAAAGATTTTGGGCACACATATGCAAACTCTATTACGGTGCTGTAGTTGAGGGATAAGAAAGTCAATGGTGTCATAAATTTTCTGTTTAAGTGTAAATAAGCTATATATTTTCATGTGTAATGTTGTGATTACAGCATTACAAGATTTACAGAATAATGTTTTAAAATGGGGTTTAAATGAATGTATGAATGGATGCAAACACTTAAGGTCAGTGCTTAAAGTGAGAGAAATAAATGTGATGGCTTATCAACAGAACAATCCATATATCTATTTTAGATGTTTCTAAATAGAGGTAAAGTGGCAACGTACATCCTCTCCCAAGTCAAGTATTGCCCAGATTTCATTAAGTTCACTTAGAAAGATTTTATATACTCGTGAAGAGGATAAAAAGAATAATGAGAAACAAAACAGTGAAAACAGCATGCCTGCACTTTGACAGATGGATTAAGAATAGTAATGTGTGTAACTTACCTCCTTGAATGACTGCAGTAGGTTACTACCAGAAACTGAGAGTGTAATGTCTATATGATGCATTATAAACAACGGCTCTTCCTGTGTCTGGTATGGAAAACAGGCTAGATTGTCTGCTATATACAAGAGCATAGTCACGTCTGTTTTCTGTAAATTTTAAGAAAAAGCACACATGTTTAGCGGATAATCTAGAAACCCAACCAAAAAACCTTTTTAAGAAAAAATACAGGGCACTTTCACCTCACTTAATGTTAGACAGAGATAAGCAGACACACACGGAGAGAGTGGGGAGAGACACAGAGAGACAGAGGGAGAGGAGGGAGAGAAATATAGAGGGGGAAAAAGGGAAAGGGAGACAGGTGTAACGAAAAGGGAAAAGGGGGAACAGAAATGGAATTTTATAAAATAATCTTAGGCCCATTTTGTTTTATTTTATAATGACTTACACTATGCTATCTCAAGAGAAGAGGTGAAATTTTTTATTGCATCCATGTGAAATTCCTTGAAGTTTTCTTAGAGTATATGGAATCTTTATGATAAATCCATACCATATCAGAAAGTATACATGAAAGTTCTAGTTATATCATTGTGCTACTAAGAGTTTAACCTATATGGAGATCAGTTACACACAGTTACTATTCTGCCCTCAAAATAACTAGTAATTATAGTACTAATACATAGGTTAAAAGAAAAAACCCAAATCCCATGTACTCATAAACATTTGTCAGTTTCCTGTGTATATGTAATTCAGAATGTCAGAGTTGTTTTGACAATGCTATCAGTTTCACACTGTAAAAACTGTGAGGCAGGCAAAATTTAAGAGAAAAATTATGATTATTTAGTTGCTTGCTTTAAAAAGAAGTAATAGAGAATTCAAGCATTTCATGATCATAAACAGAAAGGCATATTAATATTCAAATTTCTTTTAAATATTTATAGCTCAAGGAAAAAAAAAGCTCACAACTGGAAAACACTCACTCCTACCATCTACCTTCCCCTGCCATGGAAACAACATAAAACCCAACAGCAGCAGCAGCAAGATCCCATAGCACAGATGGAATAACCTTGCTATTAATATTCATAAGAGTATCACTCTCACTCTATTTTTACTTTACAATATGTATCAACACCCACGTTACAGATGAAAAAATGTAGACATAAAACCCTACCTCATCTATTAGTTTTAACACTATAATTCATATATATATTTTCAAAACTCATATAATATTGAAAATATACATATTTTCTTCAACAATCATAAAGGCCCTGTATTTCTCTTTCCTTTCAAAGTTCTTCAAAGAATAGTTTAGACTCCTCCTCCCATGTCTTCCCCACTATTTTTTTTTAAAGGAGACATGATACCACTCACTGCCACCTTGAACTCCTGGGCTCAAGCAATCCCTTTGCCTCGGTCTCTTCAGTAGCTAGGTAGCTAGGAGTATAGGTGCATACCACCAGGCCTGGCCAGTTTTTATTTTTTAATTTTTGTAGAGATAGGGTCTCACTATGTTGCCCAGGCTGGTATGGAACTCCTGGGCTCAAGCTATCATCTGCCTTGGGTGCTGGGATTACAAGCATGAGTCATCTCACCTGGCCCTCCCTCTTCAATTACAATCTGCTTTTGTCCCTCACTGCTTGACTGTTTTTGTCCACGAAGTTCACCATTCTACTCTATTTTTCACTTCTTACTCTCCTTGACTTCTCAGTAGCATCTGACTATTACCCACACTTTCCTTCATGAAATCTTCTTCCTAAGTTTTCTCTTCCTACCTCTTTGACTACTCCCTTTTTATGTACTCCTCAAGCCAACTCCTTTGCAATCTGACTTTGGCAACAATCCTATTATTATTGTTTCAGGTGCTCAAGATAAAAATATTCCAGTTGTCCACTAACTATTCTTTTCACATAGTCTCATTTAATTCTTTCCTCAACTTTCTTTTCTTTTCTACTATCCATTCTTTTTTTTTTTTTTTAAATATTGAGATGGAGTCTCGCTCTGTCGCTCAGCTGGAGTGCAGTGGTGTGATCTCAGCTCACTGCCAATCTCTGCTGCCCAGGTTCAAGTGATTCTCATGCCTCAGCCTCCCAAGTAGCTGGGACTACAGGTGCGCGCCATCATGCCTGGCTAATTTTTTTGTATTTTTAGTAGAGATAGGATTTTGCCATGTTGGCCAGGCTGTTCTCGAACTCCTGACCTCAGGTGATCCATCTGCCTCGGCCTCCCCAAATGCTGGGGTTACAGGCATGAGGCACCACACCCAGCCTCTACTATCCATTCTTTTTCTCCCCTACTGTTATCATAATAATTTATTATTACCTCCAGTGTGACCACAATGCTAAAAAAATTCATCTTCCTAAACTGCTCTTTGGCAATTGTCCTCATTATTTTATTCACACACTTACAATGTTTTTTTTTTTTTGCCATCTACAGGATCCTCTATATACTATTCCTCATTATGACCTTTCTGCCCCAGTCAAATAACAAACTATTCATTATTTCCCACACATTCTTATCTTTGTATTTTTAATTAATTTTTTGGCCCTGACTGGAACATCTTCCTTCCCTGGTTTATATAGCAGATCCCTCTCATTCTATCCCTCTGGGCCTTCAGGCATTTGTTCCTTCTCTGACATTCTTTGTTGGAGGTAGTCAGAAGAAAGCATTGCATTGTGAGAGCTGGGTTTCCAGTTTAGCATTTCAAATGCTGAGATGACAAAACATCTAGTCAATGACATAAAGCAGGCAGTGAAATCACATAGAAATGAAGTTCTTTTGGACAGAAACAAGGACTGGAACAATATTATCAATACAAACCATCAGGGCACTCAGGATATACTAACCGTAATCACTATTAATTTTGTATCCTATCCCCACAGCTGGAGGGAAAATCCTTTCAGGGCAAAAGCGCTACATTATATCATCTGGCACTCCTCGTATAGTGTCCTATACACAATGCAAACTTAATACTGATAATGATATGATGATAATGTTGATGATAAATTTCATGTAGTACTTGAAGAGGTCTAGTAAGATATCTACACTATGGTAATTATAATTTTGCTTTATTGCAAAAATCTGCTGTCAGGCTAACAAGTAATTAAAGTATTTCTTTTGTTCTTTTTTTTTTTTTTTGAGACGGAGTCTCGCTCTGTCGGCCAGGCTGGAATGCAGTGGCGTGATCTCAGCTCACTGCAACCTCTGCCTCCTGGGTTCAAGCAATTCTCCTGCCTCAGCCTCCTGAGTAGCTGGGATTACAGGCGCGTGCCACCACGCCCGGCTAATTTTTATATTTTTAGTAGAGATGGGGTTTCACCATGTTGGTCAGGCTGGTCTCGAACTCCTGACCTTGTGATCCACCTGCCTTGGCCTCCCAAAGCACTGGGATTACAGGCGTGAGTCACCACTCCTGGCCTCTTTTGTTCTTTTAAAAGTTGCTATACACACAGATTCATGTGTGCTCTGTGTGGGCAGAAACCATATCTGTTTTTACTATTTTATGCTCGTTAAACTTCTTAGCGCAATGGCTGGTACATAGCAGATGCAGAATAAATACTGTGTGAAATAAATAAATTAAAAGGTAAACTTAAAAGAATATTCAGTTTTCTTGGCCTATGGTCCTGGCCAATGCAACTAGTGCAACAGCCAGAAGTGTCAAAATTCAAATTATGGTAATCTCCCCAATTGCTGTTTTGCTTTCCATAGTTTCAGTTACCCTTGGTCAACCATAGTCCAAAAATAGGTGAGTAAACTACAACAGGGTATTTTGAGAGAGAAAAGCAAGATCCCATTCACATAACTTTTATTACAGTATATTGTTTAAATTGTTCTATTTTATTATGTTAATCTCTTACTGTGACTAATTTATAAATTAAAACTTTAACATAGGTTTGTATGTATTGGAAAAACCAGTACAGTCATGTGCCACATAACATGTTTCAGTCAATTACAAACTACATATATGATGATGGTCCCATAAGATTATCCTATCATATTTTTACTGTACCTTTTCTATGTTTAGATATGTTTAGGTACATGAATACTTACCATTGTGTTATAGTTATCTACAGTATTCAGTACAGTAACATGCTGTACAGGTTTGTAGCCCAGGAACAATATAGCCTAGGTAGGCTACAACATCTAGGTTTGTGTAAGTAAGATGTTCACCCCACAAAGAAATCGCCTAACTATGCATTTCTCCAAATGTATCCCTGTCATTAAGTGATGCATGACTGTATATATAATAATTAGTACCATCCATGGTTTCATGCATCCACTGGGGGTCATGAAATGTATCTTTAATGATAAGGGAGGACTACTATACATAAAAGTGGACTACTATACAGAAAAGTGACTTCCTTTCATTAAGGGAAATCAAGTTGAACAACTAGGGATCTCAATAGCCAAAAACCTAGAACAGTTATTCTCTAACAATATTTGAGGTAATCGGTTCCCAAAGCGATTAGTTTAGTGATGTTGCTTATTTAAAGATACGCTTACAGAAACTGTTATCAAAGTTTATAGGATATTCAGTATGGAGGCAAAATTATACATTATTCCTCATTACACTTATTCTCATACAAAATTTCCCCTTCACTTCTGACTGTGTACTTTGTAAATAACTTAGAAGATTAAGAAAACACTTAATGAAGTTACTATCATATACTAATAAAATGGTAATATTTAAAAAATGACTACTTTATCCATAAAATTTCTAGAGCATTTATTTTCTTAAAATAATAAGTTTTTGTGCTTACTGCTGTGTCATCAAAGAGGTTGAGTAAAGAAATAAGAAAGGCTCGTCTGTGTTGGCGGTTTCCACGGATCATGGAGTAAAGGTGTGAACACAAAGCGCTAGAGGACTCGTCTTGTCTGAAACCCCTTACAGGATCTTTTAGGCATGTGTTGATTGCCTGTTGTACCTGGTAAGACATCTTCATACCAGCCACTGCTTTCATCTGAAATCAATAAAAGTCTCATTTTTGTCAGGGAAATTAAAAGACACAAATTAAAAATATACTTAGAGCATTACATTCTGAGGCTAGCTTCATTGTTTTTTTTTAATTAAAATAATACGAATCACAGAATGAAGTGCTAGAAGGAACATTAGAGATTATCTCTTACAATTCCCTCATTTCAAAGAAGAAAAAAAAAATGAGGCCCAGGAGAGTCACTGCAGCCAAGTTCACATAGTAAGATATAAAATCCAGGTTTCCTGATTTTTAGTCTGGTGTGCTTGGTACTGTCACCTCTAGCCCAATCTTAACTTTAGACTAGAATAAACACCTTGGAAGACTAACTTAGTTGCATGTTTAGAAGATAGGTACTAAGTAAGACATTTTATTCCAATTATGAATGTGGGCAGGGCATTTATCAAAGAAATGCTTTACTCAAGAAAAATGTTTAAATTTAGGTTATAAAATGTTAAAATACATACATGAATGAATCCAGCATATTTTTTGTCTATTTCCACAAGTTGCTGATCAGCCTTGTTCCGCATAGCAGGTTCTGGGTCTGTGCCCATAGCAATTAAATATGGCACACACTGGAAATAAAAAAAAAAATTACGAGATATCACGGTAGTAAAAATTCTCTATTTAGACATATGTCAAAACTTTTCGTATATCTGAGATATATGAATTTAACCTTATAGGCCTTCCTATAAAGTCTATGTTTTAGTGTTCTTTTTAAAATGACAGATCTTTTGAGATTCAGCTTAAATCCAGAAAGCACTGGAGCACCAGCAAAAATACTGACGTGATAAAATTTAAACAATTTCATTGTAAAGTTTAGGTTCTTTAAACATAAAGCATTCTCACACTAAGAATATCTATTTAAGATTATGATATAGACTACAAATGTATAATCCAGTAGTTTTTAAAGCTTGACTGAATTTGCCTTGTAAAGATAATATAGGGCAAACAGTAATTTGTTTTCCATACTCAAAGCTACGAAAATATAATTGTTTTTCAAAGTTGATTTCAGATGTGGCTTTGAGGAACAGAGAGTTGATAACAGTCATATTCACTGTACTTCTAGAGTCAAAAAACAGTACTACTATGTTAAGTGAGTCTGAATTAAAAAGCAATGTGAAGGCCAGAAAAACAACAACAAACCTAACTTTAAAATACAGACATGGCACTAAATGAAAGAAATGATCATATTAAATCTCGAATCAGGAAAGAAAAAAGGCTGTAAGGTGGGTGCGGTGGCTCATGCCTGTAATCCCAGCACTTTGGGACACTGAGGCAGGCAGATTACTTGAGCTCAGAAGTTTGAGACCAGCCTGGCCAACATGGTAAAACCCCGTCTCTACAAAAACACAAAAATTAGCCAGGTGGTGGCGCACACCCGTAGTCTCAGCTACTTGGGAGGCAGAGGTGGGAAGAGTGCTTGAATCCAGGAGGCAGAGACTCCAGCCTGGGAAACAGAGCAAGATCTTGCCTCAAAAAAAAAAAAAAAAAAAAAAAGAAAAGGAAAAAGGCTATAGAGAACGCCCTTGGTTAACTAGCAGAATCTGCAAATGAACTGTATATTAGATAATATTGTATCAGTGTTAAACTTCCCAAATTTAATGATTATATTACGGTTTTGTAAGACAATGTCCTTGTTCTTAGAAAATATATGCTGAAGTGTTTAGTGGTAAAGAATCATAATTACTTGAAACTTCCTACCAAATGATTCAGAAAAAAGCAGATGTATAAAGGGACAGAGAGAAAGCAATTGTGGCAAAATGTCAACAAATGGTGAATAGAGGTGAAGAGAATAAAGGAATTCATCGTATCACTTTTGCAATTTCTTTGTGTGAATTTTTTTTTTTTTTTTTTTTTTTTTTTGAGATGGAGTCTCCCTCTGTTGGCCAGGCTGGAGTGCAATGGCACGGTCTCGGCTCACTGCAACCTCTGCTTCCTGGGTTCTCTGCTTCCTGGGTTCAAGCAATTTTCCTGCCTCAGCCTCCCATGTAGCTGGGACCACAGGCATGTGCCACCACACCTGGCTAATTTTTGTATTTTTAGTAGAGATGGGGTTTTGCCATGTTGGCTATGCTGGTTTTGAACTCCTGACTCAAGTGATCCGCCCACCTCTGCCTCCCAAAGTGCTGGGATTACACGTGTGAGCCACTGCACCTGACTCCTTTGTGTGAAATTAAAAAAAAAAGTTTAAAAGGCATATATAATAAAAAGCACCCAACAAAGAACCCTCGGTAGTTTAAAAAGGTGACAGTCTCAATGTACTACTGTTTCATTATAATGTATGATTCTTTATGATAATAGCCTGGAGTCATGAAGAACAGGATAAATATTTGTTAACATGTTTTGTTTCAGGACACAGGGAAGACCACAGTATGTTTAAATATATCATATTTTTAAAACGTTCCATGAAAAATACCCAAAATAAAAATCTTGAAGGGTATAGACTCTGCTTACTTAATACATACACTTTTGTAGCCTATGGTGCTCTCTTGACCATCAGATGGTATATACTACTACATCAGCATTGGCTGCCAATCTTCAGTAACACTAATGTCTTTATTATGTCGTTGTGTCCTCATATTAATGCTATGAGGTGTCGAGTAGTTGGTGTTATACCCAACTTAAAGATGAAGGAATTGAGTTTACATAATTTACTTTTCTGTGGACTAAGACTCCACCCTGTTGAACAGATTATACTTTTAAACCCAGTTAACTCTCTTCACATTATAGATTGTTGGATCTTAGGGACAAAAGTAAATATGAATTAAAACAAATATATTATCCCTACTTAGAAAAATAATTTGAGTATATGTTCTGCCAATAGAAATTACAAGTTTATAACAGAGACAATATTATGAATATATGGGTATTTTGCAGTAATCATAACCCAAGAGATTATCTAAAACTGCCAGATTCTTAAGAGTTTAGTACAAAGAAGAGTAAGAGGAACAAAGAACTACTTATTCTCTATAATCACAATGTATCAAATTACAACTAATCTTGCTCTTTTATTAAGTGCTGCTGCCATAAAACATGCTTACCTGAACTGGATGAATAAGACCTTGATTTAGAGTCAATGCAATGACATTTAGGGCAAAGTGGCGTACACTTGACTGGGTGTGAAAAAATGCCTCAAGCACCTGTTTGAGATAAAGCTGCATGATGGAACTACTCATCCCTGAGGAAACATCACCCATTTCTTTTAAGTCTTCCTGTTTTGCAACTTTCTTCCCTACAAAAGCAAGCAAAGGATAAACACACATTAAGAGCACCTATACTAACTTTACTAAATATTTCAAAATTAGGCCATAACCAAAATCACAAAACGTTACAGCTAGTGTTCTGGCTCAATGGTTCTTAATCTGTGTGTGAGAGTGTGTGTGTGTGTGTGTCTGTGTCAGAGGCCCCTTTGAGAACCCAATGAGAACTATAATCTCTTTCCTCCCTCAAAATGTTAATGTTTACACACATATACAATTTTAAAACTATTTTAGAGAATTTAAGAATATGCTAAAGCCCAGCTATAGACCTCAGCATAAGGACTGCTATTTAACTGAATTTCTTCATCTAACAAATAAGGAAATTTAGATATTTAGATTAAAGAAGATAAAGCCATTATAATATAAATGTAGCTATGAAATTTAAAAATATATTTTCACTTACAGTCTCTATCTGCCTGCTGCATACGTGTATCTTCTTCTTGTAGGTAGGTCTGGAGGTTTTTTAACACTTGTATTTTTAAATTGACTGAGGAGTTCTTATCAGATAAAATATTATTATATAGATTCTTCACTTCTTGCTCGAACATTAGACTTGGATGCTGAATAAAGGCAAACCCTATGGGAGAGGGGAAAAATCTCATCATATATTCATATTAAAATTAAATAAAACATTTAATAAATATGTTAATAAATTATATAAACGGCTCCTTATTTCAAAAAATTAAAACTTAAAATGACTGGAAGAATATGCTGGTGGCCTTACCTAGAGAAGCCTTAGAGCAGGTACTTCTTTCCCCATGAATTAAAAACAAGAAATTGCATTTCAAAGGAGAATTTCACACAAGAGGAAACCTTGAGGAGGGAGCAGGGCCTAGTGGCTAGGGGAGTGGATTAGGAGTCAGGAGTCTTGGGTTCTATTCCTGGCTCCACCACTGACTTGTAGTGTGACCTTGGGTGAGTCACATAATCTCTCTGTGCCTCAATTCTCCATCTGTAAAATGGGGATAATAATATTTACCACCCACCTACCTCACAGGGATGTTTTCAGGATTTAAGAAATAATGTCTGCAAACATTTTTCAGATCCCCAGCAGAAGGTACTACATTGACATTATTTTAAAAAAAAAATTAAAATATATTCATTTGATGAAACAATATAATAAACCAGAGCTAAAAATATCTTCCATTTCTTTCTCATATGGCATTATAATAAGGCCACAATGCTGAATCCTATAACCACGGGTTAATAAGTAGCAATATATCATCCATGTTTATTTGTATATAATGTTTATTTGAGGAAAAAATGAAGATCTCTGATGATAGCAAGTATTATTGGTAACAAACAACAAACTAAACTCAAAGCATAGAGTGATCAGATAACTAGCCCAAGGTCACTCAGGATAACTATGGCCCAGGCAAGATGTCTTTTATTAACTGGTCTAGAGGCAATATTTTCTGAATAGCACTGCTTAAGTTAAAACTTCATCTTTTTGTACTCTGAAATACTTGTAACACTGTATTCATATTAAAATTATATGAATTTTAATAGTTTTGCCACTCTGTATAAATTATGTCCAGACTGAATATTTGAAGGTACACATTGGCTTGAAGTTAATATTGCACCAATTTAACTCCTTAGTAAATGATGTCTGAATTTTTACTCTATGTGCTATACGTAATTTTCAAAAAGGGATGGAGGAGGAATAAAATGATAAGGTTTCAATTTATTTACAGAAATCATAAACATGATTTAATAAGGTATGGGTAAGTTAGAATCTTTTCTTACTCATTTTTGTTCAAAAGACTAATATAAATAACTACTCATGCATATTAAAGTATAAACCTTAATCATAACACCAAAATAAAATTTCCAAATAAGTTTTTAATCTCATTGGGTAGCTTTACGTGTACAGTCATTGCTCGGTATCCATGGGGGATTGGCTCCAGAACCTCCCAGGGATACCAAAATCCGTGGATTCTCAAGTCCCTGATATAAAATGGGGTAGTATTTGCATATAATCTACTCATATCCTCTCATATACTTTAAATCATCTCTAGATTATTTATATCTAATACAATGTAAATGCTATGTAAATTGCTGTTGTATTGTTTAGAGAACAATGACAAAAAAAGTCTGTACATATTTAGTACAGGTGTAATTTTTTTTTTCTCAGTATTTTTGATCCTTGGTGGTTAAATCCACAGATGTGAAACCCATGGATATGGAAGGCCAACTGTATTTGTACCGAAAAAAACAACAACAAAAACCAAAAACCTGGACAGACTGTTCTTGTATTTTTTTGAAGTGCATTCAATTCAGGTACTTTAATGCCATTCACCTCCTATTTCCTCATATTCTAATTCCTTCCTAGATATAAGCCACATAGACCTGCCTAACAATTGCAAAACATGTTTTTATTACATCAATCCTTCCTGGAAAAACATTATAAAACAGGTATATATCCAAATTGTTCCTTCTGGGTTGCTTACTATTTGCTTTTATATAAATAAGTCAGTGTAGACTGATCATTGTTTTAACCAGATGTGGCAGCTTCCTGTAGTGACAAAGCTTTGCAATGAAAAAGAACAATTAAAAAAATGCAAAGAGCACAGAATTCTTCTACGTTATTTTTCTTTATCAAAGGGCTTTAATAAATGTTCTTAAGATACCCTATGGAGGAGGGGTAGAAGAAAGTATTGTTATCTCTATTTTACTAATGAAGAAACTGATGAACAGACAAATGGCTTGCTCAAGGTTACCCAGGAAGTCAATGGCCATGACAAGAATGCAACCCAGTTGTTTTAATCCTCAGACCTACATTCTATACACCAAATCTTACTGCTAATAGAAACATATTAAAGTAAATCAACAATTTAGATTCACAATATTTAAAAATATCCTCTATCCCTCTCAAATAGCTACAAATTATAAAGAAATTTAGACTTACCTAGACCAATGATAGCTTTTGTTTGTACTTCTTCATCTGAGTGTTTTGTAAAATACATCAATAGTTCAAGTACTTTATCTTTTATGTTAACCTAAGGGGAGGAAAACACATTAAAGTGTTCATGAACTGTAACTTAGATTAATTTTCAACTATAAAGGAAAAAATACCTAAAGACAATGAGAATTTGTGTGAACTTTATTAAAAAAATAAGTAACCAATTCCATTTATTTTAGAACAGTGGCATTCAAAGTATCAGTCTGTGACAAAGAAGCTTGTTTCAGAATGTAAATCAGTGCATTGTTTCCTTCATTGAAAAAAATTTTTTTTAAAAAGTCAGCTGTTGATGTCAACAGTGTGCTACTGTTACAAAGCTGATATAACTTGTCAGGGAAATTTCATTATCTGGTTACACACCAGTAACAAAAAGTTGATGGATTAGCAGCCAGTCTGAGGACCATGCTTTGAGCAGCACTGTTTTCAGAATTTTCATTAAACCAGACTACTCTAATGTTGCCTTCATCCTGGGTCACTACTGTCATTCTCAGATCACAGTGCCATATAGTTCTATGTTTTATAGCATTTTAAGTATTACTATCTTTACCTTGCTGTTGCCTTTAAAATCTTCCAGATCAAAATCAAAATGCCGACATAGTGCTCCAACGGTGAAAAGGGATCTAAGAAGTGCTGGTTTGTTTGTTAGAAGTGAAGTGTTATTTGGGTCCTCTTGGTGTTGACTTTTTAATTTTGAAATGGCACCTAATAAAGATAAGTAATATTTACTTATAATATTTATCTTTGTTCAAGTAATTACTACTAATGAATTACAATTTTTTTTTTGAGATGGAGTCTCACTCTGTCACCCAGGCTGGAGTGCAGTGACGTGATCTTGGCTCACTGCAACCTCCGCCTCCCGTGTTCAAGTGATTCTCCTGCCTCAACTTCCCAAGTAGCTGGGATTACAGTCGTGTGCCACCACGCCTGGCAAATTTTTGTATTTTTAGTAGAGAGACAGGGTTTCACCATGTTGGCCAGGCTGATCTCGAACTCTCGACCTCAGGTAATCCACCCGCCGTGGCCTCCCAAAGTGCTGGGATTACAGGCATGAGCCACTGTCCCCAGCCAATTAATTTTTACTAATGGTTCTAAATATTAAATATGTCTAGAATTATGAGAGTGCTCTTCAGAGTCTAAACTAACTAATGTAAGAAAATTTAAATTTTACTTTTCACAGTGCGCAAAAAATTTACCAATCTTTACTTATCAGGAGATAAATTTCTGAAGTAATCACAGTGGGTTCTTCAGGAAATACAAAAGACACTAGAAAATATTGTTTCTGAGAGGACCACGGTGGATAATCACACCTCATAATTTCCTCGAGTCTAGCCTTTTATCAAATGTGTTTAAAATAAGCTGACCCCCTGCAGGACCTAGCAGAATAATTTTAAAACCCTGGTATTGAACTTACCATAGTATCTATTGAAACAAGCCCACACAAATTTAAAATTTTGTGTCACTTTATTTACAACAGCTCCAAGACAGCTCACACAATGTTGCACTACCTAAAAGATATAGAAAATGTTTAGATAAAAGTTAAAAATATACTATTTTAAAAACTTAGCTTTTTACAAATATTTGCTTTAAAAATTTTAATAAAATACATTAGAACTTTACAGTAATGAATAAAGAAATGGTAAACTGAGTGCTTACAGTCATGCCATATTTGATGATGAGCTTCATTAGATCTTCCTCAATAGTGGCAAGAAAAGTTTCACTTGGATGCTCCATCAGTGGTACAACTAGCTCTAGGATTTTTGCAACATTGCAGATAACCATGAAATCATTTTGCGTCTATAAGAATAAAATTAATGCTTTATGAATATCCAAAACCTGAAGAGAAACTATATACAGCTTTACGTATTTGGGGGCAGAAATAGGGCATTTTGCACGTAAAGGTCCAGTTAAAAAAAAAAGTCTGTTAGAGTTTTTTTTTCAAGGTATGGAAGGAGAAGCACCAGCATGTCAGGAATATGGACCGACAACTAACTTACCAAAATGTGACTTTGGGGTCACTTAATCACAATGTTATATTTTTTCCCTAAAATGTAACACAAGTCAATTCTAAACAAAGGTATTTACATATTGACAGCATTATACAAAGACTGGTACAGTTTTTACGATTAGTATTTTCCAAACTGTGTATATTAACCCAGTAGTTCTCAATCAGGAATGAGCTTTCTTCCCCCGTATCCTGACACAGGAGTATTTGGCAGTATCTGGAGACATTTTTGGTTGTCACAATGGGAGCCACTACTGGCATCTAGTGGATAGAGGCCAGGGATGCTGCTTAACAACCTGCAATGCACAGAACAATCCTTGACAACAAAGAATCATCTAGTCCTGTCAATAGTGCTGAGGTTGAGAAACCCTGTGTTAAAATTTTCTAGGACAGATAAACATGTAGAATCCCAGAACCAGGCAAAAGGCTTCTTTATTTCTAAGAAACACAGTCTTGCTCAATTGCCCAGGTTGGAGTGCAGTGGCACAATCACAGCTCAATGCAATCCTGCTCCTGAGCTTGAGCGATTTTCCTGACAGTCTCTCGAGTAGCTAGGACTACAGGTGCATAATACCACACCCGGTTAATTTTTTAATTGTCTTTTTTTTTTTTTAGACAGAGTCTTGCTCTGTTGCCCAGGCTGGAGTGCAGTGGCACGATCTTGGCTCACTGCAACCTCTGCCTCCCGGGTTCAAGCAACCCCCTGACTCAGCCACCCGAGTAGCTGGGATTACAGGCGCCCACCACCATGCCTGGCTAATTTTTGTATTTTTAGTAGAGACGGGGTTTCACCATCTTGGCCAGGCTGGTCTAGGACTCATGACCTCGTGATCCACCTGCCTCGGCCTCCCAAAGTGCTGGGATTACAGGTGTGAGAAACTGCGCCTGGCCTTAATTTTCATTTTTGTAGAGACAGGGTCTCACTATGTTGCCCAGGCTGGTTTTGAATTCCTGGCCTCAAGTGATCCTCCTGCCTTGGCCACCCAAAGTACTGGGATTACAGGTGTGGGCCACCATGCTCAGCCTAGGACTTCTTTATTTTAAATTTAAATGTGTATTTCTTTGATTAGAAAAACTAATAAGCATGTTTAAAAAAACAGGTAGAGACTTTTTAAAAAAAACCAAAAGGTAGAAAAGGATTTACAATAAAAAGTCTTGTTTCTATCTATCCTCCAGCCACCCAGTTCATTTCCCCAAAGGCAATCAAAGTTATATATGTGTGTGTGTGTGTGTGTGCGCGCGCGCACGTGTGTGTGTGGTAAGGCTTTCAATGCATGTTTTTAATCTAGTTTTTTTTTTTCCTTTCTTTTTTTTTTTTTGAGACGGAGTCTCGCTCTGTCATCCAGGCTGGAATGCAGTGGCGCGATCTTGGCTCACTGCAACCTCCGCCTCCTGAGTTCAAGTGATTCTCCTCAGCCTCCAGAGTAGCTGGAGGCATGGAAGGAGAAGCACCAGCATGTCGGGAATATGGATCGACAACTAGCCTGCCACCACGCCTGGCTAATTTTTGTATTTTTAGTAGAGATGGGGTTTCACCATATTGGCCAGGCTGGTCTTAAACTCCACACTTTGTGATCTGCCTGCCTCGGCCTCCCAAAGTGCTGGGATTACAGGTGTGAGCCATCATGTCCAGCCTTAATCTAGTTTTTAAGCTACTAATCCTCATTGTTAGTAATGGATTACCGGCATAGATTTTGGACTTTTTTTTTTTGACACAGAGCCTTGTTCTGTCACCCAGGCGGAAGTGCAGTAGCGCAATCTCGGCTCACTGCAACCTCCGCCTCCAAGGTTCAAGCGATTCTCCTGCTTTAGCCTGTCGAGGAGCTGGGACTATAGATGCGCACCACCATGCTTGGCTAATTTTTGTATTTTTAGTAGAGACAGGGTTTCACCATGCTGGCCAGGCTGGTCTTGAACTCCTGACCTCGTGATCCGCCCGCCTCGGCCTCCCAAAGTGCTGGGATTACAGGCGTGAGCCACCGTGCCCAGCCCATTTTGGACTTTTTGAGTGCATTAACACACTAGTTAAAAACATTCCCACCACTTGGCTTGTAGGAGTATTAACTACAAAAAAAAGAAATTCCCACATCATATTCATCCTTCCTTTTAGGATCCCCACAGGATTAAAAAGAAAAGATAAATTCTTTTTAAGTAGCATAGAAATCCTGTTGTTTCCCATAATGAGTTAAAGTGGGTCTAGGGATAGAAGAATTTTTGTTGGGTAAGATATTCATTTGAGAACCAGTGCTAGCATTTTACTTAAAAAAAAAAAAAAATGTAGTGGCTGGGCACAGTGGCTCACGCCTATAATCCCGGCTCTTTGGGAGGCCACAGTGGGCAGATCACTTGAGGCCAGGAGTTCAAGACCAGCCTGGCCAACATGGCAATTCCCTGTCTCTACTAAAAATACAAAAATTAGCCGGGTGTGGTGGTGCACACCTGTAAAATCCCAGCTACTTGGGTGGCTAAGGCATGAGAATCGCTTGAACCTGGGAGGCGAAGGTTGCAGTCAGCCAGAAGTGCAGGACTGTACTCCAGCCTGGGCAACAGAGCAAGACTGTGTCTTAAAAAAAAAAAAAAAAAGGCAGGGCACAGTGGCTCATGCCTGTAATCCCAGTACTTTGGGAGGCCAAGGCGGGGCAGATCAATAAGGTCTGGAGTTCAAGACCAGTCTGGCCAACATAGAGAAACCCCGTCTCTACTAAAAATACAAAAAATTAGCCAGGTGTGGTGGTGTGCACCTGTAATCTCAGCTACTTGGGAGGCTGAGGAAGGAGAATCGCTTGAAGCCAGGAGGCAGAGGTTGCAGTGAGCCAAGATTGCACCATTGCACTCCAGCCTGGGTGACAGTGTGAGCCTCAGTCTCAAAAAAAAAAAAAAAAAAACAAAACCACCACATAACAACAAAAAAGTAGCATTTTCTGAACCTTCCCTTAACATCCTGGCCTGGAAAATCAAGTAAAAGAAATATCTTAAATTCTAGAAGAAAAATTTAAAGAAAGATGGAAACCATTAAGTAAAAGAGCAACAGAACAGAATAGGAAAAAATATTTGTAATGAATATACTATAAGATGGTTTAATATCTAAAATAAAGAGCTCTCCTAAAAAAAAAGCCTATTATTCAAAGGTAAAATGAACGAATGATACGAAAATGATATAAATAGTGAATTAACAGAAAAGCAAGCCCCACTGGTCAGTACCAAGAAAAGATGCTCAACCTTCTTTGCAGTCAGGGAAGGAAACTGAAGCAATAATGAATTATTCCTTACCACCTGTTAGACTGGCAAGGAATACTAAATAATGACTGATTGTCACATACAGCTTTCCAAAAGGTTGTATAAAACACATCCACTGCAAAATGGCAAGATCAATTAAAAATGAAAACCAAAATAACCATTGTTTCAACCTAGCAAGTCCACTTCTCAGAAACTGTTCCAACAAAATAAAGTCACCAGTACTTAGGTATTTAAATTGGAATGTTTATTTAAAAATTGTTTGTAGTGGTGATCCAAAGGAAATATGTAAACATCTGCCAAATAGGGAAATGATTAAATAAGGACATCTATAAAATGGATAATATATAGCCATCTAAAACAAGGAATTAGATATATACCAGGTAATGTGAGATTACCAAATATGCCTAACAAATATCTATATAATATGATTCAATTTTTACAAAACCCGGTCAACCATTTATATATACCTCTGTGTCCACAACTATAAAAGTATGTTAAGGATACTCTAAGATGTTTATTCTGAAGGGAAGATGAATAAAGATGGAGATAGGATATAAAAACAAAAATCAAAACCACAAAACATTAAAAAAAAGTTTACCATGTATGAGATACTCTTATTTATATACAACTTTATATTTGTGTACATACATACATAAAAAATGCACAAGACATTTTAAAAGTGATTTTGTTTTAAAAAAATCACTGGTTCAAAATCATGCAAGGACTATTTATGATATAAATAATATATAACAGGTTTCATTATAGTCCAGACTCTACTGGCAGACATGGGGCTGAATTCTAACTTTGGGACTGCTTAGCTATGTGACATTGGGCCAGTTATTTATATTCTTTAAGCTTTCATTTCCTTATCTGTAAAACTGAGATCATAATAGTACTTACTTCACAAAGTTAATGAGATAATACATGTAAAATTTTCACAGTGCTTGGTACTGTGCTAAAAAATTATTAGCTATTATTAGCCACAATATTAAACAATTTATTTCTGGATCTAATACGAACCCTAAAGATAGAATTAGTGTCTCAGAAGTAAATGCATGTTGTTTTTAGGTATTTATTATCCTTTACTACTCTCCTCAGTTCTTAAAGTTTTCTCAGGAAGTCCTGAGGTTTTCACCTAGAGCTTGTAATTTAGATAATCAAAAAAACTGACCACAGCAGCAAAACAAATGCAGCAGAGAAAACAGTTAAAATTAGCTCCTTAGGAACATTAGGAACACAGTATGTGAGAAACCTTTATATTTGTTAAGTTTTTAGAGTATTTTAAAATTTCAAATTTTTAGCAGTTACTTATACTCTTTAAGCTTCAGTTTCCTTATCTGTAAAACAGAGATAATAGTACCTACTTCATAAAGTAAATGACATTATACACGTAAACCACGTAACTCACTATGCTGTCATATATACTTTAAAATCTTTATTTGATGGATAATTTTACTTAAGCAATGTCTTACTACTCACACCTTATTTTAGAAAAACATAGTGTATGTTAATATTAACAGCCTAACATCTCTGGTATGATATTATAGATTTTCCATATTTAATATATTGTTCTATTATAAAAATAAAATATATTTATAAAATATAAAAAATTAAAAAAGACTGTATGAAAAATATAAAGCATATCAACAATTTCCTTAGGTGCCATAAATGGACCTCTGTTAGAGGCTACTGGCTCTCAATTTTGGAGAATGACCGAGGTTGACTACTGTTCCTTATTAATGTGCATTAGATGGGAAGTAATGCTAGTCTTTGTGTGCTTCAAGCAATGGGTATCAATTTTTATATTTATTATATTATAAATGACAGACAAATGAAAAGTAAATTCAGGACCCAAAAGATAGTAAATTTCTCAAAGAGAGGAACTCTGCTTCATTCATTTTGAGATCTTAACAATAGCTATAACATTTAGTAAGCATCTACTGAGGGTTTGGCTTGAGGAGTTTACAGCAAAATGGAACCTGAACTTTATTTATGTCAGACTTGATGTTTATAGATCACTTGCTACAAATAGCACATATATCTAAGTAAATGACACAGTTGATCTGTCAGTGAGAATGTGGTTGACGCATATGAACTCTAAATTTAAAGCACTTAATGTTTTATGTAAGATACAAGAATAAGACAGCTCTATACTTACACTACATTTAGTGGTAAGGTATGGTTGCATAGTCATTGCATGTTTAACCATGAGCTGGGGTCTTATTTTGCTGAATAAGAACAAAGTGGTTATGCAAGCTACCAATCTTCCAGAATTCACACCTTTATTGTCAGAGTCTGGAAAAACAAACAGAGAAATAAGACACTAAAATATGACAAGGTAGTGGAAATTATACAGAATATTATTTAAATTACTTATACTATCCCCTAAATAGGTCCAGTATAGGCCTCAATATAATGAATTAGTAGTTCTTATGATACTAGACTTTCTCCATCTCATTTTTTCTTTGATATAGAAATAACATATACTCAAGATAAAGAACAAGAGGCCATGCTCTCTATAGAAGGCAAGTTTTATACTAATGGAAATTGGGAAGCTTAGGAATGGGCTTTTGGGAATAAATGTCGTATTGGTTTTATCTAAAATCAATGGGCTGGGTGTGATGGCTCACACCTGTAATCCCAGCACTTTGGGAGGCCATCACAGGAAGAAGGCTTGAGTCTAGGAATCTGAGATCAGCCTGGACAACACGCAAAAACTGCATCTCTACAGAAAAATAAAAAATTAGCCCGGTGTGGTGATGTGCACTTGTAGTCTCAGTTACTCGGGAGGCCGAGGTGGGAGGATTGCTTCAGCCCAGGAGTTCTAGGCTGCATTGAGCTATGATTGCGCCACTACGACCCCAGCCTGGGTGACAGAGTGAGACCCTGTCTTTAAAAAAAAAAAAAAGGAAGTGAATATGGGAAAAAAAGCAATTTAGCTGAGGTGAAACTGTGTTTAAGGGTACTGGTACAAAAAGACATGTTGCTGCAGTAGAAGAATGTTAAAAAATGGGAGCAACAAACAAATTGGAACAATGCTATAAGACAGCTCTAAACAAAATGCTGTTCAGGTGGGAAGAAAATGTTGCTAATCAGGAAATACACTGGTTCTTAGGAAACAAATTTTTGGAGGAAATTAGCAACTTTTTAACATTAAGGGACATCAGTATCACCCCTAAATTCCAGGATGGGGAAAAATAAAAAAACGGAACAAGGAGATAAAAAGAAAAAAAAGAGGTACACATGGAAAAAAAAAAAAAAGACTGCATAAAAAATATAAAGCATATCAACAACTTCCGTAGGTGCCATAAATGGACGGCTGTTAGAGGCTATTGGCTCCCAATTTTGGAGAACAACTGAGGCTGACGTTGTTCCTCATTAATGTGCATTAGATGGGAAGTAATGCTAGTCTTTGTGCGCTTCAAGCAATGGGTATCTATAACTATATCTATCTATGTATCTATATATACATATATATATATATATATGTTTTTTTTTTTTTTTGAGACGGAGTCTCGCTCTGTCACCCAGGCTGGAGTGCAGTGGCGTGATCTTGGCTCACTGCAAGCTCTGCCTCCCGGGTTCATGCCATTCTCCTGCCTCAGCCTCCCAAGTAGCTGGGACTACAGGCGCCCGAAACCATGCCTGGCTAATTTTTTTGTATTTTCAGTAGAGACGGGGTTTCATCGTGTTAGCCAGGATGGTCTCAATCTCCTGACCTCATGATCCGCCCGCCTTGGCCTCCCAAAGTGCTGGGATTACAGGTGTGAGCCACCACGCCTGGCCCAATTTTTATATTTCTTAAGTAATCATTTATTTATAATTGATTTAAAAATTTCAGATTTGTGATTGGTAAATAATGAGATAATATAAAATATTAAGTACTTAAATAATTTGTGATTTTAAACATTTTAATAAATTTCTAGCTCAAGATTAAGCAAACTTTATGTAACAATTATAAATAATAAATATTAGGAATGTAATATAAATCTTTAAAAAACATTTTTATAATAGCTAAAACAATTTCATTTTGAGAGATAATTTTATATGACTTAGAAGATATCAGTTTTGTGATGAGTATCATTAGCTAGATACATATTAGCCCCTGGATTTTTACTCCTATTCAATATGACATCTAAAATTATAACATGCTATTAAAAGATATGTGGAAGAGGTGAGGCCCATGCTTTTATTACAATGCTCTAGATAATCTTAGTCAATCTTAATATAATCTAGGATGCAACATCAAACAGATATCTATATAACAAAAATGTATTTCATTTAAAAGTGAAGTAATCATTAGACAAGCAGAGCCAGAGGCAAAAATGAGAAATTTGCTCAAAATATTTAAAAATATCTTATAAAATCAACTAAAGATCAATATATATATAAAATGTCTTACCAGCTAGAGATTCCTCATATTTAAGAATGTGCTCAACTAGGTTATCAACAAGTTGAGTACAAGCTTTCTTCACAGGTTTATATGAGGAATCCTCTTCGGACTTCAACAACTATATATATATATATATATATATATATATATATATATATATACACAAAAAAGAAAAAAAAATCCCGGTATAATTATTCATTAGGCAATAATAATATAAACACATTAAAAGTGTCCATAAGTAACATACTTTTCAATTTGTCATTAACAATTTAATACTCAAAGTGCAAATTAATAAAACAAAAATATATATGTTTAAAAATATCTTATAAACCAGTAATTTACCAATACTTTCAAACAATTTTACTACAAAGTACTTAAATTGCTGTGTAAGACCTAAGGTAATATGTGAAAGATGTAGAAAAGATGACCTTCCCTTTCTCCCTATTCCAATCAAAAACACAGTATCACATAATACTAGTTGAATTATTTTAAATAATTAATAACTGCATCTGAATTGCACCTTAAAAGGCAATTATAAAACATAACGGTAGATTTCTTTTCTGCATTATCCTTTGCAAAATCACAAACAATGCTAGAAAAGTGTTATGAATAATGAGATGAGGATAGAGCTCATTCTAAATAAAGCTAAAAAGTAAAACCAATCTAATCTTTCATAATCAAAGGTCAACAGAAAAGTCATAAGGTATATCTGTTTTCCTAAGAAAAGCTAGCTAATCTAATTCTGGGGATATTGAAGGAATCTAAATGTGTATTTGATTTCTGTGAAGAGTTCCACTGCTGTTAAATATAACTTTCTCTGCAATAATGGAAATGTTCTATATCTTTGCTGTCCAATATGGTTTCCAAGAGTCACATGCAGTTATTAAGCACTTGCAATGTACCTACTGTGACTGAGAAATTAAAATTAAATAAAATAAAAATTGAAATTAAGTTAACATTTAAAAAAATGCATGTGGCTTACAGTTGGGCACAAGCTTGGGCAGCACAAGCTTAAACTTTCCCCACAAGATGCATAAATGACTAAAACAACTGACAGCAACCAGAGTAACATAACACACACACTGCCCCTTTTCCTCCAATTTGAAGAAATAAATAAAGCAGACAGCTTCAATGTACTAGGTTTCAACTATGAACCGCAAATTCTTCCTGCCCCATTCTCTAATTTCCTTAAAGCAGCTATTAATATCACATTCTAGTTTGGTCTTTTCTGAGACAGGGTCTCATTGTCACTCAGGCTGGAGTGCAGTGGCACAATCAAAGCTCACTGCAGCCTTGCCCTCCCAGGCTCAGCCTCCCACACAGCTGGGACCACAGGCGTGAGCCATCGTGCCCAGCTTATTTTTGTACAGTTTGTAGAGATGGGGTTCTCTATGTTGCCCAAGCTGGTCTCAAACTCTTGGGCTCAAGTGATCCGCCTGCCTTAGCCTCCCAAAGTGCTGGGATTATAGGCATGAGCCACCATGCCCGGCCTAGCTTGGTCTTTTATTTAACGGCAGGAGTAGAAAACTATCCTCTCTCATCCTTGGTTTTTCCTTTTTCATTTCCAAGGCTTCAGGTACACACAAAAGAATTAATCATAAATTTTGACTCATGACACACTGTTGCCACTCGTATATGCCCTTTTAATTTACTAATAAATAATGGCATACTTTGAATCCAAATCAAGAACACGAATAATTTTAATATCTTGTAGCTCCCAATGTGCTCCTTCCCTTATCCCATTTTCCTGTTTCACACTTGAGGTAACCACTATCAGAAATTTACCATCTCCTTGTTTTTTAAAAAAGTATAAGCTGTATGCTATTTATATTTTTCTTTGATTTTCCACTTTCTAAAAAGGTAGTATACTTGATGTAGTCTTCTGAGATTTGCTTTTTTCACTCAACATTATGCCACTATGATCTAGGTTGCTGCATACAGCTGTATTTTACTGATTTTCTCTGCTGTACAACACCCCACTGTGTGCCTATACCTTAATTCATTTATCCACTCTTTTGTAGATAGGTTAATCCCAATTTTAGTACAATAAGCACTCTTGTATATGCCTCCTGATGCAAATATGCAAGATTCTTTTGTGTGTATATATACTTGAAGTCGAATTGCTGGGTCATTGGATACATGCATTGTTCAACTTCACAAAATAATGCTTTTATGAGATAATTTTATGAAATCATTTTTCAAGTGGCTGTAATACTTTCTCAATTATTATCTGTATTAAAAGACACTACCTGATCCCTCTTTTCCATTACTTGTGATTGTCTGACTTCTCCATTTTTGTCAATAAAATGGTGTAGAATGTGGTCTTGATTTGTATTTCTTACTTTACTAACGGGGTTGAACACAGTATAGGTCCTATACTGTGTTTTGCTATTTTCTCCATGAAATGCCTATTAATGAACTTTATCTATTTTTCTACTGGGACTCTTGACTTACACTGGTTTTGTAGGAGAGGAGTTCTTATGTATTTATTCTCAGTATGAATTGTTGGTTATATATGTGCCAAATATCTTCTCCCATTTTGTGACTTGTATTTTCACTTTCTTCAATCTTTTAAGGTTAATGGTTTTTGTGACTTGTTTAAGGCATCCTTTCCTACCCAGAGATCAAAAATATATTCAGGCTGGGCATGGTGGTGCATGCTTGTAGTCCCAGCTACTCAAGAGGCTCAGGTAGGAGGATCACTTGAGCCTAGGAGTTTGAGTCCAGCCTGGGCAACACAGCAAGACCAAGCCATTAAAAAAAAAAAAAAAAAAAAATATATATATATATATATATATGTGTGTGTGTGTGTGTATATATGTATATATACACACACATATGTAATTAAAAATTTTCTTTCTCCTATATTTTCTAAAAGTTTTAAAGTTCTCCTTTAATCTATATGGAGTTGATTTTTGAGCTGAAGTAGGAATCTTTTTTTTTTTTAATTCTTATGGACAGTCAAATATCCCAACCCCATTTACTAAACAGTCTATCTTTTCTCCATCATCTGCAGTGCCACTTCTGTTTTATAGCGTAAGCCTGTTTTCTGGGATCTCTAACCTGTTCCATTGTTCTATTTAGTACTAATCTACTTATTACTGCTCTTAATTATGTAATGTATCTTTGAAAATAAGTCCCAATATTTTGTAAGGCAAGTCAGTGCTTCAGCTTTTTTCAGAAATTGGTTATTTTTACCTTTTCTCTGCTTTTCCATATACATTTTACAATCACCTTGATATATTTAAATTTTTTTATTCATGATTTGAAGAAAGCTCACAGTTTCCCATTTTGCATTATTTTCATTTTAGGTTTTGTAGTTTTATCTGTCAGATTAAGGAATTTACATTGTATCCTTGTTTATTATAAGTAATCATTCAAGGATATTGAATTTTATAAAAATTTTTTGTTGCCTACTCTGAAATGATTTCTTCTACTTTAATGTTAACCTACACACATATATTAGCCATGCACTTATAATATAAATAAGAACTAATCAAGGTGCATAAAATTTTTTTAAAGTATAATTTAGTTTGCTCATTTAAAAAATATCTTTTAAAGGTACCAACATTCTCAGTGATACAGGTACATTTTTTACACCATCTTAATATTATGAAAAATTTCAGCCAAACAAAAGAGTTGAAAAAAGTTTTATCATGAACACTCTCTAACGACCATCATCTAGATTCTACCATTAAAAACATTTTTGGTGAGTGAGATAGAGTCTCACTCTGTTCCCCAGAAGAAAGGGCAGTGGCACAATCATAGTTCACTGCAGCCTAAAACTCCTGGGCTCAAGTGATCCTCCTGCCTCTGCCTCCCACGTAGCTGAATCTACAGGCACAGGCCACAATGCCCAGTTAATTTTATTTATTTATGTTTTTCAGAGATGGGGTCTCAGTACATTGTCCAGGTTGGTCTAAAACTCCAGGCTTCAAATGATCCTCCTGCCTCAACCTTCTAAGAGGCTGGGATTCTGGGTGCAAGCTACTGAGCCTGGCTCCTGGATCCTACCTTTAAGATTTTTTCTGCTGGGATGAACACACACACTACACACACACACACACACACACACACGTATACATGTATGCATATGCATACACACACACCTATATCCATTTTACTTTCAATGCATTTCAAGGTAAACTGGAGACTTCAGTATACTCCCCGTTTTTTCCTTGAGATAAAATGTACATGCAATAAAATGCACAAATTTTTAGTGTACATTTGCTCAGTTTTGTCAAATGCATTCACCACTGTAACTCAAGTCCCTACACCAATATACAGAACAGTTGTTCTCAATCGTCAACTTATATCTGAATCATCTGGAGAGAGACTGTTAAAATACAGAATGATGGGCTCTACCCTCAGAGTTACTGATGAATTAAGTCTGGAGTAGGGCCTAAGAATTTGCATTTCTAATAAAACTCCAGGTAATGCTGGTAACCTTTAGAACCACTGATAGGGACCATTACTATCATCCCTGAAAGTTCCCTCATGTCCTTTCCCAGTCAATCCCCAGCTCCCTGCAGCCACTCTTCTGATTTTTTCCAGTATAGATTAGTTTTACCTCTCCTAGAATTTTGTATAAATGGAATTATAATATGTACTCTTCTACGTAAGGCTTCTTTTACTCTGCACAATGTTTTCATTATTTATCTATGTTGCTGTATGTATTAATACCCTGTTCCTTTTTGATGTGGAGTACTATTAAATTGCATGGGATTGTCATAGTTTATTTATCCATTCACTGGTTGATAGAGATAAAATATTTTATTGTAAACTCGGAAAGATCTTGCTCTGGATTACAAAGGACAGGAAGAGATGAAACAGGTTACTCTTAACTGTTTTTCATTGCCTGTATTTTCCTTACAAACTAGAAAATGGTCAGTCTTAGATCTTAAGTAATTGAAATGAATGGCACTGTAAAATCTATTTAATTTTTGTGTACCCATCACATGGCTATCAATGTGTTTTTTGAAGAAGACTGTCATAAAGGGCTACTCAATTTATGGTAGTGGTTTAAACTAACTGGAGTACATTTTGGAAATAAAAAAAATGTGAGGACCTTCAGGACAGAAGTTAATCTTCCACATCCTACTGAAAAATGCCAAAAAACTATGAATTGTTAAAGGTTATAAAGGAATGATAGCACCATACATTTAAAAATGACATACTGGCCAGGCACGGTGGCTTGCGCCTATAATCCCAGCACTTTGGGAGGCCAAGGTGGGCAGATCACCTGAGGTCAGGAGTTCAAGACCAGCCTGGCCAACATGGTGAAACCCCGTCTCTACTAAAGATATAAAAAAATTAGCCAGGCATGGTGGTGGGTGCCTGTAATTCCAGCTACTCGGGAGGCTGAGGCAAGAGAATCACTTGAACCCAGGAGGCGGAGGTTGCAGTGAGCGGAGATCGTGCCACTGCACTCCACCCTGGGCGACAAGAGTGAAACTCTGCCTCAAAAACAAAGACAAAAGATATACTAAAAGCTTGAGTAATATAGTGACATCCTGTCTCAAAAAAAAAAAAAAAAAAAAAAAAAAGGCTAAACATGGTGGTGCATGCCTGTGGTTCCAGCTACTTGGGAGGCTGAGGAAAGAGGACTGCTTGAGCCAGGGAGGTTGAGGCCACAGTGGGCCATAATGGTGCCACTGCACTCCAGCCTGCACGACACAGCGAGACCCTGTCTCCAAAAAAAAAAAAAAAAAAAAAAAAGATATACTAACATAATTATTTAGACAATGAACAGAGTTTAGTACATGTGGGAATTTGAAGCTATTTTAGTAGTACTTCAAGTTTCCCTAAAAAAAAATTCAATAAATGGGGAGAGTCAATGATCTACAACAAACAAACAACAACAACAAACCCCAAAAACCCAATCCAAAAATAAAAATTAGAAATATCTGAAATTGGACTGAATGCAATGCATGCATATGTGCTCATGTAAAAACAGTAAGCATGTTAATTATTCTGGACTCAAGAGTTTGTAATAACTCCAGCAGTCCATTCTTTATATCCTTCCTAGCTTTTCTTAACATTTATGCATACATGTTATAATTGCTCAGAGTAGTTATGTCTCTGTCACATATATATATATGAGTTTGCTTTCTTTCACTAAACCAAACTCTGCTAGTATAAGGAAATATATCACAAAGTCACAATATCATTGGTAAACTAAGTTGCTGGCAGAAACTAAAGTAGGAAAGCATAGAATAGAGAGCATGAATAGGATGGATAAACTAACTTACTAACTAAATAAATGGGACTAGAGAATAAAGATACAAAGAATATACAAGTAAAACTATCATTGTTAAGAGAGTATAAATCTGGTCATGTCCCTTCTGCTTCTAATTTGCTAATACAAGATGACATTATTGTAGATTCTTTTTAGTAATCCTAAATAGTGACATTTCTGATAATTACATTGAATTCTTACTTGATCATTTATAATAACTATCAAATGAAATATATGATTTAGAGCCTTTTAGAAATCATGATGTACCTTTTGGGATGGCTGACATAAACTTAACTAAGGTGGTCATAAGGTTCTATGATATAGAGCTAACTATTTGATTTAGGAAAGAAATGATGCCAAATATATCATGTAAAAATATGAAATGAAAGATGATTTAAGAAGACAGTCTAAGATTACACACTGAAAACACCATGAAGGTTTTTTAAAAAAGACATCTTAAGAAAGTAATGTACTACTTTTACCACCACACCAAAATGGCTAAAGTTTTTAAAAAAGTGACAATAATGAGAACTGGTGAGGATGTGGAGCAACCGGAACTTTCATACACTGATGGTGGAAATGAAAAATGGTTTAGCAATTTTGGAAAAACATTTTGGCAGTTTCTCACTCACCATATGACCCTGTAATCACATTCCTGGGAATTTACCCAAGATAAATGAAAACATACATCTACACAAAACCTTACACACCAATATTCACAGAAGCATTATTCATAACACCCCAAACTGGAAAGAACCCCAAAGTCCACAAAATGGTGAATGATAAAGAAATTATGATATATCCACACTACTGAAACTACTCAGTAATAAAAAGA
This sequence comes from Pan troglodytes, assembly GCF_028858775.2. Classification (NCBI taxonomy): domain Eukaryota; kingdom Metazoa; phylum Chordata; class Mammalia; order Primates; family Hominidae; genus Pan; species Pan troglodytes. Next base: position 75,759,450 of record NC_072402.2, read on the forward strand.
TATATTAATATATTAGCAACAAGAATGAATCAACATTCTAAGTTTAAAAAGTCAAACACAAGATTACATACTGTATGACTCCACTGATAGGAACAATGTACATGAAAAGGTACAACTACAGTGAGAAAAAGTAGATCAATAGTTTTCTAGGGCCAGGAAGAGAGGATCAACTGCAAAAAGGCATTTTAGGGTGAAATCCTGTATGTTCATTGTGTTGGACGTTACATGACTGTATATCATCACTTAAATTCATCAAAGATCAATCACTGAAAATGAGACAACTAGATATGTGCTTCCTGCTGTGATGCAATAATATTCAACACCACCTATGAGGTATTTGTCTCCTAGATTAAAAATTGAACTTTAATCATATTAAGCCTCTAGATTTCACTAAGAGTTTACTTGAAAACTGGTGGATAGAGGAACAACTTAAATGACACCAGAAAAAAAGTGGACTATTAAATCCAGAATGTGGGAGATTCTACAGAAAAACATACAAGTCGCATGAGAAAAGGGAGGTAAGGGGCAAACTAACATAAGAGACTTAAGAGTGTATCAACCAAAGCAACTGCAAACCAACTATAAAAATACATTTTTGAGACAGGAAAATATGAACACTGAATAGGTATTAGTTATGGAATAATGCATTATTATTTTGGTATAAATGATAATTTTTTTTAAAAGTCATCTGCTACAGATAGATAGATGCTAAAGTATTTATGAATGAGATAATATAAAGTTTGGCCTTTGTTTTAAAAGTATTACAGGCTGGGCATGGTGGCCCACACCTGTATCTCAGCACTTTGGGAGGCCGAGGTGGGCAGATCACCTGAGGTCAGGAGTTTGAGACCAGCCTGGCCAACATGGCGAAACTTCATCTCTACTAAAAATACAAAAATAAGCTGGGTGTGGTGGCAAGTGCCTGTAACCCCAGCTACTTGGGAGGCTGAGGTAGGAGAAACCCTTGAACCCAGGAGGCGGAGGTTGCAGTGGGCCGGCCAAGATGGCGCCACTGCACTCCAGTTTGGGCAACAGAGTGAGACTCTATCTCCAAAAAAAAAAAAAAAAGTATTATGGAAAACAAAAGAAGAAAGAAAGAAAAGGAGAAAACCAGATAGGGGAAGGATAGCTATAACAAGACTAGGAAAATGCTGATAATTTTTGAAGCTGGGTGATGGATATTTCTGCCTATGTGAAATTTTCTAAAATAAAAAATTTAACAATTCATAGGGAGATAGACATTTCTATTTATGAAACTTAAAAAAAACCCACTAGTTGTGGTTTGACTCTGTACTACTAAAGGAAATTCTATGCATAACATACTAAATCATGTAATTATATTTTTAATGCAATATATTGATCCATTTATAAATCTTGTATCTATTAATCACAGAGATTAAAGAAAAAATAATTATCTGGAAAGAAAGTAAGATACAATTTTAGTTAATGATTCAGAAAACTTACTTGTACAATAGACAACTGAAGGCCAGGCGCAGTGGCTCATGCCTATAATCCCAGCACTTTGGGAGGCCGAGGCATGCAGGTCACCTGAGGTCAGGAGTTTGAGACCAGCCTGGCCAACATGGTAAAACCCCGTCTCTACCAAAAATACAAAAATTAGCCAAGTGTGGTGGTGGACACCTGTAATCCTAGCTACTCTGGAGGCTGAGGCAGGAGAATTGCTTGAACCCAGGAGGCAGAGGTTGAAGTGAACCAAGATTGTGCCACTGCACTCCAGCCTGGGCGACAGAGTGAGAGAGCGAGACTCCATCTCAAAAAAAAAAAAAAAAAAAAAAAAAAAACCCACAACCAGGCAACTGAATTAATTATAGAAATTAACAAAATCATCCAGCCTAACATATTGAAATAAATTTTCCCTACCAAAAGAACTAAAAAGGTTCTTTTAAATCATACAGTCCAAAAAAAAAAACACCAACAACAAAAAACTAACCTATTAAATTTTAGGTTATCAGGAGTCAAAAGAACACTCACGTTTTGAAGCAGTTGCTCAAACCAGTCATATCCAGTATCTCTGCATGCTGCAACCTAAGGGTGATGAAAAGAATCAAAGTTAGAAGTATATTTAAAAATCTGAATAAAATATACTTTTGTTATGCTTTAGCCTGAAACATGTTTCAATTTTCTCAATTCAAAAGTTTATTTTTAAAGTAAACTATTCTTTCAGTAACACAACCATTTACCAACGTTACAGAACTTTATTCTAAAAAATATCTCGGAAAACATTGAAGAAATTAGTTTAATGTATTGAGGTTTAATATGGCACTAAATGTTTAAAGTGGCATAAGTTTAAAATGGCCCAATAACTTGAACTACACTCTGTGAGGAAAATCTGTAATATCTTAAACATTAAGAACAAAAATATTTTTCTTATTACGCTTCTAGATGGCACATTTTAAAGACATCAATAGAAATGTAGAAGATGATGTAATTGAATATACAGAATTTTTCTTTTTTTTTTTTTGAGAAGGGATCTTGCTATTATATTGCCCAGGCTGGAGTGTAGTGCCTATTCACAGGCATGATTACAGTATACTGCAGCTTTGAACTCCTGGTTCAAAGATCTCCTGATCCCCCATCTCAGACTCCTGAGCAGCTGGGATTATAGGCATATGCCACTGTGACTGGCAAAAATTTCTTATATTAAAAACACAAAATGTATAGCTTATGCATAATAAAAAATGTAGCTAATCCATATTCATAATTTCTGAAAAAAGTAGGCATTACTATCTTTGCAGATTATTACCCTTGGGCGATTGTATCTGTTCTTCCATTTCTCCTTTCCCTCCCTGTTTTTAATTGCTGGAGGAATAGGAAAATCTCAGTATCAGTGTTTACATCAATTAATGCCAAGAAGTAGGGCTATATGGAAGCATCAACGACATGTTACTTGCATCCCTTCAGCATCTCCAGAAATATAAAGTAAAGGCAGCAGTACGAAATGTCAAGATTAATGAAATATCTCATTATTGTCTCTTCCTTCATAAGACATGTAGGCCTCAATTAGGTCTGGATCAACAGTGACCACACCCTTGTTCCAGTCCTTCTTACCACATCGGTAATGTTTAAAATTTTCCTTGTCATTGCTTCTTTGTCATTGTGTGGAGTTGGAGTAAACCAGAGTTTCTGGAATGTTTCATTTACTAATTTCTAGAAGGAAGAGAAATTTCAAATTAACTAATTATAACAAATACGGCAATTTCACAATTCCAAATTCTCATTAGGCCCAACACAAAGCTATAAATAACTAATCAAAACACAAATTGCCAGGAATTTCTGGTATTAATTTCCTCAGTTTTTTCTAAAACTACTAATTTCTCAAAACTATAAAAATTTTCAATTTGGTAAAGATTTTAAACAATACGAATGGGTGATACTATCCCTAGCCTAGAACTTCTTCATACTATACACTCAAATGTTTATGATCAAACTAAAAAATATATTTACTGCTTTTGGAGAAGAAGTTGTTACAGTGTTTGCTAAACTTAAAAAAAAGGGACAATTATACATATTATTATATAAAATGTAAATTTACTAATGAATTTAGGACTAAACTTAAAATTTTTTTTTATGGATACATAATAGCTGTACACATTTATGAAGTATATTTGAACTTTTGATACAAGCATACAATGTATAATGATCAAATCAGGGTAACTGGGGTATCCATCGCCTCAAGCACTTACCATTTCTTTGTGTTAGGAACATCCTATTTCCATTCTTCTAGTTATTTTGAAATGTACAATAAGTTATTGTTAACTATAGTCACCCTATTGTGCTACTGAACACTAAATTTTATTCCTTCTAGGTGTATTTTTGATAACTGTGAACCAACCCCTCTTTATTCAACCCCTCACAACCCTTCCCTCCCTCTGCTAACCATCTTTCTATTCTCTATCTCTATGAGATAAATTTTTTTTAAGCTTCCACGCATGAGTGAAAATATGTGCTATTTTCTGTGTCTGGCTTATTTCACTTAACATAATGAAACAAAGTATTTATTTAATAATTTAGAAAACTAAAAACATTTGAAAATTAAAATAATCCCATGAGAAACCTTTGAATATAATGCAATCTCTTATAATAACAATCAATAAATCAATCAACACACACATGCACATTTTTTGAGATGGAGTCTCACCCTTGCCCAGGCAGGAATGCAGTGGCAAGATTACAGCTCACTGCAGCCTTGAATTCCTGGGCTCAAGTAATCTTCCTGTGTCAGTCTGTAGAGTAGCTGGAACTATAGGCATGCTCTACTATGTTTGGTGAAATTTTTAAAAATTATTTTCATCATTTTATTTTTTATAGAAATAGGATTCTTACTATGTTGCCCAGGCTGATCTCCAACTCCTGGCCTCAAGCCATTCTCCTGCCTTGGCCTCCCAAAGTGCTGGGATTATAGGCATGAGCTACTATGGCCAGTCTTAAATAAATATTACCACTGAGGAATTGGTTGGTTAAAATCAGATTATAATAATTAATATAAAAATATAGAAACAAAAAAAATTAAAGTATGTATTTTTCTTAAGTTTATAAACTATAAACGATTCATTGTAAAGTGTTTGGATATATTTAAAATCAACATTTAGGTGCAATAAACATTTAACTTATTTTAAACATTAATGAAAAATAAATTTAAAACAGTCAACACTACCTTAATGCCCTCTTCATCATTGACTCTGCGAATCATTTTTACACACATTTCTGTGATTTTTGGAAATGTTGGTTGTTCAATACAAATGTCTCTGAGAATCTTTATTACTCTTTTCCTGACACTGATACCAGTATCCTAAAAACAGAAAGGTATTTTTAAGTGTCAGAAAAATTGAGATGCCTAGTGTGTGAAATTAGAAAATAAGTATCCATACGCAGTATATTCACTATTTGTTAACATGATAAACACATTTGACATATTTGCTTTTTACATGCTTTCTTACTGCTACTATAAATGTGTTATTTTATTATGTTGTCTTTACTTTTAAAGTATGATATCTAAGACATAGAAACATATTTTATAGTTAAGCCCTGGACACAAGACTAGAAGTATACGCTTGTCAAAATTAAATGAGAAAACAAACATAAGCTTTAGAATAGTGTCTGGCACTTAAACAGCACATGAAGTATCACTTAAAAGTAGACTTCATAAAAATGTTTAACCTGAATCTAATCAAACCTTTGGCACTATCTTATGGTTACTTCTTTTTTTTTTTGGGATGGAGTTTTGCTCTTCTCGCCCAGGCTGGGGTACAATGGTGCGATCTCAGCTCACTGCAACCTCTGCCTCCCAGGCTCAAGCGATTCTCCTGTCTCAGCCTCCCGAGTAGCTGGGATTACAGGTGCATACCACCACGCCTGGCTAATTTTTGTATTTTTAGTAGAAACAGTGTTTCACCATGTTGTCAGGCTGGTCTTGAACTCCTGACCTTGGGTGATTCACCCGCCTCAGCCTCCCAAAGTGCTGGAATTACAGGCATGAGGCACTGCGCCTGGCCTATCTTATGGTTTATAAGAGATACAAAACACAAGTTAAATTAAACGAAGTATGGGAAGATAACAAAACCGATCAGGCCTTTTTAATCAGTCAATGTCATACGGGATGTGTAAAAAAAAAAAAAAAAAAAAAAAAAGAATAAGAAAATAGTCTTCAATTTTAAGACATGACCCCCAAATGCAATGTATTGCCTTTGACTGAATTCTGATTCTTAAAAAAGAAGAATGAAAAAACATTTTTAGGACAACAGAGGATCTAAGAACTAGTATTCAGATGATACTAGAGGCTAATTTGGGTGAGATAATGGTTTTGTTTATATAGCACAGTATCTTTTTTTGGTGTTACAAACTGAAGTGTTCACAAGAAAAGAAGTAAAAAATGTTTGACTTAAAATAATTTAGCAGAAAGTACAGATGAAGTATGGAGGTAGGTACAAGGGTGTTCACTGTACTATTTTTCTTTAACAAACTTTCATATTAAAGAGTTTTAAAAATAAAAAGCATCATACATGAAGTGTGCAAAATTATTAATCTCCATTATGTGATTTTAGCAATCCCCAAAATATTTTAGGATATTTTACTAGGGTTACAAATATCAGAGTTTATCAGATACGTGGGAATCCTGTTGATTTTACCCTTCAAAAGATGGAAGCCCTAAGAAGGAAAAAAATTTTTCCAGCTTTTCTTTAAATTATTTGTTTCTCAACCAAGATTTATGCCTAGTTGAAGCTAAAAATGACTCTATACTTCTGTCACACAATGTTCTGATATTAGGCCAAGGGTGACAAAATAAACTCTTCTCATTGAGGTAATACTTAATTTTGTGCACTAGTGCATCTATGTTGAGTTCTACAATAAGTCAATATGCCTGCAATGGGTAGTGTGGAGATTCCACAGATATTTCCTAATGCCAATGTTTCCTTTCATTTTTCAGAAAAATGCTTCAGAGCCAGAGAATTCCATGATGTATGTAGAACCTCTTTAGTTTGCTCTTAAACCTCAACGGACTTTTGGGCTTAACTTGTAGGTATCTGAGCTCATCATTAATCAGCTTTAAGGAAACAAGAAGATGCACCTAAGGGATCCAAAAATATTGTCAGGTACCAACGTTCTGTACGTGTCTCTCACTGAAATAATTCTTCCTGTTTATATATATACATACATAAATATATACATAAAATCACTCTAGATTCTTGTTCAAAAACATTTAACTATCCCATGTGGTTCCTATCATCTACTCATTGTAAACTGGTATAATTAAAAAGAAACAGCAACTGAAAAAAGGAATCCAATTATTACCAATGATTTGTTTTATGATATTGCAAGGGCTATTCTTGAAAATATGTACTTGTTTAGAAAGTGGCAATATTTCATAAATTAGACAATATAAATATATAATTGGTACATTTATTTTTCTAACTTAACACTTTAAAACAAAACATGATGCTTGAAAGGCAAAATTATATTCATGAATCATTATAAAAATGACAAACATACCAATATTCTTTCAATCAGCATATCATAATACTGTTCAGCAAGCTGAGGTCGACAAAGGACAAATCGACCTAGTAATTCTACTGCTGCTTCTCGGACACTAGTCGAATTATCCATCAATCGTCCATGAACACCTCGTTGCATATCAAGCTAAAGAAAAATGAAGAGAAAAAAACAATTTATACCTAAATAGAGTGAATATTCCAATTCGAGTAGAAAAGAAAGAATCATTTTTGCTCTTTACCCTTGCTAGAATACTGGGGTCTACAGCAACAACCTCAGACAAACACTTCATGGCTTTTGTTCGAACAGCAATTGCATTTTCACCAAGAACTCGTAGGATCTGCCAAGCAAACATTGACATTTTTGTAAATTTTAGAATACATAAAATTTAATTAAAAATAGCATGAAAACATGCAAAAGAAAACAAATCTATTATTTACCTCTCTTTAATCTGTATCTAAATGAGTAAAGGATCTTTCCTAATGATTCAAAGTTTAACGTAAAGATCAGTACAGGTGTTAAGCGTATAGTCCATACTTTGGAGCCTTTCGTTTATCCAATTAAACCTGTTTTTTAATTGTTATGCTTCATTTGCAGAACCTGTAGCCCCACTAAAACCTGCTATGTGTAACTTGAATCAAAGATATTTAGTATCATTCAAATCATAATTTGGTAGTTGAATGTTTTGTATTTTATTACTTTATTTTTTGGGATGGAGTCTCGCTCTGTCGCCCAGGCTGGAGTGCAGTGGCGCAATCTCGGCTCCCTGCAACCTCCATCTCCCGGGTTCAAGCGATTCTCCTGCCTCAGCCTCCTGAGTAGCTGGGACTACAGGCACATGCCACCATGGCAGCTAATTTTTTGTATTTTTAGTAGAGACGGGGTTTCACTGTGTTAGCCAGGATGGTCTTGATCTCCTGACCTCGTAATCTGCCTGCCTTGGCTTCCCAAAGTGCTGGGATTTAGTTGAATGTTTTTATAATGTCACTTACTCTACTGATATTGTATGTGTGTGCATTCATACAAATATATATTTGTAAAACAAGAATATGTAAAAGGGATGTAGAACAAGGACTTTTTTTTTTTGAGATGGAGTTTCCCTCTTGTTGCCCAGGCTGGAGTGCAATGGCACGATCTCGGCTCATTGCAATTTCCACCTCCCAGGTTCAAGCGATTCTCCGGCCTCAGCCTCCCGAGTAGCTGGGATTACAGGTGTGTGCCACCACGCCCTGCTAATTTTTGTATTTTTAGTAGAGACGGGGTTTCACCATGTTGGTCAGGCTGGTCTCGAACTCTTGACCTCAGGTGATCCACCTGCCTTGGCTTCCCAAAGTGTTGGGATTACAGGCGTGAGCCACTACACCCGGCCGGAGAACCTAAAAACAAATACTACATCTATGATCTTTTAAGTATCTGTACTCAACAATGAATGATATTATATACTGCTCACAAGCATCCAGAATCAGAAAAATCAATATCACTGTATAAGGAATTCTTATCCAGTTTACCTGTGTCAAATAAATATCAAAGCTCTGGGCAAACGGCCTCATGGAGGCCAAGTATCGAACAATCAAGCAAGCATCATCATAGTCCACAGTATCAGAGTTCATCCTGCAACAAAAAGTCATTAAAAATTTATTTTTCTTTTTTTGTAACTTAGGGAAATAGATATCAAGGAGATAAATGTAAACTGTTTTCTCCTTGGATCTTACTTTAATGTGCTAAACTGAGAAGGTGTGGTTTTGATAATGCTTCTAAGAAACTTTTTTCGGTTTTCAGCTCGATGCATAATTTGGCCAGTTGTCTCAATTTCCTTTGCATGATGTGTTCCTTCAGATGATTCTTCATCTTTTTGTGATTTCATTGCTTTTTCTGTTTCCAGAGTTGTGTCTCGAAACCACTGGGCTATATAGAATTTACGAGAAAACTGGAAAGAAATTAGACAGACTTGAGCTTGATGAAATTAGCAACAAGATTTCCAAGTTAATAAAGTTAGAGTGCTCACATTACAGGAATACAAATATTAAAGTTTACTTTAAAACAACTTCCATGTGATAAAAACAGATTTTAAGAAAGCCAGAAAATATAGAATATCCTAAATGTTAGAAAACTTATTATTTTACTATGTTCCAATACTTATATTAATGAAGTCAAGATAATTTGATAAACACAACTGTATTAAATATAGAATACTATTATCAACTACTTAATCAAGGACAATATCATGACAAAGTTAAACAGATGATGGGTCAACTAGGAAAGTTTAAAACAAATTGATAAAATGCTGAAGGTAGAAGACTTCATCTGTTTTCAAATTTTGCCTTAGTTCTCCAAGAAACACACAAGACAATTGTCACTGAAATAGTTTAACACTGAGACACACCTGTAAATCTGTTCCTTTGAATACAAACTGAAAACCTACAGTATTTGGCTGAAGAGCTTAGTAGTATCCCATTTCTTTCAATTGCATATCCCACCAGTTAAAAAATAAAATAAAATATCTCTATGTATAATGTTCTCAAATAATAGTTTATAAATTTTGTACATGAACCTCTCATACTAATATTTTGGTTACGTTGTGTAACATACATGAAATAGAAGTAAAATTATATTTAAAAATATACATATAAAAATCCAATAGTTTATTTTTACAGGCTTGTAGATCATCTCATGTACCACTCGGCCCATACTCACTCTGAGAACCAATGACCTAGCCTAGTCTCAAAGATCACTTACGGAGAGACTTCCAAATATTTCTCTTGTCACACAATTTTAGTACAGTACAGTATCTGTAACCAGAATTCCATATAAGACAAATCAACCCAAAGCATTCTTTTCTGTTTAGATTATCAAGTATCCCTTTGTTTTGAAAATCAATATTCCAAACAACTTAAGTTTTCCTCTTCATCATGCTACCTCCCAATTTTCTTAAACCCAATTTAAATAAACATGTAGTATCTCCAAAACAGGGGAAAAGAATCCTACCACTAGTGAAGGATCAGTCTCAGTGTTTTCATCCAAGTAATCAAGCAATGCTTTTTGTAATTGTTGGATTTCATCTTCCCCTCCTGAAACCTATAGAATAAACCAAATAAGAACAAAAAAGATATTACTGGTGTGCTTTAATAAATCATCTAATTGTAAACACAAATCTGAAAGAAAAACTGATATTAAAAATGAAAATACAACCACAGTAACTAAAAGGAAAAAACAGAAAAATATTATTTCCGAAAAATATTATATATTGATAGCTGAAGTTTGCCTTTTTTGTTTTACTTTTTTTGAGATGGAGTTTCACTCTGTCGCCCAGGCTGGAGTCCAGTGGCACTATCTCGGCTCACTGCAATCTTTGCCTCCTGGGTTCAAGCAATTCTCCTGCCTCAGCCTCTCTAGTAGCTGGGACTACAGGCATGGTCCACCATGCCTGGCTAATTTTTGTATTTTTAGTAGAGACAGGGTTTCACCATGTTGGCTAAGCTGATCTCGAACTCCTGACCTCAAATAATCCACCCTTCTGAGATTACATGTGTAAGCCACTGCACCCGGCCATTATTTTTATGAACCATATGTCATTTTTTAAAAAAAGAGCTCATAGGTAGTTGACATAAAAATGATCAGAAAAATGTGTTAAATCTTCAGAGGTAGGAAGAATTTCCTTTTGGAAATATGTGTTGAGAGCCATAAAAATTTACAAATGATCCTTCCCCTTGAGCTGCACAATGTATAATCAACATAGCCATACATGGCAATAAGAGGTTCCAGGCCCACTTTAAGAAATACAGAAAGTCATCCAGTAACTAGATCTTGGTTTCTACATTACAATTCACCAACAAAAGGAACCAAGATTCCTAGGAGAAACAACTGATCCCAGGGCAGGGGTAGGGAAGGTAAAAGATCTGCCTGAAATACCTTTTTGTTCTAGAAAGCCCTCAAATTATGATGGGAATATATCAAAATGATATAAAAGCCAGCTTCAAAGGGTTCTCATTGATCAAATCTAGGATGATTTGAGCATTAAAATAATGATGGCAACAAATTATAATTTACCAGAGTAGGTATTGTATTACATCAGATGTTAATATTGTATTAATGATAATTTTTTGCTTTTGATAATTGTACTATAGATATTTAAGTGAGAGCTCTTGTTTGCAGAAATATACACTAAGCAGTGGCTCCCAAGTTTCAGCATTCATTCATTCATTAGAATCACCTGGAGGGCTTGTTAAACCAAGAGTTTTTGATTCAGTAGGTCCAGGGAGGGTCCTAAGAATTTGTACTTTTGTTAGAAATGTACTTGTTAGTTCCCAGATGATTTCAATGTTGGTGTTACTTGTCAAGGGGATCATACTTGGAAAATCACTGCATTAGAGAATTCAGGGGTAATGAGGGAATCATGTCTGCAACTTAACTTCAAGTGGTTTGAAACAAAATTAAAAAAAAATGCATATACAGACACACATACATCTATATTTTGAAAGATGAGAAAGGAAATTTTGTAAATTGTCAATAATTGAGGAATTTGCAAGAAGCTTTTATGGGAGTTCTTTGTACTATTCCTACAATTTTTCTCTAAGGTTGAAATTATTTCAAAACACGAACTATAGCTAAAAAAAAATTAGAGGCATTTCTACCAACATGGATATGATTATGAGCATAAAAAAGGACTAGAAAAAAATGAAAACAGAAGTTGTATATAGTAGGATTAGAAATCATTTCTTCACCAGTTTTCTCAAGTAACTTTATTACTACCACTTCATCCACATTAAAAAAAAAAAGCAATAAAACACTTTTTCCCCCAAGATGAAAACTCTCTAATGTAATAAAGTATAAAAAAGCTCTCCTCACACCTCCTTGGTATGAGAAGATACATAACATTCAAAAGTACAAAACAATCTTATTGGGTATGCTAAATCACCATTCAATAAATTAAAAACTTAAATAAAATTTATGTTAAATCAAATATTAAACAGCATTATACATTATTAAGAGTACTTCACAAAAAGAAAGTAAATGATTTATATGAACCATTCAGAAGTCCCTGTTAGACTAAATAATTCATTCTCGGGTCTTAAAATTTCTCACTGGGGCTTTGAAAAGCCCACTTTTAGAAGTAAAAATCTTATTTTGAATCCACACAAAATGAAATGCAAAACTAATGTAAGGACATGCAAAGAAAATAACTATTATTCATTCCCATAATTTTAATCTTTTATCTTAGTACCTGTTTTAAAATGCGTTCTATAGATCCTTGATCCATTTTGCTCGTAACAGCATCTTTTCTTAGCCGTGCAGCAACAGTTCCAAGGTAATCAAGAGACGCCACTCTTAAAGCCATCTCTGTTGACTTGTTACTGAACTGATGAACCTAAATATCAAAAGTTTTTGATTGAATAGATTTATAACAATATATTTTAAATAGCAATTTATCATATAAATTCCCAATCTAAATTGTATAATTTAAAATTTAAACTTTTTTTTTTCCTGTGATATTGTCCCATAAAGTCATTTTTGCCTTTTGATTTTCTGGAATCTGAACATTTTCATGTGACTAAAAAATTACAGATTAAACTTCCTTAAGAACAACACAACTCATTAAATATGCAGGCTCAACTGTATTATTTGCACAAAATGTGGTATTACTGAGTAAGAATTTCTTAGGGTGGAATTCTGATGCCTATGAAAAGTTATTATAGTTTCCGAATAATATTAACATATTTTCCCATTCACAAAAAGGTCCCAGAAGCTTTGTAACAATGTGTATTGTGCAAGTTCAAATGTAGTTTAAAAATAGAGTCACAACATTTCTTTGCATTTACCTACTGCGTTACATGACGACTACAAAATGCCATACATTTGTAGAAATACTCTTAAAGATGATAAGGAGTCTATATTAATCATTTTCTTGCTTTGAAATGAGTAACTTATGACTCAGTGTTGAGATGCTTTTAACAATATAACATTTCCAAAAAAAAAAAAATTGTTAAAGCACTGTTATCTTATGTAATGAAATGAAAGCACCAAACTTCACAACATTTGAAAATTTTCTACAAGGTACTGACAATATTGTGTACAGTTATGCACATGCAAAAAGAGATGCAATGTTCATATTTCCTTACACATTTTTAAAGAATTCATCATCTGTGAATCAGAGTACATCCTCATTATGTTGTCTTCTAGTAATCTAATAATCTTTAAATGCTATACTCTTACCAACAGTCTCCCTAACAAACTAAGGAGTAGTTCAGCAGCTGGCCATTCAGGCTTATTGACTGTTGAAAGAAGGTCTTGAACAAAATTTTCAAACAGTGGTCTGTAATCTTCTTCACCTTGCTTACTACCACATCTGTTCAAAGACAAATAATGAAAAGGATGTCAATTTAGGTGACACATGTCAGTCATCTGTCTACCAACATGATTGAAATTGTTAGCTAAGTTTTCTTTTTTCTATGTTTAGTAACAAAATATATAAATGTACATTAAATAAAATATGGTTTAAAATGAGTCTATTTCACAAACTCCACTTTCTCCTTAATTATAGGGAATTCATTTATTAAGCAATACTAATACTACTTTCTTGCAAGTGAAACACATTTAAAAAAATGATCACTGTTTTTCTACCTAAAAGATCACCATAAATTCTTTATTTTTTTGAGATGGAGTCTCACCCTGTCACCCAGGCTGGAGTGCAGTGGCATGATCTTGGCTTACGGCAACCCTCCACCTCCCGGGTTCCAGCGATTCTCCTGCCTCAGCCTCTCAAGTAGCTGGGACTACAGGCGTGCACCACCATGCCTGGCTAATTTTTGTATTTTTAGTAGAGACGGGGTTTCACCACGCTGGTCAGGCTGGTCTCGAACTGACCTTGTAATCCACCTGCCTTGGTCTTCCAAAGTGCTGGGATTACAGGTGTGAGCCACCACACCTGGCCAAGGTCATCATAAATTCTTATGGAGGCTGGGCTGGGCGCAGTGGCTCACGCCTGTAATCCCAGCACTTTGGGAGGTCAGGGCAGGCAGATCACCAGAGGTTGGGAGTTCGAGACCAGCCTGACCAACACGGGGAAACCCCGTCTCTACTGAAAATACAAAAATTAGCTGGCCATGGTGGTGCATGCCTGTAATCCCGGCTACTTGGGAGGCTGAGGCAGGAGAATCGCTTGAAGCTGGGAGGCGGAGGTTGCAGTTAGCTGAGATCGCGCCATTGCACTCCAGCCTGGGCAACAAGAGCGAAACTCTGTCTCATTAAAAAAAAAAAAAATTCGTATGGAGGCTAAATAACATCTCTTCACAAACTTTCCTATTCAGGTACAATAGGAAAATTCTCCAAAATTTACTGAAGACAAATTACAGAATTTCAATCTAGTACTTTAATTTCTGGAGTCTAACATATAAGCAAATTCACAAAATTTTAGATTTTTTTCCCCCGTGTAGTCCCATCCCAATTTTAGATTTTTAATACTCCAATTGCCTCATTTTAAAGATCAAGAAACCAAGTGTCAGGAAGATGTACTCATGGTTCAGATTATGGCAGGAAATTGGATTCATCTTTTTAAAAAAATGAACTATTCTCTATACTGTGGAAAAGAAAAACCAGATTTATATTAATTTTACTCACTTTTTAAGGAAGATGGAGAGGAAGTTTTGGGCTGTTCGCATAGCTGTTTCGTAAGAGTTAGTAATGACAACATCCTGGTCAATCTAGAATGAAAAAAAATGAGTTTATAAAGATACAAGAAATAATAAGTTAGCCCTGTTGCTATTGTCATGTTATTACTGAAGAGGGGTAATATATTTAAATACTAAAATGCTTAAACTATTACATTATATATAATAAGAGAAGCCAAAATTAGCACACTAAGCATATTTTAAAACTTTATAGAAACAAATAAAAATACAGATAGAGTGTTATTAAAATAATGTAAGAGTAACATATGTGGTTAACAAATTTAATATCAATAGTTGTTTATCATAATCCTGGTCAGAACAGAAAGAAATGGATTGAAAATAAAAAAAGAATTTAGAAAAAATATGTCAACCTCAAAGTTTAAGAAACATATAATCTATACAATCAAAAAAAAAAAATTCAAAGCCTTCATCAGAAATTTAAAGATTAAGATATAAACAGTCAATTCACAGTTATAAAAATACAACAGACAAATAACTATAGGAAAAGGGGCTCAAGCTCACTAATAACCAGGAAAATGCAAAATAAGATGGGTATTTCTCAATGACCATAATTTTAAGTAAGAAGTAGGGCTATAAACTGAAACACCACTTTAGTAAGCAAATTGACAACTTCCAGTAAATTTAATGCATGTATACTATCTTAATTTTACTTCTAAGTGTATCTAGAGAAACTTTTGCTTTAAGTTGTGATTCTATGATATGGTGTTTTTAACTCAAGTAAAAAACAATCTAGTATGAGTTGTATGTATTAAAAGCGATGTTGAGTGAAAAAATTAGCTGTAAATATGTCACTGTCCTTTACGTAAAAATGAAATAATTGTATATCAAATTTACATAAAAATAATTAAAAGAAAGAAATAAACATATTCATGATACTTGTCACCAATGGTTAGGAAAGGAAGACTAGAGACAAACAATGGGATTGGGATGGGAGAAATAAAGAGGATCTGAACTTTTCAGAGAGTGTTTGACTTTCTTTCATTCATTCATTTTTAGACAGGTTCTCAGTCTGTCATCCAGGCCAGGGTGCAGTGGCACAATCTCGGCTCACTGAGTCTCGATCTCTCAAGGTTCAATCGACCCTCCTGTTTCAGCCTCCTGAGTAGCTGGGATGACAGGTGCACAACACCATGACCAGCTAATTTGTGTATTTTTTGTAGAGACAGAGTTTTGTCATGTTGCCCAACTGGTCTTGAACTCCTGGCCTCAAGCAATCTGCCCACCTTGACCTCGCAAAGTGCTGGGATTATGGGCATGAGCCAAAGTGCCTGTCCAGTTATTAATAATTATTACATATTTATTATTATTCCCAAAAAGATACACACATATGCTTGGCTCTAACAGTAGATAAACAAAATTATTTGTTTCTCTTAAACTTTTGTTGAGATAAAAGTATACACTTGGAAAAATTCTAAACATCTCCAAAAGCTATAAAACCAAACGCAAATCGTCGGCATGAGCTACCTATTAGGGAGGGAATAAACTCATTTTCCACATGAATTTAATGTTAATTATAATCCTATGTTATGTATTTATATATGGGTTTAGTACCCCTAATCTGAAAATATGAAATGCAAAATGCCCTAATGAATATTTCCTTTGAATATCATTTTGGTACTCAAAAAGTTTCAGATTTTAGAGCATTTCCGATTTTAGATTTTTTGGATCAGGGATACTCAACATGCATATATATTACATATTGTATTATTCACTTTCACATTTAATATCTCACTGACCCTTACAACCTGGTATAGCAGTTTTGATAAGTATTATCACCTCCATTTTACAGCTGAAGAATAAACTCAGAAAGATTAAAATGATTTATATGTTTTATGACTGATAGATACAACAGAATCAGAACTCAACTCTTCCAACACCATGTCTAGTGCTCTAAAAGGACCTTAAAGCCCAGCCATGAACCTCTAATTAAGAACATCAGCTTTGGCCAGGCGCAGTGGCTCCCACCTGAAACCCCAGCACTTTGGGAGGCTGAGGAGGGTGGATCATGAGTTCGAGACCAGCCTGACCAACATGGCGAAACCCCGTCTCTACTAAAAATACATAAATTAGCCGGGCGTGGTGGTGCGTGCCTGTAATCCCAGCTACTCAGCAGGCTGAGGCAGGAGAATCACTTGAACCCGGGAGGCGGAGGTTGCAGTGAGCCGAGATCGCGCCACTGCACTCCAGCCTGGGTGACAGAGCGAGACTCCGTCTCAAAAAAAAGAAAAAAAAAAAAAAGAACTTCAGTTTTATAAGAATGACAGAGAATATAGGTATTTCCTTCAATAAAAGTACAGTTGTAAAACCTTTAATAGATTCCTTACTTTTTTATTTGAATCTTCTTCTGCATTAGAGTCCTTCTCTGATGATGGTAAGTGTACCACACACTGAATAAGTTGTAAAACCAGTGCTGTAACCATCTGAATATACATAGGTTCTCCATCCATATCACTACTGTTTAACCTTTAATGAAGAAAAAAAATTTGTATGGAGTATCAAGATAATCTCATTTAAATGTCGTCTATTGTCTGAAAGTTTCACGATACTGTGTTTGCCAATATTTCTAGGCATGATCTTAGTGCTTATAGTGTTCTTATGTGTAATTATTTGTTGTAAGTTAGCAAAAACATCAAGTAAATGCCTATGCATGCTGAGATAATTAAAATAGTCAAAGGAAAAATACAGTATTTAATACAAATTTGTATGCTTTACATACATTGCAGATAAAAATTCATACTACTACTAAACATTTCTCAAAATGATTTTGAAAATGATAAGTCTTCAAAGTTTCCAAATGCCCATATATTTTGCTATTCATCTGCTGAATCTGTTATTCATTTGGTATTAAAATCTGCTACACAGCTCTTGATCATCTGTGCTAGTGTTGGTAGCACAGATTATAAAAAATCAATTTCCACATCTTTTGTTCTATAGGTATTGTAAAAAATCTAAGGATTCTTTTATGTGTTGATAGTTTTTCTTCATAGTTTTTCTTCAGGTTTAACAGACAATAAATGTTTATCAGTATACAATTAGTCCAAAAAATGATTAAGATAAAATAATTATTTTAGAGAAGAAAGAAGCCTTCAAAGCAATCTTAAAAACAATCCTATATGCCACGTCAACACTTTTAATCACTCAGGAATATTAAGATAATTCCGGTGATTATCTATGATGGCAAAGACAATAATGCTGACCATAGCAGTGGGTAACATTCCTTATTAACAGTGTGCTTAGTGATTAAAGAGCATTTAATCCCCATGTTTATTCTCCATACTGCCATTAGAGTAATCTTTCTGTTTTTTATTTTTTTTTGAGACACAAAAATCTTATAAAATCCTCTTTGAACTGATCTGATTATTTTGAGCCATATTTCCAACAGTATCAACAAGATCTTCTCACTGACTAGTGGTTCGTATTAAGGAATGATTTTGCTCTCCAGTGCCTGGAAATAATTTTGGTTGTCACAACTGGAAGGAGGAAGGGTGTCTATTGGTATCTAATGGGTAGAGGTCAGGGATGCCGCTGAGCATGCCATATTGCACTAGACAGCTATGCATAACAAAGTGTTATATGGCCTAAAATGTCAACAGTGCCAAGACTGAAAAACCCTGCCACAGATCTTTACCTTTGAGAATCAGTGAAGTTTTCTAAGCCCCCTAAATATGCCATGTTATTTCACACATCTATTTTTCATGCTGTTCTGATGTAACTGCCTAGTTTTTAATTATTAAAATATAAATCAGACAGAAATGAAGAATAAATGTATGATGGTTCAATATAATGGTGGTTCTTCATTAAACTTGACCTCTGTTATAATTAATTACCTGAAGTTCCTTAAACTCCTCTTGCTGGTTGGTAATCTTGCAAGTGAAGTAAAAATTTCTTCCAAAATTAACTGCCTATGTTTTTCATATCTTGAGAATACCTGTTTAGTAATTATAAGATTCCAAGTTAAACTTATAATAGAAAACAAACCAAAAAATAATATCATGTGATTAAAAAAATTACCTGCCATTTAGAATGAAAATGTTTTCAGTATCTAAGGTAAGCTGCTCTATTTTCCTATCATTAATTATAACATTCTTATAGAAGTCAAAGAGTACACTAGTTTCATTTAAAGGACTATGAAATCTTGGCTATAGGCAGTCAGACAAGAATTTAAATGATTTTAAACCATTCTAACTTTATTATAAATATCAAGGAATTATTAGCTGAAATATTTGCAAATATTTGGAAGTGTTGTAAATGTGACAAAAACAGAATAACCCAACAAATTAACCAAACAGAAAAATAAATCCTCAATTAATAAAGTCTAATAAGACTTAGTAAAATAGTCCTTAGATTGAAATGAATGTACTGAAAACCAGGTATCTTCATTATTTTTTGGAAATTTGGATTAAATGACATCAATATTGTTTTATTTGTGGGGTAACTAAAAATACAAATTGATTATACTTACTGCAGTGACTAACTTGATGGCACACAACTGTAGTTCACTGACATTTTCCACAAAAAATGGTGTTATTCCCATAGATGAAACCTGTTTAAAAAAGAAGAGTAAGTAGTATACACCTTTAGTTGATTTCCGTAACATTCTATCTTACTAAATCCCAATACATTCATAAGCTTACTGGAAAACACTAAGAAAGCATTTTTTCTTTTCCCCACCTAATCAGCATCTATTCTTTTCTCTGTTTCCCTTCATCCTCAAAGCACGTTAGCATATACAACAGGTACATTGCATTATAGCTATCAGTCCTCTAATCTCTACTTTTTGAGTTTACAAATGTCACAGGAATATAAAGAAATAACAAACATTTAATATCTGCATGAAAATATAACCCATCTTTCAAAGAATTTAGAGTTTGGAATTTACACTACATTTGTCTGTCTCCTGATAAAATGTCTTTTTAAAACTCCTGAAGTTTTATTTCTTCGATTTAGATATAACATACTCTTAACAGGAAAAATTCTTGATAATATAGTGCTGGTCTTATTACTGAGTGAGCTAGGTTATACTGGACTTAATCATTTAGTTTAGAAATATACAAAATGCTTACCAAAAAAACTTACCTGAAGAATTGTTGTGTCTGTAAGAAGTTGTATCTCTAGCAATTCTGATAAGCTGCTAACAATGTCACAAACTTTGTTATAAAGCATTACTATTACTCTCTGCTTATGGGTAGAACATTTAGCCCGTTTTGCTTTTGAACTTAATAAGCCTCCTAAAATGAAACAAATTCAAGATAAGGAAAACATCAACTTTTAATAATTTTTAATAAACAGTACTCAAACTGTTTTTTGAATTAAGAGAACACAATTTTCTAGCTACAGAACCTGGAAGATAAAGCTTTTTATTTATTAAAATAGAAAATTACTCTCTAGAGATATTCTATTAGAAACATTCTTGCATCAGATAATCTTCAGCAGCTATTAAATCCCTGTATCTAAAATATTATTTTATCTTGATTTCTACTTTTCTCCATTGGAGCAGGATAGTAAGATTATATTTCCCTTTAAATTAATTTGCAGTTATACAATAGATCGTCAAGTTCATTATTCAGGAACTATACTTAGGTATGACCTTACTCCCTTCAAATGTATACATTTCATTGCTCATTTATAAAGGTTAAGAACAAGAGAAGGAGTATTTATCTTGAATCAATCCATTTTGTAGACAACTGCTATTTTGGGTAAAATTAGGGCAAAGTGATAAATGCAACCAGAAGGTAGTATTTTCTGAGATTTTCCCTGACAAGTAGAAATAACTTCTATTATATATAAATGTTCCTAAAGAAATTATAATTGAACAAGTACTATATTCTAGTCAAATCCATAATCAAAATCAGTGTTTATTACAAGTTATATGATTCAAAAATTTTGGTGCCATTTTAAGTCCTATTTTGACTCATCTAACATGGCAAAAATTTACAATAATTTTGATATTATACGAACTAACCTCCATGAGGATCTAATCTGTAAACAGGATCATACTGAGGATAAAGTGTATTCTGCAAATGAAATTTAGTGTACTGTATAACTCTTTCAATTACATCCTCAATGTACACAGCTTTTGGCATGTTAGGGGATGTCATAATGTTGATAGTTGTAAGACAAGCATCCGCTGATTTTGTAACTCTCTCCATAATAAGGTCTCTCCATAACCTTTCTTCTTCTTCAGTATCGTTATTCTGTAAAACAGTATTGTTAATGAAATGGAAATAAACACATTTATAGGTTTAAAATATACATTAAAATTATGATTTGATTTTCACTGGTGGAAAAGTGTTATGATGTGTGTTAATTCTTTTAAGAATATCCAGAATGAGGTACAAATACTGATACTACTTTGAGCACGATTTGTGTTTCAATGTTTTCAAACGTGATATACTCTACCTCATTTCACCACTAGATGACACCCTACTGACAAAGTTATAATTATCTTTATCCTTTGTGTGCTTTATCCGAATCTAAGATTTAGCTTATGACTTTAACTGTATATAAATTAATTTTGTGTTTTGGGTATAAACATTATGATAGTTTAAAGACTTTATAAATTGTGCTTGCTGCTGTGATAACAAAGCAAAAATTAATGACCAAGGGTAAAATCTTACTTAGTACTAAAATTGACAATCATTCCTAACACCTGTTTTTCGACAACACAGTTTCTGAAACTGAGATTAAAAAGTAGTAATATGCAGACTAATGAAGACTTTTTTTAAACGGATAATTTAAGAACTGACAGAAGACTTTATTTTAATTTACACATCAGCAACTTGACATTGCAAATTAGGAGTAATCTCACTGTTAAAGTAAAAATCCTTCTATCACATCTTTAGTTATGAAATATAAACTATATTACAGGACTACTTCCAATTCAAAGCTTATACCCTAGGAAAACGAACAAAAACACGATATATAATATGTAAAGCAGACAGGGCTTTCTGTTCAGTAATGCCTAAAACCTCACAAAGGAAAGACAAAGTAGCTTGTCTTTGATGCGAACATTGCTGTTTGTTTGGAAGAGTCAGTTAAGGAGGCTCATGATTCATGCCAAACGTTAAGGCTATCCACAACATATTAAATACTGTTACGGTTTTTAGGGATGAAAGTAATTTCCTTAAGACTGAGTCAGCCAGCTCTCCAGAACTCTAGATTTCTGATGATGATTATCACAATTTCTTGGTGAAGTATTTAAGTAACTTGTAGACTAACAATGGAGTAGATTGTTACTTTAGGTTTCTCTAAGCCTTTGTTTCTGTGATGCAAAAAGTAAAGAAAGGGCACTTAAAAATATAAATATATTTAATAATCCAGAAAACAACCACCTGAGGTTATTTTTCTACATATTTTATTCCAGAAGTGTCCAATCTTTTGGCTTCCCTGGGCCACAGTGGAAGAAGAATTGTCTGGGACTACATATAAAATACACTAACAATTACGATAGCTGATGAGCGTAAAAAGAAATTGCAAAAAATCCTCATGTTTCAAGAAAGTTTACGAATTTGTGTTGGGCTGCATTCAAATCTGTCCTGGGCCACATGGGCCACAGGTTGGACAAGCTTGTTTTATTCCATGTAGATCCCCTAGCAATCCTGTGGCTTTTGTAAACACCAAGAGCATTTCCCTCATAAGATAAAATAAAATCTAGTGCTTGTATATTAAATATATATACTACATATGTATACATGAGAAGTATATATATCAAAAGTGTTCAAAATGGTTATTGCTGGATTAGAATATAGCTTTTTTGGTGCTTTCTGTGTTTTGGAAATTTTCTACAATAAATATGTTACTTTTATAATCAGGCTTTTAAAAATAAAGAAAATTTGGCCAGGTGTAGTGCCTCACATCTGTGGTCCCAGAGCTTTGGGAGGACAAGGCAGGAGGATTGTTTGTTGCCAGCAGTTTGAGATCAGTCTGAGGAACAGAGTGAGCGCTTGGCTCTACAAAACATTTTAAATAATTGGCCAGGCATTGTGGTGCATGCCTGTAGTTCCAGCAGCTTGGGAGGCTGAGGTGGGAGGATCACCTGAGCCCAGTAGTTCCAGACTACAATGAGCTATGACTGTAGCACTGCACTCCAGCCCAGGGGACAGAGCAAGACCCTGGCTCTATCAGGGGAGAAAAAAAAAAAGGAGAGAAAGAAAATTTATCAACTCAGAACTTACTAAATGCCTATAAGCATTAGTGTTTGCATTCATTAATGTCAGAGATATCAAGATCAATTTGAATGCACATATAATTTATAGTCCACTACAATGCTAGGAAGGCAAATCCCAGGAAATTTGCTTCACTCAATTAATAAACCATTGCAACCATGTTGCTACTGCTTTTGATATAAGCATATTAAAATATAGTAACAGCTGGAGTTAACATTTACTGAGAAGTTAAAGTGTGCCAGACACTGTTATAAGTGCTTTACATGAATTAATTCTTTAATCCTTTGAACAACCCTTTGAGGTAGGTATAAAAACGGTATATAAGGAGTAATGTATATTAATTAGTATATATTAGGAAATCATAAGGTTTCTAACTATGTTATTTCTTCAGGGAAGCTCAACAAAAAGAATTACTACCTACTATCATCTCATAACTCAAAAACAAAATTTAAACATTCATACACTTACATAAGGAAGAGCATAAACTAAAGAACTGCCCCTTAAATTGACAAACATTTTCATGTCTTTATTATTCTTACTTTATGGCAAAGCTGTGAATTGACAACGTGTAACATTAATTCTGAATTACTAAAAGTGAAGTTCTATTAGCAATGCTAATGAATGTAACTAGTAATTCATGGTAACATGCTCGAATTAACGAAATGTGAAATTTCCCCCACATGAGAGTCATTTGTGAAAAAATTCACATTAGTCCCTCCCTAATGCACAGATGATAGATTCCAAGACCTCGAGTGCATGCCACGGATACTATCAAACCCGATATACACTATGTTTTTTCCTATACGTACATACCTAACATAAAACTTAATTTATAAATTAGGCATGGGAAGAGATTAATGACAATAAAAAACAGAACAATAGACTGTAATAAAAATTATTCACCTACTTTCAGATCACAGTTGACTGTAGGTAACTGAGAAAATGGAAAATGAAACAATAGAGAAGTGGGGGACTACTATAGATCTTAATAACATTAAGGGTAAAATTAACAGTATGGATCTTAAACTTACATGATTTAACAAAGTGGAAAGCTTTGACCCATCCTGAATATTCTTCTCCAAGATATTTAAGACTTTCACAGTTTTGTCAGTTGAAAGCTAAAATAGCAATATAAATTCTTTATCAATCGTTGGTAAAAGTTATATATTATTCAAGAAACAATCTGTACAATTATTCCCTTTGAGCTATGGAGGAAATAGCATTGTCACCCTCTTAAAGAGTAAGAAAACTTTCCCACTTAGAACTTCTACTCAACGACCCTAAATGACTAAAGTAAATGTCAAAGAAAACTTTAATATATTTCTGCATTTAAATAATCTAAATATTTGAGAAAATGAAAAAAAAAAAAAAACTCTGGAAAAAATTAAAGTCCATGCCTCTTTCAATGCAGTAATATGATTCTCTTTAGAATAATCTGCAGAATACTTGTTTTTTCTTTTGTAAAAAAACAAAAAAACTCATTTAGACTCTCAGAAGTCAACAATGAGTTTTCTTTTTACTATTTACTTTACATAAATTTTATAATTGACCCTGAAAACCTTAAATTAATTTCAAATGTTTCTATGAAGTAAATTTATAAATTTTACTTTGGTGAGATACCTTATCCATTATACCCATTGCTTTTATTTTAGCAGATTCACTGCCAAGTTCATTAAGCTGATGTTTTCCTAAGAGCAGTTCCTGAGGAATTTCATCATCATCACCTGCAAAATCAAGCCAAACAAACACAAACAAAGTTTAGGTAAATAAAATAGTTCAAAATGTCAAGCTTAACTTTCTAATAAAATTTTTAGACATGCAAACTAAACAAATAACCTAAGACGCCTCTATATATAAACCTCAAGTAAACCCTGAATGAAAAAGGACAGAAATTGAAGTCAGATTTATGACTGAAATGGGAAGATGAGATAGATATCTTATCTTTACTACTTTAGATATACTCTTGACTCTTTCTCAACCACATTCTCTGCCTCAGGAGGCTGACCTGAATGGACTACATCAAGAGTCTCCCATGCCCTCTGGCTTTTGTTTGGGTTTGGCCAGTAGGGTGCCCCGTTAGAAGATCAAAGAGGAGTGTAAGGTCAAAGTATTTATATCTCTTACTCTTTGCTTACAAGGTCTCCTCAGGCTAGCTCAGTCCCCTGACCAAAAGGTATTGCTTCTTTCAAGGCAGCCTACTCTACTTTTTTTCCTGCAGAATGAGTTCTGGTGACTTTTCGGTATCCTCACTCTTTTGGTTTAAGGCTGTTAACCCTGGGTTCTGGTACTATTTTGCCTCCATTTTTTAACTGGTCTCTTTGTAAATAACTCCTCCTCATATTATCCTAATTTGAGAGTGCCCTTTGTACTTTTGGACCCTAAATGATACAGAAGACAATTTCTCAGCACAGAATTGTAAAGTTTTAAAAAAGATGAAACTGACATTCTAAATAATCAGCAAACACAATGATACTCAGGCAAGTAATTCTCACAAAACAAATACTTACTTTACCAGCTGAAGGTGGCATAAGATTGTTAAGAATAGCTCTATACATTGCAAGCAGTGTTTTTATAAACATATTTTAATATTTATAGATGTAATCTTTATGTCATTGTAAAAGTAATACATGAATATAACATTAATCCTACTGTATTCTAACTGGTTTACTATTTTGTTTTCCATATTAGAATCTGTATTCCCTAAAGCCAGGTGGTTGGGTTTTAGTTATTTTTACATCTCCAGCACTTAACATACTACTGGCATACAGTAAGTATTCAATAAATATTGGTCATTAGAATAAATGAACAGAAGAATAGATGCTTATTTCTGCATATATGCTCCTATCAGTACCTTCATTATACAGGGCCTTTTCAAGCCTCCTCACCTGCATAAAGACTTTTTAAATTACTCTCACTTACTCATGATTCTTTAGATACTATCCAGACTTGATTAATATATACTTGAGTTTTGTACTAAAGTTTTTAATTTCTTGGTAACAGACTAGATTTGACTTTACAACTAGATTTCAAGTTTCTCGATAGCACAGAGTATGCCTCTGTATCCTCTAGAGTAACTGAGTTAAGTCTTAAGTATTTGTGTATTTATCATAGTTAGGGATTCAGAAAAGAGCAGTTGCCAGTCAAATAACAGACTAGAAAGTTTATCATTGTCAGCAACAAGTGATCACAACAACAACCAGTATATGATTTCAAGGTAGGACACATCACTAGAGTAACTGAGTTACTCTAGAGGATACAGTTAAGACACTTAGAGTATGTGTAAATGTATTTTAAGTTGATTTTACCAAACGCAGTAAAATCCATATCTTCCAAATTATCCAAAATATTCTCTATTGAGGCTGTGAATCTCTTAAAAGTTGAAGAGTCCATCATTTCTGCAAGAGAGAAAAATATATTCATTATTCTCACATTACAAGTAGACATGTGAAGCTGAAGAATATGAATAAAGACAAATTAAATAAACTAACGTGTTACCTTCAGGTGTTAGTTTTGGTTCATATGCTTTCCTTTTCTTCTGTTTTTCTTTTTTCTTCATTTTCCTAGCAACTAAAACGAACAAAAAGAAGTACTGAAATGTAGGACTGACAACTTAAAATAATTCCATTTTTGTTTCTAGTTTTTTTCCTGAACGTTAAAGACTTAAACAATAATCACTGCACATAGAAACTAAGTATTTTTGTCTTAATTGAAAATTAGTTATTAACTCATAAAAATATATAAAATATTCTTCAAAGTTAAAGCCCTAAATTTAAATTGGTTTATGTAAGAAATCCGTTGACACTGATGAATTACCCTCACTAAGGCTGGGAGGAGGAGAATAATCTTCCATGTCAGAATCTGACGGACTTCGGTTTCGATAACGACCACCACCTGAACTCCTTCTTCCTTCATGAGAGTGGCCACTTCTCCTATGATCCCCAGAGCTTCTTCTGTCACGCTCTTCATATTCCCAAGCTTTATCATCATCTTTTTTATGTCGTTTCCTAGAGGCTAGAAGCAAATCCCCATGACAAATAATTTACCTCATTTAAAAAGATGATTAAAACTTGTACTTTACAAATGAATCACATGGGGAAAAAAAATCTTCATTCCATAGGGTCTAGGAAATTCAGTGATTTTGTCTATCCAGAAGTTTAAGTTATGATATAGAAAAAGTATCACTAATTTTAGCACAATCTACCCAGATTTAAAGATCTTTACATGAACTCAGTATTTACTGTTAATAAATACAGATAGGAAGGTTCTTGAAATTAAACTACAGTGTTCACTTCAAGGACAGTTATTCAGTAAGTCAGTAAGGGTTATACCTAAACTTCAAGATTAATTGAGGCTGTAAAACAAACTATATTTAGGAATTAGATGAAAAACAGAACCACCTTAAAGCACTTAGATTACTGATGGGGAGCAGGGTTTGGAGGAAAAGTCAACTTTTGAGAAAGTGTTACAGAATATGGGTAACCATGTACACCATCAATTAATAGCTAAGTTAAACCCACAACTCAGCGATAAATTCCATAAGCCCTGGTGACCTAACATGACAAGCCTACTGAGACAGAAAAAACCTGTACAGTTGTAAATACTCACATAATGAATTCAGTTCTTCAACAAAAGTCTTGCTTAAACCCAAGAAAAGTTTCTAAGCTTATGCACGCTTCATAAGCATGATTATGTATGTTACCTTCAATCTTTTCCCCATCATTTTAGCATTCTGCTAAAATCACCCGTACTGACAGGAGCCTTTAGGCAGACCTGGCAAACAGATTTCATCTAACACATCAACTCTCATCAACTGGCAATAGCTGCCTAGAACATTATGTTGAAAATAACCCCAAGCCCTGAGAAAGCATCATAGTTCAGCAAGAAAGACTGATTAGAAATGTCTGCAGTAAGAGCTGGGGGCCACTATAAGTGACAAATATTTATCATGTCTGTTCTAGGATGCAGTAGGTACCACCAAGTTGAAACCAGGGCAGAGAAGTGATGTGTCCTACCTTGAAATCATATACTGGCGGTTGTTGTGATCACTTGTTGCTGACAATGATAAACTTTCTAGTCTGTTATTTGACTAGCAACTGCTCTTTTCTGAATCCCTAACTATGATAAATACACAAATACTTAAGACAAATGTTTTGCTTAAGTCCCCTACTTGGCTTAGATGTAAGGATGCCAACCTCTGGCCCAGGCACTCTATGCTTGTGCCAGTGTCTTCATGTGTGGGTAACAAATGTCTATACTCTGTCTAATCTTATTCTTAAATGCTACCCTAACTACTCCTGTTCAAGAATCTAGGTTGGTTTCTGGTTCTGGACTCTTCTAGCTAATCTATGGACAACATGGCAGGAAAAGGTCATTTTGTTTCCTCTTCTTTACAGTCACAGGCTTGGATAGCAAAAAGGTTCATGTAAAGCACAAATGTAAATGGATATAAATATCTGAGATTTTCTTCATAATTAGGTATGAATTTGGTTATGACGTATGTGAAGAGTGATAGGACTGTTCCTCTTTTATGATTACAGTATGCTCTAGTACGTTCCTTTAGTGACAACTTGTTTCATACACTAATATAAGTAGGGTGTGTGTATGTGTGACAGAGAAACAGGTCATTTCTATATATAATTCCTTAGATTTTTTTTCACAAGTACTGAAATGCCTACATTACAAGGGATGACAACTAATAAGCAAACATCTTCAGAAAGCACTATTTTCTTATGTGGGCAGAGAAGGGGTCTTGCTATGTTGCTCAGGCTGGTCTCAAACTCCTGGGCTCAAACAATCCTCCCACCTCGGCCTCCCAAAGTGTTGGTATTACAGGCATGAGCTACTGCGCCAGAAATTAGTATTTTACAACCTCGAATATGACCTGCTTTAGTCTTTGTACATTTTAATTAATTTCATAACAAATCTGTTTCAAGCATTCAATCCTATGAGTAGAAAATGCTTGAAGAATCTTATAGTGGTTTGTAATTACATAGAATATGCTGTATTGGTGGTAACTATCCACAGATCTTGTAAATCTTTATTTCACATTCATCAAATTTTAGACAATTTAGATAAAAATGGGGTGACAAATTAAAAAAAAAACAACTTCCATAACACATTGTGTTATAATGCGGTTATTAGGATACCAACTCATTGTGGTTAGCTTATTCTTTCTCCATTTCTCTCATTACCCTGGAATAAGCAGGGGAGGGGAAAGGACTCAAAAGAGAGGTACGTAAAACATGACTTGGGTGTTCTCTATCTTCTCTTTCCAAATTTCACCTATATATCTCTTGAGCTTCTTACATCGCCCCTCTCTCCATTTTCCCCAGGCACCCAGTGACCTTATATTTGTGCTATGGCCATCCAAATCTGTGTACCCCAACTTTCAAAATTATCCTTCAACATTTTCCCCTAACCTTCAACAAAACTATTTCCTTGGTTTTAGATTTTGAGAAACCAATTTGATTAAACTGCTAAGTTTCAAAAATTTTTTTTTCTCTCTCTCAGCAGCATAATGCTTGCAACTTAACGTTCTCATAATAGTTTCACATTTTGTATTGTGCTATATTTTCAATACACTGTTTCTGTTGTGGTGTTACCATTTGGTTGTTTATGTGAACAATCATTTGGACTTCTTTCACCATTCAAATCGGTGGCTCCAGTGTCCACTTTTCTATAGTTACTTGTATAGAAATAAGTGAAGAAAAACAGGAAGCTACTCTTGACATCTCTTTAAAAATCCAGAGAAACTTTCCTTTCTTCTAGCAGTGTGTGAAGCTTAGGTTCTTTAAAATAAATATTACCTTTCGATATAGTTGGGCATAGATATAACAGGATCCATGGCTTTATAACGAAGCTATGTGCCTCCATAAGATGAGACAATAGCTTTCATGATAGAAAGCAAGGGGAAAAGAATGGTGGCTGCATTGGTGACAAACATGAGGGATGTGTGGCTCTACTCTCCACTATTTTACACTTGGTGGAAATTTTTGATTATGTTATCCTTTCCACTTAACTGTGAGACAGCTTCAGAAATCTTTGCAATTTAGTAATGGAGGCAGTCACTTTCAGTCAACTGGATTTGAAATGTCATTTGAAATCAAACTGGAATTCAGGGACTCCTCCTTCTCGGCTGTTCTAGATATGGGTGATATGTTTATTAGAGGGAAAGAGGCAGAGTGGTAAGGCATGTATATTAAAGGGAATGAGTTCCTGGGCCCCATGTTTCTTTTATCTTCTCATCTTCCAGAGCTAACCACGTCCCCATATGACCAAAATATCTGATTGTAATAAAAAAAAATTAACTTTAGCCATTTTAATATACTGTGTGTCAATACATTTCATAATACAATTATAACAATTATACATGATTAAATGTTAAGTTTGCTGTATATTTTATTTCAATTTTAAAACTTTTTTCAGATTTGTTCAGTATTCATAGTCTACTGCTCATAGCTCAAGAGCTCACAATTAAAAAAAAATCAGTAAATTAACATTAAAAACTTTGGAGGAGGTGAAGGGCTTCCATCAGCAATATACATTTAAAAATGGCAGCATGCATCTGTCCTTCCTGCCCTTGCTTGTCACACCTCAATCTATGGACACTAGGTGGAAAAAGTAGAACACTGGTGGTCTTCCCACTTCTTTTGGTCATTATGACTAAGTCAGTTGGCACACAAGTGAAGATCTCCCATAGTCTGTTTCCACTGAATGCCGTTTAAGTCAAACAAGGTTGCTGACCCCTCTTGGCTAGGCTCAATTCTCTTGCTCCAGAAGAAGGAAGATAGGGATAAAAGAGAAGAACTTTTTCAGTGGACCAGTAGGAAGACAGGCGAGGTATAGCAAGTCTAGTGCAAAGACAGGTGATCACAGTGTTGTAGAGAGGTAGCTGTGTAGTGAAGAAGCCAGCTCTGGAAAACAGTGAAACAAGGGAGGAATTCCAGGACACAGCTGGGCAAAAAGGAGAAGCCAGGTCCAAACCACACAGATAATCTGCAATGTGGCTAATCCATTCATAATTTAGTGATAGTATGGTTTTAAATATTTCTTCATCTGGCTATCTCCTACGTGTCCTTCAAGACTCAACTCAAGTGTCACCTCTTCCAGTAAGCATTCCCTGAGCCCCCACTCTGATTCTGATGCCAATCCAATGTGTTCCCATAGCACCCTGGATTTACTGTTATCATTGTACTTTTATCAGCATACTGCAATTATTTATTTACATATTTCCCCCATTAGACTGAAGGCTCTTTGAAGACAGGGACCATATCTTATTTGCATTTTTACTCTCAGTGTCTAGCATATAATAGGAGCTCAATAAATGTTTGCTGAATGCATACAGACACATACCTACCTGTGTTTTAAAATTAATTGTAGCTTATTTAATATTTTTTTCTTGGTGCCAACTGATCTCATCTTTCACACATTTTTAAAGTATAGAGAAAAAAACTTACTATACTGTGTTATTAAGAATTAAGGTGACTGTGCTTTTGCTAAACCCCCAAATTATAAATGAGAAAAACACATCAACCTGCTTTTAAACTCTAAAATAATAACAAAGAGTTCTGTGATACTTACATTCAAAAGCTTCATCACTATCATTATCTTCATCTGAACTGATTTCAGCATATTTTGGCTTTTCATTAACTGTGCTACGCTTGCGTTTGTTCATTTTCACACGTTCACAAAGTGGCATGGTGGACTCAATTTCTGCCAGGAGTTCAGGGGGTAATTCTTTTAACACTGATTGATCTATACTACCTATTAATGAAAGGTAAATTAAAAAAAAATGTAAATCTGAAGATAAAAGGAAAATTTTAACTAAGTTAGCATAATAAAAATATTAGTATTTGTTTTCTAAATCAACTGTTTATTTTAATAAAACACAACTATAATACTCTTAACCCTAAAGTGACAATATAGTTAATATATACGTATGTGTACATATATACATATAATTATGTAATGACTTTAAAAACATGACACCACCATAAAAATGAAGGGTAATTATGTAATACATTTTTGATATAATGCCTTCAATTTGCACTGACTAAAAACTTTCTGAAACTAGAGATTCACTGACATTAGCAAGTGGATTTGTGGTAAGAGGTACACTTGACATTCTTGGTAGTACATAAATTTTGTTTTGTGTAGGTCTGAAGTAGTTTGAATCTAATGTTACCCCTCAATACAAGTGAGAAGTGTTGGAAGACACTTACCACTCCTCCTCCTTCTCTATGATCTTGGCAGTTGTGTATGGTGGCTGAGACAAGAGCTTTACATATGCTTTTACCTACTACTGTCTATTTGAGGGCATGGTAATGCCTTTAGCATTACGGAGAACTTCTTCAAACAGACAAATCAATATATACAATTTAACTGAAGACGAGAGAAACATGTAACACAGGATAAATAGATGACAAATCTTTTAAAATATAAATGTTTGTAACTGAAAAGTACATTTCAAGTTAGAAATTCAAGTTCATATCTTCCCACAAAAGAGTCAAGGCAATAAAAAAGAAGACAAGACAATAAGAGCCATTATACTACTTAATCCTACACACATACACACAAACACATACACAAATAGTTCTTCTGAAGAAATAAACTGGGACTATCTTCCTGATAGTTTAAAAAATAAAGTAGAAGTAGCAAAAGCTACTTATTCAGGATAATTTGTCCTTAATGATTACTAAAGATGGCAATTTTAGCTTCCTTTACTTACTTTGAGTGGAAGTATAAAAAGAAAAATCTTACCTGATAAATTTTATGAATTGGAAGCAAAGAGTACCTTTGTGGTTTATAGCAGGAAATATTAGTAACTTACAATCAACATTAACACTATCCTTTATAACATGCAAATGATAATAGTGTTTACGTAAAGAATAAAAATCATGACAGAAAAGTAAATAGCTATCAAGAATATTAAGACGATACAATCAAATAACTCAAGATGGAGATATAAAATATTAATCTTAATGAAAGAATAACCCTTTTTTTATTCTTCTGAAACTTTTATTCAGTATCACAAAGGAGTTATTTCAGTAACTTTTAGGCTTCTGTTCTTCTAAGGACATGCATAGGAACAATTTTACCCAACAAACATGAAATACTCATGACTGGTAATATCCCAAAGACTTCATTGCTAAGAATTCTAACTAACGTTGAGTTTAACTTCTGTGTCATTTTGAAATCAGGTAATATTTCTCTGTATTGGCTTTCTTAATTTAACTAGTTAAGTTTTATCAGTGAGGGCCTTCTTTTTTAGAATACTGGTAGAAGTAAAAGAAGTCAACTTTAGCTTTGCATTGCGTATCTTCAGCCCCAAACTGAACACGTTCTGCACCTCACTATAAAGTCTTTGAATATCTCTACTTTAATATGTGTCTTTTTGATGGAAAATCATGTTTTAGAGTATACATCTTCCCTTTTCCACATGACCTACATAATATTGAGTACATATATATGGATAGTCAATAGATGCTTCTTGATTGCCTAACTCTGTGGTTCACAATTTCTCATGTTCACTTACAGATGTACTTCCTGGATAGTTTCTGAGTTGCTGTATTTGATAGACAAATGAGTACATTTCCAAAATTTCTAAGAATAGAAATTTTTTTTTGCAGTATATTGGAAACATTATAATCTTCATGGGTTTATAAATACAGATAACCCAAAGTATTTGGCCTTTCATCCATCACGGGATTTTTTTTTTTTTAAAGAAAATGTACCTAAGTGTTTTGCTTAGATTAAGTTCACATCACAGACACACTGACTCAACACTAATATCCCAGAATTAATATTTTCCTTGTTAATTAACACAATAATCAAAGGTTAAAATATGTACTA
Organism: Pan troglodytes; assembly: GCF_028858775.2. Lineage (NCBI taxonomy): Eukaryota > Metazoa > Chordata > Mammalia > Primates > Hominidae > Pan > Pan troglodytes. The sequence continues at coordinate 75,793,159 of NC_072402.2, forward strand.
GTTCTTGTGCTCTCTCTGCAATGGATTATGTTCCCAGAGCAAGGACTCTGCTTCTTCTTTTTAAAAAAATTACTCACAATAGCCAAACACAGATAACCTATGCCTTATATCCAATAAAGCAGGTATCAACATTTATCAACAGTAGTTTACCCTTTCTTATTCCCTACATTAACAAGAATACTATCAATTAAGACCTCTCTAGTATTCTCTGGATCATTTTAACTTCTGTAAAACTTTGAAAGTCTAAACAATATAATTCAAAGGCCAAATGTTTTATTTCTGAAGGTGCTCCAACTTTAAAGAAAAAAAATCCAGGAATCAATGTCTCTACATGTATCATCCTCCAAAAGTGAACGCTGTTTCATTTTGAACAGAATTGTCTATTCCACAGGTTTCACACATTTTCTGAATTAACCACATCCTTTCTTCCATTTCATGAAGCTCTTTATAAATGGACTCTGCCAGGTTCCTTGATTACAAAGATAAGAAATAAAGGGGCCGGGCGTAGTGGCTCACACCTGTAATCCCAGCACTTTGGGAGGCCGAGGTGGGTGGATCACGAGGTCAGGAGATCGAGACCATCCTGGCTAACACAGTGAAACCCCGTCTCTACTAAAAATACAAAAATTAGCCAGGCGTGGTGGCGGGCGCCTGTAGTCCCAGCTACTCGGGAGGCTGAGGCAGGAGAATGGCATGAGCCCGGAAGGCGGAGTCTGCAGTGAGCCAAGATCACGCCACTGCACTCCAGCCTGGGCAACACAGCGAGACTCCATCTCAAAAAATAAATAAATAAATAAATAAAATGCATGACTTTCCCATATTCAGGCCTGAGATCTTCAATATGACATCAAGGATCTGGATAACTCAGCCATTTGGAGGCTGAGATGGGAGGATCATTTCAGCTCAGGAGTTCCAGGTTGCAGTGAGCTATATTAGCACCACCGTACTTCAGCCTGGGTAAGAGAATGAGACCCCGTCTTTAAAAAAACAAAAGGATCCTGATCTGGATAACTAACTCAGTTTAACAGAAATGAATAAACAGCAAGTACTTAAAATTATCTGTATGACATAATTGGTTATGTTATTTCCCCTGAATTTGTTAATAATCCATTAAATGCAAACATAAAGTCTTGCTATCTCTTGGTATATGATGATGTATTTTAGGGATTGATGATTTTAGGGATTATTGTTGCTTGCCAAGTTATTTGTTCCTAAAACTTCAGATTACTAGTGCTTTATGATTATCTCTCACCTAATTTCTTTTGTCCTAACTACTTTATTCTTTAAATCAGCATGTCTGAATTCCCATAAAACTTTATGTTACTGGCTTGATGAATAATGTCATTTAGTCACAATTTTGTGAGATATCAAATTTTCAGCTTCTGTACATATATTCCATTAGATACAGTGCACTCTATACTCTGGCTTTAATATGGCTAAAGAATACATTTACTCCTAGATATGCTACATTTAAGCAATCTTTGATTTCCATTATAAATCACTCAAATCAGCACTTGCCAGATTATTAAAACCAGAAATCATCAAAAAACTTAAAAGAATCATTGATTTGATAACTAACAATGTGTTCTGTTTTCTTTTTAAAACAGGAAAACAACTCTGAGATAGAAATAAATCACGTAAACTAATAAAATCTTTGGGACTGAAGTGAAGCTTTGGTCAATGGAAACAAGTCACGTTCAGAAACAAAACTAAGAGCCTCACATAAACTTCCAAATTTTATAAATCCTAAAAAAAAAAAAAAAACTTGGGCAGGCATAATGGAACAGTTCAGTGACAATTCTTCCACTAACCTACCCATATAACACAGAAGCACCAAATGGATCTTCAACTTCAATTAGAGGTAAGTGGGGGCAAAAAAAAAATTTCAATACTGCATGTAAATGACAATTTACTACTCATTATGTAAGTAACAACTTACTACTCATTACAGAAAAGTAGGGGGCAGGGATCAAATGATTCTTTCCTTGATATGTATACACGGTGACAAAAATAAATTGTGGCAGTAATATCTTTAAATCTACACTGAATATAAAGTACAGATACATAAAAAGATTTATTTTAAAAAATTACTTTCTTCATTAGATAAATTCAATTCAATTAGAAATTGAATGACTGTACTTTCCTTTATATAAAAAAATCGGACAAACTTTAGCTTTTACTATAACAACATTCATTTTTGTCTTTATAACTGTATAAAGTAGGAGGGAAATTGGTTTCTTTATTTTAAAAGCGAATGAACCAAGCTTTGAAAGGTTAAGACTTATTCAGGGTTTTGATACTAGTTCTCTTTGTACTATAATTTGTAATAAGTTTAAAAGAGAATTTTAAAAAATTGATACATTAGAAGCCAGAAAACGCTAATATTTTTATAGGCAAGACAGAGAGATCCATATTAAAAAACCCATTTTATTGGTGGTGTAATACTAGTAGGTATTCATACTCTTAATTTCACATCAGGCCCTTGTAAAGAAGGGTTTCATTAAATTTTTTTTTTTTAGAATATAAAAGGGAATTTAGCATGTCAAAGATTATTTCTTCATAAATAGGCACAGGGTCTTACAGAATTAATATTTGCTAGCTCCTTAGCTGTTAAATCATATACCTATTTCTACAGACACAAGAACCCTATAGAAACTATGTTTTTGGGCTGGCTTAAGAGACGGAATGGAAAGGAGAGAGAATACCTCCAGCAAACTTTAGTTTTTATAAAAAGATTTCTACTTAATGCATTTCTTTTAAGCAATATTTGTATGAACAATCTATTAAGCATACTTTGGAAAATTTCTACAAATGGAAATCATGAGTACAAATTTTCAAAATACTGCTCTAAAGTCACAAGAGCTAGATACAGATTATGCCAACTTCTGTAATAAACTTTCTCCAAACATTTCCTAAAGATATCACTGATATCAATATCTTTACAGAAACTGAAAATTTGAGTTTTTAAGAAAGGTATTTTATAAAACTGTACAAATGAAACAAAATAAATTTCCACTGCATCATTAAATATTATTCAATATTACAATCTACTTTAAAGAAAACACACCGAAAATTCCTCAATTTAGGAATAAACTGTGCTATAAATTCACTGTCAGAAACAATACTTTCAAACTTGCAGAAGCTGAGGATCCTAAACACCATCTAACTAGACTGGTTCAGTGCTAAGTAAAAGGCAACCAGCTGATGATAGTTATCAGCATTTAGTAGTGTAACTGTAACAGTAGATAACTGAAGTGTGATCACTGTCGCTAGTAAGGCCTGCAATCATTAGCTCATCAAGTGAGCAATATAGGCTAATCGCTATTGACTATTAAAGCTGCTAGATACATTCCCAGTGAAGACTACTTTCAGAAACTGCTTTACTCTTCAGTTTAAAGGATGATGTCAAATAACAAATAATACGGATATTTCTTGAAAGCACTGAGTCCACACAATGGAGAATGATATACTAGTTGGAAAGAAGTAGGGGGAGAGAGAAGAAAAAATGGTTTCCTTAGACATAAAGCAAAGATATTTTGAGACACTCTGGAGTTAAAAAAAACAAAACAAAACAAAATCAAATATGTTTGTAATTACTGATAATAAGCTGTTAATAACACTGAAGGCATGTGTTAGTTGATGATTATGCCAATTTTTTTTTTTTTTTGAGACAGAGTCTCGCTCTGTCACCCAGGCTGGAGTGCAGTGGCACAATCTCAGCTCACTGTAATCTCCTCCTCCTGGGTTCAAGCGATTCTCCTGCTTCAGCCTCCTGAGTAGCTGGGGCTACCAAGTGCCTGCCACAGTGCCTAACTAATTTTTGTATTTTTAGTAGAGGTGGGGTTTCACCATGTTGGCCAGGCTGGTCTCTAACTCTTGACCTCAAATGATCCACCCACCTTGGCCTCCCAAAATGCTGGGAGATTATGCCAATCTTAAAGGATCTCATAACTTTATTATTTTAATTTAGAGACACTATACATTAGGGTAATAGTCTAATAAAATTTTTAACAACATATTTTTTGGCATGTAACATACTGATTGAAGTATATTTTAGTAGAAGATATTTGAAGAACTTAAAAAGAATTCTACAAACAGTTACATTGCCTGACTGCCCCCTCCACCCCTCCCAGGCAAGGAATAAACATGGTGATGGAAAGATAGGGAAGTTAACAATGCAGGATAAGAATGGGAATAATATTAATCCCAGTATAGATCAAAATAAGTGTGACAGAAAAATTAAACACATATTACTATAAGCAGGTTTTCTTTGGATCTTAACAAAAAAACTAGGTAGTTGACAGGGTGAAGAGTTATTAACAATGTTTAGGAAGCAGGATTTGAAAAATAAGTAGCTCTTGAGCTAGGGTGTATTGATGGGAACATAAAAGACGATTATCTAATTTTAATCTGTACACAAAAGCTTTTCCTGAAAATGGTGGCAACATCATCTCCATTCAATAGGCATTAAATATGATTTATTATGTATGAAGTATTTTGTTAGGTACTAGGGATATAGATATAGTGCCACAGAAATCAAATCAAATGTAACAATGCCACTTTACATTTATCATGCTCATACAAAAGACAAAAATAAGTAATCTAAATTAGGAGTAATAAATCTATACCTCTATCACACAATCAAAATTTATCAGCTTAAAATATATCCTAAAGAATCAATATTTTCTATATGAACATCAGGTAAAATATTTAAAAGATGGAAATTTATGGCTCTTCAATTTTGGCCCTAGGAACCAACCATACAAGTATCCCAGCAGTATTCAGACTAACTCCTTTACTCAGAAAATCATCAACACATCAAAATGTGATTTTCTGTGAATCTCCAAAGAAAATCCCAGTATATACTACAAAGGGTCAGTAATCTACAACTGTGCTTCATATACATGCAATTTTAAAAAATCCACAATTACCCAACTCTGCTATTTAAACTGAGTAGCAAAAATCTAAAACAAAACCAAAATTGGATCATTACTAAAAAAAAAGATATGGATCCTAAGACATAAATAAATTAATCCAAAAGATAGCTACACGGCATCCTGAAATGCATCTAAGCACTGACATAGTATTTTTTGATGAAAAGGACTGTTATTGTAATTGCAGTTACATTAATATATGTGTATATATACACAAACATGCACATGTACACATACACACACATCACTCTAATAGGCAGACACCCAGATAGCTTACTTACATACTAACATGACCATATCAGGTATATACATCTGCATTAAAAGTATACTATCAGAAACACATTTTGGTGCTAAAAACATATTCATAGGCAATATTATTGCATGTGAAAAACCCAGGTGAAATAATATACCAATTACTAACTAAAAGCTATATTCACTTCTGGATGTTCTTTAAGGAGTTTTAAAAGACTCTTTGTTAGAACAGAGTTTAGAAAGCAAGGCTAGGGTAAGCTGAGAGGGGAGGGAGAGAAAGATGGTCCAGATCAAAGGAACAAGAGGGTACCACTTTCCATCTTTCACCTGACTCTTCTAAAATTGTATAGCCATACTCTTTAGTTTATAAATATAAGCTACTCCCAAACTTTCACTAAAAAATTTTAAAGAAAATTTTTACCTAAAAGAAAACAATTGTGGTGTTAACCCCCACATTCTACAACCTCTTTTATATTAACAAGTAACTCTGAAAAGATGCATTCAAGTTAAATAAAAAAGCCTACTTATTAATTAAGGCTGATGTCTTAACTGACTTTTGGTAAGTCTAATTGCCATAATTTAAAATTTAAAAGCTTCACTCAAAGAACACAAATATTAGCGACTCAGAAGGCCATCTTTTTTCATTATTGTAAGACAAAAGGAAATAAATTAATAGTGAAAAAATGAATGTTGACGAAGACCAAGCAAGAATAACAACAGATTAGCCACAAGTCATTCTTTGAATAAAGAGTTCTTTATAATATGTTTTCAAAGAGCTTTCTTGGTAGACAAGCTACAACAGCATGTTATGAAAAACAATAACCACACACTTTTTGTATCTCCTAATACACTGCAGTGCTATACAACTTTGTGATGATGCAAATGTTCTGTTTTGTCCAATATGGTAGCCAACAGCCACATGTGACTACTAATGAAATGAACTTCCAATTTTAGTTAACTTAAATTTAAATAGCCAAAAAAGGCAATGGCTACCCTCTTGGCCAACGCAATTCCAGATTTCATATACTTGGTTATATATAAGTATAAATCTAAATTCTTAATAATTCTCTTTCACAGAAGGAAAACTTAAATAAACTCTCAGTTCTATTGCATTCACTACACCTCAGTATATTTAGACTGTATGGACACGGTGGCTCACGCCTGTAATCCCAGCACTTTGGGAGGCTGAGAGGAGAGGATCACTTGAGGCCAGGAGTTCGAAACCAGCCTGGTCAACAAAGCAAGACCCCATCTCTATTTAAAAATAAAAAAAGTTATTTTAAATACTTGTGTACAAAGGGATACAGAAGTATATCTTCTGCACAAATGGCCATTATCTTTTGGCACTTAAGACATTCTTCTCCCTTTGGAAATAATTTTACTCGAGTAACCAGAGAATTTAATTCAGAAACCATGCAAAAATAACACCAGTCCCCTGCCTCCCACAAACTTACAATTTAACCAAATTTTAAAAGTAAGTACCATTCCCTATTACCTTTGCATAAACAAGGACAAAAAGATATGTTTTAAAAATATAAAACATATTTAACTAACCATCTCCCCAACAAAATGAAAAATAACCTTTTATATAACTTTCTAAACTATACAAATTATTCATCAATAATTGGCTCAGACACAGGTCTGTAAGAATGTAGTATTGTAAGACATTTTTAAATAGAGAGTTTTTAAAGACAGCTATTTTAATACAACATTCACTTAAGCATATTTCAGAAATATAAGAAATAACTAAACAGCAAAATAACTTATCTCTGTGTAACCAAATAGCAGTAACATTCATAACTACCTTGAGTAGTGGGTGGGAAGAAAAAAACTGTGGGGAAAAAAAAATTCACTGGAAACTTTTTATCTATACTCCTGAAAAAAATTTCCTGTTGTTTGACATAAATGTTATATTTTCATGTAGTAGCTTTCTAATTTTTGTAAATTTCCTTTTTAATACTTAGTAATCTTAACACTTAAAATCGATTATATTATAAATGACATCAGTAGAAGTATCCTTACCTTTATTTGACTTTGATGGTTTATTCTTGATAGGTTTAAGGGAACTTCTTGATTTGTCCTCTCTATCTTTAATAAGTTTCTGAACATCATCCAAAGACAGTTTTTGTAGCACAACTACAGGCTTAGCTCCTTTATTTAGATCTTCAACTAATCCTATTTTTTCTACTTTGTCTTTCGGCTCTCCTTTCATTTCCATTTTCTTTGTCTCCTGAGTAACATTGCCATCTTTATCCCTCTTGATTTTCGGAATGACAAAATTTTTCAACGCACCAGACCTGCCCCCCAACAAATAACTTGGAAATTCTGCCTTATTGTCAGGGTGTGCTTTATTAGTGTCTACTTTACTCTTGTTACCCTCTGTCCTTTTGTCATCTTTACTAGTTGGTGATTTAAAACCAAGTTTATCAGATCTTGATTTATTAGAATCTCCTTGTTTAACACGAGGACTGTCAGGTCTTGATTTTTGTTCCCCAGAAGATGGTCTTTCCCTTGAGTCCCCTGATTCATGCCTGTGTTTTCGTTCTAGTTTATCAGTTTTTGAACTATCAGATTTAATGCCGTGTTCATTTCTACTAGAGGATCTCAATGTTTCTGGTCTTCGAACCCTAGACTGATCCCCTCGATGTCGCTCTGATTCACCCCTGTCATCTGATTTTTGTTTATTATCATGGTCACGTCTTAGTGACTCAGAAACAGATCGCCCATCAGGTCTCTGCTTTAAGGCTTCAGCTCGTTCTGATTTTAACCGAGGTGAGTCAGATTTAGTATCTTGTTTATGTTTAGACACGTCAGGTTTTTTCTCTGTAGATGGCTTTCCAGAATCCCTCCTATTGTCATGCCTGTGTTTTGGTGTTTCAGGTCGCCCTTCATTTTTTTGCTTTGGAGTTTCAGGGCGGCTCTCACCTTTTTGCTTTGGAGTTTCAGGCCTTCCATCACCCTTCTGTTTTGGGGTTTCAGGATGCCCATCACTCTTTTGTTTTGGAGTCTCAGGCCGGCTTTCACCCTTTTGCTTTGGGGTTTCAGGCCTTGACTTTGTTGTTTCTGATCTGCCATTATTTTGTTTGTTGTCATTTGGTTTTGTGTCAGACAGTCTATTTTCATTTTGTTTAGGCTCAACTATGGTGCTCTCGTTTTGTTTGCATTCAGTTGTTCTGCTTTCATTCTGTTTAATTTCTTCTGTTTGGGTCTCAACTTTAGTTTCTAACTTATTTTCACTTGATTTTGTCTCCACCAATCGGTTTTCATTTGGTTTAGATTCTGCTAATCTACTTTCACTTTGTTTCATTTCACTCTTCGAAAGCTCAGGATCAGACTTTTTTTTAGGTGTCTCAGGATGGTTTTCTGGTGTAGATTTAAGACTTCCAACAATATCTTCCTGAAGAACAGAAACAGGTGCATCATTACATTGTTTGATTTCTTCAGGCTTTTTTATGGAGTCTGAATCCTGAGTTATAGAAGCCTGAGAGTCCACTCTTCCTGCCTGATGAAGATCAATGCTAACCATTAATGCTGGCCTTGACCCATTTCCCGTAGAACCCGTCTCCTGAGAAGCTGGTCTATTACCTCCTGTAGCACCCCCAGCCTCCTGTGGGTAAGAATCTTGTTTTCTTTTTTTCAAAGGCTTATCTGAAATTTAAAGATAAATATCAATATCAGTAATAGACATGTATTCTTATCTTATTAAAAACCCTATGGACGTTGTTTATCTTTTTAAGGTTATGTTTTTAAAATGGAGTAAAATGCAAATGCAAATATGTACACATAAAATAGTAAGCATGAATGACACAATACTTTGAAAACCAAGGTTTGAAGAAATATACTTGAGAGATCTCAATAAATATAGTAAAAAGAATTTAACTGCATACTCTTTAAGGATATAAATAAGTGTAAGAATATAAAATGAATAGAACTTGTAATGTACCAAATACAAACATATATTTATGTTCATAGATGTCACGGATAAATCAGATTCTCTTCCTAATAATAAAGCAACCAGTTATAAATCATAAAGTCTCACTCAGGTTAATTTTAACTGTTAGCCAAAAACCATAAAGAGCTCCAAATCTGCCAATATACCAAACAGGAAATATAAGTTTTTACTGTATCTAAGATAAGTATGGAAAAAAAAGAAAGAAAATATATACCATGCCATTGGGAAAAAATGAATTTAAAAAAAGAATTTAATAATTTGTCATTTAACTTTAATCAATAATTCAAATTCTTTAAAGTGTTAAAAGTGTGAAAGGAGTTTAAAAGTTAACCACAATGTTAGATAGAAGTAAATTTAAAATAAGGAAGCAACAGATTTCATAGGTATAGAAAATTTAAAATCAGGGAGCAATAGGTATAAATTAGAATCCTGTCTTAAGCAACTTCCACTGAAGAAAACAGTTCCTACTCTTCGATATAAAGTTATAATGTTCTGGGATCCATTCTGGTCTCAGAAAGAAATAATTTACAGTATTATGAAATGTAAAGACAAACACACAAACACAAATTCACCATTACAATAAAATGTGAAGGTATTTTTAACATCTATATATTTCTGTGTATGACTCCATTTCTGACTTAAGAGGGAGCTAGTCATTTTCTATAAATTAAATCTCCAGTTAGGTCTTGGGAATGGTTACATTATAGCACCTTGAGGTTTGGCTTCCTTTTGTTTATTTGCTGAATTGCTTGAGTATGTTTTAAAAGTCACTCTTATTTCTTTTAACAAGACAATCTCTAGATTCTCTTGCAATATTCACTAATGTGATATATCATATAAGGAAGATGGTATTACAAGGTTAAAAGTCAAACTGACAACTGAAAAATGGCTCCTTATTGTTAGAGAACCAAGTTGTGATTTTTTTTTCCTGATGGTAATGCTTCTTCTATATAGCAAAGTTCCACTGTTTTCTTTTTAAAGTGGGAAGTAGCAGTTCTTGCCAGTTTAAAATCTAATCAAATATAACTGCAATTTACTTAAGATATTTGTTAGTTATATTTTGTAAAACTAAGTCCTTCTGCTCCTTCAGTTGTCCAGTCAAATCTATCACCACACATGCTCCATTTGCAAAACACTACCATTTTAATTCTAAAGTATAATATATTATCATTAGATTGTTTCCACCAGTTAAAACTAACATGGTAAGAATTTATAGGAAGTTTTCTACATCAATACCTTAAAAAAGAAATCAGAATACTAAATTTATGTTTATAGAATCCTCTTTTAGAATGTTCTGCCATTCAAAAATCATCTTTATGTTCTGCCACAGGGCAAACCAATTGATATCTCATGAATAAGATGCTTTATCAATTTATGCTTATCCCTTAAACTTTTATAAGAATCTAGAAATTCAAAAAGTATAACCTAAGATTTCTATATTTTTGAGGAAATATGCTTTGTAAAAATAATTAAAATGGTAGACTAATCATACTTAAGATACACAACGACATAGGTCTCAGGCATCTGAAGATTTAAGATATCTATGGCTCACTCTTTTATGCACAGTCTTCAGAAAAACATTAACATAGCTTAGAGGGCTGATTTTTAAAGGATTACAAAATACTCAAGAGTTTATATATTATTAACCTCAATCCAATTTACGTAAAGACATTAAAATGAAAATTTAGCAAATACAGTAAGTTAATTTCAAAGAAATGATTTATTTAAACTATGAATCCTATGATTATTTATAATAAAAAATGTATGAAAGTATTTGCACACAAGTAATTAAGATTGGGAAACATCTTACCATTGTTTTTCAGTATATACAAAATGCTGTTAAATACAAAATTTTAATCATTCAACTACTGAAAAGTACTTTACTCCTGTAAAACCTGGAAAATTTTCATTACTGTGGCAAGGATTCTTAGGTATGTTAAGAGCATGTATGTTCTGATTCACTTGGTCTGATTCAATTCCACCATGAACTTACTCCTTATAAAGCAGCTCTGAATCTGTACAGGTCACTTTTGTCCACCCACTTTTGTTATGAGTCTTCATTACATCATAACCACCTAATAATCATGGAAAGCCATCTCTATTAAGAATCACTTTGGTATTTAGGACAGTGATTACCTGTAAGCCCTCTTCAGCACTGGGAACCATAAGATTAGCTATCAGAATACATATATTCCTAAAGAAAATGCATACAAAAGGATTATCGTAATCTCAAAACCAACACTTGTCATCCAGATGCTGATATTCTCAAAATAAGATGCAGCCCTTACAGAAATTCTAAACTCAATTACGCTTACAAGAAAAACAAACTATACCACTTACTTAAATGTACAAGTGATAAATGAAAACACTTAAAGCAGAAAGCACAATAATTGTGTATACATGGTAGCCAATTATGTAAAATGAAAACACACCACCCCTCAACCACAATACAGGCTGAGTGGCTATATTCCTTGTACCAAAATCCCGGTCTCTTATTCCAAATGACAGTAGGTAATCATTGACTTTTAACAAGGGCTATAGTGCAAGAATACTGTAACATTATAAAAACATTAGTGAAGCTGAGCCATTCCTTATACTTGCTAACATGGAAAGTGGACCTTGGGAAAAGATGAAATAGGCAAAGATGAACAAAGGAACCCCCTCTTTGACAAAAGAAAGCAGAAATTTTCAGCACATGAAAAAGGTATTAATATCTAATGACAGGTCATCCCAGAAGCAAAGAAAGATGAATAGCCTTTTAAAATTAATTTATGTAATTAGAGACACTAAAAGTATGAGCAAAAAGATTGAGAAAAGGGTCCTTTTGGAATATTATAAAATATTAGGTTACAAAGTTGCCTTATCAACGTATATACAGAACTGCTCAAAGAAGAGAGAACAGGACAAAGGGACATAAATACCTAGCGGCTAGAAAAATGTCTTTCTTCTGCGGAACAAGGGTACAATAGGGTCTACCACAGCCTAGGTAAAACATTTCTTAAGATTATTCTATCCCTTTACTTGAATTCCACAAATATTCTACATTTGTTGAACTTTCTAATCTTACTTATAAGGTACAGTGTTTTTGATTTCTGGTTATTGAGTGGAATATTTCTCTCACAGTAAACGAATATATTGGCAAACAAACTCATATCCTAAAGTACAACTAGTAGGCCAGACAAATAGTCCTGCCTGCTCCATATCACCAGTAGTAATACAACAGTTGTAAAAAAGTCCTCAGTGCCAAATGTTTGAATATATTAAATGTCCACTTTAACATTTAGTCTTTAATAAGTAAAAATAATGGTAACTAGGGACAAATTAATTTCAAGGAAGTATTTCATCTCTTAAGGGCTCTAAAACCACCACTTCAGAAGAATTTTGCTTTTATTTATGACCTCACCTACACCCTTGGACCAATATACACACCTTTAATCATCTCAAAATCTCAAGGTAACTTCTTATATAACAAATACCATCCCATCACACAATGCAGAAACTGAATGCAATATGCCAAGTTCAAATCAAAAGGGTTAGGTGGCATCTAAGTTCCAAAAGTTTTCAAATGCGGTCATGTATTTCATGTATTGCTTAACAACAGGATACATTCTGCGAAATGCATTGTTAGGAGGTTTCTCTATTATGTGAACATCATATAGTATATTCACATAAACCTAGATGATATAGCCTACTATGTACCTAGGCTATATGGTATAGCTTATTGCTCCCAGGCTATAAACCTGTACAGCATGTTACTATACTGAATACTGTAGGCAACTGTAACACAATGGTAAGCATCTGTGTATCTAAAACATATCTAAACATAAAAAAGGTAGAGTAAATATACAATATTATATTTTTATGGGACCACCATTGTATATAAAGTCTGTTGTGAAATGAAATATCATTACGTGATACGTGACTATAAATCCACGAAATAAGAGGAAAGTGGCTTTCAGGAAACAAGTTAGAAATGACAACAATAATATGAAATCAGCAAAACCTACTTTAATCCTCAGGTTGTCACCGCATACCTGTATTTTCACCAAAATTGAATGTCAACTCTGCTCATTCAACTTTTCAGTTATCTGTTAACTATGCCATCACAGATTACAGAAAAAACTATTTAGATAATTGAAAATAAAATATACAAGTTTCTACAAGAACAGTATGTTGTATCTGTTGACTTTGTTCTATTTTTCCAAAGGAAAGTTCGCAGTATAAAATAAGTTTGCTAATATGCAATTAGAACTATATATGACCCTTATTTTAATTCCATTTTTATAAGTAGAAACTTTGGATTCAACAAACATGATACATAAAAAAGGGTCACCATTCCTCCTCTGTTTTTGTTACTATCAACAACTATTAAAATTCACTTAAAAAGTACATTCTTTTTCAAGAACACATTTTTCCATAATACAGATTTAACGTCATGCAAAAAATTCAGTTATCAGGGCAACTAATATTTCTTGGTCAGGGAATTGTGATATTGTATGTTTCCTGCAAAACTGGCTATCCTAAGATTCAGGAATTTTGAACAGGTTAATAAGAAAAGCTGAGTAATATTACTTTTTTCATTTGATATGCGTATACTTTTATAACAGGTTAGAGGAAGAGATATAATTTGGCACCTATGTATTTATTTCCTGAACCTCATACTGCAAACTAAAGAGAAGAGGTACAAGCAACATTTCACCCTTAATATCAAAACTTTACCAGTTTAAAAAAAAATTCCAGAAGTCCTACCCAGAGCAATCAGGCAAGACAAAGGAATATTAGGCATCCAAATAGGAAAAGAGGAAGTCAAATTATCTCTGTTCACTGATGACATGATTCAATACTTAGAAAACCCCAAAAATTCCTCCAAAAGATTCATAGACCTGATAACTTCAATAAAGCTTTAGGATACAAAATAACTGTACCAAAATCAGTAGCATGTCTATACACCAATAACGTTCGAGCTGAGAACCAAATCAAGAACTCAATCTCATTTACAATAGCCACACACACAAAATAAAATACCTAGGAATACATTTAAACAAGGAGTTGCAAGAGCTTTACAAGGACAACTACAAAACACTGATAAAATAAATCATAGATAACACAAACAAATCAAAAACATTCCATGCTCATGGATAGGAAGAATCAATATTGTTAAAACTGACTATACTGCCCAAAGTAATCTACAGATTCAACACTATTCCTATCAAACTACCAACGTAATTTTTCAAAGAACTGGAAAAACTATCCTAAAATTTATATAAAACCAACAAAGAACCTGAATAGCCAAAGCAATCCTCAGCAAAAAGAATAAAGCTGGTGGCATCATATTAGGAAACTTCAAACTACACTGCAAGACTAGAGTAAGCAAAACAGCATGGTACTGGTATAAAAATAGGCACACAGATCAATGGAACAGAATAGAGAACCCAGAAATAAAGCCACATACCTAAAAACAACTGATCTCCAACAAAGTTGACAAAAATAAACAATGGAAAAAGTACACGCTATTCAATAAATGGTGCTGGGAAAACTGGCTAGCCATATGCAGAAGAATGAGACGGGACTCCTGCCTCTCACCTATACAAAAATTAACTCAAGATGAATTAAATATGTAACTGTAAGACCTCAAACAATAAAAATCCTAGAAGAAAACCTGCAAAAAACTCTTTTGGGACATTGTCCTAATTAAAGAATTTATGACTAAGACCTAAAAAGCAAAAACAACACAAAGAAAAATTGACAAATGGGACTTAATTAAACTAAAGAGTTTCTGTACAGCAAAAGAAACCATAGCAGAGTAAACAGACAACCTAGAGAATGAGAGAAAGTATTTACAAACTATGCATCCAACAAAGGTCTAATACTGAGAATCTATAAAGAACTCAAATCAACAAGAAAAAAACAACCCACTAAAAAGTGGGCAAAAGACATGAACAGACACTTCTCAAAAGAAGATGTACACACAGCCAACAAACATTTAAAAAAATGCTCAGTATCATTAATCATCAGAGAAATGCAAATTAAACCACAATGAGATACAATCTTACACCAGTCAGAATGGCTATTATTAAAAAGTCAAAAAATAACAGAGGTTGCAGAGAAAAGGGAACACTTACACACTGTTGGTGGGAATGTAAATTAGTTCAACCCTTATGAAAAACAGTATGGAGATTTCTCAAAGAACAAAAAATAGAACTACCATTTGACCTAGTAATCCCACTACTGGGTTTCTATCCATAGGGAAAAAAATTACTTTATAAAAAAGACACCTGCACTCATATGTTTATCACAGCACTATTTACAATAGCAAAGTTACAGAATCAACCTAAGTGTCCATCAGGAGTGGACTGGATAAACAAAATGTGGTATTTATACACCATGGTACACAATCATAAAGAAGAATGAAATCATGTCCTCTGCAGCAACATGGATGCAGTTTGAGGCCATTATCTACCCTAAGTGAAATAATGCAGAAACAGAAAATGAAACACTACAGGTTCTCACTTATAAGTGGGAATTCAACAATGGGTACACACGGACATAAAGTTAGAAACAACAGACACAGGGGACTCAAAAATGGGGGAAAAAAGGACGAAGCCAAGGTTGAAAAACTATCTAATGGGTACTATGATCACTATTTGGGTGACGGGTTCACTACAAGCCCAAATCTCACCACCACACAATATACCCATGTAACAAACCCCTGTACATATATCCCCTGAATCTATATTAAAAAAAAAAAAAAGACAAAGAAAAAAAACCCCAGCTCCCTAGCCAGTAAAATGAAGACTTCTAGCAATCTCTTTATTTGCATCTATTTCTGATTTACATATGTTGCAAACATTGTAGTACAACAATTACTAAATACAGTCCATTTTTTTTCAATAACATTAAAATGAGCCATCATGACAGGCAGGAGATATAATACTAATCTTCAGCATGTTTCTTAGCATAGAAACACAATTATCTTGTCATGATCCTGTCAAACACTGAACACATCATATATAAAAATCAGCTCTACCCAATATCAAGAAGTTTTATCATTACCAAGAAATAAAATATAAGAACTGAAAATCAACCTAAAATATTTTAATCATAAAATTAAATCATAAAGCATGCTTTTGGTCTGATCAAATGTGTATATGCATTTATATAGCAATCAAATTCATCAATTATATTGCTAATTTGAATCACTGATTCATCAGTCTCTTAAAACATGAAAGAAATTTTGTATACAGTGTATACCAAATTACTAAGAACTTACTAGGAATTTATTTTTGTTTGATTATGAAGCACAAGGAAAGCTCATAAACTCATAGACCAGGTATGTCTTGAAACTCCATCCTAACATACTAGTCAGACAAAAGGGAACACTTCACTGTAATTACCACCAAAAGACTCTTAATTTCTAAGGTTTGCTATTTAATATTAACTCTTTCCATGATTTGTTTACTAAAAAAAATTGACATTATTAAGCCAGTAGGATCATAAACCAAGTGAAATATCTAACTGCCTAATAAGCATACACACGAGCTTTTCTTAAATGTACCTGTTCGAAATAATTCTACAGTGGTTAACCTTGTTTTAGCAGAAAAAAATTTGAAGGTGCACAACAATATTAATGTAACTTGTGAAATATACATGTTATATAGAAATGCTAATGTTCATTTTAGCAGAAAAGCACAAATAAGTAAAATCATATAGTACATAATGAGTAATAGACCTGTAGTAGAGAATTACCAAATCTCATATAGTTGTTTCAGACAATAAATGAAATTGTTACGAATTTAACTTCTGCATTATGAGTATTAGTAATAAAAATATGTACTTGAGTAGACATAAATTATACAAAATATTCAGGAAAAAAGTAACGTGAAAAAAATTTTTGACACTATAATTACATATTTGCCCAGATGAGGAAGTGGTAATAATGAGATTATTTTACCTTTATCTTGAACTTCTTTTGAGAAGCGCTCCCTTTCAATAGCTGATTCTCTCTCTATTCGCTCAATTTCAGCCAATGCATCCAATTCCACTTCATCATATATAGGTCCCTGTTGTGATATCTGTTGTTGATTCTGTACCACAGAAGTCTGGGGTTGTTTTGCAGCAACTGAAGTGTTCTGTTGTAAAACAGGCACTTGATTTGCTGGAAGGAATGCTGTTTGTTCTTGCTGCGACAAACATTGAGCAGCATTTAGTGGGCGGTTTATATCTTGTGGAGTAATGGGTGTTTTTGAAGTCTGTCCTGGGTACTGCACATTAAAAGGAATATCATTTTCTGAAACATTGCTATTTTCCACACCAGAAATCATATCCTCTTGCTGGTCCATGTCTGAAGACCTTACACGAGAAAGTCTTAATGTAAGTTTAGTAGAGTCCTTGGATGGAGAACTAATTATATCATACATTGCCGCTTTCTCACTCTGCTCTTTTTCATCCTTGCCTAATTTCATTTTCTTCTGCTTCTTTTGTTTTCTTTCTGGAGAATCTAGCAAGATATCTGGTGGAACATCTCGAGGTGATGAACAAGGTAGAGACTGAGATTGTAGGATTAAAGGTGGTCTTGAGCCTAGAAAAATAATTCGATAGAAGTAACAGTTGTGGTGGTTTCACATTTTCTTACAATGTGATAGAAATATTAATAAGTGACAATATAGTAATGCTAGAAAAAAATAAGAAATTATATAATCCAAGCTACTTATTTACGAAAGATGAAAAGAAAGCTTAAAAACTTGTCCCACACAGTTGTTTAGCTTGCTAGTAGTTAATCTAAAATCTAGGTTTGAATCTAAGTATGAGTATTCAACTTTTCAGACCAGTATTATTTCTATATTTTTGTGCCTATAAAGTATACATATTTAGCTTTATAGGGGTAAAAAGTTCATTGCTTCTAAAGATGACACAACACAAATATTTTGGGTATGACCATCTCTGTTCTTTCATGGACTATCTGGGAAAACAGATATATCCTGATTAAAGTAAGAATAAGTACGCTTTTGTTAAATTACACAAAAATAACAATTTAATCCTAGAGACTATCTTACATGAATACTACTGGGATGATAACAAAAAGCAAGCGGTCAATTTACAATTACTAGAGCCTTTACTTACTTCAAAAACTGGTGGTAAAATATTGATTTATACTTTTATGTGGTCTTCTCTTTCTCCCTTAACATCATTCACATACTCTCTTCAGCTTGCTAATCCTCTTTTTATTAGAAAAATAAATAAGTTCAGTAAATTTCAAGGCCCAATAAAATATATTGAGCCCAGAGTCCATTAAATCAACCAATGTTATATGAAACAGGAAAGTGTTAAAAATAATCAGATGGAAAAATTATCCTAGTTAATAAGCCTTCAGACAAAAATTCTCCTTCAGACATGAAGGAAAAAGTGCATTGATATGCTTCAGAAATAATAGTATAACTGCATCTGAATAATGTATACATTTCTTATCACTACACTATAAGATATTTAAAAACTTGTAAGAAATTGTAAAAATTGGTCAAGATAAAAGTTTTTTTACAGACAGAACTTAAACCTAGAACTGCCTTCAATTAAGCTTTCAGTCTTTTTCCATGATACATAAATCTGGACTTTCAATTAGCAAGGTTAATGTATTTTAAATGTTATATATAAACATACAACTTTATTGACTCAAGTGTGATAAAGATATGGGAGCAATTAACTATAAATGTTAGTCTAACATTTTGTGTCAGAGTTGTGAAAGGTGCTTTACATATCAATTCACTTGATTTTTACAACATTCTTGAGTATTATCTTTAAAATTTTTCACAAATGGAACATGAAGCCTACAGAGGTTAAGAAATTTGCCCAAGGTTATGTAGTTAACAAACCTGAAGATTTAAAACAAGATTTGTCTAAGTCTGAATTGTAATATACCATTATGCCTTTGTATTTAAATTCTATGTGGCAAATTATATATACTTTAGAACAAACTTCAAATTCTAATAATTAATCTAAAAATCAAGATAGACTGACAATGCACTTACCCTTCAAAACTAGTTAGAAAACAACTTCATGACAGAAGTTCAAGCTTTTGGTGAATAATATATTAGTGAGGTTATTTGTTTTAAAGTTTTCCATTTCTATCTAAAGTTCATCTACTATTTATCTATCTAATCTCAAGAGTCAGAAGAAAAAAAGCTAGTTATCTAGATCAATCACCTATCTCCCTGTTCTCTTTCCCCGGCAATCTAAATAACTTCTCACCTTGACAACATTTGTGGGATATGTATCTAACCTACAAATAGTTACTCTGGAAGTTTTTCTCTCTTTCAGAAGCCGGGTTTTTATCCCTGAAAATTCATACAATTTACAGAATTGAAATGGCTCATAACAGCTCAACTTTCACTCTATGAAAAATGTCCTTGATAGAAAACCAAACACTGCAGGTTCTCACTCTTAAGTGGGAGTTGAACAATGAAAACACATGGACCCAGGGAGGGGAAAATCACACACCAGGGCATGTTGGAGGGTAGGGGGCAAGAAGTGGGAGAGCATTAGGACAAATACATAATGCAGGCGGGGCTTAAAACCTAGATGACAAGCCTGGTGTGGTGGCTCACGCCTGTAATCCCAGCACTTTGGGAGGCCGAGGCGGGCAGATCACGAGGTCAGGAGTTTGAGACCAGCCTGACCAACATGGTGAAACCCTGTCTCTACTAAAAATACAAAAAAAATCACCCGGGCGTGGTGGCATGTGCCTGTAATCCCAGCTACTCAGGAGGCTGAGGCAGGAGAATCGTTTGAACCCGGGAGGTGGAGATTGCAGTGAGCTGAGATCATGCCACTGCACTCCAGCCTGGGTGACAGTGCGAGACTCTGTCTCAAAAGAAAGAAAGAAAAAAAACCTAGATGACGGGTTGATAGGTGCAGCAAATCACTATGGCACATGTATACCTATGTAACAAACCTGCACATTCTGCGCATGTATCCCAGAACTTAAAGTAAAATAAAATGAAATTTTTAAAAAATTTTTGAAAAAAAAAAAGAAAAATGTCCTTGATAAATAGTACGAACACAATCAGTGAAAAAAAGATCTTTACCATATGAAGCAGATACGAGGTAAAATATCTTTATGTTTCAGATGGCTATAATTAGAAATTCTCATTACTTGAGAGAATATCTTACCAGCTATGTTAAAATTAATTATAAGCTAATTTTAAAAAGTAGAAGACAGTTTTCTCTTCCAACAAACTGATAATTAAAACTATTTGACTACAATTTTAAGTATTTTAAAAACTGGCTCAAACCTGGACTTAAATTCACAATTTTGTGAATCTGTTACAGATAGAAGACCATGCAAGGTTCTTTGAAAATTCAAAGATAAACTGAAATTCGTGTGCATAAAGTAGTAAAAGTTCTTACAAAAAATATAAACTAATAGCTTGAGGAGATTAGGGGAGGGCCCATGGAAGATCACCCATTTAACTTAGATCTGGAATAAAAGAATTTTAAAAGGCAGAGATAAAAGTAGATGTGAGAGATTTAAAAATTAACATAGAACAGGTTAGATTTGATAAATGACTAAATAGTTGAGAAGAGGCTTTATGATAACTTAAAATTTTTAAGTTACAATGATTCAGGACTGGAATAGCATTAAGACAGATGGGATGGCAGAAAGAACAGTGAAAACCATTTTGAACATGAATTGGAAATATCCGCTAGGTATGAAGGAAGTTTTGTCTGGAAATGAAGAATTAGAACTTGGGAGACAAGACTGGAGCCAAAGATTGATTTAGGAGTCTTATGCATGAAAATAATCAATGCTGTTAATGAAACTTAATAAAACGGCCAGGGAAAAAAGTACAATGAGTGATAAAAGGTCTAATAATAGAAATCTTGAGAAGAATAAGAATAAGGAGAGGAGCTAATGAAGAAAAAAAGTATCAATGAAAGAAGTGGGAGAAAAACAGATAGGCTCATATGAAATAAGTCTTTTTGGAGGAAAGAGGAAAGCTGATCAAAATTTTCAAATGTTTAAGAGAAGAACGTTGTGGTTTGAAAAGACCACTGGATTTATCAGAGAGAATGGATACTGGATGTATCCGAGAATACTATCAACAGATTACTGGGTAAGTGGAAGATAAATGAATCAATGAATAGGGACAGATTTAAATCCCATGATCCAGACCTGCTTGTACAGGTTTATTTTCTTTT
This sequence comes from Pan troglodytes, assembly GCF_028858775.2. Taxonomy (NCBI): domain Eukaryota; kingdom Metazoa; phylum Chordata; class Mammalia; order Primates; family Hominidae; genus Pan; species Pan troglodytes. The sequence goes on from NC_072402.2 coordinate 75,814,489, forward strand.
CTACAATGAAAAAAAAAAATACAGAATAACTTTTTAATATCTGCTTTAGGAAGTCTGAGTTCTTTATTCAACTTCAAATATAAAATATACAGAAGGAAATTTTAGTTACAGTAGTACCTTTAGGAGTTCCTTCACTTCCAGCAGGGGAGCATACTGGCTGTGGAGATCTCAAGGGAAAAGATGCAGCATTCCTCATTGTTGAAGAATCTCCATCCTAAAAATAGAGTATACAATTTATCTTTTGAATGACAGGAGAGGCTTTATAGAAATCTTAAAAGAGAACCAATAAGAGACATAAATTACTGACAGGTAAAGTGTTGGAATTCAAAAGCATAATTCTTCTGCACTTTCCTGTTTTCTTCTTGGTATATCTTAGAAGAATTGAAATTGTATCCAAAAGAATCAACAGCCTAAGCATGGCAATGAATAAGAAAATTTGTATTACTAGTATGCTCCATTTTTGTTTGCTTTTTTCTACAAAAGGAGCTATGAATACTCTACCAGGTGGTAAATGTCTTGAGGGCAGAGTTTATTGTCATCTGTGTTATCCTTAGACACATGCAGCTTACATAAAATACAATCAAATCAATAACAAGGCAAATTTCCAGAATGTGGAATATTTTAATAACATCAAGGCAATATTAAATTTCAGACCCAAAACTTTGTACAAGTATTAGAGGGAAAAAGAGTCAAGTACTAATAAATACAGGCTTATTATCTAAAAAAAAAAAAATTTTAATGTGAGCAGTATTAACCTAAAACTGAAATATTTCATTAAGAACCTAAACCTCGAGGTCAGGGGTCAGCCAACTTTTCATTATAAAGGAACAGAGAATAAATATTTTAGGCTCTGTGGGCCACACACAGTCTCTATCACATTTTTTTTTTTTAAATAACTCTTTATAAATGTAAAAACCATTCTCACTTTGTGGTTCAGGCTACTGGTCACACTTGACCAATCCTGCTCTAGACTAAGCTCTGTATGTGCAGGAGCCATGTTGTACTCAGTACCTAGTATAATGATATACGGTAGGTATCATTCAAATTTTGAAATGGAAATACTAGGTTATATGACAAATATTAGAACTATTTTATCACCTTAATGATAATATATTACATACGTCACTACTTAGCCTGTGCACCATGTGTAGGTAGTCCTCACTTGAACCATGTCTAGGATTATCAGCATGATGATTAGCTGAATTGCCAGACAACGGACCAGAAACTTTATTATCATGTATGTTTCTCAAACCACCTGCAACAATGGGACTTGATACCGATGCTGAAATTAATAAGAATAAAAAAAGGTTTAATAAAAGATTCTTAACATTCTTGGAGAATAGTAATTATTCACAAATATTTTAAGCATATAGAAATTACAGAGAATAATATAACAGATACTCATGTACTGACTAGTTTCATCAAATCTTAACACTCTGCCAGATTCCAATCTATTTTTGAAAAGAACTAAAACATTACAAATACAGTTGAAGATCTCCATTTATCTGTTATTTCTCTCCTCTATTCCTTTCCTTTTACTCCCTAGAGGTAACCACTATTTTGATCTGAGTTTATTCTGCCTATGTGTTATCTTTATACCTTTGCTATGCATGAATATATTCCTAAGTAATTCATTGTGTTGTTTTTACATTATAATTTTATATAGATGATATATGTATCTATCCTTATATAACTTGTTTTTCCATTTAATATTATACTGAGATTTTATATATATATATGTATATATATATAGTTTTAAATTCTTTTATTTATTTATTTTTTTTACAGACAGCTCTGTTACCTAGACTGGAGTTCACTGGCATGATCATAGCTCACTGTAACCTCAAACTCCTGGGTTCAAGTGATCCTCTTGCCTTAGCCTTCTGAGTAGCTAGGACTACAGGAAACTGCCACCACATCTGGCTTTTTCTTTTTTTGGTAGAGATAGGGTCTTGCTATGTTGCCCAGGCTGCTCTCAAACTCCTGGCTTCAAATGATCCTTCTGCCTTAGCCTCCCAAAGCACTGGGATTACAGGTAGATGTGAGCCACTGTGCCTGGTGTAAATTCATTTATTTTAAATAATTACACATACTCTGCTGTATGATGTACACTATTTATTTGTTCATTCTTATGTGGATGTTCAAATCGCTTAAAATGCTTGCTGCCATAAACAATGCTGCAATGTATGTTCTTGTACATGAGGACTGTTTTTATAAATGTGTAAGAGCTCTAGGTGCCAATACCTAGGAGTGAAATTGCCAGATATGCATATTTTAACCTTACTAAATAACAGATTACTTATGACCATTTGTATTCACTGGTAGCGTATGAGAGTTCCCACTGTTCTATATCCTTGCCAATAATTTTTATCATTCTAAGGGTAGGAAATGTTTCTGACAGTCACTTTAATTTGGATTTCCTTGATTACTAGTGAAGCCAAGCATCTTCTCTTGTGTACTGGCCATTCAGATCCCCTCCTTTACACAAAGTCATAAAAAGACAGCCTCCTGTATCTTCTAAAAGCCTTACAGTTTTGGTTTTTCAGTTAGGTCTTTAACCCATGTAAAACTTATTTTTAAGTGTGAGATAGGGATCCAATGTTACTTGTTTCCATATGAAGAACTGCATCATTAATTAAAGAAATCATTCTTTCCCCCATTAAGATATAATGCCATATGGACCAAGTTTACATTTGTCCATGGGTATGTTCCTAAGCTCTTCATCATGTTCTACTTCACTATATGTTATTTTTCCATGTCTGCACCAATATTACAATAAATCTTGACTGTTGTTAGACTGAGCTGCTACACTTCATTCCTTATTATTTTGTCTATTCTTGAACAACTTCTACATGAATTTTTAGAAGCAGGTTAAATTCCACAAAAACCTTCCTTGAGATTTTTTATCAGTTATACTGAATTTATAGATACGGGTGTAATAATAATCTTTACCCTATTGAGTCTTCCTATCCATGAAGATGGCATAACTCTTCATTTTCTTAAGTTTTCTTCTATCTCTTTCAAAAGTTTTGTAATTTGCTCCACAAAAGTCTTTTACATCTTTCATTAAATTTATTCCTAGGTATCTTGTGGTGCTCTTTTAAACTGTTAATGCTATCAAAAAAGATTATAACTGCTTATTTCTGTATATAAAAATGCAATTGATTTCATTATAATGATGCTGTATCCAGTAACTAAGTGGAATGCTTTTATTAATTCTAGTATCTTGTCTGTAGCTTATCTCGGATTTTCTGTGAAGACAATTATGTCACCTGAAAATGACACTTTTTTCTTCCTTACCAATAATTATACATAGTTTAACGCTTCTTATCTTCCTGTATTGGCTGGGACACCCACTAAATAAATGTCATTATAGGCATTCATGTCCTGTTCCTGAATTGAAACAAAATGTTTCTAATTTTTTCTACCACTAGGTAAGATTAAATCAACCTCTTCTCCTTTTTTTTCCATACAGATGGGGTCTTGCTGTATTGCACAGGCTAGACTTAAACTCCTGGGCTTAAGTGATCCTCCTGCCTTGGCCACTTGAGTAGCTGGGACTACAGATGTGCACCATCACACCCAGCTTAATGTATTTTTCTTCTTTTTTTTTTGAGACGGAGTCTTGCTCAGTTGCCCAGGCGATCTCGGCTCACTGCAAGCTCCGCCTCCCAGGCTAACCCCATTCTCCTGCCTCAGCCTTCGGAGTAGCTGGGACTACAGGCGCCCGCCACTACGCCTAGCTAACTTTTTTGTATTTTTAGTATACACGGGTTTCACTGTGTTAGCGAGGATGGTCTCAATCTGCTGACCTCGTGATCCACCAGTCTCGGCCTCCCCAAGTGCTTAATGTATTCTTATTCAGTGAAAAGTTTTAAATGTCATGAATGGAAGTTGAATCTTTCTGAATGCTCTTTTGAGACCTGTTAAAAGGCTCACAGGACCCCAGGCCCATAATCTGAATTATATTGTCTTCTACTAACCAATTCATATATATATCCAATTTTGTCATATAGGTTGATAACACTGCTTATTCGTTTTTTTTTTTTTTTGAGACAGAGTCTCACTCTGTTGTCCAGGCTAGAGTGCAGTGGCGGGATCTCAGCTCACTGCAACCTCTGCCTCCCAGGCTCAAGCCATCCTCCCACCTCAGCCTCCGAACAGCTGGGACTACAGGCACACACCACCTTGCCTGGCTAATTTTTTGTGGAGAGAGATGGAGTTTCACCATGTTGCCCAGGCTGGTCTTGAGTTCCTAAGCTTCAAGCAATCTGCCCGTTCTGGCCTCCCAAAGTGATAGGATTACAAGAGTGAGCAATCATGCCTGGCCTGGTTTCTTAATATTTGTTTAAAAAATTTGTTTCACCTTAAGGCTTAAGGATCACTTAAGCCCAGGAGTTTGAGTCTAGCCTGTGCAATACAGCAAGACCCCATCTGTATGGAAGAAAGAAAAAGAGATTGATTTAATCTTACCTAGTGGTAGAAAAAATTAGAAACATTTTGTTTCAATTCGGGAACAGGACATGAATATTCATATGTGATGACTGATTTATAATTTTCCTTTCTCATACTCCCCTCACTTCACCTGATTTTGGTATCCAGATTGTAATTTAACTTTATAAAAAGAGTTAAGAAAGTGTTGCTGTTTTTCTTTTTTTCTGGAATGGATTAAGATTAGCATATCTCTTCATTTAATGTTTGGTAGAACTTGTTAGAACAGTCTGAGTATGTTTTTATCCCTTTCCCCTTCTTTTAAGGGAGGTAGATTTTGGACTACTGAGTGAGGTATATGAATTTTAAATTATATGATAGATACTGTCAAACACACGGTTCTCTAAAAAAGTTGCACCAATTTATATCACTATGAAGACTGAAATGTTTATCAATCTGATATAAAATTTTATTTCATCTTAATTTTGAATGCATCTCTATTAGCTAAGGTGACCACAATTTCATATATTTATTAAATCTTTCTGTATCGACTTGGCTATTCTTTTCCAGTAAATTGCCTGTTTACTTCTTTAGTTCATTTTTGTCTTGTTCTTATCGATCTGTATGAGATTTCGGTATATTAAATCAATACTTTGTGTTTATAATAAATGTTGCATATATCCCCCATATTTGTTTTATATTTATGTAATTTATATATTTCTGTTCTCTTATATACAAATTTATAATTAATCTTTTTTTTCATTTCTACAATCGAGGTTTTTGGTCTGCTTAGAAATAATGCCTTCTCAACTCTTAGAATACCAAAAATTTGCCCACGTTTTTCTTATAATTTTATGACTTAAAAAATACAAACAGCTTATTAATCTAGAACACTTTTGCTTTCAGTGATCCAGGAATCCAGCTAAAATTGCAAAATACCTAGACAATCACCAACATCATTTATTAAACAATCCATTCTTATATGCTGATTTTAAAATGTAATCTTTAGAATGATAAAATTTTTAAAAATCATCGTTTTTCCAATGACTTTGTAAAAACTGATAAAATGAGATTCACTGAATGCTACCCCCTTTAAGTAAAAGATTAATGGGAAATTGTATATTTACATGATCTCAAAGTATCATCCCACAGATTATTTACTAATTGCAAAGGGAAAAATATGTACTTTTACAATAAGGAGAGGTTCACCACCTAAACACCACCGATACTGAGACCATTTTATGATAATGATAAGATACAATGTAAAGTGCACAACACTGCTTACCAAGTACTCTTGCCAAAAATGTGTAACTGGAAACTAGTAAAACCTTAAAGCTAACTTCTACTTGATAGGAAATACAGAAAACAAATTAAACAACACCAGCAGAAAATAGTGGAGTTTAGAATATGAAATATTCTACAACAAAAGTGGCCAAACTCTTCAAAAACCAAAAATTAGTGTCATGGGGTGAAAAAGGTGTAAGATTGCTTTAGATTAAAATAGCCTCCATAAGAGATGTAAAAATCAAATGCAATGTGTGAAAACCTAGATTTGAACATGCTTTGAAAAGATATTAAAAATATATTTAGGACAACTGGATTGGTAAAAGTCAAATGTATTCTGGATATTAGATGATACCACAGAACTGACCTTAATTTTTTATATAGGAGAATATTCTTAGCAGATGTACTTAAGGACAAAGTGGCAGGATACCTGTTGGTGAAGGGGTTCATTGTGCTAATCTTAGAACTTTTCTGCATGGTTAAATTTTTGTAATATAAAGTTGAAAAAAAATGCAACCTTTCTCAATAGTCTAAACTGTCTCACGTCTGCATTCTCTCTGTCCTACTGACCTATCCACTTTTTCCCTGCCAGACTTTCTTCTTTTTCAAATAAAATTATGTTTTATTATTGACAGATAATAGAGGCACGTATTTCTGGGATACATGTGATAAATACATTCATATAATTTGTAAAGATTGCATCAGTGTAATTCAGATATCCACCACCTTAATATTTGTCTTTTCTGTATGGTAAAAACATTCAAATTATCTTCTTCCAGCTATTTTGAAATATAAAATAGATTGCTGTCAACTACAGTCACCCTACTGAGCTATTAAACACTGTGTGTTATTTCTCCTATCAGACAGTATATTTGTCCCCATTAATCAAGCTCTCTTCAACACCTCCCTCCTCTACCCTTCCCAGCCTCTGGTAACCACCAATCTATTCTCTATCTTCTTAAAATCCACTTTAATTGCCACATATGAGTGAGAATATATAATATTTGTCTGTGTTTTGCTTATTTCACTTAACATAATGACCTCCAGTTCCCTCTATGTTGCTGAAAATGACAGGACTTTATTCTTTTTTATGGCTGAGTAATATTCCATTGTGTATACATACACCTTTTCTCTATTCATCCACTGATGGGGGACTTAGGTTGATTCCATATTTTGGCTATTTTGTGAATAGTACTGCAATAAACATGGGTGTGCATCTCTTCAGTATACTGATTCCCTTTCTTTTGGATACATACCTACTAGTGGAATTGCTGGATCATACAGTAGCTCTATTTTTAGTATTCTGAGAAACCACCATACAGTGTTCCATAAAGGCTGTACTAATTTACATTCCCACCAACGGTATATGAGGATTCCCTTTTCTTCACATCCTCACCAGTATTCACTATTACCTGTCTTTTTGAAAAAGGCCATTTTAATTAAGGCAAGATAATATTTCACTGTGCTTTTTGTTTGTATTTCTCTGATGATGAGTGATGTTCGGCATTTTTTGCTGTATCTGCTGGCCATTTATGTCTTCATTTGAGAATGTCTACTCACATCTTTTGGCTTTTAATCAGTTTCTGTTGTTATTGTTTTGCTATTGAGTTCCTTATATATTCCTGATATTCTAGTTATTAATCACTTGTCAAACAGATAGTTTGCAAATATTTTCTCCCATTCTGTAGGTTGTCTCTTCATTTTGTTGATTGTTTCTTTTGCTGTACAGAAGCTTTTTAGCTTGACGTAATCCCATTTGTCTATTTCTTCCTTTGGTTGCCTATGCTTTGAAATCTTAAACAGAAAGTATTTTGCACAGACCAACATCCTGGAGTGTTTCTTCAATGTTTTCTTCTAGTAGTTTCATGTCTCAGATTTAAGTATTTAATCCATTTTGAGTTTATTTTTCACAGCATTATTTATTGAAGAGACTGTCCTTTCCTCATTTTATGTTCTTGGTGCCTTTGTCAAAAGTAAGTTGCCTGTAAATATCTGTATTTATATCTGGATTCTCTATTCTGGGATTGGTCTATGTGTTTTTATGCTAGTATCAAGCTGATTTGGTTACTACAGCTTTGTAATGTATTTTTAAGTCAGGTAGTGTGATGCCTCCAGCTTTTTTCTTTTTCCTCAGGATTGCTTTGGAAATTTGGGGTCTTTTTTGGTTCCATATAAATTTTTTCTGTTTATGTGAAGAATGTCATTGGTATTTTGATAGGGATTACATTGAATATAGAAACTGTTTTGGGTAGTACTGACTAAATTTTTTTATTTAGAATAACTTTAATATCTGGGTGAGGCTAATCCCTGAGTATGGTTTTTAGTTCTTTATCTGAGCATTTCTAAGAAATGACACAATACTGAATAGGTCCTCAAACTACATTAAAAAGCTAAGTTAATTTTGTGAAAACACATCACATTTCTTAGAGATAAAATTTACATTCTGTTTTACACACATTCATGTGTATATGGACATTTACATAAGAAACAGATGTGCTCTTTTGACATTTTTCCTCCATTACATATAAAATGTCCCTCAGACTTTTGTGTACTTGAGTATAATAGTATTTTACATATATTAAGAATCTGCATATACACATAGATATGTATGTTTGGCACTCACACTCAATTCAGTAATTTTCTAAGTGTCTATTTCTTTTCTTTGAGATAGGTCTCAATCTGTCACCCAGGCTGGACTGCAATGGTGTGATCATGACTCACTGCAGTCTTGACCTTCTGGGTTCAAGCAATCCTCCTGAGTAGCTGGGACTACAAGTAAGTGCCACCATGCCTGGCTAATTTTTTTTTTTTGTAGAGACAGGGTCCCACTATGTTGCGCAGGCTGGTCTTGAGCTCCTGGGCTCAAATGATTCCTCTGCCCCAGCCTCCTACAGTGCTGGGATTACAAGTGCATACCACCACACCTGGCTGTGTCTATTTCAAATGTATCAAATTTGCTTCCCAGTTTCTCCTTCAGTTCGTGTGTAAAAAAGCTCAACCTAATATTTCATAATCTGGTTTTGGGAAACCAGAGTTAGCTGTTTTGATGGATGACAAAGTTAAAAGTTTATACATTAATAAGTTTATTAATGAATAAAGTTTCAACTTCATGCATAATAAACAAGAATACACATGTAGAAACTAGTGACTGAAAGCAAGTTTTTAAAATTTGCTGTTAATTAAGGAGGACAAAAATAAAGATGTTTTTTATATTATCCTTTGCACTTTTCTGCTTTAAAAAATTTCTTTAAAACATACAATTTATACTAATAATAAATCAATTATTTAGTAACCATGAAATATATCTCCAGGCAATATAACCTTAAAAAGACATCATAATATCAACATTATGACATTAAGAACTAGTAATCAAGTAAGAACTGGTAATTTAATCTCAGATTTTTGCATCTAAGATTAATTTTCCTTTACTGTACTACAGTAAATTTTTACTACAAATTATTACAGTATAGTAAATTTTTCATAGTAGTCATCCCTCAGTATCCATGAGGGATTGGTTCCAATACCTTCTGTGGATACCAAAATCTGCAAATGCTTAAAAGTCCCTGATATAAAATGCATAGTACTTGCATATAGCCCTATGCACTATACAGTACTTTAAATCATCTCTAGATTACTTACAATGCCTATACAATGTAAGTACTATGTAAACAGTTGCTATACTATATTGTTTATGTAATAACGACAAGAAAACACGCCTGTACATGTTCACTACAGACTCAATTTTTTTTCCAAATATTTTCACTCCGTGTTTGGTTGAATCCATGATGCAGAACCCATGTATGTGAAAGGCTGACTGTATCTACTTTACCAATTAAAATGTAATTGTCCCTTGGCTTAGTGCTAATGTAAGAAGAAGGAGCAATTTTTAAAAACGCAGTTCTTCTTAATTTCACACCTAAATATACTTAGTTATATAATAACTGAACCCAAAAAGCCAAAATGACACTGCTCCTTTCACCTCCTAAAATGGCAAATTTTCAAATGGTAAGTGTAACATTGTTTTAATGACTTAAGCCATATCTTTAAAAAGGTTCACTGACAAATAAGTATACAGTATAGTATTTTAGTTTGTGTTTAATAATTATATTTTAAAAAACAAATTTGCTTGGAATTAAAGCACTTAGACATTCCCAGTAAAGTTACAAACAACTTTCTTACCTTGTTGCATCTGTGGATGTGTTGTGTAACTTGAAGGATGGGAATATGGCATGTATCCTGCAGGGCTTTGTGGGGCATATGGACTAGGCACTGGGCTATTTTGCTGTGGCATAAATCTGTTCCCAGAGCTTGTCTGTGGTGGCACAAACCGGCTAAAACCCAAAACCCAAATAAAAAATATAAGGAAATAAAATAAACATGCTATTCCTTGAAATCTGACTGTCACAAAGTCCTCTGAACTCTTAGTTTATATATGTAAAATCTATGCAAACAGAAGAATCTTGCAAAATAGTCAAATAACATACAAAAATTGTTCACAATTCATAATCAAAGAGTTACAATAAAAAAGTTTTTAAAAACAGGTAATTTGTTTACTTATATAAAAGTACCAATCTGTTTAAGGTACTTAAAGCCATGCTCCGTAAATCTTCTTATCTCAAACACATTAGTTATTTTAACATTTTTTGTCTGTATGAAATTACGTTACTAAGATGGTAGCTACTTCAATTAGCATATCAGACTATTTCCATATACAACATTTTAAGGCAAATGCAAAGTGGATTACTATTTAAGTATTTCAACTATTTAAACTCTAAATAATCCACCATTACCTAAATGTATGAACCATATATTCACCAGCATATTCACCATACAAGACAATATTTAATAAACGATATATACATATATTACCTGGAGGGGCTATGTGAGATAGTGGTTTGTTGATAATTGGAAGATGCAGGACTACTGTGCATGGAATTCTGAGAAAGTTTATACTGAGACATCATCATTCCTATGCAAAACACAAAAATACAGAACGTTATTTTCTTCTAACAGTAAAGTGTCCTTTAAATAACTGAAATCAGTTATTCTTTCAAACATTCCAGAGATTTTTTTGATCAATGTTTTCATTTCAAAGAGCAAAATATAGACACTGTAAAACTGTAAATTTCAAGAACAATTTTATTACAACACCATTTTCCATAAAACTAATCCAGGACTAGAAACAGAGATTATAATATTTTTAAAAAATTTACTTGCTTACTCAATATTCTATTATTTAGCCTTAGAATTGAAAAGATTTTTTAAAAAGTTGTCTTATCTAACCTCGCACCTAACACAATACACTTCCTTCTACAACAGGACTCAGGGTAGTTTTTATTACATGAATATTTTATCATATACATCTCTCATGCTTGGGAACTTAATTTCACAAAACTATTTGTATTATCATGGTTCAGACACAGGTTTTAAAAAGTACTTTATTTATGGGCTGAAAGTTTGAATTCCTGCAATTTCCATCTGAATGTCTTCTGAAGCAAAACAGAATGTACCTATTCCTTCTTTCACAATAACTCTTTGTCACATAGTAGGGATTAACGGAATATTTTATTAAAAAATAAAAACCTGTGAAGAGCATTCTGGTTCTTACATTTATTTCCAAGCTAGACATTATTTCTCAATTATTCACATGACATTTCATTATATGGGAGACACAGAAAAATTCACTTATTTAGACATTTCAAAATCAGATAAAAATCTACAAATAACACCCTGAATTTTCTTATGATTTCTATAGCCAATCTCTTTTTTGGCAGCTGCAAGCATCAAATTGTATTTCCAAATTTCATTTCCTGCTGTTGTTATAAAAAGTGGCTTTCACTAGAAATATTCAAACAGAAGTTGATTTGCTAAGAGTACTACAAAAGAGATTGTAGCTGAATGAAATTAGGTTTCAAAATCGCCTCTAAGTCTACCATTGAAGGGTGTTTTCTTAAGTATGTAGTCTAAATTTCAACTTCTGACTTTTCTTTTCCAACTCAAACTCAGCACAGAATTGTTTTGCTCCATAGCTTAATAGCTTAATTACTATAATTATTGTTGCTGGAGGGTTTTTTTTTTTTTCTTTTGGAGGGAGATGAACACTCAATGAGACAGGAGTTAAAAAGCTTTTCCCCCCTGAATTAACAGCCATCACTGGGGACAAACTGGAATTACTAGTTTGAAAGCAATGGCTTTCTAAATAAAACGGGTAAATGAAATTCTAACAGTCCTTTTCAATTAATTCTAAGTTCCAAAGAACTATGATTAAACTGATTTGCATTTTATTACAATTTTCTCCACATGCATGACTCATATTTAAACTTAACAACCCCAAAATCAACTTTTAAAATTTCTATTTTATTTTTATTTTTTATTTTTCAATGAGACAGGGTCTCTCTGCATTGCCCAGGCTGGTCTTGAACTCCTGGGCTCAAGCAATCCTCCTACCTTGGCCTCCCAAGTGCCAGGATTACAGGCGTGAGCCACCACGCCCAGCCAACTTTTAAAATTTCAAAGCCATATATCACCAGGAAAATGCTTTAAAAAAAAAAAAATAACATGCAATTAATTGATTAATTTTAAATGCTAGTTTATGCTTTTACAAAGTAGGGTATATAGAAATCAAACAATATTTTGGACTAAAAAACAAGTATATGTAGTATAAAACACAAAATATGTGACTGAGAGGTGAACACTCTAAAAGTTTTTATCAGGGTGATTTACTACCCAAATACTCAAAAATGTAAGTTGCAAAAATGTAGTATTAGTAGCCTTAGATTCATTTATCCAATATTAGATTTACTCACATTCTCATAAAACTAATACTCCTACTCTTATTAGTCTTTCTTCCACACAACTCTTTCCACATTTTCTTTCAATTCCAACATTTTTCCAGAAAGCCGTCATAACTCTAGCTTCCTTCATTATTTATATCTGTCTCCTACTACTGCAATCTAACTTATTAGTTCTGGTGAAGTCAGGGCCCTGTCGTGCATACCTACCTTCAACTTGCTAAAAGGCAAGTCGGTCAGAAGCATCCCCATTATGCATTTTGAGGAATCAATAGTAACTATGCAATTGCTTTCAAAATACCATTCAAACAACACAAGTACACAGAATCAGCAAAGCAATATTATTTAAAGGAAACAGAATGGGAAGCATCATGGAAGTGCTGCCAACAAAGTAAACCAAAACCAAAATGAATTTGGCAAAATTATTTTATTTATTTTTTCTTTTTGTTTGGAGACAGGGTCTCGCTCTGTTGCCCAGGCTGGAGGGCAGTGGTGCAATCTCAGCTCACTGCAGCCTTGACCTCCTGAGCTCAAGCGATCTTCCCACTTCAACCTCCCAAGTAGCTGGGACTACAGGCGCACACCATAATGCCTGGCTAGTTGTTGTATTTTTTTGTAGAGACAGGGTTTCACCATGTTGCCCAGGCTGGTCTTAACTCCTGGCCTGAGGCAATCCACCTGCCTCAGCTTCCAAAAGTGCTGGGATTACAGGCGTGAGTCACCATGCCCGGCTGATAAAATTCTTAAATACAATTATTTAATTAACAAAGTTGAACTTTCTGAAGTTGTCCAAGCTATTCCTGCCCTGACTATTTTAATCTTGAGAGCCAAACAGGCACTTGGGCTTGTCAAATTCAGTAGGCTTGAACAGAACAATGCTCTTAACCCAAAGGTACTCCATGACTACATAAAAATTATATCTGTGTTGGATGTAATATTTTTATTATTTTATAATACCATGAATCAATTTTTCTTTAATAATAATACTTAACCAATTTTTCTGTTGCTAAGGCAACAGGAGTATTAAATCAATTACTAGAAAACCATGAATATAATCACAATCAGTATTAAAACTCTATATACCTGCTACAATGTACATGTTCAAAAGCTTTGCAAATATTTATTTAATTAATGAAATACTTATTTCAAATTAATTCTGATTTTCTAAAACAAAAAAATTTTTAAGCTGAGTAAACTGATATATTCCAACATATTTAACAAAATACACTTAAAGCTTTGTCTAATTCTCAAGGAATTTAGTTACATATTAAACTACAAGAATCTTATCAGTTTAGTTTCCTTCTTGTTCTTGGCTTGACTGAAGGCATAAACATCACATTCCTGATAGGCCAGCCTGTTAAAGAAGACACCTGGATTTAAATATGTATAAAACAAGTTTGATATGGGAATTCAGTTATTAAGAAACTCACCACTTTGTACATATCTGTTCTGCATGCTTTTCTCCCTGAAAACATTAGGACTCCTTGCCAGGATGGCCTGCAACAAGACTGGTATGTCACCTTCTGGGTCATCACTGCCAAGGTTATCTTTCAACTCTCTGGCATTGAGAAAATAAGTATCAAAAATTAAAATGGTGACTGATTCTTAAGAAGACTTATCATATAAAAGTAAATCACACTGGTATGGCCAACAATATGAATTTTTTTTTTTTTTTGAGACGAAGTCTCACTCTTGTCCCCCAGGCTGGAGTGCAATGGTACAATCTCAGCTCACTGCAACCTCCGTCTCCCAGGTTCAAGTGATTCTCTTGCCTCAGCCTCCCGAGTAGCTGGGATTACAGGTGCCTGCCACCACGCCCAGCTAATTTTTGTATTTTTAGTAGAGACAGGGTTTCACCATGTTGGCCAGGCTGGTCTCTAACTTCTGACCTCAGATGGTCTGCCCGCCTCGGCCTCCCAAAGTGCTGGGATTACAGGTGTGAGCCACTGTGGCTGACCCAACAGTTATGAATTTTCAAATATGCTATCCCTGGGAGAAATATAATTATCAAAAATAACAGAGAGGGATTCTTCTAAGGACAATCTTTTTCTTCATTTTACTTTACACAGTCAAGAGAAAAAAAGCCCAAAACACTATTTTATTGAACTATGAGTTTAATAATTTCCAAGTAGTTCTAAAATAGAAAAGAAATACATTCTATTCTAAACTATTCAAAATAATGGAAGGGTAGATAAGTGAAAGTTACACAAAAAGTTGATATTTGGTATTGGAATATATTTTCTTACAACTGAATATGAGTCTGACTTTCTGGGAATGTCTTACAAATAAGATACTGTTGCCACACTGATAAAGACAAGACCCAGAGGTTATGTAATTTTTCCATCTTACATTGCTTTCTCAAATAATGTCATGGTGCGGGAGAAGCGGAAACCAAACAGCAAATTTCAATACACTTCACAGCAGCAATTTTCAATAAACTTCAATGTAAGTAGCAAATTAAATTCATAACCATGGGAGATGATGGTAAAATTAATTATAGGCAGTGTTTTAACTTTACATTATACATGTCAATGTTCTACTCATTGGATCTAACCATGAAGACCTATAAAGATGGTGTCCAATGATAAGACTCACTACATTTCCAGGGCAATCTTACAGGAGCTCTCCATAAAATAAGTCCTTATTTTACGTGTGCTATTTCCTTTACATCTTTAAATATTTGGTGAAAACTACTGAATAAGTATGTACAAGCATAAGAAGTGATTTAGAGGCTGGGCACAGTGGCTCACCCTTATAATCCTAGCACTTTGGGAGGCCGAGGTGGGTGGATCACCTGAAGTCGGGAATTTGAGACCAGCCTGGCCAATATGGTGAAAACCTGTCTCTACTAAAAATACAAAAATTAGCCAGGCATGGTGGTGGGGGCCTGTAATCCCAGCTACTTGGGAGGTTGAGACAGAACAATCACTTGAACCCAGGAGGTGGAGGTTGCAGTGAGCCGAGATTGCACCACTGCACTCCAGCCTGGGCAACAGAGCAAGACTCCATCTCAAAAAAAAAAAAAAAAAAAAGAAGTGATTTAGATATTGCTGAATTTTTGGAGTGACAAAATATTAGTAGTAGTATACTTCTTTCTGATTTTAACCAATCATTTCTTAGCTTCTCCATTAGAAAATCCATTTAGTAAGTATCTCACCTTAGAGTCATCAGCTTTAAAAATGCCCCAAAAATATGTACCGCATCTAATGCAGATATCTCTCCATTATAATGTGTTTATCCTCATTCCCCTACATGATGAATTTTTAAATTAAAAAAATAAAGAATGCGAGGTTACATGAGTAACATTGTGTGGTGGAATATGAAGGGATAAGAATGAGAGATTTTACTTTTTACACATTTTTGTGTTGTTGTTATAAATATGTATTGGTTTTGCAGTGAAAAATAATTTTTTTTTCCCCAGACGGAGTCTTACTCTGTTGCCAGGCTGGAGTGCAGTGGCGTGATCTCGGCTCACTGCAACCTCTGCCTCCCGGGTTCAAGTGATTCTCCTGCCTCAGCCTCCTGAGTAGCTGGGACTACAGGCGCCCGCCACCACGCCTGGCTAATTTTTTTTTTCTTTTGTATTTTTAGTAGAGATGGGGTTTCACCATGTTGGCCAGGATGGTCTCAATCTCTTGATCTCGTGATCCGCCTGCCTCGGCCTCCCAAAGTGCTGGGATTACAGGTGTGAGCCACCGCGCCCAGACAGGGATATAGTTTCATGACCAGATCTCTGCACAAATGATGGATCCCCCAAGATAAGTTCAAAAGAGCTGAAAAAATATCCATAGAGCTACATGGGTCAGAATTATTATCTAAAAATAAATATTGCCTACTTAAATCTCATTAATCTATTATTGCAATAAGACTATATTCTCCCTCGGATACGGATATTTTTAAAAAATAAACTATGTATCTAAAAATTTCTGAAATAAAACCAGGAATACGGATTCTCTTAGTAAGGCCAAAACTTTTCACTTATAGTAGATATAAAATTGATCATACTTACATGTGATCTGTTGATACCTGGTTGAGGCTATGGACAAGCTGTGAAACCAAATTGTCATCCCTACAAGCCAAAAGGCAGTTCACCTCTTCTGCTATTCGTGCATTAAAGAGAAGGCTCTTTGTAGTTGTAGCAGGTAAAGGAGATGGAAGAGGCAGCTGGTTCAGGACTATTTGGAATAAAATCAGATTATTAGAAATTGAGTGACTGTAGAAGTCTCTTTAGTGCTTATCTGTATTTTGGGATTAAAAGTAAGTTATAAATATCAATGTGACAAATTATTAAAAGGCATTCCTCCTCTTCCTAACAAACCTCAATCAACCCTACAAAACTTCCAAAACATCACTTGGACCATAACAGATTATACTAGTCTCTAGGAATAAAATTCAGCTCCCTTATATTCATCCTTGCTTTTCATTTCTTAAATTTTATTAACAAATGACTAGTGAAAAGGGCATGGTTACAAACTAACTTCCAATGTAGCAATTCATTAATCTCATTTGTTCTTGTTTATAAGATTTTTCAGAATCAATAGTACGCTCATACAAATAAATAACAATATCTGACTCTTCATAAAGTAGACAAGTAACGTTTTTTAAAAGCTTAAGAATATACAAATAAATACCTCACTTTAGCAAGAAAGCATTCATAGCATAGAATTCTGTAAGAATATTAAAATATTCTTCTAAATTCCAAATTCCTAGTTGTCTCCTACTTATTCTCTTCTAATAGCAAAGAACATAAATGTTTTATAGTAGCTTAAATTCAGCCGTTTAATCTCTGTTCACCTAACAAATTTGTTCATTTGTCTAAAGGTTAAGAAAGCTCACTAAAATATCAGGTGTCTTTGTTTTTGGCTTAATTTCTAATCACCTATACAGTATAATTATCATGGTGCTCAGCCTCAATAGGTACCAACAGGATTTTCATTAATAAAAACACAGAAAATAAATTATTACTTAATGAACAGGGCTCCTGGAAAGACAAAATATTTAGGTATAGCAAAGATCATGGGGAGAAAAACCAAAAAGAAATTCCTGACAGTATATCTGATTTTGAACTCCTATTTATGCCTTACCTACACCAAAGTGATAATAAAAACTAATGCCAGTTTCAAAAAGTTTTCTTACCTGAGTAATGCTGACCCAATCACCTACAGCACTCTCCTGTTAATTTAGACCTCATAAACTAGTTACGCTTATTTCCTAAGCTCAAAGCTAACAGGCTGTTATCTATTTTACCCCACTAAAACCAACTGGAAATTCACAAAACAAAACAAAAGCCAGAAAAGTTGTATTTGGAGGATACTGAACATGGACAAAAACATTTCTTGAAGATACTTTCTCCTAGCTCCCTTATTATGAAGTCCCAAATCTTGCATAATGCTATCCAAAGAAAAGTATGCCATCCTCTCACTTTCTACCCTTCCCTCTCATATCTTTTTCCTTTTATTTATTCAGGTAGGATGACACAGTAACTAAAATTGTAGGTAGCTTTTTGTATCATAATTCAAGGACTAAGAATTATAGTTACAAATGCCTAACAAAAGAATAAATCTGTGAAAAATTGAGTTACATTAAATAAATCTCAAAAGACTGGCAATGTTCTTTAAAATTCTTAAGTCCTTAGAGTAAAATAGGCTGCTGATACCTCCAACAAGCTCCAACAGATTACTGAACATGACAACCAAAATAAACATCACTAAGAAGTTAGATAAATTAGGCTATCAATTTTTTTTTCTTTAAAGGGCAGTTTCAGTTGCTATTTCTATAAATGTGTTTTAAAGAACCTATAATAATTTTTAGAACAGTCACTGTAAAAATTATTGTTAACACACAGTAGAACTTAAATTAGATAAATTAACCAAACTTACGGTCTGTGAGACTAGCAATCCCCGCAAGAGTAGTAATGGGGACATGGGGCATATCCCCATTCATCCTGAATTTCTGGAATGGTGTTGCCTATAAAAGTACTTAGTTCAGGTGCCAGCTGTCATTACTTCCCATTTCCCAAACACTGCAACACACAAAACAGACAATTATTTGTAGAAATATGTCAGATATATTACTATGAGGAAAATGCTTAATCACTATAAAAAAAAGTTACTGCTTTGGTTTGTTCAACCTATATAATAATCATTTTCACATACCACTTATTACATGTTAAGCAATTGCAAAGTGCTTTGCACACATTAATTCAGTTCTCACAACAACCCAGTACAGTAGCTACTATTGTTTTTTGCATTTTACTAAGAGGAAATTAATTTACAGTGAGTTTAAAGTAACTAGTGGAGCAAGAATTAGAACCAAAGCAATCTGGTTCCAGAGTTTGTTTCTTAACTGCTAGGCTGGATTGCTAGAAAGGAATACTTGATCAACCTCGACAAGCACTGCAATTCATTTCCACATTATAAGCACGTTAAACATTTAACCTCATAATCTAGCTTCAACTTGCCTTTCTAGCTGTGTCTTTTATCACTATCCTACATAAACCACCCTCTCCAACCAACCTGATCTAATCAGATTCTCCCAAATCTCCCTTGTGTATTCCCATCTTTATACATTTCCTTAAGACATTCTTCCTACCTAGGGAGCCCATTCCTACTTTGGTCCAAATCCTATAATTCTTCAAGATCCAAAGCACGTTCCCACGATTTCATGAAACCTCAAATTCATCCAAATGAGTATCTTAATCTACTCTGAACTTATGACATTTATTGCCCAATATTATTTTGGTAAATAATTATATATTCCTTTGTGACATCTTTTGAAACTTGTCTTGTTTCAATCTTGCACGATTACTTAATGTTCATGTACTTAGCTTGTCTTTCCAACTATCACTACATGTTTCTTACAAGTCACATAATCAATATGCAACCACATAAAGGACAAAGACGTGTTAACATTTTTAATGTTCCCCATACAAATGACTTAATTGACTTTAATGTTCAGTATTTATCATGATGGAATTCTCTCTCTTCACACACAGAAAAATATATGAAGACATTCTGTAAAACTGAACACTTTGTTATTCTGTTCCAAGCCCCCACATTTTTCTCTTATTTTCAACATATGGCTTGTAAAACATTTATCTTTCCTTTAACAGTACTTGGTAAGTCCTTTTTTGTAAGTAGATAATATTTTAACAATGTACGCATTAATCAAAGATATGCTCTCATTAAGTGACTTTTACTTTATAAATTAATCAGCAAATGGAAGTCTACATCAACTAAACCATAGAGCTAAGATTAAAAACGGAATTGTAATTTCCAGTTTAAAAAACTTAAATATTTATCTTTTTAAGGTTGTATTTGCTAGTCAGTCACTTTTAAGAGAACCTCTTAAGTTTTTGAGTTGTAAACGTCAAACATTCAAATGACATAATACTAATAATTTCCCTTACTCATATGTCTGAATGCAACATTGCAAATAGAATTATTTAACGTATAATTATACGGGTAGTTAAAACTAAGAATTTCCTTCACCCCAAACATTATTATTATAAATATAAGACCTATTGCACAAAGGTACATTAAACTGGTACACACACACATGCGCGCGCACACACACACACACACACAGTTAACAGAGTTATAAAGTAAGCATCCATAGAATCATCATCCAAAAGGCTAGCATTCTGGTTCCTTCTAGGGGTATTAACTATCTTGTCTTTGTGGTAATCATTTCCTCTTTTTTCTTTACAGTTTAAAGACCTTTATATGTACATTCTTTACTAATTGCCAGCTAAGGGAAAAAACATTACTTTCCTTTGGTGAATGACTGACAAAATTTCTAGCAGAAGCCCACTGAAAGGAAAAGGCATAGGAAATAATATAGGAAAGCTATAATCACTACTAGCTATTCTATATTTGTCCATTTGCTACACTGTGAAATTACTAATTTCTACTCTTTGAAATTATTAATTTGATTATTTAACAATTACTAAAGAAATGTAATGCAACACTGCATAGTTAGTAGTCACATCAAGCACTTTAAAAAGTTGGTTGGAATTTAAAATCTGATAAAGGTCACCAAAACACAATGAATTTTTCCTAAATTTATGCTAATAAGAAAGTTCCAACTTATGCTCAGTAATTAATGGAAAGAAACCATTGAATGAAAATTACAGATCACAAAAATATCTTGTTATTCATATACAACTCACTGTTGTACACGTACACTGCCATATTCAAGCAGATTAAGTAACAAATGACTGTATTTAATTATTTAACTCAGAGAATAGGAACCTAAAGAGAGTAATATGCTAGAGGATTCTACTGTGGGCTATCTGACTGTTTTCTTAAGTCCCAGGTGAGTAACAAATAGAGCAGATCCAACCCCAGGCTAGGATTTTTAGCCTAAAAATGACTATGTATTTAGTTACCCATATATGAACTAGAAGATTAATAAACCTAACCACAAGATTGTGCTTTTCACAGTGACATAAAAATGCACTGAAATGATGTCAACTAAACACTGGGAGTAAAGGGGAAAGGGCGGGAGAGCAACAATACTTACTTGGTTTAAAGTGCTTTAATTACACGTTGATAGATGATTACTGACAAAAATATTTGATCTTCACTGCTGAACTATGGCTAATTCCACTGGAATCCAAGATTTTGAAGAACAGCAGAGGAATTTGGTAGAAATGAGGTTACAATTTTAGCTAAAGTCACAGCTTTTAATAAATGTAAGTAATCTGTGGAAATGTTGCTACTTTACGTTGGAAGGTGACCAGGGTCCATCAAGAAATAGCGTTCCTAGGATTCTAAACATGAACAAACACAACCCTAACTAACTAGCTATGACATTTTTGGCTCTGGATTGAATAATGTTTTGGACTGCTTGGCTCTGTGAAAGTATATTGTTTTTCGTAAAACTGAAGCTGACATGTGTCTAGAATGAAACTGCAACCAAACTGTAAAGAAGATTTTAATGAGGGCTTTAAAACTGTCACTTAAGGTAGTGCTTTACAATCTGTGATTGGTGACTGATTAGTAGATTATAAAATAAATTTAGTGGGTTGAACACTGAAAGGGATGGAGGGAATAGAACTATAAGAGTATACTGCACAGTGCTTTGTGAGTTCAGGTAAAATGTCTTTAAAATTGTGGGTAAATTTTAAACCAGGCAAAGCCATCTGAGAGTTGCTGATTTGAAAAAATGGAAGAGTGAGGAAAGTAGCCCACCTCATAAGTGGTGATGAGAATAAAATAAAATAATGCACATATATCATTTGACATACCACCTGGCACATAGTAAGTGATCCAGAAAGTTAACAGCATTACTAAACAGATTTGGGAGAACAGATGAAGAACAGGAGTCTTTTCAAAACAAATAGAGGGAAAGGCATCTTTTCAATACAAATAATTCCTACTTCTAAA
This sequence comes from Pan troglodytes, assembly GCF_028858775.2. Taxonomy (NCBI): domain Eukaryota; kingdom Metazoa; phylum Chordata; class Mammalia; order Primates; family Hominidae; genus Pan; species Pan troglodytes. The sequence goes on from NC_072402.2 coordinate 75,836,384, forward strand.
AGATCTATTATAAATAATTATTTGGCATTCCAGTATATATTTCACCACAGTGTTAAAAGTCATAGTCTTGGGCCTGCTCACCTACAATTATTTAAATCATAAGGTAGGAGAAATAAATACTGGCAACAGAAAGCAGAAAAAAATTTAACTGTTGTAATACTAAGAACTAAATCGAACAAAATACATTGAGAAATCATTTATAAACTAAATTTAAGAATGGCTGGAGGTTTAATTAAAAGAATGCTTAATTAGGGGAAGATATTATAGTAAATTATCAATTTAGTCCATTCTAATGAGTCTGAAGGGAACTTTTAAGCATTTGCCAAGATTTTTAAAGACTCCACTTCTTCATTTAATTTCACAACAAAATTTACAACTTCCTCAAGCAAACAAAAGAAATGCAAATAAAACAGTATCAGTAGGGATTATAATAATACTAAAATTGGGACAGATTTGGAATAAAAGGCATTCTTATTATCTGATGGTAGATAAACTTTCTGGAGGGCCACTTTGCACCCTATAACCAACGCCTTAAAAAAATGCATCATTTTTTCTCAACAATTTCACTTTTAGAAATATATCCTAAAGAAATAATCATATACATGTTAACATACACATGTAGATATTCCCACATTTTTACTTTTAGTGATTAAAAAATAGAAATGGTAACTCATGTTTGCTCAGCACTTACTATGTAATAAATTTAATCCTCATTTAATCCTCATATGAACCTGAGGTGCTAATATTACAGTTCTATTTGATGAAGAATGTGATGTACAGAGAAGATAAATAATTTGCCTAAGGCCATACAGCTGGAGTCAAGATCAGGCTATCTGGCACATGGACACTTAAACTAACAGCTAAAATGTATAACAATATTATTAGTATAACAAATGATGGTACATCCATGAGAGATTACTATGCATACACAATCAATGTACTCAAAATATATAGCCAAGAAGAAAGAGATTAATTAGGCTGTGTGTTTGAATCCAAGCTCCCCCACTTACTACATAACCTTGGACAACTTATTTAATCTCTGCACCTCAGTTTCCTCATCTCTGATATACGAGGTAGGTAATTATTATTAAATTTTGTTGTGAGGATGAAATAATATGTGTAAAGTTCTTAGAATTGTGCTGGGCATGTACTAAGTGTTCGTTAAATGCAAGCTGTTATTTGTTATATATTCTTCTGCATCTTGCTTTTGCCATGTATATTATCTTAGAAATCTTTCATTTATATAGATGTCTCATTCTTTTTTAAATATTATTTTATGGGTTGATTGAAACATCCAGTTTAAAAGACTGTTAGTCAGTATACTACACCATGTGACAGTAAAGTATGGTGACTCTGGCTTTATGGAGTTAGGATCCTTACTTTATAACCACATTTAGTATGTGATTCACATTTCTATGGCACTTCAATTACTCTTACTTCCTTCTTGATCTGAACTATTGAGCAGAAAGCAAAATTCACTTTGAGGAAAATCAGTTTTGGATACAAGATTACAACGAGTAAGTAAACACCATGGTATTTTTTATGTTAAGTTCATAACCTTTCTTTTCAAAATTTGTACAATGACATTTTAGCAAATGAATCTTACCAAGCACAAACCCCTTATTTCCTCCATCTTTGAATACACTAAAAATGAGCTAAATACATGATGGATGTAAGATACGATTTTGGTAACTTTTCTCATAATAACTATTCAATCTGTCTTAGTAATTTAATAAATTGCTTTAAACTCTACTTTGTGTTGTTTTCCAGAAAAATCTGCTTCATCTTGTCTTTAACATAACTAAAGCATTTTCCTTTTACTATGCTTAATAGTTAACAGTTTAAAATGCCGTATCAGGTTACATAACAGTTCATTCAAACCTGTAAGTACCTCCTGAGTTATAAGTGGCACCCAACACAACATACTATTTCTAAAATATTTAGTCCTTCATGACGCATCCAATTAATATTTATCTTATGTTACTGTGTCAGACACTATGCTAGGCAAGCAAAGTACAATGGTTAACAAGATGGAACATCCTCTGCCCTTTAAAATTTGAGTTTGGCCACAAGAATGTGGTAAAGGGGGGTACATATTTCAGAGGGAGAAAAGAGAAAGAATCATTGAATTAAAGCCTGAACCAACTTTACAGTGATGATTCTATATTTTAATCTCTCAACAAATTGGCACTAAAATAAAGAAGAATGGCAAAGATTCTTGAAATTCATGAAAAGATATTAAAGATATATTGCTAACTGAAAATATCAATGTGCATATCATAAGCTCATCAACCAAGCTAAATACTTCTGCTTAAAACACATTTTCATAAAAATGATGGTCTAGGCATGAAAAAAAAGAACATTATTAAACCTTTAACAATGATTAGGGGTCGGGTATATGCTGAGATGCTGGGGAATTCTTATTTTGGTGGTATTTCTATCTGTACTCCTTGGGACTTTTATTATGATTAGAATATTACTTTATGATTCAGGAAAATACTAATATAAACTATGATAAAATAAAAAAATTAGTAAGTCTCCTGTTGCTGCTATATGTACACAGATTTCTCTGAATATTTAAATAATTACCTATGTTAAGCATCTTCTATGAAGTATACTGAGCTAGGTACTAAAGACTAATATAATATGCAAGGTATATTCATAAACGCTTTAGACAGAGCATATGGCCAGAAAAGTCAATTGGAGTCTGCAAGGGAGTTTCTTACATAATGTTGATATCTTTTTCCACATCCTTAAGCTTTCAGTTAAGACTAATTTAATGGTGATAAGGAAGATAAGGTGGGGGAGAAAGAGACAGAGGATGGAAGCAGAAAGTTCTGTTAGAATACTGCAGTACTTACATGTAACCATGGTGTAATTTTGGACTTGTTCAGATTAAAATGCCAGTGTAATATCTAGTTGGAGATGTCTAAAGCAGGAAGTTGGAAATTCACAATCTGACAAAAGTAGTCTGAACTATAGCTATAGTTATGGAAGCCACTTATTGAGGGTTGATAACAGTTACATTAAAATAGATCAGATAGGCAAGAAATAAAGTAATGCTGTAAGGGAAATTTTTTTTGGCACTTCTTATGTGTCAGATATTTATATATTCCTTTCCTTAAACATTCCAATATCAAAGGATTGTAAAGATTATCACTATTTCACAGATGCAAAAATTAAGTTTCAGGGCGTAAATACTCTCTCTACAGCTAAACAGGCAGCATGCAGCAGAAATAGGATTTGAACTCAGGTGTTTCTAATCAAATCTTACATTCTTATGTTTCTCTAAAGGACATAAAACTGAGAAACATCTACACTGCTATGGAAAAAAGATAAACCTACAGCAAACAGTAAAAGTTCTTCAAAGAACATAAGTGTCTGTTCAAGGTCTCTGAGCTAGTAATTCACTAGCCAAGACTAGAATATAAGTGTTTGATCTCTAGGTCAGTATTCTTTATACTATATTGTCACCTTGTGTGATTATAACATTATTTTGAATAAACTGAAATTTCATATATGTGGAATATTTAGCTAATTAACACCTTTGCTAATGTTAATTTTTTTGGTGGTGGGGGAAAGGCTTAAAACTAAGTACATATATGTGTGTGTGTGTATATATATATACACACACACACATATACACACACACAGATACATGCATATATATATATACACACACACTGTTTTTGAGCAGGAAAAATTTAATATATAGAATTATTAAGTAGTAAAAAAATGGTTAACTAGAAGGTATAAAAAGGATTCTACAAAATACAGGAATGGCAAATACAGGAAACAGCTACCATCCACATGTTTAAGGGAGGAAAATATCTGAGGAAAATAAGAATTTGGAAAAGCATACTCATCTCACAAGGCTGAGATTCAGACCTTGTTATAGTGTGGCTGCAGCCCAGCCTGTTGGGCAACAGAAAGTCTGCTGGAGTCTTGGTGGGCCAGAAAACTAAGGGTAAATCTGTTAACATACTATGCTAAGAACTAAGGTCAGACCTTAGAATTGCCCTGCCACCACTTGGAGAGATGATTGAAAGCTTTAGTAAAAGAGGAGCAAGATTTCTGGGGGGAGAATGAAAAGGTTCTCCTTGCCCTGTGCTCAGCCTTCTCACACTAAAGAATTTTTTAAAAAGTTTAAACTAGTATATTTTTATTGTCCTGGTTTATATTACATTTAACATTATAAAACACCTAAAATCCTTTTAGGAAATAGGTGGGATATAAATGCTAAATAGCTACACAGGTTAAGTAAATAAATAAATCAATCTATGTGGTACTACTTACTATTTTAAATAGGTCAGTGAGTCCCTAGAGAGTGGCACCTCTCCAGCAGAATCCTTTCACTTCAGTCAAGCCACCTTCAGATTCCTTTTCCCTGCCTGCTATTCAAGAACAGATTTTTCACATGCTATTTAAGATACTTCTGAAAGGATCTTCCTCAAATCCTACCTCAAAAACAAAAAGTTCCCAATAAGCTGCACTGTAAAAATTCTCACTTTCTTTAAAACATTTCTGCTTTTCTAAAGTTTCAAATTACTTCCAATAAATTTTTAAAATGCAAAATAAAGCAAAGTTCTAAAACTCTCTTCAGACACTTGCTTTGCTTCTGGAACCCTGAGCTCTCTGCAGCCACCGCTGGATACCAATAATGTATATGCGTGTCCCAATAGTGTAGCTATATCACATATTTATAACGTGTATTAGAAGGATATATTTACACTACTGAGTACTATTATGCAGAGAAAGAAAAGTTACCACTAAGTAAATAAGGTTGAGATTTAGGGTTTCTCAAAAGCAGTTTATAAAATATGTGTATGTTTGCTGAGAAATAAAACAATAAGCAAAACTATACACATCTATGAACTGACTTTAATAAAACTTCACATAACTTTAAATAGTCCCAGTTTGTTATACAGTTAAATGGATTTGCAGAGGCCTGTAGTTAGTTATGCAAAGTTTAATTGTACCAAACTATACAAAACTACAAACTACTTCAGGAAAAAAATAGTCCTGTGTCCTGGAATTTGATTATTAAAAATTTATTTTTACATAGAGGCTACGGAGGAAATTTCCAAGCGCGTCTATGAATTGTTTGGATTTCTAGTCCACTCCCAACACACCAAAACAAAATTTATTTCTCATCTTCTTTTATATTGCAAAAGAAATAGCCTGTCTCCAAGTCCCTTATATAGGTTGAAACTGTTATAAGAATGTTTCATACACAATTGTATTAGAAATGCAAAATCAAACAATGACTGTTTGTTTCCAAATGAGGTTTAGGTTTTAAAGAACTTAACATTAAGATCTAGATCTCAACGTCTGACCAAAACATATGTGATGATATACAATTAATTTAGTCTGCAATATACAAGGAAAAGGCTTTTATGTGAAAATTACTGAATAGTCCACAAGAGGGCACACTTTCAACTTATGTAAATAAGTGAGAAAATTAAAAATTCAGCTTTGGTTTTTTTTTTACTAGCACATCAAAGATTGGCCAGATTCTTCTGAATTGATTATTCAACAATATTAGAAAGCAAAAGATCCTGAAGTGTGTGGTTTTTTGTTTAAATACTGAAATGGAAACTTTTTGAGATGTACATGTGAAATATAAGAAAAATTTGTGAACAAGACTTCTATATTAATATTAAATTATAAAAGTATGTAATAGTCTTTGCCATTTTGGTTCTGTTAGCCATTTGGAATCTGGCTGCCTTAAGAATCTTTTCAAGAAACTCTGGCTACTTTGATTTTTGATCCTCAGTTCTTCAAGACAATCTAGTACGAGAACATGGAATATGCTTCAGATACTTTAGGAAACTCTCCCAATAGGTAAGATCATTAATAAAGCACATGAAAGAGCAATCAAGAAAAGGTATACGTGGAAGAGATGCAAAAAATCATGGATCACTTATGTGTCATCTGCATACTGATCTCTATCCTGCTCTAACTCATTCAAAAATACCGTTTCAGCAATTCTCCTCTCTCCTGCATCATCAATTTTTCCACATATTGAATAATTCCAATCAGCATAAAACATATATATGCAAATAATTGTCCCTACTTCCAATAAAAACAAAACACAAAAAAACCCCACCCTTTATCTTGACCCCTATGATCTCTCTCCAACAATGGCTTAATTTTTCTGTTCCCTTTCACAGCAAAATTCCCTCAGTTGTTTATATTCATCCCTAATTCTTCTCCTACTTTCTCTTGGAACCCATAACCATATGTGTTTTTATTCTCCATTCCACCAAATATCTTGCCACAGTTAGCAATTACACTAAAATTGCTAGATTCAGTGGGCAAGCCTCTCACCTCATATGATTTGACCTAGAAATCAACAAAGTTGATCATTCTCTCCTCCTTGAATAATTCTTTGTCTTCCAGAACAACACATTCTCCTAGTTTTTCTGCTGACTAAACTGGCCACTCCAGGATCCTCTTCTGGTTCTTTTTATCTTCCTCTCCGTACTCTACTGTTGAACTCATTCAGTGGCATGATTTTAAAATAGTGCTTCTGTGCTTCTGGCTCCCAAATTTGTATCTCTAAATCTGACTTTTCTCCCATATACTAGACTCATATCCAATTATCTAATCAATATCTCTGCTTTAATACAAATTTATTCCCTCTTCCCAAACTGTTCTGATGCTAGGGTTTTTTTTTTATAGTTACATATGGATTTTAGAATCATCTTGTCAGTTTCTACAAAGCTGCTTGGAATATGATAGATATAGCATTCAATCTATGTAACAATTTGAGAACTGATAACCATATTGAGCATTATGATCTACAAACAATTTATATGTCTCCACTAATTTAGATATTCTTTAATTTCACTCAGCAATGTTTACTAGTTTTTGGTCTACAGTGCTTTCACATACTTTTTCAGATTCATTCCTAAGTAGTTCACATTTTTGATGTTATTATAATTGACAAATTTTTGATTTCCAATTGTTAATTGTTAGGATGCAGAAATACAATAGAATATTGTATATTAATTCTGTATCCCGAAAGCTTACTAAACCTTACTTATTAATTCTGGGATCTTTTTTGTACAGTTGGCCTTCCGTATTCACAGGTTCCACATCCATGGATTCAACAAATTGTGGACTGAAAATATTTGAGAAAAAACAATATGACAATAAAAAATACAACAAAAATTTGAAGTTACAGTATAACAACTATATAGTTTTCTATAATAGAAGGGTTTTTTTTTAAACTAAAGATTACTGCGGAAAATTTTTTGTTAGGTACAAAATACTACAGTCTCACAGTGAGGTTAGCAAGAATTAAAACTTTTTTTCAGTCCTACTACTGCTAAACCATGTTTCCCTTGGGCTGTATTTGTGCAATTGGTTTCAAAAACTCAGAAAACAGTTCAAGAGAACCAAATATAACCACTAAATAATATAACTAATGAATGTGAAAAAAGATACTGGAATAGCTTTTTAGGGAGGATAATTTTTTTTTTTTTTTTTGAGACAGAGTCTGTCACCCAGGCTGAAGTGCAGTGGTGCGATCTCGGCTCATTACAGCCTCTGCCTCCAAGGTTCATGTGATTCTCGTGCCTCAGCCCCCCAAGTAGCTGGGGCTACAGGTGTGCACCACCACCCCCCAGCTAATTTTTTTATTTTTAGTAGAGATGGGGTTTCACCATCTTGGCCAGACTGGTCTCGAACTCCTGACCTCAAGTGATCTGCCTGCTTTGGCCTCCCAAAGTGCTGGATTTCAAGGCGTTAGCCACCGCACCTGGCCTTTTTTTTTTTTTTTTTTTTAAAGACAGAGTCTCACTCTGTCACCCAGGCTGGCATGCAGTGGCACGATCTTAGCTCACTGCAACCTCCGACTCCTGGGTTCAAGCCATTCTTGTGCCTCAGTCTCCTGAGTAGCTCGGATTACAGGCATGCACCACCCCACCTGGCTAATTTTTGTATTTTTAGTAGAGACGGGCTTTACCATGTTGGCCAGGCTGGTCTCAAACTCCTGACCTGAGGTGATCCGCCCCACTCCGCCTCCCAAAGAGCTGGGATTATAGGCATGAGCCACTGCACCTGGCCAGGGAAAATAAATTTTTAAAAAGTCAACTTAGACCAATAAAAAACAGCTTTTTACTAAGGATCTAAGTTTTTAAATTATTTTAAATAGTTCGATTTACAGAAAAAGAAGCTATCAATGGAGAAAAGTGACTTGTGACTCATTACCTACAGTAACCTTTCTATGATTTCCACTGGACCCCTGCACTATATGACAAGTATACAAATTAAGGATGATGTAAATTAGGGATGTATTTTTTTCTAAATTAATATACTCATGGTCAATGAACTAATCATAACATGTAAGTTTTGATAACATCAAATACTATATCCTTTCTGTACATAAACTTTTAAAAATTTAGTTCTGTAATATCAATTTTTTATCAGAAAAATAATTTTTTAAATTTTAAGTGAGATTTCTGATTTATTTAATAATAGAGTTCCACAAAAGTAAACTTACTGTGAAACACAGATTATTAAAAAGAAAATGTAGTAGCCATATATCCCAGGGTAGAAGGCTAATGGGAACAGAATCAAATGACCATGTGTTATAGCATAATTTCTCAGATAATGATTCCAAACAGTAAAAACACCTGAACAAACTCTTTAATTAAACCTGAAACTCTCCAAACAGCATTTTTGGTGGTTTTTTTTTTTTTTTTTTTGGTTCTGGGTTTTGAACGTCTTAGGATATTAACTCAATAGTGATTCCCCTTGTCCAGAACATGTGATAGCTGATTGATTTTTTTTAAAGTACCTAAAGAAGATAATTAGGAAGAAAAGCTTTCTTATGTTACAGGAGACTTTTATTGTTGTTTAAGAAAGTGAAGTAAAATTGGGGGGTATAGAAAAGAGGGATATAGAAAGATCGGTTTCTAAAATTATGTTTTAACACAATTAATTATGACATACAAACACAAAAGCAAAACTAGACTTAAAAAGGAAACACAACACTTTCAATTAGAATACTGAATTGCCTGAACTTGAAGGAGTAGTTTAATCTCTCTTTACCTAAGTTTTCTTATCCCTGGGAGATGAAACTTATTAAGTGATTAATTTCTTTCTTTTTGATTATCTGGTTTCCTGAATTTTTTTAAAAAAATAAACCTTTATGTATTCACTATCATGCACTTAATACCTAACACCTACAATAGGGACAATCAGCAGTTGTTGAGGATACAGTGGTAAACCAAATAGACATATCCTCACAGACCTTAGAGTCCAGTAGGGGTGATGAATAATCACTACGAAACATATAATTACATATTTGTGATAAATTCCATAACAGTAACAACAACATTTGATGATACTAACATAGTGCTTAACATATGCCTAGCATTGTTATCTAAGGGATTTATATATTTTAATTCATTTAATCCTTATCTTATGAATTAGGTACTACTTTTATGTTCATTTTAAGACAATAATTACAGAGGCACATAAAGATTAAGTAACTTGCCCAAGTCTGATTCCAGAATCCCCACTCTTAACATTCCAGAGTCCTAGCTGTTTTTTATATGAAAAACAAAACAAAACAAAGTGCTGCAAGAGAAAAAAAGAAGGTAACTAAACTTACGTTTGGGGAGGGAGGAAATGTCTCATTAAGGAAATCTCATAAGTAAGAGTTAAACAGGCAAAGGCGGAAGAAGAAATGAGGATCCGTAATGATTAACATGTTCAAGTCCCTGAAGAAGGACAGAGCCTAGCTAAGGAAAGAAGATTATGTAACTGGTACATAGTGAAGGACTGACACAAGATGAGGGAGAAAAGGTACGTACAAATTAGTTCATTCCTGACCTGACAGACAAGCTGAAGGGGCTCTCAATTTGATTTATTTTGACTCATGCTACTTCAAAAAATAATCTACTGGTTATTTACATACATATCTTAGTTAATACACATGGCACACTTAAAAGCTGCTTAGTTTTGAATCCATTTCTCTCTTTTCACACAAGGCTGTATATACTCCTTAAAAATATTAACCTGAAATTACAATAACTGTGTTTACAGAATTAGTCATAGCTTTAAGGCCTTGGAAAGAACAATAGTTTCTCACAAATAGAGTATGAAAACAATTGCCTCAGAATAAACTTTAAAGGAAAAATCTAAATGCTAAGTAAAAGGGCAATTGTACATTCTTGGGTATTTATGAAATGAAAACTGTGTTCATGCAAAAACCTGCAAATGAATGTTCATAGCTGCTTTATTCGTGCTATGGTTTGACCGTGTCCCCCAAAGTTCATTTGTTGGAAACTTAATCCCCAATACAACAGTGTTGAGAGATGGGACCTTTAAGAGGTGATTAGTTCACAAGGACTCTGCCCTCATAAATGGATTAATGTTGTTGTCTCAGGAGTGGGTTCCTGATAAAAAGAAGAGTTCTGTCCCCTTCTATTTCTCCCCACTAATGTCTTGTGCTCTCTTGCTCCTCCACTTTCCATGATGGGATGACACAGCAAGAAGGTCCTCGTCAGATGTGGGCCCCTCAATCTTGAACTTTCCAGACTCCAGAACTATAAGAAATAAATCTCTGTTTTTTATAAATTACCCAGTCTCAGATATTCTGTTATAGCAGCACAAAATGGACTAAGACAATTTCATAATAGCGAAAAGCTGGAAACAAATGTCCTTCAATGCAGAATGGTTAAACCAACGATGGTAGAGCCATACTACAGACTGCCAGAACAATAAAAGGGAAAAACTATTGGTAAAAACATCAACTTGGATGATATAAAGGAAATTACACTAAGTAGAAAAAATACCAATTTCAAAAGCCTACAAACCACATGATTCCATTTTTGTAACATTCTTGAAATAATAACATTGTAGAGATGGTGAAAAGATTAGTGGTTGCCAGGGGCTGAAAACTCCCAAGTGGGCCAGGCGCAGTGGCTCAAGCCTGTAATACCAACTTCAGGAGGCCGAGGCAGATGGATAGTTTGAGCCCAAGAGTTCAAGAATAGTCTGGGCAATATGGCAAAAGCCCATCTCTACAAAAAGTACAAAAATTAGTCAAGTGTGGTGGTATGCACCTGTAGTCCCAGCTATTTGGGAGGCTGAGGTGTAAGGATCACTTGAGCCAGGGAGGTTGAGGGTGCAATAAGCTATGACTACACTACTGTATTCCAGCCTGGGTGACAGAGCAAGACCCTGTGAAAAAACAAACAACAAGAGCGCAGGTGTGGTTATGAAGAGATACCACCTGAAGTAGTGTTTACAGTGATAGAATAGTAAGTTGAGTGTGGTACTGTTACACATAACTATATGTACACACAACTGTACACACACACACCTGCTGTACACGCACACAACAGTACATATCCAGCTGGTTAAATATGAACAAGCTCCCGGATTGTATCAACGTCAGTTTCCTGGTTTTGAAGCTGTAATACAGTTATGTAAAATTGTATTATTGTGAGAAGCTGGGTGACGACCTCCTTGTATACTTTTTCCCAACTTCCTATGGATTTACATTATTTCAAAATTAAAAATTTTAAAAAACAGTAATAGTCTGTGTATTCTGGACAGTACCTAGTTCATTAGTATAGATTTTTATCACTGAACAAAGTTTAATGTTCAAACTAGCTGATTTAGAAACTTTGCAGAACAATTTTCTTAAGGTTTTAAATGTTTTTACATTTTTAGGTGGAAGAGATAACTTTTACTTTTGATATAATTTCAAACTCAAAAAATTACATAACTAGTCAAGAAACTACCATAATCTTTAACCAGATTCACCAGTTGTTTACATTTTGCTCCATCTGCTTAAATAATCACACTCTTTCCTCGTCTTTCCCTTCCTCACTCGTGGTGTGGTGGTGGTGGTCGGGGGTGTGTGTGTGTGTGTGGTGTGTGTCTCCCTGAACCATTTAAGAGGTGACAACATCAAAGTTCATTCCCCTAAATACTTCAATACGTACTGGCCTAAAACTACAGTCTCTCAACCCTTCTCCCGGAACCAGTGGGCCAGGCTGGACATGGTCTTTTGGAGACAATAGAGGCACAAAAGTACAAGCCTAATCCTGCCAGTGCTATTCAAGCCTTTGGTCATGTCACGCCCACTAAAACCAAAGTAAGTCCTATGAGCAAATCCAAAGTCGGGGGCAAGGAAATATAATCTGCCCCTTTAGGAGCAGGGGGTAAATGGTGTGGTCACATGGCAAACAACCGGTGCTATTAATGCAATCTATTATACCCGCTGAACCCAAGGTTTTCAGGGATGGGAGCTGGTATTTAATAAGTGCTTCAGATAATTCTGATGCATACATATGACTAAAAATAAACAGGGGAAAGATTCAGGGCAAACGATATATTTTGATATCGAAAATAAAAATGGCACATAGAAACACACATTGTTCTCCAAACTCCAAGAGTTGGTCCTAAAATAAGGCTTAAGTCTCCTTGTTAGTAAGGCAAAGAAGAAAATATGTGTATAAAATAAAAGTGAATTAGTAGTTGTTCAGAAGTACAGCATTTCCAAGATGCAGAAATCTGAGAGTAATTTCACTAGTAAGTCCTCAGAAAGACGTTGGATGACATAATGGAGAAGGTCCTTAATAGCATTCCTAAAAAAACTAAAGATCTGTTTTAGGCAACTTCTCCTTTTCCTCTCTTTTCTTGGGGAAAAAAAAAAATCACATCCTGAAAGTACAATCCAGCAAATGCAAAGTTAACAAGAGGTCAAAATCATGCAATCCATGCACACAGATTTCCAACGGTATGGTTTAACCTAAAAGGAAAATTTGAAATATTCAGAGGAATGCAGAGAATGCCAACCTTTAGTCAGTCCTCTATTAATACATTTTCTCAAAATTGGGTGTTAGAAAAATTTAGAATGTCAAGAGTATATGGCTGAAGGTCATTAAGAGCAGAAGTACATGTTTTATTAATTAAGGCAAGGAATAAATGAGAAGGTGATTTTATGAAGTTTAAGAAGCTTACCCAAAATACATTCCACTTCTAGACAGAAGCCTCAGGCAGGTTAGAATTGTTTTTAAAATAAGTCTGACTCTGCTCTAATACATAAATGAATGAGAGGATCAAGATTCCAAATTTTAAAACTAGTGCTACTAACTATAGATAAATGCTATCTATAGTTTCAGGAGCTGAAAGCCAAAAAATTGATAAAACTTCTGGGTAATATTTTATAATGCCTGTTTAATATATCACAAATTCTCCTTTATAGAAAGAAAAGGCTATATGTGAACAAACTGATTAGCCTCCCTAATTGTAGGCAATACATAGCCTATATTATGAGGTACAGAAGGGAAAAAAGGAAATTGTATCTACTATGTGCCAGGCACTGTGCTAGTTGTTTTACTTTTTTTTTTTTTCCATTTAATCTTCAATATAATCCAATGAGTTAAGTCTCGTTATCACCATTTTAAATATAGGAACTTTGAGGAGTTTGCTTGTTTTTGTCCCATGATTAAGATGAGGTTAATCAATCAGACTTACTTGTTAGGTCAAGATAAACTTGAAAGTAGTCATGAAATGGTTATCCACAAGGAAAGTAAAATGGGATGGTAGTGAGAATTCTGGGCATATCCTCCTAATATAACTTTGACCTCTGAGCTACACACAGTTATGGGTCACATAATGACAGGGACAAACGTTCTGAGAAATGTACCATTAGGCAATTTCATCACTGTGCAAATATAATAGAATGTACCTACACAAACCTAGATGGTATAGCCTACTACGCACCTATTGCTACTGGTATAGCCTATTGCTCCTAGGCTACAAACCTATACAGCATGTTATTGTACTGTATACGTAGCCAACTGTAACACAACAGTATTTGTGTATCTAAACATAGAAAAGGTACAGTAAAAATATGGTATTAAAATCCTGTAGGACCTGTAGGTCATTATGGTCTGTTGTTGACCAAATGTCATCATATGGTGCATGACTGTGTATGTTATATATACTCAAAAATCAGTATTATGATTATTGGATGAAAAAGCAAATCCTAAAACTGAACACAAACAGCAACAAACAAACCCAACTATATATCAAATAATACCATAATCACACAGAAAAATTTAATTCAAGTAACTTTGATGACAGGACTATAACTATGCAATTACTGAATAGTTTATTGAAATGTGAAACCCTCAACCCCCTGCAAATAAGTCCACTGGGAGCCCATAAATGTCACCTTATTTGGAAAAAGTGTCTTTGCCAATGTAATAAAGGATCTCAAGATGAGATCATTTTGGATGGTCCCTAAATCTAATGACACACATCCTTATATAAGATAGAAGAAAGAGACAGACACACAAAGGGAGCCACGTAGGGATAGAGTCAGAGACTGGGGTTTTAGGTAGCCACAAGTTAAGGAATCCCTGGAGCCACTACCATAGCTGGAAGAGGCAAGGAAAGACTCTTTCCTAGAGCCTTTGGAAGGTGAATAGGCATGCTGACATTTTGGTTTGGACTTCTGGCCCCTTGAACTGTGAGAGAATAAATCTCTGTTGTTTTAAGTCACCAGCTTTATGGTATTATAAGTTGTTATAGCAGCCCTAGGAAACTAATATACTGGAATATATTCTAAGAACAAAAAGAACTGAAAAGAAACCTTGGATATTGTGTGTTCTGTGTTGGCACTGGTATTGATACAGCAATTCTAATACAATATGGTACCTTAGAAGCACAACGAAGAGAGCCCTCAATACCAAAGGAGTCATCAACTGGTCACTGAATCTTGAAGTCTGAGAACTGATCACTAGACTTGATGCAAGTTACTGGTGACTTAGAGAAGACCCATTTTGAAAACGGTGGGAAAGAAGAGCAGAAACCTGTTTAGAGTAGGTTTAACAAAGAATAGGAGGACAAATGTGATGTCAGGTACTTGTGAAAACTTTTCTGATTGCCTTGATGAAGAAGAGATGTTGGAGGTTTTCAGGAGAGGAAAAAGAATGAAACAATCATCTAGGAGAGTGAATGGATCAAAGAAGTGTGGTACAATTGCTGGGTAACATTAAGAGCCCACTGCCTTTAAAGTGAGACCAGTCATTATGTTTTTTGAATTATTTTCCAGTCCCACTTAGCTGCAAGGGTGAGATTTAACCAAAGCTGTGGTTTTGCCAAAACAGAGGGGAGCGAAGGAACTGAAGGTATTTGTATGCAAGGAAATGATTAAATGACCTTTGAATTTAAGCTACAAGGAGGAAAAGAGGGACACTGAAGAGAAGAGAAACAGTATTGCAACATTCAACGCGCATGGTGAGTGTGAGTCCTTCTATCTGGTAACTCATTCTTTGGTTTCTGTGACTCAATCTTCTTTCTTGTACCTTAGATTGACTCTACTGACTCCACTTTCTCCAGTGGTTCATTATCTTTGATAATTTCTTAACTCTAGCTACTTAGGTCTACCTGTAGCTCTTCAAAAATTCATTTATTTCCATGGCCTCTGAAAGTTCTTCATAGCTTCATTATGTGGGAATTCATTCATGATTCTTTTCTGGCACTACAAATTCTTATAGTACCAATGTATGAATGTGTCAATGTGACAATCATTTCCCCTTAAAATGTTAGTGCTCAAATATTTCTAAAATGAAAAGCCACTATCTGTAATCTTATAATTTCTACCATTGCTCCCATTCATTAGTAATCTAAACTGTAAAGTTGACCCACTGTAAATCAAGGACTGTCTATGTTACTATTTTATCATGACACCTAGACAAAATCTATCTATCCTCTATTCCTCTATCATTTCACTTACCATCCTTCAAGTTCCAACTCTTCCTGGAAACCATCCTCTACCTACCATTTTACTTTACAATCTTTTCCTTTAATGAATTTCTGTATTAGATGCACACAAAGTCAGCATCCAGTCATGCATAATTACATTCTATCAAATCATTTCACTGGCACCTTAGGTACAGAATCTTGTCTCATTAATTTTTAAAAATTAATTTTTGAAATCTTTCCATAATACCTAGCACAATGCTGGTCATATGGTTACCAGGTTGAAATAAAATATAAAACTGCTAGAGAATGTATTAGATGAAAAACACAACACCTTACACAATCAAACACTAAGTTAAAGAGTGTGAAATCTGGATGCTGAGCAAGTTCATGTAGTTAAAATGATGACACCAGGTGGTCATATACAAACATAAATCAAGTGATCTTAATACCATGATCTTTACATGTTAAACTTACATTAGCCACGTCACATTTGTTTTTTATTAGAAAGAGAACCTCATTTTAACAGAGACCTATCAGTTAATTATAGAAACTGCCCACCCCCCCATACTCTTATTAAGAAAAATAAGAGTTGAAGTTTTACACAGACTGAAAATGTAAAAATCCTTGGGAAAATTGAGAATAAAATCCAAAACAGATCCACAAAAAGCTAGCAATATGAGTAACTTTTTACTTATAAAATATAAATATGGTATAGTTGATGAAGGAGCAAGGAAGATTAATCAATAAAAGCCAACTGGTATCTTACTGCTACCGAATTAAATGGAATTGGGTAATTTTCACTACTGGTGTCTGAAACCATACAGAAAAATCTGCTCAGCCTTAGATTTAATTAAATTAAAAAATTAAATGATCAAAAATTACCATTAGATTGACATTAAAAACAAACTTCTTTTACCATGTTATGGATTCTAATTTATAATCCTTTTCTTTCCTGAAATCAGATCAAATTTTCATCCATCCAAGACTAAAGTCCAGAAATAAAAAATGTCTCTAGAACTATATCTCATCAGATGTCAGCAAATAATATATGAGTAAGTTTTGAATAACCGCTATATAAACATATCAAATTAAGTATTATTTCCACAGACCCTTTTGACCAAACAGAATCACAGAATTTTAAAGGTAGAAGAAAATTTAAAATTAAGAGTTCAAATTGGAAAAATACCATTCGACTATGTAATGAGGAAACTGGTTATTATAAGTAACCATGAAACTCGTAACAGAATTCAATATGACACTGCTAAAAATAACTAAGTATAAAAATTAGGATTTTAAAAACAGTACATTTTTAAAAAACAGTATGTTTTTAAAAACTTATCTACTTTAAACTTTATTAAAGGAAGAGTTTTTCTACTACTATACTGGAATAAAAATTTAACTATACAAGTAGATTGTGATAAATTAAGAAGCATATTGTAATCCCTACAGTAACCTCCAAGGAAATAACTCTAAAAAGTTGTTTTAAAAAAAATCAAGAGAGCTGCATGCAGTAGCGTACACCTGTACTCCAATGTACTCCTATATGCCTGTACTCCCAGCTACTCACAAGGCTGAAGTGAAAGGATCACTTGAGCAGAGAGTGTGAGTCTGTAGTATGCTATGATGGCAGTTGTGAATAGCCACTACACTTCAGCCTGGGCAACAGAATGAGACCCTGTTCTTTTAAAAACAACAACAACAACAACAACAAAAACAAAACAAAAATCAGCAGAGGAATTTAAATAGTACACTAAAAGAATATTTAACACAAAAGAAGGCAGTAAAGGAAGAATGGCATAAGTAAATTCACCCATATCAAAAATCACATTAAATGGGAATAGGCTAAATATGACAATCAAAAGCCAAAAACTATCATATTGGTTCAAATAACAAGACCCAATTATATACTTCTACAAAAGACACTCTTTGATTCAAAGATACAAATAGGTTGAAAGTAAAATAATAGAAAATATACTCCATACAAACAGAAACAATAAAAAAGCTGGAATGGCTATTAACAGCAGATGAAACAGACTTGAAGATAAATAGTAATAAAGAAAAAGAGGGATATTTCATAATGATAGAGTCAGTACATAAGGAAGATATAACGTTTATACCTAACAACGAAGTTGCCACATATATGAAGCACAAACCGACAGAACTGAATGATAAATATAACTAGAGAGAAAATTAACAATGATGTAAAAAACTTCAGCAACACTATCAACCAAAATGACCTAACTTAAGTTTACAGAACACTCCACCCAAAGACCACAGAATACTCAATGCCTTTTAAGCATACAAGAACATTCTCCAAAATTGATCACATGCTGGACCATGAAATAAATCTCATTAAATTTACAACAAATCATATAAAGGGTGTTCTCTGACAACAAAAGAATAAAATTAAAACCCATAACCGAAAGAAATCTGAGAAAATCAATGGGTCAAAGAAGAAATCATGAGAGAAATTAAATACTTAAAACTGCATGAAAATGAAAACGCAACATATTAAACTTCATGGGATACAGCTAAAGCAGTTTTATAGGAATATTTATAGCTTTAAATGCCCATATTAGAAAGAACAGCCTCAAATCAGTATTTATGCTTCCATACCTTAAGAAAGTAGAAAAAGTATAAACAAAATCAAAAACAGGAAGAAGAAAAAAATAAAGATAAAAGTAAAAATAAACAAACAAACAAACAAAAAACAGACATACGAATGAATTCAAAAATTACTTCTTAAAAAATAATCAACAAAATTGACAATGTCTTAAATAGAATGATCAGGAAAGTAAGAGAGAACAGACACAAATTACCAAAATCAGAAATGAAGGAGAGGAAATCACTACCAATCCTTTAGAAATTAAAAGGGAAGGCCCGGTGTGATGGCTCATGCCTATAATCCCAGCACTTTCCAGGCCAAGGTGGGCAGATCATTTGAGTCCAGGAGTTCGAGAGCAATCTGGGCAACAAGGAAAAACCTCGTCTCTATAGAAAATACAAAAATTAGCCAGGCATGGTGGCATGCACCTGTGGTCTTAGTTTCTCAGGAGGGTTAGGTGGGAAGATCACTTGAGCCTAGGAGGCAGAGGCTGCAGTGAGCCGAGATCACACCACTGCACTCCAGCCTGGGTGACAGAGTGAGACTCCTTTTCAAAAAAATAAAAAAAGAAAGAATTAAAAGGGAATATTAACTTTAAGCCAACAAATTACACAACTTATGTTTAAAAAAAAAAGGAAATTCTTCAAAAGACAAATTACCAGAACAGACTCAACAAGAAATAGAAACTCTGAATAGATCCCTAACAAATAAGAAAATTGAACTACTTATTAAAAATCTTCACACTAAGAAAGCCGAGGCACAGACGATCTCACCAATGATTTTTATGAAATATATAAGAAAGAATAGCAAACTTTTATAAACTGTTTTATAAACTAGAGAATATTTCCCAGCTGAGTCTGGTATCACCAAAGCCAGACAGAGACAATGCAAGAAAACTACAGACCAATATCCCTCATGAACACACATACAAAAATTATTTTTTAAAAACTGGCAAACCAAATTCATCAACATATAAAAATGACTACACATTATGACCAAATGGGATTTATCCTGTGAATGCAAGGGTGGTTAACCATCTAAAAATAATGTAAAACATCTTATTAATAGAAATAACAACTAAAGCTACATGACCATTTCGAAAGACACAGAAAAACACTTGACAAAATCCAACAACCACTATTTTTTAAAACTCTCAAAAATTAGAAATAAAAAGGCTCTTCTTCAACCTAATAAAGAGCATCTATGAAAATTCTACAGCTAACTTCCCTATCAGGAGAAAAACAAAAATGCCTGTTCTTATTCCTTCCACTGAATATTGTCCTGTAGGTTTTAGTTAGTACAGTAAAACACCAAAAAGTAACACATCTTAAGAAAAAAACTTAAAAAGATATTAAATGCATTCAGATTAGACATGAAGAAATGAAACTGCATTATCAGATGACACCGTCCAGTATGTAGAAAATCCTAAGAAACCACTAACGAACAACTAGAATCAAAAAAAAGCTCAGCTAGATCACAAGATAGAAAATCAACATACAAAAATCAGTTGTATTTCTATATTCTAGCAAAAATGCAAAAATGAAATTAAGAAAACAATTCCATTCAAACTAGGACCATGAAGAATATTTGGGAATAAATTTTTAAAAATCAGTATAAGATTTGTATTTGCACACTGTTATAAGACACTGCTGAGCCAAAAAGATCTAAAACATTCCATGCTCATAAATTAGAAGACTCAAAATTGTTAATATGGTAATTCTCTTCAAATTGATCTATAGATTCAACATAATCTTTTTCAAAATCCCAGCTGTTTTTTTTTCCATAGAAATAAGCTGATCCTAACTTTATAGGAAAATACAAAGGATCTAGAATAGCCAAAATAATTGAGTGAAGAAAAAAGTTGGAGAACTTATACTACCCAATTTCAAAACTTACTATGAAGCTACAGTAATCAAGATTGTGTGCTATTAATATAAGGACAGGTATACGGATTGATCAATGAAGAGAATCTAGAGTCCAGAAATAAATCTTTGTATTTATGTTAGATTTTTCACAAAGATGCCCACAAAATTCAATGGAATAAAAGACAGTCTTGTCAACAAATGATTTTTAGATAACTGGACATTTACATGCAAAAATAAATTTAAAAACAGACCATTAACTTATACCATACACAAAAATTAATTCAAATGGATCAAATACCTAAATGTATGAGCTTAAACTATAAACCATCTAAAGGAAAATATAGGAGAAAACATCTGTGACCTTAGGTCAGGCAGAGTTCTTAGATGACAAAAACAAGGCAGAGTTCTTAGATAACAAAAACATGAGCCATAAAAGATAAAACTGATAAACTGGATTTCATTAAAGTTAACAACTTTCATAGTTCAAATGATATCAATAAGAAAATGAAAAGACAAGCCATAGACTGGGAGAAAATATTGCCAAATCACAAATCTGATGAAGCTCTTGTATTCAGAATTTAAATGAACTCTCACTAGTGAACAAGAAGATAACACAACTTTGAAAATGGGCAAAGAACTTAAGACACTTCACCAAATAACACATACGAATGGCTTATAAACATACAAAAAAAAGTGCTCAATATCACTTCACCAAAGAACACATATGAATGGCTTATAAACATATAAAAAAAAGTGCTCAGTATCATTAGTCATTAGGTATATTCTCACTGAAACCACAATGATACCATGACACATCCATTAAATTGTCATAATGTTATAAAAAAGACACTATTAACTGTTGGTGAAGATGTAGAGAAACTTGAACCCTTACACACTGCTGGTAGAAATGTAAAATGATACAGCCACACTGGAATACAGTTTGGCTGTTTCTTAAAAAGTTAATTTATCATATGACCCAGCAATTCCATTCTTAGAAATGTATCCAAGATAAATAAAAACGTATGTCTACACAAAGATTTCTCCATGAATGCTCAAAAAAGTATTACTCATAAAAGTAAAAAACTGGGAATTATATAAGTATCTACCAACTAGTGTATAGACAAACAAAATATCATAATACAATGAACTACCATTCAGCAATAAAAAAGAACAAAATACTGATACGTTATGTCATAAATGAACCTCAAAACATGCAAAGTGAAAGAAGCCAAATGCAAAATACTACATATAATTCTTTTTAGATGAAATGTCCAGAAAAATTTATAGAAACAAAGAGCAGATCAGTAGTTGCCAGGACTGGAGAGGGCTGTGGGAGTTGGGAACTCACTGCAAATAGGCTTGAGGAAAATTTGGGGACTGATGAAAAGGTTCTAAAACTAGAAACCATTAAATTGTATACTTAAACAGGTGAACTTTATATTAAGCGGATCATACCTCAATAACGTTGTAAAGTAAAATTGCATCTAGATATATTAATCTCCTTTATCTAGCTCTAAACATTTCTCCTTAGGTCAATATTTTTTTCCTTAAGAAATTTTTTTAGTTAGTAAAAACATTTATTGTACATACTGATCATATACAGTACTAACAATTTCTGGGAATGCAAAAACAAACAGTGTGATTTGTTTGTATTAATTAGCTCTAACTTGCACTTGACTAAAATTTCTTGAGAAGAATAGGCAAAGCAATCATGTTTTTAAGCAAGCTTACAAACTGTCACCTGCATGTAGTTAAAGACTACTTCACTTACCCTAGGATGACAGTTACATTCAATATAATTACCCTGTTTTGAAAAGATTCACTGATATATTAAAGTAGGAAGGCATCTTACAAATAATCTAGTCCAATCTCTTCGTTTTACAGATAAGAAAAAGATGAAATTACGTGTTCAAGACCACACATTCAAAGTTAGTTGCAAAGCTTCCCAGTCTCCTGACTTTCCTGCTCTTTTTGTGCATCGAGTATGGTTTTATTGAAAGAAAGTGGTAGAAAATTAAAAAAAAAAATCACTGCAGCCGGGCATGGTGGCTCATGGCTGTAATCCACTTTGGGAGGCTGAGGCAGGTGGATCACCTGAGGCCAGGATTTTGAGACTAGCCTGGCCAACATGGCAAAACCCGTCTCCTTTACCACTTTATTCTCCCTTGGTGATTTCCATGTCTCAAGGATTTTAAACACTATATATATTAAAGACTCCAGCCTGGACCTCTCTCCTGAACTCCAGACTGGTATATCCAACTGCCTATTTGATATCTCCATTTGGATGTCTAACAACCATCTCAAACTTACTTCCAAAATAAATTCCTTATACTGTTCTTTGTGCTTCTTCTACAATACTCCTAATTTTGATTAAAGACAACTCATTTGTCCAGTTCCTTTGGCCAAAAATCTTATTATCCTTGACTCCTATCTTTTTTACACAACTTTTGGATCGTGAGTCTCTACCTTCAAAATATATCCAAAATTCGACCATTTCCAAGCCACCATGCTCCCTTCCCAGACTCTTAATTGGTCTTTTTCACTCTTGCACTCCTTGGCAGTTAAACATAGCAATCAGAGATTCTATTAAAATACAGGTTGGATCATGTCACTCTTTTGGAAATCCTTCAATGACTTTTTCAGAGCAAAGGCAAAATCCTTATAATGATCTACAAGTTTAGAATATGAATAACATTTTAAACCAAAAATCCGCCTTGATATTCTTTTCTCCTCTCAGTAAAATATGCCTGTATCCTCCTTGAGAAAACAATACTTATAATATGTAAGTGTTATATAAATTGGTGAGAACATAACATTAAATGAAATGGAGTGGAGGATTCTTTCTTTTCTCAGATCTCATACACCTACAACTCTTGAACTCAAGTCGTGATACAAAAGCAGATGATAGTATACTGTTAATCATAAAGCAAATATTAGAGGGAGAATATACATATTTATAGGAAAAAGTGTTTATAGTTCTAACATCAACAAAACCAACTTCTCCTTTCAAATCAAACCAATAAACATTTTGGTTCAGCTTCAGGAAAAACTGACTCCAATTATAGGTGCTCTGATTCTAATAACTGTTTAAATTTGTTCTCGGTAAAAAAATACATGAAACCATTTGCCCTATTACCAATTTTTTTCACTTGAATTTACACAATCTAAAATAATTGGTTTAATTCAATGTGGCAGATTAAAAACCACATGATTAGTACTCATGGCATGCCTATACCAAAATATCTCACATACCCCATAAATATATATACTTACTATGAACCCACAAAAATAAAAAATAAAAACCACAAATTATTTGCTAGTCCTCATATTGAGGTAATGGCTAATTCCTCTCCTTTGAATCTGGGCTGACCTTTGTGACATGCATGGTGAATAAAATGCAGCAGAAAGGGGCTAGGTGATAAGAAATCTTACAGCTTTCAAATAAGCATGTTGACAATACTTTTTGGAAACCCTGATCCACTATGTTAAATGTCACATGACCATGAAAAAGCCATGCTGATGATGCTGTATGCAGATGCTACACATGATGTCTCCGTTGAATCGAGCTTTCTGGCTGTCTCTACCAAGGCGGCACTTATATAGGTAAAGCCATCTGGAACTATTCTGGCCAGCCCATCTACCAGCTGAATACCTCCAAGTAACCTCCATCACCACCACATGAACAAAGCCAAGCCCTGCCTAAATTCCTGACCCACAAAATCGTGAGACATAGGAAAATGGCTGTTATTTTAAAACCACACTAAGTATGGGGAGTAGTTTGTTACACAGCAACAGATAACTGGAACAGTCAGTAACATTTTTTTGTTTTGTTTTTAAATCAAACTGGCAACAAAGAAGTTCTCAAAGGTACATTTACAGTGTTCAAAAGTGGTAAAGAATTCACAGAGTGAGCCAAAGGAATTAAGTCAGGATATATGTTTATTCTCATATTCAGGAAGGTATTGCCATGGTAATGGAGAAACTACTGACGTGACTGAGTCATCAATGAATTAGACTTGAGAATGGGTACGAAAATGAGAAGAAAATATTCATAAATGATACCTAACTAAATGAGCATAGCAGGAGGTTAAAACAAATCCATGACTTAGAAGTTTGGGAGACAGGGTATAGAATATTATGTTCTTGGTCTAGTTGGACAGAAATAAGTAAGAATGGAAAGCAGGAAATGTGAGTAGAATATAGGCAAATGAACAGACAATGGGAACTGTAAGTTACGTAGGATGGATATATGTTCTCTTAGCTCAGCCTCAAGAAGAAACAGCCTTCTAACAATATGCAATAGTGGCAAAAACAGGTTTTTAATTATAATTCTGCCACGTACTAGTTGAAAGACTTTAAGTTATTTACTTAGTCTCTTTGAAGGTTTCCTCAAATATAAAGTGAGGATAATAGTGCCTACCTCACAGAGTTATTTTAAAAATTAATGAACTGGCCGGGCGCGGTGGCTCATGCCTTTAATCCCAGAACTTTGGGAGGCCGAGGTGGATGGATTACCTGAGGTCGGGAGTTCGAGACCAACCTGACAAACATGGTGAAACTCCGTCTCTACTAAAATACAAAATTAGCCGGTGTGGTGGTACATGCCTGTAATCCCAGCTACTCAGGAGGCAAACGCAGGAGAATCACTTGAACCCAGGAGGCGGAGGTTGCAGTGCGCCGAGATCACGCCATTGCACACCAGCCTGGGCAACAAGAGTGAAAATCCATCTCAAAAAAAAAAAATTAATGAATTAATGTATGTAAAATAAGTGTAAAAGACAATAAATATTAAATTTGGAGATATGATATATTAGAAAAGAGTGTTTTAAAGTATTACTATCAATGCTATTAATAGGTAGCATCACTTATTTGAGTACCTTCTATATGCCAGGCATTCTGCTAGATAACATTAATCTTCAGCAGATTCCTGTCAGACAGATATTGACCTCCCTACTTCATACTTATGAAATACCTGCATAAGTGGACAAAGTAACTGCTTAGTAGCATCGTAAAATATTTTCCTTTAAAAATACAATTATTGTTTCTTAACCCGATGACAGAATAAAAGATATATAAAATTTTACTGACAAAGATAATGGTATAATGGATGTAAGTAGTCAAAGAAAAAGGCCTTTAATAGAGGCCCCCAGGGATTATTATAGAAAATAAAAGCAAAATGGAAACATCTGGGGTGGGGATAGGACAAGGAAATCTTAAAAGGGAATGTGAGATGAAAGTCTGAGGAAAAATCTATTTCTTGTATTAGCTAGACTGGAGATTTTCTGTCACTGTTGATAATAAGAGCAGTTAGTGTCAGCTATGTACATTACTAGCTGCTTTACATTCATATCATCATTTAATTTTCATGGCAATCATCCAAAGCAGTTATCATTCATTTCATTAAAAATTTAGTGAGTACCTACAAGGTGCCAGACATTGTGGATACACCTATACACAAGACAATACAGTGTTCCTGACCAAACCAGCTGGCAAACTATTACAGAAATGGAAGCCTTTTCAAAGAGGTTACAGTAATTTGCCTAAGTTCACACAGCTAATAAAGACCACAATCAGAATATGAATTCAAATCTTACTCCAGGCCTATGTTCTTAACCACTACACTTAATGACACAATAAAAAAATAAAAAATTCTGTAATGCTGACAAGCTACAAAACTATTTAAACTGATATAAAATTTTCTCAAGAAACATTCAGTAACACACTAAACATTTTATTAATCATCCATAATTAATAATTTATTAGTTATATTTAAATTTATTTCAATAATATTCCATGCTTACTGCAGTTGTAACATTTAAAGATTAAAAATTTGGATATTAGTTCAAGAGGAAAATAGCTGTTATCCAAAGTTAAGAGCTATATTCATTGAGTTCTATGTTATCTGATTTAGTTTGATTAATCACCTAAGCAACCATGTTAACAAATAAGAAAATCCTAAAGATAATAATAACAGATCTTAGTGGAAAGCAACAATGTGAGTGAACAAATTATAACAATGTCATCTATAGGACAATTAGTAGAATACAGATAACTTGGAACTTGCAAATATAATCCTTAACCACTTTAAAATAGGAATTCATTCACTCAAAAGTGCATCTTGCTCTATCCATTTATAAGACTAGATATTGCCAGGACTCAATTTGCAATTTTTACATCATATTATATATGAACTTTCTACAAATAGTAGTGAACATTTTCACAGCCTTAGGGTGTTGATTGGGCCTTAACACTTATTATTATCCCCTTAGAGTCTCATTTATATCAATCAGTTGGTATCTAATACAGACATTACACAGAAAGCCAAAACAGGTCAACCAAGACTACTTCTGTGACTGCAGAAAAAGATCCTTCTGGATATAAAATTTTTAAAGTAAGAGTATTTATCAGAATAACTAAATTGTAAAGTAAATAACCAAAGACCACATAATGTTTCAGGCCACAGAAAGAAGAATGTATATAAAAGCAAGAAACTGGTCACTTTCCATAAAGGACCTTAATGAGTGTTTTTAATAATAACTAACTACCAACAATATTCAAAGATTACTCTAGTTATCAGATCAAGAGATATCAAGATAATGTCCTCAACTTATCCATGAAAGGAAAAAATATATATATATATCTCAGAGAATAACATCATTGGCCCTGAGAAGTCAGCATTTTTTTGTTGTTGTTGTTTGTTTTTGTTTTTTGTTTTGAGATGGAGTCTCGCTCTGTCATCTACGCTGGAGTGCAGTGGTGTGATCTCAGCTCACTGCAACCTCCACCTCCTGGGTTCAAGCGATTCTCCTGCCTCAGCCTCCCAAGTAGCTGGGACTACAGGCACACGCCACCACACCCAGCTAATTTTTGTATTTTGTATTTTTAGTACAAAATTACAAAAATTTTGTAATTTTGTATGTTGGCCAGGATGGTTTTGATCTCTTGACCTCGTGATCCACCCGCCTCGGCCTCCCAAAGTTCTGGGATTACAGGTGTGAGCCACCAGCCCTGGCCTAGAAGCCAGCTTTAATTGGTTTAGTTACAACAAATCTTTTCTTTCAAATGTATTTTTCTTTAACTTTGTTTACAGAGATAATACTGGAAAGGACCTTAAAGGTGGTAGAAAAGAAATCTGTAGTTCAAATCAGTTACCCTTTAACACTCCCTTTATCAAAGGTAAGGTAAAGAAAGGTAAACTAATTTTCCAAGGGTTTGCTTTTTGGCATTTATCTTCTCAACAAAATTGCGATGGTACATAAAATCATCAAGTTTAGGCATAACAACCCTAACAATTTAAATGTTTTATAAGTAATATAAGTACATGAACCTCAGAGTTCATCACTGCACAACTTCATAAAATGAGTAAGACAGTCAAATCCAGGACTTTCTAAAACAAAACCTGTGCTTTCTGCAGTAATACCAAATACCACCATTAGACAGCCAGAGTGATTCCAGAGAAATAAGTATCCAGTATGCTGGACATTTCCTACATTTCATACTAAGTTAAAAGTATAATACTCGACAATGGCCAAAAGAAAACTGACCCCTCAGTTTTGTTTTCTTCATGGCTCTTAAGGACTCAAAATACTTTTTCTATGAATATACTACTCAAGTGGGTAACCTCAGATGAGATTTCACCTATACTATGAATAGCATGATTTTTCTTATTGAAAAATCAAACTAACAGGTTTAGGGTAAGAGTATAAAAATTATGATAAAAATCCAATTTTTAAGAAATGGGTCAAAATTCAAGGTCATTATACAAAAAATAAGGAGGTGGAAAATGGGCAGTGATAGAAACTGGTAACATATTTTTAAGAAAAACATTGAAGGGGCCAGGTGCTGTCGCTCATGCCTGTAATCTCAGCACTTTGGGAGGCCGAGGCGGGCAGATCGCCTGAGATCAGGAGTTCAAGACCAGACTGGCCAACATGGTGAAACCCCGCCTCTACTAAAAATAACAAAAACTAACCAGGCGTGGTGGTGGGAGCCTGTAATCCCAGCTACTTGGGAGGCTGGGGCAGGAGAACCACTTGAACCCGGGAGGCAGAGGTTGCAGTGAGCTGAGATCACGCCACTGAACTCCAGCCTGGGTGACAGAGCATGACTTCGTTTCAAAAAAACAAAAAACAAAAAAAACCCAAAACCAAAAAAACACTTTGAGGAAAATGTATTTCAACAATAAAAAGTTAGTAATTTCTTGTCCCCCTGCATTTTATTTTTGAATTACGATTTACCAAAACTCAATACAGTTAAAGTTTTTAAGCAACAATCAATTCTGTGTTGGTCCCATTCATTTTGGAAAGCTGGTATTTTCATTAAAATAGCTTTATAAAACGTAGGATTTTACTCCTGTGGCAAATGAATTCTCCTTTCCCTAACTGAAGGCAAACTAAAATCCTGCCTATTTTTTTTGTAAGCTTCAAAATTGGGAAAGTGGTGACAATATGAACTTATCTCGACAAATGCCCAAGTCCTAAATCATCACTTTTGATTTTGACCTGGCAAGAACATAAATTACAGAAAAAGTAAGCCAAGAAGAACAATTAATATTTTCATGAAATGGTGAAGGCAGGCACAGAATTATAAGACAACAGTTCCAAGTGAAGACAGTACTTTTTATTTTGCTTTAGTGTGAGTAGTATAACAGACTATGCTACCAGACTAATAGTTCCATGTATAATACTAGTTCTAATGATAATTTTACTAGTTTTAAGATTTCATCATACATTTTTACATCCACTCTATTTCAAAATAGTAGTCAAACCAGAATCAATATGTACTCATGGAAATATCAGTAATTTTTTTTTTTTCAGGAGATGAAATTTTCCTGTTCAAGAACATATAATACACTTTAGGTCCAGGGGTAAAAATGTGGTGTAGGATGAATTTTTCTTGGTGGATCTGGAGGAATGGGGAGACGCTTAAAAATTAGCTAAGAAAACTAGAGTATATTATTTGGTATTGAGGAGAGAATAAGGTAATCTGAAGTTTTTTGAAGATAGGTAAACCTAACCCATGGTAAAATGTAATTTATAGTACAGTCCTGAATGACAAGATCAAAATAGTAAAAGCAAAAGATAATTACAGCAGCCAAAGCAGAGAATGGGAATGTAGAAGAAAGTGACAACTATAGCAGCAATACAGAGGAGAGAATAAGAGAGTAGGTCCAGGCAGTCTTTGAAAAAAAAAAAAAAATTAAGGAACAAAGAAGAAGATATGTAAGGTGCCAGACACAGGTTAAAGATGCCACATAAAGTATATAAGGTGGTCAAGCTACTGAGAGGAGGAGCACAGTACTTAGTGGTGGGTGATCGCAGCAGCAGACAACATTTTTCTTTGCTGAAAGACATTTATAAAATGATTCCATTTTAATAGCCACTAAGTAGCAAAGAACATAATATGCCACGTACATTTTTTGAAATAGATATGAACAGAAAGTGGAAGTCTGATAATTTTCATTTCAGAACACTGTTTCTTGTTCTATATTAGTGCTTTCTTATCAAAAATACTATCAGTCATTAGATTCCCAAGTTTGACCTATTAAAAAATTAAAGCATCAACTTTAAACTTACACAGTCAAATATCAAAAGTTGAGAGTCACATCTGTCCTAAAGCAATGTGCTCATTACTCATTCAAGGTCTACCTGTATGATTTCACCATATCTGAATATCATCAGTGTACTATTATTTACTTTATGTTTTTCTTTAAAATGGCTATTTGTTGAAATACACAAATTGACAAGATGCTTGTAACAAGTGCTTTTCAAGTGACACAAATCTAAATGCGTTACAAGTTCTGTCATCATCAATTTATGCTTTCTTAGTCTCTGAAAACATATGCATTT
The DNA here is from genome assembly GCF_028858775.2 of Pan troglodytes. NCBI lineage: Eukaryota > Metazoa > Chordata > Mammalia > Primates > Hominidae > Pan > Pan troglodytes. The sequence goes on from NC_072402.2 coordinate 75,866,446, forward strand.
GTGTCACTTGAGAAGCCTTTTCTTTTTTTAATCCCATGAAATCAGAAGTATAACATGTAGTTATATTTCTCTGATATTCATATCACCTTACAAAAAAGCTGCCTACTGTAATAGCTTCAAAAATGAGTATTTCTATCCTGAAAATGGCAAAATACTATTGCCATAAAAAATACAAAAGAAACTTCAGTGAGTCTCAAATGTTACAACCCATTTTAGAAATCACAAGATAAAACAGAATACCTGACAACAAGTTTAAAAGATATTTTAAAAGGCATCCAAGATAGTTCTATTAAAGTCTGTATTTAGCTTACTGAGTCATCTGGTATTGACAGCTGCAGACACCTATTTGTGTATTTAAATTCTAATCCTGTGAACACTGCAATTAATAAGAATCTCTATGTTCAATATCAGAGGTTTTTCATCATGCATATGGATCAATTTGCTGTGTTAGAAAAAAAGTAGAGGATTATTTGCTTACTTTTAAATGAAAATATCTTCTTTCTCAGTCAGGGATCTGGCACACAAAAACTTTGCCTACAAAATTGAAAGCTCCTTTTCTATTGCAATATTGCAATAAGCATTGTAACCTTCATCACAGGGTGTGTTCAAAATCATGCTTTTCAAGTAAGGATTAAAATAAAGTTCACAGAAGCACATGGTAAAGAGAAAAAAAGTAATACTCGGTGCAGTGGTACATGCCGGTAGTCCCAGCCACTAGGGAGGATGAGGTGGAAGGATCACTCAAGCCCAGGTGTTCAAGGCCAGCCTGGGCAGTTTCATGAGACCCTATCTCCCAAAAAAAAAGAGAGGTAGGAGAGAAATAAAGATAATGGGAGACATACTATATCAGCATAATAATGTCAACTGAAATATATGGAAGGGCAGTCTTTTATTCTGAAGATACACCTTTCCTACTTTACCTTCTGGTAGTAAAATGCCCTCTCTTTTATTAAACTAATTTTTTGGGGGAATAATTTTTACAAAAATGTCCTTAGCAGCATAAAAACCTGGTAATCCTATATTAAAATGTAAATGGATTCGAATAATACCAGAGGTACAAGGAGGAGCTGGTACCATTCCTTCTGAAACTATTCCAATCAAGAGAAAAAGAGGGACTCCTCCCTAACTTATTTTAAGAGGCCAGCATCATCCTGATACCAAAGCCTGGCAGAGACACAACAAAAAAAGAGAATTTTACACCAATACCCCTGATGAACATTGATGCAAAAATCCTCAATAAAATATTGGCAAAGCGAATCCAGCAGCACATCAAAAAGCTTATCCACCATGATCAAGTGGGTTTCGTCCCTGGGATGCAAGGCTGGTTCAACATACAAAAATCAATAAACGTAATCCATCATATAAACAGAACCAAAGACAAAAACCACATGATTATCTCAGTAGATGCAGAAAAGGCCTTTGACAAAATTCAACAGCCCTTCATGCTAAAAACTCTCAATAAATTAGGTATTGATGGAACGTATCTCAAAGTAACAAGAGCTATCTATGACAAACCCACAGCCAATATCATACTGAATGGGCAAAAACTGGAAGCATTCCTTTTGAAAACTGGCACAAGACAGGGACGCCCTCTCTCACCACTCCTATTCAACATAGTGTTGGAAGTTCTGGCCAGGGCAATCAGGCAAGAGAAAAAAATAAAGGGTATTCAATTAGGAAAAGAGGAAGTCAAATTGTCCCTGTTTGCAGATGACATGATTGTATATTTAGAAAACCCCATCATCTCAGCCCAAAATCTCCTTAGGCTGATAAACAACTTCAGCAAAGTCTCAGGATACAAAATCAATGTGCAAAAATCACAAGCATTCTTATACACCAATAACAGACAAACAGAGAGCCAAATCATGAGTGAACTCCCACTCACAGTTGCTTCAAAGAGAATAAAATACCTAGGAATCCAACTTACAAGGGATGTGAAGGACCTCTTCAAGGAGAACTACATACCACTGCTCAATGAAATAAAAGAGGATACAAACAAATGGAAGAACATTCCATGCTCATGGGTAGGAAGAATCAATATCGTGAAAATGGCCATACTGCCCAAGGTAATTTATAGATTCAATGCCATCTCCATCAAGCTACCAATGACTTTCTTCACAGAATTGGAAAAAACTACTTTAAAGTTCATATGGAACCAAAAAAGAGCCCACATTGCCAAGACAATCCTAAGCCAAAAGAACAAAGCTGGAGGCATCATGCTACCTGACTTCAAACTATACTACAAGGCTACAGTAACCCAAACAGCATGGTACTGGTACCAAAACAGAGATATAGACCAATGGAACAGAACAGAGCCCTCAGAAATAATACCACACATCTACAACCATCTGATTTTTGACAAACCTGACAAAAACAAGAAATGGGGAAAGGATTCCCTATTTAATAAATGGTGCTGGGAAAACTGGCTAGCCATATGTAGAAAGTTGAAACTGAATCCCTTCCTTACACCTTATACAAAAATTAATTCAAGAAGGATTAAAGACTTAAATGTTAGACCTAAAACCATAAAAACCCTAGAAGAAAACCTAGGCAATACCATTCAGGACATAGGCATGGGCAAGGACTTCATGTCATTACTAAATGACATGTCATTTACCGAATGTAAATGATGAGTAATGCCATTTAGCAATGGCAACAAAAGCCAAAACTGACAAATAGGATCTAATTAAACTAAAGAGCTTCTGCACAGCAAAAGAAACTACCATCAGAGTGAAGAGGCAACCTACAGAATGGGAGAAAATTTTTGCAATCCACTCATCTGACAAAGGGCTAATATCCAGAATCTACAAAGAACTCAAACAAACTTACAAGAAAAAAACAACCCCATCAAAAAGGGGGCGAAGGATATGAACAGACACTTCTCAAAAGAAGACATTTATGCAGCCAACAGACACATGAAAAAATGCTCATCATCACTGGTCATCAGAGAAATGCAAATCAAAACCACGAGATACCAGTTAGAATGGCGATCCACTAAAAAGTCAGAAGACAACAGGTGCTAGAGAGGATGTGGAGAAATAGGAACACTTTCACACTGTTGGTGGGACTGTAAACTAGTTCAATCATTGTGGAAGACAGTGTGGCAATTCTTCAAGGATCTAGAATTAGAAATACCAGTGGATCCAGCCATCCCATTACTGGGTATATACCCAAAGGACTATAAATCATGCTGCTATAAAGACACATGCACACGTATGTTTATTGCGGCACTATTCACAATAGCAAAGACTTGGAACCAACCCAAATGTCCAACAACGATAGACTGGATTAAGAAAATGTGGCACATATACACCATGGAATACTATGCAGCCATAAAAAAGGATGAGTTCATGTCCTTTGTAGGGACATGGATGAAGCTGGAAACCATCATTCTCAGGAAACTATTGCAATGACAAAAAACCAAACACTGCATGTTCTCACTCATAAGTGGGAATTGAACAATGGGAACCCTTGGACACGGGAAGGGGAACATCACACACCGGGGCCTGTTGTGGGGTGGGGGGAGTGGGGAGGGATAGCATTAGGAGATATACCTAATGTAAATGACGAGTTAATGGGTGCAGCACACCAGCATGGCACATGTATACATATGTAACAAACCTGCACGTTGTGCACATGTACCCTAGAACTTAAAGTATAATTTTAAAAAAATGTAAATGGTTGGTAAAATTCACTCAAAAAACAAAATGCTGTAAAAATTGAGGGCACTTCTGTGGTTTTAGTAAAACAACTGATATTAAACAACCTGACATGTCCAATTTAAAAACCCAAAGAGATACTTTATTTTAGTCAGATGCTTAATTAATTGTATTGTTAAAAAGTTTCAGAAAAAACATTGTCAGTTTCTTTCAAACTAAAGCAGTAAGTTAGTAAGTAACTGTGAAAATAGGTATCATCTTCTGCCTCTTATAAATAAGAAAAACAAACTCAAACACCTACATGAACTTGTAATAAAGAGGAAACTTGCCAAAAGGCAATTATCTACTTTTATTAGGAAACTTCAAATTTGGATAAAGTATAATGAGAAAACAAATTTCACTAACTTTCCTTTTCTTCAAGAAATAGCTTTTTGAAGAAAGGACAACTACCACAAATGAAATGACAAAGACAGTTCATTTCCAATGAGTGATGTTGTTCCTCATATCTTTTTCCACTGAAGATAATGATGAATTAAAGAAATGGACTTCAGATGTATTTCCTTTTAGTCTGTGTTCTATCAATGATAATAAATGATAAAATATAATTTCACTGACTTATAAGCTAACAGCTGGGTTCTTAGGCAGTTTGATACAAATGCCTAAGACTTCCTGGTATGTTCAGTTGGCATCACTTTCACAAAAGATGAAGTCAGTTTTGGAGATACTTGGGCATGTGTTACAATGTATCACTATGATAAAATTTATCATTTTTACATGTCAAACCAAAGGTCAGAGATTAAACATGAAAGCTATTTTTTGATTATAATTGAACAAAAGTTAAAGCTACTAAGCTAATAAACCTGCTTCAAACATGTAAAGCTTTAAACATTTTAAATATTAAAATGTAACTCTCTCCCCTTCATTCCATAGTTATGATATAGCTTTGGCGTTTGTTCATAAGAGTATGATTTTGAGAACAAAACTCCAATCAGGAATTACAGGGGTATAACAGACTGTTGAATCTGTAATGACCTGAGAACTTCATCTAGTAAGAGCTTTTGGTTTACAATTTACCTAATTCAATAAAAAGAAGTGTGCAGGAAAGGTTGGTACAGGGATCAAGTCAATTGAAGAATCTGGTTAACTGACTTTGTTTATAACTAGATTTAAAATAAATATCCTAAAATTAAATACAATTTAAAATGTTTTCTATTGTTTGTGGTTCTATTAAAATTTTTAATATTAGAAATTAATTGTAGTGCCATATCTTAGAGACATGTTACTAAAGTTTATATAGATTTCATCAATCTATTATATGTAGACATTTCAAATGTGTTTAAGATAAACTATGATATAGGACATTTTGGATATTTTTTAAGAACTACATTAGAATTTATACCTTTGAGAAATGTCTAACTAATTAAGTGCCCAAGAAAAAAAGAATGATTATATACAGGGCTGATAGACTTCATTCTGAAAACACTATCTAATGTTATTTTTTAAATGTAAATAATATAAATTTTAAGAAGAAAAATAAAAATCTGAGGAAAAAACTCCTTTTTAAAGATATTTTAAAAAGTTTCAGGTTAAAATAGTATTTAAATGTAGCTATCATTAAATTTAAAGGGAAAAGCAAAATCTCAAAACTCTACAAGCTCTCCAAGTGACAGACTCTGTAACTCTGGGCAAATCACTAAACTCTCAAAATCAGTTTACATTTATTATATAGTTTTGAAAGTAATAAATAAAAATGGATTATGTGAGAAATAGTCAATATATAAGAGGAAAGCCACTGTTTGTCACTGAAAGTGATTCAGGTTGAGTGTCAATTCTTGGAACCAGAAGTGTTTCAAATTTCGGATTTTCAAATTTTGGCACATGTGCATATACGTAATGAGATATCTTGTAGATGGCACCCAAGTCTAAACACAAAATTCATTTATGTTTCATATACACCCCATACACATAGCCCAGAGGTAATTTTATACAATATCTCTAATACTTTTGTGCATTAAAGTTTTGACTGCAACCTGTCATGAGGTCAGGTGTGGAATTTTCTACTTGTGGCACCACGTCGGCACTCAAAAAGTTTTGGATTTTGGATCATTTTGGATTTCAGATTTTTGGATTAGGGATACTCGGCCTGTAACACTTTTTTAGTACAATTTAATAGGCAGAATTATGGCAACAATGGCCATTATCCATAGGTTTAAAGGCTACGCATATTTCTTGAGATGAAGTACAATATGTGACAGACACATTTACAGTTCACCAAACAACCTGTGCTTCCCACATGTCCCAGACACTTACCAGTAGGGTAAGGTAACTAGTTCTGGTTACTAGGTTGTGAGTGCCTGAATGACCTGGGTGTCATTTCATGGCTGAAATATTTAACGGCCAACAGAAGACCTTCTAGCTCTTTATTTCCATGTGGTGGTCACCGTGGAGGACTAATGTTCCAGGTGTACAGATATACACTGTCAGAAATTCCATCAGTGTGGTTTCTGGAGCTACTGTATGGAGTAGATCTATTTCCTGACAAACTGTTGGATAAGTAATGTGAGCAAGAATAAACCCTAGTTGTATTAAATAACTGAGATTATATCCTATTCTGACTAATACAGGGTTTAATAATAATAGATTATGAAAATAATTTATTCTGGTCCATTTACTTAGTAAGTTTGCCTGCAAAAAGAACCACAGGATAAACCAGCTGCTATACAGTGAATGCGATTTTTGTCTTAACAATTTCCCATAATCAATAGAGAAAAGCACAAACATGTAATAAATACAATTGTATTCAACCTCTAATATGCTACCACATGCAAAAATATATTAAGAAAACTAAGCTGGGCACAGTGGCTCACACCTGAAATTCCAGCACTTTGGGAGGCTGAGGCAGAAGGACTGCTTGAGCCCAGGAGTTCAAGACCAGAAAAATTGGGAGTTTCTCTACAGAAAAATTAGCCAGCTGTGGTGGCACACATCTGTAGTCCCAAGTATTCAGGAGGCTGAGACAGGTGGATGGCTTGAGCCCAGGAAGTAGAAGATGCAGTAGCTGTAATCATGCCACTGCACTCCAGCCTGGGAGACAGAGCAAGACAGTCTGTCTTTAAAAAAAAAAAAACAAAAAACGAAGGAAATAAGAAAACTAGGCACTTTTATAAAAATACATTTTTACATAAGAAGAAGCACTTACAATGCAAACTACATTTGCTTTATCACTTTACACATACTTTTTTGTGTGTGCTGAACCACTGCAGTTGTTGCATTATGGCCCTTTACCCTACGTAAAAGGACATTCTCCTATACAACAATAAATTATCACATTTTAACATTGTTACTATTATCTAAAATACAATCCATATTCAAATTTCTCCAATTATTCCAATAATGTCCTCTAAAAAGATTATCTGGAATCAATCAATCAAATCAGGTTGCATTTGGTTATCACGTCTCTTTTAGTCTCCTTTAACGTTGAACAATTCCACAACCTATATTTTTAATATTTCAAGACACACATTGTTGAAAACTTAACGCCAATTGTTTTTCACAGTGTTCCTCAACTTGGATTGCTTTGATTTTTTTCCCCTCATGATTAAATTCAGGTTGAAAGACACTGTTTCTATAATAAAAACAATAATAGAAAGTAAACCATAACAAATACTTGCTAATGGAAACACCAGAGAAAACAGTGAAAAAAAGGTTCTAAAAATCAACAACACACTGGGCGCGGTGGCTCACATCTGTAATCCCAGCACTCTGGGAGGCCGAGGCGGGTGGATCACCTGAGGTCAGGAGTTTGAGACCAGCCCGACAAAATGGAGAAACCCCATCTCTACTAAAAATACAAAATTAGCCAGGAGTGGTGGCACATGCCTGTAATCCCAGCTACTCAGGAGGCTGAGGCAGGAGAATCGCTTGAATCCGGGAGGCGGAGCTTGCAGTGAGCCAAGATTGCTGCCACTGCACTCCAGCCTGGGCGACAGTGAGATTCCATCCCCCCCCCCCCCCAAAAAAAAAAAATCAGTAATACATGTTCTCTAGGACAAACTCTAGCCACTCTTACTCTGAATCTATATGCTGATGATTCTCAGACTTGACCGCTCCATAAACCTGAGTCTTATATAACCAACTGACTGCTGGACATCTTCAACTGGCTCTCTTACAGACAATCCAATATCGCCACACTCAAAACTCATCTCAGCCACTAAAGTTACTGCTATTCTCCCTCCTCCCTATATTCCTTCTCTAACTTAGGTGTCAGCACTTCAATCTCTAAAGCCTCATCAAGATGCTTCCATCTGCCTTACTTCACATCAAATAAGGCACCAAGCCTATCAATTTTATCTGTATTTCTTAAATCTATTCTCTTTTATCCTACTATACTGCCTCTGCTCTAAGATTTTAGGATTTATTCTTTCCTAGATTCTTGCAATAACCTAATTGGGTTCCCATCTTCTGGTGTTACTATCTGTACAGTTAGCTTCCTCATTGTATCAGACTAATTTATTTAAAACACGAATTTGATCAAATGACTCCCCTCTTAAAAGTCTTCAAATGGCTCTCTTCAAGTACGGAAAAAGGTCAAACTCTTTGCATTACCCACAAGGTTTTATAAAATTCACTGCTTATCTACATCTCTACTCACTTCTAGATTTACACTAGCTCCTTCTTCAATACATTGCTTTCCTAATTTCAGTTATTGGATATCAGCTTTATAATTTTTGCTAATTTTTCTCTGTGGTAAAAGACATTTTAAAGGGGTAGAAGAGCAATGACATTTGAAGTTCATTAACTTTTGCCTAGCAAACTTCACAATTAATAATATGATCAGGAAATATTTGCTGAGCCTCTATATTATGTGCAAGATGTTCTATTAAGTACTGTGAGAATACAAGAGGCGTTAGACATTTACTCTGCTCTAGGAAGAGTTTCTAGTATAGAATATAGATTTTTTAATAAGCACACACATAATTTATAGTACAATGTAGAAAATAACAAGGGTCATAAACAAGATTCAAGTAAGATCAGAAGAGGGACAAATTAAATAGGAAAGGCCAGAAGGAAAGCAGGGAATATTTCCTACAGGAAGTGGCAGTTTTCAGCCTTAAAGAGTATGAAAGATTTGGGCATGGGAGTGAAGGAAATAATCACTGTTACTGCCAACTCACTTTCTTTAAGGTAACTGTTCCAAATTAATTTTCTGCCCCTGCACATGAGAAATAAAACACATTCCCTTAGTAATAATGACTCATTAAAACTGATTCTCCAAGGGAGAAAGGTGATAAGTGGGATGCCATCTCAGAATGTGATGACTGTCACTTAGGAAAAACCTCTCCAGATGCTATGACCTCCCTACTACATCCTCCATATGAGAAATTGCTATCAAGGGGATACACCTTACTAACTGACCAGTTTCTAGCAGGTTTCTACAGATTTCTGCAGTCTTCATTCATACAATGCTAGTCTAGATATTTTTTTAAATGATCTTTTTTCCTCTTAATTCAACTGAGGATTTCTAAAAGGGAAGATAAAAGACATGGAATAAAATAGCCCCAAACTTAACAGATATTAGAAAAAGAGCAGACATGCTTACTCATTCAGAATTCCTACCCTAAAACACAATTCACTAAGCAGGCTTCTCCCATAAATATATCCATTTTAAACCTTGGCTACAATCTCTCTCCTAGTTTTGTTAACACTCTCCCTTCTAGAAGAGTTGGGTCAGTATGCAAGCTTATATAATTATTTAGCAATAGATCACCAGTACTGAAACACAATAGTATCAGCTCCTATATCTCCCTTTACCTTTACCTTCTTACTCCACCACTAAAAAAAGGTAAGATAAAAAATAAATTATAGAGTAAAGAGGTACAAATTGCTACAGCAATATTTTCATTGAGGTATACTCTCCACAGCTGGAAATACTTAAGCCGAAAAGAGACCAGCTTCACAGGCTACTATAATAATCTAGGTATGAAGTGAACTAGGATAAAGACAGGAAGAACAATAAAGGTATATGGAAAAGATGTGCAAGTTGGACCCAACAACTGAAGATGACACGGGAGCAAAGACAGAGAAACAGTTAAAACATGACAAATTCTGAGCCTAAGGTGCCCATGATGATAGTGCTGCTTATTGCCCCATTAGTTACTAGATCCTTTTCAAAATATCTTTGGGTAGGGATTCAAGAGGAAGGGTTTACTGCAAGTGCAACTGTGCAGTCTAAAGGAAGAAATGAAGGAAAATGATGGGAGGACCAATCATGTTCTAGAAAAACAAAGGAAGTATTATTCCCTTTCTCAACCTTTGAAAGCCTTGGTTCTACTTTTTTATTTATTTGTTTCAACAATATAAGAAGTCACCTTCCAGGCCTTACTTATCCATACACACACATTTTATTTCAAAACTGAAGATCATACTAATCATAACATTCTTTTTTTTTTTTTTTTTTTAGACTGAGTCTCACTCTGTCACCAGGCTGGAATGCAGTGGCGTGATCTCCGCTCACTGCACCCTCTGCCTCCCGGGTTCAAGTGATTCTCCTGCCTCAGCCTCCCGAGTAGCTGGGACTACAGGCGTGCACCACCATGCCCAGCTAATTTTTGTATTTTCAGTAAAGGCGGGGTTTCACCACATTGGCCAGGATAGTCTCGATCTCTTGACCTTGTGATCTGCCCACCTTGGCCTCCCAAAGTGCTGGGATCACTGGTGTGAGCCACTGTGCATGGCCCATACTGTTCTTTTTTTCCTTTAATAATACATTGTTAAAAATTTATTCAGGATATAGAGTCCTGGTTCCTTTTAAATAATAAACGTATAGCATGTACTATATGCCCATTTAACCTTTTCTCTATAATACTCATTTAGGTAGGTGGGGTTATATTGTTGTTGGTTATTTCGTTCTTTTTTTTTAGTTTTTACTATTTTTGTGATTACCAATAATACTGCAAATGAACATCCTGGCAAATAATTTTTTATGCCCTCCAAGATTCCTACAGGCTAGATTCCTAGAAGTGGGGTTAATGACAAATGCGTAATTTAAAATTTTGATTCAAACAGTAGTGCAAAATTACCCTCCAAAAACACTGTAGCAAGTCCTCTCCTGAATTTCATCAATCTTGGAACAAAATAAGAAGATTCAAAGATCTTATATTAGTTTCCTGAATACACTGAACTCTAATCCTTTTAATTCATGTCCAATGTGAAGCTTTTACCTAAACACTATGACAGGAAATTAACCTATTTTAGAAAGAGCTACCTAGCATTCTTCAAAGGACTAGACCAATTCTCAACAGAAGGTACTTGCTCACCAACCCCATGAAAACTGTGAGGGTGTTTCTAGTACTCAATTCCTGAGGGTTGCAACTGGTAGTAATGAGTGGGACACAAAATCACAGGGCAGTCCAGCACAAGAAGTGTCTTGTCCAAAATGCCAACAGCTCTCACCCAACATATGGCTGGGAAATACTCAACTAGATAATTAGGGTATGCTATTTGGTTTCAGTTTTAAGAAGTCTGGAAAAACAGTCAACAAGGTTCAAGTGGAGACAAATCATTTCAGACAAGGATATACATAAAATAATAGCTCTGTAAAGTATTTGCAATATTAAATGTTATGTTCATGTAACATGGTATATGTTATACATTCCTTTACCTTGTTCCTTAGGTAAGACTTCAAGTTTCTACAGAACCTGCACCTGACCGATTACTTCTGAAAGTCTCTGCTTAAACTTTTTAATACTGTGGCTTACTGGTACAGACCATTTCTCTTTTTGCTTTCCAAGATTTAATGCACATGTTTGGCAGTGGCTGTGCTATTTTGGATGCAATTTTGGACACTGAAGAGAAGAAACTGAAACCAGAACTTACAGATTTTTTTTTAATGCCTAAAGTTCTCCAGTCATTTCTGAAATAATATCTTTAAATCTTTCTATTTCTTAAAATCATTATTTCCTTGTGGTACCAATTCTACGTTCCCTGTATGATAACTAGATAATAATTGTACCACATACAGGTGAATTCAATAAATTTGGAATAAGTGGTTGACTTTAGTACTAGGAAAGTTAAAAACAAATCTCAAGACTTGTTTCTAATTTAGGAAAATTCTATAGGAATTAGTCTAAAGAGGGCTAAAAACAAACAAAAAAGCATAAACATCCATAATATGCAAAATGTGGTTTACTTACTTGATAGAGGGCTATCATATGTAAAGTTAACTTTGGTTATTTGCTTTTTTTAAGTTAAGAAGACTTAAAGAATGTTTAAGCAAACACTAAAGCACTCGGTAATCTCATCTCTTTATCCTCAAAGAAGAGTTTTTTCCCCAAAAGATTGTCTTTCAGCATGCAAACATGTTACATAGTGACAGATGGAGTGTGTATAGTATTTTTGTATTCTATTGCCATTAAATATTTATGAATCTTTGTGTTAATCACATTACCTTTCAAAAGGATGCATACTACTACCAGAAATGAACAAATATATTGGTTTTGCTGTGCCTTGTCAGCATTGGTTGTTAGCTCTAAAATACTTCCTTTTGGAAAAGATAGATACCTGCTTAGCTGCATGTTTTTTTACTATTGTGTAAAGCTGTTTACTATTTTACTAAAGCTGTATTTGATTTATTCTTTTCAGTTGTTCATTTACCATTTTTCACTTGTGTGAATTATTCTTTGTCCATCTTGATGATTTTCATTTAAATTGTAAAGTATTTATTTAGTTTAGTTATTATTAACTTTCAGACCTTTTCCTCAGTGGCATTTCTGAGAAGACTAAGGTTTTTAAATTTTTATTGTAAAGGTAACATATGCACATTATAAATATTGTGGACTGCAGATAAAAGGAAAAAGTGCCTGTTATAATCCTATCACCCTAATGCAACTACTGTATGCTCTGACATTTTCTTCTGGTCTTTTCTAAGTAAATACATTTTAGTTTCAGTCATATTACTCCCACAATGTTTGTTTTCTTTACTTAAGGTGGGAAAATGCATATAATACTCCCGAAGCTATAACTTTAGTTCCTTTTAGAGCTTTAATCTTCACTTGGAGTCTTAAACTTATAAATAAATATTATTTTAATTTCTGGTATCTACGTAACTTTTATTTTTCTTCTTTTTGCTTATCTGAATTTTCCATAATGAACATGTATTACAGTCTTGCAGGGGTGTTGTGAAGATTAAGTGAGAAAAAATATATGGGACTCACCTAACAAAATATCTTACAATTATAAGACCAAGAACAAAGCAGTTCTTTTTGAATAAAGACATCGCAACAACTAAGTCTATATAGGAAATTTAGCAGTCTAGAACCTTGCTGAGAGCATAACATCACCTTTGGGTTTGTTAGAAATGCAGACTCTCAAACCCTACTCCAGATCTACTGGTTCATAATCGCCATCTAACAAGATGTGGAGTAAGAATCTCAGAGCATTGCTTTTAAAACTTGGCTATATATTCACCCGGAAAAACTAAACAAGTATGATGGGATGAGAAGCGGAATCCACATTCTACTAGTCACCACCTGTGCAAAGACATACACCTGTGCAAAGACAGCACTACATTGAAAAATTCAGTCAAGTCTAAAGTTACAATGTAGTGTATCTTTAGGGGCTGGGAAGAAGAAACTCCTGTTTCTTGTGGATCTATTTTCCCACATCAAGACAGTGCTTAACAATAATTCCCCTTGAGGAACATATAGATTAAAGTTCTAGAAAATATTTAAAATCTAGCATTCTTCAATTTGGTGCCCTTTTCTCCAATATTCAGATTTAGAAATCACCAAGTATTAATTATATCTTCTACTGAAGACTTAATAAGATAACTAGACTTTGACAAAATAAAAGCTCAGATTGCAACAAAGTCAAGTAAATTCTTTTACTTGATTAAGGTAGTTAGGACAGTCTACACAGTTGATTAAATTTTCACTTCACTTCGTTTTGCAAGTTAACAATCTTAAGCAATAAGTAAAACAAAATCTGTCCTGGTAGCAGAAATAATTTCTAAAAGACATTAGTAGTTTGATAGAAAAAAGGACATATCACTCTTAATGAAAAGACTAATAAAGACAACAAAATGATTTTAACAGGATGATAAATTATGTAACCCCAGCAACCAAGATTATACTTAACACAAAATACATTCTTGTTAAAATTAATGTTAAAACAGAGTCCCAAAATAATCATAATATTATTCGTATCACTGTCACTATTTAAAATCGTTGTGGGAGGTCTAAAAATGCAGAATTCCTTTACACATCTTATGTATATTCATTACATGTTATATACTACATATTACATATTAGCTATATTAGATAATGATTATATACTTCATTCGCAGAAATGGTAGGGTTTTATTTTCGGGTTGTTCTCATCCACTGATTTATCATGATGTATTGATGTTTTAGCTACTACTGCTTGAAATGACATTTTACTATGTAGTAAGGCGTGTCTGTTTTTCCTTCCCCATTAATATAGTTTTCAGGGCTGGGTGCAGTGGCTCACGCCTGTAATCCCAGCACTTTGGGAGGCCGAGGTGGGCGGATCACGAGGTCAGGAGATCGAGACCATCCTGGCTAACACGGTGAAACCCCATCTCTACCAAAAATACAAAAAAAATTAGTCAGGTGTGGTGGCGGGTGCCTGTAGTCCCAGCTACTTGAGAGGCTGAGGCAGGAGAATGGCGTGAACCCAGGAGGTGGAGCTTGCAGTGAGCCAAGATCGCACCACTGCACTTCAGCCTGGGTGACAGAGTGAGACTCCATCTCAAAAAAAAAACACAAAAACAAAAACATAGTTTTCAGAATTTTCTTTGACTTTCTTATTTTTTAGATAAATTTCAGAAATATTGCACCTACCTAACATCTCACTGAAATTTTTATTGAAAATAAATTAAACCAATAAATAATTTATGAATAGGCATCTTCAAAATATTTTCTCTATCTTAAAGTTTTGAAGTTTTTGGTACATGTCACACGCATTCCTCATTAAGATTGGTTCAGGAAGGAGAAGTGCAAGGAAAAACTGCACAGGGGAAACTGCCTCACTCACACATGTAAAACTAAATTTAAGAAGGTAGTATATTCCATATTCAAAACACCGATTATGATCTTACAAGCCAACAGTAGTGTTTTCTGCTCAATCCCAAGTCCTAATCATCAAATAACAATCCTCCATTAGTGGATCTCACTCAAACAGGAAAAAACTCCTGCGTCAGAACCAACACAGAAATGAGAAATACATAGGAAGAGATGAACTGATCCCATGAACACACACATTACAGTAATATTATCTCTTAGTAAATTATTCAAATTCATTGCTTATTACCCCTTTCCAACTAACTGCTGACAAGCTACATATTTCTGTTCTTGACTAATTTTTTTTGGCCAATTTACCCTCTATGCATTAAAAGTTGTAAAACAAACCAACCAACCAACCAACCTCAACTTGCTTCCTGTACTTGTTTTTGTCGAATTTTTCACTTTTGCATCACTGGAATTCTCATACTAATGCCATACTAATTGCACTGTGATAGGCAGCCTTTAAGACAGCCTTCAATTACGCCATCCACCTTGTGTAATTCCCTCCTATTGTGTGTTTGCTTCTAACAAATATAGAATATGGCAAAAGGGATGGCATGTCACTTCTGAGATTAGGTTACAAAAAAACTGGCTTCTGTTGTGGTACCCTCTCTTAGTCACTTTAAGGGAAGTCAGCTGCCATGTTGTGAGCTGCTTTAAGGTGAGACACAGGTGGCAAGAAACTGAAGTATCCAGCCAACAGCTATAGGCAACCTATGGCTCACCAAGAGCCAAGTGATTAAGCTTGGAACAGATTCTCTGCCAGTCAAACCTTGTGATGACTGCAGCTTCAACTGACCCTAACTATAGGAAGACTATAGCCTCCTGAGATACCATGAGTAAAAGGGCATTCAACTAAACTGTAGCCATATTCCTGGCCCATAGGAATACTAAGATAATAAATATTTATTGCTCTAAACTGCTAAATTTTGGTGTAATTTGTTACATGGCAATACATAACTGCTTGTTTGTTTTTGAGAGGAAATCTTGCTCTTGTCACACAGGCTGGAGTGCAATGGCACAATCTTGACTCACTGCAACCTCCGCCTCTCGGGTTCAAGTGATTCTCCTGCCTCAGCCTCCCAAGTAGCTGGGATTACAGGCACACGCCACCATGCCCGGCTAATTTTTTGAATTTTTAGCAGAGATGGGGTTTCGCCACATTGGCCAGGCTGGGCTCAAACTCCTGACCTTGTGATCAGCCCAACTCGGCCTCCCAAAGTGCTGGGATTAGAGGCGCGAGCCACCGCACTTGGCCCAGTTTTTAAAAATTCTTAAGAATCACTTTATCTACAGTACACTAAATATTTAATAAAATTCATTTTGCAGAAACAAACATCCTACTTACGAGCACTTCTATTTATATTATCTCAACTGAACCTCATAAACAATCCTATAGAGTATGTGGTATGTGTAAGAGCACATATAATTCTGGTTTACACTCTACTTTAGGACTCTATAATTTAATCTAATATATTCCTTTCTATATTTCTATATTCAAATTCTTAACCTGTTTATTCCTATAAATCTGTCTGCTTATTTATGATCACATCTTTCACTGATTAGGTTCTTCCCTCCATTCTTAATTTTTTCCCTAAAAAACATCTTAGAAAATACTAGCGGCAATCTTTGGATGGTGTAGTATCTCCTCAAATATTAATATTTCTTAAAGAATGCAGCCTTGAGAAATGGTGCTCATAAACTAAGAAGTAGCCTAAAATCACAAAGCAAATGACAGTAATTCAGAGAAGACAAAGTTTAAATAAAGTTCTCCATCATTTATCTACAAGTCTATTTTTAGCTTGTTTATATGAATTCATTCAGCCCAAACATTTAGTGAGCACCCACCAAGTGCCAGAAATCATACTTGAGACTGACAATAACTGAGATGAGTTAGATAAAGCCTACCACTGTCCCCCCACCAACCTATAAAGAATTCCCAGGCTAGAGGAAGTAGATAATTACAATATGAAAATAATAGGTATTACTAATATATTAAAGTTTAAAAAGAGGGGCAAAATAGTAAGAGCCATCTATAGCAAACCCACAGCCAACATCATATTGAATGAGCAAAAGCTGGGAGCATTCCCCTTAAGAACTGGAACAAGACAAGGATGCCCTCTCTCACTATTCCTACTCAACATAGTACTAGAAGCCCTAGCCAGAGCAATCAGGCAAGAGAAAGAAATAAAAGGCATCTGAATAGGAAGAGAGAAGGTCAAACTATCTTTCCTCATAGATGATAATGATCCTATTCCTAGAAAACCCCACAGTCTCTATTCAAGAGCTCCTAGATCTGATAAACCACGTCAGCACAGTTTCAGGATACAAAACGAAGTGCAAAAATCAGTAGCATTTCTATAAACCAATAACGTCCAAGCTGAGAGTCAAATCAAGAATGTAATCCCATTTACAATAGCCACAAAGGAATAAGATACCTAGGAATACAGCTAACCAGGGATGTGAAAGATCTCTACAATGAGAATTAGAAAACACTGCTGAAAAAAATCAGAGTTTACAAAAACAGGTGGAAAAACATTCCATGATCATGGATAGAAAGAATCAATATTGTTAAAATGGTCATACTGCCCAAAGTAATTTACAGATTCATTGCTGTTCCTATCAAACTACCAGTGACAGTTTTCACAGAATTAGGAAAACAAACAAACAAACAAACAAACAAACAAAAAAAACTTCTAAAATTCACATGGAACCAAAAAAGAGCCCGAATAGCCAAAGAAATCCTAAGCAAAAAGAACAAAGCCAGAGGCATCACACCATCCAACTTCAAACTATACTAAAAGGCTACAGTAACCAAAACAGCACAGTACTGGTACAAAAACAGATACATAGACAAATGGAACAGGTGAGAGCCCAGAAATAAAGCCACACACCTAAAACATCTAATCTCTGACAAAGTTGAAAATAACAAGCAATGGGGAAAGGACTCTCTATTCAATAATAACTGGCTAACCATATGC
Source organism: Pan troglodytes (assembly GCF_028858775.2). NCBI lineage: Eukaryota > Metazoa > Chordata > Mammalia > Primates > Hominidae > Pan > Pan troglodytes. The sequence goes on from NC_072402.2 coordinate 75,884,167, forward strand.
ACAAGACTGAAACTGGACCTCTTCCTTTCACCACATGCAAAAATCAACCCAAGATGGATTAAAGACTGAAATGTAAAATTTAAACTATAAAAACCCTAGAAGAAAACCTAGGAAAAACTCTTCTGGACATCAGCCCTGGCAAAGATTTCATGATGAAGACTTCAAAAGCAACTGCAACAAAAACAAAAATTGGCAAGCTGGATCTAATTAAATTAAAGAGGTTCTGTACAGCCAAAGAAACTATCAACAGAGTGAACAGACAACCTACAGAATGGAAGAACATGTTTGCAAACGATACATCCAACAAAGGTCTAGTATCCAGAATCTGTAAGGAATCTAAACAAAGTAACAAGCAGAAAACAACTCTATTAAAAAAAAAAACGGGCAAAGGACATGAACAGACACTTCTCAAAAGAAAACATACATACCGCCAATAAGCATATCAAAAAAAGTTCAACATCACTAATCATTAGAGAAATGCAAATCAAAACCACAATGAGACACCACTGCACACCAGTCAGAATGGCTATTCTAAAAAGTCAAAAAATAACAGATGCTAGTGAGGCAAAGGAGAAAAGGGAATGCTTATACACTGCTGGTGGGAATGTAAACTAGTTCAGCCACTGTGGAAAACAGTTCAGCAATTTCTCAGAGAACTTAGGGCTGGGTGCAGTGGCTCACCCCTGTAATCCTAGCACTTTGGGAGGCAGAGGGGGGTGGATCACTTGAGGTCAGGAGTTCGAGACCAGCCTGACCAACATGGGGAAACCCCCTCTCTACTAAAAATACAAAATTAGTTGGGTGTGGTGGTGCACGCCTGTAATCCCCGCTACTTGGGAGATTGAGGCAGGACAATCACTTGAACCTGGGAGGTAGAGGTTGCAGTGAGCCAAGATCACGCCATTGCACTCCAGCTTGGGCAACAAGAGCAAATCTCCGACTCAAAAAAAAAGAAAAAAAAAAAAAGGACTTAGAAGGACCATGCAACCTAGCAATCCTACTGCTGAGTATATACTCAAAGCAATATAAATCCTTCTACCATAAAGACACATGGAAGTGTATGTTCACTACAGCACTATTCACAATAGCAAAGACATGGAATCAACCTAGATGCCCACCAACAGTGGACTGGATAAAGAAAATATGGTACATATACACCATGGAATACTATGTAGCCATAAAAAAGGATGAAATCATGTCCTTTGCAGCAACATGGAGGCAGCTGGAGGCCATTATCTTAAGCAAATTAATACAGAAACAAAAAAATCAAATACTGCATGTTATCTCTTGTAAGTGGGAGCTAAACATAGACCACAGACGGACACAAAGAAGGAAACAAGAGACACCAAAGCCTACTTGAGGGTGGGAGAAGGGTGGAGATCAAAAACTACCTGTCAGGTACTATGCTCATTACCTGGGTCACAAAATAATCTATACAACAAACCCCCTGCGACTCGCAATTTACCCATGTAACAAACCTGCACACGTACCCCCTGGAATCTAAAATAAAGGCTGGGGGAAAAAAGGGAGTGGATAGAAAAGGGAACAATTAATTCTGCCTAAAAGAGACAAGGAAGGCATCAAAGAAAAGATGGAATTACGCTGGAACTTGAAGAATGAACAGGAACTTACTAGGTCCCCTGCCAAGTGGTATTCCAAGGCAAAGGAAAAAAAATCATGCAATGTAAATGAAATTGGTATGGATTCCCTCCAGAAGACTTACAGCTAAAGCTAATGAATCAGCCTCTCACAACTTCATTTCTTTATTAAAAAAACAAAACAAAACAAAACAAAAAAAACCCGAGCATATGCCATATGCTGGGTGCTGTGCTTGGTACTAGAATTAAAAGAAATAAACATATTAAGTCCCTGACCTTAAGGAGGTCAGGAGTCTAACTAAACTTAAGGAGAGCATACATTCATTGTAATTATGTTGACTGAATTGCTCATGGGACTTCCTTCTCTCATCACTTGAGCAAGTCACATTCTTTGTAAGCATCAGTTTCCTAATTTGGAAAGTAGAGATATTATAGCTAGACAGTCCCCTTTGGCCCTGAGGGGACTGGTTCCAGGATCCCTGCAGATATGAAATTCATGGACGCTAAAGTCTCTAATTTAAAATGGTGTAGTATTTGCATATAAAATGCACACCTTCCTGTATACTTTACATCATTAATAGAATACTTACAATACCAAATACAATGTAAATGCTACATAGTTTTTATACTGCACTTTAAATGTTTTTGTATTTTTTTTATTGGTTTCTTTTCCTGAATATTTCCAATCTGTGCTTGGCTGAATCTGCAAATGTGTGACTCTCAAATATGAAGGGCTGATTATACCTCAAGAACTGTAGTGAAGATTAAATAATGCCAGTCAAATATTCAAAATAGTGAGCTCATGACAAATACTGGCCATCATTGCTATTAATATAATCATCATCATCACTAAGAATAAGGCTATTAAAGGCTTTAGCGAAGACTTTTTCTATTTTCTAAATCATAAGGAAGGAACAGAAAAATACTTTTCTGTTTAACTCCTTCTAGATTCTATAAACAAAGTGTAAGAAGTAATAATGTGATTATCAACTAAGGCATTAAGTACCCCTAGTCTGTCATAAAGTCCAAGAACAGTATACTGAAAACAACACCTGATCCATCAGCAGGCAAATCTCTGTACAATACAGGACTGATTTTTGAGTACTAGCAGGTTTTTAACTCTGTGTATATACATGTACTTAAGTAATATTCACCAACTCAAGCAGGAAAGCTTAATTCACTTTGGGGCTAAAATACAAAATCAGGAGGCAAGCATGTCTCTAACACAAAATTTAGAAAGCAATCCTTTGGAGGCAGTCATTTAGTTTAAACCTATTTAAAAATTCACTTTTGAAAGGGCACAACAGCCAAAGTTCTGAATGCTTTAAGCTGAATTTCCTTTTACAAAATCCTACTGCTCACCAGGTCAACAAACCAAACTCATTACAACAGTCTGCACTGAATATGAGATTCCCAAAGAAAGGTATAAAACAAAGAAAGCAAATGATATAAAAATTCCACAGAGATGCAATTAAAGATACAATACATATTAATTTGTAAGTACATAAGACAATCACATTACACTTTTTTTTTAATGCAGGCAAGACTTAATGCAAAAACAAAAGTCTTCAACATAGAGAAAACAAGAGGTATTAAGTTTTCTTCAACATTTACCCATCCTTCTCTTTAAACTGTAACTTTTTGTCCTAAAACTATTTAAGGGGTTCTCCCATGACTGTCTCTTTCACTGAGTCTATTTGCTTCTGGACCCAAAACTGGATTTCATGAATTTCAAGACCCCATTTCCCAAAGTGAGAATCAAAGAAATTTTGGAAATCACAATTGGGAAATACAGCAGCATTACAACTATGGGCAAATGTTTTGTTTGATTTCCCAAAGCAAAGACTTGAGAGTTTTCTGAAGTAAAATCAAAATCCAATTTTAAAATTCTACTTTAAATCTTATTTAATACAATTTAAAACTCCAAGGAATACTATTAATTATATAATCCACCTAGGAATAAGTTCAAAGGTAGTGGAGAAGCAATATAGTATGCCAATTAAAAGTTAAAGACTAAATTTTAAAAAAAGTTTAAAACTAAGTTTTAGAATCAGAAAAACAGGCCAGGTGTGGTGGTTCACACCTATACCCAGCACTTTGGGAGGCTGAGGTGGGTGGATCGCCTGAGGTCGGGAGTTTGAGACCAGCCTGACCAACATGGAGAAACCCCATCTCTGCTAAAAATACAAAATTGGGTGGGCGTGATGGCGCATGCCTGTAATCCCAGCTATTCGGGAGGCTGAGGCCAGAGAATCACTTGAACCTGGGAGGCGGAGGTTGTGGTGAGCTGAGATCGTGCCACTGCACTCCAGCCTGGGCAATGAGAGCGAAACTCTGTCTCAAAAAAAAAAAAAAAAAAAAAAGGAATCAGAAAAACATAGGTTTGATCTCTTCTTCCTCGTTTCAAGCTGTGTAAGCTTGGGCAAATTATTTAACTTCCTACGCCTCAACTGTCTCAAAAATATCTCATGGGTTTCTTCAACAGTATTAAATATGACCATGAATAAGACATAAAGCATTTGATGAATTTTTTTTTAAAGGCAGGATTACACTACCCTTCTCTACATCTATTTTAAGACCTAAAGGTCAGTGATAAGAACAACAATATTAATGATAATACAGGATACAACTTATCAAACAAGCATACTTTATAGTATATGAAGCATACTTTCAACACTTTATCCTTACTGATCAACAAAATACATAATAAGCTAGCTAGATTTTTACTCTTTATTTCTCTAACTGCTAGTAAGTTTGGGCATCTTTTTATATGTGTATTTGACATTTTAGGTTTGATTCTGGCATTAAGAAACACAGAAGTTTGAACTTGAGGAATAATACTGTAATCTGTTATTTTTTCCTCTTTTGTTCCTAATCAATAGATTTATTTAAATCACAATATTATCTGTATTAACAAAATTCAAATTATTAATCTTACTTCCTTTTGTTTCTTCCTTCCTTGCTTTTTTTTTTTTTTTTTTCCCTGTATGACTCAAGCTTTCCAGATGCACTACTGAAAATCACTTACTGACTAGTGGAGTAAAGACTTCAGAAATTACTGACCAATAGAATTTATTTTGCATCCCTATATACACATTGTTAGCAGGCATTTATTTATTTCCGCAACAAATACTCAAGATGCCTCACTATAGGCAAAGCTTACTGCTTTAACTACTGAACCACAATCCTCAAATTTTTAATCCTATGTTACAGCCAGAGCGCTAAATGAAAATGTTGACATAGTTTTTAGTGGATATCGTTTTTCTTCTGAGTTGTCTGATCTTACTTTTCATATGTGCACAAGTTTGTTTAAGTCACAAAGCAGGATTGAGAAAATAAGAAATTTCTTTCTTATAACACTGTTGACATGTATTATTTGGAAAACTGGAGGAGGGCACAATGAACCAAACTAAAGAACATAAACTGTCCCTAGAAAGAAGAGCATGAGTTACAATTAATAAACAAGTTCAGCAAGGTTGCAGGATACAAGATCAATATATAAAAATCAACTGCACTTCCATACCCTAGCAGTGAACAATCTGGAAGTAAAATTAAGAAAGCAATTTCAGGCCGGATGCGGTGGCTCATGCTTGTAATCCCAGCACTTTGGGAGGCTAAAGCAGGTGGATCACGAGGTCAGGAGTTCAAGACTAGTCTGGCCAACATAGTGAAACCCCATCTCTACTAAAAAAACAAAAAATTAGCCAGGTGTGCTGGTGTGCACCTGTAATCCCAGCTACTCGGGAGGCTGAGGCAGGAGAATCGCCTGAACCTGGGAAGTGGAGGTTGTAGTGAGCCAAGATCGTGCCATTGCACTGCAGCCCGGGTGACAGTGCAAGACTCCTTCTCAAAAAAAAAAAAAAAAATATATATATATAAAAGTCTATTCCATTTACAATAGCATTAAAAAGAACACAATGCACAGGAACAAATTTAACAAAAGAAATGCAATATTTGTACATTTAAATCTACAAAACACTGGCCAGGTGTGGTGGGTCAAGCCTGTAATCCCAGCACTTTGGGAGGCTAAGGCAGGCAGATCACTTGAGGCCAGGAGTTCGAGACAAGCCTGGCCAACATGGCGAAACCGCACCTTCTCCTAAAAATACAAAAATTAGCCAGGCATGGTGGCAAAGGACTGTAATCCCAGCTACTCGGAGGCTAAGGAACAATATTCACTTGAACCAGGGAGTCGGACTTTACAGTGAGCCAAGATCATGCCACTGTTCTCCAGCCTGGGCCATATAGCGAGAGTTTGTCTCAAAACAAACAAACAAAACACTAAAGGAAATTAGGGCTTTAAAAAAATGGAACGTCTTCCCATGCCCTTGGATTGTTAAGATTTAATATTATTGTAAAGGCAATACTCCCCAAAATCATCTACAGATTTAATACGACCCCTATCAAAATTGCAGCTGCCTATTTTGCAGAAAATGACAAACATCCTAAACTTCATATGAAAATGAGAGATCCAGAATAGTCAAAACAATCTTGAAAAAGAACAAAGTTGGAGGACTCACACATTTCACTTTCAAACCTTACTACAAAGCCACAGTAATCAAGACAGTGTAGTACTGGCATAAGGACAGACATATGGACTGATGGAATAAAACTGAGAGCCAAAAATAAACTCTTAAATTTACATTCAACTGATTTTTGACAGGGATGCCAAGACCATTCAATGGGAAAGAATAGTCTTTTCAACAAATGGTAATGGAAAATTGGATAAACACATACATAATAATGAAGTTGGATCCCTACCTCATACCTTATGAAAAAGATTAACTCAAAATGGATCAGAGTATTAAATGTAAGTGCTAAAACTAAACACAGGTGTAACTTTTCCTGTCCTTGGATTAGGCAATGGTTTCTTATGACACCCAAAGCATAAGCAACCAAAGGAAAACAATAGAGATCTTTAAAATTAAAAATGTATGTGCTTCAAAGGACACTATCAAGAAAGTGAAAAGACAATCCACAGAATGGGAGCAAATATTGCAAATCACGTATCTGATAAGGAACTTGTATCTAGAATATGTCTAACAACTTATAATTCAACAATAAAAAGGCAGATAACCCAATTTAAAAATGGGCAAAAGATTTGGATGAATGTTGCTCCAAAGAAGATACACAAATGACCAATAAGCACATAAAAAGGTGTTTAATATCATCAGTCATTAGGAAAATGCAAATCAAAGCCACATAGAGATACCACTTCACACCCTCTAGGACCAATACAATCAGACAGACAATAACAAGTGTTGGTGAGGATGTAAAGACAGTCTAACCTTCATACATTGCTACTACAAATGTAAAATCATGCACCTCTTTGGAAAACAGTCTGACAGTTCCTCAGAGTTAAACATAGTTACCACATGACGTAAAAATTTTACCCCTTTGTACCTACTCAGGAGAAGTAAAAACATGTCCACACGGAAACTTACAAATGAATGCTTATAACAGCATTATTCATAACAGCCAAAAGTTGAAAACAATCCATGCGTCCATCAAGCGACAAAGCAAAAGTAAAATGTGGTATATCCATACAATGGAGTATATTCAGTCCTAAAAAGAAATGAAGTACTGATACATGCTGCAATATAGATGAGCAATTAAAAGAAGCCAGACACAAAAGGGCACATTATTTGATTCCACTTATATGAATACAGAAATCCACAGCAACAGAAGGTAAATTAATGGTTGCCAAGGACTGACTGGAGACAACAGGGTGTGACCACTAATGGAAACGTGGTTTTTTGGGGGGTGATGAAAATGCTCTGGAACTAGAAAGTAATGATGAATGCATAACTTTGTGAATATACTAAAAATCACTGAGTTTTACACTTTAAAAGGGTGAATTTTACAGTTTATAAGAGTGTGAGATATTTTCCAAACCTCTTCAAACCAGTCCAGATGAGCTACACCAGTTATCAGCAAACACTTGCTACAAGCCTGTTGCAGGTAAGACACCAAGCACCACAGGCAGACTGTGTCCTCTAAGAGTTTATAATCTGACTGAGAAGACAAATAAGGTAAAAATAAAACAAAATAAACTTTAGCTTGATATACAGTAAGAAAATGTGACAAGCTAACATATAATTTCTATAACTCCTACACACAGGTACTGCTAGAAAAGATCAAGTGAACTGGGGCAGGAGAAAAGGTGGAAAGGATTTTAAGCTTGAAAATAATCCACAGAGGATTCTGATATGCCACCTCCCCGCAGTGGGGGGAAAAAAACCATAAGATCATGATAGAAAGAAAGTATGATTTGGATAGATGGATAAAAAAGGAGGTAAATGTTTTGATCAAAAGGTGTGAGGTAGGAAAATACAAAACAAGTTATCAAAATAGAGCTATCAAAGTGCATAGGATATATTTGTATATATGATTATATGTATATATGTATTTTTATATACATGTATTTTTGAAAGTACATACATGACAGTATAGTATAGTACAATACCTTTGGACACATAATTAACTTTAGATATTAGACAAAGGTTAAATCAAACTTCTCATATAAATAGAGTTTTTTTTGGATACTTCACTTTATCTGCGGTTTCTAGCTAAGCTGTGTTACTAAGGAGTACTTATCATATTTCAATATCAGATGAACTTGAGCTAATTTGATTACTTTTTCTTTGCTTCTTATCAAATACCTTCCTTCCTAATAATCCATTAGAAATGTCACAAATTAGCAGATTTTCTTTTTTTTTTTTTTTTTTTTTTTTTTCTTTTTTATTGATCATTCTTGGGTGTTTCTCGCAGAGGGGGATTTGGCAGGGTCACAGGACAATAGTGGAGGGAAGGTCAGCAGATAAACAAGTGAACAAAGTTCTCTGGTTTTCCTAGGCAGAGGACCCTGCAGCCTTCCGCAGTGTTTGTGTCCCTGGGTACTTGAGATTAAGGAGTGGTGATGACTCTTAACGAACATGCTGCCTTCAAGCATCTGTTTAACAAAGCACATCTTGCACCGCCCTTAATCCATTCAACCCTGAGTGGATACAGCACATGTTTCAGAGAGCACAGGGTTGGGGGTAAGGTCACAGATCAACAGGATCCCAAGGCAGAAGAATTTTTCTTAGTACAGAACAAAATGAAAAGTCTCCCATGTCTACCTCTTTCTACACAGACACAGCAACCATCCGATTTCTCAATCTTTTCCCCACCTTTCCCCCCTTTCTATTCCACAAAACCGCCATTGTCTTCACGGCCCGTTCTCAATGAGCTGTTGAGTACACCTCCCAGATGGGGTGGTGGCCGGGCAGAGGAGCTCCTCACTTCCCAGTAGGGGCGGCCGGGCAGAAGCGCCCCTCACCTCCCGGACGGGGCGGCTGGCCGGGCGGGGGGCTGACCCCCCCCACCTCCCTCCCGGACGGGGCGGCTGGCCGGGCAGGGGGCTGACCCCCCACCTCCCTCCCGGACAGGGCGGCTGGCCGGGCAGAGGGGCTCCTCACTTCCCAGTAGGGGCGGCCGGGCAGAGGCGCCCCTCACTTCCCCGACGGGGCGGCTGGCCCGGCGGGGGGCTGACCCCCCACCTCCCTCCCGGAGGGGGCGGCTGGCCGGGCAGAGGGGCTCCTCACTTCCCGGTAGGGGTGGCCGGGCAGAGGCGCCCCTCACCTCCCGGACGGGGCGGCTGGCCGGGCGGGGGGCTGATCCCCCCACCTCCCTCCCGGACGGGGCGGCTGGCCGGGCGGGGGGCTGACCCCCCCACCTCCCTCCCGGACGGGGCGGCTGGCCGGGCGGGGGGCTGACCCCCCCACCTCCCTCCCGGACGGGGCGGCTGGCCGGGCGGGGGGCTGACCCCCCCACCTCCCTCCCGGATGGGGCGGCTGGCCGGGCGGGGGGCTGACCCCCCACCTCCCTCCCGGACGGGGCAGCTGGCCGGGCGGGGGGCTGACCCCCCCACCTCCCTCCCGGACGGGGCGGCTGGCCGGGCGGGGGGCTGACCCCCCCACCTCCCTCCTGGATGGGGCGGCTGGCCGGGCGGGGGGCTGACCCCCCCACCTCCCTCCCGGATGGGGCGGCTGGCCGGGTGGGGGGCTGACCCCCCCACCTCCCTCCCGGACGGGGCGGCTGGCCGGGCAGAGGGGCTCCTCACTTCCCAGAAGGGGCGGCCGGGCAGAGGCGCCCCTCACCTCCCGGATGGGGCGGCTGGCCAGGCGGGGGGCTAACCCCCCCACCTCCCTCCCGGACGGGGCGGCTGGCCGGGCCGGGGGCTGACCACCCCCACCTCCCTCCCAGACAGAGCGGCTGGCCGGGCAGAGGGGCTCCTCACTTCCCAGAAGGGGTGGCTGGGCAGAGGCGCCCCTCACCTCCCGGATGGGGCGGCTGGCCAGGCGGGGGGCTAACCCCCCCACCTCCCTCCCGGACGGGGCGGCTGGCCGGGCCGGGGGCTGACCCCCCCACCTCCCTCCCAGACAGAGCGGCTGGCCGGGCAGAGGGGCTCCTCACTTCCCAGTAGGGGCAGCCAGGCAGAGGCGCCCCCCCCACCTCCTGGACAGGGCGGCTGGCCGGGCAGGGGGCTGATCCCCCCACCTCCCTCCCGGACGGGGCGGCTGGCCAGGCCGGGGGCTGACCCCCCCACCTCCCTCCCGGACGGGGCGGCTGGCCGGGCCGGGGGCTGACCCCCCCACCTCCCTCCCAGACAGAGCGGCTGGCCGGGCAGAGGGGCTCCTCACTTCCCAGTAGGGGCGGCCAGGCAGAGGCGCCCCCCCCACCTCCTGGACAGGGCGGCTGGCCGGGCAGGGGGCTGATCCCCCCACCTCCCTCCCGGACGGGGCGGCTGGCCGGGTGGGGGGCTGACTCCCCCACCTCCCTCCCGGATGGGGCGGCTGGCCGGGAGGGGGGCTGACCCCCCGACCTCCCTCCCGGACGGGGCGGCTGGCCGGGCAGAGGGGCTCCTCACTTCCCAGTAGGGGTGGCCGGGCAGAGGCACCCCTCGCCTCCCGGATGGGGCGGCTGGCCAGGCGGGGGGCTGACCCCCCCACCTCCCTCCCGGACGAGGCGGCTGGCCGGGCAGAGGGGCTCCTCACTTCCCGGTAGGGGCGGCCGGGCAGAGGTGCCCCTCACCTCCCGGACGGGGCGGCTGGCCGGGTGGGGGGCTGACCCCCCCACCTCCCTCCCAGATGAGGAGGGAGGACGCTCCTCACTTCTCAGACAGGGTGGCTGCCGGGCGGAGGGGCTCCTCACTTCTCAGACGGGGCGGTTGCCAGGCAGAGGGTCTCCTCACTTCTCAGACAGGGCGGCCGGGCAGAGACACTCCTCACATCCCGGACGGGGCGGCAGGGCAGAGGTGCTCCCCACATCTCAGATGATGGGCGGCCGGGCAGAGACGCTCCTCACTTCCCAGATGTGATGGCGGCCGGGAAGAGGCGCTCCTCACTTCCTAGATGGGATGGCGGCCGGGCAGAGACGCTCCTCACTTTCCAGACTGGGCAGCCAGGCAGAGGGGCTCCTCACATCCCAGACGATGGGCAGTCAGGCGGAGACGCTCCTCACTTCCCAGACGGGGTGGCTGCCAGGCAGAGGCTACAATCTCGGCACTTAGGGAGGCCAAGGCAGGCGGCTGGGAGGTGGTTGTAGCGAGCCGAGATCACGCCACTGCACTCCAGCCTGGGCGCCATTGAGCACTGAGTTAACGAGACTCCGTCTGCAATCCCGGCACCTCGGGAGGCCGAGGCTGGCGGATCACTCGCAGTTAGGAGCTGGAGACCAGCCCAGCCGACACATCGAAACCCCGTCTCCACCAAAAAAATACGAAAACCAGTCAGGCGTGGCGGCGCACGCCTGCAATCGCAGGCACTCGGCAGGCTGAGGCAGGAGAATCGGGCAGGGAGGTTGCAGTGAGCTGAGATGGCAGCAGTACCGTCCAGCTTCGGCTCGGCATCAGAGGGAGACCGTGGAAAGAAGGGAGAGGGGAGAGGGGAGAGGGGAGAGGGGGGAGGGGGGAGGGGAGCCAGATTTTCATTTGGAAATATATTTGAGAAGGATATATTTTCCATCAAATCAGTAGAAAGGCAACTATGAACTAATAAAGAAGAAGTATTTGCTGAGGACTTAGTGTGAACACATAGGCATGGTTTATATTTTTAAGTAGTGTGTTTCTAACAAGATTCAATTTGACTTTTGAGCAAACTTTTAAAATATAAGACACCTTTAGGAACAGATAGGTCAGTTCACAATTTCTAATTTTACTTGAAGTACTGCTGGTAGGCTGTACTGAATTTTTTCTACCAAATTCATTTACACTATCTCCTACCCTAACTTCTTTCCTCAATTCTACGTCCTCGCTAGTATCCAGCAACTCCTCCTCCATTCTTCAGAACTAAACACATCTCACCATTCTCATTTTTTTAAAAATCTAATTCGCTAACTCTGCTCAGAGGATTCCTTGCTCCTTTATGCCTCACAGATGATGTTTTTATAGAATACAAAAAAGAGAGAGATCTTTTAGGTAGCCATGTAAAATTCAGGAGGAAGACTCAAAAAAAGTCCATATCAAATATCTAGTATTCATTGCTGAACACACTGCAGTTATTCAATTCTTACTGAATGATTGAGAAGTCTAAGGGAACACAGCTAAAAGAGAAACTTAAAAACTTACATCTCCAAAAAAGGATTAAAGTTTGAAAAAAAAAATCCCTAGGTGATTCTGATATGCTACCTCTTAAGCCAAAAAACAAAATGAAGTACATTTGTTTAAGTATACTTAGAACCTTGGAAAGTACTAATTTTCATTTTGGCAGTATGTCACCTGGTCAGTTATTTTGGATACATCAGTTTGACTGCTTTATAACTGTTCCTGCATGTAACAATTCTAAAAAGCTACTGCCATTTTAAAATTTATTTTAAAAGCATCCCTTTAATTATATTTGTAAAGATAATCCCTTCATGAACAAAGTAACATAGTTCTCACTACAAGATTTCATTATAGTGTATGTATGGATTTAGTATAAAACTAACTGAAGAGGCAGTCTTCAGATGAGGCTGGATAAACAAATGCACCAGAAAGGCCCTAAGAGAACTTTGCACAATAGAAAATAGTTATTAAAGAACATTCATTATGTTATTCTAAGCTCACAAGAATATAGTCAATATACTAGAAAACAAAGCATTAAAAAGAGATAGTATTATCTTATAGTAATTTAATCAAGTAAGATTATAATCCACCATGCTACTTTTTTATATTATACTTTAAAGTTCTAGGGTACACGTGCACAACGTGCAGGTTTGTTACATATGTATACATGTGCCATGTTGGTGTGCTGCACCCATTAACTTGTCATTTAGCATTAGGTATATCTCCTAATGCTATCCCTCCCCACTTCCCCCACCCCACAACAGTCCCTGGTGTGTGATGTTCCCCTTCCTGTGTCCAAGGGTTCTCACTGTTCAATTCCCACCTATGAGTGAGAACATGTGGTGTTTGGTTTTTTGTCCTTGCAATAGTTCACTGAGAATGATGGTTTCCAGCTTCATCCATGTCCCTACAAAAGACATGAACTCATCCTTTTTTATGGCTGCATAGTATTCCATGGTGTATGCGTGCCACATTTTCTTAATGCAGTCTATTGTTGTTGGATATTTGGGTTGGTTCCAAGTCTTTGCTATTGTGAATAGTGCCACAATAAACATACGTGTGCATGTGTCTTTATAGCAGCATGATTTATAATCCTTTGGGTATATAGCCAGTAATGGGATGGCTGGGTCAAATGGTATTTCTAGTTCTAGATCCCTGAGGAATCGCCACACTGACTTCCACAATGGTTGAACTAGTTTACAGTCCCAACAACAATGTAAAAGTGTTCCTATTTCTCCACATCCTCTCCAGCACCTGTTGTTTCCTGACTTTTTAATGATCGCCATTCTAACTGGTGTGAGATGGTATCTTATTGCAGTTTTGATTTGCATTTCTCTGATGGCCAGTGATGAGCATTTTTTCATCCACCGTGCTACTTTTAACCCTGATTTAACACTGGAGAGATCTTCTAGGTCAGCTGTAAAAGTCATTTCCAAATAATCATTAGTACAATTTGACCAAGCCACTAAATTTTTCAATATCCATTCCTTTTAAAATGTGAAAGGTGATACAGGTTTTGGTACACTATATTTTTACTCACAGGCAGCCAAAACTGATTTAACTTATATTCTACTCTCATATGCCCACATGAAACTTGGGAATCAAGGATATATCCTTGACTGTTTTCATTCTCTCTTACCCAATCTACCTACATAGAATCACTAAACTATAACCAGATTAACTCTTTAATATTTGTTATGGGTTTCCTTCGCTACAATCCCCCTATCTTAATTGAGGACCTCAACACCTACTGGCCTCCTGAGCCTCCCTTTTCCTGCCTACTATCCAAAAATTTTTTTGCATATGCATAAAACATACTCCATTACTAAATAACTTCCTGGCTTCTCGACTTTAAAATAAAACACAGAATTCTTAGTAAGGCATATCCACTCCTTCATAATCTGTAGCCTGCCCCTCTCTGTAGCTTCAGACCTTTTTGGCATGCCCCTTTTCCAGCCTATGTTCTAATAATCTAAGCCATCATCAGTTTCCAAAAATCAAATTGTTGGCCCAGACTCCACAGTATGACTAACAGCCTTCAAAACTTAGTTTGCATATCTACTAACCATCACACCTAGGAGGGCTCCTGACTTACTGCACCTCACCACACTAGTCTAAATTAGGTGACCACCCCTACCACCAGTGCTCCAACTGCACCTTGTTTATCCTGATCATAGCACTTAGATATTGTAACATCATCTCTGTTTACCTGTCTATAAACTGTATTAGACTATAATATGGGTGGGCTGAAGTCTTTTATTTCTTTTTCTTTTTTTGTTTTTTGAGATGGAGTCTCGCTCTTTGCCCAGGCCAGAGTGCAGTGGCGCTATCTTGGCTCACTGCAAGCTCTGCCTCCCGGGTTCATGCCGTTCTCCTGCCTCAGCCTCCCAAGCAGCTGGAACTACAGGCGCCCGCCACCGTGCCTGGCTAATTTTTTGTATTTTTAGTAGAGACGAGGTTTCACTGTGTTAGCTAGGATGGTCTCCATCTCCTGACTTCGTGATCCGCCCGCCTCGGCCTCCCAAAGTGCTGGGATTACAGGCGTGAGCCACCGCGCCCGGCCTGAAGTCTTTTATTTCACCATCTGCAATGCCTTAATAGCTCCTGAGAAAAGACATAGGAATCACTCAGTGTTTGATGTACAAGAGAATGAATATGAGATCATGACCATGTTCACATCACACTGGGTATTTCACATTTCAAATATTAAGACTAAGTAATGGGTCTTACCTAGACATTACTTTTCTTTTTACATTCCAATCTACAATATCCTTACCACTTTATTTCTGCAGAAAAGCACTTTCTTGCTTTGTTCTGACTAGTCCATGAAATCTCAAAAGCTGAGAACCTCTTCAGTTTACAGTTGAAGACATGGGCTTGGGTTAAGAATTGGCCTAAATGCCACTTGGCTAATAGCAGTTTAGATCCCATGCTAATTTTACTATATAATACCTCGAAATGATATACACCGTTTGAAAAGCCACAACTGTTTATCATCAAGAGGTTAAAAATATATAGTAAAAAGAGACCATAGGCACAATAGTGGGAAAAGGGAGCATTTAAATGACCTAATAATATTCATAGGAAGTGTGTATTCTATATGAAAAATACAATGAATCTACTGAATGAATTAAGATGTGAATGAAAATAAAGATTATAGCAGAATAAAATTAGTTTTGGAAATATATATTAAAGGCCATAAAAATGTTCAAACCTTTTGACCCAACTTCCACTTACAGGATTACTTCCACTTAAGAGATTCTACTCTAAGTGAATAAAGCCCCTAAAGGGGGAAAAAACTACATATAAAGATGTTCACTGCCTCATTATTTATATAGAAAAAAAGTAAAAGCAAAACATACGCAAGAATAGAATGAATAAATTATGGTTCATCCACTGACAAAATACTGGGCAACATTTTAAAGAATTATGAACATTATATAGAAAACTAGGAAAATCTTTATGATCCAACGTTAAAAGAGGAATAAATTTATAGCATTAATATATGTATTTAACCGTAATTACATTCATTATAAATATTTTTATGTAAAAATTTAATAGGAAACTTAGTAGGAAAAACTTAAAATTTGATATTTTTCCCATTTCCCAAACAGCATGTAGTTTTTTTTTTTTCACATTGGTTCTACAATTGAAAAAAAATTAAGAAAAGTCTTCAACTTTGAAGCTCTTGAAAATTTTTAAGTTCTAAATTCCACAGTTTAAGCTTAACATATCAGGAAACTATATGTAGTTTTGGCTTCCAAGAAAATAAAGGAATGGATTGTTACTGAATTATAAAATTTTTATAAAACACACTAAAACTGTGGTGTTTATCTTCCAGTTTAAAATATCAGAATCATAAGAACCATATGATAATCAGAGTAGATGGCAATGTGGCTCAACAGCTAGGTAACTAATTATTACAGATTCAGATACTGAACTTCATACTAGGACAGTTACAAGCTTATTGTAAATTATATGTGATTTTAAATTCTAGTTTTTAGACATCCTCATATGAATACGGAGGACAGTGCAGTGGCACCCTGACATATACTAAGAAACATGAGTAATTGGAAAGATTGAAGAACTGTAAGAAATACCTCTTTCCCAACACCTCCTCCCAGTTCTTAATATGAGTATCTGGATTATGCAGATCATTTTAGCCCCAAGCCAACAATTAGTTCTTTAGCAGTGAACCTGGGGGTTCAGAAGTAGAGCCAGAGTGGAAATAAGAGTAGAAAGAACTCAAAACACTTCTGTATATAGATCTTTCTCTTATCCAACTAAACAAACCTTATTGTCCAGATAAAAATAGTTAACTAAATTACACCAATTCTTTGCTGTCAATGTTGTCCACCATTTCTGGGTTTCATGTTTTCTTTCCTCTATAAAACTTGCTCAGTATTTAGCAAGCCCCACCCATCTTCTGTCACTCTAATTAGTCCTATGTCCCCAAACTGAAAATATATTCAAATTCATTTATTCAACAATTGTTTGTTGAGTGCTTACTATGTGCAAGCCACCAAAGGGATCCAATGACTACCAAACTGGGTCTCCCTTCAGCCTTTGTAAACTGCCTTTAGATTGATTCTATTCATTCCAAAATATGGTACTTGGCACTAGAGCAAAATATAGCACATATTACTTCTTTAGTTATAAACTCTAGATATAGTGAAGAAAATGCTTGCTTTGTTTTTCAAGGCAGCATTACATTTTAAAATGCCCTTTACAAAAGATGCGCTCAGGATTATTTAAACTAATAATTTCAAGCAGACCCTTTGGCTCAAACTGTGGGCTGGAGGGGTAATTTCTTATTTTAAGGAAGAAATATCATAAAGTTATACAAAACCATGAACATTAATTTCCAAACTCACAAACAAGCAATACTGTACAACACATCTAACTCCTGTCATTAAAAATATGTGCATGCCTAGCACCTGAATGGTATCATATCCCACAGCATTTCTTTAGTTTTCTGTTGTTTGCAATAAAAGTGAAAATGTTATTTAAGTAAACTTGTTTCCACAGTATAGGAAAGTCAATTCAAAAGTCCTTCCTTTAACTTTCCTTATACATTCCCATTTTCTCCTCTACCCTGCTCCAAAACACATAAACACGAAGTATTGAAATGAATATACAACTCCATGAAATGCAGTATTCTAAAAGCAAGAATGAAAAGATGAAAAATGAGTTAAAAAATGAGTTCAAGTCTTCCAGCTGATAAGCTGGGCTGTAAGTCAAAAGTCCTAAATTTTAGATATAACAGAACACAGTGACATTTAGGCTATATAGTATCACTGTTACTAAAGATTACACCTTAATTTTAAATACCAGAGCCCAAGCATAGAAGCAAAAAGTATCCAATACTAAATACATATTACTTTCACAATTACTGCTAAATCTTTCTTAAAATACTAGAAGTTATTAAATCTGAGAAAACTGTATGTTCAGGACCTCTCACAGAATCAAAACATTGGGGGAGGGGTAGATTCAAGTGATAATTCAGGGAAGTGTTACAAATGTCAGAACTGGGTGAATAACTGAACTGGAAGTATGGTAAAGAAGTGTCAAGGATTATCCCAAATTTCTACTTTAGGTAAATGAGTTGATAGTGAAAACATTAACCTACTTCATGTATTTTTTAATAGTTTTCTTTCTTTGGGTGACAGGTCAGAGTAAGGAAGAATTAAGGGATGAGTTCAGACTTACATACTATCGAATTTCTGTTATTCGTGGGACATCAGGAGGTACCTGGTAGACAGCTGGATCTGGCTCAGAAGAGAAATATATTCTGGAGATAGATTTGTGAGTCATCAGCATACAGGTAGCATGTAACAAGTCATGTGAATAAATGAGATCAACAGGAAGAACAGAAATAAGTTTGAAGCACCTCCTGGAGAATACAAATATTTAAAGGGGTAGGTAGAGGAGCAAGACCTAGCAAAAGACTTAAAAAATGGGAGGTCAAAGACATAAGCAAACAACAAGAGAATATCCCAGAGATGAAGCTGTTTCAAAAAGGAAAGGGTTGGGGGAAAGGTGGTCGAATAAAATGTCCAGAAAATTACTCTTTTCTCATTATCTGCCCCCAATTTTCAGTAAAGGGCACTGCTTTTCTAACTTTAATCATTGGAAGAGAGGCTGTGACTGTTATTCACTATAATCTATGCTCTTTTTTTTTTAGCACAAACTTACAAACACTAAACCTAAAGCAAATGTAAACTCAAGTTTTTGGTGTTACTGCACCATCCCTCATTTTTTATTCTAGTTTCTATGTGCTATATGTTCAAAATGCAAGATGCTACCTATTTTAATTATGAAAAAGAGAGTAGGTCTATTTCACATGCTTGGTAGAGAATTAAACAGCATTTACTAATATAAATAAATGCCATATAATAATGTCAATTAGACTAGATTTGGGGGGTGAGGGTTAAACAGGTAAGTAAAATTTGGGGGGTGAGGGGTAAAAATGAGCAAGTAAAATGTTCAATAATAAGGCAGCTGCCAAAATCTGAGAGAAATATCTACCACTGTTCAAAGTACTATTTTTTGATAATACTCTTTCGTAAGAGCTTCACCAAAGTTAACAATTTTAAACTTCAGTCATTGACAAACTACTGATACATAGAACATGAATGAATCTCAGAAGCTTTCTGCTAAATTAAAAAAAAAGACATAAAAGGCTATATATGATTCCATTTTTATATTCTAGAAAAGGAAAAACTATAGAGACAGAAACCAGATCTAGTTGCCTCGGGCTGCAGTAGGGGCAGGAAACTGATTACAAAGGGATACATGGGAACTTTTGGGGGTAATGGAAATATTCTGATTGTGGTGGTGGTTTTAAGACTGTGTATGTTTGTCAAAACTCATCAAACTGTACACCCAAAAGACTGAGTTTTACTGTATAAATTATACCTCAATACACCTGACATATTAAAAAAATATTTCAGTCATCAGATAACTATTTTAACTGAATAGCCTATTTTCCCCCAATGACCTCTGAACATTTTATGGGCCTCCTGCTCCCCAAAGGGTACCCTGCTTCTGCTGACTTAATGTCTCAGAACTTTGGTGTCACTGGTCTCAGACACCACTCTGCCATCCACTATCCAGCGGGTGGTGGTCTTTTGGATAGTTTGCATGGAGTTGCTGCTGTCCAGGGCATCATCAAGACTGAAGTTCTTGCCATCTTCAAGCAGGCGGTGGTAGGTGGCGCTCTCAGCCTGCAGCTTGACCTTGATGTTCAGCATGGTCTCGTACTCCTGGGCCTGGTGCTGCCCCTCTGCCTGGGTCTGTGCCAGCTCTGACTCCAGGTGCAGCAGGATTCTGTTGAGCTGCTCCACCTGCAGGGCATAGCAGGTCTCCACCTCCCTCAGGCTGTTCTCCAGAAGCTGGCCTTCAGATTTCTTATCAAGTCCAGATGGATCTCCAAGGACTGGACCGTATGTCTCAGCTCCGTGAGTGTCATCTCAGCAGCTCCGACCTGCGCGGACTGAGTGGTGACCACTGTGGTGCTCTCCTCAATCTGCTGAGACCAGTACTTGTCTAGCTCCTCTTGGTTCTTCTGAGCTAGCTCGTCGTATTGGGCCTGTATGTCTGCCATGATCTTGGCGAGGTCCTGAGATTTGGGAGCATCTACCTTCACGGTCAACCCAGAGCTGGTGAGCTGGGCTTGTAGGCCTTTTACTTCCTCTTCGTGGTTCTCCTTCATTAAGAGCAGCTCCTCCCTGAGAGCCTCGATGTCTGTCTCTAGCTACAGCCAAGTGACACTGGTGTCATCAATGACCTTGCAGAGCCCACGGATGTCGTTCTCTACAGACTGGCACATGGCCAGCTCTGTCTCACACTTGACTCTAAAGCCATCAGCAGCAAGACAGGCATTGTCAATCTGCACAACAATGTAGGCATTGTCCACAGTATTTGCAAAGATCTGAGCCCTCAGATCCTCGATGGTCTTGAAGTAATGGCCCCAGTCTCTGACCTGGGGTCCCTTCTTCTCCAGGTGCTCCCGGGTGTTGCTCTCCAGTCTCTGGCTCTTGGTCTCTAGGCTCCTCACTCTGTCCAGGTAGGAGGCCAGGTGGTTGTTCAGGCTTTGGAGGGTCTCCTTGTTCTGGATGCCTCCCATTCCTGCCAGACCCTGGGCCATCCACTTGGCCAGGCCCCTGGACCCCAAGCCGCCGCGGAAGCTGGTGGAACAGGACACGGAGATCCGCGAACCAGAGCCCCTGGCGCCTGCATAGACGCTGGCTGCACTGCTGACCAGTCAGGCACCATAGCTGGGTGGCTGGACGGAGCCCAGGAACCAGCAGTTGGTGGAGAAGGTGGAGCAAGTGGTGAAGCTCATGCTGTCCAGGGAGGAGAGCGAGAGGACAGGACTCAGGCTTTGCTGACCCTGAATAGCATTTTTTATGTGCTGTAACGTATTTCTCATTATTTAACTTATCTGATTATATATAATACTTAAATTGGCAAAAAAAAAAAAAATTAAAACTGCAATAAATCCAAAGATTAAAACAAGAAAGTATTTAGATACTTCACCTCTTGCAATACTCCAGTATCTTACTCCAATTATACTGCCTAAGGAATCAGAACGAAAAAGCCTTCCTGTACTTCACGATCCTCATTAACAGCTTAAAAAGGAACTTTAAATTTTTCTTTATTTTTATAAAGTTACGTATGTATTGTTAGGGATATATGTAAATAAAATATTCCTACCCCCAAAGCAAGAAGCCCTCAAGGACACAGCTCTACCTAAGAAAATTATATTTTGAAATTAAGAGAAATGTACTTGCCATTCACTAATCTTAGATTTAAAAACATACCTTTAAGAAATACCACATGGCTCAATTCTAACTAAACAACAAATATATATTGAATACCTAAAACAGGAGCAGCACTGTGATGATGTTATAGACATATAGATGAAGATAATACAAAATCTCTTTGCTTTCACAGAGCTGATGGTTTAGTATGGCTGACGAATATAGGAACAAATTATTTTATCAAGAGATACAAGTAAAAAACTGTACAAATGCTATGAAATGGAATGATCAGGGAAACTTTTGTAAAGGCAATGCTTTCTCTTTCTCCTCAGAAAAAATTTCTGGTCCTTGAGCTGACATTTTGAAAAGTAATATATGTCTATAGAAGTGGGAACAATACACAAATATATATTTTCATGGTTAATGTCAATGCTTTTCTACCAGCAATCTATTTTGAACTTAGGAAGATCTCATTATTTGAGGCCTCTGAAACTGCTCTGGGTTTCATCAGGGAAAGTAACACATTACAAGATCAACCACATTAACAACAAATACCTGTATTAGCCACAGTATGTAAAAATTTGCTTTGGGGGAGATGAAATGGACATTGATAGTGAAAGGAAGAGATACATAAAAAAAGGGAAAGAGAAAATAGTAAAAAGATTAGTAGAGTTAAATAAAAGCGTATGTCATGTGTGTCTTTCAGGATAACTTGAAGGTAACGTTATGGAATAAATACTAGTTTCCAAATTCTTTTCTTAAAGGGGAAAGAATCAGTAGTTTTCAGGTCATGACATTTCAGCTTTCAATCTTAGAGCTTTCTGAGGTATACGCAGAACCCTAGGAAGAAATTTTTTCATGTGCATCAATTTTAAAGAATAGTATTAATAAAAAATAAATAAATAATAAATGGAGTTATGCCCAACTTAAAACCATGTAAAACTTCAACTTGGTCATTACCAAAAAAAAAAACTGAATTACATAGAGCATACACTCAGACGATCGATGTCTTTAGCTCAAAACTGGCAACCCACAATCTGATTCAAATAAAGACAACTAAAGGCAGGTTTTAAAATACTGAAAGGGTTGACAAGTAGCAGTGTTGAGAAAACTCTGTAATGTATTTCCTCACCAGGATTAAAGGACATTTTTGCTTTACAAATACCAAATTAAATATCATAAATATCAATCATAAAGACTAATATTTTAAAAGTATAGTCAGAATTTAATAATTTATTAGTGTTTTAGACATTTGTTAGTTTTAATGTATCTAGAATAGTATTTTTTCAATAGTGCTCATATAAAAATAACTGTGCATTTCACCTGCATAAGTGACCCAAATATGTTAATTCTAACAAAAGGAAATCCAGCATTTTAAAATTATGTCACAGCTTCTGCATTTCTCAGGAGAGGCAAAAGTATATATATAATTATTTTAATAAATTAATATTGCTAATTTCTGAAAAAGTTTTTCTTTTCTGTCAAAGGAGAAATATGTACAAAAGAGAACTCAAAGGAAATTGGTATATCCATGTTAAGAGATATGTCACACATGTAAGATGGCAAAGCAATTTACCTACATGAATTATTTTGAAAATTCAATGCATTCTTGGGAATTTTTTTAATGCTTAATATTATTAAAAGTAACGAGAGTCACAATAAAATCATAAAAATACAGTTAATCTATAAATTAGCATGACTGATCATTTTTTAAAAATTTCAGTATTGTTATAGCCTGAGAATAGCTTTTGCCAAATTTTCTAAAGCTACTTATTCCACAGATACCTACATTTAATATATTCCACAGTACCTGCATTTAAAAATCAATATCCTATTTACATGCATATTTGAATATACAAACATTTTGTGTACTATACATGAAGTAAAGTAACAAGGTGGTTTTTTTTTTAAAAAAAAAGACTATAATCAAATAATGAATCAGCTATAACTGATCAAAACATTTTAGAATTACTCTTGTAAGCTCCACAAGAAAAACAGTGTCACTAACTTCATAATCAAGGCTACCCTTTCACCAAAAATTGTATTATAAATTTTGAAGAGCCAGGGTGGTAGAATGTAAAGAATAGAGGTTTTAGAATTAGATACATTTTAGCTGGAATCCTACTTCTAACACTTGCTTGGTTTGCTACCCTGAATAAGTTTCTTAAGCATGATGAACCTCAATTTCCTCTGTAAAAAGAGAACAGTATCACTAACTTCACTGAGTAGTTGGGTGGTTCAAATCATGATACACAGTATCGTGGTTAAGGCTTATGGGTAAAGTATCAACTCTGAAATCCTTTCTCCACTGTCTTGAACTTATTAGTTGTGTGATCTTGGGCTAGTCACGTAATCATTCTATATCTCAGTTTTCTCATACAACTAACTTCAATTTCATATTCAACTTTTCAATACCTTGAGGAACTGAAAAACCTTTTCCCTCGCAGTTTCTGTCACATGGAAACATTCAATAATACTACATATTACAAACATAAAGCACTCAACATAGTGCCAGACACAAAAAAAATCCCTAAACTAAGTTTCAAGTGATGTTGTACAGTATCTAAAACTCAAATTCACCCCAGAAAATAAAGATTTGTCATAAAGATGAGAAAAAGACTATTTCAAACGTGTTAAAGGTATTCACAAAAGGAATTCCTATAAGGTTGTATGTAATGGCAACAGTTCTGGAATAAGCGCACAACCTCCCAAGTTGATGACTATAATGATCAACATTCTCTGGCTATAAAAATACTGAAACTTTACAAAATGATCAGTCATACTAATTTATAGATCTAGCTACTATCCTACAATTGGTCATATACATTTCTATGAATGAAATGACTCTCTAAAGCTGAACTTTGTCTAACAACAGATGCTTTGACAAACATCTTCAACTCAATATAAAATACTTCAAAGAACTAAAAGCTTCACAGACTGCTTAACAAAAATTGTTTTAAATAAAAGATGGTAAAGAGTTATTGATTTTTAAAAGTATTATAAATACAGAATATATAGCCTGAATTCTATTTCAGCTTCTTTGCCTGAAGTACACAATTTTCTTGACTAAGTGACTGGCAAGTATCACATCAACTAACACCCAAAAGATAATATTAAAATTTCATTGAAACTAGATACATAGAATCCTGAATCCATAAGAACAAATGTAAATCAGACTGATCATTTACTAATTGTAGGACCATGGGCAGTTTTCTAAACCTTTCCAGCCTCAGGTTCCTCATCTGTACATTGTAGATAATTATTGTTTCTACTTTTGGGCATGTTAAAAGATTAAATGAGATATTATGGGGACAGACTTAACTCCTGGCAAATAAGTCCTCAAAATCTTAGCTGGCAATGCTACATCAAGCAATGATCTCTCCTAATGATATAACTTTGGGAATAGAAAAAAATATGCCTTAAAACATAATGCAACTTGACAAAACTCAATTCAACAAAACTGACTCCAGATTTACACCAAAAAAAAAAAAAAAAAAAAAAAAAAGAATTACACACAAGACAAATACCTAAAATTACTTTTATTACTTAATTTATTTGGGCAAAATATTCTAAGCACATAAAATACCCTTTAAAATTACAATGATGGCCTTAAGAGACGTGGAGTTTAAAATTCCTTTTAAATCAACCAGAAACACTAAAATCCCACTCTATTTTCATACCAGGAAAATACAACCAAGAAACAGGTATCCTCTCTCTCAAAGACAAGAAAAATGCACTTTGAACTTAGATAATTGAAAAAGTAACAAATGGTATCAGTGTCAGCACTGAGCAATACCTAGCTTCAAGACCAGAGCTCACACATTTCTTAAAGCAACATAATCTAAGAAAACACTAGTGTCAGGGAATCCCTTATCCTCCGGCTGACTTACTACATGAATCTACACAAATCATATGGTCTCTTAAGTGTCAAGTATTTCATCATTAAACGGAAATCATGCTGGTCACTTCTCTCACAGGGATATCAGAATATTTTTAAATGAACTCAGGTCACCTTGAAAAAGGACTAGTTTTAAAATACAAAGAATTATTATAAATGACAACTGCTGAAAAAACGAAAAACTTTGCTTAAAAAGTCCATCTTAAAACAATTTTTAAAGGCTATATAAGACCATAAATTACCACCAAACCTAACCTAGTATGCTCAGGATATTAAAATAAGCATGTTCAACTGAACAGTTAATTGTCAGGCTTCTATAAAGGTTCCTAGTCAATTATTTCCCATTCATTTTTATGGCAAGTAAATGTGATAAACAGAATTAAAGTTACATTTCTCTAAAAGGAATTACTGTTTACCTCACACTCCCTAATCACTTCACATAAAACTGAAATCTTAATTTAAAATTTTAGAATTTCTTCCAAATTATCCTTTTCCTAATAAGCACCAGAAAGGAGGATTAAATGAAATTAAATAAAACTCAAACTCCTGGTTTTTATTTACTCTTATATTATTAATTACTACATCTTATTTTGAGAAAGTAAAAATACCACAATGGGGTATATCAAACATGTAACACAGATATGTTCAAATATTTCTATGACAGTTTGATGATGGATTGGTACCAAAAAATTAAATATGAAATTAGTTGAAGAAGCCTTAGAAAATACATTTTTCGGCTGCAAGTAAAGAAAATTTTGTATTGGTATAGCTTTGCTCATATTTTTGAAATTTAATAATGATTACTATGAAGAACCAAGTTTACTGCCATAGTAAAAACTTTCACTTTTCATCCCTAAAAAGAATCTCAAGTAGACAGTTTTTCTTTTTTCAAGTAATGTATAACTTTTCCTTAAAAGCAGAAAATATTATAATGATCTCTAGAACAGGTTCAAAAATGTTCTCAAATAACTTTAGTAAACAAATTGTTGAATAACTTTAAAAAGGAAGCATCCTATATACACTTCTCAAACATTGAAAATTATCTATTTAATGTTCAACTCTGATTTACTTTCATTACTTGAAATCTCTTTTCAAGTAACAAAAGTTATTGACAACTCTTCAGAGTTAAGAGAAACAATAAGCGACATTGTTGAAATTTCCTTTAGGTGTATGAGAAAATATTTCTCCAAATAATATAACTAGGATTATAAGGTTACTGGAACACTTCTGATTTCTCCTTTCACTGAATTTTAATTTTTAATGGAAATAGATGATTAGCCACTAGTGAATATTCCAACCAACAGAGGGGAAACAGAACACTCTACACTCTTTAGGGAAACAAACTATTCTCTCCAACTAGGTTATCAGAGATTTAAAGTTCAAGTTTAAATTTTACAATTTGAATTTTACACAATGTTTTCTCCTTTAAAAATGACGTATTTAATTGGTTTGGACCAAACAAAACATATTTTTAAATTTAAAGAAATGTTTATGCTATCATAATGAAAGCTATCACACAACCCATATTACTCACAAATTACTAAATATGTAGAATTGGGAAAATAAGTTGGGAAGAACTAATTCACTATAACAATTCCAAAGTCTCAGGAAAAAAAAGAATCAATCACATAAACCCATCTCTAACACACTTATTCAAACATCTGCATAAGACAATCTCTAAAAATAAGTTGCTTCAGTTCGTGAAAATTAAGCAAGCACAACTCCTCTATTATCTTTAGTAAAAATATGTTTATCCCTTGAAATAAAAGTTGTAGAGACAATCACAGGAATATATGAAGGCCTTTTAAACATTTATAATGAAGCCCTTACCACCTCCATCCCCCAAAAAGCAAACCCTCTGCTTTCTTAAGATGTGAACTATTCCTCCCGTCTGCATTCCCTCCCTGGCATGCCCCCCACTCGCACACCCCCCCACCCGCAGTAGGCCTGAGGCCCCGTAGCAAACAGTGTCTAACAGGAGCAGGCAGCACAAAGACAGGAATGGGAGATTAGTGGGAGGGAGGGAGGCCGGGATTGGGGCTCAGCAGGAGCTTCAGGCTTTTTAAAATTCAAACTGCTCCCTAACCAATACAAATCACGGACACGCTACTGACTACTACACGGATTTATAGCATTAAAAACATGCCTAGTACGTGACAGCTATATTAACTTCATTCTTTTAAACATTTATCCGTACGTTTGCAGGAAATGTGAAACAATTTATTGTAACCAGGACGCTAAACTCAAAAATAACCTCCACAAAATAACTTATTCTACAGTGACAATAATTTAATGACACAAAAAATATGAACCAATGTAACAAACACTAGTAAAACAAGGGATTTCGCTGAGCAGTGCTGCTTCATTTTAACCAATGAAAGTTTTCCTTCAGCGAATATGAAACAAAATATCAAAACGTGTAACCCAGGTACTCTTTTCTAGCAATTTGCCTGACTGAGGAATTTTAAATTGGTGTTTCCCCCTTATACCAACCTACATTACGAACGCCTCCATAAACAAGCTCGAAACACTTAACTTACTCATGAACTAGAACTTGTCAAGTTAGAACTGATATTTTTCTCCAGCATTTACAGATACATTTGACCTATTAAAATGACACCTCTCTCATTACACAGTCAAACATCATGGCACAAACAGCCAATGACAATCCTGGGACCTCAAGAAGAACTGCCCTGACATAAAAGGATGGCACCTTCTACAATTTTTTAACCTCCCAAGGATTTTAAGTATAACTTAATTTCTTTTTTGGAAAAAGAAAAGAAAAGAAAATTGGTTTTACCCGTATCTCAGCACAATTCTCAGAACACTTAAAATTCTTTGTATGCTCCTACACGTTTTGGTCAGGAAGTACCTGAGTGTTTTACGTATAGTCGCTTAAAACTGCCCTTACATAACGCATACAAATAGAAAGTGGCAGAGTAAACCTGTCAAGTACTTTATACTTGTCTTTGAATAAAAAGTCCATGTGCAACAACACACTGTCAAAACAACAAGATAAAAGCTCTTGGGGAGGGGGAGATGTGCAGTGTCTACCACAGTATGTTTTTCTGTATTAAATATTCATGTGGACGATTTAATTCTTTAAAAAAGAAAATGAGTCTTTATGAACTTTCCAACGTCCAAACAAGTTTTAGAAAGAGAAAGAATTACCACTGGATCCGCGTCTGAGTATTTACGTTTGTCTCACTAACTGAAACTACTTCCTCCCTTCATGGGGTCACAGGGGGAAGAAGGGGGGTTGTTTGTTTCACTGGGACGTTCCCCACTCCCGGACCGGGAAAGTTGTAAATATGGGGACGATCAGGGCACATTTGCTGTTAGTTGTATTGTTTCCGCCTCCCCACTAGCTACGGCTCCACTCCCGGGCGAGGCCTGTCACCGACCAGCAGTCGCTCCGCTCAGCCCGGAGCTCTCCTAATCCCCGAGCTCAAGTAGATTCCGCTGGCCCGCGGCCTGCACTCTCCGCCGGGCCTACGCCTCCCCGGCCGCCCGGCAGCAGCCCAGTCCCCGCCACCGGAGCCGGCCGGGAGAGGGTACAAAACCACCGCTACCCAAGGCGGCTGCCACCAGAGAGGAGCGAACTCTAGACTCGCCTGTGGAAGAGACCTGGGGCCGCTAAGGAAACGGCGGGGAGGGGAGCGAGGAGGAGAGACGCTGAGGACCTGGCGCCGCCGCCGCCGCCGCCGCCGAAATAAAGAGCAGGAATTTACCTGGGCGAATCGGCGTCTGAATCCAAGGGGAGGCCGAGGCCGCTGTGGCGAGAGACTATAATCCGGGCCGGGAGGGGGGGTGGCTACGGCTCCTCTTCCGTCTCCTCAGTGCGGGGAACATGTAGAGCCGGGGGGAGACCAGCCGAGAAGACAAATCGTTGCTTCTTCTTCCTCCTCCTCCTCCTTCTCCCACATAGAAACACTCACAAACACCCGACCACGGGCCCGAGCTACCGGGGGGGCATCGCCGCGGGCCCGGGAACCAATTCTCCTGTCGGCGGGGGCGTCCCTCCCTGCGGCTTGGTGGTGTCGGGTGAGTCGGTACCGACGGAGGGGGGGGAGGGCGGGGGGAAGGAGCCCTGTGTGTGTCTCTCTCTCGTTCCGTCTCTCCCTCTCAGAACAAAATGCCGACCGGAAGTGCAGCTGCAGGAATGACTCCCTCCGCCGGCGCCAAACACTAACAACCACCCCCTCTTCCCCACTCCACTTCCGCCACCGCCGCAGCCGCCGCTGCCGCCACTTGGGCTCGCGTCCTCGGCCGCGCCGCGCGGCACCCGGGCCCAGCAGCCGGGAGGCGGCAGCTCTCCTCTACGCCCGTCCCCTCAGGGCGGCTGTGGATGTTGCCAGTATTGTCGATGCTTCAGAGCGACGTTTGCCCTGCGACACAGGCGGGCCGGCTCTCCTCTGTCTTTATTTTCCTGGAGGCCGACAGGAGCGGGGCCCGAGTTCGGTGGTGGTCGTGAGCGTGGGGGGCACTCAGGCCCGGACGGGCTCTCAGGTCGCCGACGGCGGCGGCTGGAGGCCGCGCTGGCTGTCCCAGGTCGTCGTTAGGTTTAGGGAGCCGATCTCCGGGCGGCCCCACAGAGGACGCCCGCGATTCGACGGCGATGATGCCCGTTTTAAATGGTGTCCCTGCAGCCGGGTGGATGGATGGATCGTACACCTTGCCTTTTGAGAGCCGGGACCTTACGCCCGACTGCGTGTTATTTCTGCGGAATAAGAACGCAACCTTTGGAGGTGAAGACGACTGTCGGCTGGATTGAATTGGAATCGTGTTTGTGATGCGTTTATTTCTGGAAATACGCGGTCTCCGCTGCTTTTGCTTTTTGTCGGCAGAGGTTTGGGTTCTTCTCTAACCGTCAGGATAAAGGCCTGTAGGCGACGCTGCGCGAGCGAGAAGCTCGCCCGCGGCGGCCCGGGCGCCCCCCTCTAGGTGTGGGTGGAGCCGAGCGCGCGGGGAGAACCGCCGGCCGCGACTCAGCCACCGGTGACTGCGGGCGACCCGCGGGCCTGCGGCCAGCTGATTTCAAACATCGTTTTCCTCTTTAGGTTCGGAAAACTGAGGCGCTGGACAAGGCTGGAATACAATATGTGATTATACGTACAGTACTATGGTTGTTGTAGTTTTTAAATTGTAAAACAAGAAGTAACCATCGTTCCACAGTTCTCTATTAAGTTTGTGTAAATTAAAAAGGGGCTATTTTCGGTAAAAAGTGCAGTAGGTAAGCGGAATTTTACTCAACCGGGACGAAATTCGTGTTATATGAATTGTATTGTGTATTTGTGTGTGTACCAGTGCGCTAAAAGTAAGTAGGAAAACTTGCTTAGATTATTCCTTTTGCCTCAGGCCACTCAGGGGGCCAAGATCCTGTCACTCCTTTTCTCTAGGCCCTGCGAATGGCTTCCCGTCTTGAGGGGAGTGAGCCAAAGCCTTGACTGCGGCAGAAGTCCCCGCGCGCCGTTGAGGGTGGGGGCGGGCCTGCCCTGGCATCCTTGCGAGTAGGACTCTTCCCTGAGCGTCGTCCACAGGGCTTGCTCCTTCACCTTCAGGATTTTGCTCGTGTCACTCGGTGCTTCCGCGGCTACTTTTAAACTGAAAGTTCCCTAGCCCCCTTCTCATTTTATCCTTTGGACAGTCTACATATCCATACTTGTTTATCTTCTTATCTCTCCTTCCCCAGTGCAATGTAAGCTCTAAGAGGACAAGAGGTTGTGTTTTTCTGCACTGGTGTTACGGCCCCCGCCTAGAATGCCACACAGTAGATGCGTAGTATGTGGTTAAGGAATGAATGACGATTATAAGGGCCTTGATGCTCCCCCATTTCTGTCTTTAATATGTACTTATATGCTACAGAGAGCTTTATAAAAGATTTAAAACACGTTTATTACAGAATTCTATAAAAATATATTGCTTCTAAACATTGGAAAGCCCTCCACAACACCAGAAACCCACAAACGAGGGATAAAATTTGTTTTTAGGCTTCTGTAAATGAGCATGCCCGAGGACGGTGCATCAAATGATCATATCCATACTGGGCCGATTATGTTTGCTCTTCTGAGTCTCAAACTGCATTCTTCATCTTGTCGTCCTCTGTCTTGCAAAATACATTAAAAGTGAGAATTTGGTTGGCTCAGAGCAAATCCAGCACTATTGGAAAAGTTCATTCAGCAAGTATTTATTGGGCACAAATGGGTACCAGGCACGCTAATTCAAAAGGTGTGTGTTTCTGAGGCTAGAAGGCCTTACATAAAGGACCACATATGGCTACTTTGGTTGCTACTCAATTATGCTGTCAAGCAAAGCAAATGCTAGTGAAATTTATTTTTAGTTTTCTTCTGAAGAAAAGGTTCAATGAAAGCTGAGGTCAGGCTTGGTGTGGATATTTTAATTCACCATTTAGTTTGCTGTTTGCTTACACTTAGGTTAGCATTAGATATACTTAATCATGATTTTTGAGTACTATAAAACGTGAGAAATCTTATTTCCTAGTGGCTGGAAAAACAGGCTTTTTAAATTAAAATAAGTAAATATATCAGTAAGCTAGAAGCTATGCAATAAGGCTTTGGCTATGGTATTACAAATTTTCATATTTCATGTATTGAATTTTTGGACAAGAAAAGACAGCCTTGATAGGTATTTTATAACCGTTAATACAATTAATCAAACATTGTTTAGTAAATCCAATCGTCTGTTCATTATTATTTTTCCCATTAATCTTCAGAACAGCTTTAAGTTAATACAGATGACTCAGAATGTGTTTTTCACTCAGTTTCAAAATACCATTATTTCAATTCGCTAATAGAAGCACAATTATCTTCTTGTCTGCTTTCTTAAATGTTACTGGTAAACTAGTAATTTTGCATGTCCAGGTAACTGCAGCTGCTACAGTCAATCTGCTTTGGAAAGTCTTGGCATTATTGTGTCATTTAATTTAAAATTTTTAAGTTTTTTTAGTTTCTTCCCTTATTGAGGACTTATTAGGCGCTAATTAGCTTTATGCTAGACATCTCATGCATGGCAGTGAATGAAAACAACACTGCCTTTGAGGGTTTTAACTTGTATATAGTTTATACCATTTTTTTTCCAGGTTATAGAATCAAAGAAATTGTTTCAATTCATATCACAGTATTTTTCTATTAAATCAAATGGTATTTTGCTTGCATAAATTTAAGTATCCAAGTTGAGATCTTACATAGAATCTGTTAATCTAATATTAGTGTTTTCTTCATTTCATTGTCTTGGGTTTTTTTTTCTTAATAATTATTTTTCCCAATACCATCCATTTGTTTTGCTCTTACATTTTTAAGTCTTTTATGTTCCAAATCAGGTGACTTACATCCTCCACTTGTCCATTGAGGATAGCCCAGTAAACCTTTATTCTGACTTTAAATTGCCTCCTTGCTTCAAGAACTGAGTTGCATGACTCAGTTTTCTTTGCTAGAAATATCCCTGGATAGTCTCGTATGTATTCTTGATCAATGAATTGCAGAAGATTTGATTAAAAATTTTAAATGGATTTCAGGGATAAACTATTTGTATCAAATGTCATCACCAGGAATTTCTACAACTGAAAAATTTGAATTGTTATTTTTATTGAAGAATATTTATCTTTAAGATAAATGCAACTTGCTATAAAATGATAGAAATGAAAAATTTTAGAAAATCATTTTCTACTCACTATTTTATGCCTGCCAGTTATCCTTTGTTAGTGATAAAATTGTCTCTTATGGGAACGAATTTGTTAAAGGTAGAAAAAAAAACTGGTAGTGTATGTATGTTTTATAGATTAGACACTACCAAAATTATTTAACATTTAGAATAATTAAATTGCTTTCAGGATGACAGATGACTTAAGAAACTGATGAAGAGTTAATTAAGGATATTGATTTTTAGGGCAGAACTACAAAATTATCAAATCACTTAACACTGTAAATATGTTCCTGTTTCAGGTTTTCAAAGTAAATACCTTAATCAAATTTGGAAATAGTATTTATGGATTTTATTCAACATAGATTATCTTGTTAAAATTATAGAAATGAACAGTTCTTTTCCCATGGATGCCTTTTTTCATCTTGGCCTATTCTGATCCTTTAAGAACAAGCTTTGTCCTTTCATTAATACTTCTCACCTATAATTACAAATTTTCTCTAAACTTGTAGACTTTATTATCCATGCCATCTATTTATAATCCTATGACACTCCTATATTGTTTATGGGTTTTTTTTTTTTTTTTTTTAGACGATGTCTTGCTCTGTCACCCAGGCTGGAGTGCAGTGGTGCAATCTCGGCTCACTGCAAGCTCCGCCTCCCGGTTCACGCCATGCTTCTGCCTCAGCCTCCCCAGTACCTGGGACTACAGGCGCCCACCACCACGCCCGGCTAATTTTTTGTACTTTTAGTAGAGATGGGGTTTCACCGTGTTAGCCAGGATGGTCTCCATCTCCTGACCTCGTGATCCCCTGGCCTCAGCCTCCCAAAGTGTTGGGATTACAGGCGTGAGCCACTGTGCCTGGTCTTACTGTTTATGTTTTCATGCATCTATACCTTATGTTACTAAATCAAAGTGACCAGTTCCACATTATACTGCAAGTTTCACTGTGTAATGCATAAGAATTACACAGAGGGAAGGGCCTCAAAAAATGCACTTCTGAAGTATTTTAATGTAAAATTATTTAAGACCATAAAGTTTCATGAAAGCCTAATCTTTCTGGAACCTACACATACTCTGCATGTGAACCAGAGTTAAACTAGTCAAGTATTTTAATACTGAACTAATCTAAAAACATCATTTAAAAAATTACTGTATTTATGAAGGAAGAATATAAAATCTGTTAAAAACTTAAAACATCTAAAATAGGTATGAAGAGAGGCTTATGGTGCTCATTTTAACAGCATTCTTGAGTAGGTTAGCTTGCAGTCAAAGCATCTGCTCCAGACCAGTGTTTTAAACTGTGGATTATGGTACCACTATGGGTCATGAAATTAATTTATTGCATTATGACTAGCATTTTTTATTTAAAATAGAGAAAAGAATAGAAAATAAAAGCGTACATCACAGATGGTAAGGGTATGTGTTTTTAAGTAAACATTTGTTCATGTGTATATGTGTTAGATTACCTTGTAAAACATATTCCTTATTGTGGGTTACAGGCCAAAAAAAGTGTTTGTTTTTGTTTTTAAAAATCTACAGTTCAGATTTTCCTTAGAAAATGGAGAAAAAAGGAATGTTAGAAAGATCTGACTGCCTATGAACTAGTGAAGGATTTTAGAGGAAGTACCAGGCTATTTTAGAGATCTGATACTGGTTTCAGAAAGGTAATCTTAAGGCAAAGGGTAGGAAATAAAGTATGTTGTTAGTAGAAATGTCAAATACGGTTAAAGTTGTGAGGAGGAATTATTTTCCTAGTGGACCTACATTTGTTGTGTGTAGATCTGTGACTCTTATTGATCTGTTGTAGCACATTTTCCAATCTAAAATGTCCGATACAGCACAATAATAAACATGGGGCAAAATATATATTTGTTTCTATTTCTTCCCACCTTCCCTTCAATCTTAAAACAAGTGTTTATTAATAAGTCAGACCAAAGCAAATTTCTATCTTTCACAGAGTAATTATCATAGGAACAAATTACTCCCTGAAAATGGTGGAAACTTCTTTCTCCCTCCGAAAAATAAACTTTCAATAAGTGTTTTCTCTCTAGCCAAAGTAAATAAGTTCTTAAATAGGTAACTCTCACTTGCCATCCAACTCATTCTATATATTTAAATAAATGTACTTACACTTGTGTATAGGATTTAAAAGGGGGAAACTTAGGAAGGAAGAAATTGTGTATAGAATTTAAAAAGGAGGCATTATGTTGCATGAGTAGAATGAAAAGTATCTAACCAGAAAGCAAATAAGTTAAGGATTATATTATACTGAAATATTTTAATACAATTTAAATATTTCATTACTCTTTCACTTTATTTGCTATTTGTAGATTTCAGTATTGTAATGTTGGCAAGTATATTTAAGACGGCATTAATAAAAATTTTGTTTTTCAGGCATGTGATACCAAGTCCCTTTCCATTATAGATAAGTAAGGCCTAGGTTGGTTAAAACCTTAGCTAAACACAAAATTTGCTAGAGAATCAACATATAAGAAGCTCTAACTCCAAGCTTATTCACCCCAAATATTTCACCAATGTTAACACATACCCTGTTGAACTAAGAAAGGAATTATATTACTAACCAGCAGAGGGAGCCAAGTCAATCATGAAAGGTAGGAGTATAAAGGAACATCATATGACTTCCTGTTTTGAATTTAACTGTATGGCCCCTGCTCACTTTTTGAGTTTACCAAAAAGACAGTCATAAGGAGAGAAAGGCGACCAATGTATCAAATAAGGATACAGTGACAATTATAACTTAGAATTACCTTGCATGAAATAAATTGGAAGAAAAATTGAATGCAGAACTATACAAGTGAAATGTCTCAGTATTATAACCCAAGATGGAAAAACCGTGGAAAACAGTACCTTAATGCCATGATGAATTGCTAGCCAAATGTAACAGTGAATATTTCTTAATAATTCCATTTTCACTTAAAGTTGAAATTAGGCCATAAATAGACACATTTTAAAACTATAAAGTTGTACATCAAATTTATGTGCATTTAATCTAAGAAATAAGGGATAAAATTTAATAAAAAATTATTACAGTGAATTAATAAGGACACGATTTTTCAGCTTAAAATTAGAGAACAGAATTGTTTCCACTACTGTTTATAAACACAACAAATAAAGTAATATCTGTTTTGTGAGAGATGTTTGGAGGAATCTAGTAGCTAAGTGATTATGTCAGTTTATTTAATTTTGTCTAAGAACTTCAAAATGCCTGATAGAATGGGTGCATATTGAATGAATAGATGTGATCTATATATTATTCGAAGTAAAAGTGTAAGAGCTGAGCGTTAGCTAACTGCATCAAAATAAATGTAAAGACCCAAACATTTTTAGTTGAATGACCAAATGAATTAGCTAGTCTAGCCCCTTACTCGTTTCAAGGTTTGTGGAAACATACCATATATACTTTTACTCATGTGTTTATTCCTTTCAAAAATATACTTCTTAAGCACTATCTCCATAGGACGTGGAGCATATCTTCATTATGAAGTAGACAAACTTCTTAAATTTTATTGAAAGATTTAATTTCATTGATATATGAACAATCATACAAATTCAGTATGCCACCAGTGATTTCAAGAAAGTGATACTTAGAAGCAAATCATTTATGGGACTAGACTGCCTTTGTAGGACTAACAAATTAGGCACAAGATTAGAAATTATAGTTTAATAGTCATGCAGCTGGAGGCTACAAGATTCTGACCCTCCCTAACCTGCTCCTAAGATCAGTGCTTGAGATATTCTGCAGACCCTGCACTTGATGGATCAGCTGGCACCACCCAGATCAATAAACTGGCTCATCTGATCTTGTGGCCACCCACCCAGGAACTGATTCAGAGCAAGAGGACTGCTTCAATTCCCTATGATTTCATCTCCAACCCAACCAATCAGCACTCTCTATTCACTTGCCTTACCCCACCCACCAAATTATCCTTAACAACTGATCCCCAAATGCTCCAGGAGACTGATTTGAGTTATAATAAAACTCCGATCTCCAGCCAAAAAAATAAAAAGCAAATTATTCGATTTTGAGTACTAGAAAGTAGACTGTAAACTTCTTGAAGGGTATATTCTTTTATAATGCTATATTATACTGGCATTATTTTATAAATTGGCATTTGGTGTCAAGTCAGTTAATCACAGCGATAATATCCAAGATGTACAGCTCATCAGTCCTAGAGACTTTTTTTTTTTTGTTTAAGACAGAGTCTCACTCTGTCACCCAGGCTGGAGTGCTGCAGTGGCGCGATCTCGCCTGCCTCGGCCTCCCAAAGTGCTGAGATTACAGGCGTGAGCCACTGCGCCCAGCCTAGAGACATTTTAATGCCAAAAAACCCTCAATGCCACCAGTATTACTACTTCTAATTATTTGTTTCCTTTACACACGAGTTGTGATGAATATGGGCTATTAGAATTGCATAAACAGCCTAAGCTTTTAAATGTTTCCACTCATGAAAAATAGCTATTATGAACTTTTAAACATTAAATTAATAAAGTGGCAATAGCTTTACCATGAACTATTCCTTATTGATAAACATAGTAATGGGTTAACTCATGTCAAAGTCCAATAAAAACTAGTAACTTTGTCACCAAAGTCAACATTTCAGCATCTATGATATGTAGTATAGGTATTTCTGTTTTATCTAGTTTTCATTTAATAATCTAAAAGATTCTGGCCGGGCACGGTAGCTCACGGCTGTAATCCCAGCACTTTGAGAGGCCGAGGCAGGCAGATCACGAAGTCAGGAGATAGAGACCATCCTGGCTAACATGGTGAAACCCCGTCTCTACTAAAAATACAAAAAATTAGCCGGGCGTGGTGGTGGGCGCCTGTAGTCCCAGCTACTAGGGAGGCTGAGGCAGGAGAATGGCGTGAACCCGAAAGGTGGAGCTTGCAGTGAGCCGAGATTGCACCACTGCACTCCAGCCTGGGCGACAGAGCGAAACTCCGTCTCAAAAAAATAAATAAATAATAAATAAATAAACTCAAAAACCAAACAAAGGCTGGTGAGAAAATAGCTCATTTCTTGTCTTATTCCAGAGTAAGGAGTGGTGACAGATTAGGAAAAGCATCAAAAAAGTGACTTCCAGTGAACAAAATCAGGAAGTTTGAGTAAAGAATTTCTCTTTTGCTAAAAAATTAAATATAAAAGTTTAGTCAGGAATTTGTACCCACACATGAATACTGCTTTTAACATTTTTCTTTAGACATTTGAAATATTTTATTTTCTCTTTAAAAAAGCAGCACCAAAACCTAAATTTAATAGTAATGTTTCTGATTTATCAGCTTTCTTTCCATCTTACACTGTTGAATTCTGTACTGCTTCTAAAGCACCTACAATTAACTCTACAAAAACTGCACAATTAACACTCGGCATTGCCTTCTTCCTAATTCTAACATCGACATTCATCAGCTTTCTCCAATACAGTCAGATGATTCCTTATAATCATATCTAGCCAAATGATGTAACTTTTGCTTGATGTATGGGAAAATAGCTTACATTATGAATTTAGAAGAGCTATAGTAGTATTTGACAATATAGATGGAAAAGTATTTTTAATTTAAAGAACATATTGCACATCTTTCAGAATTTCTGTAAAAACTTTTGAATGTCCATTTTGGCTAGGAGCTTAGAAATGATCATGCTTAAGTTTAATTTTGTGTTTACATTAAATCTTTTGGATTTTCATTCTGTATACAATATTGCTGTAAAACATCATAGTTGTGAAATCTGGCTCTTTAGGAGATGCTTACCATAAAACTGGTTTGAAAACTATTCTGACTACAATGTAGCTATTACATTCACTAATAAGAATTTAGTATGCCTCTGAATATAAGTAAGTCTCTAATTCCCTATTTTTTTGGAATATTACTGTATTCTAAGAATATCAGAATATGAGCTTCTTAAAGATTTTGAATTAGCATATCCAAATTGACAGATAACATTCTTAGGTGGGGCGTGGTGGCTCATGCCTATAATTTCAGCACGTTGGGAGGCCGAGGTGGGCGGATCACTTGAGGTCACGAGTTTGAGACCGGGCTACAAGGTGAAACCCCATCTCTACTAACAATACGATAATTAGCCAGGTGTGGTGGCGCATGCCTGTAATCCCAGCTACTTGGGAGGCTGAGGAACAAGAATTGCTTGAACCTGGGAGGCAGATATTACCCCACACTCAAAAAATAAATATGAAAGAACTTTACTTACAGGATAACATCATGATAAAATTTGCATTTTAGAATAACTCTACAATTAACAATAAAAAGAAGTACCTATAACATTACCCCACAAAAGGGATAAGGTGTGGTGAACTTGGAAATTTCATACAATTTAGAAATATGTATTGAGCTGTAAAAATGTTCATATTCATTGACATAAAACTTTCACATCTGAACTCTTGAGGTGGCTATATATTGCTTTTGTAATTTCAATGAAAACAGAAGCTTGGGCAACTGAATGAAGGAAGGATGGAATGTAAGAGAGGGTGGAGAAAGGTGAATCAATGAGAAAGTTAATGTAACCAGTCAAATGATTTAATAATTTATTTTTTAGCAGCAAATCTCCTTAACAATAATACTTTCAACTTAATAATACTTTCATCCCACATCTAGAAAGCTTACAGCAAACTTTCCAAGTAGTTTGTCTGTTCTCACCCCAAGGTGCAACTCCAATGCAACCCACGCTTGCTGACCATTCTTGCTGCTTCACTTTCATCACTCCTTCACAACACGTTTATCTTACTACCAACCTTCTCATAATATCTATCCACTCACCATTGGTTCCCACCATCCCCACACATTTTGGTTCCTTTAAATCAAGGGTAAATATAGTCTTGATTGTTCATGTCACCTAGTGGTAAGACAAAAACTAGCATGACAGGGTGGAAGTGAAGATTATGCCATATTTCAGAGGTTTACATGTTTTCCAGTAGTGAATCACAACTATCAGAAATCCATATGTATGTGGGCCACATACATTTTAAATTCTAACAATAGTAGAATTATAACCTATTAGCTATTCAAAAGTATTTAGTTTTTGGCTGAGGACAGTGGCTCATGCCTTTAATCCCAGCAGTTTGGGAGGCTGAGGTGGGAGGATTGCTTGAGTCTGGCAGTTCAAGACCAGACTGGGCAACACAGTGAGACCCCCATCTCTAAAAACAATTTTTTTTTTATTGGCCAGGTGTGGTGGTGTCGACCTGTCATCCCAGCTACTTGAGAGGCTGAAGTGGGAGGATCGCTTGAGCCCAGGAGGTAGAGGCTGCAGTGAGTCATGATGGCACCACTGCACTCCAGCCTGGGTGACAGAGTGAGAGCCTGTCTCAACAACCAGAAAAAAATTATTTAGTTTTACAGTATTACAAAGTAGTGTCACATTAGTTTAATGAGGTTTATTTATACAAAGGTGTAAAATTATGGGCCAAGTACTAGCCTTCAAGTAATTTCGAAGTCAGCGAGAATACTGGTATATAATGGATCAAACTTTGTTCAAGAACCAAAGGCTATTGTTCAATGAATGGTGCTGAGACAACTGCAAAAGACTAGGACCCTTACCTCACATGCAAAAGACTGGGACCCTTACCTCACACCATTTTGCAAAAATTAGCTCAAAATGGATCAATGACCTAAATGTAAGAGAAAAACTATAAAATTCTCGGAAAAAAACAGAAGGATAAATTTGTATAACCTTGGATTTGACAGGATTCTTAGCTATGACACCAAAAACACAAGCCTCCAGAAGCAAGCAAACAAAAACACCATAAACTGGACTTCATCAAAATTGAAAACTTTAGTGGTTCAAAAGACACCATCAAGAAAGTGAAAAAATCCACAGAATAGGAAAGATATTTGCAAATCATGTATCTGATAAGGGATCTATGTCTATAATATGTAACGAACTCTTAATAAAAAATAACCCCACTTAAAATGGGCAATGAATCTAAATAGACATTTCTCCAAAGAAGAAATGCAAATGGCCAATAAGTACATGAAAAGATGCTTGACATCACCAGAGAAAAGCAAATAAAGAAACTGCAAGGTTTTCATTCTTCACTTACAAGGCTTCATTCTCACTATGATAGCCAGAATAAAAAAGTCAGATAACAACAATTATTGGCAAAGATATAGAGGAAAACTGCAAACCTTATACATTCTGATAGGAGTGTAAAGTGGTGCAGCCACTTTGGAAAACAGTCTGGCAGTTCCTCAAGTGATTAAACATCTAGTTTACTATATGACCCAGCAATTCTACTACTAGGTATATACCCAAGAGAAATGAAAACATATGTCCACACAGAAACTTGTACACATTTGTTTATAGAAGCATTATTCAGAATCACCAAAAGGTGGAAACAACCCAAATGTCCATCAACTGACACATGCAAAAACAAAATATGGTATCCATATAATGGTATATTATGGTATATAAAAGAATGAAGTACTGATACATGCTGCAACATGAATGGATCCTGAAATCATTATGTTAAGTGAAGGAAGCTAGTCACAAAAGACCATATGTTATATGATTGCATTCAAATGAATGGAATATGGAAATCTATGCAGACAGAAAGTAGATTACTGGCTGTTTAAAGCTGAGGGTGGCAGCATGGGTGGGCAGGGGAATAGCTAAAGGGTACAGAGTTTCTTTCCGAGGTAATGAAAATGCTCTAAAATTGACTGTAGTGATGATTGCACATATCTGTGAATATACTAAAAACCACTGAATTGTACACTTTAAATGGGTGAATTGTATGGTATGTGAATTCTATTTCAATGAAACTGTTAAAAAAAAAAAAAGCGGGGGGGAACTGAATATAGACAGGGCCCATCTCAATTCCCGGTCCAGGTTTACATTATTGAAAGTGGCCCTTAGATTTTATTTCCATAGTTTCAGGAAAGAAAATATACATTAAAAGAGTTGGAAGACTCTAATGTTGCAAGAATTTGACTACAGAGCCAGAAATTTCAGAATGGTAATATATGATGTATATGTTCATTAAAAAAAATCCTAGAGATTATATGGGTTTGCTTTCAGCTCAATCAATTCCTCTTGAAGTAGAGCCATGTTGACAAGGCAGATGCTTACAAAATTCAAACACATCTCTCTAGTCAGCTGCAGAAACTTAAAGCATAATTCATGCTAATGAAAACTAGTGAATTTCTTCTGAAATTCAGATTTTATTTCTACCAAATAGCTCAGCCGTTCTTCAAATTCTGTGATTCCATTTAGCACAGGACAGTTCTGATATGGGACATGAATGCACGCTCCAAGTAACATCTACCCACTCCCCAGGTACTGGTATTAATATTAATAACTATAGTTCCTTCACAGACTCATCTATTTTCTTACTTTTTTCTCTACAGTCTCAAGTTCAGTGTATTCAGATATCTTGCTTGCAACATCAAACAGAAAATATAATCATGTTAGGTATTTGAGCTCGGACAAAGAGGGATCCCTTTAATTACCAAAAGTTTTACATCGGAGATAGCATCATTGTGGCTTTCTTCAACAAGCTTCCATAATCTTGTCACCTTATTGCATTAAAATAAACTAAATCCATTGCATTTACAATAACAATATTAATAACAAAATACTTAGAATAATTCTTACAAGAGCCCTGGCATGGTGGTTCACGCCTGTAATCCCAGCACTTTGGGAGGCCCAGGCAGGCAGATTGAGGTCAGCGTTCTAGACCAGCCTGGCCAACATGGTGAAACCCTGTCTCTACTAAAAATACAAAAATTAGCTGGGTGTGGTGGCACACGCCTGTAATCCCAGCTACTCAGGAGGCTGAGGCATGAGAATTGCTTGAATTCGGGAGGCAGTGAGCTGAGATTGCTCCATCTTAAAAAAAAAAAAAAGAATAATTCTAACAAGAAATATGTGAAATCTATACAAAGAAATAAATAAAACTTCATACTGAGCTATAAAAATTAAAAGAGAACTTCTCAATTTCTAGGGTTTTTTCTTAGCAATTGAAAAAAGATTCTAAACTTCATATGGAATAATAGGTGGAAACAGACAAATATTTTGTTTGTTTGTTTCAGAGACAGGGTCTTGCTCTGTTGCCCATGCTGAAGTGCAGTGGCATGATCATAGCTCACTGTAACCTTGAAATCTTGGGCTCAAGCAATCTTCCTGCCTCCACCTCCTGAATAGCTAGGACTACAGGCACATAACACCACCTCTGGATAACTTTTTTTTGGTAGATATGGGTCTTGCTATGTTGCCCAAGCTTGTCTTGAACTCCTGGCCTCAAGTAGTTCTCCTGACTCAGCCTCCCAAAGTGCTAGGATTACAGGCATGAGCCACAATGCCCAGCCAACAAAGATATTTTTAAAAAGAAGAGTTTTGGTGGAGTGTATTCGTCTCTCTAAATATTGAAATACATTGTAAAACTAAAATGGTTGCAACATATTTGCCATAGAAATGTACAGATAGTTGGAAGAAACTCCAATATGTCATAACCCAAGAAGGAATGATAGCCTATTTAACAAATGATATTGGGAAACGGCTTTTTGTGAATACAGTTTTGTTCAAGCCAGAAATCTAGAGGTCTTCCTTAATACCTCTCTCCCTTATCCCCTGACCAGTACCCCACCCATTCAATCAATCACCAAATCTTACTCATTTTGTTTTCTAAATATCCATCAAATCTGTCTACTTCTCTCTGTCTCCAGCAACACCAACTTAGTCATCAATTATTATTCGTAGCCAGAAATGGCTACCATCATTTCTTGCCTGTGTTACTATAATAGCTTACGGGCTTCTGCCATCCACAAAGACACTCATCCCCTCAACTCTTTCTTCTGCTTCCATAGTGATAAATTTGATCATGTTAACCTGCTGTTAAAATCTTTAAATAGTTCTCACTACTCTTAAGATAAAGATTAAAATTCTTAATAAGTCACAAGGCTCTACATGGCATATCCTTGCCTGCTTCTCCAGTCTCGTCTCTTAGTTATCTCCACCTTGCAGCCCAACACCAGCCACTCTGGCCCTCTTTCTAATACTTTAAATGATATCATGCTCCCTGCTGCCAAGGAACCCATATTTCCTTTCATTTTGGGCACTTATCTCAGTTTATATTTGTATGTTATTGGTGTGATTATTTGATTTATGTCTGTCTTCACTCCCTAAACTGTAAATTCCACTAGAGCTAGGACTATGTTTGGTTTATCAGCACCTAATAGAATATGTACTTGATAAATATCCACTGAATTAATCATTGGATAAATAAATGAATGCAAAACTGCAATCTCACATTACATCCACTAAAGCAAAGTGCAGATGAAATTCTAAATTTTAAATGTAAAAGCAAAATTAATCCATCATTAAAAATTATAGGTTATTCAGGTAAGTTAATAGAACTCAGGATGTGAACAGACTTTTAAAATATTTTAGAGTGACTCATAGAAAAATGATGTACTACTTATAATTGCAAAGAAATAAAAACTTAAATGTCTACCAATTGAATGCTTGTTTTTAAATATGTATGTTTTAAAGGATATTAGACTATAGGAGAAAAAGCACATATGGTATCGAAAATCAGAAAAAAATACATCATAATGCCAATTTTGTTATTTAAAAATTGGTTAGAAAGAAATACACCA
Source organism: Pan troglodytes (assembly GCF_028858775.2). Lineage (NCBI taxonomy): Eukaryota > Metazoa > Chordata > Mammalia > Primates > Hominidae > Pan > Pan troglodytes. Next base: position 75,928,305 of record NC_072402.2, read on the forward strand.
AAATGTTATCTCTGAAAGATGGGCTTGAAAGTAATTAATTTCTCTTCCTCATACTTTCTTTTATCCAAACTTTTTATAGTTGATCAAGAACAACCAACTAAAAGATACATACTTTTAATATTATTAAAGAATTACTCTGAAATATTGCTAAGTCCAGACAGATCATTTCATCAAACTTTTATGGAATGGCATTTTCCCCTGCTTTATAAGCTATTCAGAAGTTAAACATGGTTAAAAATTATCCAATTCATTTTATTAGCCTAATAGAATTCTGAGACTAAAATGTAACCAAAAAATTATTAAAATGAAAACTAAAGAAAATCTTCAATTAAATACTAAAAATCTTAATTCAACAGTAACTTAAGGATTATACCATAATAATTAAGTTCATAACATAATTGCAAACATGTGAACCCATTACTATAATACAAATACATCATATCAGCCAGTGAAATCAGAAAACACATATGATCATTTCGACAGATGCCCAAAAGGTGTGCAACATTCATCTCATATAAAATCTCTCAGAAAGAAAGATGGTGGGATGGAAAATTATTCAATAAATGGTGCTGTGAAAACTAACTGAATATTTGAGAAAATCTATTTAGTGTCTCACTCATCATCTACCAAATCCCAAACACTTTAAAGAGTTAGAGTTAAAAATCAGCAGTACACATCTAGAAGAAAATATAAGGGATTTATATCAAATTGTTGAATGACTAAGGATTTCAAAGCTTTAAAAAATATGAAAAGTTTTATAAAGAGAAAATATAAATTAAGTTATAATCACAATTATAGACCAAAGAATCCAGCATTTCTTCAACTAATTATCAAATATAATCTAAATTCTAACTGGAAAATTGATCCTAGTGGGATAAAATATGCAGACTTTTATAAGAAGTAATAACTGGAGACTTTCTTCACTTGTTCCTTAGTTTGTGTAGGAATTAATATGTACTGTATATTTACAGTACATATTAAATATATTAATATATTTTACACTTAAAAAAATCCATTCCCCTAACTATTCTTGTAGTTTCAGCAGCAATACAGTGCTTGGCTAGGCACTCTATAAATGTGTGTTGAATGAATGACACTCTCCTCCCCACAAAATGTTCATATTTCATTAAAAATGTAAGGTTTCTGGTTTTTATTTTCCTCTCATATACTATCAGGGCAAGAAATATCCTATAGATTGGAATAAAACTTAGGGATAAACCCGTGGACTGTAAAATGAGATAGGACTTACCGACATTACACTTTTTGGCAAATCACTAACTTTTGTACAAACAAATTGACAACACGATATTGTGTGTACCAAATCTACTTTAAGATGATTTAACTAGACTGAGTCACTATACCACTATTTCCCAAATTATCTCACAGAACATTAGTCTTGCAAAATGATCCAGAAATAAAGAATTCTTTGGCCATATTCTTCCACTTGAAGATTTATCATGCATATCAACATATTAAAGGCTCTGAACGTTCCTTAATGAAAAAATCTGTTAAATTTTGTTTAGCCCATTTTTTATCATGAAATCCTGTTATCACATAACCTCTATTAATATCCTATGGAAATGCCTTTCTGTGGAAAATCACATTACCTAATTTCAAATTGAACTGATAATTAATTGTTCAAATGTTTTGGTTATGGAATGAATAGACATTGTTCAAAATTTGTTTTCTAACTAAACCCAAACAGGCCCACATTCTCTACATATTCTCTGAGTTTACATTCTTTGAGTTTTTGTTATGCGAAGAAGTTCCTATTTTATAAGTCAACATATTTAACAATTACCTTTATCTTTTCAATACTTTCAACAATTTAAACCTTTAAGTTTTAAAAGTAACGTTCGAAGTAAGTCATTTATTTGGGTAAAATCAACAAGATTTTTAAAAACCATGAAGTGGCAGGATTTATATGGAAGAAGAAATACAATATTGCAGGAATGGGTCAAACAGAAGCAAATTTTACACCTAAAATATTACATTATTTTTATGTGTAGCCTTTGCTATTGTTAATTTGAAATTTCATTTCTATATAAAATAGAGAATTTCACAAAAAACAAATATTGAAAATGTAGATTTAAATAAGTAATTGATATGACTTGGGATGGTAATCAGGAGTATTAGCACTTAATCATAAAACTACTTGTACTAGAAGAGTAGACACCCTACTGTAAAATGAGATATCTCTGAGTAATTTTAAGTTATTATGTTAATTTTAATGTTGTCATAATGAGTATTTTATTTTTATTTTTATTTTTTGACTATTTGTATTTTCTAACTTCTCTGTAATAAATATAAATCACATTGATAATAAGGAAAAAATTACAAGTTTTCATTTAAAAAATCCTTTATGTAGAAAGCTAAAACAGAAAGGTTGCAAACATTTCAGGCAAAAAGAGCAAGGCTGGCTATAGACCAAATTGTGAGAAAGGCAGTTTACCTCCAGCACTCTCTCTTTCTCCATCCTGTTCCTTCCTTCTTCCTCCAGTTACTGTGTGCCTTCATGACTAACCTAACTACTAACCAGCCCCACTCCTTCTTGCCACCACCATCTCAATTTGGCCCCTCAGGCATAAAACATTCAATGCTGTCTTCCCCAATCTGACACTACCTCTTCTGCTAATTGCCAATTGATAAATGAACTTAGAACAATTGTAAGCAGAATTAAAATTCCTTCCTATTAGTTTGTTATCCTTGACATAAGAAACCAATATAAACTAGCATCAAATACAGATTGACAGGAATCACACACACCCACATATACACACACACACACACACACACTATCAATAGACCTTACAGAATCATCTGGTGAAAAGAAAGAAAGATCTGGACAGTATTAGAACAGTATTATTGCTCTTAATCATCTTTGATGAAGGCTTCACCAGTTCCCCAGTGAGAAGTAATTGAGATTAACATGAAAACCACACTCTGTATTATTTGTACTTTGCATATTTATATATACACATATTAACTATTTTTTTTAATCATAGAGTTTACTATGGAGTTCACTCATTCCCAATTACATCATTGTATTTTATTACAAAGGTTGAAGTTAAAAGAACCCCTTCAGGCACTATTAAAGATAGGGTAAATCCAAAGATTGTGATAGCCTGGGATGGCACCTCACATGGATATTTGCCTCTTTGTATATGTTGCCTACTCCAAAACCAGTACTTCTGGATTAGACATGTCACTTTTACTGGGTGTTGGGCTGCTTGAAAGTATCAGATAAGAGTACTGAGAGGAGGAAATTTTACTTTTTCACTTACTCAGAGATACTTGGGAGACAATGCACATAACGGTTAAGAACCTGGATGTCACTTAACTTTCTAAATCCCAGTTCCCTCATCTATAAATTAGAAATTATAGTTGTGGATCAGGAGTGGTGGCCTCATGCCTATAATCCCAGCACTTTGTGGGGACCAAGGTGGGAAGATTGCTTGAGGCCAGGAGTTCAAGATGAGCCTGGGCAATATAGCCAGATCCTGTCTCTAAAAATAAAAATAAAAAAAACTAGCTGGGCATGGTGGCACATACCTGTAGTCTTAGCTACTTGGGAGGCTGAGGTGGGAGGACTGCTTGAGTCCAGGAGTTCAAGGATATGATCTTGCCACTGCATTCCACCCTGGGCAACTGAAAGACCCCATCTCTAAAAAGATAAATGAATGAAATAAACATTTTCAAAAGGAAATTATAGTTGTGGCTAACTCATATGACTAAGGGTAAGAATTAAAGGAGATAATACTTGTAAAGTTTTACCACAGTGCCTGGCACATAATTAATTCTAAATAAATATTTGTTATTATTGGGAAATTTTAATTCTGACTCTGATGGTAGGCACATTACCCAAAATAATCCAGTGTGCACAGTTTTAAAACACTACCTCATAGGACTGTTGTAAATATTTTACAATGATAGACAACAGTTTTATTTTATTTTATTTTTTTAAAAGACAGGGTCTCGCTCTTTTGCTCAGGCTGGAGTGCAGTAGTGCAATCATGGCTCACTGCAGCCTCAACCTCCTGGGTTCAAGGAATCCCCCTGCCTCAGCCTCCGAAGTAGCTGGGACCACAGGCATGTGCCACCACACCCGGCTAATTTTTTAAAAATTGTTTTTGTAGAGATAGGATCTCACTGTGTTACCAACAGTATTTTTAAAAATGCTTAGGTACTAATTGAACATGTAATAAAAGTTTTCCCTCTTTAATTTGTGCCTTCCTCCAAAACATAAAGATTACTAGTTAATTTTTCACAAAATTTTCTGAAACTTTCCATGTTACCCAAATTAGAACCTAAGAAACATCCTTGGCTTTACTAAGAAATGAATATTTTGTGACTAAGGCATTATAACATTGTACCTATTTCACTGATGAATAAACTATTTGAAAATAATTGGTCTAAGTCACAGAGAATTTGTGAGAAAAGCAAAAATAGGCTGTGCAAGACCTAATTCACCATCACGTGAAACAAAAAGCCCAGGCTCTGTATGGTGATTTACACCCAAGTTATCGCAGAAATAGTACATATGCTATAGCATTATAGGCTATTGCTTATTATATGTGCTATCAAAAACAAGGACTAATATTCTTAAGCCCTTAGCTGCTTTAAGAAAAATAATTTTAAAAATATTTTTCTCATCTTTAATTCTACATTGGTTAAAAGCCAAAGACAAAATGGCATAATCACTACAGTGAGAAAGCAGCTGAATCCCAAAGTCTACCTTTTCATTTTGGTTCTACCACAAACCAGTAAGGTGACCATTTTAAGTGTTATCTTTCTGGTTAAATGGTTTCAACTGAAAGTGAGGGAGATGACCTAAGTAACTAGCAAAGTCCTTTACTTTAGAAGCAGCATGGGACTGCAGAAAAAGCATGGATTTACGAGTCCCATCTGGGCTCACATCCTCTAATTTCGACTAGTTCTATTATCTTTGAGCAAATTGATTTCCCGAAATAAAATGTCCTTCGGTTTTCCAGTGAAAAGTAAATGGGTAAAAAAGTAAATCAAGCCTGTAATCCCAGCACTTTGGGAGGCTGAGGCGTGCGGATGACCTGAGAGGTCAGGAGTTCGAGACTAGCCTGACCAACATGGTGAAACCCCATCTGTACTAAAAATACAAAAATTAGGCGGGCATGGTGGTGCGCCTACTCGGCTACTCGGGAGGCTGAGGCAGGAGAATCGCTTGATCCTAGGGGGCCGAGGTTGCAGTCAGCCGAGATCACGCCACTGCACTCCAACCTGGGTGACAGAGTGCGACTCCGTCTCAAAAAACAAAAAGTAAATGAGATAAGGCATGTAAAGTCCCAGCTCAACTAGTGGCTCTGCAGGTGGCTCCCCGGCGGCACCAGGGCTGCCTGTGCCGTGCGTTAGGGAAGAAGGGCGAGGGGCTGTAGATTACAGTCAAGCGAAGACAATCTCGTTATTTAAAGACCTGGCTCGCCCTAATAGAGACTTTTTCTTTTACTGTAAGTAATGAAAAAGGAGGGAAAATATTTGAAAAGAAATCGTATTCGTATTGAGATACTCAAACTACAACGGATCCGTTTTGCTTTTTACATAATTGATACAAATTAAGTGGAGTTCAACCATTACTTTTCTAAATATAAAGATTGTGAGAAATAATACGTGTTCATTTCTCCCTCGCAAACCTGCATTTCAACTGTGTTCCTTGTAAAAAGCTCAGCTTTCCATCTGAGCTGGCTTCAACTATAATGACCCGAAAATCTGGGCACGTCGATTCTTTTTTTCTGTTTATGTTAAACATTGAACATTATAAAAAATTAAGTTACATTTAGCTGAATTTAATTACACTTAATGAGTGACCCTCATTGAAAACAACACATTGGCCGGGCGCGGTGGCTCACGCCTGTAATCCAACACTTTGGGAGGCCGAGGCGGGCAGATGGCCTGAGATCCAGAGTTCGAGACCAGCATGGCCAACATGGTGAAAGCCCGTCTCTACTAAAAACACAAACATTAGCCGGGCATGGTGGCATGCACCTGTATCCCACCTACTCGGGAGGCTGAGACAGAATCGCTTGAACCTGGGAGGCGGAGGTTGGAGTGAGCCGAGATCACGCCATTTCACTTCAGCCTGGGCGACAGAGTGAGACTCTGTCTCAAAACAAAACAAAACAAACCCAAAAAACAAACAAAAAACCCAAACAATACATTGACATGAAATTAGGACTGTACTGGTAAATCCAAGGGCGTGTGGTTTCCCTCCCACTACTGGCCAAGGCCGCCCTGTCAGGCGTCTGAAATATTCCGGGTATGAAGCTTAAATGCAGATTCTATTTATAGGATTCGGCCAAGTCCCACGTGCCCTCCCAGCCCTGACCTGTACCCCGGAGGAACCAGACCCAGAATTCAAATTTTTGATTAATCGCTGTAGTTCAGGGGAATTCATGAAAAGGGACAAAATGAGTGCTTATATTTCTGGAAGGAGACACACTAATAAGGACTTGGTGCTGTTACAGAATTACCTAATTATTAAGGAGTGTAAAAACAAACAAACAGTGAGCTTCTTACTTGCGCGGGATACCTCGGATTAAGCGAAGCTTGTCCAACCCACGGCCCACAGGCCCATGCAGCCCAGGACGGCTTTGGATGTGGCCCAACACAAGTTCGTGAACTTTCTTAAAACATTATGAGAACTTTTTTTTTTTTTTTTTTTTGCTTTTTTTCTTTTAACCTCATCCGCTATCCTTAGTGTATTTCATGTGTTGCCCGAGACAATTCTTTTTCTAATGTGGCCCAGGGAAGCCAAAAGATTGGACACTCCTGGATTAAACCATTCTCCCTAGTGAGTTCCTATTGGAGAGACAAAGAGAAGCTCAGGTTCAAAATTCTACCTCAGATTAACTTATATTATTACACATGTTTGTTTATTGTGATTTGTTCTGTTGATTGGATTGGGAAGATTGAGGTTCTTTTATTGAATTTGGGCCTAAATAAGTTATATTTCTAAGAAAATCCCCCCCTACTCCTGGAAAGTGGAACAGTCCACTGGCGATGCTTGGGGTCTCGGATGTGTTCAACTGGTGGCTAGGCAGGTGGCTCCGCACGTAGCTTCCTGGCTGCACCCGGCACTGCATGTGCCTATGTCTGTGCTTTAGGGAGGAAGGGCGAGGGGCCATAAGTTACAGTACAGCGAAGGCAATCCTCTTATTAAAGAGATGGCTCACCCTAACAGAGATTTTTTTTTTAATTGAAATAATGAAAAAAGGAGAGACAATATTTAAAAAAAATTGTATTCGTATTGAGGTAAACTACAACGAATCCATTTTATTATTACTTTTTACATAATTGATGTAAATTGAATGGAGTGCAATGATTACTTTTCTAAATATAAAGATTGTGAAAAATAAAATGTGAAGTTTATTTTTTCTAATGAAGATAGCTTTGTATTTTTCTAATTTTAATTATAGTACATGATAATTGTTTAAAAAATCAAAACAGTATACAAAAGCATAAAAGGAGAAAATAAAATCACCTGAAATCTCACCACTTTGAGATAATCACTGCTAAAATTTTGCTGAGTAATTTTCTAATCATCTTATAATGCATACACACACACATATACATATAATTTTACATAGCTGGATACTTCTGTAGACATAGTGTTTTGTATGCTGCTTTCTAATGAAATAGTATGTGGTACATATTTTCTTATGTCATTAAATATAGGTCGACATTATTTTTTCTATGACTGGGTAGTATGATTGAACATAAAGTTATTTAATCCCTGTTAAAGGATAATTCGATTGTTTCCCATTTATTTAATAGCAAGTAAGTGGTACTGTAGAGAATATTCTTGTATATACAAATCTGAGTACTTGCAGGGTTATCTTCTAAGGATAAATTTCTAGAAGTAGAATTGCTGGATCAAAAAATTATATCTACTGTATTGAAAATTTTGGTACATATTTTCGAATTGTCCTCCAGAAACATGATATCAATGTACAATCCCAGGTACCAGAGAATGTCCATTTCTTTTTTTTATCTACATTATTTTATTGTGAAAAACTCAGAATATAATAATTTTATGAGAATATTTTAAAACTACAAGGCACCCTATAAACATCTGATGAAACAGGGATTGACAGCTGTATTTCTGAAGCATTATATTTCTCATGGGGTATATTAGCTAGGCCTCTTTTTTTTATTATTATACTTAAAGTTCTAGGGTACATGTGCACAACGTGCAGGTTTGATGCATAGGTATACATGTGCCATGTTGGTTTCCTGCACCCATCAACTCATTTACATTAGGTATTTCTCCTAATGCTATCCCTCCTCTAGCCCCCCACCCCCCGACAGGCCCAGGTGTGATGTTCCCTGCCCTGTGTCCAAGTGATCTCATTGTTCAGTTCCCACCGATGAGTGAGAACATGTGGTGTTTGGTTCTCTGTCCTTGTGATAGTTAGCTCAGAATGATGGTTTCCAGCTTCATCCATGTCCCTGCAAAGGACATGAACGCATCCTTTTTATGGCTGCATAGTATTCCATGGTGTATACGTGCCACATTTTCTTAATCCAGTCTATCATTGATGGACATTTGGGTTGGTTCCAAGTCTTAGCTATTGTGAATAGTGCCGCAATAAACATACGTGTGCATGATTTATAATCCTTTGGGTATATACCCAGTAATGGGAATGCTGCATCAAATGGTAATTCTAGTTCTAGATCCTTGAGGAATTGCCACACTGTCTTCCACAATCAAACTAATTTACACTCCCACCAACAGTGTAAAAGCATTCTTATTTCTCCACATCCTCTCCAGTACCTGTTGTTTCCTGACTTTTTAATGATTGCCATTCTAACTGGTGTGAGATGGTATCTCATTGTGGTTTTGATTTGCATTTCTCTGATGACTAGCGATGATGAGCATTTTTCCATGTTTTTGGCTGCATAGATGTCTTCTTTTGAGAAGTGTCTGTTCATATCCTTTGCCCACTTTTTGATGGGGTTGTTTGTTTTTTCCTTGTAAATTTGTTTGAGTTCTTTGTAGATTCTGGATATTAGCCCTTTGTCAGATGAGTAGATTGCAAAAATTTTCTCCTATTCTGTAGGTTGCCTGTTCACTCTGATGGTAGTTTCTTTTGCCATGCAGAAGCTCTTTAGCTTAATTAGATCCCATTTGTCTATTTTGGCTTTTGTTGCCATTGCTTTTGGTGTTTTACTCATGAAGTCCTTGCCCATGCCTATGTCCTGAATGGTATTGCCTATGTTTTCTTCTAGAGTTTTTATGGTTTTAGGTCTAACGTTTAAGTCTTTAATCCATCTTGAATTAATTTTTGTATAAGGTGTAAGGAAGGGATCCAGTTTCAGCTTTCTACATATGGCTAGCCAGTTTTCCCAGCACCATTTATTAAATAGGGAATCCTTTCCCTATTTCTTGTTTTTCTCAGGTTTGTCAAAGATCAGATGGTTGTAGATGTGTGGTGTTATTTCGGAGGGCTCTGTTCTGTTCCATTGGTCTATATCTCTGTTTTGGTACCAGTACCATGCTGTTTTGGTTACTGTAGCCTTGTAGTATAGTTTGAAGTCAGGTAGCATGATGCCTCCAGCTTTGTTCTTTTGGCTTAGGATTGTCTTGGCGATGCGGGCTTTTTTTTGGTTCCATATGAACTTTAAAGTAGTTTTTTCCAATTCTGTGAAGAAAGTTATTGGTAGCTTGTTGGGGATGACATTGAATCTATGAATTACTTTGGGCAATATGGCCATTTTCATGATCTTGATTCTTCCTATCCATGAGCATGGAATATTCTTCCATTTATTTGTGTCCTCTTTTATTTCGTTGACCAGTGGTTTGCAGTTCTCCTTGAAGAGGCCCTTCACATCCCTTGTAAGTTGGATTCCTAGGTATTTTATTCTCTTTGAAGCAATTGTGAATGAGAGTTCACTCATGATTTGGCTCTCTGATTGTCTGTTAATGGTGTATAGGAATGCTTGTGGTTTTTGCACATTGATTTTGTATCCTGAGACTTTGCTGAAGTTGTTTATCAGCTTAAGGAGATTTTGGGCTGAGATGATGGGGTTTTCTAAATATACAATCATGTCATCTGCAAACAGGGACAATTTGACTTCCTCTTTTCCTAATTGAATACCCTTTATTTTTTTCTCTTGCCTGATTCCCCTGGCCAGAACTTCCAACACTATGTTGAATAGGAGTGGTGAGAGAGGGCATCCCTGTCTTGTGCCAGTTTTCAAAAGGAATGCTTCCAGTTTTTGCCCATTCAGTATGATATTGGCTGTGGGTTTGTAATAAATAGCTCTTATTATTTTGATATAGGTTCCATCAATACCTAGTTTATTGAGAGTTTTTAGCATGAAGGACTGTTGAATTTTGTCAAAGGCCTTTTCTGCATCTATTGAGATAATCATGTGGTTTTTGTCTTTGGTTCTGTTTATGTGATGGATTACGTTTATTGATTTGCATATGTTGAACGAGCCTTGCATCCCAGGGATGAAGCTGATTTGATCATGGTGGATAACTTTGCGATGTGCTGCTGGATTCGGTTTGCCAGTATTTTATTGAGCATTTTCACATCCATGTTCATCAGGGATGTTGGTATAAAATTCTTTTTCGGTTGTGTCTCCGCCAGGCTTTGGTATCAGGATGATTTTGGACTCATAAAATGAGTTAGGGAGGATTCCCTCTTTTTCTATTGATTGGAATAGTTTCAGAAGGAATGGTACCAGCTCCTCTTCGTACCTCTGGTAAAATTCGGCTGTGAATCCATCTGGTCCTGGACTTTTTTGGTTGGTAGGCTATTAATTATTGCCTCAATTTCAGAGCCTGTTATTGGTCTATTCAGAGATTCAACTTCTTCCTGGTTTAGTCTTGGGAGGGTGTTTGTGTCCAGGAATTTATCCATTCCTTCTAGATTTTGTAGTTTGTTTGTGTAGATGTGGTTGTATTATTCTCTGTTGGTAGTTTGTGTTTCTGTGGGATCGGTGGTGATATCCCCTTTATCATTTTTTACTGCGTCTATTTGATTCTTCTCTCTTTTCTTCTTTATTAGTCTTGCTAGTGGTCTATCAATTTTGTTGATCTTTTCAAAAAACCAGCTCCTAGATTCATTGATTTTTTGAAGGGTTTTTGTGGCTCTATCTCTTTCAGTTCTGCTATGATCTTAGTTATTTCTTGCCTTCTGCTACCTTTTGAATTTGTTTGCTCTTGCTTCTGTAGTTCTTTTAATTGTGATGTTAGGATGTCAATTTTAGATCTTTCCTGCTTTCTATTATGGGCATGTAGTGCTATAAATTTCCCTCTACACACTGCTTTAAATGTGTCCCAGAGATTCTGGTACGTTGTGTCTTTGTTCTCATTGGTTTCAAGGAACATCTTTATTTCTACCTTCATTTTGTTATTTATCCAGTAGTCATTCAGGAGCAAGTTGTTCAGTTTCCTTGTAGTTGTGCGGTTTTGAGTGAGTTTCTTAATCCTGCATTCTAATTTGATTGCAGTGTGGTCTGAGAGACAGTTTCTTGTGATTTTTGTTCTTTTACATTTGCTGAAGAGTGCTTTACTTCCAATTATGTGGCCAATATTAGAATAAGTGCGATGTGGTGCTGAGAAGAATGTACATTCTTTTGATTTGGGGTGGAGAGTTCTATAGATGTCTATTAGGTCTGCTTGTTGCAGAGCTGAGTTCACGTCCTGGATATCCTTGTTAACCTGTCTGGTTGATCTGTCTAATATTGACAGAGGGGTATTAAAGTCTCCCATTATTATTGTGTGGGAGTCTAAGTCTCTTTGTAGATATCTAAAGACTTGCTTTATGAATCTGGGTGCTCCTGTATTGGGTGCATCTATATTTAGGATAGTTAACTCTTCTTGTGGAATTGATCTCATTACCATTATGTAATGGCCTCCTTTGTCTCTTTTGGTCTTTGTTGGTTTAAAGTCTGGTTTATCAGAGACTAGGATTGCAACCCCTGCTTTTGTTTGCTTTCCATTTGCTTGGTAGTTCTTCCTCCATCCCTTTATTTTAGCCTATGGGCATCTTTGCACATGAGATGGGTCTCCTGAATACAGCACACTGATGGGTCTTGACTCTTTATCCAATTTGCCAGTCTGTGTCTTTTAATTGGGGCATTTAGCCCATTTACATTTAAGGATAATATTGTTATATGTGAATTTGATCCTGTCATTATGATGTTCACTGGTTAGTTTGCCCGTTAATTGGTGCAGTTTCTTCGTAGCATTGATGGTCTTTACAATTTGGCCTGTTTTTGCGGTGTCTGGTACCACTTGTTTCTTTCCATGTTTAGTGCTTCCTTCAGGAACTGTTGTAAGGCAGGCCTGGTGGTAACAAAATCTCTCAGCATTTGCTTGTCTGTAAAGGATTTTATTTCTCTTTTACTTATGAAACTAAGTTTGCCTGGATATGAAATTCTGGGTTGAAAATTCTTTTCTTTAAGAATGTTGAATATTGGCCCCCACTGTCTTCTGGCTTGTAGGTTTTCTGCTGAGAGATCCGCTGTTAGTCTGATGGGCTTCCCTTTGTGGGTAACCTTACCTTTCTCTCTGGCTGCCCTTAACACTTTTTCCTTCATTTCAACCTTGGTGAATCTGACAATTATGTGTCTTGGGGTTGCTCTTCTCGAGGAGTATCTTTGTGGTGTTCTCTGTATTTCCTAAATTTGAATGCCGGCCTGCCTTGCTATGTTGGGGAAGTTCTCCTGGATAATATTCTGAAGAGTGTTTTCCAACCTGGTTCCATTCTCCCCATCACTTTCAGGTACACCAATCAAACTTAGATTTGGTCTTTTCACGTAGTCCCATATTTCTTGGAGGCTTTAATCATTTCTTTTTACTCTTTTTTCTCTAACCTTGTTTTCTTGCTTTATTTCGTTACTTTGATCTTCAATCACTGATACCCTTTCTTCCACTTGATCGAATCAGCTGTTGAAGCTTGTGCATGCATCATGAAGTTCTCATGCCATGGTTTTCAGCTCCATCAGGTCATTTAAGGTCTTCTCTACACTGTTTATTCTAGTTAGCCATTTGTCTAATCTTTTTTCAAGGTTTTTAGATTCCTTGCAATGGGTTCGAACAGGGGAATGTCCCCGAGAATGTCCATTTCTAACACACACAATGTCATTGTTACCAATCCTTTCCAGCTTTGACAAGCCAAAACATTTTTCTTTTCTTTATTATTAAGTTGAATATCTTTTCTTACACTTACTGTCCATTTGCATTTCATCTTCTGACTTTGTTCATGTCATTTACATTTTTTTCTATTGTGGCAGCCATCTATTAATTATTTATAAGAACAATTTGTATGTTAAGAATATTAACCTTTTGTTTATAATAACAAACATATTAATAATTAACATTATTAATAAACATATTTTCCCAATTTATTATCTGACTTTTAATTTTCCTTATTGTGTATTTTATACATATATTCATTTAAAGTGAACAAATCCATCTTTTTTATAAACCTTACTACTTAAGTATGGAATTTTATTTTAAAGTATAGGAATACAAAGAATTATAAAGTAGGTGCCTTTTCTCAGGTTGTCACCTCCACTATTTTCTGAGGTATGTCAGTAATACGTTTGATTGACTTGTCACTTGCCCTTCCAAAAGCAGTTTTACAAAAGTAAAATGTCACAGCCTAGCAATACTGTAACCAGAAAGTAACCCTAATTCAAACCTAATCTAAGAGTTTGTACACATACAATAAGAGACAATTCAATTTCCCATTATTCTATTTTTTTCAGATACCAAGAACTTTCACACAGATTCTAGACTGCCCAAGGAAGGCATCTCACCTTGAAGCCTAGAATACCAGAAAAGAACACATCAGGCTCTAGAACCTTTCCTGACAAACTTAATTTGTAATAACTATTACCAAGTATGTGACTTATTGCCTTAGGATGATAATAGTCACTATCAACTACCACTGTTTTAGATAAAACCTCCATGAACATTGTTTTATGAAAAGTTTTTTATTCTTTTAAATTGTCTTTGAAAATTTTTCAAAAGTGGGATTATTGGATCAAAGGATATAAACATTTATATAACTCTTGGTACTTAGCACCATATTGTTCTCCAAATGAGCAATACCACTAACACTATTTCTATATTTATTCCATCTCAGCTTTACTAATTCTGAGTGTTATTAATAATTATTTTTGGCCAGGTGTGGTGGCTCATGCCTGTGATCCCAACACTTTGGGAGGCCGAGTTGGGCAGATTGCTTGAGCCCAGGAGTTTGAGATCAACCTGGGCAACATGGCGAAACCCCATCTCTACAAAAAAATACCATCATTAGCCAGGTGTGGTGGTATGCACCTGTATTCCCAGCTACTGGGAGGCTAAGGTGGGAGGGTTGCTTGAGTCCAGGAGGTGGAGGCTGCAGTGAGCCATGATCTCGACACTGCACTCCTGCCCAGAGACAGAGTGAGATCCTGTCTCAATTAAAATAATAATAATAATAATAATAAATAATTATTATTGTTGTTATGAGCTTGCTAAACATAGAAGGGACGTTTATTGTACTTTTAATACTTTAAAAAAATTTTCCACATGCGTTAGGTTGCCTGGGTTTTGGGATATATTTTGTATTAATTAAAAAATTAATCATGATAAAATTTGCTCCATATTTCTAGATATTTTTAAAGGTAGGAACAACTAGAACAATCCCACTTTTTAAAATAAGGAAAATATATCTTTTTTAGCAGAAAAATAAGTAAGAATGTAAAATAATACATTGTGTCCTAGATCTTTAGATTCACTTTCCCTTAATCTCTGAAGGCATTTCACATGTAATCAAATTTATAATTGGGCCAAAAATATACTTTCTTTCCACATTGCAGTTAGAATGATCTTTTTAAAATACAATCTTAAAACAGTTTTCATAAAAGTCCCAAATTCTTAACATTACTGTTCAGCCCTTCCATGATCTGACATCTGTCTCCTCCTTCAGTGAGGATCCAGCATGTAGCCCTCACTCTTAATGCTGGTCTTCTCTTAGTTCAGAGAATCTCTTGTCTTTAGTACCCAGTATGGTGTTTCCTTTGACTTAAGGGTTTTTCTGCACCTACCTCACCCAACAGGTCTTCATTTTTCAGGGGTCTCTTGGAACATCATGTATTTTCAACTAGATGGCCAGGAAAGAATTTCTAAAACATGGCAATCACACAAAGATCATGTTAGGAAGAATAATACAGCAACACATGACTAGGTCTCACCCAGGAGTCTCAGGTAAATCAGGGGTATTGAAACTTAGCTCCACAATGTCTACTTCTTGCTATAATAATACCTGCTTAACTTGCATCATAGGTCATGAGGATCAAGAGATAATATATCTGGAAACAAGTTGAAATTTAAAGTAGTACCCAGTTACCATTTTTTATTGATGTTTTGCTTGTTGTGAGAACAATAATAAATGTTTGACTTCAATTAATTGACAAATATTACCTAAGTTGAACAAACAAATCTAATCAATTGTTCATTTAATTTACGGACTATTCTACTCTTTTGAGGCTGTTAGCTTATCTGTACTATGCATTAAATTGGCCAGAAAAATACATTTTCTTGAATTAATACAATTTTCCTCAAGGCTAGTAATTGTATTTAAAAACATCTTTTAATGGGAACATGACATCCTTCAATAAAAGCAGTTAAACGAGTATATGTGAGAAGAAGGATCATTAAGACTAATTTTCTGGTTATTAATAGATAACCAGAAAATAGATAATTAGATACTCACTACCACATATACTTGTTAAAAAGATTCAATTGATCAGTGACAGAGAAGAGACATAAAGGAAGTGGGGTGAGCCAAAGGCAGGAAGATAGGTTTTTGCAGAGGAAATGGAAGAAAGATGACAAATTTCGTTTACTTTGCAGTTTGTCTCTGGGCTATTCTGGGACCAAAGGTCATAATGATGAACATCATTTTTCTATACTCTTATGGAATATTTTTCTTATTTTACTTTTCAGTTGCTTTAATTGTATGCAAGTGGAGAGTTATTCTAACTTTTTTGTAGTTCAAAGTAAAACAAAGCTCTAATGGGCATTCATCTTGAGAATCTATAAAAACTTGTGATAACTATGTATTATACCTATGACTCCAAAAATTTCAAAGTATTTCTTGTATTCATTTATTTATTTGACAAACGTTTATTGAACACCTGACAAATATTTATTGGGGAACCATTTTAAATGCTAAGGATGCAGTGGTGAACAAGAGTCTATATTTTAGTGGGTGGAAACAGCCAATACATAAAAGAATAAATATCGAATATAGAAGTGCAATAAGTGCTGTTGAGAAAAATAAAAAGGATGGTTAATGATGGCGGTTGGTCAGGGGAAGGCCTGTTTGTGGAGATAGCATTTGAGGCGAGACATGAATGAAATGAAGGGTGAGCCATGTGAATGTCTGAGCAAAAGTTTCCAAACAGAGGAAAAACAAGGATTAGGCCAAGGTGGGTTGGAGCTTTGCATGTTGTAGAATAGCAAGAAGGCTCTTTTGTTTCTGGAAGAATGAAGTTTCTTGAAGAGCAAATCAAACAGCAAATCCCTGTTCTTTGGAACTTACATTATACTAGGGGGAGGGAGACAAATAAAATGAATCAACCATCACATAAATACATGTCTGGTGGTGATAAGGTATATGAAAGAAAGAGCAGATCAGGAGAAGGGGTAGGGGAGAAAAAGGAGCACTATTTTAGGTAGACTAGTGAGAGAAGGCTCCTTAGAGGAGATAACATTGAGCAGAATTCTCAATGAAAAGATGAGGGGCAGTGAACCATGCAGACATGTAGGAAATAGTGTCATGGGCAGTGAGTGCAAAGGCTCTGAGATGCTTAGAGAGATGCAAGGTGTCTGGGGAATTAGCTAGGAGAAAAGTGGTAAAAGATGAGGTCAGATATGTAGCCAAGGGCAGAACTGCTTGGGGCTTGTATGTCTTTAAATTTATTCTCAGTGAGATGGGATGCCAGTAGAGAGTTCTGAGCTTTGATATGACAACGTTTTAGAAAGATCACTCTTTCTGCTGTGTTTAGGGGACGAGGGTGGAAGCTGGGAGGCCAGTCAGGAAGTTAACTGTGGTAGCCCAGGTGAGAGGCAAAGGCCTTTGAAGTAGCGGAGGTGTAGTAGAAAGGGGTAGAAATTGGATATCTTTTGAATGTAGAACTGACAGAATTTAAAAAATTGATTAGCTGTGGGATATAAGAAAATAAGTACCAATTGGAACGCATTTGCAAAACTTCAGACAGGATTGTGTAGTATTTATAGATGTAATTATTTGAAATGCTTACATCTTAATTATTCAAAGATGTTATTAATAACACGAATATAGATATGATGAATTCACTTAAGTAAGTTCTTTTAAATGTGAAGATCTGATTGAAAGGAAAATGCAAAAAATAATTGTCTTGTTTTGGCTTTTATTTAGCATCTGGCCATATGAGTAACACTTATAATTAAACCATTTGGCAACAAATTCACCAATTACTTGTTGTGCTGGGCACTTGAGTTTATCATAACAATTAGTTAAGTGGCACTAACAGGTGTTCACTGAGGTATCATACAACTCTTTTTGTTTGTTTGCTTGGTTGGTGTTTTTTTTGTTTTTTGTTTTTTGTTTTGAGACGGAGTTTAGCTTTTGCTGCCCAGGACACAGATCAATAAAGTTCAATCTGGAGTAATGTTTAATTATTTTTTGGTAGGTACTCTTACAATAATATCCATGCTAGTGTCAGAAACATAGAATCACATAATATTATAGTATTTTTCCTTTTTTAGATACAGGAGAAGGGATGAGGAGGGCGGGTCTCACTATGTTCCCCAGGCTGGAGAATAGTGGCTATTCACAGGCAGGCTCATCGTCCACTATGGCCTTGGATCTCCTGGGCTCAAATGATCCTCCAGCCTCAGCCTCCCAAGCAGCTGGGACTACAGGCATGCACCACTGTGCCTGACTACACAGTATATATTTTTAGAAATAAAAACATTCCCTATTATAATGCTGTTGTGGGGAAATAGGAAATAGGGCTTCCTTACAGGGTGACTTAGTTGTTACAACCTTTATTTATAAGTTATTTTAATTTTCATGTGACAGAGTTTGACTCCTTGAATTACTATAAAATCTATGTTAGGTAATAATGAGCTATGATAAAAGAGTTTTGGTGTACATTTGATTCAAGTTAATGATGCTTGATTTAGGTGTTTTCTTCAGTGACCAAATATGTATACTATTCTAAAGAATCCATTACTAGGCGGGGGCAGTGGTACACCTGTAATCCCAGCACTTTGGGAGGCCAAGGTGGGTGGATCACCTGAGGTCAGGAATTCGAGACCAGCCTGGCCAACATGATGAAACCCCATCTCTACTAAAAATACAAAAAATTAGCTGGGCATGGTGGCGCACGCCTATAATCTCAGCCACTTGGGAGGCTGAGGCAGGAGAATTGCTTGAACCTGGGAGGTGGAGGTTGCAGTGAGCCGAGATCACGCCTTTGCACTCCATCCTGGGCAGCAAAAGCTAAACTCCGTCTCAAAACAAAAAACAAAAAACAAAAAAAACACCAACCAAGCAAACAAACAAAAAGAATTGTATGATACCTCAGTGAATACCTGTTAGTGCCACTTAGCTAATTGTTATGATAAACTCAAGTCTAATTTTAGTTTATTTTACCAAATTACAGATGAAGGTTAACATATTTTTAATGAATTGATTTTTAAAACATTAAACTGTCCTTTATTCTTGTTGTTGGCCTGTACTAATCAATGAACAATTGTTTTTTTTAATGCTGATTCAGGGATCAAAAGATAGAGTTACACTTATAATGTATGCCTGTTATGCTTCTAAATCATATTTTGTGCATTATTTTTACATATATTTTTAAACAAATTAATATTGGGGGAGTGACCATTGTCTTGTTCATAGGACTCGTGCAATTCTTTTTTTTAAGCAGATCTGGAAGTATTTTATTATTCTGATAGAATTACTGTAAATTCTTGCCTACCCAGCATCCATTTTTAACAACTCTGAATCTTCAAGAACAAGTCTGGAATCATAATTAAATGAAATAAATATTGCAGAGAAAGGCTTCAGACACTTCAGTTTGAGGTTAAGAAAGGCAGAGGCTTATGATGGTTGTGTTAACCAAAACAAAACAGTGCCTTAATTGGTGAATACTATTCATAAAAATCATCTTGCTAACTTTTGTTTGTTAAATCCATGAAGCAGGGAATAAGTGAAAGGAACTAGAAAACAGAAGAAGAAAGAGGAGTGGTTAGTAAAGGAAGTGGTATAATTGCAGAAGTAGCAGAGGTTAGAAATGGTAGAAATGATGAGAAGCTGCAGGGATGAGTGGCAGCAGAGACCCCTTGAGGAGTAGATGGGAAAGTGGTCAGCTCTGCAGCCCACCTGCTCTGGAGCTCGTGAAAGCATAGGACAACCCCCTGGTGAGTCTATTAGCAAAAGAAAATTGACACCCAGGTAGACCCTTTCTAAAAGCATATGTTATATATCTATAAAACACGTGTAGTAAGTTTCTTTTAAGCTAACATGAAAGAGAGCCATACCTTCTTCTGTTGTTCTGTTGCTGAGAAATGCTACATAATAAACAGTTGAATATTTCATGATTAATTATTTATGCCACACTTTTTGGTGAAAGAAAACATCTGTAAATGCCTTTCTTATCTGTTGAAATGCTATTTCAAGAAGTAAAAGGCATCCAGATTGGAAAAGAGGAAGTCAAATTGTCCCTCTTTGCAGATGACATGATCTTATATTTAAAAAAATCTAAAAACTCCACCAAGTAACTCTTAGATCTGATAAACAAATTCACTGAAGTTGCAGGATACAAAATCAACATACAAAAATGAGTGACATTTCTATACATTTATATTAAACTGGGTGAAAAATAAATCAAGAAGGCAATCCCATTTACAATAGCTACAAAAAAATTCTAGAAATAAGTTTTACCAAGGAGGTGAATGACCTGTATAAGGAAAGCTACAAAACACTGATGAAAGTAATTGAAGAAGACACAAACAAATGGAAAAACATCCCATGCTCATGGATTGAAAGGATTAACATTGTTAAAATGACCATACTACCCAAAGCAATCTATAGATTCAATACAATCCCTATGGAGATACCAACAACATTCTTCACAGAAATAGAAAAAAACAATCCTAAAGTTTGCACTGAACCAAAAAAGAGCCCAAATAGCCAAAGCAATCCTGAGCAAAAAGAACAAAGCTGGAGGCATCACACTACCTGTCTTCAAAATATATTACAAGGTTATAATAACCAAAACAGCATGGTATTGGTATAAACAGACACATAGACCAATGGAAGAGAATAGAAAACCCAGAAATAAATCGATGTATTTACTGCCAGCTGATTTTTTTTTAATTTGATTTTTTTTTTTTTTTGTAGAGATGGGGTCTTTCTCTGTCACTCAGGTTGAATTGCAGTGGCACAGTCATAGCTCACTGCAGGCTTGAACTCCTGGGCTCAAGTAATCCTCCCACTTCAGCCTTCCACATAACTGGGATTACAGGTCTGAGCTACCAAGCCTGGTTTACAGCCAACTAACTTTTGACAAAGGCACCTAGGACATCCATTCAAGTCTTTTTAATAAATGTGCTGGGAAAACTCTATATCCATATGCATAACAGTGAAACTAGATCCCTTTCACTATATATAAAAATCAACTCAAAATAGATCAAAGACTTTAATATAGAACCTGAAACTATAAAATGACTGGAAGAAAACATAGGAGAAACACTCCAAGACATTGGTCTAGGTAAAGATTTTATGGCAAAGACCTCAAAAGCAGAGGCAACAAAAGCAAAGATAGACAAATGCAACTGATATGGTTTGGGTCTGTGCCTCCACCCAAATCTCATGTCAAATTGTAATCCCCTACGTTGGAGGTGGAGCCTGGTGGGAGGCGATTGGATTATGGTGGCGATTTCCCTTTTGGTGCTGTTCTCATGATAGTGAGTTGTCACAAGATCTGCTGGTTTAAAAGTGTGTAGCTCTTACTACCTCTCCCTCTTCCTCCTGCTCCGGCCATGTAAGAGACTACTCCTGCTTTGCCTTCTGCCGTGAGTAAAAGTTTCCTGAGGCCTCTCCAGGAGCCACTATGCATCCTGTATATCCTGCAGAACCATGAGCCAATTAAACCTCCTTTCTTTATAAATTACCCAGCCTCAGGTATTTCTTTATTGCAATGTGAGAATGAACTAATGTGGTGACTGTATTAAACCAAAAAGCTTTTGCACAGCAAATAAAACAATCAACACAGTGAAGAGACAACCTGTTGAATAGGAGAAAATATTTGCAAGCTGCTCATTTGACAAGGGAATAATATCCAGTATGTACAAGGAACTTAACCGCAAAAAAAACCCCCAAATAACCCCATTAAAAATTGGGCAAGGATATCAATAGATATTTCTCAAAAGAAGACAAATGACCAACAGCTATATGAAAAAATGTTCAACATTACTAATCATCGGGGAAATGTAAATCAACAAAACCACAAAGAGATATTATCGTATCCCAGTTAGAATGCTAATTACAAAAAGACAGATGCTGGTGGGGATATGGAGAAAAAGGAACTCATACAGTGTTGGTAATAATGTAAATTAGTATAGCCATTATGGAAAATAGCATGAAGATTTCTCAAAAAACTAAAAATAGAATTACCATATGATCCAGCAATCCCACTACTGGGTATTTATCCAAAGAAAAGTAGATCAGTATATCAAAGGGATACCTACACCCCCATGTTCATTTCAGCATTAAGGAAATGAAGCCTCAGAGAGGTTAAGTGCCTGGCCTCAGTGTCACCCAGCCAGGAAAAAACAGAACTGAGAATTTACTTGTGATTGCTCTATTCCAAAGACTAAGCTTTTGACCAATTTATTACACAATGTTAGGTCAGCAGAGATTGAAAGTTGCTAATCAGTGTGTTCCTCATTCTCTCATTCCCATCCCAGGATTTGGGCAAATATTAATAAATGTGATGACTGAGCAAGGCCTGTGAAGTCTGAATCCCAAGAATCCCTAAAATATATCTCCCACTTTCCTGCTAGTGTCTGACCAGATTTTGGGGTCCTAATTAATGTCTGGTTTGATAAGCTTCTTTAAAACATCTGAACTTAGCCAGGCAAGTTCAAGTGCAACAGGATTTTTCCAAGCAGCATCAGTCTAGAAACTGAGCAGTTGTGGTCTCAGTTCTGAACCACCAATCTTCTCTTACTTGAGTCTTGCAGGGAATTATTGTGAAGTTTGAATCTTGTCTCTGCCACCTACTAGCTGTGAGAACGAATGTAATTATTTACATTTCTGAGAATGATATTTGCCCCATCTGAAAACTAGTGTATAAATACCTTCCACAAAGTGATAAAAGGATTAACGTGAGATCATGAATTTGAAAGTGGCTGGTATGATAAATGCTAAGTAAAAAAATTTAAATGAAATAAAATGGATTAAGTGAAATAAAATGGTCTCCTTGTTTCCAGCTTCCAACTGTCTCTTCAACCTCTCTCTGCCAACGTCTGCCCTGACTTACCATGATTGCTCCTGGTTCTAGACTTCTGGCACCACCTGCCAATTCTCTTTCCCTCTGGCAAGCTCTGGCACTACCTTCCTAGGCAACATGAGGGAGGGCCTGGACTCGAGAACAGAGTCCCCCGAGTCCTGAGCAGAATTTATGTCTTCAAAACCTATTTATGGCATATGTAATTGTTGTACTGTCTTCAAAAACACAATGTATTTCCATTATTTTTCCAATTAAAACTTTAATAAAAACTCAGTGAGAAAAATTAGAAAATGTCAGAAACTTTAGAAGGAAAAAACCCACCATAATCTAATAACCTCTCAATAAACAATGTTAACAGCTGGATATATACTTTCAAGTGTTTTTCACTGATGTATCTTGAGAAAGGGAGCCTGGTTCCTTTTAAAGATTTCATTCTGAATCAGAAATTCAGTTACTAAAAAAAGCTAATCATCTCAAATTAGCATTTGATATTGAGGACCTATTATAGGCTGGACAGTTGACAGTTGCCTAGAGAATTGAAAGTAGAAATATCAGTCTGTCTCCGCAACAACATATAGTAGAAGCGCAGG
Source organism: Pan troglodytes (assembly GCF_028858775.2). Taxonomy (NCBI): domain Eukaryota; kingdom Metazoa; phylum Chordata; class Mammalia; order Primates; family Hominidae; genus Pan; species Pan troglodytes. The sequence goes on from NC_072402.2 coordinate 75,951,443, forward strand.
CAGGGGCACACTATAAAAAGTTAGATGTAAATTTAGGTGCTAGATGGGAATAAATACAAAAGTAGGAGAAATTTCATATGTCAACTCATAAAAAAATTCCCAAATGAATGATATCTGTAATGAGTACTATGAGTTCAAACCTGCCAAGATCTTGTGGCTCTTAGCAAGAACAATTATAAAGAGATTAAATTTTCGGTAAGAAAATGAAAAGCATACGTGTCTTGGGTTAGGTTGGGAGTAATATCTGAAGGGCAGGGTTTTCCAAACGAGAATAAACAGGGTCAAATGTAACATAGATGCCAGAGAATTTGTTGCTTTGAAAAAGACTTGAAAAGAATTTTACCTATACTAGAACCTATTTTTTTTCTATATCAATATTTCAATCTTATCCTCTTGGGTCACAAATGAACAAAAGGAGCTGAAGAAAACTGGGGAAACTTGAAGGACAAAGGCAGCTTTTCATTCACTTACTGGATTTTTATTGAGCACCTATATGTGGCAGGCACCTAGAGAGCAGGCCACCATGTATGTATACACATAGACTATGATACAATTGTGCAGTGCATAATCAATGCCACTGTCTGTGATGACCCTGCAATAAAGACACAACAGTGAATAGGTTCCTCACATTTGGGAAAGCGGGGGTGGGGGAGACTAGTAATAAATAAGGAAAAAATAAGGCAATTTCAGGCAGCAGTAATTGCTATGAAGAAAATAAAATAGCACAATGAGATAGAAAGAGATGTTGGGGGCAGGATCACAAAGAATGACTAGGGAAAGCCTCTTTAAATAAGGAGGAAACCACACAAAGATTTGGCAAATGCGTAGTTCAGGTAGAGGAAAAAGGAAGGGCAAAGTTCGTGCATGGGAATGATTATGCATTCATTCCAGTGTGTCAGTGGTCTAATGTGCAAGTGGCGAACATCGAGGCGGTAGAGCTAGACAGGGGCTAGATTATGTAAACTATGGTGAAAATGTCTGGATTTTATTCTAAAGGAAATATTGAATCTTTAATAGCATACAGTAGGAAAGAGTCAGGTGCTTCTTGTTGGCATGAAGATCTGGTTGAACAAAAATCCTAGCTGAAGGCTGGCTACAACAGTTTTTTTTTAACTTTGAACAAGCATGGTTAGAAATCTTGAAGTCAGGAATAAGCTGGGAACAAACAAAGTATGGAAGCCTTGGCATTAGTTAGTTCTAATAATGATTTGGTAGTGTACAAGACTGGTGAAACAGGTATCTGATTATACTTATGTGTTTACATTTCTTTTCATCTTGCTTTAGTTAAAACAATTTTTAAAAAACATCTTTATTATCTTAGCTCTCTTACCATTTTAGTAAACATCAGCAGGTCTAGTTATTCCCAGAGTTCTCTATTTCTCTAACTTCCTTTTTCGTGTGTGCAGACCTAAAGCTGCCCTACCACATCCCATTCCCCATCTCCTCACTTCATCAGGAAGTGCAGAAGAATGTGAACTGCATGCTTTGCCATCAGGATGTTCCTGGGGTCCTGATTTTCCTCTTAGCTTAATAGTTTATGTCCTGGACCAGTGGAAATATAATATGACATACATTTGCTCTTTTAAGTTTTCTAGTAGCCACATTAAAAAAGTAAAAAGAATTAGGTGCAATAAATTTTAGGAATATATTATATTTAACCCAATATATCTAAAATACTATCGTTTCAACATGTAATCAAAATTTAAAATTTTAATGAGACATTTTATGTTCTTTTAAAATAATGTCTTCTAAATCCATTGTAGGTTTTACACTTACAATACATCTCAATTCAAACAAGACACATTTCAAGTTCTCACTAGCCACATGTGGCTGGAGACTACCATATTGAACTGGGAAGTTCTAGATCTTACCCCCATTGACTTTTGAGACCTGGCAATCCTAATCTACCTTGTTCTGTAGTGACTGCGCTGCAAGTACCTTGTCTAGACTCTGACATGACTTCCCATTTCTAGACCACCGTTCACTTTGAACTTTTAACTCCTGAATTGCTGATTCCAGAAATGGACATTTTGCTTGGCTCTCTCCATACTTACTCCCTGTCTGACTAACATTGTCCTGCTGTTACATATTTGGCATGACATCAAGTAATTATTCAGGCTTCTCTGCATTAGAAGAGAGTTCTATTTTATAGAAAAATTATCATTGAGTGGAAGAACATGCTGAATTCTCTGTGGATCCTTTAAATTTACCTATGGGAAACTCAACTATTTGGAAAATAGTACTATTATCTGGTTTCCAGATCCACTTATGGCTACTTACTGCTTGCTGACATAGTACACAGAAGAAAATAAGTTTTAAACATCAGAAGCTAAATATTATCTTAGTCTTTCTCTTTAATTTTTTCAGTGAAAAATTCCTAATTTGTTTTTCCAAAGCCAATAGATGTTTCAATGTTTCAAGTAGAATGGGGCCAATGTCATGCACTCAGAAAGGCAGAGGAAAAAAAAATTAATAATTTTCAAAATATACCTAACCCTGTCCTCCCCAGTTAGCTTGGAAACCTTAATAGTCTTTTAACTTTTCTATTTTACCTTTGAGGGCAAACCTCTGTGGTTGCAAGTGTATGCTTGCAGGCCAAATTCAACCTTGAAGATGTGTTTTGTTGGCTCACACAGTGTTTAAAATTTTTCTGAACCAACATTTAGAAATTGGGAGCTTTCATGTAAACATTCAGCTTTCTAGCTTCTTTTAAAAAATTGGAAGACTTGTCCACACTGGGCAATCTTCCTACATAGTACTTTTTGGCTGAGCTGGACTTGAGAAGGGCCATGCTCTTGCTATTTTGATATAGTCAATTACCCCGGCCCGTTTCTTTCATGTAATAGATAAGTCTGTTCTCATCTGGGCACTTGCATCTGCAATATCTAGAACTCATCACACCTGTCTGCCCTTTGTCTTTCACCACTCTCTGGGGGACAGGTGTCTCTTATTTTTGAGAGGCCTTCTTTTTAGCTCCTGAATCTTCTAAAGATTTTAGCTCCTGAATCTTCTAAAGATTCAGGTGGGGCAGAACAGTGGAGGTAAGCTGATTAAGTATTCAAGTACCTCTTAAGTCTCAGGTGAAACACAACCAAATTCATTGATGGTCATCAGTTTTAGGGGAATTCTTGGCTAGTAATCTGGGAAACTCCCTTTCCTTGCGAGCTCCTGGAAATAATAGGTCATTTTATAAGCCGGTGAATGAAAAGTTCAGATGTCAGTGAGAAATACTTTTCAGCAAAGTCTCTTTATTCTCTACTCAAAATAATATTGATAAATAATGAAATGTTACTTATACTAATTACTCAAACCACTGGTAGTGTAGTGTCTTTCCTAAATAGTTGAATGATTTCAAAGGTCCAAACAGGAATTAGAGATCCCCTGCCCTCTATTCCACTCCAGCTATCTTTCTTAAGGAAGGCAGAATAAAAAGGGATTTGTCTGGGTGGAATGCAATATCCAGAAACTGGTCATTGCTTCCATCCCTTAATGGGTCTGATCTCCTTTAATACTCAAGGTGATGGACAGTGATGATCTCTGATTAATACTTTTACTTTCTCACATGCGGGTATTAAAAACCAATTTTTAGCAGAGATTTTTCTATCAGAGATAACTCAGTGTAAGCCAAAAAAATTAGTAGTCCATGGACTTTGTTATTGCTGTCAATTACATAAATGATTTCATTAGAAGGGGAAGCCTCACTGTGCCTGATCAAAGTTTAGAAGTTTGTATGTTCACTGACAAGGAAGCGTTGTAACATGGCAAATGGCCAAGAGAGTCCCCAGCTGTCCCACTTCTTCAGGATGATTTAAGGGTCTGACTTACCCTACCTCAAAGTCTCCTTTACCTCCAACCAACTCTACAAAAAATAAGTCACCTTAAGCCTGTGGCTCTCGATCCTTAATGAGGGAGCTTATACAATGCAGATTCCTGGGTCCTACCTTTAGAGACTCCAGTTTCACCAGTTCTGGGATGGAGCTGAGGATTCTGCATTTTTAAGAAACCCTTGCAGGTAACTCTGATGCAGGTGATATGTATATATACATTGAAAAATCACTGCCTAAGGGCATTCTAGCATCTTGATGTTAAAATCATACTAAGGATATAACTCTCTAACATCCTCTCCTGAAAACACATTCTAATGTTGATGGTGGGATTTGGGAGGAAATCGTATACGTTAAAAGTTGACACATCATAAAGATGGGACCAAGGTACATAAAATTGGGACTTTTTGCAAACCTAATTCTTTATAATTTCATAAAGCTTCTTGCATAGTAATAAAATTTTAGAATAGGCATACAGCACAAGACAGAATAAATGATGGAAGAGAAAAACATTTATCTTCTAAAGAGGTATCTTTTTGGCCGGGCGCGGTGGCTCACGCCTGTAATCCCAGCACTTTGGGAGGCCGAGGCGGGCGGATCACGAGGTCAGGAGATCGAGACCATCCTGGCTAACATGGTGAAACCCCGTCTCTACTAAAAATACAAAAAATTAGCCGGGCGTGGTAGCGGGCGCCTGTAGTCCCAGCTACTCGGGAGGCTGAGGCAGGAGAATGGCGTGAACCCGGGAGGCGGAGCTTGCAGTGAGCCGAGATCGCGCCACTGCACTCCAGCCTGGGCGACAGAGCGAGACTCCGTCTCAAAAAAAAAAAAAAAAAAAAAAAAAAAAGAGGTATCTTTTTTTTTTTTGACAGGTCTCACTCTGTCACCCAGACTGGAGTGCAGTGGCACAATATTGGCTCACTGCAACCTCTGCCTCCCAGGTTCAAGTGATTCTCCTGCTTCAGCCTCCTGAGTAGCTGGGATTACAGGATGCTCCACTACCGCCTGGCTAATTTTTTTTTTTTGTATTTTTAGTAGAGACGGGGTTTCACCATGTTGGCCAGGCTGGTCTCAAACTCCTGGCCTCAAATGATCTACCCACCTCAGCCTCCCAAAGTGCTAGGATTACAGACATGAGCCACTGCACCCGGCCTTGTTTTTTTTTTTTTTTTTTTTTGTAGAGACAGGTCTTGCCATGTTGGCCAGGCTGATCTCGAACTCCTGAGCTCAAGCGATGAGCCTCCCCTCGGCTTCCCAAAGTGCTGGGATTACAGGTGTGAGCCTCTATGCTCCTCCCAAAAGGGGCATCATTAAAAGGCTTTAGATAGTGCTTGAAGTTGAATGGAATGGGGAAACTATCAACTTTTACTTTTCTGAAAATTAGTTAAGAAGATTTTCTATTACAAGTAACAGATTATCTAATCATTAATTACATAATCCACAAAGACATCCAAATATCTCAGCAAACAAGTAGTCTGCAAGTAGGGGGTTCCAGATGACCCAGGTACCCTCTTCTCTGCCTTCCTCAGACTGTTGGCCTATTGTTCTAGACTTAACCACCTCACAGTGACAAGATTGTTGCATCCTTATATATTTAAAGCAGAAAGAAAGGATTATTTTACTTTGAGTAAGACCCTCCTAGAAGTCTACTCAGCAGACTTCCCCTTAATCTCATTGGTCAAAATTAGGCAAAACTAAGTCACATTAACCATTAACAAAGCAGGATGAGATTACACTCTTCATTTAGACCAATTATGGTTCATTTCCTCGTCTGGAGGGAAAACCCACCTTCTCTGAAATGCTACTGCTAGAAATAATTCAAGGTTCCTTAAATTGCTATATAAACAATGAAAAATTAGGGAATGTTAGGCAACCAACCATATCTACCTCAGTTTTGAAATTATCCTTTGGATTTTAGTGGTTGCAGAATCCTAGGAATGCATTGAGAATGGGGTGGTAGGTTGAGTAAGTGAAAGGTTATGGTCAGAATTACTTCTGGGAATGGTGGTAGGGTAGGGTAGAGTGGGAGTGGGTATATGGGAGAGATAACTTGGGGGAAGAGTTGGCCTGTTTTGGTCCTTGGTAAGAACTTAAAGGGTTTGTAAAACTCATATTATCACAAGGAATAATAAATACAAGTGACAGAAAGCTTGTTACATCTTCTAATGATCTTTTGGTTATTTCTGGAACCTATCTGTAAGATTGCTTATGGCAATAACTCAGTATCTTACTGCTTCTATTTGAATATAAAACAAAGTATAATTTCACCTTCTTACAACTCACTTACATAAAAGACGACAGTAAATAGTACTGTATAGTGTTTGATTTTTATCATCAATCATGGAGATCACATAGATATTCAGATATGCTAGAAAAAGAAATGTCAACAAACATAATGCATTTGTTTATTTTGTGTTTTGCTTTGTTCCAAAAATACTTGAAGTAGCTTAAAAGAATGTGTCTAATATAAACAGAGTCAGAAGTGGAAATGTCAGCCTAACACCTAAGGAGTACAAATTTGCTTTTGTTTAATTATACATAACACAAAATGGTGAAAAATAAATTTAACCCTTTCTGTGACTAATGTTAGACTTTTAAAGATTATTATTTCGAAATTAAAATCCAAATTATTGCAATTGGGAAGTTTTTGTTTTCAACTATGTCCTCATTAAAATTGTTTAAAGCAAAGGAATTTGTTCTTTTGTAAAAGTTTCAAAACACTAAACTTGAACATTGATTTACATGTCAACACACTTAATGATTACTTAAATTTTTACTTCACGAAAATTGAATTTCTATTTCAGAAGTAGAGTTTATATTTAATAGTTATTGACATTTTAAACATTTAAAGACAATTGATATGAACAATATTGAAGAAATGGGTGTCCATTGACATTTTATGAGGAAGTTAAATTTTACTGAAGTGAATTGGAAATTGCTGCTGTTTCAAAATAATTAATGCAATGCAATGCTCTTCAACTTTAATAAAGGATCATCCTTTCTTGAAATATGAAGGGAATTGACAACAACATGTAATATTGTCTTTTTAAATTAAAACCTTAAACTTTGGAAAATAAATCCTGCAGAGTGGCTTAATAATAGGGATCCTCTTGATTTTTTTTTTCAGTTAAGCAATTAGAAAACAGCAAAGATTTTAATCTCCTTTTCCCTCAAAAATGAAAAACATTCCATCTGTGTTAATGGCATAAAAAATTTAACCTTAAACATTTGTAATAGAATATAAAATTCTTCATACCAGACTTTATAATAGAAAATAAGCTTAATCTAAATTATATTTTTTTGTTTTGCCAATTATGTATGTACGTGTATACATATATGTCTATGTGTGTGTATCTGTGTATGATCTGAGAAACTTTTCACAATCACTTAAAATATAATTTTTTTTTTTTTTGAGATGGAGTCTCCCTCTGTTGTCCAGGCTGGAGTGCAGTGGCGAGATCTTGGCTCACTGCAACCTCTGCCTCCCGGGTTCAAGTGATTTTCCTGCTTCGGCCTCCTGAGTAGCTGGGATTACAGGCACGTGCCACCACACCCGGCTAATTTTTGTATTTTTAGTGGAGACGGGGTTTCTCCATGTTGGTCAGGCTGGTCTCAAACTCCTGACCTCGTGATCCACCCGCCTCGGCCTCCCCAAGTGCTGGGATTACAGGTGTGAGCCACCACACCTGGCCAAAATATAATTTTTAAGAACTGCAAAGTGAGTTAATTGAAATAGTTATCTGACTTAGTCCTCATTTATTCAAGAGTTTTCGAATTACTTAGGTTAATGATGGCAAAACCAAAAGCACATAAATCAAATAGTATAAAAAGTTAACCTAGAGGGATTGAGTTAAAAAGGAGCATTCTAATCCAGTCTGGGCAAATGAAGGTTAGATTAAGCAGTGATTGTTGAGAGTTAAATGTTAGTGAGAAATGCACTAAAGTGTACCATCTGCTTTTTTTTCCTTCAAAATTGGCTTTATGCGTATCACATTTATCATTACACTGTAGTGTTATTGAAATACAACTGTTTCATAAGAAGTTTTATATATATATATTTATTTTTTTATTTTTATTTTTATTTTGAGGCAGAGTCTCACGCTGTTGCCCAGGCTGGAGTGCAGTGGTACGATCTCGGCTCACTGCAACCTTTGCCTCCTGGGTTCAAGCGATTCGCCTGCCTCAGCTTCCTAAGCAGCTGGGACTACAGGCACCTGCCACCACACCCAGCTAACTTTTGTATTTTTAGTGTAGACGGAGTTTTACTATGTTGGCCAGGCTGGTCTCGAACTCCTGACCTCAAGTGATCCACCTGCCTCGGCCTCCCAAAGTGCTGGGATTACAAGCGTGAGCCACCATGCCCAGCCCAGAAGTTATATTTTTGAAAAGAGAAAAAAACCTGAAAACTTCATGATCTAACGTGACTCTCAGGCAAATATACTTAGGGTAAAAATACCATTGTGGTTGGCACAACATAGTAGGCAGTGAATAAAAACTTACTGAAATTGAGGCCAGGTGCAGTGGCTTATACCTGTAATCCCAGCACTTTGGGAGGCCAAGGCAGGCAGATTGCCTGAGGCCAGGAGTTTGAGACTAGCATGGGCAACATGGCAAAACCCCATCTCTACTAAAAAAAAATTAGCAGGGTGTGGTGGCACATGCCTGTAGTCCCAGGTACTCGGGAGGCTAAGGCACGAGAATCGCTTGATCTTGGGAGGCAGAGGATGCAGTGGGCCGAGCTCATGCCACTGCACTCCAGCCTGGGTGACAGACTGAGACTCTGCCTCAAAATAAATAAATAAATAAATACATACATAAGTACTTATTGGAAATGAGTTAATAAGGTGATTTAATTGGGGCAGCAGAGCAGAGCCATATGCAGATTCAGTTCTTCTGGGTTATGGATACACATGTTGAACATTGTTGATGATAGCAATATTTCTATTACCAAAGAACAGCTATTTTTTATTAGTTATTTGACAGTGCTATACTTTAAGGAAATGAGAAAAAACACTTGGAAAACAGAGTGTATTAGTCCATTTTCACACTGCTACTAAGAACTACCTGAGACTGGGTAATTCATGAAGAAAAGAGGTTGAATTGATTCACCGTTCCATATGGCTGGGGAGGCCTCAGGAAACTTACAATCATGGTGGAAGGTGAAGGGGAAGCAAGGTATGTCTTCCCATGGTGAAGCAAGAGAGAGAGAGAGAAGAGGAAAGCATCACACACTTAACAAACAATGAGATTTTGTGAGAACTCGCTATCATGAGAACAGCAAGGGGAAAGTCCGCCCCCATGATTCAATCATCTCCCACCCAGCCCCTCCTCTGACATGTGGGGATTATAATTCGAGATGAAATTTGGGTGAAGAGACAGAGCCAAACTATATCATGAGCTTGTTGAAGAGGGGTTTGCCCAGCATGCCAGAAGTAACAGTTTTATTATTATTCTATCTAATGTTTGACATGATTAAATCAGTCATATAGCAAAGGCTAGTTATACATGAAGTTTAATATTATAATCACACTAATTTTATGACAAAGCCTATCTGATATACATGTAATAGTAACCATAATTGTACTATGCCACTTGGTCTTTAGGCAACAGGAATAACATGATCAGAAAAATAGATGTTATGAATTAGTATTCATTTTATATGAGTAGGTAAGGGTTAATGGAGATAAATGGGGAAGGCTATAGGAGATAAACAGACAGGAAAGCAGTTGGGGTCAGTGAGGAAAGATTGAACAGTTCAGAGTACCAGGAAGGCTTCTCAGAGCATCTGGAGTGCTACATTCACTGCCTTCTGCTACAGGCATTGCCTGTGGCCTGGTGTTCTACAAAATTCTGGCTAATGGGCTTCACAAATAGCTTCATAAACCCAGGAACTCAGACAGCAAAGACACGGGATGCAATATAAGTTATGTATCTTCCCTGGTGAGAAAAAAATTGATGGACAGCTTGGTTCTTAAGTTCCTGACTGAGGATAGTGATGAACAAATAAAGCAGGAAGAGCAGTGACTACTATCCAACTTTCTCATGAAAAAGGACTGGGAAATCTCAAAAATCTCCTTTCCTCTCCTCTCAGAGTTACGTTACACTTAAAGGAGAGATTTGTTTGGTAAAATGAAGGGCTGTCCATCTGCTCACAAATCTCTGAATCCTCCAGGGAGAGAGAAAGAGACTCCAAGGATGGTAAGGACAGAGGAGTGGCTTTTGGGAAAGCACTGAAATATCTGATGGTGTAAATATGCTAACACTCCTGGGAGGTTGAAATGAAGGCTATCATTCATGTTTCACTTATTCATTCAGACAGCATTTATTGAGCACCTAGTATTTTCTTCAAGCCATTCTATAAATACAATGCAATTCTAATCAAAAGCTCATTGGGTTTTTTTCATGGAACTTGACTCCAGGGCTAATTCTGGACATACGCTCTAATGCAGAGACCTACTTCCAGCCTCTTTAGGCCTTTTCAACTCCATCAACAGGGGCTAGAAAGAAGCTGTTACATAGTTGGAGGAAGATCTGGCCTCCCCTGATCAGCTTGCCTTCATCAGCCAAGGGTCAAGTGAGAGCCCCATATACTTGTAGAAAGACTTTTCTCCTGTCAGGAGTCAAGAATCATCCAAGGACATTGGATCTAATTGCTGTTGTCAGGACCAAGAGGGGACTCCTTGAGCCTGAGGAAGACTCTGCCTTCCTAGATGTCTTTGCCTCCTTCTGTAGGATCAAGAGGAATTCCTGGAAAACCACTATTCCTTGTTCCTCAACGCTTACAGCCTTACCACTAGTCTCTGCCTCCAGCCCACTAAAATTAGTCTGAGATTAAATCTGCAAATAGCACAATACTCTCTTTCCTATTCATTTCCCATTCTAATTTCTACTCTGTGCATATCTCCTATTTTATTCATTTTTCCCACCACTCCCTAATTTCCAAAACCTTTAACACTGTGTCCTTTGCAACTCATGATCCAGCATCAACAAACAGTTCTATATCTTCAACCCTCTCTAAAGGTTCCCCTCACTTGCTCTAATTGAAACCTAGCTCTCTCCTGAGCCTACTCCTACACTGTCAAGTGGTAAGATATTTCTTCTTCCATACAACTGGGGCCAGGTGGGAGTATGTGTCCTCTTTGCTCCTTGTTACCAGTTTCAGAGCATTCTCACTTCTTTCTCCCTAAAAAAAATACTCAGATGTGAGGCTCAGGTCATCAGACTATATCATCCACTGTCTCCATTATTGCTTCTGTCTCCTAGCCCCCTGGGTTACTGTTCTTCATTTCTTTTATTTTCATTTTCTTCTTGGTAGGATCTGGGAATTTTGCTTTTTTTTTTAAATTCAGCCTTATTGAGGTATAATTGGCAAATGAAAATATATATTCAAAGTGTGCAATATGATGTTTTGAGACACATACACATTATAAAATTATTACCACAATCAAGCTAATTAACATATCCATCACTTCACATATTTATAGTTTTGTATGTTAAGAATACTCAATATCTACTCTCTTAGCAAATTTCAAGTATACAATACATTATTACTAACTATAGTCACAGTGTTGTACATTAGGTCTCCAGAAATTACTAATCTTATAACTTCAAGTTTGTACCCTTTTGACCAACATCTCCTCATTTTCCCCTCCCTTGTCCTTCATTTCTTGGTTTTATTTCCTGACCCACTGTTTACTACTCCTGTCTTAATTCTTGGTAATGTTAATAAACACATGGGAGAACCTTCCAAAAAGCTGGCCATTTAGTTCCCTGGATATCTCTTCTCCAATAATCTTGTCTTCCACCATACCTCAGCTCATCATTCTCGTAATTATATCCTAGATCTTCTCGTTGCCAATAATTGCAATAGCTTCATAATCTCAATTTGCTGCATACTATTCTCTGACAACCACTTTTCTTTCTTTCTCTTCTTCCTTCCTTCCTTTCCTCCTTCTTTCCCTCTTTTCCTTCCCTCCCTCCCTTCCTCCCTTTCTTTCTTCCTTCCTTCCTCTCTTCCTTCCTTCCTTCTTTCCTCCCTTCTTTCCTTCCTTCCCTCCTTCTTTCCCTCCTTCTTTCCTCTCTTCCTTCCTTCTTTCCTCCCTTCTTTCCTTCCTTCCCTCCTTCTTTCCCTCCTTCTTTCCTCTCTTCCTTCCTTCTTTCCTCCCTTCTTTCCTTCCTTCCCTCCTTCTTTCCCTCCTTCTTTCCTTCCCCCTCTCCCTTCCTCCCTCCCTCCATTCCTTCCTCCCTTCCTCCCTTCCTCTCTCTCCCTTTCTTTCTTTTTCTTTTTCTTTCTTTTCTTTCTTTCTTTCCTTCTTTCTCTCTTTCTCTTTCTCTTTTTTCCCTCTCTCTCCTTTCTCCTCTCTTTCCCTCTTTCTTTCTTTTTTTCCTTCTGACAGAGTCTTTCTCTGCTGCCCAGGCTGGAGTGCAGTGTCCTGATCACGGCTCACCACAGACTCAACCTCCTGGGCTCATTGGATCCTCTCGCCTCAGCCTCCCAAGTAGCTGGAATTATCACCATGCCCAGCTAATTTTTGTATTTTTTGTGGACACAGAGCTTTGCCATGTTGCCTAGGCTGGTCTCAAACTTCTGGGCTCAAGCAGTCCACCTGTCTCAGCCTCCCAAAGTGCTAGGATTACAGGCATAAGCCATGGGCGACAACCACTTTTCTAACTCGTCTGTCTATATTGTAACTCTAACAAGCCTTGGATCCAACTAGAACCTACAGTCTACTGATCCTACCATGTTTTTTTAGCTATCTCACCTCTTCCTGTTGGCCACTTTTCCCTCCTTCCTCAGTTTAAATTCCATAGTCAAACACTATAATCATTCACTTTATTTCATCCTCAAATCCTTTGCCTTTCTCTCTTACCTCATCATATTGCCTTGGCAAAACCACAACCCTGATTAATTCAGCTATTGCCTGGTGGGTGTCTACATCTGCATAACCAAACATAGCTTGGAAAGAACACATAGTTGTACTTATTGGTATCAATGTAAATTAATGTTCATTATCCTCATGTGGGGCCTTAATGACTTTTGAGAATTGTTCTGTATTCTTCTAGTCCATTTACTTTCCCACTCTCTTAAATGACAGTTTCATACCTTCTCTTATCTCCTCAAATCTCCAACATCTCCTTTGAAGTGATCTCACTCAAGGGAGTGTTATTTTTAGATGAACAATCTGGGTGCCTGTTACAGGCCAATCTCAGTCTCTCCTGTTTACTAAAGTACATCTCCAGCAATTATTCCCTCTTTTTCCTACTGCTATGGTTTGAAGGTTTGTCTCCTCAAAAACTCATATTGAAATCTAAATGCCATTGTAACTGTACATACAGGTGGAACATTTAAAAGGTGATTAGGCCACAAGGGCTCTGCTCTCACAGGTGGGCATGGTGCTGTTATAAAAGGACAAGTTTGACAATAATAGTGGGAGACTTCAGTACTCCACTGACAGCACTAGACAGGTCTTCAAGACAGAAAGTCAGCAAAGAAACAGTGGACTTAAACTATACACTAGAATAAATGGACTTAACAGATATTTATAGAATATTCTGCCCAATAACTGCAGAATATACATTCTTCTCATCAGTACATGGAACATTCTCCAAGATAGACTATATGATAGGCCACAAAACAAGTCTCAATAAACTTAAGAAAGTGAAAATCATATCAAGTATTTTCTCAGACCACAATGAACTAAAACTGGAAATTAACTCCAAAGTGAACCCTCAAAACTACACAAGTACATGGAAATTAAATAATCTGCTCTTGAATGGTCTTTGGGTTGACAATGAAATCAAGATGGAAATTAAAAAATTCTGTGAAATGAATGATAATAGTGATACACTTATCAAAAACCTGTGGAATACAGCAAAAGCAGTGCTAAGAGGGGAGTTACAGCATTAAATGCCTACATCGAAAAGTCTGAAAGAGCACAAATAGACAACCTAATATCAACCTAAATTACCCAGTTCTCAAGGAACTAGGGAAACATGAACTAATCCCAAATCCAGCAGAAAAAATATATAACAAAGATCAGAACAGAACTAAATGAAATTAAAACAAAAAATTCAAAAGATAAATGAAACAAAAGCTGATTCTTTGAAAAGATAAACAAAATTGATAGACTTTTAGTGAGATTAACCAAGGAAAGAAGAGAAAGAAGAGAGAAAATCCAAATAAGCTCAATTAGAAATGAAATGGGAGATCTTACAACTGATACCACAGAAATACAAAAGATCATTCAAGGATACTATAAACACCTTTATGCATATAAACTAGAAAATATACAGGAGATGAATAAATTCCTGGAAATATACAATCCTTCTAGATTAAATGAGGAAGAAATAGAAACTCTGAACACACCAATAACAAGCAGTGAGATTAAATCAGTAATAAAAAAAATTGCCCGCAAAAAAAGTCCAGGACCAAATGGGTTTGCAGCTGAATTCTATCAGACATTCAAAGAATTGGTACCAATCCTAATGAAACTATTTCAAAAGATAGGGAAAGAGGGAATACTTCCTAAATCATTCTATGAAGCCAGTATTACCCTAATACCAAAACCAGGAAAAGACATAACAAAAAAGGAGAATGACAGACTGATATCCCTGATGAACATAGATGCAAAAATCCTCAACAAAATACCAGCTAACTGAATCCAACAGCATATAAAAAAATACATCATGATCAAGTGGGTTACATACCAGGGATGCAGGGATGTTTTAACATATGCAAATCAGTAAGTATGATACATTACATAAGCAGAATTAAAAACAAAAATCACATAATCATCTCGATAGATGCAGAAAAAGCATTTGACAAAATCCAGCATTGCTTTGTGATAGAAACCTTCCACAAAATTGGCATAAATGTTCATACCTCAAAGTAATAAAAGCCATCTATGACAAACCCACAGCCAACATCATACTGAATGGGGAAAAGTTGAAAGCATTCCCCTGAGAGCTGGAAGAAGACAAGGATGACCACTTTCACCACTTCTATTCAACACAGTACTGGGAATCCTAGCTGGAGCAATTAGACAGGCAGAAGAAATTAAGGGCATCCAAACTGGAAAAGAAGAAGTCAAACTGTCGTTGTTCACCAATGATATGATCGTAAACTTAGAAAACCCTAAAGACTATCCAAAAAGCTCCCAGATCTGATAAATGAAATCAGCAAAGTTTCAGGATAGAAAATCAATGTGCATAAATCAGTAGCTCTGCTCTACACCAAGAATGACCAAACTGAGAATCAAATCAAGAACCCAATCCCTTTTATAATAGCTGCAAAAAACAAAACAACAACAACAAAAAACCTTAGGAATACACTTAACTGGTGAGGTGAAAGATCTCTACAAGGAAAACTACAAAACTGCTGAAAGAAATCATAGATGACCCAAACAAATAGAAACATATCCCATGTTCATGGATGAGTAGAATCAATATTGTAAATATGACCATACTGCCAAAAGCAATCTACAAATTCAATACAATTCCCATCAAATTACCACCACCATTCTTCACAGAAAAAGAAAAAACAATCCTACAATTCATGTGGAACAAAAAAAGAGCCCACATAGCCAAAGCAAGACTAAGCAAAAAGAACAAATCTGGGAGCATGTCATTACCAAAACAACATGGTACCGATATAGAAATAGGCACATAGACCAATGGAACAGAATAGAGAACCCAGAAATAAAGCCAAATACTTACATCCAATTGATCTTTCACAAAGCATACAAAAACATAAAGTCAGGGAAATGATACCCTGTTTTAACAAATGGTACTGGGATAACTGGAAATCCACATGCAGAAGAATGAAACTGGATCCTCGTCTCCTACCGTATACAAAAATTAACTCAAGATGGACCAAAGACTTAAATCTAAGATCTGAAACCATAAAAATTCTAGAAGATAACATCAGAAAAATTCTTCTAGACATTGACTTAGGCAAAGAATTCATGACTAAGAACCCCAAAGCAAATGCAACAACAACAAAAATAAATAGATGGAATGTAATGAAATTAAAAACTTCTGCACAACAAAATAAATTATCAGCAGAATAAACAGTCAACCCATAGAATGGGAGAAAATATTCTTAAACTATGCATCTGACAAAGGACTAATATCCAAAATATACAAGAAACTCAAAGAAATCAGCAAGAAAAAACAAATAGTCTCATCAAAAAGTGCACAAAGGACATGAACAGACAATTCTCAAAAGAAGATACACAGCCAACAAACATGAAAAAATGCTCAACATCACTAGTTATCAGGGAAATACAAATCAAAACTACAATGAGATAGCACCTTACTCCTGCAAGAATGGCCATAATTTAAAAGATAAAAAAATAAAAGATGTTGACATGGATATGGTGAAAAGGAACACTTTTACACTGCTGGTGGGAATGTAAACAAGTACAACCACTATGGAAAACAGTATGGAGATTCCTTAAAGAGCTAAAAGTAGAACTACCATTTGATCCAGGAATCCCACTGCTGAGTATCTACCCGGAGGAAAAGAGGATATTATATGAAAAAGACACATGCACACCCATGTTGATAGCAGCACAATTTGCAATTGCAAAAATATGGAACCAACTTAAATATCCATCAACCAATGAGTAGATAAAGAATATGTGGTATGTATACACCATGGAATACTAATCAGCCATAAAATGGAATAAAATGATGGCATTTGCAGCAACTTGGATGGAGTTGGAGGACATTATTCTAAGTGAAGTTAGTCAGGAATGGAAAACCAATTATCGTTTGTTCTCATTTATAAGTGGGAACTCACTTATAAGCTTAGCTTATAACCTAAGCTGTGAGGATACAGAGGTATAAGAATGATAGAATGGACTTTGGGGACTTGGAGGGGAGGGTGAAAGGGGGTGAGAAAAAAAGGCTACATATCGGGCACAGTGTACACTGCTCAGGTGATGGGTGAACCAAAATCTCAGAAATCACCACTAAAAAACTTATCCATGTAACCAAAAACCACCTCTACCCCCAAAACTTCTGAAGTAAAATAAAATATTTAAAAGGTGTGTTTGAACCCCTCTTGTTCTTTCTCACCCTCTTTCCATCTTCCAAAATGGTATGATGCTGCAAGAAGGCCCTTGCCAGATGCTGGTACTTTTATATTGGACTTCCAAGCCTCCAGAACTGTGAGCCAATGAATTCTGTTTATTATAAATTACCCATTCTTAGGTATTATGATAGCAGCACAAAAATGCTAGAGGCATAAAAAGGAAAAAGAATCATTGCATACTACCTCTATAGGATACAGGAAAACTTCTCTAACACAGATTCTCTAAGGACTAAAGACTTTAGGTATAATGAGTTATAATACTTTAATATTATCTGTGAATTTCCATAATACTAGCCTTTGATTGACCAGGTTACATCTATAATAGAGGTTATTTTGCTCAGAGTAGAACATTTTTAAGGCTTTTCACACTTTCACAAGAAATGACAAATTTGATCTTAATTATATATTCTTACATATAGTACCTGGCTATTTTCCTCAAAAAAAAAAAAACAAATAAGAATCTTCTTCTTAAATTAAGGTTAGGATAATAATAATTGCTACAATTTATTGAATATCAATAAATTTATTGAATGCCAGATTCTGGGCTGAATGTTTTCATACATTTGTTCACTTAATCCTGACAGCAATCCTATGAGGCAGGTAGTGTTCTCTTAATTTACAGGTAGAAAACTGAGAAACAGAGAATTTTTTTATTTTAAATAAAGTCCCTCTCCATGAGCTTTATATAATTTTTATTTTAATTAGAATAACATACAAATTCTGGTTTGAATACTCGAAGACAAAAAAAGCATGCATGCAGATGGTCTGAACTAAATAAATCATGTGCACTTGAGAATGCACGCCATCTTATGACAGTGAATGTGTCAACGGTTACAGTAGATTTACCGTGTGAGTGGTTTCTGCGTGACACTGCAGACCAAGAGCAATGACAGGGCAATTTCGCCCCTCTAGAGTGCATATGGGTAGAGGGCATGGGTGAGAAAGCAGGAAGGAATGCTCACTTATTGTTAGATACAGTATACTTTAAAAATTATGTAGTTTAGATTTCTTTCTCTCAATTTTATATTTTTAAACTTACAGAATGGTTGAAAGGATAGTACAATGAACAACCACGTATTACTCACATAGATTCAAAAATTGTTACCACTTTGACGTAATTGCTTCTTTCTGTATATTTATAGTTTTTTCTTTGGCTGGTCTTTGTTTTTTTTTTTGTTTTTTTTTTTTGTTTTTTTGTTTTTTTGTTTTTGAGACGGAGTCTCACTCTGTCGCCCAGGCTGAAGTGCAGTGGGGCAATCTCAGCTCACTGCAACTTCTGCCTCCCGGGTTCAAGTGACTCTCCTGCCTCAGCCTCTTGCATAGCTTGGATTACAGGTGTGTGCCACCATACCAAACTAATTTTTTGTATTTTTTGTAGAGACGGGGTGTCACCGTGTTGGCCAGGCTGGTATCGAACTCCTGACCTCGGGTGATCTGCCCACCTTGGCCTCTCAAAGTGCTGGGATTACAAGTGTGAGCCACCACGCCCAGCTGGCTGGTCCATTTTTAAAGTAGTTAGAGACATATTAATGCTTCTGTGTGTATCTGTCAAGAACAAGGACATTCTAGATAATAAACAATCAAATTTTCCACTTAAATTTAACACGAATCCATTATTATTGTCTAATATGCAGTCAATTTTCAAATTCTCCCAATTGTCCCAGTAATATCTTATATATATGGTTCATTTTCCTCTATGATTCAGGATCCAATCACAGATCTTCTCTTGCATTTAGTTATCAAGTCTCTTTAGTCTTCTCTAATCTGGAACATTTGCTCATCCATTTTTGTCTGTCATGACATAAAAGAGTCTAGGCCAATTATTTTCTAGGCTGTCCTTCAACTTCAATTAACTTTTTTTTCTCTTATGGTTAGATTCACATTAAACATTTTTGGCAGGAGTACTATATAGATGATGTTGAGATTAGTTTTAACAGATATTAGTTTTTCTTGATAATGTATTAATATACATTTTTTCATTTCAGTAAATCACATGTACATTTCAAATATTTATTTTCTTTGCTTATAATGTAATTTTACACAAAACTGTTAAATATGAGATGAAATGTTGTACTGTACTAATTGTCATGAGTAAGAAATTTTTTGATTAGCTTACATATTTTTATAGACAAATTTTAAAATTAAGAATGATGTAAACTAAAATGTGTGAAAGTAATTGGTTTAAAATATTTGTGTATTTTCTGTTTACAGGGCTAATAAATGTACTATATTATTTTTGTCTAGGTGATACTGAAGTTCTAGTAATATGAACCGTTTTCAGTAAGTCTTAATAAGGTTTTGCTAGAAAGTGGAATAAAACTACAAGGTGTTTTGTGATAATTGCCAATATTGTTAGTTATTAAAACAGGAATTAGAGAAAATCTCCTGAAATAGGCCATTTGTTTACAATCTTTATTTATAATTTTTAAACGCATGCTTTAAAATAATAATGGCTGCTGTTTATTATGTGCCAGATCTTTCACAAGTATCTCCTGTAATTAACACAACAACTTTAGGAGGCAGGTATAATTATTAACATTTATAAACCAGAAACAAAGGAGCTTTTAACCATTTATTAAAACCTCCTGGCTTTATAAGTCTACAAAAATGCTATATTTTATTGCCATGTTTGATTCTGTAGTATATTGTAAACTCCAGGTGAGTGTGAGTGTGTGTGCGTGCGCACTTTTCTTATGGGAAAAGAGAATAAACTTAAATTTACATCTTCGTAAAACTAGTTTGTGCTGTTTTCACCTGGCAGAGTCTTTCATGTTCTGGATAGAACTCTGAGGATAGTCTTATTTTTCCTATTTTTTTAAAATAAAAAGTATTAATTTGGTGTAATATAAACAATTATACCAACAGCCAAGATGCCTAAGAAAGGAAACTGCTTTTTATATTTTCTTCCTTAATTAGCGTTATGTTTGCTTTGGCTAAATAGCTACTTTGGCAGATTATCATGTTTTCAATGTTACATTTTTCCATGTAAAAAGTGATGTATATGTAAATTTAAAGAAGTGAAAATTTCATTTTACTTCCCCTAAATTTTAAGTCCACTTCTGAAACGAACATTCAACTGTATTTCTTTAGTTTAGTATATAAATACCTTCAAAATAACCTATGGTTAAATTAATAATATTAAAGTAGACATTTAGAGTAGGAAATCCAAACAGTAAACTCTCTTATCATTAGTGCTTAATTGTCAAAAGGCTCTCAGAAGGAAGCCTTTATAATAGGAATAATTTTTAGTTCAAATCATTACCCAGTATCTGATTTTAATTTCTGCATGTTCCTAGGTCTAACTTTTCTATGCCTGATGTGTTAGAGCAACCAGGCTTGTAGAATGAAAAAAAAAATGGAGTATGTGAATAAGGTTTTCTTGAATATCGTCACCAGACAGGATTTCCCCAAATGTCTGGCTAAGCAGTCTGACAGATGTAGGTCTGAAGAGAAAAGGACTTCTGGACATACACACATGCTCAAGGGATCACAGAGGAAACCAGAGTCAAACATGTAATGTAAGTGCTATGATTTGACTCACTTATTTAATGTGATGATTTAAAACTGTGATAAGAGGCAGGCAAAATGTGGTGTTAAATTCAAAACAAAGTGTGGTGATCTTCCTTGTTTTCAACTTGTTGCTATCTGATGAAAACACTTTTCTACAAGCAAGACTGATGAGCAGATGGTGCTAATAAGGCCAATTAAGTGCTAAGCTTCTGGAAATGTTTCTGTTGAGTGACATCTTAAGACTGGTTTCTGCTAACACGCATCTTAAGCCATGTGTTTGTAAAGTGCAATGGCATTAATACTTATGGTCACTAGATTTTCATTTTCAAGAATACAGACTCAGACAAGACAAATAAAAATCCTTTGCACCAATTCCAAAGACAATATATAAAGTCGAATGATAAGATTTGAACCCTTTGACTACTTGGTGAGGCTCAGTGTAGGTCGCTGGTGTCCAGTAGCTAGTGCATGAAGAAAATTTCTCTAATCTGCAATGAAAAGAGAAATATACCAGAAAAAACAAAGGAATAGATTTTTGCGGTGCCTTTTCCCTCTTAACTTTAACTTTTTCCCGGTAGTTTGGAAGCTATTCCTATATTGATTTTTATCTACATATTATATTATGTTTACATCACAGGTAAACAAAATTGAATTAATCATAATACATTGTTAACATTTGTTCATGGGTAACCTGTATTATTTACTTTCACTTCTATTTTATTTTGAAAATTTATATTCACTTACTCCCCGACAAAAGTTATGAATACCCACCCAAGCCAAGAATCAAAAAGTACCAATAATTTATATCTACCTATAGATACTTCCTTTATTCCATCTCTGATATGGTTTGGCTGTGTCCCCCCTCAAATCTCATCCTGAATTGTACTCCCATAATTCCCATGTGTTTTGGGAGGGACCCAGTGGGAGATAATTGAATCATTGGGGGCAGTTTCACCCATACTGTTTCATGATAGTGAATAAGTCTCATGAGATCTGATGATTTTATAAGAGGTTTCCCCTTTCCTTTGGCTCTTATTCTCTCTTGCCTGCCGCCACATGAGACGTGGCTTTCACCTTCTCCCATGATCGTGAGGTCTCCCCAGCCACGTGGAACTGTGAATCCATTAAACCTTTTTCTTTATAAATTACCCAGTCTTGGGTATGTCTTTATTAGCAGCATGAAAAGGAACTAATACAATCTCCCTCTCTGCCTCTCCTCCACCAAGCCCCGTAGGTAACCATTATCTCGAAGTCTGTATTTATCATTCCTTACTTTTAAAAAACATACAAATATATTTTATAATTATATTTTAAAACATTGAAAATAATTTTATCACAAACATATGCATAATTAAATGTTACATATTTTAGTTTTGCATTTTCTTGGACTTTATACAGAAAGAGAGCTTTATAGAAAGGAAATCATATAAAAGGAGCAACATATTTTATAAAGAGGGCATTAAAAGGGACTTACTTTTTTCTGTTCAACATTATGTTACTAATATTAATCCATGTTGTACAGGGAGCTGAGGTTCAATCATTTCCATTGCTATAAGAATAAACTATAACGTATTTACCCACGGACATCTAAGTTGTTTCTAGTGTTTTGCTATTACAGACATTGCTTCTATGAACATTCTAACACATTTCTTGCAGCATAGATAGAATTTACCTGAAATATACTCAGGAGTAAAAGTACTGCATTGTAAGATAAGCATGTTTAACTCTACAAGATTATACCAAATTGTTTTCTAGAGTGGTTCTGCGGTTTCATAAAATAATGCCAGATTGTTTTTCAAGTAGTTGTATTGAGTTACATTCCCACCAGCATTGAATAAGAGATCTTACTGACTCACATATTCTCCTATACACTTAACTTTGTATTTTCTAGAACTATTTAATAAAATAGGAACCTTAGCACTCTAACCATCCACAATGTATCTTTTACATTGCCTTCATTATAGTTTTCTATTTTTGTTTCTCAACATAAACAAATGGCATTAAATTTTTTGGTCAATAGTTAATTAGCTTTACCAAAATGATACCAACTTCTTTGCTTATCATTTCTCCTTGCATCCCCTCCTTTCTTCTTGATTGCTTTTTCTTCTTTCTCTATGTGTCCTTTAATAGTTTTCTCAGTGAAGGTTTGCAGGTAGTAAATTATCTGTGTTGCATGTGTTCCAGTTATCTATTGCTGCATAACAAACCACTCAACATTTAGTGGCTTGAAACAACAACGTTTTGCTCACAAATCTGTAGTTTGGACTTGGTGGTGAGGGTTTATCTCTGCTGCATATAGTGTTAGCTAGGGTAGCTTAACTGAGTGATGAGGGGACTGAGTCCCGAATGGTTCACTCATGTGGCTGGCCAGTTGGTGCTGGCAGTCAGCTGGGAGCTCAGATGGGGCTTAAGTCTGGAGGCCTGGGTTCCACTTCATATTGGTCTCTCCATGGTCAACTCACAGCGTGATGTCTGTATTTCAAGGGCAAACATCTCAAGAGAGAATTAGGTGGCAAATGATTGCCTTTTATGACCTGGTCTCAGAAGTCACATAGCACTACTTCTACTGCACTCTTCTAACCAAGGAAGAGTCACAAAGGCCCACCCAGTTTTAAGGGGAGGGACCATAGATTCCACCTACTAATGGGATTGGAAACAGTTACAGAGCAAGAAACTTTATTGCAGCTATTAAAAATGCACTATGAGGATTCATGCTTTGTATTTATTTATTTTAATTCTGAGAAATTCTCAGTTACTTTCTCTAGTCTATATTTCTAGAGCTTCTATTAATGTGTAAAGGAAATTATCAATCCATCCACTCACATATCTTAATTTCTCTTATATTTTCATCCCTTTATTTACCTGTGCTGTGTTCTGAGTTGATTCTCCAATATTTTTCCATTTAAAAGAAAATATAGTGGCTATGTTTTTTTTTAACTTCTGGGATTTCTAATTGGTACTTTTAAATTATCCATCTATTTATGTTTGACTTCTTTCTATTTTTGTTTCATTTTTTCTTTTATTAGTGCTATTCCTTCCATGATCACTTTGAAGATATCAAACACTGATTGTGCTATTATTTCAGTTTCTTTGGAAGTGAATTATTCAATTTGTTGAGTTTGTGGTTGTTCTTTCTCAGTAACAGTTTTCCTTGCAGTTTTGATTTTTTTCATCATTACAGGTTTATCTTCATTGGGAATCTTATTTTCCCTCTTTTGCTGAGTTAATCTTTCTCTAACAGTTTTGGCATTGACACCACCTCTCACCTATCATAGGTTTTCTAGTTCAGAGCATGGTTTTGTGTTGGTAAACCAGGGCTCTCTTTCCTCAAAAAAAATCTACCACTGAGCAGGCCTTGGCCTGGTCCCTAAATTTTGGCTCCAGCTGTTATAACTTCTGGCTATAGTTCTGAAGTGTTATGTTTCATAAAGTGTGTCTGGCTAACATTTTCAGAAATAAGTAGGGCACTTTTAATTCTCATCCACTTATACCATTTGAATTCCCTGAAGTCACTTGTTTCCAGTGCTAGAACCCAGCAGTCCCAAAGTTTCAGAACCTGCTTATTTTCATTCCAGTTTGAAAATTTTACATAATATTTCATTTGTTTAACCCTTGCTTAAATTAAAGATAGTGTACTATTACCACTTGAAGACATCGCATCAGCTTCTGTAGTGAGTTTTTTGTTAAATGAAATTATATGCATTTAAGTTTAAAGGATTGTCATTTATTCTGGGATACATATCCTTTATATTACTTTTGTGTTAAAACATCTTTCAAAGATAATGGTAGTCATATTTCTTAACATTTTTTCTTGCCAGTTAAGAAGTTGACAATATTGTGATTGACCCAAAAATAGTTCTCAAATTTTACCAGTCTGTTATATCCAAAATTTGGAAATCATTGATTGAGCATTCACAGTTTCTTTGGAGCAAAGGTATATTGTGTGGCTATCATTCATCAAAGTGCTTTAATACTGTCCATAAATTGTACATAGTCCTGTTCTAGATGCTGAGAATGATACAATAAAACAGACACGTTCCTTCTCCTTCTGGAATTGAAAGTCTACTTATGTGCTTTCCATTTGCTGCATACCCCAGAGTATGTCCACAGGCTCTGGTACTGAAGATCAAGTACCATGTCTAATTCATACCCTAAATGTCATATTGAATAATGTGCTGTGGCTATATTTACTTCATCATACTTTTTCTTCCTTATCATCATAAAACTAAAAAGCACCATAAAACAGTTATAACGAAGACTAAGAATTAGTCCCTGCCCTCAAGGAACTCATAATCCAATGAGCTCTTCTCCAGCTCAGACCCCACTCAGTAATGCAAAGACTCAGCACTTGGATCCATCTTCCTTTGGAGTTTGGAAAGTTTCTGTTCTTCTAAGAGAATAATGCTTATTCTAAGCTGTTTATCAAAATACTTCTTCCCAACATAGTATTCTACCAGAGATAATTTTAGTGCCTCTATGGTGTTTTAGCATGCCTTATAGATTGGCAATACTACAAACGTGCTCTAATGAAAGGAGAATAGGATTTTAATAAGTAGAAGAACAGTGGAAGCATTTCAGGAAGGGGGAATCACATAAGTAAATGTGTAGATAAAAAATATCTTAAGAGTATACTAGTATTTATAATTAATCATTAATTTTTTTATTATTATTATACTTTAAGTTTAGGATACATGTGCACAACGTGCAGGTTTGTTACATATGTATACATGTGGCAAGTTGGTGTGCTGCACCCATTAACCCATCATTTACATTAGGTATATCTCCTAATGCTATCCCTCCCCCCTCCCCCCACCACACAACAGTCCCCAGTGTGTGATGTTCCCCTTCCTGTGTCCATGTGTTCTCATTGTTCAATTCCCACCTATGAGTGAGAACATGCGATGTTTGGTTTTTGGTCCTTGTGATAGTTTGCTGAGAATGATGGTTTCCAGCTTCATCCGTGTCCCTACAAAGGACATGAACTCATCCTTTTTTATGGCTGCATAGTATTCTATGGTGTATATGTGCCACATTTTCTTAACCAGTCTTATCATTGTTGGACATTTGGGTTGGTTCCAAGTCTTTGCTATTGTGAATAGTGCCACAATAAACATACGTGTGCGTGTGTCTTTATAGCACATGATTTATAATTCTTTGGATATATACCCAGTAATGGGATGGCTGGGTCAAATGGTATTTCTAGTTCTAATCCCTGAGGAATCACCACACCAACTTCCACAATGGTTGAACTAGTTTACAGTCCCACCAATAGTGTAAAAGTGTTCCTATTTCTCCACATCCTCTCCAGCACCTGTTGTTTCCTGACTTTTTAATGATCGCCATCCTAACTGGTGTGAGATGGTATCTCATTGTGGTTTTGATTTGCATTTCTCTGATGGCCAGTGATCATGAGCATTTTTTCATGTGTTTTTTGGCTGCATAAATGTCTTCTTTTGAGAAGTGTCTGTTCATATCCTTCACCCACTTTTTGATGTGGTTGTTTGTTTTTTTTTTGTAAATTTGTTTGAGTTCATTGTAGATTCTGGATATTAACCCTTTGTCAGATGAGTAGGTTGCAAAAATTTTCTCCCATTCTGTAGGTTGCCTGTTCACTCTGATGGTGGTTTCTTTTGCTGTGCAGAAGCTCTTTAGTTTAATTAGATCCCATTTGTCAATTTTGGCTTTTGTTGCCATTGCTTTTAGTGTTTTAGACATGAAGTCCTTGCCCATGCCTATGTCCTGAATGGTATTGCCTAGGTTTTCTTCTAGGGTTTTTATGGTTTTAGGTCTAACGTTTAAGTCTTTAATCCATCTTGAATTAATTTTTGTATAAGGTATAAGGAAGGGATCCAGTTTCAGCTTTCTACGTATGGCTAGCCAGTTTTCCAAGCACTATTTATTAAATAGGGAATCCTTTCCCCATTTCTTGTTTTTGTCAGGTTTGTCAAAGATCTGATAGTTGTAGATATGCGGCATTATTTCTGAGGGCTCTGTTTTGGTTACGGTAGCCTTGTAGTATAGTTTGAAGTCAGGTAGCGTGATGCCTCCAGCTTTGTTCTTTTGGCTTAGGATTGACTTGGCAATGAGGGCTCTTTTTTGGTTCCGTATGAACTTTAAAGTAGTTTTTTCCAATTCTGTGAAGAAAGTCATTGGTAGCTTGATGGGGATGGCATTGAATCTATAAATTACCTTGGGCAGTATGGCCATTTTCACGATATTGATTCTTCCTACCCATGAACATGGAATATTCTTCCATTTGTTTGTATCCTCTTTTATTTAATTGAGCAGTGGTTTGTAGTTCTCCTTGAAGAGGTCCTTCACATCCCTTGTAAGTTGGATTCCTAGGTATTTTATTCTCTTTGAAGCAGTTGTGAATGGGAGTTCACTCATGATTTGGCTCTCTGTTTGTCTGTTATTGGTGTATAAGAATGCTTGTGATTTTTGCATATTGATTTTGTATCCTGAGAGTTTGCTGAAGTTGCTTAACACCTTAAGGAGATTTTGGGCTGAGACGATGGGGTTTTCTAAATATACAATCATGTCATCTGCAAACAGGGACAATTTGACTTCCTCTTTTCCTAATTGAATACCCTTTATTTCCTTCTCCTGCCTGATTGCCCTGGCCAGAACTTCCAACACTATGTTGAATAGGAGTGGTGAGAGAGGGCATCCCTGTCTTGTGCCAGTTTTCAAAGGGGATGCTTCCAGTTTTTGTCCATTCAGTATGATATTGACTGTGGGTTTGTCATAAATAGCTCTTATTATTTTGAGATACATCCTATCAATACTTAGTTTATTGAGAGTTTTTAGCATGAAGGACTGTTGAATTTTGTCAAAGGCCTTTTCTGCATCTATTGAGATAATCATGTGGTTTTTGTCTTTGGTTCTGTTTATATGCTAGATTACGTTTATTGATTTTTGTATGTTGAACCAGCCTTGCATCCCAGGGGTGAAGCCCACTTGATCATGGTGGATAAGCTTTTTGATGTGTTGCTGGTTTTGGTTTGCCAATATTTTATTGAGGACTTTTGCATCAATGTTCATCAAGGATATTGGTGTAAAATTATCTTTTTTTGTTGTGCTTCTGCCAGGCTTTGGTATCAGGGTGTTGCTGGCCTCATAAAAATCATTAATTTTTTCATCTAAAAAGGTTTTGTGGGCAGATGTTAAGAACATTGAGTTCAGTCAGAAAGCTAGTTATTAATTTTAGTCTATTACTACAACTTTATCATATTGAGCTATACTTCTGAAGTTTTTTTAGATGTATTAGTTTGCTAGGGCTGTTGTGACAGAGTACTACAAACTGGTGGCTTAAACAACAGTAATATATTGTCTCACAGTGCTGGAGGTTAGAAGTCCAAAATCAAGGTGCTAGCAAGGGTTAGGGTCAGGTTCCTTCTGAGGGCTGTGAAGGAACGATCTCTTCCAGGCCTTTTTCATTGGCTTGTAGATGACCCTCTTCACATACAGTCCCGTGTCACATAACAACATTTTGGTCAGTGATGGACCGACCACATATATGACAGTGGCTCCATAACATTATCATACCATACTTTTACTGTACCTTTTCTATGTTTAGATATACAAATACATAGTATTGCCTTCAATATTCAGTACAGTAATATGCTGTTCAGGTTTGTAGCCAGGAGCAATAGGCTATACCATATAGCCTAGATGTGTAGTAGGCTATACTATCAGGTTCGTGCAAATCCACTCTATTATGTTTGCACAATGATGAAATTGTCTAATGACACATTTTTTAGAATGTGTCCCTGTTGTTAAGTGACACATGACTGTATACGTGGCATTCTCCCCATATGTATGTGTGCATCTCCAAATTTCCTTTTTTAATGAAGACATCAGTCACATTTGATTAGGGCCCACCCTAATAGTTTCATCACCTCTGTAAAGACCTATCTCCTTACAAGGTCATTCTGATGTACTAGGACTTCAACATACAAATTGTGGGGAGACAAAATTCAACCCATAACAACAGAGAACTTACTTTTTTGCTTAGTAGTATCAAGGTTAACAGTGAGCCACTCAGAAATGTTCAAAGAGTACTTGGCTCAAATCCTTTCCTAGAAAGGAAACTTAGGGAAGGTGGGGAAAGGAGTAATTGGAAAAAAGAAGTTAAATGGTGAACATCTACATTTTTTTACCACCCAGAGTGTTGTCTCCTTTTTTGGAAATATCACCTTGATTGTGCTCATATGTGTTAGTTTGCTAGGACTGTTGTAAATCGCCTTGATTTTGTCACATTGAATGATGTGCTGTGGCTGTATCTACTTCATCATACCTTTTCTTCCTTATCATCATAAAACTACAAAGCTTGTGCTCCTTGTGGTTTAAATAGGGTCTGAAACAGAATATTCCAGGCTCCTATGCTGAGTTATTAGAGCAGAGATTACTATATGACCTCAGATGGGCCAATGTTAACATCTGGAAACGTTATATGGGACTTTTGTTGGAGCTCTTGAGAGAATTGTATGCTCTGTCTCCTGGACTTGCTGATGGTTAACTCTGCCACATCTTGAAGAGAGCCTAAGTCAACATGGGGTCAAGTACAACTGAAAGATGGAGAGAGGCAGAAGTATAACAACATCATTTTGAGTTCTTACATTCATGCCTACAATTCACCCTTTGAACTTCCAACTTACATGAGCTGATAGATTTCCTTTTCAGGTTAGGTCAGGCTCCTGTTACTTGTAATGAAATTGATCATTCAGATTTTGAAAAAAGATAATAGGAAATAGGCAGTTACAGAAGTGAAATAATTTGTTACATGCTTCAAGCAAGTGCACAAATAAAAAGAGGATTCTAAGTCTTCCTAAGATGAACTAATGTATTGTCTCTTTTCATTTTCTCTTTCATTGATTGCTTAAGAACCTTGCTTTTGGCTGGGCATGGTGGCTTATGCCTGTAATCCCAGCACTCTGGGAGGCCGAGGTGGGCGGATCACTTGAGGTTGGGAGTTGGAGACCAGCCTGACCAACATGGAGAGACCCCGTCTCTACTAAAAACACAAAATTAGCTGGGCAAGGTGGTGCATGCCTGTAATCCCAGCTACTTGGGAGGCTGAGGCAGGAGAATCGCTTGAACCTGGGAGGCGGAGGTTGCGGTGAGCCGAGATCACACCATTGCACTCCAGCCTGGGCAACAAGTGTGAGACTCTGTCTCAAAAAAACCAAAAAACAAACAAAAAAAAAAACAAAAAAAACTTGCTTTTTAAGTCTTTTTTGATTAGAGAGGTTTGTATTTTGTTACTCTTTAAGTGTGCTTTCATGTACAGTTGGCCCTCTGTATCCTTGGGTTCTGCATCCGTGAATTCAACCAACCAGGGATTGAAATTATTTGAAGAAAAAAATGGATGGCTGTGTCTGTTCTGCATGTGTACAAATTTTTTTTCTCGTCATTGTTTCCTAAATAATGCAATATAACAACTATTTGCATAGCATTTACATTGTCTTAGGTATAAATAATCTAGAGGTGATTTAAAGTATGCAGGAGGATGTGCATAGGTTCTATGCAAATACTATGCCATATTATATAAGAGCCTTGAATGTCCATGAATTTTGGTATCCACAATGGGTTCTGAAACCAATCCCCAATGGATAATAAGGGATAGCTGTACTTATCCCTTCTTCCTTTTCCAAAGTAATCAAATGAGAAGAAAAACATGCGTATTGTCTGTAAGTGACTGGGTCTAAGCATCATTGATGAGCATTAACTCATGTGTAGCTATTAAATATTTTATAATTGAAACATATTTCTAATAAAGCTATTATTTTATTATTAGTAGCCCCTGTGCATATATGCTCAGAAATTTCTTATTTACTGGTGAAAGTGTACTAATGTGTGAGTATTTATCAACTTATGTACAGGATATATTATAAGGCAGCTAAACATCTATGGAGAAAGGCAGTATAATGTGTCTGGATAAGAACTTGGCTCCTGGACCCAGACTGTCAGGGTTTAAATCTGAGCTCTGCCACTTATAAGTTTGTCCTTGTGCAAGTTACTTGACTTCTTCGTATATGAATAACACAATGATATCTGGAAAATCTCCAACATTTGCAAACGAAATAACAAACTTCTAAATAGTCCAGAGCTTAATGTTAGGGCTGATGGAGGCTTTGGCCATTTGAAGTATCAGATAAAGGAAGTAGCATTTATATGTGTGGGAGATTTTAAAGTCATGCTTTAAATGTTAGTATATAAATCTTTGCACGTATTTAACAAAAAATTTTGTTTTACATATTTATATTTTAAATTTTCATATGTTTGATGCTATTGTAGATGGCATTTTTATTTGAATTTCTAATAGCTTATTAAAACTATATAATGAAATTATGTTTCTTTATATTTACATTCAGGTAAAAACTGTTATCTAAGGATGTTTTTCCCAGGAGAAAGTGCATTGGAAGAAATTACCTCTGCAATTTCTCAATGTATGTAAAATTTAACTACAAAAATCTTTGTCATTCGTAGATTAGAGAAGTTTAGAGATGATCTAATCCTGATTTTATAGATGAGGAAAACTAGACTCACAGCCAAGTTGCACCAAAGCTGAAACCAGGACCTAAATACCCAGACTCCTATACCCACTCCAAATACACAAACTTTATATTATATAAATAATTTGGCCTTAAGGAGTCTTTTAAAGGGATTTGTTCATCAAGAGGACTTAACAATCCTAATTGCACATGCATATAACGGAGCTTGAAAATACATGAAGCAAAAAGTAACAGAACTGAAAAGAGAAATAGATGAATTCATAATTATAGTCAGTGATTTCCACACTCTTTCAATAATCGACAGAACAGGTAGTTATAAAACTAGAAAGGATATAGAAGATTTGATCCATCCTGACCTAAGTGACATATATAATATAGAAAGCAGAAAACAATAGGGAAAAAATCAATAAAAGCAAAAATTAGACCTATGAGAAGATCAATAAAACCATAAATCTTTAGACTCATAAGAAAAAAAAGAAAAAATGAATTATTAGGAATAAAAGAGGAGACGTTACTACAGACATTAATAGAATAATAATAGAATATTATGAAGAACTTTATACAAATAAATCTGATAATCAAGATAAAGTGGACACATTTTTAAAAATATATAAATACCAAATGTCACTCAAGAAGAAATAGATCATCTGAATAATCATATATTAATTATTAAATTTATAGATAAAGACCTGTCTACAGAGAAGATTCCAGGTACAGATGACTTCATTAGTTAATTTTATCAAACATTTAAAAAATAAAAAAATATCAATTCTACATATACTCTTCCAGAAAACAGAAGAGAAAAAACAATTTAAAATTTATTTTATAAGGCCGGTATTACACTGCTATCACAGCTAAAAAAATGTTGCAAGAAAAAAAAAAAACTGCAGACCAGTATCCCTCAGGAATATAGGCACAAAAATTCTTAACAAAATGTTAGTAAATGATAAATAAAAAGATTTATATATTATAACCAAGTGAAATTTATCCCAGGAATAAAAAGTTGGGTCAGCATTTGAAAAAAATCAATCAATGTAACTTACCATAGTAACAAATCAAGAAAGAAAATCATACGATTGTCTCAATAGAGGCAAAAAACCATTCGATAAACTTCAACATCCAATTATGGTAAAACAAAACAAAGTAAAAGTCTCATAAAACTAAGAATAGAAGAAAACTTTCTCACCTTGATAAAGGGCATCTACAAAAAATCCTACAGCTAACATCATACTTTGTGAAAAAGTGAATGCATTCCCTCTAAACTAGGAACAAAGCTAGAACGTCTATGCTCATTACTTGTATTTAACATTGTTCTGGATGATTTTATCAGTGCAATAAGGCAAGAAAAGAAATAAAAGGCATACAGTTTGAAGAGGAAAACTGAAAACTCCTTATTCTCAGATGATTTGATTTTCTATGAAGAAAATCCTAAGTAATCTCAAGAAAGCAACCAGAACTAATAAATGAATTTGGCAGGGTTGGGAATACAAAGCCAATATTAAAAAATCAATTATATTTCTTTATACTTTAACAAACTATTAGAAATTCAAATAAAAATGCCATTTACAGTAGCATCAAAAACTATGAAAATTTAAAATATAAAATATAAAAATTTAATTTTTATATGTAATATTAAAAAGATGTGCAAGTCCTGTAGACTGAAAACTACAAAATATTGCTGAGAAGCCAAGTGCAGTGCCACATACCTATAATCCTAGCACTTTGCAGGGCTGACGTGGAAGGATTATTTGAGCTCAGGAGCTCAAGACCAGCCTGGGACAAGAGATGGCCATGACCCATCTCTACAAAAAATTAAAAATTAGCCAGGTGTGGTGCACATGCCTGTAGTCCCAGCTACTCCGGAGGCTGAGGTGGGAAGATCGCTTGAGCCCAGAAAGTCAAGGCTGCAGTGAGCTGTGGTCACACCAAATTCATGCAATTCCAATAAAAATATCAATAGACTTTTTTTTGGTAGAAATTAGCAGGCTAATTTTACAATTTACATGGAAATATGAAGGCTCTAGAATACCCAAAACAACTTTGAAAAATAACAAAATTGGCAACCTTACAAAACTGGATGTCAAGAATGATTACAAAGTGCGAGTTATCAAGTCAGTATGCTATTGATATAAAGGTAGACATATACACCAATGGAATGGAATAGAGAATTTGGAAATTGACTCAGATATACATGATCAATTGATTTTCACAAAGTTGCTAAGGCAATGCAATGGGGAAAGGACAATCTTTTCATTAACAATGATAAAACAAACGGACAGCAATATAAAGCAAAAAAAAAAAAAAAGAATCTTACCTCTTACCTCATACATACAAAAATTTACTTTAGATGGATTACAGTCTTAAATCCAAGAGCTAAAACTATAAAACTTCTAGAAGAAACATTATATGAAATCTTAGAAACATTAGATTTGGCAAATATTTATTTAAAAGGTCACAAAACAACAAATGTAAAAGAAAAAATCTAACATATTGGACTTTATCAAAATTAGTAAACTTCCCTATTTAAAAGACACTGTAATAAAAATGAAAATGCAAGCCACAACCTGGAAGAAAATATTTGCAAAACATATATCCGACAAAGAACTTTTATTTAGTATATATGAACTCTTACATCTTAATAAGACTAACAATCCAATAAAAAATGGGCAAAAGACTTGAAGAAAATACATTGGTAACAAATAAGCACAGGGAAAGATGCTCAACATCATTGGTAACTGGGAAATGCAAATTAACCTGACAATGAAATACACCAACTAGAATACACCTGCTTTTTTTTTTTTTTTTTTTTGAGACGGAGTTTCTCTCTTATTGCCCAGGCTGGAGTGCAATGGCACAATCTCGGCTCATTGCAACCTCCGCCTCCCGGGTTCAAGCGATTCTCCTGCCTCAGCCTCCTGAGTAGCTGGGATTACAGGCATGCGCCACCACGTCCAGCTAATTTTGTATTTTTGGTAGAGACGGGGTCTCTCCATGTTGGTCAGGCTGGTCTAGAACTCCCAGCCTCAGGTGATCCGCCTACCTCAGCCTCCCAAAGTGCTGGGATTACAGGCATGAGCCACCGTGCCTGGCCCACCTGCTTTAATTTAAAAGACTGACTTAGTCTGTATTCTATTGCTATAACTGAATACTTGAGACTGGGCAATTTGTACAGAAAATGAATTTATTTCTTACACTTCTGGAGGATGAGAAGTCCAAGGTTAAGGAGGCATGTCTGGTGAGGTCCTTCTTGCTGGTAGGGACTCGGGGGAGTCCCAGGGCGAGGTGCTATAGGGCATTGCATGGCAAGGGGGCTGAGCATCTTAGCTTAGGTCTCTCCTTCTCCTCTTATAAAGCCACTAATGTCCCATTCTCATGACCTCATCTGATCCTAATTACTCCCTAAAAGTCCCACCTCTCAAATAGCATAGTCAGATTTTCCACCCTCTTAATACTTTTACAATGAGAATTAAGTTTTAACATGAGCTTCAGAGGGGACAAACATTCAAACCACAGAACTGATCATACCAACTGTTAGCAAGGAGGTGGACCAATACAAACTCTGATGTACTGATGGTGGAAATGTAAAATGTATAACCACTTTGGAAACGTGCTAGTTTCTTGGTGTATTCATATGTCAAAACATATCAAATGATACACTTCAATAGGTTCTGTTTGTTATATATCAATTATACCTCAATAAAGCTGTAAAATGTGTTTTTGAAAGATTATTTTGCTGGTATTTATATTCTCTAACTCCTGAAAAGCCTGAAAAACAAAAGTGTTACCTTTGCATTCCCCTCCTCCATCTTTTATTAAAACAACAATAACAACAACAACCCTCAAATTTGAATAAAACAAATAAGAAGACAAAACCCCAATTTATTCTATTTCAAAAATTTATTTTATAAATCATGTCTGCTTATGCCAATATTATTTTAGATGCAACAAATTAAGTTATTAGGCATTGTTATTTTGTACTTAACCATGCTACAAAATCACTTAAATCTTGTTCTATTAAAATTTTCAGGTTTTTATGACATATTAGAATATTTAGACAGGCCCTTCTAGACTATAATCTAATACCGGGAACACTCTTTGCTGACACGTTAGCTGCTGGTGGTTAGTTAGTCAAAAAAGTGGTTAAAGGGGGAAAAACAATACAAAAATTACATGTTTTAAAATTAAAGCTTGTATTTTATGCATTCATTCACCAAATGTTCAGGGGAGTCTATTTCTTTCATTTGAGTTTTAGCCCCTGATCAGAGTTTTACGCTTTGTTTTAATAAGGCACAATCTCATTTGCATTATCTTCAATTTCATGGTTTCCATTTTATTAACATGGAGATAGAATATAAGACATTGCAGAGCAGTCTGAATGCAGAATCTTTCTGGATTTTTGCAATTAAATTTTTTTTTTTTTACAATTGCTTCACCTCCATGTAATTTGCGAATATTTTTAAGCAACTCACTTTTTAAGCATTTTGAAGCCTTTGACTAAGTCTCCATCAAATTAAAGCTTAACGTTTCTGCATTCATATTTCTCATTTTATGTAATATTTAATTAAATTCTGCAGTTGTAACAACTACTATAACTGGCATCAACAGATCTGGGGATAAACAATTGACCCTTGGTTAGCTTAAAACTCAAATACAGAAGCAGAAGCTCCCAGGTCTATCCTGGAGCATTCAGAGTCTTGTGATTAAACTATTGTTTACAGAACTCATTTGAAACACATTAATTTTATACTCTATGTATTTTATATAAAAAGTAAAGTAAAAAAGGTAGTACAATCACAGAAAAAACAAAGGATGGCAGTAATTCTGAAGTAAAATTGCACAGAATAATATGACAAAGCAACATGCTAAAAAGAGTGATTTATTTGAGTTATAATTGTGTAAGAAATAAGTATTAACTTTGGTGAAATATTAACCACATCAGCATATTAAAATGATTTATACTATCCCAAGGGAAATAATAATCAATATTGCAGAACTTATAGTGCTAGTTCTAAATTAATACAGAAATAATAATTTTCATGCATTGCAAAAACAATGATAGCGTCACTGTGAATATTTCAGTTAAGTAATAACAAAGATATGCTTTTTATATTATTTATCAATTCTTCCAGTTTATCCAACTATAGATCCTCTGCACCAAATTATGAGTGCATTTGGATATTTTCTACTATTATAGATTATATGGCAGTTTTACCTTTGAAATGTCTGTGAAATTATAGAAAAGAAAAATAACATCTTGCAACAACAGCTAATTTATAATTTTTATCAATCACTGAGGAAATATAATGATGCAGTTAGACTAAGAGCTTACAGTATTGCATATGAATGCAGAAGGGAACTAACCACTCACGGAAATGTCTTGGTAGACTGCCTATCCCCTTAAACATGCAAAACTGGTAAAATATGTATTTATCTGGCATTCTAATTTCCATAGCTAGATTAGTGAGCAATAAAATCCACACTGACTCTGTGAATATTGTTATCACTCTGAAACTTTATTGCACTGTTACTAATTCTAATAGTATGGAGTGCGTTCACATAAAGAGATAAAGCAAGGTAAGTGAAATCCTTTTGCACATATACTAACTGGTATTCTAGGAGCCGCCAAATAAATGCTACTCAAACATGGAAGGAAAGGCTGGGTGTGGTGGCTCACGCCTGTAATACCAGCACTTGGGGAGGCCCAGATGGGCAGATCATGATATCAAGAGTTCAAGACTAGCCTGGCCAACATAGTGAAACCCTGTCTCTATTAAAAAAAAAAATTACAAAAATTAGCAGGGTGTGGTGACATGCACCTGCAGTCCCAGCTACTTGGGAGGCTGAGGCAGGATAATTTCTTGAATCCGGAAGGCAGAGGTTGCAGTGAGCAGAGACTGCGCCATTGCACTCCAGCCTGGGTGACAGAGTGAGACTCTGTCTCGAAAAAAAAAAAAAAAAAAAAGGAAGGAAAATGGAAAACTTCAGCAAATTGTCTTTATATATATTTTTAATTTTCTACCTATCTGTATCCTTAATACCAAGTAGATAAAGCATTAGTACAGTGGAATTTTATACTCCAGATTAATTACTTTTTAAAAATACTTGTACATTTTTTATTGTGGTAGAATATACATAACAGTAGTCACCATTGTAACCATCTTTAAGTGTAAAATTCAGTGGCATTCAGTGCCTTTACAATGTTGTGCAATCATCACTATCCATTTCCAGAGCTTTTTCATCATCCCAAACAGAAACTCTGTACTCATTAAAACAATAACTTCCCATTCCCTCCTGTATCCTGTCTGTGGTAACCTCTATTATACTGCCTTTATAAATTTGCTTATTTTAGGTACTTCATATGAGTTGGAGGGTTACCTGAACCTGTAAAAGGTCACTTAACCATCTGGTAAGCTAGATGCTTTGGGATAAAGAGGTATGTGATAAAACTGCTATGTCTTGTGGTCCTGTACCCACTGACTTACTACTTTTGCCATAAAATGAGACCCTCAGAGGTAATGTTGTGTCCATTGCTATGCTGATAGATATTCTGTAAGCCTCTGAAACTGTCCCCCAACCCCTTGGCCAAGATAGTGAATCACAAATAATACCACAGCTCGGAGGAAATGGTAGCCCCATCAACACTTAAAGAATTCAGTGGTTGAGATCCCCATCATATCTGCGCTCAATACACCTGTTTAGTCACTGCAAAAACCTTTTAGATCAAAAGGATTTCAGGCCACCACTACAATCATAATGAACATTACCCCTGTTAAGTACCTTAGCTACTGCATAACCCAGTACTTCACTTTTGACATGCACCTCATCTCAATCTTGGACAATTGAGAGCTCAGGAATTGCAGAGGAGTTTTACTGCAGTTTGTGAGTGATCCAGCCCCAAAATCTCATCCCAAGGGCCTGTTTTCTAGGGCCACTACTGATACCAATTGTCTTAGTTTAGCGTCTGAGATCTTGTTTCCTAGGAAACAGGCTCTGAGGTGGATATTTACATGCAGGAGGTTTATGGGGGAGTGTTCTCAAGAACAACACCTGTATGGGAGTGAGGAAAGCAAGACTGAGCAGAGGGAGAAGTTGAACTGTGATGTAGTTGCCATTTATTGGGCTTGGTGCATCCCATGTGTGTTAGTCCATTTGCATTGCTATTAAGAAACATCTGGGACTGGGTAATTTATAATGATGAAGTTTATTTGGCTCATGGTTCTGCAGGCTGCACATGAACCATGGTGCTAACATCTGCTTCTGGTGAGGGCCTCAGGAATCTCACAGTCATGGCAGAAGGCAAAGGAGAGCAGGCGTGTCACATGGTGAGAGAAGGAGCAAGAGAGATGCCGGGCTCTTTTAAATAACCAGCTCTTGTGTGAACTCACTGAGTGAGAACTCACTCATTACCACGAGGACAGCACCAAGCCATTAATGAGGAATCCACTTCCATAACCCAAACACCTGCTACCAGACCTGACCTCCAATATTGGGGATCACATTTCAACATGAGATCTGGAGAGGACAAAACATCCAAACCATATCACCATGGAACTATCTGGAGTTGAGCTTGTTCTTCAAAGAGATCTTAAACAGAGACACGGTAGTTAGGATCCTTTACCCCTAAACCTACCAGTCACTCGGTTAGGCTGTGGGGAGAGTGGAGCAGCTCCCTTTGGCTAGGGTAGTGCTCCGAAAGGGACTCAGTAGGCAACATTCCCAGTGGCCAAGGGAATGAGTACCGTGGGCTTGAAGAAGGGATCTGGTTGGTGCACCATGAGTTTACTACATTTAGATTCCTCTGAAATCAGAGTTGAGACAAATGCTTTGCTGCAGATATTTTATTTAAGAAGTCATTGCAGGGAACAAGAGTGAGAGACAGGGAAGTGAAAGAGGATGAAAGAAACCTAGTGCAAAGATTCAGTATGTTGCTGCTTTGGAAAACTAATGCTCAATTCTGTGAGATCTTCTGAAGAGCCTTAGGAAATATATCATAGAAGTTTCCAGCTGGGAGAGAAGCATTTATTGATTGGCTTCCATTGGTCAAGGGGGCTACACGGGCATTAGACGTCCCTGTGCTTCCAGTTCTCTGATGTGTGAGTGTTGAGAATGCCAAGAAAAGGTGCTGTCAAATTACATCTGCGTGAAGCTTGTAGATACCTGCATGGAATAGGTTGCCTAAGAGCAGAGTGGATTTGAAAGTGTCCACAAAAGGTGTCTAGTGCTTCTGAAAATATCTGACAGAATTTAAAACGTAAACTCTTTATGATCCACAAATTCACTTACAGGAATTTATATGGTGGAAATTTGTGCATATAGGTGCAAATATCTATGTGAATTAGATAGGCTATGGGACCAGTTGCCTAGGTTTAAGGCCAGGCTCTGCTGCTATAAATAATATACCTGTAAATTATGTCACCTGTCACATAGAGTTGCCAACAGCATTAGACTTAAAATATACCACATGATCTGAATAGTGCCTTGCACACATTATGGTCTCAATACATGTCAGTATTACTCTTACAAGAATATTTATTATAGCTACTGTTTATAGTAACAAAATACTAGAAATAGCCTACATATCCACCAATCAAACAGTAGGTAAATAAATTATAGTGTGATCACATGTAGGAAATTATCATATGCATCATATCTTCCAAAGTGAATAAAGCAAAGCAAAGTGGAGAAACTATGTCTAGTATGCTCCCATTTATGCAAAATGAACATATAAGTGTATTTATGATAGAGATTATTAGTGCTTACTGATATCTGGCTCTCCCCTCCCACCTGGGCACACAGAAGATGACTCTACAGTTAAGTGGACCATGTGATTAAGCCCCTGTGCAACCTTCCAGCTCTTTCTTCACCCAAAACTATATGTTGAGATGACAGCCTCACAAAGTGATGCAGCTTAAGCATGCAGTTTGATGCAGAAACAAACCTTTGTTGTATTCAGCCACTGAGATTTTGGGTTAAATTTGCTGCTACAGTATAACCTAGCCTATCTTGACTAATATAATATACTTCTGGGAAGATGATACAGAAAAATTAAAACACCAGTTACTGCAGAGAGGAGAACCAGAGACTATCAGGGGGTTGGAGGGAGACTGATGCTGACCTCTACATCCTTTCATGTTACTTGAATTTTTAAACTTCAACTTTTTTTAAAAAATTAAATATAATTTGGGTCTGACAGGAACCATCAATTTTCCTTAAAACATAAGAAAAGCTGCAAGCCTCATCTCCTTCAAAACAAAAACAAAAGCTAAAACATCCTTCCCCTACCTGAAAAAGACTAAACCTCAGAAATCATTCAGCCTGGTCCTGTTATTTCCTCCAAGAATGTTCACTAATTTAAATAGACAGGCAGAAAAACAACATTTTAGGAAAGGAAGAAAGTTAAACTGGTGAGGGGTGGAGTGGGATGTGTAACAGTGGATGGGGAGAAAGTGGCAGGGGCATTGCACTGGAGGTCTCAAAGCAGTTGAAGAGTTTTTGCAGTGGTGCCCATGAAAGTAATCTGGAAAAATAATTGCTGGTGATCAGGGAATGGGATA
Source organism: Pan troglodytes (assembly GCF_028858775.2). Lineage (NCBI taxonomy): Eukaryota > Metazoa > Chordata > Mammalia > Primates > Hominidae > Pan > Pan troglodytes. Next base: position 75,991,944 of record NC_072402.2, read on the forward strand.
CTTGAAGAAAAGAATTACTAGTTATGACAGGGTCCAGAAGCTGGCAGCTGAGTTATGGTAAAAGTAAAAGACAGTATGATTCTGATATTTTAATACAAGTTCTATGAAATCTGGTTTTGTTTTATATCTCATTGTGCTAATAACATTCTGAGTGATTGCAATATATATGCCATATTTCCTAACATAGATGGTCATGATGAAATAAATCTTTATCATTTTACCTGAAAGAGCTTTTGCAAAGGAATTTCTGATTTTTCTATGAATTTCATCTGCAAAGGATGGTATGACATATTGCCAATTAATAGTGACCTAGCCGGATATTTGCAGGGCAGCTATGACAAAGGTGGATGGCAGTTTCACAATAAGGATGAATAATGCGGAAGATAAAAGATAACCTTGACACATAACTCAGTTAAGAGGGAAATTGGAAAGTATTTAAAGATTCTGATTCATACCAATAGGCCATTCTATGGGATTATATCTAAAATAATAAAAAAAACATTTATATAGACGATTTCCTTGAGCCACAGACAAATTTTCTTGATGACTGGAGAACTATGGCATTTTGGAAAATAGATGAAGGGTTTTATTAACAGGAAAAAATACAACCATTCTCAATAACACTAGGAAATGTTGTGGGAGAAATTAATCAATCAAAGCAGTCATTTGGCACCTACTGTATGCCTCGACAATGGGATGGATGCTATTTGGGGGCTACATGATATTTGTTTTGTTTTGTTTTAAGACAGAGTCTTGCTCTGTCGCCCAGGCTGGAGTCAACTGGTACAATCTTGGTTCACTGTAACCTCTGCCTCCCGGGTTCAAGCAATTCTCCTGCCTCAGCCTCCTGAGTAGCTGGGACTACAGATGTATGCCACCATGCCCGGCTAATTTTTGTATTTTTAGTACAGATGGGGTTTCACCGTGTTGGCCAGGCTGGTCTCGAACCCTTGACTTCAAGTGATCTGCCTGCCTCGGCCTCCCAAAGTGCTGGGATTATAGGTGTGAGCCACCGCGCCTGGTGGAGAGGCTACATGATATTTGATCTTAAGGTACTTTTTGTTCATTTGGCCAGGTGTGGAATAAGAAAATATTCCTCAAAAGAATGATGAAAATAAGATGGTAATCAGTGATGAATTGCAAGGTAAAGAATAAAAGTAGTATAGAAATTCGGAGAAAGGTGAGCCCAGGAAAGTTGAAATACATGGTGAAGGCTCAGTGGAAGTCATTGTCAGCTGGGTTTGGAATGAGAAGACCTGGAATAAAATCTGTTGCTGCCATCTACAGCCTTTGTGACCTTGAATAAGTTTATTTAAATTGCCTTCATTTCCTAATTTGTAAAGTAAGAATGATAATAGCTTCCTTGCAGTGTTGTGAAGAGCATGCCAGTCCTTGTCCTGTTTGCGATGACAGATGCATTTCTTGCATTTTCTATGTCCCAGTGGTATGGGGGTGGTGAGCGGCTGTGTTTCCCAGGTGCTAGGGACTGAATTGTGCCCCCTCCAAATTCACATGTTGAAACCCTACTCTCCAGTGTGATTGTATCTAGAGATGGGGTCTTCAGGAGATAATTAAGGTTAAATCAGGTCATAAGCGTAGGGCCGTAGCCTTGTAAGATGAGGAAGAGAAAGAGATGTCTCTCTCTCTCTCTCTCTCCAACACGTGAGGACACAGCAAGAAGGTGGCCATCTACAAGCCAGGAAGAAACCTACCTTTGCCAGAAACCTACCATACTGACCTCTTGATTTTGAACTTCCCAGTCTCCAGAACTGTGAGAAATAAATGCCTATTTTTTAAGCCACCCAGTCTGTGATATTTTGTTATTGCAGCATGAACTGGCTGAGACACCAGGTTCCTGTGTCATGCCAATGGCAAGTACAGAGAAGACTGGAAAGTGAGAAGAAGAGAAAAGCCAGAGTATTTATTTTCTTCTTTCCCTGCAGCATCTTCAGGAGCAGTTGTGCCTCTTTTATGACCTCAGTTCCCTTGTCTCTAGGCTGACTGTGGTTCTGGCCCTGAATTCCAGTAACACCACCCCCTATTTTTGTCCTTCCAGCTTAGGGGAGCCAGAAACATCCTGCTGTTGCTAATGTCTACGTTGTTTCCAGTTTCACTTTCAGCCTTTCCATCTCCTATGTTACCAATTTCCAGTATTAAATTCCCTCTATTGTAAATAAGTAAATATATTTTCTGTTTTCTAGTTGAATTTTCACTAAGACAGAGTAAATTTTAAAATGTAATATTGTGAAGCTATAATGTGCCATATAAATAACAACTATCCATACACTCAGTGGTCATACTGGACATTTCTATCTTTGCTTGTCCTGCCCACAAGGTCTGTTTGGCCATTTTTGTGATCTGTCTTCTCTGATCTAATTGATTATTCCAGAAGACCCACAAAGGGCCCATCACAGGTCACATTGCTGACTCTATCTAAGTCCCTCTCTCAGAAACTTGAATTAGGAAACACAAAGGGACATTAAAAATTTTTTTCTAGAGAGGGGTCTCACTTTGTTGCCCTGGCTGGAGTGCAGTGGCACTATCATAGTTCACTGATGCCTGGGTACAAGTGATTCTTTTGCCTTAGCCTCTGGAGTAGCTAGGACTACATGTGTGCACCACCACACATGACTAATTTTTAAAACATTTTTTGTAGAGACAGGGTCTCGCTTTGTAGTCCAGGCTGGTCTTGAACTCCTGGCCTCAAGAAATCCTTCTGCCTTGGTCTCCCAAAGTGTTGGGATTACAGGCGTGAGCCATTTTGCCTGTCCACAAAAGACTATTTTAGTTGGTGGTGCTCACTGGAGCTGAGAAGCCAAGCTATGAAGTCATACCAGATTACCATGTTCTGATAAGTAGAAGACTCCAATCACGAGAGAGAGGACTAAGGACAAAGTCACATGGTTCCTGAGAAGTAGAGAATGTAGCCTTGGTTTCAAGCAACTCAGGAATGGAAAACCAAGCATTGTATGTTCTCACTGATATGTGGGAGCTAAGCTATGAGGACGCAAAGGCATAAGAATGATACAGTGGACTTTTGGGACTTGGGGGGAAGAGTGGAAGGGGGACAAGGATAGAAGACTACAAATATGGTGCAGTGTACACTGCTCAGGTGATGGGTGCACCAAAATCTCACAAATCACCACTAAAGAACTTACTCATGTAACCAAATACTACCCGTACCCTAATAACTTATGGAAAAATTTTAAAAAGAAACAAAAACAAATAGCTTTCTAATCCTCGGTACCACTTTTGCACAAGGCTTGCTATTCCTATCCTCATATTTCATGAGATTCTTTATATGTCTTCCATATCTGTCTCTTTGTTGGAGCTAGCTTGGGTATCTGTGATTTTGAACCCTGACTAGAACACTATGTGTGTCCGTGTACACACACACACACACACACACACACACACACCCCTTTTCTGAGTTTGAGCTGCTGTTAAAAATATTCAGCTTGTGACTGGGCAAAGAAAGTTACGTGGAATTGTGTTTGGGATAAACAACAGGAACAAAAGTCCATGAATGAGAGATGAAACTCTAAAACATCTTTGACTGCTCTGCTTATTTTAACGAACCTAAAGTTTATCAAGATGCCTTAAAGGTTTAGGCAAAATTATTTTTAAGTTAAATATAGTTGGAGTTTTATAGCCTTTACCCTATACAGTTAGCTAATAATGTTGGTGTTCACTGAAGCTGGCTTTAAAATAATTACAACACTAAAAACAGAGCAGCAGTGATCATTACATTAAAATGTGTTAAAAACCATCAAGATCAAGGTAATGGTAGATTGAAGAAAAGAAAAAAAATGCATTAAAAACTGGATTTATAAGTGGTACCTTTCTCCATGGCCTCAAGGTAATGCCACCAGGTCTCAACAAAAATCGGGCCAGGAAGAAAATACAGTAGGTAAGGGCTCTCTCTGGAAACTCTTCTATTTATAGTTTCCTGAAGACAAATTTTTGAAACTCACTTAGAGCACCTAATAGATCACAATTACCATACACAACAGTTTTTTTTGTTCCATTTTGTCTTGCTATTAGGTATTCATTCTCTGCCCAACGAAGAGTCCTGCTACTGAGATAACACCATTCCTGTGTTGATTCACTGGCTACATTCTAAAGCAGGTTGTGTATCATTTTGTTATCATAATGTAAAATATAACAGAGAAAGGACTTGGATGGAAAAGAGAAATGTGCTGTCTGAGGAAAGTCCAGCTTGCAAAGTTTTCATAGATACTGGTCAGCTTCACCAGTATCTGAAATTTGTCTGGAAGTTGTTGTTGCTTTATTAAAAAGAAAAATTTCCAGACACCATATTTGTATACTCCAGTGGGTTTTAGCTGATTATACAAATCTATTTGTTGTCAAAAGGCCACAAATATCTTAATGAACTTTTTGATCACACACAGTCAGGTATTTTTTAACATCTGTAACTATGTAATTTGAGCTGTCATTGACTTTAGGGATCATACAATCCATGTGAAAAAGCACAAAAGTTTCTTCCCATTCCAAATATTAGATTATATTAATGATACTTAATAATTGTTTATATTTTATGCATATTTAACTGCTATTGTGAAATGGTCGAGTATTCTTTTTTAAAATTTTTATTTTAAAAATGTTTTTTCGAGACAAGGTCTTGCTCTGTCACCCACGCTGGAGTGCAGTGATGTGATCACGGTTCACTACATATCTCAAACTCCTGGGCTTGAGCAATCCCCTCCCTCAGCCTCCCGAGTAGGTAGGACTGCAGGTGTGTGCCACTACACCTGGCTAATTTTTTAAACTTTATTTGTAGAGGCAGGAGTCTTCCTATGTTGCCCAGGCTAGTCTCAAACTCCTAGGCTCAAGTGATCCTCTTGCTTTGGCCTCCCATGGTGCTGGGATTACAGAAGTGAGCTATTGCACCTGGCCTGAATATTCATATTGGGGCAGAGAATGTTATCTTTTATGTGTTATCAGAAATGATCAGTAGTCATTATTAGAGACCAGACTCATTCCAGATTTCTAGACCTGTTTCTTTGTCTTTTTACAGAATCGTACTTCTATAAAAGGTCATTTATAGAAGCAACTTTTATGAAACCCGATTTTGATTAATTTATTAATATTTTAGCTTTCTATTGAATGTTTAAATAATAAAGTATAAAATTATTACCCGAAGAGTTTTCTTAAAATGCAGATGTTTTATGTATCTTATAGATAAATGTTTTAAAAATAAAACAAAATAATTTTTAAAAATTTGTCCTCTTGAACCCTGTGACTGTGAGAAGAGTGGTACTAACATTTATTACTTTGCTATTTATTGTAGTCAAGATCTGTCTTTTAAATTCTGTCGCTCTAGCAAGGTTATTTTCATTGCACTGGATCCCCTGAGCATTCTGTATTTTGGGATCTGGCTCCTCTTTCAAACAGAAGTATGTAAGTCTTTGTAGCAGCTGCTGGACTGTGAAGAACTGCTGGTCAACTGTGTTTTATTTCTCTATTTGGCTGCCTGGCATCTCTGGCCTGCCTTGACCTGCAGCACCCATGTCTCCACTAGTTCCTGCCAAACTCTATACTGCATCCCAAGGCCAATCTCTTTAAATTGGTTGAGGCAAAAGCAGCGAGGCAGTCTGCCCATGCCTTGGTGTTCTTCTCCACCCCCATCCCTAGGCGGCTCTATTTTGTTGTGCGTTCTGTTTTGCTGATACTCTAGTTCTTTGCATTGTTGGGACCCATTACTGTCCTCTAACCCCCAGCATTTTGATTCTCTGCTTTTGCTAAAGTCAGTTTGGGTCATACTCAATTTGAGTCTTCTGAATGTCAGTCTTGACTTACCAACTTGGACATGAGGTTTTGATACAAGCCCTGACTTCGTTTCGTGCACGAATAACAGACCAGTGAACTGATTCTAGTTTCTCCTGCTGACCATGGAATTGGCTTTTTCTCCAGGGCAAAGCCTTTCCTGACTCGTTGTATTCTCTCTTCTTAATTTACTCTCTGCTGCTCTTGAATCAGGAGTGTGGCATATCCAAGATTCCTCAATGTCCACTGTGCCTGCTGGCTTCCTGCTCTCCTTTGCTAACCAACATTGCCTCCTGGCCCTTGGTCTTCTCCAGCTACTCTTTGAGCCCCTGAAGTACCAAAAATAACAATAGGAGTTTGACAGCTTTTGACTACATTTGAATTACTTCTTTCTCCAGATCTTCAGGTTCTATAATCCATCAATGCCTAAACTTCTAGCATGGCAGGCTATAACAAGCCAGCAATAGTAGGAAATAGTGCCATCAACACTCATCAAAGACTTCAGCGATAAATATAGTGACACCTGTACATCAATTCCTAAATTATTTTTTAAGACTCAACAATGTTTCAGGAAACCTGCAACAAAAAGTCTAAATTAATAAATGATGTGTTTTATTTTATCTTAAACCTTACGTAAGTATAAAATGCAAAAATTATCTGCTTCTGGGAAAAGTCTTTTTCTAGGATTAGTTTTATATTGTAACATTTCAAATTCAAATGAAAACTAAGATTTTAGAGGGTGAATTTCTCAAGTTCATGTTTAATAAAGATCACATCTGTAAATGATCCTCCTGTATTACGAGCATGATATAATGGTGATATCGCCTCAGGGTGACTTCAGATCTTGCTCTAAGAGGTCCTGGTAGCCATATACTAGAACCCCTAGGAGTAAGGAGCTTGAGGGACTGCGGTAGCTTGCAGGTACTATTAGAGTCACTAAGATGCAGTGAAGCTGAATATCCAAGTGATTCAGGAGACCATATGTTATGAGTGTCTAGCCAGGTATGTTGGATGTGACCAATTAGCACTTGGCCTTAATTTCTGCTTCCTAGTGTGATGTCTTGGGTTCCAGAGGCTCAAAAGTTTTTTTTAAAAAAACCATTTCTCAGACTCATTTGCAGCTAGCACTCTCAATACTTGTTAAGGGCTTCTAAAAAGATGCATTTGTGTGAGTTTTGGAAATGAAATGTGAGGTGGAATTTACTTTCTATTGTGTTTGGCTATTTTCTGCTGGCAAGAATAGTTATGGAGTTTTTCTGCAGCCGTGTTCCAGGATCCACTCTCCAGTTTCATGGATGTGAGAGACACTTGTAGGGCAAACAGTGACAGCCACATATTCCAATGTCTTGACACCTGCTTGAGGGCATTGAGTGGGAGTGGCAGGGGTTTCTTGATTCCAATCTTCTTACTTCCCTGTATTCCTATTATTTTCCATGTCACTAAATGAGAGAAATACAACCAACAGTAGAAGGTGGAAGTGTTGGCATACCAGTTCTGAGCCTAGCCCTTAAGAGGACTTGTGGGTTTCCACTCACCCTTATGACATCACCATGAGATGACTACACAGTACTCCAGTAAACATGCTGGTCCCAGCAGGTAGATGAGAAACACATGGAACAGAGCTTCCTGCCTCAGTCCAGCTGCTCCCAGAAAGTCTAGCCTAGATTAGCCAACTGCAGGCACAAAGCTAAATATATATTTATTGTTTTAGGCAAGTGAAGTTTTGTCATTATTTGTTAAGCATCATTATTGTAGTCAGAGTTGATACAACAGTAATAGTGGTTTACTATTGAACTCAGTCGTTCTAATAACAACTTTTTGTTTCCCCTCATTTGTGATTGTGACAAACGTAATTGCTCCCCTGGCAGATGGTTTTATAGTGTTCTGGCAATCATTCTGGAAGTCCAGTCTAGAGCTTGTTGCTCCAGTGCATCAGATAGTTTCTAAGTGTCTAATTTCATTTCTGCTTAAAATAACTAGATTCACCTTAGACTCATTAGGGTGGCTGCTGTTAAAAAAAAAACAGAAAATAAGTGTTGGTGAGGATGTGGAGAAATAGGAAACTTTGTTCACTGTCATGGAAATATAAAATGGTGCAGCTGCTGTGAAAAACAGTATATGTGGCAATTCCTCAAAAAATTAAAAACAGAATTACCATATGATCCAGCAATTTCACTTCTGTGTTTATAGCCAATAGCATTGAAAGCAGAGAAGTCCATCAATAGATGGACGGCTAAACAAAGTGTGGTATCTACATACAATGGAGTATTATACAGCCTTAAAAAGGAAGGAAATTCCTATACATACTACAACATGAATGAACCTTGAGGGCATTATATTAGGTGAAATAAGCCAGTCACAAAAGGGCAAGTGTTGTATTGTTCCACTTATATGAGGTATCTAGAGTCGTCAAATTCATAGACAGAAAGTAGAATGATGTTTGCCAGTGGCTGGGGGAAGGGAAGATGGGGAAATATTGTTAATAGAAACAGAGTTTTCATTTTGCAAAATGAAAACAGTTCTGGAGATGGTTGGTGATGATGTCTATATGACAATGTGAATGTGCTTAATGTCACGGAACTATACACTTAAAAATTGTTATGATGATAAATTTTGTTATGTGTATTTTACACAATTAAAAATAATTTTTAAAAAGAATCTAGAGTGTTTTTGTTTTCTGCATTAAAACCTGAATTACCATCAAGGACCACGGGAAGGACCATACCAATCATTCAGAATGAGTCCCCTCAGTGGGCCTCTGCATTTGATCTCATGAGTGACATTCCACTTCTCACCCAGTACAGGATGCCTAATTAAGGTTGCAGTGGGGCCCTTCTTTTTGAATATGAAGGGGCTTTTCCCCCTAATCTGAGTGAGGAATAGAAATCAGAGAAGACAGTCTTAACGTCTCTCCTATTCACAGAGTTGTTTTCCTTGGTAGGTCCTTCTTGGGTGAGTGATACTTACTGGGAACTCCACCTAGTAATTCTCAGGGATGACTGGTACCCCTCCCCACCTCTGCCAAATCTCCCTGTGTGATGGCTGTGTGATGTCTGAGCTTAACTAAGTTAAACTGCATTTTCCAGAATTCCGTTTGTAGTGCAGTACCAGATAGAGTGGGCTATAAGAGATACACTCCTGTGAGAGCTGGAAAATGAAGGGAAGCAGTAGCCATTTGTTAGCATATACAATCCTCCCAGTTATCCAATCAAACACCAGTCTAGGTGCTGCTGTGAAGGACTTTTGCAAATGTAATTAAAGTTCTTCATCAGTTGACTTTAAGTTATCCTGCGTGGGTCTGACCTTACCAGTTGGAAGGCCTTAAAAGAGGGCATAGGGCTTCTTTGGGGACAGAGAGAAAAAAAAGGAGGGAGGAGAGAAGATGGGGGAGAGTGTGTATGTCTGTGCCCATGGGTTCTGGCCTGCTTATAATCTTCTCTTCTGACCTCCTGTGAACAAGCTCCTGGCTGTGCCCTTGGGGTTTCTGCTTGTTTGTGATCTTCTTTTCATGACTGCTTGCCCCACAGACTTTGGACTTACTTGGCCAGCTGCACAATTGCACGCGCGCGCGCACACACACACACACACACACACACACACGAGGAGATATATTTATCTTCTACTACTCTGCTTCACTGGTTGAACTCGGACTGATACATCCTGCAAAATGATCAGGAAACAGCAGCCCTTTCTGAGCAGCTTCTGCCTTGCTCGTCTTCCCCAGATGCACGCAGGCTGTATGATGTTGAAGATAAAGGCAGCCCTCCAAGAATATAATGGTGAGGGAGAACCAGGGGCTGCGACTTTAAAACTTTCCTTTTCCTTTGTACACAAGGGGCTGGAGGCATCACAGGCTTGGCCTTCAGATGGAAGGTACTACACACAAATACTCCCTGTGTGCCAAGCCCTCCTTCATTCTCACTCTCTCTTCTTATTCAAATCCTTGGTCCTGTTTCACAACCCCCTCTTTGAAGACTCTAAGCTGATGTTCGTTATTCCCTGCCCCCCACCACAGGAGGGAGGAGTTCAGATACTTCCATTGCTTACTCTGCTGTACAAATTCCAGGCCTCAGGTTTCAGAGGGATGCTGACAGATGCTCTACCATCTACCCAGGCTTGAACAGTGAAGAGGATGAAACAGTATCTGCTCATCTCAATAGAGAAGACAGAAGTTCCCTGATTCCATTTGAGGCTCCTCACCTGTGGGAACAGTAGGTGATGTCTTCACTAGTTACCTAAGAGGCAAACAGATCTCACCTAGAAAGCACATGCAACATGGCCTGGGCTTACAGGACCACAACACATTTCTCCTGTTCATAGACTCCTCTTGACCCTGTTTACATTACAAATCTCGCCCTAAAGGGTGGCTCTAAGATTTTTTAAAAGGTTGGCACAGATTCCATTTAGTTTCTTTCTGATGCCCAGATTACTCCCCGAGTTGAAATGTGGATGAAAATAGTTCCTTTTACCTTATTGCTTCTACCCAGAGTGAGGTAGATTTGAACTGCATCTTGGTTCAGGAAGTTCCCCGAGCCCCTGGACTTGTCATTTATGTGAATCTGTAGGCAGATTCTGGCTACGCTCCACCCTCTGGCTCATTTGGGGATCAGGATACTAGGGTGTAGGGCCAAGCCTGCTTTTTCTCCATTGTCATCTATGTAATAGCCTGAGTAAGGCACCAGCACAAAAGGGTACACCCTCTCCCTATGCAAAAAGGAGTGTTAGTGTAGCCTGCATTTACAAAAAATGTACTCTCTAGTGCCAACTCCCACTTCGTGTCCATGCATACTCCTTATCCAGGCTTGCCTCAGAAGTATCCAGTGTAAGGACTTAGGCCAGATTAGCAGACAGACAACATGTAGTACAGGCCGGTAGTGGCTAACCCTAGTCCTCGGAGTTTTCAGTCTCTAGACTTCCACTTGCCAATATCTGCTTATCTGCTGCGGGGATCTTCCCTCCACCCCCCAACTACAACTGTGGAAAACCATGTTGCCCAATTAAGAGTTAACTTTCTGCCCTCTCACTCCAGTAAGCCCTCAATTATTGACTTTTTTTTTTTTTTTTTGAGATAGGATCTCCCTCTGTCACCCAAGCTGGACTGCAGTGGCACAATCTCAGCTCACTATAACCTCAGCTTCCTGAGCTCAAGCGATTCTCCCACCTCAGCCTCCTGAGTAGCTGAGATTACAAGTGCGTGCCACAACACCGGGCTAATTTTTGTATTTTTCATAAAGATGGAGTTTCACCATTTTGGCCAGGCTGGTCTTGAACTCCTGGGCTCAAGTGATCCACCTGCCTTGGCTATCCAAAGTGCTGGGATTACAGGCATGAGCCACCACACCTGGCCAATTGTTGACTCTTGTAGAAATGTACAAAATGTATACATTTTATGTATAAATATCCCAACTCCCTCACCTCACAGCTTGGGTAATTCTGAGACATATGTTTTGCACTATTTGTAAGGATTTCTACATGGGAAATAGAGCACCAGCTTCCACTGTGGCAGCTCACCTAATAGCACTCCTACTGGTTGCTTTCTCTTTCTGTCTTTATATATCATGTTCTCGCTTCTTTACCTGTGTTATTTTTGTTTCTCTAATAAAACTACTTGCACTAATATCCTTGTCTTGAGTCTGCTTTTGGGAAAACTCCAACAAAGCCACAAATATGTTCTTTGTTTCTTAGGTCTTCTTTTGAGTTCCTGGAACTGCAGCCATAGTACCTACCTCTCCAACTGAATGGCTGAAAGGCTGTATCTGCTCAGGTGAGGGTATTATACACAACACATAACAAGACCAGGAAGTTCATAGAGCCCTCCTGGCAGGGCTCCATGCTGCATGTGAGGCCATGTATCTTTGCCTCTCTTCTTCTGCAGGAGAAAAGCAATACCACCTCTTCTGTTTTCCTCCAAGTCACTGGGATCTGGGATTTGAGTTTCAGAGCTGCACTATGAAGCCTGAAAATGGACCTGGATTTCCATCCAGTGGTTCCCAGCAGAAAAAGTCAAGTTGTCCTAGTGTGATAAACTGAGATGGGTGTGGGGTAGTTAGTGGGAGCAAAGAGCAAATGTGGGGAAAAGCAAAGCAAATGAATGAGAGATAATTGCCAGATAGGAAATATAAGACTTTACATTTACTTTTATTCAGTGCTTGTGCTGGTTACACAATGTGTGGTGGGTCAGCCTGGGTTAAAGGCACAGTTGGAGATAAACCTTAAATTACCTTGATTTTCCTACAGAAAAATTATCTCACTAAAGTTGGTAAGATTATTTTTGGCCCTGAACCCTACTTCTTTCCTCTTCTCATATTAAAACCGAATACATTAAAAGGAAAAAGTTGATGCAGTGAAGGTTGGCTTGAGGAATCACTTCAGGCTCTACCTTTTGCTCTTCCCATCAACCTTTGCTCTCTTCGGTTTTTGTCTTTGTTTCTGTACCTACATTATCCCTGCATCCCTGAGAGAACTGAAAACTCACCCTAGCCTTGAAGAACTCATAATCTAGTTGAGTAGGCAGCCATATAAACAGATTCAAATGGTAGATAGTAAGTGCTAAATAAGGCCATAACTTAAGTGCTATGGAAACACAAGACAAAGCGGCTAATTCTACTGGGGGCATGGAAGATGGATGAATGAAAAGGCACTGAAAAATGAAGAGATTTTCAAGCTGAGAGGTGCAGCAAGGACATTTCAGGCAGAAGGGCCACCATATCTACTCTATTTGTGATTCTTGTGATCTTATTTTTAGGTAAATAAATCTTGTGAGGCTGGTTGTTAACTTGAAAAAACTTCAAATGAGTTCCTTGAGAGCTCTTGGGGAAAGAGAATCGATATGGGAAGTTAGTATTTTGGCAAACAAATATTTTTTTTTCAGAACCATCTCTGATGTGTAGCTTCTGAAATTTTGACATTTGTTTCTTATGAATTAAGAACTTTAATGGATAAGCTACATAATTTGAAAGTACTACCCACAGGAAACATTAATGAAGGTCAAGCACACATATAAAGTCGCTTGATGTGTATATTGCTTTTTGATTAAAGGGAAAGAATGCCTAGAGTTCAGATTTCAAAAGCAATTACCAAATACATTTGGGCAAGGTATGAATTCAGATCCTGACTTTTCATCTTAAAAAAAAAAAAGATTTCCTATGAAGTCTTTGACTCTCTGAAAGCATTGCTATAGTATTAAGATTCTGAAGAGTTTTGACTAGGGAGTAACGAGTTTACTTTTGCTAAACATAGATTGGAGATCCTTTTCTTTATTGATGGAAAAGTTTTTTAAATTTAGTGATATGGTTTGGCTGTGTCCCCACGCAAATCTCATCTTGAATTTTCATGTATTGTTAGAGGGACCTGGTAGGAGGTGATTGAATCATGGGGCAGGTCTTTCCTCTGCTGTTCTTATGACTGTAAGTCTCACCAGAGCTGATGGTTTTAAAAAGGGGAGTTTCTCTGCACAAGCTCTCTTCTCTTTTCTGCTGTCATGTGAGCTGTGCCTTTTACCTTCCACCATGATTGTGAGGCCTCCCCAGCCACAGGGAATTTTAAGTCCATTAAAACCTCTTTTTCTTCCCAGTCTTGGATATGTCTTTATCAGCAGTGGGAAAACAGACTAACACATTTAGGGATACTTTTCATTGCACTTATTGTTGATATGAAACAATTTTCACTTGGACATTTGTACGCAGGAGATTCGATACTGTGAAGGAAAATACTCATGAATATGCAACTTTCTCCAGTTCTACCATTTATTAGGAGTCTGTGGGTTGTGTTAGATTCTGAGCTATTGTCGTTGCTAAGGTCTAGTAACAGCATTGCTTCTCCATGATGTTAGAAGTCCTTTCTTGTTACTGTATTATTACCGGCACTTGGGTTCTATCTCTTGGTTGATAATGGCTGCTTCAGCTACAACCAGTGATCAATTTAATTTAAAACAAATGAAGCTTCAGCTTCAGGATCCTTCACTTGCATGAGGTCTTTTCACGTGATGTGTACACTGGAGGACCTGCAGGCTTTTCTGGGATTTGACTGCAGGGGTTCTTAACCACTTTTTTGTTCCATGGATGGTTTTGGCACTCTGGTGAAGTCTACAGACTCCTTCTCAGAATAATGTTCTTACAAATTTAAAGTAAAATGCATACAATTACAGAAAAAAATCAATCATATTAAGAACGAATTATCAAAATATTTTGAAAATTTGTGATATAGAAATATATCTGCTCCTTTATTAATGCATTAAATAATAAAATCTAATGATTACAAGGCTCTTGCATTGGTTCGAACCGGGAGAGTGCGCCAACAGACAACACGAGGTGGTATGGAGCAAGAGGCTCTTTTAATGAGCACCTGGGTGCAGACTGGCTGAGGCCTAAAATGGCGTCAGCCCCAAATGAGGACTGGGCAGGGGTTTTATAGTCCTCTGTAAACAGGAAGTGTCCCAGTCTGATGTGACTGCTACGTAGTACCCGGACGGCCTCCCTCTCCATCTTCAGGGGTTATGTGTCTTCCGGCCAGCTCTGTTCCTGCTTCTGCTATCTTGCTGACTGCACGCTACTGGCGCAGGTGGCCTTGCGCCTTGGGACTGGGCCTGAGGAGGGAGGAGTTATTCATTCCCTTAAGCTTTCAGGCCCTGGGGAGAATCTTTCAAGGATGAGCTTAATAACTACTGTGTCCAGAATTGGTGGATTCTTGGCCTCACTGACTTCTAGAATGAAGCCGCCGACCCTCCAGGTGAGTGTTACAGCTCTTAAGGTGGCGTGTCTGGAGTTTGTTCCTTCTGATGTTTGGATGTGTTCGGAGTTTCTTTCTTCTGGTGGGTTCGTGCTCTCGCTGGCTCAGGAGTGAAGCTGCAGACCTTCGTGGTGAGTGTTACAGCTCTTTAAGGTGGCGCGTCTGGAGTTTGTTCCTTCTGATGTTCATATGTGTTCGGAGTTTCTTCCTTCTCGTGGGTTCCTGGTCTTGCTGGCTCAGGAGTGAAGCTGCAGACCTTAGCGGTGAGTGTTACAGCTCTTAAGGCGGCGCGTCTGGAGTTGTTCGTTCCTCCTGGTGGGCTCGTGGTGTGGTCTCGCTGGCTTCAGGAGTGAAGCTGCAGACTTTCGCGGTGAGTGTTACAGCTCATAAAAGCAGTCCGTGGACCCAAAGAGTGAGCAGTAGCAAGATTTATTGCAAAGAGCGAAAGAACAAAGCTTCCACAGTGTGGAATGGGACTCCAGCGGGTTGTCACTGCTGGCTCGGGCAGCCTGCTTTCATTCTCTTATCCGGCCCCACCCACCTCCTGCTGATTGGTAGAGCGGAGTGGTCTGTTTTGACAGCGCGCTGATTGGTGCCTTTACAATCCCTGAGCTAGACACAAAGGTTCTCCACGTTCCCACCAGATTAGCTAGATACAGAGTGCCCACACAAAGGTTCTCCAAGGCCCCACCAGAGTAGCTAGATACAGAGTGTCGATTGGTGCATGCACAAACCCTGAGCTAGACACAGGGTGCTGATTGGTGTGTTTACAAACCTTGAGCTAGATACACAGTGCCGATTGGTGTATTTACAATCCCTGAGCTAGACATAAAGGTTCTCCGCGTCCCCACCAGACTCAGGAGCCCAGCTGGCTTCACCCAGTGGATCCCACACAGGAGCTGCAGGTGGAGCTGCCTGCCAGTCCCGCACGGTGCGCCCGCACTCCTCAGCCCTTGGGTGGTGGATGGGACTGGGCACCATGGAGCAGGGGGTGGCGCTCATCGGGGAGGCTCTGGCCGCACAGGAGCCCATGGAGGGGGTGGGAGGCTCAGGCATGGTGGGCTGTAGGTCCCGAGCCCTGCCCCGTGGGAAGGCAGCTAAGACCCCGTGAGAAATTGAGAGCAGCGCCGGTGGGCTAGCACTGCTGGGGTACCCAGTACACCCTCTGCAGCTGCTGGCCCCGGTGCTAAGCCCCTCATTGCCCGGGCTGGCAGGGCCGGCAGGCTGCTCCAAGTGCGGGCCCGCCAAGCCCACGCCCACGGGGAACTCCAGCTGGCCCGCAAGCGCCACGCGCAGCCCCGGTTCCCACTCGCGCCTCTCCCTCCACACCTCCCTGCAAGCTGAGGGAGTCGGCTCTGGCCTTGGCCAGCCCAGAAAGGGGTCCCACAGTGCAGCGGTGGGCTGAAGGGCTCCTCAAGTGCCGCCAAAGTGGGAGCCCAGGCAGAAGAGGCGCCAAGAGTGAGCGAGGGCTGTGAGGACTGCCAGCACGCTGTCACCTCTCAATACCATAATTTTGAAGTGGAAGTGAACATTAATGATATCTGGCATATTTACATTAATTATAACATCATAGTTTCTATTGGTGAAAAGTCATGGGTAAAGCAAATACTAGTGGTTAAGTAGATTTTTTTATGTGATCTCCTACTTTCTTTAATTTATGTTCTTCTTTTTTTAAATACAACAGTGAAAGTTGGGAGAACTTCCTTCTGTTTCTTGGATTAGGTTTTCTTCTGGTTGAGCTTTTTGTGTCTGATTCTTCAATGTTTTCTTCCTTCCTCCCCTCCACCCTCTCTTTGGTTTTCATTCTTCCTTTTCTTAAATGTGCCAAATTAAGTTTTCCTGATTGTTCATGCTGTTCTTTTTCATGCTTGACTATCTAGGCATACATTGTGCCACTGCACTCCAGCCTGGACGACAGAGTGAGACCCTGCCTCAAATAATAATAATAATAATAAAGTAAGATAAAATGGACCTAAGTATACCTAACTCAAGAGTTGTTGTTATAATAAAATGGATTAATATTTGTGAGGTACCTAGCACAGTATTTGGTGCAAAGAAGGTTGATGAAATTCATTTAATTTAAAGAAAATGAATGCAGTAGCAGATTTATATATACTATAAAATATGAAAAATATGCATCATTTTCAACCCTCTCCCTTAAGATATATTCGTATTTCTAACACTTAGAAATATTAAAACTTTTATTGCAAACGAAGGGCACATGATCAAACATCTAGAGCAAGTATTATGCTTATACCATTAATTTAAAATTGACTCCTAATATATGATCTTTTTAGGTGGGTTGGGAGAATCGGGGGAAAAAACAGTAATCTGTGAGAAACATATCAATACATTTGCAGTTCATTCTTGACTATTCTCCTGGGGATTTTCTCAATATTTGATTATTAGCACCTTCCAGATGATGTCCAGAAAGCAGAAAAAGAGTCTGCTACTTGGTATTGTCCAGACTAATGTTGTTTTTTTATTAGTGAAATCCAGACTAGATGCTGATTCCCAAGAAAATCCTCCAATTTAGGAGATTCCATAAACAGACCATCTATTCCATACCAATCCATGAGTAGAAATCTGTGCTGCCTCTTCCATGAGCCTTCTGGAAGAATGACACATTTGCCTTCATTAAATGGAGAATGAAAGGAGATTGGGAAAAATTTGTAAAACTACTTGTTCAAAGAATCAAATATAT
This sequence comes from Pan troglodytes, assembly GCF_028858775.2. Taxonomy (NCBI): domain Eukaryota; kingdom Metazoa; phylum Chordata; class Mammalia; order Primates; family Hominidae; genus Pan; species Pan troglodytes. The sequence continues at coordinate 76,009,162 of NC_072402.2, forward strand.
GTGTTTGTATATGTTTGATAAAAATTAAAAAAAATTTAAAGAGAGACACAGAGGACAATGTGAACTTTTCCTCCCATGCTTTCTTTCTCCCTTGTTTGTTTCCCTTGTATAACTGTACATTTCTTAGGAGGAATGAATTCCATTTGATCCATCTTTCTACTCTCCTTTTCACCCCCATCCCTAGCACAGTGACTGGAACATAGTAGGTGTGTAAGTATTTTTTAAAGAAATATGTGCATTTAATGTGTGGGCTGAATAAACAACTCTGATTTACAGCCCTCGTATATTGAGTTTGTCAGATTTAAAATCATGTTTTTCATTTTTCTGAGGAACTATGCATGTAATCAGAGGACTTTACTAGTTGTTACCTAATGCTACCAGAGAAATTACTGTCACAACTGTTCCAAGCTTGCTTATAGTTAGGGTCCAGTGTCTTCTTTTGCCATATGCTATCGGGTAGACTAGATTCTGGAAGCCATTTGGAGAGAATATTATGGATGTAGGCGACATTTTTCCCCCCAGGTATTGACAGTATTCATAGTATGCTTATTAGAGATTCCTCAGATTTTTATATCTTTGTCCTGATAATCACCTTCAATCAAAAAGCAAATGACTCTTTTTTATTGGGGGTCTGTGTGTTAACACAGTTGACCAATAACATTATAGCTAAACAGTCAAGAAAAAGTCATGACTCATATCCTTTTGGGTGTTCACCTTTTTGGTTGATGGGTGGCTTACGTCAGTAAGTCAATTGCATTCTCCAAAATTAACAGGTGTGTGCCTACATATTGTGTTTTAATATACCTCCTTTCACAATTAGGGGAGTTACTTACTTAGGATTAAAAGATATCTAGGTGCTGAACGTGTTTTGCACTTTCCATTCTCCATAACCTTGCTTACGATCCTTCTACAGTCCATGCCATCGGTTGTTCCCATGTATCTATGGAGGCCACTTCTAAAGCCAATGTCAAATACACTCATTTCTCATACATTACTTTTCATTATAGTACCATTTATCTTACACAGGGTTTACAATGAAAAACATGCAAACATATTTAGAGTAAAGAAGGGTTGAGACAAGTGGGTAGGAAGCCAACCATGTAAAGGTAGACCAGCACGTAGTACTTTGAAAAAAACAAATCAATCATAAGAATTCTGATGATATGGTATAGGAATGTATCTTCAGAATTCAGCAAATGCCTCACTTGCGATTATCTTTCATGCTTTAGTATTCTCCATTTATTAGGCAGGTTGAGGATGGGGATGTGGGCTGTATTTTCTGGCATCTTGCATATTTGTCCTGAAAATTGTTATGGGCTCACACATCTATGGCACAAAAGACAACTAGTAAGGCGAACAAAATGACAGATTTTAAATTAACTTGGAAATGGTTGCCAGCCAGGTGGATGCCACTCTTCTTCAAGTGATCAGACCTCACTCTCATTAGCTACATTAATCCATTAATTAATACAAGAAATTTTGTTGGGCACTTAATTTGCTACAATAACTATGCTAGTTGTTGGACACGGTCCTAACATTATCCTGATAATGGGCATCTGTGAAAAGGGTTAATGGGAAAGACATAGCATATAAAAATTTAAAAATTGTGGCTTAGAATATTAAAACAAATATGAGCAATTAATGCAATCTCTCCAGTTTTATAATATAACTAGTTTGATTAGAAACATTTTTGAATTGTCAAAATGGTTCTGAAATATCTTTAATTATCTGAAATATCTTGCTATTATTACTATATAAGGGTAGTCATCTGGGAACCCTTTGAAAATAATTTAACTGCTTTTAAAATCACGTAAGGAATTGAAATTATTCTTAAATGATCTGATTCACTTATTCAATAAATTTAGTAAGATAATTCAAGCCCTTCCACTCCCTTATCCTGACACTTTTAAAATGACTCACTTATATTTTAATTACTCTTGGGGTCTCCTACTATGAAACAATGGTAGAATTTCATTTTTTGCTCATAAGAAAGATAGGTCTGTGGTTATTAATAATTATTCGGTATGGAAAACCATGACATTCATAGTAAATACAGAGACAAATCTCATCTTTACATTAGCAGGAGTAAGAGGCAAATTAACCTTCATGAAATACTGCCTTTGAAGAAGAAAAATTAGGATAATAGAAGAAAGACTGATGAAATTTGACCAGTTTCCAGGACAGAAGAGATGACCTATTTGGGGTTGTTGGAATTATTAGTAATTATGGAGAGATGTTTAGATGTATGCAGACATAGAAAATATGCAAAATAATATACTTTCACATCTGTATAGAATTATGTGATGGTTTAAAATACGTCCACAAGTTCTTTGGCACTGCTCCCTTCAAGGAATAGAAACCAAATTCCCACTCCTTGACTGTAAGCTGAACTTAGTGATTTGCTTCTAATGAACAGAATAAAGTAGAAGTAATGGCATGCAACTTAGGAGACAAGGTCATAAAAGGTACTGCAGCATTATCTTCATTTTCTTCCTTAGATTGCTTGTTCTGGTGAGGGGGCAGGGTGGTGTGTGTGGGGGAAACCAGCTGCCATGTTGTTAGGACATGCAGGCAACCCTGTGGAGAAATACATGCAGTGAGGAACTGAGGCCTCCTGCCAAATACAAGTGAGGAACTGAGTCATTCTGACAACATTTTTATTGGTGAGCCATCTTGGAAGTGGATCCTCCAGCCCCACTCAAGCCTTCAGATGACTGTAGCCCTGGCTAATATCTTGACTGCAACCACACAAGACACTCTGAACCGGAATCATCAAGCTAATCTGATTTCAAATTCCTAGCCCACAGAAATCATAAGATAATAAATGTTTATTGTTTTAAGCCACTAAGTTTTTTGGGGTTGGGGGGTAATTTGTTACATAGAAGCAGCTAAATAATACAAACTCTATAATAGAATTTGTTTTTAAGAAACAATTTCAGCTGCTTTAATCTAAAAGAGGTATAATATAAGGAGTTGGAAGGACTAGAGGAATGTTATTTAGGCTACATTTGCAGAATAATACCACTATACTGTCTTGCAAGAGGAGCTGCTACATCTGCCACTATTAGGAAGATGAAAAATTGGAAAGTTGTGCTGGAATTTCTGACTTCAATGAACTCTGCCAAATGAATCAGCCACTATTGCTGCTGCGATAATACCCACAGAGTTCCTACCTGGATACAGGAATGTGGCTGCAGAACAAAGCATCAGGAAAAATTCCTCTGCCTTACTTCTACCTTCCAAGTCACATGAAAATATATCTGGTTGGCAAAATACTGGCCCCCTCCGCAAAAAAAAAAAAAAAAAAAAAAAAAATTTGCTTTGAGGACCCTAGCTGTGAGGGAACCTGGGAAATGATGTTTGTAGCTTTCTAGCCTCTGCAGTACAGGAAGGCATACCCTGTTAGATCTTGTATAGTTTTGTATTTCTGTGAATATTCTTGAGCTTTATTCTTCAACACAAGTAAGTTTCTGGGACACAGTTTGATTCTTTTGGGTCTTGCTTTTAGGATTTTCTAAGTTTAGTCTAGGATTCATTATTTTCCACTCCTGAGGCAAGAGCATTCCAAGTATTCTACCCAATGCCCTGTAGCCTATGAGGTTTTCTAGTCTGGTTGGTGGGCACTATTTCAATCCGTGTGTGGGTGCCAGGCACTGTTCCCTCTAATCCTTTCACATGGTTCTTTCTTTGGCCTAAGGTATTTTCCTCACACACATGGGATGATCATTACTCTGCTGAATGTGTAGTTGGGAGCCTCTGCAGATGTCTGGGGTTCTTTCTGTGTGCAGCTCTGTCCTCTCTGGTATACTTTAATGTGATTTCTGGCACCTTAGTCTCCCTGAGATGAACTCTTAGCTCTGTCTCCTTAATTCAGGAAATCCATCTGGCTCCACCTAAGGTTTCCTTCCCTGTACTGCAGCCTGGAAACTCTCAAGCCAGTAAGCGGGGGCAATCGTAGGGCTTACCTCATTTGTTTCCTGTTTCTCAGGATCACCGTCCTTCATTGCTTGATGTCTAGTGTCTTCCAAACTGTTTGTTCAAATACGTTGTGTCCTTTTTTTGGTTGTTACAGATGAGAGCATAAATCTGGCCCTTATTACTCCATTTCAGCCCCTTATCGGTTTTTTTTTTTATATCAGAGCTTATATCACATCTTGTAGGAAAGCATTTCAACCTAACATGGTAATATTTCCTTGGTGACACCATAACTGAGTCTTTAGTAAGCCATTTTTTTGTTGCGGGGGGACGGGGTCTTGCTCTTGTCACCCAGGCTGCAGTGCAGTGGCACGATCTTGGCTCACTGCAACCTCTGCCTCCTGGATCAAGCGATTCTTCTGCCTCAGTCTCCCGAGGAGCTGGGATTACAGGTGCCTACCACCACGCCCAGCTAATTTTTGTATTTTTAGTAGAGATGGGGTTTCACCATGTTGTCCAGGCTGGTTTCAAACTCCTGACCTCAGGTGATCTGCCCACCTCAGCTTCCCAAAGTGCTGGGATTACAGGTGTGAGCCACCACACCCGGCCTAGTAAGCCATTTTTACTGCTTTGGAAGGCTGAGTAATTCTGGGTGATGGTATACATAATGATGTAATGATTACCATATTTATAATATGCTTAATTTTTCTTTACATTTTGTTCCTTGGTCAGTAGTTGAATGAACAAGACATTTAGTAAGTCTGTGGATGGCAGTACTGGCAGAAATATGACAGATAGGAAAGATAACTCAAACTCAGAATACATCTCTACTCCTTTGGGACAATCTCTGCCTTACTACAAGGGAGGATTTTCTATAGAGTCGGCTGCCCACGAGGTACTAGTTTATGGTACTATGTTGTGGACTCATTACTGGCTTCTGCTGTTGGCCGATTGAGCACTCAGCAACAGAAGTAGCCAGATCAGCCTCGGTGAGGGAAAGTTCATCCCTCCCACCATGGCAACCTGTTCACGTGCCCATTGAGTAAGTACTGGGGTGGCTGGGGAAAGAGTCTGACATCTCCAGAACACTTTTACTTGTTTACCATGTTTTGGAGAGTTTCATCTGCAGTGGTTGACTTTTGGTTAGCAGTCACAACAGACACAACTAATTTTGCACTTTGAGCCAATTCTGAGAGGTTTTCTGTCTGTACATATTGCTGTATAACAAATCATCCCAAACTTAATGGCTTAAGATAACATTCATTTTGCTCATGAATCTGCTATTTAGGCTGGTCTCACGGAGCTGGTCTCTGCTCTGCTTAGTGTCACTTAGGATGACTTGAAGGTCAGGGGCTGGATTATTCTGAAGATTTGCTCACTCACATATCTGGAGGTTGATGCTGATATAGGCTTGGTCTTCAGTTGGTGCTGGGGCTAGAACATCTACATGTGGCTTTTCTTTGTGGCTGCTTGGCTTCCTTGCAGCATGGTTACTAGGTTCCAAAGTGAGCATCCCAAGAGGATCAGAACAAAGCTGTATGACTTTTCATGACTTAGTTTTTAAAGTCACATTGTTATGGCTTGAGGGTAGTTGTCCAGGTTCTTGGAGTTTTGAACAAAGAATTGGACAAAACGCACAAGGAAGGCAGCCAAAATAGAGATTTATTTTAAACTAAAGTACACTCCACAGGGTGGGAACAGGCTCCAGCAAGCAGCTTGGCACTAGTTACAGAATTTTCTGGGGTTTACATACCCTCTGGAGGTTTCCCATTGGTTCACTCTAGTGACCCATGACAAGTCCAGTTGGTTGAAGAGTAGGCCTGCGACCAGTCTGATTGGTTGTGGGAGAGGACCAATCAGAGGTATCTTCATTTTCCAACTGCCCTGCAGCAACTGCCACACAGCAAAAGGAGGGGTTGAAAAGGGAGTAGCCTCAGCATGAAGTAGGCCTTATGTTCCCTGCCTCCAGACCCTATTCTGCCTCAACATGACATGACTTCAGGAATGTCATATACCTGCCCAGTCATATACCTGCCCACAATCAAAGAGAGGAACATAGACCTCACCTCTCAAGAGAGGAGTATCAGTGTCACACTGCAAGGAGCACATGTGGCATGGGATATGCTGGTGTGACAATCTTTGAAAAATGCAATCTGCCCCACCATTACATAGCTCTTCCCCAAGTGCCCTCATTATGAATTTTCCACTCTTGTGTCTTCTAAGACCTTGACCAACTAACCAAATTAGTAGCCCCTGCCCATGAATGGATGCTAATCTATACTTTTGGGCATTTCTGTTTCCAAGCAAAGAGGATAAGCACATGTATTGCTAAAAGTTCTGCTCACTGAGAGAATTTATCTGCCTCATTGTCCTTCATAGCCCATGTAAGTGGCACTGTAATGTGAAGCAGCCCACTTACAGAAGGTGTCAACATATTATGCAGAATAATCCGAGAACCTTTCATAAATTCTTTTAAAATTCCCATGCAATTGTCAGGTCATTACGTGTAAGGTGAGGAGGATGTGGCACTGCATCAGGAGTAGGAACCCTCAGAGTGTAAGCCACATGTTTATGAAAAATGCTGGTGTCTTCAGAACCTGCTTGAGCCTACACTTTTTTTTCCTTGAGGGTGGAATGCAGCTGCACACAATGCTAGGGTTTTCTGGATCAGATAACAACTCAGCTCATGATGGGAAGAGCAGGTTGCATAGTCATTTGAAATTCCATGGTTTGGCCAGGCACAGTGGCTCACGCCTGTAATCCCAGCACTTTGGGAGGCTGAGACGGGCAGATCACCTGAGGTCATGAGTTCAAGACCAGCCTGGCCAACATGGCAAAACCCCTTCTCTATTAAATACAAAAAAAATTAGCTGGATGTGGTGGTGCACACCTGTAATCCCAGCTACTCAGGAGATTGGGGCACGAGAATTGCTTGAACCCAAGAGGTGGAGGTTGTAGCGAGCTGAGATCGTGCCACCGCACTCCAGCCTGGAGGACAGAGTGAATGAGACTTCGTCTCACAACAAAGCAAAAAACAAAAAACAAACAAACCAAAAAAACAAAGAAATCCGATGGTTAGATATCATGGTAGGCTGGATAATGGCCCCCAAGTATATCTATACCTGAATTTCTAGGATCTGTGGGTGTCACTTTTATGACAAAAAGGACATTGCGTATATGACAAATTTAAGGATCTTGAGATGTGGTTATTAACCTATATTATTTGGATGGACCCAATGTAACTACAGCATTACTTATAGGAAGGTTACAAGAAGAGTTGGAGTCAGAGGAAGAAGTGATGTGATGATGGCAGCAGTGATTAGACGGATGCATTTTGAAGAAAGGGGAAGGGCCTAGAAGTTAAGGGCCACAGCCACTAGAAGCTGAAAAAGGCAAGGGAATGGATTCTCTCCTCAGAGCTCTCAGAAGGAACCAGTCCTCCTGCTGTCACCTGACTTTGGCTCAGTGAAACTGATTTCAGACTTCTGATTTCCAGGATAGTAAGGGAGTAACTTTGCATTGTTTTAAGCCACTTCATTAGTTTCCAGTGGCTGCTATAATAAATTATCACAAATGTGGTGGCTTAAGATAACAGAAATGTATCCCTCATAGTTCTGGAGCCTGGAAGACTGAAATCAGTGTCACTGGACTAAAATCAAGGTGTAGGCAGGGCTGCCCTCCCTCTGGGGGGATCTCAAAGGGAGAACCCACTCCTCCCCTCTTCCAGCCTCTGGGGGCTGCTACCATTCCTTAAGATTGTGGCCACATCACTCCAACCTCTGCCCTTCCTTACATTATCCTCCCCATGTGTACTTCTCTTCTATCAAATCTCCATCTGCCTCTCTCTTATGAGGACATGTGTGATTGAATTCAGGGCCCACCAAGATAATCCAAGATAATCTTCTCATCTCAAGATCTTGAACTTAATCACATCTGTACAGACCTTTTTCCTTATAGGGTAACATTTACAGCTTCTAGGATTAGGACTTAATATCTTTGGGTGGCCATTATTTAGTCTACTACAGCCACTAAGTGCGTGGTAATTTGTTACAGCAGCAATGAATTCAGGTAGATATTATGTCTCTACTAGGGCACAGTAGCAAGCCCAAAGCTGTGGCTCAGAAAAGAAAAATAATTTTTTTTTTAAGGACAGCAGGGCTTTCCTGTGAAATTCTAGGAGGCTGAGCAGTGAATCTTTGAATGTAGTTTTTCAGATTGGCCACAGACATTTCAAACTTTATTGGACATGCTAAGTCATAAGGGACACTTGTAATCTGAGTTCAGCTGGAGAGCTTCTTTTCCTCTTGGCTCCATTCAGAGCAGGATGCCTTAAGAATCACTTAGTAAATGGACGGGAACTGCACACTTAAATGTGGTATATGTTGTCTCTAAATCCCAAGGGGTCCATTAAGCACTGTGCCTCTTTCTTGGTGGAAAGGGATGCAAAGTGCAGCAGCTGTTCAAGGAGATATTCTGACATGTTCCAGTCTACTAGATTCTCAGAAACCTCACTGAAATAGCAGGTCCCTGAATTTATGTGCTCATGTGCACCTTACAAAGCCATCGCAGTCCTATTAACCATTTGTTATATATTCCTTCAAGCCCCTTTATTTTCATTTACATATACACAGATATTCTGCATTTACTTCTCACCCAGCTGCTCTTCATTTTTTTTTCATTGTAATATATACAGTGATGGGTTAATCAATTCAGACATCCACATTCTCAGCCCCTACCCACAGAATCCCCTGAGAATTTAATGAAAGAGAAATATTCTGGAATGAGAATACGCAATATGCTGATAACAGGCATCCCTTTTCAAGCTCAGTTGAACCAGATGCAAAATGAATTTGTTATTAAATGTGATGGGTGTGGCTTGCCTTTTTTGTGTTGATGGGGACATTGCAGGTGGGTCTGACTATTAGATTCCTCTATTTTGGAGCCAGATGTGTTCAGAAATACAAGTGGCACACATTTACTGTGTGCATGTTTCCATGAATAAATTCCTCCCTCATTAAAATCCAAGGATTGGAATACTCAAAGCAGTATCCTCTTTCTTCATTTTAGAGGCATGACTAGGTGATGTGAGTATTAACTCTTCAAAGTATAATTTCTAGGAGAACTATATATTTTCTCACCTATTCTGGTTTTATTATTTGCCTCCAAGCCTTGTTATTTACAAACCTATCCACATAGATGAATTTTGATCCCTCTGCAATCTTAGTTCTTTGAAAACAATGGAAAAATAAAAGAACATTCAATAAAATTTCTACATTTTGTAGGAAAAATATCCAGTTTAGACAAAATTGATGTACATTTGTGCACAAATCTTAGGGCTCAATGGAATCCCTTAGAAGCAGGGAACTTAAAGAATACAGGGAAAAATATTTCATTTTGTAGATAGCACACTTGAAGTTCATAAGGACTCTGGAGAGCTGAGACTAGAATTCCAAGATGGTTTTCTTTGTCTCTCCAGGGAATCAGAGAATTAATCAAAGAATTAATACAAAATCCTTGATAGTAATCATGTTCATTTCATTAATATTATAGATAATCTAACAAAAATAAAATGAAAAATATCACTAACAAAATCAAGGATTTGTCCTTAATTCACATAATGATCAAGAGAAATAAAAATCTTCTGACACTAAAAGTTAGGGGGACACAATTGGCCCTGCTTAATTACAAATGGAATTACAATGGCAAATATTAGGAATAGTGGTCCTCAAGCAAATTTTCCTTTATTTGTGATCATTGCTATTCCACATAGTGGACAACTTCTAGCATTTTCCAGAACATTCCTAATGTTGCTCATGGCAGTTGGTGAATTCTTTTATTATATATATGAAAAATTAAACACCTTAAGTAAATAAGCAGGCCTTTTGTTATAGCTAGGTAGTCCTTATCATGCATCTTGTTTATAAGTATCTAAACTGGATTGTGTACAATTTTCAAGCTGTCTGTTTAAAGGAAATCAAGCAATATAGTAAGTTTGGCAGACATTGCAGTGTCTACCCTATATCAATGTCCTCCTTCTTTCTCACCAGCAGATCCATGATTATGCTCGGAAGGGTGTTATGGGCTGAGTTGTGTCCCTGTACTATTCTTATGTTGAAGTCCTCACCCCCAGTACCTCAGATTGTGACTGTATTTGGAGACAGGGTGATTTGGTTTGGTTGTGTCCCTACCCAAATCTCATCTTGAATTGTAACTCCCACAATTCCCATGTGTTGTGGGGAGGGATCCAGTGGGAGGAAACCGAATCATGGGGGCAGGTCTTTCCTGTGCTATTCTTGTGATAGTGAATAAGTCTCCTGAGATCTGATGATTTTATAAAAAGAGTTTCCCTGCACAAGCTCTCTTCTCTTGTCTGCCACCAAGTGAGATGTGCCTTTCACCTTCCTCCACGATTGTGAGGCCTCCCCAGCCACATGGAACTGTAAGTCCATTAAACCTCCTTCTTTTCTATGTTATCCATTCTTGGGTATGTCTTTATCAGCAGCATGAAAACAGACTAATACGCAGGGTCTTTAAAGTGGTAATTTTGGGTAAATGAGGTCACTCGTGTGGGCTCCCATCCATTATCACTGGTGTCCTTTTAAGAAAAGGTGATTAGGACACTGATACACACAGAGGAGAGGCCAAGTGAAGGCACAGAGAGAAAATGGCCATCTACAAGTCAAAGAGAGAGGCCTGAGAAGAAACCAACCCCAGGTGCCCTTTGATCTCAGACTTCTAGCCTCCAGAATTGTGAGAAAAGAAATGTCTGTTCCTTAAGCCGCCCAGCCTGCGGTACTTTATTATGGCAGCCCTAGTAAACTAATGCAAGGGATAAACAAAAAACTTTTTTATTTTTCAGTTTCCTCGTTATGGGGGGTGGCCATGTCTCAACATTGTGGCCAAGGAGATATGAAAGTGGAACCTCCTCAGTGGACCATTTAATAACATGCTCTAAATGATGTCAGATTTAGCTACCATGTGTGTTTTTTGCCCTTTGTCCTTTCCTTTCTTCTGGCCTGGAAGATGACTATGATGCTGGCAGTAAGGCAGCTAACTTGAGACCACAGAGCAACAGCCAAGGATGGCCAAGCAGAAAAACAAAAGGCCTGGGACCTGATGGCCTCATGGAGCCACTGTGCTAACCTGGAACCATCTAACTCCAGAAATCTTTCATGTGAGAAAAACAAAATGCTTCATTTGTTTAGCCACTGTTATTTTTTTATCTTTTTTTCCTCTTCAGCTTTCTATTACTGAATAGAATACAGTTCCTAAAGAAACCTTAGATAGATATTTAGTAATTTTTTTTAACCTCCTGAAAGAGAACTGTGCTATATTGGGTATAGATGAAAAATCTAATCGGAAGCCACATGGAACAGAAAATTTCCTTACTTACAGCCATCTGCTTGGCTAGACAGTTACCACTTTCTCATTTGTGAATAAATTTCAAATTAGTTAAATAGTTAAATTAGACATAGACTTTAAAAAAATGTGGGCAATGATATCTACAAATACACTGATTCAATATTATTCAACAAAATTTCATAATTTGGTAGCCAGCACATTTAAATGAAAAGAAGTCCTTTGCTGTGAATCACTGGAGTGGGTTTCAGAGTAGAATCATGGGATTTCTTTCCTTGTAAATTATCGTATGTAGTCTAGCCTGTTGCCTGACCTTTATAACCCATTAATTAGCCTGTGTGGTTTGTGGAACAACTATAGGTCCGCAAACTGTTTGTTACCAGTTAGCAAAGAGAGAGGAGATAAGGAACTTGTGCCTGAGTGTAATTCAACTGTATCACTAAGCATGCTGTTTAGTTCAGCTTACTTTTTTTTTTTTTTTTTTTTTTGGCAAGACTTCTCAATGAAGGAAGCAGTGTGTTGGTTTACATTCTGGTGCAATCTCCTTATTTCATTGCAGATTGACACTTTGAGTGGCACTAAGACAACTTGATTAGGTATAATCAGCTAGTCATTGTAGGAGATCTGACTGTCAATGTCTGCCCTCTGCAACTCACCAGCCTGTGAGTCCAATTAAAATCATATTTATATTAGATCCAGATTGTGATGACTTTGAGTCTCAACTATCTGTACAAGAACTTGGCCATGCTTCTGAGAGTCCCTAGAAAACTGTCTCATATTTGTTCAGGAGAAATTCACTCAAATTCTCTCACTCTGATCTGTTAGCTAAGTCATCCTAGCACAGCCTTCCTGCTGAAATTTGGTGATGAAAGTGAAGTACTTTATTATTTAGGATCCATTTGGCTGCAAGTAACAAAACACCCACCCAACAGTATCTTTAGCAATGAATACTCTTAATTCTGTTATGTAACAGAAAGTCTGGAGAAAGCAGTTGTAAGTTTGAAACTGGCTCAGTAATTTTCTGTAGCTCAGGCTCTTTATAGCCTAAGGATATCCAATACTATTAATTCATTGGCTTTGGTCTGGTGGGTGGCCACAAATTCTTTGACACTCTTCCCATTGAGAAACATGGTTTTCCACCTCTCCTCTTGAATCTGGGCTGCTTCTGTAGCTTGTTTTGACAAATAGAATGTGGTGGAGGTGACACTGTAACGGCAGAGGCTGGGCCTTAAGAGATCTGCAGCTTCTCATATTACACACTTGGAATGCTTTCTCCTGAGCCTGACTGCCATGCTGTGAGGAAGCCCAGACCGCTATATATATAGGACCACATAGAGAACTGAAGCCCCCGACCAACTTCTAAGCTCCCAGCTAGCAGCCTGTATCAAATGCCAGCCATCTGAGTGATATTGTTTTGTATCTCCCAGCTATCCCAACACTGTGGTTGACACCACACAGAGCAGAAAAACCACCCAGTCTACCCACAGAGTCATGAGAAATAATAAATTAGTATTGTTTTAAGCCATTATGTGGTTTGTTATGCAGCAATAGATAACAAAAAACACTTTGGAATAGAAAATTGCCTATTCTTCCAATATAAGTGGCAATTTATAGAAGTCAAAGAATAATTTTGATCTAATTAATTTTGCTGAATTATGCCTTCATAAAGGTAGATGGGACAGTAATTGAAAAATATGTAAACACTGTACATCAGGGTTTTCTATTTCTGAGATGAGAAATGTGTGTAATGTCCATAATTGTCTTGGGTTTTGTGGTTCCCAAACTTTTTCCCTCGACGCATTACATGAAGCTGGCTGGAATAGTCCTGAAGCCCCTCTATGTAACTGTGAAGCAACTTTTTAGTAGAAAAGCGTAGTTCTTAGGCCAGAACCTGGAGCCTAAGACTTTGAATTCTCAGCCTCATTTCACCGCACAACTTTGCTTCTCAAAGAGCTTTTCTGTTTTCTGATGATGGTTTTTATTGTGGTTACTGCAGTAGGCTTCTCAGGAGTAACTCTGGCTACATGTATCCAACCATCTCTTTTCCTCTGTCCAGTATCTATATGTGGTCTTGACCTTGATCTAGCTGCTTCCAAAATAATGCATTCTGAAGTCAAATGAATCTAATTCATAAATTTTGCAAGATCTGTATTCAATCACATTATTATTCATACCAGTAAAAGAAAATGAGGGCTATAACCTAAACTTTTTCTAACTGGAATACTGCTTCTATTAATCTGGAGATTTTAGCACCTTTTGATTTTCTCCATGCACGTATTCTGAATAGAATCTTCCAGATGTAGTATTACTATTGTTTTACTTGTTCAGCACCAGTTCTTATGCATCTATTCCTTTTAATAGAGAGAGAAACAAAAAATGGGTTGATTATCATATGAACGAGAGTCAGTTTTCTACCTTTCCATTTCCTTTTTGAGAAAATTTGACAATATGCATAGAGACATACAATTCTTGTGTTTTGATGAAAGGCAGTTTCTGGCTTCTACTGGCTGATTTTAATCTTATTACAAAAATTGGACATTTGGATTTCATGTGTTAGCAAAACTAATTGTTCCTGAAAGCATTTGAAAAACTAGTTAGGGTGGGGTGGGGGTGGTGGAATCAGACAAATGGGTTACAGTATATGGATCCTGAAGCAGGGCTTGAGAAATCCTCTTTCTTCACACGAGACCAAATGTGTATTTACTGAAAACAACACATGGAGAGGATGGGGAGCTAGAACTTGCTTTGTTAAGCTAAAGCTTGGGAAATATTGTAATTTAAGATCCACCTGGTGTGTTCAAAGCAGATTATAAAGCCTGTTGAGTAGCAACTGATTTCTCTTCTCTGGAGATTGGTCTGTACCTAGGAACATGGCTGTGTTGGCTCAATGGCACCCAAATCAAACCACAGTTTTGGTGTCACCCATGAAATTTCTCTCTCACTCATTCTCTCTCCCTCCTTCCTTTCCTACCATCTCCCCACCCCCAATGCACATGAAAAATTTTAATGGATATTTTGGTATGTTAAAGAATGGCCCCAAATGTGTTCCTATTCTAATTCCCAAAATGTTTACTGTTACCTTACATGGCAAAGGGTATTTTGCAGATGTGAATAAGTTAAAGATCTTGACATGGGGGGATTATCCTGGATTATCTGGGTGGGTCCTAAATATAATTGGAAGTGTCCTTATAAGAGAGAGTCAGAGGGAGATTTGATACAGACAAAAGGAGAGAAAGCAATGTTGCCACAGAGGCAGAGATTAGGGGGATGCAGCTACAAGCCAAGGAATGCTGGCAGCCACCAAAAACTGGAAGAATCAAGGAATTGATTATTCCTAGGAGTCACCAGAGGATGTGCTACCCCACTGATACCTTGATTTTGGCCCAGTGAAACTAATGTTGGACTTCTGGCCTCCCGAACTGTGAGAGAATACGTTTGTGTTGTTTTAAGCCCCCAAGTTTGTGCTAATTTATTACTGCGACAATAGGGAATGAATACAGATATACTGCAACAATAGGGAATGAATACAGATATATGGTAGAATGACACCTTAGATATCAGAATTTAAAGCAAAATTACATATAGCTACCTTGACTCTTGAAAATCTCTTAAGAATGTCCCACATTGGAGAGCAATATGGCACTGTCTTCCCTATCACTGGAATGGAGCGTTGTTTCTTCAGCTGAGATGCCAGATGAAGTAGTTGGCTTGTGTTTAGAGGCCATGTTGTAGAAAAAATTCTTATCTTTAAACATGAGATTTCCCCCACAGAAGTAGCTGGGAACAGTCCTACTGGAGGAACTGCAGATTTGTATCTCCTATTTCACATTCATTCAAGGCATATGCTCATTGAGTTGGAAGGATGGGCAGAATTGCTCACATGATTTGGATTGTCCTTTTATGCTATCTCCCAAGTCAGTAAGGATATATTTGCTTAACGTAAATAATAGTTCCTAACTGATATATTCTAATTGCTTGTGTTAACTCATTTAATGCCCTGTAGGCTGAGGTGCAGAGTGGTGAAGTAGCTTGGCTAAGATCACAGAATGGTAGAACTGGGATTTGAATCCAGGCGGGCTGACACCAGAATCTTTGCTCTTAACCACTACTCTCTACTCTCTTAGTAAGTTAGCTAAAGAGATGATATTATTTTGCCATGTACAAAAATGTTAGCAGTGTTTATCTTCGGATGTTTGGATTACTAGTGATCATTTTTTGTTTTAAAACATGTTTGTATTTTCTATTATTTTACTTTATTCAGTTGATCCAGTCTATTCCATTACTATTTCTTCAACACAGAGCATACATTGCTTTTATAATCCAAAAACAAAACCCAACAAAGTTAATATACTTTCATTTTGGAAAAAAATAGGATTCAAAATTGAAGCCGGGCTCGGTGGCTCACACGTGTAATCCCAGCACTTTGGGAGGCCAAGGAGGGCTGATCGTCTGAGGTCAGGAGTTCGAGACCAGCCTGGCCAATGTGGCAAAACTCCATATCTACTGAAAATACCAAAAAACAAAAACAAAAACAAAAAATACCAAAAACAAAACCATAGCCAGGTGTGGTGGCGCATACCTATAGTCCCAGCTACTGGGGAGGCTGAGGCTGGAGAATCACTTGAACTTGTGAAGCGGAGGTTGCAGTGAGCCAAGATCGTGCCACTGCACTCCAGGCTGGGACACAGAGCAAGACTCTGTCTAAAAAATATATATATATTGTATCTTTATTAGGTACATCTATCTATCTATCTATCTATCTATCTATCTATCTATCTATGTATAGGTATGATAGCTCAAACTAAAAGAGACTATTTAAAAGAGATTCACTTATTGTATTATTGAGTTTGGTAATAAGTACAATACACTTATTGTATTATTGAGTAGGAGTTTCTAGAACATGGACAGATTATTGCAAGACACAGATCAATACAGAGATGTAATTGTTGTTTTCTACACTTGTCCCATCTGGCGTTGGTATCAAAATATAGCAGCCTTTTTTGGCTCTAGCTTTTGATACCAGTGTGGGAACTCTGGATTTTCTTGATAACACTCTTTGTCATTTAGCATCGTAAGTTATCAGACATATAAACAAAGCTCACTTATGTAAATGGAAAAGACCAATCCCTTTATATATTGAAAAAGCTTATGATATGGTGTTAAGTGAGAAAATTGGGACACAGGTGGTTAAAAACAACACAATCTCTATTATAATGAAGAAAAAATTGTATATTCCATGGTTTTGTTTCCATGAAGGGGTGATGAATACAAGTTATTTTCTTCTTCATGCTTTTAGGAGTACTACTATTACTAGTACAAACTTCCCAAAATATAAATACTCTGTATTTTCTAAAATTTCTACAGTGAGAATGGATTTTTCTTTTAAATATTTTTGTAGAGACAGGGTCTTGTGATGTTGCCCAGGCTGGCCTTGAACTCCTGGCCTCAGGTGATCCTCCTGCCTCGACCTCCCAAAGTGTTGGGGTTACAGACATGAGCCACCACACCCAGCGTATTTTTCTTTATGTAAAGAATAAAAGGTAAAATAGCCTTCCAATGCAAGATTATAAATATTAGAAAATCCCAACTTTTAAAGCCTTTTTTTCCCATAAGGCTTCCTTGGGTGGCTGCCTAATAAAGATGTGACTCCCAATTTCAAAATCTGTGAATCTCTTAAGGATATGCTTCCCCAAGGGGAAGCTTCCTTGTTTCATATGGGCTTTTCCATCTGCTTTCCATTCAGCTTGAAATGAAGTTCTTTGAAAACCTTTCTCTTCTTTGCTTTTAACGTGAAGACATTCTGCTACTTTCTAAACATTTAGTTTCATAATTTAGTCTGATGCTATTAAATTAATTCATACTTTATTCCCAGATTCTTTTTCAAGCAACCTCTGTGGATATCAAGGATAATCCATTCTGTGCTCCCTTTACTTAGTGTTACCCCTTTCTTTAAATTGTCTATTTTAATTTGTCTTTTATATAATGCATTTGAAATAATATCTTTTCCCCTTCTAACCACAGAACATTTTCTCGGCTTCAGTAAAATTGGTGCAATTTTATACAATCTTCGATAACTCTCTTACTAGAAGGGCCATATAGTTAAGCTTCAGCCGCAGCTTAAAGCTGCCATAAAGCTTTGTCTCTACCAGTTAAATAAACAGACTGTAGCACACTTGATGGGATTCTTCAGGCCCTCTAGATGACTGAGTGGTGTGGCTGCATAGTTGTTAGCCACTCAATGACTCCTAGAGTTGGAAAAAAAGGAATGAATTGGCGTTGGTAGCCAATTTGGTCACAAGGCACACAGGGGAGATCCAAGAAAGATTCTGTAGTTTTAAAATCACCTGCATTATTCCTGTACACCCCACGTGTCTCACCGATTGTTTGAAAAATAGAAACTCCTTTTTCTGGCTTTTTTATCCAGACAACCTGGCAGTCTACACTGGTATCATCCCTCTTTTCACAACCTCTTTTTGTAGGAGTTGATCTCCTCTTTGCTGTAACAAAAATCTGGCTCTGTCCTAAGGACACCAATTCCCTTGCAGCCATTCTGGGTTTATTTTCCCACTCCCCACTTACCTCAACTTTGTGAAGAAGAATAGTGTAGTTACTACACTGTTGCTGCTCTGCCCGGGTTCCCTTTACCCTCCAGTGCACCCACCCCAGCCCCTCACTGCTCTAAGTGTTGGCCACTGGCTACTCACAACTGCCCCTTTAAGAATTTTTGCCCTGCATCAGTGGTTCTCAAAGTGTGGTCCTGGGACCAGCAGCAGAGCATCATCTGGGAATTTGTTATAAATGCAAATTCTCAGGCCCTACCTACTGACTCAGAAACTTGGGATTGGGATCCAGCCATCTGTGTTCCTGATGCACAGTAACGTTAGACAACAACTGCCCTCAGGTGAATGGAAACCCTAACCAGAAACACCTGGGTTGATAGATTTTCCTGTCAGGGACTACCTGCAGCCAATGGTTGGCCAATTCAGGGGTTGCAAAAGGATGCTCTCTCCATCCCTTTTAAGGGAATGACTTTGTGATGCCATTCAGACTTTGGAGCTCCTGGTGGGATCAGGATGGGGCTAGAACTGAGCTAAACTCATATCTTGTTCAGATTCCTCCCCTGCCCTATGCTGCACCCCCATTCCCTTAAGGGGTATTATGGGTTGAATTGTGTTTCCCAAAGAAGATATGTTGAAGTCCTAATCCCCAGTACCCCAGAATGTGACCTCATTTGAAAATAGGGTCCTTGCAGATATAATTAATTAAAATGAGGTCATACTGGAGCAGGGTGGGTTCCTAATACAATATGACTGGTGTCTATATAAGGTAAAGACACAGGGGCACAGAGAGAGTGCCACGTGAAAATGGAGGCAGAGATTGGAGTGATGCAGCTACAAGTCATGGAACACCAAGGATTGTTGGCCGTCACTGGAAGCTAGGAAAGGGGCACGGAACAGATTCTCCCTCAGAGCCTGCAGAAGGAACCAGTCCTGTAGACATCTTGATTTTAGACTTCTAGCCTCCAGAACTGTGGGACAATGAAGTTATCTTGTTTCAAGCCACCCAGTTGATGGTACTTTGTTATGGCAGCGCTGGTAAATGAATAGAAGGGATTTCACCTGGTCTCACTCCCTCACCGACCCTTTTGCACAAGAATCCCTGATTAAGGCTCTACTTCTAGGGAACCTGACCTAAGACAATGGACATTTTTCTTGTTCCTCACTGATACTTCTATTTTCCTGTAACATTCTGTTTCTTTGAGTGTGGACCTATTCAGTTACACTATAGCCTCTGTGGATCTGTGACTATTGTCACACCATAATAGCTGAACCCAGCGGGCAGCACTGGGGAAATTTCTACCAACTGCTTTTAAACACACTCAGTTGTATTTCCCTGACTCTGTCCTGATGCCATCTTGGACTTCCGTAGCTTTGCTACAGCAAAGTCTCATTTTGGGGTACTGAAAAGTCCCATCAATATAGGCACATCTTGTTTTATTGTGCTTTGTTTTATTGTGCCTCTCAGAGATTGTGTTTTTTACAAATTGAAGGTTCAAGGCAAACTTGCATCAAGCAAGCACATCCACAGGTGTTATCTTTCCAGCAGCCTGTGTTCACTTTGCGTCTCTGTGTTACATTTTGGTAATTCTCGCCCTATTTCATACTTTTTCATTCTTATTATATCTGTTATCGTGGTCTGTGATCAGTGATCTTTGATGTTACCACTATAATTGTTTTGAGGTGCCATGAATGGCACCACGAACCATACCTGTATAAGATGGTATGGTGAACTTAATCGATAAATGTGTGTGTTTTGACTACTCCACTAACCAATTGTTTCCCCATCTCTCTCCCTCTCCTCCAGCTTTCCTATTCCCTGAGACACAACAATATTGAAATTAGGCCAATTAATAACCCTATAATGGCCTCTAAGTGTTCAAATGGAAAGAAGTGTCACACATCTCTCACTTTAAATCATAAGCTGGAAATGATTAAGCTTAGTGATGAAGGCATATTGAAAGCTGAGGTAGGCAAAAAGCTAGGCCTCTTGCGCCAAAGTAACTAACTTGTGAATGCAAAGGAAAAGTTCTTGAGGGAAATTAAAAGTGCTA
Organism: Pan troglodytes; assembly: GCF_028858775.2. NCBI lineage: Eukaryota > Metazoa > Chordata > Mammalia > Primates > Hominidae > Pan > Pan troglodytes. Next base: position 76,029,047 of record NC_072402.2, read on the forward strand.
CTCCAGTGGAGACAGGAATGATGAGAAAATGAAACAGCTTTTTTGTTGATATGGAGAAAGTTTGAGTGGTCTGGAAAGAAGATCAAACCAGCCACAATCTTCCCTTAAACTAAAGCCTAATCCAGAGCAAGGCCCTAACTCTCTTCAATTCTATAATGGCTGAGAAACGTGAGAAAGCTGCAGAAGAAAACTTTGAAGCTAGCAGAATTTGGCTCATGAGGTTCAAGGAAAGAAGCCATCTTCATAACCTAAAAGTGCAGGGTGAAGCAGCAAATGCTGATCTAAAAGCTACAGCAAGTTATCCAGAAGATCTAGCTAAGATTGTTGATGAAGGTGGCTACACTAAATAACAGATTTTTAACAGCTTCTATTGGAAGAAGATGCCATCTAGGACCTACATAGCTAGAGAGGAGAAGTCAGTGCCTGGCTTTAAATCTTCAAAGGACAGGCTGACTCTTCTGTTAGAGGTTAATGCAGCTGGTTACTTTAAGTTGCAGCTAATGCTCATTTACCATTCTGAAAATCCTAGGACTCCTAAGAATTATGCTTAATCTACACTGCCTGTGCTCTGTAAATGGAACAACAAAGCCTGGATGACAGCACGTCTATTTACAGAATGATTTACTAAATATTTTAAGCCCACTGTTGAGACTTACTGCTCAGACAAAAAGATTCCTTTTAAAATATTACTGCTCATTAACAATGCACCTAGTCACCCAAAAGCTCTGATGGAGATGTACAAGGAGATTTATGTTGTTTTCATGACTGCTAACATATCCATTCTGCAGCCCATGGATCAAGCAGTAATTTCAACTTTCAAGTTTTATTTTTAAGAAATACGTCTTGTAAGGCTATAGTTGCCAGTGATAATGGTTCCTCTGATGGATCTGAGCAAAGTAAATTGAAAACCTTATGGAAAGAATTCACCATTCTAGATGCCATTAAAAATTTGATTCATGGGAGGAGGTCAAAATATCAACATTAACAGGAGTTTGGAAGAAGTTGATTCCGATTCTCATGGATGACTTTGAGGGGTCAAGACTTTAGTGGAGGAAGTAACTGCAGATGTGGTGAAAATAGCAGGAGAACTAGAATTAGAAGTGGAGCCTATGTGACTGACTTGTTGCAATCTCATGATAAAACTTCAACAGATGAGGAGCTGCTTCTTGTGGATGAGCAAAGACCATTGTTTCTTGAGATGGAATCTACTCCTGGTGAAGGTGCTGTGAACACTGTTGAAATGACAGTGAAAGATTTGGGGTATTACATAAACTGAGTTGATAAAGCAGTGGCAGGATTTGGGAAGACTAACTCCAATTTTGAAACAAGTTATACTCTGGGGAAAATGCTATCAAACAGCATTACATGCTATAGAGAAATCTTCTGTGAAAGAAAGAGATGATCAATGTGGCAGATTTCATTGTTGTCATGTTTTAAGAAATTGCCACAGTCACTCCAACCTTCAGCAACCACCACCCTGATCAGTCAGCCATCATCAACATCAAGGCAAGACCTTCCACCAGCAAAAAGATTATAACTTGCTGCAGGCTCAGGTTATCGTAGCATTTTTTTTAGCAATAGAGAATTTTAAAGTTAAGATATGTACAATTTTAAACATAATGCTATTGCACACATAGTAGGCTAAAGTATAGTGTAAACATAACTTTTATATGCACTGGAAAACCAAAAAATTCATGTGACTTGCTTTATTGTGGTGCTCTGGAACTGAACCTACAGTATCACTGAGGTATGCCTGCATTTGCGTCTCTCATTCAGTTCAAAGCTGCCCCCCTCTCTCTTCATGGGATGGCACTGAAATTCTGCAGGATGGCACTACAGAAGTGAGGTAAAGTCTTTTCTTGTCCTCTACCTATCTCTTCCCTCACTCTCTTTGCTGCCTTGGGCTTATTCAAGGCAGGGGAGGAAGGGATTTGAGATTTTACCAACCTCAGCACTTTTTGCATTTTGGACTTTATTGTCGGGTGTTGTCCTACGCATTATAGGATGTTTAGCAACCTGGGTTTTACTCCTAGATGCTAGTAGCAGGCCCCACCCCCACCTTATTTCCCACTGTAACAACCAAAAGTGTTATTGTTGCAAATGTCCTTGGGGATGGGCACTTTCTTACTTGACTGGTGCTGAAATTACATGGCCGTCAGTGTCCTCTGTCAAGGCAGATGTCTTTTTAAAAATAATTTACACATAATAATTATACATATTTATGGAGAACATTATGTTTCAATACATGTATAAATTGTGCAATGATCAAATCTGGGTCATTAACATAGCACCTTAGTCATTAATCATTTATCATTTCTTTGTGGTGAAAATATTTAAAAATGTCTCTTTTAGCTATTTTGTAATACACAATACATTATTGTGAACTCTAGTCACTCTCCTAATAGAATCCAGAACTTATTCTTCCTGTCTAACTGTAGCTTTGAATTCATTGACCAATCGCTCACCATTCTCTCCTCCCCCCACCCTTCCTATCTTCTGGTATTTGCCATTCTACTCTGTACTTCTTTGAGAACCACTTTTTATAGATCCCACATATGAGTGAGATCATGCAGTACTTGTCTTCCTGTGCAAGTCATATGTCTTATTGCTGGTTGTTTCTCTTGTGGAGAGTTTCTGTGTGTTCTTCAGAGATGCTCCCACCACTCAGCAGACCTCCTACCTCACTTTGCTCACCAGGGAAGGCCCTCTCCAGCTGATCTCTTACACTACTCCTCTGATGGACACCTTCAACCCTGTTCTGCTGGGAGCGCCTTTCCCCAGCAGGCAGTTCTACCAGGAGTCTTTTTGAGAAATCTCATTCCTTGCTACTTCAGCAGGGACAACTTGGCTCAGAATAAATACATACCCTGCTGGCTTCAGAATAAATACATACCCTGCTGCCTTCTCTTCTTCCCATGCCATTGCAGATAACAGTTTCAGGCAACCAGTCACCCTCAGACTTTTCCAGGTGAGTATGAGGCATTAGCCTTTGTCATTCTCCAACCCTAAGGGACAGGCATGAATATTTCCCAAGAATTTTCACCACATTTTCCTTAGGCACCATTTTCATTTTCCATTGCTGAGTAAAAAATTACCACAAGCTTAGCAGCTTAAAACAACACAAATATATTATCTCACAGTTTTTATGGGTCAGAAGGCCTGGTAGCAGTTAGCTGAGTCCTCTGCTAAGGGTCTCACCATGTTGAAATCAAGCTGTTAGCTGGAACTGTGATTTGCACCTAAGACTTTGGGTCCTTTTTCAAGCTCATTGCTTGTTGGTAGAATTCATTTCCTTGCAGCTGTAGGACTAAGGTCCTTGTTTTCTTGCTAGCTGTCAACTGGGGATTGCTGTCAGCTTCTAGAGGTCACTCACTATTTCTTGTCACGTGGACCCCATAGACAGTTTACAGCATGGCTGTCTGTTTTCTTGTAGAGCAGGAAGAGAACATCTGAGACCATTAGACACCCTTTTAAGAGCTTACCTCACTAGGTCAGGCCCACTCATGATAAGCTTCCCTTTGATGAACTTGACTAGGACTTTAATTATATCTGCAAATATCTCTTTCATCACTTAATGTAATATAATCATGGGAGTGATGGCCCTCATAGCTATAGGTCTCACCTGCACTCAAGGGAAGGATATTATACAAGGGCATGGGGTCTTGGAGTGGGGCAGGCATCATCTTAGAATTCTGCCAATCACAGGCCTCATGAGACTACTGGGCCAAGAGAGCCCTCTCGTTTGGGTTGAGGGTAGTGGAAAGGTGAGAGGAAGTGCCATAATGCTTTTTTCCAGAATGACAATTTTCTTTAAAGAACTTTTCTCTGAAAAAATATTTTATCTTTTCTTTTATAGCCTAGAGATGGGCAATAGGCTAAAGGGTGCAGGACTTTGCCCACCTCTTGGTAAGTCCTGAATATAACTGACACTACCTCTCTTTTGAATTTGCAAACATTTATACCCATTATCCATAGATTGGGGTCTCAGCTGAAACTATGAGACAGCAGGAAATACCATTTAATATCCTGTTAAATTATTATTTCCTGACCTCCTGGTCACAGCACTCATCAAAATCTGCAACATGTGGTTCAAACTTGCCCTCTCCTCTCCAGTTAGGTGTTAGTGGAGAAAGTCACACAGGTGAATAGATAATTTCCATCATGACCTCACAGCCGCCAGCCACAGGTGCGCCCTCAGCACTGCCTGTACAGTCTTCCTGATTCTCTGGACTCTGGACTGCTCACTCTTCCACTTCCCACAATGACTGTTTCAGGCCTCCACTCCTCCAACACTTCCAACTTCCCCTTCCTTACACTGTATGCCTTCAGTACCTAATACGTGCTAAGGTATACAACACTATGCTGGGGATTCAAAGACCTGTGACAGCAGTTCCCTCCCTTAAGAATCTCACATTCTTTTGGGGGAAGACTGACATATTAGCAAATAATTATAACATAAGATGAAAAGGGTAATGGCAGAGATCTATGCATAGGACGTTATCAGAACATAGAGGGAGGTCCCTAACCCAACGGCAGGAGTAAGGGAGAGAATTAGGGAAGACTTTCCAGAGGGATGTGATACATGAGCTGCTTTTTACAGGTGAATTGTATTGAGTTGGATCATGTATATTATCACTGTATGAGACGAATTCAGGTTAGTGTGAGTATATATACTCCTATACACTCTAAATGCTGTGGTAGAGGTGGCATAATTCTTTCAGAAGCAATCCATGATCTTCAAGTTGTAGATGGCTCTATGGCTTTCATGTGAATGACTTCTGACTTTCTGCTCCATTTGGAAATCCAATGTCATGGTAGAGTATATGTGCATGAGACCTCTCTTATGAACCACTTCAGACCCTCTCTCACTGCATGGATTCTGCCTCATTTCAGGTGCAAGCTGACAGCCCATCACCTGCTGCCTATGCACACATCTCTCATCTCCAGCCCTGGAATTCCTTGTTGATTCCTCCAGGGCACTCAACTCTGGGTTCATGCTCACTTAAGGGCAACTTGGAGGTGTGGAAGAGTCTATACCCTAAGAGACTAACAGAGGCTAGGAGCCAGTGAATAAATTCTGCCCTTTTTTCCTCATAATGAGAAGCAGCTGATATAACTTCTTGGGGACAAAGTCCTGCTGACGGGGCCATCAACATCAGTCAGCAGTGGTGAGTTCCATCATGCTTCCTGGCATCACCTCCCCTTACCTCCCTGTCCTGCTCTCCTTTCCTTTACTCCTGCCCACTGGGGCTCACTTCCTAGCAAAATAGCATCACATAACCTTCTACCTTAGGCTCTGTTTTCTGAGGAATCCAAACTAAGACAATAAATATTTTTAATTAAGATATGGTTAAATGAGTGGGCTCTAAGGTCAGATAAACGAGACTTTGATTTTAGCAAGTTAGTTACTTAACCTCTTCATGCTTCAGTTTTACGGTCCGTAAGCCTGTGTTACAGACTGACAGACATGTATGGGTCTGTATTAAGTGAGATTTATATAGTGCCACACATATTACACATTCAACTGTTGTTATTATTTGTGTCCATGTCAAGCTGAAGCAGAGCAAACAGCCCTGATGGTTAAGATAGTGATGGTGGTAGGTTAATTTAAGCAGCACTTTTTCCTTTTCTGAGGGCCTCATGTTATCACATTCAGTCTTTACTAACCCTACGAACTAGAGAGATGGACCTTGAACCTTGATTTAGTACCTGCTTCTAGAAACTTTTGTTCGTAGAGTGTGGACAGCTTAGTGAGAAGAAAGGCAGGGTTAAGTGTCTGGTAACTGGCCGCGCATGCAGCAGCTCCTTTGGGTGCTACTGTGGAAAGGGGATGGATCCAGCTGCCTTTGACTTGTTCCTGGCCCCTTGCTCTTGTTGATTTCTATGCTCACCACTCCTGGGTGTTTGTTCCCCTTTCCAAGCTCTTTCATGGTGTCCCCAGATGGTGCCCAATATACTGGGCTGCCCACAGAAGGTAACTGATGAGGACACAGTGGCATTGCTCTTAGGGCTCCTCCAGAGGGAAGAATTTCTGGTTATACCTCTCTGCACAAACTTGGAGTATTTGAATTAGGAAAAGAAATCACTTTAAAAAAGGATCGTGGAATGCTTTCGACTTTCATTCTTAAGTGAAACTGAATAACAAGGACTGATGGAAGGCATTAAAGGGAATTCCCTGTGGTGTTGATTTGTTGGGCTTTGGAATTTCCCTGCTTTTGGAATTGCCCCAATGTAAACCTTTAAGTAATTTTTGATTTGTGGAATTCTGTCACAGCTCACGTTTGGCTTCTCAAACTGAAGCTTTCCTCAGATGAAACATTCAAGGAGATATAACTAAAGAAAATAAACAGTTGACTGGAATTACTGTAGCGTGCTTGTAATGAAAAGGACAAGTTTTTAAAATAGTGTGTATTAAATCTTAAGTTTCCTAAAACAGCTTTTCCAAGATAATGAAACATTCACTTGCAAAGTAGTGACTGAAGATACACGGACATACTTGAGTTCTTTTTTTGTTTCATGCTGAATAATTCTATAAACTTTAAGGCCAAATTTTCTTCACTTAGCTTAATTGTCAGTTAGATGAATGGAAAATAGCATATTACTAATTCTAAACTGTTTTGCTTTGATATAGTCAAAATTCATGCAGTGGGTAAAAAAGAAGGTCAGGCTATGATCTGACAATTTTTTCTTTTTTATTATTCATATTTTGCTATAATTGCTAACATTTAGCAAACAGTCCAACTAAATTACAAAGAAAATACACAGATGACATTTTTTCTCCATAAAAAGAAAACATTAAGTCCACTGTAATTACAGAGAAGAAGAAAAGCATACTTGTGTAGTTAATTTTTGCGTTTTCTGTGAAGAAATACCATATATGATGAAAACCTTTGTAAATAAATTGAAGTTGTTTCTGCCTCGGTCTAAACTATCTTCTTAAATCTGATGGCCCAGTTTTGAATTGCTCTTCTCAAAGACCAATCAGCTCCTATTATTCTCAACGAGACTGATTTTCCTAAAGCCATCAAGGAATCTGGTAGTTTTATTTGTGTGTTTGGTTTCACGTGTAGCAAGTACCATCTTGCTATTCAAAATGTTCCTTATAGTTGTCTTAGGGGATTGGTGGTCCATGGATCTGCTATAATAAAATAAGTTCAGAGCTGTTTCATGGTATGAACACACTTTGCAAAAACCCACTCTACTATGTGGCACAGATGCTTGGGAGTTTCCTTCCGTTTGAAAGGAAATTGTTTTAGAAGTGAGTGTTGTCTGCCTAGGCAGCTTCAGTCTTGTTGGGCCCTGGGACCATGGTTGAGTTAGGCCTTACAAGAAGACAAAATAGGCAACTGCCTTTCTAATATGAAGTGTGTGTGTGTCTGTGTGTGTGTTGTGTGAACCTCAATTTTTCACTGGCCAAATGGAGGCAATTGCACATACTATGTTGGGTTTTTGAGGACAGTTAAAATGAGACAATTTACAAGAGATGCTTTTACATATTTTAAAGATGAGAATGGTAGAAATATGGATAGTGATCATAAGAATTATGTTAGTGGTCTTCACTATCTGTATGTATTTATTCACTGCCTTGCTTTTCTTTAAAATTGGGATAATGATATTGACCTACTTCACAAGGTTGATGAGAAAAACATCTAATTACTGTTGGTAAAGCACTTTGAAAACAGTGACTGCTTTCTATGAAAATGCTAAATAATAGCTTCCTGATGCTGTTGAAAGGATTAATTAGGGAATGTTTGCTTGGAACCTTGATCTTCAAATAAAAGGTGTTTCTCCTGTTGCTATTTTTAACTATTATTTTATGCTATAATTTATTGGTTAATAAGTGTCACGTTTGACTGTTTTTTTTTTTTTTTACTATTTCCAGATGAAAGTTTGATAATTTTTCTTTGAGAGATCATATGAATCTTATACTGTAAAGTACTTCATTCAATGTCATCCAACTAAATCGACCTTTGCTTGTTTCATGCTGTTACTCACAGCTTCCTAGATGTTCTCAATCAAGCTTCTCTTTTATGGTCTGCTTGAAATACTACCCTTAGTGATGTATTTAGAATTCCCTAACTTCTCTTCTAGTTCCCTGACCATTTTTCATTCCAATTACAAAAAAAAATTTATTAAAAAGCTTTGGAAAAAATTAGGACTTGCTTACAAATGAAAGTTGTCACTTCCATTTTCCATACTTAAGTTTGTAGATACACAAACTTATTCCTTTATGTCTCTTGGTGGAAAAAGGGACTGTCTTTGGAAGATTCTTATCCCCAAGGGGATTTGATGAAGTTTCATTTTCATTTCTTTTAATGGATATAATTGCCCCAAATCATTTTGCAGTTTCCAATACATGTTGAGTAATAATTGTGTCAGTCAAAGAAACCTAGGTGATTTCAGAAGCTGAAGAATTCATTTAAAGGCAGCTCAGAGTACCTGTGGGGGAAGGTGTAGGTTGAGAACAATACCCAGATCATGCTGCAGAAATGTATTCTCTGGACACCAATGCTAGAGCTTGTGCTGCTGATATTCCTGACATTGGTGTGCCAGGGTGTATTAGTCAGGATTCTCTAGAGGGACAGAACTAATAGGATATATATATATATATATAAAGGGGAGTTTATTAAGTATTAAATTACACAATCACAAAGTCCCACAGTAGGCTGTCTGCAAGCTGAGGAGCAAGGAGAGCCAGTGCAAGTCCCAAAACTGAAGAACTTGGAGTCCAATGTTCAAGGGCAGGAAGCATCCAGGAGAAAGATGTAGGCTTGGAGGCCAGGCCAGTCTCTCCTTTTCACGTTTTTTTTGCCTGCTTTATATTCGCAGGCAGCTGATTAGATTGGCCCACCAGGTGAAGGTTGGATCTACCTTCCCCAGTCCACTGACTCAAATGTTAATCTCTTTTGGCAACACCCTCACAGACACACCCAGGATCAATACTTTGTATCCTTCAATCCAATCAAGTTGACAGTATTAATTATCACATGTGGCCACCATAAATGCTGTCACTGCTGCCTCTGAAAATCAAGCGATGTTCCTGCTGCCACCACTAACATGTATCTCCACAATAAATGTGGGCAGTCCCCCCTCTTTTAAAGGCTGAGGGGTTGCATCTGATGAATGAAGCCTGCTGAAGTGCCTGTGCCCAGCCACAAGGAGGCTGAGAGATCCAGAGCCTAGCATGTTCATCTTTATAGTGGGAAATGGGCTCTGCCCCAGGAGTGTGGATGAGACTCAAGAGGGATGTTCTTCAAGCACCCCTCAAGCACCACCAAGTTTCAGATGCTGAGTGGCCAGAAAGAATGGCAAATGTCCATCTGTGACAATGACAGAACCAGAGTCTATAAATATGTGCATAAGATCCCCTATATTTCCTCCTGGAATAAATATTTAGGTGTTTTTAATGTTAAAGTCAAGTGTCTTCTTGACTTTTTCTGCTTAGAAAAATTAAATTCTGCCAGGTGCGGTGGCTCACTGCCATAATCCCAGCACTTTGGGAGGCTGAGGCGGGTGGATCACCTGAGGTCAGGAGTTCGAGACCACCCTGGCCAACAAGGTGAAACCCCATTTCTACTAAAAATATAAAAATTGGCCTGGTGTGGTGGCACGTGCCTGTAATCCCAGCTACTTGGGAGGCTGAGGCAGGAGACTTGCTTGAACCCAGGAGACAGAGGTTGCAGTGAGCCGAGATCATGCCATTGCACTCCAGCCTGGGTGACAGAGTGAGACTGCATCAAAAAAAAAAAAAATAAATTCTGTGTGGATTAAAAAATTCTGTTATTAATCCCAATGCTCTTTAATGAGTATCTTCACAGATTTTTTTCTACATATTTTCTATAAAATATCTCCTTTTAATATAGCATTAAAAATCCCCTTCATTGCATATTTGGAAAATCATTATGGGAAAAGACAGTAGGGAAGAACAATGGATACCTTTATTATTTTCTACAGTCATTTGTGCTTGCTTTTTATTCCTTCAGTTCATATCAGCAAAAGATAGCAATTGGTGCCTAGGTTACACCAGAATTTTAACCAGCTTCAGATTAACTGATTGCATCACTAGTTTTCATTCCCATAGGCTTTTTCTCTAAATCTAATTGCTGATTTTATGGTTTTTGACATTGCTGATGATGAAAGCTTTTTTTTTCCTTTTCTTTTTTTTCCGGGTACAGTGCCTGGCTCTACCAAAACCATGACAATATGTTGGTGACTTTTGCAGATCAATAATGTTATTTGTAAAGTTTATCAACACCAGTCCCTGAGGAAATTTCTTCAAATTTCAGTTTCCAGAGTTCTCATTTAAAACAGATTTTGAATTCTTTCAATGTCAAGATTCCCAATATTTTAAAATAAATGTACTAGACAAAGTAACCATATGAGCTGCCATCAAAAATGGATTACTCTCTTCTAGGTTGCTTTCTTTCTTTCTTTTTTTTGGAGATGGAGTCTCCCTCTGTTGCCCAGGCTGGAGTGCAGTGTCTCAATCTCTGCTCACTGCAAACTCTGCCTCCCAGGTTCAAGCCATTCTCCTGCCTCAGCCTCCCGAGTAGCTGGGATTACAGGTGCGCGCCACCACACCCAGCCAATTTTTTTTTTGTATTTTCAGTAGAGAAGGGGTTTCAGCATGTTGGTCAGGCTGCTTGAACTCCTGACCTTGTGATCCACCTGCCTTGGCCTCCCAAAGTGCTGAGATTACAGGAGTGAGCCACAGTGCCCAGCCGCTTTTTTTTTTTTTAAAGAGTTCGGATCTTGTTCTGTTGCCCAGGCTAGAGTGCAGTGGTGACATCACGGCTTACTGCAGCATCCACTTCCTGGGCTCAAGTGATCCTTTGCCTCAGCCTCCTGAGTAGCTGGAACTATAGGCGTTGCCACCATACCCAGCTTATTTTTTAATTTTTTGTAGAGACAATGTCTCATTATGTTTCCCAGGCTAGTCTTGAATTCCTGGCCTCAAGCAATCCTCTTGCCTTAGCCTCCCAAAGTGCTAGGATTATAGGCATGAGCTACTGCACCCAGTCCCAGTTTGCTTATTTGCTGTTCACCTCTCCTAGAAGATTTGTTTTAATCTAATGGTGGGGATAAAGGAAGCTTTCAAATGCTTCCTAACAATTTTTCATTCACATTTGACAGTTTATCTTTACTCCATAGTATTTGTTAGATAGTATATCCAGACAGGCTCTGCTGAACTCTCCTTACAAAACAAGTATAACTTGCAAATCTGAAAAGCCTAATTTGGTTGGGGTGTAAATATTAAAGATAGTTTTTCTCCAATTGCTGCCCTTGTTGTGCTGGGTAGAATATTCCTTTTCCTTTTCTTAACTATATCTCAAGATTTCATAGGTTTTCGATCACTCTAAGTTAAAAAAGCAAAACAAAATAAAACAATCTAGTCCTCTACAAAGTTTGAACGTCTCATCCAATTTAACACTCACCTCTTCTACTCATTTTAACCCAAAGGACATGAAGTTGCAGGAGTGGCAGGTCTACTCTCACATTCTCTGTTCCCACTATCTTCTCCCCCTTCACTTCAAGCTCTTCTGTTGCTAGTGAGGGGGAAATAGGGGCAGACATCACTTTGTTCGGCTGGGCACATGACTGATGCTCTGTTGGAAGTTGAAGGCTTCTATGTGGCCAGTGCCCAGAGGCTGGTTCTCTTGGTCCAGGAGGAAGGGTGCATGTATGTTTCTTGGTGGGCTCTGTAGAAGCCTCTGTATATTCTGTGACTCAAATGTCCACTTTTGGTGCAATTTCACTTGTCTTGGGTACCAGAAGCTCCCATGGGGAGAGGAAGGAAAAGCCACAGAACTCCTCATTGGAGGATCTCAACCATTTCTTTAAATTATCCTTTCCTAGTTGTCTGCTTATATGGATTGGGGGAGAGGAGAGAAATGGGGTAGAGATAATGTGTTTGCAGAACTCTTTCATCCTTCTCTTAAGACACCAAGCAGATGTCTTGCCTCTAGTTGTATTCAGCTGTCTTTAGTATGTCGGGTGCTTCACATCCTTAGTTTGGGGTCCTAATTGCTAAATCCATTGCAATGGGAAAAGTCCTACTCAATATCATATTATTTAAGTGTTTTAAGTTGGTTTCCTCAAAAGGAGATCCTGAGACAAGGAGTTTGAAAAGTGATTCCAGGAAACATAGTGGGTAAATGAGGCAAGGAGGGGAGGAGAACCAGTAAAGGGTGTATGGGGGAGAGCAATAGCACAGAGGACAATTGGGACCCAGTCCCTCTGGGAGCCCGCTGAAAGACTGTATAATGCAAGTCAGAATTATCCTATTACAGTGTCACAAGGGGAGAGAAAAGTCGACGATTTACTGACTCCCATTTTTCACTGGCTTTGGGTCTGGGGCATTTGCTCCCTGGCATTTCTGGCCTGACTCTCCTGTGGAGACAAGCAGAGGGTCTTCACATAGGGGGGCCATCAGTGAGCGTAGAAGGAACCACTGAAGCTCAGTGATTTCCAGGGTAAGCTGAGGGCCTGTGCCAGTGGACTGAGAGCATGTGCTACAGAAGGACAAAAGACAAGATGGCAGGGTCTTCTATCAGGTTGTTTTCTCTTTCAAATTCACTTGGTGTTTCTTACTCTCAGCCCACTGGTTACAAGCATGGGCTCTGGAGTCAAACTCTCTAAATCCTGGCCCTGTACTTGAGCCCATTAGCTCTGCGTGATCATGGGAAAATGACCGAACTTCTGTCATTTGTTCCTCATCTGTATCATGGGGGTAGTGACAGCACCTCCGTCTAAGGGTTAGTGTAAAGACTAGTCAGTAGGATTGTGCCTGGCATGTAGTGAGTACTCAATAAATATTAGCTGTGGTTATTATAGTGGACGGGGAAGCGTTATTGAACTAGAAGTTCTTGCCTTTTAGAAACTTTCATTTTATTTTATTTTATTTATTTATTTTTTTAATTTTATTATTATTATACTTTAAGTTTTAGGGTACATGTGCACAATGTGCAGACTTGTTACATATGTATACACGTGCCATGTTGGTGTGCTGCACCCATCGACTCGTCATTTAGCATTAGGTATATCTCCTCCCCACTCCCCACACCCCACAACAGTCCCTGGTGTGTGATGTTCCCCTTCCTGTGTCCATGTGTTCTTATTGTTCAATTCCCACCTATGAGTGAGAACATGCGGTGTTTGGTTTTTTGTCCTTGTGATAGTTTGCTGAGAATGATGGTTTCCAGTTTCATCCATGTCCCTACAAAGGACATGAACTCATCATTTTTTATGGCTGCATAGTATTCCATGGTGTATATGTGCCACATTTTCTTAATCCAGTCTATCATTGTTGGACATTTGGGTTGGTTCCAAGTCTTTGCTATTGTGAATAGTGCCGCAATAAACATACGTGTGCATGTGTCTTTATAGCAGCATGATTTATAATCCTTTGGGTATATAGCCAGTAATGGGATGGCTGGGTCAAATGGTATTTCTAGTTCTAGATCCCTGAGGAATCGCCACACTGACTTCCACAATGGTTGAACTAGTTTACAATCCCACCAACAGTGCAAAAGTGTTCCTATTTCTCCACATCCTCTCCAGTACTTGTTGTTTCCTGACTTTTTAATGATCGCCATTCTAACTGGTGTGAGATGGTATCTCATTGTGGTTTTGATTTGCATTTCTCTGATGGCCAGTGATGATGAGCATTTTTTCATGTGTTTTTTGGCTGCATAAATGTCTTCTTTTGAGAAGTGTCTGTTCATATCCTTCACCCACTTTTTGATGGGGTTGTTTGTTTTTTTCTTGTAAATTTGTTTGAGTTCATTGTAGGTTCCGGGTATTAGCCCTTTGTCAGATGAGTAGGTTGCAAAAATTTTCTCCCATTCTGTAGGTTGCCTGTTCACTCTGATGGTGAAACTTTTATTTTAAAAATAGCAATTATATTCTAGATTGGGTTCTCAACCTTTTGTTCTGCTTTTTTACTGTTCACATTCAAAAGTGACAGTTCTCATTCACTAAACATTGTTAAACGCATGTCCTTCCCCACTCCCTCCTGCAACCCTTTCCCTCTAGAATCGTTGTTTGCCTTCCATTGTCTTACCAGCCCTGATTGTCTCCAGCAAGGATAAAGCATGAGGGAACACTTCAAATTGTGTGTTAAATATTGTTGGAAATAGCATGTACAGGTAGTAATGTCATAGTGTGACAGAGTGATAATCTCTTCTTGGTTATGTCCTCAAGCACCAATTCAATTTGGCTCAACTCAAAATATTCATTGAGCACCTGCTGTTCTCCATGATCTGTCTTAGGCATTTGGGACATAACAGAGACAAAGAACAGAAAAAAATGCCTGCAATGTTTTGTTAACCTTAGCCCCTTTAGATGGAACAAATGAATTTTAAAAATTGTAATCATCCTTCTGATAGGGTGAGATGAGGGATGCTCCACCTTGCTTTTCACTGGTACTCACTATGTACAACTCACATGATTAAGTGCCTAGGTAAGGAACCTTGAGTACTTGACAGAATAAATTGAAGCGACTCCAGGCCATTGAGTGAAGGCTCAGTTTGAAAATGTTTAGCTTGCAGATCAATAACTCATGAGAAAGAAACAGCTTTGAAAAAGTTACAGTCTGTGATCTATGAGGGCATTGTGCCCTGGGAGGACTTAATGGACATGTAGGAGGTATGTTGGGTTATTCTGACTGGGAAGACTTCACAGGATTCTTTAAGTAGCTCTGCTGGGCCTCTCTGGGCTTGTAGAACCATCATGTTCAAATGGGAGCCATGTACCTATGATGAATACATACGTAATGTTTTAAAAGACATGTGAAATGGACTCTTGGTTATTGGTAATACATTTTAATTTTGGAACAGATATATGCTGGTTTGGTCTAAAACACAAAATTCTTTCCAGGAGAATGCGTTGTAATGGGCTGTAGCTATTGATTCAATAAATATTGATCCCTACTGTGTCAGAATATATATCCTGTCTCTATATACTTATAGACATATATGTATATGTATGAATCTGTATAGAGAGAGAATACATAAAAAATTGGTGGTAGATACTTAATACAGTGAATTTACTAAACATGCAGCACATACTGTTTACGTTGCTTCTATGATAGTCATTTCTGCCTTGTATATTCTTACCTTGTAGAGTTACATCATTCTTCTTGTTTGGATTTGGGTTCCCCATCTAGTCTCTGAGCTTTCCTGGGTTGGACTGTATAGTCCTGCTGGCTGTGCCTCTCCCCACTCTACCCCTTAGCAGTAATTAGCAGAGAGCTACTACTAAGCATCAAACGGGGCAGACATTTAGCTGAGAGCAGTTACAGTTCTCTAAAAGCCACTGCCTGTTCTGCAATTTTCTAAGGTAGTGTGTTGACACGATGGGAAATTGATAGAAAGACGTTAGAAGAAAGTATAATATGTCATAAGGCAGTCAGTGC
The DNA here is from genome assembly GCF_028858775.2 of Pan troglodytes. Taxonomy (NCBI): domain Eukaryota; kingdom Metazoa; phylum Chordata; class Mammalia; order Primates; family Hominidae; genus Pan; species Pan troglodytes. The sequence goes on from NC_072402.2 coordinate 76,044,462, forward strand.
TTCCTAAACTTTAACGTGTCTGCAGATCACCTGAGGATCTTGTTAAAGGGCAGATTCTGCCTCACTGGGTCTCGGGCAGGGCCCGTGGTTCCCCAGTGAAGCCACGGACTAAACTCGGCAGGAGCAAGGGTATGTGTAAGGGCAGCATCGGAAATCAGACCTTTCAAAGGTAAAGAACTCAGGACGCACCCCTGCCCCAACCCTGGCTGCCCACCCCAAGCTGGGCCACCTGGGATGGCACCTGGCTGGCCCCTGAGTACTGTGTGCGTGCGGGACCCACAAGGGCCCGGCCCCTCTCCCTTCCCCCATTGCCCCAGAACCTGCCGGCTGAGCCTGAGTCGGAGCGCAGCCAGGTGAGGTGGGACGTCTCCACCCGCTCCCCCTGAGACCTGGCAGACCGGTTTTACCTGTCCTGGTCCGGAGGAGGCTCCCGACTCCACTGCAGACAATCCCTCCTCCTCCTCCCCGCCACCGTTCTAGTCGACTACTCTCTTCGTTTTGCTACCTGACACTCCCAAAGCCGCAGAAAGCAAATCCCCAGCACAGCAGCTGGTCGAGCACGGGCTCCAGCGACGTGTGTGAAACTGTTCAACCCAAAACACAAACACCAGCCACTGACATGTTTTAAGAAACGCTACAGTTGGATGACTGCGGAACCAAAACAGACCAAATGGGAGGCAAGAAGGGAAAGCAATTGGCCCAGTTCGGTTGTAGCAGCGGCTCGTGTTACACTCCCTTTGCCAGTTAGCGTCGTGGGCGTTTGTTGCTGTGTTAATTACAGTTCCTCCCGGAGTCGGAGGCGAGAACAGCCCTTGTGGAACAGTTTCAAGTGGAACGTTCCACCAGGAAGAAAACAACTGCCTTCCTCCCCAGCTGGGGAGGGATTCCGCCAGCCGCACTCGGGCAGCCCTGCGGTGCGCGCGGACACCTGCGAGCCGGGCACCCTCGCGCCCCTGCAGCGCGGCTGGAACTGGGACGCCGGGCTGGGGGCCGTGCCCAGGGGCCAGCTGCCGGGACAAAATAAAGCCTTGTTGGCTCCCCCTGAGGGACATGCCTGGCACAGCAGGCAGAGCGCACTTTTCAGTTTTCCTGTTTTCTCTAGAGTTCCTGGGAGCTCCCGGGAAGCAGCGGGGCGCGGGAGGAAGATTGTTTTATCTTCGGATGGGCGGGATGAGAATGGGTGCCAGGGATTCAGAACCAATCAGGGACAAACTTGAGACGGCGCAGCAGGGTGGAAAGTCCATGGTTGGACTTGATCCGGTTCCATATCCTACCTCTGCCTCTGATCAAGTGTGTGACTTTGGGCAAGTTGTTCCCAAGTTGCCCAAAGTCGTTCCACTTTTCTGAGCACCGTAGTCTCACACCTACCTCAAAAGATAGGGAAGAGGTCATACACCTATGTGGCATTGGCTACGTTACCGGGACCCTTCTAAACATATGATCCTCGCAGCAACTTTATAAAGAAGTACTTTTTAAATTGCCATTTCACTGGATCTGTTCTGGGTGATAGTCGTCATCAGAAATGTGATACTGTGGACGGAAGCATAAGGTTGTCCTCCCCCAGTAACAGTGATCTGTATCTCAGGAGGCTCCCTGTGGTGGGGAGTCTGGTGTCCAGAGCAGGGCTTGTGGGAGAGGGAGATGGAAGGGCTGAGTCCTAGAGATGTTAATGAATGTGCCCACGGTCACACAAGCTGATGAGTGGTAGGGCCAGGATTGGAAACAAAGTGGTCTAGTTCCAAAGTCCATGCTGTAAGCACAGCACTAAACTGCACGTTAAATGATAATGTGTATGTAAAGCACCTGAAGAATAGCAGGGAGGTTGGTGGTTTTTATTGTTTCCATTATTACAGACACATAAACATCAAACTAATCCGAACTAGCAAGGAAAGTGGCAGAGCTGTGAGGGTCCAGGTGATTAAGGAAAATCCATCAAAGGCAGCTGGACAGGAAATGAGAAATAGGAATGTGGATCTCAGCTCTAACTCCATCAATGTAGTCATGCCACCATGCAAGGTGTATCCGCAGCCTAGACGTGGTTAAAGATCCTAGAAAATCAATTAGGCCAAGCCACAGGGTGAGGATGGCTCAGCAAGAAGGGTATGAGTCTGTGAGTCTACACCAGTCTCCTGTTACCAACCTGTTCTCTATCAGCTACTTAGTCCAAAAATTCTGAACTGTTAGTTTTTCCGCTATTTCAAAAAATACATTTGTCTGCAGTGCTATTTGGGCTTCTTAAGAGTAAAATTCTTGGAATCAACTCAAAAACTGCAATCTAAAAACCACGGTGTGCACTAGAAACTGCCATTTATGCACACTTATGGGCTGGCACAGACACCTAAAATAATATATGGGAAGTGCTTCAGAATGAAAGCTCTGGGTAATGATATTTTAAAAGGATACCATACATGTTTTGATTGGAATGATAATCTTCCTGGGAGAATTTTGTCATGAATGTGTGACTTTTGCTCACAGTTTCATGTCCTTCTTGGTAAAGCTATTTTCAGAATAGCACAGGGACAGGGTAGAAAAGGATCAGCCCAGGAAACAGGTGAGAGTGGTACAGTTTCTGCCTATGAAGAATTGCCATGGAGGTGGAAGGCAGGTATTTGGGTTCTATAGAGAGCTGCCTACTGATTTTTCACCAGGGCAATGCCCATTCATCAGGATAATCCAGGGCTAGCTGTGAATTTTTGCACATGGAATTAGCTTCCTATTGCTGCTGTAACAGATGACCACAAATCTGGTGGCTTAAAACAACCAAATTTATCATCTTACACTTCAGTATGGTAGAAATCTGACAAAAATATGTCTTGCTGGGTGGTAATGAACGTGTCAGGCTGCAGGACTGTGCCCCTTTCTGCAGGATCCAGGGGCAAATCCATTTCCTTTCTTCTCCAGCTTCCAGAGCCTTCCAGATTCTTCGGCTTATGGGCCCTTCCTCCATCTTTGAAGTCAGCAAGGCAGAGGCAGGCATTGCATCACTCCTGAGTCTCTCTTATGCTTCCCTCATCTTCTTTTAAGGACCCTTATGATTATGTTGGGCCCTCCCAGAGACTGCAGTATAACCTCCCTATTTTAAGGTCCTCTGATTAGCAAACTTAATTCCATCTGCAACCTAAATCCCCCTTTTCAATGTAATGTAATAGATTCACAGGCTCTGAGAATCAGGATGTGGACATCTTTGGGGGCCATTGTTCTGCCTGCCACACACCCCAAATGCTCTGGTAACAGGGATAGCCTTAATTCACAAACATATGCTCAGCACTTATTCTCTGAAAGGCACTTACTCTGTGAAAGGTACTATTAGAAGGGGCTTCTGGGTCATGCAGACCTGTGTTTGAATCCTAGCTCTGTCATTTACTAGTTATGTCATTTTAGGAGAGTTATTTAGCCTTTCCAACCTACAATCTCCTCATCTGTATAATGGAGATAATAATAGTACCTACCTTATTGAATTGTTGTTTGCATTAAATGAAATAATGCTGGAAAACACTTAACACAGTGCCTGGCATGTGATCAATATTCAATGAGTGTTTTGGTTATTATTAAGTATCACGGGTTTTGCATTGTGTCTGCCCTTGAGGAGCCTGGGGAGGAAGGCGTACTCACACACGTAGTTGCGGGGTAAGATGACACACAGAAATAGATATGAAAAAAATATAAGAAAAATATCACACTGAAGTGCTAAATGGGTAAGTGCTGTTGAGAGAAGTAGGAAAAGATATTTTTAACAATCAAGAAAGGTCAGGAATGGAGGAGGCACTATTGATGGGATGGGAACTAGAAGACAGGTTGAATTTAGAAAGGCAGAGGAGAAAATGTTGGGCACATGAGCATCTACGTGGCATATTACAAGGAGGCCGTAAATAAGAAGATTTACTTATTCTTTTGTGGAATGGAAGGTTTGTGTAGGGGTTTTGTTCATTCGTTTCCACTTTTCCCCAGAATGTTTAGGGGAAGAGTAGGCTGTCAGACTAGAAGGGACCAGACTGATAGAGGCCTAGAATACTAGGTTGTATTGTTAAAAGTTTTTCCAGTAATAATGGGGAGACATGGAATGTTTTAGAGCAGAGGTAGTTTCATATTAAAAGCAGTGTTTAGAAAGATTACTCCAGGAGTAGTAGATGTAGATGAATTGGTGGTGAAAGAGCCTGGAGGCATGAGGCCTGTTAGGAGATATTTTCAGTGGTCTGGATAATAATGACCAGAGGAGATGTAGTAACCATCAGCCTGGGGAAAGGAGATGGATCAAGAGACACAAGAAAGCAAGAGCAAAGGGCCTTGGTGATATTTTAGATTTGCAGGGAGAGGGAAGGAATGAAAAATTCCTGGAAGGTTAGTGATGACAATAATAGAAATCAGAAATGAGTTCTATTTGCATTTTCCTGTGTTTGTTTAAAATGTTGGCAGGACATACTGGTGGCGCGTGTCCAGTAGCCCATTGGAAACGTGGAACTGGAATACAAGGGAGCGGTCATAGTTGAATAATTAGGTTTGAAAGTCATCAGTGGAGAGGTGGCAGCTGTGACCCTTCATCTCTGCCCTGAAGCCTTCCATATGATCAAACTCGTGTGAGTGCCTGCACTGGTGGATTTCCAGCAGCGTCCCTCCTTTTTCATCCCATGTTTCCCGTCCCACTCCTTCTTATGGGCTGACTTGTGTCCCAAGTTGAAATTCTATCTCTCAGTATCTCAGAATATGACTGTATTTGGAGATGGGGCCTTTAAAGAGGTGTTAATCATTAAAGTTAAATAATTAAGCCCTAATCCAATATCACTGGTGTCCTTATAAGAAGAAGAAATTAGGACGAAGACACACACAGAGGAAAGGCCATATGAAGACACAGGGAGAACCTGGCCACCTGCAAGCCAAGGAGAGCGGCCTCAGAAGAGACCAACCCCATCTCAGGCTTCTAGCCTCTAGAATTGTGAGAGAGTAAGTTTCTATTGTTTACACCGCCCAGTCTATGGTATTTGTTAGGCAGCCCTAGCGAGCTAACACACTTCTCCAGGGACCTGTGCCCTTGGATCACCACCCCATTTGAGCTGAGGGCACTCCATGCTGCCAGCTTATTCCATTGCTTACATTTTACCAGGTCTGTCTCCCAGCCCCTCATTATCTGGATCTGTTCTGGGTGGTAGTTAGTCATCATCAGAAATGTGATACTGTGGACAGAAGCATAAGTTTATCCTCCCCCAATAACAGTGCTCTGTATCTCAGGAGGCTCCCTGTGGTAGGGACTCTGGTGTCCAGAGCAGGGCTTGTGGGAGAGGGAGGTGGTCAAAGATGCCTTTCTGAGCACCCGGCTCACAGCTGTTCGAGGACTGTTCTGCCACCTGTTCTTAAGACTGTCTCTGGCAGTGGATTCCTCCATGTGCCTCCCTCTGAAAGCATGCTCAGAACAGAAAGAAATGTGTTCCTCCTCATTAGCAACACAGAAAAAAAATGAGATTTTATTGCACTTATAATTCATGCTTCTCTCTCTCTCTTTGCATTTAGTAATGATTCTGTTTCAGTTGGGTCCTGTTTTTCAGGACATAAAATAAAGTGCCATGAAGGTTGAAGACCAAGTCAGTGTTCAAAGTAGCCCTCACAAGAAACAAATAGAATGATGTGTTCTCACCACCACCCACAAAGAGCTTATCTATGAAAGGGTGGAATAGCTAGTGCTTGGAAATCCCCCATTAGCTCAACCGGTCAGATTCCAAGTCTTATCTTTTATAGACTTCTGTGACAGTGAGATATTCAGACAGGGTCCGTGAACTTGGTGACTTCTGTGTTCCTTAGGGCTGGCCTTTATGATGGATTGAGGCAGTTATTATCAGGAAGATGCTGATGAACTGTTCTCCATCTTCACAGGAGACAGAATGAGAGCAAGAGGGTGGAAGATGTGGCAAAAAGTCTTGTTAGAGCCTACTGGTAGGGGCCATTTTAGGATCTGACTAGGTTGTTCTCTAGCTCCCTCCTCTGGGAGCCTGCGGTACTACCCAGCGTTCCATTGTCAGTCCATTTACTATGCAGATTATTTTTTTACGTGCCTGTTCCTTCCAATAGACTGGGAACTCCCAAAGGAAGTTCTCTATTTTTGTCTCTATCTTGTCTCTATCTTAGTCTTTCTGCCTCAGCATCTAGCTCGCATCAGGTGAGTCCGCAGTGGATGGGGAATGAATTCATCTATGGGATAACTCACTGTCCCTTGAAAACTTTCTAGTATCCTGGAGATTGTGTGTATCAGAGAGAGAGAGAGAGAGAGGCTCATGAATAAACGACTCTTGGAAATGACTCTCTGATGGTTCTGTGCAAGATTTTCTTATTCTGGATATCGAAGAACTCTGTAAATACTGTAGTTGAATATCTATCATACGTCGATGATTTCGACATAATTATTGGCTGATTGACTAACAAAGGACTCGGAAACACAGGTAGTTGCCAGCGGGAGAAGTGTGGCATCTTCTCTAGAGATTTTTAGGGCAAGAGTTATATTTCTGAGACGGGATGTGTACAAAATGCTAAATGCAAATTTTCCCTAGGACTTAAAGGGTGATTGGAACCATGCATGTAGGCTGAATGGATGAACGGACGGTAGAGCTGCCATTTATTGACTTCTGCTACGTGTCAGGGGCTTTGTACATGCTCATTTAATTCTCACATACGTACTTCTCGAGATGAATATTGTTTTACACCATTTTACAGATGGGGAAACTGAGGTGTAGAGAGGTTTATTTATTCTTTTAGTCAACCATATTCATTAAGTTTGTGCTATATGCTAGCCCAGCCTATATGCTAGGCTCTGGGGATACAAAAATGGCAAGACACATGTAGTCTTTGGCCACGTGGAGCTTACAATCTAGCAGGAAAGAGAAACATAAAAGACGTAAGAGCGATAGTTTAATAGGGTGCTGTTAAAAGTTGTCCTCTTCCCATTAGGAGCACACAGTATAGTGATACACTGAGCAGCAGACAGGCTATTACAATGCGCTTGTTTATAAGTGCACATCACAGCTACATTACAATGTAGCTTTACAATGTAGGGTTATAAATGTTCCGTAAGAGTGAGTATTTGGTGCTATAAGAGCACAGAGGAGACAGGCAGGGAGGCTCCTTGGAGGAAGTGACATTCACTGAGACCTGAAAGGTGAGTAGGTTGGATCAGTTTAAAAAAAAAAGGGGGGGGGGGCAGGAAGTGTTCCAGGCAGAAGGAACAGAATGAGCAAGGTCCAGAGGTGAGAACTAGAATGGCCCCTGGAATATAGATATGGGACGAGAAATGAGGCTGAAGAGGTAAGCAGGTGCCTGAACCTATGGATTATAAAAAGCTTAGTTCAGAGGATGTTTAGACTGGGTGCAGTGACTCACGCCTGTAATCACAGCACTTTGGGAGGCTGAGGCACAAGGATCACTTGAGCCCAGGAGTTTGAGACTAGCCTGGACAACATGGTGAAACGCCATCTATCCAAAAAAAAAAAAAAAAAAAAAAAAAAAGAAAGAAAGAAAGAAAAAAAAATTAGCTGGGTGCGGTGGCACATGCCTGTGGTCCCAGCTACTTGGGAGGATGAAGTTGGCAGGATGGCTTGAGCCCAGGGGATTGAGGCTGCAGTGAGCTGTGTTTGCGCGACTGTACTCCAGCCTGGGTGAGAGTGAGACCCTGTCTCAAAAAAATAAGATAAAATAAAATAAAATAAAAAGCGTAGACTTGATCTCAAGGCAACCAGGAAGAGGATGAAGGTAGTGGTGAACAAAGTAGAAGGAGGTTAAATGACTTTTGCAAGGTCTCATAGCCAGAAAGTGGCACACCTGGAATTTGATCCGAGGTTCAGTCTAACACTAAAGCTCATCCCATGGCCACTGGCCTATGCTACCAGGAACCATCCTAAGATGTGGAGAAGGAGAGGTGGAGGCTTACTGGCCTACTCACTTTTTCTGCCAATTCCTCCTGGACTTACTGTTTTCTATTGCCCTGGGCCTCCAGCAGCACTAGAAGAGGGCGTGTCCCCAGCCTCTTCTTCCTGGGTGGGAGATGCTGATGCCAAAGAGCAGTTTGTGACAGCACCCCTGCCTCCCGGCCACTCCCGCACCCTTTACCTGGGACTGACATTTCTGTTCACTGTAGATCTGTGCCAAGAAACTGCCTGGCTGCCTCCAAGTGGTGGGGGAGCTGCTGGCTCCACCTGGATCTGGGGGCCTTCTATCGCCTTCCGGGAACAGGAAGCAGGTTCCCATCTGGTAAGAGGAACAGGTGTTGGGTAGGGAAGAGAAGAGGCTTGCGTTCTCTTCCCTGCCATTTGTGTTCTTGCCGGGTGGATTCGAGGTGCATATGCTTGTGTTTTGTTTTGCATTGTTTTCCCGTATACCTCCTCAGCGCAGGGCTGCCATCTTGCCAATGTTTAACTCAATCTATATGCCGTTATTTCATAGTTTGGAACCCCAAAATGTTAAAACTCTTTCATAGTAAACAAAACATTTTCAATAACTGCTCAAGAGAATTTGGAAAAATAAGCTTGTTCGTTCCATCTTTCTATTTTCAGTAGGATGGTTGTCTTTGTTCATATTTTTCTTTTCATATAATATAGTGGCTAAGGGTGCAGTCTCTCCCAGACTTCTGGAGTTCATATGCTGACTGTAGCACTTTCTAGCTGGGTGACACTGGGCATATTACTTAACATTTCTGTGCCTCTGTCTCCTTAATTGTGAGAAAGAGATGATAACAGTATCTATTTAATAATCATAGGATAAGTATAAGGATTAAATGAGTTGATAGAGGTAATGCCTGTAGAATGATGGCTGGCACTTAGTAGGTGCTTCATAAGTGGCAGGCTACTGCTAGTGTTCATGATTTAGCATGGGTAATTTTTAATTTTTATTTTTTGAATTCTAGCTGTCAGTCCAAGTGGACTTTTAGAAAATGTTTTGAAGCAAGCAGCGGTGCTGCCCTTCAGCCTCAGCACTCCGTCCATGTGAAGTCCATCTCCATACAAGGAGATGAGTATGGTGGAGAGGGCTCCCCTGAGGATCAACGGAGGAAGATCCAATTCTGCTTTGTTCAAGTTTTTGGGGGTGTTCAGAAATATTTGCAAAGGACAGAATAATATCCTGTATGTTAGCATGTGTTATATCAATCATCTCCAACAACCTTTTGGGGCAGCATAGTAGCCCACAGCCGCCTCATAAATTATTTTTTTAAATGCAGATAATGTATATCACATGAGCAAAAGTTCCAATTTTTGCCAAGTCACAGGTTAGTGTACCTTTGGTGAGTGCTTCTACTGCTATGTGGCTGGCTTTCTTTTGCAACCAAGTGAACGCCTATTGTTTTGAAGTAAGTTTTCTTTTCATGGTCAGTTCATTCTATAGCTCTGAACATGTAGGTGACTTTTATTTTCTTCTGAAACAGCTTTAACCAGAAGGTGCATGCACCAGTGGAAGGAGAAGGCTGCTTTTTGATTCTCCTAGACAGAGGCTGTGATAAGCAAGGTCTGGACAGTCTGCGCTGCCTGGGAATGTGCAGGTGACTATGGAGACAGCGTGGAGGGACAAGAATGGGCATATGGTCCTCATTGGCACAGCATAACAAAGTAATTAAAAATGTCTTAAAATGCAGAAACCCCCCAAACTGTAAAGTATATCATGGTAGATGTCAAATTAGCATTTTCTGTCTCTTTTTAACAATGCCATAATCTCATTAATCTACAGAAGGAACTAAATGCATGGACTCCAACCAGTTGGCTGGACATATGTTGCACATTGGACTGGCCATTTGGCTGGATCAGATTAAAGTGGAGAAATTGCATATTTTTTGGGCACTGAACATAAATCTGGGCCTGCTTATTACTTTTTGAGCTTCCTTTTTGGAGTGATAGATCTGTAAGTGCCAAAAATTCAGCACCAACTTGAGTTTAAAAAAAAAAAAAAGCTTATAAAGAAGCTCCATGGAGAAAAAGGACAAAGGATTGGAGATGGAGACCACATGTAAGGCTGGCTTCAGACCGCTGAGCTATATTTACTAGCAGCATTCACAAGGTCACACGTTTGAATTGTCAAATCTGCAGGATTAGCTCACTTATGGGCAAGGTGGATCCATTGATTAAATATTTTATTTTGAATGATATCATATACTATTAAACCTTTTAGCACAGTGCTATCTCTTAAAATTCTTTTCTTTGCAAATGTAAAAATTAAAAATCTTTCCAATTTTTTGAAAGCAAAATGAAGGTATATTGTTTGAATGAATGCACACACTAATGTTTCCTGATTATTTGGTATGTGCTTAGGGCATTGTCCTAAACATTGGAGGAAAGCGAATTTGAATGTGACCCTGTAAGGTGCTTGTGGTTAGGGCAAGTTCACTACCAGCTCTAATACTGGCTAGAGGATGACATCTTTAGAAATGTGCAGAGTGCAAAGGGGGTTCAGAGAGGACCAGGTCATCTTTGTGTGTGTGTTTGGTGAGAGGAATGGGTGAAGTGAGGTGAGGAAAACCTTCATGAAGAAGGTAGCATTTGAAAAGATGAGGGTAGAATACTCACAGGCAGAGATGGAAACAGGAGGGTGATTTGATGCCTCTGGACTCAAGGGGGAAAGATAGGAAGTCACAGGGAGACATGTGAAGGAGACACTGGAGGATGAGTTTGCAAAGGCGGATGTTGGGTACCATTTGGTGGACAGGAGTCAATGGCAGATCAAGGAGTATGAAGGGCTGTAGGAGCTACTGAAGGCTTCTAAGCAGAGGAATGACAAAAACCGGACCTGTGCTTTCAGGCAGATGATAAGGCATGGTGTAATGTATGAAATGGGCTGGCGAGAACATCAGTTAGGAGACGATGATGGTAGACCTGGCGAGAGAGGATGAAGTCCTCATCTAAGGACGGGCTGTGAAAAACAGCGGTTGTACAGCCAGAGGGACTTTGGAAACAGAAGCCACAGGACCTGGTCACTGAGGATCAGGATCAGAGGAGCTACAAAATGATCATTGTCAATAATAATAATCAGTATGCATTTGTAGACAGGCCAGTTACTATAAAGTTATCTGATTGATAGAATGCTCAATAAACAAATTTTGCTCTATCAAAGATGCCTTTTTAAAGGCAAAGTCTTTTAGTCCTTTGAACTAAGGTAAACTATGTCAGGAGCAGAATGGGTGTGGGCGAGATGGGGACCAGGGCTAATGTTCTGTTTTAAGTTGTCCAACACTGCACCCCAGAGGTTAGTCACTCCTGTTAGCTCGTTAGATGTGGAAACCTGACATGAGGACCGGAAGCTGGAACTATCTCTCGGACTTAATAACGCTGCACCCATTTTTCCATGACAAGCCTTACTGTGCTCACAAGGTCTTAGCACCAATTTACATCATCGGTTTTCCAAGAACTTCTGCCAAGGTGGTAGATGGGATGAAGAAATGTGTTTGTAAGAATTCTAAGTACTGCAGTTCCAATAGCCCAGCAATATCTCTATATAGAATTGAAAAATTAAAGGATGCTGCTGGTGGGTGTGTGCTCAAGGTGGTGGAGGAAGGGGGGCTTCCCGGTAGATAGGGTGCTCTTTTGATCTATGCCCTAAATCCAGGGTTCAAGTACCAGCAAGTCTCAGTCTTAGGGAAGATAGCCATTTGATTTCATCAATTCTTCTTTTCGTGGCAGTAGCATTTTCTAAATGGAAATGAGACCTCAGAGACTCTTGGCCTAGAAATGATGAATTAGAAATCTTTCTATGAAGACTTCTCTGCATTTAACTAAATAGCAATCTTTGGGGATTTAGCAGTATTTGGAGTAATAAACCCATTGCACAGAACAGTTAAATATTAATATGTGGACCTTAGCTTACATTTGTTATAATCATAATGAGATTCTAGTGATATAAGAAAACATTCAGAAATAATTAATTTGGAAGTAATATTTGCTAGCATTTTCTTTTCTTGACATTGTGACTCTGAGGCAGGCAAATATGAATTAAAATGTGTTTCCTGAGTTCAAGTGAAGGTATTAAATTAACACAAACCTTTTGGTTCTTTCTATTTGGGGAGAGACTGCTGAGGAGAAAGAGCCCTTTTTTTTTGAGACAGAGTCTCGTTGTCTTGCCCAGGCTGGAGTGCAGTGGCATGAACACGACTCACTACAGCCTCCAACTCCTGGGCTCAAGTGATCCTCCCAACCCAGCCTTCCAAGTAGCTGGGACTACATGCATGTGCCACCACACCAGGCTAATTTAAAAATGGTTTTTGTAGAGATGAGGTCTCAGTATGTTGCCCAGGCTGGTCTTGAACTCCTGGCCTCAAGCCACCCTCCCATCTTGGCTTCCCAAAGCACTGGGATTACAGGCATGAACCACCGCGCCCAGCCTGAAACAACTTTTAAATTGTGCTCTATATAGAAGAAGTTACGTTGTTAGCAGAGTATGCTTCTGGTGCCCTGTCACTGCCTGCCTTGTTCATCCAGGTGTGGCTACCTGCTGGGTCCTTGACTCATGACTAATGACTATGTTGGAAGTACTCAACAAAGCAGTGAGATTTGTTCCCAGTCCTGTTGAATCTTTTAGAGATTTCCCCAGGAACTCCCTGATTCTTTGGGGACAAAAACAGCGTATGGAGAGTAGAGGAATTACAACACATTATACATACCTTGGAACTTAACTTCACACTACCCGGTTTACACAGATCTGACCACTTCCTTGCAGGGAGAAATCTCCATTAATTATAGGGTAGTGAAGGTGTGTGTGTGTGTGTGTGTGGTGTGTAACTAGTATATTTTCATGAAAAGTGATACAATTCCATTTCATGTTTTTTGGGTTTAATTGATTACAATAAACAATGGAGAGGCCTGGTGCAGTGGCTCATGCCTGTAATCCCAGCACTTTGGGAGGCCGAGGTGGGAGGATCACCTGAGGTCAGGAGTTTGAGATCAGCTTGGCCAAAATGGCAAAACCCCGTCTCTACTAAAAATACAAAAAAATTAGCCAGACATGGTGGTGTGCACCTGTAATCTCAGCTACTCGGGAAGCTGAGGCAGGAGAATCACTTGAATCCAGGAGGTGGAGGTTGCAGTGAGCTGAGATCGAGCCACTGCACTCCAGCCAGTGACAGTGTGAGACTCTGTTTTAAAAATAAACAAACAATGGAAATGTATCTTTTTTGATGCTGTGTTGAAGCTGTGGCTGTCTTCTTTAAAGGTCCTGCCTCTTTCCTGTAACAGGAGTATCATTTATTTAGTGACAGCTTGGAAAACTTTAATACCTGTGGGATATATATATATATTTTTAAAGAACTGCCTTCATACATTCCCTCCCTATTAAAAGAAGAGAAACTTATGAACTCCTTTTGTAGATGAAGAAGTCTAATTAACTGAGGCATTATATTAGCTCATGACCATGGGGTCATGGTGACATAAGTGGCAGAAAGAACCCAGCCTGGGTGCTCTAGAGTGAGATCCAGATCTGGGTGCTGGCTTTGTGCCTTTCCTGCTGGAGTCACCTTTGGGCAGGTCTTCCAGGCCCCTGAGCCTCAGTTGGCTTGTATGTAAAATAGAGATACAATAGATAAGAAAGGCATGTAGAGACTTAGAACAGTGTCTGGTACCTAGTTAATGCTCAGTAAACATTAGTAGTCATTAACATCGTTATTATCAGTAACTGAAGTCTGCTCCAAGTGCCCATGCTTGGATGGAATCTCGCTGCCTCTGTTCAGGATGGGGGTGCTTGGTTGCTGATTTGAGTGACCTGCTTTAACTTCTAGCCTCATCCTTCCCTTCTTATTCCAGTCTCCTTCTACCTCCATGCGCCTTCAGTCTTTTGAAAGCTTGTTTTAACTGCCCATAGGTCAGAGCAACCTGTGCCGATATGCTTGGACTTAAAGAACAATTGCTGCCCTTCAGACAAAAGCTTCATTTGGAGAATTGTATAATGTTGAGCCAGAAGGATTACAGGCTTTGAAGCCACACAGACTGGGTTTGAATCTTAGTTTCACTCCTTATGCTCTAATGAAATTCCAGCCCAGGGAGCCCCATGGTATAGTGATTTCAGGCTAGAGTGCTGGGGTAAGACTGTGTCAAAATCTTTAATCCCTAGAAAAATTACTCAATCTTCCTAAGCCTCAGTTTCCTCATCTGTAAAATAAGGATACCGATTCCCACCTCACAAGGTTGTTGTGAAGACTGAAATGACAAAAGCCATGGCGCATTGTACCTGCCTTAAATGTTAGCTATTATTATCATCATAGGAACCTTGGCTCTGCCATATCATAGCTGTTTGTGACCTTGGACAAGTTACTCAACCACCCCCCCAAGCCTCAGTTTCCTCATCTGGAAAATGGAGTTAATAATAATCCTTACCTCATAGGATTCCTATGAGTACTAAATGGTATTATATGAAGTTCTCAGCTCAGAATTATTGCAAACACCCTGAAAATATTTGTTACTGTTACTACCATTACAGTCTGACCTTGGGAAAGTTATTTAACCTGGTCCTTGCTTAAGAAACTCAATTTTTTTTTTACCTGTAAAATTGCAATAATTATATCTGTCTCACAAAGATGGGATAAATAAATGTAATCATGTACATAAAGGACCTGATACATAGTAGGTATTTGGTGAAGGGGGCTGTTATTATTTCCACAAATTAGTCTTCCTGCAGGAGAGCCGTCACTGGCTAAGAGCCTTCATGGACAGCTTCATGCCTTTCATTTTCTGCCCAGGTTGAACCACATTCCCCACAGAACTGACATCTTTCCAGAGTGGATAATGTTCCAGGTATCACCATGCAACCCAACCCCTGCCTGGTTGCAGGCCTGTGTAATTGCTCTGCACACAGACCTCACTCCCAGGGCGCCAGTGGTGGCCTGGCCCGTGAGGCCTCTATATTTGATTTCTGGAGGTCAACAAACAAACACTTGAATTAAATAAGCATGTTAGTCATGGCAAGTTCAGGTTGCTGTAATTAGCTTCTGTCTGGCCTGCTGTAAGCAGCAGGAGGCCTGTGCTTCTTACTGCCTGTGTAGCCAGAAAACACTGGTCTCAGAGCTCTGAGGGTGCTGGAGCCGAAAGCACTTGACATTGATGCTTTAGGACAGATGCTGGTAAGGCCTCCTTCTGGGGTGGTGGTGGAGAGCGTGGGGCCCTTCATTTTTCAGGCTGTAGAGAGTTACTGAGCAAGCTATTAGGCTTGGCATTGGGGATACTAAGACAGGCTAGACACAGTCCCTGATAGCAAGGAACTATGATGGGGACAGGAACAGGGATGGATGCAGAGGCCAGGAAACCAACAATGATTACATCTCCCTGCTGGCTCCAGGACTGAAGCCACGTCAAGTTCAGACTGTTCTTTGGGGCTGGCTGGGGAAAGATATTCCCCTATAGATATGCCACACTGTTAGCAGAATATGCTTCTGGTGCCCTATTACTGCATGCCCTTCTTCATCCAGGTGTGGCTACCTGTTGGACCCTCGACCAGTTCACCTGCGAGGTGCCCAGTGCCCCCTTTGGTCCTTCTCCCTGCACAGGCCCAGCTCCTCTCTTGCCTCAGAAATTCTGAGCTCCGTGGGCCTCATCTCAGCTCCCCTTTCTTTCGCTTTCCTGGGAAGGTATCACCTTTTAGGCTAAATGACACTCTCTGCATATCATTATCCTGCAATCTGCCAAACTGGTGATGCATTTAATCATTGTGATAATGATAATAATAATGATGATAACAATACCATGCTTTGGTAAAGCTCTTTTGATCTTTCAGAGCAATTGTATCTACTCCCTCCCTTTTTTTTTTTCCAGAATCTGACACATATGCATATTCATCATCTTCACCGTGCATTCATTGAAAACCTATCATGTGTGTCATCCCTGCAGGTGCAAAGAAGCTTAACATACAATGTCCGCCCACCCATCATCTACCCTTCGAGGGCAAGCAGTGTGGAAAGTCAAAGTAACATGAGCTTTGTAACTCTCCCTGCTCACTACTAGTTCTGTGACCATTGGGATATTACTTAACCTCAGTTTCCGTGTCTGTCATGCAGGAATAATAATAGTACTTCTTTCTTAGCATCTTCATGTACAGGAATCCCACATATAATCCCACGAAATGTCAGCATTGAATTAGGCACCCAGAATGTTCTAGGGACTTTGTAACCATAATCTCTTACACCTTACCACAGCTCTGCCAGCTCTAACTGCTTCCATTGTACAGGTGGGGAAACTGAGGCACAGAGACCTTCTCCAGGTCACAAAACTATTATGTGGAAAAGCTGGGATTCAAATCCAAATCTGGTCTGGCTACTCTGTTCTTTGCAGTACAGCCTCATTGGAGCTTATTAAATGCAAAACCCAAAGGAGTGGTACAGACAGTGAGAACTAGAGAACTCAGAGAAACAGGTCCAAGAGATGAGGGCATGGTTATTCTGAAGATGTTCTCAGTTCACCCTATTTTTAATTTTATAAACTGCTACTTTTAAAAAGAAAACAACTTATGTATAGTATTCCCAAATAATATGCTTTTATATTAATGATTGCATGTGGTCAGACATTTTGCTTTCAGTCAGTGCTAATGTGAGGCATTTGTATTCAAAGTTTTGCTTAAATAAAAGGGGAGCATTTTATTTAAAAAGAAGCATTTCGGTGACAGCGAGGCCAAATACACTGTATGCGACTTTGTGACTCAGTTTTGCATTAGTGCCCTCTGGTGGTAAATCCTAGAAATCATTCATGTCTTTCAGAGTGTTAAGAAGAACTGAAGAGGAAAAAAACCTGAATTTACTCAAGATCTTTCTGACATTTCTTGCCAAAATATTAACCAGTAAATGTTGGAATCCTTTTTTCCACATAAAATATCTTTATAAAGGTCTAAAACTGTAAGAAATAGGTGACTTTTAAACAAACATTGGCTAAAGTGCCTTTAATCGTTTTGGGTGGGGAATATTTTGAAATCAAGTATTTTATGTTACGTGAATTAATGTCAAGGAAAGAAATATTACCTAAAGATTTTTCCTTGCTATCTTTTCCAAAGGGTCATTTTAGAGAATGGTGTATCTGAATAAACTTTTAATTTATTTGTGTCTTTTTCTCCATAAAATATGCTCAGCAAAAGAAAGGACGTCTAAATTGGGGTTTGCTTGGAATTGTATGGAGACATTCTTG
The DNA here is from genome assembly GCF_028858775.2 of Pan troglodytes. Taxonomy (NCBI): domain Eukaryota; kingdom Metazoa; phylum Chordata; class Mammalia; order Primates; family Hominidae; genus Pan; species Pan troglodytes. The sequence continues at coordinate 76,061,570 of NC_072402.2, forward strand.
CAAAGTCTTTGGTTGAGGGCTGAATATCCCACTTTCCCTTGGATGTTCAGGAGTCTAAGAGTGGAGTTGAAAGTAAATCATATGTTTCTGAGGAGATTATCATTGACATTTCCATATTTTCCCTCAGTTTCTCAAATGTGCCATCTAATTCTGCAGCCCACAGATTATTCTGAATGATGTTCTTCCAAAAGGGCTTATCTGAGTAGGTGCTATGGGCCAGCCTGTTTCATCTTCATGACAATCCTTCGAGGTATGATTTTAGCCACATTTTTCTACAAGAAGGGGACTCTGAGAATTTAAGGTAACTTGCCATCCAGCTGCTCCGTGGCAGAACTGGGATTCAACCTCGAGTCTCTGACCTCACGGTTAAAGACCTTGACTTCTTGCTGTGGACGACTGCAAATGCTGGGTCACGTTCACGTTCAGCTTGAATCTCAAACAGAAACGATGAGATGGGCTGTGTTACGTTCCCTCAAGTGAGAGTCGCAGTGGGGCTAATGTGTTTGTGTGAATAAGGATTCTTCACTGACGTGTGGCAATATCACTCTACAAAGCCATGGGAAACAAAGCTCTGCTTTCCCCCTACGTTGGCACTGGTGGCCTGTACTTATGGCAGTGAGATTTGCATACAGCCACATCTGTCCAGCCTGGCACAGAGCCCTTAAACAACAGGAGCCCGTCCTCTGGCACAAGTTCAGATTCCCAAGGAGACTGCCCTCATACCACTAGACCCAACCCAAACTTGAGCCTCACTAGGTATTGCCCTTGGCCCCTGACTTTTTTTTTTTTGAGACGGAGTCTCGCTCTGTCGCCCAGGCTGGAGTGCAGTGGCGCGATTTCGGCTCACTGCAAGCTCCGCCTCGCGGGTTCACGCCATTCTCCTGCCTCAGCCTCTCCGAATAGCTGGGACTACAGGCGCCCTCCATCACTCCTGGCTAATTTTTTTTGGTATTTTTAATAGAGACGGGGTTTCACCGTGTTGGCCAGAATGGTCTCGATCTCCTGACCTCGTGATCCGCCCGCCTCATCCTCCCAAAGTGCTGGGATTACAGGTGTGAGCCACCGCCCCCGGCCAAGGCCCCTGATTTCTTACTCATTTGCTCATTATGTGCTAGCCTGTCCCTAAGATTTGGTACATTTTGCTACTTTTCTGATTAGTGACGTTAGCTCCCAGTGGAAATTCAGCCTCCCTTACTTGGATAAAGTATTTTGTAAAAAATTTTTGCGAAACCAATTTTTTCACTCACTGATACGCTGTTCTTAGGAGGGTAAGTAGACTCTGGAGGGCACTTTCTCAGGGAAGGGATGAGGGTCTCAGGCTCTGTGGGGAAGAAAGGCATGCAGAGGTGGCAGCTGCAGATGGCCTGATGGGTGGGAAATTTTGCCTCTTCTGGTTTCTGGTCACCCCAGCTTCTTGAAAGACTGAATTGAGGAGTGTGGGTGTTGGAGTGGGGTGAATGGGATAGGAATAGCTCTATGAGCAGCTGAAGCTACTCCGTTGGTACCATCAGGACCATACTGTTCTTTTCATTTGGAATCCTGAAAATGGTGCATATATAAAGACCTTGAGGGCTTAGCAGGTGTTGGGGAAACCACCACATTACTGATCCTTCAAGAGACCAAGACATAAAAATAGTGCCTCTTATTTCTGGCCTTTTGGCTACTGTTACTTCTGTGTCATCGTCTCTTATTACCCTTACTTCTAGCCACACCAGTCTTATCACTGTTCCTTGGATGGGCCTCAGGGCCTTTGCACTGGCTGTTCTCTCTGCTTGGACCACTCTTCCTCAAGATAGCCACATGCCTCACTCCCTCACCTCCTGCACTCTGCTCAAAAGTCAACTTCGTAGGGAGTCCTGACTTGACCACCCTAATTTAAATTGCACTTCTGATTTCACTTACTTTGCTTTTTCTCTCCATAGTGATCACCTCTTAACATATTACAAAATTTTCTTAATTTTTTAATGTTTATTGCCTATCTCCTGTTTCACCCTCCTTCTTGCATCCCTGAATGTAAACTCTGAGAATAGTGAGGTATTTTTTGTCCTTTTTGTTCAATAACAAACACTCAGTGCCTAGAATAATGCCTTACAGGAGTGCTTTATAAGCATTTGTTGAATGAATGAATGAACTAATGAATGAACTGTAATACAAGGGGCAAAGGATTTGGCATCCTTTGGTCATGGGATGCTGCTCAGATATGTACTATAGAAACCATTCTGAAGCATTTCAAAAGACATCCGGTTTCTCCTCTGTATACTGCAAAATCTTGGGCTTAGGTTCTGGCATTTAGTCTATGACAAATGATTGCTGGCAAAAGTTGAATGAAGCAGTTAAGAGTATGGGTTTGCAGTAAGATCCAGGTTCAAATTTACACCTTTCCATGTACTACCTGTGTGACTTTGGTGAAATTATCTTCTCCAGGCCTTAGGGTGAAATGTATGTGAGAATGCATGAAGCCTGCCACGTGGTTAATATTAAGAGTGATAACTCATATTATCATTGATGGAGGTGAATGAAAGAAATGGAGTAAAACGCTTTTAAAACACAGTTTCCCCTCCATTATCATTTCAACCACTTTAGATGAAAATATTGAGGGAAACATCCACAATTTCTGGTTAATTAAAAAATATCAGGAGGTCTTAGTAGATTCTAGATTTTTCCTTCAATGAAATGAGTTGTTAAATAAAAGGCCTCCATAAGTACAGGGTCTTGTCGTTGGGCTCTATCTTATGAGCGGTGGATCTGCCTCCCAGGAAGGTAGGCAGACACCAGTGAGGCATCTGGTGCTTGGGATGCAGCGAGTGGAGCCAAGCAGAGAATGATCAGATCCGTTTGCCTGGAATTTCTGCATTTGCTGCCCCAAACATCTGGAGCCAGGCTACCCAGTGCAGATGGAAAATAGCAAAATGCAAATTCCCTGGGTTCAGCTGAGGGAAGCCAAGGCAGACAGAGTCTGAGAAGGCGGATGAAAGGTGAGCCAAAACAAAAGCCCTGGCGGGTGGTGGGGCAGCGTTTTATCTAGAGCCTACGGCCCCCGGTAAGGACAGGAGATGAGAGAAGGGACCTTAGAGCTACTTGGGCCACCTTCATGTTCGTACTCATCCCCCTCCTTAACAGCCTGAAAGGGAGCCTGCTGGGCTTATGGCAGCCTCCCTGTCCTCTTCCTGATGCCATGCCTGCTCCATTGCTTTGCTTCTTCTGGATCCTGTTTCGCCCTCTCCCTTAAAAAGGAGATCCTGAAATAGATCCTGAGTCAATGACTCAGGTTCAAGTGCTTTATTAAAGAAAGGCTCCCAGAAGAAATCTACTTGCACCCGAATCATTGACTCAGGATCTCCTTCTGGGAGAATCCAAGCCAAGACAAGACAGACAACCCAACCAACTGAGCTGCTCACAGCTTCAACTGCTACAACCCTGGAAAGGATTCTGATTGGCTAGCTAAGGGTCACATGCCCAAATGGGCCTTTGATTGGCAGCTGTTGCTTCCTTCCTACTCCCTCCCACACACCCAGGAGCTCCAGCCTGTTATGGGATGGGCATCCTACCAGGAACCAAGGATGCTAAGGTAAGCAGTCCTTGCCCTCATAGGTTTACTTATACTTAAGGGGAGAGAACCGTTAGTCAAATCACCCCACATACAGATCTTTACACACTATGGAGACAAGTGTGTAAAGATCTTTACACACTATGGAGACAAGTGTGTAAAGATCTTTACACACTATGAAGGACAAGCACAGGGTGCAGTCAGTGGGAGGGGCCCGGAACAGGAAGTGCCATGCTGGCTGCTGCTGTGTGGAATGGGCTGTAAAGAGAGCAAGAGTGAAAGCCACAGCAGGGGAGCTGGTCAGAGATGGCAGTGGCTTTATTAGAGTGGTGGCCCTGGAGTTGGAGACAGGTGGGAAAAACTCAAGAGCCCTCTAAGGAACCGACCCATGGCAGTCCATCGCCACCAAGTCCCTCTTACCACTCTAGGTTTAAAGAAACCCAAAAAACAAAACTACGTTGCAACTGCACTGCTATACCAGGAAACCTAAGGGGGAACAAAAGAAAACTGAGTAGTGCCCTCTAGGCTGAAGATTTGACCTATTATTTACTAACCTTTCCCTCCCTCTTCCTTATTTTCAACAAACGCATCCATCTCCTGCCATCCATTTTGAATTCTTCTCTAGAGAAAGCTTTCTTTCTCAGCTTCATTTAAATGTCCACCATGGTATTTACCCATATTTTCTTGATTTTTATTTCTTTTTGGGGCGGGTATCTAAAAGATAATCTGATCCCTGTTCCTGATTCTGTAGGTGACAGAGAGAAGTGGTTTTCTCATTTTTTTGTGTGTGAAATTATTCGCATATGAGGAAAAGATAGCTCAGAAATAGAAGCTCTTTCATTATCTCTCCACAATGTAGTGTGGCCCCAAGTGACTATTTTGTGGAGACACGGTAATTTGGGGTGGCTAAATCATTACCCCGAGGTGTGTCAGATGCTGCCAAGACCTCCTTCATTCATGTGGCCAAGACTGTGGGCTTCCTGGCTGGGGAGGCAGAGGCCCTGCTCTTCTGCTGCTAACCTTGGGGTCAGCGAGCCCTGATCCACACTTCCTCTGGGCAACATCAATGGGGCTGCTGAACATATTGAGCCAGACTTGTTTCCAAGAGATAGAAGGAACTAGAGCATTGGGGAAAGTCCCAAGTAACTCTAGCCCTCAGCCACCTGCTGTGGCTGAAGATGAAGTCTCTGCAGCTTCAAGAATCCAACTGGCTGGTGCACATTGTTCTCATTGGCTAGATCATTCCTCCATGTAGCACTTCACTAAACTCATTAACAAATATTTACAAATGACATTGCTTTTTGGGGTCATGTATATTTCAGTCTTCAGAATCCATCAGGCACTCAAATCCCCTGGCAGTTCTAGTTCTCTCCCCTAGACATGCCTCTGCCCCCTACTACTCAGTTCCTTTTATTTCTACCATTCGTTTTTATTTTCTATTTCATTTCTTTACTTTTTAGAGACAAGGTCTCTGTCACCCAGGTTGGAGTGCAGTGGCATGATCGTAGCTCACTGCAGCCTCAAACCCTTGGACTCAAGTGATCCTCCTGCCTCGGCCTCCTGAGTAGCTGAGACTACAGGTGTGTTCCACCACATCTGGCTAACTTTTGTATTTTTTGTCAAGATAGGGGTCTTGCTATGTTGCCCAGGCTGATTTCAAACTCCTGACCTCAAGCTGTCCTCCAGCCATGGCCTCCCAAAGTGCTGCCTACCATTATAGGCTACCATGCCTGGCCCTTATTTTTTTAAAAAAATGATCTTCTCCCTTCTATGTAATTCCTATTCTACCTGTATTATTCTTCTTTCCCTGTATTATGCTCGTCCCTTGCTCTTTTTCTCCTCTCCCTTTCATTTTAACCACTCTTCCATCTCCTGCTACTGCATGTGAATCAGATTTGCCCTCCAAATACCATGTGTATCACCATCAGTTCAGTGGCAGAGGCTGTTCTTGCGCTGGCTTGGAAGATGACAGTTCCCAAAGTATTCCGCATAGAGGCTGATCGGTCTGACCCAGCTAATGCTACCAGTGAAAATAATCCTGGCTCAGGGCCCATGAGACTCACCAGTCCTTATGTGGTATTGGAAAGTAAAACTGATTTGGCAGCCTCATTAGATTATAATCAGCTCGAATCTTCCCTTCTGCCTTCTCAGAGCATCACATGTGTCCCCAGGAACAGCAGAGGGGAAAAACCACCTCTCCTCGCCCGCTTTCTGTATTTCTTCTAAGGTTCTTAGTTCAAATTAAATCTTTACTCTGTGAGAGCAGAGAATGACTCATTGGCCACCATGACTATCACCTTAAGTGGGCTTCTAATTTGTTTTAGAAGCTACTAGCGACCCCTGGGATAGCATCTACAATTTCAAGAGTGTAGTTTCAGAGTACTGACTGTATGCACCAATAGATGCCGGGCTGAGAAGTTGGCACCACATTCGGTAACAAGAGTGATAATAGCTACCAGTTCCTGGTTGCTTAGACACTTCTGTATTAACTTGTTTAATCCTTGGATCAATCCTATGGGGTATTTACTATCTTATCTTATTTTAGGAGGTGGACGCTGAAGCACAGAGAGGTTAAGTAACTTGCCTAAAGTAACAGAGTTAATAAGTGGCAGAACCAGGATTGGAGCTCCAGGAGACTGGCTCCAGAATCTGTGCTATTAATAGTTCCTTGCATCATAATCTGTAGGTTATGAGAACTACAGAAAGTTGGTACCTAAGCTTGGCACAAAGACAATGATACTTAGGGATAGTCATTTGGAAGGAGAGAGATAGAATAATTGATGGGAAAGTCAAGGAATCCAGTAACAGAGTCTCTGGTAATAATCTTGGTATGTGAATTAGGGTGGAATCTGCGAATGTGGAAAGCTATAGACATGAGAGATGACGTGAAGGAAACATTTGGACTAATCTGGGACATAGAGGGGGAGAGCATGGTGGGAGCGTTCCACCTGAGAGAATGGTGGGACCAGGGTCAGAAGGAGGGGTGACAGAAAGTGCCTCTGACTTGTGTGTAACCCTGAGATTTTAGGCTGATAAGGTTTCAAAGACTCTGGCTCCCCTACACTTCCTTACCCAACACTATGTCCCCAGAAGGAGGGATGCTGCTGTGGATTAGTTACACTCCATGAGGCCAGCAGGCTTGAGGGCTAGAGGGTGGGGCTTTTGCTGGAAGAAGCAGAGAGATTGGAAAGAAACACCCTGTATCCCTCGTCTTCTCCATGTGTACTTTCTTAGCGTCTTCCTTTGCATATGCTAGATCATGGGACGTCTGGTCCAGGGCACCTCTGGGCCTGATTATCCCCCAACTTCCTTGGATGACCTTTCGGCTGGGGCAAGGGGAAAGAAGCGTGGAAAGGTATCTTAGGGGACACACATGCTCACATTTTCACACAACCTCATACTTCCTCTTCTGGAGAGAAAATAGCAAGATGAGCCCGTCAGGAACATGGTGGGGGCTGGGAGTAATTAGCCAGGTAACAGGATATTCCACCTGCCTTCACTCTAGCTCTGGTGCTCAGAGGAAAAGGGGGCCTCCCAAGCTCCCCAGGGTAGGGCTAAAAGTTTGGGACTGAAACTCCAGCCTGTGCTGACCATGCATTTTCCCTTAAGTCATGTCCTCCTCTGTGCCTGGAGCAGAGGTCATCAATGGGGTGAGATTTAGGGACCCAGAATCCACCTTTCTCAACCATGATAATATTTCTTTTGTCTACCCAAACTGAAATTCCCTTCTCTAGTTCTTTAGTGTCCTAATCTGCTTATGTTTTCTCATTTCAAAAAGATACTCAGCGGTGATATATATCCTTGAAGTATTTGATGCACAAAGCTAAAAGGAGCTATAAAAATAAAGACACCTCCTCCCTCAGGTATTTTGGTGCCGATAAAATGATGATATCTGAAGCCCTGGTTATGAAGAGCTCTTATTTCTGATAAACAAATAAAAACCAAGGGCTATATGAATATTAATAATTTGGAGATGCAGGTGGAGGTATTGCTATTCTTGAACAACATATGTTCATACTTCATCACTTTAATTAACAAAGTCCCTTTTCTTGTAATTTTAGCAGGAGGTATCCCAGGGTAAGAGAACAAGACCTGGATTTATGTGAATAGGATTTTTTATTTCATCACTGAATCCAAATAGCATTTTCCTAGTGTGAAAACAGATGGCAGAGACTTTATTTGTGGTCAAAAGCATTATGTCTGAGAGTGAACCTTTCTTTGGCAGGCGGATTTGCATAAATTCAGGAAGTGATTTAAGACATGATATGTCTCCTAGAACCAAATCCATAGCAGGTACTTTTATTAACAAAATTTATACACTCAAACACAGTGACTCAGAGAAGCTGATTTTCATTTTGGCAAATCATGATTTTTTTTTTTTTTTTTTGCTGTCAACTATATATGTGAAGATTAGAAGTATCTCACGAAACTGTCTGTGAGTCAGCATTTGCATGTTTCTCACGCCCTCGCTGAAGAATTTCTTCTGATTTGGTTTTTAAGACCTCTGTGTGTTTGACAGAAATTACTTGGGGGAAGTAATCAAATCTTGGCTTGCTGTTTACCTTAGTAGATACCAAATTATAATTTTGGTATCTTCAACAATGAAAAGTTTAAATAAGACACTGTCCTTAAATGATGTTTGAAACCATAAATTACTTTGCAAACATAAGGAGTTATTATTATTTATACAACATACAGCTTTTATACGAAGCCAAATTTCTCCTACATTCTCAATGGAAATTAGAAAATTAGGTTAACTCTTCCTTGCTTCCAGAGTAAAATTGGATAACCGTGGTTTTGGAACCAAAATGGGGTACCTGCTGGGAAGTTTCTGAGAGCCAAACACAGATGTGGAAAATAGCTGGAAGGCATGATGTGTTTACAGTGACTTACTGTCATAGTCTATTTTTGGGTCGATTTCCTTCTCATAGTCCATCAGTGAACTTTTTGGATTGTGATTTCTTGAATATTTCTTCTTCATTTCTTTTCACCTCCACCAATACATTGACAAATTCATATAATGAAGAAGGATTAGCTGACACAGTGCCAGAGCTGGGTGAGAGTTCTGAAGTGGACAAGGTAGAGGCGATGTGCACAAATGAAATCTTTGCTTGGCCACATAGGGCCTTGCAGGTCTCCATAGACCTAGGGAGTCTCAAGCTTTACTGTGACAAGAATCTCTTGGTTAGCAGTCAATTGGCTTGCAAACAACAAAACCGAACAAAATTCTGAACTAATAATCAGGGATGGAGGCTAGGAATCTGTATTTTTCACAACATTCCAGGAAATTCAGATGCAGCTGGTTGAAGGGCCGCAGTTTAGGAAACACTGCATAGAGTCCCAACTCCATGGCAACCTAGTGCTCAATAAAATTGATATCAGTTATTAAAGTCCCTACTTTTCATTGCATACAAATCAGGTAGTTCTATCTCAGCAAATGTAAATGAACACATGGATGTGGCATGTCCACTGCAGAAGGCTTAAATGTTTCTGATTCTTTCTTCTCCAAGGTTGGGTGATGCAAAGTGAGGGTAGATGGTCTCAGAGATGTGACATGGTCACTGTGACCAAAGAAAACAGTGTGAGAATGTATATCTAGGCTTTCAATACCCTGCACTTGAATTGTTTTTTCTGTGTTGACTTGTAAGTCAATAAGAAACAACTGGAATCAGCCAATTTGTAAATAAACACAGAATCAGGAAAAGTACAGAGGATGATGACATGAGGCAGCAGGGATCCAGCTCGTTGTGCAGGAGCAAGATAGAGTGACAACTCAAAAAGCTGTGAGTTATAATGCTCCAGGAGCTATGTGAGCACAAGAGGATTCTCAGACTCAAGATGCTATTGTGTGGCTTTAATAAATGTATTTAGGTCCTTACTATTCTGGGGGTCCACATGTAAAAGGTATGAATGGCGCACAGCATAGACAGCATAGAAATGTGTTTTGTGAGCTACAACACAAAGAAAATGGAGCTGTGGCTCTCAGAGCTTTTAGATAATTTGGCAAATGTTTCTTGTGCACTTACTGTGTGCTCAGCATTGAGCCCAGGGCTGTGATAGGCATGACACATGTTCTGTGTTATACACCAGCCAGACAGCTGCCCTGTATTTCTCAGAGCCAAGCTGAAGCTGGCTTTCAGTTTCTTGGTGTAGCAGGCAGATATAAGCAGCTTTCTAGCGTTCTGGGCGTTCACACTCTTTTAAGGGGCCAACTCTATCCCTCAACCTGGAGAGATTAAAATGCCAACTAATTGCTGCAGATCACTGATTTCTAGTTCAACACTTGAAAAAAATTACTGAAGACCATTGACACACTTGAGATATGTGCCTAACCCCGCGAATGAATAGTGTGTGGGAGAAAGCATCAGGGAAATGAGCCAGATATGGGCTCTGGAGTCCCTAGACCTGATTTCAGAGTGTAATTTTTGTCACTTCTTGCCCCCTCTGAGCCATAGTTTTCTCCTCTCCAAAAGAGAGATCATTCTTCTTACCTAATTAGGTTTACATAATTATTAATAAAATACAAATACATATGGCACAGTACTGGCCCATCATAGGGACTTAGGAAATAGAAAATGCTCCTTTCTGCTCCTTGTCCTCATATCCTGAGCCTTCCTAAAATATAATCTCATTTCTGGTTAAACCTCTAAGTCAAGCATATAGTACATTTTGGTTTACACGTTCCTAGAGGGCAAACTGCTTGGGGAGAAGCCCTGTGTCAGAGTTCACTGCAAACTGAGAAAATATTCGAGTTCTCAAAAACAGAACTCATCATCTTCCCAGGGGCTTGTCATAGCCCCTGAAGTCCTTCCAGGAAGCAGAGCCTGACACAAGGGTTTGTGAGCAAGTAGCTTATTTTCGGAAGTGATTTCGGGGAACTGGAGTAGGGGACTGGGAAGGGGGAAAGAAAGAAAGAAGGCAAATCAATACCTACAAAGTTGTATGATCAAATTTGGTGGCAGTTGTGGGAAACTGGAGCCTGATCCTCCTGGGACTCTCTGACAGCCATGAAGAATGAATCTCATGATTGCCTACTCAAGGGACACGATGGGGATAGGCATCCACAAGCTCCCATCCTTGGCTGGTCAAGGATCAACTCCAGGTGTTAACTCCCTCACACTGCCAGGTTCGCACAAGTGCTGGGTGATTCTCATAGATGTCCCAGGCCAGGCGTCTGAGAAGCCCCTGGCAATCATGCAGCAGAAGTGAGGTGTACTCAGGAAAACTGGAGTAAAATGTGAGGTCCAGAGAACATGAAATGGACATAAGCCACATCCAGCACAGGGCTCTGTCAGCAGAAAAGTGAGCAAGTCTGCTTCTCCTTTCAAACCTTTTACAAAAGTAGCCACTGGAATATTCTTCAATTGCTTCCATGTGGCTTTGGGAAGCCTCACTGTTCTCTTGGTTTTCTGAACTCTAATTGCATGTACAGGCTCAGTAACTTGGCACTTCGTGACATATCTCTTCCTTGTCCTTCAATGTGTTTCTATGTTTTAATTGTGTCCCGCTTCCCCATGAAAGACATCAGTTTCTTTGGGTAGCTGGGGATGGAGTCTTTAAATTCCGTTTTATCCTATCAACCCCTAACAGTGCTCTGCAAAAACCTGTTGACTTGAGCTCACTTGGTAGATGATAAATCCTTTCTCTCTATGCACAATTATCTTTTCAAAGGCCTGTGGAGTCTTCCTACTCCCTAACTATATTGAGACCCTCCCAATTAATGGGGCTTGGAAAGCAGTATTTTTAATGAGGAGCAGGGAGCAGGGAGCACAATGCCAGTGCCTCAGGGTGTTGTAAGATTTTCAGCAGCGATTCATTCTGCACTCTTTGTATTTGGTTTCATTCCGATTGCTTCACAGCCAGTAGCACTCAGAAGGGACATATATTTAGACTAAACTCTAAGCCTCTTACTGAAACTTTCTGTATATAATGAAACACAAATGTGCTGGTCCTTTTTCTGCCTAACCTTTTCCCTTTCTACTGAAGTCCTTGCCAGCTGTAAATACTGTATGGTTATGAGTGGTGACTAGGGCCTGCAATGGGTCAGCAGGGGACTAGCACCAAATTCTTTTATTATTTATTTATTTATTTATTTATTTATTTATTTTTGAGACAAGGTCTCACTCTGTCGCCCAGGCTGGAATGCAATGACATGATCTTGGCTCACTGCAACCTCCGCCTCCAGGATTCAAGCGATTCTTGTGCCTCAGCCTCCCAAGCAGCTGGGACTACAGGAGCCTGCCACCACGCCCAGCTAAATTTTTGTATTTTTAGTAGAGACGAGGTTTCACCGTGTTGGCTAGGCTGGTCTCGAATTCCTGACCTCAAATGATCTGCCTGCCTCGGCCTCTCAAAGTGCTGGGATTACAGGCATGAGCCACCATGCCCGACCCCGAATTCTTTTAGGTGACAAGGTATCCAGGTTACCTTCACTCTTTCTTACTGTGAACCTGGAGCCACTTATATGAGTTACTTCTGGCTGCCACATTCAGTGGGGCAGCTTGTGTACCGCACGACTCCCAGGAGGCATTCACATCACAGTCAGTATGAATGTGCTTCCTGGAGGAGCGCAGTGAGTAAGTTGTGTAGCCACAAATAGTGACCCTATCTGAGGCCCCATCCCAGTTCTCCTGAATCAGAATCTCTAGCGGGAGCACCCAGGAATCTACATCTTCACAAATCTCACAGGTTCCTATTAACACTAAAGTTTGAAAATCACTGCTCAGGGATAGGTTTTGAGAAAAAGATACATCAGAAGAAAAGAAATGTGGGAAATTATCTCAGCATCTATGCTGTCCCTGGATCCTTTGCTTTCCAGGCATAAATGTACACAATGGGTTTCATGGATAACTCAGTGAATCATTGCCGTTCAGAGTATGATGGCCCTGCTAGTGATCTGGTCATCTTTTCATCTCTTTCCAAGCAGGCCTCTCTTGTTTTATTTTCTGAGAGCTTTTATATTCAAAAATTTTAAGAGAGAAGTTCTATCACGGCACTCCATATTGAATGGTGGCCCCCACTGGGTAGCATCTAAAGCAGAGTTATCTCCTTGGCAACTGGCCTTACTCATTTTCTGTTTACTTGTATGTGGCTCCCTTTGGCTTGGGTCCTCACCTTTAATTCAGTGAACATTAGCTATGGCATCTTAAGAAAGGACTACCTATGATCGCTTTTCTCTGAAGGGAGCTATGGGCATGGTCAGCACACACCATCGCAGATACCATGTCCCATAATAATAAGAGCTAGTATGTGTTGCACCAGGCATTTTTTCTAAGTACCTCAAAAACAACTCTTTGTAATAGATGTTTTGTTATCCTCATTTTAGAGATTAAAAAATTGAGGCATGGCCGGGCGCGGTGGCTCATGCCTGTAATCCCAGAACTTTGCGAGGCTGAGATGGGCAGATCATGAGGTCAGGAGATCGAGACCATCCTGGCTAATATGGTGAAACCCCATCTCTACTAAAAATACAAAAAAATTAGCTGGGCGTGGTGGCGGGTGCCTGTAGTCCCAGCTACTCAGGAGGCTGAGGCAGGAGAATGGTGTGAACCTGGGAGGTGGAGGTTGCAGTGAGCTGAGATAGCGCCACTGCACTCCAGCCTGGGCGACAGAGCGAGACTCTGTCTCAAAAAAAAAAAAAAAAAAAAAATTGAGGCATAGAGCTTGACCAATAGTTCAGAAATGGTCCCACAACTGGAACCCATATAAGCTCCAAGCTGCTGTTATTTATGACCACTGGGGTCATGGCAAAAGATCAGTGTGTGGGGTGTGTGCGTGGGGGTGGGGGCAAAAGATTGTGTGCGTATGCATGCATGTGTGTGCATGTATGTATGTGTGCTGGGGTAGGACAGGGATAAGAGGGAGAGTGCAAGGCACAACTTAGGTCAGAAAGGCAAGAACATGCGGAAGCCTTCATTGGTGCATGTTGGGGGAAGGAGTTGGGAGACAATGACGGGTGCCACAAAGCCTCAAGACAGAGCTGAGGTTGCCTTGAGGGCCAGACAGGATTCTAGCAAGAGACTCTGGGGAGTTGTTCTTACTCCTTTGCTGACTTCTTATAAAGGATTAAAAATGGCATCTGACTGTCCATGGTTCCATTGAAAAATAATGCCACATTAAACACCTTCCTATGGAGCCATAACCTCTGTTCTAGCCAATACCCTCCATGGCCTGGTTCTACTTGATGGACAAGCCCTGAGAATTTAGGGTTAAACAGGAGTGGATATGAGTGTGTTTAAGGAAAGAAAATGAGGAGGGTTGTACTCACGTTGCCAAGGAGCATAAAGTTTGCAGTAGCAGTGGAAGACTGGAAGACTACCCTACCCTGAAGACCACGGTTAGGATCCAGGCCTAGAGCTGCTACTAAGCATACAATCCAATCTCCACTAAAGATGGGGCAATTATTCCAGTAATTCAGGAGGGGAGCTATTGAATTACTAAAATAATTACCTCCACTTTATTTCTTTTCTTTTTTGTATTTAGAGAGAGATTTTGTCGCTTCCTTCAATGTGTGCCACATCACTAGCCTTGTGCTGCCTCCTAAGTCCTTAGATTTTTTTGAGCAAGACACAATAGTCGGTGAAATATCCTTTACCTGGGCCTGTGTGGGCCTTGGCAAGATCTCCTTGGGGATTCTGAAACTAAACTTTTTCACCTTCCTTAGCTAGTTTTCTTCAATCAATGGTTTAGAAACTAACAAGGGGCCAGGTGTGGTGGCTCACGTATTTAATCCCAGCACTTTGGTAGGCCAAGGCAGGCAGATCACCTGAGGTCAGAAATTCAAGACCAGCCTGGGCAACATGGTGGAACCCCATCTCTACTAAAAATACAAAAATTAGCCAGGCGTGGTGGCACATACCTGTAATCCCAGCTCCTGGGGAGGCCGAGGCAGGAGAACTGCTTGAACCTCAGGGGGTGGAGGTTGCAGTGAGCCAAGATTGCACCACTGCACTCCAGCCTGGGCAACAGAGTGAGACTCTGTCTCACAAAGAAAAAAAAAAAAAAAGAAAGAAAAGAAAAAGGAAAGAGAAGAAAAGAAAAGAAAAGAAAGAAACTAACAAGGGATACTTGGTTTAAGGAGAAGAAAATGGCTATTTAGTGTCTCATGTTATTCCCAAGTCACAACTGGTTTCTTGTTGACTAGAAATGATTTGGCATAGTCCTGACTGAAGGCAGGGGGATGAACAGGATGACCTTTGATCTCCCAAATTCTGAGCAGGCAGCCGGGCTGTGCAAGGTGTAGATTCTGCCCAATACTTGGCACACTGTGTGAATTGGATACTTAAATAATCCAAATAGATTTTGGTGCTCAGAGCAGACTTTGAAGGAGGGGGCCATAGTTCTCTGGGTCAGTTGTTCCCCTGGGAAATACTCACAAAGATGTTCTCTGTCTTAGGCAGAATGATTACTCCAGAGACCTTAGGAGTTTCAAGACAGCCGAATGCAAGATAAGAAAGGGTATCTTGGAGAAGATAGACTGTTCATCCCCACTGGGACTCTTGGGTATAGCACATTATTGACTTCGAGGCAAGAGGCCATGAAAGTGCCTTTCCTTAAGACAGCAAACTCTCTGTTTTCTGAAGTGAATGGAAAAAAGGGATGTTTTTGTTCCCTATATCAGTTTCCAGAAATGAGTATAATGCACAGTGTACTTCAAACTGTGATGCTACCAAATATAATTTACTGTTACTTAGATGATTCGGAAGCCCCTCTGGGATCCTGTCAATAGTCAGAAAAAAAAGGCTTTCTTGTTATAACATATTCTAAACCAATCATGCAATCAATTGGAACTTACAATTTACATGTAACTGTCAAGGGATTATACCAGTTATGTGGGGAATATAAAGAGATAAAAGCTGTGGACACATTGATTGCAAACAGAGTTACATCTACGTGGGTTCTTTGTCGGAGCTTAAGACTAGAACTCAGTATTTGGCGCTTGTGATGGGTTTAGTAGATCTGCCCCCAGTGTCCACTTCACTTGCCTTCTAATATGCCTTCCTGCACTGCCGAGGCTGGAGAACCAAACACCACATTTCCTGCACACCCCCGCCCTCAGGATTCTGGATGTGATTTAAATCCAGCCATTATGTTGCACTGGTGCAAGGTGAGGAAGGCAAAAATGAGGCAGAGGCCATGCTTTTGCTGTGTCTGCTTTTTCTTTTGGAATTGCTTGTGGAGGCATTTGCATTTTCTATGGCAGTGTTAGCAGAAGTTTGTTCGTGTCAAGAGGTGAGTCACAGAGATCTCCTTCTGCAGGTGAGGATTAAAGCATGTCTGCTATGACGTGGAGACAGTGTCTGTCCATGAAAGCTTCCACACTATGGTGGCTTCCTGACTTTGGCAGTCTATGGTTTAGGACGTGGTGGTTTCCTAATCTTGGGTGACCCAAGAGCTTCCTTGTGACCCAATTCTACAACATGACATTGGGAGCCATTTCTGAAATCTCAAACTTAGTCTGTTTTCTTGGCTCTCCCAATAATTCAGTGAGCTTTTTAATGCTCTGTAATCCCTTCATGCTTAAACTTGCTAGAATGGCTTAAGTTCTCTGCAATAGGACCCTGACTATGACTGTTACTGGTGCCAGGAGGGTTACAGACAACATATTCTAAAGAAACTGGAAACCTGGATTTGTGTTTTCTGACCTGATTGGGTTTGAAAGGAACAATGATGAGGTTAGCATTAGAATATGGAATGCTTGCAGTGCTTGACATGCAGTGGCAAAATAGTTACTTAAAATATCACCCACTGGTCACTTGGAATGAAGTGCCCAGTGAAGACAAGGCTTTAGTGGACTGAGTGCCTGCTAATCATTATGGAGAAAATGAGGAAAACAAGGACTGTGGATTTGGATGGCTGTCTCTGCCTGCACTGGAGAGCTTTAAGAAAGAAAACTATATGCTAAGAATTTTAAAGTTTTTAGTATGAGGCATGATCTGAGGACCAAGGAGCTTCTATGACTTTCTAGAAGAATCATTTATTTCATGTAGTCACAGGGCTGATGCATTCTATCGTCACATGCAGTTTGATCCTGTGGGCTGATGATAAAAGATGGTCTGAACTCACAGCATCACTAGGTCACTTACATGAAAGTTTGGGTATTGATTGGGAAGGGGTGAGACCCTAAGAAGTGAAATGGAGCCATTTGGGCGAGTTCAACTGAACCTGAGTATACAAGTCCTCTGAATTCCATCAAACTTCCCTTGTCAGTAGACACATCTTCTCCTCCTGTGTGTGATGAGGCTGGTCTATCCTTCCTTAGAGACTCTGGAATGGTCTTGCTGAAGTGGTTTCCACGCAAGGGGCTGCAAGATTTCTTCCTGTTCTCATCTCCCACCATTCATTGCTCTAGACCTATAATTAGAGTCAAACCCCAGCACACTCCAAAAGGACAATGGCTATCTTAAGAAGCAAAAGTTTACACACTCAAAGAGCTGCAAGATTTTGCCCATTTTATATCAGCAAAAACCTGGGGAATAGGTGTGGGAGTGGATTAGAAGAATCTAGGCCACAGAGGAAGACGCAAACTTTCAAATCTGGCTTGATTTATTGGTATAAGTTCATTGTTCTCGTTGATAAAGATGGGAATGGTTGTAACTTGGTCTGTCTGATTGACTGGAAACAGGACCCCAAGGTGTCATACTTGCAAGGAAATTGAGGTGTCAGAAATTCATGATATAGCATAGGGGAAGAGATCCAAACATTTAGGAGGAAGAACTATTGGAATGGATATTTTGTGTATGACCCAGTCACTTGCCAAGGATGCTCTTTTCACCAAGGCATTGAGAACACAATTGTGAGAAACAAATTCTTGAAAAGTATTGCAGTGAAGTCATCTGTAGGCCAGGAGTGAAGGTAGAAAATGCTGCTATTGAAATGGGCATTTTGATATTAAAGGGTGTGTTGAGATGCTGGAGTGGCAGAGGCCAAGTAGAAATTCTTGAATGCCAGAAGCAGGGTGGAAACAGCTACTGGCAACAGGATGGGAGTGGCAAGCTGACCTTTGTTGTAAGTTAATTGGTCATTGAGTTTCTAGGAATGAGTAGATGGCCAGTCTATCAGGATCAATTTAATAAAAAATACTGTAGATCTGGAAAACATAGGCCCAACTTCACCCAATTTCTAGACTAAGAAGTTTATAAACCTAGGGCCATTGAATGAAGAGGAAGCCAGGATCCTGAGATCCTACTAAGAGAATGTACTGTAAATCTTCCTCCTAACCTTTCTCAAAGAAACTTGTAGCAATTTAACAACTCAACTGTGCATTGGGAAAAGGGAAAAACCGAGACTTTTGAGGGCTTATTGAATTCTAATTTTTAGTAACATTAATCCCCTGAGACCAAACATATCATTGTGGTTCTCTAGAGGTTACGAGTAGAATTCTTGTCTGATTTTATCTCTCAGTGATGTGATCCTAGAGGGTTTGTGAAGTCATCTTGTGATTATTTTCTCAACTCCTGAATGCACAGTTGGAGTACACATTTCAGCACCTGGAGAATGGTTTTGGGGAGTAAAGGTTACTAACTGTCAAGGGTCCAGTGGAAGCTGCAACTACCTCATCTATCAAAATGGTAACACCACCCCTTCCTAGAAAAAATACAACAACCTCAAGGAAATAACAGAAAGGCAGGGATGACGATTCTTCTTGTATCTGCATTAAACTCACGTATTTGGTCCTTACAGAAAAACTATGGGTCTTGGAGATTGACAGTAGATTACTGTAAACTTTCTCAGACAGTGACTCCAATTTTGCTGTTTCACATGTCAGATTAATATATAGTTTCTGGAACCTGGTATGGAGCCATAAATTTGGCAAATACTATTTTTCCTGTTCAAGTTAGTACAGATACGAGAATCAGTTGTCTTTTACTTCACAGAGATGTAGTGCATTATCCCTATCTTATCTCTGAGCTGTGTCAGCTGTCAGGTTCTCAGTCACATTTTTAGTTTGCAGGGACATTGATCATCACACCATGCTATAGAACATCATGCTGGTTCACTACATTAATGACATCATTCTATTGGGCCTGGTGAAAGAAGCAGCATGTGCTCTTGGTAAGATGCATACATGACAGAGGATATTTAAAAAATCATAGGAACATAAGGACCCATCACCTCAGTAAAGTTGATAGAGGACCAGTGGCCTGGAGCATTTTGGGATACCCCATCCAAAGTGAAAGACTAGGGTGAAACCCCGTCTCTACTAAAAATACAAAAATTAGCTGGGCATGGTGGTGCGCACGTGTAGTCCCAGCTACTTGGGAGTCTGAGGCAGAAGAATTGCAGTAAACCGAGATTGCACCACTGCACTCCAGCCTGGTGACAGAGCGAGACTCCCCCCACCCGCCAAAAAAAAAAAAACTAGTTCCTGCACCTTCCACTGTGAAAGAGGCACAAGCTTGGCAGATCTCTTTTGGCTTTTGGAGACATACCACATTTGGATGTGCTGCTTGGACCCATTTACTGAGCTACCTGTATGGCTACCAACTTGAAATAGGGCCCAGAGTATTAAAAGGCTTTTCAGATGGTCCATACTGCAGAGCAAGCAGTGCTACCACTTGGCCCTAATAACCCAGCTGATCTAATAGTGGCTGAAGTGTCTGTGTCAGATGAGGATGGTGCATGGAACCTGTAGCAAGCCCCTCTAGGAGAATTACAGTGTGGTTCCTTGGGGTTGTGGAGCAAAGCTATGCCCTATTTGTCAGTTGACTATTCTCCCTTTGAGAAACAGTCCTGGTTTCCTTTTCATGAGCTGGGTGTTAGTTGATTAACTATGCTATAAGAATAGGTCTTCTCATTCTTCATTTTTCACTGTTACATGGTCTTGAAGACACAGTGTATTGTCTGAGCCGGGAGGGGAGGCTCACGCTGTTAGGGCATCACCTGCTGCATCACCCTCTCCCTCAATCAACAACTATAGATTCCTCGGAGGGCCCAATGAATAAGTTATCTGAAAAAGAAAAAAAAATCGATCCTGGTTTGTGGATGCACCTGCGTGACATTCTTGTGTCAGTTGGAAGTCAACTGATGTAGCATTATAGCACCACTCAGTGGTGATCTTGAAGTGGGGGAAAGAAAACCTCTCAATGGGCAGAACTTGTCAATGTTGCTTGAACATAAAGATGTTCAGAGGTCCAGGTCAACACAGATTCACTGGTAATGGCTAATGGGCAGTGGATTAGCTGGTAATCAGAAATTTGGAAGGCAAAAGATTGGAATATTGGTGTCAAGAAAGAGTGCAGAAGTCGTATGTGACTAGAACTTACAGGATGGGCACAGAATATAAGGATATGCATGACCTATATGTTTGTTCACAATAACCATGTATTGATGAGAAATTGCTGAAAAGTAAATTGGACACATTGACCTGTTTTGTGAATGTCTGTAAGCCTCTTTCCCCAGTCTGATGGGTTGTTTCCTCACAATTAGATTCAGGGGATGCACTTTTGGCAGGAATACCACCCAACCAATGTTGTGTTTTTCTCAATGGAAAACATCAGGATGCACATGATGCCAGTTTGTCTCATTGGATTGGAATTTGAGATTGCCATTGAACATTTTGGAGAAATTGTGTTGATGAACCAACAGGCAAAAGAGGGGTCACTACTCTGTCAGCAGGGTGATTAATCCCAATTATCAAGGGGAAATAGGATTGCTGTTATATAACAGGACTAAGAAAGAGTATTTTTGGAACCCAAGGGATCTTGTGGGGCACCTCAAAGTAATGTCATGCCCACTGGTAAAAGTTACCTTATATTAGTATTATATATTTAATTTACATATTTAATATTAACTTTTAATGGAAGACTACTGAAATCTGGTATAATCAGGATTACCAGGGGCTCAGAGCCACTAGGAATCAAGATTTGGGTGACTCCACCAGATAAGTAGCCTGGCCCAGCTATGGGGCTGACTGAGACAAAAGTAACTTATAACGGGTTGTGGAGGAAAAAAATTATAAGTGCCGACTACAGCCTTGTGACAGTAACTAGAACTATCATAAACATCAACATTTTCTTCCTTTCTCTGTTATGTATATTTTTAATATATTGACCATTTTCCTCTTCTCCTTTCCCTCATCCTCACAATTTTGTAAATGGCCTACTGATGTTGGTTAACTTTATGAGGTAATTTATATCTTACAGAATGTCATATAAATGGGATTTATGGTGGGGTTGTGACTGAGCTAGAGAAGAAATGAGTATCATCCAAAGATAGATGCAGAGACTTAGAGGACTTTGGGTCTCTCCTTTTGAAGGGAAGTGAGTGCTTTTTTTTTTTTTTTTTGGTACAAGGGACAGTTAGGAACTTTGAATACAGGCAGAAAGTAAGCATGTATGTTGAAAAGCCAGAGGAACAGTCTATGGAATTTATTGTGGATTGGTGATCAATATCCACTCAAGCTTTCTTCTAGAGAATTTTCTTCAACTACAAAAGTTAGAGAGTAAAAAAAATTATTTTTCCCAGACTCTCTTGCAGCTAAGGTTTTGAATGCCATTTAAGTTGAGCCAGTTAAACATATTTTTACAAGATCTGGACAGCAGAAGTGAGGTGGAAGCTGTACTTTTGCTGCTCTGGCTTTTTTTTTCTGGAAAGCACAGTCATGGAGGGATTTTTTTTTTCAGCATTAACATAGATACCAGCGTCTGATAGCTGAGTTGATGAGCGCTAAGAAGCTCGCCATGGGCATTCCTTCTGCTAGTGTGTGTCACGGCAGGCAGGTGTGACTTTCTGATATGGCAGCTTTTGCATTGTTGCAGCTTCCCCATCGTAGTGGGGGTAGTATGATTCCAGAGCCAGCTGCTTCCTGATCACACCACACAAGAGGTAGAAGCTCCAAGGTAACCATTTGTACCTTGTGGCTTTTGTTCCTGAAAGCATGGCTTGGAGGCTATTTCTTTAACTCTCTCAATGATTCAGTAAGCCATTTAATATCCTATAATAAATATTTTTCCTGCTTAAACTAGCTACAGTGGATTCAGTTCTTTGCAAGTCAACTCTGATCAATGTAGAGCTTTAGGGACCCAATGTCCTGTGCCAACATTTTATATGAGAAACAAACAAGATTCAAGTACGGTTTCTCCACAGTCGATCATGGTTATGCCCTCATTGTTATGGAGAGAAATCTGTCAACAACTATATGTCAGTTTATATCTTTTACTGTTCTTTCATCAGTCTTTGATAGGAAACAGTTATGGCCTGAAGAGCATGAGACTAAAAACTGTCGAGACACTGAGGAGTTAATGACAGTGCTCAAACTCACCTGCACGTTACAATTGTCAGGGGAGCTTTTAAAATTCCTAATTTTGGGGCAGTCTCCAGAACAATTAAGCCAGACTTTCTGGATCTGGGTCCCAGGATTCAGTGTTTTGAAAGATTCCCAAGGAATTCCAATGTGCAGCCAAAGTTGGAGAACCACTGCCATCTGGGAAGAGAGAGGTGAACTCTCCGGTTATGTATGAGTTGCAGTTCGGGAGAAATAGCATACTAGTAAGGTAGTAATTTACTATTTTACAGTGAGAAATTAGAAATTGGGCTAAAATCAGCACTGTGTTGGCAGAGCTGAGTTCCTTTCTGGAGACTCTACGGGAGAATCTGTTTTCTTGCCTTTTCTGATTTCTAGAGGCTCCCTGCCATCATCAAAGCCAGCAAAGGCTAGTTGAGTCTTTCTGGCAATGCCATCTCTCTGGTTCTGACTTTCCTGCCTCCTTCTTCCACTTTTAAGGACCCTGTCATTACCTTGGGCCCACTGAGAAAACCCCAGATAATGTCCCATTTCAAAATCAGTTGATTAACAACTTAATTTCACTTGCACCTTGAATTCCCTCTGGCCATGTAACCTAACATATGCATATGTTCCAGGGGTTAGGATGTGGATATGTTTGGGGGGCCATTATTCTACTTATCCTGAGATAATGAAAGACAAGGACACTGGGGAAGAGGTACCCTAGTGGATTCCTCCCACACAGTTTTGTAATCAGAAGAGGCAATTGGAAGGTTCATTGCACTCAAAAATCATTATGCTATTAATTCAGATGTGATAGGAAGCCTGGTAAATTCATAGTTCTGTAAGAAGTAGGGTTAGCCAAGCCAGAATAGATTGCTAAGAAATTGGGTAAATTTGTGATTTGTGCCTTGCCACGGTCACCTATTTGCAAAGTCATATTTTAATGATTAGAAACTTCTTTGCAGTCACCCGGATGCCTGGTTACAGATGATGGGAGAATGCAAACATGCAAATCTTCCAGTTTGCTGATCTGTAGCCTCATGGCAGGGACCAGGAGGGGCCTACAGCACATAGGTGGTCCTGCTAGCTAATTGTTTTTCTTTTTTAAAGAGTGATTCAATATTAACCATCCTAAATTGAAAATTATTCTTTTGGCAGATGTCCTCCAAAATGGATTGCCTCATATCTAGTACCCGCCTGCTGCAGGCTTCTTCATCTAGTTCCTCTGGGGGCACATTGTGCAGCTAATTCATCCAGGCAGATTCACTGGGAAGCTGTTGCTCATGAGGGTATTTCTGAGACTTTTTTTTGTGACCTTGCTGTATGACTGGTAAGACGTGACTTAGTATTTTCCATGCCAAGAATATCAGAGCCATGACCCATGGTATAGAATGCCGCAAGCTTAGCCTTCATTTGTTGCCATGCTAGAGCAGACTCTGTTTCTCCAGGAAATTCCTGGTTTTGCTCATGGGAGACCCTGCAGATGCTCACTTTGCCACTTGCTGATCTGATCTCAAGAGCATCTGGATCTGCCTTAACCAGCATCTCAGGCTCCCTACGCACTGAGTTCTTGACTGGAAACTAGTAATCTGTATTTCCCTGGGGCCACACTAAAGGGGGATGAAGGGCGGAGTTAAGTTGCAATAACAAGACCAAAGTTGGGTATCTCTGGCTCACTGGCTGTCTCTGTCTAGACTCTCAGGCTTTTCAACCTCCCCTCTGTGTGCTCCACCCTGCAGTCCTCCTGATGATTCCAGAGGCTACTGCTGTTTCCTTCTCTCCAATCCCCAGGTTGGCCTCCTGGGCCCTGGCTCCCAGGTTGCTGCTCAGGCTGCCTGGATACTTCTCTCTCCTGCTAAATTTCAGTCACAGTGGGCTTTTCTCAGTCTCAACTTTCTATTTTTATTTATTTTGCCCCTGTTGCTGCTGATTCTTTATTCTAACTTACAATAGTATTGTATGTGTTCTTGTTGAAAAGCTCTTCAAATTCTCCGTGGACCAATACAGGACACAAATAAGCAAACAAGAATATTAATGTTGGTGTCCCTCTCTCCAGCAAAAGATTGGTGATGAGCATCATCAATTTATTTTAATACAGCACATTGAAAGGGCAGGCGTGGTGGTGCAGATTTCACTCATTTCACTATGGCAATCAAGGGAGGTCTTGGTTGCTGACCAGGAAAGGAAAGCTATACCCAATCAGGCACACTTTCCAGATATTCCAGATAGGTAAATGGTCCATGAAACCATAAAACCATAAAACCAGAAATGAATCTCAGGGATGAAGAGTGGAAAAAAATCATCACCTGGGTCTTTCATTTTTGTAAAGGAAAGAAAATAAATAGAGCTAACTGCATTTCCACAGTTGGAAAATGTTTTCTGACATAGATAAAAAGTATAACAATTTTAGGTCAATTGGAGGCATTAACAATCAGATAAAATGGTCATTTTGGATTATGCATCCAGGGTAGAAGTGATCCTGCTGGAAACTTGTGACACTTGTCTGTCTGATTGTTGGTCTCTCTTTTTCTTCTTCTCTTTCTCTCCCTCCTCACCTCTTACTGTGCATTCTTTCTCATATCTTTTCCTCCCTTTGCCTACTACTGGGTGGAGTTTCCATGTGGGCCCCACTGTTGTGCTAAGAATAGCACTAGCTGCTATTTATCAAGCCTTTACCACTTGCCAGGCACTGTGCAGAGCACCCTAGATACATTACCTCACTTATTCCGCCCAACAGCCCTCCAGGAGGATGGGCATATTTGTGTAATGAACCCGGTCTGACATGGTGTTTAATTGCTTTATTATGTTCTTTGTCAGCACTCCAAATAATAAAGTTTATTGGTATTCTCAACTTTTTCATGCTTGACTTAAAATATATTGTAAATATTATGTTGGCCACTTGAACTAGCAGGCAGATTATGGGGAATTGGAGTTATGCTTTATTATTATTATTATTATTATTATTATTTATCCTTTCCCTGAGCAGTAATTACTGGCGGTAATGAAAGTTCTGGGAGCTGTTGTTTCATATTGAAATTTAACTGCTTCCTTCCCCAAAGTAAAATAGATACTGGTGAGATGGAGCCAGGATGAGTAAGGGCATAAGATGTAGGAAGGTGTTAAGTTTTGAACTCAACTTCTCCTTATCGGCTCAATATTAAGCTTCGTTTTCAATGCATAATTACATGAGAAAACGAAAGTGCCAAATCTCTACACTGTACATTCCCCAGGCAAGAACTTCCAGGTTGTCTCTGGAAAATCCAGCCTTTTCAGTGGGAAATCAGGAGAGGAAGGTTGGTCAGTGGAGGCTGGGGTTTCTGTTTTGGTTTTTTCTTCCTCCTGGAGTGTACATTACCTCTACTTTGCTCACCGTCCTAGTGAACTCACCTGTGTACAGAGTTCTCCAGAGTTCTTCTGCTTCCCAGGTAAAGCTCTGAAGATTGCTTTCAAAGTCAAAATCTTTGGGGCTCCTGGGACTGGCACATGGTCCACCACCAGGCAGCCCAGTTTCCACATGGGGGCATGGAGCCAACTGGAGCGCACTGAGGGAGCACAGCCTTGCATCAGATGCTAATGATCTTTCATCACATGCTCTGACAATGAGGCTAGAACAACCATAGTTGAAACTGGTGCAACAGGATGGAAGAGGCTGGGAGCACTGGGAGTTAAGTTACCCTTGTGAAAGAGAAGACAGAAAGGAAGGTTAAAAACAATATCTTGAGGCACTGAATTTAAATTACCAGCTGCATATTTACCTGAGAACATCCCACTTTTTTCAGATGACCTTAAAGGGAGTATAATTAAGTAGAGGAAAGTGGTGAGGGATGTTAGAGATTCATCAGAATATTAACTTTTCCCAGTTGTAGTAACATGAACATGATCTCGACAGCAGTTTTGTTATTATTATTGTCATTAATTTTTGAAGGAAGGCTTCACTGTTTTTTCAAAAAACAAAACAAATTACTGCAGTGGGCTGAATAATAGCCCCTGAAGATACCAGATTCAAATCTCTGGAGCCTGTAAATGTTATGACATACTGAAAAAGTGTCATTGCAGGTGTAATGGAGAATCTCCAGGTGGAGAAATGATCCTGAATTATCCAGTGGGCCCTACATGTCACCACATTGCGATCCTTCTAAGTAGGAAGCAGAAGATCTGACACATGCAGGAGAGGGGAAGGCAATGTGACCATGGAGGCAGAGAGGAGAGTGATGTGGCCACAAGCCAAGGATTGTCGGCAGCTGCCAGTGGCTGAAGGGGCAATGAACGGATTCTCCTTTGGAGCCTCTGGAGGGAGAATGGCCCTGCTAACACCTGATTTTGGCCCAGTGATACTGATTTTGGACTTCTGCCCTCTAGAACTGTGAGGGAATACTTTTCTGTTGCTTTAAGCCATTTAATTTATGATGATTTGTTACAGCACCCACAGGAAACTAATGCATGGGTCTAACTTGAACCTAGTGAGTTAGATTACTTCAGGGAAACACAGTAAATTGTTAACAGGGCTTGTCAGGGGGGTGGGAGTGAGATGAAAGTGTGAAGGCAACTTCTATGGTTTACTTTTATATTTCCCTATTTTTCAAATCTTTTGCAAGAAAATGAATTCATATACTATTTTAAAAAACATATAAAATATGAGCAAAAAGATTTATTGTATCTCTTTAAAATAATTTAGAACAAGTAATGGCTGCAGAACCTTAAAGGGTTTTTCTAGCATGTTTCCAAGATACAGTCTTGATTATTTGAGATTGACATGAAGATGGCCCAGACTGTGCCACAACATAGCACTTGACACCAAATGTTAGACTCTAATGGACCGTGTGAGTCTTACCCAGTATGGCCATTTTATTATCAAATATCTATTTCAGATTTCAAACATGAATACAAGCTTCTCCTTTCTTTCCTTCCTTTCTCTTTTTCTCCTTTCTACAGCAAGTTCGGGACTGTGCTAGGTATGACCTGGGATAGAAAGAGCATATACTCAGCTTTTGCCTTCAAGAAAATTGGATATTGGCTTGGGAGATAAGATAAATGAAAAGGAAGCAGATGATCTGTTATAGAAGAGATAACACTGTAAGCCCAAATGTATGTGATTAAGTTCTAAAAGTGTAAACCAATAGGGAGTGCTGTGAGGTGTCACCACGGGCGCAGATTGCAGCAGATCTGACCATACAAGTGTAAATAAAACCCTATTGAATGCCCCCTCTCCCTCCCCAATTGTTCTGAGTGGTTGCTTCAAGATTTCTTCTCATCGTTCTCAAATTGTTACTGTGAGATTAACTGGCAAACATTTCTCCTTAACATAAGAAGTGTGAATGGAATCCTACCAAGTGATTTTGCCAATAGTTCCTATTCCTGCTGCAAACAGTGGTGTGCTCAGGCTTAAGCTGTAACATGTCCACACTCACCTGTCACTTGGGAATGCCTCTGTTGGAATGCAACATGCCCACTTATCACACAGCCGGCATGAGAGGCAGAGTGGAGTTTAACCAAGCATTCTGCCCCCAAAGTCTGCAGATGTAGCCAGTGCCTTCAGAAAAGGGAAGGGAAACTAACCCTGTTGAGTATCTACTATGTGCTAGGCATTCTGTTAAGCACTTTTACACACATCATTTAATCCTTGTGACAGTATTTAGAAATAGCTATCATTTCCCAGTTCTGTAGATGAGGAAGAAAAGGTAGGCTCAGAGAGGGTAGGTAAGTTGTCTAAGGTCACATAGCTGGTACATAGTAGTAGAGCTAGGGTGCAAACCCAACATTTTCTGAGTCCAAAGCACATGCCTATTCCATCATTTCGGTAATAAGAATAAATGTCTTTCAAATGTAGTGGTGAGAGATGAATAAAAAGCCGTCCTTGGTGATCCTGGGGAGTCTACACCCTCTGCCTGCCTGGCTCCACATCAAGCTTGTGTTTGCCAGCACTTACACCCCTGCATTTCCCTCCAATCCCTGTCATCTCCCTTGTGGAGTCCTCTCCTCCTCTCCTACCCCTTGGTCCCCTTTTTAACCCATCCTTCAGCCATTTAATGATCTCATCTTTAATTCCTGTTTATAACTCCATGAGCTCCTCGATCACTGTCTCCTGAGATGTCCTTTTTGTCACTGGAACTTGTATTAAAGTGGTTTTGTAATGGGTATTTCTGTTTCTTTTGTCCTACTCTGAATTTCCTGAGGGGAGGGACTACATCTCTTTTATTCTTCTATGTTTCCCTCAGGTTCTGTGGTTATGCATTGGCAATTAGCAATTCTTTCTTTTTTTTTTTTATATGGGATCTCGCTGTATTGCCCAGGCTGGTGTGCCTTGGCACAATCTTGGCTCACTGCAGCCTCCACCTCTTGGGCTCAAGTGATCCTCACCACTCAGTCTCTTGAGTAGCTGCTGGGACTACAGGCACGTGCTACCATGCCTGGCTAATTTTTTGTATTTTTTGGTAGAGACAGGGTTTCATCATGTTGGCCAGGCTATTCAAACTCCTGGGCTCCAGTGATCGGCCTGCCTCGGCTCCCAAAATGCTGGGATTACAGGCATGAACCACCATGCCTGGGCTAGCAATTATTTCTTGACTTGAATTGCTTTCTGGTTGCTCACAGAAGTCTGCTGCAACCTCTTCTCCCCAGCTTATTCCTTTTGTGCCACTTCACTCCCAATTCCCACCCTTCACTATCCATGACTCTGTCCTGAGCTCAGAGATAACTCAGTGAATAAAACCTTCCACCATGATGGCAATGTTCTGTATCCACGCTGTCCAACGTGGTAGCCACTAGCCACATGTGGATTTTGAGCCCTTGAAACATGGCTAGTGTGACTGAAGAACCGACTTTTTAGTTGCATGTTAAATATAATCAACCAATTAATTTAAGTAATTTATTTAAATAATATAGGTAAATTAATTTACATTTTAATAGCTCCTGCCATATTGGATCACATAGCTGTCCAAACATGGAAAAAACAAGCTCCTCCATCTGAAGCCCAAATTTGAGTACAGGCTTTTGCAAAATTCTGCAGAAGTATATTCTTAAGTTTACAGAAATGAAGTCTGATGGAAAGCTGTACAATTCATTTCCAAGCGTGTCGTGGCTCCCGTTTGTTCTCAAGTTCTCTTGAGCAAGTCATCATGCAGTCAGTCTGTGGACTCACGTGTAGATACCACCTGTTGTCTATAGGGTGGCAGCTCCATTAAAATAACATTCACATCTATAGGGGAACATGGGGGAGATGCCTAAGTGGTCTGTTATGGAATTGCCCTAAAATCCCTCCAAAGACATTGAGATGCTAACTAGAAAAAGTTCCTTCTTTTTTCCCCCTCTTCATTTCTGTCAAATTTAATTTTCTTGTTTTCTTTTCCTGAAACTCTAGTAGCTGTCAAGAATGTATTGCTGGAAGCCAAATCTGTCATTTTGTCTTCGGCAGTTGAAGAACTTTCATTTTTCTTTCTAGGAGTAATGCATTTCTACTTAGAGAACAGCTAAGTGAAAATGTACTCCTGAAACAAGATTTGTTCTGCAGGCTTCCTTGAATTTGTCAAAAAGACAAAAATCTTACCAGCTTCACTTTGTAATAATGCCCCAAAATTACTTGGAATCATCTTCCACCTACTTTTGTTGTCTCTATTATTTAATATGTGTAGTAGGGAAGAAGAAAATGAACACATTTACAATTTAAGGTTCTGCTTATACATGTGTTGTCAAAGCTAATTGTTTTAAACAAGGTGTTTATCTTTGATTAAACTGATCAATGCCTATAAGTATAAAAGAAATGATAGTAGAGTTTCATGGTCTTTTTCATAACACTGTCCCATACTTAACACTTTGATGTGCTGACACTGATAATGAAGATACAAGGCCTGACTTAAGCAATAGTTAGCCTTCAAAATAGAAAGGTGAATGGTACATTCATTTCTGAAATTCCTGAGGTTTTTCCTTGCTCTACTCAGTTAGACAGAGAAGCATTAAAAAAAAAAAAAATCCCCATTGCAGAGAAGGAAACTGAGACCACCAATCAATCAAAGGAAGGATTTTTACTTTCCCAAAACAACTGGGTATCAGCAATGTCAAATATTCAACATAACTTGTAAGCCCTCCTAGCACTACCTTCAAAGCATATAAGGCATCTCTTCAGGTCAGCCATTTGCTCCTGACACAGACCTGATGTCTACTGCTTGTGTAATTGATGTTAACAATGGATACTGAGAATTCCCCAAGAGAATTTTACTGTTTTCATTAAGTTGGTCAAGTAGAAAAGGTGACTACTATTGTCATCCCTGCCCTAACAATGTGATTAACATTTTATCTCTCTGGGTTCCTCTCCCCTCCTTACCCTTTATCCCTATCATGGGCAGACTCATATCATGATAATGTCATTGCTACACAGCTCAAGTTCACTGTCACCCAAGAGGGTCTCCTGGAGCTTACACATGACAGGCAATGGTATTAGAGGCGAAATATACAGAAGCAATGGCATTAGAAATATACAGAATGTATAAATAAATACACAGAAGCATTGGCATTAGAGATGAAATGTAAACTTTCCATAAACATTGTGAATGCCCGATTCAAGGAAAGTATGTTCTGTCCAAATCGGAAACACCTTTTAGCTACAGTGGTTCTGAGGAAGGTACCTCTGCGAGGATGTTAAAAAATATGTAAAGGTGTATTTTTCATTGTCACAGCAACAAGGATGAAAAGGTGGAAAATTGGAAAGGGTGATGGGGATGGTAGAGGGGTGGGGACCTACCAGCATCTGGTGTCCAGGACTCGGGGATGTCAAATGCCTGCAATTCTCAGGGCATTCCCACCTTATGAATTGTCTCACCAAAAATGTCAGTAACACCTGTGCTGGGAAAGAATGGAAGGGGAAGTGCGCAGCACTCAAATAGTTGCTAACAATGGTCATTTGAAATTCACCATTTTACATACATATATATACAATTTAAATTTATATATATATATACTTAAATTTATTTTTTTACTCTGTGCCAGGCACTGGGGTACAATGGTTTTTTTAAAAACCCACTTTTTGCCCTAAAGAAGCATATAGTTGGTGGGAGACAGACCACATTCTGCCATAATATCAGTAACCTGGGAGGCCAAGGGGAACAAAGAGGGGTCTGGAAAGCCTTCCTGAAACACCTGCTGCCTCCACTGAAGTAGGAGTTGGAGTCAACAAGGAGGTGGGCTGAGTGGTTTGGGGTGCGAGGGGACAGTTGGGGTAGGGAGGTGATGTTTCCAGATGAGGACCAGCATGTGTAACTAAGGCCTGGAGTTATGAGAGCACAGTGCCATGGGGGGCAAGTTTGTTCTGTGGCTATTTCCTTCCAACAGAGGCGAGGACTGCAAATCAGGATGGAGAGGGAAGCAGGGGTTCAGTAATCAGAGACCCTGACACTCCGTGCAGGAATTTATACTTTATCCTGGAGCCATGAGAAGCCACTGCAGAGTTTAAATTAAGGGAATGACAACCCATGTCAGGGATGGCACATTGAATTGATAGCTCTCTTAGTGTCAGTATTATTGTCCCTTGCCTTTAGACACTGGACAGGAAATCTGCTGAGAGTCACCTGAGAGTGATTGAGGCCTTTCTATTGACCTCTCCTTGAAGCTGCGCTACTGTGCAGCCACAAAGGCAGGACTGGCCTCACCAGCGTAGCCAGATCACTATCACTGTCATCAACCATCTGGCAAGGAAGTGCCTTCTACCAGCAGAGACTGCTCTGCCTTCGAGATCACAGGCTCATTGGGAGGCTGGAACTACATAACTCCAGCATCCCCTCCAGGAGAAGGATGGTTAAGGCCAAAGACTACAGAATCCAACTATCCAAGTTGGAATTCCAATTTCACCATTTGTTGACTTCGTGACCTCGGGCGGATCACTTAACCTCAGTTTTTTTCATCTGTAGAATGAAGATAATGATAATAATGATCTCATAGGTTTTTGTAAAGATTAGATGAGATAATATATATAAGAACCCAGCACTTAATAATCACTCAATAAGCATTAGCTATTATTACAACAGAAGGCAAAGAGTCAAATTCAGCTCAAAAGTTAAGAGTGTGCCTTCTGGAGCTACAGTGTTGGGTTTAAAAATTTAGTCCCAAGACTTGTGGCCTTGGGCAACCTGCTTAAACTCACCCCACCTCATTTTCTTCATCAGTGAAACAGAGGGAAGATGATAGTCTTGACTTCAGAGGGCTGACATAGCTCGATTTTAACAGTGTACATCTCAGAACAACACCTGGCTCATAGTAGGCACTCCATAAATATTAGCTATTATTTCAATGGAGTAAGCCAGACAAAAAATGATAGAAAGGAAGTGGGACTCAAGACTTTGAAGGAATAGAGCGTGTCTTAAATAAAATGACAGAAGGAAGAAGGGAATCAACATTTGGATGCTTAATAGGTATGCGGAACTTAACATCAAAGAAGTTGTTTTGAGAGTTAAATAAGATACCCCAATGCCCAGTGTAGATTGTTTTCTTATCCCAATTTTGCAGCTGAGTCTTACAGAGTTTAGATAGTTTACCCGGGATCACGTGTTAGGCTGTGGACCCTGGCTGCATCCGACTCTAAATCCTTGATCTTTCCCTCCAGCTTGCTGAGTCCAGCTGCATGGAGAAGGTAGGTGGTCCAGGAGAGGAGGGGGACGAGGAATCAATTCTGCTGGAGTCGTCGGGGTTGGTGCCTGGTTCCCAGGTGCATACTTTTAAGTTCAAGATGCTGGGGTGCTGGCCTCTCAGTGACCACCAGATGTCAGTGCTAACAAGAGATTCCTCTACTTGGTTGTTTCCAGAGCTAGGTGCCAGGGCACGCTTATTCATTTGGCAAGCAGCACCAGCAGGTACTGTCTAAGAGAAGCTTAACTTGGTCTTGGTGCCCATCTTCACATTCATCAGTGTGGGGTGATTTTGGAAGGCTAGGTCAGAAGAACATATATTACAGAACCCAGAACTGAATTTGGAAATGTGTGGTGGTAGAACACTTGGCTCTTTAATATGAAAGTCCACAGCATCACTTCCTAAGAAACAGTTTGTATTTGGAAGATAAAAGCTCCTTGAAGGTGATCAGTTCTGGAAACAGCAAGGCAGTCAAACTCTTGAATTCAAGGGGTGGAAAAATTATTGATTGGTGATGGATTATTGATCAGAAAAAGCTTGGAACTCTGGCTTTACACTTATTAATCATGAAATGGAAGTTACTCAAGTTACAAGCCTATACACACATGCGCACAATTATAATAAAAATTTCCTGAAACAATACTTTAATACATGTGATATTTTCTGTTCTATTCTGCTCTATTCTTTCACTAAAAAATACTAATTGGGACCCTCTAAACTGACAACCTACAGTTTGAAAAACACTGGCCTAGGCCGGGTGCAGTGGCTCACGCCTCTAATCCTAGCACTCTGGGAGGCCGAGGCGGGTGGATCACGAGGTCAGGAGATGGAGACCATCCTGGCTAACACGGTGAAACCCCGTCTCTACTAAAAATACAAAAAAATTAGCCGGGCGTGGTGGCGGGCGCCTGTAGTCCCAGCTACTCGGGAGGCTGAGGCAGGAGAATGGTGTGAACCCAGGAGGCAGAGGTTGCAGTGAGCCAAGATAGTGCCACTGCACTCCAGCCTGGGCGACAGAGCAGTACTCCGTCTCAAAGAAAAAAAAAAAAAAAAAAAAAGAGAAACACTGGCCTAGGAGATATTACCACAGTATGTTTCAGATGAAGTTCTTGGTTTGCAGTGCTTGACCAGACATAATTTCCATGGTTAAAACAGTCTGAGGGGAAAAACACCTGCTTTGGATTTGGAGAGAGACTCAAATTGCGATTTTTACCTGGAGTAAGCTACTTATTTTCTGAACCTCAACATTTTCATGTGTAAAATGAAGAGAATTATGTCTATTCACAGGATCATTGTGAGGTACCTGCTACACAACAGCCTTCCTTCCTCCCTCCTTCCCTCCCTCCCTTTTTTCATTCCTTCCTTCCTGTCTCTCACTCTCTTTTTTAGAGACAAGGTCTCGCTTTGTGGCCCAGGTTGGAGTACAATGTCACGATCATAGCTCACTGTGGCTTCAAACTCCTTGGCTCAGGCAGTCCTCCTGCCTTGGCCTCCCGAGTTGCTGGGATTATAGGTGTGAGCCACCGTGCCCAGCCCAGGCTATATATGCCTTTCCCTTCTGTACTTGAAGGTTTTTATATTATATGTGGTAAGGGAACTTTACAATTTCACTAAAGGAGGGCATTTCTAATGTGGAAGGGGGATTAAGTTCTAAAACCAGCAACTGGGAATCTTTAAGAATAGAGTAATCCTGCTTGTGTAGTTCAGCCACATCGATGCTCAAAAGCAGCGTGCTGGATGAACTGCCTCGCAGAGGTGTGGGGAGAGGAAGATACATCAGTTTACGGTGTTGCTTTCACTGGGATGCCTCTGTCTGACCCTCTGACCCTCTAAGCATGACTTATTTCTTGTAGGGCCCTCTTCTTGGCTTGCAGACAGCTGCCTTCTCACTGTGTCCTCACATGGCCTTTGCTTGGTGTGTGCTTGTGGAAAGAGATCTCTCTCTCTCTCCTTGTACTTGGAAAGCCACCAATCCTATTGGATTTGGACCCCATCTTTGTGACCTCATTTAACCCTAATTACCTCCTATAAGCCCCATCTCCAAATATAGTCACATTGGGGGTTAGGGCTTTGACATATGAATGTTGGTGAAGGGTGGGAGAACACAATTCAGTCCATAGCACCCTATATTACACAGATATTAAAATGTACCTCCCTGGAGGGAGGGGCTTTATCAACATTGCCCATTACAGTAGGCATCCCATAAATACCTGCTAAATAAATGAAAAGAGGAATTGTGTTTTCTCTGTACATTCTAGTGTTAATGCGGGCACATTTATGACCCCATTATAATAACACCCGAAGCAAGCACCTTTTATCAAGCACGAATATATGTCAGTGACTTCACCTTTCTTTCTGATCTAATCCTCAACAATCCTGGAAATTAGGAATGATTTTCATCATGATAGGAATCAGAGGAGGCAAGGAGAGGTTAAGAAACTTGCCCAAGGTCACACAGCTCATAGGCAAAGCCAGAATTAGCATCCTGCTCTGTCACCTCTGAGGTCCGTTTCTTTTTAGAGTCTAGACCAGTGGTTCTCAAACTTGGGTGTGCATCAGAATCCCCTGATCGGCTTGTTAAGACAGATGGCTGGGCAGGGCAAGGTGGCATGCACCTGTAGTCCCAGCTACTTGGGAGGCTTTAGCAGGACGATCACTTGAGCCCCAGGACTTCCAGGCTGTAGTGCGCTATGATTGTGCCGGCGAATAACTACTGCACTTCAGCCAGGGCAGCACAGCAAGATCCATCTCTAAAATCTCCCCCAAACCAAAAAACATATTGCTGGGGTCTACCCTCTGAGTTTATGATTCATTAGGTCTAGGGTGGTGTCTGAGAATTTGTATTTCTAAGTTCCCAGGGAATGCTGATACTGGTTGTGGGACCACACTTTGAGAATCAGTGCTGTGGCCACAGAGCATGAGTTCCTTTTTCCTTCAGTCATCGGAACTGTTTCCTGGCTCTCCAGCCTTCCTTGAGCCCCTCAGGGAGGAGTTTGCTGTAAGCGCTCCTGTTTGCACGTTGTCTGGTCTGGGCTGCTCTGGGCCATCGGGGCCTAGAGAAAGGTCTTGGCCGCAGGGTGGCAGCAGCGGCCCAGGCACAGAAAGTTTGTCCCCGCGCTCAGGACAGCTAATAAGCGCACTATCAACTGGGTTCCCACCGGGCCAGGGCCGGCTGGCTCTCCGTCCCCGCTTGGCAGGGCAGGGAGGAGGCCAGTGGGAGGGGGTCTGGCAGAAGGGGAGGTCGCTGGCACACGAAGGGGCGGTTTTGTTCTCTGGTAGACTCTGGGAGAGGAAGCTGGGTGGTCTCCTCAGAACATCGGATTGTGCCCTTCACAAAACGGCCACGCAGCGCGGGGCCGCTGGGAGAGCCCGCGGGACAAAAGGCCTCTGCGGAGGCGAGCAGGGGTTGCTGGGCCGCCCCGGGCGCAGAGGCCCGGGCCCCTCCGTGAAGAGGCCTGGCAGTGTCTCATGATGCCGGTTTCCAGGGGTGACGACCTCCGCAAAGCGTCCCCCCCGGGTAATGTAGGTCTGTGGCCTCCTCGGGGAGTTCCTTCCAGCTCACAGCAGGTCCAGATGGCACCGGGAGCCACTCTCCCTTCCTCCAGCGTCACCCCGTGCCTCTTCCTCCCTACTGAGCCAGTGTTGTTCTGAACATCTTAAGAATCTCCCTGAGTGCCAGGAACTGTGCTGAGAATTTTATATCTAGTTATTATCTATTTAATTCTCATTACACCACAATAAAGAAGGTATTATGATGCCCATTTACGATAGGGAAGTTGAAGTTTAACCTATCATATGCTAAGGGCAGTTGACCATTTAACTAAGCGTTTTAACTCTAGCATCCCCTCCAATACACAGACACTTGATATGAAAGTTGGTTTGGAGACGGTAGGTTTCATGCAATCCCCACATCTACAGATGAGGATGCTGAGGTGCAGGGAATGGACCAGCCAGGGTCTCTGAACTGCTTAAGAATTCAGGTGTAACAAGTGTGGATTCAACCCATCCCCGTGTAGAAGTTTGAGTTCAACCACCACTCTGAAGCGGAAGGCCTTTAAGTTTTAGGAAGCATAAAGCTATTTTTAGTCTAGCCATGTGAGTTTTCTAACATGCCTGCTGACTTTCTCATGTTTGTTTTCCACTTCTTTAGCTAACAGCTCCTCATGGGCTTAAATGAAAGAAGGCCTCACTGAGGCACTGGAGTGCCAAGGGCAGGGGAATTTGGTTATAGCATTCAGAGGTTTGTGTTGCCGACAAAAATCTTCGCGTGCTGAGTTCTCCCCAGGGCAGGCCAGTCATCAGTTCATTGTGCAGGGCTGAGCTGACTTCCAAATGGTCTTTATTTTCCCCTGTGACAGCTATGTCTGGAAGCTCCTGGCTGGCTGCTTCCAGGACTTATGATCCTCTGAAGCTAAAGAGTTGGAAAAGAAATAAAAAAGTTGTCATCTGACACCATCTTCTAGGACACTCACTACCATCTTTACATGATTTTGCATATGTCATTCTTGGAAAGAGTTTATGATTTGATTTTGTTCCCCTTGTGCGGTGTCAGTTGGGTCCTGTTTTTTCATATCCTTCAGACTTGGCTTAAAAAGGGGTTTTTTTTGGGAATGATTCCCATTCATGGAGGCTGGAGTTCCCTGAAGAGACTGAAAAATGCCTCATTCTCAACTTTACAGAGACTGGAAAATAATCAACTTTGAATAGCACAATATGAAAAAAAATGGGTGCTTTTCTAATAGGTGCCCCCCAAATGAAAAAAATGTGTCCGTCTTTGGAGAACAATATGTGAATGCCAAAATTTTCAGCCCTGTAATGGATTACAGAAAATATTTTATGTTGGGGCAGTGGGGAGGGTAGAAGTAAGGAGTGAGAGAAGGAAAGAAGAAAATAGGAGAGGGAAGAAAACAAAAGCAGATGTCAGTCTTAAATATCTCAACTATGGATAACTGAGGTATTGCTTAATTTATTCAAGACAGTTTTGTGAAATCCTAAAGGTGATTCATCAAGCTTTTTAACTATGGCCACAAGATTTACAAGCACATAATAAGTGATAATGTCACCAGAACAATTAATAGTAGGAGATGTTAGATCTAAATTGCTTTTTAAAGCATGTTTTTGCTTTCAGAGAAAAATTCAAAATGGGGGTGATTATTTTATAATGAAGATCCCCCCACTCCAAGCAATCTCTTTCACCTATAATATCAGCTTCATTGAAGCAAATACAAATTGTTCTGAGTTCCACATTTCAAGTGTCTAGAGGGTTGCCAGATTAACACATAAAATTACAGGATGCCCCATGCAGTATTTTGCATACTTATACCACCACATTATTTGTTATTTAATACTCATACTAAAACATTGTTATTTACCCGAAATTCAAATTTAACTGTGTGTCTTGTATTTTATCTGACAACCCTACTTATATGTGGAATTCAGCATGCTGTGAATGTTTCAAAATTGAAGGTTGAGACAGCAGTTTTGTGGGCACGATGAGGCATGACCTGCAGGAAAACGTTACCATGCCACCTTCTGAGTACCTGTCTGTAGCTGCAAAACATGTAAGTGACAGAAGAGGGAGATGAGAATCCGGAAGAGGAGATGGGAGAGAAGAGAGATGAGGCACAAGGGAGACAAAACAGGATACCCAGAAAGGAAGGGGGTTCTCTAGGCAGGCTATTGAAGAAGCAGGGTGAACAGAGGGAAAAGTGACATGGGGGCACTGAGGAATTTTAAACCTGACTTGATGGCTTTCACAGATTGCTCCCTCTCGGCACTGCAGACTTGGAATTCGATGTTACCCAAGTGAGATCTCTAAGAGGAAGTGCCCCAGCTCCCTTTAGAGCTCCCCGCGGAAGCGGCCCAAGGTGAGCTCCGCATTCCCCGTGGTGGCCACTACGAGGCTCGCTCCCCGGACGCCGCCTCGCGGATCTCGTAGATTTCTCATCTCCCGCTTTCCCTCTAGGACGCTGCTCATCACCTCCCTCGCTCTCCCTTCCTTCTTATTGTCAGCGTATTCATTCGGAGCCCTCCCTCGGCGTGACACGTCCCGACTGCTTTGGCCCCAGGACGCGGCCACACAGAGCCGGCCATTGTTGCTCCAGTTCTGGGACCACCCGGGTGGGAGAAGGGGAAGCGCGGCCGCTGCGGAGGCCGCTCGACTGACGGCAGCCTGGGGTCGGGGCCCGCGGCCACCCGGAAGGAGGGCGTGCGCCCGGCCCTGCCCGGCCCGCAGGCAGCCACAGCCCCGCAGCCCCTGCGGCGGGGATCCAGCCTTCCCGCCACGCTTCCTCCAGGCCCGTTCAGCTAACAGAACTCACACTTCTGTTTTCAACACTGTGTAGATGAGTCAAGGATTTTACTTTTTTTTCTATGCCTTTACTTATAGGTATAGTGAGGTAAAGTGAGATTTTTTCTCTTGAAAAGGAGAATTTTGCTTGGGTGGGACAGTGGTGGTACCAGGATGAATGTGGATACAGGAGGACATAGACCCCTAACTTCTGAGGGTAGGATTTAAATATTTTGTTAAATGTAATAACTTATAAGAAACATTTTTTAAAATGTCAGCCAGAGGCTGGGTGCAGCGGCTCACTCCTGTAATCCCAGCACTTTGGGAGGCTGAGGCAGAAGGATGGCTTGAGGCCAGGAGTTTGAGACCAGCCTGAGCAACATAGCGAGATCCTGTCTCTACAAAAAATAAAAATAAAAATTAGCCTGGGCGTGGTGGTGTGAGCCTATGGTCCTAGATACTCGGGAGGCTGAGGATCGCTTGAGCCCAGGAGTTCGAGGCTGCAGTGAGCCATAATCACAGAGTGAGACCCTGTATCTTAAAAAAAAAAAAAAAAAAAAAAAAAAAAAAGCTGTGAACCTGCATATTTTTCATAGTTCCATTTGTGAGCACATGTGTGACTACCACATGTAGGGATCTAAGGCCTGCTTCTCCACCCTCTTTGTCATACTCTGGCTGAGAGGCACTTCCCTTAACCATAAGGGCCTTTCCACAGACCTCCCACAGGCGGATGACCTGCTTCTTATGTCTGCATTGTGGAGGTGGCCAAAACCCAGCGTGGGCTGCAGAAGGGAAGAAAATGGTCCCGGCAGAAGGGAGCACTTCCTAGCAGTGGATTGATTTTATGCGGCACTTCCCAGAACGTCTCACAGGGGGCAAATATTGATCTGCTCAGGGTGGCCAGGCTTGGTTCCCTCAGTTTGTGAGCAGCCTTTCTTTTCCCAAACTGGTCATGTAAATACCATATATGCCTTCACAAAATTAGGGTGTATGGTTCAAACATAGCGATTTGTAAATTTTTTTTTTTTTAGTCGTAAGATCTGTTAGAGAAACCGATTGAAATTAAGAATTTTACTCCCAGAAAAAGGCAAATGCACAAAACTTTCCCCACAACTTCAAGGGCGATGAACCTATTGAACTCTCATGTGGATGACCTAGGGGCCATGGATCCAACTTAAGAGCCTTTCCTCTAGGTGGCTGCCACCTGCTGGTAGAGAGGGTCAGATTATAGGCTCCAGACACTACTTCAATCTGGAGATTTCATGATATTGCCTGCCAATTCTTTACTAAAAAGCATGATGAAAAGTTGTCATCCGTAAGCTGTTCTTAATGAATAGAGCACTAGCACAATGGCTGTTTCTGGAAATCCCTTGAGATCTTAGTTAGCTCTTTTCACAAATGGTGGTAATAATCACAGAGATAAATCTACCTAATTTGGAGGTCAGACAGGAAGTTACTTTTTCGGAAGGGCCCATGGTGGTATCACACTTTTCTAATCCCGACATGGAAATGATTCAATTCATCTGAGAAATTTGAATCTGACATGGACAAGGAAATATGGCCTGGTACAGCAAAGTGCTCTGCTCACCTCCTCCTGTTTCCAGCTCCAGTTCTTGGAGTTGAGCAGGAGAGCATGTCCTTACTTATTTTCTTGTGGCTGGCTCCCCCAGCTGGCTCTGCCAAGATTTTACCTTGCTGCACGGGATCCTTCCAGAGACTGCCCTGAGCTTATTGTAATATTTCCATGAATGGAAAATGTATTTTTCTTTGAGGAGAAGAATAACAACAACGTGCAAAGATGTTAATGTAAAACTAATTTTTTCTTTATTGAAAATACATCTACAAAGTAATGCTTCCCAGTCCACACTGAGTGCATGTGTATGCAGAGCCTGTGATGGCTTGGCGAGAGGATGGGCTCCCCACAGGACCTTTCCATAAGAAATGGTTAGTATATTAAAAAACACATATTGTGTAACAGAATTAAGTTGATATGATTAAGTCTTTGCTCTACTAGTGTCTTAAGAGGACAGCCACGTACTTTAACATTTGTAGTGTATTTCCAAAATAGAGCCTCGACATTAAATGGTTACTGCACCACGGCCTAATGTTAACTTTTATACACAGAATGCTTGGGGTCTATATAAAAATATCTCTAATTGTATATCAGAGGATCTATGTCTAGATTTTTCAGTTTGTTAGCATAATTAAGTCCATTCTTCACCATTTTCAGCCAGAAACTCAAACACAGCTGCTACTGCCTGACAGCTCCCACTCAGCGTCTTTGACTGGATATTCCTTAGGGGGTAAAAATTAATCTCTAAACCTGGGAGCTGCCTTGCCTGAAACTAATGCCCCTGCTGTTTTTTCTCATAACCTCATTGACAGTGTCTTCATACTGATTCATCTTCTACCATTTCTCTTATGGACACAAACAAAACAAAAGCAAACCCCACTCCAGCTGAAAGTTTTGAATGATTTGATAAGTGGGATTCCAAAACAAATAAATATTTTGTTTCCCTCATTCTAAGGACTTTTGATTAAAGAAAAACACTTTCAAATAAGAAATACCCACTCAACTCATGGACTTCTATTAGAGAGCTCATTCATTTGACTTCTTTCAAATATATAAGTCGTCTTATGTTTTGGTAAGCAGACTTCACGGGGGCATGATTTTGGACTCGAGAAAAAGTGTTTCAGGTGAAAAAAAAAAGCCAGAAAAATGAACCTCTTCTTTGTTATTCTTCCTTAAAGAAGACCTGTACTCTTGGTGTTTTCAAATCCTTTGTTTGTAATGTTGCCTGTGCTCAACTCTTTCCTAGCTCTTTAGTGTTCCACAGTGTGACCACAAGCACCCTTGCTAGCTGCTAGTCTTCTCATCTGTTTTCGAAGTCTATCATCAGTTGAGGAGTGGCAGGAGACATTCTTCCCAGAGTAGGAAAGAAGGGAATACTTCCCCCATTGGGATGAACTGGGCAAAGAGTTTGATGAATAATCCCACTCCTGGAATGGCCTCCTGCCTGGCGACTTGCATAACCTGCACTTTGCTCACAGGACCTGGTGACCACTACACACAGCCATCCTGTCCTTAGTTAGAAATGTTCACTCCCATTGAAGTGTCTTTTCTGAAGGCCTCGTGCTCCATGGATGGTACAGGGTGTTCTGAGGGGAAACAGAGGGCAGGTGCTTTCATGACATCACAGGATGTCTGGGCTGGAAGAGACCATGAAGACTTCTAGGGAAGTCCCTCATTTTATAGATGAGGACACTGAGGCCTAGAGGTGAGATGGGACTTGCTCAAGGCCACATGGAAACTTTGCCTTCTGTCTGTCCTCACAGCTGTGCTAGATGTATATGTGCACCTAGCTACTAATGAAATAGGTATACCAGTCAGAAGAGAAAGGGATAAAATCTTACTGTCCAACTGATAACTGGTTGTAATTCAAGTTGTTAACATTTTGAAACTAAAACTGAATTGTATTCTGAAAGATTTTTAAATTTCAAAAGTTGATTTTAAAATGTTTGTAGCCTACTATTTGTCTCTTTAACTTATATAAAAAATCACATTTATAGGATTGTGTGCCACATAAACTTGTAAGATCTGATCAACACTATTTGTGATCTTGGTACCTTATTAGGTAAGACTAACATGAAATGATTTAAAAATTTCAATTGTGGGATGAAAATTGTACACTTTGGCCACCCAAAATCCTCCCTTGTGTTTTGGAGGACTACTTTCCAGTCTTATCAGAAGGGAGGAAAGGGAAGATAACGGGCTTGCTGGAGCGAATGAGCTGTAATGAGATGGAAAGATTTTATAATGGTTTTTAACACCTGGTGCTCAAGAAAGTGTTTCTTCATGTTAGTCTACATCTTGGTTTCACTGTCGATGGGTTTCTCAGTTTCATTGTCCTGTGCAATCAGTTGATATGGTTTCTTCATTTCATTCTCTTCAATCACTGAGTTACCCATTTCAACATCTCTGTTCTTCAGTTCATGTCGTGACAAGTGCTCCACAATCCCAGCTCCCAGGGAGTCTCCCAGTACGTTGGTGGTGGTCCGGAGGCGATCCCTGCAGGCAGGGTGGGGAGGAGGGAAAAACGAGGCTCCCGTGAGCATCACAAGTTTTCAACTTACATTAGGAACTGGCCAGCGAAGCACCTCTTAACATTCAGTTCGCCGTATCTACCAACTGCAAGATTACGTAATAGACACATAATATTCATAATAGTGGCTATTAAAGGTTATAAGGCCATATAGATGATGAATGTTCAGTTATTAGTTTGACTGAAGTGAGAGTCCCAACAGTGGGGAATGAGCCTTCTCTTTAAGCCATTCTCATAATAATACTAAGATGTCATTTGTCCCTCTCAGTCTCATTTTCTCATGAATGTATAGTGGAGTTTTGCAAAGACTACATGATGTGTGATGTCACAACTCACTGAAGCAGTTGTGAAACTGCAGAAACAGGAAACTCCAACTGTCTTGTATTAAGCCAGACATTAAGAAAACTTGCAAAACATAAAATAGTACCATTCTTTTCACTAAATATTGGGGTCAAGGCCGGGCACCGTGGCTCACACCTGTAATCTCAGCACTTTGGGAGGCCAAGGCAGGTGGATCACCTGAGGTCAGGAGTTCGAGACCAGCCTGGCCAACATGGTGAAACCCGTCTCTACTAAAAATACAAAAATTAGCCAGGCGTGGTGGCGGGCGCCTCTAATCCCAGCTACTCAGGGGGCTGAGGCAGGAGAATCACTTGAACCCAGGAGGCGGAGGTTGCAGTGAGCCAAGACTGTGCCATTGCACTCTAGCCTGGGCAACAGGAATGGAACTCCATCTCAAAACAAGTAAATAAATAAAATAAATTTTGGGGTCGAAATGGTTATTTTTTGCAAAAAAATGCTATTTATGTTAGCATATATAACCTTTTTGTTTAAAGATGATAATAAATTCATTCCATTAATTTATTTTATGAATTATTATCACCTTTAAATAAAACATGTAATAAATTAACAAGTGGAAATTTATAAGTGTGTCTAATATGATAAATATGAATAGATACAACCCATATAGATCAAATGCTGTTTCAGTTCTCAATAATTTTGAAGTGTAAAGATCAAAGACTGTGGAGAACTGTAGCTTTATATGAGAGTGCTCATGTTAACTGATGCTGACTGTGGGCCAGACAGTAGGCTGCATGCTTTCTAGGCATCATTGCACTGAATCTTGCAGTACCCCTAGGAGGTAGAGGACACGGGCACCCTCATTTTACAGAGGTAGAAACTAGGGTGGTTGGGTAATCTGCCCGGTCTCACACAAGGTCAGGACACAAACACAGGTCCAAGTAACTGGGGAGTGAATCCTCTCGCCCAATCTGGGGTTTCACGCACACTGTCAAGCTCTTT
The DNA here is from genome assembly GCF_028858775.2 of Pan troglodytes. Classification (NCBI taxonomy): domain Eukaryota; kingdom Metazoa; phylum Chordata; class Mammalia; order Primates; family Hominidae; genus Pan; species Pan troglodytes. The sequence continues at coordinate 76,105,648 of NC_072402.2, forward strand.
TCATGTTGCAGTTCTAGTGAACATATGTTGTGTTGACTCCAGCACGTACTCTGTTTTAGGCTTTGCTTTGGGCATCCTGGGGAAAGATTTTCAAAAGTGGAAGGAAATTTTTAAGAGAAAAGGCACAGAGAATGCCAGCTGGAAGAGCGAGGGAAGGGGGCGAAGGGATGGGCCTGTAGAGGTTAGAGTTTGAGAATGTGGAGGGCACATTTCTTGTAACTTTCCCTAGATCCGAAACCCAATTCCACTTAATGACACTAGCTCTCTTCCCAGTGTCGGCATAGCTCAGCCTCACCCTATTGGGCTAGGATGGGAAAATCATTCCCACTGGAATGGGAAGCACACAGAGGCAGGGCCTAAGCTGGCATGTGGGGCCTGCAGCTTTGTTCCAGCTGCTGTGGTGTCATGTTGTGCAACTCAGAAACAGCCTTGCTGATTTATGTTGCCTTTGCAGACAGCGGGTTTCCCAATTCCTGAATGGCTTTATGGAGTGAGATGTGTGGCAGCCAGATGTGCCCCTTAGGCTGACAGGGGAGTGAGTGCACATGGCATCTGGGGCTCGGTCTCCAGATAAGGACCAGGGGTCAGACAATAAGGACAATTTAACTATGGGCCGAGAGGCCCCTCTCCTCAGAGTTCTTTCTGTAGATGTGCCAGGCTGCCTGGTGCCCTAGAGTGACAGAGGGGGACCCTGTGACAGTGAGCTGGAATGCAGGCCAAGCATACTCACAGGAACCAGTCCACCGCGATGATGAGCGTGATGTCGTCAGTGGGCAGGCCGACAGATGTCAGCACAATGACCATAGTGACCAGGCCCGCCTGAGGAATTCCAGCTGCCCCAATACTGGCAGCTGTGGCTGTGATGCTGTTAACAGAAGTACCAGAACAGAAAACACTTTTACAAAGCTCCCCACGTAGAGCATATACGCTGCAAAATACGCACGGTGCCAATGCCTGACTTGCCATGTAACACAAGAGGACGCGCTTCAGAAAAAACGTAAATGAGATTTTTTTTTTTTTGAAAGAGTATCTCACTCTGTTGCCCAGGCTGGAGTGCAGTGGTGCAAACTAGGCTCACTGAAACCTCTTCCTCCTGGGTTCAAGTGATTCTCGTGCCTTAGTCTCCTGAGTAGCTGGGAATACAGGTGCATGCCCCCACACTTGACTAATATTCGTGTTTTTAGTAGAGCAGGATTTCACCATGTTAGCCAGGTTAGTCTCGAACTCTTGACCTCAAGTGATCCACCCACCTTGGCCTCCCAAAGTGCTGGGATTACCGGCATGAGCCATCATGCCCGGCCCGTAAATGAGATTAAAAAAAAAAAAATTGAACTAATCATCATGCTAACTAATATTTATCATGTGCTTACTATGTGTCTTCTGATATACTAAGCATGGTTTATCTCATTTGGTCCTCGTACAGTGACCCTTGTGAAGTTGGACCTATTATTCTAGTCGTTTTTAAATAAACTGGCAGCCATACACTTTTTAACATCCCTGAAAGTATTTTGTAAGGCAAAGTCTAAAATGCTGTAGAGTTACAATAATAATTTGTTTCTAATAATTCCCCTATCCAAGTGGAGGGTTGTAAAGTTACTGAACATTCATGATTAATGTTGTTAAAAGAATCAAATTTGGTTTCTTAGTTTGGTTTGCTTAGTTAATTCAAAAGCAAAATGATTTATGAACAAAGTTTTATAGTATTAGAAATACTTTTTATGAAGGCAATGTAGACCTGGCTTGCAAAGCAAATGTTTTATAAACAGTAAAGTATTATCTGGTTATAAGTGGTATTAATAAAGTATTAAGTCTGTCACAGAAAGTATTCATGGTCCCCATACTGCTCCCCTTCTAAGATACTGGGACTTTTAGCTGGTATATGACTCCCCAGAATGAAGACTACACTTCCCAACCTCCCTTGAAGCTTAGATTAAGTTCTGGCCAGTCAGACATGCATGGAGGTGACTGAGCAACTTGCAGGGTATACCATTTCCCCACTTCCCACTGGCTAAAATCTGGGGGTGGTGAGTCATCCCGGACCACCTGGATAATGATAATACCCTAGAGACTTAGTCTCTTATACCACAGAACACCTATCAATCAGCCTTGAAGGCTTTGTGGAGCAGAGCTGTGCTGCATGAAAGAGAAATATATTTCTATCTTGCTTGTCACTGTTACTGTTATTTTTAACTCTGTCACCTTTTTTTTTAATAACCCAGAGCCTTTCAATCAATATGCCAAAGTATAGGTTACAGGTGAGCTGAGATAATGATCTCCTAAGTCCCATTGTAACTACTTTGGGCCTGAGGTTCCCAGAACCCCCAGGTCAGTCATTGACCTCTGGCCCTGATCAGCCTTTTCCTTTTTACTCCAATGCATCCTACTACAACTATTATCATTTTCTACTAACACAAAACATATACACAGAGTCTAACAACTTATTTCTAAATAAACATAACAACAAATGTGTGGTGACTGATTAGATGAAAAGAAACTAAGACACCAAATGTAGGCCATAAATGTGGATTTGAACTTGGTCTGGAAGTAAAAGCTGTAAAAGACATGTTTTGGGGAACAACTGTGGAAATTTGCATATAGATTGGATATTCTGGAAGTATGTTTAAGATTCTTACTGTTGTGGTTATGTAGAAAAATATCCTTATTCTTAGGAGATGCATGCTGAATTATGTACAGGTGAAATGTCATAATGGCAGAGAAAGACAGAGAAAGAAGAAGCAAAAATGGCAAAACGTTTGCAATTTTTCCATCTGGTAGAGGATGGTTGCTATAATATTGTTTCAACTTCCCTATATGTAGGGCATTTCACAACAAAATGTTGAGTGATAAAAATCCCCCCAAATCTGACTTATTTTGCTCTCCAAAATGTACTTTTAATAACAATTTAAAAAAAACCCCACAACAATGAAGAGCAGAGGCTGATCTGGATAGTGAGGCTTAAAGTGTCCCGTTGCCATTAGACTCATGGGTCCCTTGTGCAAAATAACTTTTAATAAGCAAAAAGGAGGGATTATATTTGCATATGCACATGTGTATGCCTGGCGTATCTCTGGAAGGATGCAGAAGAAACTTGCAGGTAACACTGGTTGCCTCTGCAGAAGGAAACTAAGAGATGGGGGGAAGGTATGGAAAGGAAAATAACTTTTCGCTGAACACCTCAAATATAATAGTTAAAAAAAATTCTCCACAAAAATCAGATTCTTGAACTACTTGTCAGTGTGGTCTGTCATCTATCTTACACTGTCTAAAAATTCACCCAAGAGAAAAAGTTCATCTAACTTTTTATTTTCTAGTAGTATCTATACAAGCTAACATATTCTAATGCTTTTAAAAATTGAAGTATAATCTAACACTTTTAAAAAGGAGAAATATCCATACTACGTATTTTACAGACATTAAAAAGAATGATGAAGTAGACATATTTATTGGTCTATTAATAAGCAAACCAATCAAAGGCAAACATGTATGTATAGTATAATTTCACTAACTACAAAAAAGAAGTGTGTGCATGTCTATGCATAGGAAAAGTCTTTCCAAACCAAACATGAACAATGGTCACTTACAGAAGGATGTGGAGCGATGTGATGGCAGGCAAGTTTCCCTTTTTACTTTATACATATTTATATTTTTTGAACCTTGTTATTAATGAGTGTATACATCTATAATCTAAAAAAACCAATTAAAATACCTAAATATAGGATGATTACCCCAAATCCCCACCTCTTGATTATGTGGGATCCCCTTCCCAACCCTGGTCATCCTCTTGTCTTTTAAAGGCATTCTTTTTTTTTTTTTTTGAGATGGAGTCTTGCTGTGTCCCCCAGGCTGGAGTGCAGTGGCATTATCTCAGCTCCCTGAAATCTCTGCCTCCGGGTTCAAGCAATTCTCCTGCTTCAGCCTCCCAAGTAGCTGGGACCACAGGCCCGTGCCACCAGGCCTGGCTAATTTTTGTATTTTTAGTGGAGACAGGGTTTCACTATGTTGCCAGGCTAGTCTTGAACTCCTGGCCTCAGGAGATCCACCCGCCTTGGCCTCCCAAAGTGTTACGATTACAGGCGTGAGCCACCACGCCCAGCCTTAAAGGCATTCTTAAGAAAGGGTGTATAGAACTCTTTCCTTGTACCTGATTGTAATAATTTGTCCGAAGTTCAGTTCAAAGTTGTTTACTTGAGCAATGAAAATGGCAGCCAAAGCCTCATAGAGGGCAGTCCCATCCATGTTAATGGTGGCTCCTACGGGGAGCACGAATCTGGTGACGCGCTTGTCCACGCCATTGTTCTCTTCCAGGCACTTGAAGGTGATGGGTAGGGTGGCAGAACTGAGAACAGTGAAATAGGGCACATCAGCTGAGTGTCCTGGTAGTTCTGACTGTCTGTGCGTTTGGTCTTTGGGACAGACAGTTCCTTCCTCTCCCATGTTCTAACTTAAAGGGAACTAAGTCAGCAATTGTATAAATAGGGGAGCGGGTTAAGAACAGTGTGGTCCCCTCACGGGGTCATTTGGCAGCTCTCCTGCTTCTGGGTTCCTCTGTGAGGCATCACTTGTGATCATGCCCTCATCACGACAGCCTGTGCCAAGTCACTCTGCCTCTTCTCCCTCAGGCGAATGTCAACTAAAGAGAGATGAAGTGGGCGGGAAAGGATAGTTGATTTCCAATTTGTCCCCACAAAAGATATGTAGCCAGGCATTCCCTGAATCCCAAACAAGTGTGATTGACATCAGAAGTGAGAAAGCTAACTCATCATTCTTGGAAGTTTAAAACTCAGAATAAAATGGCTTCTCCTACACCCTACTTGAGGGGCCCTGGTTCAAGGTAACATTTCAGACTCATTTTCCACACATACATACATACCTTGAAGAGGTCCCCAGAGCGGTGATGAGTGCTTGCAGCAACCCTCCAATAAAAACCCAAGGGTTTTTCCGTGTTACCAAGAAGTAGAGGAGTGGCAGGACGATGACTGCGTGAATGAGTAAGCCAACAATGACAGTCACGGTGTACATGGCAAGCTGCCCCCCAATCACACCCATGTCTTCCATCTCCACAATCTTCCCAGCAATCAGGAAGAGAATACCCACAGGGGCATACCTGGGGAGAAGCAACACCAGCACGGTTGGAGTCTGGTTTCCACCAAGCTAGTCCACAGAAATTTCCAAGTGATAAGAAAAAGGGAAAAGAGAGTTGACTGCCAAACTTTCCTGCCCAGGATACCATTAGGACTTACAGAAACTGTGGACTTCTTTTTTTTCTTTTGTAAATATAAATTTCCCCTGATTCTTGCAGAATCGGGCTTTCCCCTCACTGAGAATTGCTCTAGGACACAATGTTTTTCTCTTAAACCTGGGGGAAAAGGCAGATACAGAGCTTTTGATACCCACCTCTGTCTTCCTAGCCAGCCCTCCTTTCACTACACGGGGGTCACTTTTCTGGTCCTCAGATGCCACTCACTCCCTCTGCCTCCTGCTCCCTTGCTAAGTGTCCTGAACAGCCGGAATCCACTGTACCAATATCCAGACTTTTGGAAGCATTTTCCACATCAGAGCCTAATTCCCAAGTTAAAGCAAGAGGCACACGATGCTACACCAGTGTCTCAGGTTTGCAGTCAGTTCTCTTATTCAAGGGCCACTTTTATTATTGCCTTTCCATATCTTCATACCACTTACAAGATTACTTAGTATTATTCTTCAGATCACCTTTTTTACTTAAGTAAATTTACTTTAAGAGAAAATTCTATGTTATAGTACAAATGGAAATCTAGTACCACTTGCCATAAATAGAAGATGTCCATAAAATAAATTCATTATTAAACTTAATAATGTGCATGTATGTACTACTGCAATCAGGTTATAGGTGTTCTAATGAAGTCATTATTCCCCACAGGCTGCTACTGCCATTTATGAGCTTTCCTCCTGCAGACAATAAACTGAGACTCAAAATGATTTCTACATGTTGAAATAACCTAGAGTTTGCTTAAAGTCCTCACTGCCTGGATTTCCCTTCTGTTTGTTTCATATGTGCAGCCAACTACAACCAAACTCACATTCCAAACACAGAGAAGCCAATCACACTTAAGAAGAAGGGTCTCCTGGGAACTATGGAGGACTTGTTTCAAATCGAAAAATACAATGCTTCTTTCAAAAGTCCTTTAAGAACCCAGGCCAGGAAATCATAGGAATACCTGTTTTCAGAAGTATAATAACTCAGCGTTGAATGTGCAGGTGAATGTACAGCTAGACAAGCTGCATGTGAGGTTCATTCAGTGGCCTTGAATGGGCTTCTTTCATAAAAGAGGTGAAAGGTGGAGGCATTTAATAATATGAAGATAAATGTCCACTTTCATTCCTGCCAGGGTTTCAAAGGAGCCTTCCAAGTGGGGGCTCCTGTGGAGACCACATTCTGATCTGTCTTTGTGCCCAAGTTCATATCCATCTTGTACAAATTCCTGAAAAATGGATTTCTCTGGGCTTTGTTGGCATTAAAGACAAGGGCATTTTTAATCATGTTGGTGACTGAGTGCTTTTCTTAGCAATGGATGCTTTCCTGCCTCAGGTGCCACAGAGGAGACTGGATTAAAAATAAAGAATGAAAGAGAGGCAACCTCCACACAAAGCCTAAGTCAATCAAAGCGTTCTCTCCCCGTTGGGTAAAGTTTACTTTCCAAGGTCAATGTTCCTCTTGGATTTATAGTCTCTTCTTTTGTCTCCTGCTGTCAACTTTATTAAAGCAAATTTTGTTATAAATTGTGGCTTGGCGTTTTGTAATACTTCCTGTGAATCCTTTAGACATTGCAGCAGAACTGCCATTTACATTTCTTTCTTAGGGCTGAAACAGATGAGGAGCCCTCAGTTTTCCTGATGGCCTAGGGGGCCTCTCCGTTTGCTTTTCCCTTTACTGGAAACACCCTTCTTCTGGTACTTTGGTATGACTGCTTCCTCTGTTCATTCAGGTCTTAACAAAGTACGTCACCTCCTCAGAGGCCTTTCTGCACCATCCAAGGCAAACTTTGTGCCTTCTCCTAGTTACCTGCAATTTCATTTTATTTTTCCACAGCACCTGTGACTAAAGCATATGGTTGATTGATTTGTTTGTTTATTGTCTGTCTCCCTTAAAAGAATGTAAGATCTGGAATATCCTTGTATGTTTTCTTTATTGCTATATCCACAGTGCCTGGCACTATATGCTTAGCATATAGTAGACACTCAATAATTATGTCTTGAATGAAAAACTAGATAAAAAATGGAGAAATGAGGAATGAGATTCCATCAGCACTGGGGTAAAAGGAGGTGACGGCTTTTGAAAACAAGGAAGCAAACTTATTAGAAGAGGCTTGCAGATAGGTTCAAGGCCTCTAGAGGCCCAGAGATTCATTGATTTTCCTGGGCTTACCAGAGTGAGATAACTGCAATTGGCCATCCTGCCTCGTGGCACCTTCCTCAGTACAGAACACATGTTGATGGCAATAACCATCTCATATATAACATATACAGAAAATGGAAATACATACCACATTATTACTGCTACCAGTCTCATGATGGCTTCGTTAAGAGAATCAAAGAACTCTCTCAGGGCCTGCCCCTGTTCCTTCATGTTTCCAATCACAAAACCGAAGCACATAGAGAAGACAACTAGACCCAGGGCATTGACTCCATTCACAGATCCTGGAACTGGGACCAGCTCCTCTGTGATTCGGGTGAGAGTCTCCATGGCCTCAGACACATTGTTTATCACAGCACCCACAAGCGTTTCGTTGGCCTGGATGGGCACTTTAAAGCTTCTCTTCTCATAGTTGGTTTTAAACTTAAAAATAAAAAGCACAATGAGGATTAAAGGTGATTTTTATTTTTTTCTTTATATTTTCCTATTGTCAAATTTTCTAAAATGATATCTGTTACTTTGTATTCAGTGATGAGTGTTATAGAAAGTCTCTCTCTCTCTTTAATCTGTGGCAAACCCCTACTAGTTTCTCAACATAGACAGACAGAAACACATACTGAAATACATACAAATCATGACACACACACACACACATACACACACTCAAATACATAACAAATGATAACAGGAAAGAGATATCCAGCTAAAGATGCTGGACTAAACACATGCATGTGCTTTTGCTTTCTTCTGAAACCCTAATAAAATGACTATAATGGGATTTTTTAAAAACCATAAACCCAAATATTCACAATAGTCCTTTTCCTTTCTGTGGGGATCATGCTATGGTATAATAGATAAATCACCTGGTATCCTTTCTCTCATATTCTACAGCTGTGAAACAAGAACAATTGTGCTGGTTCTACCTCACAGTGTTGTGATAATCAACTTAAACAGAATATAGGAGAACATCTTGCAAATTTTAAAGTATTGTACTAATTTCTGCTAATGGTGCTCAATGACAAAGCCCTTCAGGGATTAGACCTGTTTAGAGATTTCAGTGGGTATTACAAATTAAAAATCCCTAAACAAGCTGTTTCCAAGCCATTCTTGATGTTATTAGTTCTTAAGAATAGGTGCCTGATTAATAGTTGGTGATGACAACTCATCTTCTCCAAGTCTATAGTGGGGTTTCTCTTCTAACTCAAGAGATGGTCTTTTTCCCATCATCTATTCAGTTTCTGCATAGATGCCCCAGTCAGGAGATGCTGGCCACATGAAACAAGTAAGCTCATCCCTCTGTGATTTTAATGAGAATAGAATTCCTGATCTTGATGGCGATTGTAGGGAAAGCACCAGTGAGAGTAATAATGGTGAGTGATGGTGAGTGAATCTAGAGTCTAGGGGAAGAAAGTGCTGCTGTATATGAAGTGCTTGGTCATTTCTTTACCAAGGGTTAATGGAAAACTTTCTTATCCACTGGGAAACAACTACTCCCAAACAAAGCCATGGCCAGCTGTCAATACTATGGACACATTCATGAACAGTTAGTAGCACTGGTAATTTCAAGCAACAAAAAAATTGGCCCCATTCATCTATTCCAACCAACTCTCAAATTTCTTTACTCCATTGGGTCCTTATGCGTTTTATGGATTGTCCAGGGTAGATTTTCAATCCTGATCAGGCTTTCTTATGCCTCTAACTCATTCCCCTTAGATCTGTTTGCAGCATGCACAGAAACTGCAACCTTGTTTGCATCCTGGTCTAAGCCAATTAGACCTGGGGAGAAACATTTTCTTTCCCTTCAAAATCCTGTAAATGCAAATCCAAATCAAACACAATCAATCTGTACAAGTCAGCACTTTTTCCATCTGAAGGATCTGGAAATCAGCATTTTTGATATCACACAGGGCCAGCTGACTTACTGGAATCGTCAGCCCCATGGTGCTAGAGTTGGCTGGTTGGATTGAAAGGCGCTTATTATTTATAGTTATAGTTGTTTTTGAACAAAGAAAGTTAGATTTTGGCCTCAGGCTTATTTTTTTTTAAAAGAAAGAATTTGGTTTGAATGTTTCAATGTGTGCATGCATTACATATTAAAAATAGTCTTAAAAATTATTACAAGGGGAAAAAAACAAAGGGAGACTTATATGTGTAAAATCCAGTCTTCTACTAGGTTGGGGTTTTGTTTGGTTTGTTTTACAGATCCTAAGCAGAAGCGTTAGGGAATTACAACAGGAGTGAATTGACACCATCTGGAGAAATGTTTGGGAAATATTATTTAACCCAGAGTGTCTGTTTCCCTTTTAATATTTTAGGGAACAAAGCTCTTATATTCAAGTGAGGTTAAAGTGAGCTTTATTGATTTTATCTTCTAATGGTAAAAGGTATTTGTATCTGCAACACAGAGCCAAGAGTTGCTTGTATATGAGCTAAAAGGAGCTGGACCTCAGTATAGCCTCCAGGTCGGTGTCTCATCGCCCTGAATATTCCTTTCTTGGAAGCAGAATGGAGTAGCAGAAAGCAGATAGAATTTGGAGTCAACACAATGAATTTGAATTCTGAGTCTTCCCACTTACTACTTGTGAGAATTTGTGCGTGATACATAATTGCTTTGAGTCTTATAGATGAGCTGCCCCATCAGTGAAATGAAGACAATGATATTTATAGTATTTATGTGAGGACTAAAAATAATGTTAGTGCTTGGCATATAGCGGGATTTCCATGAATGACGATGCCATTCCTTTCTGCTTTGGCTCTCCTTTAGAGTCCATTAGGTACTTGGTAGACTTGAAAAAAAAAACAGTCCATTGATATTTAAATCAAACCCAGAAATCTAAATAATCTCTCTAATCTTCTTTAAGGCAAGTTATAAATATATTTTATATTGGTGTTTGTTTGGTTGGTGGGCTTTTGCCAGTGGGGAGTTGGGTGATAGGAAGGGGGGGTCTTGTGATTAGCCTTCTTAACAATAGCAGACTCAATGAGATATTTGTATGCAAGACACACTGTGTCTGACAACTACTAAGCTTTCAATACAAGGTAAGAACCATCCTTTCCCCCCAAAATTCCTAGAAAACGCTAGTGTTTTTAATCTGGTTGACAAGAAAAGTGTTTCTTATAGCAGAGAAATGAGCAGGGAAAAGAGGGTCCCACTTGATTTGGTATAGAAAAGAGGAATTTAAAAGGCAAGTTAATGTCTGTAGAGTGTTTACCTGTTTAAAGCAGGCTTCTACCAGATTTGGAGGGAACATGTTCCTGCAAAGAAAGTAATAGTCACTTGCAAAATTTTCCAAGTAATAAGTTTGCTCCTTAAATTCTGTTTCATTGTGTGTAAGGTAAAGATTGCGTTGAACCAAGCAACAAATGGAAAAACAAAAATGTTAGTGGATTTTACAGCTTGAAAAGGAATATATGGTGCTCCCTAAGTGTGGCCCATGTAGTTCATATTTTCAGGGTAGTCCAAACTTGACTCATTTATCCTCTTGTCAGCCAATGGGGTTCTTCATTCAGCCATTATATTATTAAAAACCCTGCTACTAGGAATAATCAAAGTAAGACTGGAAATGACTTTTATCATTAGCTTTCTGGCTAACTAGGGTATTGTTTAGCAGTGGTCATTTTGGTTATTGTGCCATGTGTCTAGGAGCCAAATGTTCTGAATCAAAAGCCATGGTCAGCCCATGGAATTTTGTTCTCCAGAAAAGCCTCCCAAAGGCGTTCTGGGGAATGGGGTTTTGGCACTGAATTGCTAAAGCTTCTGCAACTCTTTGGTAGCCAATGGAGAGATGACCTGCAAAATTTGAACTTGAAGCCCATGTGGCAGGACTTGTTACTTCTTCAGAGACTTTGTCAAAGCACTGTTTGTGTTTGTAGGGGGTAGAGTGAGGGACAACACTCTGGCTGGGAAGTCTGTCATCAGCTGTGTGACACTGGCCAAGTCATGGCACCCATTTATGTCTCATTTGACTCATCTCTTAAAGAGGAGATTGGATTAAACTATCATTAGAGCTCCAAGATGAAAGACTATGGGAGAAGGAGAAATGATCCAGCAGTTATCACAGGCTCAAGAATCCAGCAGTTGCACGTTATCAAAGTTATATTTTAGTATTATAAATGCTTGTCCCTTTCTTCCTACTAGACCATCCTGTTTTCCTTCCTATGTACGCTCTATGAGGTTGTTGCTATCAACCTTGATAGAAATATGCATTCAGGAGATTCCAGGATAAATGTTCAAACCAAGTGATTGGTTGTGGGCAGGATACATTTTTCACTGGAGCAAGGCAAGGCAGAAACACAGTCTTCTGATGGATCAACCAGACTGGGGATGACAAGATTCCAATTCTTCAAACAAGGAATAAAAATTACAGGGAAAGAAAATGTAATATAATAAAATACTTCTAATCTAAACTATCTGAGGGTAAAGTTCATGCAGAAATGGTGAAAAGCCTTAATTAGTTGTATGAACTAAATAAAAACATAGCTACTGAATGTCAGCTTGGTATGAAATAATGTTATAAGGTGGCTTGATACCTGCAGATCATTGTGATTAACTCCCTGAAAAAGGACTTTCAAGAAGAGGCCCCTTGGGTAGTGTTTATATACATAGAGATGGTGCAAAGTCACCCATGGTGGGAATTGAGAGGTGCTGCTGAAGGTACCCTCTGCTCCCCAAATCTCTCTTGGCTTTACCTGCCACAGCCCCATTCCTTGAGATGGCATAGAGGACTTTCCTTCAGATGATCAATGGGGAATGGGCCCTTTAGACAGGTATCTATAATTGGCAACCCAATCACTCTGCAGGTAAGTTAGCTGAAAAGCTGGGAGGAAAGAGCTAGTCTTTGGGAAGACAGGCTGGGAGGGACTAAACAGTGGGGGAATGCTGAGCAGATGGGGCATCTAGAGCCTATGCTGAGATATCTTTCCTTTGTCTTTCTAGATTCACTCTCCATTCTGTCTATGCCCTGGGATCCTGGCCTCTATGGACCACAACACATGGGTTCTCTTGCCCTCTGGCTTCCTACTCCTATTAGGTTTGTCTAGTGACATGCACTGACAGATCACAGGGCAGCGGGAGTCTATATTCTCCCAGAGCTCTCTTTGACAGATTTTGTGGCAGCTCCCTTCCTCCATTTAGGACTCCTGAGGCCCTTCCCTCCCGAGGCTATAGCTCTTTCTGGGTTCCAGTAACACCTCCTTTCCTTTGCTCCTTCATAGCTAAGGGTGTTAACAAAATAGTTTCTTACAGTTAGGGCTTTGAGGCCTTACCATCGTTTGTAGGTTCCTTTAAGGCTGCCCGCACCTTGGCAAACCTTCTTCAAGGTTCCTTTAGAGTATGTGGTATGCTTCCTGCCAGGACCTGACTGAGCAAGGGCAGGTGTGTAGGGGAGAGGAAGCAGGAAGGTGCTGGGATTGGATTTTGGCTTACTTCACAGTTCTACATAAGGTTGACTCTATTACCAAGTCTGCTTCAAGTAGTAGATAAAACTCATTTGTAATCAATGTATGGTTTGTATGTAAAACAATGCTAAAGAAGCCATCCTTTATTCTTTTATTACAGACCTGCCAAATTCTTTCTCCATAAACATTATGAAAGGAAAACCTTGGGACAGGTTTGACAAGATGATCTCTAAAGTCCCTCTGGAACCAAACTGCGTATAATGCGTTGTGCATAGTGGGCAATGATACTGATCACAAGTTCAAAATCAGAAGGGTCCAAAGAATAGGGCATACTTGAATAAAAATTAGCCTTAAAGAACAGCACTTAAGAAAAATAGATTAAGAATTATTAAAATTCCAAGGTGAGCTGCATAGTTGAGAGAGGTCAGTGACCAGATTCTGAATCCGAAAAGCAAGGCTCTCAAAATCCATATCCTCTCCTTGCTCTTTTCGCCTCTCTCATACAAGATCAGAAAATGGATCCTTTCTTCAATTTCTATAAGAAAGAAGTAAAGATATATGACCTTCATTTCAAGCCTGGCAAGGCTGGTTCAGTCACACACCCCTTCCAGGGTTTGATTAGCTTCCCAGTAAGAGGGTCTGGATGGCGAAAATACACCCCAAAGGACAGGCTTGCAAGGACATACCTGATCAAGTCCAGGAAGGCATCTGCAGCTGTCACTTGTACAATTTTGCCTTCTCTGTGCATGTTTTCCTTTGTGCCCTTCCCAGGATGGATGATGATGACAATGATTATGCCAATCACCACAGCAATGATGGTGGTAGTCATATAATAGACTACAGCTCGCATTCCCATCTTCCCTGATGCCTTACTATCTAGCGCCGCCATTCCTGGTGGAGGCAAACAGAAGATTTTCAGGAAGTCAGTCCAGGGAATTCTCCAGTGGAAAACAATGGGAACAGCATTTCCTTTATACTCCCCTACCCTCATCCCACCCAGCCATGGGATTTCGTACATGTTGTGAGAACCTGGCCCCAAATCTCACAAGGTGAAGGGAAAAGGCCGAGGCTAGAATGGTGAGGCATCAGCAGTGTCAGTGAACATGCAGTCACTCATTTTCTGCCCCAAGAGTTGATTTCACATGGCCAAATCAATACTGTTCTCTAATGGTCCAAAAGTGCAATCAGATTGTTTCCTAGGTTACTGCTAGTTGGGGAAGCTATGAGTGTGAGTAGTGCGTGTGTGAGTGTGCCTGTGTGCATGTGTGTGTAAATAAATACTTAAAACATTTTTCTGGCAGGATAATCTAAGTTTACCTCAAGTTCAAGCACTCTGGTGATTCACACACAGATTAACTGCCATTAAATTCTTTCAAAAGAATTATTTTATATATGTATTTGGGATTCTTTTTTGATGTTTTAATGTACAATTTAAGCTATTATTCTGATCACCTGCTGATCTATCCTCAATTTGCATTTAAAGTAGACATTGGCTTATAAGGTTCTCAAATAGTTTCTCTGCTATTATTTCATCTCATCCAATCAAAGAATTTTTAAAAATGATCATGGCACAGTTCTCATTCTTGTACCCTGTCTTCCTCTACTTTGTCCCACAGGTCTGAGATGCCTCATCTCATGCTAAATATCCCTCTTTCCCTCATTTTCGGAACATCTTCAAAGTCTGCCTCAGGCAAGGTGTCATCCTAGAGAAAAAAGGAGGCATGACTTTTAAGGTTTTCCTAAAGGCTGTAGCTAATGGAACACAGTTCAATGCTTTTTGGGCTGAAAAACTATTGGAAAAGACAAAAAACTCGCAAAAGATTAAATTATCTATATTAATATGAGCTCTTCTGTTTTATTAGCTGTATCTTCACTTTTCTTCATTCTTTATCCTCCCCAATCCCACTAAAATCCAATTATAGTGTAATCCAATTATAGTTAATTGAGTTTTTTTTTTACAATTTAAAATGGTGTTTCCACAAATGTATTAAAAGGTTATACTGTATTTCAATGACAAGTATCAGATTCTAATGGTGGTTTAATATTCAGGTAGTGGCCCTGTTCACATGAACATATTTAGAGTTTATGTGAACTCTAAATATTTGCATATTTAGAAGGTAAAGTACTGATTCAAATGGTGTCTACGATTGCCAGATAACTGGTTGGGTTTGCTCAAAAATCTTAATACAAAGGTAATTAGCTTAAGTGGAAATTGAAGCCATGACCTTCAATTTATAATTTCATTTGTATTTGAATCGTATCACTTATAATTTTCATTATAAGCCCTTAGTATTTCATATGTTCTTATTTTTAACAACCTATAATGCAGATTATAAAGCAGTTAAGTAACAGTCTAAAGGATTTAACACCAAGTGGAATGGAGTGGGAACTTGAACTCGGGTCTTATGTAACTAGGTTCAGTGTACTTTCTGCCTCTGAGAAAACCAACTGCAGCTCCCACAGATAAGGAGGCCAGCTTTGGCTTTGATGCCATGCACTTAGCCTCTTTTATCCTTGGCCACTTTCTCGAAACCCGGGGCTAAGTATTCATTTGTTAGGATGGCACCACTTCAACACTTCAACTATGTTAAAAATGGGCTAATCTGTTCCCAACCGAAGTATCCCATCCCCCCGCAGTTTCATTCTCAGGTCTGAATCACATCTCAAAATATCTTGGCTTGGCTGTGCTCAAAATGATTTCTCTCAGAAGGGGCCCACTCTCTTTCCCATGAGTGCCTGAACTTGTCACCACCAAAGCCTGCAATTCTTCCGGCTCTCTCCCTGTGGAACCGGCGAGTAGTGTAAGCACAATACGCCGGATATCTCTGGGTACCAGGGAGTACCAGGCGGCAGTATTTTCTTCCTCTGAGATGCTTTTTTCCCTCTCGCCTTCTATTTTGTGGTGCTGTTCCGTTCTCACGCCAACTCTTCTCTGATGCTCCTGCCCACTATTCTCGACCTACAGCTATTCGGAGAGAGTGCTAAGTGGTCAAGGCAGAGCACTGGAAACCAAAGTGGCAAACAAAGGATGAGGTTTAATGTCCCTTCTCACACCATGGGGAGAGGGATAGGGAAAGTTATCCCAATACCCACGGCTACAGGGCTGTCGACTCTAGAAAATAAAGTTCATAGGTTTTTAAAAAATGTTTAAAGTAAAAACCAATATGAAAACATTTTCTTCATACTTTCTAATTCTAAATAGCTGAAGACAACCATCAAGGCATTTTTTCCCAAAAAGCACAGAAGGAGATTCAATCATCAAATGAGAGGCCTCACTCACCTCTGCATATTGGCCCTTATACTTTGAAAGAGAATAAAGTAACAGCTGCTATTGTTTCAGCCAAGAAAGGTAAGGGAGGTATATTCATTAATCACATCTCCATGTAGGTCCTTCCCTTAAAGGAGGATCGAAGTCCCACACAGAGTTACTTGACCACCTCTGTTCCAGGTACCCTGGCTTGTAAAACAAATGAGACCACCAGGAACAAGGCGGTACACTGTCATCAGGGCAACAGCAGGACAGTTGTGTACAATCTGTTCACACACAATGGCCTTAATACTGGTGGCATCAGGAAAATGGAGGAAGAACTCTGGAAGACAAAACCCCAAATGAGCAGGGCATCGCTTTCCCACCCTCACCTAAACTCTGTGACCATTTCCTTTCCCCAACCTCAAGAAATATGAGAGACGAACCTTTTTACACCAGAGACTAAACAGAGATGTCAGAGTGTCTGGAGCAAGGTTAAAGTACTAAATCACTTTGTAGAATGGGGCACTTTGGCAGGAACTGCCCTAAACGTTTGGGAAGGAGGAAGTTTACATTGAGCCTTATCACTTTAAAATATATGGGAGAAAAGGGCACTGGGGTGATGGGGAGACGGAAAGTTACTTTGGTATGTAGGTAATTGTGGGAGTGTGTTACGAAAGCCATGCATTCATCTAAATACATATTTGAGAAACACATTCCAGAGCAAGTGGTAAAGATAATGATCTTGACTAGTTTCTTTTTCTTCATTTGATCTGGGCTTAGCTAAACTAGCCCAATTCAAGACATCATGACATCTTTATTATGAAAACAACCTGCCTTCAGAATCAAGACCCCCCTGAAATCCAAAGAAATACTGTATTGTACTATTGTTATAAGTACCATGATGGCTCTTTCACTTACAATGACACATTTGTGTGTGTGTTTTGTACATTTTGAGTTAACTTTTATCTGGTCCAAAGACTCACTCGCTAAGTTCTATCTTTGATTGATGGTAATGGTCATTTAATTCCATGACAATTGTATAATGCAGATATTGTTGATACTATATTATAGGTGAAGAAACAAGAGACCAGAGAAGTTAAATAACTTGCCCAGCATTGCACAGCTAATAAATGGCAGTGGCAGGATTTGAACCCACATTTCCAAGAGAGTATTCTTACTGCTATACCTCTCTTTTTATGGACAAGCCAGGAGTCACCCATGTTTCATTTGCTTGTTATCCATGCTGACTTTCTCTAACTTTCTTGCATTTGAGTTAATTGCTAAGATGAGCCACTTGGCTTGAAGATAATTCTATGGAGGAATATAATTGTGAAAAATCTCTGTCCCATTACTCAGTATTCCCTAAACTTACTTTAAGATCAAGCCGATTAACACTGGTCACCAGAAGGACTAGCTAGAGAGCTGATAATATCAGTGCAAATTCTTCACCATTCCTAGAAAAACAGCCCAGAGCATGTTTAATGGAGGGTGGAGAGCCGTGGATATTTGCTGGCTGCTGTGAGCACTTGAGTCTTATTTTCTTTTCTACAAGTCTACCCATAAATAACCACTTATCAAGCAAGCAATCATTTCTCCAAACCTATTTCTGTTCAACAATGAGTTAAGCATCAGAAGGAGACTGAATAAGATGCTTTCTGGAAAGTAAAAGATTAAAACTTTGCTTCAAACACCTGAGTATTTTAGGCAGTAATCACATGGAAGAGAGAGGAAAGGAAGGGAGTTTCTTGAGCAAATAGGTAATTATAAATACAGTCTTTTGGCAATTGATTTGTCACAACAAATATGCACCAAATTCATGGGATTTTAGGGGGCAGAGAGGGAATGTTTTGGAAATGTGTATGTGGTACTCTGTAAGTCTCTATGGTAAATTAGATCTCTTATGGTATAATAATTAATATGACTTCTTGGATAAATAAAATATACATTCAGTCAAGTATTAAAGGACAACATAAAATGTGCCAAGTTCCCAAGTTTCCATCATTGGCATGGATTTTATTCTCCGGTCTGCTGAAAAATCTGTGACTTGGACATTGACATGTATCAGTGTACTTCCCTCAACAATTTCCATCTCTGGTTTTGAAACACGAAATCTAGAGAAGTAGTCTTCTGTTTTGAATTGTCTTCCCACTTATCCCCATGATGTTTCATTGTTCTTCCAGGGCCACTGGAACAGGTCCAGAAGGAAAGAAAAGAGTGATGGCAACTGCTGATTCAAGAAGATTGTTCTGTTTCAGTTTTTATTTTATTTTAGATGTACTCCTTCTCCACAATGAGTTTCTCATACACGCATCTAATGAAAGACGCCTGTTCTCAACCCTCCTAGAATTTCAAGATGGGCAAACTTACAAGGAAAGCAAGGATGAGCGCTAATATGTATCATATTCATGTGAATATAAGATTTTTTAAATAAGAAAATCAAACTCTAAAAATACAATATACTTCATAATTACAGATTGAAAAATGGGCCCGTGTGTCCTAGGCAGCTGCCCACTGCTGAGTCCAGGGTACACTGCCATCCTAGGAAGAGAGAGAGGAGGAGGGTGAAAAAACTCACCCAGGAAAGGCAGTGAGGGGTGGGGAGGGAGCACAAAGAAAGTCACTTCAAATCTCTCTCTAGAACTATATTGTTTTTCTGTGCAAAAATATTTTCTTCTGGCCCCTTTATAGACTAGCTTGTAAAAACACTGCAAAGTGCTATGATTCTAAGGGTTCTGGAACCGAAGACAAATCATTAAAAGTTGGATTCCAAATTGTTGGTAAAGAATGATTATGTCACAATTTTGCATCACAGTTAGTAAGCCAGTGATAGCCTCGGGATGTAATCTAAGAGACAGTGGCACAGTGGTTAAGAGTTCAGACTCTGACGTTAGAATACCTGGATTCTACTTTTGGCTCTGGTACCATGTGGCTTCTCCAAGCCTCAGTTTCCTCCTCTGTGGAATGTGAAAAATAGAAGCTCCCTCATAGGGTTTTCACTGGCATTAAAGGGGCTTCCATATAGAAAGCACTTAAAGTAGTGTTCAGCACATGGTAAGCATTCAACAAATGTTAGGTGTTATTATTACTTATTAAACAGGTACATAATAAACAAGCTGTTCACAAAGCATTATTTCACCTCTAAGCCTTACTTCTGATGTAGAAAATACACTAACAATACCTACATTGCAAGATTAGAGAAAACATATTTACAGGGTACAAAGTAGGTCCTTGATAAAGGACAGTTTTGTTCATTCTGTGTCTCCTGCTACCAGAATTTTAGTGCCAAGAGAGCGGGACCATCTGTTTTATTCATCGCAGTGGCCTGAGTGCCTAGCATAGTGTCTGCACATAGAGGGGCTCAATAATCATTTTTTTGAATAACCAGCCATTCTTATTAGTGTTTTTGTTGCTATGCTGGATAGAAGCCACAGGCTTTTTTTTTTTCTAACACTTAGATTGGGTTACTATATGAATTACAAATTCTAAAGTTGCTTTTGTTTAAAACACTCTTTAATTCTGACTCACTAATTTTGGTTGATCTTCCCCCAATTAATCCAAAATAATGAGGTTCATTCTGTCTGGAACAACAAGAGACAAACCTTGTGGGGAAAGAGTGTCAATGCAAACCCAGCGGCACCCGGAGTTTCATTTCCAGAGCTGGGAATGAGTTCCCGGCAAGGTGGCCCTAAGCTGCTCAGGAAGGCCAGGAGGCTGGAAAACTTCCACTTATTACTCACCACCATGGAATGGGCACCCTATTGCTTTCCCTTCCTTTGCCTTCTCTCTGGCACTCCTGTATTATTTTCCCTGTTTTGCTAACATATTTCCCTCTTGCAGATGAGCCTATAGAAGTAACTGCTATAGCTCTATCTGTCCATATGTTAACAGGTGAATGAATGAGTAAATGAAAATAGAAATGCAGAGAAGGGAATGAAAGAGAGGCCTGTGGTCTAAATGTGTGCCTTCATGAAGTCAATTTAGTAGGTCATAACTAGTATTTTCATCAATTAATCAAAGTGAATAGAAAATATCACAGTGTGTCACATGTGGTAAAGGTAAGTATTGTTTTGTGAGAATTTTTTTTCAGCTCTCTGTGTGTATGTGTGTGAATGCCAGGTTGCAATACAAAATATATTTATTATTGTAGTTTCTGGTAAAAAAAAAAAGTTTGTAAACACTGGCATAAACCCCCATTTGGTTAATAGTAGAGGCTTTAAAAAGGAGCCATGGGCCGGGCATGGTGGCTCAAACCTGTAATTCCAGCACTTTGGGAGGCCGAGGAGGGTGGATCACTGGAGGTCAGGAGTTCGAGACCAGCCTGGCCAACATAGTGAAACCCTGTCTCTACTAAAAATACAAAATTAGCTAGATGTGGTGGTGCACGCCTGTAATCCCAGCTAGTTGGGAGGCTGAGGCAGGAGAATCCCTCGAACCTGGGAGGCAGAGGTTGCAGTGAGCTGAGATCATGCCATTGCACTCCAGCCTGGGCAAAAAAGAGCGAAACTGTCTAAAAACAACAACAACAACAACAACAGCAGCAACAAAAAGGAACCATGAACTATGTATTGTCTTCCCTTCCTACCATGTTTGTTTCCTATGATCTTGGGCTGTCCACCATACCCAAGAACTTGCTTCATCTCACTAGCGGAGACCACAGAATGAGGATAGTGACCTTTGGTATTGGGTCATTTCACTTGAACAGAAATTTTATGGACATCGTAACAAGGGAATACATTTTAGAAAGGTTCACTTCATGGAATTTTGAGCAAAGAAGGCAATTTACTTTTATCAGTGATTCTTGGTGAAGAGAATGAAACCATCTCCATGAAGAGCGGAGAACGATTTTGCAGAATTCACAGTCACAAGCATTTTCACACGGGTTCTCACCCTGGTCAAAGGTTCCTTCTCATTATGGCTGTTTATAATATCACAAATGACATTTTATTAGCCTATAACACGGCTTAGCCTTATACGATTACATTACATGAAAACACCAAGTGTTCCTTACAGATTTGCCACGTGTGATGGCACATACTTTATCAGGGAAACTGATTTTTAAATTTGACCCTTAAAACTTGTCAACAGGTCTTTTTCGTCAAGCTCTAGTGTTCCTTAAGAAAATGAAGTGCAGGGCCGGGCGCGGTGGCTCACGCCTATAATCCCAGTACTTTGGGAGGCTGAGGCAGGTGGATCACCTGAGGTCAGGAGTTCGGGACCAGCCTGGCCAACATGGGGAACCCGTCTCTACTAAAAATACAAAAAATACAAAAAAAAAAAAAAAAAATTGCCGGGCGTGGTGGAGCATGCCTGTAATCCCAGCTACCCGAGAGGCTGAGGCAGGAGAATTGCTCGAACCTGGGAAGCGGAGGTTGCAGGGAGCAGAGATCACGCTACTGCACTCCAGCCTGGGGGACAGAGCGAGACTCCGTCTCAAAAAACAAAAACAAACAAACAAGAAAAGAAAATGAAGTGTAGAAAAGCAAAAGAGAAACATTCTCTTTTGAAAGATTGTTAAGTAGAAAAAAATCAGTGGCGAAGACAGTATTATTAGTGGCAGAAAAAGTCAAGTAAATCACTGTATCCTCGGTCTGATAGGACTAAGCAGACAATCCCTTTTCTCTGGCTACAGTCGTCCTTTGAGGATGAACTTTAATTCGGAAGCAATGAGAGGAAACTGAGGCACAACTTCCACCACTGCTACTTCTAACATCAAAGAACTTCTAGCGCCCTTTGGCTTAACCTTTGGGGTGGAGACTGCCTCTCCCGGGTAAGCAGCCCATGGCGGCCTCTGAGTGGTCAAGCTTTATTTCTGTCTACGCTGGTCTTGACCATTCAATTGACTCTCATGACAGCTTAACACAGTCCCGCGATCTTTCCAGTATGTGGTTTGCCAGAGGGCCCACCGCAGGGACTTCCTCTCACTCTCAGCGAGGTCGCCGGAAACTCTCAGAAGGGGCAGCTCCGAAATTCACTTCTCAGAGGCCCACAGCTGCCGGCGCGAGCCCCGCTGCGAGGTGATTTGGATACCCGTTTACCCTTCACATGAGCCCATCCTTCGCTCACTGTATTGGAATGTGCCGCACAATATGCTTTTTTGAAGAGGAACCAGAGAGTAATTCATCTTCTTTATGTGTGCTAAGCAGAGCAAGAGGGAGAGGCGAGCGGGACCCACCATGGGCCGGGGAGTCGTGATTAGTAACAGCTGACAGCCTCAGACCAAGACCCTTTCTCTGGCTACCTCATTGTAACAGCCGAGCACAAAGGAATGACTGTCCTCTTGCCAAGATTTAGAAACCCAGGACCGCAGAAAATAGCAGCAAAAAGCAAAGTGTGTGTTGGGCAGTGGGGGCAACAGGCTGACGAAAGCCACCCTTGGATCTACCTGTAAAGCCTAGGTTTGGAAAGAAACCTCTATCACGTGGAAAGCCCTGTCTCCCCATGATGCCCATTCACCAGCAGCACCAGGAGCACTGATGGTGGCGGGAAAAGTAGGTGAAATTACGCACAGAAAGAGCCTGGGGAGAGCAGCAAATTGCTTTGGTTTAATGAGAGGAAGTTCTTTGAGGGCCAGAGCCCCAGCCTGTCTCCCTTTCTTTCCAAAAGAATCATGATTTACAACTGACCACTGGATGAGTAGTTTGCAATTTCCACAAAAGCTGTCTTTACTTTGGATTGTGTTTCTTGTTACCGAAAAGACCTTCCCGCATGACTGTCTTGGGAAGATGATCGAGATAGCACGTTTCCTAGCTGGCAGAATGCTAAATGGGACCGAATTCCACAACCAGGCTTGACTTGTCCAAAATTAACCAAAAGGCTTCTCAAATTGACTGCAGAGCATGTCAGACTCAAGGGGTGACCTTTCTTCCCAAGGAAGGCCTGTCCCTCACAGAAGAAAAGGAATTGAAATGAAAGCCTCATAGAAGTTGAAAGCAATATATGAATGTTAAAGACCAGTTCATTCTGGCCCTGCTTTGCCAAAGAACAGCCGAAGCAGGAGTGTGACTCCAGGCCCAGTCATGAGGCTGGGAAGCAGCAGATTCTTATGGCCAAAGGAGCCACATGCACCTGTGCCCACCCACACTCTGCAAAGATTCTGGAACCAGATTCCAACGTTAGCACTCTGAAATGGACTGAAGTTAAGTTTGTTGCTTGAAACTGAAATTAAGATTTTTCAAACAGATGTATTTCTTTAAAGAAAAAAAAGCAACTAGTGAATAAAACATGTTCACCTTGTTTATTTTCTTTTTCTTTGAGATGGAGTCTCGCTCTGTTGCCCAGGCTGGAGTGCAGTGGCATGATCTCAGCTTACTGCAACCTCTGCCTCCCAGGTTCAAGTGATTCTCCTGCCTCAGCCTCCCAAGTAGCTGGGATTACAGGTGCCCACCACCACGCTTGGCTAATTTTTGTATTTTTAGTAGAGACGGAGTTTCGCCCCGTTGGCCTGTCTGGTCTTGCACTCCTGACCTCAGGTGATCCGCCCTCCTGGACCTCCCAAAGTGCTGAGATTACAGGCATGAGCCACCACTTTGTCTATTTTTTAAATTAAATCCAGAGATGTGAATCTTATTTACTATATAAGAAAATACATTTAAAAAATTCAGGTCCACACTTTGGCCAGTAAAAAGAGTGTGCAAAATGAAATCTTTGGTGGTAGAGCTGGGGCTGAGGAGAGGAGAAAGGGAAGATTGTGGAGATAGAGCTGAGAGAATGACAAGAGGAGAAAGAGAAAAGAGAAAACGTAGAGAAAAGGAAGGGAGATGAGAAATCAAAGGAAGATAGGATGGAGAAAAATTCAGAAGGGGCTTTTATCTTAGTCCGCATATTTCTTGGGCTGTGGCCAACGGCACCCCCTTTCAGTTCTGATTAGTTTTCTCAGCATTTGAAAGCTCATTGGTTGTTTTATCTAAAAGAATAGTTCCTATAAAAGAATAGTCTCACCTAGGGAGTGGGAGATTGTTCTCTCAGCTACCAGAGCCAAACAATAAAGCAGTGTTACTGCATAGAGTGAAAACACTGTCGGAGTAAACTCTAGAATTGGTCGGCTTCCCTGTTTCTGGTTACCATTGTAACAGAACATTCTTCCCTTGGAACAGGAAAAGCTACGTTTTTGCCCCCAGGTCCAAGGGCATCAATGGAATTGAATAATTGCTGATATATTCCACAAGTAGTGGCATAACACTTTTGTAGCTTTCTTCCTTCTCTAGGAGGGAGTTGTTTCTGCACATTCTACTTTAGTTTTGTAATACTTATGTGCATAGTTTCTTCTCAGCTTCATATTCCAATGTTTTTTTTCAAGGGGTATTTAGGAATCCCAAAAATTATACAAGAAAATTGTGGACAGTCCCTTATAGCAAACTTCACTTATCCTGAATAGATTTCTGGGGTCTAGGAAGGCGTATAGAGAAAGGATGTGGAAGTAACATTTGGTTGACTTGAGTTGCATGAGATGGGTTGGTAAAATAATTCTTTAATCTGGAATTTAGGAATAGAGTGAGTGATGAAGATACAGTCACCAGGGTTTGGAACAAACACAATTGGTAGATAGATATATTTGAGTAAAATATAGTCACACTAAATGATTTAAAAAGACAGCGAGTGATAGAACTGGGGACATTGTTGTTAAAGAGAAGTATGGAATAGAAGAACTATACATAAGGTAAAGAGAAGCCAGGTACAAAACAATGATTTTTAAATGAAGGATTCAAAGGACTATGGCTCATCACAAATAATGGAATGAATTGGTAAGGTAGTGAAGTTACGTTCAGGATAACATGCTTCTTCTAAAAGTGACTATAAATTACTCCTACAATTAAAACTTTTTCACTTATTCGTGCACTCTTTCAACATTTATTAAGGACCTTCTTGATACTCTGGCAAAGGACATAAACATTAAGCCTTTGATGTATTTATTACAGTCAACAGGACTTAAAAAAATATTGTGAAACTGGCCTAAACAAATAAAACACATCAAATTATCTAGCGGAGTGATTTGGAATGGAATTGGAGGAAAACAGAAACGTGTTGGTACGAACTGGAAGGAAATGGTTGTCATCAACATGAACTCCAGGGCTGCTTGGCTTGAATCCTGGCTCTCCCCACTTATCAGCTTGTGACTGGTCAAGGTATGTAATCCCTCACTCTCTTGGCAAATGGATGTTTTTGAGAATACAATAAATTAACATACGTGATGCCTTAATAATATGTGGCATATGGTGACAGTGATGTTTTTATTTTTGCTTTTAAAAAAGGATTTTTAGCTCTGAAGGGCTCCTTGGAACACCACTGTAAACCATAAGAACTCAGTCAAATTAGAGCCTACTGCAAGGCACTGTGCTGAGTTCTTCACCTCCTTTATCCTCCTAACAACCCTACAAGGTGGAGGCTAACAATGGTCACTCTGCATTTATGGATTAGGAAACAGGGAGGTTAAGTCCCTCACTCAGGATCACACAGCTAATAAGTGGCATTGCTGGCATCTGAAGTCTCTCCAACTCCAGAGCCCACTGTTTGATCACTATGCCTACTGTCTTGGAGATTTTCTGTAAAATAAATTCTTCTTCACACTAGACTGGTATCAATCATTGATGTGCATTTGATCTATCCAATGTGGAATCGTGACAGTAATCTGCTTAAAGTCATGTTTGAAAGGAAGCCATATATCACAGTAAAAAAAAAAAAAAAAGGGTAAGTTGTAAAGTGCCACAGTCATGGTGAGTGGCTACTGTCACAGCCCTGGGACCTGCACTGGAGTTAGTTTGACATCTCTCATTGAACTGGAGAGTCATAACATAGTGGCTTTATTCAGAAAATGACATACTAATGGATGTCTTAAGTCAAAGAAGAAAAAAAAACCTCAAGCATGGATAATTACACATTGCAAAGGCCATGGGTAATCCCTAGAATGCCCAGGCCACTTGGTGAAGCTGCAGCATTTCTCCCCCAACTCTGTTTAGAGTGTCAGTTACCAAACTTTCTCTGAGTCCCACCACAATGGTGCTCACAATCTTCTAGGGTAAGTCTTCACCATGGGCAGCTTTGATTAAACAAACAAACAAAAAAAACACTGCTTAGAAATCTAAAATCTCATTCCTTTTAACCCTTTCCCTTTGAGATAAATTTTTGCTTCTGGAGGAACCCAAAGCAAGTCTGATATATGTTTACCAGGGGACTTTGGTCTTCTTTTCTATAGACTCAATATGCATCATTTCTCCAACAGATCCTCATATATCATTATTTCCAGATGCTCACCAACCTGTAATGCCTCCCACTGCCTACCAGTCAATGTCCTCACGCTCTGGCCCAAACCTTTTTTCAGCTTCATTTCCTACGCAGGCCTACCCTATTCTGCCAGGCAACCCAGACTTCTCAGCATTCCCTAGACATGCCTTGGGTTTTCCTGTCTCTGTCTCTTTGCTCTTAAGGTTTCCTCTGCTCTCGTCCTCATTTCCTGTGGAAATCTGACCACTAGCCCAGCCCCTGAATTCCCGCAACCCTTTCTTTGTGCTTCTTGGTTTCATGGGGGGCTTTGTTTTATAGTCATGTGTGTACCTGTCTGACTCTCTATTTAAATTTTCAACTCCTTGAGCCTAGAGACTGGCAAAGTCTCTTTGTATCTTTATTGCCTGCCCTGGTTAGCACATTGCCTGCCCAAAACAGGAGTCTAATAAATGTGTCTTGGATTGGATTCAACACCCTCTTAGTAGCTACTCTGCTTTGTCAAAGCCTCTCCTGAATGTGCTCAGAACCAAACAAATTATTCCCAATGCAGTGCGGTCAGTGCAGAGTACAGTGACTATTAATATTTCTACTGAGGAAGCACACGGCTATATTCATTCTTTTTTAGCCACCACTTCCTACTGTTGGTTCACATTAAGCCTTTAGTCACATGAACTGCTGCCAAGCTCAGTTGTTCCCCATCCTGTAATTGCGCAATTGCCTTTTGAATCTAAAAGCAGAAATGTACACTTATTCCTTGCTCAACTTCATCATGTTGGTTTCCATCCAGCATTGCAGCCTATTGAAATCATTATGAATCATGATCACAGGCATATGTAGTGGAAGCCATCCTTTTTGGGCTTATGTCATATGAAAACACTATGTAGATGACTTCTATGTTGTTGAGTCGTTGATTAAAGTATGGAACAGGGCAGGGTTTTTTTAGAAAAGTACACAAGGGTGCTTCACCAGGTGTCTTTGCAGGTTGACATGGAGCCTTAAACACTCATTAAGTCTAGATATTCAGCCAGATTCAAAGACACTTCGTGATTTTTATCAGGTCCTATTTTATTACTAAAGGTATTAGGGAAGATTCAGAATTTTTCAGAATGACCAAAACAAATTGTTTCAGGAATTCCACAACCAAAAAGTGATTATAGAAAGGGAGCACTTTTTAAACAAAAAAATGCACATGAAGCTATTACAAGATGTTTTGTGGGAATACTGTTAGCCTGACTTTGTAACTTCAGGAATTACTGTTTTCCTAAAAGAATCAGTAGTATCAATCTAGAGAAGAATAAGCTAATAAATATCCTTCCCCACTAGATAGGAATGTCATATCATTTGGGCAGAGATGTAAATGCATCAAGGATCAATACAAACAGAAGTTATTCATATGCAAAAGAAATAACGGCATAATTATTTTAGGCTTCAGAAAAGTTAATTGGATAATTCATTAGCAAAAATTTCTGGTTGTGCTACAATGATTATTAAAAAGTCCATTCTTTTAAAGTATATGCCTTAAGTTCAACTTCACTTTTATTCGTTCTGGAATAACATATCAGTGATTTTCCAGGTCACAGCCCTTCAAGTATAGTAATACACGATGGTTTACATTGATTACTATATGCCCAGTGACTAACACTGCAGGAACTCAGTATAGCTTTGTTGAATGAATGATGAATGACAAATTCTGCAAATTCAGCAGGTGAGAATAATTAAGCAACTATACTCAATCTACAAATCAATGACATATTTTTGTAACATACTATAGCAAGAGTTCATCACTGCAACCAGGGCTGCAATGCAAATGTACAAATAGTAGCTCCTCTTCTCAAGGAGTTCTTTTGTTGCGTAGACAAGTCAGATTCTCACTGAACAATTAGACAGTCATAGTCTCACCAAATAATAGAATGTTCAACCACACATGATGTAAAGGGCTAAGTACACGAGTACAGAAAAATTATGAAAAATATTTAGCTCATGTGGAGAAAAGACTTAAGGGAACAAATGCACTTTAAAATTATAAACTGATCCAGTACTAATCTAGAGGCCACATACCACATCAGGGGTTACATGGCTCTAGAGAGAGGGGGCTTTAGTGACACGTAGATTTGAGTTTGAATTCAAGCTCAGCCCCTTGCTAGCAGGGAGACCCTGAGACGTTATGCAACCTCTCTGAGACCTAGTTTCTTCATCTATAAAATGGGAATAATAACAATGACCTTTCAGAAGGAATAACAAGTACATATGTTTAATAACCAGCATATTTTTTATACCCAGTAGTTGCTAGCAATTATTATGGCAGGTAAAATTAAAAAGTCACTGACCAATTATAGAATTAACCTGTAATCAAGATTAGGATTTTAGTACTTTAAGGTAGAATAAGTATAATCTTTACTGCAACACCAATGTTCTCAGTCATTTACAGCTTTTGATGTAAATCACATCTTATTTATCTAATTACTGAGGAGCAACCATGCGTCCAGCTCTGTTCCAGGCTAAGTAAACCCTGTGATGTGTTTCCTCTAACTTGCACTCATCTTAATGCAACGGAAACTTGATTGTAGTG
This sequence comes from Pan troglodytes, assembly GCF_028858775.2. NCBI lineage: Eukaryota > Metazoa > Chordata > Mammalia > Primates > Hominidae > Pan > Pan troglodytes. The sequence goes on from NC_072402.2 coordinate 76,134,472, forward strand.
AACATAATCCCACAGGGAATCTCAAACACCCTTGGAAACCATTCTGTCATCAAAAAGTCAAAATTAAATGCCTAAAACTGGCCGGGGCCCTCCAGGTCTGGTGAGTGAGGTCAAGGAACCCAAAAGGCTTGATGATGTACAAAATGACACCACTAGTTAGTGGTGAGGCTAGGACAGAATGAAAGTTTCATGGCCTTTTGATAAGGCAAAGTGGCTTCAAGCTTTGCTTTAGTGCATGAGTTGGAAACTGGTTAAGTTTATGACAAGTGGAGTTTTCCCAATCTTTACAAGGTCACAAGCTTTCTTGGCAAGGTAGATTTTTTAATTCTAACATAGAAAATACAGTGACTTTTAATTGTTTACTCAGGGTCACCCATAAGCAGTTTTCAGAAACATCTATGCACTGCAGTAAGCAGCACTCAGGAGGCAGCCAGTCAGCAGAAAGGGGGTGAAGTAACATGCAACACGATCTCTGAAACTGCCTAACAATTAGTGACAAAGCCAGGGCACAGCCAGTGAGCATGCCATCATTTGACCAAGCCGAGGCTGAGGAAATGATCCTCTCTAGGCAGACATTTGATGCAAGTGCAAAGAGAGACCTTACACCTGATACTCTCCGGCAAAGAAGCCAAAAGGGCTTTTGAAGTTGGTGTTTATAATATTAAAGCAGAATCTCAGAGTGTAGTAGTCACTGACATTAGCCAATGCCTATAGATTCACATAGACCATGCTCACAGCCATGATTCCCCGTGAGCTCACCTCCAGGTCCCCCAGGAGGCACATACAACAAACATTTTTATTACTGTCACTACTATTATTTCCACTCCATAAACAAGCCCTGAATGCCAAAGTGACTTCTCCCACAGCTAGTCAATGCTGCAACTGGTAGCTCCAGAAGTTTGTGTTCTTAAGAACCAAACAGGAATTACTACAAATAAATGCAGCCAGAGCGAATGTCCCCTGCACCACTCAGCTGGCCCCTGTTCACCTTTTCAGATGAAAACATCTCCTCACTCTGCAGAGGAAGGAGATGTAGGACCTGGAGTCTATGGTTAACAGTGCTGTGACTTCCTTCTTAGGCACCTAGCACAGCTAACTGGAGGGCCTCAATACTGAATGAATTAACAGCCTCAGCTAGACAATAGCAGCCCTGCATGATGCAGAGCACACATGCAATGGGGACAAGGAAGGGAACGTAGCATGAAGACATATGGCAGATGCTCGGTCAAGACTGTTTTCTGTGTATCCAGTGAGGGGACAGAGCTATACAAGGCTTGCTAGGGGAAAGGAAATGGTGCCTCTTGAGAAGTGTATCGGCATCCACAGTCTTATGGAGTCTGTGCCCCTTTAGAAGTGTTATCAGCATCCAGTCTTAGGGAGGCTGCAGCATTTGTGAAATGCTTCATGAATGTGTGTCGAATAACTTTCAAATGGGGGGAAAGGTAAAACGTTTCAAGTAGGGAGATAAACTGTGTTAAGAAGTCAAGTGATTGGGATATTGATGAGCAGAGACTCAGTCATTAAGATACACAAACCACCCTTCATCTACTACTGAGTGTTCTGCAGCACGAGAACATTTCCATTGGCTCATCCCACTCACAGAGTGTTTTCTGTACGCCCAAACCATTTTCACTGTGTTTCCTAACAGCCCCTGGAGGGGTGTAAGAACCTCTCAGATGTGGATTTTGAGTCTTCTGACATTAAAGCTGATTAAGAAGAAAACATTAGGCTGGGCGCGGTGGCTCACACCTGTAATCTCAGCACTTTTGGAGGCTGAGGAGGGTGGATCACGAGGTCAGGAGTTTGAGACCAGCCTGACCAACATGGCAAAACCCTGTCTCTACTAAAAATACAAAAATTAGCTGGATATGGTGGCACATGCCTGTAATCCCAACTACTCAGGAGGCTGAGGCAGGAGAATCACTTGAACTCGGGAGGCGAAGGTTGCAGTGAGCCAAGATCGCACCACAGCACTCCAGTCTGGGCGACAGAGCGAGGCTCTCTCAAAAACAAAACAAACAAACAAAAGCATCAATATTTTCCTTATTTTTAGCTAATTATCCTCAGCTCATGTGGGATGCATTTATTGAGCACTTATTGTATGCCACTCGCAGGAGCTCTAGAAAGACCTAGTGTTTGCTCTCAAAGCTCACAAGTCCAGGGCATCACAGCATTCCATGAGACAGAACAGTGCATCAGGTTGAGAAAGAAGAGATCTGTGTGTGTCAGAAGCGAGGGGCCCAGGAGAGAGGCACTTGGGAAACTCTACTAAACTATACATTGGAGTTCTGGCAACACTTGACTACTGTCAGGAACAACTGTAAAAGCTCATCTAGAAAGAAGGAGCAATTTTAGTGCCAAGTCAGATCTGCCCATGCGTGTTTACCAGATTCGACTTTGAGAGCCAAGAATTTAGTAGTGGTGTTGTCAGAACCAATAAATAGGTTAGGGGAACTTGGGAGGGGTAAATGTGGAGTCAGAGGTTAAGTATTTATGTGAACACCGCCACACATTAAAGGCCTAAAAGCTGTTGAAATTGTAATTATCTGACATGAAATAACCTAAATTTTGAAAACCAGTGTTGCTCACAATGCTGCCAAACACCTAGCATCTGTTCAATTCTGTTATGAACCATTTCCTTGGGGAGGGAATGTGAAAGAATTGTAAGCAGCTGCTGAGAAGTGTGATGGCAGGGGATGCAGTTTCCACATTGCAAATTTACATGCTAACTTATTCATTAAGTAATACCATTAATGATCACAGATGTGCAGCAAGATGGGCAAAGCATTCAATCACAAGGCAAATATGAGGTCAGTGCTTCTAAGAGGTCATAAAACAAGAAGAAACATCTTAGAAAATGCATAAAAAGCAAACTAGCAAATCAATCTGACTTCTCACACTGGGTTTATGAAGCTAGACCTGCATTATCCAGTGGAAGCATTTGAATGGTCAGTATTGTACCCTCACCCAAAGCATTTCCAAGTTTGCTATTTACAGCAGTCACGCCAATTTCTGTAGTTCAATTTTTAGAGGTATTAACTTTATTTTGTTTTGGGGAAAGTGTGGGTATGTAATGTCGCTAAGAATTGTTCTTGGTAAAATTTTCTTCCGCTGTGCATTTACATCTGGGGATCACTATGGGAGGAGAAGAATAAAGCCATGTGAGACAGCAGTGTTAGTAATACATAGATATATTGGGTTACTTTCTTTTTACTAAATATTTTAGGCCCAGTTCTTGCTCCATGGGTAACTCTGGGAATTCTCTGGAGGCTTCAGAAGACGTGAATCTAGCTCTTTGTGTCTGTAACTGTACACCTGTTATTGATGCAGAGGATGAAAAGAACACACCAAACACACATTGTTCTATTTTTAAGCTGTTGTACTCAGCTGCAGGGGAGGGAGAGATGCCCTTTCTCCCCTTGAAAGTTACCAACAGCCAGCTATTCTGCTGTAGCGCAAACTCAATTTACCAACTTTGAAGGCAGAGGATGATAATCCTAAGCACTGAAGGAGAGTGAATGTTGTGTGTGTGTGTGTGTATGTGTGTGTGCGCTCACGCCACTTGGAGCTGGGAGTGCCAAAATAAATCTTTCCTCACATCTGGAAATGCCTGTCAGGGAAGCAAACTAGCTGGCAATCAGAAAACTCTCATGTAACACTCACTGCTTTCAACAGCAGGCACACACGACTTCATGTCCTACGGCAGAATTGCATGCCATGGCTTTAGTAGGCATTCCACCAAATATTAGCTGAAGGATTGAATCAGTGAATCTTTCCAGGAAAAGCATGGCAAAGCTCTCTTTGCCTGTTTAAAAAGATAAAAAAGCCAACCACATAAATTAGCAGTAGGGTGCAATATTTCCCTGAGTCAAGAGTCCGGTGTTGGTTTTTCTGGTCTGACACTGCTCAGGGAAGCAGTGTAATACTTTCAGGACCTTGGAACTTTGGCCCTCGGCCCTTCCATAATAACCCTTTCTGAAAAATGTTATGCAGCATATAGTACTTTTTAACATGAAAGTGGAGACTTTCACAACACTTTAGAAAATAACTTAAGACTCTCTGGAATCTCGAAAGATGATTTCTGTCTGTCCCCAGGGATGGAGAGCTGAACAAAATGGTCCCTGTTTTCATGACACAGTTGGCTGGAGGAGGTGGAGACTGGCGATGGGGCTGCCTAACTGTACTGTGTGTGTAGGAGATGTTTCCTGGAGAAAGTGACATGCAAGGTAAGACCTGAGGGTAAGGAGGGGTTTCAGGTGAAGAAGCTGGGGAAAAGAGTCCAGGCAGACACTAGGGTGGGAGTGGGGTTGGGCTGGGGGTGGGAGGGTGGGGAGGAGGAGTGAGAAATAAGACAGAAAGGCACAAGCTGGAGCCATGTGAGAAGTTTGATCTTTATTCCAAAAGCAATGTGGGGAATGAGCCCAGAGTTGAGTTTTAGGAAGAACATGCTACCTTTGTGCAAAAAAAGTAGGTAAGAAAAGAGCAAGACCCTGGATCGTGGGGTAGGGGGATGGCAGGGAGACTAGAAAGGAAGTTAGTGTAGATTAGGATCAATATGGTGTTGCCCAGACTAGGGTGCAGATGGTGGCCATAGTAGAGGTCAGTGGAGTTAGGGAGGAAGAATCAGCAAGCCTGGTGTGGGGAAGGAACCCAAGGAGGGGCCAAGTTACTAGTTTAGCCCCTAGTTTCTATATTTCCTTTTTTTTTTTTTTTATAAACTTAGTTTCCCTACTCTTATATGTCACATCTAGAATAGCTGCATTCCCCATCATGTTAATGTTCTTTTACCAGGAATACATTTGTTCTGCATGCACTCACCATCTTCATAATAATGAAGTAACTCTGCAAATCTTGGTAACTTGAAAGGGAACCTGGGACACAGGCTTAGAATCATGAGGCCTTTACCATGTGTATAAGCTTATTTTGCAGACAATTCTAGTTATGCTTATGCCTTATGACTTATCCTGTAGCTTTTTCCCATTTTCAAAGAAAACAAATAATTTTTGTTGAGTCTGAGGAAGCAGCAATTGCATTGCCAAAGGCTGGTCCTGCCTAACTCAATATCCTTTGGCCAATTGACTTGTACCAGCTTTTAAAAGCTATGGGTTACAAAGGATCTTCAAGGCCATTTCAGCTATAGGGTTTTAATGCTTATATCTATCTCTCATGACTGAAAACCAATGGTTTGGGGGAAAGAGAAAGATGTTAAACAATACCATGGTGACATAATCATCAAAATCCAGATTGTGGAAGACTAATTTTACCTGACAACCTGATCTCTTTAACAAACAAATTACAAATAAGAAGGGTGGGAAAGGAAGACAGAGATAAAGCTGGTGATAGAGAATGTGAGAGCTAGCCTTCAAACTTAACAGATTCAGAGACTCTGTCAAACAAATTCAATGTATGAATATGGCTTGATTCAAACAAACTGTGAAAAGAGAAAGAAAAGAAATGGGGATTTTTGAAAACTGACTAATGGCATTATTAAAGGATTATTATTTATGTTTTAACAAGTGATAATGGGTATTATGATTATATTTAAGGGGAGAAAAATCCTCTTTTACAGATGGATAAATGACCCCGGTGGAAAGCAGCCTTTCCCTCAGACTATAGACAATTCCTATCCTGTATTCAGGAGAGAGGACTTCCACCCTCACCTGAGAGTTAGAGGTCAAGGTAGAAACAGTAGACAAGTTCACCCAACATTTAATCTAGTTTCCCCACCCGCCTCTACACTAAGACTTGGATGTCCCCAAAACAGTAAGGTAGACTGATATTCCCATGGGAAAATTTCACATCTGCCCACAAACGTATTTCTGAAAGTAAAATCAATGCTTGTAAAATTTTGAGTCAAATTTTAAGTGCACTAAAGTAATCCATGATGGAACGTATTATAATTAATTGTTTTTGGAAAACTCACACAGTGATTCTCAATGGGGAAGGCCCATCTCACTCAAGGGTTGAGGACTGGGGGAAATGAATATTGGGATATCAGAATAATCTTTAGTTTTTAAAAGCCATACAAATTAACATAGCTCCTTCTGCTCTCTCTACACCAACAATAAACACAAAAGCAAAGGGTTATATTAGCTACTATTAATTACTGAGAAGAATGACTTTTTATCCCATAAGTATATTGAGACTGGAAAAATTTTGAGAATCATTGATCAGGACTTTTCTTTAGGGTATTTTCTCAAAGTGAACTGTACCTCATTATTTCAACACAGTCAGGAATTGTTTTAGAATAAATCTGTTGGAGTGAAGTTCCTAAAAGAAATACAAATATCTTCCTTTTTAGGAGACAAATAATAAACTATAGAAAGGCTGCAGCCCTACGCTTTATGTCACTTTTTAATCTTAGTCTTGTCAGCCAACAGAACATAGGATTGTGTTTTTCTTTGGGAAGCCTAAAAATAGGAATTTATGCCAATTGTCCCTTTTTGTGTGTGTGGATAGAGATACGGAATAGAGATAGAGAATCTTTTTTTTTTTTTTTTTTTTTTTTTGAGATGGAGTTTTGCTTTTGTTGCCCAGGCTGGAGTGCAATGGCACAATCTCAGTTCACTGCAACCTCCACCTCCCAGGTTCAAGTGATTCTCCTGCCTCAGCCTCTGGAGTAGCTGGGATTACAAGCATGGGCCACCAAACCTGGCTAATTTTGTATTTTTTTTTTGGTAGAGATGGGGTTTCTCCATGTTGGTCCAGCTGGTCTCGAACTCCCAATCTCAGGTGATCCACCCACCTTGGCCTCCCAAAGTACTGGGATTACAGGCATGAGCCACCAGGCCTTGTCAAGACAAATAATCTTTTACCAATGAGTCAATCAGATACATTCATTCAAGTAGGGTAGATGTGTGACTTTTACAATTAAACATACATAAGGACTATAATTACAGCACTGTACAGTCGGGAATGTTCATTATGTGCAGTATAAAAGTATGTATTTGTGGTAGTTTCTTGGGAAATTTTTTTGCTCTTATATTTTTTTTCTTCTATTGCAATCTTAGTAACCCTTGAACCACAGGCCATTAACGCAGTTAGGATCATGAGAGATCAAAATCTTACAACTTCCCCCATTAAGTCTTCACAATGTATGTAGTTGAAGGGAAAAATGGTGAGATATGCTATCTTTAATGACCTGTTGATGCCTAAAAAAGCCTTTTCAAGTCTGTCTTGATGACGCTGCACTTTTTGAATGTGGATTTGGATTATCTGTACACGTGAGAAGTTGTTATCAGTAGCTCAGTGTCACAAGAAGGCCAGGGGGGTTATCCTACAAGAACACAGTGATTATGAACAAAGCCCATCCAAGCCATAAATACCTTCCAAGGGCAACCAAAGGTTATAAAAGCTGAACTCCCAGACTATTCTGAGGAAGGGACAGCATGAGACGTGGGACAGAATGCATTTCTAAGTTGTACAAGGTCTGACTTATTATGGAGGCAAAAATGGTAGATTTTGCAGGTTCGCATTAACTTAAGAACCGTATTCCAAATTTTACATTAATCGTTAATAAAAAGGTTTCTTGACACAAATCTCAAATTTCCTTGAAAAGTTCCTAAGTTAAATTTCTGAAACTTAAGTTTGTTGCCCAGAGTGGTACAGTCTTGCCTATAGGTAAAAAAATTGAAATGCAAATCTTTAAAAATTTTTCTTTCAACATTGAGACAGTATAATCATAAAAAAACTCTTAATAATGGCAAGATATTTAGAATAATAAAACACTATTCCTTGCATATTTATATGCTTGGTCCTCAAAAAAAGAGATAAGCAGACACCAAATAGTAAGCTTCGTGATAATTAATGCATTAATTAAATAAAAATCTCAGTAATGAAAGAAATGCAGAATGGCTTACACATTAACCCTAACTCCAAAATGTTCACCATACACTTATAGCTGATTTTAGTCTCCTCCCAATAAATATTGTAGTAAATTAAAAACAATAAACAAACAAACAAAAAGCCACGAAGTTATTGCGGCAAATTGTGATAAAAGAAACTGCTGTCTTTTAAAGCCTAATAATTTTGACTTTTGCCTTTTCTCAAAAACAGTTTTCAGTGGCAAAAATAAAACAAAATGGATCCCTGGAGTCTGGATGTTTGCTAAGGAAATGGCCCTTCAGTCAAAATTTGACCCAAATCTCCCTTTTTCCAATGCTGACAAAAAGCTCCTTCCATGAAAGATTAAAATTCTATCTTAATGTTTATAAGTGCTCTTCGGTGTGAGAAGACTGATAGGTAGAATGGCAAAACAAAATGTGCCAAAGTAAAATTGGTTAAATGTGCTTTAATACATGTGGTCTCTCTCCCCACTTCTCTCTTCCAAGCAATGTTTGGGATCGTTTTGAATGCCAAAGGAAATATTCTTCTCAACAAAAAATACAGTTGAATTTGAGTGTTTCTTGATTGAACATCAAAAATGAAAACATTTACTTGGATGGACTGAGGATGCTTTACTCCAGAGAAATTCATGGCAGATAATTTTGCCTCTTGTACATTGAAAATAATTAAATTATTTCATTCAAATCCTCTAAGTAGGTTTCATTATGAACAGTATGTGGCTGAAAATAGAAATTGGTCAACAGTGAGTGTTTGTTGAGTACTCACAGGACTTGAAGAGTATTTTAAGAGGAAAATGACCAAATTAGACTCTTAACTGAAACTACAAAAGAACCACACATTTCCAATAGACTAGATAAACAAAAACAAATGAAAATTTGTATTTTGTAATGTGGTGTCATATGAGACCTATATTTTATTAGAATAGATACATCTTGGCTAGTGACACCAAGGCATTGGAATAGAGGTGGTTTCAATGGGAAACATCCCACAGGACCAGTTCTATCCCTGACCTTTATACCCCAGAAGCACAGTTAACGTGGGACAAATATAGTATACTTTTAAAATTCCTGCCAGCAGCTCTACTTCCCTCACATCACTCTTTGTACTCCACTGAGGCAGGAATGACTTACACCTGCAAAAATGTGAGGAATCCTTGCCTCAAAAATAGCTCTTTGAACATTATTTGTGGGTACTATTGCAAAAGAGAATTTTCCAAGGCTTAGGAACCACTTATGGAATTGTCTCTCTAGAGAGACCACAAATATGACACCGCAAACTATTTTCCTTGGGAAAATCCTGTCTTTCCACTAGGGAGGTCAATTATTGTTATAGACATGAACTTACCCTTGCAGAGCTCTATGCCTCTCTAACACACACTGAGGAGCTTGACTGCAAGCCTTCATCAAAATGGAGATGCACTGTCTGCCTTCATGGAGCTTGCCCTTGGAGAGGTGGACCTGAGCCACCAAAAGCAAATCACAGGGCTGAGGGACAAAGCTGACACATAGACCTGAATGTGGTTTTGTCCAACTATGGTGGGCAGACATTACTGAATAATACTTAACATTTAAATTTCCCAAAGGTTTGGATATTGTGTTTATATTTTTTGAGGGTTATTTTATGTCCCTTGTGTGGATTTCAACACAGAAATGATAAATCTGAAAAAGCAAAACACACAGAGGAAACCAAGTGTTAGTGAAAAATACCAGCCCTTGTTATCTAAACTTGTCCATGCAATATTCTATCAGCGTTCTTTACAATTCCAGATTGTCCTTGGTCAGACCAATAATCTGTCCTGTCTTTGGCAGTTGCACCAGCCAAGCAATGCTGCCCTCCTTGATGTCAACTTCAAAAAACTTACGTATCTTTAGCTTTCCCTTAATGACATAGGTTTGCTTCTTTAAAGAGTATTCAGTGGCTTACACATAGCTTACTCCAAAGAGTCTCCTGGGGGTTTTCTTTAATGAACAAAAGGAATGTCTTGTAATCACTACATACATTACTTACATATGTGAAAGAAGACATCAATATCAATGAAAGAAGTTGCTTGGCCTGTAGCTCTATTCAAGAATAAAAATGAGCAATAATCTGCACCATGATAAACTGGTATATGAAGTAGAAGTAAATTTTGTGTAGCCTCTGCTGGGAATTCAAGACATGAGATAGAAGAAAACATTAACCCTAACTCTCCAATTATATAGGAAATAATGGATAATTCAAAGAACAGGACTCCAAAATGCTCACTACAAATGTGCAACTGATTTTAGCCTCGTCCAAATAAAGACGAATGAAACAACCCCAAAATTACTGAGAATGGTTGGCTTAGAAAGCCTTTCCAGCAAGCTTCACTTTGGCCTTTTTTGTTGATGGTCAAAAGGCAATGGAGGGCTGGGCGCGGTGGCTCACGTCTGTAATCCCAGCACTTTGGGAGGCCGGGGGGAGGTGGGGGAGGCTAGATCACAAGGTCAGGAGTTCAAGACCAGCCTGGCCAAGATGGTGAAACCTGTCTATACTAAAAATGTAAAAATTAACTGGGCGTGGTGGTAGGCACCTGTAATTCCAGCTACTTGGGCAGCTGGGGAAGAGAGTTGCTTGAACCTGGGAGGTGGAGGTTACAGTGAGCCGAGAACAGGCCACTGCACTCTGGCCTGGGTGAGAGTGAGACTCTATCAAAAAAAAAAAAAAAAAAAAAAAGGCAGTGGAAGTCAGTCCTCAAAGATAAAAGCTGGTTTTGAGGTCCGATTAGTGCTTTCAAAAGGAGAGGATCCCCAAAAACAGAACTTGAGGGGCTCTCCTTGCAGATACTCAAGTGCAGTTACCTCCAGAAAGCAAATATTTGCTTTCTTTCTGAATTAAAAATAACTAACTTGGAATTAGAGCTCATAATAAAAAGCATTATAATGAATGTAAAATTCAATACTATTGTAAAAGACCTACACAGAACTTTCAGCAATGATGCCGCCCCATAAATTGAGATATAGCCTGAGACTGAAGCAGCTTGTAAAATCTACTTCATACCAGTGAGATTTGTTATCAGCACTTCACTTTTAGCATCCACATTCCTGAGAGGGAACTTGGGTATGTAATCCAGAGGTCCTCCTGTTGCAGTCGTCTCGCCTCAGGCCCACCCTCACCACCAACCACCTCACAGGACAACCACAGGGGCGGCTGAGGAATGTCTTGACTTCGAGATACCTGATCACTGACCCACGGACTAACACCCTGGTTAACTTGAGTATCTGTATTACTCATCTTAGAAAGTAAAATTTAGGATAGGGAGCAGCTATCTAACTCAAAGCAGTGTAAAAGTGATTAACTGTGCTTAAGTTAGACTGATAAGCAAATAATCATTTAGAATAGTCCACTCAAAAGAATTGACATTAAAATATTTATATCTGCCTTATTTTTGAAAATTTTAATTATGGCATAAAACACATAATAAAATGTGCCATCTTAACTATTTTTAGAGGTACAGTTCAATAGCGTTAAGCATATTCAAATAGTTGTGTTACCTGCTTTACTTTTGTAATTAACTTTATTTTTATTCACTACAACTAAAGAAATAAACTCATATTTTAATGCAACAAAAAGTTATAACTGATGAGTTTACCATCTACATTTTAAGGGATTTCAACAATTATTTTAGTGTAGCCAAAGACTTAACATTTGAATTTTACAACTTTTGAAATATGAAATGCACAATTACAATACCTAGACTACATATCTTATGACTTCAAAGCTTTAGCCAAAACATGTATCACACAGATAAGAGCAAGAATCCTCTCACACCTAAGACAAACAAAAGGTATTACTAATGACATCCCACTGTATTTCCTTTTTGGTTTTGGCTATTATATCTCTTTGCTATGGGGGGTTGGGGGGAGACGTTTTACTTCAAAAGTACATAATAATATAAAACTACTTATTTTCACTGATGTTTCATAATTCACATTGCAATTTATTTATTTATTTATTTATTTATTTATTTATTTATTTATTTTGAGACGGAGTCTTGCCCTGTTGCCCAGGCTGGAGTGCAATGGCTTAACGGAATGCAATGGCCCAATCTTGGCTCACTGCAACCTCCACCTCCCAGGTTCAAGCAATTCTCCTGCTTCAGCCTCTCGAGTAGCTGGGATTACAGGCACATGCCACCACGCCTGGCTATTTTTTGGTATCTTTAGTAGAGACTCGGTTTTACCATGTTGGCCAGGCTGGTCTCGAACTCTTGACCTCATGATCCACCCGCCTCGGCCACCCAAAGTGGTGGGATTACAGGTGTGAGCCACCGTGCCTGGCCCACATTACACTTTGTAACAAGCACTTCAGAGTGCTTATTTAGAGCAGGTGTTAACTACAGTAAGGAATTCTTCTCAAGAAGAACCATAGCTATGATTTATGACAAGTGGTACAGTAATCCCTGTATAGTCTAGTGCCCAGCGTTTTTACAAGGTGTAAGTTTAATATATAAAGAACGATTACAATTCAATAACAAAAAGCCACCCCCATTAAAAAATGGGCAAAGGATCTGAATAGACATTTCTCTAAAGAAGATGTATGAATGACTAATAGGCACATAAAAATATACTTGACATTATTAGCCTTCAGAGAAGTGCAAATCAAACCACAGTGAGACAGCATTTAATACCCACCCTGATAAAAAGATGAATAATAACTAAAAGACAGATAATAAGAAGTGTTGGTAAGAAAGTGGAGAAATTAGAAACCTCATACACTGCTGCTGGGGATGTAAAATAGTGCAGCCACTTTGGAAAATGGCATGGTAATTCTTCAAAAGGCTAAGAAGAGTTATCATATGACCCAGCAATTCTATTCCTAAGTAAATACACAAGAGAAATGAAAATGTATGTCCATGAATGTTCAAAGCAGCCTTATTTATAATAGCAAAAACCAAACCAAACCAAAAAATAGGAAAAACCCAAATATCTAACTAATGAATGGATAATATTCCATTATATGGACATGTCATATATGGAATATGGACATGTGATATGTTCATTATATGAATGGGTAATATTCCATTATATGGACATATCACATGTCCATGTATATGCAATATGTATGTATCATATTATTATTCAGCTATAAAAAGGAACGAAGTACTGATATATACAACACCATGGATGAATCTTGAAAACATTGTGCTGAGTGAAAAAAGCCAGTCACAAAGGACCATATATTGAATGATATCACTTACATGACATGTTCATAATAGGTAGATCTATAGAGAAAGAAAGTAGACTAGAGTTTGCCTGGGGCTGAGGGCTTGGGGGAATTGGGGGATGATGGCCAACGAATGCAGGCTTTATTTCTGGGGTGATAAAAATGTCCTAAAATTGATTGTGATGATGGATGCACAACTCTGTAAATATACTAGAAGCCATTAAATTGTACACTTTAAATGGGTAAATTGCATGTATGTGAGTTATATCTCAATAAACCTCTTAAAAAATAAGGCAAACTTGAAATAAGATAAACCTAGGTCTATCAATACCAAGAAATAATTTTAGGGACATCATACAAATAAAATAATCTCTTTTTCTATTGTAAAATAAGTTTCTACCTTCTAAGGATCAGATGGAGGTTAGTGGTGGGTGGCAAAGTTTGGCAGCAAGTATGTTTTGAGTACTTGAAAGTCTGATCCACATTGCTAGAAATGCATCCTTCACATAAGGAAAACGTGCTTATGTGGTGTACACAGCACTTTCAGACACTTGACCTCACTTGGTAGCTGTCAAGTTATAGTTCAGATGTTTATTTAGCGGGAAGTTATATGGTGACTTCAAGTCACGTTCCCACAGGACATCTGCCTTCCATAAGCTAAACCCAAATGTTTGCTGCTAAAATCAAATAATGATGCCAATGTAACCAATTTGGAGAAAAAAGGTTTATAGATTAAAGTTAATAGATTGAATTCTCTCAATTTTAAGATTTTTTCACTATAAGCTTTTCTTCATCCTTTCTTGTCCTCTACTTTTCTGAATGCTAGCAGAAAAAGGGCTTGAAAGCTTTCAAGTATTATGCCTAAATGATATTGGAACATTTGAAATTATCAATCATGCTTAGATTCAATAGCTTTTACTGTTTATGGAAATATGCTTATAATTTTACTTTTATATTGCATAGGAGTTATATTTCACATAGTAAGTGTGCTCCTACTTTATATTATAGAATTCATAGAATTCAATATGTAAACATTTTTTATTATACCCATAAGAATGTTATGAATTTTCAGTATCTTGAGAACTACTACACTGATGTCTGGCTCTAAAACTATCTTCCAGATCCATGCCAAAAGAATGCTTTCAGATATGTCATGAAGCATAGAGTCCCAAGATAAGACAACCAAATTCTATTCTAAATTGAAAAAGAAATGGCAAGATTCCAGTATAAAAGCTAATGTTTCCACTTTTTTTTTTCTTAAATATTTAGTGTGTAGTTTAGGTATGCTGATAATAGGGATTTTTTTTTGTGTGTGAATCACTATATTACAATTGTAGAACATTTGTAATATACTTTCAGGGAGGTAGCTTTAAAATAATGAAACTTCAGCACTTAGCACAAACACTCTGGAGAACTATACGCTGAAATTACAGCTCAACTAGAAATAATCTAGTTAAGAAACCTTAAAGGGCAGAAACAAACTCGGGAAAAGTTATAAACTTAAAAAGAATTACCAATATTAGAGGCACTGTCAGACTACCATACATTTTAGAATTGGAAGGACTTCTGAAAAAAGAATAAACATACAAAGCTATGTGTGCCCATACATGCACATTATGCCATGATGAAAAATTTTGTCCCCAAATTTCACAGCATAAACATTTTATTGCATCATCCTATACTAAAGATGTATCATGCTCTGTCTGCAAGAGGGTTTTGGTAATTAATATAAAGCACTGGTACAGAAGCTTATACCAGAAATGGGAAGCAAGTCAATTGGTTAATAATTTGTTCAAGTGATCAGCTCTTGGTGTGTGTGTATGTGTGTGTGTGTGTGTGTGTATGTGTGTGTGTGTTGGGGCATTAAAGAAACATGAAATATGTTAATATAATCTTAAAATAGTACACCTGTCTTATGTTTCCTTTGCTTTCAAAAATGTAATAAAATATCTGCTATAAAATGATCAAGTGGTGGGTGTAGGTGGGGGTGGCAGTGTAGATGAAGGAGGGGGACCAGGGGTATTATAGATGAAACAAGATTGTGTTTTTATATATAGGGGTTCCCCTCTTTTTTCTCTTAACAGTACTGACAAGTCTTGGTAATATGGAAGTCATTTTAACAGCCTGGATCTAGGAAGCTTACAATCATCTTACTCTTCTTTTAGAATCCTTCTAAAGGATTAGCCAACAGCTCTTTTTGACTTATTACTTATCCTCAGAATCACAAAGCTCAGCTACTGGCCACTCTTAATCCAATGCCTTGTGAGAGGAAACTAGCTTGGTAATTTAGGGGAAATTTCTTCCCTTTGAAGAAAACCTGGATGGAAACTCAAACAATTGTTTAAAAAAATAGACACAAAGATGGCAAGCCTGTATCCCCATATGAGGCAGTCTGGTTGAGAAGAGTGTTACACTGGTGGTATAGAAGTTGATGGGTTAGTGAAAGAAGTACATCATGGGGTAATGCACCGGCTTCCAGCCTGAGGATCTGAGATTATTGCAAGGATCTTCACCATGAAGAAGCAAAAAGAAGTCTATCTTGCCGGTAAAATGAATTTGCAGACACTTAAGACTTAGGACCCTAGATTCTGCCCAGACTCAAAATTGGAAGATCATTCAGGTAAATCAGTCCTTCAGCAGAGAATAGCACTATCCCAAAGTTTTCTTTCTGCTTATCATGAAATGACCACCAAATACCAAACAGAGGGAAAAAACAGAACTGTCCTCTGGAGGCATACAATTCATGACATGGCCACAGAAATCCTTGTCTGGATATAGACCCTTCCCTCAGCCGCCCCCACCTCTTCCTCTCTCTCTCTGTCTATTTCTGCTAGCAGAAACTCTAGCATCTTTTTACTTGGCTTTATGGTGCACAGAGTCTTTTTATAACGGAATGCGGGTTCCCAGTCATTTCCAGGGTAATCAGTTTAGAAGTCTATTCAAATTAGAGTCAATATAGTGGGGGTCTTCGTGTTTGTGAGGTGCGTGCGTGCGTGCATGTGCAGTGTACTTTCATGTTTTCCCTTATATATAGCATTTTCTATTTTACTTACACAAATAGTAAGCATTCATGCACCACCCGAGTAATAAAAATGACTTTAAATAAAACTGTATGGAATTTACAGTGGAGAATATCTTCTGAAGGAGTAGGAGAAAACAGCATCCTTTTGGGAGAATAATTTTGGGAGGTAATTTAGCAACATCTCTCTGGATTTTACAGGCACATGCTTGGTGCTCTAACAGCTCTGCTTTTAGTCATCAATCATTCAGAAATAGACTACAGAGATACATACATGCTGAAGTTTACTGCAGAATTATTTGAAAGAGCAGAATATTAGAGATACCCTAATCATTCAGTGATAAGACATATCTGCATAGGAGAATACTATCCAAATAAAGCATATTATAGAACAATACATATGATTCCGTTTTCATAAAAACAATGGTATATTTGTGTGTAAGCTTTTAACAAAGCGTGTGAAAGATTAATAGTGCCGATGTTTTAGCAGCGATTGTGTGTCAGGCAGTATGTTTAATGTGTATTAACTTGCATATTCACAACAATCCAATGAGGTAGATACTACTATTATCCCCATTGTGTAGATAAAGAAACTGAGGCAGAGAGAGATAAAGTAGCCCATCAAAGGTCACTGAGCTGGGAAGTGGCCACGCTGGGCTTCCAACTCAGTCCTTCTAGCCTGAACACGTATTCCCTACCACACACTGCTTCTCCAGCAACAGGTCTAGCACTGTTAACGGTTGTTACCTTTGCAGAGTAGCATTTCACTTTTTACTTAATGCTCATCAATATTTGTATGTGTCATTTCTAATAGAGAATGCATTGCTTTTGTGATTAAAAATAACTAGCCAGGCACGGTGACTCATGCCTATGATCCCAGCACTTTGGGAGGCCGAGGCGGGTGGATCACAAGGTCAGGAGTTCGAGACCAGCCTGGCCAATATGGTGAAACCCCGTCTCTACTAAAAATACAAAAATTAGCTGGGTGTGGTGGCGGGCCCCTGTAATCCCAGCTACTCAGGAGGTTGAGGCAGGAGAATCCCTTGAACACGGGATGCAGAGGTTGCAGTGAGCTGAGGTCGCGTCACTGCACTCCAGCCTGGGCGACAGAGCGAGACTCCATCTCAAAAACAAACAAACAAACAAAAAACCATTAAAAATGGTACACTTCTCAGGCAGGATGAACTTTGCTCCAGATGCCACAAAAATACATCAAACATGGTCCTAGTGGAACCCTCCAGTTTAGTTTGGAGCATGACAGCATGTGCTGGTAATGTATGAGTGACAGTGACAGGTACTCCAGGGAGGGATCAACAGGGCTAACTTTACGGAAAGATTGAAAGCTAAGCTTCCAATTTACTTTGAAGTAGGTAAAGAATTCTGATGGAGCTAGGGAAGAGGGAAGCATACTAAGGATGAAGTGCTGAGGGCATTAGGACGTTGAGAGACGGACAGGGTTTCTGCCAGGAGAGCAGCAGGCAATAAAGCTGGTAGAGGGGCTTGCGAAGGCTGCTAAGGCTCTTATTTGTCCTGCCAAGAATGCAGACTCTGTCCTCTAGGCAATGCAAAGAACGTGCCAGATAAAGACACAGTACCTTCAAGAAGCCTCTATGAGGAAGATAGACATGTTAACAGTGCATTCCATTGTGATGCAGTAACTGTGATAAGGTGGAAACGTATCTACACCTCTGCGACCCTGTATTAGCAGGGGAAAGCCAGGGAAGGCTTCCTAGAAGAGGGGGTATCTGAACTAATAAACGTATCAACTAAAGTAGTAACAGTGGGGGACTGTGGCACCAGAAAACAACAATTCTAGAAAAACTGTAAAGTGGTAGTTTTCAACCATGGGTGCACGATAGAATCATCTAGAGAACTACAAATAAATGTCAACTCCCAAGCTCCATTTCAGATCAATTAATTAAAGAACTCTGGGGTGGGGGGCAGGGATTGGAAGCTGGGCACTACCTCTACGTAGTGCAATTAATCTGATGGGACAGTGCATCCTCTCAGAATGTGAGCTCTAGAAATTAGAAGAGCCTAAGACAGTGTCTCACTTCGGAAGTATTCCCCACCTCCAACCCCAACCTGCCACCTCCAATCCTTAGGCACAAACCTCCAAGTCAGAATTAACCAGGTAACTCACTCTCTTGGAAACCATGATATCAGCAGAAGAAACCTGCAGTTCCACAGCATTCTGAAGGAGATTTATTAAGTTGATAATTTAAGGGTGGAAAATCTTATTTTTCCTAGAGATAAAGGAAGCTTTAAATTTTCCTTTCTTATTTACATTTTCTTTAAATTTTTCAAAAATTTCTTCCAAACAAGAACTGATCAAAATCTCTGGCTCACTTGAAGCTGCTGAAATTAGCGAATAAGAATTTCTAACTCACACAGGCTCAAGCCTTCTGGAAAGCAGCATCTCACAACAAAGCCGTATGCCTTTTATTACTGATCTTTTAATTGAAGAACAATTCCATTTTTGCCACAAAAATCTTTCCACACTCAGTTCTGCAGGATTTAGTTGACCACAAGCTTAACTCCTCTAAGCCAATGGTTTGTCGTGGCTGGTAAAGCAGTGGACCCAACCTTGGCCTGCATTAATAGAGGATTGGATCTAGACCACCATCCCTACCCAGTCACATGACATCTGGAGCACCAGGATCAGCTCTGGGAGCACAGTGGATGGTGGAGAGGCAATCAGGATGGTGGAAGTCCTGGAGAACAGGCACAGAAGAAGCACTGGGACACTTTGCTTATGCTTAGGTGCCCAAGAGAATGCTAGGTGCTCCCCTGAGACCATCTGAAAGACTGCCATCCTAATTGTGCCAAATAACACAATTAGGACCAATAGGTGGACCTCACAGAAGACAGACTTCGTAGTTGAGACCACCTAAGAATGGACCATTTAGGGGAGCTCCATGGCCACTTTCCAGGGGCTGGAGAGGGGATTCCTGCTCTGGTAGCAAGGTTGCATGAGCCCAGAGATCCTCAGGTCTCCTGGCTCCCTTCCTGCAAGCTCCCTTCGAAAGGGAAGGTTTCTGTCGTTGAAAGCCTGTCAAGCACCTTTTCTCCTTTACTTCCCATTTGTGAGGCCATGTTCCTCAGGTTGACTTTTCTTGGGAATTTCACAGGGCCCCACCTCTGGTTCTTTCTGCATTTAATGGTGAAAGACTCAGGTGAGAGGAAAACAATTCAGGGCAAAAAAAAAAAAAAAAGAAAGAAGAAAGGAAGAAAAAGAAAGGAAGGAAGGAAGGGGAGAAAGAAAGGAAAGAGAGAGAGAAAAGGAAAGAGAAAGAAAGAAAGAAAAAGAAAGAAAGAAAAGAAAAGAAAGAAAGAAAGAAAGAAAGAAAGAAAGAAAGAAAGAGAAAGAAAAGAGCCCCTTCTTCTCTGCTAATAGAGTTATTTCCCAGCAAGGAAGCCCGAACACTGGAGAGGCAGGGCAAGAGACGGGTGCATCTTTCCTTCCCTAAGTTGTTCCTTCATTGAGATGATACTACCCATGTCATTGATACCATGAATACTGCAATCATGAGTCCATCTCCCAACCAGATGTTGAACGCCTTGAGGGCAGAAATCTTGTCTTCTCCATTTTGGTATCCTCAGCTCCTAGAGAAGCACCTGGCACATAAAGATCCTCAACAAATGCTTACTGAATGAATCATCTGTAATGGAAAGGTAAATTCTTTTTGGTATAGCTAGACTTAAATGGCTTTATACCTCACCAAAACCTAAATACACACACACACACACACACACACACACACACACACACATTTAATTACCCAGATTTGCTTTCTACATGATGCAAAAAAAGTTTACCCCACAGATAGGTTCTTCCCACTACATTATACAACCTCCCTTTCTAGACAGGCATTCCTTAGCTTCCCTTCCCACATGTTTGTGATTAGCCCCTAGAGAGACAATGAAGCAGGCCCAATACGTTGGTTTCAGAAGAACTGGGCTGAAGCTTCATAATGATTGCCTTGTTTCCAGGCCGCCATGAAGTGTGTTTGAGTGTTAAGATGGAGTCTCAGTTCGCCTCAAGTTTTGGTCAGCCCGAAAATCTCCGCTCACAACATGGGTGCAGTGTGTGGAATTTGCTGCCCCGTGGAATCCAGGGTGTTACACATTGGGGCTGAGTTTCTCAGAAAAGACAGAGCAGTTGTATAACCAATGAAAATATTTACAGTTATGCAGCTGTGATAAGGTAATCGAATTCCATGCCGCAGGGCAGAAACCTATCCCTTCCAGTAATGAGGTAGGAATTCTCGCTGGCTCCCATGTTGTTACCGGATTAATTTTATGGTTTCTTCAATTTACCTTAATAGGAAAGTAGTTGCTTCAGGGGTCACAGACAAATGAGACTTGTGAAATCTGGAGCCTTAGTTCCGTGTCCCTGACTTGAAGCTCTGTCTTCTTGCTCTAGAATTTTCATTTATACAATGGGAACCGCCAGAAGACAGCTCTTGCTGCTACTCTTACCGCCAACAGCTACCATTAATTGAGCACACACTATGTGCCAGGCATAAATCCTCACAACAACCTTGTGACACAGGTATCTTATCACTTACATTTTATAGAGAATGAAAGGGAAGCCTAAATAAACTCCTCCCTGCGTTAGATACTGTTTTTTTTTTTTTTCAATACAACGTACGGGTAGGTGTTGAGGGGGGCAGGTGGTGAAATCTACAGCTCCTTTTCTTGTCCATAAATGCTCAGAGTATTCAAACAGGCCTCAGACATACACCAGAGCCATGGCAATGCATAGTTTAAGATATTAAATTTCTCTTAAGTGATTTCGACTCATTTTGCAAGCCCTTGACAAACCCTTCAGATGCTGAAGATTTAAGAATTGTCTAGCCCTTTTGTGTTACATGAAATGACAAAGCTTTAGTTCACTCTTACTGTAACTGTCATTTCTCTGAAGCCAAAGGACCATACTTTGAGGTACAACATTTATTATTTTTAATTAAGAAAGCCCTTTGCTGGTGATTCTAGCTCATTGCCTTCAACAGTCATTGAGTCCCACATTTGACTGAAGTTGTTGGTCTATAGATTTGAAAAGAAGCTGCCCAAATAATATGTGACACATCATAGAGCTTGTCACATGGAGAGGAGAGGACCAGAGAGGCAGGTGTTGTGTTTTGTTTTTCTGGTTTTTAAATTTATTTGTTTTATTTTGGATTTAAAAAAAAAAGTATTGTTAGAGTCTTCTAAGGACAAATGGGTTCCAAAGAGCTCTTGTCTTTAGAAATGTTCAGGAAGAAGCTGGACAGTCATTTGGAAGGGACACTGCAGGAATGTCTGGACCACCAGATCAGTGCTTTCCAAAGTGGGATAGGTGTTCTGGTGGCGTGGAAACCCTACCTTAATTAATATTAAATCACAGTGAGAAAGTCATTCTTTTCAATTCTCTTTTGATTCTTTGGATTACAGGAAAGGCAAAGTCTTATTTTGGTACTAATGTGTGTTTAACACCTTGTTAACATTTGCTAATCCCCTCTATTTATTTATTTGTTTATTTATTTATTTATTTATTTATTTATTTATATTTCTTTTTTTGAGACAGAGCCTCACTCCATTACCCAGGCTGGACTACAGTGGCGCGATCTTGGCTCACTGCAGCCTCAGCCTCCTGGGTTCAAGTGATTCTCCTGCCTCAGACTCCCGAGTAGCTGGGATTACAGGCACACGCCACCACTCCTGGCTAATTTTTGTATTTTTAGTAGAGATGGGGTTTCACCATGTTGGCCAGGCTGGTCTCGAACATGTGACCTCAAGTGATCTGCCAGCTTTAGTCTCCCAAAGTGCTGGGATTACAGGCATGAGCCACGACGCCCAGCCATTTAAAAATACTACAAGAGCGGGGGAGTCGGGTCTCAGGCTCCCAGAGCCTTTGTTAGGCAATTGTATCAATTTACAATTTCATAACATTGTTACTTATCTCCTTCACATGACAAGTAATAGGAGGTTTCCATTTTGGGTAATGATTGTAGGCTGTGGAAGAAGAGTATGTTGGTTTAAAGAAAATATTAAGTAAATGAGACTGAGATGGTACCTATGATGGAAAATTCTGGGCTAGTTGACTTTAGGATGGAGATGCTGTGTCATGAAAATCAGATTTGAAATCATGTTCTTAAAAATCAACTTGTCACTTTCTTGTTGGGAGTACAGAGAACGAGTCTTATCTGCTTTTAGTTGGAACTGGAATATTATGTGAATTAAGGGATGCAGGGAAGCTCTCTCCTCAGCACCCAACATACATCTTCTTGGGGACTGTATCTTTGTGTTCATGTATCCCCAGTGTCTGACATAGTAGGAGCGCAATAAACAGCTGTTAAAGAATGAATGAATGTTAAATGAGAAATTTCATCTACTTGATAATGCTGCCCCCAGGGTGCCCTACCATACGTCCCAGACACTGTTGCTTTTACTCTTGTGTTGACACTCCTCTCTCACCTCTTTTACTTACATCATGCCCAACTCCACGGAGATTGCATGTCAAAAGTTGTGCTCCCCACTTCCAGAAAACTGGGGTGACACCAAAGATTTCTTCTGAGGTAAGTGATTGAGGGGGAATGCACACTTAGAATGAGAAAAGAAGAAAGCACTAGTTTCTGAAAAGATTCAGAAGTGAGGAGGTAGTAGTTATGTCTACCCTGCACAACCAGATGTGACATTTAATTATTATCCAGTGAATTTAATCAGGCTAAGTCAGCCAAACCAACTCATATTTCTGGCATGAAATTTCTAGTTTGGCTGCCCATCCTGACCAAATCAATAGAAACTGGCACCAAACCCCTGTTTTATTGTGTGGTGTGTTGGCACAGACATAGTCTTCTTGTCCAAAAAATAGGTACTTGAGTACAAATCTAGCCATTAGGCTTCCTCCCAGCTTCTTTCTGGCAGCCTCTGGAATGCTAATACACACCAGGGATGTTTGGAAAGATTGGAGTTTCAAATTCAGGGAAAAGGGAACATGGCTTACAAGGGCCATAGAGCCACAACTCATAAACACGGATGTTTCAAGTAAAAAATATAACTTAGATGTCTCAGAATTTAAATGTGGCTTTAGTACAATTAAACTTATAGCATGTTTTCTAGAATCTTCCACAATAAAAAGCTTAGTCCAAGAAACACAATAATAGTTTTATGCATTTCAGTTTCTGTCTACAGACCCTGGGACAACTGAACTTAGGAGAAACAAGTCTATAAAGTATTTCCCCACTGGGAAATATTTCCTATGGGAGCATGACCTCTGAGTTCTTACTCCAGTGTTCCTTCTGGTGCAGAAAAGACCAGAATGGCTACTACACAATGCAGTTATACCCAGAAGATGGAGAGAAGAGGCTTTCCAATAGCAATTTGTTTAGTCAGCAGTAAACATGATGTTCAGTAGTGAATTCCACATTATCAGTTAAGCTTTGGCACAGGACTGCCAATGATTGGATTCTGACATTCAAACCTGAGTTCAAATATGGGTAGTCTGAGGGTTGGAATGGGCCTGCAGGTGTACTGTGTTTGCTTTGCACTGGTTTGTTTCGTGAATTGTATCAAAGAATCTGCAGGTTCTTAAAAAATTTGAGATTTCTGGATACTCTTGAAAAACAGGAAGATCTGGCCCTTGTCTCAATAGTCTCTTTGCCTGCCTTTTGCCATATTATTCTGTAGTTGGGTCCCTCTCCGTTTATCATCATACTTGTCCCTCTTAGTTCTCTTGTTGAAGAGAAATATTTCTCTGTATCCATGACTCTATCAAAATAGGAAAACAAAAAATAGCCTGAAAGGGCAGCTTCATGTACATGCATCACCCACGTGGCCACTGGAGGCATTTGAGGTTGCCTTTCCACTCTAAAGCAATGGAGCCTGCCTTTGTTTCTTCCCTAGGCAACACATTCTCCAGTAACATTTCCCAATATACACAGGGATCCTCCAGGGGTCTGTGTAATTTGTAGAAGTTCCTCCCTTCCCATTATAGCTGGGTCATACCCTCATTTGGGTTAGAATTATTGTATTCAAAAACCATAAAGGACATTCTTACTGAATCCATCATTCATTCCATTTGATCATAAATATCTAAATTACTGTGTAGTTTGGAAATTACTCACTTCAGACTAACACCTTAAAAAGATCTTTGGCGAACTAAATTCTGCCCCTCAGACTCCTTGCCTTAGCACAGTCCTGGACAAGAGCTAAAACTCTCTTAATGGTCCAATTTGGCAACACTCCCAACTTGCAATTAGGTTACAGTTTTAAAAGTTCATTTTATATTAGTTGTTTGCAGCTTATAATTCTTTTCTCTTTAACAATATTATAAATGTTAACAATTTTTCCAGGTTTTGACCAAAAATTTCTCTTTAGCCATGCAAAGGGATTGCATCATAGTATTTTTTTTTCTGAAAAATTACACAACCAAAGTTCTTATTTCTTCAATAAAATTGTTTGTTATTAGGTATTAAGAAAAATCAGGAAATTCCACTTCAAGGTGGTGATCAACTGGGACTGCTACTAAGGGGAAGTAACACTTCTCTAATTGTATCATATAAGGGCTTTTCTCTTTTAAAGAGTAACACATTGGATTTTCAGCACAGTTAAGAGAAAGCAGAGACCTCTAAACATTGGTTCCACCCTTGAAGAGAAAGTATAAAAGATCCAGAACCCCTCGGTTTGTGTACAGGAAAACTGCAGGCACTCAATCCAGATGCCCTGCCAGCAGGGATGGTGAGGAGAGACTCTGCTCTACCACAGAAAATGTCAGATGTGGGTTCTGTCTTACAAGTGCTTTCTGTGAATAATTTGTTTCCCAGAAAAATATCAGCATATGGATAATAAAATAAGCATGTGCCCTCATGTCAGCATGAATATAGCTTTTGTGGTAAGAACTGTAGCTGCTGTGATTACCCCTGGTCAGCAATGGACCATCCCAGCTTCACAAACAAGTACATCAAATCAACTCCAGGACTGTTTCATGGGCAATTCATTCTCCAGTGAAAGCATATGTACATGCAATCACTTGTTTAAGGCTCTGGACAAGTGGAAACCAGCAGAGATCTGCAAGGCATTGAGGGAAAATCTGACATAGTTCCTGTCTAAGTAATAGCCAGCCCTCCAAGGCATGTAATAGAATGTTCCTCCATGACTTTTGAGTTGTACTATGAAGTTCTCATTACACAGAGATCTTGAAGGATAGTATAAATATCCTTGAGAACTCCCTGGGATGGGAAGGATTCTCAGTGCCAGCTCACATAGAGGTAGAGTGGTATATGCCCAACAGGGGAACAGTGAGCCAAGGGTGGAAAAGAGAATAGGGTCAGTAATACCTGAGTTCTGAGCTTTACCTACAAACCCAGAAATCATCCTGCTCGGGCAGTGTCTATGGAAATTCCTTCTCCAAGTCAGAGATGTGCTGTGGGGAAAGAGAAGAGTGGGCAGGAAGGAATGTACAGTAACATTTTTCTCCAACTTCTTGGCTCCATCTGATTCACCAATCACATAGACAAATGACTCTTTCACCTTTTCCCATGCAGGAATAAATGGTTATCTCATTGTCATAGAACATAGAATCCTATCCTGCAAAGCTTCCACTTGTTAAAAATCCAAGTGTCCACTGATAAAATATTCAGATGGGAAAATCTCCCGCCCCCTCCCCCTTCTCCCACCAGCATAAAAGGTAACGGGGGTGGGAGGCAACTGGAGAAGGAAATGAAATCATGCGGGTACACCAGGAAAAGATAAGTGTTGGTGGCAGCAGAGTTGGTGAGTGTTGTGGGCATTACCTCTTGATGAGGCTTCCAAGAAGGCTCCCGCTCAAGTCCTGGTGGTTCTGAGAACAAGCATTCTTGCATCAATAGCTAATAGGCTGTCCAACCAGATGTTATCTGGGTGGGATAAGAGGGTGAGAAAACAGACCTGTTGTACGCTGTTGTCAACTACATCACTGTGGTCAGAGAAGGCTGATGGTGTGGTGTTTAGCAGGGCACCTCGTTCACTGTGAGGCGAACCAGATTACGTGGCTGTTTAAATTCGTTTCCTCTTGTGATTGGTAAAATACGAGAGTTATAATCATTCATGCATTACTAAAGCCTCCTTTCCATCATTTTGAAGGGACTTTCTTTTTTTTTCTAGAACAGAGCATGCATCCAGCAGAAACCTAAAGCACTGGCTTTTCTAAGCAATCTTTTGTAATAAACACACTTAAAAAAAAACCAAACAAACCAACAACTGCTTATGGTACCTGTGACAAGACTGGAGATGATAAGTGGTAAGACCAGCATCTGTAACATCCTCATCAGAAGTTCCCCAGGAAAGGAGAAGTACTTGACTTCCCGGTAGCTCATTCTGTATGGTCGGAGGGTAAATCCAAGGATTGTACCTGAAGGAAAAAAAAAAAAAAAGAAAAGGAAAAATTGAGTCTTTTTTGAAACAGAAGGAACAGCCCTAGCAAAATGAGTAAGTATTTGGCTGGTGGTTGTATTTATTTAAGCAGCAAATATCTGTGCTGCTTTGGGAGCAAGAGATGTATCCATCTTTGCAGTCATTATCTGTGAGGGTCTGGCTGAATCCGTGGTTCAATAGAACTTATAGAAAAAAACTCTTTCTAGTTTCAACAAGTAAAAAAATCCCTTTGTCTAACTTGAATGCAGTGGAACTCATTCTGACCTGGCTCAATACAGAGTTACAAAGATTGGGACATAATTAGGAAACAAATAAGCATTCATGAACAGGTGATATAGAAAAAAAGGCTTTATTTTAATTAAGTTCCTTTATAACAACAGATGTTAGAATTGCTAACATAACCACTTTTAAAGGATAGTGTGATTTTATTTTTTTTTCCAGTTAGAAAAACCCCTCATGTTCACATTGTTAATCCATTTTCATCATCTCCCTGTCTTCACACCACATTTTCTCCCTCTGTCTACATGGTCTTGACATTGCCTTGGTAACTGTATTGTACAGACTTGTTAGTTGCTGGCAAGAGAAGACTCCAAAATGAGCAGAGATTTTCTCCCCAAAATTTTCCCTGAAAACGTGGGAGAATATAGGAGAAAGAGAATGCAATTTTCCCCTTAATTTTCCCTCTACAACTGAAACTTTAAAATCTTTTTAGAATGAGAAATTTGCATTTAAATCAAATTATGCATGATAACTACTGAAATGTTCAGAAATTAATAAAGGTATTGGTGTCAATAAAAGTGTAAATTTACTCCCTCTCCCCTTTACCTAATTTACTTTCCTTGCCAAAGAAAATTTACTTATGCCAGTGTTGTAAATGTTTTTAAAGTTTTTGCCTTGCTATTACTACTGAAACATGTGATTCCATTTTTTAAAAAAGTCCATGTAAGTTATAGAGAAAGCAGCATGCCCAGCACTGAGTTAACTAGGAGCTAAAGGCTGGGGGTGGTGGGGTGGTGGGGAGAAGCGGGAATGATACTGGGTTGGCACAAGCTTTTCTAGAGGAGGCAAGCAGTCTTTTACGGAAACTGAACTGTCTTAACTTCTTGTGAAATGGGACACAAAGTTCATTTGAATTGTCACTGCAACTCCAATTTCAATTCTTGGGTCTTAGCAACCATAAAGTATCCATTCTTTGTCTCTAAACTGTGATATTCTAATAAGAATCTTAATCTACGTGGCTAAAAAAATCCAGCTGACCCAGCTCTCAGGGCCTTCAGGTAAATATTTATTGCTTTTTTCCAATGTAACAGTAATATGGTCAAGGAGAAAAGTTGAATTGGAAAACGCAGAAAGGGGGGCAAAATCCTGCCCATATTGGTTGTATCACTGAAATAAATAGTAAATAACTAATGCTTACTGAGCTCTTGCTATATGCTGGGTGTTACCTAGGTTAGCAGCAAATTTAATCCTTGCAACAACCCCAGGAGGAGGGTACTATTTTACCACTAACTTACTGAGGGAGAAACCTAATCACGATGAACTTAAAACTTGCTTAAAGTCAAATATACTCAAGTGGCAGAGCTAGGATTTAAAAACAGACAATTTGGACTCAGATCCCAGGTTCTTAACCCCTTTATGTGTTTCCTCTTCTCCTGTAGAGCAAAGGCAACCACTTTGTGTGTCTCTTTGCAGAATGTTCCAATACATAGTTAAACACATGGAAATCATACAGAATATACTTTTCCATATACGGTCACCATAAACATCACTTTTAGGTCTCCTGATATCAGATTCGTTCACTGTATCAGGCTTTATTTTGTCCTCACTCTATTGTTGAACATTTAGGTTGTTTGGCATTTTTCACTTTTATGAAGAATATCATGATGAATATATGAAGGCTATTTTACATCTGGGATTTTTTTTTTTTAGTGTAGTTTTAGAGAAAGGGAACTGCTACCTCAGAGGATACGACTACCTGAATCCATGTTACGAATTTGCTTTCTGCGTGGGTTGGCCGGGTAGCTTAATGCTCTATTAGTGAATGAGGCTTTATTTCCTCTACCCCCAGGAGCAGAGTATTATCATAAAAAGATTGTTAAAACAAGCAAAATTTGATAATGTGATGAGTAAATAGTATATACTTTGTTTTATTTTGTATTTACTTAACATCTAATGATGTTGACTAATTTTCCTAATTGTATTTTCTCCAAGCATCTATTCAATCCTAATCGTTTAAGAGTCTAGGTACATACGTGTGTGTGTGTGTATATGTTGGGTAGATCATTTTTATATAATAAAGATAATTACCCTTTGCCTATGTATAAAATACTTGCTATAACTGTTTTTCTGGTTTGTTTGCCTTACATTATATTAAACATGTACAGGTGTTTTGCATTTTTATAACAATGTCTGCACACCTTTTTTATTAGGTGATTTCTTCTTGAGTTTATACATTTTAATTTCCCTCCCCCCTCACAAGTTTGATAGATCTTAAATTCATGTTTCTTTCTTTGTTTACTTGTTTTGTTTTAAAATATTTAACTTTCAATCTTCCTGGAACTCAATCTGGTGTAAGGCATTTAATTGTGATTTACAGTGTGCATTATTTAACACAGCAGCCTCCATAACTTATAGGAATTAATAAAAGACTTTGGTTATATCTGTCTTTTTCCTGCTTGCTCACATAAAAGCCAAGTCACACAAAGATAAGTGCTTTATCACATATAAATAAACAAACAAACATTTTGCTTTACTTCCAATCAAATTAATTTTACTGGAATTGATGATGTGTTTTTCTGATCTTCATTTAAATGGATTTAAACACTTGACATTCAATTATAACAAAACATGTGCATGGTAAACACAAGCGGCTCATTTTGGTCATCTGGAATTTGAACGTCAAGCTGTCAGGAGTTTTAGATATTCTGCAAACAACAGTTGAAGACCAGACTTGGTTTTACAAATTCATATCCAAGTTGGCTGTTTGTTATTAGAAATACACTTACTTACATACAGTAATATTTCCAAGGGTAGGCAGGATCCTATCTAGTCCATAAAATTTATCTTATTTATAAGTAATTGATAGAATAGCTGTTCTGCTAATGATATAGGTTCTAGAAGCAAAAGTCAAACAAGGGCTGATGAAGGAAGCGATTATTCTAAATACTAGGTGCACTTGATCTCATCTTCCAGAGTCTTATCTGAGCCTACACTAACTCTACTCCCATTGATACAACAACACTGGTTGTGTATACAGCCTCTTCCTCTCCTTGGGTGTTCTACTACCTTCTCTCCTCTTCCCCACTCAAGCCCTGCACTTACTCAGTGCAACCAATTTTTATTTAGGTGTTAGGAGGGAAAGTAAGCCAGCTCCATGAATGAATTCTGGGTAATGTGTGAATGACACAGTCTCTTACCTGCCAAACAGATATCTAACAGAACAATGCAAGACAGTAAGGGAAGCAAAGTCTCAAGAGGTGGTGATATTTTGTGTGTGTCTCTCCTTATAGTCAACAAGCTGGTCTTGCTGGGAAGTGCAGTCCTACTCTAGGATGTGTCTCTATTTCTTTACATTCCTTAAGACAACACCTACATTGTCTAAAAGTTCTTCTCTATAGTAGGAGGACATCATTTCTCTAAAGTAGGACATCTCTTCTCTATAGAGAGGAGACATCATTTATTTATAAGGGATAGTTTTAGGTCAAAAGTTTTGAAGAGAGGTGTTGTTTAGAGTGATAGTAGATTCAGACACATTTTGAATCATTTTTATCCCTGACTATGCTTTGGTTGGTTTACTATTTCTGGGTTTACCAGGTGAGCTATTTCTAGTCTTGAAAAAGATGAGATTACACTGGGAAAGGGGAAAATTTATTGAGCCCTTACTATGTGTTAATGGTGGTGTTTAACACTCATCACAACTTTATGAGGTAGATATTATTGTATCTATTTTATTTTCTTTTTATTTTTTTGAGACAGAGTCTTACTCCGTCACCCAAGCTGGAGTGCAGTGGCACAATCTCGGCTCACTGCAACCTCCGCCTCCTGGTTCAAGCAATTCTCATGCCTCAGCCTCCTGAGTAGCTGTGATTACAGGCATGAACCAACAGGCCCAGCTAATTTTTGTATTTTTAGTAGAGATGGGGTTCTGCCATGTTGGCCAGGCTGGTCTCAAACTCCTGATGTCACGTGATCCGCCTGCCTCGGCTTCCCGAAGTGCTAGGATTACAGGCGTGAGCCACTGTACCAGGCCTTGTGTCTATTTTAAAGATTAATAAACTGATGCTCAGAAGTCAGTTAACTTGCTCAGGCTTATAGATCTCATAAGTGGTTGAGTGGAGGGATTCTACACAAAGCCCAGTGTTCTTTCCGTTACTCTTTTAATGCCTCTCAAACACAAACATGCTCTTCTAGCCTAGGCCTGAGTATAGGTCTCAAAAGAGCCTGGTTCCTGGGTCTTTAGCATCTTGAACTCCTACATGGTGAACGCCCTGGAGGAATAACCTTGGATCTCCTACACATGTCCTGTAAGCACCAGCACATCTTGGAACCCTTTACAGGTCTTCTTACTTGCTGAAGATCTCAAAGGTGGTATAGCCACTTTCAAAAATGGCTATACCAAATCCTTTTTCATGATTTAATAAAACTTATATAAAGCTTATTAATTAAAATAGTCTGCCTTTCCCTCCACTGCACACATTTTCAGTCACTAGAAACCATCGGTAGTAACGTGAAAAGGACATTTAATTAAGAATTTAATGAAGACGTGTGTCAACGTTTGCGTCCTTAACAGCAACAGCTCCTAGTCATTGACCACGTGGCAGATACCAAGTCCTCACAAGCACATTGCCTCACACATTGTATCGAGGCCAGGACTATTATTGTTATCCACATCTCACAGATGAGGAATCAGAGTCATTGAGAGGGCAGGTAAATTGCCAAAACCACACAGCTGGCAGGCTGGCGCCACAGTAGGCTTAAAGAGGGGTTACGTGCTCACCTAAGTCCATGGAGTGGCTGAGGTGGACCTGATACCCACACTGTCCAGCTCCAGGGTCCAGACTCACCCACTCTACTGTCCTCGCAGCCTCTCAACAACCATGGTACTGACTGAAGGAGTCTAAATGGGTACACAATATTTTGCCTACTTTTTCATCTATTTTGAATGACATTAACTAAATCTAGAGCTTAAGCGGAGGAAAAGTTTTGTTGATTTTACTTAATGAAGTCAACAGCTAGCTTTTCTCAACTCACTGCTGAATGAATCAACAAAAGTCATTTTTCATCAGCTTTCTGCTCCTACAAGCCACGTTAGAGCTGAAGCCAGAGGTAGGGTCGGCCAGCTATCAGCATCAAATCAAGAGGAAATGCGGTGAATACGAAGGCTGCTTATCTTGGTAGGCAGTTCTGGTTTCCTATTACATTCTAGCCCAGCAATGAAAAAAGCCTTCATGGAAACACAGCCTGATACACAGACTTCTCAGAGCCCTCTTTCCTCTGTCTTTCCGACCAAGGAGACGTAGCATGACCAGTCTTTCTTTTTCTTTTTCTTTTTTTTTTTTTTGAGACGGTGTCTTGCTCTGTCGCCCAGGCTGGAGTGCAGTGGCGCAATCTCGGCTCACTGCAACCTCTGCCTCTGGGTTCAAGCGATTCTCCTGCCTCAGCCTCACAAGTAGCTGGGATTACAGGCATGCGCCACCATGCATGGCTTTTTTTTTTTTTTTTTTTTGTATTTTTAGTAGAGACGGTATTTCACAGTGTTGGTCACGGTAGTCTCAATCTTCTGACCTCGTGATCCACCCACCTCAGCCTCCCAAAGTTTTGGGATTACAGGCGTGAACCACCTCACCCGGCCACAACCAGTCTTTCTCTGTGGTAAAGCAGCTCACCCTTTGCAAAACTGAGCTTCATTAGTGGTCACTTATTTGAAACACATTGATTGATAGTCCCAAAGCTGACAAAAAGCTTTATGGCCACCAGATCCTCAGTGCAAAAGAACGAATCCTTTATTATAGATTACTCTGCAAAAATAGCAATGAAAATCAAAATAACTTCCTAGCAGAATTTGTTAGAGCTGAAACAAATTTTGCAAAGTTTGCATCTAGGTGATGTTATACAGTATATGGATGTCATGAGCAATATTCAGATCATGCACCCTTGGTTATCAATATTAGTTAAGATTTCTGTTTTACTCCAGTGTTAGTATTTTAACAAGATTTCTAGAATCTAGAAAATATATTGACTAGAATGTTTAAAGTGATCAAAATAACTGTGCTGGATGAATGCTATAAACAAAGTTGCATTTTTGCTTAAATAGTTTCTCTTTGCTAATGTAGAAAGTTCAAGAAAGGAGTCCTTCAGGGGTTCCTTGTTTTCCTAACAACAAACACTTCTTTTTTTTTTTTTTTTTTTTTTTTTTTGAGATGGAGTCTCCCTCTGTAGCCCAGGCTGCAGTGCAGTGGCGCGATCTCGGCTCACTGCAAGCTCCGCCTCCCAGGTTCACACCATTCTCCTGCCTCAGCCTCCCGAGTAGCTGGGACTACATGCGCCTGCCACCACACCCGGCTAATTTTTTGTATTTTTTTTTAGTGATGGGGTTTCACAGTGTTAGACAAGATGGTCTCGATCTCCTGACCTCGTGATCTGCCCACCTCGGCCTCCCAAAGTGTTGGGATTACAGGCGTGAGCCAATGCGCCCGGCCAACAACAAATACTTCTTTGGAAAATTAAATATCGTCTCATTTTCTAAACTAAGACACAACGTGCACACTGGAGCCTCAGAAAGAAGATATCATAGGTTTACTCTTTAAGGCCAAACACACACAATAAGTTAAAAGCTAAAGACCAACTTTAAGAATTTGGTCCACATTTAATATGATAAAACTATTGAAAATATTAAGATGCCAGAAAATATTTAAGAGTAAAAGAATGAGGCATGATTTGAAGTAAACTTCAGACCAAATCATACTACTTAACTTTTGGTAAATGTTGGAGTTTGAAATAGTAAAATTTTACTAAAGTACCTCCTCTATCTGTGAACTTTGTCATGAACAATTTGGCAGACCAAAGTCTTCTAAGAGTTATTACTACGCCAAATCTTCCAGAAAACGAGGTAGTGCCCCAAAGGAGCTCAGATGTCAGAAGGAAATCTCAAAGCAATAGAGACAATGATCTTGACAGAAAGACCTCGCATTCTGAGGCCAACCACGAGAAAACTAAGTGCCTGACCAAGATGAGCCAGCCAGCTGTTTGAGCATTAGTGCTACAGGAATGCCAGGAGGCATTCATACCCATTGCCCAGAAAAACCTCAGCCTGCATATCTAGCCAGAAAGGGGACCAGGATGTCCATTTTCGTGGCTCAAGGAAAATCACAGTGTTGATAGCACACCACTCACTGGTTTTACGTGACACAAATGCTGCCATTTCACAGTTAGGATATTTCCATTTAGGTAGCAAAACCAAAACCAAACTAGCACTAATTTGTCTCAAGGTTACAAGAATTTGCCGTATAATTGTAATATAATCACAGGAGTGTCATCCCATCACCTCTGCCATATTCTGTTGGTTAGAAGTCACAAGTCCCACCCACACTTGACAATTGAGCTATACATGGCAGTTAGAGGTCAATCTAACATGCAGAGGTCTCTGGGCCTCCTTACCAGGCTGCTTCTATCTTCATAGAGAAGATGCTCTACAAATGTTTAAGGAATTAATGATGTCGAGATTCTAGTCCTAGCCCTTAACTCCCCGTGTGATCCTGGATAACTCTATTGCCTTCTGTGCTTCAAATTTTTTTTCTAATTTGTAAATGAAGAAGGCTCCAAGATTAAAAAGTCACCCTCCTTATTGGCTGGACTATTGCAGTAGTCTTCTAACTGGTTTCTCTGCCTCTACTTCACCTCTCTCCAGCCTATTCCCAAAAGAACACTGAGACCTAGGTCAGGATCTCTCTCCCCTACTCCCTCCACTGACTCCTCCTCTCATGTAGTCAAAGCCCAAGACCATGCAATCAATGGGTGCTCCTGGCAAGCCCCCCTAGATCCACCTTGCCTCAGAACCCATCTCCTACTCTGCTCCCTCTCACCTGTTTCCACACTTGCCTCCTTGTCATTTCTCCATCATCTTAGACAAGATCCCCCTTTATGGTCCTTGCACTGGCTCTTCCTTCTGCCTAAAACATCATTCCCACATATCCACAACACTTACCTCCTTTAAGATTTAGTTCGGCCAGGCGTGGTGGCTCATGCCTGTAACTCCAGCACTTTGGGAGGCCGAGGCGGGTGGATCACCTGAGGTCAGGAGTTGGAGACCTGCCAGGCCAAGATGGTGAAACCCCCTCTCTACTAAAAATACAAAAATTAGCCAGGTGTGGTGGTGCACGCCTGTTGTCCCAGCTACTCAGGAGGCTGAGGCAGGAGAATCGCTTGAACCTGGGAGGTGGAGGTTGTAGTGAGCCGAGATTGCACCACTGCACTCCAGCCTAGGTGACAGAGAGAGACCCTGCCTAAAAAAAAAAAAAGACCTAGCTCAAATGTCACTTTCTGAATGAGGTCTACCTTGAACTTTCTTATCCCTTAGCTGGTTTTATTTAATAGTTCCTGTCACCTTCCAAAATACAATGTAATTTTCTATTTATTATGCTTGTTGTTTATTATTTTCTCTGACTGCTAAATGTAAGCTCCACAAGGTTAGAACTTTTTTTGTTTTTTTTGGACAGTTTTGTTCGCTGACCTATATCAAGCCCCTCAAACAGTTCCTGGCACACAGTAGGTGCTTAATATATTGTTGAACGAATGAACAAACATGTCTTATTTTCTTTCAGATGAGCAGGATCCAACAGTGCCTGGGCCCCAGCTGGTGCTGAGCACATTTTCTGAATGCAGGAATCTCTCTGTTCTGTGCTCCCCAGTAAATCTGATTCCCTACTGCAATCCCTGAACATAGTAGCCTACCCTAAGGAATGTCCCCTCTGTACAAAACTGTGTGATTTTGCTCTCATGGTCTGTGGGACTGGATCTTGACTGAATTATGATTTCTCATAGGCTAGCTTTCTAAATTCACAAATGAGGAATGATAGCTATGGATCCCGAATTTGCTCCTAAGGTAGGTTTTTTTGAGTAGAAGGGAGAGCAAGTGTGATGCTGTAGAAAGACAGTTCTGGGCCTGATCCTGTCAGTAACTTAGGGTAGGCGATGCTTTATCTAAATGATTTAATCTTCACATCAAACCTGTAGCATTTAATATCAGTATCTCATTAATGAAAAGATTGAGGCCTAGAAAGAATAAGCCACTTGCCCAAGGCACATTGCAGTAAGTGATATGAGAGGATGGGATGGCAAACTTAGGTCTGCCTGTTTCCGTATCTTCAAATCACACCATCTCTTCAGGCCTCTTTTTTCTTTTTTTAAAAAATCTGCAAAATGAGAGAGATCAGTTGGAATGGGTGGTGTCTAAGATCCTCCTGAACTTTAAGTTCTGAGTTTAAAAGAACCATGTTCATCAAAAGCATTATAAATCTTAGCTGCTTTATACTAATTCATCTTGTTTCTGTTAATGAATTCTAAACTCCTTGATAATGCATATGAGAGCATTTAATGAGTCAAAAAATGTTTTAGCAATTTAGCCATTACAATTATTATGGCAGGCATGCAATAATTATATGAGAAATCAAATAAAAATTTCTATTTCAGGAATTGGCCCAATTTGGAGAAATCATAAGCCTGTCTCACACTTATGATTTTTATGTTTGCTTACAAACTATAGTTTGATGAAGCTGTTGGACATAAATTTCCACTCGCTTATTTTCATTATTTTTAGAGCTAGGGTCTTACTCTGTTGCCCAGGCTGGTCTCGAACTCCTGGCCTCAAGTGATCCTCCCGCCTCAGCCTTCTGAGTAGCAAGGACTACAGGTGCGCACCACAATGCCTGGCTAATTTTAGAAATTTTTTTAGAGACAGGGTCTCACTATGTTGCCCAGGCTGGTCTCAAACTCCTGGTCTCAAGGGATCCTCCTGCCTTAACCCCCTGAGTTGCTGGTATTACAGCAGTGAGTCACTGTGCCAGGCTGTATTAGCTTATTTTTACTAAGAAAGCAAAGCCATAATGGTGAATCTACCTGGGTAAGAGTTCTGCTGGTCCCTGGTCTTTTGTTTCTGTCAAACTTTCAGGCGTTTCCTGGTGAGAAGCTACTCAGTGTTGGAGGCAACCTCTTAACCCTCCCCCACTCCTCTGTTTCCACATCCTTGGGAGATTTGGGCCTTGGCCTGGCTCATTCTTTTGTCCTTTGGTATTTCCTGTTGAAGGTGGGAAATACCTGCCCCAGCCTTGTTCCACCAGGGGTGCCCAGATGAGCGAGCCCTGGGTGACTGATGACCAAGTAGAGTGGAGACACGGACTTATGTGCACACGGTGTGTGACTCTTAGAGACAACTGCATCAGAAGAACCTTGGAGTTTTAAGAAAGGCCTGGTGCTTTCTTCCAAAAACTGCACCAAAAAAGGCTATGTGAAGTGGTAATTTAATTTACAAATAATCCTACAGGTATTCTAAATGTCCAATCCATTGTTATTTTTAAAAATCTTCTATTCCAGAAATAGCAATTAAAAGCAGGACTTGTTGCCTTCCTTTCTGGAAAAAGGAAATTATTATGAGCAAGTAGAAACTGGGAATGAAATATGTTTAAAATTTCCCAAGTTCCCCTGGTGCCTTTTGTGTGTTATATGCTGGTGCACAGCAAGGGTGTTCCCATTTCCATCTATTCCCTTTTCTGTTCTTTCAGAGCCTCTGTTCTACTAACTGATATGTCTCTGTGCAGTATGAAGAGTAAAGTTTGCTCTAGTTTCCTGATTTTATGTTCTGCTCTAGAGCCCAGCCGAGACCCATCTGTGCTCAGACTGTTAGCACCAGTATTCTGGGGAATTATTTGTGGACAGGTTGCATCCCCTAAGACTGTAACTAAAGCAGCCAGGGCTGGCCTGGGAGCGGGGTGATCCTAGCTTCTATAGACTTATTTCTGGCGGTCTCTTATTTCTAAGTGCCCTTGACACATCGCTCAATGTTTCACTTTCTAAACTTCTGTTAAATTGGTGGTAGGGGGTGAAGGCTTAGAGGGAGGGATAAAAACTGAAACCCTGGTTCATCTCTTTTACAGTTTATTGTGAAGATGATAGATGGTAAGAGATGTGAAAGGGCTTCAAAAGTTGAATGTAACATACAAATTAAAGCTTTGGGTGTTGTATATGGATTAAATTTGGGCTTTAGAAGCAGGGAGATACCTGCATCTACCTGATTCTATCCTGAAATTGCAGTTTTCCAATGCACTGATTTCCTTAGTTTCCTCAGTCTGTCTGCGCAACCCGCACAAACTGCAAAGTCCACTCATGCTTTCCTTTGGCAGAGGCAGTACAGTACCGAGGCTAACTCTTTTTTAAATCTCACAATTTGGGAGAGCAAATGACTACAAATTCTATGGGGTACAAATTAGCAATACTTATCAACATTATGAATGAGTATACCTTTAGACCCAGCAATTTCACTTCTAGGTATATCCAGATACATGGGTGAAAGATCATTCATTACAACGTTTTTAAATAAAAATGTCTAAAGACTGGAAACAACCGAAGTGTCCATCAATTGGTAATTGCTTAAATAAGTTATAGTATGCCCATACAATGTAGCCCTAAGAATGAGGGGCCTTTCTACGTGCTAAGGAATAATATCCCAGGTATATTGTAAAGTGAAAAAAGCAAGGTGAAAAGTGGGCTATGTATACTATGCTATTATTTGTATACAAAGAGTCAAAAAAGGAATAAATACATATTTATTTTTATAGTCATAACATTTCCCCAAAGGCATACGAGAAATGAATAACAAGATAAATGGGAACCCTGGGGGACAGGGGTCAATGAGATACTTTCTTTTTATAAGCTTTTCTATTTTTCTATTTTGGACTATGTAAATTTATTTACTACATAAGTAAAATAAAATAGGCCAAAAAAAAAAAAAAAAAAAAGCCCACAACCTTTTCTCCCTCTTTCTTTTTTAATCTTATTGGATTCTTTTCTGCAATATTTTTGCTGGATGCCTGCATCTTTCTAAAATGTCGCTTTGAGTCTGGGTTGATTTCTCCTCAATCCTGCTTTAATTTGCTTTAACGAGGAGTTTACTTAGTTTAGGCCGTAGAGAGGAAAGTCACTAATTGTGTTCAGATTTATAGTGAGTAGATCACTTTCTGACCAAACCGCTTTCTTTTTTTTTGGAGACAAGGAAGCGAATCTGAAAAAACTTTGAACTCAATCATTATAGGCTCATGTGCTACTTCAACCAATTAGCCCTTGGAGTTACAAGTATGAGAAAACTGAAACCGCTCTGCAAAGATGACAAGCTCCTCGTCACCCATCGTCTCGTGGAAAGCATTGCAAAGTCAGAACTTACAAGGCCCTGAAAAGTTTGTTGAATCTCAGGTTTGCTTACAAACTACTTCATTTGCCCTAAAAGAGCAAATCTAAGAAAACAAAAATAAATAAATAACTAAATAAAAGCATGACTACTTTTTTCACAGGGAGTTTCTCCATAGACTCATAATTTCCTTCTTGATGTTTCTCTTCACATTCATCAAGTAGCTGAAGATACCAGCAAGCTTCTAGACAAGCACAAGAAACCCGGGCTTTTGTTTTATTTGCTTGAAAGATGATATTTCAAGTAATGCGATGTGTATAAAAGAAGGGACCATCTTTGCAGGGTATATTTTTCTCCCTACTCTCATTAGGGATAAACGAGCCTCATCATACAAGGTTCTGAATAAGAAGTCTCTCACTAACAGCCGGCTGTCTTCTCTGTGTGAAGCAGCAGCAGTTTGTAGCCTGGAAACATTGTTGGAGAACTGGAGAAGTCTGAGGACAAGAAGAATGGAGTTGCCCTCTCTGGAGACAGAAACCCCGTCTTGAAATTCAAACCTTGGTTGTGCCTTTCAATTTGCTGCGCCTAAATTTACCCGCCAATCTTTGATAAGTTATACAAAGGGAAAAAGGGAGCGCCCTCCCTTAACTTATCCAGGGTATATCTTCCTTTATCTAAACCTTTTTGGGCCTTTTATCTTTCTCTTTTTGGTTTCAAACTCTCTTGAGCACATCTCTTGATAGGGCATAGTGATGTGAATATTCTTGGCCTAGGGAATAAGCTCTAGGCAAACTTGATAGCACTGAAGCTTGACATAAAACTCATCTTTTTTTTTTAGACGGAGTCTCGATCTGTCACCTAGGCTGGAGTGCAGTAGCACGATCTCAGTTCACTGCAACCTCCTCCTTCCGGATTCAAGCAATTCTCTGCCTCAGCCTCCCGAGTAGCTGGGATTAGAGGCAGCCGCCACCGCGCCTGGCTAATTTTTGTATTTTTAGTAGAGACCGGGTTTCACCATCTTGGCCAGGCTGGTCTTGAACTCCTGACGTAGTAATCCACCCGCCTCGGCCTCCCAAAGTGCTGGGATTACAGGCGTGAGCCACTGCACGCAGACAAAATTCATCATTTTTATACTCAGTGAGTATAGTCGCTAAACTCTGTGCACTGAAGTGCTCTGTGTGTTTTCTCAGCTCCCAGCAATGATGCAGCTCACCTAGCTGCCAGCAAATACTTGATGAATGATAGTATCCTAGTGTTCCATAAATATCAAGTACCTGGAATGTACAGCTTGGAAAAGACAGTGCTCAGACTCTGGTTGCCTCCTCTAAACAGGTTAGGCTCTTCACAATCTTATTTATTCCACAGCAAAAACAAAAGCCCGTGGTTTTCTTCCCCTAATTTATGAGAGACAGGCAGAGACTGAAGGGCAGAAGGGGCTTCTGCAAAGTGTGCCCTCACTGTGTTCTCAAACACTGGCTAGGAAACACTGATTATCAGACCCAGAGCCAGGGGCCCTCAAGAGGTCAAAGGGAGAGAAGGGGGCTATTTGTTAGACTGGAGAGACCAGCCAGAATGGGTTATCTAGGAAAAAGATTCTAGCAATGGTACAGTGTCATGCCCTGGAAACAAAACAAAGCAAAACAAAATAAAACAAAGCAAAACACCTCTGTTTATTATTCTATATATTCAGATATTTTAGAGGAAGATAAACTAGACTTAAAATGATAGAATTTTGGAGTTGGAAGCAGACATTAGTCCAAACTTACTTTGCTGATGAGAAAATGAGACCCAGAGATTTGTCTTACATCATAAAAATCGAGTTAGTTGATGGAGCCGGGCCTGTACCCAGGATCTTTAGACTCTCAATGCTTTCTTAGCTGCGTCCCAGACATTTGCAGATACAAATCAGAAGGAGGGTGGCCTGGTCATAGCTTACGTGCTACAGAGAGTGCAACAGAAAGTGCTTTGTAAACTGTACCACCACAAAAATGAAAGGTATTATTACTGAAGGTTAATTGTTCTGAACACACTTGCTTATTTGATTACCTACTTGAAAGAGAAATTTGAAATTGCCTGCTCTGTTTCCTCAATATCTGAATTGACAAGAAGAAAAAGAGCAAAATAGAATCCAGAGATACACTTAGAACAACATTAAGACTTCTACCCACTGCTTCAAAACAACCTTTCCCAACTCTCTTGGAAACCAGCCACATTTCTCTCAGGGTTCCAGCCAGCCCCTACTCTGACCAGAGTGGCAGTTAATGGGCAGTAGGCACCAAAGGGCTGGAGGAAAGAAGAAACCAGGGAGGTGGTGAACACTCAGATTGGCCCTGAGAGGTATGAACAAAAAATTCACTATTGAGTGTATTACAACACTTATTAAAACATTTCTTAGCACCTCCCTGTTTTCCTGAGAGAGCCGTCTACTGTCAGGCGCCCCCTCCACTAAGTAGTCTACTGTGATAATGGCTGCCTGGGGATTACTTTCTGGTTCTGCTCAGGAGGCCAGATCGGTAAGGGACAGATAATGATGGTATCACTTACTCTGAGGCTTTCATTTCTGCATCTAAAAGCCCGTTACAACTATTAAGGCTCTTCCTACAACTCTCTTGGCTCTCTTCTCTAGCTAAGGAAATAGAAGCCACTTCTAAACCAAAACCAGGTGAGTATCTTCTGCCCCCCAGCCTCCCCAAATGCCAGGGTCTTATAGCTCTCTGGAAGATCAGCATCATCAAATCAGTGCATATGACAGCTTGAAGCCATATCAGAGATGTAAATAAAAGATGTGGGGTTTACAATGTCTATGGACACTTTACCTGGCAAGCACTTAGGGAAATCATTTAAGGTGATATGGCTTGTGCATAGCAGAACTGGGATATAAATCTTGGCAGACAGTTTTTATAATTATTCTGTTTTATACATGAAGAAACAGAGGCTCGGTTCCAGAACTGGACATCAACCTAGGCTGTCTGACTCCAGAGCACATAGCTCTGATCTCCACTATACCTTACTGGGCTACACCGTCACAGTAGGAGGCAGCTCCTGGAGTGCTTTTGGAGAAGGTGGGAGAGGGCTGGGAGGCATGTGTGCTGTGGCTACATGTGTTATCACTAGCCCTGACAATTTTTCTGTATTTTTTTTTCCCAGGGGAGAAGATAAAGCACAGAGAAATCAGACCCTAGTTCTTATAACCTAACCCAGTGTGGCTTCTCCAGAGAAAAACTGCAAATCCATAGCTTCCTCCTCCTCCTCTCCCAGCCTCTGCTGAGTGAAAGCACAGCTGAGCTCTGGTAACACCAGGGGACTCAGGATCCCCCTACCCCCAGCTTCTTGAAGCTCCTCTCTCCCTGCTCATTTCCAAGAAGTGTTGAAGAAACCGTAAGGCTGAACCCAGTTATCTGTCCATCATTGTTTGGATTGCTGTTGTTCAATCAGTGTGAAAATGCCCCGCTATCAGGGGTTCAGGAAGTTGAGAGGTGTGGGCGCCCGACTGTGCCTGCTCCACGAACTCAAGCAGTTGGCTATTGTGGTCCCACTACCAGGTCAGTTCAGTCCAGCAGCTGATAGCAAACCACATTGATTAACCTGCTTGGCTGACCTAACTGGCTTGGTCAGTTACGTCCAGGCACAGAACACCACTACAGCATTTCTGAAAGATTAGTGCTTTTAAGTATGAAGGAGAGGGCCCTAGAGTTATGGAAACTGTTCTGAGAATAGACTCACTTACAGAGTAGACTCATTTATGCAGTAGGATAGCCCGATTCACTGATCCTTATTCACTTGAAATCCAAAGACAGAACTGTCTTCGTTCAGTTTGGAGGTTGTAGGAATACCTTCTAAATCTTGATTTGCAGCAAGCTTCTTCCATTGTATATCCACCTCGGTGGCATCCCGCCCCACAAACTCAACAGGTCCAAACTGAACTTATCCTCGTGCACCCCCAAGGCCCCAGTCTTTCTCCTGTATCCTACCTTCAAATGTGGCATCATCAGCCACTCTGCCACCTAAGCCAGAAAGCGGGCCATTGGTCTGCAGTCCACCTTCTCTCATTGAATCAATTGCCAAGTCTCACCAGTGGGCTTTCAGTTCGACCTCTCTTTTCCATCTCTTCCGTTGCTACCTCAGGCAGACCCTCAGCAAATTGCTGGAGTAAAGCCAGAATGGGTGTTATAGCACCCAGAACAGTGTGGTGAATGAGCACCTAGAGCCGGAATGGTGGATTTGAATCCCACTCAGTATTCATCAGCTGTGTGATAAGGATTTGGGTTTCAGTTTTTTCATCTGTACAATGAGAGTAATAAAATTACCTCCCTCTCTGGGTTGTTGTGAGAATTAAATAAAGTTAATATACTTAAACACAATAGTGCTTTCCATACATTGTGAGTGTTAGCTATTACTATTATTATTATTATTATTATTATTATTTTCTTATTTGGAGACAGGGTCTCGCTCTGTCATCCAGGCTGGAGTGCAATGGCATGAACATGGCTCACTGCAGCCTCAACCTCCTGGGCTTAAGTGATCCTCCTCCCACTTCAGCCCCCCAAGTAGCTGGGACTACAGACATGTACCACTACACTCGGATACTTTTTAAAAAAATGTTTTTGGAGAGATGAGAACTTACTATGTTACCCAGATTGATCTTGAACTCCTGGCTCAAGTGATCCTCCCTCCACTGAATTTTAGTGCAATTTAAATTCATTGCCAGAGTATTAGAGAACAGAGGGAAATGCTTTATAAAAATTTAGCCAGGATGATTTCTTTCCGAGAAGTCACCGATTTCTTTCAAATCCATATAAAGGACAACTCAAATGTAAACTCTGTGAGTGTGTGTGTGTGTGTGTGTGTGTGAGATCAATATCAGAGAAAGGAGAACTCAAATGTAAACTGTGCAAGAAGAACTGTGCAAGGAGACCATCAAAAAAGGAGAACTCAAATGTAAACTCTGTGTGTGTGCGTGCGTCTGTGTGTGCGCGCGCGCCAAGACCAACATCAGAGAAAGCTGCTAGTTTACTGTGTTTGTGAATGCCTTCAGGTAAAACTACCACTCAATTCTATGCATTCCTATTTATAAATATCCCCCAACCTTGCAGCTGATCTTATGACCCATTTCTTTATATTGTTTGGCCTGAGATTTCATTCTTATTGTGCAATTCATTCCCTAGCCATGGAAAGAGTCAGTGTTCTGTGACTTGAACATGACAAAGGACTTTTCCTTTCTTTCAGCTAGATGTCTGAGGTCACTCTAACACAACTTACCACAGTCTGAAGGGAGAAATTTCTTTCTGGAGGAAGAAAGACAATAACCACTCTTCCCAGTGTGGTTTTTGTCAGACGGATGTCCACGACAGCCCTGGCAGACCATTATCTAATGCTTTCATGATGGGCCCTCTAAGGGATGTGGAGCTTGGCACTGTGTTCTCTCGGATTGCTAACCGCTCTTGTTACATGAGCTTTTGTCATGGCATGGCACATTCAGACTTTGACATTGCTTAGAAATGACAGTAGAAATGACATAAAATTGTACAAATGGTTCTATGCTTA
This sequence comes from Pan troglodytes, assembly GCF_028858775.2. NCBI lineage: Eukaryota > Metazoa > Chordata > Mammalia > Primates > Hominidae > Pan > Pan troglodytes. The sequence goes on from NC_072402.2 coordinate 76,178,853, forward strand.
TGCTTGTAGATGAATTGATATCAAAATATTTATAATTTTCTGCTTTATTTTGAATATATGGATTCACATGTCTTTATCATAATATTTTTCTAGTTTCCACTTCTACACATTAAATCATATACATTTTATTTCAAAAAGGCAAAACAAAACAGTCTAAACAAAAGATTCAACCCAGTACATAGGTTTTCCCAGTGATTTTTTTTTTTTTTTTTTTTTTTTTTTACTAAAAGCAATAAAAACCTAGGAATTTGAAAACTAGGTAATAACTATAGCTCTTCTCATCTCTCATCTTGGGGGAAAATAATTATCTCCTTCTTCCTTGCTAGCATCTTTCTTGTTTTTTCTTATGCTACAGCAAATAAATTAAGAGTTGGTGTACAGACACATTCTTTTCCTATCTCTTAGGACTGGTAGACATGGAACCCAGTGACAAGCTAAATAGAGCCTTTATATCCACTGGGTTCTTGATGGAAGACACACTAACAGATAACTGAAGGGTTCTTCCTTCTCTCCTAAATCTGTTTGCTCCTAAGTTGTCTATTTGCTATTCCAAGTCTTTGATGTAGACTCAGTGGTCTCTTTGACTGTCAATGAGCTCTTTTTATGTGTTTCTTTGTTAGTGCCTTCTTCTTGCTGCTTCTGCCTCCTCAGTTTCCATTAGTAAAGCCAACCATGAGGGCACCCGGCCAACTTATCTACCCTAGCTCAGCCAACTCTTATTGCAATTCTCACAAATCTTAGGAAAGCCCTCACTGGGTGAGGAATGATCCCAGAACTCCTAGAGAAAAACAGACTAGGGATGATCCCAGAACTCCTAGAGAAAAACACTACGGATGATCCCAGAACTCCTAGAGAAAAACGGACTTTTAAATCCTGGCATTATCTTCTTTTTATTAGAGATGTTATTGCTTTGTACTAATGACTTAGGAACTTCCTTCTCCATCAATCTGTCTTCCATGTTCAAGTTTTATGAATTTCCATTCCACTATTCTTGAATGGAAACATTTCTGTCTTAGAAATTCAACTCTTCTGGTGTTTACAACACCATTTTGAATGGTGTTTCTCCATCTTTTTCAAATATACTCCAGTATTACTGAGCTCTATTTATTATACGTATAGGATCATGAATTATAAATGAGTATTTGTTAAATGAATGAGAAAGAAGTGGCTTAATGGTCTATAGGAGAACTGTAAGTTTTCTTTTGAGGTAACTGGGTAAATCATGCAGTTAAATGACAATGCTGTGTGAATGCATCTAGCACTGCCAGCTACCTGGCCTTCATCAACTCATGAGGGTATTTCTCTTCCTGGCATCTCTTAAAAGATGTCAACTAGCAGCAGAGCAGAGGAAGAATAGAGTGGTTAAGAGAATGGCCTCCGGTGCTAGACTGAATTTGACTTCCAGCTCTAGAGTTCACTAGTGTTGTCACTTTGGGCAAATTGCTTGATCTCTCCACAGTCAGTTTCATCTACAAAATGAGGAAGATCATAGTAATCATACCTTCTCACTCGCTTCATAGGCTTGTTTGAGGATTAAGTGAGCTAATATAAACAAAACTCCTACAGAGTAGCTGGAATAGTACTATATAAATGTTTGCAATTATTATTATGCAGCTATTGCTTGGCTTGGCAATGACTTTGATTCAGAGTGAAAAATGAGGCAAGCAGACTGTATTTTGCATTGACTTCCAGGACAATGATGTGGGACTGAAATATTTCACCCAGGAATATATTCAAGCCTGGAAACCTACTGTGGAAAGCCATTACTTCTCTGGGTCAGTTAGGACATGTTCTCTTTGAATATCTCTAAATTAATTGAACCATCATTAATCACCAGTGATTACTAATGGAAGACAATGATGTTAAAATGGGATGTATCTAAAATCTTGTGACAAACTCTCCTGCTATACTTCATTTGTCTACAATTTAAAAATTCAATTTTCTTGAAAAAAGTTATATTTACACACTACAGAATTTTCTTAATCTTTATTAAATCATTACCTCTTTAAAGTTGATGGAAATCTTGGCAAACTCCAAAGTAGAGATTAAAATGGTACTGAATGCCTGTTTTTTGGTGGCAAATTGGTAGGTTAAGTTAGAATATTTTTACAACCTGGCATTGGCGTATATGTTTGTCAATCTAAGGATTTCTGTATTGGTTTGGTCAAAAATTCCAAATAAGTAGGTTTTTTCAGCTATATTTTAAAGTAGGATCAATGTCACCCATAAGTAATAAACTATAACTTTTAAGATCAATAAACAAAACAAAACAATAATATTTTATTAGTACAGATTGCTGTCAACCCTGCTAAATTAGTAAGAGATGGAAATGATTCAAAAAAAGGTATAGCTGGTTATGGCAGGCTCTGCAAAGCAATGAATGAAAGAGATCTGTGTTAACACTTTCCCCAATCTACCTTTCCCAGTTGCTGGGTGAGAGAGTGCAAACACATAAAAGATTCGGTCTCTGTGTCTAAGCGTTGATACTCAGCTTCAAGTCAGCACCAGTTAGAATATAATTACTATTTGGAACCAACATGTCATTTTAGGTGTACTAATTGTATAAATTAGTTTTAAGTGCAACTGACATTGTATATAATTACATTTTGGCCAAATCTAGCATGCTTGCTTTGTCATGCCTCATGATTAAATGATCACTTCCTTATCCTTACATGAAATGGGAAAATATTTTATTTATTTTTCTTCCTCACACAATTGATTTGCATAATGCCTAATGATGCCTAATGATGTGTTTACTATATATTGCTCCAAACATGCCAAAACAGTCATTTTTATGGAGAAAAATCATCAAGTTCAGAGGAAAGCCTAGGCTATCATTTTGATACCTACAACTAGTTCATCTGATAATATTCCCCGGGCAGCCAGATGCCCCAGAGAAACAAGATACAGGTTTTTTTTGTTTTTAATCAAATGACTCACCCACAATGACAGCGGTGACTGTGAGCAGCACAAAAGCATTCCGAAACAGGTAACTTTTAACATCCTCCTTTGTAATGTTCTGCACTTTCTTCTTGGCCAAAAGTGTGCGTTTACGGACTCCCTGCTGGAATCTCTCCATCCTGCCCCCCATCTTGGGCTCTTCTCCATTGCTTTTAGTCATATTTTACTTTTCTAGGAGGGCCTCTTCTTTGCACTTCAGTGTCTGGGAATCACCCACAGAAAGCCAAACCTCCTCTTTGGTATTAGAAAACAGAACTAGAATGGGAGAAAAAGAGACATGAGTTATAGCCTCCAAGGGTGAGAAATCAGTGCTGCTCCACACCAGGCAAGCTCTTGGCAAATTGCATAATCTCAGCAGGAATCAAGGACTGGAGAGCCACAATACCAGACTTCAAGGTTGCAGTGTGCATATTTTAGTGGACCATGTGTGAGAAATGTGCATCAATTCGGAATATATTCTATTTTCTTTTTAAAAATCCATCCTTCCCCTTCCAATGAGGCTATAAAAGGGTTCTTCAGAGCTAGATCTGACTGAGAACCCCTATTCCCACCCTCCCCCGCAGAACCCAGCTGATGCCTTGCACAACGTACACACTCAGTAAATGTCCAATTGAACTCAATGCACAGAAAGTACTCAATCATTACTTGACAAATTATGCTGTATACATGGTTGAAAGCATAACCAGGTCAATAAAAATAATTAAGATATTGATAGGTGGGAGTTGTCTCTGTTACATGCAGTAAAGTAACCAACTATTTTCTTCATTAAGAAAAAAATATAATAATATCTACTAGTAAATATGGTCATAAAAAGAACACAAGTGCCCACAGTACATGGGAAATACATGTGACTATTTTACAGGGTAATTTTTCATTTTTTTTCCATGAAATAAGCAAAGTGCTCTGGGCACATCTATAAATCATCTGAAATCACAATTCAGCTTCGTTTTTATCACAAGTAGAAGTATGAAGTAGTGTTTTTCTTTGTGACACACATGCTGGAGTCTTCCGAGGAAACTATCGCTGACTTTTTAGCATTTTAAAATTTAGGATTTCTAGAACAGATGAGATGAAACCAATTTTCATTCCAAACATTACAGCTTGTGGTTTCTGGTTTCTTTAAAGCACTCACGCTATTTAACTACATTTCAGTAAATCTCTTTCCTGGTGGAAATCAGCTGTTCTGAAAAATCAAGGGATTCCTCCTGGTGCTTTACAGGAGCTCTAATCCATAGCCCTTCCCATAATCAATCCGAGTGAAAACCAGCCGTACCATGGATGTGTATCGCTGCCAACGCAAGCAGCCAGCGTGTGCGCCTGTGGGGGAGGTAACTGGAAACCAAAGGACTCCTCGCAAATGACTTCTCGCAATCCCAGTGCAGGAAAAAAAAAGACTTGTCTTAACAGTTTGCCTTTTAAATAAAATTGCAAGTTGGGGTCAGTGATACTAAGACTTCTAATTTGTTTAAGACTTCACACTGGATTAAATGCTTAGGGAGAAGTGAAGACCGGGAAATAGGAGAGACCAGATTTTTTTTTTTTTATACTAATAGCTCTGATTCCTCTTACCAGTCACTTTTAAGCAGATCCGCTCAACCTTGATCCTTTTCTAGATCTCGCGCCACAATCTGCCCCCAATCCACCCCGAATGACTCAACTCCGAATTAACAGCGGACCCGGCATAAACAGACACCACACTCTCACGACGTGAGATGACTAACATGGACTTTATCTACCAAAATGGCTAGCCTTGATTCAGGCTACTCCTCTGCTTGGAAGGCAAAATACATCGGCAGAGAAGTGAAAGGAGAAATTAAACCCAGCAGGAACACAGAATGTGACACTTACCTTTTCTGATTTTGTAAGGGGTGGAAGATATCAAGCAGTAACGAGGTGAATTCCCCAGCAGGTACAACGGAGCAACAATCCGCAGCGCGCGTAAGCAGGCAGGCTAGCCCTGACAGTGTGCATGTGCCCTGAAACTGCAAGTTACTATCAGGGCAACTTAAGAAAAGGGGAGGAGTCTGTGCCCGGGAAAGGAGGAGTGGGGAATGGAAACCGCACAGGGAGGAGGGGAAACCCCGAGGTTTCTGGAATATTGATTAATCTTGGCACACCAGAAGCAGGCTTGCTGGCTTTGTTTTGCTCCTTAGACCACTTTCACGCTTTGTCAGTTCACTGTCATTAGAAATGCAAAACCGGGACTAGGAAGAATTGAAAAATAAAGCGCACACAATCGGAAAGCTGAAAGTCTTGATTAGAACGTTTCAAAGACTTTTCTAAGGCTAAATTTAATTACCTCACATTATTGCATGTTTCCTCCCCTTCAGGGAAGACGAGGGTGTGCTCTTTAGCCTGGTTGTACAACTGTTACGAGAAAGTTCCTTTTTCGAATCGGGGAATTAACTGACGTTTCTTGGGAAGACCCTGAATGCAGACAAGTATGTAGAAAAAAAAAATAATGCTTACTACGATTCTCTAAATTTGTCTAAAGTTAGGGACATGCCTCTATTTCAGCAGTTTAAACTTCAAAACTTCATTATAACAAACCTAATTTAGCTCACACTGCCTGTGTTGCAAAGACGGAAAAGGTAGCAAATGTAAAGAGACTGGAATTTTTGCCAAACTAGAAAATGAAAAGCATTTTAAGACCAACAGTGCAAAGCACACTTGAGATTTGGTGATTCAAAAGATAGGTTGCTGTTCAGATGTCTCCATTTTAAAGGATGCTAAATGTTCTCCCTACCACACACAACATTTTTAGAGCTAAAAAATTCTCATTGCCTTGAGAAGGTAACTTGCGCTTCTAGTCCACTTTTCTTAAAAGAAAAATAAATTGTGAAAATAGATATTAGAAAATTAAAAAAAATTTTTTTTGAGGTGACTTATTCCCAAAACTTAAATCTTCTTTAGCAGGAAGAAAATGGCTCATTAGAAACAAAAATTTATACCAGAATCACAGCCTGAGGTTTGAATTCTTGTTCACTGAATTTAATATTCCCCATGCAAAATATGCTCAATTCTTGGTCTATTATTCAACAAGAAAGTATGTCTTTTTTCCCCTCAATACAAATCTCTGGAGATCATAAAGAAATATCTCCTTTCACCCTCAACTGTATGTCTTTTTAAACAGCTACTGGTTGGAAAGCAATGGTGAATCATGTCAATGCTTTAAAATTACAAATCAGCAGCAATTGTAACAGCTTTCTAACATGCTATCATTTTGAGAACTTACTGAAAGTACATGCTTTTGACATTCCCAGCCCTCAGTGACCCTTCCCTTCCTCTGATCTCCTAGGTCACTGAGCATCTATACTACATTGTTTAACACTTAATTATACCATGTTTTGTACTGCATCCTTCTTTTTAAGCTCATGTTAAGTTTTGGTTTCTCAACTAAATTATAAGTTCTTTGAGGGCAAGAACTTGTCTTATACCTAATACAGAGTCAATATTAAGTAACTCTTTTTAAGTGGGTGGAATAATATTAGGATGTGAAACAAAACGCTTTTCAATCTTTTGTGTTAAAACACAATTACTAGTTTTTACATTGGTGCCTCTGGCTTAGGTGCATGGAGCCATTTCTCAATGCCATGACTACTTTTAAAAGCATTTATTTACTATACCAGGTCCTATCTGAGCCATGAGTTTAGGATTAATTTGCACACCCCCCCCCCCGCTTTTTTTTTTTTTGGTGGAAATGACTTTGACTTGTATTGCAAGGGAACTTGAAAGAGAAATCTGATTTTAAATGGGGTTTCAAGCCCAGTGGCATTTCCATTTTTTGTTTTTATTTTTGTTAATAGGCAAGAAAAAGGGCTGGAAAACCACACTTTGGTTAGCATAGAGATGGGAAGACCCTGGTGCCCTTTCTTTTTTACTTTTTTTTTCCTCTCTAATCCCTAAAGCTTGGTTAAAAACCATTTCATTATTTCAGTTTGTGTAGACATTATGGGAGTCTGGTATTCTGTTGAGAAGGGAAGTAATTCACCACTGAAAGTTTTGTTGGCTGTAATAAAACCTAATGAGAAAATGAGATGCAAAGAGTCTCAGTTCAGAGTTCATCCAATTTTAGTCTGGAGGGAAACATTGGGAATTACTTCTTTAAGCACCACTTTCTCTTTCTGGAAAGCTATAGCAAAAGTCATGCCTGGGGGCCTCCTGGGTTTCCTCAACGCGTATTTCTACCTTTTCCCCTCTACTTTATAGTTAAGTCCCTTGAGCTTTAAAACATCTTTTTTTTTTTCCTTCTAGAAACACTAAATAAATGAAAGATCAAGAAATTATGAACAAGTCTCTGTATGCTGTATTTCATTTAAAGCTACTCAGGGTGGGAGACACAGAAGCTGGGGGATCATATTAATGTTAGTATTATCAAATGAAAAAAACACAAACACCAGCAGCAAATGCTGTTCCTGCTGAAAAAATCTGTCAAGGTCTTTCTGTGAACATTGTGTGATTAAGTATGTTATCGGTAAATTCTTTCTTTGGGAAAAAAATGTCAGTATAACAAGAAATAACCAAATCCAACCTGTCCCGAAAGGGAGCATTTATTGGTTTGAAGAACAAGAGATTATGGTAATAAGCACGTGCTGATCTTAGCATGGTACAGGCCAGTCAAACTTCACCATTCAAAATTAGGAAATTTTGGTTAATTGGATTTTTTTTTGAGCAACAAAATGGATTAGAAAACCTTTTAATCTTTTTTCAATATTTTCCAAGTTGATTTTTAATTTAATGATGGTTTTAAAATCATTCCTTGTTTAAATAGCTTGCATTTTAGGATCATCATGAATGTCAATTCTCCTCCTAGAATTTGGAAATTGTAGAATGCTAAGACAATGAACAGGACCTGACTTAACCCCAGAGTGTAACAGTGGATGTGTTAGAAGCAGTAGGTGTAGAAGAACTTGTGGTAGTTGTCTTCCATTTTGTCTTGATCTTTTTTTCTTCTTAAATATGAATGTAAAAAGCAGAACAACAAAAAAACCTGTGGTGAAGTCTGGTTAGTTGAATTTTTAAATAACTAGGTTTTATTTTAAAGTTATAGTCATATGAAGCCTAAAAACATCCAACTACAGAGAGGTGAACTAAAATTAACTTTATCACATTCATTTATTCTTTCAACAAATATTGAGAAACCACTGTGTTCCAAATACCAGTTTCTTTCCTCAAGGAGTCCATAAACGCATCGTAATTATTAAGCAGTGGGCCAGGACAGGGCCCAACAGAAGGTTGTGAGATCGCTGTGTGCTGAGGCCTATTTACCAGTTAGTATGTCAAAAAGACTGGTAGCAACTTAAGGGAAGGGGCCGTGCCTGGATCCACATTGTGTACACTGTTTCTAGCAGGTGCCTGCCCATAGCAGCCATCGTGTGGCATGGCAGGGAGCCAGTAGTGGTTCCTGCTGGAGAACAGGCCAGTAGGGGCCGAATTTACAACTTGAACTCCACTCCTAGTCAATGGGGAGCCAGCCACAGGATTTAAGCAGGGAAGTAATTTTCGTTTTAGGTAAAATGCAAAGCCTTGAAGTGACTAAGACTTGGGTTAGGAAGTCAAGGGGCAGGAGGAGCATTTACAAACTAGGTGAGTTCACATTCACACTGAAAAATACTGACCATTTGAGAATATCAAGGCCCTTGAAGGGGTCGGCTGACACTGAGCCAAGGCTGCCTCCTGTAGGTGGAGTGTGCACTCTCCAGCCCACTTGTCCTGCTCACTTCACTCAAGTTAGTTATCAGCATGTGGCTCTAGCAAGTTCTTCTGTTTTGACCTCTGATGGGGTTTCAGAAGAGGACTGAGCAAGGGCAGAAGCCTAGGGAACACCAACACAAAGGTGAAGACCAGCAAGAGGAACCCCCCCACATAGATTCCCACGTGGCAAGAAATTACACCAACTGTTATTTTTCTCACAAGTGAGCCAACAGGTGGACATAATGATGCCTTAAAAAACAACATGTTTTCTCCATTCTAAAGCTAAAGAGGGTCTGCTTTTTAATGAAGGCTTCACACGTTATTGTTATCAATTATTATTTATATTGAAAAGTGACATTTTCCCCAGTTGCTCAACATGAGTCAAGACTTTGTAGAACCAAGAATATCAGTTTAGCTGGAAAAGATTTTGTAGGTTGATTGGAATTGAAGCCTTCAGCAGACATGTTTACAGGGCTTTATAGTTTTTTAAGTACTTCTACACACATTATCTAATTTAATCTTCGTGATAATACTTTGAGGTCTATTCTACTCTATTATTACTGGTCCTGTAGACCCAGATGTTGGAGATCAGTAGGGATTGAGTAATATGCTGGGGATTATAGTCAGCGCTAAGACAAGAGTTCTTCATGTTGATTTCTCATCTTTTCCCAAAAGAAGCCCCCAGGAGTTTTTTTAAAGACAGATAGAAAAGAAAGGAAAGAACATTAAAAGGAAGGCCTACAATCTGTTATTTCTTCTGGGGAGTCAACTCTAATCTCCTCCCACTCCCCAAATCCAACGGGCTTGGTTGCCTTTCCTATGTGCTCCCAAGGCCCCCTGGGTTTAAATCTCCAGAGTCATTACCACTTTGTGCTGCAATTCTCCCTGTCTAGACTGCAGGGTCTTTGAGGGCAGGGCCTGTATGGTTAACTACTGCATACTTAGGAACCAGAACGGAAGGTGCTCAGAAAAGAGTTGCTGCACCAATAAACAGATGCAACACAGTCACAAACACAAGAGGGTTCATCAGTCCATTTCCAATTCTAAGACTTGGAGAAAGGAAGTCAGTAAACATCAAACTTAAAAGGAAAAAAAAAAAGCCAATGAGTTCCTTCTTCAATCATTACAATGTAAAATAGATCCAAGTGTGGCTGCTCTAATTGAATGGGGGGTGGGTGGGATTCAGAGCCTACCTCAGTGTCCCCCTTTTCTTGCCCCCAGGTAGCTCCCTGGGTGAGGCACCTCCTTAATGTGTGGATTCTACACATCACAGTTGGGAAGCGAGGATGAATGAGGAAGTCAAGTCAGTTTGTGCCATAATTCCTTAGTGCCAAGTTCAGGTTTCAAACCTGGATCTCTGGGCTCCTGGTCCCATTATGTGTGCAGTCACTAAGCCACATGCTCTCCTTTCCCAGTTCTGAATGTCATCCGTAAAAGTAGGTTAGACTAGATTGTTTTTCTCAAATCGCTTTCCTGATTCTAAATCATGTCATGCCAATAACGGGCTTGCCATATCCACTTTGGTCTGTTTAGTTAAGGACACAAATTTTTATATACACTCAGTGATTAATGGCTTCTCATTAGGATTTCCCTGCCACAAATTAAACACAAACATAATACAGTCACCAAAGGAAGCTTATTGAGGGGCATGGGTTTTATGAAGCACAGTGATGACATGAATCTTTTATAACTGTTTGCTGGTATAGAATCATAATTACAGCAATCAAGACAGATACACATCTTTTGTAAGGAAAAAAGTAATTATAATTTAAAAGCACACAGCTCAAAGTTGCCATCACAGAAACGACTATTATAGCAACTATTTCGCATTTGGACATTTTTTTGGCAGGAGGTCTGGGTATTGTTTATTGTAAGTCAGAAACAGGCACTGAGAAAATATGCAAATTTTTAAAGCAACAGAAAATGCAGTTTTGGGTTGAGAAAACAGGGTGAACGGTGGAAACTGGGCCTTGAGCACAAATCAACCTTAGTGGCTGAAATAACTTTTGGACATTGGATGCAATCATAGTAATCTGGGGGTAAGGTTAGAATAAAGTTAGTTTAAGCGTTAAAACATACATTCAAGATTTGGGCTGTGCTCCTGAGTCAAATTCTATCTTCTGTGAATGTCGTGCCTATGGATTGATTCTAAGCTGAAAGACCAGGGAAGAAAGCCTTCAGAATGCTTAACAATCCCCTTTTCCTTGGCCAGGCAGGGAATTCCCATTGCCTTATGAGGCAGTTCATTTTTGAGTCATAGAAGAAGCAAATGCAAGCCTCCTTCCTCATCCCACTGCCTCCCCAGGAAGGATGGATCACACTTGCTTGAAATAGAATTAACACAGGATGACTAGTTGACTCCTACCCCAGGCCTCAGTTGTGTGCTGACATGCAGTAGATTTTTCAAAATCGCTTAATAATCACCAGGTGAAATCAGGATAGGTCATGTGACATTAGAGAAAAATGCATGGAGACTGGGGGTCAGGAGACCTGACTGGTGCAAGGTTGGGCAAATACAGTATTGTAGGAGGTCCTCTCCTCCAAACTGAAGAGTGAGGTGAGGTCTGGGTTTCAATTTTTTTTTAACCCTTTGTTCCAATCAAATCTCATGATGAAACAAGAAACATGACACATCAGCTATAAACCTGAAGAGTTGGGAGGCAGAGCCACTGATTCACCCTTCCTCTAGCTTCCCCTCCTCCTCTCTCTTCCCTAACCCCAACCACCAGCATCTGGACCCTGAGCGTATTCCAAGTTATTGGGGCAAGATTTGGAAATGACTGGATTGGGTAACTCAAAGTACTCAAATTCTAAGAATGAAATTCCCATAAACTGGAATAACCTCTGGGGGAAAAACGAAAAGCATGAGTTAAACTCTAAGAACTCCACAGTATTCATGATACCTCAATTAATAAATAGTGGTGCATGCCTGTAATCCTAGCTACTCGGGAGGCTGAAGCAGGAGAATTGCTTCAACCCAGGAGTCGGAGGTTGCAGTGAGCCTAGATAGCGCCACTGCACTCCATCCAGCCTGGGTGACAAGAGCGAAACTCTGTCTCAAATAAATAAATAAATAAATCTTCTTCAAAACATGGCTTGTTTTAAAAGTTCAACCACAGCAGCACTTTGAGAGGCCTAAGCGGGTGGATCACAAGGTCAGGAGTACGAGACCAGCCTGACCAACATGGCGAAACTCCGTCTCTACTAAAAATACAAAAATTGGAAGGCGTGGTGGCGCACACCTGTAGTCCCAGCTACTCAGGAGGCTGAGGCAGGAGAATCGCTTGAACCCTGGAGGCGGAGCTTGCAGTGAGCCAAAATAGCACCATTGCACTCCAGCCTGGGTGACAGAGTGAGACTCCGTCTCAAAAAAAAAAAAAAAATGTTCAACCGTAGCTACGATGTGTAGGGGTTTCTGTCTCAGGTCTTAGGCCTATTCCTAGGGACGTAGGTGGCAATGAGACAGACTGAGTTGAAGAGAGCAGTCCTATTTTTTGTGCCTTGTGACCTAGCTAAGCCCCAGGACAAATGCGGGAAATAAAACTGCCAAATTTAATGGTTTACCCAAAGTTATCCAAGTAAATGGCAGAGTCCAGACCAGAGTCTAGAGTTGGCACTCCCAGTCCTAACCATTTTCAGAGAAACACATTGTCTTGTAGTACCAACTACATTCTGTGAAAGCCTGGAATGATAGTATTCATTTATGAGGGAGAGGTTTTCAAATTCTGTGTTATAGATCTGTGCTGCCCAATATGGTAATCACTAGCCACATGTAACCATTGAGCACTTGAATAGAGTTAGTAGGATTTGAGATGCGCTGTTTTATGTGTTATGTATACATTAGATTTTGAAAACTTAGTACCCCCAAAATGTAAAATATCTCATTAATACTTATATTAACTTCATGTTGTAATGGTAATATTTTGGATATATTGAGTTAAATAATATATATTGAAATTAATTTTGGTTGGGCACCATGGCTCACCCTTGTAATCCCAGCACTTTGGAAGGCCAAGGTTGGCGGATTGCTTGAGTGCAGGAGTTTGAGATCAGCCAGGGCAACAAGGCAAAACCCAGTCCCAGTCTCTATAAAAAATACAAAAATTAGCTGGGCATGATGGCGGACACCTATAGTCCCAACTACTTGGAAGCCTGAGATGGGAAGATCACTTGGGCCCGGGAGGTCAAGGCTGCAGAGAGCTGTGTTCGTGCCACTACACTCCAGCCAGGGCGACAAAGAAAAAAATTAATTTCACTTGCTTATTTTTGCTTATTTTAATGTAACTAGTAGAAAATTCTAAATATGTATATAACACATTATATTTCTATTGGTCAGCACTGTTAGAAAGTGATTGCTCTTTATAGAAGAGTCTTTGGAAAAAGATAGAATTGGTAGGGCTCATGAATTCCTCTCTCCAGAGCAATCACTCTTAATTTATTTAAATAGATTAACATGTGGTAAGAATATTTTGGTTTCTGCACAGAAGTTTATGGCTAATGGTAATAGTAATAATAATAAAAGATCCACCACTTATTAAGTCTTTTTGAAAAGACTTATGTGTCAGGCACCATGCCAAGTGTTTTATATTTGCCTCATTTACTTGTCACAACAATCCCATTGTTACTAAGTTTTATTATTCCCACTTTCCCAATGAAGGAATTGAGATTCTCAGAGAATTAGCAACTGCCAAGGTCAGGAGCTGGTTAAGTGGTTGGACCAAGATTCTACCCTAGTCCGCTTGCACTTAAAGCCTGGGAACTTAAGCGCTACACAATTCTGCTTTGCTGGGACTAACAGTCCGCATGAAAATACTACTCTCAGAATTCTACAGATTCCCACTATGTTTGAAGGCACTGGAGGGAAGGTGGGATACAGAAAGTGGGGCAAAATCGTGGCAGTCCTCAAGGATCTTACATTATGGTAGGGAAAACATGTGCAATGAAATACGTGTCAGAGGAAGACCTCATGAGAGAGATGAAAACATAAAATCCCTCAGCGGACAGGACAGACATGAATTCATTCCAGTTGTGGGGGAAAAGGGAGGGTTTCATGGAAGAGGCAGCATTTCAGAAAGAACTCTAAAGATGAGGAAGGTTTTTCTGCAGTTAGGAGTAGCTAGGGAGAGGCGTGCCAGGCGGAAGAAATGGCGGGAACAAGACAAGTCCTGTGAGGGGACCAGCAAGGGGGCCCAGACTGCTGTTTACCCACGGCAAGAGGTCAGAAAAAAGACTGAGGAGAGAGTTCCAAGTCAGGACAAGTTGAGGAGTGGGAACAAAGCTGAAACAAGATGTATCCCTTGCTTTCTTGACAAGGCATTGACAGCATTTCTTGGGTTGAAGAGAAGTTTTTGGGCCGGGCGCGGTGGCTCACGCCTGTAATCCCAGCACTTTGGGAGGCCGAGGCGGGCAGATCACGAGGTCAGGAGATCGAGACCGTCCTGGCTAACATGGTGAAACCCCGTCTCTACTAAAAATACAAAAACTAACATGGTGAAACCCTGTCTCTACTAAAAATACAAAAAGTAGCCGGGCGTGGCGGCGTGCGCCTGTCCCAGCTGCTGGGGAGGCTGAGGCAGGAGAATGGCGTGAACCCGGGAGGCGGAGCTTGCAGTGAGCCGAGATCGCACCACTGCACTCTAGCCTGGGCGACAGAGCAAGACTCCGTCTCAAAAAAAAAAAAAAAAAAAAAAAAAAAAGAAAGGAAGAAGAAGTTTTCGGTGTGACTTTCAAAATCAAAAATAGGTTTATATTAATGCACTTTGGAGAATGCTAGTCTTTTTTCTAGTACCTGGCAGAACAAGCAGTAACACCAACCACAACAAAATCAGCCTGAAGACCTTCCAAGAATTACCCAATCTCCATGAGCCAAAAACAAAGCAAAACAAAACAAAACAACCAACCAAACAAACCAAAAAACCCAAACATCCAAATGTGACACAGATACCACGGGAGCAACCCCCAGGCGGCCAACATTCTTCCGTATTCCAAGATATCTATCAGCAGAAACAGGCCCCCATCCGTGCTCTGGTTAAAACCCTGGTTTTTCTTCTCTTCCATTAGAGGAAGACCTGTCTTAAAGGGCAATAGATTCACCAAATCGTCACAATTGCTAACATTCACAAGGCAGAGAGACAAGACTAGAAGAAGCACCTGTCACCAGATGTAGAAGAGAGTGAATAATTTTATTAGGGAAACTCTTTTTAGATGTTTGCTGTTTTTCAAATGTAATATTTAAGATGGAACTCACCCCTCAAGCCCTGCACAGGGTAGCTGGAGTCTCCCCTTTCTAGAGAGCTACTTGGACTTGCACCTTTACTCCATTAAATCCCAAAGGATTCAGAGATTTTTTCCCCCCTAGTTCTGCTTTCAAAATCTTCCAGGGAGTTAGGACCATTACGTGAGGTCTATTGTTATGAAGAAGTTTAGTGATTAAAATGTAGTCCCTGTCTAATCCCAGCCTGGGGGTTTGCCTCTTGATTAAAATATGTGGGGGCGGAGTTAAGGAAAGGAGGCCTGCTGAGGGGTAAATTTACTTCAGGTTAACCCTGCTTTGCATCAGTCATTTCCTGCAAACTCATTACCATAGCCAGGCACTAGCAAATCCTACCTTTCCAAAACTGGCCCTTTTCAAGAGGCACTTACTGGTAATCCTGGAGCTTCCTCTCTGGCATTTCCTTTACCCACCATGAATGTCTGGTCTTCCCAATTCCTCATCACAGACAGAAAAAAATCATCACAAATCCACGAGTCCTCAAAGTCTGGAGCTTCTAGCTAGGCAGAATTCATTGGTTGCTTGTTGTCCATTTTGAAGTATTCTCTTGGGTCTTTTTGATGAGATTGCAATCTTTATTTGGAGATGTTGGGGCTTTATGGAAGAAAACCCTTCCTTCAGGTGTATCTTAACTCAAAAGGAGCTGCCTGGACATTTTAAAATGCCCATTGGCTGTATGAGTTGAAATCGATGTTGTGAGGATGAGAAAATGGAAAAGAACAAATAGGAGTGGGCAAGGGCACAGATGTTCTTCAGGGATACAGTGTCCGGCCAGAACTGGGATTTGAACCTCATTACAAAGTCAGTACAGACTAGAGCATGGCTTCTATCTGTTCTTCCTCTTATTTTTTAATTTTTTATTTGTTTATTTTTGTAGAGATGGGGGTCTTGCTTGTTGCCCAGGCTGGTCTCGAACTCCTGGACTCAAGTGATTCTCCCACCTTGGCCTCCCAAAGTGCTGAGCTTACAGGCAAGAGCCACCACACGGAGCCCTGGTTTTCCTCTTTTTTTTGAGACCAAGTTTCGCTCTTGTTGCCCAGGCTGGAGTGCAATGGCATGATCTCGGCTCACTGCAACCTCTGTCTCCTGGGTTCAAGAGATTCTCCTGCCTCAGTCTCCCAAGTAGCTGGGATTACAGGCGCACACCACCACACCCGGCTAATTTTATATTTTTAGTAGGGAAGGGTTTCACCATGTTGGTCAGGCTGGTCTTCAAACACCCAACATCCGGTGATCTGCCCGCCTCGGCCTCCGAAAGTGCTGGGATTACAGGTGTGAGCCACCGCGCCTGGCCTCTTCCTCTTAAAGTTGATTTAACATTTCCAGATTCCTCAGCTCTACCCACATTGGACCCACAGATTTTGCTATCTTATTCTATTGCCCTTTCAGTCATTATATAGAGCTTGGACTTGTTAACAAGTTTAAATTAATTTTCTTTTCCTTTTAGATTTTTGAAGACTGAAGTCTTCAAAACATCTCTTTGCAAAAGTGTACAAAATATAGACTAAAATGTTAGTGTTGCCCTCCTTCCTCCACTGCTTTATACTCCCAGCCTTCACTCCACATTCAGCAGGCTAAAATGAGGTGGAGGACTGAAGGTTCAAGTTAGGTGCAGGGGAATGAAGAGCTCTGAATGCTCGTAGATCTCCAATGGAAATCTCTAGGTGGCAACAGCATTCTTGAGAGAGGTGAAGCTGGAGCTCTATATTTGGGACCTGTGGCACATACGGAATTTAAAACTCTGTGTAATCATGCCAAGGGAGCGTGACAATGAATGAAGATGGAGGAGAAGATTCAAAACCAAAATGGGGTGGAATAACTAAAAATTAAATGGCCGAAGTTGTTTTATTTAACATTATACATGCTAGTAAAACAAACACGATTACAAAAGCTGGTATTATACCTAATCCAATTTCTATTCTATTATTCTGCCTCATTTTGTTAGCCAAATTTTTATATAAGATTTAATGACTCTAAAACCAAGGTTTTTGGCCTGAGTAGCTGTAGGAATGTAGTTGTAATTTACTGATTTGGGGAAGTCTGAGAACAGACTTGTGGGGTGTGGTCAGGGCAGGAAGTCAAAATTTGAGACAATCGAGGGGAGATGTTGAATAGACTGTTAGATATGAGAGAATGAATTCATGGGAGAGGTCTGGTTTGAGACTAGATTTGGTTTTATCCGCTATAGATAGTGTTCCTACGGGGTGTGAGTGTAGCTAGAGAACAGATAAAGGCCCTGGGCTCTCCAATGTCTAGAGGTGGAGAAGATATCGAGGAATTGGAAGGAAGATAATGAGATAAGGGAGGAAAAAGCAGAAGTCCTATCTAACATGCCAAATTATCTTAAAATTACAAGAACTGAAAACATCAAATAGTCTCAGAGTCTCCCCTAATTTGGCATAAGCAAAGAATACTATGTCTTTTATTTATTTTACCTCTGCATTTAATTCTAAATCTCCCTAGGATTATAGATACATACCTGCTAAGAAAATAATTATGTCATCCAAACAATTTTCAGATGCTTTCCTAGAGGAATTTTTTGGAATTCTGTTTTCAGCTAGTCATGTTGCCCATTGCCTAGAGATTTTGGCTGGGTGTGACATATGAAGCTGGGCACACACGGCACTGCTTCTCACCTCCACGCTGCCATATGAAGAAAGGTGTTCTTTTCTTTCTCTCTGTTATGAATTTGAAGGCTTGAGGGCACGTAATTTAAGCAACCCCAGGGAGGCTATACCGCTTGATTGGACTTTTACATTTTACCCTTTGCATTTCTTTGTCTTTTGAGGTTATGCCAAGATCTTTCCCTGGAACACTGCCCATGGGGTTGGAGACACCCTACAAAGGTTCTGTGGATAGGCTCCAGGGGTCTGTGAACTTGAATGGGAAAAATATTTAGGTTATTTTCATTAACCTTTAGTTGAAATTCAGCAATTCCTTCAACTAATGGATGTAGGCAGAAAATTACATGAGTTTTAGCAGTACTCGGACTTTGTCACCCATAGAAATCACAGATATTTTCATATCACCTTACAATTCTTTCAGTTATCTCCAGATGTCATCTGAGAAGCTGCTTCAGTAGACTGTGATAGGGGCCTGTGGTGCAGAATAGTGGAGGACCCTGCTATCTCTAAAGATATATTCCACTGGATATATATTCTACTGGATATATATTCTACTGGATTTTTAATATATATATATATATATATTTTTTTTTTTTTAAACAGGGTTTCACCACGTTGCCCAGGCTGGTCTTGAACTCCTGGTCTCAAGCAATCCACCCACCTCATCCTCCCGAAGTGCTGGGATTACAGGCATGAGCCACCGTGCCCAGCCTCTACTGGATATCTTGATGCCTTGTTCAATGACATTAACTTCATTCATGGTGTCTTTCTTGTCAGAGGCTTTACATTTTGGGTGGTGAAGTCTGCTATTATTACTTTTTCTCCATGGCTTCTAGGCTTTGTGTATTTCTTGGAAAGGCCTTCCCCACTCAAAAGTAATAAACGTACATTGTAACTCTCCAATATTTTCTTTCAAAATTTTTATAGGGCTTTTGCTTTGTTTTGTTTTCCTTTTTATTTTATTTGTTTATTTGTTTAGAAATGGGGTCTTGCTCTTTTGCTCAGGCTGGCCTGGAACGCCTGGGCTCAAATGATTCTCCCATCTCAGCCTCCTGAATAACTGAGACTACAGGTGCCTGCCACTGTGCCCAGCTTGTTTTGTTTTTCATGTAGCACTTTAATCCAATTGGAATATGTTTTTGTGTCTGCTGTAATGTAAGCATCTAACTTTTCTATTTCACTTTCTAAAATGGCAGCCAAATATCCTAATAGTATTTATTGGATAGTGAATAAATTTGTCATTTATCATATTTTTAGTAGCTTTACTGTGATATAATATTATACATATTTAAAGTGTACAATTTGATAAGTTTTGACATAGCTATATACCTGTGAAACCATTACTACCATCAGGAGAGTGAATAATTCGTATTTTTAAATAATTTCCATTTTATTTATCTTTTGAATAGTTAACATATTCACATGGTTCAAAATTCAAAAATTTTGCAGACTCTGCACTTGATGGATCAGCTGGCACCACCCAGATCGATAAACTAGCTCATCTCATCTAGTGGCCCCCACCCAGGAAATGACCAGCTTCGACTCCCTATGATTTCATCCCTGACCAATCAGCACTCCTGGCTAACTGGCTTTCCCCGACCCACCAAATTATCCTTAAAAACTCTGATCCTCGAATGCTCAGGGAGACTGATTTGAGTAATAATACAACTCCAGTCTCCTGTACAGCCGGCTCTGCGTGAATTACTCTTTCTCTTGCAATTCCCCTGTCTGGATGAATCGGCTCTGTCTAGGCAGCGGGCAAGGTGAAACCGTTGGGCGGTTACACTCGATGGCATCCATGGGATTGCTGCCGCGAACCGTGATTCTAATTTGCTGAATTGAAACTAGAATTAGCCAGGGCTGATGACCCACTCTCCGCCCATTCTGCCCCTGTTCCATGAGATTTGGCCTCATTAAAACCGAACAGCAGTGGGTCAAGCAAGTCTCTTCAATGTTTGTCTAGCTCCTCCTAATCTAAATGTCCTCTAGGTGGTAGGACCATCTTAGCCCTCCTACCCATGTAACTTCTTCCTGGGACACATGACTTCATGAAATTCTAGGGCATGGGCATTCTTACCAAACATATGTTCTAACATGAAATAATGCTTAGTTTTAAACTGATATGTTAATATCAGTATGGTAGGTACACATAGGAGGAAGAATCATCTTAAATGTATATCTGTATTGGAAGTGAAAGAGAAGAATGAATTTATTTTGAATGTACTGATGAAAAAGAATTGAGCTTTACTGCATAACCTCCCATAGAGTTAGTGCAAGCCATGATTATAATAAGCTTTTATGGTCTCTCTCTCTCTCTGTGGGTTTTGTTTTTGTTTTAAATTTTTAGTTTCAAAAATCATTCTCTAAGTGTCACTGAGTTCAAGCGCACTTCATTGAAGAGTGTGTTAGTGTTCGTCACAGCATCTGTGTTTTATTTTGGGAGGTCCATGAGACTTAATTGGAAAGAGAATTGGCTGTGATTTCTTCTTTTTGTCCCCTTAATTGAAAAAAACAAAGCCTGGCTGTTACTGTTTGAAGACCCCTTTTAAAAATCATTCTTTAGCTTCCCCTTGATTTGTGTTTCTTGCTAAAAGTTTTCCCAGAGGAGGGCTGAAGACAACCCTAGAACAGTTCAGACGTTCTGTTCTATTCCCTTTCTGTCGAAGCGCTCCAGATAAGAGCCCTGAAGGAGGGAACACATTCAGCCCTCACAGTAGGATGCCGGTACTTTATAATAACCTCTCCCACAGCCCCAAGCTCTCAGCACTATTCACTTTCTACCAGGACCCTTAACATAGCACAAAGAAAGACTTTGAAAGTCCCTGGACCCCACATCCCTGCTGAGAGCCCAGGATGCAGGATACCACACAGCAGTCTTCAAAAAGCCCCTAATTTTATTTCCGTCTCTGATTTCTGAACCACAGTCTTCTGCTTGAACAAGGGGAAGAACAGCTGTGTAAATAAATATAGATGACTGAAACAGGCTAAACGCTTTTTCCCAATAATTCACATAGACTCCCTGTTGATTGTAAGATGAATAATGATATTGACAAAAAGTGCTCCAATACATGGTATTCTCTGGGAAGAGATTTGTTGGTATTAAGCACCCAGAATAGTGGTCTCTATAAAATAGCGATGCGGCCTACTGGTCACCAGAAACAGTTAACTGTATCACATTATTATTATTATTATTATTATTATTATTTTGAGACGGAGTTTCACTCTTGTTGCCCAGGTTGGAGTGCAATGGCATGATCTTGGCTCACTGCAACCTCTGCCTCCAGGGTTCAAGTGATTCTCCTGCCTCAGCCTCCTGAGTAGCTGGGATTACAGGCATGTGGCACCACGCCTGGCTAATGTTTTGTATTTTTAGTAGAGATGGTGTTTCTCCATGTTGGTCAGGCTGGTCTCGAACTCCCGACCTCAGGTGATCTACCCACCTTGGCCTCCCAAAGTGCTGGGATTATAAGCGTGAGCCACCATGCCCAGCTGTGTATCACATTATTTTAGTTAGAAACTTTCACAAAGTTTTCCTAAGATCAATCATTCATTCAACAAACATTTATTGAGCATCTACTATATACAAGAATTTTTTCCTAGGTGCTTTTGGGGACACTTGGCAAGCCTGAATGAGATCTACCTATGCCTTTAAGGCTGTGGAACAGAGCAAAGGGATAAATAGTGATTAAGAGTATAGTTTCTGAAATCATCTGGCCTAGGTTTGAGTTCTAACTTGATTACCTGCTAGCTGTGTGGCCTTGGGCAAGTTGCAAAGCTTTTCTGAGCTTCAATTTCTTCATCTTCAATATTATCTTCTTCACAATGACATTTATGAAAATTAAATAACATGATGAAGAGTATCTGCCACATAATAAAAATGTCAATATAACGATTAACTGTTATATTAGTTGGGGTATAGACTAAGCTACTATAGCAAAAAGACTCCAAATTCCAGTAGCAGAGCATAATAGAGGTTTATTCTTCTCTCTGTCCAGAGGTAGGAATTCTGTGGCTGTAAGGGGGCCTCCACATTTTAACATGGCTTCCAGCTCTAAGACCAAGATGGTTGCTCTGGCTCTTACCACATCCCAGCAAGCAAGAAAGGTAAAAGGCCAGGTGAAGACATGCTTCATCTTTTTAAGGACATCACCCAGAAGTGGCTCCTTTCACTTCTGATTACATTCCATGTTCCAGAACTTAGTCACCTGATTGTGCCAAGTTGCATTAGAAGGGCGGGAACTGTAGTCTCTAGCTGACCGCACGCTCAGTTAAAACTCCTAACTTCCATTGTGCAAGATGTTCGGTCATAAGCCATCTCAGTCACAGCTATCATTATTAGCTGGCCTTAGGACTGATGACAATCGCTGCTATAAGAGCCTTGAAAGTCATACGAGGTAGACTCCTGGACACATGGGGAAGGAAGAAAACATCCAGATGGGGGGATAGAGAGCTCAGAGGCATCAAAGAGAAGAGGCATTCAGAGTGTGTGGAGAAGTCCAGATTATCGGAGTGTAGCAGGCAGTAGCAGAACTGTGTGGAAAATAAAGCCAGATCAGAGGTGAACAGCAGACCAGGAAAGGTCTAAGGCATTTGGCCTGCATTTGTTAGGCCATGAAGAGATAGTAAAGTTTTGGTTTTTTTTTTAAACAGAAGGTCTTACATATTTATTACTCAACTCAATCAACCAGTGGGTTTGTAACAGGTACAGAGAGGAAAAATATCTTCCCAATAAAACATGTCCAGCTCTCCAGATAGTGGTGACATTTTCAGTTTGATATGGTAACATGATTGTGACCTTCAGACAGCATAAATATGTGTGCCATCTCATGTGGCACACTATAGACCCAACTTGGTTCTTCTCCAATGTCTCCTTTTGGAGTTGTGCCTGATTTTATTACCAATTTTCATCCGAATCCACTGGGGAATAGGACGATTTTGCTTTTGTTTCTTGGCCGGGAATCACTTAATCCCAAAAGTCTTGTGAGAAGCTAAGTCAAGCACACAACATTATGGCGGAGAAAGGAAGAGGGCGGGAAGTGAGAAGAGATAGTAAAGTTTTGTGAGCAGGGGAGGGAAAAATTGGGGATGACCTGGTATAGGAACATATGTCTGAAAGCAGAGAATAGAATGGATTGACAAGGAAGAGAATGGAGGCTGTGAGACTGACTGGAGAGGGCATTCCAATAAGCCAGGGATGAGATTCTCAGGGTCCAGTGTGGTCCCAGGTGGTGGTAGGATTGGAAAGAAAGAGCCAGATGGGAGGTACCTCTGGAAGTAGAATCAGCAGGATATGATTACCAATTAGGTATGAGTCTGAAAAAAATAGTGCAGAATGACACAAATTCTGCAGTTTTAGTTTTTGTCAGGACAGAGATGCCATTAACAAGGAGAGAGAAGCTGGGAGGGCATAGAGACAAACTGGGATGCAGTTCTGGTTTGTGAGCCAGGAAAGTGAAGAATCTCACGGTACTCTTATAATGTAATTTCTTTTTTTGGATAATTATTTAATGTCTGCTTTCCCCTGCTACACCGTAAACTCATCTATTGATGCCTAAAAAAAAATCTCAAACTTTATGGTGTAAAACAAACAAAACATTATTTATTATTATTACCTCTCACAGTTTGAAAGATTGCCTTTGCTCAGGTTGGCAGGTTTCACTCAGGGTCTCTCATTTACTTGCCAGATGAGGGCTGGAGTTGGAATCATCTCAAAAACTTCTTCATTCATGTATCTGGTAGTTGATAGTGGCCATCAACTGAGCCCTCAGTCGAGACCCTCAGCCAGAACTCTTATATGAGGCTTCTCCCTGTGGCCTGGGTTTCTTTGCAGCATAGTGGCTGGGTTCCAAGAGCACTCCAGAGAAAGCTAAGGAGAAGTTTCATTGCTGTTTACTAACAAGTGACATGGTGTCACTTCTGCTGCATTTTATTAATGAGTAACAAGTCACCAAGGCCAGGCCATATTCCAGGGCTTGAGGGGAGGAATGCTAAGAGTTTATAGACACATTCTGTGAGGACAGGGGGCTGGTCTGTATTTTTTTAACCTCTGTATTGTCAATGCTTGGGAAAAAGTCATATACTGTGTGATCAATGAAAGTTTGTTGAACGAATGAACGTAGACAAACATAAGCAGGTTCCAGTGCCACAGAGAGATTGTTCAGTGTGAAGATTGGGGAATGTTGGCTCTCACTAACTGTTCATTACTAGTATGGCCATCATTTCTATGTGGGGGACCCAATTTTCAGCAACTTTCACTAATTTGAAATTTGGGAAATGTTCAAGTGGGAGAAAAAAGACATTGCGATTCCTTTATATTGGGTCATTGGCTCTTGAGTTTGACACAAGTGGATCTGAGAGGCAAAATCTGAACCATATATCTATATCTCACCGATGGTTGGTACTGCAAGACAAGCAGCTCCTGTCTTGCTACTCTGGGTCCTAAGTTGGGAATGTTCTTACTGGTGAAGGGGAAGAGGCTTGGAGGAGGTAGGAATAGGGTGCCAGCAGCCAGATGGCTCAACTTCTCTCATTTTCCTATGGACTTTTTCTAAGGTATCCCCTCTTTTCCTCTTTTTCAAATTCTGATGATGTAGCTGCCATTTCCCGAGGAGACAATACTTTTTAAAAAAGCTTTCACTGTGAATTAAATAAACAAAACAAATAAATAAAGAGAAATATTTATTCATTATAGAACATTTGAAAAATATTGCACATTATAGAAAACAAAAGCTGTACGTATTTCTACTAGCCAGGAACAACTACATTGGTGATATTTTCTTTGAATAAAATAACTAGATAGTTGGAATAATATAATACAGAAAGTTGTACATCAGATTTTTAAAACATAACTTTATAATAAAGACATTTTTCTGAAGTTTCTAACTCTGTCCTTACTTGTTGTTTTAGCTTGGGCAAATTACTTAACCTCTCTAAACCTCAGTATCCTCTTCTGTAAAATGGAGGTAATAATAGTACCTTCTTCACAAGTTTGCTGTCAGGACTAAATAAGATGACATGTAAAATTCTTAGCTTGCACCTGGCATATGGTAAACATTAATTGTTAGCTAATATTAATATTTTTATGTCATGCATGAATTCATTGTATTAACAAAATGCGATTTTTCAGTTAGTGCATAATAGTCATTGTATAGCTGTACCATGATTTATTTAATATTTTCCTGGTTTTGTACACTTACATTGTGCAAAATGCTTACTATTGTAAATAATTTTGTGATAAAAGTCCTTCAATATAAAACTTTGTCCACCTTACAGATGAAGGTAAATTCTTAGAAGTGAAAGCAATTTTTGAGGGAAGGGGAGAGAACATCAGGGGAGTTGTGTCTTTCCTTATCCACCCCAGCTCAAATTCTTCATGATCTCCCACAGCTGCCTTGGATATAAGGCCCCTAAAAAGGGATAACAGTTTTGGGCTGGCTTCTAAAGGAACTTGGGTTGAAGGAGAAACGGGGACACTTTGGGAGATTTCTAAGTCTTCCCTCCTCTTTGTTACAAATTCTCAAAATGACAGGAGTCGCTAAACTGGGAACCAGAAGACCTGAGGTCTAGTTCCAGCTCAGTGGCTAATTGTGCAACTTTGGGCAAGTTGCTAAACTTCTTTGGGCTTCCCCCTTGGTAAGATGAAGGAATTTGGCTTCACTTCTAAAGTGCCTTTGAACGCTAGCATTCAATAGATCAAAGAGTCTGATAACTTCATAGACAATGTCAACCTTCCCCACCTCCTATTTCAAGCAGAGAATCTGGTTCATTTAATCTTCATTCATTCATTCAAAAAGCATTTACCTACCACCTACTATTCATCTATCACAGAAATGAATTACAGGGTGTCTTATCCTTGATAAACTCCCAGCCTGGTGGAGAGATAGAATGAGAAAGAAGTTATATTGACATACCGTAATAAGTGCTATAAAGGTTATTACTAACTCCCATGGATAGACAGAAGAAGGAAATGTATGTTGTGTTTTTAATGGCGCTGGGTGGGAGGGTCAGATTAGGAGCAGATTCACCTAGGAAAAAATGTCAGTGTCTCCAATCGCCTTTGTGTATGAGGTTGATCCTAAGTATTAATAAAAGCTTTCCATCTATGAGACCTTTGTCTGTCTTAAAGTATCTCCATAAAGCATATATTGTTGAGCATCTCCAGTGTGGGAGACAGAGAGTTGATGTCAAGGTGAACAAAATGGCAGCCTTACCCTCCAGGATGGTAAAGGTAGCTATGAAGGTAATGAGGCTGTGGGAGGAGGTGGGAGCCTTCGGGAGGGAGCCATTTTATTCCTGAGATATCTGGGGAAAAGTGTTCTTTCTCAAATTCTAGAAAGAATGCTGGGTTTGGAGTTGGAGGAGTTAGGTTCAGCTCCAGTGTTGGGTGAGTTGCCTAATGACTGTGAGCATCAGTAACCAGCCCCAGGAACATTTACCTGGAGGTGGTGTATGTAAAGCTGGAGTCTGTTACACACTGAAGAAATAGTCTTGTCTCCTTCCTTCCAGTTACTAATCTTTCAGAGTCTCGGTTTACACACCCTGAAAGTGTGAATAGCGTCTCTCCCTGTGTGTAGAAGTAACATGTAATGGAGGCATCTGGCGAGGCCAGAGCATTATTGTGGTTCTGGAGGAGGGAGATTAAGAGCTGAGATCTTAAAGAACTAGCTTCTCCATTAGACTTTTTAAGGATGATTCTGGCATTCACCAGGGAGTTGTCGCTCTTTAGCAGAAGGGCACTGGCCAGCAGCAGTGGCTGAACCAGGGCCTGATGGTGGCGAAAGCACTCAGAGGAAAGGGAAATGGAGCAAAGTGGAAGGTGGACAGGGCCAGCGGACCGCACTACAGTCAGACCTAGCCCCAATGCCAGCAGGAAAGGGGCACTTCAGCAGGGTGGAGTCTGGGGATGGGGTGGCTGCCCAGGCAGTGCAGGCCACCTAGTAATGTGGAGAATGTGACAAGGAGCGGCCATCACTCCTTCACCTCTGTCCCTTCTTGTTATGTTCCAAAGGGAAAAGCTGTGATGAAAGGGCTTTTAAAAAAGTAGGACAAGGGAAAGATCAACCACGCCGGGTTGCCAGGACAATAGTGAATGGAACAGCTGGGTTGGGTGCCTTGGCTGTGCAATGGGGAGAAATGCCCTGAGAAGCTCTGTGCTTTGCTAAACATTCAAAGATTATGTACAAGATCCAGTGTGACCCTCCCCACCACCCCTCTTTCTTGACACTCCCAAAGTCCAAGAGAGAAAAGGAGGGAGAGAGAGAGAGAGAAAATTCGTTTTTGTGTAGGAGGGGAGATAAGTGGACTGAGAGAGAGAGAGAATGTAGGATATCCTAGGGGAAGTTCACATGGGCACCAGGAGAGAAGAGGGAATCCATAGAGCAGTGCTGGGAATGCTATCTCCATGTGTACAGAGTGCTTGCTCTGTGTGTGGCTCTGAAATAGGTGACTTTTTTCTTCAGATGGAATAGGATTTGTGCAGCCCTTGGGATGAGCTGCCTTGCAATGTGTTTTGTATGCGTGCTCTCCCAGGCAGCAGACTTCTGTCCCAGTGTGTGCTCCCTCTGGGTAGTGTAGGTGTCTGGTTAAGTCTGTTCAGGAACTTACTTTCTGAGGTGGATACACTGACATGGATATATTCAAAGAGCTGAAGAATAAAATATGAATAAGGCACAAAACATTTGCGAAAAAAGAAAGATCTGAGTGTAAGAAGTCAATCAAAATTTATGTTGACTATCTTAGTACAGTAATATCATTCTTGCTGCTAAAGTTTTAAAATTGACAGATGGATTTGTAGCTATTAAAATTGTCATATGCCTACTAGAAGGAAGTCTCTATTAGAATATCGTTTTTTAAAATTATTTTTATTATTATTATCCTGGTGATTATTTTTATCCTGGCAAATAATTTTTCATAACAATATTTTATTAATATTATATAAATAGTAATATTTGACATGTTGCATTTAAAATCTAATATTATGTTATATGTAATAAATATCATTTATAAAATATTTTATTCATATACTATATTGACAGGTATCAACTATTATACCATTTAATCACCCCAAGAATCCTGTGATGTGAAATATTTGTTAGTATTGTCATTTGACAGATGAGAAAATGGATTGAAATTGCCCAATTCTATAGAATTAATGAAGAGTGGAGCTGGTATTGAGGCCTAGAATTATTTGAATACAACCCAACCCTATGTTCTTTTTTTTTTTTTTGAGACGAAGTCTTGCTCTATCACCCAGGCTGGAGTGCAGTGGCGTGATCTGGACTCACTGCAAGCTCCGCCTCCCGAGTTCACGCCATTCTGCTGCCTCAGCCTCCCGAGTAGCTGGGACCACAGGCGCCCGCCACCACGCCTGGCTAATTTTTTGCATTTTTAGTAGAGACGGGGTTTCACCGTTTTAGCCAGCCTCAGCCTCCCAAAGTGCTGGGATTACAGGCATGAGCCACCGCGCCCGGCCTGTTTGTTTGTTTTTTGAGATGGAGTTTCGATCTTGTTGCCCAGGCTGGAGTGCAATGGCACAATTTCTGCTCACTGCAACCTCCGCCTCCTGAGTTCAAGCGATTCTCCTGGGTCAGCCTCCTGAGGAGCTGGAATTACAGGCGCCCGCCATAACGCCCAGCTTACTTTATTTATTTATGTATTTTTTTTTGCATTTTTGGTAGAGATGGGGTCTCAAACTCCTGACCTCAGGTGATCCACCCACCTCAGCCTCCCAGAGTGTTGGGATTACAGGCGTGAGCCACCTTATCCGGCCCAAACCTATGCTCTTAATGACAAATAATCCAAAGCTAATAACTTGGATGATCAAAAAGATCTCATAAGAAATAGAGCTATGAATGGAAACTAACAAGATTACATAAAAAGGGGTGGATGGGAAATTCTAAGTGTACTTTCATAAAATCAGCTATTTGAGTTTGAAGTGGGAAACTATGGCTTAGTAATGGTTTAGATGAAATATACTTGGGTGTACATTTTTTAAAAAAAATCTTAAGTTTAATATAAGCCAACAAATATGTAACATGACCGCCCATAAAAGCTAATTGCTGAGGTTGTAGCAGTAGAATTATTATTTACAGAAATACAACTATAAAGTGGCAGGAATTGGCAAATGGAACACGAAGAAAGCATTCATGACAGTGAAGAGTCTGAAAAACAACTTGGTTTCTAACAATTTCAACAATGAGGAATTGTTGAAAGTATTATAGTACTTGTTTTTTTCTAGAAAGCAGTAATAATTATTATAATAATACCTAATTCTTATATATTTCCTTAACCCAATCATATTTGTATTGTTAACTCTTTTATTTGTTACAAAAACCCCACGAGTAGACCCATTGCTATGCCCATTTTATAGATGAGGGAAATTTGTTATGTAGCACAGAAAATGGATACGGTAGCCCTCTATCTTGTACTTTTGGTTCTGCCACGGTCACCTGTAAGATGCATGTGCAGTAAACAGAGTTTTTACTCTAACATGTGGTTAAATTGGAAAGAGGACCAATGATAACTCATATTCTTTTCTCCACCTCTTTTCAGATGCAATGAAATTAACTTCTCCTTCCAAGAACAGCATGCAGGCAGCTAGCTGGAAAGACTCACACTTGAGTGAATAGTGACAGCTCGCCCCTTCTGCTCTTTGATGCTGCTGTCTCTACTGGCCACTTGGTCTACCAGTCAGTTGTGCCCTGTAGGTACCCAGCCATGGCTGGGAAGATTCACAACCACAAGATTGTCTATCAGTAGGAAATACAGGAAATTACAGGATGGGTATATGAGACATATGTGGTGGATATAAAGCTCAATAGTAGTGACACAAGTGTCATATTCAGAAAATAATATAAACTTTCTCGCTATAATGGTTTGGTCATTGCTATTTTGTAACTCTATTTAAAAATTTTATAAAAAGTACTTTCAGCAGCAATGAGCTAAAAAACAAAAGGAAAATCAACAACAATGATGATAACAAACACAAAACAAAACCAACAACCTGAAAGAGCATATTTAATGAAAAATTAGGTCTTAAATGTTCATTTTTCAAGATAGCTGATGATGAATATAGAATTTGCACAAAAATGTTGACATTTACTACCCATCAAAGGGTTTTAGTGATATCACTAAACCTATAAAAAGCAGATGACACGCATCTGCCGAAAAAGCAACAGCACCTACTTCAAAGTTGGAAGTTATCTTAAGAGGATTGTGGTCAGAGAAAACAATTTAATATGTGCAGCTGTGGAAAGGTTTATTTATACATCATTCTTTGAAGTGACTTTTCATTTAGATTAAATGTCTGTTCTTCTAAATTAATTTCAACCATTTTCAGTACCAACATTTCTTGTGCATGTGCAAAGCCATGCTGAACTGTTGGCTCCATTAACAGTAGAAGAACTTTGCAAACAGTTAAATAATTCCAGTTGTATATCAAAGTCATCAGTTGTGTCAAATAGAAAATTGATCAAGCTTATTCCAGTTAATGACTTAACTTTCTTTTCACCTGACAATTCATGAAATCAAGTTATGCTTTTGGAAGTTTATTTGTTGAAAGCGAAACATCTGACACCATTATGCATACTGAGATGAATTCAAGGAAAAGTTCAACATTGAAAATGAAATTATTTGTGTCTGTGGTGACATGAATATAAATTTTGGCAGAGCATAGCACCACTGTAAAAACTATGTTCTTATCATGATATCTATAAAACAGAAGTGTACTTGGATTGACTGTGGTGCACACACAATTCCTAATTGCCTCCAAACAGATTTCGGTGTTTTTCCAATTTAAATAGGAATTGCTAGTGGTTAAATTTTACACATATTTTTATGTGTATATAGAGTAACTGATTTTTTTATGATAAAGCTGATGTTAAAAAACAAACAAAAAACTTCCGATGGCAGTATATACTTTCTCTTTGCCATGCATCATCAATCAGACCTTAAAAATGTTTGGGCTTTTTTCAACATCACTGATCACTACAGAAATGCAAATCAAAACCACAATGAGATACCACCTCACATCACTCAGAATGGCGATTATTAAAAAGTCAAGAAACAACAGATGCTGGCAAGGGTGTGGAGAAATAGGAATGCTTTTACATTGTTGGTGAGAATGTAAATTAGTTCAACCATTGTGGAAGACGGTGTGGTGATTCCTCAAAGATCTAGAACTAGAATATCATTTGACCCAGCAATCCCATTACTGGGTATATACCTAAAGGAATATAAATTATTCTATTATAAAGATACATGCACACATATGTTTACTGCAGCACTATTCACAATAGCAAAGATTTGGAACCAACACAAATGCCCATCAATTATAGACTGGACAA
Source organism: Pan troglodytes (assembly GCF_028858775.2). NCBI lineage: Eukaryota > Metazoa > Chordata > Mammalia > Primates > Hominidae > Pan > Pan troglodytes. The sequence goes on from NC_072402.2 coordinate 76,209,746, forward strand.
AGAAAATGTGGTACATATACACCGTGGAATACTATGCAGCCATAAAAAGGAATGAGAGATCATGTCCTTTGCAGGGACATGGATGAAGCTGGAAGCCATCATCCTCAGCAAACTAACACAGGAACAGAAAACCAAACACCACATCTTCTCATTCATAAGTGGGAGTTGAGCAATGAGAACACATGGACACAGGAAGGGGAACAACACACACTGAGGTCTGTGGGGTGGGGGTGGGGCGAAGGGAGAGAGAACATCAGGACAAATAGCCAATGCCTGTGGGGCTTAAAACCAGGGTGACGGGTTGGTAGGTGCAGCAAACTACCATGGCACATGTATATCTGTGTAACAAACCAGCACGTTCTGCACAAGTATCCCGGAACTTAAAAAAAAAAAGAAAAAAAAGGTTTGAGCTTTTTGAAGAATTACTTGGGAAATCAACCTAAACATCAACCATAATGATGAAGAAAGTTCTCTTCATTTTGGTTGCATCTTGTTCAAAATCAGTTGAAAATATTTAGTGAAATTATTCAGTGACAGAAACAACTAAAAACTTATTTTTAAGTGCATAGCAAATTGTAGTTATTAAAAACAAAGCTTTCAAATACACAGAAGCAAGAGAAGAAGCAAAAAAAATAATCGATGAGAGCTCAAGTGGTGAAATAGGTTAACATGTGGGAAAAATCTTTTGATGAAGATTTTCATTTTAATTTTATAAGTTTATGTTACAGTCTAGAATGGATGGAAATTGAGAAGACCTATTATTTTGCAGAATCTAAATTTGATTACATATTTAGAAGAATCATAAAAAGGGACACTTTAAAATAAATTTCATCTTGTAAAAATATTTGTTGCAAAAAGTAGTCTAAAGGAAAAAAACAGTACCTGTAAAAATATTTGGGCTAAAATATTTAAGATCTCAATTTAAAAAGTCAAGATTTGGCTGGGTGCGGTGGCTCATGCCTGTAATCCCAGCACTTTGGGAAGCTGAGGCGGGTGGATCACCTGAGGTCAGGAGTTTGAGACCAGCCTGACCAACATGGAGAAACCTCACCTCTACTAAAAATACAAAATTAGCTGGTCGTGGTGGCACATGCCTGTAATCCCAGCTACTCGGGAGACTGAGGCAGGAGAATCGCTTGAACCTGGGAGGTGGAGGTTGCGATGAGCCGAGATGGTGCCATTGCATTCCAGCCTGGGCAACAAGAGCGAAACTCCGTCTCAAAAAAAAAAAAAAAAAAAAAGTCAAAATTTGAGAATAGCCTCTATTTAGTAGACTTTGACCAGAGCTGCCTGTGCAGTGGCCAGCATCTGTGAAGACAAGCAGTTTTTCACATAAAAATATTATGGCCAAAAGAGAAGAGTCAATTGAAGCTGTCATGGATTTCAAATTTATTAATAAAATATTCACCTATAAAGAATGTTGCAGGCTATTTTATGAGAAAATTAAAAATAATAATTTCATATTAAAAATTATGTTGAAAATATTTAATGAAATTATTCAGTGACAGAAACAACTAAAAACTTTTATTTTGAAGTGTATAGCAAATTGTAATTATTAAAAACAAAGCTTTCAAATACATAGAAGCAAGGGAAGAACACAAGTGACATAGTATTATAGACAGAATTACAAAACTGATTAAGTATATGAATATATACCAAGAATAATTATTTTACTTTTATTCTTTTTAATGTTCAGCTATTAAGATAATTTTTAAAAAAAATATGCTAACGAACTCAGATGCATTATTTTAACTTCTAAAGAAAATTTCAGTTTAAAAAATTATTTTTAATAAGAATAATTCACAAATTCTCCAAGAAAATAACACCAATTTGTTGATCACTGAATATTTTTATAAATACTATATAATTTTAATTATATGTTTTAAGTTTTTATTTTGATGCAATTTCAAATTCATAGAAAATTTGCAAGAAACCGAGTGCGGTGGCTCATGCCTGTAATCCCAGCACTTTGGGAGGCCGAGGCAGGTGGATCATGAGGTCAGGAGTTCGAGACCAGCCTGACCAACACAGTGAAACCTCGTCTCTACTAGAAATACAAAAATTAGCCGGGCGTGGTGGCGGGCACCTGTAATCCCAGCTACTCAGGAGGCTGAGGCAAGAGAATCACTTGAACCCAGGAGGCGGAGGTTGCAGTGAGCTGGGATCATGCCACTGCACTCCAGCCTGGGCGACAGAGTGAGACTCTGTCTCAAAAGAAAAAAAAAAAAGAAGAAGAAGAAAAGTTGCAAGAGTTTTACAAGGAGCTCCAGTATGCCCTTACCAGCTCCCATTTTGCTTCCATGTGCTTTAGTATTCTCCTCTCTGTCTCTGTCTCCACTCATCCCCCCTTCCCTGTCTGTCTGCCTCTGTCTCTTTCTGTCTCATATCCATGTGTGTATTTATTTAAAATATTATTTTTCTGAACCATCTGAATGTAGGTTCAAGACATCATTCCCCCTTTCTGCTAAATCATTTGGTGTGGATTTTCTGAAAATAAGGATATTAAATTCAGGAAACTTAACATTGTTAAGTTCCTATAACACTGTTTTCTAATCCATAGTCCCTATGTAAATTTCATTTCTTGTCCTAATAATGTCCCTTATAGCTATTTTTTTTTTCTGGTTCATGATCCAATCCAGTATCACATGTAGCAATAGTTGTCAGGTCTCTTGGGCTTCCTTTAATCTGAAACAGTTCCTTAACTTTTCCTTGTCTTATTTAACCTTGACATTTTTTTTTAAGAGAACAAGACTGTTTGTTTTGTAGAATGTCTCTCAATTTGGGTATGATTAGTTTCGGGCTACGTATTTTTGGCAGGAATAAAGCGATATATCCTTCTCAGTATATCATATCTGGAGGCATACCATGTTGATTTGTCTCAATATTAGTGATATTGACTTAGATCATATGGATAAGATGGTGTCCACCAGAACTCTCCCTTATAAGGTGGAGACAGTTTAGTGAAAATTACTCAAAGATCATGTGAATCAAATTTTTACCCACTATAGTTAACATTAGTTGATTTTATCAGTTGTCCTAGATTTGGCCAGAGGGAGCTCCTTCAAGTTGCCTTTTTGTCCTTTTGATATGCTTTCTTATTCTTTAAGCACTTTCTTGCTTTTCAGCATGAGATACCACAGGATCATCTTGTATTCCTTCTCTCCATGGAGACCTGGCTTTTGGCTAACAATGGTGTTTATAAACCACAAACGGATACTAGATATGCTTATTGTTACATGCGTGTCATTGCTTAAGGCTTTCTCAGTGCTATGTGTGTTTGGACATGTGTGGATGTCTCTACAAAAAATTAAAAAAAAATCAGCTGGGCATGGTGGTGTGTGCCTGTAGCCCCAGCTGCTCAAGAGGTTGAGGCAGAAGGATCGCCTGACCCCAGGAGTTCAAGGCTGCAGTGAGCTATGCATTCACTCCTTGACATTGTCTTACAGGTTCCTAAAGTTTTGTACATCTTATTTCAATGTTTTCCTCTTTCTTTTTATATTGGATAATTTCAATGGGTCCATTATTAAATTTATTGACATTTTCTTCAAATTCCATATCTGATTCCTCAAACTGGCACTTTCTGCTTGAGTTTTAGTTATCTTAGACTTGTGTCAACTGGGGCAAACTCTCAGACAAAAAGCTATATAAACATGATTTTTTTTTTGAGACAGAATCTTGCTATGTTGCCCAGGCTGGAGTGCAATGGTATGATCTCAGCTTGCTGCAACCTCTGCCTCCCAGCTTCAAGCAATTCTCCTGCCTCAGCCTCCTGAGTAGCTGAGATTACAGACATGCACCACCACATATGGCTGATTTTTGTATTTTTTGTAGAGACGGGGTTTTGCCACGTTGGCCAGGCTGGTCTTGAACTCCTGACCTCATGATCCATCCGCCTCAGCCTCCCAAAGTTCTGGGATTACAGGCGTAAGCCATCGTGCCCGACCTACAAATTTTATCCAGTGCAGTTCCCTGATTTGAAACACTGACTCTCCTCCAGTTTCTGCTTCTTTTATTGCTCTCCAGAACCTTCAGATGATGATTAAAAAAAAAAAATTTTTCAGCACGATCTACAGAAAAGTTAGTCAATACAAGCTACTTTGCCAATACCAGACATGGAAATGTCAATACAAATATTAGTCCTTAATTTTTCTAATAAGAAAAAATGTGTAATTCATATCTAAATAAAAATAGGCTTGGTTAATAACTGAAGTGATAGAATAGTAAGTTGTAAAAATAAATAAATTCTCACAATTTAAAATATTTTTATAAATATTTGAGTTTTAGTTGACAAACTTGCCTTAAAATATCTCATGTGTTATCATGAGCCTGTTTATACACCACTAGAATATAGCTCATGCCATGAACAATATTCCTCAAGGAAACAATAGCTACTGAACTGTTCTACTTCCTGTTTAATGAAACAATCACATACTTGAATGCTGACTGTGCTAAGTTGCTATTAAGATTTCTAAATGTACATTCTGTATTTCTGTATTTAGCTCATGGCAATTCAGCCGCAAATACCTCACAGACTGGCACCAGTTTGTGAAACGCACTGTGAATAGTGTTAATATATGGGGCATTTCCCCTCTGGCTTTCTATGCTAAGTCTCACCCTTCCCCATCCAGTTGTGTTCTTCATTTTTTTCTACCCTGCTCTGTACTCAAGACGCTGACATGCACTGACCGTGATCCCCTGCCTTCTGGCATTCTGTTGCATTTGGCCAACAGAAATAATCAGCAGGAGATAGAAAGGCAGAAGAGTGAGGTTGGAGTGTTTATTCCTACAGCTTTTCTTAACAGGTCATGGAGGGTGAGTTGTGTCCCTGCTCCTCCACTATAAGTCACAGCTCCTGTCAGGTAGCCCTCTCCTTATGCCTACCCTCTTTAGGTACTGATCTACTTTGTCCCCTTGCCCTTCAGTCCCATAGAGGGTGATGGCCCTCCTTTGTTACTAGTATGGTATTGCATTTCCCTCCCCACCCCCTGCCACATCTTTAAATTGTGCTTTTATTAACTATCTTCAGTATATACATGTGCCATCTCTTTACTGTCAGGACTCTGACTGAGACATTCTCCTTGGCTAGGATTTGGGTCTGGGTTGTAAGAGTGAACAATTTGCACAAAACCAAAGAGCTTTCTAGAAGAAATAGAATGGAGACACCAATACCCTCTGTTTTGCAGATTAACATGAAGAGATTATCTCTGATGAATTGAGGTGGCTCAGATTGAGGGTCAACTGGTAGATGTGTACATTCACTATGAGAGAAAGGAACCAAGGCCAGATCATCAAGGAAAGAGCTGGCTGGGAGCTCAGGATGTGGCCGAGGCTGTAAGGTTCCTCCTGATGGACCCTTCCTGGCACTGTGGACATACATCTGGAAAACATCTGTGTGTGATTGTTCAGAATGAGCCAGGTAACTAGAAAATGTGCCTTTGTTGTGTAGTGACTGTTGTTGACTTTTACGTGTCTTTTTTTTTTTTTAATTCACCTTAAGAAACTCCTGCCAGACCAGTAGCATTGATGTGAATTGGTGCCCAGGTCCCTTTCTTTAGTGACGGGTGGCCAGCACAAGTATGATAAATCACCACTGTTCTTGCAGCAGTGACCAAAGATTGAATCTCAGTATCAAACTACCTGCTTTCCACAAGCACTTTACCAGCAGCAACTGCACTAGAGCCTGGCATTCTTCAGTGAATGAACTCCTCATATTTTCCAGTTTTCTTCCATCATGGGGTAATAACCAGGACTGCTGCCTTCAGCAAAGCAAGCCTCTTTGCATTCTTTCTTTTAGTATGGGAGGTGAGATACCCCAAAGAGGGAGGCAATACATTTTCACAATAGAAGAGTAGAGCTCAGAGTTATTTAATGTAAATATTTTAAAAAGACTCAGCATTATTTTATACCCCATGTTGGCAAATCAAAAAAACAGCTATAAGGTATATCTAAAGTGGTAGGTAACTGAGTCAATGATAACACTAGAATTATAGTCTGTAGTATGTTCTTTATAGATATTGGTGCTTTTAGGGCAGAAAGTTTGGTTGAGAAAAGTACATTTACTAAGTAGATAAAATTCCTACCTCATGTGTATAAGACTGATTCCTAAGAAGATGGCATTTTAGAATATCCTATTTCTTACTATATAAACTTGGGCTTGGTTAGATGTTAAGACCAATAGTAGCATGTTTGTGTGGAGAGAGGTCAACAAAGAACTAATCTAACTGGTTAAATTTACCAAGAGTTATTGTTTTTGTGATCTCTTTTTACTATGTTTGGGCCAGTGTGTGTGTGTGTGAGCGTGTGTGTTTTCTTCAGCATGTTGTTTTTGAAATGTATATCTGCCCTTAGAGAGTTCTGTGATGAGAATATTTGAAAACCTCTTTAAAAACCTCTGAAGTCCTTTAAGTGCAGTCACCTGTTGATATGTGGTCAAAACATAATTCACAATGAAACATTCATTCTTTGGGATTAGTCCACATCCATCAGGCAAAAGCTTGTCTAGTCAGATGCCTTTTTCAGAGGCCATGGTGGGTAGTCTTGCTGTCTGTATTGTTTTAAGATGACTCATATCAAGGGTTAAATTCCTTGATTTTTGCTGGTGTCATGTGGCCAAACATTTGCTGGGTATGGAGTTTTTCTCTCTTCATCCACCAACAAAAGCCTCAAGGTCTATTCTTTTCTTCCTCCCACGTTGGGACTCACCTCTTCTTTACTCCTCCATTCCCATCATTGTTCTCTTCCACTTCCTCTCACTTCACTCATGTGCTGCCTGCCTTGAAGAGGAGGCAATGGAAGAATTTCAGTTAATATCTTCCTGTAAAAATCTTAGTTGAATAAGCAAAAAGTGTACAGTCTGGTGGAGAAGATACCTAATTAGAGATGACAATGTTTGAGACATATGCTCTAATTAAAGTCAGCCCACAACGCTATAGGATGTATGGGAGAAAGCTCACCTTGGGAAGGTCCAAGAAGGTTTTCTATGTTAGAAGATACTTTTAGAAGATACTTTTCCATATTAGAAAATACTCTTAAAAGTATAACTTGAAAGAAAGGTAAGCAGAGGTGAAATCATGAAAGAATTTGAATGACATGCTAAGGAGTTTTGGGGAGTCCTAGAATACTTTAAAGTGGCCTGTTAAGCTTCGTGTCTTTGGAAGCTCTCTCTAGTGGCATTTGGGAGGATGAACTGTAGACAGTAGATCTAATTGGACACAAATGAATCAGAACAGGTGAGAAATTGTGAGCACCTAAAAGTGGGTCAATGAGTTTGTATAAGAGGAGAGAGAATCAAGAGGCATTTTAGCATTTAGACTCCATGGTACTTGGTGACCAATTGGATGGGCAGGTGGAATAGGGATGGTGAGGAGTCAGGGGTAGGTCCTCCAGGTTTGAGGGACTGATGGATAGTAGAGGCACTGGCCAAAAGAAGGAATGTAAGTATAGAAGCAAGTGTGTTTGGGGGAGGGTGAGTGGATAAGAGATAATGAGTTTATTTTTGAACATATTGGATTTGAGGTGTCTATGGAGAGATAATAATCAGATGTCTTAAGGATGTAAAAAAAAAAGGTTTTCATTTCTCATTCTTAAAACTGGTAATATTCAGTAACTTTCAAGTTAATATTCAGTAACTTTTTATATTTTTTTCCATCATACTAACATTGTTATATTTTTTTTTTCTTAATCTATTCGGCCACACATAAACATAGTTCCAACTCCTTTGCATGCCAAGTTTGTGAGTTGTTTTTGCATCATCACTATTATTGGATTAGAAATATATTTTACCTTAAAATATAAACTTAAGTTTGGTTGCATTATTGTTTGACATTTCAGAACAAAACACTTTTTATATACACATCTCATTTTTCTCTATACAACAGTGCTAACAGTAGGTTTTATCAGATGAGGAAACTGAGGCTCAAGTATAATAGGCAAGTACTTAGGCTTGTGCAGAGAGGGGTCAAAAGACTAACATTTGAGAAGCTGGCCTGCAATGGGTCTGCAGAATAAGCAGAACCAGAAGTGGGTGTCAGAGCTGGGATAAGAAGGAAGAAACTGTGTGTTGACATGGGAGAGTCAATAGGGCCTCCAGCAAGCAGCAGAAGCAGCAGAATATTGCCCGAGGCTAGACCTCTTCTACCTGTGTGGAAAAGAGTGGCACCCGGCCCATTTCAAGAACCTCTGGGCACTTCGCATTCAATTCCATACATTAAGAACATCTACTATGTGCTTGGCACAAGGCCAGGAACTGGGGGTATAAAGAATAAGTTAGTTCTTCCTCTCCAGGGGCTGGGAATGGCAGATATATAAACAATTGACTATACACAATTGATGAGTTCTAAAACAGAGTAAAGAATAAGATACCTTGGAGATAGGGAAGAGGGAGTAGTTAATATTATGTAAGAGTGAAGTAAAGAGAAGATGAAGAAAGAAGTTACATTTGAGCTGAAACTTGGAAAGACTGGTGAGACATTTCCCAGGAGGAGAGGAGGACAAAGATGTTCCAAGTACAGTAAAAAAACGGCAAAAACTTGGAAGTATACAAGCTTCTGGGGTGGATATAGGTTGATGTAAAACATACTGCAAAGGATAGAATAGCTCATGGAAAAAGACCCAGATAGAAAGGTGGACATTTTACTACCAACTCAAGGCAAACTATTCAAAAGCAAGTCAGGGAGGATGGGAGAGGGAAGGAAACCCACAGACCACCTCTCTCTATGGTATAATCAGCTAGATGGCTGACACTTGTATGGCCCTAGAGACTTTAATAATCTTTATGTCCCAAAGATTCTGGGAGGGTCGGGAGATTGGACATGCATGGGAAAGTTTGGTTGTGAATACCCTGTCTTTCTTATGCTGGAGTCTGTACAAGGTTTTGGGCAACTAGCTTTCTGCACATGTTTACTTTAAGTCACAGACACCACGATCTTGGGGTTACGTGGATCTCAGAGGCTCCTCACTCCCTGATGTGAAGATACCTGTGAAAAATTGGGTAGAAATCAAGTGTTTGTCAATGATGGGAGAAAGGGTTGCATGAAAAAGTCAGGACTTATGTTCCTCTTGAGGCCTAAATGGAGATGAGCAGGTGCACCTAGCAGAGAAGGGTAGTCTGTGCTCAGGCACAGGTATGGATGTCAATAAGATACATGGGAGAATGTGGAAACCTTCCTCAAATGAACAGAGTACTTGTGTCCCCAGGAGCAAGCTTACGTCAGCAAGGCTGTTTATAAAGCATTTATATCGGACTTGAGAGGACTGTGCAGGCTTCTGAGCAATGGGTAGTGAAAGGGACATTTTAGGAAGATTATTCTGGATGAGTGGAGAGCCTGGAGTCCCTGATTAAATTTGCATTTTTAATTCCTGGGTTCTTATGAAGTAGAAGGAAGCTTTCATGTAATTTTCATGATAAGCAGATTGAATGGACACCCATCAGCCTCTTACTCTTCACAACTGAGAGTTCTGGAGTTTAGGGTAAACATAGGACTGAGTTAAGGAAAAATGGCCTGAAGCCTGCATTGAGTAGCTGAAATCAGCAGGCGTTTTATCATCCCTGTGCCATGCCAGTGGCTTTTCCCGAGTGTTTTTTATCTGTGTTTGCTTCAACCTCAGGGGACAATCTGTTCAGTTACCATAAGGGATACCTTCAAAGAGTTTTCTTGGACAAGGTCCACTCATGTGGTCAGCCGTGACCTCATCTCCCTGCTCCGGGGGCCCTGTTTTGGGGCGTGATATCTTGAGTTTCTGCTTGAATAGGAAGCAGAAAGGCCCTTCTTTTGAATGCCTCTCATTTTGGAACACAACAAAAACCACCAGTTAGCTTGTTAAATATTTTTCCAGATTTTTTCTTATTTTTAAATAATTTAGCCCATTGCCCTGCTTACTGTCAGGAACCATTAGGAAAGCCCACTGCTTATCATCTTTTCAAAAACATACAGAAAGTGGGAGGTTTGGGGAGATGCACGGGAGAGTAAGTCTTTTCAATTTCTGGCACAAAATTTGGAACTTGTAAGGAAAGAATAGAAATACTGGTTCAGATTTTCCTAAACTAAATTGTGAACTCGATGCTTCTACCAGCGACCAAAATACTCGTCTCATGGAAATTTTCACACTTCTCTTTCTTAGCTGTCTCTTCAAATTTGAAACTGTCCAGAGAGGAGTCTATATTCCTCCATTTTATTTATTCTTGAAAGTGAGGACCCCTTGGCTGACTCCTGCAACCCTTTGGGGAAGTCATGTATCATGGTACCTTTCTCCTGCCTGGCTCAACTAGCTATGGGTACAAATTCAAGTCCCCCAACGACTATATTCATATCTTCCTCCAGTAGCAAACGGGCTTGTGCAGATTCAGTGTGAAGAGAAGCTGCAGGGGTGGGTGGGTGTGTGTGAGAGGACTGGTCTCTTGCTGCAGCCCTGGAGCGTGAAGCTGTGCACGGGACTGGACCTGCTTCCAGAACCAACCTCCTCTGCCAGAAACAACTTATTCCCTGAAGAGCTTCTGACTCATGCCTCTAATAGGACTATTATGGTTTCCTGGCAGCAAATTTGTCCTTTTGAAATGTAGGACTTTTTTTTTCTTTTTGTAATTTGAATTATCAGTTGACCTATGTAGACAAGTTCTCCTGTTCCATGCTTTCATGGTACTCTTGGAAGCTCAATTCACAATATCCATTTGTAGGACTAGATTTTAAATTTCTTGCATGCAAAGACTAGTCGTCTGTCTTAGTTACTAGTGTATGTCCAGTATCTGGCATAGTGAATGGATTTTTCATTGAATGAACAAAGGAACGAATGAATGAATGGTGTGTTATTCCTATACGGTCCTACCAAGGAAGAAAGATTTTAGGAGACATTAGACCTCCCAAAGCCATAGCAGGGGACAGCTAAGGAACATGTCCCAGAATTTTCTTAGGTTTTCATTGGGACTCAATTCAGCAATTGTGTGTTCATCTGGTTTCTAGGCCATGATAGAGTAGAAGTAAATTAAGGAGGTGGGATGCTGCTAGAAAGAGATGACTCTGATAGGAAAAAAGGGAACAACTTAGAGTCTGGCAAAAGGCAGGCCTAATTTTAATAAAGTGTAGGGGTTTGAGGCTATTGAATGCAGGGGCAGATGACCCTAAACTTTACAAGCAGTGAGATCATCACTATACTATACCGAAATACAATAGTTGGACTGGCAGTGAGAATCTTCAGTTATCTGGAAAGTTTACTTCCATGAACTAGTTTATGTTCAAATGATGCTAGGCCACTGAGGTATTCTATTAACACTCTTTGACATATCAATTTTATCTATTCTGAGCACTTTAGAAAATCCACCATTCTCTTTGACACAGGTAACAATAATTGTATCCCATTCTGCTTCTACTTCACCCAACGTAGGATAAGATGTTCCTCAATGGCAATAGCATGGCAGTCTTTTTGCAAAGGAAGAGAATCCTTTTCTAATTCTGCTTGGAACACAGGGATCTTTATGCACATCTATATTGGAAATTGCTTTCAACAAAAAAAGGGAAGACTGAGAGAAGAAAGCAATGACACGAAGTAATCCTGAGGGTGACAGGGATGCTAAGACATGGAGTTCAACTAACAAAGAAATAGAAATTTCTAAAAATGTCACGGGAGAGACAAATAGAGAGACGCAGCCTGAAAGAGGATGGGGAAGTTTTATTCAGGCCATGGAGTGGCAGGTGTTTGCCAACAGGAGCTGTGATTCTTCCAAAACCTTTTAGTGTTCATGGCACACAGAACAATATTTGTTTCAAATTTTTAGGCAAGGAGAAAAACACTGCATGACTTAAGCCAAACAGAAGTCCCTATTCCAGAATTTAATATTTGAGGGCATACATGAGTTTCTCTTTTTTCATCTCTTATTTTAAGCAGGCACCAGGTTGTCTAGCTTGGGAAATGCCACTCAATTAACACCTGAAAGCACTAGGTACATAATGTGAAATACAAGAAACTGTTACATTCAAAAGGATGCTGAGGAAAAATGAACTCTTCAATATCCAGTTTATATTAATTGTGAAAACAAGATTATAAAGAAAACCAACTTAAATAGAAAAATTTAAACATAAAAAATTCACTCTTACAAAACTGCTTTCCAGTTTTATATATTATTTTCTAATCTTTGGCAATATGCTTGTATATTTTTACATAATTACAATCACAGTGTATACATACTTTGTTTTTTTTTTTGAGACGGAATCTTGCTCTGTCATGCAGGCTGGAGTGCAATGGTGTGATCTTGGCTCATGGCAACCTCTGTCTCCCGGGTTCAAGTGATTCTCCTGCCTCAGCCTCCCGAGTAGCTGGGATTACAGGCAGCTGCCATCATGCCCAGCTAACTATTGTATTTTTGTAGAGATGGGGTTTCACCATGTTGGCCAGGCTGGTCTTGAACTCCTGACCTCAGGTGATTCGCCTGCTTCGGCCTCTCAAAGTGCTGGGATTACAGGCCTTGAGCCACCACGCCTGGCTTGTTATGTACTTTTGTATTAACTTTTTTTGGTGACTAAATATTCCATGGAGGCTGCTATTTGGAAAAAAGCTCATCAATTCAGGGAAGAGAGGAGTTAGTTCTTTATCTCACTCTGTAAGCCAATTTAAGTTACAGATTGGATGATAAGACATAAAGATGAAACCTTTGTTAGAAAATAAAATAGAAAAAAATCATATAGTTGTCAAAAGCAAAAAAAAATACAAAGTAACTAGGAATAAACTTAAAATGTGTAAGACCTGCCTGAAAGAAACTAAAAACTTTCCTGAGAGAACAAAAAGACCATTAAATACAGAGACACGTTATGTTCCTGGACAGAAGACTTTCTATAGTAAAGATGTAAATTCTCCCCTAATATCTATAGCTGTAACATTTTCAATCAAAACGCCAATAGAATTTCTCTTAGAATTTGACAAAATGCTTCTGAAGTTCACATGGAAGAATTAACAAAAGAGAAAACAAAAGAAAATGTTGAACAGGAAGGGAATGATAAGGCTCTGTTGTATCAGAGATTAAGATACATTGTAGTGCTACAGCAAATAAAATTGTATGGAACTGGCCCAGAAACAGATAAACAGATAATTGAAAAGACAACAGAAACTACAGAAAGGGACTCAAGTATATATATTTAAGATATGATAAGGGAAGCTAGTTAGCCATTTGGAAAAATAAAGTTAGTACACTAGGGCATACCTTATAATAAAATATATTCCTGTAAGATTAAAGTATTTAATGTAAAGGGAGACATTAATTAAATACAAAAATAGATAAATATTTAATCTTGGGATTAAAATCATAAAGCGCAATCATGAAGGAAAGACTTGAAATTAAAATGGTCTATTTGGGGAAAAAACACATAGTTAACAAGTAAATGACAAAATATGAAGAAATGAGGCCTGGTGTGGTGGCTCATGCCTGTAACCCCAGCTCTTTGGGAGGCCAAGCCGGGTGGATCACCTGAGGTCAGGAGTTCAAGACCATCCTGGCCAACCTGGTGAAATCCTGTCTCTACTAAAAGTACAAAAATTAGCTGGCCGTGGTGGCAGGCACCTGTAGTCCCAGCTACTCGAGAGGCTGAGGCAGAAGAATCACTTGAACCTGGGATGCGGAGGTTGCAGTGAGCCGAGATTGTGCCATTGCACTCCAGCCTGGGCAACAGAGCGAGCAAGACTCTATCTCAAAAAAAAAAAAAAAAAAAAAAAGAAGAAATGGCAATATGTGTGACAGAATGACAGACACAGACACAGAATTATTTTTCTTAATATATAAAGAGACCTTAATCATCACTTTAAAAATCAGACTATCATAAAAAAAGAACAAAGAACATGAACAGGAAATTCATAGAATTACTGTAAATGACATTTAAATTATGAATATTACATACTAAATAAATGACAACACAAAATTCAGGACAGGTTTTGTTTATCAAAGTTTTTTTGATAGTAAGTACTCTGTGATGATGAGGATATGGAGAAATATACTTTCTTGTATGCAAATTTTTTATCATTAGGAGTGCAAATACTAAAATCTTTCTGAAAGGTAATTTAATAAAATATTGCATCAAAAGGCTTAAATTAATATAGACTAATTGATCCAGAAACTCACTTTGAGCAATCTATCTTAAGAAAATTATGTAAAGGTACAAAGAGTATAACTATGATATTTTTCATTGTCTTTTTTGCCTCAGATTTTAACCCTCCAGAAAATTCTGTGAAATATTTGATATTCTTAAGCAAAACTTTGTATTATGAAAAAAGTTAAACAAATAGGACAGTAGAAAGAATATTTTAGTGACAACTCAAGTATCCACCACCTGCCCAGATTTCATGCTTGCTAATATTTTGTCATATTTGCTTCATCTATTTCTCTTTCTCTCATCTGCTTATCATCTGTTCATCTTTCATTTTTGCTAAACATTTACAACTAATTTTCAGAAAGTGTGACACTTCAACTCTAAGTATGTCTGTGTTAAACTCTAAAAAAGAACATTTTTCACAGCTACAATACCATAAATTATACTAACAAAATGAGCTATAATTTCCTAACATATCCATTTCATAATTTAATTTCTCCACTTGTCCCTCAAATACCTTTATAACTACATTTCTGAATAATGACCAATCAAAGATCATTTATTGCATTGTTATTATGTCCATTTAAATAGTAATATTGGAAATGAGAAATAACGTAAAAATTAATAGTAAGGTATCAATTCAATAAATTATGTTATAGCAAGTGAAGACTTCAGTGCCATTAACAATCTAGTAATATTTGATGATATGAAAAAGCTTTTTTTTTTTTTTTTGAGAAGATCTCACTCTGTCACCAGGCTGGAGTGCAGTGGAGTGATCTCAGCTCACTGCAACCTCCGCTTCCTGGGTTCAAGAGATTCTCCTGCTTCAGCCTCCCAAGTAACTGGGATTACAGGCACGCACCACCACGCCCAGCTAATTTTTGTATTTTTAGTAGAGACGGGGTTTCACCATGTTGGCCAGGATGGTCTCGAACTCTTGACCTCGTGATCTGCCTGCCTCGGCCTCCCAAAGTGGTGGGATTACAGGCATGAGCCGCCGCCCCTGCCAGCTTTTTTTTTTTTGTTTTGGAAATAGAGTTTCATTCTGTCACCCAGGTTAGAGCACAGTGGCATGATCTTGGCTCACTGCAACCTCTGCCTCCCGGGCTCAAGAGATATAGCCGGGACTACAGGCACATGACACCACGCCTGACTAATTTTTGTATTTTTTGTAGAGATGGGACTTCTCCATGTTGCACAGGCTGGTCTTAAACTCCTGAGCTCAAGCGATCCACCCACCTCCACCTTCCAAAGTGTTGGGAGTACAGGTGTGAGCCACCGTGCCCTGTCAAATAAGCATTTTTAATATATTGTTGATTGACAAAGAAACTCTCCAAATGTGGTAAAAGCCCATCTTTATATACGGGTATATAAATAAATGTGTCTGTGCATGCAAACATATACCCTCACACATGCATACACGTACAAATTTGCATGTGTATGCCCCAAACTGTTGACAGTAGTCCTCCCTGGTTAGTAATATTACAGGTGACTCATTTTTTTCTCAATTTCCGCTTACCTGTACTCTCCCATTTTTCTTTATTTCTGTATTTAAATTCTTATAAAAATATAAGCAGTGAATAGTATTTTAAAAACCAATGTAGGCCGAGCGCGGTGGCTCACGCCTGTAATCCCAGCACTTTGGGAGGCTGAGGCAGGCAGATCACCTGAGATTAGGAATTCGAGACCAGCCTGGCCAACATGGCGTAACAGCGTCTCTACTAAAAATACAAAAAAATTAGCTGGACGTGGTGGCACACGCCTGTAATCCCAGTTACTTGGGAGGCTGAGGCAGGAGAATCACTTGAACTCGGGAGACGGAGGTTGCAGTGAACCGAGATCGCGCCATTGCACTCCAGCCTGGGCGACAGAACAAGACTCGTCTCAAAACCAAACCAAAACAAAAACCAGTGTAATAGTACCGTATCACTCCTCTTCCCTTTCCCATACCCATCCACCTCTTCATTACTGTTTTGGTCCCACTTCTAGCAAGTAACCACTGTGAAAGAGTTTAGTGTATGCCTGAGAATTTTTGGGTTGCAATCCAACGATACACCTTCTTGCTAACGTAAGCAAAAAGGAACATACTGGAAGGACAGTTGGGACTCACAGATGCTAAAAAAATGTGGAGAATCAGCCATGAAGATGGGCAAGAACCACTGCAGCAGTGGGGGCCCAGAATCACAAAGCAAAGGAATGCCCTTCATAGCAGGGCCAGCTTGGGCCAAGGGTCACTGAGCGATGAGTAAACTTCAACTCTTTCTTCTATCCTAACGGTTAAGATCTAAAGTCTCAGAAAAAGACATTTTCTTGGGGAACTGTAGGTCACATGCTCGCAGTCTGTGACTATACCGAGGCGGAGAAGGGACAGCACACCCCTCAGGCGGGCCACTGGGTTTACAGTTCACCAAATCTACCTGTGCACATTTTGATAGACATTTCTAAATTACTCCCCAAGAGCCGGGTGCGGTGGCTCACGCCTGTAATCCCAGCACTTTGGGAGGCCGAGGTGGGTGGTTCAAGAGGTCAGAAGTTCGAGACCAGCCAGGCCAACATGGTGAAACCCCATCTCTACTAAAAATACAAAAATTAGCTGGGCGTGATGGTGAGCACTGGTAATCCCAGCTACTTGGGAGGCTGAGGCAGGAGAATTGTTTGAACTTGGGAGGTGGAGGTTGTGGTGAGCCAAGATCATGCCACTGCACTCTAGCCTGGGCGAAAGAGCAAGACTCCATCTCAAAAAAAAAAAAAAAGAAATTACTCCCCAAGAAGTTTTTTCAAGTTTCTACTCACACCAGCAATAAATATTAATAATCTGGATTTTTATAGTTTGTATTTGTCAAATTATCATTGCAGTTGGAAAATGCTTTTGTTAATTGGCTATTTTTATTTTTTGTAGGCTGTCTATTCTTTTTCTTTGCCTACATGTTTCAATGGACTATTTGTCTTTTTCTTACTGATTTATAAGAACTCCATATATGGTATGAAAATTAGACCCTTTAGATTATACACTGCACATTTTTCTTCTCCATTTGCTGTCTTTTGTTTTTATTGTGACTTTCTGTTTTTGTCTTTAATTTGTTTTTCTTTTTGTGCCGTTCGGAAGTCATCAATATCTATGTTGTCAAATGTGTTTATAAATTCCACAAGGACAGAGTTTCATCACCACTGTATTCCCAGGGCTTGTCGCCATACCTGACACGCTATTAGCATTCAAATGTATTAAGTGAATTTGTGAATGGATGCACCAGTCTTCTCTTCCATGACCTTCCCTACTCCAAAATTACAAAAATATTCTCCAGGTTTCTTTTAGATGTATCTAGGCCATTTTTAAGGAGTGGGGTTATTCTATGCACAGCAACCAGAGAAAACATTTAGAAAGTAAATTTGATCTGGCCGGGCACAGTGGCTCAGGTCTGTAATCCCAGCACTTTGGGAGGCTGAGGTGGGCGGATCACCTGAGGTTGGGAGTTTGAGACCAGCCTGACCAACATGGAGAAACCCCCTCTCTACTAAAAATACAAAATTAGCTGGGGGTGGTGGTACATGCCTGTAATCCCAGCTACTCAGGAGACTGAGGCAGGAGAATCGCTTGAACCCGGGAGGTGGAGGTTGCAGTGAGCCCAGATCCTGCCATTGTACTCCAGCCTGGGCAGCAACAGCGAAATTCTGTCTCAAAAGAAAGAAAGAAAAAAAAAGAGAAAGTAAATTTGATCATAATGCTCCTCCTCTGGGCTTTCCATCACACAGAAAATGAACTCCTGCTCCTTCCTGTGGTCTGCAAGGCCCTGCACGATGGCCCTGCCTGCCTCCATGACTACACCACCCACCACTTTCCCCGCCGCTCTGTGCATTGCCAAAGGAGCCTCCTTGCCACGGTTGTTCCTGTCTCAGGCCTTACACTTGCTGTTCCCTCAGCCTGGAATGCGCTTCCCCAGGTCTGCGTGGAACCCTCTCCTCCACATCGTTCACTTGCTCAGAGTGACTTCTGTGACCTCCCACATCTATGTCGGTCCACTCCTGCCGCCCCCGTCACTCACACTCCTTTATGCTCAGCTTTGATTGCTGAAGAAAACACTCAACATTACAATTCGATAATTTTTCAAAAATTAACTGACAACCCCATTAAGATGTAATCTCCATTAAGGCAGGGACTTCCTCATTCCAAAACCTAGAACAGTGCCTGTCACATAGTGTTAGTAAAAAATTGTTGAATGAATCAGTTTTAAAGAAAAAGGTGGATTGATGAAATTGTGGAATATCCATTTTACAGAATATTATATAATCTTCATAAATCATATTTTCTAAGCCTAACTACATACCATGTTACTTGATTGAAAACACAAAAAAAAATAGAAAAGAGAATTTTTACGTATTCTCCTAAGAAAAACTTGGCAGTGCAACTTGCTTTATAAACAGTGATTTTAAAAAATATTTTATTTAAAAAGTGATAACAGCAGAAGAAATGCTCATTTTGTGACATTAAGAGGAAAGAACAGTAAGCAAAATATCTGTTATAAAAGAAAGAAAGAAAACATGAAAAGAAGTACATCAAAATATTTAAAGAATCCCAGCACTTTGGGAGGCCCAGGCAGGCCGATAACTTGAGGTCAGGAGTTCAAGACCAGCCTGGCCAACACGGTGAAACCTCCTCTCTACTAAAAATACAAACATTAGCTGGGCATGGTGGTGCACACCTGTAATCCCAGCTACTTGGGAGGCTGAGGCAGGAGAATTGCTTGAACCTGGGAGGCGGAGTTTGCAGTAAGCTGAGATAGCACCCCTGCACTCCAGCCTGGGAGACAGTGGGAGATTCCATCCCTCCCCCCTCCAAAAAAAATTAATAGTAATTATTGGAGGTTGAAATGTAAATAACTTTGATTTCTACTTTATGTTTTCTGCAATTGATATTTTTACAATAATATAGTAGTACTTTTACAATTTTGGGAAAATAAATTGCTTTAAAAGATAGTATTATGGGCTGAGTGTGGTGGCTCGCACCTGTAATCCCAGCACTTTGGGAGGCTGAGGTGGGCGGATCACCTGAGGTCAGGAGTTAGAAACCAGCCTGACCAACACGGTGAAATCCCGTCTCTACTAAAAACACAAAATTAGCTGGGCGTGGTGGCACATGCCTGTAATCCCAGCTACCAGGGAGGCTGAGGCAGAAGAATCACTTGAATCTGGGAGGCAGAGGTTGCAGTGAGCTGAGATAGCACCATTGCACTCCAGCCTGGGCAATAAGAGCGAAACTCCATCTCAAATAAATAAATAAATAAATAAAATAAAAGATAGTATTGTGGCATTTTTCCCCCTTATTTTTCCTGTTTAGAATTACCTGGCATGTTAAATGCAAGCTCAAGTGAGGTCCTAAAACGAAGATACTGCAGGCTTAGTTCTGCTCAGCTACACAAAGATAATGTGCCTGTAACAGACATGGAGCAGGCATGTGCAGGCAAAGGACCAAAAATGTTAAGCATATTATTAAACTCTTTGGCATTTCTAAAGAGTTTAAGATCATTCTTTGTTTTCCCCACATTCTCTGCTGTTTTGATAGCCCAAAGCTACCCAATAGGAATTCTGGCGTATTGCACTATAGTCATTTCTAAAGGGGCAAAAGGAAACGATGCACAACCACCACTACTTTGGCAGATCCACATCGGAGGCTGGCTCTGGAGGTTCTGAGTCCCTGAGATGCTCAGCTAGAAAGTCCAGTCAGTCATACAGCAAACAGCCTTCCTCAGGCAAAACTCTTGGGGATTGCAGTGGGTGGGCAGCTAGTGTACTACACGAGGTAAACTCGCTTTCTGTTTCCCTGCTTCCCCTTTTTTGCATTTGGACACCACTGGAGAACATGTCATAACTATGTATATCAACTCAAAGGAAATTCAGGACATCTAGTTTTTTACTGGCTCTTAATATTGCTTGTACCTGTTTGCATTGTAGTCAGAGCCAGCCTTCTTAAACTGGCTGAATTATGTGTGCATTGAAACTTACAATGGCTCCCACTGCCTTCTAGCTTTGCTCCTCAAAGTGTGATCATTGGAGCAATAGCATTGGCCTCACGTGGAACTTGATGAAAATGTAGAATCTCACACCAAACCTACTGAATCACAATCTGCATTTTCACAGATTCATATGCACATTAAAGTCTGAGAAGCACAGGTCTATAGAATAAAGTCTAAGCTCTTTAGCATGGCTATTAAGGCACTTTGTGATCTGATTTCAAATTACTTCTTAAGGCCCGGCGTGGTGGCTCACGCCTGTAATCCCAGCACTTTGGGAGGCTGAAGGGGGGCAGATCATCTGAGGTAAGGAGTTCAAGACCAGCCTGGCCAACATGGCAAAACCCCCTCTGTACCAAAAATAAAAAATTAGCTGGGCATGGTGGTGCATGTCTGTAGTGCCAGCACTAAGGCAGCTGAAGCAGGAGAATTGCTTGAACCTGGAAGGTGGAGGTTGCAGTGAGCCGAGTTTGTGCCATTGCACTCCAGCCTGGATGACAGAGTGAGACTCCATCTCAAAAAAAAAAAAAAGTGAATTAATGAGCTGTTCGTGGGTTATACTATTTGTGGTTTACCTGAAACACACTTTTACGTTTCAGTATCCTTTGCCACTTCCATCCAAGCATGTCTATACTATGTCATTCTCTAATTGCTCCTTATCACATATTTTAAAGTATTATTTTTTTCCTCTTTTCTTCTATTTCTTTTCTTTTTTCTTTTTTTGAGACAAGTTCTCACTCTGTTGCCCAGGCTGGAGTTTAGTGGTGTGATCTCGGCTCACCACAACCTCCTCCTCCTAGGTTCAAGCGATTCTCGTGCCTCAGCCACCGAGTAGTTGGGATCACAGGCATGCAATACCATGCTTGGCTAATTTTTTGTATTTTTAGTAGAGACTGGGTTTCGCCATGATGCCCAGGCTGGTCTCAAACTCCGGGCCTCCAGTCATCTGCCCACCTTGGCCTCTCAAAGTGCTGGGATTACAGGTGTGAGCCACCATGCTAGGCCTCCATTTTCTTAAAGAAACTTTTTTTTCTGTTAAAAATAGCAGAATCATCTTAAGAAATCCATTAAAAAATTAGAACTAATAATTTCAGCAAGGTTCAGGGTAGAAAATTAGTATGCAACTATTCACAATAGCAAAGATTTGGAACCAACCTAAATGTCCAACGATAGACTGGATTAAGAAAATGTGGCACATATACACCATGGAATACTATGCAGTCATAAAAAATGATGAGTTTATGTCCTTTGTAGGGACATGGATGAAACTGGAAACCGTCATTCTTAGCAAACTATCGTAAGGACAAAAAACCAAATACCGCATGTTCTCACTCATAGGTGGGAATTGAACAATGAGAACACATGGACACTGGAAGGGGAACATCACACACCTGGGACTGTTGTGGGGTGGGGGGAGTGGGGAGGGATAGCATTAGCAGATATATCTAATGCTAAATGACGAGTTAAAAGGTGCAGCACACCAACATGGCACATGTATACATATGTAACAAACCTGCACGTTGTGCACATGTACCCTAAAACTTAAAGTATAATAATAATAAAATTAAAAAAAAGAAAATTAGTATGCAAATATCTATTACATTTCCATAGAGTAACTGAACAAATCAAAAATTAAATTGAGAAAGCTATCCCATTTATAATAGCGTAAAAAGAATAAAATACTTAGAAATAAATTTTAAAAGAAATGCAAAACTTATACTCTGAAAACAACATATTATTGAAGGAAATTAAAGAAGATCCAAATGAATGGAAAGATATCCTATGTTCATGATTGTAAAATTTAATAATATTTAGTTAAATCTTGCATTTAATATGCGTATGTCACAGTTCTACCAGAGAAATAGAACCAATAGGGAATATTACACACACATACATACAATAAGAGAGAGAGAGAAAGAGATTTGCTTATTGCAAGAAATCATGGCAGCTGGCCAAGCAAGTCCAAAATCCATAAGACAGATTTTAGAAAGCACAGGCTAGAACTCGGCCATAAGCTGAAACTTCAATCCATAGGCAAAATTTCTTCCTCTTCAGGGATGTTTTACTTCTGTGCCTGAGGCCTTTCGACTGACTGAATCAGACCCACCCAGATTATATAGCACCATCTCCCTGATTTAGTGTCAAAATACCTTTACAAAACACCTATATTAGTTTTTGATTGAATAAGTGGGAACCATAGCTTAGCCAAACTGACGTAAAACTCACCATCACATGGTAATTCTCCCCAAATTGATCTACAGACTAAGTGCCATCCCTATTGAAACCCAAGCTGGACTTTTGGCAGAAATTGACAAATGGATCCTAAAATTCATATAAAGATTCAAGGAATCCAGAATAGATAAAACAATTTTTTCAATTTTTATGAAAAAAGATTAAAGATAAATTACTTCTTGATTTTTAAACTTAATACAATGCTGCAGTAATTCAGATTGTGTGGTACTGGCATATAGATCATCAGAATAGAATTGAGAATTCAGAAATAAACCCTCACATTTCCAGTCAATTGATTTTTTTATTGTACTAAAAACACATAATATAAAATTTACCATCTTAACCATTTAAATGTAAAGTGTAGAAGTGTTAACTATGTTCCAGTTGTTGTGAACAGATACCTAGGACGGTTTCATCTTGCAAAACTAAAACTCTATACCCGCTGAACAACAACTACTCATGTCCTTATTTTTCAAGCCCTGGTCATCACATTCTGTTTCTGTTTCTATGAGTTTGACTTTCTCTTCATTTTACTTCCTGTTTCTATGAGTTTGACCACTTCAGATACCTCATATAAGTGGAATGACACAGTATTTGTCTTTTTGTAACTGGCTTATTTCACTTAGCTTAATGTCCTCAAGCTTCATTTATGTTGTAGCTTATGATAAGATTTCCTTTTTTTAAAGGTGGAATGACACTGTATTGTATGTGTATACCAAAATGCCAAATTTTCTTTATCCATTTGTCTGTTGATGGACATTTGGATTGCTTCCACATCTTGGCTATTACAAATAATGCTGCAATGAACATGGGTGTGTCCATTCAACTGATTTTTTATGAGAAAGTCATGACAATTCAATGGGGGAAAGAATGATCTTTTCAACAAATGGTGCTGGGACAACTGGATATCCACATGCAAAAGAATAAAGTTGAATCCTTACCTCACACTATACACAAAAAGTAACTAAAATGTATCAAATAACTAAAGGTAAAAGCTGAAACTACAAAACTCTGAGAAGAAAACAGAGGCATAAATCTTGGCAACCTTTGATTGGGCAACGGTTGGTTTCTTAGAAACGAAATCAAAAGCAAAAAGAACAAAAGAAAATATAAATTAGATATAATCAAAATTAAAACTTTTGTGCTTCAAAGGACACCATCAAGAAAGTGAAAACACAACCTGCAGAATGCAAGAAAAAATTTGCAGATCACATGTTTGGTAAGGGACTTATATTTGGGAAACATAAAGAAATTACACAACTCAATAATAAAAAGACAAATAACACCAATAAAAAATGGGTGAAGTATCTGAATGGGCATTTCTTCAAAAAAGATATCCAGATGGCCAGTAAGCACATGAAAAGATGCTCAGCATCATTAACCATCAAGGAAATGCAAATCAAAGCCACAATGAGATACCATTCCATATTCATTAGGATGGCTATAATTAAGACAGATAATACATGTTAGTGAGGATGTAGAGAAATTTGAGTTCTCATACACTGCTGGTGGAAATGTAAAATGGTACAGTTGCTTTGGAAAAGAGTGTGGCCATTTTTAAAAAGGTTATAAGCATAGAGTTCTTATAAGATCAGTAATTCCACCCTTCGTATATACTTAAGAAAAATGAAAACATGGCTGGGTGTGGTGGCTCACACCTGTAATCCCAGCACTCTGGGAGGCAGAGGCAGGTGGATCACCTGAGATCAGGAGTTCACCTGGCCAACATGGGGAAACTCTATCTCTACTAAAAATATAAAAAATTAGCTGGGTGTGGTGGCGGGCACATGTAATCCCAGCCACTTGAGAAGCTAAGGCAGGATAATTGCTTGAACCCAGGAGGTGGAGGTTGCACTGAGCCAAGATCATGCCATTGCACTTCAGCCTGGGCAACAAGAGTGAAACTCTGTCTCAAAAAAAAAAAAAAAAAAGAAAAAAAAAGAAAAATGAAAACATATATTTAAGAACATTCATAATGGTTGTAGGTATGTGGCCTTATTTCTGTGCTCTCTATGTTATTCCACTAGTCCACTAGTCTATGTGTCTATTTTTGCACCAGTACCATGCTGTTTTGGTTACTGCCACCTTGTAGTATAGTTTGAAGTTGGGTAATGTGATGCCCCCAAATTTGTTCTTTTTGCTTAGGAATGCCTTCCCTATTTGAGCTCTTTTCTGATTCTGTATGAATTTTAAAATAGTTTTTTCTAATTCTGTGAAAATGTCATTGGTAGTTTGATAGAAATAGCATTGATTCTGTAGATTGCTTTAGGCAGTATGGCTGTTTTAGCAATATGGATTCTTCCTATCATGAGCATGGAATGTTTTTCCACTTGTTTGTGTCATCTCTGATTTCTTTGAGCAGTGCTTTGTAATTCTTGTTATAGAGATCTTTCACCTCCCTGGTTAGCTGTATTCCTATGTATTTTATTCTTGTGTGAATCCTGTTGTGAATGGGATTGCATTCTTGATTTGGCTCTTAACTTGGACATTATTGGTGTATAGAAATGTCACTAATTTTTGTACATTGATTTTGTATCCTGAAACTTCACTGAAGTTGTTTATCAGATCTAGGAGCTGTTGGGTGGAGACCATGGGGTTTCTTGATAGAGAATATAGTCTGCAAACAGAGATCGTTTGACCTCCTCTCTTCCTATTTGGATGCCTTGTATTTCTTTCTCTTGCCTGATTGCTCTGGCTAGGACTTTTAGTACTATGTTGAATAGGAATGGTGAGAGAGGGCATCCTTGTCTTATTCCAGTTCTCAAGGGGAATGCTCCCAGCTTTTGACAATTCAGTATGATGTTGGCTGTGTGTTTGTCAGAGATGGCTCTTATTATTTTGAGGTATGTTCCTCCAGTGCCTAGTTTGTTGAGAATTTTTAACATAAAGGAAGGTTGAATTTTATCGAAAGCATTTTCTGCAGCTATTGAGATGGTTATGTGGTTTTGTTTTTAGTTCTGTTTATGTGGTGAATCATATTTATTGATTTGTTTATGTTGAACTAAATTTGCATCCCAGGGATGAGGTTTGCATCTCAGGGATGAGGCCTACTTGATGATGGTGGATTAGCTTTTTGATGTGCTGCTGGATTTGACTTGCTAGAGCCCAGAAATAAAGCTGCACACCTTCAATTATCTGATCTTTAACAATGCTGACAAAAACAAGCATTGAGGAAAGGACTCCCTATTCCATAAATGGTGGTAGCCATTTGCATAAGATTGAAGCTGGACTTCTTATACCATATACAAAAATAAACTCAAAATGGAGTAAAGACTTAAATGTAAAATGTAAAGCTATAAAAACCTTGGAAGATAACCTAGGATATACCATTCTGGACATAGGCCCTGGCAAAGATTTCATGATGAAGATGCCAAAAGCAATTGAAACAAAAATAAAAATTGACAAATGGGACCTAATTAAACTAAAGAGCTTCTGCATGGCAAAAGAAACTATCATCAGAGTAAACACACAACAGAATGGGAGAAAATATTTGCAAACTATGCATCCAACAAAGGTCTAATATCCAGAATATATAAGAGGCTTAAATTAAGAAGCAAAAACCAAACAACTCCACTAAAAAGTGGGCAAAAAACATGAATAGACACTTCTCAAAAAAAGACACACAGGCAGCTAACAAGCATATGAAAAAATGCTCAACATTCACTAATCATTAGAGAAATGGAAATCAAAACCAAAATGAGATAACACCTCACACTAGTTAGAATGCCTATTATTAAAAAGTCAAAAAAAAAAACAAAAACAAAAACAGAAGCTGGCAAAACTGTGGAGAAAAAGGGAACGTTTATACATATGCTCATACATACGCTCATGGGAATGTAAATTAGTTCAGCCACTGTGGAAAGCAGTTTGGCAATTTCTCAAAGAACTTAGAAAAAAACTACCATTTTACCCAGAAATCCCATTATTGGGTATATACCCAAAGGAATATAAATTGTTCTACCATAAAGACACCCACACATATGTGCAATTGGAGCAATATTCCCAATAACAAAGTCATGGAATCAATCTAAATGCCCATCAACAGTAGACTGGATAAAGAAAATGTGATACATATACACGATGGAATACTATGCAGCCATAAAAAAGAATGAGGTCATGTTCTTTGCAGTAACATAGATGGAACTGGAGACCATACTCCTAAACAAACTAACACAGAAACAGAAAACTAAATACCATATGTTCTCACTTATCAGTGGGAGCAAAACATTGAGTACCCATGGACACAAAGAAGGGAACAACAGACACTGGGGTCTACCTGAGGGTGGAGGGTGGGAGGAGAGAGAAGACTGAAAAACTGTCTACTGGTACTATGCTTATTACCTGGGTGATGAAATAATATGTACACAAAACTCCCGTGACACATAATTTGCCTATTAACAAACCTGGACATGTACTTCTGAACCTAAAATAAAAGTTAAAAAAGAATGTCCATATGGCATTATTCATAAGATCCAAAAAGTAGAAACAGCTCAAATGTTCATCAGATGATGAATGGATATATAAAATGTGATATGTTTATAAAATGGAATATTATTTGGCAATTAAATGTAGTATTGATACAGGCTACATTCTGAATAAATCTTGCAAATATGCTGAGTGAAAGAAGC
Organism: Pan troglodytes; assembly: GCF_028858775.2. Classification (NCBI taxonomy): domain Eukaryota; kingdom Metazoa; phylum Chordata; class Mammalia; order Primates; family Hominidae; genus Pan; species Pan troglodytes. Next base: position 76,236,677 of record NC_072402.2, read on the forward strand.
TGGTCACAAAGGGCCACATATTATATTATTGTATTTATATGAAGTGCCCAGAATAGGCAAATGTTTATAGAGACATAAAATAGATTGGTGGTTGCCTAGGGCTTGGAGTTTGGAGGGAAATTGGAAGTGACTGCTAATGAGTATGAGGTTTCTTCCCCGGGTGATGAAAATTTTCTAAAATTGGTGGTGGTGATAGTTGTACAACTCTGTGAACATACTAAAAACCATTGAGCTTACACTTTAATTGAATGAGTTGGATGGTGTGTGAATTATATCCTTATAAAGCTGTTGATTTAGTTTTGCTTCTTCTTTAAATTCTACTAAAATGCCAGTAAATTGATTTTTCTTTTAAAAAGGCATAGACGAACACAACACCAACATTTTAGAACTTAGGAAATAGATGGATAAAGTCCCCAGAACATTAACTTTAAATTGACTTTAGGGAATGCTAGGAAGCAGCATGATTTTTGACGCTGGATCCTCAAAAGTCTCTGGAATAGGGAATACATTGCTCACCCCCACCTCTAGAAGTGGGAAAACAGATTGGTTGAAGATCTAGAAATTGAGAGATCCATTCTTCCTTATCTGCATAGCTGGGCAAATGCTCGTTCTGCTTCCAGGAGAAGATAGGAGGTTTATTCTCTGGAGAGGGAGAGCAGAGGAGGCTGATGGATATCAAACATGGTTGAGGGTAGAGGTGCCATGCTAAAAACAGGGAGATAAGTGAAATTGGGCATTTTGAATGGTGAGACCACCCTGAGTCTGTCTCTCCTTTGTTCCCAGAGTTCTGGCATCCACAAATACACCCTGCAGGCAGGGATTTGAGAGGATCTTCTCTGGGAACTCTGACCAGTCCAAGAAAAGAGATTTAAAGTTAGCATATTGCTGTTTCCCCTAAGTAAGGGCATCTCACCCACGTGCCAGAGCCTTTAATGTAAAAGCTCTTAGTGCCCTATTTTTAAAAAATATTATACTGTGGATTATTTTAAACAGACGGAAGTAGACAAAAGGGTATAACAAATTTCATATGATAAGCATATAGCTTTAATCATTATCAACACATGGCCAACTTTGGGTTATCTTTACCTCCCTCTCTGCCCAATAGATTATTTAGAAGCAAATCCTGGACATCATATTACTTCATCCACAAATTCTTCAGCATATATCTGTAAATGATAAGTATTTAAAATAAACATAGTACTGTTACTATAACCCAAATATTAATTATTTAATACAAAATATCCAGTCATTTTTCAATTTTTCAATTTCTTCCAATTATATCATAGATGTTTTTCTACAACTTGTTTGAATAAACATCCAACCAAGGTCCTCACTTTGTGTTTGGTTAATATGTCTCCTAAGTCTATGTATCAAGCCCCTCTTAGGTGCACCACTTCAGATCCTCTCAGCTCACCTTTCCCCAGGCCCTTGGCCACTTGTTTTATTCCAGTTGCCTTAGTGACAGGCTTCACATAAACAAAACCCAACAGTGGTGAGGCATCATGCCCATGGCATGGGGCTCCTGCATTCCTTCTTGGGAATTCCTTTTCCACGAGACGTGAGTTATTTTGGGACCCATGAATGTGCACAGGGAAGTTTTGGGTTGTTAACACTCAGAGGTAAATCTTTGATCAATGGGTGATGGGAGCTAGTGCATAAATTCCTCCATCTTCCTCTTCCTATGTAGGCTGTCCTGAAATGCAGTAGCTCAAATTGTGTCTCAGAAGACGGTCCCTCAAGACTGCACACTTGGCACCAAGTGGGGCAGGTCAGAAATGTACACTCTTTTATTAACCTATTTCCTCTTCTATTTCCCTTTCTCCTCATTTCCTGAGATAAGCTTTGCCTCAGGCTCTCTTTACTAGAGGATTCACGGTAAGCCAGTTTTTTTTATAGACTTCCTCACTGTTTTAATTGCCTTTGTAATCTAGTTGTTGAAAAAAACATGTCATTCATTTATCGTCTAGAGTTTCCTATGTTCTGGTTTCTGCTGATTGTACACCTCATAGTAGTTTAACACGTTTTTCTGTCTCTTTTCTTTAAACTGGTATTTGGAACTAGAGACTTTATCAGATTCAGGGTTGATTTTCTGGCAAGAACATTATGTATATGACATTTAAAATATCCTATTGTGGCTGGGCACGGTGACTCACACCTGTAATCCCAGCACTTTGGGAGGCTGAGGCGGGTGGATCACCTGAGGTCAGGAGTTCCAGACCAGCCTGGTCAACATGGTGCAACCCTGTCTCTACTAAAAATACAAAAAATTAGCTGGGCATGAAGGCGGGTGCCTGTAATCCCAGCTACTCAGGAGGCTGAGGCAGGAGAATCACTTCAACCCGGGAGGCGGAGGTTGCAGTGAGCTGAGGTCACTCCATTGCACTCCAGCCTGGGCAAGAAGAGCAAAACTCCATCTCAAAAAAAAAAAAAAAAAAAAAAAAGGCCGGTTGCAACGTCAGGAGAAAAACATGTTTGATTACCTGAATATTTATCTTTTTGTGATGTTAAGATAAATCAGTAGGTTCAGACATTGTCAGCCTGATCTTTCCATTAAAAAGTCTGATATTTGCTTATTTTTAAAAGCAAATTTATAAACGTATAATTTACATACAATAAAATACATCCACTTTTTACACCTGTGTAACCAACACCACAGTCAAGATATGTTTTTTAGATTCATCTATATTGTTGTGTGTATCAGTGTTAAAATTTGAATTTGCTGAGTAGAATTCCATTGTATGAATATAGCATGACTTATTTACCCATTCACCTGTTGATAAACACTTGTGTTGTTTCTAGCTTTTGCCTGTTATGAATAAGCTTCTATTATGTTCAAGTCCTTTCATTCAACTGTTTTTCCTATTGAAAAAATACTTAGAATTTCTGAGTCACATGGTAATGCTATATCTAACCTTAGAAGAAACAGACAAATTATTTTCCAAAGCAGTGGTATTTTTTATATCTTTGCCAGCAATACATAAGAGTTTCAATTGCTTCTTGGCATTGACAGTCTTTTTTTTTTTTTTTTTTTTTTGAGATGCAGTCTCGCTCTGTCACCCAGGCTGAAGTACAATGGCGTGATCTCGGCTCACCACAACCTCTGCCTTCCAGGTTCAAGGGATTCTCCTGCCTCAGTCTCCTGAGTAGTGGGATTACAGGCATGTGCCACCACGCCCAGCTGATTTTGGCAGTCGTTTTAATAGCATTATACTAATGGATATGAATTGATATCACATTGTGGTTTTAATTTTTCTGAAGATTGCTAGTATTGAGCATCTTTCCATGTGTGTATTGGCCATTTGTGTATCCAGTTTTGCAAAGTATCTGTTCAAATATTTTGCCCATTTTTAAATTTTGTTGTAAACTTCTTACTGAGTTGTAAACTCTTTATATATTCTGGTTACAAGTTATATAATATATAACAGATACATTAAAGTTTCTCCCAGTCTGTGGCTTCTCCTTTTGTTTTCTTTCTTTTTTTTTTGAGACAGAGTCTCGCTCTGCTGCCCAGGCCGGAGTGAAGTGACATGACCTTGGCTCACTGCAACCTCTGCCTCCTGGGTTCAAGCTATTCTCCTGCCTCAACCTCCCGAGTAGCTGGGACGAGTGTGCCACCATGCCCAGCTAATTTTTGTATTTTTAGTAGAGACAGGGTTTCACTATGTTGGCCAGGCGGGTCTCAAACTCCTGACCTTGAGATCCACCCTCCTCGGCCTCCCAAAGTGCTGGGATTACAGGCATGAGCCACCGCTCCTGGCCTTTTCCTTTCGTTTTCTTAGCAGTGTCTATTTAAAAAAAGATAGGTGTTACCCCCAAAAGTATGGGCCTATTTCTGGACTGTCTATTCTGTTCCACTGATGTATCTTTTTATCCATATGTCAATAGTACATCTTGATTGTTATCGTTTTACAGCAAGTCTTGAAATCAAATGATATAAATCATCTCATTTAGTTTTTCTTTTGTAAAGTTGTTTTAACTATTCTAGGTCCTTTGCAATTTTCATATAAATATTTGAATCGGCTTGTCAATTTCTATAAAAATACCTGCTTGGGTTTTGATTAGGACTGCATTGAATCTATAAATCAATTTGGAAAGAAATGACATCTTAACAATGTTGAGTCTTCCAATTTATAAACATAGTATATCTCTTTTATTTGGGTCTTTAAAATATTTTTCACTATTGTTTTGTAGTTTTCAGAATGCAAGTCTTGTATATTTTTTGCAAAATTGATCCTGTAGATTGCTTGTGACATTTAAGTGGTGTTTTTAAACTTTCAATTTTTAATATTTCATTGTTAGTATACAGAAATATAAATTAATTTTTATATATTGACCTTTATTATACTGTCCATTATTCGTTTTAGTATTCTTTTTGTAGATTTCTTAGGACTTTCTACATATATAATCATATCATTGCAGAACAAGGACTGCTTTGTTTCTTTCTTTTCAGTAGTTATGTCTTCTATTCCTTTTTCTTGCTTGATCACACTGGCTAAGAAGTCTAGTATAATACTGAATGAACATGGTTAGAAAGGGTATCCTTGCCTTCTTCCTGATGTAAGGACGAAAGTCTACTTTTAGGGATGATGTCAGCTGTAGGTTTTTCAATGTTCTTTATTAGATGAAAACACTTCCATTTTTTCCTAGATTCCTGAAAGTTTTTATAATAAATGGATGTTGGATTTTTATTAAATGCTTTTCCCGCATTTATTAGAATCAATAGTTTTTCCTTTGTTCTAAGCAATATCACATTGATTGATAATATTATAATAATGTTAAGCAAACCTTGCATTCCTGATATGAAAATCATTTGGTTATCATATATTCTCCTTATTATATATTGTTGTATTTAATTTGCTGAACTTTTATTCAGGGTTTTTGAGTATATATTAGTGTGAAACATTGATATGTAGGCTTTTTCCCCCTTATAATGTCTGTCTAATTTTGGTATCCAAGAAATCCTAGCATTATGGAATGAGTTGAGTAAGAAATATTTCCACTTCTTTAATTTATTTGAAAGACTTTGTGTAGAATTGATATTATTTTTTCCTTAAGTGTTTGATAGAATTTGTCTATGAAACCAGCTGGGCCTGAAATTTTCTTTGTAGGAAGCTTTTAAATTATAAATTTAATTTTTAATAGAGGATTATTTGATTTTTACTTTTTCTTGACTAAGTTTTAGTAGTTTGTTTTTTTCAAAGAATTTTTAAAAATCTCATCTCTTTTGTCAAATTTATGGGATCAAATTGTTTGTAATATGCCTTTATTGTCACTTTTTTTTAAGATGGTGTCTTGCTCTGTCACTCAGGTTGCAGTGTAGTGATGTGAGGCTCACGGCAGCCTTAACCTCCCAGGCTCAAGTGATTCTCCCACCTCAGCCTGCCAAATAGCTGGGACTACAGGCATGCACCTCCACAACTGGGTAATTTTTAAATTTTTTGTAGAGATGGCGTCTCACTAGGTTGCTCACGTTGGTCTCAAACTCCTGGGCTCAAGTGATCCTCCCATCTTGGCTTTCCAAACTGCTGGGATTATAGGCATGAGGCACCACTTCTGGCCCTTTATTATCTTTTTAATGGATGTAATATCTCTAGCTAGAGGGTTATCAATTTTACTTTTTCAAATAAACAGGTTTTGTTTTTAATTGATTTTTATGTACAGTTTTTCTGTTTTCAACTTTACTGACTTCAGCTCCTAACTTTAATATTTTCTTTCTTCTACCTTGGGTTTAATTTGCTCTTCTTTTTCTTAGCTTCAAGTCAAAGCTTTGTTCATTGACTTTAGAGCTCCTTTTATGATTGTTTAAACCATTAAAATTCCATAAATTTCTTCCTATACGCTGTTTTAGCTTCATCTCACAAAATTTGCTTTGTTGTTCTTTCATTTTCATTGAGTTCAAAATATTTTCTAATTTCTATTGTGACATATTCTTTTACCTATGGGTTATTTATAAGTATATTGTTAGTTCCAAACATTTGGATATTTTTAGATATTTTCCTGTTGTTGGTTTCTAATTATTGCCTTGTGGTCACATATGCAACAAAATTATATTACTCTATAATTTCAATACATTTCATTTTCTTGAGATTTATTTTATGCCCTAGTGTGTGGTCTTCATAAACATTCCATATGCACTGAAAAGAGTGTGTATTCTGTAGTTGTTGGATATAGTGTGCTATAAATATTAGTTATGTCAGATTGATTTATAGTGTTTTTCAGCCCCATTATACCCTTACTGGTTTTTTTGTTTGATTGTTCAGTCTATATTTATGTTTTGCTTGAGCTGAAATTATTTCTCTGGCTGCTTAGAGCTACTTTCAATAGATTCAGTCTTTTACATTGATTTTACCATTTTAGATTCCTACACTCTTTTGTTTTGATTCCTTGCTTGTGTGACTGGATTTCATCGTTAAATAGTTTTTTCAAAATGTGTTTTAAGAAAGTATGATTTTTGTTTAAAAATGTTTACCTGTGGTTTTTATACCAGACAACATGTATGGGTAGATCTTTTCTTTTTCTCAGAATCTGGTATACGTTATTCCAATGTCTTCTGGAATTAAATTTGCTGTGGATAAGTCATCCTGCATTTTTACCCTATTTATGACTTTTAAATTTCTGCCTGGATTTCTTCCTTTATTTTTAAATTTATATATTTTATTATGAAATATAGTACACATACAGATTCCTTTATTTCTAAAGTTTAACAGTTTAATCAGACTATGTCGTGGTATTTAGTACATTATATCATTTTTACTTGATAGTGTGCTCTTTCAAGTTTTTAGATTCTGTTCTTTATTCATTTCAGGGTAATTTTTTATCTCTAAATACATTTTCCCCCTCTAAATCCATTTTATTTTTTACTTCAAGGACACCACCTACATTTAAGTTGAACTGTCTTTGTTCTCTATTATTTTACCTTCATTCATTTCATTTCTTTTATTTTTCTTATGTATTCACTCTTTTTATCTTAAGATATTCCTCCATATCATTGATTTAATATTTAGCCTTTTCTGTTTTATTCCTTGCTGTATCTAGGTTACTTATGGGATGTACAATGGTGAGAGGTTTTTGGTATTCTCAATATGCTTTTTTTCATTCTCCATCTCCTTTCCCATCTCCATATTGTTATATGTTCTTGCCTTTGCATTCTTTTTATATTGAATTAATATTCTTTTTTTTTTTTTTTTGAGACAAAGTCTCACTCTGTGGCCAGGCTGGAGTGCAGTGGCGCAGTCTCGGCTCACTGCAACCTCTGCCTCCCGGGTTCAAGTGATTCTCCTGCCTCAGCCTCCCGAGTAGCTAGGACTACAGGCACGTGCCACCACGCCCAGCTAATTTTTGTATTTTTAGTAGAGATGGGGTTTCACCATGTTGGCCAGGATGGTCTGGATCTCTTGACCTCGTGATCCGCCTGCCTTAGCCTCCCAAAGTGCTGGGATTACAGGCGTGAGCCACTGCTCCTGGTCAAATTAATATTCTTAATAAAGTTATTCTGTAGACACATTGTAAAATAATATTCTCCTGTTTCTTGAGCCCTATTCCACTTTTAGTCTTTCGTTTGTCTTTTGCATGCTACATTCCTTTATCTTCTTCGTCTTGTTTCTATTCATAGATTCTATTTAATTTCTTTTAACCTTGCCTATGCTTGGGAAGCTTTGTCCAAACTTTTATTTTCTCTATTATAGCATAGGCTTATGACATTTCTTATTTATAGCTGATGCTTCTACTATCTCACCCCATATTGCCTTCACTTACGTGAGTAAACCTGTAGCTGCAGACAGTTCCTGGCATTCTGACAGCTTCCTTCCACAAGGACCTGCATTTCTCATCTTTACTGCCTGTGGGCCTTCTTCAACACCACGGAAATTTTCTTGATTGTATGTAAACATGACCCAGAAGTGTGGGAAGAATTATGCTCTTGGGGAAACCCCTAAACAAGGGGAGATAGAAGTCAGTGAATAAAGAGGGTATCAACCACAGAGAATGCATTGAACAAGTGGACATGATAACTCAGCCATTAGAGACCAGCCAGTCTCTGTCCTCAACCACCATAGTGCCTGCACAATGAGTCCATGAACAGTATAGCCTTGGTGGCAAGACTGGAGACTCTGTATAGGTCTAACAACTACCCAAAAGACATTTGAGATAATCATGTAAATTTCAACATAGGATGGACAACACAGTCATGTGCTACCTAACAATATTTTGATCAACAGGACCACATATGCAATGGTTGTCTCATAAGATTATAATGAAGTTGAAAAATTCCTATTGCCTAGTGATGTCGTGACATTGTAATACAATACATTATTTATGTGTTTGTGGTGACACTATTATAAAGAAACCTACTGCACTGCCAGTCATATAGGTAATGTGTGTGTGTTTTAGTTTTTAATAAAAAGTTTAAGAAGTAAAAGAATAAAAATTAAAAATAGAAAAAAGCTTATAGAAGAAGGATATAAAGAAAAAATTATTTTGTGCAGGTGTACAATGTGTGTTTAACTTAAGTGTTATTACAAAGGAATCTTAAAAGTTAAAAAAAATTAAAAGCTTATAAGTAAAAAAGTTACCATAAGTTAAGGTTAATTTGTTATTGAAGAAAGAAAGCATTTATTTATTTATTTATTATTTTAATAGCTTTAGGGATACAAGTGGTTTTTGTTATTTGAATGAACTGTATAGTGATGAAGTCTGGGCTTTTATTGTATCTGTTACTTAAGTAGTATACATTGTACTCAGTAGGTGACCTTTTTTTGTTCCTCACCTCCTTCCCACCCTCCTTACTTCTGAGTCTCCAATGTCCATTTTTACCACTCTGTATGCCTTTGTGTAATCCGTGGCTTAGCTCCCACTTATAAGTGAGAACAGGAGGTATTTGCTTTTTTGTTCCTGAGTTACTACTTAGGATAATGGCCTCCAGTTCCATCCAAGTTGTTGCAAAAGACATCCATTTCTTCTATATTTTCTAGTTGGTGTGTATGAAGGTGTTCATAATGGCCTCTGAGGGTCTTTTGTATTTCTGTGGAATTGGTTGTAATGTCACCGTTGTTGTTTGTGATTGTTCTTATTTGAATTTTCTCTCTTTTTCTTTGTTACTCTGGCCAGTGGTCTATTGATCTTGTTTATTCTTTTGAAAAACAATTTTTTTGTTTTATTGATTTTTGTATGAATTTCTGGGTCTCAATTTTATTCATTTCTTCCCTGATGTTAGTTATTTCTTTTCTTCTGCTAGCTTTGGGGTTAGTTTGTTTTTGTTTTTCTAGTTCCTTTAGGTGTGATGTAAGATTGTTAATTTGAGATCTTTTTAACCATTTGGGGTAGGTGTTTACTGCCATAAATATTCTCTTAACACTGCTTTTACTGCATCCCAGAGATTTGGGTATGTTTTGTTTATATTTTCCTTTATTTCAAAACATTTTTTTATTTCTGCCTTAATTTCATTCTTTGCCCAAAAGTCATTCAAGAGCAAGTTGTTTAATTCCCATGTAATTGTGTGGTTTTTGGAGATCTCAGTATTGATTTCTATTTTTATTCCACTGTGGTCTCAGGGTATGGTTGGTATGATTTCAATATTTTTAAATTTATTGAGACTAGCTTTATGGTCTAGCACGTGGTCAATCTTGGAGTATATTCCATGTACAGATGAGAAGAATGTATATTCTACAATTTATGGGTGGAGTGTTCTGTAGATGTCTATTAGATCCAGTTGGCTAAGTGTTGAATTTAAGTCCAGAGTTACTTTGTTAGTTTTCTGCCTTGATGATCTGTCTAATTCTTCAGTGTGGTTTTGAAGTCCCCCTGCTATTATTGTGTGACTGTCTAAGTCTTTTTGTATATCTAGAAGTAGCTGTTTTATGAACCTGGGTGCTCCAATGTTGGGTGCATATATAATATATTTAGGATAAGATTCTATAGATGGGATTAAAGTAGGATTAAAGTCTTACTTGGGAGGTGAAAGATCTCTACAATGAGAATTAAATTACGCTGCTGAAAAAAATCAGAGACAACACAAACAAATGAAAACTATTCCATTCTCACAGACAAGAAGAATCAATATTGTTAAGATGGTCATACTGCCCAAAGCAATCTACAGTTTCAATACTATTCTTATCAAACTACCAATGACATTTTTTCATAGAATTAGAAAAACTATTCTAAAGTTCATATGGAACCCAAAAAGAGCCTGAATAGCCAAAGCAATCCTAAGAAAAGGAACAAAGCTGGAGGCATCACATTACCTGACTTCAAACTATACTACAAGGCTATAGTAACCAAAACAGCGTGGCACTGGTACACAAACAGTCACATAGACCAATGGAACAGCCCAGAAATAAAGAAAAAACCTAGGAAATGCCATTCTTGACATAGGTCCTGGCAAAGATTTCATGAAGTAGGCACTAAAAGCAATTGCAACAAAAACAAAAATTGACAAATGGGACCTAATTAAACTAAGAGATTCTACACAGCAAAATAAACTATCTTTAGAGTAAACAGACAACCTACAGAATGGGAGAAAATATTTGCAAACTATGCATCCAACAAAGGTCTAATATCCAGAATATATAAGGAACTTAACAGGCAAAAAACAAACAACCCCACTAAAAAGTGGGCAAAGGACATGAACAGACACTTCTCAAAAGAAGACATATACACAGCCAGGAAGCATATGAAAAATGCTCAACATCACTAATAGTTAGAGAAATGCAAATCAAAACCGAAATGAGATACTATCTCACACCAGTCAGAAAGGCTATTATTAAAAAGTCAAAAAATAACATGCTGGTGAGGCTGCAGAGAAAAGGGAATGTTTATACACTGCTGGCGGGAATGTAAACTAGTTTAGCCACTGTGGACTGCAGTTTGGCAATTTCTCAAAGAACTTAAAGCAGAACTACCATTTGGCCCAGCAATCCCATTATTGGGTACATATCCAAAGGAATAGAAATTGTACTACCAAAAAGACACAGGCATGCATGTGTTCATTTCAGCACTATTCACAATAGCAAGGACATGGAATCAACCTAAATGCCCATCAATGGTAGGCCGGATAAAGCAAATGTGATACATATATACCATGGGATAGTACACAGCCATAAAAAGAACAAAATCATGTCCTTTGCAGCAACATGAATGGAGCTAGAGGCCATTATCCTAAGCAAACTAAGGCAGGAACAGAAAACCAAATACTGCATTTTCTTACTGGTAAGTGACAGCTAAACATTGAGTACACATGGACACAAAGAAGAGAACAATAGACACTGGGGTCTTCTTGAGGGTGGAGAATGGGAGGAGGGCAAGGATTGAAAAACTACCTATTGGGTATTATGCTTATTACCTGGAAGATGAAATAATCTGTACGCCAAACCCTCGTGACACACTTTTTATCTATATAACAAACCTGCACATGTAACTTTGATCCTAAAATAAAACCTTTTTTTCTTTTTTTGGAGACAGAGTCTCAGTCTGTCACCCAGTCTGGAGTGCAGTGGCACGATCTCGGCTCACTGCAATCTCCGCCTCCCAGGTTCAAGCAATTCTCTGCCTCAGCCTCCTGAGTAGCTGGGATTATAGGCACGTGCCACTACGCCTGGCTAATTTTTGTATTTTTAGTAGAGATGGGGTTTCACCATCTTGGCCAGGCTGGTCTTGAACTCCTGACCTTGTGATTCACCTGCCTCAGCCTCCCAAAGTGCTGGGATTACAGGAGTGAGCCACCAGGCCCAGCCAAATAAAACCTTTTTATAAAAACGAAGTCTTGCTTTACTAAGTAAGGGAGATTATGCCCCATACTCTGTGTAGGCCTGCCTGAATCAGTTGAAAGGCATTAAGAACAAAACTGAGGCTTCCCTGAAGAAAAACTTCCGTCCATGGACTGCAGCTTCCTTTCTGTACCTTCCTTTCCTGATGACCTGCCTACAGATTTTGCACTTGTAACCAGCTCCCAGAATTACAAAAATCAATTTATTGCAATAAATCTTTTTTTTTTTAATTTTTCTTTTTTGAGGTGGAGCCTCGCTCTGTCTCACAGGCTGGAGTGCAGTGGTGAGATCTCGGCCCACTGCAACCTCTGCCTCCCGGATTCAAGCGATTCTCCTGCCTCAGCCTCCCAAGTAGCTGGGATTACATGCATGGGCCACCATGTCTGGCCAATTTTTGTATTTTTAGTACAGATGGGGTTTCACCATGTTGGCCAGGCTGATCTCAAACTCCTGACCTCATGTGATCGGCCCTCCTTGGCATCCCAAAGTGTTGGGATTACAGGCATGAGCCACTGGCCTGGCCTTGTTGCAATAAATCTCTTAATACATATCTCCTACTGGTTCTGTTTTTCTGTGGAACTCTTACTGATACAAATATTATGTTGGCTTCATTTCCATTCTACTTGCTAGTGGAAGGTGTTGTAACCTCTCTATGCTTCACTTGTCATTTATAAGTCAGAAACAATAATATTGTCCACCATTAGTGTATTGGTGAGGATTAAATAGTTATTTATATTTGTAACTGTTTGCTATGTTAAAGCAGGCTTTCTTCTGATTTACCAAAGTTATTATCAGGAATGGTTACAGAATATTATCAAACGCATTTCTAGCATCTATTAGCATGATCATGAAGTTTTCTATTTTGATTTACAGATGCCATAATAAGAGATTGGCAGTAAATCTGCTTTATATTCTTGAGATGAAGCCAATTATTTGCAGTGCATTCTTTCTTTTAGTGTGCTCCTAAATTCCACTTTCCTTATATTATATTTAGAATTTTCCATCTATATTTTAAGTGAGTTCATGTCATACATTTGTCAAGGATTGCCATCAAATTATGCTGGCTTAATAAAATAAATTGGGAAACTAGCCATATTTTTTGTTTTGTTTTCTTTTGTTCTAATAACAGAATGTTACCTCTGCAGTATCTACAGTTGGAATTTATTGACAATTTTTATGGCATAATATACATGATCAATCTTTATAAATGTTTAATGGGCTCTAGAAAGGATAATGTATTTCCTGTAGGGAATAAAATTTGGCTGCAACTGTAGCTATAGCTATTCAACTTTCCTATATTATTCAAATTTTTGTTTTAAGTAATTAATTATTATTATTATTATTTTGAGATGGAGTTTTGCTCTTATTGCCCAGGCTGGAGTGCAGTGGTGTGATCTCGGCTCACTGCAACCTCTGCCTCCCAGGTTCAAGCGATTCTACTGCCTCAGCCTCCCGAGTAGCTGGAATTACAGGCACCTGCCACCACACCCGGCTAATTTTGTATTTTTAATAGAGACGGGATTTCTCCATGTTGGTCAGGCTGGTCTTTAACTCCTGACCTCAGGTGATCCACCCGCCTCAGCCTCCCAACGTGCTGGGATTACAGGCGTGAGCCACCGTGCCTGGCCTGTTTTAATTTATTTACTTTTACTATTTGACTTGTCAAACAGCAAAACAGGCGCTCTTATTTTCTTCATGATGCACCACACTTATTTTTTTTGCCTTCTCTAACTGAGTGCTATTCTATTCATAAAGGTTCATGATTAAAATTCTTTTGTTTCCTTTTTTAATTGGCTTTTGTGAGCACTATCACGATTAAGATTCTTATAAAATTACCTTCTTTAAATGGGAAAACATATTTGCAAACTATATATCTGAAAAGGGGTTAATATCCAAAATACATAAGGAACAGAATTCAACAACAACAGCAACAACAGCAACAACAACAACAACAACAACAGAAACCCTGATTTTAAAATGGGCAAAAGATCTGAGTAGGCATTTCTCAGAAGAAAGTATACAAATGGGCAACGGGTATGTTTTTTAAATGTTCACCGTTATTAATCATCAGGGAAATGTAAATCAAAACTGCAATGAGATATCACCTCACCCCAGTGAGAATGGCCATTATCAAAAAGACAAAAGATAAGTGTTGGCAAGAATGTGGAGAAAAGGGAGCCCTTATACATTGGTGGGAATGTAAATTAGTACAACCATTATGGAAAACAGTATGAAGCGTCCTCAAAATATTAAAAATAGAACTGCCATACAGTTCAGCAATCCCACTACGGGGTATATATCAAAAGGAAATGAAATTACTATGTCAAAGAGTGATCTGTACTCCTGTGATTATCACAGCACCATCCACAATAGCCAAGATATGGAATCAATCTAAGTGTTTATCAGTGGTTGAATGGATAAAGAAAATGTGGTATATACACATTTACTGTACTTACCTATTTTCACACCACAGTTGACTGTGGGTAACTGAAACACTGGAAAGCAAAACTGTGGATATGGAGGGACTACTGTGCTGCATGATCTCACTCATGTGAAATCTGAAAAGGCTGATCTAATGGGAGTAGAGAGTAAAATGGTGGTTAGCAGAGGCTTGGACGGTTAGACAGGAGGGAGATTTGGTCAGTCATAATAATTAGATAGATAGAAGTTAGATAGAAGCAATAAATTTCAAGAGCTTTATCGTACAGCAAGGTGACTATAGTTAATGATGGAATATTGTATGCTTATTTGTATCCTTAAAAAATATAAAGTGGATGTTATGTGCTTTCGCCACAATTACTATGTGAGGTAAGGCATTTGTTAATTACTGAAATTTAACCATTCTACAGTGTTTATATACTCTGAAATGTCATGTTGTACATGATAAAAACATACAATGTTATCTGTTAATTTAAAATAAATAAATAATTAGAAAAGAAATTACCCTCTGTCTTGTTCATTTTTAGGGGGAGGAGTAAATTCAACTATGCCACATGGATACTGAGTAACTATTTTTGTTTGCATTTAGTTATCATATCTTTGCCTATCCTATTACTCCTAAACTTTCTGTGATTTAGATAAATGTTTTATAAATAAAATATAGTTAGAATTTGTAAATATTCTGAAAATCTCAAGCTCTAATAGTGGAGATTAAGCTATTTATTTTTATTGTGAGTATGATATAGTTGGTATATATGTCCTCTTTTTAAAACATGTTTTTTCTTTTTCTTTCATTACTATGTACACTGTCTTTTCCTATATGGGCTGTGCTTCCCTTATTTCAATATTTTCCAGTGTTTTTGAAAGTATTTATCCTATATTAACATTTTTCTACTGGTTATCTGTTTTTCTTTTCTTTTCTTCTTTTTTGACAGAGTTTCACTCTTGTTGCCCAGGCTGGAGTGCAGTGGTGCAATCTTGGCTCACTGCAACCTCCACCTGCAGGGTTCAAGCAATTTTTCTGCCTCAGCCTCCCGAGTAGCTGGGATTACAGGCATGTGCCACTATGCCTGGCTAATTTTGTATTTTTAGTAGACATGAAGTTTCCGCATGTTGGCCAGGCTGGTCTTGAACTCCTGACCTCAGGTTATCCACCCGCCTTGGCCTCCTGAAGTGCTGGGATTACAGGCATGAGCCACCGCGCCCGGCCTGGTTATCTGTTTTTCAAAAGCATTCTTGAAACCACATTATTTGCTTGTCAAATTGAAGAGTAAATGTAAAATAAATACCGTTATTTTACATTTATGTTTGCCACTCCCCCACCCATATAAACACTTCTTTTATCGTTAACTGTATGTAATAGAATCAATCGACCAGGGAATGTTGTATGACTAGCTTTAAGATAACTGTCGTTGGTTATAATGCATTCAAGGTCGGAAACTAGTACAAAGAATGGGAAAAAAACCTGTCAGGAGCAACGCAGCAGCTTTTTCAAAAATTTTTTCATCACCCAATGTGGTGATAATTTATTTACTCCTAGTCAGTTGTGCAAAGAAAATATTGGTTCTTTGTTTTTCTGCAACACAACTAATCTGCATGAGCCTTACCTGACAGGTTGCAGGGAATAACAAACATTTCATTAATGGTTTCTAGGTTTCTTTAGTAATACACTTGCCTTCAGATAAATGCTCAGTATTTGGAATGTTCCCTTCCTCAGTGAGAGAGGTTCCATGTCTCTTTCTCTTTCAATAAGGGCACTAATTTCATCATGAGACACTACCCTCATGGCCTCATCTAAGTCCAATTACTTTCCAAAGGCCCCATCTCCAAATACCATCACATTGGAGGTCAGGGGCTTCTTCAATATATGCATTTTGGGGAGATGCAACCATCCAGCCTACAGCAGCTACTTACGCACTTGGTATTTTCCACAAACTGTTGTAAACATAAGACACTGTTTTCAGTTTCTGTTGAATCATGCCTACAACCTGAACAAACTTTGCCCAATCCCATGGGTAAAATTCTGGACCACTTTTCCAGCAGGGCAGTAGGGACAAATAGCAGCTAAAATGACTTAAGTTTTGCCACTGAACAGATCAGGATGAAGTTCCAACTCAACCATTGATAGCTGGACCTGAGTTTTCTCATCTGCAAAAAGGGACTGATAAGAAAAATAGCTAGCTATGTAAGTGCTAGATAAGCCCTGTGCCAAGCATCTTTCATAAACATCGAGGTAAATACTATTATTACACGTATTTTGTTCATGAGGGAATTAAGGCCTAGTGAGGTTAAGTAAAAACGCTGAAAGTTAATCCAAGTCAAGGAGCTTGGATTCCAACCCAGCTCTGATTCTGAAACCTAAGCCGTACAATGGTTGTACATTTTACATAAGAAGGTGCATACAGAGTAGTTATTGGTAGTTATTATTGTTACATTTATCATTGTTGAAGATGAACTTGCTATGTTCAATTCTTTCATTCCTTTGTTCATTCATTCCATATTTATGGAGTCCCTGTTATACGCTGAGCTAAGCACTCTGGCACAGCGAGCCGAGACTGCCCTTTCTTCTCTCTTTCATCCTCTGTTCACTCCCCTGGTACATGATGCAGGCAAAGCCCTGTGATGGAGTTCCAAGTTGACAGATTCAGTTCATGAGCCAGGCTGTCTCAGTGTGCGTTCTCCCTGAGGCGGAGCCTGAGACAAGGACTTGAGTAGTCTTTCGGGATGCCTCTTTACTGAGGAAATGTTCTTAGGAAGCAGGAGTGAGGGGTGGTGACAGTGAGGCAAGGAAGGAGGAAAAGCTAGTGTACGGATGCATGATCAAAGCTGCTACTATGGACAGCAGTGCTGGATTCTGCCAGGGCCTCTTAAGAAGTGTACAGAATGCCTGTCAGACAGTTTCCCTGAAGATGAGAGGGGCTAGAGCATTTACCTGCCCACTCTACTCTGTACTAAATTCATTGAGGGCTGCCCCAGAAGACGTAAATTTCAGCCTGCACTTGTCTATCCTACAGAGGCTGGAGGCAGAATACAGAGACTCCACATATACACGAAGTGGGTCACCAGTGTAAAGTGAGTCTGAGCCCTCTAGTACCGGCTTCCGGAGCTACAGCTGAAAGCTTGTGCCTGATACACACGCTTCCTGCCTCCCCGCTGCTTGGCTCCAGTTCCAGTCTCTCTGTACTTCATATCACAACACATTTTATTCAGAGCAATAGCCCTCGGCCCCAGGAAAAGGTTAATTGATGTTCCACTAACTTGGTTTACCTAGGTAGCAGCAATAGGAGAAGTTTGGTGGTATAATTTGAATAATGTCTCTGGCTACCAGGCCACAGGTGAAAAATCCCTGGCCCACCGTCATATTCTCAAAGAAAGCCATTCCTCTTCAGCTTAAACATCTAGAGTTGCTTCTGCAACTGAAAACATTGACCAATATAACCCCCATGACACTGGATAAATGATGTTTTGCTTTATGATATTTGGCCTATGTTATTATGAAGAATTAAGACCAGATTAGTCCTAGAAATAACAATAAACTTTAAGACTATCTGTGTAGGGCAAAGTACCAAGAAACATGAAACATTCAAAATTGGAATTTGTTTTTTTTTCTACCAAGAGTCTGAAAACTCAAAGGCAGCCTGATCACTGTACATAGAAAGCAGGTTTTTTGGCACATGGTCAAAGAAATTTTTCTTATGAAATCATTTCTGCCCTTACAATTGCTGCTCCTTGTAGCTTAGATTGATTGTTTCTTTTGTTATTATGTGCCAAATGTTTTACACAAAAGATAAAATGCAGCAAAAATAAATCAAAGTAGAATGGCTGTCCTTCATGGCCAACTTTTATTTTCTGCTGGATTCTGACTGATTTCTGAAGAGTTCAGAGTTCCAGAGAGCAATCAGAGGTGGATTTTATTAAATCATGGGTTAAAGAACTTTACAGCTTGAAAACTAGAGTCCACTCTTCTTGTTTTGAGGTTTCACAACTAATCAGAGTCAGATATAGATTAGAAAAACCCTGGTGTATTGTTCCTTCTCTGCAAACACATCTGTTCTAAGAGAAGCAAGTGCTATCCTGTTCTGCACAGACCTTTACTTATAGCAATTCTTTCTGCCCATGACTCTCAAATCAGGGATTTTGCTGATGAAACAGATGAATAAAGAGATGAAAGTTAAAATGGCCTTGGCATTTGGGAGGGAGGAAAATGTATGTGCTGGGCTTCAGGGTTTTTTCCTAAAAGTGGTCCCCATGTGGCAGGAAGTTCCTTCCCTTTCCTGGGTTCTCCCCTGAACTCCAGATTTAGCCAAATTTATTTCTCCTCAGGGTCCTTTTAGTTTCTGCTTAATGAGACCGGGGGTTGCTGAGTGTTTGATTGACGCTTGGTTATGTACAGCCTGTATTCATCTTCCTGAGAAAGGACATTGCACAAGAAAGGATTGCCAATGGCAACCGTGGTGGCATTTCTGAGAGCAGCAGCAGCATTCTCAGCAGCTCTGTTCCCCACCCCAGTGGAAGGAAACCCCACACTGACCAGCGGATGGAGGGATGGAGGGAGGCCTGACTCCTAGAGCAATTATAACATCCCTATGCACAGAGACCTTGCGTTCTTTTCAGTAAACATTAGACCTGCTCACTTTTTACCCACATACAGTTCTGATTTCTAGGACACCTGAGCCAAGTCTAGGCTGGAGGACAATACTTCTAGAGTAAAATCAGATCGGTGCAAAGGAGTTGCAACATCTCAAATGGCATCATGGATCAAATATTACATTTCCATGTCAGATTCAGGCGCCCGAACTGATCTCTTTGCTGGAATCCCCCAGCTAAGAAATGCAAATCTCTGGCCTGCCTATAGCAAGGTCCCAAGCAATGCCCTTGGCGGCTTAGCCAGGACACAGTGACTTGGAATACAGCTTGCTAAGCGTGTGGCCTGGCCAGGATGGTGTAACTGGCAAGCTAGCTGGAACAAGTTCTTCTGCTTCAGGCCAGTGAATATTTATGTCAGGCCAGGAGTAAAGAAAATGGATTTCACTTACTTTGTATCCTGTGTATTGCCTGGGGAGAGGGTGGCAAGTGAAAGTTTTTTGTGTCTGTAGCACTTTTGGTAGCTCCGCTAAGCTTGCTGCCTGTGCCCTCCCTTTCTGTCCACCTCTGCTTTCCTCTTCAGGACAGAACTCAGCATACTGCACATAAATATGCATATGACAGTTCACATCCCCTGGTTTCAAGGGGATTTTTTTTTTTTTTTTTTTGAGACAGAGTTTCGCTCTTGTTGCCCGGGCTGGAGTGCAATGGCGTGATCTCGGCTCACTGCAACCTCCGCCTCCCGGGTTCAAGTGATTCTCTTGTCTCAGCCTCCTGAGTAGCTGGAATTGCAGGCGTCTGCCACTATACCTGGCTAATTTTTGGTATTTTTAGTAGAGACGGAATTTCACCATGTTGGCCAGGGTAGTCTCAAACTCCTGACCTCAGGTGATCTGCCCGCCTTGGCCTCTCAAAATGCTGGGATTTTAATAAAGCTGGATGGTCCTTCGAATTCAAACTTTAAAAACAGGTAGATTGAGTAGTGATTTATCGAACAACCCTCGAATTGAAAAGAAAAAAACCCCACACTTTCATGAAGGTATAATCGACACAAAATAAACCACATGTGATTAAATGTACAATTTGATAAGATTTTTCCTTTTCTTTTTAGTTGACACATAATTATACATATTTATAGGATATAGAGTGATATTTTAATACATGTATACAATGTGCAATGATCAAATCAGGGTAATTAGCATATTCATAACCTCAAAATATTGATCATTTCTTGGTGAACATTCAAAACTCTCTCTTCTAGCTTTTTGAAAATATACAATGAATTATTATCTGTAGTCACCCTATAGTGCTATAGAACACTAACTTATTCCTCTTATCTGCCTGTAATTTCCTGTCTGCTAAACACCCTCCATATCCTTCTCTCCCTCCTATTCTTCTCAGCCTCTAATAACCACAGTTCTGCTCTCTACTTCTATGAGCTCAACTTTTTTTTTAGCTCCCACATAGGAGTGAGAACGTGTGGTATTTATCTTTCTGTGCTTGACTTATTTCACTTAATATAATGTCCTCCAGGCTCATCCATGTTGCTGCAAATGACAGGATTTCATTCTTTTTTATGGTTGAATCGTATTCCATTGTTTATATCTACCACTTTTTCTTTTCTTTTCTTTTCTTTTTTTTTTGAGGTGGAGTCTCACTCTGTTGCCCAGGCTGGAGTGCAGTGGCACAATCTCTGCTCACTGCAACCTCCGCCTCCCAGGTTCAAGCAATTCTCCTGTCTCAGCCTCCTTAGTAGCTGGGATTACAGGCATGCGCCACCACATCCAGCTAATTTTTTTTTTAATTTTTAGTAGAGACAAGGTTTCTCCACGTTGGCCAGGCTGGTCTTGAACTCCTGACCTCAGGTCATCTGCCCACCTTGGCCTCCCAAAGTACTGGGATTACAGGTGTGAGCCACTGTGCCTGGCCCCACATTTTCTTTATCCATTCATCTGCTGATGAGCATTTAGGCTGACTCCATATCTTGGCTATTATGAATAGTGCTGCAATAAACATAGGGGTGCAGATACCTCTTTGACATACTGATTTCATTTCCTTTGGATACTTACTCAGAGGTGAGACTGCTGATCATATATGGTAGTTCTATTTTTAGTTGTTTGAGGAACCTTTTACTGTTTTCTATTAGGTTAGTGCAAAAGTAATAGCAATTTTTGCCATTACTTTTGATTGCAGTTTTTGCCATTAAAAAGTAATGGCAAAAATTGCAATTACTTTTGCACCAACAATATAATAGCTATACTAATTGACATTCCCACCAACAGTGTATGAGTTCCCCTTCTCCCAGTTGTCACCAGCATTTGTTATTTTTTGTCTTTTTGATAATTGCCATTCTAACTGGGGTGAGATTATCTCTCACTGTGGTTGTTTTTTGCCTTTCTCCAGTGATTAGTGATGTTGTGCATTTTCTCACATACTTGTTGGCCATTTGTATGTTTTCTTTTGAGAAATGCCTTTGCCGATTTTTTGATGGGATTTCTTTTTTTTCTGGCTGTTCAGTTGTTTGAATTTCTTGTATATTCCAGATATTAGTCCCTCATTGGATGAATAGTTTGCAAATGTTTTCTCCCATTCTGCAGGTTGTCTCTTCATTCTGTTAATTGTTTCTTTTCTGTGCAGAAGCTTTCTAGTTTGATACAGTCCCATTTGTCTATTTTTGCTTTAGTTGCCTGTGCTGTTGAAGTCTTACCCATAAAATCTTTGCCTAGACCAATGTCTTGAAGTGTTACCCTTAGGTTTTCCAATTTGATAAGTCCTGGCAGACGTATATGTCACTTGATTGTGGTAAAGCTGTCATCATAACCAAGAAAATGAACATACTCATCACCCCCTAAATTTTCCTCTTGCCCCTTTGTCATCCATTTCTGTCCTCCATTCCTGCTCCCTGACCTTCCAAAGCTCCGCCCGAAATCCCCAGGCAACCACTGATCTGCTTCCTCTCAGATTAGTTTTCATTTTCTAGAAGTTTATATGAATGGAATTATACAATATATACTGTTTTTTGTCTGGCTTCTTTCACTCAGCATAATTATTTTGAAATTAATCTATGTTGCATGAGCTTTATTAGTTTGTATTTTTCAAAGACTTGTTCCATTTTATCTAAGTTGTTGCATTTATTGGAATAAAATTGCTCATGATATTTCCTTATTATTTTAAAAATATCCATAGAATTTGAGGTGCAGTCACCTCTTTCATTTCTAATAGAATGATTTTTTTTCTCTACTTTCTTCCCTGACCTTTCTAGGTAGAGATTCATCAGTTTTATTATTTATTCATCAATGTTTATTAATCTTCTCAAGTAAGCAGCTTTTGGTTTCATTGCCTTCCTCTATTGTTTTTCTGTTGTGTATTTGTTGATTTTGGCTTTGATATTTATCATTACTTCCTTCTGCTTTACTTCCTCAGTTTAATTTGCTCTTTTTAGAATTTCTTAACGTGCAAGTTGAAATCATTGATTCAATAGCGGTCTTCCTTCTAATATAGGTGGCTACTGCTATACTTGCATCTCCAAGTACCATTTTGGCTGCATCCTACAATGAAATTAAATTAGAAGTCAGTATAATATAAATCCTTTGTATAATATAATCCTCTTAAATGTATACAGTTTTGTTTCATTGCTCAGAATGTGGTCTACTTTGATAAGTGTTCCGTGTGCACTTGGAAATACTGTATATTCTGTTGTTATTGTGTGGAGTGTTTTATAAATACCAATTAGGACAAGTTAACAGATAGTGTTGTTCAAGATGTCTATATCTTTTTTGATTTACATTCTATATTTCCTATCAATTATTGAGAGACCGACATTGAAATCTGACAATTACAGATTTAAAAATTTTCTCCTTGAAGTTACGTCAGTTTCTCTTTCATGTATTTTTGAAGCTCTGTTATTAGATGTATACATTTTTGGAAGTTTTATGTTCTCTTGACCCATTTATCATTATGTAATTACCTTTTCTATCCATGACAGTGTTCTTTACTCTAAAATTTACCTGTCTAATATTAAAATAGCACACTAGCTTTATTTTGATTAATGTTAACATGATATATCTTTTCCCATCTATTTAAATTTCCCATTGTTGCTATACAAATTATCAAAAACTTAGAGACTTAACACAACATAATTATTACCTTACAGTTCTGGAGGTCAGAAGTCCAAAATCAGTCTCACTGGGCTAAAGTCAAAATGCCATCAGGGTTGGTTCCTTGTGGAGGCTCTGGGGAAAATGCTTTTCTTTGCTCCTGGAGGCCTCAGCTCATGGGCCTCTTCCTCCATATTTAAAGCCAGCAGCATAGCCTCATTACAGGGAGGCACGGGAGGGCTCAGAGTGAGTGGTAACTGTGGCATGACTATGCTCTGTGTTTCATAAGAAATTAAAGCATTGTGCAAAAACTAGGTGGTGTTACTGTATTCTACTCATACTCATGAAGGCATCTGGGAACATTCAGCCTGGAGAAGCAAAGACTCAAGAGGACAGGATGGTTATACTGAACTATTAGAAGAGCTTTGAAATAAACAGTAGAAGTATGTGTGTTGGATGACTAGCAAGACCTAACTCTCTTTCTTGTCCCATGTGGGTGCTGCATGTACAATCACATGTGATCCACAGTTCCTTGGAGAGGATAAATCCCATGTGCATGTCACCATCAGTCATTCTGTTTTGGGAGAAGAAAGACAGAAACGCATGGATACAAAGAACAGAATCCCCCGATCTTGGGCATGAGGCTGAGGAGGGTATCTAGGGGTTGCTTTTGGTGTCCTGCCCATATCCTCTCTGGCCTTACTATTGTAGTTCCAGACTTCTCACACCCTAGGGCTTGCTTTCAGCAGGTGAGAAGTGTGTAAAGATGAGTTCCATCTCTCCTACCCAGCTGTCCTCAACCAGGGACTGATGAAAGTTGGTGTACAGATCCTTCGGCTCCCTTGCCCCGGGACTTGATAACTCTGAAGCACTCATTCTGACTCCTGTGTTCCCCAAATGGATTCATGCTCCAGTTACAGCAGAAATTGGCTGTACACCATTTATTCATGGATCGTACACCATTTATTCATTGTCTTCTCTTTGCTTACTTCCTCTTTTTGCCTCCAGTGTTTCTTGGGATCACCTGCTTCCAAAACTTCTCATACTTGAGTCCTTATATCAGGATCTGCAACAGAACTAAACAGGTACGGCAAAGGGGATACAGCTACAATAAAAACTCACATTTGATTTACTGTCCCATTAAAACCAGAACATCAAAAAGATAGTTGAAAATCCCCCCAGTAAAGCTCTGGAACTAAACTTTAATGGGGTTACTGGCAAGAAGAATGGTTTTTTAAATGTCCCTTAGGAGAGGGATATGAGACATTTAAAGGAAAAAAAAAAATGCCCTGCAAATCATGGTGAAATGCTTGCTCAGGAACATAAAACAGATGCTTTAAAAACCCTATCAGTAAGGCTGAGACTCCAGAGGGCTTTGGTGATTCCAGCCTTGTGCTTTATTTGCTGGCAATAGATTTGCCAGAGCTCCTGGGGTTGCCATAGTATTTGTAAACAAACTTTGTGGTCAACAGACTCTGGGGTGGTACAATAATGCTAAGGGGAGTTTGAAAGAGGCAGAGTGCTCTTGCTGAGAAGAAGTCTTGAAAAATGACATCCTCAAAAGGTCACAGAACACAAAACAATGAACTGGCTGCCTTGCTGATCAGGATCCACCACATTTGGATCAATTCCCTCTCTCCATCCTTCTTCCAGCATCCCTCCTCTCTAGAGGCATTTCACCACTCCTCCCTGAGGAGAAACAAGTTATAATCAAATGGGAAAATCTCCCTGGTGACACAGATGATGTGGCCAGAGTCCCTGACAGTTAAGGTGCAGTTGAGGAAGGAAGGATAACAAGAATTATTTCACATTTCTTTGGTTGCCTGATCAAACCTGCTGAGTAGTTCAGAACTGCCTGCCATTCCCTCTCCTCTGAAAGGTATTTATTCCACAAACATTTATTGCACATCTACAAAATGCTGAGCTCTGTGCCAGATATTGGGGAATGTAGAGAGGATTAAGATACAGCACCTGTCCTCAGGAGGCCACTGTCCAGCTGGGGGAGGCTGTAGGGTGATAAATGCAACAACAGCCACACATATTAGGCACAGTGCTCAACAGGGGGGAGTGGGTAACTTGGGGGTCATGTGGGTTTTCCTTGAAGGACAGGAGGATCTCATGATAATAGTATTTATTGAGCATTTACTCTATGCCAGGTACCATTCAGAGCACATACCCAGATTAACTAGTATAAAAACCCATGAGACAAATACTATTGTTATTCCCGGATGAATAAACTGAGAAGTTAACTTGCTTAAGGTCACACAACTGAGTCAGGATTCCATACCCCAGAGCACACAGTCTTAATGACTGTCCAGTTCTTCAGGAGATCATTTCCAGTAAGCTGCTCTGGGGCTAAGAACATGAAAAATAGGTGGGGATTAGTAATGTTTTACATTAGTGATGTCTACCCATAGAAGGTAGACTACTGTCCCAGTAGTCTACATAGGATAGGATATCTCCTTAGGATATCCTAAGGAGAAGCACCCAGAGACACTAGAGTCTCCATAAATGAAATGACCACAAAGTTCCTCTTTCTAGCAAGTGTGCTTTTATAACTTCCTCTCCCAAAGATGGAGACAAGGGTTCAGGCAAGCCACTAGAGGTGTATGCATTAAAATGCAAATTAGACAGAATCCTAAGAGTTTAAAGAGCTGCAATTTAAGTGCACTGGGCTTCCCAGAGCCACATCATTGTCTTGTCCTTGAAAATGGAGATTTCAGAGTTTTGGAGCAAAAGAGTCCCAAATGGGACCTGGCATGGTAAGGCTGGCCTGAGGCAGAGCTGGGAGGAAGCCACTTTGCAGAGGAGAAAATGCCAAGAAAGGATGAGCGTGTATCTAACCCAGAATGGGCTTTCTCAAAATGGAGAGACTGGGTGGACTCTCAGCAAGAAGAACCTTGATGAGCACAAACAGGAGTGATATAGAAAATATGGGCTTCTAGCACGTAGGTGGTGAGGAATGTGACTTGACAGGCTTCCATTCCAACGAGGAACCCTGGCCAGCATGGGAGAGGGCCTTCTCCAGGATCAAAGTGCAGCTAACGGGATGATCTCAGCTTTGGCTAGGGTCATGGAAGTCAGCTGTTTTGGCCAGAAGGACAGTAGCCTTGAGGGTCAGGGCCTCTAGTAGGGCCCATGCCCTGGCAGAAGGGGAGAGCCTGGATGGGCCTGATTACATGCTTTAGACAAAAGTCAAGCTCCTGAGTAACGTGCTACCACACCCAACTGTTCTCACCATGAAATTTCCTCACACAGCGGCATTGTTCCTTTCAGATCTTCAACTGACAGTGTGTGTTGGACTTAAAAAGGCCAGATCCAGAGTGAAGAGGAAGACGGGAAATTGGCCTTCAACATACGCATCAGTGGAGAATCCCTTCTTCTCACCTTCCCTTTCTCCTTATATAAACAAATTTTTTTAAAGGCAGTAAATGCACATAGTTTAAAGAATCACAAGGCCAGGGGCAGTGGCTCATACCTGTAATCCCAGCACTTTGGGAGGCCGAGGCTGGTGGATCATGAGGTCAGGAGACCGAGGCCATCCTCGCCAACATGGTGAAACCCCGTCTCTACTAAAAATACAAAAAATTAGCTGGGCGCAGTGGTGTGCACCTGTAATCCCAGAGACTCGGGAGGCTGAGGCAGGAGAATCACTTGAACCCGGGAGTCGGAGGTTGCAGTGAGCCGAGATCGTGCCACTGCACTCCAGCCTGGCGAGAGTGAGACTCTGTCAAAAAATAAATAAATAAATAAATAACTAAATTAGAATCACAGAAGTCTCTGAGATTTGTTAGGAGAAAAGCCACAAATTGCATAACATGACTGCCCTGGGAGGGGCTTAGAGGGTCCGACTCTAAAATATAGACTTTCAGCCACTCCTATTTATTTCAGCTACTCCTTTCGGCCCCTACTAGTGGCTGCTAATTTTTAAGCTTTGGAGGATCTCTTGTTGCAAATCAAATTGCTTCTTAGCTCTCTGGTTGACAGATTGCATTCGTGCATTTTCTGCCTTCAAAATTTTGCTCTTCATGCCCCCTCTCATGGACTATCAGCCTTTTAGATTTGTGGCTTAAGAAAAAAAAATCTCTTTATTAGCATTTTTAGTGGTGTTTTAGGAGGGGAAGAAAGTGGGTGGTCGTGTTTACTCTACAAACTTTACTAGAAGTCACCTGCCTTAATTTTTTTTTAAATTCTTTAGTTGGTGACCATGAAAAATTAACTCTAAGAGTAAACATAGATAGATGGGCTGTGGATTCAACTGGGAGTCTCTGTAGTTGGTTAGCCAGTCAGTCTGCCCGTCAGCACCCCATGCTCAGGGACTCACGCTCTGTGTTCGTCCCGCACTCTTATATGATAGTGGTTTCAAAAGAGATGAAAACAGATGGGTGATGGAAGGGTAGAAATAAGTTTACCCCTTCATCTTTTAAAGACAAATAGTGAATCCCCAGGTCCTCTTATACTTTGAAGCAAGCTTTTCTTTACTGTATTTCTGAATCCATACCTTAACATTCATATTGCCAAAGGGACAAGCCACAGGATCTCCAGAGTACACAGTAACAGGGGGGCACAAGCTGTCCCTTGGATAAATTCCTGCAGCTGAGGGCAGAGACCCAGCAAGAACAACCTTCCTACATTGCTAGACTGACCCCCTGTTATCACTTAGGGAGAAACCAATGAGAGGTGGCTGGGAAGTAGCAGCTTTTGCTTCAGTACATTGGAGAGGACAGAAATTCTTGTTTGCAAGCTGACAGGAACTTTAGGGAAGGAAGAAAATGCCCCCCTTCCTCACATTTTCCATAATTAATGGCTCCTTGCTTGGAGACAGAAATATACTCGAGAGGAGACTACATCATGTGCCCCGAGAGGTTCTGTCCTTAGTGATGAGTCTGCAGACCCCGTGGGGTGGGATCCAAGATGGCGGCAGGAGCCCCGAGAACGGATGCCAAAGGGATACTCGCCAGGTCTGTCAACTAGTGGCCAGACCCTTGTACACATCTACAGCACCAGGGTGAAGGAGCAATTCCTTGGGGTCAGCGGCGCATATGAGTTGGTTCACAGCTTAAAGGGAGTGGAGCCCCGGAAAGCAGCCCTAGGAATGCAGCTTCTCTGGACACTGGCTTGCCCAGGCTTGTCTCAGCACCTCAGGCCACCTACCTTACTTTACAGCTTTCACTCCCCAGGCTTGAAACGGCTCAGGGCTGTCCCTTTGTATAATTAGTCAACCCTTTTTAATAGCCACAAGGAAGTTCAAGCAAGTGTCTGGTTCAGGCATAGGAGGTGTGAGCTGGCAGTACTTAGGAATCATCCTCCATTCTCTGGTGCCATTCCAGAGGTTTGGAGCAGCATTTCTTATGGAGTAGCAGACTTGGGGGTCAACCGAGGGTGCTAGGTTGAAGTGAAAATTCCAGGTCTCACTCCAGGGTTCTCAAAATTCTTTGAGTTAGGGTGGATCTGCCTGGCAATCTTTACTTCTTAAAAACAAGGTTTTCAGGTAACTGAGGAAAAACAAGGTTTTCAGGTAACATTTGAGGAACTTTGGGCAGTGTTTCCCAACTTCCAGATGATATCATTCACCTACTTTCTAGGCCTCTTCCCCTAAGACTTGATTCAGAGAAACTGGGATGGATTTGGGAATTTGTATCTTTAGCAGGTATCCCAGGTGAATCTTATCAAGAAAGTTGGAGAAACTCTGCTCTAGGTTAAAGAATGTGGGGATATTGAGGGGCTGGCCCAGGGTTTCTCTACCAGGCCAACCCTTGAAATTACCTGAGGAGTTAAAAAAAGTATATATGCTTTTCCCACCCTTGATGCTTTCAGCGCATATCCAGATAATTATAATTAATATGCACACATCCAGTCTACAAGCACAACTTATCACTTTTTCAAGCTGGCTTGATTCCCATGAATTGTAGAGGATAGTTTTTTAAAAACATTTTTTAAATTTTTAATTTTTGTGGGTACGTATATATATTTATTGGGTACATGAGATGTTTTGATACAGGCATGCATTGCATAACAGTCACATGCTGGAAATGGGGTATCCATCCCCTCAAGCATTTATCCTTTGTATTACAAACAATCCAATTATACTCTTTTAGTTATTTTAAAATGTTCAATTAAATTATTATTGACTACAGTCACCCTGTTGTGCTGTGGAATACTAGGTCTTATTCATTCATTCTGTTTGTTTTGTATCCCTTAACCATTGCCACCTTTCCCCTACCTCCCCATTACCCTTCTCAGTCTCTGGTAGACTTCCTTCCATTCTCTTTTGGTGAGGATAGTTTTGATTACCAAGTAGAAAGCATTTGAAAAGCATTTTTAGTGGTG
This sequence comes from Pan troglodytes, assembly GCF_028858775.2. Classification (NCBI taxonomy): domain Eukaryota; kingdom Metazoa; phylum Chordata; class Mammalia; order Primates; family Hominidae; genus Pan; species Pan troglodytes. The sequence goes on from NC_072402.2 coordinate 76,265,886, forward strand.
TTTTAGGAGGGGAAGAAAGTGGATGGTCGTGTTTAATCTGCAAACTTTACTAGAAGTCACCTGCCTTAATTTTTTTAAAATTCTTTAGTTGGTGACCATGAAAAATTAACTCTAAGAGTAAATGTAGATAGATGGGCTGTGGGTTCAATTGGGAGTCTCTGTAGTTGTAGAAAAGCAATTCTTTTCTCTTCTGGAGCAGAAATCTGCTTGAGAAAAAATGATGGCATTTTCTTGTCAATTTACAAATGACTTAGGCACTTTTGCCTGCTTTATCTGACTTAATTGTCCCAATGGAGGATTGTGATGTGGATTTTTTATTCTGTCACTTGATGAATGAGAAACCTGGCTCTGAAAGAAGTTAAGTAACCTACCCAACATCTCACAGCCTGTGTGTGGGTATGTGTGGGGGCAGCTCTTTGTCCCTGGTCCCAGTAAAGCAAGTAGACGTATGCCAGAAAATCAATAAAGGAACATTTGCCCAAGAGACGGGGGTGGCATTGACATGGGCCTCGTCTATGGGTGAAAAGCCAGCTAGGATTTGGACACAGAAGAGGAGGAAACGGTTATGACATGAATGTGCTTTCTTTTATTTATTTCCTGCTGCTGCCAGTAGCCCTCAGTGAGATGTTTCCTTGGAAGTCTCCCACCTCCCTGTCTCCCAGATGAACATGACCTAAACCAGCCTATGCTCTGTCGAGGCTAGAGCAAGGCCACTCTCCATAGTCCATGACTAAGGGCAGGGGAATTCAGGGCCACACAGCACATTTTCTTTTATGCAAAGCCTGCTGGCCTTTTGGGAACCGATCCTTGATGTCATTAGCACCAATAAGCGCAGCCACATGGACCTACCCACCCAGACCATAACGACAAAAACATAATCACCACTGCCATCTTGCAACTTCTCAGATGCTCCAGGAAGTTGGCAAGCTTTAGGAGAGGTGACTTCTTTTTCCCGTGGCTCATTTTTGGAGCCTGCATGAAACAGTTGACGGACACATGCTATATTTATTGAACGGGGACTCTAAGCAAGGCCCTGTGCTAATGCCTAACTGACCTACACCGAGGGACAAGTAGAGCCTTGAATCCTAACATGATTAGGACTGGATCATTTCAGCCTCTGCCTTGTACTCTTATTCACATGAGAACAACCACAACCATCCCAGCCAGAGAGGTCCTGGGGAGCAGCAATAGGTTCAGAGAAGAAAGAGCAACAGAAGCCGCAACACCCTTCACCAGGCCTGTGCTTAGAATTCGTGTATAATTTGTTTGCTGTTGTAGGGAAAAAGAAAACAAAAGTAGGGGGTGAAGTGTGAGTCGGAGCCACAGAGTCATCCAAGAATGGCTGGCTCCCTGGAAGGTTTCATTGCGTTGGCCTGCATTTCTTTGGCTGCCAACTTATTCGGATCCAGAGACGGCATGGAATTGCTGGCACTGGGATTCTCCTCCTTACCACACACTGGGAAATAATCCCAAACACTTGGAGCAATATGTGCAGCTGAGGTCTGGCTAGGTACGAGGGTGGAAGGAGCAGGAGGGTGCAGAGCAATGAAAGAATCAGTAGGAGGGAAAACACATTCTCTAATCTCTTCCACCAGCTGATCAAGGGCACAGGCAAGGGAAGCATGAAGATGAAGGGTAGGAAGGGAGAGTGAGAGAGGAGAAAATCCATGACAAGGAAACAAACCATAAGGAGAGAGGGAGAGATGGATGTGGCTCAGCTTTCATGCTTCTGGGGTGCTTGCACAGTGGTGCCAACACACATACACATGCACACACACATACAATGCACACATACACATGCGCACACACATATGTGCTCACACACGCAAGTACACGTGCACACACATGCACACACACATGCACACGTACATATACACATGCACACACACATGCACACGTACATATACACATGCACGCACATGCATACACGCATCTCTGCCAGCTACCAGCCTATAAGTTAGCCAATAATTAATTTTTGGATTGTTCATCTTAACCATTCTCTTTTGAAGTATAATCACGATTAAAATACACTCTTTGCCTTTATGAGTCCCTTTCTTTAAAATACATTTACTGTGCTTGTACCACACTAATAATTTTATGATTACTTATTATTTTCCTCATAGCCACACTTTTGACCTCTAATTGAACATAAACATCTTTCATGGCAGAGGCACTATTGTTTCATTTCTTTCCAATTCTACGCTGAAGAACCATGCATGCTTTTCTTTTTCTTTTTTTTTTTAATTTGAGATGGAGTTTCACTCTTGTCACCCAGGCTGGAGTGCAGTGGCATGATCTCGGCTCACTGCAACCTCCGCCTCCCAGGTTCAAGTGATTCTTCCACCTCAGCCTCCTGAGCAGCTGGGATTACAGGCATGTGCCACCATGCCCAACAAATTTTTTTGTATTTTTTTTAGTTGAGATGGGGCTTCACCATGTTGGCCAGGCTGGTCTCGAGCTCCTACCTCAGGTAATCCACCCGCCTCGGTCTCCCAAAGTACTGGGATTACAGATGTGAGCCACTGCGCCCAGCCCATGCATGCTTTTCTGCATATGCTAGGTGCTTCATAAATGCATAATTGGCTATGTCCTTATAGGAAAGAAGGATTCCATGGCTTTCCTGGGCAGTGTCAGAGTGGCCGGACTTGGCAATGGGCCCAGCAACAGTTCTGCCTGCATGAGCCTTGCTTGGGTTCTGGAATGTTCAGCCTGCATTACAGTCACCTGGTCCCGTGAGGATCAGCTTCTTCTCTCATCAGGAACTTCCCTGGCCTGCTGTGGTTTGAAATCCTGCAGTATGGTTGCCCTTGAGATCTTTTTTTCCAGGACCACATTCTCAATGACACTATGTTCTCATCCAGTACTTCTGGTACTTCTGCTAATCTAACTTCCTTGGCTGGGTCCCAGTGAGGTCTTCTGTAACCCCATACTCTGAGCCAAGGAAAGTCATGTTACAGCAAAGTTCCTGCTAAACAAGAGTACTCAACTGCATGCTTTGAAGAGAATTTAAGAAAATTCTGTGGGCCTTTCAAGCTTGCCATACACTAAAACTTTTTTTTTCCACCAGCCCTACCCACATTGATTAATGAGATTCCCCATCTACTCAGAACCACATTCCAATCTCCTCCTGAACTCCTAAGGGAGAGGGAGCATACACCCAGTTGTAGTCATGCCTACCGGGAGTTACACACCAACGAATTTCTAAAGAAAGCCTAACAAAAAGGTAAATAAAGCAAGAGGATTCTCACAGACTCACTGCTGCAGGGCTTTAAAATCTCAGCCTCATCTATTGAACACTAGCCCAGGTAGGGACAAGGCCCCGTCTTGGTACGTCTACAGAGGGCATGGAGAGACTTAAGGCTTTTTGGTTCCGGGAAATGATAAATTGCAATGCTGAGGGGAGAAAGCCAAGTCAGCTGGCCTGGGACATGGCCTGGAGCTGAGCTTGGCATGTGTTAGTGTAGACACTGGATAGTGGCTGTAATAGGAACTTGGTCTTTCCCCCCAATAAGCCTTGTGAGGCTCTGTGCCTCTCTCAGAGGAGACACGCTGTGTGCCTGGCTTCTAGGAATCCTGCTGCGTTGTAGTGGCTGGAGGCCCTCCCACCTGGAGTCTGTGCTTCCTGGAGCCAAACAGCCAAGGACTAGCGCTTACTGAAGAGGACTGTGATAGGAACACCCGGGAATATTCAGAGTTCATTGTAAGCCTCCTGGAGAGTTAGAGTTTCTTGCTTCTTATGTGTGAATGTTTAATATGCTACCACAGCTTTAATCTATCACAATTCTTCCAAACTTTGGGGTACTTAAGAATTTCCCAAAGAGCTTGTGGAAAGAAGAGATTCCCTCCCAGAGATTCTGGCTCAGTAGGGCTGAAACACACCTGGGACTCTAATGCACAGAGTCTAAAGACTGCACAGTGAGAAACCCAACATTTATCAATCCCAAGGGCAGAACCTGGTCTTCAGTGCTTTCCATCATCCTCACCACCACCACCATCACTATCACAACCACCACTATCATCATCACTATCATCACCACCATCACCATTGCCAGCATCATCACCATCACTACCACCACTACCACCACCGTCACTATCATCACCACCACCATCACTATCACAACTACCATCACATTATCACTATCAGCATCACCACCATCACCACAACCACCACCATCTCCATCACTACCACCACCACCTCCACTACCACCTCTTCCACCACTACCACTACTGCCACCACCACCATCACTATCATCACCACCATCACCACCTCCACCACCACCATCACTACCAGCACTAACCACCACCATCACCTCACCACCACCACCAACACCACCACAACAACAACAACTATCTGGGTATTTTTATTGTCCAGTGGCCCCAGGTTCAACTGACTGCAAAGCCAGAACATTTCTCACTAGACTGCAAGGGTTTCCAAAGACCCCAGTACCTGCAAGAAACATGTACAGGGCATGATTTCTGAGTACCTGAAATATGGTAGTAAGACTGGGGAACTGAAATTTTCATTTTATTTTATTTAACTAATTTGAATGTAAATTCAAATAGCTACATGAGTCCAGTGTCTACTGTATTGGACAGGGCAGAACTAGAAGGTGAGAGGAAGAGCCTCTACTCAACACCTGCTTGCAGATTGGGTCACTGCTTCAGTCAACCCCACTGGAAAATATCAAGTCTTAGTGTGGAGTCTGAGAGTTGAGAGAATCTGGACATATACTTAGAAAAGCATGGACAATAGGTGAGAATTGACTGCTTCTCCCACTCCTCCCCCGTCTACCAGAGTACTGACTCCCACAGTCACCAACCTACGTTCATTCATGGAGGCTCTATCCTGGGAAAGGTCATGCTGCCTTTTTCTGTAATTGTGCCACTAAGAATGGGAAAAATTGGGGGTGATGATAAAGCCCACTCTAGGGGCTGCTACAGCTAAATTGTCTGTCTAGACTCCAGAACGATGTTGCAGTATTTAAGAATCTGGGCCCAGTAGCCAGGGATCCTGAGTTAAAGCTTGCCTTTGCTACTTGTCATCTCCTGCATAACCCTGGAAAATTACTTCACAAAATATTAGTTACTTCATCTGTAGAATGAGGATAACAAAAATTCCAACTTCATCAGGTTGCAAAAAGTCAGCAGTTCTCAAACTCTTTGGTCTTCTGATCTTTTTATATTCTTAAAAATGAGGACTGCCCCCAAAACCTGTTTTGTGGTGTAAATCTGTAAATGTATACTGTTTTAGAAATAAAAACATTAACTTAACAATAATAAAAACATTAACAACAATAATAAACCCATCCTACATTAACATAACATATTTTTGTGAAAAATTACCATATTTTCCAAAACAAAAAGTAATTAGTGATAAGTGTGACATCATGTTACATTTTTGTAGCTCTCGTCAATGTCTGGCATAATAGCAGACAGCTAGGTTCCCATCTCTGCTTCAGCGTTCCATCTGTTGCAATATGTTGTTTTGGTTGAAGTATATGTTGAAAATCTGGCTTCATGCAGGTATGTAATTGAAAAAAAAAGAGTACTTTCATAGCCTTTGCAGATAATTTTGGGTAATCAGGGCACAGGAGACAGGGAGTTTGAGTGAGATACTTCATAAAACTTGAAAAGTGGGCATAATTAAAGGTTAGTTACAATGTAGAATCTGAAGCCATATCAGTAAACTTTTCATACTTCATTACACTAAAATCTATTGGTCTATCATGCACTATGAGTGTATATTTACCTAGGCATAATTTTGTAATACCATGCATCAGTCATTTGGAAAATACTGGTTCATTGAGTTATGCTTGATTTTCCAAATGTTATCATATTTTTATTATGATACACATCACATTTGTTAATATCACCACTAACATCATCAGAATAAGTTTTTTTAAATTGTATTTTATTTTTTAACTTTTATTTTAGATTCAGGGGTATATGTGCAAAGTTTGTTATATAGGTAACTTGTGTGTCAAAGGGGTTTGGTACAGATTATTTCATCACCCAGGTAATAAGCATAGTGTCTGACAGGTATTTTTCAATCCTCACCCTCCTCCCACCCTCCACCCTCATGTAGGCCCCAGTATCTGTCGTTTCCTTCTTTGTATTCATGTGCATTTGGTGTTTGGCTCCCCCTTATAAGTAAGAACATGTGGTATTTGGTTTTCTATTCTTACATTAGCTCACTTAGGATAATGACCTCCATCTCCATCCATGTTGCTGCAAAAGACATGATTTTGTTCTCTTTTATGGCTGTGTGGTGTTCCATGGTGTATATATACCACGTTTTCTTTATCCAGTCAACTGTTGATGGGCATTTTGGTTAATTCCATGTCCTAGCTATTGTGAATAGTGCTGTAATGAACATACGCACGCATATGTCTTTATGGTAGAACAATTTATATTCCTTTGAGTATATACCCAATAATGGGTTGCTGGGTTGAATGGTAGTTCTTAGTTCTTTGAGAAATCACCAGACTGCTTTTCACAGTGGCTGAACTAATTTACAGTCAGACCAGCAGTGTATAAGCACTCCCTTTTCTCCACAACCTTGCTATCATCTGTAATTTTTTGACTTTTTAGTAATAGCCATTCTGGCTGGTGTGTGATGGTATCTCATTGTGGTTTTGATTTGCATTTCTGTAGTGATCAGTGATGTTGAGGTTTCTTTCATGTACTTGTTAGACATGTGCATCTTCTTTTGAAAAGTGTCTGTTCATGTCCTTTGCCCAATTTTTAATAGGGTCGTTTTTCTCTTGTAAATTTGTTTGTTTCTTATAGATGCTGGGTACTAGACCTTTGTGAGATGCATAGTTTACAAAATTTTCTCTCATTCTATAGGTTGTCTGTTACTCTGTTGATAGTTTCTTTTGTTATGCAGGAACTGTTTAGTTTAAGTAGATCCCATTAGTCAATTTTCACTTTTGTTGAAATTGCTTTTGGCATATTTGTCATGAAATCTTTGCCCATTTCTATGTCCAGAATGATATTGCCTAGGTTATTGTTCAGAGTTTTTAGAGTTTAGTTTTGGTTTTTACATTTAAGTCTTTATCCGTTTTGAGTTTATTTTTGTATATGGTGTAAGGAAGGGGTTCAGTTTTGATCTTCTGCATATGGCTAGCCAGTTATCTTAGTGCCATTTATTGTATAGGGAGTTCTTTCCTCATTGCTTGTCTTTGTCTGCTTTGTCAAAGATCAGACGGTTGTAGGTGTGTGGCCTTATTTCTGGGCTGTTTATTCTTTTCTACTGGTCTGTGCATCTGTTTTTGTACCAGTACCATGCTGTTTTGGTTTCTGTAGCCCTATAGTTTGAAGTCAGCTAGTGTGATGCCTTCTGCTTTTATCTTTCTGCTTAGGACTACTATGGCTATAAGGGCTAATTTTGGTTCCAGATTAATTTTAAAATAGTTCTTTTCTAGTCCTGTGAGCAATGTCATTGGTAGTTTGACAGGAATAGCATTCAATCCGTAGATTGCTTTGGGTAGTATGGCCATTTTAACAATATTGATTCTTCCAATCCATGAACATGGAATGTTTTTTCTATTTGTTTGTGTCATCTCTGATTTCTTTCAGCAGTGTTTCATAATTCTAATGCTAGAGATCTTTCACCTCCCTGGTTAGCTGTATTCTTAGGTATTTTAATATTTTTGTGACTCTTGTGAGTGAGATCACATTCTTGATTTGGTTTCAGCTTGGATGTTATTAGTGTATAGAAATGCTACTGATTTTTGTACATTGATTTCATATCCTGAATCTTTGCTGAAGTTGTTTATCAGATCTAGGAGCTTTTGGGCAGAGACTATGGGATTTTCTAGGTATAGAATCATATTATCTGCAATGATATGGAAGAGAGGAGATAGTTTGACCTCCTCTTCCTATTTTGGTGCTTCAGAAAAAGTTTTTAAGAGTCAGACATCTTCTAGGACAATAGTGTTTGCAATTCTCTTGTAACCCAAAGAATTTCAAGTTTATCCAAAGCACAAAACAAAGTGGAAGATGACAAGGAATGGCATCAGTTTTTTTGTTTCTGGTTGTCTTTCTAGTAGTTAGTTTTAGCATATGTTTACATTTTGAAAAACCAGATGAAAAAATGTCTATTCTTTATTCAATAATCCAGGGCATTGAATTACCTTCTTCTGTAATTTTTATACATTGCAGACCTCAAGAATTTATGAAGAATAATCACATTCATTATAGAGGATATCTTAGCTTGTAGTTAGAATACTTTTGATTTTCATGTAGAAAAAGAAGTAAGATGGTTTGTTTGGGAGCCAGGTGGGTACCAATGTCCCAAAACTTTAGACTTATTTCAGGATTATTTCACTTATGTAGTACTGCATAACAAACTGTCTCAAAACTAAGTTGCTTGAAACAAACCAATCATTTATCATCCCTCGTGACTTCTGTAGGTCAGGGATTTGAGAATTGCTCAGCTGGGCAGTTCTGGCTAAGGGACTGCTTGAGACTGCAGTCAGATGCTGGCTGGTGGCAGGAGGCCTCAGCTCCTCACCATGTGGACTTCTCCATAAGACTCATTGAGTTTTTTGTTTTTTTTTTTTTAAACGAAGTTTCGCTCTTGTTGCTCAGGCTGGAGTGCAATGGTGTGATCTTGGCTCACTGCAACCTCTGCCTCCCAGGTTTAAGCGATTCTCCTGCCTCAGCCTCCCAAGTAGCTGGGATTACAGGCACCTGCCACCATGCCTGGCTAATTTTTGTATATTTAGTGGAGACGGGGTTTCACCATGTTGACCAGGCTGGTCTTGAACTTCTGACCTCAGGTGATCCACCCACCTTGACCTCCCAAAGTGCTAGGATTACGGGTGTAGGCCACCGTGCCCAGCCCCTGAGTGTCTTAATATGTGGTGGCTGGCTTCCTCCAGAGCAAGTGATCCAATATAGGGAAATGTGGAAGTCACAATGTCTTCTGTGGCATAGCCTCAGAAGTACACAGCATCATGTCTGCAATATCCTAGTGGTTATAAAGGTCGGACCTTTCAATGCAGGGGAGAGTTCACAAAAATATTGAAAATGAGTATAAGAGAATCACAGGGAGCCATCTTGGAGGCTGACTACCTTCGAGACTTGTTTTTGGTTTAGGTTTGCTTTTCTCCCTGCAGAGTTTTTATCTAGGCTCCATTATTTAGAAACTTACAGAATACCTGATCCACAAGCATGGACAATTTAGTAACTGACTATAGTGAAGGCAATGTTGGAGTGGGATCATGACAATGGGATCCACTTTTGTATTACATGCTACACCATCCTGAAGCAGCTGGTATCTTGGAAAGGTAGAAGCATCTTCTAAAATAGCAGCTGATGCTCCTGCTCAGAAGAAATACTCTAATGGTAGGGTGCCATCCTTTAGTCTGCGGTGTATGTATTAGATAATAGACCTCTATATAATACTGTGTCTTCAGTAGAAAAACAAACAGGTCTCAGAACCAAGGGGTGGAAGCAGGAGTAGCCCCTCTGGTGGATTTTGTGCTTTCTACCCCTGTAAGTCTGATCTCTGCAGGGTTGAATGCCCTGGTCCCCAAAGAGAGATAGTACTTTTGCCAGGGGCACACAGCAAGGTTTCCACCGAACTATAAATTACAGTTATGGCCAAATTCCAGTAGGCAAGAAGAAAGCCGTTATACTGACAGGTGTAATTGACCATGAGTGTAGGTCCTCTGAGAAGCAGACCCCAAGATGGGATTAAACATGTGTGGATTTTACTGGAGCAAAGACCTGTGAAAGAAAATGTGTGGTAGACTCGTTAGAATGGGAGAATGGCCAGACTGTGTTGTAAATCTGACGCTGAGAGAGGTGGAGAGGGAAGAGAGGTTGGGTGGGAGGGCCCTAGACTGCAATGCAATGCAAGGAAGTTTCAAGAAGGGCCTTGGGGAGTCCTAAACCTGAAGCAAATCATTAGGGGAGTCCCATGTCTCCCAGAAAGACCCACCATCCTATCCCTGCTGTGCCCAGACACCGACCTAGAGCTGCCTGTGGGAAGTGCAGCCTCAGATTTCAGAGCCAGTAGCTAGGATCCTTGGTCAGTTACACTCCCTGTACTTAGAGTTCTGCTGGATGCTTCCTCACTGCTGCAACACTGATCCTGATCATTAGGAGGAGGCAGGACTGCTTTTATACAAGGAGGCATTGAGACTGCATGTGTATCCTTCTGGTATACTTCCTCGCCCCATCAGAGAAACAGAACCAATAGGATATTATATGTAGATATATGACAGGGGGTTTATTACAGGAATTGGCTCACACAATTATGGAGGCTGAGAAGTTCCATGATACTCGGTCTGCAAACTGGAGGCACAGGGAAGCCAGTGGTGTTGTCCAGTCACCTGAAGGCCTAAGAACCAGGGAAGCTGATGATATAGCTCTGAGTCAGAGGTTGAAGGCTGGAGTACCTGGAGTTCTGATGTCCAAGGGTGGAAGAAGATGGGAATCATAGTTCAGGGAGAGAGAGAAAGAAAGCGAGTGAGAAAATGTTCCTTTCCTCTGCCCTTTTTTATTCCTATCTGGGCTCTCAACTGTCCACACTGAGTGAGGGCAGATCAGTGGACTAAGGTCCACTGATTCCAATGCCATTCTCCTCTGGAAGCACCCTCACATGTCTACCGAGAAATATGCTCTACCAGCTGTCTGAGTATCCTTAAACCAGTCAAGTCAACACCTAAAATGAACCATCACAATGTGCGATGGTTCAGTACAGTCCTTTGTATGTCTGTATAGGATCGTAGGAACGTGAAGAAAAACACAGGAGGATACAAATTAACTTGGAAATGGTGCGGCAGATAATGTTGATTTGTTGACCCAACCCCATTCCCATTCCTCTTTCCCCTTGCCATTTTGCAGCCAGAGATGGCCATGTGACTCTGTCCTGGTTTATAAAACCTAAGTAGAATTCTGCTGGTTGCCCTGTCTCTGTTCCTCCTGCTTCCTATTGGGATGTGGGCTTGATGCAGCAGCCATCTTGGGACCATGAAGGAGAGGCCAAAAGAATTGCCAGCAGCAAAGTAACTCCACTGCTTCTTATGAGGAGAAAACTAAATCCCTCTGGTTTCACTCACAGTCAAAGCGTGTCCTATGATACACACAGGGTGTCGTGGGGTATGCATGTGCCTGTAGTGGGAGGGGTCAATTGAGACATAGAAAAGCAAATATAAGACCACTTAAAAATCATGTATATCATTACATGTAAGCATTTACACACATAGTTCTGTAAATGTTTTGATATGTATATTAACAAACAATAAATATTTAAATTATAAGACTATCAATTTTATCTGTATTACACTTTATTGGCATAATATTGCATATATATTTTAAAAATCATTTCTTTAATTATGCCCCTTTTCTTATTATACCTTAAGTTCTAGGGTACATGTGCACAACGTGCAGGTTTGATACATAGGTATACATGTGCCATGGTGGTTTGCTGCACCCATCAACTCATCATTTACATTAGGTATTTCTCCTAATGCTATCCTTCCCCCAGCCGCCCACCTCCTGACAGGCCCTGGTGTGATGTTCCCCGCCCTGTGTCCAAGTGATCTCATTGTTCAATTCCCACCTATAAGTGAGAACATGAGGTGTCTGGTTTTCTGTCCTTGTGACAGTTTGCTCATAATAATGGTTTCCAGCTTCGTGTATGTTCCTGCAAAGGACATGAACTCATCCTTTTTTTATGGCTGCATAGTATTCCATGGTGTATATGTGCCACAGTTTCTTAATCCAGTCTATCATTGATGGACATTTGGGTTGGTTCCAAGTCTTTGCTATGGTGAATGTGAATAGTGCCACAATAAACATACATGTGCATCTGTCTTTATAGTAGCATGATTTAGTTCTGCCTTCATTTCATTATTTAACCCAGTATTCATTCAGGAGCAAGTTGTCCAGTTTCCATGTAGTTGTGAGGTTTTGAGTGAGTTTCTTAATCCTGAGTTCTAATTTGATTGCACTGTGGTCTGAGAGACAGTTTGTTGTGATTTCTGTTCTTTTACATTTGCTGAGGAGTGCTTTACTTCCAATTATGTGCTCAATTTTAGAATAAGTGTGATGTGGTGCTGAGAAGAATGTACATTCTGTTGATTTGGGGTGCAGAGTTCTGCAGAGGTCTATTAGGTCTGCTAGTTGCAGAGCTGAGTTCAGGTCCTGGATATCCTTGTTAACCTTCTATTTCATTGATCTGTCTAATATTGAGAGTGGGATGTTAAAATCTCCCATTATTATTGTGTGGGAGCCTAAGTCTCTTTCGTAGGTCTCTAAAGACTTGCTTTATGAATCTGGGTGCTCCTATATTAGGTGTATATATATTTAGGATAGTTAGCTCTGCTTGTTGTATTGAACCCTTTACCATTATGTAATGGCCTTCTTTGTCACTTTTGATCTTTGTTGGTTTAAAGTCTGTTTTATCAGACTAGGATTGCAACCCCTGCTTTTTTTTGCTTTCTATTTGCTTGGTAGATCTTCCTCCATCCCTTTATTTTGAGCCTATGTGTGTCTTTGCATGTGAGATGGGTCTCCTGAATACAGCACACTGATGGGTCTTGACTCTTTATCCAATTTGCCAGTCTGTGTCTTTTAATTGGAGCATTTAACCCATTTACATTTAAGGTTAAGATTGTTATGTGTGAATTTGATCCTGTCATTATGATGTTTGCTGGTTATTTTGCCTGTTAATAGATGCAGTTTCTTCATAGCATTGATGGTCTTTACAATTTGGCATGTTTTTGCAGTGGTTGATACTGGTTGTTTCTTTCCATGTTTAGTGCTTCCTTGAGGAGCTCTTGTAAGGCAGGCCTGGTGGTGACAAAATCTCTCAGCATTTGCTTGTCTATAAAGGATTTTATTTCTCCTTCAATTATGAAGCTTAGTTTGGCTGGATATGAAATTCTGGGTTGAAAATTCTTTTCTTTAAGAATGTTAAATATTAGCACCTACTCTCTTCTGGCTTGTAGGGTTTCTGCCTAGAGATCTGCTGTTTGTCTGATAGGCTTCCCTTTGTGGGTAACCTGACCTTTCTCTCTGGCTGCCCTTAACACTTTTTCCTTCATTTCAACCTTGGTGAATCTGACAAATACGTGTCTTGGGGTTGCACTTCTTGAGGAGTATCTTTGTGGTGTTCTCTGTATTTCCCAAATTAGAATGCTGGCCTGCCTTGCTAAGTTGGGGAAGTTCTCCTGGATAATATCCTGAAGAGTGTTTTCCAACTTGATTCCATTCTCCCCATCACTTTCAGGTACACCAATCAAACGTAGATTTGGTCTTCTCACATAGTCCCATATTTCTTGGAGGCTTTGTTCATTTGTTTTTACTCTTTTTTCTCTAAATTTCTCTTCTCGCTTTATTTCATTAATTTGATCTTCAATCACTGATACCCTTTCTTCCACTTGACTGAATCAGCTATTGAAGCTTGTGCATGAGTCTTGAAGTTCTCGTGCCATGGTTTTCAGCTCCATCAGGTCATTTAAGGTCTTCTTTACACTGTTTATTCTCGTTAGCCATTTGTCTAATCTTTTTTCCAGGTTTTTAGCTTCCTTGCAATAGGTTCGAACATCCTCCTTTAGCTCAGAGAAGTTTGTTATTACCGACCTTCTGAAGCCTACTTCTGCCAACTCATCAAAGTCATTCTCTGTCCAGCTTTGTTCCGTTGCTGGTGAGAAGCTGCAATCCTTTGGAGGAGAAGAGGTGCTCTGATATTTAGAATGTTCAGCTTTTCTGCTCTGGTTTCTCCCCATCTTTGTGGTTGTCTCTGCCTTTGGTCTTTGATGTTGGTGATCTACAGATGGGGTTTTGGTGTAGATGACCTTTTTGTTTATGTTGATGCTATTCCTTTCTGTTTTGTTAGTTTTCCTTCTAATAGTCAGGTCCCTCAGGTGCAGGTGTGTTGGAGTTTGCTGGAGGTTCACTCCAGACCCTGTTTGCCTGGGTATCACCAGCGGAAGCTGCAGAACAGCAAATATTGCTGCCTGATCCTTCCTCTGGAAGCTTCATCCCAGAGGGGCAGCCACCTATATGAAGTGTCTGTCAGCTGCTACTGGGAGGTATCTCCCAGTTAGGCTACATGGGGGTCAGGGACCCACTTGAGGAGGCAGTCTGTCCGTTGTCAGAGCTCAAATGCCGTGCTGGGAGAACCACTGCTCTCTTTAGAGCTGTCAGACAGGGATGTTAAAGTTAGCAGAAGTTGTCTGCTGCCTTTTGTTCAGCTATGCTGTGCCCACAGAGGTGGAGTCTGGAGGCAGTGGGCCTTGTTGAACTGCAGTGGGCTCCACCCATTTCGAGTTTCCTGGCTGCTTTGTTTACCTACTCAAGTCTCTGCAATGGCGGACACCCCTTCCCCAGCCAGGCTGCTGCCTTGCAGTTTTATCTCAGACTGCTGTGCTAGCAGTGAGCAAGGCTCCGTGGGTGTGGGACCCATGGAGCCAGGCACGGGAGAGAACCTCCTTGTCTGCCAGTTGCTAAGACCTTGGGAGAAGTGTAGTATTTTGGCAGGAGTGTCCTGTTTTTCCAGGTCCTGTTTTCTTGGCTTTTCCTAGCCAAGGGAAATCAGTCACGGCTTCCCGTGGCTCGGAAAGGGAAATCCCTCAACCCCTTGCACTTCCTGGGTGAGGCTATGCCCCACCCTGCTTCAACTTGCCCTCTGTGGGCTGCACCCACTGTCCAACCAGTTCCAATGAGATGAACCAGGTACCTCAGTTGGAAATGCAGAAATCACCCGTCTTCTGCATTGATCATGCTGGGAACTGCAGACCGGAGCTGTTCCTATTTGGCCATCTTGGAATATCCCCAATTATGCTCCATTTTAACATTTTTAATTGTGTATACTTTTTTCTGTGCCAGGTGTTAATTTAGTTATCTTTTAAGAAAAACTTAGATTTTCTTGACATCTATTGTTTATTTTCTAACTCATTGAATCCTTACTTACCTTTGTCATTTCTTTCATTCTGCTTTCCTTGGGTTACCCTGTTCATTTTTTTTAACTCCTGGAGTTGAATATTCAATCATAAATTTTGAGCTTTTATTATTTCTTTGAATGTCATAACTCCTGGTCAAAACACAAATTTTGGTCTAACGCAGTCGGTGATGAGCTCCCACGGTCTGCCCAGCCCGTGTTCTTAATCAGGAGGTGAATTAAAGTCTTCATCTTCCGTGTATGTGGAAGAGGACTAGGCAGAGGAGAAATGGCAGGCAGTGGAGGCAGAGAGTGGGTCCCCAGCCAGTTCCTGGACTCAGAAACCACCCATCAATATTCAAGCCAGAGTAGACGATCACCACCAGGTGGCGCCCAACCTCAACAGGGGCTGGGATGAGTTTTGAATTTGAACCTGAAACTAGACCTCCAAGAACTCTGTCCATGTGCTTTTATTTTTCCTCTTCATTTTCCTTTTTTCTTTTATTATTTTGTTTGTTTTCATTACAACACTCCTTTATCTCCTTCTATTGGCTTGAAAGTATTCCTTCTATTTCAAATATTTTACTAGTTACAGTAAAAATCCTATCATGCATACTTTACTGGTCAATATTTCTTTGTTTCCCCTCCCCAATATACAAAGATTTAAAACTGCCCCTTCAATCTTCCATGTTATGTTTCCTTAGTATTTTAGTTTTGCTTGCTTTTGGCTCTTCCGGATTAGATGATCTTGCTGTTTTAAATCAATGCTTTTGATTGACCTGTCTGCTCATTATTTCTTCTTGCTTCACACCCTGTTTTGAGTTCAATTATATTTTTTCTGAAGTACATCAGATTAGTAGTTTTTTCAGCAATAGATGTCAATGGTAAATTTTTTTAGCTTTAGTTTTTGAAAATATTTTTAGTTTAGTTGGGTATAAGAGAAACTCTTCTATTGTTGCTAATAATAATTCTCTGGTCAGCCTAATTGTCATTTCTTTTTAGGTGTCATATCTTTTTTCAGGTGCTTTTTTATTTTTAATTTTTGTAGATACATAGTAAGTGCATATATTTATGGGATACATGACATGTTTTGATACAGGCATGCAATGTGAAATAAGCACATCAGGAAGAATGGGGTATCCATCCCCTCAAGCTTTTATCCATTGAATTGCAAGCTATCCAATTACTCTCTAAGTTATTTTAAAATGTCCAATTACATTATTGCTGACTATAGTCACCCAGTTGTGCTATGAAATAGTAGGTCTTATTTATTCTTTCTAATTTTTTTTGTACACATTAACCATCCCCACCTCCCCGACAGCCCCCAATACCCTTCTTAGCTTCTGGTAACCATCCTTCTATTCTCTATGTCCATGAGTTCAGTTGCTTTGATTTTTAGATCACACAAATAAGTGAGAACATGTGATGTTTGTCTTTCTGTGCCTGTCTTATTTCAGGTGCTTTTAAGAGTTTATTTCTTGTTGAAAAATTTGGCTCCAACATATGTAGTTTTGTGAGCGTTTTGTTGGTTTTGTTTTGTTTTGTTTTATCCTACTTGGAATTCAGGGGCTTTCTTCAATTCTGAAAAATTCCCAGCCATTATTTCTTTGAGTTGTTTCTAACCCCCTTCCCTCCATTCTCTTCTAGAATTTATAGTTCAATCAGGTTGGAATTTGTCAGTCGACCCTCTATGGCTCTCAAACTCTCTTTAAGATTTTCTATGTTATTATCTTTCTGTGTTTCATACTGGATGATTTTCTCAAATCAATCTACCAGCTCACTAGTTCTTTTTAAGTGCATTTAATCTGCTATTTAATTTGAGTTTAAAATTTGAATGATTACATTTTCTGTTAAAAAAGTTCAATTTGATTATCTTTAAATCCTTTGCTTGCTTTTTAAGAATCATATCATTTTGATGTGTTTATTATGTCTTCTTGAAACATACTTGTTTTGCAGCATCTTTGAGATTATTTCATTATTTCTAGCTTTCAGCCTCATTATTTTTCCATGTGTTGTATCAGCTGATGCTCCTCGCTGATAATTTTTTATCATATGGTTAGTAATTATTTACTATAAGCTTTTTCTCCTTCTAGTGAGAGTCCTGTATACTCTGGGTTACAGATAACTCTTTACAGAGCAGTTTGATATCACTTCTCTCTAGATTCCTGTGGCTCCACTGGTTATGGGCCAGTAATGATGTTAATATCTTGCTTGAGATTCTTATAACATGTAGATAGCTTAAATTCATACTCCACACCCAGATTAGGTTTGGGGCTTTTCACAGGTTGTATATATTTTTTCCCACCCACAGTCCAGAAAAGATAGCTTGCTTCCTGTCATCCCCAGGCAGTAAACAAAGTTCTAGTTACCCTTTCAAGTCCTGGAAGTATTTTTGAGAGTCCCAGTTTTAAACAGAGGTATAAGTTCCAGCCCGAACAGCCTCCAGGCCAAATTTACTGTAGGGCCCGTATCCAGCCCTGATTCTTTCCTGGTCCTTCTTGTGTTAGTTGAAGCTTATGTCTCTGAGTTTAAATTTTCTTTTTGTGTTTGGCACCTGGGAATTATCTTGGCTTTCTTTCAAGCTATGTCTTTTAGCTTTTTAAAATATTTATCCAGTATTTACATGTGTTTGAGTGGGAGGAAGTCTTTGTTGAGTCAGGCTGCCATGCCTGCAGCTTTGGAGGCCTTTTGCATGCAGAAATTGGTCATGCATCTCTCTCTTAAATGAGTCTGGCCATGTTCCCTTTACCCCCACTGACCTCATACCTCAAGGAAATTTGACAAGCCAGAAGCATAAATTGCATACCTGAGCTGAGCTTCCCCTTCTATTTTATTTACATCATTTCTCAAAAATAATCACAGAAGGATGGAGCTGGGTGAGGCCTTATAATCCTCTAGTCTGATACCCTCTTTAATCAGCTGAGGGACCAGGGACTAGCTGGGCCCCTGGATTTTGGATTCTCCATCTGAAACACTTTCAAATTCATTATCTTGAGTAGAGCATAGGAAAAGGAACACTGGATTTTGAATCAGAAAACCAAGAATTGCATCCCAAGTTTGCCTTTTACCTGCTGTTTGATCTTGGGCAACCCTTTTGAGATCTAGTGAGTTATCTGTCAAATGGAGGCAGGCTGCATGGAATTTTTGATTCAGCAGATGTGACAGTTTCTGATATGCAATAGGAATTAATGTTTTCTTTCTTATCATTAAGATCTCTCATACCCACTCTTGGAAACATCTTTGAAGCTGTTCATTCTCACAGAATCTGCCTGGAAAGAACTCACAAAGTACCTGGAGACTTACTAAATCAGAAGGTGTAAAGTTGGGAAACAGAAGGTTATTTTCCATTTCCCTTCTTTCCAACCAAATACTGAAACTTTGTTCCCAAAGAGTAAGGTATGTCTGCTTTAAAGAGTTACACAAAGGCCATAAAATTGCAAGTGGAGCCATTGCAAACTCACAATGTTTTTTATTCTAGCTTCATGTTCATTGACCTATGGCTTTCTTATGGGAGTCATGGGTGAATTCTAGACCAGACTGTTGGCAAACTTACTCTGTAAAGGGCCAGATAGCAAATATTTTAGGCTTTGAGTTCCACAAATGGTCCCTATCATAGTCTTTGTTTTGTTTACAGCCTTGCAAATATATAAGAGACATTCTCGTTCATGACTATACAAAAGGAAAGCTGTGGGCTGGATTTGGCTCACAGGTCTGGCTGTAGCTGTAATTTTCTGAGCCCATTCTAGACAGACACAGCCTTCTGACTACGTCCATGAAGACTTTCCTGACTTCAGCAATATCATTCAGTGCTTAGGGGCACTTAGCCTAATTACCCTACCATATTTGTTCAGGAATGACAGCCTTCCTGATCTGCTGCCCCTGCCCCCAGCTCCTGACCTTTCAGCCTAGTCCTAAAAGAAAAAAGGTGGCCCTCAGCACATGGTTACTTATGGGGTTTCCACCCACCCAGTGCTTTTACCTTTTAATCAGAAAGTGACTTCCTAGGGGGCTAAATCAATGCTTCACAACATTTACTATGTCGGGCACATTTGGAAAGTGGTGGTAGTTTGTACAGCTCAGGGTTATGTGGGGAGGTGAGCAGAAGAGGGTTGAACAGATGCAAATGCTCATGACCAGAGGCTACAGGGTTTAGGGACTCCATCTTCCCCTGGAGGGTGGGTGGGATCAATGTCTCAGCTGTATGTGTGATAACCATTGGAGTCAGTGCCAACTTTGCTTTTTGTTAACAATATGACCTTTGTCAAGATTTTTAACCTCCTATGTCTTAAGTTCCTCCTCTATAAAGTGGGAATACTAATAAAAGTAGCCATCTTACAATGTTTATTTCACATATCAAAATGTGCATGTAATATACATACATATATATAATATGCATGAGAGCATCCTAAGCAAGATGCTTAGTTATGAATACTAAGACATAGAATGTATTCTCTTCCTCTTTTTAGTTAAACAGTTATTTTGCATTAAGTGAATCTTCTTTATTGAAGAAAGTCCCAGGAATGAATAATTTCTAACGTCAAATTGAGACCAATTTTTTTGTCAGAAAGATTTGTTAAAAAAATTTCCTTACAGGTTTAAGCTTACATTTTGTGTGTCTATTTTTGTAGCTGAAACACGCAAGGCCAAGGAGCACCTGCCTTCTCTACCCAGAGGACACTGAGATGAGTTAGGAATCTGCAGTTCTTTCAGGCCAGAGTCCCTGCTCTCTAGACAATGTACTACAGGAATTTCTAGGTCCCAGCAGTTCCTCAAGAGTTAATATAGGGTAAGAAGCAGAAAGCATGAGATAATCTTCCAAAGTTTGGCATGTGGTATGAGTTTGGTACAAATTTGATAAAAGTTTTGAATTAAATAAAACATTGGGTTGAGCAGAGTGTCCTTAGTGGCAGTGATCACGTCATTGATAACCACAGTTTGCTGATGGAGCTGTGGTTAAACCTTCTGTGGATAATCAATATTTGGCTATGCCTGGGAGTGCATCCTCTCTCTATCCCCATGGCAGCTGACCCTTCCAGGAGTCCCGTGATACAATGCAGGGAATGGCAGTAAGAGAGCAATAATGTCAGGAAATGAGAGATCACTTTACCAGTGGAAACCACAGGAATCCTGGGCAGGCAGAAAGTAATCATGAAAACTGCTTTTTGGCAACGTGACATGGGTCAGCTCTCTTGGCCTCATGAAGAGCGTCTGCGATTTATTGTGGCTTTAATCACATTAAACCTCTGTGGTTATGGGATAGCTGCATCACAAGGAGTTTGAAGTACAATTTTGCTTTACTGTAGTAATCAGTTTATACCTAGCATTTTGTGAGGGTGAAGGAAAGTGGACAATAAGGTTTCTTCACGTAAGATCCTAAAATTGGCTGGTAGGTCAGAGTTTGCACACATATAACACTGAAAGACAAAAGTGAAACATCTCAGAAGCCAGGAAGCCCAGGCTACAGGTCCTCCAAATCGCTTTAATAAAACAACAACCAAAAGGATCTGTGATAGAGATGGCTTAGGAAACTCCAAATGCGATATTCTCATTTGGAAAGTCACAAAGACATGGCCATGAAAAAGAGTCTGAAAAAGCCTGCAGTAAAGAATATGGTGTAGCTTTGTTTAGCCCTGAGTTCCACAAACATAATTGACCTTGGCACCCTGACTCTACCCACTGCCTAGTGATCTGGAGTTCCTTGAGTTTTCGGTTGAAAGCATCAGCAACCAGCTCTAGCTAAAAAGAGCAAAAGCAAATTTTCTGGAAGCATATTGGGAGCTTATAGAACTGTTAGGAATACTGGAGAACCAAGCTGCCTCCCATGAGGTTGACCTCATAGCTGACTTGACTTCACCTCATTACTTACAACTAGATCATTGTGAGGGCCAGAGGGGGCCTCAGATATCAGCCAGGGGGACCTTGTGAGTTCACGATGAGGAAGCTGAAACGGACAGAGAAGCAATGGCTTAATCCAATCAGCTGGCCGGTCACGGGAACATGTGATTGCTATTATTTCCTCTACGCTACCTCCTCTCTTTTATTCTGATCTTTTCTTTGAGGGGGCAGGGGGTGATCCTTAAAAGCACAGCATTCCTATTATTCATGAAGAGATGGAACCCACATCCTGAGTGACTACTTGGCAATCATGAGCTTTTCTTTTTTTTAAACTTTTATTTTAGGTTCAGGGGTACATGTGAAGGTTTGTTACATAGGTGAACTTGTGTCATGAGGGTTTGTTGTACAGATTATTTCATCACTGAGGTATTAAGCCCAGTACCAAATAGTTATCTTTGCTGCTCCTCTCCCTCCTCCCACCCTCCACCCTCAAGTAGACCTCAGTGCCTGTTGTTTCCTTCTTTGTGTTTATGAGTTCTCATCGTTTAGCTCCCACTTATAAGTGAGAATGATCATGAGCTTTTTGCAGACATAGTTATTTCTACCTCAACTGAACTCGATAGGCAATCTTATATTTACAAAGTGACAAAATATATGAGCTAATGTCTTTTCTACTTATTTCTAAAAATGAAATGATTTTGAGGTGGCTTAACATATCCCTATTAAAGCAAATACTTTTGTCATAGTACTTATAACACTTTACCACTGTATTTATTTATTTGTTTTTAGACAGAGCCTCGCTCTGTCACCCAGGCTGGAATGCAGTGGTGTGATCTCAGTTCACTGCAACTTCCACCTCCCAGGTTCAAGCAATTCTTGTGTCTCAGCCTCCCGAGTAGTTGGGATTACAGGTGCGTGTAAATTAGCATGCCTGGCTAATTTTTTTTTGTATTTTTAGTAGAGACAGGGGTTCTCCATGTTGGCCAGGCTGGTCTTGAACTACTGGCCTCAAGTGATCCACCCACCTCAGCCTCCCAAAGTGCTGAGATTACAGGCATGAACCACCGCACCCGGACCACTTTACCACTTTATTGCCCTTATTTGGTTCATCTTTGCCTTCTCCATCAGTCTGTAAATATAATGACAGGAGGAGTCATGTCTATATCTTAACCACTGGACATAGTCGGTACTTAATAAATGTTGAACAAAAAAAAGAAAGACACTTGAATAATAGCTAGTTAGTAAAAGAAGTAATCCAAAGAGAATATTGGTGCTATATATAAAATGAATCCTATTTTTCAGTGGATGTGGACAACTGGCAGTCTTGAGTTTAAAAATCCCAGGTCTGGCCGGGTGCAGTGGCTCACGCCTGTAATCCCAGCAATTTGGGAGGCCGAGGCAGGCGGATCACCTGAGGTCGGGAGTTTGAGACCAACCTGACCAACATGGAGAAACCCCGTCACTACTAAAAATACCAAATTAGCTGGTCATGGTATGCATGCCTGTAATCCCAGCTACTCAGGAGGCTGAGGCAGGAGAATTGCTTGAACCTGGGAGGCGGAGGTTGCGGTGAGCCGAGATTGCGCCATTGCACTCCAGCCCAGGCAACAAGAGCGAAACTCCGTCTCAAAAAAAAAAAAAAAAAAATCCCAGGTCTGCTGGGCATGGTGGCTCACACCTGGAATCCCAGCACTTTGGGAGGCCAAAGTGGACAGATTACTTGAGCTCAGGAGTTTGAGATCAGCATGGGCAACATAGGGAAACCCTGCCTCTACAAAAAACAAAAACATTAGCTGCGCATGGTGGTGTGCGCCTGTAGTCCCAGTTACTTGAGAGGCTGAGGTGAAAGGGTCACTTGAGCCTGGGAAGTTGAGGCTGCAGTGAGCCAAGATCATGCCACTGCACTCCAGCCTGGGCCGCAGACTGAGACTCTGTCTCAAAAAAGGATAAAAAGTCAGCTCCATCATTCAATTTAATACCAGTATGATCATGGACAAGTTGGTTGTCATCATCAAGATTCTATTTCCTTACCTGTGAAATGGGGTGATATGGTTTGGCTGTGTCCCCACCCAAATCTCATCTTGAATTGTAGCTCCCATAGTCCCCATGTGTCATGGGAGGTAATTGAATCATGGGGGTGGGTTTTCCCATGCCGTTCTCCTCATAGTGAATACGTCTCACAGGATCTGATGGTTTTATAGAGGGGAGTTCCCCCACATACCCTCTTGCCTGCCACCTTGTAAGATATGCCTTTGCTCCTCCTTTGCCTTCTGCCATGATTGTAAGGCCTCCCCAGGCATGTGGAACTGTGAATCCATTAAAGCTCTTTTTTTTTTTTTTGTAAATTACCCAGCTTCAGATATGTCTTTATTATCAGCATGAGAACAGATTAATACATGGGGATAACGCATTTTTCTAGCTCTGTGAGATAGAAATGTTTCCTGTCTAGGCCGGATAGAGAAGGATCACAGTCCTGGGGGCCTTGGCAATTTTCAGGGGGCTTCCACAGGTGCAGTATCCCACCTGCCTACCGCCCCCTCAACACACTGATGCAGTGGGGGTTGGGAGCAGAATGATTCTTAGACAGAAAATAGAACCTACTTTTTAAAGCACCCTCATTTTCCCCTTTATCCATTTTAGGAGAAATCTGCATGGATCACATGTTTTTCTTCTTCCTTTCTTTTCCTCTTTCTCTTCCTTCTTCTCACACTTGCATTTCTTCTTTTTTCCCTTTTGTGAGCACCGACAAGCCTTAAGTTCCAGAGCCTCCTTTTTGGCACCAAGAAGCATTTATTTATTCTTTCTCCCTCCTGTGTGAGAAAGGAAAGACCAGAGGGCTGGAGTTTGTCTGTCTTCCTCATCTGTAGGGGAGTCCTCTCTCAGTATGTGGGTTTACTATTGGGGTATATTTCCTGCCTTCTGGAACATTTTAGGCAGAATCTAAACTTTTTTTAGTGATTCAGAATTATCATTATAGGATGTAGCATTGGAAAGACATAGGACTCTGAGATTTTGACTAAAAAATCAATTTATAACAGGAGGAGAAAGAAAACTTCCCTGGTTAAGTAAGCAATTAAAGACTTTTAGGTCCCTTCACCTCCTGGGAAGAATGTTGCATTGGAGCTAAGGTGGTCAGCAGGTAATGCGGTCCCTACACTCGAAGAGACAGAGTCTGTCAGAATCTGGTTAGCATCATCCAGTAGTTTCCCCAGTTTGTGAAGAAATGACTGTGTTCTGGGTTTTGTACTTAACCTTGATCTCCCACCAATGCAGAAAGTTAAGTGCAAAGGGAAATTGTTAAAAGCTGTGGATTCACAAGTCCAGCTCTCTCACTCCACATCCCAGCTTTGCCTCTCAGTAGCTGAAAAAATCTCAGGAAAGATGCTTAACTCCATCTTTAACTCCATCCAAGACTGGAACAATAATACCTACTGCATAGGGTAATAATAATACCTACTGCATGGGGTAGTTTTGAGTTAAATGAGATGGTGCACAGAAGCATCTAATAAATACTAACTCTCATGATGTACATTTATGGGTGAAGAAAAATTAGGCAGGAGTGGAGCCAAAGTTTGACTCCAAATTCTACTTTTTTCATTTCTTCATGAAGCCCATGCCACAGGACAGAGAGAAAGTGGAGTTTGAGGCATAATCATTGGGATATTTCAAGTCACATTCCTACTTAGAAGTAATAAAATTTCACTAGTTTATTAGTTAGGATGTAGGTTCTGTTGTTAAAAACAAAAATATTAGTGGCTTAAACAAGATAAGGTTATATTCTTATCAAGGAATAGATCGAGCATAAGCAGTATAAGGTGACATGGTGCTCCACTGTGGCAGCAACCCAGGCTCTTTCTTGTTGGTCTGTCACCCTCAATGTGTGGCTGGTTGTCCCCGCTCCATCGCCATGTGCACATCCCAGCCAGCAGGTGAGGAGACTGGAAAGGCTGAGGGTTCCCTTAAAGAGAAGCATGACTTGAAAGCTGTCCACATGACCTGCAATCACATTCCATTGGCCGTACCCAGCTGCAAGGGAGGATGGGAAACACATCTGGCCCTATGTATCTGTGGGTTCTGCATCCGTGTATCCACCCAACTGAAGATCAAAAGTGTTCAGCAAAAATTGCATACATGCTGAACATGTACAGTCACTTTCCTTGTCGTTATTCCCTAAACAATACAGTGTAATGATTTACATAGCATTTACATAGTATTAGATATTATCAGTAGTCTAGAGATGATTTAAGGTATATGGGAGGAGATGTGTAGGTTATATGCAAATACTATGTCATTTTATATAAAGGACTTCAGTATCCATGGACTTCAGTATCTGAGAGAGATCCAGGAACTAATTCTTCACCAATACCAAGGGACAACTATATAGACTTTATTCTGAACAGTTATGTGCTCAACTATTATTAAAATAAAAAAGGAATAGTGACTATTGGGAGCTTAGGTGAAATAGTTCCTCTCCATCAGCTTATCACCTTTGTCCTGTTTCCAAGCTAAATCGATAATTCATTGTAAGCTCATTCTAGATATGCTATAATCCAGATTACTTACCACTGCAGTTAATGGGTCTATGTATCTCACCGTTAAGTATTCCAGAATTCAAAGGTTCTTTGATTTCCCTGTTACCCTTTCTTTATTGCCTTTTATTTCCTTTATCACTGCCAGGCTGCCCATTGGCATCTTGCTTTGCTGGCATCTAGCCCTCAGAGCCCTCTCTCCTTCCATCCCTGCCTGGCCCTTCCCCTTTTCCACCCACATATACATTTGACACTTGCTTTTTTTTGTAGATAGAATTATGTGCAATGCAAAAGCAAACTGGTTTGAGTGAAGGCTAACTTACCACAAATCTTGTGATTAATCCATGTTGGCTATTTGATCCAGCTCCTTGCTCATTTCCTGATTCTCAATAATGTAAGAATAGTTGAGGTTGCTAGGTAAGAAGGTCTTTGTATTAGAAGAAAAGAGGAGGTGTAAGAGCAGTGATGGGGAGAACAAAGCCATTAGAAAGTGCAGTCTTACAGGGAATTTTTTGAGGGAAAAACATCACCACCACTCAGGACTTAAGAATAAAAAGATGAAGCAGATAAGGATTATAGCAGAAATGAGTATGGAAGAGACCAACAAAAATCCAGAGATTAAAAGTAGCTTTAAGTCTTTAGGGATAATTGTGGCTTCCTAGTGTGGATGTCTGGAGCACCAGGTTTGTTCTAATTGAAAGCACAATTTGGGGGTGGGGAAGAGTCTCCAGTTTGTTAAGGTTGTGGTTAGATTAAAGTTGGGGAACACAGGATCTGGAGTTAGTATGCAGTTCATCCTCTCACAAACTGAAAAGAAGGCCATTAAGATGCTGGTCACCCAGGATGCTCTGGCTAGGAATAAACAGGGAGCTGAATGTTGGTCTTCACGCAGACCATTCTAATAACTAATCCTCTTTGTACGGTCGATTTACATGTTAGAAGATCTAAAAGGCAGGAAGTGTTGAAATGGGCTTTGAATTTTCTTCCTTAGATTTCGTTTCCAATTAATCTTTCTGAGACAAGAATTGCAATCCACCACAAACTGTTTTGAAGCTTTTAAGAGCAGGTTTTGCTCCTTTGGACAAGATGCTAACATATTAAAAGGAAAGAAAACAACTTAGTGTTTGGTTGGATATTTTTTCTCCTCGAATATGAAAACAACCTCTCAGTACCAATAAAAGGGCAGTAGAGAAATTTTATTTCACATAGACTTTTGGCAGTGTCTTAGAATCATAGGACTGGTGAGGACTGCCCAGATTTTTTAGAGATGAGGAAACTGAGGCCCGGAGAGGCTGAGCCAAGCTTGGAAAGATGCTCTGCAAAGTAGCGGGAGAGCTGGAACTAAAACCTTGTCTCCTGTTCCCTCGTCATGCCCTGCTGCCACTCCGTTGCAGAAATGATCTGTAACGAAGAACATAAATGGCATCCTAAGCCTGATTTGTTTCTTTGAAATTTCTAAAGAAAGCCTACATTTTACGTGAGTGGAAAGGTTTTGTGTTCAAAGAGAAACACATGCTACTAAGAAGAGAAGATGAAGATGCCCTTGCTCCTAAATGGGGGTGTTTGGACATGATCTCAAAAGCAAACAAGAAGCCCAGTTTCCTGCCCCAGTCTTTCCTATCTTTCTTGCCTCTGGACTGAAAACTCTCCCATTATTTTTTCCTGAGGCAAAAATATGTAACAGATGGTAGTTTCTCCATTGCGCTGTGGTTAAAATGCAAACATCACATCAGAAGAAACCCCCCTGCTGTTACTAGCTCTCAGTATTAGCCCACAGTGACTTGAACCTTTTTTGGGGGGTCAAGGGTTTAGAATGTGTTTAGTTTAGAATCTGATGAAATCTATGACTCTTTCCCCTAGAAAATGGGCACACAAAATTGTAATGCCTTAGGGTCTTCACCTCTCTCTAAGCCCACGTTTGGACCAGGTGAAGGACTCATGCTTTTAAGTAAATTAGCTTGTCCCATTAACTGGCTGGTCTTAACTAGCAGAGCCTAATGGGAATGAAACCAAGTTTCCATGGGAGAAAAAGAGCCAAATAGAAGCTTCCCTGAGGAGTAAGAAGCCAAGATAGAGAGTTCTGGACAAGCTAGAGAGACAGGGACAAAGGAGACACATCAGAGAAAAAGATTCCCAGGGGAGTTTGGAGGGAAGCCTGAGACAAACTTCTCAACTTCAGCACCTTGTCTATGGTTGGCCGTAATTACGATTTCCAGGCTTTCCTAACTTGCTTTGCCGACCTCTGTAATTATTCCAAAGTCACACACCTCCTTGGAATCCTTCCCTAGTACACACTGCTCTCAAAGGCAGCCCTGGGCTGGTGAATAAGATGTCTCCATGAGAGCTGAGTCCTTTTTCCCTGGCATCTTGCCACGTTGTGCTGCTCCTGGACCTTTCGGACCCTTAAATGGGGTGGGATGCATCTTAGAATATGCTGTGGGGTGATGATAGATCACCACAGCCTAGACATGATCTTGGCAAGCACGCTCGGTAGTGATGTATTGATAAACATCAAAAGAAGTGTGGAATTCCAAACAAGAAAGTGAACTGGAGTAACTCCAGTGAGTCAGATTTTTATTTTATTTTATTTTAAACAGAAGGTGATTTGTAATGCTCAGCCGGACATAGTTGAGAAGTGGGTATGGGACTCCTATGAGCAGTGGGAAGAGCTGCCACAGAGCAGGACATGAGCTGCCAGGACTCAAATGTACCCTGGACTCCCTAGCAGTTCCAAAGAAGTGACTCTGAGATGGAAAGTGAATGCTGAGCAGCCATTTTATGAGATGTTGAAAGTTGTTGCAAGTCATGTGCTGCTATTCAGGACTCCACTGATTCCATGTTTTTAAACAGCCAGGTTCTCATCCTATAGCAAGAAAGAGAGAATGGTGGAATCTGAGTTAAAAGCAACTGGGATATAGGGCTGGACACTGGAAAGCCAGGTGCGTGGCTGTATCTAATCAGAACTGGCCAGAAGAATTTGTGCAAAATGTTCTGTAATCTGTACCACTGGGTAGACAGTAGCCCAATGTAGCTATTGAGCACTTGAAATATAGTGCAACAAAGGAAATGACTTTTAAATTTCATTTATTTAATTTAGTTTAAGTAGCTACACATAGCTAGTGGCTACCACATTGGACAGTGCAGATCTGAACCTATGGCTCAAACAAGTCAGCACTGGCTCATGGTATTGACCCTCTGCTGGAGTTAATGCCCTCCTTTGTTCATTTCTCCATTCCTTCATTCAGCAGGCATGCCTGGACCTACAGAGGGTCTAGTAGCCTGATCAGCTCTTGTAGCCTAGGCCCGTAGGCATTCTCCAGTGAGGTCACACATCTCATATCCAACTCACCTGATACACTCCCCCACAGACTAACAGGAAGAGTGGCAGTTCCTCTTTCCTCACCTTGACCAGGATGCTCATCTTCCATTTCACCATTCTACCTTTGTCTTACCCTTCTGGGGATATGTTGGCTTTGTTCTCTTCCCCATGCATGTTAAGCTGCCAGTCTTTGTCAGTTGGCATCAAGTGATTGGCTTTCCTTTCTGCTTCTGTCTGTAAAATGGGCATTTTTGGTATTCCCTAAGAGGACAAGTGGCTAGCTTGAAAACTGTAACTCATTATGAGGTTTATGGTGAGAAGGACAAAATTTAGAGTTGGAAATGATGTCAGAGTTGATGAAGCTCCATTTCCCTGTTGGTCTGAAAACTACAGAACCAATGCCTTGAGTCAAAAAGACAGTGTTCATTCATCCACTTATTTGACAATATTTGTGTACCAGGCACTGGGCACTGGTACAACTATGAGTACATTAGCACACAAAAACAAAAACAAAAAACAGAAAACACTTTCCTCCCAGCCCCACCAAAAAAACAAAAACAAAAACCCAAGAAGAGTCTTTGCCCTCATGTAGAGGTAAGTGCTACAAAAATAAAGAGGAAGGGTGTAGCTGCTGAGTGGTGCTGTTCCAGATAGAATGGCCAGGAAAATCCTCTCTGTGGGGTGGTATTGGAGTTGAGACATGGATGAAGTTAGGCCCTGAGTCATATAACTATTTGGGGGAAAATCAATAGGCAGAGGAAACAGCCCAGGCCTGAAGCTGGGTATGTTTGGCTTGCTTGAGGGACAGTAAGCAGGCAGCAGAGTGAGTCAGGGGGAGAATGGGAAGAAATGAGTCAGAGAGGGAGCCAGGGGCCAGAACGTGTAGGGTCTTTTAGGTTATGGTATGGACTTGGATTTATTCTAAGTGCAATAAGATGCCCTTGTGAAGCCTTCCCTAACGTCACCTATGACCCATCCATCAGACAAAGAGATGCAACCTTGTATGCCTACAGGCAGGTAATGAGAGCGCTGTCCTGTTGGAAGGGGTTGGCCACTTCTCTGCTCCAGACCATCATGGCTGTGCAGGAACCCAAGATCTGGGCCACCAGAGGTCACTCTCCATAAATGAAAATGTAGAAATTTTAAAATGTGAAAGCTTCCAGTTTTTAAATACTGGCAAAAATTCAGGTTAAACACATACACACAGAGTACAGGTCAAAGAAAAGATATCTGCAGATAGTATCCACCAGTCTGCACCTTCTGCATTGTACAGTCATTTCCAGGGAGTTTGGATTTTTAACTAAAGCACCTGAGAGAAAGAAAATTCCAAATGACACCCAAACAAAATCATTAGAGGATTTGGCATAACTATCACTGTCATTGCCATTGTATAAACCCAAACATATAAGACAAAATCTACTACAGTGACAACTTCCCATTAGGATGTAGATGGTTGGGACAGACCATTGCTCCCACAGTGACATGGAGATAAAAATGAATAAGCTTTAAAAAAAATCATATAGGCTGGGTGCAGTGGCTCACGCCTGTAATCCCAGCACTTTGTGCTAAGGCAAGTGGATCATGAGGTCAGGAGTTCGAGACCAGCCTGGCCAACATGGTAAAATGCTGTCCCTATTAAAAATACAAAAATTAGCTGGGCGTGGTGGCACACACCTGTAATCCCAGCTGCTTGGGAGGCTGAGGCAGGAGAATCACTTGAACCTGGAAGGTGGAGGTTGCAGTGAGCCGAGATTGTGCCACTGCACTCCAGCCTGGGCAAAAGAGTGAGACTCCATCTCAAAAAAACAAAAACAACAACAACAGCAACAACAACAACAAAAAACATATTAAAAAAAAAGGCACTGGAGAGCTGGAGACACAAACATGTCCAAAGGAACCCAATTCTATAGAGAGATGAATTTCCATGGAATGAAGAAATGGAGGGCTTCTAGGGACATTTGGAAAGTCTGGGTGTGTGGCAGGAGGAAAAGAGGGCTGTCACACAAAGAGGGGCCCTGCTGGGTGAGGAAAAGCTAGTCAATCTTTTAGCAGTTACATGGGCTAGTGTGACAGACTGGGATTAGCAGGAGCCACCACTGCCGGGCTAGTTTTCCTGTTTGCTAATTCCGCTCCCTGAGATCTTGCTGAACGTGTGCCAGGGCAAGAGGCTGATGGCTGGGCCTGCAAGGGCAGAGAGAGCACCACATGCTCATGGTGCTGAGTTCCAAAGTTTGCAGACAGCTCTGTAATACTTGAAAAGCATATTTCATTCTGGAGACATTTGCACAAGTTGCAGTCATTATTAAAGAGCTGCGTTCTTTCTCAGGAACATAAAATGGGGTGTGTCTTACAATGGGTGACATTTTAGAGTCAACGAGACCTGGTAGCAGTCATGGCTTTTTTTTTTCTTTTTCATGCAAGAAAGAAATCAGGAGTTGAGAGCAAGTTATTTGAAAAATCCAACTAAACTTTTTTCTTATCCTTGAAAAAAAAACTTTAAAAGAGTGGTTTAAGAATTTTTTGGAGGCACAAACACAACAGAATATAAAATAGTCACTAAAATTCTCATTACAGCCTATGTAGAAACATGAAATATTTGTTAAATGAAAAAAAAGCACAAAATAGAAATATTTCTTGAGTAATTTATGTTTAAAAAAAGTTACACATGGAAGACAAACTGGAAAAATCTGCCAAACATAATTAGAAGGGCAATTATGATCTCAATATTTTATTATATCTGTATGTATGTTATACCTGAATAAATGTTTCTTTAAAAAATTTTAAAATTACAGCTATGCATGGAAAGAGTGAAGAGGATGCTGCTGGCAGGGAACTCATCGGCAGCAGCCCCCAGAGGATAATGTACAAGGCACGTTCTGTACAGGGAGTCTGCCAGCCTGGCCAAGAGCACCCCCAAAAGCACTTGGAATGAGCCCAGCTACACCAAAGGTAGGAGATCTGCCAATATCATGGAGGGAGAAATACACATCTAGTCTATGACCCAGCATCCCAAAGGCCTGCAGGCTAACCCGCCTCCCTGGAAGAAAACAGAAAGTAGAGGGCCTGTCACTGCTGGAGACACCCACGATGGAGACAATGCTTCAGCAGTGAGCCCAGGTGTCGCCATGCAATAGCACGAGAGCTCCGCCTTTGTCCATCGACATGGAAGTGAAATAAAAGAAAGCCACCGAGTTAGAGAAAGCAACCATTAAACCACCACCATCAATAGCAAGTACTTAGTGAGCATCTACTTTGTGTCAAGTGCTTCCCGGGCACTGGATCATCCCATAACTAGAAGGTGTCCTGTGGCCCTCTTCTTCCAGAATCAGAATAACCCATTTGTTGTAATTCCTAGTTCTATTTCTTCTTTTTCTTCTCCTTCTCCTTCTTTTTTTTTTTTTTTTTTTGAAACGGAGTCTTGCTCTTGTCACCCAGGCTGGAGTGCAATGGAGTGATCTCGGCTCACTGCAACCGCTGCCTCCTGAATTCAAGCAATTCTCCAGCCTCAGCCCTGCGGAGTGGCTAGGATTACAGGCATGCGCCACCATGCCCAGTTAATTTTGTATTTTTGTAGAGAAGGGGTTTCACCATGTTGGCCAGGCTGGTCTCGATCTCCTGATCTCAGGGGATCTGCCCGCCTCGGCCTCCCAAAGTGCTGGGATTACAGGCATGAGCCACCGCACCTGGCCTCCTAGTTCTATTTCTGTCACACTATTACAGTGCTTACCACATTGGAGGCATTCAAAAGATATTTTTGAACAACTGACTAAGTAAGTACATTAGTCATTTATTAATCGGGCTTAGTTAGGTAGAACTCTCAACATCGAAAGAGAATGCACACCATTCCCTCACTCCCGGGATGCTGCCCCTGGCACACCAGGCCGCTCCTTCTACAGACATCCAGGCTCTGTCTGGGTTTGGCTCTTAGGAGATGGAAGGTTCTAGCTGGGCCAGAGCCCTCATACCATCGTTATCAGGAACACCTTCTGTGTTGAAGGGGAACCTTCCCTCATCAACTCTGTATCCTTCCCCAGATATTTAGCACAGAAATTTTTGTTTTGATATTGGCATTATATTGTTTCAAACACAAGGAATCGAAGAAGCAAGCAAGTCTCCTAAACTTTTCTTTGGCCGTGATTAGGGCTGTTCAGAGATATGCCTGTTATTTTTCTTTTGAGATTTTAGGTTTGCTTATTATTATAGCATAATCTAACCCATACATTGATACTTTTTGCCCTCACTATCAATTGACTTTAAACTATCCCTTCAGCCTAATCATTAATTACTTTTAATTAGATACAAATGTTGCCATAAGAATCAGATTCTCTTTCTAACCGGCAAGAGCAATAATGTGTGCCGTCACAGGTTTTTCATCAAATGATATATGACACAGCTCATCTTAGGGCTCATCTGTAACCTTCTAGACTTCAAAGGCAGTTACAGCTTTATGTGCTGGTTTTGCAGCCTCTGCATAACACACTTTTTTTTTTTTTTTTTTTTTTTTTTTTTTTTTTTTGTAGACAGGGTCTTGCTTGTTGCCCAGGCTGGAGTGCAGTGGCACGATCATGGCTTACTGCAACCTCTGCTTCCCTGAGTCAAGCCATCCTCCCACTTCAGCCTCCCGAGTCGCTAGGACTACACAGGCTAGGCTAATTTAAAAATTTTTTTTTTGTAGTGATGAATTCTCACTATATTGCTCGAACTCCTAGACTCAAGTGATTCTCTTGCCTTGGCCTCCCAAAGTGTTAGGATTACAGGCATGAGCCACTGTGCCCAGCCAATACACTCTTGAGATTCATGTGAATTCTATTCCCCTCTTTCCTACCTGGCCTAAGATATTAGGAGAGCCGTAGATCAGTACCTCCCAATTTATTTGTGTGGCTGATTCTTGATTATTTCCTAAGGCAGAGCATAAGAGGAGGTTATGGGCTACCCCACATCAAACAAAAGTAAAAGAAACTCTCTTGTGACTAACTATAGTCAAAATTCTTTGGAGACCTCACTTTGACAAGACTGCACATTATGGCCAGGCCCAACCCCAACCACACTGGAGATTTGTCAAGTGGGGAAGGGGTTGGAGAAGCCAATGGAGGGTCCCCATCTGTTTCAACCAGAACAGTTCAGTTGATGATTTGGTCTCTTTCTTCTCACCTGAATCAGCCGTTGACTGATTTTTAGTCCCACTAGAGAAGTGAATTTATTCCACTTCTCTGCTGTGTCTGGGGTCCAAGAGAAAATATTAGATATGCAGAGCAATGGGAAAATTCAAGATAGTGATGTTCAGAAATGCAGGCAGACCAGCCAGGTGTGGTGGCTTATGCCTGTAATCCCAGCACTTTGGGAGGCCGAGGTGGGTGGATCACCTGAGGTCAGGAGTTCGAGACCAGTCTGGCCACCATGGTGAAACCCCATCTCTACTAAAAATACAAACATTAGCTGGGCGTGTTGGCACACACCTGTAATATCAGCTACTCTGGAGGCTGAGGAAGGAGAATCGCTTGAACCCAGGAGGCGGAAGTTGCAGAGAGCCGAGATCATGCCATTGCACTGCCTGGGCAACAAGAGTGAAAAAAAGAAAGAAAGAAAGAGAGAAAGAGAGAAAGAAAGGAAGGAAGGAAGGAAGAGAGAAAGAGAAAGGAAAGAAGGAAGGAAAGAAGGAAGAAAGAAAGAAAGGAAGAAAAATGCAAGCAGACAGTGTGTTCTGTCCACTGGACTCCAGTCCTTGGGCGAGGGATATGTATGAACAAGGCAGGACCCCAGTCTTGAAGAAACTGGTGTACAGAGCAGGCTATCAGAGCAGCGAATAAGGACCAGAAACTAAGAAAGATACCTGGATTCCCACCACAACTCCAGGAATCATATAGGTCAGGTGTGAGAGAGACTCCTAGATATCCTTCAGTATCCCTCTCCCCTTTTCAAATGGCATAGGATACCTAGCCAAGTGCAGGGCCACTCAGCTAAACACTTCATTTCCCAGCCTTCCTTGCAGCAATATTTGGCCACCTGACTGAGTTCCGGCCTATGGTATGAGAATGTAGGCATGACATGTGCACCTTTCTGGAGGGGGCGGGTATTAGTCGGCTCAGACTACTACAACAAAATACAATAGACTGAGAGGCTTATAAACAACAGGAATTTATTTCTTACAGTTCTGGAGCCTGGGGAGTCTAAGAGCAAGGTGCTGGTTTGGTGGGGTTCTGGTAGAGGCCTTCTCCTGGCTTGCACACTGCTGCCTTCTTGCTGTGTGTTCACTTGGTAGAGAGAGAGCAAGCTCTCTAGTCTCTTCTTATCCGGGCACTAATCCCATCATGAGACTCCTACCCTCAGGACCTCATCTAAACATAATTACCTCCCAAAGGCCCCAGCTCCAAATACTATCACCTTGGGGGTTAGGGCTTCAATACATGAATTTTGGAGGGACACAAATGTTCGGTCTACAACAGACTATGTCCTCCTCACCTTTTCCTCTCCTTTCCCCAGCTGGAATGGGGACATGCCAGTGGACCATCATGGATCATGTAGATCAGTGTAACATCCTAGGGACTGGCAAAGCAACAAGATATAAGGAGTATGTGGCCCTGACCAGTTGGGGAGGAGCCGCTATGCCAGCTCCAGTTTCTATGTGACAGAGAAATAAACTTTTGTCTGCTGTAAGCATTGTTACTTTTGGTCTCCTTTATAAGCAACCGATCCTATCCTAACTTGGTGACCTTGAAAGTGAGGTATAAGTTTCCCTGGGGGATAAATATCCTCCACTGGATATGAAAACCCTTATAATTTTAAGGGAATCAATTGCCAGATGTTTAAACTTCCACATAATGATAAATGTTGTGATGGTAATAATAACAATACTCAAATTGAAAAATTAACTATGTTTCATGCACTTCACTGACACTAATTCACTGAGCAAATCTTAACTCAAACAGATTCCTTCCTAAAATTAGTCTACCTTAGAACATGCTTGTGGTTGAAACAATTTCCCTTTCTCACTCCACAAATGCCCTTTTTCTCCCACTTCAAAGAAAAGGTGTAACTCTAACTCATTCCAAATCTTAAAATGAGGACTTGCCCTTGAGGCAGTGTTTCTCAAACTTAATTCTTATCACCTTCTAAGGAGCCTTTTGGACATTTTTTGTTAATCATTCCTATTATGAAGTTTTAATACAGTACATATGCAGCTGGCCCATGATAGTTCAATTTATGATGGGTTTATATGGACTTAATCTAATTGTAAATCAAGGAACATCTGACATGGTTCAACTTTTATTGATTTATCAAAATGTAACCCCATTGTAAGTTGAGGAACATCTGTACCCTGTATATCTATTTATGTACTGTGCATATCTGTGTTTTATACATACAGGAGTAAGACATTTTTCATCTTTTAAGAACCAATTTTTGTCCCCATCAAGAAAGCATGCTCCAGAATGTAAAAACCTATGGGGCACTGTATTAGTCTGTTTTCATACTGCTATTAAGAACTGCCTGAGACTGGGTAATTTATAAAGGAAAGAGGTTTAATTGATTCACGGTTCAGCATGGCTGGGGAGGCCTCAGGAAACTTACAATCATGGCGGAAGGCGAAGGGGAAGCAAGGCATCTTCTTCATAAGTCAGCAGGAAGGAGAAATGCTGAGCGCAGGGGGAAAAGCCCCTTATAAAACCATCAGATCTCAAGAGAACTCACTAATTATCATGAGAACAGCACGGGGGAACCTCACCCCATGATTCAATTACCTCCACCTGGTCTCTCCCACATGGGGATTACAGGGATTATGAGGATTACAATTCAAGATGAGATTTGGGTGGGGACACAAAGCCTAAACATATCAGGCACCAAAGGACTATTTGAAATACTGGTGTTGGTGTGAGAAATTACGTGAGTCTATAATTGCATAAGAAATCTTTTGCAACACATATGATTTCTGATATTTTGTTTTATAAAAATTCAAGGAGGAATTGTCAGCTGATAAATCATTAAAATTAGCTTAGAAGTTCAAAAAATTAAATAACATTGCTATAATAAAACTATTTCCATTTTCATATAAGTATTTGAATAAATAAGGTTTCTCAGGACTTTCATATGTAAAAATGAAAAATATTAGTATAATTAATGCTGAACACTGAATCATTCTAACATTAAGTATTATGTATTCATAGAAATAATTAAAATCAGTCCCATTCATTTAGATATGCATTTCCAATAAAATTTCCTTTTTTATATTTAATTATTTATAACATACTTACATTGATTTTACCAAAATTATAGTGATAACTAAACTCAGGAGATATTTTCCAACTCTTTTAGTGATAGGAAATTTTAAAAAAACATTAAATTTTAAAAAACTAGGCCAGGTACAGTAGCTCATGACTGTAATCCCAGCATTTTGGGAGGCTGAGGCAGGAGGATTGCTTAAGGCCAGGAGTTCAAAACCAGCCTGGGCAGCATAGTGAGACCTTGTCTCTACAAAAAATATTTTTTAAAAAAGCTAGCTTGGTGTGGTGGTGTGTGCCT
Source organism: Pan troglodytes (assembly GCF_028858775.2). Taxonomy (NCBI): domain Eukaryota; kingdom Metazoa; phylum Chordata; class Mammalia; order Primates; family Hominidae; genus Pan; species Pan troglodytes. The sequence goes on from NC_072402.2 coordinate 76,302,985, forward strand.
GTAGTTCTAGCTTCTTGGGAGGTTGAGGTGGGAGGATTGCTTGAGGCCAGGAATTCAAAGTTACAGTGAGCTATGATCACACCACTGTACTCCAGCTTTGGCAACAGAGTAAGACTCTGTCTCTAATAAATAAATAAAAATTAAGTGTCAGACTATATATCTGAATATCTATCTCTATAGATAGATGAATATGTATATGTATTTACACATGTATATATATATCTCCCATCCAAGTGCTAACCAAGCCCAAACCTGCTTAGCTTCTGAGATCAGACGAGATCAGGCTCATTAAGGGTGGTATGGCTATAGGTAATCTTTACATACCATACATATGATTATCTATATCTATAAATAAACATATATATTTTGAAGAGAAAATGGGATGAAAGAGTTAAAAGACTATAAGAATAAAAAATATTATATTGGATGAAATTATATGGGGGAAGTCAGATGGAAATACAAGTTTAAGAGGAAAACGTATTGCTATACAATTTCTAACTGCTAAAAAAGGACTTGTTTATGAACATTTTGAATAGATGAATGAATGATGGTGGGTGCCAAATCATAATTTTTAGATTCTGTTTACTACATTTAAAAGAGTCCTGTAGACCAGGCGCGGTGGCTCACGCCTGTAATCCCAGCACTTTGGGAGGTCGAGGTGGGTGGATCACAAGGTCAGGAGTTTGAGACCAGCCTGGCCAATATGGTGAAACCCTGTCTCTACTAAAAATACAAAAAAATTAGCCAGGCATGGTGGCACGTGCCTGTAATCCCAGCTACTCGGGAGGCTGAGGCAGGAGAATTGCTTGAATCTGGGAGGTGGAGGTTGCAGTGAGCCGAGATCACGCCACTGCACTTCAGCCTGGGTGCCAGAGCAAGATTTCATCTCAAAAAAAAAAGTCTCATAACATTTTAATTTTAAAATGCCAAAATATACAACATGCCAGAAAAATATCAATATCCTTTGCAACTATTTAAACTAATAATATATAATGTTAGATATCAACTTAGAAATGAGTGAGATTATTGTAAAAGTATTTCGAGGGCTGTGAAGTGAAAAAGATTAAGGATGCCTGTCCTAACTAATGCATGAGGTCAGAGTCTAACTGGCAGCTCTACTGATGATGCCAAGTGACCAGAGTCGGGTGGAAGTTGCCTGCATTCCACTTCCAGTCACCACTTATGGCAACTGGGAGTGAGACCAAGCCCATAGGTGGCCATGAAACAGCCCTTAGGGTGATGAGCGAGAGAGGGCAGAGTCTGGGAAACTGGGATACGCCTGCTGTTTGGCACAACCACTGCTTCTTCGCCCTTCCCTTCTGCATGGGGTCAAGTGGTGAGTAGCAGTTCATGAGGGAATGGCACACCTCGGATATCTCCCCACCAAGGGCCTCCACCAAAGGCCACCTGCAACCTTGGCTTCCACCAAGTTTCCTGGGACCTTTTTCCCCCTCCAGCTGTTTTCAGCTCTTATTATTATTATTATTATTATTTTTATTATTATTAACAATTAGAGACAGGGTCTCAATATGTTTCCCAGGCTGGTCTTGAACTTCTGGCCTCAAGCAATTCTCCCACCTTGGCCTCCCAAAGTGCTGGGATTACAGGTGTGAGCCTCCATGTCCAGCCAGCTCTTGCTGTTCTGGCCTTCTCTTTTCTCAAAAATGTGGTCCATGTCCACTTGTGTATTACAGAATAATCGGAAGCACTTGTTAACGTGTCAATTTTTTGTTTCACTACAGACCTACTATATTGGCATCTCTGGGAGTAAGACTCAGGGTTTTGCATGGTTAACTGTTCAGCATAAGAATTACTTCTTTATGCGTCCATAACTTGTAGCAAGCAATGATGATGAGTTTCTTTGCTTACCATAGAATTTAAGCCTGGGTGTTTGGATTAAAAATACCGGGAAATGGAGATGCAAATCAAAATGGATGTCAACTTGTTTTACTCTTGGATGACTAGCAGATACTTACTGGGGCCTTCTTGGCTTTATCTGGAGAAGCAGGAAGAAATAAATAACGTTCAGAGCAAGATTAAATGAATTTCCAAAAAAGGGGAAAGTCACAAAGCAAGGCCTCTTCCAGACTGACACTTAGGACAATGGCATTGGACAAATGTTTACAAATGTTCAACATTGACAAAACAGTGGATGGTTTCAAGCACTGTACTGTACTGGTTGGATATCATTCTAGCCCTGAGAGTTGGATCAAAGTTTGAACTAGTCCAACACAATAATAATCAGAAGCCAGGAATAGGTATTCCATTCAGGAGATGCTCAGAAAGAGATTGGGTTATAATAGAGTCTGTATTTGGTAGAGTCAGATTCAAGACCTGCTGATTCTTTGCGAGTAACTGAAGGAAGGGCCCCATGAAGATGTAGCTAGCAGATGGATCCTCTTGATATCACAGAAAAGGGTTTACTTAAAGAGGTGGGTAAAAATGGAATAGGCACACAGGACCTCTATTTAATTTTCTGCTTTTAAATATCAGCAATTGTCTCTCTTGATCAGCTACTTAGGCCATGTTTGAAGTTCAGATCACCCCCCTTGATTTTCTCTGAGTTCACTGCATAGTTTCTTGTCGCATTGGTTATTAGAGTGATGTTTTCAATTGTTGAAAGTAATTCAAGCAAGGCAAAAATGTTTGCTTTGTGCCAGGCCTAACAAACTTGGCTTCCCTCATCTAGCAAGACTTACTTTTTGGTGCTTTGGAGAAGGGAAGACTCACTCCCCAGTAGAAGTTCTGCAAGAATAAGTCAAAAAATCTTGGGGATTATTTTTACCTGTCTGGTGGTTATTTCTAAGTTTGGGGAGTGTGGCATTTTCAGAAACAACTGTTTGGATGAGAGAAGAGTTTTGAATTTTTCTGGAGAATTATAATTGCTTCTTTGATTTCACAACACCCCCATCTTGTCCATTACCACCTTGTTTTTACAATAATTTGGGGAATTAAAATAGTTTGTTTTGAGAAGTTAGGGCAAAATTTCATGATGCTTCTGGGGGTGAAATGAAAACCATTGTGGTTGACAAAACCAGGAATGAGGATTGCTCCTATTAGACTAGAAATATCAGAGAGTGGTCTCACAGGGTATTAATAGTCCTCAGTCTTGGATGTTTGTAATGCAACACTTTGGTTTCTAGCACAAATGAACAATTTGTTTCTAGTCATTTTTTTTGTATCTCACTTACATAGGTCACATTTTTTCCATTTATTATATTTACTTAAAAATAGTTTTAACTCACCAAAACAAAATGGGTAGATATAGGTATCTGCCACATGTTTTATTTTCCCTGTTTGCCACTCAAATCACTTGTTCATTCAGATTAAGGGAAAATACATCATGGTTTTCTTACCTATCCTTTCCTTTCCAGTCTGAATCACTTATGCTTTGTTTGACTGATCATTCACTTATCTATTTACTCAGTTGACAAATATGTATTGAGCACCTATCATAGTCTCAGAACTGGACTAGGCATTGGGATACAGGAAGATGCATTTCCTGCCCTCAGGAAGCTTCCACTCTATTGGAATTCTCCATGTGTTCCTCTCAGGATCTTTATGCAGACCTCCTGGGAGGTAATCAGTCTCTTCACTATATGCCATCAAGACCTGGTGGGGCACTTCCTGGACTGTACGTTTATTCAAGGACCAGGTGCAATGTACTTCAGCTGTTTGCATTCTCTCTCATGGAACAAGGCTTGTGTGAGCTTCACAGCCCCCTTGACCTGGCTCTCAGGGAGGCCACGCAGAGGACTTCTCCTGAAATGCTTGGAAGTTGATGACACACCTTGAGCAAATGGAAGAAATTATAGTTACATATGAGCTGGGGCCTTGACTATAGCAAAGTAGATAAATACGTCCTTGGGGGTTTAGCTACAGTCCAGGGGATTATGGAACAAATCTACCACTGTATGAGAAGCTGTAAATCAAATAACATGAGGCCTTCATTACATAAGGGAGATAATTCCCATCACCAAATGGATTTGAAAGCATCCAGACACGACTTGCACTGTGAACAGCCCTAGGTTGTCAGCCTGCTGCTGCATGTTTGTGGGTCTGCTGGGTTCAACTCCTCACGCTTACATAGCTCTGCCTGCCCTCCCAGCTATGAGGGAAGGGACTCACTTGCCAGCTTCAAGGCTTGAAGAATGCCTTTTTTTTTCTTGTTTCAGGAGCAGAGGGTTGAGTCAATTGTAATCCTCATCTCTTCATCCACGCATGGCTCCTCCACTGGTTTGTTTTCCTCTTCTGTCCTCATTCCCAGCTCCCATTCCTTTTCCTTAGGTATTTGTTTTTAAAATGTATGTTGTTTGGTCTGCATATATATTTTTCCATCTTTTAATTATAACCATATTCAGACATAGTGGAAAGTTGAATGAATGGTACAGTGTACACTCTTATACCTACTACCTGGAATCAAACATTTCCTAACATTTTGTCATACTTGCCTAATTTTATATAGGTTTTGGAAAGTAGGTGGTAGACATCATCATAAATCATCCCAAAATATTTCAGCATGCTTCTCCTAAAAAGAAAGACATTTTCCTACATAAAGACAATGCCATTATCACACCTAAGAATGTTCACAGTAATGATGTAATTTTATCTAATGTTCAGTTCATATTCAAATTTTCCTAATTACTTAAACTGTTTTTATAGCCTTAATTAAAAAATTAGAATTCAATAAAAATATATACATTGTGTTTAGCTAAATATTTTAAATCTCTTTATTCTAGAACAACCCTCCTCTTTTTTAAAAAAAATGGCATTGACCTCTTGAAGAGATGAGTCCAGCTGTCTTATAGAATGTCCCTGCTTGTGGATTTGTCTGAATGCTTTCTCATGAATATGTTATATTTGTTCCTTATGTCTTATATTTCCTGTAAATTGGAAGTTAGATCTAAATACTTGATTAAATTCAGATTTAAGTTTTGGCAAGAAACACTGCAGAGGTGATTTTATGTGCTTTATAATATTGCATTCTGTTAGGGGGCTTATAATTTCAAAATAGCTGTCTGACTATTTGCGATGTTAAATTTGATCACTCAGTTAAAGTGATAACCACCAGATCTTTGCATTAAAAAAGTACATGCCTTTGCAAATTAGCAAGCATCTGTGGGGGTGATACTTTCATATACTGTGAACATCCTGTTCTCTGACAACCTTTGCCTTAATAACTATAGTATCCATCAATGATTCTTGTCTGAATCAAGGATCTTATTAATAGTTGTAAAAATGCGATATTCTCATGCTAACATCCTTTCTGCATTTAGTAGCTGAAATTGTTCTGCAAAATAGAGCTTTTGTTCATTTGTTATGGATAAATGGATGAACTACTTTATTAAAAGGGAAAAACAATCAGCTCTTGGAATAATGAATTAGCGAAATCATCACCGTCAAAGATAGCATATGAGGTTTGTTTTTTTTTTCTCTTTTAATTTTATTCCACTTTTGAATGTCAGTATGAACCTGTGGATATCATTTATTCAAGATTTTACAATCAGTTATGGTCAGTTTTCTTTTCACTCCTCCAATTTCCCCAACATGGCCAATGGGAGCCCTGTACACATGGGAGCTGTCCCAGATCTGAATTTCTCTCTTTCTCTAAGGAGTCTTGGTTCCTTTGAGTGGAGGATGCTATTTAGATTGAGGCACTGGATGTGCCTATAGCTACTTGTTTAGCATGATTTCTATGCCCTATAGAAACTATGTTTCTATGCCCTGGCCTATAGTGTCTATGTTTCAGTAGACAGAGGTCAGAATTAAATAAACAAAATATTAGTTTATATTATTTCCAATTAAGTTTAATATTACTTGGTTTACTTAGCTTTGATTTTATATTTGTATCTCTTTTCTCTTACTATAAACTTCTTGATTTCCAGTTATACTGTATTTACTTAGTTTCTTTATTCTACACAAAATAATTTCAAAATGCCAATAGCATTTTTACCACTGACAATGAACCTAGTGAGTGAAGTTTAAGATTTATTTGCCTTTCTTTTTGCCTTGGAATATATCCCACTAGTGTATACAGTCAAAGTACTATGTTCAAAAGCCACTTGGAATAATTATTTCCTCTCATTACATTACAAATCTGATATAGAGTCATATGAATTTGTTTATTTTGAATATGAGTTTGTTTATTGTTATTTTATCTTATTTAATTATTTGAAGACGTAAAACATTTTCATCATGCGCTTTGTTTGTTTGTTTCCACAAATGGGTGTAAAAAGGGGGTTGGGGGACAGTAAAGGACCTGAGGTGCAGATCTCTAAAAAGTTGCTGTTGCTTTTTGGAAAATTAACACTTGAAATTTCCTTTAAATGCAGTCCAAACTTTCCAATCAGTTGGCTATCCAGTCCTAACGGTAATGTCAGGATTTGGGTTAAACTTGTTGAATTGCAGAGAATGTCTCAAGACAGTCATTTTTGTGGTGTGTGGAACAGTATACTGATCTCTAACCCTGGAAGCCCAGGCACAGAATTAATGAGAGGTTTCATGTGTACCTAAAAGCATCTTTCCAAGAATTTATTACCCTTGTTTTGGCACATGGTCATGAAGGCCTTCAAGTTTGTGGTCAGCTTAGAAACTTCAAAATTTCCTTTAAAAACTCAGTTTGGGGATTGTGCACTTTTCTGGATGTGTGTTATATGTCAATAAAAAGTTTAGAAAGAAGGAAAAGGAAGGAAAAAAACTACAATTCTGCCTAAGCCTCACTTCCTCTAGGCTAAACCTAGCATGCATACTCATCACCATTCCCCTTAAGCATTTCCCCAAACACTTGGGACGTAAGACTTATCTCTTGAATTGGCAAACTGGAGTATAGTGAAAAGAGCTCTCAATTTGGGGTGGAGCTCCTGACTCCAGAACCGGTTCTTTCACATAGGAGTTGCCTCTTGTGGTGCGAGACCCTTGACCTTGTTATTCCTTAATTTTCTCATCGGTGAGACAGGTGTAATGTATGCTGTCACAAAACGTGTCGTCATGGGGATCAGGTAAGGTAATGGATCTAAAAAGTGCTTCATTGAGTACAGAAAATGTAAAAACTTTACAATTATGGCTTGTACATGTCTCTATTATTTTTCTGGTCTGTTATGTGATTGTTATTTGGCTTCCCAGGTTCTGCCCTTGGCCCACTGCAGACCATTTTCCACCAAGTTGCCAGGAGGATACTGTCAGAGCATCAGGCCAGATCATGTCTCTCCTGGGCTCCATCTCTCCTGCTGCCTCTCAGCTCCTCACTACCACTCTGCCTTCAATTCCTTCTCCTCACCCCCTTTCTCATTCTATCCCAGATGCTGGATTTCCTGCAAGTCTTCAAACCTCCAGGTTCAATCCTGCCTCAGAGCTTTTGCTGTTTACCCTGCGGGGAGTGCTTTTCCCCAGACATCCTTGTGGTTCACTTTTTCACTTTCTTCAAGTCTTTGCTTTTCAATTAGGTCTCTTTTAGCCATTCTGTTAAAGTCGTACCCCTGACACCCCATAGCCCTCTTTCCTGCTTTATATTTTGACATAGTACTTATCACTTCCTAATATATAGATGAATGGCTTATTTATTTCAGCTATTATTTGCCTTTCCCCACCATATTATAAATTCCATGACAGCAGGGATTTTGTCTGTTTTGTTAACTAACATGTCCCCAGCACCTACAACAAGGCCTGACAATAAAAATTTTTAGAGTGAATGAACGACTGTTTGAAAGTCTTATAATCAATCAGAGAAAGAATAAGAACTCACATTTCTGGACACTTTTCAGTATGTAACTAGTAAAAATGAACCCTATTGGAAACTCTAATATGGATTCTCTACTTTCCCCCAGGATCTTGACCACCTGGAAGATATTTGTATAATCTCTTTGTACATTTTAATAATCCAGGAATGCTGCTTCTATTCCTGGATTATTAAAACATGTGTGGAGAAGCAGTAAATGCAAGAGAGATGTTCTCTGGAAAGTGGAGAGAAGCTGGACCATACCAGGCACATTTGAGCTAAAGCACTAATGAATTGTATGCTGTTGTGTTTTTGCACAGGCTTGTAGTATTTTCTTCAGCACCGTATAATTTGGTTTTGCAGTGTTTTAAAAGGCATAATGATGTATTATACCATGGCATTTCCCAAACTGTGTGCCAGGGAACACTAGTTCCAGGAAATACTAATCGGTGCTCAAAGAAGAATAATGGTTCCGTGATTCTGACTCACAGTATTTATTCACTTAAGGCTCTGAGGAACCACACAGCTTAAAAATAAGTAAAGGACGGGTGGCCTTTATTTATTGACCCTACATATTGGAATAGAGAGACTTACTTTTTCACTGTTTATCTATTAACAGTCTACCTGTTCCCAGAGAATAAAATATAAATGAGTTCTAACATTTATGAAGATTTACTTTTCTAATTTTAATTTTTATTTATTTATTTATTTTATATATATATATTTTATTATACTTTAAGTTCTATGGTACATGTGCACAACGTGCAGGTTTGTTACATAAGTATACATGTGCCATGTTGGTGTGCTGCACCCATTAACTCGTCATTTACATTAGGTATATCTCCTAATGCTATCCGTCCCCCCTCCCCCACCCCACAACAGGCCTCGGTGTGTGATGTTCCCCTTCCTGTGTCCAAGTGTTCTCATTGTTCAATTCCCACCTTGCGATAGTTTGCTGAGAGTGATGGTTTCCAGCTTCATCCATGTCCCTACAAAGACATGAACTCATCATTTTTTATGGCTGCATAGTATTCCATGGTGTATATGTGCCACGTTTTCTTATTCCAGTCTATCATTGTTGAACATTTGGGTTGGTTCCAAGTCTTTGCTATTGTGAGTAGTGCCGCAATAAACATATGTGTGCATGTGTCTTTACAGCAGCATGATTTATATTCCTTTGGGTATATACCCAGTAATGGGATGGCTGGGTCAAATGGTATTTCTAGTTCTAGATCCCTGAGGAGTCGCCACACTGTCTTCCACAATGGTTGAACTAGTTTACAGTCCCACCAACAGTGTAAAAATGTTCCTATTTCTCCACATCCTCTCCAGCACCTGTTGTTTCCTGACTTTTTAATGATCACCATTCTAACTGGTGTGAGATGATAGAAGATTTACTTAGTTAAAAGTCTCAGCACTTAAATAAAATATGTACACCAGGTCCATGACACCATGCCAGATTATTATTTTTTATTATTGTACTTAAAGTTCTAGGGTACATGTGCACGACGTGCAGGTATGTTACATAGGTATACATGTGCCATGCTGGCTTCCTGCACCCATCAAGTCATCATTTACATTAGGTATTTCTCCTAGTGCTATCCCTCCCCTAACCCCCCACCCCCTGACAGGCCCCAGTGTATGATGCTCCCCACCCTGTGTCCATGTGATCTCATTGTTCAATTCCCACCTATGAGTGAGAACATGTGGTGTTTGCTTTTCTGTCCTTGTGATAGTTTGCTGAGAATGATGGTTTCCAGTTTCATCCATGTCCCTGTAAAGGACATTAACTCATCCTTTTTTATGGCTGCATAGTATTCCATGGTGTATATGTGCCACATTTTCTTAATCCAGTCTATCATTGATGGACATTTGGGTTGGTTCCAAGTCTTTGCTATGGTGAATGTGAATAGTGCCACAATAAACATACATGTGCATGTGTCTTTATAGTAGCATGATTTATAATCCTTTGAGTAATACCGAGTAATGGGATCACTGGGTCAAATGGTATTTATAGTTCTAGATCCTTGAGGAATTACCATACTGTCTTCCACAATGGTTGAACTAATTTACGCTCCCACCAACAGTGTAAAAGTGTTCCTATTTCTCCACATCCTCTCCAGCATCTGCTGTTTCCTGACTTTTTGATGATCGCCATTCTAACTGGCATGAGATGGTATCTCCTTGTGGTTTTGATTTACATTTATCTGATGACCAGTGATGATGAGCATTTTTTCATGTGTCTGTTGGTTGCATAAATGTCTTCTTTTGAGAAGTGTCTGTTCATATCTTTTGCCCACTTTTTGATGGGGTTGTTTGTTTTTTTTCTTGTAAATTTGTTTAAGTTCTTTGTAGATTCTGGATATTAGCCCTTTGTCACATGGGTAGATTGCAAAAATTTTCTCCCATTCTGTAGGTTGCCTTTTCACTCTGAAGATAGTTTCTTTTGCTATGCAGAAGTTCCTTAGTTTAATTAGATCCAATTTGTCTATTTCGGCTTTTGTTGCCATTGCTTTTGGTGTTTTAGTCATGAAGTCTTTGCCCATGCCTATGTCTGGAATGGCATTGCCTAGGTTTTCTTCTAGGGTCTTTTATGGTTTTGGGTCTTACATTTAAGTCTTTAATCCATCTTAAGTTAATTTTTCTATAAGGTATAAGGAAAGGATCCAGTTTCAGCTTTCTACATATGGCTAGCCAGTTTTCCCAGCACCATTTATTAAATAGGGAATCCTTTCCCCATTTCTCATTTTTGTCAGGTTTGTCAAAGATTAGATGGTTATAGATGTGTGGTGTTATTTCTGAGGCTTCTGTTCTGTTCCATTGGTCTATATATCTGTTTTGGTAACAGTACCATGCTGTTTTGGTTACTGTAGCCTTGTATAGTTTGAAGTCAGGTAGCGTGATGCCTCCAACTTTGTTCTTTTTGCTTAGAATTGTCTTGGCTATGTGGGCTCTTTTTTGGTTCCATATGAACTTTAAAGTAGTTTTTTTCAATTCTGTGAAGAAAGTCATTAGTAGCTTGATGGGGATGGCATTGAATCTATAAATTGCCTTGGACAGTATGGCCATTTTCACAATATTGATTTTTCCTATCCATGAGCATGGAATGTTCTTCCATTTGTTTGTGTCCTCTTTTATTTTGTTAAGCAGAGGTTTGTAGTTCTCCTTGAAGAGGTCCTTCACATCCCTTGTAAGTTGGATTTCTAGGTATTTTATTCTCTTTGAAGCAATTGCGAATGGGAGTTCACTCATGATTTGGCTCTCTGTTTGTCAGTTATTGGTGTATAAGAATGCTTGTGATTTTTGCACATTGATTTTGTATCCTGAGACTTTGCTGAAGTTGCTTATCAGCTTAAGGAGATTTTGGGCTGAGACGACGGGGTTTTCTAAATATACAATCATGTCATCTGCAAACAGGGACAATTTGACTTCTTCTTTTCCTAATTGAATACCCTTTATTTCTTTCTCTTGCCTGATTGCCCTGGCCAGAACTTCCAACACCATGTTCAATAGGTGTGGTAAGAGAGGGCATCCTTGTCTTGTGCCAGTTTTCAAAGGGAATGCTTCCAGTTTTTGCCCATTCATTATGATATTGGCTGTGGGTTTGTCATAAGTAGCTCTTATTATTTTGAGATCCATTCCATCAATACCTAATTTATTGAGAGTTTTTAGCATGAAGGACTGTTGAATTTTGTTGAAGGCCTTTTCTGCATCTATTGAGATAATCATGTGGTTTTTGTTGTTGGTTCTGTTTATGCGAAGGATAAAGTTTATTGATTTTTGCATATGTTGAACCAGCCTTGCATCCCAGGGATGAAGCCAACTTGATTGTGGTGGATAAGCTTTTTGTTATGCTGCTGGATTTGGTTTGCCAGTAGTTTACTGAGGATTTTTGCATCGATGTTCATCAGGGATATTGGTCTAAAATTCTCTTTTTTTGTTGTGTCTCTGCAGCCTTTGGTATCAGGATGATGCTGGCCTCATAAAATGAGTGAGAGAGGATTCTCTTTTTCTATTGATTGGAATAGTTTCAGAAGGAATGCTACCAGCTCCTCTTTGTACCTCTGGTAGAATTCGGCTGTGAATCCATCTGGTTCTGGACTTTTTTTGGTTGGTGGGCTATTAATTATTGCCTCAATTTCAGAGCCTGTTATTGGTCTATTCAGGGATTCAACGTCTTCCTTGTTTAGTTTTGGGAGGGTGTTATGTGTCATGCCAGATTATTTTTAAGACTCCAGGCAATATTGAATTCTGCTCCAGTATATTCATGTATTTGAAATGACACACTGATATTAAAAAGACACTACCTATTTTGCGGCCACAATCCATACCTATCAAACTATTATTTCCCATAGATCTCATGGTGACATACATTTTATTTGCCATTGAGTCCTGTTCGCTACTCTGCAAACCTACCTGAGGAAGGAACAGCATTCACAGAGTATCCGTTATGTCAGGAATATATTCTCCAAGGAATTGCAGTTCTTTTGTGACTTTTTATTAATGGAGTATTTACTTTCTGCCAGGGACTTCATTAGATACAATGAAGGTACCTGGGAGAACAAGACAGAACAAGATCATGGAGTTCACATTCTAGTTTAGCCAGGCAAAAATGACAGTGTGCATAGCAGATAATCAAATGTTGAGGCAAAGATTGTAAAGTCAAGAAAGAATGGAAGAGCTGAGACAGAGGATAATGTGTATGTGAAGGTGTTTCCTACTTGAGGTGAGGTGGCCAGGAAGGAAGGCTGCTGCAAGGTGTAAGGATATGTGAACTGAGGTGAAAGGATGACAAGGAGCTGGCCATGCCAGGACAGGTAGGAAGAACACTTATTTCAGGCAGAATGTTTATGTTTCCAATGTATTGGAAAGACCAATGGCTTAGTGGCAGGAAACTGCTTGCTAAAGAATTAAAAGCACATGGCTGATCCGTAATCTTCATAAGGGCCACAAGATGAGGGAAGGGTGGCAGTCAGTGTGGGCACAAAGCAAATTATTCAGGGGTTTTGAGGCCATGTATAGACTTTAATTGAGAGAGTGACGTGATCAAACTTCTGTTGCAAGGCACCTCTTCCAAAGCAAAATACACCCTCAAAACACTAACAATTTTGTTAAGTGAACAATGGGTATTAAAAAACACTTTAAAGTATCTGAAAAATACAGATGACCTATTTATCCATCTCCCTATCCCAAATGCACAGTAGCCTCCAATGTGAACCACTGGGCCTTGATGAAGTGTTATTCTATTTTATATTTCATACAACAGTCTCCACAGCTAGGGCCTCTATAGTTCTATGTTGGGGAGAACACTTATAGCCTGGGGCACATGTGAAGATTTTTAGGGCAGAGTTTACCCCCAACAGTCCTGAAGCTTCTTTTGAGGGCCTCCCCCATATCCTCCACCATGACCTCTGTTCTTCCAGGTCTCCAAACCTTCCTCTCATCCATTCTACTCATTCTTTCATTTTTACCTTTTTAATTTAAATTTTTAATTGATACATAATAGTTGTGCATATTTTCATGACAAATTTTGTGATAAATTAATACATTCATATAATTTGTAAAGATCAAATTATTGTAATTTGGATACCTATCATCTTAAATGTTTGTCTTTTCCTTATGCTAGAAACATTTGAATTATCCTCTTCTGGCTATTTTGAAATATGCAATAGATTATTATAAGTGGTAGTTAACCTACTGATTTATCAAATCCATTCTACCCATTCTTGAGCCTGGTTGCTCACACAGAATCCCTGTTCAAATGTTATAGATAATTATGGTGTGAAATGATCCCCTGAAGTGTGATCCCCACCAAAAGCATTCATACTTCGAAAGATAATTTTTTAGGGCAATCCTGGCATTGGAGGTATAGTGAGAAGAACTGGAGGGTAAGTAGGTGAGATACACCCTCTCAGTGAGGCAAGAGGGGATTCTGCCCTGAGTGCTTTTTGAGGGTTCTACATATTAGAAGCTATTACACTCAGAAAAGAATGATTAAATCATAAGTGAGTGTCTTCATCACTTGGGATCCTGTGCTCAGTGTTGGCACCTTGCAATTCGTAATCCTAAATACCGACTCTCATGACTAACACTGCTAAGGCTCCAGGGAAATTCTTGTCCACATTTCTTGGCCTGGGTGCCTGAAACAAAGACAACTGGGTCTAAAGGTCTGTGGGTTGTTCTGCTGAAGTTAGAGATGGACACTACTTTGAAGTGTAGGGAGGAGTAAGCGACGGAAGAATTGAAGTAAGACAAACCAACATTTCAAATTTCTCCCTTTGGAAAGCATGAATTCAGAAGATTGTTTCCCAGTAGTGCTGAATATTCATTTTCTTGCTCTTTTGTGTGCTTTAATTAGTGGCTCTGGGGGTACTCATGAATTAGCTTGCAAACCGCAGTTGAGAGTATTTATAACATCAAACAATTCATATAACTCTGGAAGATGTATTTATGTTGGTATGGACACAACATACTTGAAGAATGATAGTGATTCTCTTTTTTTTTTTTTTAATTTTACTTTAAGTTCTGGGATACACATGCAGAACATGCAGGTTTGTTACATAGGTATACATGTGCCATGGCGGTTTGCTGCACCTATCAACCCGTCATCTAGGTTTTAAGCCCAGCATGCATTATGTATTTGTCCTAATGCTTTTCCTCCCCTTCCTCCCCACCCCTCGACAGGCCCCAATGTGTGACGTTCCCCTCCCTGTGTCCATATGTTCTCATTGTTCAACTTCCACTCATAAGTGAGAACATGTGGTGTTCAGTTTTCTGTTCCTGTGTTAGTTTGTGAAGAATGATGACTTCCGGCTTCATCCATGTCCCTGCAAAGGACATGAACTCATTCTTTTTTATGGCTGCATAGTATTTCATGGTGTGTATATGCCACATTTTCTTTATCCAGTCTATCATTGATGGACATTTGGGTTGGTTCCAAGTCTTTGCTATTGTTAAGTAGTGCTGCAATAAACATACGTGTGCATGTGTCTTTATAGTAGAATGATTTATAATCCTTTGGGTATATACCCAGTAATGAGATTGCTGGGTCAAATGGTATTTCTGATTCTAGATCCTTGAGGAATTGCCACACTGTCTTCCACAATGGTTGAACTAATTTACACTCCCACCAACAGTGTAAAAGTGTTCCTCTTTCTCCACATCCTCTCCAGCACCTGTTGTTTACTGACTTTTTAATGATGGCCATTCTAACTGGCATGAGATGGTATCTCATTGTGGTTTTGATATGCATTTCTCTAACGACCAGTGATGATGAGCTTTTTTTCATGTTTGTTGGCTGCATAAATGTCTTCTTTTGAGAAGTGTCTGTTCATATCCTTTGCCCACTTTTTGATGGAATTGTTTGTTTTTTTCTTATAGATTTGTTTAAGTTCCTTGTAGATTCTGGATATTAGACTGTTGTTACATGGGTAGCTTGCAAAATTTTTCTCCCATTCTGTAGGTTGCCTGCTCACTTTGAAAATAGTTTCTTTTGCTGTGCAGAAGCTCTTTAGTTTGATTAGATCCCATTTGTCAATTTCAGCTTTTGTCACAATTGCTTTTGGTGTTTTAGTCATGAAGTCTTTGCCCATGCCTATGTCCTGAAGGCATTGCCTAGGTTTTCTTCTAGGGTTTTTATGCTGTTGGGTTTCACATTTAAGTTTTTAATCCATCTTGAGTTAATTTTTGTATAAGGTGTAAGGAAGGGGCCAGTTTCAGTTTTCTACATATGGCTAGCCAGTTTTCCTACCACCATTTATTTAATAGAGAATCCTTTCCCCATTGCTTGTTTCCGTCATGTTTGTTGAAGATCAGATGGTTGTAGATGTTTGGTGTTATTTCTGAGGTCTCTGTTCTGTTCCATTGGTCTATCAGTTTTGGTACCAGTACCATGCTGTTTTGGTTACTGTAGCCTTGTAGTATATTTGAAGTCAGAATGATGCCTCCAGCTTTGTTCTTTTTGGTTAGAATTGTCTTGGCAATACAGGCTCTTTTTTGGTTCCATATTTAAAGTAGTATTTTCTAATTCTGCAAAGAATGTCACTGGTAGCCTGATGGGAATAGCATTGAATTTATAAATTACCTTGGGCAGTGTGGCCATTTTCACGATATTGATTCTTCCTATTCAGGAGCATGGAATGTTTTTCCATTTGTTTGTGTCCTCTTTTATTTCCTTGAGCAGTGGTTTGTAGTTCTCTTTGAAGAGGTCCTTCATGTCCTTTATAAGTTGTACTCCTAGGTATTTTATTCTCTTTGTAGCAATTATGAATGGGAGTTCACTCATGATTTGGCTCTCTGCTTGTCTATTGTTGGTGTATAGGAATGCCTGTGAATTTTGCACGTTGATTTTGTGTCCTGAGACTTTGCTGAAGTGCTTATCAGCTTAAAGAGTTTTTGGGCTGAGACAATGGGGTTTTCTAAATATACAATCATGTCATCTGCAGACAGAGACAAACTGACTTTCTGTCTTCCTATTTGAATACCCTTTATTTCTTTCTCTTTCCTGATTGCCCTGGCCAAAACTTCCAAACTATGCTGAATAGGAGTGGTGAAAGAGGACGTCCTTGTCTTGTGCTGGTTTGCAAAGGGAATGCTTCCAGCTTTTGCCCATTCAGTATGATATTGGCTATGGGTTTGTTATAAATGGCTCTTATTATTTTGAGATATGTTTCATCAATACCTACTTTATTGAGAGTTTTTAGCATGAAGTGATGTTGAATTTCATCAAAGGCCTTTTCTGTGTCTATTGAGATAATCATGTGGTTTTGTCATTGATTATGTGTATGTGATGGATTACGTTTATTAATTTATGTATGTTGAACAAGCCTTGCATCCCAGGGATGAAGCTGACTTGATCATGATAGATAAGCTTTTTGATGTACAGCTAGATTCAGTTTGCCAGTATTTTACTGAGGATTTTTGCATCAATGTTCATCAGGCATATTGGCCTGAAATTTTCTTTTTTTGTTGTGTCTCTGCCAGGTTTGGTATCAGGATGATGCTGGCCTCATAAAATGAGTTAGGGAGAAGTCCCTTTTATTCTGTTCTTTGGAATAGTTTCAGAAGGAATGGTACCAGCTCCTCTTTGTACCTCTGGTAGAATTCGGCTCTGTCTCAGTCTGGTCCTGGGCTTTTCTTGCTTGGTAGGCTATTAATTACCGCCTCGATTTCAGAACTTGTTATTCATCCATTCAGGGATTTGGCTTCTTCCTCGTTTAGCCTTGGGAGGGTGTATGTGTCCAGGAATTTATCCATTTCTTCTAGATTTTCAAGTTTATTTGCATAGAGGTGTTTATAGTATTCTCTGATGGTAGTTTGTATTTCTGTGGGATCAGTGGTGATATTCCCTTTATCATTTTTTATTGCGTCTGTTTAGTTCTTCTCTCTTTTCTTCTTTATTAGTCTAGCTAGTGGTCCATCTATTTTGTTAATCTTTTCAAAAAACCAGCTCCTGGGTTCACTGACATTTTTGAAGGGTTTTTCATGTCCCTATCTCCTTCATTTCTGCTCTGATCTTACTTATTTCTTGTCTTCTGATGGCTTTTGAATGTGTTTGCTCTTGCTTCTCTAGTTCTTTTAATTGTGATGTTAGGGTGTCGATTTTAGATCTTTCCAGCTTTCTATTGTGGGTATTTAGTGCTATAAATTTCTCTCTTAACACTGCTTTAAATATGTCCCAGAGATTCTGGTATGTTGTGTCTTTGTTCTCATTGGTTTCAAAGAGCTTATTTATTTCTGCCTTCATTTCATTATTTACCCAGTAGCCATTCAGGAGCAGGTTGTTCAATTTCCATGTAGTTGCGCGGTTTTGAGTGAGTTTCTTAATCCTGAGTTCTAATTTGATTGCACTGTGGTCTGAGAGAATGTTTGTTATGATTTCCATTCTTTTGCATTTGCTGAGGAGTGTTTTACTTTCAATTATGTGGTCAATTTTAGAATACATGCAATGTGGCACTGAGAAGAATGTATATTCTGTTGATTTAGGGTGGAGAGTTCTGTAGATGTCTATTAGGTCTGCTTGGTCCAGAGCTGAGTTAAAGTCCTGAATATCCTTGTTAATTTTCTGTCTCATTGATCTGTCTAATATTGACAGTGGGGTGTTAAAGTCTCCCACTATTATTGTGTGGGAGTCTAAGTATCTTTATAGATCTCTAAGAACTTGTTTTATGAACCTGAGTGCGCCTGTATTGGGTGCATGTATATTTAGGATAGTTAGCTCTTCTTGTTGCATTGATCCCTTTACCATTATGTAATGCCCTTCTTTGTCTTTTTTGATCTTTCTTGGTTTAAAGTCTTTTTTATCAGAGACTAGGATTGCAACTCCTGCTTTTTTTTTGCGTTCCATTTGCTTGGTAAATATTCCTCCATCCCTTTATTTTGAGCTATGTGTGTCTTTGCATGTGAGATGGGTCTCCTGAATACAGCACACTGATGGGTCTTAACTCTTCATCCAATTTGCCAGTCTGCATCTTTTAATTGGAGCATTTGGCCTGTTTACATTTAAGGTTAATATTGTTATGTGTGAATTTGATCCTGTTATCATCATGCTAGCTGGTTATTTTGCAAATTAGTTAATGCAGTTTATTCATAGTGTCATTGGTCTTTGTATTTTGGTGTGTTTTTGCAGTGGCTGTTTTTTCTTTCCATATTTAGTGCTTCCTTCAGGAGCTCTTGTAAGGCAGGCCTGGTGGTGACAAAGTCCCTCAGCATTTGCTTGTCTGTAAAGGATTTTATTTCTCCTTTGCTTATGAAACTTAGTTTGGCTGAATATGAAATTCTGGGTTGAAAATTCTTTTCTTTAAGAATGTTGAATATTGGCCCCCACTCTCTTCTGGTTTGTAGGATTTCTGCAGAGAGATCAGCTGTTAATCTGATGGGCTTCCCTTTGTAGGTAACCTGACCTTTCTCTCTGGCTGTCCTTAACATTTTTTCCTTTGTTTCAACTTGGGAGAATTTGACAATTATGTGTCTCGGGGTTGCTGTTCTCAAGGAGTATCTTAGTGGTGTTCTCTGTATTTCCTGAATTTGAATGTTGGCCTGCCTTGCTAGGTTGGGAAAGTTCTCCTGGATATTATCCTGAAGTGTGTTTTCCAACTTGGTTCCATTCTCCTCATCACTTTCAGATACACCAGTCAATTGTAGGTTTGGTCTTTTCACATGGTCCCACATTTCTTGGAGGCTTTGTTTGTTCCTTTTCATTCTTTTTTCTCTAATCTTGTTTTATTTTAATAAATAATTTTGACTACTTCAGAAGAAAATAACATCTTTCAAAAACTTATGAAAAACATTTTTACCTTATTTCAGTAAATTGATCTTCAATCTCTGATATCCTTTCTTCCACTCGATTGATTCAGCTATTGATACTTGTGTATGCTTCACGAAGTTCTTGTGCTGTGTTTTTCAGCTCCATCAGGTCATTTATGTTCTTCTCTAAATTGATTATTCTAGTTAGCAGTTCCTGTAACCTTTTATCAAGATTCTTAGCTTCCTTGCATTGAGTTAGAACATTCTCCTTTAGCTCAGAGGAGTTTGTTATTACCCACCTTCTGAAGCCTACTTCTGTCAATTCATGAGTCTCATTCTCTGTCCAGTTTTGTGCCCTTCCTGGAGAGGAGTTGTGATTATTTGGAGAAGAAGAGGCATTCTGGTTTTTGGAATTTTCAGTGTTTTTGCACTCGTTTTTCTTCATCTTTGTGGATTTATCCACCTTTGATTTTTGAGGCTGATGACCTCTGGATGGGGTCTTTATGTGAGGGTCCTTTATGTTGATGTTGATGTTGTTGCTTGCTGTTTATTAGTTTTTCTTCTAACAGTCAGGCCCCTCTTCTGCAGGTCTGCTGCAGTTTGCTGGAGGTCCACTCCAGACCCTGTTCACCTAGGTATCAGCAGTGGAGGCTGCAGAACAGCAAAGATTGCTGCCTTGCCTTCCTCTGGAAGCTTCATCCCAGAGGGGCACCAGCCTGATGCCAGCTGGAGCTCTCCTGTATGAGGTGTCTGTCGACCCCTGTTGGGAGGTTTCTCCCAGTCAGGAAGCATGGGAGCCAGGGACCCACTTGAAGAGGCAGTCTGTCCCTTAGCAGAGCTAGTGCGGTGTGCTGGGAGAATCGCTCTTGTCAGGATCAGCTGCTCTCTTCAGAGCTGGCAGACAGGAATGATTAAATCCGCTGAAGCTGTGCCCATAGCCGCCCCTTCCCTCAGGTGCTGTGTTCTAAGGAGATGGGGGTTTTGTCTGAAAGCCCCTGACTGGGGCTGTTACCTTTCCTTCAGAGATGCCCTGCCCAGTGAGGAGGAATCTAGAGAAGCAGTCTGGCCACAGCCACTTTGCCACACCCAACCCAGGCTTCCCAGCCTCCTTAGCACTGTCGGGGGAAAACCGCCTACTAAAGCCTCAGTAATGGCAGACGCCCCTCCCCCGCCAAGTTCGATCGTCCCAGGTCAACTTCAGACTGCTGTGCTGGCAGCGAGAATTTCAAGCCAGTGGATTTTAGTTTGCTGGGCTCCATGGGAATGGGGCCCACTGAGCAAGACCACATGGCTCCCTGGCTTCACCCCTCTTTCCAGGGGAGCGAACAGTTCTGTATTGCTGGGTTTCCAGGTGACACTGGGGTACGAAAAAGACTCCTGCTGCTAGCTCAGTGTGTGCCCAAACAGCCGCCCAGTTTTATGCTTGAAACCCAGGGCCCTGGTGGTGTAGGCACATGAGGAAATCTCCTGATCTTCAGATTGTGAAAAGCAAAGTAACCCAGCTGGGTAGTACAGTCCCTCACGGCTTCCCTTGGCTGTGGGGAGGGAGACCTCTGGCACCTTGCATTTCCCAGGTGAGGCGATGCACCACCCTGCTTCTGCTCATCCTCAGTGGGCTGTACCCACTGCCTAACCAGTCCCAATGAGATAAACTGGGTATCTCAGTTGGAAATGCAGAAATCACCTGCCTTCTGCGTTGGTCTCGCTGGGAGCTGCAGACTGGAGCTGTTCCGATTCGGCCATCTTCAAAAATTCCCAATAGTGATTATTTTCATTGGCTACTGGACAGACAGCAAACGGCAAACTCAAGAATAGCAAAAGTTTTGTCTTTATTATAATAGTTTATAAGATTTATTTAAATTATCACAAATGAAGAATTTTACTTTTATTTAAATAATTTTAATTTTAAATGTTGATAATTGTAATTTGTGTTTTTTATTTTAATAAATAATTTTGACTACTTCAGAAGAAAATAACATCTTCCAAAAACTTATGAAAAACATTTTTACTTTTCCAATTTTTGCATTGAATTTACAGATTTTGATGAAGGTCTGTTTAAATTTGTAAACTTTTGAATATTATTTGCTTTATTTGTAATCCTTTAGATCAGAAGTCCCCAACCCTCAGGCCTGGACCAGTACTGGTATGTGACCTGTTAGGAACCAGGCCACACAGCAGGAGGTGAGCAGCGGGCAAGCATGCATTACCACCTGCGCCCCACTACTGTCAGATCACTGGTGGCATTAGATTATCATAGGAGTGCAACCACTATTGTGAACTGCACATGCGAGGGATCTAGGTTGTGCTCCTTATGAGAATCTAATGCCTGGTGATCTGAGGTGGAACAGTTTCATCCCAAAACCGTCCCCCTCCCTGTCCCCTGGAAAAATTGTCTTCCATGAAACTAGTCCCTGGTGCCAAAAAGGTTGGAGACTGCTGCCTTAGATCATTGGGAATGAGTACAATTTGCAATTGTGACAAATTGAAAATACAAAAGCAGAGTTCAGAAAAGAGGAAAAGCTGTAAAGGAAAAACAGTAAATCTTCAAAGAAGCAGTCTGCTTAAATTTTTAAAAATGACTAAAAAGGAAAGTGAGCAGGCTTTTATCAGGTATGACCCACATAAAATTTGCAAATACAACATTAACAATTCTTTTTACTAAAGTCAGTTTTTTTAGGCATCATTTACAGATGGCAAAAGTCACCCTTTTTAGGTGTTCAGTTTTACATGTTTGACAAAATGTATACTATTACATAACCATGGCCACAGTCAAGCTATGGAATATTTCATCCAACCCAGAAAGCTCTTCTGTGCCCCTGTATAGTCTATCCACACCCTCACTCCCCAGCCCCCAATTCCTGGCAAACTTTTGTCTGACTTCTGTCTGTATAGTTTTGTCTTTTCCAGAATGTCATGTAAATGGAATTCATACAGTATATGCTGTGGTCTTTTGTGTCTGACATCTTGTGCTTAGCACAATCCTTTTGAGAGTCATTCACGTCATTGCAAGTATCAACTGATCATTTCCTTTCATTGCTGATGTATTCAATTCCATTCCATATTGCCATATACTCTATTTTATAAAGGTATCCATTCACTGGTTGATGGGCATTTGGGTTGTTTCCAGTTTTGGATGATTATGAATAAAGTTGCTATAAACTTTCCTGTACAGGTCTCTGTGTGCACATATGTTTTTATTTCTTTCAGGTTAATACCTAGTCATGCATTGCTGGATCATATGGTAAGTGTATGTTTAACTTTGGAAGAAACTACCAAAGTATGCTCCAAAGTGGCTGCACAATTTTGCACCTCCATCAGCAGTGTATGAGGGTCTCCCTCTGTCTACATCTTTGCTAGACCTTGGTATTGTGAGTTAAAAAAATTTTTTTTTCAATTTAGCCATTTTAAAAGATAGCAAATTATCTAATTACTGATCAAAACAATTAAATCGAGCAACAAAATTATTCTCATCAACAACACAACTCAAATAGGTCAGATACAATCCGGCAGCTTCATATTACTGGTTAAAATTATAAGAAATGTGTGGACCTCAATTAACATTCTTGCCCAGGGTCTTCTATACCCTTTCCCCCTGCTCTGCAGTTTCCTCTTAGGGGAAGTGTGTTTATTCTTTGGTGTCTGTCTGAGACTCTGCCTTGTGAAGGACAGCTCGTACCTCACTCTGCAGCTTCTGCTAGAAGGGAAACTTCAGGATTCAACCTTTCCTCTCGTGCTACCCTGTCTCCTCCACACTAGGGATGAAAGAATAGTCAACACACCATTCTGAGAGGCTGCCAGCCACTAGTCTAGCAAATAGGACCTATGTTTAGGTAGCTTTTTGTGTAATGACCTTCCATGCCTCCAATGCCACATGATGGAATAGTGACACTGAGAAGAGGCTGTGAGCAGTGGAGCCTTCGTTCTGAAAGCTGTCAGTATGAGGAGTGTCATGGGGTGTAGCAAATGGTAGCATGCTGTATTCATCCCATCACTGCTGAGACCCTGAGTAGGGCTTCCAGTCTGTGATGAGTTCAGCTTCAGGATTCTTAAATCCTGGGGTGTGGGACTGGAGAAGTTCGGTCTATGACTGGCATTGGTGGCCTTTCCTAGTAGGAGAGTAAGAGTCAGAAACTATCTAATTAACCTTGAATGACACTATTAATCTTTTCAGTAGATTATAAAGAATACCTCTAGGGGAAAGTGTATTTCCTCAACTTCAGATTCAGCAAAAACAGCATTCAGTAGATCAAGATACTGCCTGTTCCTGACCACAAGAATGTGTCCTCACAGGAGCTGTGGTGTTTTGTGATCTACCAGCTGCAGGCTGGGGTGTAATATTTTCTGATCTGACATTTGGAGAACCTTCAAATATTTAAGGGCACTCATCTTTCCTCTCAGTTATCTCTTCTTTCGAGGATCATAAAAACCTTGAGAAATGTCAAGCTTCTTTTTCAGATTTTCTTCATTTAATGCAATATCTCATTTTGGTTTTTAGCCCTTCTAATGAATTTGGGCTATCATCTTATATCCATTAGACTGGGAAGTCAACTTTTCCAAAAGGCTGACTATATGTAAAATATTCACAGGCAACTATATATTTTGTATTCATGTAATATACCTTAGGGATTGATCATGCAGGAGGTGGAGTTGGACAACCTGGGTTCAAAGACTTAGGCTATCATGCTGTCTTTGAACCCAGGTTGTCCTATCATACTGTCTCTTAAAATGTGAATGTCCTACAAATTTCCTTATTTATTTATTTTGGAAATTTCTTGACTGTTGATGTTATTACTTTCATGTACACAAATAGTTAAAAAGATAAGTACTTTAAAACATAAGTACATTTTAATAATTAGTCAAACAGTAATTTTTGTTGCATTTTCTTGCAATAAAATGCTGTATAATCTTGGGCAAGAAATTTATCTTCAGGGATGTTTTCTTTTTTTCTTTAAAAAAACTTTTAAATTGAGGTTCAGCAAGCATAAAGTATATTAATCATCAGTGTATAGCTTGGTGAATTGTTTTATGCATTCATGTAATCACATTAATTATTGTTACATTTTATTCTCGGAAAAATACATGTACATTAAAACCCTAACTGGCTGGTAGAATTTCAATATGTAAAGCACACAAGGAGTGTTTTACTCAGTTACAGCTAGAATACTTAATTATATTTGAAAGTAAATATTCACATAATGACAAAAATCCTCATGACAAACTTTGTATGACACACATTGTTACATTGATTCTATATGATGTTAGCCTACATATATGTTATGATGTTGATCTTGGTCTCTTGATTAAGTATACTACAAACTCTGACCAAATATTTCTTTTCTTATTTGTGTGTTCCACTGTTCAAATATATAATCTACAAAGTCTTAAATGCTACTACAAAGCCATTATCATATCAAATGTCTGTAAATTATCAAATGTCTGTAAATTATTGAATCATGTGGCAGCCCCAAAGTAGTTCAGAACATATTCTGGTTCTGGGGGCTGCCCGATTAACAGATTGTTGTTTGCTCAATTAAACTGTTAAATTTAATTGGTTTAAAGTTTTTTTTTTTTTCCTTTTGAGATGGAGTTTCACTTTTGGTGCCTAGGCTGGAGTGCAATGGCACAATCTCAGCTCAAGGCAACCTCCGCCTCCCCCGTTCAAGTGATTCTCCTATCTCAGCCTCCCAAGTAGCTGGGATTATAGGCACGCACCACCACGCCCAGCTAATTTTGTATTTTTAGTAGAGATGGGGCTTCACCATGTTGGCCAGGCTGGTCTCAAACTCCTCATCTCAGGTTATCCACCCGCCTTGGCCTCCCAAAGTGCTGGGATATAAGGCCTGAGCCACCATGCCCAGCTTTTTTTTTTTTTTTTTTGGTAGTAGGAATAAAATATCTCACTCTTGCTTGGAGGATTCAAGTCACTTTGACACAGGGCAGTGGCCTTTATTGTCTACTCAGATGTTTGGCAGATAAAATGTTTGAATGCAGTATTTCACATTCATCTTAACTTTGTAGTTTCTTAGCAAACAGAACCCTTGGTTCTCTTTGCAGTCCAGACTTGATGTTGACTTCTTTGAGTTTATCAAAGTATTGCTCAGATAAATTTTACTTAACTCTACCCTTCCCCGAAACCCTTTTAAAAAATCTATCTTTTTTTCTCATTTGATGAGACGTCTTTCTGCTGTGTGGTCTTTGCAAAGATTGATGAATCTGCTCTGTTGGATTACATGTCTTAAGCTAATTAGGGTAGGACATTAGGTTTTGTTAGTTATGTTTTTAAAGATAAGAAAACTGAGGATCAAGAAGATTAAATGAAGTATTCAAGATGTCATGGTAATACGGGGCCACAGAATTCAAGCCGAGATCTGAAGCATAATGAAGCCCAATCCTTTTCCACGGCGCCACTCTGACCTTCCCCCTTTTGCCTTGTCCAGCTGATTATTGCATTACCTTTGTTTAACAACCACACTTGCTGTGAAGCCACAAAATCCACTCCAACCACTTTGCTCTTTCTCATCACAGTTAGCGTCCAGTTTGGATATAAGCCTCTGTTTCTCAAAGTATGGTTTCAGTTTCACAATGCTGCTCTCTGCCAGGATCCCTAATGAACCATCCAACCATCCAACACTTAGTTCTGAGTTCCTTTCTTCCTCAGCCACACCAATCAGCAAATATTTCTAACAACACGCTCTGGATCTTCACACATTCATACCTGTCCTCGTGCTGTTTCCTGACCTTGCAATTCCTTGCCCCAAATTCTCTGCTTATACAAATCTTTTTTTTCCTTTTTAAATATCATCAAGCTCCCTTGTTGCAAACAAACAAAAACCACATGCTAGTCTGTTTCATTAGATAAGTAATTTATAAAGGATATTAGGTATTTCACAGAAACTTTTTTTTTTTTTTTTTTTTTTTTTAACTTAAAGGCTACTTTGCAGGACTGGTCCAGTGTAGATAGCACCCCTGCTGCCTGGACGCAAATAACACAGTTTTCATCTCTGACACTAGGAGGTGCTAGACCATTTCCAGCTGCTGTATTGGAAGCTTGGTATCTCTGCTACCACCCTCATCAGGACTAACCAGATTGGTGCTTCATCTACATTATGAGCCTCTAAGGGAAGTCTTGCATGGGTACATCTGACTGGCAGAGCCTAGGTCACATGCCTACTCTGTAGTTACAAGGGAAGCTGGGAAAAGAGGTTTTTGTTTCTATCTTAAGGAGACACATACCTCTAAAGTGAGAAAGTCCCTCTAAACAGGAAGGGCATTCAAATAGCAGAGATGCCAGGTAAGAATGATAAATGTTCATTACACTGGGGTCGAGTCAAAAAAATTTCCTGACCTGTAAAGTCTCTATAACAACAAGACTTAAGAGCTCTTTGTGTTGTCTCTCAGGTATTCACCTTTCTGCCGAGTTATAATTGTAGCAGATGTGATTCATACCTCTCCCATATCTCCTCATCCTTATTTCAGTTCATGATTTCCAACTGCCATGGCAGTACTTTTTTTTCTTGCCTGAGGGCTTTTTCTGGCCATTTAGCTTCATTACATTTGCCAGTGCTGTAGGCTGAAAGTATGGGGGAATTGACACAAGCCAGGAGCTGCCCTCAACCAATGACTAGGAGATGGTGGATAAATACCTCAGCTACTTTGCACTAGGGTGGGATAGCCCTGAAGCATGTGTTCAGTAATACCCCCCAGCATTTCCCTAGTGGGAATAAGCTCAGACACCTATGCTGGCAACTGGCTTGATAACTCCTTTATTGGCTCTCTTCCCTTCCTGTCTCAGTCCTCTGTCAATGTCTCCTTCCTGTCCCAACTACTTGCACTTGAACTTTTGTTCCAGAGTCAGCATCTGGCTGAATCCTGAGTAGACAACTCTCTTCCTTTCTCTCTCTCTCTTTTTTTTTTTTTTTTTGAAACGGAGTCTGTCTGTTTCACCCAGGCTGGAGTGCAGTGGCATTATCTCGGCTCAGTGCAACCTCTACCTCCTGGGTTCAAGTGGTTCTCCTGCCTCAGCCTCCTGAGTAGCTGGGACTACCAGTGCATGCTGCCATGCCTGGCTAATTTTTGCACTTTTAGTAGACACAGGGTTTGACCATGTTGGCCAGGCTGGTCTCGAACTCTTGACCTCAAGCGATCCGCCCACCTCAGCCTCCCAAAGTGCTGGGATTACAGGCATGAGCCACTGCGCCCAGCCTTTTCCTTGTAATATAGATAACTCACTACTCATTCATCTCTCTTGTGAGATTCTTGATGGAAAAAAAAAGCATTGCCATTTTTTCCTGTCTCACACAATACGTAGTACAGGCCCTTGTATATAATAAGCACTAAAGAAATATTTGTTTGCATTTGTTGAGTTGAATTAAAATAGGGGTGATGGTCAGATTTTAAGTTTACATCACTGTATAGCCAAAAATTTTACTCTTTCCAGAAGAAGTCACACGTATGATTAATAGTGGTTATTTTTGATGATAGTGATTAGAGTTATGTTGTTGAACTTTCTAGAGTTATGTTGTTGAACTTTCTAACCTTTATCCAGGTATTTTTATTGCTCTTGAAAATGTCAGCTATCCAGGAGGGTTGTGGCACCTTGTAACCACATACTACTGAATTATCCTGTTACTCTGAGCCCTTCAGGGGTGAGTGGCCTGCCAAGACCACAGTCTTTGTGCAAAACGCCTCATGAGAAATGTTGGAAACAGCCAAAGGGATTTGACTGACTCTGTAGTGGCTCCTTAACCCTGGAGCCTCAGCCCGAATCCATGCCTGAGTAGAGTAATTCCTTTTCCCAGCTGCTTTCCTTGTTCCACAGGATGCACTCCCTACCCTAAGGAATAGCTCCCAGATCAGTGGTCTTCCAGTTATTTCATTCTTGAGTTTTTTGGTTTTGAATATGGGCCCAAGGGTCTTTGGCCAGTGGGTATCATTCCAATGGTTCTGACGGGTAATGACAAATAAAACAAATGGTGAATATTATGTAACAGCTGGCTGGCTCTGAATGGTTTTGGCCATGGTTCTGGAAAAGAATGCAGGAGGGAAGTGGTCAACATACAGGAATGAAATTGGAATGAAGCCATTTTACATTCCTTTGGATGTCAGTCTTTCAGTAGGAGGTTAGAGTAGGATAGCACAGGGACCAATTGAGTGCCCCTCCCCCAGTCTTCCTGCCTCCATTGCAATGCTGAAGAAACTCCCAGACTTTCTTGCTTCTTTCTTGCAGGACCGCTGCTCATCCCTATCCATTAATGCCCACAGTCTCCATGGCATTATTTTCCTTGAGATCCTCTGGACTAATCTCATTACAGCCTTCAGCTCTGTGTAAGCCAATTACCACTTGAAGCCCTGGACTCCCTGGTCATTCCTCACCCCCGAGATGCTCCTTTCTAATAGATATGTATATCTGCTTTATTGACGCCATATCTCATCCCTCTGCAGCCTTCAAAACTCTTCCCTTGTGCCTCTGGAATTCAATGTATAGACATGAAACCATCTCCATTCTTTTTTTCTTTTTGGAGATGGAGTCTCCTCTGTCTCCTAGGCTGGGGTGCAGTGGCACAATCTCGGCTCACTGCAACCTCTGCCTGCCTCCCGGGTTCAAGCGATTCTCCTGCCTCAGCCTCCTGAGTAGCCGGGACTACAGGCACCTGCCATCATGCCCAGCTAATTTTTGTATTTTTGTAGAGATGGGGTTTCACCATGTTGGCCAGGCTGGTCTTGAACTCCTGACCTCAGGTGATCTGCCTGCCTCGGCCTCCCAAAGTGTTGGGATTACAGGCGTGAGCCACCATGCCCGGCCTCTCATTTCTAAAATACCTATTTCATGTCCTTGTTCTAACTGGCTCCTCCCTCAAGACACTGCTCCCCTGCAGCCCTCTATACAGGTCACTGGTTTTTCAGCCACGTGCCTGGCGCCACAGGGCCTGGAATAGGATGAGTGTCTTCCTTGCATCTCAGTGCTGCTCCCAAGCCATTGTCCCATATCCTCCATAAAAACACCCAGTTTCAACATGGGACTATGTTGTCTGCCACCTTCCTTCCTTTTGGCAACCATCTGCTGGCTCTAACATCACTTCCCTTCCCTCCTGGATCACCGTCATTTTTCTATCACTACACCCATCGTATTTTTGGTGATTTCGATATCCGCACAAATAAGTCTTCCCATACACTGAGCTTTCAGTTTCTCAGCCTCCCCTCCTCCAACATCTCATCCTCCATTCTACCTCAGTCACTCACTCCTATGTTCATGCCTCCTGGGCCCTGTTTTTATCAGTAATCTTACCCACTCCAGAATCTCAACTTCAAGAATCCCAATATTTGACCACCATTTCTTATATTATTTGTTTGATTTACATCTACTTGTTTTCCTTTACCACATCATTTCCTTATCCCCTCTGCATGAAGAATTACTATCCCAAATTTTATGCTTTTAATTCTCTTGATTTTTAAAATGAATTTATCATATATGTATGTATTCCTAGGCAGTAGAGTGCTTATTTTTGAACGTCATAAAAATGATATTGTATGTGGTCTGTTGTAGTGCGTAGTGTCTACTATATGCATGTGGTCTATTGTAACTTGCATGTTTTACGTATCATTATGTATACCATACACACATTACGTATACTATATATTGTATTCATGCATACCATACATACAACATCTCCATGCTGTTGTGCATAGCTGAAGTTTGTTTTTACTGCTGTATAACATTCTATGGTGTGAATTTACCAAAATATATTCACTCATTTTTTTTTCTGTGTGCCATTTCCACATTTTTGGTATCATTAACTCTTCTTCTGTAAATAACTTGTACTTGTCTCTGGTGCATATTTGCAAAAGTTTTTCTAGAAGCACAGTTAATGAACCAAAGAGCATAAGCGTGTTCAATTTTACACAATGATGTTACTTTATTTTCTAAAATAATTGTACATCATTTTTCATTATTCCAGCTCACTTCCACTAAATTCTGATTTTTTTTTTTTTTTTTTTTTGAGATGGACTTTCACTCTTGTTGCCCAGGCTGGAGTGCAATGGCACGATCTTGGCTCACCGCAACCTCCGCCTCCCGGGTTCAAGTGATTCTCCTGCCTCAGCCTCCCGAGTACCTGGGATTACAGGCATGTGCCACCACACCCGGCTAATTTTTTTGTATTTTTAGTAGAGACGGGGTTTCACCATGTTAGCCAGGATGGTCTCGATCTCCTGACCTCGTGATCCACCCGCCTCGGCCTCCCAAAGTACTGGGATTACAGGCGTGAGCCACCGCGCCCGGCTAAATTCTGATTTTTAAAAGCCTAGCCATGTCTAGGACCTATAATGATTGATTGCACTGTCTTTTTACACTCTTCATTTTCAGTGTACCAAGCCTATATTCCATGGTATGTCATAATATTTATTCTTTTGCATACACCTTCAATTTCCTTGCCTCTTCTTCCTTTATCGTGCTCACCTGGCAAAACCCTAGTTCCAGCGACAGCCAAATCTCTGCTGGCTCTGTGCCTGCACTCACGCAGGGGAATATGGCTGCAGGTAACTACGCAGCTATGCTGACTGTTCTCACATTACATTTATGGCCACAAGTATCATTAGCCTCTAAGATACTTGTCAATCAGACTGTACTTTCCTGGTCCATTAACTCTCCCATGCATCTATTTGGTATCTTCTCATTTCTCCTTAACCTCTATTACATCTTGCTGCACCTTCACTGTCAGCTGATGACCTTGTCACTGAGAAAATGAAAGCAATCAGAAAAGAACTACCATTGGCTTTGTTATAAATAAAGTTTCGGTGCTGCAAAAGAAATAGCACTTGAATATAAAATTTTCTTTTTAATTCTCAGCAAGGCAAGTTACTTCTATAGAAGGGTGCGCCCTTACAGATGGAGCAATGGTGAGTGCACACTTGGACAAGGGAGGGGAAGGGGTTCTTATCCCTGACGCACATGGCCCCTGCTGCTGTGTCGTTCCCCTATTGGCTAGGGTTAGACCGCACAGGCTAAACTAATTCCGATTAGCTAATTTAAAGAGAGTGATGGGGTGAGTGATTTGGGGGGATAAATGGTTATGACAGAGCAGGTAATGAGTCAGGGTTGAGCAGGTAATCAGAATGCGTCAGGGTGGAGCAGATAATTGAAAAAGTTTGCTTTATAAGGAAGTTAAGTTTAAAAGTAGAAGGCAAAGTATTGAACATACTGACATATCGATTTTTTGAAAAGAAATTTAGACCTCATATCTAACAGCTTCCACTTCTATATGGACTTCTCTACCTTCATCTGTGCCCATTGTGTTTTCTATTGCTGTGTAACAAATTATCCCAAAACTTAGTGGCTTAAAACAACACCAATTATTATCTCATAGTTTCTGTGTGTCAGGATCCAAGGCACAGCTTAGCTGGGTCCTCTGATTCTGCATCTCCTGGTATCTTTCTTTTGCAGCTGAGTGCCAGTATGCTTTGACCATTAAATAGGCAAGTTACGCCCTGGCCATTAAGGAAGGACTTATTACTAAAATGGACTGGATGGGAAAAGACACACATCTTCTCATCTTCCTATAGAATACACACTGGGTAAAAGAAATATCGTACTATTAATAAATTATAAAACTCTTTGAAGTTAAACTATTTTTTCTTAAATTGTCTTTATAGTATTGGAAAAACTAAAAGACATCTGGAAAAAAGAAAATGGAATTCTTGCCTCAAGTAAGGCCAAAATTATTTGAAGATGGATCAATGATTTAACTAGAAAAAAAGAAAGTATAAAATTCCAGAAAAAAAATATTTTAAAAAATTATCTCACAATAAGAAAATTTTTTTCCAAGTAGGACACAAAACCTAGGAGTCATATAAAAAGGATTGATAAATTTGATTGTATAATAATAAAAATATCTACAAGGTGAGAAAAAATAAACAAAATGAAATGAGAAATTAAAACCAGGATAATATTTTCAATGCATATCAAAAACAAAGGGCATACACATAATTCTAAAAGAAGTGACAAATCAATAAGTCAAAGATCATTAACCTAATAGCAAAACAGACAATTGAGAAGATGCTCAAATTCATGTATAATTAGGGAAATGAAAATTACAACTACAGTGAATATACTTACTTTGTGTTAGATATAATTTGCAAAAGGATAGCAGAAGTGCAAGAAATGACATAAGTACAAGGATATTCACTGGAAAGCCTGGCACAAAGTGAGTACGGGTAAGTATTGGCTAAATAGATGCTGTTTGTAATAGCAAAATTAGAAACAATCTCCATGATCTCCATGCTCCCAAAGAGGATACTGACAACACATGGTACAGTTCAAAGAACGAGGCACTGAAAGTACTGATATAGAATGATTTCCAAGGTTGAAAATTGAAAAAAGCCAGCCTGGCCAACATGGTGAAACCCTGTCTCTACTAAAAATACAAAAATTAGCTGGGCATGGTGGCGCACATCTGTAATCCCAGGTATTTGGGAGGCTTAGGCACAAGACTCACTTGAACCCGGGAGGCAGAGCTTGCAGTGAGCCGAGATTGCGCCACTGCACTCAAGCCTGGGCAAGACTCTGTCTCAAAAAAAAAAAAAAAGAAAAGAAAAAAAAAAAGTGAAATTGAAAAAAAGCAAGATGCAGAAACGTATGTATAGCATGCATATTAATTACATAATAGATAAGATATAGGCATACTTGTAAATGCATGGTCTATCTCTGGAAATATTCACTAGAAATAAGGAGGACTGCCTCCAGGGAGAATTAAGTGGCTGAATGACCGGCAAGGAATGTAAAATGCTTTTCACTGCATACACAGCCCCGCTTTTGTCTTTCATGTGCATCTGTTATTTAAATGAATGAAAACACTTAAAAGTCAAATAGTTATCATTTTAAAAGAACTGAAGAAAAATAGTCTATAAGCAACAGCATAAGAAAATATATTATTGCTGAATGAGTTGCTACTTA
Source organism: Pan troglodytes (assembly GCF_028858775.2). Classification (NCBI taxonomy): domain Eukaryota; kingdom Metazoa; phylum Chordata; class Mammalia; order Primates; family Hominidae; genus Pan; species Pan troglodytes. The sequence continues at coordinate 76,335,891 of NC_072402.2, forward strand.
ATTTATGTGTTTAAGAGGACAGGGAGGAGTGGTTTTATATGCAAAAACATAGGCATTGCCTAGGGTTATACAGGATGGAAGCCAGATATTCTGAATCCACCTCTTGCTTTTGACTTGGCTGCTGGAGCCTGAGGCAAGTGAATTAAGCCAGTCAAATCTGGATAATAGTACTTAATGATCAAGCTCTCCACTGCATTGTGAAAATAAATTACTTGATGTTGGTAAAACACTTTGAAGGTGTCATGCTCCAAGGTGCAATACAGAGCCTGTTCAGACCTGTATGCTGTCATGGGAACTGAGGCTCTGGAGTCAAGACTTTGAGGAAACTTCCAATCACTGTTCAGTTAAACCAATGTTTTTAAAGTGCCAGTGCTCCCAAATGTGTCTTCCATGTGTGTGCCCAGAGAATCAGCCTATTTTATTTGGGTTTTTTCATTCCTGTCTTACTTTTCTACACAGTGCCAAAGGTCCATTAAGGAAATTGTAATCCAATGATTTCCGAAAAATCAGTTATTTTCAAAGAAGAGAAGCAAGGGTTAAGACCAGGGTGTGCAATTCAGTAAGAAAATTACAAACCCTTCCAGAAATTACAGTGAGTTAGGGATTAATGTTGGCTTTTGAACAATACATATTAAATTAGTCTGTAGAAATACAACATTCTCAGAGAAATGTACAGTCTAAGAAAAGCAGACCTGTGGAAATGAGAATGTTAGTAGATAATTCTCCATCAGTCTCTCACATTTCTGTACATCTTGCAAGGAATACACTGATTATCCTCTTTCCTGGATTATCTTTTCAAGTACATTTGTATAGTTAACAGCCTTAGAAAATAGAGTTAGTGTCTTTCTCCAGAGCAAATAGTAGGTTTGCTTACTTTACTTCATAAAAGATTTAAGTTCTCTACATTCAAAGTTTTTCTCCTGTAATGCAATACGCTACATGTGTAGGTGTCATCTGGCCCTGTGGAAATTGGGGCTTGGTGAGGTGGTACAAATATGCTGATACTCTGGCTACTGCTATTGCTGTCAGTTATAAACTATCCTTTGTCTTTGACCCAGGAGTCTGGTGTCTTCTACCAGCATCCATGAAACTGTAGATGGGTGACTTCTTAGCTTGCAAGTGGGATAAAATCTCAAACTCTTCACAGTTCTTAAGAAATAATTGTTCTCTAGACGACTGCTATGTGAAAGAAATACAATGCAGGCCACTCATGTGAACCAAAACATAATTTTAAACTTTACAGTAGCCACATTAAAAAGCTGAAAGAGGCTGGGTGTGGTGGCTCGTGCCTGTAATATCAGCACTTTGGGAGGCCAAGGCGGGTGGATCACCTGAGGTCAGGAGTTAGAGACCAGCTTGGCCAACATGGCGAAACCCCATCTCTACTAAAAATACAAAAGTTAGCCAGGTGTGGTGGCACACACCTATAATCTCAGCTACTCGGGAGGCTGAGGCAGGAGAATCTGGGAGGTGGAGGTTGCAGTGAACCGAGATTTCACCACTGCACTCCAGCCTGGGCAACAGAGTGAGACTTTGTCTCAAAAAAGAAAACTAAAAGAAACAGGTAAAATTAACTATAATAATATATTTTGTTTAACACGATACATCAAAAATATTGCCATGTAACCCATATGAAATTATTAATGAGCAATTTTACTTCCTTGTCTAGCATGAAGTCTTCAATATCTGGGGCATTTTTTATACTTACAGCTCATCTCCACTGGGACTAGCCGCATGTCCAGTGCTCAAAAGCCATGAATGGCCAGTGGCTTCCATTAAGAACAGTGCAGCTCGAGTTTACAACATACAGTAAAATGAAAATAAAAGTTTGAAGGCCTAAAATAGGTTTTCCTTAAAAAAAAAATCAAAGCCAGAATGTCAATGATATTGTTCATTGGGCCCATTGCTCCTGAGACTCTGAGGCATGTTCTGCATGTTCCAAAGTTTAAGCCTGACAGACTTGTCAGGACATTCTTCATCCATTATTTAATCCTCCTGTGCCCTTTAAGGTACATTCAGGATTGTTGTTTCTTTTGCAGCTGACTGTAATAAGATAGGAATGTAGGATAAGAGTCATTAAAGACAAATTTAATACCAACCTATCAAGCCAGAGATTGAAATTTAAATGTACCTTATTTCCCTTCCAGTTTTCTCCTTTGAGAGGTTTATCTGCCCAGACAATGCGTGGGAGTGGGGGCTGGATAATCCTAACCTTAGCTCAAATTATATTAATGTTTGAATAGGAAATTGGGTATTCACCCAATTTTGACAAAGGAAAAATTTCAGTCTCGGAAAGCTTAGTCTCAGCTTGCTCATCTAATCTGCCTTGTTCACAGGATGACCACGTGATCATATGAGTGAGTGGCAGTGATGGGCATTGACAAGGGAAGACAGCACTTGACATCTAAGGTGCCACGATGCTGAATATAATGATCTGTCCTTACTAGAATTTTTTCTAAACAGCATTCTTCAGGACTCAGAATCTTGCATGGATTTGATTATGGTAAAATAAACAGTTGCCAAAACTTTTCATCATTTGGGCTGAGGAGATGTCAGCCCAAATAATGCCAGGGTTTAAAAATAAGAAATATGAGTTTATAGGACTCACATGCATTGCTCCTCACATGCTTATATCCTCAAAAGATGGCAAAATGGTAGAAGTTAGAGGAATTTTTTTTTAATCCTCAAATCTCACAAAAACCCAATGTTTGGAAAAGACTTGGATAAAAATATTGCAATATTATAAGATTAAGTTCTAAAATATATACAACAGAATCCTTTTTGAGACAAAATTCACATAGGGAAGAGACGCTTCGGTTTCTTAAATAAATAAGTAAATCAATCAGTCAATCAATCCCTTTTTAAGGGTCCCATAACATTGGTAGTGGTTGAGTTAAATAATGATATAAAATGGCCAGGTGTGGTCAGGCACCTTGGAGAATAAATATCACCCTTTAGATCCTGGGCCCCAGACACTGCAGGGCCTCCCCATGGGTAGGTGGAAGAGGGAATCCTGAGTCCCAGTCTGAGCACTTGGGAGGATTCACCTCCACGTATGTCTTCTACCTACCCATGATCTATCATTACCCACGTCATCCTGTCCCATTCATGAAGCCAGCATTTGGCCTAAGACCCTCACAGAGGTCCTGCCTCTCCCTCATACTTCTACTCAAGAATTATTATCAAGTCCCCTATGTCACATTTTGTGCCCTTCTTTTTTATCCAGTACACTGACCACCCATCGCTTGCCCCAAGTTTCTTCCCATGTCTTCTACTGCCCTGTGTCCCAGTAGCACCAGTTTGTGTTTCATGCTTGGGCTTTGGCCAAATATGTCCCGTGTTCTGGACCACTCTTCTTAGCACCTGGCCCCTTCCAGACTCAGCTTGCCCTACTTACAATTTGCCTTTAGTTACTGTGTGTCTGGGTAAGAGGCACCTCATCCTGCATCACCATCTAGTTGGGTATTATGGTAGGTAGCCATTGACTTTGCTGGTAGTCATTTGTTGCTAGTATGAGACAATGTTTCTCCCTCTCTTCTCCTCTCCTTTTCCTCCATCCAAATGACAGTGAGATCAAGTAAAAAGTCTATGGAATTTGGAGTTAACAAAAATGGTGTTGAATTGTAAAATGCCACCTTGGCAATTATCTCTAAGCTTGGTTTTTCACCTATAAATTGGGGAATGATAACAATTAGTGCTCAGATACAAGTTTTTTTAATGAGAATAAAAACATGTGAGGACAAGTGTGCAAGAGCCAGGCATAAAGTGATAAATGAACATGGCACGTTTGAGTGGCAATGAGCTGGGAGTCCTAAACTCCTTTGGCTTTTTGTCTGTCTAGCTATTTTTGCCTGGTCTGTATGGTTTGTTTGTTTATTTTTATTTTTTAAAACATAGATATATACCTTGTAACTTCTGCTATATTGCATTAAAAAATCTTTGAGGTGATATACTTTACCATTCATATTCCTATCTTGACTATTATAGTCATGTATTTCTTGGCTTGGGAGGAACAGAGAGTTCCTGTTTGAGTTCTGCACAGAAACTTCCCAAAGGAGAGCTTCAAATATTGGGAACCCTTTTAGATTTTCCGGGAAATCCATCTCATGAAAGTGGATTGTAGGAAAGTGGGTTGCATTTAGATACCACCTAGAATAGAACCACCTGGAGGCAGAGGGCTAGCGGTTGGAACGTTTGGCATGTGTGGCTCTTCCTCCTGTTGGTGGTGAGGTTTTCGACAAATTATTTAGCTTGTCGGCTTCAATTTCAGTCAGCTTACTAGAGATTATAATGATATCGACCCCAAAGTGTTGATAGGAGAGGGCATGAGAGAATTCAGGATACTTGATTCTCAGTGTCTGGCACTCAGGGCTTGCTCGATACACATTAACGATGATGGTTTTAATATTTCTTGCAAACATCTTCTGAAGCGCTTCTCAATCTAGAGTGATCCTACTAAAATATCAATCAGGTTATGTCACTCTGCTGCTCAGAACTCTTTGACAGCCTATTCCACTCAGAGGAAAGGTCAAGATCCCTGCTCTATTTCCTTTTTCCCCTTAGCATTTAAAACCTCTTTAACAAACAAACAAACAAACAAAAACCTCTTTAACAAACATTTAATTGACTTACTTGATTTGCTTATTGTTTATACAGCCTGTCTCTCCCTGCTAGCTTGTGAGCTCCATGAGGGCGGGTCTGTTTAGTTCACTTTGCAGTTCAATGTCTTACACATTGAACTGGCCATACTAGGTACTGTTTATTGAATGAATGAATCACCCGCAACCAAGATGATCTCTACCTCTCCTGAATTCCCACATTGCTTTGATGGCTAGTCTTTTATGACACTTATTATAGTCCTAATACTGTACTTTTTTTGTTGTTGTTAGAGGGAGTCTCACTGTCACCCAGGCTGGAGTGCAGTGGCCCGATCTCAGCTCACTACAACCTCTGCCTTCCAGGTTCAAGCGATTCTTGTGCCTCAGCCTCCCAAGTAGCTGGGATTACAGGCGCACACCACCATGCCTGGCTAATTTTTGTATTTTTAGTAGAGATGGGGTTTCACCATGTTGGCCAGGCTGGTCTCAAACTCCTGACCTCAGATGATCCACCAACCTTGGCCTCCCAAAGTGCTGGGATTACAGGCGTGAGCCACTGCGCCCAGCTATGTGTTTTTTTCTTTTTTTCTTTTTTTTGAGATGTAGTCCTGCTCTGTCACCCAGGTTGGAGTGCAGTGGTGCAATCTTGGCTCAGTGCAACCTCTGCCTCCTGGGTTCAAGGGATTCTCCTGCCTCAGCCTCCTGAGTAGCTGGGATTACAGGAGTGCACCACCATTCTCGGCTAATTTTTTATTTTTTATTTATTTATTTATTTTATTTTATTTATTATTTTTCCTTTATTTTAGTAGAGATGAGATTTCACTACGTTGGCCAGGCTGGTTTAGAACTCCTGACCTCCAGTGATCTGCCTGCCTTGGCCTCCCAAAGTGCTAGGATTACAGGTTTGAGCCATCGCACCCAGCCATATACTGTACTATTCTGATATTTGCCTTAGTCTCTTTACCTCCCTGAGTTGTAAGCTTTCTGAGTTGGAAGAATGTCTTATTTCATTTTGTTTTACCTGAAAATTGTGGCACACAGTCAGCATTCATGCTCCTACTGGGAGAAATACAATTGGAAATCTGAGCTGTATTTCCTGTTTTCACCCACTCCTCTTGTACCATCTTCATTAACATGAAACTTTATTACCCATCAAATATTTGTTAAATATTTGATCTTTAATTTCTAAAATAAAATGCATTGAATAGACCGGGCGTGGTGGCTCACGCCTGTAATCCCAGCACTTTGGGAGGCTGAGGCGGCTGGATCACGAGGTCAGGAGTTTGAGACCAGCCTGGCCAATATGGTGAAACCCCGTCTCCACTAAAAAAAATTACAAAATACAAAAATTAGCCAGGTGTGGTGGCGTGCGCCTGTAGTCCCAGCTACTTGGGAGGCTGAGGCAGAAGAATCGCTCCCAGGAGGCGGAGGTTGCAGTGAGCCGAGATCGCGCCACTGCACTCCAGTCTGGGCGACAGAGTGAGACTCCATCTCAAAAAAAAAAAAAAAAAAAAAAAAAAGAAACATTGAATAAATGTCACTTAATCTATTAGTAAGTGTTCACACTTAATTTCTGAACATAATACAGTATTTCCATTTTCTCATCAAGAGAAATACAGATTCCTGCTAGGATCATCTCGTCTTCTTTAATGCGGCAGTCAGCAGTAGAATGACAACTCCCAGGTCTGTGGTGCAATGGAGTTGGTGACAGAAGAGGCTCAGCCGTGAATCCCACTCTCTCTGCTCCAGGCCTTCTTGGTGCGGCCAATCACAAGACAATCTGGCTTTAGGGCAAACTTAAAAGAAGTAGGTTAGAGCCACTTAAGAAAAGAAGGAGACAAAAAGACAATTTGTTCTTTTTCAAATTACGTATTGAGACATCCAAGTATAAAGGGTTCTCTGGAGAATCTCCGACAGGCCTGCGCACTGGGAGAAGACGGGGTGGAACCACAGAAGTTTGCGCCTTGCGGCGGGGAGGAGCCTGGCCCCTCCTGTTCTTGCGTGGGAACCTGGGAATTAGTCTGTGAGATGAGGGCCTGTTAACAGGAACTCCTCTCTCGCTTTGCTGTGTTGTTTTTCGTTTTCACCCGATAAATTCTGGCCCCCTCACCCTTCAAAGGATCTGCATAATCTTTCCTGCTAGTGTGACAATAACCCGGGTTTTCCTACAACAATATTATGTTGGTAATTTTAAAAATGTGCTTCAATGGACACTTGTTATTTGATCTGAACACTAAATTTCATCAGCTTTTAGCCCAATTCATGATCCCAGTTACTGATGTCTATTAAAATTGAGAGTAGAGAATGTCATTTTGGCTTGCGTAAATCTAAGAAGAAATTCCAGAACGGGGTTGGAACAAGCACCCCACACAAACAGTGCAGACATGTCCCCAGTCAGCTTCCTCTGCGGCATGGAGAAAGGGAAGAAGGCCCTCTCTGGCGCCTTGGACACAGCCATGGGAGGAATCCCTGAGGCCAGACCTCATCCGCCACAACCCTGGGGGCCTCCTGGGAGGTGACGGGACAGGCTGGTGAATATGTGGACACCATTTATTCAGCTGCTTGAGTCCTCAGGTTCTTGACTCTGAAGCCCTGTCACTTTTATGTGATGTTTCTCTTTAAAACTCCTGGGTTCTCCTTGAGACCCTAAAGGGCACAGTGAGGTCTGCGCACTTCCTTTTGCCCCTCGGGGGTACAGTGCTGTCTGTGACATGCAGGGGCGCACTCTTGGAGCAACATCCATTTCCCAGGCTGCTGGGCAGGATTCATGGCCAGAAGGGCTGCTGGCTTCAAAGGCCCAGAGGAGCCCCTGGAGCAGGTCAGACCCTGCAAGCGCCTCTGATGTGAACAGGCACCTGGACAAACAAAGAATGCCCCGTGGTTCTTTATTCCTGCTACACATTTTCCTGAGCAAAATGTGCCAGGACTGCCTTTTCATGCCTCACATTTTAAAGAGGTGTTTGTGTATCGGGGGCTGGGGAGGATGGTGGGTGTTGAATTAGACTCTCAGGGCTAGGTCTTTCATCTTCAGATACTCAGCAGGCCAGTACATCACGGTAGTGCCATAATCCTTTCCCTCGTCTCAGCTAACTCTGCCTGTCATGGGACATTCTCAGCCAAGGACCCATCTACTGATCTTTCACAGAACGCGTGTGTGTAGCTTTTCAGTGCTTGATTCAGTGCCTGCTCTTGTAGGAGCAAAACAAATATTTGTTGAATGAATAAATGAGCTACTTGGATCAACTGTAGAACAAAGCTATATCTTTAGAAGCGGAACCATTTCTCTCATTTTGGATCCCCACCAGAAGCAAGCTCTGAAACACGGATTTGAGTCAAAATAGTTTATTTGGGAAGTGATCCCAGGAAACACCAGTAAGAGAATGAGGAAGTGGGACGGGCAAGGGAAAGCAGCCAACAAAGAATGCCTCATTCAGCAAATCACCACTTTGGGCAACTGGGGCGTGAGCTGCAGGGCAACTCCAGGAGCCAGTGAAGAATACCCACCCCAGCACTACCCCATCCAAAGCGTTAAGGAGCCAGAGTGTGGCAACAGACTGCTTCTGGGGGGTTATCAATTCCAGCTGCTGTGTGCCCAGGCAGAGTAGGCACTGGGCACAGTGAAAACCTTCAGGCAAAGGTGTGCATTGGCAGTTGGAAGTCAGACTGGAGGCACATAAATGATGGAGGGTGTTTGCCCTGTCTCCAACGCGATTCCACCAACTTTGGTTTCCATTCCCTCCATTTCTTATGTCAGTAGGAGACTGACAGAAGCTGTCAGGAGGAGACTGGGGGTTGCTGGTTCCTTCTGCCTTAGGGACAATAGTAAGTACTAGAGACTAGCCTAGCTCATAATCTCCATTATCTTGTTACTTGTTAGCTGTGGGCGCATGTGGACATGGGTTTCAGCAAATCACACACACTAATCTTGCAGTACATTCTGGTTGCCTGTGATTCTCTTGGCCTTTGTTTCCAAATTGCATTTTCGGTGTCTTAGTATGCATAGGATAGAGCCAACAATGACTGTGTTTGAGACTGAAGGGGTTGAGAAGTTTAAAGAACAATAGTGTCATAATTCAGAGTGGTTAAACTTAGTTAATGATATTGTTGTAAAACTTGTCACAAAACCTGGTGCTTTAGACCCATGAAGGACCTTAGATACCACCTCATTCAATGAGCTCATTTTACAGATGGTGACACAGAGCAGCAGAGAGGTGAAAGGAATCGTCCAAGGTCGCAAAACTGGTTAGAGTCTCCCAACCCCAGGGCTGATTGCCCTCCCATGCTGCTGCTCACACTGCCCATTCCCAGGGGCTCTGGAGAATGCTCTCCGGAAGGTATTGTGCAAAGTGTTAAAGAACATGGGACAAGTGCAAGATGGGAGCAAAGGATTTAAGGGGTGGAGAGGGAAATGGGGCAAGAAAACAGGAGTGTGGGAATCAGCAGCTGTTGAGCTCCTACTCTGTCAAACACCATGCTCTGTGTCTTACAGGCATTATCTTATTACTGGTCATGAAATCACTGGGAAGCAGGTGTCATCATTTTTAAAACAGTGTTTTAAAAGCTTTTCAAACTTTTTTTAAAAAAGTAATTTCTTGGCCAGGCACAGTGGCTCACACCTGTAATCCCAGCACTTTGGGATGCCAAGGCGGGTGGATCACCTGACCTCGGGAGCTAGAGACCAGCCTGGCCAACATGGTCAAACCCTGTCTCTACTAAAAATACAAAAAATTAGCCAAGCATGGTGGCAGGTACCTGTAATTCCAGCTACTTGGGAGACTGAGGCAGGAGAATCGCTTGAACCCAGGAGGCAGAGGTTGCAGTGAGCTGAGATCACACCATTGCACTCCAGCCTGGATGACAGAGTGAGACTCTGTCTCAAAAAAAAAAAAAAAGTAATTTCTTTAATTTTTTCTAGAAATGATCTCACCTCATTCTGAAGCTTCATTCCTACACAGAAGCAGGAAATAAAAAAACAAACAAAAACAAAGATGGAAACAACAACAACAGCAAAACCCAAAACCTAAACTTGTGAATGTAAAGTAGCTGGGTTGCCTACGGATTGACTCATGAGGCCGATAGTTTTACTTTGGCAGCAGCCCAAGACAACTTATTCACATTTCCTCTGTGCATGGAGAAACACCTTCACTGGCCTCTAGTACACCAAGGCAACTCTGAAAATCTCTAGTCAGCAACATCTACTTTGAGCATCTTCTACCTCCCTGGATAGTTCAGGTCTCTAGTGACAACATTGGAGATCTGTTTAACATGAAAATACAGTTTTTGAGATAAGCATCTTTTGGAATAATTGTCATCCCATAACACCACTAAAAGAATGAATTTATAAGATTGGGCCAAGCAGAGAGCTGGCTCTCTGCAAAACACAGGACCTGGGGAAGAGCCAGGGGGTTGGAAGCAGGGTGAGAGTGAGAGAGGGGAAAGAAAGAAACCAGTCAGCAGGCAGTTAGGGTGAGTCCTCGGTTAAATTCTTTCAAACAAACACCCTGCAGGCACAGATAAGGGAACTTGCACAGTGGGGCTTACCTAAGACATGCCCACAGACATACAGATAAGAAAGGCTACACAGGTGACTTGCCCAGACATGCCCTCAATGGAAAATTCCATCTCCTGACACATGCACAGTAAGGCGAACAAAGCAATATGGAGTAACTCAAACTAAGGGCCTGCACGTGCACTAGGTAAGAGGGGTAGAGCTACCTGAAATTCGCACCTTATGTAAATAAGATGCCCAGCTCTCATCAGTGTTTTATTAAAACCTTTGCATTCAATTGTAAAACAACAACCCTCTTTCAGGTCCCCTCTCGGCAGTGGAGAGCTTTCTTCTTTCACTTATTAAACTTTCGCTCCAACCTTGGTGTCTGCACTCCTTAACTTTCTTGGTCATGAGACAAAGGACTCTGGGTACTACCTCAGGCAATGAGAGACTGCAACAAGAGGGGGAAAGAAGAGGTGTGTGGTGGTTGTTCAAAACATGAGGGATTTCCAAGAAGGGCAAGCATAGCTGGGGCTGTAGCAGAATGTAGCATGAGGGCTCTGGGTACCTGAGAAGGAGCTAGGATTAGGATTGGAATCCAAAGGCACATAATATAGCCACTTCCTTTCCTAGTCTAGTGGCCTTTGGGGAGGGTATTCGCCAAGTGGGGAGAACAAATGTTGAGGCTGGTGCTGACTATCTTCAGAGCCAAAAGGTGACCTTCTTGTCCCCTCTGCACTCACTGAATCATGGGGACCATATCCCCATCTTCTGATCCCCATCCAAAGCTCATTGTGCCAGTCACAGATCGCAGAGCCCATCAGTGCCCCAAGGGCCGAGGGGTACATTTCAGGCCTTGTGCAGCCTTCTCTGAGCTGTACTTTCCTTTGATTCTGTTGTTCTTGTTCCATCCGAGTGGGACCTCTGTTCCTATTCTGAAGGCCACTGTTAAGTCCTATTCACTCTGAATGGCTCATTTAGTTCAGTGGGGGTTTGGGTTTTTAGAAGGTTTTCTCTTTTAAATTCCTTTTTTTCCTTTTTTTTTTTTTTTTTAAGAAAAAGGGTCATAAAGAACTTTAAGATGCCATGCATGAAAAGCTCTGAATAAATGCAGCTTGTACTGGATTGTAAAATACTGTATTGTTCCAACCTTAATTCCTTGTGTGAGACTGGAATTGGTAATTTCCTGGTCCAGGGCAGAGGCTGAATACCAACAGACTGCAGACTGGAAGCAGGGGCGCTGTGGCCTGGGAGCACTTGGGGAGAATTTATGGGGAAACCAGAGGTCTCTACAAGAAATTCTCCTTTTGGCCCAGATTAATTTTTCTGACTTTTGCATTAAAGTAAAATAACATTTTTATGAAAAAACACATCTCTGCTCTCTGCAGTGGCATTTGGGGGCTGGGGTGTGCCGCTGTCTGGGGTCACAGACTGTTATAAATCACATAAAAAGCTTCCTCAGCTCTTCTGCTCTGAAAACTCACTCTATGTGGGGTGTGAGCATGTTTGCTTAGCGGACAGTCCTCCTTCTCTGAGCTATGGAGACTGTTTTGACCTTGAATCTCCCTCTCACCTCTCTTGATGCTTAGGTCCCAGAATCATCCAGTTTCATGCCAGCAAGACCGAGAGCCCCTCACATTCGCCACACATGTCCCTGACTCCTCGTACCTGCCTCTATGCTTCCCTGGAATCCTCCGCTTCCCATCTGTTTCTCTGGAAAGACTGATCATACTTCCCTGCTTCCAAGCCATCTCCTCCGTAAACTATGACTACTTCCAACTTTGTTGGTCTCCCTGAGTCTCTGACCTCTATGGTACTCATAGTCATGAACACACGTTTTAAACCCCTTTTTTGGTTTGAGTTTGGTGCCCAGGTTTGATTGTAAACTTCTTGAATGCCGTTCATTTCCTGTAATTTGTATCTGCCATATGTGCTTTCATATGAGCCCAGCATAAAGCCAGAGCCTCATAAATTCCCATTGGTTGGATTTCTGATTGATTGGTTGGTTGATTGATAGATACCCAGGCCCCATATGCCCAGATGTCTGAGGTAGTGCTTTGCTCATGGGGCTCCAGGAGTCAGCAGAGCTGTCCCTGACTCCTGTATTCACATGAGCTGATAATTTCACTCCCCCACCCCCACTTCATCTTAGGAGCAAGACACAGCCTCTGTTCTGGTCCCAGAAAAAAAGTTTACTCGCGCCACAGTTTTGTGAGGTTTCATAGACTTTTACTAAACATTTGCGTAGATGGTCGGGGAGCTACTTTGGCAGGGTGTAGCATCTCACCATCTTCCTTCTGTGTAACGATACACAGTCCTTGTGCATGAGGCTGTGTGCTAGCAACCACCTTAAATGACTTATTAAAGTGTTTCTTCTGAACAAATACCATGCTTAGTCAAAGAATAATTGCAATAAATTCTCATTATTCTCCTGGTTTTTACAGCAGCAGTACCCAGAAGCGTTGAGTTTGCCCTCTGTGGATTCAACTACTAAAAGTGTTCATCAGAGAATGCAGCCACTAAGGGAACCTGGGGTTAAAGAGATTTCAGATATTTCCAAGCCTCCTAGTCAGTAGACGGTCACCCTGAGCCTTTTGCCCCTGTCTTAGCACTGTGGGAGACCAAGAGTGAGGTCTGGGTCCCCAGTAAACATTGCCAAAAGTGCCCCTCAAGATCTGGGCATGAAAAAGTAAACAGATCTCCCAGGCAGAGCTTGGCAGCTCAGACCCCCACCCCTCCCTGTCAGGAGCTGTTCACGTGGGTGTCTGTGCATCTCTGGCCCCAGGCTGCCACTCTGCCCCAGCTTCCAGCCTCCTGCCGCATGGATATAGCAGGTTTTTAGTCATATACTTTCAGAACAGCAGAGATTTCACTTTAAGGAAAAACAGACTTGGTGCTTGGGTCATTGCTGTATCCTTGCTATTACACTTGCCTGAAAGAGTCCCCCTCTCAACTTCTGCTCCCAGGCTTCCCCCTCTGGCTTGGCCTTTTGTGCCACTCTTCTGTTTTTTTTGCTCCTCAGATGTGCACACATTTTAAATAACATTCCTTCCTGAATTTGTCCCTTCATTTCCCCAGCTTCTGTGCTTGGGGACTCTCCAGCTCCCATTCTTTTTCGCGCTAATGTTCTCTTCTCCATCCTTTGTTGACATGCCAATTTATTCAGCGCTTGGCTTCCCCTTCCTCTCCTCACTCTTTTCCATTCCTTACACTTCTCCTAACTGACAAACACTCCCCAACAGTGTGTGTGTGTGTGTTTGGGGTCTAGAAGAATAAACCTATTTTGGCCCTCATATCCTTGATGAGGTGGGGAGACACGTTTCTTGTTCCCCCATATATTCTCCTAAATGTCAGTGCGGTCAATCTGGGCACAGAGCCAAGTTTATGCACAGGCCAATGACTGTGTGCTGTGCAGGGTGCTGGGAAGGCCATGGTAGCAGTCACTCTTGGTTCTTTGCCCACCAGCCATTTTTCCCTTTCTTCTTCCTAACTGAACCCTGATTTTGTTTGGGCATATAGCCACCTGTGCAGTCATATGTTTCAGGGGAGGTGAGCTTCATGCCTATTCCTCGGCTGTGACTCTTGACTGTTCTAAGTAATCTTGATTGGTTTAGGCATAAGTATGAGAAACAGTCTAGCCAATGAGAAGGAGAGAGAAGCCTGCAGGGTGGGTTGAAGGAGGGGCATCTGCAAAAGGCTGTCCTCTATCTTTAAATGCTACACTGGGGAGTTAAAGTCCTTCTAATGCCCTGTATGTTGTCTCAAGGCTGGGATGGTGAAATCTACTACAGCCCTCTTGCAAACATGAGAGGTCAAGCCTCAGAAAACAAAAACAAAAACAAAAACAAAAACAAAATATTCTGCAGAGAATGGTAGAAAAGAAATATGAAAAGGAGCTGTGTCCTTGATGGAATCTCTGATCTGCTGAAGCTGCCTTACTCTGAACTTGTTGTGTTTAAGATAATAAATTTCCCTTTCAAGCCATTTGTCCTAGGGCTTATTGTTTCTTGCAACCTAAAGTATCTTAACAAGTAGCTCTTCTGACTGAAAAGATTCCATCAAAACATACCTCTCTGTTCACGTGGGTATCTGTGCATGTCTCTGTTGCTTAGCTTGTCATACACAGATCATCATCAGCAAGTAGGTACACATTTCATATCACTTTTTATGTGCCAGACACTGTTCTAAATGCATTGCATAAGGTAAATAATCCAACCCTTTCAAAACATTGTGAGGTAAACACTCTAATTATCCCCATTACACAGATGAAGAAACTGAAGCATAGAAAGGTTGAGAAAATTGCAGGGTCCCCAAGCAAGTAAGAAGCAGTGGTGGGATTTCAATCTGGACAGTCTAGCACCATGGCTTATAATCTTAAAATCAATGTTAAACCATCAACTTTGAGTAAATCTAGGCCCTGCTAATCCTAGGAGGCGGCACATCTTTCCTGTCCCCATGCAGGTTTGAGTTAGCTGCCTTGCCTTGAGTGTAGGGCACTGTCCACACTTCCTCCTGTGTGTCTCTTCTCCAATGGAAAGAAACTAATGCCAATTTTGTTGGACCCAGAATTGGTGGCTACCTCATCTTTCCACAGCTGAAGATGCCAGGAAAATGCCCCTAAGGTGTCAGGGAAATGTGTCCCAGGGGCCACCATTCTCATGCATGCTTTATTGCTGGTGCAACCAAGGGCTAACTTGATTAAGCCCCCCAAACTTAGGTTAACCTGTCTTGCTTGCTTTTAATCGTCTGCTTCTAGTTGAGCTGAAAACCTGTATATACGGTTTGGCTAAAAGTCATGTAGCCACACAATACATAACAAACACCCCCACTAGATTCCTTATAGGTAACAGCTCTGATGTATATGGCACTACACTAATGGCTGCTTGAAGTTGTTTCTTAGGACCTAGTTGTTTCTTAGGACCTAGCTGTTTCTTGTCCAGTTTGAACCAGTTGAGACCACCAACCCTTCAACTGGGCCTGTGCAAATGCCTAAGAGGTGACCTTTTGATGTCAAAGGGCCTAAAACTCTTCCCTCCAATCATGCTAACATCACCATTTTCTGAACATAAGTCCTGTGAAGAGCCATGAACATCAACTATGCTTGTGCAAACCACTAATTACCTAATTTTTCCCCACTACCAATCACATTTCCCCACACCTTAGACCACCCTGCTTCTTTACCCTACAAATAGCCTTAAGCCCTGTCTTCAAGGAGGTAGATTTTAGACCTGTTCTCCCACCTCCTTGCTTGGCTCCTTGTAAATAAACTCTTTCTCTGCTGCAAAACTCGTCTTCTCAGTGATTTGCATGCTGTGTGATGGGTAGAATGGGTCTGGTTTGGTATCACTGGCAGGATTGCACCAGGATGAGTAGAACTGGACACTGGACAGCTTGAAGGCTTGCCAAGGGAAGGCAGAGACTGGGAACCTCCCCACCTTCCCCTGGGCCTCTCACTGGCCCAAGTTCAGGTTATCTCAAGTCCCTTCTGCAACTTAGGGATTCCTGGCTTGGGAGAAAATTGCCAAGGTTCCCACAGCTAGGAAGAAGCAATGGTGGGATTTGAATCTTTTAGGCTGGATTCCCAGTGACTGGATTTCCAGTGAATCCAGTGTACAAGAACATGGACATTTGTTGTCGAAAGGATTTTAATAATCTCCTGGTCCTACCCTCTTCCACCTCCTTGATAGCACTCAGTGTCAGAAACCACACTAATTATTTTGACAAAGAACATTTAATATGAATGATTATATTCTTCAACTAGGGTTGAAGAATTGAAAAGTCAAAAAGATGTATCACAGAGGAGCGACTGCAGGAAGCAGCTACCATCCTTAGGGCTGTGGAACAAAAGAAGAGATTGGAATTTCTAGAACTTAGAAACCTAGAGAAAAAGACATCTGAGGATGGAGTGCCTGTCTGCTGGTGCTGATGGGGAAAAGAAGTGTTGCTAGGGTTGTGCTGGCAGGACCATGAAGCCCATGGAAACCCAACAAGATGCAATAGGGAGAAGCAAGTCAGTTCTTCCTCTGCCAACTTTGCAGTCATCCTCTAGTGCTAGCTACTGTAGAGTGTAACATGGTGTCAGATGACACAGCAGCATCACAGAACATAGAAGGGAGGGTTTGAATCTAGAAAACAATAGCTAATTCTCTCTCTGTCTCTCCCACAAGAGAGAATAGCCAAGACGATTGCAAGGGAGATGTTTATCAATGGGAATTCAATAAAATAAGAAAGCTCTTATTTAACTTCCATCTCATTTGCACTGGAGGCACAAGAGGAGTAACCACGTGAGAATAATGCTCTAGAAAAGTCGGTGTGCATGAGGCTTAAAAGCCACATGGTAGGAGCAACTTGTATATGGTTTGTTGCAGGAAAGTTTAGTGTTTGCTGAGGGGATTGTCATTAGATCTTTTCTGAATTTTAGGTAAAATAAAGAAAGGAATTGGATAACATTTGATTATCTTCTTATTTCTTCCTTTGATGCCTATTATTCCCATAATATTAGCATTGTCCTTTAAAGGATCTTCTCTTCTCTCTGAAAAAATGCTGCCCTCATCTCTTGAGAAACTGGGGAGACTTCATCTCCACTTCTGGGGCAAAGAGTGATGTGTTCCTGGATGAATGAACACTTACTAAGGACTTTCTATGTGCCAAGCACTTAGAAGTACTCTTACCACTTACTACCAGTGTAACCTTGGTCAAATTACTTTTCACACTTATGAAATGGAGATACTGCCAATTTCATGGAGATAGGAAGAATAATGGAGACACTGGAAAGCTCCTAGCCCAGTGTTTCTCATGCCTTGTATCTCATTGTTTGCTTATGTGCTTAAACTCCTTTGATCTCAGCAGTCTTCATAACAACTTGGTGAGAAAAAGCATATCTACCTTCATCTCGCAAGTAAAGAGCCTGAAGCTCCAGGTAGTTAAGTGACTTGCTTAAGACCGCACAGCTGAGCCAACAAAGTGCAACTGGAATCCAAATCTTACTCTTCTAAAATCTGAGTTACGCTGAGGCCAGCATACCACCTTCTAATGACCAAATTGGAACTCAGATTACTGCTACCTATAGAATTGATTTAGAAGTAAATACAATTAGCCCAGAATAAAATGTTCATCTTCCTTAGTAGTCAAGGCAATGCAAATTAAAAGAGAAGCCATTTTTTTAGCCCTTTAAATTGGTAAAGATTTGAGGAAAAGTAGAGTTGGTTAAAATGCTCTGCTTCTGGTGTTAGTTGGCCTGGGTTGAAGTTTCACCTCTAGTACTCACTGGCTGTGTAGCCTTGGCCAAGTCCTGTAATCTGTTGAAGACTCAATTTTCTTATGTGTTAAAGGAAGATTATGGTTGTACTTATCTGATAGAATTGTAGAATTTAAATGAGATTAACTGTGTAAAGAGCTTAGCCTGGGGCCTAGCATATAAATATTTAAAGAATGTCCAAGAAAGGAGAAAGATATTTGATACTAGCATTGGTAAATGTATAGTGGGACCTGTATTCTCATTTACTGGTAAATGCTCAAACAAGGGCAAGTTGGTCTAACTATTCTGGAGAATAATTTGCACTTTGTATAAGAACTTTAGATGTTCATATTCTTTGACCAAGCAGTTTTACTTCTAAGAATATGTTTTAAGTAAACAATTGAATACGAATGACGTTTCATTTATATAGATGTTCCTTTTAGTGTTAGACAAACAAAAATGGAAACAGTCAAATATCTAATTATTGAAAAACTATTAAATAAATGTTGGCATTGTCACAGGTTGAAATACTACACAACAATAAAATGATGTTTATGGGACATTTTTAATGATGAAAGAAATAAACATATTGTTGTGAGAAAAAGTAAGATGAAGAGAAAGAGCATATGTTAGAATTGTCTTTTCAAATTAGAAGAAAAGGAAAAATTCGATAAGCATTATTAAAATAATTTTTATCTTACACGTACAAAAATGTTTTATCCTATACCTTATCACTAAATTAAATGTACAAAATTAAAATGTACAAAAGATCTAAATAATGAACAACTGCTCAAGAATATTAGAAGGAAATATCAGCAATTTTTTGTGACTTTGGTGTTTATAAATTATTCTTAAGACACACAAGAGCAAAAATCATAAGGGAAAAGGTTACTAAGTTTGATTACATCAAAAATTTAAAAATTCTCTTTAAAACAGAAGCATTCCCTTAGTCAACAAATATTTACTGGGCATCTATTATAATGCCAAGGACTGTTGAATATTCTGGGATATAGCAGATAATGTCTCTGCTCTCTTAAAGCTAATATCTAAGAAGAAGAGGTAGAAAAAGAACAAGTGATAATATAAATATTGAATTTGTTGAGTGGGAGCAAGAACTACTAAAAAAAACACATTAGAGTAAGAAACATAGCAGAAGTGACAGAAGTGAAGATTACTATTTTATTGAGTGAGCAGGAAAACCTTCTCTGAGAATACGACATTTGAGCTGAGGCTTGATGAAATGAAGGAATGAAACATATGGGTATCTTGAGGAAGAAAATTCCAGGCAGAGGGAAGAGCTAACGAAAGCCCTGTGTCAGGAGTATCCTTTATATATTTGAGTTTAGTAAAGAGACCAGCGTAGCTTGAGCAGAGTAAGCATGGGAAAAAGTAGGAGAAGATAAGGTGGGAGAGGTAGCAAGGTGGCAAGTGACACTGGATATCTGGTCCTTTGTATGAATGTTAGGTTTTATTCTGAGTGAGGTGGGAGATTACTGAAGAGAGAAACAGAATTTGGCTTAGGTACAATGAGAGTCACTCTGCCTGTAAGACTAATCTATAAGGTGGCAAGGGTGGTCATAGAGAGACTAGTTGGAGGAGACTGGAAATAATCCACATGACAGGTGATGATGACTTGGCCTAGGCTGACCATGGTGAATATGTTTTAGCTATTCTAGCTCATTTGCTCTTCCATATAAATTTTAGAAACAGCTTGTCTATACAGAATCTACAAAAAATCCTGCTGGTTTAATCTTTAAAGATCAATTAATGGTCTAACACTTTTTCATGATTAAAAAACTCAAGAGAATAAAAACAGATGGGAACCTTTTCTACCTAATAACGGGCATCTATGAGAAACCCACAGCTAGTATCATATGTAATGGTGAAAGACTGAGTGCTTTTCCTCTAAGATCAGAAACAAGACAAGGGTATCTGCTCTCACTGCTTCTATTCAACACTGTACCAGAGAATCTAAGCAGGGCAATTAGGCAAGAAAATGGGATAACAGTTATCCAGATCAGAAAGGAAGAGGTAAAATTGCCTCTATTCACAGATGGTACAATCTTGTATATAGAAAATCCTAAAAAATACACACACACACACACACACACACACACACACATTATTGGAGGTCATAAGAAATTTCCACAAGGTTGCAAGATACAAGACCAATTACAGAACCAGTTGTATTTTTATATTTTTATATATTTTTATACAATAGAATAAAAAGAATAAAACACTTAGGAGTAAATTTAACAACAGAAATGCAAGGTTTGTGCACTGAAAACTGCAAAACATTTTTGAAATAAAGAGTAAATGAATGAAAATGTGTTACATGTTCATAGGTGAGAAGACAATATTGTTAAAATGACAATACTTCCCAAATTTACCCACAGATTCAATGCAATGCTGTCAAAATCCCAGTTGACTTCTTTATAGAAATTGACAAGCAGATCCAAAAATTCATATGGAAATGCAAAGAACCACCCAGAACAGCTAAAACAACTTTGAGAAAGAACAGATGTGGAGACTATCACTACCTGATATCAAGATGCCCATCTCTCTAGGCTCGACTTATTCCTATAAGATATTTTAGCTTTGGGGAAATTGTTGGACCTGAACTCTGCAGGGAGGTTTTGCCCATGAGACGGGGCCATTTTGACCTGAGCACCCCTTGGTCTGCTGGCCTCTTCTGGGACCCAGCCTGGATGTGCTTGCTTGCAGGGCAGCTTCTGGTGCCTTGGGGGCCTGCATCATAGCTCCTGTGCTGATGGACCACCTGAGTGGCAGAGTGCTCCAGCAGAGTGGGCCCCATGAACATGCACCAGCTCACCTGTGCTGCCCCCGATGCAGCCTCCCCCTGTGCCACTTTGCCTGCATGCACTTGCCCCTGACCTCCCTGCACCATCCTTTTGCTGGTATGCGTACACCTGGGGCGACCTTGTCTTCCCTTCCCAACCAGTGTGCATGTGCACATGCATCCTGCTGGTGTGACCATACCTTTCTTCCTCCCCCCTCCCCCTCCCCCCATCCACCTCCCACTATCCCAATCCTCTGGCCACACCACCACTGTCATCAGAACTTTGGTGGGCATGGAGCCCACCAGCCCCATGCCTGCCAGCACCTGCCCCTGAGCCAACACTGCCACTGGTGCAAAACGAGTCATGGAGAACAGTGGACCCAGCCACCGCTGCCTGTGGGAATGCTCACAGAGGGTGCACACAGTCTTGTGCCCACCAGCACCCCACCCCTATGCTAACACCACCACAACTGTGAACACGTGCACAGTTGCTAATGGCATCCCCACCCAGCTGTGCTGCCCTGCAGCTGCTGTGAACACCCTCATGGAAGCCAGCAACCCAGCACCCACTAGCACCCAGCCACAGCTGATGAGCATGCATCTTACCACGTTTCTTCTGCCACTGCTGCTGGCACATGTGAACAAGGACAGATCCTGATGCCATCACCCTATGAAGTGCTTTGCTTGTCACCATCCATTGGCATGGATGTTGCGAATAGCCATTCAGTTTGGAAGCACTTTGACCCCTCCAGTGCAGCATGTTCCTAACCTTGAGGAGCCAGAGATAAAAGCCAGGCCCTGATACCAGTCCCCCAGAGTAACGGCATGCAGTCCAGGAATCCTATGCTGAGCCTGGGCCCCCTAAAATCTTCCAGAAATGAGACCAGTTGACTGAACTCACCTTATATCACAATCAAGCCTCCAATGTCATCAAGTAGGATAAAAGAAAAAAAAATATCCAAAGGACAGCACCTTCAAAGATTGAAGGAAGATTGGCCCACAAAGATGAGAAAGAACCAGCACAAGAACTCTGACAACTCAAAAAGCCAGAGTGTCTTCTTTTCTCCCAGTGACTACACTACCTCTCCAGCAAGGGTTCTTAAGCGGGCTGAGATGGCTGAAATGACAGAAATAGAATTCAGAGTATGGATAGGAGTGAAGATTATAGAGATTCAGAAGAACATTGAAACCCAATCTGAGGAAGCTAGGAATCACAATAAAATGATACAGGAGCTGGCAGACAAAATAGCCAGTATAGAAAAGAATGTAACCAATCTGATAGGGCTGAAAAACACACTAGAAGAATTTAATAATGCAATTGCAGATATTAATAACAGAATAGACCAAGCTGAGGAAAGAATCTCAGAGCTTGAAGACTGGCTTTCTGAAATAAGACAGTTATACAAGAATAAAGAGAAAAGAATGAAAAGGAATAAACAAAACCTCCAAGAAATTTGGGATTATGTAGAGACTGAATCTACAACTCATTGGCATCCCTGAAAGAGATGAGGAGAATGGAAATAATTTAAAAAACATATTTCAGGATATCGATGACAACTTCCCCAACCTAGTTAAAGAGACCAACATTCAAATTCAGGAAATGCAGAGAACCCCCACAAAATGCTTCAAAACAGTATCTCCAAGACACAAATCATCAGATTCTCCAGTTCAAAATGAAAGAAAAAAACATTAAAGGCAGCTAGAGAGAAAGGTCAGGTCACCTAAAAACAGAGGCTCATCAGGCTAACAGTGGACCTCTCAGCAGAAACCCTACAAGCCAGAAGAGATTGGGGGCCAATATTCAACATTATTAAAGAAAAGAAATTCCAACTAAGAATTTCATATCCATCGAAATTAAGCTTCATAAGTGAAGGAGGAATAAGATTATTGTCAGACAAGCAAATGCTTAGGGAATTCATTACCACCAGATTAGCCTTGCAAGAGGTCCTGAAGGAAGCACTAAATATGGAAAAGAAAGACTGTTACCAACCACTACAAAAATACACTGAAGTACACAGACCAGTAATGCTATAAAACAAGTTGGCATAATATACAGCTAACAACACAATGACAGTTCAAATCCACAAATATCAATACTAACCTTGAATGCAAACAAGCTAAATGCCCCAATTAAAAGGCACAGAGTGGCAAGCTGGATAAAGAAGAAAGACCCATTGGTATGCTGTCTTCAAGAAACCCATCTCACATGCAATGACACCCACAGATTCAAAATAAAGAGATGGAGAAAAATCAACCAAGTAAATAAAAAACAGAAAGAGGCAGGGGTTGCAATCTTAATTTCAGAGAAAACAGACTTTAAACCAACAAAGATCAAAAAACGGCAAAGAAGGGCATTACATGGTGGTAAAGTGTTCAATTCAACAGGAAGACCTAACTATCCTAAATATATGCACTCAACACAGTAGCACTTACATTCATAAAGCAAGTTCTTAAAGACCTTCAAAGAGACTTAGATTCCCACATAATAACAGTGACAGACTTCAACATCCCACTGACAGTATTGGACAGATCATTGAGGCAGAAAATTCACAAAGATATTCAGGAACTGAGCTCAACGCTGGACCAAATGGACCTGATAGACATCTACTGAACCCTCCACCCAAAACCAAAAGAATATACATTCTTCTCATAACCACATGGCACATACTCTAAAATCAACCACATAATCAGACATAAAACAATCCTCAGCAAATGCAAGAGAACTGAAATCATACCAACCACTCTCTTGGACCACAGTGCAATTCAAATAGAAATCAAGATGAAGAAAATAGCTCAAGGCCGGGCGCGGTGGCTCACTCCTGTAATCTCAACACTTTGGGAGGCCGAGGAGGGTGGATCACCTGAGGTCAGGAGTTCAAGACCAGCGTGGCCAACATGGAGAAACCCTGTCTCTACTAAAAAATACAAAATTAGCTGGGCATGGTGGCGAATGCCTGTAATGCCAGCTACTCAGGAGGCTGAGGTAGGAGAATCACTTGAACCCGGGAGGCGGAGGTTGCGGTGAGCCGAGATTGTGCCATTGCACTCCAGCCTGGGCAAAAACAGTGAAACTCCGTTTCAAAAAAAAAAAAAAAAAGGAAAAAAATCGCTCAAAACCATACAGTTACATGGAAATTGAATAACCCAGTCCTGAATGATTTTTGGGTAAATAATGAAATTAAGGCAGAAATCAAGAAGTTCTTTGAAACTAAGGAGAATAAAGATACAACATACCAGAATCTCTGGGACACAGCTCAGACAGTGTTAAGAGGGAAATTTATAGCACTAAATGCACACATCAAAAAATTAGAAAGATTGCAAATTAATGACCTAACATCATAACAAAAAGAACGAGAGAAGCAAGAGCAAACCAACACCAAAACAAGCAAATGACAAGAAATAACTGAACTCAGAGCTGAACTTAAGGAGATTGAGACACAAAAAACCATTCACGCCTGTAATCCCAGAAGTTTAGGAGGCCAAGGTGGGTAGATCACTTGAGGTCAGGAGTACAAGACCAGCCTGGGCAACATGGTGAAACCCTGTCTCTATTAAAAATACAAAAATTAACCAGGCATGGTGGTGCATGTCTGTAATCCCAGCTTCTCAGGAGGCTGAGGCATGAGAATCACTTGAATCTGGGAGGCAGAGATTCCAGTGATCTGAGATTGTATCACTGTACTCCATCCTGGGTGACAGAGACTCTGTCTCAACCACTGCCTGCCACAACTGAAAAAAAAAATTAGAAAGATCAACAAATCCAGGAGCTGGTTTTTTGAAAAAAATTGATAAGAGAGACCACTAGCTAGACTAATAAAGAAGAAAAGAAAGAAGACCCCAAATAAGCACAATTAGAAATGACAAAAGAAATATTACCACTGACCCCACAAAAATACAAATAACCATCAGAGACTATAATAAACACCCATATGCACACAAACTAGAAAATTTAGAAGAAATGGATGAATTCCTGGACACATACAGCCTCCCAAGACTGAACCAGGAAGAAACTGAATCCCTGAACAGACCAAGAGTGAGCTCTGAAATTGAATCAGTAGTAAATAGCCTACCAAACAAAAAAGTCCAGGACCAGACAGATTCACAGCCTAATGCTACCAGATGTACAAAGAAGAGCTGGTACCATTCCTACTGAAACTATTCCAAAAAGTTGAGGAGGAAGGACTCCTTTCTAACTCATTCTGTGAGGCCAGCATAATCCTGATACAAAATCTGGCAGAGACACAATAAAAAAAGAAAACTTCAGGCCAATATCCTTGATGAACATCCATGCAAAAATTCTTAACAAAATACTGGCAAACCAAATTCAGCAGCACATCAAAAAGCTTATCGACCATGATCAAATAGGCTTTATCCGTGGGATGCAAGGTTAGTTCACTATATGCAAATCAATAAATATGATTCATCACATGAAGATAATTAAAGAGAAAATCCATATGATTATCTCAATAGATGCAGAAAAGGATTTTGATAAACTTCAACATAATTTCATGTTAAAAACTCTCAATAAACTTGGTACTGAAGGGACATACCTCAAAATAATAAGTGCCATCTATGACAAACCAACAGCCAACATCATACTGAATGAGCAAAAGCTGGAAGCATTCCTCTTGAAAATCAGCACAAAAGAAGGATGCCCTCTCTCACTAGTCCTATTCAACATAGTATCAGAAGTCCTGACCAGAGGAATCAGGCAAGAGAAAGAAATAAAGGGCATCCAAATAGAAAGAAGGGAAGTCAAACTATCTCTGTTTGCAGACGACTGATTCTATATCTAGATAACCCCACAGTCTCAATCCAAAAGCTCCTTCAGCTGATAAACACCTTCAGCAAAACTTTAGGATACAAAATCAAAGTACAAAAGTCATTAGCATTCCTATACACCAACAACAGCCAAGCAGAGAGCCAAATCAGGAAAACAATCCCACTCACAATTGCCACAAAAAGAATAAAATACCTAGGAATACAGCTAACCAGAGAGATGAAAGATCTCTATTATGAGAATTATAAAATACTGTTGAAAGAAATGAGAGATGACACAAACAAATGGAAAACCATTTCATGCTCATGCATAGGAAGAATCAATATTGTTAAAATGACCATACTGCCTAAAGCAGTCTACAGATTCAACACTATTCCTATCAAACTACCATTTACTTTGTTCACAAAAACTAGAAAAAACTGTTTTAAAATTAAGATGGAACCAAAAATAGCCCTTATAGCCATAGCAATCCTAAGCAGAAAGACCAAAGCAAGAGGCATCACACTACCTGACTTCAGACTATACTATAGGGCTACAGAAACCAAAACAGCATGGTACTGGCACAAAAACAGACACACAGACCAATAGAATAGAACAGGGAGCCCAGAAATAAGGCCACACATCTACAACTATCTGATCTTTGACAAAGCTGATAAAAACAAGCAATGAGGAAAGGACTTCCTGTTCAATAAATGGTGCTAACTGTCTAGCCATATGCAGAGATTGAAACTTTACCCCTTCCTTATACCATACACAAAAATCAACTGAAGCTGGATTAAAAGACTTAAATGTAAAACCCAAAACTATAAAAACCCTGAACAATAACCTAGGAAATTTCATTCTGGACATAGGAATGGGCAAAGATTTCATATCAAAAATGCCAAAAGCTATTTAAGCAAAAGCAAAAATTAACAAATGGGATCTAATTAAACTTAAGAGTGTCAGCATAGCCATAGAAACTATCAAAAAAGTAAACAGACAACCTACAGAATGAGAGAAAACATTTGCAAACTATGTATCTCAGAGAGACCTAATATCCAGCATCTATAAAGAACTTAAACAAATTTACAAGAAACAAACAGCCCCATTAAAAAGTGGGCAAAGGACATGAGCAGACACTTTTCAAAAGAAGACATACATGCTGCCAACAAGCATATGAAAAAAATGCAAATCAAAACCACAATGAGATACCATCTCACACAGATCAGAATGGGTATTATTAAAAAGTCAAAAAATAACAGTTGCTGGCAAGGTTATGGAGAAAAGGGGACATTTACACACTATTGGTGGGAGTGTAAATTAGTTGAACTATTGTGGAAAGCAACAGTGGCGATTCCTTAAAGACCTAAAAACAGAACTGCCATTCGACCCAGCAATCCCATTACTGGGTATATACCCAAAGGAATATAAATCATTCTATCATAAAGACACATGCACTCATATGTTCATTGCAGTACTATTTACAATAGCAAAGATATAGAATCAACTTAAATGCCCTTCAATGGTAGGCTAGATAAAGAGAGTGTGCACATATAACCATGGAATACTATGCAGCCATAAAAAAAGAACAAGATTACATCCTTTGCAGGAACATGGTTGGAGCTGGAGGCCATTATCCTTAGCAAACTAACACAGGAATAGAAAACCAAATACCACATGTTCTCACTTATAAGTGGGAGCTAAGTTGTGAGAACACATGGATGCATAGAGGGGAACAACAGACACTGGGGCTTACCTGAGGGTGGAGTTTTGGAGGAGGGAGAGGGGCAGAAAAAAATGACAATTGGGTACTAGGCTTAATACCTGGGTGACAAAATAATTTGTTCAACAAACCCATGTGACAGAAGTTTTCCTATATAACAAACCTGCACATGCACCCCTGAACCTAAAAGAAAAGTTTTTAAAAAATTAAGAAATTAAAAAAAAAAATACAAGTCCCTCTCCACATTACCTGAGTTTATGCTAATGAAGTGACTCATCGTGAGGCCCCTAGATAGCTTCAGGATGAGACTGGTTACCAGAAAGACCAACACATGATTACAGGGTTGCAACTTTCAGTCTCTCCCTTCCCAACACGCCAACCTCTTGGGAGAAGAGGGGACTGGAAATTGAGTTCAATTGCCAACAGCCAATGATTTAATCAACTATTTCTGCATCATAAAACCTCCATTGGAAACCCCTAAACAACAGGAGTTTGGAGAGCTTCCTAGTTGGTGAGCACACTGAGGTGCTGGGAGGGTGGCTCTGCCCACCGCTCCCACCCCTTGCCCTACTCACCTCTTCCATGTGGCTGTTTCTGAGTTGTTCCCTTTATAATAAATTGGTAACCGTAAGTGCTTTCCTGAATTCTGTGAGTTGTTCTAACAAATTACAGGACTTGGAAAGGGGGTTGTGAGAATCCCTGAACTTGTAGTCAGTCTGGCAGAAATGTAGTTGCCTGAGGACCTCATTTGTAGCTGGAGTCTGAAGTGGCAGAAGTCTTGTAGGATGAGTCCTTAACCTGCAGGATCTGTGCTAACCCTAGGTAATTAGTGTCAGAATTGAATTGAATTTTTGGATATCAAGTTGGTGTCTGAGAACTGAAGAATTGCTTGCTGTGTTGGAAAAAAACATCACAAAGCCAAATATCCACTAATAGATGAATAGATAAATAAATTGTATAATTATTCAACAGAATACTACTCAGCAATAAAAAGAAATAAGCTATTGGTATAGGTTATCAATGTCGATGAATCTCAAAAACTTACACTGAGTGAAAGAAGCTAGACAAAAAGAAATACATATTCTATAAATCCATTTATATACAATTATAGAAAATGCAACCTAATCTATAGTGGGAGAAGGCAGATCAGTGTTTGCCTGGGGATGGGGACCAGAGGGAGCGCTTACAAAGGGATATGAGGATTTGCGGGGAGAGGTTTATGATCTGCTCATTATCTTGATCGTGGTGATGTGATAGTTTCACAGGCATACACACAAGTCAAACTTATCAAATTATACATTTTAAATATTGCAGTTCATTGTATGTTAATCATACTTCAATAAATCTGTTAAAAATGTTGAATAACTGGAATAAATTGTATTCTATGGTTATCTTTCGGTGGTGGACTTTGGGGAGTTTTTTCTTCATTCTTCATACTTTTCTCTATTTAAAAAATATCTTCCTATGAGGCTTATGGTAGAAAATGAATGTATAAGGCTGGGCATAGTGGTAGGTGCCTGTAAAATCCCAGCTATTTGGGAGGCTGAGGCAGGAGAATTGCTTGAAGTTGGGAGGCAGAGGTTGCAGTGAGGTGAGACTGTGCCATTGCACTCCAGCCTGGGCAACAAAGCAAAACTCAGAAACACCATCTCAAAAAAAAAAAAAAGAAAGAAAGAAAAAGAAAAAGAAAATGAATGTATATAGTGAAAAAAGCAAATGGTATGAACATATACAGGGCTAAGACAATATGATTGATTTTACAGTAACATTGTGAGTTAAGCAGTCCTTTTTTGGCCCATCTGGGAACCCCATCACCATTTATAACTAGGCTGCTGTGCAAAAATGTGCTTTTCATTCCAAACACTGATCTTAAATTGAACTCTCGGAACAGTTGTATTTTCTTTTTAACTCTCTTAGCAGCAGGATCCCTTGTTGCAGGTTTTGTTCACAAGTTTCTCCTATTTCCTTGGGATTTTTTTTCATAGTAGAGTAAAATCATTCCTGAAAAATTGAAGCAATATTTGGCATGGGAAACACAGGAGATGAGGATTGAGGACTGAGAAGTTTTCTGCTTGATTCTCCAGGAAAAGCTTTCAATGTGGTTATGGTCAGAAACAAGACTATAAACATTTCACCTTATTACCGCAAATGCCTGCTTCCTTCTTTAGGTGGCCCTGGTGACAGAACTGCTGGCGAACTAACTGCCTTCTCTCCCCACACACAGCTTCCCTCAACCCCTCAAAGCAGCAAGATTTATGCAAGCCTCCTGTGACAGCAGAGCTTCTGTCCCATCAGTAGCCTTATCAAATCTGTCCTATAGCCCCATCAGACCTGAGCGAACACCTGCTTTCCAGGTAAGTTCTTACCATGGATCAAGGCAGTGGTGCACAAAACAAAACAGGCTGAACATTTCCAAATTGTTGGGACTCATGCCACTTCTTTGGGAGGGCACAACAATCAAATCCAACAGAATTTAGACTTGCTAGAGCCTAAACAAAAATTATTTAGTCCCTTTGGAACAGGAAAACTTAGGGAGCACTAAGAAAACTTTGCACAAACATTACAGTGGCTTTTTAGAATAACAAAGATAAAATTCCACTTCCCACTATTTATTGCCTTGGAAACCTCACACACTCTCAGAGACACAACCTGACCACACTTCAGTCTATTGAAAAAAGTACAACCCAGATGATAAACATTTTTCTCTGATTACCCAAAATAGGCTGAACTTGTTGTTTCTTCCTGCTGCACTCTTGTAACACTTACAGCATTATGTTAAACTTTCTTGCTTACTTCAAAGGGAAAACCAATCTCTTTCTTCTATGAATCAGCCCCAACATCTAGCAGTGATAATGACACATAATAGGCATTCAAAAATGTACGTATAACTTATGCATACTGTTTTGTTGACAAATTCCAACTGCTTGATGAAGTATAAATAAATGCATCATTAAATCCATCAAAGTAACTGATGGAATAGTGGAAGAATCGCTCAAGAGATTTCTCATTATTTAATATTATCCTTGTTGCTGTTACTTTTGCCAGTTTCTTAAGGTGCTAAAGGAAGTAGAGTAAAATAGTTACATTAAGTTGTACATTTCAGCATTCTGTTCCCCTTCTCCCAAATTACCGTGACAGCTAACTTTTCAAGAAGTACTTTTTTGAAAAATAATTTCTGTCATTGTATCCATTTAAGAAGGGTGATGTTTGTGTCACCCAGCTTTTCAGTTGTAAGCAATAGAAACCGCTTGTAGCTAATTTAAGCAGAAAAGGAATTTATGAAAGGATATTGGTAACTTGCAGAATCTTGGGTTGGGCCAGAGAATCAGCCAAGGACAATGCTCAAAATGCCACAGTAAACCTCTCCCTCAAAGAGACCACGGTCCCTGGAATTGGGCCCACATGCTGCAGACTGTACAGCTAACATCTCTAATGCACACTGGGCACTGCTATCAAAACAGCCACCACTGCAGCTTCCGGAGGCAGATGGGAGATGTTGTCACTGTGGCCACATTCGCCAGGACATCTTGCGAGTGGTCTTGCTCCTTTGTGTCACCAGTTTCCAATTCTAAATCCAGGGCAGAAACAAAACTGAGATTCAGGCCCTAGCTGCAAAGGTGCTAGGAAAGTGAGTATCTGGCATATTTGCTCTGTAAGTGGAAGGTGTTTGTGCCCTAATGTCAGATGCCAGGGCCATGAATATCCTCTACAAGACTGTTTTGTTATTACTCTCTCAAGGAATAGAAGATTGAAAAATATCTTTAATGTGCAGCCGCTAAGCACTGTTAAATGTTGTCTCTGTGACAGTGACACAAGAAAAAATAAGTGAAACTTAGAATGTGTATAAAGGCAAGCGTTGGACAGTCATGTATAGAAATGAATAGAAGGACATCAGGGAGCCTGTGAATGCTCTGAAAGTTTATATTAAATTACGTGTATTTCAAAGACATCTGTTATTCAAAGAACTTTAGATCCTAGATCTAGATTCTGGTCTAAACCATCTCTACATAGAATAGGCCAATAAGCGAAGTGTCAGAGAGAAGCTTATTCAAAGAGGCACAAAGTACCCTAGTAGAGGAAGGCCCAGAACTCACACCTCTAAAATTTGTCTACTGCACATCTTCTGAGTACAAGGCATACTTTAAGATGTGTCTGTCTTAGAACAACCATGTCAATTTGCACCAAAATTATCACATATTTAATGTAAATGTAGAAGCCTATTCCCAGGCTTCAATTTTAGCTTTGCTTTTTATTAGGTTGTCTTGTATTGATACGAATCTTACTTGCTTTCCTTACATTGCCTACCGGTGATGTAGACACATCATCTAAAAGAAGGAGGGAGATGAATCAGGCCAGAAGTTAGAAGCCCCCAGGTAAGGTAACCGCAGCAACGCTAGCCATGTGCTGGCTCCTAAAGGGCTCTCCCAGTTGAAAGCATGCGCATAGCTATATAGGTCTTATTTAGAGGACTTTGCTTCCTGTGCTGAAACCACCCCACCTCTCATAGCAAGTGGACTACCGGTAAGATTGCTAATTGCATTGTCCAGCCATTTGTCCAATAGTCCAGGTGTTATAAACTCAAATGTCTATTAGGGTGTCAAACAAGTAACACAAGTGAAGCTCTCTAAGGTAAGACAGTTGAAAGTGGAAGGGAACTGTAGTAAACTGAAAGCAGCTGCTAGAAAAAATAGATGCGTACCTTACTTTTTACACCAAAATAAATTCAGGGAATCAATTTAATCAATTTATATCATCAATCAATTACATATCTATCAAAGCAACAACTAAGTCTTTTTTAAGACCTACGAAATGAAGATATCCACGAGTAGATAAAGCCATGTTACATTTTCTTTATTTTTTTTGAGACGGAGTCTCATTCTGTTGCCAGGCTGGAGTGCAGTGGTGCGATCTCGGCTCACTGCAACCTCTGACTCCCTGGTTCAAGAGATTCTCCTGCCTCAGCCTCCCAAGTAGCTGGGATTACAGGCACGTGCCACCATGCCCAGCTAATTTTTGTATTTTTAGTAGAGACGGGGTTTCACCGTGTTGGCCAGGATGGTCTCAATCTCCTGACCTCGTGATCCACCCGCCTCGGCCTCCCAAAGTGCTGGAATTAGAGGCGTGAGCCACCGCGCCCGGCCCCATGTTACATTTTCTTACTGAGATACATGTAAAAGGATTGGCTGCCATACTCCAAGTGGTCCAACAGAAGGCAGGAAAAATGTCCAGCCCCTTAGAATAGATGAAACAAATTTCAAAGCAATGAGGAGCCGACTTGACTGATGTATGGATCAGGCAGGACCATCATTAAGGCACAATGTCATGATTTTATTGGAATTTTTTTTCTTGGTGAACACAAAATAATGGTGCATCTTGCAATTGATGGTGTCTTAGAAATACTGCATATGTTTTTGTAGTGTGTGGATGCAATACCTTTGAAAGGACACATAAGAATGGTTGGAGCAGTTGCATCTGGGGAACTGGGGAACAGTGTGTATAGACCATTTCATATCTTTTAGATTTTATGCCAAACACAAGGACCATCTATTCAAAAACCTGATACAAATAATAATAATAAAAATAAAATGGTAGCTTTTTATATGCTAATGGAGAATGAAATCTAAAATATACTATAAAAATTTTTAAGTACATACATAAATAGG
Source organism: Pan troglodytes (assembly GCF_028858775.2). Taxonomy (NCBI): domain Eukaryota; kingdom Metazoa; phylum Chordata; class Mammalia; order Primates; family Hominidae; genus Pan; species Pan troglodytes. The sequence continues at coordinate 76,368,162 of NC_072402.2, forward strand.
CAGCACTGCTTAGCTCCAATTCAATTTACAATGCAGGAATGTAGAGCCAGTGTGCCCAGATCTCATTTTTCAAGAAAAGCTTGAACTCTAGATTTTGTATGAAATCTCCTAATTTTTAAGGTTGACAAGCAATTCAAATTCTTTCAAACATCATTAGGGATAACAAAACCCATCTGTGGGTGGGCTGGGGCCCCGGACTGTCACTTTGGGACATTCACATTGTTCCTGATGGTGGCCCTGTTGCATACACTTATGCAGGTTGTTTGGGGGTGTCTGCCAACAGGACAAGTCAGAAATGAAATAAAGACCTGTGCTTTTTTCGCTGAGATATGGACTGTGGCACAGAGCTGCGTGATCCTGGAGCAAAGGACACAAGCGTTACAGTCTGCTCACCAAGCACTGCACCAAACTCACTAAGTTTTCTCAAAAGGGGTGTCTTCTTCTAATTCAAGAAAAGGTGGTCTGTAGGTTTGTGATGGCTTTGCCTGATGAAGAAGTTCAGGAACCCTAGTTTTTAAAGATGAAACTTAAACCCAGATCTGTGTGTGTGTGTGTGTGTGTGTGTGTGTGTGTGTGTGTGTGTGTTTCCTGCTGTAAAACAGATAACTTATCTCTCTCTTGGGTTATGCACTCTTTGAGGTGAAAGATTTGCTAGCTCAGAACCAAGTGTGGTTCCTCCCCATGGCTGCATAGGGTTCTGAAGTCCTGTGACTGTCTTGGTTCATCAGGAGTTGACCAAGACGGACATGCAGGTTGTCAAGGAGACAGTTCTTTTTGCATTGTTTGATGAAAATCACCTGCCAAAACTTTTAAATTTATTCCACCTGTCTGTAGCTGAGTGCCCAGCCCTTAGCTGTCGCCACTACCTGCTCATTTCCCCACAGGCCAATACATTACATTGAAGCTAAAGGAAAACAATTTAAATTGGTAGGGCTGTTTGTTGTCTTGAGAATTAATTGAGATAATGCACCGAATGGGTTTGGCATGGTGTCTAGCACTTAGTAAACTCTGAAATGGTCACACTTTAAAAATAAATTGAGATGTAGGCTTCATATATAAAGTGCTAAAAGTCTTCACACCTTATCAAGTTAGAAGCAAAAAATCTTTTGCTATTAGATATCAAAACCCTAGTCTGCCATCCTAGACTCCCCCACACACTGGTTATTACAAGTTGTGGATTCACTTTAATATGGAGATTTCAGTCTGTATGCCCCTTGGTAGCACTGGAAAACAGAGAAGAGCAAGGGAAAATCAGAGGCAGAAAAGTTACTCCTGCCTTTTGGCTTTTTTCTCTCTATTCAACAGTGTCACCTCTACCCACGTAGTGCCCAAATTACTAAGAAACTGGCAATGGTGTAAGTTGAGACATTGACTCTGGTTTGGGACAAAGCAGTCTCCAGGTTTGCCACATGCTGCCTGTGGTACATCCCACATCAACAGGGTAAAAACCAACCTGCATTATAGCATAGTGGCTTCAAGTCTAGATCTTTCTTCATGTGAAAATAGTGACGATTCAAACAATAATGATGGCAATAGTACTCATTTCACAGGGTTGTTTTAAGGAGTAAATGCAGTAATACCTGTGAAGTGTTCAGCATACTCCCGGGCACTGGGAGCTATTATTAGGATCTGAAAAGTAGGACTTATGAAACTTTATTCGTTTATCATACACTAATCAGGTGCCTTTTGTCTCTCTCTCTGCCAGGCATGGTGCTAGAAAGAAGGGAAGACTGGGCCTTTGAGTAGTTTATGGCCTAAGAGATAACAACTTAGGATAGGACAAAAGACAGAGGACATGGTTGTATCTTCATGAGCCACCATCCAAAGGCAATGGGAGTGTGCCTGGCCTATGGGAATTTTGTGTTTTGCACAATTGTACACGGATCATGTTGCTACCTGTACTATAGCTTGAACTTTGCCTTCCATGTGGAGCCAAGTGGGATCAACAATTGAGTAATTTCGACGAAGCTATGACTCATAGAAAGGAATCGAGCTCATTTACTTCATTCCTTGCACTAGTCCTCAGGAAGGTCAATGCCCAAATTATCCAAAATCTCTAGGGCTGTCCTTTTCTTCACAGGGCTGTCTGTGGTGGAGACTTAACTGTTCTCTCTGGAAAGCCACTTGTTTAAGAGCCTCCAATCAAGGGTACTTCTTTCTCATAAATAATCTCATTTTCCTGAAGTGAATCAAGCACATTTTCTCTTAATGAAGGGAAGTGAGCCAGGCAGAGTTTCTATAGGTCGCAGGTAGCTCAGCACCCTTCCCACTCCTGCTGGTATTCATCCTCAAGAGCAGCTCATGGCCTTATCACTTTCTCTTTGAGGGAGGCATTAGAGTGCCATTCTGCTGCATTCCACAGGGAGAATATTCAGGGAAGCCCTTCCTGAGAATTTGGTTAAAGGTTAAAGCTTAGTTAACGTGGAAACACCCTATTGTTTTTCAAGAAGTCTCACTAACTTTTCACTACCTGGGGCGGGGGCGGGGGTGGAATCTGGGGAATCTTATTTCCTTTTTCCATTGGTTTCTATGACATGATTAGGGCAGCATCTGCAGGGGCACGGATCCCCAAGGTTAAGGAACCCCTCACTCATCTGTCTCTATCTTAGCCAGGGAGCATGCATACTTCTTGAGAGGGGGAGATCGCTCCTTCCAATAGATATTGTTTCACTTACCACCTACAGTTTTTTAAAGCATTAAACAAAATATTACAAATAAGGAAGCTAGGACATAGTACGCTTCAAGTAAATATTAATTCCTTTTCTTCTAGGTTGGAAAGTTCTTCCCTAAACTGATCTCAATTCAACCTCTGTCTTGCGCTCAGATTTCTTCTCACTTCACCTTCTGAGTCAGCATGAGGCAAGCACACTTCTCTACATGACAACTCTTGACGTGTTTGAGATAGCTGCCTTCAGTCTCTCCACCATCTCCAGCCATATTTCATGCTCCTCGCTGTCACTATCTCAAGCACAGCCTGTTCTGAAAAGCCCAGCTAAAATAGACCCTCCTTTGCAGTTATTCTATCAATTACCTTGTTTGTTTTCTTCAAGCACTTTCCACCATCTGAAATTTTCTTGTTCATGTATTTGCTTATTTCTTTATTGTTGATGATAATAGGCTCTTTGAAGGCAGAGATCTTGTGTGTTTTTTTCACTGCTGGCTTTTGTGCCTTAAACTGTGACTGGAAAGCACTCAACAAATATTGGTTAGTTATTCGTTGAATGAGTAAATAAACAAGTCTGAAACCAAAGTCTTTCAGCCATTCCTTATAAAATTGGACTCTATTCTATTTCCTTGGCTCAGGTAACCAGGTAGCTCCATCCTGTAGATGGTAATGAAGGGTAAAGGAGCAAAATCAGAGCAAGGAGCATCGGCTCTCCACTTCTCATTCTTCTTCCTTTGGATGCAGTGTGATACTGAGAATAGCAAAAGCTGTCAGAAATTCAGATCTGATATCTGCTGGTATTTTACTGTGTGACTTTGGAAAAGTCTCTCAACCTTTCTGAGCTTGAGGTTTTGCATATAGTGTGATGGTTAATATTGAGTGTCAACTTGATTAGGATTGAAGGATGCAAAGTATTGTTCCTGGGTGTGTCTGTGAGGGTGTTGCCAAAGGAGATTAACATTTGAGTCAGTGGGCTGGGAGAGGTAGACCCAGCCTTAATCTAATCAGCTGCCAGCACAGCTAGAGTAAAGCAGGCAGGAGAAGATGGAAGAGCAGACTTGCTGAGTCTTCCAGCCTTTGTCTTTCTCCTGTGCTGGATGCTTCCTGCTGTCAAACATCAGACTCCAAGTTCTCCAGCTTTTGGACTCTTGGACTTATCCCAGTGGTTTGCTAGGGGCTCTCGGGCCTTCTGCCACAGACTGAAGGCTGGACTGTCGGCTTCCCTACTTTTGAGGTTTTGGGACTCAGACGGATCCACTACTGGCTTCCTTGCTCCTCAACTTTCAGACGGCCTATGGTGGGACTTTACCATGTGATCGTGTGCGTCAATTCTCCTGAATAAACTCCCTTTCAGATATCCACATATCTTATTAGTTCTGTCCTTCTAGAGAGCCCTGACTAACACATATAGAAAACCTAGAAGTCAGACAACTTGGTCTGGAAGGTGCCCTGGGGCTCAGAAGTTCTGTCAATGGAAATAAAAATGCCACACAGGAGCTCCAGTGTGGCTCAAGTGCACTTATGATCTGGTCATTCTCCAGTAGCAAAGGATCAGTGGCTCCCAAACCCAGATGTATGTTTGAATCACCTAGGAAGGCTCTTTTATTAAATCAGCTTTATCAAGGTACAATTTATGTGCAATTAAATGTGCATAGTTTAAGTGTACAGTTACATGAGTTTTGACAAATGTATACACCCATGTAGCTGCCACTCTTATAAAAATGTAGAATATTACTATCACACTGGAAAGTTCTCTTATGCCCCATTACAGTCAATCCACCTAACCTCCTGCCCTATACAACCACTGAGCTGATTTCTATAACTATAGGTGAGTTGTATTCATTCTATAACTTTATATATATATACACTATATATACTCACATACTTTATATGTTATGTATATGTGTGTGTATATATAGATATGCGCGCGCGCGCGCGCGCCCACACACACACACACAGTGTGTACCCTTTTGTGTCTGGTTTCTTTTGCTCAGAATCTTGCTTCTGAGATTTGTTCATGTTGCTGCTTATATCAGGAGTTTGTTCTATTTATATATCTGAGTAATCGTCCATCCTAGGAAGCTTCTTAAATGTAGATTCCTGTGCCCCGATGACACTCTTGACATTAGGATCTCTGAAGTCCAGAAATCTGTGAGTTTAACATGCTCCAGAGCAAATTGTTATGCAGAATTTGGGCTTAGGTGCCTTTTAATTAGGGGATTTTTCTCTCAAGTTCAAATAGCTCTCACAATGCAGGTGTTTGTGGCTAACAGCAAATTGGTCACAGGTTCTGCGCAGGCCTGAGAACTCTCGTTTTTGTTGGGCCATCTTAGCTAGATCTAGTGGCCTGTCTTAGCTCATGAACTTCCTTGTGCCTGTAACACATCCCAGAGTGTAGGCTCTGCAAACACTCTTTCAGCTTTAAGGTATCTGTAAATTGAGTTATAGGTCCCAGTGTTCGCAGGTAAGTCTATAACCTTAATTTATAAAATCTCACCCCTGTCATGGAAAAGCAAAGGTGTTCTGAGTAGCTGTCCATTTCAACTCAGCTGCTGGAATTACTCATGACAGTTTTATGAGATGTTTTACTGTCCGGGAAAGGTTTTTTTTTTTTTTTCCCCCTTAACAAATGAGGGAAGCATTCTTTGACCATGGTACACAAACGCCACCTTCAGGAAGGAAATATAATATTCTTACTAGACCACAAGGAACACAGTTCATTTTCTTATATGAAAACTTTCAAAAAATTCTTGAGTTTAACATGCAATTTTAAAAAATTTTATTCCAGATTTTTAAAATAGGCTTTCAGTTTTAGGTTCAGAGCAAAATTGAGTGGAAGGTATACAGATTTCCATATCGTCCCTGCCCCTTCATACATAAAACCTCCTCCATTGTCACCACCCCTCATCAGAGTGGCATATTTGTTACAATCAATGAACCCACATCATTATCTCTCAGAGACCATAGTTTCATTAGTGTTAACTCTTAACATACATTCTGTGGATTCTATAAATATCTAATGACATGCATAATATCATACTGACAGGTGCACTGCCTGATATGGTTTGGCTCTGTCCCCACCCAAATCTCATCTTGAATTCCCACGTGTTGTGGGAGGGACCTGGTGGGAGGTAATTGAATCATGGGGGCAGGTCTTTCCTGTGCTGTTCTTGTGATAGTGAATAAGTCTTAGAGGTCCAATGATTATACAAGGGGGAGATTTCCTGCACGAGCTCTTTGCCTGCTGCCATCCATGTGACATGTGACTTGCTCCTCCTTGCCTTCCGCCATGATTGTGAGGCTTCCCCAGCCACATGGAACTGTAAGTCCAATTCAACCTCTTTTTTTTGTAAATTGCCCCATCTCAAGTATGTCTTTATCAGCAGCATGAAAACAGACTAATGCAGTGCACTAAAAATTCTCTGTGCTCTGCCTATTCACCCCTCTGTCCTCCCTAACCCCTGCTAACCACTGATCCTTTTACTATGTCTATAGTTTTGCCTTTTTCAGAATGTCTTGTATTTAATAGTTGGAATCATACATTATGTAGCCTTTTCAGATTGGCTTCTATCAATTAATATGCATTTATGCTTCCCTTTTGCCTTTTCATCGCTTGATAGCTTACTTTTTTAGTACTTCATAATACTCCATTATCTGAATGGACAACCATTTATGTATTCATTCCCTTACCAGAGGATATCTTGGTTGCTTCTAAGTTTTGGCAATTATTAATGAGGCTACTATAAACACTCATATACAGGTTTTTGGAAAAACACATTAAGTTTTCAACTTCTTTGGGTTAATACCAAGGATCATGATTACTGAATTGTATAGTGACAATATGTTTAGCTTTGTGAGAAACTATCAAACTGCCTTCCAAAGTGGTTGTACCATTTTGCATTCTCATTAGCAATGAATGAAAGATCCTCTTGCTTGACATCCTTGTCGACATTTGGTAGTTGTCAGTGGTTTGCATTTTGGCTATTCTAATAAGTGTGATATCACTGTTGTTTTAATTTGCAATTCCCTAATGACATACTATGTAAAGCATCTTTTCATATGCTTATTTGTCATCTGTATATCTTCTTTGTTGAGGCAGCTGTCAGGTCTGTTGCCCATTTTTAAATTTGGTTGTCATGTTTTTTATTGTTGAGTTTTAAGAATTCTGTGTATATTTTGGATATCAGTCCTTCATCTGCATGTCTTTTGTAAATATTTTCTCCAAAATTATTGCTCACTTTCTCATTCCCTTGAGAGTGTCTTTTGAAGAGCAGAAGTCTTTAATTTTAATAAAGTCTAGTTTATCAATTATTTCTTTCATGGACTGTGCCATTTGAAGTATCTAAAAAGTCATCAACATACCTGAGGTAATCAAGATTTTCTCCCATGTTATCTTCTAGGAGTTTTGTAGTTTTGGATTTTGCATTTAAGTCTGTGATTCATTTTGAATTTATTTTTGTGAAGGGCGGAAAATCTATGTCTAGATCCTTTTTATTCCTTGTGAATGTTCAGTTGTTTGACTCTATGTTGAAAATACTCTTTGTTCCATTGTGCTGTCTTTCTGGGGTCTTTCTTCTGTTCCATTGATCTGTCTATCCTTTCCTCAATACCCCAGTGTCTTAATCACTGTAGCTTTATAGTAAGTCTTGAAATCTGGTAGTGTCAGTCCTCTGTCTTTTTTTTCCTCCAATTTTTTCTTTTTTTGCTTCTTCTGGGTCTTTCACTTCTGCATGTAAACTTTAGAATCAGTTGGTTGATATCCACAAAAGAAATTGCTGGGACTTTGGGACTGCTATAGCAAGTAAGGAAGATCTGGCATGTTGGCAATTTTGAGTTTTCATATTCCACTCAATGTAATTTTTATTTCCTTTTCTAGTGTTATTGCACTAGCTAGGACTTTCAGTATGATGTTGAAAAGGAGTGATGAGAGGGGACATACTTGCCTTGTTCCTGATCTTAACGGAAGAGCTTCTAGTGTCTTACCATTAATTATGATGTTAGATGTAGGCTTTTTGTAGATGTTCATTCAGTTAAAATTGCTCTATGTGTCTTAAATATTTGGAAATATTACTCAAAAGTAGAAGCAACGAGCACTCCAGGCCACACTGAATTATGTAAAGAGATTTATCAAGCATCCCTTTTATAATTCAAATGGTTTGTTGTGCTTTAAATCAATTAAATAACAATTGCTCATAACTAATTTCACACTCAAATCCAGAAAACACACTTTCTACCTGTCTGGTCATTTCATTTCTTTTCTTTCTTTCTTTCTTTTTTTAGTACTGTATTATTTTTTCTTTAAATTTTAAAAAATTTTTGTGGGTACATAATAGGTGTATAGATTTATAAGTTACATGAGGTATTTTGATATGGGTATGCAATGCATAATAATCCCATCAGGTTAAATAGGGTATCCATCACTTCAAACATTTATCCTTTGTGTTTCAAACAATCCAATTATATTATTTAATTATTTAAAAATGTATAAGTATGAAAAAATGCTCATCTTCACTGGTCATCAGGGAAATGCAAATCAAAACCACAATGAGATACCATCTCATGCCAGTTAGAATGGTGATCATTAACAAGTCAGGAAACAACAGATGCTGGAGAGGATGTGGAGAAATAGGAACACTTTTACACTGTTGGTGGGAGTGTAAATTAGTTCAACCATTGTGGAAGACAGTGTGGTGATTCCTCAAGGATCTAGAACCAGAAATACCATTTGACCCAGCAATCCCATTACTGGGTATTTACTCAAAGGATTATAGTCTATTATAAAGACACATGCACATGTATGTTTATTGTGGCACTGTTCACAATAGCAAAGACTTGGAACCAACCCAAATGCACATCAATGATAGACTGGATAAAGAAACTGTGGCACATATACACCGTGGAATACTATGCAGCCATAAAAAATGATGAGTTCATGTCCTTTGCAGGGACATGGATGAAGCTGGAAACCATCATTCTCAGCAAACTAACACAGGAACAGAAAACCAAACACTGTATGTTCTCATAAGTGGGAGTTGAACAATGAGAACACATGGACACAGGGAGGGGAATATCACACACTGGGGCATGTTGTGGGTTGGGGGTCTAGGGAAGGGATAGCATTAGGAGAAAGACTTAATGTCGATGACCGGTTGATGGGTGCAGCAAACCACCAGGGGACGTGTATACCTATGTAACAAACCTGCACGTTCTGCACATGTATCCCAGAACTTAACGTATAATTAAAAAAAAAGTGAAAAAAAGAAATATATCTGGTATATTATGGGAAAATAATTAAACCAACCTGAGGGGTGTGTTAAAAAATGTACAAGTACATTGTTATTGACTATAGTCACCCTGTTGTGCTAGCAAATATTAGGACTTATTTATTCTTTCTAACTATTTTTTTTACCCGTTAACCATCCCCTCTTGCCCCAACTCCTTCCTGAGTACCCTTCCCAGTATCTGGTAACCATCCTTTTACTTTCAATCTCCATGAGTTCAATTATTTTAATTTTAAGCACCCATGGGTACGTGAGAACATGTGATGTTTGTCTTTCTGTGCCTGGCTTATTTCACTTAACATAATGACCTTTGGTTCTATTCAGGTTGTTGCAAATGACAGGATCTCATTCTCTTTTGTGGTGAAATAGTACTCCATTGTGTACGTGTACCATATTTTCTTTATCTATTTGTCCATTGATGCACACTTAGGTGGCTTCCAAATGCTGGCTATTGTGAATAGTGCTGCAATAAACATGAGAGTGCAGATATCTCTTCAATATACTCATTTCCCTTCTTTTAGGTATCTATCTAGCAGTGAGCTTGCTGGATCATATGGTAGCTCTATTTTTAGTTTTTTTGAGGCACCTCCAAACTATTCTCCATAGTGGTTGTGCTAATTTACATTTCCACCAACAGTGTTCCCTTTTCTCCATGTCCTCACAAGCATTTGTTATTGCCTCTCTTTTGATCTAAGCCATTTTAACTGGGGTGAGATGATATCTCATTGTAGCTTTGATTTGCATTTCTCTGATGATCAATGTTGTTGAGCAGCTTTTTGTATTCTTGTTTGCCATTTGTATGTCTTCTTTTGTGAAATGTCTATTCAGATCTTTTGCCCATTTTAAAATTAGATTATTAGATTTTTTTCCTGTAGAGTTGTTTGAGCTCCTTATATATTCTGGTTATTAATCCCTTGTCAGGTGGGTAGTTTGCAAATATTTTCCCTCATTCTGTAGGTTGTCGCTTTACTTTGTTGATTGTTTCCTTTGTTGTGCAGAAGCTTTTTAACTTGATATGATCCCATTTGTCCATTTTTGCCTTGGTTGCCTGTACCTGTGGGGTATTGCTCAAGAAGTCTTTGCCCATTCCATTGTCTGGGAGAGTTTCCCCATTGTTTTCTTTTAGTAGTTTCATAGGTTAGAGTTTCAGATTTAAGTTGTTAATCTGTTTTGTTTTTATTTTTGTATATGGCAAGAGAGAGGGGCCTACTTTAATTCTTCTGCATTTGGATATCCAGTTTTCCCAGCAGCATTTATTGAAGAGACTGTCCTTTCTCTAATGTATATTCTTGGAAACTTTGTTGAAAATGAGTTCACCACAGATATATGGATTTATTTCTGGGTTCTCTATTTTGTTCCACTGGCTTATGTGTCTGCTTTTATGCCAGTGCCATGTTGTTTTGGTTACTATAACTCTGTAGTATAATTTGAAGTCAGGTAATGTTATTCCTCCAGTTTTGTTCCTTTTGCTTAGGATAGCTTTGTCTATTCTGGATCTTTCGTGGTTCCACATAAATTTTAAGGTTATTTTTTCTATTTCTGTTGAAGAATGTTATTTGTATTTTGATAGAGATTACAGTGAATCCATAGCTTGCTTTTGGGGAGTGTATTAGTTTACTCTCATGCTGCTAATAAAGACATATGTGAGACTGGGTAATTTATAAAGGGCAGAGGCTTAATTGACTCACAGTTCAGCATGGCTGGGGAGGCCTCAGGAAACTTACAATCATGGCAGAAGGGGAAGCAAACATGTTCTTTTTCACATGGCAGCAGCAAGAAGTGCAGAGCAAAGTGGGGGAAAAGCCCTTTATAAAACCATGAGATCTTGTGAGAACTCACTATCATAAGAACAGCATGGAGGTAACCACCCCCATGATTCAATTACCTTCCATCGGGTCCCTCCCATGACAAGTGGAGATTAGGGAACTACAATTCAAGATGTGATTTGGGTGGGGACATGGCCAAACCATATCAGGTAGTATGGACATTTTAACAATAGTGATTCTTCCAATCCATGAATATGGAATATCTTTTCATATTTTTGTGTGTCTTCTTCAATTTCTTGAAGTAATGTTTTACAATTTTTATTGTAGAAATATTTCACTTCTTTGATTAAGTTTATTCCCAGATATTCTATTTTATTTGTAGCTATTATAAATGCGATTACTTTCTTGATTTATTTTTCAGATTGTTCACTGTTAGCATATAAAAATGCTACTGATTTTTGTATGTTGATTTTGTATCCTGCAAATTTACTGGATTTGTTTATCAGTTCTAATAGCTTTTTGGTGGAGTCTTTAGGTTTTTTCAAATATGAGATCATATCATTTGTAAACAGGGATAATTTGACTTCTTCTTTTCCAATTTAGATGCTCTTTATTTCTTTCTGTTGTCTGATTGCTCTAGCTAGGATTTCCAGCACGATGTTGAATAACAGTGGTGAAAGTGGGCATCCTTGTCATGTTCTAGATGTTAGAAGAAAGGCTTTCAGTTTTCCTGCATTCTGTATGATACTAGCTGTGGGTCTGTCATATATGGCTGTTATTACGTTGAGGTATGTGGTCATTTCATTTTAATCCAGTCTTTTGGATTATAAAAAATTTATCTTAATTAAAATGAATGTGCTGGTTTCTCTTTAGTCTATGTGTTGTTAAATAAATTCTTTCTTAATTGGCTACCATTAAATATTATGAATTTTACCACTATGGTCTACCTTTTTGTTCACTGTTAGTTTCATGACGGTTTCAACAATTTATCATATCTTTCAACATCTTTTATGTGGCTAATACTATAATAAAAATACAAAGGAGTATGAGTTACAGCTTCATCCTTCCAGGAACTTAGAGATCCACTGGGGAGTCAGGAGAGACATTGAGAATAGCCAAGAGACATTGCAAAGCAGAGTGTGATTAATCACCAAAATGAATAATGCTGGTTATAAGTGCAAAAGAAGGTCTGGGAAATGGCAGAGCAGTGTGGTTTGGAGGTATTGGGGAAGGTCTTAGAATGAAGGCAGTAAAGAAATTGGTCCTCATGGAGTAGGCTGAATTTGCAACTGTGTGAAAGGAAGAAGAAAAGTAATTTCTTCTGGTCAGCATGAGCAATGACTTGGAGTTGGGAATAAGCATGGTGTGGGTAAGAACAGCATAAGCAGAGCATGAAAGGAATGGTCATGGGGTCTCAGATGAATGTGGAGGGGGTAAGTCTCTCCTTGAGGTGTGGTTCTTCATGGTTTTATTTTCTATAATGATAAAAGAAGGAATTTTTTTACATTTTAATAAAATAAACCAGAACTGTGATTTAGTTTCATATAATATGTGGCTCATTAAAAATAATTATAGCTATCAGAAATATAACAGAATGATTAAATTGTCCTCCCTTAGGAAGTTGGGATATGGATATCCTTTCCCTCTTTCCTATTACATTTTTGGAAGGTAGTAAGAGTGTTGGCCTGGCTGAAAAGTGGACTGCTGCATCATATGTAGGAGGTAGGCAGATCCTATGTCCCATTAATAATAACTGGCCTTCACTACTCCCGTTTCTTCTGGGAATCCCCTGGTCCACCCATGAAGGAAAGGAACTACTGAAGAGAATGCGAGCCCTTTCCTATTGTTATAAAGACAGACTTGGTTGCTGCATCCATAGAAAAATGTTTAGTGTACTAAATATAAATACCTTTGAATTTCCTGCTGCTTTCAGTTGAGCCTCAGTTCCCCATTTGTCTGCTCACTGAAAATGTACTGCATATATGGCTTATCATTATCAGGTTTTAGTGCTACTAAGGAAGCCTGCATTGTAGGGCCTTGTGGTATTAATGCCAGAGGTTGCTTCTGCTACCTATCTTTGGAGTAACACGGTAGAACGCATTATGAATGGTGCTCGCTGGGGTTGTAGGACACAGATCATCTCTGTAGTTCCTAGCCTACTCTGGAGAAATTTAAAAGTAGCAGCATCAGTTACAAAATCTATACAGAAGTTTTAATCTGAACTTCCAAAACCACTGCCCTTTTTCATAAAACAGCACAAGTGTATTTCTCTCTCTTCAGCACTGACCACTTATAAAATCTCCCACTGTGAAAGATAATATTAATAATGTGTATATATTCTCTTGAAAAGCTTTCTTGTTAATGTGAATTAACAATGCCATTCACTTATTATTTTTTAACACATTCAACAAGTGTTTATTGAATACTCACTTTGCAAAAAGCCCATGCTTAGTGATGGGAGTACACCGGACAGCAAAACAGATAGTCATTACTCCCAGGGCATGTAGAGTTTAGCAGGAAAGGCAAGAAATACACCACAGCAATAAAATGCAACAAGTGCTCATATGGGAGGAATACAAGGTGGGGGCATATCAAAAACCTGTTCTGATGGATAAATGAGAAATTAGCCAGACAATGGGAAGAGGAAGAATGCTACAGGGAGAGTAATAGCCTGGGCAGAGGACCAGTATTGCTGGAGCAGAGAGCGTGGGAGAAAGGGGTGCAAGCCAAGACCAGAGAGAGGATCAGGGGTCTAATTATGATGGCCTCTGTGAGTCTTCTGCAGGAGTGTGAATTTTATCAAAAGGGCAATAGGAAGCCGTTGAAGAATTTAAAACAGAGGAGCAAAATGTGCAAATTAGAAAAATGCGCCTTGTACTCCCTACTGAAACAGAGACACAGACAAAGGCTTGTTTATAAACGCTAAGCAGCAGCAAACATCCATATTGAGTCTCAGTTGTACCACATATTGAAATAGTCACCTGTTAGCATTATTTTTTTTTTCTTTTCTTTTCTTTTTTTCTCCGAGGCAACATTTCGCTCTTGTTGCCCAGACTGGAGTGCAATGACGCAATCTTGGCTCACTGCAACCTCTGCTTCCTGGGTTCAAGCAATTCTCCTGCCTCAGCCTTCTGAGTAGCTGGGATTACAGGCATGTGCCACCACGCCCAGCTAATTTTTTGTATTTTCAGTAGAGATGGGGTTTCGCCATATTGCCCAGGCTGATCTTGAACTCCTGACCTCAGGTGATCTGCCCGCCTTGGCCTCCCAAAGTGCTGGGGTTACAGGCGTGAGCCACCGTGCCTGGCCAGCATTATTTTTCATTTCGGGTCAGAGTGAAATATGGAAAAGGAAACCAAAAGTTGTATTGGTACTTGGAATTCTCTGGGATTCAGCGATTTCTATGAGCCAGGAGAATTTAAAATGAGACTGATGCTTCAAAATCATGAAGGAAACTGTTTTGATAGTGTCCAGATCAAAAAGGGTGAAAGGAAACAGCCATAACATTGCCAGTGGTTATCTCTATTATGAGTGATTTTGTTTTATGCTTTATATTTTTTGGTAGTCTCCAGATTTCTATATTATTTTTATAATTGGAGAAAACGTTACTTTCATTTTGAGTATGATAATAGAAATGAAGTTAAACTTTCCAGAATTTTTCTTCTTTCTTTTATTCTTTTTTCAAAATTTCATGTTTGCATATCCTCAAGGTCATGGAAGGCATGTTTAGATTCATTATTCATTACTTAGGATCCTGGGATTCTAGAGAAAAAGTCCTGAGAGGTCAGACTCACACAGAGGTGATAAATTCCAGTTCACCATTGATTTTTATAGAAGCTGCCTTCCTTCAGCCTCTTCTTCCCCTAAGCAGCATTAATAAGGGAATTCATGTCTTCTTTCAAATTTTAATGTTCAATCCTAGCCTGTCACTGAAGTAGGTTTGTGCAACTAATACAGCTTTCCTTCTAAAATCTTATTTTCTGAAATATCTCAGAAAACATATTTAGAGGAGGTGGTAAGGGATGGGCCGCTGTCAGATGTGCAACTTACTGGAACAACTTGGATGACTTGGTAAAGGCCTTACTTGAAAGTAGTGATGGGGGCCTTCATTTTACCAGAAAGGAAAATGAGACCCAGAGAAGTTACGCAACTTGACCAAGGCCATGGAGCTAATTACTAGCAGAACTGGGTCTAGCTCACATTTTCCTACTCTTAGAATATTGTTCTCCCTCCATTACATTGCCTGCACATTAATGGTGTCCACCTGGGAAGGAGGTTTTCATAGAGGTAGGATGACAGGCTAGTGGTCTCATAACAGGGGCCAAGAGGACTAGGGAAGTGGAAGGAGTAGGGATGGAAATCAACAGGATAGGGGGATAGGTGCCAACCTCAGGGCAAGGCGCAAACAATGCAGTCTAATCCTAACCGGGCTGGCAAGCTGAATTTGATGGGTCCATCCGGCTGAGTTGTCCAAGCTGTAGTCCCTCCACTGCGCCCAGCTGGCAGGATAAAAACCATTTGAAAAATATCCGGAAATTGCTACACACCAGGGAGCGTCTGTGAAAAATACAGACCACAAATGAGCTGGCAGGGGCTCAGGGACTGCCAAGTCACCCAGCCTCGGCGGGTTTGTCTGAAGGGGTTCCGGAGTTGTTTCCCAGATGGGCTACTCGGCTGCTGAAACTGCTTGGGCCTGATGGACATTTTTTGCAGAATGTTTCTCTAATGCAGAAGATATGTTCCTGAAAATCTATGGGTATACCAGAATCTCTGACCTAGAATCATATTTTTCAAATGTAGTCATGAATAAGCCTGTGGTGATGCTCTACAGTTCTTCCTCTAAAGTGAAGAATTTTTCACAAATAATTTGCTCTTTCATAAATCTGTGTTTTTGATGCAAAATCCACCCAGGGTCATCTGAGTGAAGAAATTCCAGAGCATTGAGACATTTTGTGCTTTTTTATGTTGCTGCTGGGGAATGGGAAGGGAGAAGCAGAATTAGGCCCTTTTCCCAATGGGCTGGGATCAGGGGGATTGCCCCACCCTGTTGGGAATTTGCCCAGTTTCTTATTCCAATGGCTGCTTAAGAAATCAGAGCTGGAGATTCCTAACCCCAGCACGTTAGCTCATCCTTTTCTAGCCCAGGCTATTCCCAACTTCCTTCGGTGATTTTTCTTGTTGTCTACACCATAATGTCCCCTCCAAACTGCCGATAATGTCCTCAACGAGATATGTAAATATTTTGGTTTGAGCTCAGAGTCCATGGTCTTTTATCTTGTTTGGGAATGAGACTGCCTGCTGACATCTATTGATTGGTTGCTATTTTCTCTGATCCTTTCACCTGCTGGGTAGGATCAAGCAGTTCACCAGATAAGGGTGGTCTGAGTTTTAATAAAACAGTTGAAATTAAAAGAATAAAATGTGGCCGGGCACAGTGGCTCACGCCTGTAATCCCCAGCACTTTGGGAGGCCAAGGTGGGTGGATTACCCGAGGTCAGAAGTTCAAGACCAGCCTGGCCAACACGGTGAGACTCTGACTCTACTAAAAATAACAAAAATTAGCTGGGCATGTTAGCTGGGCGTGGTGGCAGGTGCCTGTAATCCCAGCTACTCGGGAGGCTGAGGCAGGAGAATCGCTTGAACCAGGGAGGCAGATATTGCAGTGAGCTGAGATCGCGCCATTGCACCGCAACCTGGGCAACAAGAGCGGAACTTTGTCAAACAAAAAAAAAATTTGCTCAAATACACCAGCTGTTTTGTTCGTGAACTTCTACCTTCTTAGTGATCTGTCTGGTGGCTTCTGTTTATTTTAATCAGGTGCAAGACCATAGAGACTGAGAAGGAAGAGAAGTCAGCAACAGAAATAACCTCACTAACAGCAAGACCCCCAGAGAAGATAAAAACATTCCAGGCAGGGCTCACAACAGCTCTCAGAGCAGAATTCCCAAGGCATCACTTATGGTTTCTACAAGAGCTTTTGCCTTGCTGTTCCTTCCCTTACATGCGACCTTTTAGCCCCAGTGAGTCCAGAGGCTTTCTGCAGAGAGGACTGAGTCAGACTGTGGAGAAGAGGCTTTGGGCAGCTAAGAGGTATGAGAGAGAAAGAACAAGGGGAGAGACGATTTTAAGTAGTACTTAGTGACAGAAATGGAAGCTCCCTTAATTTC
The DNA here is from genome assembly GCF_028858775.2 of Pan troglodytes. NCBI lineage: Eukaryota > Metazoa > Chordata > Mammalia > Primates > Hominidae > Pan > Pan troglodytes. The sequence goes on from NC_072402.2 coordinate 76,385,041, forward strand.
TTTAAAAAACAAAAGTAAAAAATGGAATTTCTTTTTATTACTTTTGGTTCCCGGATGTTTCTGAGTGCATCTAAGTATCACCTGAGCCATATGGGATTTCGGCGTTTATTCAATTTATATAAAAAATATTTTCTTTTAGTAAAGGAGGTTGGGAGTGGGGATGAAGGGTTATTTTATTTCAGAAATCCTTCAGAGACACCGAGGACTCAACCCACTGGGTTTCAGTGAAAGCCCCATAGGAGACACTGAGTTTGGCAGAGACTACTTTGTCCCTTGTCAACACAGCCCTCAGATGGGTCCAAGCTAACATTAGGAATTCATCTTCCATCTTAGCCATGTGTTCTTCCAAATCAAAGAAAATCTATTGGTTGCAAAAAAAGGGCCAATCACCTCACTCCCTTATAAATCACCACTAGAGAGTCCCACTCAGAGGAATTTTCAGAACCTTTCAAAGGGGCTGTTACAAGGGTCCACTTACATTGCCTAGGCCAGCCCTGCTAACTACAGGATCCTTTTTTTCTTTTTTCTTTTTTAATCATGGTTTCCTATGTGATTGCTGCTAAGCTTCCTTGCCAGAACCTTTTGCTTTTCTTACATTACATCAGTATTGACAACCCCATTTCATTTAAACATATTTCTTATTTATGTGAACTGACTCTAGTTGCCATCCACCAATGTGGATTTCACTATCCACATGGCAACTGCCATGCCACTTAAGCATGGCCTGCTTTAGTCTAGAGCCTCCCAAGCTTGAGTATGCATCAGAATCATCGCTGGATGGTGTGCTCATTTAAAAGTAAGGATTCCAGGTCTTATCCTAGGAATTCTGATCTAGGTGTTCTAGGGTGGGGCCAGGAATTCGCATTTTAACACAGCCTTCCACTGATTCTGATGCAGGTGGTTCCTGACTGCATTTTGGGAGAAGCTGCTAAGGGTACTTTCCATAGAGCCCATCCAGACACACCTGGTGAATCACCCACCTCCCCCAGGCCTACAACCTGTGCTTGCTAGCATAGGTGAACATTCACAAAGGAAAAAGCATTGGCCAACTGGGGGTTCACTGCCGTGTTTTGGTGCATAACAGAGCACCAGGAAGGCATATCCTATTTGGGTCTAGCTCAGCATAAATTCAGGAACCTTCTGGCTAGATAAGATACACAATTCATGGCAAAGGATCCACAATTAAAAGATTAAAATCAGGCTTCCTTTTTGCTTCCTGCAAGCCGATTGGTCATGATGGCATGGAAAAACAGCTACTTGGTGAGGGGTAGACACATAGTGACTGTCTTCATAAGCCAAGGGCTGATTTTGTGGAAGGGGCATTAGTTATCCCGTGTGGCTCTGGAGAAGAACAAGGAGCAGTAAGTAGAAGTTGTAGGGAAGTAGAGTTTGGATCAATGCAAGGAAGTTGATGATTGAAGCTCTTGAAAATGAAGTGGCCTCCACTATGTGGCAGGGAGCCATATTTGTGTGTCTGTCATTTGAGAGCCACAATGAAGAGGTTATGTTAGTTAACCGCTTTATGTATCCCACATTTATTGACATAATATGGGGGTAGTAGAAAGAGTCCTGGACTTGGAATCAAACCTGGACTCAAAATCCTGGATCCCTTACTTACTGTGTGGCCATGGGAATGTAATTTAACCTTAGTAAGGTTAGTGTGATAATTGAATAGATAGCATATGTCATCATCTGGCGCTGAGCAGGTAGCACCTGCTCATATGCATTTGCTCCCTGCTGCTTTCTTCTGTGTCTGGCATTGTTCTAGCCATCAGGAAAATAAGGATGAGTAAGACACTGTGTCTCCCCTCCAGGAGCTCCCCAAATAACAGTGGGAGACAACCAGCAACACAAATATGGCATGAAATTGTAGTTGGTGTAATATAGCGCAATGTGGAAAGGCTAAAGGAGGCCCAGGGTGGGGAGGGACTTGCAGGTCTCTGGGAGCTGATGTTTTCTGTCAACTCAGGCTCTTGATCCTGTCATTTGAATTCTGCTTTCCAACTTGGAATAACTTCCCATCACTGGGAAATGCTAAGGGGCAAAGAGAAATTGTGCTATAAACCAAAGGTAAAATTCCCCTTAGTTATTTGTTTCTTTGAATCCATAAGCCCAGCAAAAGTTTTCTGAGCACCTACTGATGCCAGGCAGCAGCTTGGAATGTGGGACTAATAGACACAATTCTTGGCTGCATGAAGTCCACAGTCTAACTAGGGAGACAGGCAGAGATGGATAAATACACTCAGTCCACAATACCCTAATGTCCATTTCAACCAACAATGTCTTCTTGCTGTTCCACATTATTGTTAGATTTAAAATCCTGGGCCAGCAAAACTCACTTTGGCCAACATGGCACTCCCTCTTCTAATGATGCTAAACTCACAATAGAACTTTTTTATTCATGGTTTGGTTCAAAAACTTTACTCTTGGAGCTTTATAATAGTACTATTCAAACTCTTTTGATAATGTATTTTTCTTAGTAAATAATCTTTGAACTTACATATATATATATAAGTTCTTTATGTGTACGGCTACTATTAACTAACTTCTCAAGGCACAATATGCACTGCAGGCAAGGTCATCATTAGCAACAACATTTATCAATCTGTATATTAAATCGTCTTGATTACTTCTATTTTAGGACATTCAATTAATTATTAAATGTGATGAGTTGGTCATTTTTTTTCTTTGTATTGCTTCTGAAAGGGTCACATTAGGAGTAAATGAACCTCTGCCATTGTATTTTGATAAGTTTATGAGGTCGCATTATTGCAAATATCTTCAACCCACAGTTCCATGTGGAACTCCACTTTGTGAAGACAAGCTTAGTTAAAACAAGATGATGCATTTGTGGAGTCACTTAACTGGGCACACAAAAACTGCAAATGTCTCAGCAGCTACAAAGCAGAGGAAGGATGAAGGGTGGCTGCCAACCCCATTGCTTTGTGGAAGTTCCACACCTTGCTGAGAACACCTCATGCCTCTCATAGGATCCTGACCTGCTGACGTACAGACAGAATATGTGAGAAATACAGGTAAAGTTGGTTGGTTTTCAAATTTTAGATAAGCAGAAATAGAAGTTCCAATTTTTTCTTTCTGCTTCCTGCTGGATGATCTTGTGCTCCCTCAGAGCATATGCTACACACTTGGAGCCGACTCTCCAGTCCATCTTGTTAAAATAAGCAGCTCTACACACAGACTGTGCTCAACAGTAGCCCCCTTGCTTGCCCAGGAACACCATAGAGCTCAGGTGTGTTTCTGCTGTTTCTAATGTAGAAGCATTTTTATGAATGATGGGAAATTTGCTAGTCTTTTCTTATTCCCTTTGTCAATTGCAATTCAGTGTCCAGGAACTATTACCTGATATAAAAATTAAAAATGAACTTCATAGTTTAAAAAAGACATTTTTTAAAAACTCAACTTTGTGGTGGGGGGTAGAGGGAGGGAAGTGAAGGAAAAAGGGGTAGTTCCCTTGACACAGTTTTGGGGTCCATTTTCATGAGAAGAAAAAGGAAAGACAAGCTTTGTACATTAATCATTATATAATATCAAAACATTATTTTATATTAAAATACTCTTGCCATTTAACTCTATACACAAGAACTAAAAATCATTATTTTAGTGAAAGAGAGATGTAGTTCTATATATTCTTTTGTCCTCCTCTATCCCTTTTAGAATGCATCTAGAATAAGCATTCTTAATCTTTTTTGTACCATAAACCCATAGCTGTTTGGCTGTAAACTATAGACAACTTCTCAAAATATTCTTTGTGTGCCAAATATTAATAATATATATAGATTTTCAAAGAAAACCAATTATACTGAAATATTCAAAAGTCATAAGGTTAAAATAGCAAATATATGAAATACTAATGCACGTGTTTTATACTAACTCATTAAGTAACGAGATCTAATGACAGGTCTATCAGAATTTCAAAGTAATGGTGAGTGTAAACAATACTTTTTGATATCTGCAATAATTATAATGTGATTTTTTAAATCTATAATTTCTACTGTTGACAACATTACTAATAATACTACTATGGTTAGTTGTCCATATTCATAATTGAAGAAAATCCTAAATATTAAATAGCAGTTTATAGAAATAAAAATGCAAGATTTTGCCCATCTAACTTCATGTACCCCTGGCCTTCTCAATAGTGGACCAAGGGAACTAACTTGTGGGTGTAATAGTCACATGCTTTCCAGAAGGTGTCAGACTTGCATTTTGGAAAATTGAAATCTACTTCCTTCTCTAATCCCCCCAAACCAACAAGTCTCCTGACTCACTTTCAAGATAGGTAATCCAGCAGCTGGAATCATTCAAAATTAGATGAAATATGCTTATTTCAAAGACAGACTAAGCACTTCAACAAAACAAATTCTACAAGGGCTAAGAAAGTGCTGTTTAAATGAAGAAGTTTTATAGCAAAGAACCGTCTAAAGAAACAGAATTGTTTTCCGGTCTTTTCAGTATGAAGAAAGGATTTATGTTGTCAGCAAGGATAGACATTGTGAAATTTCTGAAAATACATCACAGAAAACTTATGGCTGAAGATAGATAATTTATATCCTCATAGGAGTCCATACGGAGGAGGATTATAGAACAGAAGAGATACTGAAAATCCAGGCTATAGGCAGAGGCTTCTGGGTACAAAGCAGGGATTAGGCTATGGCTCTTCCTTTCATCTGAGAATTCTTCACACTCTTCCGGAAAACAAAAGAATTTATTGCAAATCCAGTGCACGGAGTGAAAGATGCTTCCTAAAGAAGTCACTGTTCTTTTATGAACTACATGGGCTTCTAACATATCTAAGGCATATATTATGAATTATTTAGTGGATTTTCTTACATGAATGGGTAATCTACAAATGGGTAGATTCTGATTATGCATGTTGAATTTTGGGGAACTACTTCCCTTTCCCCCTGATTTTTGTATTATAATTTCTGACTGATCTTCATTTGAAAATGAGCCCTGTAATGGTCTGCACTGTTGTTCCAATGATCTGCTGACTCTAGAAAGGACTAATGTCAACTAATGTCAAGCTTGGCCAAGTGACTTGATTTGTTAACGAAATCTAAGCAGCAAGTGACGTGTCAGGCCCAAGCAGAAGTTTTAATAGTCACTGAGTATCTCTGCCATCTCTTTTTCTTTTTCCTCTGCCTTAGGAATGATATATCCCAGATCAAACTGCTTCTTAAGCTCGTGTTATGGAAGAAAAAGACATATGCAACATAATGGCAGCTCACTGCAGCTGAAGTAATATAAGTAAGGAAAAAGCCTTTATTGCTTTAGGCTACTGATGTTTGGAGGTTGGTTGTTACACAACAAAGCATAGCAAAAACTGATTAATATAGACCTAACTCTTTCATTTTCCATTTTCTCCCTCCCTTTCCTGGTTCAAGTAGTTATTTTATTATTTTTTTGTTTGAGAAGGAGTCTCCCTCTCTTGCCCAGGCTAGAATGCAGTGGCTCGATCTCTGCTCACTGCAACCTCAGCCTCCTGGATTCAAGAGCTTCTCCTGCCTCAGCCTCCTGAGTAGCTGGGATTACAGGCATGAGACACCAAGCCTGGCTAATTTTTGTATTTTTAGTAGAGACAGGATTTCACCATGTTGGCCATGCTGGTCTTGAACTCCTGATCTCAAGTGATCTGCTTCCCTCGGCCTCCCAAAGTGCTGGAATTACAGGCATGAGTCACCGTGCCTGGCCTCAAGTAGTTATCTCGATCTATAAACAAAACAAAAAGACAAATTTATTATGAGTGGCTCTATTTAACAACCACTTCTAAAATAAATAAGAAGGCAAAATCTTATCTTTCTCCTTCTTCAATCTTTCTGACTCTTTGAAGTTTTATTTGCATGCTTTTTCCCCCCCAGTCACTAAATCCCATCTGTTAGTGTGTGATTGGCTGTGGAAACTTTCTGGGATCTTGTCAAAGAGAACATAACTATTTTATTTGGGGACAAGTTGCTGGCTCGTAGAAAAACCTTCTAGATCTCTTAAACTGGGCAGTCACAGTCTTGCTCTTTTTTCTATCATCTATATCTATAAGTCTATCTAAAGATAGACTTTTTTTATAAAGAGACAAAATTTCACTGACTGTATGTTCTACATTTCAAGGCAGTCCCTATTTCAAATATGTCATCTTATTGACTCAATGGTAAGCACAAGCACCCAATTTTTTCTTCTAAGAATGCTTTAAGAAAATGTATGATTTGGCCAGGCACAGTGGCTCATGTCTGTAATCTCAGACCTTTGGGAGGCCAAGGTGGGCGGATCACTCGAGGTCAGGAGTTCGAGACCAGCCTGGCCAACAGGTGAAACTCTGTCTCTACTAAAAATACAAACAAATTAGCCAGGCATGGTTGGGGTGTGGGAGGCTGAAGTCACAGCTACTCAGGAAGCTGAGGCAGGAGAATCGCTTGAACCCGGGAGGCGGAGGTTGCAGTGAACCGAGATCACGCCACTGCACTCCAGCCTGGGTGACAGAGCGAGATTCCGTATCAGAAAAAAAAAGAAGAAGAAGAAGGAGAAGGAGAAGGAGAAATGATTCTACTTATATAAAGTTAAAAAATATGCCAAATGAAATTATACTGTTAAGTAAGCACAGTGTTTATCTTTTGAGGAAGGACTAGAGTGGTCATTGGGAAAGGGCATGAGGGGGCTTTGAGCGGTGGTAGTGTTTTATTTCTTATCCTGCGCAGATGGACAGATGAGTGTTCACTTTATAGTAATTTGTTTATATTTTTCATTTATGATAATTCATATATATATACTAGTGTATTTTTCTGCATGATATATGACACTTCGGAATAAAAAATTTTAAAATTATAGTAATTATAGCCAATAGTCTACTGAAAGCACATGAAATTAAATGCTTGAGAATTAACAAACTCTAACTTAGACGCCGATTTTGTTGTGTAACAGAGAAAAACACAATCTCACCCATCCTGGCTTTCTTGAGCTAGGAATCAAGCATAGTTCAATTTAGCACTCTTTTTTCTATATTGAGTGTTCTTGGTTTCTTACAGTTTATGTTTTTTTTTTCTTCTACAGCTTATCTGCAGGAAAAACACATTAGTTATGTAATTATATAATAGGTAACTATATATTGCAGTGGATAATTATATGTTGTATAATTAGGTAATTATATATACTATATAATGAACTACACATGTAATAAGTACAGGTGGCCTTCCACATCTGCGGATTCACCCAAGCGTGAATCAAAAATATTTGAAAAAATTGCATCTGTCCTGAACACAGACAGACTTTTTTCCTTGTCATTATTTTCTAAACAATACAGCATAACAACTATTTACATAGTATTTACATTGTATTAGGTATTATAAGTAATCTAGAGATGATTTAAACTGTACAAGAGAATGTGTGTAGGTTGTATGCAAATACTATGCCATTTTATATCAGAGACTTGAGCATCCTTGGATATGGGTATCCACAGAAAGTCCTGGAACCAATTTCCTGGGGATACTGAGGAAATTCTACTATTAAATACAGAGTACTGGAGATTTTAAACCTTATCTCTGCCCTGCTGTTATCAGCTAGCAGAGGAGAAACAGTCTAACATATATAACACTCCAATCTAGAAGAGAAAACAATTGAATTCATTAGTTTATTAATAAACTAATGATGTATTAATGTAATACATGTAATAAATTCCGTATTAAGTACATTAATAAATGATCAATTTTAGAGGCAAAGCTAATGATGCCACACTAAGAGATGCAAAAAGTTTCAATTCTCCCCTTGCCTCTGGATGCTCCCACCATTGCTATCAGAAGTCATCCAATTCTGGGCAGAATCTGACTCTTCAGGGCTCACTTTGATCTTCAAATCTCTTCCATCTCTCTTTTCACACAAGCCTCTTTAAACATGGCTTCAGGCTGACTCCCAGTGCCCTCAGCAGAATGCAGTTCTTTCTATAACTACTAAAAAACTGAGAGCTGACTTTCAGAATTTTTCCTCAGTATGAAGTCAACCAGCTCTGAGCTTTTTGGACAGATCTGTCAGGCGGCTGGAATTCTATCTATGACACAGACAGCCGGGCCTCGGAGGCTCTGATGGTTAGAGGAAGGGAAGGAAATAAAGAGAATGGAGAGAACTGAATTCCCACCTCCCCAAGTTCGCTGAGGACCCATTTCCCAAACATTTTCCCCTACCAACCAACCAAAAAAAAAAAAAAAAAAGTAGGTAAAGAACAGTCCAAGTTATGATTTTAAATGAATTAAGCTGGGATCATGCAGCCCATTAGAAAGACTATCTTTCCCAGTCTTCTTTGTAGCTAGCTATGGCCATGTGACTAAATTCTGGCCAATGAGATGAGAGTGATTACATGAACCTACTCATCCCTCTCCCCTTTCTTCCTTCCTGTTGATTGGATGCAGTGGCAGACCAACTTGGACCAGCCTAGAGAAAACCCTGTGGATGGTAAAACGACAAGATAAAAGAGGTCTGGGTCCTTAATAACTTGACAGAGAAGAGCTGCCTTATCATCACTGACTTTGATATAAAAGAAAATTTCCATCCTGTATTTGTCCTTGTTATTTTCAATCTCGAAAACATGAAACCAAGCCTTTATTTCAACTGGTCAGAAGCCATCTAGCCCAGTGGTTTTCAAGAGGAGAGGGAGGTATAATTTTGTCCCCAGGGCATTTTTGGCAATCTCTAGAGACATTTCTGTTTGTCATACTTGGTGGGGTGGAGGTGGAGGTTGCTGCTGGCATCTAGTGGGTAGAGGCCAGGAATGTGGCTAAGCACCTTACAATGCACAGGCAGCCCCTGCCCCCGTGAAAGAATTATGCAGCCCAGAATATCAATAGCACTGAAGCTGATAAGCCACTGAAGCATCTCAATTAGTAGGGAAGAGAATCCAAGACCCAGAGAGAGTGAATGACAGGCCTCGCGAGCCACACAGTTTACTGGGGCTGGGCCATTGCCTTGGTCTCCCAATGTCCAAGCCACTGATTTTTATTTGTTTAATTTTTATCATTATTATTATTTTTTGAGACAGAGTCTCCCTCTGTCACCCAGGCTGGTGTGAACTGGCATGATCTCAGCTCACTGCAATCTCCGCCTCCCGGGTTCAAGCGATTCTCCTGCCTCAGCTTCCGGAGTAGCTGGAACTACAGGCATGTGTCACCACGCTCGGCTAATTTTTGTATTTTTAGTAGAGACAGGGTTTTGCCATGTTGGCCAGGCTGGTCTCGAACTCCTGACCTCAGGTGATCGCCTGCCTCAGCCCCCAAAGTGCTGGGATTACATGCATGAGCCACCGTGCCAGGCCTTTAAAATTTTTTAATTGCACCATTTCACCAGCCCCCAAACCAGACCCATTTTATCCTCTATCTTGCATTACTTATTTAATGAGAGTAAAAAAAAAAAAAAAAAAAAAAAAGGAGACATAGAGCTCAAAGACCTGAAAAAAAGTCACACTTTTTCTCTGCCTAGAGTCAGCAGTGTTTTATTGCCCAAATTTGTGAAACATCTGTTTGGTATGAATCCCTAGGCTGGATGCCAGTTTTAAACCTAGGTGAGGAATTAAGGCCTATGTAAAAACAGAGATCAAGCAATGCAGTGGCACAAATGGCAGTGCCCAGAGGGCTTCTGCTGTGAGTGGGTGGGTACTGAGAGGAGAGAGAGATTATAGTGGGCTCTGATGGGCAGAGCATTGGTGACAGAGTCAGGTCTTCCAGTCCTATGGACTTCTGCCGGGCAGTGATGTCTTTTGGATCTCAGAGCCTTTATCTGGTTGTAAAATTATCATGCTCAGGCCCTGGGCACAGGCTCCTTCCCTATAATTTGTAATGGGTGTTTGTTATGTTGAACTGCTCAGCACTTTTCTCCCTTTTTATGGTAGGAGCAACCTGCTTTTCCTTTGTAAGTCTTCTCTTCAAGATTCTTTATTCATGCTGGGGATGTCAATCATAGTACTCTATTGAATATATTCTAACTGCCCTTTCAGATCCTCTCTACACCTTCATGGCTGGCACGGATGCATCAAGGGGTCCCATTCTCTCTGGCTTCCCTTTGGGTTTGAGCATGAAAGCTTTTGGCAGGAGACTGGAGGAAGGAAGAAGAGGGAGGTAGAGATATTTTTTTCTCCTAGTGATTTCTCTGCCAGCTTGGGAACAGTTGGCTGCGCTTTTCTACTGAAGGCCACAGCATCTGTCTGTCAGGGAGGCTTTCCATATGGTTACCTCTCCTCGTTCCAGGAACTTCCCCTTCCCCTTGACCCTCAGGCTTCAGGATGGTAAGAGCTTTCCAGCCTTGAAATTCTGCACTCCCTTGGCTGGCTTCCTTGGATGCTGGCACACCTTTGTGAGTGGTCCTGTCATTGAACGATTTTGAAGTTCCTTAGTCTGAGTGAGCCATCTATTTACTGCTGGGAACTTGACTACCCTCATCCCATAAGCAAATACACATCCCAGTCTGGCCAATTTGAGTATTTCATGAAATTTGCTGCAGTGGTTGGTTCAGAGGCTGGATATCTGACTAAAACAGAGCTATTCAGAGCCCTGCCCTGAAATTTTCAGTATGACACTGGAAGGTGGCCGCTCTCTGCTTCCTCCAGGGTCACTAACTGGAATAATGTAGGCCTGCAGCTGTCTGCAGGAGCTCATATTTAGTCGGAGAGAATGAGGCCAATCCAGACAGAAGCAGGGCATTGAAATGGACAGAGATCTGAAAGCATCCTCTAAATTTCTGAGTCTAGTCACTCTTGAGGTCCCCGTTCTTTCCAGTTGAGTGAATCAATACATTTATTTTTTGCTTATTTTGGTTTGATTTGGGTTTCTGTCACTGACAGAAAGAATCTTGTATATGTCATATTCATCCACCTCTTGGTCAAATGTGGCCTTCGTAAAAACCTCATTAGGCCATTGGTGCTAAGGAAAGTCTTTTTAGAGTCTTTGGGATAGCCCAAGCTATCCAACTTCCTTCAGAAATATCCCTGAGGGGGATACAACCCAATCCCTCCAGAGGAAAACAGGATAGCAGGAGGCAAACACTAATGAATTTTTAATTTTGCTCTGGCTAGCTGTAGCTTAGGCTGAAATGATGCTTCTCTTGCACCTCTAAGTGTCCCTGCGCTGCCCATCCACAGTCTGCCCCCTTTTTCCCTCTCCTCACGCACAAGAGCTGGCCTGATAAATTCACACTGAAGCAATAGGAGCTGTGCTGATGAGTAGAAAAAACAAAACAAAACAAAACAAAACACTGGCATCCATGTTGAAAATCCAGATCCAAATGCCGATTCTCTCAATGAGCTGCCTACCCTTTCTGAGCTTCAGTTTTTCTCTCTGGAGGTATGAGATAAACTTAATCCCAGGAAATGACTTTATCATGGGGGGGAATTTCAGGTGTCTAGGGGCTGCTGCTGCTGTTGCTGCTGGTGGGTGAATATTCTTTTCCTTTGGTGGTGAGTGGAGGTCTGGGAAGGTTTTGAAAAGGTTGATGTGCAGATCCACTTACAATTGCAGACCACAGCCATTTCCTGTCACACAGCTGATAATCCCGACTTGATTTGGAGGAAAGTTTAAAGCTGATGGCAGACGGAATCTGCAGTACTAACCCGGGGCCATCCCTGTGCAGAGCCAGCCTGCCAACTGCAACATGCCCCTCAACCTGAAAGAATGATTCTGAATGTGCTTCCAGCTAGGTCCCTCGCTGTGCCTTTGTGAGATTGGCCCTGGGAGGTACCCCCGACCAGGAAAGCCTGTAGCCTCCCCACCAACCGCAGGGAACCATGTTCCCAGAGCAATACGAAGAGCTCCAGAAGTTGTTTCATGTAGTAATTGCCCAGAGAGGAAAGCAGAACATTTCCTGACACTTCAGTCAGTTCCCCAAAGACCAAGACAGCAGCCCCAGCAGGTCAGGCAGGTACGTTCCTGCCTCTTTTCCATTCTTTCCCCTTTAGCCAAACTTCTACTCCACAGCTCTCCCCCAGACTGGCCCTCATATTAGCCCTAGACAAACTGGCCCCTGCAGTTCCAGGATGTGCCATTTTCCTATTCTCGACCACACCCACAGCCACCTGTGATTTAGCTGTAGTCTTCACCCTGGTCGGCATGCTCCTAGAGAAAAGGTAGACACTTATGGAGGCGTGTCTATTCTTTTTGTCCACACTTATATTGGTATTTAAGTTCTGCAATGTTTGTCTTAGTGGTGCTACTTCCCAAATAGAATTTAAACATGCCATATTGATATTTTTGTTTCCCAAACATGACTCCCTAAGGAAAAGAACCATGCTGTTTCTTAATTTGCAGGCCATGACTATAGTAGGTAACCACTGTATTCTTTTTTTTTGAGAAGGAGTCTCACTCTGTTGCCAGGCTGCAGTGCAGTGGTGCAATACCGGCTCACTGCAACCTCTGCCTCCCTGGCTCAAGTGATTCTCCTGCCTTAGCCTTCGGAGTAGCTGGGACTACAGGTGCGTGCCACCACGCCCAGCTAATTTTTATATTTTTAGTAGAGATGGGGTTTCACCATGTTGGCCAGGATGGTCTCTATCTCTTGACCTCGTGATCTGCCCGCCTCGGCCTCCCAAAGTGTTGGGATTACAGGCGTGAGCCCGCGCCCGGCCACCACTCTATTCTTTATGTGGTTGACCATACATTTTTAGTCCTAAAGCCAGACTTTCTAATTAGCTATGTGACCTTGGGAACATTGCTTCTTTTCTCTGTGCTTCAATTTCATCATTTATAATTTAAAAAAGGGCTTCGGTTCAAGTGCTATCCTGGGTTCCTAAGGGTTTGAACTATCATTCTGCATAAACTGTCAACTGACTTGGATTAATATTTCCTTTGTTGATACAAGCCAATATATATCTTATTATGCTTTTCTAAACACGGTTTCATTAATAAGTATCAATAATGCATCTGCAATGGAGGTATTAATAGTCAGATAGTGGGAGTAGAGACATGTACCACAGAACATTGATCATATGGAAAACAAGCCACGCAAGGGCCTCTGGTGACTGCAGGAAATGCTGGAAGACAGAGGAAGCTGGAAGGAAAACAGAACATGACACAGCATTGCGAAGGGTTGCTGAAGAGGCAGCACACATACACACACACACACACACGTGGAGACAGTACTTCCCCACTGTACAGCCCCTTCCACAGCAAAAGAAGCAGTGGAAATTTCCAGCACAACTGATAAGCAATTTCCAGTTGTTAAGTCTCTGCTTCCTGAACTTTTGCAAGGTTTTACGGTATTTGCAGTCTAACTGAAAAGTTAGCTTTAGAAATTGTAAATTTTCCATGTCCCTTTGCTATCTGAGTGTTCCTTGTAGTTTCTTCATGTTGGAAAACTTTCCTTCATAATATTTAAGCTTAACTGTCATTCTGTTATTGAGACTAAAATGAGATAATTGGACAGATTTTTAAAAATTATATTTTAAGAACACTCATGTATTGTAGCAAATAGTAAATTTAAAACTGTGCCCCATGGCTCCTAGTATTGGTGTCAGCTTAGAAATGAGAATGTGTATTTTTGAACCAAAGAACAGACTTGAACAAAACTTTCACAATTATTCAGCCAGCTTCCCCAGTGGGAAATGAAGGCTCACTGAGGTTTCATTAATGGCTTTTTAATTTCCCTCCTTCCAAGCAAATAGCAGCTTGGGAGTGGAAATGGTCTGAGCCTTGGTTCAAAGCGCTCCTGTTTTCAGCTGCTATTGTCAAAGCTTTCTGGCCATGTGTAAACAGAGATGGATGATAGAGACAGTCATCCTAATAAAAACTATTAAAAATGATAATGATTGAACGTTTACTGCCAGCCACTGTGCTAACTAGTTCATAAGGTAGGCATTATTATTCTCATCCTTATTTTACAGTTGAGAAAACTGAAGTTTAGAGAGGTCAAATAGCTTGCCCAAGATAATAGTAATTTCAGTGCGGATCTGGGCTGTGTCAAGGCCAGAGATGACTGAGGTCTTCACCATCCTGCTATGCTGTCCATATTGAAAGCCTCTTAAAAAGCAAAAGCAAAAACAAACAAACAAAAAAACCCAACTTGTCAAGTAAGCGATTTTCAGCACTTCCCCTCTCCTTTTATGCCCTACGCCATCTAGTTATGCTAAGAATGAGGACTGAACCAAACAATCAATTCTATTTAAAAAAATATTTATTGAGATCCTACTACGTACTGAGCACCTTGCTAAGCTATGCCATGGGACCACAAAGATAAATAGCCAAGATCACAAAATATGCAGTCTTATGGCAGGGAAAAACAAATATAATTATAGCTGGAATGCAACTGTCTGCAGAATGTGATGGTATGATAGAAATAGCAATAAGCGGCCGAGAAGAAGAAGACACACATTCGAATGATAGAGCTGAACTGTTTTCAGGAAACACTTGAATTGGATTTTAAAGGACGGGTGGGACTTCAAAATTCAGGGCTGCGTGGGGAAGGCCTTTCAAGAAGTAGAGCAGGAGCCAATGCCCCAGGGGCACAGTTGATCCCAAGCCTGCAATTGGGACATTCTTCTCTAGATTGGCCTCCCAAATAGGTAAACTCAGCAGTAATCTACAAAGCATGTTACATGGGCCAATTCATGAGAGAAAATGCAATGATTACATAAAATCCAGGATGCTGGAGCCAGGGGGAAACCAAGGAACCCCCTACATAAGGTGGTCCTCAGAACGATAGGGCTCTGAGCAGAGTTCCTTCCTCCCATCAGAAGCCACAGTGCTCTACGAACACCACCCTTGCGTGTGGCAGGCAAAACTATAGACCGACATAGGTGGTAAGTCATCTTGGTCCTAGAATCTCATGGGCTGCTCCAGGGGCAAATAGGCCTCATGGGTAGCAGGACCCAGCTGTGTGGTACACCAGGTACCCTTGTATGCACTGTTGGCAGCGATTCTGATTAACTGGGCTTCTGTTCTGATTGGTAGGGGCTCAGGTAATATTAACTTTTAAGTACTTTCAATAGTCGGGGAGGGTCCCTTTTAAGGGGATCACAATATTCTGAAGTGAAGGAAACCCAGGCAGTTAAATTTGTTTATTATTTGTAGTTTGTTTTATATATAATACACACATATATACATATAATATATATTTATATTATATGTAAATATATATGTAAAACAAGCTACAAATATGCAATATATATACGAGCTTGACTGCTTCATAAAGTCATAGAGTTAATTCTATTAATGCATAGTTTGCTTATTCAAATAATTCTTTTTGTTGTCTTTACAGAGTCCCAAGTTAAAGAACCGCTTTAAAGGGGGGATAGGAATTGCATTTGGTTGCATGTGCCTTTAAAACATCTGCACTGATTCACAAGAACATAACAAAAGTTACCGGATGGGGTGGGGGAAGTGGTGGTATAGCAGGGAAACCAGGAAGAAGGCTAGGAACAGGGCTGGGTGCGTGACTTTTCACTGGTTATCTCTTAAATTTGTTAATTTTTGAACCACATGGATGTGATATATCTGAAAAAATAAGCAAATAAGCCTATCAAAGACTTCCAAATAACTCTGATTCTACTTTTGAAAATGCATAGATATCTCTGGAAGATGGATATTTAAGAAACTGATTGGTGGCTCACACCTGTAATCCCAGCACTTTGGGAGGCCGAGGCAAGCGGATTATGAGGTCAGGAGTTCAAGACCAGCTTGACCAATGTGGTGAAACCCTGTCTCTACTAAAAATACAAAAATTAGCTGGGCGTGGTGGTGCGCGCCTGTAGTCCCAGCTACTCAGGAGGCTGAGGCAGAAGAATTGCTTGAACCTGGGAGGTGGAGGTTGCAGTAAGCTGAGATTGAGCCACTGCATTCCAGCCTGGGCGACAGAGAGAGACTCTGTCTCAAAAAAAAAAAAAAAAAAAAAAAAGAAAGAAACTGATAATAGAGGTCACCTCCAGGAAGAGTGTAACCAGGGAGTGGGAAAAGGAAGCAGGCTTACATTTTATTCAATCATGTGAGGTATTTTGAATTCTGTGCCATGTATATGTATTATCTGTTCCTGAGTAAACATGTGGGAAAATAACAGTAACTGCATTAGAAAGATCCTTCTGATGACCGAAGTGAAGGGTTGGAAGCTAAAGGACCATGCAAGGAGCACTCCGGCCTTCAGCAAAGCCTGAAGCTCTTTTTTTTTTTTTGAGACAGGGTCTTGCTCTGTCGCCCAGGCTGGAGTGCAGTGGCACTATCTCAGCTCACTGCAAGCTCCACCTCCCGGGTGCAAGTGATTCTCATGCTTCCACCTCCAGAGTAGCTGGGATTACAGGAGTGTGCCAGCATACCTGGCTAATTTTTTCTATGTTTAGAAGAGACAGGGTTTCAAGGTGTTGGCCAGGCTGGTCTTGAACTCCTGACCTCAAGCGATCTGCCCTCCCTGGCCTCCCAAACTGCTGGGATTATAGGTGTGAGCCACCGCGCCTGGCCCTGTTGCTCATTTGGGAAAGGCCTCCTCTGGCCTGAAGAAACAGCACCTGCTCCGATGGCTGCTGCCCAAATCCCCCTAATTTGAGCTTTACTTATTTTTTTTCTACTTTTTATTGATATATAATATTTGTACATATTTATGGCTTGCATGTGATATTTTGTTACATGTACAGAATGTGTAATGGTCAAGTCAAGGCATTTAGGGAATCCATCACCATGAACATTGATCATTTCTATGTGTTGGGAACATTTCAAGTCCTCTCTTCCAGCTATTTTGAAATATATGATATGTTGTTGTGAACTCTAGCCACCCTACTTGGCTGTCAAACATTAAAACTTATTCCTTCTATCCAACTGTATGATTGTACCCATTTACCGAACTCTCCTCATCTCCACCTCCCCACGCCCACCCCAAACCCACTCCTTCCCAGCCTCTGGTTACCATCATTCTACTTTCCACCTCCATGAGACCAACTTTTTCAGCTCCCACATATGAATAAGCAAATGCAATATTTGTCGTCTGTGAGATTCACTTATGTTAGACATGACTTCTTTCCTGTTTTGCTGGAACAATCACATATTGACCTTTGGTGACCATTTACATCCTAGTAAACATGTGAATGTCACACTGGAAAAATTTCAAGAAAAACAGAAGTAACAAGGAATCCTCCCCTGACCCTACCTCATCCCCTCACCTCCTGAGTTTTGGGGGTTTCTTTTTAAGGGAGAAGAAAAGGTCTTAGAAGAGGGCTGTATTGTATTTTTTTGTGCATCTCAATTTTCCAGGTTCCTCCCCACCCCCATGTGAGCATCTCCAGGCATTATGTGAAATAGTTAATCATATCCTTTTCAGGGCAGGGTTTAAAGAAGGATGTTAGGGATAGAGGTCACCAGACCCCTGGATAGGGAAGGGACCATTGAGAGACAAGGTACATAAAGGGGAGGGGATTTACTTTGGGGGAGCTCAATTGTACTGTTCTCAGAACAGTGTAACTAGAAAACAGGGTGCACTCAATTCGTTGGGCAAGAAAATCCTGCGTGTGTTGCAGGGGTTAAGTGGTTGAAGGCCAGCACTGTGTTTATCAGTGGGTGGGAAATGGGGAGGAAACTACACACACCCAGAAGATCCCCTGTAAACAAGCCCGGGCCCAGGAGGAAGGAAGTGGCTGTCAGAGAATTAGTAAGGATGAAAGTTGCCCTGAAACATCCTTGTGTTTGAGTTAAAGTTGATGTTAATTTTAATATTGAAGAATAAAATAGGTTTTTTCTCCAATACTAGGTGATCTTACTGTTTACTCCAGGAGCTAAAGACTTTAGCTAGAAATAGTAAATTCTTTTAAAGGCTCAGATTTCCTAACTGGCAGAAGAGGGCATATCTTCAACAAAGGGTACTGTGTTTGTCTTTAAGGGATCTACCTTTACACTGGGGAATAATGAGGGGAAGTGTAAAAACAAGCCTACATCATATCATCTGAAATATTTCTTTCTATTCACATTCAACTGGGCTCTCTTTCCTATTAAATCAAACATACTGTCATTTCTTACTTGCAGTGTCTTCCATAATCTGGCCCAGAATGTACTCAATCTCATTTCCCAACTTTATAGCAGGCAATCCCTGCTTCAGTCTTGGTCTCCTCAATCTCCTGAAAACACACTTAGCCCTGTTTGCCAGCCATATCCTCTTTTTGCCTTTTGACTTGTCCCTCCCCTTCCTTTTGAGGACCAAGCCAAATCCTAATTTCCATGAAGACTGCCTCAAGAAGTGAAGGCTTTTTATCCCTCCTCTGAAGAGCACACAATGCATGCATCTCTTCTGAGACTAAGACGCACCTACTTGGAAGATTCTGACATGCCTGTGTAGACAGACAGCTGGGTAGGTCTGTTTGCATGAACTAAAAACATGCTGCTTAAGAGAGCAGGACTGGAGTGCCCTGATAAAGGTCAGAGTCGAGGCAGACAGACAAGGCTGGCTAAAACTTGGTTCCAGAGGGCAAAGGCGAAACTGGGAATGGCATCGTGTCTGCATTTGCATTTTTATTCTGGCTCAGCTCCACCCCCAGAACTCAGGGCTGAGTCTCAAAGAGGAGTGGCTAAAAGCTAAATAAAAAGATGTTTCATTGAACATGTATTAAGACAGTGAGGCACAAGTGACTTTTCTTTGGGATTGCATGAACATAGTAAAACAAAAGGGGAAGAGAGGTGTTCAGGGCAACCTTCTCATTGAACATCCTGGTGCTGTGGCATTTTGAGGTCTCCAGGCCACCTGTGGGGGCAGTTCCTTAGGGAAACAGTGGTCCCCGGAGGAAGTTGTGGCAGCACCCATAGAAAAGGTTGCCAGATAAATAC
Source organism: Pan troglodytes (assembly GCF_028858775.2). Classification (NCBI taxonomy): domain Eukaryota; kingdom Metazoa; phylum Chordata; class Mammalia; order Primates; family Hominidae; genus Pan; species Pan troglodytes. The sequence goes on from NC_072402.2 coordinate 76,403,808, forward strand.
ACAATGCCCACTTAAATGTGAATTCAGAGAAACAGCAAATAACTTCTTAGTATATCTCATACAACATTTGGGCATAGTTATACTAAAAATTATTTGTTGTTCCTCTGAAATTCACATTTAACTGGGTGTTCTACATTTTTATTTGTAAACCTGGCAACACTAACATAAGGGATGATTGTGCCCGAAAGAAGGTAGAGTTTCCAGGCCAAGCACCGTGGCCTGTAATTCCAACATTTGGGGAGGCTGAGGTCAGTGGATTGCTTGAGCTCAGGAGTTCAACCAGCCTAGGCAACATAGCAAGACTCTGTCTATAAAAAAAATTTAAAAAAATTAGGCGAGCGTGATGGTGTGTGCCTGTGGTCCCAGCTACTTGGGAGGCCAAGGTGGGAAGATCACTTGAGCCTGGGAGATCAAGGCTGCAGTGAGCCATGTTCAAGCCACTGCACTCCATCCTGAGTGACAGAATGAGACCCTGTCTCAAAAAAAAAAAAAAAAAAAGTCCAATAGGGTCCAACTATACTTGGAGGAGGGAATTCTAACATGATGGCTGGGTATTGGCAACTTCCCTTTCTCAAGAAAAAGATGAAGCATTGAGAAGAGAAAGCCTTTTGACCCTTCCACTTGCTTCATACCTTTCAATCACTCCTGATGCCTTCAGTGATGACAGCTGTCTAGAGGCTGTGAAGTACAAGCAGGAGGATGAAAGGCCAAGAGGCCAAAATGGTGAAGCCAAAGGTTGAAAAGAGCCTGGGTCCTTAAGGACGTTGCCAGGATCCATCCAGGGAGGCTCAACCTTTCTGAGATACACAGCTGCACAGGGCTGGCTTCAGACCTAAAGAACATTTGGGTTCTATTAAGAAGAAAAAAGAAGAGAATGACTGCTGGGTAGGCCGTCAACAATGTGACTGACAATCTAACCAGCAGCCACACAATGTCCACAATATGTGGACATTGATTCTTTAAAGCTCTGATTATTGACCACATAACTGAGTTTTTAAATATATACACAGATATTAGGAGTCTAGGAAGAAAAAGAAGATAGGAAAGTATAGTGCAATAAAAGTGCCCGTACTCCCCTTTACTTGTTTGTTGTTTTCAATTGACTACCAATGTGGTAGAATGTCAAGCATAGTAGACATCCTTTTTTTTTTAAGTACCAACTTAGTTCACTTATTCCCCGAAAGATCAGTGCTCATATTCTTTCTTATCTGCAACCGGGTCACTGGATTCCTTATTTCCCGTCTTCTCCCCTATGTACATGCCTGCCTCCGGAACATATCCTTTCAGTAGTCAGGGAGAATTTAAAGACCTATAACCTCATAGCCCCAGTTTAGTCAACTTTGCCATTTATCAGTCATTCTTAAACCCACACTAAGCTTTGCATCTGCTTGCCTCCAGATTTCTCCCGTTGTGAGACATTTAATATTTTTGTTGCTGGAGACACTATCGGATGCTCTATTACTTAGGGCCAAAAGCATGCCTAACTGATAGAGAAGCTGCAAGGATTTCTTGATGACCTCACATGAGACACCTTTTTCAACTTTCAGAAATGCTTAGGCGAAACTTTCCAGGCAACTGCAGTCCTAAGGTATCAGGTCGAGGAGAGGGCCAGCCAAACGTAGGTTACACTTGGCATTTATCTTGAGAAGTTAATGATACTGGATGTGAGTATGCAGTGAGCCTCCATGTGGACTTCAGCTCCTGAGAGCTCAGAGGGTCTCCTTTATACTTTCCCCTGCTGCACTACTCAATGTGTGATTATTAATTGACTACTTAAAGTATGTAATTGATTGATGGAGCATATCCAACGTAAGCTACATCTGGAAGGAGGGATTTGGAAGATGGTGTGGAGTAAGGAGCACATTGTGGGTTAGAAGGTGAGAACAGAGGTCCTGGAGCAAGTCATTAGCACAGCACATTTGGTGCATGGGGGGACTGGGTCACCTGCAAAGCGTTGGTAAGGGCTTTGGTCTGTGGGGAGCAAATGGACTGTTGGACATGCTGCTGGGAGTTTGGAGCTAATGCAGTGGAACACTGGGAGCCACTGCAGTCCTTGAATAGTGGAAGAATATAAAGACAGAAATATCTTAGGGGAATTCATTAGCCAGCAGCCTGTAAGAAACATAAAAGTTAAAAGAAAGATATTAGAGGCACAGAGGGCAGTTACGAAGCTCTTAAAGTAATAGAGGAATGTATTAGTATGGTGCTAGGGAAGCAGGAAGGAAAGTAGTGAATATTAGAAACAGTTCAATTGAATAATTGACAGAAGGCCAGATAAGATAACTGTTATTTGCTTGATGTCTACTCTGTGCTAAGCACTTTACATATATTGCCCAATTTAGCCCTTGTGAGTTGTATTATAGCCCCTATCCAGTGGGTAAGACCAATCTGTAAACAGAACAATATTACAGAGTGGCAGCAGTTCTAATAGAGGTGGATATAGGAATACTATTGCGGGCATTCAGGAAAGAGCCACAGGTCTGGGGAAGGTCTGAAAGATGAGTGGAAATTTAACAGATGGAAAAGCCAGGAGAGACCATTCTGGATAGATAGGTGGCATATGTAAAGCATTTCTTTCACAAAATCCTTCCATGTCTTTTGCAGAGTCAAAGGAGTCCCTCTTGCATCAGGAGTCCCTTTTGCATCAGTACAAAGGAGTCCCTCTAATGATGAGATATTTGTGAGATACCAAAAGGACTTTTTGGTGCCCTTAAGTAATACCATGTAGGTAGCTGCCAGTTGGTCATCAAAGAAAAACTATAGCTATAAGCCAGAAAAGGAAACATCTGCAGAGATTCCTGCTGGAATGCGAGCACTGCGATGTGGTGATATGAGAGATGGAAGAGTCCTGAAGTTCTTCCCAGGTCCCTCCTACCTCCATCCTTCCCAGGATCACCCAGGGCCACCTGACTCCCCCACTGTTCCAACCCCTGCCTGTTCTCCTGTCCACACTAGGGCTACATGTGTTCTGAGCACAAAGATAGAACCAGCATCCTCTGCATCCCTCACCTATTCCCTCTGGAGGCCGACTGCTCTGGGGCCTCAGGGAGACCGGGAGGCTGCAGCTCTCTCCTCTGACACCTTTCTGAGTAGCACAGACAACTCTTCTCAAGACTCTCTGAGGCTGAGGCTTTCTGACATTTAGTCTAAGGTCCCTGGGACACAACAGCAGAGGCTTCCTGCCCCTCACCTTTCAGTCATCAGGACAATATTTGGTTGCTTGTTTGCTTCCTCAGCCACCCTTGGAGATAGGCAGGAGACCTCAGATAACCCCAGTTGTGAGAGAGATCATTGTGGTCTCAGAGAACAAATGCTGCAGATGCTGTCACGTCTCTTGCTCGACTGGTTAGAACATTTTGGTTCCTTTGGGGATGATAAAAAGACACCACGTTCTCCTCTTCTACAATTCATTCAAAAAGTTAGCATCGGTTTCCATGTTTCTGATTCTGCCACCACTGCGAACCTATTCTTCCAAGTGCCACAAATATTATAATAACATTTCTCTTCCTATTACTCTTCCTTCAAATAATTCCTAAGGAATATACCCAATAGCACAGGAATCAGGTAGTCAGGGGAGCCAGGAGCCTGCAGACCTGCACTTTGCTTTGGATTGCGGCTCTATCCATCCACTGTGTGCCGTTGAACAAGATACCACTCTTGTGAGCCTCGATTTCACCATTTGTTAAAGAGATGTACCAGAGTTTGCTCCCCCTTCCTCAGTCTTTCCTCGAGGACTGGACGAGGCCACATATATCACAGTGACATGGGATGTACAGGGTATGATACATACGCATTGTCATCAGGCAGCAGAACAAAATAGTTAACAGCACAGATGCTGGAGACACACTGCCAGTTTTCTTCTCTGGAAAATCAGGATAAGGATGTAGATTGAAAGCTCTGAAATCCCCAAAGCCCAGAAAACCAAAAGCTTTTTCATAAGTGGCATACTCAAACTTATTTGGTGTCACATTCAATGTGATGGTTTTGGTGGGCTTTGTCTAGCCCACTGGCTGCAGAAATGTCCATGTGCTTGTTTACTAAGTGCTGCCCTAGACCCCTCTGGGAATCATTACATAATACACAGTGTAGGCACCATATTGTTTTTCTATGATATGAACAATTCAGTATTGGAAACACATTTGGCCTCAAGGATTTTGGATATAGGATTGTGGGCCTTCAGTACTGAACTCACAGGGCTGCTATGAGCAGTCAGTTGATTCAGGTAAAGCTCTAATAAGAGTGCCTGGCCCACAGTAGGTGCTCAATGGATGGATGTTACCTGCCATTACTGTTCCTTCTGTTATGCAACCCTGAGCACCTCGAACAATTTCCACATTGCCCTGGACCTCCTATTTGTGCCCTGGAACCATTAATGTCTGGATTTCTCTCTATTCAATCACACAGCACCAGACTCACCTGAGGTTCTGTCTTCTCAACTCTCCACCAAAATGCTCTCCTTGTTAGGAATGTGGAAATCCTCTCGGTAGCAACCCTCACACCCTTCCCTCTGCCTTCTTGGTAGTGAAGGAGGCTGGGAGAGGGCTCTGGGAAGAATCCCAGCAGTGTCTCAGGCACCTAGCTCACCCCGACATGCCTCCTATGGGCTGCATGGCTGAGATCCCATATGTGTGGGTGCAGCTCTGCTTCCTTTAGAGAAATTAATCCCACCTTTCTAGACCTCCGTTTCTCATGAATAAAACACAACAGTCAGTCTAGATGAGAATGACATGCCTTCTGGCCCCCTGAAATCCTACCTCCCGGACATCTTGGATGCCACTTCAGCAGTCAGGTGATGTGAGAGGGGGGATGAAAGCTACCTCACTTAAGCTCCAAGTATGGTAGTACATCCAGCCCCAAGAGGGCCAAATGCAAAGCATTCTGGAACTTTGTTACCACAAGACATTAGATCCTCTTTTCCTGACTCCTGGGTACTGAAACCAACCTGACTGTAGAAACAGGCCTTTGGTCATCCTCTGGACAAGTTCAGACATGAACTGGACAGTCTCACATTCAAGGAGGTGCAGCTGGGAGCCAGAGGGCCGCAGGCAAGGATGCCACACACTGATTCAGGCAGAGACCAGGCAGCACACTGACCAGTACCGGGATCTGGTCCAAAGACAATAGAACCCTGATGTGGTGGTGAGAGAGGCTGAGGCAGGAGCAGGAGAGGGACTTTGGGGAGTGACTGTGGTTCAGGGTAGGGTTCTAGTTCAGGAGGGAGACACATATGAGGGAGGGTGTGTGAGGAGAGGGGAAACATGACAGAAGACTGGTGCTGTAGACTCGGTTACCCAGAGGTGGGGTGAATCACCATGACCCTAAAATCATGGGCTCCCAGGGCTCTTTCCTAGAGCACCAAATGCTGCCATACTGTGACAAGACACTGTTAGATGCCAGTCTCACCTCCCTATTATCCTTATGAAAAGAACCCAATTTTATTTTAGAAACAGTCTAACTGATTAAAAACACTTACATCCCCAGAGTCCCAGGTATGTTTAGTAAGCTAAGCAGACATTCCTGCAAAGGGCTGCAGGAAAATGTGTTAAAGGGGTCAATTCAGTTAGCATTTGCTTTTTCCCTTTATCCTTTCCCCCCTTTTTTGTGCATGGAACTCATTCAGGATGCTGAAAGAAAAAACAGCCGTCTAGTGAGCAGGAAGCCCCAAGTCACAGGCTCAGCCTGGGAGAGCTGAAAGCTAAAAGAAGCCAAAGACCCTGATGGCTCTGGAGAAGTCACAAGACAGCCCTGAATGCTCTTGCAGCCTCCTGTCATGTGAGAAAGATAAACTCTTCTTTGGTGAATCTATTGTATTGGGTTTTTGTTTTACACAAGCAAACTTAATCCTAATAGGCACACATACCTACCTTACACAATTGTCATGAGGGTTAGATGTATTTGGAGACTCTGAAGGGTTGAAGTGAACCCAGAAGATATAGCTTATCACCCAGAATCCTGCTTTGGAGACTTTATCCTTTCTTAAGCCCCTGTAGGTGGTGGAGACTTAAGCTACTGATAAACTTCCTGCCTCCAACATGATCTACGCAAGACTTAGTGGGGTTAGGGTAACCCTGAGACCACACTGGGGAGCTGTCAGTAAATCTAGCTGCAGGAAAGCAGTTAAAAACAGCAGGAGAAGCAAGTTAAAGGATGACATGGTGGCTTACTGCAAATCATCTGCACTTCTAGAAAAAATGTTTCTGAGTATGTCAATGGTGGGTCATTGTAGCACCTTCACATTCCAAGCACACATCATTCATTCACTTCCTGAATGTCTGTAGCATGTCAGACACTGTATTAGGTGCTGGAGAAACAAAGATGGATAAAAATACAGTCCTTGGCCTCAAGCATCTTCTCTGGGTCTCACACTTTTGGGGAAATGGAAACCAAAAGATGAAGGGTCTATTTGAGTTAAATATGAGGAAGAGAAAAAACTCTGAATACTGAAATTGCTGTCATTTTGCATCCTCTGGCTGATGCTGCAAAAATAATATACCCCAGCTTTTAGGAGGCGAGGGGATATTTCCAATCTAGACTGAAGTGGAAAGTTACTAGGATGCTAAAAAATCAGCTTACATAATTATGGGCTGATGTCAAACAAACTATAGAAGGTTCTTAATTTCTGGTATTTCCTTGGGCTGTAAATAAACTACCACTTGACCCAGGTAAAATATGCTGTCTCCTTAAATGGAAAAATACTCAGATGGTGGGAATTTTATGCTGTTTATCAACAAGAAGCTGTTGGGTCTTCAGTGATACCCACTGTACCACATTCTGGCCAGCTGACTAAGGTGGCTCCAGCCCACCATATTTCAAATAGCTGCTCCTGACAGAAAGGCATTAGAGTATACAGTATATCTGCTCTGTTCTAGGGCATTAAAAAAAGAGTATGCAGTGTAGGCCATGCTTTGGAGTTCATGCTCTGGAGTAAGAACACCTGACTTTGAATCCTAACTTTGCTACCTACAGCTTGTGAGAAGCCAGGCAATTCCTTGGCATCACTGAGCCTCGGGTCATGAATGACATGGATATGATAATTCCTACCACATAGGCTTGTTAAGATGATTAAAAATATTGTGCAAAGGATGTTCAGTGCTTGGCACAGATTTAGAGCTCAAATGTTTTGATTGTGGGGAAAATGAGGTGGGGAAGCAAAATGAGGGAATGCAAAATCTTTTCTCAGAGGAATCATCCGGGCTGGAGCCAATTTACCCCAAATGGACTTCCTCGTACCAGGCGTAGTCATATTCTCAACAGACCTCAGAGCCAGTTCAACCTCTGTTTTCCCTCATTCTGCCCCAATCACTTGGAAGCTGCTGGAGAATGTGTGACTCCCCAGTTATTTAACCAGAGAGCTGTATTTAGGTGGTGCTGAATGTTCATTGTGAGGGCAGACATGTGGGCAGTTCTGTAGGGTCCGTAGAATGAGCAGGTAGGTCCAATGCTCCCTGGGATGATTCTGCTTTGTGATGCTATTTAAAGGTTTTCATGAAAGGCTTCTTTATATAAAGGCATTGGCTTTCTCATCTCTTCAGTGGAGGTGATTATACCAACCTCATCTGATCATCATGGGAATTAAACCAAATGAAAAAGCACCCAGCATGCTGACTGGGAGGAAGTACGCACTCAATAAACATTGCTTTATCCTTTCCCATGACCAGCGCTGGTGTCATGCTGCCCTCAACCAACAGTATTACTGTCAATGTGCTGACAATGTGTGGCAGGAGAAATAAAGGAATCTACTCTTAACCACTTACACTTCAGTTAGAATTACTCTTGCGAGCCAGGTCATCATTTCCTAATTCTTTTTAACTCTGGTGCACATTAGATTTACTGGGCAGAATTTTTAAAACTACTGATGTCCAGCACGCACCCCTCCTCCCACCCCAAGAGAATCTGATCTAATGAATGGCTCCTTAAAAGAATGAGCACTTCTCTGGCATTCAGTTTGTTTCTCTGTAAATTGAGAGGCAGAAAGGTAGAGCAAGTTACCATGTCGCACAACCAGAGAACACCCCAGGTCCACTGGAGCCCAGACAAGGGTGTTCACTGCAATGGATACTGTCTTTAGTTACAATTAGAATATTTTGTCTGTCATGGATTTTTTTGCATTAATTTTGATTTTAAAATATTGCATTAAAATATTATTTATCTCGATGATGGAGTTTTTTTGGCACCCTGTTAATTTGCACTTGAGGCCATACCCAAATGTTGGGGGAAACTTAAGAAAAAACCCTCAGCCCATGTGCCTTCAGTCTTGATTCCCATCTCCTCACACATCCTCTCTCATGCTTGTCTCTCTCCTGAACTACAGCCCTAGCCTGAATCCCAGCCGCTCCCCAAATCCCTCTCCTGCTTCCCCATCAGCCCCTCTCATCTGTGTCCTTTTGTCTTTGGACCAGATTCTGGTACTGGTCAGTGTGCTGCCTGGTTTCTTTTATTTATTATTTTGTTTTTTTTAAATTTTATTTTAGAGACAGTGTCTCACTCTGTCACCCAGGCTGGAGTGCAGTGGCACAATCCACTCACTGCAGCCTTGAACTCCCAGGCTCAAGCAATCCTCCTGCCTCAGCCTCCCACATAGCTGAGACTACAGGAACATGCCACCACACCCGGCTAATTTTTAAACTTTTTGTAGAGATGTCTGTCTCGCTATGTTGCTCAGACTGGTCTCAAACTCCTAGCCTCAAGAGATCCTCCCACCTCAGCCTCCTAAAGCATTGGGATTACAGGCGTGAGCCACCATGCCTGGCCTGGTCTCTGACTTTAATCAGTGGGTGGCATCCTGGCCCACAGCCCTCTGGCTCCCAGCTGGACCTCCTTGAACTTGGAACTGTCCAATTCATGTCTAGGAATTACATCTAAAAAGGAAAATGAACTGGACATCCTGTCCTTTTCCCTTTGGAAGTTCATTCTAAGCACCCCCTTCAGTTTTGCACTGTGTTACCAGGAGTGGTGATGGCCAGTCACAAGAATGAGGATGAGCGGCTGGTCTGTGGCTGAGTGGGGCACAGGCCAAGTGAATTCCTGAGGCTTCTCTACAAGAAATCAGTTGAGAGTAAACTTCAGACTGGTGAGATTTTGGCTGTGTCTCTTTAGCAGCTTAGGCAGCAAATGAAATGGAAGAAGTACTCATTCTTTATCCTGCCACTGGCTTAGAGTGAGTTTTGACTTTCGGTAGCTTGAAATTTGCAGCCCTTAATAATCTGAACTAGGAAAGAAAGGAACGGCAATACTAGAAGAATGCCTTCAGATGTAATTAGACAATTAGCTAACTGATTTGTCTGGCAGGAACACAATGCTTATCAGGTTAGGAAACAAGTCAACAGTTTGCAAAGAAAGATTCAGACAAAGTGGAGCCAGAACCAGGTAAAGCCTCTTCCTGGCAGGGTAGACAGATACTGGGGCTCATAGGAAAAGCCATACCCTGTCTGACATCATCTGCCTCACAGAGTCCTCCAGTACCCTCAAGGGCACCACTGAATTCTCCACAATTTCTCTAAACTCAATTTTCCTTTCCTTTGGTTTCAGTTCCCACTACAACAGAAGCTCCTTTAGGACGAGGACATTCTCAGACTGTGTTCAGTGCTGTATTCTTAGCGACTAGGATCATATCTCCCTCCTGATTATAACTTTGCATGATTGTTCCGTTTCCCTCAGAAGTAACACTGAAGTCCTTATGTGGCCTGCAGGCCTGCATGATCTACCCCCTGCTTACTAATTCAACTTCCAGTCAAGTCACCTTTCCATCATTCACTATGCTGCAAGCTCTGCCCCACCAGGCCTTTGCGTGTTTTCTCCAGCCAGAATTCTCTTCCTCCCTATGAACATGTGCTTTCCTGTGTGCATTGACTCACCATGTTGCACAACCAGAGAACACCCCAGGTCCACTGAAGCCCAGACAAGGGTGTTCACTGCAATGGATACTGTCTTTAGTTACAATTAGAATATTTTTGTCTATGATGGAATGTTTTGCATTAATTTTGATTTTAAAATATTGCATTAAAGTATTATTTATCTGGATGCTGGAGTTTTTTGGCACCCCGTTAATTTGCACTTGAGGCCATAGCCAACTGTTGGGGGAAACTTAAGAAAAAACCCTCAGCCCATGTGCCTTCAGTCTTGATCGCACATGGACACGCATGCACACATGCACAACAGAACCAGCTTCTTCTCAGCCTTCGTGTCTCTCTTTAAAGGTCCTGTCTCCAAGAAGCCTTCTCTGATGACCTGACCCATCCTGTCCCTCTTCTCCTTTACTCTCATTTCTACATTTTGTTTCTTTCATAGCACTTTTCTCAACTTGTAATTGAATATTTTAAAATTTGTTCCCCTGTTTATTGTCTGTCTGCATATTTGATTCGAAAATTCCCAAGGGAGAGACTATGATTCTGTCCTGTTGGGGATCAGAAAATGATACCCCCAGATGAAGGCCTCTAAAGCATCCCCCAGAGTAAAAGATTTTCTCTGACATTTTCCTGCCCTCCTGTCTGTGGCCTCTCATCCTCCCCCAAGACCAGACATAGAAACTAGAATCCATCTTCCCCAAGGCAGATTGTAGAAACCAGAACCCCTTTTCCCCAAAGCCAGCCATAAAACCTAAAAATATTACTCTAACTTCCCCCCAGCCTTTTTGTGTAAAAACTGGCCATAAAAAAAAAAATCGTCTAGGCCAGGCGTGGTGGTGGCTCATGCCTGTAATCCCAGCACTTTGGAAGGCTGAGGCAGATCACTTGAGCCCAGCAGTTCAAGGCCAGCCCGGCCAACATGGTGAAACCCTGTCTCTACTAAAAATACAAAAATTAGCTGGGTGTGGTGCTGTGGGTTTGTGGTCCCTGTTACAAGGGAGGCTGAGGTGGAAAGATCGCTTGAGCCCTAGAGGTTGAGGCTGCTGTGAGCTGAGATCACACCACTGCACTCCAGCCTGGGCTCACTGTAAGCTGGTGGCGGGATAAAGAATGAATACTTCTTCCAGGAGGAATTTCATTTGCTGCTTAAGCTGCTAAAGAGACACAGCCAAAATCTAACCAGTCTTAAGTTTAATTTTTAAAAATTTTTTAAAAATGATCTGACTTATCTTGTTTGATTGTAGGTCATAAGACCCCCATTTCAAGAGGGTCCTGCTGCATACCCAGAAGGAAGGAATACTGCACAGAGAAGCTAAGAGGAATTTAAACAGACAGACTTTGCTGGACTTTCCTACTCAGTCTATTAACATTAGATCATACCCTTTCTGCCCAGTCATTTTTCTCCATGGCTGTCCGTACTTCATTGAACCCAAGCCTAAAAATGGGCAGTTTCCCCGTATCTTTGAGTCTTTATTCTGAAGGCTCCGTGTAAAACTAGAATCAAATAAATCTGTATACCTTTTCTCCTATTAATCTGTCTTTTGTCAGTTGATTTTCAGTGAACCTACAGCGGATAAAAGGAGATTTTCCCCTGGCCTCCACAGTTCCAATATATCCATTCCCCTCTCAAAGACCCTGACATAGAATAGGTACTTACAAATTACTCGTTGAATGGATATGTGAATGAATGAATGAATGAACTTTTGTAGTATGTATGACCCTGTCCTAGACTAAAATATGAAGATGGGTCTCCCGATGCTCTCCCTAGTAGGTGTTCTTTCCTTGTTTGTGCCAGTGGCCAAACACTGCCCATTAGCTGCCTAGGCCTCCTTAAATGCTCCAGCCTTGGGTTTGACAGTCTAGATAGTGCCCCCATAAAATGCTAAAAGCTGAAATGTGAAGTGCTGCACATAATATTTAGCTTTTAACAGATGTACACCATTCTAAATACTACGGGAACATAGGGCATCAAGATAGTTTATGGGGAAATGATTTATGTGCAGACATGAGTGGTCATTCACCCTACAGGGCGGCCACCTGGCCTGTCATCTGTGCAGGGGGCAGATCCTGGCATACCGATTATAATCCATTTAAACCGAGTTCATCTGGGGTTTTCATGTTCCCTTGATCATTCTGAAGATATATTGGCTGTCTTGCACTATTTTCGTTTCTAACATACAATGGAAGAGAAATAACTGAAAGAGCATATGTCACAATGTCAATAGTGCTTACATTTAGATGTTGAGATAGGAGTGTTTTTAGCATTTCCCTCTTACATGTGTCTATTTTTAAATTTATCTTTATTGACAATATATTATTTTTATAATTTTAGAATACTTAAAGTATTACTTCACTTGTTCTCTTTTGTGTTTATATATATTTCAATTGTGTAAAGCTGAGCTGTCCAGTAGTATCCACTAATAGCATGTGAGAACTTAAATGAATCAAGATGAAATTCACTATAAGGAACTTAAACAAATTAACACGTGAAAAACAAACGACCCCATTAAAAAGAGGGCAAAGGACATCAAGAGACAATATTCAAAAGAAGACATACATGCTGCCAACAAGCAAATGAAAAAATGCTCAACATCTCTAATCATTAGAGAAATGCAAGTCAAAACCACAGTGAGATAGCATCCCATCCTAGTCAGAATGGCCGTTATTAAAAAGTCAAAAAATAACAGATGCTGGCAAGGTTGTGGAGAAAAGGGAACACCTATACACTGCTGGTGGGAATTTAAATTAGTTTATCCACTGTGGAAAGCAGTTTGGCAATTTCTCAAAGAACTTAAAGCAGAGGCTGGGCATGGTGGCTCACGCTTGTAATCCCAGCACTTTGGGAGGCCGAGGCGGGCAGATCATGAGGTCAAGAGATTAAGACCATCCTGGCCAACATGGTGAAACACGGTCTCTACTAAAAATACAAAAATTAGCTGGGCATGGTGGCACGCACCTTTAGTCCCAGCTACTCGGGAAGCTGAAGCAGGAGAATCGCTTGAACCTGGGAGGCGGAGGTTGCAGTGAGCTGAGATTGTGCCACTGCAGTCCAGCCTGGTGACAGAGACTCTGTCTCAAAAAACAACAACAACAACAACAACAACAAAACAAAAAACAAAAAAACCAGAACTACCGTTTGACCCAGCAATCCCATTATTGGGTATATAACCTAAGGAATATAAATTGTGCTACCACAATTTATGTATCTTCATCGCAGCACTATTCATGACAGCAAAGAAATAGAATCAACATTAATACTCTTAACAGTAAACTGGATAAAGAAAATGTACATATACACCACAGAATACTATGCAGCCATGAAAAAGAATGAGATACTATCCTTTGCAGGAACATGGCTAGAACTGGAGGTCATTTTCCTAAGTGAACTAACACAGGAAGAGAAAACCACACACCACATGTTTTCACTTATTAGGGGGAGTTAAACATTGAGTACATACGGACACAAAGAAGAGAACAAGAGACACCCGGGGCTACTTGAGGGTGGAGAGTGGGAGGAGGATGAGGATAAAAAAACTACTTGTCAGGTTCCATGCTCATTACCTGGGTGACAAAATCATCTGTACACCAAACTCCCATGACACACAATTTGCCTATATAACCAACCTGCACATGTACCCCTGAAACTAAAGTAAAGGTAAGCAAAAAATGAAATCCAATTAAAATGCAGTTCCTCAGTCACAGTAGCCATGTTTCAAGTGCTCAGTAGCACATAGAGCTAGTGGCTAGTATTTTGGACAGTGCAGAATAGAATATTTCTATTAGTACAGAAAATTCCACTGGAAAATTCTGGTGTAGAGTGTGTAGGTTTTAGCCATTTGAATATAAAGATAGAGACTTGCAGGTGGTGAAGAGTTATGTGCTGCAAACAAAGATTTGAAAAGAGCAACTGTCTGAGTTCTTTGTGATCCAAATGCAGTGGTATTGATTACTCATTGAAGGGAGACCTTGTTACGCTCACCAGTGTCCTTGGAAGGGTGCTTGATGAGGGAAATGTGTCCCTGAAATTTTATGGTTGCAGAGGCTGATAACTGAGTTTAGCCTCCTGAGACTTTTTACAAGGCAATCTGAAAAGCCTGGGCAAAATGCCCACCATGATGTGTCACTCCTAGGACCTAACTTGCTATAGGAAATTCCCATAGGCTTACCTGAAATCAGATTCCCTATTTCCTATTCCCATCAAAAGGCTTTTAGCGTCTATTCTTGGATGACTCCCTTTTGCTAAACTACAGGATAACCTAATGCTAAAGCAAATTTATTGGGCAACCAGCCCAGGAGGTCATGCTCAGTAACTTGTCCAGGCTTTTCTTTGAAAGACTTAGGGACTAAGTGACCTTTGACACAACAGAGCAAAATGTAAGCAGCTCTACTTGCTCTGTAATTATCAAAATTTGTTTGGTTTCAAGATGAATCCTCAAACCCACATTCTGGTTGCCTAAGGAATGCATCACATCTGCCTCAGCCTTTGTGAGAAAAGGGGACCTAAGTTATTAGCTGAGAAGTATAAGGATATAGCCATTCATGTTTTTTTTTTCTCCAACAAATGTTTAGTGAGCCCCTAAGTATCATGTGCTAGGTACTAGCAATAGGGCAGTGAATAAGACAGACCTGGAGACTGCCTTACAGAGTACCACCTCAAATCGTCACAACAGCAACTTTATCAAGGTTAAGAATAGTCTTAACCAGAAGTGAGCTGACACCCAAGGGTCTTTTATAGGCAAGAGTCAAGAGTGTCTCCAAAGTGCAGTAAAGATAAAACCCTAGCTACATGTCTAAAGCAGGAAGTTACAGAATGTATGGCTGTGCTTTCTATCAATTTGAGCTTCTCAAGGGAGCCCGTAAGCATCATTTAGGCCTGTGCAAGAGAAGAGAGTCAAAATGTTTCTGTAACAGGGATCCTGCAGGGGACATTAATTACTGTTGAAACAGTGCTGTGCAGTGGACTGCCAAGGTCTACAGTGTAGCTCACTGCCCTTTCTCCAGGGCCCTAGGTTAACATGGCACAGGGAAGATCTACCAAAATGTCCATGATGAAAGGTCGAGTTTCTTCAAATAAATAAGATTATGGAAATGGCGTGGAGAATGTGTGGCAATATGAAGACAGAAGGACAGAGCAAAATAAAAGGATGTCTTCTTAAAACATCTTCTTGCATATAAAAAACAAGAAATCAAAGATTGGATGCCAATTCTAAGAAACAGACACTCAGAGGATACCCTGCAAAGTATATCTAATTGGCTAGAAAGGGTAGACTAGTAAATTTTACTGTAAATCTCTCCTTTGGTGGGGCAAGCTTCCAAATCACACACTGTATTGATTGATGCTGCAGTGATACCTGACTGAGGCACAGAGACAGGGGAAGGAGGAAACGACATGCAAAGGCCCCCATGCTCCTGAAATAAACTTATCTGAGGAAAGGAAGTATATGGACTGACGGTTAGAAATCAGCATCAGGCATGGTGGAGGAGAGCTACAGCACATGTGAATGTTGCTAGAAGCTCTTTCATACCAATTCACACTGGCTCAGTGGCTGTGCTTTGGAAAACATTTGTTGAGGACAAGAGTATGTAATGTTGAAACTCAAATGTAGGGAAACTTGTGGCCTGGGAAAGAGATATAGGAATCATCAGTAGTTGTTATTCGTTAACACAAAGAGCATGCATGAAATCAGTGAGAAAGGGTGACACACAATGAGTAGATCCAAACATGAACACTTGAATATTCCCCAAATTTAAGGACAGGACAGAATGAATGGTCAAAGAGAACCAGAGAGTGTACTGTCAGAGAAGTCAAGGAAGTAAAGAATTTGGAGAAGAGAAGCTTGGTTAAACACAGCTGAGGAGTACAGCCAGCTAAGGACCATAAACTGCTCCTTGGTTTGGCAATGTTTGCCAGAGAATTTGGAATGGAATGATGTGAGCAGAATCCAGATTGCAAGAACTGAAGAAACAGAGAGATGAGGAAATGTGAACAGGACCAGCAATTGTTTTCTAGATCCCTGAAATGAAGACCTATGTGGATGTTGTTAATGAGCTCTTTACCTGAGGAACCTGGCTTGCTAATTTGTAGAGGTTTATCTTCAGAACTGACTTACCTGAGCTGCAAGGGCAGGAAATAATTACATCTGACCCTTTGAACTCAGGAGGTGTTCAAATAACAAAGCATTCTGACCTTGATCTTATTTGATTATTAAAAGCGTTGTTTAGCCCTTAGAGAAATAATTTTTCTTGAAAATGTTCTCCATACCAATTCTTACCCTTTCCTATAGCGTAAAAATTCCCCACAAGAACTAGCTCTGCAGAGTTCAAGGAAAATGAGTTGGTATCTTTTCCTTTGAAAAGTGAGATTTAGGGGTTAGTCAGAAATTGAGCCTTGCAAAGTACTTCCTGCAGAAACAGGAAAAGGTTATCTTGATCTACAATACACAGACACTAGGCCCTATGTAACCTTTGGGTAAATAAAGATGACCAACAAGCTTCAGATCTGCAACATGATTAGAAGGCTGTGCATAAACAAACACCCTGGAGATGTTGGAAGGCAGATCTTGCCTCCTATTAAACAGTCACAACCTCAAAGTTGTTCTTGTAGACCAGTTGTATAAATGCCAAGAAAAATATTTCAATGATTATTTGTTCTATTTCACAAAGCCAAGAGTCCTCGGCTATCACAACACCCTAGTGTTTTCAACTTTTTCTTAGCATTAAATTCATTTGGTGACCTCAATTGTTCACAGGCTGTGAATATGTATATTAGACAAAAAAGCTGGACTGCTGTGGTTGAAGCTGGGTGAGGAAGGGCTAAACTTACCTCCCTGAAATGCAAGATGCAATTTCAAAGCCTTAGCTCCAGAAAAGTGGTTCACAGCCCTGGGTTCACATGAGAATCACCTAGAGATAATCCTAATGCACTTAGGGATTCTGATTTAATTAGTCTAGGTGAAAGTGCTCTGGGATAATATGTTTTAAAAGCATCCCAGATGATTCTATTGTGCATCAAGGGTTAAGAACTGTTGCCTGAGAGAAGGACTGTTTATGAAAAGCTTCATTTGACTAAGAAGATTCTACTTGTAGTAAAATTGCTGTCAAACCAGCAGTTGGGGGATTCACTGCTGTTGATTAATCAAATAGTTAATTAGATTTGGCAAGTTTACCATGAATCAAAATCCATTTCACATGGAATTATAATACAATAGTATACATATATTACAAAATTCAGACTGAATATTTCATTCAGCCAAGATTCATTCAGAAATTATATATTTAGTGGCACACTCTGTGTAAGGCGCTAAGAGAGAAACGCAAATGATTCTTCTTCCAATCTTTTCTCCTAAAGAACTATTAAGTATTCTGTGGAAAGTAAACATTTCTAATATGAAACAAAATCTAAAAACCAAGAAACGTTGAAGGATCTTACATATCCTTGAAGTCATTGTCAGGTCATTGGTGGATTAAAAATGACCACAAATTCTAGCCATGCTTCCTATTAAAAGGTAGCATCTGTTTTCCTCTCCCCTCATATCCGGGTTGGCCCTATGACCTTCTTTGACCAAAAAATACATCAGAAGTGATTCTGTGCTAGTTATAGGCCCAGGCTTTAAGAAACTTGGCAACTTCTACCTTTGTTCTGCTGTAGCCTTCAGCTACAATGTAAAGTTACTTTGCTGGAGAGAACATAGGGAAAGTTAGATGCCTGGCTAATGTTAGGATGTTAGCCATCCTGAACAAAATGCTAGATATGTGAATGGAGCCATCTTGAAACGTAGCCTTGAGAGCACTGTGTGAAGGAACCCGTGTTAGCCATGTGGAACAGCCATGTGAGAACTAAGGCATCTTGGCCAGCAGCCTTAGATCAACTGCTAGATCAACACAGTCTCATAACTGAGTAAGTGAGACCACTGGAAGATCACTCTTTCAACTCACTAAATCCTGAGAAACAATATCTATATATAGCTTTTTAAAAAAGACATTAAGCCTCAGGGTCTTTTGTTATACAGCAAATATAACTGATGCAGAAGTTGGTAACTAGAAGTGCAATGCTGATGTAACAAAAACCTAAAGCAGGCCAGGTGTGGTGGCTCATGCCTGTAATCCCAGCACTTTGGGAGGCCAAGGTCGGGGGATCATTCAAGATTAGGAGTTTGAGACCAGCCTGGCCAACATGGTGAAACTCCATCTCTAATAAAAATACAAAAAATAGCCAGGTGTGGTGGTGAGTGCCTGTGGTCCCAGCTACTCTACTTGGAGGCTGAGGCAGGTTAATCGCTTGAACTCAGAAGGCAGAGGTTGCAGTGAGCTGAGATCGTGCCACTGCACTCCAGCTTGGGTGACAAAGAGAGACTCCATCTCAAAACCAAACCAAAACAAATAAACAAACGAAAACTAAAACTACAACATGTGGCATCAATTTCAGATCATGTAGAGTAGGCAGAAGTTGGTAGGATGGCAAGGAGACTACTACTGGAGGTTGGAAAAACAGTATTTGCTATCAGAAGCTGGAGAAAGCAAAATTTATGTAGTGCTAGAATTGTTTGGCAACATTGTTGCCTGTGGTTACCTGGAAGATAGAAAACACAATAATGAATTTATGGATCTGGCCAAGAAAATTTTGAGGCAAAGTGTCAAAAGTGAAAGTCAGCTTATTTTAGCCACCTATAACGAAGCATGGGAAAACAGAAATGAGCCAAAGAAGAAATTATTCCTTTTTAAAACAGAATTGAGAGAAAATGTTTCCATCCCTGGACGTACTAGTTTGGAAAATAAAACTGATTTTCATTGCATCTCCATGAGGAAAAAAGTTCCCAAAATAAGGAATGGTCTCAGGGTAAAGATTAAATACATGATGCTGACACTAAAATAGTCTCAGAGTAAAGACTGAATCAAGGTTATATGACCTTGACTTGTGATTGTGCAACCCTTTGATAAGACTTCAGAAAAATGTAAGATCCTTAAGAGCATTTCCCCACAGCACCCTGACTTGCGGTTCAAAGGAGGAAAAATGTCTATTTTGAAGATGTTTATAGGTGTGATTTTTTTTTTTTGAGACAGAGTCTTGCTCTGTCACCCAGGCTGGGGTGCAGTGGTGCCATCTCAGCTCACTGCAACCTCTGTCTCACGGGTTCAAGCGATTCTCCTGCCTCAGCCTCCCAAGCAGCTGGGACTACAGGCATGAGCCACCACGCCCGGCTATTTTTTGTATTTTTAGTAGAAACGGGGTTTTACCATGTTGGCCAGGCTGGTCTCGAACTCCTGACCTCAAGTGATCCGCCTGCCTCTGCCTCTCAAAGTGCTGGGATTACAGGCATGAGCCACTGCTCCCGGCCAGGTGTGATGTTTATTTAATAAAGTCAATTTGCTATTTGATGAATAGAAAATATACAACATTTTAAAGAGAATTTTATTGGTAAAAGCCTTACCAGTTTTGACTAAAAGGGACAGAAAAGTACAAAATAAAATGAGGCTTCCAGGCTGTAAACTTTACAAAAGCAGAAACCAGGCAGAGAAGTTTACTCAGCTGTTAACAGTAGATTGGGAAAAATCAGCCAAAGAGCCAAATGAGAAAGGAGAGAGCAGACATGGGCCCTAATCAAGGAATAGTCTCCGTGCTGTAGTAGCAGACCTGACAACCTCTCCCCAGAGGGATTTCATAATTACTGTGGGCCAGAGGCTGCTATGTGCTTCCCTTTCCTCCCTTTTTGAATGGGAGTACCCATTACTGTGTCATCTTTGTAGGCTGAGTGTCTGGGAAGAAAAAGAACTTGTGTTTTTAATTCAGAGATCTTTAGATAGAGAAGAGTCACAGTGATTGGCTGTACTCAGGGAACTGCACCTTCGGAACCCCATTTATATCTGGACCTGATTTAGATGAAAACATTCTGGATCTTAAGTATGAGCCTGATGTCATAATGGAATAAGCCTTTTGAGGATGTTAGGAAGGAATAGTGTATTTTGCAGATTAGAGGAATATAAATGATTTAGATTTAGAGCTACAGAGATAGCCACAAATTCTATACTTTCTTTCCACTGAGAGATGGAGCTTATTTGTCCCTCCTCCTTCAATCTGGGATGGTATAGTGAATTTCTTTTCCCCACAGAATGTAGCAGAATCAATTATAGTTTAGGCTAGACTTAAAATAAGCAGCCTTTGCTTTAATAGAGTTTTGAGCCACCATGTAAAGAGGTCCAGGTACCTTGCTTGGGAGGACACATGGCTGATTTCCAACTAGTCTAGTTTCCCAGCCAAAATGCCAGACATGTGATGAAGCTGTCTTGGAATGCTGTTTGGAAACCATCATGTTGTGTGGAAGCCCAAGCTAGCCATAAGGAGAGGCCACATAGAGGAGAATGAAGGTATCACAGCTGACAAGCCCCGCCTGGCTCCCAACTGACTGCAGTTACAGAACTGACCCCCACAAAACTAGAACTATTTATTCAACTCACAAAATCATGAGAAATAATAGATTATTATTGTTTTAAGCCACTAAGTTTTGGGGAGATTTGTTGTACAGAAATGGGTAATTTAAACAGTTATGAGCCACAACTGGAGCACTCTAGATACACAGAGGAATCTTAAAACATAGAATCCTAGTTGAGAGGCCAGTTAAACTATAGTGGGGTTTTTTTTTTTTATTAGCAGATTTTTTTTTCTTTATCTAAGGATGACATTAATAAAAGCAATATTAGGATGCTTTCAAATAAGTAAACCAAAGAGTAATGCAGCCTAGAGAGAGGACTTTGATTCCACTTATTACGTAGTTATGTCTAGATGGGCAAAGTGCTGGAAAAACTCAATAGATATTTATCAAGAATCTCTACTATGAGTGTCAGTATAACCTAAGGAGAAAAACTTATCACCAATTTCTAAGGAAAGGTGAAATTTTTAACACTTAAATAATAATAAAAAAATTAGCCAATTTTAAAGTTTACCTAGCTCGGAACATCAGAGAAGTGTTCTCTTCTTCTATTTTCTGAAAGAGATGTGTAGGATTGATGTTAATTTTTTATTAAACATTTGGTAGAATTCTCTCGTAAAACCATCTGATTCTGGAGTTTCATCTTCTGGGAGTTTTGAAATTATGAATTCAATTTCCTTAATAGTTAAGGGACTATTCAAATTATATCTTTCATGTTGCATGAAGTGTGGTAATTTGTACTTTCCAAGGAATTGGTCTACTTTATCTAAGTTGCCAAATTTCTATGTAGACTTCTTCACAGTATTCCCTTATCATTATTTTGATGTTTGTAGGGTCTGTAGTAATATTCCTTATTTTCTTTCTGATGTAGGTAATTGTGTCTTCTCTTTTTCTTTGTCAGTCTTGCTAGATCAATTTTATTGATCTCTTCAAAACACCAACTTTTTATTCATTGATTTCCTCTATTCTTTTTCTGCTTTAAATTTCATTGATTTCTGTTCTTTATTTTCTTCTTTCTGTTTGCTTTGGAATGATTTTGTCCTTATTTTTCTAGTTTCTTGAAGCCTTTTATTCTACAGGAAAATACTACTTCAGTTTATCATCTATGTATGTGTTTTACTACATTCAGCACAGTCATGCACCGAAGAATGACGTCAATGGCATATATGGACCACGTATACAATGGTGGTCCTATAAGATTATACTGGAGCTAAAAAATTTTTATTGCCTAATGATGACATAGCCATCCTAATGTCATAGCATTATGAACTACACGTTTGTGGTGAAGCTTGTGTTAACAAACCTACTGTGCTGCTACCAGTGGTATAAAAGTCTAGCACACACAATTATGTCCATGACATAATGCTTGGTAATGATAATACATGACTATGTTACTGGTTTATGTATTTATTATACTATATTTTATTGTTATTTTAGACTATACTCCTTCTACTTACAAAAAAAAAAAATAACTGTAAAACAGCCTCAGACAGGTCTTTCAGGAGAGATTCCAGAAGAAGGCATTAGTATAGGAAATGACAGCTCCATGCATGTTATTGCCCCTGATGACCTTCCAGTGGGACAAGATGTGAGGGTGGAAGACAGTGATATTGATGATCATGGCCCTGTGTAGGCCTAGACTAATGTGTATATTTGAGTCTTCATTTTTAACAAAAAAGTTTAAAAACTAAAAGAAGAAATAAATTTATAAAAATAGAAAAAAGCTTCTAGAGTGAGGATATAAAGAGGGCAAATATTTTTGTGTAGCTGTAAAATGTGTTCATGTTTTAAGCTGTGTTATTACAAGAGTCAAAAAGTTAAAAAGTTTATAGAGTTAAAAAGTTACATTTAGCGAAGGTTAAGTCATCGTTGAAGAAAAAACAATTCTTAAGTAATAAATACAGTTTAGTCTAAGAAAACAATGTATGTGAAGTCTATAGTAGTGTACAGAATTGTCCTAGGCCTTCACATTCACTCCTCACATACTCACTGACTCACCCAGAGCAACTTGCAGTCCTGCAAGCTCCATTCATGGTAAGTGCCTTATACAGTCTAGCATTTTAAAAAATCTTCTATACAGCATTTTCACTGTACCTTTTTGATGTTTAGATGTGTTTAGATGCACAAATTCTTACTATTGTGTTATAATTGCCTGCAGTATTCAGTATAGTAATATGCTGAATGGGTTTGTAGCTTAAGAGCAAAAGGCTATCCCATTTAGATTTGTGTAAGTACACTCTATGATGTCCTCTCAATGACAAAATCACCTAATAACACATTTCTCAGAACATAGTCCCATTGTTAAGTGACGTATGACTGTACATATGTTAGATTGACAAATATCTAGCTATCTAATAATTATGATTATCTAACAACTATATACTTTCACATAGCCCATATAACATGCTTCCCCCATATTCTTGTGAAGCCATCTAACTACACCTGAAAATAATAGTAAAACTCACAAAATGTGTGTGGATTAAAAAAAAACAAACAAACAATCAGACTAGCTGCTATATCCCCAGTGTGCTTAGAGGTGCCAATCATGACTTATGCCAGTAACAGGAGCAAATCATCAATGTTTTTTCCTGCTGCTCTAAAATTTTCCCCTAAGCAGTAACCAAGCAGTGGAAAATCCCCAGCATAAGGGTTCATAGAGGAAGTGCACTGGTCACTAGATTTATCTTTCAGTGATGTGTTTCCAATAATAAATGGCTCTCAGAATAACAAAGAACCTGAGTGTGAAAAGGCTTAGGTTAGCCACGCAGCTGCAGAAAGACCAAAGTGTGGTTCAAAAGTGATGACTGGCATATTTTCTTCTTACATTTGTATGGTGTTCATTTGAAATTACCTGGTGTATTTTTAAGAGGCATGCAACAACTCACCCAATTGAATTTTAAAATCACACAATTATTTTTACAGATGTACAGACGCCAAGAGGAATCTGAGACCAGAGTGGTGAAGTGATTTACCCAACATTGTCTACCTGGGTGTCAGCACAGCCTGAGCTCAGACTTCCCTGCGTGGTTCCATCGTTTAGTCAACAAATATTTATTGATTGCCTACAACATCACACAGACCATTTAGGTACTAGGATGCAAAATTTTTTTAAAAAACAAAAAACCTTGGCCCCACAGAACTGGCAGAGGAAGAAACACAATAAACAATTAATGAATTAACAAAGTAAATTACATAGTATAAAAGGTGATGATAAGTGCTCCAAAAAAAAAAAAAAAAAGTTACAACAGAGGAAGAGGAATTGGGAGTGCTGGCAGAGATGCACTTTTTGTAAAGGGTAAATTCTAAATAGGGTGGTCTGGTAGGCCTCTTTGAAAAGATGTGGAGGTAAAGTTAGCCTGGGGGTAATCGTGTGGGAGAGAACATTCAGCAGAGGATAGAACCAGCCCAGAGGCCTCACAGCAAGTGCAGGCCTACAACAGCTTCAGGGATGAACCTGGCATGCTTGAGGAACAGAAGTCACCTTTCTGCGACATGTCCTCTAAAAATCACAGAACTATAGACTCTTGAGTTGGGAGAGCCTGAAAAATTGTGCAGTCCAACCTCCCAGCTGAAGCAGGAATGCTCCAGGCAGTAGCACAGATCTGCACTTGTCTGCATTTGAACAAATCCCTCTAGGCCACGAACTCACTGGCTTGCAAAATAGCTCATCCCATTTTTTTGGCCACCTCCCGTGGTTAAAAGTCTTGTCTTACGCTGAACTGAAATCTGCCTCCTTTGGCTTCACCCTGTGATTCCACCTCTACCCTTTGAAGCGACACAAAATCCCTCCTTTCAACCAATGCATATTATTTCTTTGGTCAAGGACACCTGGGAGGCAGTTTGGCACAGAGGCAAGAATGTGAACTCTGAAGTCAGGCAGGACTGGGTTCAAACCCACTTTCCAGCTGTGTGGGCTTGAGCAAGTTCTTTCATCCCCTCACGCTTTGGGGTCCTCATCCCAGAAGACTCTTGGGGGCGTTAGAGACTATACAAGTGCACATTAAATGGCAGTTGTTCTGTATATTTTTTATCTGCAGGGTGACTTATCTTTCACTTACACGCTGTCTGCAGGGCTTAGCATATACCACCCTTTGAGGAAAGCTAATTTAGATTCAGAAAGTCTCTGAACGTTTCCCACTTGTGCTCTCCGTATACTGGCTGACCTTAAGGAAAGGAAAATCAAGTGGTACCTGCCTGAGGTAGGTCATCTGTGATGGGAAAGCACATAAACCAGATGGTATCCAGCTGCATTTACCAGTTAGTTGGGGCAGAAGTTCTGAAATCAGAAGCCAAAAATCAATGAAGAAGAAAAAAGCCCTGTGGAGTAAAAATGTTTCAGAGTAAATTTGCTGGGTACTAGCACATACTAGGAATTTCCTACGGGAAGAAATGCAGGCAAAACAACTAGACACAGGGCCAATGAATCGGAAGCACAGGATTATCTACCCAGATACACTAATGCCCTTTTACACTGGAAGGTCATGGGGCCACCCCTGCTGACCAACTTCTTCCAGGAACTCAGGTATGAAGTTGGCTGAGCCACTTTAAGAGAAGTCTCCTAGCAGTGATGATGCCATGAAAGATTATGCATCTGCAAATAACAGAAGAAGCTATTATCATTTACTGGGTCCCACCTGTATGCTGGCATTATGTATAATAAACATTCTCTCACCTGAAAACAACAGGTACCTGACCTTTTGTTTTGGTCAAATTGTCCTTCTAAGAAGTAGCAGCCAGCAGTCTGAAGACAGATTTACTAATGACCACCCTAGCCCCCTCTCCCCTTTTCCAAACTCTTTCCAATCGTCTCAGTCCTTCTTTCCACTGGGAAGGTTACCAAAATTAGCAAAGCAAGGCTGAATTCAGCCAGATTAAATCAGTCCATATAAAACCACTCGGCATAAACAAGTGTGGCAAACACTTGCCATGCTTAAATATCTTTGAAAGATAATGCTGGGTTTAAAAGAATCATTCTAGAACTTTCCATGCAGCGTATATGCATTGCAAAGTCACCAAGCGGTGATGTGCAAATATAAATCTCATTTTGTTTTTATCTGTGTGCACATTTCTTTGACTAGTCCTCATATCTGCCTAGAGAGAGGAAAACTGAATTCAGGACAATTTAGACAGCTGAGGCCAACCCTGTCATTTTTTTAGCCCCTTTGAACTGAACTGTAACAGGATCTCTCTCCAGTATGCATTCGGTCAAGTACAGGCATTATTATTATTATTACTACCAGTTTTCATCTAGTTTAACACTCCCTCTGAGTTTCTGCTTGCCCCTTCCTCCCGTCTGACTCTTAAGCTCCCACAGGCCCTCACTCTGATCATTTCCTGGCAGCCTCAGCCTCAGAAAAAGAAGGAAGAGGCCTCAGGAACCTGGCTGAATATTGGTGATGGGGAGGTTCTGCATCTGGCTTTTGGTCTGCTTTTTGGCTGCCTCCAGCCGATCTGTCCTTGTCTGTTGCAAGCTGTAATGTGTGGTGCACTTAATGTTCCCCTCTGCATAGCTTTTAGATATGGACAGACCCACAGGAATGCACTTCCTTCCCTTGCCCCCAGAAACCCATCTCTAGTCATCCCGCAGCTATAGGCCTGGGTAGCAGCCAGATTCTAGGGCTCACCAACTTGTATAGCTCATGCTGAGCCCATGGAAATCTCACATGCCTTTGCCACACCCCACAGTGGGGACGTGGGCTATCTCAGACATGTTTTTCCTGTCTCTCAGCTGTACTGGCTGACACCAGCTTTTCAGAGGATTCAAGATGAGAAATGCACACCAGCTCTATCTTCCAGAATGCTTCCTTCAAAAGTCTCTGGGTGGATTCTCCTGGTGCCTCTTCCTTGAGATTGGGCAGGTCCAGTGCCTGCATCCTTCCATAAGGCTAGAAGGCTCCACAAACCCTCATCTGTCCAAAAAGAGCCAGTCTCATCCCTCCCAGTCCCTTTGTATAGATCCTAGTGGCAATGCTTACAAACCAGGTCTTCTTGTTTATGCAAATAAATTTTGTTTTACATTTGGCAGGGTCGCCACTGAACCTGGCCATTGATAACCTAGATTATTTGTTCTTGGCAGTCACGATGGAATGGTAGAGTGTGGGGAGTGATGACAAGGAAGGAAAAAGACCAGAACTGTGCTTTGGTGACTTGAGTCATTGCCATATGTAAAAACAAAATACCTAGCAGGCCCCTACCTTACACACACCTATATTCTACTCTTCCATGGGACAAGTGGCTACTCACTCTACTCATTATGATTATGAACTCAAAAACACTGCATTTAAAAAGGACTTTAGAGATAATGTAGTCTAACTTCCTAAATTTGCAGATAAGAAAATTAAAATCTATATGCATGAAAATATGAAAAATTTGTTTTCTCCTATAGCTTATTCGTTTTGCCAGAAATTCTGGAGCATTTTAAGTGGAAGAAAATAGGTGCTAGCTATTTTAGTTCAATCTGCAAACTCAAGATAATTAAAATTACAGACAGAAATATTTTAGGCTGCACTTATAAACTGATTATTTCCAAGTTCCTGAACAAAACCTCTTAAATTCAAAGAATTTATCTGAGTGCTGCATTTTCCTTTGAAGAAAATCTTAATTCAGCTGACAGAGGTAGAAAAAAGTACTTGGAAAGCTAGACAGCTCCTTAGGGACACCTCTGTCCTCCTATTTGGAGAGGCTCAGTAAAGGGGAAGTGTGATTTATTAATCAGAGGATGTGAGGGTTACCATTACGTGTCAACTTGTCTTGGCTGTAATACACAGATATTTGGTTAGACATTGGCCTAGATGTTGCTGTGAAGGTATTTTTAAGATATGTTTAACATTTAATTCAGTAGGCTTTTTTTTTTTTTTCTTTTTTTTTTCAGAGATTGGATCTCGCTATGCTGCCAAGGCTGGTCGCAAACTCCTGGCCTCAAGTGATCCTCCCACCTTGACCTCCCAATGTGCTGTGATTATAGGTGTGCATCACTGCACCTGGCATTGATTCAGTAGACTTTGAATAAAGCAGATTATTCCCCAAAATGTGAGTGGGGCTCATTCAATCGGTTGACAACATTGAGAAAAAAAAAGGTCCCTCAAGGAAGAAGTTCTGCCTCCAGACAATCTTCAGGCTCAAGTTGCAACAGCAATTCTTCCCTGAGTCTCTAGGCTGCTGGACTTCCCTGCAGAATTCAGATTTCCCAGGCCCAATACTTTCGTGAGCCAATTCCTTAAAATAAATCTATCTATTGATTGATAAATTGATCCATATCTATCTATATTATAGCTCTATCAATATTATACATATATATAAAGACAAATATCTATCTATTATCTACATATCTGTCTATCTACACATCCTATTGGTTTTGTTTCTCTGGGGAAGTCTGACTAATACAGGGGGTATCACAGTAACTTGATCAATTTGCAGTGAGTGACTCACACTAAGCCCAAAGAATGGTTCAGTCCTGTCTGTTCTTATCACCTGGAGAGACTCTGACCTTCCCCACAAGGTCAGCAACAGGAAGTGCAAATTAATAAGACTGAGACTCACCACCTGGACAGAATTCCCAGGGAAACCTGAACATCATAACTCATTTGCCACCCTTTGTGCCAATGATGGTGTTTCTGAAAAGCTACTAATTGTGAGAAGAAAAAGCCAGGGAAGCCGTAAAGCTCAGGGCTAGGGTCTTCTATGCTTACCGTCAATTTATCCTCTCAAGACTCAAAATAAACTAGCCCACTGTAGTGAAGACCCTCTATTTTTATAGAAACCAATATGAAATTTTATAGAAACTAATATGAAACAAGCTCCATTTGATGCTTTCTCTGGTTTTTGAGGTGCAATGGTGAAGCCCTGCTCTTCTCTGTTTCACGCAAGGCTCATCCATACCTGGCTGGGACCTCCAGGTTTAATGAAGATAAGGCAAATGTGTGAACTGAAGGACCAGATATAGAATTGCTCTGTGCTTTGGACATGAAGACCATTTTCTCCTGAAGTTTAGTGATGCAGAAAGTGTCACAAAGTGAAGTTGGCCTCATTTCAGAGGTTCAACATTGTCAGGACCAATACCCCTGGGATTCTTTTGACTTTTCATCCATGGTTACAATGTGGCTGCTTCCATTTCAGGCATGACTTTCACTTTTAAGGCAGGAAGGAAAGGCACAGAACAGCAACAGCAGGAAAACAAATGCTTTCCAATAATCCCAGCAGATAGTTGCTTAGGTCTCATTGGTCAGAACTTGGACACCTGGCCCCTCAGCTGAATAGCTGTAAGGGAGTCTGGCGAAATATTTAGCTCTTCTAATCTTGTTAGTAGAAGGAAGAAGAAGATTATAGTGTATTGGTATTTGATATGAATCAGAATTATATATATTTTAAGAGCTATGATAAAATATTTTTGCATATAGTGGAGAAATATTTATGTAATACAACTCTCCCAAAATAAATGTTGCTTTTAAGACCACCCTGTAGGTCAGAGTTTTCCAAATTGTGGGTTATGAAATGTATTTAGTGGGACTCCACTAGAAGGAAGAGCAGGAGGAGGAGTAGGAAGAGGAGGAGTAAAGAAGAGGAAGGGAGAGATGGAGGACAAGGAAGAGGAAGATGATGAACAAATGGAAAATAACAATAGAAAATATCAGAGTGAAACTTTTGTTTCAGATATGTTTTTCTTACTCTTGGTTACTGTCAACGGAGTTTGAAAGCTACTATTATAGAGCATGTGATTAGCAGGTTTTAAGAGATTTTTGCATACACAGCTTTGCTCTTACCACAGCGAGTTTATGCATGTTGAACGCACCCTGCACTTGTTTAGAATCTTTATTCTTAGCGTCTTTCCTGGTCCCTTCTTCAAATATGTATTTCCTGCTTAAACATCTGCTTGATCCTGCTACTTTCTCTCCACTTCATTCTTTCCTGGAGCAGTCGATCACCTATAACTGAGTAGTCTACGTTCACCAACATCTTTTCTTCTGCACTTCCTCCTTGGAAATTAGATTCTGTTCCCCACAACTCCCACCTCCCTTCTCCCATACACATTCTCCAAAGATCCTTAATGCTAAGTTCAGCCTTTCCTGGCCAGCCAAAGTTCTTCATCACTTTGTTGAAGGGTGTGTTTTTTGGCCATGTCCTCCTTGAAACTCTCTCCTCTCTCTACCTCCTCCTGACTGCCTTTCTCCCTCCCTTTCCATCATCGACTCTGTTTCCTCCTGTCCCCTGAACCTGGGAAAATATCCACAGAACACAGCCTTCTGCCCTCTGCTCTCTTTTCTTGCAATCTCTCTCTGCCTCTTCCTCTCTCTCATGTAAGTGTCTCTCAAAGATACAATTATCATCACCTTTAGCTAATGATTCTACTCCTGCATTTGCAGTTCTGATCTCTCACTCTTACAACCTGTACTCCACTCTTGCAAGACTTGAACTCAGAATATCTGAAAGGAGATGAATCACTTCCCAACGCAAAGCTGCTTTTTTCTACAAATTTTTCTGTCTCTGTAAACGGGACAACAATTCTTCAGTGATCTAGGTGGACATTATCAAAACCGTCTTCACCTCTTTGCTCTCTTATCCTTTATTTTTTGTTTTTATTTTTATTTTTGAGACTGAGTCTTGCTCTGTCATCCAGGCTGGAGTGCAGTGGAACAATCTTGGCTCACTGTAACCTCCACCTCCAGGGTTCAAGCGATTCTCCTGCCTCAGCCTCCCAAGTAGCTGGGATTACAGGCATGATTTTTGTATTTTTAGTAGAGATGGGGTTCCGCCATGTTGGCCAGGCTGGTCTCAAACTCCTGACCTCAAGTGATCTGCCCGCCTTGGTCTCCCAAAGTGTTGGGATTACAGGTGTGAGCCACCGCGCCCAGCTTCTTTTATCCTTTACATCCTTCCCCAAAAGCAGTCCATGCTGGGGGGAACAGAATGCCTTCCACTTGCCGCCTGTCCTGGGCTCTGGTAAGAGTGAAATATCTGAGGGAGCAGGCGCTACCACCCTGCCTTTTTCTCAGCTAGGTTAACGCTTAATTCCTGGAATTTCTTCTTTGAACAGAATCATTCTTTTTAAATTTCTGTATGTTGAATCCATTATTTTTTAATGAGAAGAACATCATTTTTTTATTCCATTAAGCATTTATTTTCAAAATTTAAATCAGTGCTGAGAGGCATTAAACATGTAAATTATTTCTCTCCATTTAAGGAATGATTTGGCAATGCATCTACAGAACCATGAAAACATTTATACCACTTGATATAATAATCAAAATTCTAAGGAAAGAAAAGGCTAGAATGCAAATGTGTTCATTATATATCTATGGAAAAATCAAAAGCAGCTTAACAGTTTAACAATTAAAGAATGGCTTGGCAAATTATTCTTAAGAAATTATCACTTTCATTAGCTATGATGCAGCCATTAAAAATGATCATTACAGAAATTAGGTAGCAATCTGGAAACATAGAAAAAAGCAGAATATAAATTGCATTTCTGCTGTGATTATAGCTATGTTAAAATTAGGCATGTCTTTTGGCAAGAACTAGAAAGAAATGTGAGTAACTAGGAAGAACCATTAAAACCTAAGCTTAATCCTTAGCTTGCAGGTACAAAGCTGATTTTTTTCCAGAGTTTTCTGAAGTAGTTAGGATTAGATGGACTTAGTCAGCTGATAAAGTGCAGAAGAGACTCATGCCAGAAAGCTAAGTTAATTACTTGCAAAAGGAAATTACCAAGCACACAGGAATAGCATTATTGCTTTTTCTCCCTATGAATAAAGTTATATGAAAAGCCAAATTGTAGTCAAAATGCTGTTTTCTGAGAATGGAATCAGAGGAGCAACTGAATGATCTCAATGGCTATTGTCAATAAAGCCCTGGCATGTCATCTCCACCTGGGTGCGTGCCTACAAACCAAACCAAATACCCATGGTCATCAGTCAGCGTCTTCTCCACCTGGTGCTAAAGAGAGATGATGCTTTGTTAATTTGGGGGTTTTTCCTTTTTTTTTTGATTCTGTACCAACCTCTCTCATCTCTCTATTCATACTTGTTTGCTCATGTTTTCTTCAGATGCTAAAACCAGTCATGTTATGCAAAGTACATCCCATAGAATAACACGTAAGCTTGGAAAATTTGGGGTTAAGCAATGTTAAGTGCTTATTCCTGCAAGACTTCCGCAGAGTCTTTATGTATTGATGTGAATTATGAACCTACTTCATGGCATGTTTCAAGCTAATCTGAGCACCTTTTATTTCTCAAGTAATTCCCTCAGCATGAACAGCAGTAGAAATGCTGGGGTCCAGTTTTCTGGCCTTCACATTTGTTTAAGTCTTGATTACATTATAGATCCTAGTCCCACATTCAGCCTGAGGAAATCCTACTTTGTTGGAAGCACTTCTGTATAAAGGTAATCTTATCTGTTTTATATTGAATCCATTGTTTAAATTTCTTAATTGTGGTGGGATCACCTAACTAACGTATACACATACTAGCTATTTATTATATAATTTATATATATATATATACTTTTTTTTACTAAAAAGGGTTAGTGACATTTGAAAAAAATTAGCAGGAAAAAAAGCATTATCCATATCCCCACTATCCTAATTTGACTATGTGCAAAAAATGCAAGGATTTATTTTGTATATTCTTATAGTTTCTCCACAATTAGTAAGTTTTTAAAAAAATACCTTCCCTCAGCCGGGTGCAGTGGCTTACATCCATAATCCCAACACTCTGGGAGGCCAAGGCGGGCAGATCACCTGAGGTCAGGAGTTCGAGACCAGCCTGACCAACATGGAGAAACCCCGTCTCTACTAAAAATACAAAATTAGCTGGACGTGGTGACGCATGCCTGTAATCCCAGCTACTCAGGAGGCTGAGGCAGGAGAATCGCTTGAACCTGGGAGGCGGAGCTTGCGGTGAGCCGAGATCGCGCCATTGCACTCCAGCCTGGGCAACAAGAGCAAAACTCTGTCTCAAAAAAAACAAAAAACAAACAAAAAAAAACCCCAAAAAAACACCCTTACCTCAATCATTCATTTAAAAATATAATTAAAATCAAAAGTACTGAGTGTTCATTGTTTCAGCATTCATGTCTTCCTTTAAAATTACCAATTTAAAAATAAGTTCCAGGAGGTTGTCTAATCCTTTCTCATACATATAGAAAATAGGGTGCCTAATCCATTTGAAATATGATAACCTGCTATTATATTCAAAAACTTTTCCAGGAAAGAGAAAGATACAATAAGAGAATGTATCTCCTCTCCCACAGTGGTTACCTTCCTGCAGTATTTGGGGAAAAGACAGCATGTCTCACGTCCTCATCTAAGTAAGTCAGTGTGGCTTCTCCATTGTTCTCTGGCTCCTACCCACAATTTCCAGGGTCATCTTGCTTATTTCACTCTTGGTCGCTAGAATTCTGGTCACCAGTGGGGTCAAGTTGAAGAGGCTACAATTCCCTTATTGCTATGCAATAGAATTTTACTGGATGTTTGCACGTTAAAGAAAAAAAAAAAAAGAGAGAGAGAGAAGAGAAATTTCAGTTCAGCACAAAACAGAAAACAATTTTAAATTTACAATTTTATTAGACATTACTCTTCTTATAAAACCAACAACTTCCCTATCACTGGGATTTTCTCAAACTAGGCTTGGTATGTTGCTGGAAGCTAACCTCTTCCTTACGTTTCTCCCCAGATGCCAGGTTAACCTCCCCAAATTACTGTTACTTTCTAGTACTTTCTAACTACAGTTAGGTAGTTAACCCGTGTAACCCAGTGGTTCTTGACTGGGGGTAATTTTGCTCCCTTGCTCCCAGGGCACATTGGCAATATCTGGAGACCTTTTTGATTGTCACTACTGAGCAGGAAGGTTCTATTGGCATCTAGTGGGTAGAGGACAGGGATGCTGCAAAACTCCTACAATGCATAGGACAGCCTCTCATAGCCAAGAATTACCCAGCCCCAAATGTCAATAATGTGCAGTCGAGAAACTGACCTAACTACAATCCATTGGAACCAAACTAGGATCAGGTCACATGTCTCCAAATCTGGAGATTGATTAAGGTGTTTTGCTACACAATTTACTCCAAGACCATCTCTAGCAATCTAAAGAATCAGTGAACATTTTGAAATTACTTCTCTTTCTTTAGAAACTCCTGATTCCATTCTTGAGCAGGATTATTATACCTACCTATTTCTGGAAAGCAAGAGGGGCAATAGAAATATTTATTCTTCCCTATTCAGAAAAAGTCCCTCAGAATTGGGGATATTTTATTCCAGTTACAATTACATCTAAACTACTTTTTACGTTCCTTTTTCTAAAGCCTTACTGATATGGAGCATTTTGCTGGTGGCAGAAAAACGAAGACAAGGCTCATTGTTGGGTGGCTCTGCAGCTGTAGAAGTCAGAGGATTGGTGTTGTGGTTAGAAAATGGGTCACCTGGCCAGGCATGGTGGCTCACACCTGTAATCCCAGCACTTTGAGAGTCCGAGGTGGGCAGATCACGAGGTCAGGAGTTCAAGACCAGCCTGGCCAACATAGTAAAATCCCGTCTCTACTAAAAATATAAAAATTAGCTGGGCGTGGTGGCACGTGCCTGTAATCCCAGCTACTCAGGAGGCTGAGGCAGGAGAATTGCTTGAACTGGGACTCGGGAGGCGGAGGTTGCAGTGAGCCGAGATAGCCCCACTGCACTCCAGCCTGGTGACAGAGTAAGAATCCATCTCAAAAATAATAATAATAATAATAAGAAGAAGAAAATGGCTCATCTTTGTGTTAATAGTTTATTTCGCATGAGTATTGTGCACCTCTCATCATGATGCTTGCCCTGTTGGGTTATAATTTCCTACTTATCTAGATGACTTCAATACTCCCTTGACCACATCTCCCCTTAATTTTTAAGGTTCTCAAAAGTATCCCCAATCCTAGCATAGTGCCTGGACCATAGTGACCCTAAACAGTTGTTTGGTAAATAAATACATAAATAATTACTCAATGGAATCAGGTAGAATAAAATAACATAATTCAAGTTGAGGTTGAAATATAAAGAAGGACTTGAATTAATATGCAAATATGGGGAAAAATCACTAAAAGTTCCAGTCATATGACCATGAAGTTTCATAATACTAATTTCTTTAAAGAGTCATTTTTAAAAAGTAATTTATAAAGGTAATTTTTTAAAAAGTATTTTTTAAGTGTAATTTCTCTGGTCCTATATACTCAGATAAACAAAATGACTTATGTGTAGATACAAATATATTTTCCCTGTGTTTGGGACTGTGTTTGGGACCCTTAAGGATCTCAAAACTTGAGTGTGTATCAGAAACGCATAGGATGCTATTAAAATACAGATTTCCAGGTCTCAACCCCAGCAATTTTGAACCATATGATGTGAGGCCCAGACATAGGCATTTTAAAGAAACTCAGCAAATGATCCTAAGTTTGGTTAGAGTCTTATTTTAAGAAACATTCTTTATTATAGCATACTTCTAAAAATAACAACAACAATAATAATATACACCCCAGACCTTAGCCTAATGATATTTATTTTCATTCATCAGTAAAATATGACTTCAGGCTGAGTCCTGGGTGGAGAGAGGTGGCTAGAATTTCTTAAATCCTTAAATACTGTCTGAATTGGTCATGTTCTGGAATGAAAACTGGGTAAGTCTGCAGGTTGATTTAAGTGGTCAACTTGGGGAAGAGGGCAGCCAATGAAAGTATGATAAGGAGTCAGATGGAGACTTCCTTAAGGAGAATTCTACATGCCTGTCAGGGCTTTTTGGTGAGGTTGCTGTCACTGTTTATTAATTTTAGCTAATTTTATTTCAAAACACAGATTTTATTTGGGCTTTAAAATGTTTTATTCATACTCCTCTAATGTTTAAAAGCCATCAGTAGGTGAAATGAAATGAAATCAAGCGGGAAGTGAAGAATAAAAGAGAAAGGAAAGAAGTTTTTCTCCAGTAAACAGGTAAGGGCTGGTTTAAAGAAAGAAAGGTAAAACACGCTTAAAGAGAATCTGCCTGGAATCAGTTTATGAGCGCTGCAGCCCAGCTTGTCTCTGTTGTGGTCCCTACCCTGTGAGATGAAAACAGTGTTACAAAAGTGAGACACCAGCTGAAGTCCCAGCAAAAGCTTGTCTGCCGCTCTAGTCCTAAGGAACCTGGATCCTTCCACTCCACAAGGCTCCCTACTACGGACTGAATGCTGTGTCACCCACACCCTAACTTCATATGTTGAGGCCTAATCCCCAGGGCGATGGCATTTGGAGGTGGGGCTTTGGGGAGATATTACTTTTAAAAATTGCTAAAACCGAAATTACTTTTGCACCAACCTAATAATTACATCATGGCAGTGAGAAGACTGCCATCTGCAAGCCAGGAAGCAGGCCCTCGACAGACATTAAATCTGCCAGCACCTTGATCTTGGATTTCCCAGTCTGCAGAACTGTGATAAATAAGTGTTTATTGTTTAAGTCATCCAGTTTATGGTGTGTGTGTTATAGCAGCTCAAATGGACTAATACAGTCCCTAGGACAGAACTGAGTACATATGAACCCCTTCCTAATGTATGGTTGATTATTTACATTACTTCACACTCATCATCTAAAGAAAGCTCCAAAGAGCAGGGACTTTGTCTGCTTACTGCTGTATCCTTAATTTTTAAAAATTGCCCAAAGATGTAGTTATTGATGTTTTGAATAAAATATTATATAAACAGCAAATCCAACATCTCAGGAGCTCACAGCCAGGAAGAAAGATGTTGTTCCAAGCAACGGGCAGTGAGTTCTGAGAGAGACAGCTGGAAAAATATTAAAAAGACCATGCTTTTCTGGTAAGCTTTATTTTTCTTATCTCTAGTATAAACATACTTAATTTGGTAAAGAAAAACTGAATTCTAGCAACTTATAAATTATATGCCGGCATGTACAAGTCTAAAGAGCCAAAGTCATTGTAATATATGCTAAGGGCAAAGGGAAATAGTCAATAGCTTTGTTAGAATGTCTTCAGGTCTTTGAGTTTGGACAAGGTAAACCTCAATATAATAATATTTTCTGAAAAGTGAACTTCACAAAACAAATGACAAAGCAATGATTCATTCATATACTTCACATTCAGAGTTTATTTACAATTGAATATGTTGACATTACCTCTGCTAGAATGGCTTTTTAAACTTCTTTGAGAGGTGTGTGAGAAACCTGTTTAGATGAAATGAGAATTTATGTGGTCAAAAATATTTTTAAGGCCTGAAGACACCCCTGATGCAGCCCCTTTCCTTCATCACTAAAATGTATCTCTGTACTTCCTGCTTCTGGTCAACAGCCAGAGAAAGATGGGGCAAAAGGTGTTGCCCCAGCACAAGCAGAAGGCAGTCAGTAATTGAAGCTGTGTAAAATGCATGTTCTGCCTTACAGTCTTTCTTAGTTTAATATTTAGAATCCAGGGCATTGCATTTTCCTGATAACAACAGCAAAATGGGCGTTTTATACAGGCTTGCAGCTAATCTTATTAAAATGAGACAAAGGCAAAATTTCTACCTATTTTTCCTGGAAAAGAAAATACCTGGAGAAACTGTACTTAAAGATGTAATACAAAATCATTAAATAAAACCATTTGGTCAATAAAATTTAGCAGCTAAAATTAAGGTGTGAAGACACATTTGCTGTTTTTTTTTAAGTGTGGAAAAGATTAAAATATTTTGCAAAGTGTTCTTTCCAGTAGAATTGACAATATAGACCCCCTACAAATCATAGGGCTGTTACTGTTTTGCCATACAAACTAGACATCTAAACATTGTCCTAGACTTTGTTTCTGGAATTTCTAAATTTACATCCCTTCTATTGGGAGAATTTAGCCCTGGTTCAGGCAATAATGCTTTAAACCTGAGTCCAATAGCTAGCCAGACTGGTGTCGTCCCTGCTAAGATCCACAACCATGGTGTGTACAAAGCCCCAGAAGCTTTGCCAATGATACATGGATGGACGACCTAAAAGTCTCTTGTGTCATTGAAGAACATAGGAGCAACAGGACCTCCAGACCACTTAGTCCATTAACTGAAGATTACAACTCTTGTAGAATCCCCAAGCAATGGGAGAATTTGATCTAGGCTTTTTGGTTCACAGTAATTTTTTTCTGCATTGCCTTATGGTTTTCCTTCCTAATATCTGTGATTGTCATAAAGTAATGTAGCAATATAATACGAAGTATGGGTAATGAGGCCAAATATATCCTCAGTATAGATCAACCACTCAACCCATTGATTTTTGACTTTTCAGTTATACTTTACTATCTTGAGGATTTCTTACTTTATTTTATTTTAGATTCAGAGGGTACGCATGCAGGTTTGTTTCTTAGCTGTTGTGAACACATCCTCTCCTTACCTACAGAGAGAGAGACAGCGCAACGGTGAGGGTAAAGTAGCAAATACTAGTTAAACAGGGATTTTTACCTTATTTTTGAGCTCAGGAGGCTATTTGGAAGACATAATTTACATGTTAAGAAAGTGCAATTTTAAGAATATTCTCGGCTTCTCTGCCTATGGAGTAGTCATTCTTTCATTCCTTTACTTTTTTAAAAAAAGAGAATATTCTCATTGGCTTAAGAGGATTGGGTCAAAGTATTTTAAATTTTAATTTACTTGCATTTTCTGGATGTGTTTTATATGCCATATTATGCATATGATGACTCCAGGCTTCTCTACATCTTCCACATTCCTGTAGATGAATGATGCCCTCCCCATTCCCAACTCTCAGGGATGTCCTTGATGTCTTCATGAGTGGTACACAGAAGTGCTGAGCACGTGTTTTTTATCGGTATTTGTCTACTCTTCAAAAAGGCTTTTTTTTTTTTTTTGCATCAGGTTATTAAGTAGCCAGTAGAATATAAGATATTATCAAATACATGTTAAGATCCAACTCATTCTATAAACATTCTGCATATCTCTTTGCAGTTGACTTGGCTGAAACTATTATTTTAGTGAGTAACTATATATTTGTTTATTCAGTTTTAACCCCAATTCTAATTGTTATTCTTCTATTTTCCTGTAGCCACAATAGTTTGAAAATTGAGGTAGAGTTTATTTGCCAAAAATTCTAGGTCTAGATTGTCTTTTCCTAGTGATTTGTTTTTTTTAAAGACTTGTTTTGCAAAATTAAAATTAATCCTAAAAAACTGGTTGTTTTCTTGTTATTAAATTTTGAGAGTTTCTTATTACATTCTTATACATTCTTTATCAAATATATGATTTGTAAATATTTTCTTCCAGTATGTAGTTTGTCTTTTTATTCTCTTAAAATCTTTTGAGGAGCAAAAGTTTTTAATTTCAAAGTTCAATGTTTCAAATTTTTCTTTTATGGTTCATGCTACCTATCATATCTATGAAATCTTTTCCTAACACCAGGTCACAAAGGTATTTTTCTATGTTTTCATCTACAAGTTTTATAGTTTGGAGTTTAGCTTGCCAGTCTATGACCATTGATGTTAATTTTTTTATGTAGTGGAAGATATTGATCTAAGTTCATTTATTTTTGCCTATGGATATTCAAATGTCTCAGTACCATTGTTGAAAAGGCTGTCTGCAATGGATTGAATGTTTGTGTCCCTCCAAAATTCATATGTTGAACTCTTCATCCACAGTGTGATGGTATTAAAAGGTGGTGCCTTTGGGAGGTAATTTGATCTTGAGGAAGGAGCCCTCATAAATGGGATTAGCACCCTTGTAAATGGAACCTCAGAGAGCTCTCCTGTCCTCTTCTACCATGTAAGGATACATCAAGAAGACAGCAATTGGAAGCCTGGAAGAGGGCACTCAGCAGAATCCAACCATGCTGGCATCCTGATCTCAGACCTCCAGCCTCTGTAACTACAAGAAGTAACTTTTTATTCTTTATAAATCACCCAGCTTGTGGTAATTTGTTAGAGCAGACTTAACTATTCTTTCCCCCACTGAATTGCCTTTGTACCTCTATCAGCAATTAGTTGTGTATATATGTGTTGGTCTATTTCTGGGCACTTTATTCTATTCCATTGATCTGTTTGTCTGTATTAATGACAATATCTCACTGTCCTGATTTCTGTAACTTTATAATTAAAGTCTTGACACCAAGTAGTGTTAGTCCTCTATATTGTTTTTTTCTCAAAATTATTTTGGCTATTCTAAGTCCTTTGCATTTCCATATGATTATTTATTTATTTATTTGCTTTCCACCTTGGTTGAATGCCATCCATATGACTTTAGAATCAATTTGCCAATTTTTATTAAAATGTCTGCTGAAATTTTGATTGGGATTGTGTTGAATCTACAGATCAATTTAGAAAGAATTGCAATTGTAAAAATATTGAGTCTTTCAACTCATGAACAGATAATGTATCTCTATTAATTTAGGTCTTTAATTGTTTTTAGGCAATGTTTTGCAGTTTTCAGTGTATAGGTCTTTCATGTATTTTGTCAGATTTATACAAGAAATGTATTTCCTATTTCTTGATACTATTGTAAGTGGCATTGTCTTATTTCAATTTCTAATTGTTTGTTGATACGATATAGAAATACAATTTAATTTGTGCATCAATCTTATATCATGCCACCTTGCTAAACTCATTTATTCATTCAAGTAGTTTTTTTCATAGATGTCATTATATTTTCTACATAAAGGGCCATATCATTTGAAAAAAAATAATCTACTTCAGCCTTTTCAATCTGGATAACTTTTATTCCTTTTTCTTGCCTTATTGCATTGACTAGAACATCCAGTACAATGTTGACTTGAACTGGTGAGAACAGACATCCTTTTCTTTTTTCTTATCTTGGGGAGAAATTATCTGGTCTTTCATCATCATGTGTGAGGTTAGATGTAGGTTGTTCATTGATGCTCTTTATAAGGTTGAGGAATTTCCTTCTATTTCTAATTTGTTGAGTGTTCTAAAATCACCATAAATAAAAATTGCCTTCTCTCTTGCATTGTTCCTAATATGGAATCTACTGTTATCTTTGTTTTTGCTCTTCTATGTATAGCATGTGTTTTCTATCAGAGTGCTTTTAAGACTTTCCCTTTATCACAGGTTTTGAATAATTTGATTGTGCTGTGTGGGTTTGAAACTTTCATCAAACTTGAAATAATTTTAGTCATCATTTTTTCAAATATTTTCTCTGCCCCTTCCCACTCTCATCCTTCTGAGTGATTCTGATTAAACATATATAAATCCACTTGAAGCTGTCCAATAGTACACTGATGTTTTGTTCATTTTTATAAACATCTATTTTCTCTATATATTACATTTTGGATAGTGCCTATTACTCTGTCTGAAAATTCACTACTGTTTTTCTTTTCTTATGTTCAATCTTCTGTGAATCTCATCCACTGAATTTTTTTCATCTCAGAAACTGTAGTTCTCATCTCTTGATGTTCTATTTGTTTTTTAAAAACATCTTTTGTGTCTCTGTTTAACTTTTTTGCCTGTAAGCAATACAGTTGTAATCACTATTTTGTCTGTTATTTCTTCCATGTATCTAGATCTGTGTTTATTTTGGTTGATTGCTTTTTTCCTATTATAGGTTATGTTTTTCTTTATCCCTAGTGATATTTGGCATGCCTGGTAATTTTTAATTCGATGTAAACAACTGGGAATTTTTATTTGTTTGTTTGTTTTTGTTTTTTTCTTTTAATTTTTATTTTTAGTTCTGGAGTACATGTGCAGGATATGCAGGTTTGTTATGTAAGTAAATGTGTGCCATGGTGGTTTGCTGCACCTATAAATCCATCACCTAAGTATTAAGTCCAGCATGCATTAGCTGCTTTTCATAATGTTCTCTCTCCTCTCACCCCAACCCTCAACAGGCGCCAGTGTGTATTGTTCCCCTCCCTGTGTCCATGTATTCTCATTGGTCAGCTCCCACTTATAAGTGAGAATATGTGGTGTTTGGTTTTCTGTTCCTGCGTTAGTTTGCTGAGGATAATGGCTTCCATCTTCATCCATGTCCCTGCAAAGGACATGATCTCATTCCTTTTTATGGCTGCATAGTATTCCATGGTGTATATGTACCACATTTTCCTTATCTAGTCTATTGTTGATGGACAGAGACATAAACAGACACTTCTCAAAAGAAGACATTCATGTAGCCAATAAACATATGAAAAAAGCTCAACATCACTGATTATTAGAGAAATACAAATAAAAACCACAATGAGTTACCATCTCATCCCAGTCAGAATGGTGACTGGCAGATGCTGGCAAGATTGCAGAAAAATAGGAATGCTTTTACATTGTTGGTGGGAATGGAAATTAGTTCAACCATTGTGAAAGATGGTGTGGTGATTCCTCAAAGATCTAGCACCAGAAATACCATTTGACCCAGCAATCCCATTACTCAGTATAAACGCAAAGCGATTGGGAATTTTACCTTGTTGCAAGCTTTATATCTCTGTAAATATTCTTGTGTTTTTGTATTAGTTCATTTTCACGCTGCTAATAAAGACATATCCAAGACTGAGTAATTTATAAAGGAAAGAGGTTTAATTGAGTCACAGTTCTGCAGGGATGGGGATGCCTCAGGAAACTTACATTCATGGTGGAAGGAGAAGCAAACATATCCCTCTTCACATGGCAGCAGCAAGGAAAAGTGCCAAGCAAAAGGGGGAAAAGCCCCTCATAAACCATCAGATCTCATAGAACTCATTCACAATTATGAGAAAAGCATGGGAGTAACGGCCCCCATGATTAAATTACCTCCCACTGGGTCCCTCCCATGACATGTATGGATCATGGGAACTACAGTTCAAGATGAGATTTGGGTGGAGATACAGCCAAACCAAATCAGCTTTGTTCTGGGACACAGTTAATGTATGTGAAAATAGTTCAATCCTTTCAGGTTTTGGTTTCATGATTTATTAAATGGGACGAGAGCAGTCCTCGTATTACAGGGCTAATTATCCCCCATTACCAAGACAAGACCTTTCTGAGTATTCTACCAAATGCCTTATGAAACATGAGGTTTTCCAGTGTGATTTCTGGGTACAAGCACGATGCTGACTCTGTGTGAATGCCAGACACTGTTACCTCTGTCCTTCCAGGTGATTCTGTTCCTGGCCTCAGGTAGTTTCCTTCCATGCATGTGCTAATTACTGCTCAGCTGAAAACTCAAAGGGAGTTACAGATCTTCAGATATCTTGCCTGGTATACATTCCAGTGACTCTTGTCACTTTATTCACTCCGAACTTTTAGCTCTATTTCTAGTCAGGGAGTCTTCCAGGCTCGACTTGGGTTCTTCCTCCCTGCACTACAGACTGGACTCTCTCTCAAAACATTAAACCGGGGTAATCACAGGACTCACCTCATTCATCTCCTGTCTTTCAGGAATCACTGTTTTTGTCTGATATCCAGTGTCTTGAAAACCATTGTTTCATATACTTCTAAAATTTATTGGTTAAGACGAGAGGGTAAATCTGGTCTTTTTCTCTATCTTGGCTGGAAGTGTAATTTGATCATAGAATATTTATTTGGAGAATGAGAACAGGTACTGTTCATTAGAAAGAAAAAGAAAGGGAAAAAAGAGAAAAGAAAAAAGGAAGAAAGAAAGAAAGAAACAAAGAAAGCAAGCTTTAAACAAGAAAGGAAAAAGGAAGTAAGGAAGGTTTTAAACAACTGCTTGTTAGGAAGCAGCAAAAGGAGAAAAAAATTGTATAGTTTTTCATGAAGCTAAATTTATTTAATTTAAATTGCAATTCCTTATACTGAGATGATCTATTTGCTACTTTTTGTGTGTCAAAAAATCTTTCATTTTGTTTTTTACCTTGCACAATTAAAACTGGTAACTCTTCTAACTAAAAAGATTACTGACCTCTCAAATTCCAAAGTCTAGAAAAGAGTCGTTGAAATTCAGGGGCTTTTAAAGTCTTAAAAGCAGTCTGAGAGAAAACACATGCTATATACAGAAGAGTAAAGATAAAGATAACAAGATTCCATATCAGAAACAATGCAAGAGAGAAGGCAATTTTTTAAAAAACAGGCAGGTGAGAAATTGATTTCCGAGATGATAAAAAACTGAGAGCTCTTTGAAAGTTGTTGTTGTTGTATCTGTATTTATCATTTTATTTCCAGTGTCCAGCACATAGCTGGCACTAAATATATGGTTGTTGAGTGAATGAATGAATTTGGTGCCTAACAACATAACACCCTAGGTCTGGCAGGCCTGGGAATTTTCCAGTGCAGCTCTCCTCTTAATTGATCTCCTTTATTAAAGTGGAAACAGTGTGACTAATTGGCTTTGACACAGGCTAATTTCCCCAGGTCACTGATGTGGCTGTCACATACCCCTCAGTAAACAAGCTCTTGTGCAAGGCGCCTGAGGCAGGGTCTTGGACCATGACAACACAACTAGGGAAAGAGGAAAGAGTACAGCATTAACTGGTGAATCTGTGAATATCTGACAGCACAGACACAAAAGTGGCAAACAATTGACCAAGCAGGTATCTCCTGTGGGTTACAACACCATTTTCTCATTAGAATTACTTGGGTTGCTTTTAAGACATATAGAATCTGTACACAGAGAGATTCACACTCAATTATTCTGGGATGGGGCAAAATTGGAAATTGAAACATTTTTAAAGCTCTCAGTTATTCTATCGTGCAGCTAGAATTACAAGTCATTGCATCAAGCCAACAAATGAATAATCCCAATCCTTCTATCTTTGATGATTTTGCCAATTAAAAAAGTGTCCTATTTTCTGGCATGGTGCTACCAGTAGAAGGTAGGCATTAGAAGAACCCAAATATCAGCAAATATGAAACACTTCATTTTGGTGTCCATTTTTCTTTTATAAGTTCCCACTCATGTTCTATAGCAGGAAAATACTGCAATCTGTTAAGCACTGGTTTAATGTAATATATCTGTAGTCAAATTCAAGTATTATCATTTCAATTACTATCCAGTTCAAAATTCTCTCTTCACACTGCCTTCACTCCCTGCATTCAACTGCAATTCAAACTGCATTCAACTCTTGGTGAATTTCCAGGAAGGGAATCTCATGTTTGACTTCTTGTGAAGGCAGCAGGGAGAGGGGAAGATGAGGAAGAATGAGCTGACTGGTGCAGGCAGTGGGGCAGGTGGAAGTGGAAT
Source organism: Pan troglodytes (assembly GCF_028858775.2). Lineage (NCBI taxonomy): Eukaryota > Metazoa > Chordata > Mammalia > Primates > Hominidae > Pan > Pan troglodytes. Next base: position 76,448,161 of record NC_072402.2, read on the forward strand.
AGCTGATTTCAGTCACCTCTCCTCTGATTCCAGCTACCAATGTCATCACCCAGTCTGGTTGATGGGTACCACCTGCTGGCTCAGTGATCCTTGGATGCCTATGGCATTTCGACATTCACTTCGGCTTCATCCAGTCTCAGGATAGCGGTCTACCGTGAGCCTCTACAGATGGGATTCCTTCATGTCCACCCAAACTTTACAAGGCATGGAGCAAATGGAGACCCCATTCCCTAAGTATATATTTTTTAGAATTATAAATCAAACTAACAAATCGCTAAGTGAAATATGTCCTGTCATCCTCACTTGACAAACATACCTTTATGAGGACAAATTAGAAAAATATATGTAAAGCCCAGAATTAGCAAAATATCAAAGACTATTGAATTTAATTTGTATTGCATGTACCTGGGCATTCTCTTCATGGGCTGGCAATGTTTGGATGAGTAATAATTCAGAAATTAGTATGTACTTACTTGCTAGAATCAAAATTTTTTGGTCATTTCTAGCAAAGTCACTAATTGTGTTGATAAAATTAATATTTTCATATATAACTTGTATTCTTGTGTCAGCAGTGATCAAATGGATTAAAAATTAAATGTAATTATATTAAAAATATATGCAATTTGAATGCATTAAGAAAATTTAAATTGGAGTAAACATAAACAAATATAAATAAATTTACTTTTCCTACATTTCTGAATAATTAAGATTTCATCTCAAATATTCAAGATTTATTAAAATTAAAAAGCCTATTTTATAAAAAAAACTATTTGCAATTCTAGGATTTAATGTCCATCAAATTGCCATAGTAAAGAACAGGAATTATGCTTCAGGCATATAACTAGACCTACATATATACATATTTAAGCATAATATGAACAATACTGCTATCCTCTTCACACTCCAAAGCAGCCTCTGTAGCAGCGCAGCCCATAAACCTTCAGAGTTTTGCATATACCATCTTTTATTTACAGGATCTAATGCAAGTGGAGATTTCCCTGGGGCCTGCATAATGTCAGCTGGGAGAGCAAATATTTAGAGTTTTGGGTTGGTCTGTGCCAGCTCTGAGCTCTGATCTCAGACCCAGAATGGCAGCAATGTGTGTTCTTTAGTAAATGTATTTGTTGGCAAAGGCAGGACCCTGTAAAGCATGGGGTCCAGGACAGGGGACCCTTTAGCCTGAGATTAATATTACTACTGAGTCCCTTTGCTTCCTGTGTGTCCAGGGAACGGAAGTTTGCTTAGCAATTCAACCAGCCAGTCAGCCATCTTATGGGGCCTCTGGGGCCCCAAGAATCTTAGTCTCCTAAATCACTTCTAAATCACCACCTTTGGCAGGTAGGAGGAGGGCAAATCACTTCTCCTGATACACTCCAGTGTTTTTGTATCCTGCCTGGTGTGGTCCTCATGGAGCCTACACATTCATATCTATGTCTATTCTGGTGACCCAGGAATGAGTTTGTAGCAAGGAGAAAAATGTAAATTGAGGTCTCAGTTATTGTCATAGTTAATAGCTTACGAACTTCTCCAGAACTTATCTTTGGTGGGAAGATGACAAGAAGCAAAAATTTCTTCCTAAAATAGCCTTGAGAAGTTGCTATAACTGGCTAGATGACTGGCCTGAATCAACAAGTAATATTTGTGATATTAGAAAATAAAACCCCACTTTTCCACAAAACCTCTGGAAAGATACTTAAATTTTTTTTTAAATTTTCATGGGTACACAGTAGGTGTATATATTTAAAATGGAGTACATTAGAAGGATATTTTAAAATGTGATTCTTCTTTACTGCTATTTGTTTAGTTGAGAGGGTCCCTAAAAATCCCTGGGAAAAATGTTGCAATCTTGCCACTCAGAGTAATCTTCCCCAGATTTACCACTTTCATTAGTGGTGATATCTTCATTGATATTCAGAAACTAAAAGAATTGAAAGAGAAGTCTTCATAATGTAGCATTCTTCACTGAAGTACGAATTCTGTTCAGGCAAGCCAGATGTTAAAAATCTTTGCTTTTCCCAAGCATCTCTTTGGCAGGATGGAAGAAAAAATAACTGAATATAATTTTTTATCACTGTGCCATTAAGATAGTGTCTGCTTTTAAAATAGGAGTTTGGGAAAATGTGCTTTTCAAATTCAACTTTGGCTTCAATATCCCGGGCTGAGGGGCCAAGAGGATGGTAGGAATTGCTGTGTGTCAAATCCTCTGTACTTTGTATTCTGTTTTGATGTAAGGAATCATTAGGTATGGTCCTGCATGTTGAGGGGAAAATTAACCTACTGTGTCTGATCGTGGCAAGGCTCCAAGCATCAGCTCACTGCTCTCCCAGCTCCCAAACTCTCATCAATTACCCTGCTCACTCATTTCAGCAGCACCCAGAAGCTGGAAGGTGTTAGGACAAATGGCAGAAAGAACAAAAGCACTGTAAGTGGAAAGTGTGACAGATATCTTACTTCTTATAAGCATTTTACATTAGACATTAAAATTTAAAAAAAAATCCCTGAGGACTTGTCTGGATTGTGAAGCAGCTAGATGTATCAATCCATCCCTGCAGGCTTCCTTCTTGTATCAATATAAAAAAATCTCTGCATCTCACAAGCTTCTGACTAAAAATCAAGGTCACGTGTGCATTGAATGCCTAAATTACTATGGCTTAAGTTCCCAGCAGGTTGATTTTGAAACATTATCCCCCTTCGATTGAAGTTCAGTCCAGAGTTTTGTGCCATGTCCTAGAAATTAGCTGCAATCAAGTTTATGGGGATTAGATTTAAGAATGAGGAACTCACCCTTTGGCCCAAGGGCGAGTCAGTGAGTGCACATCTCAGGTTGGGTGTACTTCATCTTTTTTCTGTGAAGTAAATTGGTGCATCCAAAGATGACAGATCATCCTCCTGTCATCTTTGGATGCACCAATTTCTGAGTCCTGTCCCAAACCCTCCCCTTTCAGATAGGTAAGCACTTTTCTAACCCTTGTGATCTCTCCTCTCACCGCCATTCTCTTCCACTAGATTTTCAGCCAATGACTGTCCTCTTTGGTTTGGCTGAATTAAAATGTCTAGCCAATTTTAAGGAAGCTTCCATGTCTATGTTCACAGTTCATGAAATTTTAACAACTCACAGTGCTATCCAAAGGAAATAGAATGTGAACCACAAATATATATCACCTATGTAATTTTACATTTTCATATAGTCACTTAAAAAACTAAGATGAAGGCTGGGTGGGGTGGTTCATGCCTGTAATCCCAGCACTTTGGGAGGCCGAGGCGGGTGGATCACCTGAGGCAGGAGTTCAAGACCAGCTGGCCAACATGGTGAAACCCCGTCTCTACTAAAAATACAAAAATTAGCCAGGTATGATGGTGCGTGCTTGTAATCCAGCTACTCAGGAGGCTAAGGCAGGAGAATTGCTTGAACCCGGGAGGCGGAGGTTGCAATGAGCCAAGATTGCACCATTGTACACTCCAGCCTGGGCAACAGAGCAAGACTCTATCTTAAAAAAAAAAAAAGATGAAACAGGTACAATTAATTTTGATAATATATTTTTGTTTAATCCAAATACATCCAAAATCTTATTTCAGCACTTAGTCCAATATAAACATTGTTAACAAGGATAAGTTTCCCAGGAAGATTAATCAGATAGCTAGTAGTCTGAGTTTCAGAAGGTCATGATTTTCTCTCTCATTGCTTTAAAATATTTTTAAACGTTTATTAGGTTTGCTTTGAGAAGACAGAGAGAAAAAGAGTGGCAAAGAGCTCTTTCAGTCTTTATCCTTTTTTAAAAGTCTTTTAAAGGCATTTGGACGTTTTCTCATGATGCATTTACAAAAATTCTGGCATAAATGCCTGTCTAAATAAAAATGTCCCCTAGAAAATGTGGACAACAGCTTTAACTGACTTGTCTCCATAAATCCTCTTGGATTCTTTCCCAAGAAACAAGGTTTACTACTGTGGTAATCTTTTCAGTGTAAGACAGCCCACAGTTTCATCTCTAAGAAACTTAAGAACGAATAATCTAGAGGCAGAGCTACTCTAAGGGTATGCAAGGCCCAGGCAAATATCTGTTGTGTGGACCCTGTTTATCTAAATAATTTGAGTCACTCAAAATGAGCACGTCAGCACCATTCTGTAGGCATACTCTCCCATGATCTCAGGAGAGAAACATTTTTGCCAGTGGTGGGGGCAGTCTACTGGCCAGGCTCCTGGAACCAGTCTACCCTCCTGGAACCAAGGCCCTGGGATGACCCTGTACATTTGAGTCCTCGAGCTCCTGGAGGCATCTGGTTGTGCCCCATGCAGGGTAGAGTGTTGAGGAGGGAAGAAATAGAGGTTCTACCCTGGGCTCCAGTGCCACACCCAGAAGGCCCTGCCATCCCCAGTTGGTCACAGGCACTGGAAAAGATGGGAAATTTTGAGAAAGGCACTCCCAAGTACAGGGTCCTACTTGTCTAGGTCTAAGTGACTAGTATGCTACCTGCCATGGGACCTAGTTAAATAAGTGCACATGCATGTGGACAAAATTTAAAAAGGAAAAAAAAAAAGGTGCTTGGAGAAACAAAAGGAGGACTTGCAGCAGCTACACTGCAGATCCCACTTTAGAAGGAAATCTTTGGTTTTTTACTATGCTTTGTTCAACCCAATACCATTTCTCATGTGCCATGAGCTGGGTATTATACAGTACATGCTTGATGAGCAGTGGTGAATAAGCGTGCCCTCAAGATACTCTAGTGCTGCGTTTCTCAAGTCCAGGTGTCCATTAGAATCATGTTGGAGAGCTTTTAAAACACTGTTGTTCTCAAGCTCCACCCCAAACCAATTTATTCAAATTTCCTGGGGTTGGGGCCCAGACGTCAGAATGTTTTAAAATTCTCCAGGTTATTTTAATGTTCAGCCAGGCTTGAGAAGTCCTGGTCTAGTGGATGACTAGTCCTGGTCTCTCTCCTGCCTCTGTTTTCCGTGGCCTCTGATCTAACCCAGCAGATGCTGAATCCCTTTAAGAATTTAGACTGGCTCGGGCTACTCTCTTTGAGTCCCCTCCCTTTGTATGGGAGCTCTGTTTTCACTCTATTAAATCTTGAAACTGCACACTCTTTTGGTCTGTGTTTGTTACGGCTCGAGCTGAGCTTTTGCTCGCCATCCACCACTGCTGTTTGCCGCCATCGCACACCCGCCGCTGACTTCCATCCTTCTGGATCCAGCAGGGTGTCTGCTGTGCTCCTGATCCAGTGAGGCACCCATTGCCGCTCCCAATCGGGCTAAAGGCCTGTCATTGTTCCTGCATGGCTAAGTGCCCGGGTTTGTCTTAATAGAGCTGAACACTAGTCACTGGGTGCCATGGTTCTCTTCTGTGATCCACGGTTTCTAATAGAGCTATAACACTCACTGCATGGCCCAAGATTCCATTCCTTGGAATCTGTGAGGCCAAGAACTCCAGATCAGAGAGCACAAGGCTTTCCACCATCTTGGAAGTGGCCCACCGCCATATTGGAAGCAGCCCGCCATCATCTTGGGAGCTCTGGGAGCAAGGACCCCCCTGGTAACATTTGGTGACCCAGATGGGACCTCCAAAGCGATGGGAAGTGTTCCCCCCAAGGCAAAAACACCCCTAAGATGTATTCTGGAGAATTGGGACCAATATGACCCTCAGACGCTAAGAAAGAAACTACTTATATTCTTCTGCAGTACCGCTAGGCCACGATATCCTCTTCAAGAGGGAGAAACCTGGCCTCCTGACAGAATAAATTATAACACCATCTTACAGCTATACCTCTTTTGTAGAAAAGAAGGCAAATGGAGTGAAGTGCCGTATGTACAAACTTTCTTTTCATTAAGAGACAACTCGCAATTATGTAAAAAGTGTGATTTATGCCCTACAGAAAGCCCTCAGAGTCTACCTCCCTTCTCCGGCATCCCCCTGACTCCTTCCCCAACTAATAAGGACCCCCCTTCAACCCAAACGGTCCAAAAGGAGATAGACAAAGGGGTAAACAATGAAACAAAGAGTGCCGATATTCCCTGATTATGCCCCCTCCAAGCGGTGGGAGGAGGAGAATTCAGCCCAGCCAGAGTGCATGTACCTTTTTCTCTCTCAGACTTGAAGCAAATTAAAATAGATCCAGGTAAATTCTCAGATAACCCTGATGGCTATACTGATATTTTACAAGGGTTAGGACAATCCTTTGATCTGACATGGAGATATAATGTTACTGCTAGATCAGACACTAACCGCAAATGAGAGAAGTGCCGCCATAACTGCAGCTTGAGAGTTTGGCGATCTCTGGTATCTCAGTCAGGTCAATGATAGGATGACAACAGAGGAAAGAAAACAATTCTTCACAGGCCAGCAGGCAGTTCCCAGTGTAGACCCTCATTGGGACACAGAATCAGAACATGGAGATTGGTGCCGCAGACATTTGCTAACTTGCATGCTAGAAGGACTAAGGAAAACTAGGAAGAAGTCTGTAAATTATTCAATGATGTCCGCTATAACACAGGGAAAGGAAGAAAATCCTACTGCCTTTCTGGAGAGACTAAGGGAGGCATTGAGGAAGCATACCTCTCTGTCACCTGACTCTATTGAAGGCCAACTAATCTTAAAGGATAAGTTTATCACTCAGTCAGCTGCAGACATTAGAAAAAAACTTCAAAAGTGTGACTTAGGCCAGAGCAAAACTTAGAAACCCTATTGAACTTGGCAACCTCGGTTTTTTATAATGGAGATCAGGAGGAGCAGGCGGAACGGGACAAACGGGATTGAAAAAAAGTCCACTGCTTTAGTCATGGCACTCAGAGAAGTAGACTTTGGAGGCTCTGGAAAATGGAAAAGCTGGGCAAATCAAATACCTAATAGGGCTTGCTTCCAGTGCGGTCTACAAGGACACTTTAAAAAAGATTGTCCAAATAGAAATAAGCCGCCCCCTCCTCCATGCCCCTTATGTCAAGGGAATCACTGGAAGGCCCACTGCCCCAGGGGACGAAGGTCCTGAGTCAGAAGCTACTAACCAGATGATCCAGCAGCAGGACTGAGGGTGCCCGGGGCAAGCGCCAGCCCATGCCATCACCCTCACAGAGCCCCGGGTATGCTTGAACATTGAGTGCCAGGAGGTTAACCATCTCCTGGACACTGGCATGGCCTTCTCAGTCTTACTCTTCTGTCCCAGACAACTGTCCTCCAGATCTGTCACTATCCGAGGGGTCCTAGGAGAGCCAGTCACTAGATACTTCTCCCAGCCACTAAGTTGTGACTGGGGAACTTTACTCTTCTCACATGCTTTTCTAATTATGTCTGAAAGCCCCACTCCTTTGTTAGGGAGAGACATTCTAGCAAAAGAAGGGGCCATTATACACCTGAACATAGGAGAAGGAACACCCGTTTGTTGTCCCTTGCTTGAGGAAGGAATTAATCCTTCTGAAGTCTGGGCAACAGAAGAACAATATGGATAAGCAAAGAATGCCCGTCCTGTTCAAGTTAAACTAAAAAGATTCTGCCTCCTTTCCCTACCAAAGGCAGTACCCTCTTAGACCTGAGGCCCAACAAGGACTCCAAAAGATTGTTAAGGACCTAGAAGCCCAAGGCCTAGTCTTTATATGTCACAGAAAAAACAGATATAGCTCTAGAAGTGCTTACACAGGTCCAAGGGATAAGCTTGCAAACTGAGGCATACCTGAGTAAGGAAATTGATGTAGTGGCAAAGGGTTGGCCTCATTGTTTACGGGTAGTGGCAGCAGTAGCAGTCTTAGTATCTGAAGCAGTTAAAATAATACAGGGAGGAGATCTTACTGTGTGGACATCTCATGATGTGAATGGCATACTCACTGTTAAAGGAGACTTGTGGATGTCACATAACCGGTTACTTAAATATCAGGCTCTATTACTTGAAGGGCCAGTGCTGTGACTGTGCACTTGTGCAACTCTTAACCCAGCCACATTTCTTCCAGACAATGAAGAAAAGATAGAACATAACTGTCAACAAGTAATCGCTCAAACCTACGCCGCTTGAGGAGACCTTCTAGAGGTTCCCTTGACTGATCCCAACCTCAACTTGTATACTGATGGAAGTTCCTTTGTACAAAAAGGACTTTGAAAAGCGGGGTATGCAGTGGTCAGTGTTAATGAAATACTTGAAAGTAATCCCCGCACTCCAGGAACTAGTGCTCAGCTGGCAGAACTAATAGCCCTCACTCGGGCACTAGAATTGGGAGAAGGAAAAAGGGTAAATATATATACAGACTCTAAGTATGCTTACCTAGTCCTCCATGCCCACGCAGCAATATGGAGAGAAAGGGAATTCCTAACTTCCGAGGGAACACCTATCAAACATCAGGAAGCCATTAGGAGATTATTATTGGCTGTACAGAAACCTAAAGAGGTGGCAGTCTTACACTACCGGGGTCATCAGAAAGGAAAGGAAAGGGAAATAGAAGGGAACTGCCAAGCAGATATTGAAGCCAAAAGAGCCGCAAGACAAGACCCTCCATTAGAAATGCTTATAGAAGGACCCCTAGTATGGGGTAACCCCCTCCAGGAAACCAAGCCCCAGTACTCAGCAGGAGAAATAGAATGGAGAACCTGACGAGGACATAGTTTCCTCCCCTCAAGATGGCTAGCAACTGAAGGAGGAAAAATACTTTTGCCTGCAGCTAAGCAATGGAAATTACTTAAAACCCTTCACCAAACCTTTTACTTAGACATTGATAGCACCCGTCAGATGGCCAAATTATTATTTACTGGACTGGGCCTTTTCAAAACTATCAAGCAGATAGTCAGGGCCTGTGAAGTGTGCCAAGGAAATAATCCCCTGCACTGCAGGCCATACATTTCAATCCCTGTATCTTAAACCTCCTTGTTAAGTTTGTCTCTTCCAGAATCAAAGCTGTAAAACTACAAATGTTCTTCAAATGGAGCCCCAGATATAACCCATGACTAAGATCTACCGTGGACCCCTGGACCGGCCTGCTAGCCCATGCTCCGATGTTAATGACGTTGAAGGCACTCCTCCCGAGGAAATCTCAACTGCACGACCCCTACTATGCCCCAATTCAGCAGGAATCAGTTACAGCAGTCTTCGGCCAACCTCCCCAACAGCACTTGGGTTTTCCTGTTGAAAGGGGGGACTGAGAGACAGGACTAGCTGGATTTCCTAGGCTGACTAAGAATCCCTAAGCCTAGCTGGGAAGGTGACTGCACACATTTAAACACGGGGCTTGCAACTTAGCTCACACCCAATCAATCAGGTAGTAAAGAGAGCTCACTAAATTGCTAATTAGGCAAAAACAGGAGGTAAAGAAATAGCCAATCATCTATCACCTGAGAGCACAGTGGGAGGGACAATGATCGGGATATAACCCAGGCATTCGAGCCGGCAATGGCTACCCTCTTTGGGTCCCCTCCCTTTGTGTGGGAACTCTGTTTTCACTCTATTAAATCTTGCAACTACCAAAAAAAAAAAAAAAAAAAAAAGAATTTAGGCTGGCTCTGTTATTGGGCTGTTTGCTTGGTCACTTCTTTCTGTTACTGGAGGTGGACAAGGTCTCTCCTGTGCCATTAATGAAACCGTCCAAAGACTGTTCACCAGCTGACTGTGGCAGACTAAGCCTGACATCACATCAGGTCACTGAGGTAATCACTTCTTTCATGATTCTTTTTGGCCCAGAGGCTAGAACCAGGTTGACTCCAGTCTCCATGAATCAGCTTCCCAAACCATACACAGACTTTTTTGGAACGTGATAGCTCACCTGAAACAAACATGAAACCAAATTTTTGCCATGTTCTACTAAACAATATGGGTGCCTTAATTTTCTGTCAGCCTTGGGAATTTAAGTAAATAGGACTCTTTAAAATATAAAATACCTGCCTAATTCTAAACTCGAAATGACGTTTAAAAAGTTTGTTTCAAGTGGGCTTCAAAAGAGGAAAAATATATTTTTACTTAATAGTTTTTAGACAGTTCCCACTTATGTACACAACTCTATTTCATAATTTTAATTCCTTTTCCTAAAAAGGTTTTTTTCTCATATCAAGCATGACTGATGCTCTGCAATGCAATGCACATAATATTGTTTGTTATCTTCCAGGTTTGTAATTTTCTGGGGCTGCCAAATGCTGACTAAATTATTTGTAGTAGTCAGTTCCCAGTGGGGTTTCTCCTTTTGAATTCAGATGGGACAGCTATCTCTATATTTTCATTGTATTTGTGTACCATCTTTTATGCTTTGTGTGATTTTAAACAGTATTTTGTCTAGAATTGTATAAACCATAAAAATGACAAAATTTTAAACATGCACTTAGTAACCCACAAAAAGTCAGCATAAAAGAAAGCAAAAATACCTGTATTTTTGGAGGAGAAGCAATTCTTTTTATATTCTTCTCTTTCTTTTTTTCTATTTTTTTGGATGGGAAGAGTGTAGGTGGTTTCTTATGAAGCCCTTTCTCATGCAACTAGAAAGCTCACCCAGCTGAAAGGCTGGCTGTCTCTCAGTCACAAAGCTGAAAAAGTTTCCTAAGATTGAGAGAAAATGGGAATGTGACGAAAGTCAAGAAAAATAAAGTCCACTTGTTTCTTGCTTGATGTTTATGCAGGTTTTAAAAAGATGACATTAGAACAAAATTCTACAAGGAGTTCTGGGCTTTGCTGTTGATGTAAATTTCAGCAGTTTGGCTCAGATAGGGTCTTAAGTGTGGTTTCATGAATTTGTTCTTCCAGTGAAACTCACTGACCACCTCTGTGCCAGTCTCTGCTCCACACTTAGGACTTAATGTTAAATTGGACAAGGTCCTTGCCCTCAGCGAGTCTTCCTGTCATCTTGCAGAGGTGCCTATAATCTACAGGCCTCAAATTACGTGGATGAGAAACTGTATTTTACCAGTTTTCCCTGGAATCTTCACTGCATGGAGAGTTGACTTATCCCAAACAAAATCCCAACAGACTAATTATAAATCAGAATATGTGACAGCTGGTACAAACCCTTTCACAACTCATTTCCTACTTACCTCCCAGGCCAATTCCACTTACCCTGATCTAGTGTCCCACTTCCATCATGGTTCCTCCCCAGATCCCTGGGGAGAATATATATATATATATATATATATATATATATATATATATATACACACACACACACACACACACACATATATGTTCTAAAATATAGATAGACAGACAGTTAGATAGATAGATAGATAGATAGATAGATAGATAGATAGATATTTAAGTCAGTACTTGCTATGCATGGAAAAAGAAGCTAATATCTAAACATCCAAATGACCTGGGCCTAGCATTGAGCTAGGTGTGGTTATCTCATTTAATGCAGACTATATAACAACTATAAGGTAAGTATTTTTATGCTCATTTCATGTAATGTGGAAACAGAAGCCTGTAGATGGTAAGTTGCCCAAAGTCATAGAGCTGGCAAAGGGTGAAGCTCAGATTCCAGTAGGTTTGTCTGATTTCAGAGGCCTTCCAATTTCATGATCATAATCTCATTATTAAGATCATCTTTCCCTCTTAGGTCAGTAGCAGTTAATTCTTTCTACTTATTCCAGGTGTCAACTACTTACTTAAGGTCATCTAATTTACCTGTCCCAAACAATTTTTCAAAAAAAAAGTCAAATGCATTTCTTCCATTTGGTTTCTTAACCATGGAAACAGCAGACATTTTCCCAACTTGGGGCATAATTTCCAGGATCCAAACATACCACAAGTTGGTTATTTCGTCATGGTCCCATTGAGCAAAAAAAGGAAAAAGAAACCATAATATTTTTTCCTTTTTTCCCTTCCTCCTTCCTTGCCTCCTTTCTTCTATTCTTTCTTGTTTCATTTCCTTTCTTCCTTCTATTCCTGGTTTACTAAGCACCATGTACTAGGCAAAGTGTACTCATATCTTGGTGTAAAAAAACAAATGCAAATATATATTTATCAGGAAATAGGATATGTATAATAATAGAAATACACTCAAAATATAGTTCCAGCCTAGATGAGGATGTGATTAACTCCATTCTGGAGAACATGGAGCCAGAAAAATTTTCACAGAGAAGATGCTTGATCTAAACATTGAAGGATGAGTAAGCAAGAGAAAGGGTGGTTTAGGAAAAGAGGACAGAGTATAAAAAGCTCGGGGACATCTCTGGTGGCTACAGATTCCTATATTAGTGACCACTATTACAATATCAGAAGAAGAAAGAGGATATAGAAAGGTTAGAGCTGAGCAAATATTGTATTGCTGTTGTCAAACACTGTATTGCTAATGGCAAAGTATCCAAAACCAAGTATCCTGCTGCTCTCAGCACTGTTACAGTGAAAGGTGAGGCAGCAGCAGGAATGGCAGCAACCCAGTCCATGTTGCTGGAATGGCTTTTCTTTCCTGGAAATTATGATATGAAGTGCTTAATTTTTATCAGAATAATTTCTGTTTGTTATAAAAAAGTCAGTCGACATGGTGCAAATTAGAGCAAGGCTGTATTTCAGAGCACTTATTTTCTGGCAAATATTTGTTTATATAGCTGACATTTCAAAATAAAATCTAAAAGTTACTTTTATGTCAGCATTATCACTCGTGTCATAACTTTATATTTTATGGCCAAAACAAGTAGGTCTCTATTTGCTGTAAATCAACTTAGGTAGGCAAGCTATGAAAATTACAGTAAATGACTATACATCCAGAACATAATATATTGTATTTTCTTTAAGTCATAGTAATTTAAATTTTCTGGTAATGGTAGACTAACTTGTTCCAGACCAGTTTTTTCACTGAGAGTAATTACGAAGTTCAACAAAATATAAGACATCTGTTGGAAGGGAATAGAGAGCTACCAAAGTAACAAGGACTTGGGAGGACAAAAATCTCAGAGAGAAGGCAAGGCCAAAGGAATGACCCCAACATTCAGTGTAGCTAAGTGGTGGACAAGAGGTTGAGAGCTGAGCAAATTCTAGGGACATGGTCTGTAGGGATCACCTAAGAGGATCCCTTGATTTTGGCTGATACCACCAAAGGTCTTAACTCTAAAAGTAGAGTTGAACTGGAAATAGACTAACACTCACAAAGATAGTGCTCAGATCATTTCAATTCTTGGTATAAATAAATAATCTGCATACCAAGAAACAAGATGATCTGGCCAAAAAATAAAAAATAAAAAAATCCCAGGAAGAAATGGACAATGGAAACAGCCCCACATGGATCAACATATTGCTGCTGGGAGGCAGAGCTAGATGGTGGAAGAGAAGACTCCACCAATTGTGCCTCCCTGCAACACCAATTTAACAACTATCTACACACAAAAAAGCACCTTTATAAGAACCAAAAATCAGGTGAGCACTCAATACCTGGTCTGGTTTTGGCTTATCACTGAAGGAGGCACTGAAGAAGTAGGACAGTCTTGAATCACCAATGCAACCCCTCCTCCATCCCCTGGCAGTGATGGTGTGGTGCAAAGAGCATTTCTGTGCTTTGGAGAGAGGGAGAGCCAGCAATTGTGAGGCATTGAACTCGGTGTGCTTTCCTGTTATAGCAGAAAGGAAAACTGGACCGCACTCAGCTGACACCTGCCTACAGAGGGAGCATTTAAACCAGCCCTAGCCAGAGGGGAACCACTGATCCCAATGGTCAGAATTTGAGTTCCCGAGAGGCTTGCCACTGCAGGTTGAAGTGCTATGGGGCTCTAAATAAACTCAAAAGGCAGTCTAGGACACAAGCACTGTAACTCCTAGGCAAGTCCCAGTGCTGAACTGGGCCCAAAGCCAGAGGACTTGGTTGGGTGCAGAGGACATGTGACCTATTGAGACACCAGCTGGGGTAGCTAAGGGAGTGCTGGCATCAACCCTTCCCTAACCTAACCCCAGGCTTCACAGTTCATGGTCCAAAAGAGATCTCTCCCTCCCCTTTAGGAGTGGAGAGGGTAGAGTGGGAAGCGCATAGTCTTGCCTCCTGGATACCACTTCAGTCACAGCAGGACAGGGACAGGACAGCCCTCAGAGTTGTGAGGCCCCCATTCCAAGTCCTAGTTCCTGGATGACTTTCCTAGACACACCCTTGGGCCAGAAGGGAACCTGCTGCCTTTAAGGGAAGGACCCAGTCCTGGTAACATTCATCACCTGCTAACTAAAGAGCCTTTGGGCCCTGAATAACCAGCAGCGATACCCAGATACTACATCAAGGGCCTTGGGTGAGACTCAGACTTATTGGCTTCAGGTGAGACTTGGCACATTCCCATCTGTGGTGGTTACAGGGCAAGACTCCTGCTTGAGAAAAGCAGAGGGAAAAGTAGAGAGGACTCTGTCATGCACCTTAGAGACCAGCTTGGTACCTAAGGTGACAGACAAGTGGGCTTTTGGGGACCCTGATTTCAGGATTTGGCCCTTGGACAGCATTTATGGACCAAGCCCCAGGGCCTTGAGGGGACACAGGCAGCAGCCAGGAAGTGGTTAAAGCAGGCCTTGGGTGAGACCCAGTACTGTGCTGGCTTCAGGTCTCGCCCTGTGGTGGTGGCCATAGGGGTGCTTGTGTCACTCCACCCCCAGCTCCAGGTGGCTCAGAACAGAGAAAGACTCTGTTTGTTTGGGAGAAAGTACGGGAAGAGAATGAGAGTCTCTGCCTTGTAATCCAGACAATTCTCCCAGATCTTGTCCAAAATCATCAAGACAATAGCTGTATGAGTCTGCAGGACCACAGCATTACTAGGTTTGGAGTGCCCCCTAAAACAGATACAGTTTAGATCACAACACCCAAGTACTTTCAAATATCTAGAAAGCCCTCCCAAGAAGGATGGGTACACACAAGCCCAGACTGAAAAGACTACAATAAATACCTAACCCTTCAATGCCCAGACACAGATTAACATCTACAAGTATCAAGACAATCCCAGAAATCATGACTTCATCAAGTAAACTAAATAAAGCACCAAGAACCAATCCTGGAGAAAAAGAGATATCTGACCTTTCAGACAGATAATTCAAAATAGCTGTCTTGATGAAACTCAAAGAAGTTCAAGATAATGCAGGGAAGGAATTCCAAATTATATTAAAGAAATTTAACAAAGAGATTGAAATAATTAAAAAAGAATGAAGCAGAAGTCCTGGAGCTGAAAAATGAAACCGGCATACTGAAGAATGTATCAGAGCCTTTTAATAGCAGAATTGATCAAGAAGAAAGAATTAGCAAACTTGAAGATAGGCAATTTGAAAATACACAGTCAGAGAAAACAAAAGAAAAAAGAATTTTAAAAAATGAAGCACACCTATAGGATCTAGAAAACAGCTGCGAAAGGGCAAATCTAAGACTTATTGCCCTTAAAGCAGAGGTACAGAAAGAGATGGGGGTAGAAAGTTTATTCAAAGGTATAATATCAGAGAACTTCCCAAACCTAGAGAAAGATATCAATATCTGAGTACAAGAAGGCTATAGAACACCAACTCTGTCATGCACCTTAGAGACCAAGCAATTTAACCCAAAGAAGACTACCTCAAGGCATTTAATAATCAAACTTCCAAAGTTCAAGAATAAAGAAAGGATCCTAAAAATAGCAAGAAGAAAGAAACAAATAACATACAACAGAGCTCCAATACATCTGGCTTTTCAGCAGAAACCCTTTAGGCCAGGAAAAAGTGGGAAGAAATATTTAAAGTGCTGAAGGAAAAAAAACTTTTTCCCTAGAATAGTATATCTGGTGAAAATATCCTTCAAACATGAAGGAGAAATAAAGTCTTTCCCAGACAAACAAAAGCTGAGGGTTTTTATCATTACCAGACCTATCCTATAAGAAATGCTAAAAGGAGTATTTCAATCAGAAAGAAAAGGACATTAGTGAGCAACAAGTAATCACCTGCAAGTACAAAACTCACTTGGTAGTAGTAAGTACACTGAAAAACACAGAATACTGTAACACTGTAACTGTGGCATGTAAACTACTCTTATCCTAAGTAGAAACACTAAATGATGAACTGGCAAATCAATAACTACAACAACTTTTAAGACACAGTACAATAAGATAGCAACAGAAACAACAAAAAGTTAAAAAACAGGGAGACAGAGTTAAAGCATAGAGTTTTCATTAGTTTTCTTTTTGCTTATTTGTTTGTTATGCAAACAGTATTAAGTTGTTATAAGCTTAAAATAATGGGTTATAATATAGTATTTGCAAGCCTCAAGATAACCTCAAACCAAAAAACATACAATACATACACAAAAAATAAAAAGTAAGAAACTAAATCATTTCACCAGAGAAAAATCACCTTCACTAAAAGGAAGACACTAAGCGAAGAAAAAAGGCAGGTAAGACCACAAAAGAACCAGAAAACAAATAACAAAATGGCAGGAGTAAGTTCTTACATCTGAATAATAACATTGAAAGTAAATGGACTAACCTCTCCAATCAAAAGACATAGGGTGGCTGAATGGATGCAAAAACAAGACCCAATGATCTGTTGCTACAAGAAACATATTTCCTCTATAAAGCCACACACAGAATGAAAATAAAAGGGATGGAAAAAGATATTCATGTCCATGGAAACTAAAAAAGAGCAGGAGTTGCTATACTTACGTCAGACAGAATAGATTTCAGAGAAAAACTTTAAGAAAAGACAAAGACAGTCACTATATAATGATAAAGGGGTCAATTCAGCAAGAGGATATAACAACTTTATGTATGTACCCAACACTGGAGCACCCAGGTATATCAAGCAAATATCATTAGAGCTAAAGAGAGAGAGAGAGAGACTATAATACAATAATAGCTGGAGACTTCAACACCCCACTTTCAGCATTAGACAGATCTTCAGCCAGAAAATCAACCAAGAAACATTGGATTTACTCTGCACTATAGACCAAATGGATCTAACAAGTATTTAGAGAGCATTTCATCCAAGAACTACAAAATACACATTATTTTCCTTAGCACATAGATCATTCTCAAGGACAGACCATATGTTAGGTCACAGAACAAGTCTTAAAACATTCCAGAAAATTGAAATTATATGAAACATCTTTTCTGACTACAATGAAATAAAACTAGAAATCAATAACAAGAGGAATTTTGGAAACTATACAGATGAATGGAAATTGAACAATATGCTCCTGAATAACCAGTGGGTTAATGAAGAAATTAAAAAGAAAATTGAAAATTTTCATGGAAACACAACATACCAAAACATACGGGATACAGCAAAAGCAGTACTAAGAGGGAAGTTTATAGCTGTAAGTGCCAACATCAAAAGAGAAGAAAAATTTCAAATAAACAATCTAATGGTGCATTTTGAAGAACTAGAAATGCAGGAGCAATCAAACTCAAAATTAGTGAAAGAAAGAAAGAAAGTTCAGAGCAGAAACAAATGAAATATAGAAAACAATATAAAAGATCAATGAAACAAAAAGTTGTTTTTTTGAAAAGTCAAAGAAAATTGACAAAATTTAGCCAGACTAAGAGAAAAAGTGAGAAGATTCAAATAAATAAAATCAGGGATGAGAAAGGAGACATTACAGCTGATACTGCAGAAATTCAAAGGCTCATTAGTGGCTTCTAAGAGCAATTATATGCCAATAAATTGGAAAACTGACAAATTCCTAGATACATACAACATACCAAGAATGAACCAAGAATCAACCCAAAACGTGAACAGACCAATAATAAGTAATAAGATAGAAGCTGTAATAAAAAGTCTCCTAGTAAAGAAAAGCCTGGGACCTGATGGTGTTGCTGCTGAATTCTACCAAACATTTAACCCCTTTAATGTTTAGAAAAAAAAAAAAAACACAGCTCGCTGCCAACACTAATTTAATTTTACATAAATACACTCTTTGAGGCTGAAGCAAATCTGACTGATTTTCAATATGAAAGCTTTTGTTTGTCTGGGAAAGACTTTATTTCTCTTTCATGTTTGAAGGATATTTTCACCAGATACACTATTCTAGGGTAAAAGTTTTTTTCCTTCAGCACTTTAAATATTTCTTCCCACTCTTTCCTGGCCTAAAGGGTTTCTGCTGAAAAGCCAGATGTATTGGAGCTCTATTGTATGTTATTTGTTTTTTCTTCTTGCTATTTTTAGGATCCTTTCTTTATTCTTGATCTTTGGAAGTTTGATTATCAAATGCCTTGAGGTAGTCTTCTTTGGGTTAAATTGCTTGGTCTCTAAGGTGCACAACAGGGTTGGTGTTCTATAGCCTTCTTGTACTCAGATATTGATATCTTTCTCTAGGTTTGGGAAGTTCTCTGATATTATACCTTTGAATAAACTTTCTACCCCCATCTCTTTCTGTACCTCTGCTTTAAGGGCAATAAGTCTTAGATTCACCCTTTCGAGGCTATTTTCTAGATCCTATAGGTGTGCTTCATTTTTATTTTCAATATGAAAATAAAATATGAAAACTGTTCTTGGAGTTATTTCTAAAGAGAACTAACATCAGGATCATCAGAATAATATATTTAGGAAAAATTGGATTCATCAAATCAATCTTCAGCCAAGTATTTGAGAACAATGTTAATGTCACACAGAGGAATGCTACATTTTCTAGGATATGACATTTCAGCGATTGAGAATTACTATATTTTGTGAATAAAAAATATCATTACTAAAAACAGAATGGCATAAATAGGGTGATGTCTTTTGTTTCCAAAGTAGGTATACTAAAGCAATATGAAAATCATAGTAAAAGTGAGATATTTCATGGCAAAGTTATCTCGGGGTAAATGCTGCAGCCACAAGTGCTGCTGGCAAGTATTCTCAGGGAAAATGGGGAAAGGGTTAAAGAAGAACTAATAACAATCCTACTCAAACTATTCCGAAAAATAGAGAAGGAGGGAATATTTTCAAACTCATTGTAGGAGGCCAGTATTACACTGATACCAAAACAAGACAAAGACACAACAACAACAAAAAGAAATCTATAGGCCAATATTTCCGATGCACACAAAAATCCTCAACAAATGCTAGCAAACTGTATTTGACAATACATTAAAAAGGTTATTCATCATGACCAAGTTGGATTTATCCCTGGAACACAAGGATGGTTCAACATACATAAATCAATCAATGGGATTCATCTTATCAATAGAATAAAGGACAAGAACCATATGATCATTTCAGTTAGTGCTGAAAAAGCATTTGATAAAATTTAACATCCCTTCATGATAAAAACCTTCAAAAAACTGGATATGGGAGAAACATACCTTAACATAATAAAAGCCATATACAACAGACCTACAGCTAATATCATACTTAATGGGGAAAAACTGAAAGCCTTTCCTCTAACATCTGGAACATGACAAGGATGCCCACTTTCACCACTGTTATTCAACACAGTACTGGAAGTCCTAGCTAGCACAATCAGATGAGAGAAAGAAATAAAGGGCATCCAAATTGGAAAAAAAGAAGTCAAAATATCCTTGTTTGCAGGTGATATGATCTTACATTTAGAAAAACATAATGATGCCACCAAAAAACTATTAGAACTGATAGACAAATTTAGTAAAGTTGCAGGATACAAAAGCAACATATAAAAATCAGTAGCATTTTTATATGCCAACATTTAACAAACAGAAAAAGAAATCAAGCAAGTAATCCCATGTACAATAGCTACAATAAAATACCTAGGAATAAACTTAACCAAAGAAGTGAAAGATTTCTATAATCTAAACTATAAAACATTGCTGCAAGAAATTGAAGAGGACACCAAAAAATGGAAAGATATTCCATGTTCATGAACTGGAAGAATCAATATTGTTAAAATGCCTGCACTACCCAAAGCAATTTACAGATTCAATGCAATCTCTATCAAAATACCAATAACATTCATCACAGAAATAGAACAAATAACCTTAAAATTTATATGGAACCCAAAAGACCCAAAGTTGCCAAAGCTATCCTAAGCAAAAAGAACAAAACTGGAGAGGAATCATATTACCTGACTTCAAATTATACTATACAGTTATAGTAACCAGAAGAGCACGGTACTAGCATAAAAACAGACACATAGATGAATGGAACAGAACAGAGAACCTAAAAGACAAAACCATCTACAGTGAACTTATTTTCAACAAAGGTGCCAAAAACATACACTGTGAAAAGAACAGTCTCTTCAATAAACAGTGTTGGGAAAACTGGATATCCCTATGCAGAAGAATGAAACTAGACCCCTATCCCTCGCCATATACAAGAATCAAATCAAAATAGATGAAAATCTTAAGTCTAAGCCTTCAAACTATGAAACTACTACAAGAAATTTTTGAGAAAAATCAACAGGGCATTGGCCTGGGCAAAAACTTCTTGAGTAATATCTGAAAAGCACAGGCAACCACAGCAAAAAATGGACTAATGGGATCACATCGAGTTAAAAAGCTTCTGCACAGCAAAGGATACAGTCAACAAAGGGAAGAGACAACTCACAGAATGGGAGAAAATATTGGCAAACTACCCATCTGACAAGGGATTAATAACCAGAATATATAAGGAACTCAAACAACTCTATATCAAAAAAAATAATAATCCAATCAAAAAATGGGCAAAAGATTTGAATAGACTTTTCTGAAGATATACAAACGGCAAACAGGCACATGAAAAGGAGTTAACATCATTGATTATCAGAGAAATGCAAATCAAAACTACAATAAGATATCTTCCCACCCTAGTTAAAATGGCTTATATCCAAAAGACAGGCAACAACAAATGCTGGTGAGGATGTGGAGAAAAGGGAACCCTCGTACACTGTCGGTGAGAATGTAAATTAGCATAACAACTAGGGAGAGCAGTTTGGAGTTCTTCAAAAAGCTAAAAAATAGAGCTACTATATGACCTAGCAATCCCACTGCTGGGTATACACCCAAAAGAAAGGAAATCAGTATATTGAAGAGATATCTGCACTCCCATGTTTGTTGCAGCACTGTTCACAACAGCAAGATTTGGAAGCAACCTAAGTGTCCATCAACAGATGAATGGCTAAAGAAAATGTGGTACAGATACACAATAGAGTACTATTCAGCCATAGAAAAGAGTGAGATCCTGTCATTTGAAACAACATGGACAGAACTGGAGATCATCATATTAAATGCAATAAGCCAGGCACAGAAAGAAAACATTGAATGCTCTCACTTATTTGTGGGGTCTAAAAATCAAAACAATTGAACTCGCGGACATAGAGTTCATAGAGAAGAATGGTTACCAGAGGCTGGGAAAGGTAGTGGGAGTGGGTGTGGGAAGGAGAGTAAATGGTTAATGACTACAAAAAAATTAGAAAAAATAAATAAGACCTACTATTTGATAGCACGACAGGGTGTCTATAGTCAATAATTTAATTGTACATTTTTAAATAACAAAAAGAGACTAACTGGATCATTTGTAACACAAAGGATAAATGCTTCAGAGGATGAATACCCCATTCTCCATCGTGTAATTGTTATGCACTGCATGCCTGTATCAAGACATCTCATGTATCCCATAAATATATACACCTACTATGTACCTACAAAAATTAAGAATTAAAAGACATTGCTTGCTGGTACAAGAAACAGAAGTTAAAATAGCCATGATTCATATATTCAATAATTAGAAAATATGATAGGAAACTCCAGCAGATAAATTGTTTTATGGGAAACTGTAATAATAAAAAATCTGAAAATCTTCAAACTAAAATACAATAACTGAAACTCTGAGCTTAAAGAGAGGTTTAACAACAGGTTGCACAGAGTTGAATAGAGGTTTAGTGAATTGGAAGATGAGTCAGAAGAAAATATCCAGGCTGAAGGACAGAGAGAAGACAGAATGGAAATACAGAAACAAGTATAAGAGACATATAAGACATGATGTTAAAAATCCCACAAATGTAAAATAATTATCTGTTAGAAAAGAGAGAGAATAAGCTTAAGAAAATATTTGAAGTAAAAATTTTCCAGAATTAATAGAAGACATCATATCATTGGTTCAAGAAGTGCTATGAACCTCACACAGGAGAAATATGAAAAATAAACTGCACACACTAATTTTCATTTTGGTAAAACTGCTGTTAACTAAAGAAAATGAGAAAATCTGAAAAAGCAGCCAGAGAAAAATCACAGATTACTTTCAAAGGTGCAACAATATGACAGATGACTTCTTAGAAATAGCAGAAACCAAAAGCAATATAATGACATCTTCAAAGCTGTAAGAGAAAATAAGTACAATCAAGAATTCCATACCCAGCAAAAATTCTTTGAAAGTAAAAGTAAATAATTAGATTTTCATGAGAAAAAAAAAGTAGAATCTGTCATGGTCTGACCCCTTCTACAGGAAGTTTTAAGGAAAGTTCTTCAGGGAGAGAGAAAATTTTTCCAGTTGGAAGCATGAAGATAACAGGAGGAAATAAAGAGCAGCAGAAAGGGTAAATATGTAGACAAATCTAAATATACTGATACATAAAATCAATGTATTATAAAATAATAAATCACACATTGTAGGATTTAAACTATATCTGGTATTAAAACACATGGAAACACTAGCACAAAAGGCAGAAGGTGCCTACATGAAGTTAAAGTATTCCAAGGTTCTCATATTGTACAGGAAGTGATAAAGGATTAATTTATATCAGGCTTTAATAAGTCAAGGGTGTATGTTATAATCTTTAGAGTAACGACTGAAAGAATCATTTCTGAAAGCTAACTAACAAGGTAATAGGAAAAAGTGAATAATAAGCAATCATTAATCCAAAAGGGCAAGAAAGAAAAGAAAAAGGAACACAGAACACGTTGGAGAAATAGAAAACAAATATTAAAATCATAGTTTTAAAAAATATATATACATGAATGACATGAAAATCTAGGACTAAATGCTCAAATGAAAAAGATTCTCAAACTAGGTTTTAAAAATAATTTGTACATTGCTTATAAGGAATATACCTGAAATATAATGATATTGATAAATTGAAGACAAAAGTTTGTGGATAAAAGAAATACCATGCACACCTTAACAAATACAAAATGGAGTTACATTGAAAGCAAATGAAGTAGAATCTTCTAAAACATTTCCAGAGGTTAGAAAAAGGACATTTCATTGTTAAAAGGGTTACTCCATGAGAAAACAATTGTAAGTGCAAAAGCAATTAACAGAGCCTCAAAATATAGAAAGTAAAAATTAGGAGAAATGAAAAGAGAAAGAATAAAAAGGGTAACCATAAAGGAAATTTTAATATTTAATTTAAAGGGAACTCAAGAGGATATTTTAACATACTTATCTCAACAAATCATCTATGATTTGGTCTAGCTGACCAAAAACGTCAGTAAAGATATAGAAGATTTAAAAAATATGATTAACTGACTTGACCTAATGGACACATATAGAATGTATATAGAGCTAAACAACTCTAGGATACATTCTTTTCAAGTATATAGAGAACATTTGTCAAAACTGACCATATGTTGAACTTAAAATACATAAAAATTTCAAAGGATTAAAATAATGCAAAGGATATTCTCTGACCACAGAATCAATAGCACAAAGATAACTTGAAATTCTTTGCGTATTTGAAAATTAAGCAATACATTTCTCAATAAGCTATAAATCAAAGAAGATATCAGAATACTTTAACTCCTATAACGATGTGAAAGAAAACGAAGCTCTCAAAAATTTTTATAACTAACAGTTTACCAAAATCCTGGGTATTCTTTCTTTAAGATAATGACTTTTGTGCCATCCTTCTCTTTCTATTCCTATTTCTACCACCAGCACATCTCACACTTATTAGTTATTGAGATATTGCTTTGTGCTAAACACTGTGTTATTTCATTTTATATTCACGACAGATCTATGAGGGAATAGATCTGAATATTCAGGGAATATTCATCCCTGTTTTGAAAATGATGAAACAGGCTCAGAGAGATTAAATAACTTCCCCAAGGTCTTAAGTCCAAAAGCACCAAAGCTTGAATTTGAACCTACTGTCAGACCCAAAGACTATAGCTACATGCAGGTAGGATCTATATCTGTATTACTACTGAATCTCCAGTACTTAGTTCAATGTCTTAGATACAGCAAATGCTTGCCTCAGAATGATTTTGACTGCAAGTAACAGGATATCTTACAATAAGTGTTTATGATCTCACATTACATTTCCAGAGGTAAGTGACTTCAAGATGGTTTTAGTGGTTTAACATTCTCACGAATAACTAGAAAGAAACTACCCATCATTCTGCCTCAGTGTCCTCAGCACATATCTCTCATAACGTTGCGTGATGGCTACACCATCTGAAGCATCACATTCTCACACAACCTCATTTGAAGACTAGACAAATTTTGGGTGAAATCCTTCCCATATGTTTTCCTTCTTCTTCTTTTTCTTTTTCTTTATATCATGGAAAAAATATTTCCCTCAATATCCCCAGCAGTCTTCCCTTGTATTTCATTGACAAATTCAATCTTATGGCCTCCCCTAAACCAAACACTGGCAAAGGCAAATGGAATTATAATTATTGGCTTTGGCTAAGGTACCTTCCTTGGCGGCTATTTCCACTCAACATCTGAAAAAAACAGGGGTTCTCTTGAGGAAGAGGACGTGGCTGTTGGATAGCCATCTATAGTGTCTATCATGGTGCTCAATAAATTCTTATTGAACAAGCATAGAAGTCTTCACCACTGAGCTACACTGCATTCTGGAATAACAGAAAGGATATCTGGCCTAATCTCCCTGACACACCAGAGCTTATACAGCAATAGGCAAGCTCAGGCCAGAAAGAATTCCAATAGAAAGTTCAGCTTAGCAGAACTGCACCTGGCAGATGTCTTAATTCAGTGGTCAAATCCAGACAAGGGTAAGAGGGTGCATGCTGTGCTCCATTCTCAGAAAACTGCTTGTCATCTGCAGACTGCCTCATTCTCTTTCACGGCTTTGCCCAGAATGTCTCTATCCCTTCCCCTCATATTGTCCATTTGACAAATTCTTGTTTTTGTTTTTTAAAGATACAGTTCAAAAGTCACCTCCCCTGAGAAGCTTTTCTTGATAGTGGAAATCTTCTCTGTTCTCTATGGCACTCTGTAGTTCAGCACTTATCACATTATAGTGTACACGTTCCTTTTGCCTTGAGTTCACAGTAAAAAAAATATTGAGCCCTATAATCAGAGTAGGAAAGAGTATGAAAATATGAACCTATTATCTTTGACTAAATTTTTAAATTACAATAGAAATAGTGAGTTTACTGTAAATAAAATTAAATAAGCGTAAGTATAATAGGAAATTCATCCTCTCCAGTTTCATTCCCCAGCGGTAATTGCTAATAATAATTTGGAGTATATACTACTGAAGACAAAGATACAAATAAGCACATCATTTTTGGAAAAAAAAAAAGATCCTACCCTAGGTTTTTATCCCAAATGGGGAAAAATACTCATTAAGAAATAAATACCTTGCAAACACACACACAAACACACACACACACACACACTTGTTTATGTTGGTGTTCCTCTTGGAATTAGTCCTACATATTTTTCTCCCCCTCGATATAAAGAGATTTATAATACCCTCACGTTTGGCTACCATGCATAGGAAAGCCTATGGTTAAGCTAGTAAGTGTTGTTGGTAACTGACTTCCTACTGAGTCCTCTCCAGTGCTACTTTTATATATTAGTTTCCTGTGGCTGCTGTAAAAAATTACCACAAACCTGGTGGCTTAAAACAACAGAAATTTATTGTCTCACAATTCTCAGGAGCCCCGAAGATCAAAATTGGGATGTTGGCAGGGCTGTGCTCCCTCCATAGGCTCTAGGGGAGATTCTGTTTGTGCCTCTTTCAGCTTTGGGGAGTGGTTGGTATGACTTGGTGTTTCTTGGCTTGTGGCTGCATCCTTCCAGTCTCTGTCTCTCTGGTCACAATGCCTCCTACTCTTCTGTCTGTTAGATCTCTGGGGTGTGTCTCTTACAAGGATACTTATCATTGAATTTAGCACCCTTGCCCTGCTGTAATCCAGGAAGATTTTATCTCAAGATTATTAACTTAATTGCATCTGCAAAGACCCTTTTCCAAATAAGATAACAGTCACAAGTTCCAGGAATTAGGATGTGGACATGTCTTTTTGGGGAACACCGTTAAACACACTACATTTTAGTAATCAGGTAAGGAAAATGCAACAGAATTTTTAATAAACTGACAAAGAAATATGCATTGGTTAGGATGCTTTTAGTGACAAGCAAACTTAAAGTTGAAGCTTCCACTTAAGTACATAAGCAATAAAGCAATTTATCATCTCACATTAAAAGAATTCCAGAGGTGGGGCGGCGCTTAGGTTGGTTAATTTTGTGGCTCAACAGTGTCATGCGAAGACCCAGGAATGTCCCACCTTTTCTTCAGACTAGGTCCCTGTAAGCCATTTTAGAATTTCATATCCTAATGACAATATCCAGAAGCAGAAAAATGAACCCATTTCTTCTCATTGCCTCCTTTTTAACAGTGAGAAAACCTTTCTCAGAGCTCCACCACTTAGTCCAGTAGATACCCTTCTCGTATCATTGGCCCGACAGCATCCTATGTCCTGCCTAAACCAGTGACTGGCAAGGAGGATGGGGTCTTCATCATGAGTCAGACCAATCCCTTTTGAGGGGATGAGGACCACCTCTCCTGAAGCAGATGGCTGCACAAGATCAGAGTTCTATCCGAAAAAAGGAAGTAGGAAATGGCTGTTGGGCAGGCACTCAACAATGCCTGCTTCAGGGTGAATAAGATTATGAAAGGAATATCGAATAGACATTTGCTATTAGTACAAACAAGGCATCTATGTACATATGAATAGGTGCACCTTATATTTCTCTCTCTTCTTTAGCACCATCCATGTCATTATAGGTTATATATAATGTTTTGGTGAAAACTTTTTGTTTGTGTCTGTTTTGTCTTACCATATCTCTATCTATAATTTTTAAAATAGTGCATGATAAATTTTAAGATTGCCTGTAATCCTAGCATTTTTGGGGGTCGAGGTGGGTGGATTGCTTGAGCCCCAGAGTTTGAGTCCAGCAACTGGTGAAACCTGGTCTCTACAAAATATACAAAAATTTAGCCGGGCATGGTGGTGTGCCTGTATTCTACTCAGGAGGCTGCAGTGGGAGAATTGCATGAGCCTGGAAGGGAGGCTGCAGTGAGCCCAGGTTGCGCCCCTGTACTCCAGCCTGTCTCGAAAAAAAAAAAAAAAAAAGTCATATTTTGTTGATTTAAAGGAGTACAGATTTAGTGGTTTTATATTTCTATTTATCATCTACTGGATGCAGGAGATTTAAATTTGCTCTAATTTATTTAATATATCAGTGCCCACAAAAGGAAAAGAATTTGTTTTCTGGCAAAGACAGTAATTTTTTAAAATCCAAAATATTAACAATATAAATTTTTTTGGAGCAAGAAAATAGAAGCAACCAAGCTTCCTGGATAACTTTAGATACAGCCACCTATCCACTCTGGACCACTTGAACATGTCTGGACTATTTTGCATGGAAGAAAGAAAAGTTTATCCTGTTTGAGCTACTGTGTTTTAGAGCCTATTACAATGGCTTTTTGGGAAGGAGGTACAAGTAGGGGGTCTGATTTTGTGATGAGAACCTGAAATTTAGAATTTTATATAAAATCTATAGGTCTTTAAAAATATTCATTGTTAATTGAATATTATTTGAAGCTCTGTTTAGGCTAAAACAATATGTCAGTGGATTACCACTGTCCCTGTGGCATTGTCTCTTGTCTCTAACATTTCTTGGCTGTGTGATTAGATGATTCTATGTTTGTGCCTTTTGTTTCCCTCTACTACAGGTGCAGCAATATTTTTAGGGAGAGAGAGAAAGAATCCCTGGCTAACATTTGAAAGGAGGGATGGAGGGTAAGATGCAGACTCTATGTGATTCATTTAGTACCTTGTAGAGAAACTAATTTATCAGATGAAACCACTGCAAAGCACTCAGCTCCTGAAGCCAGGGTTATGGTAGATCATGGCATCTAGAAATATATCCATCAGAGGTCTTACGGCACTTCTGGCTCTGCTTCTCTTTCTGGTTCCTGTTTAAATCCTTTCCCAGGCAGATAACTCACATTCTTAATAAATAATTGTCAGTTATCCTAGAGATAAACGTGACTGTTTCACAGGCATTTCTTTCATTAATATGCAATGATATGCATACTTATTGGCTCTGAGCCTTTTCTTTTACTAGTTTATTCCACTCTTATTGTTCAGGTCCTATCTCTTTTTTATTTTAGTAAGTCCTTTTAATGATCCAATGATGGCATATACTTAAAGATAACTTTCTAATGTATGTTCATCTATATTTTTTGTCTCTCTGTATAACTTTTTATATCATTTAAATGTATTTGGAAGTCTATGCTCAGCCTGCTATTTTGATTAGTTTTTCCAGTGAGTAATTTTAAAACACCTTTTCTCTACTGCTTTATTAAAATTTCTATTTAAGATTCAATTTCTCTTTTTAGTTTTATTTTAAGTGACACAGGATATTGTATACATTGTATAATGATCTCCAGGGTCATCTGTTTTGTTTGCTTATCCTGATCCTAAAAACATTTTTTACTTTGAAAAGCTGACAATGAAGAAGTATATGTTTGCTGATGTAGCTGATATCTGTAATACACAGAAAAGGGGAGCAGAAAAACATTCAGTAGTTTTGTCTTATTGTGCCAATAACACTTAATTCTAGGTTTCAGAGGTCCTGGGAGAGCTTCAAGCTCTATTTGAGGAGCAATTTAAAGGATTATAAGTGGAAGGATGATTCTTCCTTGATTTATTCACCACCACTTTCATTTGGTTACCCAAACTGGACCACTGAGGCCATGAAAAGGATCCTATATTCTGACCCTTCCAGTTTCTCCAAGCCCAGTCTCTCTGGGTCCTCATTGAGCAATGAGGGAGGACTTTGATGGCCATGCTACCAATACAACTGTTCAAGGAGCTTTCTTGCGTTCCTAGGATTTCCCACCTGCAGCTCATTCGGCACTGTTGTTGTTTGAAGCCAAAGATCAATATCTAAGCTACAACACCTAATCCTCACGTGCCAGTTGCAAATGCCAGGAAGAGAAAAGGAGTGTGTGTGTGTGTGTGTGTGTGTGTGTGTGTGTGTGTGTGCGCGCGCGCACTCATGTACAGTATCTATGGGCTAGGATGCAAGTAGTTTTAGTTCAACAGTAAGAAGCTAGGGAATCTAAAGAGCTCATAGACATTTTTTTCTTCAATGGCCCATTATGGAGCTGAATTTGGATTAAAAACTCTCTTCTACCCTTGAAAAGGGAACTTGTTAAATACTAAATCTTTTGTGCCCTCTCTCTCAAATTATTACATTGAAATCCTAATCTCCAATGTGATAGTATTAGGAGGTAAGCCTTTGGGAGGTAATTAGGCCATGTGGGTGGAGCTCTCATAAATGGGGTTTGTGCCTTTATAAAAGGGACTTCAGAGAATTCTCTGACCCTCTCCCCATTTGAGAATATTAGAAGATAGCAGTCTGCAGTCTGGAAGATGGTCTTCACCAGAACCTGACCATGTCCGTGCCTTGATTTTGCACTTGCCAGCCTCCATAGCTGTGAGAAATAAATTTCTGTTGCTTATAAGCCACCTTGTCTATTATAATCTTCTATAGCAGCCTAAACTGGGTAAGACACAACCCAATTTTATTTTAGAAGTAAAACTGATAAAGTACTAATAAAATTAGAAGAAGGATGTAGAAAAGAATAGCTACACAGTTGAGAAGGAAGAAGTAAAATGACGGTTTGGTTTTCTTTAAATAAGTGCATCATCCTCCCATAAGGTTCAGCCTTCTTGCTCTCACATGGAGGTCTCTGAACTTGATGGTCATGCACCCCTAGCAACAACAAATGCTTGAGAATATACCCCGATGTGGGTTTGTTTGTATGTTTATAAATCGTATTCATGTAGTACTGCCACACTAATACATTATGAATGTTAACATTTCAAAATATTTTTGTGTGTGCATTGTATAATGTAAAAAGTAAAAAATTAGGAAAAAATAAAGAGTTTCTGTACACACTCTGATAAATCTAGCACATTGCCTGTTCCTTGTACCCTTTCAATCAGGTTCACTAAAAGTAATTATATTTTAAAGGGCTTTATCACAAAAATTGTAAAAATATGCAAAATTAGACATGAAAGCATTATAAATCCCCATGCACTCATGACTCAGTTTTAATAATTATCTGTTTATGGCCAAACTTATTTCATCTCTATCTCCCCAAATCTCACTCTCCTAGGCTATTTTGAAGCAAATCTCAGATATAGAATAATTTTATTTTTAATACATCAAAATTACATTATAGTCCTCCTAATTAACATAAAAGAAAATCAGTGAAAGAAGAAATGCAAAGAAAAAAGGAAAGAAGGAAGGAAGAAAAGAAAGAAGCAAATAACCAATAAACCAACTAAAAGGGAAAGAAGAAATTATGAGGAAGGGAGTGAGAAACATGGTTTGCTATTATTTTATTCCTGTAAATGCCAATTCAAATGAAGTAGTAAAATTTTGATTTGGTGCAAGCTAATTTGCTTTATTTTGAAACTGATCCCAGTTAGTGCATATTTACCTTCAAAGAGTTAAGTTGTGCTGTAAACCCATTGATTCCAATTCCCAGGTGCTTCAAACACTTCTAGATGGAATTCAGACTCTGTGGGATCATCTGGTCCTACCCAGAGGGTGGTCATTATAGAACCAGAACCACCTTACTCTAGGTTTCCTTGTCACTAAAACAAACAAATAAAATAAAATCTGGCATTTTTCTGACCTATGGTTTTCTTTCGTTTTGTTTTCACTGTAGCTAAAACACTTCAATAAAGATAGAAAAATGTAAAACTTCAGAAGGTTAAATACCAGCACATAGCAGTAATCACATTTCACTTATAGGAGGACAATCAGGTAACTTTCCTCCAACCTCAGATACAGACAATCATCTTCTAAGCTCACAAATACAGGACCCCATTCTTGTGGGCGCTGGATGAAAAGACATGGGTTTATCTTGTGCCAAGGCCAAGGCTATTTTAATATTAACTGACCTTGCACTCTGCCGACCTCCAGAGGGAGCCCTGAGGCAGCCAAATCTAAGGCTCAGCAGCAAAAGGGCCCAAATTAGTCTGAACTGCCAACGCAATGTTTATGTGGTGAGGCAATATTTATGATAAACATGACCCAAATATTGGTGTTCAATGGGTTAAAGATCAATTGTAGCAATTTCAGGATAGAGAGCAGCTTTGATAAGTAAGCAGTTTGGTGCTATGCCAGTGTAGTCTCTTGAATCCATGGACAGGAGCAAGTATTCAAGTGAAACTATCTCTACCATTATTTGTGTTTCCTATGTTTTTACAGATGGCAGTTATGGGAATCCAGCCAACAGTGCCACCTGGGAAACTCTATGAGCTAAACACTATAGTACATTGGGGTAATAACATGCCTCTGAATAGCCACAAAAGCCTACCTTTGTGGAGGCTTTACAATATACACCATACGTAAGCCACTGTGAGATCCTGAAACTCAACATTCTCATCTATAATATATCTGATTGTGTATTAAGGAAGAGTAATCTGGAAACAAATCAACCACTGCTTGATATAAAGGAGCAGGGGATCTGTTTTTTAAAATCAACAGAAAATCTAAAATCTTAACACTAATTCATCAGCCTTCAACTATAATGATCATTTAATAATTCCTGTAGTACTTTGGGGATCATAATGAGGCTAATCCCAGCCACAGTTTTCATGTTTGCCTGCTGATAGGGGTCTTTAAACTTATTCTCTGAGAATGAGAGTGATAAATTCAATAATATTGCTTTTTATTTATATAGCACCTATCATTCCAAGCAGTCCAAAGGCCTTCAAAGAATAGATATACTTGCAGACTAGACATCACAAATGCTTTTGAAACATGGCAGGTTATTAACTAAACAAGTAACTCATTTGTGGACTAATTTTAAATGCATGTGTCCTTGCTTTTTGAATATGGTAACTGAGAAAAGAAAACCCTCCTGTAAACCTAATACCATTTAGCTTGTTCAACCACACACTGTGCTTGAATATTGATATTCTAGCAATAAAATATCAATTTTTTGAAGTATCCACACCCAAAGTGCCAGCTGGTATGATTGATTATCTGTGATGTGCCATTTCACTCTACTCTTCCGGAAGTACAAAGACATAGGTTAAGCAGAGAAGATATGGCAGATAAGGAAAACCCCAGGAAAAGGAAGCCAGTGGTATCCTTTTGTGGGGATCACAGAGACTTGATAAGGGAAGAAGTTTGGCCTTTATAGGATTCAAATTCATTTTTAATCAATTGTAAGTAAAAATGCCAAAGATGATTCACCTGTTTCTTGACCCAGCCAGACTTCTGCAATCTGATTTCTTGTTTTCATTTATGCAAAAAAAAGGAACAATATGCCCACTGTGAACTAATTTGGTGATGTTTCTGGAAAGTAAGTGGGGAAAGGGGGAAGCAAAGTAGTCCCCCATCCCACTGTAGCTGATATATCTGAGGTTATCTTATGTACTCCTGTAACATGCTGCTTTCTGCCATGCTGGATGATTTCCAGTGGAAACTGGTAAATCAAACCAGAGACTCCTTCGAGAACAGCAATGGAACTTAACAGGCAGTGTAAGAACCCAGGATTCCCTTGACTCAGCTAATCCCTCACAAGGCCACTGCCTGGGACTGCCTTGTTGATGCACGAAAGAGGAACCAGTAGCATTCCTTTGTATCCTCCCTGTCCCCTTACGTTGTGGCACTTGAAATTACTGTTTAAGGAGTGTTTGGTTTCTTCGGCCCTCAAGAAAGATGTAATGAATGAAATAGTGGAACAAACCAGCTCTGTTTAAGCAGATAATGCTTGTTTATTTAGACTAGAGGGCTTATAAAAATATATAGATTCCAGATTGCACCTTAGGCATCAGACTGTGCAGTTGGGGCTCAGGAATCTACATCTTTACAATATTGCCTAGGTAATTATGATTCTTAGCTAAGTTTGAAAACTGAGGGACTAGATTTTCAAATATACCCCTAAATCCTACCCAGATTTTAGTTTTAAATCTATTTCTTTCTCCTTAGGCTCTAGTCAGAGACAAAGTAGGATACTCCTCCCTTTCCCAGGCCTTTATATCCACAGAATGAGTGTTGAATAATTTATCCCATTGCTTACCAAACATTTGTTTCATATGCTAAATGAAGACACAAACCCAGAAATGTTAAGTGGCTGGGTCAAGGTTGCACCGTATATGAATGAGAACACCATGGCAAGAAAGCTGGATGTCTTAGCCTCCATGGCCAGATGACCACCATTTTTTTTTCTCTTTTTTTCCTGAGTAAGAAAAATGGAGGCATCTAGGGGACTTCCTTGAAAAAATCAGACATAAATTAGGGTAAGTGTAGATGTTCATCTCCAAGCAACATTTCTCTCTGAGATGAACCCATAGATTAAAAAAGACTTGAGAAACATATCAACCAAATACAATGTGTGGACCTTTGGGTCCCAATTTGCAAAAACTGTAAAGATAAAAAAGTTTATGAGACAATCAGGAAAATAAGAACACTGCGTGGATGCTTAATTACATCAAATAATCATATTTAATTGTTATGTGCGTGACTATCTTATTATGGTTATCTATTTTTAAATCCTCACATTTTAGAAATATACACTGAAATATTTATTAATGCAATGATGTCTGGATGCTTCAACTCCAGTGGTGTAATAAGGGGGAGAACAGCTATGATGAAACACATAGTTTTAAGACACGATTGTCTATGAGTTGATAATATTGAAGCCAAGTGATGAGTATGCAGGGCTTATTGTGCTATTCTCTCCTATTCATGTATTTTTAAATTTTTTCATCATAAAACATTTTAAATGTATTTCTCGAAAGGGCTGGCTTACAGTTTTGTAGGTTATTTAACTTACCTGTATAATAATATGCTTACTAGTGAGGTACATAACTTGATAGAATAACAATAACTTTACATATTCAGGAACAATCACCTTGTCTTTCCACCATGGCTTTTGTGGAAGATGAGATGAATAGCAGACATTTAAAGTAGAAACTATGACTCTCCAATAACAAGACTCTCTTTCAAAGTAGCACAACACTTCTGTCATCTGTTACACTGTGATTAGCCTAAAACTGCAGTAGATAGACTACTGAAATAATTAAAGCATTCAAGAATTATAAAAGATCAATCACCTACTTCATAAAAATTTTCATAAACCAGACTATACTTGGGGAATTGTTAATTGCCTCAAAGTAAAATGAGGGCAGCCACCCAGATCTGGTTAGGAGGTAAATTCATTACAGTGTCAAGTTTAACACCAATTTCCAAATGCACATAAGAAGATGCAGAGTCCAGACTTTGAGGCTAAACAGCTCTGCCTTTCTCCTTAGTCCTGCCGACTACCTTCTTTCTGAATCTGCGAAGAGCTGTGACTCTTGAAGGGCAGGACCTACCAGCATTCATTATGACTTCAGTCATGGCAAGTTCTCAAGTTAAATTAATGGTGTTTGGGGTTTATGTTTCTAAACAGTAAGGAAATAGCCAACGAGTAAAACTGGAAATTACTTTCTCCTATGACCTAGAAGTAGCAATAGGAACTCTAAGTGGGAAACAGAAATAGGACTCTGGAAAGATAATGTTTTGTGTGTTTATTTTTCTTCCAGAACTCCAAATAGTTGCCTTGGCAGGAAGGCTGCCCTCTAACTGCTCCCTTCCGAAGACTAGGAGGTGTTTACAGAAATTGAAAGTTCCAGCAGTACATTTCCATGAGCTCATTACCAGTTCCATTTATACCTTTTAGATTTCACATGTACAAATGAATGTCCTTGCAGTATAAACTCCTGCTTTCAGCTTGCATTTTAATTACAAACAAAGTAGCAGAAATCAGGTACTCAGTTACTGTAACATAATGGCAGGGCATCTTTAGAATCTGTGCTTTGGTCACCATTATTCAAAGCAGCTCCAATGCCCGTCTTGCCTGCCTCTTTATGCTAATCATCCTAGCCCACTTTGCTCCTCCTCCTTCCAGCGTCCCTTAAGAACTGTACACTTTCAGCTGTCACAGAGGGTAACTCAGATCAGGCTTAGAAATCACTTGACTTAACTCAGCAGCACTTTTTCTTTTCTTTGTGTCTGTATTATTTTAGCAGCCTTCTCTAAATACTGGAGGCATTGGATTTCATGTCGCCAAAAGGAATTTAAAAATGACAAAAGTGTAATCTGTTAGAAATAGTTAATTTGTAGAATTTTACTCTATAAGGGGGTTTAGTTTCAATTTGTTTTGAAATGAAGGAATTAAGTTGTGTTTTTAACCAAATGAATTGGCATCTTTATATTTAGGAGAAGTAACGTTGGTGATTATTTATTTCAAGAATCATGACTGGAAAAAGCTTGGAAGTTTAGTAGAGGAGTATATGTTGTACATGCAAAGACAAGATCTGCATGAATCTATGTATTTCTGGGTGTCTGGTGAAGGCCATTTTAGGTGACTGGCCAGAGAAGGAGCTGCCCTAGTGATCCTTGAGTCACAGCCATACTGCTAGGACCATGACTACCATACCAAGAAAAGGCAGCAACCACCTGCTTGGCAGTTTGCACACCTGTAAACTGAAGCTGCAGGAGGACCGGCGACAGCAAGGTGAGTCAGTCCAGCTCATGAGTTGCATATTCTGTGACCTTCTGTGCATTTGCATTCCCGGAAGAATGGTGGGCTGGTGAAGGACCCAGGGAAGCTCTGACATAATAGTGATGCATAAGGGTGGGTTAACTTGGATTCACTATTGATTTTTAGAGGACTATGGAAGACTGTCAAGAATGCGTATTCCTTGGAGCTGTCATTCTGAAACTTACATGCTTAAACTTCTAGCCGCTGTGTTTTTTAGAGTGTGCTAGATTTTGTCTAATTCAAAACACCCATCTGAGCAAGGCTGAGTCAGCTACAAGGGGGATTTCAGCTGAGAGTAGCTTTAAGTTAGCCTGGAGCTTTCTCTACCACAGTACCACTGGTGGGACACTTTTTTCACTTTGTTTAAGCCTAATTTTGTCTGGATCTCTGGCTCATTCATTGTGGGAAAAATAAACATATTCTTGACTCTTTCCTTTTTATGGTCCAGGGACAGCTGGAGACAGTCAGGGAAAAGTGTCACATTTCACTTGCTGGGCACTCATTCAAACTAAACTATCTACTTCCCAGCCATTTTCACCATCAGTCTTTTTAAATTTTCAAATCCACTCTCCAGCCAGCTGAGTTAGTGTCAGATGGTTGACATGAATAGACAAGATGATCCCTCCAATCCACCCTGTCAGGGACAGCAAAAGACACTTGTGGGAAAGGCTGGGTCTCTCATGGATGACATCATCACTCCACAGAGGTTAAGGATTCACCAGACACTTCTAACTTCTCCTCAGTAACCTAGGATAGATCTTTTTATGTGTAGGTCTAGGCAATGAGCTCTTTAATTATTTTTCTGTAGACGCAGTTTTAGATTTCAGTGGTGTGGAGAGTGTTGGCTAAAGGGCCAAAACCTCCCATTTCCAAGATGGAATCTGTGTGCTAACAGTCACATGAATGTGTCAGGCCACCTCTCTGCATCGGTTCCTGGAGCTGTATAACGTGACTTCATGCTCTACAAGGCTTAGCATAGTGTCGGCAGAAAATACTTCATGGTAAATGAAAACAATGTGAACTTCTAGACCATGCTTTACTACTAGGGCTCAAATAAATTTTGAACCAAGTACCCTAGAATGTAAAGTCCTGGAATGTGTCAGGGTTAAGGCATAGCACTGTAAAATGCTCTTGCTTCTCTGTTAGTAAACAATTCTAGTTTATCAGAGGTTTTGTTTTCTGTTGACTTTGTATGAAATGTTAAAGTGACTTCCCCCTACTTCAATTGCTAATATGATAATTTTAATAGAAAATTTGGTGGTGGGGGTGAGCCTAAAGAAGTCAGCTGTAACCCCACCACCCAAAGATAATTGCTATTAACATTTTAATGTATAAACTTCTAGACTTTTCTTCTATGCACTTGTATGGATTATTCCTTTGCTTGCTTTTTAAACAATATAGACTTGTTCTGGATACTTTTGTAAACAGTGTTTTGTAAACTGCTTTTTAATTTAATGACAGAGGATGAACAAATTTCCAGGTCATTAAATATTCTTCTACAACCTTATTTTTAATAGTTGCACACTGTTCCTTTATATGGATGTAGCAAAATTCCCTTAGGCAATTCTCTACTGTTAGATATATTATTTATTTCTAATATTTTAACTATCATAATTAACACTGGACTGCACCTAAACTAATGAATAGATCTTTGCACTGATATGGGATTATTTTCTTTGCATAAATTCTTAGAGGTGAAATTGTGGAGTCAAAGGATTATACATTCTTAAAAATTGTTTTTGGCCAAGTGACCCTCCTATCAGCAGTGTTGGGGTATGTTCTCAGTAATACTATTATTTTTTAAACTCCTTCTCAATTTTATAGGTGAAAAATAATACCCCACTATTGTTTTAAGGCAGGCTATCCTGAAGATCTCTCCTTTACTGGCTGTATTAATCAAAGTTCTCTAGAGGGACAGAACTAATAGGATATATACACACACACACACACACACACACACATATGTATGTGTATATATATACAGATATACATATATGTATATATGTGTGTATATGTATATAAAGATGAGTTTATTAAGTATTAACTTACACAGTCACAAGGTCCCACAATAGGCTGTCTGCAAACTGAGGAGCAAGGAGAGCCTGTCTGACTCCCAAAACTGAAGAACTTGGAATCCAATGTTCAAGGACAAATAGCATGGGAGAAAGATGTAGGCTGGGAGGCTAGGCCAGTCACCTTTTCATGTTTTTTTGCCTGCTTTGTATTTGCTGGCAGCTGATTAGATTGTGCCCACTAGATTAAGGGTGGAT
Organism: Pan troglodytes; assembly: GCF_028858775.2. NCBI lineage: Eukaryota > Metazoa > Chordata > Mammalia > Primates > Hominidae > Pan > Pan troglodytes. Next base: position 76,486,045 of record NC_072402.2, read on the forward strand.
CTGCCTTCCCCAGCCCACTGACTCAAATGTTAATTTCCTTTGGCAACGCCCTCACAGACACACCCAGGATCAATACTTTGTATCCTTCAATCCAATCAAGTTGACACTCAGCATTAACCATCACACTGGCAATATCCAGAGAAGCCTGGAAATAATCACTATGATGACATACTTCCCAAAATACCCACAAGACTGGCCTTCTTTCTCAGACTTAGCTTTTTGCCTAGAATGTTTTGAAAGCAAGCATATTCTTCCACACCCAAGTCTCAAAATATCTGCCCACATAAGCCACAATCCATAAAGTTGTGAAGCATGCTAATGCAGTCCAGACTGGCCATTGATTGCTGCAAGAAATATCATCTAGTGATTTGAGCTGGGTAGTATTTGCTGTGTTGCTAAATTGCATTCCAGTTACTGTCCTGGAGTTTTAAAGTATTCATTCAGAGCAGTGGCCCTGCTTTTTCCTCCAAGCTATTTTTGCACCTTGCTATTATGTGAAGTTCAGCAAAGGTCCCAGGAAGAAAAGCCATTTGTTTTAGAGAGTGAGGTCTGGCTTTATTCATGGAATCATCCTGGGTTCACAGCTTTGGCCTTTCCCCAGCCAGCCTAAAGTTCTGCCTCTATTATTTAGCATACAGACTATGATTAATTGACATTCGACACTTCTGTAGGCGTGACTAGCTTCAACACATACATATTTTCTTTTCCTTTTTTTTTTTTTTTTTTTAAGATGGAGTCTCACTCTGTCACCAAGGCTGGAGTGCAGTGGCATGATCTCGGCTCACTGCAACCTCTGCCTCCCGGGTTCAAGTGATTCTTCTGCCTCCGTCTCCTGAGTAGCTCGGACTACAGGCACACTCCACCATGCCTGGCTAATTTTTTTATTTTTAGTAGAAACAGGGGTTTCACCATATTGGTGAGGCTGGTCTCGAACTCCTGACCTCATGATCTTCCCACCTCGGCCTCCCAAAGTGCTGGGATTACAAGCATAAGCCACCGCACTGACCTCAACACATATATATTTTCTAACCCCCCATGCCATATGCTAAAATGCTTCGTGTCCTTCCACCTAGTCACTCACAGAAGTGTAATTTTGAAGTGATTACATAGATAAAAATCACTTATACTTCAGCAGTTATCTGGGCAACAACAATGTGCAAAGTGTTGTGCTAGATGCTGAATATGCAAATTGAACTAAGACATCTAAGCCATGGTTTTCTGTCCACGTGGAGTTTACTATGACAACAAATGCTCTATCAGTCCAGAACACAAGTCCAGGAGGCTCATCTCCCAACTTGTTGCTATCTTCTAGCTTCTCCTGTGATATTTTTAATCCATTTATCTCTAATATTGATTCTATGAACACATTTGTAAACGTTAATTTACATGTCTATACAGCCTCAGCAAAGCTCATTACACATTACATGTACTAGGCAGACAACCTTCCTTATGTATTATGGTGCTTTAAAATTTACAAATGGTCTCATATACATTATTTCATTAATTTTCACAACAACCAAATGAAATAGTGTAGTCAAGCTTCTTCAGGGAAACAGAACCAATAGGATGTGTGTGTGTGCGTGTGTGTGTGTGTGTGTATACAGGTGACTCCTGAACAACACAAATTTGAACTGTTCAGATCCACTTATATGTGGATTTTCTTCCTTTGCCACCCTTGAGACAGCAAGATCAACCCTTCCTCTTCCTCCCCCTCCTCAGCCTACTCAAAATGAAGACAATGATGAAGACCTTAATGACAATCCACTTCCACTTAATAAACAGTAAATATATTTCGCTTCGTTATGGTTTTCTTAATAACATTTTTCTCTAGCTTATTTTATCATAAGAATACAGTATATAACACATATAATGTATAAAATATGTATTAATCGACTGTCTTATGTTATTGATAAGGATTCTGGTCACCACTAGGCTATTAATAATTAAGTTTTGGGAGCAGCAAAAGTTATATGCAAAATTTTAACGAGAGAGAATAGAGAGAGAGAAGAGAGAGAGTGAGAGAGAGGGGGGTTTATTTTAAGAAATTCACTCCCACAATTATGAAGGCTGGCAAGTCCAAACTGCAGTGTAGACTGACAGGCTGCAGACCCAAGTGAAGAGCTAATTCTGCAGTTGAGTCCATTCTTGGTTGCTCTGGGGTAGTCAGTCTTTTGTTCTATTCAGGCCTTTGACTGATTAGATGAGACTCACTCACTAATGAAGGGCAATCTGCTTGAGTCAAAGTCTACTAGTTTAAGTGTAAACCTCATTCAAAAACATCCTCACCGAAACATTCAGAATGTTGACAAAATATCTGGGTATCATGGAACAGCCAAGCTGACACATAAAACTAATAATCACGAGCAGGTATTGTTATCCTCATTTATAAAGATGTGGAAACCGTGAATCTTCAAGGTCAAGATGACTTTTCCAAGGTTACACAGTTATTAAGAGCTGCTTTCAATGTACTTTCTGCCACATACAGCTGTCTCGTAAAATCTATGATTTCTAGAATTACAATGTTTAATTTTTTAAAATTGATCTATACTAGAGAAACTTCTCCATGGATAACCAAGACATGTTGGAATTCCTCATGATTTTCTTTGTGTCTTCTGACACTGATTCTCTGAGTGTCGTACAATTCAATTCAATTCGGACACTACCCAGAATTAGTGAAGACCCACAAATGAAGGACTTAGTCCCATAAGACTGCCCCGTTTCAGATTCCAACAACAAATTTCAGGTGTCCCCAAGCAATCTGCACTTCTGCCAGGACAATTACAAATTAAAGACGTCCCACAACCCCTCAGATTTGATAATTCACTAGAACAACTCACAGAATTGAGGAAAGCTCTGTACTTTCAATTTCCATTTCATTATAAGGTATACAAATGGTCAGCCAGATGAAGAGGTACATGGGAGGAGGACTGGAAGGGTCATGAGCACAGGAGCCTCTGCTTCCACAGAGTCAGGGCGTGCCGCCCTCTTAGTATCAGGAAGCTCCCCTGAGCATGGTGTCCAGGGTTTTTAATGAGGTTTCATTATGTAGGCATGATTGATTAAATAATTGGCCATATGACTGAACTTAATCTCCAGTTCTTCTCTCCTCCTAGGAGGTTAGGGGAATGGGGTGGGTTTGAAATTTCCAATCTCTAATCACATGTTTGGGCTTTTTGATGTGACAGCCCCTTCCTTGGAACTATGTAAGGATCCCTTAGATAGTTCCATAATAAGCCTTCCTAATAGAGTCCACTAGGAAACAATAAATAAATAAGTTTAATGGCTGAAACTTCATTTTCCCACTTCACACATATTAGGATGGCTACTATTTGAAAAAAAAAAAAAACAACAACAGGATATAACAAATGTTGGTGAGAATGTGGAGAAATTGGAACCTCGTGCACTGTTGCAGGAGATAAAATGGTGGAGCTGCTGTGAAAAGTACTATGGCAATGTATTAGTCCGTTCTCATGCTGCTATAAAGAACTCCCTGAGGCTGGGTAATTTATAAAGGAAAGAGGTTTAACTGACACACAGTTCCACAGGGCTGGGGAGGCCTTAGGAAACTTATGATCATGGCAGAAGTGGGGAAGCAAACGTATCCTTCTTCACATGGTGGCAGGAAGGAGAAGTGACGAGCAAAGACGGAAAAGCCCCTTATAAAACCATCAGATCTCATGAGAACTCACTCACTATCACGAGAACAGCATGGGGGTAACAGCCCCCATGATTCAGTTACCTCCCACTGGGTCCCTCCCATGACATGTGGTGATTATGGGAACTACAATTCAAGATGAGATATGGGTGGGGACTCAGCAAAACCATATCACGCAGTTCCTCAAAAAATTAACAAATAGAATTACTATGTTACCCTGCAATTTTACTTCTGGATAAAATCCTAGGAGAAGTAAAAGCAGGGATTTAAACAGATACTTGTGCACCTATGCTCATGGTAGTATTATTCACAATAGCCAAAAGATGGAAACAAACAAATCTCCACTGACAAACGAATGGATCAACAAAATATGGTGTGTATATATATATGTGTGTATATATATGTATACATACATATATAATATGTAGTGTACATATGTATACATGCATATATTATATATGTATATATACACACATATATGTATATATAGTGTATATATACACTATATATGTATGAGTATATATATGTTTATATGTCATATATATAAACATACATACATATGTACACTATATATATACACTATACATACACACTATATATATACACACACTATACATATATATATAAAACCAAATAATTTTCAGCCTTAAAAATGAAGGAAATTCTGACACATGCTAAAACATGGATGAACCTGAGGACATTAAGTTAAATGAAATGAAGGCAGAAATAAAAATGTTCTTTGAAACCAACGAGAACAAAGACACAACATACAAGAATCTCTGGGACTCATTCAAAGCAGTGTGTAGAGAGAAATTTCTAGCACTAAATGCCCACAAGAGAAAGCAGGAAAGATCCAAAATTGACACCCTAACATCATAATTAACAGAACTAGAAAAGCAAGAGCAAACACATTCAAAAGCTAGCAGAGGGCAAGAAATAACTAAAATCAGAGCAGAACTGAAGGAAATAGAGACACAAAAAACCCTTCAAAAAATTAATGAATCCAGGAGCTGGTTTTTTGAAAGGATCAACAAAATTGATACACTGCTAGCAAGACTAATAAAGAAAAAAAGAGAGAAGAATCAAATAGACACAATAAAAAATGATAAAGGGGATATCACCACTGATCCCACAGAAATACAAACCACCATCAGAGAATACTACAAACACCTCTACGCAAATAAACTAGAAAATCTAGAAGAAATGGATAAATTCCTTGATACATACACTCTCCCAAGACTAAACCAGGAAGAAGTTGAATCTCTGAATAGACCAATAACAGGATCTGAAATTGTGGCAATAATCAATAGCTTACCAACCAAAAAGAGTCCAGGAAGAGGTGGATTTACAGCCGAATTCTATCAGAGGTACAAGGAGGAACTGGTACCATTCCTTCTGAAACTATTCCAATCAATAGAAAAAGAGGGAATCCTCCCTAACTCATTCTATGAGGCCAGCATCATCCTGATACCAAAGCCGGGCAGAGACACAACCAAAAAAGAGAATTTTAGACCAATATCCTTGATGAACATTGATGCAAAAATCCTCAATAAAATACTGGCAAACCGAATCCAGCAGCATATCAAAAAGCTTATCCACCATGATCAAGTGGGCTTCATCCCTGGGATGCAAGGCTGGTTCAATATACGCAAATCAATAAATGTAATCCAGCATATAAACAGAACCAACAACAAAAACCACATGATTATCTCAATAGATGCAGAAAAGGCCTTTGACAAAATTCAACAACCCTTCATGCTAAAAACTCTCAATAAATTAGGTATTGATGGGACGTATTTCAAAATAACAAGAGCTATCTATGACAAACCCACAGCCAATATCATACTGAATGGGCAAAAACTGGAAGCATTCCCTTTGAAAACTGGCACAAGACAGGGATGACCTCTCTCACCACTCCTATTCAACATAGTGTTGGAAGTTCTGACCAGGGCTATTAGGCAGGAGAAGGAAATAAAGGGTATTCAATTAGGAAAAGAGGAAGTCAAATTGTCCCTGTTTGCAGACGACATGATTGTATATCTAGAAAACCCCATCGTCTCAGCCCAAAATCTCCTTAAGCTGATAAGCAACTTCAGCAAAGTCTCAGGATACAAAATCAATGTACAAAAATCACAAGCATTCTTATACACCAACAACAGACAAACAGAGAGCCAAATCATGAGTGAACTCTCATTCACAATTGCTTCAAAGAGAATAAAATACCTAGGAATCCAACTTACAAGGGATGTGAAGGACCTCTTCAAGGAGAACTACAAACCACTGCTCAAGGAAATAAAAGAGGATACAAACAAATGGAAGAACATTCCATGCTCATGGGTAGGAAGAATCAATATCATGAAAATGGCCATACTGCCCAAGGAAATTTACAGATTCAATGCCATCCCCATCAAGCTACCAATGACTTTCTTCACAGAATTGGAAAAAACTACTTTAAAGTTCATATGGAACCAAAAAAGAGCCCGCATCGCCAAGTCAATCCTAAGCCAAAGGAACGAAGCTGCAGGCATCACGCTACCTGACTTCAAACTATCCTACAAGGCTACAGTAACCAAAACAGCATGGTACTGGTACCAAAACAGAGATATAGATCAATGGAACAGAACAGAGCCCTCAGAAATAACACTGCATATCTACAACTATCTGATCTTTGACAAGCCTGAGAAAAACAAGCAATGGGGAAAGGATTCCCTATTTAATAAATGGTGCTGGGAAAATTGGCTAGCCATATGTAGAAAGCTGAAACTGGGTCCCTTCCTTACACCTTATACAAAAATCAATTCAAGATGGATTAAAGACTTAAATGTTAGACCTAAAACCATAAAAACCCTAGAAGAAAACCTAGACATTACCATTCAGGACATAGGCATGGGCAAGGACTTCATGTCTAAAACACCAAAAGCAATGGCAACAAAAGCCAAAATTGACAAATGGGATCTAATTAAACTAAAGAGCTTCTGCACAGCCAGAGAAACTACCATCAGAATGAACAGGCAACCTACAAAATGGGAGAAAATTTTCTCAGCCTACTCATCTGACAAAGGGCTCATATCCAGAATCTACAATGAACTCAAACAAATTTACAAGAAAAAAACAAACAACCCCATCAAAAAGTGGGTGAAGGACATGAAGAGACACTTCTCAAAAGAAGACATTTATGCAGCCAAAAAATACGTGAAAAAATCCTCACCATCACTGGCCATCAGAGAATGCAAATCAAAACCACAATGAGATACCATCTCACACCAGTTAGAATGGCAATCATTCAAAAGTCAGGAAACAACAGGTGCTGGAGAGGATGTGGAGAAACAGGAACACTTTTACACTGTTGGTGGGACTGTAAACTAGTTCAACCATTGTGGAAGTCAGTGTGGCGATTCCTCAGGGATCTAGAACTAGAAATACCATTTGACCCAGCCATCCCATTACTGGGTATATACCCAAAGGACTATAAATCATGCTGCTATAAAGACACATGCACATGTATGTTTATTGTGGCATTATTCACAATAGCAAAGACTTGGAACCAACCCAAATGTCCAACAATGATAGACTGGACTAAGAAAATGTGGCACATATACACCATGGAATACTATGCAGCCATAAAAAATGATGAGTTCATGTCCTTTGTAGGGACATGGATGAAATTGGAAATTATCATTCTCAGTAAACTATCACAAGAACAAAAAACCAAACACCACATATTCTCACTCATAGGTGGGAATTGAACAAGGAGAACACATGGACACAGGAAGGGGAACATCACACTCTGGGGACTGTTGTGGGGTGGGGGGAGGGGGGAGGGATAGCATTGGAAGATATACCTAATGCTAGATGATGAGTTAGTGGGTGCAGCGCATCAGCATGGCACATGTATACATATGTAACTAACCTGCACATTGTGCACATGTACCCTAAAACTTAAAGTATAATAATAATAATAAAAATAAATAAGATACAGCTAAAACTGAAAAAAACATAAAAATTAAAAAAAAATTAAAAAATAAAAAAGTTAAATGAAATAAGCCAGTCACAAAAAGATAAATACTGTCTGATTCCACTTACATGAGGAATTTAGAGAGACAGAAAGTAGAATGGCGCTTCTAGGGTTTTGGGGCAGAAAGGATTGAGGATATGTTGTTTAATGGTACAGGGTTTCAGTTTTGCAAGATGAAAAGAGTTCTGGAGATTGATTATACAAACATGTGAATACAGTTCACACTACCGAACTGTACATTTACAAATGGTTAAAATGATACATTTTATGGTAAGTATATTTTACCACTACAAAAAAGCCAGGCCAGGCATGGTGGCTCACGTCTGTAATCCCAGCACTTTGGGAGGCCGAGGCAGCTGGATCATGAGGTCAGGAGATCGAGACCATCCTGGCCAACATGGTGAAACCCTGTCTCTACTAAAAATACAAAAAAAAAAAAAAAAAAATTAGCCAGGCATGGTGGCGTGTGCCTGTAGTCCCAGCTACTCAGGAGGCTGAGGCAGGAGAATCACTTGAACCCGGGAGGCAGAGGTTGCAGTGAGCCGAGATCGCGCCACTGCACTCCAGTCTGGGCAACAGAGTGAGACTCCATCTCAAAAAAAAAAAAAAAAAAAAAAAAGCCACGGTTGTCCAAGGCCATCCCTAATTACACTTTTGAAGTTGGACTTAACACACACAAAATAAAAAAAAAATCCTTTATTTTTCCATTCCTAAAAACAAAGTCATGAGAAAGTAGTCTGCTCCTCCATGATTCCCCAAAGCTACTTCTTTCAAAATATTAATAAAATTAATAAACCCCTACCTAGATTAATCAATAAAAAGAGATATGGCCTGGTGCGGTGGCTCACACTTGTAATCTCAACATTTTGGGAGACCGAGGTGGGCAGATCACTTGAGGCCGGGAGTTCAAGACCAGCCTGGCCAACATGGTGAAACCCCATCTCTACTAAAAATACAAAAATTAGCCAGGTGTGGTGGCATGTGCCTGTGATCCCAGCTATTCAGGAGGCTGAGGCACGAGAATTGCTTGAACTGGGAGGTAAATGTTGTAGTGAGTCAAGACTGTGTCACTGCACTCCAGCCTGTGCAATGGAGTGAGGCTCTGTCTAAGAAAAAAAAAAAAAAAGGTGAGACAGAGAGAGAGAAACCACCAGTATGAGGAATGATGTAGAGGGTGTCATTACAGATATTAAAAGGATTGTAAGGGAGTGTTATGAATACCTTTGTGCCAGAAAGATGTAGAGGAACATAAAATTCAACACCAACTGATATAAAAACTCAAGGGATTTGGAATAGAGCAACTTCCTCAACCTGATGAAAAACATTTACAAGAAACCCAGCGGCTAACACTACTCGATGTAGAAGATTGCACATTTTCCTCTTAAGATCAGGAAAAATAAACAGAGATGTCCATTATCATCACTTCTATTCAACAGTGTACTGGAGATCCTAGCCAGTGTATTACGTTAAGAAAAAGAAATAAAAGGCTTACATATTGGAAATAAAGAAGTAAAACTATCTTTTTTTTTTTTTGCAGATGATTGATGGTGTTTGTAGAAAAATCCTGAGAAATCTATCAAAAAATGCTAGAACTAATAAATGCATTTACTAAGGTATCAGGCTACAAAGTCAACATACAAAAAATATCGTATTTCTATATATTAGCTGAGAACAAGTGGAAATTAAAAATATTAGAGTACTCATTTAATAGCATAAAAAGGAAATACTTATGGATTAATTTAACAAAATACGTGCAAGACTTGTACACTTAAACATTGCAGTGTGAAGCTGAAGAAGACTGAATTATAAGAAGAGATACATCCCAAATTCATGAATTGGAATGCTCAATATTGTTAAGATGTCAATCGTCCTCAACTTGACCTATAGAGTCAAGGCCATCTCAATAAAAATTACAGCAGATTTTTTGTTTTGAAATTGACAAACTGATTTTAAAAGGATAAGGAAATGTTAAGAACCTAGAATAACTAAATCAATCTTGAAAAAGAGAACAAAGTTGACAACCTACATTTTTGGATTTCAGGCTATAATAAATCAAGATGATATCAGTGTAAGGATAGAAAAATCTATTATTGGAACAGAATATAAAGTCCAGAAATTGATCTATTAGTACATTGTCAGTTGGTTTTTGACAAAGGTATCAAGATAACTCAAAGGGAGAAGGGATAGTCTTTTCTGTAAGAATCCTGGAACAAATGGGGGAAAATATTTCTGAAAATGAACCACAATACCTACCTCACACAAAAATTAGTTTGAGATAGAATATAACTGAAACACAAAAGTTAGACATATAAAGCTTCTAGAAGAAATGTAGGAAAATATCTTCACCATCAAAAAGGCAGCTTTTTAGACAGACAAAAAAGCACTGACCATAAAATATAGATAAGTTAGACTATCAATATTAAACGTATCCGTTCTTCAAAAGATACCACCAAGAAAAGACTGGGAGAAAAATGTCAAATATATATTTGAAAAAGAACTTTCAATCAGAATATGTTAAAAACTCTTACAGCTCATGATAAACAATTTGATTTAAAAATGGGCAAAAGATCTGGCAAACACTTCAAAAAGAAAGTATATAAATGGCCAAAAGCACATCAAAAGATGTTCAATGTTATCAGTTATCAGGGAAATCCAAAATAAAACCACCATGTAATGTCACTTTACATCCACTAGAATGGCTAAAATTTTAAATGCTGATAACATGATGCTTGGAGAAGATGTGAAACAACCAGAACTCACTCACTGCTGGAAAGTGGTAAAAAACACTTTGGAAAACAGTTTGGCAGTTTCTTATATAATTAAACCCAAAAGTACCCTGTTATCCAACGGTTCCGTATTTAGGTATTTTTCCAAGAGAAATAAAAATATATCCACGAAAGCCTTGCACAAGAATGTTCGTAGCAGATTTTATTCATATGAGCCCCAACATGTGAACAACCCAAAACTGTTCATAAGCAAGTAAACTGGTAAGCAAATTGTGGTATATTAACACACTGGAATACTACTCAGTAGTAAAAAGAAATGAATTACTGATACATGTAACCATGTAGGTGAATCTCAGAAATGTTTTATTGAGTGAAAATAAGCCAGACACAAAAGAGTACATATTTCTACAGGCAAAACTAGGCCATGGTGATAGACATCAGAACAGTTGTTGCCCAGGGAGGAGAACTGGAACAGGACACAAGGAACACACTGGGGCAATAAAAATGTTTTATATCTTGATAGGGTTTTGGTTACCAGTGCACATACATTTGTCAAAAATTCATCTGTGCATTTTATTCTATGTAATTTAGGCCTCATTTTCTAAAATGTGAGACTGCCTAGGAGGCCTCAGACTCCAAATTTTCCTCTAGGCCTCTACTAGTAATTCCACAGAATAGTGAAGAGACTGAAATATCTCAATGAATTAGAATAACTTGCCCAAGAGCATAACGTATCCTACTGGCAGAGTATCCACAGCTCAGGAAATATCACACCTTCAAGAGAAAATGTTAGTATAACTTTAGTCAGCTTTAATAATAGTGGTATTTTATTGTTGCTTTTATTCCTAAAGCTTAGAACTTCTCTATTAATAACATAGTCACCAAAAATTAGCTAATCAATGAGATTAGCACAGGATAAATTGAGGTATAATAAAAAGAACTATCTAACACCTAGGGCGAGACACTAACTCTTTTTGTCAAGCATCTGTCTTTTCATTATTGAACATCCTTTAGAATCAACGATTTATCTTAACTTTCTTTAGAATTCAGTGTTGTATTGTTTTAAAGCCATAACTGACTCATGAGTTATCCTTTAATAAACACCTAAAATGGACTACTTCATGAATATTTTTTCACCCCATCTCTACTTCATCTTGTTTGCATTTACATAGCACTTCATTTATTTTATTTAACACACACTTAGTGGCCGCCATTTATCAGGCACTGTTCTCGACTCTAGTGAACAAAGCAAACAAAAAATCCTGCCCACAAGGAGCTTATTTTCTCAGAGGCAGAAAGGCAAACAATAAAGAAGATAAATGAGCAAAATATATAGTGCAAACAGGGGTCCATGGCTTTTTAGGAACTGGGTCACACAGCAGGAGGTGAGCAGGGTGTGAGCGAGCATTACCACCTGAGCTCCGCCTCCTGTCAGATCAATGCACATTAGAGTCTCACTGGAGCGCGAACCCTATTGTGAACTGTGCATGTGAAGGATCTAGGTTGCGTGCTCTTTTATGAGAATCTAATGTCTGATGATCTGAGGCGGGGCAGTTTCATCCCCAAAACATCCCCACCCACCTTCCCACCATCTGTGGAAAAATTGTCTTCCAGTCCCTTGGGCCAAAAGGTTGGGGCTCAATGGTGTAAATGATAATAATGAAGATAGAGATTATGGAAAAAAAATTAAGCAGGCAGAATAGAGTGTCATAATGGAGATCTGATTTAAGCAGAGTGCTCAGGGAAGACCTCATTAAGAAGGTGAATTTGAGTAAAGACCTGTAAGAGGTGAGGGAGTGGGTCATGCAACATCTAGGGGAAGAGCAGTCCAGGTAGAATAAAGAGTAAGTACAAAGACTGAGTTTTAGAAATCACACTTGGTCTACAATTGTTCTGACGTGGTTATTGATTCATTTCAGTTAGAGCAATAATTTTATCACAGTTATCTAGGTTAGTGATTCTCAAACTTTAGCATCACCTGCAGAATCACCTGGATAGCTTATTAAAACACAATTGCTGGGTCCCATTCTGACTTTCTGATTCAGAAGTTCTGAGGGGAGTGGAGGGAAGGAGTCAAGAATTTTCATTTCTAACAAGTTCTCAGAGAAATGCCATCATTGCTGCAGTTGCAGAGATCACACTTTAAGAATGACTGTGTTGGAGGGACAAAAGGATGCCAGTATGATCAAGTTAGCTTAAGTGAGTGTTAGGAAGTGATTGAGAGATAAGGGAGAGGGGAGAGGAAAGAGCAGTTACATGGTCATGTCTGCCCTGGTAAGTCCTTTGGCTTTGACTGTGAGAGAGATGGGAAATATTACATGCCAACTTGAGTTAATTTGATCATTTACACCTTTCAGGTTCTTTTGGGGAGCTAGAAATAACCAACAAAAAGTTAGGGATGCAGTAAAAGTAAGCTACTCCTCCCAACCTCAATACCATGTTAAAAGAAAGCAAATCTTAGGGTAAATTCTTCCAAATGGACAGATATTTACTAAACAAACATTAATTAGCAAACAAGCATAAAACACTGCATACGATGTCCCAAACTCTTTGTTCCTTAAGGTTTGCTCAGACAAAACGACATTCCCCAGGCAGTATTCTGTGTAGTCAGCCAGTAACCAAGAATTATCCTGCTCATTAATGGACACTGGGACCTTTCAGCATAAAGCTTTGGGCACTGTACTTAAAAGTACAGGGTACAGGTCTTGCCAGATTCTTCTCTCCAGGTTGTGTAAGACTAGCAAGTGTCCTTAAAATATTTCAGGCAATCCAAGGTCTTGAATGCCATTAATTTCACCAATGAAAATTCATTTCTGATGTTGATGATGCTAAATCTCAAAGGCTCAGATATTGATTGAGAAGGAAAGATGACAACCTTGTAATAAGAAGCCTCTGAATGTGGGTTTCCTGGTGCTGGTAACCACACCTGAGGTACAAATTCCCCACTAGGTCAATAGATACAACTTTAGATGGTATAATTTAATCTAACATTCACATACTAATTATGCTGTCTTTGCTGGTGTCTTCTAAAGTCAATTACAACTGTGATAACAAAAAGCAGCACGTCTCTACATTTTTTAACAATAAGGCATATGTTAGAAATGGTACAGCACTTTGAGGTAAATTCAGGAGGCTGATCCTGTGGGATGAAGGGCCAAGATCCTGGCACACATGTAGCCTGTACACTAGTGTGCTCCACACATGAAGTAAGATCTGGCAAGAGCAAACATTTGAACCCTTATTGATATTCTTTGTTATGGAAGGCCATCTACTGAGGATGCTCTTGACACCTTAGATGATAAGTTCCACTAGGGGACCTATAAAATCACTTTCAAAACTGAGATTCTGAGATTTGCCAAGAATTATTCTTTCGTGGTAATGCTGCCTCAGTTGTGTTGCACAAGTTATTTGAGACAGAAAAATGGATTCATACCCTAGACCATACCACAGTGCTAACATGTCACTTACAAACAAATCACATTTATGAAGTGTTTGTTATATACCAGACACTGTTTTTCAGTACTTTTGATGTATTAGCTCATTTCTTTGTGAAAGCCCCAGGAGGTCTCAGAGCTGGGGTCTTCAGCCAAGCTTGTAATCCAAGATCCGGACTCCGGAGACTGCTTTCACTCATGCTCACTGCCTCTTAAGCTGGTACAAAATAGATGTTCAGCTAAGTACCTGAGAAGGACTTGGATGATGGCTGGCCCTTAAACTCAATTTGTGGTTCAGTTGTTTAGAATAGGTTGCTATTAAATCACTGGTTAATTTCTATATGAATTACCAACTACATCCAACTGTCTCCCAAAAGGGTATATTTGACTGGAAAAGAAACAGTTGCAAAAATACAGATGTATCAGTGCACACCTAGCAGCTCAGAGCAAGTGGCTTACTGATTAGGCTAGCAGTTTTTGCTTAACTTTAAATAACTGCCTAGCCCCTATGTCCCACACTGCATGAAATGAGAAAGATAGCAATGTACCATTTTTGGAACAGGACTGATACAGCCTTGGAGAGCAGTTTGGGTTTTTGACAAAATAAAGAGGCAGTATGCAAAACCTCAAATTAAAAAGGGGCTAAATAATAGTCATTATTATAATTCACTTTTTATTTAAACTAGGACTTTATTTCAAGTGGTGGCTCAACTATTACACTAAATCATTAACTTGACTTAAAATTTTAATTAACATTTAGGGAAGGTAAGTTTCACACCTGAGTTGCTTTTTAATGAAGTCTGTTGGCAAATCTAGCAAAATATTCAAAAGTCAGGATTTAAAATGCAGTAAATACCTGTATTAATTAAAAAGCTGCATTCCTTCTACCCAATGATCACATACCTCGCACCCTGTGGATGGCAATAAACAAACAAAAGGTCATAGGAATAAGATCTAGACTTTTAACAAGGGATGCTGGTGTGAAGGTATCTTTTGATACTAACTAAAGCCACCTCAAAAGAACATAAAATGTATGTCTGTGAGTTGATTCAGAAGGAGAATAGGGTTTAAAATGGGAAGTGAGCTACTTGGGAGGCTGAGGCAGGAGAATCACTTGAATCCGGGAGGTGGAGGTTGTGGTGAGCCGAGATCGTGCCATTGCACTCCAGCCTGGGCAACAAGAGTGAAACTCCATCTCAAAAAAAAAAAAAAAAAGGAAGTGAGGAGAGGGAACCCAACCTATATACTCAAACAGGAGAGATAAAGAAGAGATTTTTAAGTATGACCTGTATCGTGGCAGGATGGGCTGAAGCTGAAATAACTCAATGCTAATGAGATTCAAATTTCTTTCCCTCATCAGATTCAGAGAAACTTTCAAACCTGCAGCAACTACAGCTCAATAACATGGTCATCTCTCTGGAGTGGGGCTCCATGTAGATGTAAAAACCATATTTCAGATTTTTATAATGACCTGTTTAAGGAATTGTTCTAATAAAAGGAAGGATATTGCTATTGAAAGAGTAAGAGTAAAGAGGAAAGTCTGTGAATGCTGAAAATTGATTATTTTGGTCTATGATTGGCTGTATTCAACTTTACTTGTCTGCAGAGACATAAAGTGGCAGATAAAGGTGTGTGTGTGTGTGTATTTTTATATACAGAGCATAGGCAAGACCCATATCAGTACTACAGATTATGAGGTTCTGTTTATTTAACAAGACAAACTTTTGTTATAAGAAGCTTCATTCTCAAATATGGATTAAAATTTTGGTGTTTTTTTTTTTGTAACATTTTTCATTTTGAAAACTGAGTAAGGTTAAATTAACGTGCTGGTTGTGGTGGCTCATGCCTGTAATCCCGGCACTTTGGGAGGCTGAGGTGGGTGGATCACCTGAGGTCAAGAGTTTGAGACCAGCCTGGACAACATGTTGAAACCCCATCTCTACTAAAAATACAAAAATTAGCTGGGCATGGTGGCACATGCCTGTAATCCCAGCTACTCAGGAGGCTGAGGCACGAGAATTACTTGAACTCAGGAGGCAGAGGTTGTAGTGAGCCAGCTGAGCTAGCCAGGCATCCTCAGAAATAGATAAATTTACAGGACTGTTTTCAGTTTTCCTGGGAATTTTTCAAGTCATATAAATTTTAAAAGTAAGAACTTTTCTCTGCTAATTTTTATTAGCTTGGTGAACAAAACATTTCTGGTTAAGTGTACAAATTACTACCTGGCCTTTACTTCCTCCAAACTAGTTCTGATATGGTGCAATAATATATATCACTGCAGAACCATCTGCCACAGGCATCATGTTAGTCCTGCTACATTTCTATGCCTGAGGGCCAGGAGGGCAGTTCAGCCCTCAAACGCAAGGAGAAGAGGAATGATGGGTCTCCTGGGGGTTCCCTAGAGGAGAATGGGGACCAGGCCCCTCCTGGGCTAGTCGGGCTTTGGATGGCAGCTCAGCTCCTTCTTCCTGAATAGACTGCCAAAGACTTGTTCTCCGTGGAATAACATCCACTTATTCTTGTGGAAATGGAGAAACAAGGAGCTTTTTCTTTTATGTGCTCAAAGGCTCAAGACAAAGAGGAATTAGTTTAAAGAAACGAGTTTTAGAATTGGAAGAAGTTGGAATCAAGCGTCTCCATCCGGCCTGTGTCCTTGGAATCCATGAAGAAATTTAAAAATAGTATGTTTCTTCACCAAAGGGGAAGGATTTAAATTTATCTGGACTCAATATATGAAGCTATATTTCAGCTGTATTAACTTATTAGTAGTCTTTTTGAAGAGTGATTTAGTTCTTACTGATATGATATTTTGTGTCAAAAGTACCTCTTCAATGTTAGCAGTAATGAAAAATCTACTAATTATTATTTAAAATTAACTTTGAGAAGACACCATTTTAGACTTGCGTATGTGCCTGCTCAATGCATATTTCCAACATCCCATGAAACCTAGACTTTGTTCCCCACTCCCTCAGCGAAGCAGAGACCCATTTTTAACATATGGGAGCATTTTCACACTGCGAGTTATTCTGAGTGAAAAATATGTGATTTACAAATGCTGTCAAATTAAATATGTATTTCCAAATGGTATCAGGTTGACCAAGCACATCCTAGGACACATTCTGCAACTTTCTGAGCCCTTGGGCCTAAATAAGGGAGCAGTGTAGAGAAAGAGCAAACAGTTCTTTCTGTCATTATCAATCCAGAAGTCCCACATTTGCTCCTAATAAGCATATTCAAGTAAACATTGCAAGTAAATTTTGTCACAAAAGAACACAATAGTCTTATTTATAGACAAAGTAACGCCTTCAAATTATGCAGAAATGGGTGTGCCCTGTCAAAAGTAACACATTCTTCTTAGTTATTACTGCCAGTGTCTGAAAAGAAATATTTACATGGAGATTTTACATTGCTAGGATCACTATGCCATTTGCCTGCAGACATTCTTGATCAAATCTCTTTAGAGTCAGAATGTGTACAAATAATGGCAAGAATAACAGAAGCATCTTGCAGTGTTTTATAGACGGCAAAACTGAAGTGCAGGAAGACTCACACAATATAGGATCATGTCCCAACCAGGTTTATACAGAACCATGGAAGGCAGGAAAGAGCCATCATAGCCCAGGCATGTCACCTTTCAGAAAAGAAGAAGCTGTAAAATAGTCGTTTAACTCACAATGGAAGCCAGGAAGAAAGCTAACTTAGAGAAAAAAGATTTGGAGTCAGCTCTCATGCATTATAGTCTCAGATATCTAAGAATTATTTGTGTGACCTGAGACAGGTCCTGTAATTTTAGAGCCTTAGTTCTCTCATGAGCAAAAGGGTTCAATAACTAACTTCTTGAGGATCATATCATGTAATAAGAGCTGCAGCTTACTGAGCATTTCTTATGAGGCAGGCACTGTGCTGAGTGTTTTACATACATGACCTTGCTGAATCGTTACAACTCTATAAGGTAGGTCTAATGATCCCCATTTCACAGGTGAGAAAACCTGGACTCTAGGGTTCAAATGACATGCCCCAGCTCACACAGTAACTTGAGGAGATAAAATTTTAATCCAGTCTGTTTTTCTCCAAAGCTCAGGTTTTTAAAACCATACCTCTAGTTCCTAGCAGTCATTCTTTTATTTACCAAATATTAATATATGTAAATATGTCTTATGAAGTATGGCACAAATGTAAATTTTTATATTATGCCAGGGCATAAAGAAGCATCCTTGGTGATCAGCCAGATCTAACTTTTCATGGTACTTCTTAAAGTCATATTAAGTTAAACATTTCAAAAGGCAAAAGAGTAAAGACTAGTCATGACGGGTATATGCATTTCATATGGTAGCTATTATTTTTAAGAAGAAAGAAAAAATAATAATTCAAAGAGTAATGTCCTGACACTAAAACAATAGTAAAATATAATGGAGCATGCTGTGATAGTCATTGAAAAAGATCTATTAAAAAACAAAGAAAGTCCTTATAAAACCATTCTAGTCCCTGATCACCCCCAAATAAAAATAAACATTGCAAGTAAATTTTGTTTACTTGCAAATAAAAAGCTAGCACTGCACGTGATGATCATATCTTTGGGGATCAATTACAAAACATTTTCAAAATACATATATAAATTCAGTTTCTTCAGTCATCACTGTATTTGACTGATAGGGTGATCTGCCTGATGTTCTATGTGAAATGATTTAACAAAAATTCTGTTTTTAGGACTCTGTGAACTCCATAAAGATGTTAGTGAAGTAAATAACTTTAAAAAATGAGAAGAATTTTTCTTCAATTGAATTATTGCTGCTGCAGATCCCCAGTTTCTTAAATGCAAATGAAATTAAGTCACTGGCTATGGCCCACTATCACATGTGGCTGGATTATAAATGAAGCAGCACAGTTTGGAGTTACGTTTGGGGTGAGAAGTGCCTTCAACCCAAGAGTGTTCAAGGGTTTGGTCCTACTTTCAGAAGGGTAGCAGGTCTGTGTTTGATACAACCTATGAGTCTTCTTGCCTCTTGTTCACATTAGATATTTTCTTATCTCTATGTCTTGGTTTTTCAAAATTGTTCAGTGTCTAGATCTAGACCAATGTACAAATCAGTGGAGGAGAGAGTTGAGTCTTTAGAACTTAAAATGAATGGTTCCCTTGAAGATTATCAGCATGAGAATCAGATGCGTTCAGAAAATGAGAAGGATTAGACAAAGCTCTGGATAATAATGGTTGTAATCAGTCATATTGACAGAGAGTTTTCTCATCTTCTCCAATTTCTTCTTGTGAAATGATTTCCATTCTGAAAATAACTGCTTTCTTTATCAGCTTGGTATTGATGAGAAAAGAGGAATAACTTTCCTTATTTTTTTTCACATGTTGATTCTTTTTTCTCTAGTGGGTGTTTGTCATAAATGAATATAAACTAAGAAATGCTAGATTTCCCAGAGTTGGCAGTTTATAACTTCATTCTGATAAAAACTTTAAAGCAGTTAAGAACAAGTACAGTTAAAACTGCAGTTAGATCAAAAGGGATAAGGGTTCCTACCCTTTTACTTCATATACATCTGGTATAAAGATCTGAACACAAAATTGGTTACATCTTCAACATGTATGATCAGGGCTGCAATCGTTTCGGCAGGATCCATTCATCTTGCGTCTCCAGTTGAGCTAGTGCTTTGTGAGTCAGCCTGGAAACTTTCTGTATAAATTGCCTCTCTTTTCCCCAGAGGCCTGGTTATCTTACCTTCAAATTGGTACAAAGTATCTCAGGAAATAGAACCAGAGTGTCCCATCACAGTTAGTAATGTCACGCTGTGGCCCTACCACCTCCTTCTGTAAAACATGCTTTTTAATCTTTTAGTAGATAGTTTGTTGTTTATTTCATTAAAAAAAGTTTTTTAGAGTTCCCCCACATATGGCTAGAAATAAGTAGAAACAAGTACAGAATGTCTCACGCTTGTGGTTCCTTTGTGAATTGGCACACATTCCTTCTTCCTCTGGGGATACAATTTGCCCCTTCTCTAAACTATCTTAAAATACTTCAATATAGGTTTGGTTTTTTGTTTGTTCTTTTTTAAAAAATCAAGATCATGATTCTGACTTTCTGTATCTCCTCTTCCTTGGGCTCCATGCAGAGATTGAGATCCCCTGCTATGATTTGTCTATTTTTTTTCTGCAGATAATGTCAGTTTTTACATTTGAAACTTCAGATGTTTCAAATTTTTGTTGAGGAATTTTAGAGCTATGGCCAATGTTTTTGATGTAGTTTATGCTTCCAGCTTAAATTTTTGCTTTGCAGCAATGAACATTTTAATCACCATTCAATAATCTCAACCAGTGACCTTTTCCAAAAAAATTTGTTCATGTAAATAAGTTAGATTTTAGGTATATCATTAAAACAGAAAGCGAACTTTTGCACGTGAGAAGAAATCATTAATTGCTTCAAGCAGAATATCCGAATGACTAATTTTAATATCAATATCAATATTGATATTTCAATATCCTTACCACAGAGATTTCTTTGCAAGTACTTAGGGTAGCCCTTGAGTTCACCTTACACTGAATTGTAGTAATTATAGTATACGGTTTGAATAGTAATTATTTTCACATTAATTGTGAGCTTACTCAGAACATCCCACAGGTTTAGTCTCTACTAGTTAGTAGTCACTACTCTAACTAGTGACTACTAGAGTAGTCCAGGAATCTTTACTGCCATTTTCCTAAATTTGATCTCAGTTGACAGAAATCTGAATGTGCTCTAGAGGACTGTTTATCAAGTATTAGCATGTCTACAAATCACCCGGGAACCTTATAAAATGTAGCTTCTGACTTAGTAGGTCGGGGGTGGAGACTGAGATTCTGCATTTCTCATGAGCTCCCTGTCAATGCTGCTGGTCCATCTGGATCACACTTTGAGGAGCAAGGATCTCTAAGACTATTTATGGGCCACATCTGAATTTGGAAACTTCCTGATATCAAAAAATAAAAAGAATAAAAAAGATGGGAGAGAAATGAGAAGCAAGCTAGGGGTAAGCATAAAGTAATGAGTGAAAAGAAAAAGAAAGACTTTTGGGGAAGAATGAGGCACTTCCCCCAGAGCTAACATAGAGTAGGTAAGTGATATTGTTTGGCTGTGTCCCCACCCAAATCTCCTCTTGAATTGTAGCTCCCATAAATCCCATGTGTTGTGGGAGGGACCCAGTGGGAAATTATTGAATCATGGGGATGGTTTCCTTCATGAGCTGTTCTCATGGTAGTGAATAAGTCTCACGAGATCTGGTGGTTTTATAAAGGGAAACCCCTTTTGCTTGGCTCTCAATTCTCTCTTGTCTGCCTGCATGTAAGATGAGCTTCTCACCTTCCACCATGATTGTGAGGCCTCCTCAGCCACGTGGAACTGTGAGTCCATTAAACCTCTTTTTCTTTACAAATTTTCCAGTCTTGGGTGTGTCTTTATCAACAGCGTGAGAACAGACTAATATAGTGAGTGCATATCACACAGGACAGCAGAGCAGGAGGGAAGTGAATCTAACTTTTATTCAGTGTCTCCTATGCAGACTGTAGCCTGACATATTGCTACATGTTTATGTTTATGTATGTGTGGATAGATGTCTACATCTGGATATATGGAGAGATGTGTGCATATACAGAGGACAGATGAATAGACAGATACAGATAGATATTCTGCTTTGTTTCAAAAGGTTAGAAGAAGCTGTAGGTGTTCTGGCATGCATATACTGCTTACATCCTCATAATAGTTCACACACACACACACACACACACACACATATATATATAGA
This sequence comes from Pan troglodytes, assembly GCF_028858775.2. Taxonomy (NCBI): domain Eukaryota; kingdom Metazoa; phylum Chordata; class Mammalia; order Primates; family Hominidae; genus Pan; species Pan troglodytes. The sequence continues at coordinate 76,507,654 of NC_072402.2, forward strand.
GAGAGAGAGAGAAAGAGAGAGAGAGAGAGAGATGAAAAAGCTGAGGCTCGAGTCCTTTATTTAAAATACAGCTCTAGGACCATCTAACTTCCAAGCTCTAAAATCCATGCTTTGACAAGCCAAAGAACCAGACACGGTGAAGAAGGGTGAGAAGACAGGGACATAAAGGAAAGTCCTGGAGACTGGGGTGAGACAGTGCACAAGGAGCAGAAATTAGAGAAGAGGATGTGGAAGAGACATGTGGAAAGGGCCAGGAAGAAAGGGAGAAGAAAATGCAGGGACTGCCAGGGCTACAGTTCAAGTGGATAATTCCAGTCCTGGTAGCAATTAGAGCTGACCCATTTGGCAGTGCCTGCCCCTCTGCAGGGGTTTGTTGCCACCCTCTTTCCTGCCAAGACTGTTTACACAACCTTTTTTAGCCCTGGCTAGAGAAGCCTGGTTCTATCCAGCATGGAGAATTTGGTTTCCACCTCCACTACACTACCAAGTGGAAAGAAGAGGTGTACTGAAATCTAGGTGGGGGAAGCTGTGTAGCAGAAACTTGGGGACCTCTAGAAGCTGCCTGTCCCTCATGCCCCCTGGAGTACAATGGAGCCAAAGGTACTCCATTCTCAGCATCTTACTCTATCTTTGACATCTTCTTTTGACTCAGTAGATCCTTTCAAATCCCCATCTCTGAGAGGATCCAGCAAAAAAATCCTCCAGTTACTTTCCCAGTTGAAATAGGTTTATTTGTCAGAGACCAGGTGTCAATTAAAGATATGGAAATAAAAGGTAGGGACACCTTATAACCCACCCAAAATTAGGGGGGGTATATAGTACATAAAATAGAAAAAAAAAGTTTATTGTAAACATTGACTGTGATAGTATAATACTTTAAAATCCTGGAGGACAAAGCAATTAAATATATGCATAGTATTCAGCTGAATTTTTTTTCCCCTATACATACCTATGATAAAATTTAATTTTCAAATTAAGCACAGCAAGAGATTAAGAATAATAGTCTAGGACAATTTTAACAATATACTGTAATTTTATGTGAATGTTCTCTCAAAATATCTGAACTGCAGTTGACCATGTGTAGCTGAAGTCCCAGATAACAGGGACCACTGTACTGGGTTTTCTTCCTAGTGAATTCCTGTCTACAGACTCAGATGAGTGTTTTGAGTAAAGGTGAAGGCCAAGAACTAAAGCAAATGTCTTTCAAAGGTTTAGATGGCATCATAAAAAGCAGATCTTCAGTTATTCTGGGGAAGTTTTGATTGCTTTCTGAACTCAGTGACTCCATCTTACTTATACCTTTATTTCCACTTATTTTAATGTGAAGAACAGTTAAGCCCAGGAAGCAAGGTACTGTATGCTTGCTGGGCAGGATAATTCAATAAGAAGTCTATTTTTGGCAAGCAGCGTGGGGTTTGTCCTCTAATTCTGGGAGTCTGACTATGGTAGAAGGGATTATTTTTTAATTTAGTTTTTATATTTTCAAAGTTATACATATTCATGTGATTTAAAGAATCAAATGGTTTTATGAGGCTTTTCTGGAAAAACAGGAGACTCATCCTTGTCCCCTCCTTTGCTCTCCCTTTTCTTGATCCCCAGAGACAACTGTATCCAACTCTCACCACTGTTTCTTTCGGCATTAACCTCCGTATCTCCACACACCACGGTATTTCTTTATTTTTATGTTTAGGCTCTATTAGGCTGCAAAGTCAGTTACCACTTATCCTTCTGCCTCCCAGCTTCCAAAATTTTGTTGCTATTATTTCTCTTCATTTTTCCTTGTATTTGTGGTGGCTTCCTCTTCCTCCCCCACACCAAGAAAACCTTATTATTTTGTGATTTCTGATTTAAGGAGGGAGTCGAAGTTCACGTGTATGGTCAATCAACTTTGACAAAGCTGAAAGTCCTGTTATTTTATACTGATTTTTCCTTAGCATAGTGCTGGATTATGTCACATATCATACATTTGGGACTAATTTGTGCCAGTAGAGCCATATAGGATAATACGTCAGTATGACGCATTGAAGTTAAATCAATGGTTTTGGAGGCAGGAGGCCTAGATTTAATTAAAGGCGTTGCCACTTACTAATGGTATGCATTTAGTGAGGCACTAAACCAAGCCTTAGTTTCCTCATCTGTAAGTGGCAGAAACCATATTTAATCCACAGAATGATTAAAATAATTAATTTAGGCCAGATGATGGATAAAAGCACTTGACCCATGGTGTACCTCCCTTGTGGAGCAGAATTACAAGTGAACTGAGATTGAATTAAATAGATAGTACTTCGTGTTCTTTCTTGTAACAAGTACTCAATATTTGTGAGGTGAATGAATGTCTTCTCTTAATGAAGTATTTCAGAAAAAAACAACATTGAATATTGAGATTCATGAAATGCTACATGAATCTCAAAACAAGCAAAATAGCAAAATTAACCTTTAAGTTTTAAAGTATTTCTTTCTAATCCCCTCATTTTCTTTCACTGCCACAGAAGACTGTATTTTAATCTTTTAATTATTCAATTTCTCTTAAAAAAAGTCATGGATGCATGATTTTAAACAAAGAAAAAAAGAGCAGCCTCATCAGCTCTTTTCTAGAACTTAGACTAGCCTCTTAATTAGATTCTTATTTCCTCTCCCTTAGCCCCTTCCCCCCAATACCCTTTCATCACCGCGGGAGGGGTGATCTTTAAAAGAAAAAATGCATATCAGAGCAAATCACTCCCCTGCTTAAAATCCCTCTTCGACATCCCATTTTTCTTGGAATAAAAACAGAACTCCCTGATAGAACCTGCAAGGCCTTGCAAAGCTCCAGCCTCATCTCCAGCCCTGTTTTGTAACCCTTGTCCACTGTTTTCTTAGGGTATCAGCTACACTGGTTCCTTTCATTATTAAATGTGCCAAGCTCCAGCCTTCCTCAGAGACTTTCCTCCTGCTTTTCCCTCTGCTTGGAATGTCCTTCTTCTACGTTTGCCTGGCTAACTTCTACTCATCCTACAAGTCTGTCTAAATATCACCTCTCCTGGAAACCTTACCCTGACCCCAAAAACTAAGATTCTCTTGTTGGTTACCTGTTGAGAGCCTGGTACTTCCCTTTGATAATGCTTACCCCAGTTGAACTTCAATAATTGCGTAATTAATTACTTAGTTCTGTTTCTCCTCCTCAGTGTAAGCTCTATAAAAGGCAGGGACTACATCTGTTTTCTTTTCTGCTTTATCCATGTTAAAGGAAAAAGTTTAGAAAAATTAAATTTCTTAGAGTTTAATCGAGCAAAGAACAATTTACGAATCAGGCAGCCCCCAAACCATAATGGGTTGAGAGAGACTCTGGTGCTGGCGTGTGGTCAGAAAAAGGAAACAGAAAAAGGAAAGTGACCTGCAGAAAATGGAAGTGACATACAGAAACAGCTGGATTGGTTACAGCTGGCTTTTCCTCTATTTGAAGAGTTGGCCTCCTGTGATTGGCCAAAACTCAGCGATTGGTAGAGGAGTAGTTTCCAGTCTGTTTACACATCCAGTTCACTATGAACAGGGAAATCTTCAGGCAGAATTTATAAGAAGGTAGCTTTAGGCTAAACTTAATTTTAACATCCACAATACCATGCAAAATGTCTTGTACATTGTCATTTCTCAATACATATTTGTTGAATAAATGGATTAATGACTACAGTAGAAAGGAAAAAAGGCTACATTTTAAAAATATAATTTTAAGGACTCTGTTTTTATTTTCAGATTCTCCTACTGGGTCAGGTAAAAAAATCTGCTGTAGACCCAATGGCTTGACAAATGCTTACTTTTGACTCAGTCTTTGGAGCTAAGAGAATTGTTTGGGAGAAGGGGAGAGAATCTAGGTGGAAGAAGTATGAAGGTTAACTCTTTGCTAACCAAGTTCTGGGCAGTGTCAAGGAGGGAAGGTGGCTCCGCTGCCACTAATGCACCTTCAATTAGACCATGTGTCCCTAGTTCCCAGCACAGTGCTTGCATAAGAAAGATGCTCAATAAATATGTGTTGAATTAATGGATAAAGGTGGCCTTTTTACTTTGCTATATGCCCTCCAAGCTGCAAGTACTCTTTGTGACTTCCTCTTTAATGTTGCCATTGAAGATCACTTTTGCATGTTTTTAGCTATATGCTTGGATAGAGGGAAGGTCAACATATTATTTGTGTAGGCTTAGGTCAAGCCATGCTGTTTAGGGATGACTGTCCTAAGCCCAGGTTAGAAGAGTCACATTTATTATTCTAACTGATAAATATTCCACTGCACATTCACGAAAACTATTTATTTTCAAAGTCTCTGCAAATCTCACTGCTTAAATCTAACATAATTTCCGGAAAAGGAGCTTGTTTTGAGAAACAACAAAGAATTGAGCTATAGTTTCATATGAATGGTAATGCCAATATGTTAGTGAAGATTTTCTGCTGGGGATCACTTGGCTCCAAGGGAAGACAGCATGGTAAGTGCTTGCATAAAAAAACTAAACAAGGCCGGGCGTGGTGGCTCACACCTGTAATCCCAGCACTTTGGGAGGCCAAGGTGGGTGGATCACCTGAGGTCAGGAGGTCGAGACCAGCGTGGCCAACATGGTGAAACCCCATCTCTACTAAAAATACAAATTAGCCGGGTGTAGTGACACATGCCTGTAATCTCAGCTATTCGGGAGGCTGAGGCAGGAGAATCGCTTCAATCCGGGAGGTGGAGGTTGTAGTGAGCCAAGATTGAGCCATTGGCCATTACATTCCAGCCTCGGCAACAAGAGCAAGACTCTGTCTCACAAAAAAACAAAAAACAAAAACAAACAAAAAAACCCCACTAAACACTAAACAGTTTATTTCACTGGACTGAAAAGAGGTATCCAAATTCACATGACTCTAGGAAATTCACAGAGGGTGTTTGCAGACATTATGAAACTCTTATGAGATAAGATTGTGGAGAAATGGGGAATCCCTTTCTGGCATTTAAAAGTTGTATATGTCTGGTAGTTTCTTGAAATTTGTCAGCTACAGCTTTATTTATTCAGCTCAGGGATGGCAAATTACCTCAGCGTATGCCAAGACAATATGTTGGTAACGGTTGCTATACTGAGAAAAGTTCTGAGGTCTTACTTGGTCTCATCCAGAATGTGTTGTCATCATTTAGCAATGATAGCTACGAGTTTTAGAATGGGGATTGGTGGAATGCCAGGTAACCTTTCTTTAAGGCTTTTTTGTTTTTGTTAAAATTTAAAAAATTATATCTAAAAGTCTCATTTAATCTTCACATAAACTCTATGAGGTAAGTACTGCTTTAATCTTGATTTTTTTTTTTCAGATGAGGAAACTAAGGTAAAGATACATTGTTTCCCAAAGTAGTTAGTCAATTAGTGATGTAACTTATATTTGAACACATGCCTATCTAAACTAACTTCAGAGCCCAAGCCCTTAACTACCACATAGTATTTCTTAAGAATTCTGGAGCGTTTATATTTAAAGCTGTTATCACTTATGTATACCCTAGAATGAATGAGTTTCTCTCTATTGCCATATCTAAGATAAGAAAATACAAAACATTAATAAGGCTGGCAAGGTTGAAGACAAATTTTACCTACTTTATAACACTGTGTAAGACTAATTTTTTATCTAAATATTAAAAATAAAGTGTGGTGTATGACTAGTGAAGAAAATATGAATTATTTCTGGATATTTTAAGGTTGTAATGCAATGCATACATACATATCATTTATACCTCCACATCTAACCTAAGTGGAAGTACTACTCCTAGATTAGATTTTTCACTCATTGAAACTTTTTATTCTTAAAGCAATGGTGTTAATCGCTATGCTCTGATGAGATTCTAAAGGTACATAATTATATTTTGTTTTCCTTAAACACTTAAAGCATGTTCTTTTAATGGGATTATCTATTTATGGAAACATACTGCTATCATTTCCCCCAAGTATTTATTTCTGTAATTAACTGTTAAATTATTTATAAATGTGCAATTGATAGTATTCACGTAAAATAGCTTGGCTTTTACCCAAATGCAGAGAAAACAAAAAACAAAAAAAAAGTCTTCAAATATTTTTAGATGATGTAAGAAATGTTAGAGTATGCTTTGATTTCTTGCCTGTTTTCTTTTTTTTTCACAGAAAAATCTGTCATTGCTCAACCCATATTTGTTTTTGAAAAGGGAGAACAAACTTTTAAGGTAAGATTGACTACTTATTTGTTTAATTTTACTTTGACAAAGACAATTATATTTCAGGAAGCTAGCTATCCTGAAAGATATCACGGCTGCATAGGTTTATCCTGTTCTTTACTAGCAGAGTAGTGCCTCCAGATTATTTATATAGTCAGGATTTACAAACTTCAGTTTGGCTGGAATGGGAAGCCAGAGGTCTTGTCTTGCAGCTATGGATAACATACTGTTTCGCTATGGTAATATCTTTAGTTGGAGTAACTTGAAAAGGGGAGGAGCTGAAAGAGATTAGGAGGACTACAATTCCTCATATGAGTCCTCACCACTGACCTAGCCTAAAACTGGGTAAAAAAAACACATTCTAAATTACAATATTTGATTTAAAAGGGATCTTCTGAACTCTGTCTGCTTTTTTTGGCATCATAATAAAATCATTCGTTTTGAAAGACCAACAGTAAGATTAGTTGCTGGGCATGATGGCTTGTGCCTGTAATCCCCGCACGTTTCGAGGCCACGGTGGGAGGACTGTTTGAAGCCTGGGGTTCGAGGCCAGCCTGATCAATAAAGCAAGACCCCATCTCTACAAAAAAATAAAAAGAAATTAGTCAGGCATGGTGGCATGTGCCTGTAGTCAGTCCCAGCTACTTGGGAGCCTGAGACAAGAGGATTGCTTGAGCCTAGGTGTTAGAGGTTGCAGTGAGCTATGATTGCACTGCTGGTACTGCAGCCTGGGTGACAGAAAAAGACCTCATCTCTAAACAAACAAAAAACTCCACTAGATTCTCATTTTACCTTATTTCTTGGTATTCATTCTTACCCATGCAGGTAATTTAACCTACTACCCACAAAAACACTAAACGAAAGAAACACTCAACCTCCAAGCCCTTGTTTAAAAAGCAGATTCCTGGACCCCCTCCCAGAACAACCACTTCAGAATCTTGAGAATAGGTGCCTCAAAATCCACATTTTAAACTAACTTCCACAAGCGAATCTGCAGCCATTGAACTATAAAACCACTGGACTAGACATTGTTTTTTCTTGACTATGTGCTGAACGAAGGAAGGTGAACTGCTTTGTCCTGGCCGGGCTTATTAGCCCTGGCTTCTGAGAATTCTGTAAAGTGGCAGGGTGGAAATCTGATGTACTAGGTTGGTGCAAAAGTAATTGCAATTTTTGCCATTACTTTTAATTGCCAAAACTGCAATAACTTTTGCACCAACATAATACAAAGGCAAATACTCAGCTCTCCTCAGTGGTTTTGTTTCCTTTCAGAGACCTGCAGAAGACACCCTGTATGAAGCAGCAGAACCAGGTAATGATTTTCATCCTGTATTCCAAAATCAATCTTTATACAAACAAAATTAGCAGACACAAGTATTTTGGCATGTGGCACAGACTATGTGAAAGTTAATGTTTTTTCTTTTTTTAAATATGCCAGTAGATTCACTTTTGTTTTGAAAGATGACATATAGGTCCCTGAGAACACTGATGTTAGTGACTAAAATTCATTGTGCTCCACTCCCTGCCCCTTAGCCTATCAAAAGCATTCTCTGTAGACCTCAGAATGCATATACAAATTATTGCTGACACCACTCATTTCTAATTGTTTCATACTAGTATGATATGCCTATAGGTTTATAATCAATCAGCAAACTATTAACCCCAATATTTAAAATGTGCTATCAAATGATGATCTGTGTAGACAAAAGAAAATTCTGTTTATCCTACCCTATCATGAGTTGAGGATAATTTATTATCACAAGTAATTTTAGCCTTTCCATTGCTTTTCTTGCAGAATGTAATGGTTTTCCAAGAAAGCGTGTACGGTCTTCATCTTTTACTTTTCATATTACAGATTCTCAGTCCCAGGGAGGTATGTATAGCCTTGACTGTTGACTATTCACTGTTATGTTTATTCTGAATGCAAAATTACTGAGAAACTTTTCAAAAGGGTAATGTTAAAAGCTTGCCAGCTGAATAGTGTTTATAATATATTGTTATGTGAAAACAACAAGCTATACAATGGTACAGTTAGTCAGTATTTAAACATTCCATTTATCAGCATTGGAAAAAATACCAAAATGACATAAGCCACAATGATAGCAGTGGTTATCTTAAGTAGAGGAGTTGCAAGTGATTTGGTCTCCTCCCTGTACCCCATGCCTTTGTATTTTGCTATGTTTCCAAAGTTTCTGCATTGAGCATGTATTAGCTTTGCAAGCAGGAGAAAAGGCCATTTTTAAAGTAACCACAGGCTGGGCGCGGTGGCTCATACCTGCAATCCCAGCACTTTTGGAGGCCAAGGTGGGCAGACCATGAGGTCTGGAGTTTGAGACCAGCCTGGCCAACATAGTGAAACCCCATCTCTACTAAAAATACAAAAAAAATTAGCTGGGCATGGTGGCAGGTGCCTCTAGTCCCAGCTACTTGGGAGGTTGGGGCAGGAGAATCTCTTGAACCTGGGAGGTGGAGGCTGCAGTGAGCCGAGATTGCTCCACGGCACTCCAGGTGGGGTGACAGTGTGAGACTCCTAAGAAAAAAAAAAAAAGTAACCGCCTATTTAAATAAATGGATGCCTACCCCTTGAAAATAATTTTATCATACACTGTATTCTGAGTAAACCAGTAACTTAGTTTGCTTGTCTTCTATGCTGAAAGCACTCCAGGGATTCCTTTTATAATGAGCTCTATGCCTTCCACCTTGTAATACAGCATCTATGTATATATTTTTCCTCCACTGTGAGTTCCTCGAGGTCATCTTCATGGTTGATAGTGTCTTACATATGGTGACCACAAAATAAATATTTACTGTTGAATGGAATTGAATGGAAATTAATTTATCATCTTCATCAGATGTACTCATTTTTATTAATAGAAATAAAAAGATTTTTCTAAATTAGTGATACAGAAATTTTTCCAAAACAGCAAAACTCCAAATGAAAACAAAACAAAAAACCCACTTTCTTACTGACTTTAGTTTGCAATCTGCTTTTAGTGTCAACCTTGTCTCAGAAGCAAATGAGATGTTCATCCGTCACTAACCTTCCAACCTTCCCCCATTCTGGGCCAGGTAATAAAGAGTTTCTAGAACCTCAAGCCTGACACTGACTTTTCAAAATCATTCTTATTAATGATGACTTTTCTTTCTTAGCGATCATAAAATGCTGACACTTTAGAAATAAACAGAGGCCTTAGCAAAGTATGCATCGAAGAATACCTTATGAATTCTAACTTCACAAATTCTGAGTATATGTTTTTACCTTTGGTAGAAAGTTTGAACTTCATGTTTTTTTAGGATTTCACATTTATAACAGTATTATTTTATTTAAGGCAGCCCTATAAAAGTAAAAACAATTTGCATTATTTTACTTACTATTGTCCATCTACATAGTTTATAATGTAATAGCATTTAAAACATGCAATTATGCTTTAGATTCATATTTTAAGCTTAGCATAGAAATCCATTAAAATTTCCACTAATTAAAACATTACTCCTCTTTACTTGAAATTTATAATGTTTTGCTTAGTAAAACTATTTTATCATAATAAAATATTTGAAATGGTTGGCATTTTCTCCACATTAAAATGATCTCTATTCTCATGTTTTTATTTCTACTAAACAATCAATTGCCTTTTCCAAGTTAAGTTTGCCACTAAGAAAGAAAAATTACAAACTACTCACTTCATTTGAATTGATCACCCTCTACCCAGGAACTACAGAGTTTTTTCTTTCTTTCTTTCTTTCTTTTTTTTTTTGAGACGGAGTCTGGCTCTGTCGCCCAGGCTAGAGTGCAATGGCATGATCTCAGCTTACTGCAACCTCTGCCTCCCGGGTTTAAGTGATTCTCCTGCCTCAGCCTCCCGAGTAGCTGGGACTACAGGCGCACACCACCCATGCCCAGCTAATTTTTGTATTTTTAGTAGAGATGGGGTTTCACCATTTCGGCCAGGATGGTTTTGATCTCTTGACCTCGTGATCCGCCCACCTCGGCCTCCCAAAGTGCTGGGATTACAGTCGTGAGCCACCATGCCTGGCCTGAACAACAGAGTTTTTCAACGAATAAATCTGTATTCTTATTAATAATTGCAGGCATGACTGAGCAACAGTATATCAAGTAACTTTCAGATGCAGAAGAGACACTTTTTAGTGTCTCTAGTCCTTCTAACCTGACTGACAAGCTCAGACATTAAGAGAAACAGAGATCCTGGCTGGGCGTGTTGGCTCATGCCTGTAATATCAGCACTTTGAGAGGCCAAGGCAGGCAGATCTCTGCAGGCCAGGAGTTCAAAACCAGCGTGGCAAACATGGTGAAACCTGGTCTCTGCTAAAAATACAAAAATTAGCCGGGCATGGTGTTGCACGCCTGTAGTTCCAGCTACTTGGGGGGCTGAGGCAGGAGAATCGCTTGAACCCAGGAGGCAGAGGTTGCAGTGAGCCAAGGTCATGCCACTGCACTCCAGCTTGGATGACAGAGAGAGACTCAATCTCAAAGAAAAAAAAAAAAGTGAGAGAGACATAGAAATAGAGATCCTAATCCCAGAGGCAAAGGTGTTCTGTTTTATTGTATTTATACATAAAACAAAGGAATGACTTTAAGTTATCTATGCACCTGCTTTAATTCACTTTTTACTGGACACTCACACAAAAAGAAAGAGCATCATTCTGTTTTATGTTGTGCAGAATGTTAGTGGTGTTCAGCAGGAGAAAAATATGGCTCTTTTTTTGTTGATGTTCAATAATAAAGATCATAAAAAACATTAAATTGAACTCTGAAGTAGAGAAGGGATTCTACCCCAACATTTATAACACCTTAAAGAATACTTTGAAGAAGCAATTATTCTTTTCTCATTTTCACTAAATGCCAAAGGTTGCTGTTTCTGCAATTTGCAGTCAAGAGGAGATCCCTTTGAAATGTATAGAAATTCTATACTCGGAGCCACCACCACAGTCTTACGCCACCAACATGCTTGTAGAAAAATAACCTAGCAGATTTGTCATCTTTACTTCTTTCTTCAGGTATACTCATTAAAAAGTCAGGGAGTGTGGGCAGACTTTGCTAACAGTTTTATAATATTCTATAAGAGCTATATATTAATGCCGGAGGGTTCATTACCAATTCAGATTTTGTAGTCTGTAGAATTTCTGACAGTGCACTATTTAAAGATTCAAAAAAAAGACTGCCTTTTCTGCTAGTCACCTAATTTTCACTTAGATATCTGAAAGTAAACAGAACTATGTAGCAGGACGCATCCAGCAATACCTTTTTTTTTTTTTTTTTTTTTTTTTTGAGATGGAGTCTCGCTCCTGTCACACAGGCTGGAGTGCAGTGGTGCGATTTCAGCTCACTGCAACCTCCACCTCCTGGGTTCAAGAGATTCTCCTTCCTCAGCCTCCCGAGTAGCTGGGATTACAGGCACCTGCCACCACGCCCAGCTCATTATTTTTTGTATTTTTAGTAGAGACGGGGTTTCGCCATGTTGGCCAGGCTGGTCTCGAACTCCTGACCTCAGGTGATCCACCCGCCTTGGCCTCCCAAAGTGCTAGGATTACAGGCGCGAGCCACCGCGCCTGGCTGGCAATCCCATTTTTCGCAGAGCCAGTGCTCCAGAGGGCACTACCTACTACTCTGTTAGTGCCAATTGCGACATCTGCTGGTGAGTTCGGAACGGGATTGTTAAGCCCCAAATAGTGTAGAATCTGACACTCTTCTGTATTTAAAAAAATTTAAATATTTTTTCTTACAGTGAGGAAAAACAATGTTTTTATGACATCAGCTCTTGTGCAAAGTAGTGTTGATATAAAGAGTGCTGAACAAGGTATGTAGCTTCTATTTCAAGAACCTCAGAAATTGTATATTTTACCACCTATATTTTCATCTCCCTATATGTGTGCGTGTGTTGGGGGCATGGAGGTAGGTCAGAGTGACAAAACATGAAGAAATAATGCAAGTAAGCCAGGTTTCATGATCAAAATGAATAGTTATTGGGCAAAAGCTAGGCAGGGTGTGAATGTTGGGGAACTCAATGGTTATTTTGACTTGGATTAATTAACGCTAGTCCCTCATTTAAACATGACTTTAGAAAATAAGAATTATATTAGTTAAAAATAGGGAGTAAAGGAGTATTTCAGTAAAAATATATTTATCCTTTAATTCTATTCTTTTAAGGTCCTGTGAAACATTCTAAACATGTTATTAGACCTGCTATTTTGCAGCTACCTCAAGCTCGAAGTTGTGCAAAAGTAAGAAAAACATTTGGACACAAGGCACTGGAATCTTGCAAGACTAAAGAAAAAACAAATAATAAGGTGAGAAAGCCCAGGATAATGGAACTGACCTCAATCCCTCATCTTTCTTTTTGTAGGTTGTTTGGGGGCCCCATATCCAGAAACAGGAGTTGTCTGAGCTTTGTTTTGTTGTTGGGCTAGATAGCATAAAGCCCTTGGTAAACTTTTCAAAGTTGTACTCTGACATTGGAGAGTTGTAGTCTCACAAATCTGTGGTCTCTCTAAAGTTGTAAAGTTGAGTACTGGGTAGTGGAAATCTGGGGGTCTTGTGCCAGAGCAATGACCCTGTGTGAGAATGGGGACAGCAATGAGGGAGCCAGGGGCCAGAGTCAGTAGTCAAAAAAGAGGCAGGGATTTTCTCTACATCGCCAACTGGTCAACATTACAGTGTATCTTTGCCAGTTTAGGTCATACCAGAGGTTCATTTCAGAGCCATATTCCAGTATAACAGGAGCAGAGAACTCCCTATACAGTGTAGTTGGGAGGGTTTGGGAAGCCTCTAGAGACAGATAAGAATTCTAACTTCCAACTATGTAGTGTCTGAATCACTCTTTGTAGGCCTTTCTAAACAGACAGTAACTTACACAAGCCGTGCAGATATGGGTTTGGGGATATATTCAATTGCTGTAGTGCTACCTGTCTTCCAGCAGAAGCAGACACAGGAGGAATAGGACTCAAGATAGGTAGGTTGGAATTTGAGAGTTATTCCATCTTAGCCATTTGTTTCCAGCTGAACTACTGAGGATTGGTCACATAGTTTCGCTTTGTTTTCCCTTAGTGAACATAAGGACAGAAACACGGAAGTGTAAAAAAATACCAGATTGGTACTAATCTTGCCTCTGCTGCTATCTTTGTTTATCTAAACACAGCACCCATTCAACATCTTTTTATATCAGCAAAGTAAGGGACTTGAACTTGATCAGCACTTTCCAATATTTTTATATTCCTAAACTCTTTGTAAGATATGATTTGGAGAGATCCATTATGAATTTAAAAAATCATTTCATCATTTATGCATGCTATATAAGTAATTTTTAAGTAAAACATGTCTTCAATTTTAGATAAGTATATTATTGTTTTCACTTAAATATAATGTAATAATTATCACCATGTTACGTAATTCCTTACTTTTATTTAAGAAGTGAAGTGGCCGGGCATGGTGGCTCACTCTTTTAATCCTAGCACTTCGGGAGGCCGAGATGAGTGGATCTCTTGAGCTAAAACGTTCCAGACAAGCCTAGGCAATATAGTAAAACACTGTCTTTACAAAAAATACAAAAATTAGCTGGGCATGGTGGCATGTGCCTGTAGTCCTAGCTTGAGCCCGGGAAGTGGAGGTTGCAGTGAACCGAGATGGTACCAGCCTGGTGACAGAGCCAGACTGTCTCAAAAAAGAAAAGAGAAAAAAGAAGTGATGCATGGTGTTTAACTTGTTTTAAATTATGTAATAGAAAGTATAATATGTTGACTAATTTCTAAAAAGTTATATTGCATTTGATTTTAAAATGGCATGCACTATAAATATAGAGCAAGATTTTAATTACATGTTATGACATCAAAAATACATCAATATTTCTTTCTTGGCAGAATTTTTGTAAATATTGCATTGCATATTTAAAAATAAAATTTATTAATATATTTCTTCCATTTTCTTCTTAAATGATCCAAGCTTAAGAGAAAATTTCAAGCTATTGTTTATATTTATTTTTGAATAAATTATAAGGTCTAGGGAATAAACCTTATTTCCAGTTATTGAAAAGCCCTACTGTATATGCCCATCATTAAAAAGAAAATTTAATGCCCATCATTAAATTTTCCATTTATTGATCTTTGAAGATCCAGAGACACACTGTATATAAGATCCTATGTAAGAATTTTGACCAAATGAATGTAATTTAAAGATTTTGTGAAAACTATCTCTAGGTGGATTTTGTAGAACCATTATCTTTATATTTCTTATTATCTTGTATATCAAAATCAGATAAATTATTTTCATCCTATCATTAATCAATGGTTACTTACTATGTATAGATTAAACAATATATGCCTAAATAACTATTTTAACCAACATAGGAGTGAAAACTACCATTTTGGCTGAGAGATACATTATCTGAATGACTAGGTAATGAGCATGTACTTCGATCTTTGCCAACCATGGCACATGCTCTCTTGATACATATTTGTCAGTTGTCAAACTCTTGTTAAAAAAGAAAAAGTACTCAAAATTATTTTTATTAATTGAAATAAAAATTTAAGTGGAAACATAACCCATCTGGCTTTAAAAGACACAAACGCCCTGAAACATCTTTGCAAATTCCTGGTCGAGGAAGGAAGGTGTCCACAATACATTGTAAATACTAGATCAGATAATGTATAGGGTTCCTTCCAATTCTAAATTTCCTCACTCTTACATTTATATATTAATTCAGGTATTGTGCATACACATATGTACATAAGGCAAAGTAACTGGATGTTACTAGTTGAAAATTTCAAGATAAATAGATGAGTGGGGTTTTCTCTCACATTGGGTGACTAGGATGGTGACATTCTTAGGGTGTTTCCCAGGATTAAATAGTCCTGAAAGAGAGCTTTACTAATCCAGAAATGAGAATTAGCCCAATTTGACTAAAATGGCAAAAATAAACAAAACATGGTGGGATTTCTGAATATTACGATATTCCCGTATTAGACAGATCGCCACTGTATGTGACCTGGGCAAATTATTTAAGTTTTTTGTGTCAGTTTACTCACCTGTAAAATGTGGACAATAGAAGTACAAAGTGTTAGAGTTGTAAGGAGTAAATGAGATCGTACATAAAATGCTTAAGGCAGTACTTAAACATAGTAAGCTTTCAATATATTTAACTATAACTATTGTTTCCTTGTCTGATGGTCCTATAGTAAGGTAGTCTTTATAAACTTTTTGATGGATTTCTTTACTTTCAGATTTCTGAGGGAAATTCCTATTTGTTAAGTGAAAATTTATCAAGGGCTAGAATTTCAGTCCAGCTGTCTACTAACCAGCACTTTTTAGGTGCAACATCAGTAGGGTAAGTTAATGAGAAAATAGAAGCATTGTCCTTTCATTCTTGCATTCTTTCATTATTATAACCATTCATGGAAAATAATTTTCTGACCTTGTACGGATAAATTGCCAAGATTCCCATTTGAAAGGAGATTTTATAGGAAACACAAGTTTAAAATGTTTTTAAAAATATTTCTGATACTTAAATATTATCATATTAATACTGGATTGTCTTCATTGTTTCATTGACTTGGGTGAGAACTTTTTGAAAATGTATGGCTAAACTTTTATTTAGTTGGGCATAAATTATCTGATTAGTAGATTAGGCTCTCTTCTTCTCTCTCTAGCATTTTTTTCTTTTATTTTGGCATTATACATTATTTATTGGCATAGGTTAGATAAGCAACAAGGAAAGCAGTATAAATCTGCAATATTTATTAGTATTACTAGTGATGGATAAATGTTTGATCTGAGAGGTTAAAACTACCTGTGGATATAAACTGACTCACATGACTGGGCTCTGTCCAGGTGCGGGAGCAGGTGCCTTCTATGTGCATTGGGGATGCAATGCCGAACCCTGAGCACATCTGTCTACAAAGAGCGGGCTTCCAGTCTTCGAGTTTCTCATCATGAAAAACACTTTTAACATTAAAAAAAAGTTTCTGGGAGGCAAAAAATTTAAGCCAATGCACACTCAATTATAACAGACAGGGTTTCGCTTTTGCCCTGGAGATCTCTGGTTGCTAAAACATCAGCCACTTGAGGAAGAGAAGAGGGGAAATTAGATACTAGACAAGGTGTGTTGGAAAAGCAAAAGGGGTTGGGCAGCCCTCCTGGCTGACCACACAGCCAGTGCAGTGATGGGCATGAGGCAGTCAGGACTGGTCTCTGCCAATGCTGTAAGAGCTGGAAATTATTTTGACAATCACCTCTGGATGCCACTATCTGAATTTTTCCTTCATTTTTCATTAAATTCACACTAACAAAAGTGAGCAGTAAATTTGATTTACATAAATCTATTAAATTATCTGATTATTTCAAGGTTTACAATGGCTTTATCTATGTATTTAAAATAGTAAATGCTTATTTCTTTTTCTTAGATGTCAACCAAATGAAGATAAATGTTCTTTTAAAAGCTGCAGTTCCAATTTTGTTTTTGGAGAAAACATGGTAGAAAGAGTTTTGGTAAGATTTTGGTATATGTTTCTATTACTATATACAGAGCTGTCACTTTAAATTTCTAAAGGTAAATTAATTAAAAGTAATATTAAATTGAATTATACTTTTTAACTCCTGAGTTCAAACGCACATTTTCTTTCTTTAACTGGAAAGATTCTCCTGGGAAGCATGTCCTAGTTGTTAAAATAATAGAAACCCACAGAGGAAGGGAACTGTATAATTATAACATTATTACTGATGTGAAATATTAAATAGTTCTTTGACTTGTGTTAAACCAAAAGTACCCAAGGAAATCCCAGAATCATCTGCAATAGTTAGATAAGCTCAGTTGGTAATGATAGTTTAATAGTTTGTCGATTTCATCATTTTGTAACAAGATGCATTTAGAATTATTTGCCAGTTCGGTTTTTTTTTTTTTTTTTTTTTTTGAGACAGAGTCTCGCTCTGTCACCCAGGCTGGAGTGCAGTGGTCCGATCTCTGCTCACTGCAACCTCCGCCTCCTAGGTTCAAGTGATTCTCCTGCCTCAGCCTCCTGAGTAGCTGGGACTACAGGTGCGTGCCACCACACCTGGCTAATTTTTTTTTTTTTTTTTTTTTTTGTATTTTTAGTAGAGGTGGGGTTTCACTGTCTTAGCCAGGATGGTCTCGATCTCCTGACCTCGTCATCTGCCCACCTCAGCTTCCCAAAGTGCTGGGATTATAAGCTTGAGCCAATTTGTTCTTATCAGTTAACCACAACCCTAACTTCAAGCTCTTACATCAAAAAGCATTATTATAACTTTCTTTTGCTAGCTTTCAGAGAAAATTCATAGTGCTTTACTTGCCTAGGAGAATATACTTGCCTAGTGAAAACCCCTCACCGTTATTACCATCGTCCTTATTTAATGTTCAGCATCCTCTTGCAATGAGGTAACTGCTTCTCTGATCCCCACAGAACTCTGATCTACAGTGGAAAATTTTACAGAAAAGTGAAAGCTGTGGAAAACCATGCCTGTGGTTTTATCTGGTCCATCACATCTTCATACCTTTTCCAGCTTTCACTCAAGTCAGGAAAGTGGCTGAGATAGCTCGAACGTGCCTAGCTTGTCTCAGGGATACCAGTTACATGAAGAATCCCAAAGAAGCTGCAGAGATTTAAAAACCCATGTACGGATTTAGATTAATAAAAGAACCAACTCGTTAAGCCAGTTCATTACATTTTTTTTTTTTTTTTAAGATGGGGTCTTGCTCTTTCACCTAGGCTGGAGTGCAGTGGCACGATCGCGGCTCACTGCAACCTCTGTCTCCCTGGCTCAAGGGATCCTCCCACTTCAGCCTCCCGAGTAGGTGGGACCACAGGCACGTACCACTACACCTGGCTAACTTTTTGTATTTTTGGTAGAGACGGGGTTTCACCATGTTGCCAGGCTGGCCTCAAATTCCTGAGCTCAAGCGATCCACCCGCCTCAGGCTCCCTAAGTGCTGGGATTATAGGCATGAGCCACTGCGCCCAAACTCATTACAAAATTTTTAGGGCTTTCATATGTTAGTCATTTTAAAGGCTTAGTTTATTTAGGAACCCTTCTGTCATTCCCAAAATGAAGGTCAACTCACCAATCCTAGAGCTGTGACCTATGCCT
This sequence comes from Pan troglodytes, assembly GCF_028858775.2. NCBI lineage: Eukaryota > Metazoa > Chordata > Mammalia > Primates > Hominidae > Pan > Pan troglodytes. The sequence goes on from NC_072402.2 coordinate 76,525,936, forward strand.
TTGGATGTGAACCAAAATGGACCAGCCTCCATGGTGAATTTACAGGCAGTATATTTAGGCACATTTATTCCATATCATTTATTTCTAAGTTTGACACCAGATTAGCCACAGTGTCTGTAAAATGTCAGACAATGCTTTCCAAACCTCACAGGATCAACTTAACATTCAACTCAATTTACCAAACATGTACTGAGTTCTTACGGTATATAAAGCATTGATCTCAAATTTGGCTGCCTGTTAGAATCATTCTTTTAAGGATTTCCTATGCCTGGCCTCATTCCAGACCAATTAGCTCAGAATGCCTGTGGGTGAGGCCAGGTGTCAAGTGATTCCAATGTACAGGCAGGTTTGAAAACCACCTAAGTGGTTATGCAAGCTAAAGGAGACACTGTGCCCTAAAGGTGCTTATAATCTAATAAGAGCAGGCAGAGAGATACCTATACAAATAAACTATAGTCAGGACTACAGGTTTTGTTTGAGAAGGCACTTGTGCACATTTCCTGTGGGCGTTTTAAATGCTTAAAGGAACCTCAACTTATAAAGGCTTATAAAGGAACCTGAACTATCTCTTTAAGTTGGTAATATCTTAAGGATAACAGGAATTATAGAGATAATTTGTGTTTGTCCTCTAATCCTGTAAATTTTTGGCCTTGTGATTTGGGGGCCAAGATGCACTCTTGGCTTATTGGCTGACTATGTGTTTTTAGAGTGAGTCATTTAAACTTTCTGTGCCTCAGTTTCTATTTTCTTAAAATGGAAATAATTATACCCATCTCTACCAATTTTGAGGGAATATCTTGATGTCTAGTTAAGTAATGTGAAAGAATTTTCAGTTCATAAGGGAAAAAATATAAGCATAAGTTCTTAAGTATCATTGTTCCAGTTCTCTGTGTTTTGCAGAGGGCTACACATTATCACAAATGTCATGTCAATTAGTCTTTTTTTGTGCAGGCCTTGATTACAACAGACATACAGAGCCCCAAGTAGCCTTAAAAGCTACTGTTGGCAAAAATTGTCTGGGAGGAAAAGTTAGGATTTTTTCTAAAAAGATGTTCTCTGAGACATCTTGTGGGGGTCTCTGGATAACTTTTTTGTTTTTTTCCATAAAGTGGATAGCAAGAGTAAATTTCTGGGGATACTGAAATACCTTGGTATATGTTTCTATTACTATATACAGAGCTGTCACTTTAAATTTCTAATGGTAAATTAATTAAAAGTAATATTAAATTGAATTATACTTTTTAACTCCCGAGTTTAAAGGCACATTTTCTTTCTTTTCTTTCTTTTGTACCTCCTGGGCATCAGTTTAGTCTAGTGAGAGTGTGGAACATCTATTACCTTCTTTTGTGCCCTTAGACCTTTCCCATTGCCTCCGGGACTAGATCCCACCTGAAGTAGGCTGGTGGTAACTAGATTATGTTTTCTAGGATTAGAACTAAGGCTTTCTAACAATGGAGACGATTTCTCTGTTCAGCACACAGAAAGTCCAAAACAAAAACATACCAGCTAGGTTTGCTTGCTGTGTTGAAACGAAAAACGGAAGTGTCTTACTGCAAACATAGTAGGGATAAAATTAAAACTTTTATTAAATAAAATAATGCATCTTTTTCCGCACTCAGGGTACTCAAAAACTCACCCAGCCTCAACTTGAAAATGATTCATATGCCAAGGAAAATCCATTCAAATCCATTCCGAAATTTCCTGTCAACTTTTTAAGTTCAAGTAAGAATTCTTTCATTTGTAAAACATTAGATTCACCTAGTTTGTCTGCCGTTTTTTATTTATTAACATTAATATTTAATATAAGTAAAATTAATATTTACTATAAGATTTAAAAAACCAATAATCCAGTGTTTCAAATATTTTGGTAAAGATTAAAGCATATAAATATGATTATCTGATATATAAGCTTTAAAAATTTTTTGAGTTAATGCTATGGGGGAATTGATAAGGAGATTTTACACCAACTCAAGCAGTCTGAATTTTTAGAATCACTTACTACTAGAAGAAGCCAAGTAGATACATGTGGTAATAGGGGCAACAAAGAACTTTCACAGTAGAGAAAATGGGGACTTTTAAGTGTTTTTTCCCCATTTTCTCTTAGGAACAGACTCTATTAAAAATACTTCCCTAATTGAATCAGCTGCTGCATTCTCTTCCCAACCATCACGAAAATGCTTGCTGGAGAAAATTGATGTTATAACAGGGGAGGAAACAGAACATAATGTGTTAAAGGTCTGTATATCATGTTTTACTCTTTCTGGTAGCATTTACATACTTGGAATAAAGTTAACATGAGAAGAGGCATCTTTAAAAATACAGACAGAAGTATAGTTTTCATGGAGACTAAGTTGCTTAAATAAAAATGTTGGATGCTCTCAAAAATTGAACCAATAATTTATTTTCTTCTTGTGTTTGTATGTGTACCTGGCAGGAAAATGGGTTGTTAGGTTTACAACTATTCACATTAGTCCCTTAGAAATAAGACAGCCAAGTATCCTGCTTTAATACTTGCTTTTACAATTAGTGCTATTATTGTGATTAAATAATTCTACTTACACGTTTAACAATGTTGATAACTTGATTTCAGTCCAATAAGAATTTCGTTTTCCTTCTAAAAAAGTTTAGAATTTCATATAAAATTTAGCTTCCTTTAAAAAAGTTTAGAATTTCATGTAATTCAAGAATTTCACAGATACACACTACAGTATCACAGGATTTTAATGTTGAGTAGTATCACCATCAGCACAAGCACATGAAATGTAATTACTACAACTTTACCCTTTCCCAACAAGGCAGAAATTTCCCTTTGCCTTTCTCCATCTGCTTTTCTCTAAACTCTCTCCATTCCTCTCCACTTCCTCTATGATCTACAGACACTTTTATTTTAAGTGTGTCTCAAAGCATAACCCTTGGATTAGATTAATTCCAGTCTTATTGAAGTAATTGTTAGGGGTGAGGCTCCAGCATGCTATATTTTTAACAGGCTGTCTAGGTGATTCTTGTACACAGTAGTAATGATTGCAGTAGGGTAACCTGTGGTATCACATCCTACTTCTCCACGTTATCATGCTGTCTTTAAAAATATTGAAGCATGCAAATGGTTCAAAGATTCTTTTACTTTCAAATAACATTATATAGCTCAAATAATTAATATAAAAGTTGATGTATATATAGACATAGTGTTAAAAAATCAGAAAGTATGTATGGCATTCTACCATTGACAGAAAAAAAAGAGGGGGAACATTTATATGTATTGGCATGTATGTATGTACAAATATCTCTGGAAAGATAAACAAAATATTTACACCAGTGGTTACTTGTTGCAGGGGTGGAAATTGGTAGATGGGAAATAAAAGCTGGGGGCCCTTTTCACTTTGTATGTCTTTTTACTTTTTGATGTTTGAACTATCCGAAAGTTATATGTTTCTAAATGTTAAATATATTTTAAAAGCTGGTTTATAAATCATTAACAAAGATTATTTTGGTAAAAGACCAGACACATATAAACGTGTCATAACATAGGAAATAATTTACTTTGAAAAAATTTTCTATATATTTGACATTTTAAAAAATTGTCATTTAGATAAACTGCAAGCTTTTCATATTCAACAAAACAACACAATCCTGGATTGAAAGGGGCAGAGGAACGTTGAGACTGAATGACACAGCAAGCACTGACTGTGGAACATTACAGTCAAGACTAAGTAAGGAATCCTTTTGTAAAGCAAGCCATAATTTGTCAGGATTTCTCCTGTGTACTCATAATAATATAGGTACACATCATTTTCTGGAGATGTGCTATAAAATACACCAAAAAATCAGACTATTGAAAATATTTCTATAGGAGCTTCCCATTTCAAGTAGGCTCTCCTGTTAGACTGCATGGGCTCCAGTTCTGGCTCCAGCAGTGACTAACTAGTGACCTTGATAAGTTTTTAAATCTCTTTCTCTACTCTACTTATATCAATTTAAAATGGGAATAACTGTAGTTCATGACTTATTGAGTGACTGAGAGATTTCAATGAGATAAAGCATGTAAAGCACTTATATCAGAGCCAAGCACACACCTAAATAGTAATCTTATTATTATTTGAAAGAATATGATGCAAATAATTTTGTGAAGTGAAAAGATCTTCTAAAAGAAAATGCTTGTCCCATAATTTATCCTTGGCATCCCAGACATGGGATGGGGGTCGGGATGAAGGATTAGTCTCTAAGGAAAGAGATTAGTTCTAAGGTGTGCAGTTATTAAATCCTGCAGGCACAGTGATGTTCAGAAGCTGGAGCCAGTCAAACCTAAAAATACAAGAGAGCTAGCATTCAAAATAACGCAATGGGCATTGTTCAGAGGTCCAAACTGAAAGAGAGCACAGGGAGAGATCTGGGCAGGATGAATGGATTTATTGGTCAATTTTGAGAGGTCAAGACTTTGGAGGAGACCACAGGTAGACACTGGATCAAAGAATAAGGTTATTTGTTGAGTTTTGGATATCAAACTCAAGAAATGGTTAAGAGATATAATTCAGATTAAAAGGACAGAAAGTGTCTTCAGTTCTGTAACTGGCACACAGATTTCTAAATCACCCAACCAAGTAATAGTCCCAAGGCAGGTCCAAGTTATTTACTACTCTGGTTTGATTCCACTGCCTGCCAAAGAAAAAAAAATATCCCCAAAGAAAAACAAAAAACAAAAAACAAACCCCAAAAGAAACTTTCTTTTTATTATGCAGGTAATACACATTCATTGTAAAAAACAGAAAGCATGGACTGAAAAAAATTTTTTTAAAGTCACTTAAAGGCCTATCTTCCTGAGATAACATCTATTAACAGAATATATTTTTCTGGCCTTTGTTTTCTGTATATATAGATGTACACATAGATTGTAAAAGTTCTGATTCATGGTGTTTATTTTGCTTTGTAGCCTAATTTTTTCTTTTACATATTACACCATGATTTTCCCACATCAATAAATTTATTTTTGCAGTATTCTTAATGGGTTCATAATATTCTCTTGAATGACTACACCACAATTTATTTAACTAATTCCATTTTTTGGACACTTAAGGTTTTTGTTTTGGTTTTCTTCATTGTAGACAATTCGTGGACAAATATTCTTCAGACCATCAGTTCTTAAAAGGAGTTCTAAAATTTTAACCACTTTTAAATATTACAGCAAAAAAAGTGTAATTTCAGCATTTAAGATAAAAAAGTTCTCCCAACATAATAAAGTACGATTTGAAAATCAAGTTTTAATCTAGTCAAATCACAAGTTAGTATTGAATCTACAGTCTGAAAAACAACTACAAGATTTATTTTGCTTTTGAAAATGGTAAATTCCTCTGTGTCAACTGTTCTGTGGCCTGATGTAGTCACCTTCCTATTTTAGTTATGCGCAATCAAGGCAGTCTAAGGCTGATCCTCAACAGCAAACTCTGGGCCCAAATGAAGATTCAAAGAGCAAACCACAAAAATGTACGAATAACAGCTACTGATTTAGAAGACTATAGCATCAAAATATTTTTAATTCAGGTAAGTGAGAAATTTCAGTGATAGAAGATTATCCTACTAAATTAATAGACGTCTGCAATTACTAATTTGTTTTTTCATTAGGTATAATAATCTGTACCATTGGCAAAAACTCAGCCATTCATTATGTCTGTTTATAGCATAAGACATAAATTTTATGTGAAATTCAGAAATTAACACCAAAGTCTATGTAATCAATTGGTACTCATTCCAAGACATTTGTGTGATACATGCCATCAAATCTCTACCCTTTACTTTACTATTGAAATTTTGTGAACAATCTTACTGTTACCAAAGTGACTATTGTCAGGAATGGTTCCCAGGAAGAGGTTAGCAGACTTTGAAGCCTAATGGTTATCCTGCAAGCTGAGATTGAAAAAAGCCTTTAGGTCACCGGAAAAGAACCAGTGGGAAATGGAAAAACACAGAGCTAGCAAGTTAAAACAACCAGTCCAACAGCAAATTCCAATTCTGGACATGAGTAAATCTCCAAGGTAACAGGATGGGAGCACAGCTTTAGCTGTTCCTGGCAGAGGAATACTTGACCTCAAATACAAGATCCAGACCCAAGAGAGCTGGCAAGAATAAAGCTTAAAAAAACAAAACAAAACGAAACGCAAAAACAAAACCACAACCTCCCCCCCCAAAAAACTGGATTTCCCCATGGACTGACTGGAGAAGACTGATTACCCAAGTTCAGGCAGAAGGTGACAATACAAATAAATTGGCTTCCATGTAGTAATATGGAAAAAAACCTGGCAGGTGCCTGTGATGAAAAACCAAAGTTTATTAGCTACCAGTAAGTGTACTGTTAGGTGTAAGTGATATTGAGCATTAAAATGTTCTGGTAAGATGATGTACAAACCCCGTTTACCACTTAAGGTATTAATACTCTTGCCAGTCTTCTGGGCCAGATTCCCCCTTGGTTTTAGGTGGGTAAAGTAGTATGCCAGAGACTGAGCCTGTTAAACATGACTAGATTCCATCTTCAGAGATGGTCACTATTAATATTTTGGTCTTCTATTTTAGTATACACATACAATTGTGTGTAAGAATATACATACATATATGTAGCATAGTGTACATACCGTATAACCTTCGGGAAAGCTACTTAGCCTTCTTTAAACTGATTTTATTCATCTGCAAAATGATGGTAACAATAGTACATTTTATTTATACATTTTATTATTGGCTTTAGAAAAGCTGCTGAGATTAAATAGCTAATATGACTGTGAAATACACGTTATTTTACTTATCAATGTTAATGAGTGTCTTCATGACATTAGTTTATTCTTCAAAAATTGTTTCAGTAGGTGAAATAATTCTATTCTATTATGGACCATAATTTATTCCATTAATCCCACTAATGCGAATGATAAAACCTGGGATTCAACTTTCAGCCAATTTGCTGACTGGCAACTCAGACAAGTCATTTTACCCTTCTGAGCCATAATTTCCTCATTCATAAAGGGAAGAGGGAAACAAGCATATATTTGATACCTGTGCTGCTTATATTTTGCTAATATAAATGAAATTAATAACCCACAGTTTTACTGAAGGAATTGAAAAAAATAATATTTTAACAGTAAATGTTATGCCAACTTTATTGTTACCATCGTTTTTATATTTTCATATGAATAACAACCATTAAAATAGCATAGGAAAATACTGAAAAGCAAGAACTTCTGCTGTATTTATGGTACAATACCATAGACTGCTCTAATGAGCTCAGCATATCCACAAAGCTATGTAGTTTGGAGGAATGTCCAAGCAAAGTGATGGACAGGAAATGGAAGTCTTTATTCTCTGCCATCCTACAATTTTCTATAGTGTAAAATAGTGAAAGAGGGATGGTCTTAACTAATTTAAATACAAATAGAAATTTTATATAACAAAATTTCACTGTCTAAATTCAAAATGTGTACATTGGGATTGCTTATAAAAGTATACATTTTAGAATGCAATTTGGTTCAAGATTGTCTTTTTAATGCTTAATTTTTAGGGTTGTTAGCACCTATGTACACTGTAGATTTATGCCATGTAATTCCTTCCTTATTAGTAGTGAAAGATTAAAAATATGTAAAATGTAGCTAACATAGTAATGATTTTCTTAACAATTTAATGTTCCTCATGCAGGCCAGTGCCCAAGATACAGCATATTTGTATGCAGCAATACATCATCGTCTTGTTGCACTTCAAAGCTTCAATAAGCAGAGAGATGTCAATCAAGCTGAAAGCCTGTCAGAAACAGCCCAACAATTGAACTGCGAAAGCTGTGATGAGAATGAGGATGATTTCATCCAAGTCACTAAAAATGGATCAGGTAAATAGCTTTTGTTTTGTTAGTTCAGAGGTTTAAAAAAGAATTCTTAAGCACGATCCTAATATATTAGGTAGATTTTTTAACAAGTGGAACTGCTCTGTTTAAAGTTAGTGGTGGCTAGAGCCTTAGTTGTTTGGATCTGAGGAGTGGGTTTGAAAATCACTGTCTTCTATAAGTGGTCTTCATTTTATCAAGTCAGCTTCATGGTGATGCCTATGTCATTTGCTTATAAACTGCATAAAAAACTATTACATTGCTACCCTGAAATTAACCCTTCATTTTTATTTCTCTTCACTTATTTTCATTTTATTATTGGCTATACTAGGAAGAATTATAAATACATATAATAAGCCCACTTGGTAAACTTGGCTTGATACCCTGAAAATTCGTTTATTCCCTTTTTAGAATTTGACTGCTTGTAAGAATAACTAGATTGTACAAATACTATTTTCAAGGACCTATTTTATCTAGGGGAAAAAGTACTATTTCTTTTATTGTATCAGGATTCACAAATAAAGTAAGGTTGAAGTGGAACCAGTGATAAACAGATTGTTAGGTTTTAGTGCTTATCTTGATATGTGGATTTAAAACTAATATTCGTACTTCTCTTTGGAGAAAAACAATGTCAAACATAGTAAGCTCAACTTTGTTATACTGATGTAATTATTCCAATAAAAGTCATCCAAGCGTTTTCACTAACAGTTTCACTTAGTCCTGAATTCTGTTTTACAGAGGACTGAGTAATACAATTACAATGATAGTGTGGTAACAAGCATTTTTTTCAACTCTTAATCATTTTGAAATATTAAAGCTGCTTTAATCATATGTAATTTAAGAATCTATCAAAGAACGTACATGACTGGATGAAATATCTTCCTTTGCTTAATATTAAAGCTATAATCAAAAGGAAAAATACACAAAACATGCAGATCAGTATTATAACCTGCTTGACCCAGTGATTCAGAGAACTAAGTGAATATGATTTTTTTTGCTACTTTAAGAAAATCTATTAAACAAATGGTTTATTAGTCTTTAAAACATATAAAATAAAAAAATCTTTTATTTTATAATAATGTTTACACTGCCAACAATAAAATGGGGTCTATCAGAGAACTAGTTGGTACACATTAACAATGGCAATTTGAAATAAGGATTAAATAGCAAATTCTCTCACTAACTAATGACACATGTTTATGATATCTATATTCTGTTATATTCCATTTTAGGAAAGGGGTGCTATGTAACTATCTTAATAAAAAACAATGAAAATAAGGCAAAGCAAATGTCAATCATATGAACCCCCTTTCCCCTGCCATTTTTTCCCATTTTCACTTAGTATCTTCTCCAGGAGGCAATAAAAACAAATGCTAAAATGTTATGGAAGCAATAAAAGGTCTAATTTTTTGCACTTTGTTGCTTATAAATTATCTAAAAGAGGCATGATTAAAATTTTAGCAACATCTCTAAATGTTGCTTATAAAAATGTATATTCTGTAGCTTTTATTTCATCACCAATGAGTATATTCACTAATATTCATGTTTAGTTGCATTCAATATTAAAAATCTACCCTAAATATAATATTGTATAATAAAACATTTTAAATTTATATCACAGATCCTTCTAGTTGGACTCACAGACAGTCGGTTGCCTGTTCATGAATACTACCTACTATAAACATGACATCTACAAAAAGAGGGGTCACTCTACTGAAAATACTAAACCACCCTAACTAATGAGAAGATTCTATTCATTCCTTGAAGAGTTTTTATAGAAAAGTTTAAGAAATGTAATTTGTTGCAATTAACATTTTTATGTTTTACATTTTACATTTTGATTATTGTGCAGAAACTGACAGAATTTAAAAAAATGGACTTCAGAAGTTCAAAATTTATCATTTTTGAAGAAGTTTATTTAGAATAGGATTTTATAACTAATTTGGACTCTTCATCACATTGATGGACATAATACTTAGAATTATAAATTGCTAGATTTGATAAATACCTAACAAAATGTTTATTTTTTTTCAGTCATACTTGACCACAAAACAAATATTTTACTAAATTTCCAGAGTCATTTCTCTGAAAAATAGTATAATGGCATGATAACATTTCACTAAATCCTATTTATCTTCTGGGAAATATTTTAATTTAGCTTTTGGATTTCCTAATATGATAAGCTTATATATTCATGGTATGAATTCCTTTAAAAAGAGCATCTGCTCTTGGACTTGTATCTGTTGCATCTTGTCAATGTTTGACTCATGGTCAGCATCCAATAGTTGTTAAATGAATAAATAAAATATAATACATTACCTATGTATCAAAAAGCATGTGTAAGAAAGCCAAACATGTTAACTTGTTCTACTTTATTTATGTAATTATATTTTCATTAGTATTTTAGTAGACGGGGCTGTATAGAAAAACAAATGTATCATATATAGCCAAATGAATCTTTTTCTTAAATGATATTATTATAGTAGGCTACAGTAATTTCAACAATTTTACAATAGAGTTTTGATCCTCTTCTTTGCGATTTGTTTCAGAGACACCTCATGAGTCACACAAGAAAATTAGTCTCAGTACTTATAGCCCTATTTCATTTTTCAATTCAGTTTTATCACACCATGGCTTCGAAGTGACTTTGATTGTGACCCCTAAGCAATTCTCTGATTAGGGGATAAAAATTCATAATTCCAAGATGTTTCTGAAAATGTTCTGAACAATGACAACATATTTGGAATGAGGGCGTAATTTCACTAAGTGATACTTCGAAGAACAATATTCATTTGGATATGCAAACACACATTTTCAAAAGTTATATTACTGTGTTACCATACCTGTTATAAAATAATAAAAATATATAAGTATTTATTAAGTCAAACTTCAGCAACTGCCTGAAAGTTTAGCATATGGAAGTTAAATTAAGTCTTTCAGATTATGATTATGACAATTGTTCAACATTTTGTCCTTCCTTATAACTGAGAAAGCATAACTTAATATAACTACTAAGAGAGGCCCATTCATTCTTCCAGTGATTCTAGAAGAAATATGGCACATAATATCCTTTACTTCTAAATAAAGGAGTCAATGACTCAGAAAATAAAGAGGAAAAATAAAGTAAATGTGAGAGAGATGAAGAAAAGATAGAAGGGGAAAAAGAGATTTAGTACGAAAGAAAGGACAAAAAGAATGGACAACAGAAATACTCTTTTTTAAAATCAAGAAGAGTGACTCTGATGCGGAACACACTCAGCAGAAAATTTTCATTAGAAACATAACACAGAGAGATATTTGGAGAAGATAATAAAGCACTGGTTCTCTTTTATTGTTAAGATCTCAGCTGATGTGGGAACATTGTGATTGCACTATAAATTGCTAAAGTGAAGAAGAGAACAAATAACTTCATTTATTTATTTTGTTTGTTTTTTAGACAGTCTCGCTCTGTCACCCAGGTTGGAGTGCAGTGGCACGATTTCGGCTCACTTCAACCTCCCCCTCCCGGGTTCAAGGGATTCTCGTGCCTCACTCAGCCTCCTGAGTAGCTGGGATTACAGGCGCCCGCCATCATACCTGGCTAATTTTTGTATTTTTAGTAGAGACGGGGTTTCACCATGTTGGCCAGGCTGGTCTTGAACTCCTGATCTCAAGTGATACACTTTACCTCAGCCTCCCAAAGTGTTGGGATTACAGGCGTGAGCCACCACACCTGGTCATCTTTATCTTTTTGACATGTTCATCCTTGTCCCCACACTAAGGTAGAGATAAAGCAATTATCTTCTCAATGCTTGAAACATTTTAAGTTGAATTCATTCTATGATTTTCTTTAGATTTCTCCGCATATATCAATGGAAAAAATTAACTATCTTAATTTCTCATCTATATAGAAATGCCAGTGCAACAAAACCAAATGTAGGGTTAGAATATCAGCAAGGTAAAGAGAGAAGAGAAAATTCCCAGATTATGAAATGGAGAAGAAGAACAGAAACATGATATTTAGCTCACAACTCTTTCAACCCATTTTCTATACACTCCATTATTCTTTCTTAGAATTCTTACACAAATATTTAGTACAGTTTTGGAGGAATAGTAGAAACATTTTATAGTTTTTCCTTGTCCTGAATCTTCATCTAGCCTTCTTCTTTTCAGCTTTCCTATGTCCTTTGTTCTCCTTTTATAAGGAGAGATGAGTTGTACAATAATATCCATTTTCATAAGTTATTTAGGTAAATTATTTTGAAGTATACATGTTGGATTTCCAAAGCAGCTGTTTTTAATTAAAATTTAATTAACTAATTTATGTCATTATGTATCTTGTGTTAAGACAACCTTAACTTTCTTTTAGTAAGATTTTACCCAACTGTTTACCCTAATTATAGACAATTAAAATGTTCTCTCTTAAAAAATATTATTTTCCATCCATTACTGCCAAAACAAGGAACGCTTTTTCGCCAGGAGAATACATCCTATACAGCAGTGGTAACCAACCTTTTTGGCACCAGGGACTGGTTTTGTGGAAGACAATTTTTCCACAGGCTAGGGGGTGGGTAGGGTGGGGGTGGTTTTGGGATGAAGCTGTTCCACCTCAGATCATCAGGCATTAGAGTCTCATACGGAGCGTGCAACCTAGGTGCCTTGCATGAGCAATTTACAGTAGTGTTTGCATCCTATGAGAATCTAATGCTGCCTCTGATCTGACAGCAGGCAGAGCTCAGGCCGTAACGCAAATTATGGGAAGCAACTGTAAATACAGATGAAGCTTCACCCCCTTGCCTGCCGCTCCCCTCCTGCTGTGTGGCCCGGTTCCTAATAGGCCAGGGACCGATACTGGTCCACAGCTCGGGGGTTGTGGACCCCGGCTATACAGGTCTTAGAGTATTTGAATGTCATAAAAAGAGGTATATATGTCTTTCATAGAGTCAGAATGAACATGAAGTGGGTGTGGGAAGGGTTCTGGGGGTTGGGAAGGATATATTTTAAAACCTCTGTAAATCTTCAAGTTGTGAATACCACAGTGATATATAATTTTCCCCATAAAATGCTGAGAACAGTTAAGCTTGCTTGAGATATGGCTATCACATGGTTGGCTAGACTCATTTACTAGAAAAGCACACCAGCCTCACCATAGATGGAGTTTGAGTTTAAAACTCAAAAATCCATGAATGCCAGCAGTTTTGTTTGGGAGGGTGAGGTCGGCGGATTGCCTGAGCCCAGGAGTTCAGGACCAGCCCGGGGAACATTGCACAACACCCCATTTCTACAAAAATTTCTAAAAATTAGCAGGGTGGCTGGGCGCGGTGGCTCACGCCTGTAATCCCAGCACTTTGGGAGGCTGAGGCAGGCAGACCATGAGGTCAGGAGTTCTCAGGACCAGCCTGGCCAGGATGGTGAAACCCCGTCTCTACTAAATATACAAAAATTAGCCAGGCGTGGTGGCATGCACCTGTAATCCCAGCTACTCGAGAGGCTGAGGCGAGAATTGCTTAAACCGGGAGGCGGAGGTTGCAGTAAGTCGAGATGGTGCCACTGCACTCCAGCCAGGGTGACAGAGCGAGACTCCATCTCAAAAAAAAAAAAAAAATTAGCAGGGCATGGTGACACGCATCTGTAATCCCAACTACCTGGGAGGCTGAGGTAGGAGGATCGCCTGAGCCTGGGAGGTTGCAGCTGTGTGAGCCATGCAGTGCAGTGCCACTGCACTCCAGCCTAGGGGATAGAGTAAGACCCTGTCTCAGGAAAAAAAAAAAAAAAGATATTTGTAAACTATGGCACTGGAAGGAAGAATTATTGAAATGATTAGCTAATGTTTAGCCTAATCAAGACTTGATATGGATAAGTTTTCTAACAGAGTGTTACCAAGATTTCTTAATTTCTACCAATCTAGTGGATATAAAATATTATTTCACAATGACATTATTTGTATTTCTCTAATTTCCAATAAGGTTATCTTTTCAGGTATTTATTTGCTGTTTGTGTTTCTTCTAAAAAATTCCTGCTCATGCCTGGGCACAGTGGCTCACACCTGTAATCCCAGCACTTTGAGAGGCCGAGGTGGGTGGATCATGAGGTCAGGAGATCGAGACCATTCTGGCTAAGATGGTGAAACCCTGTCTCTACTAAAAATACAAAAAATTAGCCAGGCCTGGTGGCACGCACCTGTAGTCCCAGCTACTCTGGAGGCTGAGGCAGGAGAATCCCTTGAACTCGGGAGGCGGAGGTTGCAGTGAGCTGAGATTGCACCACTGCACTCCAGTATGGACGACAGAGCGAAACCCCATCTCAAAAAAAAAAAAAAAAATTCACAATTTTTGCAAAGCTAATCATATCATTTTCTCCTTTTGGTTGCCTCCTAATATATGCAGGATAAAAGGCAAGTTCCTAAGCATGGATTTAACATTTTCCATTGTCTTTACCCTTGTCTACCTCTCTAGCCTCACTTCCCCATGTTGCCTGCCTCTCTCTAAATTCTCTAAAATTTCAAAATTGCTAGTTCATTGCTTCTATGCATTTGTTCATGGTGTTTCTTCTGTGGAATTTCCTTCTCATTCTTGCTGATAATGGCTAATATTGAATTCATTACTTAAGGCTTAGCTCTTCACATTCCCAAAAAGCCTTCTCTAACTCTTGTTAGGCTGACTTGAGACTTGCTCCTCCAAATTTCTACAGCATTCTGTGTATAACTCTACCACTGCATAGACTTTAGGCTCCTCAAGGGCATGGAAGCTTTTTATCATTTCATCTCTAGCACCTAGCAGGATGCCTGGCCTACAGTGACACTCAAATTTAATTTAATCTCCACGAATGTGTGTTACATGTGTAAGATTTAAGAGACATTATCTAAAAGGAAACTAGATAAGGATTGGAAATTCAAGAGAAAGATCTGGGCTAAAGATGCCAGTAATAGCTGAGGTCATGAAAGGGGCTAATATTTGCCAAATGTCTACTGTGTAATGGGCACAGTGCTAAGCATCTGTGCATATATTCACAATTTTACAAGGTAGCAATTATATTTTATAAATGCAGAAGTAGGCTCAGGAAGGTTAAACAACCAGTTCAAGTTTCACAAAGCTAATAAACAATAAAACTGAGATTTGAACCAAGATCCTTCCACTACACAACACTGAATGAACTCAGGAGCGTGTGTGTGTGACAGAGAGAGAGAGAGAGAAGGAAAAAAGACGGAGAAGAAGAGACAAGGAGACGAGGACAGAAGACATCTTGGAGATGGGTTTAGGAAGAAGTCAAAAAGGGACATAGAGATGGGAGAAACACTGTTAGGGACTGGTATGTTGGGAGACAGTAAAAGATTTCAAGAAGAAATGATAACCATTTCAAATTCTTCGGAAAGATCAAGCAATTAAAGAACTGAAAAAAGTCTTTTGAGTTCCAACAAGATCTTTTGGTCACCTTGGAAACAGCAATAATTAGCAAAGTAGTGGGGAGAAGCTAGTGTACAACAGGTTGAGGAATGACTAGGAGGCAGGGATGTGGCAATGATGAACAGACTACTCTTTCGAGAATCAGCTGTAAAGGTAAGGCAGGCAATATGTAAAAACAAAGGCTTAGAGGTTGTTTTGTTTTTTTAGAAAAATTTTAAAGACGTCATAGACGTGAGCATATTTAAATACTGAAGAGGCAAACTCATTTGGGAGGGAAAATTCAAGATACCTGTGAGAGGATGCCTTCAGAAACACTATTTTTGAGGAGGTGGAAGATGAGACGCAAAATAACTATGGACAAAGGGCTATTCCAACTGAGATGTCAATGTATATGTTTGCAGCTGAAATGAGAGTCAAAAATCAGGGGTTTTATCTGTGAAATGGGAAGAAATGAGGTCCGAGATTTCAAATATGAGCAACAAAACTCAGACTTTGATCCCAGTTTCTCCCTACGCATTTTTTTTTCTCTATCGAATGGATCAATTAACATTCCCCTGTTCACCCTGGCCTCAAACCTAAGCGTCATCTGTGATTTCTCCCTTTTTTTTCCCCTTCCTAATAGCTAATGAAGTTTAAAATAGTAAGACTACAAAGGAGTCTGAGGATAGTTATAGATGTTACTTCTAGAAGCTCAGGTTATTAAGGTTGTTACACTACACGTCACTATTAGCAGCTGCTGTGAGGGAAAGTTCTTGGTGAGAACGGGTCAGTGGTAGAACTTTACCAAGTAAACACCTATCGGGCTTCATTGTGTATGCTCCCAGTCCAATACACTACCTGGCACACAGCAGGCACACCGCGGGAACCCACGAATGAACGCTGGTGCTGGTGGGCCCGTGAGGAGAGTCATAGATTCACTGAATCGATTTGGACTTGGTAGAACCTTGGGGTCACCCTAACCCCCTTTTTACAGATGAGGAATCTGAGGCCCAGAAAGATGAGGTAACCTGCCCAAAGTCCAGAAGTGACGTAGCGCCAGGACTACAAAGGAGCAAACACAGTGCCAGGGGAAGGGGATCTAAGGAGCTGCAGGAATTGAACAGCAGGATGTGCACTGCCATGTGGTTCTCCCCTTACAATGGGACGTTTCCTTCTGTTCTCGTCACACCCCAGCCCAGGTCCTGATCACTCCACGGGTCATTATCCCAACAGCATCCCTTCCTCCTCTTCTTGCCTCCCAAGCTACCCAAGATTCCAAAGCCAGATCAATAGTCATCAAACATTGCTTTAACTTACTCCTTTCCAGTTAAAAGCTTTCAAAGAACTAATTCATTTGGACTTTGTCCTATAGGTAGGGCTCTTCGGGGGGGCAGGGGGCAGCGGGGCGGGCACTGGGTCCCACGCCGAGAGGATTTCGTGCCAAGCCACGCACACGGTGCAGCAGGAGCCGGGTCCGCCTCCTCAGCCCCCAGCCCGGCCCCAGACACACCAGCTATCACACCGACCCTGGTCAAATAAACCAATGGGCACGTGGTCGGCCTGCAGAACAGAACCCAAGCGAGCATATGCCAGGAACCTGCCTTCCCGCCAGCCGCTCAAAACCCCACCCGCTGGCCCCGCGCCGCCTCAGACCGGATCCAGCTGGATTCCTCAAGGCGACGCAATCGCCTAACAGAATTCTACCTCTTTCCCAGGCCGCAGCCAATGGCGCGGCCCCTCGGATCCGGAGCCGCCGCGGGCTCTGATTGGCCGATAGAGTTAGCCTGGGGGCGGGAGAAGAGCGACCTCGGGGAAGCGTGTGATGCGGGGAGGTCGCCCCCGGGCGGCGAAGCAGCCATTATGCAGGCGTGAGTGAAACGAATAAACAAACAAACAAAACCCACTAGCTGGGGCCTCCATTTCTTCCCCGCCCACCTTTCTCCCGCGTGGGGTCTCCCGTTTCCCAATCGCCACGCTTTCCCCGCCTTCGTCAACGCCTGGGTACGTCCCCCTAGCCGCGTGGGCCACGCACGTCCTGGCACTTAACCTCTGCCCGTCCGGCGCGAAGTTAGAGGCCGGGGCGGCGCGGACGGCGCGCACTCCCGGCGGTGGGGAGCTGAGGCAAGGGGCCCGAGCCCAAGCCCGCGGCCGCGGCCCGGCCCACGATGACTTGCTACCGAGGCTTCCTGCTGGGCAGCTGTTGTCGCGTGGCGGGCGGCCGGGCGGCGGCGCTGCGGGGACCGGGTGCGGGAGGCCCCGCCGCGCGGCCCCGGCTGGGCGGTGACGGTGGCGGCCGGCGGCACCTGGGGCAGGGGCAGCCGCGCGAGCTGGCGCGCTGTGGCAGCCGCGCGGACGGCGGCTTCCGCCCCTCCCGGGTGGTGGTGGTGGCCAAAACCACCCGGTACGAGTTCGAGCAGCAGCGGTACCGTTACGCGGAGCTCTCGGAGGAGGACCTGAAGCAGCTGGTGGGTCCTGGCTCGGCCCCGCTTCGCTCCCGGGCTCGGCCGGGGCTCTGGTGGCGGCTGCGCCCCCTCGGGCGAGACCTCTCGGGACGACTCTTCCCAGGGCACCGCAGATGCCGGTCCTGCCTCTCTCGCGGCCCCCAGGTCCTCTGGCTTCTCCCTGGGCCTCCTTTGCCTTTGGGCGTGCGTGCGAGGGAGAGGCAGGGCCGGGGAGAGGGGGAGAGAGAGGGACAGTGGTTCATGCAGGGACTTAGGAGGCAGGGGCGCCGCGGGGAGGGCGAAGAGGGGCTGCCGAGTGGCCTCAGAGTGAGGGGTTTGAGGATTCGTTGGTGCCCTCGCCGCCCCCGCCCTCGTTCCCTGGTTGGGACCCACTCCAAGAAAGTGAGCCAGTGGCCTGAGGTCTGGACGCCCTGCGAACAGCTCCCCTGGCCGCCCCGAGAAAGGGGGCCCAGGGCGCCGCTGAGGGCTGCCGGGGGGAAAAGGGCCGAAACAACCGCGGACACACCCCCTTTTACTCTGCAGGACTGCGAGGCCTAGGGCACTCCGGAAAGTCCTTCAGCGTGAGCCTTTTCCTTGGTGGAACGTGGTCGTTGGACACTACGAGCTTGTTTTAAAAGCACAGGTCTTTGGTGCTAAGAAGGAAAAGGGAGAAAATTTGACTTGTATATGTACGTTATTAAGGAGAAATGTCAGGACAAGGGGCTGGTATACTGGGTAGTGTGTGAAATAAAAAAGCCTGCGACTCTTGTGCAGCAGTATCTCCACAATATACCATATTTGATATGTTTATTAATATATCTGCAAAGATACAAATCCAAGGGAAAAACCAGAGTTTGAATCTTCCTGTTGTCATCCACCCCCCACCAACTTTAAAAACAGTTTCTGATCCCATACCACCATCCACCAACTTAAGGAAAAGGAGAGTGCCCGGTGCTACCATGAGCAATATGTCCAGAAAAATATATTGGAAATCTCTTAATTGTTGGCACTGTGCACCAAAAGGTTTTGGAATTAATTGCACATAACTGATTTAGTTTAATTCTGTGCAAGACTAGACAACCTGTTGGAAACTTCTGGTATCGTGTGATCTTAGCGAAGTTATTTTGTAGAGGCATCAAAATGAAATTGTAAATCATCTTTGCTTAAGTGCTGAATCTGTTGTCAACATTAAACATCCTGCTTCTTTGTTGGGTTTACTGAAGAGGGCTCCTGCATTCACCTGATGGGAGTCTAGATGTGTAGATTTGTTTCCTTTTTCCTAAGTGTTTGAAAATGACTGTTTATAGAATACACTTGCATCATTTAAAGAATAAAGGGTTTGAACAGGAGGTTAGAGTAGTTGAGTTTGTATTAGGGAGTGAAACTAGAGGTGAGATAGGGACTAGTAATGTTCTAAGAAAGCACAGTGTTACTATTTGGGGAAAGTGGTGTGCCCTTTGGGTTGTACTAATTTTGCAAAGTCTAGCTTGTAGGATTTGTCAAATGCCATGTATGCATAAATATGTGCATACAGTTTTATCGAAGCTTCCCACAACAATTTAAAATAGCTCACTTGGCATGTTCAGAGTGTGGGATTAAGAGTGAAGAGCTCAGTTCTAGGCCCTGGTTCTGTGTGGTTAACTTCCTATGTGTGTTCTTCTCTGGGCCTCATAGATGGAAATGATACTTTTTGTATAGTAGTGTCAGTTTTCAAAGTGCTTCACCTAATTCAGTATGTGAATTGCGGAGGTTGTACCAGATAGCCTCCAAGGCCCTTTACAGTACTGGCATTTTGAAACTGTGGATAACGTTTTCAAGGCCTCAAGAAAATGGGTGGCATCTCAGTTAGGATTAACTCTTGGACCTCTGAACTAGATTACCACTTAATAAAAAAACTATTAAAATGTAGGGAAAATCAATAAGTCTTAAAAAGTCAAACTACCTAAGTGTACCCGTTCTGAGTGGAGAAATCTCTAATAGGTAAATATTTGTCTATTGCTAGGTAATGCTGTTTGGGATAAGCCAGCTTTGAAGTAAAACTCGTGGACTGTAGAATACACAGTTTTGTAATTGCCAGGCAGTGGAATAGTTTTTGTTGGTGGTGTTGTCATTACAGTTTTATTGGATAAGTTCCTTACTGATTTGAATTTGTGTTATAGTTTATATAAAGGCCCATACTCAGAATGCAATAGCATTAGTTGTAGACCAGATGAGAGATTATTAACAGGCCAAAGAATACTGGGCTGTGTGAAGCTGTCCTAAAATGGGATTCTGTAATAGGAGTGATAAGATGATAAGTATTATTTGTTATATTGCTGGGGTAGAAAATACTAAGTTATGTGAATCATGTGAATTGGATGGATATAAAAGAAAGTGGCCAAGTGCTTGAGTCTCACCATGGCTGCTGTGTCTATAGTGTCATGGTAACTTGGTTTTTTGTCAAAGCATTCTCTTTTGTTGTCGTGGTGGTGGTTTTTTGATGTAAAACAGGTCTGTTTTAGGCTATTTGTTAAAATGCAAATGGAAGATGAAGGATAGAGTGCCAGTATAATTTTATACCCTGAAGGCTGATGATTTTCTAACTTTGTAGAAATGTAAACAATTACAGGAAATATTTTTTAGTTGATAAGGCATGCACAGAATAGGTTTACAACCTTCAAGCTAGTCAAAGTTTTGACTTTTATTTACCGTTTCATATTGGTTACATTGCTTTATTTTAAAATCTTGTCTTTTTCCCCATTGATTGACCAGTGACTTATTTTGTGATATCAGATTTCTGGTCAAACATTTTACCTCTACTGTCTCATGACCTTTCAAAGGCCAGTAAAACTATTATTACAATTTACTTGCATCATTAAGAGATGTAGCTGTTGGTAAATGTGCAATTGCTATTAACAGGGTCCTTGACACAAATTAGAACTCTAGATGAAACAAAACTGACTTGGAAAAGATTTTGACACCAGAAACATACCTCATTGGTCAAAAAAAGGTTTTATTTAAAGCTCTTTTTCACCTGTCACCAGGGATGGGGAACTGAATAAGGAAAAAAAAATTTAATGTAGAACAAATAAGAAGTCAGCAGTTTCTGCCCTCCTCTCCATCATTCCAGGTCTCACAACTCGGCAACCCTTTTACTGGCTCCTATTTTTAGTTTTGTTTTTTAAAATTCATAATGGGATAGAATAATTTCATTTAACAGTCTGCCGTGTTATTGGATTAAACTAGATGACTTGGAAGGTGTAGCACCTTGGATTTCCCTTTTGTTTTCTGAAGATTTTGTGGCTTAGGTTGTAGCACTTGGGCAGATAATACTTTTGCCACAGGGTATGCAATAAGCGTACCATGGTATACTTTTGTCAGGTGGTATACTTTTGCTACATTGTATGCAATAAGTATATTACATACAATATGATTGTTAATCAAATTAAAGAGCATGATTTGGAGTACTGCCAGAGCTTTCTAACTGAATCCTTGCTCCTCTCAAATCTTCTAGACACAGTTACCAGAGTGTCTATCTAAAGTGAACATCTGGCCCTTTCTCTCTTTTGCTTGGAACTCCACAGAAGCTCCCTGTACCCTTTAGTCACCAAGAGTACTTGTTAAAATGCAGACACCTGAACCTTAGCCCCGCAAGACTCTGACTCAGTTTGTGGAGAATTCCCAGACTTTGGTTTTATGAAGTACACACCTGAAATTAATGACTCCGGCTGAATTCCAGGGATGTGTTTTATCCCTGGTTGGCATGTGGTCCCCAGTTAAACTGAGAAACACAGTTGTGGGCTCAAGTTCATGATCTTTAGAATGGCAGATAAGTCCCTTCATGAACTGGCTACCTCTTGAGCTTCACTTCTGATCACTTCTTGTCTTAAATTTCATATTCTAGCAATTTCAAACTGTGTTAATTTCCATTAGATGTTGTACTGATTTAGTTTAATTTATGGATCAGTAGCACATAAAATGATTCAAAATATAAAAGATACAAAATATTATACAAAGAAGTCTTTCTGTTACTTGTCATTTGTCATTCAGTTTTGTCCCTGGAAGTAACTATTATCAATTTCTTGTGTTTTCTTCCAGAAGCAACCTATACCTACAAATCAGCACAGTGAAATATTCTTTTTCTTTGCCTCATCTCTTTTTATTCAATGATAATATACTATTTAAGCTATTATGTGCCTTTTTTTTTAGCCTAACAGCATTTGTGGAGATTGTCATAAAGAACATTCTCATTCTTTTTAAAAATAGTATGTATGTTACTTTATTTTGTGTCCTAATTTATCTTCTGCTATTAAACACATTCTGAAATGAATAACATTTGTGTTTATATGCATGTAAATCAAGCTCTAAGACAAATACCTAAAGTTGAAATTGTTGAGTCAAAAGCCTTGTGCATATAAAGTTTTAACAGATTTGGCCAAATTGCTTCCCTTAGAGATTATACAGATTTTTACTTTCACCAGCCCTGTATAAGGGGACTTATTTTTCCGTACATAGTTTATTAAATTGTTGGGTCTTTGCCAACCTGGTGGGTGAAAGATGGTATTTCAGGGTGGTTGAATTTGCATCTCTCAGTGTCTGTGTGTCTACTTTTGTAGCCTCTTTTGATTTGAATGCTCTTCTTCCTCTATCCAATTCCTGTTTTGTTTTTGTTTTTTTTTTTTGAGGTTAAGCTCAGACATTACTCTCTCAGGATGCCATCCTTGGTAACCTTGCTGTGCCTCTGCCTTTCTCTGGCTACCAAGATTGTGTTAGGCATTCTTCACTTCATAATACTTATCTGTGATTATTTTCTTTTCTAAACTGTAAACTCTTTGAGGGCAAGAATTGCATCTCCTTTATCATCCTCTCCACCCCCATACTTCCACTAAAAAAAAGTAGTAAAATGTTTCTGATGTTCTGTAAGATCATTTTTAGGTCTTTTCTCCTTGAGCCTGGGGACCAGCTTCCTTCTAGTCCAGGGCCTTATTACCAGCTGTCTGTCTTTCCAGATGTTAGCTGCTGAAAGCTTAAGTCAGAGTTTAAGCCTTAAGCTTTGGATTCTTTGATAGAGGTTTCAGGTTAAATGTCTTTGAAAAACATGAGCCCAAGCAAAAGATGATTTTTATTTGACTATGGGATTCTTTTTGGTGGGGCGGAGCAGAAAATGTTTTAAATTCTGTGGAACACAACTTGGAAAACAGAGGTTTAAGGTATACTCCCTTTCTATAAATACTTGCAGTTGAATAGGAAACTCACAAAGATGTAAAAGAATTAAATATCACAGTAGCTGAAGTGTCACCATTAGAGAATCATTGACCAACATGCTTTACAGCCCTGATGTTCAGCCTTCACTGTATATAAGCGTTATCTAGGGGGAGGTTTTAAAAACTACAAATATGTGACCAGCCATGAGATTGCAAATAACAAAATTTTTCACTGTTATCATTTTCCTATATTTTTAATTATATAAATTAAGTTCTAATAGTTAAGTGTTTGATGCACATTAATCTCTTCTCAACTAGTAAAGTGTAAATTGACTTTATTTGTCACTATCAGTGAACTTTGTAATATACAACGGAAATATATAATTTCAAAATATCAGCAAGTGTGCCAGTTATTTCACGCTTTAGGAAAATTTATTTTATATATATATATTTTTTCTTCATAATAAACCACTAGATATGGATTATGCAGGAAAATAGACCAATCTTTGTAAAACATTTGCATTGAAGGAGGGTTCATCCAATTGGCTCTCCTCTTCCTAAATGAAAGGTGGTAGAATTAGGTCCTGATAAAGAACAGAATAGTTCTTGAGTTATGTAACCTAGTCATCACAATTGAGGCTTAGTGGCCTAATGAGTATTCACAGTTCTCAAGCAGGAGTAAGATATATGGCTAATGTAGGAATGTTAGTAGTATGTGGCTGCATGGATATAACAGAGTAGACAAATCCTACTTTAACAGCAGAAAATCAGAGTTTTGATCCTGAAAGCACAATCTGATGTCTTTGTAATCTTGAGCAAGTAACCTAACCTCTCTGTATCAGTCTCTTTGGCTTTGAAATATTTATAGTAATACCTGCTTTTCCTTTCTCACATAATTTTTAGAAAGGTGAAATAATTTACAATTTACATAATTTAACTTAAAGCTGCATAATCTAATTCCAGTTTAGCCACAATAATGATCATTATGTAAATGTTACATATATTTAAATTATGTACCTGAAATGGTATTGATTTGGTTAACTCCAAAGTAGATTCCTTTACTAAGATAGATCACTTAAGTGAACTAAAAATATGTTGATTTTTAACTCTGCTTGCGTAGTGTTTTTTTAACCAAAATTTTAAAGAAGTTATCATTTCAAAGTAATAGAGAAAATAATTACAAAAATTATGATCTGCATTAAAAGTACTTGCTACAGTGTCACTATTGGCAATATCCAGGAAGTCTGTTAATTTGTTTAAAGTGTCACTTTTAAATATTTGTTCGCAAAACCGTTTTTTGAGCACCTGCTAACTGCTAGGCATCCTGCTGGATCCTGGAGAATCAAAGATTAGTAAACAGTTTCCAAATACATGGGAAACATCTATTACATTATATTATAAATATTTATAAGTGATCCATGGGAGTACAGGGAAGGGAGAGAACAATTTGGGAAGGGTAGGGATGAAGGGGAGAAAAGACTCCCCCACTCCCAACTTTTAAGTAGATTTTTAGTGATCTTTTTAAAGTTTAGATTTTCAGTTATGAGATATTTCAAACATATAGAAATGTTTCAGAAAGTAACAAGACACCTGTGTATTCAGCTACCTAGACTTAACAGCTATTAATATTCTGCCATATGTGCTTCAGAATTTTAAAAATGGAAATATTACAACTAAAGCCTTATGCATCCAACTTTTCCCACTCCCTACCTCACCAGAGGTAACCACTGCCTTGAAGTTAAGTGTATTGTTCTCATACATATGCTTTTACATTTATTAATATGACAGTATCCATAAACAAGTGTAACATCATGTGTGTCTTTTAGAAGTTAGTCAATGATAATTCTATTCTTTAGAATATGTGCCTATTCTTTAGAAATTTGCTTCTCTTATTTACTATTGGTTTCAAAACTTATCTGTGTAGATACGTGTTAATTCATTTTTTTTGAGACGGAGTTTCCCTCTTGTTGCCCAGGCTGGAGTGCAGTGGCGCCATCTTGGCTCACTGCAACCTCCGCCTCCCAGGTTCAAGCGATTCTCCTGGCTCAGCCTCCCTAGTAGGTGGGATTACAGGTGCCTGCTACCATGCCCAGCTAATTTTTTGTGTTTTTAGTAGAGATGGGGTTTCACCATGTTGGCCAAGCTGGTCTTGAACTCCTGACCTCAGGTGATCCGCCTGCCTCGGCCTCCCAAAGTGCAGGGATTACAGGCTTGAGCCACCGTGCCCGGCCCATTAATACATTTTAACTGCTGTGCAATATTTCATTGTTTGAATAATTAGGTTAGTCACAGTTTTTCCATTATTAAAAAAATATTGTAATTAGAAGTACAAATAATTTTTTCCATAAGCATTTAGTGGGTTCCTGAACAGCACTTAGTAGACTTTAACATTTTTGCTAATATGAAGGTGAAATGGTATCTTTTAATTTCAGGATGTTTGAATTAAATTTTGAAAAATACAGAAGAATTTTTATGTGTGAAGGAGAGAACAGCAAGACTTGCGTGAAGTTCATCTGGTAGCCAACCAAAAGAACTCAAAACTGACTGTGATCCATAATCAGAGATCTCTTACATTGTGACTCAGTACATAAATTTGAAATAAAAGATAACAGGGAAGAATTTAGGCTTGTATGTTTTATAAAAACATCTTTTAAATAAAAGATAACAGGGAAGAATTAAAAATATATTTTAAATAAAAGATAACAGGGAAGAATTTAGCCTAGTATGTTTTATTTTCTAGTTAATGATAATGCTGGCTGTGATCATTAAATTGTGACCAGCTTATAATGCACTTTAAGACAATTTGAAAATCATAGTATATTGAGGCCAAACAGGTAGAGTGGACCTTATAAAGGTGGTAAGTCTCTTGCCAAGGAGTTAGCTTTATCTCCTAGTGGTTTTCAAACTCTTTATGGTAGAACACAACCCTTGCTCAGCCTGTCTTTCTCCATAGGAATTGGGTGATGAGGGTCAATTTTTCTGAGATTTCAGCATTTTGGACGTTGTATGAAAACTGGCTTTTGTTTTCATACGACGCCCAAAATGTGGTGGTGTTAAGGTTAGTTAGGGGATGGGAATTAGTCAAAGACTTTTGAAGAAGGAACTAGTTTAGAAAATCTGGAGGCAAGCTTTTGCATTAGACCAAATAAGAGTTGGTGTGGTCCAGAACTCAAGCAGTGGCAGCATGAACTTAAAGTACATAGATTGTCAAAACACTTCACAGATGTAATTATTTGACTTCACTACTGACTGGCTGTGGACATTGAGTGTGAGGAAGAATTAAAGGTGACACGGATTTATTAAGTTGCTCATGTAAATGATGCTATTGTTAACTGATAAATTGGACTCAGAAGAGCAGATTTGAGGGGGAGTATATAATCAAGTTTTGATATTTTTGGAGAGAGGTACCTGAACTATCTGTGGATGGATGTAAAGGTAGCATTTGAAAATTCGAGGCTGTAGATCAAGAGACGTGGACTAACAGTATAGATTTCAAGGTTACTGGGATATACTTGGTAGGTGAGTTTCCTGGAGTGGGGTGATAACTCAGAGAAAATGAAGTGAGAGCAGGTAAGAAAACCAAAGTTGGAACCTCAAGCAATATCAAGGGAGGAGGTCAACAGAATTAACAGAGGAATGCAGAAATAGAGAACGTTGGGGAAAATAAAGGTGACAGCCTGGGAGAAAGTAAGTGGAATAGAGATGATCTAAGATAAATACCAAATATATGTGAAGAAGTCTTTAGGGTTCAGTGCACTAGGTCTGATCATGTTAGGTGAATGGTTGAGTATCTAGGTGTTGATTAGGTGCTGTTAACCTTTTTAAGGCAATTTTGAGTAACACTTAGAGTACCATTTAGTTAAATGTGTATGCTTTTAAGGGTGCCTAAATTATGCCTAGTGGATTGACATACTGAACTGTCATTGTCTCAAAAGTTTGTGCATTTATTATGTGTTAAATTTAAAAAAACTTAACTCCTTCCCTTATTAAGCTATCATAGAAATTACATAGAGTACAAAATAGCAATACTCAACTGACTAGTAAAACAAGTCTTAAAAATGTGTAATTGCAATAAATTTAGTTTTAGATAAGTAAAACCATCTGTGATAATTTAATAAAGGTGTTATAAACCATTTAGGTAATAGCATAACTATCACATCTGGATCTTAAAGTGTGCTAAATCTATCCATTCAAAATCTTGCTTTTTTCCTTACATGTTGTGCTTTATTTTAATATCAGAGCTGTGTGGGGAGACATGATCTTGGCTTTCGGAGATTCTGTAGGAGAAACTCTTGCTTATATTGAAATGTGTCTGTCTGTCTGTAGATCTCATGGAGTCACCTGCTTTTTCCAAGTGTCCTGGTGAATCTTTATTTATTTATTTATTTATTTTAATGGAGAGAAGAATTAACAGGTTTTTGGGGAAAATATTAAAGACTGTTACTAATAATTTGTGTAACATTGCAGAGAATTGGGAATGTGTTCTAAATTTCAGTAATTTCTCTAACCTTTTAATGGTAAGACATTGTCTAAGAAATCATGTGTTCTTATTTTTGTCTGATTAAAGGAGTGTTTTAAGATATTTGAAGTCATGTTATTTTCAAAGGTTTAGCAAGAAATTCTTACCAGCTTTTGCATATGCCTTTTAAACAAATATAATTATTGGACTTCAGTACTCACTGGCTGTGGCGATTGAATGTAAAGGAAGAATTAAAGCCAGTTGAATAGTGATTTAAGCCTTTCTAATTGATGCTGTTTATTAAGTGATTTTCTTATTTTTTATCTGTCTTGTTTAGCCAGTTCATGTTAATAAAGCTTAATAGCCCAACCAGTGAGGCCTTTAAAGAAAATAAGAACTTACATTCTCTAAATGAATGTTGAGGATGACTTATTAGAAAATTAGTTCACAAGAAGAAATTTGAGTGGGAATAAGAATTTATGAACTGACATTTCTGCTTCAATGTTAAGTATTCTGATGCTGCCTGAACTTTGTATTTAGATTTGGAATTTTAGGAATTTTATTATTGTTAGCAATCATAGAAAACTTGAAGTTTTTTGTTAGTTCTCCAAAACTTTTTCTCCCACAAATTCAAACCCTTTCGCCATCTCAAGCCAAAGTTCCCTAACAGTCAACGCCATGTATCTTATTTTCCTGGGGCTTGCCGAGAGCCAGGAAGTAAGCATAAAAGTTTCTGAACTACCAGACTAGCATTTACAGGGCTTACACAGTAAGGTTTATGTGCTTTTTTCCTGGGTACATGTTCCATATTGTCCAAACCAAAATTTGGAACATAAGGTAAAAAGCCTGGATAGGGAATTGAAGTATGAGGGCCAGCTACCCTTGAAGTTTTATTTAAAGTAGAAGTGGTAAATTAGATATAACTGTTGTAATAGGCTTATTGTGCATTTGAATTAGTTATCATTGTCTTTGGCAGTTTGCAGTGCCTTGTTTAATACATTTGATTAAGTTCAACTAGTAGTTAAATGAACACAGTAGTAGGCAGTCAAATATTTAGATGAATACTTTTTTAGAGCTTAACTTCTAGCTGTGTAAAGTGTTCACGCCTAAAGTGGAATTGTGAGAGATAATTATAACAAAATAATATACTATAGTAACTAATCTAACTCTCCTCAATTCTAAGGGTTGGTTTGCACACTGTTGTCACTTTCTGGGTTATCTTCTGTAGCATCTGCTTCTGCACTATTCTTGCTTTTCTGGAAAATGTATGCATGAGTTCATTCAACAAATACTTAGCTAGTACTTAGGCCCTGAGGAACAATGGCAAACAAGATAAGTAAGATCACTGTTCTCCCAGCACTTATATTCTAGTAAGGAGATTCAAAGGGATTTTTAAAAAATACCAGGAAATTTTAGGTGTGGTAAATGCAAAAAAGGGAATTAACAGGTGTTGGGAAGGAGTAATTGGCAGTGGTGGCTGTTGCAGCTGCAAGGGCAGCACCAGCAGCAGCTGTTTCAGCAGTCCTGGCACCCCAGGGTTAAAAAGAGTCAGAGTTAGGTGGAGGGATGGAAAGCATTCCAGCAAGTACAAAGGAAGAGCTTGGTGAAAATAGACCAAAGAGATTAGAGTGTTGGGAATGGGGAGGAAAAATGAGGTAGGAGAAAGGAGCAGAAGTCAGGTGGCATAAGCCTGAGAGTTGGTAGGAAGAAAGTGCCATTTGTAGAAGGGCATTAAGCTGAGGAAGAGA
Source organism: Pan troglodytes (assembly GCF_028858775.2). Lineage (NCBI taxonomy): Eukaryota > Metazoa > Chordata > Mammalia > Primates > Hominidae > Pan > Pan troglodytes. The sequence goes on from NC_072402.2 coordinate 76,554,974, forward strand.
CATGCTGTGGTCTCTCTGGTTTCTGTGTTCGGAATAATCTATAGGGTGCCAAGAGTGGAAGTAGGGAACCCCTGTCAGAGGCTTGTGCAGTGGTTCACGTGTGAGATCATGAGTGGTAGAGGGGAAGAAGAGAAAAGTGCTTGGATCAAATATAAGATTTAGTAATTGGATGTGGAAATAAGCAAAAAAGGAGGCATCGGCTGTGACTCTAGACTGTTGGCTTAAGCCATAGGTGGGGAATTCTTGGGCCAGAAAATCAAGGGCTAGATATTGAACGTGCTAGATACTGAATGAATAATAATAGCATTTCAAGTATTCAGTATCTAGCATGTTCAATATCTAGCCCTCTAAATTTGAGGTGCCTGTTAGATAGCCAAAGAAAGATGTCAAATAAGCAGTTGAATAAATGTATTTGAAGCTCTAAAGATAGGCCGGGTTGGGAGATAGCAGTTGGGAATCATCAGCATCAGCATATAGATCTCTTTTAAAGCCGTGAAACTAGAGATTGCCAAGGGAGAGGGTAGTGGTCCATACTCACTGAGAGGTGGTTAGTGCCGTTTTAGTCAATCTGTAGCTGGGTAATGATAGTGGTAATCTGAATATTCATGCTATGTTGGTCCATATTAAGAAATTCTACTCTAAAATAGTTTTTCAAACCTTACTGACTCATGTTGATTTGTTGATTAAATTAAATGAAGGATTTTTCTAGTTATTATCATAGTCAGTGCTTTCCTTTAAAAAATTATTGACATTGGTTGCTTAGTCTAAGTTTAATGAGGCTTTTGGCTAGGCATTAAATTTTGGCACAGGCTGTCTAATCAATTATAGTATATCTTGGTAAGTTAACATCTATTAATTAATTTTCACAATAGCCAAATGCTTCCTCAGCTTCTCTCTTGTGAGAACATACGAAAATTACAAAGCAAGGACAAAACTATTTAAAAACTCTTAACCCAGTATTCGTAGGCAAAAGATGGGGAAGGTAGGTATCAAAATATTAACACTAACGATTTTGAGCCGTAAGATTATATTTGATTTCAATTTTCTTTAAATATGCATTTTCCATATTGTTAGTGTTTTCTTTATAACCTTTAAAAAGTAAAATATGTATTAAAATGCTGTCTAAAAATTAGTTTTACTTTATAGTTCAGTAAGTAATGATTTAAAACAAAATATTTGAGATTGTATATTAGGCTGGGTGTGATGGCTCACACCTGTAACCCCAGCTTTTTTGGAAGCTGAGGTGTGTGGATTGCTTAAGCCCAGGAGTTCGAGACTAGCCTGGGCAACATGGTAAAACCCCATTTCTACCAAAAAAAAAAAAAAAAAATTAGCTGGTTGCAGTGGTGTGCACTTGTAGTCCCAGCTGCCTGGGAGGCTGAGGTGGGAGGGCGGCTTGAGTCCGGGAGGCAGAGGTTGCAGTAAGCTGAGATCACACTACTACACCCCGGCCTGGGCAACAGAGCCAGACCCCGTCTCAAAAAAAAAAAAAAATCATGTCTAGACAGGTATTTGAAAGACTGATTTTGTTACATAAAGAGGAAAGGTATAAGCTGGGCACAGTGACACGTGCCTATAATCTCATCTACTTGGGAAACGGAGGCAGGAGAATCATTAGAGCCTAGGAGTCCAAGACCAGCCTGAGCAACATAGCAAGACAGCATCTCAAGAACAAAAAAAAGAAAAGAAAAAGGGAAAGGAAAGGTATAAAGGAATTCGGAGGAGCAAAGAAAGTACAAATAACACACTTTTGAATTCTAGCATTCACTCTAGTGGACAAATTTCCTACTTGGTGATTAAATGGATGTTCACTAAGGATATTTCTGAACTTTTTTCTCTACATTTTACTTTATGGATTATTCATAAGAAACATAGTTTAAAAAATTTTAATGGTAAGATAGTTATAAAATGTTACTCCAACTAGGAAAAATAATTCTTGAAGGATATATGTATATGTAAGTTATCCTTTCTAAGGGAGCTAGTCAGCCCTTTGTTTAGATTTCGTAAGGTAAATTCCAAATAGAGTTTATAAATCTGAGAACAAGAGAGAAGCAAATCCAAGTGGAACAAAGGTCATCTAACCGCCTCTACAAGTATTAGTTTATCTTTGGTCATCAAGTAGCCATATGCAGTGTGTTAAAAAGTCATCAAGCCTGAGGCAGGAGAATGGCATGAACCAGGGAGGCGGAGCTTGCAGTGAGCCGAGATCACACCACTGCACTCCAGCCTGAGCGACAGAGCGAGACTCCATCTCAAAAAAAAAAAAAAAAAGTCATCAAAAAAATAAAAAACTTAAGCTGTAAAACATAAGATTTTGAGATCCTGGTGACTATATGATTCAGAAAACATAATGCTGTATTTGGTATTAAAGCCAAATTATAATTTTCTGATATCAGGCTTTCTAGTTCAATTTGTACTTGTAGGTTTCACAGGTAGTTATTAAAATATATTTTTAAAAAATTATATTTTATATGGGGCTTTTAAAAATCATAATATTAGAACATGTGTAATATATATTAGTAAAACAACGTTTCTTTTGTTTTGATATAGCTTGCATTGAAAGGCTCTAGTTACAGTGGACTTCTTGAACGACATCATATTCACACCAAAAATGTAGAACATATTATAGATAGTTTACGGTAAGTCTATGGGATTGGGTCTTGGGTTGGATTTTATATTCAGGACTTCCAGTTTTTATTTTGTACTAGCAGCCCATTCTTAGATTTTTAGTGATGATTGTTATTATAAAATCATTTTCAGAAAATTATATCAAGGTTAATGGATCTGATTTTATAGCATCTTGAAAGAAAAATTTATTGGTCTCTGAAAATGTCACAGGTGTTTTCAATTATTTGGTCTTCCAGAGAAATGCATCTTCTGTAGAGTTAATTCAGTTACACAGCTGGCTTCAACTGTATAATATTTTATTTATTAAAACAGACTAGTGGATTATATGAGTGTTCATTGTAATAATATTTTTGAGTGTTTGAAAATTATAGAAACTTATGTCCAAAAATTACAGAAACTTCAGTTAATTCAGAACTAAACACAATTATATGTGTACAAGAGAGTCAGTGTGAGAAACATGTGAATTACAAAGTATTTAGTCACTATTCCGGTGTCTGGTACTCAATGAATATTTGTTGGATTTAAAATAATGGCCATTCAGTTTTATAGTTTAAAAAATTGTCACTCTAAGGTGTTAGTCTTCTGGACCATTTTTGTATTATGAATTTAAGCATTAGAAGGAGTAGAGAAAATGAAATTCTAACCAATATTGCTATTCACTAGTGGTTATAAAAGCTTTTAAAGCACATGGAGATTTGGGATATAACTTTCGATTTATTCATATGCTTCCTTAATTATCATAGTTAATTGGCTGTTGTAATTAAATGAAAACAAAGATAATGTTATAAAGCTCCATGTAAATTTGTTTATAAGACACAAATTTATTTTACATCTCTATTGTAATCATCTGCCTCTCAGAAAACATACCCCTGTTATATATATTATTAGTGGAAATTTCATATAACCTTTCCTTTTTTATCCTAGGAATGAGGGAATTGAGGTTCGTCTAGTAAAGAGGAGAGAATATGATGAAGAGACTGTTCGATGGGCAGATGCTGTCATAGCTGCAGGAGGTAATAATTTGACAGAAGTAAAGATGTTGGCATATACAAATGTTTAATACACATTATTTCCAGATACCCTAGGGTCTAGCTATATTGAAGCCTTCAGAGTCTTACCATTAAACACATTTTTGGATTGTTACGATCGGGTTTAAAACTTCTGTTTTACACAAGGCTACATTTTAAATGAATGACGTTACTATGAGGTTCCTTGTGTGTATTTAAGGTATGCATTTAACTTCAAATATGATTCAAAGGATCAGTTATTGTATTTTGGTATAATTATGGCAGTTTTAAGAAAAAAATGAAGTTGATAAAGAGTTTAATGAGATGAAGTAAATTCTATTCCTCTTTGGTCCCAATATACTTGTACTTACTTTTTTCTGAACTTTATCATTAAGTTAGTGGCTACTGTTTCTAAAGCTTTAAGCTGACAGCAGGTGTTGAAGAGAAAAATTTGAAGTTGGACACATTGGATATGTTTTTATTAAAATAATTTGTGAATTTGGACTGGTGTTATGGGAGAAGGAAAGAAGATTGGCTAATAGAAATTTTTGGATTAGATTAGTGGTTACTAACTGTGGGGTGCTACTAGTATGTAAAGGGACTACCTCTAAAACATTCTACAGTGTCCCCACAACAAAGAATTATTCTGCCTAAATGTAATCTTGCCACTTATGAAATCCTGGATTAGAGTGGGAGAGAGAATCCAAAGGTATAATAGGTAGAAAGGGAGTGGGATAGGCTATAGCAGTTAGCAGGGTGGGGTATGATTGTTAAAACTACTGATTTTCAAAATGGCCAAAAACTAGATTTATAACAGAAATCTGGTTATGTCTTGTATTTTGTCTTATGTTCCTTAGGTGATGGCACAATGCTGCTGGCAGCGAGTAAAGTCTTGGACAGACTTAAACCAGTTATAGGGGTAAACACTGATCCAGAACGGTAAGAAAGAACGTATACATTTTGTTTGATTTGTGTGGTGTGCTTAAGTTTTTTTTTAGGTTATACATATATGCATTTCTGCTTTGCTTGCATAGTATCTTTTTATGGTCTGTCTTAAAATTTGGAAGCTATTTTTTATTTTCTCGACCATGTTCACATTCTTGGGCTCTGTTGCTACAGACATTTTACTAGGTGTGTGGTGTCTAAGTGGAAGCATCATTGTTCCTGGCCACCATGAACATTAGAACCATGTTCCAGAAGCATTCTAGTAATCAAATTTAGGTATGTAGAACTGAGTAGAATTGTCTTTTATGTAGTTGTTTTCAAGGATATAGCTCTAGTTTTAAGCTCAGGCATGAAAAATATATATACATCTAGCTGGCATTGGTGGTAGGAAATTATGTTATAGGATGGACCAGTTCTCACATTTTAGCTTCCCAGGTAGTTTGGGAGTAGGATCTGTGGCATAATAGACCTGAGTTCTTGACCCAGGTGAGTGTTGGGGACCTTTGGTATTGCTGAGGAGGGACAAGTTAATAATGATCCATTTTCTACCCTTCCTTATGGCTTGTATTTATATTCCTCATTATGCTGATTTTTTTGGGGGACAGTGACTTTACTGACTTAATAAAAAGACCTATCTTAATAAAAAGACCAATAAAAACACTATTGGCACTTTTTTTTTCCTTCCTTAGCTTCGTGATATTTACCCTCATTCTGTTCTAGCCACCCACAGCCATGACTGTACCTGGACTTTATGGTGATCTGCAATTCCCTATCTCTACAATCCTAATTAATTCCACTCTGACTGTAGCCTTCTACCTTAACAGCAGTCTTATTACTTTATCCCACTAAATCTGCCCTTTGACTTTCAGTATTTTGATCACCTCCATTTTCTCCACTTATTTCTTCCTCACTTCATTCACTTTCTTAAATATTTCTTTCTTGCTTTCTTTCTTTCTTTTTTTTTTTTGAGACAGAGTCTTGCTCTGTTGCCCAGGCTGGAGTGCAGTGGCGCACTCTCAGCGCACTGCAACCTCTGCCTCCTGGGTTCAAGCAATTCTTCTGCCTCAGCCTCCTGAGTGGCTGGGACTACAGGCATGCACCACCACACCTGGCTAATTTTTGTACTTTTAGTAGAGATGGGGTCTCACCATGTTGGCCAGGCTGGTCTCAAACTCCTGATCTCAAGTGATCCACCCACCTTGGCCTCCCAAAATGCAAATGTTTCTTCATCATTATCTTTCTGCACAATTCTAGATCAATCTGACCATCATCCTTTCTACTTCTGCATCAGTACTGCTATGGTCATCTGGGGAAAAAAAGATCATTGGGTTTGGTGGCACTTCCAGTTTGTAGTCTTCAGCACTTGGCGGTGGACTTAGAGTTGCGCACAAACTTCCTATGTAGCCCTACTCATCTCTCTTCCCCATTCTCTGTGGTGGCTGCTTCAGTAGTTCAACTTTTGCATTCACTTTGCTTCCCTTATCCTTCTTTCTTCAATAAACCCACCTTTTTTTCACAGAGGAATTGAAAGTCACTGGATTAGAACTACTTCACCTTTTCTCTTGCTTAAAAAAATCTTGTCCTGTCTTGTCTTTTTTTTCTCTCCCTTCACACTTGACTCCTTTTAACCTAAAAAGACTTGTTCAAGACTCCTGTTTTTCAAGAAAATTTTAAAAATCCTTTACCCTGTGTCACTCTCTTGGTTATTATCTCTTTTCCTTCCACTTATCCCCAAGCTTGGTATCGCCACTCCTTCAGTTGTCAGTTATTTTCTAAAACTTTGCAGTTTTTTTATGGATTTGCCCCCAACCAGTTCATTGACATTGCTTTTGCCTTAGAGATCAGTGATATCCTACTTACCGAATCTACTGGATATTTTAGTCCTTGTCTTACCTGATTTCTGGGAAGTTTTGGTGCTAACTGCTCCCTTACTTCAACTGTACTTTGTTGGCATTTATGATACCTTTTTCTTCCTATCTCTGTGACTACTTCTTTGTCTGTATTTCTTTTGAAGGATCTTACTATTTGGTTACTGGCTAAATACTGGTGTTTTTACATATTGTGCTCTGGGCCATCTTTTTTCTTCTTCAATTCCTATATTGTCTCTAGGGAGGCTGATTAATACTGTGGTATTATTGGAGTCCCCTGGAACTCCAGAATCTTTATTCCAACACTGATCTTCTTGCTTCCATTCTTACCCTTATAGTTTCTTAGTTCTTCTCCCCACTGCAGCCAGCGTGATTATTTTATGGAAGTTTGATAATATTATGTAACTTCTCTGCCTAGATTTTTTTTTTGTCGTGGCTCCTCATCTAACTTAGGGTAAAATCTACCTTTTTACTATGAATAGGGTGACAAACTTCTCCTGGTTTTCTTGGAACTTTCCTGGTTTTAGCACTGAAAGTCCTGTGTCCCAGGAGAATGTCAGTCCCAGGCAAAGCAGGGGACAGTTGGTCACCTTAAATGTGACATACAGGCTGTACATTATCTGGCCCTTTACCAGTTCTGTCCTTATTGCCTATTATTTTTCCCTTCATTCTATTCTAGCCACACTGGCCTCTACTTTGGATATATCCAGTGGTATTAAAATTGTAACATGTACAAATAAACTCTCCTTTCCTCTCTCCCATCATTCTTGATGAATGAAATCATCTGTGCTGAAGCTGTAACTACCTCTCCCTCACTCTATCATCAAATTGGTCCTAAGTTCTAGGGAACTTACTTTTGAGTCCATCTCTTGCCATCCTCACTGCCACTAAAAATAGCTCAGCCCTTTATAGTTTGTTTAAATTACTGAACTAGCTTACAGTCTCTCTCCTTCTAACTCATCCTTTACACATTGCCTTAGTCTTCTTTCTAAAGTGCAGATCTAATTGATTATAACCACTTCTTATTAAATCTTTTAGAGTTTCCCATGACCTTCAGGATACATTATAAATTCCTTAGCATAATACATATTATCTTTCACTGTCTCTTGCCTGTTTGCTTTTCTAGTTTCACCTGTCCTCATATGTCCACAGGCATGACACATTCTTTAGCTTAAAAAACATATTTTTGGAAACTTTTCTAGGATCAGCCTGGGATCCTTTCTAAAAGGCTGTTCTTAACTGCAAAATGTAACTATATGAGTGTCCACCAACATGCTGGTTAGAGGCTCACACAGGGATGCTTTTACTCTGGTGGGGAGCTTTGTTGATATGATGACCCAAGGCGTGATTTGAGAGTAGGTAAAAGAGTTCTCCAGAAGGCCTATGTCCCCCTAACCCACCCACCCATGCCTTTGTATGTGCTTTTGTCAAAAGTTCCCTTATACCACTTACTCACTTCTGTGTTTCTTGTTTGTTCAAGACTGGTGTTTCTCCTGGGTTGTAATTCCCTCTACAGAAAGCACTTATCCCTATATATTTATTTTCTGTTTCTTTTTCTCTTTCATTAGACTATAAATTCCTTGAGTATAGGACCTTGTATTTTAATTTCTCTGTCACTAGCATAGTTTTATACATAGCTGGTAGGCAATAAACACTTGAAAAATGAATGATTAATTCAGTGATTTTAGGGAATAGGGATAGAACCCCAGTCTAGCTGAGTAAATATTCCCTGAATGTAAATAATAGAGATCATTGGTTCAGTAATTAATTTTTAATTGCCATCAGTGTTGATACATTTGGGTTTTAGAACTTCTTAATGGCTTATTTTTATATCATTAAGGTAAAAGATCACTTTAGTGATCATATGTTACACAGTTTATTGAACTATATTTTCTTTTGGAAACTGGCTTCATATTCATAAATTTGTGGGAATTTGAAGCTGGCAAGCAATTGTTAATATTGTCATCTCTTCTCTATTTTCTAGCTAGAAGAACAGGTGTTAGAAGTTCTTTGGTTTCTCTTCTTGCCTCCAGGCAGATATGTTAAATTGCCTTCTGGTTTTGTGTATGCTTCAAGTTGTCTGATTTCTTTATCTTAAATATAGTGGTGTCTCAGTCCTTAAAAAAAGCCCAGAAGTTAATGTTCAACTTAAGTTTTTTCTCCTATTTATTAGTTGTCAAATGCTGCATAACAAATCACCCCAAAACTTAGAGGCTTATGACAGTAACAGTGTATTATTTCTTACGGGTTGTGCATGTCAGGAGTTCAGGAGCAGTTTGGCTGGGTGGTTTTGGCTTGAGATCTCTCCTGAGGATAAGTAGATGTCAGCTTGGTCTGTAGGCATCTGAAGGCTTGACTTGGGCTGGAGGATCCACTTTCAAGATGGCCCACTCACATGGACTCATCTAAATCAAATGTGTAATTTCTATCCATCTCTTCTGTATTCTACAGCCACTCTACCGAGCCTGGTAAATAATTACAACATTTGAAAGCTTAATATTCAAAATGGGATAGAGGGCATGTGGTAGTCAGCCTCCAAGGTAGCTTCCTAGTATTTAGGTACCCTTTAATGTACTCCTCCCTGCCCCCCAGTATTCAATCAAGGATGGCCTGTGTGACCAGTAGAATATGATGTGAGAATGTGTAGGTTCCAAGGCCAGGTCATAAATGGTATTGCAGCATCTGTATTGGTCTTTAGGATTGTTCATTGTGGGGTAGGACAGCCACCATGATGTGAGGATACTCACAAGCAGCTCTGTGGAGAGGCTCACCTAGAGGGTGATTGAGGCCTCCTGCCAACGGCCAGCACCAATTTGCCAGCCATGTGAGTGAGCAACCCTGGAAGTGGTCGTGCTAGTCCAAGTCAAGCCTTCAGATGCCTGCCGCCCTAGCTGATATCTGACTGTAACCTCATGAGAAAGTCTTCTCTCTGCAAGGGTTTTAGACTTGCAGTTGACCTCAGCAGGTATTATTCTATCAAATGACTGTTGATACCTTTTATATACTTAACATTGTGTGAACTATTACAATGAATATAAAACTTTAAAAACCTAGGCCTTACGCTTTCTTAACCTCAGTGTTGACCTGCTTAGATAAAGAAGTTGACTATTCACAACTTTGTAAAAACACTTTTCTGTGCTCTTCACGCTTACAAGTTGATTTACATTTATTATCAGGAGTTTGTTTTGCTAAGCCTACCCTCAGCCTTTTCTTCAAGATTGGAGTATCATTAAATGATGATGACTGAGCCTTCTGGACATCTTTAGGTGCCACATACTCTCATCTACACCAACCAATAGGCAATCTTACCACCTTATAATTTGCAATGGTTTGTTTTAATTTGTCTTCCACATCAAGCTATGAACTCCTTAAAGGAGTTTCATTATTTATGTATTTTTGAATAAATGAAGGATTACATTGGATTAAGCTTTCTCAGTTCTTTTTTAGTGACTTAGGATATCTTAAATGACATTTCAGAAAGGATTATGGTTCAAAACATTTCACATAAATATTTTGATTCCTTTTGAGATTGCTGGTTTATCCTGATTTTGGAGATGAGGAAGCTGATGCTAAAGTGACTTGCCCGAAGTTAATAGTTAAATAATTTAAAGGTTAGAATAAAAATTTGAAGGTTAGTAGTTAAATAATGATTTGAACAACACTGTACCATTAAATAACTTTACAGGGTAATTAGTAGCAGATTTGCTGCTATTTTTAGTTTCATTGTAATGTAGAAACTCACATATTATTATGTATTATGGCATTAAAGCTGGATGTAGACTACTAATTCTATCTGGTCTTTTTTGTTTTTATTTAAAGAACACAATTTTGTGGCAAAAAATGGAATATAGGGTAGAAATTTTTAGAATTTCATTTCTTATTTTTATAGCTTAGTGATACCTTTTGATTAAATTTTTTTGCTTCACCTTTTTTCTTTTCCTCTTTATATCACCAAAAAATTCCTGTTAAAATATAGGTCTGAGGGTCATTTATGCCTGCCCGTTCGATATACACATTCCTTTCCAGAAGCCTTACAGAAGTTCTATCGTGGTGAGTTCAGGTAGGAATTTCTTACGGTTGTTCTTATGTAAGTATCTTAATAAGTATGTGCCATTAATAATGCTGTTAAAAAACAGAACAAATCAGGCAGGGCACGGTGTCTCACGCCTGTAATCCCAGTACTTTGGGAGGCCGATGCGGGTGGATCACTTGAGCTCAGGAGTTTGAGACCAGCCTGGGCAACATGGTGAAACCTTGTTTCTACAAAAAATACAGAAATTAGCTGGGCATGGTGGCAAGCACCTGTAGTCCCAGCTACTTGCGGGGCTGAGGTGAGAGGATCACTTGAGCCCAGGAGGTAGAGGTTCCAGTGAGCCGAGATCATGCCACTGCACTCCAGCCTGGGCAACAGAGTGAGAATGTGTCTCAAAACAAACAAACACACAAAAAACCAGAACAAATCAGATAATGTTTGGATTACTCCATAGATATAACAGTAGCCATTAAAAGTAATGTATTAGCTGAGTCACAAATAGGTCTAATTTACCTTCTCCTAGTCCAGTTGGAATTGTGGAGAGAAACCCTGACAAATATTGGTTGGCCTATAATATAACTGCATATAGAAATTTTTTTTCTCCTTCAGTGAGATAGCAGGCATGGCTCCACTTTCTTAACCTCGTTACATGTCCTTATCAGTTTAGTGGAAAGGTAATTAAAACTTTGGCTAAAATTGTTTAAATTTTCAGATTTTATATTTTTTATCTTTATCTCCCATCTAGTAATGATTGAGAGCTGGATTTAATCCAACCATGCTGAGATTCCTGGTATCTGTCTCACATAAAAGTATTTCTTAAGCAGTGGGGATGGGATTTTTAAAAGTTTCTTTCACTTAATGTGTTCAGTGGTCAGACCATCAGGAAAAGAGGAAGGTGGAGGAAGGAGCATGAGGTTGGCCAATTATATTTGAGATACAGTTGGACTACTTTTTATTTCCTGACTTGGACTAGATTTTATAGTTGGGGAAAGCTTTTCCCACAGATGTTTGTGAAGTTGTATTAGATCTTCTTTTCAAGAATCATTTCATTACCAGTAATTCTAGTTTCTAGTCATTTCAGAAGTTTGACAAGAAATGGCTAATTTATAGCTACCAAGTGGAAGTATATTTTTGTATACTTACCTAGCAGAATCTGTCCCATTGACTTTCGATACATTGATTATCAGTTTTGAAATCAATTAAACCTGATTGTTTTTTTCCTTTTACCAGAGATGTTATTTAAATTTTTAGGTGTAATCAACACTTTTATTTATTGTTTCTTAATCCTTTTTTCCTTTTATTGTTTTAAAAAAACCTCCATTATAAAATTTGTGGAGAGGGATTTTTATCTAATCCAGCCATCTGAACACAGTATTATTTTAATTTAAGAATGCTTTCCTTTTTGTATAATATTTTTTGCTGAGCAAAGCACAAGCTATATCTAGCTCAGTATCTTGGACTTTATGGGTTCTTGATAGAGTTTGACTTAATTTAAGTTACTTGGGAGATTTTGTACAAGCACATTAGGGGTTTCCGTTAAAATTGAAAAGAGAATAAATATTCAAATCTGTCATTGATAAGGAAGCTATAGGCTTTAGGTGTTTCTGATATAATTTATTCATGGAATAACTGGTAACTAGTTTTTATTAACTATTTAATTTGGTTAAATTATTATAATGTCTACTCTTTAATTTATTCTATTTTAACATAATTTGCCTTTTCTTCATTTTTCTAAGGTGGTTGTGGAGGCAGAGAATCAGGTTATACCTTGAAGGGACTGGCATAAACCCTGTTCCTGTGGACCTTCACGAGCAGCAGCTAAGCTTGAATCAGCACAATAGAGCCCTTAACATTGAAAGAGCTCATGATGAAAGTAGGTGGATTGGGCATCAGATGTGTTTGGGGAAATATTTAACTCATAGCTCCTTTGACCTCAAATTTTTTGATGTAATAATTTATGATTAACTTGTTTTTAGTGTCATTAATAGCACTTAACAAAGTACAGTGAATTACTTCAGTTGTAAAGTTTATTAGAATCTGAAGTAAATAATAGCATATTTCTAGAAATGTTTTCTAGGACAGATTTGAAAACTAGCTGATTAGGGAAGGATTGTAAAGTATCTGATAAGATAGTTGATGTTTGAGAAAAGATTCTTGGCCTTAATCTTTGAAATGTCAAAAAAAAAAAAAAAAGAGCAGTAGAGATGAAATGAGATAATCTGTGGAAGATTATGATGGTTATACATGTCATATAGTTATACTTAAATATATTAAATATATTTATTGGGAAATTTTGCATTCCAGCCTTAGGATTTGTGCTTGAAGTATTTGTGTAGCTTAGAGAATATTAGCATAAGGTGATTTGGCAGCTTTTTTTGTTAGGAGGGTTAAAGCAAATTCTCCATTTTGAGCCATATTTTCCCACTTTTTATAGCAAATGTAGGATTTTATTAATGCAAGAATATCCCAAGAGAAATCTTAAATATTTGTAGACTGTTTAAAAAGATACAGTTTTCTCCTATGTTTTATTTTCTGGATAAATTTATCAGGAAAAGCTACTTTTACATTTTTGCTTTCTGCCTCTGCTCTCTCATGGTACCTGATGTTTATATCCCCTTATTCCAGAGTTTTTCATGGTGACTTATAGCTTAATAGGTTAGCATGTTTCTAAGATATGTGTTTATGTTGTGTTTTAAAGGTTCTCCTCCAAAAAAAGAATTCTATTTAAAAAAATCTTAAGAAATTATATGCACATGAACTTCTATTACTGTTTTTGAAAGTCTGCAATAACTATTAAGTACAATTTAAAAATAATAGTTAGAAATTTTAATCCCTCACTGAAAGAAGTTACTTCTACCACTAATAGATGGTAGATTTGACTGTCTTCACCAGCAGTCTTATAAAAAGATATAGATTGGTATATAAAGAGTCACTGCTCAGATTCCTCAGATTCACTGTGTTTAGTTTATAAATGAAGTTAATATTTCATATATAGAAACATACAAACTTAGTGAATCATAGCTCAGCATCTAGGATGTTCACATCTGATTAGTGGTAGTTCGAGAAAAAGAACAGAAAAATGTTCAAAATCAAAAGATTATACATGATGATTTCTCAAAACAGGCAGGGGAAATTATTCAGCACGTTGGTCTAGGCAAAGATTTTATGGCTAAGACTTCAAAAGCACAGGCAACAAAAACAAAATAGACAAATGGAACTATATTAAACAAAAGCTTCTGTATAACAAAGGAAACAAGAGTGAAGAGACAGCCTATAGAATTGGAGAAAATACTTGCAAACTATTCATCTAACAAGGGACTAATATCCACAATATACAAGAAATTCAGACAACAAACAAACAAATAATCTCATTAAAAAGTGGCAAAGTCTCTGAATAGAAGTTTCTCAAAAGACATACAGATGACCAACAGCTATGTGAAAAAATGCTCAACATCACTAATCATCAGGGAAATGCAAATCAAAACCACAATGAGATATCATCTCTCCCCAGTTAGAATGGCCGTTATCAAAAAGACAAAAATAACAAATACTGGCAAGGACGTAGAGAAAAGGGAACTCTTGTACACTGTTGGTGGTAATGTAAATAAGTAAAGCCATTATGGAAAACAGCATGAAGGTTTCTCAAAAATCTAAAATAGAACTCCCATACAATCTAGCAATCCCACTACTGGCTATTTATCCAAAGGAAAGGAAATCAGTATAGCAAAGAGATACTGGCGCCTCATGTTTGTTGCCGCCCTATTCACAATAGCCAAGTATGGAGTCAAAGTGTCCATCAGTAGATAAATGAATATGGAAAATGTGTATATATACACAGTGGAGTACTCTTCACCCATAAAAAGAATGAAATCCTGAGATTTGCAGCAACATGAATGGAACTGGAGGTCACTATGTGAAGCGAAATAAGTCAAGCATAGAAAGACAAATATCATATGCTTTCATTCATATGTGAGAGGTGAAAAAGTTGATCTCATGAAGATAGAGAGTACAGTGATAGTTACCAAAGCCTGGGAAGGGTGAAAGGTGGGATAAACAGAGGTTGGTTAATGGGTACAAATATGCACTTAGATGGAAGGAATAAGTTCTAACGTTCAATAGCATAGTAGGGTGATTATAATTAACAATTTATTGTATATTTCAAAATACCTCATTTCAAAATAGCTGGAAGAGAAGATTTGAAATATTCCCAACACAAATGACAAATATTTGAGGTGATGGATATCCTAAATACCCTGATTTGATCATTATACATTGTATGCATGTATCAAAATATTACCTGTTCTCCATAAATATACACAGTTAGTATGAATCAGTTAATACTTTTTAAAAATTTCAATTAGGAAACTTAGGCAAGAGTCTTTGAATTGAAAGGACCCACAAAGTGTTTCACATAATTAATGGTAAAATGTTCTACACCAAGGTTTGTCAGAATACAAACAGCTACTGCAAGCTTCCAGAGAGGAGGAGGAGATGACTGGAGCAGATTATTTCATATACACTTATCCCTTGGTGTCTGAGGGGGATTGGGTCTAGGACCCTCTGCAGATACCAAAATTCGAGGATGTTCACATCCCTCATATAAAATGGCATAGTATTGGCATATAACCTATGCACATCCTTCCCTATACTTTAATAATCTCTGGATGATGTATAATACCTAACACAATGTAAATGCTATATAAATAAAGACTGGTTTTATTAATATAGAGAGATGAATTGGTTTAATAAACAACCCCAGAATTCAGTGACTGAATGCAAAAGCTTATTTTTAACTCATCTCACTGTCCAAGGAGTTTTCAGGCAACCAAGGCTGCTGCCAAATAGTGGCTGCTACCGTATTTTAAGGCCTCTGAGTCTTCTATTGGATCCTCTGCATCTTGTGGGGAGAAAACAGAGAACATGGAAGATCTTATGGGAAGTTTTAGGAACTAGGCCTTTTCATTACTTTTGTCCACATTCTGTTGGCCATTACTAGTCACATGGCTCCATCTAGTGCAAGTAGACCTGGAAATAAAGTTTAGCAATATGACAGTGTGAGAGAATTACACAGTGTAGTAGTTTGTGTCACTAGTATTACACTTCTGTGTTTAAAAATACAAATTATAATTTTGTAATCTATTCTCTTGGATAAAAAAGTAATCAGTGGCTGGGCACGGTGGTTCACACCTGTAATTCCAGCACTTTGAGAGGCCGAGGTGGGCAGATCACCTGAGGTCAGGAGTTTGAGACCAGCCTGACCAACATGGTAAAACCTCGTCTCTACTAAAAATACAAAATTAGCCAGGCGTGGTGGCGCATGCCTGTAATCCCAGCTCCTCAGGAGGCTGAGGCAGGAGAATCTCTTGAACCTGGGAGGTGGAGGTTGCAGTGAGCCGAGATTGTGCCATCGCACTCCAGCCTGGGCAACAAGAGCTAAACTCCATCTCAAAAAAAAAAGTAATTGGTATGGAGTCTTATCTTTTCATGTCCCATTGTGGCAAGTTTTAAATGAACACAGTTCTGTGATTAGATAAGGTTTAGTAGTCAATTAGTATGAAAAAATAAGCAGAATTAAGATGATTAATGAGATTTGAAACAATTTTATTTATTGTCGAACTCATTTGACAAAAGTTTTGAATTGAAATTGAACAAGCACATGTAATAAAAATGTAATATGGAGAGATAAATTAGGATGAGGGAAAATGGGAATAGAGGTGGAAAGTCAAGACCACATAAAAGGGAAACATGGTTACAGTTTGATGGTGAGAGCTCAAATTTACTGGTAATATTTCATGAGTACCTATTGTTGAGCATTTGTAGGAAATCTGTGGGGATAGTAATCTAAAACAAATTTCATTAGTAATTAAGGAAAAGTAATTTAAACAATAAATTTTAGCCATTTATGTTTGTAAAACTGTCAAGAATGAGAATGTGAATATATGTAGTACCTAAGACAGTTTAAAGCCAGTTTTAGTCTTATGTGCAATCAAATTTGATTAAACATATCAAATCCATATATATATATATATATATATATATATATGCATGCATGTATAGCTTTTTGTATCAAGGTCTTTCTCTGTATTATGAAGTTGAGCTGATAATTTAGGTAAACAACAAGTGCTCCAAGGGTACTTGGTATTGTAATATCAACTTGTTATATTTGAAAGAATAATTGGGTTGCCTTTAGGCAGTTATAGTCCAAAAGAAATGAGAAAAATGTAATGTTCAATTTAATAAACATAATAAACAGAAGAATATAATAATTAGGCTACAGAGTCAAAGGAGAAGAATAGATCAATGTTGTCTTGGTGACAGTGGTGGTTTTATTAGTGTATTTGGTAACTATAGTGTATTAGGTAACTATTGTTGTATAACAAATCACTCAGTTTAGCATCTTAAATGTAAATATTTATGACCTCACACAGATTATAAAGGTCAAGATTCTAAGAGTAGCTTAGCTAGTTACTTCTGGTTTAGGCAGGAGGTGACAATCAAGCTGTTGGCCAGGACAGCAGTATATAAAGACGACTGGAACTGGAGAACACACTTTTTTAGCTCATCACATGGCTTTTAGCAGAAGGCTTCAGTTCCTCACCATGTTGGTCTCTCCAAAGGGTTGTTCATGTTATCTCTTCCTCTAGAGCAGGTGATCTGAGAGAAAGAGAGTGGCCAAGGTGGAAGCAATAGTGTCTTTTCTAACCTGATCTCAGAAGTGATATGTCATCACTGCTGCCATATTCTGTTGGTCACATAGAGCAACCCTAGTATGATGTGGGAAAGAGAGTGTGAGTATATGTATTCACAAAATTGTGAATACCAGGGAGGCAGGAATCACTGGGGACCAGCTTGGAGCCTGCCTACCACAATTGGGATGGATTTTTAAACATTAACTTAGTAGGAATTGTGGAGGAGACAGAAAAGTGAACTTGTCTGACAGAAAGCAAACTTGTCACAAGATGCTTGCCTAGTGGGAGATACTTGAGTCCAATAAATCTGATAGTTGTGACATTGAGGATACAGAGTTGCCATTTCCAGTTGGAAACTAATAAAAGAAGTAAAGGGAACCATTTGAAGGGGACAGTCACAAATTTGAACCAGAAAGCACTGGGAATCCTTTGGAGGATTTTATATGATGGTGTAATGTTTAAGTAATTATGAAGGAAGATTACTTTAACTGTGCACACAACCCTATAGATTCAAAAAAAGAAAACATTTTTTTAGGAGTTATGAAGGGGGATGTGGAAATATTCCACCAGTGCTGCTGTTGCTAAAAACACTCTTGAGGTTTCCTTATTTGGAAAAAAAAGTCTGATTTCTTAACATACCTGATTTGGTTTCCATCATCCAAGCCATGCATGTCATTTGCTGCTTAAATCCAAAATAGTTCTCTTTTTAATTGGTAAGTTATATCTCTGAAGCTTCCAAGATAAAATTAAGTGTAACAACAAGAATCTTTTGAGATGGATAAATATAGTTCATCACTCTTGAGAAATTGCTTCAAGAAGAATTAAGGTTTATTTTGCAGAGAGAGGGCGTTCATTACAGGTATAAGTTTAGGTTCCTTTAAGGTTTATATTGTGGATGCTTTAAGTAAAAGATAATTTAAATGTTAACTATATTAAAGTATGTGATTCTTTTAAAAACAAAATATAGAAGTTGTAGTGTTTTATAAAATTTTTATAACATTTCTAGAAATCAAGGAGCTATCTTGGATTTTCTTTGTCTTAAATTACATGCAGGGTCTGAGGCTTCAGGACCCCAACTTCTGCCAGTGAGAGCACTAAATGAAGTCTTCATTGGGGAGAGTCTGTCATCCAGGTACTTTTAAACCTGTGATCTTGAGCATGGAATTTAATGTTTTAGTGCTTTTGGATATTTATTCAGTTTCTACAACCTGGCTAAGATTTGTGAATAATATTTTGCAAGTAATGGCAGTTCATTATTTAATGAAATATTTCCAAAACCTTCATAGATGTTAATATGTATTAAGGGGAAAGAATATTCTATGACAAAAAAGTTTGTGAAACCCTAGATTAAATAAAGTTATTGTACTGTGTCCCAGAGCCTTTAATCTGTTTATATAGATGCTTTATTATTTTTTTTTTTGAGACTGAGTCTCACTCTGTCGCCCAGGCTGGATTGCAGTGGCGTGATCTTGGCTCACTTCAACCTCTGCCTCCCAGGTTCAAGCAATTAGCCTGCCTCAGCCTCCCGAGTAGCTGGGACTACAGGTGCATGCCACCACACCTAGCTAATTTTTTATTTTTAGTAGAGATGGGGTTTCACCATTGTTGTGGGAAGTCAGGGACCCTGAACTGTGAGACCGGCTGAAGCCACGGCAGAAGAACATAAATTGTGAAGATTCAATGGACATTTATCAGTTCCCAAAATTAATACTTTTATAATTTCTTATGCCTGTCTTTACTGCAATCTCTGAACATAAATTGTAAAGATTTCATGGACATTTATCACTTCCCCAATCAATACTCTTATAATTTCTTAAATATTGGGGGCTGGTTCCCCTGATACACCATGTTGGCCAGGCTGGTCTCAAACTCCTGACCTCAGGTGATCTGCCTGCCTCGGCCTCCCAAAGTGCTGGGATTACAGGTGTGAGTCACTGCGCTTGGCCAGGTGCTTTATTAATGTTTTATTTTTATTCTTTAGAGATGGCATCTTACCATGTCTAAATGTTGCCCAGGTTGGCCTTTAAATCTGGATTCAAGCTATGCTCCTGCCTCAGCTTCCTGAGTAGCAGGGACTAGATGTGCATGTCACTGTTCCCAGCTTATAAATATTTAAGAGAGTAATATAGTAAGTATAAATTTGCAATTGATAGAAAACTTTTATAGGCAGTTCATATTAAGATTTCCTATTAGTGCTTCTTAAAGCTGATTTGTTTGCTTGCTTGTTTTTATAATTTGTTTGCTTGTTTTTAACCAGGATCCAATTAAGGATCACACATTGCATTTGGCCATCATGGCCTTTTAAATTTAAGAACACTTCCTTAGCTCCATCCTGTTTTGTCATTCATGATATTAATATTTTTGAATGGTCTAAGCCAGTTGGATTGCAGAATATCCTTTATTTTAAATTTGTATGATTTTTTTTCATGTTAGATTCGGACTAGGCATTTTTGACAGAAATGCTCCATAGGTGATGTTGTATCCTTTTTAGTGTAACACATCATAAGGCAAGTGCATTGACAGTTCAAGATTATAACCATTATTGCAAAAATTAAGGTTAATGTAGTTCCTCATTAGGAGTGTAAAAATGTGTGTGTTTCATTACCGGCAGAAGCTGTTTTGTGGGACTTGAATATAACTTAGGCTTACATTATCAACATATTTTTTTTGGAAAACATTTTTGTGGAACACTGTGACGAGCTGTAAAATGACTACTGTGATATAAAGTTAACTCTTGGTAGTACTTTAGAACCTGGCTTCTCATCCTTGTAGATGTAAGTAAATTAAGGGTAGAAGATTAGAGATGAGTTTTATTTGCTACTTTCCTGCTACTAGAACCATGTGAGTGGCCCTTTGAAGATTATGTTGTTGGATCCCTAGTTTACTAAGAGTTCCATAAATTCTGAAATTTTGTTTGCTGGAAGTCATATCCTTTCATAAGAACTTTAATTATAGTGAGAAAAATTTGTCTTAACTAAAAAAGATATTCACATTGTAGCCAATGACTCAACTCAGGTTGTGCCAAAAAAGAGTTGAAGTTTGATTCAGTGGAAGGGTTTGAACAGTTTTTTTGATTTGTAATTAGTTTGTTTATGTAATATTTAACAAAAATACATCATGCATGTGCTATGTGTAATATGTGAGTCACTAGGGATGTAAAGATGAATAACAAAGATAGTGGTATCTTAATTTTTTGGAGAGTAATACATAATTTAAAAAAGAGTTAAAAGTATAGTAAAGTATAAAAATATACTTTAACACAGCAAGACTTATGCTATATATAAAGTTTTCTCTTTTGCTACATATAAAATTTGAAGCAATACGGACATGAATTATAGATACTATGTGGTAGTTGAGAGAAGAAAGAAAATTTAACTCTACTGATACAATCTAGTCATTATTCTAAAGACATAAGATAGAAAAGAGAGGAAGAACTTTAAATGAGATTGGAGAAAGTCTACCTTAAATAAATGCAATGATAAAAATGTTTTGTGAGTTTATGCTTACTTCAGGGAAGCCATTTAATGGCTTATTTTATTCTGTTTGTGTATTTTAAAGGTAACTGCTGAGAGCTAGCTTTGCTTTATAATTTTGTATTTACTAAAAAATTAAATAACTTATAAATGGAGGAAAACTTGGATCAGTTGATAGATTTTGGGGGAGTTAGTGAAATTTCTTGAGGGGATTTTCAATCGAATGCTTTTATTTTCTGTGGCAGTAATGATCTGGTTGGTTTATCTCATAAATAACTGATGTTGCTGCTTTTTGTGTTCTTTGATGTCTCACCTTATGTTTTTACTAAGTAAGGACAGCAATGGATTGGCTTCTGATGCTGTTGAAAATAGTTTAACTACTGCAGGTATTAGAACTCACTTTTAAAGATTTTATGACATAGACCATCAGGCAGAAAGGAAATGGACATTTATTGGATGCCTGCTATGTGTCAGGCACTGCGTATATTGTGTATGCTGTCTCATTTAATGCTCATAGCAACCCTGTGAGAAAGGTGGTTGTATTTATTAGTGACAAAATTGAGATTTGGAGAGTTCAAATAACTAGCACAAGGTCATATAATTAGCTAGCATCAGAACTGTAACATAAACCCGGTGTTTCTGATTCTAGATCCTGTATTGAGGCTTCACTATGCTCTGAAAACTTAAGTGCCTTGCTTGGAAAATATGAAGTGCAGCAATATTATTCCTGCCTCATTTATAATGTTCTTAGATTTAAGAACATTTTAAAGGCCCAATTTTGTTTTCTTTTCTCCTATTTGTTCTAACCTAGAATGTCTTATTCTTGGGCTGTAGCAGTGGACAATTTAAGAAGAAGTATACCCACTCTAAAGGGACTGTGAGTTTTATTGCTGCCTTAAAAAAATAATTTCCCTGAAACAAAAATTCTATGAACTGACTAATCTTGATAAATCTTGCATGTGAGAATGACACTAAATTTGCTCATTATTTTGGGCTGAGCATCTCTCACCTGACTGTACTTGTCTTTCTCTCTGCCTCTGCTTCTTTTCTACCCATGCCCCCTTACCTCTAATCTCTTTTGTTTCTACTTGATTCTGGCATAGTAGCAGCCACTTCTATGGATTTGGCTGGCTTGTCTGTACATAATAGGCTCCTAATGTGTGTTTTCTAGGAAGACATAACAAAGCTATGAAATAGATTAAATGTGAATATTAGGCCTGCTATCTTTTATTTTTAATAAGAAATTCTGACTATAGAGAAAAAAGTGAAAAGGAGTTGTATTATGCAAAACCCTTACAAATTAAGAGCTTACAGGATAAACTGTAAAGGTTAGAATAAGAGATAAATTATCCATAGTGTTAGTGTTTGCAAGCATGTCCAGTAATTATTTTGAAAAGTTGTATTTTATTACGGTTTTATTGTAACTTTTTTATTTGCTGGAGAAAAAAATTCAGTATTGATCAGTGACACCATTACTTTAAGATAGAGTTTACAAAATAGGCTTTTAGACATTGCAAAAGTTCTTTAAATAGTTACAAATCATTTATGTATTCATGGAGTTAAAGAATAGTGCCATTTTTGCTGGTGCCAGAAAACCCATTTGATTTCATATTAATGAAATATTTTAAGAAATGTAAATCCCAAGAAATTTATAGTTCTGGTTTATTTCTAGTTGTGTCCACTAATCCAGTATTGGTTGAGAATTTTCTTTACAGCTTTATTATCTAATCTCTGTTAGCTTACTACCAATTCAAAAGGTACATTAGCATGTAACTTAAGAAACAAGAGTTTAGTAGAAACTATTAATAACTTTAAGAATTAGAATCAGCTTTAAAATATATCAAGGACTAGCTACCAAGAATTAAACTCACTTAAGAATAGTATTTTCCTTTTTTGGATTCAGAAATGAGGCTCTGTATATGTTAGATTCCATAAGAGCAAAAGCACAATGCTAGCTAAAAATCTGCAAGAAGCTCCTATTTGAAATATTAAAGTATTGACAGAAAGGAATATATAAATCAGACAGGCATGCAGACATGTAGTTTTTTTTTTTTAATTTCTTCTAACTTTTTCACTTAATCAGTATTGGAATTAGCATCATGATGTGTGTGCCTACTAAGTCAAGTATTTCTTGGGTAAGCTGACTTACTTAAGATTTCCTTAGTTCTGAAGAAGACTATCTTATTTACCTTGAACCATAAGCTCAGCAAACAGTTTTATATTCTCAATTCACAGGGCTTCCTACTATGAGATTTCAGTTGATGATGGTCCATGGGAAAAACAGAAGAGTTCAGGGCTCAATTTGTGTACTGGAACAGGATCAAAGGCCTGGTGAGTAACTTGGGATGTTGCTTATCAAGTTTTGTGAAATACTTTTAGTAATGTAATATATTGGCCCATCTAAGGCCTGTAATATGCAAGAGGTGTCCTGGTGGTGTTATGTAGGTAGGCCAAGTTTCTGTTTCATTCATCATTTGGGTCTAGTAGTCCTGCCTTGACTTCTTGGATTACAGTTACAGCCTGGATTTGGTCATTATTGAGCACTAGGTTTGTAAAGGAAAGGAAATGAGAAGTGGTTTTGGGACTATCTTTTCTTAAAAATGAAAAATCTTTTAAATAACTGTAAGGAAATGAATACAAAGTACAATAAAAAAAGTAGGCTGGAGGTTTGTATATTAAAAGCCTAACTGGAGATAACCTGGTGCATCCCTATGTCCTGTTTACTCTATAACCTCCCTCTGGGTAATCTCGTCTACTTCTTAGTACATTCCACACAAATGCCTCCCAAACATACCTTTTCTCCTGAGTACAAACTCATATTCTAAAATTACATGCCAGATAGGATGTTAGTAGCACTTCAGATTCAACAAATTCAGAACTGAATTTATTGTCTTCAGTTTTTCTTTTTGTGTTCTTTATATTGATGAATACCATCAGCATTTACCCTGACTCCATGCTCTAGAGAAAAAAAGCAAAACATGATTTCTCAAAATCTTGTTCTTACCTTTGGAGTCTTCCATTCTTCATTCTCCCCTCTATATATCCCAGTCTCTAAATCCTATTAATTGTACTTCTGAAGTCTTAGTCCACTTTTTTGGATTTCTACTGCTGCTGCTGCTTTGGTCCAAGCCTGCACCTTTTTAGTGAATATTCTTTGTGCCTCACCTTTTATTCTTCAGGCTGTCATCTGCACTACAACAGAGTAATATTCCTTTTTTTTTTTTTACTTTTAAAAAAAATTATTATTATACTTTTAGTTCTAGGGTACATGTGCACAACATGCAGGTTTGTTACATAGGTATACATGTGCCATGTTGGTTTGCTGCATCCATCAACTCCTCATTTACATTAGGTATTTCTCCTAATGCTATCCCTCCCCCAGTCTCCCACCCCACAAAAGGCCCAAGTGTGTGATGTTCCCCTCCCTGTGTCCATGTGTTCCGATTGTTCAGCTCCTACTTATGAGTGAGAACATGCGGTGTTTGGTTTTCTGTCCTTGAGATATTTTGCTGAGAATGATGGTTTCCAGCTTCATCCATGTCCCTACAAAGGACATGAACTCATTCTTTTTTATGGCTGCATAGTATTCCATCGTATATATGTGCCACATTTTCTTTATCCAGTCTGTTATTGGTGGACATTTGGGTTGGTTCCAAGTCTTTGCTATTGTGAATAGTGCCACAATAAATATATGTGTGCATGTGTCTTTATAGTAGTATGATTTATAATCCTTTGGGTATATACCCAGTAATGGGATGGCTGGGTCAAATAGTATTTCTAGTTCTAGATCCTTGAGGAATCGCCACACTGACTTCCACAATGGTTGCACTAATTTATGCTCCCACCAACAGTGTAAAAGTGTTCGTATTTCTCCACATCCTTTCCAGCATCTACAACAGAGTAATATTTCTAAAATGTAGATAAATCTGTCTCTCTTCTCTGCCTTATAACTTTCATTGACCTCTGTTCAGATTGCTTAATCTGTCATTTGAGGCCCTTTAACATATGACCTTAGTGATCTTATTGGCCTTATTCCTGCCCTACCCTTACCCCCACCTATGGCACACTAGAATTGGCACAGCTACTTGCAATTCTCAGCACACTTTTTGTTCTCGCTTGGCTTTTTATTTTTGCTCAATGCAACTTCTTCCTGCCTTGAATGCCTGAACACTCCACTTTCTATCCACTATCTGAAAATCCAGTCTTGAAATGTCATTCTCTTTAGCAAATCTTTAACACTCACCTGTTTCATAAAGACAGTGAATTAATCATTTTTATCCTTCCCTAACACTTTTTCTCATAGCAATATTATAGCCGTTATTACATTATTAGTTATCTAATATGCTAGTACCCAGCTAGTTAAAGCAACTTTATGGATTTGGGATGGCGACTAGAGGGGTTTTTTTTTTTCCTGCTTAATCTTTTTATTCACAGTACCTTATATATATTCACTCAAAAAATATTTTTTGAGTAAATGACTATATGCTCACAATTGTATATAGCTAAAACAATGCTTA
Organism: Pan troglodytes; assembly: GCF_028858775.2. NCBI lineage: Eukaryota > Metazoa > Chordata > Mammalia > Primates > Hominidae > Pan > Pan troglodytes. The sequence goes on from NC_072402.2 coordinate 76,580,134, forward strand.
TCAAACTTTTAAATTTGGATAGTTTAATTTAGAGTTTTATTTCCTACTTGTTTAACATGACTTCTTAAACTATTTTATTATGAAAAATTTTTAATATGTTTAAGAGTGACAAAATAGTGTAATGAATCCCCACATACCATTAGCTAGTTTCAGTAATTATCAACACATGCTCAATCTTGTTACCTCTGTACCCCTATCTATCTACTTTTGTCCTATTTATTTTGAAGTTATTTTCAGATATCATATCATTTAATTCATAAGTATTCAATAAAAAAACTTAGCCAAATAGTCTTTTTGAAAAAATAAGAAGTATCATTTAAAAAGATAGGTTAATAACTTATTTTCCTGAGGGCCAGTGAAAGGAACATTTCTAAAATGAATTTTCCAATAATTTTATGAAAAAAACTTAATCCTTTAATATGTTATAAAATTATTTTGTAACCATCTTATAGATTAAATTGAAAACATTACAGTTAACAGCTTTCTGTCATTTATGATGATAGTATTTTTCCTGTTGAACATGCTATGCTACTTGTTGAAAACTAGAGTGAAATTAGAAATAGAAATGGAAATTTCTGTTAGAAATAGAGATTGTATTTACCCAGTATTCTTACCATAAAAAATGGGCAAAGCGGTATAATTGAAAAGAGTACTGGCCTGCAAGTTATGAGACCTGATTAAACCACAGACTAGCTTTACAACTATGTACAAATTCCCTTGTCTGCAAAATGCAGGAATTGGAACTGATAAAATAGTAAGATTACTTTGCCTTCTGAACTTCTGTGATTCTGTATGTTTATTTTTTATGCATTGTAATACAAGCTATCAGTTATATAGTCCCTGCTACTTTGTACTGTGCTAGGTACGTTTATATATTAATTAATCCTTTTAGAAATCCTGGAAGAAAGTAGTAGCATTCCCATTTTATAAAGGAGTAAGTTAAGGGTTAGCAAGGATAAATATTTAGGCCAAAGTTATACAAGAAGTAAGAGTCAGAACCTGGATATAAGCACAGGTGTGCTGGACTGCAAAATCAGTGCCCTTTTCACTGTCATTACTACTTGTGATGCTTCACAAGGGAAGGTCAATTTTTAAATGGAGAGGGAGAGGGGTTCTGAGGTGTCTATAGAGGTCACATAGTTGAAAGAAAAGTCACTACGTTGTACTGAAGAATTATCAAGATAAATTTGCTAATTAATCCCAGTGAAGTAGTGCTTCTGCTAGAGGCAATGGGGCTTCTGTCTGGGGAGGGGTGTAATTTTGATAGATTTTGATGGTTCAAGTTTTCAGCCTTTCAGAGCATAAGGAATGACAGCCACTACAATGCTTTTAAAGCATTCCTCGCCTCCCACATGCACCCAGTAGTTGAGTCCTGTGTTGATGTTGCATTTCGATAAGTATGGGTTAGATTAAAATCTCAGCCTTCTCTATGTTGCTTGTTAAAGTCTTCTATTATTTCCTGTGCTCTAGTATAAAAGTCTTTCTCACAAGCTGTATCCTATCCCTGACACCTTCGTTGCTCAGTCTCTTCTCTACCAAGCCCCATGCAGCTTGCCTGCATCTAACATGTTCTCCTCTCTTCCATTACTGATGATTCTTTTGCTATGATTGCAATTCCCATTCATCTTTTGTCCTTTTTGCTTCAAAAAATGTAGGAAGAGAAGAGAAGCCGAGGAGCCAGAGGGGCTGGGGAAAAGCTGTATATTTCTATACATTAATAATTTTTGTTTTATCATACTACTATCTCTGAGCACATTTTTTGTTCCAAGCTAATTAGATGATCTTGTTTAAATTCTCACAAATACTCTGGAAGTAGGTGATTTTATTTTCATAAGTAGAATCCAAAAAGTTTCATAAGTTAACTGACTTTCCCAAAGCTATGTGGCTAATAAATGGTGAAGTCGTGATTTAAATTTTAAACCTATCTGTAAACCATAGACCTCTGAAGAATCATTGGAAAGAAAATATTAGGATAGTCTATTTTTCTCTCTTTTAATTCTTGATAGAGAGGGGCTTGTTTTCTTGTATGGAATTCTTTAATTAGTCTTTGCTTTCAATATGAAATGTGGAAATGTATGACTCATGGTAAGCTATTTGTTATAAAAGATAAACCACCAATCTCAGTGGCTTAACACAGTATAAGTCTATTTCTTGTTCTTGTAAAGTCTGCAGTGAGTATTCCTGATTGGCAAGTGGCTTCCTGTAAGTGGTTATTGAAGGAGCCAGAGTTCTTCCGTCACGTGGCTCTACCACCTTCTAAACATAGCTCCTCCGGTTGCTGTGCTACAGAAGGTGGAAGAGCATGGAGGGTCCCCATGGGAGGCTCTGAGCCAGGCTTTGAAGTATTGTTTATCATGTCTACTCTGATTCCATTAGCTACAACTCAGTCACATGACTATATGGCATGAAGAGCTAGAAAATATAACCTATGCGTTCAGGAAGAAAAACAGGTTTGGGGAATAGTTATTCTGTCTCTGCATCTCCAAAAATTCTTCCACAGGAGACAGGATATAGGGGTGGTATTACACAGCAAATGTCTCTGAATTGTCCCATTATCCTGTCAGTTCTCTGTTCAGTGGGGAATAAGGTCTACTCCATACACTGGGAGAAATACTACAGAGCCAGATCACCATATGTTTCAATTAGTTTCTTCTTAAGATTACTCTCAGTCCTTTTTCTCCATACATGCTGCCCTACCAGACTTAATTAAGGATGAAGATGTATGTTTAGGAGATGGAGCTTTAGTAGTTGATGAAGATGTGATACTCAGTTTGTCTTCCAGTTTGGTAGTAGAGGTTATGTCTGATTTTAAATGAGAACTCTTAGAATGGTGAAGGTTGTAGACCTAAGAAAAAAATTCTCATGTTTTTGCATTTCTCCAAACATGAAGGGTACAGGGTTAGCAGGTATAAGAGTATCTCTTACTCTCACTCCCCCAAAACGTTAAGAGCCAGTAATTTAGATTTAGAATTGCGTTGACTCATATGTTATTCCTGTTCCTTGGGATTATATATTGAGATCATGTATGAAGAGTTATGAGGCAGTAGAAGAATTCAAAATTACTGGGAATATATTTTTTTAAAAAAACAACCTTTTCTTAGTGATCTTTATAGACCTCAGGACAGAACTATTTTGAAAAGTTATCCATGTTTGTACTAATGCTTGTTTTTTAGTGGTTAAGCAAGGCATTGCACATGTAAAAGATTTCTTACCTTCAAGGAAACTATTTTATAATTTAAAGAATACTTGCCTAGGTTAAAAAGTACAAAAGGGTATACAGCAAAAAGCTAGTCTCCCTTTCATTTCATATCTCTAGTACTTATCTCTAGAGTCATACTATATATATATTTTTTGTTTTTAAAATGAAACAACATATACACTATATGATACCTTTTATTTTTTAACTTAATATTTTGGTTATCCTTACATATCAGCACATATATTTGTATTATTTTTAATATCAATGAGTAGCTATAATTTATTCAGTCAGCTTTCTATGGGTACCTATTTGAGTTGTTTTGCTGTTATAAACAGCATTTCAGCTAATATTTTTGTACCTATCTTTGTGTATTATAGATGGAGGTATATTTTAGGTTAAATTACTAGATTGAAGAATATGTTCATTTTAATTTTGATAGTGCATAATTGCTCTCCAACTGCAATATCTCTGTTCCCATCAATGTATGAAAATACTTGTCTCATCATACCCATACTAGCACATTATTTACCAGTTTTTAACTTTGTTCATTTAGAACTTCCTCCCAATTTCTAAGAATTTTCTATATTTTATGTAGGTTATTCCTTTTTGATTTTTAGCATGTTTTTAGAATTAAAACTAAGAATTATGTGATTTTTGTTTCTAGGTCATTCAATATTAACAGGGTTGCAACTCAGGCTGTAGAAGATGTTTTAAATATTGGTGAGTACCAAAACAGCTATTGGAGTAGTCCCCTCTTATCCGCAGGGGACAAGTTCCAGAACCCCCAGTGAATGCTGAAACCTTGGATACTACCAAACCCTTATACTATGCATTAATTTCTTTTTCTTTCTTCACAATATCACTGATAGAAGATTCATATATCTGATTGTAAATCTTAGCAACCTCAGCATATGACCTTTTTCTTTGAGAACTTTCACCTGTTCATGTAAAGGAAGCATTTTATGGCTTCTCTTTGGCATATCTGATTTGCCGACATCACTACTTGTGCCTTGGGGCCGTTATTAAGTTAAATAAGGGTGACTTGAACACAAGCACTATGATACCATGACAGTCGATCTAATAACCAAGTCAGCTACTAAGTGACTAATGGGCCAGTAGTATGTACAGCATGGATAAGCTGGACAAAAGGATGACTCATATCCCAGGTGGGTTAGAGCAGGACTGCGTGAGATTTTACCATGCTACTCAGAATGATGTGCAATTTGAAACATGAATTGTTGATTTCTATAATTTTCCATGTAATATTTTTGTATCATGGTTGTCTGCCAGTAACTGAAACTGGAAGAAAGCAAAATCATGGAAAGCAAAAGTGCTAATAAGGGCGAGGGGGGGCTACTGTTTATTTATGATAATATGCTATATAATGTATACATGTTGTTTTATATTAGCTATTATGTTACATAATAACATATATATATAACACATATACACTTTAAGCATTTTTCCCCCTTTTTCAAGGAAAATATATATATAAGATATATATATTTATAACATATACATTTTCCCCCTTTCCTTTTTCAACAGCAAAACGACAAGGAAATTTGAGTCTTCCATTGAACAAAGAATTGGTAGAGAAAGGTCAGTGACAAATGATAATAATCACTAACAGTTTAGTTCTGTTTCAGTTTTAAGGATGATAGTGTGAAGTGTTGTTTAATTAGCAAAGTACTTTTTTTTACTCAAACATGCTTTTAATACAATATCCCCTTAAATGTCTTTAAGCAACATAAAGATTAAAGTTGGACTTTTGTTGTGATTTTTAGTCAACCCTGAAATATAACTCTTAAGTCAAAGCAGTATAACTGCAAACATGTCCTGGGGGATAGGGAATTACAGAAAAATCCTTATCTCACAAATAGGAAATGCATAGCTAAATTCAGTAAGCCATTAATATCCTCTGAATGAGATGGAATTCACTGAGCTATGAGTGCTTATCTTCTTATTCACTCAAATATTCTTTTTAACATTCTTCTCCCTAGTTTTGCCTGATTACCTCACGATTCCTGTAGGAGAATTAGTGCTGTTAGAGAAAGAATACTTATGAAGAAATCTGAAATCGTAGGTTCCATTTCCAGATCTACTACATCAGCTGTGAAACTTGGGCAAGGCTATGATCCTCTACAGTTGTAAAAAGAGGGGGTTAAAGTAGATCATCTAGCTGGTGTTTCTAGAAGTTCTTCAAATGTATTCTTTAAATTCTGTTTAAAACAATTTAAATTTTTAAACTGAAAAACACATTCATTTGATTTGCATATCAGATTGTAACACACTGAAGTCTACTATCTACCAGGATCATTCTTGTACACACCTCAAAGTAAAGCTTTTTTTGCTCTCTCCATTGAAGGATATCCTAAAATTTCAAGCTAGATTGTTTTTTATAAAACCCCAAACCCAAATGTGTTTAAAGTTACATCTACCAACCTATGTATTTTCTCAACATATATGACAAAAAATATATAGACACCAAGTGAATATTGACACATGTAAGACTGCAACTGTCATCCATAAACACAAATGCTTGGATTTATCAGAACGGCCTCATTCTCATTGGTTACCTTAACATGAGTTAGCAATATCTTTTTCTTTTTTTTAATTTTATTATTATTATACTTTAAGTTTTAGGGTACATGTGCACAACGTGCAGGTTTGTTACATATGTATACATGTGCCATGTTGGTGTGCTGCACCCATTAACTCGTCATTTAGCATTAGGTATATCTCCTAATGCTATTCCTGCCCCGTCCCCCTACCCCACAACAGTCCCCAGTGTGTGATGTTCCCCTTCCTGTGTCCATGTGTTCTCATTGTTCAGTTCCCACCTATGAGTGAGAACATAACCTGATACAATATTTGAACAGTGTCAGTTTATCTTTATTGTTAGGTTTCCACATAAGACCTCCTTTGTTGGGGGGACAGTTTGCCTCTAAAATAGTTTGAAAAAAGAAGCAAATCTCTCAAGCCCCGTTCAGCCTTCTAAAATGGATTCTGGTCTCCTTCACTCAATTTGAGACCTACAAGATTATTTTAATCATGGTTCATGAATTAGCACCAGCAGTAAATCTGTATCAAAGGAAAGTTAGATATATATAGTAATTGCTTCTTAATTATATAATTCAACTTAAAAAATAATATATATAAAATAACTGAAATTTATATCAGGTATATATATAAATTAAGGATGTATATATATTAATTTATATTATATCTATATATATATAAAAATATCTGTGACTTTCTTCTTTTAGTAAACATACCAAAGCTTTACTTTAATGAATGGCATTCCTTTCAAGATTTGACTATCTTCAGAAGCAACAGTGAATGCCAGTGATGCAATCACTGTTACAGACATTTATGAAATTACTCTTGAAATTTCCTTCAGAGCTAGCATGCTTTTTTTGTGGTGTGTTGTCATGAAGCCAAATTTTATTTTTGTGGGTGAATTAGATTTTTTTTAAAGTCAGTAATTCAAATGAAACTTTCATAAATAAGGTAGATTATCTGACAGTCTTTTAATTTTTTTAATGTAGTACTCAACTAAACTTTCAAGCCTGATATCTTTGTAGTTTTCTCAACCAATTTGTGCTTTGTATTCCAGCCCTCCTGTACCTCTTGATTAGAGAGAAAGCAGGTCCCAAAGATTTCTAGAAAATATGTTGAGTAATGGGGGTGTATTGGAGAAAGGATATTGCCTGTCATTGTTTGAGACTGCATTTTATATCAAGCTGTTTGCTTATTATCATCGTTATGAGCTCTTTGACGTGGTATTTTGGAAAGAACTTGGTAGGGCCATATGGCAACTCAAGTTCCTTTTTTGAGTGCATCTATCTAATTCCTCTATTGTTTAATTACAAGTTTTGAAGCTAGTGTTTTTTATTTTTTTCTTTTTCCCCAGTTGTACCTATTCCTACTGTATTGTGGGTGATGTATGTTTCTGTGGGCAAATCATGGTACCTAATTCTTATTTATAAGGTTTTTTGTTACTGTGTTTTAATGGAATATGTGTTACGAGTTTCAAGAAACTTGTTCCCAAATATACTTTTGGAACAGAATTTAAATGGGGGATGGCATCTATTTTTTGTTTTGCCCTTCTCAGAAGTGACCATCTTTTATTGAGTGTGCTAATTTTTTTTTCTTTGTAGTAACAAATGAATATAATGAATCACTGCTCTACAGTCCGGAAGAACCAAAAATACTTTTCAGTATTCGAGAACCAATAGCAAATAGAGTTTTCTCAAGCAGTCGTCAGCGTTGTTTCTCCTCAAAGTAAGCATCCTCGATCTGACTTCTGACTGTTTTCATCCCTTTCATTGTTACAAAGCCCACTTGGTTTGAAAACTATTTAATTTCATTAAATTTGCTCATTCAAACTTAATCTAGCAGGAAAAGTAGAACCTGTGAAAGTAACAAGGTATCATGCTAACCCGGCTAAAATCATATTTTCTTTTACACTTATTGTGCCATTTTAGAGAAGCTAAAACTTAAGTGACTAGAAAGGGTGGTACAGTTATTTATTTAATGATTTGTTGGTTTTTAAAAAATGAACGAAGACACAATAATTGTAAAAGAAGCTGAATAGAAAGCCCCTTCTTTTTCATAAGCTGTAGAATAAAAACACAATAAACACTGATAGAAAACTTAGATTGCATAGCAATAAACCTTTAGAATAGTATTCATTTCTTCTAGGTTTTCCCTAAAAGTGACCTCCTGTCTATTGAATTTGCTTCATTTTATTTTTGGGGAGAGGATATAAAAAAGTGGATGTAATTTCTTATTTTGTAAAGGTTCCCCAATTTTCCAAATTAACAAGAAAATCTAAAATTCGGAGAAAATGTCATCTATCTCATGGCAAGCAGAAAACAGCTTAAGCAATTAACAAATTGCTGACCTTAGTGTACATATTTTCTTTTTATAGACATACAATTAATTTTTTCCCCAGGTTAGACACAAATAAGGAAATTTATCTTAACATTCATGTTGTCATTTGAGAGTTAATTTGATTAATCCACAGATGTGTACTCAGTTTGGGTGAGACGACAAAGACTCCTTCAAAGATATATACTACTTATATTTAAGTTTTTGCTAATAGGAGAATAGCTTTGTGATTTTGACATGGAAAAGATTTCTTAAACATGTCATAAAAAGCACTATAACAACAAAAGATTGACAAATTGAACTACACTGGAAGTAAGAACTGCCAGTAATCAAAAGATACCATTAAGAAAACAAAAAGGCAGAGCGAGAAAGATATTTTCAGGACCTATATCCAGCAATGGGCTCATAGCCAGAATATTTAGTATATAAAAGTTCCTACTGACAGTAAGAAAAAGGCAGGCAACATGATAGAAAAATGGCCAAAGTCAGGCATTTCACAAAAGGTGATATTCACATGGCTAATAAACACAAAAAACATGATTGACCTTATTATTCATCTGGGAAATGCTAATTAAAACTACATAATACACTACCATATACACCCACCAGAATGGCTAAAGTACCAATTGTTGGCAAGGAGGAACAACTACAACTTTCTATATATTCCTAAATTTCTGTTAGGAATATATAGCTTGGAAAATTGTTTGGCAATTACCTAGCAAACCTGCACATAGCATACACGGTGATCCAATAATTCCCCTTTGAAGTATATATCCAAAAGAAATGTAAGCACCAACAGAAATATATGCGCAAAGACATTCAAGAATATTCATAGCAGCTCTACTTCCAATAGCCAAAAACCCAAATGTCCATGAATAGTAGAAGAGAGATATAAATTTTGGTGTTTTCATATAACAGAAGTGATTTCATACAGCATTAAAAATGAACACACTACTATTACTATTACATGTACTAATATGGCTGAATTTCACTAACATACTTTTGAGGAAAAGACAGGCACCACTGTGCATATTATATTCTTCCATTTATATAAAGCTCAAGAACAGACAAAGCTATTAGTACTGCAGTGATAGAAATTAGGAAGGTGCGTATGCTTGAGGAGGGAGCAGGGATAGTGACTGGGAGAAGGCAGTGAGGGAGCTTCCAGCAAGCTGGGTAAGAGTTGATTCCTGAGTTGGGTGATCATAAGTGTGTTCACTGAACTGTACATTAATAATTTGGGTGTATACCTGTATACATAATTACATGTACCCAACTCTTCTGTATATGTGTTATACTTAAGTAAAAATTTTAAGTACAAATTTTACATGAAAATAGTTAACACTCTTATTCAATACTTAATATTTGTAATGTTAGTAATTCAGCATTTAATCATATGAAAACAGCCTGTGAGTTCAGTCAGGTCTGCACTTCTTTACTGCTAAATGCTTGAGCGAATGGTGCCATCCTGAATGTTTTGAGACCTTCATAATATACCCATATATTTACATAATGACTAATTTTCTCATACCAGAGAACAACTTGATTTTCAAAATGGAGGCCAAATGATCTGCTAGGTTAAAATTCAGGATTAAAATAACCTATTAAGAAAACTATTACTATTTAATGAGATATTTCCTTCTGCCTAGGGTTTGTGTTCGTTCTCGTTGTTGGGATGCCTGTATGGTTGTGGATGGAGGAACTTCTTTTGAGTTTAATGATGGTGCAATTGCTTCGATGATGATCAATAAAGAAGATGAGCTTCGAACTGTGCTTCTTGAACAGTGAAGGATTTCCTCATGACAAATTTTGATTACTGGCGAGAATATTTTTACTTCAGAAACAGACTACCAGTCGTAAAGTGACATTTTTTGGTTATTGTTGAGACTGCTTGCCCGTGGGCTCAGAAGTGAGATTTGCATTATTCTTCTGTTGGATTCTGATAGAAAAAAAGACATTCACTGTATAAGAAAATGGATGGACTGAACTAATTAGAATTGATACCAGTGAAATTTTTATATTGCTTACAGTCGGTAACCAAGAGTGCTGATACCTTTTTAAATTTAGAGGGACAGGCTTAAATAAAGGACTAAATATTTAGGATTTGAAACTTAACTGTATAAGTGTGTTTTCCTTCCCTTTCCTCCTAATTGTGGGATTGTCAGAACTGAACACATATCATTTGATTAGTGCATATTTTTTATAGTACCTGAAAACCAAGATTTTGAAAAAATTTTCAAGACAGAGAATTTTGATAAATCCTGACATTGACCTAATTGACATAGGTAAATATGTTTGTATATGTGCTAATAATTTTCTAATTTCGGAACACAATGATGATATGACTATTGATTTAAAAATTTCAAATAATAATTTTTGAAATTATAGATGAATGCTTTCATTTGAGTTTCATTCTGTAATTTAGCAGTTCTGGGTGAAATACAGATAGCAAAATAAATCATGATGCTGTTACAAATGTATTAGTTATCCAATAAGTGTTTTAAGTCAATTTTTTAAAAATGATATGAGTCTTACAGGTTTCTTCCATCTTTAAAATGCTCAAACATGGATTCAGGGACTAAAAGGATGAACTGATTAGACATTTTCTATTAGGAGTTTGGTAAAATATTGTAAAAATATCTTCACCTGTGTTAGGAGTATTATCAGAAAGAATGGATTCTTTAATAAATATGTAAAACACAGTAGTTTTGGAATTGCCTTCCTTAGTATTATGGTTTTCACCTAGCTTATATTCCAAGATTTACAGAATAGCTTTTAGGATAAGATGTTAGGACTTTTCTTTTTTTTTTTTCCCCATGAGAATTCCTTTATTTTTGGAGGAAATTATTATCTAATTATTGATCTACTTATAAGTAATCCTAGAATTTTTGCCAAAAGATCCTGTCGTTGCATAATCAAACAGTTGGTATTCTCGTGCCGTTGTTCAAAGTCATGTGTTTCTTTCATTTGGTGCTGAAAATTTCTGTTCAATCATTGACAAATATTTATTGAACACCCACTCTGTGCCATGTAAAACTATGTCAGGTGCTGGATATGTTGATGAATGAAACAGACTCTATCCTTATACAATTTGAGTCTTGTGGGCTCAGAAGTAAATTCTGTGAAAGCTGGACGGATAGTCGAATTGAGTGCTCTTAGTTTTGCCAATATTTAACATGTTGTTCTTATCAATTTTTTAAAATAAATGTTAATGTACAAAGTTAATCTAGGTTTTGATGTATATCCAGAGAATCAATTTTTCTTAAAGTATCTGCATAGACATTCATAGCAAAGAATTTATGACATATCAGATAGAAATACATTAAAATGTAGTGTTTTCCCAGAGATTGATCTGGCTTTTTTTTTGGATATACATAAGATACCACTTTATAAAGAAGCTCCATACTATAGAACCTCCCCTAACAGGCTTAAAATACCTTCTTTTTTTTTTTTTTTTTTTGAGAATGGAGTCTTGCTTTGTCACCCAGGCTGGACTGCAGTGGCATGATCTCGGCTCTGCAACCTCCATCTCCCAGGTTCAAGCGATTCTTCTGCCTCAGCCTCCCAAGTAGCTGGGATTACAGGCAGGCACCACTACGCCTGGCTAATTTTTTGTATTTTTAGTAGATACGGGGTTTCACCATGTTGGTCAGGCTGGTCTCGAACTCCTGACCTTGTGATCTGCCTGCCTCGGCCTCCCAGTATTGGGATTACAGGCATGAGCCACCATGCCCGGCCTTAAAATGCCTTCTTAAAGGAAAAATGCCAACTCCATCCTTAATCTCAAGGAAATCTGATTGTCCAAATAGATCTGTTAATATGTAACATATTAATAGGTAACTTGCTGTGTAAAATTATAAGCCATATTTTAAAAGGTTTTAAAAATACTTATTGTGCTCCATTTGTGATATAATTTCTAACATTTCTGCTCTGTGATGGGGGTTTATTTGTAAGAATAAGAGGCAAAGGAATGTTAGCATAGCAAAAATGTGTTTGAATGAGTTAACCTTTTAATCGCAACCCTATGTGAATAAAATTACTCCACTGTTACCTCTTCTTTTTAACATTTCTTATTTCCCTCTCAAGGGGTCATTATTTGAAAACTAGTTTTCACAAAATGTTATGTTTCAGAAGTGTTTCCCCACTGCTGTGTATTATTATTCTGTGCCCTGTTGACTTCATTCACTGTTAACATTTGACATAGAATGATTAGTTATTAAATCAGGGTGAAGTGCTTACCTGGTCAGTGTAGGCTCTTCAGATAATTTTGACTTAATATTTTTGATACTCCTTGTGTATTTACATTCATGGCCCCTGTACATTAAATCATATTACATGTTTTACTACATCGATTTCACTTTTTAATAAGCAGAAAGATAGAGCCAGGTAACACATTTTTATTGTAAAATATCCACTTGAGTTGAAAAAGTTGTCAAATACAAGTTTAAGGATACGTTATATATTTTGCTCAGTTGTGAAAATAATGTACATTTAGAATTTAAATCACTTAAATTCATTCCATTGTACCAATATTATTTATGCATCCTTATACTTAAGAATAGCATCTACTAAGACAATTATGCAGAAAAGATCCCAGGGATAATGCAACACCTAAATATAATGGTGGGGGAGATAAAAGTAAATGTACTAATGAATTGCCTAACTAAAGAATAGTTCAATTTTATTTTTTCAAAGGCATTTTATTCTTGACTTTAACATTAAAAGTACTCAAGGGATTGGGGCATAAGTCAGTGAGAAGGCTTATTAAGTTTTCTACATTAAGGTATGAAGAGTTTTTAAGTCTTACGGGCTTTAAGACTTTTTTTAAAGAAAATCACTACACGAGCTAAAAGTAGAAAACCATATTTTAAGTGTTAATCTGAATACCTTAAATATAGTGATTTTAATGCTCAAAATTACAATTTTGATATTCTGGTATTTAAAGAAATGTAAAAATACCGGCATTTTAGTATTTAGCTTTGCTAAAACATAGTAACTCAAAGCAGTTATGTTTTGAGTTATCCATAATATTAGTATAGGCTTTTAGGGCTTTCACTTGTATCTTGAAGGGTTAGTCTCTTGGTGAAGAAAACTTTGACTTTCTAGGATATTTGGCTAGGTGGGGAGGAATAGTAAAGAAAGAGGAGGTTGTCATCTTGCTTGTTCCATGGTTAGGGTATGCAGTGACAAGAGGTTTCTTTCTAGTTTGCCCAGTCTCTAGACTACTTGCCTTTGTTTCCTCATAGGCTCTGCATCTTCTCCTGGGCTGTTGTATCCTGCACGTTGTGGATGGTCAATAAATGTTGAAGTGTAATTGGGTTCACCAGGATAGGACACAAGCGCTTTATCCAGAAATAAAGTTTTGCACTTGGCCAGTGTCCCTCATGTCTCTGGAACTTGTGGATAGGGTCTATTAGGAATCAAGAGCCCAAGAGCAGGTAAAGTGACAGCAGTGAAAATGAAACAGACAGGTATGTATCTGAATAGAAGAACAGGATATTACTTATCAAGTGTCTCCTGGCTAAAAAAAAAAAAAAAAAAAAAGAACTTGATGATACAAGCCTCTGGAGCACTGACACTATTGACATTTTGTCCAGACAATTCTTTGTTGTAGGGGGCTTTCCTGTTTTAGGATGGTTAGCAGCATCCTTAGCCTCTATTGCCTGTATGCCAATAGCACTTCTCTTGTGACCATCAAAAATGTCTTCAGATGTTACCAAGTATCTCCTGGGTGGGGGAAAATCACCCCTGGTCTAGAGCTTTTTGTTGCTAGATCTAACCACCAGTTTATGGGAATAGGGGAAAGATTAACCTATCACTCCAGGGATAGACGCAAAATCCAGAATGTAGAACACAGGACAGATAACATAGTTTCTTCAATAAATAAATTACAAGGAAAGAAAGGAAGAAACCCTAAGTTTAAGATTTAGAGAATTTAAATCAAATGCAGTATGTACACCACGTTTGGATCCTGAGCAAAATAAACCCATTGAAGAAAACACGTGACAACTGAGGAATTGTCAACACCATCTTGATATACAATGCTTCAGGATTCATGCAGGAAAATCCCTAACTTTTAGAGGTATATACCAAAATAGTTATGATATTATGGGTCTGGGTTTTGCTTCAAAATTATCTGTATTGGAGGGGAATGGCTGAGATCATGGATTCAGTGAGATTGGCCAGGAATCAATGACTGTTGAAACTGGAAGATGGGGTCCATCATATTCTTTTTTTTTTTTTTTTTTGCATATGTTTGACGTTTTTCATCATTTAAAAAAAGGCATAGTGGTGATAGGACCAGCACAATTGGGTGATATTCAAGAATCACCATTCTACCATTCGAATGGAAGGGTCCAAAAGGAACAGAATTCCTGGAAGGCCTCTGGGCATACAGTAAACATTCAAATAGTTTCTGAATGACAATAAAACACATAGTATAACCTGATCAAATATATTTTTAAAATGCTGCTAGCTGACTTTTATTGATAATACTCCTTTGTCACTTGAATTCAAATGTTTTGTAAATATATTACTACTGGAAGCACTTTAAAGATAACAAGCCTGGCGAGGTGGTTCCAAGATGGCCGAATAGGAACAGCTCCAGTCTACAGCTCCCAGCGTGAGCGACGCAGAATACGGGTGATTTCTGCATTTCCAACTGGGGTACCGGGTTCATCTCACTGGGGGTGTCGGACAGTGGGTGCAGGACAGTGGGTGCAGCACACCGAGCATGAGCTGAAGCAGGGTGAGGCATCGCCTCACCTGGGAAGTGCAAGGGGTCAGGGAATTCCCTTTCCTAGCCAAGGGAAGCTGTGACAGATGGCACCTGGAAAATCAGGTCACTCCCACCCTAATACTGTGCTTTTCCAATGGTCTTAACAAACGGCACACCAGGAGATTATATCCCGCGCATGGCTAGGAGGGTCCCATGCCCATGGAGCCTCGCTCACTGCTAGCACAGCAGTCTGAGATCGAACTGCAAGGCAGCAGCGAGGCTAGGGGAGGGGTGCCCGCCATTGCTGAGGCTTGGGTAGGTAAACAAAGCAGCCAGGAAGCTCGAACTGGGTGGAGCCCACTGCAGCTCAAGGAGGCATGCCTGCCTCTGTAGACTCCACCTCTGGGGGCAGGGCATAGCCAAACAAAAGGCAGCAGAAACCTCTGCAGACTTAAATGTCCCTGTCTGACAGCTTTGAAGAGAGTAGTGGTTCTCCCAGCACAGAGTTTGAGATCTGAGAATGGACAGAATGCCTCCTCAAGTGGGTCCCTGACCCCCGAGCAGCCTAACTGGGAGGCACATCCCAGTAGGGGCAGACTGACACCTCACACGGCCAGGAACCCCTCTGAGATGAAACTTCCAGAGGAACAGTCAGTCACCAACATTTGCTGTTCAGCAATATTCGCTGTTCTGCAGCCTCCGCTGCTGATACCCAGGCAAACAGGGTCTGGAGTGGACCTCCAGGAAACTCCAACAGACGTGCAGCTGAGGGTCCTGACCGTTAGAAGGAAAACTAACAGAAAGGACATCCACACCAAAAATCCATCTGTACGTCACCATCATCAAAGATCAAAGGTAGATAAAACCACAAAGATAGGGAAAAAACAGAGCAGAAAAGCTGAAAATTCTAAAAATCAGAGCACCTCTCCCCCTCCAAAGGAACAAAGCTCCTCGCCAGCAATGGACAAAGCTGGATGAAGAAAGACTTTGACGAGTTGAGAGAAGAAGGCTTCAGATGATCAAACTTCTCCGAGCTAAAGGAGGAAGTTTGAACCCATGGCAAAGAAGCTAAAAACTTTGAAAAAAGATTAGACGAATGGCTAACTAGAATAACCAGTGTAGAGAAGTCCTTAAATAACCTGATGGAGCTGAAAACCATGGCACGAGAACTGCATGATGCATGAACAAGCTTCAGTAGCCAATTCGATCAAGTGGAAGAAAGGGTATCAGTGATTGAAGATAAAATGAATGAAATGAAGTGAGAAGTTTAGAGAAAAAAGAGTAAAAAGAAACGAACAAAGCCTCCGAGAAATATGGGACTATGTGAAAAGACCAAATCTATGTATGATTGGGGTACCTGAAAGTGACGGGGAGAATGGAACCAAGTTGGAAAACACTCTGCAGGATATTATCCAGGAGAATGTCCCCGACTTAGAAAGGCAGGCCAACATTCAAATTCAGGAAATACAGAGAACACCACAAAGAAACTCCTCGAGAAGAGCAACCCGAAGGCACATAATTGTCAGATTCACCAAGGTTGAAATGAAGGAAAAAATGTTAAGGGCAGCCAGAGAGAAAGGTCGGGTTACCCACAAAGGGAAGCCCATCAGACTAACAGTGGATCTCTCAGCAGAAACTCTACAAGCCAGAAGAAAGTGGGGGCCAATATTCAACATTCTTAAAGAAAAGAATTTTCAACCCAGAATTTCATATCCAGCCAAACTAAGCCTCATAAGTGAAGGAAAAATAAAATCCTTTACAGACAAGCAAATGCTGAGAGATTTTCTCACCACCAGGCCTGCCCTACAAGAGCTCCTAAAGGAAGCACTAAACATGGAAAGGAACAACCGGTACCAGCCACTGCAAAAACATGCCAAATTGTAAAGACTGTTAATGCTAGAAAGAAACTGCATCAACTAACGAGCAAAATAACCAGCTCACATCATAATGACAGGATCAAATTCACAAATAACAATATTAACCTTACAGGTAAATTGACTAAATGCTCCAATTAACAGACACAGACTGGCAAATTGGATAGAGTCAAGACCCATCAGTGTGCTCTATTCAGGAGACCCATCTCACGTGCAGAGATACACATAGGCTCAAAATAAAGGGATGCAGGAAGAACTACCAAGCAAATGGAAAACAAAAAAAGGCAGGGGTTGCAATCCTAGTCTCTGATAAAACAGACTTTAAACCAACAAAGATCAAAAGAGACAAGGCCATTACATAATGGTAAAGGGATCAATTCAACAAGAAGAGCTAACTATCCTAAATATATATGCACCCAATACAGGAGCACCCAG
The DNA here is from genome assembly GCF_028858775.2 of Pan troglodytes. Taxonomy (NCBI): domain Eukaryota; kingdom Metazoa; phylum Chordata; class Mammalia; order Primates; family Hominidae; genus Pan; species Pan troglodytes. The sequence goes on from NC_072402.2 coordinate 76,597,253, forward strand.
ATTCATAAAGCAAGTCCTTAGAGACCTACAAAGAGACTTAGACTCCCACACAATAATAATGGGAGACTTTAACACCCCACTGTCAACATTAGACAGATCAACAAGACAGAAAGTTAAAAAGGATATCCGGCAATTGAACTCAGCTCTCCACCAACTGGACCTAATAGACATCTACAGAACTCTCCACCCCAAATCAACAGAATATACATTCTTCTCAGCACCACACAGCACGTATCCCAAAATTGACCACATAGTTAGAAGTAAAGCACTCCTCAGCAAATGTAAAAGAACAGAAATTATAACAAACTGTCTCTCAGACCACAGTGTGATCAAACTAGAACTAAGGATTAAGAAACTCACTCAAAACTGCTCAATTACATGGAAATTGAACAACCTGCTCCTGAATGACTACTGGGTACATAACGAAATGAAGCCAGAAATAAAGATGTTCTTTGAAACGAATGAGAACAAAGACACAATATATCAGAATCTCTGGTACATTTAAAGCAGTGTGTAGAGGGAAATTTATAGCACTAAATGCCCACAAGAGAAAGCAGGAAAGATCTAAAATTGATACCCTAACATCACAATTGAAAGAACTAGAGAAGGAAGAGCAAACACATTCAAAAGCTACCAGAAAGCAAGAAATAACTAAGATCAGAGCAGAATTGAAGGAGATAGACACACAAAAAAGCCTTCAAAAAATTAATGAATCCAGGAGCTGGTTTTTTTGAAAAGATCAACAAAATTGATAGACTGCTAGCAAGAGTAATAAAGAAGAGAGAAGAATCAAACACAATAAAAAATGATAAAGGGGATATCACCACCAATCCCACAGAAATACAAACTACCATCAGAGAATACTATAAACACCTCTACGCAAATAAACTAGAAAATCTAGAAGAAATGGATAAATTCCTCGACACATACATCCTCCCAAGACTAAACCAGCAAGAACTTGAATCCCTGAATAGACCAATAACAGGCTCTGAAACTGAGGCAATAATTAATAGCCTACCAACCAAAAAAAGTCGAGACCAGATAGATTCACAGCCAAATTCTACCAGAGGTACAAGGAGGAGCTGGTACCATTCCTTCTGAAACTATTCCAATCAATAGAAAAAGAGGGAATCCTCCCTAACTCATTTTGTGAGGCCAGCATCATCCTGATACCAAAGCCGGGCAGACACAACCAAAAAAGAGAATTTTAGACCAATATCCCTGATGAATACCGATGCAAAAATCCTCAATAAAATACTGGCAAACCGAATCCAGCAGCACATCAAAAAGCTTATCCACCACGATCAAGTGGGCTTCATCCCTGGGATGCAAGGCTGGTTCAACATATGCAAATCAATAAATGTAATCCAGCATATAAACAGAACCAATGACAAAAACCACATGATTATCTCAATAGATGCAGAAAAGGCCTTTGACAAAATTCAACAACCTTCATGCTAAAAACTCAATAAGGTATTGATGGGGCATATCTCAAAATAATAAGAGCTATTTATGACAAACCCACAGCCAATATCATACTGAATGGGCAAAAACTGGAAGCATTCCCTTTGAACACTGGCATAAGACAGAGATGACCTCTCTCACCACTCCTATTCAACGTAGTGTTGGAAGTTCTGGCCAGGGCAATCAGGAAGGAGAAAGAAATAAAGCGTATTCAATTAGGAAAAGAGGAAGTCAAATTGTCCCTGTTTGCAGATGACATGATTGTATATTTAGAAAACCCCATCATCTCAGCCAAAATCTCCTTAAGCTGATAAGCAACTTCAGCAAAGTCTCAGGATAGAAAATCAATGGGCAAAAATCACGAGCATTCTTATACACCAATAACAGATAAACAGAGAGCCAAATCATGAGTGAACTCCCATTCACAATTGCTTCAAAGAGAATAAAATACCTAGGAATCCAACTTACAAGGGATGTGAAGGACCTCTTCAAGGAGAGTTACAAACCACTGCTCAACAAAATAAAAGAGGACACAAACAAATGGGAGAACATTCCATGCTCATGGATAGGAAGAATCAATATCGTGAAAATGGCCATACTGCCTAAGGTAATTTATAGATTTAATGCCATCCCCATCAAGCTACCAATGACTTTCTTCACAGAATTGGAGAAAACTACTTTAAAGTTCATATGGAACCAAAAAAGAGCCCGTATTGCCAAGACAATCCTAAGCAAAAAGAACAAAGCTGGAGGCATCATGCTACCTGACTTCAAACTATCCTACAAGGCTACAGTAACCAAAACAGCATGGTACTGGTACCAAAACAGAGATATAGACCAATGGAACAGAACGGAGCCCTCAGAAATAATACCACACATGTACAACCATCTGATCTTTGACAAACCTGACAAAAATAAGAAATGGGGAAATGATTCCCTATTTAATAAATGGTGCTGGGAAAACTGGCTAGCCATATGTAGAAAGCTGAAACTGGATCCCTTCCTTACACCTTATACAAAAATTAATTCAAGATGGATTAAAGACTTAGACCTAAAACCATAAAAACCCTAGAAGAAAACCTAGGCAATACCATTCAGGACATAGGCATGGGCAAGGACTTCATGTCTAAAACACCAAAAGCAATGGCAACAAAAGCTAAAATTGACAAATGGGATCTTATTAAACTAAAGAGCTTCTGCACAGCAAAAGAAACTACCATCAGAGTGAACAGGCAACCTACACTATGGGAGAAAATTTTTGCAATCTACTTATCTGACAAACGGCTAATATCCAGAATCTACAAAGAACTCAAACAAATTTACAAGAAAAAAACAACCCCATCAAAAAGTGGGCAAAGGATATGAACAGACACTTCTGAAAAGAAGACATTTATGCAGCCAAGAGACACATGAAAAAATGGTCATCATTACTGGCCATCAGAGAAATGCAGATCAAAACCACAATGAGATACCATCTCACACCAGTTAGAATGGCGATCATTAAAAAGTCAGGAAACAACAGGTACTGGAGAGGATGTGGAGATATAGGATCACTTTTATACTGTTGGTGGGACTGTAAACTGGTACAACCATTGTGGAAGACAGTGTGGTGATTCCTCAAGGATCTAGAACTAGAAACACCATTTGACCCAGCCATCCCATTCCTGGGTATATACCCAAAGGATTATAAATCATGTTGCTATAAAGACACATGCAAACGTATGTTTATTGCAACACTATTCACAATAGCAAAGACTTGGAACCAACCCAAATGTCCATCAATGATAGACTGGATTAAGAAAATGTGGCACATATACACCATGGAACACTATGCAGCCATAAAAAATGATGAGTTCATGTCCTTTGTAGGGACATGGATGAAGCTGGAAACCATCATTCTCAGCAAACTACCGTAAGCACAAAAAACCAAACACCACATGTTCTCACTCATAGGTGGGAATTGAACAACGAGAACACCTGGACACAGGAAGGGGAACATCACACACCAGGACCTGTCATGGGGTGGGGGGAGGGGGGAGGGATAGCATTAGGAGATATACCTAATGTAAATGACAAGTTAATGGGTGCAGCACACCAACATGGCACATGTATACATATGTAACAAACCTGCACGTTGTGCACATGTACCCTAGAACTTAAAGTATAATTAAAAAAAAAAGATAACAAGACTGTATTAGCCCCTTTTAAAAAGGCATTATAAACTTTTTTTTTTTTAATGTGACAAGCATATGAAGTAGATGGGTCAAAAAGGACCATCTCAGGGCTCTGTTTTGAAGAGTCTTATTTAGAGGTATCTAAGCCAAATGGCATACCACACTAAATGCTTTCAAATTTTAACCACAGCACTTAAAAAAAGAGAAAGAAAAAAGGAATACGACTTAGCTTAAGCACTCATTTTTATAAAAATGTGTTTTATTGTTTTAAAACAAGTCTATAAAAGTAGAAATCACATACAAAAATACAGATTACTCTGACATGTTGGCAAAATAGCTTATGGCTGGACTTGAGTTTGGAAGTTCTGTATGTTTGAGGGCATCCGATGTCAGAGTCCAACCGGATCCTAACCCCAGCTCTTGTCACTAATCTGTAAACAATAATTTCAAGTAGTATTTAGCACTTTTTAACTATTAAGAAATTGAAGCATCATCATTTCCTGTGCAACCCAACTTTAAAATCTTCCTTAGGTCTAAGCAGATAAAGGCACTTCATACTATGTTTCTAACATTAACAATTTTTGATTTAAAAAAAAAAGTTAATATAAATGACTGGTGTTGGCTTTTTTTGTTGTTACATTTTGAACATACGAACAAGTCATCAATTTAAACTAGTTTTTGTGATTTTTAAGAAGTAGAATTTGGCTGGGCGCAGTTGCTCATGCCTGTAATCCCAGCACTTTGGGAGGCCGAGACGGGCGGATCATGAGGTCAGGAGATTGAGACCATCCTGGCTAACATGGTGAAACCCCGTCTCTACTAAAAATACAAAAAAATTAGCCGGGCGTGGTGGTGGGCGCCTGTAGTCCCAGCTAGTCGGGAGGCTGAGGCAGGAGAATGACGTGAACCTGGGAGGCGGAGCTTGCAGTGAGCCGAGATCGCACCACTGCACTCCAGCCTTGGTGACAGAGCGAGACTCCGTCTCAAAAAAAAAAAAAAAAAAATAGAAGTAGAATTTAATCTTTTCACTTCTCTGTACCAGTTTAAAAAAATATATATCACTGATGGTATCAAAAGGTCCCACATCTGGATTTTAACTCTTATGTAGGTATAAGTAGTGCTTACTACTGAAACTGCATGGAAGATATACCTGCTTCTACTGTATATTTCTGATTGAAGAGAACATGCAGCTCCTCTTAGGGAACTGTAGGTCTGATAACCTTATATATGGATAGTTTCAAACAATTATTGCTGAGAGATCATTTTAAAAAAATACAATTTAAAATACTTGATTCCAGAGTAATATAAAAGTAACCTTAAGAACCTCAGCGCTAAAGGAAAACAGCAGGCAACTTCAGAATTCTTCCATCCAAATTTTCAAGAATAGAGAGTGGATTAATACCACCTTTCTAAAACAAAGCAAGTCATTTTAAAAGCTAAAGGACCCATGTTAACATAATTTGATTATCAAGTTAGAAAACCACAATTATATTTCTCATCTAATTTAGATTCTGGAAACACAGTAACTTAATGAACATTACAGGATACTTCAGATTAACCTGTCATAGAAAACTGTCTGCTGGGCCTTCAAATCCTATATTGATTCTATACCTCTGGGTTTTGTAATGTTTGGTCTTTTGTTAAGTTTTAAGGTGAATTACATGGGGTTACTTATTTCTATTAACCTAATTTCAAATCTAAAGGCAAAATTAAAATACATTTTTCTCTTTCCTATTCCTAGAAAAGATGGCCTCAGACGCTACTATCCTATGATTCTCTTTTTGTTCAGCTCATAATACAAATAGCTTATTGTTCTTCTAAGCTGTCTTATAAAGCAATACTATAAAATTAAATAGATAAAAGTTATATGGGCTATGAAGATTGTTTGCTGGTGGTAATTTTTAAGCTTGATTCTGAATAGACTTAGTAAGAAGGGCACTTGGAAGAGGTGGCTCAAATTTTGCTCTTTAAGGTACCTTGAAATTATAGGCTCACTCTCCCAAAATTTCAAAAGGCCTACAACTTTGGCTCTTAAGAGCAAAGCAGTGATAGAAGCTTTTAGAATCATTTCAAAAAGCAAGATTTCATAGTTTTCCCTCTCAAATGGCTCCCTAGTATACTTGCAGAATGAAGGCAAAGGGAAAACCAAGAATAAAACTAGCTAAGTACTCCAGCAATTGGGCTTCCTGCCTATTTTCCCTGTTCTAAAGAAGAGACACCATCCTGCAATAAATACTTCATAGACAACTGGGCTTTTGCAGTGTCAGTCGGCATTTGATGCCCCATATCTCCTGGTTCTTTTTGTTGCCAATAGTTGGCCTGGCAATGGTGGTGAAATGGGAGCAATTAATCTGTAGATGAGGAAGGGCTTCCTTTAACAGTTGAAGGGTACCATCTGGCACGATTCCAAAAACTTGTAGTGTTTTTAGTGTGGGAATTTCTCCAAGTTCACTGGAAAGGAAGAAAAAGACTTTCAGAATAGCAGTATCTATGGAAACTGTTTGACTAGAGTTATATGACCCAAATTTTACAATTTGTGTCATCTATAAAATGCAGTCTGAAAGTGTAATTTACAATATATGATTTGAGAAAATAGCAAATTAAACTGGAAAGCACAGACCATATAGCTTGAGCAACATGTCATTAGGAAACACACTGCTGCATTTTATTGAATGAGGTTCCTAATAACCTTAGAAACTCAGATTTATTTAAGAATCCAACCATATTTGCTTCCTTTCTCCAGTTGTGATTTATACAGTGATCTGAATGGGGTTACTGTGTTATGAGAAGAAAGTAGCAAGCGAGTGATGGTAAAAGCAAATGTTTTACTGCGGCACCAGTTGGAACCACCACAGGTTACATGCAAATTAAGGATATGAACTTGACCTTTATTTGAACTAGGCTCATCTCTTAAAGGGAGATGCTGTCAGGATTGATGAACTTCTTAATAATGGTTCATAGTCAACAAGTCCATTATGTGTGATGAAAACTACCACTGACTTCCCTAAGATATTTTAGATAGGGTTATATAGTTGGGTACAGGTGGAGAAAATGGGTGAAAAATCACACCCTTTATAGGAGGTAATAGCCATCTTACCTCCCTACATATTACCATTTTTTTTCTACATAGATAAGCCAGTCCCTTTAGGTATTTCACATTAGATGAAATTCAACCCTGTTAACAGTGAAATTCTGTTTCACAAATTCTGTTTCTCAAATTCTGTTTCACAAATTCTGTTTTTCCAAAGTAAATACTGTTTGGTGTTGGTAATGATTTTTTCCTTCTTAACTCAGATCTATGTGCCTAGAAATTCATCTCTCTCATCTCTGTTTGCTCAAGGTTGGGACACACAGTACAAAGTCTCAGGAAAGGGAACATTTATTTTGGAATTTCAACAAAATCCTACTACAGATCAATGAGCACATCAATTACCTAAAGTCAGAAACATCCTTTATATTTTCACATTGTCAATAATTATTTTTAAAAAGCCCCAAACTTTCCTTATAACTGTCTTTCTTCCTTCTAGCCTATTCTATATACGTTTCCAAGGCATCCTCCTAAAGCCTAGCTCATGTTAGTCATTCATCTGCTCCAAAACCTTTGATGCTTCCCTTGTGTTTACAGAACCCAGGCTGTTCAGCTAGTCTAAAGACCTTCCGTGTTTAACCTGCTCTTCCAGTCTTCCCACTACTCCCCTAAATGTATTTATTCTACATTCCACAAGGTGTCTTAAACCCCACAAATGTTTAATATACGTTAGCTGAGTACAAGATGAAGGCTAACTTATAAAATAAAAGCATTATCCAAGGGAAATAAATATGCTTGTTCACAAGGGGACGACAATAAGATCTAAAGGTATATAACCAAAGAAAATCAGAAAGAACAAATTGCTGTCATTAAGTAAACTGCTTTCTGGAATGTAGAAACACTGTCGAAGTAAGATCACAGTATACACAGATACTTATACTTAATCACTTACGATGACAGCAATCCAGCTCCAACTTTGAATCCCTCATGTGAAACTTGGGAAACGTTGTAATTACTATGAGAATTCTGGTTCTGGTATATCCAAATTAGCCAAATTGTGAGCCATTCTGCACTGGAGAATATTTAAGGGAAGAAACTGTAGGTGGAGTAAGAAAAGGAGGAATGGCAGATGGCAGAGGAGGACATGTTCTTGCAACAGCATTGGGAAAGAGATTTGGTGAGGAAAGAAATTAAGACCAGACTCTCAGAACACACTCGGGTGTTATATATAAGGGGGTTATATAAGATAAGATGATGGATGAAGAACCAGTTCCAAGTCAAAAATCCAGAAAGTCTCTAAGATTTTAAGGAGACAAAAAAAAAAAAAAAAATGCCCCCTGGTATGTGCATTATCTACAACTCAGAATAAAAAATTTGCAAGCATCTTTTAAAAACTACAATGGAAGAGACTGAAGAGCAAACTAAGGGATAGCAAATAGAAATAAGTAGTTCAAGAGCCATTATTTCTAATGTAAGAAATGTAAAATCACACCAATGTTTTATGTATATTGAATTTTAGAAAATGAAAGATATTTATGAACTCTTTCACAGGATTGCTCCTTACCTTATCTGTACAAGAATCCTGTTTTCCTTATAAAATCTTAAATGCCTCAACTACAAATGCTCCTACCACAGAAGTCTTTTAGTCTTATCTTAGTTAACTACCTCCAGCTTGGGTTTCTTACTTGAATGAGAAATAGGGAAGAATTAGAAGGAAGTTTAGACATAGAGAAGAAGACCAATTAAGAAGTAAGGGAATAAATATAATGGGAATAGGTCCTGGGGAAGAAAACTTTATAGTTTCCCAAGTATTTTAAAATATTACAGAAGAAAGACATTCAAATTGTATTTTCCCACTTCCGAGAAATAAATAGCCTTAAGTTCTTTAGCATAGATGGCTCTCTTGAAATTATTATGGAAATATCCTGGAATTTTTATTATAAACCTCAAATATATCAGCTGCCAAAATGATTGAAATTAGAGTGATTCTAATTCCTATTTTATCTCGAGAAACTTTTAAGCATAAGGTACCAACAAACTCATCCTAAAGGATTCACAATGCAAATCAGTGTACTATTTACACAATACCTAAAGAAATATACTCTTTACCTTAATGTTCAAGGATAGGATCTTTCTTCTTCTCTATTCTAGTGGTCTGACTTGTAACTAAACTCCTAATGCCCCTGTTTGTCTTATTTCATAAGATTTGTACAAATAAGAAATAATAATACAGTGAAGGTTCACAATAGGTCTGTGACTTCAGACCCGTGTTTGTAACTATCAATTCACACTGCCTCCAGGTATTACCATGCGATTATTATGCAGGTATCGCAATTACTATTACTATTATCCCACTGGATAAAAATATTAAAATGAAGAGCTCACAGTCTTCCCCTTGCCTCTGCTTGAGAAAAAGCATTTGGGTCATTACCTGCTTAGCTTCTTTCTTTCTGCAGAGAAGGAACAAAAGCAAGACACATGGATAGATTCTCTTGAGAAAAGCGACCCAAAAAGAATGATCACCACACTCCCCAGGGGGCTGCACAGGCAAAGAAGCAGGAGGCCAGATGGCAAGGACAGGAAAGAATAGATGACAGAGAAGCCTTTTTGGGTAGACGCTAGAAGCTCCTAGGAGTTCTGGATGCTAGAAAATAGAGAGGGCAGGGATTTTAATAAGAGTTTCATGCGCATGAATTTAAACCCCAACATTTGAGAGCTGGGAAAGTAAATCCTGCCATCCTATTTTAGGCAGTCCTTTCCCAAATGAGATACCAGCTCAGACCCCGAACCCCAAGATTAATTAAAAAATGATTAATTAAAATGCGTAGCTGCCAGATTTCCTAACTCTACTAATTAACTCTGTGTAGCTGAAGTATCTGATTTATTCATTAATACTTGAAACTAACTTAAAAGATTCAAACTATGATTCTGAGGACTAAAGTTCTTTGTTCAAATTCACCACCCTTCCTACCTAGGAGCTGGAAGCTAAATTAACCTTTAGTTCATGAGCTAAATAAATGAGTCCAGCAGCCGCATTCAAGACATGTTGGGCACCTGATCAACTCTAAGATACTGACCTCTTGTGGTTTTTAATAAAATTGCTACACATGTACATTTGCCATTAGGGAGACTTTTCCAGTCCTTTGGAATGAAATACAGAAAACCTTTTCAAACAAGATATGATTCCCAGGATGAGTTGGGTATGGTGCTTCCCAAAGGAAAGATGGACCAGGCTGCTTCTTTCTTGCACTCCCTTGATTCTGTGGAAGTTGCTGAGCAGGTAAAACTAACCCTTGTATAAACTATTAGATTAGATAGTGACTATTTTGCCTCTGTCCAGGAGACCTAGGATTTAGATCCAGGTCAGCCACCAACTCACCATCAGGTTTGAATAAGTCACTTCACTTCACTTTTTAGACCTTAACATGCCCCTGTTCAAAAACAGTATCAGACTTACAATACATACCATCTACGGGCTTATATCTCTCCAATTTCTTCACTATCCAGGACTTAACATCACTAGAAGATACAGAACTTTAAGTCCAGATGAAAGCTTTTGGAATCAACTGGAGTTAATCCGAAAAATTTGGAAAGAAAAAAAAAAGACACTAACCCACATTGGGTCTGCCTTCCCAATTACACTTCAAGTTTCCTGGAGGAAAAGGTTATCTTCTGCTTCTCTGCTAAGTCTTCTCATAGATACTAAGACAGCAAGCTAGTAATTAAAACTGCTTACAGCTAAACAATAAATGTTTAGTGAACAATCTGGATCAACTCAATTTCACCAGTTTAAGCAATACTCTGCTGGTCTTTCATAGCCAGTCTGTGATATACTCATTACTAATGTTTCGGTTTCATATGTCTATTAATAAAAATGGATTTTCACACCAAGGGGCATCTCTGTTGTTTCCTGCCTTCTATTAAGCATTAAAAACAAAACATACTTACAGTAAAGTTTCAGGTATTATATCATAGCACCGACTGAGTGATAGGTGTTGGAGGTAGTTGAGCTGGAAAAATTCCTGAAAGCAGTCATTCTTTAGCATGACACTATCACTGTAAGAAGGCAGAAGAAAAGATATTGAAAATCACACATTGATCCTAGATAAAGAAGACAGAAATAACCTACTGTTTAGTTGCTTCAACATTATGATCCTTTCCCAATTTAATGAGAAATCAAGATTTTTCAACTTTTGATCTAAAATAAACAAATAAAAAAATACCTTAAGTCTAGATGGACAAGATTGGGGCATCTTCTAACTAAAGTAGAGAGATCTAGGAAAAGCAAAAAAACATGATGGTCACTATTAAATGAGGAACAAGACAAGGATATTTGTTATCACTACCATCATTGAACATCATGCTGGAAGTTCAGGTCAATGCAATTAGAACCACACACTATTAGAAAGAAAAAATGATCATCTTGGAACATAAAATTTTCTACTCAAAAAGCCCAAGAGAATCATCCGAAAAAGAAAACTGTGTAAAATGACAATCTTTAGCTTATCTATGTATCAGCAATAGCAGGCTGGAAAAATAATAGGGAAAAAAATCCCATTCACAATAGCAAAAAGTAAAATTAAACACCAGTATATATAAGCAAACAATATATTACAAAGGTAGCACCTCAGATCAACAAGAGAAATAATGGATCAGTAAAAAGAAATATTGCCACTACAACTGGAAAAAAATATTGCTCCAACTCAAATAACATATTTAAATACATTCCACATAATAAGTTCTAAATACAAAAATATTATTTTTGTATTTAGGGTAATAATATATTAAATATTAAAAATTACTAAACAAATAATTCAGGGTAATTATTTAATTGAATCTTGGTATAAGGTATTTCTAAACATAAAAGAAAACATAGGGAACACATAAATTTACTACATAAAATTTTAAAACTACCATATTAAAACAATTTAAAAAGTATCAGAAAACTGGGAATGTTTTCAACATATATTAAACAGTGAGTTAATCTTATATAAAGAGAAAAAAGATAAATCAAAAATAGGCAATGAACATGAACAAATCTACATTGCAAAATACCAAGATAATAAAAAGGAGCAAGAAATACCAAATAAAATTAGAAATATTTCTTCTCAGCCATCAAGTGAAAAAAAATTCTATTATAAAGTAGGTCTATCATAAAGTAGGTCTTCCATGTACCACAGGTAGATATTTAATTTTATTTGCAGGCTTTCAGGAGCCTGAACCCTGCTTTTTTTGGATAGTGAACTGATTCCTGCTTTTTTTGGATAGTGAACTGATTTTTTTTTTTTTAAAAGAATTCAGAGAATTATACAGTTTACTTTTGGTCCAGTAATTCCACTTTTAGAAAAATATAGATGTGTATGAATATATTCAATGTGGCAACAGTTATATTAGCCCCTCCTCCAGTTAGTTTAATATGTTAACCTCATCCATTCCGTGAAATACACTGCTAATCATTATGAAAACGCTTTCTGATAACATTTCACACATTTAAAAAAATACTAGGATAGCTTGTAAACAAAATATATACAATGCGTTATAATTTCAACTTGGCCAAAACACACTCAAACTCACATTTACACACAAACACATACACAGAAAGAAAGAGAGAAGAAAAAAAAAAGGCTGCAAGGAAATACATCCAAAATGTTAACTGCAGTATTCAAGGGTGTTTGGATTACAGGCAACTTTTCAGAATTTGGAAGAAAGTCATGTAAGCTACTTGGCAATCAGAAAATGAATCAATAAATGTTACTTATTTAGAACAACAGGCAAACTTCATTAACATTTGAGGGTTTTTTCGTCTCACAAGTATATCCCCTCTCCTAAATTCTGGACTTGCATTTTCAACTGCCTCCTCAACATACCGTTTGGATATGAGATAGGCCTCTAAATTTATGTCTAAAATCAAATACTCAATTTCTCCCCCAAATTTCCTCCTTCCCTAAACTCTTTCCCATCTCAGCAAGTGATAATTTCACGAATCCAGTGGCTTCAGCCAAAACCCTTGAAATCATAGTGGACTATTTTTCTCACATCCCACGTTCATTCTGTCACCAAATCTCATGATGTTGGTTTTTAAAATGTGCCCAAATCTGATCATTTCTTACCACCTTAAGTGTCACCAGCCTAGTCTCCTAACTGGTCTCCCTGCTTCATACTTCCCCGCTACAGCCTTTTCTCAACACAGCACTAGCGTGAGTCTTTTAAAATGAAGTCAGTCATATTGCTCTGCTCGAAATACTCCAATGGCTTCCCATATCCCATGTCACTTAGAAAAAATTCAAAGCTTTTGCCTTGGCTTAGACAGCCCTTGGCCATCTTTCTCCTCTCACTGTTCTCCCTGCTCCCTCTCACACATTGGTTCCATATCAAGGTATTTGCACTCACTGGTCCTTTGTTCTTGAATGTTCTTCTCTCACATATGCATATGGATTACTTCTTCACTCAGTCAGTTCTCTGGGTCCAGTACAGTCTCCTCAGAGAGGCCCTGTCTTTAACCATTCCATCTAAAAGTAGTCCTCTTTCTGCCACATTCTATCTGGTCACTCTGCTTTGCTCTTCGTCCTTGCATTTTTACCTCCTTTCATAACATTTATGAAATATGTTCACTTTCTGGCTCCCCCACTAGAAAGTAATCTTCGTAAGAGTGACTTTCTCTGTTTTGTTCAAGGCTCTGTTTTGTTCAATCACTGTAGGTGCTCAATAAATATTTAATAAATGACCAAAAAATGAAAAAAGTACACAATAAAATTTTGAGGGACCAATCATCTAGCCAGCCAACTAGCCATCAGCAAAATCTGATGCAATCATACTTTGACACCACTGGAGAAAGAACGAAACATTGGGGAATAAAGGGTTAGTTTCCTCTGGCCCACACTTAAGCTCTGTCCTCCCTGGGCAGGAAGTAGTTAGTAAACAGTAGTCACTGCCAAGGTTTCCTTTTCACTGTCCCCTTCATTTCACCATAAACAGTAGACCCAACCTGAGCTAGAAGGATCTTAGAAACCACATAATCCAACCCGTTACTTCAAAGGAGAGATGATTTCAGCTACAGAAGTCAAGGTCAAATCCAAGACCAAACGTTTCTGTGCTTCATCCATTGCTCCATGGAAAGGTAATGATGGGGGTAGTGGGGGAAGGAACAGTAATAACAGCCAACACTAATTGAACTCTTACCATGTGGCAAGAAATGTTCCACATGCTGTACATGTCTTAACTTATTTATTCTTTCCTGTAACTCTAAGAGATGGGTTCTACTTATCTCCATTTTACTGCTAAGAAAACTAAGGAACAGGCAAGTTTAGCAACTTGCTCAAGTCTACCCAGTAAATGGCAGAGTGGATATTTGAACCCAGGCCATCTGGTACCAGTCTATGAGCTAAAACCAAATCCATATTATCTCATATATAATGAAATGGTGTGTGCTATTGTTAATGACATTAAAAACTTTTTATCCCCATGGTATAATTAAAAAACTAACACTTCAATTTATAGTCTGTCTCTCTGTCCTGAATGTGTCTAGCAAGCAGCATTTTAATACCTACTATTTCTGCCAAAACTCGGTAAACAGGCTCTCTGTTCTTTCTTGGAGGAACAAAGGGAAAGATTTTAAGCCAAACTTGGACAAAACCAACAGCACTTTGCCTACAGCAGTTTCTCAACCTTGCACCCAGAGCCTCGATTCATGTCAGAAAATCTTTCAGTAAAGCAGTGAAAGATCCAGATGTGGGAAAGAAATATAAACAAGGCACTGCCTTCCCTTCACCTGCAGACAGAGAAGAACCAAGAGTGATGGGATTTCACACTAAGAGGATGCTCGTGGGTGGAAGTTTAAACTTCTTGGAGGAAAATTTGGCAGAAACTATCCAAAACTTGAGAATAGTACTTAATGCTGGACCCAGCAATTCCACTTTTAAGAATCTATCCTTAGAAATGCATCCAAAGATTTGTCTCTGTCACTCATAAAATTGTTCATAGGAGAGAAAAACTGGGAAGATTCTGAATGTCCATTAGAATTCTGATCAACTGCATATATTGTTATTGACTTAATATAAATTATTGCATATCTATTTGATGGACTATCACATAGTCACTGATGATGACATCATGTAGTCACTGAAAATGGGGTTAAAAAGCATATTACGAAGTATTTAATATACCATGTCCCATTAAAAAAAAACAACAGTTTTTGTATAGGAAAAAGCCTAGCAAGATGTTAAGATTATTGATAATTTGCTTCCCTTTGTGTTTTTCTATATTTTACATTTTTTAAAATGACTGTATAACACTATAATCAGTTTTAAAATAGTAATTATAAATACTGGGTGGGGACAGTGGTATGAAATGAAGACATGATTGCTGCTTTTACAGCTTGCTAAAGAAAGTGTTCACCTTGTCTGAAAATGCAAGTGTTTGGAACGGCAGTAGTCCAAATTTGAGTCCTTGCACAGGTGAAAGACTCGAATTTCTACCCACTCATAAGAGTCTAGCAATTATTTTCTGTAGCTTTATACATCTTACCAGAGGACATCTGTCCTGGAGAAGTAGTTTTATACTACTTAAATTTTAAGATCTATTCTGCAGATGTTTGATTCAAATCTTTTTCAGAATAATAAAAACTATAATAAACAAAACACACTCAAATAAGCTAGTACTAACATCAAGATATGGTTGATATGTGTTGCTGGTTTAATTAGGTTTTGTAGAGCCCACAAACTGAATGTTGGCCTGAGACGGTGAAGCCATTTTAAAAACTTGCCATTTGTAATCACTTATCTTTGCAAATCAAGATTTTCTCATTAACATACAAGTAAAATAAAGCGTAACTGAATATTAAGGTTTTTAAAGACTGTTCCCTGCTACCCCTGACTTCTAATGCCTGTTTTCATCTAAAAATCCTCATTGCCCTCTTGGACTGAATAAAAAGTAAAAGTCATAAATATGAACTTATTAACAGAGTTTATAACAGTTTTTCAACCTTGGAACTGATGTTTGGACCAGATTATTGTGCATGCTATTCTCCATCCTATACACCGTCCACCAGCATCCTGGCTTCCGCCCATGAGAGACCAGCAGCACTCCTACAGCTGTGACAATAAAAAATGTCTCCAGACACTGACAAATGTCCCCGTACAGACAAAATAGCCCCTAATGAACAACCACTACTTAATACTAATCAAATGCTACATTTATGTATTTTTATGTTGGGGTTTACCTAATCATTTAGTTGATTAAAAGTTTTTCTGCTTAAAAATACATTGTTCTCAAGTGTAAAGGTTTCTACTGTTAGATCCTGAATTCAAACCTTGGCTCTAGCTCACTAGCTGTTTACCTTTACCTAACCATTCTGATTAGCAGCTACCTCATCTGAAAAAGGGGACTAACACATGCACTGGATTAAATGAGAAAACTTATGTGGAGGAATGATTAGGAGAAGCTCAATGAATCTCATCTATTATGTTGTGAAGGCCTCAGTGGTCCAGGCTTGGAAGCTCTAACCTGATTTCTGGAGATTCTTTCTGTAGCCGCTAAGATTCAGCTGGGTGATGGTCTCTGACACATGCGCAACAGCCACCTGTACATGCTTTTCAGTGAAATCAAAACACCAGGAGAGGTTCAGCTCATCCAGTCTGCACAAAAGAGGGGTAATAAACAAAATATGAAACCATCACATGGGAAAGAGTTTGCCTCAAACTGCAAACAAAGAAAATATAAAGCCATTGATTCCTTATCATTTCATGCACAGAACACCTGCTTCTCTAACAGTAGCTAACTTTAGTCACCTAAGTATACCCTGTTTGCCCCTGAAAGTCGCCAGGGGATCAGAAGGGCCTTAGTGAATGTGCCTCCTCCTGGAAATGGAGAGAAGCACCTGATGGCTCAAACCTTATTCCAGTACTGCAGGTAGAAATGCCAGTCTTTTATGTTTGCTTTCTCAAACTACCAACCACCCAACACAGACTGAACAGTCACTCACAATGTTTTACGCAATTGATGGATTGCACTGAGGATTCCTAATAAAGAGATGCTGACATTGCAAAAAGCCACTTCATCTTACTGTGCTTCTGCTAACTGAGCAAAAACGAGGGTTTCAGAGACAAAATACAACCATTAATCCCCACTCCCCACTTCTGGCACTGCTGACTAAATATAGGGCTATACATTTGATCTCACTGATAACATGCATATCCAGAGGCAATCTATTTTAAACGGACCATTAACAAGACACAGATTCAAATGCTGTACCATGGAGACCAAGGGATATTTTTAAAAAACACACATATGCATAGTACTGTGTATTCCAAAAAGCATGTACTCCCCTCACTTAGCAATATCTGTAACTCTGTACCCTTTATGTGCTGACATTATTATGAAAGATATTGTTAATAGAATTGCCCAAATTTATGGTCTACATTTATAAAACACCAAATTTGATAAAAAAATGTAAGTTAGGTCTACAGATACCATAGGGGAAAAAACCTGAATGTACAGTTAAGTGTGAGCAAATTTCTTACAACCATACTGTTGATAGACACTACTACACTTCCCTTATTTTAACAGTTCCAAATAAACAAAAAAGAGATCACTATACAAGTATCACTTGCAAACTCAATTGACTTGGCTCCTGAGTTTGGACAGAAAGTTTGGAGGGCAAAAGATTTTGCATTCACCAAATCAAGAGCCTGGAAAGTACAAAAAGCTCAAAAAGTTCATCCCATTTTATACAGATGTGAGGGATAATTTTACGTTTGACATAAGAGTCTATAATCAAGTCTCACATCTTTCATACCTGGAACAGCTGCTTAGCAAAGTCTGCAGGGCAAATTCAGAGAATCCAGAACACCCAGAAAGGTTAAGTCGCACTAAATTTGAGTTTTTTGCGAGAGTACTGGAAAAAGAGAAAAACGTCAGAAGAAAAAGACCAGTAAGACACTATTCATCAACAACATTTATATGAAAGCAGGCAAGTGTAGTTAAGCTCACAGGTCTTTGAGTCAGTGAGTTTAAAATGTATATCACTATCTCTCAGACATCAAACAGGATAATTTGCCTCAGTTTACTCATTTGTGAAATGGTATTATCAAACTTCTTGGCAGGGTTATTAAGAAGATTAAATGATATAATGTAATAAAAGACTTACTATGAAGCAAATACACAAGAATATCAATCAATGTACTTTTTGAATTAAAAAGACAATGGAATAAACATATATCCATTTCACCCATAATTAGAATTAGCTTGCAAACGTCTACTTGTAAAATCACCAGGTTCTTTTGATTATACATCTCTCAAATTTGCCATCTTCTCTAATACATCCCCAAATGCCCTGTGTTAGTAAAACTTAGTGATTAAGAGTAAGAATTCTGGAATATTGTATCACTAGGTTCACATGTTGGTTCAGCCACCTACTAACAATGTGACCCTGGAAAAGACTTATTCAGTCTCCCTGTGTCTCAGTTTCCACAACTATAAAAAGGAAACAAGATCACACTTCATAGGGTTGCTGTCAGAATTAAATGAAAATGCATTTACAAAATTCACTATCTGGCACATAATACATGCCCCAAAACATTAGCTGCTATTACTGCTATCTGTTTTATATCAGACTTCATCTTTTCTCACTTGAATGAACACAGCAGTATCCTTAACTACTCTAGCTTCTTCTATCCTCGATGGACCCTCCATGGTACCTGGCAAGTTAATTTCCTAAATTTCAACTCTTGATGTGTTCCTTCCATTCTCAGAACAACTCTCTCCACCACCCTTCCCTTTTTTTATTTTTTTTTCAGATGGAGTTTTGCTCGTCACCTAGGCTGGAGTGCAATGTTGTGGTCTCAGCTCATGGCAACCTCCGCCTCCCGTGTTCAAGCGATTCTCCTGCCTCAGCCTCCTGAGTAGCTGGGATTACAGGTGCCTGCCACCACACCCAGCTAATTTTTGTATTTTTAGTAGAGACAGGATTTCACCATGTTGGCCAGGCTGGTCTCAAACTCCCAACCTCAGGTGATCTGCCCACCTTAGCCTCCCAAAGTGCTGGGATTACAGGTGTGAGCCACCACACCTGGCCCATGCTTCCCTCTTGATGGAAGAGTCCAGTCCATTCTTCTTACAGCAAGGCGTAGGGGCCCATTACAATCTGGTCCCTGACTCTCCTCACCTTGTCACTCTCCTCCCTTAGTCCTATGCTCCAGCAACTTCCAACTACGTAAGAGTTTAGAACCACACAGGAAGTTTTACCTAGACTGGTTGCTTTGTCTTATTACCTAGAGATCTCCTACCTAGATATCTTCAATACTCAAGAGTCACTTCCTCTAACAAGGCGGCTCCTCGTGTGTTGCCACATATTCACCGAAACATTTAATAAACACAGTGCATGGTAATTATCTGTCTTGCTCATAAATAGTTTACCTTCTTGCAAGAGGAAATAGACATGTCTTGCTCAATGTTTCCTCTTGCAAGAAGGTAAACTATAGCTTAACCAGCATTCACTAACAAGGTGGGAAAAGTTTTAGAGCATTCATTTTCTTCCCAAATAATACACATGCATTGTTCATCCTTGTACTTGTATCTCTAGAACCTAGCACAGGGCCTGGCATATAGTTAGCATTCAAGCTTTTGTTGCTTCAATGAGTCCTGAAAAGTTTTGCAGAAGCTAGAGCACTGCACTAGATATTTTCTGTATCCACCTGGATATGGCTAGAAGGGCACCCCAGTTATATAAAGGGAAAAAAATTCATACACATAAAATCAATTGCCTTTGTGACACTCTGCCTGCCACTCACTTGACAATGGGATCCGAAAGCCGCAGGCCTTCCAGGCTTAGATTCTGCAACTTGGAACACTGAGACAGTATGCCGTGGAGGGTGGACACTTCTATAACTGAATTCGACAGGTCCATGTGCTGTACACGAAAAGGGCTAAACACGGAGAGAAAAAAGGAGCTCCATAGGTGGCTCTCACGGGTACATCCAATTTCAAATCAGACCCCTCTTCTCCCCAAATGAGCAGCCAATCACAAACAAGACTCTAAATACATACTTCAAGCATTAACTATAGGGTCATAAAACATATTGCTACTAGTGTATTCCCATCTTCATTCATTTTAAAATGCAAGAGGATTTTTGCCAAGTACAGATGTTGCTGCCAATATAGTCCCACTTAGAAAATAACGAGTGGGCATCACAACAATGAGCTGGATGTGGGTGACAAGGAGATTAAGACCATAATGGCTCCTGGTTTCTGGCAGGGGTGAGTGGGTGAGCAGCAATAGAACAGGGAAGATAGCGGAAGAGAAAGTTTTAAAGGGAGACCAGGCTGGGCGCGGTGGCTCACGCCTGTAATCACAACACTTTGAAAGGCTGAGTCCAGTGGATCACGAGGTCAGGATTTCAAGACCAGCCTGGCCAGCATGGTGAAACCCAGTCTCTACTAAAAATACAAAAAATTAGTTGGGTGTGGTGGCGCACACCTGTAGTCCCCAGGTGCTCGAGAGGCTGAGGCAGAATTGCTTGAACCTGGCAGGCAGAGGTTGCAATGAGCCGAGATCACGCCACTGCACTCCAGCCTGGGTGACACAGCAAGACTCCGTCTCAAAAAACAAAAACAACAACAAAAAAAGGGAGGCCAAATTTGAGTTATGCTAATATTGAAGTCCTTGTAAGAAATTCAGGTACAGACGTTTTTAGGTAATTAGAAATTTGGGAATTTGAAAGGGAGGGCCAAGCTATAGATGAGGAACTGAGAGTCCTGGTCATAAATGTGGGTGTACAGGACACAGCTTGTCCAGGGACAGCATTTGGATTTGAAAAAGGTGGCAGCCAGGAACCGACCCTGGAGTGAACAGAGGAAATCACATATGTGAAGGAGACTGAGAAGGAACAGCCACAGGAGGAACAGGATAAAAAGCAGTGGGAGAGGTGGTCCTGACTACGGAAAGAAGGGAAAAAGTACTGGAGTCAGGAGACATGTTTTATCTTTAGCTCTGTTGTCTTCAGCTTGTTTTTCTGTTCAGTACCTATTCTACTATGTGATAGCAGTAACCTCAGTATTGCAAAATTATCAGAACAGAAAATTCTTTTTCAAAATATTCTACAAAACAAACAAAAAGAGGGCATTTTTTTCAGGTTCCAAATTTCTCCACGACAAAAATCATAAACCCCAAGCTACAAACATGAAAAGACTCCTCACTTTTTTTTATTTATCAGAAATGGGCATTGGGGAAGTAACTGGGCACCCTTGCATCTGCCAGTGAGTGCTTTACTTGTGCCTGCCTTGTGGGACTCACAGTCCCCCTAACAGCTGAGGACTTGAGAAGACAAATGTGCCTCTTTCACCCTGGGAAGAGACTAACAGTAAACTTGAGTGAAATGGGAACAGCGTCACTGAAATCTATGCTAGGTTTCAGCACAAAGGCCCCATAGCGAAGTATGGAATTAACATCCCACACTGCACAGATAACCTACCATAGGCTTTAAGGCTGAAGAAAGAAAAGAAAAAAAGCTTTGATCTGTTTCTACCTCGAAATTTAGAAATAGTCTTTTCCAGGGATTTTTCATCTTTACCTGAAATGTTCAGCCAATGGTTGGTCCATAAATGATCGTGGGCAGCGGAAGGCAATCACCCCTTGAGACAGCAACCGACCAGTCACATCCGGGTGCAGATTTTTACCTGTGAGGTCTAAGGTCTGCCATAGAGACTCATCAGACCTATAAAAGAGGAGATACTTAATTTGGCCAGTCGGTCACACTAAATGCTGGAAGCCCTCAACAACATTACTAACAGGTAGGACACTGCTGCTAAGTCTCCTTGAAGCACATTCTAAAAGAACTTTTGTTTTTAAGTTGGCTATACAATTAGCTATGATATTTTTAAGGCACTAGAGAATTTTTCTTGATTTCACCAGGGATAGGCTTCCATCTTTCTCTTTCTATATACTTCCAATTTAGATGGTTCAATGTGAACATTAGCACTGCCGTGATCTAGAACCAGAGAATCATATTCCAGCATTCAAGTTGACAAATTTAAAAAATGATTGCTCAAATCAATTAATTATTATATTACTAGGCAAATAGGATCCTCTAAGAAGTTTTAAATCTATTTGCCACTTTTGTCAAGCAATTATGATTACTGTAGCAACATGGAAAATTACTAAAGGAATGAAAGTTAGCATTATTTTATTATGAAATAAGGCTGTCATAGATATTCAATAGCAACAGTCATGGTTCAGCTGTGCCTTATAATATATTTGAAGCTTAAAACATACACGTGTATATGTATGTGTACATATGTGTGTGTATGAACTAATGTGAAATAAGGGAAAAATACAACGGATTATAGATGGTGTTTCTAAAACAAAAGGGATGTTCTAAAAACGTACTGAATAGCACAATAAGAGGGTTTTAATATCCATAGTTTAATTCAATTTAAAAAAAGAAAATGTGAAATACAAGCACATGAAGGAAAATTTTAAATGCTTAGGTGTACTAGAATTTTCTTTTTTAATAGTGCTTGAAATAAGTGGACCACTGGCCAGAGTTATGAAATAACTTCATCATAAAAAAATTGTCAGTGTGATTTGTGTGACAAATCTATCATTAAAAAGGTGGACTGTAGATAAGATATCCTTAAGAGAGTGGCACACTTTTGTATCTTTCTTGCCCAGACAGAAATCCATTTTGGCCTCCAAGGTATTGGTATTGACACCAGATCAGCACTGCTCTGGTTGTCTTGAATCTCATGCTTGATGTTTCCTCTTGCAAGAAGGCAAACTATAGCTTAACCAGCATTCAATAACAACAACCTGGGAGAAGTTTCGGAACAATTCATTTTCTTTCCAAATAATATACATTTTTTAGGAAGATGAACACCTCACAGAAAAATGAATTTGGGAGCTACCTGAACCCTAAGCCAAGCATAACTAGATATGGTATGATGGTTAAGACCGTGGAGTTAGCCAAACTTTAGATTCCTGCCTTTCCACTTATCTCTCAACCTACTATTCCTGACCCTGCAGTTTCCTCACCTCTGAAGCTGAGATGACACAAACACCATCACTTAAAATCATATGGAGGATTAAACTGCAAACACTGCACCTGTCACAAAGCAAGTGCTTAATAAATGTCAGTAATTACTTTTATGACAACTGAGATGAAGTTTAACAGACTCTAAGGGAGATGTAGGTCAAAGAATACAAAGCCACAGATATGCAGGATGAACACATCCCAAGATATAGTATACAACAGGAGAACTAGAGTTGATAATACTGTATTGTAGTCAGAATGTTTGCTAAAAGAGTAAATTTTAGGTGCTTTTGCCACAAAAAATAGGTAACTATGTGAAATAATGACTATGTTAATGATAGCCATTTCACATACATATAACAAAATATCATGCTGTATACCTTAAATATATACAATAAAATTTTAAAATGGGATTAACAGACTCTGCAAGAAGAGGATAAATGCATAGCTGGCAGAAAAAGAAAACCAAAGTGGGGTTGAGTGCGGTGAGGGTAAGTGAAACTTGCCTGCCACTTGCACCAGCATTCCAGGTGTGCAACCCTCTCTGCGGCTCTTCTAAGCAAACAACCCACACCTGTAAATAGCAGCACGCCCTTGAAGGCAAGAGGCTCCTGCTATCTCACACAGGGAGTTCTAAGTATGTGGAGGGAGAAGCCAGACGGATGGCCTTTAAACACAAAGCAAAGAATGACCAGGAGGTAGGATAGGGATGAGAAGGCATGAAGACAGTAAAAAGTTCCAGTTGATAAACATAGCCTTTTTCTTGCTCCAGGCCTGTTATTGCCTTTCCAGCTCACCAAGTCTTTCCACATGCAACTCACCTTCCACACTTGAAAAGTGTTGCCAAAAAAAGAGCACAACCCCACCAATGGCTACTCTGTGCGGAACATGTCTGTGAGTCAGGCATTACACCAGCATCTTCACATTTCATCCTCATAACCAGTGGTTTCCTCCTCATAACCATTATCCCCATTTACATATGGGGAGACTGAGGCTCAGCAGTGTCAACTCACTCACTCAGGTCATGCAGAGCGTAAGCAGCAGAGGCTGGGTGTGCACTCGGGTCTAACACCAAGCCTGTGTTCCCTCTCCCTATTGTGCTCACTGCTCAGCCCAACGGCGTGAGGAACCGCTGTCTGCATGCACCTCTGTAACTCTCTCCACACTTAAAGCGCACCGCCTGGCCTACAGTCAGCATCCCATAAACACATGCTGCACTGAATACAGGGCAAAGAGGTTTCCAGACATTGGTAAGTTTATCCCTCCCAGGAAATTCCTCTTCCACTGTGAAATGAGGACACTGATTAATAAAAATATGAAGATACCTAGTTTGCTTTGTGCTGCTCTATTTTTCTTGGTTTTTAGTTTCATCAGACCAAAACGAATAAATAACCTTCCTCTCCTCTTCCTCCCCTATGTTTGCCAAAGGGGTGAAAAATACTTACGCTAGGCGATACCACCTCTTACAAACACCAGAGACCTTTAGCAGCTCAGGGAGGCACAGACAGGAAAAGATTCCCAAGAGCAGCTCATCCGGAAGGGAGTCCCATGAAACACCTTTGGAGGGAAAACAAGTGTTTGCCATCACCATTCTTTCACCCTATCAAGTCTACTGAGTCTTTTCA
The DNA here is from genome assembly GCF_028858775.2 of Pan troglodytes. Classification (NCBI taxonomy): domain Eukaryota; kingdom Metazoa; phylum Chordata; class Mammalia; order Primates; family Hominidae; genus Pan; species Pan troglodytes. The sequence continues at coordinate 76,621,566 of NC_072402.2, forward strand.
AACACACAAAGAATATACAACATTTAGCTTAAATGGGGAATTTAGCACAAATTAAATTACTCATCCTCACAATTATTTTTGTTTGAAAAATCATTTCTGTTGAACAGAAAAATAATTGTGGTGATGAGTAATTTAATTCGTGTTAAATTCCCCATTCCATCATCTATGTACCCTGAAGTGACCACCACACTCTCTCAGCAAATCAAAAAGAGAAACCCAGAACACTTTTCCTGTTCTTCCCTTCAGCTCTAGCCAGCCAATCAGAGGCTGTGGCATGAAGAGTGGTACAGAGCAAGTCCCACCCTCTCAAATGTCATTCAATGACATTGTCAATTCATTGACATCAATAAGATATTGTGGTGCTTCTGGGTGCAAAGGAAGGCCTTGTTTCTCTCTGATGTGGACTCAGTAGTGACCTTATTTAAAAGGCAAATAAATCTTCTTCCCTTTCTGCTATGGTTGGCTGTGTCCCCACCCAAATCTCATCTTGAATTGTAGTTCCCATAATCCCCATGTGTTGCGGGAGGGACCCAGTGGGAGGTAATCAAATCATGGGGACGGTTACCTGGTGATAACCGCCCCTGTAATTTGATGCTGTTCTGGTGATAAGTGAGTTCCCACAAGATCTTATGGTTTTATAAGTGGCTTCCCTGACCCCTTTGCTCTGCACTTGATGCCGCCATGTGGAGAAGGACGTTTGCTTCCCCTTCCACCATGCTTGTAAGTTTCCTGAGGCCTCCCCAGCCAGGCTGAACTGTGAGTCAATTAAACCTCTTTCCTTTATGAATTACCCAGTCTTGGGTATGTCTTTATTAGCAGCATGAGAACAGACTAATATGCTTTCTTTCAGGTTTACAAAAGACACAGTTTACCTAAAAGAGCAATACAAAAGGGTATTGTCATTTCTTAATTCAACAAATATTTACTGAGCTCCTACTATGGTGCCAGGTATCATTTTAGGTGTTGGGAAGGAGTAGTAAATCAGACCCAAAACACTACCTTCGTGGGACTTCATTCCAGTAATGCGGAACAGATGATCACACATCAAAAAATAAGTACATTATATGATATAGTAAAATTGATCTGTGCTGTGCAGAAAAATTAAACAGGGCAAGGGAGAGAACAGAGAGTTCAGAGCAGATGTTATTAAGTTTGAACATGGTGGTCAGGGAAGGCCATACTGAGATGACGATCACTAAGCAAAGGCTTGAACAAAGTGAGGGAGTGAGCCCTGTGAGTATCTGGTGTGTGTTCTGGATGCAAGGAACAGCATGTGTGTTTGAGGCATAGCAAGGAGGCCAGTGTAGAGCAGCAGAGGTAGGTGGGTAGAAAAATCAGAGAGCAGCCAAGTCATGCAGGCTTCCTAGGTCATGATAAAGCCTTTGGCTTTGACGCTGAATTCTATGAGGCGCCACTAGAAGATTCTGAGCACAGGAATGACAGGCCCTCACGTAAGTTCAAAAAGGATCACTCTGGCTGCTGTGTTTAGAACAGAAAGGTGGATGCAGGAAGAGCAGTTTTCTTTCATAGAAGCAATCTCTAAATAACTATTCAACAAGTATGAAACTCTTACATATGAATACATAGAATAATCCCACAAGCTCAGGATAATGTAACAATTGCCAAGAAGGAAATAAATGCACAATGAAGGAATCCTAAAAAACAGTCAGATGAGTTCAATGATTGCCTTCCTAGGCTTTCCACCTCTGATGGATCTTCTACACCAATTCTGGTGATATTCTCTCCTCCTACTCCCATTTAAAGGTGCCAGTCTTTACTGAGCATGTCCTTTGTACCAGGCCCTGTATAAGTGGGTTTGAGGACACAAGGGAGAAAAACACCGAGGAGTGTGACAAACACCTGCTGCCCTGGGCAGTCTTTCTAAACCAGCATGTCTTTCCCCCAGTTAGAATCCTTCAGTGGTACACCCCAGGTATTTAGGCTAAAGTCCACAATGCTTAGTACAAAGTTAAACGCTTTCAGCCAGGTCTCAACTAGTTTTTCTAGGTTCATTATCTAGAAATGTGTTCCAGCCATTTGGAGCTACCTGTAATTCTTAGAATGAGTCATTCTGTGTCGTATCTCAATGCTTTTGCACATCCTGTGCTTGCCTCCAACTACTATTCATTTAAAATCAAATGGAAGCCCCAGTTCCCACAGAAGGCCTCCCATGACATCAACAAGGACAGGCCACTTATGTACCATAATTTCATTATTTACTTACTCATCTCTCTAGACCCCCAGGAGCTCTTGAGAAACAAAAACGCTTTTTTTTTTTTTTTTTTTAACAATTTTTGTATTTTCAGGAACTGGCATAAAGTTGATACATTCATCCACTCCCATATTTATAAAATATGTACTATACACTGAGGTCTATTCTAGGTTTTAAGGACACAATGATAAATAAGGCACAATCCTGACCCTTATTCTGCTCAGAGTTTGAGAGATATAGACAAACAGGAAACTTCAATAAACTATCCCGATGGGCTACAGTAGGATTCGGGGTGCTGTGCAGCTTATGGGAATGGCACAGGGGTTAGGGAAGCCTTTCTGGAGGAAGTGGCCTCTCTTGAAGAATGAGTAGGAGATACACAGTTGTTCAATGAATGCCTGTTCCCCTAGCCTCACGCCCTTCAGGGGACAAAATTAAATGACTGACTGAGGCCCTGAAAGCTAGGGGTAGAAAGCTGAAGGCAGATCACCCCTGCTGATCTGGGGAGGCAGCTGGAGGTTGTGAGGAGGCTCCTCGACGTGGCAGCTGTTTCATCACTGCCACAAAGTTCCTCCAAAGTCAACATGGGCAGGGGACAAAGGTTCTCAAACCAGGCTCTTGCCCTGCTCCCCAAATTGAAAACAAAGTTGAATGACAGGCTTTTCTCAAGTTTTGCTCCCATTAATCCAACTCTCTCAGACCTCTGCTGCCTCTTACATATCTAGATCAGAATCCAGTAATTGATTGGGCATAACTATATTTAGCTATAAGTATAGTCATCCACTCACATATTTATTAACCATGTACTATATACACTGAGGTCTGTTCTAGGTTTTGGGCCACAACAATAAGTAAGGTACAATCCTGACCCTTATTCTACTCTGAGTTTGAGAGATACAGACAAACAATTAAACAGGAAATTTCAATAAACTATCCTGATGGGCTACAGCAGGATTCAGGGTGCTGTGCAGCACATGGGAATGGTGTAGAGGTTAAGGAAGCCTTCCTGGAGGAAGTGGCCTCTATGGAAGAGTAAGCTTAACTATACTTCAATAACATACTTAGCTATTTTGAATCTAATATGTTGAGATTTTACTATAATCTGTAAAAATCATACTGACACCATACGCTTGGCCTCCTCAACACATTTGAGGACTACTGGACTGAGAAAGCAGCACAGTTTCTATCAGAATCCTGGCTGTGTTGCCCCAAGTCTGTGAACTTGGGCAAGTTACTTAATCTTTCTGGCCTCAGTTTCTTTACCTGCAGGAAAGGAAATTGACAGATTTATCTTGCAAAATTGTTCAGTGAAGAGTAAATGAGGTACAAGAAAAGATTAAATAATGCAGCAGGGAGTAAAACTTTCTTTTCTATATTCCTCTCCTTTCCCAGTTAAGTCTGGGTATTTTCTTCATGCAATGACCTTTTCAGTGCTGCTCTGAATTTTCACCCATGGGCAGACACTGGACAAGGTCTGCATGGTATGACTTTCCAAAACCCCGTATCTGCCCTTTATTTAAGTTTGGGTCCCCCAGAAGCAGATTCTGAAGCTCTGACTTCAAGTAGTTTATTTGGGAAGTGATGCCAGGAAGCACTAGAAAGAGTGGAGAAGAAGACAGAGGTGGAAGGGAAGAAAGCCAACCTGGAGTAGGCTAATAGGCAGGTTATCCCTATGGGCAATTGGGGTTCAAATCTTCTGGGGACTCCAGTAAACCATCTAGAAACTACCCCAGAGCTGTCTCAACCAAGGGCACGAGTGCTGGGGTATTAATCCATCAATTGCTGTTGGTCACTATTTGGGCACTCCCCAGTATTCCTGCCCAGAGAAAGCCCTCAGGCATGGAATCTCATCTACATGTAGGCAAGAGCTTTGGCATGTAAGGGAATGGGGGGCTTCAAGGGGCTATAGATAGGGCACCAACAGAAATTATGGCTGGGGAAAGGAAATTAGAAAAGCTTGCTATGAAGTACAGGGCAGGAGAAATAAATTAACAAACTTGGTGATATTAGGAAGACATAAGAAATCAGGACCAATTAAAAGAGCAGTAGCAGCCAGGTAATTAAAGTGCTAGAGGAAAATCTGGCATAGTGATGAATGCAGAGGTCAGTAGACCTAACCAATGAAGACTGCATGTGAGACTCCAAAGTCTGGAGGACTTTGTGTTGCAACTTCCATCTTTGCCTTCCCAACCCCTCCAGATTTCAGCTTAAATGGCACCTGCTCAAAGAAGCATTCCCACCCAGGATACCACCACAGGCCCCATGCCCAGATTTGCACATCCATTACCTAACAATGCCTGGCACATAACAGGACTCTATAAATATTTGCCAAATGTATTTATTAGCCCTCTTCATTCAAATGGTGAATGTGCTAATTCTCTATTAGTGTGAATGGTTAACCCTTATTAACCAATTAACGACTATGTGCACAGCACTGTTGGCATATGGAGGGGATGAGGCTGAAGACAAAAACCCAGAGCAGAAGGGAATGTCCTCTATCAGTATAGCTGTAGTCTCTGGGAGATGGGGGCTGGGGCTTCAAGAAAACATGCAACTATGATAAAAGAGACAAGGTCACACAATCAGTAAGTGGCAGAGGGGGAATTTAAACTCAGGTCTGATTTCAAATCATGCCCTTTCCATCCTAGTGGGTTCTAATATTCTATGCTCTCCTCTGTTGTAAGTACAAATTTTGAAAAGGTGAGAATTAAACCCGGACTTGCTATGGAAACAGAAATCAATCAGGGCTAGGGAGTGAGTGGAGGAGGAGAGAGAAAATAAAACAAAGATGCTATCAATGGGTTCACCACCAAATGGAAGGTGCAAGGTCCTAGAAAACACACATACTCAGCTAGCAGCCAAGTACCCAGTGCTCTTACTCAGCTGACCACAGAATGACACTAATCCTAGGGGCCCCGGGTGGGGGTGCCACAGCCTGATATGGGCTGCTGTCCCAGCAGATGGGGCAGAAATTTGTCTTTAATAGCTGCTCTAGCAATAGGCATCCAGGCTGTGATATGCTTAATCTAATTTTCCTTGCCATATTTAATTCTCAAAACATTAGCCATCTGTTTCCTGAATTCATGATGAAACTGCTGCCTGGTCTGTTTGCAGAGAGCGGAAGGAAAAATCCAGAGGTGTTTTCTCCACTTGTCTCTGCTAAATCCAGCAAGGCTGCAGCTGCATACCAGACCCACATTAAAAGACATAATTACTGAGCCCAAGGTCTCCAGTCTTCAATGACATGGACGGCAGTTAAATATACTTCAGGGCCAGGAAAGGGCAAAAACTGGGCCAAACCAGCAAACCTACTACAATCACCCTCACCTACCACTGTTTCCAATTATTTCTCAGGTGCAAACCCAGTTTCCCACTTCTGTAACCTTATCACATCTCATGCTTTCTGAAATTCTCTGGGAAGAGGGCCTTGTTGGAGAGTTTTCTATGCATTCCATCTTTGCAGTGTAGGTAACTCATCTTACTTGACATATTTATTTCTCAGAACATCACTCCACTCATTTATTTCTCAGAACATCACTCCACTCCACTCAGATTCAAGCTGAAAATCCAAAGTAATGCTAATCATAATCAAACTTTTGACTTAAAAAATCGCTGCTCTTTAAGCATAATCAGATTATACTTGCAGAAATGTGTACTGAGGACCTGGTACTCATACTTGTTTTTGTGTGTGTGTGCATTTCTTTCAGGGAGTTGGGGGGTGCTCACCTCATAATTGCTTTTGCTGGCTTGTTTTAAGTAGCAATACCCCATGCTTTCTTTCTGGGGAACTACAAACAGATTGTGCCATCCCAGATGAGTTCTCCTTCCTCTTCCCACAAACCATAAATAATACACTTGAGGCCATGCTAGCTTTGGGTGTTTTTGTTTTTTTGGCTAAGGTGGGCAAAACTGAAAAAAACAAAACACAGCCAAACTTAACAAGGATTCCCCCATGTACCCCTTCAGTCCCACAACCCTTTATTTCTATGAAAGACCTGCTCAACCCTGAGGTGTAGGGGGTGTAATGAAGAAACAACAGAAGCTGGGATTTGGAAAAAATATGGAACAGTGTATAAGCACTATGAGGGCAGGGTCTCTTGCCTGTTATGTTCAGTATTGTAGTCCCAACCTCTAGAATGGTGCTTGAGAAATATTTGCTTAATGGATGAATGAAAGGAAGCTATGGAACAAAGAAAGATGACTGGTGAAGATCCCATAAAGGCTCTCCCTGTGCTGAGTTTAGTAACTGTAGACTGAGACTCACATAGATCATGAAATCAATTTAGTGGGTTTGACTAGCATATATGTACATATAAAGAATGAACTAGAACAGAATAGAAAATATCTTAGTAAGGGGAAATACAGTTTTGTAAAACTGCTGTTTCAGATACATACCCAGGATTGCAATGTAAAATATGTTTCTTACTGGTCAAAAAAAAAAGTTGGAAAAAATGCTTGCCTAAGGGTATTAAGACACAGATTCCCAGGCTCACTCAGGCCAGGACTCCCCGGATCAGAATCTCAGGAATTTTACACTTTGAACAAGTTCCCATGGGGATTCTGATATACAGTAAATTTTAGTATCTCCAGTCTGACAACCACTTTAGGGTCTGGAATTTCAAGCATTTAAGAGTCATGGAAGAGCTGATCAACAAATTAGTTCACCTCCATTTTCATGGCTATCACCTGTTTAAAGGGTGGGGTGGGGGACAAGCATTTCATGACCACAAATAAAATGCAATTGTCCCCTTTCCGCCTGTTACTGACCTCACTGCTGGGCCATTTCCTCCCCAACTCTTTCCATACACTCACTCCAAGGGCCAATCAGACCTGTTCTAGTACAGGTTGGCCACAGAGCTTTTGTCTTCCAAGATAAACAGATGAAGAGGATTTAGTTGCCAGATGTACGGCTGGACTGGGGCCTGCAGGGAGAAACTGCTTAGCAAAGAACCAACAAAAACTTGCAGCCCAGAACCAGTCATCGGATATCTATGTACAGCAGGTGTGGCCTGTTCTACCCTAATCCTGGCAAAGCTAGTAGCCACCTGTCCTGACAACTGCAGACAAAACTCCTTGGAATGACAATCTGGCTCCACTGGAGGCCCAGGCTTCCAAAGGCCCATTGGGAATCCTCTATACCAGCTGTCCCTCATCCTGCATCACTGATTTCACCCTTCCCCACTCCATACCAATTAAGCAATCTCTGTTGTAAGTCCACGTACATTGGTTTCCCTCTGTGCCTCTCCTTAGGTAATAAACATAAAAGTCACCATTCTTTCTCTCTCACTTCAGATATATACTTTTGAAGTCAGCTTTAACCATCAAGACACTGATTACACCATTTTCAGAGCCCTCTCTTTCCTCAGAATCTCCTTTTTTGCTGAGTGGAAGGAGGAAGATCTTCCACATCCACCTGAATGGGAATCACAGCTCTTATTTTTTATTGTATTTTCTCCTCAACTTGACTTGCAAATTCCTGGGAAATAGCAAAGACTCCGGAAACTTCTGTCTTGTTCCCACAGTGCCTTGCTTAAAAAAAATTCTTTTTCACTTGTGGAAGGGCATATAGCAATCACACTCTATGTCAAAAGCTATCGGCACTGGACAAGTTAATAAAAATCTGTTCATCTTAGCAGGAAGTATCTTTCGCCATATTTGGTTGGTCAAGCACCAGATTGTTAGGGCTACATTCCAGACACAAAGAAAAGCGGTGAACATTATATTTTGAAGAAAAAAAAATTTTATACTAACAGGGTCAGAGTAACAATATTAAAAACAAAAGATAAAAGTCCACTAGCCTCCAAAATTGGTGTCAGGAATTTTGTTGGCTTATTTATTGTTACGTGTCAGTGGCATGCTAAGGGTTTTACGTCATTCTCATTTAATCTTCACGACGACCTGTGAAGTGGGTATTATTACAGCACTCCATTTCACAGATAAAGGAACTAAGGCAAAGAAAGCTCGAATAACTTTCCAAGGCTGATAAACGCAAGAATGAGGATTCAAACCCAGATCTGACTTCACTACAACCCTCTACTGCTTCTCTAACTAATCCAATTCCTGATGTATATTCCCAGACCATAAATTGGGCAAAGTTCTCTTTCCTAAAGAAAAGGCTGAAAACAAACGTATTTATTTTCTTAATTAAAAAAGTGGAATGCATCTCGAATCCGCGTGTCATCCTGCGCAGGGGCCATGCTAATCTTCTCTGTATTTCCAGTTTCAGTATATGTGCTGCCAAAGCGAGCAACCAACCAATCAACTAAACAACCAATCTATCAACCCTTCTGCAAAGGAAACCAGATGGGAGAATTTATGAATATACTTAAATTACCTTGGGTCTGCAAGACTTCATCTTTAAATGTTTAATCTGTTTCTTCTTCGCCATCATCCCCCACCTGATTTCAATTTAGACTCTGATCACCTCTTCCACAGATGATTTCAACAGCCTCCTAAATTCTGTTGACTTTAATGTGGGAATATATCCGGAATCTGACCACCCTCACCCCCAACAAGACTGCAAGCTTTGGCCAGGTGTGGTGGCTCATGCCTGTAATCCCAGCACTTTGGGAGGCCAAGGCTGGAGGATCACCTGAGTCCAGGAGTTTGAGACCAGCCTGGGCAAGATGGTGAGAACGCCCCCGCAACCTCCATCTCTACAAAAATTAAAAAAATTGCTGGGCGTGGTGGTGCATGCCTGTAGTCTTAGTTACTTAGGAGGCTGAGGCAGGAGAATCGTTCGAATCCAGGTGAAGACAGTGAGCCAAGAGCAGGTCACTGCACTCCAGCCTGGGCGACAGAGCAAGACTCCGTCTTGAAAATATGAAATTTAAAAAAGACCCTAAGTTTCTACCCTTGATGCCCCTGCAGCTGAGTCTCAACACATCAGTGTGTCATTTTTAGAAGGTTAAATCAGGTCCCATCACAACTCTGCTCAACATTACCTCCAGCCTGATCTCCCCCGACTCTCCCTTTCGCTCATTCCACTCTTAGAATATGGCTTCCCTGTTCCTGGAACAAATATGTCACATTTATGCACCAGGGTCTTTGCAGTGGCTGTTCCTTCTGCTTGGAGCTCTTTTCTCCAAGATATTTGCATGGCACACTCCTTGCCTCCTTTATGTTTTTGCTTAAAGGTCACTGTCCAATTGAGGCTTTCTCTCAATACCTGGTTTAAAAGTGCACTCTATCTTCCCACCCCAGGACCTGCATTCCCTCTTGGCTTGTTCTATTTTTGTTTTTAGCCATAGCTCTTATCACCTTCTAACATACTATATAAAAATAGTTATTGTGTTTATTGTATTCTCTCACTAGAATGGATGCTCCCTGAGAGCAGAAATGTTTGTTGTGCCCACTCCTCTATCTCCAGCACCTGGAACACGGCCTAGCACATGGTGTGTGCTCAGCAAATATTTGCTGTATTACTGTTTTAAATAGCTTACTAGTAAGAAAAACTGATAACCCCAGGTCAATGCCCTATTTATCCTACGGCTTTTGCATACTCCAGGGTTCTGGTTCACTCTGGGAGGCACTCCTTCACCTGCTTGAGGAACTAGGGGATGGGGAGCTATTAAGGAGAGAAGATACAGTAAGTTCTACATTTCAGTCAATCCATTCTAGTTCAGGGGATAGATCTGGGGAGAAGAAGGTTGGAATTATGAATCCACTCCAATAGTTCAGGCAAGAGACGACGAGAACTTGAGAAATAGTTACCAGAGAAGAGGGAAAGATGCGATGAATGACTGGATGTTGGGGGGCGGTGGGAAGCTGACTGACTCTCAGGTTTTCGGGTTGGGTGATTAAACAGATAGTGTCAGCAGTAATGGAGACAGAACATACCAGGAGAAGCCAATATGGGGGTGGGAGTGGGCCTGGGGAGATGTCTCCCCCACTTAGGTGAACGTTCACTTCCGCAGTCCACTGATAAATAACTAAAGTGATTAAGGCAAAAAGATCACTCAGGGGTACAAAGCAAAAGGAATCCTACAAGAAGACCACTGTTTATGTTTCTGTTAAACGGTGAAACTGAGCTGGCCTTGAGGCAGGCAGATTCCCTTCTAAGGAAAAAGGCAGGAATGTCTTCTCATGGGTTAAAATTTTCAAGGTGATTATGCACCAGAACATACATATATATATATATATATCTACCAAGATTCCTGCATACTTGACGACTTGCCCTATTTTGTTGAAAAATAGCTTCAGAATTAGGCAATCTTAAAAGGAACCCATGCTAAAGATCTCTGAACAAAGGTTTCCCAACAACATAGCTAAATCCACCCTTTGCATAACTGACATTTTTATCCTCATATCCTTACCTGGAAAGTTCTCTCGATTTAGCTTAGGCCTGCGGACAATCACAAAGTCTTTGTCACTCCCTTTGCTCTTCAGCCGTTTCCGTGGGGGGCTCTCCGGGTGGCCCAGGTTTGAGAGCAGTTCCTGGGGGATGTTCTCACTGTCGGGCTCCTCTTTCTCCAGGGCGGAGACCCCCATGCCTGACAGCAGTTCAGAAGTCTTGCTGGAATCCCATCCCCACGTGAAGCTGGTGGCAACGTTGCTACTCAGGTCTGGAATCTCCTGGAGGTGCTTCCTGCAGAAGTGCACAATACCCCCGGTTCCTTTCGAAAACACACCCATAAATAATTTCAAGGCAATTAAAGAAGCTGCAGTTTATGCATTGTAGGAAACCTTCACAGCAGCTAACAGAATCGCATTTTTTACGTGCCTGCGGCGAGTTACCAAGAAAACGAAGAAATGAAAAGAACAAATCGAGAAGGCTTTTTGACTCACGATCCTGCAGAAGGCCTCAAGAATTTCTCCCAGTGGAGGGAACAGACAAGGAGAGAGACAGGGCAATCATACACTGATTGAAAACGGTGGCAGAAAAGCCCAATTAGAGAAGCCAAATAAAACCGCACGCTGATCCCTGCACTAAGGCATCCATCCATTCACACTTTCCCCAAGAAGGGGCTAAGCAACCATTCACTTAACAGCATTACTAACAATATTAGCCAGTAGCGATATTCGCGGCCTAAAAGAATTATTAAGAGGGTCCATTTCATGCTCTTCCCCTTTTTGCAATCCGTTTACCTGTGCATAGCGTCCGCAGGCTCGGGAGTTTAAAATACGTGCATTAACTGCAGAGCTGCTCGCCTCCCAGATTCCCGCTTTGGCGCGCGGCGGCTCCGAGCGTGCTGCTCGGGCCCCCAGCAGCTAGACCCGCTAAGCCTAGCAACGTTCCATCCCCACCGCGCGCGCAAGGCGCTACAGCCCGCTCTGCTTCGCGGCCGCACTGAGGCCCAAGGCCTGCTGGGAATTGTAGTTTCCGTCCCGCTTCGTAGTCCGACGGGCTCGCCCTTACTTCCTTCCCTTGCAGCTTTACCCGCCTTCGAGATACCCACAACCCCCCGCGGGAGCGGGACTGGTCGGCCCACGGGGTAGGCGGGGAGGCGGAAGCGGGCGGCGCTACGGCTGACTGGGAAATGTCAGCCGCTGGACTGTAGACGGATTTTCCTTTCTCGGGAGCCGCAGGCCTTCTGGTGATCGCCAGCGCTGTCGTCTCTGAGCGTGGATCCCAGAACCTGGACAGCTGTGGCGGCCGCCGTTTCCCGGTCCCATCCAGACGCTGTCTGGCGAGATCGGACGGTGAGCCTAAGGCGGAACGCGTGAGGCGCTTTTGAGTCTGGGGTCCGGGGCCGAGAGCAGGCGGAAAGAGAGGGGACCCGGCAGACCCCGAGTGGCCGCCGCTGCGGGGCCCAAGTCCTTGGCTGCTGAGTGGTGACAGTAGCCCAGCCCGCCGGCCAGGTGAGCGGCTGCGAACTGCGGGCGTCGCACCTGTTCGTCTTTTGCCAGGAAGCTTCTTCCTCCGTCGGGGAGAAGGCGGCCCTAAGAATTGGGTCTGTGGACGGGATCCTTCCTTTATCTGTAAAATACGCACAACAGCTAAACACGCAGTTGGAACGAGAGACAATGGTTTAATTTTAGGGGAGCCGGAGACCCCAGCGGGTCCTGTGTGGTGGGAAGGCTGCGCATGCCCTTGCAGCCTTGACAGGTCTCATAAATAGCAACATGGGAATAAATGAAAGGACTGTATTTTGCAACGAGCTTTACCCGTGCACGCAGGGGGCCTCCAGCAAAGCCATTTGGTTGCTTGCTGTCGCTCAACTGGCTACGTGTGTTTGCGTCGCCGCCTAAAAGCGAGCTGCTTTCAGCCTATCTCTGCTGAGAAGAGTTTGGGGGCAGTAAGAGTAGGGAGCGTGACATATTCCAGGTACAATGACCATGCGAAATCCATTGGGCAAACTATACTACAACTGTGACCCCGGGAAAACAGTGGAAGAGGGAAGGGGGGTGAATTCTAAGCCTCATAAAAATGAAGATTTATAAAGTTCATAAGGAAGCATAACAGCTTCATCGCATATTAGAATATTCAGTGATGCTGTATGACACACCCTCTGGTTTCCTTGAAAAAATGATTCGCTCTGTAGTGAAATTAAACCTCCCTTGTGCAGGTATATGCTTGTTTCAAGCTTGGTCCTTAGCTTGAAAAGTAACTGCCTCTTGAGGAAGGAATTCATGAACCTTTAGCTCGTTCTTGAAAGATGAGATTGGTGTAAAGAAGGGATCTGTTCACAACTTGGTTTTGATTGGAACTAGGTGCAGAATCCTAGGCTAAGCCGTTCATCAAACTAATGTTATATGGAAAGCATTTTAAAATGCAATATCCTGATGTTTTACAAAAAGTGACCTTTATGTTACTTTGGCTAAGGAGAAAGCATTTGCCTTCGTTTGAAGCTACGTCCTTTCCCTGAAGATTGCAACTCATAGGAGAAAATATTTTTGACACAAAAAATTACAGTTTCCTTCAGGAAAGGGAACAAAACAGAGAGAGCCTGTAAGCTAATGGAGGAGAAAGAATAAACAAAAATATTTAAGATGCCATAATGAGAATAAACAGTTTTGAGATGTAAAATAATTGGGAGAGCCCACTTCAGATATAGATCTCATAGATAGGAAGGTTTAATCGATGAGATGATTCTAAATTTAAAGATGAGAAATATCTTTGTTCAGTCTTGGTTTTACTAGGAGTTACCTGGGAACTAGAATACTTGCAACATCTGAATTAGTGAACACAAGATCCTGTCTAGGACTTCAGGGAGAGCCTGTCAGTTTTGAAATTCAGTTTGATAGTTTGCCCCGGTAACAGACATACTTCATCTTCCTAATATGGGAATAATTTTTTTTTGCATTCCTTCTAATCATGACTATTGCCTTAATATAATAAATGCAAGTTTAAATTGGTACATTAGATTCTTTTTAACGTAAGGAATTGTGTCCATTGAAGACGAGATTAGTAGGTACATAGAGGTTGCTATCTGGTCATAAAGAACTGCATTGTGATTGCTACTGATGTATCTTATTTTTTCTGATTAATTTTATTTTTATTTTTTGAGACGAAATTTCACTCTTGTTGCCCAGGCTGGAGTGCAATGGCGCAATCTCGGCTCACCATAACCTCCACCTCCCATGTTCAAGCAATTGCCCTGCCTCAGCCTTCCTGAGTAGCTGGGATTACAGGCATGCGCCACCACGCCTGGCTAATTTTGTATTTTTAATGGAGACGGGGTTTCTGCATGTTGGTCAGGCTGGTCTCGAACTCCCGACCTCAGATGATCCGCCCACCTCAGCCTCCCAAAGTGCTGAGATTACAGGCGTGAGCCTCCGTGCCCAGCCGATTCTTACATCTCTTTAAAAGGAAGACGGTCCACCCTTCTTTGTTTCTCCATCCTGCTGTCTAGATGATGATAGGATTCCTGGAGTTCCAGCATCTGTCCTGGAACATAAGGATTAAAGCCACCTGCTAAGGATGTGGACTAGAGAAGGGGCCTGGGCCTCTGATAATCTGCTAACTTGCCATAACCACCTATCTCAAGACTTACACGAGAAATAAATTCTGCATTGTATAAGTCTCTACTATATTGGACTTTTCTGTTATGTGTAGCCAAACTAATGTTGAATAATGTATTTCCAGAACTGATATTCTCTGTGGTGGTGGCAGCTACCTGTTTACATAACCCTTATCACCCCCTAATGTATTTTTTTTAATTGCCTGTTTCTTCCCACTAGACTTTTTAAGGGCAGGGACTTTGCTTGGATTTTTCTATCTCCAGCCCCTTGAACAGAGCTCACCATATAGTAGGCGTTCAGTAAATATTTGCTAAATGAATGAATGGTGCTTGGAACTAAGTAGATCTTTAATTCATTGTAATTTAATGCTCTAAGATAGGCAGCTTGGGGCAAGAACAAACGGATTCTAATTTACTCTATGTTTTCCACTTTTCCCATGTAGAGTACAGTCATATATTACCCTTAAATCAAGTAATAGTAGTATAATCTGTAAGGTAAAAAGTTTGCGTTAAATTCTTTATTAAACATGACTAAGCATTCTGTCCTGATATATCTAAAAGAAATGGGAGAAAGTTTCTAATTTGTTCCCTGTGAAGACTGAACAAAATAAATCATTAAGCAATTTAAATTGCATTAAGAAACTATGTCTAGATTAGAGAAGAGACATGTAATTATGATCCAGGCTCTGTAGTAAAGATGCCTCTATTTGAATCCCAGCTTTACCATTCACCAGCTCTGTTAACTTGGACAAGTTACTTAACCTCTCTGCACTGTTTTTTTTCTGTTAAGCAAGGAAACGAACAGCCCTTTCTTACTAGGTTGTGAGGTCTAATTTGATAAAGCTTGGCAGGTACTAGTATTAATACAATGCTTAAAATTTAGTGAACACATTCTAAATGTTAGCTATTCATTTTTTGAAATTATTTTATTATTAGGAAGGACTTTACAGATTATTCTCTATCAAAATGTCTTGCAATTTCTATGTATGAAATCTTTAAGAATTCAGTAAAATTTTAGTTCTTTTTTCTTATATGCTTACATGATTGCTACCTCTTCTCTTCATGCCTTGCAAAAGGTAAAGCAGGACAGTATGCCACTGTCCTCAGGGGCTTGTCACATTTTGGAATTCAGGTTACCTGGTTGGTTCGCCAACTCAGCTCTTAGGTACCTTTAAAAAATATTATGATGGTTTTTTTTTTTTTCATTTTTCGAGTGGGAGTAATAGTCTCTTGCAGTAGTCTGTGTCCTAAACTGAACTCTCTCATACCTGAAATCTTTAAATATGTGAATAACGATTATGTTTGGAAGATTTAAATTTAATTATTGGTGGAAAATTGTTGACTTAATCATTCACTTCTAATTCTGGTTCTTTTGATTTTTCATAATTAGGATTTTGAGTTGTCTCCTGGTTTTTATTATTTTGCACATATCTGAGTAAAAATACAGATACGTGAAGTTAGATAAAATTTCCAATTGGAACCTAATGATTCATCAGACTCAGATATTTAAGTTAACAGTATTTGAGAATGATGAATCATTAGGTTCCAGTCAGAAATTTTTCATTCAGTTTCAGAATCTTTGGTTTTGACAAAATTGTTGTCAGTGTTTTGTTTGTGTTCTGATCACTTGGTACCCATTCTCTCTCTCTCTCTCTCAAAACATTTGGAATTCTTCAAACTACAAAATTATCTTAACCTCTGAAGTTCCATCAAAGGGTATTTGGCCTGAAAAACTATTATCAGCCATAAAGTACTCAGGAAACAGTACTTTAGTCAGTAACATTAGTCAGTAACATTAACATGCTAATTGTGAAACCATTATAAAGGCATTTGAAAGTAATATTGAATAATATTTTGATGATTGGAAAAAGATTGAATTGGATTTTAAATGTTTAAGACTTTCAGAACTGGTGTTTTGAAGGGTACGATATGCCCACACATCGGGCACTAAAATCTGGTAGTTTTGATGAATTGCCATTTTGATTTCGAGTATAATCAAGTTTTGCTACTGTGGTGCTTAATCACATGGAACTGAATTTTTATTTACCTCCCCATTTTAGTATCACCATCATCATCATTATCATCATTATCATCCCCTTTCTTCTCCTTCTTCCCTAAACCTTGCAACTCATCACTTGAATGTTGGCACAAGGTTAAAGATATGGACTTTGAAACTATTATTTTCTCAAGTTAGAAAAACCCCAATTTTTATCTCCAATTTCATGGGATCACTGGTCCTAACCTGTGTCATAATAAGGCAATATAGTTCAGCCTCAACAGAAATAGATGGTATGGTAAACAGAATAATAAACCCCTAAGAATATCTATGCTCTTATCTCTGGAACCAGTAAAAATGATGAAATTATTCAGGCAGGCCCAGTGTAATCAGATGAGCCCTGTAAAACAAATTTCAAGCGTGAGAAGAATTTGACAAGCCATTGCTGCTTCTAAAATATTCAGGACCACAGACACACACACACACACACACACACACACACACACGCAGAGAGAGAAGTGTGTGAGGAGATAGATATGTTAATTTGTTTGACTATGGTGATTATTTCACTGTATATGTACAGTATATCAAAACATCACTGTTGTGCACTTTAAATATATACAATTTAAAAACATATACAGAGCCACATGCAAAGACTGGGGAGAGGCCTCTAGAGCTAAGGTTAAATGCCAGCTGTCAGCTTGCAGGGGAACAGGGATCTCAGTCCTATAACCATAAAGAACTGAGTTTTGGCTTGGCTAGGTGGATCATGCCTGAAATCTCAGTGCTTTGGGAGGCCAAGGTGAGAGGATCACTTGAAGCCAGGTATTTGAGTCCAGCCTGGGCAACATAGCAAGACCCTGTCTCTACAAAAAAAATTTTTTTTTTAAATTAGCCAGGCGTGGTGGTGTGCACCTATAGTCCTAGCTATCTGGAAGCTGAGGTGGGAGGATCAATTGAGCCCGGGAGCTCAAGGTTATGTTGAGCCATGATCATGCCGCTGCCCTCCGGCCTGGGCGACAGTGTGAGACCCTGCCAGTAGCCTGAATGAGATTAGAAATGGATTCTTCTTCAGAGAAAGATGCAAACCTGCTGACACCTTGATTTTAAACTTGTGTGACCCTAAGCAGAGAACTAAGTTGAACTATGCTATGTTTGAACTTCTGACCTACAGAAGCTATAAGATATTAATAATAAATGGATGTTGTTTAAAGTCACTAAGTTTGTAGTAATTTGTTACAACAGTGGTAAGATACTAACACATGAAGTGTGGGAAGGTATGTAACCAAATCATTTATTACTAGAATAAAGGATCCATAATTCTCTTTCTTCATCTACAACCCTTTAAAGTGCTGACTATGAATCAGACTGAAAAACAGAGTGCCATAGTAAAAAAATTAATAGCTAGTGTCAGGTTTATAACTGATTTTGTTGTTTGCTTATTATGCCCATAATCTTACCACCTAAAGACTATTGATGTTTTAATATATTTCATTGTTACCTTACTCTTTTCTATGCTTATGTAAAAATATGTGCCAAATTTTCAATTGCTGTTAGGGTAATTTTCTGATATTATTAAATAATCTTAACAAACATTATTTCTTATACTACAATAATATTTCATCATTTGGCTCTGCCATGCTTTATTTAGCATTGCTTTGGTAATCTCTAATATTTAGTCTTTTTTTCGTATGATTGTCATATTCCTTGCACTGGACAATTTCAGGTCTAGTTCAAGTCATAAAAGGATTTTCAGTTAATTATGTTATATTTAAACTCACATCGATTGGGTTTTTTTAAAGAAAAAAAACCCTAGATCTCGAAGATGGTTTTGTTATCAGCACATTCTGCATTGAGCTTTCAGCCAACTACTTAATCTATGCTTAGCTTAAAAATAAGATTTGGCTGGGCGCTGTGGCGCATGCCTGTAATTGCAGCACTTTGGGAGCTGAGGCAGGTGGATCACTTGAGCGCAGGAGTTCGAGACCAGCCCAGGCAACATGGCAAAACCTTGTCTAATTTTTAGAACATAAGATTTGACTTTGTTGTCGTATAAGTTGTTTCATAGAATATGAAATTTGAAAATTTGAGTAGTATTTGGTAATGTTCAGAGTTTTAAGCCTTTTGAGTTGTAATAAGTATTTGTTAAATCAGTTTACCATTACACGAGTTTTACATTGCCTTTGAAGTCGTCAGTAATAGAAAAATAGTGTATGTACTAAACTACACAGTATTTTTTATTATTTCAACAAATATTTCTTGATACTACTGTATGCCAGGTACTAACTACATCAGACAACTGGAATATAGTATGGAATAAAATAGTCAAGTCTCTGCTCTCATAGAGTCTCTGGGGTAAGGGGAGAGGTGTGGAGAGACAATAAATATAAAGAATGTGTATTATATCCGATGAATAAATGCATTGAAGGAAAATATAGCAGGATAAGAGGGTAGAGATTGATGAAAGAAGTTCAATTTTAGATAATTAAGAAAAATGAAAATATTGACAGTTGAAATGGAAACTGTTTACCAATATAAAAAATAGTGAAGAAAATTGTTCATTAAATGTGATTTTTCTATGTGATAGTTCATGTAGGAGTATTTTGTATATAAATTTAAATTTAACCATTTAAAGTACTTAAATTGTCTTTTCTATTATTCTAAATAGTTTTAGTTAAAGATATTTGTTGATTTGAAGTATTTCATTTGTTCTCCCTTATTTTGTTATTTGTTTATTTATTTTGAGACAGAATTTTGCTCTTGTTGCCCAGGCTTGAGTGTAATGGCACGATATCGGCTTACTGCAACCTCTGCCTTCCAGGTTCAAGCGATTCTCCTGCCTCACCCTCCCGAGTAGCTGTGATTACAGGCACCCGCTACCACACCTGGCTAATTTTTGTATTTTTAGTAGAGATGGGGTTTCACCATGTTGGCCCAGGCTGGTCATGAACTCCTGACCTCAGGTGATCCGCCTGCCTTAGCCTCCCAAAGTGCTAGGATTACAGGTGTGAGCCACTGCCCCTTATTTTATTTTGTTGGGTTGCATCACACTCTTGATTCTCTGTGTTAGGATATTAATCAATTCCTTGAAATATTGTAGTATGTAGATAAACAAAAGTCTAACATTGATTTTACAAAGGAGAAAAAGTTCATATTGCCTTTGATTAGTAAATTTTTTAAGTATAGAGAGACATCAAATTTTTCAATTTTAAAATAGAGACTTTAAATCTCTATACTCTAACTTTTTTGAGTAGAGAGATATCAAGTAAACTATTCGCTGATGACTGTATCATAAAATTAAGAATGTTTTCAAATGTATGACTTCAATAGTCATTGATAAATTTTCTGCATATAAAATAGTAGAAAAATTAAAAATGAGAATTTATCAAAGTAAGTTTAAAGATTTATGTAGATAAATGGAAGTGATAAATATATTTTGTAAAGCAGTGAGTAAGAATTTCATGAAAGTTGAGTTAGGCGAAATTAACACAAAAGAAAAATACTATTTCAAAAAACAAAAGGTTACTTTTAAATGGTCTCTTTCCATTTTTTCCTTCCTCTCTTTTAGAAAATCTTAAATTATAGAGGATGAATAATCTTAGTAAAATGTATTTTACTAAGTATCTAATTTCCTAGGATTTAGTTAACAGCTTATTTGCATAAACTATTCTGTTAGGACTTATAATATTAAGAAACAAACTCCAGATGACACTGTATTAAAACTGTTGACATCTAAAATAAGAACTTCTTAATTTGTAATATTGTAAGAACTAATAATTTTTGTTAAGTTTTTGAAAATACAAGGTACGTGAAATTTTTTAAGTGTGCTTTAAAAATAAAATATAAGTACTTGAGGATAGGAATTACCCTTTTAATCTTATTCATATTCCAATGTGAAGCATGACATTTCTCCAAAGAGTTGATTAATGTATTAATGTACTAATAAATATTCAGATGAAATTTCCAAATGTCATTTCCTGTGTTAATGATGCATTTTAACCTTCTTTTTACTTTATAGATATGGTCCAGACCTGTACATGAATAACTTTGGTTAGTCAGAGTGAACTATTCAATAATGAGTGGTGCAGCTTTGGGACTTGAGATTGTTTTTGTCTTTTTTCTGGCATTATTTCTACTTCATCGATATGGAGACTTTAAGAAACAGCATAGACTTGTGATTATTGGAACACTGCTTGCTTGGTATCTCTGCTTTCTTATTGTCTTCATACTGCCTCTGGATGTTAGTACGGTAAGGAGTGAAATTTATTTTCACAATTTAAAAGACAAATTTTAATCATACAGCATGTTGGAAATAATGTTATTTCTTAAGACAGCTAAGTTATGTCAGTTTTGAATTAAAAGATTATATGGCCATTTGATCATTAAAAAGCATAGCCAAGGGCCGGGCGTGGTGGCTCACGCCTGTAATTCTAGCACTTTGGGAGGCCCAGGCTGGCGGATCACAAGGTCAGGAGATCGAGACTATCCTGGCTAACACGGTGAAACACCGTCTCTACTAAAAATACAAAAAAAATAGCCGGACGTGGTGGCGGACGCCTGTAGTCCCAGCTACTCGGGAGGCTGAGGCAGGAGAATGGCGTGAACCCGGGAGGCGGAGCTTGCAGTAAGCCGACATCGCGCCACTGCACTCCAGCCTGGGCGACAGAGTGAGACTCTGTCTCACAAAAAAAAAAAAAAAAAAAAGAATAAAGCATAGCCAAGAAGGTAAGTTTAGATAGATAGATTTATAAACTCTGATGTCCTTTAAGTACTTGGTAACCTTTTGATTCTCATTTTTAAACCATACATTCGTTGCTTTAGACAATATACAACCGGTGCAAGCATGCTGCTGCAAATTCAAGCCCTCCTGAGAATAGCAACATTACAGGATTGTACGCAACTGCTAACCCTGTTCCAAGGTATTTCGTTTTTTAAAAAAAATATATAAATATTGTAGGGGACACATTGTTTAAAAATTGAAAGTTTTTACCATCCAGACTTTATATTTATGTAAATTATCCTCATTCTCTACTAATTCTCCCCACCTCTATTCTTTCCTAGTAGACTTTTCATTACATCATATTCTAATTAAATCTAATTTTTAATATTTATTGGTCCACAAAGCCCTTCAGTAGACGGTAGTGAGAAACTTGAAGAAGTCCTGATTTTTTAGTCCTGGTTCTTCTTTACCAAGTATGTAATTTCTAAAACCTGTTTTTCCTCTCAGCCTATCTCAGATTTAAAAACGTGGGATGTATTTTCACTTTTGCCTAATTTACAAGGCTATAATAAAGACAAGTATTTCTGAACTTATGGTATTCCTTTCATATTGCACATCCTTCAAAAGCATTATAGATTTACATAAAAAATTAATAAAGTTCAAATTGTCCAAAGATTATATTGAATTCATATCAAACTTTTAAGTAAAAAGCTTATATATGTTGACTATAGCCTTTATGAATGCTTTCAGTAGTATTTGCATGCTTCTTTATGCATATTTTTAAAAAATCTAACTTCAGAAAAGGTAAATTTAAAATGCAGGTGTTACTTCCATTTGAAGCACTATTAAAAAAACTGGATAAAGATCAGCAGCAGCTACAGATTGTTGCAAGTTCTTGGGTTATCCTTCTAGCTTAGGAATATGGCTACATGGCAGAATTTATGATCAGAGACTCATCATGTCTTCAAAAATTTAAACAGAATTATGTATAGTTGCTAGCATGCATCTCCATAGAAGCTATGTTATAGTGAGTGATTTAATTAGCATTACAATTTTCAGGAATTAATTACCTAATGTTTTCCCCTCCCAACCCCTATAACCTGAAAAAAAAAAAACCCAACCTATAAATGGATTGTGTATTTTAAAGGTAATCATTAGAAATTTTATTTCATAATACATTTGCTTTTAATGATTGTTGCACTTTTAGTCTATTAGTTGAACATTAAGTTTTCTTTTTATCCAATGACTAAAAATACACTGAAAGTTGAAAACTTAAATGACATTTTCAGAACAATCTATTTTGTTGCTTTTGTGTGTTTTTTTAGTTTGGCAGTCAGCTTTGAATTTTAAAATTTCTTTGAAATTTTATGGGTTATTGATTATTAGAGTCAGTAATTTAAAATCTGAATGTAAATTAACTTGGCCACATGCAAATTAATTGTATAATTCATTTAAGTAGTCATTTATGATCAGTTGGCTTTAACTTTTTATTCAACAGCCAGCATCCTTGTTTCAAGCCATGGAGTTACATTCCTGATGGAATCATGCCAATTTTCTGGAGGGTAGTGTATTGGACGTCACAATTTTTAACATGGTAAGTTACAGTAAATGATAAAATTTTTAAAATTTTGGCTAAAGGAATAAAATGTTGTTTTTCAATCAATATAGTTTGGAATTTATTTATGTGTCATATGTATTCTGAATCTTTCTACCCATTATTTTTATCTTTCTGCTGTGCTCCAAACTCATAGTTATCCACTGTCTACTAAGCATCTCTTAGATCTGCAAACAACTGCACTCTAAAACTGGAGGCACTGAACATTGCAAGAGAAAAATTACATAGCAGAGTAGTGCTTTTGTAAAGTCATGTCTATTAAATTCAACTGGGCTCTCAACATTGCCAGACTTTCCTTCTTTGTTTTTTTTAGTTTGCTTTCTTTCCATTTTCTACAAGAAATATTTCCATTCACTTCAAACTTCTGTCCTCTTTATGGCTTTCTCTCTTGTACTCCCTAACAACAACAACAAAATTATCTTTACTCTTAGCCTCTTAGCAGATGACTACTTTCCATCCAGCAGTTAAAACAGGAGTCATCAGACGGCAGCTCTTTCAGCTTCTCACCAACAAATCTACATACCTACCCATCTTTTTTTCTTTCCCCTCCAAAGATGGAAGAGTCATGCTTGTTAAAGCCAATACTTCTGTCACAGGATCCTTAGGGGTGTTGTTTTGCCAGCTGGAAACCTCTATGGCCAGTAGCACCTTTGCCTGAATTTTACTCAGGCCTGCTGGGCTTATTCTGCTTACTCAGCCTGGCAGGTTGCACTTAGCTCATGCTCCTGGCTCTGATCTCATGACTCCCAAGGGCGAGCCAGGCATGGAGTGGTGAGGGGTGTGTGAGTGAGTGAGTGTGGGATCCAGCCACTGAGCACAGCCAGACACGCTGGCTGCTGTGGCAGGGTGGGCAGCTCCAGGCATCGGCACAGGCGTCGGCTCTGTGCAAGCCTGTGGCTGGGTCAGATGCACTGCAAGCAGCTTCTGCTGTGGGCACCTGCATCTGGATGAGAGGAATGTGGTGGTACCCAGAAGCTTGGAGATGCCAGAAACCTCAGAGCTCCAAAGAGGGTGTCACAGCCCTGGCTTGGGGAGCCCCTAGATCTGGGCTCCTGGAAGGGCCACAGCTCTTCTCTTCTCGTCACCTGCAACATGGCAAGTGGCAGGGCCATGTTTCAGCCCTGTTTGTGTTTCAGCTCCTTCAGTTCTGCCATTCAGCAGGTCCTGAGTTCTTGTCCTACATCCAGGAAGAATGAGGTATGCAGACAACTGGAGGGTGAGCAAGGTGAAGAGGTGCTTTATTGAGTGATGGTACAACTCTCAGGAGACCCAAAGTGGATAGCTCCTTTCTGCAGGCAGGTTGTCCTGACAAGTATAGCTCTCAGTGGAGAGGAGCCCCAGAGTGGGTAGCTCCTATCTGCAGGCAGGTTATCCCAATCGCCTGTGCAGCCCCCAGTAGAGAGGAGACCTGAAGTAGATAGCTCCTATCTGTAGTCAGGTTGTCCTGTCATCTACCTAAGTGGGGCTGAGTCTGGGGTTTTTATGGGCTTCAGAGAGGAGGAAGTGTGCACTGATTGGGCCATAGGCAGACCTGGATAAAGCACCCTAAGTTCTCACTCTGGTCCACAGAGCTGATGGCCTGGCCTCCATGCTTCAGGCTGTCCCTGGCTTGAAGGTGGGGCTTCACCGGGGACCTGCCCGCTTCTGCCCAGGAGCCTATCTGCCTCCTGCCACCATCAATCATGTCATTTATGGCACCCAGGCTGTTCATGCCAACCAGTGCCTGCAGGCCCATGCTGAGCTGCCCTCAGCCCCACTGTCAGCCTCCCTTCTGTGCTTGTTGATGTCCAAAGTCCAGAGTGGGCTGAGGCAGCAGGGGGCTGGTGTCAGTGCTGCCCTGAGCGTGTGTGCACACCCAGCTAGGTTACAACAGTGCCTGGATTCAGTCACAACTTTTCTCCAAAATCAGAGCAGGTGTCAGGAGCAGGTACGTCCAAGCCTGTAGGGGTATGGGGGCTTTCTGGGTCCCCGAAAGTGCAGGGATGCCTGGGTCCACAGCCACAGCTGGGCAGCTGCAGCTATGCCCAGAGCAGGGCTCCTGCCCCGCCAACTCGGAAGGGGGTGGAGCGCCCACCTCTTCCCAGCTCCTGCTAGCTCCATGGAGTGCACAGTCCCCGCCAGTCCTCCCACACTGCGGCCAGCAACTTTGCTGGGGGCCACTCCAGACAAGCTGCTGCTGCCATCACTTCATCCTAAAATATGGATCCATCCCCTTCAGCTCTTGTTACATACTTGTAGCTTTCAATTTCAACGAAGCATGCACATTTCTCTCATCTTTTGAAAAGAAAACAAACAAAAAGGAAAGTCTCTCAATTCAGATTCCTTTCCAGCTTCTGCCTTGTTGATCTGATCACAACTAAATTTTTTTAGAAACTTTTTAAAATTGAAGCATAAGTTCGTACCGAAAAATGCATAGATTGTGTTTAGTTTGACTTTTTTCAAAGTGAATACACCCATACACCAGCACTCAGATGATGTTATAGAACATTAGCAATGCCCCCAGAAGCCTCACTCACGCTTCCCTGTGTAGTCATCCCTCACTCCCCAGAAGTAACCATGATTCTGACTTCCGTCACCATATATTAGTTTTTGCCTGTTTATGAACTTTATAAGCATAGAATTATACATTGTGAACTTTTTTGCATCTCTCTTTGCTCACATATTTGAGAAATTCATCTATGCTGTGCTGTATGTATCAGTATTCTGTTCTTTTCCATTTCTGTAACATACCCCATTATATGTATATGCCATAGTTTATCCTACCCAGCCAAACTTCTTAAATAAATTCTCTATATTTGATATCTCCACTTGCTTATTGTTTACTTATTTCTTAACCATAGTACTCTGCTTTCTATTCTCACTCCTCCACTTATACATACAGGTTCTTAATTTACTTCACCTCTTGGCGGCATTTGATTCTCTCTCTCCACTTTAACTTTCCTCTCCTAGTTCCTAATCCATATGCTCCTTGGTTTTCTTCCTTGCCCCACTATTGTTCTGTCTCAGTCTCTTTTGCTGGTCTACCCTCCTTCTGTTCTCTACCTCTCTTAAAAGTTGATATTTCTCAGAGTTCTGTCTCAGTTCTTTCCTTCACATTCTCCATACTCATTCTTACAGTTGAGTATCTACTGATGTTATTTCACTGCCATTGATACAGTGATGACTTCGGAAGCTATCCATATTTTTAGTCCGCTCTCCTGAACCCTGAAGCTGGGTTTGTGTGCAGCTCCTCTTGGATGTCTCCTAGGTACTACTTCAAAGTCAGTATGCTGTCAACTGACCTTCTCCCTTTTTGCTTCTTACCACCATCATCACCCTTCCCCCTCCCAACTAGTTCCAATTTTGTTCCCCTTTTATCCATTCTCCATGTGAAGCCTTAGGAAACTAAAATTTGATCAAAAATGTTTTCTTTGAATGTAGTCCAGACTCTTCATAAAGGCTTTAAAGACCCATTTGCTTTCCCTAAAATTTTATATTACAAAAATACTCAGTCATCTATTATAGTTATTAAGTATTCATGATTACTTATAAACATTTATTAATGAGAAGAACTATTCATTAAAATTGAGATTCACATATTTCTGGCACTTTGAGATTATACAGACATATCAATTATTTGGGTTTTTAATCATATTTTTTCTATCCATCTAGGATTCTCTTACCTTTTATGCAGTCATATGCAAGATCAGGAGGGTTTTCCATCACTGGAAAGATCAAAACTGCACTAATTGAGAATGCAATCTACTATGGCACCTATTTGCTGATTTTTGGAGCATTTTTAATTTATGTAGCTGTAAACCCACATTTACATTTAGAATGGTAAGAAAAGTAGTCCTCTTAACATTGCTTTAATGTATGTTTGCATTTTAAAAAAATCATTTTTAATTTCATATGTGCAGGTAAAAAGACATTTCATTGAGAAATATATTGTTACCTATTTTATGGATTTCCCCAAAAGAATATGTGAATAATCCATATTACTAAGAAAGAAAATACGGAATGACATCTTTAAATATAGATTTTAGGCAAAAGATTAATGATTAGTCTAATGGCTATATATTAAAAGTAATAACCCTTATGATTTTTGGATAGAATTTCAAAATTTTTATGATAAAATAACTGGTTTTATTTTTCATTGGAACTTGTGATTTTTTTTGTTTTGATTATAATTTGAAGGCATATTTGTTCTTAATGTTACCTTGGATTTAGATATTTCAATAAAATTGAAATCTGTTTTATACTTATGATTTGTAATATATGTGAAGGTCTACATCTGAAAATTTAGGAATAGATCAGCAGTGCTAGGTCTCACTATTGTATTCCTGAGATTTGCTAGGTCAGCAACACAGGTTAATTTGAAACATTTTCAAACTTCTTTTGTTTAATATAGAATAAGAAATCACCTAATGAAAAATGTTTCCTTTGGGAAAATATATACATATTATTGCCATGAATTCTTCTAGATGCTAATTTTAACTGCAATAGAAATAGTGTCTCCTGTGTTAAAGTCTATTTATGCAGTCACATTTTATCTTTCCATTAAAATATACATATTATCTGTTGTTTCCCTTTCTTAGGAACCAGCTTCAGACAATTGGGATAGCTGCTGCAAATACATGGGGTCTGTTTCTTCTTGTGTTGTTGTTGGGGTATGGCTTGGTGGAAATTCCTCGATCATACTGGAATGGAGCAAAAAGGGGTTATCTACTTATGAAAACGTATTTTAAGGCAGCCAAACTGATGACAGAGAAAGCAGATGCAGAAGAGAATTTGGAAGATGCCATGGAGGTAAGCAAGTTTGAACCTTATAAGCAATAGTCACTAAGTCATATGTATCCCCTTTTAGTCACTTTTGGTTTGTTGTTGTTGTTAGTGCATTGATGGGCTTCAGACTGCAAAACTGGTGTTGTGCAATCCTTCAGGATGTCTCATCCAGGATGACTTTTTAGCAGTTCAGCCTCATGATGTGTCTTGTCCATCTTCTGTCTGACAGAGATTCATGGAAAATATATTCAATAGTGCAGGGCTACGCCTATTATTTTGAGGTAACTTTTAATAGTACCCTCTTTAATTTTCAAAAGTCTCCCAGATTAAATGATAAATTGTATGGTTACCCTAACATAGTAGAACTGAGAATAATGACCAGAGGACACTTATTTCCGAAAGGTTAACCTAAGGTAATCCCACCAATTCTGGAAACCTCTTTAAAGAACAATTTGCATGGGAGTTTGTATTGGTAAGTTTTGTTTCCTATCTGTAATCTTAATAAGACACTTCATTTTACTTGATGACTTAACCCAGTTTCACAAAGTTGTTGAAAGTATAACTTTCAATACTGTACATAAAAATATACAACAAATTATAAAATTTTTCTGTGTTAAATAAAAATTTTGTTATGGATTTAAAGAGATTATTGTAGTCACCTCACATTTTTGCTTCCCAGGGAAAATATGCTACTCAGCTGATGATACTCTCCAAATTAAAACTCCTGTTGAAGGCTTTTCATTCATGTTAGAATAAACTCCAAAATGTTTTAATGCAGCCTACAGAAAAATAATTTGGCCTATGTTCAGCTCTCCAGCTGTATCCCAAGCCTCTATTTTCTTGCACTGGTCATCTTTGGTTTCTCGAACTTGCTAATGTTGATGAAATAATAAACAATTCTATAGACTTAATATTTACCTAACACTCAACTTTCGTTCCTCAAACTTAGTAATGGTGATAATTATAGTAAACAATTATATAGACTTACTGTTTGCCTAAGAGGGACTTTCTAAGCACTATACATATATTTAATTCTCATGACTTTATGATAGAGATTTTTGTAAATCCCCATTCTATAAATGAAGAATATGAGGCACAGAGAGATTAAGTAACTTTCTCATGTCTACATGGCTAGGAAGTGATAAGAGCCAGGCAGTCTTGCCTTAAACAGGGACTGACAAACTTTTCTGTAAAGGGCCAGATAGTAAATATTTTAGGCTTTGTGTGCAATGTCATTTCTATTGCAACTACTCTGTCATTGTAGGATGAAAGCAGCCATAGCCAGTAAATAAATGAATGAGAGTGGGTGTGTTCTAGTATGAGAACAAGTAGTGGACTGAATTGATCTGGCTTGATGACCATATGCTTAATTATTACACACATTGTCTTTCTTTTCTATCTTTGAGCATGCTATTCCCAAACTATTAGAATGCTCTTTTCAGCACTCTCTTCAGCTAATTCCTATTTCATTTTCAAGTCTTAACATAAATGATAATTCTTCAGGGAAGCTTTATTAGCTTCCTAGGACTGCTGTAACAAAACTACTACAAACTGGGTGGCTTAAACAATAGAAAATATTGGCTCACAGTTCTGGGGACTAACGTTCAAGATTAAGGTATCTGCAGGGTTGGTTCCTTCTGAGGGTTCTAGGGAAAATCTGTTCCATGTTTGTCTTCTAGCTTCTGGTGGTCTGCGATCTTTGGCATTCCTTGACTTGTAGACCCCTGCCTTCATCTTCACATGGTGTTCTCCCTGCGTGCCTGTGTCCAAACTTCATTGTTTTGTAAGGACACCAGTCATATTGGATTAGAGTTCATCCCACTGCAGTATAACCTCATCTTAACTTAGCTAATTAAATCTGCAACAACCCTATTCCAAATAAGATCACATGTTAAGATACTGGAGGTTAGGTTTCAGGGGACACAATTCAACCCATAACATCTTCCCTGATTGTCCAGACTCTTAAACACTCAGCAACCATTTTTTAAATGAATGAATAAATGAACAAATGAATGTATACTGTGATTCGAAAATTTTACGTTGGCTTTGCAGCATTTATTCTCTACAAAATGTAAGAACTACGCAGAAAATATTGATTTAAATGTAGGAGTGAGTCTGTAAATAGTATTATTTAAATTGAAATGATTAAATTTCCTGTTATATTCAACATTCCTATGATGAATGTTATTACATCTTTTGAAAGAAGATTATTTATATTTGATAAATTTTACATTTATATTTGAAATTTTGAATTTTTGAAAAAATTGAAAACTGATATTTCAATAAGATACTTATATTTGATAAAAGAAATTAATTTAAGTTTAAATTTGATAGCGTTCCATCCAAAAGTTGGTATTAAATTCAGTTGTTTCAGATTTGAGGAATTTGGATTTCACTAATTTATTCAACATTCCTGCAAAAAAAATAAACCCAGCTATTATTTGAGTTATGGATTTTCCGTAGAGGAAGCTTTGCTGTCTGAATAAAATAGATTTTGTTGTTGTTATTTTAAAATAGGAGCCCTCTGCTTAGAAATAGGATGTGGAAAATTAAGGACCAGCATTGGACTTCTCTGCTATTTTAGTATAGTATTCTTAAGTTTTAAGCTGTGTAAAAAAGTTTAGATAAGAAACTGCTCTTTAAAAATGGATGTTTTGAAAATAGCAGTAAGTACACATAGATAGCAGGAGAACTCTGAACCTCTTTCCATCAAAAACAATGCATGATTTCTCAGGTATGAATTTCTTTTTTGTTTGTTTCTCTGGGGTTTTAAAAAATTTTCGTACATGCTCTTCACCTCAAGCATTTATTTTTCTTTATGTTACAAACAATCCAATTATATTCATTTAGTTATTTTAAAATGTACAATTACATTATTGACTGTAGTCACCCTGTTCTATCAAATACTGGATATTATTCACTCTAACTATATTTTTGTATCCATTAACCATTCCCACTTCCCACCCTCCCCTCTACCCATAACCCCTCCCAGCCCCATAAATAAGTGGGAACATGTGAAGTTTGTCTTTCTGTGCCTGGCTTATTTCACTTAACATAGTGACCTCTAACTCCACCCATATTATTGCAAATGACTGGATCTCATTCTTTTTAATGGCTGAATAGTACTCTGTTGTGTATATGTACCACATTTTCTTTATCCATTCATACGTTGATGGATACTTAGGTTGCTTCCAAATCTTGGCTATTGTGAGTACTGCTGCAATAAACATGGGAGTGCAGACATTTCTTTGATATAGTGATTTCCTTGTTTTGGTTATATACCTAGCAGTGGAATTGCTGAAACACATGGTAGCTTTTTTTTTTTTTAAATTTTTTTGAGGGGCCTCCAAACTGTTCTCCATAGTAGTTGTACTAATTTACATTACATTATTGTCTGTCTTTTGGATAAAACCCATTTTAACTGGGGTGAGATGATATCTCATTGTAGCTTTGATTTACATCTTTTTGATGATCAGTGATTCAAAAATCAGTAGCATTTCTATATGTCAACAGCAAACAATCTGAAAAAGAAACCCCATTTACAATTGCTATAACACAAATAAAATATCAAGGAATTAGCCAAATAAGTGAAAGATCTCTGCAATGAAAACTATAAAATGCCTGTTTTTGCCTGTTTGCCATTTGTATGTCTTTTTTTTTTTTTTGAGAAATTCAAATCTTTTGCCCATTTTTAATCAGATTATTACATTTTTTTTTTCTCATGGAGTTGTTTGAATTCCTTATATATTCTGGTTATTAACCTCTTGTCAGAAAGATAGTTTACAAATATTTTCTCCTATTCTGTGGGTTATGTCTTCATTTTCTTGATAGTTTCCTTTGCTGTGCAGAAGCTTTTTAACTTGATGTGATCCCATTTGTTCACTTTTGCTTAGATTGCCTGTGCTTGTAGGTTATTACTAAATAAATCTTTGCCCAGTCCAATATCCTGGAGAGTTTCTCCAATGCTTTCTTGTATTAGTTTCATAATTTGAGTTCTTAGATTTAAGTCTTTAAATCATTTTGATTTGATTTTTATATATGGGGAGATAACTGGTCTAGTTTCATTCTTCTGCATATATCCAGTTTTCCAGTTTTCCTGGCACCATTTATTGAAGAGACTATCCTTTCCTCATTGTATGTTCTAGGAGCCCTTGTCAAAAATGAGTTCACTGTAGATATATGGATTTATTTTGGGGTTCTCTATTCTGTACCATTGGTCTGTTTTTATCCTAACACCATGCTGTTTTGTTTATCACTTTATTATGTAGTTTAAAGGCAGATAATGTGATTCCTCCAGTTTTGCACTTTTTGCTCAAGATAGTTTTGGCAGTTGAGGCTGTTTTGTGGTTCCATATAAATTTTAGGATTGCTTTTTCTATTTCTGTTAAGAATGTCATTGGTATTTTGATAGAGATTGCATCGAAATTGTAGATTGCTTTGGGTAGTATGGACATTTTAACAATATTGATTCTTCCAATCCATGAAAATGGAATACCTTTTTATTTTTTGTGTCCTCTTCAATTCCTTGCATCAGTGTTTTATAGTTTTCATTGTAGAGATCTTTCACTTATTTGGCTAATTCCTTGGTATTTTATTTGTGTTATAGCAATTGTAAATGGGATTTCTTTTTCAAATTGTTCATGGTTGACATATAGAAATGCCACTGATTTTTGAATGTTGATTTTGTGTACTGCAGCTTTACAGAATTTGTGTATCACTTCTAATAGTTTTTTGGTGGAGTTTTTAGGTTTTTCCAAATGTGAGATTTATCATCTGAAAACAGGATAATTTGACTTCTTTCTTTCCAATTTTGATGCCCTTTATATCTTTCTCTTGTCTGATTGCTTTACCTAGGACTTCCAGTACTATATTGAATAACAGTGGTGAAAGTGGGCATCCTTGTCTTGTTACGGATCTTAAAGGAAAGGCTTTCAATTTTTCCCCATTCAGTATGATAGTAGCTGTGGGTCTGTCATATATGACTTTTATAGTGTTGAGGTATGTTCCCTGTATATTCAGGGTTTTTTAGGGTTTTTATCATAAAGGGATGCCGAATTTTATCAATGCTTTCCCAGCATCAATAGAAATGCTCATATGGCTTTTTTCCTTCATTCTATTAATATGATATATCACATTGATTGATTTGCATATGTCAAACCATTCTTGTATTCCTAGTATAAATCTGAATTGATCAGATGGATGACCTTTTCAACGTGTTCTTGAATTCATTTTGCTAGTGTTTTCTTGAGGATTTTTGCATGAGTGTCTATCAGGGATATTGGCCTGCAGTTTTCTTTTTTTGATGTGTCTGTTTCTGGTTTTGGAATCAGGGCAATACTGGCCTCATAGATTGAGTTTGGAAGTATCCCTCCTCCTCTGTTTTTCA
Organism: Pan troglodytes; assembly: GCF_028858775.2. Taxonomy (NCBI): domain Eukaryota; kingdom Metazoa; phylum Chordata; class Mammalia; order Primates; family Hominidae; genus Pan; species Pan troglodytes. The sequence goes on from NC_072402.2 coordinate 76,654,162, forward strand.
GAATAGTTTGAGTAGGATTTGTGTTAGTTCTTTAAATGTTTGGTAAAATTCAGCAGTGAAGCCATTGGGTCCTGGGCTTTTCTTTGCTGGGAGACTTTTTATTATGACTTTGATTTTATTACTTGTTGTCTATCTGTTCAGGTTTTGGATTTCTTCATGGTTTGATCTTGGTAGGTTGTATGTGTCTAGGAATTTGTCCATTTCTTCTAGGTTTTCCAATTTATTGGCATATAGTTGCTCATTAGAAGTCTCTAATAATCCTTTGAATTTCTGCAGTATCAGTTGTAATGTCTTTTTTATCAATTCAGCCACTCTGTGTCTTTTGATTGAAGAGTTTAGTTCATTTACATTCAGTGTTATTATTGATAAGTGAGGACTTACTCCTGCCATTCTGTTATTTGTTTTCTGGTTGTTTTGTGATATTCTTTTCTTTCCTTCCTTCCTGTCTTCCTTTTTGTGAAGGTGATTTTCTCTGGTGGTATGTTTTAACTTCTTGCTTCTTATTTTTTGTGTATCTGTTGTATGCTTTTTGGTTTGAGGTTACTTGAGGCTTGTGAGTAATATCTTATAGCCTGTTATTTTAAACTGATGACAACTTGACATTGATTGCAAAAATAAACAGAGAAAACTAATAAAAACTCTAGATTTCACTTCATCCCTCCACTTTTTAACTTTTTGTTATTTCTATTTATGTATTATTATACTATCTGTGTCTTAAAAAGTTGTTGTAGTTATTTTTCTTTATTTTATTTTATTATTATACTTTCAGTTTTAGCGTACATGTGCACAATGTGCAGGTTTGTTACATATGTATACATGTGCCATGTTGGTGTGCTGCACCCATTAACTCATCATTTACATTAGGTATATCTCCTAATGCTATCCCTCCCCCCTCCCGCCACCCTACAACAGACCCTGGTGTGTGATGTTCCCCTTCCTGTGTCCATGTGTTCTCATTATTCAGTTCCCACCTATGAGTGAGAACATGCGGTGTTTGGTTTTTTGTCCTTGCGATAGTTTGCTGAGAATGATGGTTTCCAGCTTCATCCATGTCCCTACAAAGGACATGAACTCATCCTTTTTTATGGCTGCATAGTATTCCATGGTGTATATGTGCCACATTTTCTTAATCCAGTCAATCATTGTTGGACATTTGGGTTGGTTATTTTTCATTGGTTTGTCTCAAGATATGAGTAGTTTTCACACCGCAGTCATAGTGTTAATAATATTCTTTGTTTTTCTGTGTACTTGCTATAACCAATGAGTTTTGTACCTTCAGATGATTTTTATTGCTCATCAATGTCCTTTTCTTTCAGATCAAAGAACTCCCTTTAGCATTTCTTATAGAACAGGACTGGTATGGACGAAATCTCTCAGCTTTTGTTTGTCTGGAAACGTTTATTTCTCTTTCATGTTTGAAGAATATTTTCACTGGATATGTTATTCTAGGATAAGTTTTTTTGTTTTTTCTTTCAGCATTGTAAATATATCCTGTCACTCTCCTGGCCTGTAAGGTTTCCACTGAGAAGCCTGTTGCCAGACATATTGGAGCTCCATTGTGTGTTATTTGTTTCTCTTCTCCTGCTGCTTTTAGGATCCTTTCTTTATCCTTGACCTCAGGGAGTTTGATTATTAAATGTCTTGAGATAGTCTTATTTGAGATAAATCTTCTTGGTGTTCTGTAATCTTCTCATGCTTGAATATTGATATCTTTCTCTAGGTTTGGGAAGTTCTCTATTATTATCACTTTGAATACACTTTCTACCCTTATCTCTCACTCTACCTCCTCTTTAAGGCCAAGAACTCTTAGATTTGCCCTTTTGAGGCTATTTTCTAGATTTTGTAGACACTTGTCATTCTTTTTTATTATTTTTTGTCTCCTCTAACCGTATTTTCAAATAGCCAAATTTTCAAGTGTCTTCTAGCTCACTGATTCTTTCTTCTGCATGATCGTTTCTGCTGTTAAGATACTCTCATGCATTCTTCAATATGTCAATGCATTTTTCAACTCCAGAATTTCTACTTGATTATTTTTAATTCTTTCAACAGCTTTGTTAAATTTACCTGATATGATTCTGAATTCCTTCTCTGTGTTACCTTGAATTTTGTTGAGTTTCCTTGAAACAGCTATTTTGAATTCTCTGTCTGAAAAGGCACATATCTCTGTGTCTTCAGGATTGGTCCCTGGTGCCTTGTTATTTATTTTATTTAATTTTTTTGAGGCAGGGTCTCACTGTGTTGCCCAGGCTGGAGTGCAGTGGCATGATTTTGGCTCACTGCAGTCTCCACCTCCTGGACTCAAGTCATCCTCTCACGTCAGCCTCCCAAGTAGCTGGTAGCTGGTACTACAGGCACACACCACCACCCAGCTAATTTTTGTATTCTTCTAGTGACAGGGTTTCACCATGTTGCCCAGGCTGTTCTCAAACTCCTGAGCTCAAGTGACCTCCAGCCTCAGCCTCCCAAAGTGCTGGGATTACAGGAGTGAGCCACTGTACTTGGCCCTGGTGCCTTATTTAGTTCATTTGGTAAGGTCATGTTTTTCTGGATGGGCTTGATTCTTGTGGATGTTCGTCGGTGTCTGGACATTGAAAAGTTAGGTATTCTTTATAGTCTTTGCAGTGTGGGCTTATTTGTAGCCATCCTTCTTGCAAAGGCTTTCCAGGTATTTGAAGGGACTTGGGTATTGTAATCTAAGTTTTTGGTCACTACAGCTGTATCTATATTAGGGGACACCCCAAGCCCTATAATGCTGTGGTTCTTGCAGACTTGCAGATGTGTGCCACCTTGGTGGTCTTGGATAAGATCTGGAAGAATTCTCTGGAGCACCAGGCAGAGATTCTTGTTCTCTTCCCTTACTTTCTCCCGAACAACTGGAGTCTCTCTCTTTGTCCTGAGCTGCCTGGAGGTGGGGGAAGGGTGTCTCAAGCACCCCTGTGGTCACCATCACTGGGACTGCACTGGGTTAGACCTGAAGTTATCATGGCACTGTGTCTCGCCCAAGGCCCACGGTAACCACTGCCTGGCTACCGTCTATGTTTGCTCAAGGCCCTGGTCCTCTACAGTCAGCAGGTGGCAAAGCCACCCGAGCTTTTGTTCTTCCCTTCAGAGTGGCAAGGTCTCCCTGAGTTGGGGTGTGTCCAGAGATGCCATCTGGGAGCTAGGGCCTGGAGCCAAAAACTGTAGGAATCTACCTGTGGCTAAACTGGTACCCAAGCCACAAGACAAAGTCCTTCTCACACTTTCCTCCCCTTTCCACAAGCAGAGGAGTCTCTCCCCATGGCCACTACTGCCCCAGGGCCACAATGAGTATATCCTCATTACCTCCAGTGTTCATTCAAGGCCCAAGATCTCTTCAGTCAGCTTTTGGTGAATGCTGCCATGCCTGGGACTTTCCCTTCAGGGCACTGGACTCCCATGTGACCCAGAGAAGGTTCAACAATGCTGTCTAAGAGCCGAGTCCTGCAATCTGGGGCCCCAAGAGCCCACTTAGTACTATAGCCAACAGTGGCTGAGGTTGTACCTTGTTTTTTGGTTTTTATGAAGGCACTTTTTTGTGTGGATAGTTGCTTAATTTGGTGTTCCTGTGAGGAGGACAATCAGTGGAGACTTCTGTTCAGCCATCTTGCTCTACCTCCTGTGTATGAATTTCTCTGGCCATATACTTCAAGGTATTTTGGGATTCTTTCTGCTTTTCTGAATATCTGGAAACTTATAAACTTGAGGGGAAATGTATTTATCATTTAAAAAATATTTACTGTCTTCCTGCCATGTTAAGTGCTATGCAGAACTGGCCAGAATAGAAATTCCTATTCTACTGACTTTCTAGAGTAGAAAATTGGACAGAGTCCCTTACAGTATATGGTAAATGTGACATGAATGATGAAAATGCTCTAGTATGGAGAGGTGTCACTACTGAATAATGGTCAGAGGACATGAAGTATGGCCTGGGCCTTGCGGGATGGGTAGAATTTTGATAGCTGATAACATTCTGGGCAGATATCAGGAAGTTTTAAAACCAAATTAATTTGAGCATAAAGTTTATATTGGAAAGATAAAGCTATATCTTGGCTTTGAATGCCATACTGAGAAGTCCAGTCATTTAACAGATAACAAACTTCAATCACGTTATTGGTAATTATTTTTTCAGCTATCCATTTAATCTCCCAAATGTAGTTTTATAAAAACTGTTTGGTATTTTTATGATATGTTTCTCTCTGAAATTGATATATGCATTTGTGTGTCTATTACCTTTCTTTGAAGCATTAATAAAACTTATAAACTATGTCAAATCATTCAAAAGGTATTTGCTAGATGGCCAAAAAGGTCACCTCCACCTTTTATCATTTTTCTAGATAGAGAATTTTAGGGAGGGAGAAACAGTTACTTTTTTCCACTGAAAACTTCCTGTTAGCCTCCCTTCATGAATGCTGTCTGACCTGCTTAGAAAAGAATTTGACAAGACACAGTAATGAAAGAGCTCAAAGTTACATTATTTTGTATGAAGAAGGCAAACAGTATATTTCAAATACTTTCCATGCTTTATTAAAATTATGAACTTTTGAAGGAACCCTAAATTTATAATAGACATAGCAAATGTTAATTAATTGTTTCAGTACTTGTTTTTTAATATGGCTAAATAATTTAAAGAAAAAAACATGGTATTTCACATATAATATATAAACAAATTGTTTAGTTCATATTAAAAGTATGATAAATTTGTGCTAACAAGTCAAGAAACTTTAAGGCAGCTTAGTAATGGAAAATAGATGTAATGATGCTTCCAGGTAACCTCTTAAAAACCGAAGTCTTATCTTGTCACTGTCATGTATAGGCGTCACACATTAACCTCAAAATAAACCATGATTAAGGGCTTCTAGGATCACTTTGATCTTGCTCTTTCAGCCTGATCCAGTGCTATGCAGACCCTTAATCTCCCTTTCCCTGTAATCACACTGGACTTTTTCAGTCCCTTCAAATAATGTACTCACTTACGCCTGGAGGCCTTTATGTGTCCTGTCCCTGTCTCTTTGCCTGGAATATTCTAGTCTCTCCCTTTGGTTGACTGACTTCTATATATTTTGTTTCATCTCATTTTAAATAATCAGTTAATCAGAATCTACATGCTCCCCTCTCAGAGCACCTCATACTTTGACAGCAGTTTCCACCTCATTTTTATTTATGTTTGTTTTCCTCATTAAGCTAAATTCCTTGACAGGAATAGTGTCTACTGGTACAGATTATTTATAAAGTATGCATATTCTAAATTTCAATAGATGTTGTGAAATTACCTTTAAATAGATTATATCACTTTTTGCTGTGTATAGGAGGGCCTGTTTTCCCAGTCTTACCTCTTTACATGATATCAGTTTTGAAAAAAGCTTCTTATTTTTAAAATCTGTAACTGTTTTTAGCTAGCTCAAATATCTTTTTAGACATTTATTGGCCAATTGTATTGTTTTCTATATTCCCATTTTTCTGTTGATTTGTAAGAGCTCATCACATATTAAGGATAATGAGTCTGTCATATAAATTACAAATATTTTTTCGCAATTTTGTCTGTGTGCTAGATGGCTTCTCCGCCTTGAGTTTTGTATCCCTTAAAACCCTGCTCTACTCTATGCCCCAGAATGTTCTTCTAAATATCCTGCTCACTTCTCTTATGCTTTCCAGGCTGTGAACATGCTATTTCACCTGACTAAAACAGTGGTTTCAACTTCTTAAAAATTTCATGAATATTATAGAATATTGTGATTCCTTAGGAACTACTGGTTCTAAAGAGTCTTGTCTTTAACCCTTTTGTGCCTTTTATACTCAGAATTGCTTATTTAATTATCCATTACTGGACTGAAATTTTAAGACTGACAATTCCTTGTCTTCTCTCCCCACCCTCCAGTATGGATTACGGGGGCCTTACACCTAGCACAGTACTGGCAAATAGTATGCTGTTTTGTTTGTTTGCTTTTAAGTTATTCTATTTTTAAATTTTAATCTATTTATTTATTTATTTATTTAGAGACCAGGTTATGACACTGGCTAATGTTTGTATTTTTGGTAGAGACAGGGTTTCACTGTATTGCCAAAACTGGTCTTAAACTCTGGGACTCAAGTGATCCACCTGCCTCAGCCTCCCAAAGTGCTGGGATTACAGGCCTGAGCCACTGCGCCCGCCAGTAGATAGTGTGCTCCTCATAAGCAAGTATGGAGTTAATCAATCATGACTGCTCTAGAGTACTCTTCTATTGGAAAGGAGCTGGCACTTTGTGACATTTGTAGCCTTTTCTGCTTCCTCTGGTTTTTCACTGTATTTTACATAATGAGATAATTGATCTTGGTGAGTAAGGCAGAGGAACATATCCCTATTCTTTTAGGACCATAAAGTTTGTCTGATCTTTTGTGGACTTTTAAATAGTGCTTATTCTTTTTTGTGTACCAAGTAATGAAGTGATGAGAGAGTGAATCTAGAAAGTAAGGAAAAGTTCAGGGTATAGAAATAGCTATTCAGTGACTTTGTATTTTTACTTGTGTTCTTAAGAACCTTTATTCATGTAATGCAAAGTAATTTGTGTTGAAGTTGAACTTGTGAGAAAATATATAGTACCTAATGCATTCTCATTTGGAATATGTGATCTGTAGAAATGGAAATATTTTTATTTATTTTACTGTTTTTATAGGAGGTTCGTAAAGTGAATGAAAGCATCAAGTATAATCACCCATTGAGAAAATGTGTTGATACAATACTTAAAAAGGTAATGAAATCATCTTGTCTGTTTCCTTTTGAAATATAACTTATATAATATTATACCAAAAGTACCAGAAAAGTATGAAAACAGCCTATAGCTGAGGTCTTCTAAATTCATTTTCATAGAAATATCAACCCAACACCATTTGTACTTTGAATTTTTTTAATTACTGCAAGTTTAACACTAATTATTGGCAGTATTTTCTATTGAAATATGGAGATAGAGGTTGAGTAATATATAAGGATTGTCATGACAATGACGGAAATAAACCTTTAAAATGTCATTGTATATGTTCACTAAAGGCATATCTCCTATGAGAAAATAAACCAAGGCCTCAGTAATATCTTACAATCAGCTGTCTACATGTTATTTTACAAATATATTTCATTAATATATTCATGACATATATCATAAAATGAGTGATGTTAACATAGACATTTAATAAACTATACTATATTTAACTATATTTATATTTATATATTTACTATATTTATAATAAACTTAACTATATTTAATAAAGTTAAGGTTTTGATGCATTGGTATTGAATTAGGGGTATTCATATACTTCCAAAAATGGTTATTTGCAGTTCCCCAATTGTCTTTTAAACCCACAGAACCATGGAAACATTTATTTTCCTAGATTTTAAATCTGTTATACTGATTCTTGTGTAGTGTTCTGTTTGGCTAAGATAATACTCATGGAATCACTTTTCTAACTATTTATCTCACATTTGCTACTTTTTGAGAACTACTAAGAGAGGTTAACTAAGTTGCCCAAGTTCATATAGGTAATAAGTGAGTAGTAGTATGGAAGATGACTTTAAATGCATGTATTTATTTCTCTGTGCTATGCCTTTCAAAAATTCAGCATCTTGGATTTGTCATGATTTTGCTTCATTCTTTAGCTAGAAAAATAATTTATCCTACTTAGAATAATCTTCTCAAATACTAGTTGCTTCCTGCAGGTAAGCTCCCCTGCCTATAGCCATCTATACCTATCTGGTATATATGAACACAAAGATTAATATTATAAAGGTGAGAAGAAACTCAGTACATCTTTTAAGACATTTTCAAGAAAATATCAGCAAATGAAGTCTAACTAGAGATGACAATAAAGTAGGAAGATGTTTTTGAGAAAATTAGAACTGCTCAAGAATGAAAGATTTTTAATAAAAATAAATTTTTATCTTTTTACAATTAAGATTTTAAAAAATCTACTTTTTTTTTTTTAGTGCCCTACAGAGTATCAGGAAAAAATGGGTAGGAACATGGATGATTATGAAGATTTTGATGAAAAGCATAATATCTATCCAAGTGAAAAAAGTCTGGTAAAACTGCATAAACAGGTAACTTTGTTAATTATAAGTATTTTACTTAATGATGATTTTAATTAGACTTCTAATCATTGCTCATAAAAAAAGGAATTTTTAGTGAATGTGTATTTAAAACTTCCTTTAATCCCATCCTTATCATTCTTTGAAATATTTTATCTCTGTGTATACCAGCAGGGGTATTATTGGCATTTGGGGAGGGAGAATTCTTCACTGAGCATAACTGTTACATTATATAAAACTGTTACATCATTTTGGAACATTAATATTCTCAGCCTGACCCAGTAAATGCCCTAGCACTTTCCCATTGTTATGACAATCCAAACATGCTCCCTAGTGGAGAGTTGAACCACTGTTGGATCAGAACACTGCCAGGTCTACCCCCATTCTCTTTTTTAGGTGATTTATTCAGTTCAGAGACACCGTCGAACTCAAGTACAATGGCAGATTCTTTTGGAACAAGCATTTTATCTAGAAGATGTAGCAAAAAATGAAACTAGTGCTACTCATCAGTTTGTTCACACCTTTCAATCGCCAGAGCCAGAAAATCGATTTATCCAATATTTTTATAATCCTACATTTGGTATGTAATTTGACATAAATTTCAAACTTTAATGATGAAAAGTTTTCTGTAGAAAGAAGTTATGTATTTTCACCAATGCAAAGTTGAATTTTATTTGTATTATTTGATTTATACCATGTGATATTAAGTATCTGGTAACATTTCCCCAAAATAACTGTTTTACTTATCATATAACATATAATCCATCAGTTTCCACTGTTACTTCACAAATAATAAAAATTCTATTAAAAAAACATGTATACATCAAGCATATTTGTATAATGCATAATATATACAATTATGCATTGCTTAATGACTGGAATTACTCTGAGAAATGTATTGTTAGGCAATTTCATCACTGCATGAGCATCATAGGGTACGTACTAAACCTAGATGGTATAGTACAGGTAGGCAATATGGTATGGCTTATTACTCCTAGGCTACAAACCTATACAGCATGTTACTGTACTGAATAGTGTAGGCAGTTGTAACACAGTGGTTTTTGTGTATATAAACATAGAAAAGATAATAGTAAAAATGCAGTATTGTAATTTTATGGGATCACCATTGTATATGCAGTCCATCATTGACTGGAATGTTGTTATGTGACACATGACTGTACTTAAAATAGTTAGAATTTTAAGTAATTTTACATCACAAGCTTGGGTCTCTTCTTCAGTCTTGACATACTACTGAAATATTTGCTTAAGTAGTCCTCTTTGATTATTAACATTTATTAGTCTTATTATAAAACCTATACTCTGTAGTTATCATTTTTCTCCTTTTTGCTAATTTATGGCAGTCCCTTCAAGTATTGTCAAATTTAGTGTGAAGAAACTTAAAGCAAGTACCAAAGTGTCATAGTATTAAAACTTCTATTTACCTTATTTATTTTTAAAAAATTGTTATATTCACTTGATTCTCCTTTGCATGTTTGGTTTTGAGTATGAAGACTTAATGGCTATAACAAATATCTCAGAAAACTCCTTTAACAAAAATCCTTCCTAATTAAACGAAGGAATGATGTGTTATCTGTTTTCATTCATTCAACAAATATTTGGGTACATTAGTGCTATGTATTATTGGGTGCTGGGTAGCTTGGTATATATCAGTTTAAAAAGACAGAAATTCCTGCCCTTTTGGAGTGAGAAAAACAGACAATAAACATATAAAGGCATAAAGATTCTGAATAGGCAGTTGATTATAGAAATTGAAATTCAAGGGAGGAGTCTGAATTGTAGATATGAATTAGGGTACCATCAATGTGTAGGGAACCATGGGGTCAGAATAAAATCAATAAAGAAGTAATTGAGATAGAGAAAAGAGAAAAGTCTGAGGACCAAGCCTGAGGCACTCCAGAATTTAGAGATTAGGTGGATGAGAAGTAACTAGCAGAAAAGACTAGAAAAGGAGGGGCCAGTGAGATAGGAAAATTAGGACAATGAAGTGTTTTGAGGAAAATAGTATATAAAGTACCTTTTCAAATGTTGCACATAGATTAAGGATCATAAATATTAAGACCTGACCATTGGATTTTAGAGAAGTGAGGGGAGAGGATAAAAAAGTCTGACTGTAATTTAAAAGAAATAAGAAGAGGAGCAATTGGAGACAGACTAGAAAACTCTAAAAATGTTTTCCTTGTAAAAGGGAACAGAGAAAAGGGGTAGTAGCTGAAAAAGGATTGGGGGCATAGTCAAGAGAAATTATCACATGTAATTAGTAAATGATATAATAGAATTTGAGGCCAGGCACGGTGGCTCACGCCTGTAATCCCAGCACTTTGGGAGGCCGAGGCGGGCAGATCACAAGGTCAAGAGATTGAGACCATCCTGGCCAACATGGTGAAACCCCGTCTCTACTAAAAATACAAAAATTAGCTGGGCGTGGTGGTGCGTGCCTGTAGTCCCAGCTACTCGGGAGGCTGAGGCAGGAGAATCACTTGAACAGGAGGCGGAGGTTGCAGTGAGCCGAGATTGCGCCACTGCACTCCAGCCTACCTGTAGTCCCAGCTACTCGGGAGGCTGAGGCAGGAGAATCACTTGAACCCAGGAGGCGGAGGTTGCAGTGAGCCGAGATTGCGCCACTGCACTCCAGCCTACCTGTAGTCCCAGCTACTTGGGAGACTGAGGCAGGAGAATCGCTTGGACCCGGGAGGCAGAGGTTGCAGTGAGCCAAGATTGCACCACTACACTCCAGCCCGGGGACAGAATGAGACTCCGTCAAAAAAAAAAAAAAGAAATAAAGAGAGAGAGAGATGAAAGAAAAGAAAGACAAAAAGAAAGAGAGAAAGAAAGAAAGAGAAAGAAAAGAAAAAATTCATAGAATTTGATAAGACAATAGAGAATTTCTAAGACAATGTTCATGACTAGTAGAGATGAGATGGTGGGAAATAGTGAACAATGAAGAGAATGGTGGAGGTAAGGCACAGATGTAACTAGCTGAGAAGGTGTAGTGTTAGAAACTTGGGAAAATTCTCCTCTGATCGCTTCTGTTTTCTCAATGAAATGTGGAGAGTAAGTATAGGAGAGGAGATTTTAGAGATTTGAGGAGGGAAGAGAAGGTGCAAAATAGTTGCCTAGGAGAGTGGCATGGGAGAAGATTGGGGAATTATAGTAGGCTAGTGAGGCAGTACTGAGGAACCACTTGAAGCTAGTGATTAAGAATTTAAAGTGAGGCCAGTCAACAAGGTGGGGTGTCTTTCTCCTGCAATGTGCAGCTGTGTGGATGCAGGCTGAGAGTAGCCAGGGAGTTGGATTTAAACAGGTGTGATTTAGCTTAGCAGGTACAGTGGAGCAAAATGGGGCAAAGTAAGTGGGATACTGTCCTCAAAGACTGGAATCTGAGCTGCATGAGGAAGGAAGGGTATCAAAGTGTTAAATAACAGTAAAAATGTGATAGAATAAATTGATTTTTCGTCCAGGTATGGTCAGTTAGTGGAGTTGAAATACTGTACTAGATGAAGGTATTGTTTGAAGACAAGGATGCTGGAATGTGATTATATGGAAGGGCTGGATATATTGATAATAAAAGGTTTAGGCATCACTATAGCAACAAGTAATTGAGGTAGGGTGGAGGGAAAGTTCATTAGAGGAGAGGAGGTCAAAGAAATGAGAGATAAGGGTATTGAAAGGGGAATCATTTATGTGGATATTGAAATCACTAGGAATTATGAGAGGAAAGTTGTAAAGAATTACAGTGAACCAGAAGCTAACTATTCAGTAAATGAACTAAAAATATAGCTTTTTAATTTATTGAGCTTTCTTTTTTAAATTTTTATTTATACCTAAATTCAGACTTAAAACCAAAATAGTGCTGGGAGTGGTGGCTCACACCTGTAACCCCAACACTTTGTGAGGCCGAGGTAGGTGGATCATGAGGTCAGGAGATCGAGACCATCCTGGCTAACACGGTGAAACCCTGTCTCTACTAAAAATACAAAAAATTAGCTGGGCATGGTGGCACGTATCTAATAAAAATACAGAAAATTAGCTGGGAGTGGTGGCACACGCCTGTAATTCCAGTTACTCGGGAGGCTGAGGCAGGAGAATCACTTAAACCCCGGAGGCAGAGGTTGCAGTGAGCCGAGGTCACGCCACTGCACTCCAGCCTGGGCGACAGAGCGAGACTCCGTCTCAAAAAAAAAAAAACAAAAAACCAAAACAGTACAAAATATTCCCATATACCCTTCAGCCAGGCTCTCCAATGTTAATATTTTGCCATATTGATTTGCTTTTTCTGTATGTATTTTTTTATTACTATTTTAGAGTTGTATCCAGACATGATGCCTCCTTGTTCCTAAATGTTTCCGTGTATATTTTCTAAAAATAAAGATATTTTCTTACATAGCCAAATACAGCCATCAAAATAAAAAAATTAATATTTATACTCTACCATTATTTACAGACCTTATTCAGATTTTGCTATAATTATCCCAATAATATTTTTTGTAAAAAATCCCAGATCATGCATCGCATTCAGTTGTTATGTCTCCTTAGTTTCCTCTAATCTGACACAGTTTCTCAGTCTTTGTGTTTGATGATATATCAGAAATGTTTTGGGGAGTATAGGCCAGTTTTTTGTTGAATGTCCCTGAATTTGACTTTGATGTTTCTTTAAAATTAGACGCAAGTTCTGCATTTTTCATAGGAATACCACAGCAGCAATGTCACATTCCTATCAGTACATCATAGCAGGAGGCACACGATGTCAGTTTGTCCCATCATGGGTGTCATTTGGTTAGGTTAGTATCTGCCTGGTTTCTCCACTGTAAAATTGTTGTTTTTCTCTTTGTAATTAAGTATCTTATTGGGAGCTATTTTGAAACAATGTAAATATCCCATTACTCTTTTATAGTTTTCCTAATCATTTTTTTCTTTTGTCTTCTAGAATGGTACTGGGAATGTCTTTTGCGACCATGGTTTTACAAGATACTTGCTGTGGTTCTGTCCATCTTCTCTGTGATTGTTGTGTGGTCAGAGTGCACATTCTTTAGCACTACTCCTGTCTTATCCCTCTTTGCGGTCTTCATACAGCTGGCAGAAAAAACATATAATTATATTTATATCGAGGTCAGTTTATTTTATGTCTGTCATAAATAGATGTCACTTCATAGTATAATCCTTAACTGTTTTCTCCATGTATTTCTTCTAGTAAAAATGAAAGCAGTGAGGTTTTCTGCAGTGTTGTTATTCAGACTTCCAGAAATGTGCTTCATTATTTTACCCACACTATAGAAATTAATAACTGTATTTGAAGAGAGATGAAAAGTTGCAAGATAGTGCAGAAATCTGAGATTTTTTTTTCTTTCTGTTTTTTTGGAGGCAGAATCTTGCTCTGTCACCCAGGCTGGAGTGTGGTGGCATCAACATGGCTCACTGCAGCCTCAACTTCCCGGGCTCAAGAAATCCTCTCACCTTCACCTTAGCCTCCCAAGTAGCTGGGCCTACAGCCATGCACCACCATCCCCTGCTAATTTTTGTATTTTTTGTAGAGTCAGGATTTTGCCATGTTGCCCAGGCCGGTCTGGAACTCTTGCACTCAAGTGATCGTCCTGCTTCAGGAGGATCCATCACACTTGGCCCTGGGAATACTTTGATTATATTTATGCCAGTAAAGCTACATAACTTATAGGCCTCATGTGAAGAGTTGCCAAGGGAATGGGAAAAGAGGCTCACATTAGAAGGTAGATTCGAAACTTTTGGATCTAGGATGTTAAACAGTTTGAAGTGTTGGGTTTTTTTCATAATCTTAGTGGGTGATTAAAAAATTCTCTATTACTGTATTTCAATTTTAGAGCATCAATAAATGTTAGCTAGAAATGAAGGCCAGGCTGGGCGTGGTGGCTCACACCTGTAATCCCAGCTCTTTGGGAGGCGAAGGCGAATGGATCATGAGGTCAGGAGTTTGAGACCAGCCTGGCAAACATGGTGAAACCCCGTCTTACTAAAAATACAAAAATTAGCCGGGCGTGGTGGCACATGCCTGTAATCCCAGCTACTCAGTTGGCTGAGGCAGGAGAATCACTTGAACCCAGGAGGTGGAGGTTGCAGTGAGCCAAGATCGCGCCACTGCACTCCAGCCTGGGTGACAGGGCGAGACTCCATCTCAAAAAAACAAAAGAAAAAGAAATGAAGGATAATGCCTGTAATTGTTAAGTGCCAAAGTCTGTTTGTTTTAAACAAACTGCTTTGTTTTTGTTTTTTTCCAGATTGCCTGCTTCCTTTCCATCTTCTTCCTAAGTATCTGTGTTTATTCTACTGTGTTCAGGATTCGTGTATTTAACTATTATTATTTGGCCTCACATCACCAGACTGATGCTTATAGCCTTCTTTTCAGTGGCATGTAAGTAGGATTATGTTTAGAAACAAGAGAAATGTCATCATTGAGTGTATTCTTATGGATCTTTTATTTTTTGTTGTTTACAGGTGTTCCACTAACATCTATATTTCTATCAGCTAATTGATTAGTTTTAAATATTAAATTGATGTTTGTTGATTGCCAGCTACCTCCTGCTTGAGGTTTAAGGTTAAAATAGGTGTGCTAGGTTAGGCTAGAAGGCAGAAGAAGCATACTTAGTGAGCCCGGATTTACCAACCAGAGATTAGCAAGCAGTAGAAACAATGGACAGTTTAGAGACTAAGTCAGACCTAGATGGTGTTCTAAGATTCAGCGGTCTCTCACTGAGTTGAGGAGGACTGAGAAAACCAACAAGAACAATTTTTCCTGAGGAATTCAGAGAGGATTTAGAGAGATGTCTTCAAGTTGGGCAAGATTGTACAATCTATTACCTGTTCTTATTGTTAAATGAGTCCTATTAGGTATTTATAAAGGATGAACTTAGATAATTTTATAGAGGAGTTGACATCCAAAGTATTTTTAAGCATCTTTTTTGTTGTTTTCCAAATAATTATGGACTCATGGGAAGTTGCAAATGTAGCACAAAAAGTCCTATGTAACCTTCACGCTACCCCCAGTGATATCAAAACCAGGAAATGAGAGTAAAACATTACTATTAACTACAAACTACAGACTTTATTTAGTTCTCACCATTTTTTATCCTTCATTCGTGTGTGTGTGTGTGTGTGTGTGTGTGTGTGTAGATTCCTATAGCCACCAACACAATCAGGATTCAGAACAGTTCTATCACCACAAAAGAATTATCTCATAATATTTTTTTTTAATTCATACCCACACTTTATTCTCCCCAGCCCCAATTATCCAAGTGTGTGGGTTTGTAAGGCATTCTTTTTATTTGGACAGAATTGAACAACTTTATATCTGTGCTTGTCAGAATGACATATGTTGATACAACTTCAGTTCTTTTATGTACTGAATACAATTCACCTTGAGGATGTTACTGTCCTTGTCATGCTGTGAGATGGATTTTACGGATGGCTTAGTTGTAGGAGATGATACAAAGGCACTCCACAACTTGTGGGGATAAAGCAATGGCAGAAACCATAAAAGCAAGGAGCTTGAGGCTGTAGTCACGTAGGCATTGATGTGGCAATTTTCAGAATATCTCCCAAGTAAGTGAGGGCAGGTCACATTAAGAATTCAATATATATAAAGCAAATAGATGAAAATTTTAGCTGTAATTATCTGAAATGTTTTTAATACATCTCAGTATACTATAAAATGTATTTTGCTGCTTTACTTTTTATATACATATTTTTAAATGTTTGTTGCAGGCTATTTTGCCGTTTGACACCTCCTTTATGTCTTAATTTCTTGGGTTTGACCCATATGGATTCATCTATCTCTCACAAGAATACTCAACCAACTGCTTATACATCTGTAAGTACGGTCAGAAAATAGAATTCCTTAGGTTCACTATCTATATGAGGTGCTGTTATTGTGAAATTTCTTTTAATGCCAGCAGAAAAGTTCTATAGTGTTATTGGTAAAATTTTCTCTTAAAGATTGTATACGTATTACTATTGACTAGATAAAAGTGATTTTCCTTCTTTTATGATAAAAATGTTTTTTTTGGTTCGTATATGTTGTCTAGCTGACCAGTATCAAAAGAACTGACCTATACTAATATTAACTTTATATTTGTAGTCAATGTATGTGATAATTTTGAGTAATAATTATATTAATTTTCTTTAAGAGAAAACCTCAATAAAAAGCAGATTTTAAAAAATAAGTCCATTTACTGCTTTTTTTCTACTTTTTAAAAAGTTCAAATGGATTGATATAACTGGTTATAGGCAAATTTTCTAATGATGGAAAGGAATGGAAATTATAGAGCTATTCCAATTTAACTTACTTTTTTCTTGCTCTTCAGATTATGGGTTCCATGAAAGTTTTATCCTTTATTGCAGATGGATTCTATATATATTATCCTATGTTGGTGGTAATTCTCTGCATTGCTACTTATTTTAGGTAAGAAACTTAACATTGTTTTTTCTTTTGCTCTTAAATCTGGATATCCTTTCTCTTTAAAGCTCTTTTAAATATTTACTGATTGAGTTTCAGTTTGTTTCATTGTAGCTTTGGAGAAGCTGGGGATAGTTCGAAGGGACTACTTGAGTGATCAGGTGCGAGTCTCCCTCTAAAAAATTTAAAGAAAAAAGAGGTAGAGTTATTATTCTATTATAATAAATAATACTATTTTAACATTATTCTATTTAGGCTAAAAAATGATAGGATTAATTACAGAATGTTAACTCTAAGTCCTGGCCTTTGACACTGACAGCTATCGTAGCCTGCAAAACACCCTTATGTCCAGCTTTTTTCTAATGACATAAATTAGCCTTAGAGCTTTCCAATAATTATTGCTGGGTGTCTAAATGCTTCAGACCATGGCCAGCACAAAGGGTCAGGTGAGGACCGATTGTAATCAAGCTGTACATTAAGATTAGAGGACAAATTTTCTCCTGTGTCATAAAGTACATGGCATGCTGTTTTCATGGAATTAGAATGAATGGTAGAATCTAGGCAGGAGTGAGATTCAAAAGGGGTTCAAGGATAGGTGTACTTGGCTTCTCGCATCTGTCTTTCCTTTTTACATGTCAGGCCTCCTCATCCTGTACTCTGCCCTCTTTCATTGCTGAAGTGCTCCATAACATACCCAAAATACCACTTTTTCAAAAATACTTAAAAATGTTCATTGCTTACTCTTCTGAGAAAAATAAATTTTATCTACCCACTTTATTTAAATCTTCCAATACCATTTTATAGTTGTTACAGATAATATCTACTAACATTACAGTAATGAGTAAACAGATATTGTTTAAAATACATTCTCTATTGAATTTTTGAAAATATATTTTACTTTCTTATAAGTAAAATAACTAAAAGATTATAACTTCAAATTGTAGCAGGATGAGCCGCAGACAAGAACCCCTCAGACACCGAGTTATAGAAGGAAAGGGCTTTATTCAGCTGGGAGCATCAGCGGACTCACATGTCCAAAAACCGAGATCCCCGAGTGAGCAATTCCTGTCCCTTTTAAGGGCTTACAACTCTAAGGGGGTCCTCGTGAGAGGGTCTTGATAGATTGAGCAAGCAGGGGGTACGTGACTGGGGGCTGTATGCACCGGTAATTAGATCGGAACAGAACAGGACAGGGATTTTCACGATGCTTTTCCATACAATGTCTGAAATTTATAGATAACACAAGCAGTTACGTCAGGGGTTGATTTTTAACTACCAGGCCCAGGGCGCGGTGCTGGGTTATCTGCCTGTGGATTCCATTTCTGCCTTTTAGTTTTTACTTCTTTCTTTGGAGGCAGAAATAGGGCATAAGACAATATGAGGGGTGTTCTCCTCCCTTAAAATAATACTTTTAATATGAACTGATAGCAAATCTGATATTTTTAGTGTTTTCTTTAGGTGGAGACAGTAACAGATCTACAGTGTGAAAATGATATATTAAAAGAAGAGACTAGTCATACTTTGTGTGCCTAAAACTATGTTTTTATTATGTGCTTAATCATTTGAAAAGTTAATAAAGTGGAACATTAAGAACTTGTAATGTATAAATGATTTTTTTAATGTTACAGTTATGCTGGCAAGATTAGCATTTCTTCTTACCTTATTAGATGGTTATATAGATCAAGTGATATGGGGCAGAATAGTGCTCTGTCAACTATAAAATCTTAGCTATAAGGAATCACTATGTCCGAAAGCAAAATTGTTAAACTTAAGATAATCATTAAAAGTGTCTTTCTAGAGTTAATCAGGATAAACTTTGAGTGCCATTTTATCTTTAAGGAAAAAAAAAAGGTTGTATTCCTTAATTTTCGGATTAACTCACAAAATAGATCTTCTGTTATAGAAACACCTGAAGCAATGCCTTACTGACATTTCAATGATAGGTTAACTTGATAAGTTCATTTTCATTTGAAATGCTGCCATAATTAGTCTAATTCCCACACTATTAGCAACACAGCCACACCCAGAGTTAATATTCAGACCTACCTGCCTAGAGAGCATAAGTTGTTTCCTGATACTTCAGACAAAGAGAAAACTTTCCCAGAGACAGTGATCTAATTCTGAGCTTCTCATCCCGGAGTATAGTACTCCCATAAGGATATGAAGATGGTAAGGAAATGTTTGAAGTCAGAGAATTAACATGATCATCTACAAAACCCCAATTTTACCCAATGGTAATGCATAAAAAACATTTTTATATGAATGAAACAAGTAGATATATTATGGATTAGCTAGATATTTACACATTTTTACTGCAAAATGGAATGGAGATCTTCACTTTTTCTAAATTGCTTTCCTGTTTTCCCTTCGTCTCTCTCTCTCCTTCACCACTTTCTCCTCCTCTTCTTCCCTCTCTGTGTAGAAGTACATCACTGAAAAAGTTTGAGAACTAATATAATAAAAAGAGCTGCTTGGTTTTTATTTTCTCTGGGATTTAAATTCTAGGTCTGTCATTTATTAAGGGATCTTTAGCAAAGTATTTAACCCCTTAGGCCTGTTTTCTTATCTGTAAAGTGATATTTATCTCTTAGAGTGATAGTTAAAATTAAATAAGAAGGCATCTGTAAATTATCTGATGTATAGTTGGATCTTAAGAAATATTAATCCTGCTTATTCACCTATCATTTCCTTCCTTGTGTTCCATATTTTCAGTATTCTTGTCTTGTACAACAATCAAATTTAAAGTAAATAGCAAATAAGATATAAGGTAGTAGTCTTCAGATAAGATATAGTAATCAATTTGTAGTGTATAAAAGCTATTTAAATAGTTAACTAGATCAGAGGAAAAAAATTGCTCTTACATTATTACAGTTATCATTTTAGCATCTTGGTATAATTGTTTTCTGAAGGTATGCTGATAACTTGACTTAATTGACATCTATAAGAAACCTGAATATAGTGCATACCCTAATCAGTGAAGTACAGGGCATACACTTCTTAGAAAGGGAGATAAGTGGTACTTCCTGAAGCATGTCAGATGTGACAGTAGATAACTATATGATAACAGATAATGAAGCATAGTCTTCTTTTGGAGTGACAATGCTAAAGAACAATTCATCTAAATATTTACAATGTGAAATAATGTTTGTCTTTTTAAAAAATCTGCTTTTATTAGTTTGGGAACCCGTTGTTTGAATCTGCTCGGTTTCCAGCAGTTTATGGGAGATGATGATATGACATCAGACTTAGTTAATGAAGGAAAAGAATTAATCAGAAAAGGTAAGATTTGTCTTTTAAAATAAATGAAGGGAAAATACTAAGTGCTAAGACTCAAAATACAAAATTAATATTTGTATAGTTTGTGAATAATTTTTAATCTATTCTAAGAAATTATGAATTAATGCACATTTTTAGCTAAAAATGTACAATAGCCTTTCTAGCAAAAATAATTTGAAAACATGAATAATTGTTTTATCGGTCTTTAAGAAATTCTGAAGCTTAAATTATTAGTATGTCTGCAGCGAGATAACACCCTTGTATGGTCTTGGAATCATTTTCATGTTTACCTTGAAACATATTTGCCAAGTTCTGTACAACTATAAAACTCATTAATTTAAAGAATCATCAGTTTGATACTGCATGGGAAATCATTCAAACAAAGGCTACTTTTTTAGAACGTGATCATTAACAGCCTGTTAGAATACATGGCACTCTAGTAGAATCAAATCACAAAACTGAGTGTATTAAATTTACTGATGTTCAAAGTGATGATAGCATGGAGTGAAAAAAACTTGACTTTTGGGACATTGGTTCTTAGACATTCTCCCTACTTGAGTCTGGGGCTTTTGTGTGATTATGAGTTGAATGTAAGACAAAATGTATTGCAGCTCCAAAATAAGCTAGTGTAGCCTTCACGTGCTCTCCTATTAGACCTCATATGGCATAGCACATCCAGTCCTGGGTAAGATTTTTAAGAATAAGACTGATAAATTAGAAGGTATTTAGAGAAGGACAGCTAGAATTGTGAGTCTGTAGGGCATATCCTGGGGGAAAAAAAGTGAAAACATCTTGTCTGTAACCTAAAGAGAGTAACAAGGAAAGCGACTCATACAGAAAGAAAAGAAGTATGAACTTAACTTAGAAGACAGGAATAAAAGAATAGAATTTACAGAGAAACAAATTTCAGGTCATTGTGAGAAAGAAATCTTTCTTCCCTAAAGTTATTTAAGCGGAGACTACAGGGCCATCTGCAACAAAAATAGAGAAGGCATTCACTACTGAGTAAGGTAACCTCTCAAATTCTTTCCAGCAATAACCTATAACATTTGATTTTGTGATAATTTAAAAGAAATACCGGTCATTGCCTGCTATCTTTACTTCAGTTGCACTATGTCTGATTAAACCATGTTATGCCATATTTGAGATCATTTTTCTGTCTTTAGAGAAGAGAAAAAGGCAAAGGCAAGAAGAAGGTGAAAATCGAAGAAGAGTAAGTACAGTATTAATTTCTGTAATCTGAAGATTATTTGAAATTTAATTTCTTAAGAATCCTACTAATTTGGAATAATTAGCTAAAGACAGAAAAAAACAGTGGAAAAATGTTATAAGATATATTTTTAAAGAAAGGGAATTTTAATACTTTCAGGTATATACGCTAAGTATCCTGACAGACCTGTTCTAAAAGTCATTAGTAATAAATTGCTTTGTGTTTAGCATTGAGCAGCTTCTTGCCTAAAGTAGGTGCTCCATGAATATTTGTCGAATGAATAAATACATAAATTTGTGTATTCTTGCTATTAAAGTGGTTTTGATTGCTTTAAAATTGTTTCTCTTTTTTTGGTGCTGTGACATTAATTTTATTCCTCCTTAATTTTTCTTTAAGCCTCCATTTTCTGAGGCAAACTACCCTCCTGAAGAAAATGAAAAGGCAAAAAATGAGTAAAATCTAATTATAATTATCACACTTTTTTTTAACAAATGGGTGTATATACTGGCAAAGTAAAAACTAACAGGAAACTTAATAGTTGTCTTTGTGTATCTTCATATATGTGTATCTTCTTTATTTTAGAATGCAGAACTAGAACCAAAGAGTAGAAGTTACTAGAAATAGATTTCTCTTCTCTATGAGAATTTCTAAATTACACAATTTACCAGAATTGCAATAGGCTTCTCGGACATAGGAAATTACATGCTATCTAGTCAGAGAGCCAAAAAGCATCTGGCAAGGATGTTTTAGAATGAGACCCTGCACTGCATGGAAAGTTGCATTAGGTGACTTCTAATGTCCCTTTCAATTCTAAGAATTTAATGAGTAGAATCCAGTTAATATGGTTTGACTGCATTTAAGATAACACACAATGCCGTGTGAGTCATAGGCTAATTATGTTTGTATACAACTTTAACTGTTGACTTTTTGGCTCTCTAATATTTGTAGTTTATTTGAGTGAAAGAAAATCTTGTTAACGTCTGTTAGTCATTATGGGTTCTCTTAATTTTTACATGGTCAAAGTAAGCTTGTAGTAATATTGTTTTACAATTTAGATAGATGAGTAACAACCAAAGTTAGCAAAAATATCTCTATGTCATTTGTAAAAGTTGAAGTTTATAGAGACTGTGACTTCAATAACTCATGTAAAAATAAAAACATTGACCTATGATTTTTAAAGATACTAGGATAATTATATTGATTACTAATGAATCTCTGATGAAAATAAATTATATTGCATATGTAATCTCTTGACATTAATGAATTATTTTCTGTTCTATTATATGATTATTTGTGCTTCTTTTCTAGGAATGGAAAGAACGTTATGGACACAATAGAGAAGATTCCACTAGGAACAGAAATATTCATACTGACCCCAAAGAGTCAAACTTCTCAGATGTTAATACCAACCGTTGTAAGTAGTTTATCTTCTAGTTCACTTGGAAATTGTTTTCTTATGCTTTCTTGCATAGAGATTGAGTGTTAGAATACACACATCCAGAAATGCCTTTGTAGAATTATAAATGGTATATTTGCAGTGACTTCTTTTTTTTCTGCATTCCTCAGTATATAGAAGGAAGGGGAAGCTCAAATATGTACTGTGGTAGGGAAAGGAGAAACTGGGGCATCAAATGAATAGTTGTAAGTATACTAACCCTAAATAATGTAAGCACTTATCCCAGGTATGTTCTAGGCAGGTGTTTATTTCTACAACTTACCTTGATGTTTTTCTTTCCTATTAGTAGGTGTAGGTTATTTGGTCATTTTTATAATAATTTATTGACTGACCCATATAAGTTAGGCATATTCCCAGGTATACAGCAATACAAAGAAGGTATATTTCTTGTCCTCAGGATGCTCATAATTGAGTGAGGGACTGATACCAGACAGAAGCCATCTGCTACCAGGGTGGGTTAGGAAACTTTGTATCACTGACCCCACACTGACA
Organism: Pan troglodytes; assembly: GCF_028858775.2. NCBI lineage: Eukaryota > Metazoa > Chordata > Mammalia > Primates > Hominidae > Pan > Pan troglodytes. The sequence goes on from NC_072402.2 coordinate 76,677,113, forward strand.
TGATGCAGAAGCTATTTAGGAGGTGCCAAGAAACCAGTTTTTGCCTAGGACCTTGAACTGAGTAGAAGGAAGAGGCTGTTTTTGGGAGAGATGTAAGATTGCTGAAAAGCTCCACCACTGAGGCTTCAGTACACAGGGTTTAAGACTGAGGATGGAGGAGAAAAACTGAGCACTCTCACCCACTCAGCTACAAGTTTTGCCCTGAGTACCAAGCCATAGTAGTCAATTGTTGGAGGAGGAATAGAAACATGGAGAAGACTCCCTCTGTGGCATATCCATATCCATGCAGGGACTACTGAAATCTGAGAGTGGAAAAAGAATACTGAGAGAAACCATCTGACACTTGAGGCCCTACTAAGTACAAGGTCATAGGATTTCATTACTAGAGAAATGTGAAGTCTGTGGGGACTTAAGGAAACTAAAGCAACAACCAAATCCAAACTCAGATCAACTATAGGTTGAGTGATTCAAGCCCTCAACAATGATGATCTAATAGAAGAGGTGTGCCCATTCTGGGCATAAAACTATGATTTCTCTCCATCTTTTCCTTCTTTTACACATAATGTCTAGCTTTTAACCCAAAATTATGAGATATACAAGAAAGTAAGATAATATGAGCCATTTTCAAAACATAAAATAGTGAACATAACCAGACCCAGAGGTGGCTCAAATGTTGAAATTATCAGACAGTGCAGTGACTTTGAAATAACCAATTGATATGTTAAATGATCTGATGGAAAGGTTGGACAATGTGCATGAACAGATAGGGGGGAATTTCACCAGAGAGATGGAAACTATACAAAAGAGCTAAATAGAAATGTTAAAAATATTTTAATTACAGACTATGTATGATATTGTAGATTTCTCATCAGCTCTGATAGAAGGATGCACACCAGATGCAGAAGGAATTCAGCTTGGGGATTGAAAAAGAGGGCTTATCTTAGGAAAGAGTTTTTATAATGAAGAAATATTTCTGTAATAAGGACATGTTTAGCTGAGTATTTAAGAAGGAATAGTACTTAGCCAGGTGAAGGGTATTTTAATTAGAAGGGAGACTAAGTGCAGGATGTTGTGGCATGAGAGAACCTTTGGGAAAATGCATGTTTTTCTCTAACTAAAGCCTAAGCATGGGGAGGCTAATAAGAGAGGAGGCCACAGAGTAGTTGGGGAACAGATATTGTCATTCTCCAATGTTTGGATTTGGGGCCAGGCGCAGTGGCTTATGCCTGTGAAGCTGAGGTGGGTGGATCACCTAAGGTTAGGAGTTCGAGACCAGCCTGGCCAACATGGTGAAACGCCATCTCTACTAAAAATACAAAAAGTAGCTGGGCATGGTGGTATGCACCTGTAATCCCAGCTACTCAGGAGGCTGAAACGGGAGAATTACTTGAACTCAGGAGGAGGAGGTTGTAGTGAGCCGAGATCATGTCACTGCACTCCAGCCTGGGCAACAGAGCAAGACTCCATCAAAAAAAAAAAAAAAAAAAAACAACGAAAGAAAAAAAGGTTGGGATTTTGACCTAAAGGTAAGATTTCAATCTGGGAAGAAGCATGATAAGATTTTTGGTTTAGAAAGATGAATTTGATGGCAGTATAAAGCATAATTCTTGGGGAAGTGAGACTAGAAACCATTTCAGAGACTGTTTGGTAATACAGTCAAGAAATGATTAGGGTCTAAAATAAGGCAGTTGTCCTGGAGATGAAGAGAAAAGGATTTATTTGAAGGACTTTAGGGTATAATAAATAGGAAAGGGCTAAAGGCTTAGTTAAAACTAGGAAATAGGATTCTGTAAAGGGATTTGGATGCTTGCTTACCATAGAGTGGAAGAAGTTTACAGAATAGAAAGACCTGGCAAGACGGGAGAGTGCTTAAAAGAAGAGGAGTCACAAAGTCATAGGATGATGAATTAGAGAGAATCTAGCATGTATTGAGCAATTGCGATTTGCTGAATGAGTGAGAGAAAAGATGAAGAGATTTGCATTTGGGACAGAGTCCAAGCTTACAAAAATGTAAATATGATAGAATTGGCTTGCATTAAGTTTTCAGAAAGAACTATAGCATAAAGCTGTTGTAAATCTACTTGGACTCCTCTGAACAACATTGTGAAAATTTGGTTTGTTTATATAGAAATCCCTATCCACATAGAGAAGGGAGAGTTAGTTTTCTTTATCTGCTGTCTGGTATGATAATCATTAGCCACACGTGGCTATTGAGCACTTGCAACATGTTGAAATGGTAATATTTTGGATATATTGTGTTTAAATATATTAAAATTAATTTCACTTGTTTCTTTTTACTTTTTAATATAGCTACTAGAAAATTTCTAATTAAATATCGGCTAGTGCCGATGTTGGCTAGTGCTACCCATACTCTTGCCTTATGGTAAAAAGACACACCTTTTTTTAAGAGTTTGAGCTGATTACACATTAAAGTCCTAGCCAAGAAATGAGGTTTACTGTAAAACCAACTCAAACTACTTTTGTTAATAAACAGTTTCACCATTGTGATACCATAGTTAAATGTTAATTCTGAGTTACACTAATGAAATGTTTGCACTGTGTCTGCTTCTGAGCTTAGAGAGCTTCTTAGCTAACTACAAGCCTGGAGAACTTTTCCTTGCTATATTCTATTATACTGCTTATAATTTTAATCTGATTTTAAGGAACCATGTAGTTATCTTTTATTATGTTCTTTGTCTTCAGATTCCTTGGAATTTTGATTTTTCTTTCTGTACCTCCATAGACTGTGACCCATAAGTTAAAAGACAGTAGAGAAGTAGACATTTTTCCCCCTTCCTTTGCAGCTGCATTCAAATATACCAGGGCTAATAACAGGACGGAAAGGGACCGGATAGAACTTCTCCAAGATGCAGAACCTTTGGATTTTAATGCAGAAACATTCACTGATGATCCTCTTGAATCTGAATCAGGAAGGTAAGTTCTGGCTGTGACATTTTAGCTCTAGCATTCCTCTACACTTTTAATAACACATTGACTTGACAAGATTGAAAATAAGTAAGTAAAGGTGAAAGTAAACAAGTGATAAGTAAAGGAAAATGTTCATTTTCACTAACAATAAAACATATATTAAGTAACTTTTGATACCTTTTTAGACTTTCTAATGCTTTTATATCATCCAGTAATGGTAACTAAAATTGTTATCTTCATACAATACTAGTGGTATTATAAATAAGAAAGAATAATTGAAATATATAGCAAAGGATCACAACAATATTTATATGCCTATTTCTGATTGTCCCATTTGTGAAATTTATTGTATTTAGTAACTGCTGCATAGCAGTGTCTAGATGCCAGACACTATTCTAAGTCCTTTAGCAAAAGTATTGTAATTGTATGGTTGCAAATTCAGCTGGATTTAAATCCAGAGAGGCTCAGTAAAGTGCCCAGAGTCACACAACTTGTAAATGGCAAGTCAGGCATTCAAAGTCCAGTATTCTGGCTACAGAGTCTGTACTTTTAGCCATTATGCTATAAGCACATAATTAAATAAAAGCAAAATATCATGTGCACGAAAATGTTTACTATAGTATTGCCTATATGCAGTAAAAACCTAGGTTATATTTATATGCAACAATTGAGAGTGGTTATTGAATTGATTAATCTCCCAGATGTGTCTTACATCCCCTGCCCCCTTCTTTTTACATCTCTCACTCTGTCATGCATATATTCTAGGGTCTAAAACCGTTGCTGGTTGATTTATAATTAAGTCCTTTTGGATAATATACTTGGAGGGTAAGTTTCTGCTTTCAGCTACTGACTAGATTTTACAGTACTTACAAATTATATGGCCACTCCCTTTTAATGTATTCTTGTTTTCCTCTCTTCCTTTATTATTTTTGATGCCTCAGATCATTTCTTTATGTTCCCTTTTTAGGTATCAGCCTGGTGGACGATATCTCTCAATGTCTCGCAGTGACATATTTAATGATGTTTAAAGTCTGAAAAAGTTTGTGGGACCACTAACCAAGGTCAACACATCAGTTCAGTCTTGATGAACATCTGTGTACCCTAGAATTTCCTCTATACACAGTGAAAAGTGTCAAGATAACAAAAAAGGCACTGAGAATTAATTATATCTTAGGAATAATAGTTTAATGTGCATTGAATAGAGTATCACCTTTTTCAACAAGATTTATTACATATCATTTCCTAAGCATCTGCCTTAGAAATACAGTTACAGTGGAAGGATTTTAAGAAAGATCAACATATGTTAAGAACATGCAGTTCAGTTTGTTTCAGATTAATTTTTTTTCAAGAGAGTTATTTTAAAGATTCAAGGAAGCCATAAGTCATACTAAATAATATTATATACAGTTTTGTTATTGTGACTTACATTTTTGTTACTTCTAAAAAGTATATTCAACCTGTATTTCCCAAAGAAATGTAAGTGAATGGAGACCTCAAATAATAACTGTATTCATAAAACTCATGTCTTAAAACAAGGCTTACTTACTAGACATAACTGAATGTAAAAAGTGCTTTTTCAAATCTGTTTGCAAACTCATGGGGGATTTTTGCATGTATAAGATTAAGATTATACTTCAAGTGATGCGTGTCTGTGTATTTAGCATGTGTACTATAATCAGGTGATATAGTATTCCTTCAGTCTTTGTAGTAACTGGATTTTTTTATGCTTCTGGTATTGCTTTATAAAAGATTTTCATTTCAGAAAGCTATGTTCACATTTATCATTTAACATATTGATTTAAATGTTGATTATGATATTCAAGGATAAATCCTAGGCATTAATGAAAAATAGTTTTTTTTTAAGTAGTCAAAGAGTCCAACAAAATCCTTCAATATTTAAAGGTACCTGCTTATACTTTTTGAGAAAAAAACTGGTTATTCAAAGGTAAAAAGTGAATCCATTTACTGTTATTACTGATACTTAAATTGTGGTTTATAGAAAACAAAACTATATTAGAATGGAAATGTGTAATAACTTGTTGGTTAAACATTCTTACTAAATAGACTGTTTTTAACCTTTGTGTTTAAGATAAATTTATGTATTATATTTTAAAGCACTAGTGTTCTATTGAAAAGTGAACGTTTGATTGCAGCATGCTTGCAGAGTTTTCTTATGTCCCTAGAATATTTGCAACTCTTACTGAATCCATGCTACATTTGGTGACCATACTTCAGCTTGCCTAATACAGTCTCAGTGTAACACCTAGTATCCTGTTTATTACTAGTGATTACTTTCACCCTCAAGTATCCCAGTTTGAAGATGAATTATATGGTTCCCCTAACTTGAAGTTAATCTTTCCCCAAGACATAAATTTAAAATTTTTATTTTTATTTTTAATAAATATTATCATGTAAGTTTTTTTAAAACACAGCTCTATGCAGATATTGAAAGGAATAGAGCATCATCCTCATTATCTGAAAATTTTGATCTTTGAGTTTTTATTATCTTTGCGATTAGATCCCTTTTAAAATAATTATCAGTGGATAGACTTACTCTGAATTGAAGGTCATATAGACTACACTTAAGAACACACACATACAGTCTTTTCATGTGAAGTGTGGCCAGAAAGCAATAAGCCAGGAGCAGAGATAATTTGATCCTCTTTGTAATTTAATGATTGACTAATTGAATACCTTTGGCAAATCACGTAGCTCTTCAGTGCCTCAAGTGCTTCATTCTGCACTTTCATTTGCAGAATGAAGATGATACTTGCTATTTACCTGCTGATCTACCTTACAAAGCCATTGTGAGGAAGTTGAGTTGGTGTTTATGTACTGGAGTTTATAACTGTGCTGTTTTTCCTAGTGATACTTGAAGGTATTGGATGGGGAAATGATCATCCCAGAAATGGGTCCAGTTTCTTATTATTACAGAAAAGTTTACAAGTCCTTAAAGCAAAAATGCTTTTGGACTAATTCATCAAAAGTCCTGTGAAAGTAGTGTTGTTTTATTTAGTCTTTGGGTTTACTTTTGAATAATTTCTTAAGTATAATGTTTCTCATCAGGTTTTGTCATGAAATTAAGATGCTGTTGTTGAAACAGAAGCAGAAAAGGAAAAGAAATTAGCCAATTACTTTTATAACTAACTTTTATAATGCCCTAAGATAAATTGGTAGGAACGTATAAGGTAATGTTACCACTTTCCTTTAGTATTAAATTTTTTATGGTGATAATAATTGAAGTATATACGTGCATACACTTCACAACCGGTATAGATTCCTTTATGACTTTCAAGTTATATTTAAAATATTTGGTTGTTTCAGTGATTCAGAATATTCAACTTTAAGCAGAATTTGTCTTACAGAATGTTATATACAATCATATAAAAATGTTATTTTGTTGGATAAATTTGAGTTCAGAAGGCAATGATTTGACCCTGGAAGACTCAGTTTATTGCTGGGGAACCAAGTTAATATTTGTCAAGCCACCCTGTGTAAAAAACTGTAATGGGTAGAAGTTTTCTCTTTTGAGAAGCTTATTGAAATATAATAACATCTACTGCAAAATAGGACTACTAAATACATATACTTTACATGCAAAGTACATTTCTTAAAGAATTATTTCTGGTACTTTTTGATGACTTTATTATTGATAATAAGTATTAGTTTAAAATTTTCCAAATTATTCTTTAAATAGTTGTTAGGTAAGAATATTCAGTAAGCCAGTAATTCAGAATAACTATTGTAGAAAATAATAATAATCTATTAATTTAATGAATCACCTCTAAATTACTAATTAACTTCTTTTACAACATAAATAACTTGTTATCAATAGAGCATTTTTGTAAAAAACAAAAGAAAGAATAAGTTTAATTATTAAAATTTGCTCTCTTACCAAATGAATACAAGGGCTTTTGAATAATCTCATTGCATAAGAGGCCCTCATTTCACAGAAATGGTAAGAACTAAATCAAAAGATTCAAGGGTTTTCCCTTTATAAAGAATAGATCAGAAAATTTGACAATCCAGACATTCAAAAAAACATTCTGCCAGTTGATTTTTTTGGACTACTATTTGATTAGATGATCAGTTCTGAAATTTAAGCTGCATGTATGCCCAAATTAAATTAGCATAGGAAAGTCAATGTGTGTGGTTTTTTAAAAGTGTATTTTAGCATATTAATGGAGAAATTTAATTTACATTCAGTTACAAACCTCATTCTTATTAATAGGTTTAGGGAATGTTCTTGCTGGTGTGCTGATTACCATATTAGAGAAAAAATAAACTCTCCATATTATAATTCACCTGTTTAGTAAGGTGAGTTTCTTACTTGTGATTTGAGTGGATTATGCCTAAAAATTACAAGTATATTTGCACTAAGCGACAAAATATGTCCCTGAAAAATCTTAGCATACTTGAATCATCAAATGTAATGGATTGTATTAAATTCTAAATGTTAAGAAGTAAGTGGATTTAGGGTTTTGTCTTTCTTTTCTTATGTCCTCTCTCATTCCTTTATACCTTTCTTCCTTTCTGAGGCCTATGTTTATAGCATGACTTTTAATGTGCTGAAAGATTTTCCTTCTGTTTTGTGTACAGAGTTGTTTTTGATGAGTGTTATGCTCAGAAGGAACTAGTTCTGACTACAAATCCCACTACTTGAAATAGCAATATTGTACCTAAAGTAGTCAAACAGATTTTGCTAGACAACTAAGCAACATCTGAATACAAATGTAAAGTATGCTGGCTCAGTGTATCTTTTAGGTCACTAAAGAGGACACATCAGTAAATAAATTGTTTTCAGTGTAATATTTTTACATAAAAATAGATTTGCCCCCAAAATTTAAGATTTATTTAGATTCTTGAGACATCTTTTTATGAAAAGGAATTAATAACATACATCATCAAAACTTTTCTTAGGAGCATTGAAACAATATAAGAAGGTTACAGAAGGCCTTCTAAAATATGAATTCCCATCTGTATGAGGTACTTCTTTCCAACTCAGTGACTTTTTGCCCAGAGACTTGGAAGACTGGGCAATGTTTTCTTTCCCCTTTCCCAACTCCTGGAGACAAGGCCCTAGGAGCAATTTCCTCCAGTAGGGTAGGCCGTAGTCCTGCTCTGTCTTACTTCCCACTGCAGCAGGAACATGTCCTCGCCTCTGATTCCTTCTGTACCAAGCCATTGGTCCATTGAGGTCAATTGAGGACTCACTGTAAATTTTAAATCTGTTAATAAAGCAAGGATATTGGCATGTTCCTCTTCTCATCAATATCCTAAAAGACATTTATTTTTTACACACTCCTTGGGAAAAATTAACTTTTTTTCACTGAAAATATTTCCTTTTTTGGTTATCTTGATCTCAGATTATTTTGTGAAAGAATTTTACTGTACTTAGTTCAAAAGAGTAGAAAGAATGATTTACTATTGCAGACATATGTAGGGTAAAATCATAATTTATTTAAACTGACTGTACAACACCATTTAGAGTTGATATTGACATAAATGTTATTAGCCTACTAATTTGGAACTGCATTTCTCAACAATGCTGGCAAGCATCTTCCCTACTTAGCATACCAAGTTGTAGGGGAGAGACTGTGTATTTATTTTTTAAAAGCAATCCAATGGATTTGTTTTTGTTCATATTTTGAAAACAACTTGAAGGATTTTTCTTATTTTAGAAGGTAGAAAATATGTGGACCTGTGTTTTAAATTACTATAATATGTATTTATAAATTATAACATTGAATGATACAACAGAGCTCTAATATTGATGTTCTCACTTTCTGATATTTAATTTTTATAAATGTTTTGTAAGTAACTAATTGTAGTATTGCTTTTAAATAGTTTTAAAATCTATCTCAAATAAGTTCTGCCCAGGCCTATTTCCTTAGGACAGTATTCTAAAGTTTAGTAGTCCAGTGTGAGCTTGAAATACTCCTAGATCCCGTCAGTGATTTTTATATATACCAATACACAAGCAAATTATTAATATACCAAAAACCTAATTTTTGCATTGCATTAATAAAATACTTGTTATTTTGCCTTTATCCAATTCAGTTGATTAGGTGAAATAGAAAATTAATCTTTTCAAATGTGCATATTATCATAATTTTTCAAAATGTTACTGTGGTCATTTTTGGTGCATGATGCCAAGTTTATCTTTAGTTAGCCATTGCCACCTGATATGTAATGACAAATGTTTTACTATCTGATCATTGGGTTGTAGATTAAACTATTTTTTTCTCTGTAGATTCTCACTACATTTTCAAATATGTACTTGGAAAAAGCTGCAAAGTGCTACCTATAAGCAAATTAGTAACTTTGGCCTTATCTATGCATAGTGTTCGCTCAGTTTGGTTTTGATAAATTCATTGACTTGCAGTTCCTTTGTAGTATTTTAACTTATTGTGATGTAATAAATTTTTTGAAATGTTTATTTGATTAGCTGTTAAAATATAGGAAAGAATGTAGCTTTGCATGAAATAAATTACATTTCTACAAGTTAAGAATTTTGCTGATTATTTATATATTTTACTTCATTTGAGATTAAGGTTCTTTTAAGTAGATTCAGGTGTTCTTTGTTCCTTATCAATTTATTAGCAAATATGACAAATGTTTTAAAATAAATATGTGTACTTTAGTTTTCACATTACTTTTTCTTATGTTTGAAAGTAATTATATATGTATTGAAACATACTGTACCCCATAAATATGGACACTTATGTATCAATTTAAAACTTATTTTAAAAATTTTTAAAAAGAGAAGTAACCCCCTCACTACAAAATGTTTAAAGAAAATTAGATCAGAAACCAGTGAAATTGAAAATGGGAGAACAGTGGAGAAAATCAACACCACCAAAAGCTGGGACTTCAAAAAAAAAAAAAAGATCAATAAATTTGATGAAATTTTAACCAGGCTAACCAAGAAGACAGAGTAGGCTGTTTTCCTGTATACCAAAAATGAACAATTGGAAATTGAAATTTAAAACACAACATTATTTACATTAGTCTTAACTAATAGAGTAAGAGAAGAAAGGGAATAAAAAGTGTACAGATGCTTTTTTGTTCACAGATGACATAATTATCTATGTAGAAAGTCCAAAAAATTTGACAAAATAACTCCTAGACTATAAGCAGTTATAGCAAGGTTACAAGAAACAAGGTTAATATAGAAAAGTCAATCACTTTCCTATATAGCAGCAATGGACAAGTGGAATTTGAAATTTAAAACACAATATCTATATTGGCACTCCCAAAAATGAAATACTTAGGTATAAATCTAATGAAATTTGTATGAGATCTGTGTGATGGAAACTACAGCTGATGAAAGAAATAAAAAAACTAAATAAATGGAGAAATAGCCCATGTTCATGGATAGGAAAACTCAATATTATCAATATGTCCACTCTTCCCAAATTGATCTATAGATTCAATGTAATTCCATTTAAAATCTCAGCAAGTTATTTTGTGGATATTGACAAGCTGATTCTAAAATTTATATAGACAGGCAAAAGACCAGAAGAGCCAACACATTGAAAAACAAAGTCAGGACTAACACTACTCAATTTCAAGTCTTACTATGAAGCTCCACTCCAGTAGTTAAGACGTTGTGGTATTGGCGAAAGAATAAGCAGATCAGTGGACTAGAATAGAGAGCCCAGAAATAGACCCATAAGTAGTCCATTGATCTTCGACAAAGGAACAAAGACAATTCAATGGAGATAGTCTTTTTAACAAATGGTCCTGGAACATCCACATTCAAAGAGGTAAGTAGATATTGACCTTTCACAAAAATTAATTCAAAGCTGATCATAGACATAAAAATAAAACACAAAACTATAAAACTTCTAGAAAATAACATAAGAGAAAATCTAAGCGATCGTGGGTTTGGCAGTGAGTTTTTAGATACAGCACCAAAATCACAACTCGTGGAAGAAAAATTGGATGTTGGACGTCATTAAAGTTAAAACTTACTTATGCTCCACAAAAGACACTGTTAAGAGAATAAAAAGCTAAAAAGCCAAGCCACAGACTGAGAAAAATATTTGCAAAATATATATATCTTATACAAGATTTATATCCCAAATATACAAAAGAACTCTTTAAACTCAAAAATAAACCCAATTAAAAAGTGGGCAAAGGATCTGAACAGACACCTTACAAGATATACAGATGGCAAATAAGCATATGTAAAGATGCTTAAGGGACTATGTCATAAGGGCATTGTAAATTAAAACAACAATAAAATGCCACTTACTAGAATGGCTAAAATCCAAAACACTAAATAACACCAAATGCTGGCAAGGGTGTGGAGCAACAGATACTGTCATTCATTGCCAGCCACTTTGGAAGACAGTTTAACAGTTTCTTACAAAGCCAACATGCTCTTTCCATATGATTCAGCAATCAAGTTCATAGGAATTTACCCAAATGAATGGAAAACTTATGTCCACACAAAAACCTGCACACAAGTGTTTATAACAGTTATATTCATAATTGCCCCAAACTGGAAACAACCAAGATGTCCTTCAATGGGTAAATAATTAAGCAAACTGTTGTACATCCATAAAATGGAATATTCAACCTCAAAAAATGAACTATCAAACTATAAGAAGACAAGGAGGAATATTGAATGCATATTACTAAGTGAAAAAAGCCAGTCTATACACTGTGTGATTCCAACTATATGACATTCTGGAAAAGGCAAAACAATGGAAGCAATAAAAGGATCAGAGTTCCAGTGGTGGGGGTGGGTGGGAGAGAAGGGATAAATAGGTGGAGCTTGAGATATTTAGGGCAGTGAAATTATTCTCTATTGATACTGTAATGGTAGATGTGTGATGTTACACATTTGTTAAAACCCATAAAATTTTACAAAGCATGAACCCTAATGTAGATTGTGTGCTTTAGTTAAGGTATCAATATTGGCTTATCAATAGTAACAAATATACTAATGCAAGATGTTAATTAACAGGGAAACAGGTGGGGGTTCTCTGAACTTTCTGCTCAATTTTTTTGTAAACCTGAAACTGGTCTAAAAAATAGTCTCGGCCAGGTGTAGTGGCTCATGCTTGTAATCTCAGCACTTTGGGAGGGTGGGGTGGCTGGATTGCTTGAGCTCAGGAGTTCAAGACCAGCCTGGGCAACATAGTGAGACCCCCCCCCATCTCTCTCAAAAAAAAAAAATACAAAGTTACCTGGGCATGGTGGTGCCCGCCTGTAGTCCCAGCTACTTGGGAGGCTGAGGTGGGAGGATGGCTTGAGTCCGGGAGGCAGAGGTTACAGTGAGCAAAGATCGCACCTCTGCACTTCAGCTTGGGTGACAGAGTGGGACCCTGTCTCGAAATTAAAAGGAATAACAATTTAAAAATCTCTTAACTTTTTAAAAAAGTAATTTTAGTGATACTAAAATCCAGTATAGGCAAACCAGACTATTAACTTCCATATACATCCTTTTACATCTCTTCGAGAATAGTATAAAAAACGTATAAAGTTAGTCAAAATTGCTAGATTTTCAAGCCACAAAATCCTCAGAAAAAAATTTTTTTTTTTTTTTTGAAACAGTTTCGCTCTTGTTGCCCAGGCTGGAGTGCAATTGTTTTGTCTAGGCTCACTGCAACCTCTGCCTCCAGGTTCAAGAGATTATCCTGCCTCAGCCTAACAAGCAGCTGGGATTACAGGTGCCTGCCACCATGCCTGGCTAATTTTTCTATTTTTAGTAGAGACGGGGTTTCACCATGTTGGCCAGGCTGGTCTGAAACGCCTGACCTCAGATGATCCACCTGCCTTGGCCTCCCAAAGTTCTGGGATTACAATTGTGAGCCACCGCGCCCAGCCTAGAAAACAATTTTTAAGGGGAGGTTAGTGTCATTGTTCAGAAAGTCCTGTGGCTATAGTGGCAAAAATAAGGAGAAAATATGACTACTATTTGACCGTTACCCAACTTTCAAAAGAACATGGCTTTTCTGTCTAAAAGAAGTAAGAATAAAGTTATTTTCACATTGAAGATAGCCAACAAAAATTCCTGAAAATGGATGTATCTTTAACACACACTTAAATAGCTAAAGATATTATGTGACCTAATTAATCGAAAAGAATTCTAAGAAATTTGAAAAACTATATTCTTCATTCACACTTGTGGTTTTCTGACCAGGAAAAAAGAAATTTTTGGTCTCCGTCAACCTGTTTCACATATCATCTCTTGCTAAAGATAAACACAACTCTTTGGCTGGTGATAGCTCAGCCAATGCCCAATAGATGTTTGGCAACATCTAATAGATTAAAATAACTTAGTACTTTGAATTCTAAGGATTTTTGGAGACAATAAATGTGAATAGGCTAGGTTTGCTACAGCACAAACAAGGGCTCAGTCATCTATACATCCCTAGAAACTAACAGTGCCTTTCATGAAGTATATGCTGACTGAAGGATGGTTAAAAGGTTAAAAGTGAATACAGAAGTTATAATAGTGAATATTATGGGAAAAGTCATGTTTAGTCGTATACATATATCTTGCCCCATCCTTTTATAAAAGCCATGCATTTTATATCCTGAAAGGACACAATGTTTTATCTTATGTTGAATTTACAGGGGAACATGATCTTTAACGTTAATTTTGATGAAGGTGTTTACTGAAACATTTAATTTTCAGAATGAATTTGAAGACTGTAGATAAATGTCACAAGTGCGTAGCCTAAAGTAGCATGGGCCATAGACATAGTTTTAACCTGTTTGAAACTGTTCATAATTATGAAAGTGTTTTTGCTTATTTTAATTCAGTGTATTTTCAGCTACCAAATAATTTTAGTGTTTCATTCTGGGTGAGGGTTTTATAAGAATTGTGGGAATTAAAACTTTCTTTTTACAAATAAATAGATTATGTCAGTGAAATAAGAGATCTATCAAAACAGGCATTTTCAGAGATCTTAACTCTGGCCAATTTCACTCAGGTACTTTGTTAATAAAAATAACTGAATAAAGCACAAGTCTGTAGACATATCTTAAAGCTCCACTGTTCTACCTCACTTACACCCAGGTGGAGATGACTACAGTAAGTCTTAAATCAACTTGGTAGAAGTCCAAGGGGTTCTTGGACTTTAATAGGGCCTTTCCTAAACTACATCTGAACAGTCAATCAATTTTGTAGAATAATAAGCTACAAAGAAGCGTAGATATTACCCATGCTTTGTGTGTGTATGCGTGTATGTATAAGTATACATAATACATACACATGCACGTACATAATCCTCTACATGTGGACTGTTAACAATGAGATAGAACGATACTTCCCCATCTTCTGGCTGGCTAATCTACTGACTGAGCCTGGACAGAGTTTTACTTCTGAGAAACAAAGCAAGAGTTGTCTCTAACACTGGGATGAGACAAAACCATTCTTTCTCCCTCAGTCTTGTTATTTGAGGGATAATGAACCTAAGGACATTTGCCTTTGTACACTTTCTCACCAGATTTAGGAAGTGTAACTCAAGTGATCACACCTTGCTCACTGGAAGCAGGAGGGAGAAAGGATTAATGTCCTAACAATCAGCCTAATTAGGGAATTGTCTCCCTACCACAGCTGAAAGGTCCTGCAGGTAACTGACTGACTGTGGCTTCTGGCCAGCCTGTTTCATTCTTACAGCGTAAAGACTTGTGAGCACCAAGCACCTAGCCTCAAAGACTTTCACAAAGTCCTTGGTTGGTTGGTTATTTCTTGACGATATGGAAATCGTCACAACTGATGCTTGGCTTTCCCTTGATGATGTCTTAACTGGTTTCCTTTTCTCTCCATGAAGTGTGGAAACTGACTTGGTAATTTCTTGGCTTTTCCTGTTTTCTTCCTCTGCCCACCCATCTCTCCGTCCCTGAGATGGGGAAATTCACGTTTCCATTAATTATTTATTTATCTTTTGAACTTCAAAAATGGTTTTTAGCCACCAAAAGATTCAACAGTTATGGCTTGCATTAAGCTTCTGTGGTCTCTGGACACCTAGGTTATAGAATTCATAAAGTGAGGAGGGAGGAGCCTTTATTATTTACTTCTGATTTGGACACTCGATTCTCTATATAAAACATCTCCCCGTGGCCCTGGAATACAGAAATATTTCAATTAAATTTTTGACTTATATATTGAGGATGTGTTCACATCAATACCTCAAGCTTAGAGTTTTTCAAGGGTAATATATCTGGATATGATCAAGAAAACAGAAATGATGCCAGATTTAACAGAAGTGATTGGTTACATACATGTTAGAATGCTGAAAGAGCAGCAATGGAGCTATATAGAAACCTAGAAAGAAAATCTGCAGAAAGCAGTCACCCCTATGGTTGGGAAAATGGAAGTGAAGAGGTTGGAGTTACCAGATTGTAGAGCTTGAGGAAGAAATATTATGGAATTGGTGCTCCAACCTCTGAGGAGGGAGCATTGCCAGGCTGCGGCTGGTACCTAAGCAATGCTGTACAACCACATAAACATCTATTTGTTCTGCTTTCTGTTGTTCAGGGCCAGAAAATATCTACTTTTTATTCTGCAGAAGAAAGTGAACATTCAGTGTGGATTGGGGATTGTATTAGGCCATTCTTGGATTGTTATAAAGAAATACCTGAGACTGGGTAATTTATAGAGAAAAGAGGTTTAATTGGCTCACAGTTCTGCAGGCTTTACAGAAAGCGTAATGCTGGCATCTGCTTGGCTTCTGGGAAGGCCTCAGGAAGCTTATAGTCATGACAGGAATCACATCACACAGTGAGAGCTGGAGCAAGAAGTGGGAGGGCTGCCACACACTTTTAACCCTTTCCCCATCTGCACTGAGAATACTCACCTGCAGCATTTGCAGCTGCAGCATGTATGCCAAGATAACTTTGCCATGAAATGTCTCATTTTTATTATTATTTTCTCATCACTCTAGTATATCAACTTTGGAAATAAAGGATATAATTCTATAATTTTGTTTTTAGTAGTGGTATTTCCATGTATAAAATATAGTAATTAGTAGCGGTATTTCCATTTATAAAATATAGTAATTCTTGATCGCTGAAAATGTCAAATTTGAGAAAATGTAATGTTTCTATGCATGATGTTAACATCATTCTCAGACAATTGTTGGGCGAAGATTCATTTGATGAATCCAGTTTTTCTGGAATAGACAATTCTGATGATTCTGACAATTCTGATGATTCTGACAATTCTGATGTTAGTTCTGTTTGGAAAGAACTCCAAGAACAGTTTTTATATTTTATTTTTACATTGAAAGTCAATCATATTTGCTTTAGCCTCAAAGAACATGTTTATATAAAACTAAATGAGTGCCGGCTGCAAGCTGCACTTTTTTTTTTTCCTAAATGGTTAAAGGCTCAAACAGCCACATCTCTCAAGATCTCACTCACTATTGAGAGAGCAGCACCAAGAGGATAGTGCTAAACCATTCGTGATAAACCCACCCGCATGATACAATCACCTCCCACCTCCAGCATTGGGGATTATATTTCAATATAAGATTTGAGTGGGGACAAGTATCTAACCTACGTCAAGGATGATCCTATGCAGGTCAGGAGGCCAAAGCCAAGTCAGCTGTGTAAGCAGTGATTATCATGGTAGCAAGGCTTCATTACATATGACCAGAAATAGAATTACATGACAATCTCAGCAAATAACATCATAGAAATATTTTAATGAAATTCTTTGTGAAATAAAAACTTGCAAATTTGGAATATAGGGAAATATTTTTTATTTGTTAGATGATATTATTGTAGTGACTAGTAAGTGCTCAGAAAACTCATTGTTTCTTCTTCCTGTGCACCACAGCTAGCTTACATTCCCAGGATCCTTTGTGTCTGGTGAAATCACGTGACTAGTTGTTACCAACCTTATGTAAAGAAAAAGTGATATGTGTCTCACATCCTACAATATATGAAGAACTCTTAAAAGTCAATATGATAAAAACAAACCAATAGAAAAACAGGCAAGACACTTGAATAAGCCCTACATGAAAGGGGATTCCTAAATGTATATGTGCTTGCTTTTCTTAGAATTTTTTTTATTTCTATTTTTTAGAGACAGGGTCCCACTCTGTTGCCCAAGCTGGAGTGTAGTGATGCAATCATAGCTCACTGCAACCTCAAACTCCTGGGCCCAAGGGATCCTCCCACCTCAGCCTCCCAAGTAGCTAGGACTACAGGTGCACACCACCACACCCAGCTAATTTTTATTTTATTTTTTACAGAAACACTCTCATTATGTTGCCCAGGACTGGTCTTGAACTCCTGGCCTCAAGTGATCTCATCTTGTCCCCCTAGAGCTCTGGGATTACAGATGTGAGCCACCGCACCTTGGTTAGAATTATTGAGAAGCAAATTAAAGAACAAAATACCTCAGCCACACCCATCAGAACAGCTAATTTAAAAATAATAATAATGACCTAAAAGGAAGAGGCTGAGACACAAAATATAATTTAAAGAGTTTACTTGAGCCAAAATGAGGACAGCTGCCTGCAAGACTGAGACCCAAATAAGCTTGAAAATAAGCTCCTTTTGGGCTTTGTTACAAGCAGGTTCGTAAAGGCAAAAAAAAAAAAGGGGACAGGGAGTGGGCTGATACAAAGTCATTCATCAGGAATTCTCAGTGGCTTACAGAAATAATATTGATTAGTGATTGGCTATACATTGTAAAACTATAGGTGAGGTAGGAGACTGGCAGGACTTGTTTTCTTGTCACAACACTGCTGACCAAAACAGGATCTGGTTCAGACAGGATCAAGTGGAGAAACCAGCAAGAACCAGCAGATGGCGATGAAAGTGATCCCCAGCTGTCCTCTTTGCTCATTAGCAGAAGACACTCCCACCAGCACCATGACAATTTACAAATGCCATGATAATGACCCAGAAGTTACCAACCCTTTCCATGGCAGGAAGTTACTGCCTCCTTCCAAGACAGTTCTAAATATACCTGTCCCTTAATTTGCATTGGGCCACCCCTTAATTTGCATGTAATTGAAAGTGGGTATAAGCGAATACAAATACAGTTGCCAAGAGCCCATACATTGCTGACTCTGGGTGTGCTGCCTATGAGTTTGTCCTTCTCTTGAAGGAGCAGTACCGTTCAATAAAAGACTGCTGTCTAACCCCACTGGCTTGCCCTTGAATTCGTTCCTAGGCAAAGCCAAGAACTCTCCTAGGCTAAGCCCTAAGTTTGGGGCTTACCTGTCCTGCATCATAGGGTTTGGGTTATAGTGTCTGGTGGGGCATTATTAGGTTAATTTGTGGCTATTTGTGGCAATAGCAAGCAGTTTCTATGAGATGAGTACATAGCTCAAGGGGAGGATAGAACGTGATTACTGTCCCATTTTAATGTTTCTCTGGGCCTAATAATTTAAAAAGACTCATATTCCTCAGATAAGCACTCTTTTCTTTTCTCATAAGTATTGGCAAGAATGTGAAGCAACTGAACACTGGGTATAAATTGGTAAAACCACATTAAAACGATTTTGGTAATATCTACTAAAGTTGAAGTACTCATACTCAGGAATTTTACTGTATATGTACATATATATATATATCCACATGTGTATATGTACATATATATATATATCCACATGTGTATATGTGCACCCAAAGATATGTAAAATATTCTTCATAGTAGCATTATTCATAACAGCCCAATCACAAACAACTCATTCAACAGAATGAATTTTCCTAAAAGGATGGATAAATGAACTGAATAAATGGAAATGAATTTGTTACAGCTATACAACAACATGGATAAAACTCACCAACATAATATGGATCAAAAGAGGCAAAACAGGAAAAAATAATAGAATATAATTTTATCTACATACAATTCAAAAGGAGGCAAAATAAAATTGTAGAGTTAGAAGAGGAATGCCTAGTGGTAAAAACATTTAAAACATCAAGGAAGAGATTACCATACATGTCAGGCTATTGCTTACCTTTGAGGGGGACCAAGGGATTAGTGATTGCAATGATGCACAGAAGAGGCTTCTGGATTGCTGGCTATGTTCTATTTTTTGACTTCGGTGGTGGTTTTACAGGTGTTCACTTTGTAGTGAATTATTAAGTAGTACATTCTTTTGTATGTGCTTTGCTGTATGTACATTTTATTTCATCATAAAAAGGCAAAACTTATATATAGAGAGAATTAAATTACACAACTCACCATATAAATTGGGAGTGGAGGAAATAGTGTTATAGTGTTTTTAGGTTGTGGTAATATTCAGAAAGAGGGTAAAGATATTGCTTAACGTAGACTTTTGAGAAGTTAACGTCACTTGTTAGAACCTCTGCAATCATTAAAAGAATAGAAATGGGATATAGCTTTAAATAGAAGAAAGATAGAATGGTTTAAAATATATATCCAATATAGCCAAAACAGGAAAACTACCAAAACCTAAACTTTATTGTTTAGAAATACATACATAGTTGGGCAAATTATAAAGAAAGTCAAGTGAGGGGATTGACTATAAAAGTCAGTGCTTCTGATTCAGAGATATCACTCAAGGGGCAATGTT
Organism: Pan troglodytes; assembly: GCF_028858775.2. NCBI lineage: Eukaryota > Metazoa > Chordata > Mammalia > Primates > Hominidae > Pan > Pan troglodytes. The sequence goes on from NC_072402.2 coordinate 76,696,564, forward strand.
TTGTTTCTTCACTTGAATATTTTTTACAAGTATGTTTCTATTCATACTTATTCACTATACTGTATATTTATATTTTATGCACTTTTTTGAATATGTGTTACATTTCAAAATTTGAAAGGTTTGTTTGTTTGTTTGTTTGTTTTGAGACAGAGCCTTGTTCTGTTGCCCAGGCTGGAGTGCAGTGGTGTAATCTTGGCTCACTGCAATCTCCGTCTCCTGGGTTCAAGCGATTCTCCCACCTCAGCCTCCTGAGTAGTTGGAACTACATGTGTGCACCACCACATCCAGCTAATTTTTGTAATTTTAGTAGAGATGAGTTTCGCCCTGCTGCCCAGGCTGGTCTCAAACTCATGAGCTCAAGTGATCCCCCCACCTCAGCTTCCCAAAGTGCTGGGATTACAGGCATGAGCCACCATGACTGGCCGCAAAATTTAAAAGGGTTTTAAAAAGGAAAATAAATTATTATAAATCACATTAATGGTTGAAAAGAGTAAAGTCACATGACCATCACAAATGGATGCAGGAAACATTTAAATAAAATTCAATATTTATTTATGTGTTTTAAAAGTCCTAGGAAACAAGGAATAAAAGTAAACATTCATTTTCTAATAAATGTTTATCTATTTATCTATCTACCTATAAGTAAATATGTATTTGTAAACAAGAACACAAAACTACTGCAAGTATCCTTAATGCTACACTCTTTCCCTCTGAGATCCAGAACAAGCCAAGGATGCCTGCCTTCACTACTTCTGTTCAACATTGTGTGTCCCAAAATAATAAGACAAGAAAAGAGAACTGAAAGACCTAAGGATAAGGAAAAAAAGAAACAAGCTTTTATTTCTTATGACATGGTTATGTATGTGAACAATTTTAAAACTACTAATTATTAAAATTGATAAGAGAGTGGTATCTCTTAATATGGTGTTTGGGAACTTTGGTTAAGTCAGTAAACCTGAACCTCAAACTCATTATTTGTTTAAAAAAAGAGAAAGGGGTGTCTTATAATACAATACTCCTCACGGTTGCTGTGAGGATCATAATCAGATAATGCCCTTGCAAATGCCAACCATAATGCTGCCCCATAGCAGGGACTCATTTGTTAAGAAACACTGAACATCTGCATGGTTAGCTCACCCTCTTCCTTCAGGTCTTTATTGGGAAGTCATTTCTCAGAGGGGACTTTCCTGCTTTATTTTTTTCTCCTTATCACTGCCTAATATACTATATACTAATCCTCATCTCTCTACTCAAATACTAGCTCCACAGGCGATGGTTTTTGTTTGTCTTATTTGAAGAATCATCCCTGCCTGGCTCATAGTAGATGCTCAACAAATTTGTGTTGACTCAACAGATAAATGGGTGCATTTTTTTAACTGGCAGGATCAACCAGGTATAAATGAGTGAATTTAGTCAGTCACCATCCTGCCCTGATCTGGGCTACTGCATTATAATAGGTACAGGTGTATTCATTAGTATACTAGACAGAGAGAACCTCGTGCTGCTTTTTAAACCTCACCACTTCTCTGTCTCTTCCCTGTGAGTTGGGGTGTGGTCGGGAGTACAGAATTAGTTAGAATTCGTAAGAAGGGTGATGGGGCAACCAAAAATCGAGAGAAGGTCCAGAAAGGGAGACATGTGAACATCGAAGGTGGACTCTGTGTACCTCAAGTTGGTGTACTGTGTCAGTGCTGGTCAGGGCATCACTTGCCCACTTCAGCAAAGGGCCTGTCCCCTATGTGATTTCCACGGAGACCTGCCAGTCCTGGACTTCTAGACAGGGCCAAGATGAGAGGTCAGCAGAGCAGAGCAGGAATCAAAAGGTAGAGAAAGGGCATAGAATGATTTATATTCCTCTGTGTATAGACCCAGTAATGGGATTGCTGGGTCAAATGGTAGTTCTGTTTTTAGCTCTTTGAGGGACTATCATATTGCTTTCCACAATGGTTGAACAAATTCACACGTCCACCAACAGTGTATAAGTATTCCCTTTTCTCTGCAACCTCACCAGCATCGGTCATTTTTTTTTCTTTTTAATGGTAGCCATTCTGACTGGTGTGAAATGGTATCTCATTGTGGCTTTGATTTTCACTTCTCTATCAGTGATATTGAGCTTTCATTTCGTATGCTTGTTGGCCGCATGTATGTCTTCTTTTGAAAAATATCTGTTTATGTCATTTGCCCACTTTTTAATGGGGTTGTTTTTCTCTTGTAAATGTGTTTACCTTCCTTATAGATGCTCGATATTAGACCTTTGTCAGATGCATAGTTTGCAAATATTTTCTCCCATTATGCAGTTTGTCTGTTTACTCTGTTGATAGTTTCTTTTGCTGTACAGTAGCTCTTTAGTTTAATTAGATCCCACTTGTCAATTTTTGCTTTTGTCATGATTGCTTTTGGTGTCTTTGTCATGAAGTCTTTGCCCATTCCCATATTCAGGAGGGTATTGCCTAGGTTGTCTTCCAGGGTTTTTATAGTTTGGGGTTTTATATTTAAACCTTTAATCTATGACTTGATATGATTTTGGTTCTTTTGCATTTGCTGAGGATTATTTTATATCCAATTGTGTGATTAATTTTAGAGTATGTGCCATGTGGCAATGAGAAGAATGTATATTCTGTTGCTTTTGGGTAGAGAGTTCTGTAAAGGTCTATCCGATCTATTTGGTGCAATGTTGAGTTTAGTTCCTGAATATCTTTGTTAATTTTCTGCCTCAATGATCTGCCTAATACTGTCAGTGGAGTGTTAAAGTCTCCCACTATTATTGTGTGTGAGTCTATGTCTCTTTGTAGGTCTCTAAGAACTTGCTTTAAGAATCTAGGTGCTCCTGTGTTGTGTGCATATATCTTTAGATAGTTTGGTCTTCTTGTTGAATTGAACTCTTGACCATTATTATAAAATGCTTTGTCTTTTTTTATCTTTGTTGGTTTGAAACCTGTTTTATCTGAAATTAGGAATGCAGCCTGCTTTTTTTTTTTTTGTTTTCCATTTGCTTGTTAGATTTTCCTCCATCCCTTTATTTTGAGCCTATGGCTGTCATTTCATGTAAGATGGGTCTCTTGAAGACAGCATACCATTGGGTCTTGCTTTTTTTTATTCCAGCTTGCCACTCTGTGCCTTTTAAGTGGGGGCATTTAGCCTGTTTACATTCAATTTTAGTATTGATATGTATGTATTTGATCTTATTGTGGTGTCAGCTGGCTATTATGTTGGCTTGGATGGTGTGGTTGTTTTATAGTGTCACTGGTCTGTGTACTTCATGTGTGTTTGTAGTGATTGGTAACAGTATTTTCTTCTCATATTTAGTGCTTTTTGCAAGATCTCTTATAAGACTCCCTCAACATTTGCTTATCTGAAAAGGATCTAATTTCTCCTTCGTTTAGGAATCTTAGTTTGGCTGGATATGAAATTCTTGGTCGAAGATTTTTTTTGTTTAAGAATGTTCACTATAGGCCCCCAATCTCTTCTGGCTTGTAGGTTTCAGCTGAGAGATTTGCTGTTAGCTTGATGGTGTTCCCCTTGTAGGTGACCTGCCCTTTCTCCCTAGCTGCCTTTAACATTCTTTCTTTAATTTTGACCTTGGAAAATCTGACCATTATATGTCTTGGGAATGATCTTCTTGTAGACCCTTTAGGAGTTCTCTGTACTTCCTGAATTTGGCTGTTGGCTTGTCTAGCAAGGGTGGGGAAGTTTTCATGGATGATATCCTGAAATATGTTTTCCAAGTTGTTTGCTTCCTGCCCTCCCTTCCCTGCCCATTCAGGGATGCCAGTGATTCATAGATTTGGCCTCTTTACATAATCCCACACTTTTTGGAGGTTTTGTCCATTCCTTTTTATTCTTTTTTCTTTATTTTTGTCTAGTTGTCTTATTTCAAAGAACCAGTCTTTAAGTTCTGAGATTCTTTCCTCAGCTTGGTTTATTCTGCTAATTCTTGTGATTGCATTGTGAAATTCTTGTATTGTGTTATTCAGCTCTGTCAGATCCATTAAGTTCGTTTTTATACCGGATATTTTGTCCTTCAGCTCCTGTATCACTTTATCTTGATTTTTATTTTTTATTTTTTTGGATTAGGTTTTTCCATCCTCCTGAACCTCAATTATATCTGTTCCTATCCATATTCTGAATTCTATTTCTGTAATTCCAGCCAGTTCATCCTGGTTAAGAACTCTTGTTGGTGAACTGGTGCAGTTGTTTGGAGGACAAGGTTGTCCTTAATCTTGTTTCAATCACAAACAGCATCTAGAATTACTAAACTCATACAACACTTTGGTCATTTGAGTAACTGGAGTTGTTGCGTTGGTTCCTTCTCATCTCTGCATGTGGGTGTTCCTTTAACTGCAGTGTATGTTAAGTACAGCCAATAGACTTCTTTTCTGGATGTTTTCATTGGGCCATGGCTTCATGCAGGGTCTTTATTTGTAGCTGACTTCTTGTCTCTGGTTTCAGGAGGGTATGTTAGTGAGGTATTTTTGGTGTTGAAGCTTTAGGGTGTGATCCAGTAGGTGGAACTTAGGCTTATTGGTCAGTTGGTAACCTCTTACTTGGTTATGTGTCTCCCTTATGTTTCCTCACGGTTACAACTGTGTTCCTTCTCAATGCTCTGAGGGTGTGGGTTTCTCTCCCCATTGAGTGCTGGCTGTAGATCATGGCTTGGCATTCTTGGGCTTTCCACTACAGCTCTGGGGTGATCTCAGTGTTTATGTTCCTTCCCCAACTTGAAAGGAGCAAAAGAAGGGATCTTAGTAGTGGTTGTGGCCAAGGGTATTTTGCTTGTCTTCTAGGGGTTCCACCCCACAGAGATGCAAGTCAGCAAATGCTGAGTGCAATCAGCTCAGGATGAAGGGTCTGTATTGTGGACCCAAGCCAGGGGTTCCCTGTCTTAAGATGAGCAGTGAGGGGTATGTGGGACCCATGGGAGATGGACTGGCCTCCTCTCCTTAGGTCAACTGCAGCTTATTGGAGGTGTGAATAAAGCACTTAGGGTCTTTGCTTGTTTGTTAGTTGAAGGGTAGCAAAGGCAGTTCTACTGCAGAGGCAGTGGCAGAGAGGCTTTCAATTGCCCCTGGAGGCTCTGTCCAGAGAGTTGCCAGATTGCTACTGGCTTGATAGCTCTGGGGTTGGGGGCAGTTGCTGGAGGCCAAGGGCTGGAGGACATGCCTGATGAGGAGATATCGGAAAGGGCACCCATATTATGGTCTGGCCACTTTTCCATAGGGCTGTTGCAGTATGCTGGGGGTGCACTCCAGTCTGTAGTCACCTCAGATTTTCCAGTACCTAGAGGTATCACCATTGAAGGCTGTGAAACAGCAAAGATTGAGCTCTGTCCTAGGGAGGTATGGACCTGTTGCTGGCCCATACACACCTATAGGAGGTGGCTGGAGATCCTGGTTGGGAGGCCCTGTCTGGTGAGGAGGAACAGGATCGGGGACCTGGTTAAAAAAACAGTCTGGCCACATTTTCGTAGAGCAGCTGTGCTGTGCTGGGGGTCCACTTCAGCCCCTGATCGCCTTGGACTCTCCAAAATCTAAAGGCCAGAACAGCTAAGTCACCCAAACAACAAAGATGGCAGCCCCACTGTCCCTCTGGGAGCTCTGTCCTAGGGAGGTTTCAAAACTCTGTTGGCCAGAGAGCACTGGCAGGGGTGGCTGGAGACCCTGGTTGGGAGGTCCTGACCATTGAGGAGGAATGGGATTAGGGACCCATTTTGAAAAGCAGTCTGTACAGGTCTTCACAGAGCAGCTGTCAAATTCTTTTTTTTCTACTTGATAGAGTCAGCTGTTGAGGATTTCTATTGAGTTTTTCAGCCAGATATTGTATAGAATTTCTGTTGGCTTATTTTTATGGTTTCTGTCCCTTTGTTGCACTTTCCATTTTGTTCCTGTAGTGTTTTTCTGATATCACTTAGTTGTCTATCTGTTCTCTTGTAACTCACTAAGCTTCTTTAAAATGATTATTTTTTGTTTTTTTGTTTTTGGTCAGGCAGTATGTAGATTTCTATTTATTTTGGGTCAGTCACCAGAGCTTTATAGTGTTCCTTTTGTAATACCATAATTCATTGATTCTTTGTGTTCTTTGAGGGTTTTGTTTCTTTGTTTGCATTTGCAAAAGTAGTCACCTATGTCAGTCTACTTTCTAGCATTGCGAGAGATAGACCTTCCTCAGTAAGTCCCACTAGAGATTCTGGGGTCTCTCAGACCTTTTCTATGGATGCATCTGCTTCACTCCTCTTGTTCTCTCTAAGGGAGGAAGTCTTATGATCATGTTCTGTCTCTCAATCCTGTAAAACCAGACCTGGTACTGAGAGTTTATCTGTTTTACCCAACAATGCCCCAAAGTTTTCAAGGTTGTGTGCTTCTTTTCACATTCCAATGGAGTTGAACCTGCTGCTAAAATCTGCATCTGCTATTCAGATCCATGTGCCATTTGCAGGAGTACTTAGGCCTTGTGCACAGAGATGCACAGGGCAACATCCTGGATGGACACACAGTATGTTTAAGGCATGCATTAGTTTGTTAATGGGGGAGTCTGCCAGCAAGTTGTCCTTGTGTGGGGTTTATGGGTGGGCCTTTTGCTAGAATCCTCAAGCCACTTAGCAGAATCCATGTCCAGCTATTGAGAATCACACACCAGTTGCTGTGTACTTCTTCCCCTTCTCAATGCTTCTAGCTGTCCCAGACATTTCAGTTTTCCTGATCCCCTTAATGTTCTGGGTGGGCAGTGTACTACAGGCTGAGAAAACTTGTAATTCAGTTTTCATTTTCTCCTTTGGGAGAAACTGTGGGCTAAGAAGGACTCCCTGGGCACTGAGCTGTGCCACCTGCTACTTAATTTCTATTCTTGTGTCTTCTCTGGGTGAATTAGAGGTATATTGTTATTACACCGCTTTATTTCCCCTATTGACTTTTTAGTTTGTGTGTGTGTGTGTGTGTGTGTGTGCATGTGTGTGGGTGGGTGTGTATGTTCATGTGTATTTGTATGTGTATGCGTACGTGTATCTAGTGGTTCCCTTAGGGATTATAACATGCATTTTAATTTATTGATCTATATTCAAAAATTGTCTATTTCATAACTAGATATAAAGAAATCTTCCTCATCTAATAAAAAGTATTTACAAATTCTAAACTGACGTAGCATTCAATGGTGAAAAAATAACTCTATTTCTTTTCCCTAAAGTCAGGAACATGACAGGCAGGTCCACTCTTGCCATTTCCTTTCAACATTATATGGAAGTCCATGGAATGCAGTTAGGCCAAAAAATAAAATAAAAAAGAAAGAATAAAACTCTTTGCAGATTATGCATTTAGGTACATGGAAAATCCAAGGGAATTACAAATGGTTCAGTAAACTCTCAGTACCAGGTCTGGTTTTACAGCTATTACTAAATGAACCCAACCTTGTCATAGGATAAAAGGTCAGTTTACAAATATCAATTGTATTTCTATATACCAGAAATAAACAATTGAAAATTGACATAAAATGTCATAGTACATTTTATAATAATCATAAAACAAAATCTTTTGAATAAATTAAATGATCTGTACACTGAAAACTATAAAACCTTGGAAAAAATTGAAGAGGATGTAATTAACTGGAGATGGATTGGAAGAATTAACATTGTGAAGAAATCAATTTACCCAAATTGATCTCTAGATTCAATTAAATCTTGAGAAAACTATAAAATTACTATATAATCATACTATAAATGTCTTTGTTAAAATTAACAAGTTGTTTGCAATGTGGAATAGGAGAACTTCAGAAAAATTAGAATTCCAGATTTCAAGATTTACTTTAAAGCTACTGTGATTAAGGCAGTATGATATTAGAATAAGGCTATCAAGGTCGATCAATGAAACAGAATAGTAGTATTCAGAAATAACCCCACAAAAAATGATCTTTTGTTTTATGACCAAAACCCCAATACAATGTGGAAATAAAAGTTAAAAATTTTTTCCCAATAAATGTTGCTGAAGCAATTATATACCCACATGGAAAAAATGCCCAGCACTGTACATAGAAAATTTGAAATGAATCATAGACTGAAGTATAATAGATAAATCAATAAAGATTCTGGAAAAAAACAAGTGATGTATTTTTGAACTCAGAATATGCAAGGTATTTTTTATTGGACAGTATGAAAAGCACTAATCTAAACATAAAAAAATAAATACCTTAGAATTATGAATAGGAAATTCCATTAATCAAAAGATACCGTTAGGCAAATAAAGGACCAGTCATATATTGGGAGAAGACAGCACCCAATGTATATTGAACAAAGGACTCTGATCGAGAATATATATAAATTCCCACAAAAAATAAGACAAAACAAAAAAAAAACCCACATAATTTGAAAAATGACAAAATACTTGCTTAGGCATTTCATAAACAAGGCTACCCAAATTGCCAATAATATATTTCAAAAGTATGCAACATCATTGGTAATCAGGAAAATGCAAATTAAAACAAGGCGATATTAATAACTAACACTAAAAAGACTGACTGACAATTCCAGATTTGGGAAGGCTGTGGGGCAAGTTGAACTCTCATACATTGCTGGTGGTAGTGGAAACTGGTACAATCCTTAGAAGAACTCTTTAGTAATATCTAAGAAAGCTTAACCTACCCTACCTTGTGATCAAGGAATTCCACTCCTAGATTCATACCAAGATAAACGAATGCACATTTCCAACAAAAGGCATGCATAAGAATGTTCATTATAGCTTTATTTATGATGGTAAGAGCTGGTAACAATCAGATTCTCATTAACGATAGAATGGGATGAAGGGTGGGGTCCAACTTCCCCTCCCTATATGGAGCAGCCGTGCCCTGGCAACTGAGGATAGACCATGAAGTTTCCTGCTCTGGACTGGGGGAAGAAGTTCTGCCCTGACCCCATACTAGTGGTATCCATCAGAGAGGTCAATCTGTGGTGTATAGCTACACTGTGGCCGGGAACCAAAGAACAAAGCCTTTGTAAACAGGTCATGAGCCCTGTGACGGGGCATGATATGGAAGCAGATCGTGTTCCTGCCAGCTCAGGACAAGGAGCTGATGCACTTTTTGCTCCACCTTCCCGTGAGACTTCAGCATACTCCAACAGGATCTCTTTCTGCCATCCCCATCAGGGAGGGCACGTACACTAGGCATCAGCCTACCTGGTAGCTCTTACTTTTTATCGCCATCTACCGGGCTGCATCTGAACTCCACCACTAAACAAAAAATACATCGCTACAGCAAACAGCATCTGAGATAGCTTGTGGATAGGTTGCACCGCCTAGAACCCATCCACAACCAAGGAACCCGTACAGAATACTTGTCTCCTGAAAGCACCTAGAAACTAAGCCAAATGATCATACACAATATACACCACAGTCATACACCCCCAAGGGAAAAAATTAAAAAATGAAAAAGCCTCACCCAAATAATAGCAAATTCAAAAAAAGAAGTTACAGCATCTTTGGATGAGAAGGAATCAGCACAGGAACTCCAGTAGTACAAAAAGCAACAGTGTTTTACACTTCCAAAGGATCACACCAGCTACCTAGCAATGGATCCTAACTAGATGGAAATGTCTGAAATGAAAGGTAACTCAAAATATGAATTGCAAGGAAACACAATGAGATCCAAGAGCAAGTTGAAATCTAATACAAAGAAACCAGAAAAATGATCCAGGATATGTAAGTTGACATAGTTATATTAAGGAAGAACCAAACAGAATTTCTGAAATAGAAAAATTCACTACAGAGATTTCAAAATACAGCTGGAAGACATAACAATAGAAAAAAACTAAGCAGAAGTGATGGCAGCGGCAGCTCCAGATGGCCTGCCGCTGCCATCACGCAGGCTGCAGTAGAGGGGTGTGGACGGGGTTGCACGACCAAGGAGCAGGCAGGAGCCGCAGCCCCACGGAGCAGGCAGGAGTCGCACGCCCCATGGAGCAGGCAGATCTAAGCCTCCCTGTGCTCTTGAGGTCCGGGAGCAGGCAGGAACCCTGCCCTCCTGGGTGCCACTGCAGCTGCCCAAACCACAGCTGCAGATCCAGGCTAAAAGGAGTTCTGAGCATGGAACAATACCTGCTACAACAAAAGCACGTGTAAGTAAAGCCCATAGACTCTACATAAAACAACTACATAATAGAAACTACAAAGCAACTAGCTAACAACTAGCAACTGGCTAATAATACCACAATAGAAACAAAACCTCACATATCAATATTAACCTTGAGTGTAAATGGCCTAAATGCGCTCCTTAAATGACATAGAATGGCAATATGGATAAAAAACAGATTTAACCCTCTGCTGCCTTCATGACATCCATCTCACGTGTTCAAAATAAAAGGATAGAGAAAGATCTATCACTGAAATGGAAAATGAAAAGAAGCAGGGGTAGCAATTCTTGTATCAGATAAAACGGACTTTAAACCAACAATAGTAAAAGAGAACAAAGAAGGGCATTATGTAATGATAAATGGTTCCATTCAACAAGATGATTTAACTATCCTAAATATATAGGCATTCAATATTGGAGCACCCAGATTTATAAGACAATTACTTCCAGAAGTAAGAAAGGAGATAAACAGCCATATAATAACATAATAACAGCAGTAGACAGATCACAGAGACAGAAAACTAACAAAGAAATTCTGGACTTAAATTTGATACTTGACCAAACAGAACTAATAGACATCTGGTGAATACTCCAGCTAACAACCACAGAATATATGTTATTCTCATCTGTGCACAGAACTTTCTCAAAGATTAACCACATGCTCAGTCATAAAGCAAATCCTAACAAATTTAAAAAAATGAAATTGCACCAAGCATCATCATGCACCGCAGTGGAATAAAATTAGAAATCAATACCAAGAGGAGCTCTGAAAACCACACAATTACATGGAAACTAAACAACTTGTTCCTGAAAGACTTTAGGGTACATAATAAAATTAAGAGAGAAATAAAAAATTATTTGAAATGAATGAAAATAGAGGTATAATATACCAAAATCTCTGGAATACAGCAAAAGCAGTGGTAAGAGGAAAGTTTATAGTGCTAAATGCCTACATCAAGATAGAAAAATCTCAAATTAACAATTTAATGTTGCACCTGAAAGAACAAGAACAAGAACAAACAAAAGAACAAGAACAAACATACAAGAACTAAACTCAAAGCTAGCAGAAGAAAAGAAATAACTAAAATCAGTGCAGAAACAAATGAAATTGAGACCCCCAAAGCCATAAAAAGGATCAATGAAATAAAAAGTTAGTTGTTTCAAAGGATAAACAAGATTGATAGACCACTAGCTAGATGCAGGGAAAAAAGAGAGAAGATACAAATAACTACAATCAGAAATGGCAAAGGTGACATTACAACTGATTCCACAGAAATATAAAAGATCCTCAGAGATTGCTATGAACATCTCTATGGGCACAAACTAGAAAATTTAGAGTAAATGCATAAATTCCTGGAAATACCCAGCCTCCCAAAGTTGAACCAGGAAGAAATGGAAACCATGAATAGACCAATAATGAGTTTTGGAGTTGTATAAGTAATAAAAATTAACCCACTATAAAAAATTGGGCCAGGTGCAGTGGCTCATGTCTGTAATCCCAACACTTTGGGAGGCTGAGATGGGTGGAATGTTTGAACCCTGGAATTTGAGACCAGCCTGGGCACCAATGTGAAATCTCATCTCTACAAAAAATACAAAAATTAGCCATGTATGGTGGTGTGTGCCAGTAGTCCCAGCTACTTGGGAGGCTGAGGTGGGAAGATTTCTTGAGCCCAGGGAGTCAAGGCTGCAAGAAGCTGTGATCACTCCACTTCACTGCAGCCTGGGTGACAGAGTGAGACCGTTTTTTGTTGTTTTTGTTTTTGTTAAAAAACAAAACATCCTGCTCCATCCTGGAGCAGATGGATTTATAGCTGAATTCTAACAGACATACAAAGAAGAGCTGGTGCCAATCTTACTGAAATTATTCCAAAAAGTAGAGGAGGAGGGATTCCTCCATAACTCATTCTAAGAAACCAGTGTCATCCTGATACAACATCTTTCAAGGACACAACAAAAAAAGGAAACTATAGGCCAATATCGCTGGTGAACAAAGATGCAAAAATCCTAAACAAAATACCTGCAAACCGAATCCAGCAGCACATCAAAAAGATAATTCACCATGATCAAGTGGCGTTTATTCCTGAGAAGCAATGATGCTTCAAGATGTGCAAATCAATAAATGAGATTCATCACATAAACAGAGTTAAAAACAAATACCATTTGGTTATTTCAATATATACAAGGAAGCTTTTGATAAATCCAACAACACTTCATGATAAAAACACTCAACAAACTAGGCATTAAAGAAGCATACATGAGAACCATCTATGATAAACCCACATCCAACATCATACGGAATAAACATAAGTTGGAAGCATTCCCCCTAAGAACCGGAAAAAGGAAAGGATATCCACTCTTACCATTTCTATTCAACATAGCCCTGGAAGTCCCAGCCCGAGCCATCAGGCAAGGGAAAAAAAAATAAAAGACATCCAAATTTAAAAAAAGGAAGTAAAATTATCTCTCTTCAATGACGATATGATTCTATACCTAGAAAACCCTAAAGCTTGTTCCAATAGGCTCCTAGACTAGATAAATGACCAGTAAACTTTCAGGATAAAAAATCAATGCACAAAAATCATTAACACTTTTACACATCAACAGTGTTCAAGCTGAGAACCAAATCAAAAGTGCAATCCTGATTATTATGCATATTATGCATTGCATGCCTGTACCAAAATACCTCATGTATCCCATAAATATATACACCTACTATGTGCCCACAAAAGTTAAAATTTAAAAATAAAAAAATGCAATCCTAGGCCGGGCATGGTGGCTCGCGCCTGTAATCCCAGCACTTTGGGAGGCCGAGTGGGGCAGATCACTTGAGGCCAGGAGACCGAGACCAGCCTGGCCAACATGGTGAAACCCTGTCTCTACTAAAATACAAAAATTAGCTGGGCATGGTGGTGGGTGCCTGTAATCCCAGCTACTCAGGAGGCTGACGCACGAGAATCGCTTGAACCTGGGAGGAGGAGTTTGCAGTGAGCTGAGATCGTGCCACTGCACTCCAGCCTGCGTCTCAAAAAAAAAAAAAAAAAAAAAAGGCAATTCTATTCACAATCACCAATAGAACCCCACAAAATACCTAGGCATATATCTAAACAAGGAGATGAAAGATCTCTGCAAGGAGAACTACAAAACACTGCTGAAAAAAAAAATCGTAGACAACACAAAACAAATGGAAAAACATTCCATGCTCATGGATTAGAAGAATCAATATTGTTAAAATGTTCATTCTTCCCAAAGCAGTCTAGAGATTCAAAACTATTCCTATCAAATCACCAACATCATTTCTCATAGCATTAGAAAAAAACTGTTCTAAAATTCATATGGAACCAAAAAAAGAACCCAAACAGCCAAAGCAATCATAAGCAAAACAACAACAAAGCCAGGCATCACATTACCTAACTTCAAACTATCCTGAAAGTCGATAGAAACCAAAACAGCATGGGGCTGGTACAAAAATAGAAACATAGATAAATGAAACAGAACAGCGAATCTAGAAATAAAGCCACACACCTATAGCCAACTGATCTTTGACAAGTGGACAAAAATGAACAATGGAGAAAGAACACCCTATTCAATAAATGGTGCTGGAAAATTGGCTAGCTGTATGCAGAAGAATGAAACTGGACACCTACTTCTTACTATGTATAAAAATTAACTAAAGATGGATAAAATGCTCAATATAAGATCTATGACTATAAAAATCCTAGATAAAAACCTAGATAAAACTTCTGGACATTGGCCTAGGCAAAGAATTGATGACCATGTCCTCAAAATCAAATGCAATAAAAACAGAAATTGACAAATGAGACCTAATTAAACTAAAGCACTTCTGCACAGCAAAAAAACCCAAAACAAAACAACAACAACAACAAAAAAAACTATCAACAGAGTAAACAAACAACCTACAGAATGGAAGAAAATATTTGTAAATGATTCATCTGACCAAGGGCTAATGTTCACAATCTACAAGGAATTTAAACAAATCAACAAGAAAAAGACAAATAACCTCATTAAAAATTAGGCAAATGACATGAACAGACCTTCTCAAAAGAAAACACACAAACAGTCAACAAACATATGAAAAATTGCTCATCATTAATTATCAGAGAAATGCAAACGAAAACTACAATGAGATACTGTCTTATACCAGTCAGAAAGGCTACTACTAAAAAGTCTAAAAATAACAGATGTTGATCAGGCTATGGAGAAATGGGAAGCTTACACACTGTTGGTGGGGATGTAAATTACTTCAGTCCCTGTGGAAAGCAGTTTGTCCTGCCTAGGGACCTAGACTCCACACACTTGACCCACTGCATCACCAGCCAGACACATTCCACAGCTCACTCTGACTCTTACAAGCACAGGGGATTGGTATATCATTGGGGTGTTGTGGGTCTCCTGGTGATTTAACCCTCAGCTGGGACTGGCCCTAAGGTATAAGGTATGAGGGAATTCCAAAGTCCCCCTTGACGCAAAGGAAATGTGGGTGCAGTGCCTGTAGTTGAAGGATATGTCACCAAGGCCTGGGAGCAGACTCAGAAAAGATATCAATTCTCGCCCCTGCCTCTCTTCTCCAGGGCACTGTTGCATACGTACTGTAAAACAAAAGGGGCACCTGGCTGAGGAAGAGCCTATCTGTGGGCCTTACATTAAGTGCCATCTACTGGATTGCAGCTTGAGTTACACCACCAAACAATGCAATGCCTCTGAAACCCACGGCAGGAAACCATCTACAACCTAGGAACCCATTCAGAGCCTCAGCCCTCTGAGAGCACCCAGCAAAGAAGCCAACCAACTAAACACAACATTAACTGCAGTCAAACCCTCAAGGGAAAAAAGAATAGGAAAACAAAAAGACCCATCCAAATTCAAAAAGAAAATGAAATCCCAGGTCCCTCAGATGAGAAGGAACCAGTGCAAGAACTCTGGCAATTCAAAAAGTCAGAATGTTTCATTATCTCCAAAGAATTGCACTAGCTCCCTAGCAATGAATCCTAACCAGATAGAAATGTCTGAAAAGATAGACACAGAATTCAGAATCTGGATAAGAAAGTTCAATGAGATCCAAAAGAAGGTTGAAATTCAACCCATGGAAGCCAGAAAACTGACCCAATATATGAAAGACATCACAGCTAGAAGAAAGAACGAAACTGAACTTCTGGAATAGAGAAAACCACTACAGGAATTTCAAAACGTATTTGGAAGCCTTAACAACAGACTATTCTGAACAGAGGAACTAATTTAAGAGCTCAAAGATGGATCCTTTGAATCAATCCAGTCAGACAAAAATAAAGAAAACAATTTTTCTAATGAACAAAGCAAAAGAATTTATGACTAAGTCCTCAAAAGCAATGGTAACAATAACAAAAATTGACAAGTGGGACCTAATTAAACCAAAGAGTTTCTGCACGGCTAAAGAAACTATCAACAGAGTAAACAGACAACCTATGGATTGGGAGAAAATATTTGCTAACTATGCCTTTGACAAAGGACTAATATTCAGAAGCTATAAGGAACTCAAAGAGATCAAAACAACCCAATTAAAAAGTGAGAAAGGACACGAACAGACCCTTCTCATAAGAAGACATGCAAGCAGCCAGCAAACATGACAAAATGCTCAACATCACTAATCATCAGGGAAATGTGAATCAAAACTACAATGAAATACCATTTCATACCAGTCAGAATGGCTATTATTAAAAGCTCTAAAATAGTAGATGTTGGCAAGGCTGTGGAGAAATGGGAACGCTTATATACTGTTGGTGGGAATGTAAATTACTTCAGCTTCTGTGGAAAACAGTTTCTCTTCGAGAAAGAGCTTTCTCGAAGAACTAAAAATAGAACTACTGTTCAACCCAGCCATCCCATTACTAGTTATATACCCAAAATAAAATGAATAATTCTACCAAAAAGACACTAGTTCTTGCATGTTCATTTTAGCACTATTCACAATAGTAAAGACATGGAGATAGAGACATAGAGATTTATGTATGGAATATCTATATGCACATCTGCTTGTATACATGTCCTAGCTCTATCCACTGAGAGAACTACAAACAGCAGTGCTTCCTTAGCAAGAGCACACATAGCAACTGTATAGGTATCTCTTGGTCTAGTAGATCATAAGCTCCATGAAGGCAGGGACTGACTCATGCACATCCTTACTTTTCAGCATTAAGTTCAATTTCATGAACATAGCAATCTTTAGAAAA
Organism: Pan troglodytes; assembly: GCF_028858775.2. Lineage (NCBI taxonomy): Eukaryota > Metazoa > Chordata > Mammalia > Primates > Hominidae > Pan > Pan troglodytes. The sequence continues at coordinate 76,712,898 of NC_072402.2, forward strand.
TTGAACAGTTTGTAGGCACCCAGCTAGTAAATTTCAGGGCCAGGCTACAACTGTCTGAAAACCAGCCTTCTGTGTCAAGCCTAAGCTGCTGATAGCTGTCATTGAATGCTGCTTCCACCCTTCTGTTTCTGCAAACAGGTACAAGTCTGCAGCCCTGGCCACCAGCATCATCAGGTGCTCCCAAACCCTGAGCCCACCAGTGGCCGGTGGGCTGAATCGACTACATCCTCCAGATGGGGTGGGGACAGGGGGCAGCACACCTCAAGCCTTATGCCTTCCTGCAGCCCTGGAATGAGCAGAACCTGCTCGACGTCTTTGTGTTCCTCCTGGGGCCCACTCTGGGCACTATGTAGCTTTGTGGAAAGTTGCTGGGCATGGCATGTCAGCTGGGTGGCTGCCTGGGGCCAGAAAGGTGGAGGAGATGTGAGACCATGTACAGCCTTGGCGGGGTGCGTTTGTTGGGCAGTGTCACCATTTCTTGGGGGCTCCCCACCAGTTCTGGCAACCCTGTTCTCTACATCATCTCTGCTTGCTAATTTTGCTACAAATTCATCCTTACTAGCTCCTGCCTGTTAGCAGAATTCTTTCCAGTCCTCTTGTCCTCCTTTATTTGCCATCAGTGAGGGCTGTGCTGTGATTCTGTCTCTGAGTGACTTGGACCACTGACCCTTAGATTTCCAGCCTTAAAATCCTCCTTCCTTCTCATGTCCCTCCTAAATCACAGCCTGACCATTCCAGACTCCCTGTCCAGATCTTCTCAGCCTCTTTCACTCACTCATGCCCCTACCATCTATCACGGAATAACATCTGAGAACGATACCTTGCATATTCTTTCAGTTTCTGTTTTGTTCTCCCGCATATTCTCTTCAATGTTCAGGAAGCCTGCCCTGTGCTTGAGAGTACAAGGCTGGACACAGGCTCGCGGGTCTCCACATTGGGTCCCTGTCTCTGGTGCCCACAGTGAGCTCCTTCTTTGCTGAGCAGGCATGGAGACTGTAGGTTTCCAGATTTCCTGAAAAATAAAAGTTTACAGCATTATCTTTCCACAACCTCACTAAACGATTGGCCAAGAGATTTCTGTCCTAATTGCCCAGAATTCTGTCATCTGGCTACTCAAGGCTATCGGGGAATGGGGTAAGTCTGCGCTGGCAGCTGGCCAGGGTGAAGGCAGCGGGAAGTGGGTGGAGGGTTAGCTAACCTGTAGGGTCTGAAGAAAGAGAAAAGTGGCCAAAAATCCTCCAGAATGCTTGACCTGTTGAACCAGAATATTTTGCTATTTAGTCTTGACCTATTTTCATGCACTTAAGCAACAAGCTATCATGGGCATGCTGATAAAGAAACACTTCTGTTTCCTGGTTACAGTCTCTGGCTGGATCTGAGGAAGCACTGAGTTTGCTTTAATGACTTTCCTTTTTTTTTTTTTTTTTTTAAATTGAGATGGAGTCTCGCTCTGTTGCCCAGGCTAGAGTGAAAGTGGCACGATCTCAGCTCACTGTAACCTCCACCTCCCAGGTTCAAGTGATTCTCCTGCCTCAGCCTCCTGAGTAGCTGGGATTACAGGCATCTACCACCACACCTGGCTAATTTTTTTTGTATTTTTAGTAGAGATGGGGTTTCATCATGTTGGCCATGCTGGTCTTGAACTCCTGAACTCAGGTGATCTGCCCACCTAGGCCTCCCAAAGTGTTGGGATTACAGGTGTGAGCCACTGCACCCAGCCTTCAGTGACTTTCTAAGTGTGATGGGGACCACAAGGTAGGCAGCCAGAGCAGATGATTTCAATCATGGAGCCCCAGATCCATGTAGATGAGAAGGTGGAATGCAATTGTAGCTGTGGTTCCAAGGACGGCACAGACAGGACTGTGTGTTATCCCTTGAGGGACCATTGCTACAAACCAGTTGGCACTAAACCTTAAGTCGTATAAGGAGGATGAAACCCACTTTATTTGGGTTCTGTAGAAAATTTGCAAATGGACTCTTTTTTCAGTCTGTATGTTTCTGAAGTTCTCTGTGCAAAGGATTTTGTACTAATGAGTAGGAGGTATGTATCCACATCAAAATGTCTCCACATGTACAGGAGAATGGAGACTTTAGGCTTTACTAATAGGTGCTAGAATTAATCTGGGTATTCATGTGTACTGTTCCTTTGTGACGCCTATGACACTCTTTGCTTTTGACTGGCATTAAGGTTTAGAAAATGCATAGGTTGGTATCGGGATGGAGTAAAGAGAGTACATCATAGGGAGTTTCCCCTTCTGGGGCCTCCACAATCTGCATGTAATTAAATGCTGCATGTAAGATAAACATAAACAAGAAGATCACATAACACCCACAGAACCCATAGCTTCCCATAAGTAGAAAAGAAGACACCAGATTGTAGCAAAGCTATCTCCTCAACTCCTGCTGCAAGCCTTTATGGAGACCTAATGAGTCTGGAAATATTGTACATAGGAAGCAGGTTCACTGTGAATGGGTTATCAGTTTGTCTGAGTCCAGTGAGATGGAGCACCACCCCCGCTCCAAGTTATATGAAGGGAATTAGTGGTCTAAAATACTAAAGTCTTCAAAGAAAGCCAAAAAGTAGAGGAAATGTAACAGAATAAGTGGGAGAAATAGCAACCTGGTAGATTTAAACACATGCATTCGGACTGAAATACAAGATTGACAGACTTGAATAAAAATTTCAAGCTGATTGCTGTTTCAAGAGACACACCTAAAACATGAGGATACAGGAGGGTTGAACATGAAAGGATAGGAAAAGATAGATCTTTTTCCACAATGGAAGATAAAATCTGAATGGTTAGTAGTAATGGCAAACAAAATAGACTTTGGGTGAAAAGTGTTACCAGAGACAAAATAGGTCCTCATTATAAAACGAGGACTAACTGTTTCCTTGGAAGGTATAATACCTGAAACTATAATTGTTCATATATATGCATTTAATGAGTAGCCTTATGTGTATAGAGGAAAAATTGCTATAACACCAAGGAAAAATAGAATTATAGTGGAAGAGCTATAAAAACATCTTAATGAAAAATTTCAAACATTCACAAAAGTAGAGCTTCTTTATGCCCAGGATTTAGCTCCAGTGATTACTAACTCCTGGCAATTCTCTTTTCTTATCCTGCCACCCACATTTAACCTTGTTTACCCCCACAACCTATTATTTTGAAGCAAATCTGAGAAATCATAAGACAGAATCTGTAAATGTTTCAGAATGTACCGTAAGAGCCAATTTCCTTCCTTCCTTCCTTCCTTCCTTCCTCCCTCCCTCCCTCCCTCTCTACCTCCCTTCCTTCCTTCCTTCCTTCCTTCCTTCCTTCCTTCCTTCCTTCCTTCCCTCCCTCCCTCCCTTCCTCCCTTCTTTTTTGACGAAGTCTCACTACGTTTCCTAAGCTGGAGTTCAGTGCTGCGATCTCGGCTCACTGCAACCTCCACTTCCTGGGTTCAAGTGATTCTCCCACCTCGGCCTCCCGGGTAGCTGGGACCACAGGCACATGCCACCATGCCCGGCTAATTTTTGCATTTTTAGTAGAGACGGGGCTTCACTATATTGGTCAGGATGGCCTTGAACTCCTGACTTCTTGTTCCCCCCACCTCACCTACCAAAGTGCTGGGGTTACAGGCATGAACCACTGCACCCAGCCAGAATTTCTTTATAAGATGTTTATAACCACAATTACATAGAACTCTTCTCCAAAGCAACAATAACTACTTAATATTTTCAAAATTTGGGTTCAAATATCTCTGATACTCCTATAATATTTTAGAGTCCATTGGAATCATGCTATGTAAAACGTTAACGAATCTGATACCTGACTCTTCATATCTCTTTCCATTTGATTTTTCTTGGTAACATTTGCCATTAATGTACTATATATTTTATTTCTTAGTGTGTTTAGTATCAGTTTGCCTGGCAGAACAATGCCTGGCATAATAAATAGCTATCAGCCAGGCGTGGTGGCTCATGCCTGTAATCACAGCATTTTGGGAGGCCAAGGCGGGTGGATCATGTGAGGTCAGGAGTTCAAGACCAGCCTGGCCAACATGGTGAAACCCTGTCTCTACTAAAAAATACAAAAATCAGCCGGGTGTGGTGGCAGGCACCTGTAATCCCAGCTACTCGGGAGGCTGAGACAAGAGAATTGCTTAAACTTGGGAGGCAGAGGTTGCAGTAAGCTGAGATTGCACCACTGCACTCTAGCCTGGGTGACAGAGCGAGACTCTGTCTCAAAAAAAAAAAAAATCTATCAATATAACTGTTGAATAAATAAAAATCTTGGAGTTTGATAACAAATCCTTTATTTTGCTAATGCATTATGAAAAGTACAAGAATAAGACGAACTGGAGCCTTGTGATGTCTGGTAAACCTCGCCCTTCCCGCACTTTTCTCTCTCTCTCTCTCTCTCTCTCTCTCTCTCCTCTTTCTCCACAATAGGCATGGCTAGGTGAGGGATGCACAAATGCATAAGAATGTAATGCTTTAAATTCCAATGAGAAAAAATAACCCCTGTAGACTGAAGAAGGCAGGAATAGAACACGCAGAATTCAAGGACCCACTGCAACCAAGGATTTCTCTGCTTATTTAGAGTTGCACTGAAAGCCTTTCCTAAAGGAAGTCTTAGTTTGAGGATAGAGTGTAAAGGGGACTACCGGACCTGGTGATCCCTGCCCTCACTGGGGCTGACATTGCACGGAGGCAGAATTACAAGCTGTCGTCAGCATGTGCTCTTGGAAATTATGGAAAGATTCACCAGTCCTATTTCAGGATACTCATTCAGAATGATAGTCTCAGCTTTTGAATTTCAGTCCTCCAGGGACAGACCTGGACTTCCAGAGGCAGGACTCTAGCCTCTTTTCAGGAATGTTACTTTCTAAAGAGACACTAAGAGATAGATTCCAGGGATGGTAGATTGATTTCCCTTGGGGATTCCCTTCCAGGGAGGTCTTGGGCTTGGAACATCAGCTCAAGATTTTAAGCAAGTCTCTCAGGAAATAGATCGCGGGGCTGGCAGTATGAGGTAATAGAGGCAGTTAGAAGGGAACTAGAGTAGGTAAATTCACACAGCCTTTGCAAAAGAGAGGTGGGTCCCATGGAGATAGAGCTTTCATCAGCGCGATTTACTGAGGTCCCTGCCATTCCTCACTCACAGTAAGGATTTTCCAGGCAGGAGGGCTGTGATCACAAGGGCAGAGCAGGGTTAAGTATGGGCTCACCGACCCCTCCTACTGACTGCTGGTAGTTTGGTAGAGCGAGGATAGATTATCCAATGGAGCACGAGGGAGGAGGGGCAGAGGGCAAGAGGGGATGGACAGAAGAGAAGACTGGCAGGATCCTTACTCCTACCTCTACCCACAGCCAGTGCCTTTGGCGCACTGAGGTGCACAGGGTCCCTTAGCCGGGCGCAGGGCGCGCAGCCCAGGCTGAGATCCGCGGCTTCCGTAGAAGTGAGCATGGCTGGGCAGCGAGTGCTTCTTCTAGTGGGCTTCCTTCTCCCTGGGGTCCTGCTCTCAGAGGCTGCCAAAATCCTGACAATATCTACAGTAGGTGAGTGCTTGACCGGAGAATTCCCAGACAGGCGCGTCCCGGATACTCGGATACTCGCACTGCCAGGGCTCCAGAGAACAGCGCTTGATCAGAGTCATCCACGTGATTTTCCAGGCTGGGCTTGCGGACCCGGCTGGAGGAGGGAGAAGCCCATTCAGCTGTGGGGCAGAGAGGGGCCTCTATTGCTGAGGTGGGGAATAAAGTTTTGGAGAAAAGAGATTCTCCTTTACTGTCTTCTTCCTGTTCAGGACGCGCCCCCATCCCGCAGGGCTGGGGCCAGAAATTTGAGACTCATCCCAGAGCTTGAGTTCCTGGGCTGCCTTCTCCAGAGCGCAGTGGGACTTTCAGAGGCTCACCTTAAGCTCCGGAGGGTGCGTGTGTGTGGGTGCACAGTAGCTTCCAGTAGAAACAGTGGTGAGCGTTTTCAGGCTCTTGGAGACCAGGGAAAGGCCCTCCTGAGGGCAGCACTGCAAATGTTGTGAAGCTGCATCCGGAGCCAGGGTGGCGCAGGCAGGTATTTCATGGCTGCAATGCCAGTGGAGTGTTTTCCACCAGGGGAAACCTGGAGAACTGCCCAGGGCTGAGGAGAAGATCCAGGTCATTCGCATCTTTTGGAGTATCCTTCCTTTTACCTGTGCCGCTGACCGTTTTTGAGGGATTCATGGGACTGTTAATTCTGCATTTTGGGTCTCAGTTTTACTTCTTTTACTTTTACCCCAAAGGGAATAGAAGATAAAAGAGAAACATATATGAACATAAAGGGATCATCTCAGGATCGAGCTTCCCCAAGACTTTATTTCAACCCATAGTGGGTTCTAATGGATTCCTTTTAGATCATGGAGAATTAGGGCTCGTAGGGCTGGGAAGAACCACAGATCATCTAATTTAGTGCCCATTTTCATTTCCTGAGAGGGCAATTGAAGGATGGGGAGTGAGATGCCTTCCTTAAGAGCACTTGTGGCCTCCCTGATGTCCCATGAGGAATTAACTCAGGGTTTTCTTACTGCAAGACCATGCTCACCACAACTTCCACTCTGAAGCCCTTTTCACTGGGGATTTTCAAAAATCACTGTTTAAGAAACAGTGCAAGTCCATTTGAAGACTTTTCCCCCCTCTTTCTGAGTGTTAGTAGCAGTGAAGCAACAGAGCTTCTTAACTTCTTGAAAGTACACAGCCCTCCTTCCTCAGGCTCCAAGGAGTTGATGTCATTTCTGAGGTGCTGGAATGCTGATTTTTGCCCCAGAAAGCCACCTGACTCCCCAAGATCCACCGCTAACAGCTGTTTCTGTGGGGACCCCTTCTTCCCAGCTCCCTGTTCTTACATGGATTAAAATGTGAGTAAGACCTGTTGCAGATTTGTACTTTATACATCCCTTGTTGCTCCAGACTATTCAAGCCTGGGTATAAGTAAACTGAGTCATTCAGAGAGCTGCGCACTACTTCTCTACTCCCTTCCACCCCCACCCCGCAGGCTTTTGGTATTTACTATTACATTACCTTCTCTTCTGATCTTCCTTTCTCTGCTGCTGAGAACCTTAGATTCAAGCAAAGGCTGTGTATTAGAACATGTACTGAGAAGACATTGATTTCGTGGAACTTGTACCTCTTTTGAGGATCAAGCTTCTCTTTCCTTAGGATGGATGTTTCTGGAATCAGTGATTCCCTAGTCTCTCGTGCAACCAGGATCCAGCAGGCCCACCCCAAGTGCCCCACAGTTGTCCTCAAATGTCTTAATTAGAACTTGATCATTGTTTGGCCTAAATTAAGTACATCCTTTCAAAATACATTGGAATCTTAAGGATTTGGATTCTAAGTAGTGGCCCCTCATTCCTTCTGTTCCAGTGATGATTTCTTGGACCAATCTCTTAAGGTTTCTATCTCCTACAGCAGCAGAAATGTCCAAAGAGCAGGATCCCAGAAACAGCTCTCATTGTTTTTTAGGAACTATTCACACTCATATGTACAACACCATACCTGTATTTCCACCAATGCCGTGATTTCTTTTGGACTCTGCGTCTCCATAAGGCCTTAGTTAAAATATACATGTACCTCAGGATGAGGAACTCCCGTGGCTAAGCACATAGTAGCTCATTACACTGACATGGATACCGTGATTCACAAGAGGCAATCTCTCACGGACCAGAGCCACAGGTAAAAATTTGGGCGGCCATGCTCTGGGTGAGTGGGCTGGGTTTTACCCAGAGGGACATGAGGAGACTGGCAAAACTCATCTTCCTCCAATCACTATCCACTTCTGTTTCCTTACCTTTCCTCTCCTGGATTGATCACTACTGACTTCAGACACTGTGTTCTCATCATTCCAGAACTGAAGTTGTGCATTGTTCCTAGGTGGAAGCCATTATCTACTGATGGACCGGGTTTCTCAGATTCTTCAAGATCACGGTCATAATGTCACCATGCTTAACCACAAAAGAGGTCCTTTTATGCCAGGTATCTTTTCTCACTTTTCTTGATTTCTCCTACTCCAAGCAAAGAGCAAAATGCTGTTTGCATAGAAAGGCTTAGCAAAATGTTTTTTAAAAATCTAATTCAATTGGAAGGATGAAAAGCTTGTGTGTGTGTATGTAAAGTGCCAAAAAACTTCTTAGTCTCTAATTACCGGGACCTGACATTCCATACTCCCATATTTTTTTTTCCCCTTACTTGACTTCTACTCCATCCCAAGCAACCATCCACTCATTATTATGGATTATTTTAACAAATACTACTTTATAAGATGGCTTAAAAAATATATTAAACATGGTGGGGCAAGGTGGCTCACACCTGTAATCCCAGCACTTTAGGAGGCTGAGACAGGTGGATCACTTGAACTCAGGAGTTTGAGACCAGCCTGAGCAACATAGGGACACTCTGTCTCTACAAAAAATACAAAAATTAGCTTGACATGGTGGCACCCACTTGTAGTTTCAGCTACTTGGGAGGCTGAGGGTGGAGGATCGCTTGAGCCAGGAGGCAGAAGTTGCAGTGAGCTGGGAATGCACCACTGCACTAGAGCCTGGGCAACAGAGTGAGACTCCACTTCAAAGACTCTCTGTATATAGATAGAACAGAAATATTCAGCCTTATTTAACACTACTTACATGTAAGAATCACTTTTCTTTTTATAGATTACTTTTCCTCTTTTTATGATATCAGAATTTAAGTAAGCTTTTGCAGGGAGACCCTTATTTATGCAGCTAAGTTAGGAGTCTATGGCTGAGATGGTCTTGCATTCTTGAAAAATAAGTGGCTGCCCACGAGTTTGTGCATAGTGATTTCAGATGTTCTTAATGGAGTCATTGAGTCCAAAGAATTTTAGCCAAAATGAAGCTCATAAATCTTATCAACTCTTCTGTTGATCCACAAGGAAACAGAAACCCTGAGAACTTAACAGATTTGCTTGATAACAGAGTTGGGTGGATTTAGGACTTTATGCTCCAAATTGCTCAATATGAAAGTGTTGCTCAGGGAAAAGCCCAAACTCCATCATCATGCAATATACCTGGACATGCACCCCCTGAAGCTATAATTTTAAAAAAGAAAAAAAATCCAAAAGCAAGCATCTTGGAGGGAGAAAATTGTGAGATATTTTCAACCTTTGAAGATAATATCAGGCCTTGTCATTGTTCAGATTTCTAAAACCATTTTTTTTTTTTGAGACAGAGTCTCGCTCTGTTGGCCAGGCTGGAGTACAGTGGCATGATCTTGGCTCACTGCAACTTCCATCTCCTGGGCTCAAGCAATTCTCCTGCCTCAGCCTCCTGAGTAGCTGAGATTACAGGTGTGTACCACCATGCTCGGCTAATTTTTGTATTTTTAGTAGAGATGGGGTTTCACCATGTTGGCCAGGCTAGTCTCGAACTCCTGACCTCAGGTAATCCTCCCGCCTTGGCCTCCCAAAGTGCTGGGATGTGAACCACTGCATCCAGCCAAAACCATTTTTTAATCTACATTTTTTCATTTAAATTTTGCCAAGTCAATCCTAAGCCAAAAGAACAAAGCTGGAGGCATCACACTACCTGACTTCAAACTATACTACAAGGCTACAGTAACCAAAACAGCATGGTACTGGTACCAAAACAGAGATATAGATCAATGGAACAGAACAGAGCCCTCAGAAATAACGCCGCATATCTACAACTATCTGATCTTTGACAAACCTGAGAAAAACAAGCAATGGGGAAAGGATTCCCTATTTAATAAATGGTGCTGGGAAAACTGGCTAGCCATATGGAGAAAGCTGAAACTGGATCCCTTCCTTACACCTTATACAAAAATCAATTCAAGATGGATTAAAGACTTAAACGTTAGACCTAAAACCATTAAAACCCTAGAAGAAAACCTAGGCATTACCATTCAGGACATAGGCATGGGCAAGGACTTCATGTCTAAAACACCAAAAGCAATGGCAACAAAAGCCAAAATTGACAAATGGGATCTAATTAAACTAAAGAGCTTCTGCACAGCAAAAGAAACTACCATCAGAGTGAACAGGCAACCTACAAAATGGGAGAAAATTTTCGCAACCTACTCATCTGACAAAGGGCTAATATCCAGAATCTACAATGAACTCAAACAAATTTACAAGAAAAAAACAAACAACCCCATCAAAAAGTGGGCAAAGGACATGAACAGACACTTCTCAAAAGAAGACATTTATGCAGCCAAAAAACACATGAAAAAATGCTCATCATCACTGGCCATCAGAGAAATGCAAATCAAAACCACAATGAGATACCATCTCACACCAGTTAGAATGGCAATCATTAAAAAGTCAGGAAACAACAGGTGCTGGAGAGGATGTGGAGAAATAGGAACACTTTTACACTGTTGGTGGGACTGTAAACTAGTTCAACCATTGTGGAAGTCAGTGTGGCGATTCCTCAGGGATCTAGAACTAGAAATACCATTTGACCCAGCCATCCCATTACTGGGTATATACCCAAAGGACTATAAATCATGCTGGTATAAAGACACATGTACACATATGTTTATTGCGGCATTATTCACAATAGCAAAGACTTGGAACCAACCCAAATGTCAAACAATGATAGACTGGATTAAGAAAATGTTGCACATATACACCATGGAATACTATGCAGCCATAAAAAATGATGAGTTCATGTCCTTTGTAGGGACATGGATGAAATTGGAAATCATCATTCTCAGTAAACTATCGCAAGAACAAAAAACCAAACACCGCATGTTCTCACTCATAGGTGGGAATTGAACAATGAGATCACATGGACACAGGAAGGGGAACATCACACTCTGGGGACTGTTGTGGGGTGGGATGAGGGGGGAGGGATAGCATTGGGAGATATACCTAATGCTAGATGACGAGTTAGTGGGTGCAGCGTACCAGCATGGCACATGTGTACGTATGTAACTAACCTGCACAATGTGCACATGTACCCTAAAACTTAAAGTATAATAATAATAAAAAAAATTTAAAATTTCATTGTGGTAAAATATATATAACATAATCTACCATTTTAGCCATGTTTTTTAATTGAGTCAGAGTCTTCCTCTGTCTCCCAGGTTGGAGTGCAGTGGTGTGATCTTTGCTCACTGCAACCTCCGTTACCTAGGTTCAAGCGATTCTGGTACCTTAGCCTCCCAAATAACTGGGACTACAGGCGCGTGCTATTAGGCGTGGGGCACCACGCCTGGCTAATTTTTTTATATTTTTAGTAGAGACAGGGTTTTGCCATGTTCGCCAGGCCGGTCTTGAACTCCTAATCTCAGGTGATCTGCCTGCCTTGGTCTTCCAAAGTGCTGGGATTACAGGCGTGAGCCACCGCACCTGGCCCCATTTCCAATGTACTGTTTAGAGGCTTTAAGGACATTCACATTGTTGTAGGACCATCTCTGAAATTTTCAGAAGTTTTTCGTCATCGTGAAGTGGAACTCTACTTATTAAACAGTGACTCCCTGTGGCTGACAGCCACTATTACTTCTTGAAACCATCACTATGACAGTTATTACTGTTACTACTTGAGACCATCATTACGAGACTGAACGAAGGACGACGAACGTAAAAATGAAAACTTAAAAGAAACGGTTGTAAAGGGGCCAGGGGAAGAAGAAAAGAGCTCCCCGCTTCTAGTGAGCAAAGGCAGCCGCTGAGCTTCCACAACCCTTTTTATTGGGTAGAATGAGCAGGGAGGAGGAGGTAACGATTGGTCAGCTGCTTGATTGATCACAGGTTCATATTATTACTAACAGGCTTCAGATTTGCCTAATCATAAGAAATATTGCACTTGGGGCGTGACTTCCCTCAGCATTCCTTCTGGGTGGTAGACGCAGTTTGTCAGTTTGCCAACATTCTGCATTTATGAGAAACAGTCTGCTGTTTACTCATATAGCCTCCGGTGGTATACTGAGTTGATCACAACCCTCACTCTTTTGGCCTCCAACATTTCTCCCTTTTTGTTTTTGAATTAATTTGAGAAAGGCAATTACTGGCTGTGCAGCCCTCAATTGCTGGTTGGTGGTCCAGCTTATCTTACAGATGCACAGGAAACCATGGCCAGCATGGCCACAAACATGGAGTCAGGGGTCTTTGCCTGACCCCGATGCTCTAACAGTTTCTCAGCTTCCTGTGTGGTTTTCTTGATCTGTCTGCATGTCATGGGGGTTGATGTGAGTGTGACTCCAGTCGGTCCTCGTTCCATCTTCACATTCAGATTCAACTGGCTCATGGCTTGTACTGGGGGAACCAGGCCTGTGATTGGAATCCATGAGTCCCTCCAGTCTCCTGTTCCATGGTCGCACACACCTTGAGAGCACCCACACGGTTTGTTCATTTTCTGTGAAAACACAAACATACCCTGGTGCCCACCTTAGTAAATCTACCAAAACAAAAGCAAAGGTTTTTGTAGCTGTAGCCAGGAGGCATGCTGTTGCTGAAGCATCTGCTCCACAAGCTACAATTCAGCTTCTGCCTCTTTTGGTTAATTGCTGCGGGGTAAACCTTTCCACTGATAACAAGAAACAGGCTCTTTCTGATTAACAGAAGACACAGAGAAAGCAAATCTGAGTCTTATCCTTGTGCTCAGTTCCCACATCTTGACAAGCTCTGAGAAAACCTCCCAAGCCCTCTGCACATCTCACAGGTGCCAGCAAATGTTTACAATCCACGAAAGCCAAAGCTAAAGTTAGCCTTTCTGTAGCCGCAGAAGACGGTACAAGCCAATTTTCATCCTCTCTCTCCTGTTCACCACCCTCAATAGGTGCTATATGTGGGGCAAAAAATTCTCTCAAACCCTGAAATAACAAAAAGATGATATGTACCAAACTCCAAAAAAAAAAAAAAAAAAAAAAGAGAAAAATAACCAAATTCTTCCCCATGTTATTTTGATTCAAAAACTTCTCATTCTTTGGACCTCTAGGGCACTAAACAGTACATGTTTTAGAACACTGACCTTATGTTGCTTCCAGCAGACTTGTAACGGGGTTTCTCGTTCATCTGGTTGGTTTTAATTTTTTCTGGGCTTTAGTTTTTTCTGCTCCCAGACCTTCCTCACTCAAGTCCCTGTAGGATGCTATGTGTCCCTATCAGTGCCTGCAAGTTTCTGCTAGTCTCTGCTAGTCTTTATCTATCCCTATTTGTCCCTGTGGTCCCTGTTAGTTCCTGCAAGTCCCTGTCTTTCCCTATTTCTATTTGTTTCTATCTCTATTTATTTCTATTTATCCCTGCTTATCTCTGTTTGTCCCTGCAGGCCTCTTCAGGTCCCTGCAGGTCTCTTCAGGTCTCTGTTTGTCCCTGAATGTCCCTATTTATCCCTGTTCAGGCACCACTTGTGGTAGACTGCCACAATTACTACTTGTTACTGTCATTATGAGAGACATTACTCTTACTACTTGAGACCATCATTACGAGACTGAATGAAGGAGGACAAACACAGAAATGAAAACCTAAGACAAAAGAAACCGTTATAAAGAAGGGGGCCAGGGGAAGAAGAAAAGATCTCCCCATTTCTAGTGAGCAAAGGCAGCTGCTGAGCTTCCACAACCCTTCTTATTTATTGGGTAGAATGAGCAGGGAGGAGGAGGTAACGATTGGTCAGCTGCTTGATTGATCACAGGTTCATATTATTACTAGCAGGCTTCAGATTTGCCTAATCACAAGAAGCACTGCACTTGGGGCGTGACTGCCTTCAGCATGCCTTCTGGGTGGCAGACGCAGTTTGTCAGTTTGCTAACATTCTGCATTTATGAGAAAAAGTTTGCTGTTTACTCATATAGTCTCCAGTGCTATCCTGAGTTGATCACGACCCTCACTCTTTTGGCCTCCAACAACGCCCCATTACCCTCCACCTTCAGCCCCTGATAACCATATTCTATTTCTCTGTTAATTCACTATTCTGGGTACAGCGTATAAGTGAAATGATACAATATTTGTCCTTTTGTGTCTGGCTTGCTTTATTTAGCATAATATCTTCAAGGTTCATTCATATTTAGCATGTGTTAGAACTTTTTTATGGCTGGATATTCAATTTTATGGATACATCACATTTTGTTTATCCATTAATCCATTGATGGACGTTTAATTTTTTCCACTTTTTGACTATTGTGAACAATGCTGCTATGAACACTGGTATACAAATATCTTTTTGAGTCCCTGCTTAAAACCATTTTAATATCTTTTACATTAGTTTTCATATTCTTCACTGCCTTCGTATCTGCCTAACCTGGATATCCGATTAAATAGTTGTAGTATATTCATTTTTAAGACAATTATTTCTTAATTTCAAAAATTGTAACTAAATTAAATTGATTTAAATTAAAATGTAGATGAAAAATTAATGGTGACATTTCCAATAAACTTTGAGAAACTACTGGCTGGGTATAGTGGCTCACATTTGTAATCCCAGCACTTTGGGAGGCTGAGGCAGGAGGATCACTTGAGCCCAGGAGTTAAAACCAGCCTGGGCAACATAGTGAGACTTCATCTCTACTAAAAATAAAAATAAAACATTAGCTGGGCATGGTGTCATGCTCCTGTGGTCCCAGCTACGTGGGAAGCTGAGGCAGGAGGATTGTGTGAGCCCTGGAGGCTGAAGCTGCAGTTAGCCATTATCATACCACTGCGTTCCAGCCTGGCCAATAAAGTGAGACCCAGTCTGAGAAAAAAAAAAAGAGAGAGAGAGAGAGAAACTACTGAAAGCTACAGACCTTTTACTCTTTAACAAATACAAGCAGAGCAAAATCTATAAACAATTCAAGGAATGTGTGGATCCTTTCTGTTTTTTCATAGGATTAGGAGTCTAGAGTTTCTTTTAATAATTCCCTCATCATGGATGTCTCTGAAACTTTGAAATAGAATTCCCATTTTTCATTTCATCCGTAGAGCTTGGCTGAAGGTCTGCAAACAAGGAAACACATGATTGGGTTATTATTTCTGATCAGATGCCCAATTTAATGAATTGAAACATTTGAGCCAATTATTAACTCCTTATTTGGAAACACTTTCCCATACTGTTTATTTATTTGCAACTTTAATAAATGACATCAGAGGCACTGAAGAAGCAAAGGTTTGTAATACTCACATGTACTACTGCTCCAACCAATCAATATCTGGAATCACAAATGGATTATACATATTGGCTAGAAGAATATTCAAGAGATATTCACGAGCATGAGAGAGAAAGCCTAAATTGCTTTGAACAGACTGTGAGTAGAACCGGAGATTCTGAAAACTCTGCTAGTGATGACTCAGAAGGAAGGAAAGAACATGATAGAGAAAATCTGTATTGTCTTAGAGACTATAAATCATCATACACAGGCTTTTTGTAGAAATATAGATGTTCAAGTGTTCTTACTGTCTATAGTAAAATGTGAGAGGAAAGATAGATTGAGAAAATAACTATGAGGCAGAAAATGAGGACTTTATGGTTTTGGGAATTCTCAGCCTATTAGGATGATAAAATATTTTAAAATTGGGGAATTCAATGTCAGGAAAGCAGTGTATCCTGTTGTCTTGTAGAGAAAGCCAATTGTATGGCTGGACAGCCTTTTGCTATTGCCTCTGCAGGATTAAACAGTCAGAGTATTCAGTCACACAGAAAGCTCACTGAAGAGATTAGCATGAAGCAGGTTTGGTGTGCACTGGTTACCAACTTGCCTGAGTCTGCTAAGAAAGAACACCCACATAATGCAACAAATTCCATGAAGTGGATTTATTACTTGCACGTGGGCAGCAACCAAAACCTAAAATTCATTGTGAGCTGGTCCTCCAAGGTTCAGAAAGCTGCCCGGGATGAATGGAGTCTCAACTGTACATGCCCCACTTGCATTGCAGATAAAGGACCACGAAGTGCAGACCACCTTGGGTTTTATACCCTGGAGAAACATGACGTACTAAGCTAAGTGTTGAAGGACATCCTGTTTCTAGTGGAGACTGTAACAAAGCCTGGGCTATTCCACCCAGTACCTCTCTATCTCAGAGTGTTACATTTCCAGCACTTTCTGCAGTTATTCTTGATAACTACAAGTGACAAGCAGAGAGGAAAACAGGGTCAGCCCAAGGCCACCCTGAGAACTGTCCTGCAATTAGATGTATGTCTCATGGATTCCTTCACCCATAATGGCAGAAGCCACGAATCAAGATGAAACTATCTCGTAAAGATGTGTGGAGGCTGGGCGCGGTGGCTCATGCCTGTAATCCTAGGAAATGAAACAAAGGAAAAGGAAATGAAACAAACAAAGGAAAACATGGAAAAGATGGATAGGACAAGATAATGACTAGTCTACACATAAAATAAAATATCTATTTCCCCAAATAAACATAAACAGAGGATCATCACTATCTCACAGACCTGGTGAAAAGGAATGAGAACATGTCCCTGAAAGGATATTTATTCTTGTTCAAAATAAACAGGTTGAAATGAAAAGGAAAAGGACTAGAAGTAAAATATTATTGCTACTTAGATCAGCAAGGTAGAGAGGAGGCACACGGAGTTGAGGATAAAAGAAAATAAGTAAATGAGTAAAATAATTGAGGGGATATTCCTACAAGGCAGCCAGCCAGATAAAAGATTTTAATGGTGCACATTACAGAGGCAACATATTAAAAGGATGATGAGGTGGACATCTAGACACTAGCTGGTGGCCTTGCTCTTCTAAAAGTCGGTGGATCCTAGGCCGGGCGCAGTGACTCACACCTGTAATCCCAGCACTTTGGGAGGCTGATGCAGGCGGATCACCTAAGCTCAGGCGTTTCAGACCAGCCTGGCCAACATGGTGCAACCCTGTCTCTACTAAAATACAAAAATTAGCCAGGCATGGTGGCTCGTGCCTGTAATCCCAGCTACTCAGAGGACTGAGGGACATGAATCGTTTGAACCTGGGAGGCAGAGGTTGCAGTGAGCCGAGATTGTGCCATGCACTCCAGCCTGGGTGGGTGACAGAACGAGACTGTCTTAAAAAAAAAAAAAAAAAAATCTGTGGAGCAGCCTCTTGTTTAGTGGAATGAATTACTATGACATACCCAGGAGGGTCACAAGGTACCCCCCCAGATTTTTTTTTTGAGATGAAGCCTGGCTCTTGTCATGCAGGCTGGAGTGCCATGGTGTGATCTCAGCTCACTGCAACCTCCTCATCCCAGGTTTAAGCGATTATCCTGCCTCAGCCTCCCGGTACCCAAGAATTTTATACCTTCAGAAGTACTGCCAATTTGGACTAAAAGGTATGAGGAGGATATGACAGGGAGGAGAATATGACAGGAAGGAGGGCTGTTGAACTCCCCAGATTCTGCAAGTAGGAAATAAACTGACAAACCACTCAGCTGTAACCACATGCAACGATTCATGAAAAACGAAGGAAAACTCTGAAGGTGAAGCAATGAGCCCAGATGGCAGAGCTTCTAGCCCAGAAGGCTGAGCCAAACCACAGGATTATTTCCAGTCCTTAAAACCTAATTTTGTTTGCCCAGTTGGAGTCAAAATGTCTTGGGACTGGCACCTCATTTTTTTTTACTTTCTTTTTGCCCCCATTAGAATAATGTCTATAATTGGTATCCTATGCCTGTCCCACTATTGGTTTTGGGGAGCAGGTCATTTTTTCCTAGTTTCATAGATCCACAGAAGGAGAGCAATTTTGCCACTGAATGGATTACACCCAGACTCTCACCCACACTTGATGTAGATTATTTGGATGATGTGATTTGGGAATTCTGAGCTGATGAGCTTTAGATGAGATTTTTCACTTTGAATTGATAATATAATTGTTTGGGACTTTGGGGGATGTTGGGACAAGATGAATACATTTTCATTCCATGAGGGGTGTATATGAATGTCTGGGATCTAGAGAACACTCTGTGGTAGGCAAATAATGCTCCCTCCCAAAGATACACATGTCTGAATTCCTATAATTATTTATGTGCTATTTTACATGTTCGAAAGGCAAAAGGATCTTTGCAGATGTGATTAATATAAGGATTTTGAGACAGGGAGACTATCATGGATTACCCAGGTGAATCCAGTTTAAATACAAGAGTTCTTATAAGGCAAGCTTGTCTAACTCATGGCCCACGAGCTGCATGTGGCCCAGGACAGCTTTGAATGTGGCCCAACACAAATTCATAAACTTTCTTAAAACATTATGAGATTGTTTTTGCAATTTCTTTTTAGCTCATTAGCTATCATTAGTGTTACTGTATTTTATGTGTGGCCCAAGACAATTCTTCTTCTTCCAATGTGGCCCAGGGAAGCCAATAGATTGGACACCCCTGTTATAAAGGAAAGAAGATGGTAGGAGAGTTAAAGAAGTGATGATGGAAGAAGAAATCAGAGTGATGTGATTGCCTGTTGGAAGGGGGTCATGAGCCAGGGATGCAGGTAGCCTTGAGAAGCTGGAAAAGGCAAGAAAATGGATCATTCCCCAGAGCCTCCAGAAGAAATGCAGCTCTACCCACACCTTGATTTTATTCTAATGAGACCCATTTTGGACTTCTGATCTCCAGAACTATAAGACAATACCTTGTGTTGTGTTAAGCAACTAAGTTTGTTGTAATTTGTTAAAGCAGCAATAGGAAACTGAAACAGCCATGATAGGTGCTCAGAAGAACTCCAGGAGGCATGAAAGGAGGATGCTAAAGCCTTTACAGTGCAGGTGTCCCTGGTGGGCACTAATGAGAGAGCCTGTTGTATTGCAACTTGGACAGATTCTGGAGCCTTCTGTTACAGGGGTTCCTACGCAATGTGGGCTGATTTTCAAGTAATAAACATGAGTGGACCTAAGTAAAATTTATGAATAAGGAATATGTTGTCTTTAAAATGTAAAAAAGGCCTAAAAGATGTTGGGCTTGTAACATTATGGGCACAGAGATGCTCAATAATTGTTTCTTAATAGTATTGGGGATGGAGAGGTCTTCAACTAACCAAATGATCCTTTGGAATTTAAGTGAGGGACTGGGTCTGATACTTTGCATGGGACAATGGCTTATCCCCTTTGTGAGCTCCTTTTTGAATGTTTCTATGTCTTAAATGAGTGTGGCAAATGAATCTCCTCAGAGGAGGACACCCTCAATGTAATGTTATATCTGTACTCCTGGAGAAAGCTGGAAGCAGTGGCTCTTGCTGGCAAAGATTGTGGGCAATAGTAGGGCTGTTGAAGTATACTATGAGTAGCCATGCATTGTGTTTCTTCCAAGGTAAAGACACACTGTGACTGAGAGCCTGTTAAAATCAGCATGGAAAAAAACATTCTAGCCAACTCTATGACTGCAAAGTATTTGCCAGTAGATACTTGGATAGAGTCTTTCATTTTAATTAGCTTGAGTACGAGGGCCTTAATATGTGGGACTATCTGTTAACATACCCCCAATCCTTACACAAAATTTGATTTGGATGTGATGAAGGCACACATGCATTAAGAAGATATGAGAGGTTTATGACTCATAGGGTGAGGTATTTTTTTTTCTTTTTTTCAGAATAGCAGGACAGGCTCCCAGGCAAATCTGAAAAATGGCTTTAGAGAGCAGGGAGGGATGACTGGCTTGAGTTTTTACTGTGAGGAGGGGTAGGATGGGCTGAGGATTTCCTTTCATTGTCCTGACTTGCATGGATTGAAACTCCTACCAGGGATAAGAGAGAAGGTGTGTGTGGGTTTTCTTACCAATTTGCTCAGATGAAGCATGGGGTTGGGAAGGGGAAATGGGGCTTGACATTTGTCAAGAGGCAAAGAGTGAAAATGGAGTCAGACTTCTTATTACACATGGATAATGAAGAAGGGGCCAAGCAGGCAAGTTGAGATGTAGGGGACTACTCTTTTAATGAAGTCTTTTAGTACTTTTTGACTGAATTTAAAAATTATTTGCATGTATCACTTCAAATAATAAAAATGATTGTTTTTGTAAAACAGAACAGAGGCTCTGGAATCAAACAAATGTGTACGGTATTTAAACACAAACTATACCAATGTCTCACACCTGTAATCCCAGTGGTTTTTAAGGGAGCTGAGACTGCAATGAGCTAGGATTGTGCTATTGCACTCCAGCCTAAATGACAGAGCAAGACTCTGTCTCAAAAATAAATAAACGCATACATTAAAAAATATTTGAAGCAATCATTCAAATACATACATAATCTTTGAAATAAGTTTTGATATTGTTATGCTAATGTTACTCTTTTGTGTAGCATATTTAACTTTTTTTTTAACCCGTTGCTGTTTTCTTAGATTTTAAAAAGGAAGAAAAATCATATCAAGTTATCAGTTGGCTTGCACCTGAAGATCATCAAAGAGAATTTAAAAAGAGTTTTGATTTCTTTCTGGAAGAAACTTTAGGTGGCAGGTAATTGTTTTTTTATTCTTTGAACAAAAAGGTCACCATTTTCATAATACAAATGGATGGATGGATGCATGGATACTTGGAATGAGGATAAGAGAAAGTGACGAATGGATGGATGGATGGATGGATGGATGGACTGATAGATGGAGAGACAGATGACAGGGGGAGTAGATGAGTACTGCATGCCACATCATCCAGTAAAGTCCCTGGAAATTCTTCCTTATACCGTCTTTCTTACACACTATGAGCATGAGTGCTTTTCTGCAGAAAGTGGGAAATTGTTTCTTCTGGGACTTCCTTGCAACACTTCACCTACAACAATTGCCTATAATCTCCCCAACACAGGGATAGGCTCCTCAACTTTTCACTGTTGGTGGGAAAATTAGAGTCACCTTTTCCCACTTACTGTCTTCCCTTCTTCTTACATATATTCATAAATAAAGGGAAGGCTTATGAACATTGGGTTTGTAGAAGTTGAACATATAGCCATGCAAAGTTCTTTTAAAAAGCAATCAACCTGGTAAAAATGAAACATGAAACTGACTCCTTTTGCTTAATCTCAATGGGAAGGAACACATAACTTTTTAATCTTCGACATAAAAGAGGAAACAGAAATCTATGCCTATCTTGGTCAATTGCAGTGGCCTTACCTACTCTTCTTTCCTGGAAAATTCTACTCAGTAGTCAAGGTAGTGCTCAAATCTGACTTTTTCCATAAAGCCTCCCTCCTCACCCAAGCTGGAACACCACGTTCTCTCCTCTATACCTCTGATCTAATCCACCCATTTGACACTTAGCCTATATCATCTCGCAGAGTTAGTTATATATTTTGAGAATATGCCTTGTCTTTTCTTACCCAGTTTAATATTTTTAAGGACAGGTATAGTTAAGAGTGCATTCTTAAAATACTTTAATTTATTAGCTTAATTTTAAATATGATTAATGAACTACAGTCTAAACATTCTTACTACATTACTGGCTTTTTTTTCTTTTTGAGACGGAGTTTTGCTCTTGTTGCCCAGGCTGGAGTGCAATGGCGCGATCTCAGCTCACTGCAACCTCTGCCTCCAGGGTTCAAGCGATTCTCCTGCCTCAGCCTCCCAAGTAGCTGGGATTACAGGAGTGTGCCACCATGCCCAGCTAATTTTTGTATTATTAGTAGTGACGGCATTTCACCATGTTCGCCAGGCTGGTCTCAAACTCCTAACCTCAGGTGATCCACCCTCCTTGACCTCCAAAGTGCTGGGATACAGGCATGAGCCACCGCACCCAGCCCATTACTGAAATTTTCAAAAACGTTTGGCAACTTTTCCTTTGTTATGTGAATCTTTAAAAATCTACAACAGAGGATGACTTCAGCCAATCTGCATATCACTAGTGAGGGACCTTCTCTAACTGGAGGGCAATGGTAAGGTGGTGTACAGGTTACAGATGTGTCAGGGAATTGATTATCTCAGTCTTCCTTGCAGCCAGTATGTTTCTGATATCTAGAGCTCTTGCACTTACTGCAGCTGGCCTAGGCATCCTCATCTATTTCCCCAAAATTCTGTAAAATAGGATCATATTCTCTGCAGGCATTATTGGGAATACATTGCAAAAGAATCGTCCCTTTGCATAGGCATATGTCAGTAAAGCTTTGACATGATCTTATCTGAATACCCCAGCCTGCATTGAGGTGGAAAGAAATAATAATAAATAATTAAATAAAAATAATAATATAAATAAGTAAACAAATATGTAAATAAATAATATATAAAAATATGTAAAATAACAATAACAAATAAAAGTAAATAATAAAGGAATAATAATAAAGAAAAAAATAATGCGTTTCAAAAACCAGGTTCCTTTTGCTTTTATTTTTTCCATTGCTTAACTCCTAGGGGTAGAAAGGTGGAATTCTCATTTTCGGCTGAGATTTTTGGTTGTAATATAATCAAAGAGTTCCTTGACTGAGGCAATCTCTCACTGCCTCACTATGTGCAAACACATAGTGCTAAAACGTAGCACATATCATCAATGTTGATAAACTCTATCATCAAGTTACTTACACAATTTGGTTGGATAAATAAGAAAATCACTCATAAAAACTCCATGTGTAAATGAGGGCTAAACAGAGTGTCACCTAATTTATCAATGAGATAGAACTCTGAGATCTGCTGCTCTGAGAGATGGCTCCCAGAGTAGAAGGACCTTGAGTCGGCATTGATGGTGGTTGGGATTTGGATAAGGAGAGAAAAGGGGAAGGGAGAAGGGTACACTCTAGGGAGTAGAAACATTTAAGCCAGGATAATTATGGCAGAGGGTATTTGTGGGAAACTGGTTGAATTTGTGGGTGACTGCTAGAAAGGTTGTTGCTTTCCTGGGATATTTTCTTTGTATCTCAAGATACTTTTATGTACTGTAAATTTAACACTTCCCATGAATATTTATTATCATTTTTTTTCTTACAGAGGAAAATTTGAAAACTTATTAAATGTTCTAGAATACTTGGCGTTGCAGTGCAGTCATTTTTTAAATAGAAAGGATATCATGGATTCCTTAAAGAATGAGAACTTCGACATGGTGATAGTTGAAACTTTTGACTACTGTCCTTTCCTGATTGCTGAGAAGCTTGGGAAGCCATTTGTGGCCATTCTTTCCACTTCATTCGGCTCTTTGGAATTTGGGCTACCAATCCCCTTGTCTTATGTTCCAGTATTCCGTTCCTTGCTGACTGATCACATGGACTTCTGGGGCCGAGTGAAGAATTTTCTGATGTTCTTTAGTTTCTGCAGGAGGCAACAGCACATGCAGTCTACATTTGACAACACCATCAAGGAGCATTTCACAGAAGGCTCTAGGCCAGTTTTGTCTCATCTTCTACTGAAAGCAGAGTTGTGGTTCATTAACTCTGACTTTGCCTTTGATTTTGCTCGACCTCTGCTTCCCAACACTGTTTATGTTGGAGGCTTGATGGAAAAACCTATTAAACCAGTACCACAAGTAAGTGAACCCTCAGCATTCAGTTTGGGATTCACACAGAGGCCTTCAGTGCATAGTTGGTGGTTGCCACTTGCCAGTAGGATCCTGAGGCTGAAGTCGGGATAGGCAAGGGAGGCACCTAGGGCATGCTTTTAAAGGAAGTGATGAGTTTCAGGGTTGTGCAAGTATAATGTTAGGCCTTGCACCATCCTGAGATCAAGGGCATCTTTATATGGATTCTTCTGGCTCCTCTCTTGCCACACCCTAGTCCTAGCCTTGATAAAATAAGCCCTGTATTAAAGTTTCATTTTTTGTTTGCATTTTTATTTTGTGTGATCACATGTACAATAAACATGTAGTTAGTGCCCATTACATGCAGTAATTGTTAAGGAGATAAGCTGCTCACAATGAAATGACAACACTATGGATTCGGAGTAAGCAGGGTGGATCTGTTTGGGTCTGACAGCAAGAACTGCCGGTGTTATCTCCAGGGTTCCCTGCCTGTAGAGCCCTGGCTCCTGGCTCCACCTAGATCTTCTGGCTTGATTTCTCTGGGGTGGACCCCTGCCACTGTAATTTGCATGTGCTGCTCAGGTGATTTGAATGCACAGTGCAGTTTCACAACTCAGAACCTCTGCTATAGAAATTTTTCAAAAGGAGGAGAGCTAAGATGAGTTGGCTGCCTGTTGCCTCTGAGCACTGGGTTCCCATTTTACAGAAGTTATCATATTTAATATCCTGCCACCTGTAGGGAGGTGTGATCATCTTCATTTTTATAAATGGAGAAGGACAGAAGCTCAGGTGATGTAGGTGTCCTTCCCCCACCATGTATTTCAGAGGTCCTAAGGGCCTGGACTTTGCAGCCACCCAAGCGTCTACTCTTTTAACTTGCACTGAGTGAGCAGGAAGAGTTGTGGAAAGACCTATGGGTGATATGGGCTTTGCATTTGTGGCAGGAAGTTTTAGGAATGGAGCTGAGAGGGAAAGTACCCCAGGTTGGGGAGCAGGGGTCCCAATACGTGGAGATGTAATTGAGATGGCCATAAGGCTGGCTTCCCTGGGTGGCACAGGCTACACTAGTGGAGTTGAAGGTTCAATTGCATGAGTAAAGCTGTGGGGATTTACCAGAAACCTTAGCTATCAGGTGGGTGGATCAGGCCTCCACCACGGAGTAAGGGGAGGACATTGTTAAGAGGATAACAATGGGAGTAAGGGTTGTAATGGCTGTGAGACAATATACACTTAAAAAAATAATGTTTCTTCTCTGCATTTTCCAATTTTTATATAATGGTCTTATGTTGCCTTGTCATTATAAAAATGATGACAAGGCTGTTTTAAAGAAGTCCTTGGGAATGGTAAGTGGTATGCTGGCTGGAATCCAGTAGAGTGTGAACCACGTAATAGAATGATGGGTTGGGAGCTGGGGTGAGCCCCTGTAGGGCAGAGAGAATCAGAATCAGAGTTCAAAGAAATATTTGGAAGTAAGAATTGACAAAATTGTGCCAAACACAAAATTAAGACATTAGATATTGTGAGCCCAAAATATATGACACTGGTCGCACCAATTTAGAAACTTTATTTGCCAAGGTTGAGGATGCACCCATGACAGCTTCAGGAGGTCCTGATGACATGTGCCCAAGGTGGTTGGGGCACAGGCTGGTTTTATACATTTTAGGGAGACATGAGACACCAATCAATATGTGTAAGATAAACATTGGTTTGGTCCAAAAAGGCCGGAGAAGGGGATTCTAGGTCATAGGTAGACAAGAGACAAACAACTGCATTTTTTTGAGTCTCTGACTAGCCTTTCACTGAGTGCACAATTTACAGAAATAGTCACTTATGCCTTAGTCTGGGTTAGTGAAACAATAGGGCAGAGGAAGCGAGCCGACATACACTTGTTTAGGAATGGAATGGGAGGCAGTTTTGCCTGATGCAGTTCCCAGCTTGACTTTTCTCTTTGGCTTAGATTTGGGGATCCTGAGATTTATTTTCCTTTCAAAACACTAACTTTGTTAAGAGCTACCTGGGGGACTTTAAGATATAAGCTGTCCAGGCCTGCTTTTGGGACAGAGCATTACTGCTTTATTATTATTTTTTTAATCCACCACATCAAGGCATTGATCATTTCTTTATGTTACAAACATTCCAATTATATTCTTTTAGTTACTTGAAAATATACTACAAATTATTGTTGACTGTAGTCACCCTGCTGTGCTATCAAACACTGGACCTTATACATTCTAACTATATTTTTGTACCATTAACCATACCCACTCCCCGAGCCCCTAACTACCCATCCCAGCGTCTGCTCTCTATCTCCATGAGTTTAATTGTTTTAATTTTTAGCTCCCATAAATGAGTGAGAACATGCAGTTTGTCTTTCCGTGTCTGGCTTAGTTCCCTTAACATAATGTACTCTAGTTTCATCCATATTGTTGCAAATGACAGGATCCCTTTGTTTTTTATGGCTGATGAGTATATGTATTGTGTACATATACTATATTTTCCTTATCCATTCATCTGATGTTGGAAATTTAGATTGATTCCATATCTTGGCTACAGCGAATAGTGCAGCAATAAACACGGAAGTGCAGGTATCTCTTCAGTATAGTGACTTCTTTTCTTTTGGGTATATACTTAGCAGTGAGATTGCTGAATCATATGGTAGTTCTAGTTTTAGTTTTTCGATGAACCTCTAAACTGCTTTCCATAGTGGTTGTACTGATTTAAATTCCCACAAACAATGTGCGAGTTTGCTTTCTCCACATCCTTGTTATTGCCTGTCTTTTGGATGAAAGCCATTTTAACTGGGGTGAGATAATATCTCATTGTAGTTTGGTTTGCATTTCTGTGATAATCAGTGACACTGAGCAAACCTTTTATATGCCTGTTTGCCATTTGTATGTCTTTTGAAAAATTTCCATTCAGATCTTTTATTTTTTAATCAGGTTATTAGATTTTTTTTTCTCGTAGAGTTGTTTGAGCTTTTATGTATTCTAGTTATTAATCCTTTGTCAGAAGAAGAATTTACACACATATTTTTTCCCATTCCGTGGGTTATCTCTTCTCTTTGTTGATAGTTTCCTTTGTTGTATAGAAGCCTTCTAACTTGATGTGATCTCATTTGTCCATTTTTCCTTTGGTTGCCTGCATTACACAAGAAAAAGAAATCTGTCCAGATCAACATCCTGGAGCGTTTCCCCAATGTTTTCTTTTAGTAGTTTAATAGCTTGAGGTCTTAGATTTCAGTCTTTTTCTTTTCTTTTCTTTTCTTTTTCTTTTCTTTTTTTTTTTGAGACTGAGGACTGAGTTTTGCTCTTGTTGCCCAGGCTGGAGTGCAGTGGTGCGATCTTGGCTCACTGCAACCTCCACCTCCTGGATTCAAGCGATTCTCCTGCCTCAGCCTCCCGAGCAGCTGGGATTACAGGCACCCGCCTAATTTTTTGTATTTTTAGTAGAGACAGGGTTTCACCATGTTGGCCAGGCTGGCCTCAAACTCCTGACCTCAGGTGATCCACCTGCCTCAGCCTCCCAAAGTGTTAGATTTAAGTCTTTTAATCCATTTTGATTTGATTTTTGTATATGATGAGATATAGAGGTCTAGTTTTATTCTTCTGCATATGCATATCTAGTTTTTTTTAGCACCATTCATTGAAGAGACTGTCTTTATGTTCTTGGCAACCTTGTCAAAAATAAGTTCATCGCAGATGTATGGATTTATTGCTGGGTTGTCCATTCTGTTCTGTTGGTCTATGTGCCTTTTTTTTTTTTATGCCAGTACCATACAGTTTTGGTTACTATAGTCTGTAGTATAACTTGAAGTCAGGTAATGTGATTCTTCCAGTTTTGTTCTTTTTGCTTGGGATGGCTTTGGCTATTCTGGGTCTTTTGTGGTTCCATATAAATTTTAGGATTATTTTTCCTCCTTCTGTGAAGGATGTGATTGGTATTTTTATAGAGATTGAATTGAATCTGTAGATTGCTTTGGGTAGTATGGACATTTTAACAATATTGATTCTTCCAGTGCATGAACGTGGAATAGCTTTCCAGTTTTTAAAATGTCCTCTTCAATTAATTGCATCAATGTTTTATAGTTTTTATTGGAGAGATCTTTTACTTCTTTGTTTAACTTTATTCCTAGGTATTTTATTTTGTTTGTGGGCATTGTAAATGTAATTACTTTCTTGATTTCTTTTTCAGATTATTCACTGTTGGCATATAGAATTGCTACTGATTTATATATATTGATTTTGTATCCTGCAACTTTACTGAATTTGTGGATCAGTTCTAATAGTTATTTTGGTAGAGTCTTTAGGTTTTTCCAAATATAAGATTATATAATTTGCAAACTAGCATAATTTAACTTCTCCCCTTCCAATTTAACTGCCCTTTATTTCTTTCTCTTTTCTGATTGCTCTAGCTAGAACTTCCAGTACTATGTTGAATAACTGTGGTAAAAGTGGGCATCCTTGTCATGTTAGAGGAGTGGTGTTCAGTTTTTCCCCATTTAGTGTGATACTAACTTTGGGTGTGTCATATATGGCTTTTATTGTGTTGAGGTATGTTTCTTCTATACTCAGTTTTTTTAGGATTTTTATCATGAAGGGACTTTGAATTTTATTGAATGCTTTTTCAGCATCAATTGATATGATCATATGGTTTTTTTCATTCATTCTGTTGATATGATGAATCACATTGATTGATTTGCATATGTTGAACGATCCTTCAGTCCCTCAGATAAATCCCACTTGCTCATGATGAATGATCTTTTTAATGTGTTGTTGATTTTGGTTTGCTAGTATTTTGTTGAGGATTTTTGCCTTAATATTCATCAGAGATATTAGCCTGTAGTTTCCTTTTTCCGATGTGTATTTGTCTGGTTTTGGTATAAAGGTAATACAGGCCTTTTATTCCCCTCTCTTCTATGTTTTTTAGAATAGTTTGAGTAGGATTGGTATTAGTTCTTTAAATGTTTGGTAAAATTCAGCATTGATGCCATTGGGTCCTAGGCTTTTCTTTGCTAGGAGACTTTTTATTACAACTTTAGTCTTGTTACTTGTTATTGGTCTGTTCAGGTTCAGGATTTCTTTATGGATTAATCTTGGCAAGTTGTATGTGTTTAGGAATGTATTCATTTCTTCTAGGTTTTCCAATTTATTGGCATATAGTTGCTCATAGATGTTTCTAATGATCCTTTGAATTTCTATAGCATCAGTTGTAATGTCTCTTTTTTTAGCTCTGATTTTATTTGGGTTTTCTCTCTTTTCTTAGTTTGGCTAAAGGGTTGTCTATTTTCTTATCTTTTCAAAACCAAACTTTTCATTTCATTGATTTTTTTTTTAATTTTAAATTTCATTTATTTCTGCTGTGATCTTTATGTCTTTCTTCTACTATTTTTGGGTTTGGTTTGCTCTTGATTTTCCAATTCTTTAAGATGCATCCTTAGGTTGTTTATATGAAGTCTCACTCTTTTGATGTAGGCACTTATAGCTATAAATTTTCCTCTTAGTATCGTTTTCACTGTATTTCATAGGTTTTGGTATGTTTTGTTTTCATTATCATTTGTTTCAATACACTTTTAAATTTCCTTCTTAATTACTTCATTGACCTACTGGTCATTCAGGAGCATATTGTTTTTTTCCATGCATTTGTATAATATCCAGAGTTCCTCTTGTTATTGACTTATAGTTTTATTCCATTGTGGCCTAAGAAGGTAGTTGATATAATTTCAATTTTTTTGAATTTCTTAAAAGTTGTTTTATGGCCTAATGAATGGTCTATACTTAAACATGGTCCATGTGCTGAGTAGAAGAATGTCTTTTTTGCAGTCATTGGATGAAAATTTCTGCAAATATTATTAGGTTCACTTAATCTGTAGTGCAGATTAAGTTCAATGTTTCTTTGTTGATTTTCTGTCTGGATGATGCGTCCAATGCTGAAAGTGTTGCATTTTCCATCTATTATTTTATTGGGGACTATCTCTCTCTTTACCTCTAATAATGTTTGCTTTCTATGTCTGGGTGCTCCAGTTTTGAGTGCCTATATATTTATAATTGTTATATGTGCTTGCTGAATCAACCTTTATAAAATTATATAATAACCTTCTTTGTCTCTTTTCATGGTATTTGTCTTGATATCTATTTTATCTGATGTAAGTATAGCTACTCCTTCTTTTTTCTTGGTTTCCACTTTCATGGAATATCTTTTCCTATCCCTTTATTTTCAGTCTATGTGTGTTTTTATAGGCAGTGTGTTTCTTGGAGGCAACATGTTAAGTATCTTTTTTTATTCATTCAATCACTCTTTCTGTTTTGATTGGAGAGTTTAGTCTGTTTACATTCAATGTTATTATTTGTAAGTAAGGACTTACTCCTGTCATTTTGTTATTTGTTTTCTGGTTGTGTTGTGATCTTCTCTTTCTTCTTTCCTTTCTTCTTGTCTTCCTTTTAGTGAAAATGATTTTCTCTGGTAGTATATTTTAATTTCTTGAATTTTATTTTTTGTGTATCTGTTTTAAGTTTTGTGATTTGAGGTTACTACAAGGCTTGCAAGTAACATCTTATAACCCATTATTTTAATCTGATGACAACTTAACTTTGATTGCAAAAAGAAACAAACAATTAAGCAAAAAAGAACAGTAATAAAAATTCTACACTTTATCTCCCAGTCCGCTAAGTTTTTGTTGGTTCTATTTATATCTTATCATATTGTCGAAGCTCACTTATTCTTTCTTCTGCTTGATCAATTCTTCTGTTAAGAGACTCTGAGGCATTCTTCATTATGTCAAATGCATTTTCAACTCCAGAATTTCTATTTTTTTGTTTTTAATTCTTTCAATCTCTTTGCTAAATTTAGCTGATAGGATTCTGAATTTCTTCTCTGTGTTATCTTGAATGTCACTGAGCTTCCTCAAAACAGTTATTTTGAATTCCGTGTCTGAAAGGTCACATTTTTCTGTGTCTCCAGGATTAGTTGCTGGTGCCTTATTTGGTTCGTTGGGTGAAGTCATGTTTTCCTGGATGGTCTTGATGCTTGTAACTTGTTCATCAATGTCTGGGCATTGAAGAGTTAAGTATTTATTCTAATCTTTGCAGTCTGGGCTTGTTTGTACCTGTCCTTCTTGAGAAAGCTTTCCAAGTGTGCAAAGGGAATTGAGTGTTGTGATCTAAGTCTTTGGTCACTGCACCTGTGTCTGTATTAGGCTGCACTCCAAGCCCAGTCATGCTGACTCTTGCAGCCTTGTAGAAGTACCACCTTGGTGGTCTTAGGTAAGAGCCAGGAGAATTCCTTGGATTACCAGGCAGAGTCTGGTTCTCTTCCCTTACTTTCCCATATACCAACAGAGTTTCTCTCTCTCCCTGTGCTAAGCTGCCTGGAGTTGGGGGAGGGGTGACACAAACACTCTCATGACCACCTCCCCTGAAATTGTGCTGGATTACACTTGAAACCAACACAGCACTGGACCTCATCCAAGACCTATGATAACTATTGTCTGGTTACTGCTGATGTTTATTCAAGGCTCAAGAGCTCTTTAGTCAACAGGTGCTGAATTCTTTCAAGCCTCTACCTTTCCCTTTAGGGCAGCAGGTTCCCTTCTGTCCCAGGTTGGGTCTAGGAATTCTGTCCAGGAACTGGGTCCTGGAATTGGGAATTGTAGGGATCTACTTACTCTATTCCCTCCCTTCCTAAAGCAGGAGTCTCGCCCATGGCCACCCCACCCCAAGCCTGTGAGAAGTACTGCCTGGCTACTGCTGATGTTTATTTTAGGCCCAAGGGCTTTTGAATTAGCAGGTGGTGAATCCTGCCAGGCTTAGGTCTCTCCCTTCAGGGCAGCAGGTTCTCTTCTGACCCAGGGCATGTCTAGCAATGTTGTCCAGGAGCTAAGGCCTAGATGTGGAGATGTTAGGATTCTCCTTGGTGCTTAATTTTACTGCAGCTAAACTAGTACCCACATTGCAAGACAAAGACTTTTTAACTCTTCCCTCTCCTCTCCTGGAGGAAGGAGTCTCTCCTGGAGCTGTGAGCTGCCCTGCTTGGAGTTGGGGGAGGGGTGACAAAAGCACTCCCTTAGCTGCCCTGGCTGGTGTCTCACCAGGTCATGTGCACTCCAGGGATTTTAGTTCTTGTGGCATAGATTGCCTTTCAAGTTTATTTTGAACCCCAGAGCACTTTAGCCTGCGGTGGTTGGTCTAACCACACTGAGGTTCCTACTGCTGAGGTGGATGATTCCATTCTAGCAAGGGCTGGTCTAAATGCTCCCTGCATGGGTGCCAGCTGAATTCTTCCCTGTGTTGCTTTGCTCTGTGACTGCAGAGCACTGACTTCCACTGCAAAGTCTATAGTCACTGTGCTCTGCCTCCCCTAAGCACACAGATTCTGTCTCTGCACCACATGGTAATTGAAGACTGTCTTTCCTACCTTCTCAGTGCCTCTTTCCTCGGTATGATGTTAAAACCAGGAATGGTGATTGCTCACCTCATTTTTTTTTTTTTGTTCTTATGAAGGTGTTTTCTTGTGGATAGTTGTTAATTTGGTATTCCTTCGGGGGGCAAAATCACTTCAGGGTTCTATTCTGCCATCTTGCTCCACCTCCCTATGGCATTGCTGCTTTTAAAATATATTTTTCTGTGGTTATAATTTGCAGTCCTGTGGGTGAACTACTGAGGTAGAGGATGAAGCATGTACAAAAAGATCAGTGACCGAGACTATCATAAAACATTAGAGGAAAACACACTGAAAGGGTACATTTTGTGTAGATGAAGAGGAGCCTTACCCTATGCTGCCACCATTTCTGCCTGCAACAGAAGTGTTCTCCCAGCTTCTCCATTCCAGCCTCCAGAAGTCCCACTCCTTGTGTTGGACCCTGGCCACCTACTAGTACTCTTCCAGATACTATTACCTCTAGTCTGACCTTAGAAAACTCCTGTGACTCCCTGGACCTATAATGGGTGGAAGGTCAAGAAAGGCCCTGAAAGTAGGGTCAGGGTTTCAAGAAGAAAGATGTTCCCACCAACACAAAGGACATGACCACAGTGCAGCTAGTATCGAGCTATACTAGGAGCTATAAAAATAGCTTTGGGACAGTGAGGACAGGGCACTGTGTTAGTAAATACTCTGGCTTTCATTTTCTGGTCAACTAGGCTTTCACCAATAATTTTGTCACCTCTTTACCTTGGTAATCTTTCTCCAGGACTTGGAGAACTTCATTGCCAAGTTTGGGGACTCTGGTTTTGTCCTTGTGACCTTGGGCTCCATGGTGAACACCTGTCAGTATCCGGAAATCTTCAAGGAGATGAACAATGCCTTTGCCCACCTACCCCAAGGGGTGATATGGAAGTGTCAGTGTTCTCATTGGCCCAAAGATGTCCACCTGGCTGCAAATGTGAAAATTGTGGACTGGCTTCCTCAGAGTGACCTCCTGGGTAAGGGCTGCCCAGGACTGCTCCTCTCCTTCCACTGACCTGTCTTTGGGGCTCATCACGGCTCTGACCTTTAGCTGGACATTTGTACCCACTGGTGAATGGTACAGGTAAGGCTCAGTGGGCAGAAAAGTAGCAGCCAGCTGGAGTTCTTGGGAAACCAGGCTATACTTCCAATGGGATCAGATGCCAAAGCAGCCAACTTTCCTTCATTCTTTTCTATACCAGACCTGATGTCTGCAGTCCTATGTGATATTCCTGTCAAGTCTCTTTAACCCTACTGCATTTGGTCTTGGACAAGGTCACCCAAACAAAATTAAAGACAACCTATCAACTCTGAATGTATATACTAGGGGTTGGGAGAGGTGCCACAAATTTTAGTTACTTTGTGAGCACCAGTTCAGCCACATGGACTTACACAAACACACATCCACACATAAATATGGACACATCCTCTTAATTTACTAAGGGTCTGAGCAACTTCTGCCATCACAAGATTAATGCCAATGATGTCTTTAGGATGTGCCACCATACCTGTGTGCCAAGCTTAGCAACTTCACAGTTGGTGATTTTGTCTACCGAGTTGTCTGGGACCAGAGAGCTCCCTCACCCCCAACAAGTTTTCTCTGTGCCCTGTGCTGCCATAGACACTGACTAGAGCAGAGATTCACAACGAAGATCATGGCTGAAAAGAATCTGGGCAATTTAAGAAGTAGATTCCTGGTCCTACTTCTGTGAATATATTTTTTAAAATTCTGGGGTAGGGCATATGCCTCCCATTTCAAAGAAGAGACAAGGAGTCTGATGCACATTGCAGTTGAGTGACCCAGGTTGAGATGTGCTTGTCATTATCAACCATCACTTTAGTTAGCTCTAAGTAACGCTGGCATGGAAAGACAGGAACTGGAAATACAGAGGCGAAGGATCCAGTCTACTTTCAAGGCACTTCTCTTATAATTGAGGACACCATACGGTCAATACAAGTTTTATGAGTGACATATGAGTTGTGATGTCAACAAATATGTCAGGAATACAAGAAAAGGGAAATCAGCTGTCAGTGGATAAAAGAGGGCTCAATATAGGCAGACAGAGGAGGTAGAAACAGAGAGACACACAGAATACAGATGAGAGAAGCAAAGGCACAGGGAGGACAGAGAGAAGGAAGAATGGATGGACAGAGAGATGTATGCCTTGCTTAGCACTCTTCTCTACAGAATTCACTCAATTCTAAGCCTTAGCTGAATTTCTGGCCAAGGGAAGATGTTTCCATACGATAGCAACGCTTGGAATCTTGTATCTTGGAACTGTAACATTGGATGTGTCCCAAGCACAGTCATTAGATACAATGTCTCCAACACACCACTAGATCCCCTTGGCACTTTCTTATCCCCTTCATCTCTGCCTGATGTTTTGAAATTTTCATCCTGAAGTGTCCCACCCTCTTTCTTATTTACAACAGCTCACCCAAGCATCCGTCTGTTTGTCACCCACGGCGGGCAGAATAGCATAATGGAGGCCATCCAGCATGGTGTGCCCATGGTGGGGATCCCTCTCTTTGGAGACCAGCCTGAAAACATGGTCCGAGTAGAAGCCAAAAAGTTTGGTGTTTCTATTCAGTTAAAGAAGCTCAAGGCAGAGACATTGGCTCTTAAGATGAAACAAATCATGGAAGACAAGAGGTATGCAGCTCCTTGGGGTTGTGGTCATAATGACGAATGAAGGCAAAAACACTAAGGGCACTATGGGAGTCTGGTGTTTTGGTTTTGTTTTGTTTTGCTTTAGATTAAAACTGTATTTTCTAGGACATGGGATAATATGTGTGTGATGCCAACAGCTGACCTGTGTCCTCTGAGAGCAAGACTAGAGCATTTAAGTTAGATGCTAAGAATCACTTCCTACCTTTTCATTTTGGGGAACCTGGACTATGTACAGGGGGTCTCTGTGAGCTATGTTTCAGGTCAATTGGAATTCAGGTCAGTGGGATTCCAATTGAGGCAGGAGATTGCCTTTCTGTTACCCAAATACTCCACACTCTTCTCCCCCTTGGCCTTTTTTTTGTGGTGCTCCCTCTTCACATACTGGCTCCTTTGTTTCATTCCGGTCTCATCTCCAACTCATTTCTTCTTAGAGTTCGCCTCTGACAGTCCTGAGTAACTTCTTCTCCCACCTACCCCAGTTACATCATTTCCTTCTTAACACTTCTTAAGGTCTGTAATTACCTCATTTATTTATGTGTTTGTTTGTTTACAGAGTCTCTTTATGTTGCCCAGGCTGGTCTCAAACTCCTGGGCTCAAATGATCCTCCTGATTCAGCCTCCCGAGTAGCTGGGATTACATAAGCCACCATGCGCAGCTTGTGTTTTCATTTATTATTTGTCCCCCTCACCTTCCAACCAGAGAGTGGAGAGTTAGCTTAATGAGGACAGCAGCATGTGTCTCTTGTTTTCTGCTATCTTCTTAGTGCCTAGCACAGGATCTGCCACAAAGTAAATGGTTAATGAATTTTAGTTAAGTGAAGCAATAGAAGGGGCCCAGTGACCTCCAAGGTAACTAACTGCATATCCAGCACAGTGATCTCATGTGAAGAGAAAAATACACCTCATGTAATAAGTAAAAAGGACTGAATAATTTATTAGAGTTTCAAGGGCACAAACCAAAATCAGACCTCAAGGCTTAACATGTACTAGGAGACACTCAGCAGTTCTAGCTAGATGACTTAAAACAACCACATAGCTCATGGTTCTTAGACTTAGAAGAGTCATTAAATTCCATGGGTTGGTCAACTCCAGATCAATTGTATATATTTGCAATTTCATGTATTGCAGTTGGTCATTTTCTGAAAAATGTGTTTGTAGCTTTCATTGGATTTTTCAATGACCTAGACCCAAAATGACCATTCTGAGCTGGGATGGTCCTCAGACATTGTACATAAGTAGGGCCAGCTTCACAATTTGTAGGACCTGGTGTAAAATAAAAGTGTGGAGCCTCTTATTATAAAGTTTAAGAACTTCGACATGGTGAAACCAAGTACAGGATGCTACTAATTATGTGGTACAAATATGCAGCCTGCAGCCCAGGAAGCCAGCCCTGGTCAACATGATGTTCTGATGGTGCAGGAATGTGTAGGCTTTAGCCTGTGCCTAACATTCCCCAGAGTGAGACTTGTCACCCCATCTAGAGACTGGCACATGGAGGTGCTCCATGTATATGTATAATAATTACGTCATATATAATTTTGCTAGGGCACATCATAAGCCTCCTTGGAGTAGGGACTAGTCTTTGTGGACTTAGTCACTTTTTTGAAGTTTAAGACTTTTAGCATTATACATGGATCTTTGCTTGTAGGTGTCATGATTAAATTTCAAGGGGAACCAGGGAGATTACTGCAAAGCCAACAAAATTTCCTTGGAACTCAGTCTTTGGTGCATCATATAGAATGGATCATACATTCTAACTCTTGTGAGGTCACATTAGTAATGCCCCCTCTCTATCTCTCTCAACAGATACAAGTCCGCGGCAGTGGCTGCCAGTGTCATCCTGCGCTCCCACCCGCTCAGCCCCACACAGCGGCTGGTGGGCTGGATTGACCACGTCCTCCAGACAGGGGGCGCGACGCACCTCAAGCCCTATGTCTTTCAGCAGCCCTGGCATGAGCAGTACCTGCTCGACGTTTTTGTGTTTCTGCTGGGGCTCACTCTGGGGACTCTATGGCTTTGTGGGAAGCTGCTGGGCATGGCTGTCTGGTGGCTGCGTGGGGCCAGAAAGGTGAAGGAGACATAAGGCCAGGTGCAGCCTTGGCGGGGTCTGTTTGGTGGGCGATGTCACCATTTCTAGGGAGCTTCCCACTAGTTCTGGCAGCCCCATTCTCTAGTCCTTCTAGTTATCTCCTGTTTTCTTGAAGAACAGGAAAAATGGCCAAAAATCATCCTTTCCACTTGCTAATTTTGCTACAAATTCATCCTTACTAGCTCCTGCCTGCTAGCAGAATTCTTTCCAGTCCTCTTGTCCTCCTTTGTTTGCCATCAGCAAGGGCTATGCTGTGATTCTGTCTCTGAGTGACTTGGACCACTGACCCTCAGATTTCCAGCCTTGAAATCCACCTTCCTTCTCATGCGCCTCTCCGAATCACACCCTGACTCTTCCAGCCTCCATGTCCAGATCTAGTCAGCCTCTGTCACTCCTGTCCCTACCATCTATCATGGAATAACATCCAAGAAAGACACCTTGCATATTCTTTCAGTTTCTGTTTTGTTCTCCCACATATTCTCTTCAATGCTCAGGAAGCCTGCCCTGTGCTTGAGAGTTCAGGGCCGGACACAGGCTCACAGGTCTCCACATTGGGTCCCTGTCTCTGGTGCCCACAGTGAGCTCCTTCTTTGCTGAGCAGGCTTGGAGACTGTAGGTTTCCAGATTTCCTGAAAAATAAAAGTTTACAGCATTATCTCTCCCCAACCTCACTAAATGATTGGCCAAGAGATTTCTGTCCTAATTGCCCAGAATTCTGTCATCTGGCTACTCAAGGCTATCGGGGAATGGGGCAAGTTTGCACTGGCAGCTGGCCAGGATGAAGGCAGCGGGAAGTGGGTGGAGGCTTAGCTAACCTGTGGGGTCTGAAGAAAGAGAAAAGTGGCCAAAAATCCTCCAGAATGCTTGACCTGTTGAACCAGAATGTTTTGCTATTTAGTTTTGGCCTATATTCATGCAACCTAAGCAGCAAGCTATCATGGGCATGCTGATAAAGAAACACTACTGTTTCCTGGTTACAGTCTCTGGCTGGACCTGAGGAAGCACTGAATTGGCTTCAATGACTTTCTAAGTGTGTTGGGGATGCTGAGGTAGACAGCCAGAGCAGATGATTTCAATAATAGAGCCCCAGCTCCATGTGGATGAGAAGGGGGAATGCAATTGTAGCTGTGTTTCCAAGGACAGGACTGCATGTTGTTCCTTGAGGGACCATTACCACAAACCAGTGGGCACTAAACCCTAAGTAATATAAGAAGAGTAAAAGACACCCTATTTAGTGTTGTGTAGAAAATATGATTTGCAAATTGACTCTTTTCAGTCAGTGTGGCTCTGAAGTCCTCAGTGCAAAGGAATTTTTTTTTTCGCTCTTGTTGTCCAGGATGGAGTGGAGTTTCGCTCTTGTTGTCCAGGCTGGAGTGGAGTGGAATGGCATGATCTCAGCTCACCACAACCTCTGCCTCCCGGGTTCAAGCTATTCTCCTGCCTCAGCCTCCCAAGTAGCTGGGATTACAAGCGTGCACCACCACGCCCAGCTAATTTTGTATTTTTAGTAGAGATGGGGTTTCTCCATGTTGGTCAGGCTGGTCTTGAGCTTCCTACCTCAGGTGATCCGCCCTGCCTCGGCCTCCCAAAGTACTGGGATTACAGGTGTGAGCCACCGTGCCTGGATGGTGCAAAGGATTTTGTACTAATGAGTAGGAGGTATGTATCCACATCAAAGTGTCCCCACATGTACGGGAGAATGGGGACTTTAGGCTTACTAATAGGTGCTAGAATTAATCTTAGCATCCATGTTTACTGTTTCCTTGTGAAGCCTACCCACTCTTTGCTAACCTCCTCCCTTTTGACTGGCATTGCGTTTTAGAAAATGTGTAGGTTGGTGTCAGGGTGGAGGAAAGAGCACACCATGGGGACTTTTCCCTTCTGGGGCCTCCACAATCTGCATGTAATGAAATGCTGCATGTGTGATAAAGATAAACAAGAAGAGCACATAACACCCACAGAACCCATAGCTTCCCAAGAGATGAAATACCAGATTGTAGCAGAGCTATCTCCTGAAATCCTGCTGCCAGTTTTTATGGAGTGCTAATGAGCCTGTAAATATTGTGCTTGTGAAGCAGGCTCACTGTGTACTGGTTCCCACTTTTTCTGAGTATAGTGAAACAGATCATTTCTCCCCATATGAGTTAGATGAAGTGGACCTATTATTTATAGATTGGCAGCAAGGGACAACAGAAGTCCAGGATTCATTGCCAGCTGATCCCCCAAGGCTCAGGGACTTCCCCAGGGTGGATGGCATCTCATCTGCCTGTGCCCCACTTGCACCACAGCTGAGGCACACAGGGAAGCAGCCCACCCTGGTTTTGTACCTCAGGGACAGCATGACATACTGGGCTACAGTATTGAAAGACCTCCTGTTTTGGGGTGACTGGAACAGAGCCCTGGCTGTTTCAGCCAGACTCTCCCTATATCCAGATGTTGCTGATCCAGCACATTCTACATTATTCCTGTGACCTGCAAACCATAGCTACAATACTTTTTACCATGCCCAAGGTGACTACTACCACAAGGAGGATGAGCAGGCCTGCCCAGGGCAGTAACCTAAGTAACCTAGCCTGGGATCCCCAGGATCTAGGTTAGAAGTTGCTAAAGGGCTCAGAGAAGGTTCTTTCAGTGGCCCCACTGTCTGCAATCAGATCTTCTCTACCTGTGTTTCAGCAATACCTGAGTTGTTTATCCAGGTACAGCAGGAGGTGTAGGCAGTTGCATACACTCCTCCTAGTTGGGCTAAAAGGCGGTCTAGAGTGATTCTGTTGTCTAAAATAATCTTCCCAAGAGAGTTGAGGGATGTCTGCTGGGCTACCAAAGCAGTGGCAGTAAAGGAAGCAACATCTGCCATGGTCAGGGACAGGCTTATGATTATTTCTTTAGGAGTACTGACTCCTATTCATGCTATTAAAGATCTCATAAAGAATGTAAACCCAGATTGTGATGAGGAGATATACCTAATGCTAAATGACGAGTTAATGGGTGCAGCACACCAACATGGCACATGTATACATATGTAACAAACCTGCACATTGTGCACATGTACCCTAAAACTTAAAGTATAACAATAAAAAAAAAAAGAATGTAAACCCAGAGTCACTTATACCTTCTGATATATCTCTAGTTGGCTGGGTGTACAGCTTTAGGCTGTTGGCCCAATGATGAATCTCATTCCCAGGAGTGGTATATAGGGGCACCCCCAGCATGCAGGACCCAGCCATCCACTGGATTTCCAGGCACAGACATTGCTCATCCCATTTTTGGGTCACCCTCAGACTGCCCTTAAAGAAATATGTAGCTATCAGGGGTACATAGCACCCTTTATCCCATTTTATTGTTCAGTGGCCTACTAATGGGTATGGAGGCACAGCCATTTGCAGCTAAGTCGTAGTTGCATGAGCTCAGTTTCACCCTACACTATTGTTTATAATGTCCCTTCAGAAAGGGCTAGCATTATTGCCGTCCTTGTTTTCGTCATTGCCACTGGGACACTTATCTTTCATGTAATCAAATAAAAGTAGTGTGTCAGGCTAGGCATGGTGGCTCACGCCTGTAATCTCAGCACTTTGGGAGGCTGAGGTGTGTAGGTCACCAGAGGTCAGGAATTCAAAACCAGCCTGGCCAACATGGTGAAATCCCATCTCTACTAAAAATACAAAATTAGCCAGGCATGGTGGCAGGTGCCTGTAATCCCAGCTACTTGCGAGGCTGAGGCAGGAGAATCACCTGAACCCAGGAGGCAGAGGTTGCAGTGAGTTGAGATCATGCCACTGCACTCCAGCCTGGGTGACAGAGCAAGACTCTGTCTAAAAAAAAAAGAAGAAAAGAAAGAAAAGAAAAGAAGAAAAGAAAGTAGTATGTTAAACTATTAGCCCACCAAGGCTTTACTAATTGTGGTCGTGACATTTTGCCACCTTAGGCCAGTTAAGTTAAAACAGGGCACCTCTGGTTCCCTTTCATGGCAGGATGAGAGGGCCACTGTGGCCTGTGACAGAATAAGGTCTAGGGTGGCCGATCCAACACTTCATCAGTTGACCCATTGTATTAGGCCATTCCTGCATCACTATGAAGGAATACCTGAGACTGGGTAACTTATAAGAAAAAAATGTAATTGGCTCATGATTCTGCAGGTTTTACAGGAAACATGGCATCAACATCTGCTTCTGGGGAGGCCTCAGGAAGCTTTCACTCAGGGCAGAAGTTGAAGCGAGAGCAGGTACGTCACATAGCAAAAGCAGGAGTGAGAGGGTTGGAGGGAGGCGCCACACTCGACAACAACCAGATCTTGTGAGAACTCACTCACTATCGCGAGGCCAGCACCAAGCCTTGAGGGATCTTCCCCCAACATCCAAATACCTCCCACTGGGTGGCACCTCCAACAATGGGGATTACATTTTAACATAAGATTTTGTGGGGGCACAGATCCAACCCATATCACCCATAGTGACCACAGCTTGGGAGGACCTAAAGAAGGCATTGTGCTTCCAGGCCTCTGCTGCCATGTCCTTGTGGAGAAAATAGAATGACAGGTTGGTGCCCCACCCCCACACCTTCTGGAGTATCTTGTGTTCCCTACTTATTGGATAGGAGTTGGGCTCAGTTGGTGCAGCACCCAGTCCAGAGGCTACTACCTCTTTGGCACCCACTGTCCTTGTTGCTTAACCCAGACCTGTCAG
This sequence comes from Pan troglodytes, assembly GCF_028858775.2. Lineage (NCBI taxonomy): Eukaryota > Metazoa > Chordata > Mammalia > Primates > Hominidae > Pan > Pan troglodytes. Next base: position 76,754,091 of record NC_072402.2, read on the forward strand.
CCTCTGTTTTTCAGTCCAGAAAGGGAGGAAACACCCTGTAAAAACTTGACATGTCTGAAAACACCACTCACCCGACTGGAAAGATCAGATGTCCCTGGAGCCAACAGAGGGACCTGTGCATGGTGGTATTCCTTGGTCCTATCCAATACTCTATGAGACTCCATATAGGGGAGTTAACAGGTGGAAGCATCATCTCCAGTTTAGATTTTGTGAGCCCTGTCTGGGGTACTATGGAGGCCCAAACCACAAGCCACCCCTGGGAGGTGCATTCTAAAGGCAGAAAGGAAAAAGAGCGGTTGAGAATACTGTTATTGGGATTTCACAGGTGTAGCCTAATCAAGCAGCTGCCTGATCCACCTCCACACTCACCAAGCCTAATGTTTCCCGACATGCTCTCAGGGCTGTGCTTCCCTGGCACTGGAGAGCAGTGTTTAGTGTCCTTATTGCCCTAGTCAGATAGGGGTACTATCCCACTAGCAGACTGTTCCTTGGTCAGAGTGAAGTCCTGCAGTGTACCCAAAAAGATGATATAAATTCTTTTCATGGGTTGCCATGGTAGTCCCAGCATCCACACAAGTGACAGATATTTCTCCCTTTTAGGCAGCGAGTGGTTGTAGTCTTTGTTCCCACTCAGAGGTCCTTTAAGAGTTCAGTCACTTGGTTGACATTTTCGTGACCTGAGAGTGAACAGCCCATCAGTCAAAACATATGTATTAAGATATGGTAGCAGGGGTGGCTGGCATGGCCATCACCACTGTGTGAAGTTGGCCCATTGGGCAGAACATCTATGTCCAGTATAAGTCAAGAGATGGCCGTTCACTGGCTGGCCAGCTGTAAATTACATCTGGGAAACCACAAGAGATCCCATCTGTTTGTAGTTTCCCAGAGCCATCTGTAAACCAAGAAATGCCAAGTGGCCTTGGCATTCAGCCTGCAACAGTCCATTGTTAGTCTTCATGCCCTGAAGGCCTTTTTAACCAGTCAAACTGGGCTGTTACATTGCAATAGGATGTTTTGTATCAAATCCAGAATTAACAAAGCAATGTGCACTTCTGCACTCAGTATGCGGTACAGCTTTTGTTGAATAACCCACTGGGACTTGGGTAGCTTAGGTGATAGGCAGGAGTGGATATGTCCCATTGTTATGGCTCAAATTCTTGGCTGTGAGGGGCAGAGCTTCTCAGGCAGCCGTGATGTTCTGTACCAGAGCAGCCAACATGTCAATGCCTGTAATAATGCACTCAGGGGTAGGAACTGCAGTCACTGCCACACAAAATGGCACAAAAAGCCTTATCCAAAGCAGATAAACACCTTCAGTCACTGTGTTCATCCTAAAACTTCCTGATGTCATTAGTTTAATTTTTTCCCTTTCCTCCTTTTAGCTTGACAGCAGTATAGGACCACTGGTCTCTGGTGGGTACCTGGAGACCTTAACCTTACCCCTAATTGCACCATCCAGCCAGACATTTGGGTCTGCATTACCCCTTCTTCAAACAACCACACTAACCATGCTGTGCGAGACTTCCCTGGGCTTTCTCCGTATCTGCCCTTTGAAAAGAAAGTCTCCCTCTTAGTCAGGTCCCACATCTCATGTTGGTTCTCACTCAGAGACCTCAGGGATCATCTGAGACTGTCTTTCCTCTTCCCTCTCAAGTGCCTCAGGCTGCTGCTGAGTTCCCACCCCTGGAAGTTTCCAGCCCCAGGAATGAGCGATTACATAAGTGCCCCCAAACCAGAGGATTACAAGCTGCAGTCACATTTCCACATCCCTTTCTGCTGCCTATGTTCATGCGGCCAGCTTGTTCACATCTTTGTGGGTGACTTTTGTTCCACTTCTCACTGTTCCATCCTCAGAAAACATCCAGATGCATGTTCAGACCCTGCAACCCAGACTGGTCTTTCCACCATGTGTTAGAAACTGGGGGGTATCACCCCTCCTGTTTCACTAATAAGCCATGCTTCTGTCAGACCGAACCGTGCTTGCTGTGCCAATTTTGTTAAACAGGTTCACTGTGCACTGGTTAGTAACTTATCTGAGTCCAGTGAGACAGAACCCAGCCTTCACCTCGAGCAAGTGACATGAAGTGGGTTTATTACTTACAGATAGGCAGCAAGGAGGCCTAGATTCATTGGGAGCTGATTCCCCAAAGCTCAGGAAAGCTGCCCAGTGTTGATGGAATCTCCGTTTAGTGTGCCACACTTGCACAGCAGATGAGTGACCCCAGAGAGCAGCCCAGCCTGGGTTTTATACCTGAAGGCAACATGACACACTGGGCTAAGGCACTGAAGGACATCCTGTTCTAGAGGTGGGGGCATGGGAACAGAGCCTGGGCTGTCCCAGCCAGTTCCTCCCTGTCTGAAGATGTTGCTTTCCCAGTATACTATTCTACAATTATTCTTGAGATCTACAGGACAGACATGATACGAGAACTGGATCAGCCCAAGGCCATCTAGAGAACTGTCCTGCAGTGTAGGAAAAGAGAAAAGGACCATGGACGGCCTACAGATGAGTTAAATGTATGCCCAGGAAGAGACAATCTACACTGCATATGAAAATTCTGAGAAAAAGTCCTCGGAGATCCAAGCTTTGATGACCGGAAAAGGACATGAAAGCATTAGGGACCCTTGGTGACAGTCTGGAGAAGTCTTCATTTCCGAGGGAGGAAAGGGTGAAAGAGAAGGGGGAGGCATTCTTTAGATACTGGATGATGAAGAAAAAATATGCAACAGGAGGGAATGTGTGGTTCTGCAGAGGACAGTCAAGTAGGAAGTTGGACAATGCAACCTCCTAACCCCAATCACCAACAGCGAAATCCACGCATTGAGATCGCAACTCACCATACTCCACCCTACCATATAGAAGAGTCTTAAAATTGAGGGAAAAGCACTATGGAAAATCCCAAGTGAAAAATGGGCAAGGAGCCAGGCTCCTTGCCACCACGTCTCAGAACAAAGCAGCCACCAGAGCTTTGTGAGTCCTTGAATCCACAGGAATGCCCACCTCGCCATCCACCATGTCCCAGAGCCTGCTGGAGCCACTGGGGGCTTCCGGGGCCTCAGGCCTGGCTCGGTGCAGGCCTCCTCCTTTCTTTGTCACCCCAGGCTGGCACGAATGCCTTCCCTCCTCCAGGATGGTAGGCAGGGGTGCTTGGTTGTCTCCTCATTCCTGTGATGGAGATGGGGAGTCAGGAATGTGAGGGTCACAGGGAGCTCCCCGGGCTCCCTGCTAACTTCTCCATAAAAAGGTTGTTGGTGTTCGCATGTTCTCACTCATAGGTGGGAATTGAACAATGAGAACACTTGGACACAGGAAGGGGAACATCACAGACCAGGGCCTTTCATGGGGCGGGGGGAGAGGGGAGGGATAGCATTAGGAGATATACCTAACGTAAATGATGAGTTAATGGGTGCAGCACACCAACATGGTGCATGTATACATATGTAACAAACCTGCACATTGTGCACATGTACCCTAGAACTTAAAGTATAATTTTTAAAAAAAAGTTGTTGGTGTTGAGCAAGACAAAATAACTAAACACTGGTGGGTCTGTTCTATTCCATTCTCTTCTGTTCTGTTTTAGGGGTATGTAAGGGTGGGAGAGGTGTGATCTTGCTATGGTGTGACTCTGACAAGACAGCAGCCTACCAGACCCCGTTTCAGAATCTTGCTGGATTTTGCTTCCTCAGGCCGGACGCTGAACTCTGCTTGGCCTTATGATTGAGCTGAAGTAGGCGTTTGGATGGTCCAAGCAAGTCTGCTTTCCACAGCTTTCAAGTTCACTGAGCACAGAGACCATCTGTTTTCTGGACACTCTGTTTATCTAACTGCAATTGTACTCTCCTTTGAGGATTCTCGACACTAGTGTTATTCAGATATCCCAATAGGCTAACAAATGAGAAGAAACTTGAAAAAAATGGGCAAAATCTGAGAGCATAAAATTTACACACACACGTCTGTGCACACACATGCATCACATAAGTGACCCTTAAACACATAAAAAGTTGCTTGCCTTTGCTCACTTTCAGAGGAAGGCAAGTTAAAACTACATTATGATACCATTTCTCATTAGATTGGCAAACATTACAAAGATTTAGTAACACTCTGTGGTGAGGCTGTGAGGATACAGGCTCTGTCAGCATTGCTGGTGGGGAAACAAAATAGTAGAACCTTATGGAGGAGGATTTGGCAATATTTAAGAAAACTACACAACATTTATTTTTTGACCCAGGATTCTCACATCTAGGAATTTTCCTTGAAGATTATCTCCAACAAGATCCAAATACATCTGCTTATTGCAGCATTATTTACCATACATTGAAAAATATTAGGATCATCCTAAATGCCCATATGTAGGAGATTAGTTGAAGAAACCATGGTATAGCCACACAATGGAATACTATACAGCCATGTAAATGAATTAGAAAGATTTCTATAGAGTGAAGGGTTTTGGGTTCTAGGAGATGGTTTATTCTTTGAAAGAATTTATAATACCTTTTGTGTATCTGCTTATTTTTGCAAAAAGAAATAAGGAAGGATAAATTAGAAAAGAATGAGACTGGTTATCTCCAGGGGCTGGATAGAAACAGGGAAGGGATTGGGGAGGAAGTGACTTTTCCTTTCTAGACAGGTTTGACATCTAGAATTATGTTATTATCTTACATAGTTTTAAACCTAAAGGATGGAGACTAAATGGAATCAACATAAAAATAAATTGGCTGTATTTCAATAAATAAGACAACCATACTTAAAAAGAAGATAAGTAATATATGTAGATTTTGAATCTATCTATTATCTATCTATCATCTATCTATCTATCTGTCTATCTATCTATCATCTCTCTCTCTCTCTCTCTATCTCCCCAGTCTAAAGACAAAAACAAGTACAAATAAATCTTGAAGTCTAACCAGTGTTGTAGCATTGTTTAAATCATGACGAAATATGGATTACATAGAATTTACTACTTCAACTATTGAAAAGTGCACAATCCAGTGGCATTGCATAGAGTCTTGTTGTTGTGCAGCCATCACCACTATCTATCTTCAGAACTGTTTCGTCACCCCAAACTGAAACTCTTTACTTATTAAACAATAATTCCCCTTACTTCTTCCCCCTAGCTCCTGGTAGTCTGCATTCTACTTTCTGTCTCCATGAATTGACTATTCTCCATACCTCATTAAGTGGAAGTAGGTTTGGTTTTACCAGTAGCATGAGTTAGAAAATTTGGTACTGTGTTCTGATTGTAGGATTGAGCAAATGTGTAAATATATTGAAGATGTCAGGAGTCAGGTTGCTCACTGTCAGAAAGAAGACACAATATAGGAAGAAAGAAAACTGGCAGGAACCCTGTGGTATTGAATTGAAATAATGGAACTTGAGTTATTAGTATGAACTCATGGTTTTTAATAAATACATAGAAATAGATGTAAATATATTTGTGTATCTGTACACTTCAGGGCCTAGAACTTCTTTTCTGGCTAAAAAGTAAGAAAGTGCTTAAAAACAGAATAAGGATGTAAACAAACCTAACAAAAAAACACACAGGCAGGCCTGTTTTGTGAGGCTACAACAACTCAAACCTGGGACAATTTTAGCATTAAAATAAATATGATAGTTCTTGCAGTGCTGGCTTAGTAGTGGCGAATTCTCTCAGCATGTATTTGTCTAAAAAAGACTATCTTTTCTTCATTTATTAAGTGTAGTTTCTCTGGATACAGAATTCTTGGTTGAAAATTGTTTTGTTTCAGGAGGCTAAAGATAGGACCCCAATTCCTTCTAATAGCTTGCAGGGTTTCTGCTGAGAAATCTGCTGTTAATCTGATAGGTTTTCCTTTATAGGTTACCTGATGCTTTATCCTTACAGCTCTTAAGATTCTTTCCATCATCTTAGCTTTAGATAACATGATGACTATGTGCCTAAGTGATGATCTTTTTGTGGTATATTTCCCAGGTGTTCTTTAAGCTTCTAGTGTTTGGATGTCTAGATCTCTGGCAAGGCTGGGGATGTTTTCCTCAATTATTCCCTCAAATATATTTTTCAAACCTTCAGATTTCTCTTCATCCTGAGGAACACCAATTATTCTTAGGTTCAGTCATTTAACATAATCCAAAACTTCTTGTAGGCTTTGTTCATCTTTTTAGGTTCTTTTTCTTTTGTCTTTGTTGAATAGGGTTAATTTGAAAGTCTTGTCTTCGAGGTCTGAAGTTCTTTCTTCTACTTGTTTGATTCTATTGCTGAGACTTTCTAGTGCATTTTGCAATTATCTGTGTCCTTCATTTCCAGAAGTTGTGATTGCTTTTATTTATGCTCTCTATTTCACTGGAGATTTTTCCATTCATATCCTGAATCATTTTTTTGATTGCCTTAAGTTCGGTTTCACTTTTCTCTGGTGTCTCCTTGATTGGCTTAATAGCAACCTTCTAAGTTCTTTTTGTAATTCAGAGATTTCATCTTGGTTTGGATACATTGCTTGTGAGCTAGTGTGATCTTTTGGGGGTGTAAAAGAAACTTGTTTTGTCATAATACCAGAATTCTTTTTCTGATTCTTTCTTATTTGGGTAAACTATGTCAGAGGGAAGATCTAGGACTCAAGGGCTGCTGTTCAGATTCTTTTGTCCCACAGGGTGCTCCCTTGATATGGTACTCTCCCCTTCCCCCTAGGGATGGGGCTTCCTGAGAGCCAAACTGCAGTGATTGTTATTTCTCTTCTGGATCTAGCCACTGAACAAAGCTACCAGCCTCCAGACTGGTACTGGGGAGTGTCTTCAGAGTCTTGTGATATGATCTGTCTTCAGGTGTCTCAGACATGGATACCAGCACCTGCTCCAGTGGAGACAGCAGGGGAGTGAAGTGGACTCTGTGAGGGTCCTTGGCTGTATTTTTATTAAATGCACTGGTTTTGTGTTGGTTGGCCTCCAGCCAGGAGGTGGCACTTTCAAGAGCACATCAGCTGTGGTAAAATAGGAGGGATCGGGTGGTGAGCGAAGCCAAAGAAGTCTCAAGAGATCATGTCCTTTGTATTCTAAAAGAAGCTCTAAATCTTGAAACAAATCCTTGAAATACACCAAAGTAGAATCTCCTTAAACAACACAATGAAGAAAAAAGAAGCCAAGGTATACAGGCAACAAATAATGTGATGAATAGAATAGTATCTCACATCTCAATGCTAATGTTGAATGTAAATGGCCTAAACGCTTCACTCAAAAGATACAGAATGGCAGAATGGATAAGAATTCACCAACCAAGTGTCTGCTGGATTCAAAAAACTCACCTGACACATAAGGACTCACAGAAACTTAAGGTAAAGGAGTAGAAAAAGATATTCTATGCATATGGACACCAAAAGTGAGCAGGAGTAGCTATACTTATATAAGACAAAACAGACTTTGAAGCAACAGCAGTTAAAAAAAGACAAATAGGCCCATTATATAATCATAAAAGGACTAGTCCAACAGGAAAATATCACAATCCTAAATATATATGCACCTAACACCGGAGCTCCCAAATTTATAAAACAATTACTATTAGATCTAAGAAATAAGATACATGGCAACATAATAATAGTGGGGGACTTCAATACTCCACTGACAGCACTAGACAGGTCATCAAGACAGAAAGTCAACAAAGAAACAATGGACTTAAAGTATACCCTAGAACAAATAAACTTAACAGATATTTACAGAACATTCTACCCAACAACTGCAGAATATACATTCTATTCATCAGCACATGGAATATTCTCCGAGATAGACCATATGAAACGCCACAAAACAAGTCTCAACAAATTTAAAAAAATTGAAATTATAGCATGTACTCTCTCAGACCACAGTGAAGAAAATTGGAAGTCCATTCCAAAAGGAACCCTCAAAACCATGCAAAAACATGGAAATTAAATAACCTGCTTCTGAATGATCACTGGGTCAACAATGAAATAAAGATGTAAGTTAAAAAATTATTTGAACTGAATGATAATAGTGACACAACCTATCAAAATCTCTGGGATACAGCAAAGGCAGTGCTAAGAGGAAAGTTCATAGCATTAAATGCCTACATCAAAAAGTCTGAAAGAGCACACATAGACAATCTAAGGTCACACCTCATGGAGCTAGAGAAACAAAACCAAACCAAACCCAAACCCAGCAGAAGAAAAATAACAAGATCAGAGCAGAACTAAATGAAATTGAAACAAAAAAAAATACAAAAGATAAATAAAGCAAAAATCTGGTTCTTTGAAAAGATAAATAAAATTGATAGACCATTAGCAAGATTAACCAAGAAAAGAAGAGAGAAGAACAAAATAAGTTCAATTAGAAACAAAACTGTTGGGAAAAAGCTGAGTGTTGGGGAGAAAACTGAGGCAGGGCATGCATGTCTGACATAATGTCCTCTGGAATGTGTCTAGACTTGCTGACTCCTTGCTTCTAGCCCTCCTAGGCTCCTAGATCGATTGTATTCCCATTATCTCAAGTAGCAGAACATGTTCCTTATAAATGCTAAACCGTCACAGCTGTAGATCATGCTCCTGCCCTTTTGACCCCCACATTCTCACCACCTGTTTCTTTGTTGGATTACCAATAAATAGCGTGGGCTCCCAGAACTCGGGGCCTTCGCAACCTTCACGATTGTGATGGCCCCCTGGTGCCCACATTTCTCTCTCTAACTGTCTTTTCTGAATCCTTTGACTCCACCAGACTTTGTCACCCCCAGGACCTTGTGTTGGATCTGATCACTCCAACACAAAACAGCAGATATCACAACGGATACCACAGAAATACAAAAGATCATTCAAGGCTACTATGAACACCTTTACACACATAAATTACAAAACCTAGAGGAGATGGATAAGTTCCTAAAAATATACAACCCTCCTAGATTGAACCAGAAAAATATAGCAATTCTGAACATACCAATAACAAGCAGTAAAATTGAAATGGTGATTGAGAAATTACAAAAAAAAAAAAAAAAAAAAGGCCAGGACCAGACAGATTCACAGCTGAATTTTATCAGACATGCGAAGGGTTGGTACCAATCTTATTGACACTATTCCAAAGACAGAGAAAGAGGGAATCCTTCCTAAATAATTCTGTGAGGCTGTTATTACCCTAATACCAAAACCAGGACAGGACATAGCGAAGAAAAGAAAACTACAGACCAGTATCTCTGATGAACATAAAGTTGCAAAAATCCTTAACAAAACACTAGCTAACTGAATACAACAGCATATCAAAAAGATAATCCACCATCATCAAGTAGGATTCACACCAGGGATGCAGGGGTGGTTTAACATCTGCAAGTCAATAAATATGATACATCACATGAACAGTACAAAAATCACATGATCATCTCCATAGATGCAGAAAAAGCATTTGACAAAATCCAGCCTTCTTTTCATTAAACCCTCAGCAAAATCGGCATAGAAGGGACATACGTTAAGCTGATACAAAACATCTATGACAAACCCATATTCAACATTATAATAAACAGGGAAAAATTGAAAGCATTCTCCCTGAGAACTGGAATAAGATAAGGATGCCCACTTTCACCACTTCTATGCAACATATTACTGGAAGTCCTAGCCAGAGCAATAGGACAAGAGAAAGAAATAAAGGGCATCCAAATCAGTAAAAAAGAAGTCAAATTGTCCATGCTTACTGACGACATAATCGTATACCTAGAAAACCCTAAAGACTCATCCAAAAAGCTCCTAGAACTGGTAAATGAATTCAGCAAAGTTTCAGGATACAAAATTAAAGTACACAAATCAGTAGCCCTGCTATACATCAATAGCAAACAAGCCGAGAATAAAATCAGTAACTCAATCCATTTTATAACAGCTGCAAAAAAAAGGTACTTAGGAATATACTCAACCAAGCATGTGAAAGACCTCTACAAGGAAAACCAGACAACACTGCTGAAAGAAATCATAGATGACACAAACAAATGGAAACACATTTCATGCTCATGGATGAGTAGAATCAATATTGTGAAAATGACCATTCTGCCAAAAACAATCTGCAAATTCAATGCAATTTCCATCAAAATACCACCAGCATTTTTCACAGACTAGAAAAAATATCCTAAAATGTATATGGAATCAAAAAAGAGCCCACACAGCCAAACCAGGACTAAGCAAAAAGAAGAAATCTGAAGACATTACATTACCTGACTTCAAACTATACTATAAGGCCATAGTCACCAAAACAACATGACACTGGTGTAAAAATAGACATATAGACCAATGGAACACAATAGAGAACTCAGAAATGAATCCAAATACTTACAGTCAACTGGTAGTCAACAAAACAATCAAAAACAAAATGTGGGGAAAGGACGCCCTGTTCAACAACTGGTGCTGGGATAACTGGCAAGTCACATGAAGAAGAATGAAACTGGATCCTCATCTCTCGTCTTATATAAAAATCAACTAAAGATGGATCAAGGACTTAAATCAAGACATGAAACCATAAAAATTCTAGAAGATAATGTTGGAAAAACCCTTCTGGACATTGGCTTAGGCAAAGACTTCATGACCAAGAACCCAAAAGCAAATGCAACAAAAACAAAGATTAATAGATGGGACCTAATTAAACCAAAAAAGCTTTTGCACAGCAAAAGAAACAATCAGCAGATTAAACAGACAACCCACAAAGTGGGAGAAAATCTTTGCAATCTATACATCTCACAAAGGGCTAATATCCAGAATCTACAAGGAACTCAAATGAATTAACAAGAAATAAACCAAACAATCCCACCAAAAAGTGGGCTAAGGACACAAATAGAAAATTCTCAAAAGAAGATATACAAATGGCCAGCAAGCATATGAAAAAATGCTCAATATCAATAATGATCAGGGAAATGTAAATGAAAACCACAATGTGATACCACCTCACTTCTGCAAGGATGGCCATCATCAAAAAATAAAAAAAAAAAAAAGGCCGGGCATGGTGGCTCACTCCTGTAACCCCAGCACTTTGGAGGCAAAGGCAGGCAGATTGCCTGAGGTCAGGAGTTGGAGACCAGCCTGGCCAACATTGCAAAACCCCGCCTCTACTAAAAATACAAAAATTAGCTGGGTATGATACTACGTGCCTGTAATCCTAGCTCTTTGGGAGGCTGAGGCAGGAGAATCGCTTGAACCTGGGAGGCAGAGGTTGCAGTGAGCTGAGATTGCACCACTGCGCTCCAGCCTGGGAGACAGAACAAGACACCATCTCAAAGTAAATAAATAAATAAATAAATAATAGATGTTGGCATGGATGTGATAGATGTGGTGAAAAGGAACACCTTTTTTTTTTTTTTGAGATGGAGTCTCACTGTGTCACCAGGCTGGAGTGCAGTGGTGCGATCTCAGCTCACTGCCACCTCCACCTCCCGGGTTCAAGTGATTCTCTTGTCTCAGCCTCGCGAGTAGCTGGGACTACAGGCACATGCCCAGCTAATTTTTGTATTTTTAGTAGAGACAGGGTTTTACCATGTTGGCCAGGATGGTCTCGATCTCTTGACCTTGTGATCCGCCCTCCTCAACCTCCCAAAGTGCTGGGATTACAGGTGTGAGCCACCACCCCCAGTCAAAAAGGGAACACTTTTACACTGTTGGTGGGAATATAAACTAGTACAACCACTATGGAAAACAGTGTGGCGATTCCTTAAAGAACTAACAGTAGATCTAACATTTGATCCAGCAATCAATCCCTCTCCTGGGTATGTACCCCGAGGAAAAAAAGTCATTATACAAAAAAGATACTTGCACACGCATGTTTATAGCAGCAAAATTCACAATTGCAAGAATATGGAACCAGCCCAAATGTCCATCAACTGACAAGTGTATAAAGAAAATGTGATATATATATATACACACCATGGAATACTACTCTGCCATAACAAGGAACAAAATAATGACATTTGCAGCAACCTGGATGGAATTGGAGACCATTATTCTAAGTGAAGTAACTCAGGGATGGAAAACCAAATATTGTACGTTCTCACTCATAAGTGGGAGCTCAGTTGTAAAGACACAAAGGCATAAGAATGATACAATGAAATTTGGGGACTCAAGGGAATGGTTGGGAAGGGTGTGAGGAATAAAAGCTCACACATTGGGTACAGTGTACATTGCTAGGGTGATGGGTGCACCAAAATCTCAGAAATCACCACTAAAGAATCTATTGATGTAACCAAACAACACCTGTTCCTCCATAAACCTACTGAAAGAAAAAAAAGATAGTAATATATTATACCTCATTCAGTGAATTTAATATCCATGGTTTGCTACTGATATGAAATAGATAGGTAAATAGATGAATTGACAGACAGATAGATGAGGGATAAGGGAAGCTCTTCCTTACAGCTGAATGCTAATCTAATAAATATTGAAGGAATAATGGGTTTAGAAAAATCATCATTTTGCAACCATCATCCTAATAGCTAACTTTGCAAGAATCATTCATGGATGCTAAATGTAGTGGATACAAATTTGATGATATTTCATAATTTCAAAATATCTCTTCACTCAGTAATTGTAAGAGGGAAAATAATAACTACCAATAAATGGACTTAATGAATGTAAACCAGTTCAACAGTATCATCAACATCAGAACAGACAGACATCACGTGATTGGGCTCTTGAGTGAAGTCTCTTCACTGTGGCTCATTGGAACTTCCCTGTTTTTTAGCACTGAGATTCATAGAATTTCAAATCTTCCAGGGCTGTTATTGTAGAAATACTCATACACAAAAGTTTCAGATTATTTGCTATAGAGTTTATAGATATAGACAGATATCTATATCTGTCTACTACTTGATAGCTATATTATTCACTATGACAGGGAACATGAATGAAATTGTGACTCTTTTCCCACAATTTGAAAACTTCAATTAGTAATACATGTACAGACTCGTATGTCTCCTAAGCTTCATAACTGTCAAAAATTAGCAACTATAGAATATTTTGACTATGCTTATAATTTGTTTTTGATAAAAATCCCACCCTGCACTTCTGCAATCTATGATTTGGTTTAAGCTTTAAGGAGACCTGAATACATGTTTATGCATGCATGGCAGTTTTCTCACTGGTATTTCTGCCCAGCAGTCCTGGACTTTGATATCTGATTTCCCAGTTCTGCAAGTTCACTGTACTCTGCCTGGGTTCCTCCTCTCTGCACAGCAGTCTGAAAAGAGCCTCCAGGAAGAAAATGAGAGCCATTGTGAGGCTCTCCTCGAGTATTTCCCTCTTTTCAGGCATCATAGTTCTGCACCACTTGCTGTCCAACATTTGAAAACAATCGTCTGCTAGGTACCTGACTAGTTTTGTAGGCAGCGATGGTAGGAAGGACAATCTGGTTATAATAAGTACTCTGTTGTGAATGAAAGGAGAAATCTACTTGTTTGAGTTTTAACTAAAACTCAAACAAAACTTTCGTAAGGTTCTAAGTGAGGCTTCATAGGTAAAACAAGAAGACTGTACTGGTTTTCTCCTGCTCTGTGATAAATTATCACTAACTTAGGAACTTAAAGCAATGCAAATTTATTATCTCATGTTTATAAACTCAGATTTCAGTTTGGGTGGGTCTAGAGTCTGGAAATGGTTCAGTTAGGTCATCTGTTCAGGGTCTCACCAGGTTAAATCAAGATTCTGGTCAGCTCTATCCTTATTTAAAGGTTTAATTAGGGAAATGTTCAGTTCCAAGCTCCCTTAGGTTGTTGGCAGAACTTAGTTATTTGCTGTTGTAGGACCAAGGCCTTCAGCTGTCTAGAGGATGATAGCTGTTCCTGGCCACATGCCCACTCTACAACATGATAGGGTGCTGCCTCAATGCCAGCAGGAGAGTGTCTGCTGCTGCTTTCGATCTATATTAAGGACTCACTTAATTATTTCAGGCACATCCAAGATAATCTCCCTTGTTATTAACTTAAACTCAACTGATTAATTTCATATGAAAAATTCTTTTGTCATATAAAGTGACATAATAACATGAGTAATCTCCTGTTATATTCACAGATTCTACTTACATTTAATTGAAGGCTTTATAAGTCCACTCCTACATTGCTACACAGAAGTATATGAGACTAAATAATTTATAAAGAAAAGAGGTTCAATTGATACCAGTTCACAGTTCCTCAGGACATACAGGAACCAAGATTCTTCCATCTGCCTAAATTCTGGGGAGGCCTGAGGAAACTTACAATAATGGCAGAAGCCAAGGGGGAAGCAAGGCACCTTCACATAGTGGAAGCAGGAGCAGGAGAGAGACTGGGGAGGTGTTACACACTTTTAAACAACCAGATCTCATGAGAACTCATTGTCACAATGATAGCACCAAGAGAGATGGTGTTAAACCATGAGAAACCACCCCCATGATCCAATAATCTTCCACTAGGCCTCCAACATTAGAAATTACAATTCAATATGAGATTTAGAAGAGAACACAGATCCAAACCATATCATTCCATCCCTGGCCCCTTCAAATCTCATGTCCTTCTCACATTGCAAAATACAATCCTGACTTCCCCACAGTCCCCCAAAGTCTTAACTCACTCTAGCATTAACTTCAAAGTCCAAAGGCTCATCTGAGACAAGGCTAGTCCCTTCTGCCTATGACCCTGCAAAATAAAAAACGTTAGTTACTTCCAAGATATAATGGGGGAATAGGCATTAGGTAAATACTCCTGTCCCCCATGGAAGAAATCTGCCAAAAGAAAGGGGCTACAGGCCCCATGAAAATCTGAAACCCAGCAGGGCAGTCATTACATCTTAATGTTCCAAAATAATATCCTTTAACTCCATATCATACATCCAGGGGATCCCAAAGCCTTGGGCAACTGCAGGGCTGTGGCTTTGCAGCATTCAGCCCACAAGACTACTCTCACAGGCTGGTGTTGAGGGCCTGTGGCATTTCCAAGTACAGGGTGTCAGATGCTGGTGGATCTACGATTCTGGGGCCTGGAGGACAGTGGTCCTCTTCTCACAGCTCCATAATGAAGTGCCCTGGTGGGGACTCTGTGTGGGGAATCCAATCCCACATTTATCCTCTGCTTTACCCTAGTAGTGGTTTCCAGTAGTCCATCCCATGAGAGCTCCACCCCTTCAGCAGGCTTCTGCCTGGACATCTGGGCTTCTCCACACATCCTCTGAAATTTACACAGAAGCTCCTAAGTCTCAACTCTTGCACTCTGCATACCTGCAAGCTTAACACCACATGGAAGCTGCCAAAGATTATGCTTGCATGCTCTGAAGCAGTGGTCTGAGCTGTACCTGGGCCTGTTTTAGCCATAGCTGGAGCTGGAGCAGCTGGGATGAAGGTACCAGCATCCCAATCGTCCCAAGTCTTCACAGGGCAGTGTGGCCCTGGGCCTGGCCCACAGAATCATTTAGTCCTCTTAGGAGTCTGGGTCTGTGATGGGAGGGGCTGCTGCAAAGGTCTCTAAAATGCCTTACAGGCCTTTCCTCATTGTCTTGACTATGAGCACTTGCCTTCATTTTAATTATGTAAACTTGTGTAGTCTGCTTGAATTTCTCCCCTGAAAATGGGCTTTTCTTCTTTCCTACATGGCCAGGCTGCAAATTTTTCAAACTTTTATACTCTGCTTCCCTTTTAAATACAAGTTCCAGTTTTAGGTAATTTATTTGCTCATGCATATGAGCATAGGTTGCTAGAAGCAGCCAGGCCACGTGTTGAGTTCTTTGCTCCTTAGAAGTTTCTTCTGCCAGTAACCCTAAATCATCACTCTCAAGTTCAAAGTTCCACAGATCCCTAAAGTAGGCTCTTTGCTAAAGCATAGCAAAAGTAAACTTTATTCCATTTTTCAGTAAGTTCCTCATTTTGATCTGAGAGCTTCTCAGCCTGGACTTCATTGTTCATATCACTACCTGAATTTTGGTCACAATAATTTAACAAGTCTCTAGGAAGTCCTGTATCAGTCCATTTCTCACTGCCATAAAGAAATACCTGGGCTGGGCATTGTGGCTCATGGCTGTAATCCCAGCACTTTGGGAGGCTGAGGTGGGTGGATAACCTGAGGTCAGGAGTTCAAGACCAGCTTGTCCAACATGGTGAAACCCTATCTCTGCTTAAAAAAGAATCAAAAATGAGCTGTGAATGGTGGTGGATGCCTGTAATCCCAGCTACTTGAGAGGCTGAGGCAAGGGAATCACTTGAACTGGGGGGTGGAGGTTGCAGTGAGCTGAGATCACACCATTACACTCCAGCCTGGGTGACAGAGGGAGACTCTGTCTCAAAAAAAAAGAAAAAAAAAAGAAAAGAAAAGAAAAGAAAAAAAGAAATACCTGAGACTGGGTAATTTATAAAGGAAAGAGGTCTAATCAACTCACAGTTCTACATGGCTGGGTAGGCCTCAGGAAACTTACAATGATGGTGGAAGGTTAACAAGGAGCAAGGACATTCACATGGTGGCAGAAGAGAGCAATGCAGCAGGGGAGATACCAGATGCTTATAAAACCATCAGATGTCATGAGAACTCATTCACTATCATGAGAACAGGATGGGGGAACTGCCCCCATGATCCAATTACCTCCCTCCCTTGACAAGTGGGGATTACAAATTCCTCCCTTGACACATGGGGATTACAATTTGAGATGAGATTTGATTGGGGCCAAAGAGCAAAACTGTATTATTCTGCCCCTGGCCTCTCCCAAATCTCATGTTCTTTATACATTTCAAAGCCAAGCCTGCCTTCCCGACAGTTCCCCAAAGTCTTAACTCATTCCAGCATAAACTCAGAAGTCAAACTCCAAAGTCTTATCTGAGACAAGGCAAGTTCCTTCCACCTATGAACCTGCAAAATCAACATCAAGTTAGTTACTTCCAAGATACAATGGAATTATAGGCATTGGATAAATGCTTTTATGCCAAATGGGAGAAATTGGCCAAAACATAGGAGCTACAGGCCCCATGCAAGTTCAAAACCCAGAAAGGCAGTCATTAAATCTCAAAACTTCTAAATAATCTTTGACTCCTTGTCTCACAGCCTGGTCATGCTGACACAAGAGGAGGGCTCCCACAGTCCTGGGCAGCTATGCCCCTGTGGCTTTGCAGGGTAAAACCTCTCTCCTGGCTGCTTTCATGGGCTGGTGTTGAGTGTCTAGAGCTTTTCCACATGCACAGTGCAAGCTGTTGGTGGATCTATAGTACTGGGTTCTGGAGGATGCTGGGCCTCTTCTTACAGCTCCACTAGGCAGTGCCCCTGTGGGGCTGCTGTTTGAGGGCTCCAGCCCACATTTCTCTTCTGCACTCCCCTAGCAGAGGTTGTCCATGAGGGAACCACCCCTGCAGCAGGCTTCTGCCTGGACATCCAGGTGTATTCATACATCCTCTGAAATCTAGGTGGAGGTTCCCTTACCTCAATTTTTGTCTTCTGTGCACCTGCAGTCCAACATCATGTGAATGCCACCAAGACTTGAGGCTTGCATCGTCTGAAGTCATGGCCCAAGCTGTACCTTGGACCCTTAGCTCTGGCTGCTGGCACACAAGGCACCAAGTCCTGAGTCTGTACAGAGCAGTGGGTGACTGTTAACCTAGCGCAGGTCATCATTTTTTCCTTCTAGGCCTCCAGGCCTGTGATGGGAGGAGCTGTTTCAAAGGTCTCTCACATGCCCTGGAGACATTTTCCTCCATTGTCTTGGTTATTAACATTTAGTTCCTCATTATTTATACAAATTGTTGCAGCAGGCTTTAATTTCTCCCAATAAAATGGGTTTTCCTTTTCCATCACATGGTCACGCTGCAAATTTTCCAAACTTTTATAGTCTGTCACCTCTTGAATGCATTGTTACTTAGAATTTCTTCCACCAGATATGCTAAATTATCTCTCTCAAGTTGAAATTTCCACAGTTTCCTAGAGAAGGGGATCAATGCCTCCAAGTTCTTTGCTAAAGCATAGCAAGAGTGACTTTTGTTCCAGTTCCCGATAAGTTTTTCATCTCTGTCTGAGGCCACCTCAGTCTGGACTTCAATGTCCACATCACTATCAGCATTTTGGGCAAAATTATTCAGCAAGTCTCTAGGAAGTTCCAAACTTTCCCATATCTTTCTGTATTCTTTTGAGCCCTCCAAACTCTTCCAAAACCTCTGCCTGATACCCAGTTCCAAAGTTGCTTCCACATTTTCAAGTATCTTTATGGCAGTGTCCCACTCCTGATACCAGTTTATTGTAATAGTCCATTCACACTGCTATAAAGAAATACCCAAGACTGGGTAATGTATAGAGGAAAAAGGTTTAATTGACTCAGAGTTCTACGTGGCTGGGAAGATCTCAGGAAACTTCAAATCATGGCAGAAGGTGAAGGGGAAACAAGAACTTTCTTCACATTGTGGCAGGAGGGAGAAGTGCAAGCAAAGGAAATCCCATATGCTTATAAAATTATCAGATCTCATGAGACCTCACTCACTATCATGAAAACAGCATGGGGGAAACAACCCCCATGATCCTATCACCTCCTTCCCTTGACACATGCGGATTACAGGTCCTCTCTTGAAATGTGGGGATTACAAATCAAAATGAGATTTAAGTGGGGACACAGAGCCAAACCATATCAAATCCCAAATGTTCCCCCATCTTCCTATTTCTGAGCCCTCCACACTTTTTCAACCTCTGACTGTTACCCAGGCTCAAAGTTGCTTCCACATTTCAGTTGTAATGCCCTATTCCTTGGTACCAATTTTCTGTATTAGTCTGTTTTTGCATTGCTATAAAGAAATACCTAAGACTGGGTAATTTATAAAGAAAAGAGGTTTAATTTGCTCATGGTTCTGCAGGCTGTACAGAAAGCATGATTCTGGCATCTTCTTAACTTCTGGGGATGCCTCAGGAAACTTACAGTCACTTTGCAGAAGGCAAAGGGGAGCAAGGCATTTCACATGGTGAGAGCAGGAGCAAGAGAGAGAGTAGGGGGAAGCTACACCCTTTTGAATAACAGATCTCATGAGAACTCACTATCACTATACAGCACCAAGGGGGAATGTGTTAAACCATGAGAAACTGCCCCCATGACACAGTCACCTCCCACCAGGCCCCACATCCAACATTGGGAATTATCATTTGAATGAGATTTGTGCAGGGACACAGATTCAAACCATATCAGAGGGCATAATACAGGATGTGGGCACCAGGGAATGGTAATCTCCAGAGCCATTTTTATACTTCTTCCTACAAGAAATATGAAAAAAAATCACAACTATAAAAGCTGTTACTGTAAAAACACACACACGTTTCAGATTATTTGCTATAGAATTCTGTATATCATTACATATCTATATCTGTCTGTCACCTATTTTGTTCTCATACTGCTATGAAGAAATACCTGAGAATAGGTAATTTATAAATGAAAGAGTTTTCATTTATTTCTGGGGAGGCTGCGGAGGCCTCAGGAAACTTACAATCATGGCAGAAGGCAGCTCTTCACAGGGCGTCAGTGAGAGAATGAGTGTCAACAGGGAAAATGCCAGATGCTTATAAAACCATCAGATCTCATGAGAATTCACTCACTGTCATGAGAACAGCATGGGAGAAATTGCCCACATGATTCAATCACCTCCCTCTAGGTGTGGATTATGGGGATTACAATTGAAGACAAGATTTAGATGTGGACACAGCCAAACCTTATCATACATTATTCATTGTTATGGCAGGGAACATGAATGAAACAGTGACTCTTTTTCCACAATTAAAACAATTCAGTCAACCATGTATGTAGTCTCATGTCTCCTATTCTTCACATCTATCAAAAATTTACAAATTTAGGATATACTGCTTATGCTGATAATTTGTTTTTCATCAAATGTATAATGTAATATTAAGCTTGTGGGAAATGATTCCATTAACAGATCCCAGGATGTACTGGAATTATGAAAACTAAGAAATTAAAAAATTATGAAAATTGGTTCTTTAAGAAAGGAATTGACCAAATATCTTTTTCCTCACAATTACCTTATTCAATATTTTCAAAAGTTTAAAGCTGTAAGTAAAATTTTATCATGTTCAAATGCAAATACAGTCATAAAACTACATATTCTATATACTTCAATGGCAATTATGGAGAATTATCGTATAATACAACTAATTTGGTTTGGATCTGTGTCCCTGCCCAAATCTCACGTCAAATTGTAATTCCCAATGTTGGAGGTGGGGCCTAGTGGGAGATGGCTGGATAATGGGGACAGATTTTCCCTTGGATAGATACTGTTTCACAATAGTGAGGAAGTTTTCATGAGATCTGGTTGTTTAAAAGTGTGTGGTACCTTCCTCACCCTTTCTCCTACTCTGACCATGTAAGACTTACCTATTTCCCCTTCAACTTCTACCATAATCGTAAGTTTCCTGTGGCCTCTCCAGAAGCAGAAGTCATCTAGTCATCACGTACAGCCTGCAGAAGCATGAATCAATGGCATATCTTTTTTCTTTATAAATTTCCCAGCCTCAGGTATTTCTTTTGTTTCTTTTTTTCTTTTCTCTCTCTCTTTTTTTTTTTTAGACGGAGTCTCTCTCTGTCTCCCAGGCTGGAGTGCAATGGTGTGATTTCAGCTTACTGCAAACTCTGCCTCCCAGATTCAAGCAATTCTCCTGCCTCAGCCTCCCCAGCTGAGATTACAGGCTGGGATTACAGGCATGCACCACCATGCCTGGGTAATTTTTGTATTTTTAGTAGAGATGGGGTTTCACCATGTTGGCCAGGCTGGTTACAAACTCCTGACCTCAAGTGATCCACCTGCCTTGGCCTCTCAATGTGCTGGGATTACAGACATGAGCCACCAATCCTGGCCTCAGGTATTTCTTTATAGCATTGCAAGTATGAACTAATATAGAAAATTGGTACTGAGAAGTGGGGCATTGCTATAAAAGTACCTGAAAAGGTAAAGGTGACTTTGGAACTGGGTAATGGGCAGTGATTGGAAGAGTGTGGAACTTCCTAGAGACTTGTTAAATGGTTGTGACCAAGATGCTAATAGTGATAGGGACAGTGAAGGCCTGGCTGAGGAGGTCTCAAATAGAAATGAGTAACTTACTGGGAGCTGGACCAAAGGTAACTTTTGTTATGTATTAGCAAATAACTTGGAGTTCCTTTGTCTAGGAAACTGTGAAACTTTGAACTTGAGAGTGATGATTTCAGGTATGTGGTGGAAGAAATCTAAGCAGCAAAGTGTTCCAGAGACAACCTGGCCTCTTATAACAACCTATGCTCATGTGTAAGCAAATAAGTTACCTTATAAGGTAATTTAATTTGTAAACCTTATATAAGGAACTTATGTTTAGAAGGGAAGCTGTGGGAAAACTTGGAAAATTTGCAGCTTAGCTATGTTGTAGAGAAGAAAAGATTTTCAGGGAAGGAATTCAAGGAGGCTGCTGAAATATGCATAATTAAAAGGATGGAAAATGCCGGTAGTCAAAACAATGGGGAAAAGGACTTGAAGACGTTTCTTAGACCTTCATGGAAGCCCCTCCCATCACAGGCAAGGAGGCCTAGAAGGGAAGAATGGTTTCATAGGCCAGGTCCAGGGCCTTACCATCCTGTGCAGCATCAAACACTGCTTCCTGTGTCCCAGCTGCTCCAGCTTCAGCCATGGCTAAAAGGTGTCCAGGTACAGCTCAAACCACTGCTTCTGAGAGTGCAAGTAAGTCTTGGCAGCTTCCACAAAATGTTATGACTGGGTGCACAGAGTGCAAGAGTTGAGGTTTGGGAGCCTCTGCCTAAATTTCAGAGGATGTATGGAAAAGCCTGGATATCCAGGCAGAAGCTTGTTGTAAAGGTGAAGCCCTCACAAGGAACCTCTACTAAGGCAGCGCTGAGGGGAATTGTAAAATTGAAGCACTGTCTAGTGGAGCTGTGGGAGGAAGGCCACCATCCTTCAGATCCTAGAATGGTAGATCCACTGGCAGCTTGCACCCTGCCCCAGGAAAAGCTGTAGGGACTCAATGACAGCCCAGGAAAGCAGTCTTGGGGAATGAACCCCACAAAACCATGGGGCTGGAGCTGTTCAAGGCATTGGGAGCCCACCCCTTGCACAAGTATGACATGGATGTGTGATATAAAGTGAAAGGAGATTATTTTGGAGCTTTAAGGTTTAACTACTGCACTGTTGGGTTTCAGACTTGGTTGGGACAATTAATGTTTTTGTTTTGGCTGATTTCTCCATTTTGGAAGATGAGTATTTACCCAATCATTGTAATCTCTTTCTGTCTTGAGAGTAACAAACTTGATTTTGATTTTACTGGCTTATAGGTGAAAGAGACTGCGTTGTTTCAAATGAGACTTTGGACATTGAACTTTGGTGTTAATGCTGAAATGAGTTATGATTTTGGAGGACTGTTGGGAAGACATGATTGTATTTTGCCATGTCAGAAGGACATGAGATTTAGAGGAGTCAAGGGGTGGAATGATATAATTTGGGCCTTGTCCCTACACAAATCTCATGTCAAATTGTAAATCCAATGTTGAAGGTGGGGCCTGGTGTGAGGTGACTGAATCATGAGAGGAGATTTTCACCTGGGTACTGTGTTGCAATAGTCAGTAACTTCTCAATAGATTTGGTAGTTTAAAAGTGTGTGGCACCTCCCCCTGCCTTCCTTTTTCTCTGCCCATGTAATTATTGGCTGATTCCTCTTCACCTTCCATTGTGATTGTAAGTTTCCTAAGGCTTCCTCAGAAGCAGAAACAAGTATGCTTCCTGTACAGCCTGCAGAACTGTGAGCCAGTTAAACCTCTTTAAAAAATTACCCAGTCTCAGATATTTCTTAACAGCAGTACGAGAATTTTCTAACATAAAAAATTTTGATGGGGCCTGGTGGCCCATGCCTGTAATCCTAGCACTTTAGGAGGCCTAGGCAGGTGTATCACTTGAGGTTGAAAGTTCAAGACCAGCCTGGCCAACATAGTGAAACCTTGTCTCTACAAAAAATATAAAAATTAGCTGTGCATAGTAGTGTACACCTGCAATCCCAGATACTCAGATGGCTGAGGCATGAGAATCTCTTGAGCCTGTGAGGCGGAGGTTGCAGTGAGTCAAGATCATGCCACTGCACTCCAGCCTGGGTGACAGAGCGTGACTCTGTGTTAAAAAAATAATTGATACTGAGGAGTGGGGCATTGCTCTAAAGATATCTAAAAATGCGGAAGCAATTTTGGAGCTGGATAATAGGCAGAGGTTGGGAAGATTGTGGAGGACTCAGAAGAATACAGGAAGACAAGGGGAAGTTTGGAACTTCCTAGAGACTTGTGGAATGGTTGTGACCAAGTGCTAATTGTGATATAAACAGTGAAGGCCAGGCTGAGGAGGTCTCAATAGAAATGAGAAACTTATTGGGAACTGGACAAAGGTAACTTTTATTATGCATTAGCAAAGAACTTGGAGGCATTGAGCCCCTTTCCTAGAAAACTGTGGAACTTTGAACTTGACTATAATGATTTAAGGTATCTGGTGAAAAAAGTTTCTAAGCAGTAAAGTATTCCAGAGGTAGCCCGATGGCTTGTAACATCCTATGCTCATGTGTGTGAGCAAATAAATTACCTGAAATTGGAAATTATATTTAAAAGGGAAGCAGAGCATACAAGTTTGGAAAATTCTCAGACTGGTCATGTTGTAGAGATGAAAAGCCCATTTTCAGGGGAGAAATTCAAGCAGGCTGCACAAATTTGCATAATTAAAAAAGTAAATGCTCACAGCCAAAACAATGAGAAAAAGGCTTTGAAGTCATGTCAGAGACCTTTGTGGCAGTGCCTCCTATCAGGGGATGAAGGTCTAGGAGGGAGGAATGGTTCATGGACCAGGTCCAGGTCCTCACCACCCTGTGCAACCTTGGGACACTGCTTCCCACGTTCCAGCTGCTCCAACTCCAGTTGTGGCTAGAAGGTGCCCAGGTACAGCTCAAGCCATTGCTTCAGAGGGTGCAAGTCATAAGCTTTGGCAGCTTCCACCTGATGTTAAGCCTGTGGGTGTGCATAGTGCAAGAGCTGAGAATTAGGAGCCTCCATATAAATTTCAGAGAATGTATAGAAAAACCTGGATGGCCAGTCAGAAGCTGCTGGAGGGATGGAACCCTCACTGAGAACCACTATTAGGGTAGTGTAGAGGAGAAATGTGCAATTGGAGCCTCCACACGGAGTCCCCACTGGGGTACTGCCTAGTGGAGCTGTGAGAAGAGGGCCACCATCTTCCAGATTCCAGAATGGTAGATCCATTGGCAACTTGCACCCTTCCCTGGAAAAGCTGTAGGCACTCAATGCCAGCCCATGAGAGCAGCCTTTGGTGTTGAATCCTATAAAGTCACAGGGGTGGATCTGCCCAAGACTTTAGGAGCCCACCCCCTTGCCCCAGTTTGCCCTGGATATGTGATGTGAAATCAAAGATGATTATTTGAGACGTAGTGACTCCTCTGCTGGGTTTTGGACTTGTATGGGGCTAGCAACCTTCAATTTTGGCGGATCTTTCTTTTGGGATGTGAGTATTTAGCCACTGCCTGCCTGTACTCCCATTGTATCTTGGAAGTAACCACTTGATTTTGATTTTACAGGGTTATGGGTGGAAGGATTTTCCTTTTCTCAGATGAGTCTTTGGACTTTGAACATCGATGTTAACTTTGGCATAAGTTACTGTGGCAGGCCAGGCCTCACTAACAACTGTTTCAGTACTAAGTGGTTAAGTTAAATATTAAAAGCCAGTGCCCTTATACAAAGGCTGGGATGTAATGAAAGCCCATCAGGAGTTTTACCTAGGCCTTTTCTGGGCCTTAAAGCATGGCAAAATAATGATGGAATTCTTAACAGGACCCATTTAGGATTAAACAAGTTTTATTGTGGGTCTGAAGAACCCCCCAGGCCTCCACAGTCAAGTTTATTGGGGGTCTGAAGGAACTCCTCAAATCTCTGTGATTTAGCAGGAGACAAGATAAGGATAATCACCCCAGCACCTGGACCCATTTAGATTAAGTATTTACTGAGGCTCCAGAGGAAGGTCTTCAGGACTCAGAGCTTAGTTATAGATTAAAAGAAGTTAATCACTTATGTCTTTAGATGAATGCACAGTTACATGTAGACATATAGCTTTGAATGTATATAAGCTCTGGAAAACTTTGAATTTTGAGGTGGTCTGGTGATAATTTCCAGGACTTCTCTCTGTAACCAGTTACAGATATAAAAACTCTCTTCCTCCCCAGTTCATGTCCATCTCATTATTGGGTCACGAGAAATAGCAGCCTGACCCTCAGTTTGGTCCGGGAACATTACGACTTTGGAGGACTGTTGGGAAGGCATGACTGTATTTTGCAATGTGTGAAGGACATGAGATTTTCAGGGGTCAGGGGTGGAATAATATTGTTTGAATTTGTATCCTTGCCCAAAACTCACTTTTAATTGTAATTCCCAGTTTTTGAGGTGGAGCATGGTGGTAGGTGATTGAATCATTAGGGTGGATTTTCTGCTGGGTACTGTGTCACAATAGTTAGTAAATTCTAATGAAATATGATAGTTTAAAAGTGTGTGGTACCTCCCCTGCCCTTTCTTGTTTCTGTTCTGGCCATGTAAGATGTGGCTGCTTCCCCTTTACCTTCCACAATGATTGTAAGTTTCCTGAGGCCTCCTAAGAAGTGTAAGCTGCTATGCTTCTTGTATAGCCTGCAGAACCATGAGCCAATTAAGCCTCTTTTTTTTAAAATAAATTACCCAGTTTCAGGTAATTCTTTATAGCAGTGCGAGAGTGGACTAATACAACTATATTGCCCAAAGTGACTTAGCTGGGTTTCTGGCTCCAGAAACATCAGGCCAGTTACGTCAATAATTGAGCTGTTGTCTCTCAGCTTTGATCTCACCTTTCCATGTCCTACTCTACATCTTCAGCCCATGGAGGGAAGACTCTGAAGATTGCATCCCAGCTCACTCCCTTTTGGGCTCTGCTAATAGTGGACATATAGGGATACTGGAAGGCTTCAGGGGCAAAAAAGGACTTGTTCCTTCTTGCTTGCTCCCTGTTCTTCTTGTAAACACAACAGCTATGTTTTTTTTTTTTTTTAATTGTAGCAGTGATGGTTTTAAGACCAGGAATTGTTTTCTGTTTGCAGCTTTTCTAAATAACTGGAGCTAGCCTCACTGGGCCCCTTCACAGATATTAGGACTGGCAGGCTGGTGATCTCTCCTCAGAGGTCTAATTTCAGCTCTGTGGATTCCCTCTCTGAGTTCCTATGACATTAATACCAGCTAAGCAGGATTCTTCTTCTCCTTCCCCACAAGCCTTGCACAACCCCCACCTGCAACGCTCTAACTTTTATCAATTCTTTCTTCTTCCTTTTGTTTCCTTAGCCTAGGAGTGGTAGTTGCTTTCCTTAGCTACTAACTCTAATATCTCAGTGTCTCTCATTTGCCTTCTCAGTTCTCCAGTATCTGGTTAACTAGTCTTTATTTTCAATTTCCTTGGTTAGAATAATTGAATAGTTAAATAACTGAATGTGACTTCTGTCAATGAAATAAGTCAAACTCTGTAAAATATTTAAAGAGATTCATTCTGAGTCAAATATGAGTGACTGTGGCCCATGACAGCCCTCAGGAGGTCCTGAGAACATGTGCCCAAGGTGATTGGGGTGCAGGTTGGTTTTATACATTTTAGGAAAGCATCAGACATGAGACATCATTAAGAAATACACTGGTTTGGTCCAGAAAGGCAGGACAACTTGAGGCGGGGGTGGGGGATGGGGGGGGCGCAGGGATAGTGCTTCCAGGATGTAGATACATGTAAACATTTTCCGGTTTACAAATGGTTGAGTTTGTTTAAAGACCTGGGATCAAAGAAAGGAATGTCCGGGTTAAGATTGTGGAGACCAAAGTTTTATCATGCCTCCAGGTAGCAGGCTTCAGAGAGAACAGGTTTTAATGTGTTTCTTCTCAGACTTAAAGTCAAAGTTTTGTCAAGCCTCCAGGTAGCAGGCTTCAGAGAGAACAGGTTTTAATGTGTTTCTTCTCAGACTTAAAGTCAAAGTTTTGTCAAGCCTCCAGGTAGCAGGCTTCAGAGAGAACAGGTTTTAACGTGTTTCTTCTCAGACTGAAAGTCGGTGTTGATATTAATGCTGGAGAGGTATAATGAGGCATGTTGGACCCCCACTTCCTATCATAGCCTGAACCAGTTTTTGAGGTTAAGTTTTAAAAGAACCCTGGCTGAGGAAGAAGTCGATTTAGATGGTTGGGAGGGCCTTATAATTTTATTTTTGGTTTATACTTCTCTTTCCATACTGAAGTTCAACTGATATATCAAGTTATTCAGACCATTTTTCCATAGGAAATAAATTTTAAAAGCTGGATTAAAAAAGAAAAAAAATCTTAAAAGCATCAAAGAGCTAACAGCATAATAAGAAATTACCAAGCCAAATTCAAAAGAAAAGCTGGAACACTTGGAGGCAAAAGGAGGAAAGAACCTTTTGCTCCAAGGGTTTGTTGATCCCTGGTAGACTTGGACTTAGGTTTTGGTTGTGAAAGGGGTAAATGTCAAACCCAGAGATGAAAAGGCTGCATATTCAAATTACTGGTGAACTAGAGACAATTCTATCCCTCCTCCCCTACCCCCATGGATCTGCACGGCATGCTGCCTTGGTGCTGAGCAGAGTAGGAGTTTTAGAAAAAAGATAAATAGATAAATACATAAAAAGAAAAGAGAAGAAAAAAACAAAAGGAATCTTATCCCTGAGAAGCTGTCATTATGGGTGTGGAAGGAAAGATAAAATGGGACAGAGAAATATGTAGACGAATAATGAAAATGTTTGGATAATTTTCTAGAATTGATAAAATGATACCAATGCATAGATTCAAGAGTTTAAAGTAAGAGATACATTATACAGAAATTTTAGAATCCCAATGACAAGAGAAACATCCTTAAAGCTGCCATGGGTGGGGGGGACTGAGGGAGATAGATTAAATTCATGGAGCCCTAGTTAGACTCCCAGCAATTTTTTATGATACACAAAAATGGAAACAAAAAAGATGGTGGAAAGATATCTTCAATGTGCTAAAAAGAAGTAGTAAATTTATCTTTTAATTATGAGCATGAAAAAAGTCACTATCAGGGAAAAGAAAAGGAGAAAATTCTCACTGTCTGATTCTCAATAGAGGAAATGCTATAGGATGTACTTTAGGAAGAGGTGATTCCAGGAAGAAGGTCAGGGTGGAAAGAAAATACAAAGAACAACAGGAATGGGCTGGGCACCGTGGCTCACATCTGTAATCCCAGCACTTTGGGAGGCCGAGGTGGGTGGATCACTTGAGCTCAGGAGTTCAAGACCAGTCTGGCTAATATGGTGAAACACATCTCTACTGAACATACAAAAAAAAATAAGCTGGTTATGGTGGCGGGCACCTGATATTCCAGGTACTTGGGAGGCTGAGACAGGAGAATCTCTTGAACCTAGGAGGCAGAGGTTGCAGTGAGTCACTGCACTCCAGCCCGGGCAACAGAGGGAGACCCTATCTTAAAAAAAAGTAAAGGGAATGGAAAATACATGGATATATCTAAGCAAGCATTGGGAATATAAAATTTAAATAATAATATATGATGAATATAATTATTGTTATATATAATTTGATTGGGTGCAGTAGCTCATGCCTGTAATCCCAGCACTTTGGGAGGCTGAGGCAGGTGGATTGCATAGGCTCAGGAGTTTGAGACCAGCCTGGGAAACATGGTGAAACCCTGTCTCTACAAAAAATACAAATATTAGCCAGGCATGGTGGCATGCACCTGTAGTACTAGCTACTCGGGAGGCTGAGGTGGGAGGATGGCTTGAGCCTGGGAGAGGGACGTTGCAGTGACATGAGATCACGCCATTGCACTCCAGTCTAGGTGACAAAGCCAGATTCTGTCTCAAAATACACACACACACACACACACACATACACACACGCGCGCACACACGCACACCCCTTTCACAATATAGTTCATAATAAAGTTTACACATTATATGTTCCCATGGTATGATCACTTAGCTTCAATCTTTGTACCACAGATAAGTATTGAAGATGTTAAATGGCAGATAGAGGCATTAATAAATTACACCCAAAAAGCCCTAAATGATAGCTGCATGAGTATCTCTTTGCTAAATAATGAAGTCATGTTTATGAGGAAAGCTGTGCTGCCAAACCTTGTGGCTTTAAATATACTCAAGACAGCCCAAGGGGGAACCCGCACTATCATAAAAACTGAATGTTGTGTTTATATTCCAGATGAATCTAAGAACATAACCTAACTTATGACTAATATGAAAACCCAGATAACCAGCCTGTCAGATCCAAAACCCTCACTAATCAATTGGTTAAATGGTTGGTTTGAATCTTTGGGAACTTGGTGGCAGAAGCTAAGTGATCATATCATCGGAATACTGAATGTGTCCAACAAGATTTAAAGAAAAAAGGCTTGCTGATTTTGGCAGGGTTTGAATTACTCGTCCTTGTACCCAAGCATAACCTAAAAAACATTGTCCTAACCACCCTGGAAGTAACCACAGACATAAATTAGTGCCACACAGCCAATATGTCCCATCTGGAGCTACTCAATAAATACCTAGTCCCTGCACCCAATCAGTGGCATGCCAGTCAGTGTCTCGTAATATGATAATGTGGTCACAGCATTCTCCAGCTATCCACCCCATATCTCCTGTACTTTTTGTCCATAGGTTCTTCGTGTGGTTTCTTTGCTCCCAGTACAAAGAAGCATTTTGGCTGAGTTGGCCAAATGAAGGGGTGAGACAGATAAATCCATCCCAAATTTGCATTATCCCATTTTGAAAATGGGCTGTTGTTTGGGGTGTGGTTACCGCTTCCTGTTTTTGTTGAGAGGATGCTAAAGTGAGAGCTAATGAGCTGATCCTTTCCATTGAAATACCTTTCCTATGTCCCTTGTTCTTAAACATGTTTTTAATGGGCCAATTCTATATATTGTCTTTTGTTATGCCATTACTAAGGATACCAGACCATTTCTGTGATGTAATAAATTTTTGGTATTCTATCCAGTCGTGACCTTGGAAGGCGGATACCCACCATGGCAGACCAGAGCCACTGGAAAGAGGCATGAGTCCACATATCCAGTAGGTGTCCTTTTATAATCTGTCTGCGTAATCCTGAGCCCACTGTAGAAACAGGTTCATTTCATTGGCATCTGTGATTGGCAGTGGCAAGAAGATGTAGGGACATAGGATCAATGATAGCAAGGTTGTGAAATTCACTTCAGTTACTAAAGGATATTAAATCAGATAGTTTAAGTGCCTGTTCTTTCTAAGACAGGAGTTGCTGTTATATCCTATATATAATTGTAATGGACAATAATTGTAATGGTTATTGTACAATAAACACAGGCATTCCTTTGTATACATGCCTGGTCCTGTGTCTTGGGGTCAAACAGTCCACAACAGCTGTCATCTGCTTTTAATCCTGGGTTGAAGGTTGATGTTTAGTAAACTGGAGGTAAAGGTCTTTGTTGGGAGTTACAGTCCACTCAGGAGGTTGTGCCTTTCTAAGATGAGAGATGTGAATCCATGAGTCTAAACCCTCTAATTTTGCGGCACATGGATTTGTCAATGGTACCTGGTATGGGACCTTCCATTGTGGTTGAAGGGAATCCTTTATTAGATGTCTTTTCCAATAGACAAAATCTCTGGGTTGCAGATCATGATAAGTCATCTCATCTTCTGGGAGCACACTGTAAAAGGAATTCTTTACTAAATCTTGGCTTTTTGAAGAGATGATAAATGAGTCCCTCACAATATTGCAATGTATCTCCCTTGAGAAAAGTTGGATTGGTTATCTTCATTTCCATACACATGGCCTTCCTGTTCTAATTTCATAAGGGGACAGTTAATGTTTACCGAAAGTGGTGGATTGGGGTGTAAGCAGCACTAGGGGGGATGCTTTGGGCCAGGGGAGGTGAAATGCCTTCGTGAACTTAGATATGTTTTAATTATTCCATTGGGCCTCTCCACCAGGCCTGAGGACCAGGGATGGTAGACACAATGGAAATGTTAACATATGGGCTGAATTTTACAAATATTTTGAATAGCCTGGCCAGTAAAATGAGTTCCTCTGTCACTGTGAAGTTCACAGGGGACTCCCGACAATGGCATAATTTTTTTCTAGTAGATTTTTTCCAGCTGCCATAGCAGTTACTTGCCTGCAGGGAAAAGCAACCCAATGGAAAAACATGCAGACCATTACTAAAACATACTTGTAATTTTGAGATAATGGCAGCTGGATAAAATCAATCAATACCTTAAAAGGTCCAGCTGGAAAAGGAAAATGACCCTTGGCCCCATGGAGGGAATTTCCTGGGTTATATTTGGGACAAATGTCACATCAAGAGTAAACTATTTGCCACCATGAAGGACGGTTTCCAGTAATATTTTTTTACACCAGGGTTTCATTTTATCTGGATTCCAATGGGTTTGATTATGAATATATTCCATAAGGGCACCTGATATGCCATTGGAATAATGGATTTATCATTAGGTCCACACCATATTTTAGTTTCGGGAGTCAAGTATTCCCCTGCTTGTTTCCAAGTGGATTTCTCCTTTGATGGAGCTGTGCTCTCGGTTTCTTTAAACATGTTTTTAAGTGTTTCAGGTTTTATGGGCATTTCCTGTATTGGTGCTGGTGGCTTGAATGCTGCTCTTTCAGCTGTGGCATCAGCCAATTGGTTACCCTGATTCTGTGGAGTCTAGTTTTGAGTGACCTGGGATTTTTATAATTGCCAAATGTTTTGGTTTTAGAATAACTCCTAACAGCTCTGATTCTTATTGTACATTTTTTTTTTTTTTTTGAGATGGAGTCTCTCTCTGTGGCCCAGGCTGGAGTGCAGTGGTGTGATCTCGGCTCACTGCAAGCTCCGCCTCCTGGATTCATGCCATTCTCCTGCCTCAGCCTCCCGAGTAGCTGGGAATACAGGCGCCCGCCACCATGCCCGGCTAACTTTTTTGTATTTTTAGTAGAGACGGGGTTTCTCCGTATTAGCCGGGGTGGTCTCAATCTCCTGACCTCCTGATCTGCCTACCTTGGCCTCCGAAAGTGCTGGGATTACAGGCGTGAGCCACCGCGCTCGGCCTATTGTACATTTTTTATGGGTTGCTTTGAGGAGGTTAAATATTCTCTCTCTTTCCATAGCATCCCAAAGTCATGAGCAACCCCAAAAGCTGTCAATGTAAATGTTTGAAGCCTTCTCTTTTACCAGTTGACAAGCTCAAGTCAGTTAGGGTAATCAATTTGGCAACTCCACTTGAGCTGATCTGGCTTAGGGAAGAGGACCGGCTTCAATTACCTCCGTAATGAAACCACAGCATATCCTGCTCTAAAATTTCCATCCTCTCCTCTTAAATAAGATCCACCTGTATACCATTCTATTTTGGCTTTATCCAGTGGCATCTATTGTAGGTCTGCCCTGGGGGTAACAACTCAGTCAATCATTACAACATAGTCATGAGGGATTTTGTCGAAAAGGCCCAGCAAGAGAGTGGCTGGATTAAGATCACTGTAGTGGGAAATAGTTATATTGGGAGATAATAAAAGCCAAAATTTATAAGAGGCTAACCAGCTGACAGACAGATCTTGAGTATGATGACAGTTTAGAAGGGTCTCCAGAGAATGCAGCACAAAAATGGTAAGGGGGTAACCCATAATAATTTCTTCAACAGACTTGTACAGAAGGGCCATAGCTGTGATTGCTGTCATACAAGGAGGCAGCCTTTGAGCCACAGGGTCCAGCTGTTGGCTACAATTGCCAATAGGTCTCTGATGATCACCATGTTTCTGGGTCAGTACTCCAAATGCAGTACCCACAATTTCATGTGCAAAAAGGGAGAAAGGAAATTTGTAGTTTGGGTTTTCTAAGGCTGAGGCATCGGTTAGAATTTCCTTTATTTGTTGTACAGCTGATTGTCCCTCTGGAGTCCACATGATGGGATCAGGTTGTTCATTTTTTTACGTATGCATACAGAGGTTGAGCCATAAGGGAGAAAGTTGGTATCCAGTTTCTATAATAGCCTGCCAGGCCCCAAAATCCTCTGAGTTGTTTCTTAGTGACAGGCATGGGGAAAGCTGAAATTCCTCTCACACTGTCAGGGTTAATACTCAGTCCTTTGACAGAGATAATATGCCCCTAATACTTAAGTCTTAGTAAATATAGCTGAAGTTTGTCTTTGGACATTTTGTGTCCCTTGATGGCTAACTGTTTGAGTAAATATAGACTATCTTCTTGAGAGGAAGAGAATGTGTCTGAACAAAGGAGAAGATCATGCACATACTGGATGAGTGTTGAGCCCTGGGTAAAAATTAAATCCTCTGGCTGGGTGCTGTGGCTCATGCCTGTAATCCCAGCACTTTGGGGGGCCGAGGTGGGTGGATCATGAGGTCAGGAGTTTGAGACCTGCCTAGCCAACATGGTGAAACCTTGCCTCTACTAAAAATACAAAAGTTAGCCAGGCATAATGGCAGGCACCTGTAATCCCAGCTACTCCAGAGGCTGAAGCAGGAGAATCGCTTGAACCTGGGAGGCGGAGGTTGCAGTGAGCCGAGATCTACCATTGCACTCCAGCTTGGGTGACAGAGTGAGATTCCATCTCAAAAAAAAAAAAAAAATTAAATCCTCTAAATCAGCTTTTAATATTTGGGAAAAGTAAGTGAGACTTTCTGTATACTCTTGGGGCATTACTGTCCATGTGTATTGTTGTTCTTTCCAAGTAAAGGCAAATATCCAAATATTGGCTGTCTGGACCTACAGGAATACTAAAGAAGGCACTGCAGAGACCCACAACTGAGAAATACTGGCTGTGTGAGTACAGTTGATAGAAGGGTGTGTGGGTTGGGGACTGCTGGGTGTCTGGGTATTATGACATTGTTTATTGCCCTAGCGTCCTGCACAAGACTCCATCTTCTCCTGCTTGGTTTCTTGACAGGGAATATAGGGCTATTGCAGAGGCTTGTGCAGGAAATAATGAGCCCCTTTTTCAGATAATCTTGTGTGGTAGGGACAGTTTCATCTATGGCTCCCTGTCATAGAGGATATTAAGATTGAGTAGGGGTTTCTTTGGGTTTTTCTCTACCTTTATTGGAATGGCTGAGAATATATTCCCTATATCTGTATCTGACTGAGACCATAAGTGGGATGGGACATCCTTTAGCAAGTGCTCTGCTTCTGTTGTTAACAGGAAGATTGGGGAAGCTAAAAGGAGTTTTACTGCTTTCTGCTCTTTATTCCAATGTTCTTTCTTCTCCCCTAATATTTCTTTCTCTGCTCCACTTCACTTTCCTTGTCACAAGATGATGTTTTAACATTATTGGTGCTAAATTGTGGTACATTGTCAGGACATTTTTTAATTTGGTATTTTTGGTCCCCTGACTCCAATTCTTAAAAAATTTCGCCTTTTGATGAAAAAGAGATATGGGCATTATGGATGTTGAGGAGATCACAGACCAAAAGATTGACAGGGGCCCCAGGGCATATTAGAAACATATGGGACCTACTTAACGTGTCACACTTAGAGCCTGGATCAAGGGGGTGATTCCATTGAAATGATAAAGTACAAGTTTTGACCTAAAACATGAGATTGTTTTATTAGACACACCCAACATGTTAATTATTTTATTACTCTGAAGAATGAGGTTTCTAAATAAGGTGGGGTTTATCAGAGATATAGTCATGCCTGTGTCAATTAAGTCAGTTGTAAGCTCATGGTTTATTATTATATGAATCTCTCCCAATTTGTTTGTCAGGGTAGAATATTTGGAGAAGCGAAACCCCTGCACTTTCTCGGAGCATCCCTAGTCTTCCTGAGTTGCATTCTCCTGCCTTTTCTTTTGTTTCAGCCTAAGGCAGCCTCGCTTAAGTTATCCTCGTCTTTTACAGTAGTAACAGACTGGGAGGCAAGAGTCTTCAGATGGAGAGAGCTTAAAGTCTTTCTGGGGCTGAGAGGTTTGAGAAGTTAATTGCTTTAGCTGTAAATGCATAACCTGGGCAATCTTCTGTTTCTCCTTTTTTTTTTTTTTTGTCATAGCGCAGGATATTTGATCAGCTAAGTTAACTAGTTCATTAGTCTAGTCATGGCCCAATTTGTCATGTGCCATTTTACAAGGGTGGCTAAATCATCATCTAGTCTGTTTAAGAAATTTGCATTTTATAATGTATTATTTTTTATTGTTTTCAAAGCAATCAACTGACATCCTGCAATACTTAAAGTTTTATCAAAATATGTTAAATAATTTAAAAGTGATTCATTTGGGTTCTGGCAGCATTGTTGGATTTTATTCCAATTCACAACCCTTTGGAACACGGAAGGAATAATATTTAACAGAGCAGTCACTCACTCCCGTGCCTCTTTATGCCTGTCTTCTGGATTTTGGGGTGCTGGTTGTTGGCTCTATTGGGCCTTCAGGGGTTAAATCTGCTATAGGGTCTGACCACTGTGCTTTTTCCAGCCATTCCTTAGCTTTAGCTTCTGAGACCAACATGTAGACTAGCTGATAAAGGTCTGAATGACCTGGGTGATAGGTTCTGATAATGAGCTCATATTTTTGGGCAAAACCAATTGGATCTTTATGGAGGTCAGGAAATTCTTTAACTATGCCTCGTAATTCAGCCTTTGACCAGGGTTGGTAGACAATTGGCAGGGATCCCTTACCTGTTACCGGTTGTTCCTGAAATGGGGCGATCATGAGAGATGTCCCTGTAGGGTCCCTCATTTTCACATCTTCCAGATGAGATGCTGCCATTGGGGCTGTCAGGGAATCATCAGGGAGTGGAGTCTTTGAAGTCAGACTACTGTTGAGTGGTAGACATGGAGGAGAAGGGGGGAACAGATCTGACCTGGAAAGTTCAGAGAGGTCAGGGTAGAGTGAGGGTGGAGGTGGAGGTAGGGGAGGTGCCAATAGCTCTTTAAGAGAGATAAAAGATTACAGAGTTCTTGATGAGCATTTCTAAGTTGTTTGTTGGCCTCCCGTAGGGAGACGAGGCAGTCTTCCTCCCTTTTGCTATTCTCCAGATACCATTGAAAGTAGCTCCCCCATTCTGGCTGTTTAGTTTTTGTGCCTGCGTTTTCCATCCTGGTTCACAGTTACACTAATTTGGGCATATCAAAAGATCCCCATTTAGGCCACTGTAACTTAGAATCTGCTTTAGTTATAGTGGTCCACTTGGTTAAATATTTGCATGACTATTTGCCACAATACCCATCCGGAGTTTCTGAAGGGGGAACTTTATGTTCCTCCGGGGTCTTAGAGACCTTATTCCCCATAATTTAGAGTTCCTTTTTGGATTTCACCAAGTTGGGATGTGTGTTGGACCCCAAATGTGCTGCTTGCAGACCTAGCTTTTCAGGGCCATCACAACCTAAACTGGTTCAGTCCACCCATGTTGCGGCTACCTGGCATATGTGTCAGGGGCTGAAGGTGTGGGAGGGGTCAGCTCCTTATATGAACCTGTCAGCTGAGATTAGACCCTAAGTATGTTCTCCTGAGGGGGAAACCTATTCAGAGGCACTGAACATCTTAGGGAGTGCTTCTCTCCATCACCCTCATGTGATTCTCAGTCACCTGAGAATGCCACAAAAGGCTGAGAGGAGCAAGGTGCTCCTATTTGTTTTTCAGAGTGGAGAATTCCACCCTCATGAGCTAGAGGGTTTGGAGTTGGTCAAACCTGATAGGGGAAAGAACCGAAACACACACACACACACACACACACACACACACACACACACACACACACAAAAACCTAGAAACAAACAACAAAACCGTTAAGCAAAACTAACAATAATGACACAAATTATATGATTTCTGAGTGCTCTAAGTGTAAGTGGGAAATTAACACCAGCTGGTTGTTGATGCTAATTTTAGTCATTTAAAAGAATTTGTAAGACAGAATCCCAAACCTGTTCTTTACCTAGTGATGGAGGTCCAAGCTGAAGTCTGCTTTCTGCTGATACAAAAGCAGACAGGCTCACCTTCCTTGATGGAAATGAGTGGAAACTCCCACAAAAAAGGAGTTTTTTTAAACAGCAAATAAACCTCAGACCTCAAGATCCCTGATACAGAAGCAGATAGGCTCACCCTCCTTGAAGGAAACAAGTGGAAACTCCCGTAAAAAAGGAGCTTTTTGTTTGTTTGTTTGTTTTTTTAATAACAGCATATAAACCTCAGACTCCTAGATCCCTGAAAAACTTTGGAAGATCAGGGATCCCTGGAGGAAAGAGATCCTGGACTTCAGAAAATTGTCCTATTGGTTTGGGCTATGAGGTGCCCAAGCCGGAACCAAACACGAGAGATGAGAGGCTGCAGGCTGGGTCACTTTCACTCAGGATCCCTCCATGGTTACTAGATGTCAATAGAGAAAAATGATGAGACAAGCCTCAATCATTTTAGGAGATTTATTTGCCAAAGTTAAGGACGCGCACCAGGAGATAGGTCTATGCCTTTCTCCAAAGATGATTTTGAGGGTTCTAAATTTAAAGGGGAGAGGGTGGGATATTGAGAAGTACACAATTTTCATGTAAGGGGTGGGTAGGGAAAAATAGTCATTCATGCCTTTGTCTGGCTCAGTGAATCTGCATTTTTTTTTTTTTGAGACGGAGTCTCACTCTGTCACCAGGCTTGAGTGCAGTGGCTCGATCTTGGCTCACTGCAACCTCCACCTCCTGGGTTCCAGCGATTCTGCTGCCTCAGCCTCTCGAGTAGCTGGGATTACAGGCACGCTTCACCACGCCCAGCTAATTTTTGTATTTTTAGGAGAGACGGGATTTCACCATCGTGGCCAGGATGGTCTTAATCTCCTGACCTTGTGATCTACCCGCCTTGGCCTGCAAAAGTGCTGGGATTATAGGCGTGAGCCACCGCACCTGGCCAACTTGCATTTTTTATATAAGATGATATAAAACAAATGGAGCAGAGAAAAAAATGCAGGGAATCTGCATTTTTACATAAGATAACATAGACAAAATTGGGCAGATATGCATTTGTGTCTGGTGGGCTGGGGGTGACTGCACCTGTAAAAATAAGCTGTCAATTTGCATTGCCATAGTGAAATTTTAAGAGCTCACTAGGAATTTCCTTGTGGGCAACATATGGGGGAGGTGTGTAGCTTTCCATCTTGTAGCCATCTTATTTAGGAACCAAAAGGGAGACACAGGTTTGTGTGACCCAGTTCCAAGCTTGACTTTTCCCTTTGGTCAAATGAGTTTTGTGTCCCCAAATTTAATTTCCTTTCATAATAACATAAAATTCTCCAAACCAACAGTAACTACTTAATATCATCAAGTATTGTGCTCATTTTTCTCTCATACTCCTATAATTTTTTAGAATTGGTTTAAATCATACTATTTAATATGTTAACACTTCTAATACCTGACCTTTCATATCTCTTTCCTTGTTTGTTTTCTCTTGGCAGCATCTCCCATGAATATATTATGTATTTCATTTCTTACTGTGTTTAGCCTCTGTCTGTCCAGCAAACATATCTGGTGTAATAATTAGCTGTCAGAATAATTGTTGAATAAATGAAGAGCTTGGAGCTTGATAGCAAGTCCTTTATTTTGCTAATGCATTATAAAAGGTATAAGACTAGATGGACTGGAGTCTTGTGAAGCCTGGTAAACCTTCCCCCCTCCACACTTCTCTTTCTCCTTCTCCCTTTCGCTCCCCCAACCCAGTGTGTGTGTGTGAGTGTATGTGTGTGTATGTTTGTGCATCTGTCTGTCTGGCTCTCTCTCTTTCTCATTTCCTCCCTCTCCACAATGGACATGTCTAGGTGAAGGATGCACAAACGTAATGCTTTAAATAAAATGTAATGCTTTAAATTCAGATTAAAAATGTAATACCTGTAGACTGAAGGCAAGAATAGTACAAGCAGAATTCAAGGGCCTATTACAGCCGGTAGATATAATCCATTGAAGGATTTCTCTGTCTGTCTAGAATTGCACTGAAAGCCTTTCCTAAAGTCTTGGTTTGAGGATAGAGAATACAAAGGTGACCATATCTGGTGTAGTGATCCCTGTCTTTCCCAGGGTTGACCCGTCAAGGGGGCAGAATTACAAGCTATTCTCAGTTTGTGCTTTGGGGAGATTATCAAAATATCTCTAGTTCTATTTTATGATACACATTCAGAATCATAGTCTCTGTGTTTGAATTTCAGTCTCCAGGTACAGACCCGGAGTGACTTCCAGAATTAGAACACTACTAGCTCCTCTTCATGAATGTTATCTTCTAAAGAGGCCCTCAGAGAGGGTAGATCAGTTTCCCTTAGGGATTGCCTCTCAGAGACATCTTGAGCTTGGGACACCAGCTAGAGATTTTCAGCAGGTTTCTGGGGAGAATGGGGGCATGGAGATGGCACTATGAGGTAATAGAGGCAGCTGGAAGGGAAGCAGAGTAACATAAGTTCAGACAGCTCCACGAAAGACAGGTGGTTTCCTTGGGGATGGAGCCTTCATTAACGTGATTTACTGAGGCCCCTGTCATTCCTGGCTCTTAGTAAGGATTTTCCAGATAGGACAGCTGTGATTACTCAGGCAGAGAAAGGTTACAGATCAGGTTACCAACCCCCTCCTACTGACTTCAGGTAGTTTGATAGGGTGAGGGCAGATTATCCCATGGAGCATGCACCCAGGGAGGAGGGGCAGCGGGAAAGAGAACGAACAGAAGGGCAAGAGAATTGGCAGGATCCGTCTCCTACCTCTTCCTAGGCCCACAGCCAGTGCCTTTGGAGTACTGAGGCGCACAGAGTCTCTTAGCCCGGCGCAGGGCGCGCAGCCTAGGCTGAGATCCGCCGCTTCTGTGGAAGTGAGCATGGCTGGGCAGCGGGTGCTGCTTCTAGTGGCCTTCCTTCTTTCTGGGGTCCTGCTCTCAGAGGCTGCCAAAATCCTGACAATATCTACACTGGGTGAGTGCTTGGCCGGAGAATTCCCAGACAGGCGCTTCCCGGATCCCCGCACTGCCAGGGCTCCAGCGAACGGCGATTGAACAGAGTTATCCAGGCGATTTTCCAGGCTGGGCTTGCGGACCTGGCTGGAGGAGGGAGAAGCACATCTAGCCATGGGGCAGAGAGGGGCCTCTATTGCTGAGGTGAGGAAGATAGTTTTTGAGAAAAGAGACTCTCCTTTCCTCTCTCTTCTTGTTCAGGACGCGCTCCCCATCCCGCAGGACTGGGGCCAGAAATTTGAGACCAGGACCAGAGTTTGAGTTCCTGGGCTGCCTTCTCCAGAGCGCAGTGGGACTTTCAGAGGCTCACCCTAAGCTCCATGGGGCCGGGAGGTGCACAGTAGCTTCCAGTAGAAACGGTGGTGACCGTTTCCAGCCTCTTGGAGACCAGGGAAAGGCACTCCTGAGGGCAGCACTGCAAATGTTGTGAAGCTGCATCTGGAGCCAGGGTGGCGCAGGCAGGTATTTCACGGCTGCAATGCCAGCGGAGTGTTTTTCTCCAGGGGAAACCTGGAGAACTGCCCAGGGCTGAGGAGAGAACCCAGGTCATTCGGATCTTTTGGAGCCTCCTTCCTTTTACCTGTGCCGCTGACCATTTTTGAGGGATTCATGAGACTGTTAATTCTGCATTTTGGGCCTCAGTTTTATTTTATTTTTATTTCAAAGGAAGTAGAAGATGAAAGAAAATTATATATGAGCTCGATCCCAGGATCGATCTTCCCCAAGACTTTATTTTAATCCGTAGTGGGCGCTAATGGATTCCTTTTAGATCACGGAGAATCAGGGCTCGTAGAGCTGGAAGGAACCACGGATCATCTAATTTAGTGCCCATTTTGATTTTCTGAGAGGGCAACTGAGGGACAGGGAAGTGAGATGCCTTTCTTAAGAACACATGTGGCCTCCTTAATGTCCCATGAAGAATCGTTTAGGGTTTCTTACCCCAAGACCACGCTCACCACAACTTCCGCTCTGAAGCCGTTTTCACTAAGGATTTTCTTTCTTTCTTTCTTTCTTTCTTTTTTTTGAGACGGAGTCTTGCTCTGTCGCCCAGGCTGAAGTGCAGTGGCGCCATCTCAACTCACTGCAAGCTCCGCCTCCCGGATTCACTCCATTCTCCTGCCTCAGCCTCCCGAGTAGCTGGGCTGGGACTACAGGCGCCCGCCACCACGCCCAGCTAATTCTTTTGTATTCTTTTAGTAGAGACCGGGTTTAACCGTGTTAGCCAGGATGGTCTCGATCTCCTGACCTCGTGATCCGCCCGCCTCAAATCACTAAGAAACTGTGTTAGTTCATTTGAAGCCTTTTCCCTGCTTTCTGAGTGTTAGTAGCAGTGAAGCAACAGAGCTTCTTAACTTCTTGAAAGTACACAGCCCTCCTTCCTCAGACTTCAAGAGGGAGCTGGTGTCGTTTCTGAATCCAGACGCTGGAATCCTGGTCTTTGCCCCAGAAAGCCATTTGACTCCTTAAGACCCACTATGAATGGCTGTTTCTGTGAGGACCCCTTCTTCCTGAGTCCCTGTTCTTACATGGATTAAAATGTGAGCAAGACCGTTGCAGATTTGTACTTTATACATCCTTTGTTGCTTTAGACTATTCAAGTCTGGGTATAAGTAGACTGAGTCATTCAGAGAGCTGCGCACTATTTCTCTACTCCCCTTCCACCTCCATCCTCAAACTCTCGGCATTTTTCCATTAATTTCTCTTCTGATCTTTCTTTTTCTGCTGCTGAGAACCTTAGCTTCCAGTGAAGGGTCTGTGTTGGAACATGCACTAAGAGAAGATATTAACGTGATAAAACTTTTACCTCTTTTGAGAACCAAGCTTCTCTTTCCTTAGCATGGTAGGATTTTCCTAGAATCAGTGATTCTTTAGTTTCTGGTGCAACCAGGATCTATAGGCCCACCCCAAGGGCTCCACTGTTGTCCTCAAATATCTTAATTATAAGTTGTACATTGGCCCAAATTGAGTAATTTCCTGCCAAATACATTTTAATCACAAAGATTTGGGCTCTAAGTAGTAGCTTCTGTCCAATGGCAGTTTCTTAGACTCACCTTGTGACTTCTATATTTCTGTCTCCTACAGTAGCATACTTTTCCAGAATAGGATGAAAGATAGCTCTGACTGATTGCCCATTAGGAACTCTTCATACTAATGTACACACTACTGTGCTGTATTTTCTATTATTGCAGTTATATTTTGGAGACAATGTCTCTCTAAGGCCCCAAGTAACATGCAGCACGTACCTTAAGATGAGCAACTTTTACAGGCGTAATCACAGAGAAGCTCATTACACTGACATGGAGTCTTTGAGCCACAAGCGGAAATCTTTGATGGAGGATTGCCACAGGTCCCGAACATAGGACAGGAAGGCTTTGGATGCATGTACTGGGCATTACCCAAAGTGAGATTGAGGAACAGGAAGCGCTTATCTCCATCTGCTCACTGTTCACCTTTCCTCTTCCCTATACTTTTTCTGCTGAATTTCCATTCCCTCCTGCCTACTCCCATATTGTCATCAGAAACTCTATTTTCATCTTTACAAAAAGACATTGTGCATTGTTTCTAGGTGGAAGCCATTACCTACTGTTGGACCGGGTGTCTCAGATTCTTCAAGAGCATGGTCATAATGTGACTATGCTTCATCAGAGTGGAAAGTTTTTGATCCCAGGTATCTTTTTTAAAAACTAATTTTTATATTCTTTTACTCTAAGCAAAAAGTGATAATATATTTTTTATACAGCTGCATAGTAAAAACTTCTTTGAATCTAGTCTTATTTCAGGATGAATAAATGTGTGTGTGGGTGTGTGTTCATGTTAAGTATTGGAATTCTTATTGGGTCTGTAGACTAAGACTTCACATAACATACTTCTGTATTTTACCACTTACCTGGGTGTCATTCTATTCTAGACAACTCTCCACACATTATTATTAATTATTTTGAGGAATACTACACAATGGTATGGCTTAAAGTTTTTTTGAACAGAAATGTTTAGCCATATTTCAGGCTTTTATTATGTAAGTATAGAAGTTCTTCTTATCCCACAGGTTACTTTCTATTCTTGAGAGACTTGAAATTTATGAAAGATTTCCCAGGGAGTCTCTTAATTATTAACTAAGATGAGAATATATGATTAACACGACCTCATATGCTTGAAAAATTTGTAGCTATGCATAAGTTGCACATAGTGATGTCAGAAGTTTTTAATTGATTCATTTCCTCCAAAGAATTGTAACTAAAATGAAACTCATAAATTCCTGTTGACAGACAAGGAGACGGAGGTCCAGGGAACTGAAATAATTTGTTTAATGTCAAATGAAAAATTAATAACAGAGTTGGGCGAATCTGGGTCTTCAGGCTCTGGGTTTCTCAATCTCAGGGTTTCTGAAGCTTTGAACAACATCAAAAATTAACCATCTTGGGAGAAAAAGTCTGAGTCATTATAAAATTCTGAAGGTAAACTTCAGGCCTTGTTAATGTTTAGGTAGTTTTAATGCACTTTTGATCACCTTCTAGATTGAGTTTTGGAATGTTCACTGAATATCCTTTTTATACATTTCCCTTTGTATCTGCCTTATAGTGTCTGATTTCTCAGCAGTAATATATGGTCATCTTATTTTGGTGGTTCCAATAGCTTTTGACAAACTGCTG
Organism: Pan troglodytes; assembly: GCF_028858775.2. Taxonomy (NCBI): domain Eukaryota; kingdom Metazoa; phylum Chordata; class Mammalia; order Primates; family Hominidae; genus Pan; species Pan troglodytes. The sequence continues at coordinate 76,797,665 of NC_072402.2, forward strand.
AAAGCTATAGACCCACTACTTTAACAGACCATGCACACCAAAATCTACAAATGATTCTGTGGATTCATGAATCTGTTCAGCTTTATCTTTGGGTTCAAGTGTTGGGCTTCAAGTGTTCTAGAGTTTCTTTCAGTATTCCTCAATCTTTGGACATTTCTGCGGTTGAGATGAAATATTCTTCCTTCTAGTTTGCAGTAGTATTTGGGTAGAGCTCTGAAAGTAGGAAAAGCACTTGATTGGGTTGTTTTTGATAGTCTGATAGCCAAATCAGTGTATTGAAATACTTGTACATTTGTAACTACATGTTTCCATCACTTCCTTATTTAAAACTTTAATAAATAAGTGACTTCAGGGATACTGAAGAAGTGTAGGTTTTTTGTGCTCACGTGCAGTATTTTTCCAACTCATAACTGAAATCTCAAGTATAGGATAGCAGCCTAAAGGAGAACATAATTATTTGAGGTTCTGACTCTTTTTCCTTTTAAAAAAATTTATACATTTTTATTGCTGCATAATAGATGTACATATTTTCAGGGTGCATGTGATAATACATTTATATAATTTGTAAGGATCAAATCAGTGTAATTGGGATATGCACGACCTTAAATATTTGTTTTTTCTTTATTCTAGAAACATTCAAACTATTCTCTTCTAGCTACTTTGAAACATACAATAGATTATTGTAAACTATAGTCACCCTACTGATCTATCAAACACTAGATCTTATTTCTTCTGTAAAGCTATAGATATGTACTCATTAATCAACCTCTATCCATATCCCCTGTCCACTACCATTTCCGGTCTCTAGTAATCACCAACCTACTCTCTACTTTCATAAGATCCTCTTTTGTAAGCTGCTACATATGGGTGAGAACATTGGATATTTTTCTTTCTGTGCTTGGCTTATTTCACTTAATATAATGGCCTCTAATTCAATACATGTTGCTGTAAATGACACAATTTCATTATTTTCTATAGCTGAATAATATTTCATTGTGGATTTAAATCACATTTTCTTTATCCGTTGTCCACTGATGTGCACTAAGGTTGATTGCTTTACTTTGGTTATTGTAAACAGTGCTGCAATAAACATGGGAATGCAGCTATCTCTTCGATATATTGACTTTTTTTCTTTTGGATTATATATCTAGTAGTGGAATTGCTGCATCATATGGTAGTCTGTCTTTAGTTTTTTGAGGAATCTTGATAGATTTCCATAGCAGCTGTACTAATTTACAGTGTATGAGGGTTCCCCTTTCTTGACTTTCTTGTCAGCATTCATTATTCCGTTTTTCAGATAAAAGCCATTTTAACTGTGATGAGATGATATCACATTGTGATTTTGATTTGCATTTTTCTGAGGATAAATAATGCTGAACATTTTCTTATGTATCTGTTGGTTATTTTGAGAAATGTCTATTCAGATCTTTTTCCCATTTTTAACTATTTATTTGCTATTAGGTTGTTTGAGCTGTTTATATATTCTGGTTATTAATCCATTGTGAAAAGAATAGTTTGCAATTATTTTCTCCATTCTTTGGGTTGTCTTTTCATTTTGTTGACTGTTTCCTTTGCTGTGCAGAAGCTTTTTGGCTTGATGTAATCCCATTTGTCTATTTTTGCTTTGGTTGCCTGTACTTTTGATGTCTAACTAAAAAAGTCTTTGCTGAGACCAATGTCTTGGAATAGTTCCTCAATGTCTTCTTCTAGTAGTTTCATAGTTTTAAGTCTTAGAATTAAGTTTTAAATCCACTCTGACCTTATTTTTTTGTATGGTGAGAGACAGTGGCTTGGTTTTGTTCTTTGTGTATATCCAGTTTTACAGATTCTCCAGCACCATTTATTGTAAAGACTGTCCTTTCCTCATTATATGTTCTTGGCATCTTTGTTGAAGATAAGGTTGCTATACATGTGTAGGTTTTTATCTGGGCTCTTCTGTTCCATTTGTCTATGTGTCTGTTTTCATGCCAGTACCGTGCTGATTAGGTTATACTATACGTTTGCAGTATATTTTGAAGTCATGTAGTTTGATGCCTCTGGCTTTCATCTTTTTGCTCAGGATTGCTTTGGTTACTCAGGATCTTTTATGGTTCCATATACATTTTATAATTTTTTTCTATTTCTGTGAATAATGTCATTGATATTTTGATAATAATTGCATTGAATTTGTAAGTTTGCTTTGGGTAGTATTGGCATTTTAACAATATTTATTCTTCTAGTCCATGAACAAGGAATAGCTTTCTATTTATTGTGTCCTCTTCAGTTTCTTTCAGTGGAGTTTTATAGTTTTCCATATATATCTTTTACATCTTTTGTTAAATTGATTTCTAGGTATTTTATATTTTTTGTAGCTATTATAAATGGAATTTCTTTATTGCTTTCTTTTTCAGGTTGTTTGCTGTTGGCATATGGAAATGCTACTGGTTTTTGTACTTTGATTTTTTATCATGCAACTTTACTGAATTTGCTTATGAATTCTAATAGTTTTTTGCTAGGGTCTCTAGGTTTTTTAAGTATAAAATCATGTCTTCTGTGAAAAAGGCTAATTTGACTACCTCCTTTCCAATTTGGATGTCTTTATTTATTTCTCTTGCCTAACTTCTCTGTCCAGAACTTCCACTATGATGTTGAATAAAAGTAGTGAAAGTGGGCATCCTTGTCTTATTTCAGATCTTAGAGGAAAGGCTTTCAGTTTTTTGCTATTCGATATGATTTTAGTTGTGGTGTGTCATATATAGCCTTTATGATTTTGAGGTATGTTCCTTCTATACCTAGTTTGTTGAGGGTTTTTTTTTAAATCATAAAAAGGTGTTGAATTTTACTGAATGCTTTTATGCATCTATTGAAATTATCATATGGTTTTTGTTCTTGGTTCTGTTTATGTGATGTATCATGTTTGTTGATTTGCATATGTTGAACTACTCTTGCATCCCTGGGATGAATCCCACTTGATCATGGTGAATGATCTTTTTAATGTGTTGTTGAATTTGTTTTGCTAGTATTTTGTTGAGGATTTTTGCATCTATCTTCATCAGTTATATTGGCCTATAGTGTTTTTTTTCTTATTATGCCCTTGTCTGATTTTGGTATCAGAGTATGGCTGGCCCTATAGAATGAGTTTGAAAATAGCCCCTGATCTTTAATTGTTTTGAAGTCTTTGAGTAGAATTGGTTTCGTTATTTGGATGTTTGATAGAATTCATCAGTGAATTCATCAGGTTTTGGGCTTTTCTTTAATGAGAAACTCTATTATGGCTTTGATTTCATTCCTCATCATAAGTTTGTTGAGGTTTTCTATTTCTTGATTGCTCAGTCATGGTAGGTTTTACGTGCCTTGGAATTTATACTTTTCTTCTAGTTTTTCCAATTTGTTGGCATATTGTTGTTTGTAATAATATAGAGACTTTTAATGCTTCTTTGTATTTCTGTGGCCTCTGTTGTTATATCTTTTTTTCTGTTTCTGATTTTTTTTTTGGATCTTCTCTTTTTATTTTTTAGTCTGGTGTATTAATCTGTTTTCACATTACTGTAAAGAACTGCCTGAGACTGGGTAATTTATGAAGAAAAGAGGTGTAATTGACTCACAGTTCCACACGATGTATAGGAAGCATGGCTGGGAGGCCTCAGGAAACTTACAATTGTGGCAGAAGGTGAAGAGAAAGCAAGCACATCTTACCATGGTGGAGCAGGAGAGAGAGAAGGCAAGGGAGGAGGTGCTACACATTTTCAAACATCCAGATCTCATGAGAACTCAATCACTGTCAAAAGAAGAGCAAGAGGAAATCTGCACACATGATCCAATCACCTCTCAGCAGGCCTCTCCTCCTTCACTAAGGATCACAACTTGAGATGAGGTTGGGTGGGAACACAAAGCCAAGCCATGTCATTCCGCCCCTGGCCCCTTCCAAATCTCATGTCCTTCTTACAACTCAAAACAAAACCATGCCATTTCAACAGTCCTCAAAATCTTAACTCATTCCAGCCTTAATTCAAAAGTACAAGTCCAAAGTCTCATCTGAAGCAAGACGAGTACCTTCTGCCTATGAGCCTTTTAAATCTAAAACAATTCAGTTACTTCCAAGATACCATGAGAGGATAGGCATTAGGTAAATATTCCCATTCCAAATGGGAGAAATTGTCCTAAACAAAGGGACTATAGGCCCCATGCAAGTCTGAAACCCAGCAGGGAAGCCATTAAATCTTAAAGCACCAAAATAATTTCCTTTGATTCCATGTCTCACATCCAGGGCATGCTGATGCAAGGGGTGGGCTTGCAAGGCCTTGCGTAGCTCTGCCCCTGTGGCTCTGCAAGGTATAGCCCCTATGGCTGCTTTAATGATCTGTTGTTGAGTGCCTGCAGCTTTTCCAGGAGGATGGTTCTACAATTCTGGTTTCTGGAGGACAGCTCCACTAGGCAATGCCCCAGTGGGGACTTTGTGTGAGGGCTTCAGCCCCACATTTCTCCTCTGCACTGCCCTAGTAGAGGTTCTCCATGAGGGCTCCACCCCTGCAGCAGACTTCTACCTGGACATGAAGGCATTTTCATATATCCTCTGAAAACTAGGTGGAGGCTTCCAAATCTCAACTCTAGCCTTCTGCACATGTGCAGGCCTAACTCCACATGGAAACCACCAAGTCTTGGGGCTTGTACCCTCTGAAGCAATGACTTAGCTGTACCTGGGCCTCTTTTAGCTGTGGCTGGAGCTGGAACAGCTAGGGGTGCCATGCCCCAAGGCTGAACAGAGCAGTGGGGTCCTGGGCCTAGCCCACAAAACCATTTTCCCCTCCTAGGCCTCTGGGCCTGTGATTGTAGGGGCTGCCATGAACTTTCTGACATGCCCTAGAGATATTTTCCCCATTGTCTTTGTTACTAACATTTGGCTCCTCTTTACTTATGCAAACTTCTGCAGGTAGCTGCTTGAATTTCTCCCCAGAAAATGGGTTTTTCTTTTCTACCACATGGTCAGGTGGCAAATTTTTCAAATGTTTATGCTATATTTCCCAGTGAAATATAAGTTCTCTTTTCTTATGCAAATGAACATGGGCTTTTAGAAGCAGCCAGACCATGTCTTGAATGCTTTGCTGCTTAGAAATTTCTTCAGCCAGATATCCTAATCATCTCTCTCAAGTTCAAAGTTTCACAGATCTCTAGAGCAAGGTCACAGTGCCACCAGTTTCTCTGCTAAAGCATAGAAAGAGTGACTTTTCTTCAGTTCCCAATAAGTTCGTCATTTCCATCTGAGACCACCTCAGCCTGGACTTCATTGTCCATATCACTATCAGCATTTTGGTCAAAATCATTCAACAAGTCTCCAGAAAGTTCCAAACTTTTCCACATCTTCCTGTCTCCTTCTGAATCCTCCAAACTGTTCCAACCTCTGCCTATTACCCAGTCGCAAAGTCATTTCCACATTTTCAGGTATCTTTATAGCAATGCCTCACTTCTCTGGTACTAATTATCTGTATTAGTATATTTCTACACTGCTATAAAGAACTACCTGAGACTGGGTAATTTATGAAGAAAAGAGGTATAATTGACTCACAATTCCACAGGCTGTACAGGAAGCGTAGCTGGGAGGCCTCAGGGAACTTACTATTACAGCAGAAGGCAAAGGGAAAGCAAGAATGTCTTACCATGGTGGAGAAGGAGAGGAAAATGAGCAAAGGAGGAAGTGCTGTACACACTTTCAAACAACAAGATATTGTGAGAACTCATTCACTATCATGAGAACAACCAGGGGGAAATCTACCCCCATAATCCAATCATCTCTCACCAGCTCCCTCTTCCAATACTAAGGATTGCAATTTGTGATAAGATTTGGATGGGAACACAGCCACACCATATCATCTGGCTAAAGATTTATTGATTTTGTTTATCCTTTTAAAAAATCAACTTTTTGTTTCATTGATCTTTGTTTTAGTCTCTATTTCATTTATTTCTGCTCTGATGTTTTTACTTTTTTCTTTCTTCTGATTTTGGGCTTTTTTTTGTTTTTATTTTTAGAGTTCCTTGAAGTGTATCATTAGATTGTTTATATGAAGCCTTCCAAACTTTTTAATATAGACATTTATTGCTATCAACTTAACTCCAGTGTTTCTTTGTTGATTTTATGTCTAGATAATCTGTCCATTACTGAGAGTGGGAAGTTGAAGTCCCCTACTGTTATATATTGCAGTCTATCTCTCTCTTTATATCTATTAATGTTTGCTTCGTATACTTGGGAGCTCTGGTGTGAGGTGCACAGATATGTAAAATTGTTATATCTTTTTGCTGAACTGACCCTTTAATCCTTCTATAGAGACCTTCTTTGTCTCTTTTTACAGTCTTTTATTGGTATTCTTTTTTCTTTTTTTTTGACAGAGTCTTGCTCTGTCAGCCAGGCTGGAGTGCAATGGCACAATCTTAGCTCACTGCAACCTCTGTCTCCTGGCCTCAAGCGATTCTTCTGCCTCAGCCTCCCAAGTAGCTGGGATTACAGGCATGTGCCACCACACCCAGCTAATTTTTGTATTTTTAGTAGAGGCGGGGTTTCACCATGTTGGCCAGGCTGGTCTCGAACTCCTGACCTCAGATAATCCACCCACTTCTGCCTCCCAAAGTGTTGGGATTACCAGCATGAGCCACCGTGCCCGACCATATTCTATTTAATCTGATATGTAAGTATAGAATTCCTGCTCTCTTTTGGTTTCCAGTTGCATGACATATGTTTTCCCATCCCTTCACTTTTACTCTACTGTGTCTTTATGGGTGCAGTGGGTTTCTTTTTATGTAGCATATAGTTGAGTCTTGTTTCTTTCTCCATCCAGCTATATGCCTTTTAATTGGAGAATTGAATCTATTTACATTCAGTGTTTTTTTTGATATGTAATTACTTACTATTGCCATTTTGTTGCTTGTTTTCTGGTTGTTTTGTAACTTACTTTCTTTCTTTCTTTCTTCCTTTCTATTGTCTTCATTTGTGGCTAAGTTGTTTCCTCTGGCAGCATGTTTAATTCATTGTGTTTTATTTTTAATGAATCCTATTATAAATTTTTGCATTGTGGTTGCTGTGAGGCTTCTAAAAATCTTATAGACATAACAAATTATTTTAAATAAATGACAACTTAGGTCACAAAGAACAGAATACAAACAACAACCAAAAAGAGAAAGAAGACCTCTGCACTTTAACTTCATCTCTCCCTCATTTTGACTTTATGCTAGCTCAATGTGTATACTTTTATATTGTCTATCTATTAATAGGTTGCTGTGGCTATTATTTTGTTTTCAATAGATTTGTCTTTTGGGCTTCATACTAGAGTAATGAGTGGGTTTCACACCACAATTACCATATAGAGTATTCTGGGTGTGTCCATGCACTTAATCTTACCAGTGGATTTTATACCTTCAAGTATTTTATTTTTGCATGTTAGCGTTTTTTTTTTTCTTTCCCAGATTGGAGAGCTCTCTTTAGCCTTTCTTATATGACAGATCTGGTAATCTAGTAGTGGTGAATTCTCGCAGCTTTTATCTGGGAGATACTCTATCTCTCTTTCGTATTGGAAGAATAGCTTTACTGGATACAATATTCTTGGGAAACAGGTGTTTTTCTTTCAGCACTTTGAAAATGTCATTTTACTCTCCCTGGCATGTATGGTTTCCATTGTGAAGTCTATTTTCAGATGAATTAGACCTCTTTTGTATGCTACTTGGTACTTTTCTCTTGGTGCTTTTGGGATCCGCTCTTTGTCCTTGATCTTTGAGAGTTTATTATATACCTTGGGGTAGTTTTATTTGGGTCTGTTTTGTATTCTCTGACCTTCCTTTTCCTGGATATTTATCACCTTTTCAAGTTTTGGAAACTGTTGTGTTATTATTTATTTGAAGAAGATTTCTATCCCTTGCTCTTGCCCAACTCCCTCTTGAACACCAATACTTTTGAGATTTGGTCTTTTGAGGTAATTTTATATACCTTGGAAGTAATCTTTGTTCCATTTCATTCTTTTTTTTCTCTTTTTAATCCTCTGACTTTATATTTTCAAATAGCCTGTTTTTGAGCTTACTGATTCTTTCCTTCACTTGATCCATCTTGCTGTTGAATATCTCTAATGAATTATTCAGTTCAGCAAATGGGTTTCTCAGTTCCAACATTTGTTTCATTTTTTCCTATTATTTCATTTAAAACATTTTTTAGAGATAGGTCTTGTTCTGTCACCCAGGCTGGAGTACAGTGGTGGTGCAATCATAGCTCATTGCAGCCCTAAACTTCTGAGTTCAAGAGATCCTCTGCCTTAGCCTCCTGAGTAGCTGGGACTATAGGCCTGTGCCAACACATCCAGCTAATTTATTTTTTGATTTCTTTTTTTTTTTTTTTTGAGATGGAGTCTTGCTCTGCTGCCCAGGCTAGAGTGCAGTGGTGCAATCTTGGCTCACTGCAACCTCCACCTCCCAGGTTCAAGCAATTCCCCTGCCTCAGCCTCCCAAGTAGCTGGGACTAAAGTTGCACACCACCATGTCCACATAATTTTTTTTTTTTTTGTATTTTTAGTAGAGACGGGGTTTCACCATGTTGGCCAGACAGGTCTCGAACTCCTGACTTCAGGAGATCCACCCACCTTGGCCTCCCAAAGTGCTGGGATTACAGGTGTGAGCCACCATGCCCAGCTGCTTTCTTTTTTTTACAGATGGGGTCTCTCTATGTTGCCCAGGCTGGTCTTGAACTCCTGGCCTCAAGCAATCCTCCCACCTCAGCTTCTGAGTAGTTGGCATTATAGGCATGAGCCACTGTGACTGGCCTAATTCAGTATTTTAAATTAAATTTCTCTGATAAATTTCTGAATTACTTTTCTGTGTTATCTTGGAGATTGGTGAATTTCTTTAAAGCTGCTCTTTTGAATTCTTGGTCAGAGAGTTTACATATTGCCATCTTATTAGGGTCAGTCACTGATGTATTGCTGTGTCTGTCTGGGGAGGTCATGGTTCTCTATTTCATGTTGTTTCTTGTGGATATAGGTCTATGTCTTTGCATTGAAGGATTAGTTATTTTTTCCAGTTTTCTTTGTCTGTCTTGTCTTGGTTTCAGTTGGATATGTTTGGTTAGAGATTCTTTGCACTTTACCTGTTGATTTCTTTTTCTTGCTTTTTTCTTTTCCTACTAGGTTGCTGCCTCCTTTTCAGCTCTAGATAGCACCTTAATCCCAGGTTTGCCTTGGTTCTGGCACAATCAGAGTGCCACTCATCCTGAATGGAGAAAGTCCCAAAAGGGATATCTTGGTAGTGTAGGAAGGCTGGTTAGGGATTTGTGTCCAGAAAACCTGTGGAATGGACCTTCTACAGCATGGTATTGCTGAACATCCACTCTGATTTGGCATCTCCTTTGACTGAGTTACAGAGCAGAGTATCCAGAGTTGGGAATGGTAGTCCTGCCTCCTCCCTTTGTCTCTGGGCTCCCTTTGTCCCTGTCCTCAAGGCTATTTCTCCTTTCAGACACTCTCAGTGCTTCTTGTGGGTTGAGGCAGGGACAGGTCTTCTGTCAGAGGACCCAAGATAGTGGGGAAGTTGGTTGTCCACCTCGACTTCACTTTTTTCAGTGTAAAACTGAGAGACAGGGGAAAATTTTCGGCATGCTTGGTGCTGGGCAGATATGGGGGACGGGCATCATATATATGGAATTTCACTTGTCTTAATGTCTATTTGGAGTTTTTTCACTCTTCTGTGGCCCTTGGAATTGTCTCATTCTCATATTTGAGTTCTGGGATATTGCTGGTGATAATCTCAGCATTGTATATTTATTTTTGGTTTTCTGTAATTGCGGAGTGAAGCTAGCTTGATTCTATGATGCCATTTTGGAACCAGAAGGCCTCTTTTTCTTTCTTTCTTTCTTTAGGACAGTTTTCTGTACCTCACCATCTACCTGGTATACTTTTCTCCAAGCAACAGGTCCTCATTGTTTTTGGGTGACTGCCCAAGTTACATCAGTGATCTTCATGGGCTGACTCCAAACACTCAGGCCAGTGATTTTCTTCTCCTGACCAGAAAATTCTCATCCTGACCAGCAGGTCAGTTTTGACTTTTTTTAGTAACTAGGTAGGAGAGCAGATCAATAGCTAATATAAGGAAATCCCTGATTTTAATTCAGATTTCTAATTGGGCCACTGGGCTTTTCTCTTTATTAGTGGTGTTCACCATAGCCCTGAGGAGTGAAATGTACAACATCTTTATCTGTCATAAAAGGTAAAGTAAATTTCATATTGTTAAGATTTATGGAACTTAATAAAGTAAAATTGTCTTTCTTCTGAATATCAGAACCCATGGATAGATAATGACAGGAGTTAGACAGATAATGATCAAAATGGCATACTTTTCCCAGCTGCTTGGAAAGCTTATCTTTAGATCTTTACTAAATATCAAGAGTTGAATCAAAGATGAGTAGGGATTTGTAGAGAGGCCTTGTATGATGTCTGGGTATTATTCTACTTGATTATTTCTGGTAGTCATTCCTGGCCATGGTAGTGTTCTGACATATATGTACTGAGCTGTTCTCGGGAAGATCCCAACTTGACTTTTCTCTCTACAGCTCTCTCCCCTCTGGTATTGTTTTGTGAATTCTGTCTGCCTTGTTTTCTCTGAAATCTGAATCCATTCTCCTCCATTTAGGGAGAAGGCCTGGCCAGATGTGGCTACCTTCTCCATGAGCTCTATTATGAAAATGTTATCCAGTCAGTAATAAATGTTCTGCACTGACTGGTGTCCAGTATTTAGAAACAATTTTTTTTCATAGATTCTGTCTTCTTTATTTTTAGTTGTTTAAAGTAGGAAGGTAAATCTGCTCTATTACTTCCTCATGGCCACAGATTGAACTTCCTTTTCTTCATTTTTAAAACATTTTACAGAAGTAATATTGACTTATAAATAATAAACTGCATATATGTAAAGTATACAATTTGAAGCTGGGCACAGTGTGATATGTTTTGACTGTGTCCCCACCAGAATCTCATCTTGAATTCCCACATGTTGTGGAAGAAACCTGGTGGGAAGTAATTAAATCATGAGGACAGGTCTTTCCTGTGCTATTCTTGTGATAGTGAATAAGTCACATGAGACCTGATGGTCTTAAGAAAGGGGAGTTTCCCTGCACAAGCTCTCTCTCTCTTGCCTGCTGCGATGTAAGACATGCCTTCTGCCTTCTGCCATGATTGTGGGGCCTCCCCAGCTATGTGGAACTGTGAGTCCATTAAATATCTTTTTCTTTGTAAATTACCCAGTCTCAGGTATGTCTTTATCAGCAGCATGAAAGCAGACTAATACAGTAAATTGGTACTAGTAGAGTGGGGTGCTGCTGTAAAGATACCCAAAAATGTGGAAGTGACTTTGGAATTGGGTAACAGGCAGAGGTTGGAACAGTTTGGAGGGCTCAGAAGGAGACAGGAAGATGTGGGAAAGTTTGGAACTTCCTAGAGACTTGTTGAATTTTTTTAACAAAAACAATGATAGTGATATGGACAATGAAGTCCACGCTGAGGTGGTTTCAGATAGAGATGAGGAACTTATGAGGAACTGAAGCAAAGGTCACTCTTTGCCCCTGCCCTAGAGATTTGTGGAACTTTGAACTTGAGGGAGATGATTTAGGGTATCTGGTGGAAGAAATTTCTAAGCAGCAAAGCATTCAAGATGTGACTTGGGTGATTTTAAAAGCATTCAGTTTTATAAGTTTATAAGGGAAGCAGAGTATAAAAGTTCAAAAAATTTGCAGACTGACAATGTGATAGAAAGGAAAATCTCATTTTCTGAGGAGAAATTTAAGCTGCTGCAGAAATTGCATAAGTAAGGAGAAGCCAAGTGTTAATCCCCAAGACAGTGGGGAAAATGTCTCCAGGGCATGTCTGTGGAAAAACCATAGACACTCAGCTGCTGCCCATGAAACCAACTGGGATGGAGTCTATACCTTGCAAAGACACAGGCTGCCCAAGACCATGAGAACCTACCTCTTGCATCAGTGTGACCCAGATGTGAGGCACAGATTCAAAGGAGATCATTTTGGAGCTTTTAGATTTGACCGCCCTGTTGGATTTTTGATCTGCATGAGATCTGTAGCCCCTTTGTTTTGGCAAATTTCTTCCATTTGGAATGGCCCTATTTACCCATTGCCTCTACCCTCATTGTATCTAGGAAGTAACTAACTTGCTTTTGATTTTACAGGCTCATAGGCAGAAGGGACTTGTCTTGTCTCAGATGAGACATTGGACTGTGGACTTTTGAGTTAATGCTGAAATGAGTTAAGACTTTGGGGGACTATTGGGAAGGCATGATTGTTTTGAAATGTGAGGACATGAGATTTGGGAGTGGCCAGTGGCAGAATGATATGGGTTGGCTGTGTCCCCACCCAAATCTCATCTTGCACTTTCACATGTTATGGGAGGGACCTGGTGGGAGGTGATTGAATTATGGGGCAGTTCTTTCCCATGCTGTTCTTGTGATAGTGAATAAGTCTTATGAGATCTGATGGTTTTGTAAAAACTTGTGTGTTTCCCTACACAAGCTCTATCTCTCTTGCCTGTTGTGATATAAGATGTGCCTTTCGCCTTCTGCCATGATTGTGAGGTCTCTCCAGCCATGTGGAACTGTGAGTCCATTAGATCTATTTTTCTTTTCTTTTGGCAAATTCCCCAGTCTTGGGAATGTCTTTATCAGCACCATGAAAATGGACTAATACAGAGTGCTTCATGCTTGTAATCCCCGCACTTTGAGAGGCTGAGGCGGGTGGATCACTTGAGGTCAGGAGTTCAAGTCCAGCCTGGCCAACATGGTGAAACCCCATTTGTACTAAAAATACAAAAATTAGCCAGGCCTGGAGGTGTGCACCTGTAATCCCAGCTGCTCAAGAGGCAGAGGCAGGAGAACTTCTTGAATCCCAGGAGGTGGAGGTTGCAGTGAGCCAAATCACACCACTGCACTCCAGCCTGGGTGACAAAGTGAGACTCTGTCTCAAATAGAAAAAAAGTAAAAATTGAAACATATGTACAATTTGATGTTTGAACATATGTATATACTTGTGAATCCATCAACATAATTAGGATATGAATATTTCCATCATTCCAAGAAAATTTCTTTTGTCCCTTTGCAATCCCCACTATGGGTCATCTCACCTTCCAGCTCCCATTGCTAGTTACTCACTAATATATCACTATGTGTTAGTTTGTATCTTTTAAATTTTATGTAAATGGGATTATAAGGTATGTATTCTTTTATTTTGCCTTGTTTTAATTAACATTATTGTATTAGTTCATTTCACATTGCTATGACATAATGTCTATTGCCTGAGGCAGCATAATTTATAAAGAGAAGAGGTTTATTTGACTCACAGTTCTGCAGGCTGTACAAGCATGGCACCAGCATCTGCTCAGCTTCTGGTGAGGCCTCAGGAAGTTTACTGTCATAGCAGAAGACAAAGGGGGAGCTGGCTAGTCACATGATGAGAGAGGGAGCTAGAAAGAGTGGGTGGAGGTGCTAAGCTCTTTTAAATAACCAGCTCTTGTGTGAATTCACTACCATGGTGACAGCACCAAGCTGTCCATGAGGTATCTGATCCCAAGACTCAAACACCTCTCACTAGGCCCACCTCCAACTTTGGAGGTCACATTTCAATGAGATTTGGAGGGGGCAAACATCCAAAGAATATCAATTATTATTTAAAGATTCATTCATATTGTGTTTATGAGTTATTTATTCATTTTTATTGCTTACTAGTATTCTATTGTATTCGTTACTAAAATGTGTTTATTTAGTTTTCTGTTGATAGACATTTGGGTTATTTTCAGTTTGGGACTATTACAAATAAACCTGCTATGACCGTTTTGTGTACAAGTCTGTTATAACTTACTTTCTCTTCCTTCCTTCCTTCTTTCCTTCCTTCCTTCTTTCCTTTCTCTCTTTCTTTCTTTCTCTTTCTTTCTTTCTCTTTCTTTCTTTCTTTTCTTTCCTTCCTTCCTTTCTTTCTTTCTTTTTTCTTACTTTCTCTTCCTTCCTTTCTTTCTTTCTCTTTCTCCCTTTCTCTCTTTCTTTCTCTTTCTTTCTTTCTTCTTTTTCTTTCTCTCTCTCCTTCCTTCCTTCCTTCCCTTCCTCCCTCCCTCCGTCCCTTCTTTCCTTCTTTTTTCTTTCATATTTTTTTTTTTTGAGGCAAGCTCTTGTTCTGTTGCCCAGGCTAGAGTGCACTGGCACAATCGTGGCTCACTGCAGCCTCAAACTTGGGCTAAAGCAATCCTCTTACCTCAGCCTCTTGAGTAGCTGAAACTACAGATGTGCACCACCAATCCCAGCTAATTTATTTTTTGTAGAGTCGGTATCTCACTATGTTGCCCAGGCTGACCTCAAACTTCTGGCCTCAGGTGATCCTCCCACCTTGGCCTTTCAGAGTGCTGGGATTACAGACATGAGCTACTATGCCTGTCCTACATTCTGTTCTCTGGGTTAGCAACTAGAAGTGCAGTGGCTGAATCATACTGTTTAACTTTTTAAAAAATTGACATACTTTTCCTAAAGTGGCTGTACCATTTTAAATTCTTACCAGAAGAGAAAGTAGGGAATGAACCATTAGTTATCCTTCTTAAATTGGGTTGTTGCGGTTTTTCATTAATTTTAATCACAGGGCATATTAATACTTAGAGATGCCCTAAGAGATCTTCTATAATGCAAACTAACTCTTTTTCTACCTCCAATGTGTAGGAGCAACACAGTTTGAACTTGATAATCAGGATCACCAATTTCAATCAGTACAGTAACTTCTTTTGCCATTTGATTCAGAGGCATGGGGAGCCAAAAGTGGCTGGATTGCATTCTTACTTTTCTGTTTAATAGAATTATTTTTGTGTCTCTTGGTGGAAACATTCCTTCCTTTGGAACTAAAATCCTAGTCTGAAAGAGCATAAGGCTGCAGGAACAGGAAGCAAAAATATTGATAGTGGATCACTAGGGGAAATAGTGAGTGGTGATGCTGCCATTTCTACCCCTTGATACCTGAACCCATGAATCCTGGCTATGGGAGAAGAAACATCATATATTAGATGTGATTAAGCACATATATAGTCTCCTGGAGAACATTGCCCCAGGCTTGCAATGTATTTCCACCACCTGTAGCTGTAACTGTGTCTTTTAAAAATTCTTCAGGGAGGGATAGCATTAGGAGATATACCTAATGTAAATGACGAGTTAATGGGTGCAGCACACCAACATGGCACATGTATACATATGTAACAAACCTGCACGTTGTGCACATGTACCCTAAAACTTAAAGTATAATAAAAAAATAAATAAGTAAATAAAATGAAAAAAAAAAGTAAAAAAAAAATCCTTCACTGTTTCATTAAGTCAGCCACTTTAGGATGGTGGGGAACATGGTAAGACGACAAATTCCATAATTACGCACTCATGCTGCAGTTTACTTGCAGTTAAGTGAATTTCTTTGTCAGAGTCAATGCTGTGTAGAATTCCACATCAGTAGATAAGGCATTTTGTAAGTGCATGGATGGTAGCTTTGGTGGAAGCATTGCATGAAGGGAAAGCAAGTCAAATCCAGAGTAAGTGGCTTTTTGAGTAAGAATAAAGCTCTATCTCTTTCATAATGGAATTGGTCCAATGTAATCAATCTGCTACCTGGATAGCTGACTAGGTTACCCTGAGGAATGATGCTAATCAGGCAATCAATGTTGTTCTCTGTCACTGGCTGACTGAGTACTCTGCAGGGCAGTATCCAGGTCAACTTGGTGAGTGGAAGTCCAGTTTGATATGCCCATACATAAACTCCATCCCTGCTACCATGGCCACTGTGTTTATGAAACCATTAGGCAAATGACAGGGTTGGCTGAGGAAGGAACCTGGCTGTTATCCACAGAACAGGCCAACTTCTCCACTTGATTATTAAAGTTCTTGTCTGCTGAGGTCACCCTTAAGTGAGCATTTACATAGGACACAAATATATTTATGTTTTGCCCATTCAGATAGGTCTTATAACATACCTTTTCCCCAGAACTTCTTGCCACCAATTTTTAAGTTATGTTCCTTGCAAGTCCATGATGATCTAGCCAAACCATTGGCCATAGGCAATGCAATGGACAAGTGTGGTTTGTTGTGGAAGAGAAATGTGAATAAGTTTCATGCAGACTAAATGGTGTCACAGGGCTGGAGCATTGATGTATCCTTGAGGTTAGAGAGTGAAGGTGTATTGCTGACCTTGTTAGATAAAAGCAAACTGTCTTTGATGGACTTTACTAACGGGTGTCAAGAAAAATTTGCCAGATCAATAGTTGCATATCAGGTATCAGGGATTGTGCTAATTTGCTCAAGCAATGAAACTATTATCTGGAAGAGCAGCTGCAATTAGAGTTTCCTATGTGGTTATGTTTATGACATCTATCATTCTCCAAGATCCACGTGTTTTCTGCACAGGTCAAAAATGCAAGTTGAATAGGGATGTGATGGGAGTCACCACCCTTGCAATCTTTAAGTCCATAATTGTGGCATTAGTCTTTGAAATCTCTGTAGAGTGCAATATTGCTTTGGTTTTCTGTTTTGCCAGATACAGGTCATTTTAGTGACTTCCACCCGGACTTTCCAACCATGTTAGCTTACACTCCACACTTCAGAGAAGCAGCATGATTATTCTGCCAATACCGAGTATATCTATTCCAATTATGCATTTCAAATCTGGGGAAATAATCACAATCAGTTTGGGGAATTAGACTCTTGGAATTAGGGTCTAATTTCAAGGTCCAATGTTCAGTAGTCTCTGAAAAATATAATTATTTTTATTTCCCCAGTGCATAGTCACACTAGTAAAAAGCTGTAGGTTCCTTTGGAGAAAGCTGGAGAAAGATTAACAGTATGTATTTCTGGTAGTGTAGTGGGGTCTTTTCCCAAGGTACATTGCCTCCTCTTCTTTCCAGGGCTTCTGTGTCCATAAATTGTCTGAGGTCCGTGTTTTTGTAATTGAAGTTATACTTTTGTTTAATCTATTTAGGATTCCTTTGCTTGTACTGATCAAGTAACAATTTTGTAAACTGCTCATCTTCTTTTATTTTAGGGATGCTATGATTAATTAGCTAATGCTCTAGGTCTCCATGAATCAGATTATTCTAATTATTGCTTTGACTCTGCTATTCCTCATGGTAACCATGCGTACCTTGATTTTGGTGCTTAAGTGCTATCACTTGACCCCAGCCACCCCAAGATGCAATTAACTCCATTATATTTAGGGAATCCCACTTCAAGGGCATCATAATTTCTGACCCATGAAGGAGAACAAACACAGAGCCTCTGGTGGTGCTGGGAAGCCCCTTGCAAATTTGTTTCTCACAGTCATGGTGAAAAAAATGTGTCCTCTTGTTCTGTTTCCTTCCTGCACTGGGTTAGCAGTCCTTACATCTTCATTTCCCTAAGCTGTTAGATACTTTTCAGGGTACCAAGACAGATCTGGTATTATATTTTTATTTAGTGTAGTCCACCCTTTCATCCATGTTTAATTCAATTAACCAAACAGAGCCCCTTTAACCTATTGGGCTACAACGATGAATCAAGAATCTCTGTCTAGTGGCCTCATATCAATAAATTCAATCTAATCAAACTTTACATACCTTTCACCATTACCTCACATACTCTCCTACACATATACCCTAGATTTTTGTCATACATATTGTTCTTTTGGTGTATAGTGAACCTTCTTATGGGTAACCTTTGACACTTTCTGGAGCTTGAGTCTATTTTTGAATCTAAAAATAAAGAGGGATGCTAAAACAGTATCTTTCAGCAAAATAACTCAGAAAGAGACTGTACAGTTTCTCATGCAAATGAGATTAACTTCTCCAGATGGGTGTAGAAAAGTTGCTTCTACTGATAAAGAAGATTCAACAGAAGTTAGGGGTTCAATAGCCCCAGATTCATAGGATCTGCCCATATGTCCCTATCTCAGTTTTTAGGATCTCCTTTCCTGATCATTGCCTTGACTTTAACAGAAAATACCTTGCAAGGTGGAGAATTAAATTGCACTGTAATTCAGTCTCAGGAGGAGACTGGGTTTGATTTTCACAAACATTCAACCCAGTAGCTATAGGAGATTTTTTTTTTTTTCAGGGCAGACAAAGAAGCTTTCAGGTCATTAATGTGGAGACAGAGCTTGGAATTTAAAGCCTTGATCTCATTCTTTTCTTTCCATGCTTTCTCTATCAAATTAGAAGAAACCAGCTATCTTCATTATACTCATTAGTTTGATATAAATATCCCAGAACATTGCCTTTTAGAAGCATTTGCTTAGGAGTATCCAATGATTGCCACCTAATGCCACAGGATAAGTGCCCTCTTTACCACTGAAAAGAGTTATTGGCTTCAAATATAATCAATATTTGAATCACTTTGTTCTCATAATAGAGAACCAATCCTAGGAAACCAGAATCCTAGGAAATCAGAAAAACAGTACCAATTGGACACACACACACACACACACACACACACACGTATTTCAAGGACTTGGTTTACATAATTTGAGATGTTAGCAAGTCCAAAATCTATAGGTCAGGTAGGCAGGCTGGAAAGTCTCAAGCAAGATCTGATGTTGCAGTCTTGAAGCAGAATTTTTTTTCCTCTGGGAAACCTCAGAGTTTTTTGTTTGTTTGTTTTTAAAACCTCTCAACTGATTGGTTAAGACCCAGCTACATTATTGAGGGTAATCTATCTTACTTAAAGTCAACTGATTGCAGATAATAAGCATACTATAAAATATTTTCATATCAACACCTAGATTAGTGTTTGATTAATTAACCATGTACTCTCTCCTAGCCAAGCTTACAAATAAAACTATCCTAGAAGCAAATTTGGAGTCCTCTGTTTTATGGCTTCCTTCTCTGCCTGGGAAAAAAATCTTTGAACGACAGCTCTGGACTTGAGGGTGGTGCGCTTCTCTTTGAGTCACATCACTACTTTGGGATCTGAGTGCTATGTGGAGGGGTGGGCAGTAGGCATAGGTCTCCTTGCTTTCCTCCCCCAGCAGGAAACCTCACACTTACAAGGTGGGTCATGGTTAAGCGGCACCCCACTATTTGCAACAGTGCTGTGCCCAAGGTTGAGCTCATGCTTCACAAGTGGGGTGGTTGGTAGAAGGGAGCCCCCACCTCTTGGACACATTTGGCCAGAACTTAGCTACAGCAACAGGCAGAAAAGGGCAGAGGAGAAATGTTTACAGTTTGCCCCTCCCAGAAAAATACCTCTCTGGCTGAGAGCTGGGGTTGGAGCAAGAGGGAGGGAGCCTGCATTCTTGGCTGCAGTTTGGGAGTTGGTGGGAGCAGTCAGAGGACATTGGCCTCTCAGGGTTGGTTGAGTAAAGGGAGAGAGTGGGTCTTCATTCACATACCACAGACCCTAGGCTCAGTTTTCAGTGAATTTTGGTAGATTTTCTTGAATAAATATTTCTTCTTTTTCTATATGCCCTAGAACCATTTCCAGCATGTGTGTGTGTGTGTGTGTGTGTGTATGTATGCGTGTGTGTGTGATTTTCACCAGTTTTGGTATGAACAGTGTCTGGAGAGTTACTCATGCTATTATGCTGGGAATGGAATGTTGGTAATGATGGAGCATTGTTAAACTTACCAAGCAATTCTTCTCAGGAATGTAACTGAAGCACCATGCCTTCTACTTTGTGTGTGGCAATGGCACATCCCTTTTTGTGAGTTCCTTTGCATATATAATATGTCTTGAATAAGCGCACCCTGTGTATGTCTTGAATGATTGTGCTTGATGAGTCTCCTCCAAGGAGGACATCCTCATTGTAATGTCATAACTGCTCCTAGGGAAAGTTGGATATGATGATGGTCTTGCTGGCAGTGATTGTGGGCCAGGATATTGAGGTTCCCCACAGTTATCCAGTTACAGGTGATTTATGGCCTTTTAAAGATAAAGATAAAGGGAAACTGACTGAGATCCTATTGAAATAGGCCTTGAATGGAACATATTTGTCAAATCTATGATTGCAAAGTATTTGTTAGTATTCAAATGTAGTAAGCAATTTTTAATAACCATGGGTATGAGGTTCTAAATGTGATGGATCCTGGCATTAAGGCTGTAGTAAAATGTTGTGAGGCATCATTAATTCTTGCTAGGTTTAAAAGTAGTCCAAATTGGGATTTTAAAGGGAGAAAGAATGGAGACAATTAATGCTTTTCTAAATAGATCTTTCATAATGAAATTTAATCCATAAAGGCCCTGTTTTAATCTATTTTGGGCAGTGTTAATAATTTTAATATATTGAAGCAGATCCACAGCATCACTTTTTGTTAAGCCAATTCTAAGTGCCAAAGAAACAATTTTATGTTAGTTTTTTAATTGTTAGTTAAGAGTAGCCATGCCCAGAATGGAATGGAATATTTTAGGAAATGAGTCTTAAGACTATGGAGTATTGATATGGTTTGGCTGTGTCCCCACCCAAATCTTATCTTGAATTCCCACGTGTTGTGGGATGGACCTGGTGGGAGGTAATTGAATCATGGGGACAGGTCTTTCCCGTGCTGTTCTTGTGATAGGGAATAAGTCTTATGAGATCTGATGGCTTTTTTTTTTTTTGAGATGGAGTCTCACTCTGTCACTAGGCAGGAGTGCAGTGGCGCTATCTCAGCTCACTGCAACCTCTGCCTCCCAGGTTCAAGTGATTCTCCTGCCTCAGCCTCCCGAGTAGCTGGGACTACAGGTGTGTGCCACCATGCCTGGCTAATTTTTTTTGTATTTTTAGTGGAGATGGGGTTTCACCGTATTAGCCAGGATAGTCTTGATCTCCTGACTTCATGATCTGCCTGCCTCAGCCTCCCAAAGTTCTGGGATTACAGGAGTGAGCCACAGTGCCTGGCCGAGAAATGATGGTTTTATAAGGGAGAGTTTCCCTGCACAAGCTCTCTCTCTCTTTGCCTACTGCCACCTATGTAAGACATGACTTGCTCCTCCTTGCCTTCTGCCATGATTGTGAGGTCTCCTCAGCCATGTGGAACTGTAAGTCTATTAAATCCTTTTTCCTGTATAAATTATCCAGTCTCAAGTAGGTCTTTATCAGCAGCATGAAAACAGACTAATACAGGTATTTCGTACCAATGCTTAAGATGGGGCCTATATATTTGCCGTCTATAATATATTGGATAACTCCTTAAGAGTACAGAGGTAATATTACTTAAATTTAGTGAAATATTCTGATATACCTGTAACTTTTGCCCAATTGTTGATTAAGGTTATTACGGTTCACAGGGGTGTATTTGATCTGATGTTAATCTAGAACTTACAATGTAGAGAGAAAATAGCCAATCAGTGTCCTTTTAATTTTTCTGTTAAAAAATAAATGTTAAATTTCCAAAGGGTTAAGTTGTAGACCTTTGTTTTAGTTTTTGTTCTTGCATCCCACCTGTCCCCCTCCCCACCCCTTTTGGCTAACCTAATTCTCTCTTTCTCTTTTTGGTTGTTATCAGGTGTACTTTGGTGGTGGTGGGTGGGTGGGTGTCCTTTCTAACATGCTCATCTTTGTAAGTTTCTTTCTGAGAGAGTTCCAATGAGTATCAGCAAGGTTAGAGACCTTCTTTCTGGTAATTTTGAGAGACCCAAGGCTTAAATTGGGTTTGAAGGATCTCTTTGGCTGTATAGTGTTGTCATGGGTGCTTTTCCTAATAATTCTGTTCATCTGGAGCATTTTTAGCTACAGAGATATAATCAGCAATAGTAGCAAAGGCATTTTCTGAGGTCCCAGTGGACCATCTATTTTTAGGATTGTGGATATGAGCATGCCACACAATGACTACCATTCTTCACACCATTTGGTGGGATCATATATTGCACTGATGTCAGTCTTAACCCTGAGTGCTCTTTACAATGGTGTGTGTGTGGGAGGTAATATATGATTGGGACACATAACCAGTGCTCATAGGGTAAGAGTTATTCCACTGAGTTACTGTCAACCACAGCTCATGCTGTAGTTGAGAAACACAATTCCATCTGAGACATACAGATAGCTTTGGTTTGAGACACATGATCCAGGGCTACTGGAAAGAGGATCCCTGTTTGTCATTCCTGTCTCACAATGCAAATTATTGAAACTTCTGATTGAAACTTGAATTGAGGTGAGGATTCTCCCACTTTGGCCTGGCTTGTTTGGTTTGGAGTTCTCATTAGTAACAAGGGAGAATGAGTTGAAGTTTTCTTCTCAGTTTGCCCAGACGAGGCACAGAAAGTGAAGTAGGAGCTGGGGCTGGAAAGGAGTCAGCAGTCAAACTCCAAGAATGGAGTCAGACTTCTTATTACACATGGGTGATGGGGGAGGGGTGGGGCTGGTAAGTAGAATGAAGGGGACTACCATTTTTTAATTTTGCTTTTTAGAACTTTTTGACTGAATAAAAACCTATTTGTAGGTATTATTTTAAGTCTTGAAAATGATTTTTTCTAAAAGAGAAAAGAGCTTGGGCTCTGAAATCAATCTGACCTACATTTAAACACAAGCCCTACAGCTCATTATGTGTGCAAAGGAGACAAATTACCTCACACTGCATTAGTTTCTGTTGTCTCATCTATAAAATAAGTGTAATAGCTGTTCCTTTAAATGAAAGCTTTAAGTGGAAACTTTTATAACTTTAAATTGAATAACAGTGCCTGGATAATGATAAAGTCTCAATATTATCAGGTGGTGCAATTGAATGAATGAAAAAGAAAAACAAAACCAAATCAACATAAAACTTTAAACATTTCCATAAATGTAAAATTAATAGAATAAAACTTTAATATCATCATGCTAATGTTAATCCATGTTGTATGATATATTTACCTTTTTAACCAATTGGTATTTTCTTAGATATTAAAGAAGAGGAAAAATCATACCAAGTTATCAGGTGGTTTTCACCTGAAGATTATCAAAAAAGAATTAAGAAGCATTTTGATAGCTACATAGAAACAGCATTGGATGGCAGGTAACTTCTTTTCATTCTATGAAGCAAAGAGTCACTATTTTAGTGATACAAATGAATAGAGAGATGCATGATATTTGGAGTGAGTTTTAGAGAAATAGATGGGTGGGTGATGGATAGATGGAGAAACAGATGATGTGTGAGTGGATGAATGGATAGATGGATGGACGGTTGGATAAATGAGGGGATGGAGAAATAGAGGACAGGTGGGTGGTTGAGTGGATAGAGTAGACAAGGTTTGCATTCCCAACAATTGAGTCTATAGTGTCCTTCTTCTACCGTAAGAGTTCTATAGAAAGCAGGGGATTGCTCCTCTGAGCCTTGCTTACAACACTTCACCTATAATCTTTGTATGCATTCTCCCCAACAAAGAAGCTAGGATCTTCAACTCTTTTGTTTGTCAAGAAAAAAGAAACACCTATTCTCACTTATTTTCCCTCCTTGTCCTCTCATAAATTCACTAATGGAGAAAACTCTTATGAACATTGATTTTTCACACCTTGAACCTTCACCTTTTAAACTCCTTAAAAACAATCAAATGCCCTGATGGTATACAATGAGAGATGAGCCTGAGACTTCTTGCCCTCACCTGGAATACAAAGAATCTCCTTCATCTGCCACATAAAAGAGGAGAAACACAAATCCATGCCATTCTTAGTTAATTATAGTGGCTTCATCCTCTTTGCTTTCCTTGAAAATTCTACTCAGTAGTCAAGGTGGTGCTCAAATCTAATTATTCCATAAAGCTTGCTTCCTCACTCAAGCTGGAAGACCACTTTCTCTCCTCCATAGGTCTGGCATATAGCACTCATTTGATACTTAGCCTATGGCATCTTGTGTTGTTACATATTTTTAAAGTATATGTGTTGTCTCTTCTCTTCCAGCTTGATTTCTTTGAAGACAGGTTCCAGATACATGTTAAATATTGTCTAAGTTACTGGGATCAGTGCTTTCCTGTGATTTTTTCAATTTATTTACTTGAAATATGATTAATGTTATACTTTTGGGAAGTTTATACTGTATATATTGAATTTATCCACAATATTTAAAAATCATTCTTTATGTAAAATTTTTAAAAAAATGAAATAGTGGATAATTTCAGAGAATCACCATTGTTGTAATTTAAAGTTGATTCTTAAGAACAGGCAGAGATCTGCATATCACTCATGAGTTCTAAACCTGTAGGCCTTCTTTATGTGAAGTGACATGATATGATGGTGTATGGGTTACAGGCTTGCTGGGCTATTGCTTCTTCCATTCTTCATGTGATTAGGAGGTCTGTGGTCTCCAGAGCACCTGTACCTATTACCACTGCTCAGGAACTATTTCATCTCTTCTTCTGTATTCTATACAAACAGGATCATTTTCCATGCAAGCAATTATGGGAAGACATTGAAGGGCAGTAGCTTCTGGAATAGTGCCATAGGCAAGAGTCTTAACTAGGTGTCAGTAAAACTTTAGCATTATTTTATATGAATGTTCCAGCCAGCATGAAGTGAAAAGACTGATAATAAATTTCAAACCAGGCTTTTATTTTTATTTTATTTTTTACTGCTTAACTCCTAGGCTAGGAAGAAAAATCTCGTTTCAGCTGAGATTTTGGATTCTAATATTGTCATCAAAAAGTTCATTGCATGAGACAATCTGTCAAATGCAAGATACATAGTATTTTTAAAAAGACTACATCATCAATATTTAAGGAGCCTGTCAAATTACTTACATAGATTTCTGGAGAAAAGATAGTCACTCACAAAAAGTCAGTATATAAATGAAGGTTAACAGAGCATCACAGGATTTATAAAGGAGACATATAACTCTGAGATCTGCTATAGTCAGAGATGGCTCCCAGAGTAGAAGGACGTTGAATTGGCATTGATGGTGGTGGGAATTGGCTCAGGGGAAGAAATAGGATGGGAGCAAGTGGGGACATTTTAGAGAGCAGAAATATCTGGACCAGAGTGACCAGAGCTGAGAGTATTTGTTGAAACATTGTAGAATGGGTGGATGGATACTGGTTGTATTCTTAACACACCTGAAATATTTTTTGAGTCTAACATTCTCCCGAATACGGTAAAATTATACTTTCCCAAATATTTATTATTTATTTTCTTTATTACAGAAAAGAATTTGAAGTCTTTGTAAAGCTAATGGAAATATTTGGGACTCAATGTAGTTATTTGCTAAGCAGAAAGGATATAATGGATTCCTTAAAGAATGAGAACTTTGATCTGGTATTTGTTGAAGCATTTGATTTCTGTTCTTTCCTGATTGCTGAGAAGCTTATGAAACCATTTGTGGCCATTCTTCCCACCACATTTGGCTCTTTGGATTTTGGGCTACCAAGCCCCTTGTCTTATGTTCCAGTATTCCATTCCTTGCTGACTGATCACATGGACTTCTGGGGCCGAGTGAAGAATTTTCTGATGTTCTTTAGTTTCTCCAGGAGCCAATGGGACATGCAGTCTACATTTGACAACACCATCAAGGAGCATTTCCCAGAAGGCTCTAGGCCAGTTTTGTCTCATCTTCTACTGAAAGCAGAGTTGTGGTTTGTTAACTCTGATTTTGCCTTTGATTTTGCCCGGCCCCTGCTTCCCAACACTGTTTATATTGGAGGCTTGATGGAAAAACCTATTAAACCAGTACCACAAGTAAGTGAACCCTTGGCATTCAGTTTGGGATTAACATAGAGTCCTTGGGTGCATAGTTGGTGGCTGCAACCTACCAGTGGGATCCTGAGGTTGAAGTAGGGATAGGCAAAGGAGGCACCTAGGGCACGTTCTTAAAGGAAGTGCTGACTTTCAGGGTTTGGCAAGTACAGTGTCAGGCCTTGCAGGATTCTGAGATAGAAGATCTCCTTAAATTGGCTCCTCTCTTGCCATGCCCTGGTCTTAGAATCAGTGGGATGAGCCCTTTAATTAAAGTTGCTATTTTCATTTTAATTTTTATGTTGTGTGATTATGTGTAAAATAAATACGTAGTTAGTGCCCATTACATGCAATAATTGTTAAGGAGATGAGCTACTCACAGTGAAACAGACAACACTGTGGATTCGGGGTAAGCAGGGTGGGACTGCGTGGGACTGACAGCAAGAACTGACAGTGTTATCTCCAGTGTTGCCTGCCTGTAGAGCCCTGGCTCCTGGTTCCACCTAGACTTTCTGACTTGATTTGTCTGGGGTGGGCCCCTGCCATTGTAATTTGTAAATGCTGCCTGGGTGATTCAAATGCACAGTGCCGACTCAGAACCACTGCTATAGAAGGTTTTCAAAGGGAGGAGAGCTAAAATGAGTTGGCAGCCTGTTGCCTCTGAGCACTGGGTTCCCATTTTACAGAAGTTATTATATTTAGTATCTTGCCATCTATAGGGAGGTGTGGTCATCTTCATTTTTATTAATGGAGGAGGACAGAAGCACAGGTGATGTAGGTGACCTTCCCACCACTGTGTAGTGCAGAGGCCATGAGACCCTGGATTTGGCCTGGACTTTCCAGGTACAAAAGTGACTATTCTTCCTCCCCTGATCTTATATTGAGTAAGCAGGAAGAGTTGGGGAATGAGCTATGGATGAGGTGGGCTTTGCATTTGTGGTAGGTGTATTTAGGAATGGAGCTGGGAGGGAAAGCACCCCAGGTCAGGGAGCGGGGGACTTAACATGTGGAGGTGCAAGTGAGATGGCCATAGCACTGGGTTCTCTGGGTGACGCTGGCTAGATTAGTGTAGTAGAAGATTCAATTGCATGAATAAAACCATGGGGATTTAGTTGAGGTCTTAGCTACCAGGAGGGTGGGTCAGGTCTTGGCATTGGGGCAGTTGTGGAAATTGTTAAGAAGAGAATAATGGGAGTTGAGATTATGAGATAACAGATGCTTGTTTTCAAATATTTTTTCTCTTTTTGATTACTTTAATTGTGGACAAATATTTATAATATAAAATATACCACTTTAACCATTTTTAAGGGTATGCTTCAGTGGCATTGAGTACACTTATATTGTTGTGCAACTATCATTACCATCTGTCTCCAAAACATTTTTTTAACTTCCCAAATTGAAACTTCCTATGCATTAAACAATATGTTAAATAGAATGAGCATTTGGCTCAGCCACCAAAGGTGCGATTCAGAACAAAGTGGTTTCCATTTTTTGTTAGAGGTGCCATCCCCACCCCCCATTCCTACAACTACAGGCATGAGCAGTGCACAGCACCTCTCCTTAACCCCTCCCTTCCCAGCTCGGTACCTGGCTGTGTCCACAGCATGTACAAGCCATGCCCAACAGCCACAAGGGGTGGGAAAAAACTGGGCCTGCCATTCTGGCCCCATGAACCAGCTGGCCAGCGCCTCCCAGTGGAACTTTTTCTCCCCTGGCCAAGGAGTTCAGCCTGGCCTGAACCGGGGGAAGGCTATAATGATTAAAGGAACCTATTTGCACAGAGCAAGAGGTTCTTTCCGCAGGACCTCCCCTTTTTGCACCTTAAGCTGTGTTTTTCTTTCTTTTTTTTCCTTTTCTAATCGAGAGGGTTCCTTTTCCCAGCACGCTGCTTCTGATAGAGAAAATAATGGAGGAGCGACCCCTGCTGGCTGATAACTGCAAATTCGGCAGGGCCCATTTGAGACAATCTAAACAGACACATGCAGCCCCTGAAATCCGTTTTTGTCCCAAACTCAATTCCAGGTTTCAGGCTGAGGGCCTAGAAAGGAAAACCCGATCTGCCCGATCTGAGGGATCAAAAGTCAGGCAACAGGCACAATGTAAACGGGCAGGACAAATTCCTGCTGACTAAACCCCCACTTCATAGAGGGAGGTCATGCTCCAGGCATAAACGAGGCCCAGGGAACTGAAAGGTTTTCAACAGCAGGGGAAATAGAGGCATAGGTGAGGGGAGATAATTCCTATTCTCTAGCCCCACCCTGCTTCACGGGTGCAGACCACAGTGGCACCTGTGGGTGGCATCCATAAAGTTGCCAGGACTCAGGGACAACAGATGGAAGAGAAAGTCCCTTGCTTTCTCTCTCCCTCACACCCTGAGTTTTCGTTGAAAGAAGGAAGGGAAATGAGGGACACCTCTATTTCCCTGTCTTTCAGAATGGGCAACCAGCTCTCTTCACCACCCCCAGCTTATTCTCCTCTGGAGTGTATTCTGAACCACTGAGACTGCTTTGACCCTCAGAATCTGGAGGAAAAACACCTCCTAGCCCTCGGAACAAAGGTTTGGCCAAATTATGAAGGACTGGCTTGGTCTCAGGAAGGAACCATTCATTGTGATACCATCTGGCAGCTGGACCTTTTCTGTAGACGTGAGGACAAATGGCCTGAGGCCCCACATGTGCAGGCTTTCTATACCTTGCAGGGAAATCTAGACCTTTGCTGACAGTGTAGGATTGATCCAGCCCTCCTGCTTGTCATTTTAGAAGAGGCTGCAAAGGGCAATTCCAGGGAACTAAAGAAACAAATCCCAGAGGCACTCCCAGCAGAGAAGCCAGCTCCCTCCAGCTCTGCTCCTCTGGGTCCACCTCAACCTCTCTATCCAGCTTCAGTCTCTCGCTTGCCTAATCCTAGAAATCCTCACCCTAGACCAGCCCCAGTCTCACTCCTGCCCTTCCAACAGATGCCAGGTGAATTTGGCCCCAGTAAGGTGCAGGTCTCCTTCCTCCTACAGGACTTAAAGTATATTAAGGGGGATTTTTGGCAAGTTTTCACATGACCCTGACAGAAATATAGAGGCTTTCCAGAATTTAACCCAGGTATTTGAACTCTCTTGAAGAGACATTGTGTTACTTTTGAATCAGATCCTGATGAACACTGAGAAGCAGGCTGCTCTGCAAGTAGCAGAGAGAGATTTGGGGATGAGGTTTGTTTCACATACAGTGTCAGGAAAGGGGGCAAACTTTATCCAACTGGAAGAGAAGCAGTACCAGTAAATGACCCTGGATGGGATCCCAGTGATGAAATGGGAGACTGGAAGAGGAGACACTTTCAGGTATGCATCATGGAGGGATTACGCAAGACTAAGACCAAGCCTCTCGATTATAGCAAGCTATCTATGATAGACCAGGGATTTAATGAAAATCCCACTACCTTCTTGGAGAGGCTAAGAGGGGCCTTGGTAAAGCACACCTCCCTATCTTCTGATTCAGTCAAGGGACAACTAATTCTGAAGAATAAATTTATTACTCAGGCAGCCCCTGATATCAGGAGGAAGTTGCAGAAATGGGCCCTGGGACCAGGTAATACTTTAGAAGTCTAACCGAAAGTGGCCATCTTGGCCTTTTGCAATAGAGATAGGGGGACACAAGAAAGAGGCAGAAGCATTAATGGCCACGATGCAATCCCACAAACCCCAGAATTCCTAGGGTACACTTGTTAATTGCTACAGATGTGGCAAGAACTGTTATCTCTCTTCTAAAGTTGAACCGCTTCTATACAAGGTTTAATTTCTTTCACCAGGGTGAAACAGCTCAAAGCAGAATGTTTTTAGTATTTTCACTTGTTATTTCTGTGATCTTTGGCACTAGATTATTTTCTTTTATAATACACGTTTAATCCATGCATACTTAACCTTATAAAACTTGTTTTTTCCTCTCACTTAGAGGCCATCAAACTCCAAATGGTCAGGCAACTGGAGCCTCGGACAATGGCTCCCTTTTGCAAGGACCCTTAGATAAACCTCTGGGAGGAATCTGACTGCTGTTTTCTCCAAAACAGTGCCACCTGTCAGCAGAAATTAGCTAAGATTGGCCATCGTCCATATTCTAATGGCAGTTATATTTGCCTCTGCAGAGAGGGGAGATGATACGGCTAGGAGACAGAGAAATACTGGGTAGAAGAGGGCAGTTCCCTGGCAAAGGTCCCACCTTCAAGTCTGGAAACCTCTGGCCCTAACTGAGAACATGCATTCCTGTTTTCACACACAAAAGTTGCCTTTTGGCTCTCCACGCACCCCTCTCCTGTACTGATATAAACCTCAGACCTCAGGTTCCAGAAGCAGATGAAAAGGAGATGAACAGAAGAGCAGAAGAATGGCATAATGGTGTGGCAGAGAGAAGAGAAGGAGAGTCTGAACACCAAGAGGAGTTCGGCTGGGAGCGATTGGAGAGGAGATCAGCCACTGGACAGCTGAACTCCAGGAAGACCATCTTCCCATTCCATCTCCTTTCCAGCTCCCCATGCATCCTATCTCTGCCACTCAATAAAACCCCCACATTCACCATCTTCAAGTCCATGTGCAACCTGGTTCTTTCTGGATGCCGGACAAGAACCTGGGTTCCAAGAGGGCATTGAGCTGGTTAACACTTAAGCCATCTGTAGATTGCAAAGCTAAAAGAGTGCACTGTAACATACACCGTGCTCACTTGGGCTTTAGGAGTTGCAGGCACCCACCCTTATACACTGCTGTGGGGCCAGAGCCCCAAAGCACTCACCCAGGCTCATGCACCTGCCCATCTGCATGCTCCCCCTACTGTAAGGAGTTTGAGCAGCAGTGGAGGCTGCGGCCAAACTGACAAGCCACACCCTTGTCACATATCCTGCGAGGGGGGGTCAGGGAACTTTCCCATTTCACTGTCATCAAAATTTATTTGACCGTAATGCAAAAGTCTATTTCTGGGCTCTCTATTCTATTCCACTGGTCCATGTGTCTATCTTTATGGCAGTACTACATTACTTGGATTACTGTAACTTTGTAATATGTTTTGAAATCAGCAATTGTGAGAACTTCTTCTCTGCTCTTTTTCAATATTGTTTTGAATATTCAGGGTTCTTGATAGTTCTTATACATTTTAGAATGATTTTTCTGTTGCAAAATAAGTTACTGGTATTTTGATAGGGTTTGTATAGAATATGTACATCCCTTTGGATTGTACATATTTGACATCTTAATAAGTATCCCAATTCATGAAGCCAGAATGCCTTTCCATTTTTGTGTGTGTGTCTTTACTTTCTTTCAGCAAAATGTTCATGTTTTCAATGTAAAATCTTTCACCTCCTTGGTTAAGTTTATTTTATTCTCTCTGATATTATTGTTGATGAAATTGTTTTCCTAATTTCTTTTTTGATTTGTTCATTGTTAATATATGGAAATGCAGCTGACTTTGGAGACTTGAGTTTTTTCCTTCGACTTTGCTGAATTTGTTTATTAGTTCTAACAGATTTTTAATTTTTAGAGTGTGTGTGTATGTTATTTTTAAGGTTTTAAATGTATAGAATCATGTTATCTGCCATTATTTCTTCAAATAGCCTTTCTTTCCCTTTCATTTTCTCTCATAGGGCATATATTGATCCACATGATGATGTCCTATTGTCCCTTACATTTTGTTCATTCTTTTTTTCTTTTTCTTTCTCAGACTTGAAAATTTCAAATAATTTGTCTTCAAGTTCACTGATTATTTCTTTTACCCGTTTGAGTTACCTATTGAAACTCTTGAGAAAAAATTCAATTTAATGATTTCATATTTTAGCTCCAAAAATTTCCCTTTTTAAATTAAAAGGTTTCTCTTTGTTGATATTCTAAATGTGTTTATATATTGTTTTTCTTGTTTACTTTAGTTTTTGCCATGTTTTCCATGAGCTCCTTGGGCATATCTAAGACAGTTTCTTTAAAAATATTTGTGTAGTAAGTCCAATGCCTGTGTTTCTTTAGGGAAGGTTTCTGGACGTTTATTTCGTTTTTTAAAATTATGCATTTTGACTATTTCTTTGTATGCCTTGTGATCTTTTGTTGAAAATTGGACATTTGAACAATTAGTTACTTCTGTCAGTCTTTGCAGTCTGGCATGGAAGAGCATGTTTTGAGTGTTTTGATCAAGATTAAGGTCTTCTGAGGTATTTTTTGGTTATGTGTCTCATCTGGACCTTTGTGTGTGCTTTTCTTCCTCCAATTCCCTCTGTATGCTCAGCTGTTTTTGAATGCCTTAATTTCCCAATGAACCTCACCCAAACTCTTCTTGGACTTTAGATGTTCTATTATATTCTTCTGTCCATAACTTCTTGACCCAAGCCTTCATAGGTCTGCAGTATCCCTTAAGCTTTCATACGTCATGGTACCTACCACTGCTTTCTATGACTTCTGTCAGCTTGAAATCTGAGCTTTGTCACCATTCCCAGTGTGAGCTCTGAATCAGGTGAGACAAACCAGTCACTAAGTAGCCAACAGACAGGTTAGAATGTTGTAAATAGTTTCTATTCTGCTCCTTCCGGCTGAGGGAGGGAATGCACAATTGAGCTTTTGCCTGTGGACTGTGGTCTGCCACTCCAGGGCAAAGGTAAATAAAATGGATTAGAAATTTATACTGTTTGAAAGTAGCTTTTTCTTGATTGGGCATTTGGTTGCTTGCTGTGTATCTTTGACTGGTTTTCAAAACTCTACGGAGTTATTTGAGTCAGTCTCCAGTTGATTTTCAAATGTTTCTCTGAAAGAACAAGGGCATGCGGCTGCTGATTAACATTATTGCTCTGCTTCTTTTGATTTTATATAATGATTTTATAATTACAAGAACAACAAAGCTGTTTTCAGTTTGTTAATTGAGATGGTAGTTCAAGCAGTGTTATGCTGGATGGAATCAAGTTTTCCTACAGAATGACCCAGTAGAATGAGGGGCTCAGAACTAGAGACAGTCACAAAAATGCTGAGAGAGGAAGAGTCTGAAGAAATGTTTGGAAGTAATAATTGATGAAACAGTGCTAAAGCTAAGTTTTAGAGCATTAGATCATAATCTTTCTTAAGAATTACCTGAGGACCAAAATAGGCTAGGTAGCTATGCAAATATCAGACAAAATAGACTATATGTCAAAAATATTTACAAGAGACAAAGAAAGGCATTATATAATATAAAATTTTATGTTTGCATTCACATAATTATAATATTATAAGTATCATTTAAAAATAATATATGAAATATCATCAACAATATATAAGAGCTATAAGTATATATGCACCAAACAACAGAGCACCAAAATATGTGAAGCAATAATTGATGGAATTGAGGACAAAATAGACATTACTACAGCAATAGCTTGGGACTTCAATACCCCATTTTTAGTAATGGAAAGATTATCTACACAAATGATCAATAAAGAAAGAGTTATCTTGAACACCATCATAAACCAACTGGACCTAATAGAAATTTAGAGAATACTCCACCCAACAACAGCAGACTACACCTTCTTCTCAAATGCACACAGTATATTCCCCAAGATAGTCCATATGTTAGGCTACAATATAAACCTCAATACATTTCAGAAGACTGAACTCATCAAAGTGTTTTCTGTGATCCCAATAGGATGAGCTAGACATCAATAACAGGAACAAAAACTTAAAAAAATCACAAATTTATAATTTATATGCAAAAACATGTCCTCAGATATCAGAAAATGACTTCTAGGTCATCCAGACACAATATGAGCACAGTGCAGAGGTCACTGAGCTGTGCCAGGAGCCATAATAATAGCTTCGGGAGAGTGAAGACAAGGCACTGATGGGAGGGTGTGTTTAGTAAATAGACTGGGTTTCATTTCATGGACACTTAGGCGTTCTCAAACAATTTTGTCACCTCCTTTCTTTTGTCATCTCTCTCTAGGACTTGGAGAACTTCATTGCCAACTTCGGGGATGCTGGGTTTGTCCTTGTGGCCTTTGGCTCCACATTGAACACCCATCAGTCCCAGGAAGACCTCAAGAAGATGCACAGTGCCTTTGCCCACCTCCCTCAAGGGGTGATATGGAAATGTCAGAGTTCTCATTGGCCCAAAGATGTTCATTTGGCCACAAATGTGAAAATCGTGGACTGGCTTCCTCAGAGTGACCTCCTGGGTAAGGACTGCTTAGGTCTGCTCTTCTCTTTCCATTGACCTGTCTTTGGTGCTCACCAGTGTTCTGACCTCTAGCTGAGCATTTGTACCAGCCTAGGTAGTAGCTACTCATAGGTAAAGGTAATGCTCAGAGGGCAGGAAAAGAACAGCTAACTGGAATTCTTTGGGAATCAGGCTGTACTTCAAAAATGGTGAAAACAGCCACTTTCTCTTTTTCTTTCTAACCCAAGCGAGGCCTGAAGTTGCCAACCAGAGGTGATATGTATGTGGTCATGTTGCCTTGACCCTACTACATTTGACACTGAACAGAGTCACCCCAACACAATCTAAGATAATATGTAAACTCCAAGAGTATATATCTGGGAGTATGTTGCCCCTGTTCTGTGGTCTTCTGACCACCTGTTTAGTAATGTGCCATTACACAAACACACATACACCTATATAAATACATCTTTTTTATCTACTAAGGATGCGAAGGACTCATACATTCACAACATTGATGCCAATGTTGTTTGAAGGATGTGCCACAATATTAGTGCCAAGCTGAGTAATCACATAGCCAGGTATTGAGTCATTTGGTAACAGAGCTCCTTAAAGTTCAATAGGTTTTATTGTCCTTGTGATACTTTTTGGAGACCTCTCACTGACATCCTCAGTGACTGGATCAGAGATTCATAACTAAGTTTATGGCTCAAAGTCAGCTTGGTAAATTAAGATACAGGTTTCTGTATATTTACTTTATAAGACATGGGACAATGAAAAATGTTTTCATTTTCAAAGGAAACAAGTATATTCGAATCCACATTTCTGTTTAGAAACATAGATTTAACTCTTCATTATCAAAAGTCACTAGCTTGCTCTAAATAAGGGTGGGACAGGCAGACAGGAACTAGAAATACGGAAGTAGAAGTGTACGGTTTATTATTCCTTGCTTTCACAGCATTCTTCAAATGGAGAAAACAGAAGGAACAGAGAGCAGGAAGTAAAGGGAGAGATGAGGTGAAGAGAGAAGGATGGCTGCATGGATGGAGAAATATGCCTTGCTTATCATTCTTCTCTGCAGCTTTCCCTGTATTCAGAGACTTAGATGGATTGGGGCTGAGGTGAGGAATCTCTACAGAAAGGGAGGCTTGAATCTTGTATCCTGGAATGTTCACACTTAAGTGTGTCCCAAGCAAAATCAGTGAATTCATTTTCTCAACAGACCTTGATTTCATTGGTGTTTCATCTGACTTTTCTGCTTTACCTGGTATTCCAGAATTTTTCATCCTGAAGTGTTCCACTCTCTTTCTTATTTGCCACAGCTCACCCCAGCATCCGTCTTTTTGTCACTCATGGTGGGCAGAACAGTGTAATGGAGGCCATCCGGCATGGTGTGCCCATGGTGGGATTACCAGTCAATGGAGACCAGCATGGAAACATGGTCCGAGTAGTAGCCAAAAATTATGGTGTCTCCATCCGGTTGAATCAGGTCACAGCCGACACACTGACACTTACGATGAAACAAGTCATAGAAGACAAGAGGTATGTGGCTCTCCGAGCATGTGGTCACTAAGGCTGAATGAAGATAGAAAACAAAAGGGATACTCTGTATGTATTTTTCACAATAATAGCTGAAACTTCTGTGACATGGAATAACATGTGTGTGATGCTAACAGCCCACCTGTTTTCTCTAGTAAGTCTCTAGGAAGACTAATTTAGGTTAGATGCTGAGAATTACTTTCCTACCTTAAGGTTGTGATGGTGACAAATTATATACACAAGATCTCTTTGACTGATCTTATATTTGGAAGCCCCTCTAGTGGAATTCCAACTGAAGCAGGGGGTTTCTTTGTGTGTTTCCCCAATGTGCCTGCTCTTCTCACCTCTGGCTTCTTTGTCTGTGCTGCTCCTTAGAACACCCTTCCCTTCTCTTCACAGGACTGGCTGCTTCATGACATTTGGGTCTCTTCTCCAATGTTTCCTCCATAGACAGGGTTGTGTCTTTGACAATCCTAACTAGCCTCCTCTCCCACTCAGCCCAATCATAATAACTATTTCCTTCCTAATACTTTTCAAGATTTGTAATGACTCCATTTATTTATGTTTTTATTAATTGTCTGGCCCCCAAAACAAGAGAGTAGAGAGTCAGCTTCATAAGTACAGCAATGTGTCTCTCTTTTTTTCAACTATGTTCCCAGTGCTTACTGCAGAGCCTGCCACAAAATAAGTTTCCATGAATTTCAGTTAAGTGAGGAAATAAAAGCGGCATAGTGACCTTCTTGGTTACTGCCCATCCAGCCAATGATCTTATAATCAAGAAGGACTGAATACCTTATTATGGTTTCAGAAACACAAACCCTGAATCAGGTACATATTCTCTCATATATGGTCATATGTATTTTTTCCTTTAGTATACCATAAGCATCCTAGGGATATGGACTAGTTCTTAGAGATTTAATCACTTTCCTACAGTTTAACACTTTTAGAATTAATCATTGGTTTTTGTATGTGGGTGTTTTTATTGAACTTTTCAAGAGGATTCAGTGAGACAGTGGCAAGGCCATGCCAACAAATTTTCTTTGCAGCCCAGCCTTGGTGCATGTGTTAGAAAAGTGTTTGTATGCTTGTGTGTGTGCTCATGCAATACAAAGTCTGTAAGACTTGTGAGGCTACGTCAGTAACACACCCTCTCTGTCTCTGCCAACAGGTACAAGTCGGCAGTGGTGGCAGCCAGTGTCATCCTGCACTCTCAGCCCCTGAGCCCCGCACAGCGGCTGGTGGGCTGGATCGACCACATCCTCCAGACTGGGGGAGCGGCGCACCTCAAGCCCTATGCCTTCCAGCAGCCATGGCATGAGCAGTACCTCATTGATATCTTTGTGTTTCTGCTGGGGCTCACTCTGGGCACTATGTGGCTTTGTGGGAAGCTCCTGGGTGTGGTGGCCAGGTGGCTGCGTGGGGCCAGGAAAGTGAAGAAGACATGAGGCTAGGTGTAGCCTTGGGTGAGGGGAGGGCATCCCTGGTCCTTTGAAGGTTCTCCCCACCCCAGCACACGCCACCCCTCTGTTCTCTCTTCAGCTCCACCTGCCAATGATCCTGCAACTTGCTTCTTTCTATTCTCTGCCTCTGTTTAGAAATCTTCATGCACCACTGAGGCTTCTTGACTTGCCCCTTGTGACTTGGAGCCCCCAGCTCAGATACAAATTTTCACCTGCCAGCCCTGCCTCCTCCTTTCTCCCTTTTCCTAGACACAGGACTCTGACAACTTCATCCTCCTCGTTTAGATGACTTCCCAGTTTCCAGTCCCCGTTTCTCCTTCTATCACTTTTCATAAAAAAACACAGGAAATATTTGACATATCTTCCATTTCAAATTCTTCCATTTTATGCATATATCTTGCCCTTCCTATAAGCTCTCCTCAAAGCTCGGGAAACCTGGTCTGCTCTCCTGCATTTAGGAAAGGAGAACCCCTGCCAAGACCTTTGCTCACTGCCTGAGACCCCTTCCTTAGAGAGCACCTCCTTTGCTGGTCAGACATGGAGCCTGCAGTTGGTCACAGATGATACTGCTTTATTTCAGTTTTTACAGTTTCCTTCTTAAGATTCCCGTCTTATAAATGGTGTACAGGGAACCTCAAGTAGTGAAGTGGAAATCCATGTGTAAGGCTTTGTGGCTTCAGGTACCAGTGGCTAAGGTAGTTTTAAAGACTTTGTTGATTTTAGAAAATTCCATCTTCCATCCCCTACATGGCAGTTAGTACCCTTCTATATGGTAAAACCTTAGAGATTACCTTAATCTGCTAGGAACAGAAGCAAGAAAAACTGTGGCGTAAACACCCCCAGAGTTTTTGTTCATTTGTTTCATCTTTCTTGATAAAGCCCGAAGGTAGCCCATTCAGGGCTGTTGTGGTTGGTTGCTCCATCATGTCATCAATAGCCCATATCTTTTCTTTTTTATCTTCCTTAGTGTAACACCAAACTACCTCTCTGATAGCTGGTGTTCATGAAATATTTTACCTTCAAATGATTGTACCTTTTTATTTGCTTTAGAGTTCTGAAATAAAATGAAATTCCACTGTAATAAAACTGTCAAATGCATTGTGTCTGATGAGTTAAAAACACAGAGTAGAGGGAGGCCGAGGCGGGCGGATCACGAGGTCAGGAGATCGAGACCATCCTGGCTAACACGGTGAAACCCCGTCTCTACTAAAAATACAAAAAATTAGCCGGGCGTGGTGGTGGGTGCCTGTAGTCCCAGCTACTCGGGAGGCTGAGGCAGGAGAAGGGCGTGAACCCGGGAGGCGGAGCTTGCAGTGAGCCGAGATCACGCCACTGCACTCCAGCCTGGGCGACAGAGCGAGACTCCGTCTCAAAAAAAACAAAACAAAACAAAAAAAACAACACAGAGTAGAAAACAGGCATATGGAGAGGCCCTGGATGAACCATAGTTTTAGATTGTTTAATTCTAGAATTGTGAAACAGATCTTGAAACAATTCAGATCAAAAGATGAAACTGTTACAAATGCTCCTGCAGAAATAGAGAATGCCCCCCACCAAAAACTCTGCCAATTCCATGAAAGGATTTGCTTGTGAGTCTGCAGAGCTGAGTGCTGGATGTCTATCCATTTTGTGAGTTCTCATGACACAAGAGCCAGAAGCATGAAGCATGCAGAAGTACATTAGAGTGTGTGTATCTGTGTGCGTATAATACAAGGTTTCATTGCTGTAATTCTTATGAAACCACATGAATTGATCGATGGCCATACTCCCATGAAGGGCAGACATGGATCCTTCCCTGTGTTTTCTGTTGAATCAACAGCCATGATTTCATTCCCCTCATGAACAACACAAGGTCTTAGGGATAAGCCTCCTGGCCAGTAACTCCCCTCCCACCCCAGCACATAGCCTTTCTCTAACACTTGGTAATTCATTGAGGTCAACTTTATGCCAGTTGTATAAACTTGCATCCCTAAAATCTGATCATAAGCAGCCAATGAGCCAGAATGATGCTTCTAATCTTGCTCTGTCCAAGCACCCTCCACAGGGCTGCAAGCATGGCTCTGACAACCTGGAAATCTGGTGTTATCCCTCACTGTTTAAAATCTTTGTTCCCATTGTGTGGAATATAAGGGCTCTATGATTTGGTCCTGTCTACCAATCTAGGCACACCTGGAGCAGTTCTCCTCCCACTCTTTTCCAAATGTTCACTACACCCCCTCAGAACACATTTTGCTGTTTTTAACCTCTGGGCTTTGTCTATGCCCTTCCTTCTCTCAGAAATATCATCCTATTCTTGCTGGAATGAGAAACTTCTGCTTATCTGTTAATATCCGGTGTCATTGTGTTCACATTGGTAAGCCTGTGCCTGACCACTACACTCGAAATGGAGCTCACTGCATTCTCTTTTGAAGCATTTTTCTTACTATATCGCGATTATTTATTACAATATCTGTTTCCTATTTAGAAACCATAAAGACAGGGA
This sequence comes from Pan troglodytes, assembly GCF_028858775.2. Lineage (NCBI taxonomy): Eukaryota > Metazoa > Chordata > Mammalia > Primates > Hominidae > Pan > Pan troglodytes. The sequence goes on from NC_072402.2 coordinate 76,836,872, forward strand.
CTGGTTCCTATTTATCTTTTTATTATAGAACCTGGCGTAGTGCCCGGAACAAATACTGCTAGGACAACTGGATAATATTTAGAAAAAAGGCAATATTTGATCCAGACTTCACACTATATCAAAAACTGAATTCCAATACACCAGATATCTAGGTACGAAAAATGATACCATGCTGAGTCTAAGAGAAAAAGTGAATTTTTCCATAGCCTGTGTATAGGAAAAGACTTTCTAAATAGGAATAAAAAGTCCTGATACAACAAGAGAAATGTAAATTAATTTGACATAAAAAACTTTGGCATGGCAAAAATCATGGTAAGAAGATTAGCGATCCAAATTAAAAAGTCGGAGAAACATAGCTGCAACATATATCTCACACATAGACCTGATATTTCTGATAAACTAAGAACTCTTAAAATTGAAGAAAGAATCTATGATACATATACATACTGAAATAATATTCAGCTTTAAACTACAATAAACAAAAGCAGAATAAGCTAATATGGAGCAAATTCCAATATAGCTAAGTAAAAAAGAGCAAAGAGTAAGAGTAACTATAGGATGTATCCTTTTTTTTTTCATAAGCAAAAGGGAAGTATGTGTATGGGGGATAATGAAAAAAATATATATCTATGTGCATTGCCTTGCAAAAACAGTGCAGAGGGAATAAACCAGAGTGTGATAGATTATCTATGAGGGTGGTGTTTGAATAGGGTGGAAGTATCCATGGGTTTATGTTTTTACGTAGTTTGGATTTTGGAAACGTTAATATTTTGCATACCAACTATATGTTTAAATAAACAAGGAGAGAAAAGCCAAGAACTGAAATACAAATGGAAACAAATGAAATCAATTTTTTCCAAATGAAAATGTAACTATACTGTACTGAAAAAAATTAGCATCATTACCTTTTAAACACAGTACTTTTACTATATACTGTATACAATCAATCAAAAGAAAAAAAAAAGAACTCCAAATGAATCTTGTAGTCTATTGAGTAATTGTGTTATTCTCAGTTGGCAAATTAGTGTATCTGAACCTAATTTCTGTACGTGCTAGGATTGAGTAAATGCATCAATGACAGTGAGATTCAGATTTCTTATTTTGGAAAAAGGAATTAGAAATATAAGAAAGGGGAAGATTAGAATAACCTCTGTAGTGTTGTATTGGAATTAGAGTTATCAGTATAAATTTATAATTTTACATAATACAAATATAAATATAGGTATAGGGAGAAATATAGGTATGTATTCTTTATACCCACATTTATTTATTTATGTTTCTTAGCTCTGTCTATGGAAGAGGAATTACAAACAATGGCACTTCATTAGCAATGAACACACCTAGGCAACATACCCTGTTTCTGAATATCACTCCTCACTAAAAGGTTTCCTTAAGAAATTGTAGGTTCTAAAATTGGGACAGGGAAAGTGCAAGATAAGCCTAGAGCATCATGTGCAAGAAAGAAATAAAAAGCTCCAAAATAATGGAGCTTCCACAGGAGCAACACTATGAACAATGACAGTAATAGGTTATATCTTACTGAATAAATAAGAATTCAAGAGACAATACTGATAATAAATAAATAGATTACATAGATAGATAGATAGGACTGAAGACAAATGTTAAAACAAAATGTGATATAAAACACAGAAGGGATGTTAGAGTTTAAAAAGCATTAATTTGTCACCATCATCTTGATAATTGATTCAGACAAGAATCCTAAAGGATGATAAAATGTGAGTGGAAGTTTGATAAGGAATAGGATGCTTATACAGCTTCAAATTAATTACTAATTATAGGTGGAAAATAGTAACTTTACGGTTGAGAATTTTGGTGGACATGACCTTAGCCAAATGATCAAATTCAGTATCGCGAATAATGGGACCATCTCAGGTCATGTGCCTCCTACTGTGATTCACTGAGATAGAGACGATGTACCTTTGTAGCATTTTCAGCAAAACTACACAACACAAAGTGTAATGAAAAATCATCAAACAAATCCAAACTGAGAACCATTCTACAAAATAAATGGCCTGTATACTTCAAAATGTCAGTGACATGAAAGACAAAGAAAGGCTGAGAAATCAGTCTTTACTGAAGGGATGAAATCTTCAGGATAATCAAATGCCCTGAATAATCCTGGATTAAATTTTGCACCAGAAAAATAATATTACCACATACCACATTGGATGTTATTGGGACAATTGGCTAAATTTGAATAAGGTCTATAGATAAGATAATGTTATTATATCCATGCTAAATGGTACCTTCGTCATGAAGATTGTTTGACTGGGAGGCTACAATATCTGAAATATAGTAATTGTCAACATGTATGCATGTAATGCCATGGCTTCAAAGAGTATAGCACAAAAATGCAGAGAACTACAAGAAAAAAATTGAATAATGTGAGGAGAGTTTTAAAAGCTTTCCAGTGAAAAATTTCTAACATTTATAAATGCAGTACTTGGGCTGAGCACGGTGGCTCATGCCTGTAATCTCAGCACTTTGGGAGGCCGAAGCTTGCAGATCACGAAGTCAGGAGATCGAGACCATCCTGGCTAACACGGTGAAACCCTGTCTCTACTAAAAAAAAACACAAAAAATTAACCAGGCGTGGTGGCGGGCGTCTGAAGTCCCAGCTACTCAGGAGGCTGAGGCAGGAGAATGGCGTGAACCCGGGAGGCGGAGGTTGCAGTGAGCCGAGACTGCGCCACTGCACTCCAGCCTGGGCGACAGAGTGAGACTCCGTCTCAAAAAAAAAAAAAAAAAAAAGGCAGTACTTGGTGTCTCCCATCCAGCCTCAATGATTACCAACTCCTGGCTGATACAGTTTGACTCTGTGTCCCCACTCAAATCTCATGTTGCATTGTAATCCCCAATTTTGGAGAAGGGACCTGGTGGGAGGTGATTGAATCATGGGGGCTGATTTCACCCTTGCTATTCTCATGACAGTGAATTAGTTCACACGAGATCTGGTTGTTTGAAAGTGTGTAGCACTTCCCCCTTCACTCTTTCTCTCTCAATGCTCTAGCCCTGTGAGACATGCCTGCTTCCCCTTCACCTTCCACCATGATTGTAAGTTTCCTTAGCACCCCCAGCCATGCTTCCTGTAATAGCCTGTGGAACCATGAGTCAATTAAACTTCTTTTCTTTCTAAATCACCTGGTCTCAGGTAGTTCTTTATAGCAGTGTGAGAATGGACTACTACGTTGGCCAACTTTCTTTATACTTTCGGTGCCCCCACTCATTTTCCATTCCTTGTCACCCAAAGAATTTTGAAGCAAATTCCAGATATCATAGCATTCCATCTGTAAATATTTTAGAATGTATCTCTGAGAGTCTCTCTTTTTCCATACCACAGTAACATTATAACACATCCTTAAATCAACAGTAACCTCTTAATATCAAATACTCATTGTTCAGAACTCTCTGACAGGGATATGAGATTTTTAAGAGCTCAGTTGAATCACCCTGATACCCCACCCTTCATGTGTCCTTCCATGTTATTTATCACTAACACACCACATATTTGATTTATTTATTTTGTTATCATTTGACTCCCCCACAAGGATGTAAGTTCTGGGAGGCAGGTGTTTTGTCTTTGTTGTTCAATGCACTCCGTGCAGCAACCAAACAGTGCCTCACAGATGATTACCTATTAGTATGCTTGTTGAGTTAAAGAATAAGTTTAGGATGAGAAAACAAATTCTCTGTTTGCTAATGCATTATTGGAGGTCTAAAAATAATAAATGGGCTGGAGCCTTGTGATGCCTGGTAAAGACCTACCCCTGCCCTCTGCACCAGCTCCTCAGTGACCAATGGACATGGTTGTGTTGCAGAAATGTCTAAGGATGCAATACTTTAAATTCAGATTTTTTTTTAAAAAGGCTTATAGACAGAAGATATGTAATAGTGCAAAGCAGAATTCAAGGGCCCACTTTATCGTGTAGGCATTGAAGGACTTTCTCTGTCATTTTGTTGTTTGTTTGTTTTTTAGATACAGGATCTCAGTATGTTGCTTAGGCTGGCCTCAAACTCCTGGGCTCCAGCCATCCTCATGCTTCAGCTTCCTGAGTAGCTGGGATGACAGGTGCATGCTATGGTGCCTGGCTCTGCCTGTTTGAGAATTGCACTGCAATCCTTTATTAAAGGCAGCATTATATTGAGGATGGGGAATGCAAAGATGATATTTGGGAGTAGTGTGCCCACCCCTTGCCAGGGCTGACATTTCAAGGGGGTAAAATTGTAAGCTGTCTTCAAATTGTCCCTGAGAAGACTGTGGAAAAAGCACCAATTCTATTTTATACTTATTCAGGATTATAATGTAAACTTTAGAGACTTATGCTTTCAATGAAGAAATGAAAATACAGGGGGGCTTAACCCGTTTGGACACTAGAATCATCTTATGGATATGATATCTTCTAAGGAGGCTGCCTGAGTAATAATCGTAGGCCATTTCCCCTTTGTAGATCATTATCTTTTGGGGATTGGCTTCCAGAGTTCTTGAGCTTGCGACACTAGCTAGAAATTTTATGCAGGTATCCGGGGAAATGAAGCATAGGGATGTCAGTATAAGGTTACAAAAGTTGTCAGAATCAAAATGGAGTTACCTGTGTTAAAACCCTGATCAATGGAGCCAGGGAAGGCGGTGAAGGGAGGTTCTCATACAGTATCCCTAATAACAAGAACTATTACATAAGACTGTAAAAACTACAACCTTGGTTAGGCCACTGCACCCTTACACAAAAGAATACTTCTGTGAGGATATCTGTCCAGCAACTGCCTATCCTACCTTGGACTGATGTCACCCTTGTTATTGATCCTTCTAGCCAAGGATAATTGTCTAAAAATGACCTGTGTAACCCTCTTCATTTTTCATTTAAAAAGCCTTATTGTCTTCCTTTATCTCCCTGAATATGCCCATGTGTATTCCCACTGGAATGACCATTTCTTTTAAAGAAGGTCTCCAAAAGCTTTCTTTTAGAGAGAGCGTCTCTCAATGTAAGCTATTTGGGTTTGACAAGGTCATCAGAATAAGAAAGGAAGTGTGGCACCATAAGGTCAAGGAAGGATCCATAAAAGGGAGATGGGTTCTCGTCACCTCAAGCTGCAGCTGTCATCCACGTGATTTCTTAGGGTCCCTAGTGTTCTTGGTTCATACTGATTTCCAGGAGGGGAGAGTGGTGCTTACATGGTTAGGGCAGGGTTCAGGGTTCAGTTCACCAATCCCCCCTTTCCGCTGCCACTGGTTTGGGAGAGTGAGAATAGGGTATCTAACTGATCATGAATTGAGTAAGAAGGGGCAGAGGCTGAGAGGGAACAGACAGAAGAGAAGATAGACCGGCTCTCCTCTCCTACCTCTTCTCAAGCCTATAGACAGTGCCTTTGGCGCACAGGGTCCCTTAAGCGTGTGCAGGGCACACAGCCTAAGGGCTGGGTTCTGGGGCTTCTGCAGGAGTGTGCATGGCTGGGCAGCTGGGCTCTGCTCCTAGTGGGCTTCCTTCTCTTTGGGATTCTGCTCTCAGAGGCCGCCAAAATCCTGACAGCATCGACACTGGGTGAGTGCTTGGCGGGAAAATGCAGAGAGAAGCATGTTCCAGGCACCGCGCACGGGCACTGGCAGTTCTGTCAGAGGGTCATCCAGGTAGTTTTCCACGCTGGGCTGGTGTCTCGGGCTGGAAAAGGAAGAGAGAGGCTGGCAGGGGCCGTGGAGCCAAGAAGGGCCTCTAACCAAGGGTGGAAAAGACAGTTCTGGAGAAAACGGAAGTTTCCTTTCTTCTCTCCAGCTCTGGACGTGCGCTGCGTCGCGCAAGGCTGGAGCCAGCATTTAATTTCCCAGTCCAATACGTTCGCCCCGGGCCTCCTTCCTCAGTGCTGGATAGACGTTTCGTTGCTCATTCGTTTCTTCTAAGGGGGTGCACGGTAGCTGTCAATAGAAATTGTAGCAAGCATTTTCAGGCTCTTAAAGACCGAGGAAACGTGCTCCTGGGCGTGTCACAGCAAATTGGGGTTGTTTTCGTCCAAAGGAAATCCGGAGAACTGACTGGGGCGACGAGAGGACCCCTGGACAATTGGGTCTTTGGAAGCCCTTTTATCTTTCATTCAAGCTCCTGGAAAGGTTTTGAAGGATAAGTGGGGCAGTTAGTTTTGCATTTTGTGCCCCTATTTTTATTTCTTTTACTTTTACCCCCAAAGGAATAGAAGATAAAAGAGAAAATATATCAAGGGAAAGGAGGGAGCTCCCCAAGACCCTTCTTAAGCCCATCCTGAAAGGACGGTGGGCTCTCTCTTAGATCACTTTAAGATCATTGAGAATCTGGGATTCCTGGAGCTGGATGAAACCAAGGAGTTCATTTAATTCGGCCTTTCCCTTTTGTTTTCCTAAGGGGGATACTAAGGATTAAGGAAATGCAGGCACCCTTTGCAAGAGCGCACCCAGCTTTCCTAATGGCCCATGAGGAGTTGAATCAAGATTCCTTACTCCGAGTCAGGCCCGGTGGCTCACGCCTGTAATCCCAGCACTTTGGGAGGCCGAGGTGGCTGGATCACCTGTCAGAAGTTTGAGACTAGACTGACCAATATGGTGAAACCCTGTCTCTACTAAAAATACAAAAATTAGCCGGACGTGGTGGTGTATGCCTGTAGTCCCAGCTATTCGGGAGGCTGAGGCAGGAGAATCGATTGAACCCGGGAGGTGGAGGATGAAGTGAGCCGAGATTGTGCCACTGCACTCCAGCCTGAGCGACAGAGTGTCACTCCATCTCAAAGCAACAACAACAAAAGCAGTTTTAGAAAGCTGTGACTCAGTGTTAATCTTTTTTGCGTGTTCTTTTTTCCTGATCATTAGGAGAAATTAAAAGCTCATCTCTTCAATTACACGTTTCCCTGCCTCAGACTTCAAGAGGGAGTTGATGTGGTTTGTGAGGTGCTAAAATCCCAGGGTTTGTCCTAGAATGCACTCTGGCTCGAGACCCACCATGAATGGATGCATGTGTGGTCACCCCTTCTCTCTGCTTCTTACATGGATAAAATGCAAGTAAGAGCAGGCAGTCTGAGGGGTAGGGGATTTTCACTTTATATATTCCTTATTACCTCAGACCACACAAGTGTGGGTGGTAAAAATAGTCACTCCCACAGATACACACTATTTCTCTAGCACCACAGCCTCCACTTCGAATCCAATGGCTATGGGACTTCAGCTCCCAAATAACACTTGCTTCTAATTTTTGGCTATTGTCATACCTTCTTTCCTGATCTGGCTTTCTCTGCTGCCAAGACTCTTAGATTCAAGAAAAACGCCCATGTTGAAGCATGGTTTAGGAGAAGACATATGTAAAATTAAATGATTCAAACTTAGAGCTGTTGAAACTTTAACTTACTCTGAGCCTTGAGAGGAATGTGAGTTACATAGCATGCAGTCAAGTAGCATGCAGCTACAATTTATGCTTCTCTGATTATAGATTAACCTCCTTCCTTATTCTTCTATGATAATTAGGAAGACCAAGAGGTGCCAGAGATAAGACTCCCTCAGGTCCTAGCCCCTTCTTAAGCAGTAACAAAGTAATCTTCCTGGGGATGTAGCAATCTGTAAACAATCAAATCGCTGTAATGTATACACTGGCCTTGTATGGCAAATGTTGTAATACTGCTAAAACTTCTCTGTTCCTACCTTTTAAGTGAAATCTTAACTTCTCCATTTCAGAACACTGACCCCATTTGTTTGGAGTCAGTGTTTTCTGGGTGATCATCCTCAAGTTTTGCACTCGAATAAACTCTATACCTAATCATGTTTTCTAAATGTCATTATGTAAGGTTGACACATTAGTGTGATGGAACTTGTACCTCTCCTGAGAATCAAACTTTTCTTTCCTTAGGATGCCAAGATTGTTCTAGAATGGGCGACGTCCTAGTCTCTCTTGCAACTGGGATTCCAGTTGCAAGAGAGACTAGGACGTCGCCCATTCTAGAACAATCCCACAATTTTTCTGAATGTCCTAATTTAACTTTGCACAAAATTCAGGCCCCAAATAAGAAACATCCTGCCAAATATTGAAAGTAATGGCAAAACCGCAATTACTTTTCCACCAACCTAATACATTTCAATCTCAAGGATTTTGGCTGTAAGTGTTGACTACGTATTTCTCCCTCCAATGGAAGTTTCTTGGACTCACCCTTTAGCTCCTATATTTCTATTTCCTAAAGTAACATAAAATTCCAAAGTGAAGGATCCCAGAAATAGCCCTGATTGGTTGTCCATCAAGAATCCTTCAACTCACATTCACAGCTCTGTACCATATTTTCCACCAACGCAGTTATTTCTTTTGGACACAGTATCTCCATAAATTCTCTGATTAGAATGCAACATGTATCTTGGAATAAGACATGCCTAATGTCTGAGCACAGAGAAGAAGCTCATCACACTGACATGGAGACCACGAGTCAGAGAAGAAATCTTTGGTGGAAGATTGCCACAGATCAGGGATTTGGGCAGTTGGAATATAGGTACCTGGGCTGGGGCTTACCCAAAGTGAAATGGAAGAACTGGTGAAGCTTATCTTCATGTGTTCACTATTCCACTTCTTGTTTCCTAGGCCGTTTTCTCCTGGCTTTCCCCCATACCTCCACAAACCCCTGTCATGTGGGCTGCACCCAGCAAAATCATAGGGGTGGAATTGCCTGAGGCCTTGAGGGCTCAATCCTAGCCCAGTGTGTCCAGGAGGTGGCACATGGAGTCAAAAGAGATTATTCTCTAGCTCTAAAATTTAATGTCTGCCTGCTGAGTTTTGGTCTTACTTGGAGCCTGTTACTTTTGTTGGGAAAGGGAGCATGGAAGGGTGCTCTTTCTCACTTTTGGAATAGGAATGTCTGTCTTATGCCGTATCACCATTGTATCTTAGCAGATGTTACCTTATTTTGATTTTACAGGTTCACAGATGAGACTCTGGATTTTGGACTACTGAGTTGATGCTGAAACCAGTTAAGACTTTGGAATTAGAGGGTTGGAATGAATGTATTTGTATGTGATAAGGACCTGAGTTTTTGGAGGGCAGGGACAGAATGTTGTGGCTTGACTGTGATTTTCTTTTATCTGACCATCCCTGGATTTAAGTCTAGTAATCATCGGCTGATTGCCATATTGTTTTTATCAATGATCTAGTATAAAACAGGTTGATCCAACCAAATTCAGATTCCTTTAAAAAGATGGTTTTTAAAGACAATATTTGAGATTTTTTTCGGACCTAAGAAGGGCCCCTCCCAGCTGTCTCTTTTCCCAGTTTCCTCTGGCAAGTTAGTCACCCTACAGTTTCACTTGTATCTCCAATGAATCTACCCATCGCCTATCAACTGCCTTTCACAGCTAAGTCCACCATTTCTTTGTTTTTTTCTGTTTGAGTTCTCTTAGGCTGGAACCACTCCATAGTTTTTGTTGAAGATAGAGCCAATTCCTTTGCAAAGTCTATCAGTCAGGGTTCCTCATTAAAACAGAGCAGTAAGGTACCTTTTTTTTTCAAGGAATTGGCAAAAATGATTTTGGAATTGTAAGAGTTGGCAATCTGATATCTGTGGAGCAGGCCAGCAGGCTGGAAACTCTTGGGTGGGAACTGATATTCCAGTCTTGAGGCAGAATATCTTCAAAGAAACTTATTGCAGATATTAATCACGTCTAAAAAATAACATCAGAGCAACACATAGATTAGGTTTTGATTTAATAACTAGGTACAATGGCATATGTCAAAAAACACAGTTTTATACAACTCTTCTATAGCATACTGGGAATATACTAACTCTTCCCCAGAGTGGAGGTCCTTGGGTGATGTTCACTCTTATTCTTGATATTCTGTAACATAAATACTGTGAAGTAATATATTAGATTTTAAGGAGATAAAGTGAGAAGAATACGATAGTATTCTACACACACAAATTCATAACAAAATACAAGGTAAATACTCAAAACATTTACAATCCTTTTGCAACTGATCATATGGTGATAGCTAGCATTTGTATTTCATATACCTTTGCCCTCAGCAAGTACCGCAATTGATTTTTTGCCTGATTGGGAAGGGGATCCAAATATTCATTCTTGAAGAGTTGGGGTTATTAGTTTTCATTACTGAATTGGGTTATTGTAGATTTTTTGTTGACTTTAATAAAAGGGCATGGGCATAATTAGTGATGTGTTAACAGAGTTCCTTTATTCCAGGCTTACTCTTCTTTTTAATGACCTATAACAGTAAACCAAAGAAATGATTGCAGTTGTGACAAGTGCTATAAAGAAGATGAAAACATAGTATTCGCTACTCTTTTTCCAACTTTTATTTTATGTTCTGGGGTATATGTGCAGGTTTGTTACACAGGTAAATGTGTGCCATGGTGGTTTGCTGCACAGATCCTCCCATCACCTAGGTATTGAGCCCAGCATCCATTAGCTATTCTTCCTGATCCTCTCCCTCCTCTCCCCACACCCTCTGACAGGCCCCAGTGTGTGTTGTTCCCCTCCGTGTGTTCATGTGTTCTTATTATTCAGCTCCTATTTATAAGTGAGAACATGTAGTATTTGGTTTTCTGTTCCTGCATTAGTTTGCTGAGGATGGCTTCCAGCTCCATCCGTGTCCCTGCAAATCACATGATTTTGTTCCTTTTAAGGCTTACTCTTTACATCAGTGTGTAGTAGCAACTCAATTTCCCTTAGTAATCAGGTCTTGCATGATAAATCCAGTCCAACATTTCAGTCTCCCTAAGCCTTTAGATACCTTCCTCTTCAGTGTCCCAAGGCAATTCTGGTATTTCAGCTTCATTTAGCGTAGGCCACGCTTTGTTTCATCTTTAACTCAACCAAACCCATCGAGCTGCAACTCTATATTGAGAATTTGTGCTTTGTGGGCCTGTATCAATAAATTCACCTTGAGTCAACTTTATGTTCCTTCTACCATTATTTCACACTATTAACTTACATTCTCACATGTATTCACCAGATTTCTGTCTGTATAAATTGAAAAAATACGCATTACTTTTGGAATGTAATATGTCTCCCATTGGTTCGCAATTTTAATCTCTCTTTCAAGCCTGTTGGGACTAGAGTCTTATTTATAGATATAGATATAGATAGATATAGATATAGATATAGATATAGATATAGATATAGATGATATAGTTCTACAAGCCAAGAGGTTTGGTGGAAGTAGGTTCTGAGGATAATCAGCAGTGTCTTCCAGTTAAAATACCTCAGAGGTGCTAGTACACTTTCCTTTGAAAAATCAGGATGAACCTTCTCAGACATGAATAGCAGGGTTGCTCCTACTGGCAAAGAAGATGCAGGAGAATTTAGAGGTTAAGTGTCCTCAGCTTCATCAGGATCTACCCTACAGGTTTCATTCCGATTTTCAGAATCTCATTCCTTCCTAATCAATTCCCTCAGTTTAGCAGAAGATACTTTGCCTGGTTGGGAATTCAATTTGCACTGTAATTCTGCCACTCTCAGGATGAGACTCCAGATTTGATTTTCTGAAACCTCAGGCTGATGACAATGGGAGATAAGTACGTTCCTCCCAGAAGACATAGAAGGTTTCAGATCATTTATGTGGAGCTTGAACTTGGAACTTCAAGCCCTGAGTTCATCATTTTTCTTTACTTTGTCTACCACAGTTACAAGCAGTCATCCTCATTACATTTATTAGTTTGACTAAAATATTTTAAGATATCATGATTACCCAGATTTGCCATTTATGAATATTTGATTAGGAATCCAGTAGTAATATTTTACAAATCTTTTTACCATATTACACCATAGACTATCATTGTCTTCTTTACCACTGGAAAGAGTACTTATGCCTTAAAATATAATCAATATTTTATATTGATTGTCAGAAACCCAATACCACAAACCCAGATCCAGTTTTTTGAACTGGTAAAACCCTTGGGATTACACCAGTTGCTAGCAGTAGAAACAAGCAAAGGCATTGCTTAAGTACTCCAGAGATTTTTTTCTTTTTACTTTATTTGACACAACCTGGAGGCAGACTATTGAGGGCTTGCACGGTGGCTCCATCATGCTGTCCGTTGTCCCAATTTTCCTGTTTCTTTTTTATCTTTTCTTAAATTATTGCACCAAACTTACTCTCCAGTAGGTGGCTTTCAAGAAATACTTCATATTTAAATGCCCATGCCCTCATATTTGCTTCTGCATTCACAGATGAAATAAGTTTCTTCTTAAAAGTTTCAAATGCATGATATCTTGTGGGTTAAACCACTGAAAAGAAAACATTAGACATCTGAGGTTGCCCTGGAAGAACCACAGTTCTAATTGCTTAATTCTGGGACAATTTTTCAGACAATTCAGATAAAAGGATGAAATAGCTACTACGTATACTCCCTGCAGATATAGCAAAGGACCCAAGCCCTTGTCAAATCCATGAAAGAACTTGCCTAGCAGTCTGCAGAGCTGGGTGCCTGGCATCTATTCCGTTTTGTGAGTTCTTATACTGCAAGGATTTTGCACACAGCCAGGATTATGTTATATACAGAGATGTGTGTGTGTGTGTGTGTGTGTGTGTGTCAGAGAGAGAGAGAGAAAGAGAGAGGTGTAAGGTCTGAATCACCACTAATTATACCTGCCTGCTCCTGAAAGCAGGACGTGCAGGAGTGGGAATGACAAGGGTAGGGTGGATGTCATAGATACACAATGAAAGAGAGCATAATATAGATATTTTCCTCCAAATAAGCCACTAGATTTCTTCTTATCTGGCGAAGTAACTGCTAGGGAACATGTGAAAAACATAAGTAAAAAGAAACAAAAAGAGAAAAGAAGAGAAGAAACCAAGGATGAAAACAGCAGAAATGACTTCCTCTGCAAATGCAGAGAAGGAGGGAGAACCTTGAATCACCTATAATTACTCCTGCCTGCTCCCAAGAGTTGTGGTTTTAAGTATCACCTGGCAATGAGGCACCCTAGCAGTAAGCTTTCTGGGGACTACAGAAAGACAGGAAGGTGCTGCCTAAAAGAAAGAAGATAATGTGCTGAATACTACCTTACAAAACATGGGAGACAAGTTTTGATGCTGTTCTAGAAACCAAACCATTGCCAGCAAAACTTCTGGCTGGCTTCTCTCCCAGTGCAAATGGCTTGAGCTTTCACAGTCACTGAGATTTCCTAGGCAACAGGAGTGTAAACTTGAGAAAAGGCAGAACCAGAGTAGAGATTGACAGTGAGCTGAGCCAATCAGGCTGTGAATCTGCAGCAGTGATCCCAGGTCCTCCAATTAATACTAAGAGAGTGGACTAGGTCCTCTGAGGAAGACAGGTAAGAGGGAAGAGGCTAAGGTGGCTTGGGAGGGACCAGTTTTCCTAGATGCAGGAGACAGCGTCCATAGTTTCAGTTCGAAGCAACTGGTGGCAAAAGGTTAGCATTTAAGGTAAATCAATGTTTTTATCTATTCTATGATTTAATGTTTTTTTTTTTCTTGGTGTGTCTTAGCTGAGAAAAGAAGACAGTAGATGTTACTCTCTAAAAAGAAAATCTAAAAGTCTTTTGAGAGTTCTTGGACTAGAGAAGCCATCACTAGGCTGTCAGTGCAAAGAGGAAAGAGCTTGGTACTGGGAAAGATTTTTGTAATCTTTGCAAAAAAAATGCTTAGATAAAAATGTACAAAAATAATTTCATTCAGTAAAGGGGAAGGAAGTAAACATTATTGAGCAGTCATTAGGTACTAGGTATTTGAGTGTGAAGGGTTTGGGTGAATTGCTCTAACGATCCTGATGACCACTGATAAACCTGAGTTTCAGGGAGGTTCAGCATTTCCAAGTCACAAAGCAATAAAACATTTCAACTTTCATTCAGACCTTGCTTTGTCTGATACTTAAACTTATGCTATTTCTGCTATACACTGACAACTGAGAATCAGAATAAAAATCAGAATGCTTATTAAAGTGTACGTACATGGCTTGTTCAAAATTATATCAAATAGTTGATTTGATTCATCAGAGACTTGAGCGGGTCCTTTACGTTCTCAGTAAAGGACAACACCAATGACCCAGGCAGTCATCTCTATTGCCTTCAGTCTGGGGAGTATTTAAACCATATTAAGTAGATGAAATTCTTTCCTGGTTTTTTTTTTTTTTTTTGATGTATTTTTTCCTCAAATCCTACAACCACAAAAATCTATTTTGTTATTGAAAGTTTTAAATATTGAGATTTGAATTTCAGGCATACATTTGTATTTATATTCTGATAAAAATTACCCAATAGCAATGACAATGATAAATTCTAATAGCAATATAATAGCCTCCTGCTAAGCCCTGATGATATGGTGATAGTAAACGCAAAGGATACAGCCCTTCCTCATAAGGAACTTATAGTCGGTCTAGCAGGGCAAGTAATTCGAGATCGAATTACATTGTCGTGCAATGTGAATGCTATTTGGACTTCACCCCATGATCATGGAAGGACGGGTGGGACTTCTCTGGGCCAACAGGAAAAAGAAGGTGTACCTGCAAGTGTGACTACATGTACGAAGGCACAGAGATACAGAATGCTATGGTGTGTTTGGGGAATGTGAGTGAGTAGAGATGCAGGATAGATTTTGAATGGATGGAGAATTACTATAAATGGCTGGAGACATAGGAAGGGCCAATGCATGAATTCAATGCTAAGAACTTTCATTTTACCTGTATGCAATGGGGAACTGTCAAAGGGTCTTAAACTAGATCGTGAAGTTCATGTTTTCATTTTCTAAAGATTGCTCAGTCTTCTGAAAGACAAAGTACAGAGGGCAAAGCTAGGGGCAGGAAACCAGCTAGGAGACATTTGCAATGGTGGAAATGAGAAGTGACCATGTCCTAGGCTGAGTCAGTATCCATGGCAATGGAGATGAGGGAATGGAAATGCGGGATGTGTCAAGGTAGTGAAACTCTATAGGACTTAGCTGCTATTTGGATGTAAAGGGTGAGGAAGAGTCTAGGATAATGGTCAGTTAATGACCCAGGTAAATCGTATTGCTGTTTCCTGAAGCAAAGAGTAAGGAAGATAGGTAATGAATTTGGTTCTGGAACATTAAACTGAAAGTGTCTGTAGGTCATCCAAGTGCACATGTTTTGTGAGAAATCTGGCTCCAGAGAGTGCCTACATTGGAATAAAGATTTGGTAGTCATCATTGTATCAGGGGATATGACTGAGATTGCCATAAGATAGTGGGATAGTGAGAAGAGAAAAATAACTGAAGCCTGAGAAACAGCACTTAAGAAGCAGGTGAAGACAAGGAAGAAACAAAATAGGACAGATCCAAGAGGAAGGAGGAGAGACAGGGAGTTAGATTTATAGCCATTGACAGAAAGTGTGTTAAAAAGGAAGAATGACCAATAGTCAACTGCTTGGAGAAGTGAACTAAGGGCTAATGACTGTTGAAGTTGGCAATCACGTTAGCAATGACTTATTGAATAGTATATTTGTTGGAATGATAGAGTGAAGACCACACTGAAATGGACCACACTGAAATGGACCAAAATGGGCATGAGAAAGCAGAAAATCTGGAAATTCTTTCAAATAGTTTGACTTTGAGGGGTGATAGCTAGAGGGAGTCCAGGACTGAGGGACCACAGCGGATTCATGAACTAAAGGAAGGAGCTGCTGGAGAGGAGGAAAAGGGCATAACTGATGGCTGAGAATCTTAGAGGGGTAGGCCTCTGTGTTGCAGGTAGAGAGGGCATCCTTAGATGGGAGGAAGTTCAGCAATCTCTTGGAGGAAGGAGGATGAAGTCAGGATGCCCTTAGAGCGCTATACTTTTATAGATTTGGAGGAGGGTAATGTGAAATTGTTCATAACTGGTGGCTCCATTTTTTTCTGGGTCTTTCAAGGCAAGGTCTGGAGTGGCAAAAGTTTGGATTAGCCTCTGAGGAGACTGGAATAAGAACCTGACCAACATCATATAAAAGTAGAGTTGTGTGTTGCAGAAGGCCTAGCTGTGGTTAAAGAATAAATACAGTGACACCTGTCCATGCTGGCATGTGGGTTTATTCAGCCGCACTTCAGTCTGCCATTAAGTACATGGAACATGGGCAAATTGAACCAAGTTAGATATTATTTTGAGATGGTGGGAGGTTGAAAAATGAGGGTCAAGAAGGAAGGCACTGGTACCAGATGGTCAGAAAGATGTGCAGAGTGTGTAAAATGGATAAGAAAGGAAGTGGATCCAGAAGGGAGAATGAGGTAGGTAATGGCTGGGGTGAAAATGTAGGGCCAAAAGTCTGGAGGTACCATAAGGTCAGAAGCAAATTGGAATAATGGAGCTGAACACTGCAGAGAAAATCCATCTTGAATTTTTAACTTTCAGTCTGGGCACCGTGGCTCATGTCTGTAATCTCAACATTTTGGAAGACCAAGGTGGGAGGATTGCTTGAGCTTAGGAGTTCAAGACCAGCCTGGGCAACATAGCAAGACCCTGTCTCTACTAAAAATAAGAAAAAATTAGTTGGGTATTGTGGTGTGCACCTGTAGTCCTAGCTACTTGGGAGGTTTCGGTGGGAGGATCACTTGTGCCCAGGAGATTGAGGCTGCAGTGAGCTATGATGACACCACTGCGCTCCAGCCTGGGCAACAGAGTGAGACCCTGTCTCAGAAAAAAAAAAAAAGAATTTTGGACTTTCAGAGGAGACCAGATTTGGTTGGGAGGGAATGCCGAGACAACAAACAGATGGAGTTGAGTTGGTAGAAATCAAGGAGCTCCAGGAACTTCATAGCTGCCTGTTGGATGGATTGTCTAGATGAGCTCTGGGTTTTCCCAGATTGATGACACCACTTGAAATGGAGAGTACATCTCTGAGGCAACATTCAGAGTGTCAGTGATTTATAAACTGACAGAACCAAAGAGAAACATAGGAAGTTTGTCCAGCTAGGCTGTGCTTCAAAGAAGGATGTGGATATAGGTCATGATGTGGAGGTGACAGGGTGCATCTTAAAATCTGTGAAGTTCCTTAATACTTAGAATTTGGGGTAAGAGGTGCTTTCATCTGAGAAGACTGCAAGAGGGGTAGGTTTCCTTATGCAAAATCAGATACCATCCAGGATAAAGACATTGTACCAGTCAGTGTCTTGGCAGGAAATTGATGGCACATTCAAAAGTAGTAACAGAAAAGAGTTTAATGAAGGACAATTCACAGAAGTGTGGGTAGGGATAAGGAATATAGAGAAAGCATAATGAGACACCCAGCAATGCCACAGTCAGAAGGGACAAGAAAGGTGTTACCCATAGCCTTAAAGGGGCAAAAGGAGCAGTGGTTTTCATATCTCAATCAAAGCATTTCTGTAGGGAGGGCTGCCTTTGGTGAAGGATATGGTCACTGAAAAACTGTGGCTTGGCAGAAAGGAAGCTGGGGAAATAAATACTCCAGCCTCTATCTCCTCCTCTCCTCTGATCTTCTACTGATGCCTCCCAGTGGTGGAATCCAGCTGGAAGCCAGCGAGCAAGGAAGTGTGGTTAACACAGTTTATGGAGGTCAACCTCTTGTAGCACAGGTGTGGGTGGGGAATGGATCAGGAGAAGCACACAGGCAAACAATATTCAGCTCAGCAGTGACGATTGCTGTTCAGAGGTTGATCAAGATGAGGAGGCTTATAATTGAATAAGGAATAGAGGAAAATCTGGGTGTCTGGATGGAAGGTGTGCTTGGTCCCAAGAGGGCCAACGTCTGCTGTAACTTGTGGAGGTAGTGGTGAGGTGCTCAAGAGCAAGGAGTGGGAGTGTTTAGCTCGTGGAATAACACTTTTGGCTTCAACCATTGCTTTAATCTCTGGATGAATGAAATAAGAATTTTCCTTGTAACATGTTGCTCTTTATTCTGATATCAGACAGCTTTGTATAAAGAAAACATATCAAGGTTCACAAGAGCAGTTTTCTATATTTCAGAAGTCAACAGAATGGCATTTGGGAGAAGATGGCATTACAAGACACTGAATTGTAGAAATGGCCACGTGTTGGCTTCTCACGGGATTCTCAATCCCATGAACACTTGTACAATTTATGATATTCTTTAGAGCAGATTATCTCCCACATTTTTAGCCATAATTCCATTGCCACTCAGCATCTTGTTTTTCCTGCAGTCTGAGAATAGTTTTAAAATTCTTGTATATTTTCTTGTGACCTGAAGTCAAATAGAATTAAAATTTCCCAAACTAAAAAGTGTAGTTTGAGAGAGCAGGACAGTTCTCTGTTGAGAGGTGGATGACAGCTCTTCTTACTTTCTTTGGAAGCTCTGCTTAGTGTGTGTCCCCTCTGCAGTTACCCCTCTAGCTTGGACAGGAGTTCTTCACACCGAGGGAGGAGCAGGCAAATGCTCTTCAGTAACAAACAGCATCAGTCCTTCTTACTTAGTGTGCTTTGGACTCAATATTGCTAATAAGCTTGACCCAGTTTTTATAAATGAGTGCCCTGTGGTGACCACAGGGGTTTCCTGTTTAAAAAATGAACATTTTCTGAGATGTTGTGGATAATTTACAAAAGGCTGCTGGGGGACTGGCAGATGCAACAGGCCCTGCTCAGAATCTTGGTTTTGCTACCAATGTGTGAACTGAGACAACCTCCAAATCTCTCTGTACCTCAGTTTCCTTATTTTGTAAAAAGTGGATATAGCTATGTCTGTAACCCATAAGAATTGTTATCAAGACTTATTTTATACCAGACAAATTTTCTGCTCTAAACAAACTGACTTTGAAAAACTTGCAAAACACAGGCCACCCTTTTAGCAGAGAACATGGGACAGAGAAAGTGTGCAGTAAATGTTTCCTATTACTGTTGTTCTTATCTTTTGCATAGTCCCGGAGGTCAGCAAAGTGTTTCTATATAAGGCCAGAGAGTAGGAAATTTAGGTTTCATGGGCCAGAAGGTCTATGATGCAACTATTCAACTTTTGAGTTGTAATGTGAAAGCCGCCACAGACCATATAGAAATACACATATGTGGTTGTTTTCCAGTAAAATGTTATTTACAAAACCAGGTGGAGGGCCAAATTTGGTCCATTTGGTGTGGTCTGATGTCCCAGGCCTAGATTATTTTAGGTTATGTTTGCCTGCACTGAGGGCATCCTTCATAACTGCCCATGGAAAAGTGAGCCTTATTTGCTTTGGGTGAACAGAGGTGAAAAGGGAAAAATCATCAATGTGTTGACATCTGCCCTTAGGGCTTTCCTTAGTCTCCTGCATCAGAGTGATCCGGTTGCTCCATATGTTTAGAAAGCTTCATGCTCCACATAGTTTTGTGAAATAAGCTGATTTAGACATGCTCACACTCTTACTTTTTGGAATAACAATATTTCTTTTGCCAACTGAGGCAGAAACTGTAAGTTGCCTACTCAGTAGCCACTGTCTTCTTTTTTATAAACAGAACCTTAGGGGTGGCAAATTATTCAGCCCAAAATCAAGTTTCCCAGACTCCTTTGGAGTGGCTGATAAGATTTACATAGAAGGAATTGGGTGAATCTTCTGGGAACCACTTCAGAAAGAGCTGATTTCGCTGGGAAGAGCATCCTTCCTGCCTTTTGCCCTTTTTCTTTTCTTTTGCTTGGAGTGTGGAGATAATAGCTGGAGGTGCTATGGCTATTATGTAGGAATATTATATACCTTTAGGCAACTTTGAGTGTAAAAACTATGATAGGGTAGAAAGATAGTAGAGTCTGGAAACATTGATGACTACTTGAAGCACTTCCAGTCTTCTTTTACATGAGAGTAAAGTAAATCTCTATCATTTTCAGAGATATGACCTGTTTCTATTATGAGTCGCTGGACACAATTTATAACTGACACACTGATTTACGCTGATGTTGGCACTATGACATTGGATTTCTATCCCTTAACACTTTTTGGTTTTCTGGAAGTATCAGTTAAGAACAACTAGGATACAAATAATTGACTAGATTTCTAAGTGGCCATAAAATAAACATTAAAATAGACAAATGACTCCAAAAGAAGCATTCATTCTAAGGGACTGCAAGATAGTTACTAAGTGATTTTCGTGACTAATGGCTGCAAAAGGGCAAATGTCCACCAGAGCTGCGTCTTTACTTGCATCTAAAAGGGTGATAGAAGATGTACCAGTTGGGCTTTGTCCTTGCAGTGGGTTTGAAACAATTGTCTGAGGTCATGACTTCATGGCAAAAATGGAATATTTGAAAGCTACCTGGTTGGTCTTAAGCGCATAAACACTGAAACCAACAAAAGTTTTACTTTTCTTTTGTCTTGGTTTTATTTATTTATTTCTCTATATTGCAATTCAGCTAACTCTTTGCTTACCTTTGCATAGTTAGGTAGCTTCTTACTCTGTTTCTTTGAGATGTTGCATCGAGCAGGTTGACCTAACTCAGAATACATTGTAAGTTATTTCTTGGTAAAAACCCCAGAGACCCAAGGCAGAGCAAAGGGAAAAAAAGCAAGATGGAGAAGACAGCAAGGAGAGAGCTATTAGGAGAGTGCATGCCCCCTGACATTCCCAGTGGATGCTTATTATGACAAGGACCCTGCAATCTTGGGGCCTCTGTATTTTATTAAACCTTGTTTTTCTTTTCTTTTCTTTTCTTTTTTTACTACATTGTGTCAGTTACGTGGGTCCTTGAATATTATGCTAAGCTGTTTATTTTGCTCTCTTTCATAGTCAAAAGTGCTGGAGAGGCTGTTACTTGACAAAATTCTACTGAGAGAAGAGGTTATAATAGAGTGACTTTCTCTCTCCTCGTGAGTCTCAGGGGTAGTTGAGTCTCTTCTCACACTGGATTGCTAGTTGTTTCACCCAGCTAAAGGTCAATATTTAGGGTCAGCCCAAACATTGCAGGAATAAGCTTTTTGCCGTCTGTATCAGTTAGGAATATTTTTGACGCAAGTGACTGAAGACCTGACCAACAACAGATTAAACAGATAATACAAAGAGATTATGTTTCTTACAAGACAAGAGTGTGAAGTCAAGAAGTTGCCAACATTAGTTCAGCAGCTCGATGACGTCAGGGCTCTAAATTGATATGGATATGATTCCCTTGGCCCTTCCCTCATGATTGCATAGAGGCTGGCATAGCTCCAGACATCACATCCTCACTCAAGGCACAAGGAAGGCAAAAGAGATGAGAGAGATATTCCAGAGCTCTCAGCACTTTCCTTTGGGTCCCTTTGGCTAGAACTGGTTCCTGTGCCTACCCAGTAGAAAGTGGAATAGGGCAGAGAAAAAGGGAAATAGAATGACTTTGTCTCAACCAGGTGGCAGTGTCTAAAAAATTAGCTGTAATTCAAATTTAATCAAGTTAAAACTACTTCTAGGAATGTAAACTTCCAAGGTTTGGAAGCTTGGCTGTCTCATCCGTTCCTCTTGTATGGCACATAATAGGTGTTTAATAAACATGCATTAATGCAGAACCAAGACTAGAGTGGGGCAAGGTAGGTGTTTAGGGTGCACTATTTAAGGAGACAATCATTCTCAGGCTTGGGCAAGTGTATGGTTGACATTTGCACGATTCTGAGACTGTGTGCCTCTTTAAACATTGTGCCTTTCTCTTACTTAGCCCTAGCCCCAACCCTGGTTCAGTGAATAAAGTGAAATATGAATATGTATGAAGTAAACACTTTATCACAATGATATTTATAAAATATTATTTTTAAAATGTACCATATCACAAACATTAAAATAAGGACTGAATTCACATCTCAAAGCTCAATAGAAAGAAGTAAAGACTATGGTTTAGCATAAATGGGCTCTACACAAACCTGCCTATTGAGAGTGGCTGCAACATGCATTTTAAGCATTTCGAGAAAATGTATTCTGATACAGAGAAAATGTGGTAAGATGCCAGACTTCAGTGACATCTTATTTCCACAGTATGCTATGTCACTTAAGTGTAGATGAAATGCCGTCATACTTTATGTGGTATGTGGAAGTTGACAATCCAAACAAAAACCAGATGTTTCATATATTCATACATTTTAGAAAAAGTTTTTAAAATAAATTGTGGGAAAATAGTAAATGGTATAAAAGATAATCAGTGCAGAAGTTTTGAGTTTGATTTAAAAACCCTCACACATCATTTTAATTAAAACAAACAGAAAAAAATAGCTGCTGCAAGAGGAAGAGGCTAAGTAAAATTTTTCTTCTTAACCAGAAGGTATTTACACTGAGCCTTAAGGATTTGAAAACCCAAGCAAGGACCTAAGATGGGAGAAGGGGTCATGTTTAGGGACTGTGAGTGGCCCAGATTTGCTCTGCACTCCCGTCCTCACTCTCTGCTGGTATGAAATCTAGCAGCACTCCAAAGCATTCTTTTCCCTGAAGCTTTTCCTTTCCTGCATCTCTTACTTCATGGACCTTCTCTGAGTCCCCAAAGCAATTTATCAGTTTTAAGCAACATCATGGTGTAACTGTTGAATGCAGTGACTTAGAACTGTTTTCAAGGCCGGGTGTGGTGGCTCACGCCTGTAATCCCAGCATTGTGAGGCCAAGGTGGGTGGATCATGAGGTCAGGAGTTCGAGACCAGCCTGGCCAACATGGTGAAACCCCATCTCTACTAAAAATACAAAAATCAGCTGGGTGTGGTGGCAGGTGCCTGTATTCCTAGCTACTCGGGAGGCTGAGGCAGGAGGATTGCTTGAACCCGGGAGGCGGAGATTGCAAGGTTGCAGTGAGCTGAGAACGCACCACTGTACTCCAGCCTGGGCAACAGAGCGAGACTCTGTTTCAGAAAAAAAAAAAAAAAAAAAAAAAAGGAACTGTTTTCAACCCTGGCTCTGCTACTCCCTGGTAGCGCATTCTCAGACAAGTAACCTGGGTTCTTCAGGGTACTTCAGGTCTCTGCTGACTTCCTGTAATAGGGCAGTAGTATTTGATAGAATCCACCACATGAGGCAATGTGTGGATATATGTAAAGTCCTTAGACAAGGACTTGGCCCCCAGCATAGTTACAACTGTATTTACTACCTCTTCTCTTCATGCCTTTATCTTGCCCTGTGTTGTGTTATAATAAGGCCTTACTCCTCTTACTAGAGGGTGACCTTGTATTTCCTGTAGCTTATGTTCTCAAACTTAGGGATACATGAAAACCAACTAAAAACAATAAAGTGCCCAGCCGCAGCATCTACACCAAGAGAGTCTAATTTACTGTGCTTGGTGAGTGCTGTGGGCATCTTTGTTTTTCAACAGCACCCATGGTGGCCCCAGGTCTTTCTCTATATCAGGGCTTCTCAACTTCAGCACTGCGGACATCTCTGACTGGTAATTCTTTGTTGCCAGGGGCCATCTTGTGTATCTTGTGCAGAATGTGTAGTAGCATCCCTGGCGTCTACCCATTAGATGCCAATAACACTCTACCCTACTTCCATTGCAACAACCAAAAATGTCTCACAGGAGGCATTATCAAATGTCTCCTGGGAGTGGGGGGGATTGTACCCAGTTGAGAAGCACTTCTCTATAATTATCACCTGAAGAGTTAGCACAGTGCCTTGCATAGCTAGTGGTACTAAGGGCACATTCAGTTGATTCAAACTCAAATGGGCTCCGTGAAGTAACTCTCACGATGTCAACAACACTGACACACACTCTTATCTGAGGCTTCTGTGTACTGCAGAAGCCACGTATTCAAACTGTCAGAGTCTTCAATTTCAGTCTCTTCGGGAGGACATCACTATTTATTCACTTCCTAGCCACCTGCTAGGCTATACTCAACACCTAGTGCTATGGTTTGAATGTTTGAAATTCATGTTGAAACTGAATCCACAATACAATAGTATTAAGTGGTGTGGTCTTCAGGAGTTGGTTAGGTCACAAGGACTCATCCCTCCTGAATGAAATTAAGGTGTTAATAAAAGTCGCTTTGCAAATTATTGAGCCCTTTTTTGCCCTTCCGTCTCTTCTGCCATGTGAAGACACAGCATTTATCCCCTCTGGAGGATCCATAGTTCAAGGTACCATCTTAAAGGCAGAGAGAATAGTCCTTGCCAGGCACCAAATCAGCTGATACCTTGATCTTGAACTTCCCATCCTCCAAAACAATGAGAAATAAATTTCTCTTGTTTATAAATTACCCCATCTATGGTATTTTGTTCTAGCAGCACAACTGTACTAAGACCTCTGGAATGCAATATTTATTTTAGAAGGGCATTTTCCAAGGGGAAACTTATTGAGGAACTATGGGTTTTTGCCATCTACCGTGTAGTAATAGCTAGTTTATTGAATGGGCTAAAGCCAGTGCAGATGGTTTAATTTTTTCCATTAATTGCCTTCAGACATGGTCTGTTGTATATCTCTTCTCATACCTGGATGACATTTCAAGTATTGAAAGGTCCACCAAGTCTTAATCAAAATTTCAATCTTATACCCAGTTTCCAAGTACAGAGATAAAGAGCAAAAGCCACATCAAGTTCCCCATCCCTATGGGGGACTGGTCTCAGTGCTCAGGATCAAGCCCGAGCTAGAAGAAATAGGGAATGTTTTGTCTTGGATGAGAATTTAAAAGAAGGCAAATGTTTTCCACCTTCTCGGAACTAGCTTGATGCCCTACAAGCCTCATCAACAGCTGCCTACTGTATACCTTTCTCCTTTCTTCTCTCCCCATAGTAAAATGTTTTCAAAGCACATGGAATCATTATAGCAACCCCAGGTTCCTTGCTATTGAAAATAGCTAATGTAATGGCACAGGTATCTAAGAATTACAGAAATGCCTAAAAATGTTAAAAATCATGACATGGTCTGGCTATGGGGAAAATGGGCTTAACAGCATCAAGAAGTGGGACGGAGGCTCGGAACAATTGGACTGCAGACGGCTGCTGTTGTCACAAGGCTGGACCTGCAGGACTTCCTCAACAGGACAGCTTCCTCACAGTACGTGCTGTCTCAAGCAGTGGGGTGCAAAGGAAGACTGTCCAGGCAAAATCTGGTCCAGCCATCGCGACTGCACATCCCTGCCAGCGGGGAAGCCTCCTTTCCCCTCCTCAAGCACATCTCGCCTCTGTCCTCTACACCACATTTGCTGTCCCTTTCTATTTACCTGATTCTGTCCTTCCCTCTCCACTTTAACGCAGGTTAACCCTGCTCTTCTCTTAAGTTCATTCGAGCTGACTAAACCTGCTTCTGTTCCCTTTCAAGGAACGGTCTTTTCCCTGAAAAAGGAAAACCAGGAATGTACGGTCAGAGAAGTCAAAGGAGGGAGGGTTTCTTGAGGGTGAGGTGAGAAGTTTCCATTGGATTTTGCAACAAAGAGGATGTAAAAGCGTTGGTGCCTTATAGTGTCTGGATCAACGATCTCTAAGGTTGCCTCTTTAGCAATAAGATCCCCTTCTGTGTTTGCAGGTAGTTGGCTGCAGATGGAGAGGAACAGAGAAAGTAAGAGAGATGTAATTCAGCTTACTGCCACCAGGGAGCACCAAAGACAAGTCAATAGATGCAGGCTAGGGCTAGAGCAGTTCCCTCTTCCAAGGGTCCACTTAAATCTGTCTCTGAACCTTACGGAGGGAACCATGAAGATACAGACCCCATGCATTTACAGCTTTCCACATCCTTCCTACAATAATTCGCAAAATCCAGGCAGGCAGAGAGTTTGGCGTGGCAGTTGGTTGTGCACCGGGAGGACAGTGGAATGAGACAGCCTTAATGGGACCATTGCTACCGTAGCTACACTCTGCCTCTGCCCCAAATCTCCAGGCTTCTGTGAATATCCTCCCTTGCTGCCAGCCACTGGAGGGTGAGAGTGGAGAGCGCAAGCAACAGCTCTGGATGCCAGCCCCGAGTCCGCCCTCTCCCTCAAACTGCACGTTCTGCCACTGGCCATCTCCTATCTCTTCTTCTCTCTCCGTCCACACGGTCCAGGCAGCATAGCTGGGAACAACAGTCTCCTATTGGCTAGCCTGTCCCGCCTTCCTATCCATTCTTCTCACTTTACAATGCAAACGGCCTTTCCCGTTTTTTTTTTTTTTTTTTTTTTTTTTTTTTTTTTTTTTTTTTTTTGAGACGGTGTCTAGCTCAGCCGCCCAGGCTGGAGTGCAGTGGCGCTATCTTGGCTCACTGTAACCACTGTCTCCTGGGTTCAAGCGATTCTCCTGCCTCAGCCTCCCGAGTAGCTGGGATTACAGGCAACCGCCATCATGCCCGGCTAATTTTTGTATATTGGTAGAGACGGAGTTTCACCATGTTGGCCAGGCTGGTCTTGAATTCCTGACCTCAGGTGATCCGCCCGTCTCTGCCTCCCAAAGTGCTAGGATTACAGGCGTAAGCCACCGCGCCCGGCCAGAAGACTTTGTGGTCTCCTGTTTTTTAAGGAGACTTTTTCCCTTTTTAAGGAGACTTTTTCCCTTTTTAAGAAGACTTAAGAAGACTTTTTCCTTTTTTAAGAAGAATTTTTCCCTTTTTAAGAAGACTTTGCGGTCTCCTGTTGCTCTCAGGACAAAATTCAAATCCCACCCTGCACCCCAGGCTCTTTGGGATCTGATGGCTGCCCGACTGGTCAGTTTCATCTTTACCCACAATTCCCCTTTCCCTACTTCCTCCGAATCTCCACTACTGTTCATCTCCCCCTGCCACTCATACCTCTGTTCTCCAACCATACTGAAATACTTGTACTTTCCTAATTATATTGTTTTCTCTCTCACCTTGGTCTAAGTAGTTGGTACACCTGCTATCTAAAATATCCTTCTATCCCCACGTCCCCAGCCTCGATAACTACCACCTTCCATTAGGATGAAAGTTCAGACATCACCTCCTCTGAGAGGTCCTCAGAAAGCCCCACTTCCAGGCCAGGTAAGCCTCCCGTCCTCTTGTGATTGCATCCCCTGCTCAGCCCCCAGGCTGTAAGCGTTGTCTTGGTCCCACTTTCATCCTACCCCTAGCACAGTGCGTGGCGCTTCCTGAGCTCTTAGCAGACCTGTGTGGAAGGCAGAGACTGAATCGCATGCCTGGCGGGGGGAATGTGCAGACGCCTGAGAACACGTGGTGGCGCTGCGGCCAAGTGCGTCGGGAGCGCAGCCTCTTCGCCTTGCACAGGGATGCGCTCCGTTGTCACCACACCGGATCTTTAAGGTTCAGACAGAGTCTTCTACAGGCAGAGACACTTTGTGCACTGCTGTGAAGTCGGTGACATATGTTTGGGGACTGACTCTTGCCCTGGTGCCTGGCGCCTTTATTGAAACTTCAAAGTTGAGCATCTCCCTTATTCACTTGAGATCCTGTGCAATCCTGCCTTCCTTAAAAGCCCCGGTGCTTAATAAACTTTATGTTTTCCCTTCTGCTTAAATACAGGAGATCAGGATTCAAACTATTGAAGACTCTAGGCTATTCAAGGGCTTGCTGCTCTGAGTAATTCCTCACACTCCCACACTCTATTCCAGCATAGTGCCTCGAAAAGAGTACACAATACAGTTAGCTAGTGGTCGGTGAACTGGGTGATTCGATGATTAAAAAGGATGCTTACTATGGGCATTTCAAGTTTCATGGTAGGCTAGCAGGAGAGAATGGACTTTTTTCCTCTTGAATTTATTAAATTAGACTCCAGAAATAAACTGCCCACATCATCGCTGGGTAGGGTCAGCCTCAAGAGGTGGGACAGCCTGAGGTACTGGGCTGGCAGTTTCTTGCCTTCCTGGACTCGATCCCACTTTCCTATGAGAAAGCACCATCAAACTGTGCTTTGAGATTCTTATATATTATTTCACAAACCACAAACATGATGAAGCAGAAAGAGCCCTTAGGAATCAGAAGCCCTCTGTTTTGGTCTTGGCCAGGACTTTTGAGCAAGTCACTTTGCCAACCCAAGCCTTAGTTTCCAAGTTTGCAAAATGAGGTTGCACTAGAGGATCTTCAAGGGTCATACAGTTCTAACAGCGTGTGGATTACTGTGAGTCATGTTTCCATGCGACTTGGGCAAGTTACCTGATTTCTCTGCATCCTAATTTCTTTATCTGTGAAATACCAATAATAGTAGTAACTAGCTCATAGGCTTGTTTTTCTTTTTTAACCTTTGCTAATTTACCAAGATGACTACATGCCCAGCACACTTAAAATTTTTTTTTAATTGACAGATAAAGTTGTATGTATTTACCTTGTATAACATGATGTTTTGAAGTATGTATAATTGTGGAATGACTAAATCTAGCTAGCAACATCTGTGCATGGGTTTTATTTTATTGAGATGAACACACATAACATAAATTAGCAATTTTAAAGTGTATATTACATTCACAATGTTGATAAACCAAACATTTTTATTACCCCTGAAGGAAACTTTACATTCATTAAGCAGTCACTCCCCACTGCCCTCCCACCCCAGCCCCTTGCAACCACTAATTTGCTTTCTGTCTCTATGAATTTGCCTATTCTGAATATTTCACATAAATGAAATCGTACAATGTGTGACATTTTGTGTCTGGCTTCTTGTACTTAGCATAACATGGCCAAGGTTTGTCCACATTGTGGTATCTATCAGTACTGTGTTCCTTTTTATGGCTGAAGAATGTTTCACTGTATGGCTATACCACAATTTGCTTATCCATTTATCCATGGGTGGACATTTGGTTTGTTTCTACCTTTTGGCTGTTGTGAATAATGCTGCTATAAACATGGGTATATGTGCATTTGTTTGAGTTCCTGTTTTCAGTTCAACTCAAGGGGTTTTTGTGGGAACTGGACACATGCTTACTACCTAGTGGGGGCACGACTGATGCCTTTAATATTATTCTGAAGGTGTGCAAAGAGGGTCCCACTGGGGATCTGTCCCAGATCCAGGAGCCGGATCTCACTTTCTCTCCATGACTGGTTTTTAGTCTCTGTTTCTCTTCATTCTCACTTACTGTCATGGATGGCAGGGAAAAACCAGAGCAAAATGAATAAGGTGGACAAGGTAGGGGAGATGTCATGGGAAATGAGAATGGGAGGTGAGTGACTGGGGATAGCCATTGGGCAAGTATCATGAAGCAAGGTCAAGGGTCAGGAAAGAAGATGGTGATCCTGGGAAGGATCAAGACTCTGAGGTGGGTTTAGAGAATGAGAAGGGCATGTCGTTGACACCAGTTCCTGCTTCCATAGGGGTTGGGGTGGAGATGGGGCGCATGCCACTAGCAGAATATGGTCAGGGCAAGAGAATGGCTCAGGCAAGGATGAGTAAGACAGCAGGACATGGCTAGATGAGTGAATTGGTGGTCTTGTCTGTGACTCAGGATTCTGGCTGTTAATGAGGGGACCGTTAGTGCTGAAGCTGGGAACAAGCTCTGGGAATTGTCAGCTTGAGGTCAGGTAACAAAATAGTAATAAGCAAACGCCAGTTATTAGAAAGCTAAAGCTGCCAGGAAGGGCACAGTCTTGGCTGCAGGTGTCCCTGTTGGATGAGAATTGGAACATGCTCCTTGTGTGTGCCTGGCAAGAACGGAGATGGAAGTCTCTAAGCGCAGGGTGTGCCACCGTCTGGAGTTCCAGGGAACCTCTGCTTAGGTGCCAGTGGAAGCAGAGGAAGACTGTGTAGCTTTAGACAGAGCAAGTTTTTCCTAATGTGGAGTAAAGAGCTGGGACGTAGACAGGTCTCCTTCTTGACCCGAGGTTCAAGAGAACTGAAAGGAATTGCTCCCACCTTCACCCACATACTGGGAATCTGAATACAGGGCAAGAAGGAGGGATCCTGTACCTTGGCTCGGTGGAGGCTGCAAGAAAGTGGCCACGTTAAGTGTATGCATCCCTGAATTGTCTATTCTGGCCTCAGTTATTGGCTTGATGAGATTCCCTTTCCCAAAAGTCAAATAAGGAGTACCCTCTATGGGAGACCTTTCAGGGTGTATAGGAGAACAACAGTCTTGGCATAGACGAGGTTGTGAATCTGCAGGTTGCTGTCTTTGATGAAAATAATTCAGTCCTAATGTAGCACTTAGGGGAAGTGCCAGAATTTGACTGGGGAGGGAGCCTTGAAGCCAGGGTGGAACCACATTCTAATACCGTTTTTTTTTCCTGCACATTGCATGCTGTCCTTTGCACATCCTTCGAGCCTCTTGCCTCTCATTCTTTTCATTCACGACTCACAGGTAACTTCCAGAATCCCCCATTTACTGAATATGTGGACTCATGAGAATTAGTGTTTTTTGAAGCTGGGATGGAATTTAAAGACCATCTTATCCAATCCTCCCATTTAAAAGAGGAGGAAACAGGCTGTGAGATTCACTCACAGGCAGGTTACCAGGCAGATGGGGGTGAGGGGTGGGGGTAGTTGAGGGGTGGGGATTGAAGAGTCAGGACTATAACCCAGGTCTCCAGGCTCCCAGCCAAGTGCTCTTCCCACTGTTGTGCAAGCTTTGAGAGCTCAAGTGTGGCTACAAGAGTTTGTACGTCCCTTGGGGACCACTCAGGAGACAGCACTTCACTGCACCCATCCTAAGAACCTCGTTAGG
Source organism: Pan troglodytes (assembly GCF_028858775.2). Lineage (NCBI taxonomy): Eukaryota > Metazoa > Chordata > Mammalia > Primates > Hominidae > Pan > Pan troglodytes. The sequence goes on from NC_072402.2 coordinate 76,867,241, forward strand.
TGTTAGTGGATACTAACCTGTGAATCAAGGAGACCATACCCATTACTGGTAAGAATCATTAAGGATCAAGTGCTGAAAATCTCATTCAAGACAGAAGCAACAAAATCAATGTTTAGACCAAAGAGGAGAACATTAAATGTGAGGGTCAAGGGAATATGGAAAATTCTACATAAAATAATACGGTATATAATGTTGGTTCAAAAAAGAGAGTATAGAGAAATTGGACTTCTTTTATGGATGGAAGAGGGCTTCAGAAAGATTGAAGCATCTTGGGAAATGGTGATATATTTAAGATTATTGTCTAGGCTGGAGAAACCAGATGTCCTCAGGACTAGATAAGTAAGTTATAAATATGCCAGGCACACAGTTGGCATAGAGAAAAATTGGAAATTCTGAGAGGTTTCCTGACAGAGAAGGCTGTAAATTTCCTTCTCAGTGAGGCTTCTGTCACTCTGCCCAGCCAGAGGCAGTGGCGAGGCCTGGACTTTGCTAACATGCTATGGCTTCCCCTCAGATGGCAGGGACAGCGCGCCATGACCGAGAGATGGCGATCCAGGCCAAGAAAAAGCTCACCACGGCCACCGACCCCATTGAAAGACTCCGACTGCAGTGCCTGGCCAGGGGCTCTGCTGGGATCAAAGGACTTGGCAGGTAGGACCCAGCTACAGGTGGCAGGGAATGGAGCGGGAAGGAACGACTCTGCCAGGTGAGGCTAATCTTGGCCACGTGGTCTTGGGGAAGTCATTTCCTCCTAGGGGCTCAGTTCCTTATTTGTAAAATGTAGAGTTTAGAAGAGTTGATCTATGAGGTCCCTTGTGACAGTTTTTGGATCTTAGTCCCAGATTCGGCAAGACTCATATCTGCTACAAGACAGTGCAGCTCTGGGAAAATATGAGGTAAAGGGAGAAGCAGCATGTGCCCTGGCATGGAGATGCCTACCAGGACAATGAGAGGGACTCTCTCTGCAGCCGTGATAATAAAGGCCAGGGTGGAAGAGGGAGGAAGGAACAGCCAGTTAGCCCTAATTGCAGAATTTGGAATTTTGCTCTCAGGCAATCATTTCTCCATCACTTCCAGGGACACTGGTATTGCTTGTCAGATAACTGATAGCTCACTGCCAATGGGGTTCTCTCAGCTGGGTAGCTCCTGTTCTCCCACCCTCTGTCCTCTGAGTGTGAATAGTTTTAAGGACTGAGAAACCAAAAGGGAAAGGAGATTGTGAGCCTCCTGAGGGCAGGTCCTGTGCATTATAAGAAACTCCATCAGGAGCCTGCCATGGGCCAGGCATTGGACACATCTCAGGGACCCGTGGGTGAACAAGGCTTCTTAAGCCCCCATGGAGGACTAAGACTATGGAGAATATGAGTGATCTAAATGGCATCTCAGTGGTGTGAGAAGTTGTTTATTAGAGAAGTACAGGGTGCCAATGGGAGGGAAATCTAGCCTTGGACCCAGAAGATGCAGAAGGCTTCACTTCCAGCAAGGTACTGAGTGCCTGGGAGAAAACTCTGAACAGTCCCAAGTCTCAGACTAAGCCCAGCTCTGTCAGAAGGCCAGGCAGTGGGGATATGGACCCTGGTGGCCAGGCTGCCCCAGTCCAATGGGAAGACCAGCACCCATGCCCTCAATATTGTGTCACTCCACCTCTATCCCATTCATCATGGGTCCACATCATTGTCCTTAGTGCAAACCCTTGAGGAATCCTCTCTTCCACTCTCTGGTTCACTCAGTGGAATCCCTCCTGCTACCTGTGCCATCTTCACCCCATACCCACTGCACACTGCGTCTCTACCAGCCTTTCCACTGGGAACCAGTCTATGGTCAACGGACACCATTCCATCCTAAGCCTTTTGCAGAATGTGCCATCTGCCTCACTTACTGGACTTGGCCTTCTCTATGTAACTCCTAACTCAAGTGGAAGCTGCCCCTCTCCTCCACTCCAACCTTAGGGTCAGTTGAAGACTGAACACTCTCCTTCAGTCTAACTCCAAATCCCAGGTCATACACACCCCTTTGTTCGTTTATTTCTTTCCAATAAATCCTGTCTTAGAAGGGCATCTCTTCAGGTTAGGCTCTGCCATCATCCCCCCTGCACAACATTTAGCATTCTGTGAAGCGTTGACTCCCGGCACCATCTTTCCACCCTGCGTCTTTATCCTGACCAAGATCAAGATGACTTTGTTATTTATAACCTTGGCACCTTCATTTTTTGACATGAAATTCTTGTGGTTTTCAACAGTATACGTTCTTTCTTAGTCATTTCCAATTGCCTTGTAAATGTAGATACTTCTCTAGTATCTAAATTCTCAAGATTCTTTTGCTAGTATCCTTAATTTATCAGACAACTTGGCTACTCCTGAGTTAGCACATCTGTACCTTGGCCCCTTGCCACGTTCTTGGAATGATATCCGTTCCTGAGATCCAAACTAATTTCACAATTTATATATATATATATATATATATATATATATATATATATATATATATATATATATATATATTTATCAGGAAAGATACTAGCTAACCAGTGAATATCTCTATATAGTTGACTTAGTATCCAATCCAAACAAAACAAAAGTCATTTTTTTTGTTTTTTGTTTTTTTCCAAATAGAGCTTCTTCTGCAGCCCCTACGGTTTTAACAGTATGACTACTCTTCCAGGTCTTTGGGTTGAAAACTTTAGAATTATCTTCATTAGCCCACCATATTGACTCCTTTATTTCTATAATATCTTGAAATCTTTATTTTTCTTATTTTCATCCCAATTGCTCAAGTGTAGACACTCAACATTTTTTCACTGGACTCTTACGATAGTATTCTTGCTGGTTCCTTTGCTCCTAAGTTTTCAGTCCTCCAATTCATTCAACCCATTATTGCTAGAGTTCTCTTAGCTCTCTTATGGGTAAAGTTCTCATTATTTTGATAATGTCACTTCAAGTCAACCATTTAATGACTTTAAAAATGACTTGCTAATAAAGTTCAAATTTTTAGCATTTAAGGACATTTAAAAGTCTTTAGATTCTGATTACTCCAACTTTCCATCTTTTAAAAAAATTATTCTTTAAGTGCTGGGATACATGGGCAGAACGTGCAGGTTTGTTACATAGGTATACGTGTGCCATGGTGGTTTGCTGCACCCATCAACCCGTCATCTACATTAGGTATTTCTCCTAATGTTATCCCTCCCCAGCCCCCCACCCCCTGAAGTTCATGTTCCACTGTGTGATGTTCCCCTCCTTGTGTCCATGTAATCTCATTGTTGAACTCCCACTTACGAGTGAGATCATGCGATGTTTAGTTTTCTGTTCCTGTGTTACTTTGCTAAGAATGATGGTTTCCAGCTTCACCCATATCCCTGCAAAGGACATGAACTCATCCTTTTTTTATGGCAGCCTGATATTCCATGGTGTATGTGTGCCACATTTTCTTTATCCAGTCTATCATTGATGGACATTTGAGTTGGTTCCAAGTTTTTGTTGTTGTGAATAGAGCTGCAATAAACATATGTGTGCATGTGTCTTTACAGTAGAAAGATCTATAATCCTTTAGGTATATACCCGGTAATGGGATAATGGGATTGCGGGGTTAAATGGTATTTGTGGTTCTCCATCCTTGAGGAAATGCCACTCTGTCTTTCACAATGGTTGAACTAATTCACTCTTCTACCAACAGGGTAAAAGCATTCCTATTTCTCCACATCCTCTATAGCATCTGCTGTTTCCTGACTTTTTAATGATCACCATTCTAACTGACATGATTTGCATTTCTCTAATGACGATAAGCTTTTTTAAAAAATTTTATTATTATTATACTTTAAGTTTTAGGATACATGTGCACAACGTGCAGGTTTGTTGCATATGTATACATGTGCCATGTTGGTGTGCTGCACCCATTAACTGGTCATTTAGCATTAGGTATATCTCCTAATGCTATCACTTCCCCCTCTCTTCACCCCACAACAGGCACCGGTGTGTGATGTTCCCCTTCCTGTGTCCATGTGTTCTCATTGTTCAATTCCCACCTATGAGTGAGAACATGCGGTGTTTGGTTTTTTGTCCTTGCAATAGTTTGCTGAGAATGATGGTTTCCAGCTTCATCCATGTCCCTACAAAGGACATGAACTCATCATTTTTTATGGCTGCATACTATTCCATGGTGTATATATGCCACATTTTCTTAATCCAGTCTATCATTGTTGGACATTTGGGTTGGTTCCAAGTCTTTGCTATTGTGAATAGTGCCACAATAAACATATGTGTGTATGTGTCTTTACAGCAGCATGATTTATAATCCTTTGGGTATATAACCAGTAATGGGATGGCTGGGTCAAATGATATTTCTAGTTCTAGATCCCTGAGGAATCGCCACACTGACTTCCACAATGGTTGAACTAGTTTACAGTCCCACCAACAGTGTAAAAGTGTTCCTATTTCTCCACATTCTCTCCAGCACCTGTTGTTTCCTGACTTTTTAATGATCGTCATTCTAACTGGTGTGAGATGGTATGTCATTGTGATTTTGATTTGCATTTCTCTGATGGCCGGTGATGATGAGCATTTTTTCATGTGTCTTTTGGCTGCATAAATGTCTTCTTTTCAGAAGTGCCTGTTCATATCCTTTGCCCACTTTTTGATGGGGTTGTGTGTTTTTTTCTTGTAAATTTGTTTGAGTTCATTGTAGATTCTGGATATTAGCCCTTTGTCAGATGAGTAGGTTGCAAAAATTTTCTCCCCTTCTGTAGGTTGCCTCTTCACTCTGATGGTAGTTACTTTTGCTGTGCAGAAGCTCTGTAGTTTAATTAGATCCCATTTGTCCATTTTGGCTTTTGTTGCCATTGCTTTTGGTGTTTTACACATGAAGTCCTTGCCCATGCCTATGTCCTGAATGGTATTGCCTAGGTTTTCTTCTACGGTTTTTATGGTTTTAGGTCTAACATGTAAGTCTTTAATCCATCTTGAATTAATTTTTGTGTAAGGTGTAAGGAAGGGATCCAGTTTCAGCTTTCTACATATGGCTAGCCAGTTTTCCCAGCACCATTTATTAAATAGGCAATCCTTTCCCCATTACTTGTTTTTGTCAGGTTTGTCAAAGATCAGATAGTTGTAGATATGTGGCATTATTTCTGAGGGCTCTGTTCTGTTCCATTGGTCTATATCTCTGTTTTGGTACCAGTACCATGCTGTTTTGGTTACTGTAGCCTTGTAGTATAGTTTGAAATCAGGTAGCGTTATGCCTCCAGCTTTGTTCTTTTGTCTTAGGATTGTCTTGGCAATGTGGGCTCTTTTTTTGGTTCCATATGAATTTTAAAGTAGTTTTTTCCAATTCTGTGAAGAAAGTCGTTGGTAGCTTGATGGAGATGGCATTGAATCTATAAATTACCTTGGGCAGTATGGCCATTTTCAAGATATTGATTCTTCCTACCCATGAGCATGGAATGTTCTTCCATTTGTTTGTATCCTCTTTTATTTCATTGAGCAGTGGTTTGTAGTTCTCCTTGAAGAGGTCCTTCACATCCCTTGTAAGTTGGATTCCTAGGTATTTTATTCTCTTTGAAGCAATTGTGAATGGGAGTTCACTCATGATTTGGCTCTCTGTTTGTCTGTTATTGGTGTTTAAGAATGCTTGTGATTTTTGTACATTGATTTTGTATCCTGAGACTTTGCTGAAGTTGCTTATCAGCTTAAGAAGATTTTGGGCTGAGACGGCGGGGTTTTCTAAATATACAGTCATGTCATCTGCAAACAGGGACGATTTGACTTCCTCTTTTCCTAATTGAATACCATTTGTTTCCTTCTCCTGTCTGATTGCTCTGGCCACAACTTCCAACACTATGTTGAATAGGAGTGGTGAGAGAGGGCATCCCTGTCTTGTGCCAGTTTTCAAACGGAATGCTTCCAGTTTTTGCCCATTCAGTGTGATACTGGCTGTGGGTTTGTCATAGATAGCTCTTATTATTTTGAGATAACGTCCCATCAATACCTAATTTATTGAGAGTTTTTAGCATGAAGGGTTGTTGAATTTTGTCAAAGGCCTTTTCTGCATCTATTGAGATAATCATGTGGTTTTTGTCGTTGGTTCTGTTTATATGCTGGATTACATTTATTGATTTGCGTATGTTGAACCAGCCTTGCATCCCAGGGATGAAGCCCACTTGATCATGGTGGATAAGCTTCTTGATGTACTGCTGGATTTGGTTTGCCAGTATTTTATTGAGGATTTTTGCATTGATGTTCACCAGGGATATTGGTCTAAAATTCTCTTTTTTGGTTGTGTCTCTGCCCGGCTTTGGTATCAGGATGATGCTGGCCTCATAAAATAAATTAGGGAGGATTTCCTCTTTTTCTATTGACTGGAATAGTTTCAGAAGGAATGGTACCAGTTCCTCCTTGTACCTCTGGTAGAATTTGGCTGTGAATCCTTCTGGTCCTGGACTGTTTTTTGTTGGTAAGCTATTAATTATTGCCTCAATTTCAGGGTCTGTTATTGGTCTATTCAGAGATTCAACTTCTTCCTAGTTTAGTCTTGGGAGGGTGTGTGTGTTGAGGAATTTATCCGTTTCTTCTAGATTTTCTAGTTTATTTGCACAGAAGTGTTTATAGTATTCTCTGATGGTAGTTTGTATTTCTGTGGGATCGGTGGTGATACCCCCTTTATCATTTTTTATTGTGTCTATTTGATTCTTCTCTCTTTTCTTCTTTATTAGTCTTGCTAGAGTTCTATCAATTTTGTTGATCTTTTCAAATAACCAGCTCCTGGATTTAATGATTTTTTGAAGGGTTTTTTGTGTCTCTATTTCCTTGAGTTCTGCTCTGATCTTAGTTATTTCTTGCCTTCTGCTAGCTTTTGAATGTGTTTGCTCTTGCTTCTCTAGTTCTTTTAATTGTGACATTAGGGTGTCAATTTCAGATCTTCCCTGCTTTCTCTTGTGGGCATTTAGTGCTATAAATTTCCCTCTACACACTGCTTTGAATGGGTCCCAGAGATTCTGGTATGTTGTGTCTTTGTTCTCGTTGGTTTCAAAGAACATCTTTATTTCTGCCTTCATTTCGTTATGTACCCAGTAGTCATTCAGGAGCAGGTTGTTCAGTTTCCATGTAGGTGAGAGGTTTTGCATGAGTTTCTTAATCCTGAGTTCTAGTTTGATTGCACTGTGGTCTGAGAGACAGTTTGTTATAATTTCTGTTCTTTTACATTTGCTGAGGAGTGTTTTACTTCCAATTATGTGGTCAATTTTGGAATAGGTGTGGTGTGGTGCTGAAAAGAATGTATATTCTGTTGATTTGGGGTGGAGAGTTCTGTAGATGTCTATTAGGTCCGCTTGGTGCAGAACTGAGTTCAATTCCTGGATATCTTTGTTAACTTTCTGTCTCGTTGATCTGTCTAATGTTGACAGTGGGGTGGTAAAGTCTCCCATTATTATTGTGTGGGAGTCTAAGTCTCTTTGTAGGTTTCTAAGGACTTGCTTTCTGAATCTGGGTGCTCTTGTATTGGGTGCATATATATTTAGGATAGTTAGCTCTTCTTGTTGAATTGATCCCTTTACCATTATGTAATGGCCTTCTTTGTCTCTTTTTATCTTTGTTGTTTTAAAGTCTGTTTTATCAGAGACTAGGATTGCAACCCCTGCCTTTTTTTGTTTTCCATTTGCTTGGTAGATCTTCCTCCATCCCTTTATTGTGAGTCTGTGTGTGTCTCTGCATTTGAGATGGGTTTCCTGAATACAGCACACTGATGGGTCTTGACTGTTTATCCAATTTGCCAGTCTGTGTCTTTTAATTGGAGCATTTATCCCATTTACATTTCAGGTTAATATTGTTATCTTTGAATTTGATCCTGTCATTATGATGTTAGCTGGTTATTTTGCTCGTTAGTTTATGCAGTTTCTTTATAGCATCGATGGTCTTTACAATTAGGCATGTTTTTGCAGTGGCTGGTACCAGTTGTTCCTTTCCACATTTAGTGCTTCCTTCAGGAGCTCTTTTAGGGCAGGCCTGGTGGTGACAAAATCTCTCAGCATTTGCTTGTCTGTAAAGGATTTTTATTTCTCCTTCACTTATGAAGCTTAGTTTGGCTGGATATGAAATTCTGTGTTGAAAATTCTTTTCTTTAAGAATGTTGAATATTGGCCCCCACTCTCTTCTGGCTTGTAGAGTTTCTGCTGAGAGATCCGCTGTTAGTCTGATGGGCTTCCCTTTGTGGGTAACCCGACCTTTCTCTCTGGCTGCCCTTAACATTTTTTCCTTATTTCCACTTTGGTGAATCTGACAATTATGTGTCTTGGAGTTGCTCTTCTCGAGGACTATCTTTGTGGCATTCTCTGTATTTCCTGAATTTGAATGTTGGCCTGCCTTGCTAGATTGGGGAAGTTCTCCTGGAAAATATCCTGCTGAGTGTTTTCCAACTTGGATCCATTCTCCCCCTCACTTTCAGGTACACCAATCAGACATAGATTTGGTCTTTTCACATAGTCCCATATTTCTTGGAGGCGTTGTTCATTTCTTTTTGTTCTTTTATCTCTAAACTTCTCTTCTCACTTCATTTCATTCATTTGATCTTCCATCACTGATACCCTTTCTTCCAGTTGATCGAATTGGCTACTGAGGCTTGTGCATTCATCACGTTGTTCTCTTGTCATGGTTTTCAGCTCCGTCAGGTCCTTTAAGGACTTCTCTGCATTGGTTTTCTAGTTAGACATTCATCTAATTTTTTTTTCAAGGTTTTTAACTTCTTTGCCATGGGTGCAAACTTCCTCCTTTAGCTCGAGTAGTTTGATCGTCTGAAGTCTTCTTCTGTCAACTTGTTAAAGTCATCTCCATCCAGCTTTGTTCCATTGCTGGTGAGGAGCTGCGCTCCTTTGGAGGAGGAGAGGTGCTCTGCTTTTTAGAGTTTCCAGTTTTTCTGCTCTGTTTTTTCCCCATCTTTGTGGTTTTATCTACCTTTGGTCTTTGATGATGGTGACATACAGATGAGGTTTTGGTGTGGATGTCCTATCTGTTTGTTAGTTTTCCTTCTAACAGTCAGGAATCTCAGCTGCAGGTCTGTTGGAGTTTGCTGGAGGTCCACTCCAGATCCTGTTTGCCTGGGTATCAGCAGCGGAGGCTGCAGAACAGCAGATATTGGTGAACAGCAAATGTTGCTGCCTGATTGTTTCTCTGGAAGTTTTGTCTCAGAGGAGTATCTGGCCGTGTGAGGTGTCAGTCTGCCCCTACTGGGGGGTGCCTCCCAGTTAGGCTGCTCGGGAGTCAGGGACCCACTTGAGGAGGCAGTCTGTCCATTATCAGATCTCAAGCTGCATGCTGGGAGAACCATTACTCTCTTCAAAGTTGTCAGACAGGGACATGTAAATCTGCAGAAGTTTCTGCTGCCTTTTGTTTGGCTATGCCCTGCCCCCAGAGGTGGAGTCTACAGAGGCAGGCAGGCCTCCTTGAGCTGCGGTGAGCTCCACCCAGTTTGAGCTTCCTGGCTGCTTTGTTTACCTTCTCAAACCTCAGCAATGGTGGGCATCCCTCCCCCAGCCTCGCTGCTGCTTTGCAGTTTGGTCTCAGACTGCTGTGCTGGCAATGAGTGAGGCTCGGTGGGTGTCGGATCCTCCGAGCCAGGCGCAGGATATAATCTCCTGGTGCGCCGTTTGCTAAGACTGTTGGAAAAGCATAGTATTAGGGTGGGACTGACCCAATTTTCCAGGTGCCGTCTGTCACCCCTTTCTTTGACTAGGAAAGGGAATTCCCTGACCCCTTGCGCTTCCTGGGTGAGGCGATGCCTTGCCCTGCTTCAGCTCATGCTTGGTGTGCTGCATCCACTGTCCGACACTCCCCAGTAAGATGAACCTGGTACCTCAGTTGGAAATGCAGAAATCACCTGTCTTCTGCATCGCTCACGCTGGGAGCTGTAGACTGGAGCTGTGCCTATTTGGCCATCTTGCTCCACCCCCTTATTTTTAAAATAGACTACTTTAAAAACCAATGCCAGCACATGATTATTAACTAAGGCCCATAATTTATTCATACTTCCATAGTTTTTACCTAGTGTCCTTTTCTGTTTCAAGATCTCATCCAGAACTCTGCTTTACATTTACTTGTAATGTTTCCTTAGTATCCTATTGGTTATGACAGTTTCTCAGACTTTCCTGGTTTTTGATGAATGTGAGAGGTCAAGTATTTTGTAGGATGCCCACCTATTGGAATTTCTCTGATTTTTTTCTTCATGACTAAACTGGGCTTATTATTTTTAGGGACCACAGACATAAAGCACCATTTTTATCACATTATACCAAGGATATGTATGATTAACATGATTTATTACTGTTGATGTTGACACTGATCACCTGATTGAGGTAGTATTTGTCAGACTTCTCCATTGTAAAGTTGCTTCCCTTTTCCCTTTTCCATATTGTACTTTTTGGAAGGAGACCTCTTTGTAGAGCCCACACTTAGAGAGTGGGGAGTATATGTTCCCTCCTTGAGGGGAGAATATATCCATAACTTATTTGGAATTTTTCTGCAAGAGAAATTTGTCATTTTCTTCATCTTTATTTACTCTATCATTTATTTAAACCAGTATGGATGTAGGGATTTCTTTTTTATATTTTGGGTTATAATCCAACATAGTTTTATTGGTTTAATTGTTCCAGCCTTGATCTTGAGAGCTATTTAAGTTGGCTCCTATATCCCTAACATAGCCACATCACTGTGATTTTCTGACTTCCTAAATCATTTTTTTAAAATTGATATGCATTAAGGTTTACACCTTGCTCTGTAAAGTGCTATGGGTTTTAGCAAATGCATAATGTCATGTATCCACCATGATAGTATTATAAAGGATAGTTTCTTTGACCTAAAAATCCCATGTTTCACCAATTCAACTATTTCCTTTACCTTTCATCTTTTTACTGTCTCCACAGTTTTGTCTTTTGCAGAATGTCATGTAATTAGAATTATACTTTGTGTGTGTGTTTGTGTGTTTGTGGTGGGAAGAGGCTCTCCAATTTTGGAAGGGAGGGTGCAGAGAAGAATTTAAGACTTTTGTATTTTAATTTGACGAAACCTTGAGTGTGGATTTTTTTTTAATCTTTACACTTACACCTGTTATTTGTACATTTCTTCTGAATTTTTGTGTGTATTTTCTTCAGAGTGTTTAGAATTATGGATGACGATAATAATCGAACCCTTGATTTTAAAGAATTTATGAAAGGGTTAAATGATTATGCTGTGGTCATGGAAAAAGAAGAGGTGGAAGAACTTTTCCAGAGGTTTGATAAAGATGGAAATGGAACAATAGACTTCAATGAATTTCTTCTCACATTGAGAGTAAGTGGCCCCATTAATCAGTGTATCTGCTGAGTTTGGCTTTCACGTGGTTTGGGTTGGCTACCTTGAGGTTTTGTTTTTACAAGTTGTTAGTACACTGTGGGGAGGGGGATAAGCAGAAAACTGTGAACAGACTTAGGAACTTTTTGGAGCAATTGTAGTGTCTATTACATAATAGCACACAAATATTATTTCACATCATTGAGGGGAATGAGATATTTTATCACATAGGATACCAAAAAAGCTCATTTGCTTATGTATGTCTCTGTATGTATTCTTCTATTTTTGTAGCCTCCAATGTCCAGAGCCAGAAAAGAGGTAATCATGCAAGCTTTTAGAAAGTTAGACAAGACTGGAGATGGTGTTATAACAATCGAAGACCTTCGTGAAGTATATAATGCAAAACACCACCCAAAGTACCAGAATGGGGAATGGAGTGAGGAACAAGTATTTAGGAAATTTCTGGATAATTTTGATTCACCCTATGACAAAGATGGATTGGTAAGTAAAAGAGCCTAATCTAGGGGAAATTTCTTCAATTCGAAATTGTAAATGGGAAATAGGTCCAAACTCTTAAAAATGTTAACACATTGATACCATATTTGTTGTAAATAGAAGTAAACTATTTCCCTAGGAACAACCTAGAAACTTCTCCATTGCCAGGGGAAACCTTCATGTTACTTTAGTTGAAACCTAATGTATGTTTGTGCACGCACATACTCGTAGACATATATTGAAATATATTGGTAGGGGATCCACATAAGTGATGACCTGTCATCTGGGGAATGTGATGTTCTGATTAAACATGCCATTTTATGGTTACTATATTTACCATACTCAGCTAGTTGCACTCCAATGAACTGACTATAATAAAATATATTTAACTTTGAAATGAGATCATAATTTAATTTTGGAGAACAGATTTACAAGGCCTTTCAGGATGTTTTAGTGCCTTCACACTCATCCTCATTCGTCTTCACACTTTGCTATGTGGAAATGCCATTTAAAGGTAGTTTTTGGTAAAGGGAATGTCAAATAACAGAATTTACTCTGATTTATTCTTTAGTGTGCTTTGAGATTAACTTACATTTCTAAACTGCACTGAATTTGAAAACAAAATCAACCGCCCATCTCCATTAACTTTTATCTTCAAGTTACAAATGCATAGCTTGGTAGGGTAAGGAATTATATAGCTCCATGACTGTGTCTAGGCTGAGATGAAAATGTCATCTGTCCTTTATCAACAGCCCTAAATTGACTTTTTAGAAAAAAAAAAACCCTGAGCCAGTTCTGTTCTTAGATGATCTAAGGGTTTTGGTGATAAGGAAAGGGGGTTGTCCCTTGAGTAACAGTCAGCAGCAGCACAGCCCCAGGGTTCATTTTCTCTTAAGCCCTTTACAGCACAGGAAAAGATAAGTGGCCCAGTGGACAAGAAGAGAGTGGTTAAGGGAAGAAGAAATAAACCTTCCTCTTCTGAAGGGAATGTCCTCCAACTTTTTAAATGAAACTTCATGATGAGTCTCATTAGCAAGGGGTAGGGGATAGGAAGGTGACCTTTCTGTTCTTCCTGCTGACATTTCCTTGTCAGGGATGGAGACATACCCTCTATTTCAGGCTGAGGATTGTGGAGGCAGGTTTACAAAAGGGCCAAAATTCAATAGGGCAGCCAAAATCTTAGGGACAGAAATAAAAACTACATGTTTTCTTCCAGTACTGCTGGCCTTGATCACTGAGATGTCAGTGGAAAAATAGCCAACTGCCATTTCCCCAAATTAGCCCACCCCTTTGTGGATCCCAGAGTGTGTCTGCTTCCTCTCTGCAGGTGGTTCCTCCTCATTGCCAGGGGAAACCTCAGCTACCCTTTTCTCTAACAAAAGTCAAAATAGCCAGTTGTGATTCGGCTGATTCAAGTCTGCACATCACCCCTTTTGATATTTATCTTAAGAAGCCACATTAAGCTCTCAAAAGCTCATAAAGGTTATTGAGGTTTTTAGCAGTTATAGCACTTGATGTCATCTGCATGTTACAGACCCTGTATTGATACCCAACTCTGGCTGTTCATAATCATCATCAGGGAGGATTTATTAGTAATGTAGATTCCTAGCTGCACTGCAGAACCACAGAATCTGATTTTTTGGAGGATGGAGTCCAAGGCTTTACATTTTAATGTGTACCAGATGACTCTTACACTCACGTGTATTTGTGATCCTTAGCTCTAAAAGATTCAGAAATGACTGTTTTAAAATTACTAAATATAATATGCACATGACTCCATTTAGCATAATAATGAATCTGGGCAACACTTTTTGAGCACATATCAACTGGGCATTTGCTAAGGGCTTACCAGGAATATCTCATTTAATAGACATAATAAAAGTGTTTCTGAAAAGTGATGTGTAATTCAAACTTTTGCACACTGAATTGTATTTTAAATGTACAAGAAATTGTTGATGTAGAGGAACTCCATGGTAAATTCTTTTATGAGAAGAATAATTAGCTTCTAAAATTTACCTCTTGCAAATTGCACTATTTTGCATATTAAGATTTCTTGTGGTGAAGCATAGCTGTACTTGAAGCCAGTGTGCTCATTTATGGTTAAAAACATCCCATATAAGACAAAATTTAAAATAATGCAAAAAATTTAGCATAGCTCCTAGCTAAAGGTAATGTTCAAACTTGATAATCTAGGTTAAACTCTCAAATACCCATAAAGGTTGCTGGAGTTTCAGCAGTCACGGAATTTGATGTCATAAATCTTGCACTAATACCTCACTGGACTCCCATAGCAGCCGGAAGCCATTTGGATGGAGGTGTGAAGCAATCAGATAACCTGTGACACAGACTTTCCTTACCCCTTTTCTATCACTAAACCCCACCACAATTTGGTGAGACATTTACTTCTTATTCTTTAATATCTAAGTTTTGAATTCTTCATGTGTATATATGACTTTATCATCACTATATTTTTAAAAAGCCTCTTAGGACTTTAGACCTTCAGGGAATATCAGTCTATTGCCTCATCCATCTCATAAAAAATTTTTAAATAATTAAAAATATGTTAGGTATATTACTGAGTGTATGTATTAATAGTAACCTAGATTTGTTTTAGGATTTTTCTGATGAATTTGGAGCTGAGAAAAAGGGCTTGTATTGTGACTTCCATTACCCCCATCTGGGACCTTTCCTTGTATATATGATATATATCTTGTCACATAAAGGTAGCCTAGTCAAGAGGCCTGCTAAAAGTAGGAGTGCCCAGTCTCTCATTTTTTTCTAATGTCAAATAAAATGAATAAGGATAGTGATTATTGCTAACCAACAATTTACTATCATGAGGGCAAATTTACAGGAGATCAGAGAATTTGCGATTCAGGCCATTCCCAATATAAGTTGAGTCTCAGAAAACAAGAAAACACCTAGCTAAGAGTAACTGATGGCTTTTTCCGAAATGATCAAATACGTTAGCTCTGACCTCTGGCTTGACGTCATCTGACTTCCAAGTGAGGTTTAATGCTTCCTTTATCTTTTGCCCATCTTGGATTCCTTCTCCATTCTCCAACAGAGCCAACTCAACTCAGGTCACCCCATCCCATTGGGGGAGTTTGGAATGGAAGGATGGGTGACGATACCAGTCTCAATCATGTATTGGTGTTTCAGTTAGGGTTTGCTTTCAATCGCAAGAAATAGGAAATCTTATTATACACTGGAATACACAAATTAGGTTTTATTTTTTATTCTACTTGATGTTCTCACTTGAGTGGCTTAAAGAGAGCAGAGCTGAGGTCTTTGTGATTTTCCTGGCCTTTCCTTCATGATCTCAAGATGGTTGCCTAACTTCAGCCAGCACATCTGAGTTTCAGGCAGCAGGACAAAGGAGGGAGAAGGAGGGAACGAGAAAGGGCTGGAGCCTGCATCAGGAAAGCAAAGGCTTCCCTAGAAATTCATGTCAAATTTCCTTTGTATCTTATTGGTGAGAACTCTATTACTTGGCCATCCCAAGCTGAAGCTGCAGAGGAGTCTGGGAAAGTGAGTTTTGAGTTTTTCAACTTCTGTGGGAGAGAAAAGCTAGGGATAGGATTATTACAGTGGACGTGGAGGGAGTCTCACTCAATGGCTGTCATCCCTGGCCAACAAACAGACAATAGAAACAATAACAAACTAAAAATATCAGGAGTTTGATAATTTTTAATTAAAAAATAATTAGCTGTAAAAAATGTTCCTCAAACTGTCACGGTAAAGTGCACCGTCAAAATGGCTCAGGGTCTCGTGGGTAACTCTTTTAGTTTACTTGCTATTTGCTGTAAAATGATCCACTTACTTTGTTGGAGTATTTCACCAGCCTGCAACTTTTTGAGGACTAAGACTTTATCTTAATTATCTTTGATATTCCCAGTTAAATTACTGTAGTGTGCACAACAATTAACTGGGATGTTTAGATTTTTAAGAAGTAAATTCCACAACCACTTGCTTCAGAGATTCTGATTTAGCAGGTGTGGGGTACAGCCTGTGGGCCTAGGCTTATGACAGACACCCCAGGTGGTCCTGATGCAGGTGGTGTGGACCCACACTGATAAACATTTCCCTGGAACCTCACACAACATGAGAAAGATAGAAAGAGGGCAATAATGATGTGTGAAACTTAATGTAATCCCTTAATGAGGGAATTGAAAAGCAGAGGCTGAGGAATCCAAAGGAGGAGAGGAATAAAGAAGTTCAACAAAGGGGGATGCTAATGGTATCCTAATTTTGACAGAGGCTCTATGCATGTATTGTAGATGTGTATTTACAGTTCAACTATGAGCTGAGTTCAAATGCCTTTCTTTCTACTGCCCTTCCTTGTGTTTTTAGTGGGAAGGGGTGGTATGAAAGACAACTGTGGATCCAGTGACTTTTTTTTTCTGGTCACTTATAATTTCAATAGGACCAGTGGGTCAGTCATCTCTTATGATTCTTGGAAGGCATAGGTATGTCCCCAACTGATCATGTCAACCAACATGATTAAATTAGAGTGTACATATTATCTAGACCTGTTAAAAATAAGACTAATAACTGTCTTTTCTCCTTCCCCAAAGGAAAGTAACATAAAATCCCCACACAGATAAACACATTAGTCAATATTTCAAAGAGATGGTCATGGGTGTAGAGTGGAGAGAAGCCAGGATGGGTGGGAGGCATGAAGCAGGGGTAAGCTTTTTATTCACCCTGGGCCTTGAATGAGTTATTTATGTGTTAGAAAAGCATGCAACCCGGGAGCGTTTAACTAGAAATCTGTTTCTTCACCCACAGGAGAGAACTCCATTTTTGGAAAGGGAAAACATCACTTATCCTGACACAAGGACATGACATGTTGTTTCTGACGTGTCACAGAAAGACAGAAATAACTACAGTTGCAGAGCACTTCCTTCTTACTCTGAGTTTCAGTCTCCCTTATCTGAACCGACGGGCTCCCACCCTCAGAGAAAAGATGACAACCTATGCGTCACTTTCCATTTAGGTTGGCTTAGAAACTTTCAAGACTTTCTTTCTCTCTTCCTAGGTGCTGTTCTCACACCATCCTCAGCTTCACTTGTTCTTTTGTTTTAGATCAGTTCCTCAGCCATGATCACACACACAAAGAAATCCTCTATTTCCCTTCTATTTACAGGTGCACAAGGTGGGCGCCCATTGACAGAGTGAGAAGCAAAGTTTCGTTTTTGTTTCTAACTTTTCCACTGCAGGTGACCCCTGAGGAGTTCATGAACTACTATGCAGGTGTGAGTGCATCCATTGACACTGATGTGTACTTCATCGTCATGATGAGAACCGCCTGGAAGCTTTAAGCACGTGACCTGGGGACCAGGCCCTGGGACAGCCATGTGGCTCCAAATGACTAAATGTCAGCTCAAAAACCAGAATCGTATTTGATTTCACACTCATCCTAATGTTTTTTTCTGTGCCAAAATACTGCATTTTCTGGGGCCAAAAAACAGGCAGAAATAAAAGACATTGAGTAGCCAACTGTGAGTTTGCCTTGCCTAAGACTGTTTCCTTTGTTCTAAAATAGGACTTAAATAAAATGAGCTCTGTAAAGCTCCTTGTGCTGTGCTGATACATGCAGGTGTCTAATCAACTTTAGGTTTTATCCCTTGGCCATTAATGAAAGCTTGAGTATTTTAATTAAAACCCTCACCCATGCACCCATAGTTTTTCTTCACCTCCTTTTAGATGATCCTTTTCTAGGTGAGATGATAATATATCTCTTTTTATGACTGATTGTAAGTCTTTAAGTGTTTCAGTCTCATTTGGGGACCAGAAGAAGACCACGTGTTAGCCTCAATTTCTACAAGCAAATCTTGAGTTTCACTGCTTAGGGTTTAGGGAAGCCGCAGTTTGACAAATAGATTCAAAATGATTTATTTAATAGTCATTTTAAAGACTGGTGTGAGAGAGGAGGCTATTTCTTTGAGCAGTAGATCCACGCCTGTTCATGGTACTCCTGTGGCTGAAGTTTTGAAACTGGGCTGGGTGCTCAGATTTTATCTGGGACATCTTGTGCTGTGTGTGGGCAGGCTATTCCAGAAAGCCTTCACCTGGTGGAATGTTTATCTCTCCCCTCTCTGCTTTCTGCCAATTGTGTTGAAATTCCCACCAGCAAGGGCTGGGTGCAGTGGCTCACGCCTGCAATCCCAGTACTTTGGGAGGCTGAGGTGGGTGGATCACCTGAGGTCAGGAGTTCAAGGCCAGCCTGTCCAACATGGTGAAAACCCTGTCTCTACTAAAAATTAAAAAATTAGCTGGGCATGGTGGCACATGCCTGTAATCTCAGCTATTCCAGAGGCTGAGACATGAGAATTGCTTGAACCCAGGAGGCAGAGGCTGCAATGAGCTGAGATCATGCCACTGCACTGCACTCCAGCCTGGAGCAAGACTCTGTCTCAAACAAACAAACAAACAAACAAACAAAAATTCCCACCAGCACAAGGAGGTTGGGTGTGACACGGACTAGGATTACAATAATATTCCAAAGCAGGTTTTCTATCTTGATGCTTCATGGCTTAACACCTCCTCCTCCCAGCACTAAGCTTTGGCTTCATATCGTTGATGTGTAGGACTCTGCCCATGAAAGGCTACTAGAAGCAAAGATAGCCCAGAGGCTGGAAAATAGATAAGAAAACTACAGCTCTCCTTCTGTGTCTTCTGTATCTGGGGCCAGAGATAAAAGCACAGTGACCAGCCTCTGGTTATGGTGCTGGAGACAATGCCCACCCACCTTGCTGCTGGGTGAAATACCTCCTTTTGACTCTGTCCTTAGCTGCACTCATCCCCCAGTTTGCAGACAGGATTGGGTTAATAGTCTTCTTTAAGATCTTATATATCTAATTGGCTCTGGATTTAGGGATTGAACACACTTGCCATATTTTGTATCAATTCACTGTTTAGGTTTTATTTCATACGCTTGGAAGTTGAGATTCGGATATGTATTAATTTAAAACATGTGAAAACTAGTGCTGCTAGATAGGCATTATAGCAGTTATTAAGTAACTTGTTGAGATGCTCAACTTTTTCTTGAGGATGGTGCATCCCCGTATTACCAGAAACTAGTTTTGTTTTTGTTTTTGTTTTTTTACTTAATTGCACAATTGCACAAGTTTGATTTTGTATTGGATTTATTATCTCTGCTCATATAGAGGTTGGTTAGGCCGAAGATACCAAGTGTTATGAAGAAATATGTAGACTTATGTAGAAAACCAGAAGAAATTGTGAAGAAATGTATAGAAAAAAATCCATGTATTTTTGCAGCCTGTGCCTTGCAGACTGTGGCTAAGGAGAGGTCCCCTATTTCCTGGGGATGGTGGGTTTCAAGGCTTTTGCTCTAGAAAGATTCTTGTCTTTGATTCTGGGTATGACTCATGCCTCAGCTTAACTGAGGCTATAGAGTGAGCATGTGATTCTGAGCAAGGACCAGGTTGCAGCTATCAGCTTAGTCTTCTCCAGTGATACTTTGCTTCCTGTCAAATGGGGGCACAGGGCACAGCTATCCAATTTCAGATAACCCATACTTCATAGTGTATTTGGTCACATTTAGTTGCTTCTCTTCTAGCGGTTTGGGTTCTGGGCCCATGAGCAAGGTTCCACCAAGGCCCTTTCACCCTCTGGAAACAAAATCTGCTAATAACCTAATGGTCAAGGGTCACTGCACTCCAATTCTCATTCTCCTTTATGGCTTCTGGCACAGTCAGGAATTATGCATTATTTAGCTCTACTCCTTCTAGTAGGAGTGGGAGGAAAAGAGAAGAGACATTTAAAGAAATCATTTGCTAACACTCTTCTGGATATATTTTTTGTTTATTTAACTTACAGATTTTAAAGCTTACTCCGTTTACAATTTAAAAAATAAGCCCTTAGTTCAGAAGACAAAACACAATAAAAAGTTGCCAAAACATCCCTCAGGAAAACCTCACCTGTTGGGTCTGGTCCTCAGATAGAAAATTAAACAAGCCAAAGAAAAGAGAATGAAATTAGCAACTTTTTATGAAACAAGAATGATGTATGCAAACATTCTGAGAAAGAGAGTTTGTCAGAACAAACCACCCATAACAATACTGAATTTGGATTTCTAACTTGATCAAAGGCAAACCCATGCAAGAATGGCCAGAGACTCTGACTCTCTGCTGCTGTGCACATCATACTTGGATTCTATTCACAGTGCAAATGAGAAACCCAGAATGTGCAAGCTATGCAAACTAAACTGTAAACTGAGGCAGAATTCTTTATGCTGGTCTGTGGGGCTGGTTTTCACAGTGATTTAAACTGTGATAGGATCTTCCCAGGCACAGATGGCACTTTGGAGGACCATGTACTTGTTCCATATGGTTTGACAGCAGGCATGGAGTCACATTTCATACCATAATCATGCTTTTCAAAGGCAGAGCTGGGTGTTCTCCAAGTAGCTGCAGATTGACTTGGCATACATCATGGCTTGCAGGTGTAAATACATCCCATCAATAAATATTTATTGAGATACATGCTTTTTTTCTAGGCCATGGGGACAGAGCAGTGAACTAGAATAATTGCAAGCAAAACCATTGGCTTTCAAACCAAACTAACAACCCACAGTTGTTAAGAGATCAAAGAGGGTAGAGAGGGAGGGAAAGAACAGGCACCCAAATTCCCCTCCCAGAATCTCATTCAGCCTCTGAAGCCAGGACAGTTGGAGCCCTTTCTGTGGCACTGTGTCGGGGAGTGACGTAGTCAATTTCATGAACATAGACAGCCTATCAAGACAATGCAAGGAAAATGCCTCTCTGTATTTGGAGGCAGATAATTGTGTTGGCTCTTTAATTTTCTTGGCCAAAGTAGATTGTCTCACTGAGCCATGAGAGTACAAGTAGGTAATACTTCCATTCTCACTAAACTACCTGCAGATGCAGTCTATGTTGAAGTTTAATCAAGTGGAGAGATAGAATTTACCAGATGTATTCACAGATGGTGTGTGGGGGCCCTTCTACCTCTGCTTCATGAAATCCTATTAACCTTCTCTGAGTAGTATACCTTTTTTGGATTTATGCATATCTGTTTTGTTATTGTTTTTATTTATTATTTTTTTGATATGGAGTCTCGCTCTGTCACCCAGGCTGGAGTGCAGTGGTGCCATCTCGGCTCACTGCAACCTCCATCTCCCAGGTTCAAATGATTCTCCTGTCTCAGCCTCCGAGTAACTGGGATTACAGTCACCTGCCACTATACCCAGCTAATTTTTTGTATTTTTAGGAGAGATGGGGTTTCACCACGCTGGCCAGGCTAATCTCGAATCCCTCACCTCAGGTGATTTGCCCACCTCAGCCTCCTACAGTGCTGGGATTATAGGCTTGAGCCACCACTCCCGACCATGCATATCTATTTTGAGTACAGAAATGAAGAACCTCATATTTTCCAATTTCCCAAACTGGTCAACAGACTTGCTTTCCTGGAGATTATTGATTGTTCTTTTAAATTAAGATCCTATTGAATGAAGCAGTAAAGTTTTACATCCTAGAATTGCTTATGACTCAAAGGAAAAACAAAAGCATCAGGAGTCTGACAGATTGTCATTTAATGTTATTGAGTTTCGTGTAACTGATCCTTTTGAAAGCCAATGTTTCTCAGCATAATTTTACTCCTCCAAGTCACTTATATGAAAACTATGTAACTTCGATAGAGATAGCTAGTTCTTTTATTCTGAAAAAATAAAACTCACCTAGTTAACCCCTAAAATTATATGTTCTAAAACAGGTGATGGGTGAGATATGTTGAAAGAAACATAAACAAATGATTGATGGAGGTTCTGAGAACATTGCTGTGTGAGAAGAATTCTTTTTGCCATTTCAGCTGGTGTGGTGACAGGCTGTGGTGAAACAGCTCTTCCTCTCTGAGAACAGCATGACCTTCTTGTTTAATTCTCACACCTGCCTCGCCAAAGCCATATCTTTTCCCCTGAGCAAAGTATAGTGGAAGAACCTCCTCAGGAGTGAAACCCACTGAAAATATAAGCAACCAACCAGTAGACAAGGTTTTAATATGGACCTTGCAATGACCAGAAAGGTAGAGTTCATCAGGGAAAAAAATCTCAACACGTAATGGCCTTTTTTTTTCTTTTGTATTAGATTTTCTTTTGATTCTTCCTAATGGAATTTATTTATCATTTCTCTGGGGTATTTCAAAAATCCTAGCAGCCATTGAACATTGTTGATGCCATGTGAGTTTCACTGAAGTCCCTGTGAGCACCATGGGCTTCCAGCTCCATCTCCCAGCACTAGAAGTGTGATACTCAGCTCAAACACTCCAAGGATCACATCCAGCTTTACATTATGCCACCATATAACAGTCATTCATTTCCAATTTCATTCTGCTCCAGACCCTGTAATAAATGTACCAGGGACCTTGTGACTCAGAGATCAAGCACTTTACATTTGAAGCAAGAACTGAGTATATAGTAGTTTATTATCCTGTGCTCAAAGACTTGGATCACTTTTTCTTTTCTGACCTGAATACTTGGCATTCAGAGCCTGCTATTGACTTGGGAACATCTTGATCTTAAACTTGAAAGGTTTGAGTTGCTGAACTCCTGGAAACGCTTAGGCGACATGTGGAACTGATGACAATCCGCAACCCGAGAGAGCCTTAGAACAGGATGAGGACCTGGAATTGAGAGAAAATGACAAATGGCAGAGTGACTTGCTCCTTCCAGAGTTATAGTGAGTCTCAGAGTGCTTCCTGTTGATGGGATAAAGTGCTACACAATCGCAGGTTATTATCAAATGTTAGCCATTACCTTACTAAACCCAGCTCACTCCTTTTGTTTCCAAGGGAACTGGGAAATAAAGCCCCTTCCACAAATGTCATACTTAGTCATGCTTAAAATCTCATTTAGCAATATTACTCAAAATCCATTTACTTAAGATTATTATTGAAGTGGCTAAGTGTGTATAGCAAATCACCACGAATTCAGGCTCTACTAATTGAGATCATTTAGACAGGGTTTGAGTGGAAGTTTACTTGTATTTTATCTGTACCAGAAAAAAGAGAGGATGGAGGTTGTTAAGGAAGTCAGCAATGCAAAGATTATAAGGGCTGTGCCTACATAGGCCAAGTACCTGTAAAACATATACACATTCATATAAATATATTTGCAATATATTCATATATATCTTACAGGTACTTGGAGCTATTTGTGTATAAATATAATTAGTATGCTAGTCATAAAATGTTTTCACATACCTTTTAAAATAGTCCTAGGTTAATTGTTAATTGGCAATGATTTATTGGACAACTATAGCTCAAGCTGTTTTCTAGATAGTGAAGTGTTTCTATTATGTAAATCCTATCTTGATAATATTTTAAAATAGAAATTGAATATACATTGAAGCTGAAAACAACATTCTGCTTTATAAGGAAACATTTTCATGATATTCATGATATAAATTTTTAAATATTTTATTTGAAAAGCTATAGGTGTTTCTAGTGGTAAGCTATACATGCATTGAAAGCAAGAACTTGGCTTAATAGCAAGAGCTGGAATATCATTTCTAGGGACGAAAAATTGAAAGGTTCTTCAGTTACAAAGTTAGATATTATTTAATTTATAATACCAGCTTTGTCATTTTTTAAAATTATCAGACAGCACTTTGCCATTAACTTGGTTCTAATTTAATTTAAGGTTTGAAGCATTAGCAACTATTGTAACAAAAGAGGACATCTGGCTGTGTGCAGTGGCTCATGCCTGCAATCCCACCACTTTGGGAGGTGGGTGGATCAATTGAGGTCAGGAGTTCAAGACCAGCCTGACAAACATGGTGAAACCCCGTCTCTACTAAAAATACAAAATTAGCTGGAAGTGTTGGTGCACGCGTGTAATCCCAGCTACTTGGGAGGCTGAGAGGCAGGAGAATCGCTTGAACCCAGGAGGCGCAGATTGCAGTGAGCCGAGATCGCGCCATTGCACTTCAGCCTAGGCAACAAGAGCGAAACTCCGTCTCAAAACAAAACAAAACAAAACAAAACAAAACAAAACCAAAACCAAAACCAAAACAAAACAAAACAAAAACACATCTAGCTATTTCAGTTTTAAAGTGTTTCCAAAAGATATTTATTCTTGTTAGCAAACATGTAACATATCATGCTTCTTTAAAAGTATACTTCCTTGACGGTGCTTTTGGATCATTTAAAAATGTTATTTGTGTGGTATTTCAGTTACAGGTGATAACATTTCTTCTTTGAAAATTATGAGGCCCTGCTCACATTGTACTCGCTCATGTTCTTAAAAGGACAAAACATAATTACTCATAAAACTATTATTTTGACAGCCAAGAATGAAAGTTCCAACATTTGATGTTAATATTACTTTCTTGCAGGGATGAACTACTTCCATCTAGCAGGCCAAGCAAGTTTCCAGAATGCCCAGCTTTTGAGTGGTGCTTCTAGATCTGTGGGGAATAGTATGACTGTATATGCTGGTATTAAGGAATTGGGGAGGTTAAGAGGGAGGAGAGAGAGATGGAATTTAGAGGCTGATTCCTACTCTTTGCATCTTTGGTCTTAACTTCATTGCCTAGTATAGGAAGCACAAGTCCAACCTTAAAATATTAACACGTATCCTGGCCAAATTGAGAAGTGGGTAGAGTTGGCCTTCTAGTACCTCCTATAGGGCTGGTACCTCTCCACTCTGCCACTGAATGTCAGGCATCATGTATTTCTGGGTGCCCAAGGATTCTGGGAAGTACCCATTCTCTAGTTCTATTCCTACCTGTGTGTTTGGTGTAGACTCCCTTTCACTAAAGCACTTTTTATCTGTTCATTTATGCTATAAATTTCTACACCCTAAAATGCTAATAAGTGTAGTCTTGTGTAGTCACAAGAGTGGTTACACAATGTCCATTCTAGAGCACTGCTGTCCCACAGAACTTTCTGAAATGATGGAATTGCTCTATATCTGTGTTCTCCAATATGATGGCCACTAGCCACATATGGCTAATAGACAGTTGAAAAGTGGCTAGTGCAACTGAGAAACTGAATTTTTCATTATATTTTATGAATGCATTCATATTCATTTTATGAATGCATTCATAAAATATAAAACATGAACAGATTCATAAAATATATTATAAAATATATTCATAATATAGATTATAAAAATATATTTCATAATCTATTTTATGAATATATTCATAAAACAAAATATATATTTATAAACATGTATATTTTAATATATATTTGTAAGTATATATATTTTAATCAGTGTAAATTCAAATAGCCACATGTGGCTAGTGGCTACCATATTGGATAGTACAGTAGAGATCTAGAAATCTTATCTTCATGTACAAAGTGATGGTCACAAGGGAACTGTAGCTGGCCAGTGAGCAGGTGAATCTTTGGCTACCCTTGCACATGTCCCGTCTCAGTGAGCCACCTCAGCAGGGACAGGCAAGCCAGGCTCTCCTTGCCTAACTCGAACCTGCTTGATTGACAGTGGCAAATGACACTCAATAGAAAATATCTTGGAGAATGTAAAATGCTCTACTATAACTCACATATTTTAACACCATTTCCTTCTTTCTTTTCTTGCCTTTTTCTTTTCTTCAGGTTTCAAAAGAAGAATTTTTGAATTATTATGCAGGTGTCAGTGCTTCTATTGACACCGATGCCTATTTCATTTTGATGATGACAAAATCTTGGAGATTATAATTTTGCCTATTAATTCTTTTGGAAATCAGGGACTCCCAGAGTGGAATAAGTTTGAAAGAATTCCAAGCTATGGATTTGGATTAGGTGTAAACTAAATTTCCTAAAGGATCTGGAATTTTAAAAGCAATAAATAGATCTTTGGTCATCTTACTTAATTATCTGGAATGTGTTCATTTTTATAAATGCCTGAGATTATATTTTTAAGTCATGAACGAAGGAAGAAGGAAAGAAGGAGAGAGAAAGAAAGAAAGAAAACCATGAAGTGATATTGGGAAGTGGCTCCTAGGTAAAACAATCTGCTTGTTGTTATAGATATTCCTCTTATAGGTGTAAATGTAGCTGCTCCCTCACACCTTCACTTTACAGTCTTGGAACTCCATAGCAGAAGGTGATAATACCGGGATTAGAGGAACCTCTAACTGTGTAAAATGTCCTGAACTTATTTATTTTAATTTTGGTGAATACAAATAAAAGAAGATTTATTTTATTCTGAAATGTATGAGTGTTTTTCGATTTTCAGATTTTAATGTAAATTTCCACATGTGCATAAACAGGGGACATAAGTGCCTCTGGTAGGAAAAGGAAGGTGAGCTCAGCTGGCCCACTTGGTTGAAGGCTGGGCTTTCATGGAGTGGTCTCACTTATTGGTTCAACCTATTAGAAGGAAAGGAAGTGCAAGGGAAAAAGGAAGTGCCTATGGCAAACTTCAGAGGCTTTCTGGAGCTTTAGCGTAAATTGGAGAGGAGGACTTTAAACCTGTTTTGGGGAATTCATCTTTTTGAACCCACTTTTAGGCTCCTTCGCCAGAAAGGTGATGTCAGGTTTTTTTGACTGATTTCTCTCCTCTATTAACTGCTTCTTAGGTAACAAAAGCAGCTCTAATTTGATGGCACACACCTATAAACCGTTCACCTTGGAAAAGTGGTAAAAGTGTGGGAAAATAGATGAAAGGTGAAAGCTGTGCTTCTCATGCTTTAATGAGCACATAGATCACTTGTTAACCTGCCCATTGCTTTTTAGAAGTCTGGGTGTGGGACTGAACTTTTGCCTCTAACAAACTTATTTTTTTTAATTTTTTTTTTGAGATGGAGTCTTGCTCTATCACTCAGGCTGGAGTGCAGTGGCACGATCTCCGCTCACTGCAAGCTGTGCTTCCCGGGTTCACGCCATTCTCCTGCCTCAGCCTCCCGAGTAGCTGGGACTACAGGTGCTAGCCACCACGCCCGGCTAATTTTTTTTTTTTTTTTTTTGTATATTTAGTAGAGACGGGGTTTCACCCTGTTAGCCAGGATGGTCTCTATCTTATCTTCTGACCTCGTTATCTACCCGCCTCAGCCTCCCAAAGTGCTGGGATTACAGGCGTGAGCCACCACGCCCAGCCAACCTCTAGCAAACTTCTCTATGATGTTGATGCCTCTGGCTTCAGATAACACTTTTGAGTAGCGAGTGGTAAAGTGATACCTGCCTGTATATTTCCAGTGTGTTTTTCTTATTATTTGCCCACCTTTGGCTGGCCATAATAGTTTGTGCTTTTTGATTGCTGGGCTATCCGTTTGTCTTTAAAGTCAGGAACTTATGAAAGAAATAGAAAAAAAAAGTACCTCACAGGTATGTGTATATGTGTAGGAGAGAAATGAAAAATAACATTTGCAGTTGAAGAATTTCTCATAGTCTAGGATGGAGTCCTTCCAGCATCAAAGATTCGAATCTGTCAGCCCTCCAAGAGTAGATCCATTTCTTTAAGACCTACGTTGAGTAAGCTCATAGCAATTGATGCAAAAACTAGAATGTCAAGCCACTGATCAACTATAATGAGGATATACTTCTCAGGTTTCCTGATAAGATCAAAGAACTTGATCTGGATTTGAGGATGTGAGAGAATGACAGCATAGTTCTCAGTTCAGGGATGCTTTTAATAGTTTATTCTCCATATGGAGGATATACGTACAGAGGATATAAGCAGTACAGAGGATATATTCATGGTATGTCAGAATAATGCTATGTGCTATAACAAATAAATATTTCAATTTATAAAAGCTCAAACACCGTATATATTTATTTTTCATTCATAAAACAGTACCTCTGTGTAGTGGTTTTCAGTTTCAGGCTTTCTCCATCTTGTGATTCCGTTGTTTTCTAGGACCTTGTAGTCACTGAGTCCATGTGACTGTAGAGGAACGGAGTTGAGAATGCTGAAAAGCTTGCTGAAAAGCTTGCTGAAAAGCTTTGGCCTGGAAGTGACACAGGTCACTTATGCTTGAATTTCATTTGATGGTAGCTAGTCACATGATTACAGCTAACTGTGGAGGTCGGTGAAGGGGTGGCTAAGAAATAGTCCTTGCAGGAAAACTTCTTGCCAACGAAAATGTACTTCATGGAAAGAAAGTACTATTTTGGTCAACAACTAGCTATCTCTGCCACTTGAAGTAGTAGTCTTCATTGCCTATAGTGCATGCTTGGTGATCTCAGCAGCTCATGTGGCGTGAGATATTTGTCAGTTTGGAGGAGTGCAAAACTGAAGTCTCTCCATCCTCAGCCATGTTAGCAACCAAGTAAACAACTTATATAAAGTAACAACTCTTCAATCAGAAACCCTGTCACCTGGGCCTCAAGACTTTATTCAAGGCCTTGAAATTTATGCTACAACACAGAGGCAACTCGTCCTTTATTGCCTCTATAATATGGGTCCTAGGAATTTTTAATCTATGTCCACATAAAGCCTTTCTGGGGGGAGTTGAAGCTATGTCTTATTGAGAGGTGACAGCATGCTGGCAGTCCTCAGAGCCCTCGCTTGCTCTCGGCACCTCCCCTGCCTGGGCTCCCACTTTGGTGGCATTTCAGGAGCCCTTCAGCCCCTCCACTGCACTGTGGGAGCCCCTTTCTGGGCTGGCCAAGGCTGGAGCCCACTCCCTCAGCTTGCAGGGAGGTGTGGAGGGAGAGGCACGAGCGGGAACCGGGGCTGCCTGCGGCGCTTGCGGGCCAGCTGGAGTTCCGGGTGGGCGTGGGCTTGGTGGGCCCCGCACTCGGAGCAGCCAGCCAGCCCTGCTGGCCGCGGGCAGTGGGGGACTTAGCACCCGGGCCAGTGGCTGCGGAGGGTGTACTGAGTCCCCCAGCAGTGACGGCCCACCAGCACTGTGCTCAATTTCTCACCGAGCCTTAGCTGCCTTCCCGTGGGGCAGGGCTCGGGACCTGCAGCCCGCCATGCCTGAGCCTCCCACCTACTTCATGGGCTCCTGTGCGGCCCGAGCCTCCCCAGCGAGCACCACCCCCTGCTCCACGGCGCCCAGTCCCATCTACCACCCAAGGGCTGAGGAATGCGAGCGAATGGCGCGGGACTGGCAGGCAGCTCCACCTGCAACCCCAGTGCGGGATCCACTAGGTGAAGCCAGCTGGGCTCCTGAGTCTGGTGGGGACGTGGAGAGTCTTTATGTCTAGCGCAGGGATTGTAAATACACCAATCAGCACCCTGTGTTTAGCTCAAGGTTTGTGAGTGCACCAATCGACACTCTGTATCTAGCTGCTCTGGTGGGGCCTTGGAGAACCTTTATGTCTAGCTCAGGGATTGTAACTACACCAATCGGCACTCTGTATCTAGCTCAAGGTTTGTAAACACACCAATCAGCACCCTGTGTTTAGCTCAAGGTTTGTGAATGCACCAATTGACACTGTATCTAGCTGCTCTGGTGGGGCCTTGGAGAACCTGTGTGTGGAAACTCTGTATCTAACTAATCTGATGGGGACGTGGAGAACCTTTGTATCTAGCTCAGGGATTGTAAACACACCAATCAGCGCCCTGACAAAACAGGCCACTGGGCTCTACCAATCAGCAGGATGTGGGTGGGGCCAGATAAGAGAATAAAAGCAGGCTGCCGGAGCCAGCATTGGTAACCCACTGGGGTCCCCTTCCACAATGTGGAAGCTTTGTTCTTTTGCTCTTTGCAATAAATCTTGCTACTGCTCACTCTTTGGGTGCACGCTGCTTTTATGAGCTGTAACACTCACCGCGAAAGTCTGCAGCTTCACTCCTGAGCCCAGCGAGACCACGAGGCCACCGGGAAGAATGAACAACTCCAGACGCGCTGCCTTAACAGCTGTAACACTCACTGTGAAGGTCTGCAGCTTCACTCTTGAGCCAGTGAGACCACGAACCCGCCAGAAGGAAGAAACTCCGAACACATCTGAACATCAGAAGGGATAGACTCCAGACGTGCCACCTTAAGAGCTGTAACACTCACCGCAAGGGTCCGCGGCTTCATTTTTGAAGTCAGTGAGACCAAGAACCCACCAATTCCGGACACATTATTATACAAGTCAGGACGAAGTTATTTATTCACATGGTAAATGATAACATTTTTGTTGTAGAGGCAGACCTCTTCTTGGAAGAGAAATTATAGTTATGAGGTTCTTTGGTAACTGGAATCATAACAAGGGGTATGAAGACTAAATATTTAATGAAACTAGGCAGACAGTTTAATGCATTCATCTTGCCAGTGAGACCATAACACTCTTTTCCCGAAATTCCTAGAGGGGACTAATAAACATGTCCTTCCTGACCTTTCTTTTTCAGCACGTCATAGCTGAGTAACTACTTGTGGGAGGGACACTTTAGATTCATTGATTATACATGTTAATGAAATCAGTATGTTACCAGTGCAAGGTAGCCTAGTTACCCATGGCGAATCCATAGGGGTATGTAGCAATTTCAGTTCTTGCCTCCTCAGAAGGTGGAACTCAACTGAGGGGCATAAGGCAAAAAGATACCAAGGCAAGTGTCAGAGCAGGAGTGGAAGTTTATTTAGAAAGTCTTTAGAACAGGAAAGAAAGGAAAGTTCACTTGGAAGAGATCCAAGTGGGCACCTGAAGGTCAAGTACCGTGTTTAACCTTGATCCTAGGACTTTGCAGGCTGGCCTCTTTCCCATGATTCTTCCCTTAGGATGAGCTGCCCGCATAAACAGTGCCCTCCTTACCCTTGGGAGGTGAGCACGCATAGTGTGTTTAGGAGTTGTATGCATGCCCATCTGAGGCTTTCTTCCCTTTTCTGGTGGTGTGCCCCTGGAAGGTCATACTCCACCATTTTGTCTCTTACTGTGCATGCCCAGGAAGTTCTTTCTCCTTGGTTTCTGCATTCAATTAACACTTTAGAGCAACAGGTGTAGACCATCAGGAAATGGCCTCTCCCTGATGCCAGCTCTCAATTTATCACTTTCAAAAAGAAAATGTGATAATTGCCAAAACATCACCTGATGTTTCTACTGGGTGGGGGAGAGCCCTCTCCTGCCCCACTCCTGCTTGTCAAACTACCTGTAACAACTCAGGATCTGGCCTGTCTTGCCTGCCTGGGGGTGATGTTTGTCTCCTTACAGTGCTTTTATATACCTCTTGCTATGGTTGGAATGTTTGTTTCCCCACAAAACTTAATATGATGAACTCCTAACCTCCAAGGTGATAGTATTAAGAGGTGGGGCCTTTTAGGATGTGATTAGGTGATGAGGGCAGAGCCCTCATTAATAGGATTAGTACAGGTTGTAGGAACCTGTACTTCTTACTAGCTGGTTGTAAATTCAAGACTGCAGTATAGAAACCCTGCCAGAGTTTCCACCTTGCCTGGCATGCTCTGCAGAATTTGGACTCAAAACTGCAACATTAGCTCTTACCTGAATTTCCAGCTGGCCAACTTGCTCTACGGATCTCAGACTTGCCAGCCCTCACAATCATGTGGCCAATTTGTTAAAATAAGTATCTCTCTCTCCCCACTGATACACACACACTATGGATTATACTTCTCTACAGAACACTGACTAATGCAGAAGAAGTATGGATAGCCTGGGGACCCCCAAAGTAAGAGGAAAGTTTCTAAAGTAAAAGTAGTCTTGTTGAGTATTATTTCCTTTAACTTGTAAGAGTGTTGCTAACTCTGGGTGGTGAGTGCCAGGATTGAATTGCAGTACACTTAGCTGGGGCTGAAATAGAATAACAAGCTAAATCACTGTTTACTAAACTGGCTCATATTTCAAGGTCCTATTCAAAAGTTAAAGCCTTTACAA
Organism: Pan troglodytes; assembly: GCF_028858775.2. NCBI lineage: Eukaryota > Metazoa > Chordata > Mammalia > Primates > Hominidae > Pan > Pan troglodytes. The sequence continues at coordinate 76,898,791 of NC_072402.2, forward strand.
AGCTTTCCTCGACCTTTCAGCAAAATTGACTTGCTCTTTCATTTCTGTGCCTCTTTTGCTAAGTGTATATGCATCTTTATATCACAGTCCATTAGTCAGATGTGTAAGAAATACTACTTTATTTTCTCCGACATTGAAATTTTGCAGTCTTGTCCCATTCAAGCTTGCTGGCAGAAATGTAGTCTGTCTTTCTTGGCATTTCCACTTAAGCCTGTGCTGTTGTTCTTGGATATGAAGCAGAGCCAATGCAGAAGGAGTGGGAAGTGTGTAACCTGAGTTCACACAGGTCATCCTTCTTTTCAGAGTCCCTTAAGTCCACTGAATTTTGGGAACTTCTCTACCACACCTGGAAAACGGCAACTTTGAAAAGCTGCCAGTGGGATAGGTGAAGAGCTGTTTTGAGATATCTGTCGTCCATCTAAGTGAGAAATCCAATAGGCAGTTGGATGTTCATTCATTGAACCAATATATATATATTTATTGATCGAATATTAGGTGCTACCAGTGAGTACTTCTTTAAGTGCTGGGGATCTAGCCTTGAACATATAAATATAGCACACTTCTTCATGGAAGTTCAATCTAGCAGACATGATTCTGAAGTTTACATCTGGAAACTTGGAAACAATGGAAAATGTTGACGTTAAAAAGCCAATTAACAGAACAATAGAAGCAAAGAAACAAGAGAGATCAAATGACTGATGAAGCAAGGTTCTGGAGGAAGAGAGATGGATAGAGATAGAGTTAAGGGCATGAATGGTTGGTTTGGTCTTCTACAGATGAAGGGTTAGCTTGTTCTTAGACTAGGGGAATAGCAGGCAGGAATTTATCCAGTTTTGAGTTTGCAGATGGAGATAGGAAATGAGAGCAAAAACATGAATTATGGTCTACATTTTTTCAAAGTATAGGCAAACTTATTTTCTGGGAATGAGAAAGGCCAAGGTTCAATGGAAGACTTAGAGTAAAAGATGAGTGTATTTGACAATGGTTATCGAGGGCATTGGAAAAGAATGCTGTCAAGCACAAATAAAGGAAAACAAATTTATATGGGCCCCGTTTGGCAGCATTATATGATTTTTCACTAAGACAGTTTAGCAGATAAAGTGCAGAAGCAGAGATGTGACTTGTAGGAACATGTTGTATCATCTTGTTCCATAGCGTTTGTCACTGCAATTTGTATAATAAGAAGGCCTTGATAAACTGTGATGAAATTTATTAATTACTTAAAATACTGAAGGATAAGAAATCTTGAAATATACTGTTGTACTATCCACATCACAAGGGAGAAATCAGATTATGACTCTAGAATAGAAAATCTTGCTATCAAGGTTATTATAGTCTAGATTTTACAGAAAAAATGAGAATAATAATTCTAAGTAAGAGTTATATTAATACATAATTTATACTTTTATTTTGTATAATAATATATATACATACATATATGTATGTATACATATGTATACTCCCATATATATGTATATATGTATGTATACCTATGTATGCATACATGTATACTCCCATATATGTATGTATACATATGAATGTATATATGTATACATATGTATGTATATATATGTATGTATACATATATACACATCTATATACTACCCCCCTCAAAAAAAAAGAAGACAAAAGAAATAAGAGGAAGTTTCCTGCTTTCATGCATCCACCACCATCCCATTCTTTTCCCCAATAACCACTGAAAACATTTTGGAGCACTGCCTTCCAAACTTTTTTCTAAGCATATTCTCATTCTAATATTCCCTCTTTTTCTCTCTAATTAAAAAAAAAAAACCCTTGTTCTGATGATAGACATTCTTGTTTTCTTCTCCAACATTCTCAGTTTCTTCCTTCTTTGTCACCCCTATTTTGACCAGGTACCCATCTCATTCTCAGTTCTGGAAAAGGTGAGCCATTTCCAAGCCAATAAGTTCATGGCATTTTCCTAGTGACTGTTATTGGCCCAAAGATATGCATATGATTTCAACTGGATCAATCATATCAAAGGGAAAACCTTCCATTTCACACTGAAGAGAACAGTATTTTTTTAATGTTAACAATTTCAGTAAGAAATGATTATAATTTTGCTATTAGATGAACAGATCCATGAATATTGAAGTCCTTGCATGACCCAAATACTTTTTCTTCCCTAAAGTTTCTCAATACACATATAGACAAAATTTATTTCACAAAGTAGTGAAAAGCATGTGGCTGTAGTCTTGCTGCAATATGGATGAGATAGGAAGAGCTTCCTCAAATAGGGAGGTGACATTTGTGTCTTTCTGTAAATGTAACCTAAGCTTTCCTCATGTATGACTGTAGGATATTGCATTAATGGCTTGACTCTTCACTCTTTCTCCTATCCACCTATTTTACCATGTGATTTTAAGTTTCTACCCAAGGGGAAATATATTTCTTCACTCTTTCATTCTGGGTTTGGTCATGTGATCTTCTTTGCCAATAAAATGAAGTGGAATTGATGGGTAGGCCAGCCTTGCATTTTTCTGCTTGCCCTCTTATGCCCCTGCTGTAAAAAGAGGCAGCTGGGTTAGCCTGCTTGTCTCTGGAGAAAGACGGGAAACTTATGGAACAGAGGCATTCCCAGCTGAATCCAGCTAACTTTCCTTCAGTTTCAGATCCCTGAGTCATCCTAGCTGTTAGTAATATCATAGAATCACCCAGCAGAGCCCAATCTAGATCATTCAACCCAATTTGTGAGAATAAATGTTGCTTAAAGCCGCTGAGTTTTGGCATGATTTGTTGTTGAGCATCAATGTAGCAGTAGCTGATAGATGCACTGCACATTTCGGATTTTTCATGGAAATGATAGGGGGAAGGAGTAAGAGAAAGATGGAGACTTTTGGAGAGTTTTGTCTTGCTAGAAGCTTTTGACAAAATAACATAGACATTTTTCTTTATCAGCATATGTAGCACTACCGTGCTAGTTTTAGAATGCTGGTAATTTCTTTACTAAATTTTAAAAAGTCACAACAAAAAGAAAAGATAAAAAGAAACTGGAAAAACATAGTAACATTATGACAAGCAAAGTTCTGTTATCCTTAACACCCGAAGTGTTATAATTCGGCAAGCAAAAGATGAAGAGTCTAAGAAGGAAATTTTTTTTTTTACATTAAAAGAATTTTTTAATGGCTTTGTTAGTATTCCATAGTATGAATATACTATAATTTATTTAGATTCACAATTCTTAGTTACAAGAAATAATATATAGATATTTTATACATAGAATTTCTAGGTATACACATTAAAATTTTTGTTATATATTTCCAAATTGTCCTCTTAAAAGTATGTACTAATTTACATTCCTATTAACAGTATATGATAAAGCCCATTTTCCTATGCCCTTCTCAGCACTGAAATTTAGTGATCTTTATAATTTTCACAATTTAATGGGCAAAGCATTTATCTCATTCATTTTATCAGCATTGTTTATTCAGAATGAGATTACGCACATTTTCCTATTTTTAAAGTTTGTTTTATTTCTCCTGTGAGCCTTCTGTTAATGTGCTCTGTTCATTTCCTTCTTGGGCTCTTCATCTTTTGCTTGCTGACTTGTAAGACTCTGGGGTCTTATAAGGATAACAGAAGTTTGCTTGTCATGGTGTTACTGTCTTTCTCCAGTTTATTTTTATCTTTCTTTTGGTTGTGACTTTTTAAAATTTAGTAAAGAAATTACCAGCATTCTAAATTTTATCTAGTCAAACGTATCAATCTTTTCCTTTTATGGCTTTTAGATTTTACGTTTTATCTAGAAACGCTTTTTGCATCCAAAAAATATGAAATGATTGATCCATGTATTCTAGCATTTGTTTTTATTTTAAAAATTATTTATATCTTTGAGTTATGTGGAATTTATTTTGAAATAAGAAGTCAGTTACCTTTCTTCTTTGTTTGCAAATGGCTAGTGTGTTATTCCAATCTTATTTGCTAAATAATCCACTTTAACCCTACTGATTAGAAATGGATGAATTTTTTGTAATTACATAGATCTGGACTTGCAGATTCTCTATTTTATACCATTGGTAGTTCTGTGAATTCCTGCTGAATCAAATTTTAAAACCACGTGTATGGTTAGTTGCTTCACAATTCTTTTCTTCTCTGGAATTGTGCAGGCTATTCTCCAACATTTATTTCTCTGCAAGATATTTAGAATAATAGTGTATGCACAGAAGAGCATCTGAAAGCCTAAATGTCAGTTATTAAATGTGACTATTCCTGAAGAGTGTGATTAGAAAGTGACATCTTCAACTTGATACATTACATGTCTATCTTTTTTTAATTTGAGGACACAACCAAATAGTAGTTTAGTTGTAAAGATTCCATAAGAATTAAAAAAAATAAACATGAGAATATTGTAAGCGGAGACCTTAATAAAGTATCTGTGTCTTGTAGTGTGTTTTCTACTTGATTCTCTTGTGTTTTCCATATGTACAATAATGTTATCTGCCAATAATGACGATTTAATTTTCTCCTATTCAATATTTATGCTTTTTACTGTGTTTTCTTGTTTAATTGAATTTCTTAGAATTTCTAGAACCATGTTAAATGAAGTGACAATAGAATTTCTTTTGTCTTATCCTTCAATATAATGGAGTACTTTTAAAATTTCACCACTGAGCATGACCCTAGCTTATCTGCTCTTATTTTATTAAAATTTTTTATTTGAGAAAATAAAGCTTTAAGCATCATTCAATTCTACACTGGCAACTTCACACTTGAACTTCACACTGTGAAATTCATGAAAGTTTATAATTATGTAGCAAACAGGTTTATCAGTCTGATACTATAGCATTTACTGAAGCTCTAATTAAATTAATGCTTTCTTAGGCTCTAAAAGTAATATTTTAGTCTATCAGTGGATAAGCTTAATAATAAAATGTTTTCTGATTATTCTGCATAGTTTGTGTGTAATGACTAGTGCAGTTCATACTTTGCAGGAACTAATTTATCATAAAAAGAGGGTCCTTTTCAGTCTCTGTAAGTTTTCCACCTCTTCTTGATGAAAAATCTTTACTTAGGATAAAGGCAAATTGGTTCTAACAATTTACCATTGAGAGGCCCTCCAGATGAACTCAAGTGTTTCAGCACAATTCAGTATGTAAGCCTTATTTTTCAATCCTCAGGGACTTTGCATATTGTTTGCTTCACTACTTTTACCTGAGTCTTGAGGAGCATGAATGTGTTCCTTGGACCTCATAGGTTTTGTGCATCACACTTTCTTTGTCTGAACAGCTGTGTCATTGCAAGCTACACACAAATGCCCACACAAATGCCACAAGCCATTAAAATTCAGAAATTAGGGTAGACTTTCATATGAATCTAAAATTAAATAACTGAAAAAACACAATTAAATATCTGTATTTATTAGATAAATGAAGTTTTGGAAAATTTTCTTTTCACTTCACCCCACCCTATTGTTTCCCCACTTCTGTGGTTACAGTGGTTAAGAGTACAGCTGCAAAGACAACTGTGTATGGGGAATGCAACCGACTTCTCACACATGGCTGCCCAGATGTGCTCCTCTCTCAGGGATGTGGTGCTTGCTTCTGTCTGAACAACCTGGCTTGGCATTCTTTTATCTTTAACAGTGATGAGGAAAGAAGTTGACCAACACAACATCATTTCCTAAATGTTTATTCATTCTTTGATTCATTCATTCATGTTTATGAGGGAATGCCTACTAAATTTTAGGTACTGTGTTTAGCAAGAGATGTAAGCCCCAGTAAGTCATAGTTCTCTGTGCCAGAATGCTTACAAGCCCCCAGAAGAGTCAGACAAATCAAGTAATTACAGATCAGTGTGGTGACAGTAGAAATAAGTGAAGTGCTATTAGGAATGCACCCATGAGTCATATCCTGGCCTGTAAGAGGATGTATTCCCAGAAGAGGCAATGCCTGAGGCTAGTTTTCAGGGACTGGTATGAACTACCCAGACAATGGGGGTAGCAAGTGTAAAGGCTGGCAATTGAGACCACAGGCTGAGAGTGGCGGCAAAGGTGAAGAAAAAAGGTAGGCTGAAAAATCCCTGTCTCTGACAAAAGTGTCCCACATCCTAATAATGAAAACATATAAATATGTTACTTCAGTGGCCAAAGGGACTTGTAGATGTGATTATATTAAGATCTCCAGATGGAGAGATTAGCCTTGATTATGCAGGTGGACCCAGTGTAATCACAAGGAATCTTATAAGGCAAGAGGGTCAATATGAGAGAAGGCACTGTCATGATAGAAACAGGGGATGAAATAGTCCACTTCAAAGATAGAGGAAGGGGCTAGGGTTGTGGGATAGGGAATACAGGTGGCCTCTGGTGGATGAAAAAAGCTGGAAAACGGATTCTCCCTGCAGTCTTCAGAAGTATCACAGCCCTGTTGACACCTGGATTTTTGCCCCAGAAGACTGATTTTGGACTTCTGATGCCTGATCTGCAGGAGAATAAATAAATTTGTATTGTTTTAAGCCACTAAGTTTGTGATAATTTATTACAGTAGCCACAAGAAAGTAATACACTAGATCATCAAGAGCCTTCCATGCTGTGTTAGTTCGTTCTTGCATTACTATAAATAAATGCCTGGGACTGGATAATTTATAAAGAAAAGAGGCTTAGTTGGATCATGGTTCTGCAGGGCTTACAGGAAGCATGGTGCTAAGATCTGCTTGGCTTCTGAGGAGGCCTCAGGAAACTTACAATCATGGTGGAATGCAAAGGGGGAGCAGGCACATCACATGGTGAAAGCAGGAGCAAGGGTGGGAGGAGGTGCCACACACTTTTAAAACAACCAGGTCTTGTGAGATCTCACTCACTCTTGAGAGGACAGCACCAAAGGGATGGTGCTCTCACCAGGGTCCACCTCCAGTACTGGGGATTACATTTTATCATGAGATTTGGATGGGGACAAGAATCCAAGCTATGTCATGTGCCATGCTGGAACGCCACTAAGGGATTTTAGTTAGGGAGGTAGCTTGATCAGATTTCCTTTTTAGAAAGATACTCCCAGTGGGGGTGGGGGATAGGTCATATGACAGCCAGACTAGGGCAGGATCAGATGGACTTCTGTGACTGCTGTACCCACTTAGGGGACACCACAACCAGGTCAAAGGTGAGTCTGAGACTAAGACCAAGTGGTTCTTTGTGCCATCTTTCTCTGTCAGAATAGCTCTTCCTTTTCTTCCTCCCTTCCATCTACCAGTACTTACTAAATATTTGTTTTATTCCAAGAATAATATAGGCAGTGGAACTTGCATGGAACTTGAATTTTAGAATCAGAGCGAGGCAATAAGAACAATCATCAACAATAAATAAATTATTAATAATTAGTAATGAATTAGTGATTAATAATTGGTAGTTAATATTGAGGAAGGAGTTTTGGAGGAAATAAACAGGGAGGCATGGTAGAGACTATCAGGAGGAGGGTCTTGTTTTCATTAGAATGACCACTTCTGTGGAGGTTACGTAGAAGCTAGGACCTGGAGAATAAGAAGGAGCCAGCCACACAAAGATCCAGAGAAACCACGTTTCAGATGGAGAGAGCGGCAAGATCAAAGGCCTTGGGACAGGCAGGCTGGCTGATTCCATACTATAAGATGTTGTGGAGGTGGAGGAAAAGGATAAAAGCCCTTCACTCAAGCTCTAGCTTATCTAACTCTCAGCCAATCAGTAAGAAGACACCCAGAAAGCTATTAACTGCAAGCTTCTCTTTCCGGGGCCTAGGGATTTCCCTGGAGCCCCACAAGTTCTACTATCTATGTTCTTCTTGGAATGAAACAGATATTCAGATATTTAGTAACTAGTAAGTACTGGTAGATGGAAGGGTGGCAGAAAAGAAGGAAGAGCTTTTCTGACAAGGAGATAAAGGTGGCACAAAGACCAACTTGGCCTTAGCCTCAGGCTCACCTTGGACCTGATGTGGCATCCCCTAAGCGGGCATAGAGGTCACAAAAGTCCATCTGTCCTGGCTCTAGTCTAGCTGTCATATGACCTATTCTCTTCCTTCACCAGGGGGATCATTCTAAAGAGGAAATTTGATCCAACTACTTCCCATGCTTGAAGAGGCAGAGAAGTCTAGAGGCTGAAAGAAGCTTCCTGGACAACACATAGAGACCCAGTTAATAGACAGGATGTGGATCATCCACATTCAAAGGAACATGATGGGCCCTGACACATTAGCAGTAGACACAACACAGGGGATACCATCCACAGACAAGACAGGAAGCCTAGAGCTCAGGGGAGTCCAAAGAAGTCACATGGCCCCAGATTCCTTCTCCCAGTACCATGTGCATTCATTTTCTAGGGCTGTCATAGCAAAGCACCACAGACTGAGTGGCTTAAACAAGAGATTTATTGTCTCACAGTTCTGGAGCCTAGAAGTTTGAGATCAAGGTGCCAGCAGGGTTGATTCCTTTTGAGAGCTGTGGGGGAGAATCTGTCCCATGCCTCTTTCTTAGCTACTGATGATTTTCTATCAATCTTTGATACTTATTATCTTTTAAAAATATCACCCCTGATCTCTGCCTTCATTTTTCACATGATGTTTTCCCTATGTGCATGTCTGTCTCTAAATTTTCCTTTTTTTTTTTATAAGGACACCAGTCATACTGGATTATGCTGCACCCTAATGACATTTTAAATTGATTACCTATTTAAAGAAACTATCTCCAAATAAAGTCACATTATGAGCTATTGCATGTTAAGAATTCAACATATGAATTTTGGGGGGACACAACTCAATTCCTAGCACCGTGTATCTAAAACTCTCAGGAGAATGGGAGGAGGAGAAATCTGAATTTGACTAAAGATTTAATAAGAGACTGAACTAAAAACGGCATGACTGAGTTAGCTTGTGTGTCAAACAGGCTTTAATGTGGCCCCTGCGATCGCCAACTCCTGAAAATCTTGTCTTTATATAATCCCCTCCTCTTGAGTATGGATGGGACTTCTGACTTGCTTCTAACCAAAAGAATATGGCAAGATGATGGAATGTCATGCCTGTGGTCATATCACATATATAAGACACCATTTTGCTGGTAGACTCACTCTCCCTTGCTGGCTTTGAAGAAGCAAGCTTTTGTTGAAAGAGAGCTTATGGGCCAGGCACGGTGGCTCACGCCTGTAATCCCCGCACTTTGGGAGGCCAAGGCGGGTGGATCACCTGAGGTCAGGAGTTTGAGATCAGCCTGGCCAACATGGGGAAACCCCATCTCCATTACAAAAAATACAAAAATTAGCTGGGCATAGTGGTGTGCACCTGTAATTCCAGGTACTTGGGAGACTGAGGCAGGAGCATCTCCTGAACCTGGAAGGCAGAGGTTGCAGTGAACTGAGATGGTGCCACTGCGTTCCAGCAGCCTGGGCAACAGAGCAAGACTCTGTCAAAACAAACAAACAAACAAAAAAACCACAAAAGCTTATGAAGAGGGTCATATGACAAGAGGCTGTGGGTGAACTTTAGGAGCCGAGAGTGAGAGCTATCAGGAAGCTGGAGCACTCAGTTTTACAAGCACAGCACAAGAAAATAAATTCTGCTATAACCTAAGTAAGTTTGGAAACGGACCCATTGCCAATGGAACCTCTAGAAGAGAAGCAAGCCTGGGCCAACATTTTGATCGCAGCCTTGCTGAGGACTCAGCTAAGCCATGCCCAGACTTCTGACCCACAGAGGTTGTGAGATAGGAAATGTGTGGTGTTTTAAGCTGTTAGAAAAAGAAAGAAGGAAGAAGACGAAGAACAAGAACAAGAAAAAGTAGGAAGGGGGAGGGGAAAGGGAAAGAGGAGGAAGAAGAGAGGAGGAAGAAGCCAAGAAGGGGGAGGAGTCAAGAGAACAGAAGCTATTATCTTCCTTTCTTTCCAAGTTCCCCTCACCACAAGCTTATGATAGGGTGTGTGTGGCTTTAGTTAGAATATAAGACTGCATCTTAAAACTAGATGAATTAAGCTTTGGTCACTTAAAGGAATCTACTTCAGAAAGGGATTTTCAATGGAGCATCTTTGGAGATGAGTAATTAAAGAAATGTCAGAATTATTTTATATTTATATCCTACTGAATTAAGATTCCTTCCTAAAACCTGATACACACATGCACAGAAAATATATATTTCACATCACATTCCTGATTAAAATCCTGCCAAGCCCCTCTATTTTCTGCAAAATAGATGACAACTTCTTAGGCTGGCATGCCAAATGCTTAATCATTGGCCCCCACCAATTCTGCCAAGCCTAATTTCCAGCCACTACTCTGCAGACTGTAGGGACTAGGTATATCAAGTGAAATAGGTGTCCATGCAGGGCTTCCACTGAACCACCTGTGGAGTGAAGCAACACTCTCTGTTCTCTCTGTTAAATACACTGACACATTGAGACTTAACCACTAGTAGGCTGTCTTCTAGTGCAGTGGTTCTCAAACTTTTTGGGACCAGGGACTGGTTTTGTGGAAGACAATTTTTTCCATGGACTCATGGGGAGGTGAGTTTTCAGGAGCTGAAGAGATGTGTGGTCCATTCTGGGAATCCGTCTAACCACAGTTTCCAGAGAAGACAGGCATGCCACAAAGTGTTCTTCTATACCATTTAATTAAATATGAGATGGTTATTACATACATTGTACGCTTATATACTAAGCAGCTCTGCGAAATGTTTGTAATGCATGTGGATAGTACACGGTCAAATCAGAGATCTTCACTGTAGTGAACAATGGATATTTTAAAGAATAGTCCCAACAATAAACCACAGAGCTGACAAAAATGCCACCTAATCTGCATCATTTCCAGGAGCTCTGCCACATATTCTTCCTGGCCCGTACCAAGTCTCTTAGCCCCTCTAGAAGAGCTAAGAAAATGCAGGTATGCACCTCTGAACAGCCCATACTTGGCTTTTCTGAAGCAAATTCCCATGGAAACCACATTGAAGGAAGAGGCAAAGGCTGGTAGGAAATCAGCTGAATCAGCCTGGGTGCCCTAGACCCAGTCATGTTTGTTGGACCAAATTAGCTGTCTTTTCATTTCATGCTATATAGAACTGGCAGTTTACACTTCTGATTAATACATTGTCTCCGATCAGGAGGTTTATTTTTTTTTTCCTAATAAAATCTGAAAGGAGATTGGGCAGAACCAATTAGTAATCTTACATTACACATTGTCCCTAGGTATATAATCAAGAATTAACAGCAGTTATGATTATATGATTATAATACATGCATTTTAAATACTACAGTAACAGACAGAGGCTCAGACACTAAATTCCAAAGATAACATATGCCAAACAACATTGAAACAAAGGATTTTAGAGCTGGAGATATCTCGATGTTTTTCTATGGTCATCTCTTCATTTCTTCGAGAGATTGTCTATTTATACCAGGGATACAAAATTATGGCTCCCAGTTCTGACTTAACGTGTGAGGTTGGGTAATTTACCTGTCTTCCTGTGTCCCAGTTTTCCCATAAGTCAAAGAAAATAACAATAAATACTTCAAAGAACTTCTGGGAATAAGGTATCAGAGACCTGGCATGAGATTTTGTGGAGCCTCCTATTTGAGACTTGACTCCCATTTCTACAAAAGGTAAAGAACACCTGCCCACTGATGAAAAATGTCTTCTGCTGCCTACAAACCAGGCAGATTCTACTTTTCCTCCATGTAAATTTACATCATTTTTGTGGCGTTTGCCCTGTATCCAACAGGGCACTTTCAATATGGCTCTTTTATAGCATTTTATAATATAATAATAATTTGTTTACCAAGCAGTCACTTTCATTAGGTTTTGCAATTTATGAGGCAGAATGCCATCCTTTTATGTGTTTTTAGGTCCCCTGTGCCTAACAGTATGATTGACATGTAGCAGGCTTTCCATAAATGCCTATCAAGGAGGTGGAAGGAATGCTTATGGAAGTGCTTTGAAAATTGCAAAAGCACTAGGCAAACCTAAGGGATTATGGCATTATATTTATTACTGCTGGTGCAGAGGAGAGCACTTTGGAAAGTAAAACATTCACCTGAAGAATAAGATGGTCTGATTTTACCAGTCCTTTAAGCCAACAGATAAGGTCCATTCATCCACAGTTAAAACCCCATTCACAGACAACACAAAACAAAACAAACAAGAAAACTAAAATATCAGAAACACCTAGTCCCCCTAAATAAAGTAAAAACAGAACAAAGAAGAAAATTCAAAACAGAAAAACAGTAGCAACAAATCTCAAACAAAACCATGAACCTATGACCCCTTCTCTAGTTTTCTGTGCAGCATCTGCCCTTTGTGGTTCTGTGAACAGCCAGGGTTTGGAGGCCTGTGGGAGATGGGTTTGCTGCACTTTGCTGAGCTGACATTACTCAGTTGCCTTGACTTTGAGCTAGTCATTAGAAGTCAGTCTAGACCAAGAAAGGCAAGATGATAAATGTCAAGCATTAATAATACGTCTCTTCCGTATATCTTCAAGAATGTAGCCACAGTCAGTTCACTCATTGCATGTACTTGTAACTCTTTCTCCCTGAAGTTTGTGGCAGCCTCTATTGCTGGAGAACTTGGGACAATTTAGGGATGAATTTAGGTTGGGGTAGTGTCTATACACATGGGAGGGGTCATGCCTCCTCTCACTCGTCAAACGTACCCATGTCCAGGGTCAGCGACAGTTTCCTCTGAGATCATGGACGGATGCAGTTGGGTGGTAGCAGCAAGAGAATCACTGTCTTGGTAACAAACAAGAGAAATTGTGAGTTTCTAATTTATTCCCTCTTGAGCTTATTTTCAGAAAAATGAAATCAAATGGGCTTCATGGCTTTTTCTTGACTTCTTTACCTTCTTTTGACATGGCTGGTCATGGGACTTCACACCCTCAAGACTGTTTCTCCCCCTCTTTCTTTCTCATAGCCATTTTAATTTAAGTGATGATATGTATGTTCACATTTGTCTGGGGACAGTCCTAGTTTTTGCTCATTGTCCCGGAGGGATTATATGTGAGTTTCCCTTTCACTTTCCAAACTGACTCAGTTTGGATCATAAATTATCTAGGCACACCCTGTTACTAGTGACGTTTGGCACTCAAGAATGCGGCAGTCCTCAGTGAAGAGAAAGGCACATGGCTCAGGGAACTGCAGTTAGACTCCCAGCCATCATATCTTGGCCCCTCCCTTCACTGTGTGAACAACTTGGACAAATTACTTAACTCCTTAGTTCTGAATTTAATGATCTATAAAAAAGAGAGTAGTCGTAGTAATTGCACACACCTCCCAGGATTATTGTCAGGATGGAGTGAGACAAGGTGCGCAGAGCACTTGCAAAGCACTGGATATATATTAAATCCTAATAATGGCAACTATCATTTTTTATTTTCCTTTCTTTCTTTCCTCTCATGCTCTCTTCCTGCCTTCCTCACTCCTCAAACATTTCCTTTACTCTTTCATTCTTTCCTCTTTTTTTTTTTTAAATAGCTGAATCATTGGGTCACCTTAAACCTTGTGACCAAATCCACATGGTAGAAGCAGGATGCTCTTGACTCATGTTGAGTGCCACTGAACTCAGGAAGAGTGGTCAAAGCAATGTTTCAGAATCTTGCAGACTGTGTAGTGGGGTTTTGCTAATTTTGTCTTCTCTGTGCTGTGAGGGAGACTAGGAACTCTAGACTTCCCTTTTAAATCATCTTTGCCGCTCACGGTAAGTTCAGTCTGGGTTTCTTACACTTCACTGGTTTTGGTAGAAGCTGGACATGGTGACATATGCTTCTTCTTGATTTGATCCCAGGGAAGTAAGAATGGGCTGACCCTGAGCAACTGGGTTCAATGTCAGGATTCCAGATTGGAGAGAAAATGGAGGGGGCAGCGTGCTGTTTGTAGTCCCAAGGCTAAGCAGGAGGTCCTGGTACACATGAGGCCCATTCTTGTCACTCTCCCTGCAGTCTAGGGACCTGGAAGAGGAGAGAATAGGGGCGTCACATGCACTGACATTCCCAGCCAGGCATGTGAGGGATGAATCTCTTCCAAAGCTTTCTGGAGTGATGACTACATCCTCAGATGGGCAGCTGGGGCTCTGCACATCCCCTCCAAGCCTCTGCTTCTCAGATTCTTCTAGTTGCTGAGGAAACGTATCTTGCAGAAAACCTTCCACTTCATCTCTAGCTTGAATGTCATCCACCCTATGAATCTGGCAGTCCAGGAAACTTTCAGGATTGAAACTCACATTTAAATTCTGCACAGAAAAAGGAGAAAGGGTATTAAGATGGCACCAGAGAGACACACCATCAAATGTTCAGTTCAGGAGTAGGTCTAAAGAGTTTTCTGACAGGGAATGTCACAGAATTGCCAGCATGTTCCTCAATGGACTCTTTGCTTCTGGAGCTTCTGAGACACTTCAAGACTTGAAGTGACCACTGGCTGTGCCCTCCAACCCCAGGGAGCCCAGAAGTTCTGAGATGTGTGTCTTATTTCAGTTCCCTACTGCAGCTAGGGTCTTAGGAGGGACCCTAGTTACAGGATGAATCAAATACCAAAAGGTGAGGTTCAACTGTTCCTTGTTCTGGAATATCATTCTTGGCCACTGGGATGTTGCCAACACAACACTTTTTAAGCACCAAAAACACTCACTTTTCTTGGTTTCTTACAAAGATGTTCCAGAGTCTTCTTATGATCGGGGAGACTGGGCCATACGATAGGCTTAATCCTGAAATCAGAGAACATTGATAGATGAAGTGAATGGCAGAGGGCACAGGCACACTGAGTCTTCCCACTTATTCTGAGCTTGGAATCAGAAGAACAGATTTCTAGTCTTGGCTCTAACACAATTAGGTGGGTGACCATGGTCAAGAGACTGGCTTTCTCTGGGCCTCGGGGCCCTATCAATTCAAGAAGGGGTTGGACCAGAGACCACAGATATCAATCCATTCTGTGAACAAGACATGACAATAATATACCTCTGGGAAAAAGCCCTAGAGGGAAGGAACACCAAGGCTTGCAAGGAGGTAATTTTGGTGGAGCTATGGAAGTAAATTTAACCCGGTTGTTTACTCCCAATTTAAGTGTTGTCTTTTTATTCCTTCTCTTTACTGACAGCAACTCTGGCAGCTAATTTTGGTGGAAGTGGGGGAATATTTTCAAATTACCCAGGGAAATTGCTTAGTACTTTCAAGGCAGTACTTTTCAAATTAGGGTATTTGTAATCCTGGGGATATGTAGCCTTCTGCCAAGGGCATTCTCCTAGAATAGTAAGTAATTTAACAAGTGCATGTTTAAAACATCGTTTTTATGATGAAACAAACATAGCCTTAGCATGGATTAGTATACAAAATCCCATGAATTTATATGCTTAAAGTCAAGACTTCAAGTACATTGTGCATTTGCCATGAATGATGGCTTCTGCAACCTTTAGGAGATACTGGAAGAAAAGCTTGGGAAACATTGCATTACAGAATTCTTACTTTGGGGACAGGGTTTGCCTAATGTCCAGTTAATATCTTTTTGCCTCTTATGAAATTAACTGTGGAAATTCGCTGAGGATACCATAGGGATACTGGGCACTAAATTCGTGAAATGCCTTAATCCCCTTTGTGGTTTTCTCATCAATAAATGGGGCTTAAGCTCTGACTGTCCATGATCCCACACAATCACCCTCTTTATTAGTTGAAGAAGGTCACCTTTTTTTCCATAACACACAGGCCAAGATGACCAACAGAGCGACAGAGAAAAAACTCAAAATGCTGATGGTTAGTAAGATAGGATCCATCTCCCCTGGAAAGCAAGAATAGATTGTGGTGAGCATTCAGTAGCCATGCAGTGGGGGTAGGGTCTCAGGGTGCTTTGCATTTACTTAGTAATGTGGGCCCACTTATTATTTCCTGAAAGTTGCTTTTCAGTTAAGAGACATATTTGACAGCTTTATGGAGGGATTTTGGTTTAAAAGGCATTGACTTGGGTGACCAGGCCCAGAGCATCTGCCACTTGAAATGTAAACGTGATCTAGCATCAGAGGTACCAATGCTCTCTTCCCTTCTTGACTTTCTACCAAGGAAAAGAAGCCAGAGCAGGAGATGATGAGAGGGATGTTCACCCCTGTTGCAAATTTTAGGGAGGAGATGTCTCAGTTCCTACACATTCTCAGTTCCAGTCCCAAAGACATCTTCATCCTTCTGGAAAAGGAGACATAGGACAGCCGCACTTGCCTGCATACCTGACACCAATAAAGGTGCTTCTTAAAGGGGCCTTAGAGACAGCAGCCATTGGGGTCCCAG
Source organism: Pan troglodytes (assembly GCF_028858775.2). Classification (NCBI taxonomy): domain Eukaryota; kingdom Metazoa; phylum Chordata; class Mammalia; order Primates; family Hominidae; genus Pan; species Pan troglodytes. The sequence goes on from NC_072402.2 coordinate 76,915,009, forward strand.
GCTAAATTGGTTAACTGGACGTAGTGGGTGGGGATTTTGTTCAAAATGTATGGCAGCTTCCAGGAATACAGGTGGCTTGTACTAATTCTCAGCTAATAAGGACCCCGCTCCCTCTGCTTCCTTGTTCTTCACAAAAGGCGCAAAGACAGCAGGCAAGTCATTCTCCAAAGAAAGTGTAAGAGTGCCCTCCAAGGGTGTCCTATTTTGCAGGTTAGTTTCAACAATCTTCCTCTCACTTGCTCCCACACTTTGACATGCAAAGCACTCTGAGGGAACAAAAACTCTACCACCATTCCTTACCTGAGCTATTATTGATCTCTGGAGTTCTGAAGTAATAACTTGGACTCCATTCACTCCAGAAGCCTTTAAAATAGTGATCAGGGATGGATCGAACTTTAATCTCATACATTGCTGCTGGTTGGAGCTTTCTCTGCAGGAGTGTCAGCTTTGTGCTGGATAAATTCACATGCTAGAGAGTAGAGTGCAGTTACATTCTTAGGATGGGAAAAGAGGTGTTGCCTAAATCTCCCAAATCATTTCAATTAGGATTCCTTTAGTCCCATAAGCATTCTCTGAAGTTGTCTCATATTTGTTAGAATAAGGAGCTCTGATACGTAAAGGAGTCAACAGCAAAATTAGGGACAGAATCTGAGCTTATAAAGGATGTTGCGAGTGGTCAAGGAGGAGAGCGAAATGATGGGTCTTATTCAGGTGAGTTAGGCACTGCTCAGGCTCTCCCTTTCCACACTTCAATATCTTCTTCTTTTCTCTCTATCCTTTCACATATTAAGGGGAGATGAAAGGTTAGGTTAGGTTAGTGAGCAGGAATCATTTCTCTCCAGAAAGACGCCATTTTACATTGTGAATAGTGATATAGAGACAAAAGCCTCCCCCACACAGTGTATTATCTTTAAGATTAAAAAAAACCACTCTATCAATTTGACAGATAAAAAGAAGTCCATTGCTATTTATATCTGTATTTATTTGATAATTAGTTCATTTTCATATATTTATTGAATTTATCTATTCCATACTTTATGAGATTTTTCCCAATTTTTTTGCTCATTTTTCTATTGTGATATTTGTTTTTTTTAATGATTTATAAGAGTTCTTTATCTATTAATGATACTAACCATCTTTCAGCTGTTTATGTGGCAATTTAAGCTTACTTTTAAATTTGCATTTTTGATTTTTGATTATTGTGTGTGTTGACATATATAAACCTCCACTTTTTATGTAGTTGCATGTCTCAATCCTTTCTTTTCTTCTACAGCTTTCATGCTTAGAATGTTCTTCTTCACGTCAAGATTATGTAAACATTTGGCTATAATTTTTCTAATTTGTTTAGAGTTTCACTTTTATATAATTTCTTTAAATCATCTGGTATTTTGTTGTTGTTATATGAAGGTGGCTAGGCATTTAGTTTAATTTTTTTTTAATTAAAACAATTTTTGGCTGGCGTGTTGGCTTATGCCTGTAATCCCAGCACTTTGGGAGGCTGAGGTGGGCAGATCACCTGAGGTGAGGAGTTCAAGACCAGCCTGGCCAACATGGTGAAACCCCAGCTCTACAAAAATACAAAAATTAGCCGGGCATGATGGCGGGTGCCTGTAATCACAGGTACTTGGGAGGCTGAGATGGGAGAATTGCTTGAACCCGGGAGGCAGAGGTTGCAGTGAGCCAAGATGGCGCCATTGCACTCCAACCTGGATGACTGAGCAAGACTCCATCTCAAAAAAATTCATATATTTATTGAATTTATCTATTTTTTTTTAGTTAACTAATTGTCCTGGCAGCATTTATTCATAATCCTTCCTTTCTCCACTAAGTTGCTTTTCAATTGGTGCAATTTTCAGATGAATAATAAAAGATGGCAGGATCAAGGGTGGGGTGGGTGAGTAGAAGGAGGGAGCAGGTGGTTTGGGGCAGTTGTTACATTTATGCAAGTGGCATCTTGCATCACACTGCAAACAAACAAGGCCAATCTTGGCCTGAAAAAACAGGACAGCAAGAATAAGAAGGACTTGAGGAAGAGAAATCATCATCTCTTCTTCGTCTCTGAGGTGCAGAAAGAACAGAAGTTAGGTCGGTGGGTTAAGAGAAATCTCATAACCTGGTACACTCCACTCTTCTGCCACCTCCCCCCCAAAATAAATTTCAGGGACTGCCAAATCATGAAGAGAGCATCTAAGTAACTCTCCTGATTATGAAGGGTAAAAATTAAGCTGTTACTTCAAAAACAAAGACCTTGGGCTTTAAAATAAAAACAAAACAAAGGCAAACATTATGCCTCTTTTCTTTACCTCATGCTGGTCCCATGAATCTCATAAGCCAGAATGTGACTACGACTTGGTGATCATAAGCAGATATACATTTTGCCTGATTTGCCTATGAAAGTGGCACTAGACATGACACTTTTTGAGGCCCCTGAATACAGAGGATTAATTTGGCCTCAATCTATATTGTTATCCAACTCACTAATGTAGAAACATTCTGAAGACCAAAATTAGAGCAGAAGAAAACAACCAGAGCTAGAAGAGTATGCATCAGGGAAGATCCAGGTTTTCGTGGGGCCAATATTGGGAGATTCTTTCAGTAGAAGGTAGATTTTGAAAGCAAAATTGTTGGGCCCTACCAGGGGAAATGCACTATTAGGCCAACAAAATAGAAAACATTCATAAGTTTTTATTTTATTAATGTAGTTGAACTACATACCATCCATTTGTTTTCATCCTTTTCCTGGCGGTAAGCTACATCGTGCATTAAAACTTTTACGTACTTCTTTTGCAAGTGTGATGTATTAAATGTCACCACAAAGTCATTGGCTCCTTCACGATAGATGACACTCAGGTCAAAAGGAGCCTCAGGTTTAACTGGAAAAGAAAAAGAAATAAATTCTGTCTAAAGGGCAGCCAAGGAAATAATTATAGTATTTAAAATTCATCTCCTCTGCAAGTCACTTTGACCCTTTTTGTGTCAGTAAATGGCCAACTATTCAGAAAACCATTTCTTCTTCTTGGGTTTAAATCCAGTCCGCATTCTCCAGCCTCTCTTGCAGTGGGGTGTGGCCTTGTGAGTGAGGTGGGCAGAAGAAATGCACATCCACTTCCACCCTGGCCCAGACACACACCCATGTGTGACTCCTCTGCTCCGTCCTCTTCCACCACTTGGAGTCCTGCATTACAGACGGTGGAGCCACAAGATGGAAAGTGCCCCGAATACTGCTTGGAGAAGCCCCAGCTGCAGGTTAGAAACATCCATTTTGACTCTGATGTGAGTGAGAAATAAACCTACGGTGTTTGAGATATCATATGTTTGGGGGCTTATTTGTTACAGCAGCTAGTGTTAATTTTACACTAAAACACATCCACTTTGCCTTTTGAATATTGGAGAACTTGTTACTAATGAGCCCCAAAGCAGGAGTATTTAAACTCTGAGTCTTCATTCTTGCAATAAAATTAGGTTATATGCTGTGAACCTTGCACCTCGTCTCAGCTACAGTGACATGAAGGGTCTGCATCCTGGCCCTGGCTAAGACCTTCCAGAATGTCCTCTGGGGGTCCCCTCTGTCAGTCTCACTGCCTTAATGCTGAATTCCTCTTGGGCCTCTCCCTACTGCCTTCCTGCCTTGCAGGGTTGCTGTTAGGATCAAATGCTCCACACATGCTAAGCTGTTGGAGGGAGATTGGTATTATTTCAGGCAGAACAAACCCAGAGAAACTTATTGATTTCCTAGAAAGGTCCTGAGACTTCCCTGTCCTGGCCTCTTGGCTGCTTGTTGATCACAGCCTGGGAAGTTAGTTGTCTGGGGGTGGGGGTGCTACTTCTTGCATGACTGATCTCAGGCGCAGTTGTTCACAAGAAGATGCGGGTTCATCAAACTTTCACTCAGTAGAGTGTGAGCTGGGATTTAGAGTTACTTGCCGGCCCAATAAAATGCAACCCACATGGCAGAGTTTGGCCTAGCTCTTGTTGTAGTCACTTGTTCGTAGTGGTGACTGCCTGTTTCTGCTGCTTTGCCTTAGAGGTACTGAAAAAAAAGTAATGACTTTGTTTTTCACCCTTGGATGTGTTGTAAAAGGGGAAGTTTATCAAAAGGGAAAATGCCCTGGACTTAGAGGGAAGCAGGAGGAAAGGCAGTGGGTGGAGAACAGCCGAACAGAGAATGCTGGCAATGCCTTTGCCCCTCTCTCTTGTTCCTGCTCTCCATTCCATTCTCAACAAGGCCTTCTGAGCTGAAGCCCCTGCCCTGTGCCCATCTTTTAATAATAGAGGAATTGAAGGAAGAACACATCTCCTAAGTACTGCATGCTTTGCTTATGCTGTCTTCAAACAATAGTCACTTATCACCAGCATATTGATAAGGAAACTGAATTTCAGAGAAATTAATTACATTCAGGCCCCTGTAAAATGGTTTAAAGGGATTCAAATCCAGTTCTTTGATTCTGAGGCTCACTCTTCTTCATTTAGCTTTTGTTTCTCTACCTTGTTCCATATCACAACGGCTGGTCCTCGTGCCCTCTGGACAGTTTTGCCTCAAGCCCAAATGATTTCTTTGAGCAAATTAGAAAAAGGGGCTCATTCATCAAGCAATACTTTAGAGGGAATAGATTCTTGTACAATCTGAATAATCATATCAATCTACTCTGCTAAGAGAAGTGGGAAGGCAGGAAGCTTCCCTCTTCAGCCTTACTGGGTTGGAAGATGCTTAAACAAGGGGAAGTGAGGGTGCAGGTGGTGGCAGTGGAGCACTGGCTCTGGGGCTCAATCAGAAGCATCCAGTTTAAACTCACTTAAATGGTAGTTCCATTAATGAAGTGTCCCATTAGGACCTAGAAGGAGATGCTACCGTGAGACATGCCTCCACCACCTCTCTTCCTGCTTGTCCAGGGGTGCTTGCCATAGCCCCAAGAGACTCATACTACCCCTTCCAGAGGGGCCTATGCCATCAGCAGTGTGTGTACCATACGTACCTCTCCCCCTTGCCGTTCGGATGAGGCATGTCAGATTTGCAGTCTGCTGAGGGATGGAGACTGCAAGTGCATTGAGCATGTGAGATATGGGGATTTGGAGTGGCAGATGTCACCTGGAGGCTCTTGGTGTGTTGTGAGTGCTTATGTGCATGTAAGGGCTTGCATGCTGGTGTGGAGTTTTGTAAGAATGGGCTCTCCCCTGATGCTCCAGGAACTTGTCAGAAGACTGAGAACCTCTGCCTTCTCTGCTCACTCTCAGAGAACTGAATGTATATTTGCAATGTAAATGGTGAACCTTTAGATATGGTGCCCTATCCATAGGGACCTCATCTCCAAATGATCAGAACCCAACTTTTTATAACCTCAGAGATACCCTGTTGTTGTCAAACCCAGTTCTCTGCCCCTAACCAGGATCCACACTGGTCATGGCCAATGCTGCTTCTGTGTGGCCAACATGCACAGCCATCTGCCTAATGTCTCTTTTCTACTACATTTGCCTTTTCACAAGTTAATTGTTCACACATGGAACTTCTGCTTTAACTCTCTATTTTATCATCTTAGTGAAACAAAACTGAGACAAAGCTGAGCTAGGTTTCTTACTCTTTCTTATCTCTAATGAGTATTGCTCTCTTACCTTTAATTTTCTTTTTGAGGGTTGAAGGGGGAGCGAATAGGGAATGCTAAAAGTATTTTTAAGACATGGTTAACATTTAAATCAGTAAACTTTGAGTAAAGTAGATTGCCTTCCATGATGTGGTGGGCATCACCTCATCAGTAGAAGGCCTCTAGAGCAAAGACAGAGGTTCCCTGAAGAAGACACAAGTCTGTCTCAAGAGTACAATACAGAAAATCTGCTTGAGTTTCTTGCCCTGCGGAATTTAGACTCACTACTGCACTCTTTCCTGAATTTCTAGCCTACTGGCTTGCCTTATGGATTTTTGCAATTGCCAGTTCCCACAACCACAAAAGTCAATTTCTTAATAGAAATCTCTCCTATCAATCATCTGTCTATCTATCCTCCTATTGATTCCCTTTTTTTGTAGAAAACTCTGACTAATAGAGAAGGCATATATGCTTTTTAAAATAACTTGATAAGTTAGCTAAACTTACTCAGAATGTTGTGGGGATTTGGGGAGAAGACCACAAGGAATTTGGGAGAAGGACAGGTAAGGAAGGAAAGGACAGATAAGGAAGAAAAGGACACCTGTGATGGATGACAGGAAGCCCAGCTCCAGTTAGCCACTTCATGTAGGTTTGCACAAACACTATCTTTCACAGCTGGGTTTGAAGATCCTCAGAATTCTTTCACTGCAGGAAAGTATAAATTTCAAGCTTTTCATTTATTATAAAAATTTACAGTAGGGAATTAGCTATTATCTATTGCCAGTTGTTTCCACTATTTGTCTACTTTTAACCTACAGAATGTCCAGACACAGTGTTTTCAGGTAGCCCAAAAGTGACAACCATACTTTTATATACAACTTCTTACCTATAGTGGTTAGGTCTATTTTTTTGCAGGTTAGACTCTTTTCTCCAACCTTCACACATATATTGCTCTTTCCAATCAGTAAGAATTTCTTTGTCTCGATGAAATATATCTCTTGTAGTTTCCTGAAATTCAGGCACTTTACCTCCACGAGGGCCCCACTGTAGGAATAAAAAGGGGATATGTCTTGATTCAGGTAGGAGTTCCTGTATACAGTGGAATAGTATCATATGCGCATTGATGTATGTTTGACTTTAACTCTGTTCATAGGTATGTGGGTGGGTGAGTGGAGGCATGTTCAGGAATGAGAGATAATGAATTAAAATCTTATGTCTTTCTGCTGCTATGATACTTAGTGATGATTTACTTAGAATTAGATGCAATTGAACCTGAAATAGTCAAGACATATTTATAAAATTATGGGAAATTTCTATATTTTTATAATTGATCATTGAAAAACAAATACTTTGTTTAGATTAAAAAGTAATTGCTTTTTTTTGATGTTCCATAGGAATATATGTAAGAAATAAGAGCCATAAAAAATATTGATTAAAAAAAGTGTTAAAGAAAATGATAACATAGTATAAAGGGTTATATACATAATATCACATATACTTGATGGGTAACGTAACGGATTTTCATAGGTAATTTTGGCTGGTGAACCCTAACAAGAGTGGTTAAGAAAACAAAATATATAAATTACTAATATCTGGAATGTAAGAGGAGATATCACTATAGAACATGCAGATGTTAAAAGTATAATAAGGAAATTTTAAATGCTATTTTAATGTATATAATAACTTAGATGTAATGAAAATGTTTTTATAAACACAAATTAGTAAATCTGACCCACATAGAAATGGAATATTTCAATAGTTATATTTCTCTCAAAGAAATTAAACTTATTATCAATAAACTTCCCCCCAAAGAAAACTCTATGCCTGATGGTTATATTCTGGTAAATTCTATCAAATGTATAAGGAAAGAAATAGTGTCAATCTGACACAAATTCTTTTAGAAACTGGAAGAGGAATGACCCTTCTCAACCTATCTTTTGAAGCTAGCTTAATCCTGGTACCCAAACCTGGCCAAAATATTAGAGAAAAGAAGTTGATAGACAAATATCCCTCAAAAATGTATAAGCAAACTTTCACAAGAAAATACTAACACACTAATTTTAATACATAATTATAAAGTAGGGCACATCTCAGGAAACCAAAGCAGGTTAAAGGTTCAAAAATTAATCAATATAATTTGCCATGTTAACAGACTAGAAGACATAAATAACCTGGTTATAATCAATCGATGCATTCAAAGCATAATTTAATAACATGAATGCATCTATTCATGTTAAAAACTCACAGCAAATAAGAAATAGAAAGACACTTCCTCAATCTGATAAAGAGCATTTACAAAAGCCTATAGTTAATATCATATTTAATGCTGAAATTGTGAACATGAATTGTTTCCCTAAGACCAGGACATGACAGGAATATCCACTTTCACCATTTCTATTCAGTGGTGTACAGGAGGTTTTAGCCAATGCATAGGACAAGAGAAACAAATAAACGCAATTTGATTTGCGTTTCTCTGATGGCCAGTGATGATGAGCATTTTTTCATGTGTCTTTTGGCTGCATAAATGTCTTCTTTTGAGAAGTGTCTGTTCATATCCTTCGCCCACTTTTTGATGGGGTTGTTTGTTTTTTTCTTGTAAATTTGTTTGAGTTCATTGTAGATTCTGGATATTAGCCATCAATGGCCATCAGAGAAATGCAAATCAAAACCACAATGAGATACCATCTCACACCAGTTAGAATGGCGATCATTAAAAAGTCAGGAAACAACAGGTGCTGGAGGGAATGTGGAGAAATAGGAACACTTTTACACTGTTGGTGGGACTGTAAACTAGTTCAACCATTGTGGAAGACAGTGTGGCGATTCCTCAAGGATCCAGAACTAGAAATAGTATTTGACGCAGCCATCCCATTACTGGGTATATACCCAAAGGAGTATAAATCATGCTGCTATAAAGACACATGCACATGTACGATTATTGCAGCACTATTCACAATAGCAAAGACTTGGAACCAAGCCAAATGTCCATCAATGATAGACTGGATTAAGAAAATGTGGCACATATACACCATGGAATACTATGCAGCCATAAAAAAAGGATGAGTTCATGTCCTTTGTAGGGACATGGATGAAGCTGGAAACCATCATTCTCAGCAAACTATCACAAGGACAAAAAATCAAACACTGCATGTTCTCACTCATAGATGGGAATTGAACAATAAGAGCACTTGGACACAGGAAGGGGAACATCACACACCAGGGCCTGTCATGGGATGCAGGGAGGAGGAAGGGAGAGCATTAGGAGATATACCTACTGTAAATGATGAGTTAATGGGTGCAGCACACCAACATGGCACATGTATACATATGTAACAAACCTACACGTTGTGCACATGTACCCTAGAACTTAAAGTATAATAATAATTTAAAAAACTAAATATAAAGGCTAAAACTGTAGAACATTTAAAAGAAAACATGAGAAAATATCTTCCCAACTTTGGGAGTAGGCAAAGTTATCTTAGCAAAGATACAAAAAGCACTACATATAAAAGAAAATAAATGATATATTAGACTCCATCAAAATAAAAAAAAACTCTTGCTTATGAAAACGCACCAGTAAGAAAATAAAATGGCAAACTTCAGAATAGAAAATAGATGCAATACATCTATCTGACAAAGGAAATGTATACAGAATGTATAAAGAACTCATATCCAGCAATAACAAAAGGACAAATAACTCAGTGCTTTTAACAGATACTAGCCCAAAGAAGACAGGCAAAAGACCAAGTATATGAAAAGCTGTTCAACATTTGTTATTTGACAAATGTGAATTAAAAACCTAACGAGATACTATCCCAAAGTCAAACGTTGCAAATGATGTATATCTCTCATGCATCGCTGGGAGGAGAGTAGAATGGTATAACCACTTTGAAAAACTGTTGGGCGGTTTCTTATAAACTTAGATACATGCTTACCTTATGACACAGCAATTCCATTCTGAGGTTTTATACCCCAGAGAAATGAAAATATATATACACAAACTGATTTGTCCAAGAATGTGAACAGCAACCTAAAAAATAATAGTCTCAAACTTGAAAAAACACAAATGTTCATCGAGAAGAGAAAGAATTAAAAATTTGTGGTATATTCATACAGTGGAATTACTACTTAGCAATTGAAAAGATGAGCTATGAGATGGACATCAACATGGCTAACTCTCACAAACACTGGTTAAATGAAAGAAGACAGAAAAGAATAAAGAGTATTCTATTAATAAGAACTATCAGAAACTGGCAAAAACCAAAGGGTAATAGAATTGAGAATTATGATTGCTCCTGGGGTATGAAGATTGACTGGAAAGGAACATGAAGCATCCTTCTAGGGGAAAAAAAAGTTCTATATCTTTACCATTGGAATGGCTACAGGTCATAGACATTTCTCCAAATTCACTTAATTTTTGTGCATTTTACCACACGTAAATTTTACCCCTAAAATGCATTGTAATCAAACAAGAAAGCAAAGAAAAATAAGTAAATAATGTAAAAATTAAAGAAGTAACAAAGGTATATATTCTCATTGTAAAGGTAGAATAAAAGTAATATCATAGGGTTATTTTCCTTTCCCAACCCTAAATTTAATTTTCCTCTTCTGTGATAAACACAGTTACCAATTTGTTTTTCCCATGTGCTCTTTAAGCTCAGCCAAATAGCTCTAAAGAGGTATAACTGGGTCAAATTGGAAGTGAAGATCTGGGCAGAAAAAAAGTTCCTCTGGGTAAGTTTGCGTATATGAAAGAATTCTTTCCATTAACCGATGTAATTTTGTTTAAATCCTAAGGAGTGTGTTCTAGGAAGGCCTTTTACTACCTACAACCCACAATGTGTGTTGGCTTCCCTTGGTGAACTGGATGTGTGTACACTCTTCTCTGCATGTGCTCAAATGAGTCCTTTCGAGAATGGTTCCTGGACTCTGCACAAAAAGAGGAACCTGTTTGTCTGGCTTCGAGTGAGCTGGCCAGGAGGTTAAATGCAGGGGAGAGTGCCCTAGCTTTCGTTACAGAATCTTTCACCTTTGGTTTATTGTGGTCTGAGAGTGACTGGTTAAGCTCCTACAGTCATGAAAACTAGAGATTGGTGAAGAAATGTTAAGTTAATTAACTGGCTAAATGTATTGATTATTTTGGGGACATTCCTTAAAACTGTTCTCCCAAATCGTTACTTTTGTTAACTGCTATCTTTTAGGGTGTGCGATTGTTTAGGCTTTAAAGAGTAGGTGTGTATGTGTGTGTGTGTCTCAAAGTTACTAGGGAGTTGTGTTCCTTGTTGGGGTAGATAGGCTTTCGCAACTTGGAACAGGATAAAAATAAAAACCGAATTTTTGGGTAAGCTAGACAGATACCAGGGAATAAGCTTAGGACAAACATCAGGTGGAAAGATCTGAAGATGGTAATGTTGTCACGATTTGATAAATAAATATAGAAGGGGAGACTGGGAGCGGGGTCCCATTTCTGAATTTTAGGTAAACATGGGATGTGGAGAAACTAGGACAATAACTTTTAGTTCAATCTTTGAGTATAGAATATATTTGTAAGGAAAGTATGTGTGAAATATCCAATTACAGGCCCTAACCTGTAGCAAGTTTCTGGTACTGTTGGGAATTTAAGGAGGATCTAAAATGGTATTCTCAGCTCATTCCCATGATTTTGAGAATGAAATTAATGAGCAATGGACAATCAAGGATGACCGTATGGCTGTCTTGTGAAACTGGGCATCCTTTTAAGGGCTCTGAACTCCAGGAGTTCATCTATTAAAGAGCTCATACATATATTTTCCACTGAAAACATTTATTTCTTAAGGCAGTCCCTTTCCAACTGAAATATCTGAATCCAATTGGAAAACCCAAATAGAGGAGGCTCTGGACAGATTACAATATGACAGGAAAAGTCAAGAGATATGTTAAAGGGTAAGTATGTTTGAGTGGGCAAGGAAGTGGTCAAATATGGTGTGAATGAAAGTGAACAGAAAGGCCAACCTCAGCTTGGCCAAGAGAAACCAGGATGAACACTCAGCCCACCAGCCAGCTGGTTAAAGAAGCCAAAGTCAAACCTCCGTGTGGGAGAGTGATTTGCCCATGAAAATGAGTGCATTGTTTGAATGAGTTGTTTGGCTGTTTTAGTGCAATCCATTTCCAGCCTAGATTGTGGACATCGAACTGGTTCAGGTTCTTTTGACATATATTATTCCTGGAAAATGTGTTAGGGAAGTGAACAGAGGCAGACAGAGAACACAGTACACTACTCAAGTCCAACAGCATGTTTATCTAAGGACTGCAGCAGAAAGCACTCCATAAATAGATGCAGGAAGCTCCCATAAATTGACATAAACTGGAATTCAGGGCTTGTTTGGACTATAGACTGTGGAGAATTGTCTCAGTGTCTGTGGAATGTAGGAAGCCTTCTATTACTACTGGTGGATCTTGATTTACTTTGCTCACTAGGACACTAACTAAAAAGTAGGTCATTCGGATATGAATTTGGAGATAGCCTCAGGTCAGAATTTCAAGCTACAGTAGTTTCTCAAATCACCAGAGATAGTAACCCTTGGCAACAAGAGATGACTTATGGATGAAGGAGAAGGAGAAGACAAATTTCCCTGAGACCTTTAGTAAACTTTCAAACCAGACTCTTTTTCTTTGTCTTTTCTGTGAGACCTTGTGAAACAAAATGCCAACTTATTCCTGTGGATTTTTGGAAAATTTACATTGAGAGGATCATCTGAAGTCAAATTGTGTCAAGATGGTAGAAGTTAGGTCAATATTCACAGAATTATAATTTAATGTTGCTTCCCCATTACTCGTTATTCACTGGCCGACTATTTGGAATGATTTATATGATGAAATTATTTAACCATCACAGCCTCCCTGTGAGGCAGGTTATCTCATTTTACAGGTGAGGAAACTGAGGCATAGACACATTACATAACTTTCTCTAGGTCAAAAAGCTAGTAAGCACTGGTATTGGGATTGGAAACAAGGCAGTTTAACTCTCAGATGCAACTTGAAGACACTGGATTGTCTCGTGTTGGGCAAACAGATTTTTGGTGAGAAGTGTTGTAGGAGATGCAGGATTTAAATTCTGATATGAAGTTGGGAGGGATGTGGGATCCCCAAGATCCAGAGCATCATTTGACTGAGTCTCAGGGTCTGAAAGCTGAACCGTGAGAGGAGCTTTGTATGAGTGTTTTTGGTGAAGGACAAGGAGTTTCAGGAGGCCTTTGGGAATTCCTTAGATGGTAACATTTGTTAATTAGGCCACATATTCTTTCTTTTGCGGCTATTAAAAAGAGCATATGAAAAGAGAGACAGAGGATGTCTAAGCAACCATTAAAACCACCATCCCTCACCATATTTCAAATTCCAGATTGGTGGTGTTGACATCTGGGTCCTCAAAAGCACAGGTCAGTGAGTGCTGCGATCCATTCACTTCCAACTGGCTATAGCATGAGAATGAGTAGTCATCCAGTTCTGCATCTTCCAAGTCTCCTGGGGAGGAACAAACATGCAGCTGTTAATGAAACAAATAAATGCATCCTTTTGAAATATGGCATGACCTTAATAAAATAGCAGACTCTGTGGCAGACATGAAATAGTAATGGATTATGTAGTATCCAAGGAAGAAAAGCCCAAGGGCAAAGACAAGAAAAATGCTTCAAAACCAACCAACCAACAAAAAACAAAAAACAAAAACGCTCAATGCTAACAGAGTTTTCCAATAGAAAAAAAAATCCATCATAATGAGTAAGTAACCTCCAAATATTTCTGAGTTAAAGAACCAGAGGCATTGAACACATTCTTTTCTGTATTTAAACTGGAGTTTTTTCTGCTACATTTGTTACATTGATTGTTCATATTATTTCAAAGAAGAGACACTTTATTTCCATTATCCCCATGCTACCTAATCTCACTTTTCACTTTATTACAAATCATAATTTATTCCCTCCCTAGTATCTTTTTTTGTCTTAAATGAAGGACAATGATAGCTATCTTGCAGTCAGAATTTTGCTTTTTTAAGAGGTCACTTTCCCTTGCCTAAAAAGGCATCCCAACTAAAAGTGGCACTGATTATTTCCATTGTCTTAAGCTACTGACTGAGACAAACGTGATTAGGGAAAAAAAATTAGATCTGGCAGGACTCCGATTTGGTGAAACTTCCTGTGAATGTTGTACATACTGCTTCTGTTCTTATAGATTCTTCTATAGATGCAGTATCTGATAGATTCTAGCAGGATGCTGGAAGAAAGTGGGGAAACAGATTTTTTTTTTTTTTTTTTGCTATTACTTTTGGAAAGTGTAATCTGTCACACATAGTATTTGGTTTCTTAAGCTGTGTTGTAGACCCTATAATGAAATCTACATTTTGTATGTATGTTTTACATGATAGGAAAGTGAGGCTGGAATAAATATGTCAGAAAATATACACCCACTGGGACCTGAGAAAATCTGGAGTAAGCAAAGCCATTCTCAGAGTGCTCAAGTGTGAGCCTAGGACTGCTTCCATGTATTTTTGGTTCATCAGTACTAGAAATTAGATGCTTCCAAGGCTTTACACTGGAGACAGAATATACTAAAATCAAATCTCAGTTGATTGTCCCAGAGACCAAGGGCTGTCCGAATAGCACTTTCTTTACTTAAATAACTCAGTAGGGAAAATGGGAAAGTTAGTAAAGCTGACTGTGAATGGACCAACCAGTTGAATGACAGGTTGGTTCAGTCAAAGCAACAAATCTCAAACAGCACTAGCTAGACCATGGGTGTGGGCACTGCTCACAACCACAGGCATTTGTTTTTCTGGCCATTCCCAGAATCCATCCAGTTCACAGTTCTGCCACCAGCAAAAGCTCTTTATGTAGTTTCAGCAGGGTATGGCCCTCCTTCTGATGACAGCACGAAATAATAAGAGACAGCCCACTAATTTTGTAGACTTAGATTTCTTCCCTGTGCAGTGGTAGCTTTCTAAAGGCAGTGGTTCTGACCTTACATGGCAGTCCTCACACTGTCCTGACATTTTCTCTTCCACCAATTCTATACACAGAACATGTATTGTTATTTGGATTCAGACATCCTGTGGGTCGGCTTTGTCTTCACGATTCTTCAATAGAGACAGCACACTCTAGCAGATGTCAGCACCCACATAACAAAGGACTCCCACTGCCACTCAGTCTGGCAAAGCATATAATATACAATGAGCCATTTATACACTGTTTCCTGCACCTAAAATGGCTGTGTTTTAGGAAGCAGCTCACTGGCTTTTCAGTAGATATTATGGGGCAGAGTTGCTTTGTAACCAAGAAAAATTCCCTTCAATGACTTATAAAATGTGATGGCATTTTACAAAAAGAATATTCTACATGACGTGAGCTGAAAAATTCTTGGCTAAGAGTAGTTAATGTACACAGTGGTTAAGACCTGTGGTGTCAGAGCTGGACAGATGTGCGTTTAAATTCTGGATACTCTACCTGTGGTCCTCTGTCAGGTAGGCAACTTCTCTAAGACATGTGTTCTAATAAGTAAACTCATGCTATGAGCAATCACTGAATGGATATTTACAAAGAGGTAGCTTAGAACACAGTAAGGATTTAATAGGGATTAGCTATGAGTATAACATTTTCTGAGAAATAAGTAATGAAAAGGTAAAATAAGAATTCAAATTCTGAAAATATACATGAAACATTTGAGCTTCTCTTTAAAAAGTTTATGTCAATTGACGGTGTTATAATTACTATGGTTTTGAAATTACATAGAGCTTTTGAATAATGAGTTAATATATTATTCTTTAAATGCTCAATAATTAATATTATTCATATTTAAATAGGTATCTAGACATATTTATCCATAAAAATTTAAATTTTGTGGAATATGTATCATAGGCAAGCCAGTGTCATCTAGAAGTCTTCTTCCTACTGAATGGAGTTAGTTGATTAATAGTGTAAATGATTTGGATTTTTAAAAAGTATCCCTTTCTTCTCTTGATCATCCTTGTGATGATCAGAAAATTGACAACTTTCAACAAGCAGCAACTGAATGTGAATTCCTATACCCCAAACTGGGAAGTATTTTGACGTAATCATGTGAATAGGGTAATTATACATCTTCTAAAAAATCTGAAACTTAAAAAGTTGGAGTGAAAACCCAGCTTTCAACTAGCATTCTTATATATTTTAAAAATAGTATGATCACCAGGGTGAACTAGTGAGTATAGATGACATGAAAGAGAGTAAGATTTATGTTTCCTGCCTCACATCAGTCTTTGTGGAAATCCAAGGCAAAGTTTAGCACAGAATAATAATCATCCCCCATAAAGTGAGTCATATACTGTAAAAAATGTCAAACTCTCTGACAATTCCCTTAATGAGAAAATTCTAGGGATTTCCATCCTTCGTAATTACATGACTCAAAATACATAAGCTGAGTCATTAGGCTGATGTGTTTGATATCGTCTATAGCCAAATAGTTTTTAACTCTTAAAGAGAAAGGGCTTAATTTGCAGGAGCAAGTTGATGGTCTAAATTCCCACATGCCTCCTGCTGCTGTTAGAAGCTTCTGCCTAGTTTTGTTATAATTACAATGTGTTTATGTATGGGCAGGGTTGGCTTCTCGGTACTAAGTTTTTTAGATCCCCAAAAGAATTATTACATATGGCCAATTTGTTGGTGTGGAGGCAATTCAGTGTATTTCAATGAGTAAACTCATTTAGATCTTTCTCTAGTCAGTTATTTACTTAAAATCTCACATAAATCTCTCAAAACTAAAGTATTTTGAAAACACTTTCAAAAGTTATTGGATGTCTACTATATTCTAGCCACTGATTTAGGTGCTGAGGATATAGCTCTGGTCACTGAAGACAAAGCTATTGCTTCTGTACATTACCTCATCCTGAAAGTTATGCTTTCAGGATTTCTTAAAAAGTCAAACAAAATGAATCCAGTTTGATCTCCTGACAAGGTAAAATTACTTTGGACATTTTCCTACAAGTACAGTCATAGCATCTACATGAGCATTCTTTTTGTAAGAGCAGAGTAATCATTCAACATTTAAGATCTACACTTGGGAGTGAAATGCATTCCTTCTTGAGAATACTGAGGTCTTATAAACCACCCATAGTATTGATCCCCTGCCCCCTGTCATGGTGGTTAGAACATTAAAAAAAATGACTGAATATGTGGGAAATTCTCAAACTGCATTCAAACCCGGTGCCTGACTCAGGTCTGTTAGGGAACTGAGTAACCTGAAACCATGCTACAGATAATCCAAAATCCATAAGAAAAGTTAGAAATGACTCACCATTTTGAGCATAGCCACTTTCTCCAGAAACGACTTGAAGTAAAGAAAAAACCATGCCAAAAGTTGTACCTAGAATTGTCATTCTGAGAGAGAAAGAGAGAGAGAGTAGATGTGTGAGCCAGTGTGTATGAAATGAATGAGAGTAAGAGGAAGGGAGGGAGGGAGGAAGACAGAGAAGCTTAGATCTAGGGCTTTATACTTATCTAACCACAGACAAGGGA
Source organism: Pan troglodytes (assembly GCF_028858775.2). Classification (NCBI taxonomy): domain Eukaryota; kingdom Metazoa; phylum Chordata; class Mammalia; order Primates; family Hominidae; genus Pan; species Pan troglodytes. Next base: position 76,932,104 of record NC_072402.2, read on the forward strand.
AGTATAAACACAGCAAAAAAGAAGGCAAGTTCCAGAAACAGGAAGTCTGAGTAAAAGTATTGCTGCTGTAAGCAGAGGTCAAGGACATGAAGAGACAGAGCCTCTGAAATTATTGTTCCTCCTGGATATTCCCTGCAACCCCCACACTTGTGCTTACTTCAGAGTAAGGCAGTAGATTCACACCTAGGCTCAAGCTATCTTAGGCTAGAGGCTACTTTATTTTTTTAATTTTTATTTTTTTGAGACAGAGTCTTGCTTTGTTGCCCAGGCTGGAGTACAATAGCATGATCTCGGCTCACTGCAATTTCCACCTCCCAGGTTCAAGCAATTCTCCTGCCTCAGCCTCCTGAGTAGCTAGGACTACAGGCAAATGCCACTATGCCAGCCTAATTTTTGTGTTTTCAGTGGAGACGGGGTTTCGCCATGTTGGCCAGGCTTGTCTCGAACTCCTGACCTCAAGTGATCTGCCTGCCTCAGCCTCCCAAAGTGCTAGGACTACAGGCGTGAGCCACCGCTCCTGACTAAGGGCCCACTTTAAAAGAATCTGAAGACAAAAATTCAAACTTACAAAGTGAATCAATTGGTTGTTTGGAGTGAGTTTTGATTTAAAGAAACAGTCTGCACTATGTGAAGTACTTTATTGTGGGTTTATTTTAAATAGCTTACCTCCAACTTCCAAGTTTCACAAGAATAGCAGTTTTTCTCTTTTGTTCTCTGTGTATCCCTGGTATTTACTCATATCTTACACACCACAGTAGGCATTCAAGAATTATTTGTTTAGGGCAGGGGCTGGCAAACTATGACCTAGGGAACAATTTTTAAAAAAATTATTCATTTATTTTTTCTTTTTCAAAAGATCTTTTTTTTTCCCCAAGTAAGCCTTGGGACCAAATTTAATCTACCACCCGTTTTCGCAAATAACGTTTCATTGGAGTACAGCCTCACCCATTTGTGTATCATCTACAGCTGCTTTTATGCAACAATGGCAGAGCTAAGTAGATGAGATAGAGATTGTATTGTACAAAAGGTGTAAAATCTTTACTATCTGACCCTTTGTAGAAAAAGTCTGCTGACCTCTTGTTTAAAGGATAAAGTAGGTACTTTCTTAGTGTATTTAAAACAGGATTCTATTTGTGAAAATTTGATTGCCACACAACTTTTCAGGTACACATAGTACATATGAACTAAATTAGTGCCTAGGTATATGGGGCAGAAGTCTGAGACCATGGCATAGAAAATTCAGACTCCCCCAAGCCTGTATGCCAGTCAAAAGCCTTCCTAATATGGCCTCATGGTTAAAGTGGTGATATTTGTAAAGCCTGACTGCTTCTTGGTAACTGTTAGATTTTTTTTTCTTTTTCTTGAAAAAAATAATCTAACCTGGATTCAGGCCATAAAACTCTGTGTTTGATTCACAGTGGCTCTCTTTTGGAAAGATGCCACAAGACTGCAGTTATAAGGTGAAGAGTGCAGAGAAACTAAGTGATCAGTGAGTTATGAACTTCTGTTGGATTCACTGTCATTAGGTAGAATTGCTCCCATGGGCCTGTGAAATGGCTAAAATTAGCAGAGACAAGCAACAACCCCCCAGGTGTAAAGCAAATCGAAGAGACTTTAAAAGACTCATGATTTAGCTTGTCCCATCATTACAATTATTTGACAATAACGAAGTAAGAAAAAAAGGAGGTGGGACATTTGTACCAGTCTCTGGATCCTCCTTTCCAGTTTTAAGACAGACTCCGTCTGCACCAGTTATAATGCCACACTTTGGAGTATAGGCTCAAGGAATACTTCGGAGCAAGAATCCAACTGAAGGGGACATATTCCATCTCCATTTGTCAGGGCCTTCTCTGGGCATTTCAAAACCCTTCCAAGCCAAATAAAGAGTGACAATTTTGTGCATCGATAATAATTTATGCCCTCATTTCTAATCTTGTTTTGAAAGCTTGGTTAGAAAATTGTAAGCCTGATTCACAAAAATTGTTATGTTTTGTACACTGAGCTAAATACCCTTTCAAGAAAGCTATAATTACAGATTCCCATGAATTAAGCTAATGTTCAAGGAGAAATCCCAAATTATATCTATCTACCAACGCAGATCTCCTAAACTGCTAACAGATTGTCACTTCATGGGTGAGTAACTGGGTTATGTCTCTTTAAATTCTCTTGTTTATCATTTAAGTGGACTATCATTTTGATTGTATCTCTTTCCTTTAGTTGTGAAGATGTAAAAGAACAAAGCCAAGACACAATATTTTGGTACAGCATGTGCTGGTTTGTTCTGGGGATTTCCACAGGGGTGCTTACTCTTGGGTGGGGCAGGAGATGCTGAAAAGACCTCAGAAAGAAGCCTAAAGTGTGGGGAGCTCAAAGAAAAATGACATGCGTCACCAGTCCTTCTAGAGATTGTGGGGGAACAACAGTGCCTTCTCTCTTTCCTCACTCAGGTCTTGTTAGTCCTTTGGAGACTTAGAAAAGCTGAGGAAGAACCACCTAGTTCACCCTATCCCCCAGGTAACAAACATTTACTATATTACTTTGTCATTACTTTTGTGAGACAAGCACAGAAAGAAGAAAAGAGGATGAGGAACACTATTTGGGGACACTCAAGTCTCCAAATGTGAAATCAGGAGGGAAGCATTGGACTGTGGTAGAAGCAAGCAGTTTGGCGTGGCAACTGACTTGGACATATTTCTTCTCCTCCTCTTCACCCATCACTTCCTTTCATGGCTACATTTTCTCGTCTCTCTTTTGTACTTTGTCTTCTTTCAGTTTGATGAGTTTGTATGATGTAGTGAATCATTAAAAAGGAAAGCCAGCTGGGTGCAGTGGCTCATGCCTGTAATCCCAACACCTTGGGAAGCTGAGGTGGGCAGATCACTTGAGCTCAGGAGTTCAAGACCAGCCCTAGTAAACATAGTGAGACTCTGTCTCTGCAGAAAATAGAAAACTTAGCCAGGTGTGGTGGGGCCCGCCTGTAGTCCTGGCTACTCAGGGCTGCAGTGAACCGAGATTGCGCAGTGAACTGAGATTGCACCACTCCACTCTAGCCTGGGTGACAGAGTGACAGTCCGCCTCAAAAGAAAAAAAAAAAAAAAAAAAAGCCATTTGATTCTTTCTCATACACAAGCAGAACACACTGACCTTGTTAAGACTCCTGATACCAGTTGGCCAAGTCTCCTTTTCTTCCTTTTTTTGTAATTGTTCAGGCTATTTGCCCAACAGGCAAAACACAAAAAAGACTTTCTTTTATCTTCAGATTGCAATAAGTTCTGTGGTGTTCCTATATAACCGGTAGAGTCCTAGCAAGTTCAGAGAACTTATCTTTTAACAAGATTGAGATCCTAAAATGTTAGAGGGGTGTATCCATTATTTGGTTGTTTGTTGTTTGTTAACTGGATAAAAATCTAGCCCAGATCTTCCTTTTTTTTTTTTTTTCTGATTAGTAAGGACAAAGGTTTTCCTGGGAAAATTCAGGCTGAGCATCTTGTCTTATTACTAGTGTTTACTATCTGGATCAATCTATTAGGAACAGAAATTTTGACTCTATTCTCTACAGAAATTATGAATTTAGTTGGACAGATACCAGTGTATCATGAGAACCCTGGGAAACAAACTGTTTCAAGGACAAAAGCATTCCTCTGACTCAGTTTTTAGATGAAGCTTATAAAATAGTCCTTAAGCCTTTAGCAATTTGTCCTAAATGAGGATGATTTAAAAGTCACTCACCTTGGGACTATATATTGAAGGACAATAAGTGAAACAGCAATAATAACAGGCAGTAAATGTTGCAACAGTAATATCCTGGGTAAAATCTGATGTTTGAAAAATACTGAAAACACATTCTATGACACATTCTATAAAATCTGTATGACCTGCCCCCCCCCTACTGTCAACTTACCTTTCTTAACAGGTTTTATCCTTAAGGTGGAAAACAATCTTGGGCACCAGCTTTCTTATTAAAAAAAAAAAAAATCCAGCCCTGCTCAAGAGAGAGGCTGGGGACCACAAGAGCTGTGGACAAAAAAACAAACAACAAACAAACAAACAAACAAAAAACCCAACATCCAAGGGTGTCAAGCAGGTGAGGATGGCTGTAGGAAAGCTAATGCCACTCTGGTCCTAAATGAATAGTCTCTAGCATTTGATCAACATGTGCTGAGTCAGTCCCTACGGTTCTGAGGGGGAGTCCCAGCATCTTGAAGTTTCATTTCCAGGAGCATGACATTTTCCTTGTTGTGGCTCTTCTTTCATTTCCCTTTCCTCCTTCCCCCACGTCTTCAGCCTCATGTCTTGCTGCCATTTGTGTTCTTTCTGGGCAGAGTTTGAAATGTCATACTATTTTCACCTTTATGAGATTTTAGCCTCTGTCTCTGGATGCAATAAAAATGGAAACTTTGAGTACCAACCTTTCACTCTTTGTTGACGACATTTCTGCCAGAAAGTGAGTGGTATTTCAATTTCAGTACATGCCCACATTTTGATAAAACAGTGAACAAGAGGGCTGACCCTGGGAAGAGTGGTGAGAGTGGTATGCCTTCTGGCAAAGGCTGAGTCACAGTGCCCCTTTGGGCAGCGGGAGCCAGTGTGGTGTCCCTGCAGCTCAGTGTCTCCCTCTCTGGCCTTCCCAGCAGACAAACAGTTCACAGCAGCTCCGGCTGCCCACTCCACTGTTGGACACAGTGCCCCACTGTGTTTCTGAGAAAAGTCTGGATCAAGCAACCCCATTCTGGGTGCCAGCCTGTGCCCCTGCACACAGTACTTGCCTCAGGGTAAGCTCCATTCCTGCAGAGTGGTTCCTGAGGGACCACAGTTGGTGGCCACACCCTGCAGGTCGTTTCCAAATCTGGACCACTGGGAGAACTGGCAAGAGCCGTCAATTCTACTCTGAAGCTTCTTCTGCTCTCTTATAACCCAGTCCTCTGTGCAAATGGAGTCCCCAAGAACAACTCTGCTAGCCTATAATTTCCCAAGCTTAATATGCAAAGTCCCAGCCTGGGCAATATGGTGAAACCCTGTCTCTACCAAAAATACAAAAAATTAATCAGGTGTGATGGTGTGCACCTGTAAGCTACTCAGGAGGCTGAGGTGGGAGGATCACCTGAGCCTGGGAGGTTGAGGCTGCAGTGAGCAGAGATGGCACCACTGCACTCCAACCTGGGTGACAGAGTGAGACCCTGTCTCAAGAAAAAAAAAAGTAAAGTCAACCTTAAAAGTGACCCTCAGTGATACTGCTCATGGAATTGTCACAGAGAATCAGCAGGTGTTTCTAAAAAAGCAGGATCAAGGGCTCTGTCTTTGGTCACACTGCATACCCCTGGGCTAAGTGATTAAGATACAATCATTCTTTCCAGAGGCTTTCCAAGAAAATGGTAATGTACTGCCAACTTTTGCTTTCACTTTATCATCGGTCTTAGGAAACTTTGGAATTTAATAAAGGATTTTTTTTTGTTATATGTGCTAGTTAAGCTATGCTGCCAAAACAGGGAGACCCACAAACATAGCAGCTCTAGCAAGGATGCAAATTTATTGCTCTCTCAATTAGTGGATTATCCACAGCAGGCAGGCAGCTCCGTGAGCTCACACAATTAGGAACCCGGTCTATCTTTCATTTCCTAGGTGGCTGCTCTTGTCTAAGTATTGATTTGAGGTTAGCTTACCAGCACCATGATCCCATTTCATCTCTGGGAGAGTAGATAAAAAGGAGAAAGTGACAGGGTTCCCTTTTAAGGACATGATCTGAAAGTTACTTCTGCTCATAACATTGTGGCCAGAAAGTAGTCACTGTGGGCACTTTAGCTGCAAGGGATGAAGGGTAATACAGTCTGAAGAGAGGGTTGCTATATGCCCAACTAAAATTGGAGGTACTATTAGTTAAATAAAGAAGGAGAGAATGGATGTTAAGAGAAGCAGCAGCTTCTGCAACAGTTGCATATTTAGTGGTTATGCAAACGCATGCATCTCAAAGACCAAGGGCAGGAATTTAAAGTCTGTGTTCTAGGATGACAATTTTTGCTTGGAGCAATGGGTAACTGGTGGGAGAGGGACAAAGGGTGAATTTAATGGGGGAAGGAGAAACATGGTTAAATATTTTCTAATATCACTTGCCATATTTGCTATCTTCTTGATTAAAGCAGACAGTGAAGAAAACTCACATGCACCAAATACCTGTGTGACAGGCACTGAACCATGTTCTTCCGTCACAGAGTAACTCTCTAAAGTAATGTTATTCTCCCATCTTGCAGGTTAGGATAATGTAGGTGAGAGGCACTTGCAGGAATAGAATTGGGACCCAAGTGCGATTCTAAATGCATGCCCTATTTATTAGAATTCAGAGCTTTTTAAGCAGTAGAATTCGTTTACTTTCCAAACAAAATTCCATGCAGAGAACCACAACACAAAACAGATTTAAGCAGAGGGAGGTTGCCATTCTCCTCACTCAGCACTCTCATGTTGGTTCCTTCAGCCCCTCGGGTACAAATTTGTGGTGAGAATAAGAGAAGAAATTTTCTTTTTTTAAATTTCCAGCCCCATATGAATGGCCAAAGGTGTATATTTCTTCTTCAGGACTTAGCAATTACCTGAAGCTCTGTTGCTGGAGAAGCCAGACCAGATCAGAGCATTGCTCTTACTGGCACATCCATCTGTGCTCTAACTTGGGTCCCAAACATAGATTGGGGTGGGAGGGGCAGGAAACCCCTCACGATAGTGTGCAAAACTTGCTCTCCATTTTTCTAGAGATATTTGTAGCTTTTCCTTGTTATCGTGTGTCTGTGACCTCAAAGATGTTAAGAACAACTGCCTGGCTGTGCAGCTGCTCCATCCCCTTCCATCACCTTCTCACCAGCTGTATCCTCGTTCAAGGCCTGGAAGGTGGTAGCCTTTGGCTTTCTTACTGAAAAATCTTATTGCTGGAGACCCGAAGCACACCAGCAGTCCCAAGGTTCTCCTCACGACTTCTCTAGAAAGAATAACATCATGTACAAATTATATAGAACTGGGTTGGGTGCAGTGGCTCACGCCTGTAATCCCAGCAGTTTGGGAGGCCAAGGCAGGCAGATCACTTGAGGTCAGGAGTTCAAGACCAGCCTGCCCAACATGGTGAAACCCTGTCTCTAACTAAAAATACAAAAATTAGCCAGGCGTACTGGTGGGTGCCTGTAGTCCTAGCTACTCATGAGGCTGAGACAGGAGAATTGCTTCAACCCAGGAGGTGGAGGTAGCAGTGAGAGGAGATCATACCACTGCTCTCCAGCATGGGCTACGGAGTGATACTCCATCTCAAAAAAAAATTATATAGGAACTTAATTCTTTTGGATGTGTATATCCAGTTGATGGAGAAGCTACTTGTTGAAAGACTGCTCTTTCTCCTTTCAGCTGTCTTGCCACTCTTTACTGAAATCAATTAACCACATTATACATGGTTATTTTTTTTAGATTCACAATTCTATTCCATTCATCTATATATCTACTCTTCTTGCGGCACTACACTGTCCTTATTACTATAACTTTATGGTAAGTTTTGAAATCGGGAAATTAAGATCTCCAATTTTATTTTTCCTTTTTTTTCAAGATTGTTTTACATATTTTAGGTCTCTTGCATTTTCATATAAATTTTAGGATTAATTTACTAATTTATTAAAAAAGGCTGCTGGAATTTGACAGAACTCCATTAAATCTGAAGGTCAATTTTGAGAGCATTGCCGTTTATAATATCAAACCTCCTAATTCATTAGCACAGAATATTTTTCCATTCTTAAAGTTTTAAAACACTGTTTTCAATAGTGTTTCATAGTTCTCACTTCTTTTGTTAAATGTAATCCTAAGTATTTACTTTTCTTTTGAATGTTATTACAAATGGATTTGTCTTCTTAATTCCTTTTCATACTGTCAGTTGCTTGTTATAAAAATACAATTGCTTTTAGTATATTTATCTTATATCCTACAATTTTTCTGAACTCATTTATTTGTTCTAATAGTTTTTTTCTTGTGGGTTTCTTTTTTCCTTGTGGATTCTTGTGAATGTAGACAATTTTCTATATCTAGAATCATGTTTATGCATATGGTGATAGTTTTACTTCTTTCTTCCAGTCTGGAGGCTTTTTACTTCTTTCACTTGGCTAATTGTCCTGGTTAGACTCTCCAGGACAATGTAGAATAGAATTTGTCAGTCTTTTTCCTGATTTCACGGACAAAGTATTCAGGTTTTTTTTTGCCATCAAACATGCCCTTAGCTATGGGGTTTTCTTAGATGTCCTTTATCAGGTTAAGGAATTTCCTTCCTATCCCTTTGTTGTGTGCTTTGATTGAAACAGATCCAATAGTCCCATAGACCAGGGGTCCCCAGTCCCTGGGCCACAGACCGGTACTGCTCTGTGGCCTCTTAGGAGCCAGGACACACAGGAGGTGAGCAGCAGGCGAGTGAGCATTACTGCCTGAGCCCTGACCCCTGTCAGATTGGTGGCAGCATTAGATTCTTATAGGAGTGTGAACCCTATTGTGAACTGCACATGCAAGGGATCTAGGTTGCGTGCTTCCTATGAGAATCTAACTAATGCCTGATGATCTGAAGTGGAACAGTTTCATCCCAATTTCATCCCCTGCTCCCACTTTGTGGAAAAATTGTCTTCCACAAAACTAGTCCCTGGTGCCAAAAAGTCTGGGACATCTGCCATAATCAGTTATTATTTCTTTTTATAAACATAGAAATTGATACTTTTCTTCTGAAGCAGAGCCAGACAATGAGTTTAGGCCTCTCAAAAGGCATCAAAGACGTGAAACTCAGGAGATAATGGCCCCTCATTCATTATGATTGCTTCCTTAGCCCTCCTGGGCTCCTGTTTTCCCATACATAGTTACATTTCTTCCCTGCTGCATAGCCCTCTAATTTTAGTCAGTCAGGGAGATGGACTTGAGACTGATCTCCCATCTCCTCAGTTGCAGCACCCAATTAAAGCCTTCCTCCTTGGCAAAAATTGTCTCAGTAATTGGCTTTCTGTGTGATGAGCAGCAGGACCTCAACTGAACCCCTGGTGTTTTGGTAACAGATTTTAGTTCCCTGACCATGACCATGTTGCTCATGGCTGGGCTGCTGTGTGTCAGCAGTCTCAGAAGCCTTCCTAAGCAGCTGTCTGCTCAATTTTGGCTGGTGATAACTTCTCATTTTTCTCAGGCTTTGCTGTTGCTGGCCCCAACCATGTTCCTGATTGCCTAGGAAATACAGCCCTTGAAATATGACATCTGCATCTGGATAGAGGAATGTCCTTTGTGGATCCAGACAGCAGGATCTGCTCCATTCAATCAGGGACATTTTTAAAGGCATTTCCATTTATAGGTTGAACAAACCCAACTGACTAAGAGAGGGATGCACACTGACTGTTTCAGTATGAAAACTCTTGGGGACTTGTTTGTAACTGTATGTTGTATGTGTGTCCAGGCAAGTGAGTGTCTTTTGTAGGTAGCAGACAGTGGGATTGGCTCCTTTCAATTTGGGAAATTCCTAAGGAATTCTTTTTGCAGGTTGATCAAGCCCAACTGAGGGATAAAGGAAGCACCTCAACTGTCTCAGTTTGGACACTTACATGCTTTGGCTGTGTCCCCACCCAAATCTCATCTTGAATGGTATTTCCCATAATCCCCAAATGTCATGGGAGGGACCCAGTGGGAGGTAATTTAATCACAGGGATGCTGACCTCCATGCTGTTCTCTTGATAATGAGTTCTAATGAGATCTGATGGTTTTATAAGGGACTTTCCCCCTTTTGCTCAGCAATTCTTGCTACTGCCATATGAAAAAGGACATGTTTGCTTCCCATTCCACCATGACTGTAAGTTTCCTGAGGCATCCCAGCCATGCTGAACTGTGAGTCTATTAAACCTATTTTCTTTATAAATTACCCAGTTTTGGGTATTTCTTCATAGCAGTGTAAGAATGGACTAATACAGTAAATTGGTACTGCAGAGATCGGGATGCTGCTATAAGGATACCCCAAAATGTGGAAGCAACTTTAGAACTGGATAACAGGCAGAGATTGGAACAGTTTGGAGGGCTCAGAAGAAGACAGGAAGATGCGGGAAAGTTTGGAACTTCCTAGAGACTTGTTGAATGGCTTTTACCAAAATGCTGATCGTGAAATGAACAATAAAGTCCAGGCTGAGGTTGTCTCAGATGGAGATGAGGAATTTGTTGGAAGCAGAATAAAGGTGATTCTTGCTGTGCTTTAACAATAAGACTGGTGGCATTTTGCCCCTGCCGTAGAGATCTTTGGAACTACTTTGAACTTGAGAGAGATTATTTAGGGTATCTGGTGAAAGAAATTTCTTTTTTTCCTTTTTTTTTTTTTGAGACAGAGTCTCACTCTATTGCCCAGGCTGGAGTGCCATCACATGATCTTGGCTCACTGCAACCTCCACCTCTCAGGTTCAAGCGATTCTCCTGCCTCAGCCTTCCAAGTAGCTGGGATTACAGGTATATGCCACCATTTTGTATTTTTAGTAGAGATGGAGTTTCACCATGTTGGTCAGGCTGGTCTTGAACTCCTGACCTCATGTGATCCACCCGCCTTGGCTTCCCAAAGGGTTGGGATTACAGGCATAAGCCACCATGCCTGGCCTGATGGAAGAAATTTCTAAGCAGCGAAGTGTTCAAGCAGAAGCAGAGCATAAAAGTTTGGAAAATTTGTGGCATGATGACGCAGTAGAAAAGAAAAACCCATTTTCTGAGAAGAAATTCAAGCCTGCTGCAGAAATTTGCATAACTAATGAGGAACAAAATGTAATCACCAGGACAATGGGGAAAATGTCTCTAGGGCTTGTTAGATACCTTTGTGGCAGTCCCTCCCATCATAGATTGGAGGCCTAGGAGGAAAAAATGGTTTCGTGGGCTGGGCCCAGGGCCCCCCTGCTATGTGCAGCCTTGGCATTTGGTGCCTTGTGTCCCAGCTGTTCCAGCTGTGGCTAAAAGAGGCCAAGGTACAGCTTAGGCTGTGGCTTCAGAGGGTGCAAGCCCCAAGCCTTGGCAGCTTCCACGTGGTGTTGAGCCTGTGGGTGCATAGAAGTCAAGAATTGAGGTTTGGGAACCTCTATTTAGATTTCAGAGGATGTATGGAAACGCCTGGATGTCCAGGCAGAAGTTTGCGGCAGGGGAGGAGCCCTCATGGAGAACCTCTGCTAGGGCAGTGCAAAAGGGAAATTTGGGGTTGGAGCCCCCACACAAAGTCCCCACTGGGGCACTGCCTATTAGAGTTGTGAGAAGAGGGCTACCATCCTTCAGACCCCAGAATGGTAGATCCACCGATGGTTGGCCTGTACCACATGAGTTGAAAAGCCACAAACACTCAGTGCCAGCCATGAAAGCAGCTGGGAGTGGGGCTGTACCCTGCAAAGCCACAGGGGTGGAGCCACCCAAGGTTATGGGAGCTTACCTCTTGGATCAGCGTGACATGGATGTGAGACATGGAGTCAAATGAGATCATTTGGGAACTTTAAGGTTTAATCTCTGCCCTCTTGGATTTTGGACTTGCATGGGGCCTGTAGCCCCTTTGCTTTGGCCAATTTCTCCCATTTGGAATGGGTGTATTTATCTAATGCATGTACCTCCATTATATCTAGGAAGTAACTAACTTGCTTTTAATTTTGCAGGTTGATAGGCAAAAGGGACTTGCCTTGTCTCAGATGAGACTTTGGATTTGGACTTTTGGGTTAATGCTGGAATAAGCAAAGACTTTGGGGAACTGTTGGAAAGGCACGATTGTATTTTAAAATGTGAATACATGAGACTTGGGAGGGGCCAGGGATAGGGTAATATGGTTTGGCTGTGTCTCCACCCAAATCTAATCTTAAATAATAGTTCCCGTAATCCCCATATGTTGTGGGAGGGACCCAGTGGGAGGTGATTGAATCATGGGGGTAGTTACCTCCATGCTGTTCTCATGATAGTGAGTTCTCGAGAGCCGATGGTTTCATAAGGAGTTTTTCACCTTTTGCTCAGTACTTCTTGCTGCCACCATGTGAAGAAGGACATATTTGCTTCCCCTTCTGCCATGATTGTGAGTTTCCTGAGGCATCCCAGTCATGCTGAACCATAAGTGAATTAAACCTATTTTCTATATAAATTACCCAGTGTTGGGTATTTCTTCATAGCAATGTGAGAATGGACTAATAGAGACACTCTTGGTGCTTGTTTGTTGCTGCAGCAGTTGGATTGTGTTTTGGTGATTGTGTGTGTTTGATACAGTCATGGAAAATTAGAATTTGGTAAACTGACATTCTTTTTGTAATACTGTTTGGCTCCAGTTTTCTTTGGAATCTGAAGTTTGTTGTTGAATGGGAAAGTGAGATGGATTTCCCATAAAAGAACAGGCTTTTATGTTGCTGTTCTAAGCAGGGTTGGATCTGGTTAGTAGGTTTCAGGTGGTATTCTTCTGTGGTGCTCTTTGGCCCCAGTGCTCTTTAGAGTTGGAGAGATTTGACTTTTAAAAATCAAACTGCTATGGAAACTGCTTTACCCAAAATTTTGATTCACAGACTTCACTGGATTACCTATCAGGGCTAACAAAGTTCAGCCATGTGAACATGTTTATAGACTGGTGAGTTTGTATTGCTATCTCATGGGTAGAGTTCCAAGGTAAAATCTATTGGATCTTTGGTTCATGTGCATGTATACATATCTAGATGTGTTTATGTGTGTGTATATTTATTTTGTTATATATTGTGTCTACCAAATTGGCTTATAAATAAAAGAGTGCTCATAAATCCAGTAAATAAATCCAAGCAGTTTTCAAATTCATGTTCTTTACTCAACAAGTTGTCTTTAAAATTATTGGTAAAATAAAAATAGAAATGTCTTCAGAATTGTCAGCATACATCTTTGTCTGGATTTTATGTTTGTCTTTGCTAGATATTTTGAGATATCAAGGTTTGCCACAGAAGATTGTAAAACTGTAAACCAAGCCAAAGCAAAATGATCTTTGTGTGAATCTTTTGACAACTAAGTCTAATTAATGTTGTTGGCTTAATGAAAACAGCTGAATATTCTGAGTTATTGGTGAAAATGTCCATGTAGTTAACTTTAAGTTTCTTATTTAGGTGAATACCTGATATTGACAGGTTATCAAATGGTTAACACAAATAAATGATGTGTAAATAATCTAGATAAACTGATAAAATAAATAAATTATAAATGAGTAAATGCTATAGGCGAACTTTTTGTGTAATTTAAAATCTTAAAATTATTTTTGATGCTCATTAGATGCCTGAGTCTTTTCCAATTAAGAAAGGGTTATGATATGGGGAAATGTGTTTCTAAAATTTGTGAAATTGTTTTTATCTATAAAATGCTAATATCTGATAGTTCAGGGTTTTTTGCTTCCTAAGGATTCCCTGAAATTTAAGGTTACTAAAGATAAAAATTCTAGTTAATATACAATTCTGTATATAAAATGCGCCAAAGAAAATGTGTTCTTAGTGAGAAAAAGAATACTTTTGACTAATTCAGAAGTTATCTTAAGGTGGATTCAAATTATAGACTTGAAAAGGATATTTATAAAACAAGGTAGAAAGAAACCAGTAAGTAGAGGAGACAGATGTGAAGAAAATTATGGATATAAAGTTGTATTTTTAGTAAGAAAGGTCATAAAGAAAATAGAATAATTTTGTATGAGAAAGGATTTTGTATGGTGAATTTTTGTCCTAAAGTAAAATGACTGGTTATTTAAAACAGAAAAGAAAATTTAAGACAAAACAGAAAGTCCAAGCATACCATAGATGGTCTGTGTAAGTGATATATAGTTTTTTCCTCTTTCTCTGTGTGTCTATCTTCATGCACATACAGAGAAAACAGAAAGTTGAAAAAATTTAGATAGTAAAATATTCTTTAAAACCTGATAGAAAATTGGAGAAATTTGGCTAATTAACATTGCTTGCAGTTAAAGCTTTTAGTTTTGATGAAGGTAAATTAAGAAATATTGTAATGAAATATATTGGCAGTCAATTCTTTTTTAATATAGTTAAAGCATGAAACCAGATTTAACATAGAGCCCAATTTCACATACATGCTTGCATTACTTTTTTTCACACTGTATTTACACTTCTGCATAGATAGTGTTAGCACTGAGGTACTTACTGATCATATGCCTAAAGTGAATTTCTTAATTGCCCAAAATGCATAGTGGTATTGATGGACTTAAATACATTAATTTGTGTATCAGGAGTGAAATATCTATCATGTTCTTTTTTTAGGCTCTGGGTGGCACTTTAGCTTCCAAGGTTAACTGAGTAGGAGAAAACTTTGGGGGTGGTTTCCTCTTTATTTGTTTTTGCTTTTAATTTTCATTTATTTGCTGTTTGTTCTACTTTGTGTTTTACATATATATATATATGTATATATACCTATATATACATATATACATACCCATATACAAATATATGTATATATTTATATATATGTAAAACCCATATATGTGTGTGTGTACATATAGGCATGTATATATATGTATGTGTATATACAGGTATATATGTGTATATATGTGTGTGTGTGTGTGTGTGTGTACGTGTATATATATGTATATATATATATATATATATATATACACTAAGCTAAAGGGAGAAGTCAAGCTGGGAACTGCTTAGGGCAAACCTGCCTCCCATTCTAATCAAAGTCATTACTCTGCTCACTGAGATAGATACCTATATATAGATATATATACCTATATATATACACACACATAGATGGGTTTTACATATATATAAATATATACATATATTTTACATATATTACATATATAAATATATACATATATTTTACATATATTACATATATAAGTATATATATATTTTACATATATTACATATATAAATATATACATATATTTTAACATATATTACATATATATAAAACTGGGTTTTACCTATATATTACATATGTAATTCTAGATATATAAATCTAGCATGCTAGATATATATCTATATATATCTAGCATGCTAGATATATATCTATATATATTCTAGACATTCTAGATATATATCTATATATATTCTAGACATTCTAGATATATATCTATATATATTCTAGACATTCTAGATATATATACATCTCTCTATATATATTCTAGATGTATATATCTAGAATTCCTAAGTTACCTTTGTCAAGCATGCAAAAACAGATAGAGCACACCAGTCACTTAAAATTTAGTTGGTTTTGCTTACCTCTGATGATCTAGAGAACTACAAGAGCTTTAAGGTTTGTGACAAAAAAAAATAAGACTTATTTTTGCAAGTTCTGAGCAGAGATAGTGTATTCTTCATTTTGTTATTTGAAAAAGTAGGTGAGAAGAAATATGTTTAAATGGTGTTTATTTCCAAGGTAATTTAATTCAATCAATAGTTTGAGTTTGTTTCAGATCTTTTCCTTTAGGTAATGAAGAAAAATTGTGATGTGGATTCAAAGTTTTAATGTTCAGGAAACATTGGCCTTGTTCTTAAGGAAATTATATTGATTGAGATTTTTCTCAAACTAATTTAGTTGTGTTTACCATTATTAGAATAAAGTGACATTCACTTAACTGGTTGAACCCAGGAGGCAGAGGTTGCAGTGAGCCGAGATGGAGCCACTGCATTCCAGCATGGGTGACAGAGAGAAACTCTGTCTCAAAAAAAAAAAAAAAATTTAGTGATCTTTGGTCCCAAGCTGTTTATCACTGATGGACCTTCATGTGTGTATCTGAAAACAAAATATGTACAAGTGTTGCACTTGTTTGAAGATTTTAGTGATGAAAGTTATCTAATCAGTTGTCAGTACTGTATCTAGAAACTAGTCTTGGAAATATGTGATGATGGCTGAAATAGCTGAAAAGAAATTACTCTGTGCTTGTTCTTATTTTGCCTTCTTTTTGTTGTGTGAAAGGAAAATAAATCTTGGGGTCCCAAAATCACTAAGCTAAAGGGAGAAGTCAAGCTGGGAACTGCTTAGGGCAAACCTGCCTCCCATTTTAATCAAAGTCATTCCTCTGCTCACTGAGATAGATGCATATCTGATTGCCTCCTTTGGAAAGGCTAATCAGTGATTCAAAAGAATGCAACCCTTTGTCTCTCACCTACCTGTGACCTGGAATCCCTTCCCTGCTTTGAGTTGTCCTTCCTTTCTGGATGGAAATGTACATCTTACATATATTGATTGATGTCTCATGTCATCCTAAAATGTATAAAATGAAGCTGTGCCCCAATCACCTTGGGCACATGTTGTCAGGACCTCCTGAAGCTGTGTCACGGGCCATGTCCTCAATCTTGGCAAAATAAGCTAAGTTAACTGAGACCTGTCCCAGATATTTGGGGTTCACAGTTGTATAATATTTAAATGATAGGAGATTATTTATCCTCATATTGAATTTCCAAAACCCATATTTGCATTTGCCATTTTTTAAATGATGGAGATAAAAGTTAGTTGCCTTACTTTGATAAGTTTGAGATAGAACTTATCACATTTTTGATGCTTTTAGTCACAGTTCTGCCACTAGAATGCTAGCAATTAGATATATGTAGAGAGTAACCTAACTACATTAATACTGTAGTTTGAAGTGCCTCAGACAGTATAAATATTCTATTAACTAATCCTTGTGCTAAGGTTAAAGGGCTTTGATTCCTGGGTCTGAAAAAGGCACTGACCCCTGCTAAATCTTGAGCATTGACACCAGTTGAAGCCTCGTCTTCAGACCAGGGAGAAGATGACAATCAAAATGAACTGCTGTTGTGAGACACAGGGCCAGAAATTAAAACCATTTAATCCCTCTAAGTTCAGGGGCATTGAGAAAGAGATGGGCACATGAGATTGTAAGGGCCAATTTTGAGGCATACGATTAGTTCAGAGTTTTTCTATAAATTAAACATTAATATCAAAAGCACGCTGGTGCGAGGCCAGCATCTAGGCCTGTGTGTCAGAGTAACAAGATTTTCTTGGAGTCTTGATCTGCTCTTTAGTAGAAAATGGTAAAAGGTCATAAAAAGTTTATGGAAAGTATTCCATCCTCTTTTATATTTTGGAAGAATTTGTGAAGTATTGGCATTAATTCTTTAAATATATGAGAGAATTCTTCAGTGAGGCAATCTAGGCCTGGGCTTTTCTTTGTGGGAATTTTTAAAATTACTATTTCAACCACTTTACTTGTTCAGGGTTATTCAAATTTTCAATTTCTTTCTTGAGTCAGTTTTGGTAGTTTTGTATCTTTCTAGAAATTTGTCCATCACTTAGGTTATCTAATTTGTTGGCATATAGTGGATCATAGTATTCCCTTTTATTATTTTTTAATTATTTAATAATTCCTTTAATTATTGTAAAGTCAATAGTGATGTCTCCTCTTTCACTCTTGATTTTAGTAATTTGAGTCTTCTCTCTTTTTACATGGGTGGTCTAGTTAATGGTTGCTGTCAATTTTGTTGATTGTTTCAATGGCATGTCTTTCTAATCTACTATATGTCTCTCTCTCTCTCTCTCTCTCTCTCTGTCTGTCTATCTATCATCTATCTATCTATCTATCTATCTATCTATCTATCTATCTATCTATCTATCTATATATAATCTCATGGAGAGGAGAGAATAGAGGAGGGCGATATCTTGTTGACAGCATCTGTTCAAGTCAAGTCCCATTGTAATATCTGATTGAAGAAAGCATTACTAATAAAAGAATCATACTTTAGTATTCTAGTATGAATAAGTAGAATCACAGAATCAATACAGGAAGAGGTGAATCATAGAGCAGATGATGTGATTTGAAGAATTATATGTCGTTCACGGGACTTTAGTGAGATTGATTGAAAATCTCTTACTTCACAGTGTGAAATACTCATAGATGTGCCCATGCAATAGAGATCTGTCTTCTTTGAAACTGGACTCTATTTCATAGAAGCTACAAGTGTGTTGGAAAGCATATTTGACCCACCAGACACTGCGGCATTCTCTTTGGGTGTGAGGGGTTGAACGAGATCATTGTGTGGTTGGATGAATGGGGGCTGGCTCTTCAAGGGTGTGGTTATAGGCAATGGGTCGACTTGTGTGGCTAAAAACCAAGTTTTAGTATTGATAGACAATTGGCATGCTTTGTTTTATTTAAGAAAAGAAATAGCTGATGTGCACATGTAGGGAAAATATGGGTATAGATGCCAAGAGCTTGAGTGACCAGAGAAGAAACATAGTGAGGGACTAAGGAGAGTGGGATGCTGCACAAGTTGGCAGTGACATATGCCATAGATCTTTGTGCGAACTGAGAGTCCTGGGCTATCTTACTGTGTGTATTGTACCACAAAACAGCCTTGCTCCAAATTCTCAAAAAATCTGCAGTAAAATCTATATTAGTGCTACATGTTAAGAGAGAGAACAGACAATAATAACAACCATGTATAATAGAAACTATCTTATCTGACCTTCCCATAACTGACTCTTCAGGCCTGCTGACCACCCAAGCCACACTGCTCTGACCAGTGGAGTTGTTTATTTACCAAAGACAAATTGTGTTTGTCTGCAAACTTGTTTACACCAGATGTAATTGTTATTATAATTATACAGGTAAGTTAAGTACTAGATCAACTGGTGAACTATCAATATAAAATAAAAATGATCATTTCTATAAGACATGTTTGAATTATTTGAAAAGTAAAGTTGAGGCCGGGCACAGTGGCTCACACCTGTCATCCCAGCACCTTGGGAGGCTGAGGAGTGTGGATCACCTGAGGTCAGGAGTTCAAGACTGGCCTGGTCAACATGGTGAAACCTCGTCTCTACTAAAAATACAAAAACTAGCTGGGCATGGTGGTGGGCACCTGTAATCTCAGACACTCTGGAGGCTGAGGCAGGAGAATAGTTTGAACCTGGGAGGCAGAGGTTTCAGTGAGCCGAGATCGTGCCACTGCACTCCAGCCTGAGGCACAAGAGTGAAACTCCATCTCAAAAAAAGGAAAGAAAAAAATTGTAACAGATTAAGTATGAGAGAATTTTTAATGATTAGTATAAAAACGTAAACATGTAAATGCGCTGTTCACTCAGCTTCACAACAGGATATTACTCCACTTAAGAGAAAGTTAAACTATAAATTATTAGATGAGGCCTTATGAAATACAGGGAAAACAATATCAATCTCCAGTAAAAGGAACTATACTAAAAGAAAAACTATTTAGTCTTATACCAACATATTAGGAATGCATGCATATTAAGTAAAAATGTTCAGGTTATGATTTTTTAATGATTTTACTCTTTATCTTCTTATTTTCAGTATACTGATCAATTTCCACTTTGATAGGAGCGTTTCTGCAGCAGTAGTTTTTGTTGTTGCTTACTTTGTGCAGGTATTTATTGTTTTATTTATGCATCACTACAACTCTTGTAAATTGTAGTACTATTCCCATTTTACAGGTGAAGTATCTAAAACTTAGGAAATTTAAATAACCAGCTCAGGCATACAGTTAGAATATACATAGCAAGAAATAAACAAATAAAACAATTTTTAAAAACCTCTATACTAGACAAAATTCTTAAATTGTAGTATTCAATTTTTTAAAAAAATTTACTGTACAACAGGGACTAGATTTCAAGGATATGCAAACATTTTAAATATCTATCTGCTCATGATACGAGGGGATGAAGCAATTAAAACAGATAACCACAATACAACATGGAAAAGGCTAATAACCATTAGAGAGCTATCAATCACATCAGAGATCATTTACAGGGTGGTAGAAAGAACCTGGCTGTGCAAGCCACTCCACTCAGTTCAAGCCACTCCACTCAGCCTCAGTTTTCTCATTTCAAAAATGCAGATAATAATACCTTTGTAAAGGGCAGTTATGAGCCTTAAAGCATTTAGCAGGAACCTGGCACGTAACAGGTATTCAGCAAACGGTGGCTATTATTGCTGGTTGGTCCATGATATGTGCTTTCTTTGTTGTCCTCAGCATCAAAGGTTGATTTTCCTACTTTGCTCCCTCTATTTGATTTCATGCAAACCTGGGCTCTTCTAGTCAATCACCAAAGTCAGTCAATTCAATATATTAACTATCAAACCAGTCTTTCTTTGGAGGTCAGACACACAATGCACTGAACTTTTCCCCGGTCAGCCACCCGTTCTGGTGTTATGTGGATAGAGCACCTGTACTGTGTCCCAAATTAACACGGTCCTAGGAGGCTGCAAGAGTGGGTGGCCAGGGAAGAGGAGCAAGGCTGCTCACTCTCCAGACTCATTTCAGAAACGCGTCTTATTGACAGATGGAGTATGTAAAGCAATCAGTCTTCACTGTGGTCTGAGTTACATTGATCTTTCTTTTTTATATTTTGTGAGTTTTTAATTGCCTCTCATTTGGTCAAAAAAAAAAAAAAAATAGATGTTTTTCAATGTCTGTTTCCCCGTACTTTGCTGTAGTGTTTTTCCCCCTCTTTGTGTTCACACCGATCTTGATTCACTGTTGCTCAGAACTTTTTCTCCTTTTTGGTAATCAAGATGATAACTCATTGCTATGTTTTGCATTCACAGATGAACTAGGATATGAGATCTAAGTGCATATTTTATGATATTTAAAGTTAAAATTATTCAGAAATTTTAAATTTCATCACTTGGCATACTTAAATTTTAAAAATTTAGTCAAGATAATAAAAAAGAATGTCGGAAGTGTCTGCTTAACGCTAACCACAGATTCCAAAGACTTCAACAACTTGAATAGTCTCATTTCTTCAAAAGTTTAGTCATAAAGCATCACTTTCAGTCTTTCTCTGATTAACACTGAAAAAAGAAACCATTGCCACCACTCCTTTCCCTCAACTTTCTAGGTAGATGTTTTGCAATTACAAGAAATGTTTGTTTATGAGGCATTTGAAGGAACCACTATGATGCCAAGTAAGAATTTTAATTATGAATGCCAGCAAATAATTTGGAATTGCTATGGCTGGAATTGAGGAAGAATTGTGAGAATGTTTATCAAAAGAAAAATCTCAAAGTTCTAAATGGTAATGGAAAGGACCCCAGGCAGTAGAAAGAAGTAACAGCTCATGGCCAAAAAGCTATCAGTGAAAAAATAATTGCAAAAGGGCTACGTTACAGTGAGAGAAAGGCGACTCTTAGTAGGCTTAAAATTGGCAACAACCCCTTAAAGAGCTGAATGAATAAATGCATGGACATGCGGCTCACTATCTATCACTGGCATCCTCGTCATCATTGTCATCATCATCATCATTATCACGATCATCATTGCTAACACATGCAGGGATCTTCATCCTATTTCATTTAATTATTACAACAACCTTATTACCTAGGAAAGAAAACTGAGGCTTTGAGATTTAAATAATATTCCTGGAGTCACACTGCCATTTTAAGAAAGATGTAAGTTCATATGATTTCAAACCCAGGCTCTTCATGACTACATGAATATGTCTCTGAGAATACAACTTCGAAATTATATGTGTAGGAAGGAGCCAAACCCTAAAAGTTAGTCTGGGCCTTGAAAAGACTCTTCCAAAATCATCTCAGTAAAAGAAAACTCCCCAATCCTGTGTCCAAGGAAGAGATTCCTTCAGCTCCCTGGCATTCTACTCTGTGGTGCACATTCTAGTCCGCTGTGGTGCACATTCTAGTTGCCCCTCTGCTGCATTTCCATGGCCTCTTGGGGACTCACTACAATGGGGATGGGTGGGCAATGACCTGTTCTAGTCTGTGTCCTTCAGTAAGTAGGAAGTTCACTGAAGAGAGTCTTGATGTCCGAAACTGCCTGGAGCTTCATTTGAGGTCTTCTAGTTCAATCTCTTATAAAAGTCGACTGAATAAAGAAAGCTTGGGCTGGGTGCAGTGGCTTACGCCTGTAATCGCAGCACTTTGGGAGGCCGAGGTGGTCGGATCACTTGAAGTCAGGAGTTTGAGACCAGCCTGGCCATCACAGTGAAACCCCGTCTCTACTAAAAATACAAAAATTAGCCGGGAGTGGTGGCATACAGTTGTAGTCCCAACTACTTGGGAGGCTGAGGGAGGGGAATCGCTTGAACCCGGGAGGCGGAGGTTGCAGTGAGGCGGAGGCTGCACTCCAGCCTGGGTGACAGAGTGTGACTCCAACTCAAATAAAAAAAAAAAAAAAAGAAAGAAAAAAAAAAAACTTGGAAGTAAAGCTAATTCGTTTATGCAGTAGTTTAAGTTCATTTTCTTTTGTTGAAGTCAGTAAAACATAAAAAAAATGCTACTCATGGCTTTTCAGAGGCATCTTCACATACATGAAAAAACATTACTAAATTACACACACACCTTTCTTTCAGGAAGAATAATCTCAGATCCTCTATGTTTTTATTACTGTGTCATCTCTCAGCCCTCTGGCTATCTGAATGGTTCTCCTCTAACATTTCTCCAAGTTGTTCTGCCCTGGCTTAGTTTAAGATCATGGATTTGGGATGCCAGCAAATGTCTTTCAGCACTGACTCTCTTGAGAGCCCTACCATGTTTTCTATAATCTGAAAAAGACTCCTGTACCTTCTAGGAGAGCAAATGCACATGCTGATGCCACTTCAGTGGAACAAATCAGAAAAAAGTAATCTTTCAGGTTTTCAGAAACAAGGTAGTTTCTGATTTAAAATTTCCAAATAATGAAAATGGGTTGACTTCAAGTTTTAAAAGATTGGGTTAATTAATCATCCTGGTTCGATTTACCCTCACATTCTTATTTCAGTTCTCAATGAAAGGAAGCCATAATCTTGAACATGTTTTTGCCCATCTTTCTTCTTCTTGGTCCCTTCCCTGTTTTTTTTTGCAGGTAACGCACAATTGGCTCAGTTCTGGCTGGCTATATCTATTCCTTTCCTGGTTATATTGTGGTAAGTTACTTTGTCAAAGAATCAGTATTTTAACCATTGCAGGCAGCATCTTGATGTTTCCTGATAATATATCAACATGCTTGTTTGAACAACAACAACAAAAATGTGTTCAGGTAGGAAACTTTAGAGAAATTAGGTTTTCCATTTACATAGTTTAGATAGCAGTTCTGTCTTGACACATCAGCTTTTATTTTTGTGATGCACCAGAAGTTCACTTTGTTTTAGCCACTTTGAGGTAGTGGTGCTCTGTGAGACTGAGTTTTCAGATAAGTTGAAATTAGTCTTGTTTTCCCAGGCAATGAAAACACAATAAAAGTCTTGAGCCAATTTTGCATTGAAATAAAAATGATTTCCTACACCCCTCTTCTGCTTGGTTTCTGAAGGCCAGTTCACCCTCAGCCTTTTATTTCTGTAGACCCACTACCTTCTGAGCTGTGAGCCCACATATGTTCTAAGTCAGCACTTTGGGCCAGAATCATGCTGATAGCAACTTCTGCTTACGGATACAGTTGGTCTTGAACAAATTACGGGAACAAAGAGCTTTGTTTAATCTGACGCTCTACTTGTGGTTTATAGGTGTTAAAAACATTTTTCCCAATAAGGGAACACCCAAAATACATGTAATCAGCCCATTGGCAATTATAGAATAAAAATGAATGGATGTATGGTTTATCTGGATAATTTTAGATATTATAAATGATAAGATCCTTCAAAAGCTTAATCGAGTGTCATTTTGAGTTGCATTTCCATATGTCCTAAATAAAGATCATTTTATGTGCAGCAGCGTTCCGTACCAAAAACATGATATCCAGGCAATGTTGGAATACTTCATAAAACACCAGATAATCTGATCAAATCCTACAAACAGCTTTTTAATTCAGAGATTTGTTTAAAAGTTCGTTTAGATTTGAGTCATCATTGTAGTAAAAAGGATTCAATTGGTTATTTGAGAGGAAATGAGTTTACTAAAGTAGCAACTTGATTCTTGGTGATAATGAGTCAACACTCAGGGAGAAAAAAAAAGAGGATCATGGAAAAAGATGACACTATCTGAAAAACAGAGGATAGGATTTTGTAGTAGCATTTTCTGTCATTTTGCTCTTGTTTGATTGAAGAGACAATTCTATAATGATTTAAATTCATGTTCCCTCTTGATAAGTGTTTCAGAGAAACCTTATATGATTGAAAATAGGTCAGCCAGTGTTGGTAAGTGATTTGCAATTGTTCAACACATTCCCATCGAAGTAGGTCAGATTAGTGTCCTGCTAAGCACGAGTATATTTGTTTAAAAAGGTGTTCAGTTCTAAAAATAAAAATCTATGTAACATTTGAATGAAAACAAGGAGAAAAAATTTAGAACTACATAGTCCTCCCTTTATACTGATTAAATATAAGTTACAGTCCATTCAAATGGAATCAGGTACAATGAGAAGACCAGACAGCTGGGCTTCAAGCCAGGATAGAAACAGATGAGATGATTACAATAACAGTAGAAATTGCCTTTAAAGCAAAATATCATTATTGTGGCATCAAATAATTCAGAATTTTAGTAAATCAGGTAACTTAGAGGGAAGTTTAATTAGGTACTAGCAATAAAGAAAACGATTCCAAGGTTAAAACATAGTTAAACCAACCAATAAACAAAAAACATGATAGAGCATGATTAAGAGATCAACTTATTTCACAAGTATTTGCAATTGCTTTAGAACCATCAACATTGATATGTGAATTTAATATTGTTATTTACTGCATTTCACTAAACTATGATGATATTAATTGTAAGGTTCATTTCAATCTCAAAGATGTTAACTTGTGAAAAGAATAAAGTTATCTTCTGAAAAAATGTCCTTTAATCAGAAAGCACATTTGTCATCCTAGTTCTTATTATCATATATGTTTGATGTTTGAAGATAATAGAATTGTACGATAGAACTGTACTTCTTGGAGACAATTATATTGCTTATGCCATTGCTGTGAAGTTATGAGAGAGGGACACACATGTTGCAAAGCATATGTCTCGTGTGTGACAAATTTGATGTTTTATCACAGGGTGTCCCGCCCAATCTGTGGCTCACACTATGTCCCCAATACTGTTTGGCTGCATTTCCAGAAGCCAGCAACAGGACTAGAATCCATGTTTCCAATGGACCCTTTAATTCTTGAGAAGCTGTGGAGGAGATAGAGTGACACTTTATCTCTTTGGTCTCTTCTTAGCTTGTAGTGGCTAATGCCTCATGAGGGAAGAGTGAGCCTGGACACTTACTGCCTAGTTCCAGGTCAGTATTTGGCTGGAAAGAGAAGTTACTATGGATCAGAGGCTATGGTTCTCCTAATTGCTCTTAGTAATGGCCATCACCACTTCATCCATGCAGGCTTGGGTACTTCCTGTCTACTTGGTGGATAACATTTGATTCCTAAAGATGGAGTGAGAATGACATAAAGTTATTTGCCAACGAAGAGCAAATGTTTACACTTACTTGACACCTGAAACCCTTAGAATGCTAACTGAAGCAGACTTTCCTTAGCTAACTGTAGGTAAATATTATACTACCCACCAACACTATTGTATGAAAGATTACTGCAGGTAACAAGAAAAATGAGACAAGGAAGACTGTCTTTGTGCTAATCCATGGTTAGAACCTTCCTTTAGGAAGGAATCTTCTTAGAAGAGAAGGAAGCACATAGTAGATGTTTTGGATATCTAGATATCTTACTACTTTTCAATTTCTCATAAAAATAAACATTTTGGGTGACAGCACCTGATGTATCAGATTATGTATTTGTTTAGATCAAACAGCTTTGTCACTGAAGTGAACTAAGATCTGTTCTAGAGCTTCCAAAGAGAAAGAATTGGAAACCTATGCTCTTTTTCATTTCTGAAATGGTTAAAGCATTGCCCTGGACTATGAAACTGGGACTGTGGCTTGGAAACAATATTTGATATTATCTGAAAATCTTCAAAACAAAATGCAAGTATGGCCATATTTTTTTTTCTAGCTGATCTGCCATATGTGTATTTTGGCTGTCTGTCTGATTGTGCTCAGATGTGGGTAGTGGTAGGGAGGAAAAAATAATGTTTCTTAACTCTGAGGATAAAAAGACTTCAAACTGTGTGCCTCTCACATCCTTTGGTAATCTGCCCCACATTCTGCACCGTGATGTGGGATATAGATACTGCTAATTTGGTGTTTATTTCTTCAGAGTGGGGGTTGGGGAGTAAAGTGGGGAGAACAAGCATTAAAGAGGAAGGTATTGCGGATAGGTGGCAGTTTCTGAGCTCAATGAAGAGGAGTCAGTGCTAACTCTCAAAGCAGAACTGGAGGAGCTTTAATCACTATTATTACTTAAGTAATAATAGGCACTATAAGGTGCCTGCTGTTAGAAGTAACTGATATGGGGTGATCCCAGATCATCACCTTCCTGGTCATTATTAAAATATCAATCTTCACTGTCATTTCTTTTTTCTACTCAGAGCAATGAAACTGAGAGATACCATGTAGGCAGCAATGATCTAAGCAGGAATTCTCAAACCTTCATCTCAAAGTCATTTGAAGTAAGTTAAGAAGGAGGACATGTTTTGAGGATATTGAAGTCTCATGTTTTACCTTAAAATGTGTGTGTGTGTGTGTGTGTGTGTGTGTGTGTGTGTATATATATATATATATATATATATATATATAGTGCTTGATGGCATATATAGGTTTCTTAAAAATAAAAAAAATAAGATGGCTGGGCGCAGTGGCTCACTCCTATAATCCCAGCACTTTGGGAGGCCAAGGTGGGTGGATCACCTGAGGTCAGGAGTTCGAGACCAGCCTGACCAATATGGTGAAACCCCATCTCTACTAAAAATACAAAAATTAGCCCAGCAAGGTGGCATGTGCCTGTAGTCCCAGCTACTTGGGAGGCTAAGACAGGAGAATTGCTTGAACCCAGGAGGCGGAGGTTAGAGTGAGCTGAGATCTCGCCACTGCACTCCAACCTGGGGGACAGAGCAAGACTCCATCTCAAAACAAACAAACAAACAAAAAAAACCCCCAAGGTTTTCCAATTTCTCTCTCTCTCTTTTTTTTTTTTTTTTTTTGAGTTGGAGTCTCACTCTGTTGCCCAGGCCCGGGTACAGTGGTACGATCTCGGCTCACTATATCCTCTGCCTCCCAGGCTCAAGAGGTTCTCTTGTCTCAGCCTCCTGAGTAGCTGGGATTACAGGTGTGAGCCACCACACCTAGCTAATTTAGTAGAGACAGGGTTTCACCATGTTGGCCAGGCTGGTCTTGAACTCCCGACCTCAAGTGATCGGTCCACCCTGGCCTTCCAAAGTGCTGGGATTACAGACATGAGTCACTGCACTAGGCCCTCAATTTCTTTATGTATAAAGATACACATACACCCCTAATTTTACATGAATGTGATATTAAACATGCTATTCAAATGCAGTTTTCCTCTCATTTTTTTTGTGTGTTTGCCCTTTCATGCACAATAATCTTTTATCCTCTAAATTCAGGCTAATAACTTCGAGTATATCTTACATATTTTTCTATATGCTGACAGAATCATATATAGCATATACACATCTATGAGTATAGACACTACACACTTTCATATATGGAAAGACAAACAAATGCATTTAATTTTTTGTCTTTTATTTTGCAAAAAGAGGATTATATAATATATACTTGCCCGAGTCTAGCTTTGCACACACAACAACAATACATTCTGGAAATCTCTAAACGAACCAGTTATCTCTGAAATCTTACTCTCTTTTTAAATGATAGCACAGTGTCCCATGTTATAGTTATATTACAATTAACTCAATTGCTTCCTTTAAGTAGGGCTTTGTTTTCTACTTATTGGGAAAAAAGCATTGATAAATATATATGACCTATATATTTATTAATATATTTATATCTATCTATCTATTGTTTTCCTATGGATTAGATCCTCAGTAATGAGATTTTTGGGTTGAAGACTTAAAATATTTTTGATTTTAATAGGATTTTCTAAGCTTGCTTCCAAAAAGCCTGTATTAATTCACATTTCTACCAGCATGTATTAGAGTAAGTATAATGTTTAAAGTACTTGTTATTCAAAGTATCGTTCATGGACCAGAAGCAACAGCCTCAGCTGGGAGTTTGTTAGAGATGCAGGCTTGCAGCCCCATTCCAGACCTACTGAATCAGAATCTGCATTTTAATAAGATCTTTGGGTGATCCATATGCACTTTACCATTTAAAAATTACTGTTTTTAAATCACTTGCAATCTGTTAAGTTGGGAATATATTTATTAACTGTCTTCTCTGGAAGGATAATTAAGAAATTACTAACAGTGGTTGACTTTTGGATGGAGGATGGGAACTGACAGACAGACTTGGATGGAAATTGTTTTTTACTAAATATTTGTATAATGTTGAACTTTTTCATGTGCATGTATTCCTATTTAGAAAAATTTTAAGAACAGCTCTTCGCGAATGTAGTGATTACTTTCCACCCTCAAATCTGCAGGCAGATAGTAGACCGTGGTTCACGTGTACGCCTCACACACTAATGCCCACATTGTCAGTTAGTGTGTTCCAGTTTAAAAAAATGCAGTGGTAAAGGAAAATTCTCCAAGCAACATGGCTTGCTTTTTGAGGATATGAAAATGTAATGATGTCAATAAGGGTTTTTCTGACAGGGAACATTTGACAAGGCAGACAGTGAGTCAGTGTTACAGAACACTTTCAAACTTTCCTCTGCAACATTCCCATAGTTTAACAGTTGTGATCACCATCCCACTGTTAAATTTTTAATAATCTAAGACTTCCCCAAATCAGGAAGTTGCACTAAAAAATTCTGACTGATTTATCTTCTTGGGATATGGGGGTTCTCAGGTTTGCTGTGAATCAAGGAGTTGGCAAACAAGTATGGAACATCTTGGTTGCAGGGTCCACAATTAGATTTGTTGACACCGAAGTGGGGGTGAGGTTCAAATGAGTAGGGTAAGTAGTCCTGCTTTTTCAGGTTAGAAACGGAGCATCCTCATCACACAGATGGTTCCTGTAAATCTTCCTAGGACAAGAATTCCCCTTCTACCTCAATGATGCATTGTACATACAACTTATTCTTAGGAAATATTTTATGCAGGCTAAATTGAAAATATATGCAAGTTCTAAAAGGTCTCTGAAGGTTAAAATATATCAGTCTTTGAAATCTAATTTCTCCAGGAGCCACAACCTTTTGGGTCTCCATAGCTTTACATTAAGAGCAATGATGCAAATTTATTTGGCTCATGTACCCAAACCCACCCATTCTCTCAGGACCACCAGCCTGGAAAATGTTGCCTAACTATTTGGGGGATTTTTTATGGGGTGGGGGGAGTTGTACTCATTAATGTTCACAAACATCTGGTTGGCCACCAAATAATCTGCCATTTCTTACTTTTCATTGGCTTTGCTCCCTACTTTCAGGTACCTGCCACTCCTGCCAGGATTTTTTTTTTCTTCTACAGAGCAGCTTCTTTCTCCCATTGGGCATCTGTCTCCAACTGCAGCTGGGACACTGGAGTTCTAGCATGTGTGTAGGGTGGAGGGGACAAAGCTTGCATGACATTCTTCTGGATGAAGTGAAATAACTTAGTCTCTCTTCTTTAGGGATATGAAGGGGCCAGGTCCCAGGATGCTAGTGAAACACCACTTTTGGCATTTACTTAACAGCTTCCTCTCTCCTGAGGCCATGGGCATAGGGGGCTTTGCTAGAAGACAAATCCAAGTATCAGAAAACACACTGTGGCCATGGCCTTGTCATAAAATCTAGCTGCTGGGCTCTGTTTTCTTTGATGTTCAAGGTATATTTTGTCTCAGGATCATACCTCCTGCATGTGGGCATCTGAGTCCCAAATTAAATTTATGCTGGGGTTCCTGCTACATCCACAGCAAAAAATCTACACTCAAAAGAAATAATCGTTTATTGCTTGGACTTCTCTGAGCTCTAGTACCTGAATCAGAGGGTTTCATGGCAAAGCAGATATGATCTGCAAAACTCTTGAGGAACTTCCAGGGGCAAGAGTCCAGCCAGCTGTTCAGTCAGTGGCTCCACAGCAAGGTCAGTCCTACCTAGACCTTAATCATCTCTTCTTGCCCTCTCTAGAGTGGAAATGGAAACCAGTTCCATTCTGCATGGGAGAGAGCAGCACCCAGCCCCACACAGGATGATGGAGTGAGGAGGAGGTTGCTCTCTGTTCTCAGGTTCTGTGATGCTGCATGCTGCCTTATGCAGCTCAGCTCTGGGGAATGTCTGGTGTGGAAGGTTGGGTCCTGGGACAGAAGGAAGGGAACAGAGGTTAGGAGGAGAAAAAGGGGGATGCTTTCCCTCAATGCTCCACTAGAATCAGTAATGTGGTTCTCAGAAGACACATTTTATTCTCAGTAGAAATCTTATTTTATTCCCCAAAGAATAAAAAAGATGTGTTGGTGGCCATGAAAGGGAACTGTGTGTGGGGTGGGTATGGGGAATACATTTTCTCCCCATGCTCTCTTGTTCCTGAGAATTTCTATGAAAGGAGAGGAGTGCCTTGTGAAGCGAGCCTGGAGCCAATTTGGAAATAGATCCCCCATCTGTGATTTCCAGATCAACAGTTTGATTACTACTGATAGGTGGGTAGATGGTAATCACCATCTCAGTGACCGTAGCCTGAAAATAGTGGTAGGGGAGGGGTGGTTACAGGAAACTGTGCTGGCTTTTCCATTTCAGTTTAGTCTTGCAGATTAAATTGAAAGTTTCACAAAGGTGCATTGCTAAACACTTTCTTTCTTTCTTTCTTTTTTTGAGATGGAGTCTCGCTCTGTTGCCAGGCTGGAGTGCAGTGGCATGATCTCGGCTCACTGTAACCTCTGCCTCCCGGGTTCAAGCGATTCTCCTGCCTCAGCTTCCAAAGTAGCAGAGACTACAGGCATGCACCACCATGCCCAGCTAATTTTTGTATTTTTTGTAGAGACAGGGTTTCTCCATGTTGGACAGGATGGTCTTGATCTCTTGACCTTGTGATCCGCCTGCTTTGGCCTCCCAAAGTGCTGGGATTACAGGCATGAGCCACCGCACCCGGCTTAAACATCCTCTTAATGCAAAGGAATTGCGGGCAAATGAATCAACAGGTTGTGCAACGTGTTTGCAGGCTTATTCTTGGGTCCTGTCCTACTTTACCACTTATAGGTTTCTTCAAGGCTCAACTTCATCCCACGTATCTGTGCAGTATCTCACTTCTAACCTTCTGTGTCTAGCATGGGCCAGAGATGCAGGTGATGGGAAAACAGGCTGTCAAGAGGCTTGTAGCTCTGATTTTGCCAACTGTGCACCCCTAGACTCCCAGGGATCAAATGACTGGCAGCCTCGGAATTGAAGAGCAACAACTGGAGAACTTGGCTGCTGATTGTCTTCCTTCCTCAGATTTTTAAATGTTTTCACCCATATGGTTTGAGTGTCCAGGTTTGCTGGCTGGGGCCACCTAAGGCAGCTGCATGTGGTCGGGTGGCTTATGCTCTGCAATAATGTAACCAGCTGAGAGGAGAATGGAAGCTATCCTTCGTTAGCCAGTCTGTTGTTCCCTGCCATGTGCTACATCAGTCTGAAGGAAGGGATGTCTTTTTATCATTTATCCTCCAAGAGAGTGCCTTGTGAGGAGACCCAAGGGCCCTGAATGAGCTAGTGGTGGCCCTGGGCAGATAGTTTTAAACTGTGAAGCCTTGACTTGAAGCCTGTCCCCTCACTGCCAAGCCCAGACCTTCTCTGACTTGCTTGAATCTGACCTTGAAAAATTGGTAGGCCACAGGCCATATATACAAGCTCCGCGAACGTATTTATTTGATTTACACAAAGCTGGACCACATAGTGTTGTGAAATATTTGAATTGGTTGTCAATACTTAAAATTTAAGAGATTTTACATAAATGTCTGAGTTTCTGGCTTCCCACAGCACTACCCGGTAACATTTGGTAGCAGCCAGTTAATGTGTGACAGCCCTTGCCATGCCCTGTGGCCTCTCCAGCACTGAAAATGAAGGTCAATTGCTGTTTTTTTTTTTTGTTTGTTTGTTTGTTTGGCTTTTTGTTTTTTTTTGAGACGGAGTTTCACTCTCATTGCCCAGGCTGGAGTGCAATGGCTCAATCTCGGCTCACTGCAACCTCTGCCTCCCAGGTTCAAACAATTCTCCTGCCGCAACCACTCGAATAGCTGGGATTACAGGCATGCACCACCATGCCTGCCTAATTTTGTATTTTTAGTAGAGACGGGGTTTCTCCATGTTGATCAGGTTGGTCTCAAACTTCTGACCTCAGGTGATCCGTCTGCCTTGGCCTCCCAAAGTGCTGGGATTACAGGTGTGAGCCACCGGGCCCAGCCATTGCTGTTTATCATAGTGCTTGTGCTCTGTTTTCTTCTAGAAGAATTAAAAGAAAAGCAAAATCTATCTTGTGCTCACTTTTTAAAGTGGGAAGGTTTAAAAATAGATTGAGAAGCCATTTGTGGAAAAGTCTAGCCTGCTACATATTTTCTAATTGCCTGCTAAGTCTTCATCATCTGTGTTTGCAGCCCATGTCCCCGTGTCTCATAATCATGCAGTTGAAGAAATTCAGTTCTAGCACATGCTCCTCCGTTGGGCCATTACAAGCAGGTACTAGGCTTACAGAGGAACCTGAATTTATCATGACCCCTCTGCAGCAGAGAGGCTGATTTGGAGGAGCGTATTCTGGGGGCTCATCTGTTCTGCTGTCATCAGTCTAAAGTGTCTACAATGACAAAGAGTTTAGACCCTTCTTGCTGAGCTGGGAGGCTAGTCAGTGAGTGGATGACCCAGGGCAAGGTCAGATGGTCAAACAAAAGAATACTGTGACCAGAAATATGAGACCAGAATCAGGGAGTGAGGATAGGGACATTAGGAACACAGGTGACAAAAGCCAAGTAGCTGCAAAAGAGGTACATAGCTCAAGAAAATCAGGTTTCATAAGCTAAGGCCCCAGTGGCAAAGTTTTTTTGAGGCAGTGTCTCACTCTGTCACCCAGACTGGAGTGCAGTGGCTCGATCTTGGCTTACCACAAACTCTGCCTTCTGGGTTCAAGCGGTTCTCCTGCCTCAGCCTACCGAGTAGCTGGGATTACAAGCATGCGCCACTACTGCCCGGGTATTTTTGAATTTTTAATAGAGACAGGGTTTGACCACGTTGGTCAGGCTGGTCTTGAGCTCCTGAGCTCAAATAATCCACCTGCCTCAGCCTCCCAAAGTGCTGGGATTACAGGTGTAAGCCACTGTGCCTGGCCATGCAAAGTTCTGTAGTAGGGAGCAGATGCTCAAAATGCAGAGGGTTAGGAGGCTCAGTCCTTAGCTCAGAGAAGCTCTTGGGGACTTTACATGCCTGGTCATACCTCATGATGCCTGTACATGGCCCATAGGTGACAGAGAAGCAGTCTAGTCAGATGGTTAAGGGCAAAGACTCTGGAGATAGATTCCTTCCTAGGTGAGAATCCTAGCCTTTTGCTGGCTGTGAATCAGGTGAGCTCCTTAACCCCTTCATGCCTTAGCTCCCTTTTCTACATAACGAGGATAGTGATATACTCACCTTTTAAGGTTCCCTATACATGAGGATTAAATGATCTAATTCTTACAAAGTGCTTAGAATAGTAGCTGGCACATGCAAAATATCCAATAAGTGTTTATTATTGCTCGCTACTTCTCCCAGCTTCCTTAGGAAAATGCAGTCTTTGGAAACATGTTTATCAGCTTGGAGGAAATTGCCCTCTGAAAGAAAAAACAGCAATATATGCATCTTAGTATTTTAAAGGAACTTGCCAAGCATGCACCTGGCACAATGGGCAAACTTTATAAAGGGTAGCTAAATTCCGAAATAATTTGTAAAGGGCTCCTGAAGCATCAGAAAGCTAAATGATGTTTTCCGATTGAGGATGCTATTCCCTTGGATGCTTTTGGAGGGAGCATGGTGCAAAGCTCTCCTTAATTTAAAAGGACATTACCATGAAATGGGCTCACCGTGAAATCTGTTGGGAGAAGAGTGAGCCTCACTCTCTGGAGCGCATGGTGGAGTCTGCCATATATGAGAAGGATGTTGTGGTTTCAGCCAGGTTTGTGGGGGCACAGCAAGGTGAGGCTGTCGCTATTTTCTCCGTGTGGTTAGTGTGAAGTGAGCAAAGACACAACAGCATGTGTTTGGAGCTCGAGTGCTCAAGGCGCTGCTTTGAGCCCAGTGCGGCCCTTTAGGGCTTTGAACTGCAGCCACGAGACTCTGGTGGCATCTCTTTCCAGATTTGTTTTGAAACAAGCTTGAAAACAAGATTTCACCCAGTCCTTATGCTAAGATCTGCGAGTGAATGTGCTTGTGCATATTCTTGTCCCTGGCTCAAAAGAATGTTCAGCGATGTATCTAGTAACTAATAGAGGATGCCCTGCTAAGTCTTATGTCTTTGCCAGAGAACATGGCAGAAAAGCTACTGGAGACAGTAGGAGCTATGCCAACAGGCAACATGAATTTGTTATTAAGTCAAATTCAGTAATGTATGAAAGGAGATAAAATAATTTGCAAATGGTGTTGAGGCAGAGTTAGGACACCATTTGTTTAAGTAAGAAATGGGTAGAGACAGCCTGGATGTCAAGCTGCAGGGCTGACCTGTTTAGGATTAGATCAGGCTCCAGGTCCTAAAAGCAGTTGATTATAATAGACTTCGTGGTTCTCATTAGCTTTCATGTAGTAGACTAGAGCTTTTCAGCCTCTAGTAGATGTACCCTCATGGTGCCTAGTCTCATCTGTCCTGAGCTACAGGGGGCCAGCTGGGGAGAAGAAAAGTGACACTCTTTCTACCTCCACACACTCATTCACACACACACACACACACACACACACACACACACGCACACACAATCCTGTAAACATTAATTCAATTATCTCTATAGATCTAGCATAAGGTACATATGAGATTATAGAAACACCTCTGCTCTAAAGAGTTCGTCTCCACTTCCTAAAATTTCCTTTAGTGGGTGACTTCCCTCTTCATTAATTAATTCGTTCCAAATTTATTAAGTATACAACAAGTGCCAGAAGCTATACTGAGTGAAGCTGGGTTAGGTGCTCAGTGTAAGAAAAAGATGAGTAAGCACTGAAAGATAGATTAGAGTCAGGTTCTGAATAACATTCTACGAAATCCAAAATTCATTTAGTAGGGAGGGGTCAGAAGGAAGGGTTTTTGTGTGTTTTTCCTGAGACAAGGTTTCACTCTGTTGCTCAGGTTGGAGTGGAGTGGTGCAGTTATGACTCACTATAGTCTCAACCTCCCACACTCAAGCAATCCTCCTGCCTTAGCCTCCTGAGTAGCTAGGACTAAAGGCATGCACCACCACATCTAGCTAACTAAAAAATATATATATATATTTTTGTAGAGACAGAGTCTTGCTCTGTCGCCAAAGCTAGAGTGCAGTGGTATGATCAGAACTCACTGCAGCCTTGATTTTCTGGGCTCAAGTGATCCTCCCACCTTAGCCTCCTTAGTAGCTGAGATTACAGGTGCGTGCCACCACACCCAGCTAGTTTTTAATTTTTTTATAGAGATGGCATCTCACTATGTTGAGCAGGATGGTCTCGAACACCTGACCTCAGGCAATCCTCCCACCTTGGCTTCCCAAAGTACTGGGATTACAGGTGCGAGCCACCATACTTGGCCTCAGAAGGAAGGTTTTTTAAGCAAAAATGTGACATGCTTAATCAGAGTTTCAGGAATATTGCATTGAGAGTAGTGTAGAGACTGTATTGGGAAAGAAATTTAGAGGATTGGGGAGAAGATACAGAAAGCAGAGGGGGTCAACTGAAGAGTATTTCAAGTCTAGAAAAAATATTTTGAGAGCTTTTGAAATACAGTAGTGACCGTGGGAACCCAAAGGAGAGGAAAATTGTGAGAAATATTTACAAAGAGTAACCAGTAAAACTTGGGTATGACGGGAGAGAGAGAATGAGGAAGCAAGGACAGCTCTGAAGTTTTGAGTATGGGAGACCAGAAGAACCACAGATGTTGCCATTAATATAGAATGGGAAGTTAGGAGGAGGAGCTCTTCCTGTAGAGCCTCAGAAATGGAGGGGGCTAGAAGGTCATCCAGTCAAAGGCCACATCTGATGTCGGTATCCCCTCTTCTCCCACTTTAATCGTCTGTTAGGGAACCATAGACTGGCCTGGA
This sequence comes from Pan troglodytes, assembly GCF_028858775.2. Classification (NCBI taxonomy): domain Eukaryota; kingdom Metazoa; phylum Chordata; class Mammalia; order Primates; family Hominidae; genus Pan; species Pan troglodytes. The sequence continues at coordinate 76,968,130 of NC_072402.2, forward strand.
TAGGACAGCAACTAAGTGGCTGGGTATGGTTTTGGGCTCCGAGGCCTGGAGTTCCAGTGCAAGGAAATCTGGGATACTCACAGTGTGATAAGCCTAGTCAAAGTGTTCTAGAGAAGTGAGAGAACCACACATGATAAAGGATAAGCTGAAAGGGCCCATTGGGGAGATAGAAGTTTGGGTAGCAGAGCTGAGCAACTGATTCAGTAGAGATGAAATTTCTGGAGGAGCAGGACAAAGAGGTAAAGGACTGGGCTCCTGCCATGGCTGTCAACTTCCCTGCCACAGTGAACCCTGCCTCTGTCAGAATACTTCTGCGCTTTGGGAGAGAGGGAGCTCATAGCTTTCAATGGTCAGCTGAAATCTCTCATGCTTTATCATTCACCACTAGTGTTAGTTCATCCCTGGAGGCCCGGAAAAGATGCTTCATCTAAACAGTTTTTCAAATGGTTGGTGATAGCTTCCCCAAATCTGAAGTAAGTTTATCTTCCTTGTCCCCCAAATCTGAAGTTTCTCTTTTCAAAGATGAAGTTTCCTCACTTCAGTCACAATGTATGTGTATAGAACTGACATATATCCCAGTTTATCTGCATAGAGTGCACATATATTAAAGTATGAGGCCATGAACTTTATCCAGAACTGCAGTTGAGGTCTGACCACCACAAATCAGAGGAAAGTCAGCACCTCCGTTATTGGAGCTATTGTATTACCTCTAATTCTCTGAAGATAATAGGTTCTCTGGGGCCACATAACACAGCCAATTAGATTCACTTGACTTTGAACAAAGCCCTTTGTTTTTATTTTTAAACACTGCTAAGCCATGTTTCATCCTGTGTTTGTGTGGTGGGTTATTTGTACCTGAGCATAGACAACTGGGTAAGAGGATGGCTTTTGGGGTTAGTATTGGTTTCTTAGTCTGTGTCTGTTTTTTACCAGCTGTGTGACTTTGAGTAAGTTACGTAACTTCTCTAAACCTCATTTCTTCATATATAAATGGCAATCTTAAGGGTACCTACTTCAAAGAATTATCAGAACTAAATGAGATAAGGAGCATTTCGCACAGTTCCCAGCTCATAGTAAACCCTCAATAATACTAGCTATCATTATCTATTGTTACCTAATATTAATATCTCAATCTTGTTAGGTGGGACTCATCCTTCAAGAAATTGTTGGGTCTTCTTTCTCTTAGTAAACATAATTTAATTCCAATCTCTTTTAACTTTGTGTCAACTACAATTCTAATTAACATGAATTCTATACCTCTCTTTGAGTATCTTTGTTGTTGGACTGTATCACAGAGGTGAATAAGACAGACGTGGTCAGTATCCCCTATAGCCATCAGTCCATTGAGAAAGACAGTTAATGAATAACTCATGTATGAATCTTCTGTGTTTGCTAAAGTTATTTCACCAGTTACAAATTCACTTGTCTTTGCATCTAGCCATATTTGTTTACCTTGTTCCCAAGGATATATGGAGATATAAATAACTGTAAAATGCCCCATTGATGTCCAAATGCCCTGTATCTGGAAAGAGATGAGTAATGACAATGACTCAAATTTGGAGATTATATCTAAGAAGCCCTGCAGGATTTTCAGTCTAGTAGGTAGATGTGTATGAGCTTCTGCAGGTCACAGAAGTCAGAGATGAAGAAAAATATTTAAGTCCTTTACATACCGATGAGAATGGAAGATAAGTAGATGGTTGGAATACTCAAGAGAGAATGGGATGAGACATAGGAAGAGAAAATGAACTACGTAAGGAGAAGTAATTACAGAGGTAAAAGGACAGCAGAGTTTGTAGTCTCTCTTGTAATCCAAGGGAGAATAAAATTTTAAAAACGAGGCAGTGATGAATAGGATACAAATATGGAGATAAATTGCTACCGTGTTTGTTTATTGAAAGGCCATTTAGGACATTTCTGAGGTAAGTTTCAGTGGATTAGTAAGGAGAAAGCAAGATATTTTACAGGTTAAAAGATTGGCTGCAAAGCAGAAAAATAATAGATAAAAATTAGTAAAATTAAAAAGCTGGTTATTTGAAAAGATGAATAAAATTGATTAATCTCTAGCCAAAGTGACCAAGAAAAAAGATGAAAAACGTCTATCAGGAATAAAAGGAGGTCATCATTACAGAACCTACCAATGTTAAAATAGTAAGGGAATATTATAAATTTTTTGCCAATAAATTTAGGAACTTAGATGTAAAGGACAAATTCCTTGAAAGACACCATATCTCACCCAAGAAGAAATAGATAATAATCCTATAGCTATTAAATAAATTGAATTAGTAATTAAAATTCTTCCAACAAAGAAAACTCTGGTTCAGGAGGCTTTATTGGAAATACTTAAGGAAGAAAAACTAATTCTACATAAACTCTTCTATAAAATAGAATGAATGCATACTAACTTATTTATGATGCCAGAATTAACCTTCTATGAACACCAAGTATATTATAAGAAAATAAAACTATAGACCAATATCTCTCCCAAACCCAGACCAAAAAATTCTCAAGAAAATATACATATGTAACAAACATGCACGTTGTGCACATGTACCCTAGAACTTAAAGTATAACAAAAAATATATTAAAAAAATAAATTAAAAAAAGGAAAATATTAGTAAATCAAATCCATTTTTGTACAAAAAGTGTAATACATTCCTGGAATGCAAGACTGGTTCATCACTCAAAATTAAACAAAATAATTTCCCATATCAATATTCTAAAAAAGAGAAGGCATATGATAACTTTTTAGATGCAGAAAATAATTATCTGACAAAATTGAATATCCGTTCATAAAAATAACTGTCAGGTGGTAAAGTAGGAGGAATGAGGGCAAATTATTATTTTAAGAAGTCTGACAGTAAAAGAAAACAGAGAGAGAAAGAGAGAAAAGTAACTCTAGGCATAATTAGAGCAGTGTTATGGGAAGGAGATTTCCCCCATATCTTTGAGTCTTGAACAGGTTTATATGCTGAGGGGAAGTGGCCAGAGGAGAGAGACCAAAAAAAGAAAATATTGGAAATAATGATGGACTAGAGTTTTAGAGGTTGGGGAGGGATTAGGACCTATAGCATGATAGGAGCAAACAGACTTTAAGAGGTTTGGTACTCTGGGACTGAAGGGAAGGATGAGAGAATAAGTATGGATGCAGAGGTTACATGAAGCAGCAAAGCTGGGCACTGTTAGAGGTAAGAGGAAAAGTGAAAAGGCTCACATTGGACATTCTTACAGCTCTCAGAGATTCCCATCTCGAAGGGAGGCAATGTGGTGTGGAGGAAAGAGCATGGGCTTTGGCATTGGTCTCTACTGGAGTTGAATCACAGCTCTGCCTGAGCCTAGTTGGGCAATCCTGTGCAAGTCACCTAACCTCTATGATACTCTGTGTCCTCACCTGTAAAGGGGAAAGTAATAGCAAACCCAGAGCATTATTACAAGGACAAAATAAGAAAATTATGCAGGCAACATAGCACACCTCATAACCCATAGCAAATGCTCAGTACATGCTATTCTCATTTCTGTTGCCTTTATAAAGAAAATAGAGGTGGGACCAACATTGTGGGAAATAAAAAAGACATTTGGATCAGAGCTTGTGGGAAATGCAGTGAGATGTTTACTAAAGACGTGTGAAAATAAGTGAGTAGTAGCAAGGTCAGATAAGATTGCGGTTATGTGTTAAATAGATCATGCTATGATAAGCAAATAGGGGTAGGAGATAAACGTGCAAACAGTGGAAGAAGTGAGAGAGACTCTGGCTCATGCCCAGTCACCATACCTGCTTCATTCTGATGATGATTAAGAGACTCTGATCTGGCAAAGACTGACCAAGAGACCCTTTGTGTGCTGGTTGCCATCCCACTGCTTACAGGAGTTAATGAGCCTCAAAAGAAAGATTCTACAATTTTCCTATTTAACAACATTGTGCCACAAAATTATTATGGGAATGCTGCTTGCTCTGCTTCAGTGTTTTTCTATTGCAATGTATTGTTGCCTTGTCTCATTCAGTTCTTAATGAAATGTGGATTCACTTACTGCCTATGTCCTTATGATATTTTATTGATTTGAACTCTGTTTTCAGATATTCTTCTCCTCCCTTCTCTAGAATTACTAGAATTACCCTGTTGGTTCACATGTGAATCAGCCAAATTGAAATTTTGTAATCTCAGGTAGGGCTTCTTCTCCATCTCCCAAGCACACGACTGGGTCAGTATCCTCCATTAGCTTGAAGACAAGTGCTCTTGGAGTAGAGCTTCAAGTGAACTTTAGCCCACAAGAAGCAAAATTAGGAAATGTGTCTCTTTGTAGAATTAGAATTAGAATTCCCATTAACAATAAGAATTGTCTTGGGCTGCTCATTGACTTAGTGATCAATTTAAATGTGATTGTCCCACATATTTTGCACAAATGTATCAACATAACATAAAGCTGCTATGGTTTTTAGTCTTAGGTTCTGGGGCACAGCAACAAAGCAAATACACAAAACTCTGACCTCACAGAACTTACAACTGACTGGAGTGATAGATGAGAGAGTAAATATACTGTAGTTTGTTAGATGTTGATAAGGGCGATGGGAAAAAAAAATAAGAGTGGGGGTAAGATGTGGTGAGTTGCTTCTATTTTGTATGAGGTAGTAAGAGAAGGCTTTATTGATAAAGTGACATTTGAGCAGAGACCCGGAGGAATCTGTGGGACAAATAATGCAGAGATGTGGGAGGAAAATCATTCTAAGCAGAGAGAATAGCAAGCACAAAGGCCCTGCGGCAGGAGTGTACCCGGTGGGTTCTAAGATGTGCAAGGTAGTTTTGTCACTTAAGCAGTGAGAAAGGGGAGAACAGTAGATGGGGTCAAAGAGGCAGGGAGGGTAAGATCAAGATGGGACTTGGGCTGGATTCTGGGTGACATAGGACATAGAGGGTTGGAGCAGAAGTGTGACATGGCCTGACTTGCATTATAAAAGGCTCCCTCTGGCTGCTGTGCTTAAAAACAGCCTGTGGGGGGAGCAAGAACAGAAACAGGATCACTGGTTACCCGGATACTGCAGTAATCCAGGCAAGAGATGGTGAAGGCTTGGACCAGACTTCCTGCGACAAAGGAGTAAAGAAGATCACATTCTAGATGCATTTTCAGGGTCTATCCTACTTGATGTGCTGATAGGCTGGAGGTGGGATATGAGAGAAAGAGGCAACTCAAGGATGACTTCAAGTTCTCTGGTCTGAACAGCAGGAGGACACAGTTGCCTAAAGTGAAGGAGGACTTAGAGGAGCAGGTTTGCGGAAGAGGAAAATCAGAAATTGACCTCGGACACGCTGAGTTTGAGATGACTATTAGCCATCCATGTGGAAAATGCGGGGCCATTAAGACAGAGAAGTCTGGATTTTGGACGAAGGTGGGAATAGAAATTTCAGTGTTGGGAGCCTCTGTAATACCCATGAAGTCATGGAAATCGATGAATCATCCAGGGCTTGACTGCAGATGGAGAAGGCTGATTCCTGGGGCCCTCCTAACTCAGAGGTTGAGCAGAAGAGGAGGATTCAGCCAATGAGACCCACAGGGGTTATCATAGAAGCAGCCCAGCCACCAAGAATACATCATCATTCTTGAAACAGTTTATTGATAAGTGTCATTGAATTTGAGTCACCAACTTATCAAGCGAAAAGATGAAATTGTACATCTATCTATGAAGGAAATATATTCTATTAAGAAATAATTATGAATAGATGATGGGAACAAAGCTTTACTAGCAGTTCAATAATGCAGCCTTCTTCTTGGCTATTGAAATAAACCTGGAAATTTTACTGCATATGGAGAAAGAACTGTAAGATGTACCTAGAAGCACTGTGCGGATGTGGAGTTTTGGGGAAATTTTCACTATATCTGCCTAATGTAGATACCTTTCATAGGGAGTTTTCATGACTTATTTTTGAACATCTTGTTTTGGGGCCTTCCATTTTCAGAATCACTTCAAAATGCATTCCTGCTTACTTTGGATTTTTACTTTGGATTTTTTTCTCTCTTTATTATGAAATATTCTCCAAGTTAAGGAAGGTTCCATTTTCAATGCCGATAATGAACTGGTAGGGTTCATTTCTATACTTAAAATGGTAACATATATGACAAACACGATGGTCACATTTAATTTTTGGAAGATTTATTGCAGAATTAAAAAAATCACACTCTTTTGTCTTCATTTCTTTTCCTCTGTATGTCTTGAAGGTGATCTCTCTCCATCACTTCCTTGTACATGTTCACTCCTTTGGAGAATTATTTTAATATCCTAAGACAAAAGATTCAAAGAGAAGTTACAAATACTAATAAAGGATGATCAATACTATACTATACAAATACTAATAAATGATCACATAGTACATGGCAACCATTAAACAGTTTTTATTTCTTTTTTTCCACTGAGCAAATTTCTCCATTTAGTTTTAATCCCACCCTGATACTTACTACTTGTATGTTTGGAAAATTATCTAAGATCTTGGACTCTCAGTTTCCACGCCTAATAATGGAGTTGTCATATTAGGTTAATTAACATTTGTAAAAGCAGTTACACAGAACCTGGCATATAATGAATGGGCAAGTTAAAAGATTGTTTCCTTATGAATGAACAAAAAAACCAGTATTCACCCTCTATGAAAGTAAATGCTAATGCTAAATTAATCATGTCTATAGATTTGTAGAATTTTAAAACAAAAGATTACTTTCCTGAAATTGTCTCATTCTTTCATTGAAAAAACATCAGGGAAAGAATGACCTGTTTTACATTTGCTATACAGCTATCTTACATCTTAAATCACAGATATTTTTCAAAATATGTTTAAACTATTATCACAATGTAGAAGGAGTACCAACATGTGAAAAATACAGAATTGCATTTAGGTAGCTTTTAGGTTTTTTTTTTTATTTCACAATTTTAGAGAAGTATTTTAACAATATAAGTTCCTTTTCCTCAGAGCTGAGTTTCAAAGGCTTCAATTTGACTGTGATCATTTTAGTTGAGAAGACATGAGTTTGTTCACCATCTGTGCTGACCCTTGCCAATTGACATATGCACTGCTTCTATCAGTCACTGCGAGGAATCATAGTGAATCATTTTCTTTAGAGATCTTGTTCCTTGAAAACACAGATCTCCTAAAGCCAAAGGTCAATGCTAAGTGAACCAAGTGGAAAAGAAAAGCTGCTCCCCATTGACTTTTCTAGTCTTACCCAGTATAATTCTTCCATTTATTATTTATTTTTTTTTAGAAATAGAGTTTCGCTCTGTCACCCAGGCTGCAGTGCTGTGGCATGACCATAGCTCACTGCAGCCTCAATCTCCAAGGCTCAAGAAATACTCCCACCTCAGTTTTCTAAGTAGCTGGGACTACAGGCACATGTCACCATGTCCAGCTAATTTTAAAATTTTTTGTAGAGAGGAGTCTTGCTCTGTTGACCAGGTTTCTCTCAAACACCTGGCCTCAAGCAATCCTCCCACCTCAGCCTCCCAAAGTGCTGGGATTACAGATGGCAACCACTGTGCCCAGCCCACTACAATTCCTAATAACATGTCTTCTTTATATAGTATGTTTATAATAACTAATGTCATTTTAATATTATCAAAAGTTAATTTGAGGATTAAGGAATAAGCTAACTTGTGATTATCTGACACTCCATAGCAAGGGGAAAATGATAAGCTCCAGATATATTTAAACCAGTCTTAGCTAAATTTATAGCTGAAATCAGGGACCACAATTTTCAGTAGCAGTGAATGGAGAAGAGCCTGTGAAAGCCAGAAAATGTTTGACACTGGTGCTTTGAAAACACAAAGCACTGAAGCAGCTATCATATTTTGTTATAAAGATAAAGGAGAAGCTTAGAGAATATTTTAAAGTCAGGTGCCTTGAAGACAAGAGGGATGAAAGTCTCCTTCAGTTCGCACTTATAATTATAGGTATGTTATCCTAATGTAATTGGGTCCTGATTCATTTGTTTATAAGATATTTTCTGGTGATATTCTAATGTTAACATTAAAAGATTTCTTGCTATCTCCCATTGAATATAAACCTCAATTATAAGGTAATATGCTTGATTTACATATTTGTTTTAAAGAATGTATAATAATTGAGCCTGCGTTCATCACAAGAAACTAAAGTTATTAAGTTTTTAGAGAAAATTGTTTATTCATTTACATTTATAAATGTATATTTATCACAGGAAATTGACTTTGTTCACCAACAACCCAGTTCCAATATCCTCACTGATCTTCTTATATTTATACAAATCATTTTCTTAATAATTTAGGAGCATTATTTGAAAATAACATTTTGTACAAGGCCTATGAAAGTGGAAATTAAATAAGTGACTTTAGCTGAATGCCTATAATGTCCAACGCAAAATCTGGAACTTCCACATAGGTATGGACCAGAGGCTTCCTGGGACTTCAGTTTGGACCCTTTATCATCATGGCACTGCACCAGTAAAAGTCCTTCTTTTTTTCCAAAGACAAGACATGTGTGTTCAAGAGATTAGATGCCAGCTCACTAGTCCATCCACATATAATTGCACATGATTCAGAATTATTTCTTGTGCACGGTAACTACTACAGACCAGCAGTAGTAGAAGTAGGTTGGTGCAAAAGTAATTGTGGTTCTTTGCCATCAAAAGTAATGGGAGGCCAGGTGCGGTGGCTCATGCCTGTAATCCCAGCACTTTGGGAGGCCAAGGTGGGCGGATCACAAGGTCAGGGGATTGAGACCATCCTGGCTAACACATTGAAAACCCATCTCTAATAAAAAAAATATGGAGAAATTAGTCAGGCGTGGTGGCAGGCACCTGTAGTCCCAGCTACTCGGGAGGCTGAGGCAGGAGAATGGCGTGAACCCGGGAGGCGCAGCTTGCAGTGAGCCAAGATTGCACCACTGAATCCAGCAATCCAACCCTCCAGCCTGGGCAACAGAGCGAGACTCCGTCTCAAAAAAAAAAAAAAAAAAAAAAAAAGTAATGGCAAAAACTGCAACTACTTTTGCACGAACCTAATAGTAGTAGTAGTAGTAGTATCTCACATATATTGAGTGCTTTCTATCTTCCAGGAACTGAGTTAAGCACTTTATATGTATTATCTCCTTTAATTTGTACAAACCCCACCCCCCCCACCATGAGGTGACTATGATAATTGGCCCTATTTTACAGATGCAGACACCAAGGCACTTTGAGGTCACTTGCCTAAGGCCACACACTTCATAGGTATGAACCCAGTCAGTGCAGCTCCAGAGCCCACTCTCATAACCGAAAGCCAGTACACCTTAAATGCATTATTACAATTATGCATACTTATTTTTTTCAAATATGTATCTTAAAATGTTGTCACTTCTAAACAAGAACCTTGTAAACATAAAGCTGTTAGGCAACAACCTTCACTTCCCACTGTTTATAATAGCAAACAACATTTTAACCTGAAAAACCACACTCTAGCTTTTGCTCTTCTTATCTTGAAAGATCTTCAGATGACATCACTGTGGTTGAAGTGTATTATAAAAATGTGATCTATTTACTTGTACATGGATACCTGAAGCAAAAAATGACAGGACGAGTGCAGTGGTTTGAGTCTTCAAAGATTCTTTTCTCTCCATCCCTTCATTTCTTTTGTTTTTATTTTATTTTATTTTATTTTATTTTTTTTAGCAAAAATGAGAATAGAACACCTTACTGGAAAGGGACCCTTTTTCACTGTAAATATTAGAATGTAGACTTTTCAGGACACAGGCACAACTCTTCTTGATGGACCATCATACAAATGAGTCCCCCGGGTGGTAGTTTACTGGCCTCTAATTAGATTCCTTGGTGGAGTGACCAGGAAGAGGTGTGGAGGACTTGAGGAGGGAGAGTTAAAGTAGATGACTCAGGTATATCTTAGAGAAGCATTCTGGCAATGAACTAACTCACTAACTAACTCTCTGCTATGAGAATGCCAGGTGCTACAGGTATTGTGAGACTGGTTAACAGAAGACAGTCACCCTGCTGCTGGGTGGCTTTCAGCCAGAGGGGTACTGTGCATCAAGGAAGGCTTGGCAAATGTGCAGGCAGAGGTGGTTTTGGAGATCAGTATGTCAGGATGTTCCTGGAATACAGGGGGTAGGGCCTGAAATGTTAGGTATTCTGCCACACTTGGGACAGTTATCCTCAAAGAGGAACTGTGCTGCTCCAAATGCCAATAGTACTTCAGTTAACATTGCTAGTTGCTGACACTCCTTCAGAAGTGAGGGGAATGTATAACTTAAAAGGAGTCCTCCAGCACTTTGGGAGGCTGAGGCGGGTGGATTGCCTGAGGTCAGGAGTTCGAGACCAGCCTGGCCAACATAGTGAAGCCCCATCTCTACTAAAAATACAAAAAATTAGCTGGGCGTGGTGGCAGGCACCTGTCATCCCAGCTACTCAGGAGGCTGAGGCAGGAGAATCGTGTGAACCCAGGAGGTGGAGGTTGCAGTGAGCCCAGATCATGCCACTGCACTCCAGCCTGGGCAACAAGAGCAAAACTCTGTCTCAAAAAAATAAAGCAGGGGGAGTCTTATGGATGACAGGTTTCCCGGGAAGTCAGAACACCTATTCGGAAAGGCTAACTCTTGAAGGCAGCCATCTGTTGGCCATTTTCTTTTCTCAAGCAAATTGTCAAATAGAATCTTCTTTGCAAGTTCATCATATTTAATCACTCTGCTCAGAGTGAAGATATTTTCAAGTCATACTGATTTTGTGGGAGTTTTCTTTCCAGTATGAGAGGAAATAATTGTGGCATCATTTTTATGCTCCTACTTGTAATCAGCAATATAAAATAAGTCCTATTTTACATAATTCCAAAGGATTTTGCAAATTATTTTACTGGTTCAATGTAAGAGAGCTGTTCCCTGATATGTGGAGCAGGGAATGTAAGCTAAAATGCAGTCTAGAGAGATGGGCCTATGGAATCCATGTGGTGCAGGATGACATTATGGCACAATATCCCCAAGGAATGCTTGGGGATGAAGAATTTAATATCATATCATGCTCTGCTCAGCAGCCTGTTTATTCTCTCTTGCTTTTCAAATGGAATCCACATTTCCCTTTGTGACATCTGGGTTCTTCGCAATCTGGCCTGATCTGACCAATTTAATGGGATCATTTTATACCTTTCCCAGGCTATTCATGGGGTGGGGCTCCTGCAGTCCTTCTTCCATGCCTTCCCCAAACCTTGCCTTCACCCAGGACTCTGCTGCCTCCCTACTCCAACAGCAAAATCCATGTAGACGTCCCTTTCCCTCTCTCCACTTTCCCAAACCCTGGCCATCGTTCAAGACCTAGCTTATTCCTTCTTGGGCAGACTCCCTCCACACTTCCAGCACAAAAATGTCAAGTACTGAATTCCTATAATTCTGCACTTGGTTGGTTTAACTTATATCACTTTCTTGCAATTCCTGCATGTAAAAATTATCTTGCAAAAAGGAGTTAAATTTTTTTAGAGCAGTGACCAAATTATGTACTCAATTTTCTCTCTCCTATGGAAGCTTATACTACGGGTCTCAGTAGTAGGTGATCAGTATTGAATAGTACCCCTAACAGCCATCATTTCTGTAGCACTTCCCCTGTGTCAGATACCATGCCAAGTGCTTTACATGCATGACCTCACTTAATCCTCACCACCACCCTTTGAATATGAATGTCTCATCCCCATTTAACAGACGAGAAAGCCAGGATTAAGAGAAAGTTAAGGTCAGGGAGTTACTGAGGGGTAGACCTGAGATTCAGTCCCATGACCTGATTCCAGAGCCTGTGTTCTTAAATGCTGTAATCATATTTCACTACTGCATAGGCTTTCTGTCTAAACAGCTGCTAGCTTGTTTTATATATATATATATGTAAACCCAATTTTTTTTACACATATATGTAAAAAAATATGTATATGTTACATACATATATATGTATATATATTGGGTTTTACATATATATACATATATACATATACATATATATACATATATACATATACAAATATATATATGTAAAACCCAATAGCAAAGACTTGGAACCAACCCAAATGTCCATCTATGATATATACACTGGATTAAGAAAATGTGGCACATATGCACCATGGAATACTATGCAGCCATATAAAAGGATGAGTTCATGTCCTTCATAGGGACATGGATGAAGCTGGAAACCATCATTCTCAGCAAACTATCACAAGGACAGAAAACCAAATACCGCATGTTCTCACTGATAGGTGGGAATTGAACAATGAGAACCCTTGGACACAGGAAGGTGAACATCACACACTGGGGCCTGTCGTGGGGTCGGGGGAGGGGAGAGGGATAGCATTAGGAGATACACCTAGTGTAAATGACGAGTTAATGGGTACAGCACACCAACATGGCACATGTATACTTATGTAACAAACCTGCACGTTGTGCACATGTACCCTAGAACTTAAAGTATAATAAAAAAAAAAGAAATCAACTTCAGTTATACTAATACAGGCAATAAAATTAATTTTAATATTAATTAATAATTTAATATTTAAAAGGATCAGCAATTTAGAACAAAAACATCTACACAGGAAGATATTTAAGTCTGAATAGTTTCATTTGTGGGTATAGGAAGAAAACTGCAAAATGTAACTTGTTATCATTGAGAAGTCAAGATACACAATCTACATTCTACCAAAGTGAAAGTGCTTTTATTTTCAACTCAGCAAACACTTTGTAGTTCAATACACAACTCACAGGAGTCAAACAGGGAGACTTCATGTTAAACTCGTATCTGAGAGGGATGTAGTGGTACAGTATGAAAGGGGGTTGGTGTCAGCCTCTGCCCTCCTTAGTCCCTGCTGTTAAAGGCCTGGGACTCGCCATAGTGGATGCACATTTAGCATGTGTGGTCCAGACCTGCTTGGTGGTTATGTGATTTCTGAGTTGCAGTTCTTCCTTTCTTCTGATGGGTTTGTCCAGTTTCTCTGGGGTTTGTCCTTAGTTTCTCCATCTTGCACACTGTTTTCCTGATGGAAGTGGTGCCCAACCTTTTGCACACACTATCATTTCCACTACATAGATGATGTGTACCTTGCGTGATTAGAGTACAATGAATATGTCAGCACTTGGCTGGAGATCATGGTCTTGGTTAGTTCTCTTTGGCAGGAGGAATCTTATTCTCCAAACCCTTCAATCACAGGCTAGGGTCATTACATGACTACAATGACAATCCTAACACTGTCACCCACCCAGCTTTAACTACCACCTATCAACTGTGCCTGAGCTTGCTGCCCTTTGGGTATTTCAGGCTGACCTTTCTGGCCTGATGTGATTACCAGCTTAGCTTCTCCAGATTCTGGCCTGGCCTGGCAGAGTCCAGCTTCTTTCTCTTCCATGCCAGCTCACATTTAGAAACATCCTAGCATGTCCTGAACCGGAGCCCAACCAAATTAGAGCACTTTGGGGTAATACTCACAGGAAACTTATAGTCTGAATAATTTGAAATCAGGTCTTGAATAAAAGGATGCTTCAAGAGAACAGCGACTTCAATTGGCTCCAGGTTCTTGGCACCTAGGTCTTGAAATGTTTTTATGAAGCCCTTTAAGGAAGAAAAAAATGAAGTTAATCAACCTCACAATCCAGTAGATGTTAAAAAAAATGGTTGTATTTACTAAAGAGATTCTGTATCATTTCATACAATGATATATTTTGAGAGCAATTCCATAAAAATATGCTCAGAATTGAGGCCAACTTTTTTCAAAATAATTTAACCAACCTCTGCATAAATGTTCTCTATCTTTAGGTGGCTGGCAAATCTGTTGGAGTCCTGTGCTTCACTTCCCCCTTTGAACACTTTGAGTAGTGTTTCCATGGACATCTTTTCATTGTTTGCATTTTCAGGGATTTCTTCATCCTTCTGTTCCCTTTTCTCCCTGTCGTCTTTTAATTTCCTTTCTTCTCTTGCAGCATTTCCCTCAGGTTCAGGAAATTCCTCAGCTGGACCTGCATCAGTTGAGGAGGTCTGCAAAGTTAAATGAAGAGAACATGAAGTTAAATTGAAGTTTTTTTCCACCAATGGAGACTTTTGGAATATACCAATTTCATAATCACACACTTTTCATGAATGACAGAGCCTACCACAAACTAGCTAACCAGTCTAGAGGAGAATATGCTAGCTGCCTTGAAAATTACAATGTTAAAATTCAAGACCAGTTTTACTTGTAGTGTATAGAAGCTTGTATAGTGTGGGGTGTGTCCTACACAACTTCATACATTCTTGGGCTGACTACCCTGCCAGGTACTTGTACCCCTGTATATAGATATAGATATACACATGTATATAGATTTTAAACAAGATTTGCTTTTGAAATTGAATGCAATTGAGAGGCTAAGGCAAGTCAATTGCTCTAGTTTGACTGATTCTAAGAGCTTCAGAAACATTTCTTTGGACACTGGAGGATATCCCAACTAAACACTCAGAAGGCAAAATAGAAAACAAATCCAGTGTACAAAATCAGGTTGGGATTTTTACTGCTGCTCTTTGAAATTTGCCCAAAAGCCATGAACTCAGGCACTCATGAGTATGGTGAAGAGTAAATTGTTTTGATTTCTTATGTATCAAAAGCCTGAATGTATATATTCTTCTTATGTATCCTATCATTGACCCAGTAGTTACAGAACTAGGAATTGATCCTGAAGAAATATTCATTTGCCCAAATACTTTTGTATATGGCTGTTCATTCAGTGTTACAGCAAAAATAGAAAACCTAAGATTCCAAAAAATGGGGGAATGGTAAAATAAACTCTATTTCTGCAATGTAATATTACATTGCCATGAAAAATGATGGTTTAGCAGAATTCTTAATAACACAAGAAAACACTCATGATAGAATAAGTGCAAAAAGCAAGCAGAAAACAAAGTAATACATGCAGTAGGATAGTTTGCTTATGTATCTATTCTACTGATGAAAATGGAAAGCAGACACAGTAAAGAGTTAACAGTGGTGACTTCTGGATAGCGGAATAGACAATTTCCTTTGCTTTGTGCTTCTTACATTCTTTATAGTAAATTTGTGTGTATATGTGTCTGCATACATGTGTGTATGTATGTATGTTTCAATATTTGATAATTTGCCAAGAAAGAAAGGAGCATTTTGGCATTTTTGGCTGGCCAGATGTCACAGAACATCTGAGATCTGATCTCCTTTATTCCAAGGAAGAAAAAAAATGCTAATTTAGGAGGGTGCCAATGCTGTAAATATTCAATTCAGTAGAAGTATCAAGTCTATAGATTGTGCAACCTCTTTCTAAATAGTCATGTAAATCTCAGGTATAGAAGGATTATGATGCAGCATAAAATTAAGCCTCTGGTAGTCATATGTCCCTATAAGGAATTTGGAGGGACAGTGGGCAGTGTAATGAAGGCAGGTTACATTTGCTATAGCTCTGTATGGTCACTTTGCCTTAGTTGGGTCTCTATATCCATTGTTAAGTTGGGAATTTAAGCTTGAAAAAAGAAAGAGAGAAAAAAAGACAGAGGGAATGCTCTAACAGGTGAAGATTTTGGAATCAAATATACATATTTATATAATTTTCCTCCAGGCTTTTGTCCACTTTAAACATTTGGAAATGCTACATGGCAGAAATGTAAAATCAGCTTTAGTATTTCCACCCAGGAATCTTGGGGATTATTGCATTGGCTACCCATCAATAATTTTCCAGGGCAATGAAACAGTTAGTGTAGTGAAATGAACATAGTTGTGATGTAAAACATCTTTCTGAGTGAGTCCAGGATGAATAAATTTCTATTCAGAGTGTAGCATAGGTTCTGTGTACCCAAGATAAACATAGAACCTGTAGGCAAGCAAACAACTAGCTGCTTAGATGAGCAGATGATACCAAAATTAAGCAAAGAAGGAACCCGGGCTCTCTGTAACTATTTCCATAATTAGGGGGAGAAACTTACTTTCCAAAGTCCTGATGTAAGCATAATGGAATAAATGATTTTTTTAAAAATTTAAGAGGTAGCAATGTAAACATTTGAAATGTCAGAGTGGATAATCCTTAATTTATTAGTGTCAGAGGACGCTTTTTACATGTTTGCTATTTTTGCTCTCTAGGGGGTTGGTATAGAATAGGCTTAGTGGCTCAGTGGGAAGGGAAGGAAGGGAGAGAGACTGAGATCGAACTGAAGAAGTTGGCATGGTCCTGCAGAGAGGGAAACGTGTGCAAGAGGAGGTGGTTCTCTCCAACAGAGTCTCTGAAAGCCGGTGATGTTGAATGTGGGTACAGGAACAAAACCAGTGAGGCCAATTTGGAGAAAAGCCAGTACTTTTGAATGAGCAATTATCAGTGGTATCAAAGCTCTACAAAAGTCACATTATTATCTAAGCAGGGGAACAGATTGTGGTGCTGTCAAGCACTATGTCACACTTGGCTAACTCTCAGGACTCCCAACAAATGTGTCCCCAGAGTGCTACCTGTGTGTCTTCCTGACCATGCATTTCTATCATTCAGTCAGCTCAGTCCCACATCTCAGATGGCAGCACAGAGGTCTGGTCTTGGATTAATGTGGGCAAAGCCTCAAAGAGCAGAAGAGCATAGAAATGTATGTGTTTTCTACCCCAGGGCCTCAAATGCTCCTTGCCAAGATGTTTTTACAAGACTTTTGCAATGTGAGAGATTCAAGCTCACAATTTACTAACCCCACGCCACACAGGTGGCAGAACGAACCATTTTCCCAAATGTCATTTATTTAAAGATCCACCTAGACTAGGGCATTACTGATGAATGCCTCGCTTTTAAGTTTCTTTTAAATTACCCAAGAAGCTGTGGCTTTAAACAGAAGGCCTGAGCCGCATTGAATAAAATCAGCATGAATAGCAGAAATAGAGTAAAGAAGAATGAAATGCTGGGGAGATTTCCAGTTGTTTGTGGGGAAAGCAAAAGCAGAGATCTGACTGAATGGCTTGGGAGTGAATATGAATCTGCTGGAGGTGTTATTTCTGAGCATTATGGCTTCCTGGGACAGGGTTGCCCAGGAAACTGGAACATAGTGGAAATGGCACAGAAATGGAGTGCCACAGTTGGAGACAGTGGGAGGAGGAGTGAGTGAGAATGAAGAAGGTGAGTGGCTTCTGTGTTCCAAGTGCTCCTAGGGTTCACTCCAAGTCAGGAACAGGCCTGTGTGTGAGAGAGAGCCCTGTGTTCCATCCCAGGCTCCACCTCCCACCCACTAGCTTAATCTCTGCAGCGCAGTGTTCTTGGTTCAGTTCCTCCACAGTGTCCTTGGATTTTAAAGGAGCTCTTGAGAGCAGCACTCAAGGAGAGCTGCTTCCCGGGTAGGAACACTAGCACACAGTGAATGCAGCACTCAGGGATGGAAGGCATTAAGCGTCTTCCTGTGCTAGCTAGCCTGGCTGCCAGCCTCAGGAGACAGCTGTCTGTTGCTATGGCAACAGCTCTAGCACAGGCTTCCTTTTTCCTGGCCTTTCCTGCTCATCTCAGCCTCCTGGATTCCGCTGTTGCCTCTGCCTGCCTGCAATGTCTGCTTTCCTCCTCTCTACCATGGAGACTAAATTCCATTCATTTCACTGTCCCTCTCTTCCTTCTTCAGTTCTTTCCTGGCCATGTTCACAAATACTAATCAAGCACTGGCTATGTGGCAGCTACTTCAGAGGACATGAAGATGGGTAACAAGGTGTCCCAAACTCAAGGCAGGAACCATTTAGCAGTAGAAATAGATAAGTGGTCCCCTGCCTGAAGGCCTAGGTCTCCTTACTTCCCTCCTTTGCTGTCTATAGTCTCTCCTCAACACAGAGAGATCCTGACTTAGTGAAGCCAGGTGACTGCACCCTTCCAATGACTTCTCATCCTGCATGGAGTTAAAGCTAAGGTCCCTGCAGTGGACCTCAGGGTCCTCTCCCTCTCACTTCCCTTCCCTGTTACTCTCCTTCAGCCTGGTCCTCTCCAGCTCTGCTGGCTAGCCCTAGTTCTCAGAGCACACCAGTTATGGCTGCTTTTGCACTCACTGTTGTTCTCACTTCAAGTGCTCATGCCCCAGGGACCTGCAAGGCTCTCCCCCTCACCTTCTCTGGGCCTCTGTTTGTATGTCTCTTCGCAGAGAGGGCTTTTCTGGCCACCCTAATGAACATTGCAACCCCTCTTCCAATGCCTGTATTTTCCCCCTGCATTCTTTTTTTTTTCCATAGAATTTATCACCATTCGATGTAGTCTCTGTTTTGATTATTTGTTTATTGCCTGTCTTCCTCCTGCCTGGAATAATTTTTGTTCACTGCCATACCCCCGAATCGAGAGTGGTCCCCAGCACACGTAGGTGCTCAATAAATGTTTGTGGAAGCGTGAATGTGTGTGTGTGAATGTGCTCCGCCCTGCCAGGGAAGTTCTGGTTATAACCTGGGCCTTGCTGCGAGAGTGCTCAGTGTTGTCAGGGGATGCTTCGTGAAAGATGTGGCATTGTTGTAGCCCTTGGATAATGGTGAGGCCTCGGATCCTTTGAGATGAGATGAAGAGTATGCCAGGTGGAGAGAGTAACGAGAGTAAAGACAGAGAGGCAGGAAAGGAGAGGGCATCCACACCTCTTCTGGCTGGCAAGGCCTCACGTTAATCTGCCTTTTATTCCATGCTCCCCCCCTGTTTGGGGCATCATTCATTCTTTTCTGTATGAATGAGGCCAATTAGAGTCCCTTCAGGAGAGCAAGTTTGGCTTCTTTTGTGTTCCTCACGGGACCATGCAAAAAGCATAATTTACAAAGTGAATGAACTAATTAATTGATCTATCAATGAATGCAATGTTTACTGAGCTCTGTACCAGGCCTTGCCTCAACTTCAGGGATGCAGAACAAAACAGATGCCTCCTCCCCACCAAACTCCTGGTCCACAGGGTGCTTAGAGTCTAGAGAGAAGCAGATCTCAAGGAAGTCATTGCCAGGTGAGGAGTATCTTGTAGGGGAAGCAGGGTGCACCATGGGAACATATAGCAGCGGGTCTGACATCATTTGAGGTGAGGCAAGACAGACATTAATGAGACCTCACAGCATGCTGTGATCTGGGCTTAGATCATAGATCCAGAGTTAGTTTAGGGAACTCCCATCTACAGAGAGATACAGAAACATCCCTGGGAAAGTGGCAAATGCAGTGCCCGTGAATGCACATCATACCTAACTCCTCACTTATTTGGGAATTTTTTTTTTTTTTTGAGATGGAGTCTTGCTTTGTCACCGAGGCTGGAGAGCAGTGGTGCGATCTTGGCTCACTGCAACCTCTGCCTCCCAGGTTCAAGTAATTCTCCAGTCTCAGTCTCCTGAGTAGCTGGGACTACAGGCACACACCACCACACCCAACTAATTGTATTTTCAGTAGAGATGGGGTTTCACCATATTGGTCAGGCTGGTCTAGAACTCCTGACCTCAGGTGAGCCACCTGCGTTGGCCTCCAAAAGTGCTGGGATTACAGGTGGGAGCCACCACACCCAGCCCCTTATTTGGGAAACTCTTAAACTGGGCTTCTACTGTCAAAGAAGGCAGAATTCTTGAATGGAAATACACACTCCAGGCTGAACTTTCTGCCACTGTGTGTTGAACCAGTTTTTACAGCACACTGGTTTGAAGAGTTGTTAGCTCATTAGATATGTATCTGGCCTCACTCTGGCTCTAGTGGAATGGGAAGGAGATCTTTCTGTCCACATGCTCAGGGCCAAACTTTAGGGTGGCAATTAAGAGTTTATCTCTTCCCTCCCATGAATGCAGTTACAGGAACCTCCCATTCCTTTCAGACTATTCTACTTTAACAAGTATGTGTGAAAAGGATGGAAGTGTGTCTGGAACATCTGAGGAGTCTCGACTGGGCAGCAATCTTTTCCCCTCTGTTTCTACAAAGGAAAAACAGAACCAAGCATCCCATCAGATGGAGCCACTGCTCCAGCCCCCAAACAACAGAACCAAAAGCCATGCCAAGAACAAACGGGCACCTAGGAAGCACGTTACCTAGCACCCTGTTGGAGATTATCCCATCCCAAAAGCCAGGGAATGCCAATGCCTGAGAGATCTCAAGGGGAAGGTGAGGTGGCATCTTAATCAGATATTAAGCTTCTTTGTCCTTGGACACAGGTGATATGAAATGCAGGTTTCCAGTGGCCGGGCTTTGGTCTGAAACACTACCAAGCCACATATATGTGGTGTGCATGTAGACCTGAACTTGTTTCATCTACAGTTTCTATATAGAATCCCAAATGGATTGGGTTGATACCCATTTCTGTTTCATTTATCAGGATCAGCACTCATGCCAAATAAAGGCCATCCTTTACAGAGTAAAGTTTGATTCCACCAAGACACTTTGAATAAATCTTGATTTTACTACAAAAATGTTTGATAGCAATTGGGTCCCCAGGTCTTAATCCAATTGAGTAAGGCTTTGTTGAAGACCTAGTATGTGTAAAGCATCATATTACACACCTAGGAAAATACGGAGATGAAAAGAATAGAGTACTTGTTGTCAGTTTAGGATCTTCAGGCATCCCCTCTAGACTCTATAGTTAGTCTATTTCTGGAATGCAATTACCTTTTCTGCACTTGGAATGGAAGCTTTGACTTGTTGGAAGACATGAGTTCCAACAGCCACACTGAGGGCCCTGTAGGCTCCTTCCACGGTGTCTGGGTGGCAAGCAAAGTAAAGCAGCATCTGTGTGTAGTCAAGCTGGGGTGGATCCTTCTTATAGTCAGCAAATAGCCTAAAGAAAAACTGCACACAAAAAGAATTCCAAAGATAAAATGGGTGCACTCTCATAGTCAGTATTTAGTCATGGCAATGAAGAATCCCCCCAGGAGCTTTGGAATAAGGTTGCCTTCTGAGGATTGAATTAGTAAAGCTAACATATAATGAATGGTATGAACTGAATAATGTTAAGAAAAAAAGCAGTAAAAGTGGGGCCCTGAAATATTGTAAAAGAAATAATGTGCTAATTAATGCTACTAACATATTTAGGAAATACTGTACTAATTAAGGGTAGTGGGGGACTGCACATTAAATAGGAAAAGAGAGCCACAAGCACAAGGACCCATCTATCTGTCCTCAGCATTCTCTGGACAAACTAGGCCCTGGTCCTAAATATGAGGCTTCTGGTCCATCGGTCTCTGTGGGGAGTGAAAGGAGGGAAAGAAAATGATGCCTAAAGCCACTGGGATTCTAGCCATTAAAAAGTCTTTAAACTGGTTCACCTGCTCTGGACTTCATACTCAAGCTACTGACCCTAGTTGACTTCACATCCAGGCAGAGAGTATACTAAACACCAAATATCAAATCAGCAATTTTCTCACTCTGAATGCCTGAGCTGACATTGACACAGGGTCTTGTGCATTTGGCAGCATGAGGAGTTAGTGCCTGGGAGTCAAATATCCTCTGGGGCCCTCCAAAGCAGAGGCCCAAGCCCTGGAATACATAGGCCACACCCAGGCACATAAGCAGCCCTGTCTGGGGAGACTGCTACCTTCTAGCTTTTCTCAAATGTATATTTATGACCTGGAGAACCTTTTTAAAATGTGAATTCTGGTTAAGTATATGGTGCTGGACCTTCTAAGGTTCTGCCTGTCTAGCAAGGTTCCAGGTACTTTTAATGTTGCTGGTTCTGGCTCATACTTTGAGAAGCAAGTTCCTAGAGTCAGAGGGTATTTCCTCTATGTTATTTGTTACCAAAAACCCTTACAACTATGAACAGGTTTAACTAGGCATAAATGAAGATAACAGGTGGGAAAATAATTTCTGATATTTGGAAAATCCAACAAAAATTTAAATAATGTCTCAAAGAAATGAGAGCGGCCAGGCGTGGTGGCTCATGTCTGTAATCCCAGCACTTTGGGTGGCCAAGACGGGCAGATTACTCCAACTCCAACAGAGTTGGAGACCACTCTGGCCAACATAGCAAAACCCCATCTCTACTAAAAGTACAAAAATTAGCCGGGTCTGGTGGCGGGCGCCTGTAATCCCAGCTGCTCGAGAGGCTGAGGCAGGAGAATTGCTTGAACCCGGGAGGTGGAGGTTGCAGTGAGCTGAGATCGTGCTACTGCACTCCAGCCTGAAAAAAAAGAAGAAGATAAAAGAATAAATAAAATAAGTAAACTATGTAGTGATTATGAAAACACAGAAAAAAGAGCAGGTCAAGGAAAGGGGAATTGAGAGTGAAGAATGAAGAGGGTGCTAGACAGCAAGATTGAGATGAAGTTTGACCAATGACGTGGAGGAGGGCAGGGAGTTAGCTGGGGAAGACATCCAGGGGAAGAGCATGACAGACAAAGGGGCTGCTGAGGCTGAACTCCCAAGGTGGGGGCAGGCCTTGCGTGTTTGATCAACAATGAGCAGGTCAGTGTGGCTGAGCAGAATTGGCAAAGGGAGGATGGCAGGAGGTGAAATGAAAGAGGCAACAGGGTCAGAATACACAAGGCCTGGTTGGACACGTAAGGATTTGGGCCTTTCCTCTGAGTAAAACACAGAGCCACAGAAGTTTTGAGCGGGAGATGCTGTGATTTGATCTGCAAGCTGGGTGAAGACAAAGCATAATCAGGGAGACCTATCACGAGGCCGTTGCAATCATCTAGGTGAAGCTGATTGTGGCTTGTTCCAGGTGATGGCAATAGGGCTGGGAAGAAGTGGTCTCATTCGGGATTTATGCATTTTGAAGATAGAACTCTCAGGATTTCCTAAGGTATTGGATGTGGAGTTTGAGAGAAGAGAGGAACTGGGGATGACTCCTGGGTTTTTGACCTGAGCAACTGGAAGGATAGGGTTGCCATTGACTGAAATGGCAAGAAGTTACGGAGGACCTGGAGGTGCAGATCTGTGCAAGTTTCCACAGCAAGTCCTGGCAGCACTGGGAGCAGAACCAGGGCTTCTGGCCTCCAGGATTTCTAATGTGTCCATTTCTCTCTGATTTGGTATTTCTTATTCTAATTACAGCCAAATAAGTAAACAAACATCTTTTGTTGTTTGACGTTTTATCTTTGCCCACATTTCTTTAGCAGGTTAACCATTAACCACTGTTTAACCATGTATAGTTAACCTGTTTTGCTTGTTGACTGACACATAGGACTTATTATGTGGCAGTCGCTGTTCCAAGAGTACCACACACATGAACTCCCTCTGCACAACAGCCCCACCAGAGAGGGATAAGAAAGCAAGGCGCAGAGAGGTTGGGTAATGCCATGGATACCTCACAGCTTGCAAACAGTGAAATCTGTGCTTTTATCCCAGTGTAAGAACATTGAGATTTATGTAACTTCTGAGCATTGAGTCTCAGAGACACCCACGGGGAGGATGGAAAACACCACTTCTTTCACCTTTTCTGTCATATGGACATCACACACACACACACACACACACCCGTCAGCCATCTTTGTTCCATAACAACACGTTTTGCTCAGTCTCCACAGTCCTGCCTCTGCTGCTGACTTTGTTCCTTTCCTCCCTGTAATCTTCCAGCAGCAGGTGGGAGCCACCTGCTCCAAAAGTACTAAAAGGTCCTTTTCTGTTTTGCTGCCAAGTGAGCAGCTCAAAGATTCTGCCTTTGATTGACATTTCTAAAAACTTCTGGCTGAAAATGAAAGTACTTTTCACTTGGCATAATATTCAAACTGCCAGTTGCTTCCAACTAATGAAGAACCTGTTCATGTTGATGGCAGATTTGTTCATAAAAGCATATACAGACCATTTCAAAACGCTCCAGGATAATTGGTTTTCAGTTCCCCAGTTTCACATTAAAAACAACAACACACAAAATACTGCCCCTGCAACTGTCAACCTTATGTCTTGGACTTTTGGGTAACTCTCTGACCCTTTCTCTTACCTGCTCTCCTGCTAGCATCTAGCAGAGGTGCTCAAAAAATATGCATCCAATTGAAGGAAATTGCTCCATTTAAGGCTGCAACTGGAATCTTGCTCAATTTTGTACTGCAATTTGGAACTAATGGCTGGCTAGAAATTGAACAATCTATACATTATACAGAGTTCACTGTGATGTCTAAATCTACCATTCAGTTTTTTTCATGTCTTACTGAGGTCAAAGTAGCATTGAGATTTTTTTTTTTTTTTGAGACAGAGTCTCGCTCTTTCGCCCAGGCCTGACTGCAGTGGCGCTATCTCGGCTCACTGCAAGCTCCGCCTCCCGGGTTCACGCCATTCTCCTGCCTCAGCCTCCTGAGTAGCTGGGACTACAGGCGCCCGCCACTGCACCCGGCTAATTTTTTTGTATTTTTAGTAGAGACGGGGTTTCACCGTGTTAGCCAGGATGGTCTCGATCTCCTGACTGACCTTGCGATCCACCTGCCTCGGCCTCCCAAAGTGCTGGGATTACAGGCGTGAGCCACCGCGCCCGGCCGCATTGAGATTTTTAAGGTCTGGCTTTTTATTGTGGCCTCAGAAATAGAGGCTCATAAGATGCTATTATTGAGGATAATAATAATAGTGAGAGCTGCAAGCTCTGATGGGCTATGGGCAATGCTGTAGGCAAACCCTTGCTGTATTAGTCAAAATCAAAGAGAAATGGACATTGGTAAAATGACAAATTTTATCCTAAGCTTTTAGAATTGGAAGGAAGCTTAGAGAAAAATGTGTTAAAACTTAGCTTATTTGACAGACGAAGAAGATGAATTCCGAGAGGCCATGGAATTGTCCAGGATCACATAGAGAGTTAACAGTAAGGCTCTGAGATTCTGGCCCCTGCCTCCTCCCCAGAACTTCTCTACACTGCCTCCTTAGTGAGCTAACTAAGGTCTGCACTTTGGAGAGACAGCAGAGGAATTGAGGGGCAGGGGTGCAGTCCACAGCCAAGTTACACAAGTGGAAGAAAACACAAAGAAAATGATTAGTGCTATAATGCCATGTTTTAAAGATCTCAATCATTACCTCTATAAGATGCTCCTGCCTATTAAATGGAAGGGGTTCAAGAGGATTTTCTGGAATTTTTATATCTTCATCTCCTGTAAACCACAGACCAGCCTACATAAAAAATAAAAATGAAAATTATTAAACTATGTATTTTGCTGAGATGTTCCTCTAAAAGCCACAGAGACTGAGCCAATCTTGTCTCTAGAGCAGTTGTCTCCCAAGTAGGATGCAGAAACCACAGGGGTGTAGGAGAAAATACTAGAACTTCCATTTACATTTCTTTTTATCTCATTCTTATGTAATTTTTATTTTTACATCTTTGATTATGTTCATAATGTATTAGTGCTGTAGTATATGTATATAATTTATAAATAAGTATCCATAGATTAGGAGTGCTGGCTATTTTTAACGATTGGATCGTGTGATGACGCTTGGAGGCTGCTACCCTGTATTAATCTTGCATTAGTCATATTTTGGAGGAGTCTGTGCCCCCATTAAAAATAGCTCATATTCCTTATGTCCTGTTCATGTCCTATCTGTTTGTGGAGACTTGCATGGTGCTGGTGTACATTGCTAGTTTTAGAAAACTCTTTGTTAAGTAACTGAATGACTGACTCAAGATCTCGGTGACCTCTTGTTCATGACGTCCCTCTGTCTCAGTGTATAACTGACACCAATTAGAACTTCATTTCCGCAATGCAAGCATACTATTTTACTATCCTAATGGGGCGTTTTCTACAAATCTTATAAAATTTTGACCTAACGTTATTTTGATTTTTCCACTGAAACAACATTGTGGGGGGAGGGGCAATGAGCTGGCAAGTGCTGACAATCTGTGAAAGGCATGCAGGCTGGTCAAGTGGGCCTTTCCAAATGGGGGTTTCAGAGGAGGGGGACCTGACGGCGGAAGGGGAGAGGGCAGAGCTCAGAAAACAACTGTTCCTAAAACACAGGTAGTGTTCAAAGAAGTATTGCTGAGTTTCTCTTAAACACAGCATCCAACTTTCTCTAAGAAACTCACACCTTTGGTAAAATAGTTTTCTGGTTTTAGCTCAGCACTTTGGTGAAAATTGCCAACACCCTTTGTTCTTCTCATGTTTGTGCAAAAGGACGTTGAAATTGATATCCTATGTTAATTGCCACATACAATAAATAGCGAAGGTCAGTCATTTCATGAGTGCGCACTTTTAAAAATCTTAAGACAGCTATGGAAACAGAGTAAGTTTTGCTCTGCTGCTTTTGTTTTCAAACAAAACCACCTTAACAAATTGTAAATCTACTTGGAAAATAAATGTAGCAGAGCTCAAATAACTGAACACCTGTCTTGATCAGCCCTGAAAGAGCCTTGTCATAGTTTGTGTTTTTTCCTTCTGGTTCAACTCTATGAGCCTGGAAACCTCAGAGCTCTCTCAAAAAAAAAAAAAAAAAAAAAAAGAGGCCATGCATTAAGGAAGAAAAGGGAAGCAGGAAGGGGTATGACTGGTGAAATTCATGTGAGATGCAGGCACCTGGAAAGTATTACTCTGTTTCAAAGTTAGCTCCTTCTGAAAGTTTCCCTATTTCATGTCTACCAGCAATATGAAATGGTGTGAGCAATATAATGACATTAATCAAGTAAGTAATTCAGGCCCCTCTCAGTTATGAAATTTTGTTTTTACTCTTGTCTTACTCAGACTTCTCAAAAATCAGTTGACTTTTCTTGTCCTCACTTCCTAAAGACCCATTCATTTCCTCAACCCTCTGCCATCTAACTTCTGTACTTATTATTCCACCAAAATTTCTGTAGCACAGCTTACTGGTTACATGCCACCTGCCACGTCCAGTGGCCAACTATTACATACCCTACGGGGTTATCCATTACTTTCCTTGAGTGATCTCATACATTCATAAGTTCAATAACCACTTACCTGATATTGACTCATGATCCCTTCTGTATGGGCCATATTAGATTGGACATTTCTCTCTTCATTTCCCACAGATATTTCAAACTCAACTTCTCAAAAATAATCTCATCATTCATCACCCTCTCACCCCAAAGAAAAAAAACCTGCTCCTTTCCCTGTGTGTGTATGTGTGTGTGTGTGTGTGTGTGTTTTAATCACTGTTCTTTCTATGCCGGGAGCTTAGAGTATTGGACATTGGACCTATTAAAAGCTTTGCAGATGATTCTAATGTACAGCCAAGGATAAGAACCACTGGTTAGGAACTCAGGAGAAGAACAATAAAGTTTATGTAACTGCTTTCAGAACCCTTTGTTCTCCTGGAAGTTCTGACTTTTTCAGATCTTTTCCCTGGGGATGGAAGCCAGGTTTCTGGCTGGGGCTTTGACACTGCCTGTGCTGCCTCTGGGTGCCTAGACATGGGGAGCTGAGAAGCAATGCACTGGCCTGAGACCTGTCAATGTAACATCAGTGAGTAATTCACTTCTTAGGTCACAGGTGTTCTGGTGTTATCAATGCCATCAGGTGCTGGTAACAACCTGCATATACTGCTCGAAAGTGATGGTGCCCAACTGCTCCTTATCCACAGCCTTGAACTTCTGAAGGGTCTCAAGGAGCTCCTCCTCCGAGGGAACGGGCCAAGGCATTGAGGTTACTAACAGGAACTTCCGCCAGTCCACGAACTCGGAGTTGACTGTTAATAAAGATGTTAATTCCTGTAACTAGAAGAAAACAGGAAATATCTTTGGAATATCTACATGAATCTATCTTGATGCTCTACTTGCTCATATTTTCATAGTGAGAGTTTCCCATGAAAGAAGTAGGACTTTTCACTGGCACATAGAATCAGTTCTGACTTTTGTTTCCTTTATTCTACCAACCAATCCACACCAGAGAGCACCTAGAAAGTGTTTCATTTTTTGCTTCCTTGACATTTGTGATTTTTGCTTACCATTATACCATCAATTACACACATCACTCCAGTTAACTTTGTACCTTTCCAACAGAGGAGAGACAAAAATTATAGCTGTGCCTGTGCAAGGGCTTTGTGGCCCATGGGAGAATGCTCTTTAAGCATTTTGTTTTCTGAACATTCTTAAGGAAAATGTCATGATGAAAAGCAAGAACAACCAGAATTATCTACTATTACTAGTTAGGATCATTCCATTTGGTAATTTTAGATAGAAACTCACTGGTTGAACATCACAGTCTCTATAATATTTCACTGACAGATCATCACTTATTCTTCAAATATTGAGCATATGCATATTATATGTTTTAATTGGAAGTTCATTCATTTTTCATTCACTCACATTTCATTGATTGCCTACTAAATGTCAGACACTATGCAAGTACTCGTTATTTTAGAACTATTGATGCATTGATCAAATAAGAATGCTTAAAGCTTTACAACTCAAACAACATAGAAACTTACTTCAGGTTGGGTAAGGTGCATCCAACTACTAGGAAAGTTGTTTGTGCCAAGGTTCAGGGTCACCAAATCGATCAGAATGTCAGTAAATGCTTTATTTCCTATTATGCCTATAATACAATGAAAAATATTTTGTCACTTGGTTTAGGTGATGGTTTTTCTCTTCTTTTGCTAAAATAGAAGCAATGAGTATTTGAAAACTCTCTTTATTCATATTATATAAAATGGTAAGTTTTAAAGAAACAGAAGACATTTTGGAAATATAAAAATTATAATTTCCTGATGCTCTCTCATTATTGTTTTTCAACTAAGTCAAAATGCCTTTTTTGGCTTAGTAATAATTAAATCCAGATTGAGTAAAATTATAAAACTGTATACTTTTTAGTTTAGAGTCTTCTTTGACTTTTCACTCAGAATAGGCTGAACTTTTAAAAAAATATATGATTTTAAGGTTTCCTACATGCTGTAGGGCACAAGAGTAAAATATTTTGGCAAATATTAGATAAAAGTGTTCCAAATGCAGGCAGATCACCACTACAATCAAGATAATACATTTATCCACATCTTGCCCTTTGGATCAGACCATATTTGCTTTTGTAAATCTAGAGAAATTTGAATTGTTAAATTACTGGATTGGAAGTGCTAATTTAGTCACCTAATTGGCTCAGTATTCCTAAGTATTTCATGAAAGACTACTAACCTTTTAAAATCTTTGCTCTTATGAACTAACCTACTTAACTCAATTTAAAAGAGATGTCTACCTTGTTTTTCACTTCAAATTGCATGCACATGCATTAAGAAATAAATAAGAAAACAAAACAAATGAATCTGTTTTTAAAAAAAAATGTCTGGCTAACCAACACAAAGAGGTACCTTCTAGAACAAGGAGAGACTCCTAATGTGTATCCAGGGATCTTTCAGGTCCAGAGTACATAGCTATTCTTTGTTTTAGGAATAAAAAGAATGAAACATAGACACACTATCCCAAGGATTTCTTTTTACATCGAAGTTTTTAGCATTTCTAAAAGTCCACATGAACTTTATCATTTCCTCTAACCTCCAGGGAAATGCAATAATCCTTCTAAAATCTCAGTGCTTCGAATCAAATACACAATTTTGAGATCTGGAAGGTAATTTTCTGGGTAGCAAGAGTGAAACCTTTCTTCTTTGATATAATTGGCCATCCAGCAGGCTGTTCAGAAATACATTCTGTATCCTTTTTCATCAAACCCGAGTATCCAGTTTTATAGACATGAGAACATTTTCCCAGATAGCAGAATTTTCAGTGAACTGAGGTTTATAAGATCCTATGTGGGTTTTTAGCTAAGTCAGACATAAATCAGTCATGTTCTTCAAGCTACAGCCATAAATAGAATCTATTGAAACCGTGAAGGGGCTCAAAGTATTTTAAAAATCTTGTAATCTGCAATACATTTCCACAATCTCTAATGGATACGGTGCAAAACAAAGTGTTATAAGACAGTACTTACAGTTTACATAAGAATTGTTTACCTGAGGATTTAGCATGAAATGTGAAAACTGTTTTAATATTTGCCTTTGTTACTTAAATGGCCAAAGCATGTAGTGATATGGTTGCAATAACATAATTATATAAACGTATAAATTTTGTTCACAGATGAAAAGAGAAGCTCTCTTTCAGTTTGACTCTAAGTTAATTACCTAATGCAACTATCACTTAGAATTATCGAGGAAAAATAATGAATTGTATGCCAGGCCTAAGGGAACTCAGACCGTAATCATAGTCTGGTCACCCTTAGGAATAACTAAAAAAAATGACATCAAAATAACACCATTGTGTAGCAGCATACAGCTCCACCAAAAGAGTGTGAAAGAACACATGAATACATAGGTGAAGATAGAAAGCTATAGAAGAAACAATCTTGGGCTTTTTACTCTGTATGTTTGGAAGAAGCCAAATGCCTTTTGTTTGATGTGAAGAGAAGTTACTGTTTTACTTTTAAATTTCAGGCTTCTGGAAACCATTTATTTTATTTTATTTTTTACTATGCAAAAGATCTACATTGCTAAGCAACAAAAATGTCAACATTTGCATATTGCTAATCACTTTCATTTTCTGAGTTTGATGAGCAATCTGAATTAGATCTTGTGTCACCAGTTGAAGATGGTGTTCTTGCATTCCATAAATGGATAGCTTTCCTAGGGTCAAAATTATTAATGTCTGGAGAATTCAACTGAATAATTAGGACATCCGTCATAATTTCAGCCTTGATTTTTGCATGCATATGTGACTTGGTCCATTTCATCTGACTAAAGCCACGTTCTGCTTCAGCTGAACTTGCAGGAAGGGTCAACACTAGGTCGACTAGTGTCAGGATATTTGGATACTTGTGTAAGTAAATGGAATTCACAAAATCCCAGGTCAATTTTCGAATGTTCTGAAATCTAGGAGGGAGGAGAAGAAATGTAAAAGATTGAGACTCCCAAGTTTTACCCAAACATTTATAAATATCCGCCACTTTCCTCAGCTTGCTTTCTTGCTTACCTGGCATAAATCTCTAATTTCAACATGCTCCATTCAGTATACACTTCACTAAGTTTCACATTGGCAGCTTCTAATACTGGTTCATAATGTGCAGTCAGGATGGATACCTCTTTTTCTCCAAATTCTATAATCAAGATGCCAAAAATAGTCACATATATAAAAGAAACACACAGACCATGGGAAAATAATAGGTTCAAAGTCAGCACATATAGATTACCTTGATTTATCTTTGTGGGCCACAATTTAAAACTTCCAATCACGGTAGCCCTCGCCACATTTTGGCTGGCATCTCTGAAACAGCCTTGAAGTCTCTTGATAAGATGTGTTAAAACAATGTTTCTCACAGCAGAAATGTTTTCTTTCCCTCTGAGGCAGTTACCATGAAAGTGTGTGGCTGAATCCACCATGCGTTCTTTTGGCCCTAGTCTGGGGAGAAAAGAAATCACCCAAATAACAACTAACAAATTAAATGAAGAAACATCTGGCAGATAATTTCGCAAGTCAAACTGTCTAGTTTGACAGACCTCAGATCATCCCAACCTCTCACCTTGTTTGATACATTTGGAGCATTTCCAGCGTTGACTCTAAAGTGGCAAATATATCAGCAATTGAGGAATTTCTATTCTTATTGACACAGGACAGAATGCTAAGGACATTCATGACATCCAACAAGAAGTGGGCAAATTTAACAATGTCAGCTTGGAGAAGGGACTCCAGAAGTTCTTTGGGTTTCTTTTGACTGGTGTCACTTTTGCCTCTGCCTGCCTGTAACACAGGTTGGGAACAACATAGTGGTTATCTTTCCCAAAATTATTATTCCAAGGAGCTCAAGGAAAGTATTTTCTGTGATTCTGAAAAAGTAAAATAATACGATATTTCAAAATTACTTACTGAGTGCAGTTGCCGAACAATTGCAGGATATCCCTTGAGAAAGTTCTGGAGGGCTGCCTGTAATCCATGAAGCCACTTCCTGTCTCCTATTTGAGAAGGCATCACAGGTCGAAGGTGAAGGCCTTTGAAAGCAGTTCTCAGAGCACTCTTATGAAGAGGAGAATTGTGATAAAAGTGATAAATGCTGTGAAGGAGGTCTTTGACATCATTGTACAGAGGAATGTTCTGGAACACCACTTTGTAAGATAGTTCAAGGTGATGTGCAAAGCAATATACAGTTTGTACACATGGTTGTATTTCTCTTAGTAGCAGGGCCACCTCGTTGTTCTCTCCCTCTATGCTATGGGAACCATCACTTCCAAAACCAACCAGCTTCTTTGCCCAGTCTTGGCTCGACAGTCTAAGTTGAAGATTTATCTCTAGAGTTTTCTCAATGGCATTTTTTATTGCCAGAGGATCATTTCTTTCTACTGTCTGTACCCCAACAATTTGACAGTGCACCTTTCCTGCATGTGCAAACTGCACATAGACAAGTTCGGCTTCTTTGATTAAACTGTCTATGATTCCATCACTGATAACAGAGAAAAATTTACTTTTTTCTAGTTTCTCTCTAGATTTTTTCATTCTACTTCAGCAATAAAGTATGTAAACATTCTTGCTGATTTTTTAGTTCTGAATACTGGGCCAATATCAACACCTTTCATATCATCTAATTTGCACATCCAAATAAAATCTTTGAGGGGACGTCCGGTCTTGGCAATAGCATGGCATGATCTGAATAAGTTCTCTACTCTCCCGAGGGTTACTTTGCTCATGGTCCTCATCATTAGTTTGGTGGTGGCTCTGTTCACTGGAGAGCTACTTGTTGCTTCCATTAATGAGGCCTTGGCATGAGCCTCGCTGAGATGATGTGCATTGAGAAATTCAGTCCTAAAGTTGTCAGTACCATAAAAAAAATTCACTTGACTTCCCCCTGACTTCACTCCATGCTTACGACACAAGGCGCAGAACATAAGATTTAATAGCTCATCATATATAAGCCATGGATATTTTTTAAGCCAAATTTTCAAAAATTGATGGCTTCTTTTTGGAAGATAATGGTCAAGCTTCTGCGGCCTTTTCTGCTTTTCGGTAACTCTATTCACACCATCCGAAGGATTCCTGCCTTTAAAATAACTCCACATTGTTATTTTAAGTAATCCCAATTTCTACCCTCAGTTTTGCTTAATCTCTGACCCCTACATTTGCTCACTATTTTTGGAAAAATTTTATGGAGTGCTTATTAATTACCAGGCATTCTGTTAAGTGCTTTAACTAGCTTATATCACAGAATCCTCACAAACCATTACCCCTATTATATGGTTCAGAAAATGCACTGACTATTATTATCACCGTTGCATGGATAAGAAAGCTGGTGCACAGGGAGGTTTATTAAACTGTCCAATGTTGCAGTGCCTGTAAGTGGTGGAGCGGAGATTCACCAGTAGTCCGACACTCCACAGCCTGTTTGTACACTTCCCTCTTACACGCGTCTTGTATGAAGAAAGGAGTGCTATGCTCTTCACTTTAGAATCCATTTCTCCATACATAAGAGTGACATGGCTTTTAGCTAAAATTTTCTTCCCTTGGTGAGAAAAAGGAATAATAGAGCATACATGGTAGTGTGTCTGCAAGATCTGCCTTGGACATCCCTTCCCTCCTGCCTAAGTCCTACCTTCTGTTGCAATGCCACAGCAAACTTGTTAATTTACCAAAAAAAAAAAAAAGGGTGTGAAGCTTTGAAATCCTTGCCAGGTGGTTTTGTAAAGGAGCTGTGCCTCATGCCTCATCTTTTTCTTTCCCCCAAAGGTTTAATTTTTGAGACATATTTGATTATTTGTCACACAAGGGGACATATATTTATCTGAACAGAAGGATAAAAAACTAAAAACTACACAAAACAAAGTCCTCAAATACCAGTTTCTCCCTGAAGGCAGAGAGCCTAGATCACATATATGTGTCCCTTCTACACATTCTTTGATGCTACTAATCATTAGATTATGTTGTCCTGTTTTATCATATCATAAAAAATTGAATATATGTGTTTATTAAAATATTTCATGACATATATTCTTTTTTTTTTGTCAATACTTTATGGTTCTAGGGTTTGATCCCTCTGACTAGAACTAAATAATGTGCTTCATATAATGTCTGGCTGACTGCTAAGCACTTGGTAGATGTTTAAGAAAATTAATCTCCTTTCCTAATTGGTTTTCATGATTTCATATCTCAATCTCTTTTAACTGAAAACCTTGACATTAGTTGACCTGCCTCTGCCTTTCATACCTTATTTGGGTCTAACTTCTCCTTTGCTTTTTTTGTTTTTTTTTTGAGATGGAGTCTCGCGCTGTCGCCCAGGGCTGGAGTCCAGTGGCACGATTTTGGCTCACTACAACTTCCGCCTCCTGGGTTCAAGCAATTCTCCTGTCTCAGCCTCTTGAGTAGTTGGGAATACAAGCAACTGCCAGCACGCCCGGCTAATTTTTGTATTTTTATTAGAGATGGGGTTTCACCATATTGGTCAGGCTGGTCTTGAACTCCTGACCTTAGGTGAACCACCCACCTCGGCTTCCCAAAGTGCTGGGATTACTGGCGTGAGCCACCACGCCCAGCCTCTCCTTCGCTTTTTAATCAGTCTTTTTGCGGCTCTGGTTAAAATAGACCCCATTTTTGCAATTCTAAATGTTACCGTATTTCATTTAAAATTAGTCTCCTTGTAGTTGACAGCTACTGCCTGCATTTTTTTACTCAAGCATTGGGCTACTTGTCAATCTTCCGTATTAGGCCAGTTGCACTATACCTGGGGGCTGCTCACATAATGCTGGTGAATAAATGAATAAAGAAATGAAAAAATAAAGTCTCTTTTTGTTGAAGTCTCTTTTTGCCTCTGTCTCAGAGACAGAGGGTACACATTCAGAACTCTGGGCTGTAGTGGTTAAGCTAGATCATTCAGCAGCATGGTTTTTACAGGAGTTCAAAGGCAGAAGTAGCTACTGCTGCCTATGTGAGTCAGCGTGAGGGTTAGCCCAGAGGCTTTTGAAACTGAACTTTCCAGGAAGAAAAGCAGGGGAAGGGTATTCCAGGCAAAGGGGAAAATGGAGCAGCTGCGCAGATTTTGAAATTGCATGACACATTGAGGGAGCATGGTAGCTCATGGCTGTACTCTCAGCACTTTGGGAGGCCGAGGTGGGAGGATCACGAGCCTAGGAGTTCAAGACAGAATAGGCAACACAGTGAAACCTCATTTCTACAAAAAAAAAAGAAAAGAGAAGAAAATTAAAAAAACAAATTAGCTGGGCATGCTTGCAGGCACCTGTAGTCTCAGCTACTTGGAAGGCTGAGGTCGGGGGGGTTGTGTTGAGGCTGTAGTGAGCCATGATTGTGCCACTGCACTCTACCCTGAGCTACAGAGTGAGACCCCATCTTAAAAAAATTATAAAAATTTAAATTTAAATTAAAAAGTAAATTTAAAATTAAAATTAAAATTAAAAAAATTTAATTTCCAATACTGATTTTGCTAGTTTCAAAACAGAATTTTAGTTCTATGGACAGATTTTCCTAAAGAGATGACCTTGAATTCTGAGTTTATACTTTCATTTGTCTAACGTAAGTTGTCTGGCTTCAGGAAAATACCTGTGTGTTTCATTCTGAAGACACATTTGAAACTCTACTCATAAACAGTTTTAACAGATCTAAAGCCTTCTAGATTCACTACTGCATTTCTGTGATCTGAATCTGATCTAGTGGAAAGAATTCACCCATTGAAGGAAGCAAAGGCAGGTGGGGGCCATAGTCCTCTTTGCTGTAATCCCTATATTTTGCCACTTGCTGTGATAATTCTGTCAATAACACCTATTCTTCTATATCATTCCCTTCTCTAAGAAATCTTTCTGTACTTCTTGATTTGGGTAAATGTCAGACTAACTTAGACAATTTTCAGATCAAAATACTTACCTGCAAATACATAATATTGTATTTTTATAATTTTCTCAGAGGCACTAAGCCTGGAAAAATCCATAGAACTTTCTAGTTACTCCTTTCAGGCAACCAACCACTCAGGTGCCCTTATTCCTGCCTCTGGGTTCTTTGAGGCTTTGCAGAGAGACTGACAGTGCCTGCCACTCTCTCACACATATAGCCTCTTCCCTGCTCCAATCCATTCTCCATGACACTTGGCTCTAAATGCCTTTGAAAATCCTCTCCTACATGTCCTTTGCAAGCCACTGGAGACTTCACAACCTGACCACAAGCTCTCTGTGGTCCCACCTCCTGTCTCTTGTTTGTTCACAGTTCCCTCAATATGTCATGCAACCTCAAAATCTCCACAGCTGCTCATCCCTTTGCCTGGAATACCCTTCCCCTGCTTTTCTTCCTGGAAAGTTCAGTTTCAAAAGCCTCTGGGCTAACCCTCATGCTGACTCACATAGGCAGCAGTAGCTACTTCTGCCTTTGAACTCCTGTAAAAATCATGCTGCTGAATGATCTAGCTTAACCACTACAGCCTAAAGTTCTGAATGTGTACCCTCTGTCTCTGAGGCCAGTCATTAAATCCATCCATCTCGCCTGGGCGCGGTGGCTCATGCCTGTAATCCCAGCACTTTGGGAGGCTGAGGCGGGCGGATCACGAGGTCAGGAGATGGAGACCATCCTGGCTAACATGGCGAAACCTTGTCTCTACTAAAAATACAAAAATTTAGCCGGGTGTGGTGGCGTTTGCCTGTAGTCCCAGCTACTCGGGAGGCTGAGGCAGGAGAATGGCGTGAACCTGGGACGCAGAGCTTGCAGTGAGCAAAGATCGTGCCACTGCACTCCAGCCTGGGCGACAGAGCAAGATCCCATCTCAAAAAAAAAAAATCTATCGGTCTCCAAAAGGGGTTCAAAGAAGGGGTCCTTGTCAGCTTCTTAGAGCAATGTTACAGGCCTTGAATAAATAAATGCTGGATCTTTTGAAGAAAAAGAGAGGGTGTAGAATTTGCTAAACTATGCTCTCTTCAGGTAGGTTCTCAGCAGAAGCGAAAATAGCTATGAACCAAATCTCTGCAGGCATTTCATTGAGTACCGATGGGCTTACAAGGAAAAAGAGTTCTTATGGCTTAAGTGCAGACAGAGGAACATTGCTAAAGTATTCTAGTTTCAACAGAATCCAAATTGCTTCCATCAGAAAAAGGCTGTCTTCCTTACGTATTTGGCACTTGATGTTTGGAGACAAGATGTACCTACCCAGAACTTACTGGAGCACACAAAATGAATGCTTTTGTTTGGAATGCTTGTACTCCCTAGGAAACCACATTACTTTATGATTTAATTCTACCAGGTGGTGTACATTTTTTTGGAAGCACTCAGGGGTAATATTGCAAATGCCTACTAGTGTATTTCCATCTTCAAGAAACCAAGCTAACATTTTGGATAATAGAATACTTTGTATCAATATTGTATATTATATACTAATATGACATTACTATAATTATATAATCAAGTCACAATGGCTTATATGATTACACTTAAATTGCACATTCTATGTGCTATACTCTTTCTAAGCACTTTACATATATTAATTACTTTAATCTTCATAACAACCTTATTTCAATACATGGAATAAGTATCATTATTATTCTCATTTTACAGATGTGGTAACTGAGGCAGAGAGAAATTTAATAACTTGTCCAAGATCATATGACAGTCTTTTGACAAGAGGTGAACTTGAGAAAGAACTGTTTGACTCTAGCCATCCCATCATAGACTGAGGTGGATAATAAGTGAATTAACATATGAAAATGTTAGCAAAGGGTCTGACACATAGTGACCATGCCAAATTGGCTATTGTTATAATTCAGAAAATATTCACTAGATCTAACTCTGCCAGGAGTACGCTCATAGGAATGATTCCTAGGATAGGTGATGGAAAGAATGGTTTGCTTTCTTTTACTCATACTGTTCTTATGCTTCTAAAGTATGGATCTTTGTTAAGTGGCAGGAAAAATGCAAGTGTAATCAACTGTTTCATTGCATTTTGCATGATCTAATTTGATTATCATGTATAAGGTCATTATTTTTTCTGGTATATTTGTGTTAATAATAATCAATAAATAATATTTTATGTCTAATCATTACCTTTACCAAAAGAGAGGTAGAATCATTATAAGTGGCAGAATTTGACCAGAAAAGGAGTGTTGAATATGTTACAATATATGATGCTTTTCAATTTTATGTTATCTTTAGTAAGGGCTATTTTAATGGAGACTTTTGTTTTCAAAGGGATTAACCAATACTTAGCAGAAAACCCCTTAAGCTTTAGTTCTTTCCATTTACATCTTGATACTATCTAGTTGCAAGTATTTAAAGCATTCAGTCATTGTTCTAATCAAAGATTAAATAATAATCCAATAATTGTATTTGTGTGGCATGATTAAAACATGCAAAGTGTAATTTGGTAACATCAGTGCTTTTTATAAATCTGCTAAAAAATCCAACCATGGGCCTAGTAACATAATGGCTGTTATATGCAAATAAATATGTATGCTTCCCTCCCAAAAAAATCCATCTGTTTTAATATATTTTAGTGAACTTGAAAGTTGCATCTTAGATATTATGGATTGCATGGGCATATATGAAATAATATAGGAAAATGTTTTTATTTCTTGGCATAGAAATAATAGCAAGTTTGAGCAGGAAGTTCTGCAGGATCACACATTTGAAACACACATGTTCAGCCAGCTCCTCCACACTTTCAAACCTGCCATCACTCACTAAGATTGTGTTTTGAAATTATAGAGTTCTAGGGTAAATACAGTGGAAGGTATCATAAAGGATTGTTTTCCATTTCTTGGAAGAAATACAACAAAAGCCTTCATTTAAAAGACGGATGGGTGTGTGTCATGTTTCTTAAGTGAACAATTGCCAAACCTGGGTAGAAAAACAAAAAAGACAGAGTATACTTTGTGGGGCCAGAAGAGATGGGGAAAAGGGGTGAGTGGCAGTTAATGGGTTTCCTCAGGCAGGGCCATTGTCAATGTTTGGAGCCTGATTTCAAGAGTATCAGTAGAGAACCTCCAATTCTGTGACTCTGGGATGCAGAAAAATGGAGAAATACTTTTCCCTGCCCTCTATAAGAATAGCAAGAATAATGACAATGAACATTACTCCTGTCAATCAAATTCCCAACACTTATTAATTATTTTAGATATACCTAAAAAGCAATATATGCAATATATATTTTTTCAAATGGTATAATTGAGCTAATAAAGAAAACAGTTTAAACTGTTTGCCCATAGACCATACATAACTCACTTTGAATCATCACAATCCCCAAATCCTACCGTATTGTATAGACTTGTAAATTCTGTGGTAATTACAACTGTTATTCTTGCATATGGGTTAATTCTCCAGCTTGGGTGGGAGGAGGTGGTTCCTCACACAGAGAAAGCCTCCTCTTCTACTCGCCTGGAGTTCATGCAGTTGGAGAAAGAAAAGCAGAGCAGTCTCCTAAACATTTCCCAAACATCATGCTCCTATCCTCACGCTTCTTGCCTACAGAGTTTCCAGCAGCTGTTCCCCTAACTGTAAACATTCTCTGTAGCCTTGCCACAAAATCTCTTTACCCTCTTCAATTTCTCCCTCCAAAGTTTTGCTCCACAGACTTTTCCCTGACCAATTTCAGGGCACACTGATGCTTTGCATTCTTGAGCACTTGAATAACATTCATACTGTGTCCCAGAAAGAACTCAAATAGTTGTTCATATTTCCTTCCTCTTTGCTTGCCTTTTCAAATTAAACTCTCAGCTCCTAGGGCAAATGGTTTCCTTTTACTCTGCTTTTAAAAAAATAAAAATTAAAAAAAAAACAACTCCGTTTCTCCCTCCCTCCCTTCCTTTACTTCCTATCCCTCCCTTCTTATTTCTCCCACAGTCTGAAAACATTTATCTGTTGACATCTTTGTGTCCCAAGGGTTTCTAGAGTTAATCTTCTGAGACACATGTCAAGTTATAGCTGCTATTTTTTAAAATTTATTTTTAAACTTTTAGTGGAAATATGAGCTCTGGATTTGAGGTTGGATCCAAGAAAGTATTATGATTAGCATCATGGATACTAGGGTCCCTGCTGAAAGATATATTGTAAGTGGATGATAATTTTCAAAATCCACTTCTACCTATTCAAGTGTCCCCAGATGCCTTTAGTTTTTGCCTATTGAGTGATTTCCTCCCAGTCACCAGAGTGTAGGATTAAAGCAAACCACATGTCATGTTTAGAATCCACTTACACATATCTTTTTATTTTATGTGTAACATAATGGCCTGGATAAAATGAAGAGAAAAAGCAACTCTGAAGAGGGAAGTACATAATAACAGGGCATTGTGGAGCTCGCACCATGTAGAAGAGGGTGCACTCTGTCTGACTAAAGGACTGAAGGAATTTCATGGGCTGATTTGTAAAGTCGAGATTTTTTGTACCTGCTGATGGCCATGTTTCCTTTGTGCCCAAATGCTGCCAAACGGCACCTCCGTCCCTCCACAGCTGAAGTGTGGGCTTTTATACCTTGGAGCTGTAAAGCCTGCTCTAGCTGATTTGATGAGCTGACACATCAAAGCGCAAGGTTCACCCAGGCACACACACATACACCAATTTCACCTACTGGGCTTGGCAAGGAAGCTTTTGGACTTAGAGTAATGCTCTTTTTACTAATGATATATGATGTGAATTACTGGAAATACTGGACTTTTTTTAAAAGTAACATTGTATTAATACTAAAGTCAGTTGACTATGCTACAGGGAAAAGTAATAATTTCCCAATAAGTAGTATATGTTGAAAAGTAAAAGAAATCTGCTTATGAGAGGCAACTTAGTTCAGTGAGAAGGGGCAAGAACTTTGGATCTGCAGAGTTCTGAATGATATATGACCATAGGCAAAAAATCTGCTAAACTCCTCTGTGAGTCAGTATCTAGACCTTTAAAGTGGAGATGATAATCCTATGTGATCTGTCTGAATTACTTGTGCTATCAATCGACAGAACTCATTGAAGAATATCTGGAAGTAGGAAAAGGCTGAATAAAAAAAGCCTGTGCAGATGCTGTAGGTCCATGCTGATAAAATGTGAAAGAGATAAAATTGTTGTGTGCAGAAAACATTTACACATACATATGAACAAACCGACTAATTAATTAAGCAAACATTTTCTAACAACTTATTTGATTCTGCTTATGGTCTACAAGCACTGAGGGAAAAGGCCAACATAAAAGGGAAATCTTCTACTGCCTGGTCTCCCCTCACAGAAACACAAACTCATAATCTCAATATAAAATCTAAATTAGAAGTATGCACAAAGTCTTTCTGTAAGCTGCCAGGTGGAGTAATACTCAAATATACAAACTTGTCAGCAAGGGTCGGGGAGGACAGGAGAGAGGAAT
Organism: Pan troglodytes; assembly: GCF_028858775.2. Classification (NCBI taxonomy): domain Eukaryota; kingdom Metazoa; phylum Chordata; class Mammalia; order Primates; family Hominidae; genus Pan; species Pan troglodytes. The sequence goes on from NC_072402.2 coordinate 77,009,224, forward strand.
TACCAGGAATGAGGACCACCACACTGCTCAGGCATTATTCACAGTGGGTACTGCTTGTTTAATTAGGGTCTATGTTGTATGAAACAAATATTTAATAAACTAGAACAAAGCAAGGGCATGTTTTAGTGCCACACGATCCCATAGAGCTGATTTTACCTGTTGGCAAGTGATTGCTGTCCTGGTTAATCTTAACCTTTTTTTGTGCTCTTTTCATGATAATTATTTTTCTTACCGTTAGGTGCCATATCTAAGAACTGATCTCGAAGACTGTCAAGCTGTTCAATGGTCAGGGTGCCATCTTCTTCCTTTTCTACAGGTGGAGGACGTATTGGTGGGGGAGGATCTGGGAAGACTTTTATATTGCCATTAATGAAGAAGTCTTCTTGGCTTAAATAAAGTTCATTCTGAATTTTTGTAGATGTTTCAATGTGATAGCGAGCTACGTCAGTTAATTTTTCTATACTGAAAGTGGTAAAATGGATAGCGTTAACCCCATGAAAGATACTATTAGATTAATAAAGTTTGCTTATAAGACATATACACAAAAGTAAACAGATTATATAGCTGTTAGACAACTCCATCTGCATGCTTATAAATTTCAATTTGTCCCCAAATCTATTTTGTAAAAAGGCAGGGTATAAATAAATGCAGATTAAATAGAAAATGCATGCTTATTAAACAGCTAATAGTTACACATTTTACACAAAACTGAACTTAAAGAGAACCTATTAAATATAGTTTTTATTAGTATTAGAATATATTTTACTATGTAAGCAAGACTATATCAAGGGTTATATTTCATACTAAGTATGAACCAGAATAAGGTTATATGGCATAATACTCTGTAAAACATGACTATTAGAATTACATTTATTTGGAATTAGGATGAATTATAAAGTGAATCAAGTTCAATAATGTATTTCTAGAAGAGTGGCTTTTCTCTATTTCTGTCAAAGAAGTTTGATGTTATCTAAAACAAAGATGTCAGAATAGCCTCTGTTGCATATAATCCATTGAAATTGCTTTGCTATCTTCATGAAGAATAACAATTCCTAGCTAGATAACATGGTAAAGCAGCAACAGCTGGGAACCACTATGATGCGGTAGAAAGAGTGCTGGAATCTGAGTTCTCATCCTAGGACACTCTCTAGCCACAGATCCTGGGCTCTCTGAATTTCCTTGGCTTTGCAATGGAATCAATAACGCAACACTCCCTATCTTATGGTTATTAATGTGAACTCATATACGGCAAAGATTTAAACTGTACTGGGGGTATAGTTAATGACCTTTTAAAAGTTATTTTAAAGGCTAGAGAAGTTTTATACATGAATAAGTGCATTATCGCTGTACTGAAGAAAGGATCTTGTTTATATATTACAATGAAAGTGAGCAACACAGAAAAATGCATATTTGATCTCATTTTATATAATTCATAGGCACCAAATATACCATATACTGAACATATAACTGAAAATTTAAAAAGTAGCATTAGTTGCTGTCTTTCAAAAGATACTCTAGAATTCAACTCCAGAATGTTGTCTTTGTGAGTGTCCATGTAATACGTGTTAGCCAATTAGTTTATGCTTTTAGGGTGGTTGCGTGCTCGGGGACAGAGGAGGCACTGGATAGCTGCTGAGTTTACGTGAGTGAGGAGGGACTCCAAATGTGGATTGAGACCCAACCATAGCCCGGCACGATACTCTGTAAAACATGACTAGTAGAATAATACCTTTACTGGGCATCAGGATACTAAAACAGATGCGCGCCACCTAGTGGAAGGTTACTAAGAGTAATCTTAACAACGGAAGGAAAAAAGTGCCAGGAAAATAAAAACAGGATTTGAAGGTCAAAGGGATCTGCCAGCTATTTATTTATTTATTCATTTATTTATTTGTATCACATTTCTAGGTTTTAACTTCTTGTGGCCACAGTTCATGACAGCATCTGTAGATTCACAGGGCAAAGACATATACAATATAAATCTGAGAAATATGAATACATCTGCTAAAATATGCATTTACACTGGATGGCCACATGGATGGGAGCCATGAGTCCCAAAAATGAAGAAGATAGACTTTCATTTCAAAATAGCAGGCAGAGAACAGAAATGAATATTATTACTGTGTGATGCTGATGAGTAACTGACTTGGTTATCCAGTAGCAAAATAATTTTAAGCATTACTGCAGTAAGCTTACTTACTTATGCTTGTGTTTGTATTTTTTATTCTGTTTAATGTTTGTTTGTTTGTTTTACTATGGAGCAATAGTTCTAAACAACTAGGCTGAAGACTTTACAAAAAAACTTCACTATGAGACAAGGACCAGAGAAAACGAACCATAACAGCTGCTTTTTACATGACAATTGTTGCTTCTAAGAATAATTGCCTTTTGAATACTGTTTGTGTAGCAACTTCTAAGTTTTCAGTAAATGTTTATTGTAAACTGTAGTGCATCTTGGAATCTAGATCTAGGGTAAACTTCTGAAATAGCCTGGCTGGAGTGTTTCCTTGTATAGATGAAGCCAATGAGGCCCAGAGCAATCAAGCATGCTACTAATTTGTGGACAAGATGGGGCTCCTGGTCTGGACAATCATGACTCACTCTGCTGAGCTGCCTCTTTGTACCTTTTAAGGTTGAACTAACAGGATGAGAGTCATTGCCCCTCAGTAGCAACGAAAGTCTGGGAAGTCTTTGGAACTCAACAGAAAAGTAGAACTTGGGGTTGGTCTTACAAGAGAATCAGTCTAGCTGGTAAAACATTCCAGTGAATGACTTTTTAATCTCCCCTTAATTGGCTCTGACTGATAATAAATCTACCATTGGAAAAGTATCAAGGATTATTTTACTTCTGAAAACTATTTTTAAATTACCTATAATCTTACCTTGTAAAATAAGGTTCTCATTGATTAGTATGACAGCTAAACTCATAAATATTGTGCAAAGTTTAATATAGCAATAGAACCCTTTGATGCATGATTTACTGTTAGAAAAGAGTTTATGCAAACATGATAGTAAAGCTCATATTATCTGTTTATACACATGATGTCCTAAAAGGCCAAAATTTATATTTGTAACTAACTTAAATTTGTAAATACCTTAAAAATCTTCATCAATTTTGGTACTTAGAATACACAAAGCATATTTTCAGAAAGTCATGTAGTACTTTACCTGGCCATTTCATTCAAATACCTCTCACCAAGCCATTTTTCCATGAGTTTATATACATCAACCACCTTTGTTACTAAATCTTCAAGAAGAGCCAATGCTTTTGTCTTTATCAGTTCAAGTCGAAATTGCGTGGCTATTTCTATTTGCAAAGAGAAATAAGAATGTTTTAACATATTGCAGTGCATGCATTTACTAATGAACAGATTCACTTTGAAACCACTGGTGCTTCAATTTGTGAAGCTTTAGGTGCATGTTTAATATACCAGAATAGATAAGATGATATCCATCTCACTGAAAAGCAAAATGTAATATGTGGTAGAGTCATTTGAGAAATTATCTGAACCAAAACTATAATTGAGCTTTTTATCTATTGCACTTTGTAGCAATCTACTCTTTGATAAATGAAATGTGAAAACACACATAGGTAATTTCTGAATTTTGAAAAGGGAGTGGGGACCGTGCTTATCTCCTTACTTTAGAACCTGGGGTGGCATTGCCATTGTATTTCTCAGCACCACTAAAATCAGGGCAAACTCCATGTGCCCCTGGGCCTATTACTGATCCTGGCACATAATCTGGTTGGTGGATTTTATCTCCAAAATTTTTCCAGTTTCTCTTTTTGGCTTTTTTCATCATCATCGCATAGTTTGGGTGCTGATTATCTCTCACTTAAACTGTTGCAATAGCCTCAATCCTACTTTTTCTAACTCTCTTCCCCCACCTCAAATCCAAATCCACCTCCACACTATCCAGAGTAATTTGTCTTACCTGCAGATGTGATCATAATCACTTTACTGCTCATAATTTTCCCTAGCTCCCAGTTGCCACCAGGGAAGAATCGAACATTCTTGGCAGTGCCTAGATAACCCTCCATGGTGTGGCCTCCCCATCTCCCAAGTCGCTCCTTCCCAGAACATGCCTCATGGTCCTAAGCTACTCACAAGCTGATATGCCTCTTACCCCTCTCTCTGCCATGGCACGTAATACTCCTCTTCATTCTCACGCCAATTTTTCCCCTGGAAAAACTTATCCATAGTCTTCCAATTCCGCTCAAGAATTAGTTCCGTTGGTAAGTCAGGAACTCCCCTCATGTCCCCTTTGCCCCATATGCCCACCACCAATATCACATTTTTTTTTGAGACAGGATCTCACTATGTTGCCCAGGCTGGATTCAAACACAATCGATCCTTCACCTCAATCTCTTCAGTAGCTGTGACTACAGGCCCAGCTGTCAACAGGTCAACATGCAACAGTGATTGCATTTCTCTTCCTTGAGTCTGAGTTTTATTTTTTGTTTATGTTTGTACATATAAATGTGTGTCTCCAGCAACTATCACAGGACTTGGCACAGAGTGGAAAGTCAATAATCATTTGTTATATGCATAAATGAATTTTGCTACACTAAGGATCATGTATGGAATGAACTGAAAGATGAAGTATACTGAAAACCACTGAAATCAGATGCAGGGCAGGCAATAGGGGAGATGCATCTGTCCTGGACTCGCCTGATGCCACAGTCTCCCTGTGTTCAACTGACTTCAGATTTTATTGTTGGGGTTATAGAAGTGGGTGGTAGTAAGATGGGAAGGACAGGGGAGAGAAAATGAGAGAAACAAGGGATGGAAATCATCCTTAGTAGTTAATAGTCACTGAGTAGTTAAAGGTGTCTCGGCATACCCCATGCCACATTTTTGTGGTTTTGTCATCTTACATATTGACCATGTTTTTTTCCCTTAGGATATGTTTGCTCAGTTTCCTGATCTTTTCAGATTTCATTTAGAATTGCATTACAAGACAATTCGGAGAGCCATAAGGAGAATATGTTTTGTGGAGTCATTGCTCCTATAGAGAAGAACACCTCTGAACATAATAGATATATGACTGGCTCTCCTATGGCCTTTGTTCCCAAGGACTCATTTTCAGGGCCTGTTAGCCTTTAGTTAAAATTTATTTTCCTAATGAGGTACCTAAATTATTCTTACTGTAATATAAAACCACTTACTTTAGGTAGTCCCTATCTAAACCTGTAAAATCATACGAACTTTCAACATTTTCTTTTGTTTCTGTTTTATGAGATTTTAATTACTGCTATTGCTTTTTCTAACCCATTACCAAATTCTTTTTGGTTCTTTTTGAGATCATGTCATCAGTTAAGACTGATTAGGTGATGCCAAAACATCTGACTCATGCAACACTCAAATCTAGTCCTCATGTGGTCAAACGAAAACAGTCAACTGAATATTGTGCTTTTCAACCTCTTTGCTGTATGTTCTCATAGACATGGTCTGAGGCAATTGATGAGCCAGTTGTGGGCTGTTTGGCTACTGGTCTCCTTTCTACTGAAAAGCATCATCTTAGTCGTTTCAATCGCTACCTTCAAATTGCAAGGCAGCAAGGTGTTCTTCTTTTATTTTGACCCTCAGTTCATTTTTCCTTTTGATTTCAGCAATTTCCTCTGTTGTTACTATGACAGGAGTTGCTTCTGCCATAGGTGATGATTTACCTGAAAGGGCAATGAAACATGCTGAGTAAACTAACAAAATACAAAGGTGTGCACATAGTACTTGGACAGAATGAGCACAAAGCAAAGTTTGTTAAGCTATAAACCTCTAGTGACTTGGAAACAATGAAACCTTGGTCCTCCCAGCATCTGTGATGAAATATTGAATTTTTCCTTGAGAATTCTCTGTATGGTTCCTGGGCTGGACTCACATAAAAACACCCCATTTGTGTAGTATAATTAAAAAATAAGGTATGTAGCAAGTGCAAAGATGGTTACAGTTTCCAAACATAGTGAAATCCAGAGTTTAGGGACAGAAATTAGCAAATCCCCACATAGTGCTGACCCCATTAGACACCTGCAGAATTACCACTCCATAAGGGATAACTTCTATTAGCAAAGTGTTTCCTAGATCTTCACCAAAAAAGAAGATACGAGAATAACCTCAAGAAGATGTGGGTGAAATGCGGGTGATTGTCAAGAATCTGTAATCTCTTTAAATATGATTATTATTTTTTGAGACAGTCTTGCTCTGTCACCCAGGCTGGAGTGCAGTTGCATGCTCATGGTTCAATGCAGCCTCAACCTCCCAAGCTCAGGCAATCTTTCCACCTCAGCCTCCCTAGTAGCTGGGACTACAGATGTGTGCCACCACACCCAGCTATTTTATTGTATTTTTTTGTAAAGACAGAGTTTTGTCATGTTGCTCAGGCTGGTCTCGAACTCCTGGGCTCAAGCAGTCCACCTGTCTTGGCCTCCCAAAGTGCAGGATTACAGGTGTGAGGCACTGCTCCTGGCTAATTTAATTATATTTTAATTAGAACTTAACTATAAGTACATCAGTGATTATATAAGAGAATTAGAAAATATAAATTTGTCAGTACTTATCAAAGGATTTACCCATGGGCTATGGCAATATGATTCTAGTTGCAGGGCCCATTTACATAGCTCTATTTTCAGTTCAACTAATCTTTCTTGAGGGTCTGACTTCGAAGGGTTCAAATCTTATGAAGAAGATACTGTAAACAAAGAAATCGTAATATGTTGCAATAATAGATGTATATGTAAGTTACAGATGAAGGAGAGATTAATCTCTCTGGATTTCTGTTTTATCATCTGTAAAATTAAGGGATCAGACCCCAAGAGTGATTCCATTAAAGTCAACAGAAGCACTTCCCTTATTCCTGCCACTTGAGATGGACTAAAGTGGTGCGTTCTTTATTGAGGTAATACTCTTCCCTTTCCTTCAAGTGCCACTGACCCACTCCTTCCTCCATCCTCAGTGCTTTCCTTTAACTTCCATTCCTGGCTGCTTGAATGTTCTCCATCTAAGAAGCATCTTCTAGGCCCTCAGACGGAGAAGGGAGACCTTGTTCTTAAGGTACGTGTACCTCCCCTATCAAAGCACAATGGTCACATGTCTCTCTCTACTGCAAGACTATAGCTGGATTAGGGCAGGAATTGTGGTTGTGATTTTTGGTTTTGTTTTTAATTTACTATTGTGTTCTTGGCATCCATCTAGAGCATTTCACATAGCAGGTGTATAATAAACATATCACAGACAATCTATGAGTGGAGTGAGTTCTGCTCATTTGCTTCCCAGGATTCCACTTCAGAGGGGGAGGGTAATGTTGATGCCAAAGCTATTCATTCCTAAGGTTAATTAGGGATCTCTTTCAAGATGTATTTTCTCAACTCTTTGTTTTCCCTCATGCTACTGAGCCAGGGATTTAGGCAGGAGGCCTCCAAGAGAAAAGGACTTGCCCCTGAAACATACACATAGCTTCTAAAAACATAGCTTTTAAACTTCTCTTTGTTACTGTAGTGTTAGCCTTTCTGCACAGACTTTTCAGATGACATAGTACCATCCTGGAAGTTCTTTTAACATTTCAAAACTGTCTTTGAGGTTTATTTTACCCTGAGTACATCTGGCTATTTGGTTAAACAAGTTAGGTGGGCTTGGTATGCAATATGATTTGCCACTAACACCACAAATCATAGAAGCCTGGGTCTCTAGTTTAAACCTAATGAGTAGTATTTTAGTGGCTTAGAGGCTAATAATGTGTCCAGTTAAATGCTCGTTTTCTGCGAAGGAGAGGTTTAGGCATCCAGGGTTCTGAGTGCTAAAACCATAAATACCTTTGGGTTTTTTGTCTTCCTGTTTTTTCTTGGGTGGCTCCTTTTTGACTTTTTTATTTGCACCCATCTGAGGAGATTTTTCTTTGGGGTCTGCTGGCTGGTTTTCTTTTTCTTCTTCCATAAGCCTCTGATGAATTTCAGCAGCCACCTGGTTGCGTAACAGCAATATTTCAGTTAATGTTGCATTTATAAAATATGGCAACCATTTGGATGTAGTCATTACTAAATTCTGTTGAAACTTTAATCCACTGTAAACAATTGTGCCCACGTACTCGAACTTTACAAAACACACCCCACCATGTTTTACTTAAGTGGAAACCTGGCCCTGTCCCAAGATGCGGCTTCCCTTCCACCATCTATGTGGAGGCTGCTCACTTTCTCAAGCCCCACCTGCAAATCATCCTTATGTTTCCTCACTGCCACCTCCAGAGTGTCACAACTCCATGGTTATGCAAAAATTCCTTTCTTTTAAATCTCAGACACACATTTATACTTCTCAGTTCCTTTAATCTCTTGACTTCCAATCCAGGGTATTTCTCTGTATCAATGTTTCTTAACCTTTTTTGATAACTGATCCCCTATAGAGTTTTTTTTAATTTTTTTATTTGCATTCATAAAATTTTAATACTGCAGAAGCATATTTGTTTATGTTCTGGGTGTATATTTGTGGTTTCTTCATACATATATTCATCACCCTCGGCAACAGCCAATTTTTGGGACTGCATGCCCTGTGTTAATTGGTTCATGGACAGTTGAATCCTGGGCTTCTATTCTACTTGAGCACTAAATATCACCCCCAAAAGACTGAGTATTTGTGAGGTTGACCCATTCCACAGGCTAACCCCAAGGTTCTTAGCTTCCTCTGTTGGGCTGACTTTCAGCTTCTCTCCATTCCACCAAGCGCCTCCTTTCATTCTCACAAGTGTCCGGGCTTGAGATTAGTTGTTCTGTCACCTCATTCTAAGTGCTGAATGGAGAAGCTCTGTCCTTTCCCACCCACGGGGTCAGGAACTGCAGGTATCCCTCCACCTCTCCTCTGTGGCTGGCTCTGCACTTCAGGCAGCAGGAAAACCTTGTCCCATGACAACACAGATGAACCTGGAGGACATTATGCTAAGCAAAATAAGCCAGGCACAGAAAGGCAAATACTGCATGATCTCACTTATTTGTAGAATCTTCAAAAGTCAAAGCGTAGAAGTAGAGTGTACAAGAGTGGTTACCAGGGGCTGGGGTGGGTGAGTATGTGGGACAGGGAAAGGGGAGATGTTGGTCAAAGGGTACTAAGTTTCAGTTAGATAAGAGGAATAAGCTCTGATGACATCTTGCCCAGCACAGTGACTATAGTTAATAATAATGTATTGTATATTTCAAAATTGCTAAAAGAGTAAATTTTCAATGTTCTAACCACAAAAATAATAAGTGAGGTAACAGATATGGTAATTAGCTTGATTCAGTCATCCCACAATGTATACAGACATCAAAACTTCACAGTGTACTTTATAAATATATGCAATTATTATTTGTAAATTAAGATTATATATATGTACATGCTTGTCTTCAGGCTTGTGTCACTGGGGTTGTACTTGCAGTTAGAAATACTGGACATTTTGCAATAAGTTCAACTGCCCCTGGGGAGGCGAAGGTTGTTTATGAGGGCCACCCCAAGAAATGAGAACCCAGGAAAGAATCCCAAAGGTAGAAACAACAACACACACACACACACACGCATGTGCGCGCGCACACACACACACACACACACAGATATTATGCAGGCAGTAGCAACACAGGGTTTAAAACTCTAAAATCTCAATAAAGCAATTGGTGAAAAATGGGGGTTATTGAGGGCTCATTTAATTATTTATAATTTCTGGGGAGAATGGGGTGAGGGGATGAGAAGACAAAGATTAATGAAGGTGAATAGAAAAATGAATAAGGCATAATCTCTACCCTCAAAGACTATTACAGTTTTGTGGGTGAGATAGACCAGCCAGTTCCCGCCTTCTCCAAAATTCTGCCACACTGCATACCCCATGGAAGCATGTAACTGTTCCCAAGTGTTCTATGAGTGTTAAATCTTGCCCCATCGTCCAAAGGGGCCTCGTGCTTCCCAGAGCTAAACCAGTTCTACTTCTTTGTATTCTTCACAGCTTTGAGTGTCTGTGCTGTGCTCAAAGGGGATGACCAGTAGGTGCTTAATAGTCAATGGACTTTCTTTCAAAAGAATCATATTCCACAGAATGCACCCTCAACTTCTTCAATATCAATAGAATCTTGGAGGAATACAGAAAGTTTTCAGAGAGCAAGCAGATTTCTTTGTGGTTTTTTTTTTGTCTTTTTCTTTCTTTCTGCCTTTGCTTTTTCTTTTCTTTCTTTTTTTTATCAGATGCCCTTTTGATAAAAATGAATACCAGATACTGTACTTGCAAGTTCTTAGTAAAGCTGAAAGCCGACTTGCTAAAATTCTTCCCCTAAATTGCAAGCAATTCAATTTTTAATTGGTTCCTGCAAAGCACTATAAGTTAGCAATTTTCTTCAAAATTGGATTTTTCTCCCTTGTAAACAACTTTGTGATGATGATAATTATCATAATTACCTGCATAATTATGCATCATAATTGTCTGAATTTTTCTGGTCCACTTCCCTCAAAGACCTCTGGGTTGCTATCAAAAATTAATGTAATTCCCAATTCATTCAGCAATCTAGCTTATAAAGCTGGAGAGAACTTTAGACATAATGCCTTGACATTGTGGGTGTTAAAAATATGACTTGTTTCTTTGAAATCACTGCATACCCACTAATTAGAAGAAAGTTTTGCCAAAAATTAACATGGTCTACTAAATGGATAGCTCCTGGTAAAACTGCTGTGTAGAAAAAAGCCTGTGTTAAAGTGCTCTCATTTTTAGTTGCACTAATCTCAGCTGGTGCTGTTTGCCCCACAACAATTTAGTGAATCACACCTGTTTCATTAGAAATTCAAAGTTGCCTTAAGATTGTGTGATATCAAAGTCAAGCAGTATTCAAATATGATTGTTAGTAATATTAATTACTAAGCAGTCCATTTTCCTATGCTTTCTATAAGATTTTTTTAAGTCCACAAGGAAAAGGGTACAATGTTTAATACATTTCTTAACGTAGAGATAAGTTAAAATTTATAGTTTCTAAAACACTTTACATACATTATTTCACTGGATTTTTTCAGCCATTCAATAAAGTAAAGATAGACTATCTCCAATATTATAGATATAGCCTAAAGAATTAGAGAGGTTAAGTGATTTTCCTAAAATCATATCAGCTTAATCAAGAGGCATAGCTATATGATCCTCCCTTTCTAAGAACATACTATTTTTCAGTGTCATTTTCTCAGGTAATTTTAATGGGATTCATAAGACTTGTAGATTATGTCTATGTTGCTCATTTAACAATAAGAATAACTCATTTTTTTCTAGAGCTTCTACGTCTGGTTTCCCACTTTCTGGTGCTTGGTACTTGTTGTGGTCTCTGCTATGATCATCATTGTCACTAACGTCATCACTAATATTGACATCAGCATCATCAGCATAGCAGCAGCAGCACCTCAAGACTATATTGAGGGCTTGTTATTATATTATGTTTGATGTGGGCATTATGCTAGGTCCAAGGTATACAAAAAGTTTTAGAATCTAGTTAAGTATTCAGACTAACAACTAACAAAATACAGATTACAAAACAACAACAACAATAACAACAACCACCTACATACTAAGAGCCAAATGAGTAGGAAAGACAATAACTGCTATGAGACTAGAAAGAGCACACAATTACAGATGGCTAGGACTTCAGGAAAGAGACAGTTAACTGGTCAGGAATCAAGATAGAAACTAACGCTGAAGACCTAAAGAAGGTCAAGGGTGTGAGATTCTATGATGGCAAGTGGAGATCATCACACTAACCCCTTCTTCTCTTAGGTCAATAATGAAAAATCATTTTAGTATCCTTATACACATCATATCCCATTTATAAAAAATCTAATACTTATTTTCCTTTATCTAGTTCATTTTGCCCATTTAAATTTAATGTAGTTGTAGATATATTTGGGCTATAAATCTACTATCTTCTCTGTACTTTCTATTTGTATTGCTTGTCCTGAATATTTTTTCTGCCCTCTTTTCTTTGCTTCTTTTGGATTGAATATTTTAAATTTCATCTTCCCCCCATGTTAGCTTGGAAATAGCACACACTAAATCACTTAGTAGCTACCCTAGAAATAACACCACGAATTATTGACCAAATAATAGACTTTGAGGAGCCACTAATTCACGGTGTAATTCCTAGGGCAATTGCTAAGAGACTAGTAACAGAATACATGATGACCAAACTTACAGAGGGGAAAAAAAGCAGAAAAGACACAGAGAAGATGAAAATGAAAGGATGAAAAGATATGACATATAAACAATTTCTAAAAGTATAATTTACAAAACAAAAGCACTATATATACAGAAGATTATTTCATAATAAGAAAAGGTTCAATCCACCAGAAAGATTTCACAATTTAAAATCTATATTTTCCCAATTTCATTGTCTCAAATATATATAAAGCAAATTGACCAAAGTACAGATGATCTTATTATAACTCTCTTCATAATTCAAAGGAGAAAACAAATGAGAAACATAAGATTTAAACAATGATATTTAATAAATATTTAAAATACATAATAAAATAATATATCAAAATATTTGTATATAAACAATGAAGTGCAATATGTACACTAAACACTTAAATGAATATATTTCAAGTACACATGTAACACTTCAAAAATTGACCATAAGGCAACTTCAAAAACTTTTATGAGAATATGTTCCATGAATAAAATGTAATCAAGCCAGAAAACAACATATTATTTTGAAAATTAAAAATATATTTCTAAAATGCTTTGAATTCGATGATAAAAGTAACATATTAGAAACTTTGAGATGAAGCTAAAGTAAGTCACAGAGGAAACTTTAGAGTAGCAAATGTGTATGTTAGAAAAAAAAGATTGGATACTAATAAACTATGATCTATCTCAAATCCCTAGGGAAAGAATGGCAAAGTAAACCCAAAGAAAATAGCACGAGGAAAATATGATATTAAGAAAAGAAAAAAAGACACATAGTAAAATAAATGAATGAAGTTAAAAGTCAGTCATTGGAAAGCCTGGTATAACTGATAAACATCTGGCTAAGCTGATTTAAAAAAAAGAGGAAAAGCACAAATAATAAACATCAGAAGTGACAAAGTGGACGTCACATAGACACTGCAAGTATTAACACAAATGTAGGCCATTTTAAATAACTTCATACCCATAAATTTAAACATTTAGAAATGGAAAAATTCTTAGCAAAATAATATCTACCAAAACCAACTCAAGTTTTTTCTAAGAAGAAACAAACCCAGAAACATTGCATAATCTATTAAAGATAATGAATTCTTGGGTGGGAGGAGGGCAACAGAAACTCCTGCTACAAACTTCCTATAAAACTTTAGTTCTAGATGGCCTCTTAGTGAATGCTACCAAGCATTTCAAGAAGAAATAATCCCAACTTCCACAAAATTTTCCAAAGTATAGAGAGGAAATATATCCAGACTTGATTTATTAAGCTAGTATTATCTGGATGCTCCAAGCCATCAAAGATAGCATGAGAAAGGAAAATTACAGAACTCACTCACTTTCATTATCTCATTCAAAGACTAAAATTCTAAACAAAGTATTAACAAAACAAACCCAGTAATATTTAAGAAAGATGACATCTCATTAAAATGTTGGACTTACTCCAGGAATGTGATGTAAGTTTAACATTAGAAAATTGGTCAATGTGATTTTTCATATTAACAGAAAATGCAGAAAAAATTATACAATACAGGCAGAAAAAGCATTTGAGAATACAATTCATGAAAAAACCTCTAGAGTAAACAGGATATGAAAAGGAATGCTCATAATCTGATAAATACTTCCTTAAAAATCAGCAGCCAACATTTTTGTGAATCCTGACAAGCTGATTTGAAAATTAATATGGAAAGGCAAAAAGTTATGAAAATCCAAAATGTTCTTGGCAGATGACAAGATGGGAAGATTTGCTCATTCAGGTAACAAATAAATGGTATATTGGTGTGGTGTTGGTATAAGCATAGACAAATGGAGCAATGCAACAGACTTACACATAAGTGGTCATCTAATGTATGACAAAGATGATAGTGTGGTGAAACGGTGAAAGGGTTTAGCACTACCTAAGAAAGCCGAGGTATTAAGTATAGTATTGTCTACTAGCTTTGAAGATAGCACACATTGCTAGATGTATACCCAACAGTTATCTATGCACATGGGTACCAGGAGACATGTACAAGCATTCATAGCAGCAGTATCCATACTGACACCAAATTGGAAACCCAAAGGTATTATCAAAAGCAGGCTGGTTAAATAAATTGTGATACATTCATATAATGCAACACAATACAGCAACAAAAAATGAACAACATAAGATGAATCTCACAAAGAAAGTTGAGCAAAATAAGACACAAAAAAGACAAAATATATGAGTCCATTTATCTAAAGCTCAAAAGCAAGGAAAACTACACATCAGTGTTTAGAGCTATAGACTTGGGTAATAAAACTCTTAAGAACATCAAGGAAATGATTCCTAAAAAGGCAGTATGTTGGTCCCCTTTAGAGAATTCGAAGTGGGTTAGAAATGGGAAGGAGCAAAGAATGACTAGGTAGGTGCAGCCCTTATTCTATTTCTCTCCAGGTAGTGGTGCCATGAGTATTTACTTTAGGTGGGTTCATTAAGTCATGCAATTATAATTCATGCATTTTCCTTATGTATGTGAAAATCCATACTAAAATGTTTTTCGAAAGAAGCAGAAACAATGAGAGGAGTTATCATTGCTTCTGAGAGGGAGAAAAGAAATAAGTGGGGAGAACACAAGAAAGAGAGGGAGGAAGAACGGAAACACTGAGGCTGCTTGTATGAGAAGGTCAGAAAAAAAGAAGCCTGACGGCAGAGAGGCCAAGAAGGGACTTGGAAAGTGCCCAGTTGGAAATTTTGTTTGCTGTGAGATCTGTGCTGCAAGGTCCTCTTCTACCACTTTCACAAAATCTTTTGGAAAGTTGATGCTGCTTTCTGTTTGAATGCGATATTTCATGGAAACTCAAAGAAGGCTTGGTATGTTGTGAAAAGAGAAGACATCTTGGTAGACCCAGGACCTGGCAGATGAGGGAATAGCAATTGATCACCTGAGTTAAACTCTGTGTGTATCTTCTCCATGGTGTGGCACTTCTGCTTGGATTAAAGTTATGTGTATGCCTCCCCTTTCCCTTTGATTTGAGTAGAAATGATATAAGCTTTGAAGTCATATAGACCTAGGTTCAAATTTCATTTGGATATTTACCTGCTAGGAGAACTTGGGCAAGTTTCTTAGCCTTTCTGAACCTTAATTCTCCATCATAAATTGGATAATAATAATACTTACCCCATAGGTAACTTAGGAAAAATGCCTAGCAGAGGGGTTGCTAAATAGAGCCCTTATAGGCCAGACTGTGATTTGCTTGACTCTGCAGAATATTTTTAAAAATTTTTTATTTCATTTCTTACATGTTAAAATTAGTAGTTTTACATAAAAATCTGAATGTCTGGCTTTTCTTGGAAAATTGGAAAATCCGGCCATGCCAGACCTCATTTTTAAATGGCAATTGCATGTGCCCCTGCAAGCAGGGGTGTGACTTCTGCTTGGCCCCAGACCCATCCCTCCTGATTGTCTTATACTTGACCCATCTCATTAACATTTCCTGACTGCCTTTAGGCCCTGCACGTGGAACCAGAGCCCAGCACAGAAAATAACCTAAATGTTGGTTCGTTTCATGATCTCAAATATTTGTTGACTGAATCACATTTCTCTATTTCTTTCAGAAAAAAAATGTTTCGAAGGTACAACTTTCTACAGTGCTTGAGAGCGTTGTGTAAATTTTCCACTTATAGCATATTACCAACCTTGGTACTTAATGAATGTGTATTACTAACAGAAAATATAACGAGCACTGCTTACCATGTGAGATACTGCTAAAGAAGCCTGCTGCCAGGTGTCCATGACCAACTTTTCATCGGCCTCAAAGTTGGACTCAACGTTTTCTAGGGAGTTATCCGTCTTGCTCTTCAGTACTGATTTTGTTTTTGGTTTGGGTGTAACTGTTTCCAGAGAAATGGATATTCGAGGAACTAGAGGAATTCTTTGAGAAACAAACAAGCAAAAGGGATATAAAAATTTTGCTTAACAAAATTCTGTTTTTGTGACCATGTTACTTTGTAAATTTTACTGTCTTGGTTTAATCTCAATTTTCAAAGTTTTCCTGAAAGAATTATTTTAATGGAGAAAAGATTATAAAACACTGCATTCAAATTTTTGTGGTCTAGAACATCTTGTTAAAAGAAGAGACTCAAAGTAAACAACAAAAACCCATAATTTTCAGACTTAATTCTCAGTAATTATAAAGCAGAGGATTAGACAGTGGCCATTATAAAGAAAAGCAACTTTGGAATTTGTTCCAGAGCATACACTTCCCATGAAAGATAAATAAAAAAGTCAGTCGTGAAAAAGCAAACCAAACGAAACTGGGCATCACTTCTCTAAGGTGACAAGTATCATCTGGCATCCCGGAGGGCACAACTGAAGGTAGGACATGACTGTCCATGGCCATACCACATTGAACACACCTGATCTCCTCTGACAGTAACACATGACTAATACTAATGTGAGGTCTGAAAGGGGGTACTGCACAGAGGCAGCTAAGTTTTGATGGTGGGTGGGGGTAGCCTACAGCACCACCCCCACAAAGGTTTTCTCTTTGTTTTATGAAGTGCTGTGGGGACACAAAGTTAAGCTCTCCCTCCCTCTTCCCTTATTGCTGCTCCTGTGTAGAAATTTTTGAGCTGCCTCTGGGAATATCTTATCCCAGAAGGATCCCAGGATTTCAAAGGTTAACAGAAGCAGGGAAAGATCTACAAGGTAGAATGCTTAATGTGACTGGAATCCCCCTTTAGTAATAGAAAGTGCAAAGGGCTACTATCAGCTTGGGGAAGGAATGAGAAGAGAACAGCTCCAAGGATGTCTCTGTTGAAACTAGAGGAGGAGAGTCAGAATCAGTAATCTAGGAACAAGCATTTGGTTTTGTAGACTCAAGTTGCTGGAGAAGAGAGCAGTGATTCAGAAAAATGAATCACTGGTACAGTATCATAGGCACAGTCTACCGTGCCTAAAAAGGCAGCATATTGAGGATCTGCTACTCATCTACCCACAAATTAAATTACATTTTAAAAATCAAATAAGGCTAAATCACTGTCACTCCAGTTTGATTGTGATTCATGTGTTCAATAAGTTAGGGTAAGGCTTGTGCGATCACTTCTAAATGTTTAATACAGTACAACATGTATTTTTCAACATCTTGCTTTGGAGGACAGCAGTGGTGGCATATAACTTAGAAAAAGAATTTGCATTTAGAATTTATTTACTGGAAAGAACTCTGATGTAGGTAGCTCTCTCACTATTAGTAGGTATAAACTTGAGCATGTCATTTGACTTTATGAGGTTCAGTTCCTCTCGGAATAATACAAATATAATAATTATTGTGATAAGTATTCATTATTAACTAAGAGTTATTACTATCATTGTGAATAATCTTGTGATACTACTACTAATATTATTATTGCTATAGGTTTGTTGGGAAGAATAAAGCGGACAAAATATATGAAAATTTTTAACATTGTTCTTGTTTCCCTTTATATATGACAGGTTGATAGGTTAGTTGGTTGATATATTGATTGACTGATAGTTCCAGTAGGTACCCAAAGCTGTGATTTGAGGCTGAGACTGGTGCAGAGTTATTCACAGGAAATAAGAACTGGATGTTCTTTTGCCAGTTTCATTCTACTAACCAACATCAACAGCTTACCCATTATGCCTAACTTGCTATTGTGTGCTGAGAACAGAATGTACTGCCACTCTCGACATTGAAATTCGGCCTCTTTTGATGGTTCTAGTGGTTTATACTGCCTTTGGATTTTTTTTTAATTGTTTTTAATCTCAAAGATCTCTTTCAGCAGCTTGCTGAACATTTTCCTTCTATTTGTGTCAAAAAGAGGGGACACATTTTTACTCTTAGATATTCTTGTGTACACACAGGCCTGACAGGGATGTGATGGGAGTAGATGGAAAAAGCCAGGAGAGAACAGAAATGGGCTTTGGATTGCTGCATAAAATAATGTATTCAGGCCATCTCAAATTCTTTTTGGAACAAGGGAGGGTAAAAGAAACAAAGCAGGAACATACAATAGGTAATAATCTACATTTATTGAGCATTATTGGGACTCAATCTCATCTTCTGATACCACAATATGGTACTAAATGCTTTGTAGATTTTATTTTCCATAATCTTCACAACCCTCCTTTACAGATAAGGAAACTGAGGCTTAAGAGAGATGGAGTGACTTGACAACAAATAAATTGTCTTAATTTATTTACATACAATGATTGAGTAACAGAACTAGGATTCAAACCAGATCTGTCTTACTTCAAAATATATTCATTATCCTGCGTTTAGTTTGTGCAGCTCCTGACACCTGCATTGACTGAGCAAACTGCTTTCAACATAAAATAGATAGCTTATCCCCTTGGAGATTTAAATTTAATCTTCAGTGCCTTTATATTATTTTTTTTAATTTGACTTTCTTTTTCCCCTCCTCATATCTGATATAATGTTTTTTGTTTCTTATCGCCTGCCTACTGATTATTAAAAAGGATTGTTTTAATTCTTCACTATACTTTATTTAGTTCAAATTAAAATTCATTTAATTTTTAAGGATTTTGATTTCTATTTTTTAATTGCTTTATTTTAATTCTTACTTTTAGCTCTCTTAATGTTTTATAGTTGGAAACCATGCCACAGGAATCACCACCACTCCTAACTCCCATTTCTAGAAGACATTTTTCTATCTGTTCAGAATTTCTCAGAGTTTGGGATCTTGCCTTTCCTTTGCCCCTACCCATTGGATCTACAAAAACAATGACTTACAGACTTTTATATTGCACAGGATTTGCTTGGCTGAAAATAAAATTTTTCTTCTATCCTACCACCAAATTTATTTTTTTGCTGGCAGAAATCTGATGTTAGACTATTAATAGGTCTTTCAGTCACTCTCACAAGGTCATTATCACATACTACTGAGACTTTACTGTTTCTCAATGTCTTTATCGGTAAAAGACTGAAAACACCTTCCATTTTCATTTTCATTTATATAATACAATAGGTACACACACACACCTGCTTTGGTCCTTTCATAAAAGTGTTAGAGGTTCATAATTTTTTTTTTTTTTTTTAGACGGAGTCTCCCTCTGTCGCCCAGGCTGGAGTGCAGTGGTGAGATCTTGGCTCGCTGCAAGCTCCGCCTCCCAGGTTCATGCCATGCTCCTGCCTCAGCCTCCTGAGTAGCTGGGACTACAGGCGCCCGCCACCATGCCCGGCTAATTATTTTGTATTTTTAGTAGAGACGGGGTTTCACCGTGTTAGCCAGGATGATCTCGATCTCCTGACCTCGTGATCCGCCTGCCTCGGCCTCCCAAAGCGCTGGGATTACAGGCGTGAGCCACCGTGCCTGGTGGAGGTTCATAATTTCTTACCAGAAACCATTGGGGCCAAAAGTGTTTCAGAATTCAGAATTTGTATATACCATATATTCCCTAATACCACCTGCAGAGTCTGTGGGATGACTCCGTCATAAAACACATTTTATCTCTGCAGCAAAATGAGTAAATATTCCCTATAAATTGGATAATGTATATTAGTAGTCTTAAGTCAATGACACACTAACGTTAAAAAAAAAACATGTTTGGTTATTAGAGCTTTTTTGGATCTTGGATTTGCAGATAAAGGAGTGTGATTTTTATTAGTGGTAATTAATTTTAAATCACAAAGCTTTATGTTCAAAACAATTACAGTGTGATATAACAGCCTGCCTTACCTAAGCTGGCTTTCGGAATTGTCTTTACTATCCAGTTGGACCAAAGGGATTTGAGTAAATCTCTTGTTGTCCTCTACTGGGATTTTACTTTCCATTCCCCAGTAATAATCTTGAAGGAGTCTCTTTGTATCTTGGAAACGGTTCAGTTCTGCCTTTAATAGCAAATGTGAATGTTAATATCCAAGAAAGAACAAGCTGATCTGTACATATTTCTGATATAAGCCTCTGAAAGCACTATTTTGAAAACATTTAGATTGAAAATAATTTTCTGGAAATAAGAAGGAGCATTAGTTACAAGTCTATATCTAAGATTTTCATTAAAATTAAAGATAACTAGTGACTTTGCATTCTCTATATTTACGGAACATGATTCTATTTAACAAAAT
Organism: Pan troglodytes; assembly: GCF_028858775.2. NCBI lineage: Eukaryota > Metazoa > Chordata > Mammalia > Primates > Hominidae > Pan > Pan troglodytes. The sequence goes on from NC_072402.2 coordinate 77,029,441, forward strand.
GACTTTTCTGTGCCTCTTGACATTGTGACAGTTACAGGATGTATGATGTTTCAAGTAGTGCATGCTATTTACTATTTTAACATTAGCAATTCCTGTGTCCTAGATTCAATCAGCCAATATAGTAGCAAACTTCTTTGTCATAGGTTGCATATGAGTTGATTTGGGAGATAACAAAAAACACTATACATACAAATACAAAATACAAATACAAAAAAAAACACTGGGTTCTGGTTCTCTAGAACAACTTAACTTAGCTGTGGAGAAACAACAAAGGGCAACATAAAGTTTTTTTTTTCTTTCTTTCCTTTACTTTTTTTTTTTTTTTTTTTTTTGAGACAGAGTCTTGCTCTATCACCCAGGCTGGAATGCAGTGGTGTGATCTCAGCTCATTGCAACCTCCACCTCCTAGGTTCAAGCGATTTTCCTGCCTCAGCCTCCTGATTAGCCGGGTTTACAGGGCCCTGACCCCATGCCCTCCTAATTTTTGTATATTTAGTAGAGATAGGGTTTTGCCATGTTGGCCAGGCTGGTTTCGAACTCCTGACCTCAGGTGATCTGTCCACCTTGGCCTCCCAAAGTGCTGGGATTACAGGCATGAGACACTGCGCCCAGCAACACAGAGTTTAAAGAATAGTTCTCTTTCCACAATTTCCTTTCTTGTTCAATATGTGGAGAAGAGAGATAATTCAGCTCCTCTAGTGCTCACAGCTAAACCCTTCTGCTTGCTTTGCCAGTAAGTACCTTGTGAAAAATGTAGCAACCCAGAAGAGCTGGTGGCAAGGTGAGCATCGGTCATTCCCTTGTTGTGACTCCCTGTCAGCACAGGTCATTTCCTTTTGTGGTATGCATACGCTGAAGTGTGTGCATAGTGAGATTTCACACAGTGCCAACAACACAAATGTAGAATATGATATTTTTTGACCTGGTCTCCCATTCGGTTTAGGAGAATATGGTGTATATCTGTGCTTCTCTATGTTAGTGTAAACATGACCTCCAGACTTTGCTTTAGTCACCTGGGCTACTTAAATCAGTACCTGAGGGCCTAAATATTGAAGCTCCTGATACAGATGAATTCCATGGTATCTAGTTAATTACAGAAAGCATCTTTGTAAAAAGAAAAACAAAATTGACCTAATGTTCAAAGCCTTATCTACACCAAACTCAAAGATATTTATGAAGGGATCCCTACATTTATCAAACAATTATGTCACCACTTATTTTGTAAAATATCAAGAAATATTCTCTTACTGCCATATTCACAGTTCAGAACAAATAAATGTCTGGTTTTTTGTTGTAGTCTACAACAAAAGAGAACAGTTTCAATAAGTCTGTATTTGATATAGAAAAGGTTAAGCCAAATTGCTCCTGGAAAAAGCTGTTTTCTGTGCTATTCGACTTTTCTAGCTAAATGACTGAAACAGGAAAAAATTAATTTGGTGAACTTGAATCTAAGTTAAAAAATAAAAGTACCATTTATGTATTGTCTCACATTATAGAACATTTTTAATAGTCTCCTTGGATTTTAAACACAAATATATATTTAAGTAGTTTTTAAACTAGCATTTTGAAATGACAAGAAAAACTAAACCTTTTTCTCTTTCCTTGCAAAACAACCAAATTAAGTTTTAAAATATTCATATATGAACAAATCCTACAGTTTGACAATAAGTGTTTGCACCTGTCATGCTTAGGTTTGGTAAAACAGAGGAGAAAAATGAGTCTTGTAAATTATACTTATAAGAACTTGCAGAATGACACATTTATGGTGGATAGGATCAAATAGAAACCCAATTTGTACAAACTGAATATTGACAACTTTTGAGAATTAAAATAAGTGTGTTGAGGTTATAAAAATTATTAGTCATTAAACCATAGCATTGTATTATTTGGTAAATAAATTTAGAAATCAGGAAATTATTTCCTCCTTAACTTAGAGAACTAAACTATTTAATAATGATTAGGTTTAGTAGAGCTTCTTTTATACAATTGGTTTTTGGGACAGTGCTGTTATCTGTGCCTTAGGCTTACCTTATTATAGTGATTATCTTATATAAAATACTAATTTATTTTTAGAAGTCATAATTTAATTAACTAAATCTGAATAAGATGCCATACTATATCCAAGATTTTCATAAAGGCAGAATCAATCAAAATTCCTGTTACATTTATGATAACTAGTAAACAATATTTTTATGATATTATGATAACTAGTAAACGATATTTTTGTTATGATAACTAGTAAACAATATTTTTAATAGTTATTAAAAACAATATTTTTAATAGTAAACAAGATTTTTAATTGAGACAGAATCTTAGATTTAAAAAGAATTTTAGAAAATCATCTAGCATAGCATTTTCTAAAATACATTTTGTAGAAAACTTGTCCTATAGGCAGTTAATGAGTACCTTGTTGGGGAAGAAACAAAAACTTCTCAAGGTCAAATAGTGTGGAAACAGAAATAGAAATAGAAATAGAAATAGAAAAAGGATTTCCTTCCTGCAGGGCATCTCGATGTCTAAATATGTCGATACACTTGTCAATCTCCCAGGGAGAGGGAAGAAGGCTAGAGTAGATAGCACTTCCCAAAGATTGATCACAGAGTCCTTGTTTTGTGAAACATCTTGTAGGACTAATGTCTACGGAACCCGCTTTGGGAAACATTTATCTAGCTGTCGGTTGTTACCCAATACCACAGATTCTTGATGGCTTTCTCTAGTGTACTTTCCACCGGTCCTCCAAAACCATGTGCAAACTTTTGCTTTTGAGCATCCTGGACAAAAAGCTCATTGCCTCCAAAGTCTGTTACTTGATGGGCTGTTCATTAGGCTCTTTCTTTAAATATTGAACCGAAACCTCCTCTTTTGTAATTTTCACCCCTGGTTTTTATAGGATCCTGTTGATCAGTGCAAAATAAGGCTCTCTTCAGTTCTATGTGGCAAACTTTCAACTATCTGAACAATAAATCAGTGGTTAGGAATACAGTAGACACTCCCTTATCCATGGGGGATAAGTTTCAAGACCCCCAGTGGGTGCGTGAAACCTCAGATAGTTCCAAACCTTATATACACTATGATTTTTCATCTGATAACGAAATTGGCTACTAAGTGACTAACGGATGGGCAGGTAGCATCTACAGGGTGGATACACTGGACAGAGGGATGATTCACATTCCCAGCGAGACAGAATGAAACAGTGTGAGATTTCATCACACTACTCAAAATAGAGCACAATTTAAAACTTATGAATTATTTATTTATGGAAATTTCCATGTAATATTTTCGGATTGTGGGTAACAAACTATGGAAAATAAACCTGAGGAGAAGGGGGAGCTACTGTACTGGCTTTGAGGTCAGATGGGCAAATTGTTTCACCTGTGTTTGTCTCAATTTCCTCATTTGTGAAATGAAGATAACAGAACTTACAGTAGGCTGGGTGTGGTGGCTCACTCCTGTAATCCCAGCACTTTGGGAGGCCGAGGCGGATGGATCACCTGAGGTCAGGAGCTCGAGAGCAGCCTGGCCAACCTGGTGAAACCGTGTCTCTACTAAAAATACAAAAATTAGCCAGGCGTGGTGGTGGGCGCCTGTAATCCCAGCTACTTGGGAGGCTGAGGCAGGAGAATTGCTTGAATCTGGGAGGCAGAGGTTGCAGTGAGGTGAGATCACACCATTGCACTCCAACCTGGGTGCAAGAGTGAAAACTTGTTGTGAAGTTTTAATGTATTCTACATGAAAATCTTTAGAATGCTGCCTGGCATGTACATAGTAAGAACTTAGTAAATGTTAGCTTTTATTTACTGCTTTTTCCTCTTTATTCCTTGTTGGTCTTAGATATTGGTTCAGTTTCTCAAGATAAAAGTCCTCTATCTAGGGATTGTTGGAATATTGAGTACTATACCATTTCCAAAGGAGGTATGTATTGCTCTGAATCAAGAATGATTCATAAAAATTATCTGTTCCCTATGCCTTCATTATTGGTTTTCAGCTATTTCTGCCATAAGCTTTTGATACGACTGTTTATAATACTTGAGTTTCGCTTGCCCAAACCAATGTCGTGGGGATGCTATCCAGACTGGTCTAGGCTGCTTAGGCATCTCACTTTAATCTTTGCATACAACCCATGCCATGTGGATCTGTCCTCCTGGTCATGGCCCGGCTTTGTCCTCTGCTTTGGATGACATCTTTCTAACTCCATCTTCTCTTTACAATCCAGATTCCTAACATGGCTGCATGGGGTCTTCACTGTCCTGGTATCCTGATTTCTTGAAACCTCCTACCTGAGTGGCTGCTCCTGCCTCTCAGATTTCTGCTGATATTTCAGACCTTCTGTGGTCTGGCCTATGCCTGAGCCATGAATTGTCCCTTTGAAGGCTGGAAGTACCAGCATGTATTGGTCCTTTGATGAAAAGACGTTTACTGAACACCTATTATGCATTAGCTGTAGGGATTGCCAGATAAGTACTCTCACTTCCTGTAGTATCTCTTTATCTAAGTTAATCAACTAAGGATCAGAAATGTACCCTTTTCCATTCTCTATCTTCGTTCCTGTTATTTTAGCTTGACTTAGCTTTAGACAGGCTGCTTCCTGACTCTAGGGCCCACCTCCCTTTTGTTAGGGCATTTGCTTTAAGAAAACTTGACATTGTAAATCCTTTCACTGTTCCTTTGAGATGTAAATCTTTTCAAAAGCCTCCTACCAGTTGTACAACCCGGGAAAGAATGTCTTTCTCAAAAACCATCTCTTTGTAATATAATTAATCATCAAGGAAGACAGGGACTCTATCTCCCAGTTCCTGTGTGAGACTAGGAGCCTAATTTCACTAGGTGCATTGCTTCAAGTCCTAAAACTACCTCCTGTGATGAAGTTCGTAGAAAGTTGACTTTTCCTTCTGGTAATGTCAATTGGCAAACACAGTTGGCTTATGACCCATACCCTCTAACCTACTTCAGCTCTTAAAAACTCTCTAGCCCTTTGTCTTGGCGGAGCTGGGTTTGTGCTTTCTCCCCTATTGCTGACAATAGTGTCGAATAAAATCAGCACCTGTCTTCTAATCTTGCCCTGTGCAATTTTTTTAAATTTAATAGGCTGCAAATATAAGTTAATCGGGTTGCATTGATTATGGTCTGTTTTTCTAGTCCAATATTGGAAAACTTTTTATTTTCAGGAATCAAATGTCTGCCTGGTCTGATCTTGCCTATGCTTGTTGTGGCCAGGCTGCTTTCCTGGGCTTTCTTTGTCCACTTAAGGGGTCTGCTTTGAGAGTCTGGTGAGATAACTCAGTTGTAAACACTATTTCTACTGTGGCTTTCTACATATCTAGGCCACCTGGGAGCAAAGCTGGTGGGTAGTTGCTTGGGATGCTTCCAATTTGGGTGCATATTTGGGCTGGGTCAAAATGTATTATTTCGGCTAGCTTTTTTGGGAGTTGGAGCTCATACCAGGCATAGTGCTATACCAAAATGAGCCCTGAACAGACCTCTCATATTCCCAAGAAAGTGTCATATGAAGGACTGAGGAATGAGGCTGTGAAGGGAAGTGCCTGGGTCATTGTGACCAGCTGCTCTTACCTGCATCAGGGAAAAGAAATGGTTCATTGTCATTCCAAGAGTGTCCTGTAACCAGCTCTTATTAATGATGTCAAGCCGCTCCTGCTCTGCCTCTTCCTTCCGGACATCACAAATGTCCCACAGGCGGTCTCGCAGATCCTGAACAGAAAAAACAGGCATGGTGGCTATGCTTTAGACTGCTGCTCAAATCACCTAGGTGCAATAAAACTAAAATCCTTTGCCGCTCTTAAAAATGTCTCTAAAGAAATTTTACACCAATTGCACTCCTGTATTGTATGTGCTCATTCAACCAATATTCATCTTGAGTCTATTCTGTCAGTCCCTTACGTTTGAAGAGGACCTCACCACATCATATGTCTATGTCTACCAGAAACCCACTATGTTTTACTTTATTCATGAATGGCTATGTTTTATGTGCTTTAATCCTTCCTAAAAAAAATGTGTTTGGTTGAAAAAGCCCTTTCAGTGAATTTTTGGGGGGAAATGGCAATTGTTGGTGGAAAAAAATATGCAGCTGTATTAATTAACATAATTAATTAATATAAACTTGTTAATTAATACTACAGGTGGAACATATTGTTCACCAAAAAATGTTGTCTGAGTTTAATGGGGTGATCTAAAAGTAAGCTTTGTATTAAAGAGATAGCAGTAAAGAGACTGCCCTTGCCAGATACTGGGCAATAATCAAGATGATAAATATAAACATAATAATTTATAACATACTATTTATATATAAATACATAATAAGCAGTATCAATGCATTTATAGTATGATTTATAGTATAGTAGAGTATGAATAATATATAATACATTATATATATTTAATAATTTACATATAAATATAATAAAAATAGTTATCGCATAGAGTCCTTTCTGTGTGTATCTATGTGTCGGAACATAAGTCACTATACTTGTATTGGCTCATTTAATGCCTCACAACATCCTTAAGCTAGGTAGTATTATTACCTTCATTTTACAATTGAGGAAACTGAGTCACAGAGAAGTTACTTTCTAAGGTCACACAAAGAGTAAGTGGTGGAGCCAGAATACGAACTGGTGGTCTTGAATAATATATACTACTATATTAGGCTTCAGTTACTTTATCTGTAAAACAGACATAATACTACTTACCTTCTGGATATGTTATGTAGAAATAATTAGCTGGTGCATATAAAGCACATGCAATAATTCCTCAATTAATGAAAACTATTATTATAATCTTATTCATTGCAATGAAATATTTATTGTTTAATAAGATATCCCATTAATGGAACATATACAGTCAAATAAAAATCGACAGCTTTTGCAATAATAATAATTCACTGAGGCCAGGCACAGTGGCTCATGCTTATAATCCCAACACTTTGAGAGGCTGAGGCAGGAGGATCATTTGAGGCCAGGAGTTCAAGACCAGCCTGGTCAACATGGCAAAACCCCCATTTCTATAAAAAATTAAAAAATAAAAACTCAGCCATTCATGGTGGCACATGTCTGTAGTCCCAGCTACTCAGGAGGCTGAGATGGGAGGATTGCTTGAGCCCAAGGGTTCAAGGCTGCAATGAGCCATGACTTCACCACTGCACCTCAGCCCGAGTGACAGAGACCCTGTCTCAATAAAAATTAATAATAATAATTCACTAAACATTTATTATGTGTTGAGCATCATGTTAAGTGCATTACATCAGGGGTCCCCAACCCTTGGGCCGCGAGGTGGTACCCATCCATGGCTTGTTAGGAACTGGGCCACACAGCAGGAGGTGAGCGGTGGGCAAGTGAGCATTACTCCCTGATCTTCACCTCCTATCAGATCCGCAGCAACATTAGATTCTCATAGAAGCCTGAACCCTATTGTGAACTACAAATGTGAGAGATGTAGGCTGCGTACTTCTTATGAGAATCTAATGCCTCATGATCTGAGTGGAACAGTTTTATCTCTAAACCATCCCCCTCACCAATATCTGTGGAAAAATTGTCTTCCACGAAACTGGTCCCTGGTGCCAAAAAGGTTGGGGACCACTGCATTACATTGATTATCTCCTAACCCCCACAGCCCCACAGTAAGTAGGCTTCCGACAAGACCATTGAGACATAGACAGGTTAAGTTTCTTGCCTATAATTTCAATGTGGTAGAGCCAGAAATTAATTTGAACCCAAGCAGTTTAATGCCTACAGTGAATTTTATTTCTGTGACATTGTATTTATGGAATACTTTGTTTTGGAATTCTTACCTTTGCATTTTGGTTTGTTACCTTGAGGAGCCTGCACATGAAATGAAAATATCACAAGCCATTTTTATTGCCATATGCTAAGTATCAGAACAATATACCATTATTTTAGAGCTGATCTTGATATATTCATGGTGTTTCCATAAATGCTCTGTCAGGTATTCAATAAGTACTAACTTGTGCTTATCAAATATTTATATATTTTTAATTAATTAATTATCTTATTTTTCCATAAGTTATTGGAGTACGGGTGGTATTTGGTTACATAAGTAAGTTCTTCAGTGGTGATATGTGAGATTTTGGTGTACTCATCACATGAGCAGTATACACTGCACCATATTTGGAGTCTTTTATCCTTCACCCCCCTCCCACTCTTCCCCCCAAGTCCCCAAAGTCCATTGTATCATTCTTATGCCTTTGAGTCCTCATAGCTTAGCTCTCACAAATCAGTGAGAACATAATGTTTGGTTTTCCATTCCTGAGTTACTTCACTTAGAATAATAGTCTCCAGTCTCATCCAGGTCACTGCAAATACTGTTAATTCATTCCTTTTTACGGCTGAGTAGCATTCCTCATATATATATATATATATATATATATATATATATATATATATATATATATATATGGCACAGTTTCTTTATCCACTCACTGATTGATGGGTATTTGGGTTGGTTCCACGATTTTGCAATTGTGAATTGTGCTGCTATAAACAATGTGTGCAAGTATCTTTTTCAAATAATGACTTCTTTTCCTCTGGGTAGATACCCAATAATAGGATTGCTGGATCAAATGGTAGCTCTACTTTTAGTTCTTAAGGAATCTCCACACTGTTTTCCATAGTGTCTGTACTAGTTTACATTACCATCAGCAGCGTAGAAGTGTTCCCTGATCACTGCATCCTCACCGACATCTACTGGTTTTTGGTTTTTTTCATTATGGCCATTCTTGCAGGAGTAAGGTGGTATCACATTGTGGTTTTGATTTGCATTTCCCTGATCATTAGTGATGTTGAGCATTTTTTCATATGTTTGTTGCCCATTTGTATATCTTCTTTTGAGAACTGTGTATTTATATCCGTAGCTCACTTTTGGATGGGATTGTTTTTTTCTTACTGATTTGAGTTCATTGTAGATTCTGGATATTAGTCTTTTGTCAGATGTATAGATTGTGAAAATTTTCTCCCATTCTGTGGGTTGTCTTTTTACTCTGCTGACTGTCCGTTTGTCGTGCAAAAGCTGTTTGGTTTAATTAGGTCCCAGCGATTTATCTTTGTTTTTATTGCATTTGCTTTTGGGTTTTTGGTCATGAAATCCTTGCCTGAGCCAATGTCCAGAAGGGTTCTTCCAATGTTATCTTGTAGAATTTTTAGTTTCAGGCCTTAGGTTTAAGACCTTAATCCATCTTGAGTTGATTTTTGTATAAGGTGAGAGATGAGGACCCAGTTTCATTCCTCTACAAGTGGCTAGCCAATTATCCCAGTACCATTTGTTGAACAGGGTGTCCTTTCCCCAACTTATGTTATTGTTTGCTTTGTCAAAGATCAGTTGGCTGTAGGTATTTGGGTTTATTTCTGGGTTCTCTATTCTGTTCCATTGGTCTATGTGCCTATTTTTATACCAGTATCATGCTGTTTTGGTTACTATGGCCTTATAGTATAGTTTGAAATCAGGTAGTGTGATGCTTCCAGATTTGTTCTTTTTGCTTAGTCTTGCTTTGGCAATGTAGGTTCTTTTGTGGTTCCATATGAATTTTAGAATTGTTTTTTCTAATTCTCTGAAGACTGTTGGTGGTATTTTGATGGGGATTGCATTGAATTTGTAGATTGCTTTGGGCAGTATGATCATTTTCACAATATTGATTCTACTCATCCTTGAGCATGGGATGTGTTTTCATTTGTTTATGTCATTTATGATTTTTTTCAGCAGTGTTTTGTAGTTTTCCTTGTAGAGGTCTTTTGACTCCTTGGTTAGGTATATTCCTAAGTATTTCATTTTTTTTTGCAGCTATTGTAAAAGGGGTTGAGTTCTTGATTTGATTCTCTGCTTGGTCGATGTTGGTGTATAGAAGAACTACTGATTTGCGTACATTCATCTTGTATCCGGAAACTTTGCTGAATTTTTTAATCAGTTCTAGGAGCTTTCTGGAGGAGTCTTCAGGGTTTTCAAGGTAAACGATCATATCGTCAGCAAACAGGAACAGTTTGACTTCCTCTTTACTGACTTCAGTGCCTTTTCTTTCTTTCTCTAGTCTGATTGCTCTGGCTAGGACCTCCAGTACTATGTTGAAGAGGAGTGGTGAGAGTGGGCATACTTGTCTTGTTCCAGTTTTCAGAGGGAATGCTTTCAACTTTTCCCCATTCAGTATTATGTTAGCTGTGGGTTTGTCATAGATGGCTTTTATTACATTGAGATATATCCCTTGTATGCCAATTTTTGCTGAGAGTTTTAATCATAAAGACATGCTGGATTTTGTCAAATGCTTCTTCTGCATCTATTGATGCATCTTTTTCTGCATCTATTGATCACATGATTTTTGTTTTTAATTCTGTTTATGTGGTGTATCACATTTATTGACTTGTGTATGTTAAACCATCCCTGCATCCCTGGTATAAAACCCACTTGATCATGGTGGATTATCTTTTTGACATGTTGTTGGATTTGGTTAGCTACTATTTTGTTAAGGATTTTAGCATCTGTGTTTATCAAGGATATCGGTCTGTAATTTTCTTTTTTGGTTATGTCCTTTGCTGGTTTTGGTATTAGGGTAATGCTGGCTTTGGTATTAGGTTATGTCCTTTGCTGGTTTTGGTAATGCTTTCTCTATATTGTGGAATAGTATCAAAAGGATTGGTATCAATTCTTCTTTGAATGTCTGGTAGAATTTTACTGTGAATCCACCTGGTCCTGGACTTTTTTGTGTTGGTAATTTTTAAATTACCATTTCAATCTCGCTGCTTGTTATTGGTCAGTTCAGGGTATCTAATTCTTCTTGATTTAAGCTAGGAAGGTTGTATTTTTCCAGGAATATATCCATCTCTTCTAGGTTTTCAGGTTTATGTGTGTAAAGGTGTTCATAGTAGCCTTGAATGATCTTTTGTATTTCAGTGATGTCAGTTGTAATATCTCCTGTTTTGTTTCTTAGTGAGGTTATTTGGATTTTCTCTCTTCTTTTCTTGGTTAATCTTGCGAATGGTCTATCAATTTTATTTTCAAAGAACCAGCTTTTTTGATTCATTTGTCTTTTGTATTTTTTTTGTTCCAATTTCATTTAGTTCTGCTCCGATCTTGTTTTTTTCCTTTCTTCTGCTGGGTTTGAGTTTGGTTTGTTCTTGTTTTTCTAGTTCCTTGAGGTGTGACCTTAGCATGTCAGTTTGTGCTCTTTTTATCTTTTTGATGTAGGCATTTAGGGCTATGAACTTTCCTCTTAGCACCGCCTTTGCTGTATCCGAGGTTGTGGTAGGTTGTGTCACTGTCATTCAGTTTGAATAATTTTTTAATTTCCATCTTGATTTAGTTTTTGATCCAAAACTTATTCAGGAGTAGGTTATTTAATTTCTATGTATTTGCCTAGTTTTGAAGATTCCTTTTGGAGTTGATTTCCAGTTTTATTCCACTGTAGTCTAAGAGAGTGCTTGATATAATTTCAATTTTCTTAAATTTATTGAGGCTTGTTTTATGGCCTATCATATGGTCTATCTTGGAGAAAGTTCTATGTGCTGTTGAATAGAATGTGTATTCTGCAGTTGCTGGGTGATGTGTTTTGTATATATTTGTTAAGTCCATTTGTTCCAAGGAATAGTTTAAATCCATTGTTTCTTTGTTGACTTTCTATCTTGATAACCTGTCTAATGCTGTCAGTAGAATATTGTTGTCCCCCACTATTATTGTGTTGCTGTGTATCTCATTTCTTAGGTCTGTTAGTGATTGTTTTATAAATTTGGGAGCTCCAATGTTAGGTGCATATATGTTTAGGATTGTGATATTTTCCTGTTGCACAAGGCCTTTTACCATTATATAATGTCCCTCTTTGTCTCTTTTAACTGGTGTTGCTTTAAAGTTTGTTTTGTCTGATATAAGAATAGCTACCCTGCTCACTTTTTGTGTCCATTTGCATGAAATGCCTTTTTCCACCCCTTTAAGTTTATGTGAGTCCTTATGTGTTAGGTGAGTCTCCTGACAGCAGCAGATAGTTGGTTGGTGAGTTCTTATCCATTCTGCAGTTCTGTGTCTTTTAAGTGGAGCCTTTAGGCCATTTACATTCAATGTTAGTATTGAAATATGACATACCATTGCATTCATCATGCTCTTTGTTGCCTGTGTACTTTTGGTTTTTTTTGTTTGTTTTTGTTTTGGCTTTTTAACTTGTATTTTTGTTTTATAGGTCCCGTGTGGTTTATGCATTAAAGAGGTTCTGTTTTGATGTGTTTCCAGGATTTGTTTCAAGATTTAGAGCTCCTTTTTCTTGTAGTGGTGGCTTGGTAATGGCAAATTCTCTCAGCATTTGTTTGTTTGAAAAAGACTATGTCTTTTCTTCATATACGATGCTTAGTTTTGCTTGATACAAAATTCTTGTCTGATAATTGTTTCGTTTGAGGAGGCTGAAGATAGGGCCCCAATCCCTTCTAGCTTTTAGGGTTTCTGCTAAGAAATCAGCTGTTAATTTGATAGGTTTTCCTTTATAAGTTACCTGATGCTTCTGTCTCACAGCTCTGAAAATTCTTTCCTTTGTCTTAACTTTGGATAACCTGATGACAATGTGCCTAGGCGAAGTTTTTTTGTGATAAATTTCCCAGGTGTTCTTTGTACTTCTTGTGTTTGAATGTTTAGGTCTCTAGCAAGGCTGCGGAAGTTTTCCTCAATTATTCCTCTAAATATGTTTTCCAAGCTTTTATAATTCTCTTCTTCCTCAGGAACACCAATTATTGTTCGGTTTGGTCATTTAACATAATCCCAGACTTCTTAGAGGCTTTGCTCATATTTTCTTTCTCTTTTTTCATTGTCTTTGTTGGATTGGGTTAATTTGAGGACCTTGTCTTTCAGCTCTGAATTTCTTTCTTCTACCTGTTCAATTCTATTGCTGAGACTTTCCAGAACATTTCAGGTTTCTAAAAGTGTCTACAAAGTTTCCTGAATTTTTGTTTGTTTTTTCTTTTAGCTATCTATTTCCTTGAATATTTCTCCCTTCACTCCTTGTATCATTTTTTGGATTTCCTTGCATTGGGCTTTGCCTTTCTCTGGTGCCTCCCTGATTAGCTTAATAACTAACCTCCTGAATTCTTTTTCAGATAAATCAGGGATTTCTTGGTTTGGATCCATTGCTGGTGAACTAGTGTGATTTTTTCAGGGTGTTAAAGAGCCTTGTTTTGTCATATTACCAGGGCTGATTTTTTGGTTCCTATTCATTTGGGTAGGCTCTGCAGAGGGAAGGTCTAGGGCTGAAAGCTCTTGTTCAGATTCTTTTGTCCCACAGGGTGTTCCCTTGATGTAATACTCTCCCACTTTTCCTATGGATGTGGCTTCCTGTGAGCCAAACTGCAGTGATTGTTGTCTCTCTTCTGGGTTTAGCCACCCAGTAAGTCTACCCTGCTCCGGGTTCGTACTGGGGGTTGTCTGCACAGAGTCCTGTGATGTGAATTGTCTATGGGTCTCCCAGCCATGGATACCAGTGCCGGTTCTGGTGGAGGTGGCGAGGGAGTGCAATGGACTCCATGACAGTTCTTAGCCTTGATGGTTTAATGGTCTATTTTTGTGCTGGTTGGCATCCTGCCAGGAGGTGGTGCTTTCCAGAGAGCATCAGCTGTAGTAGTGTGGAGAGGGACCAGAGGTGGGCGGGGCCCTAGAACTCCCAGGATTATATGCCCTTTGTCTTCCACTACCAGGGTGGGTAGGAAAGGACCATCAGGTGTGGCAGAGCTAAGCATGTCTGAGCTCAGACTCTCCTTGGGTGGGTTTTGCTGCAGCTGCTGTCGGGGTTGGGGGTGAGATTCCCAGGTCACTGGAGTTATGCACCTAGGAGGATTGTGGCTGCCTCTGCTGAGTCATGTAGGTTGTCAGGGAAGTGGGGGAAAGCTGGCAGTCACAGCCTCATGCAGCTCCCATGCAAACCTAAGGGCCGGTCTCACTCCCACCAGGCCTCTGCCAACAGCCCCGAGTCTGTTTCCAGGTAGTGGGTGAGATGGGCTTGAGAACTTGTTCAAGGATACCCACCTCCGAGCTGTGAAAGAAAAGGGCTTGGGTCTTCCCCTACCTGAGGAGTCTGCACACCGGATGTGCACCCTCCCCCAAGCTCTGGTCGGGAGGCTTCTTGCCCAGTTCAAATTGTTACAAGGTTCAGCTAGAGATTTCCTTCTCCCTGTGGAGTTTTACCCCCTGCTCCTCTGGCCACCCTCCCAATGGAACCCTGTGGTGCCCGGCAGGAATGGGCTGCTTGGGCACCCAGCGAGCTCCCAGTGCCTTTCTGCTACTTCCTCTACCCCTGTATTTCGCTCAGCTCTCTAAATTAACTCAGCTCCAGGTAAGGTTAGAAACTTCTTCTGTTAGTTAGAATATGTCAGTTAGAAACTGAAACAGACTTTCAGTTTCTCCAGTGGGGGTGTGTTCAGGAGAGGAGGGTCTCCCTTTCCCACTGCCGCACTGGGGCACTCATAGTATTTGGGGTGTCTCCCAGGTCCCACAGGAGCAGTCGGCCTCCTTCAGAGGGTCTGTGAGTCCTCTCGGGATTGCTGGTTTGTTCTTGCAGTTGATCTGGAGCTAAAATTCACAGTGCAAGCCTCCACACACTGCTCTGTCCAGAGTTGCAATCTAGTCCTGCCTCCTGTCTGCCATGATGATCCAGTTTTTTTTTTTTTTTTTTAGACAGAGTCTCCCTCTGTCCCCCAGGCTGGAGTGTGCTGTGGCGTGATCTTGGCTCACTGAGGCCTCCACCTCCTGGGTTCATGCGATTCTCCTCTTTATATATTTTTTAAAGAAAGGAGAGGACACAGCAGAGGAAAAAGCACAAAAGCAGGGCTCTGGAGACCTTGATTCTAGTTCTTTTTCTCCCACGGACTCAGTGTGAAACCTTTGCAAGTAACATCATGTCTGTGGCTCAGTTTTGTAATGGACAAAATGAGAACAATGCAACAGCAGAAGCTCTCTATTAACTTCATAGGATTGGAATGAAATAATTGAAGAACAAGGAATATTACCAGGGATAAAAAGGGATTAAGGCAATGAGTTTTTGTTATGCACTTGCCCAGAGACATTGCTGGTTTTCACACTTTATTTAGCAAGAATTAGGGAACTACTAAGTATTCCTGAAAAATCAGAGATGTATTTAAGAGAGATTCAAAACTATTAATTGAGAAGGTCATGCAGACTAAATCATTATAAATGTCTATTCTTACAAAAGTTGTAAAGACTTTCCACTGGGTAAAAACCCATATTCAACTTATGTGGTGCTTACTAGAGACACATAAAACAAAATGATACAAAAAGGTCAGTGTGGAAACTTATATGACCACATACAAATTAAAAATAAAGCAAGGTTTATGGTATTGATATCAGGTAGAAGTCAAATTTAAAACAAAAAGCACTTAGGATGCAAAGATTTTATACCATAATGAGGAACAGGGCAACTTGGGCACAGAATCCCACTACTGCTTACTATGTTGGCTTCTTTACCATATTTGTTCATCTATAAAATGGGAATATTACTAGTGCCTGCCTCAGAGGGTGGTTGTGGGGATGAAAAAGACAGTGCCAGAACATAGTGCATGCTCAGCATTTAGCTATTACTGTTGCTGCCTTAAAATTGATGAAAATCAAAAACTGTAGCAAGGAAAATGGATAGAAATGTAATAGTCACAGGAATTTTTCACTTACTTTCACCAGTTTTTACAAGATCATCTAGCTATAAAAATGTTAAAAAAAAAAAGGAATAGAGTGGTTATTTCAATCAGAATTACCTGTACCCTTTTAAAAATAAATGTGATACAAGGATTTATACTAAATCTAATGAGTTTGGTCATAGGGCATGAAGCAAAGGCAGGTTTATTTATTTTTTTAACTTAACTTCAGAAGTTTCTCTACTGTATACTGTTGCTGAAGATCCACGGCTAAAAATGTTATAATATCTTTGATAAGGTTGATTTGGCCAAAACTTACTGAACCTTCCAAGTAGAAATTGTGTATGTTGTTTTCTAGTATCCATGGATATTTTCTAATATCCAAATTTCTACTCAAAGTTTATTTTTCTTCCCTTGACTATTCTTTCTAGAGGTTTCTCTGCCTTTATTGCCTGGATTGAATTTTAAGTTTAATATGTTTTATTTCCAAATTTTAAATTTAATTCCAAGTTTTTAAGAATTATCCTCATTAATTCCTTTCTCCTTTCCTCAGCTTTATTTTCTAACTTCTTTTTGAAGTTATATTTATTTCTATTCTTCCATGCCTAATAATAAGTGGAGAAAAATAAAAGGGAGTGTGTCCACCATATCTAACCACGTAGCTAAATATCCACATATAATATATATGTATATATTATATGTAAGTCTATGTTAATATATTTTAGAGTCTTCTCACATCATTGGATTAACTTTCTGAAAAAAATAAAATGAGATTCCTATTGAAGTAACATAATACTTTAAATATTTAAAAGTAAAATAAAGAACTATAAAATTATTTAAAATTGTGTTACATTTCTATATAATCTTGGGGTGAAGTATTTTTTAATTGATCACAAAAAAGCTATAAAGGAAATTTCCTTATTTATCAATATAAACATTAAAATCCTTCTGCATATTAAAACTCATCTCAAACATCAAACTGGGAATATATATATACTATATGATCAACAGATGGCTTGTTTCCTTAACATATACAAAGATCTTAGAAGTCAGTAAGGAACAGAGCATGCTCCAGCAGAAAAAGGGGCAGAAATCACAAATAGGTTTCAGGAGGTGGAAAATAAATGACCATTAAACTTAGGAGAAAATGGTCAACTTCGATTGTAAATTGAGGAAAAAATGTAAATTATAGGAATATATTCATATTTTTACCCATTAAATTGGCAAAGATTAACAAAAAAGAATCTAATATTTGATATAAATCTAATAATTTAGATTTAAAATATTTGTATAATTTAAAATATACAAATCTGATATTTGCATAATCTGTTAGTTGGAGTAAAATTTACAAGTTCTTACTGTGTAAAGTTTTCAAATTTGTAAATTTTTAGTATATTTTAAAAACCTTAAAAATAAGCATAATCTTAAACAAGTTTCACTTAAAAAAGTTTGCCCATAGAAATAATTAAGGATGTGGTCAATAGTTAGCTGGATGAAATTTTACTGTAAAATTCTCTGTAATAAAATGTTGGTGCTCAAGAAACTGTTAATAAGATGGTGACTAAACATAGAAATCTGTAAAATAAATGATATAGTCCACTAGTCATATCCTTTAGTCATAAAAATGATGTTGTAGATGAATGTTTATTGAAAAAGAAAACATGTTCTATTGACTTAAAAAGAATGTTACAAAACAATATATATTTTGCTATCAAATTTTTGTAAAAACAACCACCATTGACTATCAGGGATTTGTCATTTTAAATTTTGCTTCTTATTATCTAATTTATCTGCAATAAACATATGTCACATTTGGAATTAGGAAAAAGGAAATCCCAAATAAGATATTTTAAATTTCCAAATCCTCTCATTCTCTGCCAACAATCACCTGACTAACATGGAGGAATAAGTATACAGGAAGGCTGGCTTTATGAATAGGTAGGAAAAAGAAAACAGAAAAAAAGTTGTAGGGTTTATATAGATATTAATTACTCTTTGAGGAGTGTCAAAGAATAGGCAAAATACTTCAATTTTACCAGGACATTTGAATACCTATTGGGTTAAACCCTTCAGCACCCACCCTATCACCCAAGCCACAATGACACCTTGCTTCTATTGCAAAAGTTTCCCATCTGGTTCCAACGTGTCTTCCTGCTGTTTTTACTCTACTGCAGACTCTTTTAAAACCAGATAGCAATGCTTCCTGTCTCACTCAGATCAATAGCTATATTCTCATAATAACCTCCAAGGACTTAGGTAATCTGGTTACCCAACAATCTCTCTGACCCTATCATCAGCCAACTGTTGCCTAGCTCACTCTGCTCCAGACACACCAGACTCCTTGCTGTTCTTCAAACACATCAAGTGTCCTCCCCCTTCAGTGCCATCGCTCTTGCTTTCATATGTGCCTCATACACCCTTTCTCCAAATATTTACATGGCTTACCCCATCACTTCTGTTGTCAGTCTGTTCAAATGTCGCCTTCTCAGTGAGATTTTACACAACCACTGTTTACAAAATGGTACATCCAACGTTCTTTTCCCCTTGCTTTGCTTTCTTGCTCTCTACATAGCTCTTATGACTAAGGACACATTCACTATATGCTTATTTGTTTATTGCTTATTCTGTGTCTCCTGGACACAAGGATACAAACACTCTGTGGTCACAGATTTATTTTGTTCACTGCTGAATCCCTAGCCTCTTTAATGGTGCTAGGACCATAATGGATGCTCAGTAAGTATTTATTGACCAAATGAATGGGGCATGGGTTTGAGATTGGCAATGTTTTAATTACGTAAATCAATATTTAGGTCATAATCAGTTTTGACTGTTAGTAATCTATGCTTAAGGTAGTGGCAAGGTATCCCTCTGATGGGATGGGGGGGGGTGTCAATTTATAAGGAAAGATGAAGGGCAAGAGAATGAAATCAGGCTTTTTGTACATCAGAGGCCCCTTTCTAAAGCATCAGGGTAATATAATTCACTCATGACTTTATGAAAATCTGCTTGTTATTGTGCTTGCTGGGGCACTACCAGGAATTGTGCTTGCTGGAGATACAAAGATGTGTAGTATTTAGTACCAGCCCTTAAGAGATCTATTCAATAGAGGTAATTCTAGGTTTTCCATGTCATTCCCTCATTCCTCTTCTCCTTGCTATCAACAAAATGTGTAACTGTGCTGAAGAAAGGAATGTGATTAACATCAGGCATAAACACAGTTACATTGACCCACAAAGGGACTAAGGGACTAGAAATCTACAAGACAGATGCCAAGAATGTTCTTGCAGTGCGGACTTTGGCCCCTCTTTCCAGAAGTGTTGCTATGGTATTCTCATTCTAAACTCAAAGTGCGGAAAAGCCACTGCTCTTGAAAGTTACCTGGTTAATAGTTCAAACCATTTTCTTTCTCATCCTCATACTTCACAAAAGTAAGGAGCAAATGTGTTGGGGTTTTTCAGGACAAGATATGAAAGCCAGCTAACCCTGTCCCAATAGGTCACTATTTCCTTACATTCACTCGTTGATGTAGTTCAGCCTTTGTTTCCTCATCATCCCACAGGTCATCAGGAAGGGAGTTGAAATCAGCCTGCCATTGAGCTACAAAATCTTGCTTGTGATCTGGACGCTTTAGAAACTCCTGGAAACTTGTTCTGTAGACATTAATAGAATGAGATAAATTTTATATGTCATGCCTCTAAACTGTAAAATTCTGACTTTGGAAACATTACTTACCTAATCTCATATAAGTAAGCAAGCACAGTATGCTGATCTTCCCTCAGATGCCTGAGTACTGTTTTGATGGTGTTTATATAGGAATTTTCTATTAGTTCCCAGTAAGGTACTAAAAACGAAGGCATTTCCTGTTAAATGGTAAAGTGTAGAAATTGTTACTTCAAAATGAAAGTTCTTCTGAATAATAGCGTCAAAAGAACAGTCCCAAGCAAAAAGGTCAAGATGCAACTGCAACTACATAAAGCATTCCCTGTGAGACTTCTTGCTCCTCTTCTCTCACACGCCCCCAACTCCAGCAAATTCATATTCCAAATAATCCTCCATGTCTCAGCCCAGATATTATTTATTCCAGAAATTGGGAGGGGGGGCGGTCGTGGTGGTGGCTCATGCCTGTAATCCCAGCACTTTGGGAGGCCAAGGTGGGCAGATCACCTAAGGTCAGGAGTTCTAGACCAGCCTAGCCAACATCAAGAAAGCCTGTCTCTACTAAAAATACAAAAAATTAGCCAGGTGTGGTGGCATGTGCCAATCCCAGCTACTTGGGAGGCAGAGGCAGGAGAATTGCAGTGAGCCAAGATCATGCTGTTGCACTCCAGCCTGGGCAACAACAGCAAAATTCCATCTAAAAAAAATAACTATTTATTCCAGAAATCCTACCCAGATACAACAAGTCTGCAAGGTCACCCACTGAGGTTCTGAGGTTCTCCCTTAGCATCCTGTACTTTTCCCATCATAACACTGATGACGTTAATTGTAACATCATCATTTACTTGTCTACACTCATCTCTAGAATGGCAGTCCCATAAACACAGAAACTGTCTTGTTTACCATTGTAAGAAGACTTCAAAAAGTTTATGAAAAATGCATATTATGAAAAAACTATGCATGAATTTTGAAATTCAAAATTCAAAATTTCAAAATTAATGCATAGTTTTTATAACATGTTTGAACACATCTGAAGACAATGTAGTTTTAGACACTGAGAAAGACGAGGTATCAGTTTGAAAAGAGCCCCTATCTGAGCAACATGAATTCTGCAAAAATTGAAACAAGAACAAACATCAAATTGCTGGTAAAGCTTGGGAGGAAGAATGGTGAAATCACTGATGCTTTACAAAAAGTTTATGGGCACAATGTTCCAAAGAAATTAGCAGTTTACTAACTGATCTTAAGAAGAGACGAGATAATGTTGAAGATGAAGCCTGCAGCAGTAGACCAATCCATATCCATTTTCAAAGAAAAAATTAACTTTTTGTGCCCTCACTGAAGAGGACCAATGATTAACAGCAGAACAATAGCCAACCCCACAGACATCTCAATTGGTTCAGCTTGCACAACTCTGACTAAAAATTAAAGTTGAGCAAACTTTCCACTAGATGGATGTCAAAACCATTGTGCCCAGATTAGCGGCAGACAAGAGCAAAGCTTTCAATAGAAATTGTTAACAAGTTTGTCAAAACTTGTTAACAATTTCTATTGAAAGCTTTGCTCTTGTCTGCCACTAACAATGATCTTTGACAAACCTGACAAAAACAAGCAATGCGGAAAGGATTCCCTATTTAATAAATGGTGCTGGGAAAACTGGCTAGCCATATGTAGAAAGCTGAAACTGGATCCCTTCCTTACACCTTATACAAAAATTAATTCAAGATGGATTAAAGACTTGAATGTTAGACCTAAAACCATAAAAACCCTAGAAGAAAACCTAGGCAACACCATTCAGGACATAGGCATGGGCAAGGACTTCATGTCTAAAACACCAAAAGCAATGGCAACAAAAGCCAAAATTGACAATTGGGATCTAATTAAACTAAAGAGCTTCTGCATAGCAAAAGAAACTACCATCAGAGTGAAGAGGCAACCTACAGAAGGGGAGAAAATTTTTGCAGTCCACTCATCTGACAAAGGGCTAATGTCCAGAATCTACAAAGAACTCAAACAAATTTACAAGAAGGAAACAAACAACCCCATCAAAAAGTGGGTGAAGGATATGAACAGACACTTCTTAAAAGAAGACATTTATGCAGCCAAAAGACACATGAAAAAATGCTCATCATCACTGGCCATCAGAGAAATGCAAATCAAAACCACAATGAGATACCATCTCACACCAGTTAGAATGGCGATCATTAAAAAGTCAGGAAACAACAGGTGCTGGAGAGGATGTGGAGAAATAAGAACACTTTTATACTGTTGGTGGGACTGTAAACTAGTTCAACCATTGTGGAAGTCAGTGTGGCGATTCTTCAGGGATCTAGATCTGGAAATACCATTTGACCCATTACCATCCCATTACTGGGTATATACCCAAAGGAGTATAAATCATGCTGCTATAAAGACACATGCACACGTATGTTTATTGCGGCACTATTCACAATAGCAAAGACTTGGAACCAACCCAAATGTCCAACAATGATAGACTGGATTAAGAAAATGTTGCACATATACACCATGGAATACTATGCAGACATAAAAAATGATGAGTTCATGTCCTTTGTAGGGATATGGATGAAGCTGGAAACCATCATTCTCAGCAAACTATCGCAAGGACAAAAAACCAAACACTGCATATTCTCACTCATAGGTGGGAATTGAACAATGAGAACACTTGGACACAGGAAGGGGAACATTACATCCCGGGGCCTGTTGTGGGGTGGGGGGAGGGAGGAGGGATAGCATTAGGAGATATACCTAATGTAAATGATGAGTTAATGGGTGCAGCACACCAACATGGCACATGTATACATATGTAACAAACCTGCACGTTGTGCACATGTACCCTAAAACTTAAAGTATAATAAAAAAATCATAAGAGAGACAAGGTGAAAGAAGAGAGAACAGTGGTGAGTAATGACATTTAATATATGTAAGTTTAATAAATGAGGATATGACAAAAAAAAGAAATTGTTAACAAGTGAGATCAAGATTCTAAAGCATTTCTTCAAAGAATTTGTAATAGGAGATGACATGTGGCTTTATCAGTATGATCCTGAAGACAAAGCACAATCAAAGGAATGGCTACCAAGAGATGGAAGTGGTCCAACCAAAGTAAAAGCAAACTGGGTCAAGAGGAAAGGTCATGGCAACAGTTTTTTTTTTTTTTTTTTTTTTTGGATGCTCCAGGCATTTTGTGAAGTTTCTGAGGGGCCAAAGAGAAATAACATCTGCTTATTATGAGAGTATTTTGAGAAAGTTTGCTAAAGCTTTAGCAGAAAAACAACTGAGAAGCTTCACCAAAGAGTTCTTCTCCACCAAAACAATTTTCCTGCTCATTCCCCTCATCAAACAAGACCAATTTTGTAAAACTGTTGATGGGAAATCATTAGGCATCCATGATATGGTTTGGCTCTGTGTCTCCACCCAAATCTCATCTCAAATTATAATCCCCATAATCTCCATGTGTCAAGGGAAGGACCTGGTAGGAGGTGACTGGAGCATAAGGTGGGGTTTCTTTCCCCATGCTGTTCTCATGATAGTGAGTTAGTTCTCATGCGACATGATGGTTTTATAAGTGTTTGACATTTCCTCTTTCACACACACACACAGACACACACACACACACACTCTGTCACTTGCCTCCATGTAGTTAATATGTGCCTGCTTTCCCCTCTGCCATGATTGTAAGTTTCCCAAGGCCTCCCCAGCCATGTGTAACTGTGTGAGTCAATTAAACCTCTTTCTTTTATAAATGACTCAGTCTTGGGTATTTCTTCATAGCACTGTGAAAACAAACTAATACAATCCACCTTATATTTCTGATTTGGCTCCATCTTTCTTCTTTTTCTTAATCTTAAAATATCTGTAAATGGTATCCATTTTTATTTAATAAATAATGTAAAAAAGACCGCATTGACTTGGTTCAACTCTCGGGACCCTCATTTCCTTAAGGATGGACCACATTGTTGGTATTATCTCCTACAAAGGTGTCTTAAACTTGAAGCTTACGTTGAGAAATAAGGCTTATTTTTAAATTTTATCTTTTAATTCAATTTTTCCACAAGCCTTTTGAAGTCCTCTCATGCCATCTTTTCTTTAATTACCATAGTGTTTGGGACATAGTAGGCCCTGAAGGAATAGCTACTGAATGAATAAATTGAATCATCACAGGTGACACATTTTGTCTCAGTTAGGAAACTGTCTAGCATGAAGAACACCTAGTGTTCATATCAGTGTGATGATGAGTTATTTCTCCGATTACATTTAGAAGGTTCTTTCATTGCTGTGTGCATCATGAAAATCAGAAAGCTTCTTTTATATTTTCTTTAATAATGCAAATAAACAATTGAAACCAAGAAATAATCTAAATGAATAAAGCTGAGGATCCATATTATATTTAGTATATTCTTGCTGTACTCATTATTCCCTTATTGGCTGTGCATTTATTCACTCAGGAAATTACACATGGAGACCTTAGAGGTCATCTGGGCTAATTTCCTCTCCAATCAAGAAATGCCAAATGCTACAGATATATTATCTAATCTCCCTGTGGACCTCATGTATGTATCAAGCACAGAATTTCAAGGCAGCCTCCTTCAGTGTTGCACAACTCATGTTACTGGAAAACTTTTTCTTCTGTTGAGCAGAAATTTGTCTTTCTGTAATTTCCACTTAGTCCTAGCTATTCTCTTTGGAGAAGGACAGACTACATTCACACTATCTTTCTTATGGCAGCCTATCAGATATTTGAAGACTGGTAACATTAGTGAGGAGAGAGTAAGACTGGGATTCAGGATACATGAGAACTGATCCAAGTCATTCTATCATTACTTATGTGTCTTACTTTGTCCAAACCAATGAGTAAATCAACCAAAAATTATTCACTAAGTGGTCACCCTATGTAGGTAGGTACTTTTCTAGGTACTAGAAATTTTGTGGTGAATAAGGCAGAGTTGCTGGCTTTAGGAGCTTATATTCATATAGAAGATAGGAAACAGTGAAGAAGTAATAAGTAATTAGGAAAATCAGTAAGCAGGTAAGTACTAAAGACCTAGGCAACTTAATTAGCCAATAAAAAAGCAATTCATGGCCGGGCGTGGTGTCTCATGCCTATAATCCCAGCACTTTGGGAGGCCAAGGTGGGTGGATCTTGAGGTCAGGAAGTTGAGACCATCCTGGCCAACATGGTGAAACCCCATCTGTATTAAAAATATAAAAATTAGCCAGGCGTGGTGGCATGCACCTGTAGTCTCAGCTACTTGGGAGGCTGAGGCAGGAGAATCGCTTGAACCCGGGAGGCGGAGGTTGCAGTGAGCTGAGATTGCACCAGTGTACTCCAGCCTGGTGACAGAGTGAGACTCTGTCTGAAAAAAAAAAAAAAAAAGAAAAGAAAGCAATTCACATACTAAGTGTTGTGAAGTGACAGAGGTGCTGCTTTGTTTAGCATGGTCAGGAAAGGCCTCTTCATTAAGCAGCATTGCAGTTGGCATTGAGAAGAAGGAAGATTTAGGGCAAGCTTGTCCAATCCATGGCCTGTGGGTCACAGGCAGCCCATGACAGCTTTGAATGTGGCCCAATATAAATTCGTAAACTTCCTTAAAACATTATGAGATGTTTTTGTGATTTTCTTTTTTTCAGCTCATTAGCTACCATTGGTGTTAGTGTATTTTATGAGTGGCCCAAGAGAATTATTCTTCCCTTGTGGCCCAGGGAAGCCAAAAGATTGGACACCACTGATTCAGGGGAAGAGCACTCTGAGCAGAAGGAACAGCAGATGCAAAGGCACTGTGGTGGGAATGTTCTTGGCATATGTAAAGGAGAGAATGCAGGCTAGTGTTTGCAGGGCTTGGTGAAACAAAGTAGGACTGGAGAAAGATGACATCTGAGAAGTGGGTAAGACCCAGTTTCTGAACCATTCCCAGATTCTATCCCTTCCTCCCTCTTTCCCTATGTCATTGCCTTCCTTCAAGCCTTTATTAGTTCTTGTCTAGAGCAGTACAGGGGCCTCCAAACAGGTCTCTGTGATTCCTTTCAATATCCTTGAATTACCTTCTATTCTTAAAACAATGAACACTTATTTAGAACCTACTTTGTGCCAGATTCTGTTTAAAGGGCTTTATGTGGACTAACTCATTAAATTCCTACAACAACTTAAAAGATATGTTTCTATTACTCTTACTATTTAAAGATGAGGCAATTGAAGCAACAGAGGTTAAACAGCTTGTACAAGGTCATGTAGCTGCTGAGTGACATAGCTGGGATTTGAACATAGACCAGTCACAATCCACTTTTTTTTTTTTTTTAACAATTCACTGTACTGTCTCTCTGAGTTATTGTAGTGAAAATTATTCCAACATGTTACTTTCTTGCTGAAAAACATTCCGTGGTTCCCACTACCATGCAGATGAAGTCCAAACACTTCAGCACAGATTTTAAGATCCTTCTAAATCTGGCACCTGCCTTCCTGTGAACTGCCTCCTAAAGCTGTGTCCTTAAACCTTCTGCTCCTGATGCACTGAGACAATCTCTCAGACTGGGATTCTCTCTTCCTATAATATTCCCTACCCAATGAACTCATACTTTAAAAGGTAATTTGCAGTGAGGGCCTTTTTTGATATTCTAAATAAAATGTATTATTCCCTCCTCTAAGTTGTTATGACAGTTTATAGTCTTATTATAGAGGAAACTACAAAACTGTGTTGTAATCCCAACACTTTGGGAGGCCAAGGCGGGCGGATCACGAGGTGAGGAGATCGAGACCATCCTGGCTAACACGGTAAAACCCCATCTCTACTAAAAATACAAAAAACTAGTCGGGCGTGGTGGCGGGCGCCTGTAGTCCCGGCTACTCAGGAGGCTGAGGCAGGAGAATGGCATGAACCTGGGAGGCGGTGCTTGCAGTGAGCCGAGATCATGCCACTGCACTCCAGCCTGGGTGACAGAGCGAGACTCCATCTCAAAAAAACAAAAAACAAAAAACAAAAAAACCCTGTGTTGTAATTGGTTGCTTACAGAAATTCCATTTGTCAGGGGGGATATGTTCCCAGACCCACAGGGGATGCCTGAAACTGAAGATAGTACTAAACCCTACATGTACAATGTTTTTTCCTATGCATACATTCCTATGATATAATTTAATTCATAATCAGGCACAGTAAAATATTAACTAATAATAAAATAGAACAATTATAACAATATACTGTAAAAAAAGTTATGTGATTGTAGGCTCTTTCTCTCTTTCTCTTACTCAAAATACCTCATTGTACTGTACTGTGGGTAATTGAAATCATAAAGTGAAACTGCAAATAAGGGGCAACTATTGTTTATGCCTCTGTCTCCAAGTAGACTGTGTCCTTGGACATGGCAATTGCAGCTTGCTTGCTTTTATGTTCCCAGAACTGAGTACAGCATTTGCACATAATGGGTGCTCAATAAATGTTAATGTGGATATAACCAGGCTCATTTGAACCCAGTTTTATCATCATATTAAATTTTTTGGAGACTGTATGGCTCCAAATAGTTCTAAAAGCCTAAGATCTTATGTCTAACCATACCTCAAGGGTTCATGTATCTAAATTAAACATTTACAGTTCTTTTAATGCCCCTCTAACATTATTTCAACACCCTTTCCTGACCTATTTCTCTCTCTGGTTTCTAGTTTGTCATAATCTCTCTTAAAGAAAGTGACATCCATAGTGGTGCTAAAGACCATTTTTAAAAAGCACACCACTAAACCTCCCTCCTGGCCAACTTCAATCCATTAATCAACACTGTGTGCATGAAGAGTTGCCTCCTAAGAATGGGTCGAACTGAATTAATATCCTGCTCACAGCCCTCATTTCTCTACAATGATTTCGTGAAGAAATTGTCAAATACTATTTTGAACTCAACAGATACTACGTCTATGGTACTCCCTGATCCCCATATCCAGCCTTGCTCTCAAGGCTAGAGCAGGAATGGGTCAGCTCAACAAGACTTATTCTTGCTGTGCAGGCTCCAAATGATCATCTTTATAAGTGCTCAAAAGTAATGCGTTTAATAATTTGTTCTTAAATTACAACAATAATTAATGTATAAATTATTGGTCTGTATGTTACTAAGTCCCACTGCCTTTTCTTAAGTATTTAGGCATTTGCCTGCATCTAGTTTTCTGGAATCCCCTGTACCCTCTGTGATTTCTGTGAGTCATGGATAATGTAATATCTGTAGGTTCTTCCAGCCCCTGAGATGTAATTTTTCTGGGTCTTGGAACTTGAACTTACAGATGTAATGAGGTGCTCAGAGCTGTACTTTGCAATTAAATAGTTTTCCCTTTGTTAGAGAACACAAAATCATAGTAGGAATTCAGTAGCCAAGGCAGTATTCTCTGAAGTTTCAGAGACCCTCACTTTACACAGGCATCATCCAAGTTCCTGAGAGGAGCCTAGTAATTTGCTCACACAAGCAACAGATTCATCTTCAAGTACCACTGGTCAGGTCTTCTGTCTTTTTCCAATTTGACTTCCTCTCTGTCACATTTCCTTCCATAATGAGTTATGAAGCTAAAAGAAAATGTTCTAACTATCAATACTAAAAAATCCAAAGAAGCTTTTGCTAGAGGGAAGCCTCAATTATCTTTCTGTTCTCTCTATAGGAAAATGAGCTTACAAAATCATTGTCATATGTAAAGACCTGCAAAGATAAAGAATAACAGAGGGGTACTGGGCACCTAAAAAGTGTTTGTGTGTTTGTCTGTTTCTTCCAGTTATAAAAATATTTCTTTACTGAATACAAATCAGTTCTAAATAAATATTGACTTCATGACTGATTCTGTATTTGCAATTTTGTGCTTTTTTTCTTAAAGAGGGTCCACCAAGTCTTTAGGACTCACAAAACCTTATTACTACCGTTGATTTATTTGACTTCATTTCTTTTCTCATTTAAGATGATTTCAGGTTACCCAAGCTGGGTTTCCATTTTCAGTCTTCTATTACCTTCTTAGACAATGTAACTACAAATCTTTTCATTTTTGGCATTTTGGCAGAGACATCTACACATACCCTTGACTGTATTCTTTCAATGTTCGAGTGCCTACGATGGGCTAGACACTCACTAAATTCCTATCCTTTCATAATTTTCTCTAATTTTTTGAGTATCCCCCGCCCACTGCTCCTCTCCCTTGTAAAATGCCCTGGGATCACATTAGTTTATTTGGTACATAATTGGGATTTTAAGGGCAAATTTTCTTCTGATTTGAGCCCATCCATTTCTCTTAGAGCCTTATTCCTGTTTAGAGGCCAATTATGATTTCACTATAGGTTTGAAATATGCTTTCCCGATAACTAAGGCACATGTTTCTTATGTTCTGCCAGATCCTTCCTTTACTATTACACCTCCTTTATTAGTACTTTCTCCTAAATTATTGATCATTTCCATTTACCTAACTGTCCATGTTTGTTGGTCAGTACTAAATTGGAAGCAGAAGTCCTCCATAGCCCCCTCTATATTTTGAACATTGAAATTGTCAGCAAGGCCAGTAGAGAATTGATCAAAAGCTATGCTTTAATCTGAGTTATACTTTTGGCCGTAGAGTCCTATGTCTGTCAGCCTCCTGAAGGAGGACAGGTTTCCAAACTCAGCACACATGGCCCTGTGGCCCCTGGGCCCAGTTTCAGGAGGAGTGCTGCTGCAGGTTGGTTGAATGTGAGTGAGGGCACTACATGGGCCACATGGCCCGAGGCATGGCTGCCTCTTTTCGTGGAGTCCTGGTCTTGGGAGGCTGTTCTTGTGACTCTACAGGCTGGAAGCAAAGACCTCTCACTCTAACTGCCTTCTGTGTTCTCTCTGCACCTTCCCTTGTGGCTGGCAAAAGGAAGAGATCCCAGGATCTCCTCACATTTGGCTGCTACCTGAATGCTATATGGAAGCAGCCTCTTTTTTCAATCTCTCTCCCATCATTTGTCTGTTGAAGTAAAGTTTACCTGGGGCCCTTAGAAGGTCTGGAAACAGGGTTACCAGATAAAGTACAGGATTCTCAGTTAAATTTGTTTAACTGAAATCCAAGTTGAACTGGGCATCTGTCTTCCCCTTCCTTGGCAGGTGTATTAGTCCGTTTTCATGCAGCTGATAAAGGCATACTTGAGACTGGGAAGAAAAAGGTTTAATTGGACTTACAGTTCCACATGGCTGGGGAGGCCTCAGAATCATGGTGTGAGGTGAAAGACACTTCTTACATGGCAGCGGCAAGAGAAAATGAGGAAGAAGCAAAAGCGGAAACCCCTGTTAAGCCCATCAGATCTCGTGAGACTTGTTCACTATCACGAGAACAGCATGGTAAAGACTGGCCCCTATGATTCAATTATCTCCTCTGAGTCTCTCCCACAACACGTAGGAATTCTGGGAGACACAATTCAAGTTGAGATTTGGGTAGGGACACAGCAAAACCATATCAGCAGGTAAACTCGGCAGTTCACGTGTGGGGAGTCCAGAGTGGAAACGAACTAGACTGGGCATGTTTTGCTGTAGCAAAAGGTGTTTGCTACCTGGCCTTACATAGGAAATGAGAGGTCTGTGCTGCACATCTTCCATGTCCCTCCACACCAGTTTCCTTCATCTCGCTTAGTGCCTGGGGAGGCTAATGTACATAAGTACTTCAGGAAACTCCCTCGCCCTCCATCTTCTTGGCCAGAGTATTTTTCTGCTCCTGTTTGCAGGGTCGCACTGCATCCCTCTGGGGAAGGCCACAGCTCTTGTCAGATGGCCCTCTAAGTGCAGAAGTTCTCTTGAGGCCCAAGGATCTACTTCCTTTCTGCACCTCCTCAGCCTAGGGGCCATAGTGACCCCCAGCTGTCCCTTGTTGGAGGGTAGGGAATAATCTAATCCTTGTAGGTTGCCATACTTATTGCCTTCACATGTGTAAATAGTCTTTTATTCTACTCTCCTCAAATTATCATGTTTTCTATAGAATCCTGAATGCTGGAAGATCTACATGGAGCTGGTGCCATATTTCAATGTTAGTTTTGTTTTTTAAAAAAGTCCTGTTTTTTATTTCTCTCTTGTCCTCTATAGATTTATTTCTTACAAGGGCTTCAAGTTTTGGAGTTAAGGAATGAATTTAGGTGTTTTTGCCCCACATTCCCCATCACTTACCATATTGTATCATTTTAATTTTATCTCATTCCTAACACCCACTTCTATATCTTGCTTCTACGGTAAGTTTTTGAACCTACATATATATTAATATATATATATTAAAGTAGCTTCCGTTTGGCTGAGTGAGGTCAATTACATACCTCCATAATTATATCACTTAATGTTCTCAATTTTAAATATTTTCTGTTTTAATTTCACTCTCAATGCTAATTAATCAATTAGAAACCTATCAAGAATCTGTTACATACTCTGTACTGTGTTTGTGTTGAATACATTGAATTATTCCATGTTCCTACCCTTGCCAAAGAGTTTATAATTTAATTGGGAGAGAAGACATATCCCTAGGAAAGCTCAATAATAACAGCAACACCACAACTGTTGCATTTCATAATTGGGTCTCAAATGCCTGGCACAGATGGTTGCTACTCAGTTCATCAGAGTAAGAGATCACTGAGGACTGGAATGAGGGAGAAGGAGACCTTGTCTTTTAAAAAGCTCTTTGCTGTTTAAAAAGTTTCAAAGGAAGGACCATTCTGTGGACTTTCTGAGAATTCATCTGTCAAGCCAACTAAAAATAGGAGATGGCAACTGGGCCTTGCGAGTTGAGCTAGGTGGAGCATCCAGCGCTCCTCTGGGACATCTCCTTGCCTTACACCAGCATACCCATTAACGTTCCCAGGTCAGATAGCTGTCTGTTCTTTCACGGGTTTAGTTAGCTTCAAAAATATTCTTCTACTTCTAAAAAGTCAAAGGTTAAACTTCACTTAAAAGCATTGTGATGGGGATATTAAAACATGAATAGAAGGCTAGAAATTTGCTGGATATGTGTTCTGGGGAAGTCATTCTTCCAGGAATCTGCATCTCTGTGTGTTCTTGAGAAGAAAATTGTTCCTCACAGAACCCATTTGTTCCCCCCATTTTAGCACTCAATAGCAGTTCAAAGCATGACTCAGAAACTCAAGTAGGAGAAAGGATGAGATATGGGTCATTGAGTAGTCTCTAAAAAAAATCTCAGATGGATAGATATATATTACCTGCTGTAAAAGGCCTTCAGGATGTTGCAAATGACAGTGTGAATCTTACTATATGCAGGAGAAAGAATGAATTCTGCCAGCTTGATTCTAAATGGCCATACCTCAGGAACTGGTTCATTCACATAGACCCATTCTTCTGATCCTGGCTTAGGTGGCTGTGGCACTATTGCAACAGGTGATGTATCTGTAGAGTCAGCAGGTGATTTCTTTACTGGTACTTTTCCTCCTGATGATTTTCCTTTAGGAGAACCTTAAACATGCATATCAAATTATTCCAATACAAGCAAATGAATGGGACAGAATTCTGGTGGATGAATACATCTATAATTACCATGGACTTCAGGTGATTCATTAACTACTTTTAAGCTTTTTTGAGGAGTCTTACAAAAAATCCTTATTCTCCACAGCCCCCAAATTAACCAATAATATTAATAATAGTAAATGTCTTAAAGCAATCCAACCTATCCAAGTGGCTAATATATTTGATATTTTATTTTCATCTCTTTCCTTGCTTTCAGAATGAACATGTGACTTTTATAAAGTTTAGACTCTAGAACAAACTGTATTCCACTTACTATTTCAAAAATTGGCAAATTAAACTCTCCACCTTGAATGAGAAAGAAGGTAGCTAGAACATGAGTGGTGCTCTTGGTATCCCTTGGAGACCAGGTAAGAGGGCAGAGAGAAAGGAGAATGTTATAAGAGTCAGCTGGAGTAGGTGAGGGATGCAGGGGAGGAGAAGAGGGGCTGTTGTAGCCCCTGAACATTCTCTGCACATGACACAGCGTTTCTGTGGGGAAATTATATTTCTTGCTACAGTTAGGGAATAAAGATGAAGGTAGTTGCTGTGCCATAAGCCTGGCAGAATCAAGTCACGAGAGAAAGCGAAAGGAAAAGAAAGGGAAGCAAAGGAAAGGGAGAGGAGGGGAGGAAAGAAGGGGGGTGCTTGGGAAGAAAACGAGAAAGAGGAGGTCTAATTTTCAATTCAGAATCCAAAAAGGACATTCACTTCACTTTCCCTGATAACATCAAGAGGGGAATCTAGATCTGTTAAGTGGCGCCCTATGGTATGAACAACCTTGGTCCTTAACTCAGAGAGCACTAATATTCCCTGAAAAGATCAAGTTATTGCGGTTTGGAAATTCACTCCGTTTAAAATTCCACTTACCTTTAGATTAATTATTGAAATTTTTAGATACAGTTTACAGACACCTGTAGAACTAGGAGCACTTTCTTCCTCCAAAATATATCTTTAATGAGTATTATTTAATGATAATGCTGTTTAGAAAAGCAAATACATCTTCCACTTTTATGTTAGTTAAAAATAAGTAGATTATAAGTAGAGGAGAAATTTTTAATTATATCTTGTGGGCAGTTTAGGTGATCTCTACTTATATATTTAAAAACAGTATCTATTATCTATAGATCTGAAGTTATATCTAAATTATATAAAATTTAGAAAAATTTAAGAAAGTCTTTGTTTAGGCAGTAACTGACAATTTTCACAATTTGATATATTTTTCTATATAATGATTTTCCTTTGACCTGAATCTCTGGTGAAGTACAAATGATAACTCTATGACCAATTTAAAATGAATTTATCTAAGCAAAATTCCTAAGAAGAAGAACTTTGTAATGATAAATTAGACACTGGAATGAGTTTCTTTTTCTTTTCTTAAATATCATGATTGTTCAGTGAAAGCTGAGAAAGTCAGGGAATATTTCTGGACTATTGTGCTTTGATTCTATACAACTTTTGTGTAACTTTTAACAATGAAAATGCTGAAGGGCAAAATATTTGAATGAATAAAAATGTATCTATGCGTTAGTGAATATTCACTTTTGAACAAAATCTTTATCAACATCTTAAATGTAACAAGCTGCATTACTTTTTAAGTACCATCCATGCAACCATATGAAGGCTTCATTTTCTAATAAGATGTTTGCTTTCACTTGTAGAGTTGGATAATTGAGTCCTCAGTATAACTATTCCTCATGCTCATGGATGAAAGGTTTGGAAAATAATCTACGGATTAGCATATGGTGAAGATACATATTACCATTTTTTTTGTTGTAAGAACCTGATAGTATCACACAGAAACCCATGGCACTGCAATGAGTATAAATAAAAATAAAATGCAGTAAAAAGAGAAATTCAATTTTAGAACACTGGATTTTAAAAATCAATGTATAAATAAAGAAATAATCAAAGACAAAGTGACACAGCAGTAGATTTGAGCAAAGAGATAATAATAGGAACTCAGTGAAGGTCTGAGTAATTAAAAGTCAAGAGCTGGAACCAAAATTTACAACTAAGAAAGTAAACAGTTAATTCTAAGATAAGAGGATCAATTGATGAGAGGACATTAGGAAAACCAGACACTTTCAAATTAAATTGGCCTTCCTCAGGGAGGTGAAAGGATTGGGAGGTTAGAATCGTAGGAGGGAGGAAAAGATAGGGAAAGTCTGCTTTATGTGTTTGTTGTTGTTGTTGTTACTGTTGTTGTTTTCTTTTAAGAAAGGCATTATTTTTACCTTTCTGTTGCAAAATATATCCTCTAGGACTTAATTTAATTAAAAGCTTCACTAGATAGAAACCAGATCAGTTAACAGTGATGGCTTTCTTATTGCCTTGGGGGTCAACCATGTTCAGCAAAAAACAACTTTTTGTTAACAGTGCTAATGGCTGCCTGGGCTGCCAACAATGGCAATCAAAGTGGAGGTTTAGAGTGTCTTAAATAAGATGAAAATTTTAGCTCAGAAATGGACCAGACTGAAGCAACATGACCAGGAAGAGAAGAGGTCCAGTGTTAGGCAAGGAGCCAGAGACTGAACATGTGTTCTCAGAACTCACGGTTGAAAAACTATTCTGAAAAAGCTCATGGAGGGAAAGCTTTCTCTGCTTACTGTCCTAAAATTTATGCTGTTACTCTGTGTAGAGCTGGAGACACAGAATGTGGACAACTACAAAGTAATGAGACTGGCTATCTGGGGTTGCTTATAAAACCTAATTTTAGCACCTTTATAATGAATAACAAGAGGGAACTCTCCAGGTCAGCTTTGCAAAGGATTCCCCTTTCTGCCCTCTGTCTTTAGTAACTTGGTCTGGGGCCAATAATAATAGTCCATATTTATTTACAGTTTATTCTGAGCCAGACCCTGTACTATTTACTTTTTTGCACATGTACTTATTCTTTATAATAGCCACATGAGTAGATACTCCTATTACTCCATTTCACAGATGAGGAAATTGAGGCATATTAAGGTACAGTAACTTGCCAGAGGTAACCCATCTATGGTAAATGGCAGAGCTAGAATTTCAGTCTAGGCGGGCTGGCTGTAGACTCCATGCTTTTGATTGTCATACTTCATTGCCTTTTAGTGTCTATTGATGTAGTTCATATTGATAAATGTTCTTTTGATTCATACTTAGAAGTTTGCAAACTCAGAGACGTCCTTATACTACTATTTACTTGGCTCATTGATTTTAAGATTATTTTTATTTATATTGCATACCAATTTTCTTTTTGGTAAATTTCTGGTAAAATTTTTTAAACTTCAGTCTGATAAACAGATTCATTAAGAGACTCGTACTTAAGAGCAGAAATATTATTTATTTAATTTATTTAAACAATTGTAACATTATTGAGGCAAAAGCCAGGGAAGTTATGAGCAATTTAGTGTGCAAATTAATGTGTGAGGGTAGACAATATTCTCCAAAGAGTGAAGAGGCTTTTTGTTTTCTTCTCATAGGTTAACAGTTCTTAACAAAACACTTCTTTATTCATTTTGACTCTCAATTTCCTCATCTTTGACATGGTAAAATGATAATTTCTACTTCATAGATGATTGTGAGAACTTCATGAGATTATATATGTAAATTATCTTGTGTAGTGCCTGGTACATAAAAGGTACTTTATAAGAGGTAGTTTGTTATTATGCTTATAAATTGTATTATAAAAGAAGACTATGGTTGAATTTTGCTACCAGAACCATGATCAATCATAAATTAATTGCCAGCTTTTGTATGTGTGGCATCAATCTTCCAATGAAACCCAATGTATTTTGCATTTGCTATAAATCTATGACGACCTTGCATATTGTGCCACATACTGTCCTCTGTTAAAGGTCTCAGGTGATAAAAATCTATTTTAGAAATTAATCCTGTTAAAACTTAAACCCATCATACTTCCTCCATCACCTTGTCAGGTTGTTCTGATTAAGGAGTCATCACAATAAGCACTGTGTCTTTGAGCTGAATGTGCTAATTTCCTCATTTCAGGGCTTTGGATTTTTATTTCTATTTCAACAGCATTATTATAAACATGTTTTTTATTGTAATCTAACTTAAATATTTGGAGGAAGAGGTATATTATAAATAATACACCAGAAATCATTGAATGTTTCTGATTTTCCAGTGGCTACAATAGAGCAGTCAGCCTTGGGCTCCAGTAAAGTAGTTCTCAAATGTTAGTGATCATCAGGATCCTCTAGTGGGCTCGTTAAAACACAAAACTGCTGGTCCCCACTCCTGGAATTTCAGATTTAGTAGGTCTTGGGTGGGGCTGAGTATCTACATTTCTAACAAGTTTCCAGGTGATGCAGATGCAGATGCTGCTGGTCCCAAAACCATACTTGAAGAGCCTCTGCTCTCATAGATGATCTAGTTATTTCAATTTCCTTTCACTTTTGTCTTTTTTCCTCTGTTCTTCCAGATCCTTCAAATTAAATGGCATTAATGAGACAGCCAGGTGGGAGGGGGTCCCTGGACCAGCCTGCTCACTGGGGTGGAGCCTTGGGAAGTTCATGCCATTTGTGGTGGGGAGGAGCCTGGGCCCTCTTTTTCCTGTGTGGAACCTGGGATTCAAACTGCCTGGCCTTGCAAGAGTTCCTGTTTCCCTGTTTTTTCCGTTTTAACCCAATAAAACCCTGCTTTACTCACCCTTTAAACCATCTGTGAGCCTAAATTTTGATGGCTGTGGGCAGACAAGAACCCCATTTTAGCTGAACTAAGGAAAAGTCTTGCAACATTTTTGGCACCCAACATGGGACTTGAGAAGCAGTGAGTGAAATGGGGACTCAAAACCATGGAATACTATGCAGCCATAAAAAATGATGAGTTCATGTCCTTTGTAGGGACATGGATGAAATTGGAAATCATCATTCTCAGTAAACTATCACAAGAACAAAAAACTAAACACCGCATATTCTCACTCATAGGTGGGAATTGAACAATGAGATCACATGGACACAGGAAGGGGAACATCCCACTCTGGGGACTGTTGTGGGGTG
Source organism: Pan troglodytes (assembly GCF_028858775.2). Classification (NCBI taxonomy): domain Eukaryota; kingdom Metazoa; phylum Chordata; class Mammalia; order Primates; family Hominidae; genus Pan; species Pan troglodytes. The sequence continues at coordinate 77,066,186 of NC_072402.2, forward strand.
GGGGGAGTGGGGAGGAATAGCACTGGGACATATACCTAATGCTAGACGACGAGTTAGTGGGTGCAGCGCACCAGCATGGCACATGTATACATATGTAACTAACCTGCACAATGTGCACATGTACCCTAAAACTTAAAGTATAATAATAAAAGAAAAAAAAACTTAAAAAAAAAAAAACCTCTCACTGTTGCTTCTAAGCCTTTTCATCCTTGGACTTCTGAGGGTGGGGGAAACCAAGTCCCCAACCCCCATGAATCCCAGGTCTTTTCATGGCCTTTTCAGTTTTTCTACTGGATAGATCGGTGAGCATCAGCTCCCCGATGCTCCCTGCCCCATGCCAGGGCTGGGACGCATGGTCCCAGGGTCCTGACCAGCTGGATGGCTGGTTCCCAGCCACAAGCCACCACAGCCTTCCCCTTCCCCAGCCAAAGGGTTTTACTCCATTGGACAGTAATTGAACACATCTCCCTGGTGGAGGAACAACTTGCATAAGAGTAAGAGGTTCTTTCCCAGACATTTTTAAACTGTTTTTTTTTTTATTTCCTCTTCTCCACCCTGTCAGCAGTTAACCTTTAAAGTTTTTACCCCCCTTTACTAGGCCAGGCCCTCAACTAATACTGTTCATATTTTCTGTAAAGCTTTAATTCTGGAAAAGGATTTGTGGGGCTAGTCTTGGGCTGTGGCCAATCTTGTGTGCTTTTCATGTCCGTATGGTTTGTGCTGCAAGCCTCCATCTTGCTTTACATCCTAGGGGCATAACCACTTGGCAAGGCTTTGTTTAGCAATACTGTGTTAGGGGATGAGCCCTCTCTGGTTCAATGTCTGCATGTTTTCCTAACTCTGTCTCTTAAAGGACCCCACCCAGCAACTGGATTTTCTTCTGCCTGTCTATGTATGTACTGTGTGTGATGTCTGTGAAAAGATCTCTAACTAATTCGGCCTAAAGAAAGACAAGCACTTGGATCAAATACTTTTTTTAAGGGAAGTTAAAAGCTGTGGTACCCTTCATTTCATGTGACTTTAATCTTTAAGAAGTAAAAACAGCCCTAAAGACTATTGGTAAAATCCAGGTCAGATGCAAGGTTTGCTAAGTGTTTTAAGGTTACAAACTGCTTTTTGGGTTTTGAGAACTATTTGACATGCGGCTTCACAATTGGTAAGGTCTGGGCACATATGGAACTAACCACACCCTTAATTAAGAAGGCAAACCTTGGCTACACTTAGCCCACAATTAAAGCAACTCACCAAGCTTTACCTTAAAGTTAAAATTGATAGGAGTTAATTGAAACTACTAGAAATAGATTTACATGCAAGATGTGTAAGAACAGTAAAATGTGTGTTTTAGTAAACAGTTATAAGAAGGCATGGTAATGTAAACCTTTGCCTAGGGTTATAGGATTGTATTGAGTGAAATTAGGAAAAAGCTGAAGGTTCAAAGAAGTGGTAGAATAATTGTGGAAATTAATCTTGCAGAAAAGGTTCTCTGTGTGAACATATTAACTAAATTCCAAAAAGGTTATTATATGGTTTTCCTGTAAATTGAACACTGAAATAAAAGCATAACAAGGTTTTCCTAAGGCACTAATCTGCTCTTTGGCAAAATTTGTAAAGGGATATAAAAGGTTTTTGCTTCTTTAAAATTTCTGAGTCATCATTTTGGCAAAATAAATAGTTTATGGTAATCTGGAATTCTATTTAATAATATCAAGTGCTTTAAACATATTTAAAAGGCTTCCCAAAATCAAACTTCTGTATCAAAATTATCTTCACTGGCACTTGGCTTTTTGAATACTTCAGAGGGCCCCTGAAGTGTCCAGAAAAGAGAGGTAAACAGGATTGTTTGACAGGTTTAGGTACGTGGGATTGCCAAAATGATGCTCAATCTTCTTTAGGTTATATCTTGATGAATAATGCTAATATATGTTCCAAAACTGTATAAAATTTCTAAAATTCTAATGTCTAAGTATATGCTATCAATCATAATTAAGGTTGTTATGTTAAGTTATTGAAAACCGTGGAGAAAACCAAACTTCTTTGTCAATCGTGTTTCTAACTGTAACTACCCTGGACATTTTGCTATCCACAGACAATTGTTGTCTTGTTTTAATCCTTTTCAAAGATAGTTTATAAAGAGCTATAGAATTTTAACAGATGCTCTCAAACACAGGTTTCTGATAACTTTGGAGATTGTGACACTGGAATAAAAAAACGTACAGGACTCATGAATAGCTGAAATGTTCATAAATATCAAGTGAAACAAGAACTAAATGGACTGAACTCAGAAAGCTGAAGCAAATTTTTGACTTTGCTTGGAATATTGCTGATCCTTATTTTGTTTTTCAGAGTCAAGGAAACTTATTTTGACTATTTATGGCCTTTAATAATTAAGGAGTAAGCAAGGTATACTCCTATGATCAAAATTTGGAGCACGTTTGTTTCTCTCTGCCTGGTTCCTCCAGAATTTAGAACCTATCTATGAGTATTCTTATGGCAATATAGTTGTTTGCATCAGTGCAATAAAAATCCATTTTTCTTTTGCAACAGGACACAATTGGAGAAAGTGGTTATTTTACCTAGGCTTTGACTGGAAGGGTATGCTTCCCTTTAAGGAGTAAATCTCTACTTGCAGAGCCAATAAAAGGCTCATAACTTCATCTACGCAGTCCTTGTACAGGGTTCCTGACCTGTGGTCAGTAAAGAATGTCACTCTCTGGACGGGTGCGGTGGCTCACACTTGTAATCCCAGCACTTTGGGAGGCCGAGGTGGGTGGACCATGAGGTCAGTAGTTCCAGACCAGCCTGGCCAACACAGTGAAACCCTGTCTCTATTAAAAATACAAAAATTAGCTGGGTGTGGTGGCATGTGCCTATAATCCCAGCTACTCGGGAGGCTGAGGCAGGAGAATCGCTTGAGCCTGGGAGGTGGAGCTTGCAGTGAGCCAAGATCGTGCTACTGCACCCCAACCTAGGTGACAGAGCTAGACTCCATCTCAAAAAAAAAAAAGTCACTAATGCCACTTTCTAACAGGTTCAGGAGCTCCAACTTTATCTTGGGACCATAAGAGAAGAGGGCCACCCACCTCACAGGTATTTGAGGATACAAACCCATGGCTGGGCTTGGCTTTAAAAGGTCTTATCTGAGATTCCTTGTGGAACAGACTTCCATCAAAACCAATCCAAAAGGCCTATACAGAAATAATTATTCTTGCTGCACTTTATGCAAATAATCAGGCCAAGTATAAGACTAAAATCTATTTTGCAAACCATTCAGTCCTGTGATGATTTTTTAACAAAAATGAGGATGGGAGAGAGAGAAATCATGTTTCAAAACTTACACATTTGTCGTTAAATTCTCAAGTCATTAGTTGTTTTTAAGTTTTCACCTACATTTTAGACTAACCCTGCTTGCTTCTGTGAACCAACCAGCAATTTCTGGCTCCAGGTCAAAAAGAACAAAAGGGATGAGAAATGTAAAAATCTGGATCGATATTCTAGTTCTAAGCAATTATCCTGCAAATCCTCTGAGGTGATGGGAATAAATAGGATGCCCATCACTCAGAGGTTTCCTTTTTGGGAAAGTAAGACCAAGGCAGCTAACCAAAGCCAAGCATCATGCACCCAAATCTTAGTAAGCATAACTATAGCCACCAGTTATCTGGGTGTGTCACAAGACATTCTTTCCTCTCCTCTCACCTTAGCATTCGGTTTATGATAAGGAGTCCATGTAACTCCCTGAGACACATTTTTGTCCCAAACTCAATTCCAAGCTTTGGGTCAAAGCCCTAGGCAGGAAAACTGGATCTAGGGGATTCAGGGGCAAATGACAACAGAGGTTAAAAGGCACAGCAAAACTGAGAGTGGCTGATTCCTGCCGATTAAGCCAACCCCAAGCTTCCTGTTTCATGGATAAAGGTCACGTTAGTGTCCATGACATGAATGATATCTAGGAAACTCCAAGGCTACTGGCAGCAGGGGAGATAAAGCATACATGGGTAAGAGCAGATAATTCCTATTCTCTAGGCCCTCCCTGCTTCATGGGTGCAAGGTGCTTTGGCACTCATGGTGGGACCTGCCAAAATCACTCAGATGCAAGTATGGAAGAGGGAAAGTAGACACACTTCCCTCTCCCTCATGTACCCTGGTTATTTGCTAGGAAGAAATGGGAACCAGGGATGCCTGCTCCCCTCTTTCTAGATGGGTGGCCATTCATCTTCACTCTGTATCCCTTTCAAATGCATCCTGACCCTCTGGGACTCCTTTAAAAGGTGCTACTTTTTTTCTATCTCCTCCTCTGTCCTCTCTTCACAGATAGGTAATTGCATCTCCGTACTATGGGACACTCCCCTCAGATCCATCCTCCAAACTTGAAAGAGTTTATTTCCCAAGCCTTAAACTGGTTGGCTTAGGATTGGGCTCAGGGGAAGGGAACCCAGAAGCCTGACATGCCAGCAAAAGAGTAGAGTTTTTTTAACCAGTTGGGGTTTTGGCCTACCTCTCCCTGTGCAAACTGGTAAAAGGCCTCAGAATTTTTGAGCTGTCCTTATCCTTCCCCCTTGTTTTGTTTTAATACATGTTTTCTAATAACTCCATTTGTCTGCTCTTGCCTTCAGGCCATCAAACTATAAACAGTCATGCAACTGGAGCCTCTGACAATGGCCCCTTCTACTAGGAACCCTTAAATAGGCCTCTGAGGGAGCTCTGACTGCCATTTCCCCAAAACAGCGCCCCCTGTCAGCAGGAAGCATTAAGATCGGTCTTCGTCCTTATCCTTAATCTAACAACAGTTAGATAGATGTACTTCTTTAGAGAGGGGAATGAGACAACCAGGTGGCAGGGGGTCCCTAGAGAAACTCCAACCAGCCTGCCCACTAAGGTGGAGCCTTGGGAAGTTCACATCATTTGCGGTGGGGAGGAGCCTAGCCCCTCCTTTTCCTGTGTGGAAACTGGGATTCAAACTGCCAGGCAGGAAGGGCTCTAGTGGAGGGACTCTGGCCTTGCGAGAGTCCGTTTCCCTCTTTTTTTCCCTTTTCACCCAATAAAACCCTGTTTTACTCACCCTTTAAGCCGTCTGTGAGCCTAAATTTTCATGGCCATGGGATGGACAAGAACCCCGTCTTTAGCTGAACTAAGGAAAAGTCCTGTGACATTAATGCTTATAACATTGATACTAAATTTATTATTTTAAGTGGCTTGGTAGCACCTACAATAATTGACCCTGTAAGACAAATCAGAAGGCAAGCACTGGAACAATACTAACACTAATACATGTGGCAAAGCATCGGAACTAAAGATGGCATGATTTCCAAGTGTTTGTTCCAGAGAACTCTGGTCCCAACAGATATTCCTCCAAGGGAGAAGAATTCTGCAGCCAAAATGCCCTGGGATCTTACATATGGTGTCTCCTGCTCCCTTTGAAATGCACATTGTTATAGAAAAAAAAATCTTGTAATTAAAAACATTTTAACTTGATGTAACTTGGCATTTTCTGAATTTAGTTGATTATTGAAAACTTTCTTCATTTGGCTCCTAATTAACATCTCTCCTGGGTAAGGCTATATGTTTGAAAAGCCATTGTTTAATGAAGAAACATAATGGGACAGTGGCAAATGAGTTCAAGAGGAGGTGAAATCTTTTTTAAGAACACTCTAAGTACCATTGTTAATGGCATCTCAGTGTCAAGACTTGGGAGGGAGAAGGGTAGAGATTGATCTAATATGCAGAGAAGAATATAAATGAATCAAAGATATCGACAGCAGGAATTAATAAGTTTGAAGAAAGGAAAAAATAGATGATTCCTCAACTAAGAGGCTCTTTAAATATAATTGGTATCAAATGGCCCGTGAAATAAACAGATGAACAATTAATGGTGTTCACCTGCAATGGTGTTAATTTGAAATATTAAGAAATAAAATCATTTCTTTCACATGAAGGAAGTCCAAAACCACATGATTTATATGTAACATAAAGATGTCTAAATCTTGAGAGTTCACCTATTTCAAATATTATTTAATGCAATATAATAGTAAAATAAAAGCAAAAAGTATTTGGAAGTCTTTGTAGTTAATTCGAGCTAACTACATGGCTCCAATGTATATATTTTGCTGTTGAACTTGTGTTTGCTTATGAATTGTTTGGAGTCCGTATGCTTTTATTAAGGATGCTCTTAGAGCATGTGTTAATTATGTCTAATTTGATGCTTTGGTACCTAATATACATGTCTTTTTCATTTCTATTTTCGATGATTCTATAATGATGCTTCATTTGCTTTTTTCATCCTGATGAGAAAAAAGGGATGAGTAATGTAAAATATGAAAATTATTCTATTAGTAAACAAGTGAGAGCTGAGCATAAATTATAGCCCTTAAAATTTTAACTAAAACTTTTATCTCAGTGTTAACTCACCAATTAGCTCTAGTTATACAAACCCAACATATCATATAATTAGAGAAGGGTGAGATTCTCTTTGAGAATCATGGTTATGATTCTCAAAAATATTTGGACATTTGAGAATGTCCAAACATCTATTTTAGCACGTTATGTTTTGAACAGTACACACTCTTGGACTGCAACAGCACTGGCAATTTGTGATGAACAGTTTAAAAAAGACACATACTTCATGACAATGCCACTCGAATGAACCTGGAAGAAGTAAATTGCATGCATGCATACTGCCTTTCAATCTTTAGTTAATTTATTGCTACAGCGGCTTCAATATGAATCTAACTGATACGCTTTTTAGAGCCTGGGATTTTCTTTCACCAGCTATCAATTACTTTAGAAATTATACCCCCAACAGAGTAAGACTCTGTCTCAAAAAAAAAAAAAATTATATCCCCCTATTTCACAGAAATAAAGTAAAATAGAAAAAAGAACATAAATGAAACTAGGGTCAGGAAAAATATAACTTAAAGTAGAAGTTCAAAATCAGGAGAGGAATTAGAAGGCAGACATCGAGATCTAGGTCCTTGCACAGATACTAAACCTGAGCCACGAGTTTTTTTCTGAACTTCTAGTCAGCCAAAACACAAAGGAAAATGCTCTCATTTTGAGGCGCCCATTATCTAATCACCCAGAGGAAGAGACATTTTCCTGTCCCTTGATTCTGAATGAAATTTATCACCTAGGATTTCATATAGGGGCCACGGAATGATGTAGTGGGCATAATATTCCTTCAGAAAATATAATACCAGGTTATTATTGGTATAATAAAAGTTTCACCTCCACTGCTATGTTAAGTTGTGGAGGACTTTTTTTTTTAAACTGGAAGTTTTATTTCATTTCAATGGACATTAAAGTTGGCCTACTAAATTAGAAAAATAAGGAAAGTCATTAGTGAGTTTTGAGTGAAAACATAGTCTTCAGGAAAACTGTTCTTAACAAAATTCTTTACAATAAATAATTATATAAAAAACTTAAAATTGGCCACGGGTGATGGCTCAGGCCTGTAATCCCAGCACTTTGGAAGGCTGAAGCGGGGAGATTGCTTGAGCCCAGGAGTTTGAGACCAGCTTGGGCAACATGCTGAAACCCCATCTCTACAAAAAAATACAAAAATTAGCCAGGCGTGGTGGCATATGCCTGTTGTCCCAGCTACTCGGGAGGCTAGGGTGGGAGGATTGCTTGGTCCTAGGAGGTCAAGGCTGCAATGAGCCATGATCACACTACTGCACTCCAGCCTGGGCAACAGAGTGAGACCCTGTTTCAAAACAAGAAACAACAACTTAAAATCAAACATTATTGTTTCATAATCAAACGTTATGCAGAAGAAAAACTTTGCAAGGCTGATATTTTAGAGATAGTGTCGCATGGATAAAGCCATAGGCATTTACAATTAACTGAAAAAGGCAAGCAATGCAATGCCACCAGATTAATTTAAGTTGTAAGATACCTGGGCAGTAGGGAAGCAGTCAGGGACAATAAATAAATAAATAAATAAATAAATAAAAATAAATCCAAAAGACAAACCAACCTAACCTAAAAACAAGCTGGACTTAATAGCTTGCATTTCAGAACTGAGGCCATGGAATTGTAACATTAAGAAAAAAATACAAAGTAAATACCAAATACGAATGTCAGGTCAAAAGAATTTTCAATAAAACAACATCAATAAAAATAACCTGTTAATGCTCAAATAGATAACTTAAAAGTACCTGACTGTTAAAAAAATAGTTACAGAGTACATATCCACATACCGTAAAAGGGACACCACCCCTCATAAATAGGCTTTTAAAAGTTCACTTATTGAGGGTGTATGCATGACATAAATTTTCCAGGGAATTTATGACTCTTTAAAAAAGCAGGGAGTGGGGTTGGGGGTGGGGAAAGTAACTCAAAGTTCTCTAAAATATTTGCAAAGTTCTCTTTACTCTTTGATGGTTGAAAAATTCTCTGAAGAAACTCAAACAAGTCATAAGAATTAAAATCCCTTGCATGAGATACAATTTAGAACAAAGTAAAACCATTAAAATCCATTGCCAGTATGTAGTTACACCAAGAAGTTACATCAAGCTGTAAACATTTGTTAATTCAAATTCACATATATATAAAATATATAATACTATATATAATATATATACTATATATAAAATATATAATACTATATATAATATATATACTATATATAAAATATATAATACTATATATAATATATATACTATATATAAAATATATAATACTATATATAATATATATACTATATATAAAATATATAATACTATATATAATATATATACTATATATAAAATATATAATACTATATATAATATATATACTATATAAAATATATAATACTATATATAATATATATACTATATATAAAATATATATAAAAATATATATATATATTTTGAGACAGAGTCTGTCACCCAGGCTGGAGTGCAGTGATGCAGTCTTGGCTCACTGCAGCCTCCGTGTCTCCCGGATTCAAGGGATTCTCCTGCCTCAGCCTCCTGAGTAGCTGGGACTACAGGTGTGTGCCACCATCCCGGCTAATTTTTGTATTTTTTTAGTAGAGATGGGGTTTCACCATGTTGGCCAGGATGGTCTTGATCTCCTGACCTCAGGATCTGCCCACCTCAGCCTCCCAAACTGATGGGATTACAGGCATGAGCCACTGCGCCCAGCCCCAGTTCATATTTTTAATTGTTTATAAATTACTGGCTTAAAGGATTACAAAAAAATGTAGACAGGTCTCAAAAACTTCAAGAGTTCCACTAAAAATAGATGGCAAAAATTAAATGTTCTGCTTTAGTTAACAGTACTGTACCAAGGTTCCTTTCTTAGTTTTGTAAATGTTCTAAGGTAATGTAAGATTTTTATTTTATTTTTTACCAAAGTGCTTATCAGTGAAGGAAATTCAATAAGGGGTCCAAGAAAACTTGATTCAGTATGTAGCTTTCTGATGGCACAGCTTAGCCCAAGGATAACAGCTAAAATATATCTGATAAATGGATATTCTGTATATTAGATATTGTCTAAATTATCCCTGCAAGCATCACTTTTCTCAGCAGGGCCTTTGGTAAGCGCCAGGATGCAGAAAGTTTGCGACTATATTCTTTGGCAAGGGCTTATGATTTACAAATGCCTGAGAGAAGTGGTCAATGTATACTACTATACAAATCTAGCTATTTTCACTGAGATAGTTATAAAATGCAGAATTACATGTAATTATATCTATTTTTATCTGCTGTACCTTTTCTTTTGAGTGCGGTCTCACCTTTCTTCCCTTTTCCTTCCTGAAGAGATTCTTGCTTACCATGCGGGGCTTCTAAACAAAATTCGACACACAAAAATCATTGATGATTTACTTCAATAGCCTGGGCTATATGATTGTAAGCAAGCTAATGCTATTTCCCATAGGTAAACAGTTACATTTGTGAACTGCATAAAATGGCTCAGGTCTTTACTTTGAGTTAAAATTATCCTGAAGACAGACTATGGGTTGAAACTTCTGGAATGATAGCTCTAATAGCAGCATTATTCTGTCACATTGAGATGTTTAGTCCTAACTTTAATATAAACATTTGGTAGCGGATTTGATCATAAACTCTTTAATGGAACTAGCTGTGGCATTTTTAAAAGATAATCACAAATCCATTTGGAGCATATGGCTGTATTTGGATTTATTTCAACTTAATGTGCCTATACAACAAGACAACTGTATCTGTAATAAAAATGATGCCAAAGCCAGGTACAGTGACATGCACCTGTAGTCCCGGCTATTGATGAGGTTGAGGCTAGAGGATGGCTTGAGCCCAGGAGTTTGAGTATGGCCTGGGCAACATAGTGAGACCCTGTCTCTAAAAATTAAATAAATAAATAAATAAAATAATAAAATAAAATAAAAATAATGGCCAAACACTTTGAAGAAGAGGTAAATAACCACATTATTTTGATATGTTGCACCCTTGAACTTCTCTTGGTCACACTCTTGGTTGCCTTGTGACTTCTACATTTTTCATTGACTGTAATTGTAATACAAAGAATGATGTGAGTATATTTATCTTAAATTCCCTGGGATATAGTTCAGAAATATATTGGAAGGGAGAAATTGGAAAACTGATGATCTGGAGATGCCCCAATTAATGAGTTTGTTCCTTTTAAAAAAAATTCACTACATCCTGCATTATTTACCAAATGATTTTAATTATTTTCCTCCCTGGTCCTGGGCTATCGTTTTCTCCTTCATTTTAAAGGATGAACCAGTATGGCAATTGAAATGCCTGTGATGGAGACAGACTCCCTTTAACCTATTTTTTTGTATTTAGAAGTGATAGTTATAAGAATGTATAAAGGCCTAGCAGATTTCACTTACATTTAAATATCACAGACATGATAACCAAGATTCCACAGAAATAAGACAGGTGACTTTGTTAATCTCTCTAAATGAATATTTAAAAATCCAAGTAGTTGACCACTAAATTTGGAAGAAAGAGGGCGGATGATAGCGAGGGAGGGAGGGAGGGAGGGAGGGAAGTAAGGAAGGAAGGAAAGAAGGGAGGGAGGGAGGGAAAGAAAGAAAAACCTAAATAGAAGTATAGGTAGTATTATTCTATTGTGCCATACTAAGAACTAATTCTCAATTAAATAGTGACAATTGATACTGCATTTGATAATAGACCCTTCAATGGAACATAACTATGGAGTTTTTCAAATTTAATCCCAAGTATAATGGAAGGAGATATAAAATATGGAACTGAATAAAATATAGAACAATTTTTTAACAAAATCACAAAATTTTTAACAAAATAACAAAATAACAATTTTTAAACAAAATTTTAACAAAATAACAAAAATTTTTAACAAAATAACAAAATAGGATTCAATGTACTATGCCTACTCTAGCCCTTTTAAAAAATTTCGTTTGGTTTTTTAGTGAATAATTCCTCTTTTCATCTCAACTTCTGCTGAAGATTGTAATTAGATGTTTGAGTAGGGCATGTTCAGAAGCCTCAGGCTTTCAGTTCTAAAAATGTTCCATTTTGGAAAATTTGTAAATTATTTACACAAAACATTTTAAAAACCTGTGATAAATGTTCCTTTCTCAAATTGCCTAACCAAGCTTCCCTGAGCTGCAGGGGCAGTGCTGTCTGCTCTCCTGCCCTATCAATGTCCATCACAGTAAGGTTGGGTGGCAGCAATTAAGACTCTCGAGATTAACCTTTCTAAACATTCTTAAATATCAGGCACCAGCCTTGACCTTGGTGGGGAAAAAAAGACAAGTACAACCACTCTTTAAAGCAACAATAGATTTATTATTTCTTCAATGCACAGTATTCAAGAATATAATTATAAAATAGCAAACAAACTTCAGAAACTTAAAGACTGAGCTGGTCCTGATCAGAAACACTAGAGTCTGGTTTCAGGAAATGGCTCAAATACATAGATACTCTTGACTGGAGCAAACTGAGGAGGAGCTTTAACCTAGAGTCATAGCTATAGGTTAAAGGACGATATTCGATAATTCTAGGCTCACCTGACCCACTGTGAAAACTGTCTTCCTCAGTTATTTTTCTTTTCTTTTTTTTGGAGGTAGAGTTTCACTCTATCCCCCAGGCTAGAGTGCAGTGGGGCAATCTCAGCTCACTGCAACCTCCGCCTCTCAGGTTCAAGCAATTCTCCTGCCTCAGCCTCCCAAGCAGCTGGGATTACAGGTGCCTGCCACCACGCCCAGCTAATTTTTGTATTTTTGGTAGAGATGGGGTTTTGCCATGTTGGCCAGGGGGGTCTCGAACTCCTGATTTCTGGTGATCTGCCCACCTCAGCCTCCCAAAGTGCTGGGATTACAGGGATGAGCCACCACGCTTGGCCTGTCTTCCCCAGTTCTAAAAAGCATTTTAAATATTTCCATTTTCCTCCAGACCTCTGAATTGTTTTTTAATTTCCTAATGAGACAGCGGGAAAAGGGTGTATGTTTAATTCATGTCTTTGTGTTTTATTGTTGACATGATAAAAACATTTTTTAGGATGTGTGTATTTTGCCTATAGTTAATTTCTAATTTCCTGGAGCAGAATGGTCTTTAATATATCATAATATATCTTACTAAAGTCTTCATATGACTTTGTTTAATATGAATAAGTTTAATTTTAAAAATTAAGACCTATCTCAAATCTCCGTGAGGCAGAAAGACTATAGAGTTTAGAAATGTGGTCATGACACAGTATCAAAGATACTTATGTAGACATGGTGTAACTGCACAGTCAGCCATTTATAAAGCTGAAACTAGAAACCAGAGCCTCATTTGTTTTATATACACACACAAATGGATACTGACACTCTACCAATATCATGCATTACAACAATTAAGCACTTCACTTTTGTCATTATATTCATTGTCTGCCACTTAATGCTAGACTTATGGTCCATAGCGGTTAAGGATCTAGAACAAACTTAAACTAAAAGTGTTCTCTATCTAGGCTCTTTATCTCTGTGTCCATAAATATATGTTTACTGAGATGGCAGGAGCTTGTTTCTATACTTTTATAATCACATAGTCCTGAAGATTTACAATTACATATAAATTCTAGTTCTAATGGTTGCTGTTAATTTGTTCCCTTATTCTGGTGGAAAACCAGCTATACTCATTCTTATTTTATTAAGATGTTCTTACTCATTACATAAATGTAACTCTATAGTTCAGCACACAGACGTGTATCCTCTTGATCTGCCTGAAGTTACCTGTTACTCTGTGCCTTTCCCTCTTCTCGTCTGTGGTCTTACTCTAATCAGTAGACCTAGGTGTGATGACTCCATGTCTCCTCCTACATGGCAAAGTAGTTGGGCTTTGTAACAACTACGCTTTCAGCTACTCCGAGGGCTTTTCCACTTCCATCTGAGTGTAAAGCCTTGTTTCATATGATTGAAGTTGCCCAAAGTCTGAATGTAGATAGACTATAATTTATAATTCTTTACTGAGTAAAAATAAGAAACTGAAAACAGGATTATAAATCATTCTGTCAATCACCTGATTGAGGTTTTCCTTTTGCAGTAGGAGTTTTTGAAGGCACATGGCTTTGATGAATTTCCTTCTCTTTTTCTGGTTCAGGAGGAGGAGCAGGAGGAGGTGTAGGAAGTGGAAGCTCAGCCAGGGAAGCTGCTGCTTTTTTCTCAGCTTCCTTTTCTTCTAATTTCTTCTCAACTTCAAAAGGATGATAAGAATTGACCTTCATTAGAGACTCTAGAAATCTACTATTTCACTTGAACTAAGAGAAATCTAAATTAATATAAAACAATCTTACGTATTTAAAGCTAATTCATGCTTTAGGGCTTTCCCTTAAATCATCTAGTCCTTAAAGCTAAGATTGCAAGTCTTCTCTCCCTTGTCAGAAATATGGTTGCCCTTGCCTTTTGATGGCAGTGGTGGTAATGTTGATGGGTAGTGGTGGTGATGATGGTGGTAGTGGTGATGGTGGTGGTGGTATTAATAACAGTGGTGTTGACTGTGGTGGAGGTGGTGATGGTGGTGGTGGTGCAGGTAGAAGTGGTGATGGCTGTGGTGGGGATGGTGGTAGTGATGGTGGTGGTGGTGGTGATGGGGGTGGTGGAGGTGGTGGTGGTGATGATGGTGACGATGGTGGCAGAGGTAGGGGTAGTGATGGTGGTAATGGTGCTGCTGGTAGTGGTGGTGGAGGAAGAGCTGGTGATGGTGGTGGAGGTGGTGATGGCTGTGGTGGGGATGGTGGTAGTGGAGATACAGGTGATGATGGTGGTGATGGTGGTGGAGGTAGAGGTGGTGATGGTGCTGGTGGTAGTGGTGGTGGAGGTAGAGGTGGTGATGGTAGTGGAGGTGGTGATGGCTATGGTGGGGATGGTGGTAGTGATGGTGGTAGTGATGGTGGTAGTGGAGATACAGGTGATGATGGTGGTGATGCTGGTGGAGGTAGAGGTGGTGATGGTGATGGAGGTAGAGGTGGTGATGGTGATGGAGGTAGAGGTGGTGATGGTGCTGGTGGTAGTGGTGGTGATGGTGGTGGAGGTGGTGATGGCTGTGGTGGGGATGGTGGTAGTGATGGTGGTGTTGGTAGTGGTAGTGGAGATAGAGGTGATGATGGTGGTGATGGTGATGGAGGTAGAGGTGGTGACGGTGATGGAGGTAGAGGTGGTGATGGTGCTGGTGGTAGTGGTGGTGATGGTGGTGGAGGTGGTGATGGCTGTGGTGGGGATGGTGGTAGTGATGGTGGTGTTGGTAGTGGTAGTGGAGATAGAGGTGATGATGGTGGGGATGGTGGTAGTGATGGTGGTGTTGGTAGTGGTAGTGGAGATAGAGGTGATGATGGTGGTGATGGTGATGGAGGTAGAGGTGGTGATGGCTGTGGTGGGGATGGTGGTAGTGATGGTGGTGTTGGTAGTGGTAGTGGAGATAGAGGTGATGATGGGGATGGTGGTAGTGATGGTGGTGTTGGTAGTGGTAGTGGAGATAGAGGTGATGATGGTGGTGATGGTGATGGAGGTAGAGGTGGTGATGGTGCTGGTGGTAGTGCTGGTGGAGGTGCTGGTAGAGGTGATGGTGGTGGAGGTAGAGGTGGTGATGGCTGTGGTGGGGATGGTGGTAGTGATGGTGGTGGTGATAGTGATGGTGATGTGGTGGTGTGGTAGTGGTGATGGTAGGAGTGGTGATGGTGGTGGTTGGCATGGGGGTGATGAGGAATATATGTGTATTTGTGTGTACGGAGCAGGTATAAGGGGTTAGCAAGTGGTGTCAAATGTAAAAGTGATAATCTAGAAGTAGCTAATAAAGATGAGGAGAAAAATAAAAGATTGTTTGAAAATGTCCAGTGGGAAAGCAAAGTGAACAAGTGTAAAAAGACGGTAAAGGGCAATGTAATACAAGAGGTGGGGTGAGGAGGAAATGGAAGGGGAAAGAAATGTGTATCACTAACTTTAAAAAGTGAATACAAAGCACTTAGAATACTGCACAGTACATACATCTTCAATTAAGCCTTAGCAATTCATTCATTCCTGCAACAACCATTTATTGAACCTGAATTTTGCCTTGAAGAAAAGGAAGGATGACAAGAATAAAGTAAAACTACTACTATTTCTAATGATAATAATTATAATAATATTGCAAACAATAGTTCTGATTGCTGGAGATACAGCAGTAAAACAAAACAGAAAAATCAATGGCCTTATGAAGCTTACGTTCTAGTGGTAGGAAAGAAACCATAAATATGATGAATAAGTTAATTTATACAAGAGTTAAGATGGTGATAAGTGCTATGGAAAAAAAATAGAACAGAGTAAGGGAGATCAAATTGTTGTGGGCAGCTTCTTAAGTTTTAGATAGACTGCCAGGGTGAGTATGCCCAACCATAAGGTGACATCTGAGCAAAGACATGAAGCAAGCCAGGGAGTGAGCCTCGTGTATTTCTGGTGAAAGAGTGTTCCAGTCAGGGGAGATGGTTAGCCCAGATGCCTGGAGGGATGGAGCATGGCTGACTGGAGTCTTTCTAGGCTCCCATCATTGTGATGACCCTTTGCCTTGCATGATGCAGTTTCACCTTCCCTGGCACACCCTCCCTGACTGCCCAGTCTTTCCATCCCTTCACACTGCGGAGGCCCACAGCTCTACTCAATGTACCACTGGCGACGATTGCCTATGTTCTTGCATGACTATTTCTCTTTACATGTGCTTACTCCACCCTTAGATTACTCTTTTCAATTCAGCAAGCTAGGAGGCTTCATTCTATTAGATGTTCTTTTGAAGTGGAAATTAGGGGTTTTAGTTCTGACTTTTAAAGTTATTCATAATTATTGCTTTAAACATCCAAGAATTAAGACAAGTAGAAAAGGGAATTGCCTGTTAAGTCTCTTTAAGTCCTATCTCCTTCCCCATCATCAAGTATATATATGCTGCCAGACTCTTCTGTGCATATGTATTTAATACATAATTATGTACACTTTCCTTAAAAGAGACTATTTCATATGTAACCTGCTTTTCCCTACTTAACAGTATATTGTGGTCAGAATATAGAAGTACCACATTCTTTTAGTTTTTTAACTTAGTCGGAAAGTTTAATACAGAGCACTGGGCTAGGTTAATGTTTATTGTTTTAATTATTAAACATTTGTTAATTACCTGTTTGAAATATAAATCTTAAGTGATAACTGAGTCTATTAATGTAGTCAGTGAATATTAGAATGCAAACTCTTTAGGAAAATGTTGAAGTTGAGTCTAATAGTTGGCAAAAACAAACTGATTCTAACCCGTAGCTTCAAGCCTTCATGAGTTAGAATTGGTTTGTTTTTGCTTCCCAACCAAGACTCTGTAAGATTGCTATTCTGTCAAATGACATGTTAAGCCTCTTAAAATAGTATATGATTATTTTTTGTTTGAAAGGTTCATGCTGGTAGTTTTTGGAGTAGGCATTTAGATGTAGGAGTTTGTCTTTCTAAGTATGAGCTCCTGGATTTCCATGGTGATTGTGGTTTATGTCTATGGGCTATTTTAATGTTAGTTAACTGTTACATTATGGGAGTTAGGTCACAAATTTAGCGACAGGAGACAGTATGCTATCAAGGCAACTTTAGAATCCTTTTGACACTATTAACTTTGACCATTTTTTATTATACTAAGAAACAGTAGTTGCCAATATAATTTGGGGTAATTGATAAACAAAAAAGAAAGATTTATTTTTCAAATCTTGTCTCTAAGGTAAAATCCCAATGGAAATATGATATTGGACTGAAGTTAAAATCTCTTTCAATAAAAAGCTTCAATAATAGTATAAAAAGTTAGTGGGCAATTATCATTGGTTGAATGAAATAGGAAGGAGATCTGTGCAGTTTTATGTGGGTAAGATAAAACATGAAAGCAAGTTAATATATAATTAATAATCAACTTAATAATAATAAATAAACTTATAACAAAATAGGTGGATGTGAGAAAAAATTGCCTACTGTGTCCATCCTAAAAGAATTCACATGGTTTCTTTATAATGCTAAAGCTAACAAAGTAAAACCTTTACCTTTATCTACAATATCTCTAATGTTCATTAGTTTTTACTTAAAAATATCTAATTAACAAATAAAGATTGCAAATATCCAGAGAATAAAATGTGAATTAACATTTAAATTTAACTCTGCTGGGTTTTTTTCTTGTTGCTTTTTTTATGTGAAAACAATGCTTTCAGAGAGATGGTCTCTTTTTGATTAAAATAAGAGAGAGAAAAATCTTTTATTCGGAAACATATACAACAGAAAGCTAAAGCCAGAGGCAGAATATATTTGTCGATAGTATAAATCCAAAGATAAGAAAGAACTTTTCAATCACATCTTCATTTCCTACCAAACTCATTAAAAACCACACATTTTAGTTGCCTAAACTCAAAACTATAAACAAATGTAAATACCTTTATTCTTTTTTTTTGCTATTTCAGTCGTAAGAATTTCTTTTACTTTTTCACATAAAGATTCCTTATCTATTTCAGCATTGATTTTTATCAAAATATTTTCTGGCTCTGAAAACCATTGCTCCAATAAAGGCCAGTTGTCCAAGAAGCCTATAATTCTGCAAAATCAAAATATGATATGAATATCTCATACTGATCAAAAGATTAGAATGACATTAAGCATAAATTATCCGACATACGTAATGAAAAGACAGGCTGCCAATATAATTGTATCTGAAAAAGAAACAATGTTATTTATTTTAGATTAAAGAAGAAATTACTTAATGTCATCAAGACATATTTTTTGAGATGTATGAGAGTAAAAGAGGAAAATGTTGTTGATTCAGGAAAACTTTTAGTATGAGTACAGGTCTCTAAGTGAAAATCTAAGAAAACATCATCTGTGCTCATAGTAGAATAACTCTGAACTCTCTTCGGATGGTAGCTACAGCCTGATGCACCTAGGCCATCTATTTTTTTCTCAGAGATAGAAATTGAAGAGATATTTGAGTAAGTATAGATGGTTTAGACTTATATACTTTACTCAGAAGTGTTATTGGAATAATTCTTGAAACTGTTTTTTTCTTCCTGGAGAGTAGACAGCCTTAATGTAGCTCAAATTACTCTTCCCTGGTTCATTTCATATTGTTAAACTTTTCAGGGTTTCATAAAATTGTATAATTTTGTCTAAATTTCCCTTTGCAATGGCAAATTGCACACAACCAGAAGAATAATTTTATTTTAGCAAAATAGAAGTAGTTTACACTCCGATGCCTAACTTTTTGAAGTTCCACCATCGTCACCAGCATTTCCTTAATGAGTGCTGAATCAGGATTCCATATAATTAACTTATAAGTTCATGTAACCATAAAGGGAAGTATTGCCTGATTTAATTCTTCTTTTTTTCAGACTAATGACTTGCCCTCTAAATATGAAAGCTAGCACATAAATATTTCACTTATTGTCAAAACTACTTAGTTTTCTTTTACCTGTAAAAGATTGAATGCTAAGAAATAGATATTCTTCTAGATCTGATGATTCCAAAGTTGTTGTCAATCTATTTAAAAAGCATGAAACAAGAAGCAGAGCATTTAGTTAAAAACTAACCTATGTTGTATCTGGTCTCTTAAATTTTGGTCTCCATCCTTATCTTGGTTTTCAGCAGCTACACGTTGACTGATATCTTCGTGAGCAGTTTTATAGGACAATTCTTCAGCTACGGTATAAAATTTATTTAATTAGATAATTTTCAAAACCAAAGTTGCTACTTACTGCTAAAATATACTGATGAAAGATGCCAAACAGATACGGTCCTGTATTTGGTCCAGTGTTACTTAAAAATATTTTAAAAGATGTTGAAAGAGTATAGTTTTGAGATAAGAATTCGATTGTTTTCTTGGAAATTGGGGAAAATAAGTAAACATTAAAGAGAAGCTGTAGTTTCAGTGTAGAGGATCTCAGGATTGTCTATGATAGATGAGAATGAAAAATGATGGGTCATCATGAATAACTAACTTGAAAAGAATAGGAAAAATTAACACAGTGATGTAAAAATTAAGATGAAAGAACAAGGTGGCTGGAACGTCAAATATGCATACAAATTATTTCTTGAAATTATATGCAATACAATAAAATTATTGTTTCTTTCTAGAATTTATGATCTCCCTGTAGAATAGACATAAAGGAATAGACCCAAAGAGATCAAAAACAAACAAACAAAAAAACCAATCTCAACAGCTCTGATTGAGTCCTATTCTGGATTAATGGTACGAAGTCCAGAATACTTACCAATTTAGAATAAATAAAAAATCATAAAGAGGAAAGAAAGCCTTGAACTAGATTAAAAGAAATTAGAATTACTCAATGCAAGAGAACATTGAATAGCAAATTAATAGAGTTCGAGCAAATGAAGAACCCTCACAGGATATAGTAATCAGTTGTTCTTCATCTCCATTCATAACAGAACAAGGTGAAATGAATTTAGAATACAGAATGATGCTTTAAAATGATTCATAAAACCCAAGGATCACATTGGAATAGGTGACTGAAGAAAACTGTGGGAGTGCTCTTATTGGGAGATGCCCATGCACCATCTCATGGTCGCTACCTCACTGCTGTCAGGACTTCAGTGCATGGATCAGCATTCCTCTCTCTCCAACCTCCCAACCCCCGAGCCCCAGGCAGTGCTCCTTCCCCTTCCCTTCACTCGTGGTACTCTGTACCATGGCCAATGAATTTTGTGATCACCCTGAATGGCTCCATCTTTGCAATCCTAAAGACCTATACTCCTACCACAAACTTTCCAGCACTCCTGTATAGTTGATGAATCTCTTCACTAGCATCCAGTCCCTAAATTCCTACCTCCTTTTTTCCAAATTTATCTGCATTATCCTGACTTCACTTTATGCTTTCTAGCAAACCTAAACTGCATGAATGAACACTTCAAGTTCTCCCTGCCTCTTAACCACTCCAGTTTCTGTGTCCTTTAGCTGTACCAGCCTTAAATGATATCATTTTTTTAAGACTTATGCTGGTAGGCATCTTTGAATAAAAATACACAACCTTTATTCTTACTAATTCCCTAGCTAAAAAAAATCAGTTGAGCTCTTTCATGTATATATAGAGACCCTTTTCTAAAATAAATAAAGAGAGAAATAAAAAAAAAAAAGTAACAAATATCCTGTGACCATGGCTCTTTTTTTTTCTTTCAGAGATAAACTTCTTGGGAGTTATCTCCACTCACTCTCTATCTCTGTCCCTCCCACTCACACCTCAATACACTGCAATCCTTCCTTCTCTCTCCCACCCTCCATGAAATGGCTCGCATACCAGTCACCAAACATGCCAAAGGACACATTTCAGTCCTTATTTTGGCTTCTCTGTAGTACTTATAGGTAAAATTTAGCGTACAATTCTTAAAAGCTGTTACATATATTATGTCATTTTATACTCAACAAAAACTTGTAATTGGGATTGAGATTCTATAATTGGCTCCAAATTGCACAGTTCATAAATGGTAGAGAAGGGATTTGATTCCAGGCAATGTGACTCCAGGTTCTGGATTTCTTTTTAATTTTTATAGTCTTTGTTGCATTATACTTGCCAAAAAACGCATACACTAATATACATCTGCTCGAATTAATGAACTGAAGACAGTCAGCACCCAGATATACAAACATTATCGGTCCCAGAAGCCCCTTCCTGTTCTTTTTCAGTCACCATTAGCCACAAAGGGTCAGTATTTGATGCCTGAACTCAAAACCTATCTGTACCTCTCACCAGATGTGAACATTACTGTTCTGTCTCAGGCTGACCAATGGCTAAACAGCGGAGGCAGTCACCTCCTCTTCCATTCCAATGCAGCCTTTTACTCTCACAATGGCCATTCCCCCTCCTTACATCCCCCAGTCTCCTGCCCATTGGCTTTGAGTCTGGATCATTTACCTCAGCCCAGCCCTGGCAGGACTTTGTAGCCCACGTGGCTTTGGATGTAGTGTGTTTCTCTGTGAAGATGTTCTTCAGGTTTCTCCATAGACCCCGAGAACTGCAGAACTGCATGCTGCACCCAACCCTAGTGGCTAGGCTCCCACTCAGCCCAGGATCCTGCTGGTCTGGAAGGGGGATTGGATGACACATTTGCCTTGAAGATTTGTCCTCCCTTGGCTTATGAGACACTACTCTCCCAGGCTTTCTTCTTCTCCATTAGCTGCTGCTTCTAAACACTTATTCCTTTGCTCTCCCCACTAAATTCTGGCTATTATCTACAGAGCAATGCAATTTTTTTGGAGACAGGGTCTCACTCTGTTACCCAGGTTGAAGTGCTGTGGTGTGATCATGACTCACTGCAGCCTTGAATTCCTGGGCTCAAGTGATCCTCCCACCTCAGCCTCCCATGTAGCTAGGATCACAGACATGTGCCACCACGTTGGGCTAATATTTTTATTTTTTGTAGAGACAGGGCCTTGTCACGTTTCCTAGGCTGATCTCAAACTCCTGGGCTCGAGTATTTAAAATCATCTTTTTTACAGTGTGGAAATTGTCTCAGCTGAACCAAATTTATTTTCATTTCTAAGAACATGAATCATTTGCATTACTATCAATTTCCTACTATTTACAGAGTTATAGAAGAATTGAGTCAAAACCAGTGAGAGGCACAGACCCCTATAGAATCAGGTACCCCCAAGGGTCCAAGAGGCAATATTCAGCCTTCTAGTAAAATGATGTGAAGGCAATCATTTGTTGATTTCAAAGTCTTCCATCATTTTTCCCTGATGTATTTACCACACGCTTATTATCATGTGCCAGATTCTGTCCTAAGCATGTAGCTCTGATCTCATTTAATACCCATAACAATACAATGAGCCATGTTATCATATAGGTTGTGACACCAAGGCTTAGAACAATAAGGTAACTTTCTCAAGGTCAAATACCTTATATGTAAGAAAGCCAAGGTTCAAGAATAAGTGCTTTTACCCATAAGTATTTAATTTGTGGAATAAAGGGTATTTTTCAAGGTTGAAAAACAGTTAAACTATGAATTTTTGTAGGAAGATTCACCCATCATGTGAAGTTTTCAGCCAACTGATACCACTCTTTAGAGTTAATACCCAGTCCAAGAAAAGGATGTTATCAGATCCTTTCTTACAGCCCAGATGTGGTTTATGACCCTCAAGAGGGTGACCCACGAAAACACGCTAGACAGCCACAAAGCACTCCTCCATAAGTGCACGTCTCAAAAAAACACCCCAATGCCAGGGGAACTCCCAAGTTGATGGAAAGGTTCAGTGAGATGCTTGCCGTTGGACTGGAATTCACTAGTTCCGGCTTTGCCCACAGCGCTGAATGCTAACAGTCAAAGCAAGAGGCAACTGTGCTCAACTAGATAATTATTTGATAGGCTGAAGTGGATTATTTTGTACTCATTTATAATTGTAAATGGGAGTATTCACTGATTCAAAGAACAAAGAGTTTTCATTGTAAAAAGAGTGTCAAAAAAGGTGTCCAGCTTACCTATAATATCATTCATGCGACTCATTGAGGAAGTATCTGAAACATCTAATAATATGACAAAATCAAATGCAGGAGAGGGAAGAGGTATTTCTTTGGAAGTCGCAGGATCAATAGCCAATGTGGATTTTTGTGCTTTTTTTCTTTCCACTTCTGTGAGGTTTCTATTGCAGCCTGTAAGAGCTTCTTCCAGAAGCTGTGCTTGGTTTAAAGTCATTGGAAAACCATCTAGGATACAGTCTTGATTCACAGGTATCTTGCTAAATTGAAACAGGACAACTCATGAATATTTTGTTAGACACAAGTACTTTGGAAATACTATGATGAATCTTTCCTTTTTCTTTCAATTCCACAATAACTTCCTACTGCATGAATTTCATTACTTCATAGCTAAAAGATTAGGTTTACTGATGTGCCACAATCACTCCCTTGCTTAAAATACTTCTGTGGATACTGTGCTGCCCTCCAAATCTATTCCAGAGGCTTTAACACATTAAAATTAACTGGCCACACCTGTATTAGTCCCTTTCCATGCTGCTGATAAAGACATACTCAAGACTGGGCAATTTACAAAGAAAGAGATTTAATTGGTGTTACAGTTTCACATGGTGGGGGAAGCCTCACAATCACGGCAGAAGGCAAGGAGGAGAAAGTCACATGGATGGCAGCAGGCAAATCGAGAGCTTGTGCAGAGAAACTCCCGTTTTTAAAACCATCACATCTTGTGAGACCATTCACTATCACGAAAACAGCACAGGAAAGCACCGCCCCCAAGATTCAATCATCTCCCACCAGGTCCCTCCCACAACATGTGGGAATTATGGGAGCTACAATTCAAGATGAGATTTGGATGGGGACACAGTCAAACCATATCAACACTTTATTTCTCTATAACTTGTTATCTCTTACAATTTTGAACCATTTACTTCAAACAAACTCATCTCCTCAATGTTATATGAGTATGAACTGCATTTTCTATATTGTGTTCACAGACTGTTCCTCCTTTGCACCTCAGTTTCCTAATTTATACAATGGGGTAACATAACATACCTCATAAGGTAGTTGTGAGGATGACCTGAAATGATGCATTTAAAAAACGCAGCACAGAGCTTAGCACATACTGGATACTTGTACTGCCAACCTGGAGAGCTCTTCCTATCCCACCCAAGCCTGTGTAGAGTCATAGTATCCTGATCTGAATTTCTCTGACTTCCACTTTGCCATGCAAGTGGTTATATTTCTCTGCTTAACACAAATTCAAGTGAGTCTTTTAAAATCTCAGTTAGATTATAGGACGCTGAAATGCAATTGGGTTTTTGCACTCAGCACAGTGTCCTCTTTAGAGAGTGGGTGTTGAATAATTATTGTTTTAATTTGCAGCTGGAAAACAAGGTGAGAAAGGCGTGAACTTTGACTTTGTTCTTCTAAGCCCTTAAATTATGCAAAATTGTGTTTTTGGCCTTTGGATTAAAAGGTATAATTTCATTTATTTCTGTCAGAACTTATATTAAACAATGGAATCCCCTTTCCAAAGGTTTCTGAGTCTACTTTGGGGCCTGCATGTGATCCTTCCAATAGTGTAACAAGGAAGGAGGGGGAAAACAGAAGTTAAAGGAAATTTCATTATTGTTCAAAGTCACGAAACTAAAAATCACCCAAATCCAATGATCTTTCCACAGTATCAAGCTGTCTTCAGGTCACTGTCTATATTTCTCTCATTAGGTTATTAAGAGCAGGAAAAGACTTCATTTTGGTTTTATAACTTGTCCAGAGCTTGGTGAAGCATTCTGCATAGAATAAATTTGTTGATTCATTGGCCTAAGATGGGAAAGAGAATTTCCTTGAGTTCCTTCGTCCACCCACAGTCACAGAAGCCACTTCAGAGGAACGGGGAGGTGAGGGCTACCCTTGTTCAGCTGTAGTTTGAGGACGTGAGATGATGGGGAGTCAGGAGACATGGACTTTGGCTGGGGCTATACCACTAGCCAGACATGTAACTGGAGCACCTCACTGAACTGTCATGTGCCTCCCTTTCCTTACAGAAAAACGATAGATTTAGACTGGATCAAAGATTTCACACTGATGACTGTCATCTGGAGGAGCCTCAGGGGCAATAAGGATGGTACTGGTGGAAGGAGGGTAATGGAGTTCTGACGATGGGGTGTGGAGGTTTCAGTTCCACTGAAACTAAAGTGAAGAACTGCTTTATATCTATCTGATGCTTTTCATATACATTTTTATTTGGAGCAGAAGCAAAGAATCCCATGGCTGAAACATGCTTTATCGCCACTTCTGGGAAATGTTACAACTATTAGAGTGAGGCCCCTCCTAGCTCTGGGCAGCCCTGTGATCTGATTTCTAGACATATCATCATTGAGAAGCAACTTAAATTTTTAATGTCATCTTTTAAGAAAACACTAAGGGAAGTCCATTCCAGATGCAGAGTAGAACTCTCAGCCCTCCTTCCTCATCTCTCTTGGTCTCACTGTTTCCACATCCCACATCTCACTACTCAGTTCTGCTTCCTTACCTACTCTAAGTTGTTTGCAGCTCTTTCTCAGGGGGCTTTTTGACAGTTTTCTCCAGCCTGCTGACCTTCTCTCTTTATTACATTTGTCAGCCAAGTCTCTATGGCTTCTTTTTTCCCCGTGGTCTGTGACCACACAATTGAGTCTTTCCCTTGGCTTTTCCAATTACTCAATTTCTCATTGAATTCCCCACAGGTAATAGAACCTGACTTTATTCACATCTGGGTAAAAGAAGTCAAGCTTGGTATGGGAGAAGAAGCGGAATATAGGCACGTAAGTCACAAAATAAATCTACCTTTTCATTGCTGTATATTTTCATATACAGATGAGTGAAATGTATGAGATATTAAAACAAAAAATCCGTATTATTCCTTATACATCTTTGTGTGATAAAGAATATATTAAATAGATGAGAGGAAGAAAAATGCAATACATACTTAATAGCATTTACCATGATGTCAACAAGCAGCACATCAGGAATGCTCTTTCCTTTCTTCAGCAACTGTTCTGATTTTGCACCAAGCTGAGCACGTGTAGTGAGCTGGGAAAATAAACAAGAAATGACAGAAGATGACTAATTTAAAAGTCAAATTCCAAACGTTTGGAGGAAAAGTTAATTAAATGACCAGGCTCTCTGATGATGACACTGATCATGTGGCACAGTTCGGGAGTCAGGGAAGCATTTCAGGAAAATGTGTGCACAGAATTTGAGGCTCTTCCTTCGAGCCTCCCTCCCTTCCAAGATCGTACTCTTCAGTTGCAGCAGCTCTTGCATCCCCAAACTTAATTCTCTAATACCTTAAATCAGAAAGATTGAGCTCTCTTCTTGGGCTCTAGCCACTCATGCCACGCAGACAGGGGCATGCCCTCTAGGGAAAACCCATATAAACATGGCCCTTGACCAGTGAAGTTCTCATCTTTCCATGGTCAAATTCCACAGATTTTCTGCCTGTTGTTTGCTGCTTCCTTGTTTGATGTCTTCTTTTAGCACTCAAATAATTATCTTTTATATTTTGCCTAGTGTTTATACTTGTTATTTATAGGTTAGTCCAATACAAGCTACTCAATATCACTGAAACAGGAACTTCCCCAGAGTCTATTCTTAGCTCAGCCACCAGAGTGAGAATTTTATGTCAAATGGTATGGCTCTATTCCAAACCCTGCTAAAATTCTCCCTTTTACTCCAAATGTCCTAATAATTGCCTGAGGCCCTGACTGACCTGATTCTTTTCCTTTCTCACCCATGTCTCTTACCTCATCCCTTACTAAATACTCTCTGGCCCCGCTGGCCAGGCACCTTCCTGCCTCACTATTCTCATGGCCTGGAACACTTCCCCAGATCCAGTGGGCAGGTTCTCTCACCTCTTTCAATCTGCTTAAGGCTCCCTTTCCCAAGGAGGCCTGCCCGATGTCATAAGGTGACCAACTGTGCCTCTTTTGCTGCCCTTGGCCTGTGTTCCTGCTCCCCTTCCTCCACTCCATGTTTCCTTTTCTCATGACACTCATCATCATCTTCAATATCATATTTATCTCTATGTTCATAGTTTATTATGTCTCTCTCCATTAGAATGTAAACACAATAAGGGCAGGAAATCCTGTCTTTTGTATTCACTGATATATCCAAGTTATTAAAACAGTGTACAAAACAATGTATGCTCTTGGAATTGAATTGAATATGGAATTTGTGAGATTTTAAAATCAATAGATGTAAATATAAAACATACTTTCTGCTAATTCATATTTCAAATTCACAGAGTAAAAATTGTAAGTCCCCTTTTCCTGTTTTTTCTGAACCCACTTCCCTTCCCATTGCTCATCTTGTTTACAGTTTGGTGTATATCCTTCCAAAACTTTTTCTATCTTTAAGCAGTTTTGAAACCTAAAATATTATAAAACTGTTTTTCATGATGAGATGCATAATAAAAAAATCAAATATAATACAAAAAATAAAATTCCACTTGATTTAGTCTGGTCATTTTATTTGATGACCATTTAGTTTCCATTAGGAGAAATAGTGAGTGAACTGTTGTAAACAGTTTTTCAGTAATTAATAAACAAATTCTGAAGAGTCACCAACAAGAGTAAGGATAAATTCTGGAAAAAATATTTAAAGGTAAAGAGGGTATGAGCAAAATAAAAGTCAATAAATTAAATGGTAAAGATGAAATGAATTTGGTCTCAGTCTAAAAGTTTTAAAAGCACAAGTTTATCACCCTGGCAAAAGTGAAGAATAATTTCCACTGCTTTCAATATAAATATTGAGAATACAAAGAATGCTAAGTAAAGTCAGGTGAGCTAATATTATACCATCAAATTAACTTTGAAACCAAAGAAGAGCACATTGCAATTTCATTGCATTTGAAGACACTCCAAAACACCATTAATCACGACAGGTTTTAATATGTTAGTAGCTAAAATTAGATCATAATACTTACTTTTAAGAAACTATCACTTGATTTGACTTCTTCAGCTTTTGGTGTTTTATCAGCATTACCACCTAGCAATAGGAAAAGTGGTAAGAACAAATTTCTGGTATTTACACCTAACAACCAAAGTAGTATTTGACCATCTATGGTTTTGGACATAAGGGTTATCAGATCCAGCTATGCCTGAGATGCTCAGAGGAAGGAAGTAATAGAATCACCACAGTATAGCTTTTACCTTCACTCACACCATTAAGATCCTGGTCACTATGTGTCTTGGTGTTTCCCCTCCCTCCCTACCTCCCTCCCTTCCCTGCTCCCTTCCTGCATGATCTGAGTGCATAAAAATATCATTAGGAATACTTTAACACAGTCGGGGTTCGCTTTTCAGAAGACGGTCAAGTTTTTCAAAAAAATGTTAAAATGTTATTTTTTTACACTTTTATTTTCCTGGATTACCAAGTTACACATAAACATCTTAAAAGCAGATGACTCTAGAAGTCAGAGGTGTTTTAAGTTAAATTCTATGTAAAAAAAAACCCAGAAGTTTTAGGAGTTTGTTTATAATTACTTAGACTAATGTATAATAGAATATGTAATAAAACACTTATAATAGTTTTAAAAACCAACTAAAATTATCTCTTAAGAAACAGATAACAGGAATAAGGGACAGATAGTGTCCTTTTAAGAAAGGAAAGTCCAACCTCTCTGGAGTGTTGTATGCTCATAGTAAACCTGGACATTGTTCAATGGTAATGGCAATAATAATGATAGCACAGGAGGAGCTCGGCTTCATGCTAGAATACGAGGAAGCTATTTAATAAGACAAAGACTTCACTAGCACATACAGGAAAAAATATTTAATACTTAAAATTGTTTTCCTTCAATGGTTCTACAAAGAATCTGAAGGACTGCAGCCCAGATCCCAAGGGAGATAACTTTTTGTTATGTTTGGGAAACTTAGTTGTATTGGTAGTGCCCAAGGCTGAGAATAAACTTAGGAACCACTGTGCATACAGGTTAAAAAGACCAGCCCCTACAGCCTTCTGCAATACAATAAACAAAGCAGGAGCACGTAGAAAGCCCCAATTGTACTCATACCCCCAGTCTTACACACAGGTGAGAACAAGAAAAGACTGTCTGTCTCCTTGCACAGACAGGAAGAATGAGGATGATTTATCCTGGATTCTTTCATAATGGCAGCAAAACTAATCAACTATTCGAAGGAGGCTGAAAAGATTGCCTTGTAATTTTCATCTTATCCCCAGCTGTAGGCAAGAGTGATCTTGCTCCCTCTGTCAAATGGCCATATGTAGACAACTATGTAAAACTCCCCTTGGTTCCCGTTTATTTCCCTGAAAGCATGTTTGTGCTCACATATAAGTGCTCTCATTGTTTCTCTCTCTAATGTAAATAATAGATGATTTGTTTTGAGATCTTACTAAGTATTGTTTCACCTTCTGTTTCTGGTAATACTTCATCTGAAACTGGACCAGCTGAAAATACATGTTGTGGATCCTTTGGAGAGAAAACACACACAGGGAGGGATTTTACCATTGCTATATTTTAATAATCCTCCTAATTTTATATCTATAAGTAAAGGTTTGAGAACAAATACAATACTTTTTATCTATAACATTAATGATTTTAAAGGAGATTAAAGTTTCAGTCCTAAATTCTTATTTCCAGAAACAAACTATATTGGATGATAATTGCACTTATAGAAATACACAGCAACCTGTGATGTAATCTGTCTTTTGAATGGTCTTCAATTACTATGTAAAATATGCCAACTACTATTTTGAAAAGATAGTGGAACCTGAGGAAAGGGTAAAGTTTATGGAAAACCATCTTGAACAATCCTAGAGATGTCAGTCACAGTCATAAGGTAATTTTTTTAAATGTACATTATCTATTACTTTATTGATTAAAATATAAAGATATTACAACATGAAAGAAGAGATAGCCCACCATAAAGAAAACTTCTCCCAGTTATTTTCAGAATTAATTGTTAAATGGTATTTATTTTTGCAGGCTATGCAAATGATCTGGATCAGATTATCAGCTAATTTATTCAATTGCAGAGGCAGCATAAGGTAGAGAGAGGAAAGAGTAGTGGACTTACAATCTGGAAACTTAATCATAGAGAAGCTATTGACAAGCCTTCTGACTCCAAGCAAACCAATTCACACTTAGGGTCTTTACTGTGTGCTCTGTAGAATGAAGGAGCTGGACTACATCAAGGATTCTGAAGGTGGGGCTACATTTTCCTATTCACCCCTCCACCCCAGGAATCTTCATGCAATAATGAAATGAGATGCAAAATTGATGGGAATATGATACAGGTAAACCTTTCAGAGAGCCATCCCCCAATTGAGATCTACTAATATAGATCAGGTGTCAGCATACTACAGCTCATAGACCACAAAGGCCTGCCGACAGTTTTCATACAGTTTCTGAACACCACTTAAGCAGCCGACCACTGTGAGACTGGAGACAAAGACAGGAGTCCTCCTCTACCTCTGTACCTGCTGGGATTCAACACCTGCCTCAGCCACTGCCCAGGGCCAGCATTGGTCCCTGACTATACACTGGGGTCTTTGATGTTAGCAACTGCCAGAAGCTGAGTGGGAGGATCTCGGTCCAGGAGTTGGTGGCTTCTTGAGTTCCCCTAAAACAATCATATGCCACCCTCCCAACCTCCACAATTCAAACACTTCACCCACCCCCACTTACCAGCTAGTGGCTCTTTCCTTGGGAGAATGGCTCCAGCTGATGGCTACTAGACCCAAAGGGGGCCCATCACACAAGACAGTCCACCCAGACAAACTGGTGGGAAGCAGGAGTTTTCTCTCTTGTTATACAAGTACCCACATAATATCCTCGATTTTACCTCTTGGCCTAAAATTTGTCCTAAATATTTAACTTAAATATTTATTCTCTAGACTTTTGCAGAACCTAAACTTTTACTCTCTGAGTCTGTACAGAAGAAACTTCTGGTCTAGAGAAGACCTTTTAAATTCCATCCAGCTCCAAATCTCTAATGTACTAGGCGCAGAAGAGAAAACTAGAATCACACTTGCCTGGCTTTCTTTAATCTCCTCTTGCAGAACTGGTAGAGCATCTTCTTCATCTTTTTTCTGAATTGGTAGAACCTCACTGACTTTTTCATTGTCATGAAATGCTTGGATAGCTTCTTGGACAAGAGTGTCAATAGAAAGTATCTGTATAGGAAAGTCTAAAGTACAAAAGATAATTTTATAAATAGCTTTTCATTTGGGAAATGGAAATTGTTGTCTTTATGTGCTGGTTTTGTCCTATAACACTGTCTTTCAGGCCCGCTAGAACAGTCTTTTGGATCAAGTTTCTTTTTTGTTTTGTTTGGTTTGTTTTGTTTGAGATGGAGTCTCGCTCTGTCGCCTAGGCTGGTGTGCAGTGGCATGGTCTCAGCTCACTGCAACCTCCGTCTCCTAGGTTCAAGCAATTCTACTGCCTCAGCCTCCTGAGTAGCTGGGATTACAGGTGCATGCCACCACACCCAGCTAATTTTTGTATTTTTAGTAGAGATGGGGTTTCACCATGTTGGACAGGCTGATCTCAAACTCTTGACCTCAGGTGATCCACCCGTCTCGGCATTCCAAAGTGCAGGGATTACAAGCATGAGCTACCACACCCAGCCGGATCAAGCTTCTTTTTAAAGAACGTGATAAGGCTGGGCGCGGTGGCTCATGCTTGTAATCCCAGCATTTTTGGGGGCTGAGGTGGGTGGATCACGAGATCAGGAGATTGAGACCATCCTGGCCAACATGGTGAAACCCTGTCTCTACTAAAAATACAAAAATTAGCTGGGTGTAGTGGTGCGCACCTGTAGTCCCAGCTACTCAGGAGGCTGAGGCAGAAGAATCGCTTGAACCCGGGAAGCGGAGGTTGCAGTGGGCCGAGATTGTGCCACTGCACTTCATCCTGGGCCGAAAGAGCGAGACTCTGTCTTGAAAAAATAAATAAATAAATAAAAATAAAACAAAGATAAAAATTGTGATAAAATTCATAAAACATAAAGTTAAGCACTTCCACCATTTAAAGGATACATTTCAGTAGCACTTAGACATTCATAATGTGTGCAACCATCACCATTATTTTGTTCCTGAAATTTTTAATCACCCTAAAAGGAAATCCTAAATCAACTGCTGTCACTCCTCATTCCCCTACCCCTGACTCTGGCATCCAATAATTCCACTTCTTTCTCTATGGATTTGCCTATTTTGGATATTTCATACAAATGGGCTCATACACTATGTGACCTTTTGTGTCTGGCTTTTTTCACTTAGCATAATGTTGTCAAGGATCATCCATGTTGTAGCATGTATCAATATTTCACTCATTTTTATGGCTGAATAATCGTAGCCTGGAAAATTATAAAACTTTTGATGACAGAGATTTCCCAACATATCAGCAGTGCTTCTTGTATGTTTTTTATACACATAGACATTTGCAGCTACAGTCAGTGTAAATAGGACCTAATGGCAGGGAGAGTAGGAGAAGAAATTCTACCTTTTTGTAGAGACCTTAAAATGGTAGTTTTTCCACTTAATGTTTTCCCCAATAAGCATCCTTTAACAGCAAATGAAGGTAATTCAGGTGTTGTTGATTCCGCTCGAGGAGGAAGAGATTTTTCAACTAGCCTGTGAAGAATATGGCCCAGTATGCAATTGTTGGAGGGTGGTAAATTGTCAACCATTTCTTCTGGTAAGGCCCACTCTCCAACCATGTTCTGTAAAAATAACAATCAAATAAACAGAAATATTCTGAAAAGTGGAATTTAGGTATATGAAATACTTAAATGTTAAAAGTAAATCCAAATTATAGCCAACAAAAGCCAATCAATACTTTAATTATATTATAAAAATGAGTAATAACATTAATAATAGTTTCATATTACAGGGCAGAAAAATGCTTTCTACATAAAAGCAAAGAAAAAAACTAAAAAATCTTAGCTTATGAAAGTGAGCATATAAATTGAGGCATTTTGTAATCTAGGTTGAACATTAAGACATTTAAATTGATGTTATCACCAGTAAGCAGATAAAAGCCAGTAATCATTTCTCTGCTATCTTATGCAAGTATTAAATTTATTTTATAATATTTTAAAGTAATAAAAGAGAATTTTCATGCTCAATATCTCTAAGTCTACCGTGTTTAACTCCCGCTTTATTCAGGCTTCTTGATGAAATGATCAAATGATTAGATGGAGGGAAAAAACACTGTATGGATCACATTCTCTGACTTCCATGTAATATAATTAGAAGTTGATTTTAGAAATATAGAAAAAATAAGTATTTAAAATGAAAAGCATTCTTTAAAAATAATTCTTGTATGAAAGAGTAAATTGAGATTATAAAGTCTAAAAGGAACATTAAAACAACAGATTTATTAAAAATATGGGGTCAGATCAAACTGTACACATAGGAAAATGCCCCTTAGCCTAAAATGCCTTGATCGAGGTGCAGTGTTCAATAAATCAGTAGAGTGACCACAGCAAATAATAATCTACTGAATATTTCAAAATAGCTAGTAGAGAACAATTCAAATGTTCCTAGCATAAAGAAAAGATAAATGTTTAATATCACAGATATCCCAATTACCCTGATTTGATTATTACATATTTTATAAATGCATCAATACATGTGTTTATTATGTATCAATAAAAAATAAAATAAAAAAGAAGGAAAATAAACAAAGTAGCCATTAAAATAGGGAATAAAAGTAATTTTAAAGTAATCAAACTAGGAAGAAGAAACTTGTAAAAATAAAAATGGAAATTAATAAATTACAGAGTAAAACTATCCAGATACTCTTTATTGATAAAATTCTAAAACCTATCCTTATTAATAATGGATAATGAAATTTCTACTACTTTGACACAAAAGAGAAGAATAGTAAGTATCAATGTTGTAACATAATAGGAAAAAAGGTAACAGCAGACAAATGTACCCTCTGTTCATCATAGTACTATTCACAATAACAAAAACATGGAATCAACCCAAGTGCCCATGAAGGGTGGAATGGATAAAGAAAATGTGGTATATGTATACCATGGAATAGTGCACAGCCATAAAAAATAATGATATCTTGTCCTTAGCAGCAATATGGGTGCAGCTGGAGGCCATTATCTTAAGCAAACTAATGCAGAAGCAGAAAATCAATGCTGCATTCTCACTTATAAGTGAGAGCTAAACATTGAGTACACATGGACATAACGATGAGAACAATGAACACTGGGGACTACTAGAGGGAGGAGATGGGGAGAGTGCAAGGGCTAAAAAGCTACCTATTGGGAACTATGCTCACTAGCTGGGGACAGGTTCAGTCATACCCCAAACATAGCATCATGCAATATACTTCCATAATATTTGTGCAATACACCTCTGTAACTATCTGTAACAAATGTTACAGAAGTATATTGCATGGTATAATTTTAATAAAAGCAGGAAGCGGGAAGAAAAAGAAAATGTTAGGTACAACTACAGTATAATAAATTTGGATTTATAACTGTATGGTAATAAATGATATTCTAAGATAGTGCAAATGAGTAAAATGAAATAAAATCTTTGAAAAGATAAAAGCCATGAAAGAAATGAAAAAGATGTCATAGAACTATACTTATTAAAATTGAAGACACTAATGGTTTACAGAAAAATTTTCTTTCCTTAGCTGAACAGAAATGTAAATGTTTAAAAGTCTTCTAGAGTACAGAAGAAGATAGAAAGCTTTCCTGTTTATTTGGCAAGACTAATATAACCCTTATACAGAAAATATATCAAAGATAATTGACAAAAACAACATCCCAAAAGAAAACTACAAGCCAATCTCACTTGGAAATATTTGGCACAAATCATGTATACAATACTAAAGTCAACATAATATTAACAGACAATGAAGATACTAATTGACATTGACTGCATACTATGTAGCATATACTGTTGTTTTCATGCGTTATCTCAAACAATTCTCACACAACTCTTACACAAGTATTATTATTATCTTCCTGATTTATAGAAGAAAAATCTGAGTATTGCAACGACTAAGTTATTTTCCCATGGTCATAATAAAGAGTAATGGCAAAACCTAGATTGGAACCCGGGCAGTCAGATCCCAGAACATGTACTCATATCCAGTATATGATGTTGACTTTATCCCACCATGACTGAATAAGAATTATTTCATGAATCCAAGGAAGGCTAAATACTAGAAAGCCTATGCATTAATAGGTTAAAATAAAAAAAAGCATATGATCATTTTGACAGTGAAACAGCTGATAAAACTCAAAATTTATTTCTGATTTGAAAAATACAAGAAAAATAAACAAAATAAAACAATATCTTAGTAAATTATGAATTGAAGATAACTTTCCTAACACTCTCTGGATCAATGGTAAATCAAAATAAACTACACATTTTTCCATTAAAGGCAAGAACAAGAAAAAGTTGCTCATCATGAGTACTATTAGTCGCATTATTTGGGAAGTTCTAGTCCGTGCAACAAAATAAGAAAAAGAAAGAAGCAGCACTGTCTCTAGAAGTAATAGTGGCTGCTGAAGAGCAGAGTTCCTG
Organism: Pan troglodytes; assembly: GCF_028858775.2. Lineage (NCBI taxonomy): Eukaryota > Metazoa > Chordata > Mammalia > Primates > Hominidae > Pan > Pan troglodytes. The sequence continues at coordinate 77,101,643 of NC_072402.2, forward strand.
GTGCAGAGGTGGCAGCTATAACCTGAACTGCTGCTAGTGCTCTGGGGTGGTGGTGGCAGTGACAATTTTCTTGTCAGACTTTGCCATGATGGTTCTGGTGATTTTCTCTGGAAGTTTAACCTTGAGCCTACTTCTTGAGCTCACCTACGGATTCTTTGAACCATCCACCATATTTTGAGTATTTTCTTTTCCTGCTTATTCAACAAGAGTCCATTTTTTTGCCTGCAAATTTTTTGCTTGCAAATTTTTTTGCTTGCAAAAATTTTTTGCTTGCAATTTTTTTTTTTGCTTGCAAAAGCTGACAAAATCAACGGAATTAACAAAAAATGTATAGATTCTGTATATAGAAAGCTTCAAAATTTGACTATTAAGAAAAATGACTTGAATAGAGGGTGAGATAAAAAGGTTCAAAATTATAAACCATTTAATTCTCCTCCAAATTAATCTAACTTAATGTTTAATGACAACAAAAGTGCTAGTGTCATTTCCCCCTAGCTATCGCTCAAAGGTTGATATGACAAATGATTTGAAAGTTAAAGTGGGCCTGGTGCGGTGGCTCACGCCTGTAATCCAAGCACTTTGGGAGACCGAGGTGGGCAGATCACGAGGTCAGGAGTTCGAAACCAGCCTGACCAACGTGGTGAAACCCTGTCTCTACTAAAAATCCAAAAATTTGTGCCACTGCACTCCAGCCTGGGCGACAGAGCTAGACTCCATCTCAAAAAAAATGTTAAAGTGCAAGAAGAAATATAATGGGCAAAAAAAAAAAAAAATCCATTAAAAATACTTTAAAAGGAAAGTAATGGGAGTGTTGCCTTGTAAGTTACGAAAGCACTTTTTAAAAATATGGTAATGATAAGAATGAGTTGCAGGGACAGAATATTCACTGTGCAAAAATATAGATTCCAGAAACAGATCTAATTATATGTAAAAGTTTCATATGTAATAAGGTTTATATTTCACATTAGCAGAGAAAGATTATTTTACAACTGGTATTTGAAAAACTAGTTATATATTTGGAAAAAATAATTTTAGATCTCCTTATACTTTCATAAAAATAAATTGACACCAGAAGAATGAACGACATAAACAAGAAATCTAACAGCATCAAAATTTGGGTGAACACTTATATGCTCCACGATTGTTTTTCCAAGCATAACACCAAAGCTGAAAACCACAAAGGAAAAAGTTGGTAGTTTGATTATACTCTATAAAAATAAAATCTTCTGCACATCCTCAAGCACACACACACAAACACACATAATTCACTCACACACTTCAAAAACAAAAAACAAAAGCAAAATATCTGCAATATATATATGTGTATATACATATATATTTGACGAAAGGTTAAGGATTTTAGTGCATAAAATATGTAATCAGAAAAATAAAAATAACAGAAAAATGGTGGAAAGGCTATAAATGGGCAATTTTGACAGTAGAACAAAATGGCCAATGAGTTTATAAAGAAATGTTCAAATTCATAGTAATAAAAGATATCCAGATAAAGCAACGATGTACCATATTTTGCCTAAAACCAAAAGATTGAGTCATACTTCTCATTCACCACTATTGAGAGGATAAATTAGTATATTGATTTATTGTGTTTTCTAAAATGTCCAAAATTGCTGTAATAGTTCTGTCATAACAATAAAAGTAATTAAGACATACAAGTCAGATAAGAATTAAGATTTTTTATTTACATACACATATAGGTAAAATGGTATTTTTCTGTAGTCACTTGAGGATCTTTAAAAATTATCTTCAGTGCACATAAAATATATTTAGTAACATGATTATGTAATAATTTCATTACCTAGATATTATTCCATTTGCACTCTATCAAAGACAAAGAATAGAAATACATGTAATTTATATTTTAAGATTATTTGGAATTAGTACATATAACCTATTTATTAAACTATTCAAACTTCAAAAACCCCAAAATATTGTTTCAGCAGTGCAGAGATGTCAAATCATAGTGGAATACTGAAAATTAGAAATTTCAAGATACATTAGTATTGTTTTAATCACATAAGTCTCCTCAAAATTGTATCTCAGATGATCAATTCTATTAGCACTTGTATTATGTCACTGCCCCTAATCATGTTAATGTAAGTCTTTTCAGTCCAAAGATCAGGGATAGAGAAACATAAGCAATGCCCATTTGGGGAGATAGAGGAACTCCCTCATCAAAATAGGTGCTTGTGAAATCCAAAGAGGGAACCAAAACAAAAGACAGGGTACATTATATTTCATTATATTTCTTTAAGAAACACGAGCCAACTTCTGCTAGTCTGGATTGCCTTAAGTCAGTTAGATTTTTTTTTTTTTTTGAGGAAGGTATGTGTCTTTGTCTTGTGTATGATTTAGCTCGTTTCCTAACCATTTTCTGGAGGGGAACTCTTTCCTAGTTTAAAAATTATTGGCCAAATTTGACCACTAATTTGAAAGACATTTTTTTCATTTCAGTCAAATAGATGATGTGTGGTTTATAAATATTACTACACTATCATTAAGAAATGAGCAAGTCACATTTTTGGCTTATAAATAAATGCCCATATTATATTTTTAATTCTTAACTCTTGATTAATATGACAAAGTGGACCTTAGTAACAGATTAAGTCTACAAGTGGAGTTATTTATTTAAATAACTTGAAGTAAGAAAAGTTTGTTTAGGCCACTTTTGACAATATTTCTATAATTACGCTATGTCATATATAAATAAGTATATCCCTGTGTTCTTGCTTTTCTTTCATCAGTATTCTTTTCATACCCATTATCTGACAAAACACACTTACTCAGAATATAAGTTGTCAACTTTGGTAAGTGCTATGAATGGCTTGTCTGGTTTGGTGCCAGAATTTCTGATATGAGAACACTGCAGATAAGAAAATACTTTTTGAAACAAATTTTTAAAACCCCAAAGTACTCGTAGTAAGTTTTTCTTTAAAATTGGTGTAATGTAGTTATACATAAATTTTAGTGTATTTAGTATATAAATATAATCCTATTTGACTGCCACTTCTATACATACTACCCTGTATTTATAAAAAGTATTTTTAGTTTACTGTCTTTGTTTTTTCTAGGAGCTCTGTACATAATAATAATCTGCACTGTTCAAAATTAGCCAAATACTAATTGGATCTGCAAAATTATTGGTTGCACTATAATTGATTACTTGCTTCTGCTTTCATTCATTGGAATTATTTATACTTCGAATTAGACAAATGGTGATTATTTTATGTAATGTGGCCAATTAGAAACTAACCAAATAAGAAAACAGAAGCTATAGAAATTATGTAATTTTACAATAAAAAAGGTGATAATTCCAAGGCCAATTTGAAGTGGAAAGTTGTCAATATTGTAATGATTTTGAGCTGTGCAGTCACTTAACCCTTTTTAAAGGCAACAGTCTTAGGCTTAAATCAGATGACTTGAGTTTCTATTATATAAGGCTTCTGCTACTTGCTTGCTTTGCACCCTCATTAATTCATCTTTGCAGCATAATAACAATATGTATTTCACCAGATCGTTGTAAAGATTAAATGAAATAATGCTTGTGTGAGGAGCCTATGTAACCTCTGACTATAAACAGTTTAGGAGTTCTCAGGCAGCTGCTGGAGGCATGTAAGAGCGCCACATCCAGCTGCACTCCAATCTGAAAGGCCTGCTTCCTCACAAAAAATCCGAATAGACCTCTTCCATCACTAGCTGTAGAATGTGGCCAAACACAATGGAATAGGATGTCACTGTGAAGAGAACAGAATGCTTAGGTTAGAAGAACTGAAGCCTGACCTGTGAGATAAGCAGATAAAGGATTTGGTGGAACACACTGAGCAGAATCACTGTCAAAATAAAGCCTATGAAGTTCCTAGCAAAGACCAAAAATAAAGGCTGAGTCAAGGTAAGCATCCCAAAGGGGATGAAATCAGAACATGATGAGTGAAAAGAGATCAGAAGAACTGGAGAAAGAAGAAATTCAGACTAGAATGATGGTTATTAGTTTAACTACAATGAGCTAAAGAGCTTTACTAGTTCACTAGTAATGACGAATCAGAAATTTTTATCAGATCTCTACTTTACATATTTATTATCTATGTAGATATGATTAAATTATTTATATAATAAAACATATATTATTTACTCTTTCAGGTATTGTAAATAGACATCTGACTATTAGGCCCAGACTCTGACGCTCAGAGTGGGCAAAACCAGGTAAATATCACATGGTATAAACAATTGCTTTAATGAGATACTCTTTCTGTGTTGATGTACTAGTCCTTGATTTATGTAAACTGCCATGAACATGCAGGAAATAATTATTAAGCTGTCTTGATTTTAATAATATTTTAATTGTACCTGCATAAATACTATCAGTATGTATTTTTGAGAAGGTGTAAGTATAAGATTCAGGATCCATCAACACCTAGGAGGTCTGACTCTCCCTGTGAATTTTTGTCTGCTTACATACAGAGATCATAAAATTACAACAGAGAGGAAATAGACTCTGCCCGTGGTCAAAAGTCACAACCTGTTCACTAGCACTGGTTTTTGCTTGTTTGTTTGTTTTGAGACGAAGTCTCACTCTGTCACCCAGGCTGGAGTGCAGTAGCGCGATCTTGGCTAACTGTAGCCTCCATCTCTCGAGTTCAAGCAATTATCCTGCCTCAACCTCCCAAGTAGCAGGGATTACAGGCAGGTGTCACCAAGCCTAGCTAATTTTTGGATTTTTAGTAGAGACAGGGTTTCACCATGTTGGTCAGGCTGGTCTCGAACTCCTGAACTCAAACGATCCACCCACCTCAGCCTCCCAAAGTGCTGGGATTACTGGCATGAGCCACAGCACCCGGCCCACTAGCACTGTTTTTATTAATTGACCTACACTGACCTTTCCAGCACTTGAATTCTGAATTCCTGGAACCATAGTATCCACCATTTTTATAGATCCCATCTTTACAGATCACATGGGCCTACCACTCTGCTGTCTAGCCTGGATCCAAAGCACTCACATGCCTCTCTATATCCTGTTGTAGGAGCCTAATGGTGACCTGGAGTTCTGATTCTGGTTACTTCCAGTCTCTCATATCTTTTTAGTTTTTTGTGGCCTAATGTGTCAGTATTCTTGGTCTCCTTGTTATGAATCATGGCTAATAGAATCACGAGTATTTACAAACAGAATCTGCTTGGAAGCAAACATGCTTGAATGTGGGTTGAGTTGCACACTTCAAGGGCAAGCTTAAGCTCCCGTGTGTCCACTGGATTCCCTTCTTGATTGTAACATTGCCCAAGTGATTGAACAATGCTGCCGATTACCCCTGTAAAAACCACATGCATCTCATTCTCATTCTTGCCACTTCTAAACATCCAAGTTGGGAATGGAGCTTCCTCATTCACCCTTTCAAAAAGTGGGGAGAGCTGGCTTACTTAGATCAATTTGAATAAACAGAATCTGGGCCTTTGGAAATATTTGTCAGTGCATAAAATCTCAGAGCACCTAGCACAAAATTCAACAAACAAATAATAGAGTTACACCAATAATACTTAGCAGAGACATTCAAAGGTGGCTTTTTTAGAGGAGTGGTACTAGTCTGAAGGTACATATAATCCAAGTGTTTGTCTTCATGGATCACTAGAACTTCCCAACATCTGCATGGCCTGACATGTCCCAGATGTTCCCAATTTGGTATGTTCTAAATATTTCAGAATTAAATTACTGATACATTTAGAAAGACAAGGCAAGTGCCTTTTCCTCTAAGAGACAGAAAGGACCTTCTAAGGGGATACAACACTTACACTGTTTTTGATACCTGTTAGTTTCCTTGGGTTTCCTGAAATGCAATCTTTTTTTAAACCTATATTTGATAAGACCCAACAACAGACAGATTATCTTGCTGTAGTGGCCAAAGGACTTAGGGCAGAAGCTTCTAACAAACTGACTTCAAGACATTCCATATGTAGTGACCCCATAAAATGAGGCTATGGCCCTTTTAGAGGGCAGCCAATGTACTGTAACTCTACCATGGCAAGACATTCAAGCTGCCTTGATCTATGGCTAGCTTTCCCTTGGCCTACCACTCTGCAGGTGTGCTTGGCTGGCTTTTCCCTTGGCACACCACTTTCCCTTGGCACAGCACTCTGTAATACTTAAAGTTAAGACTTGTACTAGCAGCCTCAGAAGTAGTTGTAGCCATTAACAATCCTCAAATTTCAGGGAAATTTGAATTTATGTTCATCATGATGGACCTTTCTTTAGCTATTCAAGACGTCCAGGAAGTCCTTTTCACCAGACGTGTCCATTTTTATTGGTCTGAACCCCTGTAAAGCACTCCTAAAGCTCTCTGGCTTCTCTTGGAGCACAATTACCACTTGGACTACATCTTCTAAGATAGTGGCTTTCAAACATTTTTGACTAGGTCTCCCCATAAAACAAACAAAAAAATGCATTCTACATTGTGACCTAGCATTTCTGTACAGGTAGATATAAAATGCACAAAAAATTTTTATGAAATCCTTATCATCACTACTTGTGATATGCTTTATTTCCTACTGTATTGTGTTTTATTATATTTATTTTGTCCTTTTTTAAAATAAATACTGGTTGTGACCTAAATTAATTTCACAATCTGGTTTCAACCTCTTTTGGGACAACAAATAATAAAATATATTTCATTGGACAAGACACCAGGAACTCTCAGTTCTAATCTCATGTCTATAATTACCATCTTGGGTTTATTTTTTAGATATCTTCAAATAGGGAGAGTAATTCTTAATTTTATACTAACAGTCACTCAACTCAGAGAGTTAGAGAGTCAAAGTATATTTTTAAAGTAATACAGTTCTCAGTATAATTTCTCATAATTGGTTATAATTAAAGGCCAGTTCACTCATATGCTAGATCTTATTTGTATTATTAGATCTTAGTTATCAGTTACTTATTTTCTAGCACTTTGGAAAACTGTATTTTGTACAATTGCTGTTCTTAAATTTTTTTATAATGTGAATCTCTAAAACCTCTTATTAACAGGTACATTATTATTATTCAAAATGCAAGAAAACTTTAGGCTTATTGGAAAATAAATTAATAGTTAAATTGTATCCAAAGAAAAAGTATTAGTTAGTGAGAGGTTAGGTAATTTATTAACTCAAGCCCAAACACCGTGGGCAGAAAATGATGTCTTAACCAGGGACAAGCCGATTGCCCATTTATAGCATTTTAAATTGTTGCACTGTCTACATGTTTCCATTGGAAGATTATTAGAAATAACCAAGATTGATATCTTCAGAGGTTATTGAAAAAGTCTGGATGCTAGAAGTGACTCCAGACACCCAAACACACTTCCTAAGCTTAGTTTGGTCTACAGGCTTGAAATTTAATGAAGCCATGGAGAAAATACAAAGATAGAAGAGTCTAAACTCACAGCTCATAGGGTTAGGTCCGTTTTGCATTAATACCTTTAAATCAACTGATGTCTACTCATACTTCACAAATCAACTGAATTTCATCCCTTCCAATGTGTCCTATAACCTCCTATTCGTATCCACACAGCATCATTCTCTGGAATGGTTTTTTTCTCATCCCTACTAAACTGTGAACAGTGGGAGGGAAGGATCTCTGTCTTATTTAACACCTAGAATAGTGCTGGTAGAAGTAGGCACTCGATAAATATCTATTTATTGAATCAGTCAATCAATCAATACTATAGGCTCAATATATGTGAACGGAATAAATGAGTGACTAAATTGAAATTCAAATTTAGTAATTTTAACTAAGTACAAAGATGACTTAGGCCCCCAAACAAGATAGGGATAACCCAAAATTAGGGACAAGATCAGAAAGTATAATCCTCATAGACAGAAGCTAGCAAAAATCCACATACCATGAATGAAATTAGCTAATACAGAAAGCATCTCCCGAAGTAACAACCTATTGTATGATTTAAAGTGTGCATCTCTGTTAAATTAAGGCATTTCTTTTTTGTTGTCAGCAAAAAGCATTTCATTTAAGATGTAATATATGAAAAAGTTTATTAATTTGGATCTTTCTAACAAACTATGCCAGAGACTTAACAGGGAGGAAAGAGATGTTGTAATGCCATTTTTAGGTATAAAAACAAATTAAAGTATTTCAATTTTCTGATGTTTTATCTCAGAGGAAAGATGGAGGATATGTCTTAATTTTTTAAATAGAAATATCCCCAAATCACCTAAAACAAATGGGTAACATCACTTAGGGAAAAATAAATCCCTTGAGAACATTGACTATATTCACATTACCAAAAATCCTATGGTTGTAAATAGTTTTTCCAAGTGAATCCATGTTTGGGAAGAGATCTGTCACACTTGAACATGGGTAGCAACAGATTAGAGCTGGTCAGAAATTCAAATAAGTAGCCTGAAAGATGCCAGAAAACTAGGCAGGAAATAAGTCAGGTTTAAAACAGTCAGGAGATGGCAGGTCCTAAAAATCCAAGCACCTGGGCTGAGTCCTGGAGTGGGGAAGAGCAGCCCATGTCAATGGGTACGTACAATCTGCTCTATGGCAGAAGCTGTTTGTGACCTGGTTAATTTCATATTCCTAACTGGGTATTTGCCTTGGGTGTCCTAGACTAGTATGAGCCAGCTGTGTTCCACATGACTGGCAGATGAGAAAAACAAGCTGCAGATGTTCTAGCTCTGTTTGTGGCCTCTAATGCCCAGAGCCTCCTCACTTTGCTTCCAAGCCTTTAATGTGTGTCCTGTTCTGTTCCAGTTCTGCCTAGCTTCCAACCTGCCAGCTTTGTTTTCATTTTCTAGTCTGGTCCTCACCCAATCTCAGTTTTGATCATTGGCATGCTCAAAGGACTTGGCTTGATCCCGCCTCTGTCTCTTCCTGTTTCTGGCCACATCAGGGAAATTATCTTGACTGTCTTGGTTCCAGTTCTAAGAATTAAACCCCTGGCACTGTATCTCCTGGCTGACCTTCCTGCTGGGTCTGTCCTGGTCTCCTACCAGAGGGAATAAAATACTACAGAAGTATACCTATTGCTAGGGTAGAATGAAAAGTCTAGTGGCTATATTCCAGTTACTGTGCCTGGGGAATATGGCACTCAGAATGAAGCCATACTCCATGGGAAAGTAGTAAGGTAACACTTTAACTTTTAGAGCCTCTGTTGTCATCTCTTCCAGGGCTTTCTGTCCTCCAACTACCCCCAAACCCTGACGAAATCTGGAAGAACTGCCTAAATTTTATTCAGATTTAAACATTTGTAATAACTTCCCAGGTTTCTTAGAAGAGGCAGAAAGTGTGGTTATTTATCTTCCCTAAGGGGAGTTCAGCTGTGTAATCTGGCAGCCCCACAGGGTTTCTTGAACACTGTATGGGACCTGTTTGATAGCCAGGTGACAGTGGAAAAGATTGATGCTGCCACATACTGCCTTAGACAAAAAGGCAAAGAGAAGAGAGGATGATTAGCTGAAGTGCAGCTGAATTCTGTCTTCTCATCCAGGAGCTGTCATGGAATGGGCTCTGCGTTGGGGCCCAGTTTCAAGAAGGCCTCAGAACAACTTTGGAAGATGAATTGATCCTGTTGCATGAGCCTGGAAGCCTTGTTAAGTCACTTGACCTCCAGTCAGGTCAGCGTATGGTTAGCTACCCGCACACATCTTTCTACCAGACACTCTGGCCTTCAGATTCCAGAGGAGCCAGTGGGCAGGGGTGTCTATCTTTCACTGACATTGGCAGGGTGGGTACACCTCTAGAGAGAAGGTCACATCTCTTGCCAGGAAATGCAGAGTCTGAGCAATCGAGGGAAAGGCAGAGGTTAGCTCAACTTCATCTGCCATGTGGACCCCCATGCTGAGCTGAAGAGTGTTCTGGTTAGAAGCAGATTGTGGGTGGCCAATGCCTTGCCTAAGGAACTATATCATGGTTAATTCTGGATCATCAGGAAATCTAATGAATTTGACCTGATTCAATAATGTCTTTCACTCAGTAATCTGATCACTTCTGTTCCAGGAGTAGCCTTCCTCGGTCTGCCCTAATCTAATGGTACGAAAACAGGCATGTTTAATTTTAGCCTATTGCAAAAGAAGACCCAGGGCAGTAGACTGCATCTACCTTATGCTTGTTTTTGGAGGGAAATTTACACTGGCCACGGTCAATACTCAGCGTGTGACAATGGTCACTGTCAAGGCCTGTAGGCCCACGCTGGAGAGAGCCTGGCACCTCACAATGCAATCCAATCACTCCAGCTTGTCACATATTCAGAAGTTCAGAAAGCTCAGCAGTGACAGGTTTATTTTTCAGAAATGCTGAGCTACAAATTACTAATATATCAGGCAGCCAGAATCACTGGGCTGACTGCAGGTCTGATTACCATGGGTAACTGACACTAAGCCATTCTGGGAGATCCTCTCCCTTAAAAAGTTACATTTCAGTGCTGCTGAAATTCCGTGACCAATCAGATGCAGACAATAGGTAGGGGCTTCTGATTAGCACTCTGATTTCCAGCTGTGCTCGAAGTGACTCAGGAGATCAGTGGAAAAGCAGTTCAGTCACCCCAAAATGATAGGTTCCTACTCCTTGTTCCATTCTCTATCCCTGGAAAGCCACCATGGCCCTTCCAAGGCATTGAATGTGGCACACTGAGAATTACAGCAGCCCAGTGCTTTTCAAAGCACAACTGCCTGGGTCAAACAAAGAAACAAACAAAAAATAAGACTCTAAGGTCACTGCATTGCTCCCCAAGTGCCCTTGAGACTGAATCACCCTGGACTTCATATCAGATTTCTCCCTGTTCTGGGGCCACCAAACAATTCTGATGGTGGTGGCTATCCTTATCAAAACAGTAAATGTCATTCCCCAACTGCTTAAACTATGCTTTATTTATCAGTGAGGTGGTAGCCTACCTCAGGATCACTTTTATAGTAATTTCCATGGTCTTACTATTTAAAGGAATGTTTCCAGAAGTATCTACGTCTGAATTCACCTGTCTACTGCTATTACCTAGCCAGGGATAGTAAGAAAGACACTTTTGGTTGGAATTTCTCTGGTGTCACAAAATACATAGGCATTATGACTTGTTCTGCCTACCTTGTAACTGCAGAATTCACACAGTATTTTTCCACATGGAATACCCTCTTCTATAATGACTACTGCCACCCTCTTTATTTCACTGCTAAGATTGATACCTCAAAGAGGTATAAGCCACCCCCAAAAAGCTTAGAGGTGACATTGATCAATGTGTCAAAGACTACTATAGGCCCACTGTACCAAATAATATGGCTGACAAGTCCTGACACCGGACACGGGTGGTGGCGTGGGGGGGGGTCTTTTAGGTGGGAGAGTTTATGGTTCTCAGTCCTACACATCTGAGCCAAATTAAAATTTAAACACTTTCTTGGATCCATTCAAGTTTTCAAGATCACAAACCCCATTGTGTTCTTCCTAAATTTATCTGTTAAAACATAGCTTTAAAACATTTTTTTTCTTTTGAGTCAGAGTCTCACTCTGTCACCCAGGCTGGAGTGCAGTGGCACGATCTTGGCTCACTGCAACCTCCGACTCCTGGGTTCAAGGGATTCTTGTGCCTTAGCCTCCCAAGTAGCTGGAATTACAGGTGCCCGCCAAAATGCCTAGCTAATTTTTGTATTTTTAGGAGAGATGGGGTTTCACCATGTTGGCCAGGCTGGTCTCAAACTCCTGACCTCAAGTGATCTGCCTGCCTTGGACTCCCAAAGTGCTGGGATTACAGGTGTGAGTCCCCGCATCCAGCCTATAGTTTTAAAATTTAAAACTTTATAGCCAACTCTAAAATCCTAGCTGGTAATTCCGAGGAATTGATTGAATGGAAAGTGGGCTTGATGCATAGAAGCTGGCTCCTGTAGTTGCCAAAGCAGGTAGAGAACAAACCCAAAACTCAGTAGTAGAAAGCCCAGAAAAGCCCTGACCACCATCTCTTTCCCTGGTCCCACAGAGGAGGGAGCTTGGAAGAGGGCTGGCTTCTCTCTATGTGATCAAGAACAAATAAAAATGAGTGGTGGACAATCACTCTGATCTTATTCATGTCAGGCATCCAGGACTCCTCTCTTTGGTTTTGTCCTTCTCACATCCCATTCCACTTCTATCTGGCTGCCAACTTTTTGGAAACCATTTCTCAATTCTGGTCTAACGTCTTGAACTTGATACCTTAATTCAACAATTTCTACCATGGTTTTCAAATGAACTTACCTTGTCTCCAGTGTTAATAATTTGAAGTCAAATACCCTTCACATGACCCAAGTTCATCTTCTATTCCTGCTATTCCATAGACACAAGTCCCAGACCCCTATCAAGCCCTCTGAAATCCTTGGCCTACAACAATTAGAAAATAGCCTTGTTTCTTGGTAACCACGGACCTAGGGCAAATAGAGCCCTCTTTGAAAACTAATACATTGATGTTCTGCTCTGTTAAGTTAGAATCAGTGTGCTTGATTACTACAAATAAGAATCCTGGCTAACACGGTGAAAGCCTGTCTCTACTAAAAATACAGAAAATTAGCCGAGTGTGGTGGCGGGCGCCTGTAGGCCTGTAGTCCTAGCTACTGGGAGGGAGGCGGAGCTTGCAGCCAGCCGAGATTGCGCCACTGCACGTCAGCCTGGGCGACAGAGCAAGAGCGAGAGCGAGACTCCCTCTCAAAAAAAAAAAAAAAAAAGGAATCCTAACCAACCAAGATACAATGAGGCTTAGTCTACAAAAGCTATAGCCTTACCATTAGTGAAGGAATTTAGGGAGTTAGAGGTAACACTGTAAACAAATGGAGAAAAGAAACTGCACGTATGAAATGGCACACTCTTAAAAACTAAACTAGAATGATATGAGAATATTTCTTTCAACATCAATCTTCCTTCCCAGCTCCTTTCTATTTTGGAGGCTGATCATGATTCTTATTGCCTATCTTGAGAAATGTTTGTATTTTAGGAAGTGCTGATGTCTTAATTCAAAGGAATGATATTGTGAGGCATTGAGTGCAATGACAGGCAGAATTTTTACAATAGAATAATAGCCTTAGAGAATATCTCAGCCTTCATCATATAAGCAAGTGCTTACTCTGTCCACTGAGAGGTCAGCTGTATTCCTCCATATCTGAAAATAAAAGATGAAACCATCATATTTTTCAGGGCCCTCCAGTACTACACAATGCAATTATATACATTTATATTAAAATGAATAATTAGAATTAATGCTCAGGTTCATCAATAGAAGCATCTTCATAGTCAAAAGACAAGAAAATTAAGACTTGTTGGCAAGAAACAGAAGAGGCCATAAAACAAGCAACTTCATGTGAAATTAAAAGTTCCTATACTTAATTAGTAAGTTTCCATATTGTGACATTTTGTAAGTATCCTGAATAAATGCATATATTATGGGCTGAATGTTTGTGTCTCCCCCAAATTCATATGTTGAAGCCCTAACCTCCAATGTGATGGTACTTGGAGGCTAGGCCTTTGGAATGTAATCAGGTTTAGATGAGGTCATGGGGGAGGGGCTCCCATGATGAGATTAGTTTTCGTAAACCATCATTCTCAGCAAACTATCGCAAGGATAAAAAACCAAACACCACATGTTCTCACTCATAGGTGGGAATTGAACAATGAGAACACATGGACAAAGGAAGGGGAACATCACACACCAGGGCCTGTTTTGGGGTGGGGGGAGGGGGGAGGGAGAGCATTAGGAGATATACCTAATGTTAAATGACGAGTTAATGGGTACAGCACACCAACATGGCACATGTATACATATGTAACTAACATGCACGTTGTGCACATGCACCCTAAAACTTAAAATATAATAATAATAATAATAATAAAAAGAATTTGGAAACACCAAAAAAAAAAAAAAAAAAAAAGAAGAAGACGAAAAGAGAAGAGCTCACTCTGTTTCTCTCTGCCCTGTGAGAACACAGCAGGAAGGCAGTCTTCTGTGAGCCAGGAAGAAAGATCTCACTGGGGAGTCAAACTGGCTAACACCTTAATCTTGGGCTTCTCAGTCTCCAGAACTATGAAAAATAAATTGCTGTTGTTTAAGCCACCCAGTCTATAGTGTATTATTATAGCAGCCTGAGCTGATCAATGCAATGTATATGTTTTAAATGTAAAAAAGTGATCGATTCACATGCCCTTAACATTCATCTACTAAAATCTATCACTGTGCTTGGGTCAATTATCCAGGGATGTCTTTGGGCCACACAATTCAGATGAGACAGGAAAACAGAGAACTCCATGGCTCATTTAGTCCCATATTTCTATTCTTTGGTGGAAAAAGACCTGGTGGTAATAAAGGTCATTGTAAAAAAACTGGGGGATAGGTATCCATACATGTGCTGTAGTGACAGGCGTACACATGTTAAACCATAACATATACAACCACATCTTAAAGTCTGGTTGATGGAAAATCATAAGCCAAAAATAATGTTAATAAAAATGTACATTATAACACACACTGTAGGGTTAATCCAATAACCACAACAAACTCACCCGATCGTGAACTTAAACAGTAATTTGCCATTAAAGGCAAAAAATAGCAGCAATTAAAAATCATGAACAACTTAAGACAACATGGATGATGTGCTGGAAATGAAATATCCTTCCCCCAAATTATAGAAATTCCAAGTATAACTTGGTTATGGGCATGCACAGTAGAGCTCTGAAAATGGTTGAGTGCTTTGTGGCAGGGACTTCTTAGAAAAATCCAAATCTTCAGGAAACCATAGCCATGAGCTAATTTTAGTTTATGAACACTAAATTTTAGTAACTCTTAAACTCATTCAACTAGTAATTGCTAGTAAGCAGCTTATATAAAAGTGAAACGCTATGAATTGCAACTCATTTGCTAGTAAGACCCACAGAAAGGATTTGCATTAGGGGGAGTTTGAGGTTCACTGGCAGGAGTCCACTGCATGATTGAGAACCACTAGCTGCTGTGTGGGGCTGTGCTGCCAGCTGCACTAGAGGAATCGGGCCTCCTGGCTTAGCCTGCTACCCATGGTCCATTGGGCTTTAAGGGCCCTTCCTCACTTTCTACTAAATAACTCAATGTTGTTATGCTGTGGTAGTTGCCTAGGAACCCCAGAGAGGTCTGGCTGCTCCATGATGCTGTTCTTGCCTCTTTCCTGGGAGAGAGAAATGTTATTTCTAGCCACTGGGGTAGAGCTCCCTCACATTCAGTCATTCTCACATAAATAGAGTGTGATGATTTAGGAAATAATGTTAAGACATGAGTCAAATTTTTGGCAGCTACATATGACATGTACATAAGCAAATATCTGTTTTAATTGCAATTTCTAGGTACAATATTTAAAAATTTTAAGCATAATAGCTTATTTGAACAGAACACGGGCTTCTAAAAGCACAAACTCAAAACTGGGAACTGTCAGTTCTTTAAAGGTAGAGGGTAAGGACATCAATTAAGTATGCTAAGAATATAAACTTTTTGAAGATTAATTTCTGAATAATACATTTGCTTGAACATAATGTTCATTATAATGTTATTGAACATTATATATAATGAACATTATTATGTTCAAGCAAATGTATTACACTATTTGTTCAAGCAAATGTATTATACTATTATACTATCATTCTTTATTTTTAGATCTTTGGTCTCTTCAAGAACTTGTCCTAAATGTTTCCACATACAAGCAAAAAATAAATGTTTCAACTTGTAAAATATATTATCTGGCTTAAATAGTCTATCACAAGAGGCAGCGGAACAATGCATCCTGGCTTATCTAAAAGAAACAGTTGTCCACATTTGTCATTATTAAATTTGTTCAGGAGTTTTAATGCAAATGTATTACTTAGAAATTAATACATTTGCTTGAACATAATAATGTTCATTATATATAATGTTCAATTACATTATAATGAACATTATATTCAATAACATTATAATGAACATTATGTTCAAACAAATGTATTAATTTCTGAGTAATATATTTGTATTAAAACTCCTGAACAAATTTAATAATGACAAACGTGGACAACTGTTTCTTTTAGATAAGCCAGGATGCATTGTTCCGCTGCCTCTTGTGATAGACTATTTAAGCCAGATAATACATTTTACAAGTTGAAACATTTATTTTTTACTTGTATGTAGGAATATTTAGGACAAGTTCTTGAAGAGACCAAAGAACTAAAAATAAAGAATGATAGTATAATAGTTTACAGTATATCCTAAAACCTGTATATGGCATATTTTCCATTATGGTGTCGAAGGGAGCTTGTGAAAACATATTATAAATCCTAAGGTAATTTTCATTTCTAGAAAAACAGCGAAGTCAATACACAAAATAAAGTACATTGCTAGACGCTCACAAACTCCTAACAAAAGTTGACAATTTTCTGCAAAAGAAATGCATCATCTGCTTCAGGATGTGGGTAAGACAAGCATGTTCCTGTGGTAACCATTTCTCATACAAGGAAAATAGCTAAAGAGACAAAAATCTTTGCTAAGCTGCAGCCTACTAGGTCTCCTGCTTTGTAAGAGCAACAAGAATAGAGATTGAGCTGTTTAACAAGTAATTTAGAAATAAACATTCGATGAACCAGTAAAGTCTGTCAAATAAAATGACTTTTAATTTACAATGGAAAGAAATACCTTAACACAGGTTGATACTGTCAAAGCATTTTATTACATGGCATTATACTTTAGGTGGATGTAATAGGTCTAGTATATTTTACAACCGTACAAAACAAACATCCACATATATCTTTTAAGGTTCTAGTCAATCCCTAATAATAATTCTCTTAGTGCTACAAATACAAATTCATTTAATTAAAATATAGTATACATTTAATTTCTCGTAATCTCATATTTTTCCTTATCTTTTAACCACAAGGTTATCTTCTTGTAATATTTACTTGTTAGTGTTATTTTGCACTTTTCTTTGTTCATTGTAATTCATTCATTTTATTCACCCTTTGTCCCACAAACCTTTGTTGAGTATTTACTATCAGTGAATAATTAGGTCAAATAATCTTTTCATAGATTTTTTTCATGTTGCACTTACTGACCTTCCGGGACTCATTTTGTAATTTTTCTAATAAAAAGCCTCACTCCTCATTCCATTGCTGTTGATCCACTCAAAACTTCTATCCAAAAGCTATGATTGTTACACCTTTACTTCTAAGGGTGAGATGGAGTGGGATGGGGAGAGTAGGATGGTGAGGAAAGAAATGGATATGTATCATATGCATCCAACATGAAGTGCACTCAGCTAAGTGTTTAACTCATGTTATTTTAAATGAAGTAGGTATAGTAGTATTCCCTTTCCATTAATTGAAAAATGGAAATCTATTAGCCCTTAATGAACTGGTCACCTAAGGTCACACAGTTAGTAGTTGGCAATTTCAGTAATGTAGCTCTAGTCTGTCTAATCTCAAAGGCTTTACAACAGTTCTTCTAAAAATCACAGTTGGCACCCGATACTTTTTATTTCAATCTTTGAATAAAAGATTGTTTGAATCTATGCTATTCATAAAACCCAGACCTCCTCCTCTTTCATTTTGCCTGTAAAAAAAGTCTATTATTTAGATTGATTACAAAAGAAATACTTTTTAACAATGGTTTTTGAAGCAAAAGTACACAGCCCATACAAAGAAAAATGCTAATAAATAAATTAAAGCATTTTAAAAATTCTGAAATCTGTCTACCCAGACAATTACTATGCTTGATGTTTTTTCAGACCACTCCCCTAAGATTACTAGGAACAATAGATAATAGCTTATGTATAGTTTAAGCATCCAAAAAGTAGTACAAACATACAAATTAAAACAAGGGAAAATGCAAACAAAACATGTCTATTTTTATTAGTAGAAATGAAATAAGGAATATCACAAAATTAATGTTAAAGAAAAAGGATTTATTATGTAGCATTCTAATTATTTCATATCAGTAGGTACCTTATATTCTTCATAATCATTGGTATCTAGCAAGTCCCTTTTCTCCAGTTCTGTAAGTTGTTCTCTTGAGGGGTCAGCAGGTAGTGTCTTAACAGAGGCTTGTTCATATATGGGTTTTGCATTAAAAAATAGTTCCTTCCAATCATGCATCAACTTATACGGAATCAGACTATCGCACAAAAAAAAGGTAGAGATGAATCAATGGTTAGTCAAATACAGATTTTAAACATTGGTATTTTTATTATATTTATGTAATTAGCTCACTTTCATCAGACAGAAATAATTACTGAAAAATGATCTTAAAGGTTACCATATGTGCAATGACAATAAGACTAATATATATGAGATTTTTCTGTTACAAATCATTTACAAAATGTAAACCTACTTTTCTCTTAAAGGGGCCTTGAAAAGCACTCAGTTTGTTCGTTTTGCACAGGAGGACACTGATACTAGAGCATTTAAATAATTTCCTAAGGTTGCATAGTAAGCTGATATCAGAGCTGAGAATTAAGGAACCTAAGTGTTCCGACTGTACTCAATATTTTTAGATATATTGTTCTGCTATGAAACAGTCAATAAAAAAGTGAAAAGAGCCAGTGGCATAAAGTAACAATCATTCTTCAAACCCACTAAGTTCCAGACATTTTACTAGCTATTAGAAATATAATAGCAAGTGGAATACCTGGACTTAAATAGCAGACTCTGGGAAAGAAGGGGAAAAAATAATTGCGTACATAAATGAAAGTTTTGAATAAGAATTATACAATGGGAAAGTACAACAGTATGACTCAACTTAACTTGTTGGTTCCAGGAAGGTCTCTTTAAAGAAATGACTGCTAAGCTGAGTCCTGAGGAATGCTTAGGAGACAACAAGGACAGAGTGATGGGAAAATGGTTTCAAGACAAGATGTGTGAAATGTCCTGACATGATCATAAACAGTTGGACTAGAACCTGAAATTACAACTTAAAAAGTAGTATTTCATTCTGATTCATGCTACAACATGAAAGGACCTTGAAGACGTTATGCTAAGTGAAATAAGCCAGACAGAAAAAGGACAAATATATTATTCCACTTATATAAGGTACCTAGAAGAGACAAATTCAGAGACATCAAGTAGGATAGAGATTATCAGTGGCTGGGGATTGAAGGGGATGAGGAGTTATTATTTAACGGCTACAGACCTAACAACTTTTCCTGTTTAAAAGGCTGTGTGTTCAGGGGTCTTGAACTCCTGACGAACCTCAGATTCAGGTACTTCTCCTTTTTGCTTTCTCCACCACTTATTAGGGCTTTAAAAAGCTCCAAAATTACCTGTTTCCTCCTAATAACCTTTTAATATTCTCTTTCAATATGACTTACTATGACATTTGTAGACATTCTATGGCTTCATGATTGCAACCCACTAAAGTAGTCCACGTATTTTGAAAAAAACTATAGAAGAAAAAAACCTTAGCTATCTGACCTTTACTGTAAAATTCTTTTCACATTTAAGGATATGAGGATAGAAACAGATAAAATGGCAAAAGTAGGAACATTTTTAAAATATGGAGATCCATATACCCTTTACCCAGTGTCTCCTGATTGTAATATCTTGCAAAACCACAGTACAATATCACAACCAGGATATTAACATTGATACAGTCAAGATACAGAACCTTCTATCACCACAGAACCCATCATGTTGCCCTTTCAGAGCCACACTCACTTCCCTCTCACCTCCATCCCATTCTTAGCCCCTGGCAATCACTAATCTGTTCTCAGTTTCTATAACTTTGTCATTTCAAGAACGTTATATAAATGAAATCACAGAGCATGTAACATTTTGAGACTGGCTCTTTCCCACGCAGCCTAAGTATCTGGAGATTCATCCAGATTGTGGCATGTGTTAATAGTTTATTATTTTATATTTCTCAGCAATATTCCATGATACGAATGTATCACACTCTATTACCTGTTGAGAGATATCTGGATTGTTATCAGTTTTAAGCTATTACAAATAAAGGTGATATAAACATTTGTATACAGGTTTTTGTGTGAATTTAAGTCTTAATTTCTCTAGGATAAATGCCCAGAAGTGTAATTGCTAGGTTGTGTGGGAGTTGCATATTCTGCTTTTTAAGAAATTGCCAAACTGTTTTCCAGAGGGGCTGTACCATTTCACTTTTCTCAGCAGTAATGAATAGTGGTTTTCTCCAGATCCTTGCCAGTATTTGGTGTTTTCATTTTTTTAAAAATTTTAACCATTCTTATAGGTGTGTAATGATATATCATTGTGATTTCAATTTGAAATTCTCTAATGACTAACAAGGGTGAATTTTTTTACTTGTGTATTTGTCATCTAAATATCCTCTTCAGTGAAATGTCTTTTCATATCTTTTGCCTATTTTTGAACTGGCTTATTTTTTATTGTTGAATTTTGAGAATACTTCATATATTCTAGATATTAGTCTTTTGTGGGATAGGCAGTTTGAAATATCTTCTCCTATTCTATACATCCTTTCATCTTTTTCAAAGCAAAAAGTTTTAATTTTGAGGAAGTCCAACTTATAAAGTTTTGTCTTTTGCAGAGCAAAAATTTTTAATTTTAATGAAGTCCAATTTGTCAAGTTTTCCTTTTATGGATCATGCTTTTGGTGTCAAGTCTAAGAACTTGTTGCCTAGTCATAGAACCCAAAGATTTTCTCCCATTTTTTTCCTCAAAGTTTTATAGTGCTATGGGTTACATTTAAGTCTATGATCCACTTTAATTTTCATAAAAGGTGTGGAAAAAGGCATATATGCATCTTAAATAAAAATAGTCAGTGAGTAAATCAAGTCAGTAATCAAGGTCTCCTGGACCCCACCTTTTAGTCTTTTCATGAATCATTTTTATCTCTCTTTACTTATCATCCTAGTATCTATTTTACAATCTTATCCTTCCTCATTCTCTATCATGTCTCTACTGTTATTATGAAAAAAATACTTACTTATTTGTCAACATTCGATAGTCTGCCACTTTAGTGGACAAATCAACTATTTGATCCAAAATTTCTGCACATACTGAATAATGCTTTTCATAACGAGCTTGAGCTCTTTCCACAGCAATCTGATCATGAAATCTCTTTTCTTTAAGGAATTGTTCTTCAAAGTCAATCTTGGCTTGTTTTGCCAAAGCCTAAAAAGGCAAAAACATATTTTTAAGTCACTATAATTGAATCAAATAAAAATAATGTCATCATTTCAATGGCCAAAAAGTCTTTCAGTAGAATGAAACCTCTTCTCACACCAGGAAAAAAATTAATCATGAATGAACACTTTTTTCTTAATACATTAGCACTTAATGCAAAGACAATATTGGAAATATCCTACTCTTAGCTTATCTTATCAACAAAGCATAATACAGTCAGAAGTGATCTAACTGGGGAAAGCCCAATGTGGATTAATGAGGAATTGCATCTTAAGCCTTCAAAAAGAAGACCTGAGTTCACCGGTTGCAAATAGGGATCAGAGAGAAACAGGCAAGTCTGTGCCAGACCCTAAGCATAGCTGACCCCTCCCTCCCACCTCCAAAGTGCCAATTTGGACACATCTGCTATAGCCATTGCCCTCTGTCTTTCAATGGGAGAGTTCTATAATACTGGTTTATACTTAGAAAATATTTTAGAAAGTCCCAGATTATACTGGCTTGAGAATATAACATATTTGCCAACAAATGTTAAATGTGTTAATTACAAACCCTCTACAGATACAGCCTTAACAAACTGATGGCATTCATTTGTAGGAACATCTATTTATGTAGAAAGCAATGAAACACTTAGCTTGTTATCGCCCTCTCCTTAGTGCATTATTATTTTGTTTAGGGAATCTTTTCTTCACACAAGGTACAAAGGTTGAACTCAGTCCAGCCAAGCTGAGGATAACATAATACTTAATAAGTGGGATTCAAATGGCCAAATATTGCTTTTCAGATAGCTATGCCAGCTTCTTGAGAAATTCAGTTACATGCTAGCCTGCTCTAGGAAAAAAACTTCCCTCCTGTAACAACCCAGTGAGTATCAAACGGAAGTAAACTTGGGCTTTGGAGGAGCTATGGTCGAGTTCGAGCCCTAGATTTTATATAGAATTCAATTTCTAGCTGTGAGACCTTGGGCAAGTCATTAGTCTTCTTGTGTCTCTATTTCCTCAAAGTCAGGATATTAATAGTACTTAGCATACCCCAAAAAATTACCAAACCATCTCATCAGAACAAATATTTCCTATTATGATACTATTCATAAATGACTAGATGTGTGACAATGGATTGCTGTGTAAGGTCCACCATTTGTTTTGCTATTACTGTTTTATTTTGTGTGCTTTTTTCATTTTTGTTGGGAAAGGGGTTAAGCTGGGTGATCACTAAGGTCAGTTCTGTACATTTGACAGATTCAGGAATTACATCAGAGTTTGTTATTCTTGTGTTACTCTGTATACCCTGTTTTTATGGAGAAAGAGTACAATTTAAGTACAAAGCTTTATGGCATGATTCATGAAGTGAAGAATTCAGAGGAAAAATGAATCTAAGAGAGCAGAAATATCCAATGAGAATTCATGGAAAGAGTGACAAAAAAATGGATCATGAGGTTGGTTTAGTACAGAGTTCTCTGAAACACATGGAAATATTTAGGATGTGAGGGAAAAAAACCTTTAAGGGAATGGTAGAATGTTCCTACCAGTAATAGTATAGCTTTCAACCCTGGTTGCTGCCATTGCCTGTCTCCGCATCTCCCTCTTTCTCTTCCTCCCTTCCTCGCTCCCTCCCTCCCTCCCTCTGTTCCTCTCCCTCCCTTCATCCAGCTGTCTAGTCTTCCTTCTCCTTTTCTATATCTACCATCAATCCTCTGCCAAAGCCACCATAATTTCCTGTCTCATTACAGCTAAGTGGGTTGCAGCCATAAAAAGAGAAGGAGGAAAAGGAAAAAGGAAGTCTGTGGGAGGTAGTAAATCTCTGTGGTTATGAGCCTGGACTCTAAAATCTGATAGAGCTGGCCTTGCTCCCTGCTACACCACTGAGAAGCTGTGTGACTTTGAGCCTTCCAGTCTTCAATTTCCTGATGTGTTAAATGTAAATAACGATGGCATCCACTTATGGTCGTTGAAAGAATTATATTATACATGCTTGTAACAAACATAGTACAATGCTTGACTCAAAGTAAAGCTCAAAAAACATCAAATATTATTGTAATGAATTTTCAATAATTATAGCAGGTAGCACAGAAATTTGAAATCAGGAACTGTCTTAATATAGAATAGTTTTGCAATTGTCTCAAAGGAAGAGATTAGCAGATTTAATCTAAAAACAAAACAAAAACGCTCATAAAATTGAGAGTGAAAGAAAAACACAAAGTTCTCCACCCTCGTTTTCTTTCTCTCCCTCCTCCTTCCTTCCTCTCTCCCTCTCCCTCTCCTTCTCTCTCCCTCCCTCTCTCTCTCTCTCTCCTCCTTCCTTCCTCTCTCCCTCTCCCTCTCCCTCTCCCCCTCCCTCTCTCTCCCTCCCTCTCTCTCTCTCTCTCTTCTTTCCCTTCCTTTCCCCTGAGATGGAGTTTTGCTCTGTCATCCAGAGCTGGAGTGCAATGGAGTTATCTCGGCTCACTGCAACCTCCGCCTCCTGGGTTCAAGCAATTCTCCTGCCTCAGCCTCCCAAGTAGCTGGGACTACAGGTGCACACCACCACACCTGGCTAATTTTTGTATTTTTAGTAGAGACAGGGTTTCACCATGTTGGCCTTGAACTCTTGTCCTCGTGATCCACCTGCCTTGGCCTCCCAAAGTGGTGGGATTACAGGTGTGAGCCACCATGGTCAGCCTTTCCTTTCTTCCTTCCTTCCTTCTTTCCTTCCTTCCTTCCTTCTTTCCTTCCTTCCTTCCTGCCCTTGTCTCTCTTTTCCCTTTCTTTTCTTTTCTTTTTCCTTCCTTCCTTCCTTCCTTCTTTACTCTTTTTTTTTCTTTCTTTATTTCATGAGCAAGAGCAAACGTGGTACTGCCCTTATGGACTTTACATGCCAGTGGGATAGGCAAACAGTCAAAGAGCCACACAAATACATGTATAATTACACACTATGACAAGTGTCATTCGGGCAAGACCATGGGGTATGAGGCCTGACCTAGACAAGAAGGGGCATATGCATGGAGCTTTGAAAACAAGTATTAATTGGGTGAAGGCACTTGGGAAGAAGGGCAAAGTAGAAGAAATGACTTGTTCAAGGATCTGAGAGCAAACCAATGTGGCCAGAACCCAGGCAATGAAGGGGGGCAATGAAGCTTCAGAGGGGATTATATGGAAGACCAACAAAGGCTGGAGCAGCCTCCCCAAAGTTTCCTGTGCCACTGAGGGTAGCGTGTTGGCTACAGTAGCTGAGGTCTCAATAGCACTGGGCTTGCACCTGATGACTGTAGTGTTTCCAAGATGGCTTGGCCCTTATAACCTGGGGCATTGTACATTCTCTGTGTGCAGAGGTAGGATGAAAGAGTAAAACTTAGGGTTGATTTAAGGAAAATAAATAATGTTATATTCTTACACTCTCCAGTTTTTGGTCACCAATTCATAACCACTAAAAATGGATGAAGGAAACCACTGCAGTAGTAGTACTGCAGTAGAAACCAGGGGTGGTAGTGTAGACATGGAGGAAAATGGACACGATGAAGAGAAATTTAATACATGAAAATGATAACACTCAGTGGATATTTTGGGTATGGAAGAATAAGGGTGAAGCAGCTTTCAGGTGGGCCCTGAAGTTTCAGGCTTGTACAATTTGATAAATAATGATGCCATTTGTTGAGCTATGGAACATTGAAAAAGACTAGTTTCATAGAAAAGGTCATACATTTGGCTTGGAACATGTTGAATTTGAAGTGTCTCTGAGACATATGACCACAGATGTCAAGGAATACTAAAACTATGGCCCTTCATCTTGGAGGACAGAGGCATAACTGCATGGGTCATCTGTCTATTGCAGTAAATACTTCACCATGGTTGTGGATGAAATTGTCTGAGAAATAACATAGAAAAGAATATAAGGAAGTCAAAGATGAAGCTTTGAGCAATCTGTTAATAAACGTTTTGATATAAGGGAACAATGAGCCTGTAAAGACAATGACCCTGCTCCTGAGAAGGAGCAGCCAAAGAAGTAGAAACAAAATCAGTATTTTCCACAGCAATACTTAATAGAAAGTAGCCATGGAATAGCAAATAAATACTATTAAAATAAGTAATACAAATATTATTAATACTCTGTGAGCATAGTTAAGAAACCTTAAAGACCTTAATAGATTTACAAGTACTTTTAGAATGTGCCATCTCCTCCCACTCTCAAATAACAATAAAACTCACAAGAACAATAAAAACTAAGAACAAAGCTGGAAGCATCACACTACCTGATTTCAAACTACACTACACTACACAGGGCTAGAGTAATCAAAACACAAAAACAGACACATAGACCAATGGAACAGAATAGAGAACCCAGAAATAAGACCACACACCTCCAGTCATCAGATCTTCAACAAACCTGACAAACACAAGCAATGGGGAAAGGATTTCCTATTTGATAGATGGTGCTGGGATAACTGGCTACCTATATGCAGAAGATAGAAACTGGACCCCTCCCCTACACCATATACAATAATTAACTCAAGATGGATTAAAGACTTAAATGTAAAACCCAAAGCTATAAAAACCCTGGAAGACAACCTAAGTAATGCCATTCGGGACATAAGCACGGGCAAAGATTTCATGATGAAGATGCCAAAAGCAATTGCAACAAAAGCAAAAATTGACAAATGGGATCTAATTAAACTAAAGAGCTTCTGCACAGCAAAAGAAACTGTTGACAGAGTATACCGACAACCTACAGAATGGGAGAAAATTTTTACAAACTATGCATCTGACAAAGGTCTAATATCCAACATCTATAAGAAACTCAGACAAATTTACAAGAGAAAAAACAAACAACCCCATTAAAAAGTGGGCAAATGACATGAACAGACACTTTTCAAAAGAAGACATACAAGTGGCTAACAAACACGTGAAAAAAAGCTTAACATCACTGACCATTAGATACATGCAAATCAAAACCATAATGAGATACCATCTCATACCAGTCAGAAAGACTATTATCAAAAAGTCAAAAAACAACAGATGCTGGTGAGGTTGTAGAGAAAAAGGAACACTTTTACACTGTAGGTGGAAGAGTAAATTAGTTCAACCATTGTGGAGGACAGTGTGGCAATTCCTCAAAGATCTACAGGCAGAAATACCATTCAACCCAGCAATTCCATTACTGGGTATATACCCAAAGGAATATAAATCATTCTATTTTAAAGACCCATGAATGCCCACATTCATTGCAGCACTATTCACAATAGCAAAGACATGGAATCAACCTAAATGCCAATCAATGATAGACTGGATAAATAAAATGTGGTATATATACACCATGGAAAAATATGCAGCCATAAAAAGCAATGAGATCATGTCCTTTGCAGAGACATGGATTGAGCTGGAGGCTATTATCCTCAGCAAACTAATGCAGGAATAGAAAACCGAATACTGCATGTTCTCACTTATAAGTGGAAGCTAAATTATGAGAACACATGGACACACAGAGGGGAACAACACATACTGGGACCTTTCAGAGGGTGGAGGGTGGGAGGAGAGACAGGATCAGGCAAAATAACTAATGGGCACTAGGCTTAATACCTGGGTGATGAAATAATCTGTACAACAAACCCCCATGACACACATTTACCTATGTAACAAACCTGCACTTATACCCCTGAACTTAAAATAAAAGTTAAACAAATATATATATATATATTTATTTATTTATTTATCTTGGTATATATATATTTTTGGTATATATGTGTGTATGTATATATACACACATTTTGGTATATGTGTATATATGTTTGTATATTATATATATAATATATATACCAAAAAAAACCTCCTTTCTTCACATAAAAGAAGTAGTAGAATGATAATGCTGTAGGGAATAAAATGGATTTTGTTTAGTTAGTGAATGATATAATACTGGAAAGAAGAGGTGACTGTTAATTTGGCAAACTGAATTCAACATTTATTGATTGATTTATTCAGCTCCTACTTATGTACCAGCTACCGTTGGTGGAGGAGTTGATAAACTCAACATGTACGGATGAAAGCCATAAAATCCAACCATCTCTAAGGGAGAGATGCCAAGGAACTAGATAGCTCCGCTGTTGGAAAAGGTAATCATGTGAGAGGAAGAAATATAATTTTTTCAGATGCTTCAGAACCTCACAATTTAGGTCTCTCAGGCTTTAGCAGGCCCAACTGTTCCAGTCCTCTGAAGTTAGTTCAACCCCAGTTCAAGAAAGAATAGATGATCCTTATCACCGTGAGACCAGTCCAGCTAAACATACTTTGCTATTTAGCTGAGCTTGTGAAATAAACATATTTTTCAAATAGGAACTTAGAAAGATAAACACATCATTTCTAATGTAAGTAAATGCCACTCAATCTAGTCAAGTCTATTTTTGCCAAAGAAGAGAGATGAAACAATCATCCAGATAACTCAGCTCTTGAAGCCAAAGAAGACATTGAGGTCAGCATTCATTCAGCTCAAATTCATGGGGTATGGTTCTCTCTCCCTATTCCATACCCACCATTTAGGCTATGCCTGTTCCACAAAGGCAAAAGCAACACTCTCCTCCCTGCAAAATATGCTACTTTCCAAATGATATTTCTAAAAATTGCATAATTTTGGCAAAAGTTACATTGCACTTTCATGGGGTATCACAGTGGAAGCTATGAAGCTAGTAAATAAAACACTGCCCTCCTGTTTTCTATAAGGTTTCTCTTCTGCCCAGTCTGGTTTTGTGAATATCTTATGACAGTAAAGACAGGCTATCTAAAATGCCACTCACAGGAGTTCTCTTCAATCAAATGTGGACTAATGGATTAAATAAATCTGAAACTTCCCCAATAGGAAGTAGACAAGAAGTAATCCATATACTCCATTAATAAAATCAATCTATTTTTTTTTACTAGAACTCACATATACATAAAGTTTGGGACAAAAATAATCTATTAAATAATTAAAAGATTGGATATTTTGATTTTCAGAGTTGTAAAAGGGCCGAGACACAATGATACCATAGTAGCAAAGAGCACAGCTAGCAGCCCAGATGTGAGTTTCTGTATACCATTCTCAACTACAGTGCACCACAGTACCCTAGATAAAGCATTTATTCTCATTCTGAGGAAGGAATAGCATAATATGGGCCTGAGGAATCTCTTTTTTTTTTCTTCAGAAGGCAAGGAATTGTTGATTAAAGATTAATGGTATCTAGTTGAAAGGAAGCAACTTAAAAGTTCTCTCACTGCCTGAGGATATTCACCTAGAATAACCAATACCAATGCCTACTCTAGTAAACTTAGTAAACTTTTAAAGAAAAAAAAAGTATCTAAAAAAAAAAGTAATGACTCAAGGAACTGAAAGTTAGACTATCACCATTCTTTTTGGCAGCACACTTCATACTTGAAGAAAACAGAGTGACATATTTAAGATATTCAAGGAAACAAAGTGTGAACCAACCATTTTATATACAGCCAAACTTACAATCAAGTATAAAAGGCACACACTGTTATAAGAACTCAGGGAATATGGTTTCCATGAGCCCTTCCTGAGAAACCTATTGGAGAAAGAGCTTCAGACAATCAAAATGACTAGAGAGACATGGACATAAGGGTTGGTGGTGAGCATTAAGTACTTAGCTACTTGTAGAATCAAGATTAAAAGAAGACAGTATAGTACTATGTAGTGGCTACATGCCCTGTTGATGGAGTTATACAAAAATAAAAATGGGCAGATAACAGGCTGATCATACAAAAGAAAATCAACTCTTATTAGATGATTGGTAGCAAAATATAGCTTTGTTTACCATGACTTGGTAGAAAGGAACAAAAGGAACCTTAGAAAGATTTCTAAGGAAGATAGTATTTACCGCTTCTCGATCAAGAGCATCCTGGAAATCTTTAAGTCGTCTTTCCTCATGTTGTTTTTCTCTGAAAATTCTGTTTTGCCATAAAACTTCCTTTTCATGCCGAACATGCATGAGCTGCACGGCAATCCTGCGCTCCTGCTGGGACTGCCGCATCAGCCGGTTAATCAGCTGTTCCTCCCGATAAGCCTCCTGAAAACACCAGGGGAATTATTTGTTAAAGTGACATCCAAATTTCCCACTGAGCTACGAAGCCTGTACAGAAACAATATACAAAAGGCATAATGTTCATCTAAATCAATTTCTGTCATTTGACTTAATTTGAACATGGCAAAAAAAAACCATGTTATGAAATGAGGATTTCCAACAAAAGTTGGTGTTTAGAAACATTATGGCTTTGCAACTCACAATTACTTTAAACAAATTATTACTTCATTCAAAACATTATTAGAAATAAATTAGGTGATTTTTTTTCAAGGTTTTAAAAACAAGCAAATAGCTAGCTAATGGATACTAGGCTTAATATCTGGGTGATGAAATAATCTGTACAACAAACTCCTGTAACACGAGTTTACCTATATAACAAACCTGCACATGTACCCTGAACTTAAAATAAAAGTTAAAAAAAAATAAGTGCTATAACTCTAAATTTAAAAGCATGTTTTCAGAAGGTTGGGATTATGCTGTACGCATTTTAACATAACTACTAGTTGTAAAACAAATGCAGGCATTGTCAGCTGAAGACTGCAGATCTGATTAGTTCCCAGTGAGGATATCACAATATCAACGTGAGGAAAAGCTATTAATACAAACTGACAGAATGTGAAGCCTGGAGAAGAGGCTGGGGGAAATGACCTCCTGCTTATCTTATCTGAGTGGTCATAATCTGAAAGAAAAACTAGATAGATGTATTCTTGGCTGTTTGAAGAGAATAGAAAGGCGACCAGTAAATGAACAGTGGAAAAAAAACATTAAACTAGGAATCAGAGGACCTGGTCATCATAATAGGCTGGGTGGCCTTGGGCAATTAACTCAGTTTCTCAGGCCTATTTCTCATCAGGTAAAATTACGGGTTTAGGTGGAAGATAATATCCAAGGCCCCATCAAGCTCTCTCACTCTTTCGAAACAGAGACATCATGTGGAAAGAGGAGGTATCTATAGTACTCAATGGGGAAGACATAGAAAAATATCTAGAGACTGGAGGAACTTACTCTGGTCTATAACCACTATTTAATTTTCCAAAGATGCCCAAGCAGCTCTATAGAGGAATAGGGCACTGCAGAAAAGACCTGACAGCTAAGTATTCAAGGGTCCTCTAGTTAAGAAGTGAGGGAAGGGCCTGGCATTCAAATGCCAGTTCCAAAGAAATGGCATAGAAAAGATTCTTAGAAGGCAGAGGTAACTGACTTGGGGCAAACCTTAGTTGGCCAAGATACTAGCCATATGACCACAAAACCAGGTGGGAGCCAAACTGTGTTCCCAGTTTGAATACACTTAAATGCCTATGAAATACTTTAACAAGCCCAAAACTAAACTCACTAACTCCCCTTCAAACCTGGTCCTCTCCCCATATTTCCCCATCTCAGTTGATGATCCTACAATAATCCACTCTGTGATCTAAGACATTAGGGTCATCCTAAGTTCACTCCTTTCTCATCACTCCCAATACTCAATTGTTCAAGAAGTAGTCTAGTATACCTCCTAGGTATGTTTTTAAACCAACCCCCCATTCCATTCCATACCCAGTGACACCACCCCTATCTTGAACAACATCAGCCCCTCCCTACCAATCCTTTTCTTACCATCCCTACTCTCAAAACCTATCCCTTAAAAAGTCAAATTGATTTTTATAACTTTAAATCTCATCATTTAGTTCACATAATTCCATGTATTTATCAATCAGTAGGCAAGATATCAACTTGAGCACAGGTCTCTGGCTGTCTCTTCACCAGCCAAACTAAAACAGGAATACCTAAATTCCAGGGAGAAACTGGAACAACTTGAAAGCTAGGGAAGATATTTTGAGGCATTTCTGATGGATTAAGTGCAAATGGCACCAGAAGAAAACATTCAGGGCTGATGTGGGATTTATGTCATGCTTGTGAAAAGCAGCAAGTAATTGAAGGAAGTAGAATTCCTAGCCCTGACATATACCATTTTTCCTCTGGAGGAGAGGAGAATGGATGGAAAAACCAGCCATTGTACACATAAGAATTTCCCATTCCACCACTGTGGACCAGCATCTCTTGTGTCAGTTGCACAGGAGCCTGGGCTCACTACATTCCATAGGAAGGAGGTGGTAGGAATGGAGGGAATGCAGCATATGCTTCAGGCCTGGTTCTAGGAATAGCAGCTCACCCACACACAGAAAAGAAGCAGCACAAGATGAGGTTCCTGTGATGGAAATATATAGAGCCCTGGCTCTTTTTTAGGCCCCTTAGGTTGCTGGATTTCCAAACTGGTAAATATACCTCCAACTCTAGTTTTGAAAAGTCAGTGTTAATAGCATCCTAGTGGAAAGTGAGGAAATCTAGAAAGAATTCATTTATTCCATTTTCCAGGCAAACGCCAGACCTAGATTACAAGCAGAAAATTAGTGAGAAAAAACCTTGCAGCCAACACACAAGTACTTTGGAACATACATAGAAATGTGTTCAAAATTTCATTGCTAGGTAATGAAACTTGAAATGGGTAGGTATTTTAAAATTAACTTTTCAACTATCTAGTTTTCATAATTTGAAATTCTTCTAATTAAAAGGGAGATAACCAAACTGATTGAATAAAGATAAAATTTGAAGAAATCAGAATATGAAGAAATAACTTCCTAGCACAAAGAGATGTGCAGAGCTATTTTTTTGAACTTTCACTAAGAAAGAAGTGGAATCCATGAATAAATTTCACTTCTTCATATTTATATGAAGGCTTTATTTCCTTTCAGCGAACAAGCAGACCAGACATGGGTAGGTGAATAAAAGCATCTTCAAATGGTCTTTGTAGACATGCAGATTTGTCCTATTTACATTCACAACTGAAATCACCGTCCACCCCAAGTTTGTTCCTCTTACCATCTTCCACATCTCAGCAAATTACACCTCCAGCCATCCAGGTGCACAACCTAGAAATCCAATTTTTCATGCCACTTTTTCACTTTCCTTTGTTTAATGAATCAATAAGTCTTATTGATTTTACCTCCAAAATAGCTCTTAAAGCTACTTCTCTCAATCCCTATTGCCACTACACTACATTTAAACTGGGATAATCTCTTACCTGAATTACAGCAACAACAGACTTGGATTGCCCTTCTGTAATCTATTCTCCAAACTAAAGCCAGAGTGATCTTTCCACAGGCAAGTCTGACCTGGTCACTCTTATTCTGCTTTGCATTCAAACAGGAAATCACAAAATCTCCTATTTCTTTCTGTATATCTTACAAGGCTCATCATAATTTGGCCTCTGGTGACTCCTGCCAGATGGCATGACTTTCAGTTAGCTAAAAACACTGAGCTTTCCATGTGATATTCCCTTGTCTGGAAACACTCACCTTCCACCACCTTTCCTGGAAACTGCCCCTAACCCTGACCCCACCACGACCATCCCACCTTCAATTAGCTAACTCCTGACTCTTTATCCATGCTTCTGCTATTGTCCTCCAGACACTGTCTCCTGAAGCAAGCCAGGTGGACTTCTCTAAGTGTCACTCGCCCTAATCCCCCTTTCACCTTCACAGCACTTTCACACTCCAATGTACTTGCTGTTTGTAGATGCTCCTATAAACAGAAAGCTCTGGGAGACAGGTGTCTTGTTATTCTTGCTCTCTGTCATATCTCTGGGCCTATCACAAGTACTCAAAGCATGGAAGTTCAATAAATATGTGTTCAATGTAAGAAATGATCAGTGATTCTCAAGCTGCAGTGGCGTCAGGATCACCTAGACAGCCTGTTAGCACAGATCACTGGGCCCCACCCCCAGAGTTTCAGGTCTGGTCTGGGGTGGGGCCCAATAATCTGTATTCCTAAAAGTCCCAAGCAATGCTGGTGCTGTTCGTCCAGGAACCATGCTTTAAGAACCACTGGAATAGACTGGTGAACAAAAGGAGAGGATGAACAACTTTTCCACATTGTTTTCATTAAACCATTCCCTTTTTCCTCTAAAAGTAACAATAGAGTACACATGGCAGATACAGATTTTAGGTTCCTTTTAATGTATTTCTTATTAAGGTAAAATATACATAACATAAAATTTACCATTTTTAAAGTATACATTTGTCTTAATTACATTCACAATGTTGTACAACTATCACCAGATTTTAGATTCTTTAGTAAATAGCTACTTTTCTTCCTAGTATATTTGCTATTATGATGAGGATGTGAAAGTGACATTTGATGCAGAGTAGCAGACAATACATATATAAACTACATATTATGTGTGTAGAAGACTACATTTTGTAGAATTCCCAGCACTATTACTTAACCTTCATCTAAATATCTTACCTCTTGTGCTTCGTGGGCTATTAACTGGTCCATTAACAATTTCCGCCGTCTTTTCTCCCTTTGCTCTCGTGCAAAAGCATCTTCTTCAAGGCGCTTCTGGATTTTTTTAATGTACTCGTCATCTGAGTAAGTATTTAACAAATCGGTGGTTGTCTGGCCTGCTGTATCTAAAGAAGTCTTGGATGCACTAAGAATAATAGTTTTATTTTAGATTTTTAAATAATAATGTGATCCCATGCCACTATCTGTGACTATGGAGAAAGACCTCAGGAGAAGGATCCCTTGAGTTCACTGTTAATTTATTAATACAAGCATTGAAGAAAATATTTGAAATCAGTGTGATACCAATAGCTTATCAACAGATCCCATTTGCTTCACCCCATTTCTAAATTCTCTGTGAGGTCCTTATCATAGCCTTCTTTCAAGGCCCATCAGCTTTTTGTTCTTTCACCTTTTTTTTTTTTTTGAGATAAAGTTTTGCTCTTGTTGCCCAGGCTGGAGTGCAATGGCACATCTTGGCTCACTGCAACCTCCGCCTCCTGGGTTCAAGTGATTCTCCTGCCTCAGCCTCCTGAGTAGCTGGGATTACAGGCATGTGCCACCACGCCAGGCTAATTTTGTATTTTTAGTAGAGACAGGGTTTCACCATGTTGGGCAGGCTTGTCTCGAACTCCTGACCTCAGGTGATCTGCCCGCCTTGGCCTTCCAAAGTGCTGGGGATTACAGGCGTGAGCCACCGTGCCCAGCCTGTTATTTTACTTTTTTTTTTTTTTTTGAGACAGAGTCTCACTCTGTCGCCCAGGCTGGAGTGCAGTGGTGCGATCTCGGCTTACTGCAACCTCCGCCTGCTGGGTTCAAGCAATTCTCCTGCCTCAGCCTCCCGAGTAGCTGGGACTACAGGCACACGCCACCACGCCCGGCTAATTTTTTGTATTTTTAGTAGAGACGGGGGTTTCACCATGCTGGTCAGGCTGGTCTCGAACTCCTGACCTCGTGATCTGCCCGCCTCCGCCTCCCAAAGTGCTGGGATTACAGGCATGAGTCACTGCGCCCGGCCTTACTTTTTATGATTTTCATTCTAACCGGAAATTCTGCATTTCTTTTCCTATTCTTCCTGCTAGCTCTGGGCCTCTGACCTCCCCTGTTTTGAGTCAACAATAGGCAGACTATTGATAACCCAAGTGTCAGGGAAGGCACAGCTCGCAACAGCAGACCAGGCACATTAATGCCAGGTCACTAGAGAGTACTTCTATGTACAGATGGTTCCATCTACTACACTCTTCCATCACCTATGAAAGTGCAAATTACTGTATCAACTCTCAGATCAATTTTTGACTGCTTAGAACAGTGGCTGAACTCTTATTGAAAACACAGCAGTTGAAAGTTGGCTTGCTTACCATGCACACATGTAAGCACAGGTCTGACTGGCTTCTTGCTCATGCCCTAGAGATTCAAGTGAGAAGACTCAACTCAGAGCTCTTGTCCTATCTCATGTCCAAAACGTAAAGGATCAGGAAGAACCCAGTGGTCTTCCCAACAGAAAGTTAAGCACATTCAATTTAGTGAGTCAAATGGGGGCTTGGTACAGAATTCATAGATTCATTCCAAATTTATCATTAAAAGATACATTTTTATGTATACAAAGATCAAATAATCATCAATTCTCAACTGTATCCTCTTCAAAAAGTAAACAGAATAATACAATAGTACAAGATATACCATAATGTTACTTGCCTAGAAATAATGAATTTTTATATTATGTATAATCATTGCTTTTGTTACAAGTAATTAATATATTTGGTTTACAATATTACTTATAATCTTATTATTCAAAAAATAAGGATATATTATTAAAGTGTGTAGAGACTTGTCATCAATTCTTATATAGACACAAGCACTCTGATAAAAACATAGTTAACTCATGTTTAATTTTT
The DNA here is from genome assembly GCF_028858775.2 of Pan troglodytes. Classification (NCBI taxonomy): domain Eukaryota; kingdom Metazoa; phylum Chordata; class Mammalia; order Primates; family Hominidae; genus Pan; species Pan troglodytes. Next base: position 77,136,993 of record NC_072402.2, read on the forward strand.
AATGATGTAATACCTGCTTATTTATAATATAGACCATATTGTAGTATAGGTCATAATTTGGAGGTTTGCGCCTCCCAGCTGATCTCCTAGTGAATAAGAGAAGTATCCTATTTTTCTTCTGCCTGCACCTGTGCCTAGCATGCCTGGCAAATAGTTGATGTCTGCTAAATTTCAAATAATGTGCTAAAAAACACCATACATACATAAAAATCAAACTAAAGTTCCAATCATTTTATCAGCCGGGGCTCAACCTTTGATTGTATTCTGTCACTGAGAAGAGTTGAGTACAAATTATGTAGGTACCAAGCACTCAGTAAGGCCAAAGACAGAGTTTAACCCTATCTATTTATTAAGATTTAGTATTTAATTGTGTAGTGTAACACTTTTAGATCTTTCATCAGAAATCTTATTATATTTGTACTTAAGTGTGTTGTGTAAAAGCTCCTGCCCTGGATTGAGCGTGGGTTAATAGCTCTCTCAACACAATATTTATGCTGTCAATAATATACTTAACAAATTGCTTCTCCTTTATCAATTAGTCAACCCATCCATCTGTTGTCTTATTCCAATAAAGGTGAAAAAAAGCTACACATTATGTACTTGAATAAATATTCATTTTACTAGATGTAGGTTTCTTGAGGGCAGTGATTATATTTTCTTTTTATCTGTTTGCTTGCCAGACCTTCATCTAATGTAATAATTGTATGTGTATAATCTATTAGTAGCAGAAACCTTGGTCAAATTTGTATTTCTTAAGAAGTAGTTGCTGGGAAAAGCCTCTGACAAATATATTAACCCAAATACCAAATTACAGCAGCCAATAACCCCAGCTAAAGAAACAAATAGCAGACAGGATTTATTATTCATCTAAAAAATGAAAAAATGGAGGAACCTTGTTACATGGGGAAAAACCAGCCATGAGGGCTCTTGCATTGCTGGCATGAGACATTATTTCATTCTTCCACAAAAGAAAAACGATGGACTTTGAGGTGGCATCCAGAGAAACTGTTCAGGAGCAGGCTATGAAAAAGGCAGCTGCAGAAAGTGCTCCTGAGGTTCAAGTTGGGAGACTGTATTGCCTTCTGGAGTCAAGTTAGTGTGAAGTTTTTCAATGTGCCCAGAACATTCTTGATTCTAAGCTAAGATTCAGCATGAACTAAAAAAGTAGTGATTAATGAAATGGCTTAAGAAGGGTGCTATATCGTAACCATAGCCTCTGTTTTCTTGAAAAGTTTGCTCTAGGCCAGCACTTCCCAACGTTTTTCTTTTTAAGGCCAAAAGAGAAAACGAACTTTGTGCAACACACTGGAAAGGATTTAGATTCTCAGATGAAGCTGTTCACAGCCACAGGTAACTGGCCCAGGGACTTCAGCTGCCCCAGGCCTTCTCCTCCTGCTGTAAGTGAGGGTGTCAATATCTCAGATGCCCTCTGCTGGAAATCTTTGGCAGGACCAAGTGAAGGCTTCTGTGAAGAAGGGACCTGACACTACTATTTCCCTCCCTTTTCTCTCAAAATAGAACCCCAATTTTACGCAGGGAAACAGTGTGTCCAGTTAAAGACTACGTTTCCCAGCTTCCCACTCTGTCAGGTGTGGCCATGTGACTGAATGCTCTCCAATAAGATATAAGCAGAAATGTTATATGGGACTTCTGGGAAGGCTTTTGAAAGAAGCTATTTCAGATAGGAGATATCTACTTTTTTGTCTGTCTTCCTTCCTGATATCTGGAACATGGGCCAAGTGGCCGGAGTCCCAGCAACCATCTTGTATCATGAATGTAACCTTGAGGATGAAAACCACACAACAGGACAGTGAGGCAAAAGAAAAGAGGAGCCTCAGTCCTTGATAACCCTGGAGCTACAGCATACACTATGGGCTGCTTACCTTCTGATTTCTATTACATGAGAGACAAGCAGATTTCCCTCTAATTTCATTCACTGTTGTTTTGGGGTTTCTGAAACTAACTGATAGAGACCTAGGGTCTGGTTGGGTTGGCAAAGGCAATAGGGAGCAGGTAAATGTTTGCAGCTGTAATGTACAGGGATGATCTTTAAGACATTTAATAACTGACATGGCAAGGACACTAACCAATAGACATGGATACTGGTGCAGGGCCTGGGAGACAGTGCTGTGCTTCATCTTAACTATGGTTGCTAAACTGTGTGGAAATTGAGGGGTCCCAGGAAAGGGGCAGGCCAGGGAGCTACAGAAAGTAGCATTCACCAAGTAGCAAAGTATTCAGTAGTTTAAGATGGTCTTTCTGGTGGACACCATCTGTTTATCACCACAGAGCCTATGGCTAGAGAGATGGGTGAAAGAATGAGAAGAAATTGGTGTTTTCATGGGCCAAGGTCAGGGTAGGTGTGTGCTAGGGTTCAAGTGGTGGCTGCATGGATGAGGAGACTTGGATTATGTTGTTTTTACAGGTCAGGATCAACACTGATAAATGGGAGTGGGAATCAGAATAGGGCATCAGGAGTTTCTGCAGAGGGTAGGAGGAAAGGTAATGTACATGAGTATTCTCCATTTTGCTTAATTTTCTTTCTTACACCTGACTTCATCATTTCTTCCTTATGGCTCTGATTTTCCTTGTTCCTCCTCATTTGACTGTCTCTCCCTTCCTTCAGGAAATTTTAATATGAAACTGAAGTATGTAATTTTTTTCTGCTTTTCTTTAGAATTAGTACCTTCTTTAACAGAGATTTATCTCATATTCCATAAGATGTAAATGCATAGAGTTTGGATCATTTCCATTTAAAAATATAAAAAAACCCAAGTTGTTCCTACATATGTCATCTCTGATGAATTACTTTCTGTGAATCAATGACCTCTCATAGAAAACAAAGTGTGAAGGAGCTTTATCTTTAGGTAGATGAAGCCAATTAATGAGGAACTTTGTTCAATGGACCCACCAAAGTGACTGTCTTAGTGACATTTGTTTAATGAACTCATTCACTCAACTTCTTACTGCTGGTCTCTATGCTAACTGCTGAGGATACAGCATGATATAAACCAGAGTCTAATAAAGGATTTACTGTGACAAATTTAAATTAGTGGTACTTTGAAACAATTTTAGTGAATGTTTAAAAAATATGTGTGAACTTAGAAGAATAAACATAGCACAGAAAAATAAATCAACCTTACGTTTTGTAATAGTTTCTTTCTCTCAGATATTTATAACAGTTGCTAACAATCTGAACTTTAGCTCATTTATCTTCCCTAATTACTCTCTGAATCAAGATTCTTTGGAGTGAAAAGATCCTGGAATAGCTCTTCCAGATAAACTATTTCTAAATATTCAAAAGCTATGTGTAGAACAGAATGCGGTTTTGTAATTCTTAAAATAGCTCACATCTCACCTTTCTTTTGCTTGGAGATCCTTTTTTATTAATGCTTCGAACTTCTTAATTTCATCAGCCACATCCTTTAAAGAAAATTCATCATCAGTTCTCTGCCTCTAAAAACCATTGAAAAATCTTCATTTACCACATTCATTCAAGTTTATAAAGTGACATGTACTACTAATTCAAGGTAATTAGGATATGAAAAGCTGCATTCTAAAATTTTTTTATAATTTTATTTGTTGCTTTTAGACTGGGCTAACTATACCTAAAAGAATGTGAAAATTGCCTCCCCTGAATCATTCACTTCATGATTTTGACAGGGCACCAAAGGGCATTTCATTAGAATAAAGATTATCAAAGAGTCAGGACATACATTTTTGGATACAAATATTTCCTTTTCTTTTTTCTTTCTTTTTTTCTTTTTGAGATGGAGTCTCACTCTGTCGCCCAGGCTGGAATGCAGTGGCGCGATCTCGGCTCAAGGCAACCTCCACCTCCTGGGTTCAAGTGATTCTTCTGCCTCAGCCTTCTGAGTAGCTGGGATCACAGGCATGTGCCACCGCAATCCTCCCGCCTCGGCCTTCCAAAGTCAAATATTTCTTTAAAAATTGTTGTCCTGGGTGTTTTAAACATTCCTCATACAACTTTATTTACACTATTAATTAGTTATCTGAAGTTTAACTTTAGGTCATCTTTGTGTTTTACAAACACTTTTTAAAAAACTTTAATCAGGCCAGGTGCAGTGGCTCACACCTGTAATCCCAGCACTCTGGGAGGCCAAGGCCAGCGGTTTGCTTGAGCCCAGGAGTTCGAGAGCAGCCTTGCGTACCTGTAGTCCCAGCTACTTAGGAGGCTGAGGCGGGAGGATTACTTGAGCCTGGGAGGTTAAGGCTGCAATGATCCATGATTTTACCACGGCACTCCAGCCTGGGCAACAGAGTAAGACCATGTCAAAAAAGAAAAAAAACAAACCAAAAAAAACACAAAAAAAACCTTTAATCAACTCAGGGACATATGAAAGGTAGATACTGAAATGGAGTCAGATAAAAGCCTCTGTAGGTGGTAATTTTAGAATCCAAGTACAGAATATTTTGTTAGTATTTAAAAAACAAAAAAAAAGTGAATTAATGTAAAATTCAATGGATTTAGGAATCAGAGAGATCTGTCAATCTCTGCTTTACTACCACTGGGTAAAACATGTCAACTCTCTGGGTCTCAGTTTCCTCATCTACAAAATGGGAAAAATAATACCCTACTTAGAGAGTTATTTACAAATTAAAGATAATGTGAAGTGCCCAATCCACAGCTTGACATACAGCACATGTTCAATAAATGGTAGCTATTAATCATCTTTATAGGTCACATGAGAGAATATAAACAATCATTGTAGCAGTATGCAGTGTGAGTTGCAGGAATTTGTATCAAACTGAACTGTAACATTGCTCTCCTGTGAAATATAATGAGATTGCATCTTACTGAAATGATTGACAGTTGGTGTGGTCTAGTAAAATGTCACTGGTACAGGTATCTTAAATTTAAATATACTGATAGCAACAAGTCACTTAACATTCCTGGGATTCATAGAAAAATAGTGTGGCATGATGAGGAGGAATTGAGTAAAAGCATATAGTAGGAATGGCATATGTATGCTATGTGTACCTTGACTGGCCCCTGCTGTACCCATGGCAGTTATGACCTGCTATGGTTTGGATGATTGTCCCTGAAAACCGCATGTGAAATTTGATCCCAGTGTTGAAGGTGGAACCTAATGGGAGGTGTCCGGGTCATGGCGGTGGATCCCGCATGAATAGACTGATGACCTCCCTGGGGGTAAGTGAGTTCTTACTCTGTTAGTTCCCATGAAAGCCGGTTGTTAAAAAGAGCCTGACACCTTCTCTCTCACTCTCTTTTTCCCTCATGAATCGATTGATTCCCTCCCTAGAGGTGGGTTCTCACTCTATCAGTTCCCATGAGAGCTGGTTGTTAAAAAGAACCTGGCACCTTCTCTCTCCCTCTCTCCCTCCCTACACCCTCTCTCTCACTTTCTCTCCCCCCATGTAATGTCTGCACATGATGGCTCCACTTCCCCTCCCCCTTCTCCTTACTAAGGCCCTCACCAGATACCCAGTCTTGAATCTTCCAACCTTCAGAACCATAAGTGACATAAACCTCTTTTTCTTTAAAAATTACCCAGCCTCAGGTATTCTTTTATAGCAACACAATGGATAAGACATGACCTATTACAACAGCACCCATTCTGACCTACTTTGTTATTGACCACAGAATCTTTTTCAACACAGGAGTCCAGACTGCCATTTAATAGGAGTTTGCCATTGCTGGCCTAAAGCTACATGCTCCGTTCTGAACAAATAACAATATAAAATAAGTTGAATATGCATATAGTGGAAGAATTCTGAATGAGAAAGGACAAGGTCAGAGATAATTTGGAAAGCAAATGTGAAGTTTTGGAAAGTCTCTCTATATGTTCCAGAGACAGACTATTATTTAGTTAAGATAAACACAGCACAATATTAAAGGATTATCACTTACTTCTGCCTCTTTTTTCTTTTTCATCATTTTTCGGGCCTCGAGTGCTTTCAAAGTACGATTTGATGCAGGTTTAGGAATCTGTATAATAGCTGCTTGGATTTTGGCCATTATTTCATTTTGTCGTCTTCTGTTTAAGTATTGCTGAATATCCCATATACATTAGTTTAGTGATTCAGAATAACAGAATAGGCAATATAATACACTCATAGGTACAAATATATAAAATTTATCTATTGAAAATTTCAGAACCCAGCAATTAGCCAAGAGACTAGGTGTCACAACTGTGTAATATTAAGAAGGAGGTGTTAATATGACTTACTGTGAAAAGCATGATATTAAAACACAATTCTGGAATCTGCAAATCATATCTATTAAATGTCTGTATTTTAATTCTGTGTGCTGATACTAAAAGGACAATAAAGATGTCCCAAATATAAATAAGTGTATAATTCTTTCCCAATCCTACTGTCATGACCTTACCAAGCATGGGAAGAAAAAAATTCTATCTCTGAAGATGGTTCAATGAGAAAATTCTATCTAGGAGACAGTTTCTAGGAGGGCTCCTGGGAAACCCAGTAAAAATCACAAACTTCCCCAAAACCCAGTCACACTTAAACAATGAGTTCAGGGGCAACCTCAAAATTGAATTAACAATAAATTATATGATACAATTATTGGATCATCTCTTCTGTATGTAGGCAGTAGTTATTTTAAGAAGACTATAAGCAGGAGAATGTATTTGAAAAGAAAAAGTGACTGAAAAATCAGATAAAGTATTTTAAAAGCAAATGATTTAAGAGGTAATATGTGAAACTAATCATGACTTTACTACTAATACATTATATTAGAACTAATATGATCATTAGCTCCCATGTCCAAAGATAAAAAATTTCAATTTACCCTTAAAAAGGCATACATTATAGACAATTTTCTTCATTTCATTTTCCAAAATATGAATATTTATTTAATTGCAATATGTTTATCTTTTTTTCTTAAGAAGACCAGGAAGACACAGAGTCTTCCTTTTGCCTTATTTGTTCCCTATGATCATTCTGAACATAATTTATTTCAGAATATTTAATGGTATCATATTTCCTTTTTCTCAACATTCTTGGAGACTGTCTGCATTAGGCTTGGCACTAATAGACAGGCTGGTTCCACATAAATTAGAGTCACAGCAATTGGTCTCAACTTAAACACTACTTTAAGAGTGCTTTCTCTCTTTATCATGTAACACCATAAGGGAATATAATCTTTTATTTACCCTCTGGCAAGTCATATAATTACATGACTGCTTTACATTTTATTATATATAAACTCCACTCCAGTTAGTCCACTCTTCTTGAAGCTACAAAAACGTTCAATTCTGAACTCTGAGGCAGGTAGAAATAAGCATCCCCGTTTTTACAGTTGGGGAAATTGAAGCTGAGAGTTATTTAGAGGCTGGCTCAATGTTAACCAGCTTGCAAGTGATCTTCCAGTTTGTCTGTCATCTTTCCATTCTTCCCTACAAAGAGCTGACTACATTCAGAATATAATTTCTTATCATTCCAAATAAATCCATGAATTTAAAAAGTGATTTTACAGTGCAATGGGAAGAACTACATAATTCTTTTGCCTGTAGTTTACACATTCCATATACCCAGTCACCTGAAATACTCTTAAAAATCTTTAATGATTTCATGTACCATTATTCTCTCACCCACAAAGGCACGGAAGATCATTAAAGAGTTTTAAAGAAATCTGAGAAGGAGCAGAGAGTTAGTCAAAGCAAGAAGCAAGGGCCAGAAAGAAGTTGAGAGTTGTTCAAGGTGATTGAAAAGGTAAGCAAGCAAAGAATTACCTCACATCTCCAAGAACAGACAAATGGGGCAGGACCGAAGGTTGCAAAAGAGGAGAAAGCGAGAGGACATTGTCTGATCTATCTCCCTCAGTGGTGACAATGGTCATGTGCCTTTGACCAATGGGGTAGCTAATAGCAACCCTCCATCACTAAAGCAGCTGAAACATTGATTTCTACCAGTGAAGGTAATGCAGTTGTCTTGCCACTCCAGAAGATGGCAGTTCTTGTTCTCAGCCACAAGTAGAGGTGAGAGTCAGCAAGAGTCAGGATGGAGAAAAGGAGCAGGGGAGAGAGAGAAAGGGTGAGAGTAGGGCAGGACAAAGTCATGCATCAGGGAAGTGCAACTTGTGCTCCACTACTACTTATGCAATGTGTACTATACGCATAAATCACAAACTGTATACTATGCACTAATGAATTTCTGAAAAAATAGTTCTATAGAACCTTTTCGATATCAAAACATCTTTGCTCTTCCTTGAGTTTTTGAAATCTTTCAAGTTTCTCAAAATGCAAATGGGCAAGATCTTCTTTCACGTGTTTATATTTTTCTTGAAACCTGTATGTAATCCGCATCAGATTGAAATCAGTTTGACGTGGTATCATGTGTCTAAGTCTCTAAATGAAAAAAGCATTTCAAAAGATTTTATTAGAGAATAAAGAGTACATTTTCATTATAAGCACAAATAAAATTTGTCTTCAAAATGAAATTCTTTAAATTACTATTGTTGATAGTTAAGCTAAATTCAAACCCCATTCCAATTACTCATATTCTTAATTGATGTAAGCACAATTATAAAAACATTATCCTTTGTGGTTCTTCTTACAAAATAGCCTCATATATACTTTTATAGTTAAACTTTTTACACTGAGTTAAATTTTCAATAAATGGTATTTACATTCTTGGAAATAAATTTTATTTATTTATTTTTTTTTGCAAAAATAATTTCATTAAACCAATTTTAACATATAAGAGATAATATAAGAAGCTAGATTCTTCCCATTGCTTAGCCACTCCTTAGTAAAAAGTGAAGAAACATTAAAACTTCCTAGGTTTGTGTTTCAGCTTTACCACTTACTAGCTGCTTAAAATTGGGCGAGTTACCTAATCCATCTGTGCCTTAGTTTCATCATCTGTAAAATGGGAATGATGAAAGTACCTATATTTTATGGCTGTTTTGAAGATCAAGTGAAATAATATTCATAAAGCACCTGAAACAGGGCTTGGCACATCACTAGGCATGCCGTTTAATAAATTTCAACCATTATTAATATTACCTGCACCTCTTTTCATCCAGTATCAAAGAAGATGGCATCTCTACTTCTTTCCTATGATATCACCTCTTCCACATGAACCATTGATTGCATATTCCTCTTTCCGTCCCCAGAGGGCCTCTTTCCATCTTGTCCTTGTACCATTTTCATCTCTCCTGCCACTGACTCTTTTTCTCAACTGATAAGTGGCCCCAGTCTCTAGGTCCATAAAACAAGCAATCTCATACTTCACTTGAGCTTTTCTCTCCTACTGTTCTCTTCTTTACCTCCACATTTCTTGAAAGAATAATCTATGTTACCCTCTTCCTCATCTCCAAAGTCCTTCTCAACTCACTGCAATCCATGTCACTCTAATGAAACATTTTTCTCTCCCCAATATGTAAGCTCTAAGAGGGTTGGGGCTTTTCCTGTGTATTTGTTGTGCAAGTGCTTGACAAAAAGTAGGAGCCCAATAAATATTTGTTCAGTGAATGAATTATTGACGCTTGAAGTTCACCCATGACCAACATTAAATGAGCTAATAGGCACTTGTTTGTCTTCATCTACACAGCTCTTATAGCACTTGCCACTGTTGACTGCTTTACATTTTATTATATATAAACTCCATTCCAGTTAGTCCACTCTTTTTCTTGAAGCTACAAAAACGTCCAATTCTGAACACTGAGGCAGGTAGAAATAAGCATCCCTGTTTTTACAGTTGGGGAAATTGAAGCTGAGAGTTGTTTAGAGGCTGGCTCAATGTTAACCAGCTTGCAAGTGAAGGAGGCCGAATGCAATATTAAATTATTCATATTAAGACTAATCTAATTTCTAGCTCTCAAGGAGTGCTGAGTCCATTCTGCTACCAGACTTACAATGATATCCATGAAGAATGGACAAATATAAACATGGAGATAGCCCTCATATCTATTACGTCATTGCTGCTTCAAAATTTAAATTTAAAAATATAATTCTATCCATTGATATTTACTATTTTGCATCAGTGCAGCACTCATGATTATTCCAGAGGCCTGTAAAAGTTAATGCACTTCATTTACCATAAGGAATTGCATAAAAACTGGAGAGAATTGTCAACTAAAAAGTCATATCAATTAGTCAATAACACATTTAATGAGTACTTACAACATTTGAAGCATTGTACTAGACATATTCATCAAATCTGATGTACTAAAAATCTGGTAAGGTCATATGACAAATAAATAATGACTAGTTAGCCAACAATATCAGTATCAGGACGGTAAAACCAAGAGAGTGAGAATTACTTATGCTCTAGAGTTCCAAAGGAAGAAACCATGTGTACTGGGCTGCACGGTAGATGAAGAACAGTTTGGGGAAGAGGAGAGATGAGAAGGGTGAGTTTGGGTTTGAGGGAAGGAAGAGCAGGAATAGACAGTCATATTTAAGGACAGACTGTCAATTAACATAGAAGAAAGAAATACCATGCTGAGGACTAGAAAGAAGTAAAAATAGGTTTCTGAGCAGAAGAACTCAATAAAAGTAAAATTTAGGGAAGATTCATTTAGCAGTTGATTGACTTATCCAGAAGATTGAGAGACATTTTAGCAGGTTGCTGCAGTAGTTGATAAGAATATCTGAGCAGATATGATGGGGTAGAAACAGGAAGAGAGGAGCAGGCACAAAAAGTATTAGGCCTGTAGTCCCAGCTACTTGGGATGCTCAGGCAGAGGACTGCTTGAGCTCAGGAGTTCAAGACCAGCATGGGCAAAAGAGCAAGGCCCTGTCTCTCTAAAACAACAACAACAAAAAGTACTGGAAATTAGGAAAAGAGTTTGATAAGCTATTGGCAATATGGATAGGATAGAGAGAGACATCAAAAATGGCTAAATAAATTCAAATTATTAATATAAAATAAAACCCAAGTATGGCCAGTAACATACATAAAGGATATATATGCCTAATGAGGCTTCTTTGAGAATTCAATATCATTGTCATTTCTCTTTATCAAATTTTACACTGTGACATGCTTATTATGCTTTTTTATGTACCTACCTCTTGAAAAGTATCACTTTTCAAGTTTTGAAGTCTTAAATTTGTCAGACGTTGCATGGTTTGCATCTCCACTCCAGTCAGTCCACTTTTCTTCTTTTTCTGAAGAGCAATGTACAATTGATATAACAGCTTTGTTGCCACCCCAGGCTTTTCTGTGATGATGCCATGGGCCACATTCTGATCAAACTGCACACCCAGAAGGTGAAGTGTTGGCTCCAAGCGAGAAAAATTATTAAGTTTGGCACTTGAAACCCTGGACAGTAAAATATTTTACATAATTAGACATTAGCATTAAATTAAAGACAAACAACAAATATCAGACATATTATCATTATCCAATATTTTGAATTATTTCATGTTCTTTTAGCTGTATCATTCCTCTCTAAAACCACTCTAATGTAAATACATTGAGATTTTTTATTGACCATGTCTACCTGAACTCTATGCATTCATTTCTTTTAAATGGCTACACTAAAATTTTTCTGCTCTAAATTGACAATAGGATTTTTTCAGAAGTAAATACAGAAGTCACAACACCTAAACTTGATATACTGTTCCTAGTATACTATTTCTCAAGAGATTACATTCAGGTAGTGGCTCTAAATCTTTTGTTTTTGAATCACAGATACCTTTGAAAATCTGACAGCTATGGAACTTTTTTACAGAAAAGGAAACATACATTTATACATACAGACAAAGCGTGTATAACATCATATAGCATGTTTTTGAGCCTCTTACAGTCTAACCTAAAAGCACCCATCTTCCAAAAAGATGTGGCGCTCAGGAAATATAAGAGTGATTTCTAAATATAAATGAGGAGCCAGTACCATGAGATGGCCAATGTCAACAAAAATAGTGATGCAATATCTTGAATTCATGTTCTGATCATGTGGTGTAACTTACTGTCCTGTTTCCTCTGTGTACTAATAACTCTTTTAACAGAAATATTTAGCAAGATATATTTAGTGTATTATGCGGCATCAATCAAACTTCAAATAAAATATTTTAAATTAATAAAAGAGAAAAAGGCCTTGGAGGAGACAAGAAGAGATAATGCATGCTACAAGAAAACCTTCTCAGCATGAGACTAAATATACTTTTTTAAAGGTCTTCTCAGGTCCAGTTTTGCAATCTGTTTCTCCACAAATCACCATACAGTTGGAGATACAACATTTGTCTAAAATGACTCAGGTAAAGCAGACCATGTTTTGAGGAATATGATTGTGAAAGAAGATAGTCAAATCAATGACATGTGCTTCCATTCTCTAGAAAGGCATCTATCACCCCTTTTGATCTTCCATCACAGTAGTCCTTTCATGCCCTTCCCATTTTAGGAGTCCTGTGTGCTTTGCTCACTACACATAATTGGAAAGATGTGAACTGAGAGCCATCTGTCAGAGCTTTGGTCTGGGTTATAACCTTGGGCTACAGATTTTAGGGGCATGTTAATTCAGGAGGGAGAGTCCAAAAGCAAACATTACCCATTTCCAAATTTTGTCAAAGCTTAGCCCTGCACTCAAGAAAAAGAGAGAAGAGTTTTCTCTTTCTCTCAATTGTATCATGTGGCTCCCAGAATGCAGTTAATAAGCCTGTTAATGTTATACTTCAGTTACCTACTAGGGTTTAAATGTATTTTATGAACTGGCCAAAGTACACAGGTCTAACAATACTTCTCTTTGGAAGCTTATTTCTAATCAATCAAATTTGGGGAACAGAACTTGTGTGTAAATTGGTGGAAGCCTACTCTTGTTAAAGCATGGGTAGAATCAGAATGATAGGATAATCAACAGTTGTTTTTTGAACACAGAAAAACCACTGGGACATCTTTGCTCTGGAGACAGAGCATATGAGGTAAATGATGACCTCTGAGGGACCTCTCTACCAGCAGTCCTTGCTTGCTAAGAGACTACCTATCTCCTTCCCTTCTTGCCATCTGGTGAGGGAATACCTCTTCTTACAGGTAAGTAGTAGCTGCCCTCCAAGAAATTGTCTTGACTATTTACTTTAAAAAAAAAACCAAATCTTCTCAATTTTCACTATTTGTGAAGGAATAAAAATATTCAAAATCAGGGAATTCTTTCAGAGTTAGATGAGTATTCTTAGAATTAAATTATTTCCAAGATGAATAACTTTAAGTTATTTACAAAATATATTTCCAGTTTACATTTTAAACTAAAGAAACTAAAAGTGTTAGATAAGATCCCCAAATCATGAGCCCTGGCACCAGTTGCCTAAAAATTAGGCTATGACAAAAAAGGGATTATTTTCCCCACCAAATATACCATTACAAAGGTTATGCCCATAAAATTTACTGATCCTTGTCTTATTTAAAAGACCATGTGCCCTGGGGAAAAAATGGGCTGTTCCAAGAATTGAAGATGGATGATATTTGGTTCTCAATACAAGTAGGACCCTCTTCCCACATTAGGGAATGCAGTGACTCGTGGTGAGAGAGAAAGTTAGTCCTTTGTAGTATATGACAAGCAGGGCTGTTACAAAGGACACACACCTGTCCAAAGGTGGAACAAGAGTATGAAATCTACCCTCTGTTCAGATTGTTAAGGCTTGTCCCTGGCATGAGACTGCTTCATCCAAAATGGGGCTCCTTTTTCCTTGTAAAAAGGCCTTTGTGTTCACGAAGGCCTGCATTTTTACAGTCATTTCCAGCCAGATGGGGACCCTTTTTCCATTTCACAAAAGGCCCTCTGTGGTCCTGCCAATAAGAGCCACTTTGGTACACCTGAAACACTCATCTGCGATCTGGTCAGGATGGTCCTTTAACTTTTCCATGGTTAAGCAGATATACTCCCTGATATCCCTCATTTATTCATTGGAAACAATATTATGAGTCTACTATGGGCCAGGACAATGCTTGGAGCACAAAGAATAAACACACGCTGCAACTTTCAGGATCTTCACAATCTAGTTGAGGAGTAAACATTCATTTATCATTCATTAAACGTTGTTTGGGCTCCTTCATGTGGCAGGCACTCTGATAAGAACTGATACATAAATAAATAATTATAACTTGATAATGATAATGTAATAAGGAAAGGGATGTCCAAAGTTTTATTAGAACAAAGAGAAAAGGGAGACTAAATCTACTAAGAAAGTAAAAGAAGAGTTTAGAGAAGGAGTAGATTTTTAGCTGGCATTTCAGAATAAATACAAGTTTCTCATGGTAGAAGTGAAAAAATAACATTAATTTGCAAAGGTGCAAGGCATAACAAAAACATACGATGTGTATGTGGACCACAGAAGCTTTGGTTAGGATTCTCCGTTGATGGGAAATGTGGCTGGAAAGGTAAATGAGGGTCACACCAAGAAGCACCTTATAAGCCATGACCTTGAGAGCAACAGAGAGACTGGAACACTTGAATTTCTTAAGCTGATGGGGATATCATACCTAGAGATATGAGTGTAGAGTTTTAGCTTCATGTTGGGAAGTCTAAACAAGGTCTTTATCTGTAGAATTTACTAGGAAATGTAGGCATTCATTAATTTAAAAAACATTGACTGAAAGCTAAATATGCACCAGGCCTATGTTAAGCCCTAGAGATATAAAGAAAAATAACCTAATACCCCTAACCTCTTGGTGTTCTGTGCAATGTGAAACACAGATAAAGAAACTGACAACAAAGTGATCAGTGTTATAAAAATTAAATGTGTAGGCTGAGTTTCTAACTTTCATAAAGGGATAGACAGCAACAACAACAAAAGGATTGGACGTCTGGTTACGTGCAAGTCATAACACATCAATCTATATGTATAAGAACTCCTGAGAAATCACAAAAAAGAAAACGAGGGCATGGACACTGACCTACCTACCCTGGCATTCTTATACCTTGGAGGGTAATCCAGCTTCTAATGGTGGCAGCAAGGCTAGGTACAGAGGGAGCGAAGAGCTGAGAGGTCAGGCAGAGGGGGCAGCTGGGGCTAACAACAAATTTATATGCCATGTACTTGAGGAAGAGATGTGTGATATGAGATGTAGGTATGGGTTAGGATGTTACCCTGTACACCAGAAGCTCAAGAAATTAGATGGGATATGCAAAAAAGGGTTTATTTGGTATGACAGTGTAGTTCTAATCCATGGCTTCTTTTGTGTCATACAGTTGCTATATGTACAACTAGGATAATCTGGATTATGAAAGAATAATTCACCTCTAGCATGGAAATATCAGAGGTTCTTTTGCTCAGAAGTCTTATAACACAGGTGCAGCTTCATAAAGGCCTATCATTTCAGACAAACAAAAATAAGAAGTACTTAAGCAGGAAGTATCAGGTTAAAATACTATGGATTTGAAGTAGATCTTCGTAAATGGCAGTGAGAACCTCCAAAAATCGGTTCCTCCTTAAAGGCAACAATAACACTCATAAAAATTGTAAAAATCAACCTTTTCATAACTCTGGAAATTAGCTAAACGCTTGTAACAACTCAAGGAGCATTTATTTAAGAAAAGCTGCTTAATAGTGGTAGGAAAAGAGAGCTTTTTGTCATTTTAGTTTGCTCCATGTCCATACCTCACTCCCTAGCTCCATGGTGGCTATGAAAACCAGCAGCAGACTTACAACCATGGCAGCTATAAAAACCAGCAGTTTAGCAGTCATCAAAGCAGACAAACAGATTTGAAGCGCCTCTAAAGTCCTGTCTTCAAAGTGTTGCTTTTCTTTTCTTTTCTTTTTTCTTTTTTTTTTTTTTTTTTTTTTTGAGACAGAGTCTCACTCTGTCACCCAGGCTTGAGTGCAAAGGCGCAATCTTAGCTCATTGCAACCTCCATCTCCCAGGTTCAAGCGATTCTCCTGCCTCAGCCTCCTGAGTAGCTGGGAATACAGGTGCCCACCACCATGCCCAGCTAATTTTTTGTATTTTTAGCAGACATGGGGTTTCACCATGTTGGCCAGGCTCATCTCAAACTCTTGACCTCAGGTGATCCACCCACCTTGGCCTCCCAAAGTTGGGATTACAGGCATTAGCCACCACACCCGGCCCAGAGTATTGCTATTTGACTACCCAGTAGTGTTGTGAAAATCCCCATTTTCAGGCCTTGTCATTATTTGACCTGATAGAGCTTACTCACTGAAAAAAGTCCTATCCCAAGGGTGTTAGGAAAAAACAATCATAGCAATTATTTATAATCACAGTTACCTGAGACAGTAAAACCAGCTGGAGCAAAGAAGAGCCTGGCCAAAAACTTAAAAGGAAGACCTAGGAATGAGATGTCTGTTAGGGACTCTGAGGCCATATGCATGTGTAGGAATGTATGGATGCCTAGGAAAGACATGAGGAGGTCCAAATCTCTCACCTTTGGCTGACTTTGAGATGTTGCACAAGCAGGAAGTAAAGGCTAAGGGAAAATTGTAAACTGCCAGAGTATTGAAAACATCCCATAATCCACTCATAGAGTTTCTTAGCAAAGGAAAATGTATTGGTCCAAAGTGTTGAAAGATATCTCTGTTCAATTGCTGACCACTAAGCTAATCAACTAGAGACTTCAGTTGCAGTATACAAGAGGGAACATAGACTTTACAGAATTAGTCCAGGAGAGCTACTAAACAAACAAACAAACAAAAAAAGCAGAAGCAGCAGCAACAACAACAAACCCTGGGAATATGTAATAATCTGAATTGACACATTATATTATTTTAAATGTCCAGTTTTCAAAAATTATGAGACACCCAAAGAAACAAGAAAGTATGACCTATACACAAGGAAAAAAAAGTGAATAGAAACTCCGTGGGGAAGTCTTGGACAAAGACCTTCAATGGCCTATTATAAATATGTTAAAGAAAGGAAAAGAAACTATGTTTATAAACCCTATTCCTGTTTAGAAAAAAAAAGTGCAGCACACTGCCAGTGCTTATTTAATTTTACATAAACACTCTATGAGGCTGAAGCAAATCTGACGAATTTTCAATGTGAAAATAAAATATAAAGACTGTTCTTGGAGTTATTTCTAAACAGAGCAAACACCAGAATCATCTGAATCATCAGAATCATGTATTTTGGAAAAATTGGATTCACCAAATAAATCTTTGGCCAACAACTGTTGGAAAACAGTGTTAACATTATACATAGGAATGCTATGTTTTCTAGGATTTGACATTTTTGGTGATTGAGAATTACTACATTTTGTAAATGGAAATATCACTGCTAAAAACTGAATCCTGTAAATAGAATGATGTCTTTTGTTTCCAAAGTCAATATACTAGAGCAATGCAAAAACAATAATAAAAGCAAGATATTTCATGGTAAAGTTATCTCAGGGTAAATGCTATAGCTGCAAGCACTACCAGCTAGTGTTCTCAGGGTAAATGGGAAAATGGTTAAAGTTAAAATAAAGTATGAGAATACCATTTCAACAATAAGAGAGTATCAATACAGAAATAGAAGTTATAAAAATAGGAACACAGTGAAATTCTGAAGTTGAAAAGTACAACTGAAATAAAAACATTCACAATAAGAGTTCAACAGCAAACTAGAGTTGGCAGAGGAAAGAATCTCAGATCTGAGAACCCAAAGACAGGTCAACTAAAACTATTCAGAGGAGGAAAAAAAAAGCATGAAGAAAAATGACCAGAACCTCAAAACACATACATCCACTCTAATCATGAGAAAAACATCAGAGAAATTCCACCTGAGGGAAAATCACTTCACTAGTATTCTTCAAAACTGTCAAGATCATCGAAAATAAGAAAAGTCTGTGTGAGAAACTATCACATTCAAGAAGAGCCTAAGGAGATACAATATGATATGCTTGATGTGATCTCGGAACAAGAAAGACATTAAGTAAAAAATTAAAAAAAAAACCTAAATGGCATATAGATTTTATTTGATAATAATATACAAATATTGGCTCATTAATTGTAACAAATGTACCACACCAATGTAAGATGCTAGCAATAGGTACGAATAGATATGTACAATATAGGAAATCTCTGTATTATGTCAATGATTTTTCTGTAAATCTAAAACTGTTCTATAATAAAAAGTTTATTTAACAATGAACAAAGCCTCAGAGACCTACAGGACTTCACCAGGCATACCAATATACACATAATTGGAGAATGATACGGGAGAGAGAAAGAAAGGGGACAAAAAGAATCTTTGGAGAAACAGTGGCCAAAACTTCACAAATGTGATGAAAGATATGGATCCACACATCCAAGAAGCTCAATGAACTGCAGTAGGTTAGTCACAAAGATATCTACACCTAGACATATTATAGTCAAGTTGTTGAAAGACAAAGACAGAGAGAATCTTAAAAGCATCAAGAGAAAAAGAAGACATCAAATACAAGAGCTTCTCTATAAAATAAACAGCTGACTTCTTGTCAGAAATTAGGGAGGCCAGAAGACAGCTGGAAGACATGGTCACAGTGCTGAAAAAGAAAAACTGCAAATCAAGAATTCTATGACTGGTAAAATATGTATCAAAACTGAAGGATAAACAAAAACTAAGATAACTCATTGTTAACATAGCTGCCCTATAAGAAATACTAAAGGGAATCTTTAAGTCCTAAATGAAAGGACAATATACAGTAACTCAAATCACATGAATAAATTTTAAAGCACATCAGTAGAAGTAACTACATAGAGTAACATAAAAAATAGTTTAAATATATTTTTGTTCGTAACTATTTTCTTCTCCTTATCTGATTTAAAAGTTAAGTGCATATAGCAATAATTATAAAACTGACTTGATGGGCTTAAGATGTAATTGGTAGGACAACAATAGCACAAAAAAGGAGGAGACAACTGAGCTACACTGGAGCAAATTTTTTTCTTTACTAATTAAATTAAAGTAGTATTAATCTGAATAGTTTGATTTAAATTAAAATATTAATTGTAATCTTTATGAAAACTAAGAAACTGACTCAAAAACTAAGAAAAGTAAGAAAATGACTCAAAAAATACAGTAAAAGAAACAATAAGGGAATTAAAATGGTATTAGAAAATATCTAACACAAAAGAAGGCAGTAGTAGAGCAGTAAAAAAGACATAAGACATATACACAACAAATACCTAAATCACACACTTAAATCCTCCTCCATAATTATATTGTAAATAAATGGATTAAATAACTACAATTACAAAGAGGGAATTGACAGAATATACAATCCAATCATATGCTTTCTACAAGAAAATACACTTTAGATTCAAAGACACAAATTTATTGAAAGTAAAAGGATAAAAAAACATATATCAAGCAAATAATAACCAAAACAGGACTAGAGTGACTATAGTATCAGGCAAAATTGACTTTAAGAAAAAAAAGTATTACTTGATAATAAGAATATTTTATATTGTTAAAAAGGTCAATCCCTCAAGAAGACATAACAATTATAAACATATATGCATCTAACAATGGAGCCACAAAATACATGGAGCAAAAACTGAAAGAATTAGAGGGAGAAATAGACAACTCAACAAGAATAATTTGAGACTTTGGTTCCAACTTTCAATAATGGATACAGCAACTATGCAGAAGATCAGTAAGGAAATGTAAGACCTGGATAACACTATAAACCAACTGGACCTCACAGATATCTATAAACACTTTAATGAACAATAATAGAATATACATTATCTTCAAGTGCATATGAAACATTTTCAAAAAGAGAATATACGTTAGACCATTTTTAAAAACAGCTTCAATAAGTGTTGCAGCTCCTTTAGAATTTGTCTAGCAGGTTTTATAGGTTTTACCAGAAAACTTCCCACCAAAAAAAATTTCATTAAGTTTAAAGAGATTGAAATAACTGTGCTGTCCAATGACAATGTAATTAAATTAGAAATAAAGAATACAGTAAATTTGGAAAATTCAAAAGTATGTGGAAATTAAATAACATACTCCTAAATAATAACGAATCAAAGAAGAAACCACAAGGGAAATTAGAATATTATTTGCGATAAATAAAGATGCAAAATGACATACCAAAACTTATGTTATACAGCTGAATCAGTGCTTAGAGGGAAATTTATAGCCATCAATGCAAATGTTAAAAAAGAAAATCTCAAATAAAAAAGTTAACTATCCATAACAAGAAACTACAAAAAGAAAACTAAACCCAAAATAAGCAGAAGGCCAGAAATGACAATAAGAACAGAAATAATAAAGTAGCTGATATGGTTAAGCTTTGTGTCCCCACCCAAATCTCATCTTGAACTGCAATCCCCATAATTCCTACATGTCTAGGGAGATACCTGGTGGGAGGTGATTGGATCATGGAGACAGCTTCCCCCATGTTGGTCTTGTGATAGTGAGTGAGTTCTCATGAGATATGATGGTTTTATGCGGGGCCCTTCCCACTTTGCTACTCACTCTTCTCTCTCCTGCTGCCTTCTGAAAAAGGATGTGTTTGCTTCCTCTTCTGCCATGATTGTAAGTTTCCTGAGGCCTCCCCAGCAATGTGGAAGTATAAGTCAATTAAACCTCTTTCCTTTATAAATTGCCCAATCTCGGGTATATATTTATAGCAGTGTGAAAATGGACTAATACAGTAAATTGGTACTGGACAGAGTGGGGTACTACTATAAAGATACCCGAAAATGTGGAAGTGACTTTGGAACTGGGTAACAGGCAAAGGTTGGAACAGTTTGGAGGGCTCAGAAGAAAACAGGAAAATGTGGAAAAGTGTGGAACTTCCTAGAGACTTATTGAATGGCTTTGACCAAAATGCTGACAGTGATACGGACAATGAAGTCCAGGCTGAGGTGGTTTCACATAAGATAGTATAGTATTTGCATATAATCTACATACATCCTTTCATATATTTTCAATCATCTCTAGATTACTTATAATACCTAATACAATGCCTGCATATTACTTCATTCTTGTGGATTCAACGTAGTACTCAGTTTGTGACAAATACCAGTTTTGCTCTTTGGAACTCTGTGAAATTTTTTTCCCAAATATTTTTGAATTGCAATTGCTTGAATTCATGGATGTGGAAATCATGGATACAGAGGGCCAACTATATCTGAGTTGTTTCTACTTTTTGGCTATTAGGAATAATCTGCTATGAACGTTGTGTTATCACATGGATAGGTTTTCATTTCTCTTGGGTATATATCTAGAAGTGGAATTGTTGGGTTTGAGAGTCTATGTTTACCTTTTGAGGCACACCTAAACAGTTTTTTTAAGTGCCTGAATTAGTTAAATTCACACTAACATTGTATGAGGGTTTTGATTTCTCCATGTCCTTATCATCACTTGTTATTTTCTATCTTTCTGCCTATAGCCATCCTAGTGGGTATGAAGTGGTGTCTTGTGATCTTGATTTGCATTTTCCTAATCACTAACTGATATGGTTTGGCTCTGTGTCCCCACCCAAATCTCAACTTGTAGCTCCCATAATTCCCACATGTTGTGGGAGGAACCCATTGGGAGATGACTGAATCATGGGGGCAGGTCTTTCCCATGCTGTTCTCGTGATAGTGAATGGGTCTCACAAGGTCTGATGGTTTTAAAAACAAGAGCTTCTCTGCACAACCTCTCTCTTTGCCTGCTACCATCAATGTAAGATGTGGCTTGCTCCTCCTTGCCTTCCACCATGATTGTGAGGCCTCCCCATCCATGTGGAACTATAAGTCCAAAACAACTTTCTTTTGTAAATTGCCCAGTCTTGGGTATGTCTTTATCAGCAGTGTGAAAATGGAATAATACACTAATGATGTTGAGCATCTATTCATCTCCTTATTAGATATGTGTTAGCTTCTTTGGTGAAATGTCCATTCAGATCCTTTGCCTATTGTTAAATTGGATTGTCTTTTTACTATTGAGTTATAAGTGTTACTTATATATTCTAATAGCCACACAGAGATGAGGAACTTGTTTGGAACTGGAATAAAGGTGATTTTGCTATGCTTTAGCAAAAAGACTGGTGGCATTTTACGCCTGCCCTAGAGATCTGTGGAACTTTGAACCTGAGAGAGAGACGATTTAGGGTTTCTGGTGGAAGAAATTTCTTTTCTTTTCTTTTTTTTTTTTTTTGAGACGGAGTCTCGCTCTGCTGCCCAGGCTGGAGTGCAGTGGCCCAATCTCTGCTCACTGCAAGCTCCGCCTCCCGGGTTCATGCCATTCTCCTGCCTCAGCCTCACGAGTAGCTGGGACTACAGACGCCCGCCACCATGCCCGGCTAATTTTTTGTATTTTTAGTAGAGACGGGGTTTCACGTGTTAGCCAGGATGATTTCGATCTCCTGACCTTGTGATCCACCCGCCTCGGCCTCCCAAAGTGCTGGGATTACAGGCTGTGGTGGAAGAAATTTCTAAGCAGCAAAGCATTCAAGAAGTTTGCTGCAGGCATGGAGCCCTCATGGAGAACCTCTGCTAGGGCAGTGCAGAAGGGAAATGTGGGGTCAGAACCCTCACACAGAGTCTCTAGAGGGGAACTACCTAGTGGAGCTATGAGAAGAGGGCAACCGTCCTCCAGAAGCCAGAATGGTAGATCCACCGACAGCTTGCACCATGCACCTGGAAAAGCCACATACACTCAACACCAGCCTGTGAATGCAGCCAGGAGGGGGGTTGTACCCTGAAAGCCACAGGGACGGAGCTGTCCAAGGCCATGGGAGCTCATTTCTTGCATCACTGTGCCCTGGATGTGAGACATGGAGTCAAAGGAGATGATTTTGGAACTTTAAAGTTTAATGACTGCCCTATTGGGTTTTGATATCTGTAGAGGGTCCAGGAACCAATACCCCAAGAATACCAACGGAGGATTGTATCCATCAATTGATAAATAGATAAACAAAATGTGGTATGGTATATCCATATAATCGAAATTATTGAGAAAATAAATAGAAATGAAGAAATACTGATACTTGCTAACATGGGTGAACCTTGCAAACATTATCCTAAGTGAAGAAGCCAGTCACAAAATGTCACAAATTGTGTGATTCCATTGATACAAAATGTGTAGAATAGGCAAATCCATAGAGACAGAAAAGTAGATTAGTAGGTGCCAGATGCTGGGTGTTTAGATGGTGGCGATGGTTGTGAAGACACTAAATATGTGAATATATTAAGAAGCACTGAATTGTGTGCTTTAAAATGGTGAATTGTGGTACATAAATTATATTTCAATATAGCCACTAAAAACAAAAACCATTATGAATTTTTTATTAGTAGTTAAGTTCTATTTTATATTTTTAAAACACAAATAATAATACTAATTGTCCACCCAAAGCACTATATGTTGTTTCACTTCTTCTCTTAAAAGAAGGAACAGGCCGGGCGCGGTGGCTCACGCCTGTAATCCCAGCACTTTAGGAGGCCGAGACGAGTGGATCACGAGGTCAGGAGATCGAGACCATCCTGGCTAACACGGTGAAACCTCGTCTGTACTAAAAAAAATAGAAAAAAAAATTAGCCGGGCTGGTGGCAGGCGCCTGTAGTCCCAGCTACTCGGGAGGCTGAGGCAGGAGAATGGCGTGAATGCGGGAGGCGGAGCTTGCAGTGAGCCGAGATCGCACCACTGCACTCCAACCTGGGCAACAGAGCGAGTCTCAAAAAAAAAAAAAAAAAAAAAAAAGGAACAATCGATTAACAAAACAGAAAGTAATCTGGTGTAAATAAGTCCCATTTAGAGATGAGGTCTTGCTGCAACCATATAACAATCGCTCCTTTGTACTCTTGAGACAATAAAAAATGTATGTGCAAGAAAGGAACAATTTCCATATCAATGGTCTGCTTGGGTGTTCAAGGTTTGGAAGGGATCTTATGATTCACGATTCTTTGAAGTTAACTTTGGAAAATGCCAAAGAAATGAACTTTTCTTAAAAGTAAAGAGTAGTCCAGAAGCGGGGGTGCACACATGTAATCTCAACACTTTGGAAGGCTGAGGCAGAAGGATCTCTTGAGCCCAGGAGTTCAAGACCAGCCTGGGCAACAGGGCAAAACCCCGTCTACACCAAAAATACAAAAATTAGCCAGGCGTGGTGGCATGCACCTGTAGTCCCACCTATTTGGGAAGCCTAGGCAAGAGGATTGCTTTATCCCAGGAGTTTGAGGTTGCTGTGAGCTATGATCATGCTACTGCACTCCAGTCTCAGTAACAGAACAAGACCTTGTCTCAAAACAAATAAACAACAACAACAACAAAAAGGAATAATCTCACTAACCTGCTGTCCAAAAATTCTGAAAAATCATCCTGAAGTTCAAACTTGTGTAGAACTTCTCCAAGTAGATAGCCACTGGAAAATGCCTTTGCAAATGACTTGGGACCTGAGTTTCAAAACATTGAGATAAAAACCATGAATACAATGTTGCGCATAGAGCTAATGATCTCTTTAAATATACATACACTAAAAACTACACAATTTAACTGGAACTCAAAATGCCATGAATGTATTTCTAGAAACATCTTTTAATAACCAAAGGAAAAGGTTGACATTTAACAGTAGATATTTTATAAAGATTCCCAAATAAATATAAATCAATAATTGATGAAATACAAAATTTTGAAGGAAAAGACAACGGATAAAATTTTTTTTTAAATGCTACCAAAAAATTTATAAATAACATTAGATCTAAAAACTAGCCTTAAAGATATTTTATAAAATCATACTCTAATACTTTAGTTACTCACACAACCTATGATGACAGCATATTTTGGCCAAGTGAGATGAAAGCTAACTTCTTTTAAACAAATACCTCATTTTAACCTGCAAAACAATGGAAAGTTTACTAAAGCCATTTGCACCTTCTTAAATAAAACCTCCTGAACATAATCAAACTTCTCCTTCATGGTTCAGAGGGGACACTATGGCCCAGTTATTGTCCTATGCAATTACTGAGAGATAGCCCAGGGGAAAACTGACTTTAGAGCCAGAGATACCTGTGCTGGAATCTTGGCTCTGCCCCTTACTAGCTGTGTGACGTTGGGCAAGCTGCTTCATCTTCCTGAGTTTCAGCCTCATGTCTAGAACAAAGATAACCATATCTATATCTTATATCAGAGAGCTATTTAATATTAATAGCTCTCTTTTGCAGCAGTGTTTGAGAATTGCTGGGTGCCATGCCTGCCACATAGTAGGCACATAATGATAAGTGCAGAATTTTATTTTATTTTTTGATGGAGTTTCACTGTGTCGCCTAGGCTGTGGCCTAATCTACAACCTCTGAGTGCAGTGGCCTGATCTACAACCTCTGACTCCTGGGTTCAAGCGATTCTCCTGCCTCAGCCTCCCGAGTAGCTGGGATTACAGGTGTGTGCCACCACACCCAGCAAATTTTTGTATTTTTAGTAGAGAGGGGAGTTTCACCATGTTGCCCAGGTTGGTCTCGATCTTTTGACTTCATGATCCACCTGACTCGGCCTCCCAAAGTGCTGGGATTACAGGCATGAGCCACTGTGCCCAGCCGAGAAAAACAATTTTTTAAGTGTTCAATAGGATTTGCTTTTTTAAAAAATGTTCTTAGTTTTGAGTTACTTGTATTTTTCTTATAAAGTAAAATATATAGACTTACATGATATTTAAGGATTATATACAAAATAAATTATATTATCATAGGCCAAAGCTATCATCTCTCAAATTACTTCAAAATCCTCCACAGATATTCAACCTGCTTCCATCAGGTTAACATATAATATAACATATTATATTAAATATAATATTTTGACATCAGTTAAAATATTATATGTCATTGCAGTATCACAAATTCAGTTTTGCCAGATTGTTCTATTTTACCTGTCTGACTAATAATGAGGTGGCTAATTGACGGTGAAGAAATAACATTTCTTCATGATTTGTAGAAGCGATGCTTGGTTGTGTGGTTGTAGGAAGGTGAGCTAAGTTGCTCCATAACAGCCACTGTGCAGTCCTCACTCCAAAGATTACACCCTATCATAATACTTTTTGCATGTCTGATACCAGACCACAGTTTTCTCTAAGACTTTCTTAATATCTGTTCTCAAAACCCTTTATACTCAGAGTAATACCTCAATCCTTAAGTTGAGTCAATACAATAATAAAAGTAGTTAAAAAGATGTCAATGGTTCCCACTGATTCTATGTACTCAGGGTGAGCTCTTGAACTGTCTAGAATTAGAATCTATTAATTATGGTTACATAATTTTTATATGCAATAGAAAAAATAAAAGGTAAAAAACATTAAGGGGAAGCAATGCTTTTGTCTATGGATCACTTTAGCAACACGTAAAGAAATGAAACTTTTATAAGCCCTAGGAAAATGAAAGCTTCCAATCACATAACCTTCTGTTCAGCTATAGTTCATGTGAGAACAGACACATTGCATCTATTCTTAAAGTCCACAGTCTGGCACCTATTAGTGGATTTTAGTAAGCTTTTCCACAAACAGACCAGTTTTATCATCATTTTAAAACTATTCAGGGCAGAATGATCTCACTCTAAACCCATGATACATTCTTTCAGAGTTGATGGTTTGATGCCCTTCCTATCAGTCATATCTGTCCTTCCGAAGCTATGTCTTAATGTGAAACACTGAAGCAACTCTTGAGAAAATATACTTAGAGAACATTATGTCCTAAAGCTTCCAGCAGGAGAATTTGAAATTCATGGCATACCTGAGCTCTATAACTCAGCTAGATCTATTGTACCACCTGGAACACCTTACAGCACAAGTTAAGCTTGAGCTTCATAACCTAGGCACTGAATTTTTCCGACTTTAACGCGACACCATTTGAATATCATAATGCCTTTCGATGCTACTAAAATGAAGATTGGCTTGATCTTATACTAAATGTCATCTGTCATTCAGCAAGTGTCTTCCGGCTTCATACCTCAGTAGTCTTTAAAGCAACTGAAATCCAAAGGGTTCCTTCTGCTCCAATGGGCAAAAGTGTGCCACCTCCTCCTGTGTCACTGCAGCTTTCTCCTTCCCTTACAGACCCCAAAGCTCTCGTTGCCACCATGACCCTCAATGTGCCACCCAGGGTGCTCTAGCTGTGTCTTTCACCTCTTCTGTCTGTTGCTTTCTTCTGTCTGCCTCTTCCCTTCTCTCCTCCCTAGCCTATCCCTATTCTTCCCTTAGTTTTCTAAAGAGCCACTGGACATAGAACCATTACTCATCTATGGATGTATCTGTGTCTTTCTATTCCTACGCCATCAGGGTCTTGTCCCAATTTTTGGCTTATTGCTTTCTGTTCAAGAGCTGTTGCTATGTTACCTTCAGGTAATCTCTTTCCCTTCCTGCCTCCCTCTGGGGTTTGCACTGTGCCTGTTGTTCACGTTGACTGAATGCTGAAAGTCTAGCCCAGGAATAACTGGGGAATACTAAATCCGTTTCCTTCATCTTCAGTGTGGCTGACAAACGGTCTGTAACAAACCATTTTCTACAAAAAGGTCACCAGAAAAATAAAATCATTACCCATTTCCTTTGAAATGGCATGGCATATTAATAAGGCAATTATGATATGGATAAAATAGAGGTGTTTATAGTATAAAGTTTAAAGAACAATAGTAAACACTTAATGTACTTCATTGTCAGAGTAGTTTATAAAAAATCTGTAAGTATCAAAATATCTGTCTGAAGCTTTTTATGCATAAGACACTTCAGATTTACCATGTGCCACATCAGCAGAAACTAGAACAGTGAGTGACGAATACGCAAATGATAAAAGCAATAAAGCGGAAACTTGGAGAAAAAAATTAAAAGAAAAAGAAAAAAGAACACATATAGGAAATCAGACAAAGAAAGAAAAAGCTGAAGAAAAAGTGTATACACTAGGACTGATACACTAAAACATATAAAATAAGAAGACAGGGCTGGATGCGGTGGCTCACGCCTGTAATCTCAGCACTTTGGGAGGCTGAGGCAGGCAGATCACGAGGTCAGGAGTTCGAGACCAGCCTAGCCAATATGATGAAACCCTGTCTCTACTAAAAATACAAAAAGTAGCTGGGCATGGTGGCATGTGCCTGTAGCCCCAGCTACTCGGGATGCTGAGGCAGGGGAATTGCTTGAACCCAGGAGGCGGAGGTTGCAGTGAGTCGAGATTGCGCCACTGCACTCCAGCCTGGTGACAGAGCAAGACTCCGTCTCAAAAAATAAAAGAAGACATATAGGAAGCCAGAGAGAGAGAGAGATTGAGAGAGGACAAAGGTGATAGGGAGAGAGAGAAACAGTGAGGAAAAAAGAAAAGGCAAGAAAAAGCTTATTTTTTTCTCTTTGGTTTGTCATGTTCTTCTTCCCACAAATGTCACTGAATACTATGACTAATTTCAGGACGCCCACCTCTATAAACTAATTTGCACTAACAATTGAAATTTTGTAGGGGGAAAAAGAGGCAGGTTGACTCCAGAACAAGGAACAATGGAGGAATATGATAAGTAAATAAACCATGGGAGCCCAGTGACAATCTTCAGCCTAAACCCAAAATTACTTACATCTGGGATTCAAATTATTTAGCAGCAACTCAACCCTGCCTCTAATCTTCTCAGCCCTGCCTCTAATCTTCCAAGCCACATGCCTGGTCCCCATCACTAAAGTTTCCTTTTCTAATAAATCTTTGATGCAGGCCTCTGTGATAATGTTAGGCTGGGACAGCAGGTGAAATGATCTATGTGCCTTTCCATCAAAATGGCCCTTAGCCAGCTGGAGGAAGCACAGAAAGCCATCCACATTCCACATGGTGATAAGGAGAGCACAGGTTCTGGAGAAAGATTCTCTGTTAGACTTGTGGCTCACTTACAAGCTGCTTCACCTTGGGCAACTATGTAGCCATAGTTTCTCATCTGTAAAAATGAGAGAGTGATGGGGTCTACCTTATAAGAGTAGTTTTGAGAATTAAATCTTATATGTAAAATGCTTAGCATACTGCCTGGTCCACAGTAAAAGCTCAGTGATTATTTTTATTGTTATTATTACTGTGTTCTAATTTAAGAAAACAGGTCATATTAATTACACAAACTGTAAATAACAGATCCTTAATGATTACAGTACAAACATTCGTGTTTAAAACACAATTCAGTACTCAGAAAGCAAATATTTGGCCATTCCTGGCATTCATATACAGGTCCACTCTTTAGGCCTGATAGGCTATAACTCCCCCACTGGTCTGGGGAAGCACCTGTACTTAAACACAGTCTATTTCTACAGCAAAATATTTAAATAGACACATCCAGTGAAATAAATAAGGACTAAACAGCCTTATGGCATTTCTGGTCAGGTTTTGCTGCCAAATGAATAATGTACAAAGTTGCAGTTTTCAGAGATTTTTGGATTCTAGAATTTTTTAGGTAAGGGACTGCAGACCCATACCATTTTATGCTCAGTGGCATTTACTTCTCCTTTACTCGAGTAGGAAAGATCGAGCCTGCACTATCAACTACATTTAAAAAGCCAAGAAAATTTACTTTCATTTGAGATAAAAAACAAAAACAAACAAACAAACAAACCCGGCTGAAGGCTTGGAACTGGCATGGCCCTATCAGGCTGTGGTGTTCCTAGAAACCGGCTAGGTACTCACAGCTACGCCTTGGCATTCTCCAGCTGAACATAACCAATTTCACAGCACACCAACATCAGACTCTGCGACACTGATGGATCAAAACAAAAATAAAATCCCTCTGTAAACATGTCTGAGCTCAGACCAAAACAAGAATATTGTCCAAAACACAAAAATAACCAAGCATGTCCCTATTCTGGCCAATAAGAATGATTGCTGCTTCTCTAATTATAGCTTTGCTTTGATCATTTTTCTCACCTTCTAGATAAGATTTATTAAGATACCCAAATCATCAAATTGCCAATGCTTCTGAACAGGATTTCATTCACAGCAAGGCACCACTTCCTGGAACCCTCCTCAAAAACACCTAACACAAGTCCAAGTCATTTCTAGCACCTTCTTACTGAGATGCCCTGCAGTCCTCATGGTTCATGTTCTCCCTTGTTACAACAAATCTATAAATCTAACTTTGTTCAACTACAGATGTGTCCTGTGATCTTTGGCAGGGGACACTGATGTTTTCTTTCCTTTGGTAAAAGAATAGGATTGTCAGTCTTCACAATTTTATCCTTTGAAGGCTTTATCATAATTGAGATTTACTATCTGAAACTAAATCTTAATTGCTATATTATAACCCTCTTTAATTGTGAAAATATTGAGCATCAGTCTTTTCTTGAAGCTCCATTTCTTAAAATTTTTGCTTCGATTTACACAATAGCCTTCTGCTACTAGACTTGCTATATTAATTTTTAGTCAATGAAAGCCAAGTTTTAATCAAGAAAAACGCTGTGAGGCTAGCCAGGAAATATCAAAATCTGTTGCTTTACATCAGAAGCAATAGATTTTCTAATGATTCTGAGTGTTTAAGTATGAGAAAATGTGTAAGGTTTAGACTCCGGGTTTAAAGAAGACTAGAACTAAAAGGCAGCAGGCCCAGAATCTCCTGCTAACTTGCTACTACCTAGGTGCATAATCCTAAACAATGCTCTTAACACATCTGATTAGATTTCCTCATCTGCTAAAGAAGAATTAAATGATGTCCAAGATTATTTTTCAGATCTAAAGTTATACGATTCCATAACATGGTAAGGTTACCACAATACGTTATGAACTATTGCATAAAAATAAATATTCAATGGGATTTTTTTATATCTCTATGTTTTCTTAAAATAAACTATGATCCTTCTGAAAATATTAGGACAAAAGACCAAATCAACAAAGTGTCATTAATGCATGAGAGGATACCCCTCAACTTTGGGACAAAGAGTACAAAATATCACACTCCAAAAACAAATGCTACTAAGATTTAATATAAAATGAAAAGATTAATCATTTATGGAAACCCACTTGGAAAAAACCCAAACCCAATTAACAAGGAGCATAGACTGTCTCTTAAAACTCACAAAAATATATCTATTTAATTTTTATATATCATGTAAGCAATGATTAATATATCCTAATATATTAATTAACCTTATTTAAAATAGGAATATGCCTTAACAGTAGAATAATTCACAACTATTGTAATTTCAGAAGCTTTTGGTAGTAGAAGTAACATTGGAAAATACTATTGAACAGTGTGGCTTCCCTAAGTACTGTAGGCCAGAGGGGCAGGAATTCTGACTCTAATCTAATCTAATTTCACCTGTCACTGCTATCTAGATGAAACACCTCTAGATCAGAAAAAGTAAAACACAGCATATATTAGCTTTGACTGCCCCTCCAACAACTGAACCATTATTTAGCCTCATAAGGCAGCAAATGCACAGGCTTGGCATTCTCTCCTGTTTCTTTGTCCCAACAAGCAACTATGGGCTGGGCCACTTCTAAACAAACAATAATTCACCCAATTTTGCCACTTAACCATCTAGGAATTAGGTTATGCCCTATGATATTATAATAGGCTGAGATGGCTGACTTTTTCTATTTCTTGTGACTTCAAATGAAAAATAATCCTTATAAAAAGAGCTCAAGTGAATACATTTGAGAGTTACTTAAACATATATATTCATGCCTAAGTTTAAAACTTTAATGTACAATATAGGACCTAAAAGCATAAGTTCAAATTCTAGCTCTACGACCTACTAGCTGTAAGACCTTGAACAAATTACTAAGCCCTCTCCTCCTCCTGACTCACCTGAACATCCAGGGCAATACCTCTTAGGGTTGTTTTTAAGATTAAATAAGAAAATCTATGTAAAGGGCTTAGAACAGGGTATGGTATACCCACATAAATGCTCAATAAGTGATAACTTTCATTATTTATTATTCTTTCATTTGTAGACTTCATTTGAACTCCATATAACTTTTCCACAAGCTCCCACAATACTTTATTATAATATGCTTACGATATTTCAACTAAAGTATTAAACCTCTTTTTCTCCTATTTTGTCATGTGATGTTTGGCTTCTTTTGATCTTTCATCTTTAATGCTATATTGAATTTTCCCTTCAAATTACAAAGGCAATATAAACAACAAGCCAGATAACAGAGATATATAAAGAAAAGCTACCAATCTCCCACTTCCCCAGGGTAATCCCTATAACACACTTGTTTATATCCTTCCACACTTTCCTCTACGCTTATGCAAACCATAATATGAAAATTCATGTGTAAGTCAATAGTCCAGTATATGTCTTTCCATACTTTTCTTCATGCTCATATAAATGTCCATATTCATAAGTGTGTGTTTCCTAATTGGTACAAATATATAATTATACTAGTCACAATAAGCTCTAACTTTTGGTTTTTACTTGACAAAAATACATAAATATCCTTTAAGCCAAAAGTTATAGCAGCTAACTCATTCTTTGTAATAACCGCATAACAATTCATAGTATGAATAAAGCACCATGTATCCAAGCATTACACTTTTGAAGGATACTCAGATTGTTTCCAATTTTTATTTTTGCCCCTGTAATTCATGTAGCAATAAACGTCTTTGTTCAAATATCCTTATATATTGGTGCTTTTATTTTTATTTGATAGATGCTGAGAAGTAGGATTTAGCATTTATGTCCAAAGTGTTATTTTAAATGCTTTACGTTTAATATCCCATTTAATCTTGATACAACCAGATGAGGTATCACTATTATTGCTGTTTTTAAGTATGATGAAATTTAGGTAAATAACTTGTCCAAAAGATTTCCAAGCAGTCTAACCTCCAAGTTCTTGCTCTTTACACTTCCCTTACCCAGAAATTGCCTGATTACTTTCCCCAGAGGTTGCACCCACTCGCAGTCCTTCCATGATAGATTCTACAAACCATCCAAAGCCTTCCATTGTGCACCACAGAACAGTTTATCTAATGATGGGGCAGCAGCAGCAGGAAATGTGCTTCCTTGAGTGCACAAATCCTAGCTTGTTGGCTTACAAACACAGTTAAGTGTGTTCCCAAAGACCTCTTACAATGTGGAATCTGGTTACCTCCTCGAGGACTCTCTCGCTCTATCTCTCTTATAGTTTAAAAAATTAATACGTTTTGCTAGCGAATGGAAAGCAGAATACTCCATTAGAACGGGGCATCTCTGCTAGCTTCCAGATCTACACTTCAGGAGCACAGACGCCAGGAATTTTCTATCCATAGCCTAAATGTTGTTAAAATTCTTACTTAGTCTTCAGCCCTTTTATGTTTACAGAATGAAGTCATTCTTCCTCCACCTCTCAAAACCTAAATTCCCAAAACTAATTAAAATTATAATAGCATCTACTGTTTTTATTTTATGTATCTTTATTAATTTCATTTATTTCTCCTAAAAGTATTTCAAAATGTTGCAATAGAGTCCTGGGGACTTCAGCAAAGGGTGTTTTTTTGTTTGTTTGTTTGTTTGTTTTTTGAGACAGAGTCTTGCTGCGTTGCCCAGGCTGGAGTGCAGTGGCGCGATCTCGGCTCACTGCAATCTCTGCCTCCTGGGTTCAAGCGATTCTCCTGCCTCAGCCTCCCAAGTAGCTGGGACTACAGGCACCCGCCATGACACTCGACTAATGTATTTTTAGCAGAGACAGGATTTCACTATGTTGGCCAGGCTGGTCTTGAACTCCTGACCTCATGATCCGCCCACCTCGGCCTCCCAAAGGGCTGGCATTATAGGGGTGAGCCACCGCACCCGGCCCGGGTGTGGTTTTTACTAATAAAATAAATGAACTAAATTAAACTAAGCAATATGTAACTGCTTTTCTTTTAGAAGAGTACAACTTAAGGGCATGATATTTTATTTTGGCTCCTATGGTGAGACAGGAATAAGAAACAATAAATGCTAAATATTGTCCTCAGTCCATCATATTTTAGCAAATAAACAGTTGGAGACACAATGGGATAATCGCAGAATACCAGGAAAGAATTTATTGCAGTTCACAGGGAGTGTGTAGATGGTTATTTGACAAAGAAAGAGTCTGAGGTTTATGCCTCAAGAAATGCAACAGGAGATGCTCCGTGCTAAAGATCCTTATGCTGAGAGTATTAATAACTACTTCGCACCCACAGAAACACTACCGATCTAGCAACTTCTGTAGATAAGCTAAGGTTGAACTGGCACCACTGCCTCTCTGGTAGCAAGCTGGTGTTAAGCAAGTTCTTCTGGGAAAATGGACTGAAATGACTTGCCCTGAAAACCTCTTCCCTTAAGCAAAAAAAAAAAAAAAAAAAAAAAAAAAAGCCAGCTGAAAAATGAACTCTTACTGAAGAATTACAGGGCAGTCAAGGAAGCTGCCAGCATGTAAAATTGTCTCTGTGGTTGTCAGACTTGGAAACTTTGGGTGGCAACTGCATGGTTAGGATAAAATTAGGTTGGTGAATAAGGTCAGCTTTGGGCAAGAGCCAATAGTGACCAGAAATAGCTAGTTTGTGATTTGGGGCTTAAAATTAACTAAAATTTGTAAATGTTAACATATTCTACATTAACTTATTTTTCACCCACCCTCCCCTGCTGGTCAGTTAAGTATGGAAAGCATTATTAGGTCCATTTTATAGAGAAGGAAACACATTCAGAGAAGGTATTGTAACTTGTCCAGTGGCTTCATATTTCATCGACTAGCCACCACACCATGCTTCTGCTTCTGGTGATGTGAAGGAGGCATCGTTAGGGTCAGACTACAAAGTCCAGCAAAGTTCCCTCTCCACAGAAGCAAAGGAGACCTTCCTAAACCCTCTGATTGCCTAGAACCACATCACAAAGTCAGAATGCCTGCGGGTTGGGCCCACCGTGACAAGGGTAACTCGAGAGCGGCAGAGTGGGGACGTGACAAGGCCTTTCCCTGGCTGGGGTGAGCTGTAGGGAGGTGGCGGGACGGACCTGGGGCACCGCCGAGCCGAGTTGCTCACTGTGGGATGCTGCCGGCTACGCAGGTGCCCCACCTGTGCAGCTCGCGCCCTGCCCGCCACCTTCCCTGAGTGCGCTGCGCTGCGCTGCGGGCTCTGCGCCCCGCTAGCCCCTCAGACGCTCGCCCCTGGCCGTGGTCACTCACTCACGGTCCGGGACACCTTCAACTCCTTGTTGAGCCAGTGGCACAGGATCTCCGACATGGTTCAGCCGGTGCCTCAGACCGCAGGCGGGGGCTTAGAAACTCGCCAGGAACCAAGCCTGCCAGCCCGCGTCCTCCTGTAGCCAAGGGCAACCCTTTGCTATGGAAGCGTATCCAGGCTGGAACTAGGCGAAAGGCCTTAGAGAAGAGGGGACGCTAGGGCTCAGCCGCAGAGGACAGAAAATCGTGTTTCGCCACCTGCTGGCGGGTAAGACCTGAGCGTGCGCCAGCGCAGGAGGAAGCCGTTGGGGGCCTGTGAGAGAAGTTAGGGAGCAGTGGGTGTGGGGAGAGGCAGAGGCGAGGCGGGAACACTTAGGGACACAGCAGGAGCTTCTTAGGTGAGCAGAAAGTAAAACCAGAGTCTCCGCAGGGCTCCGTGGCTCACGCAAATAATCCTACCACTTTGTGGAGGGGGTGGCGCTCGACTGAGCCTGGGAGTTCAAGACCAGCCTGGGCAAGGTAGCAGAAACCGTTTTTTTTCTATAAGAAATTAGGCGGCCGTGGTGGCGTGTGCCTGTGGTCCCACCAGCTCAGGATGCTGACGTGGAAGGATCAACCCAGGAGGCGGAGTTTACAGTAAACCGAGATCGAGCCACTGCACTCCAGCCTGGGCAACAAAATGAGACTCTGTCTCAAAAAAGAAGAAGAAAGAAGAAAGAAGAACAAGAAGGAGAAGGAGAGGGAGAGGAAGAGGAGGAGGAGAAGAGGAAGAACAGGAGGAAAAGAAGAAAGAGAAGGAGAAGAAGGAGAACAAGGAGAAGGAGGAGAACAAGGAGAGATCAAGGAAGAGGAAGAAGAAGAAAAAAGAAGAGGAAGAAAAAGAAGAAGGGTATTTGAGGTATCCATCACCTTGAGTATTTATCATTTATATACGTTGGTAACATTTCAAATCTTCTCTTCTAGCTATTTTGAAATATACAATGTATCATTGCTAACTATAGTCACCCCAGTTGCTAGCTAACATTAGACCCTATTTCTTCCATCTAACTATAAGTTTGTACCCATTCACCAACCTCTCTTCATTTCCCCTTCCCACCCTCACATCCTTTCCAGTGTCTGGTACTCATAATTTTGTTCTCTATCTCCAGGGGATCAACTTTTTTAGCTACCACATATGAGTAAGAACATGCAGTATTTGTCTTTCTGTTGCCTGGCCTATTTCATTGAACATAATGGCCTCCAGTTCATCCATGTTGCTGCAAATGACCTGTTTTCATTCTTTTCCATGGACAAATGGTATTCCGTTATGTATATATACCATTCTTTCTTTTTCCATTTGTTCGCTGATGGACACTTAGATTGATTCCATATCTTGGCTATTTTGAATAGTTCTGTGATAAACATGTGAGTGCAGGTATCCCTTTGATATACTGACTTCTTTTCCTTTGGATAGATACACTGTAGTGGAACTGCTGGATTTTATGGCAGTTCTATTTTTAGTTTTTTGAGAAACCTACATACTGCTTTCCATAGTGGTCATACTAATTTACATCCCCACCAACAGTATGAGTTCCCTTTTCTCCACATCCTCTCCAGCATCTGTTGTTTTTTGTCTTTTTAATAATAACAATTCTAACTGGGGTAAGATGGTATTTTATTGTGGTTTTGATATGCATTTGATAATTAGAGATGATGAATTTTTTCATATACCTGTTGGCCATTTGTACCTCTTCTTTTGAGAAATGTCTATCCATGTCCTTTGCACACTTTTTAGTGGGATTGTTTGTTTTTTTAGTGTTGAGTTGTTTGAGTTTCTTGTATGTTGTGGATATGAGTCCCTTGTCAGATTAATAGTTTGCAAATATTTTCTTCCATTCAATGGGTTGTCTCTTCACTCCGTTGATTGTTTCATGTATTGTACAGAAGCTTTTTAGTTTAATATAGCCCCCAGTTGTCTATTTTTGTTTTAGTTGTCTGTGCTTTTGAGGTCTTATTCATAACATTTTTGCCTAGGCCAATGTCCTGAAGTGTTTTCCCTATGTTTTCTTCTAGTAGTTTTATAGGTTTAGGTCTAACATTTAAGTCTTTAATCCATCTTGAGTTGATATTTGTGTATGTGGTGAGAAATACTGTTCAGCTTTACTCTTCTGCATGTGGATAGCCAATTTATCCAGCACCATTTATTGAAGAGAGGGTTCTTTCAACATAGTTCTTGGTGCCTCTGTTGAAAATCAGTTGGCTATAAATATGTGGATTTATTTCTGGGTTCTCTGTTCTGTTACATTGGTCTATGAGTCTATTTTTATACCACTACCAAGAAGTTTTGATTACTATAACCTTGTAATATAATTTGAAGTCAGATATTGTGCTGTTTCCAGCTTATGCTGTATTAATTACTATAGCCTTGTAATATACTTTAAAGTCAGATACTGTGCTGTTTCCAGCTTTGTTCTTTATGCTTAGGATTGCTTTGGCTATATGGACTCTTTATTGGTTCCATATGAATTTTAGGATTGTTTTTTCTATTTCTGAGAAAATGATCTTGGTATTTTTATAGGAATTGAATTGAATCTATAGATTGTCTTAGGCAATATGATCATTTTAATGATATTCATTCTTCCAATTCATGAACATGGGGTGTCTTTCTATTTGTTTGTGTCCTCTTCAATTTCTGTCATCAGTGTTTTATAATTTTTCTTGTAGGGTCTTTCACTGTCTTGGTTAAATGTATTCCTAGATGTATATTTTTATTGTACCAATTGGAAATGAAATTGCTTTATTTATTTATTTGTTTATTCATTCATTGGTAGAGATGAGTTTTCTCTATGTTGCACAGGCTAGTCTTGAACTCCTGGGCTCAAGCAATCCTCTGCCTTGGCCTTCTAAAGACTTGGGACTACAGGTTTGAGCCACTGCACCTGGCCTTGATTTATTTTTCAGCTATTTCAGTATTAGTGTACAGAAATGCGACTGATTTTTGTATGTTCATTTTGTATCCTGCTACTTTATTGAATTTGCTTATCAGCTGTAAGAGCTATTTGGTGGAGTTTTTAAATTTTTCTAAGTATAATATTATGTCTTTTGCAAAAAGGAACTATCTTCCAATTTAAGTATGTTTTCTTTCTTTCTCTTGCCTAATTTATTTGGCTAGGACTTTCAGTACTCTCTTGAATAAGAGTAGTGAAAGTGGGCATCCTTGTCTTGTTCCAGTTTTTAGAGAAAACGCTTTCAACTTTCCCCCATTCAATATGTTAGCTGTGGGCTTGTCATATATGGTCTTTATTATTTTGAGGTATGTTCTTTCTATGCCTAGTTTGTGGAGAGTTTTTATCATGATGGAATGTTGAATTTTATTAAGTGTTTTTTCTCATCTATTGAGATCATCACATGGTTTTTGTCCTTCATTCTCTTGGTGTGATGTATAACATTTATTGATGTGTGTATGTCAAACCATCCTTGCATCCCTGGTATAAATCTCCTTTAATCATTGTGTATTATCTTTTTGATGTGCTATTGAACTCAGTTTGCTAGTGTTTTGTTAAGGATTCTTGCATCTATATTCATCAAGGATATTAGCCTATAGTTTCCTGTTTGGGTTGCATTCTTATCTATTTTTGGCATCAGGGTAATACTGGCCTCAAAGAATGCATCACGGAGAATTCACTCCTCCTCAATTTTTTAAAGAATAGTTTGAGGAAGATTGGTATTAGTTCTTTATACGTTTGGTAGTATTCAGCAGTGAGTCCATCTGGTCCTGTGCTTTTGTTTTTTGGGATAATTTTTATTACTGATTCATTCTCTCTAGTTGTTATTGGTCTGTTCAGGTGTTGTATTTCTTCCTGATTCAATCTTGCTAGGTTGAGTGCTTCCAGAAATTTATCCGTTTCCCCTGAGTTTTCCAGTATGTTAGCATATAATTGTATATAATATTCTCTGATAATCATTTATATTTCTGTGATATCAATTGTAATATCTCCATTTTCATTTGCTGATTTTATTTGGGTTTTCTCTCTCCTTTTATTGATTACTCTAGCTAATAATGGTTTATCAATTTTGTTTATCTTTTCAAAGAACCAACTTATCATTTCATCGATCCTTTGTATTTCTTTTTTATTAAAGTCCCTATTTTGTTTAGTTCTGCTCTGTTTATTATTTCTTGCCTTCTGCTAATTTTGGATTTGGTTTGTTCTTGCTTTTCTTGTTCCTTGAGGTGTGTTGTTAAACTGTTTATTTGAAAATTTTCTACTTATTTGATGTGGGCATTTATTGCTGTAAACTTTCTCATTAGTTCTGCTTTTGCTGTATCCCACAGGTCTTGGTATGTCGTGTTTCCATTTTCATTTGTTTCAAGAAATTTTTTAACCTCCATCTGAATTTTTTCATTAACCTATGGAAGTTCAGGAGCATGTTATTTAATTTCTGTGTATTTATATGATTTATATGGTTTCCAAAGATTCTCTTCATATTGATGTCCATTTTTATTCCACTGTGGTCTGAGAAGATACTTAATATGATTGCAATTTTTAAAAATTTGTTGAGACATGTTTTGTGGCCTGACATACAGTCTATCCTAGAAAATGTTCTATGTGCTGTTGGGAAAAAAATGTGTATTCTGTGGTAGTTGAATACAGAGAGAGTCTTGATTGAAGATTTTTTTGTTTGTTTTTTAAAGAAGCCATATTGAGGCTCTTGTTCTAATGGCAGCAGTTTTTTCATTGATTTACAAATAGTTTTAGTTGCTATATTATATGGGCTACCCTTGCATTAATAGAATGCATCTTATTCCTTTTAGTCTCAGACCTAGTATAGGACCTGACATGCAGCTAGCATTCAATAATTTTTATTGGCAATGGTGGCAGAACTAACAATTAGGATTATTAACATCTCTGTATTGTTTTGAGAGGTGAAATTTTATTAAACTACTTTTCTAGTCAGTTTTGCCTTTCAAATAATTATTTCAAAATTGTGTTTTGACAAAAACTAATCCTTGGCATGCTGAATTCAGTTTTAGCAAAAATGTGGCTGGGTTCATTCAGCGAAAATCCCCAACCCTGGATATCTGATCAGATTCTAATTTCCCACCATTCCCAGGACTTATCACTCTGGCCTGCCTTCAGCAAGAAGAATCCTGTCAAGTCAGTCTAGCTAGAATCCCCCTGATCCTGATGTTTCCTCTTAGTAATTTTTTATCCACTGATCACCACCCTGCTCTTTGGCTATAAATCCCCACTTTTCTTTGTATTTGGAGTTGAGCTTGATTTTTCTCCCCTATTGTAAAACCCCACTGCAGTGGTCCCTTGAATAAAGTCTTTCTTACCCTCTTTAACAAGTATCAGAAAATTTTTTGTTTAACAATTTCTAAAGGTTTAGATGGAATAGCAGAAAAAAGTATATATATATATAAAATCTATGCATTATTTTATATGTACAATAATATAGAAGTAATTGTATGTTGTAAATACAAGAAAATTCCTGCAATGGGACCTGGATACACCGAATTATGATTCTTTTCAACCATCAGCACAATAACACTAATGTCCAACTAGACCAATCTCTCTTGAGATTGATCTGAAGTTAATCTCGGTTTCCCGTTGAATAAAAACTTAGTACCATTACTAAGTACTTAGTGCCATTTCATTCTTGGCTTTACTTCTAAACATCCCATCACATGAGTTTCCTTGGTATCTCTAATGTGTACACATTGTCATTTTGGTTTGATGGTTCTGTTTCAAATATGTTCTTATAGTAAACTCAAGTTTCTTCTCCAGAGAGCTGTCTGCCTTCCTATATCCATTTTACAGAACTAACTAATTGTATTTGGTAACAATATCTCAGGAAGTGGGAAGTCCAAGCAGGATATGATCTTATTCAGAGTGATTATCTTAACAACTTATGGAAAAACATGGATTATTTTGGTTGAGGCAAAACGGCCTAATCAACCCAATACAGCAGGCAAGGCTACAGTTGGAATTCTGAGAGAGCTTTATTGCCAACAAAATTGGAGCCTGATATATTCAATGTGTTTCACTCTAGAGTTATTCAAATTAGGAAGATTATAAGATTCTACAAAGCCCCTATAGCTTGGAGAATATATGTCCTGCAGCTGTGTCTACTGGAAGCACTGAATCCCTGAGCATGCTTCTAAGGGGTGGATACATACCATGCGGTGGCCTCTGAGGCAGTTCTGCTTATTGTCATCCTAGTAGTATGTTTAAATTGATGACCAGAGCTAATTTAATAAAAGGTTCCCAGCTCTACTATTAGTCAGTAGGACCTGGGGGATTGAAGTTCATGATATCTAGGTTGCTGAGAAGATTGCTCTTTGGGAAGGGCATAGACAATAGAGCACCAAACTTCACAGCAGCATTGGTAGAGAATGACTGAGCTCATAAACACTGGTAGATATGTGTGGGCTATAATTATCACATCAAGTGAAATACTTCTGTGCCTATCTATAGGAATTGTTTGGTTGTTGTTTGTTGTTTGTATCAAAAGCTATTTGTGCTATTCATCTTTGGTATCCAGCTTGGAACAACATAGTCTGCCCATATGGTATTTTGGAAAAAGAGTGTCTATACAGCATTTGGATAAATGAAGATGCAGATACTTTACAAAAAGATAAAAGGCAAAGTCATTCATTTTACAAAAAATGCATGATACTCATTTCAGTTCACAAAAAATCCAACTTGAAAATGATCTGACATTAAAATATCAATAAAAATGTGCTATCACTGAAATACATGCATTTTACTATGTAAATTCTTATTAACTTGAAATTGCTATTTTATTTATTTATTTATTTTTGAGACGGAATCTTGCTTTGTCGCCAGGCTGGAGTGCAATGGTGCAATCTCAGCTCCCTGCAACCTCTGCCTCCAAGGTTCAAGTGATTCTCCTGCCTCAGCCTCCTGAGTAGCTGGGACTACAGGCACGTGCCACCACGCCCAGCTAATTTTTGTATTTTTAGTTGAGATGGGGTTTCACCATGTTGGCCAGGATGGTCTTGATCTCTTGACCTCATGTCTGCCCCCCTTGGCCTCCCAAAGTGTTGGGGTTACAGGCGTGACCCACCACACCCAGCCAAGTTTAAGATTAAACCTACTGTGTGCCCATTAAACTCTCAGCAGTGGACAAGGTTTCTAGCACTGCCCATGTTAATATTTAGAATTATTCAATGATATGTTCGTTCTCCCATAAGGAATCAGCTGGAAGAGATTAAAGAAACTGACAGTTTTCTTTCTCTTCCTGAGATGGCTTTCTTGTGGTTTTTAATAAAATATTTTAGAATATTTGGCCCCTTCACCTGATTGTAACTACCACAGCAATCATAAAACTAAAAGCTTTCTTTTTTAAAGCATCACCTGTCATTTTAATTGTAAATCTTTATTTCTTTTTTGTAAATACACAAGTAGAAATTATAGTTATTTTGAGACCACAAGTTGGATTGGAAATGTATGCTTTATAATAAAATGCAATTCATTAAAAATATACCTAATTCTTTTAAAAATTAATTATTATTATTAATTATTATAACATTT
This sequence comes from Pan troglodytes, assembly GCF_028858775.2. Taxonomy (NCBI): domain Eukaryota; kingdom Metazoa; phylum Chordata; class Mammalia; order Primates; family Hominidae; genus Pan; species Pan troglodytes. The sequence continues at coordinate 77,179,444 of NC_072402.2, forward strand.
TTTACACCAATGCAACAATCAACACAAGATTTCCATGACCAAATGTTTGGGGGGTTTTCTCCACATACCAAGCAGTGGACAGCAGCTGGGTGTCCTCTAATTCACTTCAATTTTGGTGGTGTCTTCCTGGAGATAGCCTTAGATCTCACAGGTTGAGCGCTCATCCCCACAAGAATGCCTACCCTTCAGATACCAGTACTGAGTCTAAGCCTCTGGAACTTCAGACTGAGCAGTTTCAAGCTGGGCTTCTCATGGCCTCCCTCTTTGGGCTTGATTAATTTGCTAGAGTGGCTCAGAGAACGTTTACTTAGGTTTACTGGTTTAATATAAAAGGTATTATATTAAAAAGGATACAGATGAAGAGTTGAGTAGGGCAAGGCATATGAGAAGGGGTGCAGAGCTTCCATGCCCTCCACAGGTACGCCACCATCCAGGAAACTCTACATGTTTAGCTTTATGGGAACTCTCCTAACCCTGTCCTCTTGGGCCTTTTATGCCATTGGATAGGCATGATTGGCAACTCTGTAGAAATGTGATTGAACAAAAAGAGTATGATTTAAACTCAGAAGGGCCTGTCCAGATTCTTTTTGGCCTCTCTGTGCAGCATTCCTTCCTCCATGGTATGAGAGTCTTATGACCCATAGTCAGATTAGAGTCCTGCCTTGGGCAGGTGAAAGGAGAGGAGGAGAAGGTAAGAGAGGGAGGGATTCTATTTACTTTAACAAGGGCTGTGGAGTTACAAGCCAGGAACTGTGGATGAAAACCAATATATGTAAATTATAATATCACACTTTCCCCTCTAGTATGTCCTGTGCAATGCTTCCAGTTTATATTCCTAAAGCCCTGCGCTAGTCCTTACCCAGATACTTCCATGAACTCCACTGGAGCAGTGTTTACCTACTGTGGGGCTTAGCCTCGTAAAAGTTAATGTAATTCCTTCAGTGAGTCATGCCAGAATCCTTCACAAATGAAGCAATGTAGAATGAAATTAAGTAAAAAATATCAAAGGGCATTTCAGATAGCAAGGGTAAATGCATATGTGGAGTTTTTTGGAAACGTGTTTGCCTTAGTTATGTTTGTACATATTTGTGTGTGTGTGTGTGTGTGTGATTAAAGGGTGGATGTGTGTATGTGGTTTGCATGTGGGGAAAAGTATTTTTTTCCTGTGGGTCATCGTCAGTAAAATTTGCAACCCACTGTTGGAAGATAAAGACCCCATTGAAAGTAATCCATGATCTAGCCTCAATTCAACCTTAACTATAAACCACAAACTCATTTACACATCCTGTTCACATTCCTTTCTCAGGGCCCAACTTTCCCATCTGAACACCTGTCTTTCGTCCTCCCTCTGCAAAAAAGACATCTGAATACATGGATGACTTTTCATTTTCACATACCCAGAACCTAGAACAGTGCCTGTCCATATGCTCACTCAGTAAATGATACAGCATGAATCCGTGCATACCAACAGGACTTTTAACACACACCACTCACTTTAACATCTATGTATTATGTTGCACAATTTCTTGTTTGTGTGTGTGTGTTATTGGATGATTCCAGTCCTTTGTACTTAGAACAATGAGGATCACAAAAAGACATGTGACCATGGAAACTGACTGCTTTTTTTCTTTTTTATTGTTTTTGAGATGGAGTCTTGCTTTGTCACCCAGGCTGGAGTGCAGTGGCATGATCTCTGGTCACTGCAACCTCTGCCTCCTGGGTTCAAGCCATTCTCCTGCCTCAGCCTCCCAAGTAGTTGGGATTACAGGTGCCTGTCAGCATGCCTGGCTAATTTTTGTATTTTTAGTAAAGATGGGGTGTCACCATGTTGTCCAGGCTGGTCTCGAACTCCTGACCTCAGATGATTCACCAGCCTTGGCCTCCCAAAGTGCTGGGATTACAGATGTGAGTCACCGTGCCCAACCAGAACCTGCTTTTTTTCATGTTCTACTTTCAGTTATGCCATGATGAAATAAGGTATATTAGACTTCCCATCCTACCATGATTAACTATAAAACAGAAAAAATATGTAAAGCAACTACAAATAGTGCACAAATATGTCAGCTTTCTTCCTGGGGAAGTTTTTTGACTGTGGCTTAAAGAAGTAGACGCCAAGCAGAGAGCAAAGATCTTTCTGGGTGGAGGAAGCAAATATTGGAATGTAAGGCTTCTGGAATTCTGAGGGTAACATAATGGAGAAGAGGAATGTAGAATTTGGGAGGTAAGATAATGCAGAAGAGGAAGTTATGATGAGAAGGAGCTCTAGAAATTAGCTTGGAGTCTCCTTGAGTCTTTAACCAAATACAAAGCTGCCCATGCACAGGAGAATAGGAAGCTTATTGAGATGCTGTATGCCGTATAGTGCTAGGAATCACTGGAATTTCAATCAGACTAAGTGAAGAAACTTCATTGAACACTCAGAGTATTCGGGTAAAGACCCAGAGAGAAAAAGGTTTTTTTCTTTCTTTTTATTGTAAAGGTACTTTAATCATAGTGTAAGGGCTAACAAATCCTAAAATAAAATTTTTAAAACTCTAGTGAGATAAAGCTGATTATCCAGTAAATTAATTTCCTGCCAGAAGAAAAATCAAAATTTAAAAGAAAACAAAAAATTTTAGACTCTTAACAATGTAGCACCCATAATGTCAGACATAAAATCAAGAAGAAAGAACATATGAATCATAACCAGGGGGAAAAATGGTCAAAAGAAATAGACTCAGGGATAACACGGGTGTTAAAATTAGCAGACAAAGACAATAAGCACTATAAAAATATTATAAATATTTTTAAGTTGAAAATTAAGATATAGTTGTAATGTATGAACAGCTGTGAAATGTAATAGTGCAATGGAAGCTATTTTTAAAAAGATGGAAGGTCTACATCTGACAAATCTTTCATCTGAAATGTAAAATTCATTGAATGGACCTAACAGCGGATTAGAGATTCAGAAGAAAAGGTAAATGAACTTGTAGAAAGACAACAGTAACTATCTAAACTAAAGCACAAAGAGTAGGCAGTCTAAAAATAATAAATAGAACTTCAGTGACCTGTGGAACAATAACAAATGGTCAAATGTGTAATTAAAGGCCCAGAAGAAGAAAAAGAAGAGATTGAAGCAGAAAAAAATTTAAACACATAATAGCCAAGTATTTTCTAAATATGATGGAAAATATATATTAAAAAACCAAAAACTTGATAAAATCCAAACAGGAAAAGCACACAATAAAACTTCAAATAGGCACACTGTCAAATGTCAAGTTGTTAAATTGCATAAAAATAAAGACCAGTTGAAAGATTAAGATTGCAGAAAAGTGAAGAGAAAGACTTAAAAGTACACAGAGGAAAAAAGACATTGTGAGAGCAATGAGAAGAATGACAACTGATATGATAAAGAACAATGCAGGCCAGGAGATAGTAGCTTTAAAATATTGAAGAAGAATAAATTAATCCTATAATTTCATACCCAGCAAAAATGATCCCTCAACAATTAAGGCAAAATAAAGACATTTTCAGATAACAAAGGCTGAGGAAATTTGATATATGCATTGTAAAGGTGGTAAACTCTTCAAGCTGAAGGAAAGTGATACCAAATAGAAACTCATATCAACATAAAAGAAAGAACACTACAAATAGGTAGTATATAGGCTAATATGAAAGAAGCATGTTTTACATGGCGGTGGACAAGAGAGAATGAGAGCCAAGCAAAAGGGGTTTCCTTTTATAAAACCACCAGATCTCCTGAGACTTATTCACTACCATGAGAACGGTATGGAGGAAACTGACCCCATGATTCAATAATTTCCCACTGAGTCCCTCCCACAACACATGGGAATTATGGGAGCTACAATTAAAGATGAGATTTGGGTGGAGACATAGCCAAATCATATCAATGATATAGCTAAAGCTGATGAAGAAAATTATGGGAAACTAAGCAAATACTCAAGCCAACAGAATGCAGGAAAGGAAAAAAATAAAATAAGAAAAACAATACACAAGGAAAAAAATGAGACAATTATAAAATAAGTAGCATATTATAGATTAAACCTAACTAGAGCAATGAATCTACTGTATATAAATTAAAAACTCTAATTAAAATGCATAGATTACCAAATTAAACTTTAAGAAAATCAATGCCCAACTACATATTTTTAAAAGAAATGTAGTTTAAATATAAAGACACATATAAATTAAAAGTAAAATTACAGAAAATATATATAATGTAAACATTATAGCCAAATATTTATAGCATTGTTCATAGTAAAGTATCATTTATAGCAACATCATTCAAAGCTGAAGTAATAATATTTCTGATAAAGTAGACTTTCAAACAGGAATTACTAAAGAGAAGCACTTCATAAAATTTAAAAAAAATTGATCAAGAATACATTATAATCCTATTGCCATATACCTTGTAACAGAAGCAAAAACTGGCAGAACTAAAGGGAAATTAAAATTATATAAATTATAATTAATAATAATTTGTTATATTATTTTACTTCAATAATTTTTAGGGAACAGGTGGTTTTGGTTACATGGGCAAGTTATTTAGTGGTGATTTCTGAGATTTTGGTGGACCTGTCACACGAGCAGTGTATACTGTACCCAATGTGTAGTCTTTTGTCTGTCACCCCCTTCCACCCTTCTCCCTGCATCCCCAAGGTCCATTATATCATTCTTATGCCTTTGCATCCTCATAGCTTAGCTCCCACTTATAAGTGAGAATGTACGATATTTGGTTTTTCATTCCTGAGTTACTTCACTTAGAATAATAATCTCCAACGCCATTCAGATTTCTGCAAATGGCATTATTTTGTTCTTTTTTATGGCTGAATAGTATCCCATGGTGTATATATACTGCATTTTCTTTATCCACTTGTTGGTTGTTGGGCATTTAGGCTAGTTCCATATTTTTGCAATTGTGAATTGTGCTGCTGAAAACATTCATGTGTAAGTATCTTTTTCGTATAATTACTTATTTTCCTCTGGGTAGATACCCAGTAGAGGGATTGCTAGATCAAATGATAGTTCTACTTTAAGTTATTTAAGGAATCTCCACCCTGTTTTCCATAGTGGTTGTACTAATTTACATTCCCACCAGTAGTGTAAGAGTGTTCTTTTTTTTTACCACATCCACACCAACATCTATTATTTTGTGATTTTTAAAATTATAGCCATTCTTGTAGGAGTAGAATGGTATCTCTTTATAGTTTTAATTTGCATTTCCCTGATAATTAGTGATGTTGAGCATTTTTTCATGTGTTTGTTGGCCATTTGTATATCTTCTTTTGAGAATTGTCTAGTCATGTCCTTTGCCCACTTTTTGATGGAAATATTATTTTTTTCTTGATGATTTGTTTGAGTTTCTTGTAGATTCTGGATGTTAGTTCTTTATTGGATGCACAGTTTGCAAATATTTTCTCCCACTCTGTGGGTTGTATGTTTACTCTGCTGATTCTTTTGCTGTGCAGAAGCCTTTTAGTTTAGTTAGGTCCCATCTCTTAATTTTTGTTTCTGTTGCATTTGCTTTTGGGTTCTTGGTCATGAACTCTTTGCCTAAGCCAACATCTAGAAGGCAACTCTTTGCCTAAGCCAACATCCAATGTTATCTTCTAGAATTTTTCTGGTTTCAGGCCTTAGATTGAAGTCTTTGATCCATATTGAGTTAATTTTTATATAAGGTGAGAGATGAAGACCTAGTTTTATTCTGTTACATGTGGCTTGCCAATTATCCCAGCACCTTTTGTTGAATAGAGTGCTCTTTCTCTACTTTATGTTCTTGTTTGCTTTATCAAAGATCAGTTGGCCATAAGTATTTGGCTTTATTTCTGGGTTCCCTTGGTCTACGTGGTCTGTTCCATTGGTCTATGTGCCTATTTTTATACCAGTACCATGCTGATCTGGTAACTAGAGTTTTGTAGTATAGTTTGAAGTTGGATAATGTGATGCCTCTGGATTTGTTCTTTTTGCTTAGTCTTGCTTTGGCTAGCTATGCAGGCTCTTTTTTGGTTTCATATGAATTTTAGGATTTTTTTTGAGTTCTGTGAAGAATGATGATAGTACTTTGATGGGAATTGCATTCAATCTGTATATTGCTTTTGGCAGTATGGTCATTTTCACTGTATTGATTCTACCCATCTGAGCACGGGATGTGTTTCCATTTGTTTGTATCGTCTATGATTTCTTTCAGCATTGTTTTGTAGTTTTCCTTGTAGAGATCTTCCACCTCCTTGGTTAGGTATATTCCTAAGTGGTTTTTGTTGTTGTTGTTTGTTTTTTGTTTTGCAGCTGTTGTAAAAGAGATTGAGTTCCTGATTTGGTTCTCAGCTTGGTCGTTGTTGGTGTATAGCGGTACTACTGATTTGTGTACATTGATTTTGTATCCTGAAACTTGACTGAATTAATTTATCAGATCTAGGAACTGTTTCGATGAGTCCTTAGATTTTCTAGGTATAAAAATTATATCCTTGGCGAACAGTGAGAGTTTGACTTCCTCTTTACTAATCTGGGTGCCATTTATTTATTTCTCTTGTCTGATTGCCCTAGTTAAGACTTCTAGTACTATGTTGAATGGAAGCAGTGAAAGTGGGCATCTTTGTCTTGTTCTAGTTCTCAGGAGGAATGCTTTCAACTTTTCCTCATTCAGTATGATATCAGCTGTGAGTTTGTCTTAGGTAGCTTTTATTACCTAGAGGTATGTTTCTTCTGTGCCAAGTTTACTAAGGGTTTTAATCATAAAGGGATGCTGGATATTGTCAAATGCTTTTTCTGCATCTATTGAGATAATTATATGATTTTTGTTTTTAATTCTGTTTATGTGATGTATCACAATTATTGACTTGTGTATGTGAAACTATCCCTGCATCCCTGGTATAAAATCCACTTGTTCATGGTGTATTATCTTTTTGATATGCTGTTGGATTTGATTAGCTAGTATTTTGTTGAGGATTTTCGCATCTATGTTCATCGTGAATATTGGTCTGTAGTTTACTTTTTTTTTGTTATATCCTTTCCTGGTTTGGTATTAGGGTGATATTGCCTTCATAAAATGCTTTAGGGGGAATTTCCTCTTTATCTTTTGGAATAGTTTCAGTGAGATTGACCAATTTTTCTTTGAATGTCTGATAGAATTTAGCTGTGAATCCATCTGGTCCTGGACATTTTTTTGTTAACATTTGTTTATTACTATTTTAATCTTACTACTTGTTGTTGGACTGTTCAGAGTTTCTATTTCTTCCTGATTTAATCTGGGAGGGTTGTATATTTCCAGGAATTTATTCATCTCCTCTAGATTTTCTAGTTTGTGTGCATAAAGGTGTTCATAGTAGCCTTGAATGATCTTTTGTATTTCTGTGGCAGCAGTTGTAATATCTCCTGTTTCATTTCTAATTGAGCTTGTTTGGATCTTCTCTCTTCTTTTCTTGATTAGTCTTGTTAATGGTCTTTCAATTTTGTTCATCTTTTCAAATAACCAGCTTTTTGTTTCATTTGTCTTTTGTGTTGTTTTTGTTTGTTTGTTTCAATTTCATTTAGTTCTGCTCTGATCTTTGTTATTTCTCTTCTTCTGCTGGGTTTGAGTTTGGTTTGTTCTTGTTTCTATAGTTCTTTGAGGTATGACTTTAGATTGTCTATTTGTGCTCTTTCAGGCTTTTTGATATAGGGATTTAATGCTATGAACTTTTCTCTTACCACTGCTTTTACTGTTTCCTAGAGGCTTTGCTAAGTTTTGTCACTGTTATCATTCAGTTCAAACAGTTAATTTTCTTCTTGATTTCATTGTTGACCCATGGATCATTCAAGATCAGTTTCTTTTCTTTTCTTTTTCTTTTTCTTTTTTTCCTGAGACGGAGTTTTGCTCTTGTTGGCCAGGCTAGGGTGCGATGTTGCAAACTCGGCTCACTGCAACTCCACCTCCTGGGTTCAAGCGATTCTCCTGCCTCAGCCTCCCAAGTAGCTGGGATTACAGGCATGTGCCACCATGCCTGGCTATTTTTTTATATTCTTAGTAGAGACAGTTTTGCCATGTTGGCCAGGCTGATCTCAAACTCCTGGCCTCAGGTGATCCACCTGCCTCAGCGTCCCAAAGTGCTGGGATTACAGGCATGAGCCACCATGCCCAGCCAATTTTCATGTATTTGTATAGTTTTGAGGGTTCTTTTTGGAATTAATTTTCTGCATTATTCCACTATAGTCTGAGAGGACACTTGAAATAATTTCAGTTTTCTTAGATTTATTGAGACTTCTTTTGTCACCTATCATATGGTCTATCTTTGAGTATGTTCCCATTTTCAATGGGAATATTTGAGAATGTTCCCATTCTCAATGGAAATGTTCTCAAAGATAGACCATATGACCGTATAATAGGTCACAAAAGCAGTCACCTATGTGTGTGCCAATGAAAGAAGTGTGCCAATGAAAAGAATGTACATTCTGCAGTTGGGTAGAATGTCCTGTTAAAATCTGTTAAGTCCATTTTGTCCTAGGGTATAGTTTAAGTCTATTGTTTCTTTGTTAACTTTCTGCCTTAATTGCCTGTCTAGTGCAGTCAGTAAAGTATTGAAATTTCCCAGTATTATTGTGTTGTCATCTATCTTATTTCTTAGGTCTAGTACCAATTGTTTTATAAAATTGGGAGCTCCAGTGTTAGGAGCTCCCAATTTCATAATTTAGGATTATAATATTTTCCTGCTGAACTAATCCTTTTATTGTTATATAATGTAACTCTTTGTCCTTTTTTTTAACTTCTGTTGCTTTAAAGTCTGTTTTGTCTGATATAAGAATAGCTACTCCTGCTCACTTTTGGTTTCCATTTGCATGGATTATCTTTTCCACCTCTTTAGCTTAAGTGTATGTGAGCCCTTACGTGTTAGGTGAGTCTCTTAAAGATAGCAGATACTTTAGTTGGTGGATTTTTATCCATTCTGCCATTCTGTACCTTTTAAGCAGAGCATTTAGGCCATTTACATTCAATATTAGTATTGAGACGTGAGGTACTGTTCTATTCATGGTGTTAGTTGTTGCCTTAATACCTTGTTTTTTCCCCATTGTTTCATTGTTTCATAAGCCCCATGAGATTTGTGTTTTAAAGAGGTTCTATTTTGGTGTATTTCAAGGTTTTATTTCAATTTTAGAACTCCTTTTAACATTTCTTGTAGTGCTGGCTTGGTAGTGGCAAATTTTCTTGGCATTTGTTTGTCTGAAAAATACATTATCTGTTCTTCATTTTTGAAGCCTATTTTCACTAGATACAAAATTCTTGGCTGATAACTGTTTTGTTTAAGGAGGCTATGGATAGAACCCCAATCCCTTCTCACTTGGGGGTTTTTGCTGAGACATCTTCTGTTAATCTGATAGGTTTTCTTATATAGGTTACCTGATGCTTTTTTGTCACAACTCTTAAGATTCTTTTGTCTTGACTTTAGATAAGCTGATGACTAAGTGCCTAGATGATGATCTTTTCATGATAAACTTTCCAGGTGTTCTTTGAGTTTCTTGTATTTGGATGTCTAGATCTCTAGCATGGCCTGGGAAGTTTTCCTTGGTTATTCCCTCAAATAAGTTTTCCAAACTTTTAGACTTCTCTTCTTCCTCAGGAACAGCAGTGATTTTTAGTTTTGGTTGTTTAACATAATCCCAAACTTCTTGGAGGCTTTGTTTATTTTTCAAATTCTTTTTCCTTTGTGTTTGTCTGATTGGGTTAATTTGAAAGCCTTATCTTTGAGTTCTGAAGTTCCTTCTACTTGTTCAATTCTACTGTTGAAACTTTCCAGTCTATTTTGCATTTCTCTAAGTGTATCTTTCATTTCCAGAAGTTGTGATTGTTTTTAATTTTTGATATCAATTTCTCTGGAGAATTTTTCATCCATATCCTGTATTTTTTTTAATATTTTAAGTTGGTTTTTGCCTTTCTCTGGTATCCCCTTGAGTAGCTTAATAATCAACCTTCTGAATCCTTTATCTGTCAATTCAGAGATCTTCTTGGTTTGGATCTATTGCTGGGGAGCTAGTGTGATCATTTAGGGGTGTTATAGAACCCTGTTTTGTCATGTTACCATAATTATTTTTCTGGTTCTTTCTCATTTGGACAGACTATTTCAGTGATAAGGTCTGAAACTCAAGCCCTGCTGTTCAGATTCTTTTGTTTTACAGGATGATCTCTTGATGTAGTGCTCTTCCCTTCCCCTAAGGATGAGGCTTCCTGAGAGCTGAACTGCTGTAATTGTTATTGCTCTTCTGGGTCTAGCCACCAACCTGGACTCCCAGGCTCCCCTTGTTGATGGTGGGGACTGTCTGCAAAGTGTCCTGTGATGTAATCTGTCTTCAGGTCTCACAGCCTGGATACCAGCACCTGCTCTGGTGGAGGTTAGAGGGGAGTGAAGTAGACTCTGAGAGTCTTTGGTTTTTGTATTAGCCATTTTCATCCTGTTGATAAAGACATACCCAAGACTGGGCATTTTACAAAAGAAAGAGGTTTAATGGACTTACAGTTCCACATGGCTGAGGAGGCCTCACAATCATGGTGGAAGGTGAAACTCACATCTCACATGGTGGCAGACAAGATAAAAGAGCTTGTGCAGGGAAACTACACTATATAAAACCAACAGATCTTGTGAGACTTATTCACTGTCATGAGAACAGCACAGGAAAGACCTGCCCCATTATTCAATTACCTCCCACCAGGTCCCTCCCACGACAAGGTGGAAGTCAAGGTGAGATTTGGGTGGGGACATAACCAAACCATATCAGTTGTAGATATGTTTCGTGTTCTAGCTTTCTCAAATGCTGGTTATGTGAGCAGTGAAGTTGTCATGTGGGCATACTCGGGACTTCTGGTTAGCCAAGATATTGCAAGCAGTAGAATTAGCTCTTGTTTCCTTCTTCCTGGGATCATGGTTATTCTGTAATGAATTTCTGTAATGTTCTGAGCTGGTTGGCCTCCAGCCAGGAGATGGCACTTTCAAGAGAGCACACCAGCTGCAGTAGTAGCAGGGATATCTAAACTTGCCCTAAGTTGGCCAAGGTAAGTATTTTGTTTTCTCAGGCAATAGGTGGGGCTATAAGCCTTCCAAAAGTTTCTGTCTTTTGTGTTCAGCTACCAGGGTGGGTAAAGAAAGGCCACCAGGTGGGGGCAGGGTTAGGTTGGTCTGGCCTCAGATTCTTCTTGGGCAGGGCTTGCTGTGGCCACTGAGGGGGAAGGGGAGGTGGTTCTCAGGTTAATGGGGTTATTTTCCAGAGGGGATTATGGCTGCCTCTGCTATGTTATATAGTTCACCAGGGAAGTGGGGGATAGCTGGTAGTGAGAGGCCTCACCTAGGTCCTAGGCAGTTGGCAAGGCTCATGTCACTCTTGCAGTGCCCTGCTCAGACCTTGCCCCAGACCCTGAGCTTCCCCACTGAGAAAGCAAGCACAGCTTCCAAACATCGCCCATCCCCATCTGCCCACACTGTCATTGGTGGCTCCTGCGCTTGTATCTGCAGCAGTTCATGTATGACCTCCAGATTCTGCTCAAGAAAATGTGTACCCTGTCAAAACTATTACTAATTTCAGTTGGAAGCTTCTTTAATCCTGCGACTCCTCCTTAATTCTGCTGGCTGTCTCCCTCGAGGGCCCCTGTGAGATACAGTCAGGGATGGCTTCCCTGGGCTTAGGCTGGAGACTGGGAGCACCTACAAGGCTCTTTCCACTGCTGCTTCTACTTTTATATTATGCACGGCTCTCTAAATCTGTTTCAGCTCTAAGTAAGGTTAAATCCTTCTCCCATAATCTGGATTTTCAGATTCCCCAGTGGGGATATGTGTTCAGTGGCAGGTTTCCCCCTCTCACTTTGGGAACTCACAGTTTTTTTCTGTCTCACAGAATTTGCAACAGCATGCCACTTCTTTCAAAGGATCTATGAATTATTTTGATTTTCCTGGTATGTTCCTGCAGAGGTTCTTGGAGCAAAAGTTCATAGTGCGAGTCTCCACACACTGTTCTGCCCATCCAAGTGGCAGCTGCACATTAGCCCTGTGTCCTATCTGCCATCTTGTCCTCAATTTCTAATATTAAAATTATGTAAGATTATTAGAGATCCTAACACTTAACTCTCAGTACTTGATATGCTAAGTAAACAAAGCCTTTATTAAGGACATGGAAAACTTTAAAAAACACTATATCAGCAATATTAACACAATTAATATTTATAAAACACTATACCCAACAATATGAATTCAAGTATACAGGGAACATTTTTAAAGAAAGATTATATTTTAGGTAACGCAATAAATCTCACAAAATGTAAAGCAATTGAAATCATGGAGAGTGAGTTCTCTGATCAAAATGGAGTTAAATTAAAATGAAAATAGAAATATATCTGGAAAATTCCCAAATACATGTACATTAAGCCATACACCCTTAAATAACCTATAAGGCAAAGATGAAATCACTCATAAAATTAGAAAAATTTTAAATTAAATGATAATAAAAATATAGCAAAGCAAAATTTGTCAGAAACCATTTAAACCATTGATATGGTTAGGCTTTGTGTCCCTATCCAAATATCATCTTGAATTGTAATTTCATAATCCCCATAATCCCCAGGTGTCAAGGAAGAGACCAGGTGGAGGTAATTGAATCATGGAGGTGGTTTCCCCCGTGCTGTTCTCAAGATAGTGAGTGTGTTCTTATGAGATCCAGTGGTTTTATAAGGGGCTTTTCCCCTTTGCTCAGCGCTTCTCCTTCCTGCTGCCTTGTGAAGAAGGTCCCAGCTTCCCCTTTGCCTTCTGCCATGATTGTAAGTTTCCTGAGGCCTCCCCAGCCATGCTGAACTGTGAGTCAATTAAATCTCTTTCCTTTATAAATTACCCAGTCTCAGACAGTTCTTTATAGCAGTATGAAAATAGACTAATACAGCCGTGTTGAGGAGGAAATTTATTATTTCACATTGTATATGACAAAAGAATAAAGGTATAAAATCAATGATATCAGCCTTCAATTTAAGCAGCTAAAAATAAAAAGCAAATTAAACACAAAGTAGCATGAGGAAAACAAAGAAGAGTGTAAATCAAGGAAATTGATCAAAGAAACCCAATAGAAACAATTTTAAAAATCAAATGTCATTATTTGAAAAGATAAAATCCTAACTATACTTATAAAGAAAATAAGACACAAGTTACTAGTGATAGGAATGTAGAGAAGACATCACTGCAGCTCCGTCAGACATTGAAAGCCAAAATAAAACCTTTTGAAAACTTTTATACCAATAAATTTAATGATGTAAATAAATTTCTTGAAAGTTACAAACGACCAAAGCTCCTTCAAGATGAAATAGATGAGTCCTTCCTCATACTACTTTCTAACCTCCCAGACTCTTCTAATAATTTTTCCACTGTATCTTTCTTTAGTTAAGATAACCAGATCTGTAACAGTATTCCGGGCAGATGCACCTATAAAGCCCTCCATAAATATGTATCCGCTGGCCATCTTAGATCCTTTCAAAACAAGGCTCACAAAGCTGTACCAGATTCTTCAAGCCACACTCATGTTTCACTTATTGAAGTGTCCTCAATGCATAGTTTAGTAAGCACTTAATTGTAGATCATCAAAGTATTTAATAAACTTTTCAGGCATCTGAAGCAGCCCCTTAGGAAAATCAACAATCTCTCAAGCTCAGAAGTCTTATCTTTACTTCTTTTGTAGCCTTCACAGCCTTGATCCCAGTGCACATCACAGCTCTAAAAGTTCCATAAACTAGTTCAAACATTGTGGAAGTCAGTGTGGCGATTCCTCAGGGATCTAGAACTAGAAATACCATTTGACCCAGTCATCCCATTACTGGGTATATACCAAAGGACTATAAATTATGCTGCTATAAAGACACATGCACACGTATGTTTATTGCGGCACTATTCACAATAGCAAAGACTTGGAACCAACCCAAATGTCCAACAATGATAGACTGGATTAAGAAAATGTGGCACATATACACCATGGAATACTATGCAGCCATAAAAAATGATGAGTTCATGTCCTTTGTAGGGACATGGATGAAATTGGAAATCATCATTCTCAGTGAACTATCGCAAGGACAAAAAACCAAACACTGCATGTTCTCACTCATAGGTGGGAATTGAACAATGAGAACACATGGACACAGGAAGGGGAACATCACACTCTGCGGACTGTTGTGGGGTTGGGGGAGAGGGGAGGGATAGCATTAAGAGATATACCTAATGCTAAATGACGAGTTAATGCACACCAGCATGGCACATGTATACATATGTAACTAACCTGCACATTGTGCACATGTACCCTAAAACTTAAAGTATAATAATAATAAAATTTAAAAAAGAAAAAAAAAGATTCCATAGGCTCATTGGCCCTGCCCCTTCCCACACACCACCCACTTGGAGAAGCAGCAGCTATTGGAGGCTGGCTGTTGAACTATACAATAGTACAAGTAGAGCTACGGAATATATAGAAGTTTAGGCTGATTCTTTGATGGCCATAAAACACGTAAAATAAAAGTTACTTTTTATTTTTCTCCCTACTGTAAGTCTATTTTTTCATCATTCCAGTGTTCCTTCTAAGAGAGAAAAAAATCTGATTAATCAAGACTCCCAGGTGTGTTTTACTTAACTCAAATTTTACTGAATGCTAAAACTTACAGTAGAGGAATACAGGTATACCTGCTTATGATGCTTTGCTTTATTGTGCTTTGCAGACATTGCATTTTTCACAAGTTGACGGTTTGTGGCAAACCTGCACTGAGCAAAGTCTACAGGTACTGTTTTTTCAACAGCACATGTTTACATTGTGTGTCTGTGTCACATTGTGGTAATTCTCACAACATTTCAAACTTTATTATTATTAGTGTGATATCTCTTTTGGTGAACTGTAATCAGGGATTTTTGATGTTACCATTGTAATTATATTGGGGCACCACAAACCACACCCATATAAGACGGCAGACTTAATTGATAAATGTTGTGTGTGTTTTCCACAGGTCAGGTTTTTCTCAATTTCTCTCCCTCATCTTAGGCCTCCCTATTCCCTGGACACAATAATGTTAAAATTAGGCCAATTAATTACCCATAAGAGTTCAAATAAAAAGGAGTCAAATAAAAGGACGAGACACTCTCATTTTAAGTCAAAAGCTAGAAATGATTAACCTTAGTGAGAAAGACATATCTAAAGCTGAGGTAGGAAGAAATCTAGGCCTCTTGTTGTCAGTTAGCCACTTCGTAAATGTAAACGAAAAGTTCTTGAAGGAAATTAAAAGTGCTACACCAAGTGAACCCGGGAGGCGGAGCTTGCAGTGAGCCGAGATCGCACCACTGCACTCCAGCCTGGGTGACAGAGCGAGACTCCATCTCAAAAAAAAAAAAAAAAAAAAGAAAGAAATACATTTTGTAAGATGAATGTTTATACACTGATGGTAGAATGTAAACTAGTACAACTTCTATGGAAAGCAATATGGAGATCTGTTAAAGAACTAAAAGTAGATATACCATTTGATCCAGCAATCGCACTACTGGGTATCTACCCAAAGGAAAAGAAGTCATTATATCAAAAAGACACCTGCACACATATTTTTATTGCAACCCAGTTCATAATTGCAAAGATATGGAACCAACCTAAATGCCCATTGACTAATGAGTGGGAATGTATATATGCACCATGGAATACCTACTCAGCCATAAAAAAAAACAAAATAATGTATTTTGCAGCAACTTTGATGCAGCTGAGGCCATTATTCTAAGTGAAGTAACTCAGAAATAGAAAACCAAATGCCATCTGATCTCACTTATACTTAAGTGGGGGCTAGGCTATGGGTATGCAAAGGCATACAGAGTGCTATAATGGACTTCAGAGACTCAGAATGGGGAGGGTGGAAGCAGGGTGAGAGATAAAACTACATATTGAATACAATGTACACTACTCTGGTGATGAGTGCACTAAAATCCCAGATTTCACCACTATACAAGTCATTCATGTCACCAAAACCCACTTATACCCCAAAAGCTATTGAAATAAAAAAAGTTTTAAAATAAGTACATTTTGTAAGGCTAAAGCTATTATAGATAGCGATTCCTGTGATGGATCTGGACAAAGTAAATTGAAAGCCTTCTGGAAAGGATTTACCATTCTAGATGCCATTCAGAACTTTCGTGATTCATGGGAGGAGGTCAAAATATCAACATTAGCAGGAGTTTGGAAAAAGTTAATTCCAACGTTCACGGATGATTTTGAGCTGTTCAAGACTTCAGTGGAGGAAGTAACTAAAGATGTGGTGGAAATAGCAAAAGATCAAGAATTAGAAGTGGATCCTAAAGATGCGAATGAATTGCTGCAATCTCATGATAAATCTTGAAAGAATGAGGAGCTTCTTCTTGTGGATGAGCAAAGAAAATGGTTTCATAAAACAGAATCTACTTCTGGTGAAGATGCTGTGAATGTTATTGAAATGACAACAGAGGATTTTGTTTAGAATGTTGCATCAACTTACTTGATGAAGCAGTGGCAAGGTTTGAGAGGATTGACTCCAATTTTGAAAGAATTTCTACCGTGGGTAGAATGTCATCAAAGACCACAAGTTATAGAGAAATCATTCATGAAAGGAAGACTCAATTGATGCAGCAAACTTCATTGTCATCTTATGTCAAGAAATTGCCACAGCCACCTCAACCTTCAGCAAGCAACACCCTGATCAGTCAGCAGCCAACAACACTGAGGCAAGACTTTACACCAGCAAAAAGATTATGAGTCACTGAAGGCTCAGATGATTGTTAGCATTTTTCAGCAAGATAAATTTTAAATTAAGGAATGGATATATTGTTTTAGACATACTGCTATTGCACACTTAATAGTAGACTACAGTATAGGATAAACACTACTTTTATGTGCACTAGGAAACCAAAAAACCATGTAACTCACTTTGCAACATTCACTTTATTGTGATGTTCTGGAGTCAAACTCACAATGTCTCTGAAGTATGTCTGTACTAAATCGATCAACTGGTTTTATAAACATTTTTGAAAGATTTCTCAACCATGCAATCCACAACTGTGTTCATTTTCTGTGTGTATTCTCCAAAATGTGCATTTCTATTTTAACATTTACAGTGACATTTTGAAGTGCTATCTCTACAGTGTTTCAGAGTTTTCTCTTCTTAATACAAACTTAGATGTTCATTTTTAAGATTAACATAACCACTAGAGAATGGCAGGTTTCTGCTCCACTGGAGTGCTTACCGGAAACGTAACAATCTTTTGATATGTTAGTTTCAATTTAAACTGTCATTGGTCTTTTGAACTTCATCTGTTCACATTTTTAATTTTTTATTGGCACCTTTTTAAACATGTAATAAAAATATTTACCATTTCATAATCATTTTACTGGATTACTGAAAAGTCTATACCATAGACATAATTCATGTAGTATTTTCATTTCAATGAAAATCACATTACCAATTTCGTAAGAAATATTAAATTAGAGGTAAAAAAATCTGATATCTTAGCAGAATTTCAGTCATGTATATCCTCCATGAAATAAGCTAAAACTACACTATAGTTACAATCTGTCTTGATTAACTTTTTAGCTTCTATGGGGGTAGGGGGAGGAGCTTCTCTGAATGGCCAAAGCAAGATTATAAAGTTGAATTTCTATGAAATGGCTTCTAAAACCAGAGTGAAGGGAGTGTGTGTCCCATGTTGGGCAGCAATTTTTCTAGACTCCTGGATTTTACCAGCTAGTAATATTCCAAAAGCAAATTTGATTTCAATTAAGGTTGCAAATTTTCTTTTTTGTTCTTGCAAGTAAGAACATACAAACAAACACTACTATCTTCTCCGGCTATTATTTCACATAAGAAAATAAAATTACACTGAAAGAAGTAGGAAGCCCTAATTTTGAGAATGAAGGACACTTTTTGAAACCACAGAATAGGCTACGTGAAAAACCTACATTTTATCATGACAATCTTGTACATGTCTTTATAGATTAAACTCATTGCTGCCAAACTCTGTTTTAAAACATGAAACCTAGGCAGCACTACTTGGATATGGATTTCCAGTCTCCATGGCGTTTACAACCCTTCATTGCAATGTTGGAGAGCTAGGTGTGTGTGTGTGTGTGCACGCGCACGCGTGTGCACATTCTGAATACAAAGAATCTGTGGTTGCCCATTTTTGGCGGGTATCATCTATCTATGTCCTCTAAGAAGAAATACAGAGTTAGTTGTTAGAGGATTTTAAGGCTTCCATGGAGATTACAAATATTAAGTGAATTTGAAGATCTTTTATAGAAAGCATAGAATTGATGCCCACAAACTTTATCTAGGAAATTCCACAGTTTAGGAGAGCATTGTCCTTACTATGTCAAATCCTCAAGGAGGAAAATGTTTGCCTTTGAATTATGTACCTCCTGAGAGACTGCTGAATTCGTGTAATACTAATGTAGACATTTCAATCATGAGATTTTGAATGGTATCAGGAAGCCAAATCCGAAGTAAGTCCTATATTTTCTTCTGGCTACTGGTAGTTTCTATTCTACATTTTTAAGTATCTTACTTAAGCATGTTACTGAATTATCAAATCCTCTAAAAGTTTGAGAAGACTAGATCAAGCTGTATCAAAAAGAGATGCAGACATTTAAATGAAGCATGAAGTTAAATTCCATTTTCTTACTTAGTTATTATCTACTCTATTTCACCAAGCTGATAACAGGTCTGCACAAGTTTTCATTCTAAACCACCCAGATGTGAGAAAGGCAACCTATGATGAAATTATAATAAAAACACATATTTGTTAAGACATTTGATACAGTTGTACCTAATCAGTTTTGAAAAGTAGAACTCAATGTTCAAGTACTATTAATTTGATATCTCTGCCAGATGGATCTCATTTCAGATTGAATTCCCGCTAAGCTCACCAAATAATTTCTATTAAAGACATGTGGGGAATCTTCAAAGACAGGGTAAGATTTTAATAGCTCCTAGGAAATTAATGATTGTAATGTATGCTAAAATAGTGATGATGTGACAACCAATAATTATATTAACTTCTGTTACTTTGAAAGTACCTTTACGTCATCAGTCAAGGTAGAATTTTTATTCTGACAAAAGGTTTATGAGGACAAGTCTGCTGGGTATGAATACACATAATTTGTCAGTCAAAAGGTGGAAATATTCTGTACTAGGAAGTCAAGTTCAAAGAAAAATCTGTATTTGCTTTTCCATACTAGCTACTAGAAATTTCCATACCATATTCTTTGATATATGAATATAAATGTTTGTGTGCATGTGTGTATATAAAACTGCACACAAAGTGTAAAAGAGGAAATCACTCTGTTTACTTGTAGTGCAGGTGGAAAATGCATGAGTATTTAAAAGGACAGTTGCTTATAAACAGAATAGGCCACCATTATGTAAAAAATATTTGAAAATAGAAACCCAATGCTTATCAATTCACTGTAAAAGCTGCTTTTCTTTGAGTCTTCAAAGCTTTTGGAAATGAGGAGCCCCCTATTACCATGATGATCATCAGAGACTGAAGGGATCACACCTCACACTTTATTTCAATTACACCAAGTTACCTGTTAACATCTTAGGAGCAGTCAGCAGGTAGGGGGTGCAGGAACTCGTAGATCGAAGAGCTAAGCATAGTGAAAGAGACAGTGATTCCAGAAATGGGAAATAAAAGGGGGGCTGATAAGGGAGGTGGGGAGGGGACAAACTTTCATTCCTTTCAAAATTTACATGAGGTTAAGTCTGACTTTTAGGGTGCAATCTGGGGCAAGGGTAGAGTAAGTCCTCATTTAACATTGTATTGGAAATTGCAACTTTAACCAAAATGACATATAATGAAATCAATTTTAGTAGGCTAATTGATATAACTAAGAGTTAGGCTCTTATGGCATATTTCTGGTAACAAATCATCATCAAAATTCTAAATAAAGACCAAAATACTTCTAATATTAAACACTAAAATACTCATGAGCTTCATATGTTTAAGAAAAATTAATAAAAACCAGTAAGATTATTATTTACCCACTTATGCTGGTTCAAGGAGACAGGTGGCCAGAGTGTCTCTTAGAAACTCAGGGTGTCAGACAGGAACCAGCCCTGGACAGGATTGCCATTCCATTGCAAGATGCCCTCATACACAACCCCACTCACTCAGACTGGGATGAGGGAGCCATGCCAGGTCACCCCACGTGCACAGCTTTGGGATGTAGGGGGAAACTGGAGTACCTACAGAAAACCTATGCAGACATGGGGAGACCACACGCACTGCATACACACAGTGGCCCCAGCCAGGAATCCATTTTTTTTTCTTGTCAATGTCATAAAGAAATAACGCTGAATAAATTCACGTTATTCAAAGACCTGCTGTATTACAGAAAAGTCAAAGAAGTTCTAAAGAAGATATAATATTAGGACTCCCATAATTGCTATTTGTTTTGAACCCTCATCAATTATTCCATGCTGTGTAGGGTGGGAAGAGATCAAAAAGAACTTCTGACAAGGAATGGGCAGAAAAACTCAATACCGAGGAATGCAGCCTCCCTCTCTAATATAGCTACAAATACAAGAGCAAAAGATGTGGCAAGAGAGGTTAATGTCAAGAAGCAAGTGCAGAAAAAGCTGTCAGTTTTTAAAAATTTCACCCAATTAAAATGTGGTTTGACTTTTAGATATCTTACTTATATTATGGACATTTTTAGTGAGAGAAAAAGCCAAAGACAAAAAAATTGATATGGGTGAGTTTCTTTTTGCGAAAACATCGGTCATGTAATTATCATCAACAAGAAAAAATGCCAAGTAACTGAATTCCATTACATAACATGAATTCTTGCTACTCCTCACTTTCTTAGTGAATACACCACCTGCTCGTGTTTCCTCCTCCAAATCTCCCAAAATAAATGCATTGGCAGCCATCCAGAGATGGCTGAGGTGGTTTCATTTCTGTAGGCTAACCACATTTAGGCTTGGAAGCCTTTTAAAAAGAAGAGGAGGAGAAGGAAGATGAAAGGGAGCAGGAGGAGAATAGAGAAGAGGAAGAGGAAGGGTGAGAAGGATGAAGTGTGAGGGAGGGAAGACAGAGAGAAAACTAAAGAAGAAAGTAGAATGAATAAAGATTATGTGATCCATAACCTCTGGACTTATGTGACACTGAGGCATGGAAGTTAATATGCTAGATTTTGGTGATCCTAAATGTAGGATATTACAGAAAGAAAGTCACTTTGCTAACACAAAGAAATAGTAAAGAAAACTTTGTGTGCTTTTTTCTATTTAGATCTCACACTTAAAACGCAGTTAGAGAAGAAAAGGCATTCTTATAAAATAATGTTTTCTTTTGTTCATTTAACTATGATTTAATATTTTTATAGGTATTATACTATATATTTTGTTTTAATTAACTTGAATTTCATGAGAATGCTAGAGAAGTATTTTAATTTGGTACCTAATTTATCAGTAGTTTGAAGCACTAACATTGAAAAATGCTTTAGCTTTAAAAGTTTTTAAATTTAAGTTTTAATATATACTTTTGGTTAGGAATTTAATGGTTAGCGTAAAACCGCAGACATAACAAAACCTCCAAAAATATATAGCCTAACTGCTTGGTTGGCTATTACAAATCCATTAGAAATTGTTACTGTGAGTTAAAAAGACTTACAGCTGAGTTACAATTTGGGAGCAACTGTTAGAACCAAGAGATGGAATTAGATAAGATCTCCTGTGAATATAAGCAGTATACCTTAGAAAAACAAGAACTTCAAGACTAATTATAATGAAAAAAGTTCGGGTAATTACATTTCCATCAGCAGCAAACATATATATAGAGAGAGTAACAAAATGCCAGGGATGAGGAAGGCTTTTTGTGAAGTTAAGCCGGTAATACCAGAGTTGGTGTTAAGTTTATATTGATGATTTTTGTCAACTGTCTAAACTGTATGGGGAAATAAATTTCCTATTTCATGTGGCAAAGAATAAAAGTTGCCCCTTATTTTACTGTTTCCAAAAATTATGACTTGATGTGACTGGTAAATGCCTAGACTTATGTCTAAGGGTCATTTGGTAAAGGGTATATAAAAAGATGAGTTTAGGGGGAATTGGAGAACAAGAACAACGTGCTTCACAAATACCTCGGAGTTTTCACCACAGTGCAGACTGAGAGCGGAGGCATTTGAAAACTAGGTGAACACAGACTTCCTAGGAATTCAGATACGAAGAAGAAATAGATTAAATGTGATCATGCAGATGGTTGGATCAGTAAATATTTTTAAACCCACAGAATTCAGTAACTGCATTAAAATAGACCTGATGCCTAGCACTAAAATTTATTATATTTGCTCATTTGGGCATTGTCCCTAAGAATGTTATCATTCCTTATTAGAGTTCATCACACCTCTTTAGACTTCAGTTTCCCCATCTGTATGTTGAATGAGTTGGACTAGATGACTTCTAAGCTCCTTTTCAACTCTAAACCTTAATAAGTTTATTAGTTTTTACTGAATTCAAGATCACACTTGGAAATGCCTTGGTCTCATTCGTTATGAGGAAGGTATTGGAAATAACAGTGTTGGTAGCCATAGTAACAACAGCAACAAAAATGCCCTGTTGAATGTGTTAATTAGTTTGATTTAGCCAATCCACAATGTATACATATATCAAAACATCATGTTGTACACCATAAAATATGCAATTTTTATTTGTCAATCGAAAAACAAATTTTAAAAAATGCCCCTGACCTCAAAAAGGGGCAGAAAGGATTAAAACAGTCATACTCCTTACTTAGTACAAATAGGGAAACTCATGGAGGACAATCTCACACTTGATAATATAGAAATAAGAAAGTAGTTGAGAACTTGTGTTCTAGCACCTCATACAGACTTCAGGGCTCTTGGAAGAGGATCTTAAGTTTCTAACACAATCTTCGTGATTTGCGTTGTTGCTGAACATTACATCACCGGAGTTAAAGTTAAATGTTTTTGAGGAAAACCACTATATTAAAAATCACTTTAAGTAGACTTAAACTACTACTATTGAGCTGGTCCATGATTACTTATTTGCTAGAACTTTGAAAAAAAGTGTAAGGGGTGGAATAATCACCCCTTAGATTGTTCAATAATGTGCAATAATCCTTCCTTAGATCAGTATTTCCTACAGTGAGGTGTATAAAATACACAATGCAGGGAGGTATAGAAAAGATATAAGTTCGATTGATGCCTTTTCATCTGATACTTCAAATTTTTCTATATTTTAGTTATTTTAAATTATGCATTTCATTTAATGGTAGATTATGTCTAACTTGTATAAATAAATAAATAGAGAATAGAGAATCACTGATTTGTTTTTAATTGATGAGGTGCAAGCTCAGAAAAAAATTAAATTGCTAATTTAAAAGATTGTCTTTTATTCACTCATTCAACAAACATTTATCAAGCATCTGTTCTATTCTAGGCATTATGTTAGTCTCTGCAAACCACTAAAGAGAAAACATTGACAGATTATTTTAAGGTTAGAAGCATTTATTGATGAATAAAGGAGGATTCTTCTAAGAATTATAGTGGGCAGTGAAATATTTTTGGAAGAAAAACTGTCTTAGTCTATATTTGCCTGTCTTTCCAGATATCAGGGTGCAGTTTGCCCTGTGACCTCAATTCTCTGAGGGGTGCAAGAAAAATAACTGGTTTTCAATTTGTGCAGTGTTTTCCTTGTTGTAAGACTGGAAGTGACATTACCAAGATTTTTACATGTTAGAGGTAAAACCAGAAGCCCCAAAATGAACTTTTAATGAAAGAGATATGATCATGTCACCTTCTTGCTTAAGCCTGGGATATTTGTGTTTTTGTTGTTGCTGTTTTGTTTTTGTTTTTAAGCATAAACAGAATAGAAATCAAAGTTTTTAGCACAGCATTCAAGAACTCACAAGATCTTCCCTGAATCTACCATTTATCTATGCCCATCACTACAACTATTGTTCTTCACTTGTTGTGCTTCAACAAGCTATCATATCAAAATTTTGCATATCTTTCAATGTCCACATCAAATGTCAACTCTCCTATAAACATTTTTC
The DNA here is from genome assembly GCF_028858775.2 of Pan troglodytes. NCBI lineage: Eukaryota > Metazoa > Chordata > Mammalia > Primates > Hominidae > Pan > Pan troglodytes. The sequence goes on from NC_072402.2 coordinate 77,203,500, forward strand.
CTGCACCTATCTTTACTAATAGTTAATCTTATTCTTTTATGTTTTATGGCATTTTATTTATATATCATTTTCAATTAAGAAAAATAGAAACGGGATCTCACTCTATTGCCCAGGCTGAAGTGCAGTGGTGCAATCATAGCTCACTGTAACCTTGAATTTCTAGGCTCAAGCAATCTTCCTGCCTCATCCTCCTTCAATTTTTTACCACCGTATGCCTTTAATTATTGTTATTTTTGCATGTTACTGCTGTTCTTACTAGATTACAAGACCCTTGAAGATAGCGACTATGTCTTATTCAACTTTGTGTTTTCCATGTTGACTGATATGGTGTTTTGCATGTAAGAATAACCTAGGAAAATTCACTACATTTAATTGTTTAATTGAAGGGCAAAAATGAAAAAAAATTTCAAAAGATACTGAAATCACCTTCTAGATTTATCAGATGGTTTTAACAGCAACTAATAAAAAACCCCTAGAAATAATTAAACTCTTATGTCAAGAAAGAAGTAATATACATTTAAAGGAAAGAAAGCCTGTAAGTATTACAAATGCAAGAAAATACAGAATTTGAAGTAAGTAGTATTAAGCAGAAATGGTACCAACCAAGCACAGTACACTGCATTTGTATAACACCTATACCTCCTAAGTGGTTCAAGTTAACCAGTTGCCTTGATGCAGTCAACTTTATGGCAGAAGCCACTCAGACCGGAAATGCTTAGTATATCTTCAAGTCCATAAATGTTGTCATGACCCTTCTCATACTACTACTGTCTTGGAAAATTTTGCCAAATTACTACTGCAAATTCTGCTTAGATGCCTTTATACAAACATACCCACCTTTAACTCATTCCCCTGGTAGAGCGCTGTGAAAAATAAGAAATTGAAGATGTTTGTTGTAAAGGTTATTGCATCCAAGCTGAGGATAATTACAGGTTACCATATTGGGACACAAAGTGATTTGTTGTACCTGAAGCCCACAAGCAGAAGTATGTAACACTCACATGCACATTACCTTCAACAGAAGTAGGAAAATCCTTGTACATTGTCTCCTGTACTAAAATCACTTCACTCAGTACAGATAAGACATAATTTCTCAATGAATAATGGAATTATTAGTTAATGCCAGCTTGACCTTTCTATCAATATACCTTTCAGAAAAAAGAAAAAAAACCCTGAGTTGTAGGCTTTAACGATCAGCAACACTCTTAAGTGATTTGACAGTAAGAAGCAAGTAAGGTACATTCTAAGGTTTCTGCTTAGTTGCTTAGGAAATTAAGAACCTCATTGCATTAGAGCTGAGGTAAAGGAAGTCCTGAGTTTATAAAACTCTAGCAAGCAGAGAAAAATAAACAAAAATGGGCAAAATTTCTTAGCTCAAAAGTTTAACAATTTTCTTGTTTTAGAACTAAAAATTCAGTAGTATCAGCTGCCTATAAAATCTATAGAGCAATCAGAGTGAGTAGCCATTATCTCATTTGGTGCAATTCAGAATGACAATTCAAAGCCAGTATAATTTCTATCTATGCTTGCAAGAATGATGAAAAATGTCATGGATGGTTGAAATGTAACTGTCACTCAGGAAGAATATAAAACACTTTCTGAGTGTTTTTGAAAGATCTTATAGTTTTTTTAAATTGAAACTTATGTCTTTCAAATATAAGCTGCATTGGACATCAGTAAAATATCTGGGCAGCCATACAATATCTGTTGAGAATCTCTAGACTCACCTTTTATGGATTGGTAGGATGTCATAGAAGATTTTGGCATTGGTAATCTAACTCAGAAACCTCTTAGCTATCCAAGACACCTTCATTCCTTTATCCTTCTTGTTTGAGCTATGGTCAAGATCTGTTAACAGATCCTTAAGACCAGCTCCTTCTCATCTTTTGTATTCATCGATCTCCACTGATTCTTAGTTAAGGTATTCAGTCCTTCTCACATGAACTGTTATGAGAGTCTTGAAATTGTCCTTTTATTACTCCAATATGCCCATCTTGAATCTACTATTTATACTATAATGAGAGGAATCATCCTAAAATGTAAAACTCACTATGCTGCATCCTGGATGAAAGCTTTGGAATGACTACTGGTTGCCTAGAAGATAAAATACAAGTCTTTTAGTACAAGACATTGCAAAATCTTCTCTGTGTCTACTTCTCCCACCTCAGTTATCAACACATTTTCCATTTCCTCCTCTCTCCATTCCTACCATAATCGTCCCTCTGGATGTTTCTCAATTCAACATACTTCATTCCTCCATTCCACTATCCATGCTGTGACTTTTGTCTAGAATACCCCTTTTCCCTTTATTCCAACATATTTTGCAAAACACGGTTCAATATTCTATGTCTCTATGAAGTCTATAAAATTAACCTCACTCTAGAACTGTGAAAATACTTCTATTATGACACCCATAACAATTTATTTCACTAGCATCTTTAAATGTCCGTACTACAGACAGGTTACAGAGGCAACTCCACAGAAGCATGGAACATGCATGATTGTTTTTGTTTCCTCAAAATGTAGCAAAATAGGCACTCTATAAATATGTGTTTTGATTCCCTTTATTAAGGGGAACTTAACTTATCCAGAAACATTAAGAAACTATTAAACAAGCACTGTTTCTTAAAGAGAATTCACTATACTGTCATGTGTCACTTAACGATGGGGATACATTCTGAGAAATGCGTTGTTAGGTGATTTTGTCCTTATATGACCATCATAGAGTGTACTACATAAACGTAGATGGTACAACCTATTGCTCCCAGGCTACAAACCTGTACAGAATGTTACTGTACTAAATACTACAGGCAACTGTAATGCATTGGTAAGCATTCATGTATCTAAACATAGAAAAGATACAGTAAAAATTATAGCATTATAATCTTATGAAACCATTGTCATAAATGTGGTCCATGATTGACCAAAACATTGTTATGTGGTGCCTGACTCTACTTTCACTGCATTATGGGTAAGGAGTTAGTATGATTCATGGTCAAAATGTAATAAACTATATTGGTGGAATGCTAGCTGCCTAAAGACAGTATAGGTACAGTAGTTAAGTATGTATTTTTAGATGCCAGATTGTTTGGTTTTAAATTCTGACTACCTTTCACAAGATGTATAACTTTGGTCAAGACCCTTGAGCTCCCTAATCTTTTGTTTCCTCAGCTATAAAATGGAGATAATAATACTTATAAGTTTGTTGTAAGAATGAAATAATATAGATCAAGTAGCTTAGATAGGCATTTATATAGAACACCGTAAGCAATCAGAAGACATCAGATATTATTTCTAAAGTAGATGCAGTAGGACAAAGGTATGCATGTGTGTAATCTGTGTAAAATCCACTAATTATGTTTCCACAAAGTAATAAATACTTTTAGCTGAGGCTATTAAGATAAGGTCTATAACAAGAATACCATGTTAAAGTGCCTAGACTCTTTGCAATGGGAAGCCCATGGAGTGTTTGTGGTAACTGACTGACAAGAGTTTCATTTTCAGATCACTGTGTGTAAAACAACTATTGCAGAGATGAGGAAAGGAGTAATTAGAGGAAGGAAAACAAGTAAACATGGTAATATTCTAGGTTAGAGGTTGATATGGTTTGGCTCCATGTCCCCACACAAATCTCATCTTGTAGCTCCCATAATTCCCACATGTTGTGGGAGGGACTTTGTGGGAGATGATTCAATTATGGGGGCAGGTCTTTTCTATGCTGTTCTCGTGATAGTGAATGGGTCTCATGAGATCTGATGGTTTTAAAAATGGGAGTCACCCCTACAGAAGCTCTTTTTGCCTCCTGCCATCCATGTAAGATGTAACTTGTCTTCCTTGCCTTCTGCCATGATTCTGAGGCCTCCCCAGCCATGTGAAAGTGTAAGTCCAATTAAACCTCTTTTTCTTCCCAGTCTTGGATATATCTTTATCAGCAGTGTGAAATTAACTAATACAGTAAATTGGTACCAGTAGAGTGGGGCACTGCTGAAAAAATACCTGAAAATGTGGAAGCAACTTTGGAACTGGGTAACAGGCAGAGGTTGGAACAGTTTGAAGGGCTTAGAAGAAGTCAGGAAAATGTGGGAAAGTATGGAACTCCCTAGAGACTTGTTGAATGGCTTTGTCCAAAATGCTGATAGTGATATGGACAATAAAGTCCAAGCTGAGGTGGTCTCAGATGGAAATGAGGAACTTGTTGAGAACTGGAGTAATGGTGACTCTTGTTACATTTTAGCAAAGAGACTGGTGGCATTTTCCCCTGCCCTAGATAAGTGTGGAACTCTGAACTTGAGAGAGATTATTTAGGGTATCTGGTGGAAGAAATTTCTAAGTAGCAGAGCATTCAAGAGCTGACTTTGGTGCTATTAAACACATTCAGTTTTATAAGGGAAGCAGAGCATAGAAGTTTAGAAAATTTGCAGGGACATGAAGTCAGGGGAGATCTTGCATGGGGCCTGTAGTCCCTTTGTTTTGGTCAATTTCTCCCATTTGGAACAGCTGTATTTACCCAATGCCTGTACCCTCATTGTATCTAGGAAGTAACTAACTTGCTTTTGATTTTACAGGCTCATAGATGGAAGGAACTTGCCTTATCTTGGATGAGGCTTCGGATTGTGGGCTTATGAGTTAATGCTGAAATGAGCTGAGACTTTGGAGGACTGTTGGGAAGGGATGGTTGGTTTTGAAATGAAAAGACATGAGATTTGGGAGGGGCCAGGGGCAGATTTGGGCACCACCCAAATCTCATACTGTAGCTCACATAATTCCCACATGCTGTGGGAGGGACCTGGTGGGAGGTGATTGAATTATGGGGATGGGCCTTTCCCATGCTGTTCTCATAATAGTGAGTGGGTCTCAGGAGATCTGATGGTTTTAAAAATGGGAGTTGCCCTGCACAGGCTCTTTTTGCCTGCCACCGTCCATGTAAGATATGACTTGCTCCTCCTTGCCTTCCACTGTGATTGTGAGGCTTCCCCAGCCACATGGAACTGTGAGTTCTCCATTAAAACTCTTTCCTCTATAAATTAACCAGTCTTGGGTATGTCTTTATCAAAACCATGAAAACAGACTAATAGAGGGGTGATGAAGGTTAAAAACTGAGATAGACAAAACTATGTCATTAGGCACGCACAGGTGAAAAATTGTTACTTATTTCTAGTAAATTATTTTATTTTTCAAGTCACGACCTTTTTTATTTCCAATAATGCTTCTTGTTTATAAATCTATTTTTCTGATATTAATATTGAAACACAAATTTTCATTTTATTACAATTTTTCTGATGTTTTGGGAATTATTTTTATAATCCTTTGGGGTTTTTTTTACTTCCTTTTTCTTCATTCTTATTTTCCTCTGGGCTAATCATATATTCTTTATGTATAAAGAATATATAATTTTTTATATATAGACAAAAAAGTATTTTTACTTTATAGGTCTAGAAATAACAGAATCTATTTTATGCTTTAGTATAATGCACATTGTTTTTACATGCACACAAAATATTTACAAAAATTTTCCACATTGTTGACCACAAAGCAAGTCTGAGGATACACAAAAGACAGGGCCACCCCAAATAGTCGATTGCACAGGGGCAATTAGCTGAGGAGGAGAAAGGTTGATGAAGTTGAGCCCACTCCCTATCAGCCAAGATGTTTGCCTTGTCATGGGATTATGAAGAAAGGGATACATTTTGCTCTTGAGCCCAGGGATGAAAAGGTGTTTGTCCCTCTGAAAGTTTCTTTAAAGAAATATTTAAATTTAATTAAAGTTAATTAAAAGGTACTATCAAGACCAGCAACAGCTCTAAATAAAAAAAATCCTGTTTTCTAACAATGGGATAACATTCAGAATCAAGTAAAGGGTTAAAAAAATAAAAAATAAAAATAAAAATAAAACTACAAAGCAATATCTTTCATGAACATAGATACAAAATCCTCAACAAATATTAGCAAATTGTACCCAGGAATGTATAAAATGTATAAAAATAATTATAACTTACAAACAAGTGAAATTCATCCCAAACTGCAAGGCTGGTTCAACACTCAAAAATCACTTAATGTTGGCCAGGCACGGTGGCTCACACCTGTAATCCCAGCACTTTGGGAGTCTGAGGCGGGTGGATCACAAGGTCAGGAGATTGAGACCATCCTGGCTAACATGGTGAAACCCCGTCTCTACTAAAAATACAAAAAATTAACCGGGCTTTGTGGTGGGTGCCTGTAGTCCCAGCTACTCCAGAGGCTGAGGCAGGAGAATGGCGTGAACCCAGGAGGCAGAGCTTGCAGTGAGCCAAGATAGCACCATTGTACTCCAGCCTGGGCGACAGAGTGAGACTCCGTCTCAAAAAAAAAAAAAAAAAAAAAATCACTTAATGTAATCCATCACGTTAGCAGGCTAAAGAAGATAAATCATATGATTATCTCAACAGACACAGAAAAAAGCATTTAACAAAATCTAATGTCCATTCATGATAGAAAAATAGGAATAGAGAGAAACTTTCTCAACTTGAAAAATAATATCCACAAAGAACCTGCAGCTACCATCATACTTAATGGCAAGAAACTCAAAGCTTTTCTTCATGTATTGGGAATAAAGTAAGGATGTCTCCTACTACTCTTTTTCAACATCATCCTTGGAAGTCCTAGCTTATACAGTAAGACAAGAGCACAAAATTAAGGATGTGCAGATTGAGAAAGAAAAAATAAAGCTATCTTTGTTCAAACTGTAGAAATCTGAAGGAATCAAAACAACAAACCCCTGGAATTAATAAGTGATTGTAGCAAGATTGTAAAATTCAAGGTTAAGATACAAAAGTCAGTTGCTTCCCTGTATATCAGTAGAAAACAAGTAAAATTTGAAATTTAAAATGTAACACCAATTACATTAGCACCCCCAAAAATGAAATACTAAGATATAAAGCTAACTAAACAAGTGCAAGATCTATGTGAGGAAAACTACAAAACTCTGATGAAAGATAATAAAGAAGAACTAAATAAATGGAGAGACATTTAATGTTATGGATAGGAAGGCAATGTTGTTGAGATGTTCGTTCTTCCCAACTTGATATAGATTCAATGCAATCCCAAGTTATTTTATGAATGTTGACAAATTGATTCTAAAGTCTATATGGAGAGTCAAAAGACCCAGAATAGTCAACTCAATATTGAACAAAAAGTTGGAGGACTGCACTATTCAACTGCAAGGTTTACTGTAAAGCTACAGTAGTCAAGATAGAGTAGTACTGGCAAAAGAATAGACAAATAGACCAATGGAACAGAATAGAGAGCCCAGAAATAGACTCATGTAAACATTGCTAACTGATATTTGACAAAGGAGAAAATAAAATACAATGGAGCAAAGAGTTAGTTTTTTCAACAAATGAAGATGAGACAAGTAAACATCCACATGAAGAAAAAATGAATCTAGACACAGAACTTAACACCCTTCACAAAAATTAACTCAAAATGGATCATAGACCTAAATGTAAAATGGGAAACTATAAAACATCTAGAAGATAACATGGGAGAAAATCTAGGTGACCTTAGATATGGCAATGAATTTTTAGATACAATACCAAAGGTATGACCCATAAAATAAACAACACTGGACTTCATTTAAATTAAATGCACTGGACTTCATTTAAATTAAAAACTCCTCTGTGAAAGACTATTTCAAGAGAATGAGAAGACAAATCATAGATTTGGAGAAAATATTTACAAAAGACTTATCTGGTAAAAGACAAAATATACAAAGAACTCAAAACTCAACAATAAGAAAATGAACAACTTAACTTAAAAAGTAGGCAAAAGACCTGACCAAATACCTCACCAAAGAAGATATATAGGTATATAAACACATAAAAATCCAGAACATATATGTCATTAGGGAATTGCTAATTAAAACAACTAGATATCATAAAACCTCTTAGAATGACCACAATATAAAACATTGACAACACCAAAAGCTGGTGAGGATGTAGAGCAACAGGAACAATCATTTATTGCTAATAGGAATGATAAATGGGAAAGCCACTTTGGAAGATAGTTTGTCACTTTCTTACAAAACTACATGTACACTTACCATATGATCCAGCAATTGTGCTCCTTGACATTTACCCAAATGAAGTGATAACTTATGTCCACAGAAAAACCTGTACACATGTTTATAAATGATTTATTCACAACTGCCAAAACTTGGAAGCAAACAAGTTGTCCTTCTGTAGGTTACAGATAAATAAACTGTGGTACATCCAGACAAATATTTTTCGGTGCTAAAAAGAAATGATCTATCAAGCCATGAAAAGATATGGAGGAAACGTAAATGCATATTACTAAGTGAAAGAAGGCAATAGCCGGCGTAGTGACTCATGCTTGTAATCCCAGCACTTTGAGAGGCTGAGGTGGGCAGATCACTTGAGGCCAGGAGTTTGAGACCAGCCTGGCCAACACAGTGAAACCCCGTCTCTACTAAAAGTACAAAAAAATTAGCCGGGCATGGTGGCAGGCGCCTGTAATCCCAGCTACTCGGGAGACTGAGGCAGGAGAATTGCTTAAACCCAGGAGGCAGAGGTTGCAGTGAACCGAGATCGCGCTATTGCACTCCAGCCTGGGCAAAAAGAGCGAAACTCCATCTCAAAAAGAAAGAAAGAAAGAAAGAAAGAAAGAAAGAAAGAAAGAAAGAAAGAAAGAAAGAAGGAAGGAAGGAAGGAAGGAAGGAAGGAAGGAAGGAAGGAAGGAAGGAAGGAAGGAAGGAAGGAAGGAAAGAAAGAAGAGAAAGAAGCCTATCTGGCAAAGCTGTATACCATGTGATTCCAATGTCATAACACTTTGGAAAAGGCAAAACTATGAAGACTAAAAAAACTCAGTGGTTGCCCCATGGGTTAGTGGGGAGGAAGGGATAAATAGGCATAGCACAGAGGATTTTCTGGGTAGTGAAACTACTCTGTATGATACTATAATAATGAATACACGTCGTTATACATTTTTCAAAACTCAGAGGATGTACTAGTACACCAAGAGTGAACAGTAAATTCAAATGTAAACTATCGGTTTTGGATGATGAAAACACACACACACATAAAACAAACAAATCCCTTTCCCCTACAAAACATGCCCTTGGAATTAACCAGAGGTGCACGGGCGCATGTACACACACACGCGCGCACACACACACACACACACCCCTATATAATCAATTCACTAGAGACAAAATCACAAAAGAAATCATAAAATATTTGGAACTGAGCAACAATTAAAATATTACATTAAAATACTGCAACTAAAACAGTATCAGAAAAATTATAGCCTTAAATGCCTGTATTAGAAAATAAAAATTTGAAAATTAATGAGGTAAGTTCTAACTCAAGAAATTAAAAATAAACAGTAAAGTAAAAAAAGATATGTTAAAATTGAAATTAATTATTTTAAGAAACAAAGCTGATCAAATTAGAAGAGCATATAGTATATAGTAAGGTCTCTTAACTGTTTGCTATTATTGTAATTATTTAAGTGTAGAGAGGTACTGAAAATACATTTTCTCTACTTAAGGTCTAAAGATCTGTCTTGTAGTTTGTTTTTTTTTTCTCTAAGGCTAGATGCTATGTCACTTGCAGCGAATCACTTCATTCTGCCAAATCTTCATTACTTAATATATAAAATAAAGCTTTTGGATGGAAAGCCATACCCAGATCTATCTATCTAGGATTCTACTTTTCAAGACTTGGCTGAGGCAACAATTTGGCTGATATAAAACTCAACTTGTAGACTTCTGCTATGATATGGACCATTATTTTTTGTTTTAAATCCTGGAAATGATGAAACATGATGAGTTACAATTACACAGCACATAAATTTATTAATAATATTATTATTATTACTACTAGTAGTAGTACTGAAAAACTTATAGTGAAGTTGATTCTCTTGCTAATACTATTTCCTTTTAGTATCAGAATTCATTCACGACTAAATTCCCAGCATTAAAAACAAAAATATCTTTCCCCTCTTCACAATACTCATTTTCAGGAAATGTTATAATCTTCTTCTAAGGAATTTTATAGAAGTCGCAGTATACTGCTAAGTGTTCCTAAGGCAAATTGGCTAACAACCTACTTGTCAAATCAATATCATGTTCACTTACTCAAGAAGATACTGGTGTGAAAGACAAATACAGCAGGCTCTCTAATTTCTCTTATATGTAGAACAAAAGAGAAAATTCATTTTCCTTTTCATAATTAGAGAAAATGATCCTGGAACATTTTTGCTCAAAATATAGAAGTCATTCTTTAGCTTTCTCTTTATTTTTCTCTTTCATCACGTTGTACAAAGGATGAATGATAACTGGGAACACGACACTAGAGGAACCTCTTTTTCTCCCTTTTCTCCTGTCTACTCTCTTTAAAACAGTGTTTCTTAAAGGGTTGTCAAACACCCTTCAGGAAGTCTGTATAATTGAAACTATATTCCTAATAATACTAAGACATTATTTTCCTTTATCACTCTCATTCTGCCATGAGTGTAGAGTGGAGTTTCCCAGAATCTACATGACATGTAATATCACAACAGATAGAATACAGAAACATATATGAGACTAGCTGTCTTCTATTAAGCCAAAGGTTAAAGACATTAACAAATATATAAAACAATGCCACTTTTCTCACAAAATATTTTTGGCTTTGGAAAATGTATTTGCCTTAAAGATGTTTTATGTTAGTATGTCATGGATTTATTATTTTTAAATGAATTAATAAATAGTTTTAAAGTTTCTAATGTGGTAAATGTTGATAGATAGCAGTCTACATAAACAAAAGCTCTTTATAAAAATGAGGCTATAAAGAGGTCCTGAAACCAAAAATCTGAGAACCATTACTTTAAGTAGTTCCTCCAGTAGCTAAGAAGAAAAAAATTAGGAAATAGAAGCACGTAAAATCCAGAGAAAAGGACCAGAGGCATCCTAATGCCTAGTTAACCCGAAAGAAGAGAGTAGAGCACTTAGAAAATCTGTCAACTTCCATAAGAGTTTACACTAAATGTGAGTAACAAACTGTTTAATTCAAAACCGTGGATGACATTACGCGGGACATAATAAAATGAAGATTAAGGGTAAGTGGGAAAGGAACCAAATTACACTCTAGGCCGGGTGCAGCGGCTCATGCCTGTAATCCTAGCACTCTGGGAGGCCAAAGAAGGAGAATTGCTTAAGTCCAGGAGTTTGAGACCAGCCTGGGCAACATGGCAAAACTGCCTCCCTACAAAAATTACAAAAATTAGCCAGGCATGGTGGTGAGTGCCTGTAGTCCCAGCTACTCAGGGGGTTGAGGCGGGAGGATCCTGGAGCCTGGGAGGCAGAGGTTGCAGTGAGCCGACACCATGTCTCTGCACTCCAGCCTGGGCGACAGAGCAAGACTCTGTCTCAAAAATATATGTATGTATATACTCCAGATTCTTAATGTTCCATTAGTATTAAAATATAGTATTTTAATCATTATCTTAAAATATAGTATTTGTTTAGTGCCCAATGAATTTATGTGTCTTAAGTGTTTGGGGTTGGTGTACACATGGTATTTGTGTAAATGGGGTAAAGTTAACTAGAACATGTCCTGTTACATAGTCCTATATGACAATGTCAGTATACGCTGTGGAGGTTTAGATCAGAAATTCTAGAATCAAGCTGCCTGGATTTGAATCTCAGTATTTCAAGTTACTTGATTTCCCCAGCTGTGAGTCTCCTCATCTATAAAATGGGATTGATAACAAGAGCAACTTCCTCATGGGGTTGCTATGCAGATAAAATTAGCTAATATTTGTTGATATTTGACAAAGGCTTATAGCACAGCACCTGGCCACAGTATGTGCCATATAAATAAATGTTTAGTTATTGCCATGACTTTTAATTAATGACATACATTAAAAGTAATGGCAAAAAACGCAATTACTTTTGCACCAACCTGTAACTAATGTATGCCATTAATTAAAAGTTATGTCAAAAAAACGCAACTACTGGGAGGAGCCAAGATGGCCGAATAGGAACAGCTCTGGTATACAGCTCCCAGTGTGAGCAATGCAGAAGACGGGTGTTTTCTGCATTTCCATCTGAGGTACCGGGTTCATCTCACTAGGGAGTGCCAGACAGTGGGCGCAGGTCAGTGGGTGCACGCACCATGCACGAGCTAAAGCAGGGCGAGGCATTGCCTCACTTGGGAAGCGCAAGGGGTCAGGGAGTTCCCTTTCTGAGTCAAAGAAAGGGGTGATGGATGGCACCTGGAAAATCGGGTCACTCCCACCCGAATACTGCCCTTTTCTGATGGGCTTAAAAAACAGCGCACCACGAGATAATATCCCGCACCTGGCTCGGAGGGTCCTACCCCACGGAGTCTCGCTGATTGCTAGCACAGCAGTCTGAGATCAAACTGCAAGGCAGCAGCGAGGCTGGGGGAGGGGCGCCCGCCATTGCCCAGGCTTGATTAGGTAAACAAAGCAGCCTGGAAGCTCGAACTGGGTGGAGCCCACCACAGCTCAAGGAGGCCTGCCTACCTCTGTAGGCTCCACCTCTGGGGGCAGGGCATAGACAAACCAAAAGACAGCAGTAACCTCTGCAGACTTAAATGTCCCTGTCTGACAGCTTTGAAGAGAGCAGTGGTTCTCCCAGCACACAGCTGGAGATCTGAGAATGGGCAGACTGCCTCCTCAAGTGGGTCCCTGACCCCTGACCCCCGAGCAGCCTAACTGGGAGGCACCCCCCAGCAGGGGCACACTGACACCTCACACGGCAGGGTATTCCAACAGACCTGCAGCTGAGGGTCCTCTCTGTTAGAAGGAAAACTAACAAACAGAAAGGACATCCACACCAAAAACCCATCTGTACATCACCATCATCAAAGACCAAAAGTAGATAAAACCACAAAGATGGGGAAAAAACAGAACAGAAAAACTGGAAACTCTAAAAAGCAGAGCGCCTCTCCTCCTCCAAAGGAACACAGTTCCTCACCAGCAACGGAACAAAGCTGGATGGAGAATGACTTTGATGAGCTGAGAGAAGAAGGCTTCAGACGATCAAATTACTCTGAGCTAGGGAGGACATTCAAACCAAAGGCAAAGAAGTTGAAAACTTTGAAAAAAATTTAGAAGAATGTATAACTAGAATAAGCAATACAGAGAAGTGCTTAAAGGAGCTGATGGAGCTGAAAATCAAGGCTCGAGAACTACGTGAAGAATGCAGAAGCCTCCGGAGCCGATGGGATCAACTGGAAGAAAGGGTATCAGCGATGGAAGATGAAATGAATGAAATGAAGCGAGAAGGGAAGTTTAGAGAAAAAAGAATAAAAATAAATGAGCAAAGCCTCCAAGAAATATGGGACTAGGTGAAAAGACCAAATCTACATCTGATTGGTGTACCTGAAAGTACTGGGGAGAATGGAACCAAGTTGGAAAACACTCTGCAGGATATTATCCAGGAGAACTTCCCCAATCTAGCAAGGCAGGCCAACGTTCAGATTCGGGAAATACCGAGAATGCCACAAAGATAATCCTCGAGAAGAGCAACTCCAAGACACATAATTGTCAGATTCACCAAAGTGGAAATGAAGGAAAAAATGTTAAGAGCAACCAGAGAGAAAGGTTGGGTTACCCTCAAAGGGAAGCCCATCAGACTAACAGCGGATTTCTTGGCAGAAACTCTACAAGCCAGAAGAGAGTGGGGGCCAATATTCAACATTCTTAAAGAAAAGAATTTGCAACCCAGAATTTCATATCCAGCCAAACTAAGCTTCATAAGTGAAGGAGAAATAAAATACTTTACAGACAAGCAAATGCTGAGAGATTTTGTCACCACCAGGCCTGCCCTAAAAGAGCTCCTGAAGGAAGCACTAAACATGGAAAGGAACAAATGGTACCAGCTGCTGCAAAATCATGCCAAAATGTAAAGACCATCAAGACTAGGAAGAAACTGCATCAGCTAATGAGCAAAATAACCAGCTAACATCATAATGACAGGATCAAATTCACACATAACAATATTAAATTTAAATGTAAATGGACTAAATGCTCTCCAATTAAAAGACACAGACTGGTAAATTGGATAAAGAGTCAAGACCCATCAGTGTGCTGTATTCAGGAAACCCATCTCACATGCAGAGACACACATAGGCTCAAAATAAAAGGATGGAGAAAGATCTACCAAGCAAATGGAAAACAAAAAAAGGCAGGGGTTGCAATCCTAGTCTCTGATAAAACAGACTTTAAACCAACAAAGATCAAAAGAGACAAAGAAGGCCATTACATAATGGTAAAGGGATCAATTCAACAAGAAGAGCTAACTATCCTAAATATATATGCACCCAATACAGGAGCACCCAGATTCATAAAGCAAGTCCTGAGTGACCTACAAAGAGACTTAGACTCCCACACATTGATAATGGGAGACTTTAACACCCCACTGTCAACATTAGACAGATCAACGAGACAGAAAGTCAACAAGGATACCCAGGAATTGAACTCAGCCCTGCACCAAGCGGACCTAATAGACATCTACAGAACTCTCCACCCCAAATCAACAGAATATACATTTTTTTCAGCACCACACCACACCTATTCCAACATTGACCACATACTGGGAAGTAAAGCTCTCCTCAGCAAATGAAAAAGAACAGAAATTATAACAAACTATCTCTCAGACCACAGTGCAATCAAACTAGAACTCAGGATTAAGAATCTCACTCAAAACCGCTCAACTACATGGAAACTGAACAACCTGCTCCTGAATGACTACTGGGTACATAACGAGACGAAGGCAGAAATAAAGATGTTCTTTGAAACCAACGAGAACAAAGACACAACATACCAGAATCTCTGGGATGCATTCAAAGCAGTGTGTAGAGGGAAATTTATAGCACTAAATGCCCACAAGAGAAAGCAGGAAAGATCCAAAATTGACACCCTAACATCACAATTAAAAGAACTAGAAAAGCAAGAGCAAACACATTCAAAAGCTAGCAGAAGGCAAGAAATAACTAAAATCAGAGCAGAACTGAAGGAAATAGAGACACAAAAAACCCTTCAAAAAATCAATGAATCCAGGAGCTGGTTTTTTCAAAGGATCAACAAAATTGATAGACCGCTAGCAAGACTAATAAAGAAAAAAAGAGAGAAGAATCAAATAGACGCAATAAAAAATGATAAAGGGGATATCACCACCGATCCCACAGAAATACAAACTACCATCAGGGAATACTACAAACACCTCTATGCAAATAAACTAGAAAATCTAGAAGAAATGGATAAATTCCTGGACACATACACTCTCTCAAGACTAAACCAGGACGAAGTTGAATCTCTGAATAGACCAATAACAGGAGCTGAAATTGTGGCAATAATCAATAGCTTACCAACCAAAAAGAGTCCAGGACCAGATGGATTCCCAGCCGAATTCTACCAGAGGTACAAGGAGGAACTGGTACCATTCCTTCTGAAACTATTCCAATCAATAGAAATAGAGGGAATCCTCCCTAACTCATTTTATGAGGCCAGCATCATTCTGATACCAAAGCCAGGCAGAGACATGACAAAAAAAGAGAATTTTAGACCAATATCCTTGATAAACATTGATGCAAATATCCTCAATTAAATACTGGCAAAACCAATCCAGCAGCACATCAAAAAGCTTATCCACCATGATCAAGTGGGCTTCATCCCTGGGATGCAAGGCTGGTTCAATATACGCAAATCAATAAATGTAACCCAGCATATAAACAGAGCCAAAGACAAAAACCACATGATTATCTTAATAGATGCAGAAAAAGCCTTTGACAAAATTCAACAACCCTTCATGCTAAAAACTCTCAATAAATTAGGTATTGATGGGACGTATTTCCAAATAATAAGAGCTATCTATGACAAACCCACAGCCAATATCATACTGAATGGGCAAAAACTGGAAGCATTCCCTTTGAAAACTGGCACAAGACAGGGATGCCCTCTCTCACCACTCCTATTCACCATAGTGTTGGAAGTTCTGGCCAGGGCAATTAGGCAGGAGAAGGAAATAAAGGGTATTCAATTAGGAAAAGAGGAAGTCAAATTGTCCCTGTTTGCAGACGCCATGATTGTATATCTAGAAAACCCCATTGTCTCAGCCCAAAATCTCCTTAAGCTGATAAGCAACTTCAGCAAAGTCTCAGGATACAAAATCAATGTGCAAAAATCACAGGCATTCCTATACACCAATAACAGACAAACAGAGAGCCAAATCATGAGTGAACTCCCATTCACAATTGCTTCAAAGAGAATAAAATACCTAGGAATCCAACTTACAAGGGATGTGAAGGACCTCTTCAAGGAGAACTACAAACCACTGCTCAATGAAATAAAAGAGGATACAAACAAATGGAAGAACATTCCATGCTCATGGGTAGGAAGAATCAATATCGTGAAAATGGCCATACTGCCCAAGGTAATTTATAGATTCAATGGCATCCCCATCAAGCTACCAATGACTTTCTTCACAGAATTGGAAAAAACTACTTTAAAGTTCATATGGAACCAAAAAAGAGCCCGCATCGCCAAGTCAATCCTAAGCCAAAAGAACAAAGCTAGAGGCATCACACTACCTGACTTCAAACTATACTACAAGGCTACAGTAACCAAAACAGCACGGTACTGGTACCAAAACAGAGATATAGATCAATGGAACAGAACAGAGCCCTCAGAAATAACGCCGCATATCTACAACTATCTGATCTTTGACAAACCTGACAAAAACAAGCAATGGGGAAAGGATTCCCTATTTAATAAATGGTGCTGGGAAAACTGGCTAGCCATATGTAGAAAGCTGAAACTGGATCCCTTCCTTATACCTTATACAAAAATGAATTCAAGATGGATTAAAGACTTAAACGTTAGACCTAAAACCATAAAAACCCTAGAAGAAAACCTAGGCATTACCATTCAGGACATAGGCATGGGCAAGGACTTCATGTCTAAAACACCAAAAGCAATGGCAACAAAAGCCAAAATTGACAAATGGGATCTCATTAAACTAAGGAGCTTCTGCACAGCAAAAGAAACTACCATCAGAGTGAACAGGCAACCTACAAAATGGGAGAAAATTTTCACAACCTACTCATCTGACAAAGGGCTAATATCCAGACTCTACAATGAACTCAAACAAATTTACAAGAAACAAACAAACAACCCCATCAAAAAGTGGGCAAAGGACATGAACAGACACTTCTCAAAAGAAGACATTTATGCAGCCAAAAAACACATGAAAAAATGCTCATCATCACTGGCCATCAGAGAAATGCAAATCAAAACCACAATGAGATACCATCTCACACCAGTTAGAATGGCGATCATTAAAAAGTCAGGAAACAACAGGTGCTGGAGAGGATGTGGAGAAATAAGAACACTTTTATACTGTTGGTGGGACTGTAAACTAGTTCAACCATTGTGGAAGTCAGTGTGGCGATTCTTCAGGGATCTAGATCTGGAAATACCATTTGACCCATTACCATCCCATTACTGGGTATATACCCAAAGGAGTATAAATCATGCTGCTATAAAGACACATGCACACGTATGTTTATTGCGGCACTATTCACAATAGCAAAGACTTGGAACCAACCCAAATGTCCAACAATGATAGACTGGATTAAGAAAATGTGGCACATATACACGATGGAATACTATGCAGCCATAAAAAATGATGAGTTCGTGTGCTTTGTAGGGACATGGATGAAATTGGAAATCATCATTCTCAGTAAACTATCGCAAGAACAAAAAACCAAACACCGCATATTCTCACTCATAGGTGGGAATTGAACAATGAGATCACATGGACACAGGAAGGGGAATATCACACTCTGGGGACTGTTGTGGGGTGGGGGGAGGAGGGGAGGGATAGCTCGCGAGATATACCTAATGCTAGATGACTAATTAGTGGGTGCAGCGCACCAGCATGGCACATGTATACATATGTAACTAACTTGCACAATGTGCACATGTACCCTAAAACTTAAAGTATAATAAATAAAAAAAACACAACTACTTTTGCACTAACCTATAATAAGTAAAACCAGAGCCGCCAGGTGAGATGCCATGAAAAAGCAAGGATTTGAACTGTGAAGCAAACACACTATTGGGAGCAGATCAGAGTGAGTTATTAGTAGAAGAAAGTCTGTTTCTACCAGACTTTGGAGTTAGAATAAGTCCTTAAACAAACCTCACACTAAGTCATCAAAGCTCAACAAGATGAAGAGGCTTTAGATCTGAGAGGGAAATGGTATTGGTCCAAACAAAGTCTTATGAAATATATTTCATAGAGACTGAGCTTCTTTCAAACATCTGAAAGAGGCTTTGCCTGTACAAGCAGACCCTCTGAGCACAGCATCTGCCCTCCAGGGATCACAAATGAGTAACACCGCTTGATGGCATTCAAATCACGCACTTTACGCACAACCATTTCACATGGCTAGATCATTTCCAGTGGTATTCTAATGCACTTTAAAATGTCTTTGAAATATTTGGGGACACAAAGAAGGTGAGAGATTAAGAAAAGTTATACTACATTTTTTCTAGGGGAAATTTAATTAATATTTGAATAGAAGGAACTCTTATGTACTCTGGCATTTATATTAATCTGTTCCAATCTCATTAAGTAATCCAAAATGCTTTTGAAAGCACCATTGCTGAGCACTTTATAATAGTTGTGTTAATTAAATATACTCTTTACTAATCTTATTCAAAAATAGGGCCTTGCTAAAACATGTTAAATTTATAATTCAGTTTAGCATATATATTTGTATAATTTTTTAAACAACAAATACTTCTGACCACTGTGTATTCAGAAGTAAATAATGGATTTAATATTTTAAAATCAGGCACAATTTAACTTCCTGTAATTAAATGTCACAATAGCTACACTAGAGTTGCAATGGAAATTCCTTTGTTTCTATAAAGCTTTAGTTAGTTGAGGTAGGAGGAATTATTTCCTGAATCCAAAGTGTTCTATTGTCTTTTCCAACCAAATGCCAAATTGAGTCACCAGTTTTAATCTTATTATGTAACTCCAGAATTGCAGGAGCAAACTTTTAGAAGAATGCTAGCTTTTTAGGACAGTGCACTTCACATAGTAGGAATTCAGTAAATGTACAGATAATGACTATAAACAAACACTCTTCTATTAGAAGCAAAGAAGAGGAGCACAGCCTTTTAAAGGCCCCAAATAAATTCCCCCTTCTGGGATATTACATAAGAAACCCTGATGCTAAGTACTAGGGACTGGCTTCTTTTTCTTTCAGCTCCTCTTTAAGAACAATGGGAAGAAGTTCAGTAGAGATGTTTGCTTTTATTCAGAGAGTAACTTGAATTGAATACTTGTACTTCCAATGTGGCATCTCTGTTGACAGCTTGTGAAGTATTTTGTATACATAAATTTTTAGATAGCCTCTAGCCTAAATCATAAGAAATACAAGGCTATAGACATGTCCCTTGATTCTTTTAAAAGAAAACTTTCATAGAGAGCTTAATCATGAGTTCATAAAACCTGAGCAGAAAGTTAAAGTTGTTCTGTTTTTCTTTTTTCAAAGGAGATTTTTGATGAGAACATAATTAGTCTTTTGCTGTCCATGACAATTAGCCCATTTCAAACACCAGTGGGCAAAAGCCAGACAGGAGCAGCCCAAAGGTCACAGCTCAGTCAGAACTGACATCACTCGTGCACATAACACCATAACACACTTAGCACTGTGCTTGATGCATAGTGATCCCTCATCAGTAACCACAATAATAGATGATTATTATTTGAGAAGGTAAAGTCTGACACAGTAACTGGGCTTCTTCTCCTTTCCTGATTGCCTTGTTTGGTTATCTTTTCACCTTCATTCTCCTTGCCAAAGGGGTGTTAATTCATTTATTCAACTAATACTGACTGAGTACCTATTCTATGGAAGGCACTGTTTTAAGCACTGGCTGACAATATTCAACTTTCTCGGAGCTCTATAATCCCGGAAATCAGGAAGGGTCAAGAAATCACCCCCACCTATTTGTGTTGCTGGAACAGCTTACTGCAAAGAGCCATCCTTCTTCATATGACTTAGATAAGATTCAATGATGACTCCCTAGATAAGATTCAATAATGACTCCCTTCTTACCTAGTCCCATTCTCTGCTTCATAAATGGTAAGCGTCTATGACCTACTTGTTTCCATTGACAAATATGGGCAAAAAGCCCACTTATCTGTGTTAACTAAACTTTAGTTAGATTCTCTCCTTCACTCAGAAAAGAACTGAACTTTGGTGCACTCTTGACCATTGGAATGTGGAAAAACTCTTCCTCTTTAATGGCAAGAATCAGCTGACCTCTAGGAAAACATCCCTAATTGATCCTAACCCCTGCTCATCTTACTTCTCACACCTGGTTCTTTCCAGTGTCATTTACTCCTTTCTTTAAAAGAAAGGTTTTTTTTCTTTTTTTTCTATCTGACCTTTGTGATGCTTTGAGATCTCATGGTTGGCGTGTTCTCCCTATTGCGATATCCATGCCCTTGTTGTTATAGTCCCTTTTCTCTGTTGTAAAATCTCTCTGTACTGAATTCCACATTGTTTGTTTGTTTTTTTTTTTTGATGACAGATATTCCAGCAGTAAACAGAGCATGCAAAAATTCTGCCCTCTTCGCAGTTATAATCATGGGAAAGACAGACAATAAGAAAAAGCATATTTGTACTCTTGTGATAATTGTTTAGAAGAAAAATTAAAGCAAAGGAAATAGGTATTAAATACGGACAGTGTCTTAGTACACTTCTGCTACTATAACAAAATAACTGAGACTGGGTAGTTTTTAAGGAACAGAAATTTATTTCTCACAGTTCCAGAAGCCAGATAGTTTAAGATCAATGTGCTGGCAGGCCTGGTGTTTGGTGAGAGCCCCATCCCCTGCTTCCAAGATGGCACCTTGCAACTGTGTCCTGCAGAGGTGACAAATGGTGTGTCTTCAGAAGGCAAAGCAGAAGGGTAAAAAGGGGCTTAAGCTAGTTCCTTCCAGTGCTTTTAAAATAGGCACTGATTCATTCAAGAGTTTAACCACTTCCACAAAGGCTCCACTTCTTAATACTACCACAATGGGGATTAAGTTTCAACATGAGTTTGGAAGGGATACATTCAAATCATGCAGGCAGGTCTTTGAAATTTTAGATAGGGTGACCTGGGAAGGCCTCATGGAGATGAATTTGAGAAAATCCTGAGGGAAGTAAGGGAGCAGATATCTGAGGGAAGAAGATTAAGCCTTAAGATAAGAGCATGCTTAGAATATGCACGGAGCAGCCAAGGAGGTGACGAAATGACAGGAGCAGAAAAATTTAGGGGACTCTCATTTGACTCATTTTGATGGAGTCATGTAATCTTCTGCAATGTGAGTCTTACTTGAGGTGCAAGGGCACTTTTTGAGCCCCGTTAATGGTGGTCAGTGGAGAGGTGGTCTTACACTCAGCACCATATTGACTTCTGTTGTGGAGGCTTCATTGACAATAAGATGCCTCCAAGTGGAGTGAGACCTAAGGGGTCAAATTCTTGCTTTCAGGCACAGTAGTCTTCAAAGCCCAGGCATTTGATTTTCAAGGCCCTGCTACAAATAACTTGGCCACAAATAGTAGATTGGAAAGAGAACTGATGAGGTGCCAGATGGTTTTGCCACCACAGACTGGGAATGTTCTTACTAGCTTGGGGCCAAATAAGGGGAGGAATAAGGGGTCACAAACAGGAAAGTTTCTAAACACACATCTTTTTTTCTTTCTTGGGGCTGAATCACTGCATATGAGTGGAGTAGAGGATAAGACATTTGGATAGGTTTGGAAATCTGAGGTCAGATTTCCTTCCTATCTCATTTCCTTTTTGAGGAACTCCAGAGAGTTTTCAAGCTTCTCAAAGTAACCCTGTTCTGCTTGTATTAGTCTGTTCTCATGCTGCTCATAAAGACATACCTGAAACTGAGTAATTTATAAAGGAAAGAGGTTTAATTGACTCACAGTTCCACATGGCTGGGAAGGCCTCACAATCATGGTGGAAGATAAAGGGAGGGCAAAGAGAAGCCTTACATGGCAGCCAGAAAAAAATGGTAGCTTGTGAAGGGTAACTTCTGTTTATAAAACCATCAGATCTCATGATACTTATTCACTACCACAAGAATAGTATGAGGGAAACTGCCCCCATGATTCAGTTATCTCCCACCAGGTCCCTCCCACAATGCGTAGGTATTATGGGAGCTAAAATTCAAGATGAGATTTGGGTGGGGACACAGCCAAACCAAATCATTCCACCCTGGCCTCTCCCAAATCTCATGTACTCACATTTCAAAACCAATCATGCCTTCCCAACAGTCCCCCAAAGTCTTAACTCATTCCAGCATTAACCCAAAAGTCCAAGTCCAAAGTCTCATCTGAGACAAGGCAAGTCCCTTCCACCTATGAGCCTGTAAAATCAAAAGCAAGTTAGTTACTTCCTAGATACAATGGAGGTACAGGCATTGGGTAAATACATCCATTACAAATAGGAGAAATTGGCCAAAATGAAGGGGATACAGGCCTCATGCAAGTCCAAAATCCAGCAGGGCAGTCAAATCTTAAAGCTCTAAAATAATCTCCTTTGACTCCATGTCTAACATCCAGGTCATACTGATACAAGAGGTGGGTTCCCATGGTCTTGGGCAGCCCTTCCTGTGTGGGTTTGCAGGGTACAGCCTGCCTCACAGCTGCTTTCATGGGCTGATGTTGAGTGTCTGCAGCTTTTCCAGGCACACAGTGCAAGCTGTCAGTGGATCTACCATTCTGTAGTCTAGAGGATTTTGGCCTTCTTCTCACAGCTGTACTAGGCAGTGTTCCAGTGGGGACTCTGTTTGGGGGTTCTGACCCCACATTTTCCTTCTGTACTGCCCTAGCAGAGGTTCTTCATGAGGGCCCTGCACCTGCAGCAAACTTCTGCCTGGACATCCAGGTGTTTCCATACATGCTATAAAATCCAGGTGGAGGTTCCCAAACCTCAATTCTTGACCTCTGTGCACTTGAAGGCTCAACACCCTGTGGAAACTGCCAAGGCTTGGGACTTGCATCCTCTGAAGCCATGGTCCAAGCTGTACCTTTTCCCTTTTAGCCACAACTGGAGCATCTGAGATGCCGGGCACCAAGTCCCTACAGTGCACACAGGAAAGGGACCCTGGACCTGGCCCACAAAACCATTTTTACTGCCTATGCCTCAGGGCTTGTAATGGAAGGGGCTGCCATGAAGACCTCTGATATGCCCTAGAGACATTTTCCCAATTGTCTTGGTGATTAACACTCAGGTCCTCGTTACTTATGCAAATTTCTGCAGCCAGCTTGAATTTCTTCACAGAAAATGGAATTTTCTTTTCTATCTCATTGTCAGGCTGCAAATTTTTCAAACTTTTATGCTCTGCTTCCCTTGTGAAACTGAATGCCTTTAACAGCATTCAAGTCACATCGTGAATGCTTTGCTGCTTAGAAATTTCTTCTGCCAGATGTCCTAAATCATCTCCCCAAGTTCAAAGATTCCCCACAATACAAATAGTCTAGAAAAGTACAGAAAAATAAGCAAAAGTCCTCTCCAGCTCCTGTGAATTGAGAGGAAGTTGCTGAGAGTGGACCATAGCCCTGGAATGCTCTCCGTCTCAGGTTGAGGAAGATACAGATCTTTACAGGCCTGTGCTTGCAGAGATATTCCTGCATATGCACTGAGACTCAATGGAGGAAGACAGCAGGGGCTATGCCAAGGACCATAGACTAGCAACCTCTCTCCCAGTGACAATATATGAGCTAAAGTTTAGGAATCTTACAGGGAGAAGAGGGGCAGAGAGATTAAAGGAAGCCCTGATTTTGCTGAGTTTATACCCAAAGCAACTGAGATAAATTCAATTTACTATTAATTGATTGGACTAGGTTTTCTATAATCATGTGAAATATGATTTTACATAGAGATTAAGGTTTTACTCCCTAAGCATGTGGTCTGAAAGATTAAACTAGTTACATTATTTTACAGTACTAATTATTTTATTATTAGTAAGTGGTAAATTCACCTCACGGTGTAGCTGTCTTTCAGCAGAACACCTCTAGTACTGATGCTCAGCTCTTTAATTTGGAGTATTCATCCTCAAGTTAAACATCCTCTTGTTTGGCTATTAGTCATCTTGTGTCTTCCTCATGAGCATCTCCTTGGGGCATTCCCTCACATTGGCCAGAAGGAGACATATCCCCTGTAGTCAAGAAGAATGAAGCATCAATAATATTGACAGTGTCTCACTGCACAATTCCAGGATTGTATTCTATTTAAATGATGACTTGTGCACAGTCAATTTGTTCTCCATCAAGCAGCTACTCTTTGATAATCTTGATATTTTCTTTTCCATCCATCATTTTTAATGCATATTTTATACTATTTATAAAAATTATTATTATTTTAATTTTTGCCTATGTGTTATAATTTTCATAACAATTTATCTTTTAGATAATTTGTATGCTTACAAGAGTTTGCTATGTAAAAAACATAATGGGACACACATTATTTTGTACAATTATTTCTTCACATGTTGAATTGTTGCATTAGGATAAATTCCCAGAAATAGGTCAAAGGGTATGGACATTCTCAAGGCTTTTAATGTTTAGCTAGAAATTGTTTTCCAGGAATGTTGTTCTGATTTACTCTCCCATTAACTCCGTATGAGAGTGGCCTTTTCACTGCAACATAGCCAGTACTGAGAAATCTCATTTACCAAATGGCAAAAAGTCAGAGATTAAGCTTGTAGTTGAGTTGGAGGAAGTAAACTTTTGTACATTTCAGAAGGGACAATTTGTCATTGTCCCTTCTGAAATGACATTAGACATGACATTAATGCATGCAAGGACATTAGAAACATGCACACCATTGAACTAGCAATTTCAATTATATAATTTTTTTGTAAAACATATTTGAGTAAAAGTTAAATGGAGAGCATATGCAAAAGGAGAATTTAAAAATGTTTATAATGGTATTGGAAAAATTGTTTTTAATTTTCTAAGCACATAATTATATCATCTACAAGCTAACTTTTTTCCCCTTTCAAATGTTTGCACATTTTTCTTGTATGATGGTATTGGCTACAGTGCCATCTTTGTGGACACTGGCTGAGGTTGCTGCAGTGGTCAGTGGCATCCATAATACTTGTGTAGTTCCTAGAGGCAACATTATGAGATCTGGAGAAATATGCCAAATGATAAATCAAAACATGTTCAATAATATGGTCTTGTCTTTGTAAAACTCGTGTTTTAAAGGAAGGGCTTTCCAGGTCCTAGGGCTTCTGCCTATAATACCCAACACTTTGGGAGGTGGAGGAGGGAGTATATTATTGGGTTTTATTTTTACCCATCCATTCACTCTGTGTCTTTTGATTGAAGAATTTAATTCATTTACATTCAAGGTAATTATTGATATGTAAGAACTGACTACTGTCAGTTTATAATATCCTCCCTTCCATTTTATGTTTTTGGTGTCTGAATTTAAATCATTTGGCAATGTGTATCCTTTAACAATGTATTTTAGCTATAGTTGTTACTAATAATTTTGTCCTTTAACTGTCATACAAGGGATGAAATTACTTTACACACAACCATTACAGTACTAAAGTATTCTGAATATTGTTCTGTATTACTTGATATGGTTTGGCTATGTTCCCACCCACGTCTCATTTTGAATTGTAATTCTCACATTTCCCACATGTTGTGGGAAGAACCTGATGGGAGGTGATTGAATTAGGGGGGCAGGTCTTTCCTGCACTGTTCTCATGATAGTGAATGAATCTCACGAGATCTGATGGTTTTAAAAATGGGAGTTTCCCTGCACAAGCTCTCTCTTTGCCTGTCACGATCCATGTAAGATGTGACTTGCTCTTCCTTGCCTTCCGCCATGACTGTGAGGCCTCTCAAGCCATGTGAAATTGTAAGTTCATTAAACCTGTTTCTTTTGTAAATTGCTCAGTCTTGGATATGTCTTTCTCAGCAACGTGAAAATGCACTAATACAGTAAATTGGTACTGGAAGAGTGGGGCGCTGCTGAAAAGATACCCAAAAATGTGGAAGTGACTTTGGAACTGGGTAACAGGCAGAGGTCAGAGCAGTTTGGAGGACTCACAAGAAGATAGGAAAATGTGGGAAAGTTCAGAATTTCCTAGAGACAAGTTAAATGGCTTTGCTCAAAATGCGGATAGTGACATGGACAATAAAATCCAGGCTGAGGTGGTCTCAGATGGAGATGAGAAACTTGTTGGGAACTGGAGGAAAGGTGACTCTTGTTATGTTTTGGTAAAGAGACTGGTAGCATTTTGCTTGTGCTCTAAAGATTTGTGGAACTTTGAACTTGAGAGAAATAATTTTGGGTATCTGGCAGAAGAAATTTCTAAGCAGCAAAGCATTCAAGAGATAACTTGGGTGCTGTTAAAGGCATTCAGTTTTAAAACGGAAACAGAGCATAAAAGTTTGAATAATTTGCAACTTGGCAATGCTAGAAAAATCCCATTTTCTGAGGAGAAATTCAAGCTGGCTGCAGAAATTTGTATAAATAATGAGGAGCTGAATGTTAATCACCAAGACAATGGGGAAAATGTCTACGCAGCATGTCAGAGACCTTTGCAGCAGCCCCTCTCATTGAGGGGAAGAAAAACTGTTTTCCTGGGCTGGGCCGAGGGTTTCTGTGCTATGTGCAGTCTAGAGACTTGGTGCCCTGTGTCCCAGTCACTCCAGCTGTGACTAAAATGGGCCAAGGTACAGCTTGGGACATAACTTCAGAGGGTCCAAGTCCCAAGCCTTGGCAGCTTCCATGTGATATTAAGCCTGCAGGTGCACAAAAGCCAAGAATTGAGGCTTGGGAACCTCCATCTAAATTTAAGAGGATGTATGGAAATGCCTGTATGTCCAGGCAGAAGTTTGCTGCAGGTGCAGGGCACTCAAGAGAACCTCTGCTAGGGAAGTGCAGAAGGAAAATGTGGGGTCAGAGCCCCCACACAGAGTCCCTACTGGGGCACTGCCTAGTGGAGCTTTGAGAAGAGGGATGCCATCCTCCAGACCCCAGAATAATAGATCCACCAACAGCTTGCACCATGTAGTTGGGAAAGCCACAGACACTCAACGCCTTCTGTGAAAGTAGCCAGGAGGGAGGCTGTACCCTGCTAACCCACAGGGGTGAAACTGCTCAAGACCATGGGAACCCACCTCTTGCATCAGTGTGATTCAAATGTCAGACATAGAGTCAAAGGAGATAATATTGGTGCTTTAAGATTTGACTGCCCTGCTGGATTTCGGACTTGCATGGGGCCTGTCGCCCCTTCGTTTTGGTCAATTTCTCCTATTTGCAATGGCTGTATTTACCCAAGGCCTGTACGCCCATTGTATCTAGGAAGTAACTAACTTGCTATTGATTTTACAGGCTTATAGGCAGAAAGGATTTGCCTTCTCTTAGATGAGACATTGGATTGTGTACTTTTGAGTTAATGGGTTAAGACTTTGGGGGACTGTTGGGAGGCATGATTGGTTTTGAAATGTGAGTATATGAGATTAGGAGGGGCCAGGGTGGAATGATATGGTTTGGCTGTGTCCCCACCCAAATCTTATTTTGAATTGTAACTCCCACAATTCCCACATGTCATGGGAGGAACCCAGTGGGAGGTGATTAAATTATGGGGGAGGGTATTTCCTGCACTGTTGTCTTTTTAGTGAATGAATCTCATGAGATCTGATGGTTTTAAAAATCGGAGTTTCCCTGCACAAGCTCTCTCTTTGCCTGCTGCCATCCATAATGTGACTTGCTCCTCCTTGCCTTCCACCATGATTGTGAGGCCTCCCCAGCCATGTGGAACTATAAGCTCATTAAGACTCTTTACTTTGTAAATTGCCCAGTCTCAGGTATTTCTTTATCAGTAGTGTGAAAATGGATTAATACATTACTTATATTATTAGGTTTTGTGTTTTCATAAGTTTTATGTTATTTATTAGTAGCTTTTTCTTTAAGTTGTAAAAAACTTCTTTAGAAATTTCTATGTGGCAAGCCTAGTGATGATAAAATATTTTTTGCCTAGTAAGCATTAGTTTGTCTCAGAAACTTTTTACTAATTTTTCGTTTCTGAAAGATAGCTTTGTTTAGTAAGGCATTCTTGATTGGCAGGTTTTCCCTTCAGCATTTTGAATATATCATCTCACTCTCTCCTGGCCTGTAGAGTTTCTTCTGAGAAGTCTGCTGATAGTCATATTGAGACTCCTTTGTATATGATGAATCTCTTATCTTTTGCTTCTCTAAGAATTTTTTTTGTCTTTGAATTTGATAGTTTGATAATTATATGTTCTGGAGAATTTCTCTTTGAGTTGAATTTAATTGGTTTTCTCTGTACTTTCTGTACCTAAATGTTGGCTTCTTTCCTCAAATTAGAGGAATTTTTATCCATTATGCCTTTAAATAACTTTTCTGTTCATTTTTGTTTTTCCTTTTTTAATGCCTACTATGCATGAGTTAGGTCTCTTTATGATGTCCCACAAATTTGTAGGCATTCTGCATTCTTTTTCACCCCTTCTTGTTGTTTTCATTCCTCTGATTAGGTAATTTCAAATGTTTTGTCTTCAAGTTCACTGATTTTTTTTTCTTCAGCTTGATCATGCTAGCTGTTAAAGCTTTCTTTTGCAATATTTAGTTCAGTCATTACATTCTTCACCTCTAGGATTTTTATTTGATGTTTTCTTATTATTTCTACTTCTTTGTCAAACTTCTCATGTGGTTTGGGTATTGTTCTTCAAATCACATTTAATTTTTTATTCGTATATGTATATTTCTGAAGTTCACTGAATTTTTTAAAGAGGATTATTCTGAATTATTTTTCTGTCATTTCGTACATCTACTTTTGTAGAGTTTATGGTTTGGGTTTTGTTAGTTTCTTTTGAAGGTGTCATGATTTCCTCAATCTTTGTAATTCTTAAGTCCTTGCATTGGCATTTATGCATTTGAAGAGACAGCCACATTTTCCTGCTTTTATAGGAGTTCTCTGGTAGGGATAAGCATTTCCTCGTTAGTCTTGCCTATGATTCTGAATGAGCCAGCTGGTGATGACCCTGGGCAAGCAGAGCTTGCTTTCAGGTTCCTTGCATGGTTGGGCTACTACTCTCTTTTTTCTAAATTTGGGTGGGGTAGCTGGCTAGGTTTTGCTGTCCAGCAAGACCCCTGGCTGAGATCTGCTATCAAGCTGAGCTGCTGTATAAGCACTGCTATTGCCTCTGATCTGGCTGGGTCACAGGCTGTAGTTATGGAGAAAAGGTAATGCTATTTGACTTCAGTAGTTGCATAGAGTTGCAGAAGGGGCCCCAAGTTAAGTAGATCAGGATGGATGGAATAACTGCCATTGTCAGAAAAAATGCATGGTTGAGATTTGCCTTCCTCCCTAGGAAGTTTCTGGAAATAGGCTTTGAAGCTGAGGGGAGCCCTGATTAAACTTCCAGGTGTGGCAGATCTAGCATCTGCTTGTTATGGGAACTTGCTACAGATTTTCTCTCACCCTGAGTAGGATCTTGGGGTAAGGTCCAAGACTAGGTCTGGAGGGTAGCTGTCTAGGGATTCAAGCCTGGTAACATTCTCTACCTCTTCTGGGAGTGACCAGCTTGGCTTTGTGGGTGAGCTATGCTGTTAGCTGATATCTCTGATGGAACTCTGCTGCTTCCAGGTATATTGAGCTTTTACCAAATTCTGCATGCTATTCTCTGTGGACTCCACCTTCTTGCTTTATTTCCTTCTGACCCCAGGTGGCTTAGCTGTGTAGTTTTCTCCCATGTTCCCCATTCCTTATGAGGTGAGAATGAGGATTGGGCTTCCTAGAGACTGTCTCAGAAAGCTAGGGAACCTGGATGTCCATCAACCTGGTTCTCTTTTCTCAGTATAGAAACTGTGGGCCCTGAGGAATCTTCTCTGTGTGGCATGGTGCTGACTTAGAGGAGGAGGGGAAATACAACCAAAGCCAGACCGTTTCTCCCACCTTTTTAATTTTTTCCACTTTTGTGGAACACACAGGTGACTCAGACTTATTCCCACATGTTAAGGTGTTCATCAAGGTGTTTTCGTGTGTGAATAGTGGCTGGTTGAACTTTCTTCTGGGGTAGGAGTGAAGTCTAGGACCTCCTATTTTACCACCTTGCATTAGCATTTTAAATATTTTAAAAAATATCAGCCAAAGTAATTTATTGTAATCAGCTTTGTTTTTATTCTGAGGAAAATGGATTTCTAACCTCAGCTATAGTCATTTGTTACATGACTATAATAATTTGCTTTATTAAAAGTCATCATAAAATAAAACCTGACAGTTTTTTTCATTTTTGCATAATTTTATATATTTTACCACTGGTAAACATTAATGACATTTTAAAAAAAGTTTAAGAGAGTTTTAAATACATTAAATTTGTTACTCTTGGAAGTCCATTTAAACATATAGCAACTCTTTGCTGGTTCTCTTTGCCAGTGTGCCCCTCAGAGTCAAATTCAATTATTTCTAAGTTAATGGACCCCTTCACTACACAAAATGTAGTCTTTTAACCAGCAGCATCATTTCCTGGGAACTTTTGAAAATGTAAATATTCAACCCTACCCAAGACCTGCTGAATAGGAATCAACAGTTTACATTTTCCATAGGATTCCACATGTACATTAAGGCTTGAGAAGCACTGAGCCAGGAGTGATGACAATAGGCACTTTCAATTTTCTTCTACTTTGTTGTTTTTGATTTGATGAACCCTATTTAAATCTGTCCTTGGTGGTCAAAACAACTGGTATAATGCTTTTCTGCCCAACCTGAAAGAAATTTTGTTTTCTTTGACAAGGAGGCAAATGCAGCTGCATGATTTCAAACTAAACAAATTAAGACAAAGTTGAAGTTTTCCTGAAAAATTCAAAGGTGGGAAAAAAAGTCACAAACAGGTAATTGCTCACATATTACCTGTCAGAAGTAGATGCTGTTCAAGTAATAAGATTTCTTCTTTTTATCTACCAGATCATATTAAACAAAAACACAGATTCCTTTATATAAGCACTGACTACATCATAGTATATGGATGACATTTTATACTACCAGAACTTCTTTTGGATAAAAATGGGTTCT
The DNA here is from genome assembly GCF_028858775.2 of Pan troglodytes. NCBI lineage: Eukaryota > Metazoa > Chordata > Mammalia > Primates > Hominidae > Pan > Pan troglodytes. Next base: position 77,234,644 of record NC_072402.2, read on the forward strand.
TTCAAAACTATACTTTAAAAAATATGAATATATGAACTAGAACAATTCAGAAAAATAACATGATACCTCCTGACTACTTATACTAAACACATCCGGTGGAAAATAACCCTAGTTTAAAAAAGCAGATGGAAAATTTTCTTCTGGAAATTAATGTTAATAAAGAAATCTTTCTGATACTTGCAAGAATTTCACTATGTGCACAGCTGTAAACAGAATAATGTGGAAAAAAAGATATTATTTTCTTTTCCTATGAGCCCAGCAGAAAGAATCACTTCACTAATTTTTTTAATCTATGAGTAGATAAGTAGAAGTCTTTAAAATAAAATCTTCCACTGATTTTTATATTTTTTTCTGAGAGAAATTCTTGTTGGCACTCTAAAAAGCTGGATTTTCTGTAGTTTTGGCAGAATAAGACAGCCACAAATCATTTGACATTCGTCTTTTTATTTCGTTAACATTAGAGAGCCAAATGCCCCTCTTTTTTTGCAACTGGAGTGGCCTTTCAGGTGATAGAATGCAGGGAAAATGAGATTGTGTAACTCCTAGGGCTAGGTCTGAAGAAACTGTGTAGTTCCTGCCTTGCCCACTAAAATCCATGATGTCTAAATGCTTCCCGTTGGGATACTGCTCTCAGGACCAAGCAGCCATGCTGTGAGAAACCCAGGTCATATGGAAGACATTATGTTCAATTACTCTAGTTGACAGCCTCAGCTGAGCGAGCCATTTTGGAAGTTGAGCAGATAACTGGGGTCCCAGCCAATATCCAACTGCAACGTTTTGAGAGACAACAAGTGAGAATCCCTAGCTGAGCTTTTTTAAAATTCCTGACCACAAAATTATAAGCAAAATAAGATGGTTGTTTTAAAATGCTAAATTTTGAGGTAATTTCTTTTTTAGCAATAGATAAAACACCAACAAATGCCACAATCTCTGTACGCAGAGACCATTGTTTCCTTCCTGTTGCACTGTATGTTTCATAGTATTGACTATTCAGCAAAAATATTAGCAATAACTTTGTGTGATCATAAATATATTAATAATCTCTGATTGCTAAAATGTCATTTACCTAATTTCATTTTGTTTTTCAAATCTTACTAACCATATTGAGTTGAAAGACAGCAAAAATGATTTGAGAGAGCATTGTTGGTACTGGCAGGATAGGATTTGTAGAGTGAAGGCAACAGCTTTGGGTACCTGAACCCATGAAAAGGCCAGGTACAACTGACTAAAGAGGGTTATCTAATAAGCAAGCAATAACTGATGAATGGGAGAACAAAATCATTGTTGGCTACTTTTATAGAAGTCCCTTCTGAAAATGACATCATGCCACAGCTTCCTTCAAAGCAAAATGTTTTCCCAAAAATTATAACAAAAACTTATTTTTCGTGAAAGCAGGCCAACTGTTTTCAACTATTAACTTGTGCTGATCTCTAACACATGGATAAAGGGATTTCTAATTTGAAATTAAAGTTTGTTGCTAAAGTGGCAGGCTAGTTTCAGGTTACAGCTGGGAATTCTTGACTTAAATCATGACTGAATCAAGAATCAGTAGTAAACACTTCAAACATTTTGTGCCATTTTTTGCTGGAGTCCAAATCTATCCTTCCTACCCCGGCAAGTTGGCTTCATCTATCTACTGCACTATCTAACTATAGGACATACTAGAGGCTTATAATCTAAAATTATTTTTCCTTTTGGTCCTCACCTAAACCATGTTTAGGCACATTTTAATTTTATTTTTTTAACCTTAATCTATCGGTTTCATTTTATTCTAACATAAGTCTCTATTTATGGGAGGTAACCAATTAAAACTACCAAAAGGTGTGCATATATGAATTGATGGCAGAAGAATAGGTGTATGTAATCATAGATATAATGGGAAAAAAACAAAAATGAAAGAACAGTGCAGTCTTTTTAATGAATGTAACCTATGTTTGTTTGTTTTTTTAGGGAAACAGGATTTTTAAAAAATTTTTTATTCCCACAGGTTTTTTGTGAACAGGTGGTAGTTACATGAGTAAGTTCTTTAGTGGTGATTTGTGAGACTTTGTTGTACCCATCACCTAAGCAGTATATACTGAACCCAATTTGCAATCTTTTATCCCGCACTTGACACCCACCTTTTCTCCTGGGCCCTCAAAGTCCATTGTATCATTCCTATGTTTAGGCACATTCTTAAGTAGGGCTTAGGAATTCTGGGTTTATACTGCATGGGGGCAACTAATGAGTGCTCATATGATTTCTGCTGGCTTGTAAAGTGGTGATTTTCTCATGAGAGATGTCCCTATTTCCCATGAAATTTTTGCTTCTGCTTTCCCCAGGAGTGGCTCTGAGAATAATTGGACTGTATCCTGCAGGAGGGGGGTTAAAGGCAGAGGTATTGCCCTGTTGAGAACTGAGCTTGGTAGAAAGCAAATAGACTCCCAGAAGCATAACTCATAGTGGTGTGCCATAGTTACTACTGAGAAATTGTAGCACTTTTGAAGAAAAGAGAAGAAGGATTAGCTCAATTAAGACACCATCTTCATATCTATGAGACAGAACTAGAGAGGCAAAGAGTGAACCTAAAATATAGGTGACAGGTATATTCAACATGTAAAAACACTTTTCATTTAAACTTACCTTAGTCAGGTTCAGATGCTAACTCATTAAATATGACTACCACTAAAACAACAATGAAAAGAAATGTAAGAAGTAACATAATAGAATGATAAAATAATCCAATTATCTAAATATGTTTTGATCCCCTGATATTTATAATATAGATAATAATCATTAAACCTTGAATTTTATGGTGTCTCCGTGTCTCCAACTGAGGCTTCTTTGAAGTAGTGATGTCATATTAAATGCTATAAATGGGCAAAGTAATTGATAACTTACATTCTTCAGAATGAGAATATTTGCCCCATCTTAGATTATTCACAGGCCCACTTGTGCTTTTAGAATTCAATTATATTTTATCTTATCAACTTTTCTAACTATTCCTTGTAAATACTCTCTTTTTTAACCTTAAGAGTAATGATTGTAATTTATTCAGTGTGTACCTGGCTACAAATTATACTACAAGGCTACATAATCAAAATAATATGATACTGGTATAAAAGTAAATGCATAAACCAGTGAAACAGAATAGAGAACCCAGGAATAAAGCCAAATACCTACAACAAACAGATCTTTGAGAAAGCAGACAAAGATGTGCACTGAGGAAAGGATACCCTATTCAATAAATGGTGCTTGGAAAATTGGATAGCCACATGCAGAAGAGTGAAACTGGATCCCTATCTCTCAACATATTCCAAAAAAAAAAAATAACACAAGATGGAAGGAAGACTTAAATGTAAGACCTGAAACCATGAAAATTCTAGAAGAAAACCTAGGAGAAACTTTTCTGGACAGTGGCCTAGGCAAAGAATTTATGGCTAAGCAAATACAACAAAAGCAAATACAACAAAATAAGAATAAATATATGGTACTTAATTAATACTTAATTACTCTTATTAATAGTACTTAATTAAATACTCTCTTTTGTGCTTTTGTTTTGCAGTGCTTACTCATCAAACTTCTCCCTTCCTCAATCCTTCCATGACTAAATCCTTCCTTTAGCATATTCAAAGAATGAATATCCTTACCTGAAACAGAGGAGGACTTAATTTCAATGATCACATCATTCACATTTGTTCACATGGCCACCTCTCATGCTAGTGAAGTTGTTAACCAGTATCTTGATTCACGGGAAGTGTGCTGTGGAAGGTTATTTGAACATCTTCTGCCTCCTGCCATTAGTGGTGGTGGCATCGTGCCCAGGATTGAAGTTGGCTACATACTCAACCACAAAGACTGAGGAGAAAGGGATTATGGGCAGTAATGTTTCCTGGTTTTCCCAAAGTTAAGTGTTGAGGCAGGAGATGCCTAAGAAGCCTGTTATAATTCAGTTCATCTGTAGCTCTGGTTGGTAGAGCTTCCCAAAATGTACCTTGCAAATGACTTAGACTTTATATGAAATGTCTTACTTGGGAACAAGACAAAATAGGATGCAGGGCAAGATTTCAGAAAAGATTAGACTGCGTTCTCAGAGAGACTTCGGGTTAGGTCCTACCTCTGCCATTCACTAGCTTTGAATTTGGGCAAAGAATTTATCTTTTCGGCCCTCTGTTTGCTCATATACCACAATGTTCATCCAACAACTATGCCACACTCTTAACGTTGTGTAGCTATTTTGAAACTGTGTTCAAAGTTTAGGTGTGGCAGAGGTTCTTCTTTGACCCAAAGATCAGACAGACTTGGTTCAAATAGATGATGGTAATTGCATGCCTCCTGCTGGAGACTGTTTTGAAGATGGACATGTTACCCATTTCTGGCCAATAAGACATAGAGGAGATCAACCTGGAAGGATTATGAGGAAATCTTCCTTGTTCTTGAAGAGATCCATTGGTAGAAATAGCCTTTTCTGCCAGTGCTCATCACTATAGGAGGATGTGATTTTTAGAACTGTGGCAGCCATCTTGTGATCAGGAAGGGTCAAGCTAGAATAATCAAAGCCTGCATGCCAAGGGAAGGAAGTGATGCCATTACGTTGACCCCTGGCAATGTAACGAGTTGCTTCACTAACAGAGCTTGAGACTTTCTTATGGGAAATATTCAATTCTTCTTATTGGATAAGTCTGTTGAATTAGGTTTCCTGTGCGACTTGACACCAAAGGCCTCTTAATAGATAGACCAATTCTATAAAATGAGAATTCAAATATCTATATCAAGGTTTTTTGAAAAAAAGAACATGAGACATATGTATAAATAAAGATTTCATGTAGTGCTTTTCATATTGTACGTGCCTAATAAATATCATCAATATTAGAATTAACAGCATTATAATTATTACTTCCTAATGTTCCAAAGTAAGAAAGTTCAAACTATGAAGGTTAAGTTACTTGCCCACGGTTACACAGTGAGCAAGTAATAAAGCAAGGAAGAGAACGTAAATTTCTAAACTTCCACAAGACAAGATGCTTTTCATCAAATGATGCTTTTCATTCTATGTGAGAGATGTACTTTTATGTGGTTGCTGCCACTTTCCCAAACTCTAAATTGTTTAGAGAGTTTATTTTCTATTTTCTAAGCCCTCACGAGCTCTGTATTTTCTAGATTTCTTTTTTTTTATTTTCTAAAAGGAAAAATATAAAAGAACAAACACTATATAGGAGTACAAAGGGTATATGTAATTGCTCCTTCTTTGTAAGAAATTTATTCTACTTTTCAGATTCTTGCATTTATCTTCATATTTTCTCCCAAAGAAGTCAAAAACAAAACAAAACCCCAAAAACTTCATTTTAAGTTCTGTAAAATTGAAAGCAAAAAAGAATCCCATTTATTATTTTTTATATAATAAATACTTCATCTTATCTCCTTGATTGTCGGCTCACTTTTCTTTTTCACTTCATTATATTTTCTTACAAAGAGAGAAGAACCAGAAAATATGAAGCTATATCCCAAGGATGGATATAGCTTGGAATATGGGGAGGGGTAAATCAAAGAATATTAAAGAGGAAACTACCCCATATTATTACCCCATTTGCTTCCATTTCCTAATTTCTCCACAAATTGAAGCAGCAGATAATATTTATTGCTCCTGGTGATGTCATAGTTTTCTGGAAAAATTTATTTTACAAGAGTTTTGTTTCTAATGAATTGAACAGCTTTGATTTGTGTGTTTTGTCCTGACCTTCTGGTTTCAGGACAAGGCTGATTTTTAAGTCTCACAGTATTTCCTAGCAGATTTGCACTCAGCAAAGAATTGAAGCTTTCTTTGTCAACTTTGAAGCTTTATGTGTCATTGTGCAGTGAAAATAATGAAATACAGCATTATTCTTTTGTTGAGAATTAGACGAGCTGGAAATATATTATTTCTCTTAGGTTATCAAGAGCTTATATAGTTACTCAAGTAATTTAATGTGCACTCATTCCAGTTCCCTGCACTTTCAGATTCAGGTTGGTGGAACCAACACATAAGTTGATTTACCATTGCCCCATGGCAAGAAAACCATGGGAGGAATAAAAATTTCCAACAGAGCAGATCACACCCATTAATATTTGCAGTGGTTTTGGTGATTGATTCTTCCACATCCACTCCATTCCAGATGTCTAAAGGAATAACAGTAATGCCACTTCTCTAACTAGTAATTGGTCTAGGCATGGATATAGGTATATCCCTAGATCTATATTAATATATATGAATATAATCTCTATATATGGATATAAATCTATATGGATATGAATCATATATATGGATATGAATCATATATATTGATACAAATATAGATATAGAGATATATATGGATTCTATATATGTGTATGAATATAGATATATCTCTACATTTATATCCGTAGTCACATCCATTTATCTTAGATTAGAATTGGTTTGGATATGAACATAGATATAGAGACCTATCTATATTCTAGATATAGAGATATATCTATATTCATATCCATGTATATCTCTGTATCAATATTCATGCCTAGACCAATTATATCTATCTATCTATATCTATGCCTAGACCATTCATACACACACACACACACACACACACACACACACACACACACGAATTTCTAGCAAATGAGGCAAGAGGGAAAGTCAGTTGGTGATGGACAAGAGAGGATTCTGGGATGAATGAGACCTAGAGAGAGTATCTCAGGCTGGATTCCCTAAAGAAAAGCCTGAGATGTGGATTCTTGTGCAAGATATTTGCTGAGGGTGTATTCCCTGGAGACAAACAGTAAGGGAAGCAGAATAGAGTGCAGGAAGAAGGCTAAGCAAGAGTATGTTCTCAGGTGGAGAACGGCTTCAGCCTGGTCCTACAGGAAGCTCTGGAACAAACACTTCACATGGAGTTGGTCCCATGTTGAGGCAAAGAATTGATCTTTTGTAACCCCGTGTTGGTCAATCACTAGTCATTGGTTGGCTCCCTTTTTCCCCAACCCTGATAAGAAAGGACATTGCTTCTCAGGCAAGGTGGGTCCTGTTTTGCCAAATGCAATTCTCACAACTGCTTGGGGACAAGTGTGCTGGCCCAGTAAAGGGAATCTGGGCAAGGCACCAATAGCATCCCTTACTGATGAGATGTCTGAAGCTACCAGGTGTCTGAACACAGTGCCCACACAGAGAAGAGGGCAGGTCAACCTAATCAGAGAGAAATAGAACCATAACCCTGACACACTCAGCGTACTCTAGATTTCTTATATGAGATAAATTGCAGAAGTTACTCCGACCCAAGAATTCTGTGATTGCCACCAAAATACTCTGACATAATACTTACAGAGGTGATATTTCACATATCACTATTGTAAGAGACACACTGAAAAACAGAACATTCAAACAGCACAGATAGATGATAAAATCAAAATATGTCTTCTTCCTGTCTTCCACACCTATCTCCTCATATAGCTTAACTATTTTCTTTTGATGATTTCCTTCATAATACTAAATGATATGCTTATATTTATATTTTTATCAACTCTAAGTAATATATATTGACTTTTTGCCCTAAAACTTGAGAAATTTAGCTCATTTATATTACCTCTGCTTCCCTGCTTTTCTGCTAATGTTTACTAGCTATATATTGGTTAATGTTTTTATTTTGTCATGTTAGGGTTTCAGAAATGCATTCGTATCTTTTTTATGGATTCACCACCTTTGCATGATTTCTGACTCCCTAGATATAAGGTGAGAGAACATGCACCTCTGCACCTCCTTCCTGACCTCTCTCCTTGCCGATAGCTCAGAATTTTTCTCAGCTCTACTATCTTCATGTTGTTAAGGTTTATCACAGTAATGTCTCCCAATGCTTTATTTCACCATTAGCCTTAGAACAGCCCTTATTTAAGTTCACTACTCCAGGTCATCCTAAGGTGTAGGCTCCCAAACCCAGTGTATCATAGCAGTGGTGGCTCCTGCCTATAATCCCAGCACTTTGCGAGGTTGGGGCAGGTGAATTGCTTGAGCTCAGGAGTTCGAGCCCAGCCTGGGCAATGTGGTGAAACCTTGTCTCGACCCAAAATACAAAAATTAGGTGGGCATGGTGGGGTGCATCTGCAGTCCCAGTAACTCTGGCGGCAGAGGCGGGAGGATCACTGGAGCCCGGGGAGGCATGGCTGCAGTGAGCTGTGATCATGCCACTGCCCTCCAGCCTGGGTGACAGAGTGAGACCCTGTCTCAAAAAAAAAGAATAAATAAAAATAATAAATAAAACATAATTTAAAAGGAAAAGGAAAAAGAGAAAGAATAGAAAAATACCCAAAACCGTTACAGAGCAAGAATCTTCCATGGGCACACCAAGCTTTCTCTCCCTTTCCTCATCACATCTAGCACTTCCTTTCCTGGGTACAAAGTCCAATAAATAAACTTTGCACATGCATGTCAATATCGCTATTCCTTGGGGTGGAAGGAACAGGTGAAAGGCAGAAAGGAGCATAAGTTTTACCCGGAGAGATCAACATCTCCTTGTTTTGGTAATTTCAGGAGTTCCTAGCACTTTTTATTTTAACTCTGTTAGCAATTTTAATCACAAAATTAAAAATGTGTTTGTTGTAAAATTACTGATTTACAAACTATTTATTGTTTGTGTCCTCCATTACACTGTTGGCAACTCAAGGGCTGAAATATTATATCCTTAGAACAGTCTTCCATAATAACATGGTAGATATACATACAATAATTAGAAATGTACAGTGTAGTAGAAAGAACACTAACAAATCTGAGGGTCAATAGTTCCCAGTTCTGCTCCTAAAGTGCATATTCATTAATTTATTCATTAAATGCATTTTGCATTTCTCCTCTGTGCCAGGGAATTTGCGGGGTACTGAAGAATAGCTTATGTACCCCAAATATACAGTCAAAGTTTCACATGACAAGTATAAGTACATTGGAGAAACCAATGTATATTACTTTGGAAGGTACCAGTAGTTTGGCTTATCGAAGCATAAAGCATGAGGCAATAGCTAAAGGGAGATGACCTTGGAGAGACAGGGAGTGTCCAAGATCATGGAAGGCCTAGAGTGCCAAACCAAAGAGCCTGAGTGTTACCCTGTAGTTGTATGGGAGTCATTAAAGGTTTTAAACAGGTCAGACATAGCTATTAAATACAGTCCTGTATTGCAGATAGGAGAATGGCTTTAAGGGGAGGTGATCAGTGTCAGGCAGACTGGAAACATTTCATTGTCCAGGTTTGAAGTGAGGAGAAACTCATCTAGGATGTAGCAGGAGGAATAAAGAGAAGGAGAGAGATTTGAGGAACTGCTAGGAAGTGAAATCAGCAAAATATGAGATGGATTAATATAAGGGTAAGTGAAGAATAGGAAAGTAAGAGTGAAAGAGTGAAAAAGTAACATCCCAAGGCTTCTAGCACAGTGACTATTGTGGCCACTGACCAATAATATGTGGAGGTGATAAACAGAAGAAGACAAGAGGATTAGAGTCAGGGGAAACAAAATGTGATGACAGAGATAAGAGTGAAAGAGAAAGTAAGCGATTGAAAGATGGTACGCTGCCAGCTTTGATGATGGAGGAAAGGGAAACAGCCAAGGAATGCATGGGGTCCCAATAAGCTGAATAAGGCGAGGAAACAAGTTCTCCCCTCAGAGGCTCCAGAAGGAGTCAGCCATGCTAACACCTTACCTTTAGCCCAGCGAGACTGATTTTAGACTTGTGACCTCTAGAACTGTATGATAATAAATCTGTGTTGACTTAAGCCACAAAATTTGTGGTAATTCGTTACAGCAGCAATGCAAACTGAAACTTCCAAAAGTATGTATTGAATACCTCCTATGTGCCAGTGTGTATCTTTTAGAAACCATCATACTCATAGGAGAGAAAGAAACAGAAAGAAATTATTATAAATATACTGTGAGAGGGGCTGAAATAAACAGAAGTTTGTACAGTGAACTATGGGGTCAGAAAAGGCAAACAAGTCAATTCTCCCAAGGATAAGGGGCAGGAAGGGCTTCATCGTGGTGGTGAATCTCAGCTGAGTCTCAAAGGATAAATGTAAAAATTACTAGATGATTTCTGAGACTCCTTAAAAAAGCAGCACTCTGAGATCAGTGGACTCTTTTTAAGTGGAGTAATTAACTTGCGAGACATCTTGGGAAACAGGCAGCCATTCCGGGTTGAAGTAATGAATTTCCTCAATTACTTTTCTGAGCTCTTATTAGCATGACGCTCATTTCTCTCCTCCAGATGATCCCTCTGGGTGATGATATTTGATATACCCTGTCATTCTGAACAAACCAAATAATTATAATTTCATTTTTAGTTCTTTGTTTCTCATTATTTATAAATGCATTAGTTTTCTGCCAAAAACTGGGTGGCTCAAAACAACAGAATGTATTGTCTTAGAGTTTTAGAGGCCAGAAGTCTGTAATTAAGGTGTTGTCAGGGGCATGCTCTCTCTGACAACTCTAGAGGAGAATCCTTCCTTGCCTCTTCTAGCTTCTGCGGCTTGCTGGCGATGCTTGGTGTTCCTTGGCTTGTAGATGTGTGACTGAAATCACATGGCTGTCTTCTGCCTGTGTGTCTTCCTCTCATCTCTGTGTGTGTCTGTGTCCGTGTGCAAATGTCCACTTTTCATAATGACACCAGTCATTGTGTATTAGGGCTCACCCTAATGACCTCATTGTAACTCAGTTACATCTGTAAATATTCTATTTCCATATGAAGTTAAATTCTGAGGTAAGGTGGATTAGGACCATAATGTATCTTTTTTGGAAGACACAATTCAACACATAAGAATTGATTACCTCAGTTTATTTATACTTATGAATGGATTAGAAAGAGCAAGAATATTAAAAAGCTACTTTGTTCTTTCCTAGGCAAAAAGAAAATATAGAGTGGAAATTTGACAGTAAACAGGTTAAGATTAAGAACAAGAAGACAATAAATAGGATAAGATTAAGAATAAGAAGATAATGAAAAAATATGCAAGTAGTAACAAAATAACTACTCTGTTTTAAAACCCATAAGAAATTTTCTATTTAAATGTTTTAAAGATTTTTTAGGCTCTTTTAGAAAATAGTTTATGATATCACCTGAGATTTTTATAAATGTAAGTTATTTCAGAAAGCAATTTGAATCTGGAATAATATAAATGCATATAGAATTGTTTTCACATAAGGAAGTTAAAAAATTGATCATGAGGTGCAGAAGTTGTAGCAAAAAAGAGGAAGAGGAGACAGTCAGTGACATCAAGATATTCAGTTGCCTTTCTTCTCTTAAGTCCTACTACATGGAAGGGGGGATCAATAATTCAGAAAAGCAGGAAGTTAAAACTTTTGGAAATTTTATTCTTTCGGCAGGAAGTTATGAAAAAGGCTGCCAATATGACACCCTGTAATAAATTATTCATAATCACAGCTGCTAGGAGCTCCCAGGGAACTGCCAAGCTGAGCTGCTTAAGCATTATACCACACTGACCACCCTGAAGTACCAGATCATAGCCAAGAAAGGAAAGATGGTAACTCTATGTACATAAAATAGGGTGAGTTACAGGCATATGCTGATTGAGTACGTTTCAGGAATTAAGAATTAATGAGAAAGACACATTTTAATTTTCTTCCCCTAATCTGCTTTCTAGGGCCATGCATTTTCACTATTCAATGTGTATGCCTTTGTTCTGTTTTAAAATAATGAATAGAATTATAGAAATATGGAGTCAACTTAAAAAAAACATGTCAGACTATTTAAAAGCTGGTATCACCAGTGAAACAATTTTTTTCTTCTATTTTTAGTAGACCCTAATTGTCAGTAAAGTAGCAGATGGTCTCTGGAATACTAATTAGTTTCCTATGGCTCCTGACATTCCTTGGCTTGTGGCAACATCACTGCAATCTCTGCTTCTATCTTCACATCTCTTCTTTGCCTTTACTCAGTCTCCCTCTGCCTTCCTCTTAAAATGATACATGTGACTGCATTTAGGTCCCATATGAATAATCTGGGATGATTTCCTCATCTCAAAATCCTTAGCTTAATCACACCTGCAAAGACTCTGTTTCCAAATAAGGTAATATGTACAGGTTCCAAAGACAAGGACCTGATGTCTTTAGGAAACATAATGCAGCCTGGTATAAACATAGAGTTTGCAAAACTAAAACTTTGACATAATGATAATAAACATGCAGTACTGAGTGGTGGTTAATAAGGTCGGCTCTAGAGTCAACCAACCTGGGTTCAAGTCCCTGCTGTGCCATGTATTACTTGTGCAACTTCGAGCAGGTGAGTCAACATTTCTGTACCTCACTGTCCTAATCTGTAAAATGGGGCCAATATTCTCACCTCTATTAAAAGCATGTGAGGAGGAGTAAATGAGACGATTCGCTTAAAGCTTTTAGCATGTGATCTTCACATGGCAAGGTTTCAGTATTGCCTATTGATAAAACTAGTGAGAACAGTGGCAGAAGAGCAGAACTTTGTGAAATTTCCAATATGATTCTCAATTATTCTCTCTTACAGTTAAAAATTTCCTCTTGGATCACAGAAAATGTCTGAGACCAGCTGAGTAGTTTTATTTGATGAAAAAGACATCAAAATAGCCTTTTTAAAATAAAAGAATTAATACACTCAGAGCAAGAGGGGCTACAGGCAGAAATATTAAATAGAAACAAATGGGGATTTCAGTCTAAATAGTTTCCCTTGTGGCAATACAAATACAGAATTGATTTCCAAGAAAAACACAAAAGCAAATAGCAGAAATGCTTTTAAACTGGTAGACATTAATTGCTTAATGGATGACTAAAGGAGAAGCCATAATTTCAGATTAAAATAGACTGTAAGTGGGTGGATTATTAGTCTAAGCAGCCCTTTTTCGGTGTCCAGAGGTATGTTTTTAAAAATTAGAAAAAAATACTATCCTGGAAGCAAAGGGTACTCTAGAATTCAGTCACTTCTTAAAAGAAACAATTTATGAATCCACTTGGAATGGAGGACATTCTCACCAGCAGGCAGAGTGTGTGGTCTTTTCATTTAGGTGAAAATGGTTGCCTGTACATTCCTTTATTTTAAATTTGGAGTTGAAGAAAAATTGAGAGAAAGACATCTAGGGGTTCAAATCTACTTCACATCAACCATAAATCTGATTTTGGAGAACTAGTCTCTAGGTGATGAGTAGGTATGAGTATATGGGAAGTCAATTCTAGAGGAAGGATTCTCTGCAACCACGAAATAGATACTGAGAATGATTGAATCGGCTAAATATCTCTCCTTATCAATTTTACATGCAAAAGGCTTGCATTCAAAATAAAGTTCAGTTTTTGCCTCCCTGAAATTATATATGAATAACAATTTTTTATTGGAGAACAGCATCGACATGTGAAGCTTTATTTACTCTTTGCTGATACAGGAAGGAGTATTATTATCCCTTTCCAGAATTATCTTTAGCAGCTTCTATCAATGTCCTTGTCATTTTGAGTCTACTGAAATGATTTCTCTGACATCAAATTCTAAGGGGATTCTTCTTTATTGCTTTCCTGTAATAGGATTGTTAAAAAGCCTCCTGTAGTAACCATCAGCACACCTTTTTATTATAAATCAACATTATTGTTCATCCTAACAGGGGAGGTCAGGTTGTGAAAAAGCCTTGTAATAACTTTCCATATTGGCAGAGTCTGATTCAGTAGGTTTGGCATAAGGCTTAGGAATTTGGTTTTCTTAAAATCTCTCCAGTAGCTTCATATATACGGTGTTTTCTGGTAGTTTAAGTACATTAATGTACAAGTTAATAGGAGATCCTTCTCTCTGGAAAAGTGATATGTACGACTCCTTAAGGAGACACTCTAATTCTGCCCCTTGTGACCTGTAGTGCCCTGGTGTGTCAATATTTATACCTATGTGCATGTGTGTGTGTGCATGCATGTGTGTGTTTTAGAGTGCATGAAATAATGCCTATTTACTTCCAAACATTTGGAAAAATCTTGATTTAGACTGTAAGTGGAAATAAGAAAGTGAAAAGTCCCCTAATAATAAAAAACTTTAAAATTATTTGAGAATTGATTATAATTTCAATAACAAAGATTATTATAACAACAGAGTGATCGTCTAGAATATCATAGCTATCAATGTTCTTAACCTTTTTTACTTCCTTCTAATTATGGGATTTTATGAATTCCATGTATCTTTGAGGATGTTTTAAAATTTTTTTGAGCAAAATTGCCAATAACTACCAACAACAATAACAATAATCACAATAGCTGACACCCAATAAGTTTCAGGGACTATAGCAAGCATTTTACATATAGTTTATGTAAATTTACAACTACCTTATCAGAGCAAAATTACTATTATTTCTGTTTTATTGAGGAGGAGATTAAGGTGTTAAGTAACGAAGAAGTTAAATCATACAACCGAAAACTGGTTAGGTTAGGATGATCCCATGAAATCAAATTTTAAAGCTTAACACCTTCATTAAATAAATAAAACTATTAATATTTAAATAAGTGGCATTTTAGAGCACAGGCTTATTTGAAACTTCGCAAATTTTTGCCTCAGAACACGATGCCCCGAGACCAGATTGTTATTTCTTCATTCATCAATTTTTTTATACTGTGTCTACTTCCCAAAGGAATTCAAGTTGGCTTACAACAGCAGACTTGTATCCTAGAGATAAACAATCTAAGAACCGGAAGTTTGATCAGCAGCAGGGAGTATCAATAGCTGCCAGTAGAAGACCTAGCTGAAATGAAGCCACTGTGATCCAAAGCAAAGTTATGACAACTCGGGCAGGAAAGAAAACAGCATGAGTGTGGAGATTAACATTTGTGTTCTGAGTGTGGTGGAAAGAGTTCTTGAGATACTAATCTTACAGATTTTGTTTTCTTGCTGCTCTTTCCAATCTTTTCTTTCTTCATCAGTCTGGGGCACCCCTATGGCCTCCAGGAGAACTAGGGTTGTTGTAGCAGAAATGTAAGGAGAAAAACAATTATTTTTGGTAGTCATTTAGTCATTTTAAGTCCCACACTAGGCTTCTAAGAATCAAAAGGAAAGTCTTGCTGGAGAATTTTTGACATGGAAGTTATTAGAGATGCAAGGGCATTGGGCCCCATCTCTGTGACCCCATAAGGCTCCTTGTCTAGGGGCGGGTGAATATCATCAACATGGAAGAGGTCACTAGTCTAAGAGAGAAGGTCCTGCCCCAGAGGATCCTGGTGGAAGCAAGGCGAGGGTGACTTCTCCATCCTCTTAGACAAAGGAGCCATGACCTCATTCTTCAAAACTCTTTAAGTGAAGGCCTTTTATCTACAGCTGCCGGCATGTCTTCTGTGGCCCACTCAGCAAGAAGGACCCCTGCTCATGCTGCTGGAAACTGCCCCATGAGAACAATATCCTTGTCATCAGCCAGGACATGGGGCAAGGTCCTCAATCCTTAGAGTGGGAAGGAGTGGTGTGGAACAAAAAGCCTCAGCACAAGAGCTAAGGGAAACCAAGCCCACACTAGCACTGACATGGGAGAAATTTAGTGCTTCGAGCTGATACACACTTAATGCACAGAGTAATACTGGAAAGACATTGAATATTGGTATAAAAACAAAGCATCCATTAATATTGCATTTTTCACTTAAAATCACTTTCACATGGGGTAAGTAGACGTTTTTTAAAAAGATGTAGAAACACTTTTTTAACATGAAAAAATTGTATTACCTATTTATTGACCCTCTTCTCACAATAGGATATAAACTCCATGAGAGTGGATATCTTATTAACTGAGTGTCTTATTCACTACCATGCTGAATGTAATGATAGAATTATGTCTGGCACTTAATAATTATTTCCTGTGGACAGACTCTGTGACTAATCCTGCTATTAAATGAATGAATTAATGTGGGTTTGAAATGATGACCTTAGGGTGGAAAAGAGTAATCCCTTGAATGTCAACTCCGGTCAACTGGTATTGTTTCCAGGGAATACAAAACAGAGGACTTTAACCATGGATTTTAACAGTTATCTAACTGAACTTTCAAAAAATTTGAATGTGGCACCTGGCATAGCTGGATTCTGATAACACAGTTATAATAACGGACACATTAGCTGGCATTGACCAGAAAATGGACCTCAGGTAACTGAAAGACTCAGTGACCTGAATTATTTAGCACTGTCCGTCTAAATGCCAGGGAATGCCTGCCTACCTCAAAATCATGGTTTCAGTTTTACCTACTGGATGTTGTGCTGCTCTTTCTGACAGTAATTTGTGGCTAAAGTTCAACTGTTTCTGCAACTTATGAAAAATAAAGAAGGGTACTTGTATTAGTCTGTTCTCACATTGTTTTTAAAGAGCATATATAAATATACATGACACTGTATATTTATAAAGAAAAGAGGTTTAATTGACTCACAGTTCTGCAGGCTGTAGAGGACGCATGGCTGGGAGGCCTGAGGAAACTTAAAATCATGGTGGAAGGGGAAGCAGATATGTCTTATATGGTTGGAGAAAGAGGAAGAGAGAGTGAAGGAGGAGGTGCTACACACTTTTAAACAACCAGGTCTCGTGAGAACCCACTCACTATCACAAGAACAGTAAGGGGGAAATCTGCCCCCATGATTCAATCACCTCCCACTAGGCCCCTCCTCCAACACTGGGGATTACAATTCCACATGAGATTTGGGCAGGGACACAAATCCACACCATCACTATTCATCTTCCTATTTGCTGCAGAAGCAGAGGATGTACATGTTGTTTGTTCAAAAGTGATACACATTTAAGGTAAAAAAATTAAACATGCATAAATCTCAAAAGAAAAAAATTACCCAGAGAAAAACAGTACTGATAATATAGTGTAAAACTTTCTAGAATACTTTCATGCACAGAGATGCATCATTTTCACAAAAAAATAGTTATTTTATGCATACTGTTTTATAACTTGCTCTCCTCCTTGAAATATATTGTGTACATTTCCCCATACATACTCTTCTCCAGCCATACTGTTATTCTTCAGGTATGCTCTTTTAAGAGCTATGCCATTTTTCATCACAATGATGCACATAATAATGGGGTTAATTCTTTTTCTATTGGTGGATTTATAGATATTTTCATTTTTAAATATAATATATAGATCTTGAATGTGCATTCTTTTTTTTTTTTTTTTTTTGAGACAGAGTCTAGCTCTGTTACCCAGGCTGGAGTACAATAGCGTGATCTTGGCTCACTGAAACCTCTGCCTCCTGGGTTCAAGCAATTCTCCTCCCTCAGCCTCCCAAGTAGCTGGGGCTACAGGCATGCACCACCACACCAAGCTAATTTTTGTATTTTTAGTAGAGACTGGGTTTCGCCATGTTGGTCAGGCTGGTCTTGAACTCCTGACCTCAGGTGGTCCACCCGCCTCAGCCTCCCAAAGTGCTGGGATTACAGGTATGAGTCACAGCGCCCAGCCGAATGTACATTCTTTTAGTGATGTTTGTACAAATATATACTTGTATAGTTTGGATATGTTACTTATGGAGCAATTGCTGTCTTCTTCATTAATACTTTTGCAATTTTGATTGAGCTGTGCATCCACATTAAAATAATTCATTTTTTAAAATTAGCTTTCGTGTACTATGCCCTTACTTCAAAAACATTATTTCTTCGCTCATAAGCTTAATTTCCTTTTATTGCTATATCATTGGATGTGTTTCTTCAAGTTGCTGAAGAATGATAAATAAATGGGTGATGTACTTTACGAGTCCTTCCAAATATAAGCGTGAATTTTTATTGCCTTTATACATGATAATCAATTTGGCCTGAGACAATGTTTGGTTATATCCTCCCCACCCTCAAACTATGTAAATATTGCCCTAGATTTTCTTGCAAATGTTTCTGAGAAGAAAAGTCTTGGCCCAATCTGAATTTTGGTTATTTATTGGTTATAGATATAGATGTAGGTATATAGACATAGACACAGACTGGTATATCTAGATATAGATATAAACATAGATATAAAGATATGTTTTTATTAGAGGTCTTACAGATGTTAAAAAATTCTTGTAAATAAAAATACCGTCAGAGGTACTTAGGTGTAGATTTCCTTTGATGAAGTTTGCCTAGAAGATAGTTGACTCTTAAAACTGCATATCTGGATATTTTTTAGTTCTGAAAAGTTTCTTAACATTGTTTCATATTTTTGTCCTCCCTCATAAATAATAATTGTATTTTTGTTGTATTTTCCCTCTGTCTAGTTCATATCTATCATTTATCCAGCCTTTGAATTTCAAGAAAGTCACTCAAATTAGATCTCAACACCCTGTTTTAGCTTTTTCATGGCGTCATTTTGGTCTCTATTTCCTGCAATATGAGTTTTAATTTGTTATAATACTTTAGTTTCTTGAAGATATTTTACTATATTATTCTTTTTTTTAATATTGAACTGTTCCTTCTTATCTCAGTCCATTCTCTTCTTATATCTTTTTATTTCTGTTTCAAAGAAGCCACATCTAATTTAATTTGATAAAAGTGCCAACATCTTCTTAAAATGTTCTTCTAAGATAATTAGATCACGATTTTCCACCAATGTGCTTCTCTTCTGAGTCTTCAGAATACGATTTCTTTTCCTTTTTCTCCCCAGTTTGACCAGGGATGTAGACTTTTCTTTATTTTCTTTTTACCTTTGTACTACTCAAATTCCACTCTCAGATTTGTACCTAGAGAGTAAGATAAAGACAAGCCCCAGTCCAATTGCTATGGTTTGGATGTGAGTCCCCACTCAAATCTCATGTTGAATTGTAATACCCAATGTTGGAGGCAGGGCCAGGTGGGAGGTGATTGAATCATGGGGGCAGGTTTCTCACAAATGGTTTAGTACCATACCCTTGATACTGTCCTTGTCATAGTGAGTGAGTTCTCATGCAATCTGGTCATTTAAAAGTCTGTGGCGTCTCCCCCATCTCTCTTTGGCCCCTGCTTTCCACCATGTGATATGCCTTCTCCCCTTCGCCTTGTGCCCTAATTGTAAGTTTCCTGAGGTCTTCCCAGAAGCCAAGCAGATGCCAGCATCATGCTTCCTGTGAAGTGTGCAGTAACATGAGCCAATTAAACCTCTTTTCTTTATAAATTACCAACTCTCAGGTATTTCTTTAGAGCAATATAAGAACAAACTAATACATCAACTATCAATTTTTGGTAGACCTTTTTTTTTTTTTTCAGTTTTGCCCTGTTCTTCTCATCCCATAAATGACTGTTTGATAGTCTGAAAAATTGGAATACATGAGACATTATGTAGAGTTACTGGGAATTCTCCTGTCTTTACCCTAATGTACAAACATTTGCACATGGAGACTATAATACATTTGGAGTTGCTGCATTTAAATGGGCCTAGAATAAAGGAGGGGCAGAAACAAGGCACACTTCTCTGTCTCTTAAAAAGCAAAGCCTAGGCTGGGCATGGTGGCTCACACCTGTAATCCCAGCACTTTGGGAGGCCAAGGTGGGCGGATCACTTGAGGTCAGGGGTTCGAGACCAGCCTGGTCAACATGGCAAAACCTCATCTCTACTAAAAAGAAAAAAATACAAAAATTAGCTTGGCGTGGTGATGCGTGCCTGTAGTGCCAGCTATATGGGAGGCTGAGGCAAGAGAATCGCTTGAACCCAGGAGGCAGAGGTTAAAATGAGCCAAGATCGTGCCACTGCATTCCAGCCTGGGCAACAAAGAGCGAAACTCCATCTCGAACAACAACCAAACAAACAAACAAAGAATAACCAAGACCTATGTGAAAGAGAGACCAACCCCGCCCTAGTCACCTGGTTAAAGCATTCATTCCCTGGTGACCTGAGTCAAAGGGCACACAATGGGACAGGTTAAAAATGTCCTGGTTTTGTTTCAGGTAGTCTATATTTCAAGAGGAAAAGCTGGGCATGCCATGAAGTAAAGCCTATATAGGTTTTCTCAACCCAAATCCATCTTATTATTATATGTAAGTTCTGACAATTTCTGTTTTCAGGGTGTGCACTGAACAATGTTCAACAGATATTTATCAAGTCATTGCAATAGGCTGGTGTTGTACTATTGGATGACTTCACAGTGGTGATTAAAAGAGAAATGGCTCTTGCCTTCACATAGCTTTAAGTCTCAGGTGCTCATCAGTCTTAGCTTCTATCACTATTTCTTTCTTTTGCGATGAGGTCTCACTTCATCACCCAGGCTGGAGTGCAGTGGCATGATCACTGCTCACTGCAGCCTTGACCTCCCAGGCTCAAGTGATCCTCCTGCCTCAGGCCTCCAAGTAACTGGGACTACAGGTGTGTGCCACCATGCCCAACTAATTCCCCCCGGCTTGTTTTTTTCAGAGATGGGATCTCGCCACATTGCCCAAGCTGATCTCAAACTCCTGAACTCAAGGGATCCGCCTGCCTCAGCCTCCCAAAGTGCTGGGATTACTAGCGTAAGCCACCGCACCAGGACTTTTTTTTCTTTTCTGTGACCCCTTGAGTCCTGGAGTGAGAAATTGTGAGATGCTGCAGGACTAGAGATAGAAGAGGGAGGGAAGTGATACTTCTTAAAGTCTCATTTGAACTTTAACTTTTTATACAATCTGCAAATCTGCAGTCTTAAACCCTTAGTTTTGCCAGTGCAAAATGTGGATTCCAATGCAATAATATATAGAGATAATTACATACAATTAAGTGATATGTTCACCAAAAAACTCTATTGGTTTTCTATTGTTGCCATAACAAATTACCACAAACCAAGTAGTTTACAAGAATACAAACTTGTTCTTATACAGTTCTAGAGATAAAAGTCCAACATCAGTTTCAGCAAGATGAAATCACGATGTTAGCAGAGTTGCATTCCGTGTGCAGGTTCCAGAGGAAAATCCATTTCCTTGCTTTTTCCAGCTTCTGGAGGCCTCCTGCATTCCTTGATGCATAACGTTTTCTTCCTCTTTAAAGCACATTACTTCAAGCTCTCCTTTCATTGTCACATCTTGTTTTCTGATGCTGACTCTCGTGCTTCAATTTTATAATGACCATTGTGATTACATTGCCCACTGGACAAGCCAGGATAGTCTTCCCGTGTTGAGATCCTTAACTAAATTACGTCTGCCAAGTCCCTTTCACCATGCAAAGTATCATATTCACAGGTTCCATGGATTAGGCTGTGGACATCTGGGGCGGGCTGGGCAATTTTCTGCTCCTCAGCCCTTTGCCTTACTTTTGTAGGTAGATCATAAATAGAATATTATTAAATACCATAGTCTCTTATTACCCATGGTTTCCTTTTCCGCAGTTTTAGCTACCTGCAGTCAACTATGGCCCAAAAATATTAAATGGAAAATTCCACAAATAAACAATTTTAAAGTTTTAAATTTTGCACTCTTCTGAGCATCATGATAAAATCTTGCACTGTCCTGCTCCATTATGTGTATGACATGAATCATTCCTTTGTTCAGCATCTCTATGCCGTAGATGCTACTGGCCTATTAGTTACTTAGTAGCCATCTCAGTTATCAGGCACACTATCTCAGTATTGCAGAGTCTGTGTTCAAGTTAACTCTTTAGTTAACAATGGCTCCAAAATACAGGAGTAGTAATGCTGGAAATTTGAATACGCTAAAGAGAAGCCATAAAGAGCTTCCTTTAACTGAAAAGGTGACCTTGGTGTTCTTTGGCTAGAGTTTGTTACTTTGCATAGTTTTAGACATCCACCGGATTCTTGGAACATATTCCCCCATGGATAAGGGGAGACTACCGTATGCCTTCTCCCAATATTTCAATGTTGCTGGTACACATGTATTAGCTATCTATCACTGCATAGCAAATTATCCCAAATTTAGTAGTTTACAACACAAATATTGATCATCTCACAGTTTCTATGAGTTGAAAACATGGGTACAGATTAACAATGTGCCTCTGGCTCAAAGTACCTCATGAGGTAGTGTGTCCGGAATCATTGGGTTCTTGGTCTCACTGACTTCAAGATTGAAGCTGCGGACCCTCGCTGTTCGCTTTGAGTGTTACAGCTCTTAAGTTGGCAAGTCTGGAGTTTCTTCCTTCTGACGTTCGGATGTGTTCGGAGTTTCTTCCTTCTGGTGGGTTCTGTGGTCTTGCTGGCTTTAGGAGTGAAGCTGCAGACCTTCGCGGTGAGTGTTACAGTTCTTAAGGCAGAGCGCCTGGAGTTGTTCGTTCCTCCCGGTGGGCTGGTGGTCTCGCTGGCTTCAGGAGTGAAGCGGCAGACCTTTGCGGTGAGTGTTACAGCTCATAAAAGCAGTGTGGACCTAAAGAGTGAGCAGTGGCAAGATTTATTGCAAAGAGTTAAAGAACAAAGCTTTTACAGCGTGTAAAGGGACCCAAGCAGATTGCCAATACTGGCTCGGGCAGCCTGCTTTTATTCTCTTATCTGGCCCCACCTACATCCTGCTGATTGGTAGAGCCCAGTGGTCTGTTTTGACAGGGCGCTGATTGGTGCATTTACAATCCCTGAGCTACACACAAAGGTTCTCCACATCCTCACCAGATTAGCTAGATACAGAGTGTTGATTGGTGCATTCACAAACCCTGAGCTAGACACAGGGTGCTGATTGGTGTATTTACAAACCTTGAGCTAGATACAGACTGCGGATTGGTGTATTTACAATCCCTGAGCTAGACATAAAGGTTCTCCAAGGCCCTACTAGAGTAGCTAGATAACAGAGTGTCGATGGGTGCACTCACAAACCTTGAGCTAGACACAGGGTGCTGATTGGTGTGTTTACAAACCTTGAGCTACATACAGAGTGCCAATTGGTGTATTTACAATCCCTGAGCTAGACATAAAGGTTCTGTAAGGTCCTACTAGACTCAGGAGCCCAGCTGGCTTCACCCAGTGGATCCTGCCCTGGGGCTGCAGGTGGAGCTGCCTGCCAGTCCTGCGCCGTGCGCCCGCACTCCTCAGCCCTTGGGTGGTCGATGGGACTGGGTGCCATGGAGCAGGGGGTGGTGCTCGTCCGAGAGGCTCCGGCCGCACAGGAGCCCACGCAGAGGGAGGGGGGGCTCAGGCATGGCGGGCTGCAGGTCCTGAGCCCTGCCCCTGCCCCGCGGGCAGGCAGTTAAGGCCCGGCAAGAAATCGAGTGCACCGCCGGTGGGCCGGCACTGCTGGGGGACCTAGTACACTCTCTGCAGCCGCTGGCCCGGGTGCTAAGCCCCTCATTGCCCGGTGCCGGCAGGGCCGGCCGGCTGCTCCGAGTGCGGGGCCCGCCAAGCCTACGCCCACCTGGAACTCCAGCCAGCCTGCAAGCTCCGCACGCAGCCCCGGTTCCCGCTCGCGCCTCTCCCTCCACACCTCCCTGCAAGCTGAGGGAGCCGGCTTCGGCCTTGGCCAGCCTAGAAAGGGGCTCCCACAGTGCAGCGGCGGGCTGAAGGGCTCCTCAAGTGCCGCCAAAGTGGGAGCCTAGGCAGAGGAGGCGCCGAGAGAGAACAAGGGCTGTGAGGACTGCCAGCACGCTGTCACCTCTCAGTAGCAGCAGTCAAGGTATCAGTTAGGGCAATAATCTCATCTAAAGCTTGGGTTGGAGATGGGATCTACTTTCAAGCTCATGAATATGGCTGTGGGAAGGCTCCAGCTCTTCATTTTTGGGCCTCTCCACAGGGATGCCTCCCAACATGACAACTGGATTTTCTCAGATAAGCAAACCAAGAGGGAAAAAGTGAGTATGCACAAGATGAAAGCCAAAGTCTTTATCTAACCTAATCTTAGAAGTAATATCATGTCACTTTGCCATATTCTGGTCATTAGAAATGAGTTGATATGTGCGGCTCATATTCAAGAGAGTGAATACTGCACAAACGTCAGCAAGTAGGGATCTTGATTATTTTAAATAATGGATAACATTATTTAAAATAATCAAGAACTGCTTGATTATTTTAAATAATGGATAACACATAATGTACACTTCTCCCATCTCTTAATATTTCTCTCTTTCCTTTTTCAAATAATGGAACACAACATAGGAATAATTTTTCATTAGAGTAACAATTTATCATTATTTATCTAATGATAACAATTTATCATTAGAGTAACAATCTAAATTTTAGCACAGTCTTTCCATTGGATTAATGAGAGTTCTTACCTGAAGAATTCTGTGCCCATCCACCAAAGGAAACCTGTCATCAACAATTAATGTTGTTTAGTCAGTGGTAGTTCTACCATGTTGGTTTCTTGTTTTAGAAAATATAATCTTGGTATTTAAAGTCAGCACGTTATGCTTGTTTATAAATCATGTTTTTCCTTCTTAAGGAAATAATTAAAAGGTACAAGATAGAAAAAGGTGCTGGGAGTTTGAAGATACAACACATGAAATGACAAACATGCTCACACAGTTGAATTCAAGAAATAAAAATATAGAGATCAGAGCATGATGTAGGCTTATTAAAATATAAATATGTGTGTGTAATACATATATAAGTATGTATTCTGTTTAATCTCTGTCCATATATGTGTGTTTAATCTTTATACACATACACACACACACATATAGACAGAGATTAAACAATAAAAGAGACAACATAGTATAATTGTAACATTTTTAAATCTAAATGTGAGTACACATTAATCTTATATCAGACATATTTCCTGAAGTTTGCAGAGATGAATGAAATACTTTAAATTTAGGGAAACATTATATTTAAATAAAGGCATTTAATGGTAAAAGAGGATGTATGGAGGCCGGGTGCGGTGGCTCACACCTGTAATCCCAGCACTTTGGGAGGCCAAGGCGGGCAGATCACGAGGTCAGGAGATCGAGACCATCCTGGCTAACACGATAAAACCCCGTCTCTACTAAAAATATAAAAACATTAGCCGGGCGTGGTGGCGGGCATCTGTAGTCCCAGCTATTTGGGAGGCTGTGGCAGGAGAATGGCGTGAACCTGGGAAGCGGAGCTTGCAGTGAGCAGAGATCATGCCACTGCACTCCAGCCTGGGCGACAGAGTGAGACTCTGTCTCAAAAAAAAGAGGATGTATAGGAAAAAAAGATGATATATCCATATTGCGTGTTTAAGAACTTTCACAGGAGTTTTTCTGTTTGTTTTTGCAAAGCTATTCCTATATTCTGTTCATCTGCATTTCTTTCTTAGACATTCAGGCCATACTTAAACACCTTCAAGCAGCTGGCAGTAAGTACCTTATGAGAAAGTATCACTGTAATTGTTTCTACATAGTCAAACATTTTACCTTGTAAGCTCAGTCAATAAATTCTAGTTGCCCTATTGGATCCTGAATGTAAATTTATAGAGAATGAACTCTCATGACCTAATCAGAGTCAGGTATTCTCTCAACTAATACATGGTGGCTATGTGGGGTAGGGAGAGGGAAAGGTGGGTGAGGAGGGGATCACACAGTATTGAAGTGGGTGCTGTCAACCATGGGATTGAAATGAGAAGGGAAAAGTGGAAGGGGCGATTTCCAGGAAAACAGGTCTCAGAACCCAGAGAAAGAAGAGTGTGAAGTAAACAAAAACAAAATTTCCACTATAGCATAATATCCTTCAAAATAACTGAAGATGATTGTCAGGCTCTCAGCGAGTCTTCTCTTTTCTGGTTTTACACTTTGAGATACTTTTTAACATCTTCACACAGCTGTGAAGCCCTTATCTTTTTTAACCTTTCCAAATTTGTGAATATTAGATATAATGTACAGTCCTATAAATGATTAGCATAATGTGTAATTATAAACACCTGTCTAAACACTACCCAGGATGGCAAGCAGAATATTGCCTGCACCTTCAAATTCTCTAATTTATTCATGTCCTGTAGACCCCCGGAGAAAAAAATACTATCTTTTTTTTGTGTGTGTGACATAGTCTCTGTCGCCCAGGCTGCAGTTCAGTGGCGCGATCTTGGCCCACTGCAACCTCTGCCTCCTGGATTTAAGCAATTCTCCTGCCTTAGCCTCTCGGGGAGTGAAGATTACAAGTGCCCGCACCACGTCCATTGAATTTTTTGTATTTTTAGTAGAGACGGGGTTTCACCATATTGGCCAGGCTGTTCTCGAACTCCTGACCTCTAGTGATCCACCCACCTCGGCCTCCCAAAGTGCCAGGATTACAGGCATGAACCACCGTGCCCAGCCAAAATGCTATCCGAACTTTTGAGGTAATTGCTTATTTGCTTCTTTTTTTCCCCCCTCCTTTTGGTAGTTTATTCACGTAACTATATATCCCTAAATGTTTTAGTTTAGTTTTGCCTGTATTTTTTTTTTAGCTTTGTATAATGGACACATATACAATATGTCTGTGTCTTAATTCCTCTGCTCAACATGTTGTTTATAAAATTCATGCATATTGATGTGTGTAGCTATATTTTGTTTTTATTACTGAATTATGACAGGTTTCTTAAATCCATTCTGCAGCTGAGGCACATTTGGGAACTTTCCAAGTGGTGTATTATTATGCACAACGTTGCTAGGAACCTTTCAGATCATGTATCCTGGTGCCCACAAGTAATTGTTACTCCAAGGTATACATCTAGGAGCAGAAATGTTGTCTCATAGGGTGTGCATGTCTTTAACCTTACAAGATAAGATCAATCTATTTTCTAAAGTGATTGCACCCCAGGCAGGATATGAGAGTTCCTCTTGCCCCATATACACACCATGGCTTAGTCTAGTCATATGTTCAGCCTCTTCTTTGTGGCTGTAATTTACAGGTGTCACTGTCTTCCATCTTGGCCCTGAGAATTATACCCAGGACTTCAGGTGTGATCTGCCCACAGCACTGTCCTCTCGTTTGTTATTCAATGGCATACATCTATGATTAACCTAATCACATCGATGTTGGACAAACCTAAATCTTTGTTGATAAGTCACATCTCTTTTGTATTATGTTTTTGCAGTTGATTTTTTTGACCAAACATTAGAACTTTGCACTGATTCTTACTCATCTTATCCAATTTGACCTATGATTCTAGTTATTAAGATTGTGTAAGATAATGGTTCCTTCACTGAAAATACTAGCTGTCTCTCAGCTTCAAGAAACTTTCACGTAATTCACCAGTTTATCTCAATGTAAGTCACTGATATGTTGTGAAGAACAGACTATAGAAAAGAGTTTTGGAAAATGTATCCAAAAATTTTTCTCAGGCTACCTCCTATCCACTACCCAGCACTCTCACAATTTAGCTAGTCAGACAGGAGCAAAAGCATCCCTGCTACTTTACCATCCAGGCATTGTCATTTTATGCCTATAACTCCTTAACTTGCGGTTGACATCCTTTCCTTGCTCTTGTTCTAATAGAGCTTACAAAGATCCCACATGTGTGTGTGTGTGTGTGTGAGTGAAACTTTTCCCCAAGACTCAGATCATTCTGAACTTTGATAAGCCTGGTCTTGTTCTGTACAATTATAGTACCCTGTGACACTCACCTTTGGGTTCATGCCCTTGTTTTTCTCTCATATACAAGTTCTTTAAAATTTGAACTTATCTGAGAAAGCCACTATAATCAGCTTTTTTTTTTTTTTCGTATACCTGCCCTATGTTTTCTCGTATGCAATTTTGAAATGAAAATTAAAGTTTTCAAGAACTTCCTCTCTGTCCCTCTGTGGCCTAAGATTCATGCTATGAATTCATACATACTTTTTCTGATTTTTTTAATGACCATCTCTCTAAAATCTATGGCATACTTTTCATTGGCTACCATGAACTGTAAAATGAATGTATTCTCCCAGGTCCCACCAATTCTTTTTTTATAAACAAATGATCCTATATAGTAAGGACTAGCTTTATGGGCGTGTGGCTTACTTACACAGTTGCACAGAGTCTTATGCTCAGAAGGCCCCACCCACTTAGTTTTAATACTCTGCTGTTGCTATCTTGAAATTCTTAATAAGTTTTGAACAAACGGCCCAGTGTTTTCTTTTGCACTGGGCTCTGAAAATTCTGTAGCTGGTTCTGGCACCAATCTGTATTAATAATAGGAAACAATCTATCCATTGTCTCTGTTTCCTATGAGATAAAACTGGCTGTAAGGCAATTTAGGACATTTTCAGATTTTTGTCACCCAACAATACTTCCAGAGATAATAACTCTGTTCTACAATTTACTTCCAAAATCATTCCTCAGGGCTTTTTATCAAGGTCCATCTCCAAAAAATTTCCTTTCTAAAAGTAACTTTGTTTTTCATTATAATACATGTATATTGCAAAAAATTTAGAAAATATAAAGAAGACATTTCTATAATCCACAAATGAAGAGCTTTAATATTTTATTTGATATTCTAATGATCCAGCTTTTAACATAATTATGACTATGGGACACCTACAAAATGATGTATATTAATATTCTAAATAGTATTATTTTATTATAAATATATGTATGCTCAATTACAAAAAATGAATTCAACTAAATATAAAGATATTTTAAAAGTTAAAAAGCTTTCTAAGAACTCAACACTCAGAAATAACAACTTTGATTGTTTTTGCTATAGTTTTTATCTCTGCAGATTTTTAATAGATGAAATTGTGTTACATAGCTGATACCTAAGTAAGTAAATACGTATCATAATTCAAAAATAATATCAAAGTGGCTTAGTAATGGATTATACTTCACCAATATCTTACCCTTCAATATTCACTTTCTAAATCTACTGTCTTTGCTTTCTCACTTACTTCCAACTCATGTTTTGATCATGTCATATTGCTACTGGTATCTACTGAGTAGAGACCAGGGATGCTGCTAAATATTCTACAGTGAATACAACAGCCCTCCCTGGCACCCACAACAAATCTTGTCTGACCCCTAATGGCATTAGTGCTGAAAAATTATAGTTTAATGTTATTCTGGATGTGGCACTCAATACAATTAGGAAAGAGAAAGAAATGAGAAATACAAATGTTAAAAAGATGCACTTATTATTTGTAGGTGAAATGAACATATACTAGTCAACCCCCAAAAAACTGTTTAAAATCCTATTGATCAGGGATGGAATAATTAATTCTACTAAAAATGGCCTAAAAGAGAATTAATGTGTATTACAACTTGTGATATTTTAAGATGTATCAACTGCAACCTAATGTATTCAAAAAATGAGAAAAATGTAAGCATTTATTTCTTTTATAACTTATTCCTTTTTGTAATCACTTTTATTTTTAATTGTCTATTTTTTGTCAACAAATGTGGTTTGGAGTGTAAGTTCTATACAGGAGGATGATTTGGTGATGCAGCTGCAATGACAGGAAAACATTCCAGGTTAAGAGGCTATGCTAGGATATACATCAACATATTGCTTCCTTCACTGAGAAAGTCTTGCTGTGAAAAATGTCAGCTGACCTAATCAGTATGCTTACTGATGCAGTAAAAATTGTGAATTATGTAAAAATTTACCAGGGTTGTTGATCACAAATGTTATTGCATAATGACATACATGGTTATTGAGGGGAAGAAACTCTATTGAGAATGTTTGAGATATGAAAAATTTCTCTTTATATTTTGGGCTCAACGTTTTAAAGATGCAAAATAGACAGCCAGACTTTCTTTTTTCTAATATATTCTGAATTGTTTACAATTTTAATACTTCCATGTGACAAACAATGCAATTTTTCAATTGGAGATAAAACATAAGAGCAAAAATGAAAGCTAGAAACTTGGAAGACTCGTTTCTACAGACCATTGTTACATGTTCCATAATTTAATAATAAGTAACCATGAAGTAGGTTAAGAAGCTATGCTAGGATATACATCTATTGCTTCCTTCATTGAGAAAGTCTTGCTGTGAAAAATGTCAGCTGACCTAATCAGTATGCTTACTGATGCAGTAAAAATTGTGAATTATGTAAAAATTTACCACGGTTGTTGATCATAAATGTTATTGCATAATGACATACATGGTTATCGAGGGGAAGAAGCTGTTGAGAATGTTTGACATATGAAAACTTTCTCTTTATATTTTGGGCTCAACGTTTTAAAGATGCAAAATAGACAGCCGGACTTTCTTTTTTCTAATATCTTCTGAATTGTTTACCATTTCAATACTTCCATGTGACAAAAAAATGCAGTTTTTCAATTGGAGATAAACCATAAGAGCAAAAATGAAAGCTAGAAGCTTGGAAGAATTGTTTCTACAGACCATTGTTACATGTTCCGTAATTTAATAATAAGTAACCATGAAGTACGTTAGTAATCTGAATACTGCACACTTGCAAAAAGTTATCATACTAAATACCTTCCAAACTTGATAAGATGTTTTGAATTTTCTTTTGGGTCAAAAGAAGATCCATTCTAGGTAGTGGATTAGTTTTGAATCTATGTCTTTCATCAAGTGATATTATAGGCTGGACACAGTGGTTCATTCCTGTAATCCCAACACTTTGGGAGGCCAAGGCAGGAGGATCACCTGATTTCAAGACTAGCCTGGGCAAGCACATGGTGAGGTTTTGGCTCAAAAAAAAAAATTAATTAAACATTTTTAAAAAGAAGTATTATAAATGTATAACCTTAAAGAATAAGTTGTTAGAATTGAATACTAATGAAAAATTGAAGATAGATTTTGAAAATATAGCTTTATTTTCATCCTTTTGGGAAAGTTAAAAATTAATACCAAGAACTTGATGAAATTGCTTTAACATCTCATTTCCATTATCATGAACATACTTTTGAGAGACATGTTTCTCTACTATGAATCACTAAAACAGTGTAGACATACTTTGTCCCCATATGGGTAGTAGTATTGTCAATCTCACCCAGAAAAAAAAGTGGGCAAGAAGAAAGTCCACTGGACACATTAAAACCTTTAAATACTGATATATAGCTATAGATATAGATATAGATATATATGTCTATCATGTGCATTCAATGTATGTATATAGATGTTTAATATGAAAAACTGTAGTAACAGACTAGATTTTTTAAAATTTTATTTCAAAGGAATCACTGATATAAAAAGACCTAAAAAGAGGGAAAAAATTAGGAAAATTGTCAAAGAAATTCTCCCTCAAAATGTGCCAAACCCTAATGGTTTTAAAGATTAGTTCTTTTAAATTCTTAAACAACAGATAACTAGTGTAACTAGTAAATAGTTCCAGAACATAGAGAGAAAGGATTAATTCCAATGACAAACAAGAAAACTTAATAAATGAGACAAATAGGTTAGTTACATAAAAAGTAAGTGTAATAATGCCAAAAAGGCATTTGATGATGTTGAACATCCATTACTGATTTAAAAAAATAGAAAATAGGAATAAATGAATATTTTTAATACAGAGAAGTCAGATACACACACACACACACACACACACACACACACACAGAGACACACACACACATTTCAAGTCAAAAGCCAGAATTATGCTGAATGAGGAAATGCTAGAGCTATTCTCATAAGTCAGGAACAAATTAAGTTCTTCGCTCACCATTGTTGAAGCTCTAATATAGATGCTATTATGGTAAATTAAATAATGGGCCCCCCTATTGTATGTTCATGCTCATGTATTACTCCCTGGAAGCTATGAGCATTTTATATTACATAGCAAAAGGGAATTTGTAGATATGATTAAGGCTACAGACCTTAAATAGGGAGATAATCCTGGTTCACATAGGTGGGCCCAATCTAATCCCATGATCCCTTAAAACCATAAAAATATAACAAGAAATCAAAGAGATTCCAGGTATGAGAATGCTTTGATGCACTGTTGTTGGTGCCGATGTGGAGGGTCCACATGCAAGGACCTGACAGAAACCTGTAGAAGCCAAGAGTGGCCCCTAGATTACAACCAGCAAGGAAACAGTGGACCATAACTACAAGGGACTGGGTTCTTCAACAACCTGGCTGGGCTGGGAAATACCTCCCAACGCCTCTTGATAACAGCCCAGCAAGACAGTGCCATGATTTCATCTTTGTGAAGCCCCAAGCAGAGAAACCAACCTGGATGAGCCAGTCCAGACTTCTGACTCACAGAACTGTGAGACAAAAAATTTTTGTTGTTTTAAGCTGCTAAGTTTGTGTAAATTTTTATGGCAGCATTATAGACTGAATTGTGTCCTTACAAAATTCACATATTAAATCTCTAGCCTCCAAAGTGACTATTTTTGGAGAAAAGGCCATGTAAGGAAACAGCAAGAAGGGAGCTGTCTCCAAAACAAGAAGAGAGGCCTCACCAGAAATCAACTCTACTGGCTCCTGGATCCTGGACTTCTAGCCTCCAGAACTGTGAGAAAACAAACTTCCATTGTTTAAACCACCTAGTCTGTGATATTTGTTATGGTAGCACTGGCAAATGAATACAGGCAGTGACAGAAAAGTAATAGAGTTAGTAAGAGCTATCAACAGGAGAATGACCCTTGCAATGTGAAATATGTGTGTTTGTTTTTTACACTTAGTTGACAGTATACTTTTTCAACTTAGAAATTTTATCTATGAATCAAATGTATCAGTTCTTTCCTGGCTTCTGGATTTTATGTCTTGCTTAGAAGGCTTTAAATCCCTACACTAGCCATCAATTGCTCCTTCACTCAGTCTAGCATCATGTTATTTGTTTCAGTAGGTTTTTGGGGAACAGGTAGTGTTTGGTTACATGCATAACTTCTTTAGTGGTGATTTCTGAGATTTTGGGGCACTCATCACCAAAGAAGTGTAAACTGTACCCAATATATAGTCTTTTATCCCTCACCCACCTCCCATCCTTTCCCCAGAGTCCCCAAAGTCCATTGTATCATTTTTATGCCTTTGGGTCGTCATAGCTTAGCTCCCACTTATGAGTGAGAACATACAATGCTTGGTTTTCCATTCCATTCCTGAGTTACTTCACTTAAAGTAAGAGTCTCTAGTTCCATCCAGGTTGCTGTGAATGCTATTATTTCATTGATTTTTATGGCTGGGTAGTATTCCATGGCATGTATATATATACACATATAATCTGGAGATTATATATATATACAACATTTTCTTTATCCACTCATTAATTGATGGACCTTTGGGCTGGTTCCATATTTTTGCAATTCTGGATTGTGCTGCTATAGATATGCATGTGCAAGTATCTTTTTTGTATAATGACTTCTTTTCTTCTGGGTGGATATCCAGTAGTGGGATTGCTGGATCAAATGGTACCTCTACTTTTAGTTCTTTAAGGAATCTCCACACTATTTTTGATAGTGGTTATACAAGTTTACATTCCCACTAGCAGTACAAAAATGTTCCTTTTTCACCACATCCATGCCAACATCTATTATTTTTTGATTATGTCCCTTCTTGCAGAAGTAAGATGGTATGGCATTGTGGTTTTGATTTCAATTTCCCTGATAATTAGTGATGTTGAGCGTTTTTTCATACATTTCTTAGCTATTTGTATATCTTCTTTTGATAATTCTCTATTCATGTCCTTAGTCCACTTTTTGATGGGATTATTCATTTTTTTTCTTGCTGAATTGTTTGAGTTCTCTGTAAATTCTGGAGATTTTTGTTGGATGCATAATTTGTGAAGATTTTCTCCCACTCTGTGGGTTGTCTGTTTACTCTGTTGATTATTTATTTTGCTGTGCAGAAGCTTTTCAGTTTAATTAAGTCCCATCTATTTATCTTTGTTTTTGTTGCATTTGCTTTTAGGTTCTTGGTCATGAAGTCTTTGCTTAAGCCAATGTCTAGAAGGGTTTTTTCCGATAGCATCGTATTTTAATGGTAAGGTGCTAAACAAGTATTCTTCCCCTTCCCAAACTTGCTTTACTTTTCAAGTCTCTCGTCTATTAACTTGCTCCTTCTTGATTACCAGTTTCCATGAACGTCAAGAACAGCCCTTGGTATATGGTATGCACAAAATAAATTTGTCTCGACTAAAGGCAGTTCGTTTGGAGAAACACTCTATTCAATTGTCTTGTCTCAATTTCTGTTTTGTGTGTGGGGTTGGGGTGACGTTATTTCTTTTCTCTGCTGATTGTCACAGGCATGAAGAAGGGAAATTCCACAATATACATATTTCCTCTATAACCCAGGATTATTATATTGATAGAAAGTTAAAATTGACCTGTTGAGTGGGCAGCTCAAGCACTCATGTACCCTGTATCATGTGACTGATTAGAACAAAAAGGCACTCCTTGGACACTCCACTCCTGTTCAAAGCAATACCCAAGGAGTTTCTTCATTTCAATTTACCGTTGAAAATTATTTCCGATCTCCATTCTACTCCTTTTGTTATTATTATTTTATTTTCTGTTTTAAACAAGCACTCATTCATGGTCCATTTGGCTCTTTTTCCTGCTTTTCCTTGTGAACTACCTTTGCAAAATTATAACAGTAAGAATAGTCTGACATCATTGACTCCATCTTGCTTCTAACCTCCAAGCTGTCCTTGGTCAATCCTGGGTATAGGCCAAACTAACTTTTGGAGAAACTTAGTTTATAGTTTAACCTTAAAGCGAAGATATTAATGGTCCTTCTTAAAATTAAACCACCTTTGTAAAACTAATGAAAAGCCACAAAGTTAGGATTAGGAGAGGAGCCTGCTAAGATGTAGGCATAGTTAAACGACAAAATAACCAGCCATTGTTCTGGAATTAACAAGATTTGTAACTTCCCCAATTACTGCTGTAGATAACATCACAATGGCAGAACCTAAGATTGGCCTTTTGAGTTGTGTTTTCAGACTTTTACATTTCTGAAGATCAGCTGACCCCCACCTGGACTCCTGGTTCATGATTCAACCAGTCCTGGGGCCCCAGCCAGAGGTGGACCTAGCACAGAAGGACTATTTCTCACAACCCTGTGATGACATCCTTGACTAATCAACAGCACCCATTCCCTACTCTCTGGCTCACCAACAATCCTTGAAAACCTCTGTGATAACTCCAGTTCTCCAGCACGGGCTGGCCTTGCATCAATTAAACTCTTCCTCTACTGCAATACCATGGTCCCAGTGAGTTAATTTGGTCTGTGCAGTGGTCAGAAAGAACCCATCAGGTGATTACACTTGCTCTCTTCTCTCCGGACCCCAGGCAGGGGCATGTTGAAGGCATCTTGCAGCCGCTCTTAAGAGCTAATTATTTGCATCTTCTCCCAACTCTACGTTCAGTGACTTCAAGTTGGTCAACTGAAATCAGTCATGGTGGGAGTATAGATATCACAGCATTTGGCAAATGCTACAAATCAGAATCTTCTTTCCCAGACAGTACTGGCTCTAGGACACAACCTGCAGCATGGGTTAGCCTTCTTCATGCGCTGGCCAGACACTCCTGCCCCTGTGAGAGAGGGAGAGACAAGGAACCAAGAAAATCTGCTTGTCTTGTCACTAAGCAGTATTTACAAAGATTACTCAGAGGAAGCCATGAATGGCTTCTGGAAGTCCTTTACTGATCTGTGGGTTATTGCACTTTTATGTTTGAAAAATTATTAGTTAGCAATGTTGGATTTTTTTTGATAAAAATAAAGATTCAAAAGTGATTTTTATTTGGTAAAATAAAGAATTGAAAACTCTCAGCTTAAAATTTCATACAAGATCAATGTAATAAACTAAATATCTGTTAATGAGGTGATATTACTTATATTAAGTCCATAAGGAAAATTATACACTGTTGTAACAAGTATATATGTTCTTGGCATAAAAATCTTAAGTGGAAAAAGTAAATGGCACAAAAATGTGTACCTTATTGTTGCATTTATATATAAAAATTATATATAGATAGAAAGGAAACATTTGGGGGCCTTTGAGGTACTGACACTGTTCTGTTTCTTGGTCTGGGTGATGATTATATTGGTGGTCACTTTGTAACAATTCATTGAGCTATAAATTATGATATGTATACTTTTGTGTATATGTGTTCTACTTTAATACAAATGTTTACTTAAATAGTATCTAAAGATATGTGTGTGTAATTTCTTAGAAAAAAATCTAGAAGTATTCATTCATTTAATAGTGCTTTCCTCTGGTGAGAGGAGTAGGATTTGGGAAATGGTGCAGGGGAATTTCC
The DNA here is from genome assembly GCF_028858775.2 of Pan troglodytes. NCBI lineage: Eukaryota > Metazoa > Chordata > Mammalia > Primates > Hominidae > Pan > Pan troglodytes. The sequence goes on from NC_072402.2 coordinate 77,270,510, forward strand.
TTTGTTACCATACAAATTTTCTATTGTCTGAAGGTTTTATCATGATTATGCATTAGTTTATAGGCATAAAATATGCCCCCAAAGAACTATTAAAATATCAGCTATCCATCCATTCACATTACTTTTAACATTGATTTTTACTCTATGCTTTCAGCTGTTTCTCATATTCTACCTGAAGTTCCAGATGGAGGGAGGATTGCATTTTCCCCCCTGTTTTGAAAACACATTAGCAAAGGCAACACCTCTGACTTGTAAAATCTGTGTGATAGCCTCTTTCAAGAGAGTCTCTTCTGTATTTGAAAGCAAGTAAAGTACCCAAGATAATGCAGATTCCATTTTGGAAATCTTTGTTGAGGGGTAAATGAATAACTGATCAGGACACTATAAGCCTATGCCTTGGCCCTTACTCTCCTCCTCCATGGACTTGGACAAATATTTTTTAAAGTTCTTGAAAGTTAGTGTGAGAAATTATTTGAGGACTAGAGATACAGTCATTAATTAATATGTCCAAGGCTGGCATTGATGAAGCCTTCTGCAGAACCAAGAGAGTTCTTCACAAACCAAATCGTACACATTTCTTGAGACTCCACACCTAAGTTTCACCCACTCAGGAGTAAGTTCCTAACCTACTTTAACTTAACCAGAGCTGTTACATATTGCTACGCAACAGCACACTGAGGCCAAATGAGGAACTGAAACCAGCTTTTGCTGCCCATCACCAGCTGAGTGCCACATGGGCTGCCTTCACCCACAGGGGACATTATTTTCTAATTCCCAGAAAGCCACTATGTAGGTTAGTGGTGGCTCTGACTGAACCATTCTTACAGAAAGTAGGACAATGTATTTGGCATTGATCATTTCAAATACCCTTTAAAATAAAAGTTATTTGAGAATATTACTTATTACTACATTGTATTAAGTTCATCTCCAATCCTGACACTTTCAGAGCCTTCCTAAGACTTTCAGTTACTTAGCGTATATCAGGTTGGTGCAAAATCACACATGGAAATATCTAAAAACATTCTTCATTTCAGACTGTTAATTTTTAAAGCTTTCCCCAGGGTTACCTTTTTATATCTTTGATGCCTAAATTGGCAAAGAGAGACTTATTATATATTGTACTCTTTTCCCTTAAGGCAGGTCAATAATAAATGCATTTTTAATTAGACCCAGCAGATCTGGGCTAGGAGTCTGAAATTTGCATTTTCATTCTGCCTGTAGCCCCGACTTGAAGCTTGGAAAAATTTTCACTCTCTAAATTCTGTACAGTACAGCACTACCCTCTTGTTATTGGGAACCTTTTCACAACTAACCTCTTGGTCAAATCCTAATCTGTGGAGATTATCACAGAATTTATGTCTACTCCAAACTCTGGGCAAATTCCTAGGCTTTTACATGTGGCTCAAGGAGACAGAAAGAAGCAGAGAGACCCTATGGAGTCCTCTTCAGGAGCAGCTGATAAAACTAGAGTTACAAAAAAATTGGGGGTGGATTATTGCCCGTAAAACTCTCCGATCTCTCAAGATTCCTGAGATAAAGCAAGGGGTGACCAATGCAGTCCTCCCCTCTGGAGAGAAGAATGCAAAAATGTGGTGCTGTGTTCAGATTCACGAAACTGACCCTATTTCTCCAGGCATGGAGGTAGGGTCGGTCAAGAAAAACAAGAGCTCTTCAGTTTCTCAGACATTCCATCATCCTCCTCCTGTCTGAAAAACATGTTTGGGGGGGTGTTAGGAGTTAGGGCTCTGGGATATCTCACAATTTTAATCTCCCTGCTTTTTGTGTGTGATTGCAAAAAATCTCCTTTGTGTGATCGTCACGGACCAGAAAATTTGTGCCCCATTCAGAAAAGGCCTGGGCTGCTGCTCCAACAATGACCCTGCTGCTGCCTCTGTGCCTGGGTCATCCCTAGCTTCCTCCATCTGGGGCAGGGCACTGGGTATTGGTAGGTGCCTCAGGAAGATGATCAACTGCATTGTATGATAGGCAGGAATGTGGGTATTCATGTTGCCTTGACTGTAGCTACTTCTCTCTCACCCCTTACCTCCACCTCAGATTTATGTTGACTCAACCACTAGGCGGGGTCTAGGTCTTTAGCTGTGTAGGGCAGCAGTCCCCAACCTTTATGGCACCAGGGGCCAGTTATATGGGAGCCAGTTTTTCCATGGAAGTTTGGGAGGGTTGGTTTTGGGATGAAACTTTTCCACCTCAGATCATTAGGCATTAGTTTGATTCTCATAAGGAACACACAACCTAGATCCCTTGCGTGCACAGTTCACAATAGGGTTTGTGCTCCTATGAGAATCGGATGCCCCCATTGATCTGACAGGAGGTGGAGCTCAGGCAGTAATGCTCATTCATCCATCACCATTCACCTCCTGCTGTGGGGCCTGGTTCCTAACAGGCCATGGACCAGTCCACAGCTCAGGGGTTGGAGACTTCTGGTATAAGGTACTTTTATCTATATCTCCTCCCCATTCCCTACCCCCAGTTTGCCTCAGGCAGCCTCTTTCATTTCTTTTCTCACCTAATTAAAGCAATCTACTTCCAGTCTGTCAAACTAGCTAAGATCAGCCTGTAGTTCATCCCACCACTCCTGAAAATCAACCCACCCAGCTTCCAGTTTATGCCAACTACCTCAAGATTTCTTTTCAGTTTTCTGCAGTTCTTTAAACCTTTCACTGCAGTATCAAGTGTCCAAAACTTGAGGGCTCAAAAATGAAAATGTAATAGCCCTAAATATTAGTATTTCAACAAACCTGACAAAAATACACATAAATGTTTACATACAGCATTCATGGATACTTGTTGTTTCCATATTTTCTCTATTTGTTTTTTAAATGGCAGCATTCTATGAAGGTAATAAACTCTGTGGTAATAAAAATTGGATTTGAAACCCTGTTCCTACCTTATTTACTGCTGCTCAATTAGGAGCACCATTTGCTGATCTTAGAGTTTGTTTCCTGTATGTAAAATTGTTACCTATAGGAACAATTTTGGTGAATCGGTGAATCCATACGGGTCTGCAGCAACCTCAATTTTTGCCTCCTCAGAAGAAAGAATTCAACCAAGAGGCATAAGGCAGAGTAGGAGAGTGAGGCAAGTTTTAGAGCAGGAATCAAAGTTTATTAACAAGCTTTAGAGCAGAAACAAAAGGAAGTAAAGTATACTCGGAATTGGGACCAGCAGGCAACTTGAGAGATTGGGTGCATAGTTTGACCTTTTGACTTGAGGTTTCATATGTTGTCATGCTTCCAGGGTCTTGCATTCCTTCTCCCATGATTCTTCCCTTGGGGTGGGCTGTCCGCATGCTCAGTGGACTGCCAGCACTTGAGAGGGCCACATGTGCAGTGTCTTTACTGGGCTTGTACACACGCTCATTTGAGGTGTTCTTCCCTTGCCAGTCAAACATCCCTAGAAGGTCATATACTAGTTAAACTCTGCCATTTTGCCTCTTAATGCACATGTTTGAGCCCACTTGCTGAACTCCTAAGATCTTATCAGGAAGCTGCTAACCACCAGTTTTAGTTTTTTTCTATCTATTGGGAGACTGCTTTTCCCTGGAGTTGGCTGCAACCAATTATTATTTTAGAGAAAAAGTTAACAACCATCACTTCATAGTCACCTGATGTTCCTGGTTGTTGGGGACCTCTCTTGCCTTGCTCATGTCTGCCTGACTACCTACAGTAACAAGAGGAGGTTGTAATATTTACCTTGAAGATTTAGGGGGCTTTCTCTTAGAAAAAAAATTCCTAATACAATACCAGAACACAATACACAGAGATTTTTATTTTTCCAATTGAACTGAAATATTTTACTCTTGCAAAGGTTGCAAAAACTATGACCATATGATATGGTTAAGCTTTATGTCCCCACCCAAATCTTATCTTGAATTGTAATTCCCAGGTGTTTAGGGAGAGACCTGGCGGGAAGTGACTGGATTAGGGGGGCGGTTTCCTCCATGCTGTTTTCATGATAGTGAGTGAATTCTCATGAGGTCTGATGATTTTATAATGGTAGTTTTTCCTGTGCTGACAGACAGTCTCTCCTGCTGCCATGAAAAGAAGGTCCTTGCTTCCCCTTTACCTTGCACTATGATTGTAAGTTTCCTAAGGCCTCCCCAGCCATGCGGAATTGTGAGTCAATTAAACTTTTCTTTATAAATTACCCAGTCTCAGGTATTTCTTTATAGCCCTGTGAAAGCTGACTAATACACCATATGACCATGTAAATCTACTGCTGTGAGTGTTGGCTGCTAATTAGCCCCACAGCTGGCCTCTTCTCCACATCTGGTGCCTGTAGTGGAATGACTTAAAGGTTGGGCTCAACTGAAGCTACCTTCCAGAGAGCACGCATATACCCTCTTCACAAGTCATGGCTTTTGTACAGCATGTGGTCTCAGTGAAGTCTGAGTGCTCTAGACGGACCATCCCCTTGAACAAGGAAGAAGCAGCAGGGTCTTTTATGACCTAACCTCAGAAGGCTTCTAATATCCTTTCATCATACTTTGCTGGTAAAGCAGACACATACTCACTCAAGATTCTAGGGAAAGAAACACAGACCTCACTTCTCAATGGGAGGAGTGTCAAATTATTTGTGGTCATATGTTCAAATAGTCATAGGGGGCCAATCAGGAACAAATTATACAAAAGGGTATGCAAGTTGTAGAAAAACTTTTTATTGTTTTTCTATGACCTGCTCTGAATCATCACCATGTAGGTCCTTGCAAATCTCAGTTCTCTGTGAAATAATCTCTAATTTACAGACTCTGCTTTGGAGATGCTGAAGTTATTGCATAGTCATGGAATTGCATTGGGAATGAAATAAATGAGAAGTCATTAAAAAGTCTGAATCAGCAGTCCTTGGACAAAGGTCAAGTCTATTTTTCTCAAGCAATATTGAAAGCCTGAATGGCTAAATTATTGATGCCAAAGTGCTTCACTCTTACTAACACTAATAGTTTTTTAACAGATTTCTGTAACACAGACATATATCTCTCCCAGAGAAGCAAAAACAGTTGCTACACTGAAATGTCAAGTCCATCGGTAGGGGGATGAAGAAAGTGGGGCAGTTCTACAAAGCTGGTTTATGATTTTTGCACCATTAAAATGTTTTTGTTATTTGTTTTTAACTTTTATTTTTGGTTTGGGGATACATGTGAAGGTTTGTTACATAGGTAAACCTGTGTCACGGGGGGGTTGTACATACTATTTCATCACCCAGGTATTAAACCCAGTACCCAATAGCTATCTTTTCTGCTCCTTTCCCTCCTCCCACCCTCCACCCTCAAGTAGACCCCAGTGTCTGTTGTTTCCTTCTTTGTGTTCATAGTTCTCATCATTCAGGTCCTACTTATAAGTGAGAACATGTGGTATTTGGTTTTCTGTTTCTGTGTTTGTTTGCTAAGGATAATAGTGTCCAGATCCATCCATGTTCCCACAAAAGACACGAACTCGTTTGTTTTTATGGCTGCTTGGTATTCTATGGTGTATATGTACCACATTCTGTTCACCCAATTTGTCACTGATGGGCATTTAGGTTGACTTTCGTCTTTGCTATTGTGAACAGTTTTGCATTGAACACTCATGTGCATGTGTCTTTATGGTAGAATGATTTATATTCCTCCAGGTATATACGTAGCAATGAGATTGCTGGGTCAAATGGTAGTTCTACTTTTAGCTCTTTGAAAAATCACCATACTGCTTTCCATAATGGTTGAAATAATTTACATTCCCACCAACAGTGTACAAGTGTTCCCTTTTCTCTGCAACCTCACCAGCATCTGTTATTTTTTGACTTTTTAATAGTAGCCATTCTGACTGGTGTAAGATAGTATCTCACCATTAAAATTTTGAATGGATATTATACAGAGTCAGACAGAAAGATAAACAAAAACAGGGAGAACAGAAAGACAGAGATAAAGTTTACATGCATGCATGTGCCAAAGCATTAAATTACTCAAAGTAAATATTTAAAATACAAAATAATTTTTTATTCATGATACCTAATTTTATTTATTTATTTTTGCTGTGGTAGAAAACACATAATTTAAAATTTACTGTAATAATTATTTTTAATTATTTTAATTACTATGCCATATAGTAGTTCTATTTTTAATTTTTTAGGAACCTCTATACTGTTTTTTTTAATTTTTTTATTATACTTTAAGTTTTAGGGTACATGTGCACAACGTGCAGGTTTGTTACTTATGTATACATGTGCCATGTTGGTGTGCTGCACCCAGTAACTCGTCATTTAACATTAGGTATATCTCTAAATGCTATCCCTCCCCCCTCCCCCGACCCCACAGCAGGCCCCGGTGTGTGATGTTTCCCTTCCTGTGTCCATGTGTTCTCATTGTTCAATTCCCACCTATGAGTGAGAACATGCGGTGTTTGGTTTTTTGTCCTTGCGATAGTTTGCTGAGAATGATGGTTTCCAGCTTCATCCATGCCCCTGCAAAGGACATGAACTCATCATTTTTTACAGCTGCATAGTATTCCATGGTGTATATGTGCCACATTTTCTTAATCCAGTCTATCATTGTTGGACATTTGGGTTGGTTCCAAGTCTTTGCTATTGTGAATAGTGCCTCAATAAACTTATGTGTGCATGTGTCTTTATAGCAGCATGATTCATTGAAACTGTATCCCTTCCTTACACCTTATACAAAAATTAATTCTAGATGGATTAAAGACTTAAATGTTAGACCTGAAACCATAAAAACCCTAGAAGAAAACCTAGGCAATACCATTCAGGACATAGGCATGAGCAAGCATTTCATGTCTGAAACACCAAAAGTAATGGCAACAAAAGCCAAAATTGACAAATGGGATCTAATTAAACTAAAGAACTTCTGCACAGCAAAAGAAACTACCATCAGAGTGAACAGGCAACCTACAGAATGGGAGAAAATTTTTGCAATCTACTCATCTGACAAAGGGCTAATATCCAGAATCTACAATGAACTCCAACAAGTTTACAAGAAAAAAAAAAACAACCCCATCAAAAAGTGGGCGAAGGATATGAACAGACACTTCTCAAAAGAAGACATTTATGCAGGCAAAAGACACATGAAAAAATGCTCATCATCACTGGCCATCAGAGAAATGCAAATCAAAACCACAATGAGATACCACCTCACACCAGTTAGAATGGCAATCATTAAAAAGTCAGGAAACAACAGGTGCTGAAGAGGACTTTTTTTGTAACTGGCGTATTAACTTAGCATAATGTCTTCAAGACTCATCCATGTTGTAGCATATGATAGGACTTTCTCCTTTTATAGGGCTGAATGATATTTTATTGTAGATATGTATCAGTTTCTTTACCCTTTCATCTGTTGATGTACATTTAGGTTTTGTGTTTTTGTTTTATTTTGATGAAGTGACTTCACTCTAATACATGTGATAGATTTTGTTTTGTCTTTAAAATTTTATTATATATTTAAGGTGTACAATATGATGTTTTGTTATACATTTACATAGTGAAATGATTGCTACTGTCAGATTAACATGTTCATCACCTTCCATAGTTACTTTTGCTGTGGGAGGAGCACCTAAAATCTACTCTTCGCAAATTTTCAGTGTACAATACAATACTATTAACTATAGTCCTCGTGCTGTACATTACCTCTCTAGACTTACTCATCCTACATAACTGCAACTTTGTACCCTTTGACCTACTTCTTCCTATTTCCTTCCCCCCTTGCACCTGGTAATCACTGTTCTACTATCTGTTCCTATAGATTTAACTTCTTTTTTTCGACTCTCCATATAAGTGACATCATAGAGTATTTTTGTTTCCATGTCTGGCTTATTTCATGTAGCATAATGTTCTCCTCACTCATCTATGTTGTTGGAATTGGCAGTACTCCTTTTGTAAGGCTGAATAAAACTTTATTTTATAAAAATATAGGAATTGTATATATATATATAAAATGATTGTGTGTGTGTGTGATTACTACCCTTGTAAAAGATATCCCAGAGAGATCACTCATCCTTTCTGCCACATGACATTACAGTGAAAATGTGACCATCTAGGAAGGTGACCCTAGCAGAGCAAAGAAAACAAGCAACAAGATGAAATGCATAGGGGTGTGTGTGTGTGTGTGTGTGTGTGTGTATCTGACAATTTCTTCATTCATTCATTCACCACTTAGGTTGTTTCCATATCTTGGCTATTGTGAATAATGTTTCAATGAATGTATAAGTACAGATATCTCTAAGAGGTGCTGATTTCATTTCTTTGGGGTATATACCAAACAGAGAAATGGCTATGCCATATGGTAAGTCTATTTTTAATTTTTTGAGACACCTCCATACTGTTTTATGATGGCTACACTAATTTACATTCCTACCAACAGTGTCCAAGCATTCCCCTTTCTCTACACCCTTGCCATCACTTGTTATCTTTTGTCTTTTTCATAATAGTCCTCCTAACAAGTGTTAGGTAATAGTTCATTGCAGTTTTCATTTGCATTTCCCTGATGATTAGTGATAATGGGCACTTTGTCATATACCTGTTGGCCATATTTATGTCCTTTCTGGAAAAAATGTCTATTTAAGTCCTTTGCTCATTTTTTAATTAAGTTTTTTGTTTTGTCTTGTTTTGTTTTACTATTGAGTTATGTGAGTCCCTTACATATTTTGAGTATAAACTTCTTATAAGATATGTGGAAGGCAAATATTTTCTCCCAATTCATGGGACGCCTTTTCACCTTCTTGCCTGTTTTCTTTGCTGTGCTACAGCTGACTTCCTGGATGATCATATTTTCACTGTAATCTTATGTGGCAGAAGGGATGAGTGCTCTCTCTGGGATATATTTTATTATAAGGGCACTAATCCCATTTATAAGGGTACTAATCCCATTTGTAAGGGATTTGTATCCCTTGTATCACCTCCCAGAGGCCCCACTTCCTAATATTACCTAATAGTCCCTAACATCTTGAAAGTTAGGGCTTCAACACAAATTTTTGGGACACAAACATTCGGACCATAGCAAGCCTGGAGAATCTTCTGTGTAAGCTTAAAAATGTACTCTACTGTTATTCTTATATATGAAAAACAGTCAAGCCAAGAGCCAAATCAGGAACAAACTCCCATTCGCAATTGTGACAAAAAGAATAAAATACCTAGGAATGCATATAACCAGGGAGATAAAAGATCTCTACAAGGAGAACTACAAAACACTGCTCAAATAAGTCAGAGATGACATAAACAAACAGAAAAACATTCCATGCTTATGGATAGGAAGAAGCAGTATTGTTAAAAGCCCTATTGCCCAAAGCAATGTATAGATTAAATGCTATTCCCATTAAACTACCATTGAGACTCTTCAGAGAACTAGAAAACACTATTTTAAAATTCATATGGACCAAAAAACAAACAAACAAACAAACAAAAAACACCTGGATAGCCAAGGCAATCATAAGCAAAAAGAACAAAGCGGGAGACATCATGCTACCAAACTACAAACTATAGTACAGGACTACAGTAACCAAAACAGCATGGTAGTTGTACAAAACAGACACATCAACCAATGAAACAGAAAAGAGAACTCCGAAATAAGGCTGCACACTTACAGCTGTCTAATCTTCAACAAACCTGACAAAAACAAGCAATAAAGAAAGGATTACCTGTTCAATAAGTGGTGCTGGGATAACTGGCTAGCCATATGGAGAAGACTGAAACTGGGTCCCTTCCTTACACCATATACAAAAATTAACTGAAGATGGATTAAAAACTTAAATGTAATATCCAAAACTATAGAAGCCCTGGAAGACAACCTAGGCAATATCATCTAAGAAATGGGCATGGGCAAAGATTTCATTATGAAGACACCAAAAGCAATTGCAACAAAAGCAAAAATTGACAAATGGGATCTAATTAAACTAAAGAGCTCCTGCATAGCAAAAGAAACTATCAAAAGAATAAACAGGCAACATACAGAATGGGAGAAAATGTTTGCAAACTATGCATTTGACAAAGTCCTAATATCCAGCATCTGTAAGAAATGTAAATTGACAAGAAAATAAAGAACTAAGCAACCCCATTAAAAAGTGGGCAAAGGATATGAAGAGACACTTTGAAAACATACATGTCACCAAGAATCATATGAAAAAAAGCTCAATATCACCGATCATTTTGTTCTGGGTGGGTCCTTTTTCTTAGAGCTCCCAAGATGGTGATGGTCTGCTCCCAAGATGGTGGTGGCCACTCCCAAGATGGCAGCAAGCCTTTTGTTCTCTGACCTGAGGTTCGTGGCCTCATGGATTCCAAGGAATGGAACCTTGGACCATGTCGTGAGTGTTATAGCTCTATTAGAAGCCGTGGGTCACAGAAGAGAACTGTGGAACCCAGCGACTAGTGTTCAGCTCAATTAGGATGAACCCGGGCACTTAGCCACGCAGGAACAATGGCGAGCCTGTAGCCCAAATGGGAGTGGTATGGGCGCCTCACTGGATCAGAAACGCAGCGGACACCTTGCTGGATCCAGAGGGGTGGAAGTCAACAGCGGGTCTGCAACGCTGGCAAACAGCAGTGGTGGACAGTGAGCGAAAGCTCAGCTCGAGCCAGAACAAACATGGACCAGAAGAGTGTGCAGTTGCCAGATTTAATAGAGTGAAAACAGAGCTCCCATACAATGGGAAGGGACCCAAAGGGGGTTGCCCACTCCCAGCTCGAATGCCTGGGGTTTATATCCCAATCATTGTCCCTCCCCCTGTGCTCTCAGATGATAGATGATTTGACTACTTCTTTACCTCCTGCTTTTAGCCTAATTGATATTTTAGTGAGCCCTCTTTACTACCTGATTGGTTGGTTGTGAGCTGAGTTACAAGCCCCGTGTTTAAAGGTGGGTGCAGTCACCTTCCCCAGCTAGCCTTAGGAATTCTTAGTTGGCCTAGGAAATCCAGCTGGTCCTGTCTCTCAATTTGAGACATGCAAATCAAAACCATAATGAGATACCATCTCACACCAGTCAGAATGGCTATTAGTAAAAAGTCAAAAAATAACAGATGCTGGTGAGGTCATGAATAAAAAAGAATGCTTATACACTGTTGGTGGAAGTATAAATTAGTTCAGCCATCATGGAAGACAGTGTGGCGATTCCTCAAAGACCTAAAGACAGAACTACCTTTCAACCCAGCAATCCCATTACTTGGTATATACCCAAAGGAATATAAATTGATCTATTATGAAGAAGACACATGCATGTGTATGTTCATTGCAGCACTATTCACAGTAGTAAAGACATGGAATCAACCTAAATTGATAGACTGGAAAAAGAAAATATTCTATATATATACCATGGAATACTATACAGCCATAAAAAAGAAAGATCATGTCTTTTGCAGGGGGGGGACATGAATGGAGCTGGAGGCTGTTATCCTCGGCAAACTAACACAGGACCAAAAAACCAAATACTGCATGTTCTCACTTATAAGTGGGAGCTAAATGATGAGAACACATGGGCACATAGAGGGGAACAACACACACAGAGGCCTATTGGAGAATGGAGGGTGGGAAGAGGAGAGGATCAGGAAAAGTAACTAATGGGTACCATGCCTAACACCTGGGTGATGAAATAATCTGTACAACAAAGTCTCATGGCACAAGTTTACCTATATAACAAACCTGTACGTGTACCCCTGAAATTAAAATAAAAGTTAAAAAAAAGAACATATTCTGCTGTTGTTGGGTGGAGTGTTCTGTTTATGCCTGTCATGTCCAATTAGTCTATAGTATTTTTCAAGTCCTTGGTTTCCTTATTGATTTTCTATGTTGCTGCTCTATCCATTATTGAAAGTGGGGCATTACAATTTACTATTACTGTGCTACTCTCTATTTCTACTTTTAATTTTGTCAGTGTTTGCTTCATGTAACAATATTATGGTGTGCTGCTAAGTTCATGTATATTCATATCATCCTAGCAAATTGACTCTTTTATCATTATAAAATGTCTTTTGTCTCTTGTGACAGTTTTGGAGTTAATGTCTACTTGTCTGGCATAAGTATGGCTACCTTGCTCTCTTTGGTGATCATTTTCATAGAATATCTTTTGCCATACTTTCACTATCAGTCTATGTATATCCTTAAGTCTAAAGTAAGTCTCTTGTAATCAGCATGTATTTGAATCTTGTTGTTGTTTTTTAACCCATTCAACTATTCCATTTGTATTTTGAATAGGGAATTTAATCTATTTACATTTAGTGATTACTGCTATGAAAGAACTTACTATTGCTATTTTTAAAATTGTTTTCTGTATGTCTTGTAGTTACTTCATATATGTGTTCTTCTCTTGCTGCCTTCTTTTGTGTTTCATTGTTTCTTGTAGTGATATGCTTTGATTCCTTTCTCATTTTCTTTTGTGCATCTTCTATAGATATTTTCCTTGTGTTTACCATGAGGATTGCATAAAACATCTATTCAATTGCATACAAAAACTTTACTCCCTTACATTTCCCCACAACATACATTTTATGTTATCATAAATTGCATGTCACAAATTGCATCTTTTTATATTTCATAGCCATTAACAGTTTTATAGTTATAGATAATTTCTATGTTTTAATCTTTTAAACTCTATACTTGAATTAAAAGTGATTTATATGCCATCATTGCATTTTTTACAGGATTCTGTCTTTGTTTATGTATTTACCTTTACTAGAGATTTACTAGAGAGCTTTATATTTTTATATGTCTCTTTTTTTTTTTTTTTGAGACCAAATCTGTCTCTGTCACCCAGACTGGAGTGCAATGGCGTGATCTCAGCTCACTGCAACCTCTGCCTTCCAGGTTCAAGCAATTCTTCTGCCTCAGCCTCCCAATTATCTGGGATTAGAGGCGTGTGCCACCATGTCTGGCTAATTTTTGTATTTTTAGTAGAGACAGGGTTTCACCATGTTGACCAGGCTGGTCTGGAACTCCTGACTTCATATGATCCACCCACCTCAGCCTCCCAAAGTGCTGAGATTACAGCCGTCAGCCACAATGCCTGGCCTATATGTTTTAATGTTTATGTTGTTGACTAGCATTGTTTTGTGTCAACTTGAAGGATTCCCTTTAACGATTCTTGTGAGGCAGGTCAATTGGTGGTGAACTTTCTCAGCTTTTATATTGGAAAGTCTTTATTTCTTCTTCATTTCTGAAGGACAATTTTGCTAGATATAGTACCTTTGGTTGGCAGGGTTTTTTTCCCCAGCACTTTAAACATCATCGCACTCCTTTGTGTCCTGTAATATTTTGGCTGAGAAAGCAACTGGTAATCTTATGATTGCTTCTTGGTGTATGATGAGTTGCTTTTTTTAATTATTATTCTTTCAAGGTTTTTTTTGTTTGACTTTTCAGTTTTGTTATAGTTTGTCTTGATGTGGGACTCTGAATTCATTAGAGTCCTTTCAGATTTTTGAATTTCAATGTTCACTTTATTTTCAAGATTCGAAAAATTTTGGAGCATTATTTCTTTACCTGAGTTCCCTACTTGTTTATCTCAATGCCCTGCATCCAGAACTCCCACAATAGATATATTGGTTTGCTTGATGGTAAGTTTCTTCAGGTTTCCATAAGCTTATCCTATACAAAGTTTTGTGGGCTGGCTTTGTATAGGAAACTTTCCATAAGTTTCTTCAGCTTTCTTTACTTTCCTTCATTCTTTTTTGTCTTTGCTCCTCTAACTCAATTTCAAATTACCTGTCTTTGAGTTTGCTAATTCTTTCTTCTTCTTGATCAAGTCTGCAATCGAACCCCTCTGGTACATTTTTTTTTTCAATTTAGTTACTGTGTTCTTCAGATCCAGAATTTCTGGGTTTTTAAAAATAGTTTCTGTCTCTGTGTTGATATCCTGATTTCATTTATGCATGGTTGTATTGATTTTATTTGGTTGTCTTCATTCTCTTGTAGTGCATTATGTTTTAAGATGATTATTTTGAATTCTTCATCCAGTAATTTATAGATTTCCATTTTTTTTCTTTTTTTTTTGAGACAGAGTCTTGCTCTGTTACCCAGGCTGGAGTACAGTGGCATGGTCTCAGCTCACTGCAACTTCTGCCTCCCGAGTTCAAGTGATTCTCCTCTCTCAGTCTCCTGAGTAGCGGGATTACAGGCACCTGCCACCATGCTCCACTACTCCACTAATCTTTTGTATTTTTAGTAGAGACAGGATTTTACCATGTTGGCCAGGCTGGTCTCAAACTCCTGACCTCATGATCTGCCTGCCTTGGCCTCCCAAAGTGTTGGGATTACAGGCGTGAGGCATCATGCCCGACAGATCTCCATTTTTTTAGAGCTGGTTTCTGGAATTTTATTTTTTTCCTTTGATTAGACCATATTTATTCGTGTGTGTGTGTGTGTGTGTGCATATACATGTATGTGTATGCATGTGCTTTGTTATTTTTCTTGTGTGATTTGTGCATTTGAAAAAACAGCCACCTCTCCCAGTTATATGGGCTGGCTTTGTATAGAATAAGAACTTCACCAATGAGCCTGGCTAGAGAATCTGGGAACCTCTCAACCCTTTTATGGGGATGTGTCTTCATTGGGGTTATGTATCCAACTTCCCAATTAGAAAGGTTTGTCAATTTCTTTTTTCAGGAGCTTGTAACATCTTTCTTTATCTAGTGTTTGTCTGGGGTACTGCAGGATTTCTGGTGCTACAAAAAACTGCTGAGCTCTTTTTTGTTTTCTATGACCCCAGGCACCTAAAATATGTCAGCTCCATCAGAGATACATGTCAGGTGAGGTAGAAATCAGTCTATCAGACAACACCCTGAAATAACCAAATTTAACTTATTTAACTCTTCTATTTTCCACCAAAGAAGAAAGTGTGAATTACACTTTTTCTCCTAATTGTGTTGAGTCATGTGGCTTGGAGAAAGGAATGATGCAGTTGAAATCAAACAGCTTCTCTTACACATTTCAACAGGGCTGTCCTTGGCTTTGAGCTTACCTGGGGGTACTGTTACCTCCTAACTGGAATCTGAAGATCTCATAAAGACTTTTTGGACTGTATATTTTTGTTCAGTTGGTGTCTCTGTAGGAGAATAAAGTCTGAGGCTTCCTATTCTGTCATCTTGCTGTCAATCCTCTAATTTTATTTCTATCTTTCTACCAAATAGATAGGTAGTTGTCCTACAGGCACTTGTTGACAAGTTTATCTTTATATCGTTTTTCCACTGCCTTTCAATGCTACTTTTGTAAGTTCCCAGAGATGCATGGGCCTTTTTAAGGGCAAATAATTCAATTCCTTTCATCGATTTGCCTCTTCCTTAACCAATATCACACTGTTTCAGTTACTAAAGCAGAATACTTAGTTATGATCTCTGTTAGAGTATATACTCCTACTTTATTTTTTATGTTGTCTTAAGTCTTTGTTTTATATCCATTTAAAATCACTAGGTAAAATTCCCCCCAAAAATTTCTTGAAATTCAGATAGAAATTGCACTGAGTTAATTAATTAATTTCGGTGGGTATTGTCATATTTACAATAGTGAATTTTTCCATCCCATCTATCAATGTACTCAGATCTTTTTCTTTTTGCCCTTCAAAAGTTATTTGTAATTGTCTCCATTCAAGTTTTACACATCTTTTGTTCAACTTATTTCTGAGTAATATATAATTCTTGTTGCTACTGCCAATGATATCTAATTTTTATGACAGATATTAAATGGCTTTACTAATGTATGAAAGTGCTATTAATGTGTTAACTGATTTTAAATCAAACCAACCACAATTTTCCTCATTTTTGTAACCCTGTTTTGATATCATTACTTTTAATATTCTGGGATCTCAAAACCTGGAAGTGACTTGGGCACCTTCTGATTTTTGAGAGGACTTGGATAAGCATATCACAGAACAAAGTGCCAAAGCAAGTCAATGGTAAAGAAATGAGATCTGAATGTCCTTGTTTAGTTACCTATTCATTGCTGAGGTCCTCAAACTTCAGCATACTGCAGAACCACCCATAAGAGGTGTTCATGCAGTAGGACTGGTGTTAGGTCATATAATCTGCATTTTTAAGTCAACTAAGAGATTCTCATTAAGATAATCCTTAGGCCACACTTGAATAAGCAGGGATCTATGGCATCTGCTGGCCAGAGGAGTTGCAATATAACTGATGGCATCTTGGTTATGAATTTTGCTAAGGATTTTTGCCTAGTATGCTGCCCTATTAACTTTTGCCATGAATTAGGGAAGTCTATCTTTCGAGATTAAAAACATTTCCCCAATTATGGTCAGTTTGTTTATTTTGTCTTCCTGCCAACTGCGTCCTCCTTATTCTCAGTGTTAGCAGCTGTGGTCAATGCATTTCGGAGTTTCTTGTTTCTTGCTAAAATTGTTGGCCATGAACTAACTAATTAGTTGGCTTGCGGGCACAGGAGCTACAGTAGTATAATCACAGTCCTTAGCAAGAAAATGAAGCCTGGTGTATTTATGAGATCAACTTTGATCTTAATGTTGTGGTGAGCCTCATGTGCATTATAGGGGTAGGCCAAGATGAAGGGAAAAACAGAGAAATCCAAATGGATATACAGCTGATCCTTGAACAACATGGGTTTGAACTGTGTGGATCCACTGATGCATGGATGTTTTCCAATAAATATACTAGAAATTTGTATGGAGATTTGCAACAATTTGAAAAAACTTACAGATGAACTGCTTACCCTAGAAATATTGACAAAAAAATAAGAAAAAGTTAAGTACGTAATGAATGCAGAAAATATATGTAGATACTAGTCTGTTTTACCATTTACTACCATAAAATGCACACAATACTATTATCTAAAGTTGAAATTCATTAAAAGTACTTATAGACCATTCATGGTGCCACTAGCAGTCAAGAGAAATATAAACAGAAAGATACAGTATTAAATCGTAACTGCACAAAATTAAGTACATACTGCACTACCCTAATAACTTCATAGTTACCTCCTGTTGCTATTGCAATGAGCTCACCTGTTGCAAGTGTCCACTGAAAATGCCATGTGATGCTAATCATCTCTGTGTGAGCAGTCACTCTAGCAAATTGTGAATCAGTAAAAAGTGATTGCTTGCTGTTCTCACATATTTTTCATTATGGTTAGTGCAATACCATAAACTTTGAATAACACCAAGGGACCATACAAAGTGTCATTGGTGATGCTGGAAGTACTCCCAGGAAGCATAGAGAAGTCATGACATTACAATACAGGGTTGAATTTCTTGATATGTACCTTAGACTGAGGTCTGAAGCTGTGGTTTGCTGCCATTCAAGATAAATGAATCCAGCACAAGGATCACTGTAAAAAAAGACAAATCAATAAAGCCTTTGCTGTAGCTATGCCAGTAGGCATGAAAATGTTGTACTTTTGGGGAAATTGTCATTTTTATGTAAGTATGGGATTGGTATCAGAAAGGCATACCTAGACACTAATATGATTTGAAAAAAGTGATGTCACTATATGACAATTTAAAGCAAATGGAAGATGAAGGATCTAAAGCTAGAGAATCTAATGACAGCAAAGGATGGTTTAATAATTTTAGAAAAAGTTTGGCTTTAAAAATGCCAGATAACTGGAGAAGCAGCTTCTTCTGAAAAAGAGGCAGCAGGCAGGTACCCAGATACCATTACGAAAATCATGGAGAAGAAAGATATCTGCATGAACAGGGTTTAAATGCAAATGGAAGTGCTCTGTTCTGGATATAAATGCCATAAAGGACATTAATTAATAAGGAAAAGGAGCAAGCACCAAGATTTAAGGCAGCAAGGGATATGCTAACTCTACTATTTTGTGCAAATGCAATAATATTTATGATTAAGACTGTCTTTATCTATAAAGCTGCATATCCAAAAGCCTTGAAGGGAAAAGATAAACACCAACTGCAGGTTTTTTTTTATGGGCAACAAGAAGGCCTGGATAGTGAGAACCCTTTTTCTGGATTAGTTCCATTGATGCTTTGTCCCTGAAGTCAGGAAGCATTTTGCCAGTAAGAGACTGCCTTTTAAAGATTTTTTGATATTGGACAATGCCCCCCTGGCCACTCAGAATGTCATAAGGTCAACAGCACAGGTGTAGAAGTGGTATACTTGCCCCCAAAACCAATGTCTGTAATTCAGTCTCAAGGTCAGGGGCCATAAGGACCTTTAAGGCTCACTCATTACATGTGATACTTTATGGAAAGGATTGTCAACACTATTGAAGAGATCCCCAGTAGAGAGAATGTCATAAAAGTCTGAAAGGATTAAACCATTAAAGATGCCATCATTTTTTTTTAATTTTTTTAATTTTTTTATTTTATTATTATTATACTTTAAGTTTTAGGGTACATGTGCACAATGTGCAGGTTAGTTACATATGTATACACGTGCCATGCTGCTGCGCTGCACCCATTAACTCGTCATTTAGCATTAGGTATATCTCGTAAAGCTATCCCTCTTCCCTCCCCCCACCCCACAATAGGCCCCAGAGTGTGATGTTCCCCTTCCTGTGTCCATGTGTTCTCATTGTTCAATTCCCACCTATGAGTGAGAATATGCGGTGTTTGGTTTGTTGTTCTTGCGACAGTTTACTGAGAATGATGATTTCCAATTTCATCCATGTACCTACAAAGCACACGAACTCATCATTTTTTATGGCTGCATAGTATTCCATGGTGTATATGTGCCACATTTTCTTAATACAGTCTATCATTGTTGGACATTTGGGTTGGTTCCAAGTCTTTGCTATTGTGAATAGTGCCGCAATAAACATACGTGTGCATGTGTCTTTATAGCAGCATGATTTATAGTCCTTTGGTATATACCCAGTAATGGGATGGCTGGGTCAAATGGTATTTCTAGTTCTAGATCCCTGAGGAATTGCCACACTGACTTCCACAATGGTTGAACTAGTTTACAGTCCCACCAATGGTGTAAAAGTGTTCCTATTTCTCCACATCCTCTCCAGCACCTGTTGTTTCCTGACTTTTTAATGATTGCCATTCTAACTGGTGTGAGATGGTATCTCATTGTGGTTTTGATTTGCATTTCTCTGATGGCCAGTGATGGTGAGCATTTTTTCGTGTGTTTTTTTGCTGCATAAATGTCTTCTTTTGAGAAGTGTCTGTTCATGTCCTTTGCCCACTTTTTGATGGGGTTGTTTGTTTTTTTCTTGTAAATTTGTTTGAGTTCATTGTAGATTCTGGATATTAGCCCTTTGTCAGATGAGTAGGTTGCAAAAATTTTCTCCCCTTCTGTAGGTTGCCTGTTCACTCTGATGGTAGTTTCTTTTGCTGTGCAGAAGCTCCTTAGTTTAATGAGATCCCATTTGTCAATTTTGGCTTTTGTTGCCATTGCTTTTGGTGTTTTAGACATGAAGTCCTTGCCCATGCCTATGTCCTGAATGGTAATGCCTATGTTTTCTTCTAGGGTTTTCATGGTTTTAGGTCTAACGTTTAAGTCTTTAATCCATCTTGAATTAATTTTTGTATAAGGTGTAAGGAAGGGATCCAGGTTCAGCTTTCTACATATGGCTAGCCAGTTTTCCCAGCACCATTTATTAAATAGGGAATCCTTTCCCCATTGCTTGTTTTTGTCAGGTTTGTCAAAGATCAGATAGTTGTAGATATGCGGTGTTATTTCTGAGGGCTCTGTTCTGTTCCATTGATCTATGTCTCTGCTTTGGTACCAGTACCATGCTGTTTTGGTTACTGTAGCCTTGTAGTAGACTTCGAAGTCAGGTAGCGTGATGCCTCCAGCTTTGTTCTTTTGGCTTAGGATTAACTTGGTGATGCAGGCTCTTTTTTGGTTCCATGTGAACTTTAAAGTAGTTTTTTCCAATTCTGTGAAGAAAGTCATTGGTAGCTTGATGGGGATGCCATTGAATCTATAAATTACCTTGGGCAGTATGGCCATTTTTATGATATTGATTGTTCCTACCCATGAGCATGGAATGTTCTTCCATTTGTTTGTATCCTCTTATTTCGTTGAGCAGTGGTTTGTAGTTATCCTTGAAGAGGTCTTTCACATCCCTTGTAAGTTGGATTCCTAGGTATTCTATTCTCTTTGAAGCAATTGTGAATGGGAGTTCACTCATGATTTGGCTCTCTGTTTGCCTGCTATTGGTGTATAAGAATGCTTGTGGTTTTTGCACATTGCTTTTGTATCCTGAGACTTTGCTGAAGTTGCTTATCAACTTAAGGAGATTTTGGGCTGAGACAATGGGGTTTTCCAGATATACAATCATGTAATCTGCAAACAGGGACAATTTGACTTCCTCTTTTCCTAATTGAATACCCTTTATTTCCTTCTCCTGCCTAATTGCCCTGGCCAGAACTTCCAACGCTATGTTGAATAGGAGTGGTGAGAGAGGGCATCCCTGTCTTGTGCCAGTTTTCAAAGGGAATGCTTCCAGTTTTTGCCCATTCAGTATGATATTGGCTGTGGGTTTGTCATAGATAGCTCTTATTATTTTGAGATACGTCCCATCAATACCTAATTTATTGAGAGTTTTTAGCATGAAGGGTTGTGAATTTTGTCAAAGGCCTTTTCTGCATCTATTGAGATAATCATGTGGTTTTTGTCTTTGGTTCTGTTTATATGCTGGATTACATTTATTGATTTGTGTATATTGAACCAGCCTTGCATCCCAGGGATGAAGCCCACTTGATCCTGGTGGATAAGCTTTTTGATGTGCTGCTGGATTCGGTTTGCCAGTATTTTATAGAGGATTTTTGCATCGATGTTCATCAAGGATATTGGTCTAAAATTCTCTTTTTTGGTTGTGTCTCTGCCCGGCTTTGGTATCAGGATGATGCTGGCCTCATAAAATGAGTTAGGGAGGATTCCCTCTTTTTCTATTGATTGGAATAGTTTCAGAAGGAATGGTACCAGTTCCTCCTTGTACCTCTGGTAGAATTCGGCTGTGAATCCTTCTGGTCCTGGAGTCTTTTTGGTTGGTAAGCTATTGATTATTGTCACAATTTCAGCTCCTGGTATTGGTCTATTCAGAGAGTCAACTACTTCCTGGGTTAGTCTTGGGAGAGTGTATGTGTCGAGGAATTTATCAATTTCTTCTAGATTTTCTACTTTATTTGCATAGAGGTGTTTGTAGTATTCTCTCATGGTAGTTTGTATTTCTGTGGGATCGGTGGTGATATCCCCATTATCATTTTTTATTGCGTCTATTTGATTCTTCTCTCTTTTCTTCTTAATTAGTCTTGCTAGTGGTCTATCAATTTTGTTGATCCTTTCAAAAAACCAGTTCCTGGATTCATTAATTTTTTGAAGGGTTTTTTGTGTCTCTATTTTCTTCAGTTCTGCTCTGATTTTAGTTATTTCTTGCCTTCTGCTAGCTTTTGAATGTGTTTGCTCTTGCTTTTCTAGTTCTTTTAATTGTGATGTTAGGGTGTCAATTTTGGATCTTTCCTGCTTTCTCTTGTGGGCATTTAGTGCTATAAATTTCCCTCTACACACT
Source organism: Pan troglodytes (assembly GCF_028858775.2). NCBI lineage: Eukaryota > Metazoa > Chordata > Mammalia > Primates > Hominidae > Pan > Pan troglodytes. The sequence goes on from NC_072402.2 coordinate 77,291,942, forward strand.
GCTTTGAATGTGTCCTAGAGATTCTGGTATGTTGTGTCTTTGTTCTTGTTGGTTTCAAAGAACATGTTTATTTCTGCCTTCATTTCGTTATGTACCCAGTAGTCATTCAGGAGCAGGTTGTTCAGTTTCTACGTAATTGAGTGGTTTTGAGTGAGTTTCTTAATCCTGAGTTCTAGTTTGATTGCACTGTGGTCTGAGAGACAATTTGTTATAATTTCTAATCTTTTACATTTGCTGAGGAGAGCTTTACTTCCAAGTGTGTGGTCAATTTTGGAATAGGTGTGGTGTGGTGCTGAAAAAAATGTATATTCTGTTGATTTGGGGTGGAGAGTTCTGTAGATGTCTATTAGGTCCACTTGGTGCAGAGCTGAGTTCAATTCCTGGGTATCCTTGTTAACTTTCTGTCTTGTTGATCTGTCTAATGTCGACAGTGGGGTGTTAAAGTCTCCCATTACTATTGTGTGGGAGTCTAAGTCTCTTTGTAGGTCACTCAGGACTTGCTTTATGAATCTGGGTGCTCCTTTATTGGGTGCATATATATTTAGGATAGTTAGCTCTTCTTGTTGAATTGATCCCTTTACCATTAAGTAATGGCCTTCTTTGTCTCTTTTGATCTTTGTTGGTTTAACGTCTGTTTTATGAGAGACTAGGATTGCAACCCCTGCCTTTTTTTGTTTTCCATTTGCTTGGTAGATCTTTCTCCATCCTTTTATTTTGAGCCTATGTGTGTCTCTGCATGTGAGATGGGTTTCCTGAATACAGCACACTGATGGGTCTTGACTCTTTATCCAATTTACCAGTCTGTGTCTTTTAATTGGAGCATTTAGTCCATTTACATTTAAAGTTAATATTGTTATGTGTGAATTTGATCCTGTCATTATGATGTTAGCTGGTAATTTTGCTCGTTAGTTGATGCAGTTTCTTCCTAGCCTCGATGTTCTTTACAATTTGGCATGATTTTGCAGTGGCTGGTACCGGTTGTTCCTTTCCATGTTTAGTGCTTCCTTCAGGAGCTCTTTTAGGGCAGGCCTGGTGGTGACAAAATCTCTCAGCATTTGCTTGTCTGTAAAGTATTTTATTTCTCCTTCACTTATGAAGCTTAGTTTGGCTGGATATGAAATTCTGGGTTGAAAATTCTTTTCTTTAAGAATGGTGAATATTGGCCCCTACTCTCTTCTGGCTTGTAGAGTTTCTGCCGAGAGGTCCGCTGTTAGTCTGATGGGCTTCCCTTTGTGGGTAACCCGACCTTTCTCTCTGGCTCCCCTTAACATTTTTTCCTTCATTTCCACTTTGGTGAATCTGACAATTATGTGTCTTGGAGTTGCTCTTCTCGAGGAGTATCTTTGTGGCATTCTCTGTATTTCCTGAATCTGAATGTTGGCCTGCCTTGCTAGATTGGGGAAGTTCTCCTGGATAATATCCTGCAGAGTGTTTTCCAACTTGGTGCCATTCTCCCCGTCACTTTCAGGTACACCAATCAGACGTAGATTTGGTCTTTTCATACAGTCCCACATTTCTTGGAGTCTTTGTTTGTTTCTTTTTATTCTTTTTTCTCTAAACTTCCCTTCTCACTTCATTTCATTCATTTCATCTTCCATCACTGATACCCTTTCTTCCAGTTGATTGCATTGGCTCCTGAGGCTTCTGCATTCTTCACGTAGTTCTCGAGCCTTGACTTTCAGCTCCATCAGCTCCTTTAAGCACTTCTCTGTATTGCTTATTCTAGTTATACATTCGTCTAAATTTTTTTCAAAGTTTTCAACTTCTTTGCCTTTGGTTTGAATTTCCTCCTGTAGCTCGGAGTAGTTTGATCGTCTGAAGCCTTCTTCTCTCAACTCATCAAAGTCATTCTCCATCCAGCTTTGTTCTGTTGCTGGTGGGGAGCTGCGTTCCTTTGGAGGAGGAGAGGTGCTCTGCTTTTTAGAGTTTCCAGTTTTTCTGCTCTGTTTTTTCCCCATCTTTGTGGTTTTATCTACTTTTGGTCTTTGATGATGGTGATATACAGATGGGTTTTTGGTGTGGATGTCCTTTCTGTTTGTTAGTTTTCCCTCTAACAGACAGGACCCTCAGCTGAAGGTCTGTTGGAGTTTGCTAGAGGTCTACTCCAGACCCTGTTTGCCTGGGTACCAGCAGCAGTGGCTGCAGAACAGCAGATTTTCATGAACCGCGAATGCTGCTGTCTGATCGTTCCTCTGAAAGTTTTGTCTCAGAGGAGTATTCGGCCGTGTGAGTTGTCAGTCTGTCCCTACTGGGGGGTGCCTCCCAGTTAGGCTGCTCGGGGGTCAGAGGTCAGGGACCCACTTGAGGGGGCAGTCTGCCCATTCTCAGATCTCCAGCTGCATGCTGGGAGAACCACTGCTCTCTTCAAAGCGAGGAGGCAGTCTGCCCGTTCTCAGATCTCCAGCTGCATGCTGGGAGAACCACTGCTCTCTTCAAAGCTGTCAGACAGGGACATTTAAGTCTGCAGAGGTTACTGTTGTCTTTTTGTTTGTCTGTGCCCTGTCCCCAGAGGTGGAGCCTACAGAGGCAGGCAGGCCTCCTTGAGCTGTGGTGGGCTCCACCCAGTTCGAGCTTCCCAGCTGCTTTGTTTACCTAAGCAAGCCTGGGCAATGGCGGGCGCCCCTCCCCCAGCCTCACTGCCACCTTGCAGTTTGATCTCAGACTGCTGTGCTAGCAATCAGCGAGACTCCGTGGGCATAGGACCCTCCGAGCCAGGTGAGGATATAATCTCCTGGTGGGCCGTTTTTTAAGCCCGTCGGAAAAGCGCAATATTGGGGTGGGAGTGACCCGATTTTCCAGGTGCCGTCTGTCACCCCTTTCTTTGACTAGGAAAGGGAACTCCCTGACCCCTTGCGCTTCCCGAGTGAGGCAATGCCTCGCCCTGCTTCGGCTCGTGCACGGTGCGCTGCACCCACTGTCCTGCACCCACTGTCTGGCACTCCCTAGTGAGATGAACCCGGTACCTCAGATGGAAATGCAGAAATCACCCATCTTCTGCGTCGCTCACGCTGGGAGCTGTAGACCGGAGCTGTTCCTATTCGGCCATCTTGGCTCCCCCCCACCGATGCCATCATTGTTATAGAAAAAGCTATGAAAACCATCAAGTCAATAAATAAAACAATAAATTCCTGCTGAAGAAAACTGTTTCTTGATGTCGTACATGACTTTAGCAGATTTATAACAGAGCCAATCAAGGAAACCATAAAAGAGATTGTGGATATGGCCAAAAAGGTAGGGGGTAAAGGGTTTCAAGATATGGATCTTGGAGAAATTAAGGAGCTAATACACTTAAAACCAGAGGAATTAACAAAAGATGAGTTGATGGAGATGAGTGCTTCTGAACAAGTGCCAGATGATGAGGAAGATGTAGAAGATGCAGTGCCAGAAAACAAACTGACATTAGACAATCTAGCAGAAGGGGTCCAATTATTCAAGACTGCTTTTGACTTCTTTTACAGCAAGGACCCTTCTAGGACACAGACACTGAAACTAAAGCAAACAGTTGAAGAAGGATTGATACCATGTAGAAACATTTTTAGGAAAATGAAGAAGCAAAAAGTAAGAGAAAATACAATGTATTTCCATAAATTTACACAATTTGTGCCTGCCTCTCCTGCTTTCCCTTCTACCTCCTCCACCTCTTCCATCAGAGACAGCAAAATCAACCCCTCCTCCTCCTCAGTCTACTAAACGTGAAGATGAAGAGGATAAAGACCTTTACGATGATCCACTTCCACTTAAGAAATAGTAAATATATTTTCTCTTCCATATGATTTTCTATAACATTTTCTTTTCCCTAGCTTACTTTATTGTAAGACTGTAGTATATAATACACACAGAATAAAAATGTATATTAATCAACTGTTAATGTTATTGATAGGGCTTCCAGTAACAGCAGGCTATTAGTAGTTAAGTCTTCGGGGAATCAAAAGTTATACACAAATTTTTGACCACACGAGGGTTGCCACCCATAAGCCCTACATTGCTAAAGTGTCAACTCTGTGTGTGTGTGTGTGTGTGTATACACACATAAACACACACACACATTTATATACACTCAACAGACACAGAAATACACACACACATATAAGATGTATATCTTTCTATGGTTTTTGAGAGTAAAAATATTTTATTTTTTAAAGTTTTTCTTCATAAAATGACCTCAGGGAAAGATACTGGCTTGTCTAAAAGCTGTGAACCAAATATCCCCCAATTGTTCAAAGTGAAGAGTGATGTCATTCTTACTTGATAGTGACCAAAGAAGAGCATAAACTGGGTATTTACAAATCCATGCTGCATTAATCGAACGGTGAATCTCCTTTCAGTATCTTACTAAATAAGATTGTTCACTTGGGCAGTTTTGCTTCTTGTCATATATTGGAGTAAGCAGAGTCATCTGTTATTTTGTGATGTTCTTACCTCTGGTTTCTAAAGTTCTGAGAAAAAAAATGCAAGGAGGAGAATCTAATATTTATTGAGTTCCTAAAACATGCCAGACTCTATCTTAGGCATAATCCCATATTTTATCACTGATTTAATCTTCATATTAACCCAATGGAATAAGATATTATTATAATCTCCATGAGATCATCAGATTGAGAAGATCAAGGCTAGGCAATTCACTCTGCCTGTCCAAGGCCACATAGGTAGCAAATTATTGGGCCACGAATTGAATCTAAGACCATCTAACATAAGGCTCAGGTTCTTCATGTATTCCATCTCATTGTCTTTTATATTAGGACACAAATCAGATTAGGGAACATTTATGGAGAGATTTGATCCAAAAATATAGTTCTCTTTATGGAAGAAGAACTCCTTGAATTGATGAATGAATGTATGTTCCCCTGTGTGTGGGAGTGTGTATTCCTTTGGGCTATTTCTGTAGACTTACCACACATTAGTTAATTCTCCTCTGTGTTTAAAAGTGCTCGGGTGAAAGCTTGTAATAAGTACTGTGCTAAACTATTCTCTAGGTTGTCAAATAAAACCCAGATACTCTAAGAAACTATAGCAAGAGCCCAGATGGATCACTGAAATAGGTTTCACCCCTCTGGAGAGTCTCAAAAATGCAAATAACTCATTTAAACAACAGCTCGTGAGCTGACTCATGCCAGTTCTTCTCCAATTAGATGTGTACTTTCATGTAATGGGAGTCAATGGGAAGGAATAGTGTTTAGTGAGATCTGCCCTCAAGAATAAAAGGCAGCAGCAGAAGTTAAAGGGCAATTTCTAGCTACCAATGTGCATGGGATAAAAAATAATTAACTATAGCTATAAGAGTTTTGTAAAGTGGATTAGTTTTGTAACTTCTTAATCTTTGAGACCTTGCTTTCTTCTACTTCTCCACAATGATTAGTATGAAAACTTGTTAAAAGCAAAAGGCCTGTGGACTGGTGTAGCTTGTATTGTAGCCGGTACTACAGTGGCTTCAACTAAATTCTGACCATCACAGTCCTGACCTTCTGCTCAAAGAGAATGTCTAATGATGCTCTCCTTAAAAATAGTTCAGCTTCTAGTTCTGCCCAAAGGGCTCAGGAGGAACCACAAGCTGTACTCTTTTCACAAAAGAATATACTTTTGAATTAGTGCATAAGCAAAAACTTAAGAACATTTTGTAAGTGATTACAAAGGCTGAAATAAGGAACAACATGCTGGTTCAGACTGCTGGGAAGAGAATATTGGGAACTCAAAAGATCAATAAAACTTGGAGGAAAAACTGAATCCAAAAATTACAGGGACAATTTTCTTAATAATTGTTTTTTAAACCATTTTCTTATATGAGAAGGAAATAGAAATTAATATCAAATGACATTGGTTCTGTGAAGAATATAGTTATTCAGCATAAATTATAAAGACAGAAAATCTAGAGCTTTATTTTTGTTGTATTCAAATGTTTTGAGCTGAAGAATCCCTCTAGGTATCATTATAGGTGATTTGACCTGCTTCTGATACTGATACAAAGAGCAAAACATGACAAGCAGTAATCCCTTAAATTGTTGGTTTCATGGAATTATTTCTGCCTGAATATGTTGTATTTTTTTTCAAGGGAGAAAAGAGATGAGGAGTTCTGGTAAGTGTGTCTATACCCAATATTCCAGAATAAAGTAGGGATAAGAATCCCAAGGGATAGAATGGCTCATATCAGTATTAAGGACAATAGGAAATCAGGGTGTCTCTGAGGTGAGATTTCAGAGAGGAAAATCAATCCCTAGGAATTGTCCTGCATCTAAAAAGTGACCTCATGGACCTAATAATAGAATGCTGACTGGGTGGGTCCAGACACATTAAAGCCACCCACATAAACATCAAGGTATTCTGACAGACAAATTTGAGTGAGTCAAATATTCTGATACTTTTTACAATGTTGAAAGAAGAATTCATAGAATCGAGAATCATAGAGGTCACCTTACGTCGATTCTTACCAGTGAGTTCAGTTTTTCCTTTACTCACTGACAAAAGGTAGGCAGCCAATCAAAAATTCCTTCACTCAGCAAACTTTTAGTAAGAAACTTATTACCCAATTAGCTCATCTTGGGTCAAGTGCCCATCCCTGAACCATTCAATTGTAATGAGAGAGGTGAGGGCCATGATGTATGAACTTAGCTTTGGTCATTGCAATTAGGATGAAGACGAGGGGAGGGGAGGTGGCATTTCTTAGGTGTTGCTAAGAAGCAGTTCCATAGGTATTCAATATAGCACACATGGCGATTTTTTTCAGATATCCAGATGGGTGAATTTTCTATAAGTTTCAAAGATAACATGTGTATTCTTTGTCTGGTCTTGCATTTGTAGTGGGTTCTCAAAAACAATAGCATTGTCTTCTCTCTAGTCTTCCTTCCCTTAATGATCTCATCCATTATCATGACAGCAGAAATGTTTATAACTTCTCCATGTATTTCTTGGGGAAGATCTCTTTTCCTGTGCATGAAAGCATGATGAAAAGTATGTAGATGAGGGTGTGAGAAGTGAAGATTGGCAAAGGACAAAATTCTGGGGAAGAAAATATTTGGTGCACCTTATGTCAATTGGTGATAGCTGCCCAGATCATTTTATTGTGAAGAATTCTCATTCTACATCTAGCCTCTGCATCAGTTGTAGGGGAAAGGGAGAGAGATGGAGATCAGCTGTGCCATATATTTGAATCTCTTAATTGTCTTCTCCAATGAAAAAGCTGTGTGGAGGGAGACCAGCTAGTAAAGGAGATGGATATAGAGAAATTAGGTAGAACAGAATTAAAATAAGGTTGGGTCAAGGAAAAACACCCTTATGGCGTGAAGGGAGGCTAATCATATAAAACCTAAAAGTCTAAAAGTGATCAAGTATGATAATGTCAAATAATATGTCTTTTCGTGTTGGCAAGTAGTCATTGAAAATAGCTTTTTGTGGAGTATTGATTGTGCAAACCTAATATGAGAGGACTGAAAAGCTAATGGATGATAAAAAAAATGTAGACAACAATTGTAGTCTATTAAAGGAGCTGCCTATAAGTGAGAAGGAAAAGCAGTAGCTAGACTGGTGTGTAAGGTTCAGGAAGTTGTTAATTTTTAATAGACAGATGTAAGCTAGAGATTTTTCACATCTGTGGAAAGAAAAACTATAATCTTTATTATAACATTGTAATAGCAAAAAAGTTGGAAATGACCTACATAACCATCAATTTTTTAAAAGATAAATTTTGTATAATTATATAAGGAAAGTAGATTAATAATATTTTTTAAGTTTGTTGGGAGATATTCATTATACCATGTAAATCTTTATTCCTTTTGTTTGTCTGAAATAGTTTACTGTAAATTTTAAAAATATTTTTTTGTTTTTAAAATAAGAGAAAATAAATCAAGTGTTTATAATTCTTGTAACAAGAGAAACAGTGAGCCACCTCTGTTCCCACCTGGAATTCTACTTCCTAGATGCCATCATGTCCAAGTCTTAGTCTTGTTCTTTTAGAATTTACTCCATTAAAAAAAAAAAGATGTTGAGTACTTGATCTTATATAGAACTGCACACAATGAGCACATCACCTAATCGTGAGTATAGATTCCGCTTAAGAATAGAAGTCCCTTTATAGTGTAGAGTTGTGGCTCAAGTTCATCACTGGCTAAGTTTCAGACCAATATTAGCCCTAGGAATGCAAATTGAGTGGCATATGCAACAAACTTCCTACTAGATTTCAAAGATCAGGCCATATGGGAATGAAGAAGAAGGAACCTGCTGGTTTGATAGTGGTGAAAGGGACAGGAAGCATGGCAATATTTGAGAAGCACCAAAACAATGAGTCAGACAGAGATGATTCTGATAAAGACTAAATACATGCAAAAAAAAAGTGGCTTATATTATCACCAAATTTTGCTTTATAGATGTCTATCTCCACCCACTTAATGAGAACATGTGTTTGTCTGTTGTGTTCATTAATTCCTAATTGCCTACATAATAGGCACTCAATAAATATTTGTTGAATTAATGAATACATGCAAGAGTAGATGGAGCATGGCAAACAAAATAGAATAATATGTTGCAATGCTATGGTTGATTTTCCCTGAAAGGTTCCTTCATAAATGTAAATTGAAAATAATTATTTCTCATCCAGGTTGGAGAGCTAAAGAAACATGCAATATGTGCTTCCAGCACCTTCCTGTTGGTCTCAGTGGAAGTCAGACAGTATTTTTGTCAACCATGTGGCTTCACCTCTCTTAGGAAGTTGCAGTCAGAAGAATTCATTTCCCAAAGTGCTTACTGATAAGAATTCCTTCAAAGTCAGAGGGTGAAGGGGCTTCATTTGGGGAAAACAGAAGGATTATCTAGGGTACATGCTTTTAAAAGCTGTTACTTCAATCTTCTCCTGTTCTATCTCCCCTGAAGAGTCTATTTGTTTTGTCTCTTCCTTTTCCCTTACTCCACACACAATGTGGCTAATAGTTTCACACACAAGATGTTTTTATTATTTACAGAAAGATCTAATGCTGACACACTGGCATAGCTACTCATAAATTCTTCACTTGCAGATTCATTTTATGTGTTTATGAGTTACCTCCTGACAGTTCTCATATTTTGCAAGGTTTGTTTTTTTCAGTCCCCCACCATTCATGCCAGGGTTTGAATTAGCAAATGTGTTCTTTAGTTTAATCTTGGTGGTTTTTTCTTTACCCTCTTTTTTTCACTGTGCTTATTTCACCGTGCTTCTGAAGAGCAAATGTGTCCTAGTGCTTTATTCTTTTGGTTCTAATCCAACAACATGACTATAAAGATCCATGAATTCCTTGTTTGTGCTTTTTCTGGTGGTGGTATTCTATTATTTCATTAAATTACATCACTATAGTGGGTTGTGGGAAGGGCAGGGGTTAGAAGCCCTGTTTTTTATCCAAGTTATGCAATTTACCAGTTCTATGAGTTTAGGCTAATCCCTCAAGCCCACTATGCCTTAGTTTATTTATCCACCCCGTGAGTAAGATAATACTGTTCTTATAGAGTTGTTGCCAAATCAACTGAGACAAAGCTAGTAATGTCTTCTGAAAAGCGGAAAGCACATAAATCAGACTAAATTACTATTACGAGATGTACTTTTCCAATGAGGTTGCCCTGATCACCAGCTTAGTTGTGCCAGCCCAGCCATCATTTCTAAACACTGTCAGAATTATCTGCTGTTCAAGTCAAGCAGAATCACAGCCAATCCCTTCTTAGAATCCAATTATAAAGTCATTACTTAAAACATTATTGAACACATATATGTGCTCAACCGTTCTCGAGGAGTTGCAAGTACAGTGGTTAGTCAAATATATGGATAAGTCATGAGCTCACATTCCAGCTCCCCTCATGAGTTTACATTTGAGTCAGCATTAAGATAATAGGAAAGGGTAATTTATGTAGTCTAGAATACATGCAGGCACATTTATATTTATACTGCAGAAGTGATGTTGTATCATTACCATTGCAAATTGTACATATAAATCAATTCTCCCTAAATAATATCCCTTTCTTATTGTGTGTGCACACACCTTATAAAATTCAGGGACATTAAAAAAACAAACAAACAGAAAAACCCAACATGGTGTTTAGGGTGGAGGTAGGGGGAATGCTCACTCCTTCAGCCAGAACCCAGCCTAAGCGACTTCATTAATAACCCTTTTATAGAAAGGCCACTCTCATCTGAGACACAGCTGCTATCTTCTCTCCATCCTGACTCTCTCAATTGTTTTTTTGTGAAAGAAAATATGTTGCCTCTCATCCATGAATTGTTTTTCCTCCACAATCTCCATCATCCAAACAAAGTAATTACCTGTGTTATACTATAAACATTTCCTTTACCTCTCATTCCACACTGGAGACAACATGTATGCCTCCAAATGATCCACTTTGGGTTTATTTAATCCTTTTGGTAGGAAGCAAAAGCTAGCTCATGCTTCATCCTTTTAATGTGGATATTGGTGGAAGACACATGGGTGGAAGGTTCAGGTCCTACAGATACCTCCTAGCAGCTGCATGAGTTTAGACAAGAGACAATTCTTCTGCACCTCAGTTTCTTCATCTGAAAAATGAGATAATAAAAATTGCTCGTCTGATAACATTCTTGTGAAAGTTAAATTAGCTAGTGCATGTAATAAACTACCTGGTAAAGGATGGTCATTCAATCAATATTAGATAGTGGTATTATTTTTTGATAGGGTAGTTGCAACTGCTCAGTGGATTCTTCTTGCCTGCTGCCCAGATAGACCCAAATTATCAAGGCAGGGGAAATGCAATAAAATATTTTACACATATATAGCTAAACAAGAGACTGGAGTTCTATTATTACTCAAATCAGCTTCCCTGAAAATTCAGAGGATAGGGATTTTCAAGGATAGTTTGGGGGAAGTGGGGGGGGTGGCTTGGCAATGGGTGCTTACTGCTGATTGGTTGGGGGTGCAATCGTAGGGCTGTGGAAATGGTCCTTATGTGCACTGAGTCACCTCTGGGTGGGGCCACAGGAGCAGTAGACGGGTCCAAATGGAGCCATGGTTGGCAGGTCCAGGTGGAGCCATTGGTAGTAAGACATGCAAAAAAAACCTGAAAAGACATCTCAAAAGACCAATCTTAGGTTCTGCAATTGTGATGTTATCTGCAGGAGTAATTGGGGAAGTTGTGTAGCTTATAACCTCCCAAATAATGGCTGGCAATAGTTTATGTCTACACCTTAGCAAAATTCAGGCTTCTCTCATCCTCCTAGCCTGGTAGTCTGTCATTAACTTTACAAAGGCTGTTGAGTTTTGGAGAAGGGCTATTATCATTTAAAATATAAACTAAATGTCTCCCAGAGTTATCTTGGCCCAAGCCCAGGAATAATTAAGGCCAGTTTGAAGGCTAAAGGAAAGATCAGGGGTTGGTTAAATCAAGTCTCTTTCATTGCCATTATTTTCTCACTATTTTAATTTTTGCAAAGGTGGTTTCATAATTTGTCTTAATTTTTATCATATTCTTTTAACAGACAGCTTGGTGGCTCTAAGAGAAGAAAGGTTTGTTGGATAAATATAGACTCAGATTAGATCATTATTTTATCAATAGGAAGCCACATGATAGTTGCAACATTTTGGACTCTACTATTTGTGATTTCAGGCAATTTACTTAATTTCTCTGGAGGATCTTTTCTTTGTTCATCAACAACACAAAGTGTTGGCCTCAATTTATTTCAAGTTCAAAATCATCTGAGAAGGTAAAGAAAAATAAACAAAAATAAGGATTTAAAATTATTCAGAGGAGAAACATGAATAAGAATCAAATAGAAGAGGTTTTGAGTTTATGTGGATAAGAGGAATAAGAAGATTATTTCTTGAGTCATATAAATAGACAAGGGCAATGGTCTAAACAAAAATGATAGTTTGTAAGGTGTCTGGGTCGTGGGAACCAGGAAGGATGAAACAATTAGCACTAAGTGTCAATTTCTTCGATTGTTGAGTGGATAAAATGACAATTTTAAAGGGTCTTGAAAAAGATAAAAGTGCTTTAAAAATGTGAAGCCATTTAATTCCTTCAGTGTCTTCTTGGTTTGGTTTTATTAAGTTACGAGGTATATAGTCATCCACCCTTTGTTTATTGTAAATTTAGTATCCAAAATAACTTACTTTGTTTTAACAGAATTTTTGACCTTTGCTGTTGTTACAGAATTTAAAAAGCGTTTTTCAGAACCCAAACGGGGGAGATTAGTAAAGAGTTCTAAGTGTCAGATGGCATTTGTGGGAGGCACCTTCCAACATGGTGCCCAATAATCCCACCTCCTGGTATTCATATCCTGTGTTATGCCCTTCACATTGTACCAGGGTTGGTCTACGCGACTGATAGGACATGACAGGGTGATGGTGCATCACTTCTGAAATTAGGTCACAGAAGAATATGTGGCCTCCATCTGGGTCCCTCATTCTCTTTTTCCCCTTAGAATGTAAGTCAGATACAGGGTTGTCAGCCGCCCTATAGAGAAGCTCACGGGTGAAAAACTAAAACCTCTGGCCAACAGCAGGCAAGGAAGTGAGAACTACAGCCAATAGCCACATGAGTGAACTTGGAAAAGGATCCTGCAGAACAGGTAACCTTCAGAAGGCCTTAGCCCCAGCCAGCATCTTGATGGCAACCTCTGTTGTACTCTGAGCAGGAGTTACCAGCCCTCAGAAACTGTATGAGGTAACAAATGTTCACTGTTTCAAGCTCTAGGTTTGTGGCAATTTGTTATGCTGCGATGTATAGCAAATGCAGTGTTCTTCAGACTAACACTGCTCTCAAAATTAAGAAAAGGTAGAGGTCAGTGAGGCCTCAGCTCATGTGGCCAGGCAGATGCATTTCAGAGAGAATAGGCCTTGGTCTTGTTTCCTGTCTGCAGCCACATACTGTAGTTCTTCTCTCCAGGGAAGCCTCTGTTATGAGTTTCTTATTATCTTTCCAGCATTTTCTGTGCATTTCTGATATTATTTTGAACACCTTCAATATATATTAAATACTAAGAATTTCTCCTTAGTATATATGGGGGAAGGAAGCATGTAAACTTGTGAAAAACTTTGTCCTATGTTATAAATGTATCTGCAAAAGTGGATTTGTTTTCCAGTCCTAACGATGCATTTCTAATTGGTAACATCTATTGCCTGAACTTGCTTTCTTTTCATTCTGCTTTTCTATTTTGTCCAGATCCATAAGACAGACTCTTCAAAGTTGCATTTGGACTTGGGACTATTTCAAAATCACTTGAGCAAACACTTCTCTAAATGACCACTTTTCATTCGTTCAGCAGACTAGCTCTCATGAGTTAGTCTTTCCTCCCTTTCTGGAAGATATTTAGCTTTCATTGATAATTCATTAACTGTTTTTAACAAATGTGTAGTTAGCTTTCATTAATAATTCATTATTTGTTTTAATAGTTAGGAGCAGCTGAGGGTCCCTGGACACTGAATTTACCTTTTAGAGTTGAAAAGACCTTCAGCCTTTTTGAGTTGAGAAAAGTTTAATCAATTTAATTACTAAGGTTTTGTTCTTGCCTATTAGCCTCACAAGCTTCTGAGACTTTTTAAGCAGAGGCTGTTAAGTTGTGACAATTTTCTTTTGGGGAGATTATTTGTATCATACATTGGATTTGGAATCACACTGCCTATGTTCTATTTCCTTTTTTATTTTAATTTAACTTTTAAAAATATAAAAGGCCATTTGAGTTAACATTCTAAGACTCAACAAAAATGTATTTCAGTCTCAGATATACAAAAAGGAAGTTCTTTATTTTTACTTGCTGATAATTTTTTTTCAAATGTTTCCACATTCCTTTGTCATAGTTTCCATGGTTATGTTTATGTCTTTTTTGTAGCCACTGTTTTCTGTTTAGCATGTGTTTCACTTCATTTTAAAGTTTACTACTAATTTTATTTTTAACCCCAGACCACAAAGCATATTTACATGATTTAAAACATTTACACACAATAATTTCAAAATTCTAACAGTCATAAAAGCCATGGCAGTCATGCTGTTTTACTTAATCCACAGAGTGTACTTATTTTTATTTTGATTTTTTAGAAGGCTATTTTTTTGCCTTTAGCTATGTGTTTCTGAACTTTTATTTTTACTAGTATAATTAATTTTGCACATAGCTTTGCAGAATGTGCAACAAGTTACACAATTCAAAGAGATTTTCTCCAGCTTGCTTTCATTTCCTTTGCCCTGGTCTAATACTAACATTTGCTCCCAGGCTCTACCAATTTCCTCCATCCAAACTCAACTGACTTTATTTTTTGTTTCTGGCCCTTGCTCCATGGGACCAACCACTAATAGGTTACTATCTATGATTTTCCAGGTTTTCTAATTTTATTTTTTCCATCTTAACATTCATCACCGGTCAATATTGGTCTATCTACCTAACACACAGTGCCAGTCTATCTTTCTCTGTGAAAACTGCTTGTGTGGCACATAATTTAGGGCTTGTATTAGTCACCTTTCTCCAGAGAAGCAGAACCATTAGGAAGTTATATCTATATATCTATATCAATATCCATATCATCTATATCTATGTCATCTATATATATACATATATACATATGCACACACATATCTAAAACAGCAAGAGTGAGAGAGGGAGAGATTGAGTATGAGGAATTGGCTCATGTGATTAAGGAGGCTGAGAATTCCCATGATCTCGATCTGCAAGCTGGAGAACCAGGAAAGCCGAGGGTGCTGTAATTCACCCAAGGCTGAAGGACTGAGAACCAGGAAAGCCAATGATGTAAATACCAGTCTGAGGCCTGGTGAGGGTGAGATAAAACATCCCACAAGCAGTGAGGCTGGGAGGAGAAAAAAGGAGAAAATTCCTCCTTCCTCCAATTCTTGTTCTATTTAGGCCTTCAGCGGATTGGCTGATGTGCAGCCACATAGGGAAGGGCAGTCTACTTCACTGGGTTCACCAATTCAAATGCTAATCTTATCAGGAAACACCTTCGTGGACACACCCAGATGTGCTTAATCTGGGCATCCCTGACCAGTCAAGTTGACATATAAAATTAATCTTCATGGAGCTTGATAAATTAAAATCTTAACAAAAATAATAAACAGCAAGGAAAGGCCAAACTTCTGATAAGAAAACACTTCATCAGTATAAAACATAGAAACAGACACTGCTCCTAGACTCCTGGAGGCTGTAACAAAGGTGGCAGTTCACTGTGAGAAAGTTTACATTTAGTAGTTCTCCCAGTTGAATGTACTCAGGAAAATGTAATACCACCTGGAATGCTTGTAAGTGTTGCTAATTTCTTTCTTCTTCTTCTTCTTCTTCCTCTTCTTCTTTTTTTTTTTTAATTTTTTTTTTTGAGATGGAGTCTCTCTCTGCCACCCAGGCTGTGCAATGGCATGATCACTACAACCTCTGCCTCCTGGGTTCAAGTGATTCTCCTGCCTCAGCTTCCTGAGTAGCTGGGATTACAGGTGTGCGCCACCATGCCTGGCTCATTTTTGTATTATTAGTAAGCACGGGGTTTCACCATGTTGGCCAGGCTGGTCTTAAACTCCTGACCTCAGGTAATCCACCTGCCTCAGCCTCCCAAAGTGCTGGGATTACCGGCATGAGCCACCACAATGTTGCTAATTTCCAGGCCCAAGCCCTAAAAACTCTGATTCAGTCATCCTGGAGTGCAATCCAAGAATCTGCACCCTGCAAGATTTCCAGGAAACCAGGTTTAGTCTCATGCTTTGAGGAAAGGACATTGTGATGAGAAACACAGAAAGCTCTTTTAATATGTATATGCTCATAGGATTGAAACAAGGAGAAAGATAAATGTAGTGTCTTTCCTGCACGAGAAACAAAAGGATTATAAATCATGCTGCTATAAAGACACATGCACACGTATGTTTATTGCGGCACTATTCACAATAGCAAAGACTTGGAACCAATCCAAATGTCCAACAATGATAGACTGGGTTAAGAAAATGTGGCACATATACACCATGGAATACTATGCAGCCATAAAAAATGATGAGTTCATGTCCTTTGTAGGGACATGGATGAAGCTGGAAATCATCATTCTCAGCAAACTATCGCAAGGACAAAAAACCAAACACCGCATGTTCTCACTCATAGGTGGGAATTGAATAATGAGAACATATGGACACAGGAAGGGGAACATCACACACCGGGGACTGTTGTGGGGTGGGGGGACGGGGGAGGGATAGCATTACGAGATATACCTAATGCTAAATGACGAGTTAATGGGTGCAGCACACCAACATGGCACATGTATACATATGTAACTAACCTGCACATTGTGCACAAGTACCCTAAAACTTAAAGCATAAAAAAAAGAAAGAAAAAGGAAACAAACATTAAAAAAGACAAAAACAAATTTTTATAATAAATTTAATTTTTTTGCCTTCAGTTCTCAAGGGAAAAAGAAGCAGCATCACCACACACTCAGCTCCCAGCCTTTTACTTTACTCATTTAAACTTAAAATACAAAACTTAGTCTTGAGCAAGTGTGGTTAAAAATCTAAAAGAAACAATACAAATAGAGAAGAATCCAACATATTCAGTTACTATTTCTTCTAAAGAAGGAGAATAGAGCATCTAATATTTCTTATGCATGAAATCAAAGACATATTGAGGCACATAGCAGAAATGCTTTAATGACCTAGAAAAGGGTTGTAAAAACCTTGGCTTATTTGATTCCTCAAGTTGCACACCCACCAGAAGACCATGGAGTAAGTAGTACTGAATTAAAATTTAAGCGCAGAAAACTAGGTCCCAAACTATCAGAAAATGATTCCCAATTCTAAATGTTCAACCACATCTATCTTAAAACATTTATAATATTTTTTCAAATTCTCTCATAACATTCCAAATGATTAGTTTTCTCTGCTATATTTTCTCAACTTTCAAATTAAAATTCTTTGCTTTAAAGTTAAAAAAAAAGAAACATAACCATCCCTCCTCCAGATTTTCTAGTAGATTCTATAGTGAAGGTGAAATTAAAAGAACCATTGAAGTAAACAAGAGGAATGTATTTTTGGAAAACTGTCTCATGAAGAGTGCAAAGAAACTATTTGAATTTGCTTTGAAACATAGAAAGAAACATCTGAAGGAAAGTAGGCCTTGTTGGCATGGTGGAAGAATCTGAAATAGCCAAGAGCAAGGCCAGTGTAAACCTTCCAAGGGCCATTCATTCTAATAATTGTGTCTTCTTTGGACATATAGCTTACTCCCATTTAATCTAGGAAGATATCTGAATTAGGCCTTTGCCTATAGAACTGTGATTCTCATTACCAGCTACACGTTAGAGTTATCTGGGAGCTTTAATAAATACAAATGTCTGAATCTCACTGACTGGATAGTGGGTTTTAATTGGTCTGAAGTATGATCTGATTACCAGAATTGCTGAAAGCATTTCAGAGATTTTTAATGTGCAGCTAGATTAATAACCACTGCTCTAGTTAACTTAGCAAGTACTGCAGCAGTATAAAATTAACCTAAGATTGACAGTAGAGTAATTCACAATGCTTTGCATTTGCAGCTCATCATTAGCTAAAAGCTCAATATTTTCAGTGTTTCCCAGGCCCTTAAATAAACGAAGCTCTTATTTTGAGGATTTGTCACCACACTGTTAAGAGAGTCTTTTTTTTTTTCTTAAGTGTCACTTTTGTAATCAGCCCTGTGTACATTCATTGTTCAGGGACAACTGCCTGATCTTTCACAGAGAAGCTTTTACTTCTGAAATTCCCAGATTCTTTCCCCAAAGTCCCTGTTCTCTGCATAGAACTTCCCTCCCTGCTCTAGCCTTGGTAATATACCCTATGAGATCAGCACAAACAAGACATTCTGAGTCTTGACGGAAGGACAGAATGTGAGAGGAGAATAAAAGTTTCCTTTGTGTAGAGCATTGGTTGAACTTGCTGGTGTTGGTGAAGGAATTCAGCTTCCTGGTTGCATAGTATCTGTGTAGTTTCATTTTCATTTTCACTTTTCCCTTGTTCATTCAACAAATATTTGAATCATTACCATATGCTACTCACTTTGCTGAGCGTTAAGGATACAGTGATGAATAGGAAAGAAAGGAGTGATGAATAGGAAAGAAAGAATAGAACTGAAAGGAGGGTGGTGGAGAGTCCTTTCTCCTCAAATTTAATTTTAATAGAATAGATTTAAACACGCAGAGATTGTATAAAGCTGACAGTAGCCATCAAGTATGGCTATGAAGTGGGTTGTACCTCTGTATGGCTCTTTCTAAAACTTTGGCAGGGACCACTCAGTACTTGAGCTTTTGGTGCTAAGGTACTTCTAAGCCATGAACTTAAGCCTGTCTCTATTTGGAGGTTTTTTGTTTTTTTTTTCCTAAAACATGAAATTGTTTCCTAAAGAAATGAATCAAAATCCAAGCTGATTTCGCAAATAAGAAACCTTAGAAGAAAGGGATTTTGTCAGCCACTAATATAAAATCATCTGGGAATGCAAAATTTTTACTGAACTAGAATCTCAGTGGCTGACAGGGGAACCTGCATTTTTAACATGGACCCCAGGACTAAAGTATGATAACTGTCACTTCAGAGAATCTGGTCTGTCTCTCATTGACATTTTTCTTTTATCAATCCCAATCAGTGAGTCCTTATGGATATTTTTCCAACTTGATTATCAAGTCAATAGGTTTCCACAAGGATTTTGAATAAGGCTATCTTCTTAAACTAGTATTAATAAATCCCGTATATGATACATGGGATGCCATCTGGTGAAGTAACAAAGGAACTTGTCTATAAATGTTTGAACTGAGGAGAGGGGAACACTCAAGGTCAGCCATCCAAAGCAAGTGAGGAGCAATTCAGGTGGGCAAGACTAGAATATGTTAGTAATCAAAACATTGAAACCTACTCAATGACATTGTAGTAGGGCTGAGAAAAGCCTGTGAACAGGTCTATTTATGCCTTCTCTCTAGGTTTAGACTTTATGTTGTCTAAAACAAACAAACAAAAAATCCTGTTATTGTCACTAAGCATTGACTGTCCAGGAGAGAAATAGAGAGAGAAAAAATAAACATCTGATAAAAAGAGAAAGCCTTTTGTCTCTGAGTTAGAGAGGAGCCACCAGGCTTCATCATGAACTGGAGGAAGTCTTCTGAAGACTATCTCAAGACTTGGCTCAGGGTCCATAATCATTGCTCAGTTTTCTTACTGTAATCTGGAGTTCCCCTGAGATTTCAATACTAAGAGAGTGCACTGGCCAGAACATCTTTGCATCCCAGTGCCCTTAGTGTTTATTTTTCTCACTGTGAATTCATATGCTGGCATGTGGTTTATCCTTTTTTCTCTATTGAGCCTGGAGAGTATTGGTTGAGCCCCCAGCTCCATCAACCTCTCTAATTATGGTGTCAAAACAGAAAACAGAAATAGAGTTTCTTGACTTCAAACTTGAGCATTAAGACTCTATGGGACTACACTTAGGTGAGCAGCTGGACTCATTCAATAACATGTTTAGGTTGTTTCTCAACAACTGTAACACATATGATAGACGTTTTAGAGCTCTTAGGAGACAAGCTTTTATTTTACAAAGAAGGAAACAGATTGAAAGAGGTGAAATGGTGAGCTAAGGCCAAAAAGCAAGAACATGGATGGATAAGGACAGAAAACTTTTCAGTCTAAGGGTAATGTTTCTTCTACAGCATGACAGCATCTCTCACAAACTGTGCTTGCCACAATGACTTTGTTTTCATCCACTTATATGTCCACTGAGCTTTTGATGACAGTATACCTTTGTTAGGATGCAAATAGATAAAATGACTTCATAATTATAGAAACTTTACAGTAATTTTGTCCAAGGCCCTATAGCTTCCAAAACCAATATGTATCAATATATATTGATATACTTCTTAAGCCTGGCATAGATTTCTTCTTTTCCTTTTAGTCACCTAGAAATGTCCCTATCTAAGCATATTAAAAATCAGATGGAAGACAAACAAAACTCCCTTGCTTGAAAATGTGATCTCCCTCCTTTTGAAAATAATAAAAACTGACAAAATATTTATGTTCTATTAAAAGACACAGTCAACCCTTAAACTTGGTTTTTTCCTTAAAAAACACATCACCAAGTACTAAAAGGCTAGTTCCTATGAAACTGTCTCCAGCTAGAAAGGGAGGTCAAGATGCCCCACAAATGTGATTTACTTCCTTAAGCATGTTTAGACAGATCTCTTGCACACAGAATTGCCTTTAAATAAATAGCCATATAAAATTAATTTTGTCTGTTTTGCCTCAAGTTTGTTGTGCTTGAGGTTTATTTGCCTGGTGTTTACAGGGCTGGGGTATAACAGAAAGCAGACCAGAAATCAACACATTTTATCTGGGCTCTCAATGTCATGTTTCAGAACAGTCACTGGCCTCCCACCAGTCTGTTGATTGGATTCAGATTATGACCTTCCTATTCGTTCCATTTAAATTACCCTGAAGGCATGACCTCAACAGTGCTCTGAACAGTGTTGGAATAAGCTTTGCAAACAGCCCAAGCTAGGAATTCAAAAAGGCCTCAGCAGTAGCCTAAGAAAATCTTTATTACAGAAAAACTTATAGATTTGATGTAAAACATGCTTATAATCACTTTGGGAGCAGCGTTTGCATGACGTATTACAGCTTGTATGTAGAAGAGAAAACCTCTTCTAAATGATTATCCAAAACAGTTTTAAACCAAGGGTATCTCTGAAACAGTAAGTTGGTATAAACAATTGTTACGGATTTTAAAATGTAGACTGTTCTCCTTCATTTCACCTCTGATTTTCAGGTAGCTGCACAGCTCTCAGGCTAACATCTTTCTCTATATAGTTGATACTACAGTTTGTGTCTGTGTGTACCTGGCTCATGCATCTGCAGTGAAATTAATTGCCAGGGTCAGGATCACAGAAGCAAAAAGAGATTAATAGAAAAGACATTAGTGCTTCAGAAGATAAAGGGCTTAGAATTCTACAAATATGACTCCCTCTGATTACAAAATGGTAACTTCCTACTTTTAGAACGATCAAAAAGACAGAACACAGAAACGTTAATAACAGTTGGCCTCATATTACCCAACATCCACATATGTTAGAAAATATCCATGTAATTAGAATTGAAGTCTCTGAATTGCAACAGCACATCCTAACCAAAAATAGATGTGGCCAGAAGTCTACTAAGTGGGGACCACCCATCCTTCCAGGTTCTACATGAAACTGAGTGGGAGTTTGGCCCAGAAAAGGCAAAGTTCCCTTTTAAAATTGGGGGAAAACGTAGTCTGTAAAAAAATTAACAACTGTTACAGAAGTTTTAACTATTAAAAACAGAGATTGCATCTATAATACCCACATCTTGGTTTCTAATGCCATTCCCAGAAATGGAAACAAATAAACTGAAAAACAGGGATCCTTAGAGAAATGGCTGATCCAGGACCGGGATAGGAAATATACCATATGAACCTGGAACATCTCTTAGTACCTGAAATTGAGGACATGCTCAACAAAAACCGAAACCCATTGATAGGAACATGTCAAAGGGAGAATGGGAGCCAATGGAAAGAGCTCCCAATGGTCAAATTTGAAACAACTTGAGCAAACAAAATACATAAAGTAGTATTGGATTATAAACCAAAATGTAAAATAAATATTCATGAATCTGTACTTACATGAATATGAATCCCAAATAATTTATGTATTCTACTCTCAAGGAAGTGGATCATAACTCTCCACTCCATAAGTGTGTGCTGCATATAGTAACTCCCTTCTCAAGAGTGCATTATGGTAGCCAGGCGTGGTGGCTCATGCCTGTAATCCCAGCACTTTGGGAGGCCAAGGCAGGTGGATCAACTGAGGTCAGGAGTTCGAGACCAACCTGACCGACGTGGAGAAATCCTGTCTCTACTAAAAATACAAAATTAGCCAGGCATGGTGGCACATGCCTATAATCCCAGCTACTAGGGAGGCTGAGGCAGGAGAATTGCTTGAACCTGGGAGGCGGAGGTTGCGGTGAGCCGAGATTATGCCATTGCACTCCAGCCTGGGCAACAAGAGTGAAACTCCGTCTCAAAAAAAAAAAAAAAGGTATTATGGAGAGGAGTGGGGGAGTACCTTTACAGTGGAGAAGCCCAACAACCATACCACGGCCAGGTGGCCATGGCTAACATCATCAGTGATAACTCGTATTGATAGTATACATCTTTGATATGATGCAATGAGAATTACATTTTACCTCTATGGTCTTCCTCTGCTGAAACCCCACTCCTGAGAAAACAACAGACAAATTCTACAAAATACCTGGTCCATACTCCTTAAAATTTCAAGTCATCCAAAACAAACAAACAAAAGAGTCTAAGAAACTGCCACATCCAAGAGGAGCCAAAACGTAATATGGTGTCCTATATGGGATCCTGGAACAGAAAAAAGAGTACACATACACACACGCAAACACGCACCCCTCCTAAGCAAACCTGAATAAAGTATGGGACTTAGTTTATAATACTATATCAATATTGGTTCGTTGCTTGTGACAAATATACCATTTTAATGTGAAATGTTAATAATAGGGGAAGCTGGATGTGGGGTATATGAGGACCCTCTGCATTACCTTCATAACTTTTCTGTAAATCTAAAACTATTCTAAAATGAGAAGATGATCAAAACTAGCATTTACTAAAAAGCAGAATAGAGTGGTAAGATAGGTGCACAACGGGTAAGGAAAATAAGGAATAAAGGGATATAATCAGGTAATGTGCTTGAGTTTGTTGTGAAGTTATAGAAACCTGAGGAATATTTCTTAGGGACAATCCCTGTCCTGGGTGTGTGCAACACACTGATAGTCAACCTAAGGACATTTCAACCTAAGGACCGTGAGGGCTCATGCATATATTTACATGTTAGAAGGCAGGAAGAGATGAATGCCTGGAATAGAATGCCTAGGAGTTCTAAGAGGGAACAGTTGTGCTTTCTGATGTTAAGATTACAGGAAAAGAGCCAGGCGCGGTGGCTCACACCTGTAATCCCAGCACTTTGGGAGGCTGAGGCAGGCGGATCACGAGGTCAGGAGATCGAGACCATCCTGGCTAACGTGGTGAAACCCCGTCTCTACTAAAAATACAAAAACTTAGCAGGGCGTTGTGGTGGGCACCTGTGGTCCCAGCTACTCAGGAGGCTGAGGCAGGAGAATGGCGTGAACCCAGGAGGTGGAGCTTGCAGTGAGCCGAGATCAGGCCACGGCACTCCAGCCTGTGCAACAAAGCAAGACTCCATCTCAAAAAAAAAAAAAAAAAAAAAAAAAAGATTACAGGAAAATGGTTTCTCTTCAACCCAGTTATGGAGGACTTTCAAGCCTCCAGTTCTCGTTTCTGCAGGCTTGCTCTATTCTAGGGCTGAGAGTCTAATTCCAGGAGAAAGCTTTTCAGGGATCCTTTTCATAATCAATAAACATCTGTTGAGCATCTGTTATGAAGCAGGAACTGGAAATACAGAAATGAACAGGCAGTGACTGTGCTTGCTCAGAAATAGGCAAGGGTGTTCTTTTGAATCCTCAGATTTCAATTGTCTGTGACAGAACACGGAGTTGCATTCAAGTTTTATCATCTGAGTAAGAGGATACCATTGGGGGAGGCAGGGTTTTATGAGACCTAAATTACTATGAACACTTACTACACATGTAATACAATTTTTACCTCAAATATTCAAAAAAAAAAAAAAAACAAAAGAAAGAAATGATCAGTATGAGGTCCTTCATGTCAGGAATCTCACTGAATAGTGGAGTGGGTCTGTAAGGCAGCATGAGAATTGCTAAAATAGAATTAAACATGGGCTGCTAAGGGGACATAGAAAAGAAGTATCTAGATTGTACTTGGGGTCAGTGAAGACTTGAGCTGAGTGTAGAAGGATAACTTAGAAATAGGTTAGGTGAAGGGCTGGGCCTTGAGGCAAGAGGGAGCAGCTGAAGAAAGTTTGGAGGGATAAAACATGTCCCAGCTGGGTGCCGTGGCTCATGCCTGTAATCCCAACACTTTGGGAGGCCAAGGCAGGAGGATCACGAGGTCAGGAGATTGAGACCATCCTGGCTAACACAATGAAACTCTGTCTCTACTAAAAATTTTTAAAAAAATTAGCTTGGTGTGGTGGCACTTGCCTGTAATCCCAGCTACTCGGGAGGCTGAGGCAGGAGAATTGCTTCAACCCGGGAGGCGGAGGTTGCAGTGAGCTGAGATTGTGCCTTTGCACTCCAGCCTGGGTGACAGAGCGAGACTCCATCTCAACAACAACAACAACAACAACATGCCCCACCTGAAGAAGTGCAATGAATTCTGCACAGCTGGAGTGAAGGGTATCTGTGGGCAAGGGCAAGAGTTAAGGTCAAAGGTGGAGATAAGGTCAAAGGGTAAAGACTGGGCAGAACAATAAGGGCCTCAGAAGTGACCTAGGGACTTGAACTATTTCTAGAACATTATAATCATCCTCCTCGTAGTCTCTTATATCCTATTTCCACATCTCCACTGGTGCTTCACAGTAATGTACTGAATGAAGTCCTATAAGACAAATAGAGAGATGAACGTGAACTTGACTGATGTCAGAGGACAGACCACAGACTGATGTTTCACTGTCATTTTTATTGTACTATATAACTCAATTCTATCATAAAGATTACATTTTAAAGAAAATAAAAACTCAAGTGATGAATGTGTGAAATTTCCACCTTATGAAAATGATAAAACAATGTGTAGGGGGACTTCCTAAACCAGGCAAATTGTTCCATAGAACACTTTAAAAAATCCCTACCCTTAACTTCGGACATCCTCAGGATGAAGATCTGGCTATTCATGTAATCATAGATTTAATTTCTCCCACAGATTGTGCATATGAATTTCTATTAATTTCTCCCACAGATTGTGTTTATTAATTTCTATTAATTTCTCCCACAGATTGTGCATATTCTGTGAGTGCCTTCAGGGTACAGAAAACTACTTTAACTCCAGCATTCCCTTAGTAACAACAGAAATGTTCTTAGAACTGATAATGTTCTGCTTAAGGAAGAGAAGGCTAAGGGGCGATGTTTGAAGAAGGACTCGTGACTGGAGTCTGTCATGGTTGGCCTGGAGAACACGTGGCTCGTGAGGGCTAAGCAGGAACACTGTTGGTCTAGTTTCCCTCATATCCCCAGTGCCTAGCAGGCAGCCTGGCAAGAGTAGGCACTCAGTGAGGACTACCAGATGGCTGAAGGATGTGGAATGGAGGGATGGAGGAAAGGACAGGTGGGGGCATTTGGGAAGTGACGCTGCCAACTACACAAAGCTGGCACTCTTAGGAGAGGTGGTGAAGGTCCACTGTCGAAAGCCTAAATGGTGGCACAGCATAGATTAGCTCTGAGACCATGGGTTCTGAAACCTGGCTCTGTGGAGTTGCTTCCTGTCTCTGTCACTTTCTAGCCTGGTATGGATAAGAAACATCACCTTTCTCTCCTACATTTCCTCATCAGAAAATGAGGAATAATAAAATATATTATAATAATGTTTATATATTATGATTGTTGTGAGGATTAGATGATACACATACCTCTTAATTTCTATGTAATATATATAAATATAAGTATACATTTTTTTCAGCCTCTAACAGTTCTAACAGTACCTGGCACACAGAAGTTATTAAAATACCATTTATATATTCATTTTGAGGTGTCTTTCCTCTTTGGTACTTAGACTCTTGAACACTAATAGCAAGAAGAAAGGCGAGACAAGACAGGAAAATATAATTTTCTATCTTTTTTCACTCTCTCTTATTCTGACTAAGGAGAAATTGAATGGGAACCATGGAAAATAATGATTACAGAAGTAAATTGACAACAAAAAGTCAAAATGAACCTAGAAAAACCTGAAAGCCATGATGTAGTAAACATCATAAACGAGCTTTTGGGTTTGGCCAGATGGGTTGATATAAAGTTGAATTCACATGAACATGAAATGGAAGGACGGTAAGAGATGGCAGATTTTCAGCACATACGAGGTTGAGAAAAATACTTTCTCACTTAAAAATGAATCTTCCCTTGCTTTAATCTTTGGAGAGAAGGAGAAATGCATAGGGCTGAAACCCCTGTGCAGGGGCTGCTCTGTGCTTTGCTCTCATGGCTGAATTCCTGGTGGCTTACTCATTCTGCTCTGGGAATTGTCCTTGCTTCACACAGGTTCCAGGAACTTCTCATGGTCCCTAGAAAGGGAGCAGATCATCTGCAGCAGGTGGTGGTTGACTCCACAATGACACTCAGGTCTAGACTAATGAGGACCACTTCTCTCTTTATCATCCCACTCCTCGCTCAGGCCGCCTGTGCCTTGCTCTCTTTACATCCAGCTAACTTTGCCTGTGCTGAGAGGAAGCCTCTCAAGGCCAGAAGTAAGAATACTGTGATTCTGACTTGCTGACAAATCACTGGTTCTTGGAATTGTTTGGCAGGTGTATTTGCCAAACCACTAATTTACCCTAAATTGAAAATAAGACTGGGAAAGAGGAACAGCTGAAATACCTGATGTCTGTGACTTCCTCTCTTCCTGTATTCCTACTCACAGTGTGGCAGAGCTGTGCGTCTCAGAGAACACAGCTGCCATGATCAGTGCGGATTGACCTCCGGTGCATACTGAGGTTGTCTCTCACATATCCAAACCATACCTCTCCACTGGATATTAAGTTGCATTTGGGAGAATTAGAGAATTGACCTTAGTTTAAGAGAGGGCCTGCTCAGTTACAAGGTCTTTTCATCATCTTTAATGGAATTAGCACAGCCATGAACATATGACCCAATCTGGCACAAGAAGCGTTTGTTAGAGGCTGCAGCTTCACGGGACATGAAAAAGTCAGCCATCCTATAACCACAGTTGAGAGGAATCAATTGATGCTGTGGATGGATGTATAGCAGAGGGGAATCTCAGCCTTGATGACATTTATGAACTGCTGGATTGAACCTGAACTGCGTCCTACCTTAGAATATCCTCCTATGAGACTTAGTAAATGTCTTTGTTATATCAGACCATTCAGTTTTCTTACTTGCTACCAAAACATTCTAAAAATACAGAAATTGACTTAAAATGTATAATTTGTCTAAATGGTTTTTAAATTGTTATCTTTTAATGTAAACATATAGCAAAAATTTTCTAAGACATACAGAGTTTCATATGAATGAGTGAATGCATAAATGAATGAACGAATAGAAGTTGGCCAAATCATCAAATTTTATTCCTTCATTCTATGAGCCTTAGTTGATTGCCCACTTTGGGCTTAGACTTGACCCTGAGGGTAAGTGGATATATAACAACCTGCCCTCAAATTGTTTACATCTGCTAGAAGATACAGATGCACAAAAATAACATGGAAATACAATGTGACAAATGTGATGAGAGAGCTATGCACAAATATTCCTGGATTTCAAAAAAGTATTGGTGCCAGACTGTATCTTACAAGATAACTAGGGACTAAGTCAGGCAAAAAGAAAGCAAATGAGTGTTCCCAGCACTGGAGACATAAAACAAAGGCAGGACATCCATCACTCCAGCTACAACATGAATGGCAATCCTTGGAGTTGTCCAGTGCACAACCTGCCCTACTGTGTGTAGCAGACCCCAATAAAGACAAAGGAATACAGAAACCAGCGTGAGAATTCCTGGAACTACAAACTGTCATTCCTGCTGCAATGGCAGCCAGATCCTCCCAGGAGATTAGGTTGGAGAGGCACGCGAAAATACGCATTTTTCTTTTAGAGTTATCTTATATAGCGTGTTAAGGAAACTAAACCTTAGTGTTTCTCTTAAAGTATGTGCATTAGAATGACCTGGTGAACATCTTAAAAATGCAGACTTGTAGGTCCAACCCTCGGAGATTGATTTTATAAGTCTAGGGTAGGACTGGGCACCTGTATCTTTAACCAGATCTCCAACAGATTCTTCTACTTCTCCAAATTGAAGGAATGGTGGTGAAGGTGATGTAGTGTTGCTAAAGGGAGTAATTCACATGGCCAAATTTGTTTCAGAAAAAGTCCATTCCGTCTGAGGAATGGGTTGGGAGCTGGCCAACTGGAGGCAGTTAGGAAGATGTTCAGTTATTCAGATAAAACATGAGGAGACCAACATGGTAGGAATGGAGAGGAGGCAACAGATTTGTGCAGCTTCCTAACCAGGCCAGGTGGCCCCAGGGCCAGAGGAGCAGTATGACCCTCGCTTGTTCTCTGGATGAAGAGCTTTACCCTGCCCCCTGTGAGTGGACAGAGGATGCCAGAGGCCTGCGTGACATCTCCTGAAATTGTTGCAGCGGTTGCCTTCATAGGGCCTGCAAGGAGACACCTAGTCCAGGAGTTGAGGCTGATGGCATCATAAAACACTGTGGTCCCAAGCACTATAAGCCACCCCAGGGGACCAAGAACAGACAAAGCTCCTTGTCCTCAGGAATTCTTCATTTACATAAGGAGATATATGGATGCTAAGTAAACAGAATGCTAAGTAAATAGTTCCAATTACTCTTAGCATTGTTGAAAGTGCCCGATGCTTTCATTTTCCATGCGTTTCCAGCCTCTTGTTTTTGTTTTTGGTGTTGTTTGTTTGTTTGTTTGTTTTGTTTTGAGACGGAGTCTCAGTCTGTCACCAGGCTGGAGTACAGTGGTGTGATCTCAGCTCACTGCAACCTCCGCCTCCCAGTTTCAAGCGATTCTCCTGCTTCAGCCTCCTGAGTAGCTGGGACTACAGGCGCCCGCCACCAAGCCCAGCTAATTTTTGTATTTTTAGTAGAGACGGAGTTTCACCATGTTGGCCAGGATGGTCTCCATCTCTTGACCTCGTGATCTGCCCGCCTCGGCCTCCCAAAGTACTGGGATTACAGGCGTGAGCACCACCCCTGGCCAGCCTCTTGTATTTTAACTCACAGATTCCAGACTTTGCCCCACTCCCTTATTTCTAAAGATGCAGGAAAAAATATTGGTCAATGCACTTGTTATTTTAACCTCCAAAATAAGCTTTTCCATTTTTCTTTCCACAATGATATTTCTATAAAAAACTACTAATATTATATTTGTTTATGGTTCTACCCAAAGGATAATAGAGTCTCACTGAGGCATGTGAGGCCTTGTAACACTGTTAGAAGAAAAAGCTGCCTGATAGACAAAATAAGGAGCTTAATTCAAAAGTTTAATTCTCAATTCCATTCCAAATAACTATGAGCTGGATTGACGTTAATTCCCATATCTCTGAGGGAGAGTTGGATGTTACGACGCTGTTCAAGCAACTACACTTAATGAATGTATTTTATTACAAAAAAGAAACATCAGAAGGGAGCTATCTTCTCTAATACCTATTCAGGCTGAAAGACGTTTTCATAGAACAAGGTTTCTCAAAGTGTGGCCTTTGGATACACGTACATAGGAAACTCCAAAGGCATTTATTGAAATTTCCAAGGCATTTATTCCAATTTCCTGTACTGCGGGCCTAAGAAAGCTGCATTCTAGGGGCAGATCCAAAGCAGCCAGTCTCCAGATTTCTCTGCTGATTCTGTGCATACTAAAGCTTATGAACCTACTAATGAAGACTCCAGTACTGTTTACCCTCATAGCTCTGACACTTAGACTGAGGAAACTCATTAACAAGGGCCAAAGTTTCAGAAATGAGGATAATCTTAGAACAAGAAAACCTCTATACCTAAGATATTGGTGTATAAAATAAATGTTAACTTTAAGGAAATTATAACCCAAGAAAAAGGTTACAGAACATACTTTAATTATTAGAAGGCAGATCCATAACAAGTTATGGACAATTTGAGAGCTGAACCATATAACCTTTGAGGGTCACGTTCCCCACAAAATGTTCCTTGGAGATGCTATGAAAAACAGATCCTAAGGATGCTCAGATTTGGTATTTTGAGGATACATCAAACTTGACGCTATGTATTTTCCCATGAGACTGACTATACATTCCTGAAATACAGAAACTGTGGCTTTTGCATTTTTATATCTTTGGAAACTGAACACAGTGCTTGTTAATAATAGATAATACTGGATATCAGCAAATATTGAGCACATATCTGCTATTCAGTGAATGTTGGCTAACTTGAACTGGGGGGAAGAATCACTGTTGAAAAAGTCCACCATAAATGAGAAAAATCCAGTAAAGTTCAATGAGATATGAGAGTGAATTTACAAAATCGCATGTATTGTTGTTACTCAACACATCCTTGACATTTCACCAAAAACACCTCTCAATGTCACATTTTTACATTCTATCCCAAGTATCGCATACAATTCTATTCTCAGAGGTTTGTCACTGTGGTGTCACTGTGGTGACTGTGCCTGGTGTCCTTGGTCATGTCCTTTTAGGTTACCCAACTAATTACTAATTTAGCCATACTTATTTATACTGACTCTTCATAATACGGAACTCTGTTTTAGAAAGTAAACTTTAAATAAGCTTCTTACTCTTGATTTACTTTTCTCTCTCTCTCTCTTTTTTTTTTTTTTTTGGTTTGTTTTAAAATGACTATGGCTTCAAAATATTTCTTTGAAAAAAGTTCTACTGGAATATTAAGATACAAAAAAAAAAAGGTCTTCCATCAGTTATAGCAAAGCCTCTTGTGTCTGGCATACTGAGATAGAGGAAAAATGGCTTGAGAAAGAGAAATTGCTTTGACCACCTCTGAAAATCACATGTGTTAAAGAAAAGAGAAAACAGATTTTGGCTAGTTTTATCTCCCATTGTATTTGATTCCTTTGAGAGCGTATAGAAATTGGAAGAGGATTTGAGTTAATTACTTTTGCAAAATTTTTACTTTGGTTTCTAAAACAAAGAATTTTGTAAAACACCCTTTACACATTGAAAGAGATTTGTACATTGTTATGAGTTATATAATAATATGAGCTAAAGACAAATAAACAAAAAACACATGGATTAACCATCCTGTTGACTATGCATGTGTTAAAAAATTAAAAGAAAAAGTGTTGTGATACAATACATATAGAGATTTTACTAAGCAAAAAACCATATCTGGAATATAATTTGGAGTGTCGAAGAAGCCCTTGGGATAAAGGCTTTGAATACTTTTTCCATAGCTGTAATTTTTACAGAAACACAACATGGGCCTTTTTGTATATTCTATATACAAATACAAAATATAGTTATTTGTGTGCAAAGTCTAAACAGAGCAAACTTAGAGTTATTGAACAGGCCTTCCAAAGTGAAATAGATAATGGAATTATAAACTGCCATGGCTAGAAAAGAACCTAGAGATGATTGACCCTCTCATATTGACCCAGGGCTGGAGATAGTGGGCCTTGCTTGAGATTATACAGCAGGTAAAAGTTAGAATTGGTGCTGGTTTGAAACTTCTGACTTTAGTTCCAGACAGAAAATAATTATTGGCAATAAAAATGTCAAAAATGATTGCTATTACTCCAACTTGTATCTCCATGAACCAAAAATTTACTTGTCATAGTTCATAAAATCCTGCAGCATGCATTCAACTAAATTAAAATCTTCTATTTATGCAAAGTAACTCTATGATGCAAATAGATTTTTAAATTTACTGCATTGCAAAATAGCTCTGACTATTAATATTTAAGAACTTGATACTGGGTCAATGGCCACGTTGAAATGAAAAGGCTTGAATTGATTACACAAGACAGACTATAAAATGAATTCTAATCTAAAATAGAAGAGCATGGAGGCTGAGATGAGAAGTGACCAGGCTGCCCCTTAATACAAGTAGCCTTAGACAAAGTATTGCTTTGAGCCTCAAATTTCTCATGCCACCTCCTAGGACTCAAACAATCCAAAGAAAGCATTGCATGGGAAACCACTCCAAAAATCATTAGTGTAACACAAATGCAATGTTAGTGCCACTGTTATATGAAGTAGACACACAATATATATATCATACCAATTAATATCAGAGAGAGAAAGAGATGACATTTTAAGAAATTGGCTCACATGATTGTGGGGGGCTAAGTGCAGGCAAGTGTTGATGCTGTCAACCAAATAACAGAGAGAGATTCTCCAAAGATAATGATTTTGTTCGGTGTTGCACAGAAGATTTGCAAATCTGTAATGTGCAGGCTATGAGAATCATAAGCATATCCAAAGAGATTGAGGCAAGGAAAAGCTTCTAAAGGCAAAAGAAAGAAAGTATGCAATAAGTTGTTTTAAAACAAAGAGAATATTGGTTCCAGGGGCTTATCACAGGAGTTGATGCCAGTTCGTTAGTGAAGACAGTAGGTCAGGCAAGTGTACTTATGCATCTGGCTAGCTGTCCTTGTGACTCATGTAGCTAGCTGCAGTTTAAAATGTCCTTGGCAAAAGTTCTTGTACAGGCATTTGTGCATAAGAGCCCTGCAGAGAGTTTCTGTAACAGTTCTTATCATAGGTAGGTGTGCATAAGTGCCCTTCCACCTTAGTCTCCTGGCTTTATTTATTTATGTTTTGTTAGGGTTTGACATAAGTGACTCCATTTTGATTCTGATAACTTTCACAATGGAATCTTGAGTTTAAATTCTGCAGGCCAGGAGACTGGAAACTCAAGTAGGATTTCCATGTTGCAGTCTTGAGGAGAATTCTTCTTTGGGAATCCTCAGTCTTTGATCTTGAGGCCTTCAACTAATAGAATGAAGTCCATCTATCCACAGTATACTGATTTAAACGTTAATCACATTGACAAAATTCCTTCACAGAACATCTAGACTAGTGTTTGACCAAATAACTGGGCACCATAGTTTAGTTACATTGACACATAAAATTAACCATCACATCTAGCTAAGAATATAATTGTGGGATCATGTGGTAATTTTATGTTTAACTTCTTGAGAAACTGCCAAACTGTTTTCCACAGTGGTCATACCAGTTTACACATTCACTAGCATGCACCAGGGTCCAATTTCTCCACATCCTCTCCAACACTTGTTATTTTCTGTAGTTTTATTAAAGCCATCCTAGTAGGTATGAGGTGGTCTGATTATTTTTTAATATACCTTTGGAGTCACTAAATATTTGTTGCTGGAGTTCCAGTAAGATAGAAGAGGAGGTGCACACCTGTTATCCAAGCTGCTCAGGAGGCTGAGGCAGGAGAATCCCTTGAACCCGGGAGGCAGAGGTTGTGGTGAGCTGAGATTGCACCATTGCACTCCAGCCTGGGTGACAGAACGAGACTCTGTCTCAAAAAAAAAAGATAGAATAGCTGCCTTTCACATGACATAGAAGGTGAGTACCTGGACTAGATGAACTATTTGGGTTGATGATTTAGGCATCATGTAGTAAGATTATATTTCAAAAATTATTGCAGTGTATATACTGTGAGCAGGGAAACACTTTTTCCTAACTTCTGATGTTTCCTTCCACATCACACAGTTTAACATTCCTAACCAATCTGTCCTCTTTCAGATATAAATAATGATTGAGCTTGAGATCCTGACTTTCCTTTTTTTTCTTAAGAGCTAACTGCCTGTGAAGAGTCAATCTTGGCTCTGCTGCTCCAGGGACATGCCCCACCTCTGCAGGTAGGGAGGTCTCCTCAGTTTCAGGCTGACCAGTAGGTCTGCCTAATCTTGAGATTCAGTATGAGGAATCTCACATGCCAGCAGGTGAATGCCAGATTTTCTAAAGCAATCTTTTTACCAAAGGAGTTATTTGGGTCTCTGTCTGCTGTTCCTTTTGTCTTATCTTGAGTATTTTAGACTTTAGGTTGGAAAGCAGGAAGTATTTTATTGTATCCATTACTTGAAGACATCTCTATAAATATAATTAATATTATTATATTAATGTTTTGTTTTATGATTAATCTGATTTTGCTAACAAGACTCCATGCATTCATTAAATGCATTTTATGAATGTTAGAGATTCACCTTATTGATGGATACTATTGAATGGGTTATTAATTTCCAGGGGCTTAACATGTTTGATTATACTTAGTATCACACCAAAAGATGGATCAGATGTAAAATTTACATAAGTATTATAGTTGTTATTGTTTAATTTTTGAAAACTAATTTTGTAGGATTGGAGAAATGGCCTGGTATGAGATTTTCTTTTCAAAATTAAAATAGTTGCCTTTCTGAAACAAAATAAAAAATTTTGATGACATAAGAGAAAGGAATTATGAGATTAAAAAACATAAAAGGACCAAAGGATGTATGAAATTTGCAGGTAGGTGGAAGAAATCTTGAAGGGAGAAGTGGGTTTGAGTAAGTAAATCTTACATTTATTCAGTTTGAATTGGTCCTTCATACTGTTCTTTCTCAAAGCTATTGCCGTTTTATCTGTACTGTCCTTTCACTCATTCCCTCATATTATTTTTCCAATTGCCACTAATTATACTTTTCTTGGTCTTTTATGATCCTTCCAGGTTGATAAATAAGTGGGAATCTTTTCCCTTTGGCCTTTTTACATCGTGACTAGCTCTTTACTTAAATAAGATAATTTATTCTCTAGATAGATCATTAATAACGTGTGATGGCTATGTGTGTTTCAGAATAACCAGATAGTCAGGTATCCCACTGTAAATGTTTTTGCAAAACTTCAAGTTTAGGTTTCTAAACAAATAAACGTTTTTCAGAGCCAGGCAGTCTTCATATTCATGTCTCCTATGGATATGCCTGTCATACATTCAAGTTCTTCTATTTCAAGACCATTATAATTTTTCACCATGAGTATCCAAAGCATGAGATTACAATAATTTTGCTCTAGGAACACACTGTCGACTTAGGAATTAATTATAAGCAAAAGAAAACAAACTAAAACCAAATTAAAAACCCCACTTAGAGTTGTGTATAGTAAGGCTATGTATATTGAATCCAAATTATGATGGTAAAAGAATATTTCAACTTGAGCAATTAATCTTTCCCTATTGTTTGCTTTGAGGTTTGAATTTCATCATTTTTGGTTTTATTTTATTTCATTTTTAAAGACAGAATCTCATTCTGTCAGTCAGGCTGGAGTACAGTGGCACGGTCATAGCTCACTGTAGCCCCAACCTCCTGGATCAAGTGATCCTCCCACCTCAGCCGCACAAGTAGCTGGGACTACAAGTGGACAGCCTTTGGCTATTTTTTTTTTAATTTTTACAAACTTTTTGTAGAGAACTGGTCTCACTTTGTTGCTCAGGCTGGTCTTGAACTTCTGGCTTCAAGCCATCCTCCTGCCTTGGCCTCCCAAAGTTTGGGGATTACAGGCATGAGCTACAGTGCCTGGACTGAATTTTGTTTTTATAATGTATTTTTAAGTTATTGTATTAGTGTATTAAGAAATAATCATAAAAACAACTTTATAACTTTGTAGTAAAGATATAATGAGTTAAGCCATTTAAAGCCTTTTTTAGCAGTATTATTATTCACCTAAACTTTGGGGAATAGATTGTGTTATTTTTATTTAATATCATGGTTAAAAGTGTGAGTCTCAGTTTTAACTCA
Source organism: Pan troglodytes (assembly GCF_028858775.2). Taxonomy (NCBI): domain Eukaryota; kingdom Metazoa; phylum Chordata; class Mammalia; order Primates; family Hominidae; genus Pan; species Pan troglodytes. Next base: position 77,327,309 of record NC_072402.2, read on the forward strand.
CACTTATTAGATGCATGAGTGTATTAGTCAGCTCCATCACCAAAATATTATAGACTGGACAGTTTAAACAACAGACATTCCTCTCCTCATAGTTCTGGAGGCTGAAAGTATGAGATCAGGGTGCCAGCATTGTCAGTTTCTGGTGAGTTCCCTCTTCCTGGTTTGTAGATGGTTGCCTTCTGGCTTGTTATCTCATGACTTCTTTGTGTTAGAGGAGACGTGGGGGGAACGCTGCTATCACTTTTTGTAAGGGCAGGGCACTAAGCCCATCCTGAGGGCACCACGCTCATGACGTCATTAAACCTATAATAATAACCTCCCATCTCCCAATACTATCACATTGGAGGTTGGAGCGTGAACATATGCATGTAGAGGGGGGCACAATTCAGTCTATGACAATGAGGCTGGACAATATTGACCCTCTCTAAACTGAATTTCTTAAACTGTAAAGGGAGGATTAGAACACAACAGAGTTATTGTGAAATTTAAATGATTTTCTCCTTTTGCTTGTGTTGTATTGTGAGCATTGCTTTTGTTATAAGAGAAAAAAGATAAAACACAAACTCTTAAGGTAAAAGGAAATGTCCCTCTTCTTATTGGCTTTGCTTTCAGAATCCCTCCTGATCTAGCTGTAATTCCCCTCTACTCCTCTCATGCAATGTGTTTCCTAGCCAAATTAGACTGGTAGTCATACTCTTAACTTGTACGTTTTATGTCTGTTTCTCTGGAATATGCTATTGAACCAAATCTATCTAATGAAATTCCACCTTCTGTATAAAACTTTTCTAAATCTTCTTATAGAAATAAAGTCTCTCCTTTGAGTTTTCACAGAATTTTGGGCCATTTTTATAAATATTATTTCATATGCTTTGGATTATAGTTATGTACGATCGTAATTTATGTCCCTGTTGGTCAAAGTTCTTTGAAGGAAAGACAAACCAGGTTATCTACTGTAGATTTAGGACATAGTAACAATTCAGTTTATAAATAAATTGATAAAACTGTAGGGATAGGTAGTTCATTGGAATTTTCTTTCGTTCTTTTAATGCATAAAGAGATTGTCATATGCATTAATAAAAATGAAAGACCATGAGAAAATGGCTTACTCAAGAGAAACAACTTTTGAGCACTCAGTAAGCAGTAATTGTATAGTTGACGTGTTAAATTTAAATCATAGTCAAGTATTCATTAAAGTAAGTTCCCTGAGGATCAGCACCAAGCAACTCTTTATTAGCTTAGGATGCTATTGTATATACTTGAATACAATAACAATACCTACTTTGGCCCAGCATTTAAGAATTTACAAAATACTTCTATGTACATTATCTCATTTGTTCATCACACCAGCCCTGCGAGACAGGCAAAGAAACTATTTTTATATCAGCTCTGCAAAACAAAAATTTGAGTCAGAAATAATGAGATTTGTCCAAGGTCACAAGCTAGGACACAATGAAATCAGGACAAATCGTTCATCTTTTCACTCCTCATCTGCTCTCGTTTAAACAGCATGCTGTCTCCTGCCACACAGCATGTCCTTAAAACTGTTTCATTTGCTTTGTATTATAGCTATGTACAATCCATAATCCATGCATTTTGATAAATCAGACCAGTGTCACCACCATCCTCCTCTTAATCAGTATGTGAGGTTTTGCTACACTCTAAGACTTCATTTGATTAAGCCTTCAATGGAACAGATTTTATTTGATTGCAAAATGCCCAGGGAAAACCCTAATATAATTACTGCAATGCTTTTTTTTTGTTGTGTGGTTTTATATTACTTCAGTAAACTGCTATACTGCATTTACCAATGTATTCAGTTATAAAGACATATCATCTCCCTATTAATTCTCTATTTTTTTTAATAAAACAGAAATCCAGGCAAATCACTTCAATTTTACAAAAGTTCTAAACTTGCTTCCCTGAAGAAGGCATCAATTAAAATGAATATGAAAGCTGGGCATGATGACTCGTGCCGTTATTCTCAGCCCTTTGGGATGCTGAGTGGGAGGACCACTTGAGCCCAGGCATTTGAGACCAACCTGGGCAACATGACAACCCCCCTAACCCGTCTCTACAAAAAATAAAAAATAGCCAGGCATGGTGGCACATACCTGTGATCCCAGCTATTCCAGAGGCCTAAGTGGTAGTATCATTTGAACTCAGGAGGTTGAGACTAGAGTGAGCGGTTATTATGCTACTGCACTCCAGTCTGAATGACAAAGCGAGACACTGTCTCAAACAAAAATAAATAAATAAATAAATAAAATGAATGTGAAGTACGATGTATCACAGACTAGTTTGTTTCTTACTAAAATTTAATAATAATTGATCAAAGTGTCTAAATTTCATAGACATTAAGCATTTCTCATGGGTATCTTTGCTAATAACTGACTTGCATGGATCTGGGTTATTATTTACCTTTACTTTTCTTTATAAAATGCTGTTCAACCTTTGTAACTAAAATTACTGCTTGTTTAGGAAGTAATACTAATTACAACTCTCACTGAGGCATAAGTTTGATTATATTTCCCCAAGGAAAACTCACCAGCATTTAGAGTTTTAAAAATATCCTTAAACTATCCCAATTAAATACATGCATATGAAATTCATTAGATAATTTCCTCAGAAAAACAAAGTAGAGTAAATTTAACTAACTAAATTTTGTTGTAGTGAATGCTATGGTTTACACCATTTCACATGAGTCTTAAGTTTTTATGAGTTACAACCCTCTTTGCTTGGAAATCCTGAACTAACCTTTTAGACTTGTACAAGTACCAACAACCTCAGTCTGGCAGTTGTTAAGTGCCTTGCTCTGCATGTACAAGCTCTGGCTTGGCCTCTTGCCATGATGTCAATTAAGGCTTGCTTCTTCGGTATTTGTGCTATATCAAGGTGCCAATTTATGATAGGAAAAGAAAGCCCTTCAGATTACAAGTGCTGCTTCATTTTGATCCTGTATTAGGCTGTTCTTGCATTACTATAAAGAAATACCTGAGATTGTGTAGTTTATAAGGAAGGTGGTTTAATTGGCTCATGATTCTTCAGGCTGTATAGGAAGCACGACACCTGCAGATGCTTCTGGGGAGGCCTCAGGAAGCTTAAAATCACGGCAGAATGTGAAGGGGAAGCAGGCATCTAACATAGTGGGAGCAGGAGCAAGAGAGAGAGTGAGGAAGGAGGTGCCACACACTTTAACAACAAGATCTCATGAGAACTCACTGACTATCACAAAGACAGCACCAGGCTATGAAGGATCTACCCCCATGAGACAAACACCTCCCATCAGGCCCCACTTCCAACACTGGTGATTACAATTCAACATGAGGTTTGGTGGGGACATCTATTTGGACTATATTTTTCCTTCCCTGGCCCCATAAATCTCATGTCCTTCTCACATTGCGTAAGATAATCATCCCCTGCCAATAGTCACTAAAAGTTCAACTCATTTCAGCATCACTCAAAAGTTCAAGTCAGTTGAGACAAGGCAAGTCTCTTTCACCTATGAGCATGTAAAATAAAAAACAAGTTATATACGTCCAAGATACAATTAGGGTACAGGCATTGGTAAACATTCTCATCCCAAAAGGGAGAAATTGGTTAAAAGAAAGGAGTTACAGGACCCATGCCAGTTCAAAAACCCAACAGGGAAGTCACTAAATCTTAAAGCTTCAAAACAATGTCCTTTGACTCCATGTCCCGCATCAGAGCACACTGCTGCAAGAGGTGTGCTCCTATGGCTTTAGGCAACTCTGCCCTGTGACTTTCCAGGGTTCAGCCCTTGCAGCTTCTCTCATGGGTTGGAGTTTGTATTAGTCCATTTTTACACTGCTGTAAAGATACTACCTGAGGCTGGGTAATGTATAAAGAAAGGAGGTTTGATTGACTCACAGTTCAACATGGCTGGGAAGACTCAGGAAATTTACAATCATGGCGGAAGGCAAAGGGGAAGCAAGGCAAGTCTTAAATGATGGCAGGAGAGAAAGTACAGTGGAAACTGCCAATTCTGAACCATCAGATCTCATGAGAACTCCCTCACTATCATGAAAAAAGCATGGGGGAAACCACCCCCATGATCCAATCACCTCCCACCAGAATCTTCCCTCAACACATGAGGATTACTATCTGAGACGAGATTTGTGTGGGGACCCAGAGTCAAACCACATCAGAGTTGGATGCCTGTGGCTTTTTCCGGTGCAGTGTGTAAGCTGCTGGTGGATCTACCATTCTGGGGTCTGGAAGATGGTGTCTCCCTTCCCATAGCTCCACTAAGCAGTGCCCCAGTGGGGACTCTGTGTGGGGCCTCCAACCCCACATTTTCCCTCTGTACTTCCCTAGTAGAGGTTCTCTGTGAGTGCTCTGCCCCTGCAGCAGGCTTCTGCCTGGGCATCCAGGCTTTTCCATACTGCCTCTGAAATCCAGGCAGAGGCTGCTAAGCCTTCTTCCCTCTTGCACTCTGCATGCACCTGCAGGATTAGCACCATATGGAAGTTATCAAGGCTTATAGCTTGCTTTCTTCAAGGAGGCAGCCCAAGCTGTACCTGGATCCCCTTGAACCACAGCTGAACAGCTGGGATGTAGGGAGCAGTGTCCCAAGGCTGCATAGGGCAGCAAGGCACTGGGCCTGACCCAGGAAACTATTCTTCTCTCCTAGCCCTCCGGACTTGTAATGGGAGGGGCTGCTGTGAAGGTGTCTGAAATGCCTTTGAGGCCTTTTCCCCATTTTCTTGAATATTAGCACTTGGCTACCCTTTAGGTATGCAATTATCTCCAGCAGGTAGTTGCTCCACAGCCTGTTTGAATTCCTCTTCAGCAAAAGCTTTTTCTTTCTCTTACACATGGCCAGGCTACAGATTTTCCAAATTTTTATGTTCTACTTCCTTAAATATATATTCCAACTTTATTTCTTTGCTCCCATGTCTGACCATAGGCAATTAGAAGCAGCCACACCACATCTTGAATACTTTGCTGCTTAGAAATTTCTTTTGCCAGATACCCTAAATCATCACTCTGAAGTTCAAACTTCCACAGATCGCTAGGGCATGAACAGAATGCAGCCAAGTGTTTTGCTAGGGCATAACAAGGGTGGCCTTTGCTCCAGTTTCCAATAAGTTCCTCATTTCCATCTGAGACCTCATCAATCTGGCCTTCACTGCCCATATCGCCATCAGCATTTTGTTCACAATCATTAAGTAGTCTTTGAGAAATTCCAAACTTTCCCTCATCTTCCTGTCTTCTTCTGAGCCCTCCAAACTCTTCCAACCTCTTTCCATTACCTCTTTCCAAAGCTACCTCTACATTTTCAGGTATCATTACAGCAGTGCCCCACTCCTTGGTACCAATTTTTTTATATTAGACCATTCTTGCATTGCTATAAAGAAATGTTTGAGGCTAGGTAATTTATAAAGAAAAGACGTTTAGTTCGTTCACAGTTCTGCAGGCTGTACAAGCATAGAGCCGGCATCTGCTCTGGGGAGGCCTCAGGGAACTTTAACTCATGGTGGAAGGGGAAGCGAGAGCCAGAATATCACCTGGCAAGAGCAGGAGCAAAGGCAAGACTTGGGGGAGGTGGCACACTTTACAACAAACAGATCTCTCGAGAACTCAGTCACGATCATGAGGACAGCACCAAGCCATGAGGGATCTGCCCCCATGAACCAAACATCTCCTACCAGGCCCCACTTTCAATACTGAGATTATAATTCAACATGAGATTTGGTGGGGACTTATATTCAAATTATATCAGATTCTAAGATCATAGCTTTCCATTGTGTTTTCTGTGACATTGTATCTGCTATACTACAAAACTGAAGCTCTTAGAGACAGAGTTCAAAAATATTATAACGATCTTTTAGTTGGTAACTGAAAATAGGTGTGACCTAAACATAGGGCATTCTGAATGCTTTATTGTGGCTGGGTGACTTCAATAATACTGATATAGTTTGGCTGTGTCCCCACCCAAATCTTATCTTGAATTGTAGCTCCCATAATCCCCATGTGTTGTGGGAGGGACCCAGTAAGAGGTAATTGAATCATGGGGATGGGTTTTTCTCATACTGTTCTCGTGACAGTGAATAAGTCTCATGAGATATGATGGTTTCATAAAGGGCAGTTCCCCCACACACGTTCTCTTGCTTGCCAGCATATAAGACATAACTTTGCTCCTCCTTTGCCTTCCGCCATGATTATGAGGCCTCCCCAGGCATGTGGAACTGAGTCAATTAAACCTCTTTTTCTTTATAAATTACCCAGTCTTGGGTATTGCTTCATAGCAGTTTGAATAATGAATGAATACAGATACCAAATAAATACCTCATTAAAGCAGCACATAAAAACATTGGAAACAAAGGCTCTAAAAATGTGGAGTTATCAAGGATCTGGGAAACATAGGCAGCAGGCTTGTCAACCTGGCAACAAGATGTCAGGATGACACTGAGGTGAAAAAGCTGAATCTAAACCACCATCTGATATTGCAACTAAAAGTTATTATCTTTTTCCACTTGGCTTATACAAATGCTGCACCCAAACCACATAAGCTGAAAGCCTGTTATGCTGTGTGTCATTCCAGCGGAACATAGAAAGGATCTTTTGCAAACAAATTGTACCTTTGGAACATTATGGCCTTTAAAAATCTTCTCTGTAATACAGCATACTCTAAAAGGGAAATGAATGCAGGGTTTTGGTAAAATATAAACTCCATCTAATAGTTGGTAATAATACATATAGACTGAAACATGGTAACATGTATACAGACATGCAGTTGGAAATGGAGGTTGCTGTGTGTACTGTGTTATGTGAACAAACCAATTTAACAAATTTAGAAAGTATTGATGGCCAGGCATGGTGGCTTATGCCTGTAATCCCAGCACTTTGAGAGGTTGAGGTGGGAGGATTACTTGAGCCCAGGAGATTGAGACCAGCCTGGAAACCGCAGTGAGGCCTCATGTCTACAAAAAAATGTTTTAAAATTAGCAAGGCATGGTGCTACGTGCCTGTAGTCCCAGCTACTTGGGAGGCTGAGGTGGGAGAATTGCTTGAGTCTGGGAGGTTGAGACTGCACTGAGCTGATCACTCAGCTGCATTTCTAGCTGAGTGACAGAGTGAGACCCTGTCTCAAAAAAAAAAAAAAAAAGTATTGGTATTATTCATGATGGAGGGTGAAGTTGGAGCTTGCATATCATATGGCAGGAGCAGAAGCAAGAGTGAGAGTGGTGGGGAGGTGCCTCACTTTACAACAGGCTACCATTTACATTACTTCTCAGAATAGCAATCTATATTGATTCCAAAATGCTTTTCTAAATAGGAAACTCTTCTCAAACTTCAAGGATGTAAGAGACATGAATTTAAGACGGAACCACAGGCACACATAATAAGTTCAAGGTCATTTGACTGAGGCATAGGTCTTCTAGAAATCCAGTTACCTTCGTGAGATAAAGGAAATTGCAGGAACATGTGGAATTTGGTTAGACTGGGGTAGCCTCATGAATCCTTGTAAGCTGGTGGTTAAAATTCCATTCTTCACAAGTCATATTTAGATATTCCTGCAAGATTTTTACTACTAAATTATGTATATATCTTATCGAAGACCTTGAATGCCATTAGACATGACTAATGTCCAAGGAGGCCCCAAGATGCCCTTTAAGATGGCCCCAAGATGACCTTCAATGAACTCTGCCTCCTGATATTCATGGATATTGTGGAAATGACTGTGTGAGACTTCTGAGGCTAGGTCAATAAGATATTGCAGCATCTGTTTTGTTCTTGGATCACTCTAGGGAAAGCCAGGTGCTACATTATGAGGATATTAATATCTGCAGAGGATCACATGATGAGGAACTAAAGCCTCCTGCAACAATCAGCATTGACCAGCCAGCCATGTGAGTGAGCTATTCTGGAAGTGTTCTCCAGCCCCAGTCAAACCTTCAGGTGACTGCAGCCTGGTTGGCATTTTGGCCATAGTCTCAGGCGAAACCTTATGCCAGATCCACTCAGCCAGGCAGCTCCCTGATTCCGCCTCAAGGAAACTATGAGATAACAAATATTTATTATTTTAAGGCACCAAGTTTTGGGGTAGTTTTTAATGCAGCAACAGACCACCAATACCAATGTGTAACTTATTGCTCTCCATAAACTCAGCTTATCAAATATTTGCTTCTGGCCAAGACTCTCCCAGATCTTTTGTATAATACTAAAAGCTAGGTAGTTGAGGAGAACTCATAGCAAAAATCGGAATAATGCATCATTCCAACTCCACTGTAGTAGCTTCATCCTAGTGATGAGGAATAGAAGCATCTTACTGGTTATTCTCGTTTTCTCACACTCCATGGTTATGAACAGTACTTAAAGACCACCTGAGTTGCAAGGAGACTAGAAAGTGTTGTCCAGCAATGAAATACACATAAAATACTCCAAACATATTTTTCCTGAGTTCTCTGAATTTTCAGCTACATCCCTGGGTAATTCAGAGATAAAATATTTACCAGTGAGGTGGTAAATATTTAACAACAAACGGCTGAGGAGAATAACATGAGAAAGATTCAGTCAGGCCCCCAAAATTCATATATTGACTTATTTGAATATCACAGAACTCCTATGATATTGGCTCTGCCTATTTTAGTCCTGCATGAGACCAACAGTCAGGGAAGTTACATGATTTCTTCAAGAGCACTGAACTAGTAATTGGGAAAGTTAGAATGAACTCAAGTTTCATTCTAACTTTGACCTGCAAGTCCCTTGGTGTATCCCAGTGGTTCTCAACAGGGAGTGATTTTTGCCTCACTGACCCCAACAAGGACATTTGGCAATATCTGAAGACCTGTTTGGTTGTCACAAGTGCTGGGGAAGCCTACTGTAATCTATTGGGTAGAGACCAAGAATGCTGTTCAACATCTTAAAATGCACAGGACACAACCTTTACTCCCTGACTAAGGAAGATTCAGCCCAAACTATCAAAACTGTCACAGTTGAGAAACCCTGATTGTCTTAGTCCATTTCTGTTGTTTATAACAAAAACTGCACTGCATAAGTTATAAATGAAAGAAATTTATTTCTTACAGTTATGGAAGCTGGGAAATCCAGGGTCAAAGGGGGCACATCTAGTGAGAAACTTCTTGCTAGTGGGACTTTCTGAAGAATCCCAAGGCAGCTCAGGATATCACATAAAGAAGGAGCTGAGTATGTTCACTTGCTAGCTTTGGCCTCTCTTCCTCTTCTTATAAAGCCACCAGGTCCATACCCATGATAACCCATTAATCCATTAATCCCTGAATGGATTAATTCATTCAGGAAAGCAGAGTTCTCATGACCCAATCACCTCATAAAATCCCCACCTCTCAATATTGCCTCGTTGAAGATTAAGTTTCAACATGAGTTTTGCAGGGGACATTCAAACCATAGCACTGATTTATCCACTATGCTTTGCTATATTTTTAAGCAGTTACTACTTTTCTCTGGCTTCTTCCTACCTTTTGGCTAGCATATTCCTCTGCATTTATAAAGATATATTGAAGCCATTCATAAATTGATAGCAGCTCACATTCCAGAAAACTTAAATCACTTTAAGTTTAATTTTAAAAATGTAATATTTCTGCCTCTCTTCTATTGTTTTTAATATACTTTCTTCCCTATAGTTTCTGTCAGTGAAAAAGTTTATAGAGAAGTTTTATTTTCTTATATTTGAAAAGCAATATGGAAATGTAGGAAAAGGAAAGAGGAAAATTGGTAAATACTTTGAACTCTAAATATATTTTTATAACTAGATTATTCAGGAAATACTTATAAAATATTTTGGGGCTGCTATAAAAGTTTTAATATTTTCCAACCCTGACCAATAAATACTTTATAGACAGGAAGAATAAAGGAAAGAATTTAATAAGGTTGGAAGGACAAAGAGTTATAAGAGATGTGATATATAATCATTTTATTGTTTTGTTGTTTTAGTAGACCTGGATTTGGATCTAAACTCGATTTTTTTTATTTGTAAAATTAACACACAATAATGCTGACTCTTTTGGTGTGCAGTTTTATGCACGTTAATACATATATAAATTTATAGAAAACGCTACCGACATCAAAATACAGGAGAGTTGCATCACCCGAAAAATACTCTCATGCTACTCCATTATGGTCATACTCTCCATCAACTCTTAACCCCCATGGTAACAATGAATATGCCTTCATCACCATAGGCTTTTTTTTTTTTAATTTCAATAGTTTTGGGGGAACAGGTGGTGTTTGGTTACATGGATAAGTTCTTCAGTGGTGATTTCTCAGATTTTGGTATACCCATCATCTGAGCAGTGTACACTATACCCAATGTGTAGTCTTTTATCCCTCACCTGCGCCCACCCTTTTCCCTGAGTTCCCAAAGTCCATTATATCATTCTTATGCCTTTGTGACCTCATAACTTAGCTCCTACTTATAAGCGAGAACATATAATATTTGGTTTTTTATTCCTGGGTTACTGCCCTTAGAATATAATGGTCTCTAACTCCATCCAGGTTGCTGTGAATGCCATTATTTCATTCCTTTTTGTGGCTGAGTAGTATTCCATGGCTTATACATACCACATTTTATTTATTCATTTATTGGTTGATGGGTATTTAGGCTGGTTCCATATTTTTGCAATTGCAAATTATGCTGCTATAAATATGCCTGTGCAAATTAGTTTTTTGTATGATGACTTATTTTCCTCTGAGTAGGTAGCCAGTAGAGGGATTGCTGGATCAAACAGCAGTTCTACTTTTAGTTATTTAAGGAATCTCCATACTTTTTTCCATAGTGGTTGTACTAGCTGACATTCCTACCAGTGATGTAAGTGTTCCCTTTTCACCACATCCACACCATCATCTATTGTTTTTTTGATTTTTAAATTATGGCCATTCTTGCAGGAGTAAGGTGGTATTTCATTGTGGTTTCAATTTGCATTTTCCTGATAATTAATGGTGTTGAGCATTTTTTCGTATGTTTTTTGGCCATTCGTATACCTTTTTTGAGACTTGTCTGTTCATGTACTTTGCCCACTTTTTGATGGGATTATTATTAATTTTTTCCTGCTGATTTGTTTGAGTTCGTTGCAGATTCTGGATATTATTCCATTGTTGGATGCATAGTTTGTGAATATTTTCTCCCATTCTGTGGGTTGTCTGTTTACTCAGTTGATTATTTCTTTTGCTGTGCAGAAGCTTCATAGTTTAATTAGGTCTCATCTATTTATTTTTGGTTTTGTTGCATTTGCCTTTGGGTTCTTGGTCATGAAGTCTTTGCCTAAGCCAATATCTAGAAGAGTTTTTCCAAATTATCTTCTAGAATGTTTATGATTTCAGGCCTTAGATTTAAGTCTTTGATCCATATTGAGTTGATTTTTGTAGAAGGTGAGAGATGAAGATTCAGTTTTATTCTTCTACGTGTGGCTTAACAATTATCCCAGGACCATTTGTTGAAGAGGGTGTCCTTTCCCCACTGTATGTTTTCATTCGCTTTGTCGAAGATGAGTTTGCTATAAGTATTTGGCTTTATTTCTGGGTTCTTAATTCTGTGACATTGGTCTACATGCCTATTTTTATACCAGTACCATGCTGTTTTGGTAACTATAGCCTTGTAGTATAGTTTGAAGTCAGGTGATGTGATGCCTTCAGATTTGTTCTTTTTGCTTAGTCTTGCTCTGGCTATCAGGGCTCTTTTTTGGTTCCTTATGAATTTTAGGATATTTTTCTACATCTGTGAACAATGATGATGGTATTTTGATGAAATTGTATTGAATCTGTAGATTGCTTTTGTTAGTGTGATCATGTTTACAATATTGGTTCTACTCATCGATGAGCATGGGATGTGTTTCCATTTGTTTGTGTCATCTATGATTTCTTTCAGCAGTGTTATGTAGTTTTCCTTACAGAGCACTTTCACCTCCATGGTTAGGGATTTTATTATTTTTTGGCAGCTGTTATAAAAGAGATTAAGTTCTTTATTTGATTCTCAGCTTGGTTATAGTTAGTGTACACAACTACTACTGACTTGTGTACATTGATTTTGTATCCTGAAACTTTATAAATTTATTTTTCAGCTCTAGAAACTTTTTGGTCCAGTCTTTAGGGCTTTTTAGGTATATGATCATATCATCAACAAACAGTGACAGTTTGACTTTCTCTCTACCAATTTCATTTCTTTCTGTTGCCTGATTGCTCTGGCTATGACATCCAGTACTATGTTAAATAGAAGTGGTGGAAGTGAGCATCCTTGTCTTATTCCAGTTCTCAGGGGGAATGCTTTCAATTTTCCCCTGGTCAGTATAAGGTTGGCTGTGGGTTTGTCATAGACAGTTTTTATTGAGGTATGTCCCTTCTACACCAATTTTGCTGAGGGTTTTAATCATAAAGTATTGCCGGATTTTGTCAGATGCTTTTTTCTGTATCTATTGAGATGACCATACAATTTTTGTTTTGAATTCTGTTTATGTGACGTATCACATTTATTAACTTGTGTATGTTAAACCATCCCTACGTTCCTGGTATGAAACCCACTTAATCATGATATATTATCATTTTGATATGCTGTTGGGTTCAGTTAGTTAGTGTTTTGTTGAGGACTTTTGCATCTATGTTCATCAGGGATATTGGTCTGTAGTTTTCTTTTTTTGTTATGTCCTTTCTTGATTTTGGTATTAGGGTGATACTGTCTTCATAGAATGATTTAGGGATGATTCCTTCTTTCTCTATCATTTGTAAAAGTTTCAAGTAAGATTGGTACCAATTCTTCTATGAATGCCTGTGACTTTTTTGTTGGTATTTTTTAAATCACTGTTTCAATCTCTCTACTTGTTATTGGTTTGTTCAGAGTTTCTATTTCTTCCTGATTTAATCTAGGAGGGTTGTATATTTCCATGCATTTATCCATCTCCTCTAGATTTTCTACTGTGTGTGCATAAAGGTGTCCATAGTAGCCTTAAGTGATCTTTTTTATTTCTGTGGTATTGGTTGTAATATCTCCCATTTCATTTCTAATTGAGCTTATTTGGATCTTCTTTTCTTAGTTAGTCTTGCTAATGGTCTATCAACTTAATCTTTTCAAAGAACTAGCTTTTTGTTTCATTTATCTTTTGTATTATTTTTATTTCAATTTCATTTAGTTCTGCTCTGATATTTGCTATTGCTTTTCTTCTGCTGGGTTTGGGTTTGGTTTGTTCTTGCATCTCTATTTTCCTGATATGTGACCTTAGATTGTCTATTTGTGCTCTTTCAGACTTTTTGATATAGACATTTAATGTTCTGAACTTTCCTTTTAGCACTGCTTTCACTGTATCCCAGAGGTTTTGATAAATTGTGTCACTATTATCATTCAGTTCAAAGAATTTTTTAAATTTCCATCTTGATTTTATTGTTGACCCAAGGAACACTCAAGAGCAGGTTATTTAATTTCAATTTACTTGCATAGTTTTGAGCATTTCATTTCGAGTTAATTTCCAGTGTTATTTCACTGTGGTCTGAGAGGATACTTGATATAATTTTGATTTTCTTCAATTTATTGAGACTTCTTTTGTGACCTATCACATGGTCTATCTTGGAGAATGTTTTGTGCTGATGAAAAGAATGTCTATTCTTCAGTTGTTGGGTAGAATGTTTTGTAAATATCTGTTAAGTTCATTTGTTGTAGGTTATCGTTTAAGTCCATTGTTTCTTTGTTAACTTTCTGTCTTGATGACCTGTCTAGCACTGTCAATGGAGTACTGAAGTCTCTAATATTATTGTGTTGCCATCTACCTCATTTCTCAAGTCTAGTAGTTATTGTTTTATTAATTTGGGAGCTCCCCATTAAGTGCATATCTATTTAGATTTGTGATATTTTCCTGTTGGAATAATCTTGTTATCATTTTATAATATCCCTTTTTGTCTTTTTTTTTTTTTACTGTTGTTGCTTTAAAGCCTGTTTTCTCTGATATAAGAGTAGCTACTCCTGGCTGGGCATAGTGGCTCACATCTGCAATCCCAGCACTTTGGGAGGCTGATGTGGGCAGATCACTTGAGGCAAAGAGCTCAAGACCAGCCTGGACAACATGGCGAAACCCCATCTCTACTAAAAATATAAAAAACTAGCCTGGTGTGGTGGTGTGCACAGGTAATCCCGGCTTCTTGGGAGGCTGAGGCAGGAAAATAGCTGGAACATGAGAGGTAGAGGTTGTAGTGGGTGGATATCATGCCACTGAACTTCAGTCTGGGAGACATAGCCTGACTCTGCTCTCCTTTGGTTTCCATTTGCATGGAATACCTTTTTCCATCTCTTTACCTTAAGTTTATGTGAGTCTATATGTATTAGGTGAATCTCTTGAAGATAGCAGTTACTTGCTTGGTGGATTTGTATCCATTCTGTATCTTTTAAGTGAAGCAGTTAGTCATTTACATTAAGCATTAGTATTGAAATGTGATATACTATTCTATTCATCATGCTAGTTGTTGCCTGAATACCTTGGTTTTATTTTATTGTGTTATTGTTTTATAGGCCCTGTGAGATTTATGCTTTAAGGAGGTTCTATTTTGGTGTATTTCAAGATTTTGTTTCAAAATGTAGAACTCCTTTTAGCATTTCTTGTAGCGCTGGCTTGCAGTGGCAAATTCTCTCAGCATTTGTCTGAAAAAGACTTTATCTCTCCTTCATTTATGAAGCTTGGTTTCACTGGATACAAAATTCTTGGCTGGTAATTGTTTTGTTTAAGGAAGATAAAGATGTAACCCAATCCCTTCTTGCTTGTAAAATTTCTGCTGAGAAATCTGCTGTTAATCTGATAAGTTTTCCTTTATGGGTTATCTGATGCTTTTGTCTCACAGCTTTTAAGATTCTTTCCTTTATCTTGACTTTATTGTTTTAATTTTTGTTGAGACAGGATCTCACTCTGTCACCCAAGCTGGAGTGCAGTGGCATGATCTCAGCTCACTGCAACTTCCACCTCCCAGACCCAAGCAGTCCTCTCACCTCAGCCTCCCAAGTAGCTGGGATTACAGACAGGCACTACTATGCCTGGCTGTTTGTATTTTTTGGAGAGACAGTGTTTCACTGTGTTGCTGGTCTGGAACTCCTGAGCTCAAGTAATCGCCTAACTCAGCCTCCCAAAGTGCTGGGATTATAGGCATAAGCCACCATGTCCGGCCCCATTTTGACTTTAGGTAACCTGATGACTATGTGCCTAGATGATAATCTTTTTGCAACGAATATCCCAGGTGTTCTTTGAGCTTCTTGGATTTGAATATCTAGATCTCTAGCAAAACCAGGGAAGTTTTCCTCAGTTATTCTCTCAACTTTTCCAAACGTTTAGATTTTTCTTCTTCCTCAGGAATACCAATCATTCTTAGGTTTGGCCATTCAACATAATCACAAATTCCGTGGAGGCTTTGTTCATTTTTTAAATTATTTTTTCTTTGTCTTTGTTTGATTAGGTTAATTCGAAAGCCTATCTTTGAGCTCTGAAGTTCTTGTTCTAGTTTATTGTTGAAATTTTTCTTTCTTTTTTTTTTGCCTTTTTAAAAATTATTATTATACTTTAAGTTTTAAGGTACATGTACACAACGTGCAGGTTAGTTACATATGTATACACGTGCCATGCTGGTGTGCTGAACCCATTAACTCATCATTTAGCATTAGGTATATCTCCTAAAGTTACCCTCCCCACTCCCCCCATGCCACAACAGTCCCCGGAGTGTGATGTTCCCCTTCCTGTGTCCATGTGTTCTCATTGTTCAATTCCCACCTATGAGTGAGAACATGCGGTGTTTGGTTTTTTGTTCTTGCAATAGTTTACTGAGAATGATGATTTCCAATTTCATCCATGTCCCTACCAAGGACATGAACTCATCATTTTTTATGGCTGCATAGTATTCCATGGTGTATATGTGCCACATTTTCTTAATCCAGTCTATCATTGTTGGACATTTGGGTTGGTTCCAAGTCTTTGCTATTGTGAATAGTGCCGCAATAAACATATGCGTGCATGTGTCTTTATAGCAGCATGATTCATAGTCCTTTGGGTATATACCCAGTAATGGGATGGCTGGGTCAAATGGTATTTCTAGTTCTAGATCCCTGAGGAATCGCCACACTGACTTCCACAATGGTTGAACTAGTTTACAGTCCCACCAACAGTGTAAAAGTGTTCCTATTTCTCCACATCCTCTCCAGCACCTGTTGTTTCCTGACTTCTTAATGATTGCCATTCTAACTGGTGTGAGATGGTATCTCATTGTGATTTTGATTTGCATTTCTCTGATGGCCAGTGATGGTGAGCATTTTTTCATGTGTTTTTGGCTGCATAAATGTCTTCTTTTGAGAAGTGTCTGTTCATGTCCTTTGCCCACTTTTTGATGGGGTTGTTTGTTTTTTTCTTGTAAATTTGTTTGAGTTCATCGTAGATTCTGGATATTAGCCCTTTGTCAGATGAGTAGGTTGCGAAAATTTTCTCCCATTTTGTAGGTTGCCTGTTCACTCTGATGGTTGTTTCTTTTGCTGTGCAGAAGCTCTTTAGTTTAATTAGATCCCATTTGTCAATTTTGGCTTTTGTTGCCATTGCTTTTAAGTGTATCTTTCATTTCCAGAAGTTGGCGATTGTTTTTTCTTTATGATATCTGTTTCTCTGGAGAATTTTTCATCCATATTCTGTATCATTTCTACAATTTATTTAAGCTTTTTTATACCTTTCTCTGGTATCTCCTCGAGTACCTTAATGATCAACCTTCTGAATTCTTTATCTGGCAATTCAGAGATTTCTTCTTCATTAGGATCCATTGCTAGGAGATAGGAGCTAGGAGCTAGTATGATCTTTTAGTGGTGTTATAGAACCCTGCTTTGCCATATTACCAGAATTACTCTTCTGGTTCCCTCTCATTTGGGTAGCCTATTTCAGTGGAAAGTTCTGAAACTCAAGGCCTGCTCTTCAGATTTTGTTTCATGGGGTGATATCTTGATGTGATGTTCTCCCCCTTACCCTAGGAATGGGGCTTCCTTAGAGCCTTACTGTAATGATTGCTATTTCTCTTCTGTATCTAGCCACTCAGAGGGGCTACCAGGCTCTGGACTGGTGCTGGAGAATGTCTGCAGAGTGTCCTGTGATGCGATCTGTCTCAGGTCTTCCAGCCATGGATACCAGCACCTGCTCTGGTGGAGGTGGCAGGAGAGTGAAGTAGACTCTATGGGAATCCTTGGTTGTAGATAGGTTTAGTGTGCTGGCTTCCTCAGAGGTTAGTTTTCATGTGGAGACACTCAGGACCTCTGTTTAGTCAGGATGTTGCAGGCTGTGGAATTAGCTGTTATTTCTTCCTTCCTAGGAGCTGGGTTATTCTGTCATGAGTTGCTGTAATGGCCTGAGTTGGTTGGCCTCCAGCCAGCAGGTGGCACTTTCAAGAAAGCACCAGCTGCTGTAGTAGTAGAGGAATATGAGCCTGCCTCAAGTTGGTCAGGGGAAGTATTCTGATTTCTCAGGCAATGGGTGGGGCCATAAAGCTCCCAAGTGTTTCTGTCTTTTGTGTTCAGCTACCAGATTAGGTATAGAAATATCATCAGGTGTGGGCGGGTTTAGACAGCGCTGGGCTCAGACTCTCCTTGGGTAGGGTTTGCTGCAGCCACTGTAGGGTATGAGGGGTGGTTCTCAGGCCAGTGGGGTTATGTTCCAGAGGGGATGATGGCTGCCTCTGCTTTGTCATATAGTTCACAAGGGAAATGGAGCATAGCCAGTAGTGAGAGGCCTCACTCTACTCCCACTCAGTTGGCAAGGCTAATCTCAATCCCACAGTGCCCTGATGAGAACTTGCCCCAGGCTGTGAGCTTCCCCACTGAGAAAGCAAGCATGTCTTTCAGACCTCATCCTTCCCAGTCTGCCCACATTGTGAGTGGTGGCTCCTGCACTCGTATCTGCAGCAGTTCCCACTCAACGCCCATATTCTGCTCAGGAAAATTCATGCCCTGTCGATATTATTACTAATTTAGTTGGAAGCTTCCTTCACCCTGTGTGCCCTCCTTAATTCTGCTGGCTGCCTTCCCTGAGGCCCTTGTGGAATAGAGTCAGGGTTGGCTTCCCTGGGCTCAAGAGGGAGACTGGGATTACCTACAAGGCTCTTTCCACTGCTGCTTCTACTTTTATATTTCATGCGGCTCTCTAAATCTGTTTAAGCACTAGGTAAGGTTAAATCCTTCTCCTGTAATCCAGATGTTCTGATTCCCCAGTGGAGGTATGTGTTTAGAGGCAGGTTTTCCCCCGCTCACATTTTGGGAGCTCACAGTTTTTTGCCCGTCTTTGGGAATTTGCAGTGGCATGCCACTTCTTTCAAAGGATCTATGAATTCTTTCAGTTTTCCCGGTACATTCCTGTGGTGGTTCTTGGAGCAAAAGTTCACAGTGTGTCTCCACATGCTGTTCTGTCTATACAAGTGGGAGCTACATGTTAGCCCTGTCTCCTATCTGCCATTTTCTTCCTAAAATTCTATACTATAGAAATTGAATTGCAAGGTATTTAAACTTTTGAGATTTCTTTTAGCAGCATTTTATTGTATGTATACACCACAATTTATTTATTTATTTATCCATTGAGGGATAATGGGTTTCCAGGTTTTTGGTGATTATAAATACACATGCTATAAAATTTAGTGCACAGGTTTTTGTATGGACATAAGTTTTAATTTCTCTAGAGTAAACACCTAGATATGAGATTGCTAGGTCATATGGTAAATGTTTGTTTAGCTTTATAAGAAACTGCCAAACTGACTTCCTGAATGGCTGTAATGTTTTACATTCCCATCAACAGTGTTTGAATATTCTAATAGATTTGCGTGCTCACTAGCACTTGGTATAGTCATAACTTTTTATTTTAGTCCATCTGATAGGAATGTATGTAGTGACATCTCATTATAAGTTCTATTTTTTAAAATACTTCCTTTTAAAATAGTTTTATATTTACAGAAAATTTTCAAAGATAGTCCAGAGAGTTCCTGTATACTCCATACTCAGCTTCCCCAATTAAGTATGTATTACATTAGTATGGTGTATTTGTCACAATTAGTGAACAAATTATTGATACATTATTAACTAAAGTCCATCCTTTTTACATTTCCTTAATTTTTACCTAACGTCTATGTCTGTTTCAGGCTCTCACACAAGATACCACTACATTTGGTCATCAGGTCTCCTTAGGCTCCTTTTAGCTGTGAGTTTTTTGAATTTTCCTTATTTTTGATGACCTTGAAAGTTTTAAGGAGTACTGGTTAGGTATTTTGTAGAGTGATCCTCTATTGGGCTTTGTCTGATGCTTTCCTATAACTAGATTAGCATTATGGAATTTGGAGAGGGAGGCCACAGTAGCATTTTCATCACATCATATCAAGAGTACATACTACTGACATGACTTGTTGATGTTGACCTTGATCAGCTGAATCAGGCAGTGTCTGTAAGGCTTCTCCACTGTAAATTTACTCTTTCTTTTCCTTCTCCATACCACACTCTTTGGAAGGAACTCACAAAGCATAGCTCACACTTAAGGAATGAGGAGTTATGCTCTAATGCTTCATCTCCTTGAAGGCCAAGTATCTATAAGAACAAATTATTTGGAATTCTTCTGTATGGGAAATTTTTCTATTCTTTCCCCATTTACTTACTTACCCATCCAATTATTTATTTAAGTAAGTGTGGACTCATGGATATTGATTTTATAGTGTGAGTTATAATTCAATAGTACTTTATGTTGCTGCTCAGATTGTTCTAACTTTGTCCAGTGGGAACTCTTTCAGCTGGCTCCTATGTCATTTTGGTTTTTTGTTGGTTTTGGCTTTATGCTTTTAGCACTTCCTTACTTTCTGCCACTTCAAGATGTTCAAAGCTTATCTTTTATATTTTCTGCCAGTATAGAATCAGCCATTTCTCCAAGGAGATCTCAGTTTTTAAATTTGTGTTTATCTAGTGTTAGTAACCAAGTTCTGGGTGCTAAGTATGTTCATTCCTTCCAGGCCCTCTCAGCTAAGAGAAAGAAAAATATGTGTGTATACTAATACATGTATATATGTATATCTATAAATAATTATATATTTAGCCAGTATATTTATATTAAGCTAAGAATGAGTTTATACTGATATTTCCAACTCTAATCCATTGCTACATCGATTGTTCTAGTTTCCTGCTCCTCTTGCTTATCTATAAGCCTCACATTCCAACCGTGAGAAACTGGTCTTCCAACATCTGCCATAAATTTACTTTATTGTTCATTTCCAGTGTACACATATAGTCGTTTCAGAATTGTAAACCCATACCCTCATGGGAAGAAACTCTATTTACTGGAGTACACTGCTTATTTATAGTTTCTTTTGCTTTTTATCTTACAGATTCCACTCATTTCCAAAGTCACTTAGGTCAGCACCATTTCATCCCCTCCCCTTTAGTGAGGTTATTTTGTACATTTGTAATACAGTTAGATTATCTTGTCACATTCTGCATTCTTCCATCTTTGGATTCCCCAACCTCCTAAACTTTTTCTTTTATTTGCATCCCTTAAGGTTTACTCCTTGTGCTGGAAGGTTCTGTGTTTTGATAAATGCATGTCATATATCTATCATTACAGCATCATATGAGAATAGTTTCACTGTCCTAGAAAATCCCCTGTGCTATTAACCTCCCTACCCCCAAATCCTAGTGACCACTGATATGTTTATTATCTCTATAATTTTGCCTTTCCAGTTTCCCATACTAATGGAATTATAGAATATGCAGCCTTTTCAAACTGCCTTCTTTCACTTAGCAATATGCACTTCAAATTCATCCACATCTTTTTGTGGCTTGGTAGTTTATTTCTTTTTATTACCAAGTAGTATTCCATTGTATGGCTGTGCCACAGATTGTTTAACTCTTCACTACCAAAGGACATCTTGGATACTTCCAGCTCTTCACAATCATGACTAAAGCTACTATAAACATTCACATGAGGGTTTTTGTGTTTACATACGCTTGCAAATCAGTTGGATAAATACCTAAGAAGGGAATTGGTGGTATGGTAGAGTATGTTTAACTTTATAAGAAACTGCTAAACTGTCTTCCAAAATGGCCATAACATTCTGCATTCCCATCAACAATGAGGGAGAGTTTCTGTTGCTCTGCATCTTCACCAGGAATTGGTACTGTCAGTATTGTGAATTTTAGCCATTCGAACAGTTATGTAGTATTCCCAGTTCCTCTTTTCTGTCCATTGCTGTCATTCATTTTCAGTACTTCATATGCTCTAATCACCCAATACATTGCTACTATTATTGCTTCAACAAACATACATCTTTTAGAAGCATTAAGAATAATAAAAAATTTAGATTTTATTTTGCCTTCACTTATTCCTTCTCTAATGTTCTTCCTTTCCTTATGTAGATCCAAGTTTCTAACCTATATAATTCTAGCATCTATGTCACATCTGAGTTTGGTAAGTGCTTTGTCTCTTCAGACTGTTTTTTTCTTGCCTTAACAGGCCAAAACATGCCTTGTAATTTTTTTATTGAAATCAAGTGAACTCTAATGCTTTTTAGCTGTGGATCTTGGATACTTTACTCAATTCTTCTGAAGTTCTGGTGGTGGGGGAGGATTATGCCTACATTACAAAATTGTTGTGAGGATTGCTTAAAAACAAAGTCCTGTGTAAAGAGTGAGGCATATTTAGCCAAGGTAAGGTGCATGATTTGGCATTTCTTAGAGGTCAGCCTGCTTGATCTTAGGAAGTGCAGGTTCTCCTTCTTCATCTGGTGTTTATGACAACATTCTCTATTTGGGGATGTCAGGAGTTGGGGAGCACTGAGAATGGAGCACTGAGACCTATGTACTTACAAAAAGTAACTTAGTCTAATGGTTACAAATAAAGTATTCAACCAACCATTAGTTCTGAATACGGTCATCTGTTTTCTCACATTCAGTGCCAGATCATCTCTGAGAGTTGTCAGAATGCATTTAGAGCTTAACAACCTGAGGTGTTCTATCCTGATTGATTAATGAGATACGGTAATAGTCATGGTGGGAAATTGAGAGTCAGGAGAAAAGCAGATCAGACACCAGCATCCATTCTACGATTATTTGAATCAGCTCCAGCTAATAAAGAGTACAGTCACAAAGGAAGACATTTTGAAAGAGAAAATATTCGAATCATCTCTGAGAAAACACACACACACACACACACCAATCACAGTTATTTTAAGACTTCTTAATATGAATCTAAGTAATTTTAATATGCCTTTCTAGTCCTCTGTTTTTAGTGGAAAGGAAACTACGGAGTTGAGGATTTGAAGACAGTCAATAGAAATAATAGGTTTACTGTTATTTATTTACTGTTAGAGACCATATTGTGTATGCAATTGAAACTGCTTTTGCGAAATTAAGTAAGAGAAATTTTACATAGTTGACTCCATCCATTTTCTGATCTCTAAGCTGTCTTTGGTCATTCCTGGGCATAAGCCAAGCTAACTTTGGGAGGAATTTACTTTATAGTTTAATCTGAAAGCAAGGATGATAATGGTCCTTCCCAAAACTAAGCCGCCTGTGTAAAACTAAGGAAAAACCACCAGGTTAGGGCTATGAGAGGGGCCTGCATTCTGCTAAGATGCAGGGATTGTTAAATGATAACCAGCAATTGTTCTGGAGGAAACAAGATTTGTAACTTCCCCAATTACTCCTGTAAATAACATCACTATTGTAGAATCTATGATTAGACTTTTGAGAGATCTTTTCAGACTACTGCTTTTCTGAGACCAGCTGACTCCACCCAGATGGCGACTCATGCCTCAACTATTCCTGTGGCCTCTACTCAGAGGCTGAGTTAGCTCACAAGAACCGTTTTCCACACCTCTATGGTTTCATTCTCAACTATTCCACATTCTTCATTCCCTAGCACCCTGCCCACCAAACTATCCTTGAAAATCCCCTAACCTCTGAGCAGTCAGAGAGACTGATTTGAGTAATAACTCCATCTTCCATGTGACCAGCTTTGTGTCAATTGAACTCTTTCTTTACTGCAATACCATGGTCTCAGTGAATTGGTTTTGTCTGTGTAGCATGCAGGAAGTACCCATTAGGCAATTACACATTGTGCTTCAATTTTTCCTAGTGATGAAAATAATATCCATAGTAGGCAAAATAATTGCTCCCCAAAGATGTCCATGTCTTAATTCTTATATCCTGTGAACATGTTACCTTACAGGCAAAAAAGGACTTTAAAGATGTGGTTATGTTGCAGAACTTAAGATGAAAGATTGTACAGGATTCCTGGTGGGCCAAATCTAACCACATGGGTCCTTAACATTACAGAATATTTCCTGGTTGACGAGATGTGGTCAGAGGGAGATGTGGTCAGAGGGAAATGTGACTATGGGAGGATTGTCAGAGAAAAGTAGTATTGCTGGCTTTTAAGATGGAGAAAGAAGACTATGAACCAAAGAATGCAAGCAGCCTTTTGAAGTTGAAAAAAGGAAGAAAATGGTTCTCCTCTAGATCTTCTAGGAAGGAATATAACTTGTTGATATCTTGAGAACTGTAAGAATAAATTTGTGTTGTTTTAAGCTGCGAAATTTGTGATAATTGGTTACAGCAACAATATAAAATTAATATGGCACCCATTTCAGAAATTAATAGCATTGTTTACAATAGTTCTATTGCTATTCAAAAGGAAAGATTTCATGGAAGTTCTCCACTATTCAAAAGGAAAGATTTCATAGAAGTTCTGCATGCAAATTTCTAAACCCCAGTACAGTATTAGACAAACTAGCAATATGATATTAATGTATTAAAGGTAACACTGGTTATGATTTTTATTTATAATATTAAAAATCTCTTTGAAAAAATATCAACTTTGAACCTCATAATAGCCTGCCTATTTGCAAGTTTAGCGGTATACATGGGGTAGTTGAAATTACTTTCAGTTTTTAGGAGACAAGACAGACAACCATGATCTCCGAGTTGCAGAAATGTGTACACTCTGCTCTAGTCTGGAATCTTTTATATACTATTATGAACTGGCTGTATGAGTCACTACATTTCTTCTTCAATAAGTCTCATGGTCCATTGAAAATATTATGAAGAGAAAATGGGAGCAGCAGTGCATTTCCTAGAGCTAAAAACAAACAGCAAATGAATAGGCTCTGGATCCTATTAATCATATCAGAGACTGCGGAGAGGTAGTATTTCAATACAATTTTTTAAAAACCCAGCACATAATACTTTAAGGAAAAAGAAATTCTAGGCCTTTGTAGCAAATAAAAGAGACTGTCCAGCATCTAGCAATCTATAAAATGAAAAGTTAGACAGTAAGAGCCATTCAAAACCTTTTTGACTTAGATGTTGGTGGGTGAGTACTTCAGTAAATCTGCTCCAGGGTAAACTCAGCCAATTAAATAAGAAATAAGCACATGCGCCCCCATATCAAAAGAGTGATGGCTTTATTTGTTGTGAATCCCCAAGAAGTTTAGTGTTTCTCCTTTACAAAGATTTCTTTTGGAAGAAAGTTACTAAAGGAAGGATGGACCTTGAGAATTGCAACAGAATTATGGTAATTGAAATCTGCTATGAATCGGATTCTTTACACCCATTGGCATTGTGGGATCCTTAATATTGCTGTTACAATTATGGTAATTTACTGATTTTGCTCAAAAAATAGATGAAAGCGCATTTGAACTCAATAGGAAATGTGACAAAATAACCAGCAATTATTTCCCAAAAAATTCAGTAACTGCAATCATGAAAACTTGTTTTTTAGAGCGAGTCAAAAAATTCCTTATTTGTTGAGAACACACAAGCAGCTCATTCTCAATTTTGTATTTTATATTTTGGCAAATGTAAAATTTCCTCTACCATTTTTAGCTTGTTTTTGGGTCTAGATGCAGTTAATGCTTTTCAGTACTGTCAGATAGTTGTATGTCAAATGGTATGAATTCAGAGAACTTAGGGAAGTCTTAATTTTTTACTAGATATCAAACACTGAAGCATTTTAGAAATTATCCTAAAGGTAAATGAAATCCAGTGTATCTAATAGTACTTATTTAGTTATTGCCATGGTGCTTAGCTTAATCGAAAATGAATTGTGTTGGCACACCTTAAAAAATAGAAGAAAATATAGGTCAGAGAATAATACCCTTCAGAAATTATATGATCTGGTCTTTAGGGGGCAGCAGAGGGAGCTTGCTTGTGAACAATAATACCAGTTATGAAGGTTCAAGCCACCTCTGTTCTCAATGAAATCGTGCGGCTGACTCAGATGTAACCACCAGATATTGATTGAAATTGCTATGATCACTAAGGAAAACCATTTTCCAATTCCGCTGCCACCCTAAGCAGCATATAGAGTTTTGCATTTATATTTCCTTTGAAGAATCTACAGCTGAGCTACAGAGACTTGCAGTTAGTAAGAATTACACATTTGTAAGTGAAGAACAAATTCCAGTAAGTGTTTCCTTTGATGTTCAGTAATTGCAAAATAAATGTCTTTACAGAGCAATGTAAACATCTTCTTTCACAATGGCTAACATTAATTAAGCACTTATGTGCAAGACGGTGTTTTAAGCATTTTATAAATACTAACTTCTAACTACTGTTAAAAATAATAGTAATTGGGAGACCATTAGGCTGAGAGGGCTCCCACGCTTTGGGTTCCAACATAAGTAACTGAAAGCCAACCTGGAGTGAATGGTCATAGCTATGAAAAGGAAACTTAAGCTTAGCCATTAAGCTTAAGTTCAAATGTGTTATCATCTAATTTTTTAAGCAAAATCAACAAATTACCATAATTATAGCAGCAATATTAAGGATCACAAACTGCCAACTAACTTCTAACTAGGGACTTTCCATTTTAGCCCATCAAATGTTCTCTTTGTCTGACTTCCAAGAACACCCTACAAAACGTTTCCCCTTGGGTCCTCTCAGTGGTGCCCTAAACTGCTTGTGGTATGATGCTGCCTGATTCCTAAATCACTATCTGCTTAAATAAGCTCTTTAAAATGTTAATGTGTAAGTTTATCTTTTAACATCAACCACAACAGCACTATGTGGTAATTCTTGTTATCCCATTTTGCAGATGAAGAAACTGGCTCAAAATGGTTGCCATTTTCCCAAGGTCATGCAGGTAACATATGATAGAGCCAGGAAGTGTGACTCTATATATTTGGTGTCTCAAATACAACAGAAAACTGCTTCAGTGGGGTGGCATGGTGTGGGGGCTTACATTGATTTATATTAATGCTTTATATTAATGCTATATGCATTTTGTCACAGCTACATTGCTGCAATCATATGCTCAAAGCCAAGAAACTCATGTTAAAGGTGAATTAGGTGAGATGCTGGTCTCAAAGAGCTCTTTGATTCTTCACATTAATAAATCAACATGAAACTCCTGGCAGTTGAATGAATACATAGCCAGACTTTATAAAGATCCTATTTTCAATAGCAGCTTAGCTATGAGTTACTTGAAGACCAAATAAGTGGAGGTATTCTTTTCTTTCTTTTATTTATTCAATAATTCAGTAAAATTTATAGAGCCTTACTGTGTGCTAGGAAATATTCTAGGTTCTGAAGATTCAATGATGGCTAAGACATAGGTTCTGTCTTCAGAAAGCTCATAGTCTAGTAAGGATGCCAGAGAAAGAGGTCATTTACAAAGATATGCAAATGTACTATGCTATATTTGAGCAAAGTGCTATGAACATGCATAAGAGAAATGCCCAACCCAGTCTATGTGACACAAGAAAGTTGTCTTAAATAAGATATCATTATTTTAACTTCTGGTATTTTAAGATCCTTAATAAAAATAGGCAAAAATAACAATGGATTTTTAAAAATAGATTTTTGGGGAGAATTACTTATGTATTTTACAGACATGGATAAGAACTTGAATGACAAAAATTAACAAACAGATGAAGTTCCATGAAATCCTCAAGGGAAGGGACAAATTTATATTGTCAATGCCTAATACAACATCTAGCACCCAGTAGGAGGTCAACAAATGAGAACTGAACTGAATATGACAGGCATAGAGTGGCTAATCTGAAGCACCATGTTTAAGAAAGACATGGATCACTTGGGAAGATGCAAAGAATAGAAAAAGAACGGTTGAGGTCTACACGTTAAGTCTTGATCCACAATTGAACTTTCTGAGTTTTTCTGCAGACCTGATGAATTGCAGGAACTAAAATCCTGGGGAAGAGGTTTTTTTCTTAAACCTGATCTACTTCATCAAAAGGTCTTTTGTGGAGCATTACAAAACACAAGTTGTTAGGCATAAACCAGATTTATGTTTCTCACTTAAGCTGAAGAAGTCTAATATAGGATAAAATTATTGCAAGTCTGAAAGTATTTATAATGAAGTCAGGAATCATCTGCCCCCAAGTCCATTTTTAAAATGAAAACCTAAGCTAGACAGTTAAATTGAATTTAAAGTGAATTTTTTAAAAAGAAAGAATTGAAAT
Source organism: Pan troglodytes (assembly GCF_028858775.2). Taxonomy (NCBI): domain Eukaryota; kingdom Metazoa; phylum Chordata; class Mammalia; order Primates; family Hominidae; genus Pan; species Pan troglodytes. The sequence continues at coordinate 77,354,741 of NC_072402.2, forward strand.
GTGTCAAGGCTCCACTCAGTCTTAATTGAACCAGATCTTTCTCTTTTCTTCCAACTCTTCTACCACTGGAAAATTTGCGAGTAGAAATTGAAGAACAAGGAAGAGGTCAAGTTTGGAAGATGAGATGGTACCACAAAAAAAGCCTCCACAGACTCCTTGAAGAATTTAATGCCCACTAAAGAACAGAAATGTCAGTCCCTGCCCTACACCTCCCACCTTAGTACTTACTGCCAACAAATACACTGGTAAGAAGAAAGCTCTCAACAGTCTGTTAAATGCCAGAACTCTCAAGGTTGAAGATACTCTCTTGTTTTAAGTTTTTGGAAATAGTTGATTTATGAGGAAGATTCACTAGAAGTAGCAGTAGTTTTTTTTTCTGTGTTTTCTTAAATTAATTTTTTGTTTGTTTAAAAGAGACAGGGTCTTGCTGTGTTGCCCGGGCTAGAGTGCAGTGGCACATGGTCATAGCTCACTGCAGCTTCAACCCCCTGCCTCAGCCTCCCAAGTAACTGGCACTACAGGCACATCACCATGTCCTGCTGATTTTTGTTTTGTTTTCGTAGAGATTGGATCTCACTTTGTTTCATAGGCTGGTCTCAAACTCCTGGCCTCAAGTGATTCTCCCTCCTCAGCCTCCCCAAGTACTGGGATTACAGGCATAAGCCACCACACCTGGCCTCTTTTTTATACTCTGTATTACTTTCAAAATTACTTAGCTTTAAAGAAATAAACAAGTAAAAAATAACTGAATTCCATAAAAGCAAATCTGGCTATACTAATTTATTACAGGAGTCTAGCCTCGGAGCCCAGAATACATTAAACAAAACCCAACGTTCTCTGGGAAATAAACCATTTTAGCAAGAATTGAAATAATGTCATCTAGCTTCTGTGCTGCTTAAGAGCCACTGGTACTGTACATCAATGTGACACCATAGTGCTAAATGTGGCAAATAAATTCATAACAATGTTGCAAGCTGGAAAGATGCTTCACAACTAAATTTCCTTTAGCTTGCAGGTCCACACCTACTGTGGTTCTGTTCCTACATATCAGACCTGAGAATGAAGATTTCACAGGAGAATGTTACAGTTTTAGAGCTGGATATAAACTCAGAAATCAACTGATCCCAAGAACCATTGTTAACCCATCTGCACAAAGATGAGCACAGAAATGAAGAGTATGCATTTAGAAACTTATACAGCAATTTGACAGTTATTTTATCTTTTGTATCTCATAATTTTAAAAACCTGGGAATTGAATTTGTATGTCTTTTGTTTTGAATTTTATTTTCTGGTAATCTATTTTGATTTTACAAAATTATCAGTCCTTGAGAAATTGGAAAAAAAATTTAAGTATTCCTTCCTCACATGGTTTAAGAAGAACTGCCCTTTTGGTCGTACTGAAATACCCAGGGGACAGCCTGGGACATGTGAAGTTAGACTGAGGAGCCGGGGTATAGGGACGCAGGGTCTCATCTCTTGTTTCAGAACAGCGCACTGTTAATCTAAGTGTTGGGTGTCAGCAGGATAGATAATAGTACGATAAAACTGACAGTGATAATATTTATATTGGGAAGTAGAAAAGAAAGTCATATGCTGGAATAGTTCTCTCAAAGTAGGGAGAGAACTTGTACTGGTTTTATACCTTTCTACTTTTCCTTCTTCCCTAAATTGTCTACAGAGACGGGAGCTTAGCCTAAAAATGTAATCAGATGGAAGGAGAAACTGTAATTTCAAAGCTTCTACCTGTGTTTTGTGCTGTGGAGGTGTGATGTAGTTGGTTCTCATTTAGCAGATCATCCGAGCTCAATCTGAGTAGGGGGTAGAAAATGAAACTCTAATTTATGAGAAATTTGGAGGTTTGAAGGCTAAGGTGGAGAGAGAGAGAAAGGTCTGAGGAGACAAACCCACAGGGATCGGAACCTACCTACGAGACATTCCCAGAGGCAGAGAAAGACCGTGGGTTTAGAGCAGCATTGTTTAATATTCCATCTTAAATTAGTGACCATGTTGTGCTAGTATATGTGGATATTTCCCTCCATTAGCCCAAACCTTCAGTTGAAAGCTGGCTTTGTCCAATTGCTTTGTACTAATGGAACTTAAGGGGGAAAAGGAATGGAGTGTTTAGGTATCATGTGCATGTGTGAAGAAAGCATTGGGTGCAGTTTCCATTTTGAGGAAAATTCACAAGCTCATAGGTAGGGCAGCAGTGGCTGAGGCAGACACACAGAGATTGAGAATCCAATGAGATCAGAACATTTCATGAGAAAAGACCAGAGGGGTGACTCGGTGCTCCTGCCCCTCCCCTGGCCAACAATCCACACAGATATTTGTGGAGGGGAACTAGGTTTCTCACTGACCTTCAGACACATGCTTAAAACATTGATTTAGTATGTGAGAGGACACATGGGGTGATAATACCATGGGCATCAGGGGAGAAGCAAGCACAATCTAGCGGTCTTACTTCATCAACCAATTCCTATATGCCAAGTATAAGAACCTTCCCCATGTCGTTTCATTCATTCTTTAAAGCAAGCCCAGTGATGGAATTCTATCAGTATCTGATTTTGTAAGCTTTATTTTAACAAAGCCAAAAATGCAATACTGACAAAGGACAATTACTGATGGAGGCCAACTTTCTCTATCTTTAGATGAGAAAACTGAGATCCAAAAAGAATAAATGAATAACCCACTCACACATGATAGTAGGTATCAGAGTCAAGTCAAAAAGGAGTCTGGAAACATTGCTAGATTTTAATTCTTTCACCAGAAGAGCAGAGGACTCAACAGCTCATCCATAAAGCATTTAAATATACACCTAGGATGTTGATCCTAAATGACAGCTTTCTTTCATGTCAATCTATCAGAAGTTTCTCTTTTATCGGATTCACTAGGTTGGCAGTGGCAGTGGCAGTGGCACTTTTTCTTCTCCTCCTCTTCTTCCTCCTCCTCTCCTTCCTCCTCTTTCTCCTTTTCCTTCTCCCCCTCCCACTTCTTGTTATTGCAACCACAGAAGAAAGTCATGCTCTTCTAGCTGATTATTCCCATAATTCATTCTGTAATGGCAAAAGAAATAACTAAAAGCAGCCCTGGGCATATCAATAAGCCTTACCTGGTGATTGAATACCTCAGAATATATACTTACTAGACTCTACAGTTTTGTGCCACGTGCTAAGTCGGTATCCTCCTAATTGGGGAGTTTTGTCTGTAGGTCTTGGAACTAATTGAGGTAAATTTTGTACTCCCAATGAGGAGGAGAGATGGTAAATAAACAATACCATGTGTGAGCCTAATTGGTTAGGCAATCAATCACAAGAAGTTTCCTCTCTTTAATAGAAGTTGAGTTTCCTGTTTGATAGACCAGGGCTCAGTGCCACACCCTGGCTTTCATTAAGGCATGAAACATTGTCTTGTTGTCAGGTGATTCTTGCTCTCACCCAGGGAAACATTCTTTCCTGGTATTTCATAAACCATAAGTCAGTTACACACACCATGACTTGAATAGTTTCCTAGACTCAGAAATGGGGAGTTTGAGTCTTTATTTCTTCTAGTTTATATTTGACTTATTTTTTCATACACTTGTAACAAAATTGAGACTATAAAGATTATCCTATAAAACCCCTTTTATTACCTGTTTTATTATCCTTAGTTGGATGAGAAAACTGCGGCTTGGTGTCTACTGTGTAGTAGGTGCTCAGTGAATATTTATTGAACCATTAGATAGAGCCAAGCTGACGTTGAGTCACATGGCAGAGCTGTGATCGAAAACCGGTCTTGTAACTTCTTGCTCAAGGCCCTTTCTACTACATTACTATCCATCTCCCTTCAACCTGAATACACACCTATCAGCTACTGCTACAACTGTTCACAAAGGGGAAATTCCACGTGGGAGATGAGAGTCACAGGAGGAGCTTTGGTTCCTAAACATTTGCATAGGCATCCAGCTCAGGCAAATAGTTGAAAGGCACAGATGTTGTAGTAAACAGAAGTAGGGCAAATAAGAACACCTCCTCTTCATCACACACACACACACACACACACACACACCACACACGTTTTCTTTCCTGAGTAGGAATCTAAGAGCTCCAGGTGGAAGAGGAGGCATGGGCAGAGAACGGCATATAGCAGGGCAGGTGGAAAGCGGTGACTGACATTTAGTTTAACCAGCCTTGACAATGGTTTCAAGGACACATGAAGCTCAAAGTAAGCAGGGGCTACAGGCAAGGTAAACAGGCTGTCTAATATTCTTATGAGGACGGGAAACATCATAGAATTATTGCAACTCTCTCAGGAAAGGAGACTATGAGAAGGGATTGTCCACTTTTATCCACATCTAGGACGCCATGCCCAGCCCTTCTTGCCTTCCTCCCACCTCAGCCCAACAGGCTCCAGTCTATTCCAAAGAGAAGTGTCTAACAGAATGAGTTAAGTATCAGCCAACTTTTTAAAAATATCATCCTGGTCTGCTAGATCCTTTTCTGCTTGGGGACCTCTTCAAATGCTGCTGATTATCTTAACTCTGTTGTCATGTTCACCACTCTGGCCATTTTATCTGCTCCCTCTAGACCTCATGGGTTTATGCTTCTTCCAGAGAGCTTTCTAAAGAGACAAATAACATCAATCATCTGCCTATTAAACCAGAGGAGATTTATTGTTGATAGCCGAAATTATATTAATATATTAATTAGTAATACTTAATGATATTAGTTAATTAAGTATGTCAGGAATGCTATATTTGCCAGCAGAGACAGCCTGTCAGTGGCTTCAGGCTGTCAGCATTCTTTTGTGTCACCCCTCTCTTATCATTGCTGTATAACTCTCAGTGGGTGCAGTAGCCAAACTCAGGAAGACATCCAGGGAAAGTGATTTCAGAGACTGGTAGGAATGAGATATTAGGAACTGTGGGCACTAACACTGAAAAATCTGGTAGTTTTTCTTTTCTTTTCCTTTCTTTTCTTCTCTTTTCTTCTCTTTTTTTCTTTCTTTCTTTCTTTCTCTCTCTTTCTTCTTTGTTTCTTTCTCTTCCTTTCTTCTCTCTGTTTCTTTCTCGCTTTCAATAATAATCACTCAGACTGTGTCCTTTCCCTTACTGTCCCAGAGGGAGACAAAAACGATCATCAGTGGCAAATGGTACTTGCAGCAAAGCAACACCAAGACCCAGCTTCACACTCAGGACAGAACACTGCATGTCCTCCTCATGGTTGCCAGTGTTCTACACGTTCAGGGGAACTTCTCTAGTAATGAGCTGTAGAAATGATTCCTGAAAGTATAGTCTTAAATCTAGTCATTTCTTTTCTTGAATCACAGTCAGTATTTCTACTGACCAGAAATTCTGTCACTCAAATTGACCTGCAGATATGAATATTAGTAAGTCTAAGTGTGCAAAACCTGTGTTCCTCTAATTGCTAGCGAGCAGAGAGAAGGTCATAAAACAGCTCTTGACACAATGCAGAAAGTAGGAAAACTCCGAGACTGGCTAGTGACAAAACTTTAAGGATGTTTCTTGCCATCTCTTTACCCAAAAACAAGAGATATTTTCCTGCTCATAAAGGTCAGGTGTTTGTGCCATTCTAGCATTCAGTTTTTGTGTTGGTCCAAGTGTGTGTAGGCTAAGTGTTTGAATCAGGCCTTGAGAAGTTTTATAAAATTCTGCCAGATCATGATCCATGAGCATAAGGATTATGCTGGTTTGTTGACCAACGCATTTTACACCTCCCAGCACAATGCCTGATATTTAGTAGGCCCTCAATAGACACTCCTTCCACAAACAAATAAGTGACAAAAATCCATGAATGGAACACCCTTTGGAATATTTGCTAGGCTTCTACATGGAATGCCTTTCCAGGTCTTTGTAAAGCAGGCTGCTTCTGCTTTTTCCAAACTCTTCCAATATTATCTTTTAGAGAAGATTTTCCTGAACCCTTCTTTTTTTTTTTTTTTTTTTTTTTTTGAGATGGAGTCTTACTCTGTCACCCAGGCTGGAGTGCAGTGGTGCAATCTCGGCTCACTGCAACCTCTGCCTCCCAGGTTCAAACAATTCTCCTGTCTCAGCCTCCTGAGTAGCTGGATTACAGGCACACACTACACACCAGGCTAATTTTTGTATTTTTAGTAGAGATGGGGTTTCACTCTGTTTGATCTCCTGACCTGAGGTGATCTGGCCCACTCAGCCTCCCAAAGTGCTGGGATTACAGGCATGAGCCACTGAGCCCAGCCTGAACCCTTTTTTTATTCTTTTTTTTTTTTTTTTTTAGCAAAGTCTCGCTGTGTGCCTAGGCTGGAGTGCAGTGGTGTGATCTTGGCTCACTGCAACCTCCGCCTCCCAGGTTCAAGTGATTCTCCTACCTCAGCCTCCCAAGTTGCTGGGATTACAGGAGCACACCACCATGCCTGGCTAATTTTTGCATTTTTGGTAGAGACGGAGTTTCAGCATGTTGGCCAGGGTGCTCTTGAACTCCTGACCTCAAGTGATCCGCCTGCCTCAGCCTCCCAAATTGTTGAGATTACAGGTGTGAGCCACTGCACCCGGCCCTGAACCCTTCTTTAATATGACCTCAACCCACCCTGATCAATCTCACTTTCATCCTGTTTTATTTTATTCATAGTTCTTATTATGATCCAATTACTTTTTTATGTGTTGATTGACTAGCTTGTTTAAAATATAAATTCCATGGGGCAAAGACTTTGTCTAGTTCTTTGGAAGAACTGCGGTTCCTGGGATAGTGCCTGGTGCATGGTAGGCTCCTAATAAACTTGTTAAATTAATGATTTTTTTAAAATGAAAGAATATATTCCTCTAGGTGTACCCTAAGGAAAAAGAAGTTTGCAACAAAAGCATTTCTTTTTTTCTCATTTGGTTTAGAACTGGGAATCCTCTATTCCTTTCATCCCTCTTTTGTGTTGATCACATTCCTCAAAACGTTTCTGTGGTTTCTGATGTCTAATTGCCTTCTGCCTTCCCCTACCAATTCTCTCCCTATCCTTTGCTCTGATAGAGCAGCTTGTTTTCCTCCTGTGGTATTACTTGCTCTTACCATGCTGTTAAGAGATCAGCAGCCCCAGTAAAAGGAAAACCTTGATGGGCAGAAGGCATCAATATATTTTGAATCACTCCACTAAAAGGTTTCTCCATATGGTTTCCATATCAGTTCCTAAGAGAACTGGTAACTAGTTACATATGCCCTACCTCTCTCACTCTCCAGTTTATCGTTCAACATTCACAAACATTCCCACTCTTGAGCCTTGAGCCCTCATAGACCACTTGGCCTCACTACCACACGCTTCAGTAGCCCTCTTTCATCACCTTAGCACCCAAAATGGTTCTTACTTTTCTTGTAGGGCCTTCGCTTTCATTTAGGTCAGTCTATTACTTTATCAAAGATGGAGGTCTACCTTCTCTTTCTTTAATTAAAGTCAATCAATATTTAAAGTATGTTGGGGCCTCAATAACTAAAGTTCTTTCTACAGCTTCTGATATATTTTCATATTTAAATCAACTGGGAGGAATCTAGAGTTAACTTTAATAGTGAGTGGCACATTTATTTACACAAACTTTTCATGATCCCTGGTCTGCCACAGACTCCAAGAAGAGGAAGAGTTTACCATTTCTTATGTCACCAATTCTAACCATTAAAAATTAGTTCAAAGTTCACCATAAGAAGTGTAGTGGACAAACATCAAACTGACAGATATATTCACCCCATGTCTTGAGAATCTCCAAGGCCATCTTTATAAATGGCTTATATTATTTGTAGCTTTGTTTTTTCTTCACAAAGATTGTATGTTAGAGGACAAAGCATAATTTTTTGGTTTTCAGTTGAACACATCACAAGCCAGACCAGTATTATACAATGCACTGCTGAGCTAAAAACACAAATCTTGGTATGACTTAATAAAGCAGGTCTCACTTTTGTGTCCATCCCAACATACCTAAACGATATAGTATACTCCTATAGTTAATGGTGGCCCATTATGGCAGTGCTTCCTGTGTAAGGAACAGCTTGAATGATTTATTCAGTTAATTCTTATTCTCTGCCCCCCCTCAAACACACACATCTCATACAGAACTGAAATATAGAATGAATCTTTATTTATCTAACCTTATTACTGAATAAAGGTATAGTTGTTATTTGGTATTCTTTGATTCCTAGCATGTATAAAATAAATACTCAAGTACCATTACTTGAACAATTTTGTGAGCAAAAGCCACATGCCACACAGTATCTGTGAGACTTGTAACCGAATGACACTTGAACACTTTAGTTCATGATTTTAACAAGCTACTTTTAAGAAAGGTCAATGCTTTTATAAGACCGAAAGCTTAAATGGTGCAAAAAAGAATTTCGAACTGGAAAGGTGATGGCAAGTGCTTCGTGCCCAGAAGCAATCATCATTTGAAAAATAAAATCAAAACAATAATTGCTTGAAATGAATAATGAAATTGTGAGAATGATTTGGCTATTTCATGTCATTGTCATAATGAGAAGGCACTATCAAAATCACTCAGGGAATTTTTCCATTGAACATATACCTCTTCCCTCCAGCTTAGTATATCCCCATTTTCCAACCTCTATGTGTTTACTGAAAGATTTTCCAGGTGATCATAGAGGCTCCTTCATTTCTACTCCTTCTCTTGGAGTGAGCATTACAAATTCAGTTGGCATTAAGGCATTAGATGATTAAATAGAAAGTCTGAGTGGCTACTTTGAGGCTATATAGCATATAGAAGAAAAAAGACGACCTCAGAATTAACAAACCTGCAAATATAGCAAAGCAGCAAAATTTATTAAAGTTCATCACGTTCCAGGTAGCACATAGTGAGCACTATTCATGTGCTAGCTGGCTTATTAATTTATTCTCTATTTATTCATGAAACAAATATCTATTAAGTGCGTAAAATAGGTGCTGTAGCAAAGACTTGGAACCAACCCAAATGTCCAACAATGATAGACTGGATTAAGAAAATGTGGCACATATACACCATGGAATACTATGCAGCCATAAAAAATGATGAGTTCATATCCTTTGTAGGGACATGGATGAAATTGGAAACCATCGTCAGTAAACTATCGCAAGAACAAAAAACCAAACACCGCATATTCTCACTCATAGGTGGGAATTGAACAATGAGATCACATGGACACAGGAAGGGGAATATCATACTCTGGGGACTGTGGTGGGGAGGGGGGAGGGGGGAGGGATAGCATTGGGAGATATACCTAATGCTAGATGACGAGTTGGTGGGTGCAGCGCACCAGCATAGCACATGTATACATATGTAACTAACCTGCACAATGTGCACATGTACCCTAAAACTTAAAGTATAATAATAAAAAAAAAATAGGTGCTGTGTATACCGTGATATTCCAAATAGAGTTAGTCTTTGCTGTTTTACAGAATTCCCCAGCAGGAGTAAACTCCAGCTGTCCATAGTGGTGACCAGCTTCATTAGTGTTTCCTTATTGGCTATTTGTTTTTCCTTGACCCAGTCTCCTATTCCTCTGCCTGTGTTTCTGGGACAACCTTCCAAATGAATAACTTGAATTCAAGTACTTATATGAAGGTTTGCTTCTGGGAGAACCTGAACTAAGACACCAGGGGAAGTGTACTTCAAGCAGAGGAAAAGGGAGATAAGAAAGCTCTAATCCTGGCCAAGAGCTCAGCATAGAGGGGCAGAGGAAAGGCAGGGTGGCCAGAGCACAATGAGCAGGGGAGTGCCGCGGGGGGACTGAAGAGGGGAACAATGGCCAAATGATGCCGGAGTCCTGGAAGCTGAGGTATCACTTTCTATTGTTGTAACAAATTACCATAAACTTTGTGGCTTAAAACAGCATAAAGTTATGATCCTACAGTTGCGGAAGTCAGAAGTACAAAACAGGTCTTTCTGGGCTAGAATCAGAACATTGGCAGGACTATGTTCCTTTCTAAAAGCCTAGAGGAGGATGCCTTTTCTGCCTGCCTTTTTTTGTTCATAACCCGCTTCCATCCTCGCAGCCAGCAGCGGTTAAGTCGGTTCAGTCCTTCTGACAATCCATCACTCTCTCTACTGTTCCCCTCTTACACTTCTGAGGATCCTTGTGATTACATTGGGCCCGCCTTGAAAATCCAGGCTTCTCTCCTCATTTTAGGGCCAGCTAATTAACAATTTAATTCCATCTGAAACCTTGATTCACCTTTGCCATGTGACCTAACATATTCACAGGTTCTGGATCTTTGGATGGGGGACACTGTTGCATCTACATTAACCATGCAAAGGAGCTTGAATTTTTCAACGAAAGAGAGAAACCAATGGAGAATTGTAAGCTGGAGAGTGACAGCATCTACTTTGTGTTTTTAAAACATCCTTTTTGGCTCCTATGTGGTGAATCAATTGGAGAATGACAAGAGTGAGAATGGGAGGATTAATTAAGAAACTATTAAGGGACAAGCAGTGGCAGAGGACTAAGATGATGGTGTCAGAGCTTTTTGGAGGTTCAGTGAACAGAATTTGGTGAAGGATTAGATCAGGGCCAAAAGAAAGAGGAAGGTTTCAAAAATAATTCCTAGATATCTCTCTTTAGCATTTGAGTGAATGGAGATGATGGTTTACTGAGTGGAAACATTGGTTTAGAAACATAAAACATTCAGGTTTCAACCAGCTCATTTTTAGATGCCCGTGAAATATATAAATGAATATAATCAAGTGTATATATATGAGTCTGGAATTCAAAACTAAAGTCTGGATTAAAGATATACATTTTTGAGCCACAGTCATAAATACAGTATTTATCACCAGGGAATTAGTGCAGTTACCACAGATGAGAAAAAGAGGTGAAAAATGAACAGGACAGGACCAGTCTTTTAGGCATAATACCATGTACTCCTGGAAATTATCTGCTCATTCTGCTGTTCATTGTTTGTCTTCTCCTCTTTCTATTTTTGCTCTCTGGAACTTCTGTGTGCTGTTTGAATTTTCTCATTCCATACCACATGTCTCTGATCCTTTTATGTTTTCCATTTGTTTCTACTTAGGCTGCCTTTTGGATAATTTTCTCAGTTCTGTCTTCCAATTATATGCTATTCTGTGCCTAATCTACTACTTAACACACTCATTGAGCTTTTTTTTTAATTCAGTGACTATACTTTTATTCCAGAAGTTCCATTTGGTCCTTTACAAAATTTGAGTTTCCTGTTCTCATATTTTTCTTTTCTTGTCTATTTGTTCTACACCTTCCTTCATCTTATCAAACATTTAAATTTTTCTTAAAGTCTCTTTTAGAATGTTTAATTTTTTTTAGTTCTTGGGGGTACAATTGCCCCCATTTGTCATCTGCTATTTACTCCCCAGAGTGATTCATTTCCTTGAGTGTTTTGTGATGTCTGTGAGATCTATCCTAAGAGGGCTTATATTTGGTGGAAAGTTTGTGTGCCCTGAGCTGTGCACATTTTTCTCCACAGTTGTTTTTGCTCTGCCTCACTTAGCCCCTGGGAGTGCACCAGCTATGTATTAGTTTTAATGCGAAGAGCCTAAGCTTAGACATTATTTTTCATGGCTTGGTTTTTTCTTCCAAAGATTCCAAGCTGACAGCATATTTCTTTGCCTCCTTTCCAGGCTGGGAGGATTGGGGTTTTCTAATGCCCTTTTCATAGAGTTATGAATGGCTGGTTTTAGACTTGATAATCCCCACATGCAAAGAGTTTGTGGCTAGACCCCTAAACCAATATTACCTATGGGAAGTAGAACCCCAGCCACAGCCATAAAGAATATATTACAACCATTAGTCAATTTTTTAAAAAAAGCTTTATTGAGGTATAATTGATATACAAAAAGCTGCACGTTTAATAGATACAATTCGATCAGTTTGGACATAGGCATACACCCGTGAAATCATCACCGCAAAGTAATACACATGTTCATCACCTCCAAAAGTTGTCTTGTGCTTCTTGTTTGTTGTTTCATTTTGTTTTGCTCTGCTTTTTGTTGCTGTGAGAACACTTAACATGTGATTTATCCTCTTAACAATTTCTCCCAGTTTTATTAAGGTATAATTGACAAATAAAAATTTTATATATTTTACAGTATACAATGTGATGTTTTGACATATATATAGATAGATAGATAGATAGATAGATCTTGTGAAATGATTGATTCAAGCTAATTAACATATCTATTGCCTCACATATGTTTTGGTCATAAGATCCACTCTCTTAGCAATTTTCAAGTATGTAATATATTACTATTAACTATAGTCACCATGCTGTACAATAGTTCTTTAGAACTTATTTATCCATTTAACTGAAAGTTCACACCCCCTTATCCAGCATGTTCTCATTTTCCCTCCTCTGCCTTACCCCTAGCAACCACCATTCTACTTCCTTCTTCTATGAGTTTGGCTTTCTTAGACTCCACATGTAAGTGAGATCTTTCAGTGTTTGTCTTTCTGTGCCTGGCTTATTTCACTTAGCATAATGTATTCCAATTTTATCCATGTTGTCACAAATGGCAGGATTTTCTTTTCATAAGGCCAAATTGTATTCCATTGTATATTTATACCACATCTTCTTTATTCATTCATCCATCAGTTGACACTTGGGTTCATTCCATATCATAGCTATTGTGAATAATACTGCAATGAACTTGGGAGTGCAAATATCTCTTCAACATACTAATTTCATTTCTTTTGGATGTATTCCTAGAAGTGGGATCTCTAGATAATATGGTGGCTCTATTTTTAATTTTTTGAGGAACCTCCATACTGTTCTCCATAATAGCTGTGCTAATTTACCCACAAATGTACAAGCATTCCCTTTTCTCCACATCCTCGCTAACGCTTGTTATCCTTTGTCTTTTTGATAATAGCTTTCTAACAGGTGTGAAAAGATATCTTATTGTGATTTTAATTTGCAATTCCCTGATAATTAGTGATGTTGAGTGAATAAGAGTGATTCATATATGTGTTGGCCATTATATGTTTCCTTTTGAGAAATATCTTTTCAGGTATTTTGCACATTTTTAAATCAGGTTGTTTGTTGCCTTGCAATTGAGTGGTTTGAGTTCCTTACATACTTTGGACATTAGCTCTTTATCAGGAATCTGGTTTGCAAGTACTTTCTCCTACTCCATAGGTTGTCTCTTTACTCTGTTTATTGTTTCCTTTGCTATGGAGAGGCTTTTTAACTTGATTCAATCCCATTTGTCTATTTTTGCTTTGTTGCTTATGCTTTTGGGGTCATATCCAAAAAATTATTGCCTACACCAATGTCAAGAAGCTTTTTCTCTATGTTTTCTTCTAGTAGTTTTACAGTTTCAGATCTAATGTTTAAGTCTTTAATCCACTTTCAGTTGATTTTTGTATGTGGTATGAATTAAGGGTCTAATTACATTCTTCTGCATGTGGATATCCAGTTTTCTCAGCATTTATTGAAGAGACTGTCCTTTCCCCATTGTGTGTTCTTGGTAACTCTGTCAATGATCAACTGACTGTAAATAAATGAATTTATTTCTGGGTTCTTTCTTCTGTGTCATTGGTCTTTCTTAAGGAATTTTTAAGTTCATAATGTAATATTGTTAACTATAGGCACTATGCTGTATAGTGTATCTCTAGAACTCATTCATCTAAAACTTTATCCCATTAAACAACCCTCTCTTTCTTCCTCCCCCCAGCCCCTGGCAACTACCCAAGAAGGAAGAAGTAAAATGAGCTCTGTTTGGAGATTACATAATTTTACAGGTAGAAAACCCTAAAGACTCCAAAAAAAAAAAAAACTATTAGAATGAATAAGTGAATTTGGTAAAGTTATAGGATACAAAATCCGCATACAAAAATCAGTTGTATTTCTATATACTAATAATGAACACCTAAAAAGGAAATTAAGAAAACAATTTCATATAATAGCATGCTTAGGTATAAAGTAAACCAAGGAGGTTAAAGACTTATACACGGCAACTTTAATTCTTTTACATCTAGCTCCGCTATGCTACCTTTGAGCTCCCTCTGTGGTAAATTTCCTCTCTTAGTTTACTGCTTGGCTGTGTATCCAAGAATTCTATGACTGGGTTGATTAAAAATCCCCACTTCTTAAGTGAGAAACATCAAACAACTTTTATTTTTTTAATAACTGCTACTAATTGTGTTGTATCCAATCCTTTTTCCCACTGGACATCTATCAGAAACTTTGAAAACTCCTCAATCTGATGTTATCACTTTTCAATTAATAAAATGATCTCATTTTTACTAATTCTTATGATTTTTCATTACAGAATTATAATCTCATACCCACAGCTCTTACCTTTCCTGCTAATATGATGAAGCCAGCTTGAGACAGCTCACAAAAGCCTAGTGTGCATATTTCTTTCCAACTCAAAGTTCAGTGATGTGCTGTTGGAGCTTAACATTGGCCATGATGGGAGTATTTACACTATGGCAATCGTCAAACATTACAAGTCACATTTTCCTTCTAAAGAACCAGTTGTTAAACATTTACCAGCACACCAATGCCCTGTCCCCTCAAGACTAAAGATGTGGGTCCATTGTCAGTTTCTGTGTGTGAAGGGTGTTGAGGGGTAGGAAAAAAATATCATGGACTTAGTCTCCTATTGCTCAACCCATCCCTCCTCTGTGGCTAATAGTCTCATTTTGGTGCTGGAAGAGGGCTTTCCATTGCAAGTTAAATGTTTGCTTCTGTACTTCAATTTAGGTCTTTTATGTGAACTTCTATATTGGTGGTCATGAATTTGCCATCACATTTCTGTTAGTCATCACAACTGACCTAGGCCTTTGTCTAGGTCTCAGGTAAGTGAGGCCCAACAGGTCCTAGTGATGTAATACAATCTCAAAGAGATTTCAAGGTACCACCCAACTCTTTGAGACTAGGTTACATATCCAAACTGATCCCAACTGTGTGCATCCCACATGAATTCCTCTGATACACACATCTCTTTGCCTCATGTTGGAGAGAACCAATATATGATGCAGCCATCATATTTTTGTACCTTCTTTTCCCAACACTGGGCCTGCAAACTCAAATAGGATCTATCTTCCTTTCCTTTCAGGAGGCAGTCCTTTTAGCTTTGCTTCCCAAACATGAAACCATGCTATTTTAGTAATCTCCAACCATGGAGCAAGGTTTGAGTTCCCCTTCTTTCATATAGACATCACAAGCAATTTTCTCAGTTTGCAAATGCTGCTAACCCTAAACAAAGACCCTATTGCCTCCCCCATTTCTCCTCTTATATCTCTCTTGGGCAATGGCATTCTAATCTATTTGGTCTGTCTCCCATGTGAGGACAAATATCCAGTCTCATGTTAAGAGTAAGATTTTCTTTGATGTGGTCCTTGAAGAATGTGGACACCTTATTTTCAACAGGGCACTGTTGCTGTTTACCACACCTTATTTCAATATCTCTGTTACATGTAATCTAGTAGCTCATGTTTTTTGAGCAGTGGACATTGGACCTTACATGAACTCAGTCTCAGGAGAGAAAGACAAATTTTACTTCTATTTTATTGAACTCTGTATTGTTTGACTTCTAATATCTGATACGGTTTGGATATTTATCTCCCCAAATCTCATGTTGAAATGTCATCCCCCAATATTGGAGGTGGCCCTTTGTGGGAGGTGGCGGGTCATGTGGGCAAATCCCTCATGGTTTGGTGCTATCCTCACAGCAGTGAATGAGTTATTGCAAGATCTGGTTGTTTAAGTGTGTATGGTACCTGCCCCCTGACTCTTGCTCCTGCTTTTGCCATGTGATGTGCAAGCTCTCGCTTGGCCTTCTGCATGGGTAAAAGCTCCCCGAAGCTTCCGCAGCAGATGCTGGTGCCATGCTTCGTATACAGCCTGCACAACCATAAGCCAATTAAATCTCTTTTCTTTATAAATTACCCAGTCTCAGGTATTTCTTTACAGCAATGGAAGAATGGCGTAATAAAATATCAAGCATATTTTACTTTTATAAGAAAAAACTAAAGTAATAACATGTTCTTAATGCACCTGTCACCAAAGAGTAAAAGAAAGCAGCCTAGAGGTGTTTTGTGTTTGGAAAAGAAGACCTAATATTGTAATTCTAAAAACAAGATATTGTATAAAGTGAAATGCTAGTTGTAATGTTTTGGCCAAGTCAAAAAGTGGGCTAATTTTTCAATATAAAGTTATATAGTATATACACTTGGGATTCCACATTTTAAAAAATTGCTCCTTATACTTTTTCTTAGCCAATTCTTACATATGAAAGAGAAAACAGACAATTTAATTATGTATAAAAATTTTAAATTGCTGCTGAAAAACTCTAGAAAGAAAATTATAGTGGTGGTGGTAGTGAAATAAAAAATGAATGGAGAATTTGATAGGAAAATCATGGATTCTGTACAGACCTTAAATCTTATATGTAAAATAAAAGTGAATTGAAGATAATAAGAAAGGAAAGAAAGTCAAAAAGCCTTTTATACTATCAGCAAAGATTTCTAAGACATGTCAAAGAGAGAGCATTTGTTTCATAAGCTTAGATCAGTGGAATGAAATGATACACATGACTCACAGAATGACAGTTTTAATATTAAGCTGCTATTGTACTCATTAGAATAATGCCAGCTTTTATTACAAATAAGGCAGAAATGTATTCTGGCCTGAAAGTAATATAGACATATTTGTTAGTCATGCTTACTAAATGGGTGAAGAAAGGTTGATTGACACTTTTCAACACAATCATTCAGAAGTACAGAGTGATGGAAGCTTTGTTGTTTTCAACAGATGTTTTCCAGGGTCATCCTGGGACTCTTCTCCATCCCAGCCAGAGGGAAGAGGAGGAGAATGGAGGTCTATTTATGGAAAGTTTATAAGGTCCAGGACTATGAGTGGAACTTTTTTCTATACATGGTCCCTGGCTAAAGCTCAGTCACAAGGCCACTTTAACTGCAAAGGAAATTAGGAAATATGCCCCATTTCCGGGGAGGAGAAAATGGATTTGATAAGCAGCTAGCATCAATAAGTATAAACTAGAATTGTCTTCTCTGTAGATTGTTTAAAACAGAATAGCTCTTCATCTAATTGCAATAATATGTGTGTAGTCCCACTTAAAACAAAAGTATGGACATCACCAAATGCTCTCTAAAAGACCCTAAAGTTCTCTAATTTTTGGAAAGATGCTTGTATTTTTGGCTTTTTAAAGAACACATAGAGGAGGTACAGGTATAAAGATTATGAATGAAGCAATGTGAAGTTAGAATTTCATGTTGACAGAGGATGTGGAAAGAGAAAAGTTATGGGGAAACTTTATAGCAAAAAAAGTGGGAGGGTATAGGGAAAGGGAAGGACATGAAAAGTAAGGGAGAATGCTCTTATTATTCTGTGATATGCTGAGAAAATATCAAAACAAGAATGAACAGAGTTCCAAGAAGTTACAGGAAAAAAATCACAACCAACTCAGTACCACTTATTCCTAACTTTATAAAGTTAGAGCAAAAAGATTTGTGGATAGAAACACGCACAGGCTCACAATGGAGAAGCCTCTACAACACTGGCCTCAGAGCTGCCCTGGGAAGTCAGCAAGTCAGAGCTGATGTTACTGAGACCCAATAATTGCTTGGCTAATATGTACTGAAGTCACCTGCTTATTGCAACAATTTGAGAGTCATTATTTGATACTTTTATTTGATTTTAATTGTTTCTCTTTCTGTCTCTGGAGTCCAAAGCAAATAAGGCACTTGATATTTGCTTTAAAAAGTTTCGCTTCCTCGAATAATATGAGTTTCTAGCTTTAAAAAAATCATAAATCTTTGGGGTAGATGCACAAGGAGTCTGCGTTTTGCATGTGACTTCTGGATTTGCCCATATCCTTGTTTGTTTAGAACACTGACATGATGATGCAAAGCCACACATACCCTTGTTAACAAAGATCAGTAAAGCTGCTGATACAAGCTTTTTATTAACTTCTGAAGCCAGGTGTTTATCATGTCTCCAGCTGCTCAGCTGAGGCTTATTGCAGGGCATGTCTGCTACTTTGTTTTGGTTAGGCTGGCATCAAAATGATTACATTCCACTGGGATCAGGAAAGACCGATAAAATGGATCTTCAGTGAGAACATTGTTTACTATCATTTTGCAACCCTGTTTTCGATTGTGAAAGCCAACGTAAGCTAACAGAACTGCAGTCTTATGGCCTGGACATCAACTGAATGTTTGCGGGG
Source organism: Pan troglodytes (assembly GCF_028858775.2). Taxonomy (NCBI): domain Eukaryota; kingdom Metazoa; phylum Chordata; class Mammalia; order Primates; family Hominidae; genus Pan; species Pan troglodytes. The sequence continues at coordinate 77,372,901 of NC_072402.2, forward strand.
CCCATGAAACGCATTTTGATTCCTTCTGCAAGAAGAAAGCAAAATGTAGATGAAAGATAATGACTTCAGTTTGACACTCCTTTGCATCTCCATTAGCTCAAAGATAGCTGACCCAAACTTTACCTTTAATGTGTGGTCAATAGCAGTCACTGGAGTCAAAGTTAATGTTTTAGTATCATGACTTGGCTAGACTGCATATGACTTTTGCCCCAATATTTTTTTAGTAAGGATTCAATTACCCTGTCCTCTGAAGACATGTAATACAAAGAAAAAAACCTGCATGCTATTGACTACTGATGATTGAAAGATAGTTGTCTGAGGACCCACAGAAGTTGGGAAAAGATAAAGGAACTCCACTCAGACAGAAAATTTATTATTTTAATAATCATCAGTTTAGAGATCAGATGGATACATACATGAGCTCTATACATTCATCCACAATATATAAATTGCTGTGTGTGGTTCATTTTATTTTTAATAAATAATTCTTGAAATAGCCATCTTCAAAGATGGTTCCCAATTTCCCCACTTCCTAATATTCATGATCTCTTACAGATTTCTCCTTTTTATCATATTAGGTCTGTGTGAACAATAAAATACAGCAGAAGGCATAGTGTGATAATTTTGAGACTAGGTTATAAAAGACACGGTGGTTTCTGGTAAAGAACAGGGTCGAACTACACAATCTTTTGATGTGACTTCAGCAAGATCAAAGCTCGTGCCTTGGAGTAATTGTTTAATACTTATAAAGCCTTTCCTAAGGGCGTGTCTCACAGATACTCTCAAGCAATTAAAACGCTTGAGTTTTGTCTTATAGTTGTCTCAGCAGAAGACAAAGGTAGAGAAGGACTTTTGTCAAAGATGTTTGTGGCTGTGGCTTTTATTTAATGGAGTGAATCCCAGTGAGTTTCACAGAAAACTCACAAAGTACTTAAGATTATCGTATTCACAGAAACACCACAAGCTTGGACTATAAGGGATAGAGACACTACAAAATGAAAAATAGGCTTTGGATTTCCACATTTGTACACGCAATAAGGAGAGTGAAAAAGCTACTCACATGTGAACACATGCTACTTATTATGAGGAAATGAAGAATGACTCAGAGGGTAGAATCAAGAGATTAATAGCATGGTGCTAAAAGCCATAGAGGATTATTCCCAGGTGTAAATCCTAATCAAGAATCTGCCAACTTGTGCCCAGCTGATTTCATAATTGCTATAATCTGGAGACTCCTGTGCTTCTTATTTCCTTCTTTATAAATGTCAGTGTCAGTTGTCCTGTGCCTGCCCTTATTGTGTATTTCATGTTTGGGGGAAAATAACTTGCTTCTTTTGTTTGTAAATCTTTGGATTAAAATAAACAATAATCAAGAATCTACAGTTAAAGAATTACACACAATAAACCTCTTTCACGACTAAATCATATTTAAATGATGATACTCTGGACTCTGAAATCATACTGTTATGGGATGAGATTTGGGGGCTTTTGGAGGAAGGGAGTGTATTTTGTATGTGGCAGAAACTTGATTAATTGGGGGCTGTAGAACAGATTGTGGTAGCCAGCCTTGAAGACGGCCGCAACTATCCATTTCTCCTAGTATTTGTGCCCTTGTGTAGCTCCCTTCGACATTTTATCAGGGTTGGTGTGTGTGACCAATAGAACATGGCAGACCTGATGATGTGTTACTTCCAGTGCTAGGTTTTTAGAAGACGTATCATAGATTTTGCCTCTCTCTTAACCATTTGCTCTGGGGGAAGCCAGGTGCCATGTCATGGACAGTCCTGTGAAGAGGCTCATGTAGATAGGAACTGAGCCCTTCTATCAGCTGTATGGGTGAGCTTAGAAATGGGTATTTCAGCTCCAGTCAGGTCTTCAGATGACTGCAGTCATTGATGACATTTTGATTATAACTTCATGAGATACTCTGAGTCAGAACAACCCAGCTAAACCATTAACACATTTCTGACACACATTCTGTGAAATGCTAAATATTTGTTGTTTTAATACAGTAAGTTTGGAATATCTGCACGTAAAAATAGATGATCTACTGTTAGGTTGGTGCAAAAGTGATTGTAGTTTTTGCCATGGAGAGTAATACAGTTAAAAAGCACTATTTAATTCACATTGTATCCTGAGTATCAGTTAACCAATTGTCCTATGCTTCAGCAATTGTCCCTAACATTACTTCTTCTAAAATATTATTTTATCTAAAGGTAGAGTATTATGACTATGGAAGCAGTCCAGTCTAAGAATGCAATTATATTCATTACCACCACGAGGAAATTGAATAAGGGAAAGTGGTAGCCATTCTCAGATCATAAGTTTTCTTTCCAAGCAATATTTCAAGTTATTTTATTTGTTTTTGTCCTCTCAAACGATAATAGATGTAGTAATAACTTTTACCTCTTATGTATTTTTGAGTTTCTGAATATGCAGATAGTTCTGATTTTAAAGCTCAACCTGACATAATCTGCTGTTGGAGAGGAACTCTGATTAGGTTACATAGTACCAAGCAAATAAAATATGAAAATGGGAAGGAGAAATTAGTTTGAATTATTATAACAAATATATTGTATCCTGGAGACATTGGCAAGGGATATCATTGGCATACAGATGCACAATGTGAAAAATCTAATCATCACTGAGGGTAGCGATATTTCCTTAAAACTTAATAGAATAGATTATACATCATATTTCATTTGTAGGTTAATACTAAAAGCAGTTATTCAATTAAAAATTTTTGGGTTTTGACTGACTTTTTATATCTGTAGGTTCACAGAATAAACTTATTTGGTCAGCCTTAAAAGTGTGAAATGGATAAAGTTTTTTTCAATTAGATATGTTTATATCCATTGCTCTTTTGAGGCAAGGTGTATTTGGTTGCACAAATACAAGTGTAGCCTATGTTCTCTATACAGTCTAATATGTAAGGCCCAACAAAGGTCAATTAGAAAAACAAGCCATTATTCTTTACTTTATGGATTTGAGTTTATAAAGATTGGATGCTGAGAACTTCCTCCTCTTCCTCCTCTTCTTCTTCATGTACTTTCCTTGATGGCAGAGTAAACTGCTATCAGATGGACGAGGTGATAGGTAGAATAATGGCCTCTCAAAGATATCCTTGGCCAAATCCTCAGAGTCTATGAACATGTTACATTACATGGAAATGAGGCACTAAGGTTGCAGATGGAATTAAGTTTGCTAATCCATTGACCTTAAAATATAGAAGCTGTGGCCAGGCATGGTGGCTCATGTCTGTAATCCCAACACATTGGGAGGCCAAAGTGGGAGGATTACTTGAGCCCAGGAGTTCGAGATCAGCCTGGGTAGCAGAGTAAAACCTCATGTCTACTAAAAATTTTAAAAAATGATTAGCTGGTTGTGGTCGCAAGTGCCTGTGATCCCAGCTACTCAGGGGGCTGAAATGGGAGGACTGCTTGAGCCTTGGAAGTCAAGACTGTAGTGAACCAAGCTTGCAACACTGTACTCTAGCCTGGGTGACAGAGTGAGCCCCTGGAAGAGGGAGGTATAAAAAGGAAGTCACACTTTCACAATATGACACTCAATTAGCCATTGCTGGCTTTGAAGACCAAGGAAGGTGATATGGTTTAGCTGTGTCCCCACCCATATCTCACCTTGAATTGTAATAATCCCCATATGTCAAGGTTGGGGCCAGGTGGAGATAATTGAATCATGGAGGTGGTTTTCCTCCATACTATTCTCATGGTAGTGGATAAGTCTCGTGAGATCTGATGATTTTGTAAATGGGAGTTCCCCCGCACAAGCTCTCTTGCCTGCCACCATGTAAGATGTGCCTTTGCTTCTTTGCCTTCTGCCATGATTGTGAGGCTCCCCCAGCCATGTGAAACTGAGTCCATTAAACCTCTTTCCTTCATAAATTACCGAGTCTTGGGAATGTCTTTATTAGCAGCCTAAGAACAGACTCATACAAAAGGGGACCATGTAGGCAGCCTCTAGAAGCTGGAACAGGCTCTACTGGTGCCACCAGAAAAAAATTCAGCCCTGCTGACACCTAAATTTTGGTGCATTGAGATGAATGTGGAATTTCTTACCTGAAAAATCATAAATTTGTGTTGTTTTAAGCCACTAAGTTTGAGATAATTTGTGACAGCAGCAATAGAAAATAAATACAGATGCTATCAGGTTATTGTAGAATACCAATACTTGGGGAAAATAAATAGGTTCTAGCCACATAGCAGACAGAGAGTAAAACAGTCAAACTTCATGCCAATCACTTTGGATTCTGGATAAAATGTTACAGGCCTTTACAGTTTATATAACTAAGCTTTAATGAAAGAAAACAAAAATCTGTTGGGTTGAAATTTTTTAAAAAAGAATTTAAAACCAGGGAAGAAAAAAGCCCATAACTCGTGGGAATTTGAACCAGATACAAGTTCTCTATGAGTAGTGGTAACAAAATGTTCCAAGAGAAAAAAAGAAGAGAGAAGTTAGCTTTAATGTGAGCATACAAGGGAAAATTTTAAATAGTCGTTGACATGAAAGCTGGGGACTGAAAGAGGAATGAAATTTCACCAAGTTGATGAGGGAAAGAAGAGCACTGCAGACAGAAAGTGAAGACATTTGGCATGAGGATGAAAGGTGTATTCCAAAAACTACAGTGTGTTTGGTGTGGGATGACCTGGAAGCTTATTATTGTTTGTTAGTTTTTTGTTTGTTTTTGTTTTGACAGGGTCTCACTCTGTCACCAGGCTGGAGTGCAGTAGTGCAATCACGGCTCACTGCAACCTCTACCTCCTGGGCTCAAGCGATCCTCCCACCTCAGCTTCCTGAGTAGTTGGGACTACAGGCATGCACCATCATGCCCAGCTAATTTTTGTATTTTTTGTAGAGATGGTGTTTCACTATGTCTTGAACTTCTGAATGCAAGCGATCCTCCTGCCTTAGCCTTCCCAAAGTACTGGGATTACAGCCATGAGCCACCATGCCCAGAAACATAGAAGTTTAAAAGGAAAAGTATATTGGCTCCAGATTATGCAGCCTTGGATGTCTTGCTAAATAGTTTTGACTCTATTTTTATAGGCCAAAGGTAACAAACCAGAAGCCATCAGATGTGTTTAGTTGGCTTCATAGTGCTTTTTTTTTGGTATGTATTTAGATTATTATCATTACTTGTAATTTGAATTACAAAAATTAAAACATTAAAAAGACTGGGAGACAGACCTGACATAAAATTCTAGACATCCAGCTTCTCTGTGGTAAACAAAAAACAAACAAACAAAAAACCTAAAACGTAAACAAATGATTTGACCATCTTGCCACATTGGATCTCACTGCAATTGGCTAGAACTGAAGTTGCTGACCATTTAGTCTGGGCATGTATCCTTCAGTCCACCATAGTCTACAAACTCTCTTCTTTCCCTAATGTGTTATATCTGTCCGTTTCACCACATATTTGTACCTGCTGGACACCCCTAGACATTTGTGTTTGTAACCCCTGTTGTAGGCACGTGATTACCATTGAAGGACTTTTTTTTTTTTGAGACGGAGTCTCCCTCTCTCTCCCACTCCAGAGTGCAGTGGTGTGATCTCGGCTCACTGCAAGCTCCGCCTCCCAGGTTCTCGCCATTCTCCTGCCTCAGCCTCCCGAGTAGCTGGGACTACAGGCACCCGCCACCATGCCCGGCTAATTTTTTGTATTTTTAGTAGAGATGGGGTTTCACCATGTTAGCCAAGATGGTCTCGATCTCCTGACCTCGTGATCCACCCGCCTCGGCCTCCCAAAGTGCTGGGATTACAGGCGTGAGCCACTGCGCCCAGCCTGAAGGATTTTTACATATCAAATCTGCTTTGGAGGCCAAGGTGGGTGGATCACCTGAGGTCAAGGGTTCAAGACCAGCCTGGCCACCATGGTGAAACCCTGTCTCTACTAAAAATACAAAAAAATTAGCCAAGCATGGTGGCACATGCCTGTAATCCCCACTATTTGGGAGGCTGAAGCAGGAGAATCACTTGAACCCAGGAGGTAGAGGTTGCAGTGAGCTGAGATCATGCCACTGCACTCCAGACAGGGTGACAGAGTAAGACTCCATCTCAAAAAAACAAAAACAAAAATATTTGCTTTGGGAAGAAAACCTTGGTAGCAATGTTAAGATGCCCTTTGCATTCCTGTAGTACATTATATGTATTTTTGTATTGTTTTTCACCGCTTAAATACCTTTATTATTTTTAAAAAATCATTTGGGCATGGATAGCTCTGCAAAATACTTCTTCCATCCCAAAACTTCAAATCCTTTCCACATGTCCTCCATAAAGAAACAAAATATTTATACTTCGCGCCCATTTGAGTTTAATTTTTAAAAACATTTAAGATTAAAAATCAAATATTATTTTTCTTTCCAGAACTTGTTAGGAATTTTAAACCACAATGCAACATACTTAACGGCATTTCTTTTTAAAAATTAGCTTATTAGACGATTTTATGAGAAAAAATCAATTCAAGGCCTCAGGGAGAATATTATATTCTCTGTTTCTGAAAGTAAAGGACATTGAAAAACCCTTTTGCTCCTCTGGAGTTTGTGATTTCAACATAACCAACAAAGCACAGCACACAGATTGACTACTTACTTAATATTAGGCATTGTTTTGTTACTTTTGGAATGCAGCTGAAATGCTATCTAAACTTGAAAAGGGTGGGTGAGTGGAAGTCCAGCACAGAAGAGGGTTGAGGCTGGGGACAGCTGAATGGAAGCTTTCTGAGCAGTGGAGTAAGAAGAGCTCAATCCCAAGATCCCCGCTCATGGCAGGCTTGTTTGGGGTGGAAGACAGTTTATTGCACTTACAACGCGGAGTTACAATAATCTGTTTATGTTGTTTGTCTTCTTTGCTAGGCAGTCAGATTCTTATAAAGGGTTAGAGATGTTTTTCTCATCTACCTGTGATTCCCTGTTACCTAATGTTGTGTTTGGCAAGTAGTAGATACTTAATATTTATCAAAATGCACTGAATGAAGGATAAGAATGGGTAAGACACTAAGGGCAGAATGATCAGTAGGTGGACTATGACGTCATCCTAGTGAAACAGGAAAAGAACCTGAATTAGGATGGGCCTATGATCAGGATGAGAAGAATATCACTGTCAAAGATATTCAGAAAATATAATTAATTTTTGGAGGGTTCTGTGGTTTGAATATGTCCCCCAAAGTTCATGTGTTTTAGAAATTTGATCTCCCATGCAGCAGCAGTGTTGGGAGGTAGTCATTAGGGCATAATGGCATAATGGTCATCAGGGAACCAACCTCATGAATGGATTTATGCCGTTATGGTAGTAGTGGGTTTATTATTACAGGACTGGGTTTCTTCGAATGAGTCTGGCCCCCTCTTGCTCTCTCTTTCTCATTCCTCTGCCTTTCCTTCTCTCCTTCTGCCATGGGATTATGCAGCAAGACAGTCCTTACCAGATGTTAGTCCCTTGATCTTGGACTTCCCAGCCTCTAGAACTGTGAGATATAAATGTCTGTCGACTATAAATTACTCAGTCTGTGCTATTCTGTTATAGCCGCACAAAATGGACTAAGACAGAGGGTAAAGGAAAAGAAGAAATTAAAAAATGGCTCTTAAGTCATCATCATACCATATGGGATGACTTCTCATGATCTATTATTCACCAATCCAAAGAGAGTGAGTAACTATCCCTTCCAAGGACCTGAGCCTCCCCTATTCCATGGAGCATATAGTCACAAAATTGTTCTACTGGGAGGCAGTTGAAAAGCTCCAGGCTACAGATTGGAAGACCTGGATTGATCAAGTCTCAATTCTCCCCTTTACTTATCTATGGGTCTTGTAGAAATAAACAGCCTCTTTGATGTTCAGTTTCCTAATCTGTAAAACGATGGTAGCCTAACATTGCTCTAATTTATTAATATGGCTATGAGAGGATAAACCTAGCTTATCTGAGTGTATTTTGTAAACCATGTTATGTTATACAAATATGTTACATGCCAAGCTCTGCTAGTCACTAGGGATACAAGAATAAATAAGGCATAGACCTCTAACTACACAGTTTAAAAGAGACTTTTAAAACATAGTGACTTTTTAAAAATCACTTTTTAAAAGTGACTTTTAAAACATAGTTGAACAAAACATAACAATATTTAGAAATGGAGATAAATATAAGAATATTTAGCCATGGTTTTATTTAACACTTTCTCAACATTCTTCCTAGAAGAATAATTTTGCAATGAATATTTTGCAACCTAGGAATATGAATTGTAGGCTATTACAAGTTCCTTGGTGGAAGGGTTTATTTCCCCATTTGGGGGCTACTTCTTTTGTTATGTGAACTGAAGTAGAAATTGCTGATGATATTACTGGATGGTTGATTTTTAAATAGGTTCTAGCCACACAATCTTTTTAAAGATTTTGAAACACTAGAGGAATGCTTAATAAACCTAAGTGCATTCTAAGTCACTTACCAAGATTCTTCTAACCACAAACAGATCTTCTCCTGCGATTGTCATTAGACTACATATTTGGCTGTTCTGTGGCACTGGAAAATCCCCATGGAAAAAAGATGGAAATAACAAATAGTAATCCTATAAAATTCAATTAGAATAAATGTAGGTACTCAGATCACTTCCCTGGTCATCTCTGTCCTCTTCCACAGATAAAATACAAATACATTAAACTCCACTTAGTATGAGAGCATCTCTGATAATAACCTGTTATATTGTCTCAGTAATTATGTGAGGAGTGAGAGTAGCTTAATTTCAAACATCTGACCTATTTGAAGCTGCAGATAAAAATGATATCAATTGAAAGTTGGGTCATGAGTACATCTACTCTGCCAAATGAACCAAGTTGCTTTTAAATTTATAATAGGAAAATAAGATTTACATTATTTAGCCACAGAGAAATTTAGAAAGAAGATTGAAAACAGATCTAAAAGCATTACCCTACCAGTCTCTGAATTTGTATGCCCCTGTTCATATTGGAATTATTAACTGCCCATTTCCCAAATATCAATATACAGTAAGGCAATGTATCTATAAAATATGGATGTGTGTCTTTAAAGTGGAACTTTAAAAAACTCTAGGGGCACTATAGAAATGGAATATTTTGTCAAGGCAAAGAAAATACTATTGATTTGGAAATACAAAACACTTTACATTGTTAGGGACTATGGATGACCACCAGTTCAAAGTGACAAAAGTGACTAGGAAGCTATTGGCTTAAAGTGATTAACAGAAAGTCTGAGAATTCTGTCCTACCAGAATAGGGTGCTGGGGAAGAAAACAGCTTTAATCAAAATCTCAGTAGATGGATCTATTTTTTTGTAGATGGAGTCCACTGTTTAGAAAGGTAGTTTTCTATCCAATATGCTTTTTGAAGGCATACTAAATAAATATCCTTTGGTCCTATTGGGAAAAGCTACCATTAACACAGAGAAAAATAAGTAACACGCCAACGACAATCCCAGTGACAAAGAGAACCCTGCCTGCTTCTACTATTTGTTCCTTCATTCATTCTGTTATTTATTCCCTTCTGCCTTGATTCTTTCATTAATGAGAATCAATTAATTAAAGTGCCTTCTGCATTTAGACAAGCCAGAGATGATGGAGAGAAGAACAGAAAAGGAAGAAAAGTAGTCAATTCAGTTCACACAATCTCACAGACAACAGGGACCAGTATGAGGAAGAAGCAAACTAGTCAAGCATGTACGATAATGGGGTACAGAGGGAGGCAGGGGAGGGCAGTGTGCAGTCAGTAGGTATCATCCAGGGAATATTTTCTGTACGAATCAATTTGGGATTGGGGTTCTAGTTGGGTATGCATATCCATACAGGTGGCAACAATAGACACTGGAGACTACTGGGGTTGGGGAGAGAGAGAGGGACAAGCGCTGAAAAATTACCTATTGGGCACTCTGCTCACTACCTAAGTAACAGGATCATCCGTACCTCAAACCTCATTGTCATGCAATATCCCCTGTAACAAACCTGTGCATGTACCGCTTGAATCTAAAACAGAAGTTGAAATTATTAAAAAATTGAAAAATAAAAGTTTTACTGTTGATATTAAAAAGGAAGAAAAGGATTGGAGTTCTAAAAAAAAAACATGATGGAAGAGACACCTTCTGTGATTATGAGATGGCCAGCCAGAGCCAGCAGCATCATTTGTGGGATCCAGTGCAAAATGAAAATGGGGTCTCACTGTTCAACAAGCAGGGCAAAATGTATTTTCCTTTCTTCTGCTGTCCCTCTCTCTCCACCTCCATGTGTTTTTTCTTTGCTGTTAACGTTGCGCTCCCTGAAGTGCGGGGATACCCCCAGGGACATTGCAGAACTTCACAGGCTCTGGGACCTCCTTAGGCGACACCGCACGCAAAGCCTATGCGTCCAACCCTCCCTCCCAGGTACAGGTGCCAGGAGCCAGAGGGTGGCACAGGGTCAGCTGCGGTAGCTGAGTGTGGCCATGGGAGTAGGTGGCCGAGACCCCAGTCCCGAGCGTGGGGAGGCCGTGAGAAGCGGACTAGCCATGAGCTAGGCTTGAAGACCCTGACACATGCTCCATGATCCCATTGGGCTTCACTTCCAAAATGAAATTTTAAAGTTTAAATTAAGAATTTTCAGACTGACAGTGGAGACCACTCTGGATCCTTGTGAACGAAAGGCGCCGTGCAACTGCATGGTCACCCAGCATGAAACCAGCTGAAGAATTGCAGAATCAAGGGGGGAAAAGAGAGAGGCAGATTGGAAATTACCATGAACTTTATTGTCCATGTAAGAAACTTTTTCAAGATTAAAAAGGAAAGGCCACACATAATTCCATTAAAAAAAAAGGAAGAAGAAGAATGGAAATAGAATCATGTTTAGATGCACACCAGGAAACTTTTAAGGGTAAAGAGGGAAAAAATCCTATACTTATTCAAGTACAAAAATAAAATAAATAGGTTGCCTACAAAAGAACAAAAATCATCCTGATGTTAGATGACTGTCACCCCTAAAGATGGAAGATTATTGCAGAATATAGTTTCTCAACGTTCCTGGGAAAATGCGGGGGGCTCGAAATCGTTGTCTGCCAAAGCGAGATAAATGCATTCAAGTAACATCCTCAAGAAACAAAAAAAGTTTGCTGCTCATCTGTTCTTTCTGGGGGAGCAGGAGAACCTATTTGAAATGTACTCTATCTGGCTAAGAAATTAATCCAAATCAAGCCATCAAGAATGCAAAAATTGTTTTATATAAGGTCTACCAGTGAATATTGAAAGAAATTTAAAATGTAGAGTTAAGTACAATTTTTTTCCTAAATCTGTATTTAGTTTTGAGTTCTTCCAGAAGTAGGCCCAGAGACAAGGATTCCAGAGCAAGTATATTGATTTAGGTTGTCGGGAACAGGTAGAAGAACATGAAAGAAAAGGAAAGCAACCAACAAAGGGTAGATTGTCAAGCCAGCTACCAGGAGGGTAACTGGAGTTTAATGCCGTGGGGACATTTTGACACACCCTGCAAAATGCACTCGGAGAGTTACTGCACCCCAAGGGCAGGAGAGCTGGAAAGTTTATACATCAAGTCATTGGCTCACCAGGCATTGGCTGGGGATTCAGGAGTGGGTGCTTCATCTGTTTCCCCCCATCGCTTGGTAGATGCAGCGTCCAGCAGTCAGAAACCCGGAAGTCGGCAGGAGCTCACTGCAGTCGTGGAGTTCCAAGGGATGGTAGCGTACTGGGTCAGCTGCAGTCTGGTTACGACACTAAATGCAAGTAACCATGACCAATTCTGAAATAAGGATTTGGTGGTTGTAAAAAATGCAGAGGATAAACTGGCTCACAGCTCCAGATTAAATGAGTAATACTGGAAAGTGATGAAGCCCTGAGAAGACAGAACAAGGTAAATTTTTGCCAAACTCCCTATCACTTTATAGAGGAGGAACAATGAAAAGTTACGGTCTATTGAAAATTATAAAAATATAGGTTGGGTTTAATATATATTTGGCAAAATTAAAGGCAATAGAACAGAATTAAATATTATTTTCCATACATATTGTCATACAAAATAAAAGGAAACAAACACAAAGAAAATATAGCACAAAGAAAAGTAGAGCAGAGGTTAGGCCATATGTTTCTATTGCAGCTATAAATTCCTGTGAGTTAACTGCTCTTTTCACACCTACGAGTGCATAAAACAATTTAACAAATTATTTTTTTTTAAAAAGCACCGGTAGACCCATCGCCCTGATCAATAAGTAGAACACTGTCAGCATCTTAGAGGCCTTCTGCAATCCATCCCTAATTACAAACCTTTTGCGTCTTCTTAAATATAATGAATATTTTTCATTATGTGGTCATCTCTTCCTTGCTTTTACCATTTTAGAATAATCCCTAAACACAAAAGCTTAATATTGACTGTTATTGAACCGACATAGTCAGAATCATAAAGCTTCTTTTGGAGAATACTGTTTGTGAGATTTACTCATGTTGTAATATGTAGCTGTAGTTCATTCATTTTCAGTGCCATATACTACTCAATTATGTGACTCAATCAGTTTATTTCTTCATTCCACTGTGGTGGACATTTTGATTGTGTCTCTTATTCCGTGCTACTATGTGTAATATTAGTATGATCTATAATATTCATATATATGATTGGTGAACATTTTTACACATTTCTGGTGGGTAAGATACTAGGAATAGAGTTGCCAGGTCATAGGACATATGTATGTTCCACTTTGGTAGATATTACCAAATTCCTTTCTGAAGTGTTTGCACTAGTTTATACCTCCGCCAGTCATAGATGAGAGTTCCCATTGCTCCTTCACCTTGGCTGTTTCAGCCATTTTATTTTGATGTTAGTCATTCCAGTAGGCATATGATGATATTCCATGGTGTTAATTTACAATACCTTTATGACTCTTTTCATATACATATCAGCCATTTGTATTTCCTGTTGTATGAGGTGCCTGTTTGACCTTCTTGCAAAAATTGTCTTCACCCTAGAGCTATAAAAATCCTAACTCAGCAATCATTGGTCACAGAGGAAAAACTAGCTAAAATTACAGAACTTCTAGAAAACAATCAAATTTATGGAAAGCAAGAAAAGTAACGTGAAAAGAAAAATTCAGAGTCTTCAATACTTAATAGGAGACAAAACTAAGAAAAAGAATGAATTACCATGACTAAAATACTGAAAAAAGCAAAAAGACTTTAAAACATGAAAGCAGAAACTAAGAAATTAAAAAATAGAAAAACAATAAAACTGAAAAACATACCCAAATACTGGTTCTTTCAGAAACCCAATAAAATATATAATCATTAGCTACCTTCAGAAAAAAAAGTACAAAAACATGAGATAGCAAGTAAAAATGAAACATGAGAAATATAAATAATTATGAGAAAGGCTTTGTACAATTTCATACACATAAATTGAAAATCTGGATTAATCAAATAATTTCCTGGGAAAATGTAATTTAAAGCTAACTCCAGATGAAGCAGACAATGTGAAAGGGCAAACACACAGAAAATAAGAAAAAGTAGGGAAATTTTTCAAAGAAAATTACCCCCAAAAGGCACCAAACCTAGAGAAATTATACTACATCCTGAGGAATTCAAGTGCATTTAATTAGAAAAGCATTGGAAAAAAGGAAACGATCTAAAATCTTTTATCAGTATTTGACAAAGATTACAGGAAAAACAAATTGGTAAACAAAAGTTCTAAAGAAAGAATTAGCAGAAACAAAAATCTAGGAGCAACTTAAAGAGATAATACATTACAATCAAGTGGAGATGAATTCAAGGAGAAAATTAATTCATATATCATATTACTGGATTTAAAGATACAATTCATATGATCATTTGCAAGCAAACTAAAAAGGCATCTGACAACATTCAACAATGCTTCATGATTTTTTAAAAAATACACTCAATAAAATAAGAATAGATAGTTACTATGACAAATTATTTCTTTTTTATTCAACTTTTATTTTAGATTCAGGGGATACTGGTGCGGGTTTGCTACTTGGGTATATTGCATGATGCTGAGGTTTGGGGTATAAATGATCCAATCACCCAGGTAGTGTGCATATTACTCAACAGTTAGTTTTTCAGCTCTTCCCCCACTCCCTAGTCAGTGTCTATTATTGCCATCTTTATGTTCATGAGTACTCAACGTTTAGCTCCCATTTATAAATGAAAACCTGTGGTATTTGGTTTTCTGCTCTTGCACAAATTCACTTAAAATAATGGCCTCCAGCTACATCCATGTTGCTGCAAAGGACATGATGTCATTCCTTTTCATGGCTGCATAGTATTCCATGCTGTATATGTGCCATATTTTCTTATTATATTTTATTTTGTTTTATTATTATTATACTTTAAGTTTTAGGGTACATGTGCACAATGTGCAGGTTAGTTACATATGTATACATCTGCCATGCTGGTGTGCTATGCCCATTAACTCATCATTTAGCATTAGGTATATCTCCTAATGCTATCCCTCCCCCCTCCCCCCACCCCACAACAGTCCCCAGAGTTTGATGTTCCCCTTCCTGTGTCCATGTGTTCTCATTGTTCAATTCCCACCTATGAGTGAGAACATGCGGTGTTTGGTCTTTTGTCCTTGCGATAGTTTACTGAGAATGATGATTTCCAATTTCATCCATGTCCCTACAAAGGACATGAACTCATCATTTTTTATGGCTGCATAGTATTCCATGGTGTATATGTGCCACATTTTCTTAATCCAGTCTATCATTGTTGGACATTTGGGTTGGTTCCAAGTCTTTGCTATTGTGAATAGTGCCGCAATAAACATATGCGTGCATGTGTCTTTATAGCAGCCTGATTTGTAGTCCTTTGGGTATATACTCAGTAATGGGATGGCTGGGTCAAATGGTATTTCTAGTTCTAGATCCCTGAGGAATCGCCACACTGACTTCCACAATGGTTGAACTAGTTTACAGTCCCACCAACAGTGTAAAAGTGTTCCTATTTCTCCACATCCTCTCCAGAACCTGTTGTTTCCTGACTTTAATGATTGCCATTCTAACTGGTGTGAGATGGTATCTCATTCTGGTTTTGATTTGCATTTCTCTGATGGCCAGTGATGGTGAGCATTTTTTCATGTTTTTTGGCTGCATAAATGTCTTCTTTTGAGAAGTGTCTGTTCATGTCCTTCACCCACTTTTTGATAGGATTGTTTGTTTTTTTCTTGTAAATTTGTTTGTATTCATTGTAGATTCTGGATATTAGCCCTTTGTCAGATGAGTAGGTTGCGAAAATTTTCTCCCATTTTATAGGTTGCCTGTTCACTCTAATGGTAGTTTCTTTTGCTGTGCAGAAGCTCTTTAGTTTAATTAGATCCCATTTGTCAATTTTGGCTTTTGTTGCCATTGCTTTTGGTGTTTTAGTCATGAAGTCCTTGCCCATGCCTATGTCCTGAATGGTAATGCCTAGGTTTTCTTCTAGGGTTTTTATGGTTTTAGGTCTAACGTTTAAGTCTTTAATCCATCTTGAATTAATTTTTGTATAAGGTGTAAGGAAGGGATCCAGTTTCAGCTTTCTACATATGGCTAGCCAGTTTTCCCAGCACCATTTATTAAAAAGGGAATCCTTTCCCCATTGCTTGTTTTTGTCAGGTTTGTCAAAGATCAGATAGTTGTAGATAATGCGGCGTTATTTCTGAGGGCTCTGTTCTGTTCCATTGATCTATATCTCTGTTTTGGTACCAGTACCATGCTGTTTTGGTTACTGTAGCCTTGTAGTATAGTTTGAAGTCAGGTAGCATGATGCCTCCAGCTTTGTTCTTTTTGCTTAGGATTGACTTGGCAATGCAGGCTCTTTTTTGGTTCTATATGAACTTTAAAGTAGTTTTTTCCAATTCTGTGAAGAAAGTCACTGGTAGCTTGATGGGGATGGCATTGAATCTGTAAATTACCTTGGGCAGTATGGCCATTTTCACGATATTGATTCTTCCTACCCATGAGCATGGAATGTTCTTCCATTTGTTTGTATCCTCTTTTATTTCCTTGAGCAGTGGTTTGTAGTTCTCCTTGAAGAGGTCCTTCACATCCCTTGTAAGTTGGATTCCTAGGTATTTTATTCTCTTTGAAGCAATTGTGAGTGAGAGTTCACTCATGATTTGGCTCTCTGTTTGTCTGTTATTGATGTATAAGAATGCTTGTGATTTTTGTACATTGATTTTGTATCCTGAGACTTTGCTGAAGTTGCTTATCAGCTTAAGGAGATTTTGGGCTGAGACAATGGGGTTTTCTAGATATACAATCATGTAATCTGTAAACAGGGACAATTTGACTTCCTCTTTTCCTAATTGAATACCCTTTATTTCCCTCTCCTGCCTAATTGTCCTGGCCAGAACTGGCAACACTATGTTAAATAGGAGCGGTGAGCGAGGGCATCCCTGTCTTGTGCCAGTTTTCAAGGGAATGCTTCCAGTTTTTGCCCATTCAGTATGATATTGGCTGTGGGTTTGTCATAGATACCTCTTATTATTTTGAGATACATCCCATTAATACCTAATTTATTGAGAGTTTTTAGCATGAAGGGTTGTTGAATTTTGTCAAAGGCCTTTTCTGCATCTATTGAGATAATCATGTGGTTTTTGTCTTTGGTTCTGTTTATATGCTGGATTACATTTATTGATTTGTGTATATTGAACCAACCTTGCATCCCAGGGATGAAGCCCACTTGATCATGGTGGATAAGCTTTTTGATGTGCTGCTGGATTCGGTTTGCCAGTATTTTATTGAGGACTTTTGCATCAATGTTCATCAAGGATATTGGTCTAAAATTCTCTTTTTTGGTTGTGTCTCTGCCCAGCTTTGGTATCAGTATGATACTGGCCTCATAAAATGAGTTAGGGAGGATTCCCTCTTTTTCTATTGATTGGAATAGTTTCAGAAGGAATGGTACCAGTTCCTCCTTGTACCTCTGGTAGAATTCGGCTGTGAATCCATCTGGTCCTGGACTCTTTTTGGTTGGTAAGCTATTGATTATTGCCACAATTTCAGAGCCTGTTATTGGTCTATTCAGAGATTCAACTTCTTCCTGGTTTAGTCTTGGGAGGGTATACGTGTCGAAGAATTTATCCATTTCTTCTAGATTTTCTGGTTTATTTGCGTAGAGGTGTTTGTGGTATTCTCTGATGGTAGTTTGTATTTCTGTGGGATCGGTGGTATATCCCCTTTATCATTTTTTATTGTGTCTATTTGATTCTTCTCTCTTTTCTTCTTAATTAGTCTTGCTAGTGGTCTATCAATTTTGTTGATCCTTTCAAAAAACCAGCTCCTGGATTCATTAATTTTTTGAAGGGTTTTTTGTGTCTCTATTTCCTTCAGTTCTGCTCTGATTTTAGTTATTTCTTGCCTTCTGCTAGCTTTTGAATGTGTTTGCTCTTGCTTTTCTAGTTCTTTTAATTGTGATGTTAGGGTGTCAATTTTGGATCTTTCCTGCTTTCTCTTGTGGGCATTTAGTGCTATAAATTTCCCTCTACACACTGCTTTGAATGTGTCCCAGAGATTCTGGTATGTTGTGTCTTTGTTCTTGTTGGTTTCAAAGAACATCTTTATTTCTGCCTTCATTTCATTATGTACCCAGTAGTGATTCAGGAGCAGGTTGTTCAGTTTCCATGTAGTTGAGCGTTTTTAAGTGAGTTTCTTAATCCTGAGTTCTAGTTTGATTGCACTGTGGTCTGAGAGATAGTTTGTTATAATTTCTGTTCTTTTACATTTGCTGAGGAGAGCTTTACTTCCAAGTATGTGGTCAATTTTGGAATAGGTGTGTGTGGTGCTGAAAAAACTGTATATTGTGTTGATTTGGGGTGGCAAGTTCTGTAGATGTCTATTAGGTCCGCTTGGTGCAGAGCTGAGTTCAATTCCTGGGTATCCTTGTTAACTTTCTGTCTCGTTGATCTGTCTAATGTTGACAGTGGGGTGTTAAAGTCTCCCATTATTATTGTGTGGGAGTCTAAGTCTCTTTGTAGGTCACTCAGGACTTGCTTTATGAATCTGGGTGCTCCTTTATTGGGTGCATATGTATTTAGGATAGTTAGCTCTTCTTGTTGAATTGATCCCTTTACCATTATGTAATAGCCTTCTTTGTCTTTTCATCTGTGTTGGTTTAAAGTCTGTTTTATGAGAGACTAGGATTGCAACCCCTGCTTTTTTTGTTTTCCATTTGCTTGGTAGATCTTCCTCCATCCTTTTATATTGAGCCTATGTGTGTCTCTGCATGTGAAATGGGTTTCCTGAATACAGCACACTGATGGGTCTTGACTCTTTATCCAATTTGCCAGTCTTTGTCTTTTAATTGGAGCATTTACATTTAAAGTTAATATTGTTATGTGTTAAATTGATCCTGTCATTATGATGTTAGCTGGCTATTTTGCTCGTTAGTTGATGCAGTTTCTTCCTAGCCTCGATGGTCTTTACAATTTAGCATGATTTTGCAGTGGCTGGTACCGGTTGTTCCTTTCCATGTTTAGTGCTTCCTTCAGGAGCTCTTTTAGGGCAGGCCTGGTGGTGACAAAATCTCTCAGCATTTGCTTGTCTGTAAAGTATTTTATTTCTCCTTCACTTATGAAGTTTAGTTTGGCTGGATATGAAATCCTGAGTTGAAAATTCTTTTCTTTAAGAATGTTGAATATTGGCCCCCCCACTCTCTTCTGGCTTATAAAGTTTCTGCCGAGAGATCCGCTGTTAGTCTGATGGGCTTCCCTTTGAGGGTAACCCGACCTTTCTCTCTGGCTGCCCTTAACATTTTTTCCTTCATTTCCACTTTGGTGAGTCTGACAATTATGTGTCTTGGAGTTGCTCTTCTCGAGGAATATCTTTTTGGCGTTCTCTGTATTTCCTGAATCTGAATGTTGGCCTGCCTTGCTAGATTGGGGAAGTTCTCCTGGATATTATCCTGCAGAGTGTTTTCCAACTTGGTTCCATTCTCCCCATCACTTTGAGGTACACCAATCAGATGTAGATTTGGTCTTTTCACATAGTCCCATATTTCTTGGAGGCTTTGTTCATTTCTTTTTATTCTTTTTTCTCTAAACTTCCCTTCTCACTTCATTTCATTCATTTCATCTTCCATCACTGATACCCTTTCTTCCAGTTGATCATGTCAGCTCTTGAGGCTTCTGCATTCTTTGCGTAGTTCTCGAGCCTTGGTTTTCAGCTTCATCAGCTCCTTTAAGCACTTCTCTGTATTGCTTATTCTAGTTATACATTCGTCTAAAGTTTTTTCAAAGTTTTTAACTTCTTTGCCTTTGGTTTAAATTTCCTCCTGTAGCTTGGAGTAGTTTGGTCGTCTGAAGCCTTCTTCTCTCAACTCGTCAAAGTCATTCTCCATCCAGCTTTGTTCCGTTGCTGGTGAGGAACTGCGTTCCTTTGGAGGAGGAGAGGCGCTCTGCTTTTTAGTTTCCTGTTTTTCTGCTCTGTTTTTTCCCCATCTTTGTGGTTTTATCTACTTTTGGTCTTTGATGATGGTGATGTACAGATGGGTTTTTGGTGTGGATGTCTTTTCTGTTTGTTAGTTTTCCTTCTAACAGACAGGACCCTCAGCTGCAGGTCTGTTGGAGTTTGCTAGAGGTCCACTCCAGACCCTGTTTGCCTGGGTATCAGCACCGGTGGCTGCAGAACAGCGGATTTTCATGAACCGTTAATGCTGCTGTCTGATAGTGCCTCTGGAAGCTTTGTCTCAGAGGAGTACCTGGCCGTGTGAGGTGTCAGTCTGCCCCTACTGGGGGGTGCCTCCCAGTTAGGCTGCTCAGGGGTCAGGGGTCAGGGACCCACTTGAGGAGGCAGTCTGCCCGTTCTCAGATCTCCGGCTGCGTGCTGGGAGAACCACTGCTCTCTTCAAAGCTGTCAGACAGGGACATTTAAGTCTGCAGAGGTTACTGCTGTCTTTTTGTTTGTCTGTGCCCTGCCCCCAGAGGTGGAGCCTACAGAGGCAGGCAGGCCTCCTTGAGCTGTGGTGGGCTCCACCCAGTTCGAGCTTCCCAGCTGCTTTGTTTACCTAAGCAAGCCTGGGCAATGGCGGGCGCCCCTCCCACAGCCTCGCTGCCGCCTTGCAGTTTGATCTCAGACTGCTGTGCTAGCAATCAGCGAGACCCCGTGGGCGTAGGACCCTCCGAGCCATGTGCAGGATATAATCTCCTGTTGTGCCGTTTTTAAAGCCCATTGGAAAAGTGCAGTATTGGGGTGGGAGTAACCCGATTTTCCAGGTGCAGTCTGTCACCCCTTTCTTTGACTAGGAAAAGGAACTCCCTGACCCCTTGTGCTTCCCGAGTGAGGCAATGCCTTGCCCTGCTTCAGCTCACGCACAGTGCGCTGCACCCACTGTCCTGCACCCACTGTCTGGCACTCCCTAGTGAGATGAACCCGGTACCTCAGATGGAAATGCAGAAGTCACCTGTCTTCTGCGTCGCTCATGCTAGGATCTGTAGACTGGAGCTTTTCCTATTCGGCCATCTTCCCACTTTACTTTCTACTGGAGGAGTGCCATATTTTCTTTATCTAACCCACCACTGATGGACATCTAGGTTGATTCCATGTCTTTGCTATTGTGAATAATGCTACAATGAACATGTGAGTGCGTGTGTCTTTTGGTAGAATGATTTGTTTTCTTTTGATTACATACCCAATAATGGAATTGCTGAGTATGACACTCTTTCTATGTCCATCACAGTGTCAAAATTAATGAGAAAACAGTAAATTCAGGACAAGACAAGGAATCCAACTACTGCCACTATTATTGAAGATTAAAAGCCAAAGCAATTAGAAAGTAGAAATAAAGATATAAAATTTGGAAAGGGGAAAATTGACCTATTCCTAGTTCAGTTATTATAATTACATACCCAGAAAACTCAAAAGAATCAGATAAAAAGTATTTGAATAATAAGAGATTGCATAAGTTTTGAAGCTACAAAATTAATTGTCTTCACACACATAAACCACCAGTTGGATGATATATGTCTTAAAAAAAAGTAAACATAATTATAATTTTACTTTGATTCTATAATCATAATAGAAGCAAAGTAAAATTTTTAGAAATAAGGTTAACAACTCATGTGCAAGATGCATATAAAGAAAACTTTAAATGTTTGCCAAAGCCACAAGAGAAGATTTAAAATTTAATGACAAAAATGTTTCAATATCATAAAAATTTTAATTCTCCTTATGTTAACATATAAATGTAGTATAATCCTTATAAACACAATAATGATTTTTAATGTATCTAGAGTTTTTAATATTCATGTAAAAAATAAAAATAGGAATAGCCATGAAAACTCTAGAATAACAAACTAGTCATGATACAAATAGCCTTGCCAGATATTAAAATATATGATAAAACCTCAATAAGTAAAATGATATTATACCAGAGCATACAAATAGCCTTGCCAGATATTAAAATATATGATACAACCTCAATAAGTAAAATGATATTATACCAGAGCATAAATAGGCAGACCAATGGAACCAATGATAACTTCAGGAAAGGACCCAGATACATACAGAAACTTAGTATATGCTTAAGTGACATTTAAAATCAGTGAGGAAAGCGGAATAATTTAATATAATAGTGCTGAGACAACTAGGTAGCCATCTGGAAAAAAATATGTTAGAACCATACACCACTATTCATGAGAATAATTGCCAGATAGATTGATTAAATTATAAAAAATCAAACCATTGTATATTAAAGAAAGAAATGAAAAAATTTGTCTATAACCTTGAGAGTAAAGGTAGCCTTCCTATGATTCAAAACCTATAAGCCATAAGAAATGGTAGATAAGTTTGACTACATAAAAATTTTTAAAAAGCTGCATTAAAAAATAAGAAAAATCAAAAAAAAATTATAAACTGAAAAAAAATTCTGAAACTAACAGTTTTAGGAATGGTAAATTGCCTTAAAAATATGCTATATTTCTCATAAGGGAAAAGTTCAATAGAAAAAAAATAGATAGAAGATACAAAGAGTTCTCAGAAACAGAAATTGCAAAATGTTCTCTAGTAAAGAAAGCTCAACCTCTACCATTAAAAAATCAAATTAAAGCTCTACTGGTATGTCAAACGTCTAGATATTTTCCAATTTGATGAAAAATGAAATTAAAGTTAAAACTCTACTGGTATTTCAAACTTCTAGACTTTTTCCAATTCAATGGATTAAAACAGTATCTCTTGGCAAGACCATGGGGAAAAGCACTCTCATGTACTTCTATGGGGGTGCCTATTGGCACAGCCCCTATAGACGATAATTTGGCAATATCTGAGCAAACACATTTTTCCTTTTACTCAGTGATATGGTTTGGCTGTGTCCCCACCCAAATCTCATCTTCAATTACAGTTCTCATAATCCCCCTGTGTCGTGGGAGGAACCCGGTGGGTGGTAATTGAATCACAGGGGCCATTACCCTCATGCTGCTGTTCTTGTGATAGTGAGTGAGTTCTCATGAGACCTGATGTTTTTATAAGGGGCTTTTCCCCCTTTTGCTCAGCACTTCTCTTTCTGCCATCATGTGAAAAAGAATGTGTTTGCTTCCCTTCTACCATGATTGTAACTTTCCTGAGGCCTTCCTAGCCATGCGGAACTGTGAGTCAATGAAACGTGTTTCTTTATAAATTACCTAGTCTTGGGAAGTTCTTTATAGCAGCATGAGAACAATCTAATACACTCAGCAACTCCACTTCTGAGAATATAACCTAAAGATACCTTTGCATGTTTCTGTAGAGACTTATTCATTGCAGCACTGTTTGTTATAGCCAAAGATTACCCCAAAAAGCCTCTCAAATATCTATCCACAGGAGAATAATTAAATATATAGTGGTGTATCTATAAAATTATGAAGATATACAAAAGGAATGAGAAGATTTTGGTATGGAGATGAAAACATCTTTGAAATAGATTGGCGTCAGACAGTGTATAGAAGGACATTTGAGTGGCCAACTATCCTAGTTGCTCAGAGTTAAAACGTTTCCAGAGACAGGGGACTGTAAGCACTAAAACTGGGAAAGTCCTGGGCTAACAGACACTTGGCGGTCCTCCTAAGTCTAGCCCCTTTTTTTTCTGTAAAGGAGGTGGGAATTAGAATATACACTCATATTCATTTCTATACACATAGAAAACCTCTGGAAGGATACACAAGAAAGAAACAATGACGGTTTCATGTTTTATCTTTGGTGAGGATGGGGAACAGGTAGATGAAGGAGTGAGACTGAAAAAAGTTGTTACATTCAATGTATATTTTTAAAATTTAGACTGTGTAAATTTAATACCTATTCAAAAATTAAACCAGCAAATAAATATCCAAAAACAAATCATTCAGGAATGAAAAAGCAATCTGTTTTGTGGGAGGGAAATGTTCTTTCCTTAAGTAGAGAGCGAGATATCTAGGTAATTTATACAGTTGAATGGCTTGGAAACTTTCTTGCAAAGTATATTTTTTATAGCCTCTGCCAGCCTTCTTCTGGATCATAAATGTAATGCAGTGTACTGCCCATTGAGAACAAAGACTTACAGGCTGTCTGACCTGGTCAAAGAGAGCATGTCTGAGCAGCCCTTAAATTTCTGAATTGCCCAGACAGTCTCAGCATAGGCTCATAAAGCTACTATCTGAAAGAAAATAAATTCTGCTTAAAGCAAATCAGCCTGTGAGCCACTGCATCTTTACCTCAATTTGAAAATGCAATCCATATCACAGATTTTATTCTTTTTTTACTCATAAGACTCTGTAAAATATTTTGTAACTTGGAAAAATTCTTTATAAAACTTAGATTTATTTGCAAATTCATATGTTTTTCAAAGTGTTTGTTTTTTTAACTCTGAGCTGTAGAAGGGGAGGGAGATTTATTATTTATCTATATATACACCCAAACATGTATGTGTGTGGGTATATGTAATTTTATACATTTTTATAGCCTTTACCAGCCTTCTTTTGGATTATAAAGGTAATGCAGTGTACTGTCCATTAAGTCCATTTATATATCTATCTATATCTATATATAGATATAGATATAGATATATATAAAATGAATCCCCCTTCCCCCACTCTCTTTATATAGAAGTCCTGCGATTTGCTGTTTGCAAGCCAGAGACCCAGGAGGGCTAGTGGTGAAGTCCCAGTCAAAGTTCGAATATCTGAGAACAAGGAACTCTGGTGGTATAAGTCTGAATCTAAGGGTACAGGACTAATGTTCCAACTCAGTCAAGGAGAGAGAGAGAAAGAGAATTCCTTTTTGTACCTTTTTGTTGTATTCAGGCCCTGAAGGGATTGGATGATCTCCTACCAAATTGGGGAGGGTCATCTGCTTACTGCCTATTAGGATACTAATCCCATCCAGAAACACCCTCACAGACACACACAGGAATAATGGTTAGTCAAATATCTGGGTACCTCATGATCTAGTTAAGTTGACACATAAAATTAACCATTACAGGAAAGATCAAGGGATGTATGTAAATGGGTAAGATAAAATCCCTGCCTCTAAGGAGAAGCAATAATCATAGATACACAAAAAGAACTATTGCAACAATCATGGACATGGCTAGGCATGGTCCAGTTAAATTGCCCAGGATGGCACAGAATGGGAGATACTAGACTTGAAACTGGATGTCTAGTCTGAGGCAAAGAAAGCTGGAGAAAAGAATACTGGCAATGGTGTTAGTGCAGTATTGCAAATAGCAGCAAATACACGGAACATGCAGCAGCAGGGCCTGCTGAGAGGCAAGTAGAGAAAGTATGGGCAAAGGAATCAAGGAGCAGGCACTATCCAGAGATGAGAAGTAGGTCCCACAAAATCTGTAAGTGGGAATAGGGTCTGAGCAGAAATTCATGTCTAGAAGTCTCTTCCCAGAGTGGGATGGATAGGTGGATGTACAGGTCAAAGCAAGGTGGATGCCAGTTCTAGAAGGATCAATGTGCCAGGCAAATTTTCAGACTGGAACTCAGACACAAGGCCAGACAGAAATTAGGTGTCTCAAAACCTACCTTGCATAATGCACATAAACAACTCAGGGGATCGTAGCCTGAACAACAAGCAAAACTATAAACTTTCTAGAAAATAAATTGGAGGAAATCTTCATGATCCCAAGATTAGGATAAAATCATCAGCTAAGACACAAAAAGTATTAATCATAAAAGAAAAAATAGATAAATTGCATCTTATAGCAACTTAAAAGTCCTGCTCTTGGCGGGGCGTGGTGGCTCACACCTGTAATCCCAGCACTTTGGGAGACCGAGAGGAGAGATGACGAGGTCAGGAGTTCGAGACCAGCCTGGCCAACATAGCAAAACTCCATCTCTACTAAAAATTCAAAAAATTAACTGGGCATGGTGGCGGGCACCTGTAATTCCAGCTACTCGGGAGGCTGAGGCAGGAGAATCACTTAAACCCGGGAGGTGGAGGTTGCAGTGAGCTGAGATCGCACCATTGCACTCCAGCCTGGGCGACAAGAGTGAAATTCTGTCTCAAAAAAAAAAAAAAAAAATCTGCTCTTTAAGAAACACCATTAAGAAAATGAAATTGCAAGCCACAATTTATAATGCATATATATTTAATAAATGACTTGCATTCAGAATGTATAAAGAATGTTTACAACTCAATGAAAAGACAAGCAACCCAAGAAAAATATGTGCAACTTGAACAAAACTTCAGGAAATAATATATGCTAATGATCAATAAACAAAAGAAAAGCTGCTCAATATTGTTAGGCATCAAGGAGATGCAAATTAAAAACACAATAAAATATTGACACCCACTAGAAGCATCCTAACATAAGAAAGATGTATATGTGTATATGGGTGTATGCACTCACGTGTGTGTGTGTTTTAGGAAAATCTAATGATAAAGTGAATTTAAAATTCATGTAGAAGAGTGTCCAAAAGCAGACAAGAAATTTTATTTATTTATTTTTAATTAATATAAAGGGTTTTTATATAGGTAAACTTGTGTCATGGGGGTTTGTACAGATTATTTCATCACTCAGGTATTAAGCCTAGTACCCATTAGTTACTTTTCCTGATGCTCTCCCTCCTCCCACCCTCCACTTTCCCATAGGTCCCAGTATATGTTGTTCCCCTCCAAGCATCCACATGTTCTCATCATTTCACTTCCACTTATAGGTGAGAGCATGTGGTATTTGATTTTCTGCTCCTGCGTTAGTTTGCTAAGGATAATGGCCTCTAGCACCATCCATGTTCCTGCAAAGGACATGATCTTGTTCTTTTTTATGGCTGCGTAGTATTCCATGGTGTATGTGTACCACATTTTCTTTATCCAGTGTACCATTGGATGGGCATTTAGGTTGATTCCATGTCTTTGCTATGGTGAATAGTGCTGCAATGCACATGTTACTTTTTGACTTTTTAGTAATAGCCATTCTGACTGGTATGAGATAGAATCTCTTTGTGGTTTTGATTTGCATTTCTCTAATGATCAGTGATATTGAGCTTTTTTTCATATGACTGTTAGTCACATGTGTATCTTCTATTGAAAAGTGTCTGTTTAAGTATTTTTCCTACTTTTTAATGGGATTTTTTTTTCTTGTAAATATGTTTAAGTTGCTTGTAGATGCTGGATATTAGACCTTTGTCAGATGCATAGTTTGCAAAAATGTTCTCCCATTCTGTAGATTGTCTGTTCACTCTGTTGATAGCTTCATTTGTGTGCAGAAGCTCTTTAGTTTAATTAGATCCTATTTGTCAATTTTTACTTTTGTAGCAGTGGTTTTTGGTGTCTTTGTCATAAAAATCCCTGCTTGTTCCTATGTCCCGAATGGTATTTCCTATATTGTCTTCCAGGGTTTTTATAGTTTTGGTTGTTATATTTAAGTTTTTAATCCATCTTGAGTAACTTTTGTGTATGGCATAAGGAAGGGGTCCAGTATCAATCTTCTGCATATGTCTAGCCAGTTATCTCAGCACCATTTATTGAATAAAGAATCATTTCCCCATTGCTTGTTTTTGTCAGGTTTCTCAAAGATCAGATAGTTGTAGGTTTGTGGCCTCATTTCTGGGTCCTCTATTTTGTTCCATTGGTCTATGTGTCTGTTTTTGTACCAGTACCATGCTCTTTTGGTTACTGTTGCTCTGTAGTATAGTTTGAAGTTGGGTAGAATGATGCCTCCAGCTCTGTTCTTTTTGTTTAGGATTGCCTTGGCTATTCAGGCTATTTTTTGGTTCCATATGAATTTTAAATTTTAAATTTTAGTTTTTTATAGTTCTAGGAAGAATGTCATTGGTAGTTTATTAGGAATAGCATTGAATCTTTAAATTGCTTTGTGCAGTATGGACATTTTAACAATATTGCTTCTTTCTATCCATGAGCATGGAATGTTTTTCCATTAGTTTGTGTCATCTCTGATTTCTTTGGGCAGCGTTTTGTAGTTCTTCTTGTAGAGATCTTTCACCTTCATGGTTAGCTGCATTCCTAGGTATTTTATCCTTTTTGTGGCAATTATGAATGGGATTGCATTTCTGATTTAGCTCTCGGCTTGACTGTTGTTGGTGTATAGGAATACTAGTAACTTTTGCACATTGATTTTCTATCCTGAGACTTTGCTGAAGTTGTTTATCAGCTTAAGGAGCTTTGGGCTGACACTATGGGATTTTTTAGATAAAGGATTATGTCATCTGCAAAATGGGATAGTTTGACTTTCTCTCTTCCTATTTGGGTGCACTTTGCTTCTTTCTCTTGCCTGATTGTCCTAGACAGACTTCCAATACTATGTTGCACAGACATGATGAGAGAGGATATTGTTGTCTTGTGCCGATTTTCAAGGGGAATGCTTCCAGTTTTTGCCCATTCAATATGATGTTGGCTGTGGGTTTGTCACAGATGACTCCTATTATTTTGAGGTATGTTCCTTCAATACCTAATTTATTGAGAGCTTTTAGTATGAATGGATGTGAATTTTATTGAAAGCCTTTTCTGCATCTATTGAGATAACCATTTGTTCTTTGTCTTCCGTTCTGTTTATGAGATGAATGAATAACATTTATTGATTTGCGTATGTTAAACCAATTTTGCATCCCATGGGTGAAGCCTACTTTATCGTGGTGGATAAGGTTTTTGATCTGATACTGCATTTGGTTTGCCAGTATTTTGCTGAAGATTTTTGCATCGATATTTAGCAGGATATAGGCTTGAAGCTTTTTGGTTGTTGTTGTTTCTTGGCCAGGTTTTGGTATCAGAATGATGCTGGCCTCAAAAAATGAGTTAGGGAGGAATCCTTCCTCCTCAATTTTTTGGAATAGTTTCAGCAGGAATGGCACCAGCTCGTCTTTGTACATCTGGTAGAATTTGGCTGTGAATCTCTCTGGTCCTAGCTTTTTGTTGTTGTTGTTGATAGGCTATTCATCACTGATTCATTTTCAGAGCTCATTATTGGTCTGTTCAGGAATTTAGTTTCTTCCTGGTTCAGTCTTGGGAGGATGTATATGTCCAGGAATGTAACCATTTCTTCTAGATCTTCTAGTTTATGGGCATATAGGTGTTCATAATATTCTCTGATGGTTATTTGTAGTTCTGTGAGATCACTGGTAATATCCCCCTTTTCCTTTCTTACTGTGTTTATTAGAATCTTCTCTCTTTTCTTTCAATAAAGATTAACAATCTTTATTAATCTAAAAATATTTATTAAGACTAATAAACATTAGTCTAGACAGAAGTCTACTTTATTAATTTAAAAAATAGCTCCTGGATTCATTGATCTTTTGAATGGTTTTTCCTGTCTCAGTGTCCTTCAGTTCACCTCTGATTTTGGTTACTTCTTGTCTTCTGCTAGCTTTGGGATTGGTGGCTCTTGGTTCTCTAGTTCTTTTAGTTGTGGTGTTAAGTTGTTATATTGACATCTTTCTAACTTCTTGATGTGGCCATTTAGTGCTATAAATTTCTCTCTTAAAACTGCCTTAGCTGTGTCCCAGAGATTCTGGTACATTGTATCATCGTTCTCATTAGTTTTGAAGAACTTCTTGATTTCTGCCTTAATTTCATTATTTACCCCAAAGTCTTTCAGGAGCAATTATTCAGTTTCAAGGTAATTGTATAGTTTTGAGCTAATTTCTTAGTCTTGATTTCTAATTTGTTTGTGCTGTGGTACGAGAGAGTGTTTGTTATGATTTGAATTATTTTGCTTGTTTGAAGAGTGTTTTATGTCTGATTATTTGATCAATATTAGAGTATGTGTCACATGACAATGAGAAGAATGTGTATTCTGTTATTTTGGGGTGGAGAGTTTTGTAGATATCTATCAGACTCACTTGATCCAGTGCCGAGTTCAGGTCCTGAATATCTTTGTTAATTTTCTGTCTCAATGATCTGTCTAATATTGTCAGTGGGGTGTTAAAGTCTCCCACTATTATGTGTGGGAATCTAAGTCCCTTCAAAGTTCTCTAAGAATTTGCTTTGTGAATCTAGGTATTCCTATGTTGGTGCATATATATTTGGGATAGTTAGATCTTGTTGAATTGAACTCTTTACCATTATGTAATGCTCTTCTTTGTCTTTTATGATCTTTGTTGGTTTAAAATACGTTTTGTTTGAAATTAGGATTGCAATCTCTGCTTTTCTTGTTTTCCATTTGCTTGGTAGATTTTTTTCCATCCCTTTATTTTGAGCTTATGTGAAATGGGTCTCTTGAAGACATCATCATACCAATGGGTCTTGGTTCTTTCTCCAGCTTGCCACTGTGTCTTTTAATTGGGGCATTTATCCCATTTACATTCAAGGTTAGTATTGATATGTGCAGATTTGACCCTGTCATCATGATGCTAGCTGGTTATTATGCAGAATTGTTTATATAGTTGTTTTATAGTGTCCCTGGTCTGTGTACTTCAGTGTATCTTTGTAGCGTCTGGTAACGATCTTTCCTTTCCACATTTAGTGATTCCTTCAGGAGCTCTTGTAAGGCAGGTCTGGTGGTAATTAATTCCCTCAGCATTTAGTTTTCTGAAAAGGATCTTATTTCTCCTTCACTTATGAAGCTTAGTTTGACCAGATATAAAATTCTGGGTTGGAATTTCTTTTCTTTAAGAATCTTGAATATTGACCCCCCAAACTCTTCTCACTTGTAGGGCTTCTGCCGAGAGGTTCACTGTTAGTCTGATGGGCTCCCTTTTGTAGGTGACCTGACTTTTCTCTCTAGCTGCCTCTAACATTTTTTCTTTCATTTTGACCTTGGAGAATCTGATGATTATGTGTCTTGTGGATAATCTTGTGAAGTATCTTACTGGGATTCTCTGCATTTTCTGAATTTGAATGTTGGCCGCTCTAGCTAGGCTGGGGAAGTTCTCATGGATGATATCCTAAAATATGTTTTCAAAGTTTGTTCCATTTTCCCCATCCCTTTCAGGGACTCAGTCTCCTCACATAATCTCATATTTCTCAGAGGTTTTGTTTGTTCTTTTTCATTTTTTCCTCTACTTTTATCTGTCTTATTTCAGAAAGCCAGTCTTCAAGCTGAGAGTCTTTCCTCTGCTTCCTCTGCTTCATCTATTTTGCTATTAATATTTGTGATTGCATTATGAAATTTCTGTAGTGTGTTTTTCAGCTCTGTCAGGTTGGTTATGTTCTCTTCTATACTGGCTATTTTGTCTGTCAGCTCCTGCATTGTTTTATCATGATTTTTACCTTTCTTGGATTGAGTTTCAGTGTACTCCCGTAGCTCAATGATCTTTGTTCCTATCCAGATTCTGAATTCTATTTCTGTCATTTCAGCCATCTCAGCCTGGTTTAGGACCCTTGCTGGAGAGCTGGTGCAGTCATTTGGAGGAAAGAAGGCACTTTGGCTTTTTGAGTTGCCAGTGTTCTTGTGCTGATTCTTTCTCATATTTGTGGGCTTATCCTCCTTTATTCTTTGAGATTGCTGACTTTTGAATTTTTTTTTTCTTTTATCCTATTTGATGGCCTTGAGGTTTTGGTTGTGGTGTAAGGTGGATTGAGCCAACTGGCCTCGTTTCCAGAAGACTTTAGAGGGCCAACACTCAGCTCCCAACTCCTGGACTGTGTGCTCTCACTCTGAGGGACTTGTATGGGGCCCTTACTTTGTTCTCTGGCTCCTCGAGGTTAGGGATCCACTGCAAAGGGGAGGCTCCCAGACTGCTAGTCACTACACTTTGATGGGTGGTGTCAGCGAAAGCGTTTCATACTGTGGTGACAGCAGGATTCATCCTCATTCACATGTGCCAGGAGCAGTGGTAGCAGCAGCTGCAGCAGAGTGCTACCAGGTGCCAGAGTGCCTGCCTCCCTGCAGGCCTACACCACAGTGGAGAAAGCAACGCAGCTCGGGGGAGTGGTGAGGGGCCCTTTTGGCAACTGTGTGCCTAGTCATATTGGCAGTGGTGTTGGCTCAGTGGTGGGGTGCTGGCAGGTGTAGGTCTGAGTGCCTTCTCTGTGCCCTACAAGCAGAAGTGGTCGCTTAGGGTGAGGGAAGATCTGTTCTCTGCACAGTGCTAGCACAAGGGCAGGACCTTGGTAGGGGCAGGGCTGGCTGGCTCTGTGACCACCAAGACTTCATCTGCAATGGCGGTTGCCTGGGGAATGGGGGCAGAATAGTAAGGCAAGGAAAGAAAAACCTGCCTGTGCCCACACACACCAGCAAAGTGATGTGGGGAGTTTCCATGGACCCAAGTGAAGCTGCAGTATGGGGAGGGAGTATGTGGGCTGGCACATGGCCATAGGGGCCAACCCACTAGAGCTCTTCGCCAGTCTGGCATGGTCCACCAGCTCAGAAGCCATGGTGTGGGCCTCCATGGGACCCAAGGCTGCCCTGCAAGAAGATGTGGCCAGGTTGGGACCCCGGGAGACTCCAGAAGACCAAGGGGTGCTCAGGTCAAACTGGCCCCATCTGATGGGCAAGACACCCTGCAGACTTCAGTACCCACAGTTTCCCTAGGACTAAAGCCTCCTATGGGAGCAAGTGGAGCCTGGGGAATGGATGTCCCTGGCCATGCTCCACTACAGATGCTCCCGCACCAAATGCTCTGGGCTCAACATCAGCTGGTTTGCTGCCTCACCACTTCTCTAAGCATCTCTCTCTTTGCCAACCTGAGTGTCTGTGGTGACTGAGGGGTCTCCTCCTGCCGGGATTCCAGAGGCCTGTGAGGTGAGCAGGTTGCTCTTTGTCAGCTCAACTCATCCATTCTCCTGGAGTCACTGGGGGCCAGAAACGAGTCTTGTGCATGGTAACCTCATGCAGGGTTCCTAGGATTCCTCCCCTTCAGCCCAGCTTCTGTGACTTCCCTTCATCCACTCTTGGTGCCTTCCCTCTGAAAATCTGTTGGGAGCACCCCAGTCCTCTTGGTCCCCCGGTGGGAGCTGTTCCACCTGGCTATGTCTAGTCAGCCATCTTTCCCTCACCCCAAGAGATTTTTTAAAAAGAAGAGTTAGAAGGAACTGCCTTACAGATATTAAACTTACCACAAAATGGTATGGCATTGGTATAAGGACAGAAAGACAGAAGAGTAGAATAGCTGAAATATTCCAGAAACATATGTAAGTATATATGTATGGAAACTTAATAATGTGAAAAAGAAAATGCCAATAGGGTAGGAAAATAATATTTTAAATAAATGTTTATTAATTAATTAAAATTTGAATTATTTATTAAAAGGATAATTTAAATAAATGCCTGTAGTAAATTGGCTCTATCCAATTGATAAAAACTTTAAATTCCCTCCTCTATATCACATCATATTTTTAGAAATTCCAAATGGATTAAATATATAAATATAAATAATAATAATTATCTGGCAAAATCAAGGGTAAGATTTGCATAACCCTGTAGTAAGGAGAACTTTTTTTTTAGCAAAACAGAAAGCTCAAGAAATATGGTGAAGATTGATATATTTGACCATATGGAGTTTAATTTTTCCCCAAGGAAGAAAGAATATGCTAAAATCAAAGGAAAAACATGAAAAATGCACATAAATAAACACATAAATCAGTCAGGTATTTAATTTTTCTATAGAAAAAACATTGTTTGAAAATTTACTAAACACACACACATATACATACTCTAGTAGAAAGTTACATAAAGATATGAACCTATTTAAATAAATATTTGAAAAGATAATCTCATTACTTGTAAGGAAAATATAGAAAAAAATAAAAACAAGATGGCATTTTCACCTAAAAAATAAAAAGAACTAAAACATCTAGTCCTATGCATATGTAAGGAGATGAGCACTCTCAAATTTTGTGTGAATTATTCCAACCTTTCTGAAAAAAACTAAGAATTTTTAGCAAATTAAAATAAAGAGCATAATAGATATGAAAAGGATATACAAGAGAGACATTAATGAAGAACACAACATATAAAAGTAAAAGCAACAGTATGTAAGAATGTTTGTTGCAACATTGTGGTATAGAAAATAAATCAGGAAATTTCTCAATGTCCGTTGGTAGGTTAAAAAGTTGTCATAATTCTAGATCATAAGACATTATTAAACTGCTAAAAGCAATGAGCTGTAATTTCTGACTTGGAGGAGAGCAATGGGCAAACGATGACCTGTATAACTCTATGCCCACCATCCGTTTATTAGACTGTGAATAGTAACCCCTAAATTTCATTAAGGACCTGTCACTCCCATCTTAGTCCACGTGCTCCATGTGGGCTTCCATCCTCAAGACAGTGTGGAGCACATGACCCAGGTGGCAACATGCTGAGCTCAAGAGCACAGTCAGTGCAATCCAACTACATAAAATCTAATAAAACTCTTTTTTGCTGACAATGCTAGGAGCGCTGGGGCAACAAAGCAGAGGCAGTCTCTTCCCTACAGGACTTAGACATAAGTAAAAGGGTATGTGGCCTCCACTGGTAGAGCCACTGAGCCACCACCATGAAGCTCACCCACAAAGGACAGTAGAGCCATACTGAGAGATGGAATGAAGCTGAATCCTGAACACATCATTCAAGTCAAACCTGGAGCTACATGTGCTCTTTCATCCCAAATGAGTTTGGGTTAGGTTTTCTCTTTCTTTTTTTTTTTTTTTTTTTAAGCCCTTATTGGCTTGGTGCAGTGGCTCACACCTGTAATCCCAGCACTTTGAGAGGCTGAGGTGGGCCGATCACCTGAGGTCGGACATTCGAGACCAGCCTGGCCAACATGGTGAAACCCCATCTCTACTAAAAATATGAAAATTAGCCGGGTGTAGTGGTGGGCACCTGTAATGCCAGCTACTTAGGAGGCTGAGGCAGGTGAATCACTTGAACCCAGGAGGGTGACAGAGCAAGACTCTGACAAAAAAAAAAAAAAAAAAAAACCTTATGGATACATTACATATTTTGGTAATGTGAATGTGGAAAAAGATAAAGAATAACGTGATGACAGATTGTTTATACTGATTCCCAAAGGAATAGAAATGAAGTTAGTTGAGAATTGAGAGAGGATTATTAAATTATTACTAATCAACTTATTAGTATAATATTACCACATATAATATTATATATTATTACTAATATACTTTTGAATTTCACTTATTGTTAGCATGTATAACATTCAAAACTGAAAACAAAAATCTTATAAAAGCCCAGTGCTCTAATTATTGCTATCAACCAGTCCACATTTCTGCTTTTAAAAAACAGAATGTGAAATCCAAATGTATCTGTGAAAATTCAAGCATGAATTTTCTCTCTTTGTCTGTTTGCACTTCAAATAAGAAAACATATTGCAGTTAAACCAAAGTTTGTCTTTGATAGGATTGTAATTAAAATATTCTAGTAATTGCTTTTGCTAATTCTTCTCCTGCATAGTGGTTACTAAATACTCATAAAATACCCAAAGCCAACAGAGCATAGTCTGGGTGAAGATGTTTTGGGTTCCAAGAGAATGGAGTAAGGGAAAAGTCATGGTAGAGGTTTAAATTGAAGAAGTGCGCAGGAGTAAGATGACTGAAGACTCTCGAGTGTGTGCTAGGGAGATTGCACTTCATTCTGCACTTGATGAGGACCTAAAACGTTTTGCAGTAGAAGAACATGATGAGATAATGCCAGTAGCTGTGGGACAATGAACTTCAGCAAGACAAGACTAAATGCCCTGCTGCACAGACCTAAAAATCCACTCTCCCAGTGCACTCTACTCTGCTTTAATTCCTAATGATATAAGTGAAATTTTAAAGCACTTCCGCATGTCAACATTCTATTTCTGCTGTGACTCAAATCATTTTATGCTTTTATGTCCAAAAATATGTTGTTTTTCTACTAAAATGCTGTACATCATTGAAAGGATTTATGTCTTCCTAAGTGGAATTACGTGACCAAAGACATCATTGTTAGTACTTCTTATCCTGCACTTCTGTGTTCTGTCCTCTCTTTTCTCAGTTCATAAGTTCAAATGTTATTAAGAAACAAAATCCTGAGACCTCCGAAACTAAATTACAGATCCTTTACATATTTATTTATCAATCATATACAGGTAATATTGTGTCTATCCTTCAGAGTCCAAGCTACCAATCATGACATTGATTTTTGATAAACATCCTAGTATAACTCAAATTTATTTAAGGTCTATGGTAGATGTTTCTCTAGCAAAATCAAGATCTGGATTTCTTATCTTTCTAGACACACGAAAAATTACATTTCCCAGACCTATTATGGTTAGGTTGGGCCATGTGACCTGTTGTTGCCAATGAACTGAAGTAAGTGGGAAAGGCATGTATCCCTTCTGGGAAGAAGCATAGTAGAAGAGATGAGTGATATCCATGCTATTTTATCCTCCGCCATAGTAACAAAGAAGGCTATGATCCAGAGGGTGAGGCTGTAAGATGAGGCAGCTTCTGTGAGCCTGGATCCTGAGAGACTGTGTGAGAAATAGAGCTCTTCTCTCTGCTTCTTCCCCTCAATAAAAGTACATTGCATAAATACTCATAAACAAGAAATTAAAATTTGGTATGCTAAGTTGCATTAGTCCATTTTCATGCTGCGGATAAAGACATACCCAAGACTGGCTAATTTACAAAAGAAAGAGGTTTAATGGACTCACAGTTCCAAATGGCTGGTGAG
The DNA here is from genome assembly GCF_028858775.2 of Pan troglodytes. Lineage (NCBI taxonomy): Eukaryota > Metazoa > Chordata > Mammalia > Primates > Hominidae > Pan > Pan troglodytes. The sequence continues at coordinate 77,408,886 of NC_072402.2, forward strand.
GCCTCACAATCATGGTGGAAGCCAAGGAGGAGCAAGTCATATCTTACTAACATGGATGGCAGCAGGCAAAGAGAAGAGGGAAGCTCCTGTTTTTAAAACCATCAGATTTCATGAAGCTTATTCACTATCGCGAGAATGCACGAGAAAAACCCGCCCCCATGATTCAATTACCTCCCACTGGGTCCCTCCCATGACACATGGGAATTGTGGGAGTTATAATTGAAAATGAGATTTGGGTGGGGACACAGCCAAACCATATCATAAGTCATTGAATACTGCAGCATTACTGGCTTATCATGTCTAATAAAGTTTCAAAGACCCCTCTGAGCATCTGATGGCTACTATGTACCCTGTCCCCAACAAGCTGCATGGTCAAACAACATTATATATAAAGGATATGAATATGCTTTTCCATGTATCACCCACCACAGATGGATATTGAATATTAAAGAATATTGGTTCCTTCTTTACATATACAATGATACAAGCTGAGTATCCCTAATCTGAAAATCAAAACTCTGAAATGCTAAAAAACCTGAAACTTTTTGAGCACAAATATGATGCCACAAGTGGAAAATTACACACCTGACCTCATGCAATGGGTCGCAGTTGAAATGTAGTCAAAATTTGGTTTTATGCAAAAAATTATTAGAAGTATTATATAAAATTACCTTCAGGCTATGTGTATATGTGTATTATGAAACATAAATGAATTTTGGGTTTAGACTTGGATCCCGTCCCTGAGTTTTTTCATTATGTGTATGCAGATATTCCACAATCTAAAAGAAAAAAAATCCAAAATCCAAAATACTTTTTGTCCCAAGCGTTTTACTATTGGTTTATGTGGTGACCATTTATAATGTATTTCATTTTGAAAGTTGATGAGTTGAGGTAGGAAAATCAGTTGAATAACTCCTGAATTCTTCCAAGAGAAAAAAACTCAGCCAGCCTTGCAGTACACCAGCTCTGATTAGAACTAAAATGATATCTTACCAGCCAAGGGTCTGATGGAAACAGCCAGGCATTTGCTAAATGGGCTGGTAGTGTAGAGTAGAAGATAAAGACTGCTAGAGTTGTCTGCTTTACTTGGGGGTTGAAGTTGTGAACTGAAAACAAGTAACTTTTAACATTTTTTGTTTGCTTACTTCAAAGAAAGTGAGTAAATTCCTGATTCTTAGGAAAAAACAACGAGTACTCTCAAGAGTCACATAGGAAGATCTTCTTGACATCAAAAGGGTTTCTAAGAAACTGTCGGTGAGAGAAATAAGAAGGTATCAAAACCCTTCAGAGAGATTAGACATTGAAGGGTAAAAGTGTTTTGTTAGAGTGTTTTCAATTTGCCAACCAAACCCCAAATGTTTAAATCATCATTTTTGAAGTGTTCACTAAATATGTTTTGTTAGAGTGTTTTCAATTTGCCAACCAAATCCCAAATATTTAAGTCATCATTTTTGAAGTGTTCACTAAATAAATAAATAAATTGCATTTTTTTTCCCAGTGTCGCTGTGTGTACTGAGGCAAGCTCTGGGCTGGTATGGGAAGGTAAATTGGTTTTCATGCCTAGCCTCACTTTGTTTCCCCATGGTATAGGCCACCCTACACCTTCCTCTCCAGCTTTGCACTCTCCTGTTGCCCTCCTCAGTTTAATTTTTAGGTCTTTTTCTTAGGCTACTTATGTATGTCAAGGCCGATAACTTGATCTAAGTAGGTTGCAATTTTTAAAATCAGGAACACAGGATATTGGAGGTCTTTGAACAATGCAAGCGTTAGAGATTTAGAGATACTGACCCCCATGCAATTGAAGATCCATGTATAATTTCTGACTCCCCCCAAATGTAACTACTAATAGCTTACTGTTGACTGAAAGCCTTACTGATAATGTAGTCAGTTAACATATATTTTGGTGTTTTTTTTAACTTTTATTTTAAGTTCAGGGGTACACGTGCAGGTTTGTTACATAGGTAAATGTGTCATGGGAGTTTGTTGTACAGATTATTTCATCACCCAAGTATTAAGCCTAGTACCCATTGGTTATTTTTCCTGATCCTCTCCCTCCTCCCAACATCCACCCTCTAACAGGCCCCAGTGTGTGTCGTTCCCCTCTATATGTCCACGTGTTCTCATCATTTAGCTCCCACTTATAAGTGAAAACATGCAGTATTTGGTTTTCTGTTCTTGTGTTAGTTTGCTAAGGATAATGGCTTCCAGCTTCATCCATGTTCCTGCAAAGGACACGATCTTGTTCTTTTGTATGGTGGGATAGTATTCCATGGTGTCAATGTACCACATTTTCTTTATCCAGTCTACCATTGATGGGCATTTAGATTGATTCCATGTCTTTGCTAGTGTGAATAGCGTTGCAATGAACATATGTGTGCATGTCTTTATAATAGACTAATTTATATTCCTTTGGATATATACCCAGTAATAGGATTGCTAGGTTGAATATATTTCTGTCTTTAGGTCTTTGAGGAATCACCACACTGTCTATATTGTATGTATTATATGCTGTATTTTTACAATAAAGTAAGCTAGAGAAAAGAAAATGTTATTAACAAAATCATAAGGGGGAGAACATATTTACTATTTTTTAAGTGGAAGTGAATCATCATAAAGGTTTTTATCCTCATCAACTTTACATTGAGTAGCCTGAGGAAGAGTAGGAAGAGGAGAGGTTGGTCTTGCTTTCTGAGGGGTGGCAGAAGCAACAGGAAATCCATGTGTTCAAATCCACGTGTTCAAAGGATCAGCTGTATGTGCATTTGTGCAATGTGCATTGTCCCAAGATGATCAGCATTGCAGATACACTTCACCTTCCCTGCCAGACAAGAAAGTGACAATCCAGGGGTAGAAATGTTTCTTGAAGAATGGAGAGATGAAATGATAGCAGTTAGTTTACAGATGACACCCCCTACGGGAGATAAAACAGGTGTTTTTTGGAAGAGCTTCTATGTGGAAAAGGCAACTCTGTTTTCTGAAGCCTTTCAGGGCAGAAGTAGAGCAACACGTGGAAGGCATGCACAGAGGCAGAAAATTTTGGATCAATACAGGAATAAAATTTGTGTCAAGATTAGCCAGACTGGAAAGATTTCTAAACTGAAATGTAAAGGAAAAATTTTTAAAATTGCATAAAACCATAAAGCAGGGCATCAAAGAGAAGAAAAAGCAAAGAAGGAGGAAGAACAAAAGCCAGCATTTATGGAACAAGCAGTTTGGCACAAGTGATTAAGAGTTCTATTTACATTAACTTAAGCAAAACCCTCCAAATCTCAAATAATGGTAGATACTATTATTTTCATTGTCGTTTTAGAGATAAGGAAATGAAGTCAGAGAAGTTAAGAAAAACAACCATGGTCGTCCTGCAGTTATTGGAGCTGGGATTTTGAAGCAAGGGAATCTGGCTCAGGTCTGGGTTGTATCTACATCACTATTGAGAGAGAAGGAAATAGTTAGAAATTCCTAGGAAATGAAACAAAGGAAAAGATGAGTAGGACAAGATAATGACTAGTCCACAAATAAAATATCAATTTCCACAAATAAACATAAACAGAGGATCATCACTATCTAACAGACCTGGTGAAAAGGAATGAGAACATGTCCCTGAAATGATATTCTTATTCAAAAGAAACAGGTTGAAATGAAAAGGAAAAGGAATAGAAGTAAAATATTATTGCTACTTAGATCAGCAAGGTAGAGAGGAGGCACACTGAGTTGAGGATAAAAGAAAAGAAGTAAATGAGTAAAATAATTGAGGGGATATTCCTACAAGCCAGCCAGCCAGATAAAAGTTTTTAATGGTGCACATTACAGAGGCAACATATTAAAAGGATGATGAGGTGAACATCTAGACATCAGCTGGTGGCCTTGCTCTTCTAAAAGGCAGTGGATCCTAGGCCAGGCGCAGTGACTCACACCTGTAATCCCGGCACTTTGGGAGGCTGATGCAGGCGGATCACCTGATGTCAGGAGTTTGAGACAGGCCTGGCCAACATGGTGAAAACTCCTCTCTACTAAAAATACAAAAATTAGCTGGGCATGGTGACACATGCCTGTAATCCCAGCTACTCGGGAGGCTGAGGCAGGAGAATCATTTGAACCTGGGAGGCGGAGGTTGCAGTGAGCCAAGATCACACTACTGCACTCCAACCTGGGTGACAGAGCGAGACTCCGTCTCAAAAAAATAAAATAACAGGCAGTGGATCCTCTACATTCTTGATTTGCTGAAGGTTAATTGCCTAGAAAGTAGAGGAAATAATAAGACTTGGGTCTACTCTGGCCTTAATTCTGGCCAAGAAAAACTTATGGAGAACATGGAAGTGGAAGGATGCTTGCAAGAATGTGGCAATATGGTAATGGAATTTGTAATATAAAAGGACACTAACATTGGATATAAAGTCAACCATGTTCATTGGGCTTTATTTAGGAAATACAATTGCAGAATTGAAATCATGCTTCCTTGCTAATAAAGCAAATTTTTTTTTTTACCACTTCCTTCATTAGGCTACAGCCTTAGAATACTTTAAATCTACTTTCCACCTCCCTGCCGTCTGTGTTATTGTTGTCATGCAGTTGAATGCAGTGTATATTTTAATCACCAGAAATATTATGATACTGCTTTGTATGGTCAATTTCATTTATATTTACCCATATATTTTCTCTCTCCCACGTTCTTTCTTCCCACTGACATTTTTGTTTTTATCTAGCCTAATTTTCCTTCTGCGTAGACAACTCCTTTTATTGTTTTTGTTTAGTCAGCCTATTGATGAAAAAATAACTCAGAAGTCACTGTGCATAGAAATCAAGGTTAGTGGTTCTTTTCTTTCAGTGCTTTAAATATGTATTTTAAATAAGTCATATTCACTTTAAATATGTCTGGCTTATTATCACTTCTCAGGGGATGCCAGTATTATTGTGGTTTCTTTCAATGTTAAGTGTCCTTCTTCTCTGTCACTTTTAAGATTTTCTCTGGGTCTGATTTTCAGCCAGTTTGGCTATGATGTGCCTATGTATGATTTTCTTAGCATTTTTCCTACATGGGGTTCTCTAAGCTTCTTAAGTCTGTGATCTGAGTTCTTTCATTGATTATAAAGAATTCTTTACTCTTACATGTTCAGAAATTGCTTCTGCTTCAGCCTATGTCTTTTTTCTTTTGTGAATCAGTTATAAAAATATTAGAATTTTGTGTATACCTCACATGATTCTTACACGTATGTCCATTTATCGTCTACTTATTTTCTCCCTCCGTGTACTTCACTGGGCATTTTCTATTAATCTATTATCCAGTTTACTAATCCAGTCTTCCAATCTATTATTAAATTCATCCACTAAATTTTTAACTTTAAATGTTGTATTTTTAAATTATAGAATGTGCATTTGATACTTTTTTATAGATTTCAATTCTGTTAAATTTTTTATGATTTCATATATCTCTTCTGTCTTTTCTTGTTTTTTTGAACATATTAATCATAATTATTTTAAAGTTCTAGGCTGCTAACTTCAAGTTCTGAATCTGGTTACTAACCAAATGGTCATTTCTCATCTTGTGTCAAGTAATTTTTATTTTATTTTAAATATTGAGTACAAATGAATTATAGAGCTTCCAGATGATATTATCTTCCCTAGATAGTATTTAACATTTCCTCTAATAGGCAGATAGGGTAGCTGTATGATCCACATAATCCAATCAGACTGAGCTAATTCAGGGTAGTGTTACAGTTTTGGTGAAACTCAGTCTTTCTTCCTATAGTTCATCACTCTACTAAGACTCCTCCAGGGCTTCTGTTGATAATCTGGTGGCCTTTGACCCCTTGGCAAATCACCTGCAGGTGCTTTAGTTCAGGCATCCTCCCACAAAGGTCACTGCTTTGTGAGCCTGCAGGTGACTTCACTCTGCTTTACAGAAGGTTTAGACCAAGCCCCAATATTCAACCTCTATCTCATGCCCAGAAATAGCAAATATTCACAGTAAAAATAAAATCTGCTGATCCTCAGACAAAAATTGAATGGTGTTTCCTCCATGGAATTTTAGTTCTTCTAGGCATCATTACTTCCACAGCTCTCTAAAGGATTCATGAATTTGAATGTTTTTCAGTTTATGAATTGAATTTGGAGAAATTCTAAATCCCAAATGATTATGTGACCAAGTCTGTATTTCTAAGCACTTATAGCTGTGACTCTGGAGAGCTGAAGTTGTAATGGAGAAAGACAAACAAACCCAGTGTGCCTGGCTGGGCTATCTTTGGTTCCAAAGAGGAAGCCATGAGAATACACTCCAGGTTGACCCGTTCACACCACAGCTCAGAACCCTGCACTGTCTCCCCCTTGTCTACTGAACAGTGTATAAATGCCTCATTCTTTTTTTTCTTTTTTTTTTTTGGCATGGGGGTCTCACTCCATTGCCCGTGCTGGAATGCAGTGGCATGATCACAGCTCACTGCAGCCTCAACCTCCTGAGCTCAAGTGATCCTCCTGCCTCAGCCTCCCGAGTAGCTGGGACAGTAGGTGTGCACCATCACACCTGACTAATTTTTGTATTTTTTGTAGCAATGGGGTCTCACCATGTTGCCCAGGCTGGTCTCAAACCTGGTTTCGAGCAATCCTCCTGCCTTGGCCCCTCAAAGTGCTGGGATTAAAGGCATGAGCCACTGCACCTGGCCAATGCCTCAGTATTGCTTGGAAGATTCTAGACAGTATACCCCTCACTCGTTTCCCATTATTTCATCCCATGAACATGTAGTTGAGGCAAGCTGGAAAATGTGAAGCTTATTTGGGAAGTCAGTTAGCACATGTTCGTTGAACACTGTTATGGGCATTTTGTTGGGTGATGGAGCCAGAACAGACTTGCCCTTTGGAATTTAAAGGTGAAGACTGACATTAGTTACAAGGGTGGTGAGTTCTACAAAGGACAGCACATTCTAGAAATATAACATAAGCAAACAATCTAGTATGGGTGTCAGGAAAGATTTCCATGAAGAAATAACTTAGAAGCTAAAACCTGCGAGTTAGAATAGAAATTAGTTAAGCTAAAGGGAGCAATGAGGAGAGCTCATTCCAGGCAGTGAGAACTCCAAGTACGAAGGCTCTGATGCATGGCATGTTTAAAGGCCCCTTCAAACAATTTTATGGCAGGAATAGAAAGGGGAAGAAGAGTGTTTCAAGGTGAGGATGGAAAGTAGACTGGACCCTGTCAGCCCGGTTATTCAGGTTTTAGCTTTTAAAAGAGAAGTTATAAAATAGTTTTATTTTATAGAAAATGAAAGTCAGAAATTAGGACATGATAAGTACTGCATAGCTAAAACATAATGCTCACTGCAGGTTAGGGACCGAAATCACGAGAGGCAACTATGGGGCCGGGCATGGTGACTCACGCCTGTAATCCCAGCACTGTGGGAAGCTGAGGTGGGCGGATCACTTGAGGTCAGGAGTTTGAGACCAACCTGGCCAACATGGTGAAATTAAGTCTCTACTAAAAATACAAAAATTACCTGGGTGTGGTGGCACACACCTGTAATCCCAGCTACTCAGGAGGCTGAGGAGGCAGGAGAATCACTTGAACATGGGAGGCGGAGGTTGCAGTGAGCCAAGATTGTGCCACTGCACTCCAGCCTGGGCAACAGAGCAAGACTCTGTCTAAAAAAAAAAAGAAGAAGAAGAAGAAAAGAAAAAGAAAGAGAAGCAAGCAGGGTACGATGTGGAGAACCCGGTTAGGAGGCTATTGCCACAGTTCAGCTTGGGCCGGGATGCTGTTCCCTCTATTCTTCTGAAAAAGAAGGTTATAGAAAGAAATATAAAGGTTGAATTTTAATTTTTTAAAAAAGTCTAATTACACAAGTAAAGCTTGAGGCAATGTGGTGTAGCTGTAGCAGATATGCTAGAAAGCAAGGCGATCTGGTCAGTAGAGATTCAGTATGAGGTAACAGTGTGGTGTGGCTGGCCAGGAAAAAAACAAAAAAAAAACTTAAGTTCCTAGATCATATCATAGCGAGAATGTTACAGCAAAAGAGGTATTTGTTAGAAGATAATTTTCTAAGACTTTCTCTTTTTTCTGCACGTCTTTCCAGCAGATATACCAGCTGCCTCTATTCTGGACTATTTTCCAAGGATATTTGTATAGCAACATATATATAATGACTGTGGAAGACAGACATTATTTCTCCTTCTGGGGCAAAGTTCAGGCAAGCTTTACTATCCATTATAAAATATTATATTCCCTAAGCTTGTAGGTTCTCCCTTATGACACAAGCCACTGCATGCGCAGGTGTCAGCTGACACTTTTCACATTGCCCTGCAGGAATTGGGGCTCAGAGAACCAGCACAAATGCTCATACTCTGGCTACTGCTATTGCATTGAGTAATAAACTCTCCTATCTCGGCACCAGGAATCTCACATTTTCTGCCAGCATCCTGGAAGAAATTGGCCAACTCACTTGTTTGCAAACAAGTAAAGGGTAAAACCTTAGACCTCTCACCATTCTTGCAGTGTTACTCCAAGAGCCTCTCTACTTGTCCCATCCACACCCAGGCCTACATATAATACACTGAATACAATAGGCTCAGCCTTGCCCAGATCTTAGCCAAATAGACAAAACCTGGCCTTCTACCAGATCCCAGCACCAGCTGGGAGACAGGCTCAATAAAATGAATACATTTCTAACATACATGTTTGCCTGAGGAGATAATGAGTTCCTGGTTAGTAGAGGAGTTCTGTCTGGTTGATATTATAAGTGGGACTTATGTAGAGGTGATAGGTGGTTCCAGCATCAGGGACTAGATTAGAAGATCTTTAAAAGTCCCTTCTGGGTGCTCCATTGTGATGCCATGAACCCTTCCACCACTCGTTTTTCAAGCTCTATTTAATAGAGGTAAATATTCATCCACAGTTTAGGTAACATTCCTGAGGTAGCATACTAAAGCAGACCAATGAACAGACTTGGTATCATATATGCATCGGTTTCAATCTCAGACCAACCACTTACTATATGATCTTGTACTAACTTCCCTGGTGCCTTATCTGTAATAAGAAAATAAGATTACCTACCTCATGGTAAAGGTTTAAGTACTAAATGAAGTTACAAGTGTTAGGTGCCTAGCACAGTGTCTGCCAAATAATAAAGACTCATGTTTTAGCTATTATTCTCCCTCTTTAACCTCATCCTAGCCTTACCTGTCTACCAACTAAAGCACACTATCAGAAGTAGCATTACACTCAGACGTGGTGGGGGCTTGCTACACAAGCTTCATGGGAGGGGAAGGTGGTAGATAAAGGCATAATGTAGCATAGCAGCTCAACTGACCTCAAAGTTAAGATCCCAAGAAGGTCTATCTGTCATCTATCTATCTATCTTCTATTCTCTCTCTCTCTCTATCTTTTCCTCACTAGGAAAATAGTACTCAGGAATATCATTATATGACTGTCACACCCAAAAGGCTATATTTAGCATTGGCATAGGTACATAATTAATTGATGCTGTCTATTACAGAGACAAGAGTGTGGATGAATTGCCCCCTCTGGTGCATTTTGTGACCCTGTGTTTTCCAGCTTTGTAACACTGCCAATTCTTATCAGTGAGTTGGCTGTTTCGACTTGCCAATCTAAATGCTTTACAAATGTTTGTGAGGTTATTTAAAAATTTTCCATTACCTTTAAATTTACATTTAGGAAATAGCAAATAAAGCAGTAATTTAATACAGGCTGTGCATACTTTTCTCCCTCCAACTTTAGTATTTCTCTGATGGGCTAATTAGGAGAAATAGATTCATTTCCAATCATTTACTTCCACTTTGAAGAGTAGCCTCTGTCTACATGAAAAAGTATAGGAAACCTTGTTTACCTGGAATTTTTTTAGCTATATACTACTATTCAAAGACTTCTTGACAACAACATAAAGTAATAGCTTTTGTGCTGGGCCACCTGGAAGCCCTGACATCAGATGAGCCTGTGGATGCCTTAGCAACAGCAGTTTTGTAGTCATGGTAACAGCTTTGTGCTCCGTAGGCAAAACCAATGAGCTTTAAGCATCACTACAATCTAGCTAAGCTTCTCTGACCTTATCAGGGAGCAACAAGATCTGTCTGTTCTTCCTGCACGTGCCCCTCAGCAGGGAGGGGAAAATGTGCATAATGTACCTGATTTAAATGTCAAACTTGGTTTATTCAAACAATTGAATCCTTCTTCTAGTTTGATGTATTAGATGGCATGGTTTTCTTAAAGTAGATTGTTGATTTCAATTATCCATGAGCATTGTTACGAAAGCAGAGTGTACAGCATGCAGAATATGAATGTTGTGATAATTAAACATTTTGAAGGGGTAAAATACGTAGATTTCCAATCAATGACATGGATTGGAAACCCCAGGGGACCCAGAAGACAATTTCCATCTCTTTCGTCGACTGTTTTTACTCTCATGAAGGATGGTAATAAAGAACAGTATCACCATTCAAATTAATATGTCATGCCAAGTTTGCAGCAGCAGTAAACAAATCAAAACTACGTCTACACCGGCCTGCAATGTCTTTGAAAGGGCTTATGACTTTCCTTGCTTACTTCCTTCCTAAAACTGGGCTAGTAAACTATAGCCCTGAAAGCTGCTTGTTAACTTTCTCAAGCTGAAAAGCATGAAATGATGAGCCAAGACTGAGCAGCCCATTCATAAAAAAGACAAAAGTAATTCCTCTTTCAGTGACGCTTTACTAGCTGTTCATAGGTACATTATGTATGATTATTTAATCTAATATGCAAATGTGTCCGAACCATATATTATTTAACTCTTGTTGTTTACTTGAACTGTTTCATACTTCACAGTACATTTCATGTCAAAAAAAGAAAAAAAAAAAAGCTCAAATTACTAAGCTTTTTTTTTTTTTTTTTTTTTTTTTTGTGACGGAGCAGTCTCGCTCTGTTGCCCTGGCTGGAGTGCAGTGGCACGATCTCGGCTTCTGCAACCTCCACCTCCCGGGCTCAAGCGATTCTCCTGCCTCAGCCTCCTGAGTAGCTGGGATTACAGGTGCGTGCCACCACACCCAGCTAATTTTTGTATTTTTTAGTAGAGACAGGGTTTCACCATGTTGGCCAGGCTGGTCATGACCTCCTGACCTCAAGTGATCCCACAGTGCTGGGATTACAGGCGTGAGCCACTGCATCTGGCATACAAATAATTAAGCTTTTAATGCTATTTGAATTGTATTTATTCCTTTTCTTCAAGTTCATTTTTAATTCATTCTCTTCTACTAATGTTTCCATTCCTGGGCAGTATAAGACAAGACCCACTCTTCTCCCAAGGAAAATTACCCTTCACAAATCAGCTCAAGTTACATGAATTTCTAATGCTTCTGATCTGTTCAAATTCAGAAAAGTAGCCCCTTCATTCATGTATTTAATTTAATGTATATAAAATGCCTATTATGTATTATGTTAAACGTCATGGAAGATACAGAGATGAACCAAAAATGACTATTGCTTTCAAGAAACTTACAAACTAGGTTTGATTAAAGTGGTTCTTCATCTTCGGTGCTGTGGAGTCATCTTAAGCAATAATTAAAAATCACCAACTTTTCTAACTTCATTTCCAACAAAACCCAAGGAGAACTGAAAGTTTACCTTCCATTGACTTTAATAGGTGTTAATCATGTGTTTTCTTGTTTTTATTTTGCTAACTCTAAGATCCAAAGCATGTTTTTGTTTTGTTTAGTTTTTAAAGCAAGCTATACAATTGGAGTGTTTGAGATGTATTTTGTTACTGGTATTTTGCAAACATGAATGTGCTATTGCTGAGTTTTTTTATTATTATTACCAGTTTATAAAACAGCATCTTAGCCAGATGCAGTGCCTTACGCCTGTAATCCCAATACTTCGGGAGGCCGAGGTAGGAGGATTACTTGAGACCAGGAGTTTGAGACCAGCCTGGGCAACATAGAAAAACTCCTTTTTTTAAAAAATGGAATCTTGCTCTGTTGCCCAGGCTGGAGTGCAGTGGCACGATCTCGGCTCACCGCAACCTCCGCCTCTAACGTTCAAACAATTCTCCTGCTTCAGCTTCCTGAGTAGCTAAGATTACAGGCACCTGCCACTACGCCCAGCTAATTTTTGTATTTTTAGTAGAGAAGGTGTTTCACCACTTTGGTCAGGCTGGTCTCAAACTCCTGACCTCAGGTGACCCACGCACCTCGGCCTCCCAAAGTGCTAGAATTACAGGCATGAGCCATCATGCCCAGCCTCAAAACTCCATCATTTAAAAAATAATAATAATAATCAAAATAAAATACTACCTTAGACATTTTTACTGGAATGGAAAGTTTTTCCATCAGAAGGACCATGATCGTTTGTCTCATGGCATTTTGGTTCCACGGTTTCTACCAGATAAAGAAGGTGTTGTTGGTGAATATGTTGGAACTGTCATAAAATGGGCAACTAAGAGAATTTTAAATAAAATTCAGCTTTGGCAAACTCAACATAAAAGAAGTCATTGTCCAAGAAATGACTTCACACTTAAATTTTGGGCTGGTCATATGAAAAATAAAAGCCAAATGGAGAACATTGAACTTAATATTTGGAAAATTATCTGATTTAGCATTCATGTTTTTGATAATAGAACCTTTAGAATTATAAGCTTCAAGTCATTTCCTTTTATCCTTAATAGGCATTGCAACCTTTGCTAATATCTGATAAACAGAAAAATTTAAAGAAAGTTATTGTATTACAAAATCACAAAAATAATATGGCTGGAATGAAAATTAGAGTCATCTAGTTCAACTCTATAATTTTGTCAGTGAGGAAATTGAGGTCTGGAAGTTTTCTTCCACTTGAAATTTCAGATTTGCGTATTTCTTGACAGCCCAACCAATCTGACTAACTGGTTTGGCATCAGTGTTGACTTGCAGTGAAGTAAATGTTGTCTGCTTTTAGTGGGATTTGATTCACTTGCTTTAATTTATTTTTCTTCTTTAGTTCACTTAGTTTTAGCCTCCTCTAAGTCAAAGGATGATCAAAGTTCATGAAGAGTTATTAAGAGAAGGCCATTAATTAGTCCTCACTTAGCTGATTTGCACTGACAAGGAATTGGCTGAAACATTGGAAAGAAATAATTGTAATAACAGGTTTTTAAAAGATATTTTGAGTTTTCTCAGTCTGATTTTTTCTGACTTTAAGATTTCCTTTGTCTCTAGTATCTTGTGGGTAGTACCTATTATGCCTTCTTCATATTTTCAATTTATTTCCTCATTCCCTTCTTTGGTTCTCTTTTTAACCTTCTATAAACTCATCCTCTTCTCTTCATGAGTGTCTTAATTGTAACCAAGCTGAGACATCCTTTGACCTTCAATGTCTGAATATGAATTCAGAATCCTATGTGGCCATTCTGATTTTGCAGGGTGAATTTGTGTGAGAACAAACACACATACATACACACAGATGGTGTCTCCTGGGGATAAACAAATCTCATCTATAGGCCGGAAACAAATCTATCATTTAAGAAAACTTGTCTTCAGTGGCAGTTTATCAGCACCTTCATTCTTTCTGAGTGCCTGCCTTCCTTGGACTCAGGGGCCACACATAGGCACATCTCTTTGTTATATCTTTGTCAACTCTCTGGGGGAGTTTCTTCACCCACAGTGCCCTGTATCCTAGTGGTCTCCTTCTCCCTTAGCCCTTTGGACCTTATTTGCTCTGGATATTATGCTCTCAAGATCCTGGTCTCTAAGATGACCTATAATCTTCTAAATTATTTCTCTAAAGACTTTAATGGAGGATAATGGCTTAATATGAATCTTAAAAGGACCTATCAGTGCTTTGACATAAATGAGCTGGGAATTTCTAGCGCTGTGGCATGCTGGCTGGGGATATTTAAGGATTTATCCTTTGTTATGCTCTTCAATTTATTCAGTGGATGGTTAGTCACCATCAACTATAAGCCAGCCCTTTTTACCCAGCTTACACATTTATATCTGGGTGTCTCAATGGAAAAACTAACAATAATAACCTTCATCTATCAAGGTCTGTTGCAAGCCTGTATTGGTTTGCCAGGGCTGCCATAACAAAATATCACAGACTGGGTGGCTTAAACAGCAGAAATGTGTTTTCTCACCGCTCTGGAGGCAAGAAGTCCTGGATCAATGTGTCGGCAGGATTGACTTCTTCCAAGGCCTCCCTCTGTGGTCTGTAGCTGGTCTTATCCTGACTGTGTCTTCACATGGTCTCCTCTCCGTGGGCATGCATGTCTGTGTCCTAATCTCTTCTTATAAGGACACCTGATTGGATCAGGGCCACACAATATGACCTCATTTTACTTTAATGACCTCTTTGAAGGCCCCATCTCTAAATCCAGTCACATTCTGAGTCACTAAGGGTTAGAACTTCATCATATGAATTGGGAGGGGGTAGGGACGTGGATACAGTTCAGCCTATAACATAGCTTCGCACTGTATTAAACGATTTAGATGTATTGTCTTTAACCATTAAAAATCTGAGACATTAATTTTACTGTTCAGCTTGTTCTGTTGAAAAATTGAGGTTTAGAGAGGATAAGTAATTTCTCTAAGGTTACATAACTACTAGGTGGTGAAACTGGGGATTAGATCGCACCTAATAGCTACAAAGCCATGTTTTTCTGCTATACCACTCGGCCTCCAGCTAAGATTTATAGCCAGTCAGCTTTGCTCCAACACAAATTGGTCATTCTTCCTGGAATTTTTCCTCCATGGGAGATTGAAAGGCTTAACTAGTATGTGGGCAAAAATTCTTCTAGAGAGACTGTGTTTAAGAAACAGAAAATGAGTTCTTTTAATAGTCAGTTTCTTTAACTTGGTAAATATTTTTAAAGATTTTCATTTTTTTTAGTAATGAGGACATTTCAGAATTTTAGTTTTTACACCAGTGATAGTTTTAGACAGATCTAAAAAAATTTTTTTAAATCAACAGGAAAACATTAATTAGCATGTGTTTATCTAGTTTTTAACCCACCAGAGGGTACAAGGTGAACTGATTTGGAATCTTGAATATTTTTGAAGACAGGCCACAAAATTCTTGTTTTTCTCAATTCAACAGGTTTTTCAAAGGAATGAGTTATTTAAGCATAAACCCAGTTAAGACTTCTTTGCTAATATCCTTTTGTGTCATTGGTACAAAAGTACCTCCTTACATGTTCAAATTATTTATTTTGTCCAATATTTATGATAGAACATACTGAAATAAGAGATTTTTTCATGATAAAATGAGAGATTACTTCATGATAAAAGATTATCTGCAACAAGTCAGTTCTTTTGTTTTTATTATTTTGTAGCATGAAAATATTTATGTTTAAAAATCCGTATACTTTAATCAAATGACAAAATAATGATGACATGCCTAAGGAAGATAATAATAAAGTAAAATTATTTTACATTAGTTTATAATTAAGATTTTTTGTTTAGGCATTCTAAAGAAAGGAGGAAAAATTAACAAGGAAGAAGAGAATAATACAAAATTAAGATTTGGATATTAAAGTGGTAAACTTGGAGATGGGAGGTTGTTGAAATTGAGATAGAAATCTTTCTTTCTAATCCTATCCTTATCATAGATAAACAAAAGAAATACATTTCAGGCCTATAGGTGGTAACACTGGCAATGTCTGTACTGTAATGTAGTTATTACACTTGAACAAATGCAGTATTGAGTAAGTGAGTAATGATGAAAGTATAATTCAGCAATAGAGAAAAAAAGGAATTATGTCCTTCAGATCTAATTTTTAAAAATTAGGAATTTTACCAAAGGCCAAATGTATAATTCTGCTTGTGAAATCCCCTGCAGAAATCTTGCAAGCCTACAGGAACATCAAAGACCACAGTTATCTTAATGTCTGGGCTAACACATAATAGTAGTGGGCTAAACCTATAAATTCAATTTCATGTGGGTCAGTTGGTCTCCCTGTAGGTCTTGACCACAGACCTTCCTTCTAAACCCACGTAGTCACTTGCCTTTGGATGCTCTTGATCCACAGGTGACTTTGTGAGACTGGATAGTCAATGGTATGTGAAGGACAGCTGTATTTAGGAAACCAGCACTGTGGTTTGGCAATGTGCTCACACCCCTAGAACAGAGATTCATAACACATGAGATGTCTCAAGTTTTGTGAATTAGGGATAGTGGTGAGCAGATCGTGGGCTTAGTTATTGCTGGACAAGAATAACAAGTTTCTGCCTTACAGATCAGAAATGTAATTACCAGCTAATCTGAAGGAGACTAAACCGCAAAATGATCATATTATTAATTAGACATTCAAGAAATGTATTTGCAAGTTTTGGCATCTCTCACTATCCTGTGCCAGGAATGTGCCAGGGACGTGAGACATGAAAAGTATTTACAAATTAGAGCTTCCATCTAATAAGTAAGTAATAAGCCAGATAATAATTCACTATTTTACATTGAGTAATAATGCTCAACCTGTTTCAGGGTCTTGGGACTTTTTGGGAATCTTTTGAAGTCATAAAAGCTTCTCCTCAGAAAACAAAATGCAAATGCATCTAACATTTTGAAGACAATTTTAAAGAGTTCACAGGATCTTGAAGATCACCCAGGGATGAGAGTTTAAGAAGTTCTGACATAAAGAGGCATATATTGTCCAGTGATGGGCCTATTTGTATCATCAGTTCAGGTACTGATTTGAAGGCAAATTAACAAGGAGAAGACTGTTTGATACGGCTATCACTAGGGAATGAGCAATGAATGATAGATTATTTCACCCAAAGTAAGGCAGAGTGAGTTTTTCTGCTCACAAAAGTTACATGTTGGGAGTAAGTAACCACGGACATCTTTTGCTAAAGCATCAGCCCAGGCCAAGCCAAACCCTCAGGGCAAAAAGAACATCCTGTTTTCTCTGGTTTGAGTTGTTCAGCTCTATGAGTATTTATTTATAATCCTTTTGAAACCATATCATATCTTTATGGCGTGGCTCATATTCTAAAAAATTGTAATATAAGCCTACCCTTATATGGGCATTTGGACTCACACATAATTTTTGTAGCAGGCACAGAAATACACTGATGGACAAGTACACAGTGTCCACAATTTCACAAAATTTAAAGACTATCGGATTCACCAAACATAGGCAGAGCCAATTTTTTAGTTATTAGCTTTTTCTGGAACTAAGTAAGCAAAATAAAACAAACTGCAGCTAATTCCCTTCCAGTGATTTTCAAAGTTATTTAAAAATTTTTCCCCAAATCTAAATATATGACTTGACTAAACTCCTACTGTATATAAAGCATTTTCTATAAAGAAGAAATAAGATTGATCTTATTCTTAATGAATTTATAATTTTATTGGAAAGATACAATAGCTGTTAAGAGTCAGGCAGATCTGGCTTCAAATTCTAATTCTGAAAAGTTATGTTTTTTCTTGGATTAACTCCTTATGCTTTCTGATGTTCAGTTTCTTCATTTTAAAATAGGGAAAATAATAGTTATCTCATTGTATTGTTATGGAATATTAAAAGATAAATTTTTAAAGGATCTTGGCATGTGTTTGATAACTGCTGTTATGATTACTAAAACAGATATAATAAATTAGATACAAATAATGTCACAAATTGCAGAGAATGACAAAATGTCAAGTGATTAGTACAAGCAATGACAGGTTCTGTTAAGAAAGATTAGCATGGGTCAGGTGGTCAGAATCTTTCACGGAAGATAGGACCTGAACTCTGTCTTAAAGTCAGGATAGGATTTGGGACAGGAAAGAGAAGAAGGTTATACAAATTGGAAAAGTGTGAGTGGTGAGTATGGAGACTCACTGAAAATGTTTTGTTCAGGTGACATGGTGTAGATTATCTGGCTTGAACAGAAGGTTGCAGAGGTAGGGTTGAGAAAAATGGGGAGGGTCTTGAGTCTTCATAAAACATCAAGGAACTGAAAGGCATCTCAGCAGAAAAATGACATGTTTTAGAAAGATTCATCATATTATCATGGTGTGGAGGATAAATTTCATTTTGGGGTAGGGGTTTAAGATGTGGGGATGTAGAATTGTTATAACTGAGGCTATTAAAATAAAACCAAAACTGACATCATGGACATAATGGAAAGCCTGCCTGGATGATGGCAGTGGGATGGAAAGGAACAAACAAAGGTAGAAACATTAAGAAAGAAGGTGCTTATTGGTAGACTGGAAAGAGAGATCACTTGAAGATAATGGTGTCAACAAATATATATTGAGGGTATAGTAGTGAACCTGAGTGTCTTAGGGAAATGAGGACACTATGCAAAAAGGAAATATCGAAGTGGGTTTCTTTTGGCAGGTAGGAAAGGGGAGGAGATCATTTTAAACTCTAAATAGCTTACTTCCTGAAGGAGGACACATGTCTCATTCATCTTGGAATCCTTAGCACTTAGTACAAAATCAAGAACATGAACATGTATGAGTAGTATGAGTGTGCAACTGGAGTTCAAATCAAAGTCAAAGCTGGAAATAGAGCTTGTATGGCTGAAGTATAAGATTTGATCCATTCCGGGGGAAAGAAGTATATGGTGGGTGGGGCCCAGGGTTGGGGACAGGTAGATACCATTCTCCTTAGCACTTACCATGGAGAAAACCAACTTTCAGCTGGCTGTCCCTGCAACTCTTTTCTTGAAGACTTCTTTTCCCCATCAGAGTCTGTTCAACCTATATGTGAGGCAAACTAGAGTGCTGGAGAATAATCATCCTTAGGAACAGCCTTCAAGCAAAGTCAGAGAGGAACTGATGCATAAATATCCAGCTCCTTTGGGTGGGATGACACTGTGATGTATGTTCCATACAGTTTCCCAGAATTCCCTAGTAATATCCAGCTCCAGTTGCCTGGAGTGGTAATTTGCTTGGTGGCTTCCTCTATTACCTCCCATTGCTGTCATCTCCCTTTAATTTTTCCTGATAATACCTCTCAAATAAACCACTTGCACCTGTAACCTGTTTCCAGGGTATGCCTCTGGGAACTTCCATTAGGTTAATGGGAATGACATAGATTATCAAGGGAAGTGACCCAAGTGAGTATAACTTCCATGGGGAGCATTAGTGGGCCCGGGCAAGTCAGCAAGGCAGAATGAATAATGGTGCAGTGCACAGGCAAGACAGCCCAACCCAGACTCAGGTCCTCTAGAAAAAGGAGGCAGGAGTGTGCCCTGGATCTCAAAGGCCACACTGAAGTTAAAATCTAGGGTGCAAATTCTAAGGAGAAATAACAAGCCACATGCGAAGTCTAATTAGAAAAACTAGGTTGGTGTCCCAAAAAAACATCTCAAAGAACAAAAATGAAAGATGTAAAAATGAACTGAAATCAAACCAGGCAAAGGGAGCTAAGAGAGGAAAAAGTTTGTATCTCTGAATCCTAAAAGCTACCCAAGTAAGTGGCTGGTCCTGGAACCAAGCAGAAAAGAGATTTGACCTGGTGAGTGACTTGGTGGGGGTTGAACAATTGAAGAGTCTGTTGGCTTAGCTTTGTTATTACAGGTAATTTGTCATTTGTATACTCTCAGCATGTATTTTTATTTAATTATTTTCTGATTTCTCTGCAAGTGGGTGGGTATCTGCTATGGGATGGCATTAACATCACTTTGTTATTTGGCTCTCTTCTCCCCTTTTCTTCATGTGATGCTGTTGGAATCTTCCCAGCTCAGGTTCGCTGTTTTTCCTCCTGGGTTTCTGTGCTCTTTTGGGTAGTGTGACACTGGCTGGCAAGAGAACCGGGTCACATCTGACTGATTCAGTAATCTGGCAATTACTCACCCTGATACCCTCTGCTGTTGTTTTTTCCATCTCCTTGAGCTGAATGCCAGCCTGCTGCTCACCAAATGGAGCCAGGGGTTAGTATGCACCTCTTGCCTGCAGCACGAAAATCTGCCTCTCTCTGTTGAGCCTGTTGAATAGTCTTTGCCACCAGATATACTCTATGTAGCTAGGTTATATCCTGTCTTTCATTCCAAAATGTACAGTGTTCTTTTTTCATTTTCAGGCTTGAAGACTACCTGTTTGATAGTTCACTTTGGAGGCTACTATATCACACTCTTTTGCTAGATAGCCTCTAAAACAGACACTTGAAATCAGCACTAGGAAATGGCAAAAATTAGGTCTCTGCTGCTGACACCATGGCAGCCCCCTCTTTCTGTGACAACCTCCTCACTGTACAATCCAGGTTCTTGGCCCCTTCCTGACATTTCCAACATTATAGAGAAACAATGACTGAAAGGAGCAATGGAGAAATGTCATCTTGACAGATTAAGCTGCTTGTTTTTCAAATGTCAAGGGTTTCCCTCCTCACGTTTCACTCTCCTTCTTCAAAATATTCTGCATCCAAGTGCCCTAGGAAACAGCGGAGGCTCCTAATTCACCCCCTGAGCATGGAAAGCCTGCGGGGTGGGGAGATTCTAAAGAGTTTTGAACAGTTCCCTACTGGTTGTAGTAACTGTCAAAACTATTATAAGCCCTCTTATGACATAATGTTGTTGGAAGAGAACTAAATTTGATGTTTAGATACTTCTGGTTCATTTGAAAACCACCCAACACAACCATATGGCATTTAGTGACAACAGTCTAATGAGGTCTCAGTGGGTTACACTGGTTAGCTGAAAGATTGTGTAGAAACATCTGTCAGAGAGTTGATTGTCCAACTAAATTTAGAATGATTCTAGAGTCATCTTTCTGTTCACCACACTTAGAGTGAAAAAGAATATACTGGCTGCAAAATATTCAACTGGGAAAAAAAACATCAGATAGCATACAGTTTTGTTCCAAACATTTTTAGACAAGATAACTTCTGTTGCTGAAAAAGGTAACGAAGAATCCAGCAAGGAAGTAATCCATATAAAGTTAGTATTGGATAAATATGGCTGCTCATGTTAAGTGTGTACGTGTGTGTGTGTGCACGCTAAAATATTTATAGTGTAAAATACATTCACATAAGTTCCCTTAAGACAACCATTGGATTGAAAAATCCTAATGTAGCTGTAGAGCAGATGAATCTGGTAAATTCTGGTTTTAAAAAAGGACTACTAACTGGTACATTTTTACTGTTTCACTTACTACAAAGGCATTCTAATAATTGGCCCTATCATCTAAAGGAGGCAAGAAGAAATTAAGTGATAGATCAGAGGCAGAGGGGAGGATATTCTGGATATCGGTTTGTTGTCGTTGTGGTTAAGACAGAGTTTCACTCTTGTTGCCCAGTCTGGAGTGCAGTGGTGCAGTCTCGGCTCTCTGCAGCCTCCGCCTCCTGGGTTCAAGCAATTCTCCTGCCTAGTAGCTGGGATTACAGGCATGCACCACCACGCCCAGCTAATTTTTGTATTTTTAGTAGAGACGGGGTTTCTTTATGTTGGTCAGGCTTGTCTCGAACTCCTGACCTCAGGTGATCCACCCGCCTCGGCCTCCCAAAGTGCTGGGATTACAGGTGTGAGCCACCGCTCCTGGCTATTCTGGATATCTTAAAATACTTAATCCTTGTTGTAATTGAAAATATACCTGAACTGAAAACCGAACCATAATATTGTATAATGCTGGTGAGTATCCTAGTGTGTTTATTCACTGTTTATTGCATATGCACATATAGTCACAAGGAGCCATGTAGTATTTGGTCTTGTTTTTTGAGAATGTTATAGGTACACTATATTTGTGCTTTCAAAGAGAAATCTTCTTAATATTCAAATCAATGCTCAAATCAAGTAAAATAAGTAAGCTATTAATTTTTAATTAAGAATGTCCTTGAGAGAATTACCTAGCCATAAATTAATTATATAAGTCATATTGATTTTTTAAAAGGAGAGGGAAAAGAAAGTTAAAAGGTAAAGGGCCACAAACTTCATAGGCAAAGGAAAACTTTTCCAATGGCAGCCCCTGCAATGTGAAATCTAAGATGATTACTTGGTGATGAGGGCCTCATGGTGAAGCAGCAGCTGGGCAGAACAATGATGTAGCTGAATTTCTGTTGTTTTCTTAAATTCGCCTGTGCTAAACAAAAGAATTAATAGGCACTATCTCATTTAATCCTAATAATAAGTGTAAAAGATAAGAATTATAAGTATCCTCATCTTACAAAGAAAGAAACAAGATATGAGATTAGGTAAATAACATGCTTAGGACCACCCAGCTAGTAAAAACTGGAACCAGCGTTCAAACCAGAGTATCTGACGTGTGAGCTGGTGCTCTTGAACACTAGTCTTTAATGGCTCCTGGAATGTTAGTCCAAGATGAGTTTGCTGCCACCTGTGGTGCCACGGCTGAAGCCAAGACTATAATTTCCAAAGCCTCTTTTGTTTGTTCAATGGCCATTGGTTTGTCCTTCTTTCTCCAAGCTGAGGCACTAGGGGAGCCAAGGCAGCATACAGATGTACAGATAAGGGATAGGGAGGGGGCAGAAGGTATGCTTCATTTGGACATTAATGAAATATAAAGTCCATGTGCAATTTAGGTGCTCCTTTAAAGCAAAGGCCATCATAACAGGCCATCATGCCTAGGGCAGGCTAAACAATAGGGAATCCATTAATGTCTGTTGGTTAGTCAGGAATGCCCAATTTTCCGGGTTAATGTGGTGTTGTGTACATGTGGTATGTGCGTAATGTCTGTGTGTGTATGCGCATATGGTGTGTGAATAATATACCACATCAGCATCAGATTAGACCTATTTGAATCTGATGTGTTCAAGCTCATGTACAGTTGTCTATGAGTGAAAAAAATCAAAGGACTCAATTTTTCCAGAACACAAGGAAACAGTACATGAGAATTTGCTTGTGGATTTGTATTTTACCAATATATGTTCATGGAAAGAGCATCAAGGGTTCATTAGCTCTGTGAACACTCATGGTTTCCAATGTGGATTTGTGATGTGGTCATAATTCATAAATAATTGAAAACTCTTTTCAGCAGTCTGGAATTGGTTCTTTATCACTGGTTCTGTTTCATGAGATCAATATTGCAATATGTGTCAGTTTTAAGAGAAGATCAACACTGGGCAAATAATCCAGCTTCGGCATTCTTATCAGATTGGCATTCTTTTGCTATGCTGTGTATTGGATAAAAAGGAACTTGCTCTGTGTAGACCAATGCTGTTCAATAGAAATATAATGTGAACCACATATATAATTGTATATGGTTTTGGTTGCCATATTGAAAACGAAAAAGAAATGGATAAAATTAATTTTAATGTAACCCAACATATAAAAATATTATCATATCACGTGTGGCACTATTCATATTTTAAGTCCTTAATAGCCCAGGGAGACTGGTGGCTACCATATTGGGCAGCCCATTTCTAGATTCTAACTCTCTGTTTAATTTTCAAATCTCCAGACTTCTCAGATGACTTTTGGTAAACAGATGTCAAAGAAAATGGCACTTATTTTTAAATATTTTTATAGACCTAAAGAAATCTAACCAATAAACAAATATACAAAAGCTTGAACCTCTGAAAACAGCAGGAAGAAACAAATAAATGGGAGATGTCTGTGACAAAATGGAGAAGAAGGAGGGGAAAGAAGAAAGGGAAAGGGAAAAGGAAGACATTCCATTATAGGTGGTTAGAGGAAAGTAAGAGTTAAAGCTTATTTGAATATACAGACATTCAACCAAATGTCTTGGTGACTAAGCCCAGAAGAGATCATTTCTGGGTGAGCAGAGACAATTGTAAATATATGTAAATACATTTGATTAAACTGAATGAAAACGGAGTTTGCAGTATTGCTCGGATGTTATGACTAATACAGTCTGGCTTTGTGTTGCGTCTTCAATGGAGCCTGGCTAAAAATACAGCTGTATGCTGGCAGGACTTGTTATCCTTCTATAAGTAATAATGAAACGTATGTGAGGAGGTGGAAAAATAAGGGAGTTGATAAGTGATCGGAGAATCCATGACTGTGAGGGTAGGGTGAAAAAGTGGCTAAAGATGGCATGTCCACAATTCATATACAGGACACTGAGACTTTTTTTTTTTTTTTTTTTTTTTTTGAGACGGAGTCTCTCTCTGTCGCCCAGGCTAGAGTGCAGTGGCGCGATCTCGGCTCACTGCAAGCTCCGCCTCCCTGGTTCACGCCATTCTCCTGCCTCAGCCTCTCGAGTAGCTGGGACTACAGGCGCCCGCCATCACGCCTGGCTAATTTTTTGTATTTTTAATAGAGACGGGGTTTCACCGTGTTAGCCAGGATGATCTCGATCTCCTGACCTCGTGATCCGCCCACTGAGACGTCTAAATGAGGCTCTCTATTCCCAAATCCCACATTTCACCTGGAAGCAAAATTGTCTAAGAAAAAGAAGCAGCACGATGTATGTGTAGAAAAAGAAGGTGACTGGTCTTCTGAGTAAATAGTTGATTATTCTCATGGAACGCGACTGTCAGGCTTGTTGGACTTCAGACTTAACCTTGTATCCCTCAAATAATTTGCAGAGGTCACTTAAAGAGATGCTTCCAGCTCCTGGAGCCATTACTTATGAACTGTGAGAACTTGGATTTAGTTCCTGCCTCAATTTTCTCATCTATAAAATTAGTATAATAATAGTACCTATTTTATAAGTTTGTTTTTAAGATTAAAAGAGATAATCACTTAGGCAAGTGCTTTGCACAGAGTACGTATTCTGTAAATAAAGTATCTGTATCCATTTTGTCTCTCCATTACCAAGAATAATGCCTAGCACGTGGTAGCACTCTTTATTTGTTGAACCAATGAATGAGTGATCCTATTGTATATGATACCAACATATAGGTTAGTTGCTAAGATTGAATACTTTGATCATCAAGAAAAGAAGGCTAGCAAGGGATGGAGCCTGAAGATAGCATATAAACCTATAGGGTAGTAATTCCTATTCTTTTGGGGTCATTGGTTCTTTAAGAATCCAGTGAAAGATGTAGACAGCTTTTCTATAAAATTTTTGATAGTTCCACACACAGATATCCAAAGATCTGCAAGTCTAGCCATTACCTCCATATTAAGAACTTGTGCTCAGGAATTTAGAAAGCACGAGGAGAATGAAAGGAGTGACAAATGTGTAGAAAGTTCTCGAGAGGTTGTAGCCTCTCCACTTCCCTCCCCACTACACACACACACACACACACACACACACACACACACACACACAGAGTTTAAAGCAGACAGTTATAACCAGGAACCCTAGGATGAGATTTGGGTTAAAAAAAAGAGAGAGAGAGAGAGATCAGGCACTGTGGATCACACCTGTAATCCCAGCACTTTTGGAGGCTGAGGCGGGCAGATTGCTTGAGCTCAGGAGTTTGAGACCATCTTGGGCAACCTGGTAGAACCACATCTCTACAAAAAATTAGCCGGGCATCGTGGCACACGCCTGTAGTCGCAGCTATTTGGGGGGCCTCCTGAGGTGAGAGGATTGCTTGAGTCCAGGAAAAAAAAAACTGTGAAAGGAATGAAGAGCTGCAAATCGTTTTAATTAAAGAGACACAGAAACTCAGGTTTTGCACGAAGAAGCTGCAGATTCAGGCTGGCTCATCCTGTGACCATGCTGCTTTATTAGGATGACTGCCCAGGACTGGGGGATGCCTGAAGGATTCCAGCCACAAATGAGGCACTGCTGCTCCTTGTGCTAGTATTTCAAGTGATGGATTCCAGGCCCAGAAAGGCTCGTGGTTACTTAAGAGTCATGAATGCTAGACGTCCTAAGTCTTCATCTCAGTGTTCATAGCCTGCCTCCACCCTTCCCCTAAGACAGTGTGCTCAGCTAGGATCAGGAGAATATGTTCTTTACTGGTAACTATGGGAGGGAGGGATTATCAGTATCTGCCTTCACCCTTCCAGGGTTGGGCAGGCTCAGGCCACACCTCAAGTGAGTCAAGGCTCCTCAGGATTTGTTGGCTTGTTTTCCATTGTGGTTTACTGAGGAGATGCTTTTTAAATTAATGCTTACAACTTCCTTCTTAAAGTGGGTTTAAACACTGCCCCATCCCAGTTCCCTGAAGAATAAACCCAATTGTTAAGAATAATTTTTCCATGTTTGAACATAAGTTCTTATAATGTTTAATTTATACATTAACAACTGTTTCTGAGGAATGCAAAAAAAAAAAAAAAAAAACCTCAAGACATGATCCTTGCCTTCAGATTAACAATAAGTCAAAAGATGTTTCTGGGTGCCTGGCAAGGTGCTGAATAGGAACAGTTCCGATCTGCAGCTCCCAATGAGATCAATGCAGAAGGTGGGTGATTTCTGCATTTCCAACTGCGGTATCTGGCTTATCTCATAGGGACTGGTTAGACAGTGGGTGCAGCCCACAGAGGGCGAGCTGAAGCAGGGTGGGGCATCGCCTCACCTGAGAAGCACAAGGGGTCAGAGAACTTCCTCCCCTAGCCAAGGGAAGCCGTGAGTGATTGTGCCATGAGCAATGGTGCATTCTGGCCCAGATACTACACTTTTCCCACTGTCTTTGCAACCCACAGACCAGGAGATTCTTTTGGGTGCCTACACCACCAGAGCTGTGGGTTTCAAGCACAAAACTGGGCAGCCGTTGGGCAGACACTAAGCTAGCTGCAGGAGTTTTTTTTTTTTTCATACCCCAGTGGCACCTGGAATGCCAGCAAGACAGAGCCATTCACTCCCCTAGAAAGGGGGCTAGTGGTCTAGCTCAGCAGATCCCACCCCTATGGAGCCCAGCAAGCTAAGATCCACTAGCTTCAAATTCTCACTGCCAGCACAGCAGTCTGAAGTCAACCTGGGATGCTCGAGCCTGGTGTGGGGAGGGGCATCTGCCATTACTGAGGATTGAGTAGGCTGTTTTCCCCTCACAGTGTAAAAAAAAGTTGCCGGGAAGTTTGAACTGGTCGGAGCCCATTGCAGCTCAGAAAACCTTCTATAGCCAGACTGCCTCTCTAGATTCCTCCTCTCTGGGCAGGGCATCTCTAAAAGAAAGGCGGCAGCCCCAGTCAGGGCCTTAGAGATAAAACACCCATCTCCCTGGAACAGAGCACCTTGGGGAAGGGGCAACTGTGGGTATAGATTCAGCAGACTTAAAGTTTCCTGCCTGCCAGCTGTGAAGAAAGCAGCAGATATCCCAGCAGAGCACTCAAGCTCTGCAAAGGGACAGATTGCCTCCTCAAGTGGGTCCCTGACCCCCTTGCCTTCTGACTAGGAGACACCTCCCAGCAGGGGTTGACAGACACCTCATACAGGAGAGCTCCAACTGGCATCTGGCAAGTGCCGCTCTGGAACGAAGCTTCCAGAGGAAGGAACAGGCAGCAATCTTTGCTATTCTGCAGCCTCTGCTGGTGATAAGCAGGCAAACAGGGTCTGCAGTGGACCTCCAGCAAATTCCAACAGACCTACAGCAGAGGGTCCTGACTGTTAGAAGGAAAACTGACAAACAGGAATTGCATCAACATCAACAAAAGGGATATCCACACAGAAACCCCATCCGAAGGTCACCAACATCAAAGACCAAAGGTAGATAAATATATGAAGATAAGGAAAAACCAGCGCAAAAAGGCTGAAAATTCCAAAAACCAGAACGCCTCTTCTCCTCCAAAGGACAACAATTCCTCACCAGCAAGGGAACAAAACTGGACGGAGAATGAGTTTGACAAATTGACAGAAGTAGGCTTCAGAAGGTGGGTAATAAGAAACTCCTCCAAGCTAAAGGAGCATGTTCTAACCCAATGCAAGGAAGCAAAGAACCTCGAAAAAAGGATAGAGGAATTGCTAACTAGAATAACCAGTTTAAAGAAGAACATAAATGACCTGATGGAACTGAAAAACACAGCATGAGAACTTTGTGAAGCATACACAAGTATCAATAGCCAAATTGATCAAGCAGAAGAAAAGGTATCAGAGAGTAAAGATCAAATTAATGAAATAAAGCATGAAAACAAGATTAAAGAAAAAAGAATGAAAAGGAAAAAAACAAAGCCTCCAAGAAATATGGGACTATGTGAAAAGACCAAACCTAGGTTTTATTGGTGTACCTGAAAGTGACGGGGAGAATGGAAGCAAGTTGTAAAACACTCTTCAGGATGTTATCCCGGAAATCTTCCCCAACCTAGAAAGACAGGCCAACATTCAAATTCAGGAAACACAGAGAACACCACAAAGATACTCCTCAAGAAGAGCAAACCCAAGACATAATCATCAGACTCACCAAGGTTGAAATGAAGGAAAAAATGTTAAGGGCAGCCAGAGAGAAAAGTTGGGTTACTCACAAAGGGGAAGCCCATGAGACTAACAGCAGATCTCTCTGCAGAAACTCTACAAGCCAGAAAAGAGTGGAGGCCAATATTCAACATTCTTAAAGAAAAGAATTTTCAACCCAGAATTTCATATCCAGCCAAACTAAGCTTCATAAGTGAAGGAAAAATAAAATCCTTTACAGACAAGCAAATGCTGAGAGATTTTGTCACCACCAGGCCTGCCTTACAAGAGCTCCTGAAGGAAGCACTAAACATGGAAAGGAACAACTGGTACCAGCCAATGCAAAAACATACCAAATTGTAAAGACTACCAACACGATGAAGAGACTACATCAACTAATGGGCAAAATAACCAGCTAACATCATAATGACAGGATCAAATTCACACATAACAATATTAATCTTAAATGTAAATGGGCTAAATGCTCCAGTTAAAAGACAGACTGGCAAATTGGATAAAGAGTCAAGACCCATTGGTGTGCTGCTTTCAGGAGACCAATCTCATGTGCAATGACACACATAGGCTTAAAATAAAGGGATGGAGGAATATTTGCTAAGCAAATGGAAAGCAAAAAAGAGCAGAGGTTGCAATCATAGTCTGATAAAACAGATTTTAAACCAACAAAGATCAAAAGAGAGAAAGAAGGGCATTCCATAATGATAAAGGAATCAATGCAACAAGAAGAGCTAACTATCCTAAATATATATGCACCCAATACAGGAGCACCCAGATTCATAAAGCAAGTTCTTAGAGACTTACAAAGAGACTTAGACTCCCACACAATAATAGTGAAAGACTTTAACACCCCACTGTCAATATTAGACAGATCAACAAGACAGAAAATTAACAAGGATATTCAGGATTTGAACCCACCTCTGGACCAAGCAGACCTAATAGACATCTACAGAACTCTCCCCCGCAAATTAGCAGAATATACATTCTTCTCAGCAACACATCACACTTATTCTAAAATTGAACACATAGCTGGAAGTAAAACACTCCTCAGCAAATGCAAAAGAACAGAAGTTATAACAAACAGTCTCTAAGACCACAACACAATCAAATTAGAACTCAGGATTAAGAAATTCACTCAAAACCGCACCACTACATGGAAACTGAACAACCTGTTCCTGAATGACTACTAGGTAAATAACGAAATTAAAGCAGAAATAAATAAGTTCTCAGAAACCAATGAGAACAAAGACAAACTTTGTTCAGAATCATTTGGTGATTTAGTTAACCTTTGAATTTTGTCTTCTTTGTAATGATCATTGTTCAGATCTTTGTTTAGAATCTCTGGGACACAACTAAAGCAGTGTTTAGAGAGAAATTTATAGCACTAAATGCCCACAGGAGAAAGCAGGAAAGATCTAAAATCGACAACCTAACACCACAATTAAAGGAACTAGAGAAGCAAGAGCAAACAAATTAAAAAGCTAGCAGAACTGAAAAAGATAGAGACACGAAAACCCCTCTGAAACCCTTTGAAAAATCAACGAATCCAAGAGCTGGTTTTTTTTTAAAAGAACAGCAAAATAGATAGACTGCTAGCCAGACTACTAAAGAAGAAAGGAGAGAAGAATCAAATAGACACAATAAAAAATGATAAAGGGGATATCACCACTGATCCCACAGAAATACAAACTACCATCAGAAAATACCATAAACACCTCTATTTAAATAAACTAGAAAATCTAGAAGAAATGGATACATTCCTGGATACGTACACCCTCCCAAGACTAAACCATGAAGAAGTCGAATCTCTGAATAGACCAATGACAAGTGCTGAAATTGAGGCAGTAGTTAATAGCCTACCAACCAAAAAAAGCCCAGGACCAGATGGATTCACAGTCAAATTCTACCAGAGGTACAAAGAGGAGCTGGTACCATTTCTTCTGAAACTATTATAAACAATAGAAAAAAAAAAGAGACTCCTCCCTAACTCATTTTATGAGGCCAGCATCATCCTGATACCAAAACCTGGCAGAGATGCAACAAAAAAAGAAAATTTCAGGCCAATATCTCTGATGAACATGCAAAACTCCTAAATAAAACACTGGCAAACTGAATCCAGCAGCACATCACAAAGCTTATCCACCATGATTAACTCAGCTTCATTCTGGGGATGCAAGGCTGGTTCAACATATGCAAATCAATAAATGTAATCCATCACATAAACAGAACCGATGACAAAAACCACATGATTATCTCAGTAGATGCAGAAAGGCCTTCGATAAAATTCAACAGTGCTTCATGCTAAAAACTTACAGTAAACTAGGTATTGATGGAAACTATCTCAAAATAATAAGAACTATTTATGACAAACCCACATCCAATATCATACTGAATGGGCAAATGCTGGAAGCATTCCCTTTGAAAACCAGCACAAGACAAGGATGCCCTCTCTTACCACTGCTATTCAACATAGTATTGGAAGTTCTGGCCAGGGAAACCAGGCAAGAGAAAGAAATAAAGGGTATCAAATAGGAAGACAGGAGTCAAATTGTCTCTGTTTGCCGATGACATGATTGTATATTTAGAAAACCCCATTATCTCAGCCCAATATCTCCTCAAGTTGATAAACAACATCAGCAAAGTCTCAGGATACAAAATCAATGTGCAAAAATCACAAGCATTCCTATACACCAATAATAGACAAACAGAGAGCCAAATCATGAGTGAACTCCCATTCACAATTGCTACAAAGAAAATAAAATATCTAAGAATCCAACTTACAGGGGATGTGAAGGACCTCTTCAAGGATAACTACAAACCACTGCTCAAGGAAATAAGAGAGGACACAAACAAATGGAAAAACATACCATTTCATGAATAGGTGAAAGTAATATATAGATTAAATGCTATCCCCATCAAGCTACCATTGACTTTCTTCACAGAATTAGAAAAAACTACTTTAAATTTCATATGGAACCAAAAAAGAGCCTGTACAGCCAAGAGAATCCTAAGCAAAAAGAACGAAGTGGGAGGCGTTATGCTACCTGACTGCAAACTATACTACAAGGCTACAGTAACCAAAACAGCATGGTACTGGTACCAAAACAGATATATAGACCCATGGAACAGAACAGAGGCCTCAGAAATAACGCCACACATCTACAACCATCTGATCTTCGACAAACCTGACAAAAACAAGCAATGGGGAAAGGATTCCCTGTTTAATAAATGATGTTGAGAAAGCAGGCTAGCCATATGCAGAAAACTGAAACCGGACCCCTTCCTTACACCTTATACAAAAATTAACTCAAGATAGATTAAAGACTTAAATGTTAGACCTAAAACCATAAAAACCCTAGAAAAAAACCTAGGCAATAGCATTCAGGACTTAGGTATGGGCAGACTTCATGACTAAAACACCAAAAGCAATGGCAACAAAAGCCAAAATTGACAAGTGGGATATAATTATTAAAGAGCTTCTGCACAGCAAAAGAAACTACCATCAGAGTGAACAGAATGGGAGAAAATTTTTGCAATCTATCCATCTGACAAAGGGCTAATATCAAGAATCTACGAGGAACTTAAACAAATTTACAAGAGAAAAACAACTCCATCAAAAAGTGGGTGAAGGATATGAACAGACAGTTCTCAAAAGAAGACATTTATGCGGCCAACAAACATATGAAAAAAAAAAGCTCATCATCACTACTCATCAGAGAAATGCAAATCAAAACCACAATGAGATACCGTCTCACACCAGTTAGAATGGCGATCATTAAAAAGTCAGGAAACAACAGATGCTGGGGAGAGGATGTGGAGAAATAGGAACACTTTTACACTGTTGGTAGGAGTGTAAATTAGTTCAACCATTGTGGAAGACAGTGTGGCCATTCCTTAAGGATCTAGAACCAGAAATACCATTTGACCCAGCGACTCCATTACAGGGTATATAAACCAAAGGATTATAAATCATGCTACTATAAAGACACATGCACACATATGTTTATTCCAGCACTGTTCACAATAGCAAAGACTTGGAACCAACCAAATGCCCATCAGTGATAGACTGGATAAAGAAAATGTGGCACATATACACCATGGAATACTATGCAGCCATAAAAAGTGGTGAGGTCATGTCCTTTGCAGGAACATGGGCAAAGCTAGAAACCATCATTCTCAGCAAACTAACACAGGAACAGAAAACCAAACACTGCATGTTCTCACTCATAAGCAGAAGTTGAACAATGAGAACACATGGACACAGGGAAGGGAACATCACACACCGGGGCCTGTTGGAGTGTGGGGAACTAGGCGGGGGACAGCATTAGGAGGAATACCTAATGTAGGTGATGGGTTGATAGGTGCAGTAAACCATGGCACGTTTATACCCATGTAACAAACCTGCACGTTCTGCACATGTATCCCAGAACTTAAAGTATTTTAAAAAAAAAGTTTCTGAGGCAATTTATGTGTGACATGCACTGAAGGACACAATGACCTTCGGGACACAATGGTGCACCGACTGGATGGTTGAGACTGTTGCCATGAAAAAGTTAATGGCCCAGCAGGGAAACACAAACAACTGCAAATATGGTGAGTGCCATGATGGAGAAGTGCAAGGTATAGTGTAGGCAGACAATTTTGGGGCCTACACTTAATTGGAGATGGAAGGTGTGATTGAGAAAGGCTTTCAAGAAACTTCAGCTCACTCGAAGAAACAAAGTGAGCACATCTGAAGCTATAGAGAGCCCTCTAAGTTCAACTACAGTAAATAACTCAAAAGGGGAGGCCATAGGGGATATGTAAGAGCTAGAAGGATCAAGAAAGCAGGCAGGACTTGAGTTTTTCTTGGAAGGAGAGATAAATTGAGATGGAAAGGGTTGAAATTTTCTGAAAACAGGATGATATAAGATGCAGTGTAAACGAGAAGTGTGATGTATTTGTAGAAAAAGTTGGTGACTGGCCTTACTAGTATAGAGGATTCCAAGCTGAGGAGAAGTGATAGATGCAACAGAGATGTACACATAGCTAGAATAAAGATTCCTGAAACCATGCAGAGAACAATGACTTAAAGTGCTCGGAAATAGAGAGCCACTCAAGGTTGTAAGTAAGGGAATGACACAATGAAGTCAAGATTTTAAATAGCAGGAGATAGGTTTGATTGACTGAAGTTGAGGCTGGATTAAAGGAATCTGTCTGAAGCATCCAGATACAAGAGGATAATGATATAAATCATGGAAATGGAAATAGATAAAACTAAGGAAATAGGGGATTTCATGATTAACTGATGCTGTATAAATCAAGAAGCTCATTATGAGACTTGGAGTTCTCTGGCCAGTTATAATGGCGGGCTTAGTACAAGGGTCAAATTTAGAAGGGGTGAGGAAGGCATGCCAAATTTAGTTTTGGACATTTTGAGTTTGCAGCTTACTATTATTTGTGATTTACTTGTTATAACCCCCTGCTGGTTACTCTGTGTTTGACTTTCTAATGACAATTGCCCTGAGGTACACTCTAAGTTGTGGGTTAGGAAAGTGGTCTCTTGTATGTACTGTAAATGACACTGTAAATCCTCACAAAAGAAAACAAAGTTTGTGAAAATTCAGAGAGCCTCTTTTAGCATATAACTGGGTTGTTCTCATGCTATATGTGAAATAATGCACTCATCATGGGGTTTTTCTCCATCTCAGTGTGCATCTTACATACATTATGAATTTTAGCAAATTTAACTTAAGCAATATTTATTGAGCATATATAAGGTATGTAGATTGAGATTGTTTTTGTTTGCCTAAATGGCAATTCTTAGAATAACAAGGAGACAAGTTTCTTCATTTGGTGATTTAGTTAACCTTTGAATTTTGTCTTTGTAATGATCATTCATTGAAGTGTCTTTGTTCATAGTGGAAACATAAATCTAAACTCAGAAATTATCTGAATTGGTGGAGGTTTGGTGGAAAAATGCATTTCTTTCTTATAAAAATAATGCTCAAATGCAAGATGAGATTTACCTTAAAACCAGATTTTTTAATACTGAGGGAAAAGGAATCTGTTTGAAGGAGTATCCAGAGGTTCTCCTCCTTTGGGACAGATGGAGCATTACAGATAGTTTGCTGGGCCATAAAACATGGTATTCAGGTCACATGATGAACATTGAGTCTTTCTATTATCTTCTCACATATATATCTGCCTTGGCATCCTTTATAGGCTTGTTTTTGTAGGTATTGCTTTATTTTACTGATTTGTATTTTGTTTTCCCATTTATGCCATAGAGGTAGACACCTTTAACTCTATCAGCCTCACATCCCTGCTGCAAGTAACTTCTTGTGATCTTGAAACTGCCTTTGCAAAGATTATGAAAGTGAGAGAAGTCTAACATGGCTGGCTCCATATTGCTTCTAGCCTCACAGTCTGGCTGTCTTTGCTCATTCCTGGATGTAGATCAATCTAACCATGGGAGGAATTGAGTTTATAATTTAACCTTGAAGCAAAGATGAGAATAGTACCTTCTTAAATCTGATCATCTCCAAGTTCAGGGGCTGAAACTCCTTTTGTAAGACTAATGAAAGGCCACAAGATTAGGATTAGGAGAGAGGTCTGAATTCGCTAAAATGTAGGCATAGTTTCTACAATTCCTTCCAGCTCTAGTCATATGGCCAAAAGTCACAAGATTTTTGACTTCTCCAATTGCTCTTATAGATAACATCACTATTGTAGAACCTAAGATTGGTTTTTTGAGATATCTTTCAGACGTTTGCATTCTGGCCACTGACTGACCCCATCCAGACTCGGGACTCATGACTCAACCAGTCCTAAGGCCCCCACTCAGAAGCAAACTCAGCCCACCAGGACTGTTTTCCACACCCCTATGAATGCATCCGCAACCAATTAGTATTACCCATTCCCTAGTCCCCTGCTCACCAAACTATCCTTGAAAAACCCTAACCTCCAAGCCTTCAGGGAGACTGATTTGAGTAATAGTTCCATCTTCTGTGTGGCTAGTCTAGCATCAGTTAAACTCTTTCTTTGCTGCAATACCATGATCTCAGTGAACTGGTTTTGTCTGTGCAGCAGGCAGGAAGAACCCATGGGGCAACTACACTCTGCTTATGCTTGAAGACCATATGGGGTCACTCTAGGACAGCTGGAGGACTCAGACACTCCATACTACCTAGATTTCCTCCCAATTTCCCAGCACATTAAGTCTACACTGGGAAGCATACTTCTTTCATTTCAAATACTTTTCTCTTGATAAATATTTGAGGAAAGTTTCTGGTGAGTAAATTTTTATTTTTTAAACTTTATTACAAACTGTCATACACATTATCATTTCTGTCCATTCAGTCTCCAAAGACCTCTACTAAGTACACAGTGTTGGCCTACAATTTTCTCTTCTTAGGATAAAAATATTTAAAACTTCATGAAAAAAATACACGTGCAAATGTAATCGAGGCTCTTCACTAATTCAAAATGAGTCTTTCCAAATTAATAACAGTTAATGAAGTGTGTTATCTTTTTAAAAAGGATATGATATTTAATGTCCTTTTGTACTAAAAAAAAGTTTTTTAAAATAACAAAATTAGCTGAGTGTGGTGGTGTGTTTGTCTAGTCCTAGCTACTCAGAAGGCTGGGGCAGGAGGAGGATCACTTGATTCCAGGAGTTCAGAGTTACAGTGAACTATGACCATACCAGTGTACTCCAGTCTCAGTGACAGAGTTAGACCATGTATCTAAATAAATAAATAAACCATAGTTAAGCATATAACCTAAAACATTATATCAATAGTAGGCCTGAGGCAAAAATAAATTGTCCGAATTATCAGACGCAGAGAAGTAAATAATAATATAATTTAGTTAGGTGATTTTATATTTCCTTTTGAGATAACTATTACATAATTAAGAACTAGAAAAACAGTCATTCAGTGAATACTATACACATTTTTAAAAATATTGTAATTGCTTATAAATTGCCATTGGGTTATGATGAAAAATGGAAAGGGCAAAAGACACTGGGGAGTTAACAGACCAAGGATGAGATAGGGTACCAAAAAATGGAATAGGGAGACATATGCATTGAAAGGAAAAGGAGGCATAGAAAGGATATTAAAAAGAAGTTGGACAAGAGGGAGATGATTGAGCAATTTCATTCATCATACTCTGTTCTTCATTTGGACTGTGGCTTTAGAAAATGTTTACCCTTTATTTTCTATCATTTGAAATAAGCAGTTTAGTCATTTGATATGGTTTAGCTCTGTGTCCCTACCCAAATCTCATCTTGTAGCTGCCATACTTCCCACCTGTTGTGGGAGGGACCTGGTGGGAGATGACTGAATCATGGGGGCTGGTCTTTCCCATGCTGTTCTCATGATAGTGAATGGGTCTCATGAGATCTGATGGTGTTAAAAATGGGAGTTTCTCAGCCGAGCACAGTGGCTCACACCTGTAATCCCAGCACTTTGGGAGGCCAAGGCAG
The DNA here is from genome assembly GCF_028858775.2 of Pan troglodytes. Taxonomy (NCBI): domain Eukaryota; kingdom Metazoa; phylum Chordata; class Mammalia; order Primates; family Hominidae; genus Pan; species Pan troglodytes. Next base: position 77,445,434 of record NC_072402.2, read on the forward strand.
GTGGATCATGAGGTCAGGAGATCAAGACCATCCTGGCTAATATCGTGAAACCCCATCTCTACTAAAAATACAAAAAATTAGCCAGGCATGGTGGCAGGCACCTGTAATCCCAGCTACTCAGGAGGCTGAGGCAGGGGAATCGCTTAAACCCAGGAGGCGGAGGTTGTAGCGAGCCAAGATCGCACCACTGCACCACTACACTCCAGCCTGGGCGACATAGCAAGACTCCTTCTCAAAAAAAAAAAAAAAAAAATGGGAGTTTCTCTGCACAAGCTCTCTTTTTGCCTGCTGCCATCCATGAAAGACGTGACTTGCTCCTCCTTGCCTTCTGCCATGATTGTGAGGCCTCCCCAGCCATGTGGAACTGTAAGTCCAATTAAACCTCTTTCTTATAAATTGCCCAGACTAGGGTATGTCTTTATCATCAGTGTGAGAACAGACTAATACATCATTGTTCTCAGTTCTCTAGTTCCTTTTTAGCACTTATTCTTTAAATGCTCTGTTCTTAATGACTTAACCATTAGGTATGGGAAAATTGTTATATCAAAAAACAATGAGCAAGATAATATTAATCCTTTGGATTAGATTTTAGATCAGCCCACTGAATATATCAAGTCCAAGACAGGTATATCTAGTAAGCTAATTCTCCATCTCTGCCTTAGTTAATTAAACTATAATAGAGAGCACATTTGCTAACATAATGACTGTGCTGTTGATCATAATGCAGAGCACATGTACACATACACGCCAAAGAAATCTTTCTTCTGGCAAGACTGGTAGCATGTAGGTGACTGATGCCAATTTAGCTATTTCTTTCCATGGTTCAAGATGTATTTTCATACTCCATGCCAAGAACTAGTCTGCATTTTTGGAGTGGCCCCAAGAAATTATTGAGAACAAAGATAAAGAATAAACATTTTTATATTTAGAGCCTCTTGTGTAATTGCAGTCAGATATCAGCTAGGGTTAGAATCATCTGAAGGCTCAACTGGGCTAGATGTTGAGGATGACTCAATGACATTACTGGCAAGTTGGTACTGGCTGTTGGAAGTTCAGCCAGGACTGCCCACTGGGGACCTCAATCAATCTCCCTATGAGCCTCTCCATGGGGCCACTTGGGCATCCTCAAAGCACGGTGGCTGACTTCCACTGGGAAATATCCTGAGAGGGCATGTCCAGAGAGCAAGTTTTTCCAGAATCCCAAGCAGAAGCTACAATACTTTTGTATGACTCAGGCTCAGAAATTCCAGAACATAACTTCCACTGGATTCTATTCATCACTAAGTCTAGCCTAATCCACTAAAGATTTTAAAGTCACTAAGTCTAGCCTAATCCAAAAAAGGAAAATTAGACTTCACCCCTTGATGGAAGGAGTAGAAAAGATTTTGTGGCCATCTTTAAATCAATTCCAGAGATGTAGATTTAAATCACAACTCTACCATTTTCTAGCTAAGAGCAAGTTACAAAATTTGTTAGCCTATTTTTCCATTTTCAAAATGCAGATGACAGTACAATGATAGGAGGTTATTGCAATGGTTAGATTAAACTAAATTAAATAATGCTGTTTCCATCCTTGAAAATCCCCCACTTGTGTATCTGATGCAGTTTGTGTCTATAATTCAAATAAGAATCATGCTTAACTATAAATGTGAGATGGAAGTTGGGAGGGAAGCGTAAGAGAGGGTTATATTATGGCCCTCAAATACTCGTGGAAAAATCCAACATCTCTCTGGAAATCCAGCAACCAGTATCCCCTCCCCACTGCACCAAAAGACAAAAGGATTGGCAAAATCTTAGAGTCTCTTGCCCTTTATCTAAGAATAAATTTTGTGCCTATGTACTGTTTTACCACCTCTGAACTGTTTGCTTCTGACTGTCTTAATGAATTCCCATCATAGTTCTATATTAAGCCATGAACAACTGAAAATTTCCCTCCATCTCATTAAACTTTTCAAGAAGAAAAGAAGCTTTCTTTATTAATATCTGGGCAAATCAATATTCATAGCCAGAACCCTTGAATTCACTGGTACGATCCTTACTGCCAAGCTCTCCTTGACAGTCCACCTTAAACTTCTCCTTATTCCTTGAGACATGGCTTTAGGTTATCATTTTGTATTTATTTTATTGCATATTTGAAAAAATATAACTCATATATCAAACCTGTAGTTTCATATTTTATTGCTTAGGCTAAATGAAATTATCAAATCTACTGAAAAAGTATATTGCATAAACTTGCACAGGTGATACATTGATAAGGCAAAATCACAAAGGTGGGTAGGTGAATGACTGGAATTTAGGAAACATTTTCCTGTTTATAAAAGAACTAGACACTAAACCAGTAAACAGACCCACCTTTTTTTCATATATCTGTAAGTCACCCATAGAGTATGCTCTTAACTTAGGACCAAGACACTTTGGGTGTGTAATGGATCTCTACAATCAATCATGTATACAGATTTCTTGCTCCAGCTATTGGCAATGAGGCAGTACCCTTGATGTAGGAATATGGTAGCTGAAAGCCTGCTCTAAAAACTAAACATATGTGAACTCCAAAACACTGCTATATTGTTGTTAACCACATTCAAATAATATGATGCCATCAACAAGGAGCAAAAAGGCTTGGTTTCTAATTCTCATTCTTGCCTTTCTGAATTGTGTAACCTCAGACAAATGACTTAGTCCCTCTGGCTTTCTGTTTTTCTCATCTGTGAAACAGGGACTCTGGCAACAGCACTGCCTTCCTTATAGAAATATTGTTATCAAATAACATATGGTATGTGAAACTTCTTTGCAAATACTCAGAAGAGCTATACACACAGATGTAAATATTGAGCATTGAATTGGCTGTGAAAAACTGTTGTTAATAGCATGTATAGGGTAAAATAGACAGCACTCCATATTCTTAAAAGGGAGCACAGCAGAATAGTGTAATATGTAGACTTTAGAGTCAGCCTAGGAGTTTCAAATCCAAGCCATGCCCCTAACTGCTTGTATGAGTTCTGTACCTCAAGTGTCTCATCTGTAAAATGGGAATACTAAGAATGCCTGCTCCACAGGGACTTTATGAATACTTAATGTATTAACGTATGTAAAGTCCTTGGGACAGTGGCTTATTTTCAGTAAGTTAACTGGTAGTATCAAGCTACTATATTTAAACGCTGCTGGTGAGAATTCTGAGCACTTACTGGGATAATTTTGGTTGAAGCATGCAGACTGGATTCTTTCTTACTGTGCATTTTCTGTTAAACTATAGCCCTTAAATGAATGAGGGGGGGAAAGGAGATTTTCAAGGATGTATTATGTGTTCTTTGCCTTGTATTCAATATATGTGATTTATCCCACTGAGCATTTTTTCCTTTTTTTAATTAATTTATTTTTTGAGACAGTGTCTGTCTCTGTTGCCCAAGCTGGAGTACAATGACACCGTCACAGCTCACTGCAACCTTGGCCTCCCTGTCTCAAGCAATCCTCCCACCCCAGCCTCCCTTTGAGACTACAGGTGCATCCAACCACGCCCAGCTAATTTTTATATTTGTTTTGGTACAGACAGGATTTCACCATGTTGCACAGGCTGGTCTCGAACTCTTGAGCTCAAGCAATCTGCCCCTGTGGGCTTCCCAAAGTGCTGGGATTATAGGCATGAACCACCACACCCAGCCCCAGTGAGCATTTTTTTAGTGTTTAGGTCTGTTTTTACAACATCTGGTGGTTACATTTCCCCCAAATCCAGTGGAATTAGGCAATAGTGATCAAGCTATGGGGTCTGGAATTGGGCTGCCTGGGCTTAAATTTCAATTCTATTACTTCTCAAGTGTTGTGACTACTTTGGACAAATTACTTAAGTTCCCAAAACATCAGTAACCTCAGCTACAAATTGCAGATAATAAGTATTTATCTCATGGGGTTGTTGAGAGATCTATAGGAGAAAAGGGATGAAAGTGTTAAGTAAATGTTAGTTACTGTTATCATTGGATTGATTTACACTAGAATCTACAGAGCTAGCTTTCAAGTTTTTCACATGGTAGAATTAGACAGGGTTCAAGTTTAAAGACTGAAGTATGTATTTAAGTCAAGGCACTATGACCCAGTTTCTGGCTGCTTATCTCATTATACCTCCCATTGGTGAGCTATCTCAACTGGAAAACGTGCCTATGAGCAGGAAGAAACTTGAATGGACACAGTCCACATTCTTCTCTTCCTAGAAGATTCTTTTAACCTCATTACTTCAAGAAGATGCCAGGCATTCTGTGTCTTCCTTGTTTTTACTTGCCAATGGATCATCTTGCTACCTTTTCATGTTCCTACATAGCATGTTGTTTATGTTGCCAACTTCTGTAAAGGCAGATGTTCATGTTTCTAGACTTCTGCCATAAAGTAAGCAAAATGCATGACAGCTGTAGTGATTGAACCTTGGTGTGTTGAAACTGGGAGTTTAGAATCATTTAAGCTAGATGCCCCAGGCCTAATGCATTCAAGGAGTTACCACTGCAGAAGCTCCTGGTGACTTTATATCATGTGGAGTTTGCCATCTGCTTTCCATTTCAGATTCCATTCAAATCACTTCTATTGAACTAAAACACATGGATGATTTTATTAATAGCCAAAAAACACATCTACCCGTTTCAAAATCATTATCTGTTTGTTTGTTTATTTAATGTGTTTTATTTATTTTGGCTTAAAACAACAGAAAGTTATTGTCTCAAAGTTGCGGGAAGCTAGAAGTCCAAACTCAGGTTGTTAGTAGGGCCATACTCCTTCCGGAGTCTCTAAGGGAGAAACTGTTTCTTGCTTCTTCCACCTTCTGGCAGCTGCTGGCATTCCTTGGATTGTGGTTGCATCACTCCAATCTCTGCCTCCACCATCACATCTCTTTCTCTGACTCTTCTGCCTTCCTTTTAAAGGGTACTTGTAATTGCATTTAGAGCTCACTCAGATAATCCAGAATAACCTCCTCATTTTAAGATCCTTAACTTTCTCACATCTGCCAAGTTTCTTTTCCCATATAAGGTAATATTTATAGGTTCTAGGGATGAGGAAGCAGATATCTTTGGGGGCCATTATCCTGCCTACCACATTATTCTGCCTTGCTTAGGGAGGAGTCCAGAACTGGTGGGCTCTGGGCTGGCCTCGTGGTGGTGAGGGGTCACCATGATCATGAGCCAAGTCTGCACCCCACAGAGGAGGGACTGCCTAGGGCCAGCAGGGTCAGAAGGGCCATCCCTCAACCTGGTGCAAGGAGGGAAAATGCCATGATTTTAAGAATAGTAAAGTCATTTCAAAGCCTTAATCTTAGAGAGTCATTGAGATTAAAATGCATTTGTTTTCAGTAGGCCATGTGTTTGGATACATGCCCTCAAAATCAGGAGCGATTGTATCCTGGGCCTAGGGACTTCCCTGCACTGTGGACTGTAGGAATTTAATGGAGTATCCTGACTCTGGTGGAACTTTGTAAAACTAATTTATGGCAAGTATTTCGAGATCTTTGTTTTTCTTTATAAACCATGTATTTTTACCTTGTTTGTGTAACATGTGATATACTCAAATAGAGAAAAAACTTGTAAGGACACAATTCTCTAAGGAGTGATGGTAAGGGATGTGGCTAAATAAATAATAGCCACAATAGGGGCTAGCTACTATAGTGACTCAAATTGTCTTATTTTAATTATCATACAACTCTATACAGTAGTTGTAAACCAAAAACACAATTCTAAGCTCCTAAACTGATTAAATGGATTCCTCTCTCAAGGGCATTCCAAAGTAAACCTGAAAAACTAGTTCAGGCCATGATGTGAAGGAGGGCTTGCCTCATTTTATCCTCCTCTTTGGAATTGAGACACAACTGACCAGCATTAACATTAAAACAGAGATCTTAGGACTGAAAAAACAGACTTTGTAGCAATAAGATACCAAACTCCAACCTGACTCTAGTATAAAATCACATAGCAGATAGCAAGCCCTGAAAGAAAATGAAATTTTTTATCCCAAAACATATTTTTATAACATATTTTGAAATGGCCTTGCAAAGCTGTCTTTTGTGGGGAAAATCTACATTCTATAGGTAATTCCCTTTCCTTTCTGGGTCTTTTCCTGATCCAGGAGAGATTTAACTAAAAGTCTGGCACCTTCTAGGGCCTGATAAGAGATATTTACAATCTATTCTCTGAAGCCTGTTACCCGGAGGTTTCATCTACATAACAAGGACCTTGGTTTCCATAGTCCCCTTTATCTTAACTACAAACATTTCTTTCTACTGATTTCAACTCTTCAGGCAGAGCTTAACCCTTTCAACCAGTTGCCATCAGGAAATCTTTAAATCTACATTTGACCTGGAATCCTCCACTGTGAGATGTCCTGCCTTTCTGGGCCAAACCAATATATACCTAACACGTATTGATTTATGTCTCTGCCTATAATTTCTGTCCCCCTAAAATGTATAGAAATCAGGCTATAACCCAGCCACCTCAGGCATATGTTCTCAGGACCTCTTGAGACTATGCCTTGGACCTTGGTCGCTCATATTTCCCTCAGAATGAACCTGTGTAAATACATTACAGAGCTTGACTCCTTTTCATTGACAGTATTAAGACCTTAAAATATAAAAATTATAAATCTTCAAAGGGTTATATCAGTCTTTAGTTTCTCTTAACGAAGGAACAGTTGTTGACCAGGGCAGCTAATGAAATAGTTCTGGAATAGCCCAGTCTTTGGTTGCCCACTCTGGGCACCTGAATTAAGATTCCATCAAGGCCATCCAGTCTACACAATTCAACTTTCTTTTTTTTATCCCAAGAAAAATCTATCCCCATTAATTATAGGATATCAGTCATTCACTTGAAGTCAGGAGGGAAAAAGTACTTGCGAGCTTTTCTCTTGCCAGTGGGCAACATGTAACAGGCTTTACATTATAAATAACTTAACCACATCCATGGGGCCTGATCCGCTTGGAAAAAAAAATGTAACAGGACAGCACTAGACAGAGCTGTGATATCCTTAAATTGATAAAAAGTTCTGCAACAGTGTCCTTAGGGTTAGCCTCCCCTAAAACCTCAAATGGAATTTGGAAGTTTCAGAACCAAATCCAGACTCTGGAGTCTAGCACATCAGGTCTTTCACAATCTTAGTTTTTTACATTCTTCCTTCCTTTGATATTCTCCACCACTGTATCTATTTCACTTCCTCTCCCACCATTTTCCAAAATATTTAAATTGAGTTTTAAGCAATTTTATGAACACAAATTAACACCTGAATATGCACTCTGCATATTTATTAAAAGAAACACACATACCTAGAAAGTGGATGAAAACAATAAAATGACTTGCTGCTTATGACTGAATCTATAGTCTATAACAGTAGCTATATATTTGTTAAATAATATATTTGAAAGGATAAAATAATCTTCATAAAAATAGAAAATGAACACATCAAAGATTTTGTTTAAACTATTAAATATAAATAATAAGGGAATTGGTGATAAGTCACAACCTATTCAGAGGGGAATCCAAAGAGCAGACACATTTATGGGCAATTAAAAATGCTGAGACAAATTTGTTAACAGACGCAGAACTGATCAATATCCACAGGGTATGAGTCAGTTGTAACTCTGTAGGGGAAAGTTCATTTGCATTTTTGTGGACAAGGATAATTTGCATTACTACAGTTTTGTATAACTTACAGAGTTGTAAAATGGCTTAAAGACGCTGAAATTCACAGATTATCTGGAAAGGGGTGTTAGATAAAACATCCAGCAACTTTTCTTTTTAGTTTTTATTTTTTCCCTTTCAAGGTTTTTCACGACTCTTTCTGGCATATTATATACAAGGTTGTATATAATAAAATGATAGCCACAATAAGTACTGGCCATCTTGATGTGCTTTTTACTTCCATTATTTATCATATAACTCTATGAAATAGGTGGTAATCAAGGCCTTAAAATACCTAAAATTAGAAGGCTTCAAAGAATGGTATGTTAGCCTTTAATTTCTCTTTATTAAGGAACACTTGGTGACCAGGGCACCTAAGGAAACATTTTCAGCTGATTGCTGAAAGGTCTTGCTGTTTGATCATCAACTCCAGAAATGGCCACACAATGCCATGGCCCTCTCTGTCAAAGCTGAGTGTTCTGTCTTGGATGAGAGTGCCTCTGTGTACAATGACAAAAGGAGGGGACTTTAGGCCCATTCTCACAGGCAGAATCTCATTTGCTTGAAAGGCTGAAAATGGATGCCTTATAGTGCTGAAACTTGTTCTCCAAGATGTTTCCTATTAAAAGCTGCCAATCCCACTCTGTCTGTCAATATCACAGTTTGATAATTTCATGGTAATAGAGAATATATTTTACATGTGCACTCACTCATTCATTGGACAAATATTTATGTGCTAGACACAAATATTTCCAAAGGAAACCAGCAGTGAACAAACCAGGCAAAAAATCTTTGCCCTCCTGGAATTTAAACAAACTGTTTTTAAAAAGAAGTGGAATATTTAATATGTTAAGTGATGTGAAGTACTATGGAATCAAGAAAGCAGAAGAGGGGGTTGGGAAGTTAAGGAAAATATAGCATGACTTGAGGCAGCATGGACATTTTTAAATTGCTCAGTCAAGGAATGTCTCAAAGACCCACAGGCAAGTGAGTGAGCCATGTGGATATCCAGGAAGAGGATGTGAATTTTCCAAGGGCAAAGACCCTGAGGTGGGAGCATGCCTGTCGTGTTCAAGGAAGAGCAAGGAGACCAATGTGAATCATGAGAGAAGGCACACTTTTCCTTGCCATAAATATTGAAGAAATGGCTCATTATATGGGTTTGACACACCTCAACACACCTTTTTGGAACACAACAGGGTACAAAGACTGACAGAATGTAAATGAATGAACCAATGAATGAAGGCCAATGTGCATCTTCCATTACAGTTCATAAAATATTGATACCACAAGTTTATTGAGTGTATTTTTTTCTCTCTAAAATCCAAAAGGAGCTAATTTTTAAAAATAAGAAAACCCTTAATTTTACTGTCTTTGGAATAACTTGTTCCTTCTAATTTTTTGGCAGCTTATTGTAGAGAAAATTCAACCTATTTGCTCTCTATTTCTTTATATGCAAATATTAAAATTAACGTAATGAAAGTTTTAGTTGTTGGAGAATGTGTATTAGCTCTCCAAATTAGCCATTTAAAAGCCTGACAAAGGTGCTTTGCCAAGAATAAGAATCTTTAGGCCAGGAACGGTGGCTCATGCCTGTAATCCCAGCACTTTGGGAGGCTTAGGCAGGCAGATCACAAGGTCAAGAGATCAAGACCATCCTAGCTAACATGGTGAAACCCCGTCTCTACTAAAAATACAAAAAAAAAAAAAAAAAAAAAATTAGCTGAGCGTGGTGGCGGGGGCCTGTAATCCCAGCTACTCAGGAGGGTGAGGCAGGAGAATGGTGCGAACCCGGGAGGCAGAGCTTGCAGTGAGCAGAGCGCCGCTGCACTCCAGCCTGGGCGAGAGTGTGAGACTCTGTCTCAAAAAAAAAAAAAAAAAGAATATTCAGCAAATGTTTTTAGATAGACATGAAAAGGTAGTGTTATTCTGTTTCTATGACTTATTTTAAGAACACAAGAAGAGTATGTATATATATGTGTGTATATATGTGTGTATATATGTGTATATACATACACATATATAGATAAATTTATAAACATATACACACATATATAGATAAATTTGTTTCATCATATAAAACTTGCTTATTTTTACTTGCCCCCTTCTCTATATATGTGTGTATATATGTGTGTATATATGTGTGTATATACACATAAATTTGATGAAACAAATTTATATATGTGTGTGTGTATGTTTGTATGTGTATGTGACATTGAACTATCTCATCATCATCACCATCTAACTTATCTATTCAGAGACACTGAGTGACTTTCATTGTTAAATGTGTTTTCGATCATTAGAAATAAGTGGAAATACTAGCTCATGTGGTTTTATGTGACTGGTTTATAGGCTTCACTAGGTCAACACATCACATCTCCCAAAATTGCATAATACTTTTCCTTTGTATCTACATCCTTTCTCTAACTCATTCAAATATGGCAGGTTTTGCAAAATTCCAAAATATATCTTTAAATATTAGCCCGTAGAAATTTGTTTCATAAAATAAATCTTGCTATTTTCTCTTTTTCTCTCATAAATATGCTGATCCCAGTTTCTAGGATTTGTTCCCATTTTGTCCTGTCCCCAGAACTTTTCTACTAAGACAAGACTTAGATTAGACAGGGGCCAGAATAGAAGAAACGGAATCCAGACCTGAATATCCTTGTGATTTCTCAAGTTGTTTCTGTATCGCTTGTCAGCAATTTGGAAAAACAGCTTAAGGGTTGTGAAATCTGGAACCCTGGGTTCAAATGCTGGCTGTAACATTTGCCAGCTCTGTGGCCTTTGGCAAATTAATTCACCTCTCTGAACCTTGGTTCTCCTGTTGTAAAATGGAGGTAGTATTTTAGTACTTAATTTCAAAAGCTCCTATAAAAATTAAAATAAATAAAAGATACAAGTTCTTGCTGTTAGAATCATTATCTCATTTAATTCTTCTCGTATCCTTATAAGACCATTTTTGTCCCAATTTTACATATGAGACAACCCAATATTTAGCATTGTCACAGAGCTAGTAAGCATTTATTTGTGTGTTCATTCAGCAAATACATATGGATGGGAAGCTAGGTGCCTTTGTGGAGCTTTCCATTATGCTGGAGAGTGGCGACAAATATACAAATATACAAATGAGAATTGTATATGCAATTGTATTGTATATGTATATTTGCATGAATTGTATATGTGTGTATATATATATTTGTGAGAATTGTAACATATATTTGCAAATATACAAACAAAAATTGTAGCAGTAATAAGTGCAATGAGAAGAAAGAACAGGGTAATGAAGACAAAGCAATGGAAAAAGAAAGGAGAATGAAGGGAATTCAAAAAGACCCCTGGTGAAGCGACATCCGAGCTGAGACCAGAATGATGGGGAAGATCTGCAGAGCAGCAGAACAAGCAGACAAGAGCAAATACAAGACAAGTGCCTGGGCTGGAAGTTCAGGGATGCCTGCCGGGAAGATGATGGGCTGAATGCCTTACAAGGGAGCCTGCCAACTCTGAGCAAATCTCACACAGTCTCAAGCTTAATAATAGTGTGGATGATTCTGTGGCACTCAGCAGTCTTTCAGGATTATAATGTCCCTAGTCATCAACTCATTCGTATAGATTTGATAAAATGTGCTTCATGTGTGTCTTTCTGTGATTCCGAGGTAATGGGAGGGCAAGGGACACAGAAGATGACTATGCCTATCTTGTTTCTTGCCATGTGTTAACTTCAAAGGAAGCTCCCTCTCCATTAAGCTTCAATGAGGAGGAAAAAAAGAAATGATATTTTAATGAACAAAGCAATCCAAGCCATTACTTGGTTGCTGGGGCACTGCATGGTGTAATTTGCTCAGCATTTTTGAACTCAGACTGACTAGACTTACAACAGAGCAGAAGCAGTGCTACACAGAACAGTGTCATTAAACCAGAGGAACCTTGATCCCTGCTACTTCCTGCTGCCACATTTTGCACCCTCTTATGGCTCTGATTATGCCATTCTAAAATACCAGATATTTTGAAAACTAGTTGGAATTTGAGGGGAGATTTCGCTCAGACTTGTGACTAAGGCTCAAACCAGTTTGTTTGTGATCCTCCCTGGTTAATCTCTTTTACACATTGTGGTGTGACACGTGGACAATATTTTCAAATGGGAGAAGAATCATTCATGTGTGGGTATAGAAAGGAAGGAGGATCCGAAGCCCCAAGAAGACGTTGGATGGAGCAATAATATAAAATCATAGTGATTCAACATGATTACAATGCTTAACAGGCAGCATAGGCCTTTGCAACATTCAAATCAGTTTCTAAGTGAAAAGATATACACTAAGTATGACCAGGAGGTGTCTCAGAATTTCAGCCTGTAAGAATGAGAAGGTAAGAGTGTAAATTATAGGCCACTTATATTGGGCATATTCGTTTCCTAGGGCTGCCATAACAAAGTCCTCAAAACTGTGTGGCTTAAAACAACAGAAATTTATTGTCTCACAGTTCTGGAGGTTAGACGTCCAAAATCAAGGTGCCAGCAGGGCCATGCTCTCTCTCATGGTTTTAGGAGAGAAATCTGCCTTGACGTCTAGCTTCTGGTGTTTTGTGGCAATCTTTGGTGATCCTCAGCTTGTAGATGCATCACTGCAATCACATGGCCTGCCTTCTCCCTGTGTGTCTTCACAGCTTCTTCCCTGTGTGCATGTCTGTCTGTGGTCTAAATTGTCCCTTTTTGTGAGGATGCCAGTCATATTAGCTTAGGGCTGTATTAGGCCATTCTTACATTGCTATAACGAAATACCGGAGACTGCATGTATTAGTTTGTTTTCATGCTGCTGATAAAGACATACCCAAGACTGGGCAATTTACAAAAGAAAGAGGTTTAATTGGACTTACAGTTCCACGTGGCGGGGGAAGCCTCACAATCGTGACAGAAGGCAAGGAGGAGCAAGTCCCATCTTACATAGATGGCAGCAGGCAAAGAGAGAATGAGGACGATGCAAAAGCAGAAACCCCTGATGAAGCCGTCAGATCTCGTGAGGTTTATTCACTACCATGAGAACAGTATGGGGGAACCGCATGCATGATTCAATCATCTCCCACTGGGTCCCTCCCACAACACATGGGAATTATGGGAGTACAATTCAAGATGAGATTTGAGTGGGAACACAGCCAAACCATATCACTGCATAATGTATAAGAAAAGAGGTTTAATTGGCTCATGGTTCTGCAGGCTGTACAGGAAGCATAGCACCAGCATCTGCTTCTGGAGAGGTCTTAGGAGGTTTTTACTCATGGTTGAATGCAAAGAGGGAGCAGGCTTCCCACATGGTGAGAAAAGGAACAAGAGAGGGCAGTGGAGGAGGTACCCCACTTTGCAATAACCAGACCTAGTGAGAACTCACTCACCATAATGACAGCACCAAGCCATAAGGGATCCTCCCTCAGGGCCCAGACACCTTCCACTGCGCCCCACCGCCAACACTGGGGATTACATTTCAACATGAAATTTAGAGGGGACACATAACCAAACTATATCAAGGGCCCATTTAATGAATTTCACTTTAATTCGATTACCTCTGTAAAGACTCTATTTTCAAATGAGGTCACATTCTGTGGTACAAATGGGAGTTAGAACTCCAACGTATTTTTTATGGGGGACATAATTCCACCCAGAGGTTGTACTGCAAGATGTTGGCATTTTCAACTTTTTTTTCTTTACTTTATAAAACTTTCTTGCCTAAAACAGTTTGCTAATTTGTCGGTTTAAGGTGCATTATTCTTTTTTTAACTTTGATTTTAAGTTCAAGGGTACACGTGCAAGTTTGTTACATAGGTAAATGTGTGTTGTGGGGTTTGTTGTACAGATTATTTCATCACCCAGGTATTAAGCCTAGTACTCATTAGTTACTTTTCCTGATTCCTTCTCTCCTGCCACCCTCCATCCTTCCACAGGCCCCAGCGTCTGTTGTTCCCCTCTATGTGTCCATGTGTTCTCACCATTTAGCTCCAACTTATAAGTAAGAACATATGGTATTTGGTTTTTCTGTTCCTGTGATAGTTTACTAAGCATAACAGCCTCCATCTCCATCCATATTCCTGCAAAGGATGTGATCTCATTCTTTTTTATGGCTGCATAGTATTCTATGGTGTATATGTACCAAGTTTTCTTTATCCAGTCTACCATTGATAGGCACTAAGGTTGATTCCATGTCTTTGCTATTGTGAATAGTGCAACAATGAATATATGTGTTCATGTGTCTTGATGATTGAATGATTTATATTAACTTTGGGTAATGGGATTGCTGGATCAAATAGTAATTCTATTTTTAGATCTTTCAGGAATTGCAACACTGTTTTCCACAATGGTTGAACTAATTTACGCTCCCACCAACAGTGTATAAGTGTTTCTTTTTCTCTGCAACCTCACCAGCATCTGTTATTTTTTTACTTTTTAATAACAGCCATCCTGACTGGTGTGAGGTGGTATCTCATTATGATTTTCATTTACATTTCTCTAACCATCAGTGATGCTGAGCTTTTTTTCATATGCTCGTTGGCTACATGCATGTCTTCTTTTGAAAAGTGTCTGTTCGTGTCCTTTGCCCACTATTTAATGGGGTTGTTTTATTCTTATAAATTTAAATTCCTTAGAGATGCTGGATATTAGACCTTTGTCAGACGCATAGTTTGCAAAAACTTTCTCCCATTCTGTAGGTTGTCTGTTTACTCTGTTTATAGTTTATTTTGCTGTGCAAAAGCTCTTTAGTTTAATTAGATCCCATTTGTCAACTTTCGCTTTTGTTGCAATTGCTTTTGGCGTCTTCACCTTGAAATATCTGCCCTTTCCTATGTCCAGAATGGTATTGTCTAGATTGTCTTCCGGGGTTTTTATAGTTTGAGGTTTTACATTTAATTCTTTAATCCATCATGAGTTAAATTTTGTATATGATGTAAAAAGGAGATCCAGTTTCAATCTTTTGCATATGGCTACCTAGTTATCCTAGTACCATTTTTTGAATAGGGATTTCTTTCCCCATTGCTTGTTTTTGTCAGTTTTGTCAAATATCAGATAATTGTAGGTGTTTGGCCTTATTTCTGGGATCTATATCCTGTTCTGTTGGTCTATGTGTCTGTTTTTGTACCAGTACCATGCTCTTTTGGTTACTGTAGCTCTGTAATATACAGTCGGATAGCGTGATGCCTCCAGCTTTGTTCTGTTTACTTACGATTGCCTTGGCTATCCAGGCTCTTTTTTTGTTCCATATGAATTTCAAAACCATTTTTTCTGTTCTATGAAGAATGTCACTAGTAGTTTAATAGGAATAGTATTGCATCTATAAATTGCCTTGGGCAGTGTGGCCATTTTATTGATATTGATTCTTCCTATACATTAACATGGAATGTTTCTTCATTTGTTGTTCTGTTGTTTTTCCATTTTGTTTGTCATCCCTGATTTCTTTGAGCAGTGTTTTGTAGTTCTCCTTGTAGAGATCTTTCATCTCCCTGGTTAGCTGTTTTCCTAGGTATTTTATACTTTTTGTGGCAATTGTGAATAGCACTGCATTCCTGATTTAGCTCTCACCTTGACTGTTTTTGCTATCTATGAATGTTAGTAATTTTTGCACATTAATTTTGTATCCTGAGATTTTGCTGAAGTTGTTTATCAGCTTAAAAAGCTTTTGGGCTGAGATTAAGGGGTTTTTTATGTAAAGGATTGTGTCATCTGCAAACAGGGATAATCTGACTTCCTGTCTTCCTATTTGAACGCCCTTTCTTTCTTTCTCTTGCTTGATTGCTCTGGCCAGGACTTCCAGTACTATTTTGAATAGGAGTGGTGAGAGAGGGCAGCCTTGTCTTGTGCCAGTCTTCAAGGGAAATGTTTCAGGTTTTTGCCCATTCATTATGATGTTGGCTATGGATTTGTCATATAGATGGCTCTTATTATTTTGAGCTATGTTTTTTTCAATACCTAGTATATTGAGAATTTTTAACATGAGGGTTTGTAGAATTTTATTGAAAGCCTTTTCTGCATCTATTGAGATAATCATGTAGTTTTTGTCTTTAATACTGTTTAGATGATGAATCACATTTATCAATATACGAATGTTGAACCAACCTTGCATCACGGTAGATAAGCTTTTTGATGTTCTGCTGGATTTGGTTTGCCAGTATTTTGTTTAGGATTTTTGCATCAGTGTTCATCAAGGATATTGGCCTGAAGTTATCTTTTATTGTGTCTCTGCCAGGTTTTGGTATCAGGAGGATGCTGGCCTCATAGAATGAATTAGGAAGGAGTCTCTCCTCCTCAATTTTTTGGAATAGTTTCCTCAGAAATGATACGAGTTCGTATTAGTACATCTGGTAGAATTTGACTGTAAACCCTTCTGCTCCTGGGCTTTTGTTGTTGTTGGTAGGCAATTTATCACTAATTCAGTTTTAGAGATCATCATTGGTTTTTTCAGAAATTCAATTTCTTCCTGGCTCAATATTGGGAGGGTATATGTGTCCAGGAATTCATCCATTTCTTCTAGATTTTCTAGTTTATGTGCACAGAGGTGTTCATAATATTCTCTGATGGTGATTTGTATTTCTGTGGGGGTCAGTGGTAATATCCCCTTTGGCATTTCTAATTGTGTTTATATGGTTCTTCTCTCTCCTTCTTTAGTCTAACTTGTGGTCTATTTTATTAATTTTTTTCAAAGAACCAGCTCCTGGATTTGTTGATCTTTTGAATGGTTCTTCATGTCTCAGTCTTCTTCAGTTCAGCCCTGATTTTGGTTCTTTCTTGTCTTCTGCTAGCTTTGGGATTGGCTTGCTTTTGGTTCTCTAGCTTTTTAGCTGTGATGTTAGGATGTTAAATTGAGATCTATCTAACTTTTTGATGTGGCCTTTTAGTGCTATAAATTTCCCTCTTAACACTGCCTTAACCATGTCCCAGAGATTCTCGTATGTTGTATCTTTGTTCTCATTAGTTTCGAAGAACTTCCTGATTTCTGCCTTAATTTCATTATTTACCCAAAAGTCATTCAGGAGCAGATTATTCAATTTCATGTAATTGTATGGTTTTGAGCTAATTTCTTAGTCTTGGTTTCTAATTTGATTGTGCTGTGGTCTGAGAGAGTGTTATGATTTCAGTTCTTTTGCACTGTCTGAGGAGTATTTTATGTCCAATTATTTGATCAATTTTAGAGTATGTGCCATGTAACAATGAGAAGAATGTATATTCTGGTGTTTTGGGTGGAGAATTTTGTAGATAACTATCAGGTCCACTTGGTCCAGGGCTCAGTTTAGGTCCTGAATATCTTCGTTAATTTTCTGCCTCAATGATCTGTCTAATACTGTCAGTAGGATGTTGAAGTTTCCCACTATTATTGTGTGGGAGTCCAAGTCTCTTCAAAGTTCTCTAAGAATTTACTTCATGAATCTGGGTGCTCCTGTGTTGGGTGCATATATATTTAGGATAGTTAGGTCTTCTTGTTAAATTGAACCCTTTGCCATTATGTAATGCCCTTCTTTTATATTGTTATTTTTGTTGGTTTAAAGTCTGTCTTGTCTGAAATTGTAATTGTAACCCCTGCTTGTTTCTGTTTTCCATTTGATTGATAGATTTTTTTCCATCCCTTTATTTTGAGCCTATGTGTGTCACTGCATGTGATCTGGATCTCTTGAGGACAGTATCCCAAAGACTCTTGGTTCTTTCTCCAGCTTGCCACTCTGTGTCTTTTAATTGGGGCATATGGCCCATTTACATTCAAGGTTATTATTGATATGTGTGGATTTGATCCTGTCATCATGATGTTAGCTGGTTATTATGCAGACTTGTTTGTGTGGTTGCCTTATAGTGTCACTGGTCTATGTACTTCAGTGTGTTATTGTTGTGGCTGGTAATGATCTTTCCTTTCCATATTTATGGCTTCCTTCAGGAATTCTTTTAAGGCAGCGGTTATCTGGTGATAATAAATTCCCTCAGCATTTGCTTGTCTCAAAAGGATCTTATTTCTCCTTCACCTACGAAGCTTAGTTTGGCCAGATATAAAATTCTTTATTGGAATGTTTTTTAACATGTTGAATATCAACCTCTGATTTCTTCCGGCTTGTAGGGTTTCTGCTGAGAGGTCGGCTGTTATTCTGATGGGCTTCTCTTTGTAGGCAACCTGACCTTTCTCTCTAGCTTCCTTTAGCAGTTTTTCTTTCATTTTAACCTTAGAGAATCTGATGATTAAGTGTCTTGGGAATCATCTTCTTGTGAAGTTCTTACTAGGGTTCTTTGCAGTTCCTGAATTTGAATGTTGGCCTCTCTAGCTAGGTTGGGGAAGTTCTCATGGATGATATCATGAAATATGTTTCCCAAGTTTTTTGCACTCTCCCCATCTCTTTCCGGGCCACCAGCGAGTTGTAGATTTGGTGTCTTTACATGATGCCATATTTCTCAGAGATTTTATTCATTCCTTTTTATTTTTCTCTATTCTTGTCTGTGTCTTATTTCAGAAAGCCAGTCTTCAAGCTCTAAAGTTCTATCCTCCCATTGGCCTATTCTGCTATTAATACTTGTGATTGCATTATGAAATTCTTGTAGTGTGTTTTTCAGCTCTATCAAGTTGGTTATGTTCTTTTCTATACTGGCTATTTTGTCTGTCAGCTCCTGCATTATTTTAATTTATTCTTAGCTTTTTTGGATTGGGTTTCAATGTATTCCGGCATCTCAATGATTTTTGTTCCTATCCATGTGCTGAATTCTATTTTTGTCATTTCAGCCATCTAAGCCTGATCCAGAACCCTTGCTGGAGAGTTGGTCATTTGGAGGAAGAAAACACTCTGACTTTTTGAGTTGTCAGAGTTCTGGTGCTGGTCCTTTCTCATCTTTGTGAGCTGATGTTCCTTCAATCTTTGAAGTTGCTAATCTTTGGGTTTTTTTTTTTTTTCTTTTAACTTATTTGATGACCTCGAGGGTTTCATCATGGTATAAGATGGATTCAGCCAACTGGCTTCATTTCTGGAAGGTTTTAGGGGGCCAGTTCTCAACTCCCAATTCCTGTACTGCATGCTCTAACCCTGGGGAACTTGTACTGGGCCCTGACTTTGTTCTCTGGCTCCTCAAGGTTAGGAATTCACTGACTTAGAGTGGCTGAGGGACTCCCTGACCACTGGTCATTACACTCTGATGGGTCGTATCAGCCAAAGCATTTCCTAGTTCAGTGACAGTGGTATCCATCCTCGTTTGCACCAGCAAACCAGACTTGGGCCCCAGAACGTGCCAGCAGCAGCAGCAATGGCAGCATGGTGCAGTGGGGTGCATGCTTGTCAGCTGCAGCAGGGTGCTAGTGGGTGCTGGGGTGCCTGCCTCCATGCTGGCATTCACCACAATGGCAGAGGCAACGCAGCTCAGGAGTGGGGCAGGGGGGCGGGGTTCCCCTGCTGGTGACTGCACACAGTCATGCTGGTGGCGGTGTTGGCACAGGGGCAGGGTGCTGGCAGGCGCAGGTCTGTGTGCATTCTCTGTGTGCCACAGGCAGAGGCGGTTGCTCAGAGTGGGTGGGGGAGGGTCCACTGTTCTCTGTGCCTAGTTTCATTCCTACAATAGTGTTGGCACAAGGGTGGGGCACTGGCAAGGGCCTGGCTGGCAGGCTCTTTGCCCACCAAGGCTCCGACTGCAATGGTGGTCAGTGGAGGCAGGACAAGATGTACACAAACACACATGTTAGTGGGGCAAGGAAGGCAGAAGCTACCCATCCACACACATGTTGGCAAAGTGATGTGGGGAGTTGCTGTGGGCCTGGGGGAAGCTGCAGTGTGGGGTGGGAATGGATGAACTGGTGCATGGGTTGGTGCATGGGCTGCCCCACTGGAGCTCTTCACCAGTCAGGCATGGCTTGCCAGGGCAAGAGCTGTGATGTGCGCCCCTGGGGCATCCGAGGCTGCCCTGCAAGCAGGTGTGGCCAGACTTGGGCCCCAGAATGGGCCAGCAGACCAAGGGGTGCTTGAGTCACACTAGCCCCATCTGATAGGCAAGACTACCCTGCAGAGTTCACGCCCCACAGCTCCCATAGGGCTAGTCTCCTATGGGAGCAAGTCGAGCCAAGGGGAGTTGGCAATCCCTGAGCATGCTCCACTATAGATGCTCTGGGCTCTACATCAACTGGCTTGTTGCCCCTACCACTTTTCTAAGCAGCTCTCCCTGACAACTTGAGTGTCCATAGTGGTCAAGGGGTCTCCGTCTGCTGGGGTCCCAGAGAGGCCTTGATGAGGGCAAGTTGCTCCTTGCCAGCTCAACTCACCCATTCCTCTGGAGTCATTGGGGATCAGGCATGAGTACTGGTGCATGGTAGCCTCTAGCTCCATGTAGGGTTCCCAGCTTCCTCCCCATTCAGCCCACTTCAGTGTCTTCCCTCTGTCCACTGGTGGTGCCTTCCCTCTGAAGATCTGTTGGAAGTACGCCAGCTGTCTTGGTCCCTTGGTGGCAGATCTTCCACCTGGCTGAGTCCAGTTGGTCATCTTGCCCTAAGGTATTTTTAACTTTTTAACTTGGGTTGCCCAATCAGAAAGGAAAACAGATTGGGATTGTCAGATTCAGCAAATAGAAATATAGGATGCCCAGGTACACCTGAACTTCAGATAAACAATGAATAATTTTAGTATATGTCCCACATATGGCATGGACATATTTACATTTAGAAAAATATTTCTTGTTTATCTGAAGTTCAAATTTAACTGGGTGTCCTATATTTTATCTGGAAACTATAAAACATGTCCTCCTGATTCTCCCTTTATCTGGTAGCTCCAAGGCACCATGCCACCCCAGTAAGATACCAGAAGTTATAGCCACACTGCAAAGAATCCTGCACTAGGAGTTCTGATCCTCAGATCTAGCACCCAATGTATGATAGGTGTTTAATTTGACCAAAACACTTACCATCCCTGGGACTTTGCCTCTTCATCTGTAAAAATAGAGATAAGAATTTCTTTCCTATCTTAGTAATTATTGTTGTGAAGTCCAAACAAGATAAATAAAATGAAATTGCTTCCCATAATAGAAAGTTGTTATTTGCATATATGTGAATTTAGGAACCTGATGCTCTGCCTTCTTCCTTGCTCTGAAAGCCAGTCCCACAGATGAGCAGATTGCCTGTGAGCATCTGCATCCCTTACCGTTCCTAAATTCACAGTCTCCTAGAACCACTGCTGTGGATTCAGCCCTTCACAGTAAAGACTAAACAACTAGAATGAGAAATGTTGGTCACCAAAGTGATCCCCTAAGTTGATGACCAGGACATTTACTTTCAGACCTCTGCCTAAAACATAATAATGTTTTTTCATCAACACTTTAATACATCTGTTTCTCTGGAGATAGAATTCGTGTTTGTGTACCAGTTGTAGAGAAATCACTTTTTAAATTCAGAGAAAAGTCTCAACACACACATACATACACACACAAAAAAAATGGGGAAAAAAGAGAGGCTCTGAAATGCTGAGATCTGCGATCACAGCCTTTATTAACAATATGCAACCAGTTCCAGAAAAAAAATTCAAATAAGAACTGGAATAATTATCCATACTTGCTAAGTAAACACTCGATGTGGTTGCTATCAAAATGAAAATTTGTCATGTCTAGTTTGACTCTGAGCACCCATAATTAAGTAGGCTTGGCAGCTGTTTTTAATTCACGCACCTAAGGAGGAAAATTATATGCTTTATCCAGTAAGGGGATTGTGATTTTTATTTTAAATTCTGTCTCTAAGGAATTTCTTACCAGAATGTGAAAGAGTTTTCTTTACTTGTTTAAAGCAAACTGCTCTCGTCAGACTTTATAGGAAGTACCACAATGCAATAGGGAATTTTATTATTTCTGTAGTTTACTTAGCATTTCAAGACATTTACCATTTTAATTATTTTCCTCGAATGTACTGTTGTGTGTATCAATGTAGTGTCACTGCTTCCACTGGACATTTAAGTGGGTTACTGTCAAGTGTTAAATAACTATTTTTTTTGTTTTTACAAAACACCTATTTTACAACTATCTTCTGCTTCCTGCATGACCATTGTATACTATTAGCCATGTGTGCGGTCTATACCTCTACTTGCATATCATGCAAAGAATAAATTCTGTGAAATTAATTTTCCAGGAAAATAGTATTCAAATATATGTTGTCTAGAAGAAGTAACACTTCTTGTTTTAACTGTGACTTTTAATTCTAATTAAGATTTTCCTTCTTAACCTCCTTGTGTTTAATTTAGAACACGGCCTCAAGACCTTAATATTTTATAATAGTGACTTTACAATAACTAGTTACTGCTTTTTTCCTAAGGTACACAGCACTGGAGAGAAGCAGAGCTAAGGAGGTGAAGTGTCTGTCTGTCTTGCTGAAAGCAGCTGGGAGTGGGAAAAAATAGTCTTGTCCACTTTTGGCTATCTCAAGATGAACATGGAGCTCTCCAGCAGAGGAAATGTCTAGGAGGATAAGGTGACATCTATCAAGTGAACCTACTATGCGAACACATCTGCTGATAGGCCTGACCCATTTCTATCATCTGAGAATCTCAAGTAGCTTGTCCACCAGCCACAGGTTGTTAAACATTGATGGTGGATACTGTAGATGACCTTGCACTGTCCTTCAGAGAAACATGAATCTGAATATTCCCCAATTTGGGAATATCTGGAGATTTTTCAGGCTTAGAGAGGTTTTTTTTTTTTTAATTTTTTTTTTTTTTTTTTTTTTTTTTTTTGGTTTGCAGGTCTTTTTAAAGTTGACCATGCATTAGGGCCATAACAAAGCTAAGCTTTAGAACTAAACAGAGACTGCTTATATCTAGAGAATTACAACCCATTCTTAGAAGTAAATTCTTTTTTGTTGTTGTGGTTGTTGTTGTTGTTGTTGTTGTTGTTGTTGTTTTTGAGACGGAGTCTCGCTCTTTCGCCCAGGCTGGAGTGCAGTGGCGCCATCTCGGCTCACTGCAAGCTCCGCCTCCCGGGTTCACGCCATTCTCCTGCCTCAGCCTCCGGAGTAGCTGGAACTACAGGTGCCCGCCACCACGCCCGGCTAATTTTTTGTATTTTTAGTAGAGATGGGGTTACACCGTGTTAGCCAGGATGGTCTCTATCTCCTGACCTCGTGATCCGCCCGCCTCGGCCTCCCGAAGTGCTGGGATTACAGGCGTGAGCCACCGCGCCCGGCCCTTAGAAGTAAATTCTTACTTGCCACTTTCACTTTGCCATACTCCCTTTTATTAGCCTATCACCTAGTTTAAAAAAAAATACACATAAGCACACACACATAAACTTTACATTAGTTAGCTCAAGTTTCTTATGCCCACTTTACAGCTAAGGTACATGTATCTCAAAGAGATGAGGTGACTTCCTCAGGGCTCCACAATGAGTAGTACCCAAACTGGGCCTCCCACCCACCTATCCTGATATCTAGCGCAGTTTCTGCTTCACATCAATGTTGCCTCCTTCTTCTTTCTACTATGGATTTGTAGGTTATTGAAAAAAAACTATCTTTGGAGGATAAAAAATCTTTATAAAATCTAAATGCCAACTTACCAGTTTAAAATTCAAATGGAAGTCTTCCCTAAACTATCATGTAACAAGTGTTCATTCATTGAAAACTATTTATTGGAGCCTACTATGTGCCACGCATTTTGATAGGAGCTAAGATAAATTGATGGTCAATTATGAAATAAGACATACTTTCCCTCACATTCGTGAAACCTAAAGTCTGTGAAAGGAGACAATTAAGCAAGCACTGGCAAAATTGCATGATAAATGCTCTTATAAGAGAAGCACAGGGCACTACTGAGAGGCTGTAGAAGGTTCTCACATCATCTTCCACCTAAATGACATTTATGGAGCAGTTACTGCATGCCAAGTATTGTCATTGCTTTGCAAGTATCATCTTATTTAATACACATTCAGGCTTATGCACTCCAGTCATGGATTAGAAAAATGAGGAGACGCTTCAGAGATTAACTGACTCTCCCAGTCACAAAGAAAGAAAGGTGGAGCCCAAATTCAACCAGGCACTATGGTTCAAGTCTACACTGACTAACCTTCCACCTAGGTCAATTATAACCTTCTCAGAGAGAAGATTACGATGTTTTTCTTGCTAAAGTAACCCAGAGTTCTGTCCAGTGTGGCAGAAAGGAATAGATGAGTGGTTGGCTTGAAATGGAATCTATTACCATTTCTAAACAAACAATTTCACAAAACTGAAATAAATCCCACAAGAAGATTAATGAAATGCGTCCAAGGCACAGAATTACTTTAATTTTCCAGTTGGTTCACCAGCTGAATCTAAGAGTTTGGTTGCTATCTCTGTTGGACTAAAGTAGAGTTTTTATCTTCTATAAATCAATCAGGACAGTGGAAATCACCAAATGACATCATCATAACCACAGAGTACTTAATAGATGCAGCCTTTGTGTCTTGCTACTTAAGAAACAGCTAAGCTTCAACCATCTTAAAACTTCCCTTTTTGCAGACTGGCCCAGCGCCAAACTTGTAATGACACGCAGAGTGATACATTTCCTCATTTCTTTCAAGCTTCTCTTGAGTTTCATTTTTCACAATTTTTTTTACCATCTGGACACATTCTACAAACTTTCCATTCACCTTGCTTATAATGCTTTTTTATCAAATAAAACCATTTATTCTTTATTCTTTCGTGGCCAATGTTTTTTCTTTCAGACACTAATTAGGAATCTGAAATATTGCTAGCAATTGAGAGTTAAGGATGGCCAAAGTTTTTCAAGAATAACTAGCCCATTTTGTTTGGTTTTGCTTTGCAATTTAGAAAAGGAAATCACGTTGCTTTTGAAAACAAATGTGGTGAAATTGTAAGCCATGCCATTTTTATTCTGGCCTTCCGTTGAAACTCTCTTTGTGGTCAGCAATGCACACAAAGTCCTGTCTAAATCAGCCTCGAGCAATATACATAGAATATACATCTCATTTTCAATAATAAATATGTTGGCAAACTAGGGCTAGTGGAAATAAAATGACTGTGAAGTAGAATATATTATTTAACTAAATTTATTCAGCACGTGCTTTTGCTTTTTGTATTCTGTTTTTCTCACATATGCCCCAAATCAGAAATTTCTTCCTTTTATGCCTATCTTACCTGTATATTAAAGACATATTTAATTTTCATGAAATTTTTTTTAATGTTTGTTATCTCATATGTTGTTAGGGTAACTGGCAATAAGCCTATCTTCCCAATTATGATGAATATTTGAAGTGACTCTGTAAGTAATTTACAAGTAAAGATTTTTATCTAAAAAAAGTTATCCACTTCATTTCCTTTTTATCAGTTCTCTGAATGTCTTTTTTCCCAAAAATATTTACACTTTTTTGGGTTTTTTTTCAAGGTTTATACTCCTATGGACTTTTTAGAAATAAATATTCTATAAACTCTGAAAGTTTCAAAAGAGGGCTAAAATGTATTTTTATAATCAAAACAGTGCTGAATAGGGTATATCACTTCCAAGCAACTATAATAAAATACAGCTTTTTTGGTTCTATAAGGGAATTGTTGAAATAATATCTTAACGTCATCTACTTTGTCTTTTGAAGAGAGATGAGGAACCTCTGGAAAAAGCAGCTTGCCCCTAGTATGTCAGGTCTACAAGAGAGGGGAGACATTGGATGGAGTGTTCTATGTGGCAGGGAGACCTCCACTCAGCAGGACACGGTGAGAGTTTCTTAAGTGAGTACAATATAAAAATATAATTTGGCAGAGCAAGAGAAATATAAGAAATCAAGCGGAATAATAATAAGGAAAATGATTACCATTCTTTAGGGTGTGCTTATCGTATGATTATGTGTCAGACATTCCTCTCAAATGTTGCCATGTTTTAACTCACTTTACCACCGTAACAGACCTGGGAAGATCAGAAAACCCATTGGTTTAAGCTACAAATAGAGAAGATGTTGAAACACAGAGAAGGCATAAGAACTAAAGGGAGACACAACCAAGAAGAAGCAAAGATGGAAGACCATGCAGGAGTGGACTGAGCACAGAGTGGGAGGGTGACAGCAAGGCTCTTGGTGTCAGGGAATGACTGAAAAGAATAAAGCCAAAGAACTCGTACTCAAGGAGATGGAAGCCTCAAGAGGGCCGAAGCAATGGAAGCTTGACTTAGGGTGGGGGTGTCCTTCAACTTTGTGGAATTATGCTACAAGGCTGTATTTGCCAATTTTCACACTGCTATAAAGAACTATCTGAAGCTGGGTAATTTATAAAGAAAAGAGGTTTAAGTGACTCACAGTTCCACATGGCTGGGGAGGCGTCATGAAACTTACAATCATGGCGGAAGGTAAAGGGGAAGCAAGGCACGTCTTATATGGTGGCAGGAGAGAGCGAGAGTGAGGAAGTGCCACACATTAAAACCATCAGCTCTGGTGAGAACTCACTCACTCTCATGAGAACAGCAGGAAGAAAGCTGCCCCCATGATCTGATAACCTCCTGCCAGGTCCCTCCCTCAACACATGGGGATTACAATTCAAGATGAGAATAGGGTGGGGACACAGAGCCAAACTCTATCAAAGGCATTCTGCTGATCCCTACCACCTGCCAGGCCCTGTCCATTGTCTGCAGCATGAGCCATAAGCATCAGCCCATCAAAAATGTTCATTCCCACCTCCCAGCTTCATCCTTGTACCTCCACTTCCTGTCCTGAAAGAGTTGGAGTTAACTGGTGAACTTAATACAATTGGGGGTGAGGGTTGGGGGGGCAGAGCGGGCAGAAGGGGGAAACAAGCAGAAGATTTAAAATGAGTAGGCTGAGGCTTTAGTTCCAGTCCTAAAATCTAGGTGACTTTGGGCAAGTTGTTCCTCCTCTCTGGTCCCTTATTAGTTCCTATTTAAATGTCGGCATTGAAGTTAATCTTCTTGAGGTCTGTTCCAGCTCTAATGGATGTTTTCTAAGGCAGTCTAATACAATAGATACAAGCATGCTTTTCACACATAAAAGCTACTGTTGATTCATTTGATAATAACATTCACACATAAAAGCTATTAGTGATTAATTTAATAAAATTCCAGGCTTTTAATCCATACTGGTTTAGCTTGAAGTATGGAGGTGTGAATTTAGGTAGTGTGTCAGGGAGATTACTCATCCCAGACAGGTGGTTTGGGTGTGTCCCAGCAGGGGCAATCAGACCTGTCTGGGTCATTCAGCCACCCACCACATATCTGCAGAGCACAGACTCACGCTTGAGTCAGATGCTCCCAGATCACCATACTCTAACAATTAGCCACACCACAGCCATTTGTCTTAAATTAACTTAGAGCGTGTTAGCTGAAGCCTAATTAAACATTGGCAGTTGCTTAGGAAAAACAATTAAAAAGTCACTCAGCAATACCATCTTGTCATTACAGAAAGCTTTAATAGGCGGGACTTGCAAAATATGGAAAATCTTTCCCTCACATGTGTGCTGGCTTCTGCAATAGCTAATGGACTCATCTAGAATAACACCCTGCCAAGGGTCTTTGATGGGACAGCTGTTCTAACAAGGCAGCTCTCAGGAATATCAGGTGTTCAGGGTTTTTTCTACAGCTGGCAGTAAACAAAAAAAGAAAAGCAAATTTTGTTTTATTCATCACAACAGCTGGAGAATGTATAGAAAATACTCAAACCACAAAATAACAAATGCAATCCAAACATCCCCAATTACTTCTAAATTCTTTCTTCCACTCTACAGGCCTTTCTCTTACTTTGTAGGCATTTGGTGGGATTTTCCTACCTACCCGTTTCCCAATCTCAGTTATTTCTGACACATTGTTGCTCCCTCAAAATTGAAAATTATCCCCTCCCACTATGCTTTGGTGCTTAAGATTCTGAATATAAAGCAATATGACCAGCACCATCCCTGGGCTTTCCAAAAATGGCCTAGAGAAAAAGGCTTGTCAAATGAATTCTTAGTTTTTCTTGTCAGGCTGTGCTTATGTCTCTCTTGACCTCCTGACCTGTGTAAGTTGTCTAAGGTATTCATTGCTTTGAGCTGTCCTTATAAAAGTATCAACTTGAAGCTGATTCTGTGGTAAATAAGAAATAAGAAAATCAAGTCACTGTCTCCCAAAAAGCAATTCAGTGGCTCAGCTGAATCTCTTCCTCCTGGTGTTTCCATGGAACCGAAGTGGGCTGGCTCTGCCAACTTCTTTTGCCTTGATTCCTCACTCTTTCAGCTGATGATAGAATCATTTTTGTCCCCAAAACTCACACAGGCACTAGATTTGGGGTATTGACTATGTTACCAGGGAAAGCCTTCCACTGCCATGTAGTGGGGAGTTTCCTCAGAAAGTATATGAAGGCCAAAGAAAGTAGGGAGGGTCCCTGCAAATCCGCAGCAAGCCTTGCCTAAACAAAGGGAAAAGGAGGGTGCTTGGGGGTGGGGGGGCAGGTAGAGGAGGCCTCAGATACGATTTGATATCCTGTAATCCACGGTAGGTGGCCTCTGAACTCTGCCCTGAAAAATCTGTCATGTTGAGACAGAAAGACACCCTGAAGGTGAGCACCTGTAGATCTCTGATCTCTAAGCCTCTTGCTGGACGCATCCAAGACAATGTGGAATAAAGTAGCAGTTCAGGAAGTGTGTTTCCATGCACTAGTGAAAGGTGAAAATATGAAATAAACTACCCTGGGTTGGTCTTTCATGCCTACTTCTGTATTTTTTTATTTACTTTTGTCATGTTTTTTGATATATAATTGTTTGAAATTTGTATCCACGCAATGTTCCAGCACTGGGAATTATGAGAATGGTTCTGGACCCTACAAAATCAATTGACATGATTTTTCATTTAGAGCAAGACCACATCTTCTGGGCAGGCCCAGTAGCTCATGCTTGTAATCCCAGCACTTGAGACTAAGGTGGGAGGATCACATCAGTCCAGGAGTTCAAGACCAGCAGGGTAACATAGGGAGACCACCCACTCTCTACAAAAGACTTTTAAACATTAGCTGGGCATACTGGTGCATGCCTCTAGTCCCAGCTCCTCAGGAGGCTGTGGTGGGAGGATAGCGTGGGCCTGGGTGGTTGAGGCTGCAATGAGCCATGATCGTGCCACTGCACTCCAGTCTGAGCAACAGAGCGAGCCTCTGTCTCAAATAAAATAAAATAAAATAAAGACCACATCTGATTTTGTTCAGTTCACTTTCACCCTACACTGAGTAAATCTCCAGAA
Organism: Pan troglodytes; assembly: GCF_028858775.2. Taxonomy (NCBI): domain Eukaryota; kingdom Metazoa; phylum Chordata; class Mammalia; order Primates; family Hominidae; genus Pan; species Pan troglodytes. The sequence continues at coordinate 77,474,230 of NC_072402.2, forward strand.
AGAAATCTAAGGACTATGTAATCAGTCAATCCACTCAACCCACAACGCTACTGGAGTACACTCATTAAGCCTCAAGAGACCTGTAAAGAAAAGGTCATCCAAAATGGAGCAAATAACCAACCAGCATGCAGGTATTCCTGATAGCTAGTACACGCCAAGTCATCGGGGGACTCTGAACTTTCTCTACACATAGTTTTTAAAAGAAAAGATAGTAAAATATCTCCTTCCTTCATAATGCCAACACACACTAGTATGACAATTTGTTACAGTATCATTCCTATGAGGTAGGGGAAAAGAATGATGACACTCATAAATCTATTGGTTTAGATACAAAATAAATTTTCAATCCATGAGTGTGTTCACTGAGAATATATAAAATAAATTAAAATTTGACTTTCAATTTCTTAACTCACAGTCCTATAGCCAAATAATCTGGACCATCCACATCTACTAAAATCAAATTGGCCGCTTCTCCAGATTATTGGCTCTGTGGTAGCCAGCCTGCAACATGGCCCCACTCATTCTTACATCCTGGGATTCATGGACTTGTGCATTTCTCCTCCCACTTTTTACCATGGTTGATCTATGTCACCAATAATAGATGGAAAAAGTGATGGTGTATTACTTCTGAAGATAAGTCATGAAAGACCTGTGACTTCTGCCTCATACCTTTTCTCTTGGATTGCTTATGCTGGGAGACACTAGCTACCATGCTGTGAGGACGCTTAAATTTCTTTATGGAGAGGCCTGTGTGTGAAGAGCAACTGAGGCTAGGAGCCAGTGAGGAGTTGAAGAGTCCAAGTCGTGCCAATGGCTGCATGAGTGAGCTTGGAAGTAGATCCTCTAGCCCAGTCAAGCCTTGAGTGCAGTCTTGCCCAATATCTCAATCACGACCTCATGAGAGACCTTGAACCATAAACACCCAACTGAGCTGCTCCGTAGTGCCTGACTCAGAAACTATAAGATAAATATGTATTGTTTTCAGCCATTACATTTTGGGGAAATTTGTTATCTGGTGGTAGATAAACTAATACTGTCTCTTTCCTGATCTTAAATTATTTTAAGTTCATGCTGTATCATTGATTTCCTTAAATCTACATACCCCAAAGTAACTGTTTTTGTCTTCTAAAAGTGCAGGTCAGAAATTTTTTTAACCAACTCAAATAACATGTAAGATTTTATTCCAAGAATATATGCTGGAAAAGACTTCACAGTCCTGTTAGCTATAGAGATTAGTTCACAAGGCTTTTCTTTAAGGATTGGGTCATACACAGACACACAAACATATACACATGACCACAATTCATTAATTTGTTGATACAAATCTTATCAAAATGCTAAACTGGAATTGAGACAAAAATAAATGACAGTGGAAGGCATTTTAAATGTATCATCTGCTAAAATGAATTCATCTCAATAAATTCCTCTTAATGCTTTAATTATTTAAAGTAGAAAAACCTCTACACCTGCCCCTCCAGAGAGTGTTAGAACCTAAAAAATTAAGTGCTTGAACCATCCTTCAGTGCCACTTTTCTCTTTATATGAGAGGCAAACACTGAGCGTGACTCATTCGCTCTCATGTCTCCCTGGTAAATCCTCTTTGTGGCTAAATAAACTGACACTCAGTACGAGTTTTGTGGTTTCAAAACTGCTCCTCAGTTTTGCAATATATTCCTAACATGCAGACAATGCCAAGTTCTGCCTGACTTCAGCTATCCCACAGAAGAAGCATGGCCCTGGGCCTCAAATATTTAATCCCCTGAGCTGTGTGTTAGCTTGAAATCCTCTACTCAACCGAATCCAATTTACCTCCTCTTCTGTCAAAGCAGCTTTTAGGCAGAGGTCGATGACTTGAGAAGTCACCTAGTGAAATCTTTTTCAAGTCTATGCTATTTACTGAAAAGAAAATTGGGTATACTTAAATCATTGCAAAGTTCCCTGTAACTTTGTGAAATAATTCTCTAATGAAAATAAATGGCTGTATCACTGAGGAGAAGAAGATAAGAAAAGAAAAACTTATTTCCATGCTTTTTTTGTTGTTGTTGATTTAAAATGTCAGTAACCATAAGTATGTGAGCTAATGCATATGTTAATTAGCTTTATTTAGCCATTCCACAATGTATACATAGTTCAAAACATCATGTTGTACACCACAAATAAACCAATTTTTATTTGTCAATTTAAAAAATTAAAAATTGGCCAGGCACAGTGGCTCATGCCTACAATCCCAGCACTTTGGAAGGCCAAGGTAGGTGGATCACCTGAGGTCAGGAGCTCGAGACCAACCTGGACCACATAGTGAGACCTCAACTCTACACAAAATTAAAATTAACAGAGCATGGTGGTGCACGCCTGCAGTTCTAGCTACTTGGGAGGCTGAGGCAGGAGGATCACTTGAGCCCAGGAGATCGAGTCTGCAGTGAGTTGTGATTGTACCATTGCACTCCAGCCTGGATGACAGAGGGAGACCCTGCCTCAAAAATAAAAATAAAAATAAAAATAAAATGATACCAGTAACTATAATAGTTTAGGTAATTTGTGCTCCATAAGAGTTCTTTACTCACAATTTATTCTTCACAAATGAACCAGTCAATGACGAAGGAAGAGAGGATGACCACATATCTGAGCTGAACCATTAGCATCTAGGACAAAAGATTACATGTCCAATATGCATTAATGATTTCCATATGCAGTGCCTGAAATACTGTGACCAAAGAAAGAAAAAATGCTGATTACTTTCCTTTAACAATCTCTAAGATCTCTAACTCAAGGCAACAGCCCTCAATGGGTTTACCCTGCAGAGCTTGAACTATTTAAAATTTAGGTTGTTTCAAAGTTTGATCTTAATTATATGTTAGGTACTTCTTACAAAGTCTTCTCTAGAAATTATTTATTCATTTTGCATCTATTTTATAGGCATAGATGATATTATTCAGTTTTTTGATAACTTCATCCTCAGAGTTAACTGCCCTTAGAGTTTCACTAATCCAAGTTCAAAGAAGACTTAGTCTCCTGAAATGCAAGTATTAATGATGAAGATTTTACCAAAAGTCCACACATTTTAATGATGAAGCTTTAGTTCTAAAATGTACTCTTATATAATGTGCTCATAAAATTAGACATTCAGCACTGTCCAAGAGAATCTTCTACAATGATAGAAATGTTCTATTTCTCCAGTGTTTGGTACAGTAGCCACTAACCACCTGTGGCTTTTGAACACTTGAAATGTGGCTACTGCAATTGAAGAACTGAATTCTAACTTTATTTCATTTTAACTAATTTAAACTTGACTATTACAATGGATGGCATAAATGGAGTCTCATGGATTAGCACATTTTGCCCTTTGAACTAGAGTTGTTTCAAAGCTAAAAATGGTGTCCATACGGGGCTAAGTGAAATAAGGCTCCACCTAACAATCTCTAGTTTTGAGCCTACAAACTGAGAGAAAACTGTCTCAATACCTATGCAAATTGAGAAATCTGTATGATCAATACCTATGTAAATTGAGAAATCCATATGATTGAGTCTCATCAGTGTGGCTTTCCTATGCCTTTCGAATGATGGGTTTCTGTGTGTGATAGGTTCTGCGGAGCGTTTGAGAGTTAGAGATCTAGGGTAGTGCTGAATTACGCATTCTTATATGTTGCCTAAACTAGCTCTTATCAAAACTACCTTCTCCCTAGAACTATGACTTTGCTTCCCTCACTTTACTGATTATGAAATAGATGCTGAAAACATTTAGCCCTCCATTGCAAAAAAAATAAAAGCACTTCAATTTTTTTATCCAAAAATGTCTCCCTTTCTCAACCACTAGGAAATTCTGTTGCCTTTTTTTCACTTCTGCTGGAGTTGCCCAGAGGGGCACCAGAAAGCAAGACTGAAAGCCATCAGTGGCAAGAACAAACACAATTTTTGAGCTTTCACAGTGGTAAGATATTTATTGTAAAGATCAGCAATGTCTGCCTTCATATTTCCATACTCTGATCTTTTGCACAGCTTAATATTTTAAATGATGTCCATAGGACTAAATGTTCTGAGGACACGTTGATAAGTAATATTTTACCAGATATGTAAGCATCCAAATTTACAAATTAGATGTTAGTGAGCTTCTTGTCCCTTTATAAAAGGATTTCTTGGTTTAGAAGAGATCTGTATTCACTCCTCTAAATAGAAGTATATATAAAAGGTACATATAAATCATTACCAAACCTAATTTATTGTTCTATGCTCTATGAGTCTGGGTAACTGAAAACTTTATTAATTGTTGCATTTGCCCACTAAAAGCAATACAAAGGAGAGAAAAAAGCAGTCCCCAAATTATACTGCATTTATGAAAATACTACGATTAGAATCACAGAAATTCACACAGACATGCAGTACTATAACTTCAGGTAAAATGACAAATTGTTGATTTTACCAAATATTTAGCTGGAAGAATATATTTTCAACACATTATTTTACCAGGAATACCCACTGCCACCCCTGCTTCAGAAGTGGATTTGATTTCTATAGAGGGAGCATTGAATCTGTAAGCTATTGTTTCTTCCCTGGCTGTCAGGAACAGCCTGTGTCCCACCCCTTTCCACCCTTTCTTACTTAGGATCAGGCCACAGGTGCACCAAGATCCCTTCAAGGAAATAAGAAGCCTATGTCTTACAACAGCTTGGTCTGAGGCTTCCTCCAGGCTACTGGTGCCTCCTGCCTAATATTCAGACCTTTGCCTAGATTCTGGCTTTTCTCCTATATTATTTGGCTTCATTTCATTTCTGGCTGAGATTGCCGGTCTGGATTCCAACACGTTTTTCATTTAGTTTCCCAAGTTCTGGCACATCATCTTATCAGATGTAACATTTTCTTGCTTGGATTGTTTTTTCAACTGGTTCCTTCTTGCCTTAGTTGGAATGAATGAATGTGACTCTCTTTCCATCTTGATTTGTGTTTCTATACTTGCTCACCTCCCTTGTTTGTTTTTGTTTTCTGGACTTACAAATCTTAAAAGCAAAATGAGGCTCAGAGAGACGAAGTGATTTCCCCAAGGTCACATAAGGAGAAACAGTAAGATCATTGGGTTTTCAGCCCCATCTACCTTTCCCCATGCTGTCTGCCTCTAAGAAGCCACACTTGGCACTGATAACAGGAAGACCGGTTATCCCAACTGGCAGCCCAAGGCTCTAGCTTTCCATTCTGTCCTCCCTTGAGTAAAGACACAAAATGTAGAAAAGCAGAAAACTATCAACCCAGGGACTACCTAAAATACACAAAACATAACGATAGAACCAGCTTGGAATTAAAGGCCCTTGGGCTTAACAAAACCGCGACACTGATTTATGTTTTATTAAATAATAGCATAGTTATACCGAGGGGAAGTTCCAAACATTGCTAACAACATAAAATACTTTTATAATTGAAGAAAGAGTTTCATTTCAGCTTCTGATGATCTAATAATTTAATTGCAAGACATGCAATGACTGAGTAATTTATTTTTTTACCAAACAATAATCAATGTCATGTGGCTGTGTCATGAGAATTTATTATTAACTTAACTGGTATATTTCAGCTTGACATTCCCAGGACAACTTGCTCTTTAAGAATGAGTCAAACCTGATGACTTATGTCCCTTGGAAAGGTAAGTAGATTATTTCTAAATTCTACCACTCTTTCTGTGGATATTTGTGTTTACGAATCTGGAAAATACACTGCCTTTTGCCTAAGCTGCCAAGCCACATGAGCAAGAGAATTGATTCCAGGAGTGTGCCTTGAATCTTTAAGTCTCTCTCTTAATGAAATTATGCTGAAAATGGTTATAATATTAAGACTGGGATAATGCACAACATAAACCAAACAATACTCTAAATGAGCTCATGTATTCATTAGAAATATCTAAATAGTATTCAGTAAAGGTGACTCATCTCACTAGTGTCTAAATAACGGGTGAAAAAAAATTTAATAGTTTTTTCCAGGTTAACAGATAAAACTAAGAAAACTTCCAAATACATTTAGGGAAGTCTGGTGTCCCAAATGCATTTCACAGCAAAATATGTGTTGGGTCTTTCTCAGTTCCACAGCTACATCACACAGCAGGGATGGAAGGACAGCATGACAATAGCTTTTACTTTCCGAATGGATGTTTAAGTAATCTGAAGAAGACACTTTCTGCTGGGCTCTATTCAATCTGTAGTCTATTGCAGTGTACAAGTAAACATCAAAACCCCCTGCTTCACAACTGTCATTTTTGGCTCTCATTACCAATGGGCCAAATTAGGTTAGGGCAAGATGGTCGGCAGATGGGCAGGGCAGCATACCAAAGGCACCCAAACCCACCAAAGCCAATATAGGAAAAAAAAGAAAAGAAAATCACCCAGGGAAGAGGCCTTTGGGCAACATCCCAATTCATTGCAGCTAGAAAAGAAGAAGGGCTGCTTTTAAGGGTCTCAGCTTTGGCAAGACAGCCACAAAGGCTGTTGTTACCTCTGGCACTGCAGCAGAATCAATCTAACAGGAAGTGGAGACAGTCCAGCAATGCCATGGCAACCGCAGGCTGCTGCAGGAGGGAGGGAGGAGAGCCAGCAGGCAGGACTGATGGTGACTGGGAGGGTGCACTCCGATGAAGGCAGCCTTGGGGACCTATCTCTGGTACCAGCCCCCAGGGAAGGTCACTTTTCCCTGGGAGTAACTTCCATTAGGGAAGAGAGCAAAGCAAGTCATAAATGGAGCCACAGGTGCACAGAACCCAGGGTAAGGGGGTAGGTGAGTGTGCTTGCGGTTCCTTTTTCATGAAGAGCAGCTCTCATTCCTGCCCTGCAATGTCACAGGTCACCCTGAGATATCAGAGACAGAGAATCAAGTGCTGCTGCTGTGAGACAGTAACGCAATGTAAGACAATCATTCAGGAACATTCTATTGGAGTGCTCACCCATCCAAAGTATTAACACCCTGATTCAAAAAAGGCTATTGGAGCTTTTTTTTTTCTTTAAGACCTACCTTCCTCTCACTAAGCTTATGATGATGACAATGATATATAAATACCACTGAATGTAATCAAATAAAACAGTTGGATGACACCATGAAAGAGAGTTTAACTCAAGAAGGTCAAAAGGGCAAAAACAAATGTGAATCATAGAGAGAAGATATAGGAAATCTTTTCTTAATCCACTGCAATGGCACTTCATGATCAGTAAGTTTTCCTTATGTCAAATTAAAGTCTCTTTTGCCTTAATTTTAGTCGCTCTCTATCCCACCCATTCAAACTCCAAGGGATCACTGCTGATATCTATATCTTGCATCTCTTCATTATTTCCCCCATCTGTATAATAAGGCTGATGATCTTTTTTTTTTTTTTTTTTTTTTTTTTTTTTGAGATGGAGTCTCGCTCTGTCGCCCAGGCTGGAGTGCAGTGGCGTGATCTCGGCTCACTGCAAGCTCCGCCTCCCGGGTTCACGCCATTCTCCTGCCTCAGCCTCCCGAGTAGCTGGGACTACAGGCGCCCGCCACCACGCCCGGCTAATTTTTTGTATTTTTAGTAGAGACGGGGTTTCACCGTGTTAGCCAGGATGGTCTCGATCTCCTGACCTCGTGATCCGCCCGCCTCGGCCTCCCAAAGTGCTGGGATTACAGGCGTGAGCCACCGCGCCCGGCCGGCTGATGATCTTTAAGTATTTAAAGATGTTATATATGCTGCATCAACAACAAACCTATAGCAGAATACATATCCTTACATAAAACAGAAGCTGCTAGTTGTCCCTCGACATCCATTCTTCCAATGTCTTTCAAAGTAATAGAACTCCCAACTTTTAACTGGGCACAAGGCCATCTGAAATAAAGACCACTTAGCCCATCTTCCTGTGCAGCTAGAAATAGCCATATTACTAAATTCTGGCCAAAGGAATAGGAGCAGAAGTTATGGAAACAACTTCCAAATTGTGTCCTTGAAGCACAAGTCTTGCCCTTTTGCTCTCCCTGCCTTTATATTGCTCTTGAAAATAATCCTGGTGCAAAATCACATTAGATCAAGTGGGCAAAGGCAATACTCTGGGGATAGTAGAGTCACAAATAAATTTCTGACAACCTCATGGAGTACAGCCACTATACCAGCCCTGTACCACCTACTTCTCATACTACACAAGAGACTTCTATCTTGTTTAAGCCAGTACTATTTTAACTTAAAGGCTTTCAGATTGTTTAACCTAATAAGCATAATTATCTATACTTGTCTCCTGTGTTGTATCAACCTGACCAGCAAATGGGTGGGCTGCACTAATACAGGCTTTATGGGAATTGGCCAGAGACTGTCTCAGGTTATCAGAAATCTGACCCAAGAAGCCAAGATTCAGCAAGAGTTGAGGTTGTAATATAAGAGAGTAGGGATACAGCCAAAAAAAAAAAAAAATCAGAAAATCAAGCTAAGGCAGGTCAAATCTGACAGATTCACACACAGCAGAGAGCCTCAAGGAAAATACACATGTGTTTTCAGATATATGGGAAGTCTAGCACAGTGGCCCAGGCAGGTTGTCAGAAGCTGGGCAGAGGAATTTCAAAAGCTGAAAAGAACATAGCTCCAAAGTGAAACGTGCATATTTATTCTGCCCACTGGCTATGGTCTTCTGACATCTTTCATACTGAAGTCATCCAGGTTTACTGGCCTGGCTGCCCCCCACGGTTCTCTAACCTTAGTCCTTTTCCTCCACCTGAGCAGGAAACTCATTACTTATATCAGAGGGGTAGGTTGTATTCTTGCAGTGAACTGGAGATCTCACTGGGGGAAGGAAACCTAGACCATCAGGATTCCTCTGGAACCAGTGGGAGAAAAGGTCTTTAGTACAGGGTTGAAAAGGCACTGTCTAACCTGGTAAATGCTGGCCACATGTGCCTACTGAACACTTGCAATGTGGCTAGGCAGAATGGAGACATTCTGTAAGTGTAAAATACACCCTGGATTTTGAAGACTTAGGACAAGGAGTGTAAAATATCTCATTCAAGTTTTTGTATTAATTACACATTGAAATGAGACCAGGCACTGTGACACATGCCTGTAATCTCAGCACTTTGGGAGGCCAAGGCAGGAGGATCACTTGAGGTCAGGAGTTCAAGACCAGCCTGGCCAACATGGTGAAACCCTGTCTCTACTAAAAATACAAAAATTAGCCGGGCGTGGTGGTGCACATCTGTAATGCCAGCTATTCAGGAGGCTGAAGTAGGAGAATCGCTTGAACCCGGGAGGCAGAGGTTGCAGTAAGCCAAGATGGCGCCACTGTACTCCAGCCTGGGCAACAGAGCAGGACTATGTCTCAAAAATAAAATTTTTTAAAAAGAAATTATATTTAATATATATTACAGTAAATAAAAGGTATTATTAAAAACTAATTTATCCTGTTTCTTTTAGCTTTATTTGTGGCTTTCAGAAAATATGAAGCTACATATGTAGATCACATTATATTTCTATTGAACAGCACTTGTCTAACAAGCTGAGTTTCTAACATTTGGAAGAAACTTCTGTTTTCTCAAGTGAGAAAACTTTCAAACTACAAACACCCTAACACCTGAGTCCCACTCCATCACAAAAGTGGCATACAGCCAATTTGACTCACGATGTTTCCTTCATTTTCTTGTCTGATGAGCCCACATCTTTGAGGTTCATGCAAACACCCAGTTCTGGGAATGAGATTCTGTGTGCCATTGCCCATGGGGAAATGACTGCTAACCAAATTCTTGATCTCCACCAATTATTAAAAGGCAGTTCTAGCCATTAAACATTCAAAATTCTATTTAGACAGACTGTTAAAAAAAAAAAAACAGAGACACTTCTCATATTGGCTTTTCTTATTGACCTAACTAAACACTCATTGCAGTCTTGTTCCAAAACTGTACCTTCCATTAGCACAAAGGAAAACCTGTTCTTATAGTTCATGTAGCAGGGTAAGGAATATAGAAAAAAATGTAAACAGTAAGCCTTTTGTGAAGAAGGAAATTCTCTTTGTCCTGCCTATTCTATTCTGAAAGCACAAACTGAAACTTTTACAAATGTATTGGCGACCTCTAATGAGAACAAAAGTGGAAAGGGAATGATCTCTTCTCTCCCTATAGCAAAGAGTCATGGCTGACACCACTATAGCAAAAACAAACAAACAAACAAACAAAAACACCCACAGGTTTACAAGGGAAAAGCATAGCAAATTTATTATGAATATGTGCATACCTGGGCACAGAAGTTATACAAAATGTGAATACAAAGAGGGTCAGTTGGTTGATGCTTAAATACTCTCTTCAAAGAAGGACACATGTATGGATCCAAGAAGTGGGAGACAGACATTATGGGAAGGCGAGGGGCAGACTTACACAGGAACAAAGGCTGTCTTATTGTGCAGATAAAATGTGTCAGGTAATCTCTTGGAGAACAGATGAAAATTCCATCTGGGTGTGGTGGTGACTCCCAGTCTCTTCTCTTCTCTGGTGGTTGACCTTTACCGGTTATTCGATGAGATCCCTAGGGAGGGGGTCTTAAGACAATTCCATTTCTTTTGGAAATAAGGATAAGGAAATTTCACATAAGGAAATTCCAGAAAATCTGTCTCAGTGCTTAGTGGAGAAGTTGGGGAGGCGAGACAAGGTTACAGTGACCTCGATTCTGAGGCAGCTTCTAAGGTCTCTCAGGATGTCAAAGTCCCTGTCTTTGGGGTACTGCTTTCTGAGCCCCAACAGAGCCATAGCTGATCTCCACATTGGCAAACAGCTGAATATTTCACAGAGGATTTGGAAAGAGGTGAAAAAAAAGTTCAGGCAGGCAGCTTTAACAGACTATATGTACATGACAGAGATATGAAAAGTTTTAGTAAATCTGAATCACATACAGAAAGCTGGAAGCAATTGCTACTGCACGGTGCTGTTTGGGTAGAAGACTTAATAGGTCTTTCTCCTCCCTTTGGGTCTTATTAAACATCATTTTGGCTTAAGAAGACAACTCTGTTGTCCAGGTTAACAACATTTTCGTGTCAAGTGCCTGGTATTCCCAAAGAAATGTCCTTCCTTTTGGCTAAGCAATATATTAAGTAATGCACTAAACAATACAGGCTGCCAGCAAGCCTGTTTTCTCATGACTTTTCTTTTCTCTGGATTCTTTTAAACTTTCTACATAAATCTCATTCTTTTAACCTCTCCTAAACTATTCTTAAATTTACAAAAAAGAAAGACACGTTTGTCACGCCTGCAATCCCAGCACTTTGGGAGGCCGAGGCGGGTGGATCACAAGGTCAGGAGATCGAGACCATCCTGGCTAACATGGTGAAACCCCGTCTCTACTAAAAATACAAAAAATTAGACAGGCGTGGTGGCTGGCACCTGTAGTCCTGGCTACTCAGGAGGCTGAGGCAGGAGAATGGCGTGAACCCAGGAGGCAGAGCTTGCAGTGAGCCGAGATCACGCCACTGCACTCCAGCTTGGGCAACAGAGCGAGACTCCTAAAATAAAATAAAATAAAATAAAATAAAATAAAATAAAATAAGAAAGACACATTTGGGTTAAATTAAAGTAATGGTGGTATATTGTAAAGATTAGAAATAAGGGGCCAGGGGTGGTGGCTCATGCCTGTAATCACAACATTTTAGGAGGCCAAGGCGGGTGGATCACGAGGTCAGGAGATCGAGCCCATCCTGGCTAACACAGTGAAACCCTGTCTCTACTAAAAATTAACCTGGGCATGGTGGGGCGTGGCTGTAGTCCCAGTTACTCAGGAGGCTGAGGCAGGAGAATTGCTTGAACCTGGGAGGTGGAGGTTGCAGTGAGCTGAGACTGCACCACTGCACTCCAACCTGGGTGACAGAACAAGACTCTGCCTCAAAAAAAAAAAAAAAAAAAAAAAAAAAAGAATAGAAATAAGGAAGATAGGAGTGGCAGATGCTTAACTAGTCCCCCAGTTCCTACCACTCACCCACATGGAAAATAAAGTTTTGGGGGAACAGGAGAATTTATCAAGATACAGTGCAATCCATGCAGTTCTAGCAACTGAGTTGTCTCGTTGACTGAGTTCTCTCATTGCGGGCATGCACAGAAGGCAGTTTCATTTTCCACCTTTGGGATGACTCTGTGACTCTCCCCACCCCTCCTGCTTCTTCTGACTGGATACATGCCTGGCCCTGCTTCTCAATTTCTGCCTGTCAGAGAAAAGTTCTAACTGGTTCAGCTGGGGACTGTCAAGTACAGCAATGTTCAACCCTGTTTTAGTTCTCAGACACGTTTCATTGCTCTACATAATCCTGTGAACCATATTACAAATTGTTTGAATCATGTCGTTTTACAATGAAAATTATTCAATGTGATTAAATAAAAATATTCCAGATTTTAAAAGATTACCTAATTGACCTATATAATATATAAGGACATTAAAAATGACTTTCCACAGATAATTAGATAGGCAGATGCATTAATGTGCTTTAAACCAATGAAGATAAATACATCATTTATTGACAAGTTCATTTCAAAGAACATTTGAATATTTGGTTTTGGTATCAGGTATAAAAGTACAGGTTTAAATTCAGTCATTTCCTTGCATTGATATTGAGAAAAAATGCTACCCTAATTTAATTATAGACAGCTTCCTCCTGCCTGCTGCACAGAGAAAACTCATTCACACCACAGAGACTTAGGGTTTCCCCTTGGGTTTGATTATCTGCACCATGTAAAGGGTACAGAAGATGGGAAAACTTCACTGAATCTAAGAAAAGAGTTTCACATAAGCCTGGAACCTCAAAGGGTGACACTCTCAGTGTTGAGTGAAACAAGAAATAAATGTAGACATTCAAAAGAGGACAGTGTGGGAACTTGCCTGTCTCAAATTGGGTTCCAGATGAAGAAGAAATCTCCAAAAAGAATTTAGTTTTTCAAGATGGCTTTCACATAAATTGTGTTTTAAATTTATGTTTTATGATTAAGATGGAACAGAGATACCCCTCTTTAGGGGCCTATAGAAAAAAAAGAAAATCCTGAGTTTCTTCAAAAAAAAAAAAATCCAGATAGCTAAGTAGCCCCTAAAAAGTAAATAAGTAACTTGTTAAGCAAGAAGGTAATAGCCTAAAACAGTAGTCACAAAAGTTGAAGTCCAAAGATAGTTGCTTTCCCTGTAAAAACTAAAGATAATATCCTAACATATGTCCCTGAGTTGTCTTTCAGAAATTCAGACCTCTATCAAACAGATTCACTGGAAATAGACCACAGATAAAAAGGAGCTGAGGACCAAATTCTCACCACCATTCTTTGTTCTAAATTTCTTTCTGAGGGGCCTACAAAAGGTCAGACCCATGAGCCAAAGCTAACATTCTTTTCTGCTGATCCCAAATTTTTAGACAATTATAAATCAGAAAAACCTTTAAACCTACCTATGACCTGTAAGCCCACACTTTAAGATTTCTACTTGTAGACCTAAACAAACATGTAATTTTGTAATTTACATGTATAGATTTATAGTTTTGCATGTAACTTCTGCTTTCCTGAAATTTACCCCTCCCTTTAAAAACCCTTGCCTGCAAGCCTTTGGGGAGTTTGGGCCTTAAGCATGAACTGCCCTGATTCTTCTTGCTTGGTGCCCTGCAATAAATGCCTCACTTTATCTCACTGTTATCCCAATGTCAGTTGTTTGCTTTACTGGGCTGGGTAAGCAGACTCCAGTTTGTTTCTATAATATGATCCAACAGTTTCAAGTAGAAAATGTAAGTGTTGTTAGATTTAGTTGTGGCACAGACAATGGTTTTCACCCAATATCCCAAGGGCTTTCTCACATTTCCCAGCTCCCTTGTAATTGAGCAGGATCAGACAATTAATTCTGATCAATTAGCTATGGGTAGAAGAAACACAATTTACTTCTGGGTAGAAGAATAGCAGAACTGGTGAAACATGCTCCAAGTCTCTCTTCCCCAGCAATGTTGACCGAGGGGACATGTGTTCCAGATGAAGCAGCTCCAACATTGGAAACTCAAAGGGCCTGGATGGAAATCATGTACACAGGAGAGTTCCCTGATTTTACAACAGACTTTGCATGAATGGGAAATAGACCTTTATTATGTTAAGCATCTGAAATTTGGATCATGTTAGCCTCACCTAACTGATGGAGTACACTGCTGGGGTGATTGATAGAGCAAATACAAAGAATCTTAGAAAGATCAACTTCACACCAATACTCAAAGATGTACCACAGATAAAAATCCAAGGAACATGAACAACCCACAGCCAAAATCCACAAAACACAAAAGAAGTCACAATGGCTGAAATCCAGATGAAATAATTGTTGATAATAACGGACCTCAAAAACTTCTAATATTGTAAATATGCTACATAAAACATAAAATAATATTATGTTTAAAGAGACAAAAGAATGGTTTGAAATATAAGTAGGAATAAGAAATTATGAAGATTAAAAACAAACAAAATGGAACTACTAAAAATAAAACATACAGTTGAAATAAAATACTCAATGGATTAAACAACAGGTTAGACACAGCCGAAGAAAGAATCAGCAAATATGAAAATAAATCCAGGTAATAATCCATTCTGGTAATTACCAGAATGCAGCTTAGGAAACTTATGAAAGGGAGGCTAGGAGGCACACAAAATAAAGAAAAGATCTAACGTAGATCTAATCAGAAGGATAATAGAATCTGCAAAAAGCAATGTTCATACAGAGCATTCAAAAACTGCTGAAATTCACCAGTCCTCAGAATGTAGAAGCCAGATGATGCTCAAATAAGATAAAAAATACATACGAATCTATTCTTGGACACATCAGAGTGAAACTGCAGAATAATAAAGAAAAAAAAGAGATCTTCAAAGTAGCCAGAGATAATCAACAGCTCACTGATAATGAGTGACAATGTCATCTGGCTCTCCAAAGGAATAATAAAAACCAGAAGAGAGTGGAAATACATATTTATTCTGCTGTGACAAAATTCTTGGCAAACAAGAACCAGACACCCAGCAAATTTAACTTTCAGAAATGGGAGGAAAATAATGGCATTTTCACACAATCATTAAGCTAGGGAGTTCACTGCAGAAAGACTTCTTTTTTTTCTTTGAGACGGAGTCTCGCTGTTGCCCAGGCTGGAGTGCACTGGCGCGATCTCGGCTCACTGCAGGCTCCGCCCCCTGGGGTTCACGCCATTCCCCTGCCCCAGCCTCCCGCCTCAGCCTCCCGAGTAGCTGGGACTACAGGCGCCCGCCACCTTGCCCGGCTAATTTTTTGTATTTTTAGTAGAGACGGGGTTTCACTGTGTTAGCCAGGATGGTCTGGATCTCCTGACCTCATGATCCGCCCAACTCGGCCTAGAAAGACTTCTTTACAGAAATCTTAAGGAATGCATTTTAAGGTCAAGGAAATTATGCTAGAAGGAAAGTCTGTGATACAAAAAGGAAAGAAAGAAACAATAAACAAAGACATATGGATAATACCAAGCAATTATTGACAGCACACAAACCAATAAAAATATCTAATACACAGTAGATAAAACACAGGCCAAAATGAAAACACTTCACAGTAGGAGTTTGTAAATTGCATAGGGAGATCATGAGAGTTTGTGCTTATATTACTCAAAAGAAAGGTAAAGACAGACTTTATTGTATTGAGTAAGTATTAACCTGGTTAAAGTAGCCAAGGTAACCAAATAAAGGGTGAATATAGAACATGTAAATTCCAAACAAACAGAGGAAAGAAAATGTGTGTGGAGTTGGAGGCAGAGGTGTGAGGGGTTGTGGGGGACTGAATTGAAAACAAGGCAAGGAAGGAGTGGGGGGGAAATTAGAAAAAGATAAAGTGATACAAATAGGAGACACCTGGTAAGCTGATAGAAATTGACTCCATTATATAAGTATTCAAAAGAAATAATACAAGTTAACTCCTCATATGTACCCAACAGAAATTCTACGTGATAGAAAGTCATGTACTCAAGTGTTCTGAGTAGTGTATGCAAAATAGCCAAAAACTGGAAACTTCTCAAACACCTATTCCACAGTACAATGGAAAAATAAATTATTGTTTATTTTATACAAGAGAATTCTATACAGCAATGAGAATGAAAAATCTGCAAATACATGCAACAATATGGGTGAGTCTCTTAAACATCATGTTGAGTGAAAGAAGGTAGACACAAAAGACAACCTAGTGTATGATTCCATTTACATGAAGCACAACAAACAGGCAAAACAAATTCATAGTTTAGAGATAAAGATGGTGTAGGGAGGAGGAAGGAAGAGGAAATAGGGAGGGAGGAAGGCGGAGGAAGAAAATGTAGAAACTAGAAGGACGGGAATCTGGGAGGTAGTGAGATTTTCTTTCTCCATCAATGTTTTGGTTACACAACTGAATCCAGTAGGTAAAGATTCATTAAGTGACATATCTATGATTTATGCATATTACTGTATGTAGAATGTAGATTAAATTTCAGTAAGTGGGTTTTTTTTTCTTTTAAGTTGAGGGATACAGGTGCAGGTTTGTTACATAGGTAAATCTGTGTCATGGGGGTTTATTGTATAGATTATTTCATCACCCAAGCATCAAGCCCAGTATCCATTAGTTCTTTTTCTTGATCCTCTCCCTCCTCCCACCCTCCACCCTCCAAAAGGCCCCAGTGTGTGTTGTTCCCCTCTATGTGTTCATGTGTTCTCATCATGTAGCTTCCACTTATAAGTGAGGACATGCAGTATTTGGTTTTCTGTTCCTGTGTTAGTTTGCTAAGGTTAATGGCCTCCAGTTCCATCCATATCCTTGCAAAGGACATGATCTTGTTCTTTATTATGGCTGCATAGTATTCTATGGTGTACCACATTTTCTTTATCCAGTCTACCATTGATGGACATTTAGGTTGATTCCATGTCTTTGGTATTGTGAATAGTGCTGCTTCTTCACAGCAAAGGAAACCATCAACAGAGTAAACAGACAACCTACAGAGCAGGAGAAAATTTTCACAAACTATACATCTGCCAGAGGTCTAATATCCAGCATCTATAAGGAACTTAAACAAATTTTCAAGAAAAAACAAACCATCCCATAAAAAGTGGGCAAAGGACATGAACGAACACTTTTCAAAAGAAGACATGCATGGAGCCAACAATTATATGAATAAAAGCTCAACATCACTGATCATTAGAGAAATGCAAACTGAAACCACAAAGAGATTCCATCTCACACCAGTCAGAATGGTTATTATCAAAAAGGCCAAAAATAACAGATGCTCGTGAGGTTGTGGAGAAAAAGGAATGCTTACACACTGTTGGTGGGGGTGTAAATTAGTTCAGCCATTGTGAAAGACAGTGTGACGATTCCTCAAAGACCTCAAGTAAATGGTTTTAGAAATTCAGCTGCATGTTATTAATAAGAGACACACCTATTATTTAAGGAAACAGAAATATTAAAGGTTCAAGGATGAAAAAAAATTGCCACGTAATAATTAACTGAATAATTATATAAAATGGACCTCAAGGCAAAAAAGCATTGCTATAAATAAAGACATTCACTGAAACATGATGTAAAATTCCTAAGTTTGTGTGTACGTAAGGATATAAACTCAAAATATGCAGAGCGACATGTTCCTGAGCTAAAGATATTGACAAATTCACAAACATAACAAGAGATTTGAAAACATTTATATTAGCAATCTAAAGATCAAGCAGACAACAAAATCAAAAAGATATAGATTATTTAAAAGAAAAATTTTAAATCTCAACTAATTTGTTGTACCCAACAATTTGAGAATACACATTTTTCTTAAGCATATATTGAACGCTTACAAAAATTAGCCATATGTTAGACTATACAGGTAATATTAATAAATTCTAAAGATTGGCTATTCCACAGATCACATTTTCTGGCTACAAGGCAATTGAATTAAAAAATCAATAAAAAAGTAACAAATAATAACCTTTATTTGGAAATTTGAAAAACACACATAATTCTATTTAACTGATATTAAAAAAGACATCTTAGTAACATCTAAAAATAATTTTAAAAAAAATCACAAACAGGAAAATGTGTTCATTAAACCTAAAGCTGCACTTGGAGAGAGAAACTTACAGCCTATATGTTTACATCAGAAACGAATTCTCAAAATTAATGAGTTACAAACATCTCATAAAATAGTTTACAGAAAAAAACACAGGAGAATATATCCAAAGAAAGAGGGAAACAAAAATTAGAGGTAAGACCAGAAATTAGTGAAATTAAAAACACAGACAAAACAGTGATATCAGCAATGCCAGAAATTAAATCTTTAAAAGCCCAGTAAAAGAGACAAACTTTGGAAATATTAATTAAGAGAAGAAAAAAAAAGGTTAAGCACAAGTAAACAGTGTTAGAAATGAAAAAGGGGACATGATAAAAGGTGCTATAGAAATTAACAGAAAATAAAAGAACATAGTGAAAGACTTTTGTCAGAAATGGATAAACTTTGGCTGAAATGGATAAATTTTTTGAAAAAAATACAACTTATTGAAATTCATTTAAAAAGAAATATTTCTACAATGTGTAAAAAAAATTGATTGGTAGATAAAATCTTTCTCACACACACAAAATTACTAGGTCCACATAGCTTTACTGCCAGTCCTGTCATTCAAGAGACAGATAATTCCAGGCTTACACAAAATCTTCCTGATAATAAAAAAGAAAAACAAAATCCCCCAAATCATGTTATGAGGCCAACCTAACCTTGTCATCAAATTCAAAGAGTAGTACAAGAAAGAAAATTACAAGGCCAGCCTCACTCATGAATACAGATGGGAAAATTCTGCGTAAAATATCAGCACACCAAAACCAGTAATAATATGAAAGGTAATTTTTCATGACCAATTGGGATTTGTCCTAGGAAAACAGGAAACTAATTATTTGTAATTCACTATGTTAAATTATTTGTAATTCACTGTATTAAATGGTTATTTTTTAAAGATATTTTAAAAAGCATTCAATAAAATGAAAATTCATTTGCAATAAAATCTCTCAGCACATTAGGAATTGGAGAGGTGCTCTTTATTTCCTTTTTGCCTTGCAGATCTATCCTCTGCCTACCTCTCCCTTGATCTGGCATCTGGGAGTCCAACCCCTAAGGGCTGCATCACTTAGGTGCCTTACCCTTAGCTACATGTGAGCAAGAAATTCAAGGGTGGGAAGAGATGAGAAGAAAGTCAGGGTATTTCCTCCCTTCCCTGATGAATGCTGCAGCTCAGGCTATATAACTACAACTCCCACTAGACAGTCCCTTGTTCCAAGTCCAGCTGTCACTAGTATAGTAACAGCAGGTCTAGAAAAGATAAACAGCTTCCTATTACGTGCTTTACCATACGCTATTCATTGCCCTAGCTCTGTCTATGCCTATATAAATTTTCTTTCATTCAATACTCTTCAGAATTCCAGCTCATATGCTATTAACCTTTGTTACAGGTTGACTTGTATTCCCTCTTGAATTTGTATGTTGAAGTCCTAACCTCCAGGACCTCAGAATGTAACCATATTTGGAAATTAATAATTTAAAGAAGTAATTAAGTTAAAATGTGGTCTTTAGGCCAGGCCCTAATCCAATATGACTGGTGTCTTTATAAGAAGAGATTAAGACATAGACACACACAGAGTACAGACTGAGGATACTAGCAGGAAGATGGTCTTCTACAGGCCAAGGAGAGAGGCTACAGAATAAAATTAACCCTGTCAACACCTTGATCTTGAACATCTCCACTCCAGAACAATAAGAAAACAAATTCCTGTTGTTTAAGTCATCCAGCCTGTGAAACTTTGTTTTGGCAGCACTAGCAAATTGATACAACTCATTAAAAGACATCTACAAAAAGACAAACAAGTAAAAAACAAAACAAGACCCAGCAAACATAATTGTTAACGATTAAATGTTAAAAGCATTTCCTTTAAGACTGGCAACAATGTAAAGATTCTATATATCACTAATTATATGGAGGTTCTAAAAAGTCTAGACAGTAAAACAGGAAGAAGGATTAGAGATATAAAAACAAAGCTATCATTATTTGCAGATTGTAAAACTGTCTACATACAAAATTCAAAAATCTAAGGATAACTTATTAGAGTAAATAAGAGAGTTTAGTTAGTTTGCTTAATACAAAAGCAACGTACCAAAACTATTGGCATGTTTATATTCCAGCAATAATCATTTTAAAAAGGTAACTTTAAGTATTAGGTATTAATCCCAGTAACAGTAACATGGTGTACTTAGGAATAATTCTAACAAAAATACTCAAGGCCTGATAAAAAATATAAAATTATTTAAAAGACAGCAGGCAAATGAAAAGATATATGCACCATGACCTTGATAGGAGGACTCAATATCATAAAATTATCAGTACTCTCTAAATAAATTCATAGCAGTTATGATCCATCCTGATAGATTGTTTTTTGAAAATTGCCAACCTGATCCTAAAATTAATATGAAAGAGATAAGACCCAAATTAGCCAATACACTTCTGCCAGCCACGAAGGCATATTATAAATCTACAGTTAAGATAGTGAGTCCCAACACAAGGTTGAATAAATAGAATCAATAGAATACAATATATCAGAAAAGCCAGAAACAAGCCCATGTAAAATGTAAATGATTTATGAAAAAATAATTGTGACCTACAGATAAGGGAGAAAATAATGGATTATAACAGCAAGCAGTGCTGAAACAGTTGGGAACAATGTATAAAATCAATTCCATGTGGATTTAAGATTTAACATGAAAAAAACCCTACAAACTACACGGTACTATAATTGAAAATAGGGGAATATATATATATATTTACTTTAGGGAAAGATTTATTAAGAAACAAAAGGCCTAATCCACACAGAAAAATATTAATAAATTTTACTGTATTAAAATTTAGAACTTTAAATCTTCAAAAGATACCACAGAAAGAGTAAAAAGACAAGCCAAACACTGAATAATATTATTTGAAAGTTATACAAACAAAATAAGACTAGTATTAATGACTTCGATGAATCAATAAGAAAAAAGCAAATAACACAGCCTCCCCTCACCAAAAAAAGGCAAATGATATCCCTGCATATAAACAACCAGCTCTCAAGGGAACTAATAGAGTGAGAACTCACTCCCAAGGAGCAAATTAATCTACTCAGGGAGGATCTGCCCCCAGGACCCAAACACCTCCCATTAGGGCCACCTCCAACATTGAGGATCAATTTCAACATGAAGCTTGAAGGAGACAAATATTGAAACCATAGCGACTATGTAAACAAATGAGTATAGAAAAGTCATTATTATCTGTTTTCAAATAGTATCAAATGGACACAAGAGTACTTGCCACCAAGGTTATGAAATAGAATGTTAACATTCTTAATAGAACATTATTATTTTTTTAAGATACAAGTATGCCCCCCTCCAATCACATCTCCTTTCCTATCTGTCTTATCAGAGAATAAGCACTATTCTAAGTTTTGTGTAAATTACTCATTGTAATTAAAAATAATTTAAACAATTTAACATACATATGTGTATGTCTATATATGTACATGTACACATTTATGTACATACATTCATACTTAAACATATACATACTTCTACATGTGCATATATATTCTTAAATATTGTTCAGTTTACCTATTTTTGAATTCTTTAGGAATAAAAACAAACTTCACGTATTTTTCTATGACTTGCTTTTTTCCTTTACATAATGTGATAGTTTTGAGATTCAATCATGTTTACGCTGAAAAAGCTCATTTGTTTTCATCATTGTTCTACTAGATGAATTATGATATATTTGTATATTATACTACTAATGGATATTTATATCTTTGCTTTCTTTATGAACATTCTTGTGCCTGGCTTCTAGTGTTTATGTACAAGTATTTCCCTTTTATTTGGGAGTGAAGTAGCCAGGTCATAGGATAAGTGCATATACAACTCTTTAGGGTAATGCAATGCTATTTTCCAGAATGCTTGTGGTATTTTTACTCTCAACGTTATGGATGAGAGGTCACATAATTACATATATTCACCTATACTTTTTATTGACCAGCTGCCACCTCTTGTTTCCTCTCTCACCATGTGATCTCTGCACACACAGCTCCCCTTCATCTTCCACTATAAGTGGAAGCAGCCTGAGGCACTCATCAGATACAGATGTTCAATCACAAACTTTTCAAACCATCAGAACTATAAGCCAAATGAACTCTTTTCTTTACAAATTACCCAGCATTTGGTATTCCTTTATTACAACACAAAACAAAAATAATAGTATATTTCCTTTTTTCAAAAAAATAGAGTTGTTAAAATCACCATGCTGACCAGAGATGTTCAGTTGGGTTATGAACTGATTAGTGTAATCATCCAATCTTCATTAATCACTACGTATTCTTTTTTTTTTTTTTTTGAGATGAGGTCTTGGTCTGTCACCCAGAATAGAGTGCAATGACATGATCACAGCTCACTGCAGCCTCAAATTCCTGGGTTCAGGTGATCCTCCCACCTCAGTCTCCCAAGCATCTGAGGCCCCATGCACACGCCACCACACCCAGCTAATTTTTAAATTTTCTTTTTAGAGATAGGGTCTCTCTATGTTGGCCAGGCTGGTCTCAAACTCCTGGCCTCAAGTGATCCTCCTGCCTCAGCCTCCCAAAGTGCTGGGATTACAGGTGTGAACCACTCTGCCCAGCCTGTGTATTCTATTTTTAAGTTGAAAACTCATTTAAATAATTATTTCACAGTTTGAATATTGTAAAAATGGAAATCTAAATAGATGCCATGACCACCTTGAACCACAGAAACCCCTAGAACATTTGCTGAATTACGAGGTTTCACAAATGACCTCAAGGAACTAGGAAAAAGAGAACCCAGACCTCAAAGTTAGCAAAAGGAAAGAAATTGCAAAAATTAGAGTAGACAGCTGGGCACAGTGGCTAATGGCTGCAATCCCAGCACTTTGGGTGGCCAAGGCAGACCGATCACTTGAGGTCAGGAGTTTAGACCAACATGGTAAAACTCCATCTCTACTAAAAATACAAAAAAAATTAGCTGGGCGTGGTGGCACACACCTGTAATTCTAGCTGCTTGGGAGGCTGAGGTGAGAGGATTGCTTGAACCCAGGAGACGGCGGTTGCAGTGAGCTGAGATCATGCCACTGCACTTCAGCCTGGGAGACAGAGCAAAACTGTTTCAAAAAAAGAAAATTAGAGTAAACAAAATAGAAAATTTTTAAAAAGAAAAAGTCGAAAAAACAAAGTTGGTTTATTTTTGTGAAAATATAAACAAAATTGACAGACCCTTAGCTAGACTTTAAAAAAAGACTCAAATAAGATCAGAAATAAAGGTGAAGACATTATACCCTATGCTACAGAAATAAAAATAATTGTTAAATACTACTATGAACAAATAGACATAAAAAATGAAAATTTTGTGGATAAAATGGATTAATCCTAGATACATACAACCTACCAAGACTAAATTACAAAAAAAGATAAAATCTGAGCAGACCTGTAACTAGGATGGAGGTTGAACTGGTAATTGAAAACCTCCCAAAAAGAAAAGCCCAGGACCAGATGGCTCCACTGGTGAATTCTACCAAACACTAAAAGAAGAAGTAACACCAATCGTTTTCAAACCCATTCAAAAATTGCAGAAAAGGAAACATTTTCACACTCATTTTATGAGGCCAGCATTAACCTGATACCAAAGCCAAATAAAGACATGAGAACAGAAAACTACAGTCCCTGATGAATATAGACACAAAATATCTTCAACAAAATACTAGCAAACTGAATTTAATAGCATTAAAAGGATCACACAATGACCAAGTGTAATTTATCCCTGAGATGAAAAAATAGCTCAACAAACACAAATCAATTAACAGGCTGAAGGATAAAAGTCACATGATCATCTCAACAGATAAGGAAAAAATTTTTGGCAAAATTCAACACTCTTTCATATAAAAACTCTCAACAAATTAGAAATGGAAGGAATATACCTCAACATAATAAAGGTCACATATGAGAAACAACAGCTAATATCATACTCAAGGGTGAAAAACTGAAAGCTTTTCCACTGAGATGAGACACAAGGCAAGGCTGCCCACTCTTGCCACTTTTATCTAACATAGTACTAGAGGTCTTAACCAGAGCAATTAAGCAAGAAAAAGAAATAAAAGGCATCAAAATTGGAAAGCAGGAAATAAAATTGACCATGTTTGCAGGCAACATGATCTTATATATAGAAAACCCGAAAGACTCCATTAAAACAAAAATCTGTCAGAACTAATAAACGAATTCAATAAAGTTGCAGGATACAAAATCAACATGCAAAAATCAGTTATGTTTTTATACACTAACAATGAACTATCTAAAAAGGATATTTGGAAAACAATCCCATTTACAATAGCACCAAGAAAATATTGAGGAATAAACTTCATCAAGGAGATCAAAGACTTATATACTGAAAAGCATTGATGAAAAAAATTAAACAAGATGTAAGCAAATGGAAAAACACCCCATGTTCATGGATTAGAAGACTTAATATTATTAAAATATCCATACTATCCAAAATGATCTACAGAGTGCAGAGTCAATGTGATTCCTATCAAAATACCAAAGACATTTTTTACAGAAATAGAAAAAACAATCCTAAAATTTATATGAAATCACAAAAGACTTCTAATAGCCAAAATGACCTTGAAAAAGAAGAAAAAAGCTCCTGGTGTGTATATATGGTACTGACATAAAAATAGACATATAGACCAATGTAACAGAATAGAGAGCCCACAAATAAATTCACACACATATAGTTAACTGATCTTCAACAACGGGCCCAAGAATACACAATGGAGAAAGGACAATCTCTTCAACAAATGGTGTTTAGAAAACTGGATTTCCACATGCCAAAGAATGAAACTGAATCTTTATTTCACACCATACACAAAAATCAACTCAAAATGGATTAAAGATTTCAATATGAGATCTGAAACTATAAAACCCCTAGAAGAACGTAAAGAGGAAAAGCTTCATGACATTGGTCTTGTCAATGATTTTTTGGATATGACCCCAAAAAACATAGGCAACAAAAGCAAAATTAGACAAGTGGGACTATTTTGAACTAAAATCTTCTGTATAACAAAGGAAACAATCCACAAAATGAAAAGGGAACTTACAGAATGGGGGAAAATATTTGGAAACCATGTATCCAATAAAGGGTTAATGTCCAAAATATATTAGGAAATTCAACAACTGAATAGTAAAAAAACTAACATCCCAATTAAAAAATGGGCTAAGGACTTGAACAACAGATATTTCTCCAAAGAAGACTTACAAACTTGCCAGATATAGGAAAAAGTGCTCAACATCACTAATCATCAGAGAAATGTAAATCGAAACCATGATGAGATATCACTCCATACCTATTAGGAGGGCTATTATAAAAAAAAAAGATGTGGAGAAATTGAGACCTTTGTACACTGTTGATGGGAATGCAAATGGTGCCCCTGCTATGGAAAAGAACATGGAAGTGAACATTCCTCTAAATATTACAAATAGAACTACTCTATGAACCCGCAGTTCCTCTCTGGGTATTTAGCCAAAAGAATTGAAATTAAGATTTCAAAGAGACATTAGCACTCCCATGTTTATTGCAGCATTATTCACAGCAGCCAAGATGTAGAAGCAACCTAAATGTCCAACAACAGATGAATGGGTAAGGAAAATATGGTAATATATACAAGGTAATACCAAGATGTAGAAGCAACCTAAATGTCCAACAACAGATGAATGGGTAAGGAAAATATGGTAATATATACAAGGTAATACTATTCAGCCTTTAAAAAGAAGAAAATTCTCATATGTGACAACATGAATGAATCCTGAGAACATAATTCTAAGTGAAATAAGCCAGTTACAGAAAGACAAATACTGCATGATTCCACTTTCATGAGATATCTAAAATACTCAAACACATAGAATCAAAGAGTAGGATACCAGGGGCTGAAGGAGATGAGGAAATGGGGAGTGACTAATGAATTGTCATAAAATATCAGTTAAACAAGATGAATACGTTCTAAAGATATGCTGTATAACACTGCACCTGTAGTCAATAAAATGCTGTACTCTAAAAATGTGTTAAGAAGGTAGATCTCAGGTTGAGTGTTCTAATCACAATGAAATAAAATTTAGAAAGAAAAGGAAAAATAATGATCTGCAAAGAAATAACAGTCAGTCTCAGTTGTCATGTCCATCCTCCCCTTGGGCTCCTGGCCATATTTGCTGCCGTTGGCCCAGGTGCACATTTGTGGCCTTATCAGCTACATCCAGAGAGGCAAAATAACCAGGCTTTAGTTAAAGCCCAGTAATCTCTCTATGAGAAATAATCTAGTGCTGAGTCCCTCGGAAGGGGCTGCCAATGGACACTATATACACAAACACATACACTATATATGTAAACTATATATATAAACTATATATACATATATAAACTGTAAATATACATAACAACATAGTATATGGGTATTAGTCTGTTCTCACACTGCTAATAAAGACATACCCAAGACTAGGTAATTTATAAAGG
The DNA here is from genome assembly GCF_028858775.2 of Pan troglodytes. NCBI lineage: Eukaryota > Metazoa > Chordata > Mammalia > Primates > Hominidae > Pan > Pan troglodytes. The sequence continues at coordinate 77,500,758 of NC_072402.2, forward strand.
AAAGAGGTTTAATTGACTTTCAGTTCTGCATGGCTGGAGAGGCCTCAGGAAACATACAGTCATGGTGGAAGGGGAAGCAAACACATCCTTCTTCACATGGCAGCAGCAAGGAGAAGTGCAAAGTGAAGTTGGGTAAAAGCCCCTTATAAAACTATCAGATCTCGTGAGAACTCACTCACTATCACTAGAAGAGCATGGAGGTAACTGCCCCATGATTCAATTACCTGCCACTGGGTCCCTCCCATGATACATGGGGATTATGGTAACTACAGTTCAAGATGAGATTTGGGCAGGGACAAAGCCAAACCATATCAATATGTATCTTACATATTCTTTTTGACTTATATAATTGATAGCAAGTGACTATTTTTGGCAGTAATAATACTTTAGAATTGTTTTTAATAATTGATAATACCAGAGAGAGAGACACCAAATTTTGCTACAATCCTGAGGTATGAGATAAATGGCCTTGAAAACTCAACTTTATTACCATCACACACAGAGATAAAGAGAACATAAAAATGAAAAAAATGTGCAGGCAAAAAGTTTATGAAATATATATAAATAGAAAATTTATAGAATATAAAGTTCATACATCTGTATTAACTCTTGTGAACGCTAAAATGATCCACACAAACACACACTTCCATCTTTCAACTTACTGGATGGAGAACTGCTCAACCTTTGTTTTCCTTTTGTGGGCATTCTCAACACTATCACTAGTTAACATTTTCTTTTTAATTTTATTTTTCTGATTAAAAGTTTGAATGGCTCCCCATTGTCAAGAAAAAGAAATTATTGCAATTACTTAACTTGACCTTCAATGAATCTCACAGTTTGTTTCCCTGCCACCGTGCTCCATGCTTCTACACTACAAACACATTGAACTTAATACTCCTTAATCTCCAAACCTCTTTGCCTTCATTGGCATTCTTCCTAGATCACTCTTACATGATGGATCAATTAGGATATAATAAGTTAAAATGCAGAAGCAAATAATCCAAAAATCTCAGTGGCTTGAAATTAACCAAGATTTATTTCTCACTCATGAGACATGCCATCATGAGATGACCAGGGGCCCAGCTCTGCAACACTTTCATTCTTACTCTGGGCCCCAGGTGGATAGAATAGGCATTATCTGAAGTATTGTTTGTTGAAGGAACTAGGAGAAAAAAGAGCATGGCAGATTACACCATGTACTGAAGGTTTCACTAGGAGTTAGCCAAAGCCAATCACACAAACACACAGCATCAAAAGGGAAGGGAAGCTTTTGTCCAAAAGAAAGGCAATAACAAATGCTGGAAAGGATGTGGAGAAGGGAATGCTGGTACAATGTTGGTGGGAATGTAAATTAGTACAACAACTATGGAGAACAGTTTGGAAGTTCCTCAAAAAAACTAAAAATTGAGCTTCCATATGATTCGGCAATCCCACTGCTAGGTATATACCCAAAAGAAAGGAAATCAGTATATATCTAAGAGGTATGTGCACTCTCATGTTTGCTGCAACACTGTTCACAATATCCAAGAGTTGCAAGCATCTTAAGAGTCCCTCAACGAATGGATAAAAAAAAGTGGTACTTATACATAACAGAGTACTATTCAGTCATAAAAAACAATGGGGTCCTGTCATTTGCAACAACGTGGATGGAGCTAGAGGTCATTATGTTAAGTGAAATAAGCCAGGCACAGAAAGACAAACATCATATGTTCTCATTTATTTGTGGGATCTACAAATCAAAAAATTGAACTCATGGAGACAGAAAATAAAAAGATGGTTACCAGATGCTGGGAAGGGTAGTGGGGAGTGATGGGGGAAGGTGAGGATGGTTAATGGGTACAAAACCAAATTTTTAGAATGAATAAGACCTAGTGCTTGATAGCACAACAGGGTGGCTATAGTCAAAATAATTTAACTGTACATTAAAAAATAACTAAAAGAGTATAATTGAATTCTTTGTAACACAAGAATAAATGCTTGAGGAGATGGCTACCCTATTTATCCTGATGTGATTATTATGTATTGCATGCCTGTATCAAAATATCTTACGTATCTCATACATATATACACCTACTGTGTACCTACAAAAATTTAAATTTTATAAAAAGGGAAGAGAGGAATAATCCCCCCTCAGGGAGAGGTGCGTCTATTGCCAAAGGTTCTACTACAACTTCTTTTTCACCTACTTTTCTTTGAACAGTAGGTCAAATACTTCTGATTCCTAAAAGCTTCCCTGACTTTTCTAGAGTCAGTCCCCTGACTTGTTGCACTCTCAGATCAATTTCTATCGATTCATGAATGGTATTTATGATGATGGGTATTTTGTTTGTTTGTATTTTCATTGTATTGTTCAGCCTTATTAAGGTAGAATATATATATATATAAAAAATAAAATTTACCAATATTAAGCACACAATTTGATGAGTTTGACAACTATAAACAGACATGCAACAACCAAAACAATCAAGATAAAAAACATTTCTACCACCTTAAAAATGTCCCCCATGTCCCTTTGCAATCAATCTCTTCCCCCAACTCCCTGGTTCCCAGGAACCACAGGCTAGCTTTCTATCATTGCAGTTGTGCCCTATCTAGACTTTCATATAAATAGAATCATACAATATACAGTTGTAATGGGTTGAATGGTGCCCCACAAAAGAAATGTTTATGCTTATTCCTTAGGACCTGCGAATGTGACCTCATTTTTTAAAAGGGTCTGTATGGATGTAAGTGAAAGATCACAAGATGAGATTTTCGTAGGTTATCTGGGTGGGCCCTAAAGCCAATGACATGTGTCCTTAAAAGTGTTAGAAACTACAGCAGTTATTATTCCTCCTCCTTTCCCTGTTCTTGGTAGTTTTCTCACTTGCATGCATTAATACTCAACTAAAGACTTGAAGGTAGCACTCTTCACATCTCCAGAATAGCTCTCCCCACTTTCTCTTTCTCTCAGTCTCTTCCTATCCTTGAAGCTCTCCACTCTAGGACTGTGCCTGAAAATTCTAGCCATCTTGATCTCCCCAAATTCACAATTCGTTTTGAGGAGGCTTCTGGACTCTCTCTGGGTCCTGCACTATGACCTGGAAGCTCTCTCTAGGGAGCAAGCTGGGGCAATTGCAGAGCTCACCTTATTTGTTTCCCTTTTTTCTGGGATCACTGTCAGGCACTGTCTGTTATCCAATGCCTACAACCATTGTTTCACACATTCTCTATGCCCTTTGTCCTCACAATTTATGTGTCATTATCCAAAAGCATTGCTAAAAGAGACTGTCTTGTATATGCTACCAAAAAATAATCAAGCAGTTACAGAAATGCCCTTAAGAATCTTGAGTGTGCTATGGGCAGAACTAAACAAACTTCATAGGTTAAGCTGACTTAATTTTAATGTCCTCAAATTTCTACAAATAGGAAGTAGAAGATAGTTTATGTAATCTCTGCTGCCAAGCAAAAATGCAATCATGAGTGGTCATGTTCTGTTTTGCAGTCCAATATAACAGAAACTCAGGTCAAAAATGACTAAATATATAGGCACCAATGCTAGTCTGGCTTAACTTTGTCTTTCTTTCTGTTTCTTGCTAGCCTCAGTTTCCTCATATGTAAAATGAGAATAATAAAAGTGTTCTCACCATGGACATCCCATAAGGTTTAAATAACTCAGAGCATTAAGGTGTATTCATTTTGAATCTTAGTGAGAAATCAACAAGTATCCATTGTCATCATTATTTTGTGATGTTATGACAATGTTTCCTCAGAATACTTTATCTTTAACCACAGAAGCGGAGAGTGGTCTCTCCTTGAAAGTCAAAGGGGCTTATTGTAGTATTTACCTCCATTTACTTTTGCTGAGGCAAGGCACTGTAGGGTTTGGCACAAGAATCAAATAATTTTTTGTTCCACTAGACCCTTCCAAACCCTCTTGATGCCCAGGCACCTGGCAGTATGTACACCATAGAAATGTGAAGCTCTTTTAATTAAATACTGGAAAATCTGTAGATATCATGAAAGAAATTCAGAAAATGATGTGAAACTCACAGTGAGAAACAATACAAAACAGGTTATTTATAGGCTGAATAAATCATCACTGTTAGTGACGCTGATTTTGCAAGGTACAGGTAAGCCTTTTTCTACCACCTGTTGCCACTTTAAACTAGGTAGCTGGACAATTTTCTTACCCAGCTGAAAAATCAGGCGAAGGCTATGAACTAAGACATTCCCTGTTGCCTTCCATACAAGTTGAGTGCTGGGATTACTGGCTATACAATTATATACACATGAAACTGCTATTGTCTGCCACCTTCAAACTGCTTTAGCTTTTTTACTGGGTCCCATTTCAAATCATTGTCCCTGAATAGCAACTTGGGATTGTTCTTTCAATCACACGTGGCAGCTGCTGCCAGCAACCTTTGCACACTCTGTGTTGCCAGCAGGTATTTGTACAACACAGGAGGAATATGCTGAGTAGAAATATTGTGCTGTCAATTAATAATCCTAATGCCATTAATGTAATATGCCTTGAGCAGCCACTGACCAGTTCTTGCCGTTAAAGGGAATGAATAGAGGAGCTATTTGTTAGGACTAAGCAGCCACCCTCTCCTTCAAAGCCCTTTACCAACTTCTGTAGTGGAAAGCATATGGATTGTAATTGTTTCTAAATCTCTCATGTAAACTGAGTTTATATTTGGCAGAGAGTCAGAGAAGAAGATGAAAATATAGCTATGTCTCAGTGAAAACTGACTAAGGAAGACTCAATTGTGCTGTAATAATTTCCTTCTCAATTATTACATCACAAAGAAAACTTTTTACCCAGTAGGGAACAGGGGAAAATGCCAGGAGATAGCCTGAGGATCACAAAATATTGTCCATGCTAATTCCAGCACAAATTGCTACCAAGTTTTCTTGCTACAAAATGGGCATAGCTTTTTAAAGGTTATGTGTAATGTGAGTAACAGGCTCTGAAAAATGTTTTCTTACTGCTAACATAACCAGGATATGAATCTTACAATTGAATTCTCTTATCTGACAGGAATGTTGACTATTTAATGTTTTTTAGTTTGGCATGAGATAGAATCACTGTAAATAAAAAATACATATGAAGGGAATAAAAACACTTTTTCCATAAATTAATCAGATACCATTCAAAGGTAGAACTCGCTCCTCAAAATGGAAAATACCACAGGCAGTTTATTGTCTTTATGCATCATTGAAATAAGTTAATTCAATCTGTTGTGTTAGAAGAAGAAAAATAATCCCTATTTCTTTCAAAAGCAATTATACACTGCTTTCATGTATATATCCATAGTTCATGTATATATCCATAGTTTCTTGTTCAGCACTCTTTTTTCTAAAACAAAACTGGGTTATGGTTTGTGTGTCTATGCTTAAGAATGCACTCAACATGTGTGGGAGGGTGACAGTGAGTAATCATAACAAATATTTATTAAATGCTCACTCTTTGCTAAGCTTTATGTGCATTATCTCTGTTGATCTTTACAATAGTCACTCGGTGAGTACCATTTTCCAAATTTATTTTGCAGATGAGAAAAGAGAAAAGAACTTGACTGAAATGCCTAATTCTTTCCTTCATAAGCATACCTTCTTAACACAGAATTTCATAGGGTGTTTTTTACCTAGTTCTATCCCCCTGGCCACCATAATCTCTTTTGAATAATGGTTTAGGGAACATTCAGTCATTGTATTTAAACAAGGTCTTAACAGATTTGTGAGAATGCCTCAACAACACTCTGTATCAAGATCCATACTTTTAAAAAGTAATTCATGAAAATATAAAGGAGTTTTATATCAATTTACTCTTCTTTCCCCTAAATATCTCATAATGCCCCATATCTCCTGTGCCTAAGAGAAGAGCCTGTCCCCTGGCTGTACTCAACTCTTGTAATCATGTCATCTTGTAGGAATATCTGCTTCTTCCCTCAGAGACCTTAACATCACCCACAGTTAATCAACTTCATACATTCAGAGTGCTTATCACTAATTTCTGCAAAAGATTTTATTTTCCCCTAATCCATTCTGGAAAAGCTGGCCACTACCCTTACTAGTTAATGGGCATGTTCATGTGATACTGCAGCTCTCTGTCTCTCTCTAGCCTAAATGTTTTCTACCTGTGCCTTCACTGGTGGCATGCTCTCTTTGGTTTCTCCACTCTCCTGTGTAAACTCCTCTTATAAGAATCTTCCCTTCCTGGTTGGACACTGAACAAAGAACATCACTCAGCACAAATACCACCCTTGCAGAACATTATTAACAGGGCCCCAGAAGTAGTCAAGGTTACTACTATTAAATCACTTTGTGCCCAGGTACCAGGTGGCAAAGCTCTATCCTTGATTCCATGTTATAATCCTACAGTTGGCCAAATTACAAATTAAGGAGCTGGGACTTTTGGTCCCTATAGCACTAATAATCTTGGCCTATACTTAGATGCCCTGAGCTCTGAGTTCTATTCCATTGTTTATTATCCCCACATAAAATCTGAATGGCCTTGGATATGCTTGTGAATGGTCTGGGCAATACAAGGAATTCCTCCAACAGCTCCAAAGGAGTGTGCTGTTGCATTGTAGAGAACTAAAAGAAAAACACTGAATCCAGTGGTATGTTTAAAACAAACTCATTTTTTAAAGTAGAGAATATTCTTTAATTGTTCAGGAATTCAGGAAATTGTTAAAAGAACATTGGGAAACCTATAGAAGAGGAAAACTGGGGATGTGTCAGTTATGCTAAGTACTTGTATCTCTTTCTTTGAAGTTAGTTAAAGTTCTTTCCTGTGGGAAGATGCTTTTTTGTGACACTCTTGGGCTTTTAGCCATGGTTAAACAATACAAATGCTTTGTTTATATACAGTACCTTTCATCTTGGCTTTTTGCAAGGATTTGAACACACACATTTTAATCTTCACAGCATTTTATTGAGGTAGACATATACTGGAATTGAACAGACAATGTAATTTAACTGGCAACGTTTACTGTCATGCAAGCAAAATCCTAGTTTCCTGACCATTTTCTGGCCTAGCCACTTCTCCTTGTTTTTTTACATTTCTTTTTACTTTTAGTTATTCCTTTTGAATTTATTTGACTATGTATTTTTTGAATACTTATTTTACCAACCTGGATTATATAGTCTTGGTTTAGTGCTCACAGTATTTTAAAGCCATTTTCCCAAAAATGAATTTTCAAACTCCAGTTTAGGCAAAAGTCCCAAGGGAATCACTGTATAGTTTGTAATTTGTCTGGAAACTTGAATGAATGCAACAACAAAAAACGGCTGCCTTTTATTCTGGTTGATATTTTTAGCAGTGCTACTAATGAGCTATTTTCTTCCTTTCAACAATTTTGTGTGTTCTCAAAAACATGTAAGTTTTTCAAGAAATAAAGGTGGGCAATTTTATTTACTATGAACTTGGTTGGTTTTATAGTTAGCAAGTGCAGTGCCCTTCCCACATCTTCCTAAATACAGACGCTTGCTGTCCTACACATGCATGTGTGCCATTAGCTTTTTGCTAGAATAAACTGACGTTGAGTTCGAAATTAAAAGTCTGGCACTTTGCCCTAAAAGTTAGCAGACCATGAGAAAGGAATTCTATAGAAAAAAGAATGGTCAATTTACATGAACTTGGAAGCAGAGATCATCTTACCTTCTCTTTCCAGGATGAAACCTGATAACTGAATGTGACTGCTGTTACCATGCACAGGGAAAGTGGCAGTTTTTAAAGAAACTTGGATCCAAAGAGTTTGAGTCTTTTTAAAACTCTCCATACCTCTGTGACACTCAGGAAAAAACTCAGTGAAGAACTCTGTCAACATGCTTTTTGTGTGGCTTGAGCCCAGTCACTAATGGGGCCAGGACCCTGTGTTCACTTAGGCAGGCATCTGGAAAGTTCTCCAAAGTAGCCCTCCCTACAATACACTATGGAAGTTCCTAGGGCACAGATCATGGTGGTGGGAGTCATAATCTGAAATCTCTACAGGTTACATTTACATCTTCATATTTATATTTACATATGGAAGAAGCCCCATAAGAAGAATGTTGGCAATTCCTTGTATACATGGCTATTGCCCACTGATGAGCAGAATGAACAGGTATCCAGTTATATCCTCATCTTACTCTCACATGTTTCCTAAGTGGCCTTGCTCACTCTCATTTCTTTAATAAACGTCTTTATGCTGATGACCCCCAATTCTGATTTTCAATCATGATTTCTCTTCTTAATTTCAGAGTCATATAGCTAACTGTCTCCTACTCATTTTGACTCTAATTTCTCACTAAGCTGAACTCACAATCTCTCCTGCACTTCCTGCTCCTCCTGTGTTTTGCATCTCAGGTATCATGATATCATCACATTTACCAAAACCAGAAATCCTATAGCCATCCTTGACTCCTCCCTCTCCTCTCTCTTTCCATAGGCCCAAAATACACATACACATGAACTCACTCTTCGAAGACATCTATTGATTCTACCTTTGGAAGTCAACTACTAGGCTCCATCCCAATTGCCACCACAGCAGGTCAAGGTCATATGATCTCTCCTCTGATAACTGTAACAGCCTTCTAATAAATTAATCTCCTGGTCTCCATTCTTACCCTCCTCCTGCTGACTCTCCAGAATTTTCTTTCAATCTTATCTAAGTGTTTGCAACTCTGCAAAAGCTGTATTCTCTGTTTTAAATGTGGGCCTTTACATTTGCTATGCCCTCCTGGTTAAAGACTCCCTTCTGCCCTTCCTGGCAGGCAAGTGCTACTTCCTGGCAGGCAACTTCCTCGCAGGCAACAGCTACTGACCTCAGCTTGACCTGACCTACCTCAGACCTCAGCTTGACCTGACCTAACCTCCAACTCTAAGTAACGTTTTTCTTCTTTATAGTCCCTGAGCACTCAGTACTTTTCTTGCAGCAGGACAGGAGGACAGAAGTAGGGAATTCCCAGATGGTTTGTTTATACCCCAGCAGACCCCAGCCACCATCCAGCCTAGAACTTGGCCTGTCTTGTTCACTGCTATATCCCTGATGTGTAGCACAGGCTTAGTACACAGTTGAGATTCAGTAAATATTTATGAATACGGAAGACTAAAGTGGAAAGAAAGCAAGGAAGGGAGGAAGGAAAATAGGGAAAGGAGAAAGATTAGGCATAAACCAATCTGCTTTGTAAATATGTAATGGAATATGTAAATGTAAATCAATGTATAAGTAAATTCCTGAAATCAGTGTTTTTTTTCCTGCGATTTCCTCTTTGTTATAAAACTAGACTATAGAGAAAAAAATAATAAACAGTTTAAAGTTCTAATTGTCGGTTTCTGATCAATCAAGTTTTAACCTGTAAATTTATTCTGAAAGTCTGAATAATATTTTTTGACACATAAGAGGAGATTAATGTTTAATAAAGGAATAAAGTGGAGATTTTTGTAGAGTATATAATCTCTCTATATTTTTTAAATCCAAATTTCATAAATAACTCTGCCTTAAGTGAGGTATATCAGAACAACCACCTAACTACTAAAGTGGTCAGCTCATTTAAGAGTTGTCTAGAACACTCTCAAATCTATCACCTTAATAGAAAAAAAAATTATCACATCAGGAACAGAGTGGTGTCTATATTTAAGCCTGATTTTTTAAAATGATTGGATTTTGACAAAAGTATGATTTTTCTTACTTTCCATTTTAAATGCATTTCAATGACCATAGCCAATATGCCTTTGAGGGTCAGTTAAGATTCTTCCAAATATGAACCCATAGATATTTTAATGACCAAAATATCCTAGGTAAATGGTAGAATTGCTATCTTCTGTGTGCTTTTAAGTTCCAACTGCATTAAGCTTAGCAGACCAAAGCCAATTTGGATGAAATATTGTTCTATTTATTCTTTAAAGTCAATGTGCAATTTCAGGGACACAGACATCAATTTTCCCATTGAATTTTCCTCAATCCAGGTTATTCCTGATCCCTTTGGTTACATAAACCACTTATTATTCAGATAAATAAAGAGAGAACAGAGACTAAAAGCAATAAAGCTCATGAGCATGTTTCTAAAATATAATACATGTACATATATATATACACGCAAAAAAATATATGTATATATATGTACACACAAACACACATTTTAGGATTCTTTTCTATTTCCATAAAGGATGTCATTGGCATTTTGATAAGGGTTGCATTGAATCTGTAGATTGCTTTGGGTAGTATGGACAGTTTAACAATATTACTTCTCCCAATCCATGAACACAATATTTTTCCATCTATTTGTGTCTCCTTCAATTTCTTTTATCAGTGTTTTATAGTTTTTAGTGTAAAGATCTTTCACCTCTTTGGTTAAATTTATTTCTAAGTATTTTTTGTAGCTATTGTAAATGGGACTTTTAAAAATTTCTATTTCAAATAGTCCATCAATTATAATTGTATAGAAATCATACTGATTTTATGCTGATTTTGTATTCTGTAACATTTTGAATTTGTTTGTTAGTCCTAACAGTTTTTTTAGTGAAATTTTTAGGGTTTTTTTAGGTATAAGATCAAGTCATCTGCAAATAGGGGCAATTTAATTTCTTCCTTTCCAATTTTGATGACTTCTTTCATTCTCTTAAACTAATTTCTGTGGCTAGGACATCTAGTACTACGTTGAATAGAAGTGGTAAAAGTGAGCATCCTTGATTTGTTCCAGATCTTAGAGAAAACGCTTTCAACTTTTCTCCACTCAGAGAAAAGTTAGTTGTCATATATGGACTTTAATGTGTTCAGGTAAATTCCTTCTATATCTAATTTATTGAGAGTTTTTATTGGAAAGGGATGTTGAATTTTTTCAACTGTTTTTTCTGATTCTATTGAAATGCTTATATGGTTATTGTCCCTTATTCTGTTAATGTGATGTGTTACATTTATTGATTTACATATGTTGAACCCTGTTTACATCACTGAGATGAATTCCACTTGATCACAGTGAATGATCTTTTTAATTTGCTCTTGAATTTGGTTCACTGGTATTTTGCTGAGAATTTTTGCATCTAAGGGATATTGATTTGCAGTTTTCTGTTTTCATTTTATCTCTGTCTGGTTTGCACATCAGGGTTGTGTTGGCCTTGTAGAATGAGTTTGCAAGTACTCTCTCCTCTTCATATTTTTGAAATAGTTTAAGTATAATTGGCATTAGTTCTTTAAATGTTTGGTAGACTTCTGCGGTAAAGGAAAGATCCCAAATAACCAAAGCAATCTTTAACAAAAAGGACAAAGCTGGAGGTATCACACTACTTGACTTCAAAATATACTACAAAGCTACAGTAAGCAACACAGCATGGTACTGACATAAAAATAGACATGTAGACCAATGGAACCGAATGCAGAACACGAAAATAAATCCCAGTACTTACAACAAACCAATTTTTGACAAATGGACTAAGAACACACAATGGATAAAGGACACTCTCTTCAATAAATAGTTCTGGGAAAACTGGGTATCCACATGCAGAAAAATGAAGTAGACCTGTATCTCACACCATATGCGAAAATCAACTCAAAATGGATTAAAGACGTAAATGGAAGACCCGAAACAATGAAACTACTAGAAGAAAACATATAGAAAATGCTTCATAACATTGATCTGCGGAAGAATTTTTTGGATAAGACCTCTGCAGCATGGGCAACAAAAGCAAAAGTAGACAAATGGGATTACATCCAACTAAAAATCTTCTGCACAGCAAAGGAAAGAGTCAACAGAGTGGAAAGACAACTTACAGAACGAGATAAAATATTTGCAAATGATGCATCTGTATCCTGGGTTAATTACCCAGGATATTAATTTGGTTTAATATCTAAGTTATATAAGAAACCCAAACAGCTCAATAGCAAAAAAATCAAATAATCTGATTTTAAAATGGGCAAAAGACCTGCATAGACATTTCTCAAAAGAGGACATACAAATGGAAAACAGGTGCATGAAAAAATGCTCAACATCATTAATCATTAGCGAAAGGCAAATTAAAACCACAGTAAGATATTACCTCACGTTAAATAAAATAGCTATTATCAAAAAGACAAAAACTAAAAATGCTGGCATGGATATAAAGACAGGGGAACTCTTACACACTGTTGATGGGAATACAGATTGGTACAGCCATTATAGAAAACAGTATGGACTGGATCACGATGTCAGGAGATTGAGACCATCCTGGCTAACACGGTGAAACCCTGTCTCTACTAAAATACAAAAACTTAGCCGGGCGTGTTGGTGGGCGCCTGTTGTCCCAGCTACTCCAGAGGCTGAGGCAGGAGAATGGCGTGAACCCGGGAGGCAGAGCTTGCAGTGAGCTGAGATTGCGCCACTGCATTCCAGCCTTGGTGACAGAGCAAGACTCCATCTCAAAAAAAAAGAAAAAAGAAAAAAAGAAAACAGTATGGAGGTTCCTCAAAAGTTTAAATCTCACTATTGGGTATATATCCAAATAAAATAAAATCAGTATATTGAAGAAATATCTGCACTCCCATGTTTATTGAAACGCTATTCACAATAGCCAAGATATGAAATCAACCTAAGTGTCTATCAGAGGATGAATAGATAAGGAAAATGTGGTAGATATACACAATGAAATACTTTTCAACCATAAAAAAAGAATAAAATCTTGTCATTTATGGCAATGTGAATGAATCTAGAGGGCATTATGTTAAGTGAAACAAGCAAGGCACAGAAAGACAAATACCACAGGATTCCACTCACACGTGGAATTTGAAGAAGTTGATCTCATAGAAGTAGAGATTAGAATAGTGGTTAACAAGGGCTGGGGATGGGGAATAAAGAGAGGTTGGTCAACCAGTACAAAGTGACAGTGAGATAGGAGGAGTAAGTTCTGGTATTCTGTTTCAAAGTAGGCTGGGGACTATGGTTAACAATATTGTATTGTATATTTCAAAATAGCTAGAAAAAAGAGCTTTAACAAAGAAATGATAAATGTATGAGGTGATAGATATGCTAAATACACTTACTTGATTTTTATACAATGTATATATGTATCAAAACATCATGCTATACCCCATAAATATGTGCAATTATTATGTCAATTAAAAACAAAATAAAAATACATACACACATAACCTACTCTTAAGAAAGGCAAAAGGCAGAGATTCTTGGGTTGTAAATATAGGACAAAATCAGCAGTTTAAGTATTATTTCTCTAGTGCAAGATGTAATAAAGTACTTAATAATGCTGCAACCAAAAATAGTGATTTCATTCTGGCTTGAGAATTGTATAAAGGCGTAATTAGCATTTCCCATTTCTGATGCCAACAAATTCCTTGTCAGGAAAGTGAGAGGCTAAGAACCATGAAGTCTGCTGAATCTTTCACAGTTCCTATTTTGATACAAAGAGATTTACAGAAGTACAATGTGCCAGCTAATAGGCAAGACCAAGCACATTGAACTGTTGTCATCAATTCTTGGACCATCAAACACAAAACTACAAGATTTGTGCCGCAAAGCAATCATCCTCTCTAAATGGAATTTTCCATCTCCATACAGTGTGAGAATTGAATATTGTTCAAGTAATAGGTCTTATGGAAGGATCCAGTGAAACTGGCTCTTCTGTGCAGGACAGAGTGTGATGGAGAGCTTGGGAAAGAGTTTCAAAAACCTCTACCTACAGGAGTACTTTAGGTACTGTATCCAAGAACTTTACTGAAGTTTTAATTGGTTAAATTGCTAACAGTTGTAAGAAGGATGTGTTTTTGTCTTCATCGTAGACGATCCCATGTCTCCCATGACTAAGCCCCTGTTTGTTACCATAATAAAAATTTATTTTAATATTTGTCTCATTTCACAGAGATTTGTTAAAATTTACAAGTACCTATGTTTCCTTTTCATGTCAACTTATGACCTTTGTTTACTTAGTTTTGGGCACTTCCAGTAAATATTACCTATAGCTACTTTACAGTTAATGATGTTTTTAAATAATTCTGTCTTCTACTGAGAAGCATATATAACGAAGATTATTTTTTATAAAAATGATGACCCTTGCTTTTATTTTTAATATCCATGGCCTTGCGCACACTTTTTGCATTCACCTCTTTATAATTTTATTTCTGCCATCAGCATGAAGTTTGTTTCAAAAAAAAAAAAACTTTCTTTGATTCTTTACACTCTTTGTGTTTCCTAAGATTCCAAGGCACTTTATCTGTACTGTTTTTAATATTTTTATGATAAAGAGTTAGAACTATGTCTTTAATCTTTGTATTGCCAGCACCTAGCACAGAAAATGGCTTATAGTAGGAATTCAACAGATGTTTGTAAATAAATGTTTGACAGAAGGTATTATATTACATTATATTGTATTAGTTACAATTTTTTTTTACAGTCCTTGATGCATTGTCATGTCCACCACAGCTATGGAAAACTGTAAGTTCCATAAGTGAATGCTCAATGACAAAACGAGTAGCAAAGTGGGCATGCAAACAAGTTTGCCCAAGTTCAAGGACCTTGTCTCTACATCTCTCCAGTGCTTTTCTTCCATCACACCTCCCAATATCCTTGGAGGATATGTTCCAAGAACCCCAGTGGATGTCCACAAACGTGGATAGTACTGACCCCACATATACTATGTTTTCTCAATCAGACCAGTAAGTCACTAAGAGGCAAGTAGCATCTACTTGGCAAAGCCCCAGGGCAAAGGGAGGATTCACATCCCAGTTGGGTTGGAGTGGGACGGCACACAATTTCATCACACTATTCAGAACGACATGCAATTTATAACTTATTTAATTAAATTGTTTATTTCTGAAATTATCAATTTAATATTTTCAGACTACAGTTGCCCTTGGGTAAAACGGGGATTCCTGTATTTTTACACTTTATTTCTTGCCTCCTAATGAGGGTAAAAAACATGAGTAAATAATTTGATGGGAGGGTAGTCACATAGCCTTAACCAAGTCTACTGCCACTGTATTCTGAAAGGGAGAGGAGAAGACTAAAGACTTATTAACCTAAGCTTCTGATGCCCTTTGTTGGGTGATCCGAGCAAGAAACCTGGGAAACTGTCCCAGTGACTTTTTGGCAAATCAAAGCAAAGGAGTGTTCTTTCCCTTGATGCAGCATCCCATACCACTGCATCCAAAGGGAAGCAAGCACTTCAGGTCATGAACCTGTGAAAGTTGGTCATGCAAATTGAGTCATTCTTGTCATATTCCACTTAAAAAATCTAGAAGATGGGGAGAAAAGCACTCAGGGCTCATAATATTGCTCCAAGAAATAAATTTTACGCAAGCTCAGCTGCTGAAACTGCCTGCTGTAACCTGAAACCAGCTTTATCTAATAACTACTAAACGAAACTGCTGCAACTCTAAGACTAGCTTTACCCACTGTGTCATCCACCAATCAGAGGTTGCCAGCTCCCCAAATCCTTACTAGTGCCAATGAACTGTCTTTCAAAACAATGTGTAACTTTTCTCTTTTTTTATAAAACTTCCAACCTTCTCTTTGTTCTTCAGACATACTGAAGGCCATCCAGTGCATGTGTATGCCCTGAGTTGCAATTCTTGCTTCCCAAATAAAACGTTTTAAAGTTAGGGATTTGTCTCTTTATTTTATTTGGCTTCAACAAATATTTGCTCATCAGGTTTTCAAACTGCCTGGGTCAGCTTGGGGAATCCCCATGGCTCAGTAAATAATAATAGTGAAGATAATAAACTTGCCTATCTTGTTCAACATTTTCTCTATCCCAATTAGCTGATATATGCACTAACATTTATTGAATGAAGGAATGATCATGATACCAACAATAAGAATTTTTTCCACTTACTGAGAATTTACCAAATGCATGAGACTGCGCTAAGCACTTTTTGTATATTCTCTTAAATAATCACTGAACATTCTGAAGGGGAAGTGAATCTCTTGAGGTTGATTTTCTTCATAGCCTTTCTAAAAAGTAATAGGATGATTTATGGTAAAGTTAAGTAAATTAAAATTTGATATTGGAAATTTTCTTCATTGAAAAATTGGTCATAATCATGAAAATCAAAAGCTATAAAAGTTTTTTTTTAAATCTTTGTGCAAATGTATAAATTCAAAAGATTGTAGAGTAGGAACTTTTAAGATCATCTTGTCCAATTTCTCAATTTTATAAAGGAGAAAAATAAGAAATTGATTGATTTAGAATCAATGTCACATCATTAACCAGTGACAGAGACGGGAGTAGATCCCCCAAGATGTATTGGTCCCAGTGGGCCTATGTTGTAATATTTTCTTATTATTCCCCTCAAGATTATTAGACTAATAATTATCTAATAATTTTTAGAGCTAGAAAATTCACAGAAGCCCAGCTCACTGCATCACCCTATGTCTCTGGGGCAAATGTAACGCCTGTCATAAATAATAAGGTATTGCTTAGTAAGGATTCTCAAGAAGGTGACTGTGACCCAGATCAGTGGGAGGGTCAGAGTGAAGTAATAGCCACACTATACCTCAAATTTTCTACAAGCTTTTATCTGTTCTACTGCCAATTAAAACCTTTTTTTAAAAAACCACAAATCCCATGAGAGGTTAACCTGCAGGTAACTTTCCTGTCATCCATCAGGTGGGTCTCCCTCAGAAAAGGTTTGAGAACTTTTGTTTTATGTCCTCAGTGAATATTGCCTCTCTGGTCAAATATCTCTGCAAGGAGGTGGAAGCCATGGTTGTAGCCTGAGGTCAGAAGTCAAAGCTGCCTAGCCCGGCAGAGGTAGCAAGAGGCCCAGCTCCTGTTTCTCCAACTGTGGATAGAGGAGTGGCCCAGGATGGCCTGATGCCCAAGGCTATAGGATTGGTTATATAACACCTGCAAGTGTGCTTATCATATTACCAAAGCTTAGGTATCTGGTCATAGAAGCCTCTCTTTAGATAACCCAGATAGGTCACAACTGGAGGTTGGCAGTCTGTTTTTGGAGAAAGAGAAAACCTATAAGGATTATGACATATTCTTATAAATGCAGTAAAACTGGTTACTTTTTATGAGGTCTTCATCAAGCCACATTTTTTTTTCTTCTTTAAGTTTAAACAACAGAAATTGATTTTCCACAGTTTAGGAAGCTGAAAGTCTGAGATCAAGGTCCAACAAGATTGGTTTCTGATGAGGGTCTTCTCCTAGGCCTGCAGATGACCACCTTCTCACTGGGCCTCACATGACACAGGGGTGGGGAGCAGGGAGCTCTCTGGTGTCTTTTCTTATAAAGGCACTTATCCCATCTTGAGGGCTACATTTTCATGACTTCACCTAACTCTTAAGTACTTCCACCAAAGCTCCATAGCCAAAGATCATCACACCAGGGATTAGGGCTTCAAATATAAATTTTGGGGGACATAACATTTAGTCCACAACATTTACCAAACTGAGATTCTAGAAAAAAGTAAAATCAGAGTCAAAACCAAGTAATGGCAAGCAGGGAAATGGAAGCAGAGGTAACTGGATAGGGAGGGATATTTAAGAATGCTTCTAACAGGAGAACCAATGAATTAGGGCAGCTGGGTCTGTTAAGACCATTCTCAGAGGAGAATAAAATATACTTCTGGGTCCTGAAAGGCCTTTATGCCTTTGCTCCAGGATCTCCTTCTACTTTAACTACCTGATTTGCAGGAGGTGAATTATAGAACTGTTTCTCTACCTTTTGCTGCATGTTCTCCGTGCTTGTTTGTATTTGTAATGTGAATTTGCTATTGATCCCATATTGTTCCAGAAACATCCTCATGTATTTTTGAACCTGTCTTTGTTTAGTGTCCCCAAGTAGCATGAAGCCTCTTGAGGGCAGGAGTTGTGCTTACTTCTTATGTACATATCTAAAGAACTGCATTAGCAGTTTACTGCTCCATGTAATGTTGTTAGATTTTTTCAGCTATTTATGAAAATTCTTGCTCTTCTCTCATATCCTTTCTCATAGAAGACCTCACATTTTTTCCCACTTCATCCTCAAAAAAATAATCTTTCTTTTCTTCTATACACATTATTGTAGTTTTCAGCATTTTCTTTTTTCAACTATTTATCAAAATTTAGCTCTTTTCTCTTAACCTTTCTCATGGAAGACCTCACATTTTTCCCACTTCATCCTCTAAAATGTAATTTTTCTTGTCTTCTATACATATCATTGCAGTTTTTGACATTTTCTTTGTAAAACATATATATATAAACAAATATATATATATATATATATACACATTGCATTTAAAGTGTTCACATAGCACTTGAGCTTTTCTTTTGTTTTTCACCTTTTATTTTAGATTCAGGGGGTACATGTGCCTGAATTGTTACCTGGGTATATTGAATGATCAAGCCACATTCTGAAAGAAGTTTCTAGTGCTTCCCTCTGCCTGTAGAAAAGACCATATTGTAACCTGCCCCATTTAGTAAGAATTTATCCTGGAATCTTTAAAAGATGCATAAAACCCAACTTTACAAATTTTCCAGGGTTTTGCTCATTAAGAACTAAGAAGCTTATTCCAGACCCCACTGGAACTTGAAAGGATGCATTTGAAAACCAAACAACTCAACTCCACAAGGCTTTTGTAGAGGCAGAGCATTAAAAGAGTATCAAGTCATTTCTTAGTTGAATAGTTGATTTTTTTAACAAGATGAAGGTGAGTGTGGACAAGATCGCCATGTAACACTCCCTGTGAGGGAATCAGAAGACACAGTGGTTGTTTTGGCTGTAGTGAAGAAGCGTTAATTTCAGAAATATTGATGATTCTGATCTCTCAATTCTCAATTTCTCTCTTCCAGCAATAAACAGGCATGGGAAGTCAACACAGTCTGATGTTCTAGTGTCAAACAATATTCCCCATGTAGTAGACTGGAGGATCCAGATCTGATTCTAGCTTTATTTTTTTTCTTTTATCAAATAATGTCACCTTCCCCTATTTATCGATGTTCATCTCAGGTATAGATTTTAAAAAACAAAATTCAAGTCTCCCCAACAGAAAATCCCTTGAATTTCATAAGCTCTGAATCAGGCAGTTACTGTTCTACCCCCTATTCTTTCTCTTAGAAGGAGTGATTTACACACCTGTCACCAAATGTCTTCCTGGAGCCAGACTCATGACTGGTTTCTAAGGTTTTGGTGCACATTTATGGAGGCAGAGCTGGGCCATTTGAAATGTTTTACTACAAAGATTTGCTCCTTAGTCTCACTAAGTATCTATAGAAAATCAAAATAAGAAGCACTTAGCAGCCAATCGCAGGACTGTTCAGGTAGTGTGTTAGGGAGGGATTCATAAAGCTTTCAGAGAGGGGACTTTTCCTTGTAATATTGGTTACATTGTATGACAATTCAGAATTTATAAAGAGATAGTTTAAATATCAAAAATAGATAAGTTAGGATGACAATACAATAACCAGATTTGAGGTTGAGCTGAAGGAAGTAGCAGAATCAATTTGAAGCTATTACCTTTGTTGCTATTGTAATCAGGTTAGTGTTCAAATATTATAACCCCAGCCTAAGACAAAATAGGTTTAATTTTCTCAAATGCTTCAAAATAGCTACCATTTTTAAGGAGAAAAAGAGTAAAATGGCCACTTCTCAGTAGAAAGAATTAGGCTTACTTGTTGATTTTTATCATCTTCATTTACTTATTTATTCATGGAATGTTTATCGAATACCCAGCATTTGCTTGGCACTGAGCTATGCACAATGAAGAAGACCCCTCAAGAAACTTCCAAAAGGAAAGTTCAAAGGAGACCCTGTGAACGTTAGACAGGTACATGCAAACTTTAAAACAAGTTGCCTTTATATCCCCACTCCTCAGCACATTCCCTGGGTGCTGGCAGGTAGAGGCCCACTGAATGGCTAAAAAGTGAAAGTAAAGAGAGAAATACTGTGTGTTATTGTATTGCAGAAGACTTACAGAAAACTTAAAATGATGACTGAATGGGTTTTGCTCTGAACCTAGAAGATGATAAGGGAGAGAGCATTTGAACTGGGAGAAACAGTGAAGACAAAGACCTGATGTCCACACCTGAGAAAGATTCAGGTGTCTTTTGGGTTGGTGAGTGGACAGACCTGGCTGAAGCAGGGTGCACAGCAGATGTGTTCACTAGAACAAGAAGAGTTTTTTCTACTTGTTTTTTCCCACTTTAATTCACTTACATGTTCTGATCAGGGAGCTGAATCAACTTGAGCCTTGTTTAGGAAGCTGAATTTGGAAGGAACATATAAGATGGTGTAATGATTTTTAAGTATGTCAAAAAATATTTAAAAACTTTTTGGAAGAAAGCTTCAAAAGGTGGAGTCTGATTTTCCTCCCTTGAACGTGCAGCCTGATTAAGTGACTCACTTCTAACAAATAAGGTATGGCAGAAGAGATGACCCGTGCCTTCTGTGTCAAAAGAGGGCTTCTGTCTGCTGTTTCTCTTGGATCCCTCACTTTGGGGAGAGCCAGGCCCATGTTGGGTGGACACTCAAGCTGCCCAGTGGACAGGCCTATGTAGGGAGTAAAATGAGACATCTCATCGACAACCAGTCACAACTGACCAGCTCATGTGAACGAGCCACCCTGGAAGCACATCCTCTGGTCTGGTGAGCCTTCAGATGACTGCATCACTGGAGATATCATGACTTGACATTATGAGAGAGATCCTGAGCCAGAACTCCTCAGTTAACCGATTCCCAAATTTCTGCACACAGAAATTGCAATAATAAATTTTGGAATGATTTGTTACACAGCAATAGATAAACTAATGTAGATGGTAAGGTTAGCTAAAAAGTGGTTGTAACAACCTAAGACCTGACATACGGACTTGGCTATGGGATTGGCAAGGAATAAATAAACATAAAATATTATATGGCGTAAAACTTAGTGGCTTATTGAACAAAGAAGTTGAGGAAAAGAAATAAACCAAGATGGCTCTAAGAAAATATGAGAATGGTGGTGGCCATGATAGAAATATCAGTAGACAGTGGATAGGAAAAATGGCTTTAGGAAAAATTGTCTTTCAATATAATGACTGTAGAGAACTACACCATAAATTAAGCTATAGTGAGAATGGCAGAATGTTGAAATTAGAAAATTGCTTAGAGATTGACTAGTTCCATTATCTGATTTTACAGAGAAAACCAAGGCAATCACATAGGACCCTGCATTTAGAAGGGCCCTGTGCTTGGTTTAATGCTCTGCTCTTGCTCTCTTGAAATTCTTAATCATTTTTGAACAAGGGTCTCTGTATTTTTATTCTTCACTGGACCCACAAAGTAAGTAGCTAGTCTTGTGCATACTCCAGACTTTCCATGTTGATTCTGACTTACCTGATGAGTGTGAGATTATCTGTTCCTCATGTTAATAGAATCCTAAGATTGGGGAGGGGTGAAGGAGGAGAATGGTTTTGTTCTTACCACATTGCATTGCTTGTCACTACACTGAGTGTCTTCCTATTAGTAGCCATTTTCTAGGTGATGAATCATCATGGTGGCAATTGGTCTGTGACCCAGATCTTCAAGGTGCTGATAAGTGACATACTGAATTCTCAAAGGAGAGTTCTGTTGTAAGGAAATGGAGGCTGTCCTTTTGTGGAGATGCAATCACATGAACACTGAATCTGCTAACTGTAGTATTACATAATATTATGTGGTATGTGTCAGGCCTCTGAGCCCAAGCTAAGCCATCATATCCCCTGTGACCTGCACGTTTACATCCACATGGCCTGAAGCAACTGAAGATCCACAAAAGAAGTGAAAATAGCCTTAACTGATGACATTCCACCATTGTGATTTGTCTCTGCCCCACCCTAACTGATCAATGTACTTTGTAATCTCCCCCACCCTTAAGAAGATTCTTTATAATCTCCCCCACCCTTAAGAAAGTTCCTTGTAATTCTTCCCACCCTTGAGAATGTACTTTGTGAGATCCACCCCCTGCCCGCAAAACATTGCTCCTAACTCCACCGCTTATCCCAAAACCTATAAGAACTAATGATAATCCCACCACCCTTGCTGACTGTCTTTTTGGACTCAGCCTGCCTGCACCCAGGTGCAATAAACAGACTTGTTGCTCACACAAAGCCTGTTTGGTGGTCTCTTCACATGGACGCATGAGACAGTATGGTCCTAAAGAAACTCATGTCACACTAGTTTCTTGAGACTGATATGTAGCTGAAGCAGAAGGATCACTTGAGCCCAGGAGATCAAGACCAGCTGGGTAACATAGCAAGACTCCATCTCTACAAAAAAAAATTTTTTAATTAGCTTGGCAGCCAGGTGCGGTGGCTCAGGTCTGTAATCCCAGCACTTTGGGAGGCTGAGGCTGGCAGATCACGAGGTCAGGAAATCGACAGCATCCTGGCTAACGCAGTGAAATCCCGTCTGTACTAAAAATACAAAAATTAGCCAGGCGTGGTGGCAGGTGCCTGTAGTCCCAGCTACTCGGGAGGCTGAGGCAGGAGAATGGCGTGACCCGGGAGACAGAGCTTGCAGTGAGCCAAGATCATGCCACTGCACTCCAGCCTGGGCGAGAGAGTGAGACTCTGTCTCTAAAAAAAAAAAAAAAAAAATTGGCCTGGCATAGTGGCACACACCTGTAGTGCCAGCTACTTGGGTACTTGGGAGGCTGAGGCAGGAGAATTCCTGAGGCCCAGGAGGTTGAGGCAGCAGTGAGCTATAATCAGGCCACTGCACTCCAAGCCAGGTGACAGAGCAAGACCCTGTCTCAAAAAATGAAATAAAGAAAGAAAAGAAAATGGGGCACATCCACAGAGGTGTTTTTATGTTTGAGTAATTAGCTCTTATAATTAAGTAATTTAGGTGGCAGGACGGTTTTTCTTTTGACTACTCGGTATTGTGTGTTACTTCCTACTCTATTAGCAAGAAAGGAATCCTATTTTGCTCAAAAAGCATGCTCTATTGCAGTTTCATAAGTGTTAGAGCAGGGCGTCCTAACCTTGGTCTGTGGTTAGAAGGGGTTGATAATATCCCCTGAAATTACATGCAAAATGTGGGTTGGTTGCGGGTGTCTGGAGAAAAATACCTGAGTATTTCTCTGCTCGGAATACTGGCCCCCTCCTTTCTGCCTGTCTCATTCCTACCTGATTGTGAAGGCCCAACTCAAATCCCACCTCCTTCTAGAAACCTTCTCCCAGCTGCTGCTCTCCCCAACTCCTCCTTGTTCTTGGAAAACTCTCCTACCTTTAGCCTCCTGGGGATTTTGTCACCTACATTATTTGTCTGTCCTTTGGTACATTTTAGTCCATTTCCCCAGTATACTGGGAGACTTTGGAGGAGAAGTAAAATTGGCTTACCCTACATACACTACATAATACACTATATGAGATACTGAGAAGCCTTTAGTGAGTACTTAGTGAGGCTGAGGCTCTTGAGAATGTCTCAGTCTTAGAGAATCTCTCCTGGAACACTCCAAGGGATCTGAAAAACAACCCCAAATATCTCCCCATTCACCTTGCTCCCACCAAGCTGACCTCATTAGGTTCCACTTCATGTTTATTCATGTCTCATTGAATGTTTCACATTCATTAACCCCATTTACATTCACTTTGCATCTGTGTTGACAAAGACTGTGTGGGATCTTAATTTACGGAACACAATAATGTGTGATAAAAATTTTCTGGAGTTTTAAATGACACTTCTCTGGTGTCCTTGAATAATAAATAAATCTCCTGAATATGCTTTAATATGCTCCAAATAAAGCAGGTATTCATTATAAGAATATGTCACACTCTCCTTCAGTTAAATTGTAATGAAAGTACTGGGGATATATAACGTGAATTAATAGGACTTGCTTTAGAAATGTACAACCCACTTAGTGCATGTGTTTGTGAGTGTGTGCGTACTTCACGCGTGGATTTATGTATGTGTGAGATCTTGTTTCTTCACCTCTATTATAGCACCTGTCAAAAGCTTCTTTGTATTAGAATTATTTACACACTTATTCGTCCTCCTCCTTTAAATCAGAGGTTCCCTAGGGAGGGAACGAAAGATCCTTTTCCTGAATCTTTCCACTGAGTCTAGAGCATGCAATGTTTTGCATATGAAGGGTCACAATCAATGTTAGCTTACTTTGAAAGGGTGTATTCATAATGTTATGAAATGTTAAGGGGATACTCGTTTGAGCACTGCAGGTTTTGGCAAGAAAGCAACATCAGGCATATGCTTGCTTAAACTGCTTCTTCCAGATGGATAGTGCGTATCAGAGAGGCTTCTGCCTATCAGAAGAAACAGCATTTCTTCCCACTTGGGAAATGGCCAGTCTTGCCAGCACGAATAATTTTAACACAGAGAAACCTGGAAGGCCTCATCAGGTAAAACTTGCTTTCCTTGATGAATGGCCAGGCAAGTCTTTCCAAATGATTCCTTTTAAAAATATGTCTCTCAACTGTCATAGACAGACCCTTCTCCTATGTTAAGGCTGTGAACTGTGCTTTCCGATCCAGCTCTGCCCTTCGGCGAGTTTCAGTAAATTTAGGTAGGGTCTGCCCTGCCCAGGGCTAACTCCAGCATTCTGCAGGTGCTTGCAACATCTGTGAATTAGTTAAAACACTGGGTGGGGTAGTTTCATTTTCTGAAAAGCACTTCAGAAACCAGTGTCCCAACAAAAAGAGCCCCAGAGAGTATCTCTGAGAAGCATACACTTCTGATGGAAAGATCTCGAGGTGGAGTATCTGAAGATACCCTTTCCCACTCTCACCTCCACAACACTTGTTGTCTACATTATAGGAGGCCTAAATTAAAAGCCTAAATTAAATTCAGTTTGCTGGAACTTTTTAAAGATTCTGCTTTGCTCATGTGAAACATCCCCCCCCCCCCTCAAAACACTGAACTTCTTTTAAATGTATATAATCACAAAAACCATTTTATTTAAATGGTCTGTGACAAATAGAGTAGAGAGAAAGACTTGGGAATTGAATATATAGTCCTGCTTCTTTTTTTCTGATTTTAGGGTAATATTCATCTCAAAGTACTTTATAAAACACAGAACAAAAATCCAGCCACTTTCAGACTAGCCAATCACTGCAGAATAACTAGCCCTTCTATTGCTATGTTATTTATAAGGTTTATGTATAAAAAGCATATTTTAAAAGGCTTTTATTTTCCTTTGAAAAAAAAGAAAGCTTTTCAAAATAATCTGCAAGATTCAAATATCTCCCCCCAACCTTAAATTCTGACCTTCTCCTGTTTCTACCTATTCCCCCCTTCCTGATCCATTCTTGTACAGTTGCACAGGGTGTCTCCAACAGTACTTACTTAGGTCAAGTCCCCTATGTTCGTGTTGGATTTCTAGGCTCCAATACATAAACTAAATCCTCTCAACATATGCATCGTTACCTCCCAAAGATCTATGTGGGATACCCTATAATTTTGAAGCACTTGGCAAGTTAGTGTCCATTTAGCATCCAGTTAAATTATATTTACCTCAAATTTACTGTAAAAATTGAGAAAATAACACATCTGATTAGAGCAACTACTTAAAGGAGTTAAGTTGTGGGTGTCTCTTAACATATACTTAGCTTGAAGGAAAACAAAGCTAGACATCTAGATGCTTTTAGAAACTACCAGGAGATAAAACTTTCCTTAGATAATTATAATGTGTATCTTTATCTGGTAATCTTTTCTGCCACAAGATCTCACTATAATTTGCAACTATTTATTCAGGCAGTCACCTTCTTCATCCCACCATCCAATACACTAATTGTAATGATCATTAATATACTAAAATGTTTTTGAAAAGCATGGTAAATCTACAGAGAATTTTTGGTTCACTTATAATCCTGTAAAAATGCAAACAAGTAGATAGTTACTTGCGATAAAATTTGGGTTTACATTCCTTCCTCCAAACTATAATATTCGGTTTAAAAAAAATCAGAAGTTTTTCCTTTAGCCTGGGCTCTGTTAGGGCAGTGATACTTGTACTTTGGTCAGAATTGCACAGCTAGCTTGCAAACATGCAGGTCCAAGGCCCCATTCTGTTCTGATTCTGTTGTTCTGAGGTGCAGCCCAAGAATATGCAGATGTGGCAAACAGCAACCCCCCACATGCACATTTCCCCAAAGGTGATGCAGATGCAGGTAGGACCACTCTTTAAAGAAACACACTCTCAAACTTTAGTGAGCATCAGACTCTTAAAAGAAGGACATATAAAGACATGATTGCTGAACCCATCGTAGAATTTCTGATTTGATAGGCCAGGGGTAGGGCCTGAGAATTTGTATTTCTAACAAGTTCCCAGGTGACACTGATGCTATTGGCTCAGGGACCACACTTTGTGAATGATTGCTCTGGGTTAAATTAACATGTCTGCTCAATATAACATAAAACAAGCAAGGTGGTGTATTGTCAATCCTCTCAAGATCCTGTAAAACGTGCTGCCTACCCACCTTTCCAGTGCTATGCGGTCACCTACTCTGAAGCACCCTACACCCCAGCCAGTCCAGCCCCCCTGCCATTCCCTAAAGGTTCAGAGAGCTGTATGTGTATAGGCTAATGTTTCTTCTTGGAACTGGGTAATCACAGGTGGTTTGCAAGGCCCAGAATGATAATTTCTGATGAGCCTTCTCCTATCCCCAAGCCAAAAGTTTTGCCCTCTCCTCAGCATCCATAGCCCCCTGTGTGTAGAGGGGGTTTTATTTAGTTGTGTATGTGTCTATTTTCTCCACTAGATTTTTAGCTCCTCAATACTAGATTTCCGATGATTTAGTATGCTCACTGAAGCCTTGCAGAAAGCATACCAGCAGGATTAAAACTGAATTGACCCATATCCTTTAACAATGTTTTCAATGTGTGGTCCACGGACCTCTGGGGGGCCTCTGAGACCCTTTCAGAGCTGGGTCTACAAGATCAAATGGATTTTTATAATAGTAATAATTGTATTTGCTTTTTTCCACTATGTGGACATTTGCACTGATGTGCAAAAGCTATCTTGGGTGAAACTGCTGTCACATTGGTATAAATCAAGGCAGGGCCCACACTGTGTCAATAGTCATTGTATTCTATACAGACACAGATTCACAGGTAAAAGGAGTGGGGGCAAAGCAAGTTCACTTAAGAATGTCCTTAATGAAGCAATAAAATGTATTAATTTTATGAACTTTCAAACCTTGAGTACAAATCTGATACTGTGTGATGAAATGAGTTCATATAACACCTTTTCTCATACCAGTTGTGAAAGGAAAAGCACTCATGTGATTGTCTGGCAAAGTAAACCAGCTGCTTTTTTTTTTTTCTTTCAGAGAACACCATTTTTACTTGAAAAAAAATGATAAACTATGGCCATTCAGACTCAAGAATGTGATAGATATTATCTCAGAAATAAACAAAGTCAGCCTGCCAGGTCAAGAAAAACAACTGACAGCATTTGTTGCCAGCAATAAAATTTGAGCTCTCCAGAGAAAATGTGAAACTGAAAATCCATCACTGTGAGAGTGACAGCTCCCCAGTACATGAAGATGTAATGATATTAACAAATATGGTTTTTTTTTTTTTCTGTATAATGAAATGTGTCACTACTTGGGAGAGCTTGATAACTCGGTGAACCAATATTTTCAAAATGATCAATGCATGAGTTACACAACCACGCATACATGGATACAAACATTCAAAATGTGGCCCAGAATGGTGGCTCATGCCTGTAATCCCAGCACTTTGGGAGGCCAAAGCAGGCGGATCACTTGAGGTCAGGATTTCCAGACCAGCCTGGCCAACACAGTGAAACCCTGTCTCTACTAAAAATAGAAAATATTAGCTGGGCCTGGTGGTGCACGCCTGCAATCCCAGCTACTTGGGAGGCTAAAGCATGAGAATTGCTTAAACTTACATTAAAAATATTAAAGTATACCCTCCAATTATAAATTTGTCTAGGGCTAGCTTTTCTTTATATACATCAATCAAAGCAACATGTCACAACAGGTTGGATGTAGAAACATATATGAAAATTCAGCTATTTTCTATTAAGCCACATTTAAGAGAAACTTGCAAAAATGCAAAACAATGCCACTTTCCACACAATGGTTTTGTATTGGAAAATATAATTTTTTTAATAACAATGCATTATTTATGTTAACGTGTATAGGTTTTGTTATTTTAGGTGAATTTTTTAATAAACATTTTTAAAATATTTTATCATATTTTCTAATATGATAGATACTATACACATAAATAAAAGTTATTTGGAGCTCTCAATAATTTTAAGTACAGAAGGTCCTGAGACTTTTAAAAGTATGAAAACTTTTAAAAGTTTGGTATGTCCACATACCAAAAATTGCAAAATATACACTTGCCTTCTCAAGCATATCTGATGAGATACCCTTAAAAAAGTCATGACAGTGGAAAAGTGGCTTTGGTCTTTGTTGATGGTGGAGGTGATGGTTGAGGAGGAGAGTGGCAACCTAAGCTCTTTTTTCTATACACAGTCTCTCAACCATTCAGGCTTTGTAGGCCTGCTTTATGTTGAAAAGGGCAATCTTGAAGTCATTGTTTTCCCGTTACCAAAGGGGTTGGCACTCCAAACCTTTGTCTCACTTTGAAATGAAAGGTTATATTTTCTGATAAAAGAATGCCAGCAGTTCCAAGATGGCCGAATAGGAACAGCTCCAGTCTACAGCTCCCAGTGTGAGCGATGCAGAAGACAGGTGATTTCTGCATTTCCAGCTGAGGTACTGGATTCATCTCACTGGGGCTCATTGGACAGGAGGGGCAGGACAGTGGGTGCAGCCCACTGAGTGTGAGCCAAAGCAGGGCGAGGCATCACCCCACCCCAGAAGCACAAGGGGTCAGGGAATTCCCTTTCATAGCCAAGGGAAGGGGTGACTGACGGCACCTGGAAAATCAGGTCACTCCCACCCTAATACTGCACTTTTCCAATGGTCTCAGCAAACGGCACACCAGGAGATTATATCCCCTGCATGGCTCAGAGGGTCCAACGCCCACTTCAATGCTAGCAGAGCAGTCTGAGATCGAAATGCAAGGCAGCAGCAAGGCTGGGGGAGGGGCGTCTGCCATTGCTGAGGCTTGAGTAGGTAAACAAAGCGGTCAGGAAGCTCGAACTGGGTGGAGCCCACTACAGCTCAAGGAGGCCTGCCTGCCTCTGTAGACTCCACTTCTGGGGGCAGGGCATAGCCAAACAAAAGGCAGCAGAAACCGCTGCAGACTTAAATGTCCCTGTCTGACAGCTTTGAAGGGAGTAGTGTTTCTCCAACAATGGAGTTTGAGATCTGAGAACGGACAGACTGCCTCCTCAAGTGGTGCCCTCACCTCCGAGTAGCCTAACTGGGAGGCACCCCCCACTTGGGGCAGACTGACACCTCACACTGCCAGGTACCCCTCTGAGAAGAAGCTTCCAGAGAAACGATCAGGCAGAAACATTTGCTGTTCAGCAATATTCGCTGTTCTGCAGCCTCCGCTACTGACACCCAGGCAAACGGGGTCTGGAATGGACGTCCAGCAAACTCCAACACACCTGCAGCTGAGGGTCCTGACTGTTAGAAGGAAAACTAACAAACAGAAAGGACATCCACACCAAAACCCCATCTGTACATCACCATCATCAAAGACTAAAGGTAGGTAAAACCACAAAGATGGGGAAAAAACAGAGCAGAAAAGCTGAAAATTCAAAAAATAAGAGCACCTGTCCCCCTCCAAAGGAATGCAGCTCCTCACCAGCAAAGGAACAAAGTAGGATGGAGAATAACTTTGACGAGTTGAGAGAAGAAGGCTTCAGGCGATCAAACTTCTCCGAGCTAAAGGAGGAAGTTCGAACCCAATGCAAAGAAGTTAAAAACCTTGAAAAAAGATTAGACGAATGGCTAACTAGCATAACCAGTGTAGAGAAGTCCTCAAATGACCTGATTGAGCTGAAAACCATGGAACGAGAAGTACATGATGAATGCACAAGCTTCAGTAGCCGATTTGATCAACTGGAAGAAACAGTAACAGTGATTGAAGATCAAATGAATGAAATGAAGTGAGAAGAGAAGTTCAGAGAAAAAAGAGTAAAAAGAAATGAACAAAGCCTCCAAGAAATATGGGACTATGTGAAAAGACCAAATCTATGTCTGATTGGTGTACCTGAAAGTGACAGGGAGAATGGAACCAAGTTGGAAAACACTCTGCAGGATATTATCCAGGAGAACTTCCCCAACCTAGCAAGGCAGGCCAACATTCAAATTCAGGAAATACAGAGAACACCACAAAGATACTCCTCAAGAACAGCAACTCCAAGACACATAATTGTCAGATTCACCAAAGTTGAAATGAAGGAAAAAATGTTAAGGGCAGTCAGAGAGAGAGGTCGGGTTACCCACAAAGGGAAACCCATCAGACTAACAGCATATGTCTCGGCAGAAACTCTACAAGCCAGAAGACAGTGGGGGCCAATATTCAACTTTCTTAAAGAAAAGAATTTTCAACCAGAATTTCATATCCAGCCAAACTAACCTTCATAAGTGAAGGAGAAATAAAATACTTTACAGACAAGCAAATGCTGAGAGATTTTGTCACCACCAGGCATGCCCTAAAAGAGCTCCTGAAGGAAGCACTAAACATGGAAAGGAAAAACCGGTACCAGCCACTGCAAAAACATGACAAATTATAAAGACCACCAATGTGAGGAAGAAACTGCATCAACTGACGAGCAAAATAACCACCTAACATCATAATGACAGGATCAAATTCACACATAAAAATATTAACCTTAAATGTCAATGGGCTAAATGCTCCAATTAAAAGACACAGACTGGCAAATTGGATGAACAGTCAAGACCCATCAGTGTGCTGTATTCAGGAGACCCATCTCACATGCAGAGAAACACATAGGCTCAAAATAAAGGGATGGAGGAAGATCTACCAAGCAAATGGAAAACAAAAAAAGGCAGGGGCTGCAATCCTACTCTCTGAGAAAACAGACTTTAAACCAACAAAGGTCAAAAGAGACAAAGAAGTCCATTACATAATGGTAAAGGGATCAATTCAACAAGAAGAGCTAACTATCTTAAATATATATGCACCCAATACAGGAGCATCCAGATTCATAAAGCAAGTCCTTAGAGACCTATAAAGAGACTTTAACTCCCACATGATAGTAATGGGAGATTTTAACACCCCACTGTCAACATTAGACAGATCAATGAGACAGAAAGTTAACAAGGATATCCAGGAATTGAACTCAGCTCTGCACCAAGCAGACCTAATAGACATTTACAGAACTCTCCACCCGAAATCAACAGAATATACATTTGTTTCAGCACCACACCACACCTATTCCAAAATTGACCACATAGTTGGAAGTAAAGCTCTCCTCAGCAAATATGAAAGAACAGAAATTATAACAAACTCTCTCTCAGAGGACAGTGCAATCAAACTACAACTCAGGATTAAGAAACTCACTCAAAACCACTCAACTACATGGAAACTGAACAACCTGCTCCTGAATGACTACTGGGTACATGACAAAATGAAGGCAGAAATAAAGATGTTCTTTGAAACCAACGAGAACAAAAACACAACATACCAGAATCTCTGGGACACATTCAAAGCAGTGTGTAGAGGGAAATTAATAGCACTAAATGCCCACAACAGAAAGCAGGAAAGATCTAAAATCGACACCCTGATGTTACAATTAAAAGAACTAGAGAAGAGAAAACACATTCAAAAGCTAGCAGAAGGCAAGAAATAACTAAGATCAGAGAAGAACTGAAGGAGATAGAGACATAAACAACTCTTCAAAAAATCAGTGAATCCAGGAGCTGGTTTTTTGAAAAGATCAATAAAATTGATAGACCACTAGCAAGACTAATAAAGAAGAAAAGAGAGAAGAATCAAATAGACACAATAAAAAATGATAAAGGGGATATCACCACCGATCCCACAGAAATACAAACTACCATCAGAGAGTACTATAAACACCTCTATGCAAATAAACTAGAAAATCTGGAAGAAATGGATAAATTCCTGGACACATACACCCTCCCAAGACTAAGCCAGGAAGAACTTGAATCCCTGAATAGACCAATAACAGGCTCTGAAATTGAGGCAATAATTAATAGCTTACCAACCAAAAAAAGTCCAGGACCAGACAGATTCACAGCCGAATTCTACCAGAGGTACAAGGAGGAGCTGGTACCATTCCTTCTGAAACTATTCCAATGAATAGAAAAAGAGGGAATCCTCCCTAACTCATTTTATGAGGCCAGCATCATCCTGATACCAAAGCCTGGCACAACAAAAAAAGAGAATTTTAGACCAATTTCCCTGATGAACATTGATGCAAAAATCCTCAATAAAATACTGGCCAACTGAATCCAGCAGCACATCAAAAAGCTTATCCACCATGATCAAGTGGGCTTCATCCCTGGGATGCAAGGCTGGTTCAACATACACAAATCAATAAACATAATCCAGCACATAAACATAACCAAAGACAAAAACCACATGATTATCTCAATAGATGCAGAAAAGGCCTTTGACAAAATTCAACAGTGCTTCATGCTAAAAACTCTCAATAAATTAGGTATTGATGGGACGTACCTCAAAATAATAAGAGCTATCTATGACAAACCCACAGCCAATATCATACTGAATGGGCAAAAACTGGAAGGATTCCCTTTGAAAACTGGCACAAGACAGGGATGCCCTCTCTCACCACTCCTATTCAACATAGTATTGGAAGTTCTGGCCATGGCAATCAGGCAGGAGAAAGAAATAAAGGGTATTCAGTTAGGAAAAGAGGAAGTCAAATTGTCCCTGTTTGCAGATGACACGACTGTATATTTAGAAAACCCCATCGTCTCAGCCCAAAATCTCTTTAAGCTGATAAGCAACTTCAGCAAAGTCTCAGGATACAAAATCAATGTGCAAAAATCACAGGCATTCCTATACACTAATAACAGACAAACACAGAGCCACATCATGAGTGAACTCCCATTCACAATTGCTTCAAAGAGAATAAAATACCTAGGAATCCAATTTACAAGGGATAAGAAGGACCTCTTCAAGGAGAACCACAGATCACTGCTCAAGGAAATAAAAGAGGATACAAACAAATGGAAGAACATTCCATGCTCATGATAGGAATAATCAATATTGTGAAAATGGCCCTACTGCCCAAGGTAATTTATAGATTCAATGCCATCCCCATCAAGCTAACAATGACTTTCTTCACAGAAGTGGAAAAATCTACTTTAAAGTTCATATGGAACCAAAAAAGAGCCCGCATTGCCAAGACAATCCTAAGCCAAAAGAACAAAGCTGGATGCATCACGCTGCCTGACTTCAAACTATACAAGGCTACAGGAACCCAAACAGCATGGTACTGGTACCAAAACAGAGATATAGACCAATGGAACAGAACAGAGGCTTCGGAAATAATACCACACATCTACAACCATCTGATCTTTGACAAACCTGACAAAAACAAGAAATGGGGAAAGGATGCCCTATTTAATAAATGGTGCTGGGAAAACTGGCTAGCCATATGGAGAAAGCTGAAACTGGATCCCTTCCTTACACCTTACACAAAAATGAATTCAAGATGGATTAAAGACTTAAACGTTAGACCTAAAACCATAAAAACCCTAGAAGAAAATCTAGGCAATACCATTCAGGACATAGGCATGGGCAAGGACTTCATGTCTAAAACACCAAAAACAATGGCAACAAAAGCCAAAATTGACAAATGGGATCTAATTAAACTAAGGAGCTTCTGCACAGCAAAAGAAACTACCATCAGAGTGAAGAGGCAACCTACAGAATGGGAGAAAATTTTTACAATCTACTCATCTGACAAAGGTCTAATATCCAGAATCTACAAGGAACTCAAACAAATTTACAAGAAAGAAACAAACAACTCCATCAAAAAGTGGGTGAAGGATGTGAACAGAAATTTCTCAAAAGAAGACATTTATGCAGCCAACAGACACAAGAAAAAATGCTCATCATCACTGGCCATCAGAGAAATGCAAATCAAAACCATAATGAGATACCATCTCTCACCAGTTAGAATGGCGATCATTAAAAAGTCAGGAAACAACAGGTGCTGGAGAGGATGTGGAGAAATAGGAACACTTTTACACTGTTGGTGGGACTGTAAACTAGTTCAACCATTGTGGAAGACAGTGTGGCGATTCCTCAGGGATCTAGAACTAGAAACACCATTTGACCCAGCCATCCCATTACTGGGTATATACCCAAAGAATTATAAATCATGCTGCTATAAAGGCACATGCACAGGTATGTTTATTCCGGCACTATTCAAAATAGCAAAGACCTGGAACCAACCCAAATGTCCATCAATGATAGACTGGATTAAGAAAATGTGGCATATATACACCATGGAATACTATGCAGCCATAAAAAAGGATGAGTTCATGTCCTTTGTAGGGACATGGATGAAGCTGGAAACCATCATTCTCAGCAAACTATTGCAAGAACAAAAAACCAAACACCGCATGTTCTCACTCATAGGTGGGAATTGAACAATGAGAACATTTGGACACAGGAAGGGGAACATCACACACTGGGGCCTGTTGTGGGGTATACATATGTAACAAACCTGCACGTTGTGCACATGTACCCTAGAACTTAAAGTGTAATAAAAAATAAAAATAAAAATAAAAAATTCTCTCTCAAAAAAAAGAAAATGCCAAGCTCCATCTAATTTGTGAGGGAGAGAGAGTTTTCTGGAGACCCTGACATTGCTAAATCAGGCAGACACAGTACTTCCTTTGCACTGGTGCACATAAAGTCCTTGCCAAGCTCAGAGGTATGTGTAGGACATGTATGTAGTATTTCCCAAGTGAGGAACGGGAGTGGATGAGATCTTACTTCAAAGGTCTGTAAAAATATTTCTTTGGACACTCTCAACTTACATGCTCACCATAAGCTCATGTACTTATGAAGGGAGAATGAGAAGAAGGGGAAAAAGAGGAAGAAGATGTGGAAGATGAAAGGAAAGAAAAAAGCAGGGAAGGAAGAAAGGAAGGAGGGAAGGAAGGAACCATTGATTGAGAAGTCACTGTGTTTTAGGCACTGTATTATATACTTTCTCACAAAAGAAAAAATTAGAGTGTAAAAATCTTGGGTTATTTCTCCAATGCCATGTACCTAGAAGGGGACAGGGCCAGGTTCTCTCTCCACATAGCCCATGTCCTTCCCACAACACTACTTTGCCTTTCCTCAAAATGCTTGCCAACTTTTAAGTAAAGGTGATAAAATAAGACAAAACAACTTCCACAAGTTACTGTAATTTTTCAAATACTTTTACTGTCTAAAGTATAGGTGTATGTATCATCTAAAGAGGATCCAGATGCTTTAAAAATGTGGAACAAAGAGAATGGCCTGGCTAATTTTAAGCAAAATTGTCCTAGGTGTTTATCATTAAGAAAATCACTGATGTTTAATAATTTTAGTAATTTTATTAAATGTTTGTAATATCTCCTGAAGGCAAGTTAATAAGTGATTTTATTGTTGTTGTTGTTGTTGTTGTTGTTGTTGTTGTTGTTGTTGTTGTTCTAGAGAAGATTTTAAAGGGTTTCCTAGGTGCCAGGAAAGGAACGTGTTTTCCAAACATATCTCTGAGATAGTTATTAACCTCATTTAATGGGTGAGGAAATAACAGCTGAGAGAGATAAGTGATTTGTTCAAATAGCTCATGAGTGCCCAAGCAGGGTAGCAAATCCAGGTATTTTTACTCCCAAGCCCACACAATTAACCTGTATGTATACTCTTAGTTAGTGTTATAATTTGCCATATAATATTGGCATAACTTAAATCTGAACCAGTATATACAGTAATTAGAGACAACATGATTTTATCTTTGATAAGAAGTCAGGATATACTACTGTGACTATTATTCTAAGCTAAGAAGAAATTGTTTTCACTGCAACTGGAGTATCAGTAATCATATAAAACTATCCCACCTGCTCCAAGATCAATCAGAGTATATTCTCTAATGATACCATAAAACAAACAGCAATAGCTAACCATTTGGATGTGCTTGGTATCCTTCTGAACATTCAGGTAACTTATAACCATGGTTTAGATGCAACTGAGGCACAGAGAGTTTAAATAACGTCTAAGAGCCTAAAGCTAATAAATGGACCTGGGGTGGTAACTGAAGCCACCACTTTTCACAGTGTGTACTTTTAAACAATAAGATCTGCCCAATAGTACAAAATACACATGCACACATGATTTAAAAAACAAAGGAAGATACAAGACTACTGGTATGGGCTCATCAAAAATATCAATGTTATGAAAGGCAGGGTGATTGTTCTAGAATAAAGATTAAAGAAAAATGTCATTGAAATGCAAAACGTGATTCATAAGTGAATCGTGTTCTGGGGAAATCATGTATATGCATAGCTATAAAGGACATTTGGGGAGTTGCTCTGCCTATGGAGTTGTCATTCTTTTATTTCTTTTCTTTCTTAATAAACTTGCTTTCACTTTACTCCAAAACTAATAATAAATAAAGGACATTTGGGGGCAAGTCTGGGTATGAACTATGTGTTAAATATTATTTAATATGGTTTGGCTGTGTCCCTACCCAAATCTCATCTTGAATTGTAGCTGCCATAATCCCCATGTGTTGTGAAAGGGACAAGGTGGGAGATAATTGAATCATGGGGCCAGGTTTTTCCTGTGCTCTTCTTGTGATAGTGAATAAGTCTCATGAGATCTGATGGTTATATAAAGGGCAGTTCCCCTGCACACACTCTCTTGCTTGCTGCCATGTAAGACATG
Organism: Pan troglodytes; assembly: GCF_028858775.2. Lineage (NCBI taxonomy): Eukaryota > Metazoa > Chordata > Mammalia > Primates > Hominidae > Pan > Pan troglodytes. The sequence goes on from NC_072402.2 coordinate 77,537,438, forward strand.
ACTTTGCTCCTCCACCTTCTGCCACAATTGTGAGGCCTCCACAGCTATGTGGAACTGTGAGTCCATTAAACCGTTTTTTCTTTATAAACTACCTAGTCTCTGGTATGTCTTTACTAGCAGCGTGAGAACTAACTAATACAGTAAATTGGTACCAGGAGTAGGGCGTGGCTGTATAGATACCCGAAAATGTGGAAGGAACTTTAGAACTGGGTAACAGGCAGAGGTTGGAACAGTTTAGAGGGCTCAGAAGAGGACAAGAAAATGTGGGGAAGTTTGGAACTTCCTGGAGACTTAAAGGGGTCAGAAGACAAGAGGATGTGAGAAAGTTTGAAACTTTACAGAGTCTTGTTAAATGGCTTTGACCAAAATGCTGAAAGTGTTATAGACAATAACATCCAGACTGAGGTGGTCTCAGATGGAGATGAGAAACTTGTTAGGAACTGGAGTAAAGGTCACTCTTCCTATGCAAAGAGACTGGCAGCATTTTTCCCCTGCCCTAGAGATCTGTGGGACTTTGAACTTGAAAGAGATGATTTAGGTTATCTGACAGAAGAAATTTCTATGTGGCAAAGCATTCAAGAGGAAGCAGAACATAAAAGTTGGAAAACGTGCAGCCTGATGATGCAATAGAAAAGAAAAACCCATTTTCTGTGGAGAAATTTGAGCCTGCTGCAGAAATTTGCATAAGTAACCAGGAGCCGAATGTTAATCACCAAAACAATGGGGAAAATGTCTTCAGGGCATGTCAGAGACCTTCTTGGAAGCCCTTCCATCACCGGCCCTGAGGCCTAGGAGGAAAAAATGGTTTCATAGGCTGAGTCCAGGGCCCCCCTACTGTGTGCAGCCTTGGGACTTGATGCCCTGTGTTCCAGCTGCTCCAGTAGTGGCTAAAAGGGGCCAAGGTACAGCTCAGGCCATGGATTCAAAAGGTGCAAGCCAGAGCTTTGCAAGTTTCCATGTGGTGTTGAGCTTTCAGGTGCACAGAAGTCAAGAATTGAGGTTTGGGAACCTTCACTTAGGTTTCTGAGGATGTAGGGAAACATCTAGATATCCAGGCAAAAGTTTCCTGCAGGGATGGGTCGCTTATGAAGAACCTCTCCTGGCAGAGCAGAAGGGAAATGTGGGGTTGGAACCCCCCACACACAGTCCTCTGCCTAGTGGAGCTGTGAGAAGAGGGCCACCATCATCCAGCTCCCAGAATGGTAGATCCACTAACTGCTTGCACTCTGCACCTGGAAAAACTACAGACACTCAACACCAGCCTGTGAAAACAGCTGGGAGAGGGTCTGGACCCTGCAAAGCCACCGGGGCAGAACTGACCAAGGACATGGAAGCCCACCTCTTGCATCAGCATGACCTGGATGTGAGACATGGAGTCAAAGGAGATCATTTTGGAACTTTAAGATTTAATGACTGCTCTATTGGATTTTGGACTTGCATGGGGTCTGTGGCCCCTTTGTTTTGGCCATTTTCTCCCATTTGGAACAGATGTATTTACCCAATGCCTGTACCCTCATTGTAACTAGGAAATAACTAACTGGCTTTTGATTTTACAGGCTTATAGGCAAAAGGGACTTGCCTTGTTTCAGATGAGACTTTGGACTTGGACTGTTGAGTTAATGCTGGAATGAGTTAAGACTTTGGGGGACTGTTGGAAGGCCATGATTGTGTTTTGAATTGTGAGGACATGAGATTTCAGAGGGGCCAGGGGCAGAATGATATGGTTTTGCTGTGTTCCCACCCAAATCTCATCTTGAATTTTAGCTCCCATAATCCCCACATTGTTGTGGGAGGGACCAAGTAGGAGGTAACTGAATTATGGGGGTGGGTTTTTCCCACGCTGTTCTCATAATAGTGAATGAGTCTCACAAGATCTGATGGTTTTATAAAGGGCAGTTCCCCTGCACACACTCTCTTGCCTGTCACCATGTAAGACATGCCTGTGCTCCTCCTTCACCCTCTGCTATCATTGTGAGGCCTCCACAGCCATGTGGAACTGTGAGTCCATTAAACCTTTTTTTCTTTATAAATTACCCAGTCTCAGGTATGTTCTTATTAGCAGTGTGAGAATGGACTAATACATTATCTCAATATTAAATTTCTTGGGCCAGGCACAGTGGCTCACGCCTGTAATCCCAACACTATGGGGGGCCAAGGTGGGCAGATCACTTGAGGCCAGGAGTTCAAGACAAGCCTAACCAACATGGCAAAACCCTGTCTCTACTAAAAATACAAAAATTAGCTGGGTGTATTATTCAGGGTTCTCTTAGAGGGACAGAACTAATAGGATAGATGATAGATAGATGACAGATAGATAGATAGATAGATAGATAGATAGATAGAGTTTGTTATTAAGTATTAACTTATACAATCACAAGGTCCCATAATAGACTGTCTGCAAGCTGAGGAGCAAGGAGAGTCAGTCTGAGTCCCAAAAAGGAAGAACTTGGAGTCCAGTGTTTCAGGGCAGGAAGCATCCGGCACAGAAGAAACATGTAGTCTGGGAGGCTAGGCTCATCTCTCCTTTTCATGTTTTTCTACCTGCTTTGTATTCACTGGAAGCTGATTATATTGGGCCCACCAGATTAAGGGTGGATCTGCCTTCCCCAGCCCACTGACTCAAACGTTAATCTCTTTTGGCAACACCCACACAGACACACCCACGGTTAATACTTTGTATCCCTTAATCCAATCAAGTTGACACTCTATATTAGTCATCACACCAGGTGTGGTGGCACACACCAGTAATCCCAACTACTCGAGAGGCTGAGGTAGGAGAATCGCTTGAACCTGGGAGGTGGAGGTTGCAGTGAGCTGAGATCATGCCACTGCACTCCATCCTGGGGAACAGAGTGAGACTGTGTCTTAAAAAAAAAGAATTCTTGAATGTCATTATGCTACTGTGATTATACAGAAGAATATCTGTGTTCTTTCATGTTTAAGGGAATATATTTCTGCTATCTGCAACTTTCTATCAAATGCTTCAGAACATGTATATATGTGTGTGTAACACACACACACGCACACACAGAGATAAAACAGTGATCATATATACACATTTATAAGCATAAAACATATACACATAGATAAAGCAAATTTGGCAAATGTTAAATAATTGTATGTGTGTCAGTGTCTGTGTGTGTGTGTGTGTGTGTGTGTGTGTGTGAAGATTTCTCTCTCTCTCTAAAATCTAGAGAGCAATCCCCTCTAAGCCATTTACCTTGGAGTCTTTCCCTGGCCCTCATTTCTCTCACATGCTTACTTGAATATAATTCTTGCAAAGTAACATTCATTTTAAATCCTGAACAGATTAATTACATCTCTGAGGTTCTAGGCTCTCACCCAACCTCCTCCAACCTCTAACCGCCAACCTCCACAGTTCATTTTCTTAAAGCTTACATTCTCTTAAAAACTGCATTTTTCCTCATGGCTCATTCTGAATGAGAATGATGCAGAGAAGGTTTGCCTAATTTTCATGAGCTTTGCTCACTAAGGTGCTATTTGCTGGGGCAAGTGGTAAAAAGAGATTATCTGCCCCAGAGATTCACTTCACAGGGGTAGTCTGCAGCACCTTGGGCATTTAGAAAATTTATAACAATTTATAAAATTCTCCTGGAGTTCTAGTAAATATCGAGGAAAAATTTAGTGAAAAAAATCCACCTTCCTTCAATATCATTATATCTGGGTTCCCGTCTCTCATCTTTTATTGGCTTTTTCATAACAGACATTTATTATTACATGTCTAAATTTGACATTTTGTGGCTTTGTTTTGGAAACTGCCTTATACCTCAAGGAACTTTCCTAAAGTCTCTGATGAGAAGCTTTTGTAGAAAGCTTAGGGAATTCAGAGCCACCATCTTGGATAGCTTTGTAGAAGCTTACTTGTTTCCAAGAGAATGCACAGAGAGATTCTAATTGCCAAAGAGAAAGTAAGTTTTATACTTGAGTTTTTATACATGTGAATCCTGAAGATAAAAAACTATATCTATGGGAAATAAAAAGTAAAAGTTTGTCCTTTATGAGACTCAATAGTGATTTTTCAACCTCTGCCTCTGTAACCAGTTAGCAACAAGGAAAAAAACACATATCTCCTATTATCTCTACATTTTATTTTTACCCTTTGCTTATGACCATGAAATTCTAATTCTTACCTTCGATCAGTTGGATTCTCATTTTCTTGAATCATCTAACATTTGTTTATGTGTGGTATTATAAAAGAAATCAGTTAGAGAACAGAAGGTAAGACAGAGGATGGGCTGCCACCACAGAATGTGGAGAGAGAGTGTTAGAAACAGGATATACTGGGGGTTTCAATCACAAATGTACACAACAGCCAGAGGCAATCTTTCTGAGTGAAGCAAGCTCAAGGATAAAAGTTACTTTCTCTCTGGCAATTAGAATCTCTCCATGTGTCCTCTTAGAAATGTGGAGCTTTTTCCAGTTTAACTTTTGTTTTTCCCACTTTTAGTAGTCATCTGGACACAGAAAAATATTTTTCTAGTCTAAGAAAAACAACAATACAAGTAAAATAACAAAGCAACTGACATGTGGCTTCAGGGTAGAGAAATAATGAGAGGAGCCTGGGGTGAACTCTCTCTCTAAGAGAATGGAGATGGCAGGCACCACTTCATAGAGAAGCCACAGGATAGCATAAATAGATGGCTGACAGGCGAGAATGTGAGTTCCATGGCGACTGCTATGGTCTGAATGTGGGTATCCCCCCACCAGATTCATAGGTTAGAACCTAACACTCAATGTGACAATATCAAGTGGTGGGGCCTTTGAAATGTGATTAAGTCATACAGATCCACCCTCATAATTGGGATTAGCATCCTTATAAAAGAGGCTTAAAGGAGCACCCTTGCTCCTTCTGCCATGTGAGATCACAGCAATAAGTCACCAGCCCCTACCAGACACTGAATTTGCTGATACTTGGTTTTGGACTTCCCAGCCTCCAGAATTGTGAGCAATCAGTTTCTTTTTGTTTGCTTGTTTGTTTTTGAGATGGAATCTCACTCTGTTGCCCACACTGGAGTGCCGTGGTGTGATCTCGGCTCACCGCAATCTCCACCTTCCCAGTTCAAGTGATTCTCCTGCCTCAGCCTCCTGAGTAGCTGGGATTACATGCACCCACCACCACGCCTGGCTAATTTTTGTATTTTTAGTAGATACGGGGTTTTGCCACATTGGCCAGGCTGGTCTCGAACTCCTAGCCTCAGCTGATCCACCTGCCTCGGCCTCCCAAAGTGCTGGGATTACAGGCATGAGCCACCACACCCAGGCAATAAGTTTCTATTATTTATAATTTACCCAATCCAAGGCATTTTGTTATAGCAGCATGAACAGACAGACAGCGACAAACATGGATTTTCAAGAAGAGCTGCAGATACAGATTTTATGGTAAAATCTCTTAATTTTAAAATTTTGACCCAAACAATTTTGGACCAAAAGAAAAAGGAAAAGTCCATGAGCTTCATTCAACTTCAGTGCTATAGCTGCCATTTATATAGCCTTTGCTTTATATATAAATGAAAACATTATAACTTGAAATATGTGATTGGCTTAAATTGCAATAGAAGGGTTAAAAGTTAACATTATGAAAAATATGAATTCCTGGAAGATTTGTGTAGTTGAAGATGGTTGTTCTCTCCTTTTAAGAAATGTGTTCATGAAAAGGAGAAACACCAGGATAATTTTGAGACCAGCCCGACTTCACATTAGATGTGCAATATCCCCTGAAGATCAGGACTCATGGCCTTTTGAATTCAGGAAGGGCATAAGTCAACTGACTCAAGCAAAGAAATAAATTTGCCTTGGCCTAGAAGCATTAAATAGCTTAAACCAGTTTAAATGTTGCACGATATAAGACATATTCTACAACTACAGGAAAATAAATCAGTATATCCCAAATACACTTGAAGGTGGGTCTGATGGATCTCCGTGGACAGCGCTAAGGTCCTCCATACCATATAAACAATGAGAGACGTTGTGTGCCTTTCAGTCTGAATGGAGCATGGTGTGTTTCTCTTGGCACCACATCCTCCCCATGCAAGAAGCCCTGGCACACAGGATTTCTGTGAATCACCTGATCTGCCCTTGCATTATTAGTCAGCAGGAGGCAAAAGATATGGTAAAGAGGCCAAGGGGAAAATCATCCTTCCGTTTAACTCATTAATCTGTTTCTCTCATTGGAAATGTCAAGGTAGAAATTAGCTTAAACCTCCCTGTTTCTACCGTATGGAGCAAAAGTTAGTTTCATGATTTCAGCCAATAAAGGAAGTCCACAGGTCTGGAAGAGGGCCTGAGAAGGGCCAGGAGGCGATGCAGGCCATGGTTTCTTTGGCAGGAACTGACAAGGCGCCCAGCCTGCCAAGTCTCCAGGCAGCTGCTCTGCTACTCTCAGCCCTGCTGGTGGCTTTTCTTCCTCCATAAGGAAGCAATTTTTCCAGCGCACTGTATATTAGCCAGAGAAAGTCTACCTTCCCATTAAATTTTTTTAAAAAGAAAGAACAGTGGATAAAAGGTTAATTTCCTAGCTTTTGTCTTATCGTTTTCAGTTTCTAGTTAGGTCACCAGCAATGCTGATGGTTTCTTCAGAGGGTGTGAGTGACAAGGTTTTATTGCCTCCGAAAGCACTTCTACTCCCTCTGCCTCCTGTTACCCACTGCCCACTACCCCACCCCAACCACATGCTAAGGAACAAGGGAAATTCTGGGGATGGATGGCTGGAATAAAAGAAGATGGGACTGAGGGCCCCTGTATGTGGTGACCCGAGTCTGCATTCCTGACCTAAAAAGAGGCCAACCAAAAGGAGCAAGGGCAGCAGGCAGCAGCTAAATAAGAAAGATAAACACATTTGTTCCTCTGCTCTTCCTCCTCCCCTCCCCTTCTTTCTTCCTCTCCCCTCCTTTTGCCTCCCTTCCCCTCCCCTTCCCCCATTTCCTTCTTTCTCTACTCATGAACATTGAAGATTAATGGATTTGTAATACCGGAGAGAAAAGAGCATTTGAGGAGTATATATTCACTTCACAAACGGCCCATTCTGGCCCTTTTGGTCCCTATGAACTGGGTTTCCAAGGTGTCTCTGATTCCTTTTTTGCCTAAAGAAGACCCTAACCCTAGCCCCACCCCACCTTGAGATGGCATTAAATGGAGCTCCCCTGTGCCTCTGGTCCTGGCTGGAAATGTGTTCCACAAAACCCCCAAACATTTCCTTGTGACATGAATGAGCAGAACACTGCTGTGACTTCATGGACTTTATTATTACCAGCAACTCCTCCTTTGGCTTCAGAAAGGACTGCAGGTTTACAGAGCAAACCTGCACAACACCCTGTAGATGGCAATATAGGAGGCATTGTTCTCTCAGAAGCATGGCCCTGAGGCTGGAAAATGCCTTCCACCTGTTTTGTTTTTCTGTGTAGGAAGTGTAAGAGAAGGGAGCAAATGACAAGCAAGAAGTGTGGCTGGCTCTGAGCAGGTTCTTGCTCTCAAACTGAATTTTAAAAGTGGAATTAAACAATAATAAAGATAATGCTTTAGAAAATCTCTTTAATGGGACATGACCCCATTATGTCAATTTTTTTTTAATGACTGTATTGAGGGCAGTGCAAGCTAGGCAAGCCCTGGGAAGACTGTGTTTTGTGCTCAGATGCAGATAGCAAAGCCAGCTCAACTCTGATGCACAGAACACGGGCACACTGGCAAGCAGATGCTATGACTGAAGCCATATTGGTAGCCAGGCCAATCTCTCAGCCACCCATAGAACAGCAGATACTCACGGGTTTGCAACTTGGCTTTTTGGATGTATACAAAGGATCTGCTTTCCTTTGGCTCAGGAGACCTAACTGGAGGCCTCTATTCCATAAAATAAATTTCCAATGTCTGTCATTTGCTAGACAGCCAGAAGAGCTATGATGTCATGAGGCCTGTTTTGCGTGGGCCGTTTTGTGACCTGGGAACAGCCTTCACTTCTCCGGACCTTGATCTCCTTGTCTCTAAAAGGAGCAAATTGATCAATGATGGTCAAGTATCACAACCTAGGGTGAAAAACACATTTTACTTTAGGACTCAAAATAGATATAACATGTATATTTTATTTAATTTAATAATTATAATATGCATATTGGCCAGGCACGGTGGCTCACACCTGTAATCCCAGCACTTTGGGAGGCCAAGGCGGGCAGATCACGAGGTCAGGAGATTGAGACCATCCTGGCTAACATGGTGAAACCCCGTCTCTACTAAAAATACAAAAAATTAGCTGGGCATGGTGGCGGGCGCCTGTAGTCCCAGCTACTCGGGAGGCTGAGGCAGGAGAACGGCATGAACCCGGAGGGTGGAGCTTTCAGTGAGCCGAAATCGCGCCACTGCAATCCGGCCCGGGCAATAGAATGAGACTCTGACTCAAAAAAAAGAAAAATGCATATTAAGTAACTGCAGTGAAATATTTTTTACAATAGTATTACCCTTACCACCTGCGGTATACTCTGATTTTTTTATGTTTCTCTATCTCTCTAATGCTGGTCAGGAGCCATTAAATTAATTTTATGACCTGTTAGATGGATCACAACTCACAGCTTAAAAATCTCTCATTTACATCATTCATTCATTCATTCATTCAGCAAACATTTATTAAACACCAACATGTACCAGGTCACCATTCTAAGTTCAGGAGTGAGCTAAATGGGCAAAAATATCTGTCTCATAAAGCTTACATTCTGGAAGTATGTATATATGATATAAATATGTCATATATATACACACACATATGTAGATATAAATAGTAAGCTATATAGTATATCAGATGATACAGCAGATATTGTCAGTGCTCCACCCACATCCCTGGACCTCAGCATTCTGGTACACTCCCTGATATTCCAGGGATCAGCATCTACATCAGGTCTTAGGTCTTTTTCCAAAGTTACAGAAGGCTTATTTGCCCACCTTGAGGAGAAGTGCCATGAAATCAATACTCCACTCCCAAAGAGCCCACAATCTATGACTAATGGAAGTTGGCATGTAAATATCCCAGCTCCTTCTCCATTTGGGTGGAATAACTATAAGGCATCTCCTGAATAAACCACTTACCCTTGAAATCCTGGCACAAGATCTACTTCTGGGGAAACTAAAACTGTGAAAGAAGGTGATGAGTGCTATGGCATACAGTAATAGAGAAAGAGGACAGTGAGGGCCATGGGAGGTCATTTTAAATGGGGAGGTCAGGGAAGTCATCACTGAGAGGAAACAAGTGATATTTGAAAAAGGACCTGAAGGAGGTAGGAAAAGAGACGTGTGGATATGAGGGAGAGGAATGTTCCAGGCAACAAGAAGAGCCAGTGCAAGGCTCAGAGGCAAGAGTAACTAGACCAGTGCTATGGACTGAATGTTTGCATCCTCCCAAAATTCTTATGTTGAAGTCTTAATCCCAAAGGTGATGGTATTTGGAGGTTGGTTCTTTGTGTAGTAATTAGGTTTACATGAAGTCATGAGGGCAGAGCCCCCATCATGGCATCAGTGTCTTTATAAGGAGATGAAGGATACCACAGATATCTCTTCCACATGAGGATCCAAGAAGGAAGCTGTCCGACCACACAGAGAGCCCTCACCTACAACATAACCATGCTGGCACCCTGATCTCACAGTCCCAGTCTCCAGAATTATGAAAAATCAATGTTTGTTGGTTAAGCCACACATTCTATAGTATTCTGTAATAGCAGCCCAAAGTGACTATGAAAACCAGTGGTATAAGCAGGAAAAGACAGATTAGTGGGATAGAAGATGAGAGATATTTGATATTATGACTACACATTAGTGATTGAGGATTGCCACAGCTGGAAACCTGATTCACAAGTACATCTTGTCACTGAAAGTCAAGAAATGTGGTAATGGCAGGCAGAGAAACTGACAGAGATAGCAGTATGCATGCACTGTGTGTGAATATTTCCATAGCCTACCAACGCTTACCTGTGGTTTTATTAAACTAAGCTTTCTGTGTTAATTTCCTGGTTTTCCATTATTAACTAACTCTTATTGCTCCAAGGATATCCTAGCTTTTAGGTTTCCAACCATTTATTGATCTTACCCTTTTAACTTGCTGTTTCTAACATAATACAAGACTTTTGGCATCACTTTCCTCATCTGAAAGATAGCTCTACCAGCTCTGACGACAACTTACACCATCAAGTCTGTTTGGAAAAGAAGTGAACTATTCCCCTTGCTGGGATCAGGACAGCAGTAAGAGTGGTAAGGAGACTGAGAAATAACTTTTAGGCTGTCACAGGGAGAAGAGGAATCTCTCTGCTTTTCTAGAGTCACATTTTAGAGAAGAGAATACCTTCTACGCTAATCCAAACAAAGAGCCTGTTTTGGCTTGAATTATTTCAGTTATGAAGACTCACTGTTTTGCAAAATGGTGATTTTCATTCCTAAGTTCCATTGTTTATAGAATTTCTTCATTGTTTTGTCTTCTTCAATGTTGTACAGTTTTCAGTGTAGAGATCTTTCACCTCTTTGGTTACATTTATTCTCAAGTATTTTTTGCTAGGCTATAGTAAACAAGATTGTTTCCTTGATTTATGTTTCAGATAATTCATTACTAATGTAGAGAAACACTAACGGATTATTTCCAGTATTTTGAATTAAACTCCAACGAACTTTCCAAGCAACTCAGAAGAAACATCTCTTTTGTGCAACAATCCTTTATACGACTGAGGAACACCAGCCTACTTTGCCTTCTTTTTTCTGCATCAGATGATCCTCAGGTCTACAGAATGTTCTGCATGTGATGAGATTCCAGCACTTGGACATCACTTAGATGATTGGCTTGTCAGCAACAGTATGAACCAGAAAGGTAAGAGCATGATTCATACAGTTCTAAGTGCTTTTAATGTCAATTACCTCATCTTACACTTGAAGCAGTCCTACGAAGTAGGTACATTTATGATTTCCATGTTATACTTAAGGACAATATAAAACACAAAGGTCAATAATTTGTCTAAGACACATAACCAGTAAGTAGTGGAAGCAGACACTCAGTGGCTAGTCTGTCTGCAGCGCTCCTGCTACTCACTACCACTCCACTCTGCCACCTCTGCTCTAGCAAACCCATGGCTCGTTGGTGTCAGTCCAGACAAGACTCAGTCCTTCTGGGTCCCAGTCCAGTGCTTTTTTCCTCCATATCACATTATCTTGAGTGCAGATAAAATGTCCTTGGGAGAAAAGAGAGGGAGCTTAGGGAGAGAGAAGTAGGAGGAACAGAGTTCCCACATCTAAATCCCAGAAGAACTATTGAGCTTTTGCTTCTGTCACTAAAAATAACCTTCCGTATTTTTAAGTTCAGTTAGAAAAATAAACACTGGCAAAGACATCAAAACAGTCTTACTCTAGAAAAGACTCTGGGATTCTCCCTAATTCCCACACCTCAGGCACCAGTGAAAACAAAGCTCAGTGAAGTCTTCACCTTGAAGCCAGAAGAAAGCAATCGCCTCCAGCCACAGGGTCTTGTCACCTGAGGCTGTTCAAATGGTGAAAATTCAGTGGTGAAAGCTTCATTTATTTATTGTTTTCCTTCTCAAACTCTTCCAAAATATCTAAGAGGAGAGAACACTTCTAAACTGATTTTATGGGGCCAGCATTACCCTTATACCAAAGCCAGATAAAATGATAAGAAAACTACAGGCTAATATCCCTGATTAATATAGATGAAAAAATCCTCAACAAAATACTAGTGAAACAAATTCAGCAGCATATTAAAGGGACATACACCATGACCAAGTGAACTTTATCCCTGGGATGCAAGGATGGTACAACATTCACAAAGCAATGGATGTGATACACCACATTAACAGACTGAAGGATGAAAATCACATGATCATCTCAACAGATGCAGAAAAGGCATTTGACAAAATCCTTCACCCTTTCATAATAAAAAGTCTCAACAAACTAGGAATAGAAGAAAAACATCTCAACACAGTAAAAGCCATATATGACAAGCCCAAAGCTAGCATCATTCTTAATTTGTGAAAAACTGAAATATTTTTCTCTAACATCAGAAAACAGGATGAGGATGCCCACTCTTACCACTTTTATTCAATGTAGTATTAAAAGTTCTAGCCAGAAAATTTGGCATGAAAAAGAAATAAAAAGCATTCAAATCAGAAAGGAAAAAGTAAAATCGTCACTATTTGCAGCAGATACTCAACACCACTAATCATCAGAGAAAGGCAAATAAACACCCTAATGAGATATCACCTCATATCTGTTAGGACAGCTATTATTTAAAAAATTCAAAAGATAACAATGGTGATGATGTAGATTAATTGAAATGCTTGTACAATGTTGACAGGAATGTAAACTGGTGTGACCGCTATGGGAAACTGTATGGAAGTTCTTTGAAAAATTAAAACTAGAACTACCATATGATCCCACAATCATACTACTGAGTATATAGCCAAAAGAATTGACATCAGGATCTCAAAGAGATATTAACAATCCCATGTTCCTTGTGCATGATTCACAATAGCCGAGATATGGAAACAACCTAAATGTCCCTCAATGGATGAATAAAGAAAACGTGGCATATATATACAATGGAATACTGCTCAGCCTTGAAAAAAGAAAAAAGAAGAAGAAAATCCTGCCATATGTGACAATATGGATGAACCTGGAGGATTTTATGCTAAGTGAAATAAGCCAGTCACAGAAGGACAAATAATGCATGATCACATTTATATGAGGTTTTCTAAAATATTCAAACTCAGAGGAGCTGAGAGTACAATGGTGATTGCCAGAGGCTGTTGGGACAAAAGAAAGGGGAATTTTGTTCAACAGGTAGAAAGTTTCAGTTATGAAAGATGAATAAGTTCTAGAGATCTGCTGTACAACATTGTGCCTATATTTAACAGTACTGTATTGTACACTTACAATTTTGTTAAGAGGGACGATCTCATGTTAAATGTTCTTATTACAATTAAAAAAAACGAAGAATATTCACTACATATCAGAGACCTCATTGGAAATTTACCTGACAGTGTGTTCTCAGTCATATGATTCTTCAGTGTTACAATCTGGTAAGTGGAATTTGTGACATCAGCCTGCCCTTATATCTCCCCTAACAAGTTAGAGTTGGAGACGCCCATAAATTTGAGTCAGTTTCCCTGGGTGCCAATTGGAGACTTCAGGAAGAACATTCACTTTACAGTCACTTGGGGTTTAGGAACTCTGGCACTAGAGCAGCACTTCTCAAACTTTCACATACATGTAATCACCTGGAGTTCATGTTAAAAATCAGATTCTGATCCAGTGACTCTGAGGTGGAGCCAGGGGTTGGTTCTCATTTCCAACAAACTCTCAGGTGGTGCTTCTGGATCCAGCTCTGGGTTGGGAGGCGCTAGACCACTGGCCTTTGAACCCTTGTGTCCATCAAGTGCTGGGCTAGCTGCATAAGAGTCTTCTGGGCGGTGGCTCATGCCTGTAATCCCAGCACTTTGGGAGGCCGAGGTGGGTGGATCACGAGGTCAGGAGATCGAGACCATCCTGCCTAACACGGTGAAACCCCATCTCTACTAAAAATACAACAAAAAATTAGCTGGGCGCGGTGGCGGGTGCCTGTAGTCCCAGCTACTCGGGAGGCTGAGGCAGGAGAATGGCCTGAACCCAGGAGGCGGAGCTTGCAGTGAGCTGAGATAGTGCCACTGCACTCCAGCCTGGTGAAAGAGGAGTCTTCTGGGAAAACATATCAAATACAATTGCCTAGGCTCTTCTTCCCCAGGGACACATATTGAATAGGCCTGCAATGGGGCCTTGGAATTTGCATTTTAATGGCCACCTCATGTTATTCTGATGCACAGCTATGTTTGAGAATTATGGCTCTAAAGCAAAGCTCTCCAAGAAAGAAGTACATACCTAGGTATACAAGATGATCCAGTGAGTTGAAGTATGAAAATAATATAGTAGTTATTTGGGGTATTTTTTCTAAGAAAGAAACTAATCTTTACTGGTATTTAGCATTTCTTTTTTTTTTTTTTCTAAGAAAGAAAGAAACTAATCTTTACTGATATTTAGATTGACAATAGTGCCTTCACTGAGTTCTCAAATTAGCTCAACACAAGTTCTGGAAACTACACAAGATAATCTCCAGAATCAAAAAGAGTTCAGCAAACACACAGGGGTTGCCATGGTACCTCCACTGCTTGATTGCCATTTATGTGCTACAGGTTTTCATCAATGTAGTTTATTTTATAAAAGCAAGACCTTTAGAATATGCAACTTGACAAAATAGGGAGTGAGTATGAAAATGTCTGGTACCACACAGAAGTTTCTTGTTTAATTCATGATGAAGTAGTAAAAAAGTTGTTGGATTTAAAAATGAGTTGTCCATTTCCTTTTACAAAACGATAATTGTTCCCAAAGTGTAAATCTCAAATGCATGATGCGGAGTGAAAGAATGCTACATACTGTACAATTCTACTTACATGGCAGTCTGGAAAAGGGAAACTATAAGGATAGAGAACAGATTAATGGTTGCCAGGGGACAGGGTAGGGACAGGGTTTGGCTACACAGAAGCATGAGCGTATTTTGAGGGGCCGGGCGGCGGGGCGGGGGGTGTGCGGGAGTAATGAAACCATTCTACATCTACATTGTGATGGTTATGTGACTTTTTGCATTTGTCAAAGCTCCTAGAGATACACACTAATGAGTATGAATTTTATAGCAAGTTACAGCCTAAAAACATTCACTTAAAAAAAAGTAAGTTTTGCTGAACAAAAAGAAAATTTCTACCACTTTTCATGCAGTATATTTTTCAGCCATAATAGGTGTAAAACTAAAAACTGAAAATAAACTAAACTTAGAACCAGATCTGCATATCACTGTGTCTCAAAGTGTTAAGCCAACATCTTTTTTTTAAAAAAAAGCATACTTAATCACATTATTCTCATTAAAATTTTGATAATTAATAATTTCAGAACTAAATGGTTTATACCATTAAAAATAAAATTATTTATTATTTTAAATAATTTTGACTTTTATTTTAGATTCAGGAGTAGGTGTGCAGGTTTGTTCCATGGATGTATTGCATGACACTGAGGTTTGGGGTATGAATGATCACGTCATCCAATAAGCGCAGTACCCAATAGGTAGTTTTTAGTCCTTGCCCCCCTCCTTCCCTTCCCTTCTAGAATTCCTCAGTGTCTATTGTTCCTATCTTTACGTCCATGCGTACTCAAAGTTTAGCTCCCACTTATAATAGAGAACATGAGGTATTTGGTTTTCTGTTCCTGCATTAATTTGCTTAGGATAATGGCCTCCAGCTGCATCCATCTTACTGCCAAGGACATGATTTGGGGTTTTTATGGCTGTGTAGTATTCCATGGTCAAATTTTTGTTTCATCTTATTTCATTCTTTTAAAATTTCTACTTTCATTCATTTATAATACAGTAGTACATACATATAATTTATGACTAAAAATACATATGTATTTGGAAAGGCATGCTAAAAATGATTTTACTGCTAAGATGATAAACAGAAAACTTTGGAGGTCACTTCTCTAGAAAATAACTCTTCAAAATTTAATGTACGTATGAACTACTTAGGGATCTTGTTAAAATATAAAGTCCGATGCAGCAGGAAGTCTCTCACCAGATCAAATGCTGGCACCTTGATCTTGGACTTCCCAGTCTCCAGGACTGTGAGAAACAAATTTATGTTCTTTATAAATTAAAGAAAAAATACAAAGTCTGATTCACAAAGTAGGGATGGGGTCTGAGATCTTGCATTTCTAATAAGATTATGATTAATCTAATAAGTTGAAATCATTTGTTTTGGTTTAAACTAATTACCAAGTCAATTCACTCTAATACCTTCTGGGTTCACTCATAGACTAGGCCTAGGGTTAAAATGATAATTAGTATGATGCCAGTGCACCTGGCCCTAAGACTATACTTTGAATAGCAGCACTCAGACCACAGTAGCCCGAAGACATCTATGCAGCTATTATAGAGACTAACAACTGCTGCATTTGATTCAGGAGACTCAGTTTTCCCTCTTTGGGTTTGGGAGACATGAATTCTTATCAGTCAATAGGCCAGCTCTCTTAGCATCTTCCCATGGAGCAAATGATTCCCATTCCCATGCTCATAAAAGCTGATTTTACTTAGGTCACTTCTTATCCACCAGCGTGGGTTTCCTTAGAAGGAAGGACACATTGTCTAATAATAGCAGTGCCTTATATTTACACATGGTTTATAATTAACCAAATGTCAACTCATATCAGCCTCACAATGACCTTTGGAGGTAGAACAAAGCAGATGTATTATAAACCCATTTGCAAGTGCTATATGACAGAAGCAAGCACAGTGCTTTCTTTCAGAGTTGGAGTGATCAGGCAAAGCTTTAAGAAGAAAGTACCATGGAGTCTGAAGATCAAGAATGGGTAAGGTTTTTAGATGAAGGGTGGGAAATAACATTCCAAGAAGAGAGGATGGATTCAAACACACTGTAGATATGTATTGAACTACTACTCTAAAGCCCAATGAAATCAGCAGGAGTAAAGATGTTCTAACTTTATTCTGTGGGAAGTAGATGCCATTAAAAATTTTTAATTTAGGAACTAATGTAATCAGGTTTACCATGAAAGCATTTGAGTTTGATGTAGGCAAGACTGGCGAAGATGAGTCCAGCCAGGGGGGCTATTGAAGAGGAAGAAGTAAAAAATGATGAAGGCACAAATTGAGGCAATAACAGTGGAAGGGACAAAAATATTTAAGGACTTCATTCCTAATTGGATGTAGAGTGTAACAGAGAGAACATTGACAGTTGAAGCCATAAAAAAAAAAATAAGCTTTTATATCTCAAGGCCCATAAACAAGTGCATGCCTTTTGACCTAGTTGGGCCTCACCTGGTATTTTAGACAAAGGAAATTAATTCCCAAAGGCAACTTTTTTTTCTACACTTCCCATAAGTATGTTTATTACAGCATTATTTATAAGAGTAAAAATTTGGGAACAATCTAAATGTTCATAATATAGAATGATTACATAAATTATTGTGCAAAAAGATTATAATGATAAGATTACATTAAAAAAATTGAAGGATACTTTTAAAAAGACATAAATAGATATATTTCCTGGATGGGAAGAATTAATGCCCTAACAATATCAATTTTTCTCAAATTAATATATAAATGTAATGTAATGCCAAAAAAAGATTCTGAATTGAACAAATTGACCCTAAAATTTTATGAAAAAATAAATATAGTGGACTTATCAAGACAATTTCAAAAGGAAAGTGACAGTATGCTTTGCACTAACAGGTATTGTACTATTTTTACAGTTACAGTAAACAAAAGTCTATATTTTTGGCATATAAATAGGCATCTCAAAGAAACAGAGTAGTGTCCCAAATTCATATAAATATATATCAAAATGTAACACATGATATGTGACACTAGAAATCAGTGGAGAAATTATGAATTTTTCTATAAGGGGTAAAATTAAAAATAAAATTCAGGAGAAAATTAACTGTCTACCTTATATAATAATTAAAGATCTATTTAAAAAAAAATTTAACAGAGTTAATTGCAAAGAAGCAATACAAAAAACCCAAAAGCTGTAACAGAAAATAATTGACAGATTTGAGTACACGAAAATTAAAAACTTTTGTGCAGTGAAACAGTCCATAAACAATATCCAAGGAAGCCTGACAGGCACAAATGTTTGCTATACATTGAACAAAGTGTTAGTATGTTTAATAATAAAAGAGATGCCAAAAATTAATTTTTAAAAATATGGAGGCCAGGCATGGTGGCTCACGCTTGTAATCCCAGCACTTTGGGAGGCTGAGGTTGGTGGATCATGAGGTCAGGAGATGGAGACCATCCTGGCTAACACGGTGAAACCCCGTCTCTACTAAAAATACAAAAAATTAGCCGGCTGTGGTGGCAGGCGCCTGTAGTCCCAGCTACTCAGGAGGCTGAGGCAGGAGAATAGTGTGAACCTGGGAGGCGGAGCTTGCAGTGAGCCGAGATTGCACCACTGCACTCCAGCCTGGGCAACAGTGCAAGATTGCATCTCTGAAAAAAAAAAAAAAATATATATATATATATATATATATATGGGCCAGGTGTGGTGGCTCACAACTGTAATCCCAGCACTTTGGGAGGCCGAGGTGGGCGAATCACGAGGTCAGGAGTTTAAGACCAGCCAGGCCAACATGGTGAAACCCTGTCTCTATTAAAAACACAAAAAAATGCTGGGCGTGGTGGTGGGCACCTGTAATCCCAGCTGCTCAGGAGGCTGAGGCAGGAAAATTGCTTGAACCTGGAAGGTGGAGATTGCAGTGAACCGAGATCATGCCGCTGCACTCCAGCCCAGGTGACAGTGCAAGACTCCGTCTCAAAAAAAAAAAAAAAAGCATCTCAAAAGAAAAACACGCATAAGATTGAACAGCCACAACATAAGAGAAAAAGTCAAAATATAATAAGCACATGAACTCAACCTTGAAGGCAATCAGAACACTGTGAATTAGAACAACAATGAGCTATCATATTTTGCTTATCAGACTAGCAAGATAAGATTGATAAAGTCCAGTGCTAGCAAAAATGTGAGTAAACATCCTTGGTAAGAGTGGACACTGAAACATTTGTGGATAAAATTTGGAGGTATATATGAAAATTTAAAATATTCCTACCCTGTGGCTCAGTAATCTCATTTCTAGGGCTTTCTCCAACAACATATTTGGAGAGCAATTTGGTAGCTATCAAAATTTTAATGTTCATTCTCTTTGAGCCAACCAAGTCATTTATTTTTTATTTTTTATTTTATTTTATTTTATTTATTTATTTATCTATTTTTTTTGAGACACAGTCTCAACCTGTTGCCCATGCTGGAGTGCCATGGCACTATCTCGGCTCCCTGCAACCTCTGCCTCCCAGGTTCAAGCGATCCTCTGGCCTCAGCCTCCCTAGCAGCTGGGACTACAGGTGTGCACCACCATGCCTGGCTAATTTTTGTATTTTTAGTAGAGAGAGGGTTTCACCATGTTGGGCAAGCTGGTGTGGAACTCCTGACCTCAGGTGATCCGCCTGCCTTGGCCTTCCAAAGTGTTGGGATTACAGGCAGGCGTGAGCCAACATGCCTGCCAATCAGGCCATTCTAAGTATCTATCCTAAAGTCCATGCAAAGACAATCCTAGCAGCACTTCTTAAAATAAAAAGCTGGAATTACTAAAGACCTAACAATGGAAGAATGGTAGAATATATTACAAACTATGTAACCATTAAAAAAAAATGGAGTAAATCTATACATAGTTACCTGGAATATGTGATTTCATTAAGTTTAAAAAAGAAAAGTCACAGAAATTATTGCATTTTGAATTTTTAAAATATTTGCATGTGCATACAGAGACATGACTATATACACATGTAAAAAAAGAGGCAACCACCAATACGTCAATGGTGGTTACCTCTGAGACAGGATTAGATGAAGGAAGGAGGATGTGTGATTTGGAAGTACTATATTTTACTGTATAGATAAAGATGTAGATTTCTTTTTAACAGTGCTAGGATTTGGGGTAGTTTTTTAATCTTTGGATATTTTTAGCAGTTTTCTATTTTTTTTCTAAAGAAAGAAACATAGTTCTCCCACATATGGACATGCCATTCTTCCGGGGACCCTTAAGTTGACCCCAGGAGGAGCCCTAGCTGCCGTTCCCCATTAGAGGCCCCTTTTCAGCAGGAAGTAGCCAGAAAGAGTCCTCGCCCAAAACCCCCTAACAGCAGTTAGTGTGATATCGCCACAGGGAGGAATGTGGCATGAGTTATCAAGAAATTATTTTAGGCAGATAGAGAGTAAAAGGGGTCCTTGGGAAGTTTTCATTTTTTAAAGTATCTCCAGAAAAGTTTCTTGTAAAACCCCGGCTTTTAGAGCCAGGCAGGCAACCTTTGATATGCAAACCTAGGCCTTTAGAAACTGGGTTCACCCAAACATGCCGATTCCAGGTACCTTCTTTCCCTTGCCCCACATGTTCCTGGCAACATGGCCGCCCCCACATATCCCTACTTGTGTAGAACATCATGGCGCCCCACATTTGCATATTAAAAGGCTAGAGTGGGAGGGCCAGCTCTTTCATGGGCTACGTGAATTACATGCCTAGTCAAACCAATCCCCTGAGCCCTAGGCAAATCAAACACCGCCTCCTCCAGCCTCTGCTTATATACCTGGCTGGTATCTGCATCAAGTGGGGACTTACTCTTTTGGCTTTGGAGCGCCCCGCTCCCTCTGTCTCTGTACAGGGAAGCTTCTTCTTTCTTCCTTCTCCCTTTCCTTCTTGATCCTTCTTGCCTATTAACCTTTCCACTCCTTAAAACCAAAAAAAAAAAAAAAAAAAAAATGTGGTTCTCAAAGAAGACAAATGAAGTAGCAATGATAAAACGTTCCCTATTTGAGAAGGAGGAGAGAGAAAAGGAGCCACGGCAGAAACCAACAGAGGAATGCCACAGACAGAGGGGAGCCACAGGATGGCAGAAGCCTGGAAGCCAAGGCGTGAGAACTTCAAGAGGAGGAAGTGAATCGAAGCCCAGTGCTGCAGAGAGGCCTGGAGGGCCCTCCCAGAGAGCAGCCAGTGAGTGGTAGTGATGAAAGCCAGGTGCAAAGGAATTCAAGGGAGCCGTTTTCCACCCTGCCTGTGCATTTTTGTAAAAACAGAGAAGTCAGAGCCCCATTCTAAACCTCCTGCATTAGAAGCTCTGCAAGTGACATCCAGACACAGTACATTTTAAACACTCAGGTGATTCTTGTTCACAGCCAAGGTTGAGAACCAGTGAGTTAAGGCACTGAGAGGGAAGTAAGTCAGGAAAGCTGGTGTGTGTAAGTCATTCTTTCACTAAGTTTGGCAGGTAAAGAAATGAGTGAATTAAATTGTAAAGCCATCAAAAGGGTCAAAGAAGATGTAGAAGTTGTAGGTTGAGATAAAGAAGCCTATGGGGCAGAAAAGATTAAATATGCAAGAAAGGTAGAGGAAAGGGGAGGGAAAAAAAGGAACTTGATGTTTCTAGACTTTGTTAGATGGCACACATTTTACATACGCCATCACCATTATTATTCCTTTGACTGGATTTTTGAGGCACATGCTACTGTGTCCAATTTACAGTGAGAAACCAAGAATAGCAAGGACCCAACCCAGTGCCAGTGCTGGGATCTTCCTCTGCATCAGGCTGAGAAGCAAGGTCTTGGAGGAAGTAAACGGATATGGGGTGCAGGACTCAGGTAGGGAGTCAGCTTGCAAAGGACGAACACATCCGCTAAGACAGAGACGCAGAAATGAACTAGAGGAGGACATCAGTAAAGAAGCTGTGAAGCTGGAGCACATCAGTGCATAGAGAGAAGGAGATAGTCAAAGAACCACTGTGGGGCAGAAAGGGAAAATATAGTGGCTCACTGCGAATTTCATCATCTCAGGAAAGCTGGGGCAAGGTAACTCACTGACAATGAGTACCCGTGGCTTTATGACAGTGCCTGTGTGCTACACAACAGAGCAGAAAGCCAGCCCTGCCCTTCTTACCAGTGAGGTATGGATTAGCCACGCAACGACCAGTCTGTAAGCCAGGAGTACAGACGAGCCAAGCTGCCTGCAGCTGAGTGGGAACCACAAGGAGGAAAAGCCAAGTCCCTGCCTTCTAAGAGCTGACAGTCTGGAGTTACCCAGAGTGATCTTCTATTTCACTAACTGTTAAAATAGTCTGATTAGAACAACTATTGTAGAATTGAGTGACCCTTTGCTTTGCAAAGGTCATATAGAAATATTCTGCCACTGAGGATCTCATGTCGCCCAGTGGTTCTGAAAATAAATAGAAGTTGCGTACCTTCATGGACACCCATGAATGAAAGTAAATATACCCTAATCATCACAGGAAGCATGTGTGGTCTGCACGTGAAAGATGCATCTCCCATCAGCTAACAGAACCAGGTGGAGTCTATGTTTCAATAAGGACATGTTATTGATCGGGAAGCATTAGGTTATTATGCCTTGTAGTTGCTTCTGGGATTCCAGTCCAAAAGGATCACCAAAGCATCATGGGATTTTCAATGGCTTCCTGTGGCTTGGCAAATGCCCACTGCTAACTGTGATTTCCCAGTTATCCAGAGTGGCAGTCAAATCAAAGGGGAAAACCTCATGTTTCAATAACTTAAACAAAAAAAAAACAAAAAAAAACGGCCAGGCGCAGTGGCTCACACCTGTAATCCCAGCACTTCAGGAGGCCAAGGTGGGTGGATCATGAGGTCAGGAAATCAAGACCATCCTGGCTAACAGGGTGAAACCCCATTTCTACTAAAAATACAAAAAACTAGCCGGACATGGTGGCACGCGCCTGTAATCCCACCTACTCGGGAGGCTGAAGCAGGACAATTGCTTGAATCTAGGAGGCAGAGGTTCCAGTGAGCCGAGATGGGGCCACTGCAATCCAGCCTGAGCGACAGAGCGAGACTCTGTCTCAAAAAAACAAACAAACAAACAAACTCAGTAACCTCGGTTTAAAGTATTTCCTTGGTGGCCCTCTGGGTTGTGTAACAATCGGATGCATTAATTATTATGGCATCAAATGACACCAGCAACATACATAGTCAGAAATAACTATTTGATTCAGGCAGGTGCTATTATTTGTTTCAGCACTGTTAAATGTGGGGTTTTTGTTTTTGCAAGAGAAAAGGCGGTTGTGTGTGGTTTCAAGAAGAAGAAAAGTCAGAACAACATGCAGCCCATTAGAAAAGATAAATTCTTTATTTGTGGAAGACAACAGAAGTGGGGCTATTTAGGCACCGCCAATGTTTATGTATTATATTCATATGGCAGAGAATAAACACAGCACACTGGAAGTTTGCGCTTTGGGTATTAAAAAAAGAAAAAGAAAGAAAGCAAAACCTTCTTAGGTCACTGACTATCTTCTTTTGCTCCTTTCTATCTGACTCCTCAGGCAAGGTGCAATTCAAATCCCTGGAGAACCTCTCAAATATAGCTGCTGTTCAATGTTACTCAGAAATAAGGAAAGAAATTTGACACGGAGACACTCCACATCTTGGCTGCCTGGAAAAATATCATCTTTGAGGTCATTCAACTCACTAAGTCATTTTTATTATTGTTTTGTCTGTCTATTTTCTGGTACAGTCTCAATGAAAGATGTGTGGCCCTAATCATGCAAAACCGATCTGGGGGGAATCAGTTGTTTCTTCACGTCTTCGCAGGATTCCAGCTCCCCCAACTACCTCCGTCGCCTTGTAAAACTGGCAGGCTCTGGACGTTTTGCATGCTGAAGAAAATCACTGTTTTGCCTCCAGCAAGGAACATAAATGTTGCAACACTGACTCCTCCTCTCATGAAGAAAGAGTGAACAAGTGCACCGAGTTGAGCTTCTTCTCACAGAGCCACCGGGCTGGGGACCGGGGAGCGGAGGCTGAAATCCCCAGACGCCGGTTTTCTGGGCTGGGCTTTCTGCCTTACTCACTCCTTCTCCCTCTTTCTGGATTTTACCGACCGTTCGCGAAACAGCTTTCCACACAATGGAGCTTCACGTCCTCGTGCAGGAAGTACTCATCGACTGATGTGGCAGACTTTGCTCCCTGGCAAAAGTGAGTACCCATGGCGAGCTGAGGCCGCCTCCCACGGCGCGCGGCAGGGGCTGCGCGGGCGGCCGCTGTCCGGGATGCGGGTTCGAGGCCCGCGTGCTGAAGGGGAGAGCGGGGCCACCGGCGCGGGCTCCTGGAGAGAACGCCAGCCAGGAGCCACAGCCGGCAGCCGGCGGGGAAGCCCGGGATCCGCCCGCCTCCCGCCCGGATGTCCCTTCTCAGAGGGGCTAAAAAATACTCTTAAGGTGCTTTGCCTCCACCACTGCCCCCAACCCCAGCTTTTACAAACTGCACTCGGCTCGCATTCGCCTTTGTCAAAGGCATCTTCACCTGCATCCTTGAGCATGAGTTTCGGCGTTGATTGTGGGATTCTCAGAATGCAAATTATTTGCGTCAAAATAAAAAGAAAAGAAAAAAAGAGCGGGGAGGGGGAAGGGGCGCAGACAGGTGATGTGATGAGAGCCGGACTCGAGACTCTCCCATCAGCAGCAGCCGCCGCCGCAGCAGCCTCGCGGGCATCCGGCGGGGAAAGTTTAGGGTTAGCAATGCTGACCCGAAAGGTGTTGCTCCTCCCAAAAGTCAGCGGGGGTAGGGGCAGATGAGCAGCCTCCGGGCCAGAAGCCGGAGCTGGACGGAGGCACCTAGGCAGAGGAATTGCAGCCCGGGAGGAAGCTGGAAGGAGAGCCCGCTGGAGAAGGGAGGAGGGAAGGGAAGAGGAGTTGGTTAAAGTCAGGCAAACTCAGGTAACTGGAGGGCCGGCCCGAGTGCTGCGGCAGGGGAAGGCAAGGGCTGGAGTTCTGGCTCTCTGAGTAGAAAACTATCCTTTTAGTGACCTCTACCTGTATCCTGGGGAAGCAACCCACACTGCCCTAAGAACAAGCAACGTAGGGGATTCTATGACTGGACTTGAAAATGGTTGCAAAACATTATTATTAGTCTGGAGGGATCACTTTGTCTTCATTTGTCAAGTTGACCAGGAAAGATTTCCCACCTGAAATCGTGCTTCACTTGACCAGGGAAGTGCTGCTAATCCCAATCCTGACCATCAGCTGTGCAAACTCGGGCAAGATACTTACCCTCTCTGGGCTTCGATTTTTTTTCTGCAAAGTTTAGGGAATTAATTATATATATATATATGTTTAATGAGGTGGAAGTGCTGAATAGTGCAAGAGAGGAGCAGATGAAAATATTAATTTCAGTGGTTCTTAAAAATTAGGGGTGATAGGTCCTTTTGAGAATTAGCTGTGAGTCCTCTTCCTGGGGGAAAATGCATATGGCATGTACATAAAATTTTACATGCAATCCCTGAGGGTTTGTGGATACTCCCTGAAAGCCATGCCTGAATCCCAGGTGACAATCCCTTGTTCCTCCTCCTGTATCAAGACCACCCAGCCAACTCCTTGCTGCCGGTTGGGCTGACTGTGGGAGTAATCCACAGCCTTCTTGGGGGTCTGGAGTCAGCCACGCTGCTGAAGGAGACAGCTCCCCTGTCATGGGTGAGCTCCCCACATGCTCTCTCCAGAGCTCTACCAGCCTCTGACTCCAGGGGACCCCTCCTCACAACCCTTTTTAATGACTCTCCTAAGGCGACAGTCCTTACCCCTAGAATTTTCAGTCCCACCAACCCTGGAGAGCCATCTAAAGAGGATTGCTGTCTGAATCAGAGTGCTCTTCAGGTCACCTAGCTGGATGGCAGGGAGGCCAAGGCTTTGTTTGGAAATGAAGCACTCTTTGCTCCCTGAGGCATAGTATGAGTAGGCAGCCATATTCTTTTGAACCTCTGTACTTTGCCTTTAGAGGACTAAGGACTCACATCTCTGGGGACCCTGGGTGTTCCACTAACAGTGCCAGCAAGGCACATCAGAAAACACACAGGGCTTTGGAGCTCAACAGACTGGGCTTCAGATCTTGACTCCCACACTGAGCAAGCCTCTGAGTTTTCCTGAGCTTCACTTTTCCTGTCAGCACAATGAAAATAATGCTGCATTTTTTTTTTTTGCATGGTTGTTGGGAGAATGGAAATACTATGAATCATGCCTAGCCCATAATCAATGATAAACTTTTTCTTAATATTAATGTGGCACCATAAATAAGTGTTCAATAGTCTCATGCTTTTAAGAACAGCTTACTCTCTCTCTCCTATGGGGCTTACATTAGTAGTAGAATGAGTAAAATTAGTTCTGGTCTAGTTATGCACAAAAAGGAGTGGTGGGCTCAGAATACAGAGTCAGACTGGCTGTTCGAATTGTGCAGTGTCAAGCAGAGCACTATGTATTGCCGGCAAGTAAAGTATGTCCAGACCGGCGTGGATACTTGACCTGTCTCTCAGTTCTCTTTTGACCCACAATCTTGAGTACAAAACAGCTAGAGCTGTGCCTGCAGCTAAAAACAGCCAGGCATGGAAAGAAGTGTTGTGGCTGGGTCCATCTTCAGAAACTGTAGAGAGAAATGTCTCCATTGTCATCTTTCACAATTTGGCCCAGATGTAGCCAACTCAGCATGTACTCTCTCTCCATGGGGTCCTGGTGCCTCCATCGCAAGTGGTCAGATGATATAGCAATGAAAGAAGGAAACATCGGAAACTTAAAAGGAAATTGGATATCCACAGAGTAGCCAAAGATCTATCAGTATACTTTGGTGAGGTATTCCTGCATGCAAAGATAGCAATATTGATGCCTACTATTTACTGAGCCTTTAAGATGTGCTAAGCACTTTCACACATTGCCTCAATTAATTCTCATAGCAAGATTGCAGAGTATGAGTTATCATTTAAAGCTTTACCAGTAAAGCAACTGAAACATAGAAATGTACATACACCCCCCAACCCCACACCCCGCATCCGCCTAGCTCAGGAAAGGCAGAACCAGGATCCAAGCCCAGGTCTGTCTGACTTTGGCACCCACTCTTTTTCCACTACCCAGTGCTCCCAAGCTTCCCAATATCAGGCACTTGCATCAGCCAACCGGACTAAGATTCTTCTAAAAGGCAGGAATAGCCAAATCTAGTGGGTGCTTTTAAGTGGTGTGAACATGTGCTTGGCTTGTGATACATATTAACGGGTAGCAACAACAAGATCACCTATGGGAGAATAATATTCCTGACCCTTCCCAAGCCCAGCCATTAGACTCAAGATTGGCAATGCCCAACATTAGCAGGTGAGGCTGGCTCTCTGTCACTGACTTCCTTGGTAATCCTTTTAGTTAAACAGAGCTCTGGAATGTTCATTCTCTACCACCTTTAGACTCAGAACACCACTTACCTTTAGCTCCCTGTGCTGAGCACGTTTTCATTCATTTATTCGACAAGCATTTGCTGAGCTCTGTTTTGTGCTGGGCACTTGATGACACAGTGGGGAATGAGACACACAGGATCCCAGCCCTTGTGGAGCTTCTATGCCAGAGAGAGTGCAGAAAACAGTCGGGTGAACAAATACATAAATAAAATCATTTCAGATACTGATAAATGCTATGAAGAAAATAGAGGCTGAAGGCTACAGAGGGACAGGGCGTGGGAGCAACTTTCAACAGGGAAGTCAGAGAAGACTGCCATACAAAGGATACCCTTGAACTTAAACCCGCATTTTCAAAAAGGGAGCCAGCCCTGTGAAAGTCTAGGGAAAGGGCTACCTTAGCAGAACTCTCAAGAGAAAGTTCTTAAATTGGAGTAAATGAAGCAGTAAAGCTTAAAGTCTGAAGATGGGCCCTTTAGAAGTTGACTTGTATATATAGGGGGAATTATTGTTTGAATGCCTACTATACTATTCTAGGCTGTGCTGTATACTCTGTTTATCTTCCCAATGATCTGGTGAGTTAGCTATTTTTGTTTTTATTTTACAGTTGAAGAAACCAAGAGTCATCAAGGTTAAGGAGCTAGTCCAAGGTTATGGAGCTAGTCCAAGGTTATGAAGCTGGTATTTGAATCCCTTAGTCTATTTCACTCCAAAGCCCACAACTATTTGCTAACACAGCATGTGGCCTTTGAGATAACGTCTTTTGGAGAAAGCAAGGAAGCCGATAGAAGGAGAATATCAAAAGTAAATTAAGTAGCTGAATGCTGACAACGATTTGTATTCGATGTCCCAAATTCCAGTTAGTGCACCTACAACTGAACTGTCCAATACAGTAGCCACTAGCCACATGTGCCTATTGAGCACTTGAAATGTGGCTATTTCATATTGAGATGTACTGTAAATGTACAACGCACCCCAGATTTTTAAGACCTAGTATTCCCCCAAAAAAGTAAACTGTCTTGGCCAGGTGTGGTGGCTCATGCCTGTAATCCAAGCACTTTAGGAGGCCGAGGTGGGTGGATTGCCTGAGCTCAGGAGTTCGAGACCAGCCTGGGGAACACAGTGAAACCCCGTCTCTATTAAAAATGCAAAAATTAGGCAGGCATGGTGGTGGGTGCCTGTAATCCCAGCTACTTGGGAGGCTGAGGCAGGAAAGTCTCTTGAACCCGGGAGGCAGAGGTTGCAGTGAGCCAAGATTGTGCCATTGCACTCCAGCCTGGGTGAAAGAGTGAGACTCCGTCTCAAACAAAAACAAAAACAAAAGTAAACTGTCTCAATTTTTATATTGATTGTGTGTTGAAATGATAATATTTTAGGTATACTAGTTTAAATAAAATATATTAAAATTAATTTAACCTTTTTCCTTTAATGTGGCTTAATAGAAATGTTTAAATTACCTATGTGACTCACATGATATTTCCGTTGAATAGCACTGATCTAGACTAATAAGTTGACAAATACATGATAGGACCTTTTTCCCCCTTCTTCCAAACGTGACTTCTTCCTCTATTCTTGTGTCAGGCTCCTTCTCATCTGCCCCCGTATTCAGTTATTTGGTGAAGCACGAGAGAAAAGAGGTCCCTCTTCCTTCTCCCCCACCCTCATGCTGCTGGTTAGCAGGTGATCATTTGAAGTCCACTATACCATGTCACTTTGGGATCTGATAAAATAGACTCAGTGATTATATTCATCACCAAGACCAATCCTCTCACTCAGGTAAATCTCAAGAGGCTTTCAAACGTCCTACAATGAAAGGGTCATTTTAAATCTGGATTTAAAGTTTTACCTTTACATCACTTCCTAGTACATTGTCTTTGTAGTTTTGGGCACTTTGTAAAATCAGACGAGGAGACAACTAGAGCTTCATATTTTTGTGCAAAGCTCATTAAATAAGTAATCTCATGCAGTAATAAATGTTTCTCCCTGTCCTCTTGCTTAAAACAGCATGAACAAAAAGTAGTCCCAGTTGCCAGAAGGGCTACTCCAGGGGCATCACAAAAGACCACCTTCGGTTTCTTTTGTCCACTAGCTAAAGTGGCCCTCAAATATGTCAATGAAATAAAGATATAATTTTTTTCCTGCAGCTTCATTTATTTCAAAAAAAAGAGCAGTCAGATTTTGGTATTGCTGGAGAAAGCCTCTGAAGAGCAAAGACCTGGATTCTGCTTTTGTGTACTCTACTGGTTTGCATGTTACCCTCTCTCTCCCTTTTTTCCCCCAACTTTCTCCCTTACTTCCTGTAGTAAGTTTGGTGTTGATGAGATAATGCCACAAAAAATGCTAATGGTGAAATGTGCTGTACAAATTGGCCATGGTTATGATTGATAACCTGAATACAAATGGCATCTCTAGACATGTGCCTGCAGGGAGGAGTTGCCTTTATGTAGCTGTAGCAAAACATTATGTAAGATTCTCTTGGAATAACATTTGTTCATTTCCACTTGAAATCCAAATCTGGGGGAAATGGCAGTAAAGAAGCTGACAAGAATGAATCTTAGTGCATCTGTCACTGGTAGACTGAGTTCTTTCTCTAGTCTGTATAGGTTCCAGAGAGAGAACACCCAATTGAAAAAGGACAAGCTGGTTTTATTCACTGGCCAGAAATGGAAAATGAGAGACCTCTTGCTCTAAAAAGTCACCTTCTCCCTAGCTGTGGGAAGCTGCAGGATTGTGACGAGTTAGATGTGGGGCGGGGAGCTATGTAAACACATGCAGGGAGAAAGTACAGAGGCACAGACACAGATAAACATGTTTCTCCATGCGTCCTATGGAGAGAAAATGGCGGCAGTTTTCTTCTAGGGGTGGGGAGCCCAGCATTGTAACGCTATGTTAATGACCTAAACGGAACAAGGGGTAGCCAGTTCTGGTTTGCACTGGTTTCCTGCAGGCCTCTTGTATTTGGCAAAGGATCACCAAGCTCCTGCGACATCCCAGGCCATCTGGAGTTCTTTAAGCAAGAGTATCTATAGATAAAGAAACTAGGGAAGATAACAATTTAAGAAAATAATGAGCTTTCCCAGCTATTTCTCTAGGGCTGCCCTGGTAATATTTCTACATCAACAGCAACACATATTTTTCAGCATTGTGTAAGCCAGGAAATCTATGCTAGACTCCACGGGGAAAATAGAAGAATAAAACATGGTTCTTGCTCTGGAGGAGCATAGTTCCTAGTTGGGAAGGTGGACAGAAACATAAAAGACCAGTAGCATGTAAAGAACATTTTCTAAGTGTTACATAAATGATGCAAACAAAGTTTTGCAATTCTGGAGGGCAGCATGCCCATAACCTCTAAGGTACATTAAGAAAGACAAAGTAGAAAATGGGCATTGAGGGCTGGAAGCCTAAAGACACAAGGAGAGAAGGAGAGAGCCACCTCACATAAGAAAAAATGCACAGTGGTGTGGCAGTGGAAATGTACATGGGTTCGGGGGTGCGTGATGTGGAAAAGAACAGTTGGCTTAATCCAGTGGCTCCAGATCTGAGCTTTACATCAGAATCACCTGGGAAGCTTTTAAAAATTACAAATGCCTCAGCCCCACTCCAGAGCTTCCATTTAATTAGTTTAAGACTGGGGACTGGTCTCAGTGGTGTTTCTGATTGATTTTGTTTTGTTTTTGTTTCTGTCTCAATTTCCCAGAATATTCTAATGTGAAGTCAGAGTTGAGAATCACTGAGCAAAAACCAAGATTTTTATATCATAATCATGGGACATAAAATGAAAGAAGTAATCTTTTAAAGGAGATTAAATGGACAACCAAGAGTGTGACCTTTAATTTGTAGAAACTGTATATACATGCACATTTGTATGTAGTCTTTTAAATTCACAGATAATTCCTCGTGGTGATTCTGTCTACTTGGATGATGTGGCTGAAAGCCTTTGTAACCAGCTGCCTACTCTTGTCCTCTGTGTACTTTGGGGATGTCCTATAGTGGATCCTAGCTAAGTGGGGCACAATGGGCATCTCACAGGTGCTTGTTTCTACCAGGCTTTTTGTAATCATTGCCAAGGGCTTTATTATCATGCCTAATAGTGCCCACAGTAGCTATTTTATAAGCATCTGCAATCTTCCCTCACCTCTCCAACTTTACAAATTGAGAAATGGAGTTTAATTACTTGCCTTGGGCCAGGAGACTAGCTGGTGATGAAGGTGAAATGAGAATTCTCAGGGAGGTGAAATTAGAATTTCCAGCCACTGAATTCCACATACCTTATTAAACTCCCAAAGTGAGTCTACCCACTCTCCTGTTGGTGTTAGAATGTTATTTCTTACATGAATGAATCAGTGTCACAGATCAGTAGGTGAAGATGACTGGTTTCCCTAAGCTGCCGACACTGTGATTATCTGAGTGTCAATGACCCATAGGCAGTCACAGTGGTCCCGAGAGCCCCGTCCCTGATGCCTGGGAGCTCTCAGTCTAGTGAAGTTTGGCCTTGCATATTTATAGTTTATCCACTCTAACATCTGGGAAGTGAAGACTCTGGTTGCTATTCCACTGCTCCTAGCCCCACACTTTACGGCTGTTCTGATTTCCCTTCTCTGAAGCTCTTGTTCACTGAAAGGATATCAGCTTTTTGCTACACCCCTGAAAAAAAGAGGAGAAAGCCCAGCATTTTAAACAGCTGCTTTTTTTTTTCTTTTGGATGGAGTCTTGCTCTGTCTCCAGGCTGGAGTGCAGTGGCGCGATCTCGGCTCACCGCAACCTCTGCCTCCCGGGTTCAAGCTAGTCTCCTGCCTCAGCCTCCCGAGTAGCTGGGACTACAGGCACGCGCCACCAAGCCCGGCTAATTTTTGTATTTTTAGTAGAGATGGGGTTTCACCATGTTGGCCAGGATGGTCTCGATCTCTTGACCTCCTGATCTGCCCGCCTTGGCCTCCCAAAGTGCTGGGATTACAGGCATGAGCCATTGCACCTGGCCAACAGCTACATTTTAAAGAATCCTTTATATGTGTTGGGAGCTTCTGGGTTCACTGCCCACGGTGAGACTGGGGGTGGGGACGGAGGTTCTTCTGAAGGACAGTGCGGGGAAAAAGCCAGAGTCTTGGCAATACAGCCTCTTTAGACAAAAAGATAGGTCAATTTGTACCATTCCCAAATGGTTGGGTTTTCTTTTCTCTGTCTCGAAATCCATTACTGATTTAAAACAATTTCCAAAAGCTTTAGCAATAGCAAAAAGCAAGCCTCTTAAACAGTGTTGCTCCACACTGATTGCACGTGAGAATCACCTAGGGAGCTTTAGAAACAACTCATAGACTCACTGAATCAATATTCTGGGAAGGGGCCTGGACATTCGTATTTATTTACAGTTCTCCAGGTTTATAATGTGCATCCAGGGCTAAGAGCTACTACTGGTCAGCTATGATCCAAATCTTAATTACTTATTTATATTTCTTCTTTTGCCTTGTTTTAGAGTCTCATGGCCCAGAAAACCATCAAACTATATTTTTGTTGAGTAGCAATTTCATCATTCTGTTCTTTAAAAAACATGATTTTGAGCATAATTTAAGTTTGCTACTTCTATAGAGAGACCTCACACTCAGTAGCCTCATCACTAAAATTTTCTGTGTGCAATATAGAAATCAGATTGCCAGAAGCTTGCTAATTAATTATGAGATTGAAAGATAAAGGCTAAGCTTTCCTGCCACCTATATATTAGATTTCCCAATTGCTATGTTAATCTTTAGTTAACCAAGACTTGCTTTCTTGTCTCAGCCATTTTAAAGCCAATTAACTCTGTTCCTGTTCACACCCTTATTAAAAATATAATTACAGCAGTAGTCTCCAGGGACTGTCATTGGGTAGGCTTTACCAAGGTAAATTAGCCAAGAAATAACTAGGCTGTGTAACACCCTCTCAGACCCTGGAAATCATTTTGGTTGCAGAAGCTACTTAGTATCAGAGTAGGCTGGGGTACTCATAAATTTGGATTTGGAAAAAGCCAATTCCAAGTCATCCTAAATGTGGAAGAATCTGTGATTTCGAGAATGATTCTGGAATCAGTTATCCAGGGTCCAGCCAAGTCTGATACACCGATCCTCAGAAGGTTGTATTAATAACAAAAAGAAACCAGGTTTTTGTATTAGATTTGATGGAAGAGGCTGGGGGACAGAAGGTGATGTAGTATTTTGTTTTCTGGGGTGCTGAGATTGTGGGATTAGGAGAAAATAAGAAAAAAGATTGCAGGGGAGAACGATGGACAGAGGCCTCCTGTTGGTCAACTATCATGGGCATCAGAATTTCTTTATTCACTCAACTAATGTTTATGGAGGTTCTGCTTTGTTCCAAGGACCCATTATAGGAGCTGGAGATAGAAGGATGAAGTTCCTACTCTAGTGTAGTTTAGATTCCAGTAAGAGGAAACAGATATCCACACTAAAAACAAACAATAAATAAAACCCAATAAATTAGTCAGTACTATGAAAAGAATGCAATGAACTGAAGGGAATAGAGTTTGCTGAGGGCTGCTTTCAATAGCTTGTACAAGTTGCACTGTCTGAGGAGGTGCCCTTCAAGCTAGCACATCAATACTAAAAAGAAAAGCATGCCGAGAGCTGGCAGAAAGAAGGCTTCTGGCAGAAAGAACAACAGCAAAAGTCCTAAGACTGGAAAAGGTCTGAGTTGTTCAGGAAACAGAAAGGAGACCATTGTGGCTGGACCCGAGGTAAGAAGCAATGAGGGAAAGGTGGGAAAAGAGCAAGGAGGGCCCGAGGTCATGGGATGGAGTTAGGCTGTTAAGTGCTTTGAGAGCCTAACATCCTAACTCATTGGGAGGTTTTCAGCAGGGAAGGAACATGGTTGGCATTGCCTTCGAGAGCTCTTCCCAGCTTCTGTGTGGAGTATGGCTTGAAGACTGAAAGCAGAGGGTTTGTAGGAGGCTGATTGGAAGTACAAGCAAGAGGGGAGGGTGGATCATGCCAAGGTGACAGCAAGCAAGGGGGAAGAGGTGTTGGATTCAGGATGGAATTTGGAGGTATGGCCAGCATGGCTTTCAGATGGAGGGGACCAGCGAAAGTGCTGGAAAACCTAGTCCTGCTCAAGATGATTGTTCCTGCCCTACCCTTGTTTTAGACCCCTTGTTTTGAACTAAAACAGAATAATATCTAGTGCTATTTAAAAACATTAGGAATTTTAACCTTAACTTGTTTAAGCAGAACAAAACAAATCCCTGCCTGGGGAGAAACTTCTGTTTGCTGCTTTTGCCTCTTAACCATAAAAATTTCATCCTGTCTCGTAAGACTATTCTGATGGCTTTTGTTGTTTTTGATTACTGTGCTTTTCGTAAGTGCTGGAAAGGTCACATTCGCATTACTAGTTTATCTCTTTTCTGAGTGTTTTGACACTTTGGCTGTGTTTACCAAGGCCTTCCTGCTGTCAGACATTTACATGGGGCTTTCTACAGCTGATCAGTTTCTCCCTATAAGTGCTAATATATTCGCAAGCATTTAGTGGGCACTGACTATATGCAAGGCCTTGTTTTAGGAATTTCATGTTTTAACTCATTTAGTCCTTCCAGCCACCCTTTATAATAAAAAGTGTGTACTCTCATTATCATTTTATAGATGAGGAAACTGAGGCAAAAAAAGAGGTTAAGTCATATGCCCAAGATCATACAGCTGGTAAGTAGTAAAGCCAGGTTTTGAACTGAATCCATCTGTACAGCTCTGGGTTCCTAGTCACTGTGTTGTGCCACTTTTCTATGTAATTGAAGCTGCCACCTTCAGCAGTAGACTTGTTTCTCCTGCAAAAACCGCAAGGTACCACTAGGAGACACTAAAACTGGGCCGGGCTTCCGGGAGTTGGACTGGTGGGGAGATGGCATAATCTGGAGGCTGAATGATCCAACCCCCCTCCAGGAAGGCCTCACATCTAAACCACCTGCCATCTGCCAAGGTGGGAGGATAAACCACCCCTCACCCCACCGCCAACAGGGCACTGGCTGGTAAAAGTTGCCAATACCAGAGGAGTCTTGATGAAATGCCCTCTCTTTTCCTCAGACTCTTTCTGCCTACTATTCATAGTTTCTGTGTTGTACCCACCCACCTGCCGCTTATCAAAGACTGAAGAAACCAAAGTTATTCAACAAGCCATGAAGCAAATTCTAATTGCTCCCCACGGCCATCTGAGGCTGGCCTTTGGAAACTTAAAAAAAAAACAATTAAAAAAAGAGAGTCATATTAATTTATTTGTTACCACATTATTTGCTTTAAAATTTTGATGGCTTCTTTCCAGTGTTTTATTAGTAGAAGCGAAATAAGCCTAGGAAACACAATATTTCATTCTGTCTTCTCTGCTTTTCACTGCATATCTACCTTCAAAAATGTCTTCTCTCAAGTTACTTGGTTTCTCAATAACTAGCGTGAAAGTAACAGACCTTCCTTCCTTCCTAATGATAGTAACAACAAGGGATTTAGCAGAATTGAAGTTTATATAAGGAAATGCATTAAGATTTTAACTTAAGTAAGTGAACTATTCAGCAATGGCTATAAAGACAATAATTGTGATGATTTGTCTTCTATATTATATGTTTAAACTAGTTATATATTTTAATTATATAAGATGCAATTTTTTTGCTCCAGTTTCCATAGGGTAATTTTCAACAGAGATTTACATGCGTTCATTGGAAGTGTTGAATTTACCTAATCAAATCATCAATTTGTTTATTCAACTTTAATTTTCAAAAAAATGTTATTTTAAAATATTATATGATATGTGTCAGGTATTTCTTACGGTTGACTTCCAAATTTAAAACAGCAAAGAAAACAGAAATCCATACATATAGTTGCAGTAAACTATACTCAATTTTGGAAGATTGCAGTGGCAACATCAGTGAATTAAAGTTTGAAAGCTATTTCAAATCATTGCATATTCTCCAAATAACTCAGAATCCTACAAAAAGCTAAATAGTTTAAAAAAATTATCTTCAAACCAATATTGTAAGTTTCTTCTTTATTGGGATGATTTTGGTTAAATATTTAGCAGAAAGTAAGGGTGAATATATATTTGATATAGGTATGTCCTAAGCTAAAATCAAGTCATTTAAAGATCAGAGCAATTAATGGCAGTTATGTGATCACAAGAATGAGTCTATCTCCTCCCTCAGGGTTTGATTCAATGAGTTTTATTTTTCTCTTAGCAACTTTTCTTATTTTACTTTTCAAAGGACATCATTGAAACCATAATAGTGTTCATATCTGTGACTTTTAAATTTTTATTTATTTTTATGCATGGTTTAAAATTCATTTAGTTCATTTAAAATTCAAAGATATAAAAGAGCATTCATAAAAATGTCCCCCTCTCCTGTCCTCCAGCCTTTACAAAAATATACCATATATATTAATATGGGCTAAATACCCTTTTAAAGTTATCTCACACGCGAGATGCTATGACTGTGTGAAGCCGGAGCCTACAGACTATTGCTGATCCCCCAGTAGTAGTAGCAGTGACTCTTTAGTGGCCCTGGAGCTTCCTTTCTAAACTCAAGTGTATATTTAATGTGGCTATTTAGGGATGAACAGCAGTATTTTCAGAGAAAAGTATAGAAGAACAGATGAAATCACACAAGATGCACACATCTGGGTATTGGTGGGCATGTACTTTCAGCAGTGAGTTTACAAATAATCTAGACAGAGTTAAGTATCAGGTTTAAGAGTCCTAGGATCTAAGCCTGCACGGGTTCAGTCTTCTGCAGGAACTTGGGAATGCTGGGGTTCACTTAGGCCCCCAGTGTTGGCATGTACACCCACTTTCAGGAGACTGGAGGTATAAGTTCCTCTCTGCATTTGTCTCAGGTCATCACAGGCCTCAGAAGTTTCTCAACAGAAAAGGATTGCATGGGTTGGATGTCCAGAAGGATACGTGGAGTTAAACATCAGTCAGTGGAGCTAGAGGCTTGCTAAGATTTGGGAAGAGGATGAGGGAAGGCAAAACCTGTCACCTAAAGGGGAATTCTAGAATGTACTTACTACACTCATGACATTACCCTACCACCTTCATTTATCACCTTGTGTCAAACATAGACTTCTTGGTCAAGACCACTATGCTATAAGCTACCTGAGGGCAGGACTATGACCTATTCTCCTTTGTTTACCCTGCCCCAGTGCCTAACAGTGTCTTTGGAATTGGAATGTTCAATAAGTGGGTTAAACTTTTGAAACTGAATATTTCAAATAATCACAGATAACAGATGGTTAAAAACCAAGTCCTTGTCAGCCTAACTAGTGCCAAACCAAATCACTGTCCATGTCTCCTAAAGAAATGAAAGTTTTCTAATTACCTATATAGGTCTGGACTCAAAACTATAAGGCAGCACACTGTCTTTGGTGTTGACCTATGTCCCAGGTTGTCCATGGTCATCACACACTAATGACCACTTGTATGTATTTCATCTAGAGGATCACACAGAGTGGTATGCTAGGCCCAAGGAATAAGTTTACCTGCTTATTTCACTTCTCCACTGTCATCCTACTCTGTTTCAGGAAGAATTTCTTTTACCTCTGCTTACTCTACTAAGATGCCCCACATAAGCCCCCAACTCCTTTTCTTGTCCCCCTCCCACTTTGTTGTCTATTTTCTTCTGTCAGACCCCTTCCTCCTCCAAACTGAACCTTCCTGAGAATATACCAAAGAACTCAATAAACCATTCAGCCCACTATAGTTCAATAAATGAGCACTTCCAGAATTTGCATTTTAATAGTGGTTCAACCTCAAGTCTCTGTTGGTGGAAATGTCACTGTGATGTAGGTGAGGGAAACATTTTGAGAGCCTGTGGGAACCTCCAATAGCACCTTATAGTAGCTTCTTCTGGTGCCTGTGTAATACTACAATTTCCAGAAGCCTTGTTGATATCCAGCTAAGTGAAAAGAAAGTCCTCAGTTCCAGAGTTCTTACTTCTATTTCTTTTTTTTTCTTTTCCCTTTTGTTTTTTTTGAGACAGAGTCTTTTTCTGTCACCCAGGCTGCAGTGCAGTGGCGCAGTCTCGGCTCACTGCAACCTCTGCCTCCTGCGTTCAAGCGATTCTCTTGCCCAGCCTCCTGAGTAGCTGGAACAGATGTGCGTCACCAAGCCCAGCTAATTTTTTTTTTTTTTTTTTTTTTTTTTTTAGTAGAGACAGGATTTCACCATGTTGACCAAGCTGGTCTCGAACTCCTGCCTATCCACCTGCCTCAGCCTCCCAAAGTCTGCAATTACAGGCATGCGCCACCGTGCCCGGCCCTTACTTCTATTTCTAAATAGCAATGGATTCCACTCTTCCAAGGACCCAGAACTTGCCCTAGGGGTGAGGGTCTTTTGTACATCTTGCAACTGAGAACTTTTGCTAGAATCAGACAGACAACATAGATCTCAGCTCTAATTTTCCAGGAGTGAAGCTGTGGAGCAAGTGAGTTACCTCTCTGTCTCACTTTTTCATCTGTACAATGAGGCTACTAAAACATACATTCCAGGGTTGCCGGGAGAAAAAGACAAGACAAGGTATGTACAACACTTCGCACCAAGGAAGCACACAATTCATGGGAGTAATTACTATCATCCTCACCAATTTCTGCCACTTTTGTTATTCTATTGAACAGAGGAAATATATTGTTTAGATTTTGATGTATTTTCTTCCAGTCTTTGGTAAATCATGAACCAAAGAGTTCATGATTTACTGGGGGACACCAACACATGTACAGTCAACAGGGTAAAATGCTAAGGGTGTGGGGCAAGTGTTGAGTCTGAGTTCAGTAGAAATTTATGAGCCTCAAAGGCCCTAAAACATCCTGGACCACTCAGTTCTATTTCACACCCTTCTTGTACTTCACCAACAAACCAGCAACATGCTTCTGGTTGGCAGCCCTTATAAAAGAATTTACCTTCTATAGTCAAGTCCAAAGCTCTTAACTGCTTACCACATGACAGCCAATAAGACAAGATATTGGGGCAAGGAAGATGACTTTTCTTCAGGGAGCCAGCAATCCTAGAAGATGGCAGACTGATGTACTAAAGAACCATCTTAAGTTGATAGATTGTTAGGCTCCTTTTATGTTAGGGGAAGGGGGAATAGGTAGGGGGTTAAGGTCCACAGTTGACTGGTGACCACAGGCATCTGGGCATCAGCAGGGATCTAGGAGGTTGCAAAACTTCTTTGTTCATGGTCAACTATTTTCCAGATTGACCTTGTTTCTATAAATTTTTAAGATGGCATTGTTACTTGTGTGCATACTTTCTAATCTCCTCAGGGGTCTGTTTCAAAAGAGAGATGGTCATTAGTTCTGAAGTTAAACTATAATCTAAATTCTTTCCATCATTAGCTTGGCCTATGTGTAGGAATGAGCAAAGGCAGTTAGCCTGTGAGGTTAGAAGCAAGATGGAGTCAGCTATGTGATATTTCTCCCACTGTTACACATCTCTGAATACAAGAGGAATACATTTCTTCTTTTTGCTGTGTTTGCTTCAAGCCTGTGCCACTGAGAAATTGGGTGATCCAGGGAAGTTTTACTTCTCTTGAACCTCAGGCTCTATCTTTGTAACAATGGAGAAATCAATGCCTGCATTCCAGGCCCTTTTGAGGGTGGAGGAAGACAATGATTGAGAAACTTCTCATCTATAGTTGATCCTCAATGAGTTTGCCCCTTTTCCTGTGGCACTGCTTATGTATTTGGATGGTTCGAGCAGTGCGTCACACATGGAGGAAAGGCAATGGAATGATGACAAATAGTTTGTTGATTTGGTGCTTTGTACATTCACCCACAAATGGCACAGTTTCAGGGCCACTGTCCTTGCCAAATACTATCTGAAGAGCTAGGTTATGAGCCTTTGGAACCCAGATCTGATAAGCATGGAGGAAAACTCCTCAAGGGAGATGAAGCTAGGAGATTAGCAGAATATACTTTCTCCATTTGTCCCACATTTGATGCCAGCAGGCAAACCAGAGCCAGCTGGGCAGTGT
Organism: Pan troglodytes; assembly: GCF_028858775.2. Classification (NCBI taxonomy): domain Eukaryota; kingdom Metazoa; phylum Chordata; class Mammalia; order Primates; family Hominidae; genus Pan; species Pan troglodytes. Next base: position 77,577,270 of record NC_072402.2, read on the forward strand.
ACAATTCCCAGAAATAAGGAAAGGGTAGAAGCACCTGTTCTTCCTCTAGCAAAACCAAGGCAAATGGAAAAGCTCAGAAATATATCAGCACCATTAGCAAGAGGCACAACGGGGAAGGCTGGAAATGTGCTGAGGAAAATCACATTGCCGGTCAACGCATAGCTGCCTGCTGGAGAAGAGAGTCTGCAGACACACCTCAGCCTGGACAAAGGCCTCCAGGACCGGGAGCTGTGCTCTGCAGGAACTGGGCCCCAGGCACTGAGGACTGAAAACCAGCCCAACAAAGCATACCTGTTTCCATTTGTGAGAGATGAAATGATATGGGTTTTGTGACTCACTAAACCACTTGGAAGGCCAAACAATTACAAAAGCAAGATGCCTGGCTTCTTCTAGCCACATGGAGGGGCCCTCAGACTTGAGTAGCTGTGTGCCACTTGTCTGGGGTGGCTGCACCAAAAGGAACAGTGAGGTTTAGATGCTTGTTATTGTTCATTGTTCAATTTTGGTTCTGTCTATTTACTTCTAATTCCTCAAATATTATTGTGATTAGTGGTATAGAAAGGAAACGTTCATTTGTGAGCAAAGTGTGTAGTAAGAATTTAATAGTGAAATTCCCAGAAAAAAAAAAAAAAACTCAGATAGCTAAAGAAACAGCAGTAACCTGAGCTCCAAATATCTTGAGTTGTATTGTTAAGGTGAGAATCCATAATGTAAAGGGAATAACGTAAAGGGAATGCTTTGAAATCAAAGGCATAATCCAAGTGAGATAACCTAAAAGGTTGTGGATTTCTTTTAAAGTAGAAATCACATGTGGCTTTGGGAAATCATCAGCTGAAGCATAAGCTGTGCTTATGGATTCTCGCTGTGTTGTCACTAAGACCGATTATGTGAAGACTTGGCAAATCGATGTACAAATGTAAAACTTCCCACAATGGTATTTCATGGGGATCTCCTTTTACAAAGTGGTCATTGATCAGGACATTTTTCACTGATATATTCCTTTGGAATCCAATGAATTTTAGATAGGATATGATTATTGTACAATGTCATAGGTAGCTCTGATTATTCAAGCAGCTAGGGCATTATTCAGTGGCAAAGCATTAAGCTACTCTGGAATCTTTCTTCTGTGTAAGCAGGCAGCTGCTGTTGAGACTTTCTCTTTGTGGGTGAATTTGCCCAACCAATGGCAAGCATTCATTGGGAGTAGGGGAATGACGCTGATCACTGTTAATGACAGTTGAAAATGAAATGCTTTAATTAATCTCATACTTGGACTTGGCTGCTGAGCCAGAGCCCTGTACTTGAAGAGCTTAATTATGATGCCTCAAAATTTAGATCTTGACCCTGAGCTGCTATGACTTCCTCCCACCCTCAGTTTTGAGAGAAACTTTAAATTCGCTAGGGGATTCAACGTTTTACATGTTTGGTTATGCAAAATGGGAACAGTAGTGTCCAAACAATGGAATAGGCTTCTATATTATTCTTTTCATTTAGGCAGTATAACTGACATGATTACCAAAGTCATGTTATAATACATGTATACAAATTAATTTCATACCGGGGGACTTCACTGGGGGGAAAAAAGGGAAGTCCCTATTTGTGAAAACTATGATTTTGGTTTCTTTCTGAGTAAGGCACTGCTAATCTCTTTGGTGTACAGGAAAGTGTGGTATTATGTTCTAAAAATCAGAAGCCCCAGACCTTAATTTCAACTAATCTGATGACATCATTTTGTACTTCTGAGTTTCATTTCCCAACAATTTCATATTTCTTAGTAGGTGGGGAACCCAGAATTGAAAGGCATCAAAAAGAGCTAAATATAACCAGAAACCTGCTAACTCACCAGCTTTCTAAAATTCAAGAAGTATCTTTAACTTGATTGCTGAATCTCCAAAGACATGATGATCAGATGACTGGTTAATGGGTATTTTTTCAGACTCTACATGATTATCAGAAATGGCTGCCCTGGCCAATTGTACACCTACGAAGAGGTATTATCTAGAAGAACTTATATTCATCTACTTAATGTGGACCTCAAATATTAAGGATGTTCCTAATATGTTCTAGACTGGAGTCAGCAATACTTTTCATAAAGAGCCAGATAGTAAATATTTCTAGGCTTTTTGGGCCATATAGCCTCTGTCACAATTCCTCAACTCTGCTCTTGTCACACAAAAGCAGCCATAGACAATGCATAGGTGAATGAATGTGGCTGTGTTTCAATAAAACTAGACTCTCTTAATGCCAAGTATTTGCTGGAATAACACAAATTAATTTATCCTCAAATCTGTTTAACCTATTAATATGTCAGTCAATATTACATTAATATTTTATGAATCTGGTATCATATTATACATGAATTTATCTGAACATTTGGTTAATCCATGAATATTTACTCAATATTAATACTACATCATGAATCTGTTATCAAGTCATATACAGATTTCTTAAAAAATTTCCCTTATTTAGCATACTTGTCAATAACCTCAATAAGCAAGTATCTTAAGTTAACTATCGGGTTATATAGCAGATCCTCTCCCCCTTTTGTAACTCTTTCTGTTACAAGGGATTTTACATTATTATGGTATTGGGAAGTAAGTCTATTTATCCTGTCCCTATCTGTCTTCATATTAACCATATTCTGTTATAGCTTTTATCTTTGCAGACAGAATAGTTCAAATCTTCATGATTTGTCCTTAAACAACCCCCACTTCCTCATCCTCTTGAACATTTTATGCCTCCATCACTGTCTCTTCAGGTCTTGTGAGTCCTTGAAGTGCAGTGACTAGGCTGGAACATGGTGTTCCACGTTGGTCACATCACCTCTTCCTAATGATGCCCCATTGTACCTTTTGACTATAGCAAGGAATAAACAAAGTCAGAAGTGTGAAAGTGGGGGAGAAATTGAGAAAGTGCAGGGGATTTAGGGGAGAGCAAAATGGACTACAGGAAAAGAAAACATTGACTTTTGCAAAATGCTCTAAGCTGGCTACAAATGCATTCTGTAATTCTTTAAACCTTAATTGTAACCACAGTTAAGCTTTCTGGTGTGTTGGAATAAGAACAAAACTAAAATCCTTCTTTGTATAGAAATTATCCTGCAGTAACTTAGAGCCAATATCTCTAGTTAGGATGAGCGCAGTGGCTCATGCCTGTAGTCCCAGCACTTTGGGAGGCTGAGGCAGGTGGATTGCTTGCACCCAAGTAGTTTGAGACCAGCCTGGGCAACATAGCGAAATGCTGTCTCTACAAAAAAATTAAAAAATTAGACGAGCATGGTGTCACACACCTGTTGTCTAGCTACTTGGGGGCACTGAGGGGAGAGAATCACTTGAACCTGTAAGGTCAAGGCTGCAGTGAGTCATAATCACACCACTGCACTCCAGCCTGGATAACAGAGTGAGACCTGTCTCAAAAAAAAAGAGGAAGAGATCTCTGGTTAGAGTTTGTCTCTGACGGATACCAACCATGCAAGTAGTTTACACAAACCACATTCTTTCTGTAGAATGAGAAAATCTTGGATATAATTTAGCATAATGAGCTAAATAACTCTAGACTGAGCTTCACTGCCCAGACACGACTCTACTTCTGATCTGGGAAGATCTACCCTTGCATTGAATTCTCTCCTCTTCTCTCCTGACTCTGTGAGAAAAGTTTGCATGAATTTACTGAGATCAGTTATAGAAGGAACTGTGTGTCATTGAAAGTCTTGTACAGAAGTTCACATTAAAATATATCATAGTTATCTTTGGGAATGATTCTGCAAAATTCATAAAACAAAGATCTCTGAAACCCTAAGGCACACTGTGCTGGAGGCTAAGGGAATAATAGTGAGCTGAGTGGTCTCTGCCTACACAGAGCTTCTAATATATTGAGGAAAGAGATCTCAATCAAATTCAATTGCATTTATAAGTATGGTAAGGACAACAAAGGAGAGAGACATTATTCTGTAGGAGAATAACCCTGTCAAAGTGATGACTGATTTAAGATCAAAATGGGAAGGTAAAATTTTCTCAGTACCTGCAAAGGCACTGAGGTGGGAGGGAGCGTGCCAATATAGGGAAATGAAGAAACCCAGTGTGTATGAGCCAAGTTGAATAAAACATGAGAAGAAGCTGGAGAATGAGAGAGACCAGTTCCCAAGCTCTCAAGGAGCAAGAGGAAGCCTTTTCGGCATTTGAAGTGGAGGGATGGCATGATCTCGTGCGTAGTTTTTAAAAGAACCACTCAGGCTACTCTTTTGAGAATATTGTGGGAGGCCAGAGTAGATGCCTATAGACTTATACAGAGGTTAAGGCAGTTGATAAGAGTATGAACAATGATGGTAGCTTACCTCACATGCTTTTTAGATTATAGGCTAGAAGGTGGCCTAAGCCCATATACCATCATGGCACAGTGAATACGTTTTCCTTCTGGATCGTGGAAATGAATATTGTGCCACACAGCTTGATTGACACTCCCCAATGACTTTTAATACTGTGGGATCTCTGGCACATACTTCAGAAGATGAGAAAGGAGTTTTAATTAACCTCTATTTAGGAATTCCATAGACATAATTTTCATTAACATCTACTTGGTATTTCATCTCCATGAATTCTTTCCAGTGATAAAGCTAGTTGGTTTATCCTCCGGGACTGCTCAGTTCTGAACAGTGGGTCTTAAGTACTCTTTGGATTTCTTTGAAGGCTTTTTTAATTTTTGTTGACTACCTCTCTACTCATTTTGCCCCAGAAAAAAAGTAGTCATTTCTTTGATAAGTGAAATCTAAGAAAGGCTTATTTCATTTGGTACATTAAAGAGATGGAAGAAAGTAACTTTACATAAGAATATAAATGCCAGCTGTCCAGCATATTACAGAATAGATTTCTAAATTTGCTGAAAGGTTAGGAAAATGGATTCTTATATAGGCTTAAAATTTTTATAATTTTTTTGGCATTCTAGAATGAAATAAAGAAAATCGGTATCATCTTGATCTCATCACCCAGAAGAAAAAAAAAAACACTGATACATGGTGAAATATTTTCCTCTCTCATTTTTAAAAAGAATCAGGAATAGATTGTATACATATTTTTCAAATTCTTTCTACTTAGTGTTATATGATAGTCAATAATATATGTGTATGTAAGTAGCAATAAATCATTCCTGAAAACTTGTTTTTTAAGCTTATATAACATTCCGTCATATGGATGTACTGATTTTGCTAATTTGTTAAGTTTAAAATAATATTCATTTTCATTTCTTTGACTACTAGGTATAATTAATTTTTTCATACACTCACTACCCTTCATACTTCCTTTATTGATTTCCTTTTTATGTTAATTATTAAGATTTCTATTTAACTCTCAACATTTTCTTAATTTTTTATCATTAATAGATGTAAAAAAATTCTTAATTTTTAAAAAATAAACCCTTTTCATCTTAAAGATAGCAATCTGTTTTCCATAATACTTGTTATAAATATTTCCCCAGTTTGATGTTGGTCTTTTAATTTTGTTTAAAGTATTTTTGACAAATAAATAAGTTTTTGTGGCTTGAAGTTTGTTCATTTTTTTCATTTGTGATTACAGTTTAGTTGTTGATTCAACACATCCTTATTGAGTGTTTTGTGTTCAGCACTAAGCGAGACACAAGAGGTAAGACAGAAAAACAAGGTGCAGGTGGTTTTGCCACTTAGAGATTACAATTTAATGAGGGGATAGACAAACAAAACCAGGTCATTATAAAATAGTATACTACAAGCTATGCAAGAGGAAATACAGGTGGGAAGAAGTACCTGATCTGGACCTGGGGGATAAGGGAAGGCTTCTGGAAGGAAACAACCTTCTAGCTGAGAATGAAGGAAAATGGCAACATGAATTTAGAGAGAGGAAACAGTATGTGTGAAAGTGTTGTTCAGTGTCCTAAATGTTAAAGGTCCTCTTTCCCCAGAACATGGAGTGTGTGTGTGCGTGTGTGTGTGTGTGTGCGTGGGTGTGTGAAGGAGCAGGGCAGGGTGGTGGTCAAGTGTGAGCAGGAGGCCACTGGGGAGGCTGCGGCAGTCCGAGAGAAAGACAATGATGTTGGGCAGAGGATGTGTTGAATAACTCATCCCTTTTCATTGGACAAGCAATGCTTCAGTGTATATTAAGTTCTTATTCATAGCATACCGTCTATTCCAGAATAATCTAATTAGTTTTATTGCTATATCAATTCTTGGGCCAACACCACACTGGTTTTGAGTTTAATGAAACGTCTAAACTGGTAATGCATGCATCCTCTCATCACTTTTCATTTTCAAAATTGATTTACCTATTCTTGCCAATGCGTTCTCCCAAGTAAACTCTAAAATAATTTCAAAAGTCACGAAAGCATACGTGTGTGTATATGCATGTGTGTAAATACATGTATATATGTGTATGTGTGTTTCTTCCAACCATTTTTCAGTTTTTGGAGAATAAGATGTTTTTATTCAAGTTGCTGTCAGTAAATATTTTATATTACATGACTTCTCTATACACACACACACACACACACACACACACAATCTCCCATTGGTAATTTGATTGGGAATGTGTTAAATCAGGAGAACAGACATTCTTTTTAATATTGAGTCAGCCCATCAAGAAGCATTGAATGTTTTCCCACTTACTCAATTCTTTTATATTTCTTTTTAAGCCTTTATAGTCTTACTTATATAGGTCCTGCATATTTATTGATGGGGTATTCTTTTTTCTTTTATAATTTTAGCTTTTAATTATGAATGGATTTTTCTTCCATTATCTCCTCTCTGGTATTACTGGACTACAGGATAAATATTAATGATGTATATTTACTTTTTATCTGATTATTTAACTGATTATAATTAATTATAAGTGTTTATAGTTAATTATAAAAGTTTATAATCATGGTGTCTTTAAATAATGATAATTGTTCTCCTTCCAAAAATTGCATCTAATTTTTATTTGGTGTCTTACAGCATTGATTGTAACTTCTAATACTAAATAACAATGATAATAGTGAGCATCCTGTCTTAATATCAATTTCAAGAAGAACGCCTCTTACATAACATTTTTAAAAGTGTCTTATGTGGAAGCTAATAAAATAAACTTGGGAAATGCGACAAATGAAAATTCTCTCTCGCAGGCATTCTTAATTCATATTAACATATTAAGATGAGATCTGCAATAAAGAGATGAGTTCAACTGAGTTTAACCCAGTATTTCTAAAATGTATTTGACTATGGAAGTATTTTTCCCTCATTTAGAATTTTACATCAGTTATGACAGTCAAAATTATATTAATTTGATCTTTCTTTTTTAGAAAAATAATTTTCATACTTTCTTGTCTTTTCTGTTTGATCTCTCTTTTGCCATATGGACTATGATTTGGGTTTACTTTTAATTTTTTTCAATAATTGAGAAGCTCGTCACCCTTCTTTTTATTTCTACAAGTGGTTACACTTAAAGCTTCCAAGACATTTCTATCCATATCTTATACTTAGCAAAGTCAAAGACATGACCATACAGTTTTCTAATCAACTTCAAAATGAAATGTTATCTTTGAATAACCCCATCAAAAGAAATTTAATCCATTTTTACTTCCTTCCAACCTTTCCTCAGTATTGGTAAGAATAATTTAACATTTTTTATTCATGTTACTGTCAGTAAATATTTTATATTATATGACTTCTCTTTTGTGAATTATGTGATCTGTTCAGCAACATAATCCTTTACAATACATTCCTGAGCAGTTCTATGGTTATCTGATTTCTGTGTCCATAACTATTTTCTTTTTATACCATAAATTTCTCATTTTTTTACTTTTTAATTTTAATATCTTAAGATTCACCACCTTTTATCCCATTTATCCTTTTAGGGTGTATAATGTAGGTCATCTACATTTTGAGAAGTGCCTGATTCTGTTTACTATAGTGTCGGTTTTACCCCTTACTGCCTTCAATGGACAAATTAGTACTATTATTTCATTTCTGGCTCCTCTACAACCCCTTTTAATCTAACCCAGCACTCTTTTCCTTCCTTACTTTTATCTCATAATGGCTACCTGTCCTTTTCCACAGTATTTTCTATTTCAGTTGAAGATGATAAACAGTTTTCTGACATTGACATTGAGATGATGTTTCAGTTTTCTTGTTAGACAATTTTGTTCACTGTCTAAGCTACTTATTTTTCATGATTACTCATCTAGGAATAAAAATCAATCTACTTAGACCCAATATTTTTGAACACTGAGCATATGTAATGTGTTCTTAAACCTGTTCAATATGTACTGGGCTCTAAATGTTCTGGCCTACAGCTGGAGGGCAGAATGACATGTCCTAGTTCAATATCAGCCTCTAACAGGAATGCTACTGATGTAGTTTTCTGCACTGAGATAGGATCTTCTTTTCTTCCATTGCCTATTCTCCTGGAGGCAAAATAGAGAACATAAAAAGTCATCATCTTTGGTATGTTCTTCTTTAGGGGCTTTTTCTTTCTCCCAACCCAACCCCCATAGTCCTTACTTGCTAGATGTGTGTTCCAGGATTCAGTTCACCACTGCCCAGTCTTCTAACATCCAATTTCATTGTTTTCTGAGAGTTGAGATTTTCATACAGATATAGAAGGGATGCTGTGCTTGTTTGAAATGGTTCTATTTGGCAGAGCGATAGCCGAACAGTTTTTAGGCAAAGAATGAACCGTCTACTTACTTTCTTTGAAGAAGCCAACAATTTGGTTTTGTTGCCAACAGCAAATAATATATTGGCTAATAATTGTGATTTACAGTGACATGGGTAATGTTAGTCATAACATGTCTTCCAAGTTTCTGGCTATGGACTAACTGTAGGTCTTGGAGTTTGGTATTATCTAGAATTTTCCTTCTCCCTCCTCCCCCACCTCTTATCTTTTAGCATAGTTGAAGATTGGAACTTCTTCCCAGAAATCTAGCATCTTCATAAGTCCTTTCCGGTTTTAAGATTTTTATCTTATATTTTACATATATGTTACATATATTTCCTGTGAATCTTGGCTGAATTTCTCATTTAATAAAGTCCAAGTTAGTATGAATAAATAACATGTTTCCCAATTTTACACACATACAGAAATTCAAACACATAATGAACTCTCTGGCAGCCTTTAGCATTTGTAAGTGCTCTCTCACCAGAAAAATCCTTTAATAGATAACCAAGTGTCCTGGGGAAGAAGGGTGTCAGGAAACTTATTATATTTGTGTCACTTTCTTCAAAGGGTGATTAAGTATATGTCTCCAAAGATGTGATGTTATCATCTTTGAGTATCACTTGAATTCAAGTCAATATTTATTGAGACCCCATGATGTATCAGGTGCCTTACTAGAAAGTCGACATATAGAGATGCATAAGACATGATCTTTTTCAGTGGGTAATTTAAGGTCTTTCTTCTACTGCTAGCATTGTCATGTGTAAGGCTGGTGGGTTGAGTCTTTGGAATTTGTGAAGATTCTTCCAGGTTGTTTAAAAAATCTTTTGATTCTCACAAATGTATTTTTTCTATTTCTTAGAATTATGTTCTTTATGGCTACTAGGAAATCCTTTGAAACTGGAATTAGATTGCATTATTCCACTGGGGTAATAGGATTGGTAAGGTAGGAGTGTCTTTGAAGAATAATGCTAAATAACCCAGACACTAAGGCTGAATCTTCAGCACAGCTCTTAAGGCATCCTGTAAGTACCCTCTGCTGCTTATTAGAAATCCCAAAGCCCTGCTCCCTTAGGAAAGCGGCCCATCCCCATCCTCATCATAAGATGCAAGGCATAGCTAAACATCTCAACTTCTCACTTGAGTATTATATACTCTCAGGCCAGGATACTTTCCAACTCAAGAGTAAGATAACATTACATTCTGATCTTCTTGTGTGTGTTTTTTTGGGTTTTTTTTTTCATTTTATTTATTTATTTATTTTTTTGAGACAGAAATTTTACTCTTGTCACCCAGGCTGGAATACAACAGCGCAACATTCTGATCTTCTTTTGAGAGAAAAGTTTCACACAATTAGCCTTTGAAATACACATCCCTTTAAGTACCATGAAAACATTGTCTCATACAACAATATTTCTAAGAAACACACATGTCCCTCCCACAATGATTTTTTCTTGTTACCACCAATAAAAATTAGAGCTGTGTTGTTTTTGTTGTTGGGTTTTTTTCTGTTTTTGTTTTTTGGTGACTACTGTGACCCTCAAAAAATCAATCTGACTTTCTCGATCTTGATTTGCAACACGAAGGTTACCAAACAAAGAGAATGGTTCAATGAGGGAAAGCTCAACTACCTGCCCTAAATATTTAGTATAGCAATGCTGAGCTTTTGGTAAAGGCTCAAAATTCTCATGCTTTCCCACTAAATGAAAAGGGGAGCTTTGCTACTAGTAAACCATATTCAAGAAATAATTCTTATTAATACTTTTCTTCTTTCCTATGAATTATTGCTTTGTAATGGATGTTTGACAAGTTACTAGCAAAGCTGTCTTCGATGAGCACAGAGACCCATCAGATCTGTATTAACACCTCCAACCACTGGAGTTTCATTAAGTAGGTTTCTCTACCCCTCTCCTTCAGGCCACAGATGAGAAGAATGACATTGGGTCCAAAGTTCTGGCACAAAGAATGATGTCTGCCTTCCTGTGATGATTTCAAATTCAGGGTAATAATTCCAACTATCTTTCCCTGGCCATGATAGAAAGCTCAAGAAATCTTGGTTCCTTGTCTCTTTTCTTCCATCCAGTTGGTCTTTCTAATTACACACTCAACACAATGTTCTGCTGAGCAAGACATCTGCTGTAGCCACTATCACCCTTGGCATAACCAGATATTTAAAGGTACCTAAAGGAGTTTAGCCATATTTTGCCAAGATCCTAAGTTCTATGGCATAAGAATCCATCCACTTCTCTACTGCCTATAGAAAAGGACAGCTCAGTCTTTCTGAAAGAATTGTTCTCAAACAAGAAAGCATTTGAGGTAACATGTCAACAAGGTGGACTGGTAATTGGTGTTCCTTTCAGAGCCAGTTGGAGGAAATGGCCAGCTCAGACATTCTCTTCTCCCCAGTGTCCTATGGGAACAAGATTTACCCAGACACAGCTGACTATGAGAAGTCTTCAGGGATTTACAACCTGTCTAAGAACAAGGCCAATGGGGGGGTCACTTTGCAACACGTCCCCATTTGATTGTCAGAGGACAGATACTCTATTAACAAAGGAATTTGCACTGGTATTTTCAGGGACACATCAAGTAATTGCCACTTGAACGTTTTTCCAGGCTTTCAAAGGAATGTAAGAATGGCCTAAGGCTAAATTACATTCATGTCTTTAGTGAGTCATTATATTACTGGCAATAAAGTATATTATTACTTTACTTTCAGATGCCCTCACATATTTTTTTAAAGTAGAAAGGAGACATATTATGGTCACCATTCTTAAGAGACTTAACTAAAAGACACTAATTTAATCTTTCAGTTACTTAAAAATAGCTGTTGCTCACCCACTATGTGCCAGGCTCTATACCAGGCACCAATATGAAAAGGTGAGTATTCTCTGCTCTCCCTAAGCACAGTCTTGTGGAGGAGACAGACAAAATGCAGCCATGGCCAGAAGGGGGAGCAGTTAATGAACAAGTAGGCAGAGAGTAGGGAGGGGATTCTGAGAGACAGTATGGACGGACTGAGGGTAAGTTGTACATACCTGATATTTTGGGCAATTGCAAATAGTTTGATGACCAAATCACAAGGAGAAGAAGTGACAGCAAGCATGGCTGAAAATGTAGGTTGGTGCCAAATTGTAAAAACCTTGAATACTGTGCTGAACGGTTTGGTCCGTGAATCAGGTAGAGGACTTGACTCAGGTCTCTTGACTCAAAGGTCATGTTTTTTCTCTGCTAGATTGCACTTATCCTTCCAAATGCTAGTGGACACCACACTGAATTTGATCAAAGATCTCTCAATGGAAATATGTAAATTTCCTATAAGAAGCAATTGGTAGGTTCTCTTATTATCATCTCCATCTCACAGATAAGGAAACTGAAGTATAAAGAACTTGAGTAACTTGTCCAAGGTCACACAGCTAGCTAGGTGATCCCAGACAATTTGGCTCCAGAGTCACTAGTCCTAACTACAACAATTTAGCCTCTCTTTATCTAGAGGTCTTTATGCATTTGTCTGCATTCTACTTACGCTGGTATTGGTGAGTAAAGATTCCCTTCCAGAATAGGTTTGATAAATTGCCAAGTCTGAAACTGAAAAATTAATATCTATGATAACAGAGGTTTTGGGGTCAAGGAGTGAAAGGAATTCATCCTATCATGTCTCTAAATACTTTTTTCTTTACCAATTTATGGGAATTTGAGACCAGATATCTGGAACCAAGCAGCCTCACCCTGTTAAGGGAAAGAAAAAGAACAGAAGAAAAGAGGAGAGGAGAGGAGAAGAGGAGAGGACAGGAGAGGAGAGGAGAGGAGAAGAGAGGAGAGGAGAGGAGAGGAGAGGAGAAGAGAAGAGAAGAGAACTAAAAGTATCTGCAAAAATATTAAAGGATTTGACCGAGATCTCTGAGGTGCTCCAAAGATTGCAATTGTGCTTACTATCCAAGTTAATGGCTGTAAATCTAAGAGAATTATGATGTGCCTGGTAAATATTGGTTGTTTTGTTTTAAGTCTTCATGGAGAAAATGGAAAAGACATTGGCATGTAGGATGAAGTCACAGCAGGACAGACAGGTCCTGCAAGTGTTTCTTTAGATGCATTGATATTCATAACATCCAAACAGGCCTTAAGGCTGTCTTCTTACTTTACACTTACCAAAGGGGTAAGATATCATTTTCCTTGGACACACAAATAATAAACGTACTCTCACAACATCACTTGAACGTTGTGGTTTTGCAAATATACTATGTTTTAAAAGCTATAGCCCTCAAATCCCTTACTAGACATCAATATTTGTTGGAATTTCAACATCAAAGATTTATTGTGAAGGGGGAGGAGGGGTTACTCCAAAGGCTAGAACCAGTGCATATACCATACTAACAACTCTGCATGCATTATTGCTTCTAATCTTCATAATTTTGAGTACTATCTTTATTGTCACCATTTAATGAAGATGTTAGGGTTCTGGGGGCTTAAGTGACTTGCCCAAAGTTACACAGCTTGGTAGAAACAGAATTTACCACAGAACTTGTGTGTTAAGCCAAATAATTTTCTAGCTCCATACAACTAAAAATTGGAAGGAAAAAGTAGAGCCTTATGAATAGAGTCCTGAGCAAGAAGGATGAACAATCTGAAGATGAAGTACTCCGTAAAAGAAAGATCTGGGTTCGAATTCTAACCCTGCCTCCGTTCATCTGTGTGATCTTCGCAAAATCTGTTAACTCTTTAAACTGTTGGATATTTATAAAATGGGACTGGTGCTATTTGGCCTGATATCTTACAGGGGAAGATTCAGTCAGGCCAGGCATACTTAGGGTCTCTCTGACCTGGAAAGCCCTATATAAAGACATGGTACCATTCTTAGTGTTAGGATTGAAACTACATCCCTAGTGTCCTGACACCTCATATCAATACCCAGAAACCCTAGGCTCTTCCTTCAATCCCATACTCCTTCCTCAGCTGCCAGGACAGCTTGGTTAAGAAAAGCCTTGTTCTTGGGGAGTATGTCCATGAAAGTATCTCTATTTCCTTGCAGTTTCACATTAAGTAAAATTAGAGTGCCCTTCACAAAGAATATATATTTGAAAGCCCTCCCACTGACTGCTGGGCAAAGCACTTGTCAGTCAACAAACCAGGTAGATCGAGTCTGCCCTCAGAGTTTTTGTATTCTGAGAGTGACTAGCAACTTTCTCTCATCCTAGAGCAAACAGGGCTTTCAGAGGACAGGTTCTGGGGCAGCGTGTAGCCACGATAGAATTGATTTGCTTTTGTGTCCAAAGTCATGATTATCAGGAGAGCTGCCATTTATCAACCACCTCTTTGATACTTGGTGTATAGGACAGGCGTGTTAACTATATTATTTCTAAACCACAAGATAAGTCTGTGAAGTATTTTTATCCCTGGTTTACAAAGGAAGAAATGAGGCTCTGCGAGACATGCCAGAAAGAACATGCTCGACACAACCAGCTGGTTACAATGTGCGGCTTTGTCCAGCCCTACCTCTTCTTTCTTGGCAATCATCAGAGCCACTCAAGGCTTGGAGGACTGTGCTGGCAAAAAAGAAATCTTGTATTTTCTAAAACTCACACCCACACTTTGGAGGGGACAAGATTGAGATCAACCCCAATTCCTACTCTTTTCTTTATGACAGTTTATCAGAGCATTTTTCCTTATATTCACTCAGTCCTGAGTTTCTATTTAGTTGTGATAATAGATACATTTTTTGAATTTTTAATACCTTGGGGTGCAAATTTGGAATCTATGGAGGATAAGGGAGTAACAAAATGTTATGGAAATTGAAATATGTAAATTATTAATTTTCTCTCTCCTCTACAGATTTACAATCACTTTATTTGGGGATATCAAGTAGGTTATGTGGTTACTGTAGTACTCATTTAATAATCAGATTTTATTTAGAGAACTATAAAAGGTACAACTTAAGGGGGAAATATATTTTAGATGATGATTTTTTTTTCAGTTTCCAATTTTTGAAGAATGACGTGTTTTTAAAAACTTTTAAAGAATTTCTCCTACATTTCACTCCCTTTAAGGTAAATTGATAGCTGTGAAAATGGCACCTTGGAAACATTTCTGTCATAATCATAGGAGAGAGTGAGAATTATTAATATTCTTAGCCATGTAGCATCATAAAGTAGATCACAGCTGTTTCTTTCAGAAAATGTCATTTGTTTTTCGATCAGATGTATGGTCCGTCTCACAATCTAACCACTTCCACATCTGGAATATCTTAACTGAAAATGTCCACAGCATTACACGGCCTGGCTCAGGGGGAGAAAAGAACTAGGGCCTGCATCGAATTCTGTCTCTCACTCAGCTGATCTGCATTCCTCCTATAGCATTTCCTTATAATTAAGAAGAGCTTATAGATTTGGGAACTTCATGAGCCTCTGTAACCTTCTGGTGAGGGTGAGAAGCTCAGAACTGCATTTCTATGCATTTTTCCCTAGTCTTTCCTGCTTCGGAGGAGAAGCCCTGCAAGAGCTTCCTGCCAAGGGACCCTGCTTTCTCAGCAGCAGGATCCGGAGAGCCAGAAATCCATCTTCAGCTCCTTTGAACTTGGCTGTTGTTAATCATGCTGTGGTTGTCCTTTAAGAGCAAAGGCTTCACGGAGAGCAGATCAGCTGGCTGTAGGGAGGGTTTCAGCTTCTCATTGTAGGCAGATCATCTGCTAACAGCTTACTGAGAAAAAGTTGAGGACATGTGGCTGAAACACTGTCAGAGCTGCTGTGAACACAGTCCAAGTGAGCAATTTTATGACCCAAACCAAGCAGACACTAAGTGCTTTCTAGTGGTGGAAAAGGAGCAGAGAGAAAAAGAACAAAGACCAAGTGGTGGAAACAAAAAATATATATATTTCTTTCAGCAGCTAACATATTTTTCTGTTTAGAAGATTGGTATCTCCTACTTAACCACAAACTACAACACATAAGATCAAATAAGATTAAATGTCCGGTTTGCTAAATAGCAGAGCAAAGAAACTAAGGTCAAGATTTCAGACTCTTACATCTGAGGAAAGAGAGAGGCAAAGAGAAGATACTGGAAATGCCAATATCCAGTCAATGAAATAAAAAGAGGCTACTGTAGGCATCCCCAGAAGCTTGCCTTTTGTCCAGTGCCATGGGAACCACAGAAGGCGCTCAGCTTTGCAGCTTCACTCAGAATTGGGGCAATGCTCCATAGAGTCAAGGGCATGTTATTATAAAGTGCTCCATTTGTTTACTTTGGCAAGTGGAAGATGACTTTGCTAAGCGATACTCTGCTGGGGCTCAGGGCCAGCACTGCTGGAGTAGGAAAAGGGAGACTTCCTGGGGCAAGGCTTCTCAATCTTCCTGCCATCAGCATTGCAGTCGGAGCGGCACTGAGGTGTCAACAAAAGGATGATGAACTGTGTCAGCAGTGTTAGCAAATGGCTGAAGTAGAACGGAGCTGCCCAGGATGCTGCCCTGTCGCTGGGGAATCTGAGGGAGGCTGAAAGACATTGTAAAAGAGATTGAAGGGCTGGACTGTCTGGAGGAATGGTGCCATCGGCATCCATGCCACAATACTCCAGGACTGCCCTGCCTTTGTCAGGACAGCCATCAGCGGCGGTTTTCCCTCTAACCAGGATGGGCATCACTCCTTGGGCTTGCCAGTCTCACCTCTCCTCATGCAATTGCATGTCCAAGGCATGCCCTCAGGGGATGGTGCTGATCCAGGGTGGCAAACCCAAGTGGGGAGAAAATGCTGAATCTCATCCTCTCAGAGATCTGCTGCAGTCAGCGACTATACTGAGGTGCATGCTCTGAGCAACAGTCGCTGGTTGGGGAGGCTTCTTTGTGGAGTGGGTCTCAGCCACAGCCTGAGGGTCCTCTCTTGGTGATGCTACCAGTTAATTGCGTCATCTTCAGCCTCCACCCAAACTTAGGCCTGTAGGTCCATCCATTACTATATCAGCCTCAAGGACTGAACAGGTGGGAGGAAGGACTAGTGTGAGTGATGGAAGCAGCTGAGCTGAGGAGTGCTGGCACCTGTGCAAATCCAGCAAGAATGACATCTGGCTGAGCTTCAGTCATTCACCTAAGCACCAATCGGGGGTCACTCCCAGATCTGAGCAATGAGGGAAACTTCCCAGGGGGAACCCCGCACGTGGGTAGACCTGGGGGAGCAGCCAGAAGGAAAGGGGTTGACCCTATAGTTGATTAAGATTCAGAGAAAGAAAAAACAAAAACAGAAAACGATCATAGTTTCAGACACTCCCAATGAGCCTGTGACCTCCCCGAAATCCTATAGCCAAGCACACGGGTGGATCTGGCCTCACTTTCCCATTCTCCCACTTGTGACTTTTGATTCCACATCATAGTTAAGGTCTTCGGCAAATTGGATTAAACTTTGGATTTAAAAATAAAATAGAATTAAAATAAAATAAAGAAGTTGGGGACAGGAGAAAGTGGTTTCCAAGAACCTACACCTCTCTACCCTGAAATGACTGAATATTGTGTTCCCCTCAAAATTCATATGTTGAAATCCTAACCCCCAATATAATGGAGCCTTTGGGAGGCTTCATGAATGAGATTAGTGCGCTTACAAAAGGGTCCCAGAGAGCTCTCTCACCTTTTTCCACCATGTGAGTTTACAACAGGAAGTCAGCAGTATGCAATCCAGAAAAAAGCCCTAACCAGAACCTGACCATGCTGGCAACCTGATCTCAGACTTCCAGCCTCCAGAACTGTGAGAAATTAAGTTATGTGGTTTATAAGCCACTCCATCTAAAGCACTTTATTATAGCAGCCTGAACTGATTAAGACACTCCTGAGAACGATTCCTTCGGGGAAGGTCTTGATTAGCCTTCACCTAGCCCAGTTTGCAAACACACTGGAGTGTCCTGCCCATGGCAATCTTCATGTAGCAGCCTGGGAGACAGAGGAGGGGGATTCCAGCAGGAGCAATCTTCCCAAGGAGGCAGTTCCTACTAGCTAACTTTCTTGTCCTGCTTTTGCTCATTGAAGGTCCAAACCTGTCCCCTGCCCTATGTTTGTTTTCCTCCTAATCCCCTGGCTGATGGAGTCAGGCTTTGGAGAATTCCTTTAAGAGTCTCAGTTGGCCTTATGGATCCCAAAACACACCCTTCTCTATTGATGCCAGATTCTGAGCAGGCTGACAGTGCATGCATGAGAACCTTTCATAAAATAGGACTATTTTTTATTCCCTTTGCTTTTTCTTTGTGTTATTTCCCCTCTTCACTCCCTGTCCTTTTACCTTACCGTACACATTTGTCACCTCCTTGCCTGGAAAGCCTAGTGTCACCTCCCTGCCTTTTCACAGCCTATAGGATTGAGTCCAAACTTGCCAGCTTGGCCTTTCATGGAGTGCAGGTTTAGTACAGGACTGCTAAACACAGTTTCAGAATGAACCATTCTCCTGGCCTTTATCATTGCCAATATTTCTCTTTATTTTATTTTATTTTATTTAGGGAGAGCCGATATTTCATAAGAGTTGATGGACTGCTTTTCCTGGAAACTTGAGAATTCATATTTTTATTCAAAATCGTTTTCATTTTTTTGCTTAGAGCCTGTTAAAGACTGAGGCCCTCTCTCTGTCCCTTCTACTCCCAGCCAAACCCAATAGACACATGTGAGCAAGTTGTCACCTGACCCGAAGCTCCAGCCCCTGGAACCAACTGAAACAAAATGTATCCTTGCATTTTCCAGCAAGGAATTGCCTTGCCTACAAAAATACTCTGTGCTTTAATATGCAGATCAATTATTAACAGTAGGCTGTACCTTTCACCAGGTTGTAAAAGGATGACTGCGTAGAGCCACAGCATTCTCCTTGTCAGTGTAGGAAATGCAGAGGAGGATGTTACCTCCGGCACTTGCCTCTAAGACACCTAATAAAGATGAGGAAGGCTCCAGCCTGAAGCGTGGGTGAGGTGTCCAGCTGCCCAAAGGCAACAGGTGAGATACTCAGGTCCCCTTCCTCCTTTTGCTGTCAGTTCTGATTCTCTCCTTTCAATCTTTCTCATCTGTGATTGGGAATGGCAGGGGTGGGGTGTGTTTGGGGCATCAGTGGTGGTAAAAATGGTCTTATGGGCAGGGCCATGTTGAATAAGAGATGAGCATGGAGACAGCGTGTTAACTTAAAAGGCCAACACCGAGGCTCATTTGAGACCGTAGGAATTCCAGGGAGACAGTGTTGTTCAGGCATGGGATCGAAGATCAGGAGGGCGGCTCAATAACACGCTGGCCCGGTCACATGACAGACCAGTCCTTGGAGTGAACTGGGAGACAAGGAGGCTGCTTTGGCATGGAGCTGAGAACATCTCTAGATCACACTGGAAGGCAGAGAGAGGCCAGACAGGGAACTCTGAAGAGCTGCCACAGCCTGTGCCAGGGTGACATCAGGGTGAGTTGAGATGATTTTTTTAACAAACTTCATTTTTTGCAGCAGTCTTAGGCTTACAGAAAAATTGAACAGAAAGTACAGACAGTTCCCACATACCCGTTTTCCCCCACAGAGTTTCTTCTATTAATAACATCTTATGTTCGTGTGGTATGTTTATCATGATGAACCAATGTTGATATATCATTATTAACTAACAAGTCCAGAGTTTACATTAGGGTTTACTTTTTGGGTCGTATGGTTCTATGAGTTTTAACAAATGTATAATGACATGTATCTATCATTACACTATCATACAGAATAGTTTCACTTCCCTAAAAATCACCCTCCCTTCTTTCCTGCAAATCTCTGACAACTGCTGATCTTTTTACTGTCTCTATACTTGTGTCTTTTCTGAAATGTCATGTAGTCAGAATCATGCAGAATGTAGTCTTTTCTGACTGCTTCTTTCACTTAGCAATATGCTTTTAAGCTTCCTCCATGTTTTTCCAGGGCTTGGTAGCTTCTCTCCATTTTAGCACTGAGTGATACTCCATTGTATGGCTGTACTGTAGTCTGTTTATCCATTTGGGCAGACTTTCCAGCAAGATAGAAGGCAGAAGCAATGGAAAGGGTGGATGAAGGGAAAACTGCAAGGAACACAGGACAAGATAGAAGCAAGAGCAGGAAGGTTTTGGAGAAGTGGAAAAACAAGCTAGAGAGATAGGCACAGAGGCCTAACCTGGGGTAAGGCAGGGCCTTGTAACCAACGCTCAGTGAGAGAGGCAGCCCCTCACTGACCTGCACCAGGCCTTTCCTGATTTTATAGACAGAGTGTCATGAGGTCATGAGGGCAGGAACCATGTCAGCTTCATCCTGAGAGCCCAGCACTTTGTAGGCATCTAATAAATATTTATTACACCAATGAAACCTTCAAAGTCTCTTCTAAAAAAGCAAGTTCTCCCAGACACCAGAAGACAAATGGCCTAGCAGCCCCTGAGCCAGTCATCTCGGGCAGGTGTGAGCTGGTTGCTTATTTGAACCCTCCATGCCACAGGGCAGCATCAAGCTTGCCTGACACACACCTCCTGAGCCAGGAATTCACCACTTTGCCACCATCTCTGCCTGGCTTGGGAGATGCTCCGTGGACAGAACCAGAGCCGTGCTGCAGGGAAGCAGAAAAACCAAAGGAGATGCATGCCAACCTAACATGCCAGTTAAAAAAAAGGCATTCTTGCCTCAGAGTAAGAATCCAGCTCTCCATGCACTCGTCTTTCAACCCAATCACAAGGCATCAGAATTAGCCCATATGACCTCTATGGGACAAGAAGAGCAAGCAGGGTGATTTGGGTGCTAAGAAATAGCTGTGAGAGGATGATGCGGCAGCTGTGCCCTCCAGATGTTCGGAGAGAACATCTGTGCAACAATAGCAGTAGCTCCCATGCACTGATGTGAGAACCCAGCCTAAGGGGTGCAGCTAGCAATCTGGGTGGTAGGGGGTAGCTCTCAGAGGGTCTGACAATTCACCTAAAGATTGCAGGACCAATAGGAACCTGCCAGTCAGAATTTACTAGCTCAGTGGTGCCCTCCAAGCAAGAGAGCTTATCAGCCAGACCTGTGTCTTGGTGCAACATCACTGCTTAAAATCAAGTCCTCCCAAGGCATGGTGTCCATTTTACTTTCTCCGGATGAAATGAAGACAGAGAATGAACGCAGTAAGATGATAGAGTGCTTTGCTTTGGATCTGTTCATATCTTACCCGTGTTTGTGCTCACACGAGTTACACAGTCAGTACAAGGGTAGAGAGCTCTTGAGAATTTCTTACCTAAGGGAAAGAACTTGGGGGCTGCTTTGCTCAAAGGCTATTTTTCAGTGTGGGGCTTATCTAGAGACATATATCTTGCTCCTTGTCCCCACTGCTGTTGCATAACTACGGGAGTTGAGGGTCACTATACACAGACACAGATGGTAGAGATGGGGGCAGTGGTTGGGCAAGGAATAGCTGCCTTGCCACTTCGAAGTCTCCTAAATGGCATCTCTGAAGAAGAAGGATATGTCCACAGGGAGAAGGGCCCCATGGTGATTCTGTTGCTCCTAATGTGCCAGGCTCAGTCTCTTCAAACCACAAGAAGTGGCCCAGCGAGTTCCATGTAACTGCAAATGCAAGCAGGAAAAAACCACACTCAGATCTCAGCACAGCATCAGTCTTGGGGACAGCTGGCCTTTCCTAATGCAGCAGCATCTGGCTGCTTCTGCTGTACCTGGATGTCTTCAGGGCAGTTCTTCCACACAGAGGACCCCAAATAAAAGCAGAATTCCTACCATTAAGCTTTCCATATCCAAAACTTTCTATGTGAAAGATACAGCATTTGTGTCTCACAAGAATCTGTTTTCTTGGGGCATCTGCTATTTGGCAGCTAACCAAAACAGAATTCTCATCTTATTTTCTTGTTCATTTGTGCTACATGGAAGGGACTGGTCCTGAATATTCAGGGCAACATCCAGCATTTGGTAGTAGTGGAGAGAAAGAGAAGAGAAAGCTCTGGACTGTGTTCCTCTGTCTGGGAATGTGACTCTCACACCTCCCAAATCCTCCCATTCACACTTTTTCTCCCTGACTTTCCAGAACCCTTTTTAGGCTTAGCTCCTTTTATCTTACCCTACACGCTTTCTTTCTACCCACACTGGTGGGTACTTTTCAGCCATAGACATTGGAGCACATTTAAATATGCTGGAGTCCTTAGAGAATTAAGAGGTAGGGGAGAGAGGAGGGCACAGAGCTGAGGATGGCACTAGCTCATTCACAAGGAGCCCTGAATTTCCAGGGACATTAAAGAACAGATGCTCATGACAGAGCATAGAGCTCTGCCCTAATTGTTTGTAATGTTGAACTATGTGTCATTCGTTCACTCATATATTCTCTCAACATTGGAATTGAGCACCAATTATGTAACAGAGTAGGTCTTGGCAATACAAAGATGAATGAAACATACCCCTTGTCCCCAAGAAGTATGTGGGCACGACAGGCACATGGACCAATGATGGTCATGTCAAGCGTGATGAAGTCCATGGTCCTGAGGGACACTTGGACCATGGCCTGCATGAGAGGGCCTGGAACCCAACTGGGCGGATCTAGAAAGAATTCCTCTGGACTTGATTCCTGAACTTGAAGGTAGAGATGGAAGGAGAAGAGCTCTGGGTAGCATGTTCCTGGCAGAAGAAGCCCACTGCAAGAGCAAAGGCACTGAGGAAGCCTGGTGGTCACTGGAAAACTGGGATTCAAGTAGCTGAAATCGTAAGGGTGCAGCCTAGGGAGAAGTGAGACCCGTGGTGGGGGGCAGAGCCAAATCTCTGTATCCAAACCTTTCTATATGAAAGATACAGTGTCTGTGTCTCACAAGAATCTGTTTTCTTCGGGTGTCTGTTATTTGAGTGCTAACCAGAACAGAATTTCTAAAGATGGACTTTGAGGCCAGGTAACAAGGCTGAGGCTAAGAAGAACTATGGAAGGTCTGTTGGCAGGAGAGATGTATGATTAGATCTGCATTAGCAGAAGGAAAGTTCTGGCTGAAATCTGCAGAGCAGTTTGGAGGGGACAAGACAGATGACATGGAGAACACTTAGGACGCTGTTATAATAAAATAGGCTAGAAATGATGTTCCTCAGAAGTCCCTTTCTCCCTGCACACCTGGCCATCTCAGACTTCCTGTTCAAGGGGAAGGCAGGCTGGGGAGAGAGGTTTCTTGAAAATAACACATCTGTTAATTGGATCATTTCTGTGTGGTCAATGTCTGTAGGGGCTTTGTTTTGGTCATCATAGTATAAAATCCCCATTATGTAAATATTTCCTCCTGATAAAAGCTCACTGTGTGTCTATAACCCTACCAGCTTCCTTATAGTATTTGCTCATCCCCAGGTTCAAGGACCTGTCTGTGTGGCTCTTCCCCAGAGCCTCTGTTGGAAAGAAGATTTGTCTTTGGTTATAAGTAGATACACAGTGGTCAAGATGCTCTAGCACAGTGCA
The DNA here is from genome assembly GCF_028858775.2 of Pan troglodytes. Classification (NCBI taxonomy): domain Eukaryota; kingdom Metazoa; phylum Chordata; class Mammalia; order Primates; family Hominidae; genus Pan; species Pan troglodytes. Next base: position 77,600,319 of record NC_072402.2, read on the forward strand.
GCAGAATAAGATGGGCTCACTAGGGAAAGATCATTCACCCCTAAAGTGTACACTTATTCTTTTCTGATTATGATAGGACCATGTTGAAATTAAAAATTGTTTCAATGAAAAAGCAACTGATTGTTTAGGCCAAAGCAGAACTTTTTTTTTTTTTTTCCTGAGGCAAAGTCTCAGTCTGTCACCCATGCTGGAGTGCAGTGGCACAATCTCACAATCTCGGCTCACTGCAACCTCCATCTCCCCAGTTCTAGCGATTCTTCTGCCTCAGACTTCCGAGTAGCTAGGATTACAGGCACCTGCCACTATGCCCAGCTAATTTTTGTATTTTTAGTAGAGACAGGGTTTTGCCATGTTGGCCAGGCTGGTCTTGAACTCCTGACCTCAAGCGATCCACTCGCATCAGCCTTCCGAAGTGCTGGGATTACAGGTGTGAGCCACCATGCCCAGCCAGAATTATTTTTAGTACTGTAGTTAAGAGGGCACATTCTGGAGCAAACTGCCTGCTAAGTATTCACTGTGGGGCATTGGGGAAGAACTTAATCTCTTTGTGCCTTGGTTTCTACATGTAAAATGGGATAATTATATTGTCCCCCTGTACTGGTTTGCTGGGGCTGCCATAACAAAGTACCACAACTGGGTGGCTTAAACAACAGAAATGTGTTGTCTCATAGTGCTGGAAGCCGACTCACCTCAGAAGCATGGACTCCCTTACCTCCAAGGCCAAGGCAATGGGGCTCTCTCCCTCTTGCCTCTTGAATTCCTGCATCTCATTTCACTGGGTAAACAGGGAGGCTCCTGTGCTCCAGCAGGAAAACCCTGGACTGGGAAGCAGGATGTCTACTCTGATCCTGCTGCCCCAAAGCTGCGCGGCTTTAGACAAGTGGTTTGACCTTTCTGGGCTCAGTTTCCTTGATTTTCACTATTATTTGAAGGGCTTGGGGTCATGGAAATCATGAACTCTTCACACTGAGGGGAATCTTCATAATCCATTTTGTAGATAAGGAACCTAAGGCTGAAGAGGTCAGGGGCTTGCACCCAGCCATAGAGCTAAATGAGGGGCAAATAACCTAGAACTCCGGCGTCTTGACTCCCACCTGGGACACATTTTATCAGTAATAGTGAACTCTCATCTGTTGATAGTGTTAGAATTCTCACATTTACTCCCCATAGCAACTTTATTTTTTTTTTTTTTTAACGGAATTTCTCTCTGTCACCCAGGCTGGAGTGCAGTGGCACGATCTCAGCTCACCACAACCTCTGCCTCCCGGGTTCAAGCTATTCTTCAGCCTCAGCCTCCCTAGTAGCTGGGAATACAGGCATGCACCATGACGCCTGGTTAATTTTTGTATTTTTAGTAAGGATGGGGTTTTGCCATGTTGGCCAGACTGGTCTCAAACTCCTGACCTCAAGTGGTCCACCTGCCTCAACCTCCCAAAGTGCTGGGATCACAGGTGTAAGCCACCATGCCTGACCAGCACCCTTCTGAAGTAGGTGCTTTCAGAAATCTGAAAGCATAGTGTCGGTTAGCAGGGTTGGATCTCTTCTGGTACTGTGAGGAAGAATCTGTGCCATGGCTGTCTGCTAGCTTCTGGTGGTGTGCTGGTCATCCTTAGTGTTACTTGGCTTGCAGAAGCACCATCGACCTCTGCCTTCATCGTCGTGTGGTGCTGCCCCTGCATGCATGTATCTGTGTCCAAATTTCCCCTTTTTATAAGAGCACCAATCATATTGAATTAGGGCTCACCCTCATAATCTCATCTCAACTAATTATATCTGCAATAACCCTACTTCCAAAAAACACCACGTTCTGAGGTCCTGGGTGTTGGGATTTCAACGTATGAATTTGGGGTGGGAGGGCACAATTCAACCCAAACATTACCTAATAAAGTTTTCAACAGTAAGTAAATGAGTTAACTCCTGGAAAGCATTTAAAACAGTGTCTGACATTCAGAAAGCTCTCAGTAAACATTACATTATGCTGGGTATAAATAAAAAGCTCCCAGGACAGTGGACGGCATTGAGATTCCACCGGTTTGTATTAGTGTGGCCTCGCCAGTTATTTACATCTTCTGTCTTTTTTGGTTGGTCAGGGCTTAAGCCATACCAGGTAAATATTTTGAATAATACTCCTAGCTAAAAGGTGCAAGGAGTAGATACTGTGGGTTCTGATTTTTCTTTCCCGTTCTCCAAGCTGTGTACACAGAACCATGCAAGTCGCCCCAACCAGGGAAAAACAACTGCCATTTCTTTTAAAGGGGAACCAATGAAGGTCTTGTGCTGATGAGCTCACAAAAGCAAACTTCTCCATGTCTGTCGCTCACTCAGTGGGCTGAAGCAGAGCCTTCACGCTGAGCTTTGGAGACAAAGCTTCTTAGAGAATGTGCAACGTGGGCCGATCCCAGGCTGCCCAAGGAGCAGCTGACGAGTGTAAAAGTGTTTGCTCACCGATTAGAATCAGTCCTTTAAAAAATAAATAAGGTATGTTGATCTTTTATGTGATAATTAAACAAATCAGATGGCCCAAAATGAATTCCAGGTAAAGAGGAATAAAATATCAGAAGGCAAGCTGCTGAAATTAGCAATGGCTGAACTCGAAGAGCCTGACTTTCCAGGCACGGCTAGTTTCTTCCTAGCAAGTTCCTGACGGAGCTGGGTGGCTGCCCCAGGTGACTGCAGTAGCAGGAGATTAAGGAGACAGCACCTGCCTGACAAAAAAGGTTGCTGACACAATAGGCCAAAGTCAAATTGAGCTGCCAAGGGAAAATGATTGGGGATATGCAGTTACAGTTGAGGGAGATACCAGAAGGATTTGTGTCCACAGAGAGGTTTTGATGGGGCTGACTTTGCTGCTGACTGACTCACCTCAGAAGCATGGACTCCCTTACCTCCAAGGCCAAAGCAATGGGGCTCTCTCCCTCTTGCCTCTTGAATTCCTGCATCTCATTTCACTGGGTAAACAGGGAGGCTCCTGTGCTCCAGCAGGAAAACCCTGGACTGGGAAGCAGGATGTCTACTCTGATCCTGCTGCCCCAAAGCTATGCGGCTTCAGACAAGTGGTTTGATCTTTCTGGGCTCAGTTTCCTTGATTTTCACTATTATTTGAAGGGCTTGGGGTCATGGAAATCATGAACTCTTCACACTGAGGGGAATCTTCATAATCCATTTTGTAGATAAGGAACCTAAGGCTGAAGAGGTCAGGGGCTTGCACCCAGCCATAGAGCTAAATGAGGGGCAAATAACCTAGAACTCCGGCGTCTTGACTCCCACCTGGGACACATTTTATCAGTAATAGTGAGCTCTCATCTGTTGATAGTGTAGAATTCTCACATTTACTCCCCATAACAACCTTCTTTTTTTTTTTTTTTAAACGGAGTTTCTCTCTGTCACCCAGACTGGAGTGCAGTGGCGCGATCTCGGCTCACCACAACCTCTGCCTCCCGGGTTCAAGCTATTCTTCAGCCTCAGCCTCCCTAGTAGCCGGGAATACAGGCATGCACCATAACGCCTGGTTAATTTTTGTATTTTTAGTAAAGATGGGGTTTCACTATGTTGGCCAGACTGGTCTCAAACTCCTGACCTCAAGTGGTCCACGTGCCTCAACCTCCCAAAGTGCTGGGATCACAGGTGTAAGCCACCATGCCTGACCAGCACCCTTCTGAAGTAGGCACTCTTATACCCATTTTACTGATCAGGAGACCGGCTTGCCCAGGATCCTGCAGCTACTGAATAGAGGGGCCGGAACTTTGCTGGTTTGGTGCGCTTCCTGGTACACACCAGCTGCCTCCAATCTCCCTTTGATAATCCTAGCCACATGCCACCGCGGGTGCTCTAGTGTAGGCTGGCACCAACCCCATCCAGCAAGAGCCAGGATCTGCTTCTTGAGGTCAGGCAGGTTTATCACACAGCGGGGTGCAGAAGAGTAGTATTCATCTTCCCAGTGTAACCACTTATAACTACTTTTCAGTGAATCAAATAGATTTTTAAGCAAGAACATTGTAAAAATCTGCTTAATCAAGGGTGGAGCAAAATGAGTTAGCCAGGGCCACCCTAGCTCAGGTGGGGTGGTAGCTGCCTCTGCTCCACAATGAGGTATTTACACTTGCTCCCCACCCTCTCCTTTGCCCCATTATCTTTTAGTTAAAGGGCCAGGTGCACCAGAACACAGGTGCCTTGAGTAGCACCAGCACCTCTCAGGGTCATAGGGAAGAGCTGTTTCCTCTGGGTAAACTGAGGCCTCAATAAGGCATAAATGCCTTCTCTGGGTGAAGAAGATATGCCCTCTAAGATCTCTCCAGGGTGAATCTAGAATAAGTTGTAGTCTAGATGGCTTGGCAGCACTAGCCAGTGTGACAGTAAGTCTTGATGAACATCAGTCAGCGTCACGTTGAGGGACAACCTTGAGGAGAGGGAATGTGTACTTGTTACAACAGCACACCCAATAGAAATAGCATGTAAGCTACAAATGTAACTTTATATTTTCTAGCAAAAAAAAAAAATTTAAAGAAACCAGTGCAATTAATTTTAATATATCTTATTTGTTTCAATATATCCCAAATAGTGTCCTTTCAATGTGTGATAATATAGTTATTAGTGAGATATTTTCCATTCCCTTTTTCATACAAAGTCTTTGATACTCAGTGTGTATTTCACTCTGACAGTGCACCTCAATGTGGTGCAATAGGCGAGGGTCTATGTGGTACATCCCGTGCCCAGTGTGCACTTAAAGTCTGTAGATCCATATATGGCGACTGTCTCCTAGATAGATGAGCCCAGCAAGGCTCAGTGGGTGTTTTGAGGTCCATGGTCTCTGAGGTCCCATTCCACCCCGACATTCGACGAATCAGAGAACACTAATATGGTTGGGAACACTTTTATCTTGCTCCCCATAGTCTGAAGAGAAAGAGACGCCACAGAATACAATCACGACTCTCTCCCTCCTACGGACTCCCTCCCCACAAGCGATCAATGGGCTGGTCTCAGACAAAGACACCTAGTTAAGTCTGGTGAAACCTGCTCTATTTCCTAGTAGGCCTCCACCTGTAATTCTCAGCAGTTTGTGTGTATAGATAGAATTCCTGCCTTCTACTAATGTGACTGTTCCTGCTCAGAGATCTAGAGTTAATTATTAGCAAATTCACAGTGAACCAGAGCTAGGTCTTGCTGTAAGGCTCCTGTGTTTTTTAGAAGTACATTGCCATGGGGATTTTTGTCCCCATTGGGTTCCTCCTCAGGACCCCAGACAGATAGATACACAAACCCTGGGCCCATAATTTTAGTTAGAAAAGACCCAAGCCTAGAACCTCAGGGAACTCATTTGGAAGTTTTTTTTTTTTTTTTTTTTTTTTTAGGAAAGTTACCTTTCCTATTTGACATCTCAATCAAACAGGTGTTTGGGGAGAATAAAAGCATACTACCTTAGAAGGGACTGGGGTCATCTGGCCAGACTTGTGGAATAAAGAGAATTTCATTCCTTGTATAAAATAACTCTAAATAATGGTAAGCTCTTAGGAGACTTGATCTACTGGCTACATATACCCACTATGAAATTAACACATTCTGGAATTTAGATGGAAGAATATGGAAATTGGTCCTTCTCAGTGTATGGATGAAGCATCAGAAATGAAGAGAAGGGCCAAGCCTAGAGAGCAAAACTAAAGACTCACTGGTCTGTGGGCTTCCTGCCCAAGGAGAGCTGAAAGCTAAAGGATGCTTCACAATGTCCTACAAGTTGTTTTTCTAAAGTCCTTCCAGCAGTTGAAACTGTGTTTATGCAAAACAAAACTTTCTTTTGTTGCTATAATCTAGAGGTGGACTTTGGTTTAAGTCATGCCAAAATATTATCATTCTAAACCAGTAACACCTACATTTGTTGAGCATTTACTATATGTGTGGCACTATGCTAAACTTAACTGCCCCTTTTCCTCATGTGTAATAGTCAGGTGACTTCACAGCTGCCTTGTGGATACTTGTGTTATTTGAAAGATTGCATAAACACGTGTAAAATGCTTAGAAGTCTACCACCTCATCTTACCTACAGCTTTGGTGAGTCCCTGCTTTGGCCAAGTAGAATCATTCCCTGTGAGGAGGGGAAGAGGATAAGAAACAGGCAGAGTTGACCTTACAGGTAGACACAATAGGCGAGGGTCCATGTGGTGCAATGGATCCCATGCCCATGCCTGATTCAGTCATTCTAGTCCAGTAGGATTGTCTGGTTGGTTGTTATTATTTTGTTTTTTGTTTGTTTGTTTCTTTTGTTTTATAAGATGGAGTCTCACTCTGTCGCCTAGGCTGGAGTGCAGTGGCTCAATCTCGGCTCGCTGCTGCAACCTCTTCCTCCCGGAATCAAGCAATTCTCCTGCCCCAGCCTACCGAGTAGCTGGGGCTACAGGGGCATGCCACCACACCTGGCTAATGTTTTGTATTTTAGTAGAAATGGGGTTTCACCGTGTTGCCCAGGCTGGTCTCAAACTCCTGAGCTCAGGCAATCCTCCCACCTCGGCCTCCCAGAGTGCTAGGATTACAGACGTGAGCCACCGTGCCTGGCCAGTTTTTATCTTGAAAGTTTAAGGGTCTCCCACTTAAATTCAAATACTCTTCTGAGGATAACCTTTTAATCAGCCAACTATCATGAATTCTCAATTATCAGGAATTCCAGTTATTCCAATTATCAGGAATTCTTTATATCATCCCAGGAATCTAAAAGAGCAAGGTCTTATAGGTAAGGGCAAACTTTCTGATGCCTTGGAATTCAGACCCTAAGTAGAGATGGTCATTTGACATCTAGTCTGATCGACTGTAGAGTTACTTCTATACAAATAAATTCAAGTTATCACAGGGTTTCTTTCAGTTGGGGACAATACTTTGAAAACTTTTAGGCTCTGAATGAATAACTTGGCAAAAGAAGATGGTAGGGTCCTTCAAATACCATACTTGTTGTGGTTTTCTCACAGATACACCAGTCTATAACCCTGAGGTTTCAACACTCCACTCAGTTGTGGGCTTTTTATCTAAATCAAAACTATCACATGCCCACATGTGCATCTGCAGCCAACCACAAATGATCTAACAGGACCAGATTTCACTGGAGCTCTGTGACCCTTCTCCCAGTGTGAACTGAAGGGAAAAAAACCTGGCGCCTAAGGGACTCCCTTTTCCGTGTCCTGAAGACCATTGGCTTTGGTTAAGCCAATATGATGGGCTCATCGAGAGAGAGACTCAGGACCTGGGATCATGCCACACTCTCTGGCCCCAGAAGGCATACCACAGGCTGCCAGCTTTGTTGGAGAACCTGAGAATTAAGGCCAGGATATATCAAGAGCCCTGTACCCAGTTCTGTGATGTCTTAATACCTTTGACAAGAGACATTGGCAACTCACTGGGTGTCCATTGGGGGGCGACAAGGAAACAGACTGATGAAACCAGAAAATGTGACAACTAATTACATATTGTTTCCTGTAGAAGAGAAATTCTCAGAGGAACGTGGTGACTGTCTGTTCTTTAATGGACTGTCATATGAAAGCAGGAGAAGGAGATTCTTCCTTACTCCAAATGACAAAACTAGGAGCAGTGAAATGAGCTTATAAGGTGGCCGGGTTTTTCTAGCAATTGGAGCTCTCTGCAGTGAGTGGACACTTGGCAGGGTAGTGCCTACTCCGCATTTGATGTGTTCACACCACGGCTAGAAGTAGGGGTCGCAACTTCCAGTTGAAGAGGGAATTCTTTTCCTTGGGTGGGAGAGGGGCTAGAGAACGTCTCAGGTTGTTGCTAACTATGAGCATGGTTTTATAATTGTTTAAAAGTGGGTAAACAAGAAGAGTGTGTTTATGGTGTCTGTATTCCACAAACTATTATTTCCCACATTAACTGTTTCATATATGGAAAATCTGAGAAACAGGAATGCTAAGAAGTTTGCAGTATAATTTAAAAATACTTCTGAGAGATCATTGTATCCCAAAGGCAGTGCCCAGTGAGGTTAAGAGCGTGGTTTGTGGAATCTGAGCCCACAGGGGTTTAAATCCTGCCTCTGCCCTTCTTAGATTCTGTGAACTTGGACAGATTCCCTCACTTATTTAAGACTTCACTTTTCAGCCCTTGAGATCCCACCTGCTCAATTATCTAAATGAAATCTATCACTGTGGAAACAGCAAAGGCCTCCTGCTGTTGAGCAAAATGTTTTCCAGTCCTTTGTTTCTGTGTGAAATAAAGCAGCTCCATCCCAGTGCTAAATGATCAACTGCATATGGCAGAATGAGCTTATTTCATGCTCCCAGTAAATACAAGACCATAGACTACTCTGGATGGTAGTTTAAGTTTAAGATGAAATTGCTTCTTCTGATTGCCTTCTTCTTTATTGCTTCTCTCTCTGTTGTTCCTTCCTTCTCTTGTTTATAACACTAACAGTCAAATCTATCTGTGTGGAAATCTATCTACTATATAGAACACTACATCACAATTTACAGAGGGGAAAATATTTTTGTCGGCAGTAACATTTCACTGGAAGAGGCACTATTTGGCCACCTAACTCTGGGATTTAGGCTCAGGTAGAATCAGTGCCTCAGTTTCTTTAGGTCAGCCATTATGAGTTGTTCCTTATTTGACCTAGCACATATATAGATGGTGGTTAAATTTAGCAAAATTCTCTTCACAAAGGTTTCATTTGTCTGGAAGACTCTAAGTACTGATCTGGTCAGAATACCATCAAAGCCCCTTGTTTGTCATGAGACCGTGGACCAACATGTTAGTCTTTCTCATGTAAAAAAAAAAATCATCAACAAATGCAGTGGGAGTTGGTAGTCATGAGTTTGAGGTAGTACAATATCCTTAAAGTACACACTCAATCATGTGTGATAATTGGCCAACTCTACCTAACAACGGTTGAAGACCTCCAAACAGCTATCAGGACTACTGGAATCATGTCTCCAGAAGAACCTGGAGAAACATTCACATCTGTGTGGACCAAGGAGGAAAGCAACCCAGATGACTTCTACTTAGAAGCACAGGCACATAGAGCCTGTGTTATTGGCGCAGGTATTTCTCTCCTAAGAGCCTTTTCTGCTTAAGAAGGCTTGAGGATCTATTCCCATTAATCATAAAAAAGGGATTTGCTGGGCTAAATTATTTTAGCCTCCTCTTTATGCCTTACTTCACAAAGAATTGCAGTTAATCTGTAAATGAGTTCTGATGTTATGAAAATTGGATATGGCAAATTGTGTTATTAAGTCTATTAAGGGAGGAAGCAGGACTCTTCAAAAGAATAACGTAGTCTGAGTGGCAGCTCTCACTTAATAGACATCTACCTAGAAATGTTTCTGAACTTAATGGACACATGATATAATTCAAAATTAATATAAGCACACAGCCGTCTCCCCATAACCTTATTGAAATTAAGGGTTCCAAATCATTCTTCTCTCCCTTTTACTTCACCTGCAACATGTGGCTCACCCTTCTTTAGACTAAGAGCTAAACTCTAATGCCTAGTTAATGTAAAACAATGCCAGGATTATTAAGCATGATTCTGATAAGTTTTAACCCCTAATGAGATTATCCTTGGTTAAATAAATTGAATGGCTAGTGGAATTCCAATGTAAAGTCAGCAGAGGTTAGCTGGTTGCTAGATATTTAACGATACATAACAGGAAGCTATGAGGACAAATTTCCATTTGCACAGAGCCTTGAGAATTGGCCATTTTAGGACTAAATGTGCTGCTCATTACTTTTACTCAAGGACATACTAATGACCAATATATGTTTAAATACCTACTATGTACAACTGCTTTCAAAAACACTTTCAATCTTGAATTGAGAAGGTAGGAGATCCATACCTGTATTAGGCCATCCTCACAGTGCTATAAAGAAATATCTGAGACTGGGTAATTTATTAAAAAAAAGAGGTGGATGAAGCTGGAAACCATCATTCTGAGCAAACTATCACAAGGACAGAACACCGCATGTTCTCACTCATAGGTGCGAATTGAACAATGAGAACACTTGGACACAGGGTGGGGAACATCACACACCAGGGCCTGTCATGGGGTAGGGAGAGTGGGGAGGGATAGCATTAGGAGATATACCTAATGTAAATGACAAGTTAATGGGTGCAGCACACCAACATGGCACATGTATACACGTGTAACAAACCTGCACGTTGTGCAGATGTACCCTAGAACTTAAAGTATAATAAAAAAAAGGGGGGGGGAAGAAAAGAGGTTTAATTGGCTCACGGTTCTGCAGGCTATACAGGAAGCATGATACTGGCATCTGTTCAGCTTCTGTGGAGGCCTCAGGAAACTTACAATCATGGCAGAAGGCAAAGGGGCAACAGGCATGTCACATGGCCAAAGCAGGAGTGAGAGAGAGAACAAGGTGCCACACACTTTTAAACAACTACATCTCATGAGAAGTCACTCACTATCACGAAGAGAGCACCAAGGGAATGGTGCTAAACCAAGGTCCCCAACCCCCAGGCCACGGATCAGTATTGGTCCATGGCCTGTTAGAAACCAGGCCACACAGCAGGAGGTGAGTGGCGGGCAAGCAAGCAAAGTTTCATTTGTATTTATAGCTGCTCCCCATCGCTCATTACTGCCTGAGCTCAGCCTCCTGTCAGATCAGCAGCAGCATTAGATTCTCATAGGAGTGCAAACGCTATTGTGAACTGCACATGTGAGGGATCTAGGTTGCACGCTCCTTATGAGACTCTAATGCCTGGTGATCGGTCATTGTCTCCCGTCACTCCCAAATGGGACCGTCTAGTTGCAGGAAAGCAAGCTCAGGACTCCCACTGATTTTACATTATGGTGAGTTGTATAATTATTTCATTAAATATTACAAGGTAATAATAATAGAAATAAAGTGCACAGTAAATGTAATGTGCTTGAATCATCCCAAAACCACCCCCTCTCTGCCCCGTCCCAGTCCATGGAAAAATTGTCTTCCACAAAACCAATCCCTGGTGCCAAAAACTTTGGGAACTGTTGTGCTAAACCACTCATAAGAAATCCAAACCCATGATCCAGTCACCTCCCACCAGGCCCCACCTCCAACACTGGGGATTATAATTCAACATGAAATTTGGGTGGGGACACACATCCAAACTATATCAATACCTTCATAAAAGCAATTAAATAACTGTACAGTGTGATAGGCAATAAATGTCAAATGTCATATGTATGAGGAACATAGAGAGGTGCTGTTATCAAGTCACTGTGTGACCCACTGAGCACTCGCAATGAGGCACAGGTAGTAATGTACCTGCTCACTTGCTTATTGTTGTCCCACCACGCTGAATTGGGAGCTTCATGAGAGCAGGGCCCATGTCGCATCTATTACCACAACTGCCTTATTCGCGTGGCCTGTAGCTAGCAATCAGTAAAAAATTACAGCATGGATGAAACTACAGAAAGAAAGTAAATACTAACAGGTGGGCAAAATTTTTAGATATGGATATTTAATGATGGGATGAACAGATGAATCAAGACAGGAAACAAGGCTTCGCGTGGCAAATATATCCTTTCATTTGCCCAGCAAACATTTGCAGATCCCTCACTATGTGCTAGACACTGTGGGCACATTTCTGTGTGGATTGGTGTTTTTCTCTCTCAAAACTGGAGAGATTTTGAGATCAGCCTGTATGTAGTGAGATGAAGAGGTATGTGGTTGAGATCAGGAGTAGTTGGGATTCTGTGAGGGATAGGGCTCCTTAGGTGTAGAGAGCCTTGAGACCTTTGTTGTGAGGATAGTGAAAATCAACAAAAGAATTTATGTTAAGGAAGGTTAAAAAGTCACTCTAAAGGTCTCAGAAGTGCCTATGACATTATGAGGAGATGTCCATTCTTGAAAACTTTAGCCAGGTTACAAACACTTTAAGAAATCCTATCTCAAAACTTCAAGAAAAGTGAGATCTATATTTACACAGATAGAATTTCCAGGACTGGATTATATTTGCACTTTTTTGTTAAATTTTTACTTAACTAGTATATTAATATTGATAGTACTTTGTGACTTTTTTCATAAATATAATTTTAAAAAATATGGTATTTCTAAAAAGGTTTGGTGCATTGTTAAAATGTGGTTTTGATTTATATTCACAGACAGAAATCTTTTCTAACAGACTATACTTCCATTTCGTAATTCAGTGAGGTAATGGGGCTCAGTTATACTAAATTTATCATAGAGCAAACTTTGCTAGTTTTCATCTGTTCATTACATTTTATGTAATGGCAGACAGTGTAATAACTAATACTGTTAACCCAACCATCTCTTCCCTATAATGTTTCTATAGGAACATACAGTGTACATTTTGCAGTTCTCTACATGCAGACAAATTCTACCAGTGTGTATTCTGATTACAAGCTAGTTGCTTCATAGGCCATATGTCTATCTTCAGTCCCTATGAATCATGTAAATTACAGAGCAAACTGCCGATACTCAGTATATGTATATGTATATGTATATGACACATAAGAGTCAAGTATACTCAGCTCCTAAGAGCAAGTGAGAAGACAAAGAAGATCTACTGCGTGTAGAAATACTTCTTAAATCATCTTTCCTGAAGGCCTAGTTTGCAACTGAGTCGCAAAAATTTGGTTTCAAAAAGTTAAGCTTGCAATAATAAAAAGATAACCCAGTTTAACAATGGGCAAAGTGATCTGAATAGACATTTCTCAAAAAATGATATAGAAATGGCCAGTAAGTACAAGAAAAGATACTCATGATCATTACTAATTAGGGAAATGCAAATCAGAACGACAATGAGTCACCTCTTCACACTCACTAGGATGACTGTGATTAAAAAAAAAAAAAGACAGGCAATAACCAGTGTTGGCAAGGATGTGGACAATTTAGAATCCTCATACACTGTTGGTAGACATGCGAAATAAAATAGTCATTTCAGAAAACATTCTGGCAGTTCCTCAAAAGGTTGAACATAAAGTTATTAGGTGAACCAAAAATTCCACTACTAGCTATATACCCGCCAAATTGAAAACAGATACTCAAGCAAATACTTGTACATGAATGTTTATAGCAGCCCTATTCACACTGTCCAAATACTTGAAAACAATTCAAATATCCATCAATGGATAAATAGATAAACAAAACGTGGTAATTTGTACAATCGAGGATTCAGCCATAGAAAAGAGTGAAGTACTGATACATACTAGAACATAGATGAACCTCAAAAATGTTATGGTAAGTAAAGGAAACCAGTCAAAAAAGACCACATACTTTATGATTCCATGTGTATGATATGTGCAGAATAGGGAATTCCATACAGACAAAAAGTAGATGAGTGTTTGCTAGGGGCTGGGGAGAGATGGGGATGGGGAGTGACTGCTGATGGTTAGTTTCCTTAGGTGGTGAAAAAAATGTTCTAAAATTGATTGTAGTAATGGATCCACAGCCTTGTGAATATAACAAAAACCACTGAACTGTACACTGTAAAAGGGTGAGTTTGTGGTATGTAAATTTATCTTAATTTTTAAAATAAAAAAGAAAGTTAAAAAATGTTAAACTTGGAATTAATGATGGTTTTTTTGAAGCAGATTAGTAACTACTGAAATTAGTCCTTGATTTTTGGAAAAGCCTTTAAAAAATTGTAAGTGGGAGAAGTTATAAACAAAGAGATGAATGAGTCACAGAAAATTGGGAGAGAAATAGATGATAACAAGGGACAGTACAGAAAGACTCAACTGAGTTTTATCAAATCACTCAGGCAGATAAACATGGGGGCTGCATGTGCATCCGTATGTGTGTATATGTTTATTTACATCTAATATACACACATGATATTACATGAAATATTATAACATATAATAAATATATATTCATACTGGAAAAATTCTCAAAGAATATACCACCAAATGTTAACAATAGCTGTCCCTGTTTAGTGGGATTTCAGGTGACTTAGATCCTTTCCCCCTTTGGCCTCTCAGTATCTTAAAACTTTGTGTGCTAAGATCATTGATAGTTGAACAATAAGAAGAAGAAAGTGAGTGTGGAAGGATGTTGCTAGAGAAAGTGTATTCTTGATTATATGGAGGAAGTGGGGGCAGTTTGTGAAGTCTTCCTAATGAGTAGCATCCTATTTGAGAAGACCAGTCTTCACACTGGAAAAAATGCATAGAGCAAGGTGGGCATCACTTGCAGAACAGTTTGGCACAGGACTACCTCTGAAATATTAAGGCTTAGGAGACTTGTTCTTAGAAACTCTTCAGGCAAAGTTTACAAAAGGCCTTTTCCTCCTTGCTTAGCAGATTCTCCCAAGGCATCCACATCTACACTCTCCGTAAGTCACTATATACTGGACCTAGCACACATCTGTCTATCCATCATTGTGTTAGTCTGTCCTCACGCTGCTTATAAAGACATACCTGAGACTGGGCAATTTACAAAAGAAACAGGTGTAATGGACTTACAGTTCCATATGGCTGGGGAAGCCTCACAATCGTGGTGGAAGACAAGGAGGAGCAAGTTGTGTCTTACATGAATGGCAGCAGGCAAAGAGAGAGAGCTTGTGCAGGGAAACTCCTGCTTTCAAAACTATCAGATCTTGTGAGAATTATTCACTATTATGAGAACAGCATGGGAAATACCCGCCTCCATTATTTAATTATTTCCCACCGGGTCCCTCCCACAACATGTGGGCATTATGGGGGCTACAAGATGAGATTTGGGTGGGGACACAGAGCCAAACCATATCAACTATCTATCTATCCATCCATCCGTCCATCCATTTATCTTTAATTGGGATATGTCTACAAGACAATTGATACCTAAAAGTATGGGAATTTCATTTGCTAAGTCACAAAATAATTTTTAAGCCATCCTTATATTATACCTAACATGATCTGAGCACATAATATTGTCTAAGTCAGACCCATTCTTGCCTCTCTGAGCTTACACTCTTGTCAAGTGTGAGCCAGAAGGAGTTGGTCCAAGTAGAGCAAGTCTCATAGGCTTTGTGGTACTCAGGGTGGGGGTCTTACCCAACATTTCCTCCCAGAAGCTGAAAGGCAGAGACAAGAAATTCATCCTGAAAGAGTTCACAAGGGTAAAGTCAAGGTGGCTGGTCCCCAGACAGGTCATAGGAATAAGGTTCTGGTCATACAACAGGAGGCAAGGAGCCCAAGTAGAGGGACTTGGGTGTGGGGCAAGTGGGAGGGTTTCATTGAAAAACTAGGTAGAAGACAGGGAGTAATGGTGGATAAGGCAAAGGACACATCTACATTCAGGCCTGTCATCAAGCTAGAGAATGTTCACAGCAGTGTTGTTTGAAAGAGAAAGGCATGGAAAACACTTTGTTGTCTATCAGCAGGTGTGAATAATTTAATTGTGGTGTTTTCAAATAGTGAGATTTCCAGCAGAGGAAATTAATAAAACAGAGCTGCATGTGTCGATGTAGAAAAAACCCAAAGTGTCCAGACATGGTGGCTCATGCCTGTAATCCTAGCACTTTGGGAGGCCGAGGCGGGTGGATTGCCTGAGCTCAGGTGTTCGAGACCAGCCTGGGCAACACGGTGAAACTCCGTCTCCACTAAAATACAAAAAATTAGCCGGGCGTGGCGGCCTACGCCTGTAGTCCCAGCTACTTGGGAGGCTGAGGCAGGAGAATTGCTAGAACCTGAGAGGCAGAGGTTGCAGTGAGCCGAGATCGCGCCACTGCGTTCTAGCTTGGGTGACAGAATGAGACTCCGTCTCTTAACAAAAAAAAAAACCGAACACCCAATGTTCTCACTCATAGGTGGGAATTGAACAATGAGAACACCTGGACACAGGAAGGGGAACATCACACACCGGGACCTGTTGTGGGGTGGGGGGAAGGAGGAGGGATAGCATCAGGAGACATACCTAATGTAAATGATGAATTAATGGATGCAGCACACCAACATGGCACATTCATACATATGTAATAAACATGCACGTTGTGCACACGTACCCTAGAACTTAAAGTATAATAAAAAAAGTAAAAAAAAAAAGAAAAGAAAAGAAACAACCAAAAAAAACTACCCTTTAAAGGAATGCATATAAACAATAATTTATTTCTTTCACATTCATTTCACAGTTTGCTTACTGAAGCATCAGTGTGTCTTTCAATTGGATGTGATGTGTTTTGAAGACATAAGAGGCAGGAAAGTTTTGGTTGCCAAATATAAAGAGAAACAGGGAAGAATTTAGCTTCTGAACTGGAAGGTCACTCTTGCCAGAGGCCTTGGAGGAGGGCAAGGTTTTGCATTTTGTTTGCCAATTTTTTCCTTAAATAAAGTGCCCTGGACTTCAGGTCAGTCTTGCCCCTTGAGCTGCTAAATGATTCTGCCAGATTCTTTCAGCTGAGCTGTGCGGGGTCCTGAAGACCTGCTTTGACTTCCTCTGCACCAAACTGACTCACTCCCCAGGGAACAAGATCAAGGCTGAGGAAGAGAAAAAGCAGGGCATGAATGGACCCTATACCCAAAATAGTAATTCCATTTTCTCCACCTGCCATTCTACCATCACAGTGAAGCTTTTCTAAATTGTAAGAGGCTCTTGTAAAAATGAAGCCACTCCTGGGAGATGTTGAATTTTATCAGCCAACATGTATGTGGGTGTCCATGGAAAACAAGACCTTGGCAAATTATACCACAAATGGGCTGGGGCAAGTGGGAGGAGAGTGATAGGAGAACGTTTGAATCAGGACAAAACGAGTGAACAATGTGGAGGCAAAGGGTGGGAACAAGATGTGCTTTGCCAACCAGACAAGTTTTTCAAGGCTAATTTTTCTAGAGACCATCTTAAGAACAATTGCAACACTAGACAAAAAGCACACAAACCAAAAAAAGAAAAAAATCTAAACCCAACAGCCTAAGTATCAGAAACCATCTTCTTATCCATATGGTTAAAAAGTCAAAATGAATTTATTACATTTTCACAGAACCATTTCCTGGGCTGGAACTCATTTCTCCTTAAATAAATACTATAAAATTTTCCTCAGAACAAATCAAGTCCCCTCTATAACCCCAGAAGACAAAGTACATCAGCAGTAAAAACAGACACAAAGTCTCCACTGTTGTCAGAGGTAGCATGGCC
This sequence comes from Pan troglodytes, assembly GCF_028858775.2. Taxonomy (NCBI): domain Eukaryota; kingdom Metazoa; phylum Chordata; class Mammalia; order Primates; family Hominidae; genus Pan; species Pan troglodytes. Next base: position 77,617,380 of record NC_072402.2, read on the forward strand.
TGGTGGGAGGACAGGGAGCTCATGCTGCTGCATCAGTCGGGAGGAGGGATTTGTCTTCTCCACAGGGCAGGATCCCTACAGGAAACAGGACAAATTGAGAGGGGCTTGACAATGGAACTCTTTACAAAGGTGTCAGCAGAGTATTCAAAACCACAGGAGAATTGAGCGTCAGGGCTAGCAACTGTACGGTTCCAGAGCCAACCCATGTCGGAAGGGTCAGAGGGTGGGACAGTCACCACAACCCCAGAAGGGAGAGTTCTGTAGAAAGGGCCATCTGGAGGGAAGCAGTGACCTTCAGTCAGCCCAAGGTGACAGCCAGGCAGCAAGGAGATGAGTACCCTCAGCCTCACTCCTTCCCTTCCTCCAACCTCCTACCAAGCCTCCCTGTGGGTCAAGCTCATCCTGGGAGTCAGAAGGCAAGAGAGCCCCTAGATGCAGTCCACATAGTTCAGAGCAGGTTGCAGGTCAGGAAGGGTGAAGACAGGAGAGGCAAAGGGAAGACATTGGGCAGGTCTTCCAGCTCACGGCCCTGTCGTGCCTGCAGTCACTGTAGTACAGACTGAATGTTCACTGTGTCCTGCTTTCAGCATTTAAGATGCCTCTGAGATAAAGAGCCTGCCTTGAGTCTCACAGGACGTGCTCACACTTTCTGAAACCATGTAGCTTGCACTGTTAACTTCTTCATCGGTTTAGAGGTTTTAGGGGCTCATTTCACAAAGCTGCCCCAGCCCCTCATGTTAAACAACCTGAGTGCTGTGACTGGGCAAAAAATAAATAAATAAATTTGCATTCAACATTGACAAAATACACACTTAAGTGAGATTTTTTTTGCATCACAAAAAAATAAGTTTTTACTTTTTTCAAAAAGTAAAGATTCTTTAAAAGATATCATCTAGAGTAGAATTAAGGGCTATTAGAAAATTACAGTGGTCCCTAGGCAAGACATTTTGAGGGATGAACTTAAGCAGGCCCCAGACTCACGTCTTCCATGTCCTACAACCCAGGCATACCCCATCATCCCATACCTTCAATTTATCCAAATACTTCCTGTTTCAGTTGGCAAATTCCACTGCCCCAAGCTTCCAAATGTCTTCCACTGCTAGCTTAGCCTTCTTCCTAAATCCCCTCCCCATAGTGTCCTGGGCCCCATTATAATGCCAGCAATGAAAGCATCTCCTTTCCCCTGTCTAGCACAGCCAGGTACATCTGTTCTGAGTGGTCAGTGCCCAAAACAGACCAGCTGCTAAACAGTTTGACCATCACCTATGCTCACACAGGAGTTACTGAGATGATGGTCCTCAACTGCAAATAAAAAAACACAGGCCACTCTGTAGGAGCCATTAGCTCACACCTTGCTGGGCAGGCTCAAGTTTTAGGACTCAGCATGCTGAATAACACCTCAATCCAATGGTAAATTTCTCTGGAAATGAATCCAAAAACCTCTCAGATGACAGATCCTGGGACTTTCAAGTTGTTACATAGCAGCAAGGGTTGCTGTCATGATTTGTTTACTCTTTGATTCCCTGCTGTGGCTCATTTGAGATCTTGGAGTGTTTGCTGCAGTAATTATGGCAGGATTTTTCCAGAGTGGTTTTAGCATCAGTGAAAGAATTAGTGTTCATTACTCCTTAATTCTATCACTCAACAAATTGTAGGGGTAAAATTAGATCCTATTTAAAAAAAAAAAAAAAAAACAGGGAAAAACAGCAAACAGAAACAAGCCAGAAAAGAGGAAACTAAATTCACCCTCTAATACCGATAAGCAATTCTTCCCTACCACTAAATTTTAAACCTTCATCAGAGACAGTACTATGTCCGTTTCTTCAATACTTTATTCTTAGTGCCTATTACAGTGCCTGGTACATAGTTGGCCCTCAATATATGTTTATTTAATGAACTGATTAAATAAACTAGACTCAGGCTCTGACCCTTGTGCTAAATCTGTGCTCACAACAGATGTTTTAGGGCATATTAAATTTTGAAGTCAGTTCATCTCTATGGAATTTATAGGCAAAGGGGCTTTCTTTTTTTAGAGGTAGGTTCTTGTTCTGTCACCCAGACTAGAGTGCATTTTGCATTTTGAGTGCAGTGGTGTCTGTCACTCAGACTAGAGTGCAGTGGTGTGATCATAGCTGACTGCAACCTCAAACTTCTCGGCTCAAACAATCCTCCCACCTCAGCTTCCTCACTAGCAGACTACAGGCACACGCCATCGCACCTGGCTAATTTTTTACTTTTTTTTTTTTTTTTTTTTTTTGTAGAGACAGAGGTTTGCCACATTGCCCAGGCTGGTCTAAAACTCCTGGGCTCAAGCTATCCTCCTGCCTTTATTTCTATTTTGAAGCAAACAAAATGATGCAAATGAATAAAGAGTCCTAGGAAGAAGTGTCCTCTGCTCTTGACTGTCCGCTAACTCCAGACTTCATAGTGGCCCCCTTTGCTTAAGGCATATGATAAACTTCTAACGATGCTTGAATTATATTTCCACCAGCAGGATCAGTTATTTTCCTCAGACTCAAATTTTGCAATCAAAATGCACAGTGTACACACGGCTGCTTATATTGCAGCACATAGCATCTATTTTACCATTTCAATTTGTGTGATTTCTTACATGATGGATTGTGGGATGACAATAATGTGTTCTCAGTGAAGCCTCTTGACTAAACCAAAATTTGCATTTTTATAAACCTCCATGAAACAGCTTTACTTAGTAAGATTCTATAATGCTATACTAAAGAAAATTAAGTGGTAGCTTCTAAAAGAAATACTCCCTCCATCACAGAGACCGAGCCTCATATGAAAACAGTAAGCAGCACACAGGAAACTCATGCTGTAGATGAATTTGGAGAGGCACCTCAGGTTATTTGCATTATAGAATGCTAAACGCAGACTATGCAAGAAACCAGCCACCTAGAGAGATCTATATAGAAGTAGAGAAACTTCCATGCCACCAGCAATTTTGGCTTTCCAATAAATATTGAGTGATGTCCAAAAGTCGTATAATTCAAAAAGTCTAGGGTAAGGAACAAGATAAAAGCTAACCCTCGTGGGTGTTGGTAAATCAATAATTAATTGGAGATCTTCCATGATATTTTCTCATAAGAATCATTGCTAAAATTGTTGTAATGACTACACAGACTCCCAAGATTGCAATAGTCAAACAACACAAACTGTTGAAGTCATGAAGGGATATGCAACATGGCTCCTTGGTTAACCTTTTGGTAGGGATCCAGTTTACACCATCATGAAGTCCTGCTTTCAATATTAATTTACATCATTAGAATGCCTGCTGTTCCATCAGCATTTTCTTGAGATTTCCTGGGCCATTCTCAGAAACCAGAGTTAGAATGCAGAAATTAATCATATTACATTTTGACCTAACTATTATACCCAGATATTTATAAGCCTGAAGTATATTTTTGCCTTACTGATAAACCAATAAAAAAGAACTTGAATATCTCATAAAATAAGGTCTTTCCGCAAGCCACACATATCTAGATATGGATAATAGAGCTAAATAATCAGATGTCGAGTCCAATACACTGTCAATCTATGTTTGACAAGCATCCAGTTCCTTGCCTTGAGTCATTCAGTTCTTGGTTGTTCTTGCTGGAATGAAAGCCTATACAAAACCCAGCATTAATGAAGTTAATATGAAACTAATTAGCTGCAATGCTACTGCGGGAAAACGGCCAATCATCATTTAATGAATGATTCTCAGTTAAGCACTTCAGAAAAGTATTTCCTCTGCCCCATAATCACCCAGCTTCATGAAGATCCTGCTTTCCAGGTTTGAGGTGTGGGATCCCGATTCACTTTAACCTAATCAGGAAATGAACAGGATGATCTTGTACTGAAGTCCTATATTAGTAATATATCAAATGAATAAAGAAAAATATAAATAAAGTTAGAACTTGTAGTATCGTTTTATCAACTCGCAGTATGTGAAATCCATGATGTACCTGCACCATAAATAAAACAAGATCTTCAAACTTCCCAGGGCTATTTAATTCTTCCATGATTTTTGTTCACAAAGAACAATCATTGCTCAGCCTATTCATTGCTCCTTTTGGAATGAAATACTTTTATTACTATTCACTTCAAAATATTTTTAAATTTCCGTTGTGATTGCTCCTTAGACCCACGGGTTTATTAAAAGTATATTGCTTATTTTTAAATATTTAGGGATATTTTAGTTACTTGTCTGATATTGATTCCTAATTCAGTTTCGCTGTGGTCAGAATGCATGTTCTGTATGACTTCAACCCTTTGAAATTTGCTGAAACAATGTTATGATTCAGGATATGGCCTTGGTGAATATTCCATGAGTACTTAAAAGGAACATACATTCTACAGTTGTTGGCTGTAGTGTTTTATTATATAAATGTCAATTAAGTCATTTCTTAGTCATGTTGAGAAATCATCTATGCCCTTACTAATTTTTTATTTTCATGTTTAATCAGATATGAGAATGGTGTGCTAACATCTTCTATGATTGTGTATTTGTCTATTTCTCCTTTTAGTCTTGGAAGTTTTTGCTTTGTATATTTTGGGTCTATGTAATTAGATGAATGTAGATCTTTATTTTCCTGATGAATTGACCCTTTTATCATTATGACATGTCACTTTTTATATTTAATAATATTTCTTGCATTAAGTTTTAATTTATCTGATATTATGTATAACTATACCAACTTTCTTCAGGTTAGTGTTATGATGGTCTTTTTTTCTCATATCTTTATTTTCAACCTTCTTGGTCCTTATTAGAGTATTTAATCCATTTACATTTACTGTAATTACTGGATTATTTGAATTTAAACTTACCATCTTAATATTTCTTTTTCTTTTGTCTCACCTATTCTTTGTTTCTATTTTAATCCCTGCTTGCCTTTATAAAAATTTTAACCAATGACAATTTTTAAAATATTTTCATTTATCTTCTTTGTTACCTTATTAATTAGGCCTCCGTTGTAATTCACCTAGTGCTAACCCAGGGATTATAGCATCCATCTTTCACTCATTACAGTCTACTTAAGTTAACTTAGTCCTTTAGTTAGCAACATTTCTGTCTTCCATACTACTGTATGCGTTTTAATTCTACATATATTATTAAAATTATAAGACATTATTATTGTTGTTTTAAATAGTTTAAAAAATGTACCCTATATTTACCGTTTTCAATGAACTTTCTTTTTTCCCACATTACATACTTCCATGAACACTTCCTTTTGGCCTATAGAACTCCTACTAATATTTCTTTTAGTTCAGAGCTGCTGGTATGTATTTTCTCAGTTTTAGTCTGGGCTCACTTTCTGTGATTCTCTCATCCCTGGATTATTGACTTTCAAAACTCAGTCATATTGGCAGCCCCTAGCCCAGTGACACTGTCTCAAATCCCAGAACAATTTATTTAATGCCACATCTATTCTTGCTCCAAAAATTGGCAAATGCCTCAAGAAGAAATGAAGAGAAGCAGTATGAGACTCGCCTCAATCTACTTCCCTTTTCTGTGGGATCTTGGATCCCTCTCATTGACCAATATCTTTAAAGAGTTAGATGACAGATAGATAGATAGATAGATAGATAGATAGATAGATAGATAGATAGATGATAGACAAAGAGATTGATGTTATTTTTAGCAGCAGCATTAGAGTGAATAAGCTACTCCATTTTAGCTAGAGGTAGAAGTAATTTCTTCTTAGAGAAAAAGTTTGTATAGAATTGAATTTACCATCATAGCCTTCTTGAATGTCAGGCCAATTGAACTCCTAAGACTCTAGCATATACAAAAAAAAGAAACCACTATTTCTTATCATATGTTTAAGGGTGTGTATTTGGAACTAATTTAGCCACAAACTTCCATATGATGCTGACATACCAATAATTACTATTAAAAAGCAATATAATCCACAGGGAAAGCAAATATAGTCAATTGATATACGAGCTGTTGCTCTTATCGCAAGGATTGTAAGAGTTCTGCAGTGTGGCCATTATATGTGTGCCTCACAACTTGTATTCATTGTAAGCTTCCTTTGAGAATTTTTATCTAAGAATAAGTCTACCCTCATTTTTTGTGGAGTATCAGAGCTTCTTCTCATATTTGTCTTCAAGATTGAAAGGAGAATATTGAATCCTGATTCTCTGAACATCTGCAATAATGTATTCCAAGATATTGGCAAAATCAGTCCAAAGGCTCAACCATCCCAGCTAATTAAATTACCTGGTTAACTCTGTGGACTACCAAATCTAAATGGATGTAAGAGAGGAAGAAATTTGAAAAAAATAAAGATTATACAGTTGAAAAAGCAAGATATTCTCCAGTTATGAATTCTTTTCCCCAAGAGTGTCTTTTGTGGACATTGTTATTACAAAATCCAGTTGTCACATTAAACAAGCCATGCTATCCAAAGCAGAGTTGATTGTGGCTGGAAATGTATTCCAATATTGAAAAGATGTGAAAGGGCTATAACACGTATCAGACAATCTAGAATTGACCGCTAGGGGACATGACCATGAAGCCTTAGACAATAATTCATATTTATTTTGAAGTACTATTCTGAGGCAAAACAAAAAAGAATGATTATGGAGGACTCAATCTTAAAGTGTCTCCAAGCATGTCTTGTTCTGTCTCAAACCTTGGCCTCAACAATCAAAGCTCTGTATCATTATTTGCAACACATGAATGCTAAATGGTATCATTTCTGACTATGGACCTATGTGTAGTTAAGTTGTGTGTAGGAATGTGAGGATAGAAACCATTACTATCAACCAAATGGTAATATTGGACATGTTTCAAAGATTGTCTGAAAGAGCTTGTCCATGGAGACTAACCCTTAACAAGTTCCAGGTTTCTCCTCTCCTAGAATGTGAATTCCACGTTCACCAGCAGAATTCAGTTCTGCTGAAATAGTCATGGAACAGTATTGTTTTAATTTCTCAAACTTTTCAACCATATGTTTATAAAGGTTTATAAGACAAATAAGACTATCCCTGGCATATAATTCTTTCAGTAAATACTTCACATATTCTTCCATAAGAATTAGCCTCTTCTGTAAACTCTGGAGCTACCCCAAGGTAAGATCGTACTACTGTAAATAAGCCCGAATCACTAGATTCCAAAGGTCAATTGTTACCCAGGCATTATTTGTTTATGACCTAAGAAAATAAGTCCATAGAAATAAATTGGCTTGAACAGAACCATCAAAAACCCCTTTCAATAGACATCTCAAATGAAATAGGTGGTTCTAATTCCTGAGAACACCTAAAGAACCTTTGTGTAAAAGAAGAAATCATTATCTCCATTCAATAGCAATTTTTGAATGGTGTAACTTGCTATCTCCTTGCCTATTGGTACAATGCAGAGAAACTGTTCAAAGGTGAGCCATTCGGTAAAGAACGATAGAGTTAATCAGAGAGTCCCTGTTATGCAGCTACATGGAATGCAGGTGTTCATTGCTGGTGTTTTTACCCGCTTTGAGTTCTTGTTTGTTTTTGTTCCTATAGTAGGATGCTTCACTGATTTGGGCAGGGCAAAGTGGTGGTTGACGGAAGAGCAGAACACCTGGGAAAGTCATCCAGAGTAATTTTTGATCCCAAGAAAAGATCAGCAGAATTCTCCTTGAGTCTCTAAGTCTTCACATTGTAGAACTGCTTAGGTAAAAACTAATTCAGGAAATGTGCAGTTATAAAACTTTAATAAGTCACCCATTAACTGACATTTTAAATGTAAATGTACTAAGGGGACTCTTTATTTCCCTCTCATTCATAAGTGGACCATCCTCAACACAGAGACCCAAACCAGAAACTTAGGAATCATCTTTGATTACTCTCTTTCAATCTTATCAAATCTTATTAGCAAATCTTATCCCTGAAATCTTTGTCCCTGAAATATATCTCAAGTCTTACCTGTCCTCACCAGTTCCACCGCTACCATCCTAATCCTGGCATCAACTCTGAAATGGACTGAGTCCTCCAGCAGCCTGGTTCCACTGCTTCTATTTTTTTTCCATTGTCTCTCTCCATTCCATTGTACACACAGTTGCCAAAATAATATTTTAAAATCTGTATCACTAATTTAAACGCTTGTGGCTTTTCAGTGTACTTAGAAGAAAATCCACACTTGTAGACCCTGATGCATTCAGCCCCTACCTGCCTCCCCAGTCTTATACCAGACTCCATTTCTCATATACTGCAGCCATGCTTGCCTTTTCAACATCTCAAGCAATCGAAGTGCTTTCTCGATTTGAGACTTTTTGTGCTTGCTATTTTCATTGCCCGGAATGCCTTTTCTGAGAATCTCAAGCAGTTGACTCCTCTGTATTTTTTATGTATAAGCTTTACATGGTTCATACTCAGAGATCCCTTCCCTGAGCACCCTTAGTAAACTGTTCTTGGCTTTGTTGGGTATTATTGGAACTTACCACTGCCTATAATTATTATGTTTGTCGTCAGGTTTACTTGTTTCTTGCCTGTGTCCTCCACTAGATTGTAAGCCCCACATATCAGCTAATTGGTTGTATAAGTTTCCATTCTTTATATAGTCTTTGAATAGTAATCATGTACTTAATAAAGCCACTAAGGCAAGTGGCCAAGGAGACGTGGACAGTTATTTATATCTAATCCAATCTGAAGAATTATTCCAAGCAAAAATGACATGACTGATGGCTTAAAATAGCTAAAAACTTATTTAGTTCTATCTCAAACTGCAGCTTCAATAAGCAGGCTTTCAGCCACATGTTTTCAGTATATGAATTGCCAGAGCTTCCTACCAACTAGTCACATAGTGTGTCTACCTTAACCTGGTACCTTTACTTGGGTTGCATTTCATCAGCAGCCAAGTCCATCTATTTGTCACAGTGTCTCTAGTACACTGCTTCTACATAGACAGCAATCAGTGAATACTTGATGCCTGCATGCATGAATAAATGAACTTCTCAGGAATGCTAGGGCCAGAGAAAGTTGATGTTTAAAAAGTTAGAAAATGTAGGCACTTGAGAAGGATTAAGAAATTAACATAAGCCTTCTTTGAATTTATCATTGAAATCTATTATTCAATTTACATGTACAATTTCAGCAATACATATACTTCCTTTAGTCAAATACATCTCCCTGTAGCACTTACCATGTCTCTGACCCTTTGCCTTGCAAATTCCACTCTCATAATACCAGCAGTGAATAGAAATTTTAAAAGCCACTGTCCTCACTCCTTCCACTCATGTTCTAATGTAAGCCTTTCTTTTATGCAGCCTGAATGCACAGTTCACTTGTCATTATCTCGCATCCTAGCTGCTCCTCGTGAAATGGCATTCCTCTGGATTTGCTGAGTCCTAATGTTCAGGCAAAGTAAATCCCACATCATTCTGGCAGGCTTTCAGGAAGACTTAGGGACTCGTTGTCTGCTAGTGCAAATAACAGCAAAGTGTGGTAGGACTTCCTCCTTAGTTCAGCGAAGAGCCAGGTCCTTGTCGCACGGCCATGAAAAATTAGGCTCACAGACGATTTTGAGGGGGAGAAAAATGGAATTTATTGGGCAAAAATGGGGAAATTAGAAACAGGGACCCTCTCCAAAGCCAGAGTCCCTGCTAGAGTACTTCCCACCTCACAGGTTGAATCCCAGGTGCCACCCAGGAAGAGGAGGGGCCAGACGCCTCCCCTCTGCAAGCAGAGCAAACTTCTGTGGCTCCACCCCAGTGTGTATTCCTCCCAGTGCGCAAGTCGGTTGGAGTTTTCTGGGAACCGCCTTCCCACCTGGCTGTCTCAAAAGGACTCCCAGTTGCAGAGGTATGTGTGATTCAACAAGATCCACTGGCAGAAAATAGAGGCAAATTAACTCAAGGAGTCCATTGGAATATATCAACGTATTCCCCTTCCACTCACAAGGCAATGATTTCTAAAACAGTGAATCATTTTACTTACAAGGGGTCACAATGGAGACAGGATAGAGGAAACTGCCCGGGAGACACAGGGACGAGGCATGTGGAGAGGTAGACCTTGGATCCAGTTCTGCAGCCAGTGAGCTGCTCACTCAGACCTGTTGCTCCCCTCCAGAGCCTCCCTTTCTTCATCTGGCATATGAAACAACTGGACCAGCTTATCTCTGAGATCCCGCTCAGCTCTGACCCTCCTGTTGGAGAAGGCTTGCATTCTGAGACTGCAATCCCAAGTAGCAATCTCTTCGGAGGGCATGTATGTGATTACGTACTTAGTGTGCTCACATAGTTTCATAAGAATCTGGTAAAATTCATTCTTATGCTACTTTCGTATTTCCGCTTATTTTGAATGGAAAATCCTTGTACATATTTCCTCAAATTATGGATAAAAAGTATACAAAATACACCCTAGAGGCCAAGAAGCTCCTTTGGGTAGAAAGAATGTTGAGCCCTATGAATTTGAGCTACTCAAACTTTGTGGTTTGTTTTGGGAGCCAATCTTGAATATAAAATATTTTTTGATCCAGCAGAAAGGTGAAATCACATTGAAGTTTACAAAATAGCAATGCTAAGATAGATAGATTTTCTTGTGTGCCACACTTATGTTGTAACCAGAACTTAATTCACCAGAATCATTGACAAGTCTTTTGTTACTGGAAAGGATAAGGGTTGGCAGGACTTGTGACAAATGTTAGAATTTAATGCCCAGGATTTTTCTTGATGCAAAGAACTCACTGGAAAAGCGGAAGCTATTTATTGTGACTGTGTATCACGTCCACAAATGAATATGATTAAGTGCTAAATCCATAGCAGCTCAAGTTTTTTAAAGCCTTGGAAAATTGGCTTTAAAAAGTATCACCTGACAAACCTCAAGCTTTTTCTGTCTCACAAGACTTTTGGAAAAGAACTAGGATCAACAGTGTTTTAAGGCTCACAAGGAAAAGAATCTAACACTTGTAAAATTATCTTCTGTGCAAGTTTTATTTTCCAACGTGAATCTGGGCTGCCAAGCATACTGGCTCTAGCCAGATCTTCATTAGCCGATCCAAAAAGACAGTCGGGGCATTTATCCAGATAATGCAAGCCAGCGCTACCCTGTAAGAAAACAAAAAGTAACTTGCCTGATGAAGCAAGGAACCTCACCGATTAGTCCAGATTAGTGCATCTCCTTTGACTGGCACCATGATCAGATATTTTCAAGACAAAGTACTTGGCAAGTTGGAATCCATTCATCTGGGTCCTTTGATTTTTGAATTCACTTTGCTTCTGTGATTATGGCCACAGTTTTGAAAATAAAGTCATGTGGATAGAGTTGTGATTTTTAGGGATCAGGATGCCTCATAAAACAACAATGCTGTATTCTTTTGTAGAACAAGATCCTGCCTAGGCCTCTTTCCTAGTATTAATCTTTGGTCATGATGAATGTGCTCCCAACCATCCAACCTATCCCTTTGCAACCAGGCTTTTGTGAGATCAAATAATTTTTAGAGTTGAAATGAAGTTATTACCAGCTCTAAAATAAGGTACAACAGGAGGGAAGTAAGGCCCGACAAGAGTTAAATCACTTTCTAGGGTTGCGCAGGTAACTGGGAATGAAGCCAGGATGACAACTCTACTTGCTCTTTCATTGTATCTTATGCTTCTCTGATATCTTCCAAGAGATAGCAATATAATCAATAGTCTTGAAAGAAAGATCTTTGTAGAGAAAGGCTCTGCAGATTATGTTTGTAATTGACTAGATAGAAGTAGTTTTGCTTTTGCAGGTTAAATGGCCTCTATAAAATGTAACTACCCAATGGGTTCTTCCTGCCCACTACACAAAGACCACAGCACTGCAGTAAAGAGTTTAACTGACACAAGGCCGGCCACGCCATGTGAGAGACAGAGTTATTACTCAAGTCAGTCTTATCGAAGGCTTGTGGGCTAGTGGTTTTTCAAAGACAGTTTAGGGGAAGAGGTGGGGGTGGCTAGGAAATGAGTGCTTTCCGCTGATTGGTTGAAGCAGAGAAGAAATCATAAGGGGTCAAAGCTGTCCTCTTGAGCTGATTCACTTATAGGTGGGGCCCTAAGGGTGATTTGGCAGGTCCAGGTGAAGCCATCTGGTACAAGTGGAGCCAACCATGTCAGACATGCAAAAAACCTGAAAACATATCTCAAAAGGCCAATCTGCAATAGTGATGTTATCTGCAGGAGTAATTGGGGAATTTGCATATCTTGTGACCAGCCTACACCTTAGCAGAATTCAGGCTCCTCTCCTCCCCATAGACTGGGGCTCTCTCATAGCTTTACAAAGGTGGTTGACTTTTGGGGAGGGGCTATTATCATTTAAACTATAACCTAAAAGTCTTCCAAAGTTATCTTGGCCTCAGCCCAGGAGTAATTAAGGCAGCTTGACCACTAAAGGTAAGAGCAGGGATGGCTAAATCAGATCTCCTTCACTGCCATAATTTTCTCACTGATACAATTTTTGCAAAGGCATTTTCACCCACTACCCAACTCTGTCATTGTAGCATGAAGGCAGCCATAGAAAGGAATAGGCATGACTGTGTTCCAATGGAACTTTATGAATTAACACTGAAATGGAAATGTCATACAATTGTGACATGTCACAGAATATTTCATTTTTAATTGTTTTCAACTATTCAAAAATGTCAAAATCATTTTTAGCTTGGTGGTGGACTGGATTTGGTCCAGAGCAGTAGTTTGCCTGCCTCTGTTATAGAGTAACACATCTGAGCCCATGAGAGAATTGATCCTGTACCTTGGGTAATGCTCTTCCTCTCTGGCTCCTTTCTACACCTCAGTCACTTTTCCCCTGCAAGAGTGTTGTCACATTAGACTGTAAAATGGGATCACTTTTATATTTCATCTCTAACATGCCTTATTTAATAAAAGTCATTCTAGGTATGACTAAAGTTCCAGGGCTAACTTAGAAAAGGACTGAAGAGAAGAATTCCTTCTGACAAATGCGGACCCAGCCACAAATGCCAGTGATATTGTCCCAAGTATTAGTGGCTTGGGTTGCACTTGATAACAGAGGGCAAAAGAAAGTATAAATTTTGCTTGTTAACATAGCTTTAGTGGAAAATACAGAAAATGCCCCCAAACTCCATGCTAAGATCATGAACTAAACTGTTACAATGAAAGGAATTACTTGGGTTTCTATAAAAACAGCTGCCTCAAGGAATTTGCCACATTCCTTGGGTCTGCCTGAGCTCTGGTGGCCCACTGCTTGGACAGGCCTGGTTTGTTTGCTAACTTAACATGCTTGCTTAACGGCCAAACATTCCCTTGAAATTCAAGGACTTTCTGTCCTGCTGACACTGTTTATTTGTATCAGTAGAGTGGAGGGCTCTCTGGTGACACTCTAGTTTTTTCTGGGTTATAAGCAGATGCAGGTCTGTAGTTTTTCTGACTTGGATGGAGCCAATGGGTCTAAGCCAAGAGGAAAATGCTTTTTTCTTTTTCGTGTTTATTTCTTTTTTTTTTTTCCTATCTTGATTGGAGTACCCTTAGAAGGAAAAGGAGAGCCATAATGGTTCTCTGGAGGCCAAAAGAAGGCCGAAGGATGCCAAAAATTGTCACAGTGGTGACTTTTGGCTGGAGCCAGTGCAGAATGAGGGGCTATGAGTGTGTCACTAGAACTGTAATCCAGATCTCTTCCATGAGGTCAGGAACCCTGATTCGTATTGCTTTTTCCACGCTGTAGAACATGACACCCCACTCAATCACTTGTGCTGGTTCATTGTTACTTGTTATAGTAGTCATTGTTATCAAGACTTTTTGGTTGTAAGTGTCAGAAACCTAACTCAAACAGAGCTAAGCAAAAATAAATCTATAAATAAATATAATTAGCTCAAAAGTCTGAACTCACTGGATTGATCTTCAGACATAATTGCATGCAGTGTTCGAGCAGCAGCTACCATCTCTCCTTCCCTTCCTCTCTCTTATCTCTGCTTTCATCTGTGTTAACATCCTGCTCTGATAAGCTTTCTCCATGTGGAATGAAAGACGGGCTCCAGCCTTTCCAGGCTCCTAAGTTCCTTGCAGCTCATGGTCCCAGAAGGAAAGAGATTGTCTCCCAGCATCTGTCTCCATAAAAAGAAGCCACTGTCCTTGCTTGAGTCATGTTCTCACTCTTGGACTTAGCAGAGTCCAGAGGGGCTTGGATACTCTCACTTGGATACTCTCAATACGTGCCAGCAAGGGGCACATATTCACCCTTCATTGGGCAAGGTAAGCCTGTTAACAGTCCCACTCGAATCATGGGGAGTAAGCAAAAGGAAGTTCTGAGAATGAAAGAATGTGGGACAGACATAAAACTCAAAGCTGTGCACTATGCTAGTAAATTATTCTTGTGTACTTAATATGAATATGGCTTTTATAAACAGTAAGCAAATCAGAAGCCACCCTGTGAATCATCAGTTATCTCTAGACATTTCTGGATTCCTTCTTTATTCCCTGATAATCTTCTTTCCTTCCTTTCACTGCATTGTAAGTGGAAATAACACAAGCCAAAAAGACCCTCTCCCGCTCTCAATACACACATGGTCTAGTTCAGGAAGACAACATATAAACAGCAGGCATACGAGCAATTTCAGTAGACTGTGATGCCTGCCCAGGGTGCTCGTGGTCTGCCTTTCATGGACCAAAGACAACAGGAATAAGAGCATTCATCTTCCTCTGCTATTGTGAGAATACAGACAGTGCAAAGACTTGGATGCCAGTGCTAACATCCCTGCCTGACCTGACTTTGAGAAAAGGACCACCATTTTCAGCACAACCCACAGGTTCTCTAAATACTCAAAGTGTGAGGCTAGCAGATAAATTTGGCTTATAGAGGGAGCTTCATACCATGGTTAGAACATAGCAAGAAAGGAACAAATTTTTAATGTATTAATTGAAAATCAGATTTCTCAGCTGGGAAGAAGATATTAGCTGGAACACACACAAAAAAGTATTTTTAAAGGTGCCCTTTTAAAGGCTGCCAAAACTCACCCAAAGTAGTATTCAAATATGAAGACAGATGTCTTTTCAAGAGGGGAAATTTTAGTTCCGAGTATGAAAGAGAATTTTATTTATTTGTTTTTTCCCTTGCCTTTTCAGGCTTTTCACTGACTTCGAGGGGATGAGGGTATGTGTGCTTAAAGTAGATGCCAGAGTGTCTTCTTGGAACTTCAGGTTTCCATGAGTAGAAGGAAGTGTTGAATGAATGAGGACCACGGCCCTGTCCAGTGTGGACATGCCATAACCCTGTGCTGAGCTTCCTCATCTGTGTTCTGGGCTTACATTGAATATGGCATAAGCAACCCCGAAGAGCCACCAAACTCTGCTCTGTTAAGGGAGGAGGGCAAGTCCTCCCTGGAAGGGGTTGTCTCATCAACCAGGAAATGGTGGTCAGGATGGATACAGTAGCATCTATACCTCAGCCCCCTTGAAGTATCCTGATGTCCACTCCCCACAAAATCTAGGCCTTCCATAGGAAGTCAAGAGGATATTGTGCTGATATAAATTTGGACCACCAGTGAGTTTGCCCTCAGACCTGGTAAGAAGTGCATATTTCAGATATAAGATATTGCTCTGGCCTCAGCTACATACAGTTTCCATAAAGGAAAACTTTGAAGGACTGTCTGCAGGAAAAGAATAGCCTCGTGTTGATGTATCTAGGGACAGAACCCTCAGGCAGGACAACAGCTTCCTCAAGTCTTGTGACTACACTCTTTTTCCCAAGATATCTCATCGCATCTTTAATTTAGCTCCTAATTCAAAGCCAAGCTCATGGACTGTTTCAAGCTCTGGACCATGAGCTTAGCTCTGAATTAGGAGCTAAATTAAGGATGCAACGAGACATCCTGGGAGAAATAGTATAGTCACAAGACTTGAGGAAGCTTTAGTGAAAAGCAGACCCACCCAGCATGTGTAATTCTTCCATGAGGTTTCATCTCACAGTCTGCATGTCTTGCAAGTGGGCTTAGGGCCACAGGGGCAGGAGCTCTTGGTACTCAGAATGTTGTCTAGAAGTTTGGAGGAGAGAGATCCCTTCCAACCTAGGTCAAAAGGCAGAACTGGTAAAGGACTTGCAGACATGATAACTTTGAGCACAATATCTGAGAGAGCAATCTATGGAAGTCATTTGAGGAAGAGCATTGTAGACAGCAGGAATAGCAAGTTCATAAGCCCTGACCTCAGGAACCTGCCCGGTACATTCAGGAGCATCAAGGAGACCATACTGACCAAATGGCACAAGTGTGAGGAAAGTGTTGGTAGGAGGTGATTTCAGAGGGATGCCTGGAGGCCAGATCCTGGAGAGTCTTGTAGGTCATTGTATAACTTTGACTTTTACTTTGAATGAGATGGTAAGCACTTATGAGCAGAAAAGTATATGATTTAACTTACGTTCTAAAAGAAGTATTCTGGCTCCTGTATTAAAAATAAACTGAAGGGCAAGGAGAGAGGTGGGGAGACCCATTGGGAGGCTAACGCAGACATTTATCCAGGCAAATATCACTTAGACCTCGGTGGTGCAAGTAAGGAAAATGAGAGGAAATTGCATTTATAAAAATCTCATTTAAAGATAGAGTCAACAGGATTCATCATTGGATTGGATTGGAGTAAATGAGAGAGAGAGGGAAATCAAGGATGATTCAAAGTTGGTTTTGTTTGTTTGTTTGTTTGTTTTATCTTGAGCAACTGGAGAGATGGAGACAACATTTTAAATTACTTTGTTCTTTGGTAACATGGCAGTAAACACACTTATAAACTGTATTACAGGTGGCAATCAAAATAAGCACCTGGCTGATTTGAAATATGGTTTAAAAAAAAATTACAAAGTAAGGAAGATGAACTTGTATTGTTCTGCCCATGCAAGCAATCTGTAAAACTGTGTGCATTTATATATTTTTCAGTCATTAATATTTACAGCGGGAGAGAACTGTTTGTGAAATCATGAATTATCTTTTGTTTGAATTTTATTTTATTAATGAGTTAGAAGTACCTTTGTAAGCCATTGTACCTTTTTTCTAAAGGTAAGAGCCTAAAACTACCATGTTGCCATGGAATAAGCCCTGGTTCTAGCTTCAAGCCCTGGGAGTGACTTCTATTAGCTTTGGAATCTCCAGTAACTCCTTTAATCCTTTGAATTCTCAATTTCTACATCTTAAAGATGATGGCTGCCCATTTCATCAACTGTGAAATGGCATCCAAGTCCCAGGTATCATTAAGAACCAACGGCTTCCATTGTAAACAGAAGTTTTGTTAAACAAATATTTGGTTTTACAAGGGCATTATAATTCATACCCTTATTCATTGTTCTTCCTTGCTACCAATAGTTGATGGGTTTTTTTTTTTAGCTGTGGCTTATGTGATCAAAGAGGTGAAACAAGTTAGCTCAATTGGTTATATTCTGAAATTAATGAGGTGCTCTTTTTGCATGTGTGTACAAATTAACTTCCCTCTGTTTCTTGGCCACACACCTCACCTCAGCTTCACAAATGAGTAGAATTGATTACAACATGAATCAGACAAGAGAGTGTAGATCTATCACTGTTATTGAGAAAGCAGTTCAAAAAACAAGCATTCCTGCATGTTAGTAACATGTTTTTATAAAAGCTGTGAATGTATATTTATTCATATGATTTAATATTTTTTATCTTCAGTTTTTATTTTAAGTTCAGGGGTACATGTACAGGATGTGCAGGTTAGTTACACAGGTAAACATGTGCCGTGGTGGTTTGCTGCACAGATCCTCCCATCATGTAGGTATTAAGCCCAGCATCCATTAGCTATTCTTCCTGGTGCCCACCCTCCCCTGAACCCCCTCCCCTGACAGGCTCCAGTGTGTGTTGGTCCCTGCAATGTGTCCACGTGTTCTCATCATTCAGCTCCCACTAATAAGTGAAAACATGTAGTGTTTGGTTTTCTGTTCCTGCATTAATTTGCTGAGGATAATGGCTTTCAGCTCCATCCATGTCCCTGAAGAAGACATGATCTCGTTTTTTTATGGCTGCATAGTATTCCATGGTGTATACATACCACATTTTCTTTATCCAGTCTATTATTAATGGGTATTTGGGTTGATTCCATGTATTTGCTATTGTGAATAGTGCTGCAATAAACGTATGTGTGCATGTATCTTTATAATAGAATGGTTTATATTCCTTTGGGTATATACTCGGTAAGGGAATTGCTGGGTCAAGTGGTATTTCTGCCTCTGGGTCTTTGAGGAATTGCCACACTGTCTTCCATAGTGGTTGAACTAATTTACACTCCCACCAACAGCATAAAAGCCTTCCTTTTTCTCTGCAACCTCACTAGAGTCAGTAATATTTCTTCATATATGCAGGACTTGACCTCAGATCCTTTATGATGATCATAAATACATAAATAGATAAGTTAAAAAATAGGAAGGACAGTGTGATACTAAATAACTACAAAATTAGAGATGTATCAAAAAGTATTTAGGCACTAGAATAGTTGAGAGATCATTTTCAGAGCCTCCAAGAGTTTCTATGCCTTGAATTATTTGAGCACCCAGTGCAAGCTTTCAGAGTCCTTGCTTCCTCAAATATAAAACAAGAAGTCAGATACCTTTGCCTCTGACTTCTCAGAGGTCTTCGAGCTTGACAGTTCTATAATTCTATGAGTTTTCTACCTAGAAACTATTCCTTCCATTCAGTTAGGAAATATATTCAAGTATATTTTATTTAATCTTAAACTTTGGAATCCCATTTTGGTAAGCTGCTGTTATTTGAAGGTGTTGACGTATCCTCTGGGATCTGAGAAAATTATTATCAAAACCAATTAAAGGAATCATCTATTTTGCGCAATTGGTTTTGAAATCTGTCCAGTGGGCTCTTTCTGGAGGCAAGGATCCTGGTTACCAAAAGACTTTGCTGCAAATAAGGCAACCTGGGATGACATTTGGGGTTGGGATCCTTCTCAGACTTCACCAAATGGGCACCCATCATCTTTGGGTCTAGAAGACTGCACTGGCATAAGGCAGCTGACTTCCTGTAGCCTTGCAGAAATAACAATGGTGTGTGTGTGTGTGTGTGTGTAGTGTGTGCAGTGTGTGTGTGTGTGTGTGTGTGTGTACAATGGTGGGGAACAGTTGGCAGAGCAATGAGCAAGAAATGGGAAACGACACTCAGAAAAGCAGCAACCTACTCTGAGCAAATCAAAGAATTTCTTAGAATGCAACACTAGCTGTGTGTATGAATAATTGGCTTGCAAATCACTTCCTCTATTTGCTTGTTATATAATACCAATCATTTCAGTGTCACTGACGAAAGCCCAGAAGGGAATTACCACTTACCAGCCAGTTTTACATATGGCTTTTGTGAGGAATAACGCCTTGAGGATGAGGGTCTAAATCTCTGGCCCACAGATCTGGACAGGCAGATTTCAAGCTGATCATTACATATCTTTTGAGAGAGACAATCCCAGACGAATTGGCCTGGGGGGCAACATGAGAAGGCAAGACAAAAGAACATTGTAAAGTCTTCGCCTAGAATCCAAATTGTAGTTCTCTCAGCAAGTTATCAAGAAGCAAATTAACTGCTAGATTTTGTAATCCAAAGATTATTTAATCTGTTTAGCTTTGTGTTGGAAGGATCGCTACTAATCATCTCTTTTATTAAAATATGATAATGATAGCCATCCTTTATTAAGTGCTTATGATATACCAGGCACTTTGTATACATGATTTGCCTTATTCAGAATAACCCTGAAGGATCAATATTATTGTCTCCATATCAAAGAGAGGGAAACTAAGGCATACAAAAGTTATTTGCTCAAGGTCAAACAGCATGGTAACAGGAACTGCAATTTCATTCCAGGTCTTATGGATACCAAGTCCCATGCCTGCCAGCTTATACCTGTTAAGTCATGTGATACTTAGGAAATGTACACATCACACCAGTGCAGAGGCCTTTATCCACTTCCCTTCATTTTGCCTGGCTTGTTGCTGTGAGTGAGAAATAAATGACATGAAATGATCATGTATATCACTGTCTTCAGAGGATGGTTAGTTCCTTGCTCTGGATTGTTTTTCTCTTTTGTTGGATATTTATTTTGACTTCTCTGCAAACTAAAAATATGCATGCTCTATTTTCTCTTGGGTACATAACTCCCAATATATTGTGAAGAATGAAACTGGCCTACAAAGTTTAATTAAGAAGCGGTGAACTAGAGCTTACTTAGACAATACTTGTACTAGTGTGGGTTCATGGTGTCCATTTGTCTTTAGAGGTGTAGAACCTTGAAAGTCAGCTAATTAATCACTATTACTGTTGTGTACAGTATTGGCAATCTTCTTCTATGCTAAAATTTTTTGTGATGATTTGAAGGTGGGAGGGGGCAATATTTACTAAGTCTCTCAACCTACATGGCAATATCTGAAACCTGCTTATAATGTAGTAATAGCTTAGGCACCACCTATTTCTGAAACATAAATCATCCCACAATATAAGCCTCCCAGTTTTATTCATGCATCTTATCATGTATAAATATCTTTTAATATACCATTTATTTCCTTGAGGGACAGTTATTTGTAGCATAAATCTGCCTGGATAAAATAGTAAAAATTGCTATGCCCCAGTGAATTCAGTTTACAAAAGCTTACATACATGAATGAGACATTGGAAATGTGGTTTATAGTTAAGGAGAATGGATCACGCGGATTATACCTGTATAACTTCCCTAGAAGGTTGATACCAAATAAGATATTAACACCAAAAAACTGAAAATAGTATTTTTCATCTTACTTTGTTATGTACCCTTTGTGAATTTCTGATAAACACCTTTCTATTACGATGGGATAAATTATGGTGTGGTGACAAACAAGCCCGACCTGTTTGTTCCAGTCAACTAGTTGCTTTATAACAAACCACCCCAAAATTTGTTTAAAACAGCTATCATTTGATTGTGCTCCCAAGTTCTGTGAGTTAGGAAATAAGACACAACACAGTGGTCTTATGTCTGTTGTGTAATGTCTGGGTTCTCAGCTGTGAACACTCAAATGGCTTGGGAACTGAAATCAGCTGGAGGCTTCCTTATTCATATGTTTGGTGCCTGGCTGGGATGACTCAGATTAGTTGGGGCTCTTGACAAAAGCACCTATACATGAACCCTCTCAGGGGCCTTGGCTCTATGGTGGCTGGATTCTGAGAGGGAGCATGCAGAGAAAAGAATTCCAAGACAATGGATGCTCTAAGAGAAGCTACTTGGCCTTTTCTGATCTAGTCTTGGTGGTCATGCAGCATCACTTTTGCCACCCAGATCAAAGGGGAAGAGGGGACAGACTCCACCTGTGGATGGGAGAGGGTCAAATTCACACAAAAGTTGTATGCAAGCTATTCTTGGTCATCTTGCTCATCTATGAAATATACCCTCCTCCATGCATTGACTTACAACAAGGGTTTATTTCTTGCTCAAAGTCTGCTGTGAATCTAGGCAATTCTCCAGAGCAGCTGTTCTTTTGTTGGCTTAGCAATCCAAGCTGCTGCTTCCATCTTACAGCTTTTCCATATCAACTCATGATTCCACAACCATTGCTACAAGGCAAGAGTAGTATGGAGGATCACACACTACTCTTAGAAACCACCAGCTGGAAGGGACTTAAATCACTCCTGCTTACATTTGATGGCTCCCATAGCCATGCCCAAATTCAGTAGAGCAAGCATGGCCCTCCTGTGTACCCAGAAAGGAAGGAGAGCTAGAAATATTGGTAAATAGCAATATTGTTTACCATAGCCTCAGAGATATTGCCTCGTGGTGAAACCCTATAATTCCCCTCAATTCTGATTTTTGCCCTTTATCAAATCATTTTATTCATTCCTTCATCCATCCAACAAAGATGTCTTATATGCCTACTATTAGCAACAATCAGTAGCTTGTTCCTGGAGGGAATGCAGCTGCTCCCTGCCAAAACACCATATAATTTACTCTAGAAAACTAAAATTTCAGATGCTTTGTCATTGATTATTGTGGGGAGAAAATGTCTCTTTCAGCTCCGACTTTGTCCTGTCTCCTCTAAGGCATGTGAAATAAGATTTTTTTTTCCTATTCTTACCTCCTATGGTCCCATTTTATGGTTTTCATGCACTACTGTCAGTCAAATATTTATCATATATCTTTCAATATCTTTCCAATATTTATCATATATCTTTCCCCTTGTAGGCCTTAACTTTATGACCCACTATTAAGCATGCAGCTGTATTTCCAGAAAATGTAGATGGTTTAATTCAATACTGCATGGCAATTAACTGTCTTATAAATTAAATCATTTTAATCCATCTTAAAGTTATCATGCATAATTAGTCTGACAGCACAATTCTGTTTGTTGTTGTTTTAAAGGAAATTTAGATATCAAGGCTGCAAAGAATGCATAAGTCTAGGCAGAAGGCTCTTATTTTCCAAAAGCAGAGCCCATCGTTGCATTTCAACAATGACCACTACAAAAACCATCAGGAGCTGTTTGGGGCCTGTTTGTGCTTTAGTCTTCAATTAGAAAAAAATGTGTTTCTGATGGAAAACCATAGAACAATCCTCACTCTGTGGTAAGAAAGAATAAAGAGAAAGAAGTGGGCTCTATGATAGACTGAAGCAAGAATACTATATTAGACTAGGTAGTGGCCAGGCGTGGTGGCTCATGCCTGTAATCCTAGCACTTTGAGAGGCCAAGGTGGGCGTATCACCTGAGGTTGGGAGTTCGAGACCAGCCTGACCAACATGGAGAAACCCCGTCTCTACTAAAAATACAAAATTAGCTGGGCGTGGTGGCGCATGCCTGTAATCCCAGCTACTCGGGCGCACTGGCTCACGCCTGTACTTGGGAGGCTGAGGCAGGAGAATCGCTTGAGCCCAGGAGGCAGAGGTTGCAGTGAGCTGAGATTGCGCCATTGCACTCCAGCCTGGGCAATAAGAGTGAAACTCTGTCTCAGAAAAAAAAAAAAAAGACTAGGTAGTTATCTTCCTGGGTGGTTTTGGCTATGTAGAAAATCACTCTTACTCTCGATTAATTTATGTACCAAATCATGCTATGAAATATCCCACTGAAAAGGTCTAAATTATTGATATCTTGGGTCAAGTTCTGACTTGAAGGCAAATAGTAGGAAATACAATGGCATTCATTGGAGGCACACACTACAAATATTGTAGTATCTTTAAGATGTGTTTAAATAAACAAGTAGATGATAAAACTATAAATTAAAGTCACTAAGACTCTCTAGCAGAGACCCTTACCTTTTGAAGTGCACCTTTAAATGGCAACAACACTTATCAGAAATTCCATAAGAAGCTTAGTTGTCTGCTACTCTATTGCAGTATCATATGTGTGAGCTGGATGAAAACTGGATATTGTTATTATCAAAGGTTATTATCAAATGGAGCACAATTTTATTAATAACAATATTATTATTATCAAAGGTTTTAATTTGCTAAAACTATACAGCTTCCTTAGGTCTTCCAAACTAGGTCAGCCAGTTAACCCTCAGATCTGGAGTACCACATTTGGCTGAGTCAGAAGAAATAAAGATGCTATCAAAACCACAAACAAAACTGGTAATAGACATTCTGATAACTTTAACTCCCACAGTAATAAATCTTGGGTCTTTTAAAGTTGGTCAGATGTACACAGAGCTGCTTACTAATTATACTAAAATAGTTACTAAGCAACTCGACATTTTGATTTCCAAGAATTTCAGATAAAGATTATGAACTTTATTTATTTGGTGCTTTGGAGTCCAAGGCACTATTTTACAGCCTAAAGCTGTACTTCTCAAGGCCATCTTCTTGCATTCTTCTAAAACTTAAGAGGGATCATCTGTCCTCAAAAATATAAGAAATTCTGTAAATGTGTATTTTTGTGTATATATATATATATTTGATATTTAAAATTCTGTATCTATATATACTTTCAAGACCCCTTAGAACTTACATGGTACCTGTAATTTGTTTCTTTTTTATACTTAAGTACAAGTAATGTTAGTGATACATTTAAAACTAGGAATTACCTTGTTTGCAATATCAAATTTTTGTAAAATATTGAGTTTAAAAAGTCTCCTAAAATTAAGATTTGAACTATTATAAATGGCTTCAGAGATCCTTTCGTTTCTAAGAGAAGGAAGGAATTAGGATTTATTGTGCATGTATTTCGTACCAGGTGCTCATCTACAGTTATTGAATCCTTGCAACAATCATATCAGGTAAATGCTGTTATTCTTCTCTTACAGATGAAAAATCTAAACCTTCTAAAATGAAAGTTTGTCCAAGTTAACATGACCAATTAGGAGAGCTTGGATTCCACCCCAAATCTGTTCAGTATCAAAGCTCACTCTCTTCCATTCTTGCCCCTTCTCAGCTCACATAGTAGCTTTCAGCAAACAGTGGCTATCTACCCCAGATAAAATTAAGCCTTTTTTTCCTTAGGAGAGGCTAGAAACTGAATCTTCTACCCCCTTTATTGGCATCACACACGCACAAAAATCACCAATTCTCAAAAACCCTATACTCCCAAGTTCAACCCAAATTGAATGGTTGGAATATTGTTGGTTTGTATGGAATAATTAACCCACATCTAAAAATTAATTATACAAAGTGAAGTGGAGATTGAAGCAGTTTTCTAGATAATTAAGGCAAAAATAACTGCAATTTTTTTAAAAGACAGTTTGAAATATTTAGAAGGGTAGATTGCAAAATTATCCAACTTAAGGTAGTCATATTCAGGGAGTTTAGCCAAAACACCTCTGAAATTCATTGCCTTACAAATGAGTATAAAACTTAAACCTATGATTAATTCCCTGTTGTTTTTCTATCTGTATTATACATATAAATATATTTTATATATTGTCCTCCTGAGATTTCAAGAGCAATTTTCTTCTAATTCTTCTAATTTCTTCTATGGATTCACCATAGTGAATCCACCGACACGTCTACCCTGTGACAATCTTGTTCTCCATTGATTGCATGAAAAATACCATATGAATTTGACAAATCATTGGTTTTTTTGTTTGTTTTTCTCTTTTGCTGCATATCATTGCCTATGCTTCTTGAGCACTAGAATATATTTGTGCATGTATAAACCAAGGCCTTTCTTCTGAAAATTAATAGTACTTTGAATCTCTTCTATATTCTGGTTCTTTTAAACTGTGGTTGTTTTAAGTTTGCCTCTCTTGTTTTAGGATTTATTCTTTATTTTGAGGCCCTGATTTTTTACAAAACATTTTTCTCAACGAATCCTGAGAACATTGGACAATCATAGCTTTTAGCTATCATGAGTCCCATTACCCTTTGGCCTCCAGTTAAGCTCTGTCCTGCAAGACATAAATTGTCTGATTATCAACTCCTACTTTGAGTGAAAAATGGTTGAATGAAATGAATATGCAGTTCATTTCAACAAAGCAAGAAACTTGCTGTTTAAAATTGTGTTTTTATAATTCTTGAGATGGAAATATAGCAGACCTCTGTGAATCTGAGAAGGCATTTCATGCTTCCAGAAATGAGGGGAGAAGTGGCAATGATGTTGCTCATGAACAATTGGAAGCAATGATACTAGAGTATGCAGCAAATCTCAGGGAGATTTCAGTGGTACAGTAACTGGCCTCACAAAAGTGGGATTTATTGCATTAAATCTTTGCTGTCCTTTCTAGCTGGTTTGATATTTAAGAAATTATTAAACATAAAATTGTATGAGCAGTTACCTATGGTAGGACAAAAGGGACTGACCTCTAATGGCTTGGTAGATGGGATAATTTTGGGAAGAGAGAGTGGAGCTCAGTTCAGCATCCTACTCTCCTCCTCAACATCATTTCCCATTCTTGGCCCTTGAGTTTAGATAGGAGTTGGGCATGTGTGTGTGTGTATGTGTGTGTGTGGTGAAGTGGGTAGATTCCTGTTCCGAACCCAATTAGATAACTCCACTTCCATCTATCTTCCTTGCATCTTCTCCAGCTCATTTGCAAAAGAATGAAAGAAGCCTTGCTTCAAAAAGGTTTAGAGGGCTAAATAAGAGCACAAACTGGATTTTCTGAAAACTGACCTGATTGCCTGGGTAATTAAACTGTCACTCCAGCAAAAGCATTTGTCTCCAAAAAGTACTGAGGTTGTCTTTCATCACTCTAAGTCTAGACATTCTGAAACCTCCATCCTCTCCTGCAGAGAGAGGAATTAAGTCTCCACATTTCTAAACCATTGACAGTCTGTGGGGTGCCCCATTGTGTTCCTGACTTCCTATTCTCAGAAGGAGTTATAACGATGACAATGATGCATGCATGAGACATGGAGGTCCTCCCCAGCCCTCAGTTAGGAAGTAAGGCAGCCACCCATGTACTGAACACAATAGTGCTTTGGAAAGAGCTCTGTTAAAAGTGAGTCTGAAAAATGTAAAGGCCTTTACGAGAGGAACTTAATCTCCAGTGTGATAAAACGATGCACACATTACAAGGAGATGGATGTTATGAAAACAATAAGTACACCCAAGAGTACACGTACAAATCTGCATTGCAATTGATTTATTTGGATGCCTGTTTCTTCCTACACTATGAGCTCCTTGGGGCCATGAAATTCATTTGTTTTATCTATATATATATTCTCTTTGATATCCCCCACCCTGACAGCTAGTGTAGTCCTTTCTAAATAGTTGTTACTAAATATGTCAAATCAAATGCCTACAAGGACTGGTTGGTAGAACCAGATTCTGGAAGTGACCAAGCAGGTCTAGCTTCATAAGAATGCCATCATCATAGATTTGAGGGTCATGATGAAGTTGTACTAGGATTTATGGAGGTTCTTTGTCAACCAGTTCACACCACCAGTGACTTAAGGAAACTGTATGTCGTCTATTGGGAACAGTCCTGCTTAAAGCAATTAACAGGGACAATTAATTTGGAGGGAAGTCTCTCTCCACTCAACAGCATTCAAATACCCTCTGCATTAGCCATGTTTTGAAAAACTCCAATTGCCTGAACCACTGATAGACAAACAGAAATGCAGACTATTTTGTATGCAGTTTTATAAAGAAGTTTCTAACCAGAGAAGAAAGGTGTTATTTTGAAATATTAAGCTCTTAGTTGTTCTTTCATTTCAGTGAACATTTGTTGAGGGCCTGACATGAGCTAGGCACATGGCAAAGTTTTAGAGATGCAAAGGTAAATTAAGACCCCTGTGTTAATTCTCATGTGGGCAAAGCAAGCACATTTTTTAAGTTGCAATAATGCAACAATGGTGGTGTGTACATAGTAGGGCAAAAGCATAGAGAAAGCCATGGAAATCCTCAAGCCAAGTTCAAAGAGTCCTCTAATGTATGGCATGCCACAACAAGGACCTTCAAAGGGTGCATTTGGTAAAAAAGGAAACCTCCAAAGATTCATCCAATCCTAAGGTTTCATAGAGTAGGGACTTCTTCCCTTAGCTGGAAAGGAAAGAAGTCATTTGGTGTGCAGTAGACATAAATTAGGGGCCGTCCACTTTTTCTTGCAATGATTCATCTAATGGAGGAGCAGACCCTGGAGAGAAACATATCTCTTCTTGTCTTCATTTTGTTCTTCTTTTATTAAATCACCCACAGGACAACCGGATGCTCCAGCAATAGATTATAGAAAAAACAGATGGGTATTTCTGTGCAGTCAGAAAGCTCCTGTGCCCTTTTCCAGCATAAAACGTTTATGAAAATCAATTTTCAGTGCCTGCTGAACCAGGCTGATGTGAGAACTAGCTTTCCACAGTTCATAATATTCACTCCGGGATGATTTGACAGGGCTGATATTTTATCACGAATACAAAGGATACGAGCACCATTCTCCTAATGTATTCATTACTTGTCTCACCATGCTGGTAAATAATATGCATATGGTAATTTGAGAGACACAGTGTTCCCATTGCTCTTTTTTATTCCCAGAACTCTGGCTGTCTTTTCTAAATGCTGCAAATCAAAGGCAAAGTTACCTCACGCACCTGTAGTCCCAGCTACTCAAGAGACAGAGGCTCTAGACCAGGACTTGAAGTTCAGCCTGGGCAACACAGTGAGACCCTATGTCTTTAAAAAAAATTGCCTAAAAATTTGGCCAGGTGTGGGGGCCCATGCCTGTAATTGGAGGAACTTTGGGAGGCCAAGGTGGGCAGATCGCTTGAGGCCAGGAGTTTGAGACTATCCTGGCCAACATGGCTAAACCCTGTCTCTACTAAAAATACAAAAAAAAAAAAAAAAAAAAATTAGCCAGGCATGGTGGTGTGCACCTGTAATCCCAGCTACTTAGGAGGCTGAGGCATAAGAATCACTTGAACCTGGGAGGCAGAGGTTGCAGTGAGCCGAGGTTGTGCCACTGCTGTATTCCAGTCTGGGTGATAGAGCGAGACTCTGCCTCAAAAAAATTAAATTAAAATTTAAAATAAAAAATTACTTAAAAATTTGATTTTACATTCCTCCTATTCTCACTTTCTGGTGCCCATACAACACATAAATTACATTCTTCTCTATGTTTACCTGCATCTCTAGGGAACAAAGCCCCTTTTACTTGTTCTCTTACTATAGAATGTTCTACAATACCCCAATAAAGATTCATTCATTTGTTCATTTACAAATATCTATTAAGCACCTACTGTGTGTCAAGCACTATGCTAAATCTTAAGCATGAAACAAAAGAAAGATAAAAGTATCTGATTCAGGGACTGGTTGTTCTGGGTTTTTTTTTTTTTTTTTTTTTTTTGGAAGCTTGTTGAAAATCTGTGGCATCATACAAAACAAAAAAGAATGCAAAACTGGTGCCTTAAATAGAAATGTATTAATAATGAGTGTTAGAGCTAAGAGAAGGCAAAATGTCTACAGAACACATGATTTCAATTAACAACAGTGAGTAAACGGATGAGCTGGAAAAAAATTATGATCGGGCCCATGATTTTTTTTTGTCGTTTTATAAAAATTTTGTTTATTTTTGTCATACTCATATTATTCTAAGGCCCATTGATTTTAGAAAGAAAATCTGTTTTATAAACTTAGCATATTAAAAGCAAATGCATAGCTCTGTTTTCTTAGAAATGTGTGAATACATAAACATGTTTTACTGAGGGTAGGACTTAATTTATGTGTATTAAACTGTCAGAATATACAAGTTCTTTGTGGTCAGTAATTCTTTCCTTCATTTAACAAATATTTCTTTTGCTACTATGGATCAATCAGTCATTGTTATAAGCATTGGGAATTAAGAGTCCTCCCCTCCTTGAGTTTACATTTAGGTGAGAGGACAATGAAAACAAATAGGTGAACAAATATACCAGATAACTAGAAATTGCAATATGTGCCATGAAGAAAACAAACAAGGTTTGTGTGTCTGTAAGGAGGTACTTTGCATAAGGTGATCAGAGGGAGTCAATCATGCCGATAGGGGAGGAATGTCAGACAGAAACAGAATATTTACCTATCGTTTCCAGAAGATAGTGCTGCCTGGAAAATAGCAGTATACATTTATCTAAATTACAGGTTTGCAAAATACAGCCAGTGGTCTATTTTCATAAAGTTTTAGAACCATTTTTGTAAATAAAGTATTTTGAAACACAGCCATACATATTCTTT
Organism: Pan troglodytes; assembly: GCF_028858775.2. NCBI lineage: Eukaryota > Metazoa > Chordata > Mammalia > Primates > Hominidae > Pan > Pan troglodytes. The sequence continues at coordinate 77,646,873 of NC_072402.2, forward strand.
AACATATTTCCTACAGTTGTCTTCATACTGCAATAGCAGAGTTTTATAGTTGCAACAAAGACCCTATGGGCCACAAAGCTGAAAATATTTACCATCTTGCCCTTTATAGAAAAAGTTTCCTGACTCTGGCTCTAAATTCCTTTTTTGCATAATCATAACTTTTTTGTCTTTTTAATTTTGTTGTTTTTAGACCTGTAAGTTCATATCAACAATTTATAGAAACTCTGTTAAAATATACCTCATGAAGACAGCTGATATTTATTGGGTGAAATTATGTTCCAGGCACTCAAGTACTTTGCATGAAATGCGTTACAGGTAATGCCCAGAACAGTCCTATGTGGTAGGTGCTATTATCACTCAAGCTTATAGATGAGGAAAATGAGAACACAGAGGTTAAGTAACTCACACAGCAAGTAAATGGTGGAGCCAAGAATCAAAACCAGACAATCTGGCCATAGCACTATTCTAAGCTGCCTCTGTCATCTAATATTCTGTAACCTCACCACCATAATAGATCTGCCGCTTAATACTGCCTATCTGTTCCTAATTTGCAAAAGGAAGAAGCATCGTGCACCATCTTGCACCAAAGAATTTAGAATTTGTGTTGGAGCCAAATTTTACTGTTATTCCTTGCTTAGCATTTAGAATATGAAGAACGTTTCCAAGTAATTTCCTCTCAAGCTTCATTGAGAAGCTTTGGGTAGATAATTGGTGCTTTCAAGAATGGTCCTGCTCACACTGGCAATCAAGACTGTTTCTTTAGATATTTAGAAGTGCTCATTATTAAATTCACTAGATAATTCTGCAGCCTTCTCTCTTGTTGTGGCTATAAGATGTGCCATTACAGCAAATACTGCCTTCCCTTTCTCCCCATTTCCTAAAACCGCAACATAACTTCAGCATCCCCATCTAAAATCACCAGGTGATTCCACAAAAATCCCGGATATGCTTGGCACAACCATGTGCAAACGCACCTGAAAAGTCCATTTCAGAAAGCCCCAATTCTGTGATATTCAGTTCAACCTAGGCACCAAACACTTAGCCCTAGCCCTGATACTATATATCTGCTAATTTCTTTGGAAGGTATCTATATTTCTAGGTTTTTTGTTTGGCCAACCTATTCACTTCTGAATAGGCTGAAGAGATTTGCCGAAGGTTGGTGTAAGCTTCCAAAAGTCACTTGTACTTAAACATTTTCACATCCAGTGAAGAAATTAAACATTCGAGAATTGCCATTTTTTCCAACTCTGAGTGTGGGTTATGAATAGCTATTGAGTTATGACATGGTGCTGAGCAGTACCTAATCACACAGGTGGGCAGGATCTCTGCCCTCACAGAGTGGAGGAGACGGGAACCAGTTAAGAGAAAATGAACATGCAATGTAACAAGTGCTGTCATGAATGCAGGATGATAGAGTGGTCCAGGGGCATGGCATCCAATGAGGAGTTGGGGGTGGGAGGGCATAGTCCAGAAAGGCTCCCTAAAGCATAGACTTAGAAGGTAAAATTGACTAGACTTAGAGTGTGGGGAGGGGGAGGATTGGAAATCAATGATTCAAGGATGACATCTGGTTTCATCATTTACATTTGGTTGAACTATTAGCCTTTTTTCAGTATATGTTTCTAGACACACCTGAAGTTGATACTTGTCTGTTCAAATGGCCACACATTCTTTCATTCTTCATGGTTGCTTTTTTGTTTCAAGATAGCAAGAAAACCAATCTTTCCTCATTTTGCCAGTAACCGGCTGTGGGATTTTGGACAAACTACTTTGCTCAGCCTCAGTCTTTTCATCTCCATAGGGATATTGAACAAAATTATGTCTGTGGTTCTCTCCTCATCTGAAATTCTACCTTTTAAACCCCTTCCATTTCATAGTGCTTTCATGACCCCCATAGATTCATGCGGCATTTCCCAATTTTGAGCCTTAGGATAGTGTGTCTGTTAGAATTGTGTTACACTTTGTGTCAGTTACCAAGCCTAATTAACCAAGGACTTAAGCACATTAGGGGTTTGTTTTTTTTTTCAGGTATTAAGGAATCCAGATGTAAGCAATACATGAATGATGAAATAGCCAAACAACAGTGTTGGGGACCCAGACTCCTTCTACCTTTGTTCTCAGTCATCCCTGTTCCCAAGATAGCTGCCCCATCTCCAGCTTCAAGTCTGTACTCCAGGCAAGAAGAAAGATAGCAAAAAAGGCAAAATCAAGGGCCAGCTGAATTGGCTTAGTTTGAAAGAGCTTTCCCAGAAGTTCTTAGTGGAATTTACTTAAATCTTATTGGCCAGAACTATGTCATAGGCCACCCCTAGATGTAGGAGGGGAGGCTGGAAGATGTTCTTTTTTTTTCAGTTGGGTACATTGATATACTAAGCAAAATGAGGGTTGTACTGATAAAGAAGAAACAGAGAAGGGATGTTAGACAGGCAACTGGCATTGTTTACTGAAGTTTATTCAGATGTAACATTCAAAATTTTAAAACAGTTCTGGCATAGCCACTGACCAATCAGAACAGAAACTGGCCAGCATGTTATAGCCAGCTGAATGGCAGCCCTGATGTTTTTCTGCTTTGCATTATAGTTACTGTATACAGTTGTCATCTCTCCTCCCCCCACATCATAAGGCCTAAGTCCATCAAGGACACGATTACACTTTGCATGTGTTCTTTCCAGCTCTCAAGAAAGATTCACACAGAGTAAGTGTTCACTTTTGTGAAAGAGAATTAATTGTTGAATTATTCAAATTGTAATCCAGGGATGAGACAACCCAACCAAGAAGTGTTCAAATTATTACCTAGTCTATTTTCTCAGGAATGAATGATTTATGTGATTGGTGGCTGTATCTTCCCAAATTCCACAATTGATTATAAACCTGGCCAATACAGATGGACTTTGAAGGTTGCTCAAATCTCTTACAGCTACTCAAAAGAATTATTACAGACTAGAAAAAGTATTGCCTGCAGTGAAAAGCTTCAGGAATAATAGAGTTCAGTAGCCCTTTTTCTTCATTTATTACATTGAATAAAACTAATAAGGAGCCACCCCAATAATCAAATCAAGTCAGTTCCTTAAAGACTTGCATCTGGTTCTTCCAGCCTATAATGAACATAATAGCGCATCATTTCTTTCCACTCAGATCTTGAGTAATCATAATGCTCAGAAGTTGGGATGGAGCATTATAGTTAATTTAATTTTCTTATAAGCTTGAGGTCAATTGGAAAATTCATGTGTTAATTCTAATTCTTTAAAAAATTACATTTTTAATGTTTGTGGTTTAATTTTCACCAATGTAATTACTTCAAAGACTTTTATTTTCTCTACTTTGCTCATTTCTAAATGATATTTTAACATCCATATTTTTTATTTGCTCTAATTCTCCAGTTTATTCTCCATTCCATGCAAATCTTGAATTGAGATGCAAGTTTATCCCAAATTATTTGGAGAATTGATAATGGGCTACCAAGAAAAAATACATACATGCAATATCCAATTTCCAAACTGGCTTTGGTAAGACATATCTTTTTGAGAAATCATTTCCATTAAAACACCTCTCAGATGCAAATTATTCTATGGAGTAATAAAAGTTAGACTATAATGGGCATTTTGTTTCATTACTTTATCTTTAACCTTTTAGTTTGGTTCCTTTTAATATTTGAAGTATGTGCTTACATCTGTCGTCTTCTAGGAAAATCTCTATTTTTATGTTTGTATCTGGATTATTTTATAGTATGTGGGGTTTTTTCTTTCTACCACACATCTTCAATTCTAAGAGGAACTTTTCTCTTTTTTTATAATTGTTGACCAGGATTCATTTTATTATTAGCACTTGTTGAAAATTGTAGGGCTGGCCTGGTGCAGTAGCTCACGCCTATAATCCCAGCACTTTGGAAGGCTGAGGTCAGGAGTTTGAGACCAGCCCTGGCCAACATGGTGAAACGCTGTCTCTACTAAAAATACAAAAATTAGCTGGGTGTGGTGGCGCATGCCTGTAATCCCAGCTACTCAGGAGGCTGAGGCAGGAGAATCACTTGAACCCAGGAGGCAGAGGTTGCAAAGAGCCGAGATCGCACCACCGCACTCCAGCCTGGATGACAGAGCGAGACTCCATCTCAAAAAATAAAAAGAAAATAAAATTATAGGGCTAATATGTTTATTCAAACCTCCTATAGTTCAACTGCCTACAAAATTTACCTTTTAACTGCATGGAAAATATTCCCTCTCCCATATCAAATTTCAAAAAGCTATGTATTTTTTTCTTTCCTTATTTTTTGTACCTTTTGACCAATATCTGTCCTTTCTCCTACTCCTCAGTCCCTGACAAGAACTTTTTAAATACATTTTATTATCTTTGAAATTGGAATACATCTTATAATTTTGGGCATATCATGATTTAACTGGAAGATTTTTTTTCTTGGTAGTAAATAAAGTAATGGCAGCAGATAAAACAATTGATAGCTTCTTAGATGCATTGAAATAAAGTAATCTCCAACAGTGACAGTGTCCTTTGAAGAATTTCTGAATGATCCAGAAACCTGCTGTGAACCATGTATTGTTTTTGACTGGTGCCCTATTGTATCCTAATCAAAATGAAGTTTAAATCTTTGAAACTGGAAAATAAGACAGAATAAGTATATAGATATTATTCCTTTTGATTCTCTACACAGGGTGTTTTTCTCAATCACACAGTTGAATCTCACTGGCTTGTGCCTTTCACATGACTAATGAAACCAAAATGTGCATCATTTTAAAGCATGTCCTGTTTTCCATAAATTCCAATCTCTCCACAGCAATTCCATCACAAAACAGCAAACAAATCAAAAAATAAAAAACTTCCTGACTGCCCATCTCCTCAATGAAAATGTTGTGGTTTTACCATGATGACATTTTCTTTAATTGTGGTAAAATACGCATAACATAGTATTTACTGTCTTAACTATTCTTAAGTGTACAGTTCAGCAGTGTTAAGTATATCGGATTGTTGTGCAACCATCTCCAGAAATCTTTTCATCTTGCAAAACTGAAACTTCCATCATATCTTTTAAAAGCCCATTCTTACTGAAGAATTCTCGCATAGAATTGAAATAGCTCATCTCTAGCTCTTAGCTATGCAGCCCTTCTAATTTTTGTCGAACATTTTCAAATAGCTCTAAGCCTCAAGCCTGAGATTTAGCCCTAACCCAGGCCAGACTGGACCATTAAATTTTTAAACATTTTTTCCAAACTATACTCTCTTTAAGTATATGTGTATAAGAACAAATGGCTATTTCAGTCTATAAAATGAAATTAATGAAATTAAACATTTTAATATTTTAACCCTTTATTTTGCTTTGAGATGCAGTCTCGCTCTGTCATCCAGGCTGGAGTGCAATGTCGCCATCTCTGCTTACTGCAACCTCTGCTTCCCGGGTTCAAGCGATTCTGCTTCCCGAGTTCAAGCGATTCTCCTGCCTCAGCCTCGAGAATATTTTAACACGTTAATATTTAAGAATGTTTCCTCCTGGTTGATTCCCACTAAAATGCATGTGTCCTTACATTAAAAGAGCCAAAGCACTACAGTGTCATTTCCATATCTCTTTTCTTGTCTTGCTTTGTTATTTAATGACTGAATGCTTCTTTGACATCAGAGACCTTTCATGATATGCACTCAAATGTGTAGATGAATCAGATAACCATATCCTTGTTAAAGGAGATTATTCTGAAATATATGAACCAATGGGAAGACAGAATTTGTAAGACAGGAACTTTCTTACTGGATTTCTAGGAACGCTGGACCTTTCTGGTGATGCCTCCAGCATGTCCACAAAGGACAGGAGGCCAAATGGCTGAAACTCACTGCATGCTCCTTCTGGTCCCCTTTCAGCTCTTCTTATCTCTTTTCTGTTTGGAGATCCTCCATGAGATTTTCTATAAGGTAATGAAAGTTATGCTGCTTAAAAAAAAGTCTTAAAAAGTGGAGAAAGTTCAGACTTATTTAAACAGACCTGGATTCAAACTACAGTCCAGTCACTTACAACCCATGTGGTCTTTAGACCAATCCCTAACCTTCTCCAAGCCTTGTTTTCTTTGTGAGTAGAATGAGGATCGTAATGTCTATTGTTATCTCTGAGTCGCTGTAAGGATTAAAAAGTAGAGTGTTATTGCATGCGTCCTGACCCTCAGTAAATGTTTGCTGATAGTATTCTGCATTAGAAATTGCAGAGTACCAGACATTATTGAAGCATCACTTTTTCTTTTTTTCTGTCTCCTTCTACTCATCTTCCTCTGTTATAGGAGCTCAGGAAAAAGTATTAGCTAGGCTTTTTTTTTTCTTTTTCTTTCTGGAAGGCAATAGTTCTCAAAGTGTGGACTCGATACCAGCAACATAAACATCGAGTGGGAATTTAATAGAAATGCCAAATGTCAGACCCCAACCCAGAACTGTGAATCAGAAACTGGGGGTGGAGCTTAGCAATCTATGTTTCAAGCCTTCTAGGTGATTCTGATGAAGTTTGAGAACCACTGTAAAAAGTAGAGATTCACGTGGGCTAGCTAGCTAAAGTGGGAGCCGGTGAGGTTGAGGGTGGGCGGAGGTAGTCAGTAGCAGAGACAGGAAACGAATAGGAACTGGGCCTCTCAAGGAAGGGAAACCAGATCTGAGGACCCCTGCAGCTGCAGTTGATGAGTCTTCACCCTGATGCTGCCTCTCCCATGCATGACTCAGTCAACTTCTAGGGCAGTGATTCTCTCCTGGGCAATTTTGCCTCCCAGGGGAATTTGGCAATGTCTGCAGACACTTTTTATTGTCATGACTGGGGAGTTGCTACTGGCATCTGGTGAGTAGACTCCATGGATGCTGCTAGGCACCCTACAGTACACAGGACAGCCCCTATGACAAAATATTATCCAGTCCAAAATGTCCACAGTGCTGAGGCTGAGGAAGCCTCTTCTAGAGATTGTCCTCCCAAGCTGCTCGTCTCTTTTTCCTTCACCAACTAAGGCTTTACCTTGTACCTAAGAAATTCAATTGGCTTTTTTGAACCCTATATGGGTTCATACATGGGCCTCAGAGAGTCCACAAACTTGCACAATTCTGTTATTGTGTATGTATTTATTCTGCCTGTTGGGGAAGGGAGCTTTCATCAAATTCTCAAAGGTTGTATTCTATGTTCATTCTGCGTATGATTTCCCTACCTCACATTTTCTGCTCATTCATCACTTCTCTTTGCCACACTGCCGTTTTTCTACTTCATAACTTCTCAGCTGCTTCTCACATTGCTGCTTTCTTATCGTGGCCATATTTCCCAGTTCGAATTCCGAAGGTAAGGAATCTGATTATCCTGCTCTCCCCTATTCGGACAAAGCTTTTCCCACCAGACAACCTCATAGGCCCCTGGCCTTCCCACACCACAGCTGCCCTGGGTTCTGGTCAGGTCCCCCATGGGATGAGGAAGGCCAGTAGGGAGTCAATGTCACCCAGAACAAAACATGGCTGCCCAAGGCAGGCTCCCTCAGGACGGGCACTGGCTGAGGCAGGCATCGTGATTGCCGTGTCTAACAAAGATGGTCAGAAAACCCCGGGGTTAGGTTCTGGCTAGAGAAGCCACAAAGCACCTGGAAAGACAGGAAGATACTGGAGTCAGTCTGAAACTCCAGGGTGTGGCAAGCACATGCAGACCCTCAGAAGCCTAAGAGGAGGTTTTGCAGAACCACAAGGAAAAAAGAACTCAGGGACGAGAAATAAGGGTCAGGACTCAAAGCAGTGGACATAATCAGGACGGAACAGGCAGAAGTGCAGACGCAAGAACAGATCAATAAAACCCAACAGCTCAGCAAAGGTGAGGCAGCTGTGTCTCCCTCTGGCTGCCTTTTCTCCCCTCCTCTCTCACCAGAAGCCAACGCGTACACGCTGAGTGGAGAGGCCGCGAGGACAAGACAGTGGGACATGCGTGTGCTGGGGAAGTCGAGAAGCAGGACAGGAGGCAGGTCTGAGAGATCTGGTTTGTGTCTTGTGCCCTGGTTCTCTCTGCATTCCTTCTCTGTCTCTTTTTCCCTTCCTCATGCCTTTTCCTTAGCTGATTTCCCTAGGACAGAATTATTTTCTTTTTCGGACTGAATGGTAAAGAAGTATTTGTTTCCTAAGTCTTCATTTCAAAAGCAACAGGATAGAACTCTCTAAGAAAAAAGAAAACACAAATCTCTAAATGACATTAAATTACATTTTTATTTATGTAGCCTTGAATGGATTGTTCTACTTTCAGTCAGTAGATTTAAAAGGGGAAAAAAAACATGTTCCTCAGTCCAATGTTATAGATGGCTTAGATGACTGGGCAGCGTTACACCAGCACCAGGAAATATCTAGAGCAGTGGTTCTCAAACTTTGTTCCACATTAGAATTTTAACCCTCAGGCGGCACCCCACGCCATTAAATCAGAACATCTAGGGATGGGAGCCAGACAGCCGTAGTTTTTAAAGTTTCTCAGATGATTCCAATGTGCATCACTGGGGACTCACTGTCTAGGAGGTGATTTTAATAAAGCCCTGATCCTTGCTTGCTTTCTTGCCACTTTACTTTTCCTCCAGTAGAATGTAACAAAAGACACCTTTTATTTTTCAGTTAATTAAATTAAATCCCAGTTCATTGAGGTTGTGCTCTAATTTCATGCCAGAAGGCATCCAGCCAGGTAGTTGCTTACTTCAGTCAAAACAACAGACCAGCATTTTGGCATCGTGTAGTCAAGCAATGTTTTTATCCACTGATGAGTGGTTGTTAGTTTAATCTTCAACTTTGTAACTTGGTGTTTAAATTGATCCAAACACAACTTTGGACCCTGGAGATATCCGGACTTATTTACTGCCCACCAACCCCCTCCCCCACTCCCCGCCCTTATTCACCAGAGTGACCAGAAAGCAATATGATCTTCACAGCGCCAGATCTTGCTGTGATAATCCGAGGAAAGAGGAGCCATCAGGCCACTCAAGCAACATCTCAGCTGCTCAGTAAATCTTTCAAGAGCTCACCCAAGTCCCAATCTCAGCTTCCTGATTTCTTTTCCTCTTTATATGTGAAGCGTTTTGTTGTTTGTTGTTTATTTTTTTATTTTCATAGGTTTTTGGGGAACAGATGGTGTTTGGTTACCTGAGTAAGTTCTTTAGTGGTGATTTGTGAGATTTTGGTGCACCCATCACCCGAGCAGTATACATTAAACCCAATTTGTAGTCTTTTATCCCTCACCCCCTTCCCAACCTTTCCCCAAGTCCCCAGAGTCCATTGTATCATTCTTATGCCTTTGCATCCTCATCGTTTAGCTCCCACTTATGAGTGGGAGCATACAATGTTTGGTTTTCCATTTGTTGTTCATTTTTTAATAAACATGGTTGAAAAGACTAGGCTATAGTAGCTCATTAGGGCCTGTTTCTGAGTGTGGTCTGTTTTGCCAGCACATTCTCATGACCACTTGGCAAAAATGAGATTGTGACATTTTTTTGCTCCCAACAGATGTATTTTTGGTAGCCCACGGGTTCTTCATTTGTTTGTTTACAGTCTTTAAGGAGAGAAAACATGCTGTGAGGAAGGGATCAGATTGAAAACTGCTTAATCTGATGGGAAAAGCCTGAAACGCAACTTATTGATGGTCTTCAAAACTATGACAGGTTAGAAGGAAGAACATTCAAGCTAGTTGGTCTCTATTTCCATGGAGGAAGTGAGCTTAAAGTGCAGTTAATTGGGAGTATAGTGAGCCAGAGACAATAACTTTGGAATTAAATAACAAATTTGGCTGCTAAGAAAGTCTATGGCATCTCCATTCCTAAAGAATCAGTTTGCTGTGGAATGGGAGTCAGAAATGGGTGGGTTACAATTCTGCTTTGGTCTCTGACTCACCACGTGTTACATGGCTTTTCAGGGCCTGTGTTAGTCAACATTCCCCAGAGAAGCAGAACCAACGGGATATATATGGGTATACATGAGAGGAGATTTATTATGGAAATTGGCTCACACGATTATGGAGGCAAGAAGTCCTATTATGTGCCGTCTGCAAGCTGGAGCCCCAGGAAAGCCAGTGGTGTAATTCAGTCTTATTCTGAAGGCCTGAGAACCAGGAGAGCTGATAGTGTAGCTCCCACGCCACGGCCAAAGCCTGAGAACAAGAGAGAGGCCTGGTATAAGTCTGAGAGTCTAAAGCCCTAAGAACCAGGTGTCTGAAGTCCAAGGGCAGGAATAGAGGGATGTCCCAGCTCAAGGAAGGAAAATTTTCACCCCTTCCATGTTTTTGTTCTATTCAGGCCCACAGTAGATTAGATAAAGCCCACCCACATTGGTGAGGTCTGGACTTTCTTTACTCAGTCTATGGATTCAGTACCAAGTGTACTGGGTGTTTCTCCCAGAAGCACCCTCAGAGACACATCAGAAATAATATTTTATCAGCTATCTGGGCATCCCTTAACCCAGTCAAGTTGACACAAAATTAACCATCACAGGGTGTCAGCATCCTCATCTATCAAATGAGAAGTTGAGCTGGATAACCCCCAAAGTCCCTCATCGCATACGAATGTCCTATGATATTTAACAATAGGACATGTAGCCTTCTGCCTTGAGAAATTTAGGTACTAACAGAAATTGTTTCCCTGAGGTCCCTTCAACTTCAACAATTTAGAGTAATTCACCAATGTGTTTCCTATTTTGAATAGGACTAATGTGTTTCCTATTTTGAATTGCAAAAAAATATAAACATATCCATATTTGATACCAAGAAATTAGTAATTCTGTTGGATGTGAAAAGAACACGGGTTACGTAAGAATATGGTCATAATTGCTAGAGATATATACTGAAATAGGTAGGAGTAAAATAACATGATGTCTGGGATTTTTTAAATAAAATAATATATATCCAGATTTCACAAGATTTCCTTTGGGCTGGAAAGGTTTCTGAATATAGTGCCTGTGTTCTAGAAAGAGGAGTCAGGAGCCTAGAGTATGCAGGTGTTGATGGTATTGAGTGTTCTGTACACAGAACCAAGAGACTAGAGACTTTAGAGGCCACAAAATGCTTTTCCTAAAGACCTAGAACATGAAGGTTTAATTTATTTCTCTTTTTCTCCTCCATGTGTTTTGGATAGGTTGGTAAGTGGAAATCAATTACCCCTGAATAAAATAGAAACCCTGAGAGAGATAAGTGACTTTTCTGGGGATACATGCTAATGACAACATCAAAGCCAGAGTGAGGATTGAAGGGTGAGGTACTATGACTACCTCCCTCTACTCCTCCTTCCCCTCCTGCTGGGGAAATGCCAAAGGTATAAGTATCCTTTTGGCACCATTTGTCCTCCAGGGTTTCTGTGTCTGTCCTGTATCTCCTTATTCATTCTTAAAACTCTTTCTAGTGGTCAGAGCTCTCCTTTAAAGAAAGAATAACAAGACATCATAGCAGTGAACTCAGAGCATTATCACTGGCTTTTCACAGGACATGAGCAACTTTCTCACTGGAGGGGGCAGGGATGCTTGTGTGGTAGGTGCTCCTGACAATGATAACTTCACTTGAGCCTACCCTGAGAATGACCCTGTGTGGCAGATGCACCCAAATATATGTTCAGAGTTCCAAGCTAAGGAATTGGAAGTGGCCATCCCAGAGATTCATTCCTATCTATGAGGAACATCTGAACACCAGCCCGTCCCAGGGAATGTGGGCCATACAGGGGATCAGCATCCTTTGTTTGGGGTTAAATGAAGGTTGCCAGGCTGAGGTTGCTAGGGGGAGGGTGTTAAGTGAAAATGTTTTATAAACTGCATGCCTTTTGCCAGCGATTGTGGTTCTTCTTACCAGCCCACTGCCACTGGACCAGCAGTTCTCCTGTCCAGCCCGCCACCACTAGACCCTCTCCCCTATATGTAAACCCCCAGTAAAACCCCAGTGTCTCATTTTCTAGCTCTGGATCTCTTCTTCAGCCTCTTGAACCTAGTGCCATCCCCTTTGGAGTTGATAGGGATTCAGCACATCACTGCTACACTAGAATAAAACATGTGCTGTGTCCACATTAGGCCAACAAAATCCCATACCATCCAACTTTTTTCACTGATTAAAAATACTATTAAATTTTAAATTGGTTCATATAAGAAGTTGCAGAAAAGGTGTTTGTAGGCAAATCCAGCCGACTCACATATAAATCATCTGTATTCGTTTATTAGGGCTGACATAACAAAGCACCACAACTAGATGGCTTACGACAACAAAAATGTATTTTCCGACACTTCTAGAGGCAACAAGTGTGGAATCAAGGTTTCAGCAGGGCCATGCTCCCTCTGAGATGCTGGGTGGAGTCCTCCCTTGCCTCACCCTAGCCTCTTGTGGTGGCAGCACTCCTTGGCATTCCTTGGCTTGTAGCTGCATCACTCCGATCTCTGCCGCTGTTTTCCAAGGTGTCCTCCCCGTGTGTCTCTTCTCTGTCTTATAAAAACATCAGTCCTATTGGATTAAGGGCCCACCCCACTCCATTATTACTTCATCTTAACCAATTACATTTGCAAGGACCCTATTTCCAAATGAGGTCACATTCTAAGGTACTGGAGGACTTCAGCGTCTCTTTCGGGAGGATGCAATTCAACCCATAACACCATCCAAACAAATGACATTATGAGAAGGTTTCCATTTTTGTCCTCTGTTGTGGTTAGATTCCTGATTTTACATAATTTAGAGCTAAAAATTTACTTCCTGTCTGAAAAGTGATTTTTGACAAGGATTGAGATCACAACTCGAGTTCTGTGGCCATTGCTTGCCCTTTCAGAATCACTTGTCCCATCCTGTGTGCCATGTTCCAAAGAAGCCAGGTGAGCAGATGCTGGCAACACAGGGATGACAGCATAGACTACAGCTTTAAGTGAAAGGGACTCATGACTCAACCCTGTAGCTTGCCCTTGCTATGGTTGCCCCACCCCTCCCAACTCCTTATTCCTCCTGCTTTGCTGAAACCACAGCTGCCTTGAATCGAGCCATTTTGATTCTGCCGCAAATGAGCTGTAAACCAAATCAAGCCACATCAAACAAATCCAACCACCATCAAAAGCAAGTTAGTCAATTTTTGTTTTCTTTGCAATGGGGAGGGGTCATAAGAGCCTTGTATATCCCAGGGCAAATATTAATCTGTCTGAAGAGTCAGCTTGCCAACGGGTAATCGGCAAACAGGTTGGTGCTCATGAGAGCTGCACAGACTGGTAGTTGAGGATATTCGGTGCCAGGAGCAAACCCTAGCAGGCACCCTTGGTAAATCTGGCAGGCTCTGTGACTTCACCCTCTGCATTCGGAAGCAAGCATTCAAACTTTGACAGGCTTGCGACATGCCCAGGGTAAGTCACCTGGCTTCTTGGATTCTGGACAGATCTCCTTGTGCCACAAGCTCACTTCTCTTTCTCTGCTTCAGGACTAGGTCCTTCAAGGGGATAGCAGAGAAAGCATGTTTGCAGAATCCATGCCTTGTGCCCACTCCCACCCCACTGCTTGGCACTTTTAGGGAAAGTGGGAAGGAGTAAAGTTACTCTGTCACTGGCAGAGGAGGGACAGTAAAGGGAAGAAGAAAATGGGAGAAATGAGAAATAGGTACCCAATGAGTAAAAAAAAAAAAAATTGATTACAGTGCTTAAAACCTATCACTACAGTGGTGATGTTTCTGAATGATAGAGAGGGTGGATTTGGCAAAGCTTCTGGAATCTTTTCAGACTTGAGGTCCACCTCCTATCTTGAGACCAGTTAAGTTTCGACCCCACGTTTGCTGTGCTTGATCCCTTGACCTTTGTGTAAATCCTCCCAACTTTGCTAGGCCAGAGGAATGTGGAGTAAAGGTTCTGAGTTGTACAGTTCCACAGTGGCTCATCTCCTGGCCAATACCTTAAGGATGCAGGAAATATGAGCAGAGAACAAGACTCCCTCAATATTTAGAAACTGGATTGAGATTTCAATCCAAAGGATACAATTTGCCCATCACCTTAGTTGCTCGTACAGTAAATTGAGCACGTCAATAACACTAAGAGAACTTTTTCTCTTGATGCCTAAATGCCAATCACAATTTTTCTTAGTTCTCTCAATTGGCATCCTGGTTCCTGTCTCACTCCTACTGTAGTGCACACTTACAGAAATGAAAGCTGCCTACATAACCACCACCAGCATCCAGAAAGGAGAGAATTTGACACCATCTCTTTTTATCTCCACTAGTTTCTGCTTTTTAGTCATTAACAAATGGCTCTGGTTCCCTTTGCAGTGAAGACCCACAGAGGCAGAAGTCCCTGCTCTGAGTCAGTTCAGCTCTGATTTTGAACACTGACTGGGTGCTCAGCAGTAAGGGTTGAAAGGAAAAAGAGGGAATACGGGGAAGGAGGCAGAGATGGAGACAGATTTACAGGTCTTGCCTGAGAGTTGTGCTTGATAAGCAGAGAGCCAATTATCTCTGCAACTCCACCTTCCCAGCAGTCAAATACTTGATGGGCAGGTTAAAAAGTGAGGAGGTGAGGACAAGATTAATTATCAAGTCTCAGAGGAGGTGAATGAAATGCCTTCTTGTTCATTGCTATTTATTCAAAAAGAGCTGCTGAACATGAAAGAATATTATCATTTTTGCAAATAATTAGAGGAAATAATAGGCTTGTATTTTTTAAGCAGCTTTATTGTGATATACTTTATGTTCCACAAAGTTCACTTGTTTAAAGTACAGCCAGCCCTTTGTATTCGCAAGTTTTACATCCATGAATTCAACCAATCAAGGATAAAACATATTCTGAAAACAAATGATAATACAATAAAAATAATACAAAATGTAAAACAATATAGTGTAACAAATATTCACTTGCTATTTACAGAGTATTCGCATTGTATTCAGTATTATAAGTAACCTAGAGATGATTTAAAGTATATGGGAGGATGTGACTAGGTTGTATGTAAATACTACAACGTCTTGTATCAAAGACTTGCGCATCTGTGGATCTGGTATTCTAGTATTCATTAGATCCACAGATGCGCAAGTCCTTGATAGAAGATGCTATAGTATTTGCATATAACCAATTTGTATGTGGAACCAATCCCCCATGAATACTGAGGGACAACTGTATACGATTCAATGGATTTTATTATACAGATGCTTCTCAACTTACAGTGGGGTTAGATCCCAACAAACTCATCGCAAGTTGAAAGTTAAAAATATTGTTTAAGTCAAAAGGATGTTTTCAACTTATGATATTTTCAGCGTATAGTTTATCTGGACCTAACCTCATCAAGAAGCAGGTTGAATGCCTATCTCTTTTGCACCCTCATAAAGTCAAGGAATCATGGAACTATAGTAAGTTGGAGACCATCTGTATTTACAGTTGTGCAACCATCACTATAATCTAATTTTAGAACATTTCATCACCCCAAGAAGTACATGACAGCAATCACTCTCCACTCCTTTTTCTTCCTGATCCCCAGCCCCTGGCAACCACTCATCCACCTTCTGTTTCCATAGATTAGCTTTCTAGACATTTCACGTAAATGGAATCATGCTATCTGGGGTCTTTCGTGCCTGGCTTCTTTCACTTACGATATTGTTTTCTGAGGTTTATTCGTGTTGTAGCATGTATCAGTGCTTCCTTTTTTTCTATGGCTGAATAAAATTCCAATGTAGGGTTATACCACATTTGTATATCCATTCATCAGTTGATGGACAACACACTAGTATTTTAACTAAAGAGCAAAGTGCCATGATCTCTTTAATCTGAATTGTACACCTTTTTAGCTGTACATGAGTTACTACGACAGTTTCTGATCTTAATATCTTAGATTTAGACGTATTTAGTATTGATAATAAAAATGACTTCTGTTTAAGTTTGTGGAGAGTTGGGGTTTGCAGGATGATGTAATGGTGATAGCACAATAATGTCATGATATTTACATCTGTGTTTTTCAACTATCTTAATAGAGTGGGTCTGTATTTAAGACTCCATTCCTCCCTTCTAATAAAATAACATTTGAATGACTGGAGTTTTCTTAATGGCATGCACGTGGAACACTGTACCTGCAGTTGTGTGTTCAGCTGACAAGTTCACAGCTGAGTGTGAAGCCAAGCTACAGCAGGTCTTCCAGGGGTCTACTTGCCGCGTGGTCCTGTCTGTTGGCATCAGATTTGCCCTTCACAGCTTGTGGCTTAAGTATGAATGAGAAAGCATGGAAAAGAGGAGGGATTGGGAGCAAGGAGTTCTGCAGGTCTTAGAATCCTCCCTGGGATACATATTCAGGCAGTTCTTACTCCAGGTGGCAAAACCCTGCACAGCCATTCTTCTTATATGAGGAGTAGAGGCCGACTGAAGGCTCTATGATCCTGGCATGGCCATCTCCTATCTTTGGGACATTGAGCCAGTATTTAGCCCATCTCTTTCTCATCAGCAAGTGAAGATAATAATGGTTCTTATTTCCTAGAGATGTTTTGAGTATTCCCATAATTCCTAGCACGTACCAGATGTGCAATCAATGTTAGCTGTTAATAATCATTAGCATATATTAATTACTTGCTATTTCCTAGATACTGTGTACATTCACAATCATCCAAAAAGGTAGCAAAAGGTAGCAATAGATATTTCCACTTTACAGGTGAAGAAATAAGACTCAAGGAACTTACATGCCTTGCTCAAGGTCACAAGACTAGATAGTGGCACAAGTCATATTTAGATCACTTTTGGTCTGATTCAGAATCCTATACACATCCAGTGAACCATGCTGCCTATATGTAATGAATCGGGTGGGCCAATATTCACACACAGTAACACAAAGGAAAAAAATCCTCCAATTTTTTATAATTAAAATGAATGATTGATGCAATTGGACTACTTTGGAAAATAATGTCACCAAAACCGATGAGGGGGAAATAAAAGTGAGAACCTGGGATGAAGCAATTGGGACAAATTTGGGCCTTAAAGAATCTCAAAGCACATTATTTGCTCAATGCTATAATCTTCCCAGCTCTGGGGAGCCAGATCCCCTGGCTTATGGAGACCAAAAGAAACCACACATGGCACTCTCGGGCTAAAAAACAGTATATGGACTCATTTCCATCAGCTAGAGAATGAGTCTATTTGCCCATGCTAATATTTCAGTTCTCAACTTAATAGCTTAAGATGTTCCCATTATCAACATCACTTACCTACCCACAGCACTTTTAAATTAGCCTTGGGAAAAATGAGTAAACAGAAGCACAGTTTATCATTCTGCCAAGTGCAGCTACCCCTGAAGAAGGCAGTTTTGGATAGCAAAACAGACAACTAGATTGAAAAACAGAAGTGTCAGCCTTGACACATGCTACTAATTTGCTGCTTCGTAAGGGTCATTTGCTGTGTTGCCCAAGAGTGAGGGAGAAAACAGTTCAAAGGTCAAGGACAAATGGCATTTAGATTTTGCCCAACCAGGCTGACATAATTGGAAAACTAAAACCCATCGCCTGCTAACATTCCCCTCTCAACAGTCTTCCTGATTATGCAGTGTAAAATAGGAACAATTTTGGCTACTGATCTTAAATAATCCTAAGCCCTGGATACTAAGACCAGGAAATATGTATTCTCTTATACTTTTAGATGTTCTCAATTGAAATTAACATGAACATAGCAATTTTCCACTTTAATTAAAAGAGTGTGTTTTTCCACTCATGGTATTAGTGGCTTCAAATGCTTAAAGAACCTTTACAGAAAACCCCTTATGGGGATTAAGAGATCAGGACAAAGATAACATTTTAAGAATGTTCTTAATATTGCAATGAATTGGGAATTATTTTTTAAACCATTTCCTTTAGAAGTCTAAACAGTGTCTTTTCATCACTCGGAGGTATTTTTTAATCACTAGTTCCCAGTCCACTTTAAATTATTAGTGTAGCCCTAGCTTGTAAATGCCCCTCACCATCAGGGAAAGATGGATTTACACTCATGACCTCTGAACTAAACTAAGCAGAAAGTCATTTCGTTCAGGTCCACTGCTGGTGGCCACCTCATCCCCATGTCCAACCCATCATTGTCCCAATCAAGATGATCATTGGCCAATTTCTACAGACTCACATTCAGGCCAAAGTTACTCACCAGACTGGAACAACCACCTGTGTTTCAGTGATGCTGATTTGGTCCTCTCATGCTTGTAAAATCCAGCTCTAAACTTTACTATTGCTTGCTGGTCAATCAAGGAGACTTGGACTTTGCTTCTTTTTAAATTATCAGTAGTGTTATTTATTTACCTCCAAAAGGATTCTAAGTAACCCACTCTAGATATAGATCTGCTAATAACCAGTACTGTGGCCTTGGCAGGTTATAACAATAATAAAACTTCTAACTTTTCAGAGTGTTTCACTGTTACAAAGCACTTCCATACACCTTCTCTTGTTAAAGTTATTACCCTCAGAGAACACCAATTGACTGATACACTTCTGATAAAGATAGCAGATGAAAAACATTTTGGAAAAAAAGGGGTCTGGACAAATTCAAAGGTAACCCTGTTAATCTGTTGACTGGTGGGCCTAGAATTTCAGGGTGTTGATCCAACTCTGACTTCAATTCTGGCTCCCAGAGAAGTCCCCCATCATGGTTATTTGTCAAGAACGAGAGGTCAGAAATGCCAAAAATAGGAGTTAGGGTGAGTATTCTGTCAAAAATTCGTGCAAGGAACTTCTTGTATAAAATAAATAAATTAAAGAATTTGGCCTGGATGTCAGTGCCTGCAAAAGGGACTTCAATATTCCCCAGTAAATTACTGTAAGGATATCTAAACTCTGGACTAGGGGTTATAGACTACAGATAAAACTGTAAGCCTCCTGCCTCTTACAGTCATAGCATTTCGGAGTTGAAAGTCCCTTTCCTGGTCTTGTAGCCCTGATCCAAGTTGCTAACCCCTCTAGGATTTTACGTTGTCTCAGCATAAGCATGTACCATGAGGAGGAGCTCACCTCCTACCAGAGTGGCCCATTTCATCCTTGGCCGTAGCAGTCTATTGACTGGTGGGCCTTAAAATTAAAAAGCTACTTTGCCTTGTAATATGACCCATTTGTTTTAGCTCTGCCCAGCCATGAGCAATCGGAATGTCCGGTAAAGAACTCCTCTACCATTTTACTGAACCCAAATTTGCCTTAATGTAATTTCCACCAGTTGGAAGGTCTCTCTTCTTGTGCCTTTGGATACATTTTTTTGATGATTATAGCAGCCCTGAATGATTTCAGAGACAGGGCACAAAGCTCCATTGTCCTTCCCAGTCTTAACTTCTCCTTGTCTTCTATATCATCTATATCTTTCCCTTTTCCTCTGACATCTTCCCCCAGCTCTGTTATAATTCTTTTTAGAAATTAAACACAAATTCCTACATGGAAGGCAGAGGAATTCAGTGAAAAGAGCAGAGGAACTTGGTCCAATCCCTGACAAGTTTCCACGTTTAAAGCCTCATAAATACTATGATTTCCCTGATGGGGGTGGGAGGGTAGAATGACAGACTATAAGTGACTATTTATTATAAACGTCAATGTACTATAAAGCTACTGAATACTTTAACAGTAAATTCTAAAAGACCTCAAGCAGCTTAGCTCCTTGTTTTACATCAGAACACATTAAAGAGAGAAGCAGCCTGACTTTTCCAAGGACCACGGGACCAGTTAGAGTTAGAAACAGAACTTAGATTTTCTGACTCAAAATCCCTTGCTCCCTCCACTGTCTCTCTGTTAAACAATGAAATCAATAACATCATCCAGGCAAAGGCCCTAGGATAGCACCCAACATGTATTAGGTGCCCAATTATTATAGGCTGAATAAATATGAGAGTGAACAAATCAATACATGAATAACTAGGACTCATTTTCAATGATGACATTTTACAAGTTCCCTCCAAATGTCACTTATGTTTTTAGTCATTCTTTAATTAGCTCCCTATTAAGAAGCTTGGTTCTCAAAGTGTACTTATGAAGATTAAATGAAATAAAGCATTAAAGTGCTTAGAAACAATGTCTGGCAGCCAATAAATGTTAACTAACTGCTGTCTTTCTGTTTTTTAGCCATTTTTTAAAGTAAGATTATGCTGATGCTGTCAGGAGTCTCTAATCTGAAAATCACTTTACAATCCACTAACGAAAGGAATTCTGGAATTGCAAAAGGATTACTACTATTTGTCAATTCCTATCCTTCACCTGTAACTAGGCCACCCACACCTACCCCTTGTAGTTGGCACCCATCAAGACACAAACAAAATATTGGATTCTTTCGCTTCCTCATCTGGGCTTGTGTTTACTCCACTCCTGACCTTTGGGCACTGTCTCCCATTCCCAGTCAACACTTGCCAATTGGACCTGACAGTTGACTTGACTTTACCCTATTTATCTTGCTCCCTCTGTCTCCATCTCAATCTCAATCAAGATTTTGTAATTCCCCTTTGGTTCCTCCACTCTCAGCCACCCTGGTACCTCTACTCCTAAACAAGGCCCATGCCTTTGACTCAAGTGGATGTGCTTGCTTCTGCTCAAGCTCAGCCTGCCCCAAAAGAGTGATTCCCAAGTGTTTTATTGGATAAACTTCCTTTTCATTCAAGAGCTCCACATGCATGTCTATAAATTGCCATATGTAATCTCTATCAATTGCCAGAAATCTTGCAGATTTCTTTCTGAATCTGAGTTTATCTGACAATTTGTCAGGACTAAAGACTAACATTGGCCTAATGTCAGTTTATCTGACAATTTGTCAGGACAAAAGACTAATCTTGGGCTAATGTCAGTAAACAAGAAAGAGCTCAGGAACAGAAAACCAAACACCGCATGTTCTCACTTATAAGTGGGAGCTGAACGATGAGAACATATGGACACATAGGGCAGCAGGTTGGGGGAACAACACACACTGGGGCCTATCAGGGCGTGGGGAGGGAGAGCATCGGGAAGAATAGCTAATGGATGTTGGGCTTAATACCTGGGTGATGGGTTGATCTGTGCAGCAAACCACCACGGCACATGTTTACCTATGTAACAAACCTGCACACCCTGAGCATGTACCCCAGGACTTAAAAGTTGAAGAAAAAAAAAAACAAGAACGAACTTCAGTAAATTCATCAATTAGGATTATACCTGTGGTTCTGGTGTGGACAAGAAGTATTTATTATCTTTTTAATCTCCATGTCTTGCTAAATCCATCAATTAGGATTATATCTGTGATTCTAGTGTGGACAAGAAATATTTATTGTCTTTTTAATCTCCTCATGTCTTGTGATGAATTACCATGTATTATTTTCTCATTTGTTAATTGTGTATCAACTCCCACTTTATTCCACCCAGAATGTAAGTTTCTTCAGAGCATGGACTTGACCTGTTTATATCCACAGCTCTATCATCAGCACCTAAAATACTATTTGGCAAATAGTAGGCAACCAATTGGTATTTGTTGAATACTGAGTGAATGAAAGAATAAGTGAATGACTCAGAAGCAGAATGGAATTGTGGTTGGAGCACAGCCTTTGGCATCAAAGAGTTCTCGGTTAGTTTTGGATATGCAACTTCTTAGCTATGAGTCTTCTCTGAATTTCAGTTTCTTCATCAATAAAGTAGGGGTAATAATAGTGCCTACCTCATAGATTTTGGGGAGCATTAAATAAGATAATGCCTGTAAGGTTCTTAGCATGATAGCTGGCATATTTTAAGAACTTAGTAAATGTTGTCTATTATTTTCGGTGAAAGTCCTCAAATGTTGAAGCTTATCAGAGGTAATTGAATTATTTAATATGGCTGGTAGTGATGATTGTACTAAAGACAAATTAGTACAATTAGTCTGTCAGCAAGATTTGATTTAAAGAGTCAGGCTGACAAAAAAAATGTATTGGTCACACCCACCATATTTAAAGCACTATACTAGGCTTTCAGGAGGGGGTGGGATGCAAGGATGGATATGACACAGCCCCTTCCCTCTAGGAACATAGAACTGAGAAGACTTACTATGTGTGCACTGTACCATGCTGAAGATACAGAAATGTGAGGCAGTGTTACCTCCCACATCATCCAACTTACTCTCCATGCTCTGCAGAAAATTCTTCTAAAACACTCAGCCTTTGCTTTGAACCCCTATAATGACAAGAAACTCACTGACTTATGAAACAGATGATTCTCTTTGGGAACAGTAGTCACCACTAGAATGATCTTAAAATTAGCACAAATCTACCACCCCATGGTTTTTACACATTGATCAAACTTCTGCCTTCTGGGTACCTCTAGAATAAATTCATTTTGCACTCTTCTATCAGAGGTCAGCAAAGTAATGCCTGCAGGCCAGATCCAGCCCATTTATTTATATAAATAAAGTTTTATTGGAACACAGCCAAGCTTATTCATGTACATGTTGTCTACGGCTGCTTTTGTACTACAGTAACAGAGTACTTGGAACATTTCAGCCTACAAAGCTGAAAATATTTACTATTTGGCTCTTGAAGAAAAACTCTCTCAACTTCTGCTTTATGTGACAGAATTTGAAGATAAACAACATGCTTTTTCCTAAAGTGAGGAGCAGGGAAATGAGCACAGTACTCCAAGTGGGAGCTAATGTAGAATTCACAGAACTAAGTAGTACTATCACCTCCCCTGTTCTGGATGCCATACTTCAAATAATGTGACCAGAGATCAGGTTGGTCTTTGACTGACACACAATACTCAAGTATATAAAAGATGAAATCTGTGAGTTATTTCTCCCAGGAGCTTCTATTAAATTATGTCTCCCCACCCCATAATGGTATATCCTCATGTTGGGACCCCACCCCATAATGGTATATCCTCATGTTAGGAAGTATATACAAAATTTTACACCTTTCTTGCTTGTCCAGAGCAATCAGGCACAATTTAGCACATATTCAAGGGCCATCTTAGGGTCAGACAGAAAAAGGATGGCATGCGCAGCTAGGATTTTGAAGAGAATGTAAAGAGACTCTTTACATGCCCAGGGGTAGGGTTAGAAGAACAAGGGAATTTGTCACCCCCCTATCTGCATAAAGAAGAGTGGAGAGGGAAGAATTTTGCCAGGGCCCAGTGATAGCTGGAGTCATGACTGCTTAACTAGTCTTGTGGTAAAAGATACACAACCACGGCTAGCACCACTCTCTAAGGCAGGCAGGGAGGGAGGGAAATCAATACCCTGATATGCCCATCTCCATGCTCTACCCACTGTGGGTAGAACCCTACTTGAAGCTGGAGGGCACAGGAGTCAGACTCACAGGGCACAGAGCAGGTAAAGAATAGACGTGGGAGCCAGGGCAGAGGATGACAAGGGCTAAGTGGTAAGCCAAGCATTTCATAAATGCTGAATGAATAGTAGATGAATGGACCAAGTGGGCCCAGGGCCTGTCACTCAATAAGTGTTTGTTGAACTGCAGAAGCCATCCCTTTATGCCCGCCTGCCCCGAAGCCCTCACTGCTGCTATCTGCTGTTCCAGATGTCCCACCCCCAGCACAGCCCTTGTCCTGGTTCTCCACTCCCTCGCTGACCCCTCAGTGTTTCTGCCAAGAGTGTAAAAACAGTCTGGATCTTATTTGGGAGATGACAGAACGGAGCAGGATTTGCTCTGAGCAGAACAGGACAACTCTAATCAAAGAGAGAACTTTAAGTTCTAAAATAATTCTTAGAATCTAAAATTTTTTTAAACAGAAAATTTAGTGTCACTGCACCCTATGGAGAAAAATGAGTGGCTCCTAAGAAACGTGCCCCAGACATCTGTGTCACAGGCTCTGGATCCAACAGACCCCTTATTATCAAATGCCTTGGGGCTGGCTGTCTTATGCTCAGATGGCCCTTGTCACATGGTAGCCTTTGATTGTAAAGACTTCCAGGCTCTTGATTGATCATGCCAACGCAGCAATGTTGAGAAAGTGGTGTGTGTGTGTGTGTGTGTGTGTGTGTGAGAGAGAGAGAGAGAGGTTGTCAATGGCATGAGGGTGCTAGTGGCCAACCACAGCTTCCTGCCAGTCACCTCCTCCTCTGTCCATTGAGTCAGCATGGAGAATATTCAGCACTGGCTTCCTCAAGGAATAATCCTGAAGATTCTGGATTTTGAAGACTTAGAAAAAGCATTATTTTGTCTGCTACTCTGGTTAGATTATTTGCCTTTGCTTGGAATGGGCAAGACAAAACTGGGCATTAAATTATGAATTGCTGTTCATATATATCGAAGCCCATTTTAAAAAGTAGCTGTAGGCTGGGGATGGTGGCTCACACCTATAATCCCAGCACTTTGGGAGTACGAGGCAGGCAGATCATTGAGGCCAGGAGTTTGAGACCAGCCTGGCCAACATGGCAAAACCCCATCTCTACTAAAAATACAAAAACTTCGCCAGGTGTAATGACATGTGCCTGTAGTCCCAGCTACTTGGGGCAGGGGGCGGGTGAAATGGGAGAATCACCTGAGCCTGGGGAGGTTGAAGTTGCAGTGAGCTGTGATTGCGCCATTGCACTCCAGCCTGGGAGACACAGTAAGACCCTGTCAAAAAAAAAAAAAAGATCCATACCTCTAACAGTTGACCCTTCACGCCTCCGAGACTCAGGCCAGTCAGTCCCCAGAGTCTGAAAGTTCTTATACAAAACCCAGAATTCCAGTTCATCTATAACTATGTCAGAATTTGTTAAGAAATTTCATTAAAGTCTCCAGGACCAAATTTTATGAAATCTAATCCCAACTAGGATAACTGGCAAAATTTGAGTAAGCTCTATAGATTAGGTAATAATACTGTGTCGATGTTAATTTTCCGACGTTAATTATTGTACTACATTTATGTAGGAGAATTGTCCTTGTTCTTAGGAAAACACACTGAAATATTTAGGGGTAAACATGCATCATGACTGTGACTAGTTCACAAATAATTAGGAAGTAACTTTTATATACAGAGAAGAAAGATTATAAATCAGATGTAGTAAAATAGTAACAATTGAGGTATGTGGGTCGAGGGTATATGAGATTTTTTTTTTTTTACTATTTTATAACTTTTCTGTAAGATTAAAATTACTTCAAAATAAAGCTGCCAAAAAACTAATTCCAGAACACTAGAGCTGTCTCATGCCTATCACTGAGGGGCCAATGTTCAGCCATGCTACATACTGCAGAGTGAGCCAGAAATGGAATCTCCCGTTTTGTCATCTTGGAGCTAAAATGAATCATTTCCTCTTTCAGCTAAAGAACTCTCCTATTCATGGAGGCGAACACTGAGGATGCTTTCCACATGAACCCTGAAGGTAAGGGGGACTTGTTCTCATGCCCCTCGGTCACACCACCCATCTGCCCCACTGTCCGTTTCATCCAGGGCAGGGGCTCAACTATCTTGGTTTACAGAATATCATCTCAAACCAGTCAATCTCTACACTGGCACATTCTGCTGTCTTCAAAGGCTGTTTCAATCTCCCCAGCCTGTCCAGCTCAGAAAACCTGATGTTCATCCTTTTCTGTTTTTCTCAAAGAAAATACCAAAGCTTTTAATAGCTGATATCTCCTAGTGGTGCAATCATGAGAGATTTTTATTTTCTCCTTGTAGTTTTCTGTAATTGAGAGATTATCGACAATGACTATGTTACTTTTATAATCAGAGAGAGAAATATTGTGCTTGCTTTTATTTTCTTAAGCAACTCTACATAAATTCTTGCCACAGCTTTCTGGGCCCCGTAATGTTACTGCTGTGTCTCCTTCCTCCCAGCCCTCATGGCAGGACTCACGTGTGACAGGCTCTGGGTCTTCTCTCATCTGCCAGTGGCAAGGAAACCCTAGGCTGCCAGGACTGCTTAGCAAATAGATCATGAAGTATTACGACTCCATTTTACAGATGGAGAAACCAAGCCCCCTGACTTCCCTCTGTCTACACTACAGTCAAATGGGATCTGGACCCACTGAGATGAGCTCGACATGTACGACTTTGAGGCTGTACTCTCTCATTCAGAGGAAGTTAAGGAGCCAGGAAGATAGGAAAATGAGGAAGTTATTGGTTGAAGAAAATCCTAGACAAAATTTTCCTGGGACTTCTTGGGGCCATCTAAGGGAACTTACTAGTCTTCCCACATTGAAACATGATAGCCCCTTGAGAGCCATCATGCCGCTTTGGTGTCAAGATCTGAGCCTGAACTTGCCCTCTGGTCCAGGGTTTCTCAAACAACACTGTAGCCATTCTGGGTCAGATCGTTTTGGGTAGTGGGGCTCCTCTGTGCATCATTTGATGCTCGGCAGCATTCCTGGTGTCTCCCACTAAATACCAGAAGGACACCACCCCACCCCAGCTCTAACAACCAATGACATCTCCAGACAGTTCCAAGGAGGACAAAACTCCCCCCAATAGAAGTAACAATAAAATAATGTTTCCAGGCTTTGCCAAATGTCTTCCAGGTGGGGACAAAATTATCCTACCAAAAACCACTGCTTTAAGTTGCCTCAGCCCAGCAGAAGCTTTTGTTTCTCATGGAAATCGACTGAAATTTGTAGTGTTCACAATAACATTAGCAATACTTGCAGAAGAAGTGCCATCAGTCATCAAAACGCTCTGGGTACAAGAGTGCCCCACAGCATAATAGCCCTGCCCAGGAGCATCTGGTAACATTGGAAGTGGTGAATCGACCCATTCAGACTTCTCTGAGTTGCTTTCTCCAGTCTTGGCTTCTACCCCTTGATGCCAAATGCCTCACGCTATTTACTGGAAGGAAAGGCAAATGAAGGAGAACAGGGCAATGCTGAATACTGAGTGGACCTTTCCTTTAAGAGTTTGAAGAGGTCAGAAAGCACCCAGTAGTCAGAGCTGTGTTGCAAAGCTCCCAGAAAATTTGGCCGCTACTTTGTATTTGTGTGTGTATTCATTATTCATAGACATGTATTCATAGACAACATTATTGCTTAAAAGATTTGAGACATATTCTCCACTTCATTTTATATAATTTTAACTTTTTACAGCAAACGGGTCACCATTCTAAAGAGTGGCTTAACCAGAAATCCTTTTTTAAAAAAAATTAACCAAATAGTATAGAGTAGATAAGGTGGCAGTAGCAGATTTATCTGTGGTACCAATTGGCAAACCAAGGCCCTAAAAGGAAATTCCAAAGCCCTAGGGTTTGTACACACACTTCCTATTCATCTTTAAGTGCACCTCATAGACCTTTTATTCCTCTGATTGATCTTCCCTGACCCCTGCACCCAGCCTCCATCGTCCTCCACCCTTTCCCAACCTGGTGTTTGGATTACAAAGATACTTCTGATTCCAGTGGCTATCTGTGAAATCACAGACAGGAACTTGAAAGCAGTTACATGGTCATCCAAGAGAAACAGAAACACAGCTCAGTTTCAGGGTGAAAAGAATATCCAGAAAGCAATATTCATAGAAGAATTCAGAGGGGGGGAACCTCCTTAAAAGAGGGGATTAAAAGTTAAGAGTAAAATTGCAATTCCTGTCCAAGACTAGACCCAAAGTGCCGCAGTCCATTTTGCAGCCTTTTATATGATGTCTGGTCCCTCTAACTTAATTGTTAACTTTCCAGTCCTGTCCCAGTGGTAATCATCACTCCCTAACAATCACTCCCTCATGCCCCATACCCACCCAGGGTGGAACAAACTGTCTCTTTGCCTGGCATACCAGATTCTTTTGCAAGAGCCCTGGCATCCTTCAGGCTCTGCCCATTCCAACCCTCCCACCTCCAGCCCTTTCCCAGGCTCCCATCTGCACTCTTCTGCCCTTAACTCTCTCCAGACTGCAAGAAGCCAAGAGGAGATTAGAAGCAGCCCAGGGTCCTCGGGAGGATGTGTCCACCCATAGGGTGTGCTTTGAAGTTCATTTAAAGCTCTATACTTATAATATTTTCCTCCACCACTTACCTGTTATAGTTTCTCAAATTCCTATCATTTGAGCCTCTGCTTTGACTAAATTGTGGCATTACTCAAAACCTACACATGTACCTAAGTGAGAAAGGCCTTAATTTATAGATAGCAATTTGTTTATGAGATCGTCTTGCTGGTGCTTCTGTAAGAAGAGAGCCTTGGGATTGGGACACAGGACAAATTAATTTTGATTGCAATGGAGAGACTGAAACGATTGGGATATTGAGCTCTAGACCTGTACTGTCTGATACACAAGCCACTAGCTACTTGTAGCAATTTAAATATAAATAAATTGAAATTAAATAATATTAAAAATTTCATGCCTCAGTCACATTGAGTACATTTCAAATGTTTGCCAGCCTCATGTGGCTTGTGGCTACCACCATTGGACAAAGGAAATCCATTGGACATTTCTATCGTGATTGAAAGTTCTACTGAATAGCATGTCTCGAGATGGAGGCTGGTACTTCCAGCAGAGAGTTCTGGAAAAGAGGTGCAGCCCAACATCACCAGCTCTGTGGGCAGGGATAGAGAAGAGTAGAAGGAACCGAATTCCAAAAGGGAAGGGAGCCAAAGCTCAGGCCCAGCCCTGAGCAAACATGCATCTGCCGCACCCAAACTCTTTATGTTAACAAATGGAAAGAGAGGAGCCACTGGGGTCGGCTTTGTAGCCCATTTCCTCCATTGGATGGCCTCTGAGTTCTGTGGGCTTCTGATGAAGCAAAAGACCGCATCCTGAATCCTGAGGCAAGAGGGACTCAGAGTTTCACTCACATACGGGAGCCACTGGGCTCCCAGACAAAGGGAAATCTCCACCCTAGTGACACAAGGAGCCAGGCAGTCTCCCGGAGCCCACTTAGAGCAATGAGTTTCCAAGTCAAAAGACATTTCAAGGAAGAGGAGCATCTTGTCCATCTGAAATTAGGCCTCCACTCAGAAAAATCTGAGGAGCCTGGAGGGTTCCAAGGAGCAACTGTAACCCCAACTGATGATGGTGGAGCATTTATCAAGCCTTGCCAATGACAGTGGTTCACGCTTCAATAGCACTTTGCAGCCATGTGGCATGCTTACACAAAAATATCATTTATTTCATCCTCACAACAGTTGACTGAGGAAAGCAGGGCACATGTGACCCTCTCGACACTTTACATTAAAAGATACTCATGCTCAGAAAGAGGAAAAGACATGCCAAATTCAATGTGGCTGATGAATGACAGGACCAGCTCTAGAAAACAACCACCTATTCTGTCTCTCTCAAGTGATGGGGTTACTTGGTACCTGTCCAAGTCCCTAAATGTGTCAGCTCCAAAGTGTGTGCCTACCCATGGATCATGCTGCAAAGTCAGTTCACATCCAACTCCAAGCTGACAACCGAGCCCTTGAAGACTTCTGCTAGGCCTCAATGTCAAGAACATTCCTAAACCAATCACAGGCAAAAGGCAAGTGAGATCACCATGGTTAGCTTAGACTGATACCTCCTCATCCCCTGGGGCTAGATGCCTGATACCTAACAAAACTAGATACCTAACAAAAATGAAGGCAGAAGTGGGTGTTGGAGAAGCAACCAGCAGTGTCTGCCAGACCCAGCTATACTCAGGGCTATGATAAAGAAGAGGGGCTTTCTACTCCTCCTTCTCCCGAAGCAGCCTCCCCAGGCAACCCCTCCTGGCCTCCTAGGCCAGGTCAAATCTGCCCGCTGTGGGTTCTCATGGTACCTGCAGGGCTCCTCCTTAGCACTTGCATCATTTACACTGAACTGTTTTATTAGCTCCTCTCTTCAGGAGACTGGAAGTACTAGGAGGTTTGTTTCAGCAAAACATTGTATTCTTAGGACCCTACCCCTGCATCACAGATACTCAGTTGATATTTGTTGAAGGATTAACAGATGGGTGGGTGGGTAGATTGATGAATGGACGGATGGATGGATGGATGGATAGATAAATGGATGGGTGGATAGATAGGTGGGTGGGTGGATGGATGAATGGATGGATGGATGGATGGATGGATGGATGGATGGATAGGTGGGTGGGTGGGTGGATGGATGGATGGATGGATGGATGGATGGTTGGATGGATGGATGGATAAATGGGTGGGTAGGTTGATAGATGGATGGAAAGACGGGTGGGTGGGTTAATGGATGGATGGATGCATAGATGGGTGGGTGGATGGATGGATGGATGGATGGATGGATGGATAAATGGGTGGGTGGATAAATGGGTGGGTGGTTGATGGATGGATGGAAAGATGGATGGGTAGGTTAATGGATGGATGGATGGATAGATGGGTGGGTGGATGGAGGGATGGATAGATAGATGGATGGATAAATGGGTGGGTGGATAAATGGGTGGGCGGGTTGATGGATTGATGGAAAGATGGGTGGGTAGGTTGATGGATGGATGGGTGGGTGGGTGGGTGGGTGGATGGATGGATGTTCCAGCCACTACATAGGTCAACTCTACATTTTCTCAAAATGCATTGTAAAGAGCTGGATCGTGGTTTCCCTCCCTCTTCCCCACAAGTTGCTCTGGGAGTATGAATTGCCCCACTCCCAGACCAGCCTCGCTAAGGGCCCTGACTATTAATACTCTGGTTGGACAGATGACTTTTCTGCAAAGAAAGGGCTCCTGAGGGAAGCTGAATAAAATGGGGAAAAAAAGAATGAATATAAGCCAGTAAGAGAGACAAGCAATTATCTTGTTAGATAAATAGCCCAGATGTTTTGAATGAAGCAAGTCTGAAAGACCATATTGTCCATGAGAGGTGACTAAATCAGGTAGACACAGGCTGTATTTGTACAAGATGGACCAAAGTCATGAGGGAGAGAGGGACTTTGGGACTGGTAGTAATGTCAGGAGGTGGTAGGGATGCTCAAACCCCTGGCAATAGGCAAAGAAGTGGAGTTTTCACCTTGAGCCCAGTGCTTTCGCTCCCCTAGCCCACCTGCCTTTGAACTTCCACATCCTCCTACTTTCTCCTCTTTCTCTACCCTCTTTCCCTGTTTACCACTCTTTCAACTTCCGGTTCCTCTTGCTTTGCATGACAAGGACTAGCAGAAGCCCAGGGGCCAGAGTAAAACAAGCACCCAGCTTCTCAGAGAGAGCCCTACTGAATTTATTAAATGCCTTTTTAATAAGACGACCCAGCCCTTCTTTGAGGCTCTGAAAAATGAGTTTTTCAATGAAATTACCTTTTACCCACTTATCAGAAGTTTAACAAAAAATAATGGCCAGCCTTAGGTATTTCAAATAACCCTAAGACAGACACAGTGATGGAATTCAGAGAAGCAGGGGAAAACAAGTGAGCAAGCCATGAGTATCAAAAGCGTTTTAAATCATTCAACACAGGCTAAGAAGCAGGGCACAGGCTCAGCCATTCACCCCGATTAACACAGGGAGGTCGGCTGTCAGCAACTGCTGAAAATTTTGCCACAAACATACAAGTAATTTCTATCTTCTAACCTAGAGGGGAGCTTTTCCATGTATTTGCACCACTGAATGCCAGGTTTTCATTTCGGAGTTGTTTTTGTGGTGTTAAAATTTTTTGTTGGGATTTTCCTCCTCGATTACGATAGTAATAGCTTTTTATTTTATTACAAAAGTAATAACATTTTATTTTAGAATCATCCTCCCAGAAACAACTACTCCCAATATATATTTCCAGTCTTTCTTCTGTGCACATATAGAGATATGTATATTAGATTGGGATCAAACACATCTACTTTCTGTATTCAATTTCTTTTTTACTTTTTCCATGTTTCTATATCATTGGTTTATCACATTACTTTAAAGATTAAATAATATTTCATTATATGACTGTAACATGATCTAGGTAAACAATCCCTTATGGTTTGATATTTAGATCTCTTCCCCATGATTCTGTTTTTATAAATACCAAAATGAAAGCAGAATATTGGATTCTAGAAGTAGGAGGGTAGGGTTCTCTTTGTACAGAATTGTTTTTGTTTCTGTTCATTTGGGATAAATTTCTAGAAGCCTATTTTGTGATGCAAAGTGTATCTACATTCTTAAGGCTTTTAAAATATATTACCCTAAAAGGATACACCAATTTATATTCAAAAGATAAAACATCTGTCCCACCTCTACCATCTAGCAGCTAGAAGTGTTTACAAACTCAGTGTTACCATCCGGAAATCTCACGGGGTTGGGAAGAGAATTAAATAAAATATTTTATATGAAAATACTTTGAAAACTAAAATTGTATTAAAATATATGTTGCCATTATTATCAATTTTTAAACCATCCAAGATGGAAAAGGCATTACCTCCCTCAATCACATATTCCAATGATTAATAGCTCTTTAGAGCATAAAGTTCTTACCAGTTGCCCTCTAAATACAACTACACCACATATATTTCATTTATTCAGAACCATTTATTGAATACCTTCTATGTTTCGAGTTTTGCATTAAGCATGGGAGATATGAAAGAAACACACACAGAGCAATGAGCTACTAGCCTGGGATGGGGTGGGGGTACAGAGAAAGATAGGTCAAAATTCATTATCAGTGCCATGGTAAGGTCAGGTTCTGGGTGTTTTGTAGACAGGGCATGATCCAGCTTTGGAGAACCCAGGGATGTCCATGCCTGAAAGAGGGTAATCTGAAACTTAGCATGAGAAGCAGCCCAGCTTTCTGTTGGGGGACAATGTGGCAATTCCTATTGTTTCTGAAACAGTATGGAGAAATCACATTTTCCTGGCAGCTATATTCCTGCATAGAAAGACAGCAATTTTTGTGGGAAAAAGACTTTAACAGGCCACATGGTGGGAAGGCTAAGATCCCCCATGGGGTTGACTTTGAGGAACACTAGATGGTTACCATGTCTCTAGAAATGAGCCTGCCATTGGTGAGTGAGATATGCAAGCTGATGCTGATTGAAGGATTGCTTGGGACTATAGAGAGAATTTTATTTTATTTTAGAGGGGATTTTAGAGAGGTGTGAGGAAAGATAAAGGGGCAAGATATGACAACTGATAAGGGAGGAACTTTGAGGGCAAATACAAAGATGCTTAATAAGGAATTTTGCCAAGTGTCTGCTATGAAATGTTCTATAGAGCCCCTCACTCCTGTCTACTCACAATATCCTTGCTCTTATTTTTTTTTATTATACTTTAAGTTTGAGGGTACATGTGCACAATGTGCAGGTTTGTTACATATGTATACATGTGCCATGTTGGTGTGCTGCACCCATTAACCCATCATTTACATTAGGTATATCTCCTAATGCTATCACCCCCTACCCCCATCCAATGACAGGCCCTGGTGTGTGATGTTCCCCACCCTGTGTCCAAGTGTTCTCATTGTTCAAATCCCACCTGTGAGTGAGAACATGCAGTGTTTGGTTTTCTGTCCTTGTGATAGTTTGCTCAGAGTGATGGTTTCCAGCTTCATCCATGTCCCTACAAAGGACATGAACTCATCCTTTTTTATGGCTGCATAGTATTCCATGGTTTATATGTGCCACATTTTCTTAATCCAGTCTATCACTGATGGACATTTGGGTTGGCTCCAAGCCTTTGCTATTGTGAATAGTGCCGCAATAAACATATGTGTGCATGTGTCTTTATAGCAGCATCATTTATAATCCCTTGGGTATATACGCAGTAATGGGATGGCTGGGTCAAACGGTATTTCCAGTTCTAGATCCTTGAGGAATCGCCACGCTGTCTTCCACAATGGTTGAACTAGTTTACAGTCCCACCAACAGTGTAAAAGTGTTCCTATTTCTCCACATCCTCTCCAGCACCTGTTGTTTCCTGGCTTTTTAATGATTGCTATTCTAACTGGTGTGAGATGGTATCTCATTGTGGTTTTGATTTGCATTTCTCTGATGGCCAGTGATGATGAGCATTTTTTCATGTGTCTGTTGGCTGCATAAATGTCTTCTTTTGAGAAGTGTCTGTTCATATCCTTCACCAACTTTTTGATGGGGTTGTTTGATTTTTTCTTGTAAATTTGTTTAAGTTCTTTGTAGATTCTGGATATTAGCCCTTTGTCAGATGGGTAGATTGTAAAAATTTTCTCGCATTCTGTAGGTTGCCAGTTCACTCTGATGGTGGTTTCTTTTGCTGGGCAGAAGTTCTTTAGTTTAATTAGATCCCATTTGTCAATTTTGGCTTTTGTTGCCATTGCTTTTGGTGTGTTAGTCATGAAGTCCTTGCCCATGCCTGTGTCCTGAATGGTATTGCCTAGATTTTCTTCTAGGGTTTTTATGGTTTTAGGTCTAACATTTAAGTCTTTAATCCATCTTGAGTTAATTTTTGTATAAGGTGTAAGGAAGGGATCCAGTTTCAACTTTCTACATATGGCTAGCCAGTTTCCCCAGCACCATTTATTAAATAGAGAATCCTTTCCCCAGTTCTTGTTTTTGTCAGGTTTGTCAAAGATCAGATGGTTGTAGATACGTGGTATTATTTCTGAGGGCTCTGTTCTGTTCCATTGGTCTGTATCTCTGTTTTGGTTCTAGTACCATGCTGTTTTGGTTACTGTAGCCTTGTAGTATAGTTTGAAGTCAGGCAGCATGATGCCTCCAGCTTTGTTCTTTTGGCTTAGGATTGTCTTGGCAATGTGGGATCTTTTTTGTTCCTTATGAAATTTAAAGTAGATTTTTCCAATTCTGTGAAGAAAGTCATTGGTAGCTTGATGGGGATGGCATTGAATCTAGAAATTACTTTGGGCAGTATGGCCATTTTCACGATGTTGATTATTCCTATCTATGAGCATGGAATGTTCTTCCATTTGTTTATATCCTCTTTTATTTCATTGAGCAGTGGTTTGTAGTTCTCCTTGAAGATGTCCTTCACATCCCTTGTAAGTTGGATTCCTAGATATTTTATTCTCTTTGAAGCAATTGTGAATGAGAGTTCACTCATGATTTGGCTTTCTGTTTATCTCTTATTGGTGTATAGGAATGCTTGTGATTTTTGCACATTGATTTTGTATCCTGAGACTTTGCTGAAGTTGCTTATCAGCTTTTGGGCTGAGACGATGG
Source organism: Pan troglodytes (assembly GCF_028858775.2). Lineage (NCBI taxonomy): Eukaryota > Metazoa > Chordata > Mammalia > Primates > Hominidae > Pan > Pan troglodytes. The sequence goes on from NC_072402.2 coordinate 77,681,684, forward strand.
GGTTTTCTAAATGTGCAATCATGTCATCTGCAAAGAGGGACAATTTGACTTCCTCTTTTCCTAATTGAATACCCTTTATTTCTTTCTCCTGCCTGATTGCCCTGGCCAGAACTTCCAATACTGTGTTGAATAGGAGTGGTGAGAGACGGCATCCCTGTCTTGTGCCAGTTTTCAAAGGGGATGCTTCCAGTTTTTGCCCATTTAGTATGATATTGGCTGTGGGTTTGTCATAAATAGCTCTTCTTTTTTTGAGATATGTTTCATCAATACCTAGTTTATTGAGAGTTTTTAGCATGAAGGGGTGTTGAATTTTGTCAAAGGCCTTTTCTGCATCTATTGAGATAATCATGTGGTTTTTGTTGTTGGTTCTGTTTATATGCGGGATTACGTTTATTGATTTGTGTATGTTGGACCAGCCTTGCATCCCAGGGATGAAGCCAACTTGATTGTGGTGGATAAGCTTTTTGATGTGCTGCTGGATTCAGTTTGCCAGTGTTTTATTGAAGATTTTTGCATCGATGTTCATCAAGGATATTGGTCTAAAATTCTCTTTTTTTGTTGTGTCTCTGCCAGGATTTGGTATCAGGATGATGCTGGCCTCAGGAAATGAGTTAGGGAGGATTCCCTCTTTTTCTATTGATTGGAATAGTTTAGAAGGAATGGTATCAGCTCTTCTTTGCACCTCTGGTAGACTCGGCTGTGAATCCGTCTGCTCCTGGACTTTTTTTGCTTGGTAGGCTATTAATTATTGCCTCAATTTCAGAGCCTGTTATTGGTCTATTCAGGGATTCAACTTCTTCCTGGTTTAGTCTTGGGAGGGTGTGTGTTTCCAGGAATTTATTCATTTCTTCTAGATTTTCTAGTTTATTTGCATAGAGGTGTTTATAGTATTCTCTGATGGTAGTTTCTATTTCTGTGGGATTCGTAGTGATATCCCTTTATCATTTTTTATTGCATCTATTTGATTTTTCCCTCTTTTCTTCTTTATTAGTCTTGCTAGTGGTCTATCAATGTTGTTGATCTTTTCAAAAAACCAGCTCCTGGATTCATTGATTTTTTGAAGAGTTTTTTGTGTCTCTATCTCCTTCAGTTCTGCTCTGATCTTAGTTATTTCTTGCCTTCTGCTAGCTTTTGAATGTGTTTGCTCTTGCTTCTCTAGTTCTTTTAATTGTGATGTTAGGGTGTCGATTTTAGATCTTTCCTGCTTTCTCTTGTGGGCATTTAGTGCTATAAATTTCCCTCTACACACTGCTTTAAATGTGTCCCAGAGATTCTGGTATGTTGTGTCTTTGTTCTCATTGGTTTCAAAGAACATCTTTCTTTCTGTCTTCATTTACTTATTTACCCAGTAGTGATTCAGGAGCAGGTTGTTCAGTTTCCATGTAGTTGTGCGGTTTTGAGTGAGTTTCTTAATCCTGGGTTCTAATTTGATTGCACTGTGGTCTGAGAGACAGTTTGTTATAATTTCTGTTCTTTTACATTTGCTGAGGAGAGCTTTACTTCCAACTATGTGGTCAATTTTGGAATAAGTGCGATGTGGTGCTGAGAAGAATGTATATTCTGTTGATTTGGGGTGGAGAGTTCTGTAATGTCTATTAGGTCCACTTGGTGCAGAGCTGAGTTCAAGTCTTGAATATCCTTGTTAACTTTCTGTGTCATCAATCTGTCTAATGTTGACAATGGGGTGTTAAAGTCTCCCAATATTATTATGTGGGAGTATAAGTCTCCTTGCAGGTCTCTAAGGACTTGCTTTATGAATCTGGGTGCTCCTGTATTGGGTGCATGTATATTTAGGATAGTAGCTCTTCTTGTTGAATTGATCCCTTTACCATTATGTAATGGCCTTCTTTGTCTCTTTTGATCTTTGTTGGTTTAAAGTCTGTTTTCTCAGAGAGTAGGATTACAACTCCTGCTTTTCTTTGTTTTCCATTTGCTTGGTAGATCTTCCTCCATCCCTTTATTTTGAGCCTATGTGTGTCTCTGCATGCGAAGTGGGTCTCCTGAATACAGCACACTTATGGGTCTTGACTCTTTATCCAATTTGCCAGCCTGTGTCTTTTAATTGGAGCATTTAGCCCATTTACATTTAAGGATAATATTGTTATGTGTGAATTTGATCCTGTCATTATGATGTTAGCTGGTTATTTTGCTCATTAGTTGATGCAGTTTCTTCCTAGCATTGATGGTCTTTACAATTTGGCGTGTTTTTGCAGTGGCTGGTACCAGTTGTTCCTTCCCATGTTTAGTGCTTCCTTCAGGAGCTCTTGTAAGGCAGGCCTGGTGGTGACAAAATCTCTCAGCACTTGCTTGTCTGTAAAGGATTTTATTTCTCCTTCACTTATGAAGCTTAGTTTGGCTGGATATGAAATTCTGGGTTTAAAATTATTTTCCTTAAGAATGTTGAATATTGGCCCCCACTCTCTTCTGGCTTGTAGAGTTTCTGCCAAGAGATCCACTGTTAGTCTGATGGGCTTCCCTTTGTGGGTAACCCAACCTTTCTCTCTGGCTTCCCGTAACGTTTTTTCCTTCATTTCAACTTTGGTGAATCTGACAATTATGTGTCTTAGAGTTGCTCTTCTCGAGGAGTATCTTTGTGGCGTTCTCTGTATTTCCTGAATTTGAATGTTGGCCTGCCTTGCTAGGTTGGGGAAGTACTCCTGGATAATATCCTGCAGAGTGTTTTCCAACTTGGTTCCATTCTCCTTGTCACTTTCAGGTACACCAATCAGACATAGATTTGGTCTTTTCACATAGTCCCATATTTCTTGGAGACTTTGTTTCTTTTTACTCTTTTTTTCTCTAAACTTCTCTTCTCACTTCATTTCATTCATTTGATCTTCAGTCACTGATACCCTTTCTTCCACTTGATCAAATCAGCTACTGAAGCTTGTGCATGTGTCACATAGTTCTCGTGCCACGGTTTTCAGCTTCATCAGGTCATTTAAGTCTTCTCTACACTGTTTATTCTAGTTAGCCATTCATCTAATCTTTTTCAAGGTTTTTAGCTTCTTTGCAATGGGTTTGAACATCCTCCTTTAGCTCAGAGAAGTTTGTTATTGCCAATCGTCTGAAGCCTACTTTTGTCAACTCGTGAACATCATTCTCTGTCCATCTTTGTTCTATTGCTGGTGAGGAGCTGCATTCCTTTGGAGGAGAAGAGGTGCTCTGATTTTTAGAATTTTCAGCTTTTCTGCTCTGGTTTCTCCCCATCTTTGTGATTTTATCTACCTTTGGTCTTTGATGATGGTGATGTACAGATGGAGTTTTGGTGAGAATGTCTTTCTGTTTGTTAGTTTTCCTTCTAACAGTCAGGACCCTCAGCTGCAGGTCTCTTGGAGTTTGCTGGAGGTCCACTCCAGAACCTGTTTGCCTGAGTATCACCAGCAGAGGCTGCAGAACAGCAAATATTGCAGAACAGCAAATGTTGCTGCCTGATCCTTCCTCTGGAAACTTCGTCTCAGAGGGGCACCTGGGTGTATGAGGTGTCAGTCGGCCCCTACTGGGAGGTGTCTCCTAGTTAGGCTACTCGGGGGTCAGGGACCCACTTGAGGAGGCAGTCTGTCTGTTCTCCGATCTCAAATTCCGCAGTGGGAGAACCACTACTTTCTTCAAAGCTGTCAGACAGGAACATTTGAGTCTGCAGAAGTTTCTGCTGCCTTTTGTTTGCTATGCCCTGCCCCCAGTGGTGGAGTATCCAGAGACAGGCAGGCGTCCTTGAGCTCGGTGGGCTCCACCCAGTTCGAACTTCCTGGCCTCTTTGTTTACCTAGTCAAACCTCAGCAATGGTGGACACCCCTTCCCCACCCTTGCTGCCACCTTGCAGTTGGATCTCAGACTGCTGTGCTAGCAGTGAGCAAGGCTCCGTGGGCATAGGACCCTCTGAGTCGGGGCAGGATATAATCTCCTGGTTTGCCATTTGCTAAGACCATTGGAAAAGTGCAGTATTAGAGTGGGAGTGTCCTGATTTTCCAGGTACTCTGTCACGGCTTCCCTTGGCTAGTAAAGGGAATTTCCCGACCCCTTGCACTTCCCGGGTGAGGTGATGCTCCCCCCTGCTTCCACTGACACTCCGTGGGCTGCACCCACTGTCCAACAAGCCCCAGTGAGATGAACCCGGTACCTCAGTTGGAAATGCAGAAATCACCCGTCTTCTGCATTACTCACGCTGGGAGCTGTGGACTGGAGCTGTTCCTATTTGGCCATCTTGGAACCCCTATCCTTGCTCTTATTAATACCTCAAGTGACATACAGTTCAGTGTGCCCTACATGTGGACGGAGGGTGAGAGTGAAGGCTGCCATTTAGAGGCAGTCCTGCTGGTTACTCATCCTTCATTCTGTAAGGAGCTAAGTGCTACTGTGTTCTCAGAACGTTTGTGCTAAGCAGGAAACCCCTGTTTTGAACTGTACGGGATATAAAAGTGAACACAATCTACTGCTCTCCCCATACTGACCCACTAGCCTTACTTGGGCTCTGTTCGCCTGGGCACATGCACTTATACAGCTTTAAAAAAAAAGGAAAATATTATAATAGGATCTTTTAGGCAATCAAAGACATTCAAAAACACATTCAGATGTTTGTCAGGCCTTCTGCTTAGGCACACCCATGAAAGCATCCCAAGCCATTTATATTTTGACTTGCAAATAAACTGGCAATTGCTATAATTGAGAGTATTGGCAAAGCATCAAACTTCCCTTCCAAATTCTATTGTTCTTATGGTAATATTAATTTCTGTCTCCCAAACTGAGTGTAGAGGCATGGATATGTGACAATAGGATGTTTTCTAGGCCAAGGATGAAAAACCATCATGGGTAAACTACTAAGAAGAGTGTTTACACAGATAAAAAGAAATTGACTAACATTTTGAGTTTTGACTTCCCAATCTCTTTTTTTAAACATTAATGATTTCAGAGAGGAATGTTTGGAAGACACACCATTGATTATATGCTGTACAAAGTGATGCTCTTTTTATTGTAAAGCAGTGAGTCAATGAAGATTTACTGGGATCTGCCAAGCCAATATCCTAGTGGCCAAACGTGCAGACATTTGCAGAAGCCCACTCTACTTCCATTGGCCCAGGAAGCCTAGCAACCAACGGGGAGTTAGTTGTACCCTTTGCTGATATGCACTAGTGGCATGGAGGACTTATTAAGAAATAGAGAGAGCCTTTTATAATTGACAATAGTGCTTGCCTTTTAAGATGTTAAACATACTATACCATATTTTTCTAAGTTCAGTAGGCTTACTTTGGGACACAGAAATGCATCACTATTTAAAACTCACCTATCTAGCAACCTTAACTATCTGGAACATATATGAGATCCAGGAAGCAAGGTAAATAGGTTTTTGAGCAAAATAGATATAACAAAATCTATTTACCTACAGGTTTGGTAGGAAATTCCTTCAGTCATCACTCAGAACCTAGTTATTCTTATTTGAAACCACCTTAATTTTCTAAAATTTAGTTATTGGGTTTTTTAATTCACATCAGATCAGAAGCAACAATAGAGTGGAAGGGGCTAGAAGAAACTATCTTGAGTGATCTAGAAGGGAGTCAGCTAACAAAAGTGAGAACTATTAGCTGTTAAATTGAATGTAAAGAAAAAGACATTAAAAAAGAAAAAAGCCGGGCGTGGCAGCTCACGCCTGTAATCCCAGAACTTTGGGAGGCCGAGGCAGGTGGATCACCTGAGGTCAGGAGTTCGAGACCAGCCTGACCAATATGGTGAAACCCCATCTCTACTAAAAACACAAAAATTAGCTGAGCATGGTAGTGTGTGCCTGTAGTCCCAGCTACTTGGGAGGCTAAGACAGGAGAATTTCTTGAACCCGGGCGGTGGAGGTTGCAGTGAGCCAAGATTGGGCCACTGCACTCCAGCCTGGGCAACAGAGCAAGACTCCATCAAAGAAAGAAAAGAAAAGAGAGGAGAGGAGACGGGACGGGACGGGACGGGACAGGAAAGGAAAGAAAAGAAAAGGGGAAAGAAAAGAAAAGGAAAAAGAAAAGAAAGAGAAAAAGACACTGAAAAGGAAAGGAGAGAGGAGAGATGGGCAAAAGGATGGAGCGAGGGAAGGAGGCTATAAAAAGAAGACTCAGAAACTTAAAATGCTCAAGTCCTAGGCATTTGATTTTGGCAACAAGCCCTTGATCTCTAGGAGCAGCTGAGCACATCCTATATCCACCATATCACACCATAATTTTTATGTTCATAAATGACCCCAGTACTCCATAAAAAGTTTCAAATAGGAAGTCAGAGAAGCGCCTCATTTTTAGAAGTGTGCACCCAATAGATTAAAAGTTTGGCCGGGCGTGGTGGCTCATGTCTGTAATCACGGCACTTTGGGAGGCTGAGGCGGGTAGATCACGAGGTCAAGAGATGGAGACCATCCCGGCCAACAGGGTGAAACCCTGTCTCTACTAAAAAAACAAAAAAATTAAGTGGGCATGGTGGCATGCACCTGTAATCCCAGCTACTCCAGAGACTGAGGCAGGAGAATCATTTGAACCTGGGAGGCAAAGGTTACAGTAAGCCGAGATCGCGCCACTGTACTCCAGCCTGGGTGACAGAGCAAGAGTCCATCTAAAAATATATATATATATATAATATATAAAACATATATGTAACATATATGTTATATATATGTTTTAAATATTATATATATGTTTTATATGTATATATGTTATATATGTTTTATATATGTTATATATATGTTTTATATTTATATATATATATAAGTTTTCATTCCTGAAAGGGTGTGTTTTAGATATTTAGACATGATGATGCCAGAAAAATATGTTTTAATTGTGTGCATTTATGAAGGAAAAGGAAGAATGGGCTGAGAATTATTATTGCCTTGCTAGTTGAAGATTTCACAATGGAGGTTGTCCCAGTTCTTGAAGTCTCCACATTTCCTTGATTTCTGATATTGCGATTTTTATTCACTTCAGCTACTAACCCAACCACCTCGCAGCCACATCTCAGTGGGCTTCATCATCCATCTGCCCTTGAGTTCAAATTAATGCACACAAAGAGGTTACTGGAGGAATCAAGAAGGTCTCAGAACCTATCCCTTAGGAATATGGAGAGCCTATTGATTAATGGAAAAGAGTTGCACAACTCAAGGCCAAGTGCTGTTTCCGTGGATCTGTACATGAGAATAGTGCATTCTATATGACTTTATAAAAATAGTCACCCAACAGGTGTTGTTGAACACCTGTAGACATGTTTACAGGTGACAGTGTAGGGGGCTGAATATGTAGATGAAGCCAAACTGAGATTGTTCTGGAACTTTGATGATGGTATTCCAGACGGGACAATGGCAGTGGGTCAGGTGTTGGAGGCTTCCGTCTTAATCACTGCTCTTCTACTTGGTTAAATGTAGTAGTTACCATCTACAGTAGGCTGTACTGGTTGTCTCTGGATTGTCCCTAGATTTGCCCAACTAAATAAAGCTGGCCATTATAACACCCAGCCTCTTAGCTCAGAGCACAACAGCCAAAGGTTTATTTCTCACCCATGTGACAGTTTGCTGGGGGTCAGCATGAACTCAAGAGCCTTTCATCTGTTGGCTGTACTGAGCTTTTAGGACCTCACAGTCCTCAATTTCATCTTCTTCAGGCCAGTAATGGAGGAGAGAGAAATAGAGGGGGGAATATGTAAAAAGCTTTAAAGACCAGGACTAGGCTAGAAGTACAGTCATGCATCGCTTGACAATGGGGATACTTTTTGAGAAATGCATCCTTAGGTTATCTTGTTGTTGCTTGAACATCATAAAGTGTACTTACACAAACCTAGATGGGATAATCTGCTGCACACCTAGGCTATATGGGATAGCCTATTGCTCCTAGGCTACAATCGTATACAACATTTTACTTTACCGAATACTACATGCAATTGTAACACAATGGTAAGTATTTGTGTATCTAAACATAGGAAAGGTATAGTAAAAACACAGTATAAAAGATTTTTTAAAATGGTACACCTGTATAGGGTACTTACCATGAATAAAGCTTGCAGGACTGGGAGTTGCTTTGGGTGAGTCAGTGAATGAGTGGCGACTGAATGTGAAGCCCTGGGTCATTACTGTACACTACTGTGGACTTTATATACACTGTACACTTAAGCTACACCAAATTTTTTTTAAATTTTTTTCTTCAGTAATCAATTAACCTTAGCTTGCTGTAACTTAACTTTATAAACTTTCTTAAACTCATTTTGACTTTTTTTTTTTTTTTTTTGAGACAGAGTCTCACCCTGTCGCCCAGGCTGCAGTGCAATGGCTCGCTGCAAATCTCGGCTCACTGCAAACTCCGCCTCCCAGGTTCAAATGATTCTCCTGCCCCAGCCTCCCAAGTAGCTGGGATTACAGATGCCAGCCACCAGGCCCAGCTAATTTTTTTGTAGTTTTAGTGGAGACGGGGTTTCACCATGTTGGCCAGGCTAGTCTCAAACTCCTGACCTCATGATCTGCCCGCTTCAGCCTCCCAAAGTGCCGGGATTACAGGCGTGAGCCACCGTGCCTGGCCTTGACTATTTTGTAATAATACTTGGCTTAAAACACAAACACATTGTTCAGCTGTACAAAAACATTTTCCTTCTTTATATGCTTATACTATAAACTTTTTTCTATTTTTAAAAGTTTTTTTGTTTTACTTTTTAAACTTTTTCATTAAAAACTAAGACACAAACACTCACATTAGCCTATAACCACATAGCGTCTGGATCATCCCTATTGCTGTCTTTCACCTCCACATCTTGTCCCACTTGAAGTTCTTCAAGGATAATAGCATGCACGGAGCTGTCATCTCATGACAACAATGCCTTCTGGAATACCTCCTGAAGGATCTGCCTGAGGCTATGTTACAGTTAACTTTTTTTTATAAGTAGAAGGAGTACACTGTAAAATAACAATAAAAAGTATAGTATAGTAAATACACAAACCAGTAACATAGTTATTATCAAGTATATATACTGCACATAATTGTATGTGCTCTACTTTTATACGACTAGCAGTTCAGTAGATTTGTTTACACCAGTGTCACCACAAACATGGCGTAAAGCATTACGTTACGATGTTAGAATGGCCCTGACATCACTAGGCAATAGGAACTTTTCAGCTCCATTGTCATCTTATAGGACCACCACCATATATGCAGTCTATAGCGGGCAAAGTTTGTCATTCAGTGCGTTACTGTGTATTATTTCTACCCACTTTCAGAGGCCACCACTTCATCACCTGGCCTCATCTAACGACAGGGGAAGCAATGAAGTAACTTTAACTGTGTGGCCAGAAAGGAAAAGAAAACCAAATTCTGATGGACATCTGATGTTTTTACTATTCTTATGAATGTATTCCAAGGTTCTGAGATGGTAGGGAAAGCAGGAATCAGAGTGGGAAAATACATTTAGCAATGTTCTTGAGAGTTTCTTCTTAGACTTCTCAGTGTTCTCAGTTGTGCCCATCCTCAAGCTCCAAAGATTCTCCCACAAGGCATTTGGCCAAGGCACTTCATTTTTCCAGGCCTCAGTTTCCCCATGTGTTAAAGTGAGGGGTTGAATTAGAATACCTTTCAAGTCTTTGGGCCCCTTAAAGATCCAAAATCCCATGATTCTATAATGATTCTGTATGATTCCCCTGATGTTCCCTTCCCCCTGAGACAAATAAGCAGTGCCAGTATGCCAATAATTTATGTTTTATTTTAATTTTCCTTCTCACCTTCAAAGCTTGAGTTTCTAGATATTAATATATAACAATAGACAAAGTTGTTATGAATACAGTAGTGACTTTTATGGCAAAGTAAAGTTATTTTGTGTTTGGATGAACAGCACATTCACACACGTATATAATATACACAGAGCTCCATCTGTGAAAAAATAATCTTGTTTTAAGTCTTGCAAAACTTATGTCCTCCTCCTACTCTTGCCCTGTATTAGTTTTGCAATTAGTAACAAACAAACAACCGTGACATCTCTGTGGCTTAGAACAACATTTACTCTCCGCTCACTTTACATGGGGACTGTGAGTCAGCAGCAGATTGGCTGTGGCTCTGCTAGAATTGGCTGGGTTCAGCTGGGCTCTCAGTGGGGTTCCACCTGTCTTCTCATTTTAAAACCCAAACTAAGGGTATAGACACTATCTGTGACATCCTAAGGGCAGTGGAGAACAAAAGCAAGGAGACCTAAGACAAACCATCCAGTTGCATTTAAGCTTCAGGTTAAACACGGCAAAAAACATCACGACCATTCACATCCCCTGGGCCATAGCTTTTCACATGGCCAAGTCCAAAGTGATTGAGGTGGGATATGTACTCCTCTCACAGAATGCACAAGTACCTCCCATGACAGTGGGTAGGAATATGCAATCCTATGGCTGGGAGGAAGCAAATAGTTGGGGACAATAACCCAACAGATCACACCCCCAATGCCTCTATCTAAGTTCTAAATACAACATTTCCCGTAGAGAGGAAGCCACTCTGCCTCCTCCACTGCATCTTCCTTTCCTGCCCCTCTCAGCTTGAGCTCAGGCTCTAAAACTTGAGCGTGATAAGAATCATCTAAGTGCTTGTTAAAAATCCCCTTCCTAGGGCCCCCCTTTCCAAAGATCTTGACACATATGATCTGAAGTAGGCAGTGGTGCCCAGGCATGATGCCCCAGGAATACCTACTGCTATTGAAGAGCTCTTCCCGGTTCCCACAGCCTTCAGCATCAGACCTGCCTTTGGATTGGGGGAGCATGCTGAGTGAGCCATTATTAGGAAGAGGGCTGCCTTAGAAGACTCAGAATCTACAACCCCAAGGTCCTCTGACCTGTCCCCACTCCTCACAGCCAGCATGGATTTTGTACATCTGGAGCTCCTTGAAGGAGGGTCATTGCACGTTTGAAAGTGTGATAGTTAGCACAGACCCCAGAGATCAAATCCTGAGTTCCTCTTCCTCCATAACCAACTCACTAGCTGTGTGACCTTGGACAACTCACTAGCTGTGTGACCTTGGACAACTCACAGACCGTCTCTGGGCCTCAGTGTCCTCATCTGTTAGAAAGGAATAATAATAATACCTACACCTCAGGCTTCTTGTGAGGGTGAAGCGAGTTAACAAAACAGTGCCTGGCATGCAGTGGATCACATATAAACATTTCATGTGTGATATTATACATGTTTTTATATATTTATAAGTGTATTCTATACAAGGGTTTGCTGATTTTATTGGCACACAGGTCTGAGAACATGGGAGGCTTGTGAGATAAAGTTGCCTCCTATTGGAGGTGTTATATGGGGAGCATGCTGAGTCAGCTGTTATCAGGAGGAAGGCTGCCTTAGAGGACTCAGAGAATTTACGTGTCAGGTGATAGCACGTAAGTCAGTGGTTTTCAACCCCAGCTTTAATTTAGAATCATCTAGAAAGGTTTTTTAAAAAATGCCCATGTCCTTCCAAGCCGGCTCAATTCTGAGCCAATTAGTGAGAATGTCCAGGGACAAAACAAAGAAATGAAAAATTTTAAGGCCGGGCACAGTGGCTCACGCCTGTAATCCCAGCACTTTGGGAGGTTGAGGTGGGCAGATCACTTGAGACCAGGAGTTCAAGACCAGCCTGGCCAACATGGTAAAGCCCATCTCTACTGAAAATACAAAAATTAGCCAGGCGTGATGGTGCAGATCTGTAATCTCAGCTACTCTGGTGACTAAGGCAGGAGAATCACTTGAACCTGGGAGGCAGAGGCTGCAGTGAGCTGAAATCATGTCACTGCACTCCTGCCTGGGTGTCAGAACAAGATTCTGTCTCAAAAAAAAAAAAAAAGAAAGTAAAGAAAAGAAATTTTAAGACACTCCTTGGACTGTAATGGGAATCCTGGATTAGAAACCACTGATGTCTATAGAACAGCTCTGTAAACTGCAAAACATAATGTATGATTTATGGGTGTTTTTTGATTGTTAGTAACTGATTGATGATCTCATGAGGGACTAGTTCCTCTGAAAATCAGGCCAACGTGGATTTTCCACCATCTGTCCTACATGTGTACTGGCTGGGGGAAATTGAAACTCATCCAATTCCTATTCTTGCCTTTAAGCCAAAAAGACTGCTCGAAAACAAGCCTCCCTGGGATAAAAGATGTTGCTAGGATGAGGAAGCTGTAGTGAGTGAGTGGAGTTAATGTGATTAGATTTGGAAGCAATACTTCCAGCCATGGGGAAGCATCGGTGTTCTGTGTTATTAAAGTGACTCCAGTGCAAAGGCACATATATCGTATTGGAGTAATTTGCCCTGACTAGGTTAGAAGCCAGGAGATGGTTCTTCATAGGTATTCCTGAGTGGCCCAAGGTCTAAGTCAGCTCTCGTTTAGACAAATCCTATCTCTGCTGATCATCTACCTCTTACCAAATGCAGCCATCACCATGCACAGCACATGCGCTCCTCTTGATGATCTTCACAGAGTGCAGAGTCTTCAGGAAGTTCTTTCCTCAGTGGAACCTTTGGGATTTCTAGGAGAGGGGCAGGGGAATATCTGGAATCAGAGGTGAACACTTTACAGAAGCCTCTAAACTACTTCTAATTACGTTCACCTGACTAAACTGCCAGGTGATAAACATTTTATATAAAAGTAATTCACTATGGAAAGTTCTGGATGTTTTCCCCAATGGGTACCTCAAAACAGGGTACAAGATGGAAACCTGCTCAAGAAACAGCAAAATGTAAACTGGATAATGGTGATGATAAAAAAAATAATAATGAATGACCACACGAGCAAGTGTTCTCTTGTGAACTTTCACAGACAAATGCATAGATATGCTGCCTGGACTATGGGCAGATAAACATTCATTGTGGGCACATGTTTGTGTGAAGCTAATTATTGGCAGAGCAAGAACAGCTGGAACTTTCATCTCCCCACCTGCAGGCCAGGGTTCTCTTGGCACTATATCCCCAGTTTTTAATGTCTTCCTGAAAGAGCGGCTGCCATGTTGTCCTTAAAACTTCTTTAGATTCCCCTGTCAAATACTGAAAACTATGCTGGCTGTAAGTCTAGTGTTTGAAATACCAGTGTGGGACCAGTCTTCCTATATGCAGAGTTTTGTCCCATGTCTTAGAATCTTTTTCTGTTTTCTTCACCTTTTGGGCTTCATTTATTCACAATCATTGACTGTTGACATTGGGCAGAGCTTGTATAACAGTCTTAATCTTTAGCCTGGTATGTAATAGCTAATCCCTGCTGTTCCTCTTCCCGCCCTGAGCACATTATGTCCTTTACTTTCCAGATTAAGTGTTGGCATTCTGTACTGGAAAGAAAACTCCAACTTCTTGCCACGTGCAGTGGCTCATGCCTGTAATCACAGACCTTTGGGAGGCCAAGGCGGGTAAATTTCCTGAGCTCAGGAGTTTGAGACCAGCCTGGGCAACATGGCAAAACCCCATCACTGCAGAATATACAAAAATTAGCTGGGTGTTGGTGGCTCGTGCCTCTAGTCCCCACTACTCAGGAGGCTGAGGTGGGAGAATCACCTGACCCAGGGAGGTCCAGGCTGCAGTGAGCAGTGATCATGCCACTGCACTCCAGCCTGGGCAACAGAACAAGACCCTGTCTCAAAAAAAAAAAAAAAAAAAAAAAAAAAAGCCCAACTCCTGGAAATCAAATGGTACCTGATGTGAGGTTTGCTCCCTGTTATGTTAGCCTCAGGCCATCTAACCCAGGTAGAACAAGGCAGGTAAGGAAACCCAGTGGGCCAAGGACCCCGAAGGAAGCCCTTAACACAATGCCTAATACTGAAAACAACGGATGAATGTATTCAAAATTTGTTTGCAAGAAATGAGACTTTTTGCCTTTTTAGGACAAAAAAACACTTGAAATTTAATTTAGGTTAACAGGAGATATGGCGGGTAGCACAGAGTGATTATGAAATGCACAGGGCTTCCCTGCCATTCGAGTTTTGATCAATCTCAGCAAAACCCAAAGTTTGCCAAAACCTGGAAACAACTCAAATGTCCATCAACACAGTAGAATGAATAAATGAGTTATGGTATTTCATTCAATATAACATGAATGAAAATGAATGAGATGAAATGAAAATGAATTATGTAAAACTACATGTAACAACAAGGATGAATCCTATACCCATGTGAAATGAAAGAAGCCACACACACACACACTCAAGAAATGCATGTTGTATGATCCTATTTATATAAAGTTCAAAGGTAGGTAAAATTAATCTGTACTGTTAGAAGTTGGAAGAATGGTTTCTATCAGGAAGGAGTAGGTAGAGATTGGGAGGAGTTGCAAGTTGGATTTCTGGGGTGCTACTGGTGGTTAATCTCTTGACCTGAGTGGTAACATAGATATATTCTTTTTGTGATACTTCATTGAGCAGAATACAGTCATAAGTGTCGCTTAATGATAGGGCTAAGTTCTGAGAAATGTGTCAAGAGATTTCATTGTTGTACCAACATCATAGAGTATACTTATACAAACCTAGATTGTATAGCCTACTACACACCTAGGCTAGATGACATAGCCTATTGCTCCCAGGCTACAAACCTATACAGCTGTCACAGAACTGAATACTGTAGGCAATTGTTACAGAATGGTAAGTGTTTGTGTATCTAAATGTATCTAAACATAGAAAAAGAACAGTAAACATACAGCATTATAATCTTATGGGACCACCATCATATATATGGTCCATCATTAACTGAAAGGTCATTATGTGGCACATGACTGTACTTACAATTTGTGCATGTCATATGTATGATAGTCTAAAGTTCAAATGTTGGATTGGGCCTTGCTTGATTATCCAGGAACTGAGTTTGCAAGAGCTAAAAAGAACCTCAGAATCCCTGCCTAACAGGGATGGCAGGGTCCATTTCTGGACCCTAATGGTAGGTCCATTTCTGGAGTTAGGAAAACTGAGTCAAAAACCTGAGTAGAAGGTTGCAGCAACAGATACAGCAGGACAGGTTGGGGACTGTACTCAGGGGGATCACCAGATACCAGTCTTGGGAGCAAGTTCCACAGAATGGTAGGGCTGAGATTGCTGGCAGGCAGGATTGGCTTGGGGACTGCATAGGCCAGAACATAAAGGTGAAGTCTAAGAGAGGGTATTGCAGAGGATGAGGGGTTGACAGTGGGGAGTGGTATGTTGGGAGCTCAGATCTGGTTTATTTTTAACTCTCATGAGGCCACACTGCCTCCTCTCCTATGTTATTCCCTTCCTAATGTGGATAGTATGGTCAGCCCAGGCCATGGGAGTGTGGCCCCGATTTTCCATGTAGGGAGACTGGCTCTAGTTTCTCAAAAGCACAAGCTGCTGGACCTTTTTCTCAACTGTTGGCCTACGTGGAAGACACTTGGCTTAATGGAAGGGAGAATGAAGAGAGGCTTTTGGAAAGAGAGGGCCTAAACAGGATCAGCATTGATGCCGAGCAACACAAGGGAGAAGGGACTTTTCTTGGCGTTCATACCACGGTGGGCCACAGCGTGGTGGGAAGGCATATTTGCATATGGTAAGGGGAGGAGCTTAAGGGTAAGAGAGTCTTTGAAGATTGGGAAGCAAGGAAACCAAGGCAGCTAGCCACGGGCAAGGTGTGGGGGCTGCAAACTTGCTACAAACCTGCTCTTCAGATCCACCACTTGCATTTTTAACCCTCAGTCAAAACCAAGGAGCTGCTGAGGAGTGATGCCTAAGACGATAGTCCCCAGGATGTGTGGGGCTGACTTTTTGCTAACTGAACTGCAAATATTTGGAGCCATTTGCTGCTATAACATCTTAAAAAGATGAGGACCTTCATTGGATATTCCAGTCCCAATTGGGAGAGAATAAGAAGGGCCACGCCTGCCCTCGATCAAGATCTTGAGTGCAATGCAGGGTGGACTCAGAGAGACAAAAACCTAATTTATCCCCAGCTTAGTGTCTGCCAGCCATAAAAAGAAAAAAAAAGGTCGGTGGATAAACAAGAGATGTGCCTAGTGCTGAGAAGCATCTCCTTGTGTGATCAGAGTTAATTAACATTTAGCATAGCCCCTTTAGGGGTGAGAAGTTGTGATTGTCTTTCTCTAAAGGTTAAATTACCTCCATTGTGTTTGCCTTCCTGGGAAGAAAATGCAGGATGAGTTGGAAAATCATTGTTGAAACACAACCGTGACACCACTGTGAGTATGTCTAATTCCCTGGCATGGGGGTTTTAGGCATTAGAAAGTGCATAATAGTAACTAGATTCCAGGATGTGTCTCAGGAAATCCCAAAGGGAAGCTTTTTTTCATTCATAGAATACTTCCTGAAGACATTATTATAGGAAAACTTTATTTAGGAGAGTTTCTTTGATCCTGTACTAGCACATGAGAACATGTAAGCAGATGACAATATCTAATATCTACTGCTGCCTGACCCACTCTGCTTCCCATCCCAGAGTTTCTTTTGCAAAATGCACGGAGCCCTGCTTCGACAAAGCTCTCTAGATAGCACCCAACCTCACCAGGAAGGTCTGATTTATAGCATGTTGATCTTAAGCATGTTAGTGCAATGCCCAAAAGAGAAAGGAAGTCTCAATAAAGGGATATTATAGAAAGTCTTCAGCCAGTGGATAGACTCTCATCTCTAAGCCAGGCTGAGATCACCAGATCAGCAGGATAAAGAACTATTTGGGGCTATATGTACCTAATGAGGCTGGATTCATGAGATCAACAGTATTTAAGGTCCTTGGGCGTAAGTAGGGCAGTAGCTGAGAAGGCCTCTCTCGGCTCTGGCTCTCCTGCCCCTACTCAGAATGCCACACTCACCCAAGGCTTGATGTTGCTCACTGTGGGTCAGTGGCTGTTGTCTCCACCATCTCTCCCACAGAGGGGGAATAATTGCACCCCCATCACAGACTTTCCACAAGTCAGGATGATCTCTCAGTGGCTCTCAGGTTTCCCAAGTATCTTTCTCCCATGGGCATTTGACTGACAATCTACTAAATCTCTGTACTTCCATTTGCTCATCTGTTAAAACCTGTAGCTGCTCACGGGGCTGTTGTGATGACAAAATGAAATTTACATGATTAAGGTACTTAACTTTCCCCAGTGCCTGCCCATAATAGATGCTCCAGAAGTGTTAGGCATTATTTTAAACCCAGTAGGAGTCTTTAACCACTTGATTTTAATTAGATGACCCTCAGGGGTGAGATGCAGTGGGTGATTTAGAAAGTGCACCCTGGGAGGGCATTTGCTTGGAAGGAATCTTGTAGGAGCAGGTAGAAGGTCCCCAAAAGAACAAAATATGGGTCACCTCACAGGATCCACCACTGGACCGGGATCCTTTACTGAAGCTGGAGCCTCATTATGAAAGAGCTACTTGGCCGGGCACGGTGGCTCACGCCTGTAATCCCAACACTTTGAGAGGCCGAGGCAGGTGGATCACGAGGTCAGGAGAGCGAGACCATCCTGGCTAACACGGTGAAACCCCGTCTCTACTAAAAATATTTTAAAAATTAGCCGGGCATCGTGGGGGGCTCCTTTAGTCCCAGCTACTCGGGAGGCCGAGGCAGGAGAATGGCGTGAATCCAGTAAGTGGAGCTTGCAGTGAGCCCAGATCGCGCCACTGCACTCCAGCCTGGGTGAAAGAGCGAGACTCTGTCTCAAAAAAAAAAAAAAAAAAAAAAAAAAAGAGCTAATTGATGGTACCTGGGTGCCCAAACCTCTACTGTTGCTATCGTTTCTCCATTTCTGAGTACGTCCCACAAGGAGCAGTAGCAAAAGCTGGTCTTTCAGGGGCTCATCAAACACACTCAGACATTTCAAATGTCCCAAGATCGGCAGCTTTGATCCTGAATGTTCTTCCCTTGATTAAAACAACAACAACAACAACAACAACAACAAAATGAAACAATAAAAATTTAAAGAGAAATTTAGGCCGTGCATTTCTAAGAATTTACACTTAGTTCATTAAATCTATTGTTTTCTCAGTTGTTTGAAGTCCAACAAGACTAATGAGCCTTTTTTTCCCAATGTCTTTAAAAATCCTTTTTTCTTACAAGGCCATTTAGAGGCTTTGAACGTTGTTCCAAGGGTAATAATATTAGTATTAATAATAAATTATTCCAAACTCCCAACCCCTGCAGGTTCAGAATTTACTTAATACTCTGAACCCAAGGAATTTAAATTATTACCAGAATTTATTACCTTTTGTTTATGGGGCTTTCCAAACAGGAGAAAGAAACCACGTGGAGGTTCACTAGAGTTCATTGTGTGGTTCGCTTTGCAGTAATGCATATAACCCAGAAGACTTCCAGAACCTTCTCAGCTTGAACCTTCAAAGCCTCCCTAATTTGGTGGAATCAGCATGGTTATGTTGAGATTGTACTGAGGGTACTGACTTTTCAGCCTGGACAATTTTTGGCTGATGGACCAGAGCAAGAGCCCTCGCAGGATTCTCCCATAGGACATACAATCTATGTTACATAAGATGGATGATATATTGTTAGGTGGCTATGGGGTGGAAAGAGAACAATTTTTCTCTGGGGTGTGTGCAAAGGAACTGACTGCCTTGATGCCCCTTGAACTCTCTACCTTGTCATCTGAGGACCTCTGGTGGTGGAAATTTTCCCAGCGTGTGTGAATTGATGTTTCTGTGCCAAGCCATCCAACCCTGTTACATTTTCCTACATTCCTTTCCTCCTATTTTGTCATTCACATTAAGCAAGGAGCAACAATCAGTTGCAAATACCCAGAATAAAGTGGTGGATGTGCCTGACCAGACTGCCATTTCACAAAAGTTACCTTGTACCTTCTCTTCCAGTGAACTTCTGATATATTTCCTGCAGCAAGAGAAGGCAGCCAACATGAAGGAAAATGTGGCATCTGCAACCGTTTTCACTCTGCTACTTTTTCTCAACACCTGCCTTCTGAATGGTAAGTAAGAGACTATCACGCTGTCTTTCATTGCCTGGGGTGTTTGTCAACAGGGTGGAGAGTCCATGCAGTCTTCTTGCAATGCCATTATGAAAAATGAAAATGCTGTGTTATGTGCTGCTGTTAAATTATTTGCAATATTTTGCATTAAAGTTAATGCAGAAAAATTAATGCAATTAATGCAAAATCTTGTCACTGTGCTCTCTGCTTTCTGTCCTCATTTCAGGAGTGTAATGAAAAGCTCTGAAGAAGACAGGACCTGAGTTCTAATCCAGGTCCTGCCAGTTTCTAGCTGTGTGACCTAGAGCCAATTACCTAACTCTCTGGGTTTCCAAATTCTCAAAGTGAGGATAGTGATGTTTCCTCTACTGCAGATGAAATAATGTATATGAAAACTCTTTGAAAAACCATAATGGGATATAAGAGGTTGCTGTTACATGGCAGGAAGCAGGTACAGCTGACTCTATTATCTGTGCTAACAGGAGAAATGAAGTCCACAGCTAAATGAGAGGGTGGGTGCCTGTGACTATACACTTCTGTATGTCAACCCATGTGCATTTCTGGGTGTGCAGACTTCTATATGTACCTGTGTATATATTAACTTTTCTATATGGACCTGATTTCAAATGCCTCTCCGTCTGAACCTGTATGTATATACTTTTATGTATGTCTGTGTGTGTTCTGTGTATATCCGTATGTGCACACTTCTCTGCAGGTACCTGTGTGCATACCAGTATGTACTTCCATGAGTATGCACCTGTGTATATTTTTGTGTGTGTGTGTGGTGTGTGTACTTTTGATGCGGGCTCTGTGTGGGCATGTACATACCTGTATATGTGGTTCCTGTGTGGTTTTCTCCGTGTTTCTGTGCATTGAGAAAGTCCATTAATGTTAACTTGTTCCTCTAATGCAGATGAAGGAAACATTTGTCTAATTAATTTTACAAATCTACCCTCCTCTCTTGAGCTTCCTGAAGGTACTATTAATAAACAGTAAAATAAGAAAGAGAAGCTTTCAGAGAGAGAAAAAGGGGGAAGCAGAGGTCAGAATGACCCACAAGAGAAACTAAATACTCAAGAAATCAATGATCACCCTAATTGGCTTCCGAGTGTGCTCATTATGGAACCATAGGCTTTGAACTTTTTAAATAAACTTTTCTTTCTACTTCACACACTTCTCCCCACTCATGACAAAAGCAAAGCAAAACAAAAACTTGCATTCTTGCTGTAACTCCCAGCAGCACATTATCCTGAATAAATTGTCCCTAGAGGATGAGCAATGTTACAAATATTGGCAGAGCTGACCCGGGCTGGCAAGGACGGGTTTTAGCAGGGCCTGTGAGCAGGAAGGTAGGTGAGTTTCAGCTGACACTACTAGCCTGGTGTCCTGGGCTCCAGCCTGTGTCCCACAACATGCCATTCCACTAAATTCCTCTTTCTGGCCAGCTCTGCCTAGAGAATCCTCTTCCCATGCATTTCTCCTCACTGAGGTCTCCTCCTAACCTGCTGTTTCTGCTCTGGTGCTCAGCTAGAAACTCTGGCCTTGGAGCCTGCATGAGGGGTAGAGGATAAAACAGAGAGAACCCCCGGAGGTGCTGACTCATATCTGAAAGCGCTCCTCTCTGCTCCTGATATCCTAAACTCAATGCTAGGGCATCCAGCTAGACAAAAAAGAGGATCAGCTGAAGTCATGTAGGCGAGCATGGTGGCTTCCCAGCCCCACGGTATCAGGGCAAATTCCCAGGGCTCTGCTGTCCCTCTTTGAACCTGACATCCAAGCAAGAGAAATGGAAGCCCGCTTGCCAAGAGCTTTGGGGATTTGGCAACTAAAAAATTTTACACTCTTGGTGTTATATTTTCACACCACCTCACTGAGACCTTCTAGCATCCAGTCTGAAACTGGGTACAGCTCTTAGATAACAGTGGTTGCTCAGAACCAGGAGAGGAGCTGGCTACTCTCCTACCTCTTACCACACCTCCTACCCCAAAAAGATCCATCAAATTATAGTTTTATAGACCCTATGGGTTTACAAAAGGGCCACACACTCTTGAAGCCCTACGTATCCAAAGGAAGCCCTTTGCAACCTCACCGCGCACACACACACACACACACACACACACACACACACACAAAGGAAAGAGAGGAAAATCTAAGAGAAAAAAAAGGACTAAAAACCAAGATTCAGAAATGGGGATGGGGTGGATGAGGAGACAGACTGTGAGTCTGGGTCACAAGATCAAAGCTGAATCAAATCAAGGAAAAGTGGCCAGGTGCAGTAGCTCATGCCTTTAATCCCAGCAGTTTGGGAGGCCAAGGTGGGCAGAGCACGAGGTCAGGAGTTCAAGACCAGCCTGACCAACATGGTGAAACCCCATTTCTACTAAAAATACAAAAACTTAGCCGGGTGTGGTGGTGTGAACCTGTAATCCCAGCTGCTCAGGAGGCTGAGGCAGAATTGCTTGAACCCAGGAGGTGGAGGTTGCAGTGAGCCAAGATCGCAACACTGCACTCCAGCCTGGGCGATAGAGTGAGACTCCATCTCAAAAAAAAAAAAAAAAAAAAAATCAAGAAAAAGTGAAGGGAAAGGGGAAGGAAAGGAGAAGATGGGGAAAGAGGAAGGAAGGGACGCCCAGATACAGGGAGCTTTAGCGATGTAGTGAACGGACAGAAGATCAGGAACAAGTTGAGTTCATTGTGTGGGGATGGCAGAAAGATAGAGATTGGTGAGCTGAGTGGAGAAGTGCCATAGAGCGGTGTTTTGCCAGAGTGTCTGCGGGTTGCTCATACCTGGGAAGGATTCTTTGTATGGTTCCCTTAGGCTGAGGGAGGGTATCAGCTTTACAGACCTTGTGGGATTACAAAAGGGCCACCACACACTCTTCAACCAATATGTGTCTATCTTGCATTCAAGGCTCATTCTTTGTTGAAATTTTGCAGTTGGTCACTAGGCTATTGTTATCTCCATCTCAAAGTACACAGACACACACACACACACACACACACACACACCAGCAAAATGCTCTCTAAGAGCAATGCCAACATCAGGGCAGCCCACAGAGGAGTGTTGCTGGATGCTGATGCTTGGCATTCCTGAGCATCCACCCTAGGTCTCCTCAGCCTGAGACTTCATCGCTGGCTTCGGTCCATCAATCTGTTTCTGTCACCAGCAGAAGGGTCAAATGGTTAAATGGACCTCAATATTGATGCAGTGGCTTCTGGCTTTTTCTAGGACAATTACCTCCTGGAAAACCTGAGATCTTTAAATGTCGTTCTCCCAATAAGGAAACATTCACCTGCTGGTGGAGGCCTGGGACAGATGGAGGACTTCCTACCAATTATTCACTGACTTACCACAGGGAAGGGTAAGAAGTTCCCTTCTCTCCTATGAAACCCCACATGAGTACTCCCATTCTCCAGGCCAAAGAAACACTGGTTCTGAGTGACAGCATGTCCCTGAATTTACACCAGTAAGGTTCATACCACCGGGGAAAGGGGAGTCTAAGGTCCATGCCCACATTCTCCTGTTAATGTCTGTTAAGAGCTGTGTCAATATACATAAGGTTACCAGCCATAGCAGTACAATATCAGTGTTACTGGATGCTGATGCTTGGCATTTCTGAGCATCCACCCTAGGTCTCCTCACCCTGAGACTTCATCACTTGCTTGGGTCCCATCGATCTGTTTCTGTCACCAGCAAGAAGGGTCAAATGGTCAAATGGACCCAATATTGATGTAATGTTTCAAATCCCCTCTCACAGCTTAGGTTGCAGCCTGAGGCCCCATAGAAGTGTTTCTTAATTGCTAGTTAATCTTAAATGCTCATCTATAATTCTTATGCCATTTGTATTTTTTTTAACTAAACATGTCACTTTTGCAAAATAAGTAGGATCGTGTGAAGTGGTACCATACAATCCTTGACAAATATGGTATATTAGGTTTTCAGACTTGTTTCATGTTCAAGAAAATAAAGAACCTTGTAGGGAAAAGAAGGTGAGGTTTTTTCCTTAGCACATTGCTGATCCAAGAGCCACGATCTCCTAGAGGACATATTGGGACCTAAGGCTGCAATGAGGGCTAAACCAGATCATCTCTGTGCAAGCATTTTGTTACGCTGACAGTGAGACCCTCCTGAAAATCATGGGAGAGCTGCATTCTTCTTCAGAAAGGAAAATATTTAGTTGCTGGTAGAGACAGCTGGCCCACTTTCCAATGACTGCACTTTGTTGTACACAAAACTGTCATCCCGGCTGAAATCCAAAGGGACATCATGTAAACAGATTTCAGAAACTCAGATGCAACCAGAATTGAACAAGCCTCCACCCCTGTGCAGTGTGTCTTGAGCTGAGGTTCCTGAGTCTAAATGTGAGCAGCCTACTGAGCCACGTGGGCTTGAAATACCTCCTTTCAACGTCACTTCACTTTATTGCTGACTTGGTGCAGTCTGAAATGGACCAACATCAGTTTTTGTCCTCTTGAACCCTTTTTTAAAAAATGAAAAGTAATTCAACACGTATGTGAAATAGCTGCTGCATTGTGCATGACCCCTCTGTGTGTGGACAGGTGAA
Organism: Pan troglodytes; assembly: GCF_028858775.2. Lineage (NCBI taxonomy): Eukaryota > Metazoa > Chordata > Mammalia > Primates > Hominidae > Pan > Pan troglodytes. Next base: position 77,705,120 of record NC_072402.2, read on the forward strand.
AGTTCCAATTTCCTGAGGCAACCCAATGGGCATGACCTGGGTATGGTGGTGCCTGGGCCATTGAAAGCTCGAATGTTTATCAGCAGGGAATATAGGTCCCCGAGCCCACAACAACACTTATAGAAAGGAAGGGTTGATGGGAAGAAGAATACTTGAGGCCCTAAAATAACCTTTCCAACATGCTCTTCCCTCTCTCACTCCCAGCTGAAATGGGCAGAACATGGAAGCCTAAGGAACCATTTGTCAGCTCTGGGTTTTGCGCTTGGAATTTCTGATACCCAAAGGCCAGTGGTATTGATCTATGAAGAAAAAACTAGACTCTCTTTATTACTTTCTTATTCATTCCTAATACATTACTTATTGCAGAGAGACACTCATGCATGAATGTCCAGACTACATAACCGGTGGCCCCAACTCCTGCCACTTTGGCAAGCAGTACACCTCCATGTGGAGGACATACATCATGATGGTCAATGCCACTAACCAGATGGGAAGCAGTTTCTCGGATGAACTTTATGTGGACGTGACTTACATAGGTAAGGGGAAGGAAAGTGGGTGAGGAATTTCTTACTCCACTATGTATTAGCCAATAGTCACACTCAGTTTGAGTCTTCTTGGGTTTTGGATGGATCCCCAAAAAGAAAGATGAGAAAACTCTCAATATGCTTGTCAACAGAACAGTTCAAATCATTTTTTATCAAGTCATTCATGACACTAAGGCTGGCACTTGGGATCCTTGTGTTCCTGTGCTTTCCCTTGACCCTCATCCTCTTGCACTCAGCACAAATGTTCTATGTACGTTTCCCTTGCCAACTCTTCTTTCTTGCCCTGCCCTTGCAATTGATGTCCGCTTCTTCCTTGGCAAGCTGGGATTTCTTCTATTTCTCCTCATGGAAGACAGAGCTGCTCCATGAAGAAGTTCTTAGAAGGGTTCATCTGATTCTGCACCCACAGCAATTGCTCCCATTGCTTTGCCCCAAACTCATATATGTGTGTGTGTGTACATATATATGTTGCATATATGTGATATATATATTAGTGTGTGTGTATATATATATATACATCATTGGTAATTTTTTTTACTAAACATTTACAAAGTAATCATGTTACTTTTATAACATAAGATAATATGAGGTGGTGCCATGTAATTCTTGACAAACATGGTGTTCAAGAAAATAAAGAATGTAGGCTGGGCGCGGTGCCTCACGCCTGTAATGCCAGTACTTTGGGAGGCTAAGACAGGCAGATCATAAGATCAAGAGTTCAAGACCAGCCTGACCAACATGGTGAAACCCCATCTCTACTAAAAATACAAAAATTAGCCAGCTGTGGTGGTGCGTGCCTGTAATCCCAGCTACTCAGGAGGCTGAGGCAAGAGAATTGCTTGAACCCAGGAGGTGGAGGTTGCAGTGAGCCAAGATCATGCCACTGCACTCCAGCCTGGGCCACAGAGCGAGACTCCACGTCAAAAAAAAAAAAAAAAAGAAAAGAAAGAATTTAAATGTTAAAAACTACCAATGGTCTGTGCACACACACACACACACACACAGAGAGAGAGAGAGAGATTTATCACCTCTGCATCTACTGGTGCTGCCAAGGTTGCAGGAAGGTCATCTCCAAGCTGAACGGGAAGCTCTCTGGCATGGCCTTCCATGTCCCCACCACAAATGTGTCGGTCATGGACCTGACCTGCTTTTTAGAAAAACTTGCCAAATATGATGACATCAAGAGGGTGGTGAAGCAGGGACAATGTTCCGGAAAGCCCCATGGTTGTTGTACCTCAGTTGCACTGAGGGGCCATTCACAGTCTTCTTTATGGAGTGCTGGCATGGACTGTGGACATGAGTCCTTCCATGATGAATGACAAATTTTATATAAGTGTGGTGTGTGTGTGTGTGTGTGTGTATTGCCTTACCCTCAAGCATTATAATATTTGAAGGCAAAACAATGAAAGCAAGAAATGTTCTGAAATTAGCAACTGTTTTAATAAATACGATCCACAAAAAAAGGGACTCACTAAAGAAAAGTAATATGTTTAAAAAGAGAAATCAACAAGTATATATGAAATTCTCATTGATCCTGGAAAACAAATTCTCTGGTGAAAGAATATGTTGGACCATATTTTTCAAAATAATAAAAGAAGTGTCCACAGAACTCTCCTATAACCCTGCAGCCTACAGTGTTGGGACAGGCCACGGAAGTTCATTTTAAAATGCACGGTACATTTTCTGATACTTCGACTCTCATCCAGCAATAACCTGCAGTACAGAATGACAACATTGAAAGATAATTGCTCAGGAGTAGAGTTCTTTGTTGTTGAGTAATATTTAGTTACATTGAAAACACTTAAAAGCAGTGGTTCCCAACTGGGAGCTGTTTTTTCTTCCCACAGGATATTTGGCAATGACTGGAGACATTTTTGATTGTCACAAGCTAGGAAAGTGGGGAGATGGGGGTATTACTTGTATGTGGTGCATAAAGCCCAGAGATCCTGCTAAGCATTCTACAAAGCATAGGACATCCCCCTCCAACAAAGAAATATCCAGTCCAAAATGCAAGTAGTGCTGAGGTTGGGAAAGTATGCTCTAAAAGATACATCCTCAACATTTTATTTGCGTTTTTGTATAATTTTTTATCAGAAGCATTGTTTAGTATGTATTTAACTTAAAACATATATTAATTAGCTGCTGTTTGTTTAGGAAATGTGCTCAAAATAATCTTTCTTAGGTATTTACTCAGTAACATATTAGCTTAGACTTGATGGCAATTTTCTTTTTTAGTACAGGGGACTTTATTGATGGCACATGGCAAAGTGGGTCTCCCTAAGCACCTGCTCTTCAGGGAGTCTGCATAAAAATTGTGAGGGGAGATTCTTACTGAGGTGGAAGACTGAGTGCCACAGGGACTCGCCAGCAGCTGAGGGTCTCGCTCTTGCTCTTGTGTGCTCACTGGGGGTGGTGGTCCAGGGGTCTTACTACTTGGAGGCCATGTGGACCATGAGTCCACCACCCTGTTGCTGCAGCCTAATTCACTGTCATACCAGGAAATGGGCTTGACAAAGTGGTTGTTGAGGGTGATGCCAGCCCCAAAAGTAGAAGAGTGGGTGTCACTGTTAAAGTCAGAGGAGACAGCCTGGTGCTTAGTGTAGCCCAGGAGGCGTGTGTGTGTGTGTGTTTGTGTGTGTGTGTGTGTGTATTGCCTTACCCTCAAGCATTATAATATTTGAAGGTAAAACAATGAAAGCAAGAAATGTTCTGAAATTAGTAACTGTTTTAATAAATGTGATCCACAAAAAAGGGGCTCACTATAGAAAAGTAGTATGTTTAAAAAGAGAAATCAAGTGTATATGAGATTCTCATTGATTCTGGAAAACAAATTCTCTGGTGAAAGACTATGTTGGACCATATTTTTCAAAATCATAAAAGAAGTGCCCACGGAACTCTCGTATAACCCTGCAGCCTATGAAGGGGCCCTCCGATGCCTGCTTCACCACCTTTTTGATGTCATATCTGGCAGGTTTATCCAGATGGCAGGTCAGGTCACCACTGACACGATGGTGGGGACATGGAAGGCCATGCCATTGAGCTTCCCATTCAGCTCAGAGATGACCTTGCCCTCAGCCTTGGCAGCACCAACAGATGCACAGATCATGTTCTGGAAAGCCCCACGGCTGTTGCACCACAGTTTCCCAGAGGGGCCATTAACAGTCTTAGTGGAGTGATGGCATGGACTGTGAACATGAGTCCTTTTGCAATTGATGGCAAATTTTTTTTATTATTATACTTTAAGTTCTAGGGTACATGTGCACAACGTGCAGGTTTGTTACATATGTATACATGTGCCATGTTGGTGTGCTGCAACCATTAACTCATCATTTACATTAGGTATATCTCCTAATGCTATCCCTCCCCCCTCCCCCCACCCCATGACAGGCCCCTGTGTGTGATGTTCCCCACCCTGTGTCCAGGTGTTCTCATTGTTCAATTCCCACCTGTGAGTGAGAACATGTGGTGTTTGGTTTTCTGTCTTTGCGATAGTTTTGCTGAGAATGATGGATTCCAGCTTCATCCATGTCCCTACGAAGACATGAACTCATCCATTTTTATGGCTGCATAGTATTCCATGGTGTATATGTGCCACATTTTCTTAATCCAGTCCATCATTGATGGACATTTGGGTTGGTTCCAAGTCTTGCTATTGTGAATAGTGCCACAATAAACATATGTGTGCATGTGTCTTTATAGCAGCATTATTTATAATCCTTTGGGTATATACCCAGTAATGGGATGGCTGGGTCAAATGGTATTTCTAGTTCTAGATCCTTGAGGAATCGCCACACTGACTTCCACAATGGTTGAACTAGTTTACCGTCCCACCAACAGTGTAAAAGTGTTCCTATTTCTCCACATCCTCTCCGGCACCTGTTGTTTCCTGACTTTTTAATGATCACCATTCTAACTGGTGTGAGATGATATCTCATTGTGGTTTTGATTTGCATTTCTCTGATGGCCAGTGATGATGAGCATTTTTTCATGTGTCTGTTGGCTGCATAAATGTCTTCTTTTGAGAAGTGTCTGTTCATATCCTTCACCAACTTCTTGATGGGGTTGTTTGATTTTTTTCTTGTAAACATGTTTAAGTTCTTTGTAGATTCTGGATATTAGCCCTTTGTCAGATGGGTAGATTGTAAAAATTTTCTCCCATTCTGTAGGTTGCCTGTTCACTCTGATGGTAGTTTATTTTACTGTGCAGAAGCTCTTTAGTTTAATTAGATCCCATTTGTCAATTTTGGCTTTTGTTGCCATTGCTTTTGGTGTTTTAGTCATGAAGTCCTTGCCCATGCCTATGTCTTGAATGGTATTGCCTAGGTTTTCTTCTAGATTTTTTTATGGTTTTAGGTCTAACGTTTAAGTCTTAAATCCATCTTGAATTAATTTTTGTATAAGGTGTAAGGAAGGGATCCAGTTTCAGCTTTCTACATATGGCTAGCCAGTTTTCCCAGCACCATTTATTAAATAGGGAATCCTTTCCCCATTTCTTGTTTTTGTCAGGTTTGTCAAAGATCAGATGGTTATAGATGTGTGGTATTATTTCTGAGGGCTCTGTTCTGTTCCATTGGTCTGTATCTCTGTTTTGGTACCAGTACCATGCTGTTTTGGTTACTGTAGCCTTGTAGTATAGTTTGAAGTCAGGTAGTGTGACGCCTCCAGCTTTGTTCTTTTGGCTTAAGATTGTTTTGGCAATACGGGCTCTTTTTTGGTCCCACATGAACTTTAGTTTTTTCCAATTCTGTGAAGAAAGTCATTGGTAGCTTGAATCTGTAAATTACCTTGGGCAGTATGGCCATTTTCATGATATTGATTCTTCCTATCCATGAGCATGGAATGTTCTTCCATTTCTGTGTATCCTCTTTTATTTCATTGAACAATGGTTTGTAGTTCTCCTTGAAGAGGTCCTTCACATCCCTTGTAAGTTGGATTCCTAGGTATTTTATTCTCTTTGAATCAATTGTGAATGGGAGTTCACTCATGATTTGGCTCTCTGTTTGTCTGTTATTGGTGTATAGGAATGCTTGTGACTTTTGCACATTGATTTTGTATCCAGAGACTTGCTGAAGTTGCTTATCAGCTTAAGGAGATTTTGGGCTGAGACGATGGGGTTTTCTAAATGTACAATCATGTCATCTGCAAACAGGGACAATTTGACTTCCTCTTTTCCTAATTGAATACCCTTTATTTCTTTCTCCTGCCTGATTGCCCTGGCCAGAACTTCCAACACTATGTTGAATAGGAGCGGTGAGAGATGGCATCCCTGTCTTGTGACAGTTTTCAAAGGGAATGCTTCCTGTTTTTGCCCATTCAGTATGATATTGGCTGTGGGTTTGTCATAAATAGCTCTTATTATTTTGAGATACATCCCATCAATACCTAGTTTATTGAGAGTTTTTAGCATGAAGGCTGTTGAATTTTGTCAAAGGCCTTTTCTGCATCTATTGAGATAATCATGTGGTTTTTGTCTTTGGTTCTGTTTCTATGATGGATTACATTTATTGATTTGCATATGTTGAACCAGCCTTGCATCCCAGGGATGAAGCCTACTTGATCATGGTGGATAAGCTTTTTGATGTGCTGCTGGATTCGGTTTGCCAGTATTTTATTGAGGATTCTTGCATCAATGTTCATCAGGGATATTGGTCTAAAGTTCTCTTTTTTGGTTGTGTCTCTGCCAGGCTTTGGTATCAGGATGATGCTGGCCTCACGAAATGAGTTAGGGAGGATTCCCTCTTTTTCTATTGATTGGAATAGTTTCAGAAGGAATGGTACCAGCTCCTCTTTGTACCTCTGGTAGAATTCGGCTGTGAATCCGTCTGGTCCTGGACTTTTTTTTTTTTTGGTTGGTAGGCTATTAATTATTGCCTCAATTTCAGAGCCTGTTATTGGTCTATTCAGAGATTCAACTTCTTCCTGGTTTAGTCTTGGGAGGGTGTACGTGTCCAGGAATTTATCCATTTCTTCTAGATTTTCTAGTTTATTTGCATAGAGGTGTTTATAGTATTCTCTGATGGTAGTTTCTATTTCTGTGGGATTGGTGGTGATATCCCCTTTATCATTTTTTATTGCATGTATTTCATTTTTCTTTCTTTTCTTCTTTATTAGTCTTGCTAGTGGTCTATTAATTTTGTTGATCTTTTCAAAAAACCAGCTCCTGGATTCACTGATTTTTTTGAAGGTTTTTTGTGTCTCTATCACCTTCAGTTCTTCTCTGATCTTAGTTATTTCTTGCCTTCTGCGAGCTTTTGAATGTGTTTGCTCTTGCTTCTCTAGTTCTTTTAATTGTGATGTTAGGGTGTCGATTTTAGATCTTTCCTGCTTTCTCTTGTGGGCATTTAGTGCTATAAATTTCCCTCTACACACTGCTTTAAATGTGTCCCAGAGATTCTGGTATGTTGTGTCTTTGTTCTCATTGGTTTCAAAGAACATCTTTCTTTCTGCCTTCATTTCATTATGTACCCAGTAGTGATTCAGGAGCAGATTGTTCAGTTTCCATGTAGTTGAGCAGTTTTGAATGAGTTTCTTAATCCTGAGTTGTAGTTTGATTGCACTGTGGTCTGAGAGATAGTTTGTTATAATTTCTGTTCTTTTACATTTGCTGAGGAGTGCTTTCCTTCCAACTATGTTGTCTGCTTTGGAATACATGTGATGTGGTGCTGAGAAGAATGTATATTCTGTTGATTTAGGGTGGAGAGTTCTGTAGATGTCTATTAGATCTGCTTGGTGCAGAGCTGAGTTCAAGTCTTGGATATCCTTGTTAACTTTCTGTGTCGTTGATCTGTCTAATGTTGACAGTGGGGTGTTAAAGTCTCCCATTATTATTGTATGGGAGTCTAAGTCTCTTTGTAGGTCTCTAAGGACTTGCTTTATGAATCTGGGTGCTCCTGTATTGGGTGCAAACATATTTAGGATAGTTAGCTCTTCTTGTTGAATTGATCCCTTTACCATTATGTAATGGCCTTCTTTGTCTCTTTTGATCTTTGTTGGTTTCAAGTCTGTTTCCTCAGAGAGTAGGATTGCAACCCCTGCTTTTTTGTTTTGTTTTGTTTTCCATTTGCTTGGTAGATCTTCCTCCATTCCTTTATTTTGAGCCTATGTGTGTCTCTGCATGGGAAATGGGTCTCCTGAATACAGCACACTGATGGGTCTTGACTCTTTATCCAATTTGCCAGTCTGTGTCTTTTAATTGGAGCATTTAGCCCATTTACATTTAAGGTTAATATTGTTTTGTGTGAATTTGATCCTGTCATTATGTTGTTAGCTGGTTATTTTGCTCATTAGTTGATGCAGTTTCTTCCTAGCATTGATGGTCTTTGCAATTTGGCATGTTTTTGCAGTGGCTGGTACCGGTTGTTCCTTTCCATGTTTAGTGCTTCCTTCAGGAGCTCTTGTAAGGCAGGCCTGGTAGTGACAAAATCTCTCAGCATTTGCTTGTCTGTAAAGTATTTTATTTCTCCTTCACTTATGAAGCTTAGTTTGGCTGGATATGAAATTCTGGGTTGAAAATTCTTTTCTTTGAGAATGTTGAATATTGGCCCCCACTCTCTTCTGGGTTTTAGAGTTTCTGCCAAGAGATCCACTGTTAGTCTGATGGGCTTCCCTTTGTGGGTAGCCTGACGTTTCTCTCTGGCTGCCCTTAATGTTTTTTCCTTTATTTTAACTTTGGTGAATCTGACAATTATGTGTCTTGGAGTTGCTCTTCTCGAGGAGTTTCTTTGTGGTGTTCTCTGTATTTCCTGAATTTGAATGTTGGCCTGCCTTGCTAGGTTGGGGAAGTACTCCTGGATAATATCCTGCAGAGTGTTTTCCAACTTGGTTCCATTCTCCCTGTCACTTTCAGGTACACCAATCAGATGTCGATTTGGTCTTTTCACATAGTCCCGTATATCTTGGATGCCTTGTTCATTTCTTTTTACTCTTTTTTGTCTAAACTTCTCTTCTCACTTCATTTCATTCATTTGATCTTCAGTCACTGATACCCTTTCTTCCACTTGAACAAATCGGCTACTGATGCTTGTGCATGCATCACATAGTTCTCGTGCCATGGTTTTCAGCTTTATCAGGTCATTTAAGGTCTTCTCTATGCTGTTTATTCTAGTTAGCCATTTGTCTAATCTTTTTTGAGGTTTTTAGCTTCTTTGTGATGGGTTCAAACATCCTCCTTTAGCTCGGAGAAGTTTGTTATTACCAATCGTCTGAAGCCTTCTTCTCTCAGCTCGTCAAAGTCATTCTCCGTCCAGCTTTGTTTCGTTGCTGGCGAGGAACTGCATTCCTTTGGAGGAGAAGAGGTGCTCTGATTTTTAAAATTTTCAGCTTTTCTGCTCTGGTTTCTCCCCATCTTTGTGGTTTTATCTACCTTTGGTCTTTGATGATGGTGACGTACAGATGGGGTTTTAGTGTGGATGTCCTTTCTGTTAGTTAGTTTTCCTTCTAATAGTCAGGACCCTCAGCTGCAGGTCTCTTGGAGTTTGTTGGAGGTCCACTCCAGACCCTGTTTGCCTGGGTATCACCAGCAGAGGCTGCAAAACAGCAAATATTGCAGAACAGCAAATGTTGCTGCCTGATCCTTCCTCTGGAAGCTTCATCTCAGAGGGGCACCTGGGTGTATGAGGTGTCAGTCGGCCCCTACTGGGAAGTGTCTCCTAGTTAGGCTACTCGGGGGTCAGGGACCCACTTGAGGAGGCAGTCTCTCCATTCTCAGATCTCAAACTCTGTGCTGGGAGAACCACTACTCTCTTCAGAGCTATCAGACAGGGACGTTTAAGTCTGCAGAAGTTTCTGCTACCTTTTGTTCAGCTATTCTCTGGCCCCAGAGGTGGAGTCCACAGAGGCAGGCCGGCCTCCTTGAGCTGGGGTGGGCTCCACCCAGTTCCAGCTTCCTGGCCACTTTGTTTACATTCTCAAGCCTCAGGAATGGCAGACACCCCTCCCCCAGCCTCACTGCCACCTTGCAGTTTGATCTCAGACTGCTGTGCTAGCAGTGAGCAAGGCTCCATGGGCTTGGGACCCTCTGAGCCAGGAATGGGATATAATCTCCTGGTATGCCATTTGCTAAGACTGTTGGAAAAGCACAGTATTACAGTGATAGTGTCCCAATTTTCCAGGTACCATCTGTCATGGCTTCCCTTGGCTAGTAAAGGGAATTCCCTGACCCCTTGCACTTCCCAGGTGAGACAATGCCCTGCCCTGCTTCGCCTCACGCTCCATGGACTGCACCCACTGTCCAACAAGCCCCAGTGAGATGAACCCGGTACCTCAGTTGGAAATGCAGAAATCACCCGTCTTCTGTGTTGCTCACGCTGGGAGCTGTAGACTGGAGCTGTTCCTATTCAGCCATTTTGGAACCAGACCACGGATGGCAAATTTTTAAAAGTTGGTTTTTAGGCAAATGTAACTCATAATGCCAAGTACAGTATAGTTACAGTCACTCTTTCCCCATCTGGTACAGAGATTGATTTAAGGAGGTGATAAATGAATGGAGAAAATGTCACTGAACAGCAGAACTGAGACTGGGGTGAGGCAAGCCAGCACCCCAGCACCTAAGTCTTAGGAAGGTACTCACAAGGCCTGTACCTACAGGAGCCTACAGAAGTAAATGCCTCCTTCATTTTTTTTTTTAATCCTTGCCAGCAGGAAGCCACTTCATTTGTTTTTATTGTGGTAAAAAACACAAAACACATATCCACCATTTCAACTATTTTATAGTATGCAATTGAATGCATTAGTTTATTACAATGTTATGCAACCATCACCACTATCTAGTTCTGTAACACGTTTACCTCCCTCAGTGAAAACTTCACATCCACTACTAAGCAGTTATTTCTCATTCTCCCTTCCTCAAGCACTGGCAATGACTGTCTGTTTCTGGGAGTTTGCCTCGTCTGGATATTTCATATGTATATATATATATATATATATGGAATCATAAAATATGTAGCTGTTCCACATTTTTTTTTTTTGAGATGGAGTTTCGCTCTTGTCACCCAGGCTGGAGTGCAATGGTGCGATCTCAGCTCACTGCAACCTCTGCCTCCCAGATTCCAGTGATTCTCCTGCCTCAGCCTCCCAAGTAGCTGGAACTACAGGTGCACACCACCAGGACTGGCAAATTTTTTGTATTTTTAGTAGCGATGGGGTTTTACCACATTGGCCAGGCTGGTCTCAAACTCCTGACCTCAGGTGATCCACCTGCCTCAGCCTCCCAAAATGGTAGGATAACAGGCATAAGCCACTGTGCCTGGCCTCTACCACATTTTTTATCCATTCATCAACTGATGGACATTTGGATTTCTTCACTTTTGGCTATTATAAATAGTGCTGCCATGAAAATTCACATACAAGATTTTCTTAAACATCTGTTTTCAATTCTTTTGAATCTATATCTAGGAGTGGAATTGATGGGCAATATGGCAACTCTAAGTTTGACTTTTTGAGGAACTTCCAGACTGTTTTCCACAGTGGTTGCACCAGTTTACATTCCTACCAGCAGTATTGAGGGTTCCAATCTCTCCACATCCTCACCAACACTTGTTATGTTTCATTTTTTAATTCTTGCCATGCTAGTACATGTGAAATGGTATCTCAATGCGGTTTTGATTTGCATTCCCCAGAAGGCTTATGACCTTGAGCATCTTTTCATGTGCTTCTTGGCCATTTGTCCCTCCTTGAATTTTGTATCCTATGCACTTCACTCACGTCAGCCTAATCCCAGGCCTGCTCTCCAGCACCTGACATCAAATGCAATGTCTTACAACCATGGTAGAGTGAAATAGTAGAGACCACTTCCTCTAAGTCACATAGGTATGGGTTCAAATAACACTTTTACCAAATATGTGACCTTAGGTGAGTTATTTCCCTCTTCTAAGCCTGTTTCCTCCTCTGTAAAATGAATGGGTACAATAATAGTACTTCATGGAGTTGCTGGAGGATTATAAGAAACGATGCAGAGATAGTATTTTATACAGTCCCTGGCATGTAGTAAATACTCGAGAAACATTAGCTGTCATTTTGCTAATGGGAATTTGCTAAGCATTTGTTGAATGAGTGACTGGGCCAACAGGCTGTTATGAAATCACCAAAAGGATCATTGCCAAAAAGCTCAACCTCCATTTAGCTTATGGGAGAGTGGATCTCATTTACCACAGGGTGTAATATGTATGTTTAATATAAGATGTAATTGCTGAAACGAAGATGGAATCTGTAAACCTGTTATCTGCAGAGTTATGATTATGAATAGTTCATTTACAAAAAACTGTGTGTAACTAAGGAGAATCTCACTCCCAGCTGAGGGAAATAAGCTGTTTGAAATCTCTTCCCTATAGTCTTCCATGCCAACTCCCACTTGCAAATCCCAGCCCAGTTTTTATCACCTGGTCTCTGTCATCATGAAAATTATGGGAATAGCTATGAGATTCTAACTGATGAAAAGCGAGAACATGCGCAGAATGAAATACCAGCTGCTTATTATTCTTACCATGTAAACCTCATCTGTATGCACAAATATGATTGGTCACATACTAAGAGGTAGAAGACAAAAGGCCCTGGTATTTGGGGGGCTTATAGTACAGTGGGAAGAGTGAGATGATAAACAGAAAAAGGAATTCCTAATAGAAAATGGTAAAGCCAAAGAAAAGGTGCAAGCAATGAGTGCTACTGGCATTTGCTGTATTTCTGCAGTTCAACCAGACCCTCCTTTGGAGCTGGCTGTGGAAGTAAAACAGCCAGAAGACAGAAAACCCTACCTGTGGATTAAATGGTCTCCACCTACCCTGATTGACTTAAAAACTGGTTGGTTCACGCTCCTGTATGAAATTCGATTAAAACCCGAGAAAGCAGCTGAGTGGGAGGTGAGTGATCCATATGCTTTTTGAAGGAACTATGGCCTTTGGCAAGGATAAAGCCCTCACAACTGAAAACAGGTCATTCCTCCTAATTACTGGGTCACTGTGTTGGCCTCCAATGCAGTTGTGACCCACCCAGATGTGAAAAGCCCTTTTCCCCTCTATTGGGATTCATGGGGGCTCATCTTCACAGCTCTCCTCGGGCTAGTTTCTTGTACTGCTCAGACACTTGACCAGGTTTCCAACCTGCCTCCCTTAGTACATTTTTTATCTAGACCCTTGTAAGAGTACTTAAATGGCACCAGGTGGGAGGGGGCAGTCTCAGTATATCCCGTCCATAGTCAATGGCTGTGTTTTTATTTACTTTAAAATACCTCAACCAGGCTGGGTGCAGTGGATCACACCTGTTAATCCCAGCACTTTGGGAGGCCGAGACAGGTGGATTACCTGAGGTCAGGAGTTCAAGACAAGCCTGGCCAACATGAAGAAACCCCATCTCTACTAAAAGTACAAAAAAATTAGCCAGGTGTGGTGGCGGGCACCTGTAATCCCAGCTCCTCGGGAGGCTGAAGCAGGAGAATCTCTTGAACCCAGGAGGCAGAGGTTTCGGTGAGCTGAAATCGCGCCATTGCACTCCAGCCTGGGCAACAAGAATGAAACTCCATTTGGAAAAAAAAAAAAAAAAGGCTGGGCTCAGGGGCTCACACTTGTAATCCCAGCACTTTGGGAGGCAGAAGCAGGTGGATCACTTGAGGTCAGGAGTTTGAGACCAGCCTGACCAACATGGCAAAACCCAGTCTCTACTGAAAATACAAAAAACTTAGCCAGGCATGGTGGCGAGTGCCTGTGATCTCAGCTACTCTGAAGGCTGAGGCAGGAGAATTGCTTAAACCTGGGAGGCAGAGATTTCAGTGGGCTGAGGTCATGCCATTGTGCTCCAGCCTAGGTGACAAGAGCGACTCCGTCTCAAAAAATAAATAAATAAAATTAAAAATAAAAATAAAATACTTTGACCTAAAGAAATAATATTAAATTGCAGGTGGTACAATATTCCATCTTTACATACTTTAGTATATGCCTCTTTTAAAAAGGCACATTTCCAAACATAGCCAAAATAATAGGATCACACACAGGAAAATTAAAATTCCTTAATATCGTTTAATACCCAGTCCCTAGTTTAATTCCTCCCAATGTTTCCAAATATCTTTAACAGCTACTTTGTCCAAACCAGAATCTGCTCATAGACCACACATTGTAACTGGTCGTTATATCCCTTCAGTTTCAGTGTAATGAGGAGACTGGGCCACTTGTCCCATAGAGTATCCCACCTTGTACCTTTCTCTGATCAGTTCTTTGTGGGGTCATTTAGCTAATTTCTCTACACCTCCATTTCCTGTAACCAGACTTGATTAGATGTAGGTTGAACAATTTTTACCAAGAATTGGTAAATTCAGAGGTGATATTATGTACTCTATATTGTATTTAATCAGATGTCAAAAACCATCTGGTTGACCCACCATAAGTGATGCTAAAACTGGCCCCTGAATTGAGGAGATGACAAACTGATCCCTTGATTGTAAGGTCATGTTTAATTTGTATACTACTACTTTACCATACATGAATGCCCAATTCTCTTTCACCTCATGTTTTTAACACCAATTTATTATTGAATCAGTTATTTCATTAGGGTTTAAAGGCTAACAATTCTTTAATTTTGTTATTCTTTTTTTTTTTTTTTTTGAGATGGAATTTCGCTTTGTCACTCAGCTGGAGTGCAATGGCACGATCTCGGCTCACTGAAACATCCGCCTCCCAGGTTCAAGTGATTCTCCTTCCTCAGCCTCCCAAGTAGCTGGGATTACAGGCATGTGCCACCATGCCTGGCTAATTTTGTATTTTTAGTAGAGACGGGGTTTCTCCATATTGGTCAGGCTGATCTCGAACTCCCAACCTCAGGTGATACGCCTGCTTTGGCCTCCCAAAGTGCTGGGATTACAGGCATGAGGCACCATGCCTGGCCAATTTTGTTATTCTTTCTATATTTATTAAGTAGTTGTTTTTCATAAAGTGGGAAGGAGGCAGAATATTTGACTTTTCTGAAGTAGAGTCCCAAATGGAGAGATAGAAAACCTGCTAAATTTTTGTGTGAGCAATTTTAAGAGAAGGAAAAGATAGGGCTAAGACAGTGGAGTAGTGACAGCAGGGAATTCTCTGTATATGATTGTTCAGCCTAACTTAGTTTATTTTTTAGGGGAAAACTCTCTTTCTTCACAACAAATGTTAGAAGTGACTTCTGTTTTCCTTATCCTACCTTAGATCCATTTTGCTGGGCAGCAAACAGAGTTTAAGATTCTCAGCCTACATCCAGGACAGAAATACCTTGTCCAGGTTCGCTGCAAACCAGACCATGGATACTGGAGCGCGTGGAGTCCAGCGACCTTCATTCAGATACCTAGTGGTGAGCGTCTTGGCTCTTTTTTGCTTATGTCCCTAAATATATTTTAAATGGTATATTTGCATATAATAACTACTAATAGAGAAACCATTTTGAGCCTTAGCCAGAACAATAGAGGTGGGTTTATAATCTTTCTGCCCAATACGAAGACATTTTGAAAAGCAGCATTGCTCCCTGGATTACTGTCAATGGAGAACAATTTTAGGATAAGGCTACAGACATGGGTCTGATGCCTCAAGGGGCTTGATGATCAGTTATTATGCTCCCACCATCTTCCCTATTCCTATCATTTAGAGGATTTGGTCAAGGTCATCCTCTAGTTCTTCCAGAATTGATAAGGCAGTACTGTGTCTCAAAGGCTCAGTCTCTGCCATGGATTACACTTGGCACCTTGTCTCTTAGTGAAGACACAGGCTATAAGATAGACAGCTCCAGCAAAGCACCTTAATTCAGTAGCTTGTGTTCTATAAGGGAACAATCCATCTTGCATTTTTAAAATGCTTTACAGCTTACAAAGCCTGTACCTTATTTGGTCCTCCCAACCCTCCCAGGTATTCAGAGAATATGATTATCATTAAAAATTAAAAGTGAAGAAACCAAACCTCAGCAAAGTTAGGAGTCTTTTCCAAAACCACACAGGAAAGTCTAGCTTTTCTAACAACTTGCCTGACCAAAGTATCGGGCTTTCATTGGCTTGGCATGCTGGAAAGGGCACTGAACTGCAAATCAGGCATGCATCTAGTCCAGTCCTGACTATTGCTTAACAAAAGCACAGGGTCTAGAGGCAGAAAGCCTGAGTTCAAATACCAGCCTGCAATACTATAGTTATATGGCCATTGGTAAACCTTTCTTTGATTCCCAGTTTTCTTATCTTTTATAACAAAGCAATGTAGGCAAACAATTTAACACCATTGATGGCTTTTAGTAAGAACTTAATGTTAGCTTTTATTATTATTACTGCAAATGACCATGTGACCTTGGATTTCCTCTTTAAGGATCAATTAAAAAGAATAAGTGAAAGGATTTTTAAATTTTTAGAGTACTATAAAATATATGCAACATATTAAAATATTAATAATATTTAAAAGAAAATAGCCCTGTCATTGATGATACTTTGGATTGCTGTTCAAATCAAAAAAAATATGGATGGAGGAAAACACTCTTGGGTTTAAGAGTTTCATTCATTAGGTTGGTTTGTTTTTAATGATGCTGTACGTGATCAAAGCTTTCTGGCTGTTTGTTTTTTAGACTTCACCATGAATGATACAACCGTGTGGATCTCTGTGGCTGTCCTTTCTGCTGTCATCTGTTTGATTATTGTCTGGGCAGTGGCTTTGAAGGGCTATAGGTACTTCACTGTCTCTCAACTTTTCCTCCCAATCATGATAGTCAAGGATAATGACAAAAAAAAATACAAAGATGATGGAAACCTGTAGATAATCCTCATTTTAGCCATTAGATGTAGTGTGTTTGCCCATAAAAAAAAATCTTTTATCAGTGCTATAAAAAGTAGAAAAATTGACTCGTTTCAGGCTGATGTTCTTTCTATGAAACAGAGATTCCTAGTTGTGAAACAGTAAAAATCTGGCAAGAGTAGCTAAAATCAAGAGAAGCAAATAGTCCAGATAATCCACTAACTTCAAAATCAGCCTCCTTAATTAGCTAAAGTTAATTTTAATATAGGCCTCTGTAATTTTATTGTCATCATTTATTGTTGCATGGAGCTGCCAAACTCTAAGTCCTATCTCTATCACAGTGCCTATAGTGGCTATTATACTAACCTTTCAAAAATTACAAAGTCAGAAATGAGTCATTTAGCCAATCTCATGAATTATTTTATAGCATGGTGACCTGCATCTTTCCGCCAGTTCCTGGGCCAAAAATAAAAGGATTTGATGCTCATCTGTTGGAGGTAAGTACAGGAGGCAAAAAAATGGATTGTGACTCACTGCTCTGTAGTAATTAACTCTACACACTCACACACAGTCCCCGTCAGTTCAGCCTGGTAGTTTCAGCCAGCCTTTTTGGACTGTCTCTCCTGGTCAGCATGTGTGTTAACAGAAAGTTGTGTGAAGGATGAGGGTACTTACTTTCACACACTAAATGTCAGAGGGCAAGGAGAGAAAGCCAAGAAAACATGGAAACACATTTATTGATTTATCAGATCTACTCATAAGCATAGAGATAAACATTTTGTACAAATAATCAATTTAGAAAGAGAGTGAATATTTTGATTAATGCAAAACAGGCACCCACCACCACCCCCTCAATCATACATTGGTAAAAGCTTCTACTTGAATGTTCTTTACATAAAGCCATAGTAACAGAATATCCCGTTGCCATTATCTCTCACTTTGGGCACTCAGCTGAGACCAGATCAGTACAGTGGGGCCATCTGTTTGCCAGGGCCCATTTGGGCTGATTCAAGAGGGAATTAAATGATGAGTGTTTTGAATGAAAAGAGAGGTTAGAACAGTTTTAAATTTTTCTCCAAATTGAAATAAATAGTTTCAGTTTGGCTTTTAAGCTTAACACTGACATATATAAAAGCAACTAGCTGTACATTAAGGCAAATACCACTTGACCCAGCTGCTCTGGGTCTGACAGTGTAAGAATAGAAGAATTGAGTCCTGGATAATCTGGCTTGTCTGTGTTCACTTTGGTTGCAAATATCGAAGCAGGGACTAGAGCCCAGGAGTCCCGGCTCCTGACCCAGTGCTCTTCCTCCACTATCCAGTGTAGCATTGGCCTGATAGAACCAGCATGAATGTCTCAGCAAACTAAACTAGTTACTGTCCAGCTCACAATTTAACCTGCTAGCCACAGAGACTTAATGATAAAATAGCTACTTTTGTCTCAAAAATATGTGTTAGTATTCTTAATGATATTACCTCTAATCCTCAAAAGAACCCTCCCAGATGGGTAGTATTATTTTCTACCTTTTAAAAATGGAGAAGCTGAAGTTCAGAGAGCAGCTTGTCCAAAGTCACATACCCTATAATAAGTGATAAAGCCAAGACCTAGGTCAGTACCTGACCCAAGTCAGAGGATAAGAAAAAAGAGGCCGGGCGCGGTGGCTCACGCCTGTAATCCCAGCACTTTGGAAGGCAGAGGCGGGCGGATCACGAGGTCAGGAGATCAAGACCATCCTGGCTAACATGGTGAAACCCTGTCTCTACTAAAAATGTAAAAAATTAGCCAGGCGTGGTGGTGGGCGCCTGTTGTCCCAGCTACTCGGGAGGCTGAGGCAGGAGAATGGCGTGAACCCGGGAGGCGGAGCTTGCAGTGATCCGAGATCATGCCACTGCACTCCAGCCTGGGCAACAGAGCGAGACTCCGTCTCAAAAAAAAAAAAAAAGAGGCAAGAGTGAGAGGAGGAGGCAGGAGGAAATAGGAGGGGGAAAGGAAGGATAGAAGCAGGGAGAATAATAGGAAGGGCGGAAATACGGAATAGGGTGATGAAGGGGGAGAAGAGAAGGAGGGAGAGGAAGTAGAGTAGAAGAAAACAGTAGATTAGGAAGAGGGAGGAGAAGGGAAGGGGAAATAAGAAGAGGAAGGAGAGAAGGAAGATGAACCACAGAAGGAAAAGACAAGAATCCACTTACTATTGCCAGACTCTAGAAAGAGATAGAGGAAGTTAGCAGGCCAGCAACCACACCTCTGCCAGTGGGCCGCAGTGTCAGATGCATGCATAAGCACTGTGGGTTTAGAAGTTTCACAAACCTTCATTTTATAGTTATCTGTTTATTATTGTATGTGTATATACTACTTGCCCATTAAACTCATGATTATTATTGCTTGGAGAGAGACTACGTTAAATATCCTGAGTTGACTTTAAAAAAAAAAAATCTGCTGAATACTATCCAGAAGGTGATTCTAGATGGCCTGGCACACAAATGTCTGAAGTTTGAGATCTTCCCACCTGCTCGTGGCAATGAACAGCACCACTTAGCAGGGATGCTGATTTGGAATGTTATGAAGCTAACAGCCATCTCTTCTTGTGTCTGTGTTTTAATAGAAGGGCAAGTCTGAAGAACTACTGAGTGCCTTGGGATGCCAAGACTTTCCTCCCACTTCTGACTATGAGGACTTGCTGGTGGAGTATTTAGAAGTAGATGATAGTGAGGACCAGCATCTAATGTCAGTCCATTCAAAAGAACACCCAAGTCAAGGTATGAAACCCACATACCTGGATCCTGACACTGACTCAGGCCGGGGGAGCTGTGACAGCCCTTCCCTTTTGTCTGAAAAGTGTGAGGAACCCCAGGCCAATCCCTCCACATTCTATGATCCTGAGGTCATTGAGAAGCCAGAGAATCCTGAAACAACCCACACCTGGGACCCCCAGTGCATAAGCATGGAAGGCAAAATCCCCTATTTTCATGCTGGTGGATCCAAATGTTCAACATGGCCCCTACCACAGCCCAGCCAGCACAACCCCAGATCCTCTTACCACAATATTACTGATGTGTGTGAGCTGGCTGTGGGCCCTGCAGGTGCACCGGCCACTCTGTTGAATGAAGCAGGTAAAGATGCTTTAAAATCCTCTCAAACCATTAAGTCTAGAGAAGAGGGAAAGGCAACCCAGCAGAGGGAGGTAGAAAGCTTCCATTCCGAGACTGACCAGGATACGCCCTGGCTGCTGCCCCAGGAGAAAACCCCCTTTGGCTCCGCTAAACCCTTGGATTATGTGGAGATTCACAAGGTCAACAAAGATGGTGCATTATCATTGCTACCAAAACAGAGAGAGAACAGCGGCAAGCCCAAGAAGCCCGGGACTCCTGAGAACAATAAGGAGTATGCCAAGGTGTCCGGGGTCATGGATAACAACATCCTGGTGTTGGTGCCAGATCCACATGCTAAAAACGTGGCTTGCTTTGAAGAATCAGCCAAAGAGGCCCCACCATCACTTGAACAGAATCAAGCTGAGAAAGCCCTGGCCAACTTCACTGCAACATCAAGCAAGTGCAGGCTCCAGCTGGGTGGTTTGGATTACCTGGATCCCGCATGTTTTACACACTCCTTTCACTGATAGCTTGACTAATGGAATGATTGGTTAAAATGTGATTTTTCTTCAGGTAACACTACAGAGTACATGAAATGCTCAAGAATGTAGTCAGACTGACACTACTAAAGCTCTCAGCTCCTTTCATGCTCCATTTTTAACCACTCGCCTCTTTCTCCAGCAGCTGATTCCAGAACAAATCATTATGTTTCCTAACTGTGATTTGTAGATTTACTTTTTGCTGTTAGTTATAAAACTATGTGTTCAATGAAATAAAAGCACACTGCTTAGTATTCTTGAGGGACAATGCCAATAGGTACATCCTCTGGAAAAGGCTTTCATGATTTGGCATGGGACAGACGGAAATGAAATTGTCAAAATTGTTTACCATAGAAAGATGACAAAAGAAAATTTTCCACATAGGAAAATGCCATGAAAATTGCTTTTGAAAAACAACTGCATAACCTTTACACTCCTCGTCCATTTTATTAGGATTACCCAAATATAACCATTTAATGAAAGAATGCATTCCAGAACAAATTGTTTACATAAGTTCCTATACCTTACTGACACATTGCTGATATGCAAGTAAGAAATAATGCCTCCAATTTTTTCTTAAAATAGTTTAGATATGTTAAGCATGGATTTTCCCCCTAAATTCTACTCTAAAGCCTCTATAAAATATAGTTTGGAAATAAAAATTTTCTTACACAAGGGGCAAATGAATTTCATGTGAATCCCTTTAGGATGTTTTCCTGCTTCATTTCAGCATGATAGATAATTTATTATACACCTTAGTCTTTCCTTAGTTAAAAAAAAATTCCCTAAAGACTAACTTGAAAAGAAAACCACAGCAGGATGCTAATGGAATTACTGCCTTACTGTACATACAAATTCTACTTTAATATAAACCCATAAGTTTAACTGTATTTTTGAAGACTATTTTTCTATGACTTAGGTAAAATAAAAGACTATTTTCTATCTTCCCAGTAAAGCTGTTTACATATTCAGTGGGTACAGTATTTTCTGCTGCAAGGTTATAATGTGTATTTACAGTACATAGTAGTATATAAAGTTCCCATTTGTGGAGCAAAATGCCATACCAACCCAAAGCCCACTGTGAAATATGAAGTGAATGACAAAATTCAGTTTTCAACGCAATATAGTATAGTTTATCTGATTCTTTTGATCTCCAGGACACTTTAAACAACTGCTACCACCACCACCAACCTAGGGATTTAGGATTCTCCACAGACCAGAAATTATTTCTCCTTTGAGTTTCAGGCTCCTCTGGGACTCCTGTTCATCAATGGGTGAATCTTCCTAAAGCTACCATAAAAAGGGAGGGCGACCATTTCTAACAGCTGTTTAAAAGAGAGAGGTTTTGCTTTTGTGAGAAATCTTGGGCCACAAAAAAATTTTAAGCAAAGCCAGGAGTTAGTGTCTCTCTGAAGTAAATTCAATTGCAAAATCTTGGCAGAGGCAGAAACGGCTCATATCAGAAGTGTCCAAATAAAAGTTCTGGGAAACTAGGTATTTGCTTCCCAGAGCAATGGGAATAGCTCCAAAGGTCAGAGTGAGGTAGTGAGAATCTCCCGGTCAATTCCAGTCCCAGGCTTCCTGAAAGAAGTCAAAGCTTGGATCCTCGTTTTAAAGGGCGCATCCATGACTCATCTAACAGCCCCCCTCTATTTTTCCCTTCACTTGAAGGTAAATCTATTCTATATGTCCATTTACTAGCTGGACATAGAGAACTTGAGCTCACCTCTGGGAGTTAAATATTCCACCCCAACTATCCCATATTGATAGCAACTGGACCCAGAGGTCCCCCTCCTGTTTGAAAGTGAACACATTGCCAATGTTTTGAGAATGGCAAAAGCAATAGATACGAAGCTCCATTTTTCTAATATATAAACAATATCATGTGAGTAAGGGAAGCGTGTGGGAAAGTTGTCCAAGCTCATTCAGTCCCCTAAATCCTCGATACTTTAACTGTCTGAGAACCAACTGCATAGGCATCACCTGGGCAGTGTTTGAAAATTCCGTTTGCAGAATCTTAAGCATCAGAATCTGCATTTTACTAAGATCCCCAAATGATTCAATTGCACACTGAAGTTTGAGAAGCATTGTTCTAGACAACCATTTCCACTAAAGGTTATTTTAGTTCATAGTAACAATCCTCTTTTGGAAAGGGCAGATCAAGTCTGCTTGACTTGCAATGAACAACACTGCATGTAAGAAGGCAAAAAAAGAAACATATCAGTAGTTTAAGATTCACATTATGCTGAATCTTATATGAATTCACATAAAAGAATGACCTGCAAAACTACGCACAACTTCTGAAAGGCCAAGGAATATAATCTACCTTGAGAGACATTAACCAAAGACAGTCACCCTCAAAGCCAATGCAGACTAAATCTTTCCTAATATAGTCTATTCTTCTCTAAGAATAGAGAAGCTATGTATCAGTCACTCTTATAGTCTGAAAACCTAAACATAAAAGTAATCTGCTTTTGACATATAATTTTGTATTATACGTATGAAAAAATGTGACAGCTAAGGACTTGAACTAAATCCCTAAAAAATACCAATTAGCCACTCATTAAGCCAAGACTTTAATTCTATGATCAATTAGCACTGTTTATCTGAATTAAGCTTTTTTGTGGTCTATCAAGGAGACAGCTGTTCAAATGGAAGGATACATGTGGGGCAGGGGGGCGGTGAAGAGACCTGGATTCTGGTCCTAACTGCTTTGCCTTGGAGAGATTAATTCCCCCCTCTAAGCCTCAGTTTCCTCTGAAGATGTTGGACCAGATAACCTCTAAGGTCCTTTGAAACTGACTCCTTGATTCCATGACTCACTGAATATTTTTCTGCAAAGATAATGCCAACCAATGCCTTCTATCTTAATCTAACAAAAAATTGCTCT
Source organism: Pan troglodytes (assembly GCF_028858775.2). Taxonomy (NCBI): domain Eukaryota; kingdom Metazoa; phylum Chordata; class Mammalia; order Primates; family Hominidae; genus Pan; species Pan troglodytes. Next base: position 77,727,900 of record NC_072402.2, read on the forward strand.
TCATCATAGAAATACAAAGTAATCTTCAGTGATGTGCTCTTTATACTTTGCTTTTTAAACCGTCCATTCCAGTTGGTCTTAATATATTGCACAAGTATTTTATAAGTGATATGTGTACAGAATCATATTCTAAGATTATGTGCAAATATATGTGTAGAAAGAGGCATTAAAAAAAGAGGCAGGAGATTGAGAAGAGACATATTGAATGAGGCACTAATCTTTAGAAAAATGATCTTTTACTGAATCAAGCCATGCTCATTCCTTGCTGAATCCAACAGCCCCAAATCTCTTTTCTTATATTTGGCTGTTAATTTTTTTCCTCGCACCATCCTAGATTGTTAACAACCATTGCACAGTTGGCTCATGTATCCTTACACTCTGAGTTATAATAAGTTGTATTTTTATAAACAAATACCTAAATATTCAAGTTTTAAGGCGCACGGAAACTGAATCTAGGCAACGGGTGATTTGTGTAGCTTACAACCTGAACAGCACGATGTTCCAATTCATTCTAACAGATGTGTATAAGCACAAGTTATATCAGCTGTGTCAGATATTTAACAGATCCTACATTTATTAGCTATATAACAGACTCTACATTTTCCTAAGTGCCTAAGACCAATCCTGGTAGTCACTTAAGTACAAAAGACTCACTTTAACTGGCTTGGTCTGAAGGGGTCAATCCTTTACTGCCTGTACAAGATCTGGGCAGTTTTGCTCTGTGTCTTGTGATGACCCAGCTGAATGTGAAAAGCCTGTGAGTTATTGAGCAACCAGAGGCCCCTGCATTCCAAGGAGCAGTTTAGCTCTGGGGAAACTCTGGCTTTCTCTTTCCTCAAGTGTCCACCACTGCCCATCATTTGCAGAAAGACTTGGCCCTGCCTTTAGCAACTTCCCTATCTCCTTAGAGTAGACAAGAAAGAAACAGATTTGTGCACATTTTACAAAGTGCCTTCCTCTATTTTTTTTTAAAGTTTTCATTTTGCAAGGAAAAATGTATTGATTAGAAAGTAACATTTGCCTTATAGGGATTATATAGATATAGATATAGATATAGATATAGATATAGATATAGATATAGATATAGATATATATGAATGGAGAGATGAGAAGAAGCCAGAAAGGGCACAACAAAATGTTCTAAGGACCAACCAGCAATGTTCAGTGAATGTTTACGTATTGTTTAATTGAATCAACACAGAGCTGTTGTGAATAGTGTGGCTTATTTTGCCTGATAAGAAATTGAGGCTGGCTGTGATTTGGGGATAAACCTGCCACCCTGTGATTTGAGACTCTCCATACCAAAACTTATTGATACATTTTTGAATGTCATTGGCTTACATGCCTAAACCTGAAGAGAACAATGCATGCACATTGGAACTTTGTACACAAACAGAAAAATATAAATGACTTTGAATTACCATCCCAAGCATTGCTAACATAGACGTGCCATTGACGAAAGTCTCATGTGTTCTTGAGTGAACAAATTTCCTTTTCTTCCTTTTTGGCTCAAGCACAATAATGCTGTCACTGAGACAGTGACTGAGCACTCAATGTCCAAGACTAAATCACATCACCACGACTAAGTAGGCACTATGTCCTGGGATGAGTCTTTTAAACTCTGGCCATTAGGTTCCTTACTTGTTAAATAAGTAGGTTGGCCTAAAAGGTTTCTAAGACCTCTCATGATCTAGGTAAAATCCAGGGTTTCAGGTCAGTGTCCCTGGTGCAGTGCAAGAAAGCCTTGCTGACACGCCCTTGGCCTGAAGCAGTGAGCACATGAGACTGTGTGACAATGCTTCAGAGAAAAACAGAGATCTGTTCCTCCAACTCAGATTGATTTAACATCCTTGCTTCTCCTTTTCCTTCCTAGCTTTACATATTTGTAGGGTTTTTACTCCTTCTCCAGAGCCTACTATTTTCCTAAGAGTTAGTAGCAACCATAGGATCCACAAGAAATGAAATTATTCATCAACAATGACTTTGGCACTGCAAAAGACTGAGTCAAAGGTTAAATCAGTCACACAGATATCCAAGGCCAAGTTGAAGATCACAAGTATATCCCATTTAGAGATTTGCATACTTAGAGATTAAGCCCATGTTCATTAATTATTTAGTTAATTCAAAAGCCATTAATAAATCCATGCCCAGCCTACGCAACATAGTAAGACCCAGTCTCTACAAAAATTTTAAAAATTAGCCAGCCATGGTGACACGTACCTGTAGTCCTAGCCACTTGGGAAGCTGAAGCCAGAGGATTGCTTGAGCCCAGGAGGTCGAGGCTGCAGTGAACCGTGATTGTGTCGCTGCACTCCAGCCTGGGTGAGAGAGCAAGACCTTGTCTCAATAAATAAACCCAAGTTACTTCGATGACTAGATACTGGAGGTCTTAAGGAGAAGCTTTAAAAATACAGATTGATTGCTTCAGAGAAATCCTATTTATAATTATGATCTGAACTTATTCTATGATTAGCAAATATATCATCTGAAAATAAAACAGGAGTTCTCTCCCCAGACTTTTGTTTTTCAGGATGGTGAGTTTTGGTCTGGGACCCTCATGGCACCCATTTCGATAAAAGGAAAAAGATAGTAAAACAGGAAATAGGAAGTTTCCAGAGATTTGGGCATCTCAGGATTCCATGAAATGCTGAGACTAACCCACTTAATCCAAATTGTATTGGCTATGGTAAATCTAAATCTGTTCAGTGTTCTGAACAGATTTTATGAGTTTATGTCTAAGAGTTTATGTCTAAGAGAGGTACATAATTCACAAACACTATCATGCTGGCAGCTGTTTTGTCCACATCAATTCCCTTGATTTAATGCTCTGATTTCAATTTAGAAAGTACTGAGACATGTAAAGTCTCAAAATAGGAAAAACCTATCCTGTTTATAAGGTGTGGTCAATAAATAGACCACAGATAATCTTAGTCTATTAATTAACTCTCAGATCATCTTAGACTATTAATTAACATTCTGCTTGCTGCTGATTAAAAAGAAAAAAACCCTAAAACCTTCAGCAACTGAAGTAGTAATATAAAAAATAACCTTTAATAGTTATGGTCAAATTACGCTTCACTTGGATAAACCTCAAAATGTAGTCTGAGTTTTTTTGTGCACACTTTACAAATCCTGGGGGAAAAATCTTTTTTCCATGTTATCTGAAAAACTATATGGCGAAGATACCTCTGAAAAATAATTTGTTTTATGAAATTCCTGAAAAACTAATTTTGAATATTTTAAAGTAACTACCTCCCTTTTGTGTCCTAATGTCCTTCCTTCAAAGCTGCTTATAGTTTAGAAATGAAAGATGTCATGTCTCATGCTTTGACTGGTTTTTGGTGGCATATTTGATGTATTTGCCAAGTGGCATTACTGACTTTACAGTAACTGTTACATTATTTTGTACTATATTGCTTTATGTGGTTCAAAAATAGTATACGCCATATCGAAATATGTAATCCTCATGTTGTGAAACTCATCATGTAATACAATTGAAAATCATTACTTAATAACTTACAATTTATCCATATGTAGTTTCAATATGATTGTGTCTATGACTGTAAAACAAAACTGAAAAAATATGTAATGTATTTCTGTTGAAAGTGTGAATGTACTAATTTTTTCTTAATCTTTGTCTAGAAGAAAGATTCTATGTCATTCATTGTACAGCTGCTCTGGGGTGTTACACATTTAAAGTACAATCCAACAGTTGTTTGAAAGTCAGCCTCTCGGCTTTGTTTCATGTGACTGCTGACACTTCTCGATTGTTCTTTGCATAATGAGGCTGGATTTTGTGCTTCATCATTCATTTTAAACAATTGAAAAGTCTCATGTGGAAACCAAAGCAATCTAGAACCAGCCTGTTGGGTGACTGTGTCTTCTGTAAAGCCATATTGAAGTGAAGTTATACATAATAGCATAAGGTTCCACATTTTCAAAGCTACCACTACCTCTGCTTTTCCTCTTTCCCTAGAAAATGCCAAGCAAAATTCCCCAACACTAAGTGAGAAATTAGAAGTAATTGTTTTATAATTAAGTTGCTGGGTTTTTTTTTACACCTTCTAATTCATCACTTTGTAGGGTTATGCAAGAGTTTCTGAATAACCATTCTTACATGTCTATATTTTATAAAAACCGGCTACAAGAAAGATTCAGAAAGAATACTTAGTAAGTCATCATATGAAAAACCAACAAAACCATAGAGTGCAGATTTTTTCCTAACTATAAGTCACCTCATAGTTGTCCAAAGCCATGATAATGATATCTCTTACAAATTGACTTCTGTAACCCCCCTAGAAATAACCCTTTTCCTTATTTGATTTTAGTCATCAAACATAGTATGATATGGGAAAAGTCAGCCATTTACCAGAAATAATCTTGTTTTGATTTTAAAAACTCATTTCTATATGTAGTTATTGTAATGTCTATTTTTTTAGACTTAAAGATTTATAGAAGACTATAGTTATCTGATTTGTTATTTTGCATTTTTCATTCTGTAAATCTTTGCTTATGGCACATTGTGCTCTCTGTTTTCCATGGTTTTATTCATTTATCTCCTCCTATTTTGAGGGGACAACATGGGTAGTTAAATCTTTGTCAATAGTATTGGAGATAACACTAACTGCTATTATCATAACATCTTCATTTTTACTGCATGCCAAAACCAATGCCTGCCAAACAAAATCTTAGACATCCCAATATAATATGTTAGTTATATTTCTATTCACATCATTACTGAAAATACCCAGCTCAGTGCCTGGCTTAATAAATGTTTAATTCGCTTACCTACTCTTGCTCTATTTTTTTATTTGAAATGGAGTTGAGCAAAATAACACATTCATGGCTGAAGCAATTTTTTGGACATTTCTTGTTACTAAAAGATCTATAATCAGGACATTGTTTATGTAAGTTGGACAAAAAAAATTCTTCCCCTTTATGTCCACCCTTCCTATGATTGCAAGACAAAATTTCCCTCCTTTACCTCATCCCTATAACATGGCAGGCTGAGAAAAATGAGGGGAGATGGAACCAGATACAAGGAGATCCAATAAGAGAAGCTTATTTAAATATTGTGAAATAAAGGAAGAACCAAAGCATTTTTTTAAGTGGGGAATCCTTTTGAACAGTTATTATTTATCCATGTTATTAACAACATCTTTTCTGACAAAATCCATCAGATGAAGTGTAAATGGATAATCTTTTAATGGATCTAAACCTAGAAAGTTTCACTTACTGTTCATGTCCGTGTTCCAGAATTGTGAAATGGTGTGTGGTTTTGCTTTCCAAGTTCTTCTCTGCCTCCTCTTAATTCTCTAATGCCATGTCTTACAGAAGAATGAGAAATTTCTTTCTTACTTGAGTATCATGCTCTAAAAAACTTGGCTTCAGTCACAGAAACGCTAGCTCTCCTGTGCTTATATTGAAGCCAACTGCCTTTAATTCTTGGGCCCTCTTATATTTTTAAGGTGCAAAATTTGAAGTTTCGGTCACCAGACACAGGATCTATACAATTAATGATGAGCTGGAGAAGTAAGATGTAGCTAATTTTTCAAAAGCATTGAATATACTTTCCGGAAAGAAAACAGAAATTAAATATTGCCACATCTTGCCAGAATCCCATCTGACACCTTAACTTTTGTCAGGTTTCCTACAACTTGCTAATCAAGTTTTATACATTCTAAATCTCCCCAGTTTCTTTGGGGCTGGAAGATGCAACTTCCATTTAATAGAAACTTTGAAATCTTGGGGTAAGGGAGCAGTGGGGGTACTAGGGAGAAGGATAAGAAATAGAATTATTGAAAAGCCCCCAACAGGGACCTTCCTGGCCAGAATATGCAGAGTAATTCCTGCTGGCTTCACCTTTGAAAGTCCCTTGAAACCATGCAGATGAAACTGAGTCTGTTTTTGATATTGTCAGATGTATTCTACTTTGGAAGTCCCAACACCTAAACTGGAATTCTTGTATTTACATCTCCTCCACTGTCCCCCACACCACCCCTCAATTCCTGCTGCCCCTGCTAATGTTAAGCATTTTTCTCTTGTTATGATCAGGTTCACATTAAAAACAGATACTTACAAACTGACTTGAAGCACAGATACTTTTACGAATGTGATAAAATATTTTCTTAAGAAAAGGAAAGAGGATGTGGGTCAAATAAAACACCGCGTGGATGTTGATTGGTGAATACTGGTGTAAGAAAAGGGAGCTCAGGAATTTTTATTACTGTATTTGTAAATGAGTTTGAAGGAATTTGTAAATGCCACTGGTACATTTTTAAGGTGACACATTTGCTCCTTATAAAGTTATTAAAAATTACAGGGTAAGCTTAAATGACGTTTGCCAGTAGTTTTACTTTATATAATCAATATTGATATTGTTGCTGAACTATGTAACTTTATGATGCATTTTTCAGTCCCTTTTCAGAGCAAATGCTTTTGCAATGGTAGTAATGTTTAGTTTAAATTGACTTAATAAATTATTACCTGAGCAATGGTTTTTGGAGGGTCTTTATATATGTATGTGAAACATGCATTACATGAAAAATTTAACTTGAAACAAGTTTTTTTCTTTGCCACAACAAAATTTATTAGAATAGATTTTTTTAAAGAAGGAGGGGGAACTGCATTTTAACTCCGGAAATAAAGTAGGCAGACACATGCTAAAACATTTATCTTAGGACACTCACCTGTGGCATTTTTTTCCGGCAGAAATTTTTGTGCTCATCTTTGAACACCTCTGAGTTTATTTTCCTACTAATTCTAAATCAAAACTGAACACACATTTCCCCAGTCTTTATTCATCTGCCAGACTCGAGCCTTAAAAATGCAAGCATGCTTGGAAGCACCCAGAAGTTTCTTGGAACTTCTCCTGGGAACAACCAAGAACAATCAAAAGGAGAGTTTCCAAACCTGAGATTCGATCAACTTTCCCATGTTTCCAAACCTGAGATATGATCAACTTTCATTTAACAAGCCACAAATCTCAGGACCAAAGTTTCACATTTTCTTTTGTCCGTGTTTTCCTGACTAGAATTATTCAGTATTTACTTAAAACCAGCTGTGAGTTCATCATCCATTTGTGATCTTTTATTTATTGCATAAAATATTTCACAAATACTTGAACATATATAGAAAAACATAACAAAGGCTCATTTACCCACATCCAAATCTTTAAATATTCATATTTTGCCTTGTCTGTTCCTTTCTTTAACAAAGATTCATTTAATATCACAGATACTGTATTTACATCCCTCAACAACCAAATTCTCTACCTCTCTCTTCAGCAGTAACTACAATCCTAAAGTTATTACATATCCTTCCCAGCTATTTTTAAAATGCATTCACCTCGTATTTATCTATCCCTAAATAATATGACAAATTACTTTGGTATTTATGAGTTTTGCATAAAAAATAGCAGATATCATTATGCACTTTGATTTTCTTTCATTCGGCATTGGGTTTTTGAGATACAAATAGCTCCAGCTGCTTAGTTTTATACATCTATACAATCTATTAAGCTCCCTATTTATCAACATTTAATTTTCACTGCTTTATGCATACAACTGCTGTGGTTGTATACATATATACAGTTTATTAATCTCCCTATTTATCAACATCTAATTTTCACTGCTTTATGCATATAGCTGCTGTAATTGTATATATACATATAATTTATTAATCTCCCTATTTATCAACATTTAATTTTCATTGCCATAAATGACAAAAGTTGTGTGTATACCACTGCTATAATTTTACACATATATACTATTTATTAATCCCCCTATTTAGCAACATTTGATTTTCACTGCCATAAATGACTATGCAATGAGCATTCCTATGCCGGTGTCACTGGAATATGTGCAAAAGTTTCTCCAAAATATACACCTAGAGGTGGAATTGTTGGGTCATATAAAATGCATATCTTAATATTTCCTAGATACTCACAAATTGCTTCCTCTCCAAAGTAGTTTTACTAATGTGTACCCTTGCCATCAGTGTAGTATTTCCATTTCTCGTCATCTTTATCACTACCTGATGCAGTCAGATATTTTAATGTTTGACAATTCAATGAGCATAAAATGATGCATTGTTATTTTACTTATTTCCCTGATGAATCCATTTGTATCTGAGTAACTCATCCTTTTCCTCCTTATCTTTTATGCCATCTTTGTCATCTTCTGAGTGTCTACATATGCCCAAATGTTAGTCCAGGCTTTTCTGGCCCATTTTTCCGTGTATCTATTCCTGTCCTGGTGCTCCACTGTTTTATTACCATATTTTATACAAAGTCTTGTTATCTGGTATATTAATTCTCACACCACCATACCCTTCTTCAAAATTGTTGTGGCCATTCTTGGCCATTTACTCATCATATGAATTTTCAGATGAGCCTATCGGGTCTCCTAAAAAATTGTGTTGGGAGCTAGATTGAATTTATGTTTTAATGCCAGAAGTTACATCTTTATAATATTGTGCCTCCTAATCTTGAACATGGTATATCACTTCCTTTACATTGGGCTTCAATAAAACTTTACATTATTCTTTATAAATGTTTGCATATGTTTTATTAGATTCATCCCTAGGTACCCTCTCATTGCAACCTCCGCCTCCTGTGTTTAAGTGATTCTCCTGCCTCAGCCTCCCGAGTAGTTAGGATTACAGGCCCACACCACCACACCCAGCTAATTTTGGCATTTTTAGTAGAGACGAGGTTTTGCCATGTTGTGCAGGTTGGTCTCGAATTCCTGACCTCAGGTGATCCGCTGGCCTCAGCCTCCCAAAGTGCTGAGATTACAGGCGTGAGCCACCATGCCCAGTCCCACTGATGTTTTAATACTGATCTTGCATTCTGTAACCTTACTGAACTCTAATTAACATTCTTATAATTTGTAGGTTTTCTTGGATTTTCAATTTTTACAACTGTATCACCACAAACTAACAACACTGTTTCTTCTTTTCCAGTCTTTATACCTCTTATGTCTCTTTCTTGATCTATTTTATTGGGCTTCCAGGACAGTGTTAAATAGAAACGTGTTATGGGCATCCTTTCTTCTTCCTGACTTTAGTGAGAATGCTATGAAAAGTTCACTATTACATATAAGGCATCATGTAGGTGTTGTAGGGGGGAAAGAAAAGCTGCCATTTTGCCCTCCGAGGGTTCACTAAAATTCACTGACAAAAGTTGAATTAATAGGAGAAAAGGCATACAAATTTATTTGATTATAGTTTTATGTGACATGGGAGCCTTCAGAATGAAGACCCAAAGATACAGAGGAAACTGTCCATTTTTATGCTTAGTTTCAACAAAGTACGGACAGCCTTGTAGGAAAATGATTGGACCTAATGCCGACAGACTGAGTGAGAAAACCTAGCAAGGCCTTTCTGTCTAGATTTTTCTTAGCCTCTCTGTGTAGGAATGCCTCTCACCATTCCTTCCTTCTGGGTATGGGGCAGGACCCTCTCTGGAAAGGGGGTCTTATGACCTACAGTCAAACAAGATAGGTCAGGTTATCTACAGTCAGTTTTTACACAGAAAGTCTGGTGTAAAGTTATAGTAATATTTTTAGACTGTAAAGCTGACTTTGGGGCAAGAGGGTTCCAGTTTCCATGACCTGCCTTGGGGAAGTGAGATTCCAGTCTCTATGGCCAGGCTCTCGAGAGAATGAGGGACCAGACAGGAGGGCAGCTGGTCAGAGAGAACTGCTGCTTGGCCCCTACAATTTTTCAGATACCCTTAGTTATGTGAAAGATATGCCTTTATATTTCTAGTTTGCTAACAATTTTTTATCTTAACTGATTTTAAAACTTCTCAAATTTTTTTCTACATCTATTGATATGTTCACATGGCTTTTCTCTGTTAATTAATGTGTAAATTATTACAGAAAATTATTTTAGAGAGTATATTTTAAGGTTAAAGTACCCTTGCATTCTCGAGATGAACCTCACTTATACATGAAGTATTTTTGCAAACATTATTAGGTTCAATTTGCTAAACTTTTATTTAGGATTTTTGCATTAATGAGGTTCATCTTTTTTGCTGCTTAAGATATCGTTTTTGGAGGTGATTTATAAGTAAGTTAAAATCTTCTAGGATTAAGTAAGTTTCTATTTATTATAATTCTATCAGTTTTTGCTTTATATATTTTGAGGCTGTATTATTGGGCGTATATAGATTTAAATGTTCAATCCTCCAAATAAATTATTCTTTTCATTGTTACATACAATCCCCTTTATTTATAATGGTCACGTTTGTCTTAAAACCTATTTTTTCTGATACTGATATTGCTAATTTGGATTTTCCTGGGAGTGGTAATTCTCTGGTAAGTTTCTTTTCATTCCTTTACTTCCTAATTGTTCTGTGTCATTATGTTTTAGGTGTGTCTTTTAAAAACAGCATAAGCTAGATTTTGTTTTCTTCTGGTTGAGAATATTTTCCTTTTGGTAGCTAAACAGTTCTCTCCTTCTCATTTGATGCACCCTTCCTTCATTTTTCTTTTGCAATTTGAATTATTTAAGTCAGCCAATTCTGTAATAATCACTATAGTAAGAGGATATAATTAAAGGTCCTTGTAATTAAAGATCCTTGTGAGATAATTCACTGTAACTGAGAGCCCTAAGCTTGGGAACAGCTCTTCCCCCATACAGGAACAATCCCAGTCATAGTGAACCAAACTCTAAGGATTCTCATCTCACTGTGATTGAAAACAATAATTAAGCCTTGATTGTAAAGTTCAAGAGAATGAACAACTAGAAAATCCCAACTGCTAAGAGAAGGGCCTATGCTCAAAAAGATTTTGCCATTTTACCAAAAAGAGATTGAGTTGTATTTTCAGGATCTCCCATTTAAACACAAATCTTCCCCACATAAATGATCTGTCAGTCATTCTACCACATACATTATTGAATAATACTTGAACACTGTATGCCAGGCACCGTGCTAGGTATGCAGTAAGCAGTAAGGATGTGCTCTCCCGCCTCTTGGGGATTACAGTCTAGTGGGAAGGCTAAGGTAATCCATGTGTCCCTAGCTTTCTCCAGAATGTTACTTCCTAAAACACAGTAAGTCCAATAATTCTGATGAGACATGTTCAAAGAGTCCTAATAAATAAACAAAAGGACTTTGACCTTGCATTATTTTTCAAGAAAATCAGTTTTCCATGAAATTCTAAGGGTTACAGTATCTGAGCCACATCTTTAAGCAGTTATTCTCTTCTTACACATCTGCTAATCTCTGCACCTCAGTCTGAACACTCTGCACACAGCATTCTTCATAGTCCATTAACTGTGAAATGGAACACCTGTAATATGAAGTTTCATGTAAATTGTATAAATTTATCTGAAATCCTTCCAAAACAATTTCCCTTTCCTTCAATTTCACAACTCCTAAATTAGTTAAGAGAGGGAAAGGATTACTTTGGAAAAGCTGTTAATTATCTTCAGAGCCTTACTGGACTCTATTATTGACAGAAGGCCTGGGGCAGAGCAAAGTTTAGTTGTTACGCTCAGGACTTAACTCATAAATCACTGGTGAAACTGTGTGCAAAAATCCTCCCCGATAATTACTAACATGACAACAGAATTTCCAAGTTTCCCCATTTGTGAAGTATTTTCTTCAAGGAGAAATTTCTATATTTTCCTACCTGATGAAAGGCTTCTCCCCTCCTATTTACCATTTGTGCAAACTGAGATAGTTCTTCATCTTCTCTAGTCTTATGTAAAATGGAGAAAATTATACCTGATCTGCTCAAAGGAGAGAGAAGAGAGACTCAGCAGGTGTCACTTATAACTCAGAAATAATATCTGTTTAATTGGAGTTTTATCTGTGAAGGTAGGGTAGGATCTTGGATTGATATTCCAAATGACTCCTAGGCTGAGAATGAAGCTCTAGAGGCAATCTAAGTTTCCACTTTATCCCAGTTTTCAGATTTTGTGGATATCAGGTAATTCCTCAGAGTTCAAAAGAATAAACATCTTAGAATATAGTTTTGTCCGGCCGGGCGCAGTGGCTCGTGCCTGTAATCCCAGCACTTTGGGAGGCCAAGGCGGGCGGATCACCTGAGGTCAGGAGTTCGAGACCAGCCTCAACATGGAGAAACCCCGTCTCTATTAAAAATACAAAATTAGCTGGGCATGGAGTAGCTGTAATCCCAGCTACTTGGGAGGCTGAGGCAGGAGAATTGCTTGAACCTGGGAGGCGGAGGTTGCGGTGAGCCAAGATCATGCCATTGCACTCCAGCCTGGGCAACAAGAGCGAAACTCTGTCTCAACAAAAAAAAAAAAAAAAAAAAGAATATAGTTTCGTGCAATGTTAGTTTAGTTGAATTATAAATTGATGTCATCTTACTGAGACGCATTTAAAATGTACACACATTTTGACCTAGGAATCCTTCTTCAAGGAACTTATCTGAAGAAAAAAATAATTAGTCAAGTACAGAAAATTCTCTGTCCTAGGATGCTGGAGAAAATATAGCTATCCATCAAAAGGAACTTATTAAATAAAAAATATGAAGTTTCTGAAACAGCATGTGTTTACACAGATAGACACATGTAGAGAAAGATTTCTGAAAGGAAATTTACTGAAATATAATGGTCAGGTTTGTTGTGATCTTTTTCTTTCTTCTTTATGCAATTCTAGGCTTGAGTTTGTTTAACAAAAGTACATATTATGTTATGGTAATCCGAATAATTTATTTTCTTTTTAAATAAAAGGGGTATAACCTCCCACTTTCCCTCTAGAAGTTATTCAGAATGTACTGTTTTTCTTCCCCACTCTAGGTGACCCCTTGATGTTGGGTGCCTCTCATTACAAAAATCTCAAATCTTACAGACCAAGAAAAATCTCAAGTCAAGGAAGACTTGCAGTGTTCACAAAGGCAACGTTGACCACAGTCCAGTAGAGCTGAAGAGCATATACCAGACTTCAGGAACTCAACATTTTCTCCCCTCTGTCCAACCACAGGACAGACTGTGCACCCCAGGGAGATGCTGTGTGTCCACTGGCCCCACTGACTTGGATTACTCCTGCAGCACGTGACCAGCCAGCTCATATGATCACTCCCTACTGCCCCCAAAGCAGAATTGACTGGGAGCTGGAAACCCACACAAAAAGGGACAATTATATTAATGTAACATACTCCCTCTGCTTACCTAGTGCCTTCACCTCCTATGGGCATTTGGAGTAAAAGGTTGTTATGCAGGTGTTTGTGAAGGATGTGGCCAAGTCAGTTGTCTCCCTTACAGGGTGAACCAAGATTAATGATATCTACCCATCGCCACTCCCTCGACCCCCTAGTTGCAATTAACTTTGTCACTGTCCCCTGTAGGCACTGCCATGTAAAGCACGTGGTCCCCCATTCTGAAGCAGTGGGAAACCTAGAAGAGATGTACTCTTCGCAACCTGGTTGGATCTTAAAAACATGGTTCTAACTGAAAAGAAAAAAAGACATATTACACATATTTACATAAATTAAAACTGCATTCACCCTAAACAATACACATTTTACAAGAATGCGTTCCAACAAAAGGACATATATAAACATGCTAAATACTTGCTTATGGGGATTGAAGGTAAGGGGAAGCTGGAGTGGGATAAATAGGAATTTAAGAAATAATGAAAATAAGGCACACTAACTCCTTAGCTCTCAACCTTTTGCCTTCCTCAGACACATAAGATGATCCACAGCTGTCCATAACCTTACCTAGCTATTTGGTACTCTCTGCTTTTCTTTGGAATGGCTCCTTCCCCATTGTTTTCTCGTCTCTTTCTCTAAGACCCCTAAAACCAATTTATTTGTTCATTCACTTCATGCATATCTTCCTTTTTGCTCTCTTAGTCACGTACCTCGTTTCTCAATCTCTGACCCCTTCAACCATGTCCTGATCCTTCTCCCACACCCAGCACCACCCTCCTGCAGAGAAAAGTGTACCCGGATGAAACCCCGATGGAATACTAAACTAACAGAACTTGTCAGATGACCTTTGCTTATCTGCCTGCTTTCTTTCCTCTTCCCTTCTGTTCTCTTCTTTTCCTTTCTTTTCTCTCCTCTTCTCTTTCTCCCTCCTACTTTCATTCTCTCTCTACCTCTTTTCCCCACTCTCTTTTTCTCCCCCTTGAAGGCACTGTTACTAGAAATAGAGAGCTCCGGGGCTTGCCTGAAGCCATGGGCAGTCACCACTCCAGGATTCCCCTTTTAGCGCCTCCTCCCCATCTTAATCTCAAAGTCCAGCAGGATAGTGAGCAGTTAGAGCCCGACCTCCAATCTGCTTCTATGGGGGTTGGCTTCCTGAGTGGGAGAAATGACTCTAATCTGGAGACATTTGCTGAGACCCTTGTGCCTGGTCACCTCCGCTCCCAGGATCCTTGAGATGCATCCTTTCCTGAGCCGTAAGTGGAAACCAGGGGGACGTGGGTCAGTAGAGGATCAGCGAGAGGGTAAGGCTTGAGCTCTGAAGGCTGCTGCCTGGGATTCTGGAATGTTAGACCTGGATGAGGTCTTAGAGATGAGGCATGTTTTTGACACACAGGTTCTCACCCTGAGTCAATGCCTCATTTTCATAGCCAATATTTTGTAATGCTCCTTTTTGTTTTGAAATGAAATTCGTGGATAATGAAACCCGACTATACACAATTTCAACATGACGTGCTATCTCAGCTTCAATATTTTTAAAAACCAAAGGAAAGCAATCAAAATAGAGTGTGACTTCAATTTACAGATGCCCAAGGATGATTTCTATTTTTTCTTTTTTGAGACAGGGTCTCCCTCTGTCACCTAGGTTGGAGTACAGTGGTGTGATCATGATTCACTGCAGCCTCGACCTCCAAGGCTCAAATAATTCTCCCACCTCAGCCTCCTGAGTAGCTGGAACTATAGGCACATGCCACCATGCCTAGCTATTTTTCTTTTTTAACTTTTTGTAGACACGGGGTTTTACTATGTTGCTCAAGCTGGTCTCGAACTCCCGGGCTCAAGCAATCTTCTCACTTCAGTCTTTCAAAGTGCTCGGATTGCAGGCCTGAGCCATTGCACCAGGCTAGGATGACTATTTTAAAAGACGTAAAGCATCTGCATGAATTTTCATCATGCTTCTAGGAAGTGAGACCACTCTCTCAATTACCAACAAGTGCTGTGATTCACCCAGAATCATCCAAGCCAGGACTTGACCCCAGGCCCTCCCCATCCACTCAGACTCTCCTCTCTGCAGCAGGAACAGAAAATATGAGGAGATGTGGGGTAACAAGACATTGGTGGCTTTATGAGTGATATCCTATATGCTTGTGATTTTCACATGGCTCTTGTTTCACGAGAGCCTCACCTCCTCCTCAGCAAATTCCCTCGTGCAAACATGAGATTAAGCAACTGTCTGTACATTTATGTGCCTGTGCTTCACAGGCCGTAAACAGGTACAGGACACCATTTTACATTCCCCATTGTGACCAACTTTGCCTTCATTTTCTCCTCATCTTTACCTTTCACCCTCCTTCCTTCCCCTCCTCTTCGCTTTCTTACCCCTGAAAATTGCAGTTTTTTGAAACTTGACACATGCATGATGCTTTAAATGCATTATCTCCTTTTATCTTCAACCAAACTTGTTAGTGAGTACTATTATCTCATTCCACACATGAGGAGACAAGAGAATAAGGAATATCTAAGAAATGTGGTCAAAGGCAGAAACATGTATGTGATAACTTGGGATTCAAAGCCAGGTCTATCTGACTCCGAGCTCGAAGAGATTCTACCAGGCCCTGTCTATCCTCCCCTAGTCTTCCAATCCTGTTTGGACTGCTCTTTTCCCTTGGTCATGAGTTTTTTTTGCCAGAACATCACCTAACTCCAACATTTTCTCAGAAGCAGGTAAAATTATAACCAGTCTTATGCTCAGTGAGGAGGAAATTATGCTGAAAGTACCAGCTGTTGACCTAGCAAGAGAAATGCCCTAGACTGCCCCCTCCCTTTCCCTACCCCAACCTCTGAGCATTGTGGAGCTGCACAGTGGAGCAGCAGGTAACCTAGAAAGGGCAGGTGAGGCCTAGTACCTAGAGATCTTGATCAACTCATTGGGGACGCCTTACCATAGGCCCAGCAAGGACACTACAGGGAAGCAGACTTGGAAAACCACACCACTGGCCGGGTGCAGTGGCTCACACCTCTAATCCCAGCACTTTGGGAGGCCGAGGCAGGCGGATCACGAGGTCAGGAGATCGAGACCATCCTGGCTAACACGGGGAAACCCTGTCTGTACTAAAAGTACAAAAAATTAGTCAGGTGTGGTGGCAAACGCCTGTAGTTCCAGCTACTCAGGAGGCTGAGGCAGGAGAATGGCTTGAACCCGGGAGTTGGAGCTTGCAGTGAGCGGAGATTGCGCCACTGCACTCCAGCCTGGGCGACAGAGTGAGACTCTGTCTCTCAAAAAAAAAGAAAAAGAAAAAAACCACACTACCTAGACTGAATGCCATCCTCATCACCTGGCCTTGCAAAAACCTTTGGGACTTTTATGTCTACTTTCTTACCTACTCTACCTAGGTCTGTGCCTGCTTGTGCTTGCTCATCCAAACACACACTCACTAACATACATTTATTGAGCACCTGTCATGTGCAATATATACATTCAGGCAAAATATTTGAGCATCTATTATGCACCAGTGCTGCAGACTTATCCACAATAAGCGAGAAAAAGCTCCTGCCCTCTATTCCAGGAAGGAGATAGACATAAATGAATAAGTAAATATGTAAAAATATATATGTGTGTGAATATGTATGTATTTATGTATGTATCCAATAGAGAAACATGCCATGAATAAAACCAAATCTGGAAAGGGAATAGAAAAATATAATGGGGGGAGGGGAGGGGCTGTGATAGGGAGGTCACCATGTTTTAAGTGTTGTTTTATATGCAAAAATAAATAAGTCACAATTCTTGTATAGTATCTACATAGTCACTGTACAATAGTCATATGCATAAAATGTTCAGCTTTGTTTACACTTTGATATGCACAATCACTTTGGGCTAACTGTGTATACAAAGTTATGGAAGCAATTTGTTTTCAGTACAAAAGTGTGGAGAAATATCTCAGTGGGGCATTCTTTCCTACAATTAGCTAATGACTGAAATATATAACATTTGCAGGTGGCTGGGGTATGTGCTCCCATGTACCAATTTCCTAATATATGCCTGCTCTCCCACAAAGAAAGGGGGGCACAAAAAGTCATCTATTTGCAGCTGAGATGTTTCTCCATTCCTGCCAAGCCTATTTTAAGAAAACATTTAAAATTTGCCCTAAAGGGGGGCCTCCCATCTACACCCCTCCAGGCAGCCTTGCCACAGTCAGAACTGATTTAACACATGCCAAGGGCCAGGAAGGGTGATCACAGAGAATGCCTCCTCCCGAACGTGCGGAAGAAGACCCACCCACCTCAGAATCAGGAATCGAGCAGTGCTCTTGCTTGTGGACAGCCACAACTGCCCCTGTTTGGCTTCAGCAAGAGGGCATATACTGGAAGGTTATGAAGGAATGGAGGGAAGGAGGGAGGGCAGCTGAAATAATCAACAGGAGGCTGAGGAGGTGGACAGGACCCCACACGCAAAGAAGCCAAGGAAGGCCAGGCAGGAGTAGAGTAACTTCTGGTAGGAACCGCCTCTTAGCAGCTTTGCTTAGCGGATGCAGGCACCTGGCATTCACTGCCATCATCCTTGCACCCAGAGCACGCATGGGACAGAGGGGACCTCCACAGAGAGGGCTGTGAGAGATCATGTCCGGAGCGGATGATACCGAACAGCCATGGTGAGGGTCCTCAGCAGCGTGCTGCAGACTGCGGCCCCATGTGTGAAGAGAAAACGACCACTCTGGAGTCTCCAAGCTGGCAGCTCCAGCTCAGAGAAGCAGAGGAGGAAAAGTTTCTCCACCGACCAGACACTGTCCCTCAGGCGTCCAAACCCCAACACAGCTTCAGCAGGCCTCCATGGGAGGCAGTGTCTCAAACCTCAATATCAGTGAGGGACTTCAAAACTGCCAAGGCCTCGAATTCCATCTGTCACTGACTCCACTCTAAGGTGGATGGAGGATGAAATCTTCCTTTCCTAACTCATTGGCAATCCCAAGTATCAAATGAGATTCCAAATGTGACAAGGTTTTTTTCAAGTTACCTAAGATGCTATACAGAAATGAGATATAATTGGCATTTTGGGCCAGGCTTAGTGGTTCACGCCTGTAATCACAACACTTCCAGAGGCCAAGGCAGACAGATGGCTTGATCTCACGAGTTCGAGACCAGCCTGGGCAATCTGGAGAAACCCGACCTCTACTAAAAATACAAAACACTAGCCGGGTGTGGTGGCATGCACCTATGGTCCCAGCTACTAAGGAGGCTGAGATAGAAGGATCTCTTGAGCCTGAGAGGTAGAGGTTGCAATGAGCAGAGATTCCACCACTGCACTCCATGTAAGACCCCATGTCTATTAAAAGTAGGAAAAGAAAAATAGCTGGGCATGGTGGCTGGTGCCCATGGTTCCAGCTACTCAGGAGGCTGAGGTGGGAGAATTGTTTGAGCCTGGGAGGCCGAGGCTACAGTAAGCCACGCTCACACCACTGTACTCCAGCCTGGGTGACAGAGGGAGATCCTGTCTCAAAAAAGAAAAAAAGAAAGAAATCATCCCTGGGCATCTGTAAATTAAAGCCATACTTTATTTTGAATGCTTTTCTTTGATTTTTAAAATTATTGCAGCTGAGATAGCATGTTATTATTTTCACACATTATATGAGCATTGGGCAACAGAGCCAGACCTGTCTCAGTAATAATAATAATAATTAGCATTTTAATAAATCACCCTGTGTCCACTGCATATTTGCAAATATTTTAGAATCTTTTTTTCATTTTAAACGGTGAGGAAGCCCTTAATAAATACTCCCTCTGGGCTGAAAACTGGTTGTGAATACTGAAAAACTCGTTATCATTACAAAGAGAATTTTCCCTAGAGTTTCCAAATGCCAAAAAAAATTGATTTTTCTCACTTAGTTTGCCCAACAGTTTTTGTCATTCGATATTATGATTTTGGGGAAAGAAAACAAAGTTGCAGTGAACTGTCTGCTATAGAACTCTGTGAGAATTAGGCAGCTTGGAAATGAAAGCTCACTAGTTACCCACTTGGCATTTATTGTACAAAAGCGATGCTGTTCTCCAAATTGAATTCCATCTTTCAATGTCTCAAGTTGCTCATGTGAATTGAAGCGAAAACTGGTGAATTGGATGAAAATCATTAGCTGTCATCTGGTTAGCCTAAAAAGGCACTATCCGATTAGTTAAAACAATAAGACAAAACAAAACAAATACCTATTCAGAAATAGACCTTGGATATAGTTTTATTAATCCTAATCTCATTCATTCCTTCCCCTCCACCTCCATCTCTTACACACACACACACACACACACACACACACAGAGGTATGCATATGCATATATACACATACACACTTTCCAGGAGCCCCCAAAAAGCTTTATGAACCCTCAACTCTTACATCATCCTCAAAACACAGGCTATTTTGAATAAAAATTGCATGCAGTTATCTAGATAGATTTTCATTTTTTTTCTGGCAAATAATAAAAACCAAAGTCGTTTTATTTCTTTCTGTCCATCAAATATCAACATTATTACTATGATTTTTGAGTTTTAGTTATTTATTAAGAGGAGTGATATGACAGTCAATAGATTTGGAGGTATTATCCAGGTTTATTTCACTTACTGACTCCTATTATTCTTTCTCCTACTTGCTCATTACTGTCTCTATTTCTTCCTTCCTCTTTCTTCTTTCTTTCCTCCTTCTTTCCTTTCTTCCTGTTCTTTCTTCCTTGCAGAATTTCACGTATTTCATTTGAAGCCCTCACTCCACCATCATGTGCTTATGACTTTTGTGAATAAATGAATGAATAAAACTGCCTTGACTGTTTAAAATTTAAGCTTTTCTTTATCAAGTCTTTCTCTCCAACTCCCTTCCCCCTCCAGCCTACTTTCATAAATCCTATAACCTTGGAGTCAAGACAGCTTACAACCTCCTCAATGGGCAACTCCAATTTTACAGATAGAAAAATGAGACTGAAGAAACGAAAGGATTTTTGAATTCTTAGAGACACTCAGAATTTTTTTTCCATCTCAGAAGCATAACTAATGCAGAGAGACACAATGAAAAGCTTTTTAAAAGGTGAAATTCTCAGAAAACTAAAGCTATCAATTTTTTTGGTCCTTTCTATGCATGGATAACCAAAAGTCACTTGCTTTTAAAGTAAGAGCAAATTAATGACATTAGTGATTACTTAGAGCAGAAAAGTGAATGGGATCTCTTTGAAAGAAGATATATTCAGAACCGTTACTTTCCATCTTCATTTAAAAACACAATTGTTCATTATGTTTCTCAGGACTGTGACTTCATAGCCACACAAAGCACTAACATTTCTTTCATGCATTCAAACCTTCATGCTGAGAAAGAGACATAATTTCCTTAGCTCTCTCCACCTATAAAATTATCTTAATGTTGACCTTCAGTCTTCAAAATTAGGAGCATCTTTCCTAGGAGTACTTATAAGGTCTCTAGACAACTCTTCCGGCTCTGATGTTCTGATTCCATTATTCCATCCCACTGCTGCAGGGGGGCCAAAGTCTGTGCTGGCAGGGAAGGGTGGAAATGGCTGAGGAATGAGCAAAACAGACTACTGGGCTAGGAGTCAGAGGAGTTTTGTTCCCGTTCTTCACCTAACTAGCTTGATAACCTTAAACAGATTAATTTACCACTTTACGCTGGTTTCCTTATCTATAAAGTATGCATTTTGACACACACACACACACACACAAATGTAAGGTCCCTCCTAGCTCCAAATATTTAATGAATCTGGTTCAGCTTATCCCTGTTTCATCACAGTCTTGTGTTGGCAGCCTTTTTTGTTTGTTTGTTTTTTGGCGGGGGGAGGTTTTGTCTTCCGGGTCTATTTGCATGTATTTATTAGTCTAGTATATTGTCTAACACCTGCCTCTCCTCATTCCCGACAAGAATGGTCAACAGTCATTAACGCCGTGTGTATTGAGAGCTAACCAGGTACCAGGCACTGGCTACACACTAGAATTCAGGCACTAGGCAGCTTGAAGCCTAAAAAGCACCTCTACTACACAGGATGGACTCCAACAATGCATTGCATTAGCAGAAGTTTTGCCTACTGATGAGAGAATCGACACGGTGAGGGTAACATGGAGAGTTTGCCTAAACTGAGCCTCCCAAGCTTGTGAGGGACTGCAGTAGATTTTTTTTCCAGACTATATTTGAGAAGAACTATTTTTTTCCTCCAGAAAACTCATTATTGAGATACTCAGATTTTAAATCCAAACTAAAAGCTGATTAGCATGATTTTTTAACTAAGAAATAAAATTGTCTAAGCAGTTTTATTTGGATAACTATAGGTGACTTTCACAAACAGACCTATGTCATGCTTAGTTGAGGATTCTAACTCACTTCACTTTCAGTAGGTACTTCCTGGACATCAGTAACCAAGCTCAGTCTTCATACAAAGCCCAGAATGCCTCCATGTGACTTCATGCCTGAAAGATACCAGGTAAGATTCAGGGCTTTAAGAAAACTCAAAGAGGTAGTTTCTCTGGGGAGGTCTCAAATGATTGTTTCCTTAAGAATGACACAAAAATAGCCCTGCTTGCCACTAAACTACCTCATTCCAGATATTGTACCTCTAAGTCATTGGAAGCGTCTGAAACCGTCTTACTCCCTTAATGCTAGTGTATAAATTGGTGTCCATGTGTGAGAGATAGAGACAGAGACAGAGGCAAAGAAAGAGAGTTCAAGAAGCACACTATACATGATAATTAATATATGTATTGCAGGGAGATATACATACATCACAAATGTGATGGCACACATAGGCTTTAAAGTAAATGTTGCTCCTGTTTTAACGGACTCATGTGGCCATCTGACCTTCCTGGGTCCTCCAGCAAAAATTATAGTTATATTTTTGTTCTCAGGCTAATAAAAATTCAGCTGGCATTTTCTCTCTCACTTTCTCTCTCTTTCTTTCTTTCTCTCTCTTTCTTTCTCCCTCTCTCTCTTTCTCCCTCTCTCTCTCTCTCTCTCTCTCATGCATGCACATGTGCATGCACACACACACGGCAATTCCTTTATTCTACATGATACTTACAGGTTAGAAATTGTAGAATCAATAGATACTTATGAGGGATCCACAAAGAAGAGAAATACAGGAGAGATATTTTATAAATAAAGATGCAAACACGACTAGCACTTCATTGTATTTTAATTTTTTAAAACACTACCACAACAAAAATGACTTATTAGTTCAGACTTATTGCTTATTAATTCAGACATTTACTTCCGAAGTCTATTTTTTTCATAGTTAAAATCAACTCAGAGCCAAAGCTTTTCATTGCTAGGTAGAAATTCCAGCCCTTTTCTAAAAAGAGATTGAAAGGCTACAAATAATAATTCACCTCCTTAAGAGAAAAGGCTTTAATTTCTTGCAGGGACGATATTGGGTAAGTACACGCACTTTTGAGCCTCTACAGGCCAGCAGCCCTCTTCTCTGTCCACTAGAGAGACTGGGCAGTGTTACTCATAGATTGACTGCTATTGATCTTGTAAGAAGTGTGCGGGTTTAAATCTTGTTTATCTACAGTCCCTTGGCTACAACCGTGTCCTGGAAATCCACAAGGAACATCTTTCTCCTGTGGTGACGGCATATTTCCAGAAACCCCTGCTGCTCCACCAGGGGCACATGGAGTGGCTCTTTGATGCTGAAGGAAACAGATACCTGGATTTCTTTTCCGGGATTGTTACTGTCAGTGTTGGCCACTGCCACCCGTGAGTATCCTTAAAATCTGGAGATTTTTATTCCAAAAGAATGCATGGAAAACAATTATGTTAGTGACTCTGAACTCTTGATTTGCTTATCTTGGTTTAAAAATATCTATGACAGATTGTGGCTGACATACTCCCTGCTATTTCCTGAGTACAAAATCTTGACACTCTTACTTTTCCTTTCTTGACAATGCAAGATTTTGTTATTCTCATGGCACATGTAGTGTGGCATGTACCATGTGACTGGAGTCTTGCTTTGTGTGTTTCTCATTAGCAACAGCTTTCCAAAGAGAGGGGTGCATTCAGGGAAAGGAAGAGAAAGGCAGGCGGCTCTCAGAGAAACACATGACAGACTTGTCAGGCGAGGGATGATGAGAAATGAGAAATAACTTCTAGCCTAGAGAATCTTCTTCATGGCCTCTGCGAGATGGAAGAGGAAAAGAAGAATGATAAGAGACAGATGCAATCCTAGCTGGAAATTTACCTGGAAATGTATGGATCAATTAATCTAGAGATTGTCTGCAGTGTTGACGGTATACTCACCCACACAAATACCCTTGGAGCATTCTTGGTTTCCATGCAGCGCTCTCATTTCATGTCTGTTCTCTCTTTCCTTTAATAATCTGACCAATGCAACCTCACACTAAGTTAGGGGAAAGCAATAAAGCAGCAAGTCTAAAATAAACTGAATAGATGTGGGCCCTTCCATCAAAGCAGGAGGCAAAGAGTTCCCCCTCAGGCAGCTGTCAGGAGGTAAGGAGTGAGTGTGCTTCAGGGGCCCGGCCCTCATCTTTTCCTCCCCTTCACTTCTCCTACCCTCTTCCATCATCACGAGGCCCTAGTCCCATGCAAAGTCACAAGAAGTATCCAAAATAAATTTCAGATGCAATTTCAAACATAGGACAAACATACATGAAACAAGTAGAGAAAATGGAATAGAAAATGAGTTCAAACATTCTCACTGAATCTTCCCAGTAACATTGACAGTCTTCCCTGGAAATGGGAAGCCATCTTTTCTACCCCTCCTGTGACTCTCATATATTTTGCTAAACAATGTTTTTGTCAAGTGTCTCCTCTTTTCAAGAATTTACTGATACTCCACAATTTTCTAAAGTGAGTTTCATGGAACACTGATCACAGGAGTTTCCGTGGAAAAGGGTCGCATGAGAAAATAAGTTTGGGAAACACTTTATATCTCCCTTCTGAAGAGAAACAGTGTACACTAGTCTATTATAGGTACTAAAATGTCTGTAGTAAAGAAATCTGTATAATCTGGTATTTCTCAAAATATTTACCCACTAAATTGATTATTTTCTGACGTGAAAGATATTAACAGCAAATAAAATTGGCATGTAACAAACTGTAGCAATTAATGTCCTTTACAGCAAGTTCAGACATCTTGGTTTGTGTTTTCAAAGCCAAGTCAGGTTCCACAAATCTATCATCCTTAGCCCCTATTATCTCTCAGTATGAACCTTCTAATCCTGTAAGGTTGGCCCAATCTTTCAAAGAATGTGGCTTTATAGTTACAAAATATTCATCCACACTAACCACTGTTCAGACTCAGATATTAGAATCTCCCTGCAGAAAAACTGTTCATCTTAGTCGGACGTGGTAGCATGCACCTATAGTCCCAGCTACGCAGGAGGCTGAGACAGGAGGATCTCTTGAGCCCAGGAATTGAGGCTGCAGTGCACTATGATTGTGCCTGTGAATAGCCACCGCCTTCCAGCCTAGGCAACATAGTGAGAACCCATCCCTTAAGAAAGAAAGAAGGAGGGGAGGAAGGGAGGGAGGGGGGAAGGGAGGAAGGGAGGGAAGAACTACTGATCTGGCATACATGTGCTTGATGAATCTCTTCTTCTTTAGAAAAATAAAATGGAAAGAACTCAGGCTTACAACTAGTCATCTCTTTTTCCAAACTCTTCAAAAGATGGTTAATAAGAAAGCATAGCTAGAGGAAATTCTAAGCCCAAACTTCCTCTTAAACTAGGCATTTCTTTTCTAAAATTCCTTGTAATCAATGAGTCTCCTTTTGAACCCTGCTCTTGGAGAGGAATTCTTTACCTTTTAAGTCAACACATCCCATTTCTGGACACCTCTAGTGGTTAAAGGAGTTTATTCTCATGTGTAAATAAAATCTGCCTCTTGAAACTCTTTGAGAAAAAACAGTATATTTGGGTCCAATGACCAGTGTGTGTGCAGGAGGGACGTGGCACGCAGTGCAGGTAACTCTGCTCTACTGCTTATCCAGAAAGGTGAATGCAGTGGCACAAAAGCAGCTCGGCCGCCTGTGGCATACAAGCACCGTCTTCTTCCACCCTCCAATGCATGAATATGCAGAGAAGCTTGCCGCACTTCTTCCTGAGCCTCTTAAGGTACAATGCTCTTCCTGCAGGAGGTGAATGTTATGGGGAAAAAAAAAGGTATGATGCTCCCAGCTCAAAGTGATAGGAGTCTTATGATTCTAGGGGAGCGTCCCTAGGAAGTAGGGACATGGGCAGGGAATTTAGCTCTTCACCATATCTTAGCAGAAATCACTTCCCAGGAGCCGTAGGCCTCCTGATGTTCTCATCTATGTCCTCAAGAGGTTTTCATCTCATCGCTCCTTAGCCTTTCTGCAAAGTTATTTGCATTTCTTTTACAAACAGTGAAACCATTTTTAATAAGTGCCATTTGGTTCATTTGGTCCAAAATACACTTAGATATTTTTTTCTACATGAGCTGTTTTTCTGCATCTGAAATGACTGATCTTTTAAATTGAACTAAGATGTTAAAATGTTGGCCAATATTTCCATTTAGACATTAAACGAGTTAATACATGTGAAGAACCTAGAACAATGCTCAGTCCCGAGTGTTATCTATTATTATTTTACCATGTTGTCTACATTACCTAGAATAGATAAAGAAACTTGGAAGAGCTGCAACCTCAGTTCAGCCCAGATGTTCACAGAAGAGCAGAAGCAGAGAGTCAGCAGAGTCATGAGCACATGCCTTCCAGTCCCTGAGTCTGGAGGGCACAGTTCACTTTCATTCTCCCCATTCTTTTGTCCAGGCTGAGCTGCATTTTTTGTTTACTTGCTTTTTTTTTTTTCTTTTTGAGATGGAGTCTCACTCTGTCACCCAGGCTGGAGTGCAATGGCGCAATCTCAGCTCACTGCAATCTCTGCCTCCTGGGTTCAAGCAATTCTCCTGCCTCAGCCTCCCAAGTAGCTGGGATTACAGGTGCCCACCACCACACCTGGCTAATTTTTGTATCTTTAGTAGAGATGGGGTTTCACCATGATGGCCAGGCTGATGTCAAACTCCTGACCTCAAGTTATCCACCCGCCTCAACCTCCCAAAGTGCTGGGATTACAGGCGTGAGCCACCGCACCCGGCTTGTTTACTTGTTTTTTCAACATTCACACACACAGCACAGTCAGGCTGGGACAACCCCCGGAGTTGCAGAGTCAGAGGTCCTGTCTTGCTCCAAGCCTTTAGAATCAGGTGACTGGGTTAGAGTTAGGAGCCAAGAAACCCAATCTTTGGATCTATCAGCTACTTACCACTGCGTGCCCCTCAGCAAGTCTCCTCTCTTGGCATTTTGCAGACCATGAAATAAAGCCATTAAAAGCCCGGAATGTTGCACAGCTGAGACAATCTCTTAGCCATTTTTGTATGTCTAGCACTTAGCGGCTACTGGAGGAAGGGCTATGGAATTCATACTGTGGTTAAATGATGGAACTGCTGGGTAACCCGAGCTGGTCTGAAGGGAACTCTCCTTAATACTTAGGAGCTGGACACCTGCCCTTCAGCAATTTTAAATGAATGGGTAATAAGGAAATAAATTATGAGGCCACGTGTCTTCCTTTCCTCTCCAGGTCATTTTCTTGGTAAACAGTGGCTCAGAAGCCAATGAGCTGGCCATGCTGATGGCCAGGGCGCACTCAAACAACATAGACATCATTTCTTTCAGGTAATCACAACTTGGAATATTCAATTCAGGAAAACTGACTTACCCCCATTCTAAATGTGTATCTTTACATTGTAGCATGGAGTGGGAGAGAGGTTTTCTCGGGGATATTTTTCTAATTGTTAAGTTTTAAGGAAGGATAGGTCAATTGAATTTTATGACAGGATAACACCATTCAAGTTAGTCTGATACAAGAGAGGGGGCCCCAACTGGTCACAGCCAGCTTGAAGTCCTCATTATATCATAGATCCTCCTGTGGGCTTAAAGAGAAACCCACATGACAGTTTTTTAACTTCGAAGATGTGGCGGGGACCACACCATATACCAAGTGGTAAATGACTGTTCCCCACCTTAGAAGATCAAGGCTCTACCAAAAAATACCAGCCTATTTTAATTTCTGCTTATGATAAGGAGCTGTCCACTGATTTCATAGTGCCAGCTGCACCCATTTTTTACCTTTTATTCTCCTTAAGTTCAGAGGATGCACATATAACTCTGTATATTTCTGCTCCTTTCAGTGACTTTTGAGCACTGATATTAGATTAATTAATAAACCCTTAATGGCTACATTAGCACTAAAAATAATAGAAAACTACACATTTTGCTTACAGTTGCCTCCCTTGGGTAATTGTATACAGCACATTTAAACAGACTCCTGTAAAGTTAATGTAAAAGACAGGAGTGGCTTATGGTAAAAGTTGATGGAATGAATAAACAGTTGCATTTTTTTTTATTATTATACTTTAAGTTTTAGGGTACATGTGCACAATGTGCAGGTTAGTTACATATGTATACATGTGCCATGCTGGTGCGCTGCACCCACTAACTCGTCATCTAGCATTACGTATATCTCCCAATGCTATCCCTCCCCCCTCCCCCCACCCCACCACAGTCCCCAGAGTGTGATATTCCCCTTCCTGTGTCCATGTGATCTCATTGTTCAATTCCCACCTATGAGTGAGAATATGTGGTGTTTGGTTTTTTGTTCTTGCGATAGTTTACTGACAATGATGATTTCCAATTTCATCCATGTCCCTACAAAGGACATGAACTCATCATTTTTTATGGCTGCATAGTATTCCATGGTGTATATGTGCCACATTTTCTTAATCCAGTCTATCATTGTTGGACATTTGGGTTGGTTCCAAGACTTTGCTATTGTGAATAATGCCACAATAAACATACGTGTGCATGTGTCTTTATAGCAGCATGATTTATAGTCATTTGGGTATATACCCAGTAATGGGATGGCTGGGTCAAATGGTATTTCTAGTTCTAGATCCCTGAGGAATCGCCACACTGACTTTCACAATGGTTGAACTAGTTTACAGTCCCACCAACAGTGTAAAAGTGTTCCTATTTCTCCACATCCTCTCCAGCACCTGTTGTTTCCTGACTTTCTAATGATTGCCATTCTAACTGGTGTGAGATGGTATCTCATAGTGGTTTTGATTTGCATTTCTTTGATGGCCAGTGATGATGAGCATTTTTTCATGTGTTTTTTGGCTGCATAAATGTCTTCTTTTGAGAAGTGTCTGTTCGTATCCTTCGCCCACTTTTTGATGGGGTTGTTTGTTTTTTTCTTGTAACAGTTGCATTTTTAAGCTGTCTGGTCATAATTTCTGTGTGAATTCAAAAGAAGATTTTATTTAATCCTTATGACAGCACACTCAATACTGCACATTCCATATCAAATGAGCATGCAGTTACTACAGGAATAAGAAATATGGCAATAAAGAATTATGATTGATGTATTACCTAAATGACATTCCAGAATATGTATGTCGAGGTAAGTATTAAGTAGTCATGGTACTACCAGGGTTCAACACACATTTTGTCTCCTTTTTCAAGATACATTAGGTCGGTGCAAAAGTAGTTGAGATTTCTGCCATTAAAAGTAATGGCAAAAACCACAATTACTTTTGCACCGACCTAATACAACCATTCTTTTGAATAGTCTTAACGGTCCTAAATCCTTGTTTAAAGGTGATTTTGATATGGGAAATTGTTAGAACTCATTTGAAGCTTACACTGATGATTAGGAGCATTTATACTAAATATGACTGTTTCACGTTCAAAAGAAACAAAACCTGTGTTTCTTAGATGGAGAATAAGGTGATTTATAAGGTATGTAAGTCCCTAAAGATATTGAACAACAGGTATATCATAGGAAAAAATATTTGGCTTCCCAAAGCGACTACTTCAAAGACTGGTATTCATTGAACATATAATTTCTGGTATGTTGTTGCTAAAAGATGAGTCTCATTACTATGGAATAATAGAGTAGGGAAGGTCCTAAGATCGGAGTTCTTGGACAAATGTTCTCCAAAATTCCTTTCACAGTTTCAAATCTATGTTTTCTAACAACAGTTAGAAAAGACTATTAAGTACATTGACCCGACATAAGCTTAGATGTGTTCTTAGAAATCAGAGGTGAATGCGAATGATGTTCCATTTCATCTTCATAGCCTTCCTGGGTTTTCTCTTTTGTCCTACTCAGTGGACCAGGAACTTGACCCCATCCTCCTGTTGTTTATTCTCTGCAGAGGAGCCTACCATGGATGCAGTCCTTACACACTTGGCTTGACAAACGTAGGGACCTACAAGATGGAACTCCCTGGTGGGACAGGTTGCCAACCAGTGAGTTTGGAGATTTTTCTCTTGTTTCTTTAAAGACCGCTGGGTATGTGAAGTAGTTGATCAGGTTTTCCTGGTATAAGGATTAGAAACTAATATAAAGCCTGTCATTAATCAGGGGCTCAATTTGACCTAATTGAATTGGAGATCACTTGAGGACACCATTAGAAAGGCCTTCCAAGTCTGAGTAATAATTAATGACAGAGTTTTAAAATGTATTTTGCTTTTAAATAAAATCAAGTAAACTGCAAGGCTCTGAGAATCTTGAATGCACAAAACTTCTATGCAGTCATCACTGTACTCACCTTCTGTTCCCACTTACTGTACCCACATTTTCAGCATCTGAATCAGATACCTAATTATTCTTATTCTTTCAGATGCCCTTAACCACTGCACCCTTGAGCAAGCTGTTTCCAGGCTAACATTGAAATCAATTTCCTTTGTAGAGGGCCCACATAGCTGATTTCTAAGAAAAATTTATCTCTTCAAAGCAGATCCTTCCATTTTCATCTTAAGTGGGGGAAGAATGAGGGAGGAAAACTAAGAAGCCCTCTTGTCTTGATGGCAGCCATATGCTACCCTAACTTGGCTGTCTTGTGTTCATGCTTTGCCACACTCCTTCTTTTGTCATTTGCAGACAATGTGTCCAGATGTTTTTCGTGGCCCTTGGGGAGGAAGCCACTGTCGAGATTCTCCAGTGCAAACAATCAGGAAGTGCAGCTGTGCACCAGGTCTGACTGGGCAAGGGGGGTGCCAGTGGAGTGTTGGAAGTTGAAAGGGACACGAATAAAGGCAGACCCATCCCTGAGGGAACAATTGAATTTGAAAACATGGAAAAGGGAAAAGCCAGAGGAAGCAAAACTGGAAAGTAACCAAGTTATTCCTCATTGAATCAACGCTTATGTCTGCTATCACTTCACTCTCAGACCATCTGTCTGGCCATGTAGGAAAAGCATCTCACGCTATCAGAGCCAAGCTTAAAAAAATGACTATCAGCTGGTACTTGATTCAAGGCATTCTATTAGCTCTATTATAATAGCAATAGCTCTGGTGTCAATTTTAAAAGAAAACAAGCTGGGCGTGGTGGCATGCCTGTAGTCCCAGCTACTCGGGAGGCTGAGGTGGGAGGATTACTTGAGCTGAGGAAGTCGAGGCTGCAGTGATTCATGATTATGCCACTGCACTCCAGCCTGCATGAAAGAGCAAGCCCTGGCGGGGCATGGTGCCTGACAGCTATAATCCCAGCACTTTGGGAGGTTGAGGCGGGCAGATCACCTGAGGTCGGGAGTTTGAGACCAGCTGGCCAACATGGTGAAACGGTGTCTCTACTAAAAATACAAAAATTAGCTAGGCATGGTAGTGTGCATCTATAATCCCAGCTACTCAGGAGGCTGAGGCTCAAGAATCACTTGAACCTGGGAGGCAGAGTTTGCAGTGAACTGAGATAACGCCACTGCACTCCAACCTGGGCAACAGAGCAAGACTCCATCTCAAAAAAAATAAAAAAAAAAGCAAGATCCCATCTCTAAAATGAAAAAAAAACAACAACAACCAAAAAAAAAAAAAAACAAGAAATCAAGATGGGTGGGATTATTAACCCATACCAGTGGAAAGAGGGAAAATAATGCTTTTGGCAATCTCAAAACTCCAGTCAAAAAGTTCTCCAGGGACTGCCAGCCAAAATGAGAGCATCCGTCAAACAAAACACAAGGCTGCCCTTCCTACAGGCTGCTGACAACCCTGGCAAAAGTTTTAAAGGCTTTCTCACAAGGAGAACTTCCATTTACCAATCACATTTTTATTCTCATTCTTTACCTATGCTTAACAGGAGGGAGAGGAGGCAGGAAACATCATCTGTTCCTTGCTAATCAACAAGCCCTGCCTCTGATTTGTCATCACAACCTTTTGAATAGCCGCTCCTTAGTACTTCTGAAGGAAATAACTAAATGCTTCAGCCCAGTGATTTTTAATGGAATAGTATGAATCACTGGGTTGAGAGGAAAAATACAAAACAGAAGTCTTAAAAACCAGCTCTGAAAGGAAAAAAATTCACCATCGTCTTAAAATTCAGATGACATAATAGCAAAATGGAGGTAAGAGAATGAAAGAGTAAGTAGTGAAAGAAGACAAGATGTCACGCTCATGGAATTTAAAACCAGAAGGAAATGTAAAGCTATAAACCAACCCTCCACTTTAAACATCAGGAAAGCCAGTTTCACATGGAGGAGACTGGAGAGCTAAGATTTGACCCCAGGTCTTCTGACTCCAAAGCCAGTGCTCGCAATTCCTATAGCCATCCTCATCCACACTGATGTACCGTCAAGATAAACCCAAGCTGAAAAAGCGTTCCTATTCCACAGGCCAGGACTGAGGAGCTGCATGAAGTCAAGAGATGGATTCCACTCTCAGCCCTGGCATGGTTCAGCTATGAGCAAAAGCTTCACCTTTTGCTTCAGTTTTCTCATTTGTAAAACAGAGACAGCAATATCTGGCTGCTGCCAACACCATCACGGCACTTCATGAGTTGAGGCACGGAGAACTTTTGTAGAGAAAAACAGACCATAGCAATGCCTGGTAGAGCCGTATTTGAATATTGCATCTGTAAGGCATCAAGAACTAAAATCAGTTCGATGCACCTCCCAGACCCTGGTCTGACTGCAAAACCACCAGCACAGAGCCTAGTAGATGGAAGCACTAAAAGGTGGTCATTTCCTTCTTTTCCTGCTATATGTTCCTCTTTCCACATAGAAGAGAGACAAGCCTACTACAAGGCCTTCTATAGGACTACTTAAGCCAATTTGACAATACCAGAAATCCATGGTCATCTC
The DNA here is from genome assembly GCF_028858775.2 of Pan troglodytes. NCBI lineage: Eukaryota > Metazoa > Chordata > Mammalia > Primates > Hominidae > Pan > Pan troglodytes. Next base: position 77,760,181 of record NC_072402.2, read on the forward strand.
TCTAGTGGCATCTAGAGGCTAAATGATAGTGACAGGTGTACATTTCTGCTCTGAACTGTTGCCTTTGGCATATCTGAAGTCGGTTGTTTTCTTTTTTATTTATGTATTTTTTTTTGAGACAAAGTCTCACTCTTGTCCCCCAGACTGGAGTGCAATGGCGCGATCTCGGCTCACTGCAACCTCCGCCTCCCGGGTTCAAGCGATTCTCCTGCCTCAGCTTCCTGAGTAGCGGGGATTACAGGTGCCTGCTACCACGCCCAGCTAATTTTTGTATTTTTAGTAGAGACCGGGTTTCACCATGTTGGCCAGGCTGGTCTCGAACTCCTGACTTCAGGTGATCCGCCCGCCTTGGCCTCCCAAAGTGCTGGGATTACATGCGTGAGCCACCGTGCCCGGCCAGCTGTTTTCTTAACTCACATCTTCAAGGGACAAGACTATTTATGGAATCTTTGAACAGGATTGGAATACAAAAGAAAGACCCCGGTCTCCTTCACTGCCTTTAGGACCTGGGAAGGGTTTGGTCTTTGCTGTAAAACTGGAATATTCATATATGTTTACAAAAGCATCCAAACATGTACAGTTCTTTGACTATAGATGTTGCCTGTTCTCAATTCCTCTTAACCTATTGATAGGAATACCTTAAGAGGAATTGAGGCACCAACCATGGTAGAGATTTTTCTCATCTCAGAAATATGTCATCCCTCCCAACAGAGGCAGGGGGCCATTTTGTGAGTCTAATCTAGATGTTTATGTGGTATATTTATTTGTCCTACTCCATCTACCTCCCAGGATTTTTTTCCCCAGGGGTTCATTCCAGGCCCTGAGTTTCAGGTGTAACCCCTGATGAGATTCACTCCTCATCACCTACTGCCCCCACAATGTTCCAAACCTCGTACTGATCATGTCATTCTTCTTCTTTTGAAAGGCAAGTTTTGTTTTTCCTAAAAATTGTAGTTCTTTCTTGGCTCCTCACTCAGCTTAACTCTTTCTGTACCACTAGCTGGAATAAATTCTTCCTTCGTCATCCTGTTGTAGTATCCAACAGAACATCCTGTCTCCACCCCCTTGGGGTTTTCCTCCTGCCAAGCCTCTGCAGAAGTGGCCTAACCTAGGGTTACATCAATGAGTCAATGCAGCTAGTGAGAAATAAAGTAAAAAGCTCATCACAGTCAATGACTCTCTCATCGCTGAGCATGTGGGCAGAGAGGGAAAAAAGTCATGAAAGGTCTAGCATAGGTTCAAGCAAAACCTTTTGGTTTGTTTCTGCCCAAATTTAAGCTCCACTCTTTGATTTCTCCAGTTACAAATCGGCTTGTTAAATTTCCAAATTACATCTCTTGAACATAGGTCTGATCCATCTTTTAGGGTCATCTGAAGCTGTTTTCTCTTCCTTTCCCAATAAAAACGGGAAATTTCTGTCTCTAGAGGCATAGATTTATTTGTCTACTATGTTCTTCTCATCAAAACAACACAAGTGATGCCAAAAACATATTTTGAGGGTTTGGTATACTTGTCATTACTTCCTTTCTCACACCCTTAACCTCCAACCTCCAGCTAACCAAAGATATCAGGTACCTCTGTCAATCAAACTTTTCCGAATATCACATGTAATCTAAAAACCTGTTTGGGGCCAGCTGGTATTTCCTCACTTTTAATGAAGAGCTGAGGTATAAAATTCGGTTTTGATGGTGATTGCAGAAGGTTTCTGTTCCTTCTGTCTAGCACCGTGGAGACAGCACTGCATCCATGCCTCTAAGCAAGCACTGGGATGGTAGGTGGGGAGCCCTGTCCCACACTGCTTTCACTGTCACTCGGGTTGAGGCTTTCCATCCCGTCCACATCTTTCTCTGCACTCCTTTGGTCATCTGTGGATATAAATTTAAGTTCAGAGACTGCATGGTGCTGTTTAGAACCAAATAACAGGTGTGGATAAAAATTCTGAAGATTCAGTCATGTATGGATACAGTTGATCTGGGACCTTTGTTATTCCAGAGTAGAAGAATTTCTGTCTCTTTCTCTCTCTCTCTCTCTCTCACCTTTCCTGCTTCCTTGGTGATTCCCACTTTCAATTCTGACACACAGATGAAGGCTTCTGGAGCTTGGGCAAACCAGCTGGGCAATCTTCCCACTCATCTCTAGTCCTCTCCCATCCACAGGATTTCATGCCTGTGTGTCTGTGTGGTGAGGCTTGCAGCTAGTGAAGCATGGCAGAAATGTTTCTAGTATCTTTAAGCAGGATGAGAAAGTAGACATGGTTAGTACTAAGAAAACTGAGCTGGATGGACAGCTAGTACTGGTAACATGACAGCCTGGGTTTTCTCCAGTGGAAAACAACTAAAAAATCCTGGATAAAATGAAATGCATTCCCTTCAAAGCATGGATACAAGAAAGCAGGAATTCTCAGAAACGCAAATAGATCATTACGGCACTGCAGCCAGCTTTGACCCTGAGAGAATTTCTTGAACCTGGTAACCTTGAGTTTCCATGTTGATGGCTCTGTGGAGTGCAGGGAAGAAATGACGAAGTCCAGGGCCCAGCCAAAGTAAGGGATCTTATAGGAAACCCTCCCCTGCCACAAAGCTGGAGCCCCCAAGAGGCCACATCTTTATCCATGGGTCAACTAGAATTAAATACACCACCAAGAACGTGTTACCCATCACAGGCCAAAGGGCCTGCAAGGATTCTGGTGCTGAATGGAAGTGGAGGGACTGGGAGGAGCCACCACTGAAAATTTCACCTGCAGACTGGCCCTCCAAGGCTTTGCATTGTGAACACTCACTTCCTCAAGCTCATAATTTAAAGGACTCTTAGACTCTAATGCCCTATGCACTTGGAAGCTGCAAACTCAGATAGGCTCTGGAGGGATCTACCTCATTCTGGGCCTCAAAGAATTCTCACAAATGAAATTCCAAGGAAAATAAACTGCCCCTTGTCAAAAATAAACATACAATACACAAAACTCCACAATCAAGAAAAAGATCAGCAAGGATTTCAAATAACAGAATTATCAGATAGACTATAAAATGAATATGTTTAATACATTTAAAGAAAATCAAATATAAGCTTGAAAATATGTGAAAGGGATAGGACACTGTGAAGAATAAGAAAGCAAGTTTTAAAAGCAAATATGCCTTCTAGTAATATTAAAGTGATTATTGAAATTTAAAACTCAGCATGTGGGTTTATCAGCAGTAAGATGCAGCCAAAAGGAGAAGTAATGAATTAAAGACAGATCACTTCAACAAGGACACTTTACTGCTTTTCCCCATTAGAAAGATCTCCAAAAAGAAAGAAAGAAAGAAAGGCCTTCAAGCAAAATTGCTCAATGTCTCACTCCAGCCATAATTTCTACTATTTGTTAATATTTTCTTCTTAATGCATTAAACATTTACTGAGCACCACCTACAGTGTACCAAACAGCTTGCCTGGCCACAGAGATTTTAGAAATGAACAAAGTATAGTCCCTGCCCACAAAAACCTCCTGATTAATCGGAGAAAGGCCTGTTATAAACAAGCACAGGACCAAGTGCCAAGGGCTGAGATGGATGGAAGCCACCTAGCTCTCGAACATTTCTCTTTAGACTGAATTCTAATTGTTCTACAAGCATATTTACTAACTCTAAAGACAAAGACACTTTGTAGCTTTAAAACTGCACATCAGATTAAATGGCAATGAAAGGTAAATAGAGTTATTTTCAAATAAATTAAATCGCTCTAATTTCATTTGAATTAGATCCACCCGTTTGAGAGGACGGGCATCCTTAGGTGAAACAGCTGTCTATACCAGCTCAATGACACTTTGGGACGTTTCTTCCCCAGATGGAAAGAACTGAAGTGGTTTGTTTATGCCTTTATGGCTATCCTAATCTCCCTCCTTGAACCAAAGTACAAGTTGTTCAGAGAGAACATTCCCCCTTCAGAAATGCATATCCTCACCCCAGTTTACCGTATTCTGAAGTCCCTGATTAACTTACCCTGTCTGGTTTTTTTTTTTTTTTCCTGTTTTTCCCCATGCTTCTAAATATCAGGCTCACATTTTCAAATGCTGTGGTTTGTTTTGTTTTGTTGTTTGCTTTTTGCAGACTGCTGCCAAGCTAAAGATCAGTATATTGAGCAATTCAAAGATACGCTGAGCACATCTGTGGCCAAGTCAATTGCTGGATTTTTCGCAGAACCTATTCAAGTGGGTATATGAACCTTAGACATTAATGGAGCTGAATCTTCAATTATCAGAAAGTTTTAACTCATATATTCTAGAGAATTCCAAATGAATTAAGTGCTCACTATGTCCCTCTCTAAATTCATTCTCTTGGTCTCCTTGAAAAAAAGAAGACGCTGACTTTCAAATGACTTTTTAAAAACCCTCTCCTCCATTCTCACCAGACAGATGAAACTACTGAACTCCTAAAATTCTTAAGAAGAGGAAACCCTGGCCATTTTTAGCTGCTTAATAACATCCGCATTGTCCAAAGAACTCTTTCTTTAGTCTAACCAATTTATTTTATTCTACTGTTTTCTAATCTCAGAAAATAATCAATGTTTGCATCTTTTTTGCAGAAGTCATGGTATAGAGTAATAAGTTCTCTTTTCACCCATAGTGGAAACTGTTCTATAGACTGTTGTTAAAATTGCTAGTGTTACTATCACGATAATGATGATAATGATGATCTAACTATTTTACATACTTTGAAAGGGCTGATGCTGTTATTATAGGTCTTCTTGGTCTGTTCTTTTGCAGGGTGTGAATGGAGTTGTCCAGTACCCAAAGGGGTTTCTAAAGGAAGCCTTTGAGCTGGTGCGAGCAAGGGGAGGCGTGTGCATTGCAGATGAAGTAAGTGGCATGTAAGGGTGCCATTGAGTGCAGTGGGAACAGGAGATGCACAGACAGAAACCTCCTAAACTTCCTCTGTGTTCCAGGCAGAAAGCCTCCACTCTGTGAGTTCCAAAGTTTGCCTACAAATGAATGAAATTTTTGCTAGTGGGCTGGTTGATTTGTTAGTACATTCGCTGATCAGTTTAACAAGTACAGCAGAACTTAAATATCCAAATTGATGTCTATCAAATAAGTTGCTAACAGCCATATGTGATGTTACTAGACCGTGACTCAATATATTTTTTTAATTCCTTTCTAGGGATTGTTTCAGGGGCTGACAAACAACATAGGAAATTTAATCTCATAGCCAAGGTTTTTGTTGTTTTTATCTGTTTGGTTATTTTGAGACAAAGTCTCTCTCTGTCATCCAGGCTGAAGTACAGTGGTACAATCTCGACTCACTGCAACCTCCGCCTCCTGGGTTTCAAGGGATTCTTCTGCCACAGCCTCCCGAGTAGCTGGGACCACACGCATGTGCCACCAAGCCTGACTAATTTTTGTATTTTTAGTAAAGATGGGGTTTCACCATGTTGGCCAGGCTGATCTTGAATTCCTGACCTCAAGTGATCCGCCCACCTTGGCCTCCCAAAGTGCTGGCATTAGAGACGTGAGCCACCGTGCCAGGCCTGATAGCCAAGTTTTTAATCTTTATTTTTGCAAAAATAGTATTTACCAACCTGGCAGCATATACCTTTCTGACAAAACTTGCCTGGAAATAATGTGGGTTTTTTTGTTTGTTTGTTTCTTTTTGAGACAGAATTTCTTTCTTGTTGCCCAGGCTGGAGTGCAGTGGTGCAATCTCAGCTCACCACAGCCTCTGCCTCCCAGGTTCAAGTGATTCTCCTGCCTCAGCCTTGCAAGTAGCTGGGATTACAGGCATCCGCCACCACACCCGGCTAATTTTGTATTTTTTAGTAGAGACTGGGGTTTCTCCGTGTTGGTCAGGCTGGTCTTGAACTCCTGACCTCAGGTGATCTGCCCGCCTTGGCCTCCCAAAGTGCTGGGATTACAGGCATGAGCCACCGCACCTGGCCGAAATAATGCTTTTAAAATAATAATAATAATCCAGCCTCTAAATTAGAAGAGTACCACCACTGCAGGTACTGCATTTGAAAATAGTTCCCCAAAAATTGTAAAATAGGTTGAATTAAAGCAGCATTGGTGGAATAAGCACACTACCCCCAAGGGCATTACTTTAATGGGAATAAAATTCATTGGCTATGTGAGCTCTAGCCTGTGTGTTTTCAAAAGGGATTAATTTACTTATAATCACACCTCATATTAGAGTGTATCAAATAAAGCAGTCCTCTGTCTACTGAGAGTAGCTATGGAGATTAAAAGACCAGAGGATGATCACTAGGGCCACCGAAGCCATGTCTCACTGCTGGGTGACCTATCATGATTGGACTAACAGGTGGTTAGACCAGCCAAGGACAGGTGGAGAACCTGTAAGTATGTTTCACACCTATTTCTGTCCAGCCATCATTGCTGGAATAGACTTCCTCAACTAAAAATTTCCTACAGCTAGGTTGGGCGCAGTGGCTCACACCTGTCATCCCAGCACTTTGGGATGCTGAGGCAGGCGGGTCACTTGAGGTCAGGAGTTCAAAACCAGCCCAGCCAACATGGTGAAACACCATCTGTACTAAAAATACAAAAAGTAGCTGGGTGTGGTAGTGCATGCCTGTAATCCCAGCTGCTCAGGAGGCTGACGCAGGAGAATGTTTGAACCCAGGAGGTGGAGGTTGCAATGAGCCAAGATCATGCCATTGCACTCCAGCCTGGGCAACGGAGCAAAACTCCATCTGAAAATAAATAAATAAATAAATACATAAATAAATATTCCCTACAGCTGACACTGAGCTGTCCCATCAGCAGAAATTTTGCAATTTCTGCCTGGGCAGCTGGGTCTCTGTTATGCCCAGGTGTATTGGATGTCTCTGGTGTACCACAGGCAACTTGGGCCAGCCTGCTCCTGCTGCACCCATCCTCCCTTCTCCAATCTGCCCACAAATTGATCGAAGCCCGGGCTGGAGAAAGTTAGTCTGCTACTTTAAAAAAATGAGTATATCCAGTCAGCTTGAAATTAGCTACATCAGTAAAAAGGATAAACTTTGGCCTCCAAATCAGCACATAGTGAAGCTGTCACAGTCAGACTAATTAAAGAGAAGGTAGGCTGAATTCAAAGGAAATATGAATTTCAAAATTTTCTGTCTTGTGGTTTTATGACTTTCAAACAATGTAATTGAAAACTATCTAACACAGGCAATCCTCAAGAAGGACTATTGCGAGGACTAGGTAAAAATAAGAATAGCTGGAACTCTCTGAGTACCTACTATGTGTCAGACACCGTTCATAACACTTTGCATGTGTTAACTCAGTTCATACCTATCAACTGTTCTATAGTATGCCCTGTTGCTACTGTTCCCACGTATTAGTCCTTTCTCATGCTGCTGATAAAGAAATACCTGAGACTGGGTAATTTATAAAGAAAAAGAGATTTTTTTTTGTTTTTTTTTTTTTTACATCTGCCATCACCACAATTTTATTAAAAATGAAGCAAATAAGACAAAGAATATGTGAAACCTATACAAACAAATGAATAAAACAATATCAGAATAAAAGGCACTCTTTTAAATTGAAAATAGTTTTGTAAAGTAAACTCACTAATTAAAAAAAAAATTTTGCAGAAGACAAACATTTAGGAGCCAGTGACAGAAATCACCAAGACTCTTTTATGCTAACTTTCCCTTTTTGGGCGTCAATTATTACTCTGCCTTTTCTAGTTTACAGTATTCTTCATAGAAAAATGTAGAAGAAAAACAATATTATCAGAGTTCTGTCTCCCTCTGGTACTTGGTTAATATTATAGCATATTCTAAAGGGAAGGGCTCTAGGTTTTCCTTGTGCTTTTTCTTTTTTTTCTTTTTTTTTTTTTTACTTCTCTCTTTTTATTTATTATTATTATACTTTAAGTTTTAGGGTACATGTGCACAATGTGCAGGTTAGTTACATATGTATACATGTGCCATGCTGGTGCGCTGCACCCACTAACTCGTCATCTAGCATTACGTATATCTCCCAATGCCATCCTTCCCCCCTCCCCCCACCCCACAACAGTCCCCAGAGTGTGATGTTTCCCTTCCTGTGTCCATGTGTTCTCATTGTTCAATTCCCACCTATGAGTGAGCATATGTGGTGTTTGGTTTTTTGTTCTTGCGATAGTTTACTGAGAATGATGATTTCCAATTTCATCCATGTCCCTACAAAGGACATGATCTCATCATTTTTTATGGCTGCATAGTATTCCATGGTGTATATGTGCCACATTTTCTTAATCCAGTCTATCATCGTTGGACATTTGGGTTGGTTCCAAGACTTTGCTATTGTGAATAATGCCGCAATAAACATACGTGTGCATGTGTCTTTATAGCAGCATGATTTATAGTCCTTTGGGTATATATCCAGTAATGGGATGGCTGGGTCAAATGGTATTTCTAGTTCTAGATCCCTGAGGAATCGCCACACTGACTTTCACAATGGTTGAACTAGTTTACAGTCCCACCAACAGTGTAAAAGTGTTCCTATTTCTCCACATCCTCTCCAGCACCTGTTGTTTCCTGACTTTTGAATGATTGCCATTCTAACTGGTGTGAGATGGTATCTCATTGTGGTTTTGATTTGCATTTCTCTGATGGCCAGTGATGGTGAGCATTTTTTCATGTGTTTTTTGGCTGCATAAATGTCTTCTTTTGAGAAGTGTCTGTTCATGTCCTTTGCCCACTTTTTGATGGGGTTGTTTGTTTTTTTCTTGTAAATTTGTTTGAGTTCATTGTAGATTCTGGATATTAGCCCTTTGTCAGATGAGTAGGTTGCGAAAATTTTCTCCCATTTTGTAGGTTGCCTGTTCACTCTGATGGTAGTTTCTTTTGCTGTGCAGAAGCTCTTTAGTTTAATTAGACTCCATTTGTCAATTTTGGCTTTTGTTGCCATTGCTTTAGGTGTTTTAGACATGAAGTCCTTGCCCATGCCTGTGTCCTGAATGGTAATATCTAGGTTTTCTTCAAGGGTTTTTATGGTTTTAGGTCTAACATGTAAGTCTTTAATCCATCTTGAATTGATTTTTGTATAAGGTGTAAGGAAGGGATCCAGTTTCAGCTTTCTACATATGGCTAGGCAGTTTTCCCAGCACCATTTATTAAATAGGGAATCCTTTCCCCATTGCTTGTTTTTCTCAGGTTTGTCAAAGATCAGATAGTTGTAGATATGTGGCATTATTTCTGAGGGCTCTGTTCTGTTCCATTGATCTATATCTCTGTTTTGGTACCAGTACCATGCTGTTTTGGTTACTGTAGCCTTGTAGTATAGTTTGAAGTCAGGTAGTGTGATGCCTCCAGCTTTGTTCTTTTGGCTTAGGATTGACTTGGCAAAGCGGGCTCTTCTTTGGTTCCATATGAACTTTAAAGTAGTTTTTTCCAATTCTGTGAAGAAAGTCATTGGTAGCTTGATGGGGATGGCATTGAATCTGTAAATTTCCTTGGGCGGTATGGCCATTTTCACGATATTGATTCTTCCTACCCATGAGCATGGAATATTCTTCCATTTGTTTGTATCTTCTTTTATTTCCTTGAGCAGTGGTTTGTAGTTCTCCTTGAAGAGGTCCTTCACGTCCCTTGTAAGTTGGACTCCTAGGTATTTTATTCTCTTTGAAGCAAATGTGAATGGGAGTTCACTCATGATTTGGCTTTCTGTTTGTCTGTTGTTGGTGTATAAGAATGCTTGTGATTTTTGTACATTGATTTTGTATCCTGAGAATTTGCTGAAGTTGCTTATCAGCTTAAGGAGATTTTGGGCTGAGACAATGGGGTTTTCTAGATATACAATCATGTTGTCTGCAAACAGGGACAATTTGACTTCCTCTTTTCCTATTGAATACCCTTTATTTCCTTCTCCTACCTAATTGCCCTGGCCAGAACTTCCAACACTATGTTGAATAGGAGTGGTGAGAGAGGGCATCCCTGTCTTGTGCCGGTTTTCAAAGGGAATGCTTCCAGTTTTTGCCCATTCAGTATGATATTGGCTGTGGGTTTGTCATAGATAGCTCTTATTATTTTGAAATACTTCCCATCAATACCTAATTTATTGAGAGTTTTTAGCATGAAGGGTTGTTGAATTTTGTCAAAAGCCTTTTCTGCATCTATTGAGATAATCATGTGGTTTTTGTCTTTGGTTCTGCTTATATGCTGGATTACATTTATTGATTTGTGTATATTGAACCAGCCTTGCATCCCAGGGATGAAGCCCACTTGATCATGGTGGATAAGCTTTTTGATGTGCTGCTGGATTCAGTTTGCCAGTATTTTATTGAGGATTTTTGCATCGATGTTCATCAAGGATATTGGTCTAAAATTCTCTTTTTTGGTTGTGTCTCTGCCCGGCTTTGGTATCAGGATGATGCTGGCCTCATAAAATGAGTTAGGGAGGATTCCCTCTTTTTCTATTGATTGGAATAGTTTCAGAAGGAATGGTACCAGTTCCTCCTTGTACCTCTGGTAGAATTCGGCTGTGAATCCTTCTGGTCCTGGACTCTTTTTGGTTGGTAAGCTATTGATTATTGCCACAATTTCAGATCCTGTTATTGGTCTATTCAGAGATTCAACATCTTCCTGGTTTAGTCTTGGGAGGATGTATGTGTCGAGGAATTTATCCATTTCTTCTAGATTTTCTAGTTTATTTGCGTAGAGGTGGTTGTAGTATTCTCTGATGGTAGTTTGTATTTCTGTGGGATCGGTGGTGATATCCCCTTTATCATTTTTTATTGCATCTATTTGATTCTTCTCTCTTTTTTTCTTTATTAGTCCTGCTAGCGGTCTATCAATTTTGTTGATCCTTTCAAAAAACCAGCTCCTAGATTCATTAATTTTTGAAGGGTTTTTTGTGTCTCTATTTTCTTCAGTTCTGCTCTGATTTTAGTTATTTCTTGCCTTCTGCTAGCTTTTGAATGTGTTTGCTCTTGCTTTTCTAGTTCTTTTAATTGTGATGTTAGGGTGTCAATTTTGGATCTTTCCTGCTTTCTCTTGTGGGCATTTAGTGCTATAAGTTTCCCTCTACACACTGCTTTGAATGCATCCCAGAAATTCTGGTATGTTGTGTCTTTGTTCTCATTGGTTTCAAAGAACATCTTTATTTCTGCCTTCATTTCGTTATGTACCCAGTAGTCATTCAGGAGCAGGTTGTTCAGTTTCCATGTAGTTGAGCGTTTTGAGTGAGATTCTTAATCCTGAGTTCTAGTTTGATTGCACTGTGGTCTGAGAGATAGTTGTTATAATTTCTTTTCTTTTACATTTGCTGAGGAGAGCTTTACTTGCAAGTATGTGGTCAATTTTGGAATAGGTGTGGTGTGGTGCTGAAAAAAATATATATTCTGTTGATTTGGGGTGGAGAGTTCTGTAGATGTCTATTAGGTCCGCTTGGTGCAGAGCTGAGTTCAATTCCTGGGTATCCTTGTTGACTTTCTGTCTCGTTGATCTGTCTAATGTTGACAGTGGGGTGTTAAAGTCTCCCATTATTAATGTGTGGGAGTCTAAGTCTCTTTGTAGGTCACTCAGGACTTGCTTTATGAATCTGGGTGCTCCTGTATTGGGTGCATATATATTTAGGATAGTTAGCTCTTCTTGTTGAATTGATCCCTTTACCATTATGTAATGGCCTTCTTTGTCTCTTTTGAACTTTGTTGGTTTAAAGTCTGTTTTATCAGAGACTAGGATTGCAACCCCTGCCTTTTTTTGTTTTCCATTTGCTTGGTAGATCTTCCTCCATCCTTTTATTTTGAGCCTATGTGTGTCTCTGCACATGAGATGGGTTTCCTGAATACAGCACACTGATGGGTTTTGACTCTTTATCCAATTTGCCAGTCTGTGTCTTTTAATTGGAGCATTTAGTCCATTTACATTTAAAGTTAATATTGTTATGTGTGAATTTTATCCTGTCATTATGATGTTAGCTGGTGATTTTGCTCGTTAGTTGATGCAGTTTCTTCCTAGTCTCGATGGTCTTTACATTTTGGCATGATTTTGCAGCAGCTGGTACCGGTTGTTCCTTTCCATGTTTAGTGCTTCCTTCAGGAGCTCTTTTAGGGCAGGCCTGGTGGTGACAAAATCTCTCAGCATTTGCTTGTCTGTAAAGTATTTTATTTCTCCTTCACTTATGAAGCTTAGCTTGGCTGGATATGAAATTCTGGGTTGAAAATTCTTTTCTTTAAGAATGTTGAATATTGGCCCCCACTCTCTTCTGGCTTGTAGAGTTTCTGCTGAGAGATCCACTGTTAGTCTGATGGGCTTCCCTTTGAGGGTAACCCGACCTTTCTCTCTGGCTGCCCTTAACATTTTTTCCTTCATTTCAACTTTGGTGAATCTGACAATTATGTGTCTTGGAGTTGCTCTTCTCGAGGAGTATCTTTGTGGCGTTCTCTGTATTTCCTGAATCTGAATGTTGAACTGCCTCGCTAGATTGGGGAAGTACTCCTGGATAATATCCTGCAGAGTGTTCTCCAACTTGGTTCCATTCTCCCCGTCACTTTGAGGTACACCAATCAGACGTAGATTTTGTCTTTTCACATAGTCCCATATTTCTTGGAGGCTTTGCTCGTTTCTTTTTATTCTTTTTTCTCTAAACTTCCCTTCCTTCTTCATTTCATTCATTTCATCTTCCGTCGCTGATACCCTTTCTTCCAGTTGATCTCATCGGCTCTGGAGGCTTCTGCATTCTTCACGTAGTTCTTGAGCCTTGGTTTTCAGCTCCATCAGCTCCTTTAAGCACTTCTCTGTATTGGTTATTCTAGTTATACATTCTTCTAAATTTTTTTCAAAGTTTTCAACTTCTTTGCCTTTGGTTTGAATGTCCTCTCATAGCTCAGAGTAATTTGATTGTCTGAAGCCTTCTTGTCTCAACTCATCAAAGTCATTCTCCATCCAGCTTTGTTCCGTTGCTGGTGAGGAACTGCGTTCCTTTGGAGGAGGAGAGGTGCCCTGCTTTTTAGAGTTTCCAGTTTAAGAAAAAGAGGTTTAAAGGACAGAGTTCCATGTGGTTGGGGAAGCCTAACAATCATGGCAGAATGCAGAAGGCACATCTTACATGGTAGCAGACAAGAGACAATGAGAGTCAAGCAAAAAGGGTTTCCTCTTATAAAACCATCAGATCTTGTGAGACTTATTCACTACTATGAGAACAGTATGGGGGAAACCACCCCCATGATTCAATTATCTCCCATCAGGTCCCTCCCACAACACATGGGAATTATGGGAGCTACAATTCATGATGAGATTTGGGTGGGGACACAGCCAAACTATATCATCTCATTTTAAATATAAGTGAATTTAGGTCCAAGGTGGTTAAACAACCCGTCAAGCTTATGCCGTTAGTAGGAATAGGTCCAAGACTCAAACTCAGGCTCCCAAAACCACATGACTAGCCACCGTATCAAGCTGCCCCTCCAAAATGACAGAGCGTGGTGTAGAAAGGGCAAGTCATGGCAGAAAGGGAAGGAACAGAGGACAGAAAAACCTGAGTGCAGAGGGCCAGTTCTGTCGAGGAGCAGTCTTACATAAGTCATCTTAATTAACAATCAGTGGCATTCTTTTCTTTAAAATGTGGAATCTGGATTAAAGTTAGAAAACTGAAACCTCTGGGCCCATATTGGCATAGACTGATTTTGAATTTGAAACTGACTGCAGGACATGCATACCCGTAGTCCCCACCCCACTTGCTGTTGTGACCCAGCCTGCTTCTGTCCCTAACATATGCTTCTCATCTCCAAAGACAGTTGAGTTTGTGGACCTTAGAATGATCCATCTCTGTACTACTGTAAGAGTCTATGAAACTGATACTTCCTCAGTGACTAAACATGGTTTATGGTTTTACATAATTCCATGCATTTGTAACTGAGTCCAAAGCTTGTACCACTTGCTGCAAAACAGTCGGTAAGTCAAGCAATAAGATGTTGGGGCAAGGAAGACCACTTTATTTGGGGGAGCAAGCAAACCGAGAAGACGGCAGACTCATGTCCTAAAGAACCACCTTAAGCAAATGTGGCTTCCTTTTATGTTAAGGGAAAGGGGAAGAGGGAGAGGGTTGAGGTCAAAAGGTGACTGGTGACCACAGACCTTTGGGCTGCAGCAAGGATAAACTTTCATCCTTGGTCAGGTTACAATACTGTTATAAATTTTTAATGTAACGTTGTTACTTGTGTGTTCATCCTTCTTATCTCCTCAGGGATTCTTTTTAAAGCATCCTTGCCTCAAAGTTAAACCATAAACTAAATTCCTCCCATAGTTAGCTTAGCCTATATGCAGAGATAAACAAAAGCAGTTAACCTAAAAGACATCATCACAGTGGGAGGATGAGAGCAAGCTGGTTAGGAGCAAAATGGATTAAGTCATGCTAGGCTTCCTTTTCACTGTTACACATTGTCCAGGCAATCTGATTTTTCACCATTTATGCCATTTATGTATGGTATTTAGATGGAGTGAAAAAGAAAGACACGCAGGAAGACAAAATGGATGGATTTTCCACGAGCTCCTCGTACATTATCCCATTTGGAAAAATCAATCAGCTGCTCAGAGGCTCATTAGTAGGAAGGAGGCAACCCAGGATTCCAGCCCAGGTCTGTCTGACTCCCAGGTTAAGCTCTTCTCCTACATTGGTCACTATCATCTAATTCTAACCCCTGGAATCTGTCCTTGAAAATGAGAAAGGAATCTGAAAAGGAAGCTCACTCTTTTTTTTTTTTTTTTTTTTTTGAGATGGAGTCTCACTCTGTTGCCCAGGCTGGAGTGCAGTGGCATGATCTCGGCTCACTGCAACCTCTGCCTCCCAGGTTCAAGCGATTCTCCTCCCTCAACCTCCCAGGTAGCTGGGACTACAGGCGCCTGCCACCACACCCAGATAATTTTTGTATTTTTAGTAGAGATGAGGTTTCATCATGTTGGCCAGGCTGGTCTCAAACTCCGGACCTCAGGTGATCCACCCACCTTGGCCTCCCAAAGTGCTGAGATTACAGGCATGAGCCACTGTGCCCAGCCTGGAAGCTCACTCTTTTAAGTGCATTTCAGAATCGGCTTCAAGTGCCCACATCCCTAACCCCCATTTTGCATTTTGTGTATGTGTGGAGAGAGACAGACAGACAGAGAGACAGGCAGGGAGACTGAGAGCCAGAAAGAAATCGAGGAGACTTCACCAGAAAGGCTCTGGCAGAAATGTGCGTGGAGATGTTTGTGTAGCTTTATTTAATCAGGCAATTCTGCCACCCTGTCATTCATTCCGCAAGTGCTTACTAAGTGTCTACTTTATATCAGGCACTGTGCTAGGTGTTATGGATACAGAATGGAGTAAGACACAGTCCCTGCCATCGGACATGCCCACTGGTGATAACAGTCCTCTATGAAAGTCTCTACGGCAGCCTGCCCAGAGTTCCTTGAGAGGGAGCCTAACTAAGGCTCAGGAGAACCTTCAGAAACCAAGTGATGGCAAAGTTTGTTTTGAAGCACAGAAGAAGTCGGTGAGACAAAGCAGCAGGAAGAGGGTCTTCTAGAAAGAGCGAACAGCATGCACAAAAAAACTAAGGTCAACTTTTAGTCCAAACCACAATTTCTAAATTAGAGGAGTTCAACCCTGAGTTAACTGCCTCATCTGGGTCCTCCTCATGATACAGTTCTCAGGAAGGGGAAGGCATCCCTGGGAAGAGGATGACCAGTTTAACTGGGCTGGAGCAAGTGCCCCAGCTCCACTTGACTGACAGTAACTCCCTCTTCATCTATCCTGGGGCAGACTCAGCTTCTCTACTTTTCTATCCTGCTTTCTTACACAGAGGAAATGCTCATCAAAGATTGTTAATCATAATGATCCCTGTCATAATATTTGTATGACCCTCATGGAGCCTGTGACATATTGTTGTATTTCTACTTGACGGATGAGTTAGCAGAGGTTCCAAGGACTTAAGAAACATACCCAGAATTGCACAAAGCTAGGAAATGACTCTTGATGCCTAATAGCTCAGGCACAAATTAAGCGCTTTGTCCATGATACTACAGGATGCTCATGATAATGGCTGATGATGGCCGTCATGAGGATGAGGAGAAAGAAGAAAGGGAAGAGAACAGAGAAGAAAACAGCATTTCTTTTTTTTTTTTTTTTTTGAGATGGAGTCTCACCCTGTCACTCAGGCTGGAGTGCAGTGGCGCAATCTCGGCTCACTGCAGCCTCTGCCCTCCGAGTTCAAGCGATTCTCCTGCCTCAGCCTCCCGAGTAGCTGGGATTACAGGCACCTGCCACCGTGCCCGGCTAATTTTTTGTATTTTTAGAAGAGACAGGGTTTCACCATCTTGACCAGGCTGGTCTTGAACTCCTGACCTCATGATCCACCTGCTTCAGCCTCCTAAAGTGCTGGGATTACAGGTGTGAGCCACCGCGCCCGGTCGAAAACAGCATTTCTTGAAGGGTTTCCAATGGTTTTGAACTTGTTTTCCCAGGTGCAGACAGGATTTGGAAGGTTGGGCTCTCACTTCTGGGGCTTCCAAACCCACGATGTCCTGCCTGACATTGTCACCATGGCTAAAGGGATTGGGAATGGCTTTCCCATGGCAGCAGTCATAACCACTCCAGGTAGGACCCACAGGCAGTTTGTGTTTGCTTCTGGGCCTCGTACATTGGGCTATGGTATAACACGTGTGTTGGAACTTGTGTAGATTGGAGACAATCATGGAAACCACATGATGCATTTCCCAAGCAAATGAAAGAAACAGTCTGTCTGCCTGACTGTGAAACAGTTGGAAGAAAGCCAGCCCTTTTTTTTTTTTTTTTTTTTTTTTTTTTTGAGACAGAGTCTTGCTCTGTCACCCAGGCTTGAGTGCAGTGGCACAATCTTGGCTCATTGCACCCTCTGCCTCCGCAGGTGCAAGCAATTCTCCTGCCTCAGCCTCCTGAGTAGCTGCGATTACAGGTGCGCACCACCACGCCCAGCTAATTTTTGTATTTTTAGTAGAAACGGAGTTTCACCATGTTGGCCAGGCTGGTCTCAAACTCCTGACCTCAGGTGTTTGACCTTGGCCTCCCAAAGTGATGGGATTACAGGCGTGAGCCACTGCACCCCCATCCGAAAGCCAGCCCATTCTGATCAACCTGTAGGGAAGACTAATTCTCCCATGACTATGATGAAACTCAGGGTTCCACCACACTTTTGAGGTATATGGAAGAGGGAGAGAGGATGGAAAGAGGAGAGGGGTGGGAGAGGGCTCTGGTGTCTCTTCCTCTTTTTATAAGAAAACCAGTTCCTTGGGCTTAGATAGGGCCCCACCCTGATGACCTTATTTAACCTAATTACCTACTTAAAGGCACTATCTCCAAATACAGTCTTATTCAGGGTTAAGGCTTCAACAATATAAATTTTGAGGCGATACAATTCAGTCCCTAACATCTACTATCAGTTGAATGAAGGATGAATTGGATTGGATGCCATTTACAACACGAAGTAACTGTAGTCCAAATGGCGCGATGAGAGATTGTGGACAGGAATGTGTCCCTCTTTCCACACCTTCTATTTTCTCCCTCTAGAGATTGCCAAATCTTTGGCGAAACGCCTGCAGCACTTCAACACCTTTGGAGGGAACCCCATGGCCTGTGCCATTGGATCTGCTGTGCTTGAGGTTGGTTCCAGCGGCCACATTAATCTCACTCATTTCACAAATGACTCTTTCAAAACCACACACGCATTAGCAGAACTCTATCATGCTGAGTTGTTAAAGGGGAGAGTTAATTCATAGTTTATCCATTAAAGTTAGATTTCCATTTATTATTCTGCCTTCTCCCTTTTTAAAGACCTACTTTGGGTGCTGAAAGTATTGGATAAGAAATAATATATAATAAACCTCACATACATGGGAAATATAAGAATTTTCCTAGCCAGCTGAAATTTCTTTGTTATCTGGGTAGTGATTTATAGATGTTAACTGCTATCCTTGTAATTAGTTTCATGTTGGCCTTCTCTTGTGTATTTTTTCTCCTTCCTTTTGTTGTACTATTATAAATTGAATGACTAAGGAGACACTGAGTTCTACGTGCTTACAGCAAGGTAATTCAGCTGTTCAACCCTACACCATTGATTTAGCCTGGGATCGCATCTGTTTAAAAAAAGATTTTTTTTAATGTTCTTGTTAACACGCCTAATATCATTTGCTTAAAGAACTGTAACAAATTTCTGGAAGAATATCTAAGAAGTAAATGATGGTTTTTTTTGTGGGGAGGAAAACTAGGTGGCTGGGGGCCAAGGGTCAACAAGAGTCATTCTGCTGTATATACTTTTATACTTGCTGATATTTATATATATACACACACATATATATTTATATATGTATATATATTTATTTATTTCAATAGCTTTTGGGATACAAGTCGGTTTTGGTTACATGGATGAATTGTATAGTGGCGAAGTCTGAAACTTTAGTGCACTGTCACCCAAGTAGTGTACATTGTACCCAATATGTAATTTTCCATCCCTCACCCCCCTCCCAGCTTCCCCCCTTCTGGGTCTCCAATGTCTATTGTGTACCCATAGCTTAGCTCTCACCTATAAGTGAGAACACTTATTAGTTGCTGTGAAAGACATTATTTTCTTTTTTATGGCTGAGTGGTATTCCATGGTGTGTGTGTGTGTGTGTGTGTGTGTGTGTGTGTGTGTATACACACCACATTTTCTTTATCCACTCATCAATTGATGGGCTCTTAGGTTGGTTCCATATCTTTGCAATTGTGAGTTGTACTACAATAAACATACATGTGCAGGTGTCTTTTTGATATAATGGCTTTTCTTCCTTTGAGTAGATACCCAGAAGTGGGATTGCTGGACCGAAGGATAGAACTACTTTTAGTTCTTTCAGAAATCTCCATACTGTTTTCCATAGAGGTTGTACTAATTTACAGTCCCACTAGCAGTTACACTCACTGATTTTCGACCATGAACTTGATTTACCCATTCCAAAAAAATTTTAAATAAAAATAAATAAGAAAACACTGCCTTTGCTAATTAAATAGTTATTTTCAACTACAATTAAGTCATGAGATGAGAAAGTATGGGTAGGAATGTGTCATTTATTTCACTTTGTAGACATTGCCAATTTTTTTTTTTTTTTTTTTTTTAAGAAAGAGTCTTGCTCTGTCACCCAGACTGGAGTGCAGGGGCACAACTTTGGCTCACTGCAACCTCTGCCTCCTGGGTTCAAGCAATTCTCATGCCTCAGCATCCCAAGTAGCTGGGATTATAGGCATGCACCACCATGCCCAACTAATTTTTGTATTTTTAGTAGAGATGGGGTTTCACCATGTTGGCCAAGCTAGTTTCAAACTCCTAACCTCAAGTGATCCACCCACCTCAGCCTCCCAAAGTGCTGGTATTACAAGCATGAGCTGACATTGCCAACTTCTTTTAAAAAGTGCTTTGTTACTTCAACCAATTTAGAAGGTAAGAAGGTTTAGGTGAACAAATAGGTCTATAAAAATAACAAGGTTTGCCTGGAGTCATGCAATTATTGTCAGCTAAATAAAAATATAGTATATTTCGTGTGTCTTGTCAAGAACCACAGGTGTTTGTTGTAAGTAAAACTGAGGTAAAAATCCTTTTATATCTTCTGGTGCCCTGGCTCTGGGCTCAGCCAAAGAGGCCAGAGCCTCAGACCAGGCTGCTTGGCTATGAGAGTCCATGTCTGGCTGAGGCCTGCTGAGCAAAGGTCACCATATTCCAGTAGGGAAACCATCTGTGATATTTCTTTCCTCAGAGCATTCATCTTATTCACAAATATATCCCAGTTCTCAGCAAAGCCTGACAATAACAAGCCTTGGGATTTCAGAATCTACATTTTCAACTGCATTGAGACACACTTTTATTCTTTCCTAAATTCTTTTTTGTTTGTTTTTTGAGGCAAAGTGTCACTCTGTCACCCAGGCTGGAGTGCAGTGGCGTGATCTTGGCTCACTGCAACCTCCTCCACCCGGGTTCAAGTGATTCTCCTGCCTCAGCCTCCCAAATAGCTGGGACTACAGGCGCCTACCACCGAGCCCTGCTAATTTTTGTATTTTTTTTTTAAAGTAGAGAGAGGGTTTCACCCTATTGGCCAGGCTGGTCCCGAACTCCTGACCTTGTGATCCACCCACCTCAGCCTCCCAAAGTGCTGGGATTACAGGTGTGAGCCACCATGCCTGGCCTATTATTTCCTAAATTCTTAGCCACCTCTGAAGGTGAGGGAGTTGGGGGCAGAAGCATATCCCCTCCCCTAAGACTTTTCTTCTCTCCTTACAACAAATCTTTTTGTAGTCCTTGTGGTCACACTAGACTTGTTCTGCATTCTGTTTGGTTAAGTTACAAGAGGGCCATGTCAAATGACTTCTCCACGATTCTCAGTCAGTCTTAGAACTTCTGCCATGTAAGATCATTTGGGGCTTTCTCTTAACAGGTGATTAAAGAAGAAAATCTACAGGAAAACAGTCAAGAAGTTGGGACCTACATGTTACTAAAGTTTGCTAAGCTGCGGGATGAATTTGAAATTGTTGGAGACGTCCGAGGCAAAGGCCTCATGATAGGCATAGAAATGGTGCAGGATAAGGTAGGTGCTAATCTGCCCCTCTCTCTCAGCTGCTTGGAGCCAGCAGGAGATATAGGAGGAAACATCAGCTAAACTTCATTTACTCTCAGGGAGAGAGCAGACACAAACAGCAAGATTTCAGCAAAGCCCTTTAGAGATTAGTAGAGAGTGTTGAGTATGAACAAAATGCTGGCAGATCATCAAGAATTCTAGAGGGATGAGGGAGAGCACTGGGAAAAGAAACCAACATTATCCTTGCCATCCTAGGCAAATAGCATAGGCAATGACCGAATACTTAGAAATACAGGGAAGGGAGGAAATTATTTGGGGAGAAACAGAAGGAATAAGAAAGAAGGGCCAGGAAAATGTTATGGTGAAGGTTTGGGGTGAGGAGGTTAAATATATATTAGGAGTTGTTGTTGTTGAGACAGAGTCTCACTCTGTCACCCAGGCTGGGGGTGCAGTGGTGCGATCTTGGCTCACTGCAACCTCCACCTTACAGGTTCAAGCTATTCTCGAGCCTCAGCCTCCCGGGTAGCTGGGATTACAGGCACACACCACCATACCTGGCTAATTTTTGTATTTTTAGTAGACATGGGGTTTTGCCATATTGCCCAGGCTGGTCTCAAACTCCTTACCTCAAGTTATCTGCCCATCGTGGCCTCCTGAAGTACTAAGATTACAGGCATGAGCCACCAAGCCTGGCCTATATTGAGTTTTGTTTGTTTGCATGCTTACTTGTGAATGGATTTCAACCTCCCAAGTAACCAGGGAGGAATGTTGCCCACTGAGACCTCTAACTCATCATAACAGCAATTGAACTTAGCATCTTCCCCCAAACCAGATATTTCTCCCAAGATCACTGTTTGTTTCTCACACTCCACCGTTCTCCCAATTACTCAGCCTCAATAGCACAAAATCATCTGACTCCTCCTCTCCCCTTGTTTCTAACAACAGGACTCATTGATATCTCTTCTCTCCCATGTCTCTCAAATCTTTCCCTTTGTTTCTACTGCAGCCCCTATAGTAAATGCCTGTGGGAAATTGTGCCTTTCCTCCATAAAATCAAAGCCTGAAAAGAGCAGGAGAATCTTGGGAGTAGGGAGGAATAGCCAGACTAACCTCATGTCCACAGGGATCCAGCTTTCCCTAGCAATTTCTACCTCTTTGGTTTTACCACCATTCTACTTTAGAAGGATTGATGCTCAATTTTTTAGACCAGACATGGTATAAGACTCTTCAATTCATACCACATGTCACAGCCAGTACAAAGCTGGGATGTTTAAGTAAGATTTGAAAGCCAAGGGAAGACACCAGTAAAATAAACAAAGGGTAATATGAGACTAAGGTCCCCAGCTCATAATTTTATTTATTTATTTGTTTTGACCCCAACATGCATTCTACAATGGAGAAGAGCTCACAAGTCATAACGTATTTCAGTGTGTGGACAAGTACAAGAGTTGTTGTAACGTTCAGAAGAGTTCATCCTAATCTCCACCCAAGGGGTTCCCTGAAAGTTATCCATACTCCTCAAAGTGTAGACTTGAGAGAGGAAAGCCCAATGAGAGAGGAGGAGTTCTTCCTTTTTCTCTGTTCCGAACCCAACCTCTGTGTGCTCAAAGTCATATGAACAAAGATGTTCATCACAACTTTGTCTTAGTAAAACACCAGAATCCCCCTCCCAGATGACCGTTCATACAAAGCAAGCTAGCTTGTGGCATATCCCCACTATAATGGCATAGATATATATTTGACATGGAAATATGTGCAAGCCATATTGTGGAAACAATGAAACAGGTCTTTTTAGTCCATTTGTGTTGCTGTAAAGGAATACCTGAGGCTGGGCAATTTATCAAGAAAAGAGGTTTATTTGGCTCATGGTTCTGCAGACCGTACAGGAAGCATGACACCAGCATCTGCATCTGATGAGGGCCTCAGACTGCTTCTGTTCGTGGTGGAAGGGGAAGAGGCGCTGGCATATGCAGAGGTCACTGATGAGGGAGAGAGAGAGAGAGAGAAAGCAAGAGATCAGGGGTTGGTAGGTGCCAGGCTGTTTTCAACAGCCAGCTCTAGAAGGAACTAATGGAGTGACAACTCATCATGGAGAGGACAGCACCAAGACATTCATGAGGGATCTGCCCCCACCACCCAAGCACCTCTTTTTAGGACCCACCTCCAACATTGGGGATCAAATTTCCATTTGAGGTTTGGAGGGCCAACTATCCAAACTATAGCAAGGTTATAAAATAGTATCTATAGAAGGGGCTCTTTTTCTCTTCGCTGAACCATTTGTTAGTATAAGCATGGGCTCTAAGGGCAGACCACCTGGATTTAAATCCCAGCTCCTACATCCCCTAATTCTACTCACTGTCCCCTCAATGCAATTACTCTCCAAATCCAAATGCTACTCAAGCTTTTCCTCAACCATGGAACACAGTATTCTCCCCTCTATATCTACCTATGGAAATCCTAGTCTTTTTCAAGATCAAGCTCTCCATCACATCTCCTTAAAGCTTGACTTTGCTTCTCCTCTATCCAGGAGATCCACCCTTCAGAGAATTCCTCTGGTACTCACTGTCTAAGGAGCTGCTTTGAAAAGATCTTTTCCATTATATTAGTCCGTTCAGGCTGCTATAGCAAAGTTCTATAGATTGGATATCTTATAAACAACAGAAATGTATTCCTCATGGTTCTGGAGACTGGAAAGTCCAAGAACAAGGTGCAGGCCAACTTGGTGTCTGACGAGGGCCCACTTTCTGGTTCATAGATGGTGCCTTCTTGCTGTGCCCTCACATAGTAAATGAGGCAAAAGAGCTTTCTGGAGCCTCTTTTATGAGGGTACTGATCTCATTCATGAGGGTTCCACTCTTGTAACCTAATCACCTCTCAAAGGCCCCACCTCCCAATATTATGCCATCCCCTTGGGTATTAGGTTTCAATATATGAATTTTGAGGGACACAAACATTCACTCTGTGTCACCTAACCTGTATTTGTTGACTCACCTTTTATGTATAAATACCTTATTTTCCTAAATAAGTTTACACTTTTGAGGCCAGGAAACATACAGATGGTAAGTGCTTTGTGTTTCTCAATTAATTTCAGGCCCCTGCAACACATCAAACCACAGTCGCATAGTTATAATACCCAAGAACTTTGCTATAATGCTGTCCAGCATCACCCAGGATAGGTACTCTCATATTCTGTTGGTAAGGAGGTACAGCCCTTTGGGCAGCAATTTGTCTGCAGCTCTCAAAATTTTAAATATCTATACATTTTGACCTGGTGATATGGTTTGAATGTTTGTCCCTCCAAATCTCATGTTGAAATGTAATCCCCAGTGTTGGAGGTGGAGCCAGTAGGAGGTATTTGGATCATGGGGGCGGATTCCTCATCAATGGCTTGGTGACAAGTGACTTCATCTGAGATCTGGTTGTTTAAAAATGTGTGGCACCTCCCTACTCCCTCTCTTGCTCCTGCTCTCCCCACACGACCCATCTGCTCACCCTTTGCCTTCTGCCATGATTGTAAGGTTCCTGAGCCCCTCACTAGAAGCGGGTGCTGGAGCCATGCTTGTACAGCCTGTAGAACTGTGAGCCAATTAAACCTCTTTTCTTTATAAATTACCCAGTCTCAGGTATTCCTTTGCAGCAACACAAGAATGGCCTAACATACCTGGCAATTTCTAGAAGTGTGTCCCAAAGAAATACTCTCAAAATTGTCTAAAAATATGTATGAATAGGAATATTTGCAGCATTGTTTATAATCATGAAAAATTGGAAACAACCTAAATGCTCAACATTAGGAGGTTGAACAACTTACTGCAATGAAATACTAGGTAACGTTTAAGAAGACTAAGTCCAAATATACTGACATGGAAAGATGTCCAAGATATACCATATATTATTAAAAGGAAATTGCCAAACATTATTAAATGACTTATTTTTTAAAACATGCATATAGATGTATTTGTATGCATAGAAAAAGTATCTGTTTCACACCAAATTGTCAATAGAAGGTGTCCCTAGGAATAGGATAGGAAGTGGGGAAATGTTCTGGTTTTACTTTATGCACTTCCAGAACATTTGAATTTTTTTCAAATTTTAAATTTATAATTCTTTAAACATAGATTCACCAAAAGAGATAAACACGATGCTCCATTATACATTCATCAAGAAGTTTAATTACTAGCATGCCCACTTCATTATCAAGCAGTTGGGGCACAGGCATGGGCACAAGGGCCTCGGCAGGCTGCGCTGTGGCTTAAGCCTCAGTAGAGTTTCAGACCCTGCTTTTTTTTCCCTGAGGATGGCATACAAGATGTTCAATTAGCCATAGCAGTTGAGGCCAGGGAGGGATAAAATGGGCAAGGGAGCCAAGAGGGTGCTGGCCCAGAGCAAGGTCAGGGTGAAGCCACACAGACTCCACCCATTCAAAACTGTCCTGTTGGGCCAGGCACGGTGGCTCACACCTGTAATCCCAGCACTTTGGGAGGCTGAGGTGGATCACTTGAGGTCAGGAGTTCGAGACCAGCCTGGCCAACATAGTGAAACCCCATCTCTACTAAAAATACAAAAATTAGCTAGGTGTGGTGGCAGGTGCCTGTAATCCCAGCTAGTGGGGAGGCTGAGGCAGGTGAATCACTTGAGCCCAGGAGGCAGAGGTTGCAGTGAGCCAAGATTGCACCACTGCACTGCAGCCTGGGCAACAGAGTGAGACTCTGACTCAGAAAACAAAACAACAACAACAACAAAAGAACTGACCCCCCCAACCCAACCTTCCCTCCGGATTACTCTCCAATCCCTCTGGCCTCTCAAATCATATTTAATGCCCTTCTAGTTCTCACAGTTTAGCCCTAAATTATTTTCATTGTCTCTTTCCAATCAGTCGTAAGTGGAATGCATGATAGCATTTTGAAGTCAATGAGAGGATTCTAGTCCTTCCCTCTCCCTCAGGTCCTTTCTGATCCAATAGTCTGAAAGTTTGAATATGTATTTTGCTTATGTTAAGGCTTTAAGACAGAACAAAATGCACATATCTCTCTAGGAGGTCCCGTCTTATTCTGTTCTCAGACAATGACACCTTACAAGAAATGGAGGATTGGGGAAAGAGTTGGATCTGGGGTTGGTGGGAAGAAGGAAGTGGATGGCAAAGCCCAGACTGAGGGTGGGTAGGAAGTGTGGAGGATGTAATGAAGCTGGGCACACTAGAGGGGCCCCGTCTACCTCACTTAGCTCGCTTAGCCCGGTCACCTGAGGACCATTTTAAAAATGCAGATGCCTAAGCCCTGCTTCCAATATTCTAATTTGATTGGCCTAGCATGAGGCCCAAATGTCTGTCATTTGAAAGCCTTCCAGGTAATGCAGACATGCTGTCAGGTGTGACATGACTAAGTCAGAGGGAGACGTTTATACTCACAGACTGGGAAGACAGGGGACGCACAGAAAGGATGCAAGTCAGCCCAATGTCTGACCTCACAGGGAGGGGACCTGCTTTGAATGGCTGGGGATCTGACACAGGCTCTCGGCTCCTGGAGCACTTACCTTTCCTAACCCTGGAGGATGCAGTCTTGGGGGAGAAAGAGCAAGTCCTACAAGCAGGGAAATTAGGACAAACCGGCCCCTCCTCAGCTGTCCCACTGCGCTGCCCAGGGAAAGCTCAGGCTGCTGCTGCCTTTGTACAACTTCTGAGCCATTTCCTGGCCTTTGAAATGAGCCCTTTCCATGGGCAGAACAAAGTGAAGAGTTAAGGAAAATTTCCACATAAAACAGACTCCAAATTTAGCTATTAAGGAACCAGACTCCCAAGGCAGCCATTAGCAAAGCTAAGATTCACTGGCTATCCGCACAGAACTTCATTTTGTCTTTTGGGAATTTGGGATGAATTCGGATTAGAAACATTTTAAATAACATCCTCCAAATATCTGGTTTAGCAATTAGCAGCTTCATTTAATTACAGGGGAAGGAGAGGACAGAGAGAAAGAGGGAGAGAGAAAAAAAAGAGGGGATTGATGGCTGAAGGGTTTTTCTTTTTTCCTCTCTTGCAAATAATTCCTTTAACCATTCCAACACCAAATAGAAAGCATTTAAAAAATATATTTACAGATAAGCTGTCGGCCTCTTCCCCGTGAAGAAGTAAATCAGATCCATGAGGACTGCAAGCACATGGGACTCCTCGTTGGCAGAGGCAGCATTTTTTCTCAGGTAAGAGAAAGACTGGTTTTTACCTATCGCTCTAGGTAGGAGTCTCTCTGATGTCCTAATGCTGGTCACAGTTTCTTCACAGCTGTGAAGATGTCCTAATGCTGGTTGCAGTTTTTACACAACTGTGCCGAGGTACCCAGCCACATGTCATCTAGGGATGAAGCTCGGGTACAAAAAAAAAAAAAGGCGGAGACAGTGCAGCTCTGAGGCCACTAGGGGGCGCTGAGTGAAAATGGTTTGGTTGTCGCGGCTCTTTGGGGTAAAGATAGAGGCAGACAGAGGATGGTCAAAGCGGACAACTTACAGTATGGATGATAAACATCACAGTCATGCAGTAAATAATCTATCTCCTGTATAATTAATTCTAACCCCTGTGAAAGCAATTCTGGCCGTTCTTAGCTCAGCCCCGGGCTCTGACTTGGTGACCCTGCTAAGCCTTAGTGGCCTCTGTGGCTGGGAGCAACACGACAGCACCTGCAGGCCCGGGTGACGCCTGTCGGAGAGATGGAGGACCACCTGGGCATAGCCCCCATTGCCAAACTCAAAATCAGCCACAGCCAGTGTCCTTCACCCTTAGGCTGGGAGATTCAGAGGTCGAGCCCTCCCCACTCCCTTCCTTGAAAAGCCATGCCCAGCTCCACAGTCAGGACCCTGGCTTGCCCTGCACACACTGCCCGAGGGGCTGCTGCGGCTGTGAGTGAAGTAGGCTGCCCCTCACAGCAACAGCCTCTCCCCAGGGATGGGCTACAGGGTGGAGACTTAAGAGAGAAGGTAACTTCTCTGCTCCTCCCTAATTTGTCCTGTCCTTTGTTAACTTTCTTTCCCATTTTAAACATTCCTCATCCTTCCCAGTTTCCCTGCTCCATCCCTGCCTCTCACAACTTCAGTGGATACTGAAATATCTGCTTCTTGCCTCATACTTCTCAGATAAAATTGAAACTATCAGGTAAAACCTCTATATAAACTCATTGGTCCCCGCATTTATTCTTTCCTCCCGTGTTAGTCCCCCCCAGCCTGCTATCACAAAGTGCCATAGCCTGGGTGGCTTATACATCATAGAAGTTCATTTCTCATAGTTCTGGAGGCAGAGAAGTCCAAGATCAAGGTGCCAGCAAGTTCAGTGTCTGGTGAGGGCGCTCTTTCTAGGCGGCCATCTTTCTGCTGTGACCTCACATGGCAGAAGGGGCAAGAGAGCTCCCTGGGCCTTCATGGGCTTTGCCCTCCTGAGCTAATCACTTCCCAAAGGCTCCACTTCACAAGACCATCACCTTGGGAGTTAGGGTTCCAACATAGGAATTCAAGGGGTAGAGGCACAAATGTCCAGATCATAGCACTTCCTTCCCTGAAGGTTCCAGAAATGAGGCATTTCTCCTTTTCAAATCTAGATCTTCCATCTGTGTGCTTGTTTCTCCAAGCTCCCTCCACCTTCACTCAAGGAAACCCCCATGTTTTCTTGCATCTTCAATTTTCCCCAACTTCCCCTTCCCCTTTAAACAAAACAGACTTAAAGTTCTCCCAGCCCAAACAACAAAGCCAGAATGAGCACTTTTGCTGGGATGTGCTCTGTGATTTTTTTTCTAGTCCAGGTCATAAATATTTTTCTGTACAAACCAGATAGCATAATTTAATGATTATGAATCGTAAGACATGCAATTTATAAAGACATGAGATACTTGTGTACTTGCTTAGCTCTTCCTTTGTTATTTGGCAAAATTTGTTATGTGCTAAGCAACAGGTGTTATTCTGGAAACTGAAACTATTAGGTTGCTGTAAAAGTAATTGCAGTTTTTGTGATTTTTTTAATTGCAAAAACTGCAATTACTTTTGCAGCAACCTAATACGGTGATTAATAAGATCTGGTCCTTCCTTCATGGAGCTGGTGGGAGAGAAAGGCAAATACATAGAAAATTATAATACAATGTAGTAAGCGCATCTATAAATATTTTTTAAAAGGTATTCAAGGGGGAAAGAGAAGGGACTTCTAGGCCAGGCTTTCTGGGTAGCAGAATCTTAAATAATGAGATAAACAACCAAACTGTGCATGAAGTGTGGCAGAGTACAAAGAACTAATTTTGCACACCACATCACACCACACAGATGTGGCTGGTGCAAAGGCTTGAGTAGTCAGTGGAGCTGGTATGAAGCCCTTCCTGCTTGTCAGGCACTGTCCTAACACTTTGCATGAACTGACTCATTTAATGCTCCCAACAAGCCTATAAAATAAGTACTATTACTATCCTTATTTTACAGATAAAGGAAAAGACACACAGAGAGGTTAAGTAATGACAGAACCAGGATCCAAACTCAGGTAGTCTGATTTCAGAATCTGTCCTCTGAGGAGGACAAATCTAAGGGGACAAGACTGGAGACAGGGGGTCCCTCTGGGAGCAAAGGAGGCTGTTTGAACTTGAGCTGTGGTAGTAGAGATAGAGGAGACATTCTGAGGATAATCCTGGAAAATGCACAGACTGTGGATATGAAGAACCAGAGAGAGGCGAGGAAGAAGCTCTCATGTTGGTTTGGAGTGGGCAAGAATGAGTCCAGCTTTGAGCATGCTCCATTCAAGGTGTTCATAAACATCTCACTCTATCTACAGATGCTTCTTGACTTATAGTGGGGTTACCTCCTGATAAACCCCTCCTAAATTGAGAATATTTTAAGTCAAAAATGCATTTAATACACCTAACCAACTGTACATCATACCTTAGCCAGCATACCTTAAATGTGCTCAGAACACTTGCATTAGCCTACACTTGAGCAAAGTCATGTGACAAAGCCTATTTTATAATAAAGTGTTGAGTATCTCATGTAATTTATTGAATACCGGACTGAAACTGAAAAACAGAAAGGTTGTATAGATACTTGATGTACAATTTCTACTAATGTGTATCACTTTCCCATCATTGAAAAGTCAAAAAAATTCTGTCAGGGAACATCTGTAGAAGTCTGTAGCTCGGAGGAAATGACTAAAGATCATGTTTTATAGGTCATCAGCATTTACACGGTGAGATGAGGAAATCTCCCAGGAAGTCTAATGTCTAGAAGAGAAGCTCAGTGAGATGAAGATAGAAACCTGCACAACACTGACTTTTAACAGGCAGGAGAGGCCGGGCACGGTGGCTCACGCCTGTGATCCCAGCACTTTGGGAGGCCAAAGCGGGCAGATCACTTGAGGTTAGGAGTTTGAGACCAGCCTAGCCAACATGGTGAAACACTGTCTCTACCAAAAATATAAAAAATTAGCTGAGTGTGGTGGCACACACCTGTAATCCCTGCTACTCAGGAGGCTGAGGCAGGAGAATTGTGTGAACCTGGGAGGCGGAGGTTGCAGTGAGCCAAGATTGTGCCACTGCACTCCAGCCTGGGCGACAGAGCGAGACTCTGTCTCAAATAAAATAAAAATAATAATAGTAATAACAATAAAAGGCAGGAGAAGGAAAAAGCTGCCCAGGTAGAGGCAGAAAGCATGGACAGGTATGAAGAGAATAAGAAGAGTGTGAAGTCATGGAAGAAAGAGACAGGAGAGGTTCAGGAAGTAGGGTGGGGAATTCCAAAGAGTCAAGTGCAGAGAAGGCCAGAGAGGATGAGGGCTGGAAGATGCCCAGTGGATTCCACACTTGCAGGTAACTTTAGTAGAGTGGTTGATGAGGCAGAAGTCAGACTGCAACCAATTGAGATGTGAATGGGGGAAGGGAAAAGTAATAAATAATGGCCAATAAGCACCAACCAGTCTTTTTAGTGATGTGGCTAAAAGCAGGAAGAAAGCATTTGCGAGGTAGCCATAGCGGACAAGGGGGTCAACAAAGATTTGTATTTGGTGTGGTCTAGATTGGGGTTATGAGAGCTTTAAGCCTGCTTGTTTATAGGCTAAGGGGAAGTTGAAGGGGTGTTTCCTGGAGTGAAGGAGATGGGAGAATCCAGGGTCAAGGGCATAGGTGGACAATTTGGAGTTGAACAGCAAATATATCTTGTTCTCTGAGCCTTTAGGAAAGGTTATAAAAATGGATGTGAGAGCAAACAAGTTTGTCTTGCCCGGCAGCTTCAATTTTCTGAGAAGTATGAGGCATGATTGTCTATGAAATAGAGGGAGAGGCGCAGGAGTTGAGTAAGGAAATTGAGAGGAATGATAAAGGTTTAGATTGAGAAAGGACGCTGACAATGAACAAGAAAAGTTGGGGTGACCCACAGAAGTTGGAGACCCTGAATATCTAGCGGCATCGCTCAGCCTAGCTGTGTGATTTTTCTCTAACTCTTCTCAGCCATCTAGATTAGAAAAAAGCCATTCAATAAAATATTTCATTAGCACTGGGATTGGCTGTGGTGTGGGTGCAGCAGAAGAAGGGTAGAAATGCAAGCAAAATGAGGGGCAAGTGCGAGCTACTTCATTCAACTCTGCGTTCTGAGCTGGGTAGAAAGGAAGGAGGAGAACTGAGTGGAGCAATAGACCTGAAGACAATGGGTGAATGAGGATTCTGAAGTCTTCATGAAAAGGAAAGCTGTAGTGGGAATCAGAAATCGAGTTGTTCCTGGTGAAGAGGAGGCTCATGGCATTGGCCATGGGTATGAATGGTTGCAGAAGGGTGGACATAAAGATTCTGGGAGTTGTGGCAATAAGGGCAGTGAGAAGCGAGTTTGCTGGGTTGCACATATGGACATGGAAGTCACCCTGGGCAGAAATGGAGTATAGCGAGGGGCCTAAGACTTCAGTGAAGTTGTAGAATGACCAGGAGGTAAATGTATGACAAAAAGGAAAAGGGGCAGAGCCAAATCGTACAAGGGTTTGTATGGAGACTGGAGGGTGAATGGCCTGGATTCAGCATTGGGGATGGAGGAGGAATCAAACCGAGAGAAACATGAGAAACGTCCTAAACACAAGGTTTTGGATTTTTAGTTTAGTGCATTTCCTCAAAGTCATATTTGATTCTCTGATGATTTGTTTTCTTATTTTTTGGTGTCTCCTCAGACATTTCGCATTGCGCCCTCAATGTGCATCACTAAACCAGAAGTTGATTTTGCAGTAGAAGTATTTCATTCTGCCTTAACCCAACACATGGAAAGAAGAGCTAAGTAACATTGTCAGAAATAAAGAAAACCACAAGTCTCAAGAATTTGCCACTTATGTTCAAGGGTGAATTTGAAGAATTTCAGAACCACTGGTATCCAGAGAAAACCTGCAGCTCTCCACAGGAGCTGTAAAAGACATGGTTGACTGCCTACCAACCATATTTGTTAGCAGAGCCCCTATTATCTTGAGAACTCCATTCTTCAGGGAAAAGATCTCCCTAGCTCAGAGAATAAATCGTAATTAGTTTATGTTAGGTACGGTAATTTGATTCCCCTTTGCAGTGATTGGTTTATGCATGAATATGTGATGTATTTTTGTCCAGTGAATCTTGAAGAAAAATCTTTTGGTGGAGGTGCCTTCAGGGAAAGTTTTCTTCACCCTCACTCTTCAGTTCAAGAAGAGATGTCTTCTTGTTGCGCTGAGAACACCATATGTTCATGACGAGATTCCTGGCACCATGTCAGGCGGCTTGTAGTCATGAGGACAACCCTTTTTGGTGAGGTTGGAAGATGGATGGAAGCCAAGTGCTTAGTGATGTCAAAGAAGCGCTCACTTAAGCATTCCTGGAGCCACCCTACCTCAGGGCTTCTTGATATTTGAGGTAATAAATTCATTGCTCTGTATAAGGCTTTTTTATTTTTCACTGTTACGGTCAAAAGCATACTGAGAAATGAGGCAGAAAATACTCCCAAAGAAACAACAAGTTCCCTCTCCTTTAACTCCCTTAAAACATCTATCAGAGCCTTCTTTTCTGGTCCTTACCTACTACCATATCCCACTGTGGTCTGAACCCTTATTACTCTTATTGCAATACTCTCCAAGACCATAATTTCCCAAACTTTAGTCATTAGAATACACACTTGTATAATTTCTCCATAGAGGCACACCACTTGTCTTAGGTATATTTTTCCTTAATTTGACTTTTTTTTTTTTTTTTTTTTTTTTTGAGACGGAGTCTCCCTCTGTCACCCAGGCTGGAGTGCAGTGGCGCGATCTCAGCTCACTGCAAGCTCCGCCTCCCGGGTTCAGGCCATTCTCCTGCCTCAGCCTCCCGAGTAGCTGGGACTACAGGTGCCCACCACCAGGCCCGGCTAATTTTTTGTATTTTTAGTAGAGATGGGGTTTCACTGTAGAGATTGAGCCAGGAAGGTCTCAATCTCCTGACCTCGTGATCTGCCCGCCTCGGCCTCCCAAGGTGCTGGGATTACAGGCGTGAGCCACCTCAGCCAGCCAATTTGACTTTTTTTACTAAGATGTGTAGTAAACTTTCTGTAATTACAATAAATGATAAATCAATCCTACTTGTCGTAAGTAGAAAGTAACCATAAAAACAGAGTGAACAGAAAACAATGTAATTCAGTTTTAGCAAGATGCAAGTTTTTGCAAATATTCTCAGCCTGAGTCCTGTTCTTTCTTTGTTCAAAAGGGAGATTAGAGAGTATTCAAAATGCCAGGTGAGGTGGCTCATGCCTGTAATCCCAGCACTTTGGAAGGTCAAGGCAGGCGGATCACTTGAGCTCAGGAGTTCAAGACCAGCCTGGCCAACATGGTGAAACGCTGTCTCTACTAAAAATACAAAAGTTAGCCAGGTGTGGTGGCGCATACCTGTAATCCCAGCTACTCGGGAGGTTTGAGTTTTATTGTTTCCTTTTCATATTTTACTAAATTCCTAAATTGTGTTTTCAGTGTTCTTCCCTTTTCCGTTATCTTAAAGGAAAAGGAATGTTGGAAGTAGAGGGCTCTGAAGAAGAACTGGAAAGTAAGTATTGACTTTCTTGTTCAATGTCCCTGACCCTGTAATTGTCACCAGTAAAGAGGAGAAGAAGAACATTCCAGGCAGAGTGAACTATAGAAGCAAAGAACTAAGGTGCATGACATGGAAAGAATGGTGGAAACAAAGCTCAAAAAGCTTGTTTGCGGACAAGGAGGCGGTGGTTGCAGTGAGCGGAGATCGTGCCATTGCACTCCAGCCTGGGTCTGTCTCAAAAAAAAAGAGAGAGAGAGGGTATTTGAAACATGTTAAAAATACACTGGCAAACTGAGACCTTCTCTTGAAGAATACAAACAGAATAGGGTCTGGAGACCTGAAGGGAAATCACTTTCTCAGCATGTGATTGAATGCGTATCAAAAGTTGTGTTTCTGTTTGAAGCTAATTGTCATTTTCTAACCCCTCCCCACCACCAGGTGTCTGTTCTGCTGACACATCCTACACCTCACTGCCAGATTTGTTTCCATTAAGCATTAACTGAAACATAGCATTCCCTGGCATAAAACCTTCCAGCAGCTTGCCATTAACCCCAGATGAGGTCAAAACCCTTTAACAAGGAGCTCAATGCTGTCTAGTATCCAATATCCAAATAGAGCAAATACTCTAGAAATGTTCTGTTTGGGCACAGTAGAAAGATCATTGGAATAAGAGTCAAATGACCTGAATTCTAAATCCAATTCTTCCCCTTATTTGCTATAATTGACTTTGGGCAAGCCTTTTAACGTCTTTTTAACCTCGGTTTGTTCCCAAGAGTATAACTATTTGCCCTTCCTACCTTCCAGAGTTGCCTTGGAAATAAAGTGACCCCGTGGATGTAAAAGTGCTTTGCAAACCAATGACCTAGACAAATAGAAACTTCTTCCTTTCAAGCCACATTTCTCCTCTTTCCTTCACTACAAAATCTTTCTCAGGAGCAGTTTTTGTGCCTCACTTATACGTCTTTGCCTCCTACCCAAGCTCCAACCACTAGGATTTCATTCCTGTTTCTCATTCCTTGGAAATGCCTTTTCAGAAGGCACCTGGTGACTTCTTTATAACCGAAACTTAATGTTTCCTTTAAACGGTCTTTCTGAACAATTGCTACTTCCTTCGTTAGCTTCTGCAGTGTGGTCCTTCTATCTCGGATGGCTTTCTCAGCCTCTTTTCTGGCAACTCCTCAACTATAACGTTCTGTCCTGAGCTGTCTCTTCTTCCATACTATACTCTCTCCCTATAGGCAACCTTGTCCACTTCTGAAATTTCACCTATCTTGACTATGCTGAAGACTTCCAAATATTTATCTCTAGTCTCAACCATTTTTCTGAGCTCTAACCCCAAAATTCTAGCTCTCTGGACTCTGTCATTTAGATGTCACAGGAACACTTCAAATTCAACAGACTTAACACAAACTCTACTAAATATCTCCTCCAAGAATCCCTTCTTTATTAATGGTACCCTTTTAATCTCAGGCTCATAATGATTTAGATCATTTTTCCCCCAAGTTATCTTTCTGCCCTTTCTTTATATGACTAAGTCTCATGAATACCTTCTCTGACATAATTTTTTCCAGTATGACCCATTTATACCAAAACTGCCTTAATTTGGACCATCATCTCCCTAAACTATTTAAACTGCCTTCTAACTGGTATCCTGGACTTCTTCCCATCCTTCCTCTACATTGATACCAAAGTCCTTTACTTAACAAATAAATATGATCATGTCTCTTGTCTCTTGAAGCATTTGGGGTTTCCTATCACCCAGAGAACAAAGTCCAAATTCCAATTATTATGGCATTCCAGAGCCTTCACAATTTGTCTCCAAACAAGCTTTTTGAGATTTATTTCCACCATTCTTTCCATGTCATGCACCTTAGTTCTTTGCTTCTGTAGTTCACTCTGCCTGGAATGTTCTTCTCTTTGCCAGTGAAAATTACAGGGTCAAGGAGATTGAACAAGAAAGTCAACACTTACTTTCCAGTTCTTCTTCAAAGCCCTCTACTTCCAACATTCCTTTTCCTCTAAGATAAAGGAAAAGGGAAGAACACTGAAAACACAATTTATGAATTTAGTAAAATATGAAGAGGAAACAATGAAACTCAAACTTAAAACCAGTAACAACAACAACAAATGTCTCTGGCCAAGATCCTTGCTAGTGCCAGGACATCCTCTCCAGGAAGTAGGAAGCTGGGAGATTTAGTCATTCAGGTAAATTCATACAACGTATTCCTTGTGATTCCCTGAGTCTTACAGAATCTTTTATATACCTAACAGTAATATCCTGCTAGTTTCCTATGTCCAAGGGACATATTAATGTCAAAGTCAGAAATGAAATTCCAAAAGGTAGCCAGGCCCTGAGTCTCATTTCTTGACTACGAAGGCTATATGACTGTACCCCAGTTCCTGCTCATCAGAATAAACTGCAACTCTTTCTTGAAGAGCACTTGGAGATTAAAGATGAGCAAATCATCAGAGGCATGGGAGTAGGAAGGGCAAAAAATGTGGCCATAGAATGCATATGGCCGTTCATTTCTTTCACTGGCTTATAAGCATGATAGATTCCTCCCTCTTTCCATTTGGAGTCGTGGGCAGGGGTTTAGCACCCCCATTTTTCTCCCTTCCTTTTTCTGCTCTCCCCACAGGCAGTGGGATGCGAGCCAGCTTACATAAGGCAAGGAGCCCACATTGTTGCCAAGATTTTTAAAAACTTTTTTCTTGTTAAGACTGTCTAAAGTGAAGATAATGAACACTCAGCTCAAGTAAACTTTTTTCACACAAAGAACATATTGACAGTCAATCATGTGATTAGAATATGCATTAAAATGTTGGCAACTGTTTAAAAACACTTCAGATGCCAATCTACTCAGGAGGGAGTAAATTTTTTTTTTCTTTTTTTGGAGACAGTCTCGTTTTGTCGCCCAGGCTGGATTGCAGTGGCGCGATCTCGGCTCACTGCAATCCCTGGGTTCCAGCGAGTCTTCCACCTCAGCCTCCTAAGTAGCTGGGATTACAGGCACACGCCACCACACTTGGCTAATTTTTGTATTTTTTTAGTAGAGACGATGTTTCACCATGTTGGCCGGGCTGGTCTTCAACTTCTGACCTCAGGTGATCTGCCCGCCTTGGCCTCCCAAAGTACTGGGATTACAGACATGAGCTGTTGTGCCCAGCTAGGAGTAATTTTTTAAAAGCCCATCATACTGAGCTTTGTTTATATCATTAGTAATAATAATTATTGTAAAATAACACCTATAAATTGGTAATACTCCTATAAATTAGTAATACTAATTTAATAAATTTAATAAATTAGTAATACTAATTAACACCTATATTACTAATTATTATAATAATACAACACTAATTATTGTAAAATAACACCTATAAATTGGTAATACTCCTATAAATTAGTAATACTAATTTAATAAATTTAATAAATTAGTAATACTAATTAACACCTATATTACTAATTATTATAATACAACACTAATTATTGTAAAATAACACCTATAAATTAGTAATACTTTATTATTATAAAATACAGTCCTATTTGTATTGTAACACTCCAACTTGTATGTCGGTGTAACTTTTAACTTTCTGGAAATTCAAGCTAATCTCAAAAGGTATCTCTAAACTATGGGAGGACTTAATTCTTCTTCCACCTTTAAGTTTCACTTAAGTCTCACCTTTCCTGCAAGGAACAACAAAAGACGATAGAAAACATGGCAGCATTTGCTTCTTCCTCATCAGAGTGTTGAAATCAGAGCATCATAGTCATCATTCAGAAGTGGTGTTGAAGACTGCTGGGCCCTGCATCAGTTTTTTGCTCTGGTTAATTAAAGCTGAACGCTCATTTCCAACTGAGACACAATCAGTAAAAATGGCACAGCTTTGCCCCGTGGAAAAGCTGATGGTAAAATACACACCCCAAAGTATCTCAACAGAAACCAAAGGACCACTGAACTTAAAAAGAGTGAAGTCACAGAAACAAAAGCTTTATTATATTAATCCTTTTTGGTTCAATGAAAATAAAGGAGATAAACCTAGGTCTGATTGGTGGCAGATGTAGGGAGTGTTTGGTAGATCTGAAGACATTGTGAGATGAACCCATGGTGGAAAACACCCCTAGAAAAGATCTCAAAAACACAATTTAATCAAGAACAGGGTCAGGATGGTCATTGCAGACAGCAGCTAGTGAAAAAACACATTTTTAAATTGGAGGGGACAACATGATGCAGTGGAAGGAATCCACACAAAGTCTCCATTGGATTTGAGCTGAAGGTTCCTTGTATCCAAAAAGATGATCATATGGACCCCCTTGAACCCTTGTCAGGGTTTAAAGAATACACTGGCAGCTTCTCCAATAATAACTTTCTCCTTAGGATTCTCTGCCTTTTCACCCAGAAACTCCCTTAGTTGGCACTTGGTTGTCACCATCTTGAGCCAATGTTTATTTCTGTGCATATGTTTTATTTCCTTAACTGAATTCTAACTACTGGCAGGGCGACCTTCTCTTATTTTCTTATGCTTAGTGCCTAACACAGTGCTCCTCAGAGAAAGGGAAAAAGTAACTTCTAATTGGAAATACATTCTCAGAAATACATGCTTAGATGACTTTGTCAATGAGTGAACATCACAGAGCGTACTTACACTAATCTAGATGGTAGAGCCTACCACACAGCTAGGCCTTGTGGTATAGCCTATTGCTCCCAGGCTGCAAACCTGTACAGCAGGTCACTGTACTGAATACTGTATGTAAGAGTTAAAGAAACAGGAAAGAAACATGAAATGTGGCTCAACAGTCAACAGGTTTATTTTAGAGAAATAAACCTGAGAGGGACTTCTGTCTGATTTTGGTCAGGAGTATTCTCTCTTACAGACTAACAGTATATATTGTTTTTAGGGCAAGGGGCCTTATCACAAGCTTGGAATGTTTCTGTGTGGGGGAGAAGTTTTATGGCGGGGTTGGAATGTCTCTGGGCAGAGGGGAGGTTATCTTGGGGCTGACATCTTTCCAGCCAGAGTGGGGTTATCTCAGGTCTGGCATATCTGTGGTTGGGGAGAGGTCTGAAATATTTCTGGTCGGAGATGTTATTTGTGGTTTATGGTCATGCTGACCTTAGCCATTAGGCCGATGTCCTTTGGATTTAGTTGATTTTTGATCAAGGTGAACTTTAGAATGGCAGTGCTTGTCCAAGATGGTGATGTTCCTATTCTGTCACTGTAGACAGTTGTAACACAGTAGCAAGTATTTGTATATTTAAACATATCTAAATATAGAGGACATATAGTCAAAATACAGCATAAAAAATAAAGAATGGTATACCTGTTTAGGGCACTCACCATGAACAGAGCTTGCAGGACTAAAAGTTGATCTGGGTGAGTCAGTGAGTGCGTGGTGAGTGAACATGAAGGCCTAGGACATTCCTGTACACCACTGTAGACTTTATAAACACTGTACACTCAGGGTACACAAACTTTTTAAAAGTTTTCTTTCTTCAATAATAAATTAACTTTAGTTTACTGTTATACTGTTTTTACTTTATAAACTTACTTTTTGTTAACTTTTTGGCTGTTTTGTAATAACACTGCTTAAAACACAAACACATTGCACAGCTTTACAGAA
This sequence comes from Pan troglodytes, assembly GCF_028858775.2. Classification (NCBI taxonomy): domain Eukaryota; kingdom Metazoa; phylum Chordata; class Mammalia; order Primates; family Hominidae; genus Pan; species Pan troglodytes. The sequence goes on from NC_072402.2 coordinate 77,799,313, forward strand.
ACATTTTCTTTGTTTATGTCTTTATTCTATAAACTCTGTTTTTAATTTTTTTAAGTTATTTATTAAAAACTAAGATAAACACACTAGGCTAGGCTACCCAAGGTCAGGTTCATCAATTTCACTGACTTCCACCTCCACATCTTGTCCCATTGGAAGATCTTCAAGGGCAATAACAGGCATGGAGTTGTCCTCCATGATAACAATGCCTTCTTCTGGATACCCCATGAAGGACTTGACCTGCCTGGGGCTGTTTTACAGTTTTAACTTTTTTCTAATAACAGAAGGAATATATTCTAAAATAGTGTTTAAAAGTATACATAAACCAGTAACATAGTCATTTATTATCATTATTAACTATTATGTACTATACATAATTGTATGTGTTAGACTTTTGTCAACGAAAAGAGTCAAACTGTAAAATATTTGAAGAGATTTATTCTGAGCCAAATAGGAGTGACCAATGACCCATGACACAGCCCTCAGGAGACCCCAAGAACATGTGCCCAAGGTGGTCATGTTACTGGACAGGGGTCCTGATCCAGACCCCAAGAGAGGGTTCTTGGACCTCACATAAGAAAGAATTCAGGGTGAGTCCATAGAGTAAAGTGAAAGTAAGTTTATTAAGAAAGTAAAGGGGCCAGGCGCGGTGGCTCACCCCTGTAATCCCAACACTTTGGGAAGCCGAGGTGGGCAGATTGCCTGAGTTCAGGAGTTCATGACCAGCCTGGGCAACATGGTGAAACCCGGTCTCTACTAAAATACAAAAAAAATTAGCTGGGCACAGCAGTGTGTGCCTGTAGTCCCAGCTACTCAGGAGGCTGAGGCAGGAGAATTGCTTGAACTCAGGAGGTGGAGATTGCAGTAAGCCGAGATTGTGCCACTGCATTCCAGCCTGGGCGACAGAGTGAGACTCCTTCTCAAAAAAGAAAAAAAAAAAAAAAGAAAGTAAAGGAATGAAAGAATGGCTACTCCATAGGCAGAGCAACAGCATGGGCTGCTCAACCGAGTATACTTACGGTTATTTCTTGATTATTTCTATGAGTATACTTATGGTTTAGCATGATCATATGCTAAACAAGGGGTGGATTATTCATGAGTTTTCAGGGAAAGGGGTGGGCAATTTCTGGAACTGAGGGTTCTTCCTTTTTGTAGACCATACAACATAACTTCCTGATGTTGCCATGGCATTTGTAAACTGTCATGGCATGGGTGGGAGTGTCTTTTAGCATTGCTAATTAATTATTAATTAGCATGTAATGGGCAGTCAGGATGACCAGAGGTAACTTTGATCGCCATCTTGGTTTTAGTGGGTTTTGGCAGGCTTCTTTACCACAATCTGTTTTATCAGCAAAGTCTTTGTGACCCATATCTTGTGCTGACCTCCTATCTCATCCTGTGACTAAGAATGCCTAACCTTCTGGGAATGCAGCCCAGGAGGTCTCAGCCTTATTTTACCCAGCCCCTGTTCAAGATGGAGTCGCTCTGGTTCAAACATCTCTGACATCTGGACTACAACTAGGTTTTATACATTTTAGGGAGACATAAGACATCAATCAATACAAGTAAGATGTACATTGGTTCAGTCTGGAAAGGTGGGACAACTCGAAGTGGGGGCTTCCAGGTTATAGTCAGATTCAAAGATTTTCTGATTGGCAATTTATTGAAAGAGTTTATCTAAAGACCTAGAGTCAATAGAAAGAAAATGTCTGGGTTAAGAAAAGGGATTGTGGAGACCAAGGTTCTTATTATGCAGATGAAGCCTCCAAGTAACAGGCTTCAGAGAGAATAGATTGTAAATATTTCTTATCAGATTTAAAACGGTGTCAGACTCAGTTGATTCTCTTTGAATCAGGAAAAAGTCCTGGAAAAAGGAAAGATAATTATCTACAGAATGTAGGTTTTTCCCTACAAGAGACAACTTTGAAGGGCTATTTCAAGATACGGCAAAGAAACATACTTGTGGTTAAAATATTTTGATTTCCTTCCTTATCTGTCGTGTGATGTTATGCCAGAGTCAGGTTGGAAAGCAGGTCACATTATATAGGGTTAAATAAAACCCCTCTGATGAGAGTTTATGGTTTGTGGGGCATGACTCCCCAGGCCCCTTAGATAGGAATTTGGGCAAGAGAAGAAAAAAAAAAGTCAGAGTTTAGTCCCCACTTTTACATGACTGGCAGTGCAGTGGTTTGTTTCCACCAGCATCACCACAAACAGGGGAATGATGTTTGCACTAGAATAGCTTCATGGCACTAGAGTGACAGGAGTTGTTCAACTCCATTATAATCTTATGGGACCACTGTTTTATCTGCAGTCCATTGTTGACCAAAACATTGTTAGGTAGCACATGACTGTATTTAGAAATATACACAGTTAGAAATATGTATTTAGACATATATGTATATTTAGAATATTAGGTAATTAAGTACCAACTATTATTTTAGAAAGAAAAAGAAGCCATTCTTAGATGAATTGTGAGAAGGTCATCATAACCACAGGAAGAATCTATAGGCTTCCCAGAAATCTCTTATTCATTCCCCGACGGGGTATCGCAAACTTTGCACTCCTCAGACCCCATCTCACATCTCTGTCCTTCTCACCCTCAATAAATGATTTTGCATTTAATTTATCAGAAAAACAATGAAAGTATCCATGGGAATTCACATTATATCACTCTCCTGGGTAACACTTGCTACTACCATCCTGCTGTCTGTCTCTTGCTTGTGGCACCAGCTGGTGCCTCCCTGCCTTTTCACAGCTATCTGCTTCATCTCCCCAGTCTTGCTGGTATCCCCACCTCTCGCAGGGCTCTGCAAGAGTACCCCTGCCAAGTCCCAGGCTTCACTAACTGATGCCCCCTTCACCCTTCACAGAGCCTATATTCACTTTCACAGTCAGGCTTCTGTTTATGTAAACATTTGCCCTTCCCTGTACATTCTCCAGGATCTTGCTGCATAATTTTTTTTTTGAAGTGGAGTCTCCCACTGTCACCTAGGTTGGAGTGCAGTGGCACAATCTCAGCTCACTGCAACCTCTGCCTCCCAGGTTCAAGTGATTCTCATGCCTCAGCCTCCCAAATAGCTGGGATTACAGGTGTGCACCACCACGCCCAGCTAATTTTTGTATTTTTGGTAGAGAAAGTGTTTCACCATGTTGGCCACGCTTGGCTCAAACTCCTGACATCAAGTGATCCACCCACCTCAGCCTCCCAAAGTAATGGGATTACAGGCTGAGCCACTATGCCTGGCCCTTGCTGCATAAATTATTCATTCTCTACTAGACTTTCAACTTCTATGTCCTTCTGGGACTTAGCCTATGAATGTGCTTGTCTTTCCCATTTAAAAAGAAAACACTTTCTTCAAACATATATTCCTTTCAAAAAGTGATGCTGCTGGGAAAACTGTCAGGGGCTCTGCTATGTCACTCCCTCATTCCTACTCTCTCTGTACTCTGCAGGCTGGCTCCTGTGAACCAATTCTTGCAAGAAGTGCCGAATAACCCTCTCATTGCCACATCCAACAGAAATGCCTCAGCCTTCATCCTACTTGACATCTCTGTGACAGTTGAGACTGTTTGTCACATTATTCCAGAAATTCTCTCCCTCCCTACTTTTTTTTAATGGTTCTACAGTCTTTTATTTTGAAATCACCTTTGCAAAAATTGTGACAGTGAGAAAATTATGGCAGTGAAATGGATCTGATTTAAACTATCCTTAGCTTGCCTTTACCTTAATTAACCTTGGGCTTTTGGGACAAGCTAACTTTGGAAGACATTTAGGTTATAGTGTAAATGATAAGAGTCCTTCCTCAAAACTCAACCACCTTTGTAAACCTAATGAAAGGCCATCAGGCTGGAGGAGAAAAGAAGTCTGATTTTTGCTAAGCGTAGCCATTATTACAGGGATCCTGCAGTTCATATCACTATTAGAGCCTGGCCTTTGAGATATCCTTTCAGATGTTTTTCATATCTGACACTCATGGCTCCACTTGGACCTGATGGCTCTTATGGCCCCAGCCAGGAGCAACTCAGTTCAAGAGGGCAGCTTCAACCCCTTATGATTTAATCTCCATCCCAACCAATCAGCAGCAAGCACCAATTTCCAAGCCACCCCCTTCTTTTATTCCCTAACCTGCCTCTGAAAAACCCCTAAGCTACAAGACTTGGACAAGATTGACTTGAGTATGAACTCTGTCTCCCACATGTCATGGCCAGCCTTGTGTCTATTCAACTCTTTCTTTACTGCAATGCCATGGTCTTTATTTGTGCAGCAGGCAGGAAGAAGCCAGCAGGCAGTTACACATTCTTTTACTACCTCTTAGATCCTTTCCATTCTTAACTATTAGTTTCTTTTTAGTTTACTCCCCAAATGCTGGTGTGCCCCAGGGATTTTACCTTGACCTCTTTTTTTCCCTTTCTCTGTACACTTTATCTGAAGTGATTTCATCAAATTCCATGATGGCTTTACTGTCTAGATGCTGAGGATTCTAAGTACTCCTTCAGGGTACCTCCTCCTGAACTTACAGACTCATATAGTCAACAACCAACTGCCTGAACATTTTCCCCTGGATACCTACTGCATTCTCACCCTCCTCTCTGAAGGGCATGGCTGTGGGAGATATTGTTTGATCCAATGTCTTTTGTCATCCTCAACCATGCAAGAGCTAAGCACTTGACTGTTCCTATTATCTCTTTCCCTGCTCCAGTGCAATGCTGCAACTTGCAGGCATCACTGATTGCTACTTGAAGCAAATTTTTTTAAAAGCAAGGAGGTAGGAGGAGAGTGGAAATTATGCCAGAAAGAAAATATGTTTTTTAATTTGTTCTTCCTAAAATGGCATTAGGGATAAGGGACATCAATATAGTAAGTGTACAATAGTAGGTGTGTTATTATAACCATCATCTCAGCTGAGGTGGTCTCTAGCTAGATCCATTGGGCACCTGTACTTACCAAGACCTGCCACAGTGGGACCCTGATTCACACTCCTCAGGTGGTTCTGTGCTAGTTTCACGCACCTGAGCAGGAGTGCCCTTTTTATTTTTGAAAAATCCCTGGCGTCAACTGCTAAACCTTGAGAGCCATTTACAGTAAACCCACTTTCCTTCTTTTACCGATATCCCACCCTTCTTCTTCCTTTTAGCAGGGAGCTCCTTCCCTGACCAGGAGTGATGCCTCCTTCTACTTTGCCACTGCTTCTCATATTTCCTCAAGGAGAATCTGTGAACTCAGAATCATCTCCTCCCTGACTCCTCTAACTCTTCTGGGGTATCATGGGGAGAGTTTGTGGTGGGTTTTTGTAGAAAGAAGTAAGATAGATATATTTTCATTCAATCCTTTAAGTGAGTAAAGAAAAGGAAGAAAACAGTTTAATTTCTGTATTAAAGTTTTGAAGATTCAGATTTTGCCACTCGTGAAAATATCTTTCAGAAATGCATGCTGTCTAGATGCACAATTGAAATATATATTTGAAAATGTTGAAAGACACTTTCTTCATCTTAAAACTTACTACAAAGCTACAATAATCAAAACGGTGTGGCACTGGCATGAGGACAGACATATACACCAATAGAATAGAAGTCCCAGAAATAAATTCTCACATATATGTTCAATTGATTTTTGACAAGGGTGCCAAGACCATTCAATGGGGAAAGGACAGTCTTTCTAACACATAGTATTGGTAAAATGATATCTACATGCAAAAGAATGAAGTTGGACCCTTCCCGTATTATATATAATAACCTAAATGGATTAAAGTCTTAAATATAGGAGCAAAGATTAGGATAAACTCTTAGAAGAAAACAGGTGAAAATCTTCATGACACTGGATTTGGCAAGGATTTCTTGGATATGGCACCAAAAGCAGAAGCAACAAAAGAAAAATGGATAAATTGAGCATATTTGAAATTTAAAACTTTTGTGCATCAAAGGAAACCATTAAAAGAATGAAAAGTCAGTCCTAAGATGTGAGAAAATATTTTCAAACTATATATCTGGGCCAGGTGCAGTGGCTCATGCCTGTGATCCCAGCACTTTGGTAGGCTGAGGCTGGTGGATCACCTGAGCTCAGGAGTTTGAGATGAGCCTGACCAACATAGAAAAACCCTGTCTCTACTAAAAATACAAAATTAGGCAGATGTGGTGGCCCATGCCCGTAATCCTAGCTACTCTGGAGGCTGAGGCAGGAGAATCACTTGAACCTGGGAGGCGGAGTTGCCATGAGCCAAGATCATGCCATTGCACTCCCTCCTGGGCAACAAGAGTAAAACTCTGTCTCAAAAAAAAAAATTATATATCTCATAAGGGATTAATATCCAGAATATATAAAGAAGTCCTACAACTCAACGGCCAAAAAATCCTTTAAAAATGGGCAAAGAACTTAATAGACATTTTTTCAAAGATATACAAATGGCCAGTAAGCACATGAAAAGATACTCAATATCACTAGTCATTACAGAAATGCAAATCAAAACCATAATGAAATATCAATTCACACCTATTGGAATGGCTATAATCTAAAAACAGAAAATCACAAATGTTGGTGAACTGTGCAGAAATTGTACCCTTGTGCATTGCTGGTGGTAATGTTTTCTGCTGTGGAAAACAGTACAGTAGTTCATCAAAAAGTTAAACATAAAATTACCACATGATCCAGGAATTCCACTTCTGAGCATATACACGAAAGAATTGAAAGGGTCTCAAACAGATATTTGCACATCTGTGTCCATAGCGGCCTAATTCACAATAGCCAAAAGGTGGAAATAACCAAGATGTCCACCAATGGATTAATGGATAAACAAAATGTGTTATGTACATACAATGGAATATTATTCAACCTTAAAAGGGAAGGGAATTCTGATACATGTTACAACATGGATGAACCTTGAAAATATTATGCTTAGTAAAATAAGTCAGTCACAGAAGGACAAATATTGTATGGTTCCACTAAAATGGGTGAGGTACCCAGAGTAGGCAAGTTCATAGAGATAGAAAGTATAATAGAGAGAAGGAATGGAGAAATTGTTTCTTCATTTCTAGAGAGAGGAGGGAATGGGAAATTATTATTTAATGGGTACAGAGCTTCTATTTGGGATGATGAAAAAGTTCTGCAAATGGATAGTGGAGATGGTTGTGCAACATTACAAATGTGCTTAATGCCACTGAATTGTATACTTTAAAATCCTTAAAATGATAAGTTTTACAAGTTTTTTTAATTAAAATTTTTAAAGGATATATTCATGTATGCAGAATATTTCTTCCAATGAGGGCAGAGGGAAGGATTAATATAGAGATTTTGATTGTATAAATAAATAATAGTATATTGTATAAATAATATATAAATAAATATAAATAAATGACAGATTTAGTTGCTTTGAAGAAAATAGCCCCACTTCCTATCTAGGTGAGAAAAAATGTTCTCAGTAGCACACACTGAGAGCTCATCTGTTTTCTTTACGTGTGGGTTTCTTAATGCCAGACATTTGGTCTTAAATCCTTCTTGGAACAAGGAAAGATACCAATCAATATATAAATGAGTATAAATACCAGCAAAAATGCCTGGTTCATGATCACTGTTCACCAAGCACCCTAACAAAGTAGGTGGAGGATCATCCCCCTAAAGCGAGTTCTTTCATCTGTAAAATGAGCAGGTTGAACTAGATAGATCAGTGGTTTCCAATCTTTTGGTTCCCTGGGCCACAATGGAAGGAGAATTGTCTTGGGCCACACATAAAATACATTAACACTAAGGACAGCTGATTAGCTAAAAAAAAAAAAAAAAAAAAAATCGCCAAAAATAAAATCCTCATCATGTTTTAAAAGTTTATGAATTTGTGTTGGGCCATATTCAAAGCTGTCCTGGGCAGCATGCAGCCCACGGCCCGCAGGTTGGACAAGCTTGAGGTAGATAAACGAAGGTCCACATCCACACTACCATTTTCCACTTTCTGATATTTTAAAGCAGCAGCAGGGCACAGTAAGAGGACCTCAATATAGTCTTTCCTGGAAACTACTGAAGTGAGTTCTTGAAGGTCCTTAAGCCCTGTGACTGTTCAGCACAGAGGCTTAAGGTCTGCTGAGAACAGGCATGCTTGCAAGTGACTGTAAGGACACCAGAGTGCTGCTAATGACAGGGGAAACTTGAGAGTGAAATTTCTCAGATCTGGGAATATGGAAGACTTTCTCTCTTTGAGGGCAGTAATAAATATCTCGGGCTTTTCTTGAGTGCTCTACACTACCAGGCATAGGCTTGGCACAGAGAAAACCTCAACAAATATGTACCAAAGATGGCTGGTCGACATTCTGCCAGTCTGCTCTTAGATTACATTGTTTTTCTTCAAAATAGTTACAACTTCGGCTGGGCGTGGTGGCTTATGCCTGTAATCCCAGCACTTTGGGAGGCCAACATGGGCAGATCACGAGATCAGGAGATTGAGACCATCCTGGCTAACACAGTTGTTGTGGGAAGTCAGGGACCCCAAACAGAGGGACCGGCTGAAGCCATGGCAGAAGAACAGGGATTGTGAAGATTTCATGGACATTTATTAGTTCCCCAAATTAATACTTTTATAATTTCTTATGCCTGTCTTTACTGCAATCTCTAAACATAAATCGTGAAGATTTCATGGACACTTATCACTTCCCCGATCAATACCCTTGTGATTTCCTATGCCTGTCTTTACTTCAATCTCTTAATCCTGTCAGCTGAGGAAGATGTATGTCGCCTTAGGACCATGTGATAATTGCATTAACTGCACAAATTGTAGAGCATGTGTGTCTGAACAAATATGAAATCTGGGCACCTTGAAAAAAGAACAGGATAACAGCAATTGTTCAGGGAATAAGAAAGATAACCTTAAACTCTGACAGCCAGTGAGCCAGGCAGAACAGAGCCATATTTCTCTTCTTGCAAAAGCGAATGGGAGAAATATCGCTGAATTCTTTTTCTCAGCAAGGAACATCCCTGGGAAAGAGAATATGCACCTGGGGGTATAGGCCTATAGATGGCACCCCAGGTGTGGCCATGTCCTATGGTCTGTAGACTGTAGGGGTGAAATAGACCCCAGTCTCCCATAGCACTCCCAGGCTTATTAGGAAGAGGAAATTCCTGCCTAATAAATTTTGGTCAGACCGGTTGCTCTCAAAACCCTGTCTCCTGATAAGATGTTATCAATGACAATGGTGCCCGAAACTTCATTAGCAATTTTAATTTCGCCCCGGTCCTGTGGTCCTGTGATCTCGCCCTGCCTCCATTTGCCTTGTGATATTCTATTATCTTGTGAAGTACTTAATGTCTGTGACCCACACCTATTCGCACACTCCCTCCCCTTTTGAAAGTCCCTAATAAAAACTTGCTACTAGTTTTTGCAGCTTGTGGGGCATCATGGAATCTACCGACATGTGACGTCTCCCCCGGACACCCAGCTCTAAAATTTCTCTCTTTTGAACTCTGTCCCTTTATTTCTCAAGCCGGCCGATGCTTAGGGAAAATAGAAAAGAACCTACGCGACTATTGGGGCAGGTTCCCTGATACACAGTGAAACCCTGTCTCTACTAAAAATTCAAAAAATTAGCCAGGCGTGGTGGCTGGTGCCTGTAGTCCCAGCTACTCGGGAGACTGAGGCAGGAGAATGGCTTCAACCTGGGAGGCGGAGCTTGCAGTGAGCAGAGATCATGCCACTGCACTCCAGCCTGGGCAAAAGAGCGAGACTCCATCTCAAAAAAATAATAATAATAATTACAACTTTTATTTCAGATTCAGGGGGTACATATGCAGGCTTGTTACATGAGTAAATTGTGTGACACTGAGGTTTGCAGTATGAATGATCCCATCACCCAGGTAGCGAGCATAGTACCCAATAGGTAGTTTTTCAGCACTTGCCCCCTCCCTCCCCCATCTAGTAGTTTTCAGTGTCTATCGTTCCCATCTTTATGTCCATGTGTACCCAATGATTACATTGTTTTTCACGCTGTGATGAAATTCGTAAATGCCAGGTGCTAATGATAAATGATTAAGATGAAAGGAAACTTTTGCTTAATAAAGTTACTATGCATTTTTTAACAATGAAGCTTTAGGTCATTTTTTTAAGGTTTGTTAGCTAATTGTTTAATATTTTTGTCTGGTTTTTAAAACCATTGGAGTTAGAGACAGACACAAGAAATGAAAAAAAAAGCAAGTTTTAAAACGGAATGTATAGGATTCCATTTTGAACGAAATTATATATGATATTGGATTAAAACGATATACAAGAAAAACACCAGAAAGTTAGCAGTGGTAGACTTTGGTCTATAAGGACTTTCTATGTCATTCTGTTGCTGGAAAAAGGGGTCCCAATCCAGACCCCAAGAGAGAGTTCTTGGATCTCATGCAGGAAGGAATTTCAGGCAAGTTGCAGAGTGCAGTGAGAAGAGATAGTTTACTGAAAGCTACTCAGATATAGAGTAGGGCATCCTCAGAAAACAAACAGAGAAACGCCTCATCTTTAAGTTTTTGTCATACAGGGGTTTTGTCTATGTAAATGCTAAGCTAACCTGTGTCTATGTGCAGGTGGGCAGACAGCATGACAAATTTATTATTCTATTGATTTCAAGAAAACTGTCCTTGACATTCTACTGTGTAAATACATCAAAGCATAACTGTAACTATCTTGGAAGCATATACTGCTATGGGTATTGGGACATCTGGACTTTCTGCTGTTGTAGGAGTATATCCTTATAGGTATCTTTAGGCTGTTTCCTCAACTATAAACATCTTATGGCTATGGGTCATGACTGGCAAGGAATGTGCCTTGTTATTCTCAAGATGGAGCTGAACTTAAAATGGTATTACTCTGGCTCTCCTTCCCTAACAATTCCTCCCTATATTTGTCAGTGTGTATTTTTTTAACTATTTATCTTTATCATTTTCAAGTATACAGTTCAATGGTAATAAATATATTTACATCCCTTTTTTCCCTTTATCCCCCCTTTTCCCTTTCCTTCCCAGGCTCTGGAAACCACCAGTGTACTCTGTATCATCATGAGATCCACTTTTTTAGCTCCCACTTATGAGTGAGAACAGGCAGTATTTGTCTTTCTGTGCCTGGCTATTCATTTGACATAATGGCCTCCAGTTCCATCAGTGTTGCTGCAAATGATAGGATTTCATTACTTTTTATGGCTGAATAATATTCAGTTGTGCATATATGCCACATTTTCCTTATCCATTCATCTGTTGATGAGCACTTAGGTTGATTCCATATTTTGGCTATTATGAATAGTGCTACAATAAATATGGTAGTGCAGGCATCTCTTTGACACATTAATTTCCTTTCTTCTGGATATATATGCAGCAGTGGGACTGCTGGATCATATGGTAGCTCTATTTTCAGCTTTTTGAGGAGCCTCCATATTGTTCTCCATTGTGGCTCTACTAATTTACATTCTCACCAGCAGTGTATGAGGGTTCCCCAATCTTCACATCCTCACCAGCATCTGTCATTGCTTGTCCTTTTGACACAAGCCATTTCAACTGGGGTGAGATGATATAAAAATTTCTAAAACTCCAAAAAAATAGATTCACTGAAAAACATAAACATATGATATTTTAGGGCCCCCTCCCAAAGGGTGAAAACTTCAGAGTGAGGAGCGCATTATCTAATTCTCCCCGAAGTATCGCTGTGTTAATACTGATAGGATGATAAAGAATTAAAATAGAGAATTAAACTTGATGTTAATTAAATGTTAAAGAAAATTAAGGCCAGGCTCGGTGGTTCATGCCTGTAATCCCAGTACTTTGGGAGGCCGAGGTGGGCGGATCACCTTGAGGTCAGGAGTTTGAGACCAGCTTGGCCAACATGGTGAAACTCTATCTCTACAAAAATACAAAAATTAGCTGGGCATGATAGCAGGTGCCTGTAATCCCAGCTAGTCAGGAGGCTGAGACAGGAGAATAGCTTGAACTCAGGAGGTGGAAGTTGCAGTTAGCTGAGACCTCACCATTACACTCCAGCCTGGGTGACAGAGGAAGATTCCGTTTCAAAAAAGAAAAAAAAAAAGAATTAGACTTGAGTCTAATAAGCTGAAGTTTTTATTTGAAAATGGATAATGGAGTCAAAACAGACAATGATCTCCACTAAGTATTTATAACTGACCACTTTCCCTCCAGTGCTGAATGATTTCATGGGCAGGCTCTTCAGCACTGACTCTGCGGGGTGTTTCTCTGAGGTTACTGTGTCTGGGCAGGGTGTGGCATCGTGGGCAGAGTGACATTGTGGTCGGGACAGTGGTCATTCAAGCTGCTCAGTTTTCAAAGAGGGGGCTCAGACCCCAGTGAGAGGAGCTGTGGGGGTCGTGTTCTTTTTTTCATTTTTTAAATTAAGGCATAATTTATGTAAAGTAAAATGCACCCTTTTAAAAAAGTGAACAGTTCTTCAAGTTTCAACAAATGCAAAGAGGCATGTAACCACCCCTAATTCAAGAATAGAATCTTTCCATAACCCTCTAAAATGCTCGTGGGCCCCTCTGTAATGAACCCCCTTCCTCTGCCTCCAGCCCCAGCAATCACTGATCTATTTTTATTGCTATAGCCTTACCTTGTCCAGGGGGTTTTCTGACTTCTCCCCTTCTGCCTGCCATCAACAACCCCATTCTGTTAATAATTTTCTGTCCTGATACCTTCCCTCCCTCAATCTACTGTAATTTGGTTTCTGCCTGCACGCTTCACTGATACTGGTTCACAGACACATCCAGGAACCTTTGAATTGCCCAGTCCAGTGGGCACACATTGGTCCTACACAGCTTTTTTTCTTAACTTTTTCTACAGCCTTTGCCACAATTGATTGTACCTTCCTTATTGAAATTCCCTCTTGCTTTGGATTTCATAATTCTATTTTTTCTAGTTATCTGACTATTCTCCCTTGGTCTCCCTTACCTTTTCAGTTTCTGTTTCCATTGAAAATCAGTGTTAACCAATGTAGCAGACACTGGTGGTTGCCTACTCAACAGACTTATCTACTTTTATTCCTGTTCCCACTTTTGTTCAGGTATCCATCCTAAGCAGAGGTTGCCTCATCCCCAGCCCCAGGGGCAAATCCTTAACCACCATGGTAGTCCTATTTATCCCTGGCCAATGAGATGTAAGGAGAAGGCTGCTGGGGGTGGAGTGGGAAGCTTCTGGAAAAGACACTCCACTTCCCTTCATACCCAATTCCTGTTTAAAAAAAGAAAAGAGAGAAATGACTAAAGTTATTGTGATATTGTGATATAATAAGAAATATACATTTGGTCTTCATCCCTGGTCCCAGGCACAGAGCTCCTGAAACACTTATAATTTCCTAAGTGATAGAGGTGCTAGGAGCACCTTTTTTTCTATTATTTGGTCTTTGACCCTAGTTCCTGGCACAGAGCTACTAAGTCCCTTGCAATTTCCAAGGTGATAAGAGCATCTTTTGTCCTAATGAGGTGACTCTTGGTGGACTCCTGGATGGCTTCGGATGGGAGCTGGTCACCAGAAAGACCAAGCCATCATTAGAAGTTTAAAGCTTCCAGCCCCACCTACATCCTCCAGGGAGGGAGGAGGGGCTAGAAATTAATAAACTGATCATGGCTGCAGGGTTTGACAGGGTTTGGAGAGCTTCTAGGTCGCTGAACACATCCACATGTCGGGAGAGTAGCACACCCCAGCATGGCAGCACAGATGGAAGAATTCACCTGGGTCCTTGATGACACTCCCAGTGGCACCCCAGCTCCACAGGGGCAGAAGCTCCTGCACTCTGGACGCTTCCAGACCTTGCCCTATACACCTCTTCTTCTGGCTGTTCATCTGTATTCTTTATCATATCCTTTCTTATGTAATAAAACAGTAAACTTGTTTCCCTGAGTTCTGTGAGATGTCTTAGCAAATTATCAAACCTGAAGAGGGGTTTGTGGGAACCCCCAAATTACAGCTAAGTTGGACAAAAATTGAGTAACCTGGAGACTCATTACTTGCACCTGGTGTCTGAAGTGGGGATCAGTCTTGTGGGACCGAGTACTTAACCTGTGGGGTCTGTGCTAATTCCAATGTCAGGAGTGAATTATAGGATGTCCAGTTGGTGTCCAGATAGTTCGAGAGTTGGTTGGTATGGAAAAAACCCACGTAGTTGGTGTTCCTGAGTGTGTAGACAATGTGAGTATGCAGATGGAAACAGTGAGTTTTTTCCTTTTCAGTTATCCTGCCCTTCCTTTCCAGAATGGAGGCAGGTATCTTGTGGTTGTGATGGGACAAGTCTGATAAAAGCCCACATGCTGAGCATGGCAGAACAGATGGAAGAATCCACCTGGGTCCTTGGTGACATTCCCAGGCCACCAAATGAACCATGCCAGAACTGCCCACTTCCAGACTTCTTGTTATCTGAGACAGAAAACCCTATGGCTTAGGCTATTTTAAATGAGGAATTCTGTTATGCGTGTTCGAAAGCACCCCAGTAGCATTCGTCCACTCTGTTCTCATTCTTCACTCTCTGCCTCAGGGATGCTATTCATTCATGTGACACCAAGAATGCCATGCATGCTGACCACTTCCAACTCTCTTTTTTTGTCCCAGGCCCACCTTCTGTGAGTACCTTTCTCCAGATCCACACACACAGGGCTGCCTACTGCATATCTGCAATAGACACTGACGTGGACCCTGCAGATTCCCTTTTAAGAAAGGACTTGTTGCCCCAGCAGCAGGCGGTGGGGTCAGGAAATGCCTCCAGCTGTCAGCTCCTTTAAGAATTGCCTCAAGCACAGAGAGCAGCCTTGCCCAAGTTCACATCCTTCCCAAGATGATCCGGCCAGGGATATACAGGCTCAGCCATCTCAGCTTATCAAAGGACAATGCTGATGAGCCATCTGTCAGGGCTCTCATTGGGCCAGGACTGTCACCTGACTTCTCCCTCTGCCCAATCCTGCTTCCTTCCTTTCCTTTCCACAGGGTGGTCCCAAAAAGACTCCCTAATAAATATTCTGCATACTAACTCCCTTCCAGAGTCAGCTTCTGGGAGAAACCAACTTGCAACACTATCTTCTCCTGGATATTCTTCAGGAACCTCAACCCAACATTTGCAAAACTGAACCCACCTTCTTCACTCCCATTCCCTTCCACTATCTTCCCTAGCTGTATTCCTTAAAAAAGCCACCCAGATCAAAAACTGAGGAATCATTTTTTATTCTTTCCTTCATCCTCCAAATCTCAATGGCCTCCAGGTACTTTCCATTCTATTTCCTTTGTATCTCTCAAATCATTCCTTAATCTCTATTTACACTGTTTCTGCTGGAGTTCAAGTCATCATTTGTCACCATGATCAGTGCCCCTGACTTCTCTATCTCTAACATTACTCTATTCCCATGCATTCTCCACAAGAGGGATTTTTCTAAATTGCAAATCTGATTTTCATATCTTCTACTTAACAATTTTTAGTGATCCCTATTGATTATAGAATAAAATCTAGTATCTTCACATGGTTGACCACTTTGTATGAGTTTGATTTCTTGTCCACCATTTCTCACCCACAGCCCTTTTGTCAAGGCAAACCAAACTACCTAGAATGACTAAAATGAACTATGCTGTTACATCTTTGTGCTTTTGCACTACTGCTTGTTCTAAACCTGGAATGCTATTCCCTCTTGTCCTCACTTCCCTGACTCATCATTCAAAACTCAGTTTGGTAGCTAAACTGAATATTATCAACATTCAAATCTTTTGTGCTTCAAAGGAAGGACACCATCAAAAAAGTGAAAAGACAATCCACAGAACTGGGGAAAATGTGTGTAAAACACACATCTAATAAGAGACTTGTATCTAGAATATGTAGAGAACACTTAAAACTCAATAACAGAAAGATCAATACCCTCCAAAAATGGGCAAAAGATTTGCATAGACATTTTTCCAAAGAAGATATACGAATAGCAAACAAGCACACAAAAAGATGGTCAACATCATTAGCCATCAAAGAAATCCAAATGAAAACTTCAGTGAGATACCACTTCACATCCACAAAGATGTCTAATCAAAAAGATAATAATACATGTTGGTGAGGATGTAAAAAACCAAAACCCCTGTACACTGCTGGTGAGAATGTAAAACGGGACAGCTGCTTTTGAAAACAGTCTGGCAGTTCCTCAGATGGTTAATCACAGAATTATGATATGATCCAGCAATTCCACTCCTAGGTACATACTCAAGTAATAAAACATATATCCACATACTTATATATAAATGTTCATAGCAGCATTATTCAATAATAGCTAAAAAGTGGAAATAACCCAATGTCCATCAACTGAAAGGTAGATAAATAAAATATTGGTATATCCACACAACAAAATCATACTGGGTAATAAAAATGAATAAAACACTGAGGTGGTACAACATCAATGAACCTCGAAAGCATTATATTAAGTGGAAGAAGCCAGTCAAAAGGAACTACATGATGTATTATTCTATTCATAGGAAATGTCCAGAATAGGCAGATCGACAGAGACAAAAAAAAAAAAGTATATCAGTGGTTGCCTGGCGCCGCTGAGGGACATGGGGTTATTAAGGGGTGCCAGTTAAGGAATGCAAGGTTTCTTTCTGGGGTAATGAAAACACTTTAAAATTGATTGTGGTGATGGATACACAACTTTTTGTTTTGTTTTTTTTGTTTTTTTTTTTTGAGACAGAGTTTCCTCTGTCACCCAGGCTGGAGTGCAATGGCGTGATTCTTGGCTCACTGCAACCTCTGCCTCCTGGGTTCAAGCGATTCTCATGCCTCAGCCTCTTGAGTAGCTGGGATTGTAACAGGCATGCATCATCATGCCCGGCTAATTTTTGTATTTTTAGTGGAGACGGGGTTTCACCATATTGGCCAGGCTCATCTCGAACTCCTGACTCCAGGTGATCCACCCACTTCGGCCTCCCAAAGTGTTGGGATTACAGGCGTGAGTCACTGCACCCAGCCTCACAACTCTTTAAATGTACTACAAGCCATTGAATGGTACACTTTGAATGGGTGAATTGTATGTATGGGAATCATCTCTCAATAAAACTGCTTTTTATGGCCAGGCGCGGTGGCTCAAGCCTGTAATTCCAGCACTTTGGGAGGGCGATGTGGGCAGATCACCTAAGGTCAGGAGTTTGAGATCAGCCTGATCAACATGGTGAAACCCCGTTTCTACTAAAAATACAAAAATTAGCCGAGCGTGGTGGCATGTGCCTGTAATCCCAGCTACTCAGGAGGCTTAGACAGGAGAATCGCTTGAACCCGGGAGGCGGAGGTTGCAGTGAGCTGAGATCATGCCATTGCACTCCAGCCTGGGCAACAAGAGTGAAACTCCGTCTCAAAAAAAAAAAAAAAAAAAAAAAAAAAAAAGCTTTCTTTGTATAGAAACATAAACTCTCAGTGTCTCAGTTTGGATGTTCTCCCACCCCAGGCTTCTATGACTCTCCCCCTTGCATTTACTTCTCCCTCTCCTCCACTTTCCATGGCTGGGGTAAGGTGCCCTTTCTGTGTTTCCATGGAGCACTGTGACCTCCTCACTCATCACAGGGCTGTTTTCCTTTAGGGAAGGAACTCCTTGTAGCCTGCAACTGTATGTTTTATCTTTATGTTCTTACAGCTAAGCAAAGCAGTGCCTGGCACACAGTAGATGCTCAGTAAGAATGTGTTGAATGAATGTATGTATGAGTAAATAACAAATTGATTAATTAATATTTTATTTATGGAGCTTCTACTATAAACAAGGTACTACGAGTTGTTCACAAATGCTTATGGGAACAAATCAATGCTAAGCACAGGAACTGTGTTCAAACTCAGTGCATCACATGGAATCCTTTGTCTCTGTGTAGGAAGCAAATGCTGCTGACCCAGCACCTACCTGTACCTTGCTTTATCTCTACAGATATAGAGAAACATCTGCTCTGATCCTCCACACTTTCTCACTCCTTGGAGAAAGTGGCTAAGGCTCAGATGATGCAGTGGGAGATAGGAATGAGGGCAGAAAACAGAGTGCAGGAAAAGAACACACATTGAAATGCAATTTCACACCACACATCATTAGGCCTTTGCACTCACCAGCAGAACTACACAGCACAGCATATAATGTACTTTAAAACCTGCAAACTCATCAGGAAGCCTGGTAGAAAAGAATTCAAATTTATTATGTGGTATATATATACCATAGAATACTACTCAGCCATAAAAAGGAACAAAATCATGGCTTTGGCAGCAACCTGGATGGAATTGGAGACCATTATTCTAAGTGAAGTAACTCAGGAATGGAAAACCAAATATCGTATGTTCTCACTCATAAGTGGGAGCTAAGCTATGAGGACACAAAGGTATAAGAATGATATATAATGAGGCCGGGCGCAGTGGCTCACACCTGTAGTCCCAGCACTTTAGGAGGCTGAGGTGGGTGGATCATTTGAGGTCAGGAGTTCAAGAACAGCCTGGCCAACATGGCCAAACCCTGTCTCCACTAAAAATACAAAAATTAGCTGGGTGTGGTGGTGTGCGCCTATAATCCCAGCTACTCAGGAGGCCGAGGCTCAAGAAACACTTGAATCCAGGAGTCGGAGGCTGCAATGAGCCAAGGTCGTGCCACTGCACTTCAGCCTGGGTGACAGAGTGAGACTCCATCTCAAAAAAAAAAAAAAAAAAAAAAAAGATATAATGGAGTTTGGGGTGATTGGGGGAAAGGGTGGGAGGGGGGTGAGGGATAGAAGACTACTCACCGGGTAAATTGTACACTACTGAGGCGATGGGTACACCAAAATCTCAGAAATCACCACTAAAGAGCTTATTTATGTAACCAAACACTACCTGTTCCCCAAAAACCTATTGAAATTTTTTTTAAAAAGCCAACAAACTGGAAAAAAAACAAAACAAAACTCAAATTTATTGCCCCAAATTTTATTGTGTGCTAGCTAAGGTATTTTGAACTATGAGGGCAGAATTTGTTACACCTCCTTATAGAGAAACTGAGTGGTTTCGCCTACAAGCAAGACTAGCTATGAAATTTACAAAGTTCAAAGCAAAATGAAGATGTGGGGGCTTATGTTCAAAAATTAAAAATTGCCACCCAGCCATCCCATTACTGGGTATATACTCAAAGGATTATAAATCATGCTGCTATAAAGACACATGCACAGGTATGTTTATTGCAGCTCTATTCACAATAGCAAAGACTTGGAACCAACCCAAAGGTCCATCAATGGTAGACTGGATTAAGAAAATGTGGCACATATACACCACGGAATACTATGCAGCCATAAAAAAGGACGAGTTCATGTCCTTTGTAGGGACATGGATGAAGCTGGAAACCATCATTCTCAGCAAACTATCGCAAGGACAAAAAACCAAACACTGCATGTTCTCACTCATAGGTGGGAATTGAACAATGAGAACACTGGGACATAGGAAGGGGAACATCACACACTGGGGCTTGTCGTGGGGTGGGGGGAGGGGGGAGAGAAAGCAGTAGGAGATATAACTAATGTAAATGATGAGTTAATGGGTGCAGCACACCAACATGACACATGTATACATATGTAACAAACCTGCACGTTGTGCACATGTACCCTAGAACTTAAAGTACAATAAAAAAAAAAAAATTGCCAGTGGTGATGAAAGAGCATTAAGTCAAACTCAAGGGCTGGCCCTTCTGAGCACAGGCCCTGGGTGACCGTCTGCATGGGTCGCATGCCCATGAAGTTGGTCCTGTCTGCAGAGCTGGCTCAGGGAGTTGATCTGGCCTCTTGGTGAGAAACAAAAACCTAAGGGTGGGAATGCTCAGATTCTACATTCAACATCCCCTGTTCTGCAGAATTCACTTGATCCATTTGTTACCAAGGATACCACCTAATCTCCTGCCTAAAAATTCAGGAACTTTCCTCTAGTGATTCTTACTTTGTAGCCTTGAAAGGGTTTATCTACAAAGCCTCTCCTTGTCTCCTGGAGTCACCCTCATTTATCTTGGCCACCATAATAAAACAGCCCTTTTACTGAAGCTAAGATAAGGTCCTAGTTCTTTATCCTGGGAGATCCAGGTTAGGGCAGGTAAGAAAGGAAGCAAAGGAGGGAGACTAATCTCTCTTAGATGGTATTGTTTACCCTAATGGTTCCCTTCCCAGCGTCCACTCTCCTGCTTCCTCCTTCCTAAGATAACTGAGATTTTGCTCAGGTTTCTTGCTAAGAGATCTGGGATTTGGCTCAGTGTTCCCCAAGTGACTCAGGAAAAGCTAATTCCATCCCCAACTCCAGGGTAGGTTCCTGGATACTCTAAGCCAATTATAGCAATGCCATCCCACTTGTGGGAAGTCAGTCCTCCTGGGGCATTCCCATGGCTACAGGTTTCAAAGGCCCTGTGACTCAAGTTGGCCCATTCAGACTGAAAGGAGGGACTTTTCATGATGGGTGAAGAGGGTTTTTCCTCTCTCTCTCCTTCCCTCCCTCTCTCTCTCTTTTTCTGAGCCCCCCACTCCAAAGCCCCCTCCTGACAGTGTGAGAGGACAATATTCTGTCCCAGTTGATATTGGCATCCATTTTTTGACCATGAGGGAAGGCTGCCCGAGGACAAAGATAGCACAGGAGATAGGGAAGACAAATATATTAGCAGACAAATGGAACTGGAGCCCCCATGGATTGTTTCCAGAGCCTGCACAATTTCTTTTAACTGTTTTGGGAGATAATACACTTCCTTATTAACTAAGTTCATTAGAAATTTTGTTTCTTGCATCAAAAACATCCTATTTGACATAGATGCAGATAGAATTCTCTGTCTCAGGTTGACTTACTCACGTACACTTCACGACTATTCATTAAGCATCCTTATACACATATTAGGTCCTATAGTAGATACAAGGATTCAATATGCTGCTGTCCTAAGAAGCTTACAGTCTAGTACAGAAGTCGTGACTTACACATATGAAACATTTCCTGACAATGGGAAGCAATGTATGCTTTTTGAAACCTTGTTTTGAAATTTACAACACATGTTGTCTACCCCTTCTACTCCTGTTCCTGAGATGCAACTATTCATGAGTAGAGTTTATCCTTCTAAAAGCTTCAATGTCTTCTTCCTGAGGCAACATATGGTAAGAATTAAGTGATAAAGGAGCTCAGGGGAGGAAAAACTTACTCAGGCTGAGGAGATATTAGGAAAGCTTCATGGAAAAGAAGTCATGTAAACACTATTGCCCTAAAGCTCAGGTAGCAGGGTCCCTGACCGGGCTTTGTAGGGATAAAGAGCATGCCACCCCAAAATGTGCCATTTTGGCATATCGATTACTTTGAGTTAAAGGCACTTAAGAAACAGCAGGTGCAAGAATGGCATTCTGATCTTCCTTTTTCTTCCTCAAAGCAAGAGATAAAACTCTCATGTGAAAGGTACCCTCCCTGACCAGGAGGAAGGAAGACACTCTTATTCTCAGAGATGGGGTGTCAAAGCTGAGAGAGAAACAGGTACCAAAAAACCTTATTAAACTAACCCTTATCTGCCTAGCCACTTTTCCACAATTAAGTGTTCTACCCCAAACCTCTCTGTCATGTTTTCAAACTTTACTATTCTTTGTCCAGCCTGTTAGGTAAGCTTTCGGCCCTAATTGCTCCTTTGAGTTTCGTTTTTCTTGTGAGGGCTCCCATGTACAAGTAAAAATTACTAAATAAAATATGTATGCTTTTCTGTTATTCGTCTATCTTATGTCAATTTAATTCTCAAGCCTAGCCAGAGAGCCTAAGAGGAAAGGGAAATTTTGCCTCCTCCAGAGCCCCCGCCTAGCGTTCCTTTTGCCATGTCCCTTCCTAGGGAACAAGGAATCCACAAAGCCCTGTGGTTTAGACCATAATCCAGATACCCAGAACCCCACAATTGCCTGCCCACATGACTCAAAGCCCACTTGCAGGGCCTACATGGGTCTTCCAGGTAATTTCCCATTTAAGGTCAACTGTGCCATATAACATAACAATTAGAGGGGTGATATTTTAATCATATTTTTGAGTTCCAGGACAAGAACTCTCAGGTGAGGGGAATTTTTAAATTTTGCCTACCACAATAATAAAATTCTAGAAATAACCAATATGTGAAGCTGGTATGAAATTCCAAAAGTACAAAAGGTGATATAGCAAAAGAGTCTCCAGCCCTTATCTCTTCTCTCCATCACCCAGTTTACCTCACCATGGATAGTCACTGTTAGTGGTCCTTCGACCACCATATTACACAAATACATCATGCTTTTTTTTTACCTTAATACTATATCTTGCAAATCATTTTGTAGCTGTATCATAACTTATTAGCTATCCATGGGTATTTAGGTTATTTAGAATATTTTTCTTTTACAAAAAAAGTGCTGTGATTAAAACCCTTTTAGAGCCAGTCTCCATGCATGCCACTGGGGGACCTGGAGATCGATCTGCCTTGCTTGCCACCCACCAGCGCCCATGCACACCTTCCAGGGGCCTACAGACCAGCTCCTCCTGCTCACTGCCACCACCTGTACCTACTGTCTGGAGGCCTGAGGATAGTCCTACCCTACCCACCGCCACCAGCACATGCATGCACTATCCAGGATGGACCCACCCCAACTGCCACCAGTACCTCCATGTGCTGGACACTAGCCCACCAAGGCCACCACTGCCACTGCTGGCATGTGCATGCACTGTATGAGGGTCCAAGGGTTGTCCTCCAGCAATACTGTAACCACCTAATGGATTTACCTTGCCTGCTGCCTAGACAGAGCCAATTTATCAAGACAGAGGGATTGCAATAGACAAAGAGTTATTCATGCCGAGCTGGCTGTACAAGAGTCCAGAGTTTTCTTACTATATTATTCACATCAGTCTGCCTGAGCATTCAGGGATCAGAGTTTTTTTTGTTTTTTTTTTGTTTTTTTGTTTTGGTTTGGTTTGGTTTTTTTTGAGACGGAGTCTCACTCTGTCGCCCAGGCTGGAGTGCAGTGGCACGATCTCAGCTCACTGCAAGCTCCGCTTCCCAGGTTCACGCCGTTCTCCTGCCTCAGCCTCCCGAGTAGCTGGGACTACAGGCGCCCGCCACCATGCCCAGCTAATTTTTTTGTATTTTTAGTAGAGACAGGGTTTCATCGTGTTAGCCAGGATGGTCTCAATCTCCTGACCTCGTGATCTGCCCGCCTCAGCCTCCCAAAGTGCTGGGATTACAGGCGTGAGCCACCGTGCCTGGCAGGGATCAGAGTTTTTAAGTATAGTTTGGTGAGCAGTGGGGCAGTGAGTTGGGAGTTCTGATTGGTCCGGTTGGAGATGAAATTACAGGTAGTTGAAGCTATCCTCTTGCACTGAGTCAGTTCCTAGTTGGGGGCCACAAGACCAGATGACCCAGTTTATCGATCTGGGTGGTGCCAGCTGATCCAGTGAGTACAAAGTCTGCAAAATATCTCAAGCTCTGATCTTAGGTTTTACAATAGTTACATTATCCCTAGGAGCAACTGGGGAGGTTTAGAATATTGCAGTCTCCAGCTGCATGACTCCTAAACTATAATTTCTAATCTCGTGGCTAATTTGTTAGTCCTGTATAGGCAGTCTGGTCCCCAGGCAGGAAGGGGGCTTATTTGGAAAGGGCTATCATCTATGTTTCAACCATAAACTATAAACTAAGTTCCTCCCAAAGTTAGTTTGGCCTATGCCCAAGAATGAACAAGGACAGCTTGGAGGTTAGAAGCAAGATGGAGTTGGTTAGGTCAGATCTCTTTTACTGTCTCAGTCATAATTTTGCAATGATAGTTTCAAGCCTGTCACCACCAATGCCATGCACACTGTCCAGGGGCCCAAGGACCTACCTGCCTAGCCTACCACTGCCACCACCAGCACCTGAGCATGCCACCTGGAGGCTCAAGGACCAGCCCACCCAGACCAGCCACCACTGGTATCTGTGTATGCTACCCAGGCATGTGAAGACTGGCACATCTGACTCACTGCCACCACTACTGGTGCCTGAGGAGTGGCCTGCCTAGTGTCCCTGATCCCAACAAAGCCTTGCCCCAGCCTCTACCAACAAGTGCAACCTAAGCCAATGAAGAACTCACAGTTATCACTGATGCTGATTACAGCCAAAGAAGTCATTATGAAGACTACGCCAATGTGCCTACCCAGAAGCAAAGCCAAAGCACCCTTCCCAACCAACACCATTATACATGTATAGGAATAAAGACTTTCCCTATGAAAGTCAATAGATAGAATTGGAAGAAGTAACACTAGATGCGCAGCAATCACCATAAGGACACCAGAAAACATGGAAAGGAAAGGAAACATAACACCTCCAAAGGAATACAATAATTCTCTAGCAACAGATCCCAAATAAAACTTATGACTTGTCTAAAAAATAATTCAAAATAATGATCTTAAAGGAATCCAGCAAGTTGCAAGAGAATGCAGATAAACAATACAAAGAAATCAGGAAAACAATTTATGAGCTGAATGAGAAATTCAACAAGGAGATAGGTATCATAAAAAAGAACCAAACAGAAATCCTGAAGTTGAAGAATTCAATGAATTAAAAAATAAAATCAAGAGCTTCAATAATAGACTAGATCAAACAGAAAAAAAATTGGACTTGATAAGAGATCTTTTAAAATAACTCATTCAGACAAAAAAAAAGAGAACAAGAGAGAGAAAAGAATGAAGCCTATGTGATATATCGGAATACTATAAATCATAAAAATATTCAAGTTTTAGGAGTTCCAGAAGAAGAGATGGACAAAGTCATAGAAAACCTACTTAATGAAATAATAGCTGAAAACATCTCAAGTCTTGCAAGAAATATAGACATCCAGATACAGGAAGCTCAAAGATCTCTAAGTAGGTTCAACCCAAAAAGATGTTTTTCCAATGCATGCTATAATCAAACTGTCAAAAATCAAAGATGAAGAGAGAACTCCGAAAACCACTAGAGAAAAGCATCAAGTCACATAAGTCAGATATAAGGGAATTTCCATCAGACTAACAGTGTATTTCTCAGCTGAAACCTTATAGGTTAGGAGACAATGGGACACTATATTCAAATGAAAGAGAAAAAAAACCCTGCCAACCAAGAATACTATCCCTAGAAAAGCTATTCTTCAAAAATGAAGGAGAAATAGTCTTTCCCAGACAAGCAAAAACTGAGGGAATTTATCACCACTACAGATCTTAAAAGAAATGCTTAAGGAAGTCCTACATTTGGAAGCAAAAGGACATTTTCTACTATCGCGAAAACACATGAAAGTATAAAGCTCACTGACAGAACAGATGAGAAAGAAAATGAGGAAGAAAGAGGACTCAAACATATTCACTACAGAAATCCACCAACTGTAAAGGTAAACAATAAAAGAGGAAGAAGAGAACAAAGAATATACCAATCAGAAAACAATCAACAAAATGTCAGGAGTAAGTCCTCACCTGTCGATAGCAACCTTGAATGTAAATGGCTTAAATTCCCCAATTAAAAGATACAGACTGGCTGAATGAATTAATAAAACAATACCCAGCAAGATGCAGTGGCTCACACCTGTAATCCCAGCATTTTTGGAGGCTGAGGCGGATGGATCATTTGAGGTCAGGAGTTCGAAACCAGCCTGGCCAACATAGTGAAACACTGTCTGTACTAAAAATACCAAAATTATCCATATGTGGGGGTGCAGATCTGTAATCCCAGCTACTCAGGAGGCTGAGGCATGAGAATCACTTTAACCTTGGAGACAGAGGTTGCAGTGAACCTAGATTGCGCTACTGCACTCCAGCCTGGGCGAGAGAGCAAGACTCAGTCTCAAAAAAAAAAAAATCAAATCAAACCAAACCAAACCAAACAAGACCTAACTATATGCTGCCTACAAGAAACTCATTTCACTTGTAAGGACACACATAGACTGAAGGGATGGAACAAATATTCCACACAAATGGAAACCAAAAACACGCAGGAGGAGCTATACTTTTATTAGAAAATATAAGGCTGGATGCAGTGGCTCATGCTTATAATCCCAATAATTTAGGAGGCCAAGGCAGGAGGACTGCTTGAGTTCAGGAGTTGGAGACCAGCCTGGGCAACATAGGGAAATCCCATCTCGACAAAAAATAAGAAAACTAGCTAGGCATGGTGTCACATGCCTGTGGTCCCACCTACTGAGTAGGCTGAGGTGGGAAGATTGCTTTGGCCCAGGAAATCAAGGCTGCAGTGAGCCATGATCATGTCACTCCACTCTAGCCTAGGCAACAGACTGAGACCCTGTTTCAACAAAGAAAAGAAATATACATAGAATTTAAGTAAAAAAATAAAAATAAAAAAAGAAACAAAGAAGGTTATATTATTATATATGTCATATAATAATATATACAATGATCATCAATGATCACATATCATTATATAATGATAAAGGGGTCAATTCAGCAAGAGGATATAATATTGTAAATATATATGCACCAACACCAAAGCACCCAAATATATATAACAAATATTATTAGTGCTAAAAAGATAGACTCTAATATAATAATAGTTGGAGAAGCCAACACCTCACTTTCAGCACTTGAAAGATCATCAAGACAGAAAATTAGCAACAAAAATGGACTTAATCTTCACTAGAGGCTGGGCATGGTGGCTCACACCTGTAATCACAACACTTTGGGAGGCCAAGGAGGGCAAATTACTTGAGCCCAGGAATTGAAGACCAACCTGGGCAACACAGGGAGGCCCTTTATCTACAAAAAGTAAAATTAGCCAAGCATGGTGGTGCATGCCTGTGTTCCCAGCTACTCAGGAGGCTGAGGTGGGAGGATCACTTGGGCCTGAGAGGTTGAGGCTGCAATGAGCTATGAATGCACCACTGCAATTCAGCCTGGGTGATAGAGTAAGACTCTGTCTCAAAAAAGAAAACAAAACAAAAAACAAACAAACAAAAAAAGCACACACACAAACCTTTACTATAGACCAAATGAATCTAACAACCTAACAAACATTTACAGAACATTTCACCCAACAACTGCAGAATATACATTTTTCTCATCAACAAATAGAACATTTTCCAGAAGAGACCACACAAGGGGTAATCGAAATTCATGAAAAAATGTATATCGTGAAGAAACTACACATGGATGTCAACATTTTTTGCACTAAAACTTGTAGTAACTTACTGTAACATAGCAGAACAGGATCTAGTTTGAGGCACTAAGAAGGATAAGACATCAGTTTGAAAAGAGAGCCTATCAGAGCTATATAAATTCTGCTAAAATTGAAGGAAGAACAAGCATCAAATTTATGGTAAAGCTTGGGTGGAAGATGATAAAACCATTCATGTTTTACAAAAAGTTTATGGGGACAATGCCCCAACAAAATTAGCAGTTTATAAATGGATAATTCATTTTAAGAAAGGACAAGGTAGTTTGAAGATGAAGCCTGCAGCAACAGACCATTCACATTAATGTGCAAGGAAAAAAATTCATCTTGTCTGTGCCCTATCTGAAGAGGACCAACAATTAACAGAAGAAACGATAGCCAACACCACAGACATCTCAATTGTTTCAGACTTCAACCAATTCTGACTGAAAAATTACAGTTGAGCAAACTTTCACCAGAAGGGCACCAAAACCATTGCACTGTAATCAGGCACAAACAAAAGCAAAGCTTTCAACAGAATTTTTTAAAGTGGCATCAAGATTCTAAAGCCTAGCTTCAAAAAATTATAACAAAAGATGGAACATGGCTTTACCAGTACCATCCTGAAGATAAAGCACAATCAAAGCAGTGGCTACCAAGAGGTGAAAGTGGTCCAGTCAAAGCGAGAGTGAACTGGTCAAGAGCAAAGGTCATGGCAACAGTTTTTTTTGGATGGTAAAGGAATTTTGCTTGTTGACTTTCTGGAAGGCCAAAGAATATTATGAAGGTGTTTTGAGAAAGTTAGCCAAAGCTTCAGTCAAAAAATGCCCAGGATAGCATCACCAGAGAGTCCTTCTCCACCGCAATGCTTCTGATGATTTCTCCAACTAGTAAGAGGAATTTTGTGAGTTTCTATGGAAAATTATTAAGCATACACCTCACAGTACTGATTTGGCTCCTTCTTTTTTTTTTTGTTTGCTAATCTTAAAAAAAAATCTAAAAGACATCCATTTTTCTTCAGCTAATATTGAAAAAAGACTGCATTGACATGATTAAATTCCCAGGTTCCTCAGTTCTTTAGGGTTGAACTAAATGGCTGGTATTGTCACTTACACAAGTGTCTTGAACAGGATGGAGACTTTTTTTTTTTTTTTGGCTCACTCTGTCACCCAGGCTGGAGTGCAGTGGACTGATCTCAGCTCACTGCAACCGCTGTCTCCCGGGTTCAAGTGGTTCTCCTGCCTCAGCCTCCCAAGTAGCTGGGACCACAGGTGCACAGAACCACAACCGGCTAATTTTCGTGTTTTTAGTAGAGATGGGGTTTCGCCATGTTGGCCAGGCTGGTCTCGTACTCCTGGCCTCAGTGACCCGCCTGCATCGGCCTCCCAAAGTGTTGGGATTACAGGCGTGAGCCACCGCGCCTGGCCAGAAAGGAGCTTCTTTTGAGAAATATAGTTTACATTTTTAAAAATCTTTTAATTCCATTTTTTCACAAATTTAAGGTTTCCTAATATGTTAGGCCACAAAAAAAGTAAAAAAAAAAAAAATTTTTTAAAATTGAAATAATATCAAATGTCTTCTCAGACCACAACAGAATAAAACTAGAAATTAGTAACAAGAGGAACTTGGGAAACTATACAAACACATGGAAATTAAGCAACATGCTCTTAAATAAACTTTTAAAAAACTGAAACAAATGAAAATGGAAATGCAAAATACCAAAACCTATAGGATACATCAAAAGCAGTGCTAAGAGAGAGGTTTTATAGCAGTAAAAGCCTACGTCAAAAAAGTAGAAAGAGGCCAGTCATGGTGGTTCACACCGGTAATCCTAGCACTTTGGAAGGCTGAGGCGGGTGGATCACTTGACATGAGGAGTTGGAGACCAGCCTGGCCAACATAGTGAAGCTCTGTCTCTACCAAAAAATACAAAAAAAAACTAGTCAGGCACAGTGGCATGCATCTGTAATCCCAGCTACTCAGGAAGCTGAGGCTTGAGAATCGCTTGAACCCGGGCAGAGGATGCAGTGAGCCAAGATCGCACCACTGCACTCCAGCCTGGGTGACAGAGTGAGACCTTGTCTCAAAAAAAAAAAAAAAAAAAAGTAGAAAGATTTCAAATCTGCTGCCTCATCATCAAACTCTTGGGCTTCTCTGCAACTACAGGTCGACAATCTACTGGCCACAGCAGCTGCTGTCACATTCTTCTACAGTGTTTGTAACAAGAGGACTGGCCAGTCTCTGACTGTACACTCGCTGGTACAGGGAGCTAACCACATCCTGATACCGATTCCATTGTTGGATGGAACTGTTGGGAATTCTGCTTCACAATATGCTGAGATAACTGTAACCTTTGGACTCACAAAAGTATGAGTTCTTATTTAATTTGAAAATAAGTATCTGAAGAGAGCTATAAACTATATACCACTTTTTCTAAATGCCGAGTTTCTACGGCCTTTTCATTTTCAGAAATTGTTAGAAAAGAAATTTTCCCTAAGTAACATTCAAATGATTTGCAGTGCAAAGAATAATTTAATTTGACCCTTTTCTATTTTCAGAAGGCACATGGTATCTAAAAGGACATCACTGATGTGGGGCCCTCTAACTAGTTTTAATGGCAAAGTAAAAATGTACTGAGCCTTCTAAGGTAATTAAGGATCACTGATCTTCAAGACAGCTTCTAACTTTAGCCTTTAAAAATTTTCTTCCATTTGAGCCAGAAAGAATTTCATATATGTAACAGTATCTTAAAAAATACAGTACAGGGCCAGGCATGGTGGCTCAGGCCTGTGATCCCAGCACTTTGGGAGGCCGAGGCAGGTGGATCACTTGAGGCCAGGAGTTCGAGACCAGCCTGGCCAACATGGTGGAACCATCTCTACTTAAAAAAAAAAAAAAAAGTAGCCAGGCATGGTGGCATGCCTGTACTCTCAGCTACTTGGGAGACTGAGGCAGGAGTATCACTTGAAAATGGGAGGTGGAGGTTGCAGTGAGTGGAGATCACGCCACTGCATTCTAACCTGGGCAAGAGTGAGACTGTCTCAAAAAAAAAAAAAAAATACAGTACAGGATCAATTTAATCACTGATACCTCTCCAGATTACTCCATTGTTGGGATTCTTTCAGAAAACAAAGTGAACAGTTAAAAGAAGCAAGAATACTGTGAAACTTTTGAAGTAAACAAAAGCTAAGTTATTGAATGCCTACTATGTGCCAAGCACTGTGCACACATTTAAGACTCTAATCTTCACAATTCTGCCAGATTGGTCTCACCTCTATTTTACAGATTAAAAAAAAAATTGCTCAATGTGTTTAAATGACTTGCTTAAAATCGTATGCTAACACAAGACTGGAATTCAATGCAAGATCTGAGAGTTAAATGCCCACATGCCCTTGCCCCTGTTTAAACTAGACCTCTCACTTAGCTAACTGTACACATGTGGAAACATGAATCAGTCAGGATTTTGTTACCTGTGACAGTTAAAAACAGCAGTGGCTTCAGAAACATAGAAATTTTCTGCTCTCCAGTGCAGACGTAGACAATCTGGGGCTCCTAGGGTCCCTCTGAGGTGTCAAGACTAGAAGCTCCTATGTTTTTTGTTGCTGTGCCCTCTGTGGTTTCATGATCCCAGATAGGGGCCAGAGCTCCAAACATTACCTCTGCATTTTGGCTGGCGAAGGAATAAAGACATGCTCCTATCTTTAAGGACATGTCCCAAACGTTGCTCAGATCACTGGCCAGATCTGATTGAATCCAAGTGAGGCTGGGAAAGTAATCCTTATATTCTGGGTGGCCTTGCACTTATCTGAAAATCAGAGTTCTAAAAGGGAGGATGAATATTGAGAGACCATAGCCTCTGCCAGTGTGCTTAATGAGTATGCCAAGAATAAAAAGTAGAACTTAAATCCCTTCATCTTCCCCTTCATTCAAGTGTATATTCTGCTAGCAAAGTGAGACATTCATCTGTACTTTTCTTGATACTTGAAGTATTTTGTTAGAACCAGAGTAACAAATCCCCATGGACCCATCATCCAGAATTTAACAAATGCTTACATCTTCCTTCAGATCTTTAAAAAAAAAAAAAAATTGAAACAGAAGAGACCCCTTTTGCAACCACAAGCAGTTCTACTCTCCTCTGAGTTCAAGGCAACTGCTTTCTCATTATCTTTCTATACTTTCTCTCTATAAATAACAATCAACATAGTTTTTTTAAAAAAACTGTATAAATGGCATGCATTTCATCTTCTGCTACAGCTTATTTTCATTCACTACTTTTTCAAGGGCCATCCACATTACAGATCAAGTTCATTCATTTTAATTGCTCAATTGTTTACCATCTATAAATAGGCCACAATTTACTTATCTATTTTCTTGCTCATGAGCATTTAGGTAACTTTTCCTGGAAACAAACAGTTCAGCTGTGAGGCTTCTTGTACATCTCCTTGTACACATGTGCATGGTTTCTCTAGAAGATTGCTTCTCAAGGTTTCATGAGCATGAGTCACCTAAGAAATCTTAACCACAGAGTCTGGTGCAGCAAGTCCAGGTCAGGACCTGAGAGTTGCAAGCTTCCCAGGTGAAGCCCATGCTGCTGCTCTGTGGCCCACACTTTGGGAAGTGAGACTCTTAAGTGTATACCTAGAATTGTTGGGTCACAGAGTATGCAAACCTCACTTTCTCAGACATCATCAAATTGAACCCGTTTTTACTCCAAAAGAAGTGAATGTGTTCCTATTGCTCCATTCTGACCAACGCTAGATCTTGTGACTTTTTACCTTTTGCTAATCTGAAAGCATGAAAAAACTAGGTCACATTTCACTGATTATCAGGACAGTAATAATCTTTCCACATTTTTTTTGACTATTCAGGCTTTTCCTGTTCATATAATTCGTCCATTTTTCTAATGCAGCAATTTTAAGTGTGGTCCAAGGACCCTAGCGGTCCCGAGACCCATTCAGTGGGTCTGCAAGGTCCCTTTTTTTTAACGATTACCTATCCATGTGAGGCTGATTTTCTCCTTCACATACTTCAGCCAAAACACACAGCAACAGACTGCAGAAGCAGGTATGAGAGGCCAGCTATCTTTTATTAAGCTAAATGTTAAAGAGATTTGTAAAAATGTAAAACAATACCACTCTTCTCATTTTTTGTTTTGAAAAATAGTCATTCTTCTTATTTATTTTTTTAATACATAATTTTTAAATTCTAACAGAAAATATCAATAGATTTAACCCACATACACGAAAACTCTTTGGGGTTCTCACTTTTGAAGAGTGTAAAGGAATCTTGAGACCAAAAGTTTTGAGAATTGCTGTTCTAATGCATGGCTGTCATTTTCTCAATGACTTTTGTATGAGGTTCTTTTGCTTCTTTAATGTATTCCAGATAGGAATCCTTTGACAGTTACATGTATTGCAAACATTTCCTTGTCTGTAGCTTGTTCTTTTACAGTCTCTATTGTTCTACAGAAGCCATGTTTTTATGCATCATTTTTTCCTGTGTATGCTTTTG
The DNA here is from genome assembly GCF_028858775.2 of Pan troglodytes. NCBI lineage: Eukaryota > Metazoa > Chordata > Mammalia > Primates > Hominidae > Pan > Pan troglodytes. Next base: position 77,831,887 of record NC_072402.2, read on the forward strand.
TGTCTTGCTTTAAAGAAATCCTTCCCATTTGCAAAATCATGAAAATAACCTTATAGATTCTCATTTAAAAGTTTTGTCTTCATATTTAGGTCTTTAATCCCTTTGTTTTTCGGGAAGGGTATAAGGTAGTACATATTGTTTTCCCCACAGAGCTTGCCGTATCTGTCAAAAATCAAGTTCCCATATAAACATGGACCTGTTTCTGGGCTCTTTATTCTCATCAGGGATCCCCTGACTGACCTCTACTGGCACCAGCCACACACTACTTTAACTGGTATACCTTTAAAATATTCTTTGACATTGTTAGGACAAGTTCATGCCTCTTCCTCTCGTCCTTCTTCAAAATTATCTTGCTTTTTCTTAATCTTTTTCTTCCCATGTAACACATTTTGAGGTGTAACAGAAGGCCTACTGAGTTGGGAGTCCAGGCATCTGCCCTGTTCTACTGGCAGCCGCCCCTAACCAGCTGTGGCTGTGGAGCTCATATCTCCCTGAGCTCAGCTTCCTCTTCCATAGAACAAGAAATCTGAAAATCACCTCTAATTTTTCCTCTCCAATCCCAAGAGCCTATATTTTTAGTATAAAGACATTAAATTTAACAGATAAGGAAGGGAATTGAATAGAGATACTTCAGCATTGCAGATTATAGGGAACAGAACTTCTGCCACATAAATGGTAATGTTTAGGAATTCATAAAAAAGTTTTAAAGTTCTCTTCATTATTTTATGTTGAAGGTTAGGCTAGAATCATCACCAGAGAATTCACGGGATTTTGGGGGTCCTCTAAAATGAAACTATGTCTTGCTATAAGAATTTTACTTCCTGCGTGAGTTAAACCACAATTTTAGAGACAATCTTCTACAAATACAAGAGTAATTTCCAATCTGAAAATTTTGTAGGGGAGGATTTAGAAAAAATGAAAACTTCTGATGAAATCCTTTATAAGTCTTCTCATGGTACCAAAATTCCAATATTACTTCACCAGCAATCACTAGGTCATGAACTCTGATGTGACTGACCTCCACTAATTCATTCACAGCTCTGCTTTTCCTTCTTTGTGACCAAAGGCAGGAATTAGAAAAATGCTTGGCTAGAGCTAAGGATACTGCTCTTATTTTGAAGCAGGGAAAGTCTAAATAGCCATTGTAGGGAACCCCCAGCTTTGGCACCACTGAATGAATTACAGAAAGAAAATGAGATTTCCCCTAACTTTCTTCTCCTGGACCCTCATTCTATGAATCTCCACATCTGAGCTAACTTCAATCAAGATGGGTACTTAGCACTGACCTCTAATGAGATCAGTGTAAGATGCATGCCCATGTAGTTTAGTATATTGTTTTACCTCAGACAAGTGAAATTAAATGTCTGCAATTCACCAAAAATATTTTACCCTTAGCAAAATATATAGTACGTTCCTGTTTTCCTCTTCAAAAGTAGACTTAGGAAGCAAATTCCTATAAAACTTAATTGCCCATTTAATCCAACATGTATAGTCTGCAAATATATAAACTAAAAAAGATTTACCTTATTTAAATTCAACAATATTTTGTATAAAGCTTTTGTGTTTAAAAAGCATTTTCATATATACTACTTCATTTTACTTTCATAATGATCCTGTATGATAAATGGAGACAATATTATTATGGTAATAACCGTGTTAGAGATAAGAAAAAGTTCTGAGAAATTAGATGATTTCTCAACATCACAAAGGATGAGACGCAAGACTAAGGTCAGCTTCCAGTCACAACCCATGAAGATCCCTTGAAAATTATGGTTGATTTTCGTCAATCCGAATAAAAGCGACACGTAACTCCACTCAACCCTCATTAAACAAATTAAATACCTGCATGTTTGGTATAAGAGAAAGCAAAGAAGTCATAAGGGACATTTGCAGTACATTAACTGCCTTTCAAGATGACTTCCTATTTTTTAGTGTATAATAACATGTGACTAGTATGTCCTCTGGTTCATTAATATTCCTATTCATAATTATGGCCAATTCATCTAGTTCAGATAAGAAGGTGGCAGAGCACATTCAGATGAAGTCTCAGGGTACGAGATCAGAAGATACAAAACTGGCTAGTATTCCCCCTGAAGAGATCAAGAAGGGGAGCAGGGACAATTATAAGGAATTAGTGATAGAAATTAGCAAGAAATAGAAAGGTATGAAGGTAAAGAAAAAAACATATCTCTAAATGGAAAAGAAAAGAATTTAAATTAAGGTTCAAATGCTTATTTTTAAGACAATAACACAGAAGAAATCTGATCATCAATACTATCCATGAAGCTATCAGAAAAGACCTTGCCATTAAGGACTTTAGTGTTTGAGAGCTGATCTATAACCGAAAATTTGTTCATTTCGTTAATCTGAAGATTCAAGGATATATGGAAAGCAATAACTTCATTGTACAGAAAGCATACATTTCAAGCCAGTGAGTTTAAAATTACTTTCAAGACCAATGAAAAGAACTGACTAATCCATCCTAAAAATGGACTCAATACTGATCAATGTACACGACTGTTCTAACACTCAGTTATAACAGTTCTCCATATTTCCTTTGTGTTAATATTCATCACTGCTATAGAATAGATGGTATAAGCATCAGCTCTATCACAAAATCTTTCATTAACAAAGCTTTTCTCCACTGAGTGATGGAAAAAAAAAAAGAACAAAAACTTCTGAAAATAGTGAAGAAAAAAACTCAATGAAGAACACCACATCTCTTCTTAAATAGTATAAATTCTGTACCATCTGCTACCTTGTTCCGTCATACTTTACAGCTGTCACTGTGCCTAGGGAGGACATGCCATGTAAACTAATTTGCTTCCACCTCCACAATTCAAATCGGAGCAAAAAACTGAACAATACACCTTACTGGTAAACCAGTAAAATATCAAATTAAATCAAGTAAAACCTTGAAGAGACACTATTCTTGAAAGACTACCAAATGTTCAATTAGTTTCTACCTATCACTGTTCTTGAGAAAAAAAATACAGTAATCAATAATCGGTTATTTAAAAATAATTTTTAAAATCGGAACCAGTGTCATATGGAAAAACGATCTATGATGCTTTTTAAAAGATCCGAGTTTTTCACATATTATGAAGTATTAACAAAATACAAAAGCATTAAGTAAAAATAATGTGAAATTCAGAAAATAAAGCAGAAAGGAGCACTTCTATGTGTTAAAATAATGTAATTCTCCCTGTACATTTCTGTCCACATGAGCCAATAAACATCAAGAATACACACTTTACAGTATTTACCTGTTTTAAGACATTCAAGTCAATTCAGATGGCAAAAGTAGAATTCAATCACTAGTGAAATGTTTTAAAAATATATATTAAACCAAAAAAATGTTTTTACAAGATAAAAAATAATCTTCCACAATGTAATTAATTGCAGATCACTGAAATTTTAACTCTTTAGATGATTTCAGTTCAGTTTTTTGGTTTCAAAATCTAGAGACAGTCAAACAAAAGCACAGGCAGAATCTCTATCTGTTTTTACGTTTCTCTTTCTTGCTTTGACTACTTGTTGCGCTGTTTAAAGACGATGATGAAGGTGCTCTTGCATGACCTGTGGCCTTTAGATGGTCAAAAAGTTTATTCCGAGATGGAAATTCACTATGGCAGGTTGTACAGCTGATAAGAACACTCTGAGAAGGGCAAAAAATCATAAATAAAAGTAAGCGTTATCACTTGAAAGTAGTGTTTTAGGTTTTAATGTCAAGATTAAGCATCAAACAATTGTAAAATAAAGATGTTTTAACAGAGTGGACAGGTAATAAACACGTTCAACAAACGCAGATGTTCTTGGAGGTTAAATCCCACTAATCAACACGATTAACTTTAAGGGTCCTGAGACTTTCAATAGCATGTACCTCATGGACTAAAAAAGAGGAAGAGTTTATGCTTCACAATTAATCTCCAGAACTTGACACATGTAATTCTTATCACCAAGGCTTTAGATTGAAAAGTAATAGAAAACAACAGTAACTGTTCTGGTACAGTCTAGCATTTCCAATGTGCTTCTTTTTATTTTAATGAAAAAAAAAGATACATTATATCAAACAAAACTGTTGATGGATCCACATCTTTGCAGGCTCTTTGCGGAATGGCTCACCAAATACACATTTCCATCTTTAGATCATTATACTGCTTAAACAGCAAGATATGCTAAAGAGATATGAATATGATTTTGACCTACCATTGTTTGTGGTTCAGCAGGTACTCTGACAGGTTTTTTCGTATCTTTGGTTTTCTTTCCTTTGGGTTTAGGAACACTGGAAAATAAATAATTCAGCATAATCCAAAAATAACATACTCCTTTTAACCATCATTATTTGAGTGCTCTCTACAACACTCAAAAAAGTGAACTGCACTTTAAAAGTTAATTCATTAATTTTAAAGGCAATTTAAATAATCTTTACATCTTAAATGAACATCTTTAAAAAGCAACTTCAGAAATCAAATTGAATATCAAATTTGGCACAAAAATTAAGGAATTTCCTTAAAACATTTGAAACAAAGTTAAAACAAGGTCCTTAAAATATCTCTGAATGTTTTATACAGAGATAAATGTTTTATACAGTGTTTAATACAGTGTTTTATACAGAATGTTTTATACAGTGTTTTCATAAAAACACTGCCAGGCACGGTGGCTCACACCTGTAATCCCAGCACTTTGGGAGGCCAAGGCAGGGAGATCACTTGAGGTCAGGAGCTCGAGACCAGCTTGGCCAACGTGGTGAAACCTCCGCCTCTATTAAAAATATAAAAAATTAGCTGAGCGTGGTGGCAGGCACCTGTAATCCCAGTTACTTAGGAGGAGGAGCAGGGGAATCACTTGAACCCAGGAGGTGGAGACTGCAGTGAGCCAAGATTGCACCACTGCATTCTAGCTGGGGTGACAGAGTAAGACTGTTTCAGGGGAAAAAAAAAAAGCACAAAGCACTTAATACTCCATTTAAAGGAGCAAACCATCTTCAAAACTAACCAACAGTAATCATAAATGATCTGACATGAAGTGTGGTTCCCCAAAAACATTAACTTTTTTTTTGAGATGGAGTCTCACTCTGTCACCCAGGCTCGAGTGCAGTGGCGCGATCTTGGCTCACTGCGACCTCTGCCTCCCGGGTTCAAGCGATTTTCCTACTTCAGCCTCCTGAATAGCTGGGATTACAGGCACGTGCCACCATACTCAGCTAATTTTTGTATTTTTTAGTAGAGACAGGGTTTTACCATATTGGCCAGGATGGTCTCGAACTCCTGACCTCGTGATCCACCCGCCTTGGCTTTCCAAAGTGCTGGGAATATAAGCGTGAGCCACCCTGCCTGGCCTAACATTAACTTCTTGGACGTGATCCAGTTTAACAAACACTTCAATAGTCGCACAGAGAAATGAGTGAAACAAAGACTTTGTAATGCATTTTTCATAAAATTAAATTTGCTCAATATAAGGAAGTTACTTTTATTTAAAAATTATGTCCTTTCTGTTGATCTGATGGTTTTTCCCCACCACATCATTTAGATCAGAAATGGTATAGTTGGGTTCCTCTTGTTCTGCTTGAACTCCTGAACATTCCTCTACTCATCTCCTACATGAATTTCAATTTTCCTTGGCATTTCATACTTTCCCTCATTTGTGCTAACCAAATTCATAGGGTAAAAATCTGGGTCCAACTATACTGTACAGAACAGACAGGATGGGTTATAATGAGTAAGTGATGATAATGCTTCCAGTTTATAGGTATACTATTCTTCAAGCAGAGGCCAATAGTCTGTGCTAAGTTAAATGGCCTATGCATTTAAAAAACGCAGATTAGGAGTGTAACATATTGTGTAGGATTCAGCCAGCTTTGAAAACATCAAGAAAAGGACACAATGGCATAAAAGGCAACAAATAATACATACTAATTTTCAAACTATCATCACAGATATGTCAGAAATATGTCTAACAAATTTAGGATAATATTCCTGGCAAACATCACTTATATTATGAATGACAGTTACATCTCTGAAGCTGATATCTAAGACCTTTATTTTTTAAAAATACTATACACACACACACACACATTTTTTTAAAAAACACTTCTCAGTAGGTGCCCAGTGTCCACACCACTCCAGAGAAGCAACAGAGGAGCTGCCAGCATAAAGGCCCTGGATCCAGGGGACAGCAGAGTGGTGTGGGGAGGGTGCTGGGTATAATGTATCTATCTTAGCCCTGCCATTCTGCAGCTGTGAAGAAGTCACTTGAATTCTCTGAATCCTTTCCTCACATCAGTGAAATTAGAAAGCTGAACTATATCAGTGGTTGCCCAAGCCTGAGAACCCTTCTTCCTCCCCAGATCAATTCTCATGTAGAAGTAACATGGAGGCCAGACACGGTAGCTCACACCTGTAATCCCAGCACTTTGGTAGGCCAAGGCGGGCAGATCATGAGGTCAGGAGTTCAAGACCACCCTGTGCAACATGGTGAAACCATCTCTACTAAAATACAAAAAAATAGCCAGGCGTGGCAGTGCATGCCTGCAGTCCCAGCAACTCGAGAGGCTGAGGCAGGAGAATTGCTTGAACCCGGGAGGCGGAGGTTGCAGTGAGCCGAGGTTGCGCCACTGTACTCCAGCCTGGGCAACAGAGCGAGACTCCATCTCCAAAAAAAAAAAAAAAAAGAAGTAACATGGAAAACATTTTAGTTTTAGATGAAAAAGGGGTTCAGGGGCCCAGAGCCCCACCTCCTGGCCCACTCTTTGTGCCCATCCCACAGGACACACAGGCTCCATGGAGTCAGATGATCTGGGTGCCTTCAAGCTGTCAGGCAGATGGAATGAAGTGTCAGCCTCTCTACTCAATAGCGTTTGTCCTTGGACAATTAACCTGAAATTCAGTTTCCCCATTTGTAGAAAGGGAACAAACACCTGGTGTCAGAGTGAAATACATGTGAATTTCCCCTTCTAGGCTTCAACTCTCCAAAGTTCTTCAAAGCTTCAACATTACCAGTTTGTGTAGTTCTTTATATACCTTTTTCTATAGCCAGAGTCATACTGTAGGTCTCAGCCACATCTGTTTCCTCCTTCCTACTACTAAGTGCCTTAAACTCCTAAGTACACACACTCCCCTCCCCATCACGGTTGCTCCAGTGTTAGCATTTTCACGTCATGCTCCCACTTTGCTCTGTCACTTTAATTCTTTTCAGGGTTCTGTAATGACAGAAACTTGAAGCTCCTCACTATCAGATCTTTCCTCAAGAAACAAGAAATGATTCTCTGTTCTAGAGGAACCGAGGAGGATGGGGAAAAGAAAGTCAGACAAGAGGAGGAAGGAGAGAACAGGACTGGCTACCTCCCTTGGGTGAGACCTCCTCCTAGTCCACACCATGGCCTTGTGCAGCACCAAGAGTCCAGGGCTCCTCTGAGCAGGAAGGGCCCCAGCTGCTGCCATGTGTCCTCACAACATGGTGGGGCCCAACACAGGCTGCTGTCGTGAGCATGGAGATTTGCTTAGTGACACTCCAGGGACGCAGCAGGAGTCTTGTCTCATGTGAGTGTCAAGTGTTAATGATCCACGACAAAATCAGCGCCACAGCAGGATAAGGTAAACAAGAACTGGATCAAAGTGACATCTTTCTGATTTTGGCCATGCTACTGAGATGTGTGTGGGCACATTCCTCTAGCATCCTCTTCTCAACGCTCTTCATCTGTATACATATGTGTGTGTGTATCTATACATAAATATGTACAGATACATCTAAATTACCTGGTCAGTCATGGGAAAGAAGATTTTATTTGATATATGAAAAGCTACATCCTTACTATCAATATTCAGTAATTTACAAATAATATGCAACTTTGACTTACCTTTTAGCTTCACTTTTTGGATCATCACATGGTTTAATGATCTCTGTGACACTGACATTTTCCTGGGGACTATCTTCCAATTCTTTGGCACTGTCTTGATTTAAGTTAGTATCTTCTGGATCAACCTTTACTCCTTCTCCAGTTCCATTTACATTGAAATTGTCATCATAATTCTAGGTAATAAAACATATGTGCCGTTACAAAATAAATATAATACTACTACTAGCTTTTTATGTTATGTTGCCAAATAGTTATATACCTTCGGGAAATAAAAAGGAGAAGCAGGTAAGTTAAGAACACGGATGCTCATTACAGTGATAGTAAATTAAGGGAAATCTGAAAAGAATCCAAATGTTCAAAAAGTGAATGGCTGAATATATGAAGAAAAATTCTGAAGTGCTTAAGTATCATGTTTCCAAAGATACTCAATTATGTGAAAAAATACTTACAACATATTAGCAAAAGTAGAAGAAAGAAAATTATACATAGTGTAATCACAATTTAATTCTTTATTAAGTAATCTCTACAGGTAAAATTAAGGATGATACTTTTCCATATTCCAAATGATAAGCAATGAGCAACTATTCTTCTACAGTCACAAACAATGGCAACAACAAACAGGCATTATAAAAGAAAGACGCCTGGCAAACATATCCTAAGTGTACCTGTCTGTTTTCAAGCAACATTTTGGCACATTTGTGCTCGCTCTCTCCATCTCTTCTCTCTCCCAACACACACTTTTTTCCCCAAGCCATCTGAAAGTGAGCTGCAGGCAGATATGAATCTTTGCCAGGTACATCCTAAGAATCAAAACATTCTCTGGCACAATACTCACACTCAAGAATCTAATGCTGATATTATCTGTTACACAACCCACATTCAAATTTACCAATTACTCCTTTTCCTGTATAGGGATATACAGGATAGGGGGTGTAATCAAGGATCACATGTTGCATTTAGTTGTCAGGTACCTTTAATCTCCTTTATTCTAGAGCAGCTCCCCCACTTTTTTTTTTGTCTTTCATGATGTTGACAATTTGATGTTTTGTAGAGTGTCCCATAATCTGGCTTTGTTTCATTGTTTCCAAACGATCAGATTCAGGTTAAACATTTCTAGCATAATACTATAATCCCGGGAAGCAAAATGAGTTTGTCATTTTTCAGTGATATTATTAAGTTTGATCATTTGGTTAGGGTGGTATTGCCAGATTTTTCAACTGTAAAGTATGTTTTCCCTTTTTAAATTAATAAGTAATCTGCAGAGTGTGACTCAGACTGTGTGAATATCCTGTCCCCATGACCATTTACCGAATATACTTGGCATCTATTAATGATTCTTGCCTGAAACATTTATATACTGGTGGATGTAGAAGAGTGATTTTCTCCCTCTATTACTTGTGTCATTTGCACTTGTACTAATTAATATTTTTCTGTAATAATAAAGCTTTCCCATCTCCTTTCTCCAACTTTTTTTTTTTTTTTTGAGACAGTCTTGCTCTGTTGCCTAGGCTGGAGTGCAGTGGCGTGATCTCAGCTCACTGCAACCTCAGCCTCCCAGGTTCCAACGATTCTCCTGCCTCAGGCTCCTGAGTAGCTGGGATTACAGGCGCGTGGCACCACGCCCGGCTAATTTTTGTATTTTTAGTAGAGACGGGGTTTCACTATGTTGGCCAAGCTGATCTTGAACTCCTGACTTTGTGATCCACCCGCCTTGGCCTCCCAAAGTTCTGGGATTACAGGCGTGAGCCACCGCACCTGGCCAACTCTCACTATTTTAAAAGTCAATATAGATACATAAATTTCTTTTTAACAAATGCAATGTATGAAGATCTATTACCCTTATTCCTTTTGATGACTCAAGTTTTCCCTAATTGGCAGGCCCCGCAAGCTGGATCTTGAGTACTTCTAACGTATCCCCGTCAGTTTTTGAGCACTTCCTTAGTTTCTAGTATAAGATGCTCTAGGCTCACGTTCCACTTTCCTAGTCTCAGCCCTGAAATCAGGTATTTCTCCAAAGAGCAAGCCTGTTTCCTTTTCATAGAAAAGTGAACTTAAAAACCAATACATGTGCATTAGGTGTACTCACTGCTAGGGGTGTCACTGCTTCTAGGTCCTCACAATGCACACTGCTCACACACTTACTTTCTTTAAATCATGGGCTCATACCAACATCTCCACTTCAATGCAACTCCACAGTATTCTTCTTCTCTTTTCCTCAATTTATATTTGTATTTCCCTCTTCCCACAAAAAGAATATGGTTCCCAGCTACAATTTATTCATTTAATTCCTTTTTTTTGGGGAGGGGTCAAGGATCAAATAATTTAATTTTCTTAAGATGTCAATACAACCTACACTGTGAACAAATTCAATATAATTTCTATAAAAATCCCAATAGCACAGGATTTTTTTTTATAGAACTATTGCTTAAAATTTTTAAATTTGATTATGAACTATAACTAGCCAAGCACTCACGAAAAAGAGGAGGCATTATACTTCCTGATTTCAAAACATATTAAAAGCTACAATAACAAAAACAATGTGGTACTGACACAAAGACAGATAAACAGATAACAGAACAGAATACAGCACAGAAATGAACTCTTCTATATATGATTAAATGATCTTCCACAAAGTTGCCATGAGCACATGATAGAGAAAAGATAATCTCTTCAAAAAAAAAAAAAAAAAAAACATAGTGAAAACTGCATGTCTACACTGATAAAGCTGGATCCTCTCCTTGAATCATATACAAAAAATATTTTAAATAAAATACTTACACATAAAAATCACTAACAAACCTCTTAGAAAAAATATAGGGGAAAGAAATGACATGGGTCTTGGCACCATTTTCTTAGACACAACATTAAATACGTGATTAACAAAGAACAGAAAAATTTAACTACGTGATACTTCAACATTTCTGCACATCAATGCCTCCTATGAAATTGGTGAAAATATTACTCATTTACTTTCAAAAATACCACACCAATACCACCAAAAAACATACTAAATTCAGGACTTACTTTTTTGGCAGTTAAATTTTATCTTTCAACTATATCCCTTGGAAGGTATTCCGTCAGAGTACTATGTTTGAGTTACTTGAATTAAATTTTCTTTCCTGTCAGTCAGGGTCATTTGTTTCTATTTACATTCAGTTTTAATCTGGGAGGGTTTTCTTGTACAATCCTTGTTGGTTATGGAATTTTTCTGGCCATACAGAAAACTTCCCCAATCTCAAGTTTCAAGATACCCATTATTTGCTGCCGTCTGCTCTTAAATCTATCAGTACATGTCTCCACACTGCCCTTCCCTTCAAAAAGAGCTTAGAAAATATCAGGAAAAGTGTTACATCAAGCTAGGTCTGAATTTGCTACAATCAGGAATCATAAACGAGAGATGCTATAAAGGAATATAGCTTTTGAGAGAAACAATGGGGTGTTCATTTGAAGCATTTTCATCAGTAAGAAAATACTAACGTATGTGTTTATGGTTGCAATCAATAGAATCTATGCTCCATTAATCAAGGTAATACAGGCTCAGGTTAAACATAAATCTCTCTCCATTTATTTTGTCCTTACTGTAATGGTACTGACATACACAAAGGAAAGAGAAAGTGTTCCAAACTAATAATTATAAGGTGTTTGGATGGATGATGGTAGGCGTCAATTTATAAAAAGAACACATATTTGCTATGCAGTTTTATAACTGAAGCAAAAAGTTCCAAATTACAATTTTAAGTGATTAACTCATGTGTCATGTATCATTTTTTGAATAGGAAACTGATTTTAAAAAAGACTATTAAATATATTATTATAACCATTTGGATAAATAAACCAAATCTAAAGTTTTATTAAAAAGCATTAATGTGTTTTCTTAAAAATATTTAATACTTAATGTAAGTTAATATAACTAGATTATACTAAAATGCCATAAAACCAAATATCCTTGGTAAAATGGACAAATTCACTTTATTTTTATAGGTATAACAACATAATACCATTTTATTTAAAAATAGTCCTTAAGACAGAGAATGAATTTGGACTTCAGCTGTGAAATATTTAAATTACTTAAACTTCAGAAAAATAGAAACATTTTTTCAAGACTCACAATCATTACAAGTTTCTAACCAAATGTTCCTTTTGCGATGTTTATGTTGTTGGCAGAATAAACCGAGATAAAAAATGACCAATCCCAGATTTTCCTATTTCAAGATTTTAATTGTTGTCTTGACTTAAAAGCCTTTTGTGAGATGTATTCAGATTTTTAAAATACTGAAAATTCAGCTAATTCATACCAGGGGAATTCTACATGCATACTTGTTAAACACACTGGCAGTCATAATTAAGTTTGTTATTACATACATACAAGGGGGGGAAGCACTAAAAAAGGAAAATATTTCTAATTCCTTTTTAATCAATCTTACAATCAACATAAAATTATGGAGTATAAGTTTCTCTCCTTAACACAGACTACACTGAATAAATAAGAGCACTGCAACTTTATTGTTGGCATTTAATGTTAACAAAACCTTTCTAACATACCTGTGCTGGTTTCTGTTTCTTTTTCTTCTGTTTTTTAGAAAGCCTAAGAGCAAATATAAATCGAAATGTCAAATACTTGACTCTGTGAAGAGTAAGTGGAAAAAAAGAAAAGTTGAAACACTAGTGATAAAGTAGTAAAACAGAAGTAAAAGATTAAAAATATTTAATATCTTAAAGCATTAAAAGGAAAATAAAGTATTCACATTGTCATTTTAGAGAATAACACAAGGCTGTAGTTCAATGGATAGTAATTAGCTTATCAACTGCCAGGTATAAAAACTGCTTTTAATATAGTGATAATATGTTCTATAAATACTATAGTTGACGTCTGTATCCACTTCAACACTATAAAGTTCCATTAACTAGAAAATATGGAGACAATATTTTCTAGTTAGAATAACTTCCTTGGGATAAAACAGCCTTTAAGGCCGGGCGCAGTGGCTCACGCCTGTAACCCCAGCACTCTGGGAGGCTGAGGCAGGTGAATTACCTGAGATCAGGAGTTCAAGACCAGCCTAGCCAACATGGTGAAACTCTGTCTCAACTAAAAACACAAAAATTAGCTGGGCGTGGTGGTGTGTGCCTGTAGTCCCAGCTACTTGGGAGGCTGAGGGAGGAGAATCACTTGAACCCACAAGTTGGAGGTTGCAGTGAGCTGAGACTGCGCCACTGCACCCCAGCCTGGGCAACAGAGTGATTCTCCATCTCAAAAAAAACCTTTTAATGCAATCTCTGAATGTGATAAGTATTTCTAGTGACATTTAATATTTAGAAGTACTTTTGTTTTGGTGCATCTTCCATTTCTTCCTCAGAATTGTCATCTAATGGATTTTCATCAATTTGAGGTCTTGAAAAATTTTCTTCTTCCTCCTCCAGCTGTTGTTTTAGCAAGGCCACCATTTCCCGATGCTTCTTTGACTTCTCATGATTCTTCATGCTGAAAGAGCAATCTGACGTGAGCAGCTGCGCTAAAATTAGTTCACGTGTCCAGATAATGTTGCTGGATAACTGCAACCAAGATAAAATTTGCTTTTTTCCCACTAAGCAAAACGTTTATGATTCTATTTATTTACTTTTTTCTTTTTTTTTATTTGTTCATGATTTTATACAGAGAAACAGAACGTGTCAGGATTCCTTGGCAGTGAGCATACTGGAAACTCGTGGCCACACTCTTTCTTTCCGTACCACAGCTTTCCCTGTCTTTCTCTGTCCTTTTATCTACATACATTTTCTTCCTTTCTGGGGATGGGGGAATGTCGGCAGGGGGAGGTTTGGACAAATTCTCTACTTATTATTTTGATTTTTCAATTCTTAAAGCTTCCGCCATTGTTTTCTTTTAATCACTAAGTATTTGCTAAGTGTTTTTACATTCCAGGCCATCCCACAGACTTGGAGGGATCACTGGGAAATTAGAAGACACACATTTTAATGTTAAAAGGAAGAGCCCCCTGGACTAGAAAAATGGTGGTGAGAAGGCTTGAAATACAAGAGCAGTTTACTGCCTCTTGCTTTTTCAACAGCTGCTTTTCACCTTCTCAGGAGAGGTCTCCTTTCTCACTCTCACCACCGTAATGTACATTCAGACACATCTCTATCCCTGTGTTCAAAACCCTGCTGGCAATGTCTGTCTCAGCACACCTACAGGCAACTAAAAAGCATTCAACAAAACAGGGTTGACAACATAAGCTACAAGAGTTATATCAACTAAAAAGCAGGAAACTTTGTCAACTATCTACTTCATCTCATCTGTTCAGGCTTTTGGTATTATAGTTTTAGTTGCTGTTTTTCTTTCCTACTAAAATTCTCCTTGAGACCAAGCCGCCCTGGAGATAATGGAAGATCCTGTGTCTGAAAGTAAGTCCTCCAAAAAAGTTATAAGCACATGTCAAAAGGACACAAGGGTGGTTTGAAGGAATGCTCACTAACCAATTCTGGAAAAATTTGAGCATGAAAAGGTCAGTAATGAATTATAAAACACTCAAAAAAAGAAATAAATTCAAACTGATAATAGATAAATGGATAAAACGGAAGGCTCCTGTTTACAGCAGAAGGCCAAGTGCTAACTGATAAAAATTGGAGGGGGTACTGGCACTGGAAAAGCATCATTCTGCAACCATCATAAAAAAGACTGACGCAAGCTAAAACCATCAACAGATGCTAAAGCTATGAGGAAAACTTTTATGAGAAGCAAGATATCTGCATAGTTTTAAAGTGTCTCCTCACAGATTAAACATGTTACAAGGGAAAACCTGTTGCAAGGGAAAAAATACTAACTCTATAGTAAAATTAGTAGTATAGTAGTAAAATTAGATGACACCTTGATTGGGTGATGAAAATTATCACGACAAATGAGGGGTAGAAGGACTTTACGTGTCTCCAGCTATGAATCCCTGAGAGCACAACACGCTTGTGCGGCGTCCCACCTGGGGCTGCATGACCTGAATCTAATCATGAGGAAATGCACAAAGACAAAATGAGAAGAATTCTATGAAAAAAGTGAAAACAGTGTACTTCTAAAATGTAAACAGCATAAAAGACAACACAAGCTGTTCCAGATTATGATCTTAGACTGCATTCTGTATTGGAGAAAAATTCTATATTAATAAACAATTGATTGGCAAAATTGGAATGCAGGTAGTAAATTAGATAAAAATACCATATCAATGTTAATAATTTCTTTTATTTGGTCACTGTAGCATGGTTACATAAGAGAATAACCTTACTCTTTTTTTTTATTTTGAGACGGAGTTTTGCTCTTATTGCCCAGGCTGGAGTGCAATGGCACGATATTGGCTCACCACAACCTCCGCCTCCTGGGTTCAAGCGATTCTCCTGCCTCAGCCTCCTGAGTAGCTGGGATTACAGGCATGCGTCACCACGCCCAGCTAATTTTGTAGTTTTAGTAGAGACGGGGTTTCTCCATGTTGGTCAGGCTGGTCTCAAACTCCCAACCTCAGGTGATCTGTCCACCTCGACCTCCCAAAGTGCTGGGATTACAGGCGTGAGCCACTGCGCCCAGCGAGAATAACCTTATTCTTAAGATATAGTGAAGTATTTAGAGGTAAAGGAACACTATATATGTAAGTTACTTTCAAATTATTCAGAAAAATACTGTGTGTGTGTTGAGCGTGTAGAGAGAAAGAGGACATGCAAATTGTGCAAAACGTTAGTAACAGGTCAATCAGACACACTATATTCTCTTCTTGCAATTTACCTTTAAGTGTGTCATTTCCAAATAAAAAAAAAATTTTTAATCTCCTTCATTGTTGACCTTTTTCTTGCTTGTTTCTAATTTTTCTGCCTCTTTCCACTTCCCCTAGTACTCTGTCATTTCTCCCTGAGGTCATATGGTAATACCATTTATGACTCTCACAGCGCCATTCTCATCCTTTGGCCTCCTTTCTCTCTGATTGCCCATTTTGCTTTTTTTCCCTTGCTGATTCTACTCTCATTTTCTCCCGTGTTGTTTCCTCCCTCCTTTATAATAATGGTATCCGTTTTAATACTTCTTTCTTCATCATTGTTCCCCTAAGATAAAGTTCTTCCACTTCAGCAAAGATACTCTGGGCCAGACAAGTTTAAAGCCCCTATATTGGCAGCATCGGCCTGCATGGGACAATGATGGTGGGAAGTGAGTCTGACACCAATGATGGAGGGAGATGATTAGACACGGTCTAGACTTTTTGCCCATGTGACTATGTCTTCTTTGCCAAAACAAGCAATGTTTCTGGAGACAGTGCATGTGTTTTAAAAGCAGCTCTTATATAGGAATACTGGGATGAGTGACAATCAATACAACAGGTTTAATGGCAGGTACAAATACCTCTTTCTACCCTGCTGGAAAGGAATCCCCCAAGACAGTATGTGGGGCTAGTTATCAACTGCTACAAGCACATTGTTTTTAGAACTTTAAAAGTGTTACACTTCACCTCAAAAAAAAACACAAGGGCCAGGCGCTGTGGCTCACGCCTGTTATCCCAACACTTTGGGAGGCCGAGGTGGGTGGATCGCCTGAGGCCAGGAGTTTGAGACCAGCCTGACCAACATGGTGAGACCCTGTCTCTACTAAAAATACAAAAATCAGCCGGGCGCGGTGACCTGCATCTGTAGTCCCAGCTACTCGGGAGCTTGAGGCAGGAGAATCGCTTGAATCCAGGAGGTGGAGGTTGCAGTGAGCTGAGATCGTGCCATTGCACTCCAGCCGGGGCAACAGAGTGAGACTCTGTCTCAAAAAAAAAAAAAAAAAAAAGAAAACACAAGTTCAAAGATACTAAACTTACTCCTTTTAACTGGATGCAGTGGCTCACGCTTGCAATCCTAGCACTTTGAAAGGCTGAGGCAGGTGGAACACTTGAATCCAGGAGTTCAAGACCAACCTGGACAACATGGCAAAACCCCATCTCCAAAGAAAATATTTAGGTTGGTGCAAAAGTAACTGCAGTTTTTTAGCTGGCCATGATGGCAGGTTCCTGTAGCCCTAGCCACTCGGGAGGCTGACATGGGAGGATCATCTGAGTTCAACAGGTCGAGGCTGTGGTGAGTCATGACTGTGCCACTGCACTCCTGCCTTGGTGACAGAGTGAGACCCTGTCTCAAAATTAAATTAAATTAAATAAATAAACTTACGCCTTTTCTGTCTTGAACGATTTGTCACATGCTGGGCAGTAAAGGTCATCATAGAGCTCAGCGTCCTCGGCCTCATCACTGTCTTTACCTATGACAGGGAAGCCTACAGTAAGAACCCTCTTTGATCAGAGCACAAATCTAAAATATGCTAACAAATTAGAAATTAAATTTTTTTATTTCTTTACCTAAAAAAAAAATAATCCTAAGGATTTGAGTTGGCTTTTTAAAAGCAGCACTGTACTATAAGGAAAGGCTCCAAATAAAGCACCTTAACTTTCAAGTTCTTTTCCTAAGTCTACTTAGAAGAAGATATAAAACATCTTTAAAGTCTTGGATGTCAGCTAAGTTTAAAAAATTAAATCCCACTTTCATAGTTCTACCACGAAGCAGTTTTTCAACAAAGGTCTTTTCTTAGTTTACCTCTTGAGCAAGATTTGGTCGAAACACATTTACAACTGTGACTTACTCTTAAATACTTAATAAACTTAGTTTATAATATTCCATCACTGTAAGACGGATAGGCCATAAGTTAACATATGACATGTAAAGTTTAACATTATAAACTTTTTTTTAATAAGCTTTTGGCTTTATTACAACTGAATAATTACTATCAGTATAGTCCACAAAAACCAACTGACTAAAAAGCTCAATTGAAATTATTTTCACAAATCCGTATTCTATTTTTGAAGAAACAAACATGTAAACTGTCATTTGGGATTTATTATAGGACCAATAAATATCTCAAGGTATCTTCCATATTCTACATGTTGGTTATTTATAAATGATGTCAGTATGATTTTGAAGGACTGTCTCATTGAAATCATAAATGATCAAAATATACCCTATCTAGTGTTAATGTTTAATATATGGTGTTAATTTTCCATTATGGTATTGTAGACTTTCAATATATCATGTATGTGAAATTTTAATTAATCGAATAGTTAACAATACTAGATTTGAAGCAAAAACTCTGGATCTAAAAATGGTCATACATTCTCAGGCACATCTCATAGCTTCTCAGAGTCCTAGTTTCCACAACGGCAAAACAGAGACAATTCCATGAGCAAAACCTCCATGTAAGGGGGATTGTGTGACGATCCAGTGAGAGCTTGTACGTGAAAGGACTTTATAAATTGTAAAACTCGATGGAAATTAGGCCACCTCACATTTATAGAGTGCTTTATAATTTTCAAAGTACTTTCAAAAGTATTACTTCTGATTCATTAATAAAACGCTTCACTTCCTAGTCATTTTGAATAAATAAAAGTTTATCATTTTATTATTTGGGCTACGAATCTGAAAAATCACATTTGTAGATAAGGTAAAACTGGGTCAATTTTATAGAGACAGTGGGGAAAATCAGATATACAGCTATTCTCAAAAATGCCTAATCCTTGCCTTTTAAGGTAGTCAAATACCTGTGCTCTAATGATAGCAGCAAAAAAACACAACATTTTGGCACACCAAGAGGAGCCCTTCTATAAAGTCACAAGGGAGAGGAAGAATTTATACACAACACATAGATTCTCATGCAATATCAGCTTTTCTAGAAATAGTTAATATTAAAACTTGACCTATCACTTAATTGAATTTTCTTTAATAGTCACACTTGTAAACATGTCCATTTGTCATATTACGCAGCTAGAAGTACACACTGTTTAGGACATGGTCAGAAAAGAATTTGTTAATCAAATTACTTGAATTAGACTAGCTCAGCCGACTACCTTTGGCCCATACAACATTATTTTTAATTATTTGCCACATTTAAAAATTGGGAGATGTCAAATAAGCAAGGAGATTTCCAGCTTCACTTAAAAAACAAAAAAGATAAATAAAATAAAAATAATATTACCATCCTCCTCATCTTTGAGTTCATGTTCTTCCATTTCATTTTCATCCGATCCATCTCCAAACTCCTTCTCATACCGTGCCTCCATCTCCTGGAGCTCTTTCTCCAAATTGGCCATAGTCATCCAGCTCTGTTCTCTGTACTGCTCCACCAGTCTAGACACATACAGCACAGTCTCACAGCGACAAGCACGCCTCTGCATGGTTTTCACTTACTACTTAGGTTTAAAATCCATTCCCACTAGAGAGCTTGCTCCCAACCTATCCACGCTTACAAACTTAAAACCTGTGCTTAGTTAAAACCAAGGCAAAGTCACTTAAACCTCTTACCTGTTGTATGGTTAATTTTAATTGCTCCAGTAGTACATAACAGGTTTTGAAACATGAAACTCAGCAACTTATTAAAAGTCTTCAGATGATTTTAAGTCATGTAGGTAAAGTGTTAATTTTCAAAAGATGAGGGTGGGATGAGTAGAATTCTTAAGAAGCGAATAATTTTTAAAAGTATGCTATAATGCTCTGGACACAATGCATTTACAGTAACTTTTTAATAACAAAACTTTAGAGGAACTAAAATGAACTGAGTATCTCAGAGTACACTGACCAAAAGGCAGTACTGCACGGTGGCTAAAGCAGGAAAGTCTGGAGTCAGAATTCTCAGGTTCAATTCCTGACTCTACCATTTACTGGCTCTGTGATCTCAGGCCTGTCAGCCTTGTTTCCTCAGAAGAACAAGGAGGATAAGTACTTCACAGCATTGCTGTGAGGAAGGCACTTAGAACATGGCCTTGCACAGAGGAAGAATTCAATTAACGCTAGTTATTAATTAAAATTATTAAATTTTACAAAAGTCTAAAGGATCTCTCAAATGTAAAGGGTCTCTGAAGGAAAATATCCAATTCAAATAAAAATTTTAGGCCAGGCACTGTGGCTCATGCCTGTAATTCCAGCACTTCGGGAGGCTGAGGCGGGCAGATCACTTGAGGCCAGGAGTACGAGACCAGACTGGCCAACAGGGTGAAACCTCGTCACTACTAAAAATACAAAAATTAGCTGGGCATGGTGGCATATTACATCTGCAATCCCAGCTACTTGGGAGGCTGAGACAGGAGAATCACTTGAACCTGGAGGCGGAGGTTGCAGTGAGCCGAGATCGCACCATTGCACTCCAGCCTGGGTGACAGAATGACACTGTCCCAAAAATAATAATAATTTTTACACAGTAGATGAAAAAACACTATCCAATGCCACAATTTAAAAAAGAAGAAAAAGCAGGATAAAGCCAGGCTGATGACTGAACCCAACATGAACATGTAAGGTACCTCTGGTGCTGCCTCTGACCCCCACCGATACTGAGTAGAGGGCCCCACGCACGCTACGCACTTGGCCTGCTTTAGCTTCTGCTGCCGCCTCATCTCTTCGGCTTTCCTCGCCTTCTCTGCATTCTGTTCTTCCACAAGTTTTCGATGCGCCTGCACTCTTTTATCTCTTTTACGAATGAAAGCTACCAGCTGACGGACAAGTTCATTCTTCTCTTTCCTTGCTTTGTCCCGAATCTTTTTGTTTTCTTTTTCCATGGCTCGTTTTTCCCAGCGGTTTGAAGCTTGTCGTGTATCATATTCTTCCTTCCATGCAAAATTCTTTTGAGTGCAGAAACTCTGCCAATAAGCGTAGAAAGGATGGACTACCTAGCGACAAAGAAAACAGATTAACTTCTGCGCTTTAAGATTTTTTTTTTAGAAAAGCAGTAAATATTACTGATGCGAAACATCTTTTACCTTTCTTTTTTCATGTATATAACACTTCTAATAATCTCTGGAGAAGACAGTACTTTTAAGGCTTTCCAGAAAAAATCACTCTTCAAAATAAACTTAATGAGAAAATAAAAATAGCCTTACTAATCACTAGATGGGACCATGGTGATTAGTAAATAATCAGTAAACAATTAGTAAATTAAAAGGGAAAAGTAGGCATGGTGGCTCACGCCTGTAATCCCAGCACTTTGGAAGGCTGAGGTGGGTGGATCACCTGAGGTCAGGAGGCCAACATGACGAAATCCTGTCTCTACTAAAAATACAAAAATTAGCTGAGCATGGTGGTGGGAGCCTGTAATCCCAGCTACCTGGGAGGCTGAGGCAGGAGAATCGCTTGAACCCGGGAGGCTGAGGTTGCAGTGAGCTGAGGTGGTGCCAATGCACTCCAGCCTGAGCAACAGAAGTGAAATGCCATCTCAAAAAAAAATAAACAAATAAAATAAAAAATAAAAAGGGAAAAGTAAAGGGGGAAGGTTGCAAGAGATCGAAAAGCTACTTCGGAAAGGAAGAGAGACAAAGAGAGGTCATGGGATAGGTCCGAGAACTAGAACCAATTGTTTTAAAACAAGGAAATGAGAAGCTGGGAGCTGTGGCTCATGCCTGTAATCCCAATCTTTTGGGAGGCCAAGGAGGGAGGCCAGGAGTTCAAGATCAGCCTGGGAAACTTAGCAAGACCCCATCTCTATAAAACAACTGACAAATTAGCTAGATGTCATGGCGCACACCTGTGTTCCCAGCTACTCAGGAGGCTGAGGTAGGAGGATTGCTTAAGCCCAGGAGTTTGAGGCTGCTGTGAGATATGATCATACCACTGCACTGCAGCCCGGGTGACAGAGTGAGACCATCTCAAAAAATAAAATAAAATTTAAAAATGACACAGTGATAAATACTAATTATAGAACAATGCATTTTTATTTTACCGTATCATAGTCACTCTGGGAGTCTCCAAAAGTTGGGAAATCATCAACCTCTTCCTCTAACACAGATTCTAGTTCTTCCTTGGCAATCATTTCAAAAACATTACGATACACCGTGTAAAATCCCTAAAAAACAGTAACAAAAACAAATTCTTAATACTTTTGCAGCCTAATCACAGAAAAAGATTTTAAAATACAAAATGAAAAATTTTAATGTTGAAGAATTTTGGGACAAAGTTCAGTCCCTGCAATACATTTAGATTTCAACTAGAGGTTTTTATACACTGACAGTTTAAACATGAAGGCAATGCATCTTCAGTTTTCAAAATGAACACTGCTTCACTTTCTATTACAGAATAGTTTTAAGAATTCTCTTTGTATGTGAGTCTTAATGAAGTACTTGATGAGAAATTAAGGGTGAGTTCATTTATCTTACCTTTTCATCATCTCCATAACCAGAATAACAGGTAACGGTGAAATAGCGTAGCAAATCTAAGCTGTCATCTTGATATTCGCCATCAAGCCCACCTTTAAGTAGGGCCTCTCTATGATTATCATACCTGAAAAACAAAAATTAGCATCATTGTGAAGGCTGAATAAGTAAGAATTCAAAAGGATTTCTTGCTCCTTTTGAATATTATTATTGTACATTTTTGGTTGTGGGTATGTCCAATCCATAACCAAAAATTTTTAATGAAATATTAACATGAAAAGAGTTCATAATCTTTCACAGAACTGTTAATTATAACTAGGCCTGCAACTTCTGATACATTATACAATGCTAGCCCACATGAACAGGGGAATTTAAAAAGCCAAGGAATTTCCATGACTGTCTCTGAGTCCTGTACTTCCACAGGAAAGAAACATAAAACAGGACATAGGAAATCTGGCCCACAGAATCATTACACATCTGTGATTTGGAAATTTACCAAGATGCACTGGAATAAGAATCTTCCTAAATTTATGTCAACTTAATCTAGGAGCTTCACACACATACAACTGCTTCTCATAATAACTCTGTAAAGGCAGTTATTATCTCCATCTGATATAAAAGGAAATGGAAGCTCAGTGATATTACATAATTTGTCATCCATAATAATAAAACCAGTAACCAGCAAAGTCTGAATTCAGAAGCAGGTCTCCTACATTGGGAAGACCAGCTCCTAGCCACTACATGGTACTGCTTCCAGGTAAAAAGAGAGTTACTAGGCAAGAGCTTTGACTAAAAAGACAAAGGAATCCCAAGGATCAGAAAACAACCCAAGATCTTGAGAAGAGAGTAGGCAAAAGGAAGTCAGGAAAGAATTTCAAAGTTCTGGGAAGAAGGCAAAAGCAATTCTAAGACCAGATCTCCAAATTCCTTGAGTAGAGAAATGTTCAGGATCCTCTCTCTGAGTTTCTTATGAAACACAATTTTGTAAGAATTTTCTTTGCAGCCTTTCTTTCTTGACAACCATCTGGTTGTACACTGTTTAACAGAAAGATGACTTGCACAGTAGCTCTTTGTAAGAGCAGGATCTTGCACAGTTATGTCAAAGCTTAAAACCTATTTCCTTGTAGCAAAAAGTTAATTGAGAATCTGAAAACTCAGAACTTCAACATAGTAATTTTCATCTGGAAATTATTTTAAATGATCAGACCATCATTAGTAATATCTGTCACAGATGCAGAAGCTTAATTCAATTTCTTCATATAAAGTAGTTTTGAGGATTACCATTCTTGTATTAAAACACTGTATTGGTTGAGCACAGTGGCTCATACTTGTAATCCTAGCACTTTGGGAGGTCAAGGCAGGTGGATTGCTTGAGGTCAGGAGTTTGAGACCAGCCTGGCCAACACGGTGAAACCCCGTCTCTACTAAAAAAAAAAAAAAAAATACAGGTGTGTGGTGGCACACACCTGTAGTCCCAGCTACTCAGGAGGCTGAAGCAGGAGAAACGCTTGAACCTGGGAGGCGGAGGTTGCAGTGAGCTGAGATTGCGCCACTGCACTCCAGCCTGGGTGACAGAGCAAAACCGCGTCTCAAAAAAAAACCAAAAAACGAAAACCTTCTTCCTGTCTGATATCAGTAAATCTATCATACACCAAAGGGTATTTAATGAGAAGTCACCTAAAGTATCAAAATTAAAACTATATAATATCACCAAACTTTCTGTTTCACCCCCTATGATATCAGATAATTGGAGCAATCATTTCCAAGCTTCCTTCTGACCCAAACGTTAGATTTTATGTGATGACTAGGTGACAGATGTTTCAGAACACACCAAAAACCATTTAATGTACTAAATTTGAAAAAACAACCACCTATATTGATAACTGCTCCCAACATCATAAACTAGGATGGGAAGGACAGCGTGATGCTCACCATGCTCTTTCCTGAGGGTCACTCAACACATCATATGCTGCTTGGATTAATTTAAATTGTTCAGCTGCTTCTGCGGCATTATCCAGATTTTTATCTGTTAAAGTCACAGAAATTTAAGTCAATCAAAAACGTACAGGACAGAATCTAAATAAGACATTTTCCATCAGAAATGCCACAAACAGATGAGAAGCGCACAAAACAAGAAACAACCAGGGCCAAGCAGAAAGACTCCACATAACAGTCAATAATCAGGATTTGTTAAAAGCATCAATCTAAGCAGAAATTTGAGGCTTTTCCCTAAGCCTTGGTACATCACTAAACAGTCAACTGGGCTGGGCGTGATGGCTCACGCCCACTGTAATCCCAGCACTTTAGGAGGCCGAAGCAGGTGGATTACTTGAGGTCAGGAGTTCGAGACCAGCCTGGTGGTCAACATGGTGAAACCCCGTTTCTGCTAAAAAATACAAAAGATTAGCCCAGTGTGGTGGCGCATGCCTGTAGTCCCAACTACTCGGGAGGCTGAAGTGGGAGAATCACTTGAACCCAGGAAGCAGAGGTTGCAGTGAGCCTAGATTGCACCACTGCGCTCCAGCCTGGGTGTTAGAGCGAGACTCCATCTCTAAAATGAATAAAATAAAATAAAATAAAAGTAAAACAAGTCAACTGGATATCCACAAAAGGAAAAACCTGAGTAGTATAAATTTTACTTTTAAAAGGAGTAAAATAAATAAAATCAGTTCTAGAAAGACTTATTTTGTACTAGATTATGTTTAGTGCTGACATTGTTTTTTTCTTTCTCATCAATGTATATCAAAAGAAATCTCATAAAGTTTAAAAAATACACACTAAGTAGTTATTATTTCCTTAGCTGTGCTTCCTGAACCATGGAATTCAGAAAGCGTCCTTGCCTCAGGGTGGTACCCAGCTTGCAAGACAGCACCCCGCCTCCTGGCATTCACACCTTGTGCAGTCCCTTCTGTGTCAGCAAGGGTAGTCTGTGTGACCAACAGGAGATGGCAGAAGTAATGGTACCTCACTTCCGAGATGAGGTTATAAAAGACTGCAGTTTCTACCTTGGGCTTTCCCTCTCTCTTGATCACTCTGGGAGTGGCCAGCTGCCATAGCATGAGCAACTCAGGCTGCCTATGGAGAAGCTGGAGAAGCTCATGGGGTGAAGGAGGCCCTGGCCAATAGCTGGCAGAGCACTGAGGCCTGCCACAACCACATGAGTTGGTGGTTGGTGAGCAGGAAGCAGGTTCTTTCAGACAATGAGAAAGCCAAAACCACCTAGCAAAGCCGCTCCCAGATTCTCATCCTTAGAAACTGTGGGAGTCCATATAGTCAACATAGGCTTGCTGTTTTTGTTGTTTGTTGTCTTAAGCCCTGAGGTATTGGTAATTTGTTACATAGCAATAGACAACTAATATATTCAGAAAGTAAAACATTTTGAATTGACTATGGAGAACACTAAAGTTCTTTTTTTTTTTTTTTTTTTGAGATGGAGTCTCGCTCTGTCACCAGGCTGGAGTGCAGTGGCGCGATCTTGGCTCACTGCAACCTCTGCCTCCTGGGTTCAAGCGATTCTCCTGCCTCAGCCTCCCAAGTGGCTGGGACCACAGGTGTGCGCCACCACGCCCAGCTAATTTTTGTGTTTTTAGTAGAGACAGGGTTTCACCATGTTGGCCAGGATGGTCTCCATCTCCTGACCTCAGGTGATCCGCCCACCTCAGCCCCTCAAAGTGCTGGGATTACAGGTGTGAGTCACCGCACCTGGCCGGAGCACACTAAAGTTCTTTAAGCTACAGCTCAATACTTCCCTTCTAAGAACTTACAAGAAAACATGACAGCAATGTCTTATCTACAAATAGTTTTGCCGCCCTAGAACATAGCTCTTCAGGGCTTCCTGCTGCCCATTCTCTGATACCATCACACTGATGCCATAAAAACAGGTTTGGTTTCAAAGGAGTTAACTGATACTTTAGTCATATTTGCATGCTTCTTCCTAGCACTGATTTCTAATTAATCACCAAATCTGGTCATTTTTCCTTCCCAACATCTCCTCCCCTTGCGCTTTCCCCCTCCCGCTGACCCCAAGCCTGGCTTGGGCCCTTACCTGTCTGTCCACTGAGGACTCTCCCTAACTTCTGTCTCCAGCCCTCTTCAATCCACTAAGTAGTCTTCATAGTACCCTCCCATGGCAGCTTAATAAAACCAGCCACAACTCCCTTATTTAGCGAAGCAAATTTCACAGTCCTTGGGCTAATATTCAAGATTACAAGAAATACAATCTGATTTCAAACTACTCTTGTACTCAAGAAATACAATCTGATTTAACATCACTCTTCAGAAAATTACATACGCTTTTGGTCACAGCATTCTCTACTTCATTCACCCTTTCCCACCTAGAAAGTCAAGGAATTCCGAACTTCCTTCTAATTCCTAACTTGATTTCTAACAGTAACAACCCAAACTCCTAAGAATATGCTTCTACACTAACCCAAACTCTAAGAACATACTTCTACACTATTTTTACATTTATTAATTTTGGCTGTATCTTCTGACTTACTGCTATGATGAACATCAGTTCATTTACTTCTGCTCTTCTAATATATTTATAATCACATTTTTTCACGCCTCTGTTGGTAAGCATAACTTTAAATAACAGACCTACACCTCTATCTCTCACTCCATCACCATAGCCATTCCCTTTTGACTTTGGGTCCCTGCCCTTTCCTTCCACTCCTCTCATAATCCCTATTTTTCAGACCTGCAATGCACACCACCTTCAGTCAAACTGTCCCCCGGAACATCTTTTGTCCTCCACCATGCTATCCTCCATACTGTTGAGTTCACTTTTCCAAATTGCATTCCTCTTCGATCCAGTCCAAACTCCTCTGAGAAGGGGAAGACTCAATACAAAATGATAACTCCCTCCCTGAATTCCTGGAGCATATATTAGTTGTTCCATTAATCTAACCACCAATTATGTATGTTGCGATTTTTTTCTGGCAGTTGTATTTAACTTTTCGTTTGTGTAAAGCAGAAAGTTGTTTTCCTAACAAGACTCTAAGACCCCTGTCTCAGCATTTCCAAATCTACTTAGTAGAGTGCAGTGACTTGCATATATTGGATACTCTGTAACCGTGTTTACTGATGAATGCTAATATGAAAGCCTCTTCATATGAACCTCAAAAAGCTGAAAGTCAACTACTCTCTTAGTTTCCCAGCCTGGAAGATCAGATTACTTCATAAAAGTCACACAGGCCTGGATTACAGACCAATGAAACATCCAAAGGAAGGATACTTCTAAGTAAACATACAAACTTTACTGGGGAAGCCGCCTGATTAAAACCTTCCCCGGCAGAATCATGTCCAAAGTGAAGTACAAGGTCTGCTTAAACAGCTTATTAAAAGAAAAAAAAAACAGCGTAAAAAGCGCATCCCTATTGAAAAGATATTTTACTAGCTCCCGTGTCTTAACTTCTTAACTAAGAAACGAAAACTTCAACATCAGGTTGAAGTATCTGGGATTCCCGGACGAGGTGGAGGGCAGCGGAGGAAAAACACCGAGAGGCTGCGCTGCAAGGGACGCAGGGAAAGGCAAGCCTGGGGCAGGTCTGAGTTCCGAGGCCCCGACTGCTCCCTCGTGGTGTCTGCGACCCGGTAGCGGGAGCAAGTGAGGTTGTTGGACTGCAGTTTTCCCCCTACAGTGGCGATGCGGGGCCGGGGTCGCGGGTATGAGGAGATGGGGTGTGAGCCGGGGTGCGCCAGGGCGGAGCGCTTCGCCCACCGAGACGGGCAGGGCGGCGCCGGGCACTGGCCGGGCGGGGCAAGGAGCTCCTAGGCCGCCAGGTCGCTCTCTGCTGGCTCCACGGAGTCCGCCCGGGGGAAGGGAAGGTCGGGGAGGGCCGGGCTTCTCCGAGTGGCCGCGGCGGCTGCGGGCCAGGTACTTACCCGGGTGCCATTTCAGGGCCAGCTTCCGATAGGCCTTCTTGAGCTCCTCCTCGCTGGCGTCGCGCCGCACCCCCAGCGCCTCATAGTGACACTTCATCGCCCGACCGGGCGGGCGGCCGGCGCTGGGGCCCGGGACGGGGTCGGGGCCCGGGCCCGGGCCGAAGCGGCGGCGGCGGCGGCGCTGGCACTCCTCTCCGGCGGGAGTCCGCCGCCCGCACCGGGCCAGCCAGCGAGCCCGGCGGCGGCGGCGGCAGCGGCGGTGGTGTAGGTCAGTGAAGGCGCGCGGTGGCGGCAGACGACGCGGGCTGCGGCACGCGAGAGCGCGGAGGGGGCGGTGCCGGCGGCCGCCGCTTCGCATGGGCTAGGGGTGGGCTCTGTGCCGGAAAGGGCCGCGCGGGAGAGGGTGGGGCCTCGGCGAGGTGAGAGGCGAGGCCCCGAGGAAGGAAGGCGGGGCCTTGGCGAGGAGAGAGGCAGGCCGCGCAGGAGAAAGGCGGGAGCTTGGCGGGGAAAGAGGAGGGCCGCGTGGGAGGAAGGCAGGCCTTGGCCGGGAAGAACAGGAGGAAGGCGGGACCTTGGTGTGAGAGGCGGGGCCTCGGCGGGGTGAGAGGCGGGGCCGCGCGGAAGGGAGGCAGGGCCACGCTGGTGTCATTGTGAGGGGCACAGATGGCGGTCAGTGTGAGTGGCAGCCGACCTGAGGGCTGAAGGGGGAGATAGGAGCTGGGATGGGAGAGGATTCTGGAAAATATCTGATTATAATTTCTCAATGGATCCCCGTTTTTATAGATAAGGCGATTCAGACTCCAAGTGGTCAAGTGGTTGGCTCAAGCCTCCTCAGCTAATACAGTAGCAGAATTCGGTTGGACTGAATATCAGGTTTTTTTTTTTTAATCTCTTTAATTCTCTTCAGCTGCCACTTAAGATCTCTGGTATTGATCATCTTGACCAATATGCTTGAGAAAGGACAGTTAGATTATTTAAGCGGAAACAATTTAAAAGGGAAGCATCAACACACTTAAAAATAATGAAAAGCCTTACCACCAACATGGATGAAATTGTGCTGATCTATCCATCCAACACACTTTAATCCTAACTTTCTGGCCTCTAATCCTACCTTTCCAAGATTGGTTTAGGTTAAGAAAGCAGTTAAAGGATAGTATTTAACTGGTAGGTTTTGGTTGATCTGACTAGCTGTATTACATTGTATTACAAGATGGAAGATCTGCACAATTATTCCAAACACTTTGAAAGGTATCAAAATAATACCATAATTGTTATTAAAATGCATTAATACACCAATATATTTCACTGTAATGTGGAATGTTTACATGCATCAGTTAGGTGTGGGTTGTATTTACTAACCATGTATGGTTAGCTATGTTGCTAATATCTATTGCACAGGGTTGGCGTACCCAAGCGGTTTAGTAAGGTTATCCTTCTCTTCCCCAATATGCTGCCCCCAGTAAAATAAAAAACCCACGCTAAGCTTCATCAGGTTACTTCACACGCCACTGACCAACCAACTCACTACTCAGAATTCATACACTTCCCTTTTTCCCAGAGGAAGATTCTACACAGTCTCAGTTAGTTGGTAAATTGGTAATGGATAAGGATTGAGAAGTCTGAGTTTGGGGGAGAATGAAACCTTTCCCCTCCTGAGAACAGAATTGGGATGGCGGGCGGGGGGAGGGGAGGGACAAAAAAAAACGGACAAGGAAAGTATTTTTTTCCCTCCAACTTAATTTGGAGTATTTTCTCCCTCCAACTTAATTTGGTTTTGGATACAGCCTCTAGGAATCACTTACTTCTTTTACCTTCTGAAGTAAGGATTTTTGCCTATAACATGTATAATTAAAGGTAACTATGCTGGATATAAATTTCAGTCTAAAGGAACATCTTGACCAGGCGTGGTGGCTCATGCCTGTAATCCCAGCAGTTTGGGAAGCCGAGGCAGGAGGATCCCTTCAGCCCAAGAGTTCAAGACAAGCCTGGACAACATAGTGAGAACTTGTCTCTACAAAAAAAAAGCCAGGCATGGTGGCGTGGGCATGTAGTCCTAGTTACTCAGGAGGCTGAGGCAGGAATACTTGAGCCCAGGAGTTACAGCCTGCAGTGAGCTATGACCACACCACCACACTACAGCCCTGGGTGACAGAGCAAGACCCTGCCGCTAATAAATAAAGGAACATCTTTTATTAAACTGGTGCCCTTTAAATGACCAGACTTTAGAGATGATCCATTCCAGAAGAATTCTCAAATAAGATATCCATATAATTGTGAAAGGGAATTTGAGATATAAGGATATCTCTCTATGGAAACTGTTAATTGAAAATTGTGAAATTGGAAATTACACCAAAACTCCACAATGCACACATCAAAAGTACAAGTTTATATCTCTACTCAAACTTACAACTTGTTGATCTAGTTTATAACCTATAATTAACTTGTTCCTGAGATGTGGGTGTTTAAAAACAAAATTCTGAATACGGCTGTCTTATTTTTATCCAAGACTATATTCAACTGCCTAAATAAAATAATGGCCACTTTGGTTTTTTTTCCATTTAACCAGATTTGGCCCTAGTCACATACAAGTATTTCAAGTGATCCTCTGACCTGAATTACCTGCATAATTTAGATGACTTCAAGATTTCAAGTTTCCTAATTTAGACTATTTCAAGACAAGTAGCCAATTAAGCACTCAGGAAGGCCGTTCTTAGCAAAAAATTTAAGGAAAAAAAACCATCAATATTGATCATTCTGCCTAAATACTTAAAATAATAAAGACATAAAATTAAACTGTAAGTGAACTAGGAAAGATATCTATAATAAACTTACTATATAAAAGCACTTACAAAATCAGTAAAAGACAATCCTACTACAGAAAAACAAACATGATTAGTCCAGTCAAAAAGGATAAACCAGTAACTAAAAAAAAAAAAGTGTTGTTTTTTTTTAACCTATTAAATTGACAGATTCTTTCATGCATAGTGAAACTGGTAAGGGGACAAGGAAATGAACCCTCTAATAGCCTCTAGTGAGGTTATGGTGGTGGAGGGAACAAGCAAAAAGCCTAGAGTTCATAATCTTTAACCTAAGTTGCACTTCTAGGAAACCAAGTGTTGTGTAAAAAGACATGTAACACATATAGATAAGTATTCACTACAAGCATCGATACCAGCAAAAAAAAGAGGAAAAACTGAAAATACTAATTACATAGCTATGGTACACAGAATACTACACAGTTAGCAGTTAGCAAGTAAACATGTGGAACAAACACATAGAAAAACAATCAGTGTGAAGTCAAAAAAGCAGGTGATGAAACATGTGTCATTTCATTAGACATATATTTTATTGTATTTCTATCTGTCCATGTCAGCAGCCACCTACCTCCATGGTCACTGGTACTCAGAATCTTTTCTTTCCGTTACTAATTTACCCATAAGATCTTAAGCCTAGTGCCCCCTTACACAATAGGCAGTTTCTCTTTCATGTGGGGAAAAATTCAAATGTTCTGGTATCCCCTCTAATAACTGTCCTATTTTTTTCTCCTTTTACTATTAGTTTTCTAAATAAGTAATCTATACACACTGCCTCTAAAATAAGTATGTCATTTGGCCGGGCATGGTGGCTCATGCCTGTAATCCAAGCACTTTGGGAGGCCAAGGTGGGCAGATCACCTGAGGTCAGGAGTTCGAGACCAGCCTGACCAACATGGAGAAACCCTAACTCTACTAAAAATACAAATTAGCTGGGCGTGGTGGCACATGCGTGTAATCCCAGCTACTCAGGAGGCTGAGGCAGGAGAATCACATGAACCAGGGAGGTGGAGGTTGCAGTGAACCGAGATCGCGCCATTGCACTCCGGCCTGGGCAACAAGAGCGAAACTCCATCTCACAAATAAAATATAATAAAATAAAAAATTTACAAAGTGCTTTCAACACAGCCATTAATGCATTTGATTCTCAAAACCTCAACATTTTAATGTACTCTTTGTTGAAGTGACAGATCAGGGGTTGGTTCTTCCATGGCTTCATTAACTGATGACTGAGTAAACTTCAGTGAGATGCCTTCCTTTCTACCAGTCTGCTCCACAGTGTACCATCCACAACCGATGCTCTCGAAGTGTTGAATGCCTTTACAAATAATATGACCTAATAAATGTCTGAATTTCAGCTTTGCTAAACCAAAAATTCCAACCCAAGAGAACAGGCTACATTAAGTGTGCTACATTTTTAGCAACACAAACTTCAAAAAGAAATCAGAAATTAACTGATGAATTCTGGTGACATTTTATTTAGAAAAAGATAATCACTGATTTTAAGATCTTAATTTTTCTTTCTTGTAAATGCTACACTAATTAGACGTAAGATAGTATTAGATAATAAAAGTATTTACACATTGAATACAAAATAAATACAAAGTAACTGAAAAACAAATCAGGTTTCCATTGACTTATTTTGTTTTCCCACTGTCCATCCTCTGTTTCATTTTTCTTTGCCTTTTGTAAATCCGTTTCTTTCTTGCTTTCAAATCAACTTTTGGCTCTGGTTTTACCCACTGTATTTCTATTGGTTTCTCCTCAGCTGGTGTTACAAAAACATCTGCAGTGGGATCATGTGGAAGAAGAGTCTTCGGCTCTTTCTTTCTCAGTTTTTGCACATCTTTCACTTGCTGTTTCTCTCTGTATTTTGCAGCTGTGATGGATCTTATGACACGCCGATGCTAAAAAAAAAAAAAAAAAGATTAGATGCTTTTGAAATAAAAATAAACATTTTATATAAGGCAAAGACTTTCAGTTATGAACCATATATCCTTTCAACCAGTGTCATGAAAAAAAGGAGTAATTTCCAAGTCTCTATGCAGCAAAAACCAAATTCAGTTTCACAGGTAATAAAACAGCAATTACTTCACAGAATCATTTTGGCCAAAGGGTTCTGGTACATTGAAGACTACTGAATGACATAACCGCTTACCATGTTTGGTGACTGGTAGTGAGGATTTTCATATAAAGTTGGTCCTCCAAAACTTCCCTGGAAAATCTTTATGAGATTTAAGACAAAACGAGGTCCTATTTCTACAAGAGCAGCATCTTCTTCTATGATCTTTAATAAAAAGGAAACATTTCATTTTGGTTTGGTTACATTATTCCCAAAAGGTATACTGGCTATAACCTCATTATAAATGTGCCTGAAAGAACTGATAATCCATAAAATCAAGGTGGGGGTGAAACTTGGTAAATGCCAAATCATCAATATTTTCTGAAATCTATTAGTACTTATAGGAAGTTGTCATGGAAAAGTGTTTTTTCAGTGAGTTCTTTTAAAATTGAGTAACTAGATTTTGGTTCACATCTTGCTTATCACAATGCATATATCCTTGAAAAACTGGTTAAACAGGATTTTAAAACAGTAACCACTATTAACAAAATGTATTAAAGCACATTATGGGGGAACTCTTGAAACTTAAATCAATCCCTAAATTGTTTTTATAAATCTAATTCAAGTTAGATTAAAAGGATATGTAGTCAAATTTATTTAATAGCTACTGATTATGGAATTAAAAGGCAACTTCTGAACAACAAATATTTATGTTATCTATTAGTTCAGGCATGTCTACCCTCAGAGGTTAGGATGATGTGTTCAACTCACATGCCAGGTATCCAATATAAAATATGCAGAAAAGATCTCAGTTTATGTCATATACTGTCTAAAATTTTGTTCTTGCTGTTCTCTTCCACCTCTTCATCTTTCTGCACTTATCTTGCCAAACTCCTGCTTCAAGATTTCTAGAATCACCTCCTCTTTTCTCCTGAATGAGTCACTGTGTGACTCATTACCTAACCGCTGCCATTGAATGCCTTCTATAGCAATTACATTTTGCTAGGTCTTAACCCTTGAGGTGCTTTGAGAGAGAAACTTCTAAGCTTTTAGAGAGAAACTTCTATTTTACTGTATCCTTTACAGCACTTTCTACAAATTAGGAACCCAAGTATCTCACGGATCTTCAAGCTATTCCCTTTCTATAAAGTTAAATATATAATGGCTTATTAGGAAATCCATACTCTGTATCAACTAACAGTCATGAATAGAAGTAGGTAGAGATCACTTAAGATATAAGACAGTACATAGTTACTTGCAGCAATCTCTTTAGGGAAAAGGAAGCTATTTAAAACAAAAGAATTATTTGCATTTTTTGTATATCCTGTATATCCTTTTATATATATAAATTATATATAATTTATATATAATATATATTATATATATAATATATATTATATATAAATATATATAATATAATTTATATATAAATATATATATAATTTATATATATATAAAAATTTATATATCCTGTGTGTGTGTGTGTGTATATATATATATATATATCCTGTATATCCTTATCTAAAAGTTTAACTAAAAATTGACCAGGCACAGTGGCTCACACCTGCAATCCCACCTACTCAAGATGCTGAGGAGGAATGATTTGAGGCCAGGAGGTTCAAGACCAACCTAGGCAACATTGCGACACTCTATCTCTAAAAAAAAAAATTAGGCCGGGTGTAGTGGCTCACGCCTGGAATCCCAGCACTTTGGGAGGCCAAGGCGGGCAGATCGCCTGAGGTCAGGAGTTTGAGACCAGCCTGGCCAACATGGCGAAACCCCGTCTCTACTAAAACTACAAAAATTAGCCAGGCGTGATGATGGGTGCTTGTAATCCCAGCTACTCAGG
The DNA here is from genome assembly GCF_028858775.2 of Pan troglodytes. Taxonomy (NCBI): domain Eukaryota; kingdom Metazoa; phylum Chordata; class Mammalia; order Primates; family Hominidae; genus Pan; species Pan troglodytes. Next base: position 77,866,535 of record NC_072402.2, read on the forward strand.
AGACTGAGGGAGCAGAAGCTTGAACCCGGGAGGTAGAGGTTGCAGTGAGCCAAGATTGTGCCACTGCAGTCCAGCCTGGGCAACAAGAGCGAGACTCTGTCTCAAAACATAAATAAATAAACTCAATTAAAAAAAAGGTATAATTAAAAATCAAGTAAAGCTTACCTGAAAGTTCCGAAACCATATCCTATTATCCAAAATGGTGAAAGTAAACACGTGGTCCACAAATGGTTGGCTTTTGGGATGATACCGTGGTGTACTAAAGATCTAGTTAAAAAAGTGTATGTTAGTTCCTTATTCCAAGATATATCATGTATATTTTGGATAGCTAATTTTAAAGATATTTACCTGAATTAAGAGTTCTTTTAACAAAGCATAATGTGGTAATTCATCAAAAGCCTATAAAAATAAGGTAAGCATATTATTTAACAGTAGACTGCCTTGTTTAAAATTGTTTGCTCATTTGTTTCTATAACTTGGCTATAACCTCATTATAAATGTACCTGAAAGAATTGATAATCCATAAAATCAAGGTGGGGGTGAAACTAAATTGAATAACACAACTTTATCTACTAAAAACAACCATGCCAGATAAGAAAATTAGACCTCATACACTGAATGAGAAACTTACAGGGTCAAAAGACAAAAGGGGCCGAGAACCTTTCAAACAGTTTCCAGTCATCTTTAGTTCAGCGAGGGTATGAACTAGAAAAATTACAACAAAAACAAAAATAGTTGTAACTTTTGCACAACTATTTCAAAAGATTACTTTTAATTTCCTCATCTAAAAAAATTTATTGAGTCAACTTACTATTTTGAACAAGGAATTTAGCAGATGGTCCGTGAGGTGAATTTGAAAGCCTGAAAGATATGGAGTAAGCTTTTTCAACTAATTAGCAAATGTAGTCAATGCTTACCACCTATTCACCATAAATAATATGCTTATAATATTTATATATTTAATTTTCTTTAAAGGTATCAAGTTTTGTGAAATCAAAAGTTTGCTTCATTCTCAACCCTTAACATGAAAGACTAGGAGTCTATAACATAAAAGGTACACAGAACAAATCCACTTAAATGAGTTTAACCAAAATCTTAATACATTCTCTTACCACATATAGAGATCCTGTTTTTTCTTAGCTTCAAAATAGATGCATTTATTACAGTTCTTCATTTCACAAACCTAAAGGAAGCAAAGTATAGGAAAATGAAGTAGATAATATAAATGAGAACTAAAGTAATTATATGTGATTAATATCATCCAGATTATCTCAAAAATACCTAACCAGGCTAATAGGCTACAAAGGCCTAAACATGTATTTATTCACAGAAGGAACCTTTAAAGTTCCTCTTAGGTATTCTACCCAAGGTAAACTAGATGCTCTGCCCATATCTTGGGTGAAATTATCTATCATATTTTTGGGCCTAGCATCTAAAATGGTCTCACTTCTGATTACTGGAAACCTCCCTCCTTTTTTTTTTTTTTTTTTTTGCGATGGAGTTTCGCTCTTGTTGCCCAGGCTGGAGTGCAATGGCACGATCTCGGCTCGCCGCAACCTCCACCTCCCAGGTTCAAATGATTCTCCTGCTTCAGCCTCCGGAGTAGCCGGGATATTACAGGCCTGTGCCATCACACCCCGCTAATTTTGTATTTTTAGTAGAGATGGGGTTTCTCCATGTTGGTCTGGCTGGTCTTGAACTCCCAACCTCAGGTGATCTGCCTGCCTCGGCCTCCCAAAGTGCTGGGATTACAGGTGTGAGCCACCTCGCCTGGCCAGGAACCTCTTCTGCCCATAGTCCCATTGACCAACTACAAAGACTAAAAATAGATGCCCTACAGATAAAGCATACCACAACTAATCTTCTTATGTTAATCCTTCATAATCGATCTTCTTAGCCAATCTTATGAAAATGCAGTACTTATAGAACTAAAAACATCCTTTTTAATGATTATTTTGATTTTTAACTTTTTAGCTTTTTGATTCTAAGATCACAAAACTTAAGTTGTTCTTCATTTATACTATCATTTCTGGTGATTTGGTTCTATAAAATCACTAAGGGATTGGGTGAAAAGCCTAAGTATATCAAACCTATTTCAAATTAAACTTCAATGTCTTGAAGGCTTACAAAAGTCACACTTGAGAAGATACAAAAACATTACAGGAGAGAAGGCTTGTATTACTGTAGTATTCATAAACTCTAATTAATATAGTACTCTTAAACTCCAAATTATTTAAGACGTTAAACCTAACAACTTATGGCTGGATGAGGTGGCTCATGCCTATAACCCCAGCACTTTGGGAGGCCGAGGTAGGTGAATTGTCTGAGCAACCTGGCAAAGCTCCGTCTCTACTAAAAATACAAAAAATTAGCTGGGCATAGTGGCGTGTGCCTGTCGTCCCAGCTACTCAGGAGGCTGAGGCAGGAGAATTGCTTAAACCCAGGAAGCAGAGGCTGCAGTGAGCTGAGATCATACCACTTCACTCCAGCCTGGGTAACACAGTGAGACTTTTGTCTCCAAAACCAGTTAAACAAATAAACAAACCCTAACAACTTAAAAAAAAAAAACACAACTTTTGTTTCTTACTGGTCTTAGAATAAACACAAAAATAGGAAGTTTGTGCCACTTCTGGGCCTTTGTAGTTGCCATTTTCTCTAGCTAGATGGTCTTTTACCATATTTCTCCTTCACTACGTCTCTGCTCAAATATTAAACACCATCCCTTTGAACAGGTTTTTCCGGTGTAGCCTCAGCTGTCCAAAACCTATAACCTGCTTTATTTCTCCTATCTTTACTTGAAATTATAAACGTTGTTTATGGCCTGTCTCCATTAGAATGTAAGTTCCATAATGACAGGGACATTGCTCTGTTGAACAGTTTCTACAGCACATAGAATAATGTGGTATTACAGCAGAGGTTCAAAAATTTGTGCTCTAAAGGCGGCTAATAGTGAAAAAATGATCCTAATTCTTCTAAGTTTTGAAAATTTTGCTTTAAAATGTAAATTTATGTTCTGTGCTTCCAGAGGTTAAAAAAAACACGTAAGTGTAGTATCTTAAACAATACTTTGAAAATGTAACCTATTCATAGTTTGTAATACCTTAATAGCCAGTTCCACACAAATCACTTTTAATACTGGCAAAACACTTTTTACCATGTGGGTTTTATATATATATATGTTTAATGGACTTATTTTACTTTATATATGTTGACTGATAATTTTTTGAGTACCTACTATGGATTTAGCATAATACTAGACACTACGGGGTTAAAAAATGGGACATAATCCTTCTCCTGAGGAAATTTCAATATGCTTGTTCAGACAAAACAAACAGAAATGAATGAAGCACTAAACTGTGAGAGATAAAAATTTGGAAGACCAGTTATTGAAGAGTTAATAAAATGTGTCTGAATAGTTTTTACAAAATAATTTTTAAAGTCACTGAATGACTTATTTTTGAAATGAGCCAGTTAACATTTTTAAAATATTTTATTGCAATTACTTTCCAAAATTACCTCGTTAATCACAAATAGCTTATCCTTACGATCCATTTTAGTATCTAGAAAAAGAAAAAAAAGAAAAAGCAAGTAAATTAAAGGTGATTTCAAAGTTATTTCAATCAAACCACATATGCTATCCAGAAAATAAAGTGTTTTTACACTCTTCAGTTTAAAGGAGATTTTATTACTAATTTTCAAAACAAGAGCTGGAAACAATCGCTCAAAAAATCTTGACTCTTTGTAAATGTAAAGAAAATAAGTAAAATATAGTCTGTAAGAATTAGAAATTACAGTGTAAGCAGTGTTTCTCAGTATTAAGGTATTCTAGGAATCCTTTTCAAAAATGGGAAAATTCTCACAAACCAAAGACTATGTTAAAGGAAACCAGTTTCAATGAAAATATCTTTCACTTTTTAATCTTAGGTGTCAACGAAAACTGACTTTATGCCCGTGTAACAAACCTGCACATATACTCCTTGAATCTAAAATAAGTTAAAATTTTAAAAATAAAAAACAAAAACCAAAAAAAACCCAAAGCACCTCTCAACATAAGCACAACAACAGCCATATGATGGCGCTGCCACACCACTGTTCCAAACTTTTTTTTTTTTTTTTTTTTGAGACAGGGTCTTGCTCCTTGCCCAGGCTGAAATGTAGTGGCACAATCACGGCTCATGACAGCCTTGACCTCCTGGGCTCAAGCCATCCTCCTGCTTGAGACTCCTGAGTAGCTGGGACTGCAGGCAAGTGACCCCCTCACTTGGCTAATTTACTTTACTTTTTTCATTTTTTTTTTTTATTTTGTAGAGACAGGGTTTCACCATGTTGCCCAGGATGGTCTGAAACTCCTGGACTCAAGTGTTCCACCCACCTCGGCCTCCCAAAGTGCTGGGATTACAGGCATGAGCTACCATGCCCGGCCATACTGTTCTTGCCTGTAAAATAACCCATTGCTTAAAAATAAATAAATAACCTGGCATTTAGAAATAGGCTCTGACTCCAACTTAAAAGGTGCTTCGAATTCTATCCCAGGTCCATTTTTCAATAAAAACAGTTAAAAAAAAAAAAAAAAAAAAAAAAAAAGACCCAAAAAGCAACATGTGGCAGTCCTTAGCACTTAGGACAAACCATCCCACCTATCTCAGGACCTTCAGGAGCATTACAGTGAAGGCATTCCTGGACCTTCAAGAAATGTTTCAATAATATTAGGACACCTGTTTTAAAAAGTAAAGAATCTACCTAATGAAATCTAAAGAATTTCTTACGAAATGTTATAACTGGAAAAATTGTGGCACTTGAAAGGATAAAAGGCATTGTGTTTTTTTTGTGAGAACACTGAACAAATGAAGAATATATAAAATAAGTGAAAACATAAAAATAGGTAAGTTTATAGATAGAAATTTCTAAAGTATATGATATAAAGGCACCTGCTTTAGAATGAGGCATCAACATTCTCAAGTCCTGCATTAAATGTCTTGTCCTAAAATTTATTCCTCTGGAAGAAAAGATGAGAATCCGTTCCTTATTTTTCCACTTTCCCTAAAGAAAAAGAAAACGTTAAAAGATTTTAAAATCTTATACTGAACTGATCTTGTTTTGTGACAGGGTCTCACACTGTTGCCCAGGCTGAAGTGCTCACGGCTCACTGCAGTTTCAAGTTCCTGGGTTCAAGTAAGTGATCCTCCCACCCCAGCATCTACAGTAGCTGGAGACTACAGGCATGTGCCACCATGTCCAGCTAGTTTTTTTTTTTTTTTTGTAGAGACGGGAGTCTCCCTATGTTGCCCAGGCTGGTCTCCAACACCTGGGCTCAAGTGGCTTGGCCTCCCAAAGTGCTGGGATTATAGGTAAGAACCACCGCACCTGGCCCTGTTTGTTTTTTATGAGCTTCCAAGTAGCTCATAACCAAGTCAAACCATCCTGACTCCTTTAATTTCATCTCTCACCAACATTCACTGACCACATCTGCCACCCAGAAATGCCCTCCTTGGTTTGTTTTTCAACTTCAATCTCTCCAATTCCTCCTTCCAACCCTAGAAGTTCTTTCTTAGCCCTTTTATTTCTGTGCTCTCCATGACAGATGTCTCATAATAATTTCCCACAACTCTTAATCCTTTCTTATTCACACTGCACTTACTTAGAGTCTTATATTAACTGCAAAACTCCTAAATGGCTAACCTTCCCAGACATGAGCACCTCCAATAGATATGGTTGACTAGCTTTTTCAACAGTTTACTTTTTTTGTTTGTTTGTTTGAGATGGAGTCTCACTCTGTCACCCAGGCTGGAGTGCAGTGGCGCGATCTCGGCTCACTGCAACCTCCACCTCCCAGGTTCAAGCGATTCTCCTGCCTCAGACTCCCGAGTAGCTGGGATTACAAGTGCCCGCCACTGCACCTGGCTGATTTTTTTTTTTTTTTTTTTTTGTAGTGTTAGTAGAGACGGGGTTTCACCATCTTGGCCAGGCTGGTCTTGAACTCCTGACCTAGTGATCCACCCGCCTCGGCCTCCCAAAGTGCTGGGATTAACAGGCGTGAGCCACCACGCTGGACCATTTTTAAAGTAATACTTCCATCACATCCTTACTTCCCAGAGTTTTCTAAACAAAGTTCAAATGACACAGCTTTGACACTGAATTTTAAAATAGATTTTCACGTCTACATCATTATTGCCCCAAATGAAGCCTAATGCAATCCAATCTGGCTCTATTTTTTACATTTTTCAGCATTTCCCTACTTCAAAGTCTTTCATCGGTTTTTTTTTTTTCTCCCTTGGAGTGTTCCCTCTCATTTTTTGAATGTCAAAATTCTACACTTCCTCTGATATGCAGCTTACGGGCTAAATCCTTCATGATTCTTTATCTTACTATACTAGGGTAAAAATAATCTCTATCTCCTGCATTTCCATAGAATGTATCGAAGTATGGCTCAGATTATAGATACTACCTAGCTCAAGGGAAGAGAACACTAACATTTACTGGAAGTGTACAAGTCCAGCTTATTTTTCATAAAAAGTAAATATTCCCTCCCCCTGCCCCCCAATCTGCAGGTCAGAAAAGAGCACAGAATGTTGCTGTTAATAACAGGGCTAGAATTTACACTTATCTTTCATTCCACAGAGCTCACTTCTTTCTTAGAGCTTGCCATCACACCACACGGGGTCGTTTACTTATCACCTATTCCGCGCTAGAGTACTATGCTAAGTGCGGAGGACGCAGAAATTAATGTCAAAGATAATCCTTGTTCACAGTATTCTGTCTAGCTTAAAAAGAGTTCTTAGTTGAATGAAAGCTAATTCCAACAACTTGTGTGCACTTCTTTTGAATAAAAACCATCAACTTATTTGAATTCTTAAGTTTCCTCCTAAACTCCAACATTTCAGGAGGAAGAGGTCACATTCTAGTCATCTTTGCAATCTCAAACCCAAAGGAAGCCTAACTTGGTACAGTGCATGGCACATTCAATGTCTGTTGAATACAAGTAAAGCTCATACTATCTAGTCTATTTTTCAGTATCTCTTGAGTTAATGACCTGGTTAACAAGTCAGAGTCACAGTCCCAAGGGCAACAACTTTTTAAAGGCTCCCCTAACATACTTCAGGATCCCTGACTGAGAGTGGCTGACTATGGCAGTATATGGGCATACTAATCACTGGAGAAATAATAGCGAGAAACAACCAAGGAAAAGCACTACTCTCCAAAAACATTAAAAAAAACCAAAACAAAACTGAACAACTAGTAAGAAAGAACGCTGGATCTGAGCACCCTGTAAGTCGCTTCCCCGTGGGCCGGGTGAAGGTTTTAAAACCCGCCGCCTCCAGGAAGACGGCCACGTGCACAAGGATTAGCTGCAAACTCCGTGCCCAGTCTGGCCGGGAGAATTGCTAAAACCGACCTACCGTTAACACCCGGGCTACTCTGAAATTAAGCAGGGCTGTAGTCAAGTAAGTAACCCAAGAAAAGACGCACAGAGCCGCCGCCGCAGGTGTAGCCCGGGGACATCCCCTCCTACCTTGCAAACGGGGCCTGGGATCCGGTCCCCCTCTTCTTCCTCCACCTCCTCTGCTGTGGCGTGCCGCTTAGCTGGCGGCTCCGCATCTTTTTCGTTTCTTTTTGGCTTCTTCGCCTGAACTGCAAAGCCTCCACGCCGTTTCCTCTTGGTTGCCGCCATCTTGCCTCGCCGCCCGCGCTCTTGGCCTCCTTTCCGGCGCTGCCGCTCGCTCCTATTTCCGATCTCTATGGTTCGGCGGCTCTAAGCGCTCAGCTCCGCGGTCGTCCTCCAGGTCTGTACCGCCTCCTTCCGGTCTCGGTGGCGCGGCACGCGCGGCTCTCTAGGCCTCCTTCAGCTCTGTGGTGACGGTGGCCGAGGTGGAGGGCCGGTCTGAAGAGTGGCGGGACTGGCTTCACTTCCTCCGCGATTCCTCGGAGCCGCCTAGTTCCTCCTCAGGGACTTTGCTGAGAAGGGCTCTCGGGCGTCCAGACCCCACCGCAAAGGTAGGGTTTCCGCACTCGGGGACCCCGAGACTAGTAAGCGATGCTGTCCCGCGGGCGGGCTGGTGAATGGGGTTATCTGGGACTCTTGGAAGATTATCTGGACACTCCGGGCCCGCCCTGCCATCGCCTGTTTTGTTGGAGGCGGGGCTGGTGGCGCGGGCTGCACAGAACCGACCCCCGCGGATTTGTAGCTCCTGTTTGGCCGGGAGATACCGTGTCAGCTGCGTGTCTTCATTCTTCACAACTTTTCACGTTATTGTTCTCTTACGGAGACGAGGAAACCGCAGCTTAGATAATTTTCCTCCAGAATTACAAAGACAGTTAAGTGACATAGGTGGGGTTCGGCCTGGTCAGCCGAGTTCAGCCTCCCAGCCCCTTTCCACCTCTCAGCGCAGGTGGAGCTCGCCGGACCTCGCCAGCACTGATGGGAGTTTTACTGTCTAATCCCTTCAGGTGTTTGGCGATCCGCCGAGCAGTTGGCCCCAGGAGCATCCCTCGGGGCCGAATGCGCAGTGGACGATGCCCCTTCTGACCCAACAGATCCAAGACGAGGATGATCAGTACAGCCTTGTGGCCAGCCTTGACAACGTTAGGAATCTCTCCACTATCTTGAAAGCTATTCATTTCCGAGAACATGCCACGTGTTTCGCAACTAAAAATGGTATCAAAGTAACAGTGGAAAATGCAAAGTGTGTGCAAGCAAATGCTTTTATTCAGGTATGGAAGTAGGCGCCTTTAAGCCTGTGCCATAGATACTCTAAATGTAATTTAATGAAATCGGAAGGTTTCAGTAGACAAAATGAATAACTTAATAGTCATAATAACTTGTCAATAGTCATAATAAATAACTTAATAAATAAATAACTTAATAGTCTTAAGTTAGAGAACAAAACGTCATTACTTGAATTTTTTTTCTCTCCAGGTAACAAATTCTTTTCCCATCTTGTTTTACAGAGATAATGGTTAGTAATGACTAAAGTTTATTAAACTAGGCTATTGGCTAGGCTACAGTCTTCTTATTGTTTAACTTATTTAATCTTAACAATAGTCCTGTAAGGTAGGTTCTGTTATTATTCCCGTTTTATATATGTGGAAACGAGGCACAATTTTAAGTGATGTGCCAACAGTCCCACAGCTGGTAAGTGGCTGAATTGGGATAAGAACCCTGAACATTTGTTTCCAGAATATATGCTCTTTTTTCCACTGCGATATGCTATTACTAAAGAGTATTTGTTTTCCTTTACTGGTTGTAATAGAATTTTTGTTCTTCCAAAGTAATATTTGTGTGGTTCAGATAGGATTGCAAGTTCAACTAAGCGTTTTTTAACACGTAAGTGCACAGCATGACCTCAGGGATAGAGAGGTAAATAAGACACGGTTCTTGTCCTCAAGCAGGGGCATGGTATGGTGGCTCACACCTGTATTTCCAGCTGCTCAGGAGACCGAGGCTGAAGCACGAAGATCGCTTGAGCTCAGGCATTAAAGACCAGCCTGGGTAATCATAGTGAGACCCCCGTATCAATAAAAAATCATAATAAAAGTTGAAGTTAATGTTGCTCATGCATTATCAAGTCGTTCGTCTATTTTCCAAGTGACCTTAGCAGTAGTGATAGGCACAAAAACGAGACAAGGGAGAGTCACAGAGGGATAGTTTTAGATCCAGGAATGGAGATAAGGATGCTTCAAAGGATGTCTCTAAGATGTTTTGATTGCTAATCAGAAATTATTCTCATGGGATTAGCACAGTATTGTGTTTTTTAAACGTATAAAGTGAAATCTAGGACCTTATATTATTAGTTTTTATTCTTTTATGTAACAATTTTCATTTTTACTCTTTTCATAGGCTGGAATATTTCAGGAGTTTAAAGTTCAGGAAGAGTCTGTTACTTTTCGAATTAATTTAACTGTCCTTTTAGACTGTTTATCTATTTTTGGATCAAGTCCTATGCCAGGTAAACTATTATCAGTATAAAGACATAAAGTGTTATACATAGTGGTCAGAAAAATACAGGAAGTTATTTGGAACATAAACATTGGTTCAGAAAGCTAATGCCAATTCATTTTTCAGTGGCCACAGTCATGGGTTCTAACATTTCACAATGTTAATTGCAAGTGTGTTTATAATTCTTTTCATATTTGTAAAAGTATTTGCATTTTTTTTTTAATTTACAAGGCTTTGAGGGATTTTAAATTCGAACTGGCCAAAAGAATACTTTGGACATGTCTTAAATATTTTTAACATTGTGAAATGTTTTAATTGCTTCTTTTTCCTAACTTGTCCAGAATTACTCCGCTAGTTAGTGGCAGAGAAAAACAAAAGCCAGTTCTGACTCCTAGTTTACTATGTTCAAAATTTGTTTCTTTTAAGCCATATTTTATAAGTTATGTCTATTTTGCCAAATGATTTTGTGGTGTTTTTGAGACAGTTTCTCTCTTGTTGCCCAAGCTGCAGTACAGTGGCACAATCTCAGCTCACTGCAACCTCTGCCTCCCGGGTTCAAGTGATTCTCCTGCCTCAGCCTCCCGAGTAGCTGGGATTACAGGCACGTGCCACCACGCCCGGCTAATTTTTTGTATTTTTAGTAGAGATGGGGTTTCACCATGTTAGCCAGGCTGGTCTCAAACTCCTGACCTCAGGTGATCTGCCTGCCTCAGTCTCTCTAAGTTCTGGGATTACAGGCATAAGCCACCGCACCCGGTTGCCAAATGATTTTCTTTAAAATATATATATTTTTTATTTGTTAAGGGAATTATTTTTAAGAATGGTGAAATTGAATTGCTGTGGGTATAAAACTAAGGAATCCCCAGAAGAATGATTTTATTTCATAGGAAAGCAACCTGGAGATTAGCTAGGAAAAATTCAATATAGTTCTCCAGAAAAATGTATTTTACGTTTCCACAGACAATTCCACTATTATTAATTATACATTTTGTAATACAGTGTTCTCCAGCTAGTTTTTCACAGAAGCATCTGTCATCTTCCATTCCTCACTGTGGCTCTCAATCCAGTAAGGAGAAGGAGTTTGAATATCCTGTCATATTCCTCCTTCCCTCTAGTGGTTTGCAGAGTTAAAATTTACACCACCATTAACAACCCTCTTTTTCTCTCAATTTGATTTTGAAATTCGAGGAAATATAAAGAATATCTCCCAGTTGGAAAAGTTGGAAGGATCCTCGTCATAGTGAGTACACTGACGTTACAGTACAGATGACAGCAATCCACTGTTACACACATTGAACCTTCAAAGAATAGCATACCCTGTTCTGCAGCAATTTAGTTACTTGCTGTGTTGATCCATATAGATTCTCTATCCTGAAATTGTACATATATAAAATCAACAAGCTATTTCTGAGGTGTGTACGACAACCTGAAAATGATTCCAAAGAATTATGTTACATTTTGTTCTGGTTCCCAATTTTCTTGTAGTTTTGGAATTGTCTACACACAACTGTCATCAGGGAAGATGTCATCCCTTTTTATGAGGAGGTACATATATGCGAGAAATTGGGCGGAATAAATTATTCTTGAGAAATTTTATGTGTCATTTCGAGGAGAAGCTGAACCCAGAACTATAAAGCTAAGGCCAAGTATGACTTCTTTCCATTGCAGGGACTTTAACTGCACTTCGGATGTGTTACCAAGGTTATGGTTACCCTTTGATGCTGTTCCTGGAAGAAGGAGGAGTGGTGACAGTCTGCAAAATCAATACACAGGAACCTGAGGAGACCCTGGACTTTGATTTCTGCAGCACCAATGTTATTAATAAAATTATTCTGCAGTCAGAGGGGCTCCGTGAAGCATTTTCTGAATTGGATATGACGAGTGAAGTCCTACAAATTACCATGTCTCCTGACAAGCCTTATTTCAGGTACTTGAGAGCAGTGCAGTTATAGTTAATGTGGTCTGTACTCCATCTTCCCACTTAGACATTTGCTTAGGATGCAAAATTTTTATTATCCACATTTTTAGAGTTTTCACAACTCTAGACAGCTTGTACTCTTACCTCATAATTTTATGGATCAAGAAACTTAAGACCCAGGAAGATTAACTCACTATTTCATATTTAGGTGGTGGTGGCATCTAGATGAGAAGCCCAGTCCTCTAATTTATAAACTGGTGGTGTTTTCATTGTACTACTCCTTACTTTCATAGATCAGGTTACATCATGAAGAAAATTGGGTTTAAGTGTTTGGAAAGGGTGTTTGTATTATGGTATCTTTTTCAAGTTAGTTCAGGATGCAGAAGAAGATGTTTTCTACACGTGGCTCATTCATTCACTAAGTATCTGTTGATCACCTACCGTGTGCTTATTCATCGTATTAAGCATTGTGGGAAGAACAGCTTAAAACCAAGGTGAAGCCAAGATAATGTGAAACAGCAAACCATTAAGTACCAAGATAGCTGGGAAATGCTGTATAAGGATTTAGGGAGGATTGCTCAAGGCTGGCTTCCCAAGGGAGGGCAGTTTTCAGCAGGAGTACAATGTCAAAAAAGCTGTTCCTGATACTTTAACACAAGTCTCTTTTCAGGATTAGACTCAGAGATTCTAGCAATTTAGAGGATCTAAATATTCTCTTTTTGAAATATTTCAGAATATTAAAGGCCCTAAATACATATGGAATAAAAAGAATAAGGTATTCTTTTTGTAACTACTTTAGAAGAATTACAGGCCCGGCTGTAAAAGTGTGGTGGCAGATACCTGTAATCCCAGCACTTTGGGAGGCCGAAGTGGGCAGATCACTTGAGGTCAGGAGTTCAAGACCAGCCTGGCCAACGTGGTGAAACCCTGTCTCTACTGAAAATAGAAAAATTAGTTGGGCGTGGTGGCACGTGCCTATAATCCCAGCTACTTGGGAGGCCGAGGTGGGAGAATCACTTGAACCCAGGAAGTGGAGGTTGCGGTGAGCTGAGATTGCGCCACTGCACTCCAGCCTGGGTGACAGTGAGAGACTCTGTCTCAAAAAAAAAAAAAAAAAAAAAAAAGAAAAAGAATCACAGGCCCTTGTCATGACTTTGGGGAGTTAAAAATTTGGCTCAAGGTCTGAGAAAGTTAACCAAAATGGAAATTGGAAACCTTACTTTAGCAGTGGAATGAAGTAAAAAATTCAGGTACTTAAAACAGTATTTCAGGGGATCTCCTCAGTGATCTCTCTCAGCCTGGGTAACGAGATGGACCATGGTATCTTTCATCTCCTGGATGGGAAACAATTTGGTGGTAGGGAGGTAGGAGTTGAAATTTTTTCCTGGATATGTTAAATTTTAAGTACCTGCGACACTAGGGAGTAGCTGGATATATAGTTATGGTGCTCAGGAGATCCATTTAGACTGGAAATTTAGATTTGGGAACCATCATCATGGCTGGGTATGGATGAGACGGGTCAGAGAGAGAGATTATATTAGAAGAAAGAAAAGATGGACCCCAGGAAAACCACACCTGGAAGATGGGAGGCAGAAATGGAGCTTAGGGAAAACCAACCTGGATCTTATCGCCATGCTCATATAATACTTAGCAACGTGCTAACCCTGCAGCAAATGTTCCAGGAGTTCTTGCAGATTAAATCAGCATGTTAACACTTATAAATTGTCTACAAATAACTTCTGGTATTACCAAGTGAGGAAAACCATGCAATAGCCTTAAGAGCAGTCTAAGATACAGAAAAGCTGTAATTCCTAGGTGTAGGATTGGGAACAGACCTAAGGGTTGCAGTAGACTTAGATCAAGGTCTTCCATCAGTCCTCAATTCTCTCGCCTGTTATATATTTCTGACTTAAGGATGAGGAAAAGTCATTTTCAGAGTAGGATTAGGGTAATGAAATTAAAGTGTCCCCTACCCTTTTCCTTTTACAATTGATTTTCTTCAAACCCGTTGATTAGTTGTCCTGAACTCCCTGAACTCCAGTGGGAGCTTTATTATGGTACTTGTTATCGTGTGTTATAAGCATTTGTGTACATGTCTGTTTCACCCACTAGTATGAATTTCTTAAGGAAGTGTTTATTTGGATCCTAATGTGGTTTATTTTTGGACGAATGAATAAATGAGGTAATCATTTTCTATAGGTTATCTACTTTTGGAAATGCAGGAAGTTCCCACCTTGACTATCCCAAAGATTCTGATTTGATGGAAGCATTTCATTGTAATCAGACCCAAGTCAACAGGTCAGTTCTTAATATAGAGGTTGTCATTGGTGATAAAGAGGAGGTTAAATACCAGATTTCTGTTAAATAAAAACACTTTCAATCTGTTAATTAAAATGCACAGCATTTTATAAAAATGAAGAGTAGAGTGCTGGACTTACTAGGGGATATAGGGTTCTAACAGTGAATGAATTTTAAAACAGAAAATATTAGCAAATTGGATAAGTACTTGATTTTATTCTTAGATTTGCTACTTTTTATCCTTTACTTGGGAGTTCTGAGCAGTGTTCACTATGTTGATATAACAGTGTTTTATTTTTTCTTCTACAGATACAAGATTTCCTTACTGAAACCCTCTACAAAGGCATTAGTCCTATCTTGTAAGGTATCTATTCGGACAGATAACAGAGGCTTCCTTTCATTACAGTATATGATTAGAAATGAAGATGGACAAATATGTTTTGTGGAATATTACTGCTGCCCTGATGAAGAAGTTCCTGAATCTGAGTCTTGAGTATGACAATTCACTGATATTTATGTGTACATTTATGATAGATGAAGTTCTTATTCTGAGTACAGTACTCTTTGTAATTTCATATTGGATTTTCTATAGAGAAGAAGCACAATGGGGAAGATAGGAGCAAGGTCATGTACCCTAATAGTTACTATGTTTTGTAAATCCATTTTGTAGAGGGCATGTAAATAAATGTTTTCCTGTAGTCATAGATTATTCAGGACTGTCCTTTAGTTCTGTCTTTTGAACTCATGGGAATAATTGTGAGTCAACGTAACATTTCAAGAGTCTAAAGGTGGCCGGGTGTGGTGGCTTAAGCCTTTAATCCCAGCACTTTGGGAGGCCGAGGTGGGCGGATCACCTGAGGTCAGGAGTTGGAGACCAGCCTGACCAACGTGGAGAAACCCCATCTCTACTAAAAATACAAAAAATTAGCCGGACGTGGTGGCACATGCCTGTAATCCCAGCTACTCGGGAGGCTGAGGCAGGAGAATTGCTCGAACCCGGGAGGCGGAGGTTGTGGTGAGCTGAGATGACGCCATTGCACTCCAGCCTGGGCAACAAGAGCAAAACTCTGCCTCAAAAAAAAAAAAAAAAAAGAGTCTAAAGGCTTAAAGTTTGATGCAGCTACCTGAAATGTTCTTTTATTTATTTACTATTAGAAAAAGCAAAGGCATATGGGCATTGCTTATTAGTTTGAATTCTAGAGACTAGATCTTAAAGTAGTGGTTCTCAAAGTGTTGTGCCCGCACCAACATCAGAATGGCCTGCAAACTTGTAGCAAACTCTGGGGAGGAGGCCAGCATTCTGTATTTTAACAAGCTTCCCTCAGGAGATTCTGATGCCTGCTAAATTTTAGGAACCACTATTTTAAAGGAAACTTTTTTTTTCTTTAATAGCATTTAATTGTATTGAGATGATTGCTTTTACATGTGATTTCCTTGCAAATGTTCTGAAGTTGAGGCATCACCAAACAAGTCTGAACAATTCTTTATGTGATTTATTTTTAAAGTAGACCTTTTGAAGAGATCTATGAATGGGATATAAAGCAATTTTCAGTGTTACAGGTTTTCTTCTTGTTCTCAAAACTGTTCGCTGTAAGTAACTGCAATCAGTACTTACTACTTTCCATTTGCTTATGAGTTTCTTGACAAATCAAGGTGTAGAAAACCAGTTATTAAGTGATTTTGTACTTTCCTGGTAGTTGTCACTAAAATAATTTTTGTGGCATATAAGTATATTTAATAAAATGCAAAAATTATCTTCCTGTCTAGTAGAAAAAATTACATGAGTAAAGTGAAGCTTCTGTCTTTGTTACTGTACCAGGTGACAACAGCTCAGTGTCCCTCCATGGACAGTCACTATTGGCCTTTTGAGTGAGACGGTTCTTTAGGATAAAAAACTGTCATCCCATTGCAGGATTCATTTAGCCTTTCTGGCCCTTACCCACTGATGCTAGTCATTGTGACCACCCCACCTCCCCCAAATAAAAGTGTGCCAAACTATTCATTGTTGAGAACCATTCAATTGCATTCACCAAAATTGGAGGATATATTGGAATGCCCTACCTTAATATAGGTCACATAGCATTAGAGAAAATTGGTTTGGAGAGTATTACAGCAAAGTGTGCTGCAAGGAGGCTACTCCAGCACAATGGCAGGCACTGCTTCCCAGGCATATGGACAATTCTGGGAGGTGGCCAGGGTCAGTACCTGATAACTAGTAAGTGTCTCAATCTCAGCATACAAAATTTAGCAGTGACTACAAAAAAAGTTGGAATTTTCTAAAATGTTTGTATTCAAGAAGGAAACAAATGAATTTACTAAATGTTGTCAGTATTTTTTGTTTAGATAAACACCAAGAACAGAACAAACCTAAAAGATACTTAGGAAAATATCTAATCAGTCAACATTCTAAGGACTGTTAAATGTGAAATAGCATAGTTATTTTTTGTCTTTTGTTACTAGTGTGAACAAAGAATGGCGCCTAACATATAATGGGCATTTAGTAACTTTGTTAGATGAAAGACTCTCCAATTTCAGATTTTCTTTTAGCATCTTATTAGTCACTACTTAATTCTGATGATTTAGCTCTAAATTTATTTTGATCTAAGGTTTTTTATTTTTATTTTTGGAGACAAGATCTTGCTCTGTTGCCCAGGCTGGAGTACAGTTGTAGGATTACAGTTCACTCCAGCCTCAATCTCCTAGGCTCAAGCAATCCTCCCATCTCAGCTTCCCAAATAGCTAGGACTACAGGTGCATGCCTCCATGCCCTGCTAATTTTTGTATTTTTTGTAGAGATGGGGTTTTACTATGTTCCCTAGGCTCATCTTGAACTCCTGAGCTCAAGCAATCCACCCGCCTCGGCCTCCCAAAGGGCTGGGATTACAGGCGTGAGCTATCACGCCTGGCCTAATGTATTTTTTAAAAGTTGAATCTAAAAAGAATTTAAAACAAATATAAATCAGCTCAGTAAGGATGGATATTTTTGCACATTTAAAACTATTATTTTAGGCCAGGAGTGGTGGCTCACACCTGTAATCCCAGCACTTTGGGAAGCCGAGGCAGGGGGATCATCTGAGGTCAGGAGTTCGAGATCAGCCTGGCCAACATGGTGAAACCCCCACCTCTACTAAAAATACAAAAATTAGCTGGGTGTGGTGGTGGGTGTCTGTAATCCCAGCTACTTGAGAGGCTGAGGCAAGAGAATCACTTGAAACTGGGAGGCGGGGGTTGCAGTGAGCCGAGATTGCGCCATTGCACTCCAGCCTAGGTGACAGAGCAAGACTCCGTCTCAAAAACAAAAAAAATTAAAATAAAAATTATTGTTTTAGCTGCATGTCTTCAGCTATTTAGAATTCAGAGACTAATGAATTGTTTCTAAGTCACCCTAACATCAAGGTACTTATTTTATAAAGAATTTCCTCCTTATTTGTGTTCTATTTGACCCAGGAATTTTTACTTTAATAAAAGTTTAACTTTATTTCCTATGGAAAATCACTAGGGGGAGTGCTCCCTCAGGCAGAGCAGGCGACACTTTGATGCCACTACAAATCGATGTGTAGTATATAGAAGAATACAGTCTTATATTTAAAGACTTTTAGTTCTGTCTTTTTGAAGTTTATCTCTCTTTCTAGTAAAATGGTGCTTACTGTGAATGGATAATCTTTTTTTTCATTTTTCATTTGTTGATTTCCCATTCGATGATGTAGTGCTTCCACCTAGAATTGATGAAATGCTTCAAAATAATAAAAGTATTTGTTAAATTCCACTTTAATAAAAATAAGGCATGTAACACAATCATTTTAACAGGAAGCCACAGGGTTTCTGTGGTGTTACCAAAGTCCTAGTAAAAATTAATTAAAATTGCTAAAAGGGCAGAATGTGGCACTCTCAACAGGGGTAGGCAGTCATTCAGAACATAGAGACTTCCTTCTTTCCTTCCCTGTCTTCACATTGCTTGTCCCTTATCCCCACCTGAAATAAAATCTGTTGGGTCCTGAGAAATTGGAGTGTATAGTATTTTTTCTTTTCCCAATTATGTTTGTAATTTGCTTTCATTCTCTTTGGAATAGGCAGTGCTGCTTTTATACTAGAATCAGGTTACAAGCACCCCACGAGGAGTCATTAGCTCTAACAGAATTTCCCTCTCAGGAGTGGACAGCTAGTGTTCTAAACAGAAACACCAAAAGCAGCGGTTTCAAGTGCTTTTTGTATCTGTATCTCAGTCACGTCCAGAGGTTTTGATAATCAGCAGAGTAAATGTGTGAAATATATTTTTGAAATTCATAGCTTGTTGATCATTATAATAGATACTAGTAGTGGCTCTCACTGGCAAAACTAGAGGTATTCAGGATATGTGAACTTACTAAATTATTTCAGAGTATTTCCTCATACTAAAGTAAAAAGGAAGTAACAATCTAGTAAACCCTGTGGCCTGTACCCTTAGGCATGGTGCCTGACACTTGATTCCAAAATGGTCTTGCTTCCTGCCATTTTGTCCAAGGATTTCTGGTTGCCGTGGCTGACTACGTTAGGACAGTACTATTTCTGGAATATTGTCAAGCCTGCCTTAAGTGGACCTTTAATGCAGTGGTGGGTGAACTTACCAAATCAGCAGGTAGTACGTCATTGAACATACAGAACAGGTTACATAAACTTTTTTTTTTTTTGAGATGGAGTCCCACTCTGTTGCCAGGCTGGAGTGCAGTGGTGCGATCTCAGTTCACTGCAACCTCCACCTCCCAGGTTCGAGCGGTTCTCCTGCCTCAGCCTCCCGAGTAGTTGGGACTACAGGTGCGCGCCACCACATCGAGCTAATAATTGTATTTTTAGTAGAGATGGGGTTTCACCATGTTGGCCAGGATGGTCTCGATCTTTTGACCTTGTGATCCTCCTGCCTCAGCCTCCCAGAGTGCTGGGATTACAGGTGTGAGCCACCACACCCAGCCGTTTACATAAACTTTTTTGTTTGCTTGCTAAAAAATGTTTATTGAGCTAGTTGTGGTGGCTCTCACCTGTAGTCCCAGCACTTTGGGAGGCCGAGGCAGGAGGACCACTTTAGCCCAGGAGTTTTGAGACTAGTCTGGCCAACATAGCAAGACTCCATCTCTAAAAAAAATTTTTTTTTTTAATTAGCCAGGTGTGGAGTATGCATGTAGTCCCAGCTACTCCAGGGGCTAAGGCGGGAGGATTGCTTGAGCCCAGGAGTTCAAGGCTGCAGTGAGCTATGGTCATGCCACTGCACTCCAGTCTGGCAGGAGAGTGGGACCCTGTCTCAACAAAAAATAAAATAACAATATTTATTGAAATCTGTATGTGAGACAGCTTGATCTGGGCTTGAATTATTTTTTTTTTCTAACTTGGTACAGAGATTGTTGGAAAATAGCTAATCCTCATCCACCTCAAAAATGTCAGTGCTTGTTAGCTAATTCAGAAGAATTGTAAGAGCTCTGTATGTTAGCTCAGATCTGTTAGAAATGTCAGGTGTTTGATTGGATTGGGTTATCCAGATTGGTTGAATTTAGAAAGTAGCTTCTGTGGTTTTGCAGTGAGAATGCAACTTTATATTTCTAATGTGGCTTGTTAAGACTTTGGGATTTCACCAAAATAGTAAAATTTTAAAACTTTTGGGCAGAGCACAGAGGATTTTTAGGGCAGTGAAACTAATATGTATGATACTATAATGGTGGATATATGTCATTATAATTTTTCCAAACCCACAGAATGTATACCACCAAGAGTGAACCCTCATGTAAACTATGGACTTGGGTAATAATGCTGTGTCAGTGTGGGTTCATCAGTTGTCACAAATGTACCGCTCTGGTGGGAGATGTTGATAAGGGAGAAGCTAGGCATGTGTGCGGGTAGGGGGTAAATGGGAAATCTCTGTAGCTTTCCCTTAATTTTTTTTATGAACCTAAAACTGCTCTAAAAATGCCTTTGGGAAAAACTTTGGGGACCAACATAGGTGCCAACTTATTTTACTAGGTATAAGGATGTTAAAATTATATGATTCAGTATCACCACCATTTTATAAAACATTTTAATATCAAAACCTCAGACAATAGCAACCTTACACTGACAATAAAGAAAAACTTTAAACATTAAAAACAAAGTGTTATGCTACTGTTTATTGATATAGGTTTGTCAGTTTGGAGATCTTAGGATTGCAAAATAGTAACATTTTATAAATTTTGGTGCCACCCAAAATGGAGTCTGAATGGCCATTTCTTTCTGGTATTCTTTTTTTTTTTTTTAATGTCAGTCATTGTTGAAAAGCTATTTTCAACTACGTATGTGAAAATGGAAGCAACTCTTCTGATGCTACTGTAATCAATTCAGAATATTCTGGGGAAGAACAGCAGCCCCATCTCCAGAAAGGGCTAAAATGAACAATGATAGGCCAAGTGACCAGTTAATAAGCACCACAGAGAAGGGCAATGGAATATATAGCTGCTTTCAGCCAGGGCTGCAATGTGGGACCTTGATCCTGAGTGCCAACCCTAAAGCATCCTGGGAGTTAGTCGGCAACTGCCAGGAGAAGGCCTACCAGTCAGTGGACAAGGCTTTGGCTTAGTTAGTATATGTGTGCTTCTGCCACAGCAGAACACAACTCACTATACCTTGGGTACTGGTTGATTCTTAGATTTTACAGGCTGAACAAATGACTGAAATAATTACCTGAATGAAGAACCAAAATGTGGTTCTGTAAGCACTGAGTGCGTTGATATAGATGTTGATGGTGATACACTTGGATCCCCAAAGACACAGGGTCTTTGAGCTGTATTATTATTAATTTATTTTTTAGATGGAGTTTTGCTCTCGTCACCCAGTTTGGACTGCAATGGCACAATCTTGGCTCACTGCAACCTCCACCTCCCAGGTTCAAGTGATTTTCCTGCCTCAGCCTCCCAAGCACCTGGGATTACAGGCACCCACCACCATGCCCAGCTTAATTTTTGTATTTTTGGTAGAGAGCCGTGTTGGCCAGGCTGGTCTTGGAACTCGTGACCTCAGGTGATCCCCCTGCCTCAGCCTCCCAAAGTGCTGGGATTACAGGCTTAATCCACCGCGCCCGGCCATTTGAGCTGTATTAAATCAAGTTAGACAACTGGGAAAAGATGAAGAGGGAAAAATTAAAGTTATTTATAGTGCAAACCCAAATGAGATTTCTCTGTCGCTAAATTCACAAGAAAGTAAGGAATATTATTCAAGATTGCAAATTCTTTCGCTAGATATACACTTGCTCAGAGTCTAAGGATTTTCTTCATGAACAACCACAGTGAGTATTCTTTTCCTAAAACAAGCCTTTTTAATCCAGTTTGGTGGAGGCAGCAGAGTGGGATGGAAAGAGTAATCATCTGTGATCCAGGAAGTCTGCTTTATAATTACCAAGCTGACCTTGAACAGATCACTCTCTTGTCCCTAGTTTCTTTTGTTGTTGTTTTGTTTTTGTTTTTGTTTTTGAGATGGAGTTTTGCTCTTGTTGCCCAAGCTGGAGTGCAATTGCATGATCTCAGCTCACCGCAACCTCCACCTCCCAGGTTCAAGCAATTCTCCTGCCCCAGCCTCCCGAGTAGCTGGGATTACAGGCATGCGCCACCACACCCAGCTAATTCTGTATTTTTAGTAGAGACAGGGTTTCTCCATGTTGGTCAGGCTGGTCTCGAACTCCTGACCTCAGATGATCCGCCTGCCTCGGCCTCCCAAAGTGCTGGGATTACAGGCTTGAGCCACCATGCCCGGCCGTCCCCAGTTTCTTTATAAAATAAAAAGGTCCTTTCTGACTTTGAACATGTTATGATGAGTTCAGTAAATCAGATCAGGGTAAGTGTTTCAGAAGGTTCAAACTATTCCTCCCAAGGCAGTTTTGGTGACCTCAAACAGGCTATGACTAAAAACACCTCCAAATACAGTTGACCCTTGAACAACATGGGTTTGAACTGTGTAAATCCTCTTATACACAGATTTTTTTCAATAAATACATTGGAAGTTTTTTTTTTTTTTGGAGTTTTTTGACAATTTGAAAAAACACAAACTGCGTTGCCTAGAAATATTTTTAAACATTTTAAAAGGTATGTCATGAATGCATAAAATGTATGTATATACTATTTTATCATTTGCTACTACAAAATATGCACAAACCTATTATAAAAAGCTAAATTTTCTCAAAATTTACACACATATACAGTACATGGTGCCATTCACAGTCCAGAGAAATGTAAACAAATGTAAAGATGCAAGGTTAAATCATAGCCACATAAAACCAACTGGAGTACGTACTGTACTGCAATCATTTTGTAGCTGCCTCCTACTGCTGCGGCAGTGTGCGCAGATGTTGTGAATATCCACTCAAAACGCTGTGTGATGCTAATCATCTCTGCATGAGCAGTTCAACTCTCCAGTAAATTTCATGTGGCAGAAAAAAGTACTCTCTCGAGATTCTTAAGTATTTTTCATCATGTTTAGGGCACCATAAACCTCATATAATACCATGGGACCCATATGAAGTGCCACTAGTGATGCTGGAAGTGTTCTCAAGAAGTAGAAGTCATGACATAACAAGAAAAAGCTGAATTGCTTGATATGTATCAAAGATTGAGGTCTGTGGCTGTGGATGCCCTTCATTTCAGTCCCAGGATTCTTTTTGTAAACAGACAATGTAAACTTAACGGAATCAATAAATACAGTATAGTAATGTAAATGTATTTCCTTATTTTCTTTTTTTTTTTTTGAACAGGGTCTCACTTTCTCATCCAGGCTGGAGTGCAGTGGCACAATCTCGGCTCACTGCAGCCTCGACCTCCTGGGCTCAAGCAATCTGCCTTCCTCTGCCTCCCAGAGTGCTAGGATTACAGGCAATGAGCCACCACACTTGGCCCCTTATCATTTTCTTAATAACCTTTGCCTTTCTCTAGTTTACTTATTGTAAGAATATATTATATACTATACATATAACATACAAAATATGTGTTAATCAACTGTTTATCTTATCAGTAAGGCTCCCATTAACAGTAGGCTATTAGCAGTTAAGTTTTGGGGGAATCCAAAGTTATACAAAGACTTTTGACTGCACAAGGCATTGGCAGCCCTAGCCCCTGCATTGTTCAGTGGTCAACTGTAGTACATGAAAGTGTTCACCAATAAACTCCTTAGGTATCGCAGAATTTTTTAAAAAGTCAGAACTGAAAGGAATAGAGTTAGAAAAAGGGAAATGGAAGGTAATGGAGTTCCAGTGACACAAAAAACTAACTTAAAGCATGTGACTAAAAGATTTCTTTCCCCCAAGTCATAGATCAGGATCCTAGTTGGGTTGGTTGGTTTGTTTTTTGTTTGTTTTTTTTGAGACGGAGTCTCTCTCTGTCGCCAGGCTGGAGTGCAGTGGCACGATCCCAGTTCACTGCAACCTCCGACTCCTGGTTCAAGTGATTCTTCTGCCTCAGCCTCCCGAGTAGCTAGGTTTACAGGCATGTGTCACCACGCCCAGCTAATTTTTTTTGTATTTTTAGTAGAGATGGGGTTTCACCGTGTTGACCAGGATGGTCTCAATCTCCTGACTTCATGATTGGCCTGCCTCGGCCTCCCAAAGTGCTGGGATTATAGGCGTGAGCCACCACGCCCAGCCAGGATCCTAGTTTCTAATGGCTCTTGGGTATTTCACCTGGAATGCTGCTGCTAAGTGGACCTTTTTTTTCCCAGAGTCCTTAATAAAAAACCGTTGTTTTAGATCTGCCACTGCTATCAGTGTTGAGAAACATTTTGTGGTCGAGAATTTTTATCATCAACAAGGTTGTCTTTATTGTTGGCTATCCTGTATAGAGGTTTTCAATTTGATAACAGAAGACCTAGAGGAAAGGAGAAAACCATTTGAGCATTTTTCTTGGTTCTTGCCTTCTCTTCCTCCATAACTGGCCCTGCCTCCCCCAGCAGCAGATCTCATTGCCTTACCTGAGCCAAAGGCTGAACTTAGCCTAAGGCAACTGTGTCACCATTATTCCACCACATGACTATACTCTCAAAATGCTGGCTCTTCTAATAGGCCTCTAAAATCTTACTAGAGTCTCGGGTTTTCTTCCTAAAGAGCAGGGAGCTCTTCCCTTGATTCAGATGGCAAACCAGGGATATTTGAGCTACCTGGATTGTTTAAATCTCAGGTGGAAAACTTATGTAATTTAGGGCCTTTTATATAGTTGATGATTTTCAAGTGGTTTCTTCTCACGAGCTCGGAGACTTACAGCCCGAGGCCCTGTGAAAGATCTCTCTTGCTTGTTTCTAGCTGTTGAGATGTCTGTCCTCTGATTTCCCATTACTGAAGGAGCTGAGCAGGAATTTGATGTATTATGATCCAAAAGACTGCTCCAGAAACACAGTTACTATTAAGTGTTCTTTAGTCACCACCTATTTCTACCTCAAGCCTGAAGAAAGTGGTTTTCATAGCCCTTTTTTTACCTGAAAAGAATATTTGTTCTGTAGAATATGAGATACAAAATTTTATGAACTTGGGGTTTCTATGCAAGTTGCACTAAAGACAGGCTCATTCTCTATTACTGGACTGTATAAAATATAGAAAGCTATCTGGCACTTTAACTTCCTTTGCAGTAAACCAGGAGATAATGAGATTCCAAATTAGCTGAAGAAATAGGCACAGATTAAGTTAGTTGCCCAGGGGTCTCATAAATTCAGAGGTGAGCAAAGAACTGTAAGAGGGCTGCATCTCTGCTAGGGATAGTAAGTGGGAATCAGCCTCGGGCCTACTTCTGTCACACCACAAGGTGGCAGGATTCCCCTTGTCTGAAACCTGAAAGGACAACTGATTTCCATAGTGTATATATTATCTTTGAGTTTAGGTGATTGTGTCAGACTGCTTGTCTATGATACTAACAGTGTTTCCAGAACCTGATAAGTCTATATCTTTTTCAAGATGTTAACCAGCAAAATATTTTCCACATCAGCTTGGTAGTAGCTTTTCAAAATATTCAGCCCCTATCTCCGTTTGCTTCGTGCAACAGTGGTGCCAGTAGAAGGTAATAAAGTCAAAGACCAGCTTTCAGTAAAACTAAAAATAGCTGTTACTTAGTACATGATTACTATGGGGCCAGGCACTCTGCTAAGCACTTTACATATAATGCATTATCTCATTTATTCTCACAGCAACACTGAGATAGGTACTATACTTCATCCCCAGTTTATAGATGAAGAAACCAGGATTGCACATAGCTAGAAAGTGGTGGTCCTGGGGTTTGAACTCAGGCTTGCCTGTCTCCAGAACTACAGCTCTTAACCACCATGAATCAAAAAGATTAATTCATAGGGATGCACTGAAGTCATATTTCTGTGATCAGATTAAATAGTTGATGAGATAATCGTAGTTCATAAAGACTTTGTGTCCTAAAGTGGGGCCAAAATTCCTTACCAAACTGCAAAAGTATTCATGTATACCCTCAGGGCAAGTATACACTACACCCTTTGATTTCAACAAAACCAAACCTTAGTTTCTCTACTTTGATTCTAAAGACAGGGCAAGGTTTTATTTGCCAAAATTTAAATCACTGATCATTTCAAAAAGACTTCAGGTATGTAAAATACAATGTTTTCTAAAAAACTGATTTGCAGCCAGGTATGGTGTGTTCATGCCTGTAATCCCAGGACTTTGAGAGGCTGAGGCGGGAGGATCACTTGAGCCAAGGAGTTGGAGGCCAGCCTGGGCAACATAGTGAGACCTCGTCACTACAAATTTAAAATATAAAAATAAAAATTTTAAAAACCTGATTTGTTCCCAACATGCCAATAAGGAAGGTTTTGTATATATATGTATTTTTTTAATTTTTAATTTTTTTTTATTTTTCCTTAGGAGACAGTCTTGCTCTGTCACCTAGGCTAGAGTGCAGTGGCACAATCTCGGCTCACTGCAACCTCCCCCTCCCAGGTCAAGCAATTCTCCTGCCTCAGCCTCCCGAGTAACTGGGACTACAGGCGCATGCTACCACGCCCGGCTAATTTTTTGTATTTTAGTAGAGACTGGGTTTCACTGTGTTTCCCAGGCTGGTCTCGAACTCCTGAGCTCAGACAATCCACCTGCCTCAGCCTCTGAAAGTGCTAGGATTACAGGCATGAGCTACAGCACCCAGCCGAAGGTTTTGTATATTAAAAGTCCTGAGAAGTCCTTCAGGAAAGTAACCTGTGTCACTTTGTTTAAATCTGTTTTTTTTTTTTTTTCCTTAAATAATTTTTGTCTTTCTGCTACAGAGCCTTTCTTCCTCCCCCAGAGAACTGACGCACATCCCTTGGAATCAGCATTTCTTGCAGCCCCCTTCAGGACATGCTGCCCTGTACAACAGCTGTAAAGTACTTACCATTCCTCCATACACTGCCCTCTGTCATGCTTCTGTGCCTTTGTATGTAGAGTTCCTTCTTCCAGGAATGGCTTCTCTTCTCCATCTGGATGAACTGCTACTTGTCCTTTAAGAAATGGCTCAAATGTCACCCTCTCTATGAAGTCTTTTCCAATTCTCATAGATTGTCTCTCCTTTCATTGCACTGAGAATGCTATTCCAGAACTTAAACTTCATGTTATTATTTCTTCATGTTTTCTCTTACACTAGAATGTTGTCCCCTTAAGATTAATGACCATGTTTTATTTATCTTTATTACCACCTGCAGCTCTAACTGCACCTGGCACTTAGTAGGTGCTCAAAAAATGTTTGTTAAAGGAATGAATGAAGATGAAGAAACTGAGACTCAATGTTTAAGTGACTTAAGGTCGCATGGTTTTTGGGATTCACACACAAGGTGCCTTGACTCAGAGTACAGTGCTCTTTCTCTATACCTGAACAGCAAGTATGTGGTAGAAGTCCAGCTATTCCCCCACCCGTACCCCAAGGCAGACAACACTAATAATCAAGCTCCACCAAACCCAGCCTTTTGCTCTGGAAGCTCAAGCTCTGCCTGCCCTATTCCATGCTATCCTCTCCTATCAGACCATTTCTGTGGGCGTGGCAGAGTAGCTGGGGATTGCAGAGCTCCCCACTGCTCTGCTAAAGATAAGGTACACTGAGCTGGCTCACTGTGGCTTAGCAGCCCTTGTTCCCCATAAAAGAGACCCTCAAGCAGGGAACTAAAGGCTTCTGAGTTTTCACTTCTCTACCTGCCCCAATGCCTCCAGCTAGTCCTAGAATCCTGATTTGGAAAAGCTGCTGCCCCTTGTTTGGCTACCTGGCTCTGGTGGAGCAGATTGTGCTCCTCACTCACTCATACCAAGGTTTGGCCAGATATTTTCTCCTTAATTTTGTAGATGGAGTGTTGGAATGTTTACTAATAAATAATAGGAAAAGAAGATGAATGCAGCAGCCTGGAAACAACCCAGCTTATGGAACATACATTTCATCACTAAGGTCTTGCCCAAGACTGGTCTGGCTGATACAAAATGTACTGAAGCGTATCACCTCCTTTCTTTTTCCTTGCTCACTTCTCTCTGGAAATAATCACCTCCCAAATCCCCATTTCCACCCTACTTTCCTTCTCCAGCCCCTCAGCCCAAAAGAGGCTGTTCCATTTTGTTCATATGATCAAGAGGACTGAATATCACTAATAGTTTAATAGGCATTGTGGCACCTTCCTTACTCCCCTCTTATGAGGAGAAAAGGATGGTTCTCCCTGCTCTTTCTGTTGGTTTCTACAGCTTTATACCCATCAAAAGGTATATCAAAATAACTTTTCGGTATGCAGCTGTTCCAGAGATATCTGACAGAGAGAAAGATAAAGTTGATAACTTCATGCTTTCATACATCCAGTAAGTTTGATGACTAGGTAGAGTTGTTAAAATGGCTGATATTTATTGAGCACTTAACAGTATACCAGATACTGTGCTAAGTGCTTTATGTAAACTCATTTACTCTTCATTATGTTTCTACATTATAGATACTATTCTAATCCTCATTAGAGAAAAGTGAGGCTTAAGATAACTTGCCTAATGGCACATAGAAAGTGGTAGAGCCTGGATTCAAACACAGATATGTCTAACTTTAAATGTAGTCTATGACCTTAACTACTACATTCTTCTAACAATCAGAACTGTCCAGTAATGGGAGGAAGGGGCCATTTTGAGAGATAATGAGTAAATTCCTGATTATGGGAGGTATTTAATCAGGTACTGGACAAACAGTAATCTCAAAGGTCTTCTCTACAAATACAGCTCATGCTAATATCAGTGATGTCAGTGATTATTTTCTATTTGCCAATATAATGGCTTCTGATTAGTCATCCTTCCCTTTCCATCTGCAATCATCATCATCTTCATCATCATCATTAACACTCTCATCATCTCTAATTAGCACATATTATGTGCCAGGCACCTTTCTTTGCAGTTTTACTTACATTAACTTATTTATTCATAACAACCCTATGAAGTAGATATTATATTATTATCATCCCCATTTTATGGATGAGGAAACTGAGAAGTAAAGCGATTTGTCCAAGATCTCACAGCTAAAGACAGAGCTGGGATTATAACCCAGGCCATCTGGCACTAGTCCATTCCTTACCACTGCATGGCACTCTCTTAATATTTGACACTTATACCATACTCTTAAAATGTATCTTTTTTTATCATCACAATATTTATTGTAAAAATAAAAGTAAAATGACACAGAAATACATAACATAGAATTTGAAAGTCCTCCATAATCCTGTCCTAGAGATAATTACTGTTCTTTGCACTAACTACATATTTACATATACTTATGAGTTATGCTATATATATTGCTCACTAATGTGTACTTTTCATATTTTTAGCCCTAACAATATATATGGGAATATTCTTCCATGACACTTAAAGCTCTACATCATGCCTTTGAATGACCATATTATATGGCAATAAAAATGTACTAGTATTTCTACTGGTAGACATTTTTTTCCCACTGTTTGCTATTATAAACAAATCTAAAAGAGATACATTTATATATGTATAGGTGTATATTTGTATATATACATATATTTATAAATACATATTTTGTGTAAGGATTTCAAAAGACAAATTCTTAGAAGTGGTCTTTTAGAGTCAAAGGTTACAGGCATTTAAACATTCTATTAACTTTTCCCAACATATCCACCAAAAAGGTGCAATCAAGATACAGTCCCATATAAATAGAGTATTGAGAAGGCTGAGCCCCGCATACTTTTGACAGAGCTGGGTTTTCTTGCCTGTATTTTTCATTACCACAAAAACGATAGGTTAAAAATGGCATTTTATGTTTTGAATCCTGCCTGAGATTGGAAATCTGTGTGTGTGTGTGTTTATTGGTCATATGCATTTCTTCCTCTTTGAAGTGTCTCCTCATGTCTTTCGTAACAATGACACTGGCCTCTCTTTCATTGAAACTTTGTCCTCTGATTTCCTTTCTATTTTTTCCTGACTCTCCTAATTCTCAAGGACTTTTTCAGAGACTCCTTTTCAGTTCCTCTTTCTGCGTGACCCCTAAATAATACAATAATGATAATTACAATAATTAACATTTCACAGAAGCTTACTATGTGCCATACACTAAGTAAAGCACTTAAAATGAAGTGCTCTATTTCTGTGCATTTTCACAGATGAAGAAAGTAAGCCTTAGGAAGTCTCACTATAAGTGGGAAAGCTCAAATTTGAGCCCCAGCTGTTCTGCTACCAAATCACCATATTATATTCTCTCTGAAATAAGTGTAAGCATGCTCCAAAGTTCTTTCCTAAGCCTTCTTGTTTCACATGTATGTATTCCATGGGTTATTTTATCCATCCCATTAGCTTCAGAATCATTTCTTTGAGCTCCTGGCCCATACAGCCAACAACTTAACAGCCATTGCCTGGTGAATGTATTGTGGGTACTGCAAACATATCCAAAGTGGAAACCATCTTCCCTCAGGCGCCCTAGACATGCTCCAAGATTATTCCTCTTGCCAACACTATTTAATAGCATTGCCATTCACCCAGTTGCCCAAGCTAGAAACTTCAAAGTTACCTTTGATTCCTGCCTCTATTAAACCTCACATCTGACTGGTCCCACGGTCTGTCAATACAGACTCCATATAGCTTCTCGATCTATCCTCTACACGTTCTTCCTACTACGGCTTTAGATAATTAAGGGTCTAAACATCTCTCCCTTGGACTATCAGATCTACCTCCTAACTGCTCTCCCCACTTCTCCCTAGGTACCATCTATCCTTCTCATTGCTGTCAGAGTTAATGTTTTAAAGCCAATAACTGATCATGTCATATCTACCCAAAACTCTTTGATGGTTGCTTTCTCTCTACTAAATAAATCCCAAATGCCTTAGCACAGTACATAAAAATTCCATAATCTCACCCCAGTCTGTCTTTCCAAACTCATGTCCAGCACGTCCCTCCTTAGGTACCTTAAACTACAACCACTCGAGGCCACTTGCTTTTCCTCAGCCATATCGGGTATCTACACCACTATGCTTCTGTTCATGCAACTTGGAATACTCTCCTCTAGCTTCTTGTCTACCTGCTAATGGCTACTTTTCTTCGAAGAACCTGCAACCCATCCCCCAACCTATGCAGAGTTTCCACTCACATTTCTAACCTCATGATTTATTACTTGCCCTTTTCCTTTACATTTCTACTAAAGACTTACTACAGACTAACTTGTAATCTGGTCATACATGTCTGTTTTCACATAAGGGACTATATCTTAAACATACTAGTATTTCTAGTGCTTAAATGAGCTGGATATGTAAATGATTACAACTAACTGAAGTACATTTTACATTTAGGTAAAAGTTAGACTAACCAACCTGAAAGTTTAAATCTGAGATTTTTTATGCCCTTTCTGTACACCAAAATTTTATTTGAGGCCCTTGCAACTGTCATTTAACCTTGAAATTAACTCTGATTTCAAGGGGCCATTTCTACTTTAGCTTTTTTGCAGAGGCTTCAAAAGCCAAGAATTCGGGCTCCTAGCAATGAAAGTCCAGTGAGTGTAGTCAACGAGTTTCCGGAAGAGGTGAGGTAAGAAGCAGGAGAGTACATCGGAAAACTAGCAGAGTTCCAGGACATCTGGGATTGATTACTCCAGCGAGATGCTGAAGTTTGCAAAGAGACAGCAATCGTTGTACCAGGTTTTGACATCTGGCTTTGGCAGTTACCCCCATGGTTTTGCTCAGCAGTTCTTGAGGAATGAGATATGGGCTTGTTTCAGGGAAAGAAAAACCTTCTGCTACAGCAAAGTCCTTAAAAGACTCTTCTTTTCCCCTTATATGGACTTTCTTGGTAGGTTTGGTTTCGTTGTAATTTACAGAAAGAAAAATTAATGTCCAAGTACCTAAAGAAACTCATACCACCTAGGGTCTGAATTAGATCTCCTAATTTTTCCTCCTTCTATGAATCTTTTCAGATCACCTAAAAGACACAGTAAATACTGGAAGGCAAAGCAACCTCAGGCTACCGAAGAATTAGATTCATTCCAGATATTCTGAAGTGTCTATTTTTAAATACAAGCTGAGTAGAACTTCTGTTCAGTTTTGAGGAAACATCATGCATTTTTTCTCTGAAATTATATATTTTGTTCTTTTAGTTTCATTATTATTACCTTCAGAGCACAAAATATACTTTAGATATGTTCAAAGATTCAAAATCTCAAAACTAACCTATGGTAATAGTGGCTAACAATTATCCCTGATTTCAAATATTCTGAACTGTTGCCCTGAAAGCAAAAGGCAATCTTCTGTGAAGAAGGGGAAGGAAGGGTGTTTTACGAACATTTATTGAGTGCATACTCTGCCAGGCACTGTACTATGCATGTTATAGACATGATTTTATTTAAAACTCACAACAACTCTCTGTGGTTTACTATGATCTGGATGTTAGCAATGGAAAACAAGGTTCAAGGAGGTTAAGTCATTTGCCCAAGGTCACATACTTTGTGAGTGGAAAAGGCAGGTTAAGATCACAGGTCAGACTCCAGTAATGTATACTCTGTACCTATTACTCTTAATATAAAACAATAATACGGTGATACAAAGAAGCCTCTTATTTTAACATTCTGACCTATTATCTCTTGTACTTCAGATAGAGAATTGTTATTATTACTATTTTGTTATTAAGATCTCGACATTCATTGGGCATTTAAGACCTGCTAAGACCTTCCAGGCCCTGATCTAAGTCTTGTATTATTTATGATCTCATTAACTTTCAGAAAACGTACTTTTTGAGGAAAGTACTAATATTTTACTGATGAATAAATAGAGGCTGAGGGAGTTAAGTCACTTCACCTAGGTCAGAGAGCTGAGTGATGGAGCCTGAGTTTTAAATCCAGGCAATCCTGGGTGCAGTGGCAGATGCCTATAATCCCAGCTACTTGGGAGGCAGAAGCAAGAAGACTGGCCACAGAAGTTTGGACCAGCCTGGGCAACACAGAAAGACCTCATCTTTTTAAAAAAACTCCAGGCAGTCTGTCTTCAGATTGTAAGCTACACTTCCTGGAGTACAGATCCTGGAGTTAGAGAGACCCGGATTAAAATTCTACCTTTGTCTCTTCCTGGGTGAGTTAACTTCAGTAAATCAGTTTTCAGTTTTCCCACATGTAAAATGGGTTCTGGAGCCTTGCCTGCTGAACAGGTATCCTCATACGTATACTCAAATTCATCAAAGTCAGAATCTGTATTACATTAGTGAAATGGCATTTTTGAAACCTGATCAACCCAGATTCAAATCTTACATTTACCAGCTATCTTATGAAAGAAATACCCAACCTTTTTTTTTTTTTTTTTTTTTTTTTTTGAGACAGGGTCTCAGTCTGTTACCTAGGCTGGAGTGCAGTGGCGCAATCGCGGCTCACTGCAGCCTTGACCTCCTGGCCTCAAGTTATCCTTCCACCTCAGCCTCCCAAGTAGCTGGGACCACAGGCATATACCACCACACCTGGCTAATTTTTATATTTTTTGTAGCGATGGCGCTTCACCATGTTGCCCAGACTGGTCTTGAACTCCTGAGCTCAAGTGATCCACTAGCCTCAGCCTCCCAAAGTGCTGGGATTACAGGTGTGAGCCATCATGCCCAGCCAAGATACCCAAACTTTCTGAGCTTCAGTTTCATCACCTGAACATGGAAGATACAAACACTCACCTAGGGAGGCTGAGGCGGGTGGATCACGAGGTCAAGAGATCAAGACCATCCTGGCCAACATGGGGAAACCCCGTCTCTACTAAAAATACAAAAATTAGCTGGGCGTGGTGGCATACGCATGTAGTCCCAGCTACTCGTGAGGCTGAGGCAGGAGAATCGCTTGAACTTGGGAGGTGGAGGTTGCAGTGAGCCAAGATCGCGCCACTGCACTACAGCCTGGCAACAGAGCAAGACTCTGTCTCAAAAAAAAAAAACCCCGCCTAATAATGTGGTTTATAAATCAGAAAAAGTATATCTAAATGTATAATACAGTGCCAAGGAAATGGGAAAACTTCTACATTATAGTTACTAATATTTTTACAGTTATTGATTAAGAAAACATGCTTTCATATACACCAACAGGCAGGGAGCAAAGTTCCCCATTTTGTCCTGTGGCTGATCCTCTGTATCCTCGTAACACAGGAATTATTGACAGAGGCTGGAGAACATCCTCCTCTGGGTAATGATAAAACAGGAGATAGTCTCCTGTGGGGCCCACCTCAGGTGTGGCTCTGACTGAAGGGGGTGTGGATAGGAGGGCTCAATGTATTCTCCATGGCATGATCTTCCCCACCTGTCTAGCATGGTGAACCTGTTGAGAAGGGGACCAATTATCAGCCACAGCTGGTGAACACATTCAGGGTCCTAACTCTCAGCAGCAATGCACCTCTGTTAGAGGGCTCTCAGGGAAAAACACATGGCCTTTAGAGTCACACTTATTTGAGTCCAAATCTCCAAGACTGAGTGAATTTAGGCAAATTCCATTATAAAACATCAAGCTCCCTTCTGTTAAATGAGAGCTATCACACCGTGTATTTGTGAGGATTAAATTAAATACTTTATGAATAGGACCTAGCTCGGTTTTATGAATTTGGTATAAACTCAACAAGTTTTTGTTCTCTTCCCTCTTAGAAGAGAACAGTTCGAGGTCAATACTATTCTGAGACAAACAAATGTCAATGATAAGCGTCATTGATAACGTCAAGGTTAAAGACTGAGACAAGTCTATACAAAACTCTCTTTGACTTAAATTCTAAACATTTAAAAAAAGAATCTGAAGAGGTTCTGTCATTATTAACTTTGGAGACACCTGTATCCTAAAAAACTTGCCTTATGTTTAGGGACCTAGACTTTGTATGTTCAGCAAGAAAAATTATTTTAAGGTACTCATTTACTTTCTCTGAATCCATATCATATCTATCACACTGTGATCAACAACAACCTTGTCTTGCGGGGCTTTTCTATAATGCTCAGCATTGAAAGGGATATTATAAATACTAAATATTATTGCAGCAGACCCTATTAATACTGGGTTCTATGAGACTGTAAGAAATCAACTAATTTCCCCAAGTATAGGATTTGGTCAAATTCATACACAGGTAGGATTTTGCCTTACTAGCAAGACTGGTAGAGGTGAAGCACCCCTACCTGGTTGAACTGGGAGAGGCCATGCCATGCATATATCCACATTGATGACATGGCTGATGGCCAGGGCCAGAACTCACCTCTGCCACAGGGTAAGGAGGCTCTTTGTCTCCCTACTTTTACTGTGTTCACCTCCATATACAAAGATTTGAATCATCAGACACTAGGTGAGGTGAGAAACAACAGGTTAAAGAGAATCAGATAGCAAGCACCTTAATTGCAAACCAAACTCAGGAAAGGACCAGCGGAACTGAGATCTTGTCACAAGTTTACATTTCAAACACCTGCACTACATTTCATTTGTTTCCTAAGCTGATAACAAAGATGTAGCCCCTACCTAGGCTTATGGCATCCTAAATCTGCAAGTTGAATCCCTGTTAAAAATGGAGGATGTAGCCATGCTATCTTAGTCCATTTCGTGTCAGGTGAGGGCCCACTTCCTGATTCATTGACAGCCATCTTCTTGCTGTAAACTCACATGGTGGAAGGGGCAAGGAAGCTCTTTGAGGTCTCTTTTAAAAGGGCACTAATCCCATTCATGAAGGCTCCACCTTGAGTCCTAGTCACTTTCTAAAGGTCCCATCTCCAAACACCACCACATCGAAGATTAGGTTTCAACATATGAATTTTGAAGGGACACAAGCATTCCATCTATTGCACATGCCAACAAAAATTCATTGCCAGGTAAAAATCTAAATGAGGCTCTCCCTACACTGACTTTGTGTGGAACATGGTAAATCCTTACAATGTATATGCTATGGCCTTTTTTTATTTCAGAACATTTGTCTTTAATGATATCACTGATTACTGCTTCTATTCCAATCATAATTTCTTCAGAAATACATACAATTATTTGGCTGAATCTCTACTTTGTCCTGCATACCAACTACTTTCTCATGAGACCCCTCTCTTCTTTCACTCTGCGTTCTAAGAGAGCTTTTTAAGTTTGTTTTATCAATCTTGATTCTTAAAATTGGCAGGATATTAAAACTGCCTCTCGAACTATTAAAAGAACAGATTCTGTACACAATTCTTAAAACTTCTAATTCAGATGGTCTGGGGTGAGACTCAGGAATTTGCTTTTTGCTTGTTTTGTTTTGTTTCTTACTGTGTTGCAATTCTATATTTGAGAAACAATACTCCAGTATCACTCCATGTTAAGAGTCTTCATTATTTTCAATGTGGATTTGAATTTTATTAGACTTGTTTCCCTGGAACCCCTGCTCATTTCACTCATCATTTTCCATTTCATCTCATTTCTTATCTTCAGATTGTCATCTTTTCATTTCAAAGTTTTCTCTCCTTTCAGGCTTCTGCCCCCATTACCCAGATGTCATCCGCGTGTTCATGCTTCCCTGGAAAAGCTATTCTGGCTCCTATAACTTACTTTCAGGGGGCTTTTTCTCTGAATCTTCAAAATGAGTTCCTCTTTCTTCTGTTATTTACTATTTTCTGATCACATTAGGTTACCCTGAAATCAGATGAAAATCCCTGCGAACCTGATGTAGACTGCTTCTGACTCCACCCTCTGCTCATTTGAGTATTACTTGATCTTTACCAACTTTTCCTCTGACTTTGAATAAACTTAGGTTTTATGTAGAGACATCCCTACCTATTTTACTAAGCCTTTAGATTCATTGTCAGTACACTGACTGGTTGAACACCTCTTGCCACACCCCACTGCAAGGGAATGAGCTCTCTGGAAGGGAAATGAGTACTTGGGTACGGATGGTTAAACAAGGTATTACTAATTCCACCCAACCTTGAAGTGCTTTCAAGAGATTCTGCCACTATCATACTTGGATTTCAAGATTAGGGTGTTACTCTTTTAAGACTCTTGTCCAGATAGGGACTCAACTAAAGTTTTTGTGTCATATTCTCCCTCAGCATATCTAACAAAGCAGACAATTTTTAAAAGATAACACATCACTTAGAAAAGGAAAGAGAGATGGAATGAAATGGAAGGGAAGGGAAAATACATATATACATGCATACATATGTACATACATCCCTCCTCACATCCTGCTTACAAGCCCAGGGGAAGATGTAACGAAACCAGCCAAAAGTCACCTTCCTCAGCAGCTGAATTGCCTTTCTGGGCTCTCCTTTGGCAAAGCAGATCCTGCCCGTATTATGAAAAGTTTCAGCCACATTTTTGCTGTAGTCACTGTAGCTGAATACCTGGGACTTTAATGAAGCCTTTAGCAGTCTGTAAGCCTCCTGAGGGATAAAACGTTTTAAAAAAAAAAAAAAAAAATCAGCCTGGCAATTCCAAAGCAGCATGCTGGTTCTGTTCCCTGAGCTCTATGGAGAAGGCATTGTACCCAACAATGACATAACCCACCAGGATCAGTCCGTTGTGATGTGTCACCTAAGTAATTTGTATTAAGAATTAAAGTTCCAAGCTTGTAATTAATAGTTAATTCACATAATACTATTTAATCTTCATGGCTGCCCTACAAGAGAGGAACTGTTATTATACTCATTTTACAGATGAAGGAATGGAAACTAATAACAGCTAAGGATCTTGCCCCAGATCATAGAGCCTACGATTAGCAGTGTCAGAATTCCAACACCAGGCAGTCTGAATTCCACAGCCCTCACTCTTTTTGTTCACCTATTTTTTATTTTAAATTTTTTCAAATCTTCAGAAAAGCTAAAAGAATAGTAAAATAAATACCCATACAATTTTCGCCTAGATTCACACATTGCTACAATTTTGCCACATTTGCTTTATTGTTCTCTTCTTAAAAAGTAATGTCTCTCTCTATATATAAATATACATGCATACACACATATATTTTTGTTGAAAATAAGTTGTAGGTAATCAAGATACTTTACTCCTAAATGGTTTCTTTTTTTTTTTTTTTAGACAGGGCTTCACTCTGTTGCTCAGGCTGGCGTGCAGGGGTGTGATCAGGGTTCATGTAGCCTTGACCTCCCAGGCTCAAATGATCCTCTACCTCAGCCTCTAGAGTAGCTGGGACTATAGTTGTGCACTACTCTGCTCAGCTTATTTATTTATTTATTTTTTGTAGAGATGGGGTCCCACTATGTTGCCCAGGTTGGTCATGAACTCCTGGGCTCAAGCGATCCTCCTGCCTTGGCCTCCCAAATTACTGGAATTACAGACAGGCATGAGCCATCACATGTGGCCACCACTAAATACTTAAGCATGTGTCTTCTTAGAACAAGAACATTTTCCTACATATCTACAATAACATTATCATTCAAGAAATCTTACATCAATACAACAGGGTTTCCTGATACATGCTCCATGTTCAAATTTCCCAATTGTTCCAATAATGTTCTTTACACCTCCTTAAAATCTAGCATCTAATCATCATGTATTGCATTTAGTTTTCATGATTCTTTAATCTGTTACAGTTCTCCTGCCCTTTTGGTCTTTCATAACATTGACATTTTTAAAAGGTCTAGGCTAGTTGTCTTTCAGCAAAGCTCTCACTGTTAAGTACTTACTATACAGCAAAAATAAATTAAGTATACATTGGAAATTATTCATAGGACAAAGGTGCTTGTACTCATTTGCCTTCCCAATGTGCTTTCTTTAGGGAAGGTGAAGAGGTATTATTGCTGGCTCCCTCAAGAACTGCACATCACCCACTCACTGCCTGAATTATCTATGTTGACAGGTGTAGCAGACATTTCTTCATAATTGGGTTGAACATGTAATCATCATCCCTAATGTGGCATGTCAGAACAACAAACATAAAAGGGATGTCAATTGCTGCTTTCCAGAGAACACTGCCAATAAATCAGGAATCTCAAGGCTACTACTGTAATATTTTTGCATTTTTTAGAGTAGGAAAGCATGCATATAATTTGTTATTTTCCTGTTTATTTTTTTCAGTGTATAAGTCTTTCACCTCCTTGGTTTATTCCTAAGTATTTTATTCTTTTTGATGCTATTGTAAATGGGATTGTTTTCTTACTTTTTTTTTCAAATTGTTCAACGTTAGTATATAAAAATACAACTGATTTTTGTATGCTGATTTTGTTTCCTATAATTTAGTTGAGTTTATTAGTTCAAACAGGTGTGTGTGTGTGTGTGTGTGTGTGTGATCATTAGGGTTTTCTACATAACATCATGTCATTCTGCAAACAGAAATAATTCTACTTCTGTTCATATTTGGATGTTTTTTATTTATCTTTCCTGCCTAACTGCTCTGGCTAGTACTTCCAGTACTATGTTGAATAGAAGTGGCAAAAGTGGGCATCCTTCTTTTGTTCCCGATCTTAAAGGAAAAGCTTTCAGTTTTTCACCATTAAGTATGGTATTAGCTGTAGGCTTTGCATATATGTATGGCCTTTATTATGTTGAGGTAATTTCCTTCTATTCCTTCTTTGTTGGCAGTTTTTCTTTTTAATCATGAAAAGGTATTGAATTTTGTCCAATGCTTTTTCTGCATCTCAGAGTATCATCTGATTTTTATCCTTCATTCTGTTAAGGTGGTGTATCTCATTGATTGATTTTTGTATGCCAAACCATTCTTACATCCCAGGGATAAATCCCACTTGGTGATGGTGTATGACTCTTTTAATGTGCTGTTAAATTTGGTTTGCTAGTGTTTTGTTGAGAATTTTTGCATCTATATGCATCAGGGATATTGACCTGTAGTGTTCTTGTAGTGTCTTTTTATGGCTTTGATGTCAGAGTAATGCTGGCCTCATAAAAAGAGTTTGAAAGTGTGTCCTCCTCTTCCAGAAAATGGAGGAGTTTGAAAAGAATTGGCAATATTAATTCTTCTTTAAATGTTTAGTAGAATTCACCAATGAAGCCATCTGGTCCTGGGCTTTTATTTGTAAGAAGGTTTTTGATTACTGATTAAATATCTACTTAGATTTTCTATTTCTTCATGATTCAGTCTTGGTAGGTAATATGTTTCTAGAATTTTATCCTTTTAGGTTATCCAATTTGTTGACATATAATTATTCATAGTAGTCTCTTATATTCCTTTTAATTGTTGTGGCATCAGCTTAATGTCTCTTCTTTCATTTCTGATTTTATTTATTTTAGTCTTCTCTCTTTTCCTCTGAGTGAATCTAGCTATTCAGGGAACAGGTTCCAGCAGCCCAGGCTCTTTCCCATTAGTTCTCACAAAGTGTGCTTCCCTGGATGAAGTAGGTTG
This sequence comes from Pan troglodytes, assembly GCF_028858775.2. NCBI lineage: Eukaryota > Metazoa > Chordata > Mammalia > Primates > Hominidae > Pan > Pan troglodytes. The sequence continues at coordinate 77,906,413 of NC_072402.2, forward strand.
GCATTTCAGTTGAACCCAGGGACCTATCTCTTTGACTTCCTTTTTTTTCTAACGATTTTCTTTCAGAAGTTTCATGAGGCCATCCCAGCTCTTAGAGTGCTGAATATGCACCAAACACATATTTATTCTGTTGGCAAGAATCTTGTCAAAAATCTTGGGTTGACAACACCAACAGCTTGCTGGATAACAATGTAGGCTCTCTCAGTTTTGCCATGGTAACACTTGTGGGGTATTCCCTTTTGGACAATGCCTATTCCCTTGATTTCGACAGTATCACCTTTCTTATAGATTTGCATGTATGTGACCAGAGGAACATCTTCATGTTTTCTAAAAGCCCTAGAGAACATATAAGGGGTGCCTCTCTTCTTTTCTCTGTTTTTTTTTTTTGTTGTTGTTGTTGTTGTTGTTGTTTTTTCTGGTTTGTTTTTTGAGACAGGATCTCTGTCACCCAAGCTGGAGTGCAGTGGCATGATCATAGCTCACTGCAGCCTCAACCTCCCAGGCTCAAGTGATCTTCCTGCCTCAGTCTCCCATGTAGCTGGGACCACAGGCATGCACCACTGCACCTGGCTAATTCTTTAATTTTTTTAGAGATGAGGGTCTCATTTTGTTGCCCAGGCTGGTCTCAAACCCCTAGGCTCAAGCAATCCTCCTGCCTCGGCCTCTCAAAGTGCTGGGATTACAGGTGTGAGTCTCCATACCCAGCCATGATTGTCATTTTGATGAATTACTGGAAGAAGGTGGTTCCAGATGAATGAGTTTTATTTTTTATCCATGGCAGATTAAACTGCTTATCAAAAGATATTATGTGTGTGCGTGTGTGTGTGTGTAGTCCATGGGAACAATTCCCAAGTCTTGTGAGTTTCTGTTATGGTCCTCTAGGACAGGCCTAGAGCCTCACATGAAGCTTGGAGGCAGGAGAACGAGCTACTTTTAAATATGGGAAATGTGTCATAAAATTCAGCAGTTTCATTCAAAAGTTATCAGGCATCTTCTATGTGCCAGTTAGTGTTTCAGGCAGTGAGGACACTGCAGCGAACAAAACAAACAAAAATTCCTGCCCTCATGGCACTTGCTTCCTAATGGTAAAGCTGACTTGTCCATAGTCCGTCCTGCTTATGGTTTAGATTTGGAGCCACCTGGCACTCAGGTCCTTTGGTGGCTTTGTCCAGGAGCTTGGTATACTAGAAAGTACTTGGTTAGAAGTGGAGGATTATCAGGCATTGGTACTGGTGGTGGTACTGGTGGTTTATCACAACCAAGGTCATGGTATTCACTGCACCGGAATATAACAAGGATAAGGTATTAAATTCTGGCAAAGTATTTTCACGTCTTTGAAAAGAAAGTTATTAGATCAACCCATGGCATTGGGATCTCATGTTAATCTTCTGAACCGGCCAGGTGCTGTGGCTCACGCCTCTAATCTTAGCACTTTGGGAGGCCGAGGCGGGCGGTCACTTGAGGTAGGAGTTTGAGACCAGCCTGACCAACAGGATTAAACCCCGTTTCTACAAAAATTAGCCGGGTGTAGTGGCGGGTGCCTGTAATCCCAGCTGTTCCGGGAGGCTGAGGCACAAAAATCGCTTGAACTTGGGAGGCAGAGGTTGCAGTGAGCTGAGATCATGCCACTGCACTCCAGCCTGGGCAACAGAGTGACTCTGTCTCAAAAAAAAAAAAATCTTCTAAACCAACAGAAAATATCATGGCCACAGAAAAAAGGTTGCAAATCATTATAAGGTTTTTGTCTTTATAAATGGCAATTAAAATTGAAATAAAGAAAATGTCATCATTTATAAAAATGTTTAGATATGATATTAAAAAAACTGTTCTTCATTCCTGGAAATAAATTTTTACTTATTATGTGCCTGTAACTCTACTCTTAAACTGGTTTTTACATGGCCAATAAGACCATGTCAAATCTATCCATATTTCTCACTCGCCTGAGGAAGTATAAAGTTGGTTTGGTCAGATCAAAGTCATGTGGGATCTTATGACAGACAAAGGTCTTCACTGTGTTCATGCTGCACTGAATATATAAAGTTCAAGTCAAAAGGTTTTGAATGATAGCTTAGACTCATGGGACTTCTAAGTAAAAAGGTCAGCAATAACAATTATTCTCTATAACTTTTTTAATGTGAAAACAAAATTGTGGCTAATAAAAACCTATCAGATCAAGAGAAAACCACTACTGCAAAAGAAAAGAACTAGTAGCTAGATCCAAAGATGGAAGCCAATTTTGACTTAAAATATTAAATTTACAATGCCAGAGATTACATGTGTCCTGGATTTGAAGGATCTCATGTATCAAGATACAAGAAAAATATTTTTTTACTAATATTCCAAGCCACCTAAGCCCTGTGTATTATTCCTAGTTTTATTTTTATTTTTTTCTCCAAACAAGACAGGCTTTATTTAGATCACCAAAAATAACATTTTACAGAAAGGGAACCATAACATTACACAACAAAGTATAGCTGTAAAATTTCAAACAAGAAAGGCAATGCTGGTGGGGCCCAGTGGCTCACTCCTGTAATCCCAGCACTGTGGGAGGCCAAGGCGGGTGGATCACCTGAGGTCAGGAGTTCAAGACCAGACTGGTCAACATGGAGAAACCCCATCTCTACTAAAAATACAAAAATTAGCTGGGCATGGTGGCGCATGCCTGTAATCCCAGCTACTCGGGAGGCTGAGGCAGGCAAATCTCTTGAACCCAAGAGGCGGAGGTTGCAGTGAGCCGAGATCACCCCACTGCACTACAGCCTGGGTGACAGAGACCCTGTCTCAAAAAAAAAAAAAGTTTGTCAGAGAGGGAACCATTAGAAGCAAACATATAGCTGCCAATTTTCTTTTGCCATCAATATCGAGTCCCTCTAAAATACTTTGAGCCTACTTTGCAGTTTCCAAGTACAAACTAAATCTTGTCGGACAGAGTTGCTCAGTTTCATCAAAAGAATGAAACCAATTTGAAAAAAAAAAATTCGGTTAATGCTAGCAAATAATGAAACAGTGTGATTCTTGCCTAGTTTTATCTGGGACCTAGCTGATCTCCAGTATCTGAATTGTAAGATGAAAAATGCTCTTGTGATCTAATAAACAAACTAGCAATTCTGTTTATGCATTGATCATATTTACCTGTTTTTCTCCATTTTGGAAGAGCCATTTGCAAAATTCTTCAGTGGTGCTCAGTGTTTCAAAATCCTCTGAGCCCAATGTTGCTCGATATGCATTGATACTTTTTATGAAATATATCTCAACAGCATCTGGAAAAATGGAAACAATTATTTAAGGCAAGCTGCTAACCTTTACGAATGTCTAATATCAGCTTTGGCTCAATTGACATTTTCATGCTTAAAGTCCATGCTTGTTCTCAAGCCAGGTGTCATAAGGACTCTTTAAAAGTCTAAGATGTGTGGTTTTTTTTGCTGTTGTTGTTTTCTTTTGTTTTTTGAGATAGAGTATCACTCTGTTGCCAGGCTGGGGTGCAGTGGTGCAACCTCGGCTCACTGCAACCTCTGCCTCCTGGGTTCAAGTGATTCTCCTGTCTTAGCCACCCGAGTAGCTGGAACTACACGTGTGCGCCACCATGCCCGGCTAATTTTTGTATTTTTAGTAGAGTTGGGGTTTCACCATGTTGGCCAGGATGGTCTCAATCTCTTAACCTCGTGATCCGCCCACCTTGGCCTCCCAAAGTGCTGGGATCACAGGCATGAGCCACCGCACCGAGCCCTAAAATGTGATTTAATGACATCAGATGATGTTTTGGTTTTTATTCTCCTTATAAAATCCATGGAATTTTTTGTAGCAAAAAGAAAGCTTCTGTCTGAATAATCTTATTATGCTAATACTACAAATAACTACCATATTAAACTCCCAGGTATACTGCAAGACTATATTTTTAGCTAAATAAAACTCTGATAGTGAGTAATGTTTACTGAGGTTCCTGTTTGGGGGGTGGTGGGAGGGAGTAAGTTGTGATTTTATAAGTATTTTAAATATATAGTTGTTATGGCTTGAAAATTTAAATGTTGTGTCTTTCCAAACATAATACATGTTTATATCAATCTAGAAAATACACAGAAACAATGGGAAAATTTTGCCAATACCATACTTTTCTTGTGTGTAAACTTATGGAGTACAAATGCAATTCTGTTACATGTATAAATTGCATAGTAGTCACAGCTTTTAGAGTATCCATCACCCAAATAACATACATTGTACTCATTAATTTCTCATCATCCACCCCACATCACACCCTTATGAATCTCCATTATCTAACACTGCAGTAAGCCCATGTGCACACATTTTTTAGCACCCATTTATGAGTGAAACTTTGATACTTGACTTTCTGTGTCTGGCTTGTTTCACTTAAGGTGATGACTTTCAGTTCCATCCATTTTGCTGCAAAAGACATGATTTCATTCTTTTTTATGACCGAATAGTATTCTATTGTGTATATATACCACATTTTCTTTATCCAATCATCCGCTGCTAAATACTTAGATTGATTCTGTTATCTTTACTATTGTGAATAGTGCTACGATAAACATACAAGTGCAGGAATCTTTTTGATATATACCTTTCTTTTCTTTTGGGTAGATGCCTAATAGTGGGATTCCTGGATCAAATGGTCATTCTATTTTTAGTTCTTTGAGAAATCTCCATATTGTTTTCCATAGAGGTTGTACTGATTTACATTCACACCAACAGTGTATGAGAGTTCCCTTTTCTCTGCACCCTCACCAACATCTGTTTTTGTTTTTTCGCCTTTTTCATAATAGCCACTGTGACTACGGTAAGACGATTTCTTATCTATACTGTCTTCATTGCTGTGGTTTTTTAGTAAGTCTTGAAGTTGGGTAGTGTTAGTCCTCCAACTTTGTTCTTCCATGTTGTTGGTTATTCTGGCCTCTCCATGTAAACTTCAGAATCAATTTGCTAATATCCAAAAAATAACTTGCTGAGATTATTATTGGAATTGAGTTGAATCTATAAATCAAGTAGGAAGAACTGACATCTTGACTATTGAGTCTTCTTATCCATGAACATGGAATAGATATTAAAGAGATCTTAGTTTATTTTAGTTCTTTGATTTCTATTTTTTTCTTTTTGAGATGGGTCTCACTGTGTTGCCCAGGCTGGTCTCAAACTCCTGATCTCAAGCAATTCTCCCACCTCAGCCTCCCAAGTAGCTAGGACTACAGGAACACACCACAATACCTGGCTAGTTCTTTGATTTCTTGCATCAGAATTTTGTTGTTTTTCTCACATATATTTCACAAATACTTTGCTAGATTTATACCTAATTATTTCATTTCTTGGAGTGCTAATGTAAATGGTATTGTTTTAAATTTTCTTGGAGTGCTAATGTAAATGGTATTGTTTTAAATTTTAAATTTTACTTATTCATTGCTGGTATATAGGAAAGTATTGACTTCTGCATATTAAACTTGTATCCTGAATCTTTTCTATAATCACTTATTAATTCCAGATATTTTTGTTGATTCTTTCCAATTTTCTAATCAGACGATGTCATCTGCAAATAAAAAGTTATATTTCTTCCTTCACAAATATTACAGTATAGTTTTTATTTCCTTTTCTTCTCTTATTCCATTAGCTAGGTCTTCCATTATGATGCTGAAAAGGAGTGGTGAGAGGAAACTGTCTTGTTCCCAGTCTTAGAAAAGCTTCTAGTTTTTCACCATTAAGAATAATGGTGTTGGCTGGGCACAGTGGATCACACCTGTTATCCCAGCACTTTGGGAGGCTGAGGTGGGTGGATCACCTGAAGTCAGGAGTTTGAGACCAGCCTGGCCAACATGGCGAAACCCCGTCTCTACTAAAGATACAAAAATTAGCCAGGCATGGTGGCAGGCACCTGTAATCCCAGCTACTCAGGAGGCTGAGGCAGGAGAATCACTTGAGCCCAGAAGGCAGAGATTGCAGTGAGCTGAGATCACACCGTTGTACTCACACCGTTGTTGCCTGAGCAACAAAAGCGAAACTCTGTCTCAAAAAAAGAAAGAAAGAAAGAAAAAAGAATAATAGTGTTAGTCAAAGGAGAGCCAAAAAAAAAAAAAAAAAAAAAAAGAGCAATGGTGTTAGCTGCAGGTTTTTTGTAGATGTGACTTATCAGGCTGAGGAAATCCCCCTGTATTCCTAGTTTGCTGAGAGTTTTTAATCATAAATGAGTGTTGGATTCTCCCAAACACTCTTTCTGCATCTATTGATATGATTATGTGATTTTTATTCTTTAGCCTGTTGGTGTGATGCATTGATTGAGTCTCAAATGCTGGACTGGCCTTGCATACCTGGGATAAATCCCATTTGGCTGTAGTGTATAATTCTTTTTATACATTGATGGATTCAACTTGCTGATGTTTTGTTAAGGATTTTTGCCTCTATGTTCATGAGATGTATTGATCTGCAGTTTTGTTTTTTTTTAAATCTTGATAATTTTTTTTTTATTATACTTTAAGTTCTGGGGTACATGTGCAGAATGTGCAGGTTTGTTACTAGGTATACACATGCCTTGGTGGTTTGCTGCACCCATCAACCCGTCATCTACATTAGGTGTTTCTCCTAATGCTATCCCTCCCCCAGCCCCCCAGCCCCTGACAGGCCCTGATGTGTGATGTTCCCCTCCCAGTGTCCATGTGATCTCACTGATCTATAGTTTTCTTTTAATATCTTTGTCTAATTTTGGAATTAGGGTAATGTTGGCTTCATAGATTGACTTAAAAATGGCTACTCTGCTTCTATCTTTTGGAAGAGATTGTCAAGAATTTGTTATATGTTTGGTAGAATTCACTAGTGAACCCACATGGGATGGTTATTAATTATTGATTCAATTTCTTTAATAGAAATGGATCTATTCAAATGGCTTAGTTTTTCTTATGTGAGTTTTGGCAGATTGTATCTGTCATGAAAGATTGACCTATTTCATCTAGGTTATTGAATTTGTGAGCCTAGAGTTTTTCATAATATTCCTTTATTGTCCTATTAATGTCCATTGGATCTGTAGTGGTGTCTCCTGTTTCATTTCTCATAATGGTAATTTGTGTCCTGTCTTTTTTCCTTAGCCTGGCTAGAGCTTTATCAATTTCATTAATCTATTCAGAGAATCAGCTTTTGGTTTTGTTTTCTTCATTGACTTGCTGTTTTCAATTTCATTGATTTCTACTGTAATTTTTATTATTTTTTTCTTCTTACTTTGGAATTAATTTGCTCTTCTTTTTCTAGCTTCCTAAGATAGAAACTTAGATTACTGATTTTAGATCTCTTTTCTAATATGCTATAAATATCCCTCTAAGCACTACTTTTGCTGCATCCCACAAATTTTTACATTGTTTTCATTTTCAAAAAAATCTTAATTCAAAACATTTTAAAGTTTCTCTTGAGATTTCTTCTTATCCCACACATTTAGATATGTGTTGTTTAATCTCCAAGTATTTTGAGATTTTCTAGGTATCTTTCTGTTATTGATTTCTAGTTTAATTCCATTGTGGTCTGAGAGCAGACATTGTACATTTTCTTTTAAATTTGTTAGGGTGTGTTTTATGGCCCTGAATGTGGTCTATCATGTGAATGTTCCATGTGAGCTTGGGAAGAATGTGCATTCTGCTATCGTTTGGATACAGTAGTCAATAGATGTCAATTGTATTAAGTTGATTGATGGTGCTGTTGAATTTGATTATGTCCTTACTGATTTTCTGCCTGTGTATCTGTTCATTTCTGATACACAGGTGTGATGATTAATACTCAGTGTCTTGACTGGACTGAAGGATGCAAAGTATTGATCCTGGGTGTGTCTGTGAGGGTGTTGCCAAAGGAGATTAACATTAGAGACAGTGGGCTGGGAGAGGCAGACCCACCCTTAATCTGGGTGGGTACAATCTAATCAGCTGCCACTGTGGCTAGGATAAAAGCAAGCAGGAGAATGTGAAAAGATTAGACTGGCTTAGCCTCCCAGCCTACATTTTTCTCCTGTGTTGGATGCTTCCTACCCTCAAACATCAGACTTTGGGACTTGGACTGGCTTCCTTGCTCCTCAGCTTGCAGATGGCCTATTGCGGGACCTTGTGATCCTGTGAGTTTAATACTCCTTAATAAACTCCCCTTTATATATATGTATCTATCCTATTAGTTATGTCCCTCTAGAGAACCCTGACTAATACAAGGGGTATTGAAGAGTACAACTATGATAGTGAATTCATCTATTTCTTCTTACAGTTCCATCAGTTTTTGCCTCAAATATTTTGAAACTCTTGTTAGGCACGTACACATTAAGGATTGTATGTCTTATTGGAGAACTGACCCCTTTATCATATGTAATGCCCCTCTTTGTCCCTGATAACTTTCCTTGCACTAAGTTTGTTCTGGCTGAAACTAGTATGGCTACTCTTGCATTCTTTTGATTAATGTTAGTATAGTGTATCTGTCTCCATCCATTTCCTTTTAATCTATGTGTCTCTATATTTAAAGTGGATTTATTGTAGACAACATATGGTTGGGCGTTGTTTTTTGATCACTCTGAAAATCTTTCTTTACGTTGGCTTATTTAGACCACTGATGTTTAAAATAATTGTTAATATAGTTGGATTAAGATTTACCATATTGTTACTTTTCTATTTGTTGGTCCTTTTTCTTTGTTCATATTTTTGTCTTTCACTCTTTTCCTGCCTTTTGTGGTTTTGCTTTTTAAATTTTATTTTTGTTTTTTTTTTTTTAGAGACAAGATTTCATTCTGTCTCCTAGGCTGGAGTACAATGGTGTGATCATAACTCACAGCAGCCTCAAACTCCTGGGCTCAAGCAAACCCCCCACCTCTGCCTCCTGAGTAGCTGGAGTTACAGGCACGAGCCACTGCACCCAGCTCCTTTTGTTGTTAAATTGAGCATTTCATATATTCCAGTTTCTCTTTTTAGCATATCAGTTACACTTTTTTAAAAAACTCTTTTTAGTAGTTGCCCTGGAGTTTTCAATATACATTTACAATCATTCCAAGTTCACTTACAAATAACATTATATAGTACCTTATAATAACAAAATAATCCTAATCCCTGCCTTCTGCTCCTAATTTGAACAAACTATTATTTGTTAGATTAAGAATAGGAAAAATGAGTTTTTTATTTTATGATCACATTTCTTCTCCAGTGAGCTTCCTTTCCTTATGTGCCTATGAATTTCTGTATCATTTTCCTTTTCTCTGAAGAACTTCTTTTAACATTTCTTTACATCAAGTCTGTGGAACTGGTTCCTGTGGAGATAGATTTCTACTTTGGTACATTGTGATTCTCTTTATTTTGCTGTCTCTCCAATTTGTGGGGCACTGGTTTGCCATGTGACCTTAGTTCTCTATGACAGATCTGAGAGGAGTTAATATTTCATTTTGCTTTTTACTTGTTGTTTGGATAAAGTGATGACTTCCAAACTCCTTATATACCAGACCAGAAACCAGAAGTTTCTGCTCAGATTTTAGTGCTTATTATTTTTAATCTGGATTTCTGGGGTTCACTCCTGTGTCTGCATAGCTTAGTGTTGACCTACTGATTTGGGCAGAGGTTGTGCTTAAATACCTTCAGCCTATATGTCGTCCATCCTGTCAACTGCTCTGTATGTAGACAAAAATGCATTCCAAGCTCTCACACATTTCAAGTCTTCTTTGGTTGTTACTCTTTATTAGGCTTTCAAGTATCCCCTACACATGTATGTAGTTTTGTGGGTATCCAGGGATGTGGGGAGAGCTCATTTAGCCCTTCTGTGGTCTCCCCATTAAAATTTCTGATGCCACTCACACCAGCCAGAACAGCAACTTCAGGCTAGTGTCAACATGCAGGCGATCCTCTTTTCATTTCCTCCAGAGTTTGCCCCCTTTATCTGATAAACCTGTGTGTTTTTATCCCTTTCATCATATTAAGTCTGCCTCCAATGCCAGCAAAGCTGCCGGTTCTCCTGTGCGGCCCGTGGTGATAACATTGCAATTCTCATGGACCGACCTGGGGCACTGGATGGAAGCAGCCCCAGGCAGGAGGGCCACCGATTTTCTCTTTACTCAAAGCTCCAGCAGTTTTTTCAAAATAAATGCTTTGCAATTTGTTCTTTTTATCTACTTCCAGCACTATCAAATAGTTATGACCATTTTATACAGTTTGACTGCATGTATGTGTGGATATGATTTACAGATCTCTTCACAAAGTCATATTGTTTACATTTTAATGAAATCTTACTTTGTAGTTTAATGTTTACCTAAATGTAACTATAAACAATAGTATTATTTTGTATGTCCTAAAAATGCAACTGTTTTTCCTTAATACTTTTAAAAAATTAACCTTGATATCTATAGATATAGTCCGGTCCTTTTTTTTTTTTTTTTTCTTTTCTTGAGACGGAGTCTCCCTCTGTCACCCAAGCTGGAGTGCAATGGCGTGATCTCGGCTCATTGCAACTTCTACCTCCTGGGCTCAAGCAAGTCGCCTGTCTCAGCCTCCTGAGTAGCTGGGATTACAGGCGCCTGCCACCATGCCTGGCTAATTTTTGTATTTTTAGTAGAGACGGGGTTTCACCATGTTGGCCAGGCTGGTCTCAAACTCCTGACCTCAGGCAAAACACCTGCCTCGGCCTCTCAAAGTGCTGGGATTACAGGCATGAGCCACTCTGCCCAGCCCAAGTCCAGTTCTTTTAACAACTACAAAATTCCATGTAGTGAATACACCAAAGTTTCCTTTTACTTATCGATATATATATTTGGGTTATTTTTTACAATTACAATCAGTGACACAGTGAACATCTTTATTCATGTTTCCTTTTAAATTTTACTAGATATTATCAAATTAGACTCCAAATTTAATATCAATTTACACTCACTCCTACTAGTTATGAATTTGCCAACTGCTATATATTTTTTAATTTTTAAAATTTTCGCATAGGATGGGTGAAATTTTGATCTTGCATTTTTAAAGATACATACCATTTTAAAATGTGTGACATCCTGCCAAATTGCTCTCCAGAGTTTTTATCAAATCTCATCAATCTTGGTGTTATCATTTTTTAAAATTTTGACAATTTGTTAGACAAAAACAGTAACTTTGCTTTTATTTTTGTAATTACTAGTATGATTTAAACTTATTTTCCACATGAATTTTGGTCTTATTATTTTTAGAGACAGGGTCTTACTGTGTTACCCAGGCTAGAGTGCAGTGGCACGCTTATAGCTCTCTGCAGACTGGAACCCTTAACTCAAGCAATCCTCCTATTTCAGCCTCCTGAGTAGCTAGGACTATAGGCACATGCTACCAAACCCAGCTTCTTTTTTTTTTTTTTTTTTTTTTGGTAGAGATGGGGTCTCACTATGTTGCCCAAGCCAGTATAAAATTCCTGGCTTCAAGTGATCTTCTCACCTTGGCCTCTGTATTTAGTTTTTATCCAGGCCTTGGTACTTTTTTAAAGCCTATTTTTTTCTATGTAAATATAAATTTTAGCTCTTAGAGTTAGGACAATGTCCATTATTAATGTCTGTGTATGGCATGAGTAAGAGTCCAATTTTTTTTGGCATGTGGTATCCAGTTGTTGCAGTATCATTTGTTTTAAAGACTATCCTTTCCATATTGAATTACTTTTGCACATTTATCAAAAATTAATTGGCCATAATTATACAGGTCTATTTCTGTACTACATTGTGTTCCAATAACTCTATCTCTGTTAGAGATATTATTGGTGTCTGATTATAGAGAGATATGTTATTAGTATCTGTCCCTTCACCAATATACCACATTCTCTTGATTACTGCTTTATAGTAAATCTTAAAATCAAGTACTATGATTCCTCCAACTGTATGCTTTTCCAAAACCATTTTAGCTATCCTAATTTCTTTGCTTTTTCACACAAATTTTAGTCAGCTTGTCTATATTTACAAATGCTTCTGTTGGGATTTTGATTATAATTATGTTAAATCTGCAGATCAATCTTGGAAGACTGATCTCTTTACTATATTGTCTTCCAATCCATACATAGTATGTGTATTTATTTAGGTCATATTTAATTTCTTTCATCAGTTTTGTAGTTTTCAGCACATAAATACTGTACATATTTTGATAGATTTATACCTAAATATTTCATTTGCAGGGATGGGGCTATTGTGATTTTTTTTAAATTTTTGTTTCCAGTTGTTCATTGCTACTATATAGAAATACAATTAAGTTTTGTGCATTGACCTTGTATCCTGTGACCTTGCTACACTTAAACATATTAGTTCTAGGATTTTTGTAGATTATTTGTCATTTTCTACAGAGACAATCATTTTGACTGCAAATAGGGACCATTTTATTTTTCTTGCCTTCTTGCATTTGCTGGACTTCTAGTACTCTGCTGAATAGGAGCAGTGAGAGTGAACATCCTTGCCTTGTTCTTGATCTTAAGGGGTAAAGTACTCAGTCTTTCACCACTAAGCATGAAATCAGCTGCAGGGTTTTTTGTATATGCCTTTTGTCGGATTAAAGAAGTTCCTTCCATCATGAATGGATGTTGAATATTGTCACATGCTTTTTCTGCAACAACTGATAAAATCATCAGCTTTCCATGACTGGACTGTTAATATGGTAGAGGTAAACTGACTGAGATTTGAATATTAAACCAGTGTGATATCCTTAAGAAAAAACTTCACTTGATCACGGTGGTCTGTGACCATACCACCCTAAACACACTGGATCTCATTTGATCATGGTATATTATTTATATATTGCTATATATTTTGTTGCTTTTTTCATCTACACACATGAAAGGTCTTGAACTGTAGTCATCTTTTTTCTTGTAATGTCTTTGCCCAGTTTTGATATCAGGGTAATACTGGCCTCATAAAATTAGAAAGTGTTTTCTCCTCTTCTGTTTTCTGAGACAGATTATGTAGAATTGGTGCTATTCCTTCTTTAGATGCTAGACAGAATTCCCCAGTGAAATCATCTGGGCCTGGAGATTTCTTTCTTAAAAGATTAACTACAAATTTATTAAAAAGAAATAGTTATGGGTCTATTCAGGTTATCTGTTCATCTTGACTACACTGTTTTCACTTTTATTTATGGTACTTTGTGACAGATAGAAACTTTAGACCTTTTTGTAATGAAATCTATCAAACTCTTCTTTTATGGTATGTCTTTGTGTGCTTAGAAAAATTCTTTCCTCCAATTTTTAATTTTAGTATTTGTTTTCCAGTACTGTATTTTCTTCTCATTAATTTACTTTTTTAGTTTTGGTGCATAAAATGTTAATCCACCTGGAATTTAATGAATGATATAATATAAAAATCTATATTTTTAAAGTTAAAAATTAGTATATAAGAAAAGAATGAGGTGGCCTTGAAATCTCTCAACTCTATAAACATAAACGCTTGTTTTTTCTCACTTAAAAAAAAAGCTAAAATTTGTACATATTTACAGACTAAATTTCTTGTAACCACAAAGACTACTCTTAAAAAGCTCAAGTTGTATGGAGAATATATACTGTGAATATAGACAAGGAAATCTTAAAAGGAGAAAGATGATTAGCTGAAAAACAAAGAATCAGGAAGTCTTCAATGGATGTTTATGCTTAAAAAATAATTAAAAGATCAAAACTTTTGCAAACTGAAAAAAAAAGTTTACTTAATGACATGGGGAATACAAGCATTGAAAAAAGAAGGATGGAAAGCTTTCTTTATAATTCTGTCCCTCTCTCTAACTGGAAAATAACATACACAAAAAGGTTACTTTTATAAGCAAAGAAAATAGACAGTTTTAAAATGATCAAATTATATTCTTCATGAAGCCTAAATTCCTCCTGACAGGCCACTGAATCCATCAGTGTCCATTAATCTGATCAAGCCAGCACAGAATGATACATTGTCCTCCCTCACTGGTTCATTTGTGTCTCTCCCAAAGCCACCCACTTTCAAAAAGATGACCTTGCCAGACAAAGAACTATTGTTGAAGCATAAATTAATCAGTTGGCTTTCTCTGCAACCCCCAGTATCTAACTATTGAATATGGGTCAAGAAAATTCTGCTAACAAACATTCTCTCTTGTCAGCCAGAGGAAAAGAGTCAAGGAGACTGAAAGTGGAGGAGGTAAAGCTCTACCCATTTATCACTTGATGTCCTCATCAACCGATACTGCACAGGCCACATTCACAGTATGTGTGATATCTATTAGTTAAGAAGGTGAATCTCGCTGAGATTCAAAATAAATAGAGGATGTAGAAATCAGATGATTTATTTGTTACTGACATTCCAATCAATGTGGGGGTATATTATCAGGTTTAAATTAATGTGTAATTGATTTTGTATGAGACTGTGACCCACCTAATTTTTCCATTACAGGAATAAATAGCTAATTAGAATCTTAGATAGGCTGTTTGCCAATGTGCTTCCCTCATGTGACTGGGAAATAACTTCAAGGCTACCTCTTTTACCTACCCCTGTGCTGGGCCTCTCCAGACATGGCATAAGCTTTGGCCAGTAACGCACTTATTTCTGCAGTTTTGGGGCTGACTTCAGTGAACAAAGAAACACAGACAGAATGAGCCTGGAATAAAGAAAATCATGACAAGGTAAGCACCCAATGACAGTGTTCACTGTGGATTTAGATGAGAGGTGAGTTTGAGTCCCAGCTCTGCCACTTCCTAGCTATGAGTCTTGTGCAAGTAATTTCACCTTCATTCGTAGAAGGAATATATAATTCCCACTGATTAGGGTTTGGGAAGGATTAAGTGAGATGGTATATGCAAAGCACAGGGCACGGTACTCATCACATGGTAAGTTCTCAATAAATGTTGGCTAGTATAATTTTTATTAGATTTCATAGCAAAAATAAAGTCATAACCTTAGCTCAGTCTCACTGGACTGAACTCCAGTCTTGAAGGCAGTCTTGTAAATGTAAATCAGGGATAATGAGAATAGTATTTGTTACAAAAAGTTGTTGTAAATATTAAATAAATTAATGGTTAATATACGTAAAGTGGTTAGAACACCACCCAGCATATAGTAAGCACTAAAAAAGTGTTAGATTTTATATTATTTGTGCTAAAATGGAAGGAGTAACACTTAGAAAAGAGAAAGAAAAAAACATTGAGTCCACACCCACCAGCCACAAAAGAACCACCTGTGCTTAATATTTCATAGGCCAAATACTGTGAGGTGTTTCAAAGAGCTGAGGGGTTATCAGGGAAGACTTTGGAGCCAAGACACAGAGCAGAGTTGTTATGAATACAGGCTGTAGGGTCAGATTTGGAGTTCAAATCCCTGCTTTACTATTTCTTAGCTATACAATGTCAGCTGAGTTAGCTATAACTCTTTGTGCTTCAGTTTTCTCATCCTTAAAATGAGATAAAATAATAATGGTACCTACTTCATAGAGCTATTGTACAGATTAAATGAATCGATATATCCTCTAGGGCACTTAGAAAAAGCATTCCATAAATTTTAACTCTTATCTTTTGGTGCTTTTGGGAAACACTGCTATTTATTGTTTTATTCATTCTGATCTGACCACTGCTTTGAGAAAGTCTTGAACACAAAAACCAGACTGGCTTTCTCTGTAAGCAGTGGACTCCCTGCCTTCACAGCAGCATTCTCTGACATCTCTCCACTGTGTGATGTTTATAATCGTGGACTGTCAGATTGTTTGCAATGCCTTTTCTTCAGAGTCTGTTTTCATGTATACTGTTAGATTGCATTGCACCTTTTCTATGATACAGGATATCCAGTATTTTGATGTTTGTCACTGTGGGAGATACTTGAAGCCACAGGCAGCATTCTCCTTTGGAGAGAGAAAAGGTGAATTTAGCAGCTTCAAGTACATGATACATAAAAGTACCCTAATATAATAGACTCAACATTCCTTCCTATGTTTTGTTTTGTTTTCCCCCGGGCATTTGTCAAGTTAGTTACCTCCAAGTGAAACACCCTTTTGTTAGTTTAACCTTAGGTTTGGAAATATAATCAGCTAGACTAGTTTAAAGTACAAATGACAGCATTACCCTAAAATACCATGATTTTTCATTTAAAAAGGCCTTTTGTTTTTGCTGAAGATTTAAGTTCGGTTGTCCCTGTATCTTTTTTCCTTGGAGTAGACTCACATTTTGCTTCTTTTTTACAGCACCAACAGAGATAAGAGGGGGAGGGGGAGTGCTGTCTGCACAGCCAATGACACAGCACATTCGCCCACCTGAGTCAGTGTTCTCTGGCCCGGTCATTTAAGGTCTGATCAAGGGCTCTTAGGTGGATCTGGAGGAAAGTCAGGGTTAAAACAGAATCAATTCCAGCCCTTGTTCTTCTGAGAAGCCCATGCTTCCTTGGCCCTGAGAACCAAGCCTGGGGCCAAACAAGGCAACCCAGCCTGGGCTCTGGCCAACCCACTGACCTGCTGCAAGTACTGGATGGCCTGGTTGTGGTTCCTCCTTAGCTGCTCTATCTGAGCAGCTTCCTCGTACAGGCTGATCAGATCTGACGTCCTATCACCCTTGGCAGCAATAACATCGCCAATTGCCTTTTCAAAGTATGCCAGAGCTAGGTTCAGTCTGTGGATGGCCAAGGAGGCTCTGCAAGAAAAGGGATGAAAATAGAAAGTCACAGAGAGGCCACTTACTTTGCAGACACAAAAGGAACTGATTCCAAGAATTAAAGAATTTGGCCTTCACAGGCCCATCATCTTGGTAGCTGGCTCAAAAATCCAGCCTTGCTGTAAATAAACTCCAATTATCCTGCATTTTACCCATCAGATTTCATTGACGACCACTCATTAAACCCATTACTATGTCGTGCTGTTGTCTAATTTTTTAAAAAAAGCAAATGGAAAAATGGCTTCCAGGAATTCACAAGATGGGATAATTTACCCATAAACATAGACTTTCTAAAATCAAAATAAAATTTTATTACCTCTGATTCCCTCTCTTTCAGGCCAAAGAAAGTTTTTGCTTTGTTTTGTTCCATTTAATTTGGCCAATTCCTCCTCAGTTAAAAATGAGTGAGGATAGAAAAAAAATGTAAATATTCCAAGAGAGTGATTAAATAAATTATAGCATATCATACAATAAAATACCTCAGAGACATTAAAAGTCATGTTTTCTTTTTAGACAGATATGGGAAGATATTAAAAATGTGCTAAAAGGAAAAAGATATAAAGCTGCACTTAGACTGTGATCCACATAGAGATACAGTTATTGATATCCATATATATCTGTTCAAAATGTTCATAGCAGTTATGTCTGTGTGATGGTATCACAATCGGCTTATTCGTTCTTCATACCTGTCTGTATTTTCAAAATTTTCCACAACAGAGTTGGGAATATAATTTTTTTAAATGAGGATAAAACAATATCTCATTGAGGTTTATCTTTCCAGAGACAGCAAGGTAAAATGAGATCATGGGTAGTTCAAAGCTGGTTCTGGTAATTATGAGCTTTCTCAAACTCTATAAGCCTACATTTCCTTCTAAATAAAACAATTGAGTTTATACTGCAAGTTTGTTGTGAAGAATAATATTAAGTGTAAAATCACCCAACATATAGTAGATATACAATCAATATTCCTTCCTCCTGACTCCAATATTTGTATTCCTAAGTTGAATTAAAAATATATGTGTAAGCCAGGTATGGTGGTGTCTTGCCTGTGGTCTCAGCTACTGAGGAGGCTGAGCCCAGGAGTTCAAGGTTTCAGTGAGTTCTGATTGCACCCTGCACTCCAGCCTGAGTGGCAGAATGAAAAGCTATCTAAATGAAAATAATAGAAATACCTACCCTCATTGGCTGTCATGAGGACTAAGTAAAATAAATTATGTAAAGCACTTAGAACAGTGTCTAGTATGTAGTTATACTTAGTAGGCACTCTAACACTTAGAACAGGACATGCATAAAAAAGGTATTCAATAAATACTGGAGAATGGATGAACAAAATGAGCACCAGAGTTTTTCTGAAAAAAGAATAAGACTATCTTTCACATAAGGCAGAAAAACTTTAGGCCCTATGTGACAGGAGTAGACATTCACCAGACTGTAATTTATTGCCCTGTGGACTTAAGTCAATAGTTTGATTTAGTTCTGGACATTCCAACATCTCCCCATTTCCCATTTGACTTCTAGATTCATGGTTGTTTAGAGGACGCAGACATGACGCATGTATTTCATTTACTACTATTCAGTCATATACCCTACTGTGCCAAGTGCTTATGGTTTTGGAAACAGATTGCTTTCAAGGATGTAAAGATATTTGAAAAATCTAGGGAACAGTAAACTCTTTATTCTTTTTCTTCTAATAATCTGATGGGCCCACATTCATTTCTAAATATTCTGATTCTCAGAGGATCTCTAAGTCAACAGCAAGACAGTTAAATCTTGTTCTGGCTTAAACCAATTCCATGAACTTTGTTTTCATATGGAACAGAACTTTCCTTAAAAATGTACATGCTGTGCATGGCTTTCACAGCTTCCAGTTAATTGTCTTCATTGTGTTCCTTCATCTAAAATGTCACATGTCATGACAAAAATAGGTGGCAATTCAGAGAAAAATACAATATTAGAGTGAGTGTGAGAGGCAAGTATAAGGAAGACTAAGAGTTAGTGAGTTCAGATCACAGATCCAATATTTACAAGCTATGTTATCTTGGACAATTTGTTTAACCTCAGCTTCAGTCTCCTTGACCACCCCCCTTTAATAAAATAATAATCATACCACCTCAATGGCTGTTGTGAGGATTAAATGGGGCAGTACACAAAATGCCCAGTGTATCCGTTTGGTAAATATGAGCCTCTTTTATTATCATTTGAGTTTCTGGGTTTTTTTGCTCTAAATATTTTTCTCCCTTATATCATGTAATTCCAAGCCTCATTCACAAAAGCCTCAGCTTCTCCAAGCCCAGATCTTACCTGCCCAAAGCAAGTGTTAGGTCGTTCTCAGAGACTTGTAATTCACAAACACCTCCTTTATATAATTCTTTCAGCTCCTTCATGTTTCTCTCTGCCTTTTGCAGGTTGAAATAGGCTTCTCTGCCAGTGAAATAGTCAAGGAAAATGCCAAGCACTCAAACTAACATCTACTGCACAGGGACAGCAGGTGATAAGGAAACAAAAGGGGCTCTTGGGAAAGTGAAGCAATATTAAAAATGGGTACTTAACTATGTTCTTTATTTTCCATGTATTATGTTGTCAAGAAGCAAGAATTCTTTAGAAAAGGAACAGGGGCTTGGGTTTCCTGTGGTGGTTGCCTGAATCCAAGACTAGAGTAGGTAGGCAGTGTTCGCAGGAGTGAGCGGAAACTGTAAATTACACTCATTTCCTTTAGAGGCATCTACTATGTGACAATAGTTATTCATTTTTCCCAAGCCTGTTCCTGTGAATGGTAAAGAGAGGAACTAATTACGCTGAAAGGAACTTTCTGGGTCATTTAGAAAGTCCAAGCAAAGCAGGTTTTGGGCCAAAGGCAAACAGCAGAAAAGCAAAAATCCCCTTAATTCCCAAACATTCTTCTATTTCCCACATTTTCAATAGCCTCCTGCTAAGGGTATAACAGAGGAAGGCCACATATCAGATTTTGCAAGTTGAACATTAGGACCAAAAAAGTAGAGGGGGGATGTGTAGAGAGGAGACTGGGGACACATGGGCTCAAAGAGTGCTCATGATGATTCGTGAACATCAAATGCCCTTAACATCTTTCCAGTGGAGATGGTACAAAAGGCTGTCAGAATCCCCAGTTCTGAGGAAAGGCACATATAACAGTACCCCTCTCGGGATTTGCAGAACTACTTGTTTTGTCCATTTTGCTTGGCCTCCAGCCTCATGGGCAGTATCCACAAGAGCATTTCAAAAAACTAAAATGATCGAGAATCAGTTAAATCAGTGGTTTTGGGCTGCAAATTACAATCTCTGGAGGGCTTTTAAAAATTTCAATGAACAGATGTACCTCAGAGCCTCTCAGTCAAAATCTTTGGGGCAGGAACAGACAGCAGAAATTCTTAAAGCTCCCCAGGGGATTACAATGTGCAGCCTAGTTTGCCAAATTGTGCTTTAAATTATCACCCATTCTCTCCATCACTACACCACCACCACCACTACCCCCCTCATCCTCATTGCTAACACTGATTTTCTTGGGTGCTCAATGAAGAGCAGAACAGACTCAGAAAACCTTCAACTGGCTAGGTGATATGTGACTAGGGAAATCTCTTCCGTGGCTCAACTCAGAGCTTATATGAATAGACATAGGAAGAGAATACACACCCTTCTAGATGGAGAGGAGAGGCTCGTGGAGGGCCTTGATGTTGGAACAGATCTACAAGGCCTTGGTTCCATCTCCCACCCTCCTGTATGAGATGACCCATCTGGCATGTGTGGCCTGTGGCCCTGAACACTAAACGCAGCTAGGAATGGAAGGATATCGGTTCTGCAGGAGCCAGACCACGCCCAGAGTGTAGTACAGCTTGACCAGAGCTTCCAGGATTTCCTCTTTCTCCTTATCTGAGGTCGTATTTGCCTTCCAGGTCAACAGTGTATTCTTGGCTGACGTAGCATGTTTCTTGGCCTGAACTGGGAGGCCTGGGGGAGTTAGAGGGTGGGTAGCAAGAAGACAGACATTAAAAAGGCATGCTTCAGTCAAAAACATTCCTAGGAGGGGATAAAGTGGGCAGTGCAGTTGTCGTATGGTCTATAGCATTCGTTCCTAAATCTGGCTGTGAATCAGAATTATTGGAAATGCTTGTAAAGAATACAGATTCCTGGGCCCCACTCGAGACCTACTGAGTGGGGAATCTCTAGAGAATTGGGGTCCAGGAATCTCTAATTTTAATCTGCACCACAAGTGGTTCTTATTCAGCCCTCTCAACATTAGCCTTCATACCTCAGTTTGGAACTCAAGACAGAGACAGGAATGGAAGGTCAGTATCCTATTCCTGATTCTACTACTAATGCCATGTGACCTTTTCAACCCACAAAGCTTCTCCATCCTCCAACTGTTGAACAACAATAATAATTATAGAAGCTGCCCCTTACCAAACACATAGAGATAGTCCAGGAACAAAGTAGGTTATGCCATAGAATGCTGTGCATTGAGTGTTCTGGAAAAGGCATTCTATAAATACAAGGGCTTATGAATGCAATTACTTCCATCTGGGGATTTTTTTTTTTCAATCTAAGATGAATCTGGTGATACTAACTGGTCACACAACACACATAAAAAGAATGCAATTGCTAAATGCAGGGAGGCCCCAAACTAAGAAGACAAAGGCAAGGCCAGACCCCAGCTAGACAGAACTGGTGGGGTTTTTCCCCTTGTTTTTTCTTTTCTTTTCTTTTTAAAGATTTAAAAATACAAACCTGTGTCCAGGGCTGACTTTCCATAGACTGCAGTGAGGGAGCTGCTCTGCTACATACAAAACCCTGACCCAGAAGCAGGTTATCTAATGATTTAGCACCAGGTTCCCCTCAAATATGCATTGCATGAAGGGTGAAAGGGCATCCCCCTTTCCAGCCACATCTCATTTGTCCCCTTGTTTTTTGCTGGTGTTCCTGGGCACTTACTCAAGCTGCTATTTGTCCAGTCAACAGAGGTAGACTTGGGAAGACTGAAAACAACAGGTAGGGTTCACTTTCAGCCCTCTCTCTGCAGGTACCTAGGGGCTGGTAAACACATTCACCCCTGCCAAGTAGGCCACTGTGCCCCTAATCCTCACTTCACACCACCAGCCCCAGTCCTACTCAGCAAGCTGCCTTTGGCTCCTGAAGCCTAGTTTCACAGAATGGGTGCAAGTCAATGGCAATAAGGATAAATTTAAAAGTTTGTCTTTGATACCTGCAGCCCTCATGTGTTCTAAGTGCACCTCCTGAATGAGTTACAGCAATGAAAGGGAACATGGTCTTCCCTGGGAGAGTTCTAAAGGTGACCCAGGTCCCTTCTCCCTTTTGCAACCATTATATAAGCAGCAGTGGTCAAAATAAAGTTCAGTTCTTTTGTGACTTCTGACCAAAGCAAGAACCATAAAAAAGCATTTCAAATGCACCTTCCCAAATTCACAAGATTATGTCTTCCCTCTTTCCAAAGAGCTGAGACAAAAGTACAATGCTTGATCCATGCCCCCCAAATAGGATGATGAAGTTCGGATTGTGCAAGGACACTATAAAGGTCAGCAAACTGGCAAAGTAATCCAGGTTTACCAGAAGAAATACAGCATCTGGCTGGGCATGGTGGCTCACGCCTGTAATCCCAGCACTTTGGGAGGCCAAGGTGGGCGAATCACAAGGTCAGGAGATTGAGACTATCCTGGCCAACATGGTGAAACCCCATCTCTACTAAAAATACAAAAATTAGTTGGGTGTGGTGGTGTGCACCTGAAGTCCCAGCTACTAGAGAG
Source organism: Pan troglodytes (assembly GCF_028858775.2). NCBI lineage: Eukaryota > Metazoa > Chordata > Mammalia > Primates > Hominidae > Pan > Pan troglodytes. The sequence continues at coordinate 77,928,771 of NC_072402.2, forward strand.
GCTGAGGCAGGGGAATCACTTGAACCTGGGAGGCAGAGGCTGCGGTGAACTGAGATCGCACCACTGCACTCCAGCCTGGTGACAGAGTGAGACTGTTTCAAAAAAAAAAAAAAAAAAAGGCATCTATACTGACAGGGTGCAGTGGGAAAAGGCTAACGGCACAACTATCCATGTGGGCATTGACCCCAACAAGGCAGCTATCACTAGGCTAAAACTGGAAAAGAACAGAAAAAGATCCTTGAGCAGAAAGCCAAATCTCACCTAGTAGGAAAGAAAAATAGTAGATATGAGGAAGAAACATTTGAGAAGATGTAGGGGGAAAGTATCCCTAAATATACCTTTCATTAAAAACTGCAAAAATAAAAATAAATAAAAGTGATCCAGAGACAAGAAGTCTCTGCAGAATACTCAGAAATATCTGTTCTATAGGTTTCAACTAAAGAGAAAAATGGACTCTGGTGAAAGAGAGGGCTGTGTCCTAAGTTAAGAGTGGCCTTCAAATTGCACTGTGCATTATAAGCACCCTATTAAAATGCAGATTCCTGTCCCACACTTCCAGTAGTTACAGCTCACAAGTTCTGGGATAAGAACCAAGAATACACATTTAAAACAAGCAACCATGTTTCAGGTGGTAACCAAGGATTCCCATTTGTAAGAACTAATCTTGGTAATAATGCAAGGTTGTCCGAGGACCACACTTGGAGAAATACATAGTTAGTAAAATCTTTATCGAAGAAGTAGGACTCATCTTGTTTTTCAAGAGTGGATAGGATTTTGACTGATACAAGGAGGGATTTCCCCTTGGATTAAATAGCTTGAGGCCTTGAAGACAGAACAAGCAAGTGTGTGTATGTATGTGTGCTGCACTGGGGGATGAGGTTGGGTGGATACAGGATGGTTAGGGAAGGTAGAAAGATGACTGAAGGGAAACTCTGAATTGAAAAACGTATAAGCAGCCCGGGCACAGTGGCTCACGCCTGTAATCCCAGCACTTTGGGAGGCCGAGGCGGGCGGATCACGAGGTCAGGAGATCAAGACCATCCTGGCTAACACAGTGAAACCCTGTCTCTACTAAAAAAAAATACAAAAAATTAGCCAGGCGTGGTGGCGGGCGCCTGTAGTCCCAGCTACTCTGGAGGTTGAGGCAGGAGAATGGCATGAACCTGGGTGGCAGAGCTTGCAGTGAGCCGAGATCACACTACTGCACTCCAGCCTGGACAACAGAGTGAGATTCCGTCTCAAAAAAAAAAAAAAAAGAAGAAAAGAAAAAAAAGAAAAACGTATAAGCTATGCATTGAATATGTAAAAAATCTTGGATGATGTCTTAATTTGTATGTGCTGCTGTAACAGAATACCTGAGACCAGGTAATTTATAAAGAACAGAAATTTCTCACAGTTCTGGAGGCTGAAAAGTCTAAGATGAAGACGCCAGCTTCTTGTGAGGGACCTCTTGCTGCATCCACATATGATGAAAAGTGGAAGAGAAAAAGAACCAAACACCACAAAAAGCCTCTTTTATAATGGCCTTAATCCCATTCATGAGGGAGGGGCCCTCATAGCCTAATCACCTCTGAAAGGCCCCACCTCTTGATGCTATCACAGTGGCAACACCTGAACTTTGGAGTGGACATGCTCGAACCATAGCAGATGCCCAGATGAGGAGGGGGAATTAGATCTGTTATGTAACAGGGAGTCTTCACAGGTCTGGAGGAAGAAGGCAGCATCACTAGTTAGCTCACAGAAAACTCTGCTTCGGATACTGGAAGCCGAGATGGCTACTTTAGACCAAGAAAACAAAGTAGAAAACTGAGAAAGTGTTTTGATCAAGCAGGTCATTTTCCACAAGTAGGTGGGCCGTTAGGAGTGTGTCATTAAGGACTATGAAAACCAAATTCAGACAGTTCCCTGGGTCCTTAGGAAGAAGAAAGGTGAAACTGCAGGAGCTACTAAAAACCACCCCAAATCAGCAGACACTCCTTCTGGGCTTGTGAATGTCAAATAAAACAACTACCACTCAAGAAAGTTGTTCTGAGGAAGTCCCTGAGGCTTTTGAAAGCCTGCACCCTCCCTGCAAAATATCCCATGCTGGTTGTGCAGTTCCCAGGAGGAATACTTTTCCTCTCTGCTCAGCAGCTAATCAATCATAGAGTTCCTTGCTTTCACACGACTAGGCCCCACATTGTGGGCCTTCTGATGGAAAAGCTGAGCCACAAGGGGCTTAAGCAAACTGAACAAGGATCTCGATTTAAAACAATTTATTATATTTTAAGCCCTAAAGGGAAAAAACTTCTTTCACCTTCCCAGAATCCTCTCTGATCTCCAAAGTGGAGTGCATGAACTCTACAGGTATGCAAGATGCCGTAAGAGTGTGAGGGGGAAATCAAAACTTCTCTATTTTTTTTTTATCTGAAGCATTTTTCTATTTTTATTACTATTTATAATATTACATAACACATCAATACTGTTGTACACAATCTATTTAAAATACATGTATAAAAAGTAATTGATTGTTTGCTTAAGTTTCTTTTAGTGATAAGGGAGCTGTCTCTTGAGTTTGGAGACCGCTGGCCTAGACAAATGTTTTCCAACCTTTTCAAGTATTAAAGAGCTCTTTTTATATTTTAAAAAAACCACATGGCTTCCTCCACTTGTGATAATTATTTTCATAGCACATACTACTTGAAAAAATTCATAATGACGAAAGTACTATGAATTCAGTATCAGCAACACTTTGAAATGAATTTACATTTACTAAGTCTAAGTACGTCCTCTTTCATGTAAAAACACTCTGTATATAAGATTTATTATTGTATATATCTATGAAGGATGCTTCATAGATCAAGTTACTTTTCTGTATCTGCCCTCCCAAGCCAAGGATACCACCCTTCTACCTGCACTGACAGTGCAGCAGTTTTCAAGGTACAAGGCAGAGGGGCAGCAAGGCCTGCTTCTGGAGCCCAAGATTCAGAAATTACAAGGAAATATTGATGAGATGGCAAAATGAGTCCAAAGATTGTCCAACAAACATATCAATCATTTTGCTTTAGTTTGGGTTGGGATTCTATCATCGATTCTGCTACACTGACTCAGGCCAGAGAAAATCTGCTCAGAGCTACCCAATCTTTGGAGGTTGTTATTGTCAGCAGAAAGCAGTCACCTTTGATGAGCATCTATATTTAAGCAATTACTGTGGCACGGTAATTAAAAGAGCAGGGTCTAGAGCCAGACTTTCCAGGTATAAATCCTTGTTTAGTCATTATGACTTGAACATCCTTATGACTTGAAAAAGTTACTTCATCTGTGCCTGTTTATTCACCTACAAAATGGTAATGAAAATATATCCTGTAGAGTTGTCGCAAGGATTAATTTAATATAAAAAAAGGATTAAATAGTACCTGAATGAAGTGAGTTTGAAGATATATTAGCCATTATTATTATTACTACCAAGGTCCATTTCTCTTATTGAGTAATTTACTATATTTGTACTTATTTTCAACATTTTTCATAGCACTGTTTACAGAATCTTTGTAAAAGGCTTGCATTCTCAAGTGCAGACTCACTTCAGGTAGGTATCAGGCTTCTTGTGGGTCAGATTACCCGGTTTTTATCATTCCCTGTTGTTTCTGTATGAGTTTTTGTGTCTTTGTTTTAACCAGTTAGACAAAGAAAGCATGACTTAGGCTTCTTTTTCTGGATTTTGCAACATTTGTAACAGAGCCCGAATACCTGGAAGATTCCAGGTATTATTACCAGTAATAACAGGCTGACTAAAGTACTGTTTCATTAATAAGCAGAATTTCAGAAAACTGCTTGTCCACGTTACCATATTTTCCTTCCTGAACACTTGAAACAGTTCACCACTAGTTACCAAACTACCCTGGTGATCTCCGACTGCCCTTTCTCAGCTGCTGGATCACTAGGCTCATTAGGATCATCACCAGGGCAGTGGGCCATAGAGGTCCACTTCTAGTGTCACTTGTTCTGTTTAACAAGCCAACCAACTTTTATACACTCTGCTTTGCAAAAGCCTCACATTCTCTTGTGAATCCCATTCCATCAATTACTCCATTAAAAACATCTTTAAACCCTCTCTTCTAACTGGCTCCTTCCTCTTTGCCTAAAATCTTCCTGCATCTCCTTCTCTTGTAAAATCATCTTCACTAGCCTCTGGTCCCTATTGCTTCCCTTCATCCCTGGGATCTGGCTTCTCCTCCAACCATTATGGGGAAACTGTTCTTCTGAGGTCCCCTCAAAAACATCCTAATAAATGAATCCAACTGCAGTTTTTCAGTCCGCATTTCACTGCAGCATCAGACACCCTTACCTGTTTGGCTCCCAAGGCACTGCACCAACCTGCTTCTCCCTTATAAACCTTCTGTAATTGATTCTTTGCTAACTGTTTATCAAGGTCCTTTGTTCTCTACCATTAATGTGTCCATTTTCCAAATCTTTCTGTTTCTTCCACTTCTCTCTTTCCCTCTTGGAAGTTTTATCAACTCCTATTACTTCAACCTTGGCTTCCATGCTTATAATTTACTATTTCCCCTCTTTAGTTCTGGTCTCAAACATTCCTCCATGCTTATGCCTTTCCTTCTCTCCTCCCAAGTTCTGGTCCCAAATTTCCAGCACAAGTGAAAATGTATTACAGGTTGAGTATCCCTTATCCAAAATGCTTGGGACCAGAAGTGTTTCAGATTTCAGATTTTGTTCTGGATGGGGGGAGATTTTTGGATTATTTGCAGATAACCAGTTGAACATCTCTGAAATCTGAAAATCTGAAATCCAAAATGTTCCAGTGAGCATTTCCTTTAAGCGTCACATCAGCATTCAAAAAGTTTTAGATTTTGGAACATTTTGGATTTCAGATTTTCAGATTAGCGATTCTCAACTTGTGGATTCTCTATTGCAATTCAAAATCTATACATCAAAAACTGGACTCAGCATTCCTCTCCCAGTCCACTTCCTTTCTGACCCACTTCTCTCCGAAAATGGCAATTTCAGGGGCCCAAAACATCATGGTCATCTTTGGGCCTCACTGTCACTCAACCCCAAATCGAACACCATGTCCTGCCTACTCCTTCTTAATGGTCTCTGTCTTTTAATAATCATTTTTGAATAGGTAACACATTTCTATCGTTGAAAAGTTAAAAATTATAAGAAAAAGTAAACACTGAGAGGTCTCACTTCCAATCTTGTTCCCTTTGTCCCCAATCACCCTCTAAGTAACTTTTTTTGTTTCATTCTTGTGTACCCTTTGGTGGTTTTTATATAAAAATAAGCCTACATTCTCATTTCTTACTCCCTCTTTCTTACACAAAAAGAGGCATATTATAAACACCATACTGCATTGTGCATTCTCTTTTCCCTAAAGAGATCTTTCCCTAGAAGGATATAGAGATTCCTCATGTTCTTTTTAAAACTCCATATATCCCACTGTGTGTATGTACTAGTTTCCTATTGATGGATACTTGCTTGTTTCCAATCTTTTCCTATCATGAATGATGCTGCAAAGAATAATCTTGTCCATGTTATCAGTGTGTATTTAGGAAAGATTCCCAGAAGTGGGTTTCTGGCTTAAAAATAAATGTATCTGTCTTTTGTAGACTCTTGAATCCTTACCTTCTCACCCATTCTCTCTGGCAACCTAGTTTTAGACCTAGATGACTGAGATGGCTTCCATTCCATCACTGCTAGATTAACCCTGCCAAAAGTACACTTTGATATTTTTATCATCCTGCTGGAAAATCTCCACTAGTGCTCTTTGCCTATCAAATAAATTACAAATTCCTTAGCTTGTATTTAAAACCATACCATGGCCTGCCCAATGTACCCTTCTCCTTTCCAGGTTTATCTTACCAGTCCTAACCTTAGCCTGCCCAATGTACCCTTCTCCTTTCCAGGTTCATCTTACCAGTCCTAACCTTAGCCAGACAAGGCTGCTTACTGCTGTCTCCACAGACGTGGCACTTTCCTTCCTTATGCCTTGGCCCACACCTTCCTCTTCATCAGAAATGCCCACCCCTTCTTCCACCTACCCAAACCCTACTCCTTTACAACCCTTGAATCTACCTCCCCCTTGAATCTATCATCTCTGCCAGAAATGATTTCACTCAACCTTCCCGAAGCCCATTATTTAAATCAATTACATGGCATTTACCTTACACTGCCTTCCCTCATAGTTATGTCCCCAGGTAGTTCACCTTCCACACTAAGTTGTAAAACCTTTGAGGGCTTCTTTATGTTACATTTCCCAAAGTGTTCATCATGGCATTTCACATATACAAGTTTCTCACTACTCACTGAATGACTGTTTATCGAGAGAAATTAGCCTTTTGGCTGCTGGAAAAGGCTCAAAGTGAAATGAGCAAAGCAGGGCTGATGACTATAAAACATGAATGGGTGCAGTGAGGCATGAACGCACACAGACACACACATCCGCCTACACAGGAGGCCAGCTTATATATTCTGTCCACTTTAAAGCAGTTAGAGGATGAATGACAACAACACTGAGTGGAGCTGAGCAAGCACTTCATCTCTTTTGAAGATCTGCCATTTTTCAAAGCCTTACTTATTCCATGGACCAGACACTAAAAAAGCTGAAGTGAAGAAACTGAAATAAAAGCTTAAGTGAAGAAAGCAAAGAGGCACTGGGCTATTCTCAAAGAAAGCTTACAGCCACAACCTATTCTAAAAAAAAATCTAGGCTGGTATCAGAAAATCTGGGTTCAAGTCTAGGCTCCACTATACCATGTGGACACTTCATCTGACCAGCAAGCTGCCTTTCCCATCTAGGAAAAACAAACAAAAAAGTCTCTCATACAGGAAAACTTGTGTCTCCTCCAACTTATTGCCCCAACGTAGTTCTCTATTCATGCAGCAGGAAAAACTGTCAGTTAGGGAGAAAAGGATTTATCACCATGTTCTGTGGTATAACCTGTTCACTTATCTTGACTTAACTTGGAATCTAATTGGAAAAGTAAAACTCAAAGGCAGTTTGTGGCTCATTATGGAAGGGGTTGATTTCAGAAGATCTAGGCCAACCTCCTTCTAGACCTATCCTAGTCATCTTCAAGGCAAGACAGAGAGGGCAGCATCTGGCCTTGCCTAGTTTCAGAGAAATCTCCCTCTCAAATGCCTTCCTCTTCAGTTCAAGTTCATCACCTCAAGTTTGAATTCCAGTGAAAGACTCTTAGCTAGTCTCTGTGAATCTGGGCTCTCCCAGGGCCCAAGGAGTGTACTTGTCTCTACCAAACCAAGTTGCAATGACCTACCAACTGCCAAATCCATGGGTCTCTCCTCAGCCATTACCTTATTTGACCTTCCTCTACCATCTGAACTGTTGAAACCACTGTTGCACTTCTTTTCAAAACCCTCTCTCCTCCCTTGGCTTTGATGACACGGGTCCTCCTGAGTCTTCTATTTTCTTTGCTGGGCCCCCTTTACCCTACCCATTCTTAAAGCTCTTGCTCTCCAGTCTTCAGTCCTCTATTCTCTTCCCCTCTCTTTCTACACACTACTACAGAGTCTCGCTCTGTCGCCCAGGCTGGAGTGCAGTGGTGCGATCTCAGCTCACTGCCACCTCCACCTCCTGGTTCAAGCAATTCTCCTGCCTCAGCCTCCTGAGTAGCTAGGATTACAGGCACACACCACTACACTTGGCTAATTTTTGTATTTTTAGTAGAGACGGGGTTTCACCATGTTGACAAAGCTGGTCTCCAGCTCCTGACCTCAAGTGATCCACTCGCCTCAGCCTCCCAAAGTGCTGGGATTACATGCATGAGTCACCACACCCAGCCACTACACACTACTTCTGATCAAGCTCATTCACTCCTGTGGCCTCAACTTGCTCTTATGTGCTCATTTCTCCCAGACTAACATCTTTCCTGAGCTCTAGACCTGCTTTCAGTTGCCTAGTGAACATTTCAACACAGATGTGATCCAGCCTGACAGAAACCAAACTCAGTAGCTTCTTCCCCCTTCCTCCATGATATGGTTTAGTTGTGTCCTCACCCAAATCTCACCAGGCATTGTAGCTCCCATAATCCCCACGTGTCATGGGAGGGTCCCAGTGGGAGGTAATTCAATCACAGGGGCAGGGTTTTCCCATGCTGTTCTGGTGATAGTGAATAAATCTCACGAGATGTGATGGTTTTATAAATGGAAGTTCCTCTGCATGATCTCTTGCCAGCCGCCATGTTAGATGTGCCTTTGCTCCTCCTTGGCCTTCCATCATGATTGTGAGGCCTCACAAGCCACGTGAAACTGTGAATCCATAAACCTCTTTTTCTTTATAAATTACCCAGTCTTGAGTATGTCTTTATTAGCAGCATGAGAACAGACTAATACACCCCACCACTTGGTCTTTCCCTTTCATTCTCGATTTAAAATAATTGTCCAGGTCATGCCTGCTTCAACTTCAATTCTTCCCTGTCCTTCCCACTCCATACTGAATGGGGCACTAAATGTCACCCATTCTACATTTTAGGTTATCTTTTCTTCATTGCAACTGCCATACCCAATGCCCTCATCGACTCTCATCTGGGCAGGATAACGGCCTAACTGGTCTTTGCCTCTTCTTTCTCTACCCAGTCCAACCCATCCTGGAGTCTCTCATTTTATAACACAAGCTTGATTATTACCACCTCACTTCAAACCTTTTAATAACTCTCCACACTCCCTGATATCTAGGCCCAAATTACCTTTTCAGTCCCATTTCCAAGCATGAGCTGTCTGTCCTAAGGTGTCTTCTGTCCTACCTTAACCCCCTGGATCTACAGAGAAGCTACAATATTCTGTGTAAGGAGTTTTATACAGAGTGCCCTCCTCTCACTTCCTATGCCTTAGATCAACATATATAAAGGACCAACTTTGTACTCTCTACTTCTCCCCTCAAAATCTACTTGGGGGCCAGGTGCCATGGCTCACGCCTGTAATCCCAGCACTTTGGGAGGCTGAGGTGGGAGGATCACTTGAGGCCAGGAGTTTGAGATCAGCCTGGGCAACATAGAAAGACCTTATCTCTACAAAAATAAAAATACAAAAAGTAAAAAAATCTACTTGATAAACCTATTCTCATTCTTCAAAGACAGGACAAATATCACTTTCTCTCGGCAGCCTTCCCTGACTTTCCTCAATGGCAAAACCACTGAACTGCCTCATTTGCATTCCCCAGAATTTTGTTCCTACCTCTAGAATAGTACCTATCATAAGACCCCTGTGTGCTCCTAGAGCATAGGGACCACCAATATTCATTTATGTATCCCCAGCACTGACTGCAAGTGCCACCAGGCTTATAACAAGAACTCCATAAGTACTGAAGGAGTAAATCCCTAAATTTGACTCTTATCATGAAGGCAGTAAGTTTTTGAGAAAATCAGTCTGATGGGAATAGAGAGATTCCAAGTAAGGAAGCATGGAACGCCACTAGGGGAAGATCCTTCCTGGTCACTCTCGAATCTCATAGAGGTGGCTGCCTGCTCTGCCAGTACATAAGGACATTCTCCTCTCCCTAGCCATAGCACCTTCTTTCAGAACACAACACGTGTTCTTAAAGCATAAAAGGGCCTCACTGTGCCCCCACTGTGACCCACAGCATCACTGTCCTAATGCTGTGATCTCAGCTACCTGTGATCTTGCCACATCAATAAATGAATCTAAAGTTGCATTAAAAACAAATGGGTGTAAAAGGGCCTATAGAGCCCTAAGAAGGAGAATATATTCTGAGATCAATAACTGAGAAGTGAACTCAATTTTAATTTTTTCAAAAGCTTTGCTTTCTGATATCCAGCCTCATTATGGCCCAAATATATTGCTTCCCTTTTCCTGTAGCCTTCAAATCACTTAAGCCTATAAAGCATTTAATTTGTATTACAAGTTAGGCCCCGCTTCAGACTGAGGTCCCAGAGGTACTTGAACAACCCCTAGGCCAGTGGCTCAGTTCATAAGCAGTAATATGCCGATCTATATTGTGTACAAAGGACTGTTCTAGATCAAATGAGACCAGTCCCTGCCCTGAGGGAGCTTCTATGTCAGAGGAAGAAGCATTTAAAGCATATATGAGCACAGTACAATGAGTTCCACGGTGAAAATGTATGCAGTCCACACAGGGGGACATGGCTGGTCAAGGAACAGAGAGTCTTGAGCTGGCTATGTCCCTGGTTCCTGAAATGCGCTCTCACCTCAGTGTATCACCCAATATTTATTCAGCCTGTACTACAAACTTTCTACTCTCAAGGAACTTTCACTTGGGTTCAGTTTTAGCAAATAGATTCCTGTCTTATTCTCTTACACTAGAGTACCTTCCAGAAGTACCATTTCTCTAGGATGAGGGTCCTACCTTTCACTAAGCCAAACCTTCCAGGAACTTGAGTTCTACCTTTGGAATTCAAGTCCCATTATTGGGTCTGCCTCCCTGATGCTGAGTGTACATCCCTGCTTGTCCTTCCCCTACTGTCCTCCGGCTGGAACCCCTGATACTGCCCTTTGCCCACTGTGCCCCAGTGTCCTCATCCATAAACTGAGGATAATAATAGTATCTCCCTCCATGGAATATTGTGAGGACTAATGAGACCAGTTTGGCACATGCTAAATACTCAATAACTGTCATCATCATTATTATCTTTATTACTTAGATCCTTGCCACACTGTCTCCCTTATCCATGGACTTTCCTTCCTGATAATGTGTGAGCTAGGGGCAAGAAGGGGCCCTCCTAGTCATGCCCATCCTCACTGAGGTTGTGTGGGCTCAGTTCAGCCTTCAGAGGCTGGCCACCCAAACCCAGCTGGGAAAACCAAGTACCTCTCAGTGTCAAGTAGCCATAAGCTAGGTTGGCCAGAGCTTGTGCACATTTCCAGTGATGGTCCCCAAAAATAATCCGAGAAAGGATGACACATCGAATCAGCTCCTTGTTTGCTTGAGTATTCTGTAGAGTACAGAAGTGATTATACTTTTTGGAAAGGAAGAGAAGTCTCTACCCCATGGACTTATCACTGGAACACAGGACTGAATTCACCTGTCATCTTTTTTCTCTTCTCTTTCCTTCTCATCCTGTGTCTAATCCATCAGGTCTGGCTGGATCCACATTCCCCCTAAATCCTAAAACCAAGCTCTTCTCCTCATTTCTGCCATGAGTACCTAGTCCAGGCCACCCTCACCTTTGACCTGGCTGGCCACAGCAGCCCCTTCCAACTGCTTCCTCTCTGGCCCTCACAGTCTACTTTCTACATAATAGCCAGAGTGACTTCTTTTACCCTTTTATCATGAAAAACTTTATTAATATACAAAATAGACAGCATGAAAAATGAGTATGTAGCGTGATCAGTGATCTACTCCTGGCCAATCTTGTTTCATATCTAGACCCCTCATCCACCCATCCTCACCTTAAATTGAAGCAAATCAGACATTCCATTGTTGCCTCTGTAAACATTTCGTAAATAACTCTAAAAGATATGGACTTAGAAACACACCACAAAATCATTCTCTCACCAAAATATTAACAATAATTCCTTATCTAATCACAGAAATGGAATTTTTAAAATAATTTGTTCGACTGTCCACACTGTGAGATCAGTCTCTTTTCATCTATAGGTTACTTTTCCATCTCTAATTCTTTTTCTTACAAATTATTTGAAAAAGCTGAGTCATTTGGTCTAGTATTTCCCACAGACATAAATTTTGATGACTGCGTCCTCATGGTGTCTCATCATGTCCCTCCATTCTCTGTTCTGCCTTTATATTAGTAGTTGGGTTTAGAAGTTTGGTTAATTTCAGCTTTGAATTCTTTTTTTTACAAAACAACTTCATGGCTACTGGTATGTTCTTCCAGCAGAATACATCTACTATCTGGTTGTTTTTTCTTTTTTTTTCTCTGATATTAGGAAAACTACATGGAAAATTAACAAAAGATTATAAAATGCAAATATACTAATTCTATCATTCCTTCTTCATACATTAGCTGGAATAATTCTGTAAGGAGAATTTCTCCTCCTCCACTCTTTGGTTACCCAATAGTACAGTTCATGTTGGAAAGGCAGGACACATGGTTTATTCTTGCCCTTTACTAGCTTTCAGAAAAACGAATTGTTCACTAGCATCCTCTAATTGTGATCAAATAGCTTGTTATTATTATTAGAAACTTATGGATTTTAAAACGTATTTTATGTGTTTATACCTTAAGATATAAATTAGATCATGACTTTCCTGTTCAAAATCCTCCAACAGCTTCCTGCTTTTTCTTCTTAATATAATTCAAAGTCCTCACCATGGCTTCCAAGGCTCTGCATAATCTGACCCAACACCAATCACCTCTGGACTTCATTTTCTACCACCCTTGCCTCCTACTCTGTCTGCTAGAACTACACTGACCAGCGGTTCCTGAACATCACCAACTAACTTCCAATGTAGGGCTGTGCACATGCTGCTCCCACTGCTTGGGACACTCTTCCATGTCATTCACTTTCTCATTTTCACTTTTCTTATCAACAGGCCTTTTTTGGCCACCTTATCTAAAATAGACGCCACTTCATCACTCAATATCCCATTACCTATTTTACTTTTTCTTCATAGCACTTACTTCTATCTAATATTGTATTAGCTATTACTTTTGTTTGTCTATTATCTCCCCAAATAGAAGATAAGTCCCTTGAGGACAGAAGTTTATTCCTCATGTTTGCTGTTATCTGCCCAGTACACACAGGTGTAACACATTCAATATTTGCTGAATGAATCATTTATTAGCAAGATTAAAGATGGGTTGGGGAAAATAATCCTCTACCCCTATAGAAATGACAGGTAGAGCTCTCTAAGAAATCACCGAACTGTATCTTCAAGTCATATATTTCAGTGACTTTACAAACACAGCCATTATTGGCTGAACGAGTCGATAGGGTCAGGCATTTTTTTCCTGGTAAAGTGAAAATAGCACTTCAAGGAAGCAAAAACCTAAAGTTTCAGCCCTGGTTCTAATGTTTGTTTACTGATTGTGTTGCTTTGGGGTAGGCCACTTTGATCTCAGCTTCCTTTTCTGAGATTTGGAAACCTGTATCATCTACCTCATGGAGATACTGTAAGGAAAAAAAAATAGTGTCCAAATGATTCAGTGTTGTTAGGTCAGATCTAAGTGTAATCCGTTTGAAGAATAATGTACAGGTAACCAAAGTAACCCACTTAAAGAGTAATGTTAGATAAGATACAGCAGTACCATAGGTTATTCCAAGGAATACACTCCTTACTGATTCCTATCTCCTACCCAACTTCATGTTTTACCTGCCCCCTGCTCAAATATACAGAAGCAAGCAATGGTATAAGGAAACTTCCCCTGATGCTTCCAAAACATCCATTTAGTCAGCATTTTTTAGAGTTCACCATGGGCTGACCACAGCAAATACTAAGTTCTCTTTCGAGGAAGAAGCATCATGCCATGAAAAAATCACTGGAATGGGAGACCAAAGCTTTGGCTCTGGACATTGTATATTCATCCTTGAACTCCTTGACTTGGAGAAACCGGGACAACCAATACGGGCTCCAGATGTCATCCCAGCACTTCTGCTGCTGACGTGGCATCCCCTGCCCTTCAGGGCTAGGAGTACTAGGTTGGGTTTGATTTCAAAACAACAACAACAACAACAACAAAAAACAGCGTTATTGAGCTATAACTGATATACAAAGAACTGCACCTGTTCACTTTATACAATTTGATGAGCTTGGGATTTGAGTTAGATTTCTCTCCTAAGATCGAAATCTTTGTCATTATCCAATCTGGCCAAGGAGTTTTTAAGCCTTGAAAACCCCCACTTACACTCCATGGCAGATGGTACTTGTGTGTTTTTAGAAATGATCCTTCTAGCCTGGATTTGTGAATCACTAATGGGTCCAGGCCAGGATGACTGTCCTTTGCAAGGTCCTTGGGTCATTTACAGAGATAAATTTACAAATATCCATCTAGAGAGATACTTCAGAGGCAAATGATAGAAAATGAAACCTCTCTAGATTACTTTTTTCCCCTTGGCTAGGAGGAGCCAGGAAGTCAAGGTACAAGCTCTTCTGTTGATAAATCATGCTCTGGAAGCAGGCTGGTGCCTGTGTTCTAATAATGAGAGTCGACGTCTTGCTGTCTCAGTCTCCTGGATTTTGAATACTCATGCTTACAAACCTGCTCTGAGATCTTTGACTCAAGTCTTTGACTTGCTCTTAGAAATGCATATTTGGAATCTTTGACCTCCACTGCTACCTCCTGTTTCTGGCCCTTTGGTTTGTTTATGATTCCACTGTAACCAAGGGCATCTTACCCATATCCTTTCCAGGCCAGAGCTTAGACCTGCTTGCCTACCTGTTCTCAACCTCCTGCCTTACTATCCCAGCCTTTTTGTTACCTAAGAGATAGCATCCTGAAACCTTCCAGGATGGAGATATACATATATATACAGACACACACACACACACATATATGTACGTATTTGTATATATACGTATATGTGTATATATGTGTGTGTATATATATGTGTGTGTGTGTGTGTGTGTATATATATATATATATATATATTTTTTTTTTTTTTTTTTTTTTTTTGAGACAGAGTCTAGCTGTTGTCGGCCCGGGCTGGAGTGCAATGGCATGATCTCAGCTCACTGCAACCTCTGCCTCCTGGGTTCTAGCAATTCTCCTACCTCAGCCTCCCAAGTAGCTGGGATTACAGGCATGCGCCACCACGCCTGGCTAATTTTTGTATTTTTAGTAGAGATGGGGTTTCACCATGTTGGCCAGGCTGGTCTTGAACTCCTGACATCAGGTGATCCGCCCACCTTGGCCTCCCAAAGTGCTGGGATTACAGGTGTGAGCCACCACGCCCAGCTATTTTTTTTTTTTAATTTTAAGTTAAAGGTAACAGCAACAAAAATAATCAAATGATAATTTTTAGGTTTTTCAAATTTTTATTTTATTTTCTTAGAGACACAGTCTCATTCTGTCACCCAGGCTGGAGTGCAGTTGCACAATCACGGGCTCCCTGTGGCCTCAATTTCCTGGGCACAAGCTGCTATCCTGTCTCAGCTTCCCAAGCAGATGGGACTACAGGCTCCCTCCACCATGCCTGGCTGATTTTTAATTTTTTTTGTAGAGACAAGGGTCTCACTATGTTACTCACGCTGGCCTCAAGAGATCCTCCCACCTCGGTTTTCCAAGGTGTTGGGATTACATGCATGAGCCACTGCACCTGGCCTAATTTTTAGTTTAAAGCTAGGACCAGAAATGCCCCAAGGAGGAACAGACAATGAACCATGCATGGAACCAGAAGGTGGGCTGGCTACCTAAGTAGGCTCTGCTTTGTTTTCTGCTACTTACAAAGAAATATGACACCTTCCTCTATTTCATGTGCTTCAATCTGCATCGAAGGCAAAGCTTCTCTAATCAGGAACATATTTTTAAATGGAAACAAAATTTTAGTGAGTTTTTTGTTTTACCATTTTTTCCTTAATCAGCTGAGCTACTTTCTTCTGGGATTGGGCTAATTTCTCTTTGGGATGAGACATACAGTCTATGGCCTTCTCCTTCTCTTTAGCTTTAGTTTCCTCTTCACTCTCTCCACACCCACCAGTGGGATACAACTCATCTGTTTGCTGGTGAGCTGGGATCTCGGTTTGCTGTGACCTGTAGGTATGAGAGAGGCAGGGATTCAGGATTTAACCTGCGCCATCTCAAACAAGGTAAAATTGAAGGGCATAGCTCTCCCAACTAGGGGATAGGGACATGATTTCTAACATAAACCTGAAGGAATAAAGCTAGGCAGTAAACTCACGTCGCCCTCAAAGCCTAGCATTAAGACAGCAATGTGGTAGTTCAGATGAAGCAGATTTATAGAGGTGCAGCTCTGCTGCTTACTAATCACATGACCCTAACCAAGTTATTAATTTACTTCTCTAAAATGAGAATATGGATGCCTACTTGATGAGGTTATGGGATTAAATGAGATAATACTCATAAATCAGCACAGTGTGTGGCATTCACTAAGTGTTCCTTTCATGTTAGCTATTAGTATATCATTAGCTCCAGGACAGGGCTTCTTCTTCTACAAATGAGGGTGTTGAACCGGAGGATCCCCAGGAATATCTGTGTTCTAAAATTCTGATCCAAACAAGGAAAGAAAATGGATACAATGAAATAAGGGAAAGGAAACCAACATTTTGAGGCTGGACTTTGCATGTCTTCTCATATCTTAAAAGCTTCAACATGTGGTGGCCAAGAAAAGAGGACATGGGTCCCACCAGAGACAGGGAGGGAACCCCACACTACATCAAGTGCAGATTCGGAGGAGAAATATCCTTAGTTGTGTTAAAAAGAACTATATCCTAACATCACCAGAAAAATCAATAAAGTGCTACAGAAGAAACAGAATTTTGAGATCTTAGGAGCAACGCTAGAAATTTTAAGTATAAATAAGTCTCCCAAAGGACTCATCTTTATACTCACAGTAACTCAAAAGTTCAGCCACTGAGTAGTTTTTAAAATACAATTTACTTTTCTTTTCCACTGATTGCTTAAATGTGAATGTTGTGTTTAAATAAAAAGAAAATTCAGAAAAGCACAAAAAGCTTAAAGAGTGAATGTTCAATGTTTAAATTAAAAAAATCAGAAGAGCACAAGAAGAAAATAACTGCCAAGTGTAACTTTTTTTTTTTTTTTTTTTTTTTTTTTTTGCTGCTGCTGCTCACTCTTTGGATCTGTGCCACCTTTAAGAGCTGTATGCCAACTGTAATCTTTTACACCAGGTTTGAAAAATGACATGCTAATATCCTTCTAGAGTTCTATTCTAATTAACTTATCAAGAGGCATGTGGGCAAACCAGGTTGTGTAGATAGGGAAGCAACATTTCTTGAGGCCCAAGCGCAGGCAGGCTTGCCTTCTGCCCACAGACGAGTGTGCTTTCAGTAGACAAGCTAACTTGATGGGACAGCCAGGGAAGGTTGGGGATGTGACCTGATCAGAAGACAGGTGATGAACTTCCTTTTCTCTGCCTGGTGAATTCCATACTCCTCCTTCAAGATGCAACTCAGATGTCATCATTCCTGGAAGTCTTTCACTGGAGTAGCAATAAAGGCAGCCTCCAAAGGGCTTTCAAAAATTTCCCCCAAACTGCTAGTACACTGTGATTTTTTTTTTATTGTTGTTTGATTTTTTTATTGTTGTTTCTTTGGTTTGTTTCTGAGTCTTCTTTGCCTGCTGGCAAAGTAAACTCCAATACGGCAGGGTCTGAGCCTCATTTGTTTCTGAAAACCTGATATCTGGCTCATAGTAAAAACAAATAATGGCCTGTTAAATGATGAACAAATGAATGAGAAAAGAATGTGCAGTCTTTAGAATGTTTGAAAAATATTGAGGAGAGAGGAAATCTGTGGCAAGAGATCATAAGTCGGCTGACTCTGGGCATGCTGCCTATGAGCTAGCCCTGTTCTGCAAGGGGCAGTTAAAAAAAAAAGAGATCATACCTCAATAGAAAATTTTGCTTAAGCTGCATATTTCACAGACCTAGAGCAGAAGTTAAATCTATTGGAGTCACCAGATTGCTAATTATGGATATTAAAAATTATAAGCCCGAAATATTTTAAATTAAGCCTTGAATAACATTAAGGTAAGACCAAAGGCAGCAAGCTTCAACCTCAGGGCCTTCAAAGGAATGAGAAACATTGAGGTCTTGACAAATGATTTGAGAATGTAAATCCCTGAACTAGCTTTGAACATCATGTTATAAAAGGTGAGAAAGATGGCTGGAGAATCCTGACCAGTCAGACATCTCAAAGGACGGTCAGAATAAAAAGAATAGGAGGTTGAATGGAAGGTCTGCCTTGCCAGGTTTATAACTTATTCCATATGTTACCATCATGAATAGGAATTCTGATTAGTAATGTTCAATATAAATTATATGATTATTTCCCAGATATTTTACTGTGAACTTAACATTTTTATGAACTTCAATTTTTATAGTCATATGACCCTTAACCTTAAGATATTTTATGAATTTAAACTTATGCTATCCAGGCCAGGCACAGTGGCTCACACCTCTAATCCCAGCACTTTGGAAGGCCGAGGTGCATGGATCACTTGCAGTCAGGCGTTCGAGACCAGCCTGGCCAACATGGTGGAACCCTGTATCTCCTAAAAAATACCACAATGAGACTGTAATCCCAGCTACTCAGGAGGCTGAGGCATGAGAATGGCTTGAACCTAGGAGGAGAAGGGTGCAGTGAGCTGAGATCACGCCACTGCGCTCCAGCCTGGGTGACAGAGCAAGACTGTGCAGGGAGCCGAAGGCCCATGGGATGTGACCAACTCAGCATTCCACTGGAGACGATATGATCAAACAGCAAACTGTTTATCATGAATGCAGGATGTGAGCAAACTCATGAGTGCTCCTGCCGACAGAGGGTTTGCTGGAGGCAATCACTCCCTAGTGCTGAGGTTATCTACTGTGACATCTAGAGCCTGTTGTTTGAGGAACGAAGTCTTGCAAGCCTACTCTGGAGTAAGCAGCTGACCCCTTCTTCCACCCCCCTTCTCACCATCTCTTTTGCCTAATAAATACGGAGGGCTGTGTACAGCTCAGGGCCTTTGTCCACTAGAGGCAAGGTGCCCCCTGACCCCTTCTTCCAAGTATACTCTTTTGTCTCTTGTCTTTTATTCCCACGTTCACCCCTCCTTTGTTCAGTCCACCAGGGATTGTGGCAGGTTACATAGGGGCCCCCCAGACAGCAACAGAATCTGGTGCTCCACAACTCTGTCTCAAAAAAAAAAAAAATGCTATCCAACATGGTAACTACTAGCCACATGTGGCTATCAAGCACATGAAATATTGCTAGTCTGAATTAAGATGTGCTGTAAATGTAAAATATGTGCTGTATTTTAAAGAGTATAAAAAGATATTTCATTAATAATTTTAGCATATTTTATATATATTGAAATAAAATATAGTATTGAAATTAAATTCATGTGTTTCATTTCACCTTTTAATATGGGTAGCAGAAAATTTTAAATTACATATGTGGCTTGCATTATATTTCTATTTGATGGCACTGGTATAGAGCAATGGTTCCCAACTAAGGACGACTTTGCCCCGAGGGGAAATCTGGCAGCATCTAGAGACATTTTTGCTTGTCACAACTGGAGCTAGTGCTACTGGCATCTAGTGGATGGTGGCCAGGGATGCTGCTAAAAATCCTACAATGTATAGCACAACCCTCCACAACAAACAGTTATCCAACCCCAATGTCAATAGTGCAGAGACTGAGAAACCCTGGTATAGAGAATGGTTAAAGAATGGACTCTACCTGGGCACAGTGGCTCATGCCTGTAATCCCAGCACTTTGAGAGGCTGAGGCAGGAGGATCACTTGAGCCCAGGAGTTCGAGACCAGCCTAGGTAACATAATGAGAACCCATCTCTACAAAAATGTAAAAATTAGCCAGGTATGGTGGTGTGTGCCTGTAGTCCCAGCTACTCAGGAGGCTGAGGTGGGAGGATTTCTTGAGCCCAAGAGGCCAAGGCTGCAGTGAGCCGTGATTGCACCACTGCACTCCAGCCTGGGTGACAGAGCAAGACTGTCTCTAAAAACAAAACAACACAAAACAAAACAAGAATGGATTCTAGAGTCAGAATGCCCAGTTTAAATACCACTTACTAGCTTTGCAACTTTAGGCAAACTCCCTAACATCTCTTTGATTCATACTCATCTATAAAATGTACCAATAACAGTAACTCCTTCACAGGGCTTGGGGGGATTAAATCAGCTAAGACGTTTAAGGTACTTAGAACAGAGCCTGGCACATAGTATGTGCTCAATAAGTATTAGACGATACGAAAGTTTTATTTACTCTATTTCATAAAAATTTTCTTATTAACTTTGTTATAGCTAACTCTCTACAATTTTGCCAATCTTGTTATAACTAATCTATTTTTATTTTAAAAACTTTTAAAATTTCCTTAAGTCGGGAAAAAGCAATCTTCTATCATGCATAGGTTGTAAATACAAACAGATATTATAGCAGAATCATTATTAAAGCACATCAGAAACACAACCTTCTTTTTTATTTTATTTTATTTTATTATTATTTTTTTTTGAGACAGGGTCTCTATTGCCCAGACTGGAGTGCAGTGATGGAATCTCAGCCCACCGCAACCTCTGCCTCCGGGTTCAGCTATTCTCCTGCCTCAGCCTCCCGAGTAGCTGGAATTACAGTCGCGTGCCACTACCGCCCAGCTAATTTTTGTATTTTTAGTAGAGACGGGGTTTCACCATGTTGGTCAGGCTGGTCGTGAACGCTTGCTTCTCATGCAAAGCTCCTCACCCAGGCTTGCCTTAAGCAGGAGGTCCCAGTGTTTCAGCCCAGTGAGTACCTGTGATGTCAAAATGCTGTGATACTTACATACGGAAGCAGAAATCCCAGTCGATGTCATTGCTAACAGTTGGGATACGGATGGGGCTGGCTTGCATCTTCTTCCTACCAAGAATCAGGTAAGGTCAGCTTTGAGAGAAAAGGCTGGGTGTCTGTTCTATTTTCCCCCTCTGGTTTGCTATTAACATTAAACTAAAACTGCTCGAATATATAACCCATCCTAAATCCACAGACTACGCATACTCAGATATGGAGACTGCTGGAAAACAGACATTTGCCAAATTAAATGTCTAAGTTAAATTTCTTTCCCCTAATTTCAACTCCACCCTACTTCTCCAAAATCCTTGGCCTTTATGTCTCAAAGCAAACACATTTACTGTTCCTGGGTCATCAAAACTATGGTCACCTACTTAACTCAGATATTGTTTTTGCAGGTCTGACGGCGTGATGGATTTAAGCAAAGCAACCAACTCTCAGTGGTAAACGAAGCACAGCCAGTGTATTGGTTAATTCTGCCTTTTTTTTTCCCCCTGGGGTCATTTCACTAATTAATAGCAGATTCTAGTAAAGGGGTCACAAGGCGGGTACAGAGGCTCACGCCTGTAATCCCAGCACTGTGGGAAGCCGAGGCGGGTGGATCACCCGAGTTCAGGAGTTCGAGACCAGCCTGGCCAACAGGGTGAAACCCCGTCTCTACTAAAAATACAAAATATAGTCGGCTGTGGTGGTGCACGCCTGTAGTTCCAGCTACTCTGGAGGTTGAGGCAGGAGAATCGCTTGAACCCGGGAGGCGGAGATTGCGCCACTGCACTCCAGCCTGGGCGACAGAGCGAGACTCCGTCTCAAAATAAAACAATAAAATGAAATTCATGTGTCTGTTTTAGTTGTTGCTGTTAGATGATGGGGGAAACCTCGGAAGCACATGACGAAAAATGTGATTTCTAAATACAGTATTTGTGAAATTCAACTCTCAAGGAAGGCTATGCCAGTCGCTTAAATCAAATCCAAATCGAACGCAGTTACTTATTGAATGTTAACATCCACCAAGTCGCCTCTCTTTTCACCCTCCAGAATCACTAATTCCCGCCGAGCCCTGAGAGGCTTTCTGATCCAGGCTCCAGAGCATCCATTATCCGAAAATCAGAAAGGGAGACTCACTAATTCCTCTCTTTAACCTCCACTTTAAACACTATGCCCACAACAAGGAGTTCTGATCTCTCAAACTCCCGGACTCTGTTCCTATGACGTTCCGCACCGCCCTGAACCCCTCAGGGACGAATCGCTCCTCTTTTCCCGCTGTGGTTCCGCGGCAAATCTGTAAGCCCTGACTCCGCAGGTCGAGCTCTGAGAGCCTCTCTGCCGCGGAGGCTCTAAGAGAACGCGCGAGTGCGCAAGGCGCACCTGGCTCAAGGCGGGGCAACCACGCCCCGGAACCAGCCTCCCAGCTCCCTGAGCCCGACTGCGCTGCTTCCTCCCGCTGCGTCGGCCTCCTGACCCTGGCGCACCTCGGTCCGGGCGCCAAAGCGGTGCCTCGCGAAAGCTGCACAGCCTGCGAGGTCCCCAGTTACCTTCCGCGACCCGGGTCCGGCCCAGGAGACAATACCGTTGCCATGGGAACGGAACGCTACGGGTTCTGCTGGGAGCGCCTGTAGCCATGGCGACGCGGGGCACTTCCGGTTCGGAGAGTCCCTGTTGGCTGGCGCCTACAGCAGCTCTTGCCTTACCCTCCGCTTTCCCGTCACCGCAGGTTAGACGGGCACGGCCTCCGGCTCGCCCCAAAATTGGCGTCTGCATATTGTATCTCACGAGACCTTACCCCTCGGAGGTGAAGGCGTAGGAAGAGAAGATACATTCCGTCCAAGGATGGAAGGGAGCGCCGGGCCCCACGGCCCTACTTATTTAAAGCTGCGACGTGTGCGGGCTGTATTCGGCGACGATCCCTGGCCACGGTGCACCCCCACAGCTCCTCGGGAGTTTTGTTTTTATGGACCCCAGAGGAAAGGCTTAGATATGGCTGTTGACTGTGCTGGCACCGTCTGTGTTACCCAGTAAGATTGGAGCTAGGCATGGTTAGGAAAGCTGATTGCAGGAAGAGAGTAGGGTAAGAAATCGACTACTAGATCTGCTAATGGTTAGCTGTTCATTATTTATTTAGCACTTAGCCCTAAATAATGCAGCCATATCTTACCCCTTCGTTGGCATGGAATACACAGTGTGTGTAATACACACAAGGTGCAGAGGCAATTGTGGCCATACCCAAACAAACAGCGCCAGCTCTTGCAACGCTATGTTGAAGGATGTTATTATGAACCCTATCATAGACTAGGCCCATGGCAAGTCAAGTTGGAGTGAATGTGTCCCAGTTGTTTTCAGAAAAGAGCAGACTAGGTAGAGAGACAAGGAGAACACTGAGAATGTGAAAGATGGTGTTTACGTTTGATGTTTGTTATTTCCAGCTCTAGGCTGGAAGTTTAATTGCCATTGATCCAAGACTGCCAAGAAAGCCTTTTTGGAGTTAGGTTGGAGGAGTTATTTAAATGAGTTTTCTTGAATATCTCTTAAGTAAAACCTGTATGGTCTGTTAACTCAAGATTTAAATCTGTACTTTCGAGCTCCATAGTCACAATTTTGGAAAGATTCCCCCACTTTATTCTTTTTCCTAAGAAAACTCTCAGCATGGAACAATGATGACAGCAATGAACCTGATTTCAGAATGTCAAGGTTCTGGTTTTGACTCTGTAGCCTGGGCCGAGTCACGGCCAGTGGGTCCCAATTTTCTTGCCTATACGGTGAAGGTTTTTGTACCACTTGCTTTCTGAAGGGCCTTCTGGTTCCAGGTTTCTGTAAGGGGTAAACGATTTTTGTGACTCTATGAACAGTATTTAACATGTATGGGAGTAAAAAGGAAGAACCTGTTTCCTGTTCTCCAACATTTATTTCTTTTACCCCTTGTTAAGTTGGTCATCAAATTGAAAGGTTTTAATGTTCTTTCATTCTAGGAAATGGCTGTGAGATTGTTTCTAAGTATATTAAAGGTAATGTCTCTTTTCTAAACCTTTGCTTTTGCTGATAATTGTGAAGAGAAGAACCAGAACAGGCACTGAATTCCCATTCCTAAAGCCAACGCTCTAATTCGGCCTCCATTTCATTAGCTCTGACCGGAAGCATGTTGCCTGCATCTGTAAAAATTATAAATCAAAATAAAATAACTTTGGCGACTATTTTTTTTCTTTTTTTGAGACAGAGTCTCACTCTGTGGCCCAGGTTGGAGTGCAGTGGTGTGATCTTGGCTCAGTGCAACCTCTGCCTCCCGGGTTCAAGCAATTCTGCTGCCTCAGCCTCCCGAGTAGCTGGGATTACAGATGTGTGCCACTACTGTCTGTCTAGTTTTTGTATTTTTAGTAGAGACAGGGTTTCACTGTGTTGGCCAGGCTGGTCTCGAACTCCTGACCTCAGGTGATCTGCCTGCCTCAGCCTCCCAAAGTGCCGGGATTACAGGTGTGAGCCACCGTCCAGCCAGAACTTTGAGGACTCTTGAAGTTTTTTGGTATTTCTTTCCTTGTCATGTTAACCCTGTCCCCCAAATGTAAGCTTTAGTTGTAGTATATACACTTTTAGGTTTGTTCACTAACTCTAGAATGGCATCCCACTAATCTAAGTGGCTAGTGCGTTTCCACCGTGTGTATTCACATTCCCTCCCCTCATCCGGAGGTTGAGGTGGCAAGCATTGCTCTTGCAGAAATTGCATACAGGAAGCAGTATGGAGGGTTTTTCTAGGCTCTTACAACCCCAAATCAAATGTGATTATCTCCAAGCTATTCTTATCCCAGAACTGTGAAATTTAAGGCAAGGAAATCCAAATAAACTTTCGCTTGGAACACATTTTTATGGCCTCTCAAGAGAGGGTTAGATGCCTTGCTTCTGAGCCCTCGCAGTATCCTGTCCACAATCTCATCATGACTCTCACATTGTACTGGCACTTCTGTTTATTTGCAAGTTTCTCCAATCTCCATACATCTATCCATCCACCCAGACAAAAATATTTGTGGAATACCTACTATGTGCCAGATAATGTTCTAAGCAGTAGGAAAGCAAAAGTGAACAAATAAGATAATGATTTTGCTTTCCAGGAATTTATATTCTACTAGATGAAGAAAAACAGAGCTGCCAGTAAACAGTACGGTGTCTCTGCAAGTTACAAAAAGGCACAAGGCTTAGCGAGTATGCAGTGACAGTGTATGAATTTGGAAAAAGCCTTTTCCTCCAGCCAGACTCAGACCCCTGCTAAGGAGTACAGCTTTGGGAACAGAGAGTGGGCTGGATTTCAGGACTCACTCACTCCCTTAGCCAGAAGAGTCACCTTAAGAAAAAGTGGGCTGGGCGCAGTGGCTCACGCCTGTAATCCCAGCACTTTGGGAGGCCAAGGCGGGTGGATCACCAGATCAGGATTTTGAGACCAGCCTGGCCAACATGGCAAAACCCCATCTCTACTAAAAGTAAAAAATTAGCTGGGTGTGGTGGCGGGTGCCTGTAATCTCAGCTACTTGGGAGGCTGAGGCAGGAGAATTGCTTGAACGTGGGAGGCAGAGGTTGCAGTGAGCCGAGATTGTTCCATTGCACTCCAGCCTGGGTGACAAGAGCAAGAATCCATCTTAAAAAAAAAGAAAAGAAAAAGAAAACGTGATAAACAGTTATGGAGAAAAATAAAACCAGGTAAGGGATTTAGAAGGTGATGTGGCCATGGCGGGAGGGGTGTGCTATCTTACATAGTGTAGTTAAACAGGGCCTCTCTGACAAGATGACATTGAGAAGATACCTCAAATCATGCAACAAATTGTGCAAATATCTAGGAGAAGAACATTCTAAGATGTTAACAGCAAGTGCAAAAGCCCTGAGGCAGAAACAAGTTTAATGGGGTCAAAGAACAGCAAAGGGTAGTAAGAATGAGGAGGAAAGAGACAAAAGACTGTGTCAGTAAAGTAGTGGGGCATCAGGTCATGGAGGGCCTTATAGGCAATTCATCCGTCTAAATATTCATCTACCCACTCAATGAATACAGAATACCTGCTAGGTAGCAGGCCCTGATTGGCCAGCTGTGAGCTCCTCGTGAGCAGGAGTTGTTATCATTGAGCCTTTAGCATTCAGCACAGTGCCTGGGCTATACCAGTGTTAAAAAAAATAAAATAAAAAAATAAACTACAAATGACCTTTAGGAACTCCATTAGTAGAGATTCTCCCTGTGTGTATCAGTTTCCTATTGTTGCTGTAATGTCACCACAAACTCAGTGGCTTAACAAACCACAACTTTATTATTGTATAATTCTGGAGGTTGAAAGTCTGAAATGGGTGTCACTGGGCTAAAGACAAGCTGTCTGCAAGGGTGGCTCCTTCTGGGAGCTCAAGGAGAAAATTTTTTCTTACCTTTTCCAGCCTCTAGAGCCTGGCTGCATTCCTTGATTTGTTGTCTTCATCTTCAAAGCCAGCAGCAATGCAGCATCTTCAAATCTCTGACCCTTCTTTCCATTTTTAAAAGACCCCTCTTGTTATACTGGGCCCACCTGGATAATCTTATTTAAAGGTCAGCAGACTAGCAGGCTTAATTCTATCAGCAACCTTAATTCCTCCTTGTCATGTAACTTATTCACAGGTTAGATTCACAGCTAACATATTCACAGGTTCTGAGGATTAGGACATGGATGTCTTTGGGAGGACTTATTCTGCCTACTAGAGTGTGTAACTTAAATGCATGGTTTTAAAAACATATGGAGGTGACACATAAGGAGCCCTCTTCTCCTGGCTGTTAGCAGCTTACATCATTTGACCGTGTCCTGCTCCTTTCTATCCCTTACTGATATGGTTTGGCTGTGTCCCCACCCAAATCTCATCTTGAATTCTCACATGTTGTGGGGGGAACGTGGTGGGAGATAATTGAATCATGAGGGTGGGTCTTTCCCATGCTGTTCTTGTGATAGTGGATAAGTCTTACAAGATCTGATGGTTTTAAAAACGGGAGTTTCCCTGCACAAGCTCTCTCTTTGCCTGCTGCCATCCATTTAAGACGTAACTTGCTCCTCCTTGCCTTCTGCCATGACTGAGAGGCCTCCCTAGCCACGTGGAACTGTAAGTCCATGAAACCTTTCTTTTGTAAATTGCCCAGTCTTGGGTATGTTTTTATCAGCAGCATGAAAACGGACTAATACTCTTATGTATCCTCCACTTTATAATCTGGTACATCCAGTTACGGTTCTTGAATATGCTGTTTCTTCCCATTTTAGAGCCTGCTTTATAGTAAGTATGCAGGAATGTCTCTGCTTTCCTCCTACTCACCTCGTGGGGGCTTTACTCCTCAAAGGAGCCTTTCCATCTGCTGGAACCCATGTTGATTGTTCCCTTGCCCAGCTCCTATGGCTCACTGAGCCCTTGTTCTTTTGTTTCTCAAATATGTCACATGCTCCCATAATGCTTGACAAATCTCTGCCCTGATCTGGTGAATAGAAAATTGCCACTCTTGTGAAAGCCCTGGTCTGTGGCTTTTTTCAGCTCACTCTTGGCCTTGCAGTCTGCTGCTTAACTTTGCTCAAAAAATGACCCCAATCTTTGTTGCATAATGTTTCTGCTACTGTCGGCACCCAATATTCTTGTTATGCTGCATTGCAAAATGTTGTGCTTCAACATGTTCGGGGAGTGTTTTCCCCTCACAGCGTATCATGTGTGTATCTGAAGATGGGTGGGTTTAATTATTAAAGGCTTTGGAGTTTGTCTTAAAGTGTATGTAAGGAAAACAAATTAATGACTCTTATTCAAACAACATGAAGGGAAAGGCCATTCTTTCTCAATGTGATGATACGAACAATATTCTATTCATTTTTTTTCTGCCCATATCTTGATGGAAGCTAATGTGAAAATGAGCAATTTGAAAATTCAAAAAATCCTTACACGTGTAAAGATATACATACATATATAGGATAGTCATTGCATCATTTTTGTAGCTGCAATACTGGAAGCAATTAAATGTCCATAATGTGGAATTATCAAGATAAAATATAGCACCATACTATGCAATTTTATTCAGCAGTTAAAAAGAATGAGATGTGTATGCTGACAGAGAATAATCTCCAAGATATTTAAAGAAGAAAGAAAAATACCTGCCTACATGTACATATAGACAGAGAATGTCTCAGGTCACCGAAGAAACTTACTAGATGTTGCTTCTGGGTAGATGCACTAAGGATTGGGGAGTAAGAGAAAGATTTATTTGTGGTTCCTTTCATTTGTCCTACAATCTCAGCTGCTATCTAATTGTGGAGGCAGGAGAGTTTCTTTTCATATCCCAATTTTGCCTTATGAGGTGTTTCTGTCCATCAGAGATGACTGGTTTGGGTTTATCTCAGTTTCCTCCAGCTGAGTGTCCCCATGAAGTCACCTTCTGAGTTGTCTGGTTGGCCACAGTTGAAATAAAAGGTTCAATTGAGTATCACACACATGCTTTCTTTGAAATAAAGTTTCAGTGTATAGTAGGAAGGCACAATGAAACTGAAGTAGAGGTGGAATCATGTTGTAAGTGAAGGGAAATGGCCTTGTTACATTGGAGTATGATAAACAATGCTAACTTCTTAAGTAGCTGTACCTATTTCATGTAATTTTAATTATGATTATAACCTGCAACAATTTTAATTATGATTTTAACCTTGCCAGAATTCACCTGACAAGAGTTTTGTCAGGAATGAATCGAATTGTCTTTGTAATGGGGCAGGAAAATGTATCTGGATTTTTTTTTTTTTTTTTTTTTTTTTTTTACTGTGTGTATGTATAATTTTTTCAAAAAAAGCAAGAAGCAAGAGGGAAAAAAAATGCAGTGGAGGCTTCCAAACAGTTAAACAGACTGCAGATTAAATGAGAGGCAATTGTGAATTAAAGGCAACTGTGATTCAACTGCCCCAAAGCTGCTGATACTCAGGGCAGAGCTCAGGGCGAATCCAAGAGCTGGGAAAAGGAAATGATGTGAGACTTTGTGTGAGACAGTGTGGACAACTCATACCAGCTGAGCATAGCACAGATTAGAAAACTCATCACACTGAAATGCTATTGAACTGATCTTCAGAAGCCACACAGATATGCTTCCGAATACACCAAAAATCAACACCAGAAATGCAAAATGAAACAAGTTTATTTTCTCCAATAACTTCTGTAAATTACAAAGACAAAATACTAAAAACTACAGCATATAACTTTTCAATATTTAACCAGAGTACTCGTAATAAATATGCATCCGGAAACAAGATAAAAGGCTACACCTCGTCAGGCATCCTACAAAAATGTCTCAAGTTTTATATCCTCTGCAGCATTTCTGTGTGGGGGCAGAAGGGGCTGTTGTGTATTTTCTGAAGTGCTGTGACAAAAGGTCCTTTCACATTTCTTTGGAGCATTTTTGAAATTGCTTAACTATAATTAAACAACTTAAGAAAAGTAACACCAAGCTTTAAAGCCATTTTTGCTTTGCTGTCATTGGTCCTTATCCAATACAGATCAACATATCATCCAGCACAGCCAAGCACCCACTGAGGCCAGGCAGCCTTGTGGGACGTGGGCCCTGTCAGAGCAGGCCCTACTTTCAGTTAAATACTTTGGAGAGTCCTGGATTCTGTCTCTCTCCCTCAACAAGATTAATGCCATAAGGGAAGTTGCAAGCGTGTTAGAAACATTTTTAACCTGAAAGTAAAGTGAACAGAAATATTTTTTTTCCGAGACCTCTGCTATGCACCATAATATTACCATATCAGGGTTTTTAGCTTCAAAGTTGAAAAACAGATTGGTACTAACAGTCCTTCCAGAGATCATTTATGGGCGCTGGTAGAGTCAGGGCATTCAAAACATTCAACGGGTAAAAGGAGGATTTGCTAGATTCAGAAATGCGCTACAATTCTGAAGACACCATGGCTGAAAGTTCTAGGGGTGTTGGTGGCAGCTCCTATTAGGTCTGGCATACATAACTACCTTTTGCTATAGCTGAAAACTTTAAGGAAAAAGTTATATTTTTAAAAAGTCTCAAGCATGGCTACCTAAAAAGTATTTTGTTAATATAATCTACTGTAATTTCACTTATTTAGGAGTTTAGATATGAAAACATCTTTATGAGCCAATAAAAATATTACAGAGAAAAAAATACTTTTACAAAAGTTGAGGTTAAGAACTATGAGGCATTTCTTTTGGCTGTAAACACACAGTTTACTGTCCCTTGTTGAAACACAAATGTTTGGATTTCCTGAGCTTCACGGATAACAGCAGGAGGCAAGTTTGCATAGAAAATTTGCAGTATGTCAACAATTTACTTAAAAAAAGAACTTTTAAGGACAACTTGCTTTTGTTTTTAAGTTTCATATTTTAGTTAATAGTGCTCATCAAACTGAATATTGATAAGCAGGGTGATGAGATATATAAGGCAGATGGGAAGAAAACATGGAATTAGAGTTTTTAAATCCACAGGATATCATGATGAAGGGTTTTAAGCAGATACTTCATAACTAGTGCCATACTAATTTAGTTAGAAATTAAATCATGTTTTGGAATGGAAAGCCAAAGGCAAAAATAGCTCTCCTGTGCTGAATGGCACTGCCCGAGTACAGGAATGGAAGGAGCATTCACTGCAGGAGGCCTCAGCACATCACTCGGTGGTGATAAAGCCACTCAGCCAGTCAGGGATGGAGGAGGGGGCCCCCCTGCCAGCATCAGGACCAGACCTCTGGGCATGGCTGATCCCAGCTCTGGAATCTGAAGGGATGACAGGGACTTTCACCTCTGCTGGTTTGAAGTCTCTAAGCAGTTCTGAGGCGGGCAGTCTTCTCCTGGGAGAAGTCCTCAGAAACCTTTGGAAAGGGAAGAAGCTACGCTAGGCCACAGTGCATACCACGAATGAGAACAATGGCAGCAGCTGCCGACAACTCTGGATCTAACACAAAGACGGATGACAAGGGGCAGTGTCCTGCCAAGGAATCCACTTTACTTCTTTTGAGACTGGTTTTTACACATGGTAAGGATTTGCTTCAGTACTTTCTGGACATCTTCATCCATCTGGCCCTAGGATATTCAAACACAAGGTACTCATTAGAACCTAAATTAAGCCATGGCACTTTCTTCTCTGGGGAATGAGATGGCTGACTGCAATGAAGACCTGGGCTAATTCCCACATCTTTCACAGGAATGTCAGCCCTATCATTTCCCAAATTTCTATGAGGAACTGAGTCAAAGAAAGGGCCCTGCCTTTATCCAGCTGGAAGATGAGGTGGCAGTGTCTACCAAAACCCTCAGCAAAAGCTGTCTGGGGTCTCAGTTGCAAATGTGAGTCCAGCAGCCAGAACACCAAGCATCATAGAGCCAAGGCAGCACTGGTAACTAAGAAGATCAGCATTGCTGGAAAATAAAGTCCCGGTCCTCCCAGTGGAGGACCACATCATCCCTCATTCCTCAATAAATGATGGGAGGGCGGGGCATGGTGGCTCATGCGTGTAATCTCAGCACTTTGGGAGGCCGAAGCGGGTGGATTGCTTGAGCTCAGGAGTTTGAGAACAGCCTGGGCAACACGGCAAAGCCCCATCTCTACAAAAAATACAAAAATTAGCCAGGTACGGTGGTGGGTACCTGTAATGCCACCTACTTGGGAGGCTAAGGTGGGAGGATCACTTGAGCCCGTGGGTCGAGGCTGCAGTGAGGCGAGATTATGCCATTACATTCCAGCCTGCATGACAGAGTGAGGCCCTGCTTTAAAAGATGGGGCTGTTCCTGGTAAACAGGGCACAAGGCTCCTGACACAGAATCCAAAGCAATGCAAAAGGCATATTCAGGCTTTCCAGTGAAAAGGATTCTCCTCTAATTCTTGTTCATTCTCCTAGTTAAATGATGGGAGTTCTGTCAACATCTGCTGCCGTATTTCTTTAGGATGTCCAGATACTTCAAGGGGCATAACCATACCTGCACAGCATACAGAAGATGCATTCTGTAAACTGATATGACCTCCTGGTGTTGTTTCTTGCATTCCTAGAAAGGGAATATTTCACATTATTAATGAGCTTAGGAGATCTTTAAAGAACAAAAACAAAAAACTATGAGAAAGCTGCAGCCAAATGCTACCCAAGTGGTCCCCTCCACTTTATGCTAGCACTGGAAGCTTCTAAAATTGTGGCCTTACTGGCTTGTGTATTTCTGAATACTTGTCAATCATCTTAGGGAAAAAAGTCTTGGTATGTCAACTCTAGAAAAAACTGTATAAAAAGGAGTTATTATCATCCCACATTTGGTTTTAAAAATATATGCTCTTTGGGCGGCTGAGGTGGGTGGATCACTTGAGGTCAGGAGTTTGAGACCAGCCTGGACAACATGGTGAAACCCCGTCTCTACTAAAAATACAAAAATTAGCCAGCCGTAGTAGTCAGTACCTGTAATCCCAGCTACTCAGGAGGCTGAGGCAGGAGAATCGCTTGAACCTGGGAGGCAGAGGTTGTAGTGAGCCGAGATCACGCCACTGCACTCCAGCGTGGGTGACAGAGCAAAACTCTGTCTCAAAAAATATATATATATATGTGTGTGTGTATGTGTGTGTGTGTGTATGTATGTGTGTCTATATATGTGTGTGTGTATATATGTATATATGTGTGTGTATATATGTACACATACTTATGCAAATACAGCTACATTAAATGTAAATACTTCAAGGAAATATATCAAATGTAAAAAGTGATTATCTCAGAGTTATTGAATTATGGAAAATTTTTATTTATAGGAACTTGTTAGAGTTTTCTGTATTTTCAACTTTTCTACAATGACCAAATATGTACTAATTTAATTTTTAAAGCCTATTATTTTTAAGGGAATTATTGGTTACCCATTATATGGCCAGCATTGTATAATCCTTGGGGAGCTCAATTATTTAGCTATCAGTGTACCAAGAAGGCAAAGAGGGTGGTGGCCCCAATCTCCAGTGGTTCCTCAATACAGCCGCTGATGCTTCTATTTCTCCTTGAGCTATTACTCCAGTTCCTCTCAGTGGCTGTTTCAAGGGTCTTATCTCTGAAACTCTTGTTCTAAGAACCTGTCCTCCTAATTCATCAAGAAAATTGAGACCATCATATATGGATTACTTCAAAAATGTACAAAAGTCCATAATACCCATTCTTCCTTCCCCCCATCAGTGTCAGAGTATGAGGTATCTTTCCTGTTATTAAGGGACACTTTAAAACCCGTCCTTTAAGTTCACACCATAAGAAGGCACATTTGGCATTTCTCTCTGTGTTGTTCCCTCCCCACCTTTCGGCAACCTCTACTCAATTATTTATGATTTTATCTTCTGATCTGTCTTCCTTTCTATCACTGCTTCTGTCATCATTTGCTTGGCTTTGATATCTGTGTGAATGATCCATCTAACACCTGGACCTCTCAGTTCCTCAACTTCAGCTTTAATAACATGCTCCTCTTTGGTTCAGCAACTCCTGTCATGGTTGTAGCCCTGCCTCTATCATTACCACCTCTGAAATCTCAACTGAAAGCATCCCACACCCTAACCACCACTTCCCATCTTTCCAGCAAACTTGCTTCAGGTTTCCCCTAACCCCTACTGTGACTGGTTAGCCCCACCAGATACCTATCTACTTACTTCTCTAGCAGCCAGTCTACTGCGGTCCAGATTCTACCCTCCTCCCCACTCCACTGGAATGGTTCTCACCAAGGTTCCCAAAAGCCAGCTAGTGCCATATGTCAGTCCTTGCTAAGTAACAACATATTCTTACTCAGGCCTTCAAGACTCAGCACAAGTGTAACTCCCGTAGGAATCTTTTCATGACTCAGCAAGATTGGGTAGACACATTTCCTTTGTATGCCCACGGTATGCTGGGCATCTCTTTGCTGATAACTTATATAGAGTATAAACTCCTTGAGGGCAGGGACTGAGTCTTACTCATTTTATATCATCAGCCCTATGTATAATACTGATGTAAGAGCTCAACAAACACATGTTGCATAATTATAAGAATTACTGTATAAACCAATAGCACTTTATCTACAAGTCTGTAATACCATTTTATCAGGAGAAGAATGACCTGCAGAACACAGTAAAGAGCAGCTTCTCCTAAGTATCCACCATTTCTAGAGCTGTTTCCTCCAAAGCTAGCATTGAACTTTGTGGCCAGCCAGAGTAAGGACTGCAGAAACCTGAATTCACTACAGTTAGGTCTATTCCGAAGAAATCATCAAATCCATGTTCTGTTTGTATATGGAAGCTAGAGACAGTCCAGGACAGACTAACCCTGGACTTTAGGTAGAAAACGGAATGTACCCATGCCAACTCAAACCTTAACAGATATTGTGGTAAGCTAAATAATGGCTCTTGAAAGATGTCCACATCCTAATCCCCAGAACCTGTGAATGTTACTTTATATGGCAAAAGGCATCTTGCAGATGAAATTAAGGGTTTTGAGATGGAGAGGGAGATTATCGTGGATTATCTAGGTTGGCTTTAGATGTAATCGCAAGAGCCCTTATAAGAGGGAGGCAAGAAAATCAAAGGCTGAAGGAGGAGATGGGAAGACTGAGCAGATGCTGGAGTGATGTGCCTCGAAGATGGAGTAAGGGGCCATGAGCCACAGAATGCAGGCAGCCTCTAGTACTGGAAAAGGCAAGGAAATTGATTTTCTCCTATAGTCTCGAGGAGGAACCAGCCCTGCCAACAACTTGAAGTTAGTCCAGTGAAAGTGATTTTGGAATTCAGTTCAATGCAACTGTAAAATAATACACTCATGTTGTTTTAAACCAAATTTGTGGTGATTTGTTACAATGGACCCAGGAAACAAATTTAGATAAGCAAGGGCTTTCCTGGGTGAAATAAGGAGAGGGGCCAAGAAGCAGCTTCAGATATATAGAGATGCAACTACTAGAGATCCTGGCCCCTAACAAGAAAAAGCTCTTGCCACTGCCAGAGATGGGGAAAGCCTGTTGCAGAAAAAGGAGAAGGGGTAAAAAGTTAGGGTATGAGTGAGCACGTAGCCTCCTCCTACTGTCCTGTCGGTTCTTTCCTTCCCAGTGAATATCTGACCCGTTGCATTGCTGATAACGACCAGGAATTCCACCAGTGGCTCCCTCTTTTGCCCTCACTGAAGAAATCAGTCAACTGCTCATTGAAGTACATTCCTTTGGGCTGGGAATCTTTTTGTTCACGCCCACTTGCCCTAGCAGCTGAGATGGTATGAAATCTGCCAGGCCCTCCACCCCAAACCAGGCAGCAGAAACAAGCCCACTCACCGCCAGCTGGTTCTGGAGCTGTTTGACTTGCTGCTGCAGCGCCTCCAGCTGCTGACTCTGCCTTTTGGATGAGCTTGTTGAGTAGGAGAGCTGGGAGAGGCTGTTCAAGGCCTCCTTCAATTTGGTGACTTCCTTCGACATCTCATTTATCTAGGGGCAAAGGAAAATGGTATTAGCAGACAGTAACATGTCTACAAAGCAAAATTTCATATATTTGTAAGCCCCAAACATAGTCATCTCTTTTGGCCTCTGGGACTTAAGACTTTGGAACAATTCCTTTTTAATACATTTAAATTAAAAAACTCATAAAATGAAATGGATGACAAAATCAGGCAAACTAACAAAGCCCGCTACATCCATTAGGTTCAGATAAAGGCCCTTGAATTACATATTATGTTTTGGTGATGGCGGTAACAAAAGCTGTGATGTTGGTTTCCTACTTTTACTCTTAAAATGGGTATGATTGAAAAAAAAAATCAGAATTAGGATTTCCGCTTTTATTTGGAGACAGCTATATTTTGTCCAATACTGCTGACATGGGTGATCAGGAATAAGGTCTAGGAAGCCTGATATCTCTGGACGTCTTTCTTTAAGGTAAACACAACTAACTCCTTACCGTACCCCACCACTCCCTAATCCCTGTTCCCCTGGATGATAAAGCTCTTTTGAAACACTCATTACAAAAGAATAAAGATAAGTAGTCTCTCATGAATGCTATTCGGAACCTCCGAGACAGGGGACTAGAGATGCAGAGCCGATTGTGGAACCATCCCCCTGAACTTCCCCTTTGCTTCCCTCCTTCCTCCAGCAGCACGGCCAGCACCATCTCTTATGTCCAGCGCCATCTCAAATTGCCGGCTCCCCACATTCCTCCCCCTTCCTCTCCTATATACCTGTCAAAGGAGGGACCGGCGAGGGTAGCTTTTACAGTGACTTGAGGGGAAGCTCATGGACCTTAGGGAAACAGGATTAAGTCTAGGAGTATTTTAGTTTCATATTATGGAGGAATCTGTTCTGAATCCAAAAAAAGAACCTGAAGTTTGAGGTGGATCACAAATACTTTCCAGTTTGCAGGTTCACTTCTGATCCCCAATACTGGCAAAGCTTCTGTAAAATGATTTTTAAAGGACAGATATGCACCACATATGTGAAAATGCTTTAGTATAAGGAGAAGTGGCCGAAGATTGATGTTTGCTTATTGATTATTTTTTGAGGCAGGGTCTCACTCTGTTGCCCAGGCTAAAATGCAGTGGTGTTGATATGGCTCATGACAGTCTTGACTTGCAGGGCTCTAGTGATTTTCCTGCCTTAGCCTCTCAAGTGGCTGGGACTACATGCTCATACCACCATGCCTGGCTAATTTTAAAATTTTTTGTACAGATGGGGTCTCACTATGTTGCTGAGGCTGGTCTCAAGCCATCCTCCCATCATGGCCTCCCAAACTGCTGGAATTAGAGGAGTGAGCCACTATGCCCAGCAGATGTGTTTTTAAAATACGAATACCCAACAAAGAATTCTTTTTCTTTTTTTTTTTTGAGATGAAGTCTGTTCACTCTGTTGCCCAGGCTGGAGTGCAGTGGCCTGATCTTGGCTCACTGCAACCACCACCTCCTGGGTTCAAGCCATTCTCCCGCCTCAGCCTCCCTAGTAGCTGGGATTACAGGCGTGTGCCACCACGCCCAGCTAATTTTT
The DNA here is from genome assembly GCF_028858775.2 of Pan troglodytes. Taxonomy (NCBI): domain Eukaryota; kingdom Metazoa; phylum Chordata; class Mammalia; order Primates; family Hominidae; genus Pan; species Pan troglodytes. The sequence continues at coordinate 77,965,123 of NC_072402.2, forward strand.
GTATTTTTAGTAGAGACGTGGTTTCACCATGTTGGAAAGGCTGGTCTCGAACTCCTGACCTCAAGTGATCCACCCACCTTGGCCTCCCAAAGTGCTGGGATTATAAGCATGAGCCACCACATCCGGCCGACCCAACAAACTATTCTTAATGTGGCTTTGGTGACAGATAAAGTTTATGTGCAGAGCCTCTGAGCATTCACTCCAGTTTAGTGCCAACACTAGAAATATTTAATATAGTAAAAGCCAAAGAGACTAAGACTTATTGCTAGAAACCCAACAGCAATACAGTTTCACCGACCTTTTTATCTTTATCTTCCTCCAGTTTTGAAGAGCTCTCAGAGTATCTTTTCATTTCTGCAAGTTCTTCCTGAGCTTGCTGGAATTTTTGCAGAAGTTCATTTACTTCTTGCTCTTTGGATTTCAAGAGAGTCTGAATATTTTCCTTTTCTCTTTTCACCTGTGAGACCTCACTTCTAATCTGGACAACCTCTGAATGGACCTTCTCTTTCTCTTTCACGGATTCCTTTAATTTCGATGCCAACACACTCACTTCACTCTCTAAGGATGACTGGAGCTTTTCATAGGAAGACCGAGGTACCATTGCATCAGTCATAGCAGCTTTCTCTTCTAAGAGTTGTTTCTCCAGCTTTGCTACTTCCACTTCCTTGCTTGCAAGGTGTTCCTTAAGATTGCTTATTTTTTCTTCCATCTCTTTTGCTGCAGTCCGCAGCGTGGTTATCACTTGCAAATGTTCTGTGATAGAGACAGAGTTCTCTTTTTGTGCATCGACCAGTTGTTTGAGCTGGGTCAACTCATTCAACACTTTTGAATACTGAGACTTCATTTCAGACAGTGCATCTTCTGCTTTAGCCCTGGACACGTTTGTCAATTGGATCAGTTTCTCATGCTCTGCTTTATGGATATATTCAGCTGTGACATCCTCTAGAGATTTCCTTTTCCTGTAATCCTCCAGCTCAGCCTGGGCTTCTTTGTACAGCTGTGACAGCTCGCTCACCTGTTTATTGAGTTCATCTATCATCCTATTCATGGCTTCTTTCATGTCCTCAGCTTCATCACTGGCTTCCTGTGTCATCTGACTTTTTAGTGTGTCTTTTAATTTCATGATTTCTTCTTGGGCTTCTTGGTATTTCTCAAACAAAAATGCTTTCTCCTTATTCATATTCTCAATAACACAGCAATATGAACTTTTCATTTCCTCGTACTCTTCCACAGGTGGCTTAATCACTGTACCTTTCTCCCTCTCTACCAGTTTTTCCTCTAACTCTCTCACTTTCTCTTTATTTCTTTCACTTTCTTCTAATGCATTCTGCAGATCCTGCTTTAGCACATTTATTTCCTCTTCCGTGACCCTCAGCTCGTGGAAATGTGAATAATTATCCATGCTTTCAGGTGAGACAAGACCGAGTTTCATCTGCTTCTGCACACTAAGGACTTCTTTCATAGCCTCCTCGTATTTGCTCTGAGTTTCTTTAAGTTTCTGGCTGAGGTCAGAGCTGTTCTCTGAAATCTCAGTGTTGTTTAAGCATACCAGTTCTGCCCTTCGGGATTGGAGTTCGACCTGTAGCTGTTTTCTCTCGGCTTCAGAGCTCTCTAATCTCTTCTGTAGATCTTGCAAAATCTCTTGCAGTTGCTGAATTCTGACATCATTGTCAGTAGTGGATTTACCTAAAGAATGTATTAAGACAGATGGAGATGATTTGGAGTCTGGGGGAGAGGTTTCACCAGGTTTTCCCAGGGATGGGCCCAAGTCAGTTTGGGTGGAATGGTATGAGTCAAAGCTTAGGTCTGCTTCCGCCTCCTTGGGTGATTTGGCCTAGGAAAAAAAGCAAGAATTAAATGATATCAAAGGTCAGGAGATTGAGACCATCCTGGCTAACACGGTGAAACCCCGTCTCTACTAAAAAAAATACAAAAAATTAGCCGGGCGTGGTGGCGGGCGCCTGTAGTCCCAGCTACTCGGGAGGTTGAGGCAAGAGAATGGCGTGAACCCGGGAGGCGGAGCTTGCAGTGAGCCGAGATCGCGCCACTGCACTCCAGCCTCGGAGACAGAGCGAGACTCCGTCTCAAAAAAAAAAAAAAAAAAAAAAAAAAAAAAAGATACCAAAGGCGTGGTTAGCTAAGCAAGGAACTAGAATGAGAGGAGTAAATCCGCAACTTTGGTACGGGAGAGTAGCATGATCACTTTGCCTGTGTATTCTCATGCCATGAAAAAAGACAGTCTGGGACATGAGTGGGACTAATGACACAAAGCTTGTTTTGGGTTCTATTGGGACAGATGATTCGTGTCACTTTGAAAACACTAAAATTGTTTTCTCTACAAAGCCTCCAATTCAAAAATTTCCTTTATTTCTTATATCATTCTACTTGCCAAGAGGGGTAATGGATATATAGTACAGCTATTTCTTCTTCTTATTTTTTGGTACAGCCATTTCTTATCAAGTTCTTAAACCTGTTAAGTGATCAACTTTACTAAATGAATGGATAATATTATATATATATATATATACACACACACACACATACATATATAATTTAAAACATAAAATTTTAATATATAAAAAATCAAAATATAAAATTATATATATTATGCATCATTCTATGCATATAGTATATTTTATATAGAATTTTTATTTCTATAAATTTTGTTTGTTTTATTTATATAATTTATTAAACATATAGAATATTTAATACTGATCATACTATGTGTATAATTATTTATAATTTACCAGTTGAATAATTTACAGAAAGAGTTAATGAATAACACTCTCATGAAACAAATAACTATAAGATGCTTAAAGCTAATATTTAAAAAGAAACTAATGTACACATTTAAAACAAAATACATCTGACTACTGAAAAGACCAAGAGCTTGACTCTACAGAATAGTCCGTGATAGCAATCTATTTATATACCTGTAATTTATCTTGTAACTCCTTATTGTGTAAGGTAAGGGAAGCAACTTTTGCTTGCAATAGGGAGAGAAGATCTTGTTGGTCAGCTTCAGAACTTATATCCAATAAGCTATCAGCACCTTGGGAAAGAGAAAGCCATTTAAAATATAAAACAATTAAACTCTTATTTCTCTAACCTGAGACAAATTCACTTCCTAGCCTAATCCAGTTCTTCTTCCTGGCCCTAATTATAAAACGCCCTAGCAGCTGGATGGGTGAACTAAAATTTTCATTTTATATAGAAAGGAAACTGGGGTTTCCTTACTGTGGTATTGCTAGCACAATACTAGATACATGTGTACACAAGGCAATTCTGAAAATTGATGAATTTGGTCATATATTTCCTATTCATTTGCTTAAGTGTCATATCTTGGTTGTTGTTGGTTCTTCCCTGTGCCTTGTAAGTCTCAGTTCTGTGAATCATTTTAGAAATGTCTCTGGAATCTGGTTTCTTTCTTTCCCCTACCACCATTACTGTAGTTAAGACTTTATCACCTTACTTGGAAACTCTGCAAACAGCTTCCCAACAAATCTCTGCCTCTCTCTTCTTCCCAGTGAAACTGTAGCCTGCACAGCAACGTCAGACCAGTCTTCCTAAAACATACTTTGATTGGGTCATTCCTCTGGGTCAAGTGCTTTAATTGTTTTCCCTCCAAAAATAATCTCCAAATTCCTTTATCTGGGTTCAGGCCTCTATGATTTGGCTCCAGTCTACTTCTTCAGGTTCATGACACTGCTACTTTTCTAGATTCCTATTTTCCTCAGATTCATGGTTCCCATCACACCCTCTACATTCTCAACACACAGCTGATTCTTTCATTCTTTATCCACAGGATTGCCCTGCAGAATCTCTCTGCCTAGAGAATTCTTAAGCATCATGTCAAACTTTGCCCAGTCCTTAAAGCATTCAAAGACCACCCTAGCATGAAACTATCTTCTCTTCTCTGAATCCCACAGTAATCCCTGTTGGTAAACCACAACTTTCGGACATCCTACTGATTATCATGCTGAAATTGCAACTTAAGGAGTGCTATTCAAGGTGGTCACTGAGATAGCAAACTTCCTCCAGAATGCAATGCAATGTACTGCTTCCTTCATCTAGAAAGTCCTACAAAAGATATGTCAGCTGAACAAAACAATGTGCTTAGTGAAGTAACTGTGTGAATTTCTGGTCCAAACTTAATATTATTATTACTTTTTGAGATGGAGTCTTGCTGTGTCACCCAAGCTGGAGTGCAGTGGCACGATCTCGGCTCACTGCAACCTCTGCCTCCCAGATTCGAGCAATTCTTCTGCGTCAGCTTCCCAAGTAGCTGGGACTACAGGCATGCTCAATAATTAACTATTACATAAAATCTCAATAATTTTATGTAATAGCTAATTTTTGTATTTTTAGTAGAGCCGGGGTTTTGCCACGTTGGCCAGGCTGGTCTCGAACTCCTGACCTCAGGTGATCTGCCCACCTCGGCCTCCCAAAGTGCTGGGATTACAGGTGTGGGCCACCACACCCAGCTCAAACTCCTTAATTATTATAAGCTAGTAAATACTTTACCCACACTTTGAAAAGCACTGATCTAAATTTTTAATGCTATGCTTTTTATTTTCTCACAGCCATTTAATGCAAAGATGAAAACTTTAATCTTAACTTGGAAGGATGCAAAATGACCTTTCTTCATAGAAATCCTTGCTTCTCATCATAAGTCTGATGCCTAAATCACAGCTGAGTTTCCTTGACATGAAGTCTGGTGAGTGTGGAATGAACTAGGGAACTGGGAGCCTAAATGCAATTCTAAGAAATAAAAATTACTTCTAAGATACAGTGAATGGTTTTTAAAGTACCCAATGTAACATTTGTTTAGTTATATTAACATTGATCTCTGCCAGGAATTAGAAAGTTTAATGTTTCTAGGGCCGGGTGTGGTGGCTCATGCCTATAATCCCAGCACTATGGGAGGCCAAGGTGGGAGGATTGCTTGAGCTCAGGAGTTTGAGACCAGCCTGGGCAATACAGTAAGACCCCATCTCTAAAATAAATCAATAAATACATAAATAAAAATATTTCTAAGTTCTGCAAATTAAAGGCTCCAAACACCTATGAAATACACAACAGATTAAGACACTGAATGCTGGAGCAAAAGTAGACCTTTGAAATTGTCTCTTCTGCATTTTAAATGGATTCTGAAGATACTATATTACGTTCTTAAAGGGTAAATTCTTAGGAGGCACTCTTTTATAAGAGACACAATGAATTAAACCCTATGATCATAAAGACAATATGATTACATATGACTTCATGAACATTCTTGTCTTTGCGTGTGTCTACTTGAAATCCAAAGTAGAAAAGTTAGATGGGGACAGTCACGGAGGTGGCATGGTGGGTTCCCCCTTCATGAAATAATGTGCTGCTCGGCTGCAAAGAACGCGTTTAGCAGACAGCAGAAGCCTATGGACCTCATCTGAACATGATATTTTTAAATGGGTAAGAGCTTATTTGGTAACAATAACAAGATCTGGCAGCAGGTCTAATAACTGCCATAATTTTTGGTAGCAATATTGTAAATATTTCAAGATATCTGCAATAACAGTAAGGTGATAGGAATTCTCTTGGTGACAAAATCACTGGTCTGCTAATACCACTGAGGCTTATTGCCTGTACTCATAATTGAACGAACTGCTAACATGTAGTTTGGGACAAGTGAAAATAAAGATGTATTTTTCAAAATTCAAATTCAGAGACTCTTTAAAATGCAGGTGAAGAAGGCACCCTGAAGTACAGAGCGCTTCAGCCTGTGCGTGACTGGCAGCTCTGTGTGGACATGCTGGCTCGTGACATTTTTACACAGCACCCCAGCTTGGCCTTTGCTCTCTTTAAATGGACATGAAATAGTTTGGTTGAAGGAAAAAAAAAAAACAGATGCTTCCTTATCTTACCTGTAGTACTGTCACTTAGTCTGTCTTTGTTTTCTCGTATAGAACTGATCTCAGCCTATTGAAACACAAAAATGACTTAAAGAACATTTCTAAATGTAACATTACACAAAAGAATCAAGCAGACTTTCCTCCTTGAGCTTACGCAGAGCAGATCTGGTATGATCCTACTAGAAAAGCAGCTAGAAAATCTCGAAGAAAGAAGATATTTTAAGCTATAAATGAGTAAAAGTGACAATTATCTACTAAGTTTAATTTCTAAAACATTAGAAGTTCCAGAGGGCATATTCTCTAAATATTTTTCAGAAGTTTCATTTAGTGAGTACAATGCAAATATATTTAAGATCACAATAATTTTATGTAATTGCTAATTTACTGAGTTATGTACTAAAAACTGAGACGGCAAATAGTGCTTTCGTAATGAAGTCAAAGAGAAGTTCTATATGTCTGCATTATACATTGATTGAAATATTTTAAAGCAGATTTTTTAGCTTTATCATTTTATAAGTTATCTGCTATTAAAGTTACTATTAACTTTTCTAAGGGAAATGGTAATAAATATCATATGGTCTCAGATTGGCAATAGATTCCCTAAAGATTTTCTCTAATGCTTTGTCCCTGAATATCTGTTAATATACCGTAAAAATTCTTGGAACTTCAAAGCCACGATCTCATTTCAAAACATTACAGTGACTTGCTAAAAATTACAATGTGGCATCCAAATGAGCCAGTCAATGATAAGAGAATTTTTCAGCAGAGATACCTTTGTAAAAGCCCAAATGCTAAATAATAAAGTAGCTTATTTTTAGTTAAGTGCTTATCTTTACAAAAAGCAGTCCTTTCACTTTTATAACAAATTTACTTGTTTTTATATTTTCCACTATATAACGTATAATAAACTGCATCCAGCCAAGTTTACAATTTGAAGAGTTTTTGACAGATGTATACCTATGGAACCAACGCTATAGTCAAGATAGAGAATCTGTTCATTATGCCTAAAAGCTTCTTCATGCCTCATTACAACCAGTCCTTGCCCACATCATTCCTAGGCAACCACAACTCTTTTTTTACATTTCTTAGAATTCCTATAAATGGAATGTCATCCCGTATGAATTTTTTGGTGGCTGGCTTCTCTCAGCATGATGACTTTTCAGATTCAACTATGTTGTTACTTGCACTACAGTTCATTCCTCTTTATTGGCAGATAATATTTCATTATATGGGTATATCTCATTATCTTTATTCACTTGTTCATGGACATTTGGTTTGCTTCCAATTTGGGGAGGTTGTGAATGAAGCTGCTACAAACATTTGCATACAAGATTGTGTCTAAACATATAATTTCATTTATTTTGGTAAACACCTATGAGTGGATGGCTGGATCATATATTAGGTTTATATTTAACTTTAATGAAACTTCCAGCTTTCCAAACTGGTAATAGTTATACCATTTTAGATTCCCACCAGCAGGAAATGGAGTTCTAGTTCTGCCACATCCTCAATCCTCACTTGGTAGTTTCAGTCTTTTTAAACTTTAGCCATTTTAAATAGATATCACTTTTTCTTTTTTCTTTTTCTTTTCTTTTTTTTTTTTTTTTGAGACGGAGTCTCTGTCGCCCAGGCTGGAGTGCAGTGGCGCAATGTTGGTTCACTGCAACCTCTGCCTCCCAGGTTCAAGCGATTCTCCTGCCTCAGCCTTCCCAGTAGCTGGGACTACAGGTGCCCGCCACCACACCTGACTAATTTTTTGTATTTTTAGTAGAGACGGGGTTTCACTGTGTTAGCCAGCATGGTCTCGATCTCCTGACCTCATGATCCACCTGCTTTGGCCTCCCGAAGTGCTGGGATTACAGGCATGAGCTGTGAGCCACCGAGCCTGGCCTAGATATCACTTTTGTCTCCTCCCTAAGCTAACATAGGAATAAATGTCACTTTTTATCTTGTTTTTTGTTGTTGTTGTTTTTTCAGAAATGACAGTCTTTTATACTCTACCTCTGAAAAATCATAATTTGTGATATTCTTCGGATTGCATTGCTTCTTTGAGGCACAGTCATATCAGAAGATATTATCGTACTAACTATAAGAGTATAGTTGCCTTGTCTTACATAGAAATTCATCTGAAGAGTTTATTAGTAAAGTCTAAAGTGAGGGAAATGATAGGTTGATAGAATCTGTTTCAGATTAATGTGTATCCAAGTTAAAAAAAAATCTTTAGTAATTCTAAATAAGGGAAAGTAAGTAAATATAAAATATTGAAATTTCATGTTAACAATTATAAATTTTATTTCCCCCTTGAGTACAATTTCTCAGTATGTTAGATAAACAGATATTAAATGGAAATATCCTCCCACTTCCTTAAAATGTTTTCCAACCACAAATCTACAGAACCAGGTGGATAAAACCTAATGGATTTTCTAACATTTGTAAAATAAATACATATTACTTTTATAGTCAGGAAAAAAATTAACTATACAATTCTCAGTAAGACAACAGAGAATAACACAAGTTTCTGTCTCTTTGATTGGAATTAATATAAACTTAACTGGGTAAGAAGACTGCTTATCTAGTAAGTTCTTATCTTTGTCTCTTTTTTAAAAAACTTTAGCACTTTGTATTTGGAGCAATTTAAGATTTATAAAAAAGTTGCAAGATAGAAACCTTCACTTATTTCTTCTAATGTTTACAACAGATGTAGCCATTATACATTTGTCAATTGGTAAATTACTACTATCTAAATTACAACTTTATTCAAATTGCGCCAGTTTTTCGAATAATGGCCTTTTTCTGTCCCAGGATCCAATCTAGAATATTTCATTATAAATAGAGAAGTTCCTGAAATATAATTTTTGGCATTTCCTCAATATTCTGCATTCAGGAAAGAATGAGGAGAATAACAGGTAGAAGCTGGTAACTTCCACACCTTATTTTTGAAAAAGTTAATTTATTTTTTAGTTGACAAATAAAAGTTGTATGTATTTACCATGTACATCATGATGTCTGCAAATACGTACATAATGTGAAAAGGCCATGGAGCTAATTAATGTCACACACTTATCATTTTTTGTGATGAAAACACTTAAAATCTGCTCCCTGAGTGATTTTCAGAATCCAATGCATTGTTATTAACTATAGTCACCATGTTGTACCATGGATCTCTTGAACTTATTCCTTTTATCTGGATGAAATGTTGTACCCTCTAGCCAACATCTCCCCAATACCTCCCACCACTCCCCAATTATCATTCTACTCTCTGCTTCTATGGGTTCAACTTTTTTAGATTCCATATAAGTAAGCTTTGTCCCTGCTCCCTACCACGAGACACTTGCTCTGTCGCCCATGCTGGAGTGCAGTGGCCCGATCTTGGCTCACTGCAACCTCTGCCTCCTGGGTTCAAGTAATTCTCCTGCCTCAGCCTCCTGAGTAGCTGGGACTACAGGCGCCTGCCACCAGGCCCAACTAATTTTTGTATTTTTTTCGAGACGGAGTCTCGCCCTGTTGCCAAGCTAGAGTGCAGTGGCGCGATCTCGGCTCACTGCAATCTCTGCCTCTTGGGTGCAAGTGATTCTCCTGCCTCAGCCGCCTAAGTAGCTGGGATTAAAGGTGCGCACCATCATGCCCAGCTAATTTTTGTACCTTTAGTAGAGACGGAGTTTCACCATGTTGGCCAGGATGGTCTCGATCTCTTGACCTCATGATCCACCTGCCTCAGCCTCCCAAAGTGCTGGGATTACAGGCGTGAGCCACCAACCCCGGCCTAGTTTTTGTATTTTTAGTAGAGATAGGGTTTTGCCTTGTTGGCCAAGCTGGTCTTGAACTCCTGACCTCAGGTGATCTGCCCACCTTGGCCTCCCAAAGTGCTGGGATTCCAGGTATGAGCCACTGCACCCAGCCCTCTTGTCTCTTTTTTTTTTTAATGAAGAAAATCAATTATTGGTTTGTAAATTTAATTTATTCACTCAATGATTTTTTAAAAATTTTAAATTATTATGGATACAAACTAGCTGTACACATTCTTGCTTTATGGGGTCCATGCCAGAAAAAATAATCAAGGGGTACTTCACGGTGAAAAGGTTGTGAACCAATGATTCAGAAGTATATTCTGTTTTTCCCACTGTTATATAACTTAAAGCAAGTCTATCATGTATCTTAAAATACAGTAACAAAACTGAATACAGAAAGGAAATACCTTGAAGGGTGGTTCCGCAAAAAATACCGATTCCTTTCCCGATAGTGGCGTCGAAGTTATTGATCTTGGGGAGGAGACATCACTCAACTAAAAAAGAAACAAAATGAAAATCATCAATAAAGAATGTATCTTCAAACTCCTCTTCTCCAGTGCCGAAGAATCAACCTGTTTAACCAATGCAATGAAATCTAACAGTAAGTATCCTTGGCATCAATTAATTCAAGGGTAGAATATTTTCAGTGCAATTCAGCTACTTCAAATACTTTCTGAAAGTTTACAGAATATAACTGTGCTCCTATATTAGAATCACTTTTTAAAAAATCTATAAAACTTCTATTGCAGGTTAAGAATATTAATAAGTATGCTGACATACATTTAAAAAATACTTATGAGATGAGCTATTCCTCTCTACTATTTAAATATGGATTATTCTCTTTATGGCCTATGAATTTTTAAATAACAAATTTCGATGTGTTTTTACCTGCCATTACATAGATTACTGAGCTTCCTCCGCTATGCAATGGTCACTATAAAGCTCAGAAATGAAAACTACTTTTAATATTAGCCAACCTTAAAAGCAATTAAAAAGGCAAATGTGTTGCAGCAATGTTTTAAGAAACGAACTGAAATTCATTTTCAACTAATTGCCTCAATGGCTACTCATTCTCCCAGTCCTTACTAGATCTTTTAACATAAGGAACTAAAAATAAATTGAACTTATCTTAAGGGAAAGTTTCTGTGATAAGATTTTGAGAAATTTCCTTGAGACTTTTCAAAAAGAGGCTATTCGATTCTACTGTTTTTTTAAAAATAGATAAGAATCAACATTATTTCCATACTAATCATCAATCCTTCTTACCACAATTTGTAATTTAAAACTGCTAAGGAAAATTTTAAATATGCACTTAAAGGTCAGTTCTAAAACATTCCTTTTTGGCCTAAACAAAATGACAAATTTATGGCTTTCTTGTGGTGCGTTTATTGATTGTCGGTTTGCTTTTGTTTTTACCTGGGTAGGACTGATAGGAGGTGGTGGAGCTTTGCGTTTTTTTGGAGTTCCACTTCTTTCTGAGCTTATTTTAGAGACTTGGTCATGCTGAAAGTTATCACAGTCCAAAGAATGGAGGTGGGTTAGTTTGGTTAGTAAAGTCTGGGCAAGTAGCTTTATCAAACACATGAGAAAAACCTCAAAAGTTCATGCATTTCTTACTTTATCAAAATCTGAAATCTGCTACCAACATAAAAATAAATAATATGCATGCGCAAGTATTCTCCTAGCAGCCCATGCTTTAATAGCAAGAAAATAAAAACACATGAGACAAAACCAGATTAGGTTGGTGTGGAGAACTGGGAAAGTAGAGGTTGAGGTCTACTACAACTTAGAATCCAGAATACAATCACAGTCAGCTTTCTGTATTAATGAAAAGCAATGGTATTTCCCACATGTCTGCATTACTTCCATTCCTTCTTTTAAAGACTATAAATATGAGGGAAAGGGATAACTTCATTTTTGAAGGTTACTGATAAGTAATACAGTTAGCACATAAATTCAGTATTGAGTATTTGCTGTTTACGATTTCTTCAAGAACGTAGATGTGTAAATAAATAAACAACCAAACATATACTGTTCATCAAAAAAACAGATAGTGACAATATATTTTTAGAAAAAACTACACAATAACAGGGCAAACTCAATTTCTACTTTGTGTAACACCACATGACATTCTAGAAAAACCCTAATTAAAAGAAAAGGCTAAATTCTCTTATTTTCATTAAATAGCTAACATTTTCTGGCTGTAGCTCTGTAGCCCATGTGATATTACAAGTATTTAAAACAGTGTTATTCAGTCACAGAGTTTAAGCCACATCAAACATTTTCACACCAATAGGAAGTATGAGTTAGTACATTTCAGAAAAAGATGAACATATAAGTAGCAAGTTTAAAGTTACATGCTTTTGAAATAAAGCAAATTATTAAGGAAACCTTTACCACCTTTTTTTTTTGAGAAGGAGTTTCACTCTTGTTGCCCAGGATGGAGTGCAATCGTGCAATCTCAGCTCACCGCAACCTCCGCCTCCCGGGTTCAAGTGATTCTCCTGCCTCAGCCTCCCGAGCAGCTGGGATTACAGGCATGCACCACCATGCCCGGCTAATTTTGTAATTGTAGTAGAGGCGGGGTTTCTCCATGTTGGTCAGGGTGGTCTTGAACTCCCGACCTCAGGTGATCCACCAGCCTCGGCCTCCCAAAGTGCTGGGATTACAGGCGTGAGCCACCGGCCCAGCCCGGCAACCTTTAACACCTTATAACAATGACTTATTTATTCAAAGATATTTCAGTCCCTAAGTATTTTCAATATAGTCTTTATTACTTTACTAGTGGACCAGAGTGGTTAAATCTGAACATTTTTAAATTCCCACAAGCATAAATGAAACATAGAAGCCTCCCCCAAAGATAAATACCTGCTTTGGTTTTGTTGGGGTCTTTAAATCTATAGAGGAAAAAGTGAAAAAAAGAACTATAAGAAGCATAATGATTCATATTCACTTTGGGTGGGGGGATACACACACATACACCATATACAATATTTTTTAACACTCCATTTTTTTTCAAGAATATGTTTAAAAGAATAATAAAATATATCATATTGCACACATTCCTTTATCCTTTGGGGAAAATGGAGTGGATAAACTTAAAACAACATTGGCTATTTTCTTTTACATACCAGCATCCTGAGAGATTTTTGATAATAGAAGGCTTTGAATTCCTGCATTTTCTGAGAGTTTGGAATAATGTAAGGCATTGTATCCAAGAGAATCTACAAGGTTTAGGTCTGCACCCTTTTTAATTAAGGCTTCCACAGCGTTAGAGCTGCCAATCTCGCAGGCCAGCATGAGAGCAGTTCTAAAGGAAAAAAGAGACACAAAATTAGTACTAAGAGAATGTAAAAAGTCTTTCTTGGGAAATCAGTTGTCTTAAAAAAAGAGAAAAGAAGATTAAGTGCAGTTAAACCTTTATTACACTTAATCTTCAGGGAATTCGAAGTGGAATGCAATCAAGATGAAATTAGGTGTTTTTTTTTTTTTTAAACTTCAGATTAAATCAAAACATTAAACCACATTTTGTCAAACAACACAATCTTCTATACTATTTGGCATAATATGATGGGATTTAATATGACTGGCATGAATCTTATCCTTGTTTTACCTCAAGCATTTTAAATAACATATATATTTCTAAGACCATTTCTCCAAAACAACCAATAGGTTTGTTTTATTTTGCATAGAAAGTCACAGGAAATTGTTTATTCACATTAGCATTTAATAGTCTCCTCACAGACTTAGCCAGCAATGATGTCCACAGATGTCTGGGGAAAATTGCTTTAAAGTCAACATAGATTCTTGATTATCAGAAACAGTAGAACTTTAAAAAGGTAAGAAGTTAAAAATCCCTTATAACAAATGATCCAAAATATAGCTGTGATATTTTGAAATACTCTCAGAATGTGGGTATCACTGAAGTCACATGATTTCTGCCTAATTCTGGAGTACCTTCCACTTTTGTTCCTGGAATTGACATCTGCTCCATGATCCAGGAGAAAGTGACAGATCTCACTGTGACCATTTTGTACAGCAAGAAGCAGCGGTATATTCCCATCCTAGGAGACAAATTCAGATTTAGATTTTACCTCAGGCACAAAATGCCAGAATTGCAAAAGTCAGCCCCTGTTTTTTGCACGTTTTTCTCCTGACTTGGACTGCTGACTGCTGATCTAATATCTGGTCCAACCTGATATTCTGTACCCCTATAGAGTCACGATTGTATGTTGGCACAACTCTTGTTATGGAATTTTACTGAATGCTAGCTTTTACATAGGAGCTCCAGCTTCTTGCGGCTGCTTATGCCCTTGGCTATCACTGTTTGGGTGATTGTGAGAGAGGACAGAACACAAAGTGTGTAAAGGCTCAAGGCAAGTGTACTGGGTATACTGAGGGACGGTGCTGGAGAAAGGAAGGGCGTGTCTCCGCACGACACCAGAAGATCCCACTGCCCTGTAGGCAGCTTATTCCCAGTGCACTAATCATTATATATCCTGCCATTCCACTTTTACCAGAAAGTGTACCCTTTAGTAATCTTGCTATGTATCAAAATATAACATAAATTAAGAGCCTACGTCTGTTACTAACACATGACTAGATAAAGAAATGGATAGAAAGAATAATTATGTCATGACAATTGCAACCCCTTTGGGAAAAAGGAAATCTAGGTCTCCAACTCATATACAAACTATGTCAGGTGGATTAAACATTTAAACATTACAATATAAAACAAATGACGAAAAATACTAGAATATACATAAGTATTTTTTGTAATCTTAGGTCTGACACAAACCATAAAGAGAAGTTGTTATTTTGTTTTTTTTCTGGAATATACCCTATAAATCCATCGACAGTGAGTTTTAAGGTAGAAGCATTCAATAGGCAAAGGGAAAAGATGTTACAATATATCCAGCTATTTAAAAATACAAGTGCTGCTTAAAGACTGAGTATTGTCATAAAGAATTTCAGATAGATTTCTGGGCACTATCTCTGTGAAGTTATACTACTTTCTGCTTAGGAAGTACTGAACTTCAAGGAATATGAATTTATTTACAGATTCTATCTAGTCACTTCACAGTATCTCCATCAAATATAAGTGTATGCATGTCAGTTCTCATGCTGCAACATGAAATATAACCCCATGACAGAACCATGTGATAGGTATATAAATTTATTCTCAAAGTAGCCTGGTGAAGTTAAAATAGCCTAGTAATGGTCTTCAAAGTTGGGAGATTCTACGTAGAACTTATCCAAGTGCAGAAAGAAAGTAGTAAAATTTCTATTTAGACTTATTTTTAAAAATCAAGAAATTAAGCTTTATTTGTAATTACATTGATGGTAGAAAACATGTATAGCCGTGGAAATAAATATACCTATATAGGAAATATATGCTGCAAAATGTTTTACTAATGTTTTAGAAGCTAATTAACCTTCTTCCCAGTTTAGAAAAAAAAAAAAAAGTGCAGCTCTCTGCCAGAGCTCATTTAATTTTATATAAACACACTCTTTGAGGCTGAAGCAAATCTGACTGATTTTCAATGTGAAAATAAAATACAAAAACTGTTCTTGGAGTTATTTCTAAACAGAACTAACATCAGAATCATCTGTCTCAGAAAAATCGGATTCATCAAATGAATCTTCAGCCAAGATCTCTTTGAGAACGATATTAACATCACACATAGGAATGCTACGTTTTCTAGGATTTGACATTTTCAGTGGTCGAGAATTACTACATTTTGTAAATGGAAATACCACTACTAAAAACAGAATGCTATAAACAGAATGATGTCTTTTGTTTCCAAAGTCAATATACTAGAGTGATGCGAAAATAATAATAATAAAAATGAGATATTTCGTGGCAAAGTTATCTTGAGGTAAATGCTGTATCCCCAAACGCCACTGGTGAGTATTCTTGGAGCAAATGGGAAAAGGGTTAAGAGTAATACATAAATCCATTTTGCAGAAGAGAATCTAGGTTGAAAAGCAATAGAATTTGCCCAATACTTAGTTGTCTAAAACAGGAGTACCCAACCCAGGGGCTGCAGATCAGTACCAGTCTGTGGCCTGTTAGGATCTGGCTGCACAGCGGGGAGTAAGTGGCAGGCGAGTGAGCAGTACTGCCTATAAGATCAGCAGCAGTATTGGATTCTTGTAGGAGAACAAACCCTATTGTGAACTGAGCACGCGAGGGATCTAGGTTGTGCACTCCAATGCCTGATGACCTGAGCTGCAGTAGTTTCATCCTGAAACCATCCCCACCCCCATCCATGGAAAAATTATCTTCCCCAAAATCAGCCCCTGATGCCAAAAAGGTTGGAGACTGCTAGTCTAAAGTCTCAGTGACTCTAGAGGTATCCCATTGAGCTCTAGAAACCAGTGTCTACCTCTGCCTCTAGTGACCACCTGGTACTTACCAAATCTTTGAGGTTTATGGGGCTCTTGTGTTCGCAGAGAATCTGCACAGCTTGAAGGCAGCCCTGAGCCGCTGGGGGAAGGAAAATATAAATACCACAGCCAATCACACAGTTATTCACAACCAGGGGTATCAGATACTTCAGGAAGGAAATGTTCATGTTCTACCCACTCTACATATATTCACTCTAGTTGCATTGAAGAGAAATGGTATTAGGAAGGTTAAGAGTGAGGTGTTTAAAATTACTGCTTAATTTCAGAGTTATGTAGGCCTAAAGCCAATGACTGCCAGTTGCCTTTAGGCAAATATTTGGCTCAGGTTTTCACAGGACTTAGCTTTTCCACAACTAGCAATAAAATACATGTGTAAATCTAATCACTCATAGTTCAGTGTCAACGTTTGTCACTTCAAGTTGTGTAATCATACTAAACAAAATATTAGTAAATAAAATTGACTGATGTTCATAATAATCCTCAAATCAAAAAGTCTGTATCACACATTACCTGAAATCTACAAATGCTTAGAATATCTCTTAGTTTAAAAAGAAACCTTAAATTAGTTAAAATATATTAATCGTGATAATTTTCAGTGGTTAGGTGGCAAAGCAATTGATGAATTCTAGGCATATGCCTCGGTAAAACTGTGTATGTTTTACAAACAGAGTAAAATGGGAATGTTTAGAAATGATGACAGAAAAGAGCACCAGGAATAGTATGGAAGGTTAATGGCCTGAATAAGGAAAAAGAAAAGTTGGTGTTTCTAATGGCAGAAGAAGACAAATAGGAGAATGAAAGTTACCTGCATAATGTAAAGCTGTTTTCCCAGAGCTGTCAACACTTTCGGCTGGGCATTTAGACTATAAGACAAGAATAAATACATCCATATAATAAAATACCCTGCCCCAATTCTATTCAGTTCAGACTTTTCCTGCAAGGTATGATGTGACTTATTAGGAAGACTATTAACATAAATAAGCCCCAACTGCTGTGTTCCAGGGGCCTACAGTCTCCTATGGGGAAGGAGACTCATGTCTTTGGGATGGGCAAACTCTCCCCTCTTTGCTGCTTCACCTGTCTGTTCCTCTCCTTCCCTCATCACTCCAGCACCCCACCAGCTAACAGACATACTCTAGGCTCTCTCATCTTGATCCTTTCTTTTCCCCCATCTCCTGCCCTTTCTGTCCCCCTTCACGAAACCAGCTTTCTCTTAAGGATTACCCACATGCAGTCCACGCACCCTCACCTCCATTCACTCCCAAAACCACTGCAGTTGGGTGTCCCCTCTCGAGTCCAAGGAGATGGCGTTGGTCAAGGTCACCAACAACCTTCATGTTTCGAATGACGATAAACATTTCTGTTCTCCTCTCTCCAACCTCTCAGCTCCTAGAGCCCTGCTTGGCTCATCTTATTCTGCTTTTCCTCTTGCGGCTCCTCCTCTAGCCAAACAGAAAACCTCAGGGCTCCTCAGTGTTCTTCCTCTAAGCTCTTTTCCTTGGTAAGCTCCTCCACACCCACAACCTGAAATATCATCTAGAAGAATGAACGCTAGTGACTCCCAAATGCGGAGGTCCTAACAGTAACAACAATAAGTGCTATGTAAGTATTAGCTCTCACGTGCCAGGCACTGTTCAAAGAACTGCTTTATGTCTCCTAACAACACGAGGTAGATACTATCATTACTTCCACTTTCAGATGAAGAAACGGAGGCACAAAAAAGTTGATAATTTGCTCAAGTCGCAGTAAATGGCAGAGCCAAGATTCAAACTCAGACAGGCTGGGCTAGGGCCTGTGTTCTTACTCATACACAAAAGTTGTCATCTTCAAGCGCTAGGCTTGATAACCCACTGCCTACTTCACATCTCTGCTCTGATGTCTTATTAGCATCTCAAAGGCCCAGCCAAAATCTCTGGCTTCCCCTCCCCCGTGCCCCACCTGCTCCTCCCTGACTACCTTCTCCATCAACAGCATCATCATCAGTCTAGACATTGAGCCAGAAACCAGCGATTCAGCTTTGATTCCTCCTCATCCTCCACCCCCTTCCCCCTCCCCTCTTCCTCATCCCATATGTAGTGGACCACCATGTCCTGTCAATTTTTTTCTCCAAAACTCACCTCCACTCTACCCTCTTCCCTTTCTTGTTCCCGACATCATTTTCTAGGACAGCGTCTTCTCACCTGAACAGCTAAGGTAGCCTCCTGGCAGGTCTCCCCAGTTCTGCATTTTTCCCCTTTTTATCAATTCTCTAAAGAAATAGAATTCTCTTTTAAAACTGTGACTCTCACTGTCTACTTAAAAGCCCCTCACAGTTCCATGCTGTACTTAGGATGAACTGCAGTCAAGCCCATCATGACATACAAAAGGCCCTACATCCTGTGCTGCTTTCCTCCTTACTTGCTCTGCCCCAGGCCCACACATTGGCATTCTTCCCTCCCTGGCCAGCACCTTTCTGACCTCAGGTCCTTTGCACACATTGTACCATTTGCTTAGAATGCTTTCCTTGTGGCTCTTTGCATCCTTGGGAGGTGTCAGCTTAAATATCACCTCCTTCACGAGGCCTTCCATGAACCTCCACCTCTGATTCCTCTCTTACAGTAACCCGTTAGCTTCCTTTTTACTGCTGTGCAATCTGTAATGTTTATTTGTGGATTGTTTACCAGACTGGGAGCTCCACTGGGATAGGGGCTGCTGTTTGTCACTGTTTGACACGATGCACAGTGCCCAAGAAACACAGTATGAGAAAGGACGGGAGGAATAGCTGAGGGTTCGGGAAGGGAGAGAGCTCATTTGTTTTTTGTTGTTTTTTTTTTGTTTGTTTTTGAGATGGAGTCTCGCCCTGTCACCCAGGCTGAAGTGTAGTGGCGAAATCTTGGCTCGCTGCAACCTCCACCTCCCAGGTTCAAGTGATTCTCCTGCCTCAGCCTCTCGAGTAGCTGGGATTACAGGCATGCACCACCATGACCGGCTAATTTTCGTATTTTTTAGAAGAGATGGGGTTTCACCATGTTGGCCAGGCTGGTCACGAACTCCTGGCCTCAGGTGATCCACCCGCCTCAGCCTCCCAAAGTGCTAGGATTACAGGCGTGAGCCACTGCGCCCAGCCTGAGAGAGCTTATTTGAATTTGAAGAATCTCAAAAGGCTCTATTTGTGCTCATTGCCGTGAGAAGGAAGAACTTTACCTTGGTAGCCACTGGAGAGGGGGAATGGCTCCAGCAGAAGGGCAATAAGAGCAAAAGCCTGGAGAGCCCAGGGAGATCCGTAAATACAGAGAGTATAGGAGTGGGGGGCAGCAGGAGGTAATGGGGATCACAGCACAGAGAGCCTGCGCTACTGATACAAGAGGTGAAGAACTGGCTAGAGTGCAAAGAGGAACAGGACCTGGGAAAACAGCCCAACAGGAGGACACGGCTGAGGTTTTAACCACCATCCAGGAAGAAGAACAATCTGAATGGTTTGGCAGTGAGAGGAGGTAATAACACACTACCACGCTAGTGAAATGTCTGCCCTTCCGTGGTAAGAAGAATGGAGATTAAGTTACGACTTACCATGCTTTGGCCTAATTTTAAAACAGCACAAGGAACTGTTTAAAGGCTTCAAAGATTCCGAAGAAAAACCAATCCATTTGCATAACCAGATATAAGATTACATTAGAGACTAGAATATCTGGTTCTTGCCCACGAGAACATCCAGCTTGTCAGGTTAATTCTTCCTTAAAATCAGAGTCAGATGCAAAGTCTGGATAGCCAAGCCAGAATGGGAATGGAGATTTGAAACATAAATCAATTACTTAAAAATTGAGGTAGGGCCAAGGATATGGAGGCAGAGAGCTTGAGCAATGATTTTCACTTATCCAGAGTGTCTGGTCCCAGAAGAGGCAGGTAAGAAAAGTTCTATTTTAGTTGTCTTCAAAGGGAAGCCTCATAATACAACATCACAGACATTAATCTATTTTTCTTGAATTTAGCTTCAAAGACCTGTTAAGGTTAAGCATTCTTGGAACTGGCAATAGCTTGCATCATGTAACGCAAGACAAGAAGCTGTGTGATCAACAGCACAGGACAAGTTGAAGAATGTGACCACATTTCTGCATTAGAATTTCAAAGCCAAATTAAAGCAAGATGCTGGGTCCCAAATAGTGCTTGTGAAGGCCAAGACAACAGTTCAACAGAACAGACAGTACAAGCAAACACGTATTTTATTGCTCTATGCTGTTCCTGAAAACAGCCAGTTTGCATTTTGACTGGCAACAACTGGATGTTACCATATGGATGGCTATTGGGAGTTCATTAAATATTCATCTTTAAAGATTTATGGAAGTTGTCACTTTAAGGGATCATTACAAACTTCCTGGCAAGACTATTGAACCAGGGAGTTGGCTGAAAATTATAGAGAAGAATAAAACCAAGGACTTAAACAAAACCCAAGAACTGAAGCTCATCAAGTTACATATGAGGAAATAATGGTTGAAAGTTTGCTTCTCAAAGAAGAGCTGCATTCTACTGATGATTTCACAATACTAGGATACTGGAGATCCTGTGTGGTAAGGATCTCCAACAGCTTAGAAACCGATGTTTTAAAAACTTACACTATTTAGAGGGTGTAAGTCCTTCAGCAAAGAAAAGAAGGAACCAAATAAAGGGGAGAAAAAGGCTAGATCCCAAAAAAGACACTCCAATTTTGATTAGATCCTCTTCTCTGCCAGTGGAGTTGCTATGGAGACAGTCTTCTCCTTGGCTATCATTTCAATCATGAAGCTTCTTAGGAAACACAGGTTTGGGGACAGTATTTAAAGGAGTGTGTATGGAGGGTGTGTTTGTTCTTTCACAAATTGTAAAACCGACACATTTATAATTCTAAGTTGTCACCAGCTTACCTGAAGGAGCTTCCTGATGCATTCATGGTGGCTGTTCTTGGCTGCGAGATGTAAGGCGCTGTGTCCTAAATGGATTTTTTCAAATAATAATTTTTTTTTAAAAGGCCACACTTTAAAAAAAAATCTCTTTCTTATATATGAGAAGACAGCTATAAGGAAATAGGTTGTTATCCAAAAAAGACGCAACTGTGTTTTTTTGTTTGTTTTTTTGTTTTTTGAGACAGGGTCTCACTCTGTCACCCAGGCTGGAATGCAGTGATGTGATCATGGCTCTCTGCAGCCTCAACCTCCCGGGCTAAAGTGATCCTCCCACCTCAGCCTCCCAAGTTGCTAGGACTATAGCCTCCCAAGTAGCATGACACCACACCTGGGTAATTTTTGTATTTTTTGTAGAGATGAGATTTCGCCACGTTGCGCAAGCTGATCTCGAACTCCTGAGCTCAAGCAGTCCTCCTGCCTTGGCCTCCCAAAGTGCTGGGATTACAGGCATGAGCTACTGTGCCTGGGCTGGAACTGTTATTCTTGAGAGTGGGGAGAATGGAGCATCCCCCATCCCCTATCCCACCTACTGGATGACATTCACAGGTTCCAACTGCTGTTGTCTTGGGGTGAAAAGCAGCTCCAGGCTAGACGCTTGCAGTGGATTCATGACAATGCAGCTCAGCAGCTCTGCTTTCAGCTGTCAATATGTTTGCCAAACATCCTGTGTCCATAAGAGCCATGCCAGGCTATGCCCACCACAGGCTGAGGAATCCAGTGAAGGCAACCCACAAGCCAGCAGAATACATCAAAGATCCACACACTTCAGCCCCTACTCTTGACATCTCATTTCCCTCTCCTCTCAATGTACTCCAGCCCTGAATGGAAATTACCTGGAGTTTTCTGATTTTCAAAGTTCTTATATAGAAGAAGGGAGAGAGTTGTAAAATTCTCAATGAGGCCTTTCCTGACTTTCTCGTTTCAAATTCCAATTTCTCCCTAATTCTTGTACCCCCACTCCCTGCTTTATTTCTTTATCCTTCATAGCACTTAGCAGCTTCTATCACTCCCTTTTACCTCTTTCTCTATACAGACACACACTTATATAGTTAATTATTCTTCCCCCTATGAGAATATAAGCTTGGTGAGGACAGACACCCCTGTTGATTCCCTGCTGTATCTCTAGTATTGACAACTCTGCTGCTGCACAGTAGGCTCTCAATACATTTCTGTCCATCTGAATTAGAGGGTATGCTAATTTCAAATGTCTGGATTGGGGGACCTGGGGAGAGGGTCAGAGCAGAGGACCTGACCACTACCAGACACCCCACCACACCTAGTAAACTCTTAATCCTGGATTTCCCAAGCTATTTGACATAATATAACACCTGTAGATAACTCCCATACTTTAGGACATGTTTAAAGCACTTTCTCAACCTTAGCACCATTGACCTTATAAGCTGGATAATTGCTGTGGGTGGTTGTCCTATACAGTACAGGACGTTAGGCAGCATCACTGGCCTCTATCCACTAGAGGTCCAAATGTGACAATCAAACATGTCTCTAGACATTGCCAAATGTCCCCTGGGGGGCAATATCAAGCCCAGTTCATCAGAACCACTGACTTCGAGGAACAATTTCTTTTCTTTTTTTTTTTCTGAGCCCAGGCTGGAATGGAGTAGCACAAGCATGGTTCACTGTAGCCAAGATCTCCTGATGTCAAGTGATCCTCCCACCTCAGACTCCCTAGTAGCTGGGACCACAGGTGTATGCCACCACACTTGGCTAAATTTTGGTAGAGCTGGGGGTCTCGCTATGTTGCCCAGGCTAGTCTCAAACTCCTGTCCTCAAGCAATCCTCCTGCCTCGGCCTCACAAAGTGCAGGGATTACAGGTGTGAGCCACCATTCCTGGCCAACAACTTCTTTATATGATGGTGGCTCAGGCCCCAAATACCTTTTTTTTTTTTTTTTTTTTTTTTTTTGAGAAAGTCTTATCTGTCATTCAGGCTGGAGTGCAGTGGCGCCATCTCGGCTCACTGCAACCTCTGCCTCCCGGGTTCAAGCGATTCTCCTGCCTCAGCCTCCCAAGTAGCTGGGATTACAGGTGCGTGCCACCATGCCCGGCTAATTCTTGTATTTTAGTAGAGATGGGGTTTCACCATGTTGGCCAGGCTGGTCTCGAACTCCTGATCTCAGGTGATCCACCCACCTTGGCCTCCCAAAGTGCTGGATTACAGGCATGAGCCACTGCGCCCGGCCCCATTTTTCTTTCTAAATCAGTCTTCAGTCTGTAACACTGACCAGAATTTCACTAATCAGAGAATCATATAGCTAGGAAACACTGTATTTAAAAACTAGTGGGCCATAGGGCTATGGTGAATGGCATAAAAATGTGTAAAGTCAAATGATCCGATTCCTTCTATTTTGAATTCAGCTGTACGGAGAGATTTTTAGGGTAGGTGTGAGGGAGAGTTGTTTCATCAGCACAGGATACTGAGAGACAGGAATCCCTCTGTCCCCTCCCAAAAGGAGGAGGATGAACAAAATTTAAAAATGAAGGAAGAGAGATTCTTGGAAGTAAGAAGACAAAGATTTTCTCTTCCTCCTCCTCCTGTTATATTATATGAGATCCCTCCTTCCAGAGTGTATGAAGCATAACTGTGTATGAGTTTAGTTACATGATGCATTAAATAGGCTTTGGTGGAGTAGCTTGGCCCTCCAACCATCACTTATACCACTGTTTCTATGGACAAGCACGTTCTGAGTTTTAAACAAATGCCTTACAAATGAAGTTTTGGAACACATCCTGATTGTAAGATGGAGACCGTTTATGTCATGCACGCAATGCATTAACTTGTCCCTGCTGTGGACAAAAGCTGTTCTGCATAAGCAACACCCACTGGAAAAAGACCCGGTTCTCCAAAGACAAGATGGTTGGGAGATGTAAACAACTTACTATAAAATAACAGGTTTTCTTTTTACTTTGAGTAAGTGTTCTAGTCATACCTGGAAGTGCTGGGTTTCTATAGAAGCAAAAATTATTCCCCAGCCCTGTGATGTTTTTCTAACGAGCAGCAGAAAAGTATTTTTCACTAAAAATAGTCTCAAAATCCAAATGACGCATCATTCCCTGAACACTATAACACTGAAGTAAGATGTCTCTCATTGCTACTATTAACACCAAATTCTCTCTCCAAATGCAACATTTTCTGGACGAAATACTCTTTTAGTGACAGAATCCAACTATGATGAGACAATGCATCTCTGGCTCCCATATAGCTGTGGATCTGTCTAGAGTATCAGGAAGCAATTTCCCTATGGGCAAATAACAAGGGCAATCCTAAGTGCCTTCCAGCAGAATTCCACCTGCAAATAAAAGACTAATGATATTTATAAATTAAGAGTCTTGGACTATTACAAGTAGTCTAAGAACCCTTTTACTTAAAGGCTGTCTAAGTAGAATGGCCCAGCTGCTCTGGCCACAGGGCACCTTTCTCTAAAACTACCTCAGACTATGACCATGTATTCAATTCTTAAGATAGCTAGAAAAAACAGGGAAGAATTAAGTAATATCAATCTAAAATGACATGACAGTTGATATTGCGCTATAATCACATCCAAGGCCTTATCTTCTGACAGGGTTTTGCTCTTAAAATTGCTTGTAAAGCATCCATAAAAATTCTCAGACTTCCAAGTATTTCATCTGCAAAAATAGCTTTAAAAAATGCTGGCTGGGTGTGGTGGCTCACGCCTGTAATCCCAGCACTTTGGGAGGCCGAGGCGGCGGATCACGAGGTCAGGAGATCAAGACCAGCCTGGCTAACACGGTGAAACCCTGTCCCTACTAAAAATACAAAAAATTAGCCGGGCGTGGTGGCGGGCGCCTGTAGTCCTAGCTACTCGGGAGGCTGAGGCAGCAGAATGGCGTGAACCCGGGAGGCGGAGCTTGCAGTGAGCCGAGATCGTGCCACTGCACTCCAGCCTGGGAGACAGTGAGACTCCGTGTCAAAAAAAAAAAAAAAAAAAAATGCTAACAGATTCTTGCTTCTATAACTTAAATTCAGTCAAAAGTTTAAAAAGTAGGAAATTATACAAATTTGACCATCCTGAAGACATCATGGATAAAAAGAATAAAAAGAGCCAGTGTAATAGATTTTGAAAGGTGGTTGTGTGTGTGTGTGTGTGTGTGTGTGTGTGTGTGTGTTTTGTTTTGTTTTTCTCAAAAATTCTACAGGGCAGGATTTATGGTAACAGATCTTTGTACCAGTTCTCACTGGATCTTGAGATTGAAGGTGACTGCATCTCAGTAATAAAGTGGCAAAACTTAAGGCAGGTTCCACATGGAAAGACAATACCTGTAAAAGCTAAGCCATTTAATTCATCCCCTAACCACCACAACAAACGTTTAGGACTAGTGATGACCACTAAGCACTATTACTAACGTAACCTCATCCTTCCCTTGTATTCAGATATGCTTTCTTGAGAGGGAGAGTGAATAGGTGGGTATTATAGCCAATAGGTAAGACACAGGCATGGGCAATCAAAGCCATTACAATTTAACCTGTTTATTGGGACAGAAAAAAATGAGAAGTGTTTTTCTAGATGCACTTTTTTCCATGCAGTGTTCTTCTTTTGTTCCTGTGTTCTCTTTGCATGCTTTCAAGAAATCATGGGAAGAAGCTGGTACCTCCTTCAGACCAAAGTAAAACGATGAAGCCCAAGGAGGGAAGTGCTGGAATCATGGCTAAAAATATCAGGTGAGAAGGAAGTGACGGGAGCTCTGAGACATCTTCAACCCATGGAATGTTTGGACAGTGTCCTGTGGCCTCAAAGTGCTGTGGATTCCACCAATTTCAATTGGTTCCCACTGGCGAATCCTGGGAAATATCCAGACTTTGTCCACAGCACTCCCTCCAGTGTTGCTTCTTAGAGAGTGGTACCATCTCAGTCTGCAGGAAGTGGGCACTGCCTTGGGGCATCCAGGTCTTCCTGCCCAGCACTGCACCAGCCTCTCAGGAACTGGGTTAGGGCTCTGGTGGTGAATACAAGCTCTACCCACAGGGTGTTATGAGGCCACCAAGAACTATGCTTCTTAGGAGCCTTTAATGGGGGAAATGAAACTGGCGGGATATTTAATAAATTAAAATGCAGGATATAGAATTTATTATATAATGTGATCTCAGTCATGTAAAAATGTATTGGGACAATCTGGAAGGAAATACAACAAAATAGAAATATTTTTTTTCTTTCTGATAGGAGTAGGAACTTGAGTTATCTTCTTCTTTATAGTTTACTATATTTCTCAACTTTTCTACAATGAGCATGTATTAAAAAAAAAAAAAACTTATTCTGGCCGGGCTTGGTGGCTCACGCCTGTAATTCCAGCACTATGGGATGCCAAGGCGGGTGGATCACCTGAGGTCAGGAGTTCAAGACCAGCCTGGCCAAGATGGTGAAACCCCGCCGCTACTAAAAATACAAAAATTAGCCGGGCGTGGTGGTGGTGGGTGCCTGTAATCTGAGTTACTCAGGAGGCCGAGGCAGGAGAGTCACTTGAACCTGGGATGCGGAGGTTGCAGTGAGCAGAGATCGTGCCAGTGCACTCCAGCCTGGGCAACAGAGCAAGACTCTGTCTCAAAAACAAACAAACAAAAAAACACACAAAAAAAACCAACTTATTTTTCCCTACAATAAAAAGAGGTGAGGGAAGATTTTGGTTATGCTGAAAATAACTACAGTCCTGTCTAATCTATTTCTTAATATCAAGTACAATGAAACAAAACCGTGTGATGGCACCAGTTTATTCACTCTGAGCTAATGCTTTCAGATTATGGGTTTCTTAGAGGGAAACTTCTACTTAAGAGGACATACATCTCATTAGGGTTATTTTAGCAAATCATACTGCACCATGTGGTTTTATGGCATAACTTTAAGAGCAATGACAATGAACTTTAAAAACAAACACAATAATTGGGTCTTGAGTTTAAAGATGACTTTAATTGGAAAAACATAAATTAGTATTTCCCTCAAGGCAGTCACTTAAGGAAACCATTTATCCCCCTATATTGGTGTTGCCATTTCTCAAAATATTTTTGGAACTTTCTGTGGAACTGCTCAGAAAAATCATTCTGTTATTTCAATCACTCCCTATTTTTGACCAAAAATGGTTTTACCAGTTTGAAACATCATTCACCTGACTTGACATCAAATTTTTTTTAGGGCTCTTAGGTTTGCCCTAAAAAAAAAAGACCCTATTCTCAAAGGATAAAGATTCCCAACCACTGAGATTCTTTTTTTTAAGTCCTCACACAATGAAAACAATTCTAAACCTGTTCCCAACCATATTTTGAGTAATAATAGCATTCCTGCAATACCTGGCTGATCCCTCAAGGTGACTAGTCTGAAGAGGCCAATTTTGGGGATGGGAGAAAAGAAAGGGATCCATTACGGATTCACGAAAAGCCTAGATAAAGGCAATGGAGTTAGGCTAATTATGTATCCCAGTAAACACTAATAGAAACCTATTAGAAGCCAAAAATTCTCGAGTACAATCGAAAAATGAAAAGCCATCAGTGGTTGCTTTGGTCTTTTGGGGTGGCCAGCAGGGGCAGAATCCCAGGCTGGAGACCCCAGGGGCTCCTTCTTATAGGACAGTGTTTTATACAAGGTAAGACTACGCTACCTTTTCTCTCCATTTGCCTTGTTCATCTTTTGTCAACACTGGCTTCACATTAGAATCACCCAGCGAGCTTTAAAAAAATACCAGTTGACTGGCAACTTCCAGACAATGGAATCTGAACCTCAGAGGGTAAAGTGTAGGTATATATATTTGTGTGTGTGTGTATGTGTGTGTGTGTGTTTGTGTGTGTGTGTACTGTTTATTCTTCTCTTTTCCCTTCCTTCAAGTTCCCAGGTGAACTGGATGCCCTGAAGTACAGCAAGGGGTGAGAATCGTGGGCAGCTGGTCCAGATGAAGTTCAAGGCTTCCATCTACAGAGCCTATCTCAGTTGATGAAATGAGCTCCTGAGTAACTCACTCATCACCTCACACAATGATTCATAAAAACAAAAATTAGGAATTATTGCTTGGTCTGTACATATAATCTTAGAAAATAATATAAAAAATGAGGATAAGAAGCATACAGTCTCTAGTTGACTAACCACAGGAAAGATGAAAACACAGAAGTATGGCTATATAACAAAACCATGTCAGAGTCTTGCTATTGGAGGTGATTCTCTTTTCTTCTTTTGGACTCTAAATTTTATCTGTAGACACTAATTTTTTTTTTTTTTTTTTTTTTTTGAGACAGAGTCTCGCTCTGTTGCCCAGGCTGGAGTGCAGTGTCACAATCTTGGCTCACTGCAACCTCCGCCTCCAGGATTCCAGTGATTCTCATGTCTCAGCCTCCTGAGTAGCTGGGATTACAGATGCATGCCACCATGCCTGGCTAAATTTTTTTGTATTTTTAGTAGAGATGGGGTTTAACCATATTGGCCAGTCTGGCCTTGAACTCCTGGCCTCAAGTGATCCACACACCTCACCCTCGCAGAGTGCTGTAATTACAGGATGAGTTACCACACCTGGCCTTAAATTTTCCATAATGAATATGTATTACTTTTTGATACCTAATCTGGTGCTGGCCTGCTGACTTAAGAGACTAAAAACCACATACCGGTAGTATCTTGGGCTGTCACATCCACACCATGTGTAACCATGACCCTGAGGCATTCCACGTGTCCTTTTGCAGCAGCAAGATGGAAACTGGAAAGAGAAGTAAACACAATCTCCTTGAGATTTCTACTCTTTAATGTTCATCTCCAACAAAGTTTCCCCCCCGCCCCCCGCCATTTCATGTACACTTTCTCTTCCTTGAGCTCTACAAGCACCCACTGACTAGGGATTATTATCAATCTCACTTTAAAGAGGAGGAAACAGAAGCTCAGGATGGTCTGATAATTTGCTCATTGACAGCTTTAGTTAAGGGATGGAGCAGGAGTTTGATCTTCCAACCCCAAAGACCAGGCTTGAAAAAAGTAAGATTCAGCCATATATTTGTCTCTTGATGAAACAAATCAGAAAGTCCCAACTAGGTTGAATTTCTAAGTAATATGTCTTTATCAATGTTTTCCTATTGTCTAGTGTTTTCACCACAGCTGCTTCACCATTTTAAAGTGATATGCTCTAAAAAGAAAATCTTGTCTAAGTCAAACAGTGGCCCAGGTTCTTGGACAACTCAATGCCCACTGTTGCGTTGTATCTGAGTAACAATAGTTGCATGCAATATTTGGTAAGTGTCTAATGTGGGTCAAGCATCTGACTACACACTTTTATGCATTGTTTTTCATTCCTATGACAGCTCTTTAAGGTGAGTTCTATTACTTTCTCCATTAGATGGCAAGTGTCTATACTCTGGTGCAAACAGCATTAGACAAAGCCCACCATTAAGACTCCAGAACTCAGTGAAACTTGGGAGCACAAACCATGATCAGCATGTTTAGATTGGGCACTAGAAGAAGGGATAACATCCAAATGCCAATTCAATCATCCCTCCAGATCCCGGGATGAAGGGCACTTTTGCATGCAGAAAGAAGCAAAGCACAATTCCACTGGGTGGTCAGGCCCAGAGGCCAAGATGGCTGCAAAATTTGGGCAGGTTTCCCTTCTCTCAGTTGCCATCCTGTAGAGAGGTTAATGAGCCTTCTAGTTCTTCTCCTGAGTCAGTCCTGTTTTAGGGATGTGCCCTCAGGATACCTCTCATGAAGTCCCTTGGTGTCTGTACCTCTGAATTAATGCCCAGATAATATTTTCTCGCTGGGAAGGATCTATCATTGAAATCCAGGGTAACATTCAACTGGAAAGTCCGATAGCTGATATTTAAACCCAAGTTGGTCTGATTCCAGACCTCTTAATAACCTGGCTGAGTGAGGGGGACATATCAACAAATAGGAATACTTCAGTACTAGTTGCAAATCAGCCATAACATAATTATCTGTGTGTTTTGGGAAGTCATTTTAACCTCTCTGTGCCTAAATTTCCTCCATTGTAAAGGCTGGGAATCAAGTCAAATAATTTCTAATGGTTGCCTTGGCTCTAACGTTTAATTATTTTAGCTTACCTGGCTCTACTCACAGCAACTATTTCTGTATTTGTGCAGCAATCTATGTGTAATATCTATTTACAGTCAAAATTTATTTTATAAGTGATTTCACATTACAATAAAACTTTGCATACAATGATTTGGGAGTGTAGTGACTTTTTTTTTTTGAATATTTTTTGAGATGGAGTCTTATTCTGTTGCCTAGGCTGGAGTGCAGTGGCATGATCTTGGCTCACTGCAACGTCCGCCTCCCAGGTTCAAGTGATTCTCCTGCCTCAGCCTACCGAATAGCTGGGATTACAGGCATGTGCCACCACACCCAGTTGATTTTTGTATTTTTAGTAGAGACGGGGTTTCACCATGTTACCCAGGCTGGTCTCAAACTCCTGACCTCAGGTGATCCACACACCTCAGTCTCCCAAAGTGCTGGGATTACAGGCATGAGCCACCATGCCTGGCCATAGTGACTTGTTTAAATGGAATTCCTGATTCAATATAGCTTAACCAAACTATACTGGCAGTGCAATAATTCCTCCACTTCTCAACATTGTTGGAATAGCTTCATTTTACAATAAGTTCACCTTTAAGCAGTAAGTCTTTTATTAATCTTGGTGGAAGGTTTCTAAAAGTTTCCCAGCCTTAGTAATAGTGCATGTAACATAATTAATTGCTCTTGGGAATATGGAGTCTCCTCAATTATTGAATTGCATGTTTAGGGATACTAATTGAAATGCCCCTGGATTACTAAGCCCTAAAATTGATTAATATTTAGCTTCTTAATGTCTTTGTGTTTGTTTCTAAGCAGTTCACTATGCCATCTCCTATGACATAGAGGAAAACTAAATCAAAAGTATCTAAATAAGAGAGTAGCCATATCCCATTCTAAAGATAAACATACCAGGAAGTGTCTACTGCCCATGTGCATATACACACACCCAAATCAATCAATCAATCAATTATATTTATCTACATTTAACTTTTGATTGAAATATAACATGTAAAGAAAGCTACACATATAATTGTACAGCTTGCTAAATTTTTGCAACTGAAATATTTTGCCTTCATACTAATCAAGAAACAGAATGTGGTCAGAGACCCCAAAACCCTCCTGCTAGCACCCCAGAAGTTCTCCATGTGCCCCTTTTAGTTACTAACCCCCTTCCCCATGTGATATTTTTATTTTTTTCTACTCTGAGGCTTCTTGGATTACCTCTGGATTACATAGTCTATTATGGGTGGTTGGAACTGCAGACCATCTGACAGTGAAGCATTATTGTAGGCCACTCCTGTACATTGGTAAATGCAGTCTGATGAACGTGTTATGATATTCTACAAATCATTTGGGAAAAGCAGAGTTTCAGGATCATCACTTGGAAGGCCCACGATCAATACAAGGCAGAAGTGAGGTGTTAGGAAGCTGCGCTCAATTTCCAGTCCCACAAAAGAATTTTCTTAGACATAGCTTTTTAAAAGAAAATCCCTGATATCAACCTAAATTTATATATTTGATGGCTGAAATACATTTTCAGGGATCCAGTTAGTTAAAGCTTCATTGCATACGCTTTAATAAATCGTGGGATAGCGAGAGATTTTATTTTGTCCTCCCTCTCCCATTGAGAGTTTAGATCAATAAGTGACTTTTTTTCTCTATTCTGGGGACTTTCCAACTATTATGCTGCAGAATGCTTGTGTCCTGCTGAGAAAACAGAATGACAGAATTTTCCAAATTCATTATTTTCTCTTCATGTATTTTACCTAAAGCTGCATCACTTACTGCTTTTACAGATAAAACAGACAAAGTACAAACAAATATAAATAACTAGAAACAGCTCATTCTATAAGGATAGATAGTCTTGGCTTTGATTTTACACTGCATGCATCTAATACCATATTTTTTGCTAGTAAAACCATTGCTAGTTCATGTGATTCAGTTAAACATTATTTCAAGGTGTTTCTGCAAGAAAATTCTAACATCCAGGTGTTTGTTGTGTTCTGATGTCACACAAAAGCTTCTGCTCTGCTTTCTAAAACACACAGGCATAGGAATGATCTTGAAAAGCAGGAAAGGGGCCAGGCACAGTGGCTTACACCTGTAATCCCAGCACTTTGGGAGGCCGAGGTGGGCGGATCACGAGGTCAGGAGATCGAGACCATCCTGGCTAACACAGTGAAACCCCGTCTGTACTAAAAATACAAAAAAATTAGCCAGGTGTGGTGTCGGGCACCTGTAGTCCCATCTACTCGGGAGGCTGAGAGAGGAGAATGGTGTGAACCAGGGAGGCGGAGCTTGCAGTGAGCCAAGATTGCACCACTGCACTCCAGCCTGGGCGAGAGAGAGAGACTCCGTCTCAAAAAAAAAAAAAAAAAAAAAAAAGAAAAGCAGGAAAGGGAAAAACTGATCATTTTAGCTAGAAGTGTATGATTCATTTCTCCAGACTCTTCAGATAAGGAGCTCCACTATGTATCATCATTCCTCTCACTGGGTATGCGCTTCTGGGAAATGGAAGTAAAGCCAGGAAACACAGTCTGTGAGTCTGCTCTTGAGGAGATAGTCACTAGCGCTGTGCATTCTCTCTGCCCCTCCAGGTCTGCCCTCTGCCCAGAGGCAGTCCCCTAATGAACTGCATCCAATGGGCTGCCCTGTGCTTTGGCTCCTGGTTGGGCTTGCCCAGTGAGAATGACGATAGGGTTCAGGGCATCATCTCCTCCCCTCCTTCCCTGGCCATACCTCGGCAGTGGCTGCCTTCCTCTGTGAAGGCCACAGCTTGGCAGGCCGGCTCTCCCACAGCCACAGCTGCAGCTTTCCCTCCTTGCCCCTTTAGGTCAAGAGTAGAAATAGATTCTCACTCTTGTTAGAATCCTGGGCGGCATTCCCAACCTTACTGGTTTCCCCTAATCTGGCCACATATTTGTAAATAGTTCCTTTCTTAAGCTCTCATCAATTATCCTATTTGATGCTACCTGTTCCTGCTAGGACCCTGAATGACAGCAGGGTTGGGTATTTTGTGTGTGATGATCCACAGGATGAAATGTTAAGTTCTAGTGGATACTACTTGATTAAATATTTCTAAGAGCCAATTCAGGCTTTTTTTTTTTAAGTTTTAATTGCCACATATAGTTTGTTTGCTTATTTAATATACGGGCATTGTGGCTAAAATGTAATGGGAGAATATACCATATAACTTTTTAATTATATGGCATATAATAAGTGACTTCAAAAAAGTTTTCTAATATGGTCTTAGGCCAAAGTAGAGACCCGTTTAAAGGGTTCAAGAATACACCTCTCCACGGGTAAGAAAAACAAATGACTTTAGTAAGAGCCAGCACACAGTCTAGACGGTCCCACTACTCAATAAAGAAATACTAAAATTCAAACTTTTTACAGTAAACTTGGTTTTAAGAGAATAACCAAACCCCAAACAATACATATGGGCACCAACACACATGGATACAAACAACTGCTACAAAAACAAAATTAAAAAGCCATCAAAATTCACATACTTCTTACCAACCCAACCATCCATGTAATTTGTAAAATGTAATTAAGACTCTCAGAAAATACAAAAATGTATCAGCTCCTGAACCCTCCCATCATGCTGAGGTTTCATTCATTCTACTTGACGCAGACTCTAACGGAATTACTTAATTTTATCAGAGTCACTGACATATTACTCATTGAAGTATATGCTAGAATTGTGGTCTACAATGGGGAAATTCTCAATAAGTTCTGTGGGCATATCCTGTGTAATAACGAGGGTTCTTCAGTAATGAATTAGAAGTAAAATAAAATTTACTAATTATTCTATACTATATACTATATATATATATGTATATATACACACACACCCATATACACACTATACATCTTATATATATAATACCTTGTACCATATTCTACTATTAAAAAATGTGCAGGCTAGGTTTAGAAAAAAAATGCAAAATAAGAAAGAATAACTATCTAGAAAGTCATTTTGATCTCTATTGCTTGCTCTAACTCTTTAAAATATCTTACTTTTTATATAATAAAGTAGTGAATCATTGCCATAATTTTAGTCAGAAAATCATTTTACTACTTAACTTGGAACATAGCATCTATAACCTGAAAGAGTTTGCTCAATGAGTTATCACATAAAAGAAAACCAAAATGGTCAGTGCACTCTTTTAGCTTTGTCCTGTTTTTATGAAAGCTGTGCAAATGCAGAAGAAATAGGCACAAATCCGACAATGAAATGACTTTGTTGGCAGTTCCCTAACAACCCATCTCCTGTGTATTATGAAAGCACTTATGTATTCAATCTGGGTGTCTTACACTCAAACAACCAACTGAAAGAGCAGGCTCACTCAGTTTATTCCCCTCAGAGAGAAAGGAAGCTCCTAGAAATAGGAGCCCTGCCTCCTTTTGTCTCATTCCCCCACCCTATGCCTAGAAGCAGTTATTAATCACCAATGTACAGAAGAGCAGGGTGGGAAAACCACACTATGAACTTCTTTTCTGTATCTAATTTGGATATCAAGTCTTAACGTTTTAACTTCAGGGTCTCTGGTTCTTATTCCTAATGTCTGTGATTTTGAAAAATTAAAGCTTCCAACCTTATAGCTTTATCAAAGCTTAGAAGAGGGACAAAAACATCTAGTCAGATGGTAAAGTATAACAAGAAGCAGGATATTAAGGAGGTAGTGCTGGTAACCTTAAGGGCTCAGACTATCTGGGTTTGAATCTATGCTTCCTTACGTATTAGGCTCTATCTCAGTTTCCACATCAGCAAAATGGGTTGTTGACGAATACAAGAATTATGTGTAAAAGCACTTCATAAAGGGTGAAGCGTGAAATAAACACTCAAAACATGCCACCAATTATTGTATCCTCACCAACACAAAGCATGGCACAGAGTCTGTGACATGTTGCTTGATAAAAGGGATTGTTTCAATGTTCAGAAAGGAGAAGTAGCAGAAGTTAAATCAGAACCACCACTGCTTAAAAAACGAAGAGAGGGGAAAGGAGGGGCAAAAGCTATGTGTGTTTCCATTGAATGGAAACTTGGGAACAAAGTTGTAGACAAGTAGCAAACCACAATAAACCATCCAAGACCAGCCTTGTCTAACGCCCACACTTGAGCAGCTAACGTTTTGGCACCTCTCACGGAAGTGATCATCCCCAAAGCAGGGTTTGGCAGCAGCAAGCCATTAACATTTAGCCTCGGAATGTGAACCAGAAGCATAGCCAACTTTGAATAAGATACTCAAGTGGAAAGTTAGGTTCTGTTGGGTAGAAAAACATGACCAGTCAGTGACAGAACCTGATATGTAGATGATGGTGGGTAGATTTCCCTTCTTATGTATGCAGTGACTGATAAATGTCAGCATCCTCAAGGGCTGGGGCCGCTCTATCTAGATGGCAGGCAGGAAGGCATCTGTGGGGTCATCTCAGGCTTAGGAAGCAGATGGTGCCCAAGGCCAGCACATGATTCATTAAGAGCATGACTGGTGCCCTCTGATGGCCTGTGTCCTGGATAGCTGGCAACTCTCTCTAAATAAAAAGAGCCTACAGATTAGGATGGGGTAGGGGGCCAGGGCAGTAAGTTGATAAAACTTACTTGTCCTCTTTAAACATAGTTTTTTTCTTTTTTGAGATGCAGTCTCACTCTGTCGCCCAGGCTAGAGTATAGTGACTCAATCTCGGCTCACTGCAACTTCCACTTCCTGAGTTCAAGCGATTCTCGTGCCTCAGCCTCCCAAGTAGCCGGGATTACAGGTATGTGCCACCATGCCTGGCTAATTTTTGTGTTTTTGCAGAGACGGGGTTTCACCATGTTGGCTAGGCTGGTCTCGAACTCCTGACCTCAAGTGATCCACCCGTCTCAGCCTCCCAAAGTGCTGGGATTACAGGCGTGAGCCACCATGCCCAGCCAAACATGGTATTCTTAACAATGTTAATCCTAAGGCATTGGAATTAACTCAAGTATGGTATCATTTTGATATTTCTATAGTTATATATTTTTTACAAGTACTGCTACTTCTATAGCCAGAAGTACTCATTCATATATTTACTATAATATTAGGGTATCTATGTGTGAGACATGGTTCTAAGGAAACAATAATGAATAAAACAAAGTTCCTGCCTTTATGGAGCTCGGCTTTTAGCAGGAAGACTAAAGAGAACCAATGGTTTCAACTGGGCGTACTTTTGCACCCCATCCTTGGAACATTTGGCAATGTCTGGAGACATTTTTTATCATGGACTAGGGAAGAAGGAGAGGAGGGAGATTCTATTGGCATCTAATCTGCAGAGGCCAGAGATGCTGCTGACCATCTCTACAATGCACAAGACAGGTCCCCACAACTATGAATTATCTATCCAAACCAAAATATCAGTAGTGGGCTAGGTGTGGTGGCTCACACCTGCAATCCCAGCACTTTGGGAGGCGGAGGAAGGCAGATTGCTTGAGCCCAGGAGTTCAAGACCAGCCTGAACAATATGGCCAAATCCTGTCTTTACAAAAAAATTTAAAAAATTAGCCAGGTGTGGTAGCACATGCTTGTAGTCCCAACTACTCGGGATGCTAAGGCGGAAGGATAGCATGAGCCTGGGAGGTAGACGCTACAGTGAGCTGTGATCACACCACCACTGCACTCTAGCCTGGGTGACGGTGAGACCCTGTCTCAAAAAAAAAAAAAAAAAAAAAAAAATCAGTAGTATCCAGGTTAAGAAACCCTGTAATAAACCATTAAAGGCAATGTATATACTAAAAACATAATTCTATAAAAACAAATTAAACAAAGACCAAAAAACAAAATAAATGAGAATTTAATCTTTTTATTGAGTTATAATCCACAAATCATAAAAATCACCATTTAAAAAATGCACAATTAAGTTGCTTTTAGTATATTCACAAAGCTGGCAACAACATCATTATCTAATTCTAGAATATTTTCATCACCTCCTCCTCAAAAAAATCCCTGTATCGATTAGCAGTCACTCCCTATTTCCCTACTTCCCCAACTCCCAGGAAACCACAAATCTACTTCCAGTTTCTATGGATTTGCCTATTCCGGACATTTCCTTTTAAAGATGGGATTGTATAATACATTCTCCTTTGTGTCTGGCTTCTCTCATTTAGCATGTTTTCAAGGTTCATCCATGTTGCAGTATGCATTAGTACTTCATTCCTTCCTTAATAATAAATTGTATGGATATGCTGCATTTTGTTTATCTACTCATTGTCTGTTGGACATTTCAGTTGTTTTTACTGGGGATTACTATCATGCCCCACCATTCATGTACGAGTGGTTGTGTAGACACATTTTTTAATACTAATGGGTACATACTGAGGAGCAGAATTGCTGAGTCATATGGCTGTTGGGAACAGGCCCCCAAATCTGGCCATAAACTGGCCCCAAAACTGATAAAATCTCTGCAGCACTGTGACATGTTCATGATGGCCATGACACCCACGCTGAAGGCTGTGGGTTTACCGGAATGAGGGCAAGGAACACCTGGCCTACCCAGGGCAGAAAACCGCTTAAAGACGTTCCTGAACCACAAACAACAGCATGAGCGATCTGCACTTAAGGACATGTTCCTGATGCAGATAACTAGCAAGAGCCCATCCCTTTGTTTCAGGCCATCCCTTTATTTCCCATAAGGAATACTTTTAGTAAATCTTATGACTAGCTTGCTGTCAATAAATACGTGGGTAAATCTCTGTTCAAGGCTTTCAGCTCTGAAGGCTGTGAGACCCCTGATTTCCCACTCCACAGTCTGTATTTCTGTGTGTGTGTCTTTAAGTCCTCTAGCACCGCTGGGTTAGGGTCTCCACGACCGAGCTGGTCTCGGCAAGTGGTGCCCAACGTGGAGGCTCAAACCCAGGTCGAAGGGTCGCCAGAGCGACGGTTGGAAAATGTGGAACCAAGCTGGAGGACACCCAAGTACTCTTTTAAGCAATCCCCGTGGTGAGTAGGAAGGGGAGCTCGGAAGCATCAGGGTAACAACTGGACAAGTGTGGGCTC
The DNA here is from genome assembly GCF_028858775.2 of Pan troglodytes. Taxonomy (NCBI): domain Eukaryota; kingdom Metazoa; phylum Chordata; class Mammalia; order Primates; family Hominidae; genus Pan; species Pan troglodytes. The sequence goes on from NC_072402.2 coordinate 78,003,175, forward strand.
TGGTTCGTTCCACCTTGGAACCTTTTCACAAATGATGAGGAAGGAGGAGAGTATAATGAAGTAACAGAAGAAGTAACAGAGCTGGTTTGTTTGCCAGCTAAAGCTAAAGTGGCAAAGGAGGAAGAAGTTCATCCCTACTCTTCTGCACCCCCTTCTTATTTTGAAGAAAAAGAACGGCCTGACCTTCCACACCCCCTCCTTATTTTGAAGAAAAAGAACGGCCTGACCCTCCAGATCTTTCTTTTCCAGAGGACACTGGGCAAAAAGTAGTTGCCCAAGTGACTGTTCGAGCAGCACCTTGAGCGACCGCTCTCAGTTCTATTCAGGCAGGAATTCAGCAAGCTAGACAAGAGGGTGATTTAGAGGCTTGGCAGTTCCCTGTTAGGATACACCCCCCAGATCAACAGGGCAATATTATAGCTACATTTGAGCCTTTTCCTTTTAAATTTGGGAAATGCCATGAGGGGCCCATCCCGGGCCCCGTTCCAAACCGGGGCATTTCTGGCTTAGGCCATTCCCTCACCCCTTACAATGTCTGTCCCCTGCCACAGATGGTAGTGCCACAGATGTATGCTGCACAAAAGCTGTGAGCCTTCTGCCTCGGGAACCCCGCAAAAGGTCCCAACAGGAGTCTGTGGACCCTTGCCAGCGGGGACGATAGGATTACTTCTAGGAAGGTCTAGTTTACATTTAAAAGGGGTACAAATACAAACAGGAGTCATTGATTCTGATTACAATGGGGAAACTCAAATTGTTATATCTACTTCTGTTCCCTGGAAAGCAGAGCCAGGAGAGCGTATAGTACAGCTTCTGATTGTGCTGTATGTGGGAATGGGGAAAAGTGAAATTAAATGAACAGGAGGATTTGGAAGCACAAATAAAGAAGGCAAAGCAGCTTATTGGGTGAATAAAATTACTGATAAACATCCTACCTGTGAAATAACTATTCAGGGAAAGAAATTTAAAGGTTTGGTAGATACAGGAGTGGACATTTCAATCACTTCTCTACAGCACTGGCCGTCCACGTGACCAATTCAACCCGTTCAATTTAACATAGCTGGAGTTGGTAACCCCTGAAGTATATCAAAGTAGTCATATTTTGCACTGTGAAGGGCCCGATGGACAACCTGGGACTATTCAACCAATTATAACTCCTGTACCTATAAATTTATGGGAAGAGATTTATTACAACAATGGGGAGTACAAGTTCTGATTCCAGAACAATTATACAGCCCTCAAAGTCAACATATGATGCATGAAATGGGGTATGTCCCTGGTATGGGACTAGGAAAAAATTTGCAAGGTTTGAAGGAACCACTTCAAGCAGAAAGACAAAGTTCCCGCCAAGGTTTAGGATATCATTTTTGATGGTGGCCATTGTTAAGCCCCAGAACCTATACCTTTAAAATGGTTAACAGATAAGCCAATTTTGATAGAACAGTGGCCGCTAAGTAAAGAGAAACTGGAGGCTTTAGAGGACTTCGTTAATGAACAATTAGGAAAAGGACACATAGCTCCAACATTTTCCCCCTGAAATTCTCCAGTCTTTGTTATTAAGAAACAATCAGGTAAATGGAGAATGTTAACTGATTTATGAGTCATTAATTCAGTTACACAACCTATGGGGACTTTAGTAAATGACACTACAATTGTGCCACAGAAAGTAGCCATAGGTAGGGATCAATTGAAAACATTAAATGACTTTCAAAAATTACTAGGGCACATTAATTGGATACGACCTGCTCTAAGCATTCCTACCTATGCCATGAGTAATCTATTTTCTATTCTTAGAGGAGATCCTAGTCTCACTAGCCCTTGGCAATTAACAAAAGAAGCTGAGCCAGAGCTGCAGCTAATCGAAAAGCAAGTCTATAAAGCTCAAATAAATAGAATAGATCCAGAGAAGCCTCTAGATTTGCTAATTTTTCCAACTCAGCATTCACCTACTGGTGTTATTGTCCATGAGCAGGACTTAGTAGAATGGTTTTTTCTTCCACATACTAATTCATGGACTCTAACTCCTTATTTGGATCAAATCACTACTATGATAGGAAATGGGAGAACTCAGATTGTTAAATTACATGGATATGATCCTGGAAAAATTACTGTCCCTCTCACAAAGGCACAAATACAGCAAGCTTTTATAAATAGTCTTACTCGGCAAACCCATTTAGCTGACTTTGTGGGTATTCTCAATAATCATTTTCCTAAACAAAATTGTTTCAATTTTTGAAATTAACTAATTGGATCCTCCCTAGAATAACTAAATTTAAACCAATTGAAGGTGCTGAAAATGTCTTTACAGATGGGTCTAGTAATGGTAAAGCTTTTTATTCTGGCTCAAAGATAAAGTTTTCCAGACACCCTATACTTCAGCTCAAAAAGCAGAGCTTGTAGCTGTAATTGAGGTATTGACTGCTTTTAATATGCCCATTAATGTGATTTCTGATTCTTCATATGTGGTTCATTACACACAATTAATTGAAAATGATGAAAGAAGCTAAAGCTACTATCCAGCGACGCCCAACTTGCCAAATGGTGCATTCCTCATCTTTTCCAGGAGGAGTTAATCCTCGAGGATTGGAACCTAATTCTCTTTGGCAAATGGATGTCACACATGTTCCCTGATTTGGGAGACTAGCTTATGTACATGTATGTGTGGATACCTTTTCTCACTTTGTCTGGGCTACATGCCAATCAGGAGAGTCTTCTGCCTGTGTTAAACGTCACCTTTTGCAGTGTTTTGCGGTGATGGGCATTCCAGCTTCTATTAAAACAGATAATGCCCCAGGCTATACTAGCCAAGCTCTAGCTACATTTTTCTCTATATGGAATATTAATCACATTACTGGTATCCCATATAATTCTCAAGGACAAGCCATAGTGGAAAGAATGAATCTCTCCCTGAAACAGCAGTTGCAAGAGCTAAGGGGGGAAAACAGGGAGTACGGAACACCACATATGCAACTGAATCTCGTATTATTGACTTTAAATTTTTTGAGCCTGCCTAAAGGCCAGATGCTGTCAGCAGCTGAACAGCATCTACAGAAACCAGCTGCAAAGACAGAAGCAGAACAACTGGTTTGGTGGGAGAAATCCAATAACAAAAATTTGGGAAATAGGTAAAATAATAACTTGGGGTAGAGGTTATGCTTGTGTTTCTCCAGGCCAGAACCAGCAGCCAATTTGGATATCATCAAGACACCTGAAACCTTATCATGAGCCAGATGCCGAGGAAGAGATACCAGGAGGGTCCCGAGGACCCCCCGGTTGCAGCCATGTCAAGACTGACGCTGAGGAGGACCCCAACTGTCATGAGCAACACCCATTGAACACAGCCACCTACTTGGGGACAGATCAAGAAGCTGTCACAAATGGCAGAAGAAAACCGGAGGAAAGTAGGACAACCAGTCACAATGAGTAATTTAATGGTAGCTGTGATAGCGGTGATCACCATTGCCTTGAGTATTCCTTTAGCAAGGGCTGACACAGAGAACAATTATACTTATTGGGCATATTTATCAATCTTGGCTGGCAATAATGCCTGGATATAATGGATCTATGACACAGTTACACATGCTTTCTGATCTCAGTATTTACCATTATAAATCTGCTCCTATAATTGAGGCATATTGCCCTCAAAAACCTATTTGTAAACAGAATTGGACCTGGCCAGAAATAATGAACGTACCTGTTTGGGAAGATTGCATTGCAGAACAGGCAGAGGTGCTGCGCAACGATTCCTGTGGAATCATCATTGATTAGTCCCCTAAGGAGATGTTTAGCTTGAATTGCACCTCTCAGTCTGTGTGTCATGGCCACACTATGTTCAGTTGGTCTGAACAAAATGGTCAGATGGTAGAAATGATAAGGAATATGGCAAAAGTTCCTATTATCTGGAAACATGGCGGTATAGTGGCACCTCAACCTTAAATGATATGGCCCACTGTAGGAGCTAAACATAAGGATTTGTAGACACTATTAATAGCTGTTAATAAGATCAAATTTTGGGAAAGAATAAAAAAGCATCTAGAAGGACACTCTACAAATTTGTCTTTGGATATTGCAAAACTAAAAGAACAAATATTTAAAGCATCCCAGGCACACCTGAACTTAATGCCAGGAACTGGAGTGCTTGAAGGAGCTGCAGACACATTAGGAGCTAGTAACCCATTAAAATGGATAAAAACACTTAAAAGCTCTGTGATTTCAATGATGACTGTGCTTTTAATCTGTGTTGTCTCTGTATAGTCTGCAGATGCAGAACCTGCCTCCTGGGAGAAGTAGCTCACCGTGATAATGCCGCCTTTGCTTTTATCGCTTTGAAAAAAAAGAAAAAAAGAGAAGAGGGACATGTTGGGAACAGGCCCCCAAATCTGGCCATAAACTGGCCCCAAAACTAGCCATAAACAAAATCTCTGCAGCACTGTGACATGTTTGTGATGGCCATGACACCCACGCTGAAGGTTGTGGGTTTACCGGAATGAGGGCAAGGAACACCTGGCCCACCCAGGGTGGAAAACCGCTTAAAGGCATTCCTGAACTACAAACAATAGCATGAGTGATCTGTGGCTTAAGGACATATTCCTGCTGCAGATAACTACCCAGACCCATCCCTTTATTTCTGCCCATCCCTATATTTCCCATAAGGAATACTTTTAGTAAATCTCATGACTGGCTTGCTGTCAATAAATATGTGGGTAAATCTCTGTTTGAAGCTCTCAGCTCTGAAGGCTGTGAGACCCCTGATTTCCCACTCCACACTCTGTATTTCTGTGTGTGTGTCTTTAATTCCTCTAGTGCTGCTGGGTTAGGGTCTCTACGATCAAGCTGGTCTCAGCAAGTGTAGACACATTTTTCAATACTAATGGGTACATACCGAGGAGTGGAATTGCTCAGTCATATGGCAACTATGTTGAACTTTCTGAGGAACTGCTAACCTGTTTTCTAAAGCTGCTGCACCATTTAACATCTCTATCAGCAATTCATGAGAGCTCCAATTTCTCCACATCCTAGCCAAGCCTTATTATCTTCTGGAAAATTTAAGAGATGAGAATTTGAATTACAACCTAAATGTCCAGATGTAAAACGTTTAGATCTTTCTCAGTGAGCCCTCTGAGGTAGTTCTTTTGGTTAATTATCAGCTGAAATCTGCACTTAAAGGAATATAACAGAGTGAATGCAAAACAAATTAGAAACATCCTTCAGCTTTGTCTCTACATAAGCTTTTACTTTTTATATATTTTTTTAAATTATACTTTAAGTTCTAGGGTACATGTGCACAAGGTTTGTTACATATGTATACATGTGCCATGTTGGTGTGCTGCACCCATTAACTCGTCATTTACATTAGGTATATCTCCTAATGCTATCCCTCCCCCCTCTCCCCACCCCATGACAGACCCCGGTGTGTGATGTTCCCCTTCCTGTGTCCAAGTGTTCTCATTGTTCGATTCCCACCTATAAGTGAGAACATGCGGTGCTTGGTTTTTTTGTCCTCGCGATAGTTTGCTGAGAATGATGGTTTCCAGCTTCATCCATGTCCCTACAAAGGACATGAACTCATCCTTTTTTATGACTGCATAGTATTCCATGGTGTATATGTGCCACATTTTCTTAATCCAGTCTATCATTGATGGACATTTGGGTTGGTTCCAAGTCTTTGCTATTGTGAATAGTGCCGCAATAAACATACGTGTGCATGTGACTTTATAGCAGCATGATTTATATTCCTTTGGGTATATACCCAGTAATGGGATGGCTGGGTCAAATGGTATTTCTAGTTCTAGATCCTGGAGGAATCGCCACACTGACTTCCACAACAGTTGAACTAGTTTACAGTCCCACCAACAGTGTAAAAGTGCTCCTGTTTCTCCACATCCTCTCCAGCACCTGTTTCCTGACTTTTTAATGACTGCCATTCTAACTGGTGTGAGATGGTATCTCATTATGGTTTTGATTTGCATTTCTCTGATAGCCAGTGATGATGAGCATTTTTTCATGTGTCTGTTGGCTGCATAAATGTCTTCTTTTGAGAACTGTCTGTTCATGTCCTTTGCCCACTTTTTGATGGGGCTGGTTGTTTTTTTCTTGTAAATTTGTTTGAGTTCTTTGTAGATTCTGGATATTAGCCCTTTGTCAGATGAGTAGACTGCAAACATTTTTTCCCATTCTGTAGGTTGCCTGTTCACTCTGATGGTAGTTTCTTTTGCTGTGCAGAAGCTCTTTAGTTTAATTAATCCCATTTGTCAATTTTGGCTTTTGTTGCCATTGCTTTTGGTGTTTTAGTCATGAAGTCCTTGCCCATGCCTATGTCCTGAATGGTATTGCCTAGGTTTTCTTCTAGGGTTTTTATGGTTTTAGGTCTAACATTTAAGTCTTTAATCCATCTTGAATTAATTTTTGTATAGGGTGTAAGGACGGGATCCAGTTTCAGCTTTCTACATATGGCTAGCCAGTTTTCCCAGCACCATTTATTAAATAGGGAATCCTTTCCCCATTTCTTGTTTTTCTCAGGTTTGTCAAAGATCAGATGGTTGTAGATGTGTAGTATTATTTCTGAGGGCTCTGTTCTGTTCCATTGGTATTATATCTCTTGTTTTGGTACCAGTACCGTGCTGTTTTGGTTATGGTAGTCTTGTAGTATAGTTTGAAGTCAGGTAGCGTGATGCCTCCAGCTTTGTTCTTTTGGCTTAGGATTGACTTGGCAATGCAGGCTCTTTTTTGGTTCCTTATGAACTTTAAAGTAGTTTTTTTCCAATTCTGTGAAGAAAGTCATTGGTAGCTTGATGGGGATGGCAATGACTCTATAAATTACCTTGGGCAGTATGGCCATTTTCATGATATTGATTCTTCCTATCCATCAGCATGGAATGTTCTTCCATTTGTTTGTGTCCTATTTTATTTCATTGAGCAGTGGTTTGTAATTCTCCTTGAAGAGGTCCTTCACATCCCTTGTAAGTTGGATTCCTAGGTATTTTATTCTCTTTGAAGCAATTGTGAATGGGAGTTCACTCATGATTTGGCTCTCTGTCTGTTATTGGTGTATAAGAATGCTTGTGATTTTTGCACATTGATTTTGTATCCTGAGACTTTGCTAAAGTTGCTTATCAGCTTAAGGAGATTTTGGGCTGAGACGATGGGGTTTTCTAGATATACAATCATGTCATCTGCAAACAGGGACAGTTTGACTTCCTCTTTTCTTAATTGAATACCTTTTATTTCTTTCTCCTGCCTGATTGCCCTGGCCAGAACTTCCAACACTGTGTTGAATAGGAGTGGTGAGAGAGGGCATCCCTGTCTTGTGCCAGTTTTCAAAGGGAATGCTTCCAGTTTTTGCCCATTCAGTATGATATTGGCTGTGGGTTTGTCATAAATAGCTCTTATTATTTTGAAATACATCCCATCAATACCTAATTTATTGAGAGTTTTTAGCATGAAGGGCTGTTGATTTTTTCAAAGGCCTTTTCTGCATCTATTGAGATAATCATGTGGTTTTTGTCCTTGGTTCTGTTTATATGATGGATTACGTTTATTGATTTGTGTATGTTGAACCAGCCTTGCATCCCAGGGATGAAGCCCACTTGATCTTGGTGGATAAGCTTTTTGATGTGCTGCTGGATTCGGTTTGCCAGTATTTTATTGAGGATTTTTGCATCGATATTCATCAGGGATATTGGTCTAAAATTCTCTTTTTTTGTTGTGTCTCTGCCAGGCTTTGGTATCAGGATGATGCTGGCCTCATAAAATGAGTTAGGGATTAAAAAGTGTGGGCTTTCCTTTCAAAGACACAAAATGTCATTGAAAAGTCTATATGCCAATATATTTATACCATTAAGATAGTTTTTTTCTCCTTTCTTTAAAAAAAAAATTCACAGAAATGGGGTCTCACTCTGTTGCCCAGCCTGGTCTCAAATTCCTGGCCTCAAGCGATTCTCCCAAACTGGGGTTACAGGTGTGAGCCACCAAACCCGCCTACATCTTCATTTAGATAGGTCAAGAATGCAGTGGAGCTGTGGAGATGCGAAGAGTATAAAAACCTTTTATCTACTTCCTAACTCAAGCCCAGTGACAGGGATGCTGGTCACTACCTGGGATAGCAGGTACTAACCAGATTCTCCAATTCCTGGACTCTAGCAATCCTCCCATTTCAGCCTCCCAAAGTGCTGGGATTACAGGCGTGAGCCACCATGCCCGGCCAGGGTACTATCCAGATTCTGATGTAGCTGAAATAACACTTTGACAGCCTAAGTCTTGGCTAACTCAAAGAGTGGCCTGGAGAACAGGAGCATGTTAGAAATGCAGACTCTCAGGCACCGCTCCAAATCTACTGAATCAAAAGCTGCCTTTACAAGATTCCCAGCTGGTTCCATGTACACATCCAAGTTTGAGTAGCAATACACTAAACATAGAATAAGTTAAAAACTTCACACCATCATTTTTTCCTTCTAAAAATACGTTTAAAATTTTTTTATGACACAAAATATTTTACTTATTATGGAGTACATGTGAATATTTGTTACATGCATAGATTGTAATTCAGGTCAGAGCATTTGGGATATCCATCACCTTGAATATTTATCATTTCCATGTATGGGTAACATTTAAAGTCCTCTCTTCTACATACTTTACAATAGACAAGACATTGTTGCTAACTATAGTCACCCTAGTCTATCTAATAGCGGGGTTTATTCATTTGTAGATCTAACTATATGTTTCTACTCTCTTTATCCACACCCCCACCCCCACCCACACCACACACCTGTCCCATGCTCTAATATCTATCATTCTATTCTCTGTCTTCATGAGATCAGGTTTTTTTGTTTTGTTTTGTTTTTTTGAGATGGAGTCTCTCTCTGTTGCCCAGGCTGGAGTGCAATGGCACGATCTCGGCTCACTGCCATCTCTGCCTCCCGGGTTCAAGCGATTCTCCTGCCTCAGCCTCCAGAGTAGCTGGGATTACAGGTATGAACCACCAAGCCCAGCTAATTTTGTATTTTAAGTAGAGACAGAGTTTCACCATGTTGGTCAGGCTGGTCTCAAACTCCAGACCTCAGAAGATCCACCTGCCTCAGTCTCCCAAAGTGTTGGGATTACAGGTGTGAGCCACCACGCTCAGCTGAGATCAGGTTTTTGTTGTTTTTGTTTGTTTTTTTGGTTCCCACATGTTAGTGAGAACATGTGGCATCTGTCTTTCTGTGCCTGTCTTATTTCACTTAACATAATAACCCACAGTTCCATCTATGTTGCTGCAAATGACAGGATTTCATTCTTTTTATGGCCAAATAGTATTCCATTGTGTATATGGTACCACATTTTCTTTATCTATTTATTGGTCCATTGATTGACACTTGGGTTGACTGCATATCTTTGCTATTGTGAATTGTAAATAATGCAAGTGCAGATATCCTTTTGATATACTGAATTCCTTCTTGTTGTTGTTGTTGTCTCTTGAGATAGTGTATCATTCTGTTGCCCAGGCTGGAGTGCAATGGTGCAATCTTGGCTCATGGCAACTTCTGCCTCCTGGGTTCAAGCGATTCTCCTGCCTCAGCCTCCTGCTGGTATTACGGGTGCATGCCACTATGCCTGGCTAATTTTTGTATTTTTTTAGTAGAGATGGGGTTTCACCATGTTGGCCAGGCTGGTCTCGAACTTCTGACCTCAAGTGATCCTCCCACCTCGGCTTCCCAAAGTGCTGGGATTACAGGCATGAGCCACTGCACCCAGCTCTTTTCCTTGTTTTTAATTTTTATGGGAAGATAGTAGGTATATATATTTATGGGGCACATGAGTTTTGGTGGGTTTTTTTAATAAAGGGTCTCACTCTGTCACCCAGGCTGGAGTGCAGTGGTGCGATCTTGGCTCACCACAGCCTCAATCTCCCTGGCTCAAGCGATTCTCCCATCTCAGTCTCCCGAATAGTTGCAACTACAGATACACACTACCATGCCCATCTAATTTTTCTATTTCTTTGTAGAGACAGGTTTTTGCCATGTTGCCCAGGCTGGCCTTGAACTCCTGGGCTCCAGTGAACCATCTGCCTCAGCCTTCCAAAGTGCTGGGATTACAGGTGTGAGTCACTGTGCCCAGCTGAGATATTTTAATATAGGTATACAATGTGAATAATCACATCAGGGTAAATGGGGGTATCCACCACTTCAAGCATTTATCCTTTCTTTGTGTTATCAACAACTCAATTATACTCTTTCAGTTATTTTAAAATGTATAATAATTATTGTTGACTATACTCATTCTGTGGTGCTATCAAATACGAGATCTTATTTATTCTATTCATATCTAACTATATTTTTGTACCCATTAACCTCCCCACTTTCCCCCAACCCACTACCCTTCCCATCCTGTGGTAACCATCATTCTGCTCTTATCTCCATGAGTTTAATTTCTAGCTCCCACAAATAAGTGAGAATAGGCAGTTTGTTTTTCTGTGCCTGGCTTAGTTCAGTTAACATAATGACCTCCAGTTCCAACCATGTTGTTGCAAATGACAGGATCTCATTCTTTTTTTATGGCTGAACAGTACTCCATTGTGTATATGTCCTACATTTTCTTTAACCATTCATCTGATGATGGACACTTAGGTTGCTTCCAAATAATGGCTACTGAGAATAATGCTACAATAAACATGAGAGTGCAGATATCTTTTCAATATAGCAATTTCCATTCTTTTGGGTATATACCTAGCAGTGGGATTGCTGTATCATATGGTAATTCTATTTTTAGTTTTTTGAGGAACCTCCAAACTGTTCTCCATAATGGTTATACTAATTTACATTCTCACCAACAGTGTATGAGGGTTCCCTTTTCCCCATATCCTTGCCAACATTTGTTATTGCCTGTCTTTTGGATGTCAGCCATTTTAACTGGGGTGCAACAATAGCTCATAGTAGTTAGCTCATTGTAGTTTCGATCTGGATTTCTCTAATGATCAATGATGTTCAGCATGTTTTCGTATACCTGTTTGCCATTTGTATGTCTTTTGGGAAATGTCGGTTCAGATCTTTTTGCCCATTCATTCATTCGTTTTAAATAGAGATGAGGGCTCCCATGTTGCCCAGGCTGGTCTTGAACTCGTAGGCTAAAGCAATCCTCTCACCTTGACCTCCCAAAGTGCTGGGATTACAGGCATGAGCCACTGCACTTGTACCTTTTGCCCATTTTTAAATCAGATTATTGGATTTTTTTCCCTATAGAGTTGTTTGAGCTCCTTATATACTGGTTGTTAATCCCTTGTCAGATGGGTAGCTTGCAAATATTTTCTCCCATTCTGTGGGTTATCTCTTTGCTGATCATTTCCTTTACTGTGCAGAAGCTTTTTATCTTGATATGATCCCCATTTGTCCATTTTTGTTTTGGTTGTTTGTGCTTGTCAGGTATTACTCAAGAAATCTTTGCCCAACCCAACGTCCTACAGAGTTTCCTCGATGTTTTCTTATAGTAGTTTCATAGTTTGAGGTCTTAGATTTAAATCTTTAATCCATTTTGGTTTTTGTATATGGCAAGAGATAGGGGTCTAGTTTCATTCTTCTGTATATGGAGATCCAGTTTTCCCACCACCATTTACTGAAGAGTGTGTCCTTTTCCCAATGTACGTTCTTGGCACCTTTGTCAAAAATGAGTTTACTGTAGATGTATGGATTTGTTTCTGGGTTCTCTATTCCGTTCTATTGGTCTGTGTATCTGTTTTCATGCCAGTACCATGCTGTTTTAGTTACTATAGCTCTGTAGTATAATTTGAAGTCAGGTAATGGGATTTTTCCAGTTTTGCTCTTTTTGCTCAGGATAGCTTTGCTGTTCTGGGTCTTTTGTGGGTTCATATGAACTTTAGGAATTTTTTTTTCTATTTCTGTGAAAAATGTCATTGGTATTTTGATAGGGATTGCATTGAATCTGTAGACTGCTTGGATAGTATGGACATTCTTCCATGTTCATGGTTGGAAGAATCAATATTGTTAAAGAATGTTTCCATTTTTGTGTGTGTCCTCTTCAATTTCTTTAATCAATGTTTTATAGTTTTCATTGTAGAGATCTTTTATTTCTTCGGTTAACTTTATTTCTAGGTATTTTATTTTATTTGTGGCTAGTGTAAATAGAATTACTTGATTCACTTTTTTTCAGATGGTTTGCTGTTGGCATATAGAAATGCTACTGATTTTTTATGTTGATTTTGTATCCTGCAACTTTGCTGAACTTGCTTATCAGTTTTTTTGTTTGTTTGTTTATTTTTGTGCAGAGTCTCACTCTGTCACCAAGGCTAGAGGGCAATGGTGCAATCTCGGCTCACTGCAACCTCTGCCTCTTGGGTTCAAGAGATTCTCCTTCCTCAGCCTCCCAAGTAGCTGGGATGACAGGCACAGTGCCTGCTATGGGAGGTGCCACAATGTCTGGCTATTATTATTTTTTTTTAAGTAGACACAGGATTTCACCATGTTGGCCAGGCTGGTCTCAAACTCCTGACCTTAAATGATCTGCCCACCTCAGCCTCCCAAACTGCTGGGATTACAGATGTGGGCCACTGCACCCAGGCCTGTTTATCAGTTCTAATAGTTTTGTGGTGGAGTCTTTGGTTTTTTTCCAACATAAAATCATATCATCTGCAAACAAGAATAACTTGGCTTTTTCCTTTCCAATTTGGATGCTGTTTCTTTCTCTTGTCTGATTGCTTTAGCTAGGACTTCACCATTTCTGTTCCTTTGGATAAACACCCAGTTGTGGAAGTGCTGGATGTACAGTAGTTCTAATTTTTTGAGGAAGCTCCATTTTATTTTTCACAGTAGTTTAACCAATTTACATTCCCACCAACAGTGTATGAGTTTTCTTTTCTCTGCATCCTTCCAGAATCTGTTATTTTTCCTTTGTAATAATAGTCATTCTAACTGGGGTAGGATAACATCTCATTGTGGTTTTGATTTGCATTTCCCTGATGCTTAGTGATGTTGAGTATTTTTTTTCATATAGCTGTGGCCATTTGTATGTCTTTTTTTGAGAAATATCTATTCATGTCCTTAGCCCACTTTTTAATGGGATTATTTATTTTTTGATGGTCAAGTTATTGAGTTCCTTGTGTATTCCGGATATTAGTTCCTTGATGAATAGGTTGCAAATATTTTTCTCCCATTCGACAGGTTGTCTCTTCACTTTGTTCTTTCCTTTGCTGTGCCAAAACTTTTTAGTTTAATGTAATCCGATTTGTCTATTTTTGTTATAGCTGTCTACGCTTTTGAGGTCTTAGCAATGAAATCTTTGCCTAGACCAATGTTTTGAAGTGTTTCCCCTATGTTTTATTCTGGTAGTTTTACAGTTTCAGGTCTTACATTTAAGTCTGGAATCCACTGTGAGTTGATATTTGTATATAGGGAGAGAGGAGGGTCCAATTTCATTCTTCTACATATGGATATCCAATTTTCCCACACTATTTATTGAAGAGGGTCACACCATCGTTTTTTGCCAAGGCACCCATTGTTTCAAAGTTCGTTTGAAAACAAACTTAGCCATAAAAACAATTTTATGGATATGTTCCACAAATAAAGGAATCTGCTGTTTTACATTTCATTACAATAGGAAATGTTTAGCTTTGCTTATAAAACTCAGCTGGGGCCCTTCAGCAGCAATGTAGCAAAATGGCACAAATAAGCAGCCTGAAGATTTACACAAAATGACTTTGATCCCTTTGCTGCTTATTGATATTTGGAATGTCCCTACTCTTGTCACTTGGAAAGATTCCAAGGTTTCAGTGCTAATAAGAGTTTTGTAGTGCACTCTCTTTCTCTCGCTCTCATTTTCTTTTTCCTGAAGAGAAAGTCAACTCACTGATGTCCCTAGCAGCCTCGAATAGCAGCTGGGTGGCAGCCTGAATGAATGATGGAGGGACCAATGGAGGCACAATAGGGAGCATGCCAGGAGGCTGGAGGGTGACTCAGGAGGCCCAGGTGACAAGGCTGGTCAGCTGCCTTGTTGCTACAGTGCTTAACTTCAGTTCCCTCATTTCTAAACCAATCTGAGGCAGTTGAATAACAACAACATCAATAATAATAGCAGGTACTCTATGGAAACATTACACTCTAGGAACATCTTAAGTTTTAACTCATTTCATCCTCACAACAAGCCTATGAGGGGTTGGAGTAAACTTTATTACTCCCATTTAACAGACGAGGAAAACTGAGGCAGAGAAGTTTGCTGTTAGGTTGGTGCAAAAGTAACTGTGGTTTCTGCCATTAAAAGTATGGCAAAAACCACAATCACTTTTGCACTAACTTAATAATTTGCCCAAAGTCCCAGAAATTACAAGTAATTTCTGGATTCTAACCCAGGCATTCTGCATCTAGAGCTGGTTCTTTACCATTTTACTGAGAAACGGCACCATTTGTTAAATCACTATGCACACAACTGGGGGCAGTGGCTCATGCCTGTAATCCCAGCACTTTGGGAGGCTGAGGCAAGTGGATCACCTGAGCTCAGGAGTTCAAGACAAGCCTGGGCAACATGGTGAAACCCCATCTCTACAAAAAGTACAAAAATAAATTAGCCAGGTGAGGTGCCACGTACCTATAGTCCCACCTACTTGAGAGGGTGAGGAGGGAGATCACTTAAGCCTAGGAGGTTGAGAGGTTGAGGCTGCAGTGAGCTATGATCGTGCCACTGCACTCCAACGTGGGCAACAGAGCAAGACCCTGTCCCAAAAAAACAAAAAACAAAAAACAGTGACACCCTACGTAATATAACCTACTGGTTGTGCTAGTCTTTAAAAATCAAAGTTTAAACTAAAATCTGGAAGTATTTGGCAAAAAAGCAAACAGTGTTCTCAGTGGGACAGATTAGGGTTGCCAGGGCTCTCAAATAGATGGGGATATAATCCAAGCACAGAAGCAAACAGAGCCTGCAAGAGAGGTTTCATTTCCTACCAAACCACTCAACAAGTTGTGCAAACCTTCCCGAAATAAATACCATGGGACAAGGCTGGGATAATTCTCAAGGCTCTTAAGCCAAAGGAGGCTTGAACTGTTGCTATTCAAAAGCTCTTAAGTTATAACCCAGAAAGCTCCTTCTATCTTTCAGAATAATAACAAACACAATTATTCTGGTTTCTGATTACCAGCTGAAATAGATATTGGGAGGAAATACAAACTCACTGGCTACTTTTACAAGACTTCAATTTCTCAGGCATATTCATTCACTGAAAATTTCTCTCAAACCAGTCTTTCTTGCCTTCTTCACCACCAGGGCATCTGTTACCATGATCAGTTCCTTCCATTGCCTCTGCAACCAATATTCACTTCCCCAAATGAAGCAAGCCACCAACGCTCACACAAAGAAATGACCATACACGACCCTACCAGCATTAGCCACACCCCAGAATACCAGAGTGTTAGGTACGTTGCAGAAGAATAACTGGTCCAACATCTTCATTTCACAGATGGAAGCACTGATGCTCAGAGAGGTTAGGAAATGTGTCAAAGATCACTGCCCTGCCCCAAGGGTATTTTCTCCCTAATACACCCACGACTCCCTTCTTTCCTTTTAAAAAATCTTCATTTCCAAGAAAGGAGTGACTGTGATCAGGAAGAGACT
Organism: Pan troglodytes; assembly: GCF_028858775.2. Lineage (NCBI taxonomy): Eukaryota > Metazoa > Chordata > Mammalia > Primates > Hominidae > Pan > Pan troglodytes. The sequence continues at coordinate 78,018,763 of NC_072402.2, forward strand.
CAAATACTTCATGGTACATAACAACTTTCCCACAATCCCTTGAGAGCCTCAGCATCTCAGTTCTGCAACAGGAGCCTTGTATCCTGACCACCTCAAACTGCTTATATTTTTATTGTACTCTTTTTATATGATGTCTTTCTGGAGAGAAAAAAACTAATGATATTAAATAATATTTTAAAAAACAGGATTAAAATATTTTTAATATTAGATCATATTTTTAAAATTAGGTAAATTCCTTCCTGTAGCATACAAGGCTCTACACGCAGTGTCCTGGCTCCCTTTTGACCTACCTTCTAGGACTCTCCCTATTCACTGGGCTCTCTGCTGTTTCCTGAGCACATCAAGTGTCCTTCCACCTCAGGGCCTTTGCCTTGCAGTTCCTTCCACCAGGAGAGCCATTCCTGCAGAAAAGTACGCAGCTGAATCCCTCACTCCATTCAGGAATCTGCTGAGAGGGCTTCCTTCTCCAGGTTTATTCGCACAGTCCAATGTCCTCTTTATTTTCTTGAATGTATTTGACATTATAGTAAAGAGGCATCTGTTTATTGTCTGTCTGCCCTATTAGACTGTGTGTACCATGAAGGCAGAGACTTTATTTTCCTAGCACACAGAATTAATTTTTAGGTCATGTAAATCTTTAGTTTTGAATTTGCTTTTTTAGCCTGAACTTTTTGAGTTTTCTCACGTCAAGGCACACCTATATACTGGCATAAACAGATATTTTTCTCAGGTTGTAATTTACATTCTTAGGAGAGAAAGCTGTGTCCTTTATGACATGAGCTCGATTTTGCTTCCCAACAGTGTCGTGCAGTGGTTCTCAAAGTATGGTTTCCGGGCCTGCAGCATCTGTATCACCGGGGAATGGGCTGGACATGCACAATGTCGGGATCCTGTCCTGACACCAGGGGAGAAGCCCTGCAAGCTCCCCTACCCGGGAGATGACTCTTATACACATTCGATTTTTAGGACCACTGGCACAGTAGAAAGAAGTATAAACTGGAGCTGGGCACAGTGGCTCATCCCTGTAATCCTAGCACTTGGGGAGGCCAAGGCAGATGGATCACTTGAGGTGAGGAGTTTAAGACCAGCCTGGCCAACATGGTGAAATCCACATCTCTACTAAAAAATACAAAAATTAGCTAGGTATGGTGGCACATGCCTGAAATCCCAGCTACTCGTGAGGCTGAGGCATGAGAATTGCTTGAATCCAGGAGGCAGAGGTTACAGTGAGGCTGAGATCACACCACTGCACTCCAGCCTGGGCTACCGAGTGAGTCTGTCTTAAAAAATATATACAAACTAAAAGTTATTAGTCCTTGATTTTGGTCTCAACTCTGCCAACCCCAAGCTATGGGACAATTTAAAGCCACTCAAATTCACTTACTTCAGTGTACTCATCTGATCTACAGAATTACTAAGCCTTTTCTCCTCTAAAAGTCTAGGATTCCATTCCAGCCTACCAAGTGTTCTATGGCACTCATTTGCTGCAATATCTAAATTCTAGGTCACTGAGTTCAAATGAGGCTTAGCGCACACAGAATATTTCAGCAGGCCAATCCTAACAATAGGATTAAAAGGTCTGGATTCCCATTTCAGATTATACTGAGGGTAAGGACGGCAGCACTATCTTATAACTTTAGTTATAAAAGCCTTGAAAAACTAAATTCTACTCTGTAGAATTAACTCTATTGGCCCAGAGACAAATCTTTTCAGCAGAAAAGTGATGGGCTGCCCGGCTTTCAGTGATTTCAAAAGCAGCTGCAATAGCTGATCACTGCTTCTATTAGGAACTGATGTAGCAGAAAGTTTGGGATGGAAACATTTGTTGCCTTTCCCTGCTCAAAAGGTATAATAAATGACTGGCATGTAAAAAATGAATGCTATAAAAAAAAAAACAGGATTACTATCCTTTAAGTGCCCATGATGTGCTAATTAATAGAATCAGCAGTACTACTTCTGAGGACAGGAGGGAGAGGACACTGAGATGGAAGATCACATACCCAAGGACTGAGGAACCACCCCTCATCCTTTTTTTTTGAGACTGGGTCTCACTCTGTCATCCAAGCTGGAGTGCAGTGGCACCATCTCGGCTCGCTGCAACCTCCACCTCCCAGGTTCAAGCGATTCGTGTGCCTCAGCCTCTCGAGCAGCTGGGATTACAAGCCTGCATCTACACACCCAGCTAATTTTTGTATTTTTAGTACAGACAGCATTTCACCATGCTGGCCAGGCTGGTCTTGAACTTCTGACCTCAAGCAATCTGCCCGTCTCGGCCTCCCAAAGTGCTGGGATTACAGGCGTGAATCACTGCACCCGGGGCCCAAGACATTTAACCAGAGCATTTGCTCTTTTTCTTCAGGATTGTTTGGCTTCATAAGGATAGTCTGGAAATGGTACTTGGGCATTATGAAATCTCCATTAGGGCAAATGATTTCTAAGTTGTATTCACCGACACACCCCCAGACTCCGGTATGTAGAACATGCGATTTGTACTAATTCCAGAACTTCTCTAATCCCCACTTCCCTCTTCGTAAATTTACTTCAGGGTGATTGAGAGCATCAGATGGGAAACACCTGCTGGAAACTGACAAGATCTCTAAGTTGAATGAATAAACTGCTGGCTGAATGAATGACACATGTTTTTTGTTACCTAGGTACTTATCTGATTTCTGTTATCAAATTATCAGGGCGAGAGCCCAATCTTTCCTAATGAGAAAGGAATCGTTTCTTATTTATTATGTTAATACTGAATACCCCAGCACTGGGCTAGGTGCTCACGGAGAACCTCTGCTAGGGCAGTGCAGAAAGGAAATGTAGGGCTGGGACCCCTCACAGAGTCCCTCATATCCAGGTCACACTGATGCAAGAGGTGGGCTCCCATGGTCTTGGGCAGCTCCACCCCTGTGGCTTTTCAGTGTTCAGCCTCCCTCCCAGCTGCTCTCACGGGCTGGTGTTGAGTGTCTACAGCTTTTCCAGGTGAACGGTGCAAACTGTCGGTGAATCTACCATTCTGGGGTCTGGAGGATGGTGGCCCTCTTCTCACAGCTCCATTAGGTGGTGCCCCAGTAGGGACTCTGTGAGGGGGTCCCAGCCCTACATTTCCCTTCTGCACTGCCCTAGCAGAGGTTCTCCATGAGCACCTAGCCCAGTATTGGGGCATTCAGTATTAACATAATTAATAAGAAACAAGTCCTTTCTTATTAGGAAAGATTGGGCTCTCGCCCTGATAATTTGATAACAGAAATCAGATAAGTACGTAGGAAACCAAAACCCATCAAATCCTAGGTGATCTCAGAGAGGCAATGGCAAGAGAGCGCTCAATCAGGAAATTTTAGAAATGGCTTCAGGAAAGAGATGGTAAATTGGGCCTTGAATGATATGCCAGACTCGGTGGAATGGGGTGGGGGGTGGTGGTGGTGGTGGCGGTGGCAGCGACAGCATCTTGGAAGGCAGGAACTGAGCAGGGAAAGCAGAAGTGCTTCTAAAGAACTGGCACACGCTAATTATCTCATGTACCCCAGCCTCTGAGCAGGCTGGTTGCTGCTCAGCATGAGAATCTCCCGCTCCAGCAGCCCCAGTGTGATAGCGGCTGAGTGCAGGTCGCTCGCTGCTGTGGGTTCTGAGATCCATCTCCACCCTCCCTTGCTCTGCTGTCTATCACAGCCAACTACGTTTCCCAGGCTCTCCTGACCTCTGCATTTGGGGCAGGTCCAGCCAGTGGAGGGAACAGAGAGAGGAAAAGCAAAGCCAAAGAGCTTTGACCCTGGGCAACAATTACCCATTTAAGTGTCTAAAATCCTTTGTTCTCAATATACTTAATCCAACTTTGAAAATAGCTCTAAAATGAAAAATGCTGCGATCTTAGCAATTGTATTAGTCTGTTTTTATGCTGCTGATAAAGACATACCCAAAACTGGGAAGAAAAAGAGGTTTAATTGGACTTACAGTTCCACATGGCTGGGGAGGCCTCAGAATCATGGCAGGAGGTGAAAGGCACTTCTTACATGGTGGTGGCAAGAGAAAAATGAGGAAGATGCAAAAGTGGAAACCCCTACTAAAACCATCAGATCTCGTGAGACTTACTCACTACTGTAAGAACAGCATGGGAGAAGCCACACCCATGATTCAAATTATCTCCCACTGGGTACCCCCACAATACGTAGGAATTATGGGAGTACAATTTTAGATGAGATTTGGGTAGGGACACAGAGCCAAATCATATCATTCTGCCCCTGGTCCCTCCAAATCTCATGTGGAGAGATTTCAATCCTCAAATTTCAAAATCAGTCATGCCTTCCCAACAGTTCCCCCAAAGTCTTAACTCATTTCAGCATTAACCCAAAAGTCCACAGTCCAAAGTCTCATCTGAGACAAGGCAAGTCCCTTCCACCTAGGAGCCTGTAAAATCAAAAGCAAGCTCATTACTTCCTAGATACAACAGGGGTACAGGTATTGGGCAAATACACCCATTCCAAATGGGAGAAATTGGCCAAAACAAAGTGGTTACAGGGCGCATGCAAGTCTGAAATCCAGCGGGGCAATCAAATTTTAAAGCTCCAAAATGATCTCCTTTGATTCCAGGTCTCACATCCAGGTCACACTGATGCAAGAGGTGGGCTTCCATGGTCTTGTGCAGCTCCGCCCCTGTGGCTTTGCAGTGTACAGCCTCCCTCCCAGCTGCTCTCACGGGCTGGTGTTGAGTGTCTGCAGCTTTTCCAGGTGCATGGTGCAAGCTGTTGGTGAATCTACCATTCTGGGGGCTGGAGGATTGTGGCCCTCTTCTCACAGCTCCACTAGCTGGTACCCCAGTAGGGACTCTGTGAGGGGATCCCAGCCCTACATTTCCTTCTGGACTGCCCTAGAAGAGGTTCTCCATGTGCACCCCACCCCTGCAGCAAACTTCTGCCTGGGCATCCAGGTGTTTCCATACATCTTCTGAAATCCAGGTGTAGCTTCCCAAACCCAGTTCTTGACTTTTGTATACTTGTAAGCTCAACATCATCTGGAAGCTGCCAAGGCTTGGGGCTTCTACCCTCTGAAGCCACAGCCCAAGTTCTATGTTGGCCCCTTTCAGCCACAGCTGGGGCAGCTGGGACACAGGGCACCAAGTCCTTAGGGTGCACACAGCACAGGGACCCTGGGCCCAGCCCATGAAACCACTTTTTCCTCCTGGGCCTCCTGGCCTGTGGTGGGAGAGGCTGCCGTGAAGGTCTCTGGCATGGCCTGGAGACATTTTCCCCATGGTCTTGGGGATTAACATTAGGCTCCTTGCTACTTATACAAATTTCTGCAGCTGGCTTGAGTTTCTCCACAGAAAATGAATTTTTCTTTTCTATCTAATAGTCAGGCTGCAAATTTTCCAAACTTTTATGCTTTGCTTCCCTTATAAAACTGAATGCCTTTTACAGTACCCAAGTTACCTCTTAAATGCTTTGCTACTTAGAAATTTATTCCGCCAGATACCCTAAATCATCTTTCTCAAGTTCAAATTTCCACAAATCACTAGGGCAGGAGCAAAATGCCACCAGTCTCTTTGCTAAAACATAACAAGAGTCACCTTTACTCCAGTTCCCCACAAGTTTCTCATCTCCATCTGAGACCACCTCAGCCTGGACCTTATTGTCCATATCGCTATCAGCATTCTGGGCAAAGCCATTCAACAAGTCTCTAGGAAGTTCCAAACCTTCCCACATTTTCCTGTCTTCTTCTGAGTCCTCCAAAGTGTTCCAGCCTCTGCCTGTTACCCAGTTCCAAAGTCACTTCCACATTTTCATGTATCTTTTCAGCAATGCCCCACTCTACTGGTACCAATTTACTATGTTAGTCCATTTTCACGCTGCTGATAAAGACATATCTGAGACTGGGAAGAAAAAGAGGTTTAATTGGACTTACAGTTCCACATGGCTGGGGAGGCCTCAGAATCATGGCAGAAAGTGAAAGGCACTTCTTACATAGCAACGGCAAGAGAAAAATGAGGAAGAAGCAAAAGCAGAAACCCCTACTAAAATCATCAGATCTTGTGAGACTTATTCACTACCGCAAGAACAGTATGGGGGAAACTGCCCCCAGGATTCAACTTATCTCCCACCAGGTCCCTCCCACAACACATGGAAATTATGGGAGTACAATTCAAGATGAGATTTGGGTGGGGACACAAAGCCAAACCATATCACCAATATTTTAACCAATGTAGTTCTAATTTCCAAATCTATTCTCATCAATTTTGCACCACAATCTTGGTTATAAGTCTTCCTTCTAAAGCACAATTTTGCAATAAATTAAGTTCAGCTTTAACATACAACACTGCTTCCTTTAAAAAAAAAAAACTCGAGAATTGTTACTTTAATATAATTTACTTTTAAGCAAAAATGTACCTTTCATTGCAATTCTATTTTGTGTACAAGTCTTATATACATATATTGCATATATACAGGGATGTATTTGTGTGTGTGTGAGAGAGAGAGAGAGAGAAAAAAAAACTTCACCTGTGCTTCCTGGGCCTTCCTCAGCCTACCTATAATGTATCACGATGTAGCACCTGTTGGAACGCTCTGGGCTAGGAAATGCAGGGTCTCACTGTAGCGTGTCCTGCTCAGTGGTTCTGTTTGGACAAACCATTCAAATCACCTAAAGTGCTTTCTGAAACCCCATCCCCAGGAGTACCGCCATACCACTGAAACCAGAATCTCTGCAGGTGGAATTCAGCATTTGTCAAAGCTGCCCAGGTGATTCTAATGGGAGCCGAGCTGAGAACCAATGATCTAGTGAGTGGGGCCCTGAACTCAAGTTGCTCTGATGAGCTCTTAAAGAAGGGAAAGAAAGCATGGCCATGGTGTCATTGTTCCTGTTTTAATTTAGGGTGATTGCCGGGTGCAGTGGCTCACGCCTGTAATCCCAGCACTTTGGGAGGCCAAGGCGGGCAGATCACTTGAGGTCAGGAGCTCGAGACCAGCCTGGGCAACATGGTGAAACCCCACCTCTACTAAAAATAAAAAATTAGCCAGGTGTGGTGGTGGGTACCTGTAATCCCAGCTATGTGGGAGGCTGAGGCAGGAGAACAGTTTGAACCCAGGAAGCAGGAGGTTGCAGTGAGCCGAGACCACTCCACTGTACTCTAGCCTGAGCAAGACTCCGTCTCAAAAAACCAAACCAAAACAATCAATTTAGGGTGGCCTCTGTTCATGCTGTTACCTGAACCCCATTTGCCTGTATCCACCCTGGTTACAGTATAATCCACTACTGGTTCCATTCTACAAGGCCGACCTCATATCACACTTCAGGCAGGAAGCATTTCTTAGCATCTCCAGTGTCTCATGAGCTCTTCTGTCCTGAACCCCTTACATGCAGTATTTTACAGGTTAGCATCTGATTATTCTCCAGTATTTTCATTGGCCTTGTCTTTCCGACTAGGTGTTATGCATCTTGAGGCCAGGAGCATATTTTCTCCTTTTGTATTTACTTATGACAAAGTCTGGAACATTTTGGACCCAGGGAGTACCTCCCAACTAGATTAATGAAACACAACATTTAAGCATATTTGCAAAGTATAAAAAGAGGTTATCTCAACTTCAAAAATCTATATGACTCAAAGCAGAGTGGATATAGCAATTACATTCTTCAGTTTATCACTCTGACAAATATCAACAGGTCTTAGAAAAGACGTAGGGTGATTTCACAGGGAAGGTAGGAGGCTGCAATTGCACAAATAACATGTAGTGGTTTTAGGTAAATTAATTTGGCAGCTGTACATGAGAAGAACTGGAGAGAGCTGATCAGGTGGTATAACTCGATTTCCAAGATTGAACTGCTGGTGTGAAATATCTAATACATCCCTATACTGAGAAAACAGGAAGGGAGAATATGCAACAAACCACCAGCCAGAGAAGCCCTTATTATAGTGATTTCTAAAGTTCAAGGCCTGCCTCTCCCACTTTATAGTCAAGCTCCACAGAGTCATCTAAAAATACTCTCACAAATTCTTGCTTTCATAGCCAAAAAGATCAGGTTTCTGAAAAGTGGGCTACATAAAATGATACAGACACATACACACACACACATGCACACACTCCTTATATCTACACACACATGCCCAGGTGGTATTTGTTCAAATACTACAGTGCCGGCAGTGATTTTATTTAGTCTGGTTGTTCGTAAGACAAACACACATAACTTTAATTAAATGCACATCCAAATGTAGGGAACCCATCTTGAAACAATTAGACTCTTCTACGGTAAGAGGTTTGAGGACATTGACCTCCTCCCACTCCCTCACATCCACCATGGAAAGAGAACAGCTGGGCAGAGGCACGCCAGGCCTGACTCCATAAACAGCCTGCAGCTATAACTCTTGGCTCTGCTCTATTTTGTTCCCTTCCTACCCAAGACACCACCCTTCCTTTATTCTTTTCCTAAATGAATTCCAGTCATTCAATTGCTTTTACTTTTTTTTTTAACCCCTCTTTGATCAGTCTTAGAGGAAGAAAATTTCCTGGCATGCATTCTCATCTTTCCCTGAAAGAAAATACTCCAGAAAGAAACTCAAAAGTCTAAGGCATTACCCAACCACCCATCTGGTTATTGACCTTGGGTTATGGAGGCTTCTGGAGAACGTCTGTGGAGATGGCTGCCTTTGTTGCCACATTGTTGGGACTTTCTAGACTGCCTGGCTCTCTAGGTGGTAAAGGTTGAGTACTTCTCTATTTAAATTGCCGTGGAAGCTGGGGGGCCAAGTCAGGTTGTGATGTTCACCAGAAGAATTCTTTCCCCTCTGAATCCAAGTTAATTCACCCCTAAGCAATTTACCCATAAGATATTATCAGCAAAAAAAGAATGTTTTCTCCACAAGAACACACTGAAAAGTTATTTACACAAATCCCAACTGAAGGCCTCCTTTGGGCCTAGAACAATGGGAAAGACCAACACAACAAGATTATACCATCCCTGTCCTTAGGGAGCTTTACTGTACTCTACGGGATTCAAGTCTTTCAGAAAACAAAGGTTTTCTTAGAATGGAGACATTTCTGTTGTCGTTCCTGTTCATTTGATATAATAGAATAAAGGTGGGTGTGGTAGTGCATGCCTTATAGTCCCAGCTACTCAGGAGGCTGAGGCAGGAGGATCACTTGAGGCCAAGCGTTCAAATCAAGTCTGGGCAATATGGCAAGACCCGTCTCTAAATAAATAGAATAAAATAATCGAATATAATGGGTTCTAAATCAAGATTTCTAGTATTTCAAAGAGAAGAAAAGTCAAAAAGGAGGAAGAGAACCAGGGAGGGTGGCATTTTGGATTGGACATAGAACCTGGGTGCACAGGTGGACGTTCTGACCTGTGGGGAGGGCGGGAGCAGACAGCTCCACTTCCAGAAGAAACAGCGGGGAGACAGGATGTAGGTAAGTGGGGCAGAGCCAGAGGAAAGACCTTGAAGGCCAAAATCAAGCCTCTAGACAGACAGGCAACTGTAGATTCCAGCGCAAAATTACCACGAAAGCTCTCTAGAAAATAGAAGGCTGGGAATGGTGGCTCATGCCTGTAATCCCAACACTTTGGGAAGCTGACAAAAGTGTACAAGTCTTATATACATACATTGCATATATACAGGGATGTATTTGTGTGTGTGAGAGAGAGATAGAGAGAGAGAAAAAAAATTCACTTGTGCTTCATTACAAAAACAAAACAAAACAAAACAAAACCAAAATTAGCTGGGTGCAGTGGTGCATACCTGTAGTCCCAGCTAATTGAGAGGCTGAGGCAGGAGGATCGCTTGACCCTGTGAGGTTGAGGCTACAGTGAGCTGTGACGGCACCACTGCATTCCAGCCTGGGTGACAGAGTGAGACCCTGTCTCACACACATGCACACAAAAAGGTAAATTCAGGAAGAGCTGTGTTATGTGGGCCTTAGTTTTATTATCTGCAAAATGGAGGTGGTGACTCTTACCTAACTGCTATGTATATGTCTACCATGAAGAGAGAATAGAATGAAATACTGACAGAAGCTACAACTCGGGTGAGCCTTGAAAACATTATGCTAAATGAAAGGAACAGAGACAAGAGGCCACATATTATATGATTACATTTATAAAAAATATCCAGAGCAGGCAAATCCAGAGACAGAACCCAGATTTGTGGTTGCCAGAGGAAGGGGAGGGGAGGTTGGGGAGTTTCTCCCTAATGGGTTCGGGGTTTTCTTTGGGTTGATTAGAAAGTTCTAGAACTAGAAAGTGACAATGGTTGTGCAACATTGTGAATATACTTAATGCCTCTACATTGTATACTTTAAAATGGTTAAAATGGTAAATTTCATGTTATACGCATTTTACCACAATAAAAAGAGAAAGAGAACACATGTAATAAATATCTTATGATCAAAAGGTTCAAATTTGTTAAGGTGATCACAATTGTAGCTAAGCTGTCTTCTCTTTAGTAAGTACTATCTTGGACAAAATTATCATAAACCTTTCTCTCCCCTTTCTCTGGGATGACATAAAGAGGTTGTCTTGCACAAACATGTGCAAACCTGGACTAGCGAGAACAGGGACAAAGAAGGCCGAGTAGTGATTCAAAAGGGAGACCAAAAGCCCCAACATTTACCACCAAACACCTCAGAACAAAAAATATAGATTCCTGGGCCTCTCCCCAGAGCAAGTGATTCAGAGCATCTGGGGTTGATTCTGATGAATATGGCATCAATATTTTTAAAAAGCACTCCATGCTTGTAATCCCAGCACTTTCGGAGGCCGAGGCAGGCGGATCACGAGGTCAGGAGATCGAGACCATCCTGGCCAACATGGTGAAACCCCGTCTCTACTAAAAATACGAAAATTAGCTGGGTGTGGTGGTGCATGCCTGTAGTCCCAGCTACTCGGGAGGCTGAGGCACGAGAATAGCTTGAACCCAGGAGGCAGAGGTTGCAGTGAGCCAAGATCACGCCACTGTACTCCAGCCTGGCAGAGGTTGCAGTGAGCCAAGATCATGCTACTGTACTCCGGCCTGGTGACAGAGACTCCATCTCAAAAAACAACAACAGCAAAAAAGCACTCCAGGTGATTCGAATGCAGAAGCTGCCAAGATTGCAAACCACTAATCTAGGACGAGCAGGATAGGTGACTGGCTTTATCAAGTGCTCACTGTGGGCTGGGTGCTGTGCCACTCTTTATATAGAGCACCTACAGCTGAAGGTGCCATTCCCAAATCCCCTTAGACCACCAGTCCCCAACCTTTTTGGTACCAGGGACTAGTTTTGTGAAAGACAATTTTTCCACAGACCAGGTACAGGGGATGGTTTTGGGATGATTCAAGCACATTACATTTATTGTGTATTTTATTTCTATTATTATTACATTGTAATATAGAATGAAATAATTATACAACTCGCTGTAGTGTAGAATCTGTGGGAGCCCTGAGCTTGTTTTTCTGGAACTAGACGGTCCCAACTGGGGGTGATGGGAGACACTGACAGATCATCAGGCATTAGATTCTCATAAGGAGCTCACAACCTAGATCCTTCGCATGTGCAGTTCACAGTAGGGTTTGTGCTACTATGAGAATCTAATGTTGCCACTGATCTGACAGGAGGCGGAGCTCAGATAGTAATGCGAGCAATGGGGAGTGGCTGTAAATACAGAGGAAGCTTTGCTTGTACAACCACTGCTCATCTCCTGCTGTGAGCAGTACCAGTCCGGTCTGTGACCTGGGAGTTGGGGACCCCTTAGACTTTTTCTGGCCATGACCCTGGTGTCCCCTAGAGTAGCACTCAACCTTTTTTTTTTTCCCTTTGATACAGAGTCTTGCTCTGTCACCCAAGCTGGAGTGCAGTGGCGCAATCTCAGCTCACTGCAACCTACGCCTCCTAGGTTCAAGCAATTCTCCTGCCTCAGCCTCCCAAGTAGCTGAGATTATAGGTGCCTGCCACCATACCTGGCTAATTTTTCTATTTTTAGTAGAGACAGGGCTTCACTATTTTGGCCAGGCTGGTCTTGAACTCCTGACCTCAAGTGATTCCACCCGCCTCGGCCTCCCAAAGTGCTGGGATTACAGGCGGGAGCCACTGTACCCAGTCGGCACTCAACCTTTGAGGGAGAGGAGATAAGGGACAGATACCCCAGGTTTCTTACCCCTTGGGTGGAATAACTCTGAGGCATACTATAAACCTGGGATAAGGAAACCCTTTTTGTAAAAGGCCAGATAAATACTCTGGGCTTTGTGAACCATGTAGTCTCTGCTGTAACTACTCAACTCTGCCTTTGTAGTGTGGGAGCAGTCACGAACAATGCCTAAATGAATGGGTATGGCTGTGTTTCAATAAAACTTTATTTATAAAATCAGACAATAGCCAGGCACGGTGGCACATGCCTGTAGTCCCAGTTATTTGGGAGACTGAGGCAGAAGGATTGCTTGGGCCCAGGAGTTCAAGTCTAGCCTCGGTAACATAGCCAAACCCTGCTCTAGGTCTAAACAGATTCCCAGAATCCTCATCAAGAAAAAGTGACAAAGTTGGAACCTGTCAATAACACACCTTAAAAATAGAGGTTTCTTCCTTTCTTATGCTTCCTGGGATCACCGGCTATAGAAATTACTTGCATTGTATGTGTGTATACATCCCTAAGTAATATATATTACCACTTTGTGTTTCACAGTAATTACACAATAACCATCATTTGACATGTTAGAAAAAAGAAAAGATATAAAACTACTTGCACTTAAATCCTTGTCTCAGAGCCTGCTTCTGAGGGCACCCAACCTACATTATTATTTCATTTTATACTCATAACTACTCTAACAGTTAACTAATACCATCTCCATTTTATAGTAAGGAAACTGAGGTTCAGAGATTACACAACTCATAAGTGATAGAGTTCCTGTGAGATGTCTATCTGGCTCCAAAGTCAGTGCTCTCTCCACAACACTGCCAACGTAAGAATGGATAAAAACAAATACATGCTCATGCACAAACACACACAAATACTTAATCAAATACACAGCTTTAATTATGGCAAGCAAGAGTACTACATACAGCAAACCATAAAGCAAAATCATACTACTCATGTACTTAATGATCTATGTTAAGGAAGATCAAATAAATAAACAAGTAGTTTAAGATAAATACACAGTAAGGTTTGAGGGTTATAGGAAAATACTTTTTTCTCTTTTATGCTATTTCTTATCGAAGAGAGAATTCATGTCTCATCTACAATTGGTTGCAATCTTAGGAGGTAAAACCTTTGCTTATACTTGGGAACATGTATACCCATTCAAGGTAGAGCTCCACATGTGACTTGGAATTTGGAGAGAAAGGAACTAGATTAAAATATCTTCTTACATATTTCAACATGGGAGTGGAGAGGGAGCACGTGTGAAATTCCCCTATGGATACTAAGGATTCCAGAGAACACCCCAAAAACCCAGAACCAGCATATCTGCAAACCAGTGTTTCAGCTTACGCGGTCTTGCCCTCACTGTCGTGTTTGGTGGCACTGGCCCCCTTCTTGCCGAGCAGTGAGGCCACCTTCTCCACATCTCCATTCTCCACGGCCTGCAGTAGCCGGTCATCATTCTTGTTCCACTCATTGGTCTGTAGAGAAAGAGAAAAAACAGAGGTCATGAACAACACTGGCCACAGCCGCACTGACCAGCAGGGCTGCAGTCCTCGCAGCCCCCACCCTCCTGTCACTCAAATTAAAGCCTGCTCCCAAATAAGCTTGTTTTAAAATACCTTCCCCTTCACCATGGAGACACCCAAGAAGGCCACTTTCCCAAAAGAAAACATAAATAGTGCAATGAAATCACGGCTAGTCACCAAACTCTGAGATAAAATTTACTTCTTTTAACTAACACTAGGAATATGAAGCAACGTAAAAAGACCTCAAGGCCAGTTTACACATTAGCTAATTTCTCGCTGAACTAGACAGCTGCTCCTCAGCACGTTGGCCTTTGACCTCATCCACAGCTCACTCTGTCCGCCGTGTTACAGAACCAAACCAGCAGCTCAAGGTTACCCGAGGTTTACAGACACATAATTTTTCATCTGCTTTTATTGCCTCTCTTTCTGGTCTCTTTACCAGGCCCTGAATTTTGAGCTGGATACTGATTTTAAGTAGTTGTCCAGGCTACCGACTCAACAAAGTCTCACCAGAAACAAAACTTCTTCCTGAGCAAGCTATTAAACATCAAAGAGCTTTGAGCAAAGCGTCAATCACTGTCAATGCCAAACCCCAACTGAATAATTCTGCAAACCACAGTAACAGTAAGGCACTCATATGTGCAAAACTGATTTCTACACTTAGGAGGGAAAGAGATGATTTCTATATAAGAGCAAATGAGCTCTGAATATAAGACTAAGAAAGACATGAAAGGCAGCAGTGAGCCACTGAAGGTTTGGGAGCAGAGGAGGGAGAGAATTATAGAACCAGTGACTGAAGAGTCATTGGGAAGTGTTGAAGCACGTGGGATTAATGAGGGAAAGAGGGGAGGAAGGAAAGATGTTGAGCATATCAGAGGCTCTGGGCACTTTGCAAGCCCGGGCTGCCTTCCAGTCGTCTCCTGCACCAGGCCCCTGAGCTAAGCCCACTTTCTGACCCCTTCAGCTGTGGACACCACACCCTGGGAGAGACTCCTTTTCCCTTCCCAAAGCTTTCTATAGACTCTGCTTCCTTGCAGCCTCTGAAGAGATGAACCTCCAGGTATTTCGTATTAACAGCTTTACGATCGACCCTTAAAAGGAAGCAGACAGAGGAGATATTGTAGATTTAAAAACTAAAAAGAAGAAATTTTATAGGATGACAGTCTTCCACGGCCCCGGGAGTATGTTCCCAATCTCTGTACTGATGGAAATGAGGAAACCCAACAAGTCTTTGTCCATCAAATGTCTCAGTCACCCTCCCAACCCTAGCCCATATGTAGGGCCCATATGTAGGGCCTTAAGCCAGGGAGGGATAAAAGAGATGTGTTCGGAATTTGCATCTCTGAACGTCTCAGGACTGAACCATTCCCAGTTTTTAGGACTCTGTCCTCCCCCACCAACACTGAGTGCAGGTGCACAGTAGGAATGAAGCAGGTTTGAACAACAATCAGCAGCTTGTTCTCTGGGCTGCGTGAACTTGAAGTCCAGAACTCCAGATTGACACTTACATGTTGTGTGACCTGAAGTCACACATAATCTTTCTGTGCCTCAGTTTCCCCAGGCTTTGGACTGGATGTCCACTGTGATTCCACCAAAGCTCAAAATTCTTATTATATGAAATTCCCCAAACTCTGCTAGGGATTACTCTAGAACAGGACTGTCTGCCATCATGGAAATGTTCTTTATCTGGGCTTTCAAATACTATAGCCACAAAGCCAGTGATTCTTAACCAGGATTTGTTTTGCCCCTGTGGGGTCACTTGGCAATCTCTGGAAACATTTTGGTTGTTATGTCTATAGAGTGCTACTGGCATTGAGTAGGTGGAGACCAGGTGTGCTGCTGAAAGTCCTACAATGCACAAATGCATGAGACAGTCCTCCTACCCCCACCAAGAATAATCTGGCCCAAAATGTCAATACTGCATGAGCCACTTGTGGCTACTGAGCACTGGAAATGTGGCTAGTGCTACTGAAGAAGTGAATTTTTAATCTCGAGACTTCACGTGACATTAGCCAGAGGCCACCATGTAGACCAGTGCAGCTCTCCTTGATGACTCTCTTCATAGGTTTAACAAAGTAAGAATGTGTCTGGACCAACATCAGCCACGCTCCTACTACAGCAATTTACTCACAAAGAAATGAGATTTTGTCTTTAGTTACCAATCAAGCTTCCTGTTGAAGGGAAACATAAGAAATATGGCGTTCCTCACACCATCATTTGTTAGTAGAATAGAAAGCGTAACTTAACAACTGTACAAACAACTACAGCAAATGATCAAGCCCCAAGAAACACAGTGCAGCTTATTCCCCCAGAGTGCACTTTACAAGCAAAGAAAAAAGGGAGGGAAAGTTTACTGAAGAACATTTAGGACCAATGATCCCTACCTATAGAATCCTAAAAGAGAAAAGTATTGTTTTTCCAAATCCTTTTCTAACCTAAACTGAACAAATTAAAACTGGACTGGGAAGATCAAAAGGATATGATCAAATCTCAGAGGACAGGAGTGAAAGTATTCAAGCAAAGGAACGGCCACATGAAAGGATTTTCCTTTTCAACGTTGCTAAGGCACTCTACTCTTAAGTAGAGAAAAATCTGATTGCAGGGGTTCCCTAAAATTCATTCCACATGGATCTTTAGGGAGTTCAGTTTCTATAAGACATGGCAGGAGAGATCTTCCCTATCCTGCTCTTTGGAAGACAAGGTCAATGCCACATTCCTAGTGGTCTGAAATGCCTCTCTTCTATCTAGAGCCTCTTCTCAGTGCAGGCCAGAATTTACTTTTCTCTTGGAGCAGACGAAGAGAACATGGCTACACAAGCAAATCTTCAATAAATAATCCACAACACCATTCAAGAAGTGCTGCAGATGGGGTTCACAGTAAGCAGAGCTAGGTTGGGAAAAGAGGAGAGAAGGTAAGAGGCTGGGCGTGGTAGCTCATAACTGTAATCCCAGCTACTGGGGAGGCCAAAGCAGAAGGATTGCTTGAGTTCGAGACCACTCTGGGCAACACAGTGAGACGCCATCTCTAAAAATAAAAAATTTTAAAAAGAGTTTTGCTCTTAAAATTCTCACAAGCATGCTAAAACTAGAGGCCAAGTAGGGTCCCAATTAGACGTCTGATCCAGGAATCTGGATTCTGATCAAATAGCAGAGTTGTCTAGTCCTGGGCCAGGCCACTAATCATACTTGCAATTAGCTCTGATAGGCACAACTGGCCATATCATGCTCCTTCCAGAAGCACAGTGCTAAAGAGGCCATCAGTTTTCCTTCCTAAACTTGCCCACGGAGATATTTCCTACATCCTCTCATCCTCTCCTATAAAACTATTCTATCCAGTGCCATACTCTTTTTTTTTTCTTTCTTTTGAGATGGAGTCTCACCTTGTTGCCCAGCCTGGAGTGCAGTGGCGCGATCTTGGCTCACTGCAACCTCTGCCTCCTGGGTTCAAGCGACTCTCCTGCCTCAGCCTCCTGGGTAGCTGGGATTACAGGCATCTGCCACCATGCCTGGCTAATTTTTTGTTTTTTTTTTTTTGAGATAGAGTCTCGCTCTGTCACCAGGCTGGAGTGCAGTGGTGCAATCTCAGCTCACTGCAACCTCCGCTTCCTGGGTTCAAGCGATTTTCCTGCCTCAGCCTCCCGAGTAGCTGGGACTACAGGCACATGCCACCACGCCCAGCTAATTTTTGTATTTTTAGTAGAGGTGGGGTTTCACCATGTTAGCCAGGATGGTCTTGAGCGCTTGACCTCGTGATCTGCCCACCTTGGCCTCCCAAAGTGCTGGGATTATAGGTGTGACTCACAATACCTGGCCCAATTTTTGTATTTTCAGTAGAGATGGGGTTTCACCACATTGGCCAGGCTGGTCTTGAACTCCTGACCTCAAGTGATCCTCCCACCTTGGCCTCCCAAAGTGCTGGGATTACAGGCGTGTGAGCCACCGTGCCTGGCTCTAGTGCCATTCTCTATACCAAAATTCCCATAGCCAATCACAACATGAGACAAAACAGATGTTCAATAAGCACTTTGAGTCATTCTTTGGAATCCAGAAGCAAATCCTCTCCCCTACCCCCACCCCCAAGCATCAAAAGAAATCTCAAAAAGTCACTTTGGTCAATCTACTGTCCAAAAGTAGAGCTGGTCAAATAAATAGGTAAAGTTTGAAATTTTATCATAACATCCCAAAGTAATTCATTCATACTCTAGAAGCAAGGAAGGCTTTTGGAGACCACCATCAAACTAACAAAATTACCTCTCACCACTTTCCATGAAAATCCTCTCCTCTAACTAGCATGCCCTCCACAGGACAGGACTGATTCTGCCTCCACCCTGGGCTTCTGGTCCTCTTATAGTTTTCAACTCTATGAAAGGCTATATAGTTTATCGGTTAACCTAACATGTTAAAAAAATAAAATAGAAAACATCAGATGTACCACCTTTAATAAAGTTAAATGTCTTATGAAGCTTTTATTTATTACATGTATGTGTATCCTGACTGATATAAAATACATTTCTTGACTGGGCACGGTGGCTTATGCCTGTGATCCCAGCTACTTGGGATTCTGAGGCAGGAGAATCGTTTGAACCCAGGAGGTGGAGGTTGCAGTGAACCGAGATTGCACCACCGCATTCCAACCTGGGTGACAACCCAAGACCTTGTGTCAAAAAAAAAGATATATATATACATATATATATATATATACACACACACACACACATATATATACACATATATATACACACACACACATATATATATAGACACACACACACACACATACACACATATATGTAAGAAATATATATATTTCTTACTGGAGGATCACAAGAAAAAACACTGGCAGCCAGTGCTTCGGAATGCTCTGTCACCCCATCCGCCTAAGCAAAGGCGTATTTCTAAAGCCTAGCTCCAGCCCTGCGGGCTCTCTCCACCCTTTCCTGGTGACCTCTCTCTGTTTCTCTACTCCATTGCGTCCCTGGGGGCCACCCACTCACTCTTCTCAACCGAAGCCCACAGTCTAGGCTTGATGAAATATCGCATCCTGGTTTTTGTTCGAGAGCTTACAGTTTTTCTCCTGTGTTTAGCTCCCTGAAGGCCCTGAGAACAGGCTTCATTTCTTACCCCCATGGTGCTCAGTATTTGCTGCTGATTTTAGCAGGAGGTTGATTGACCTAAATCACTCTTGACTTAGCAAATATTTGTTTTTTCATTTACAAAAGTTTCATTCTTTTGCAAACAACTATTAAATCGTGTTTCAGATTTTTTTATAGGCTAAATAAATCCAACTCCCTTAACTTTTTTAAAAAGCCAATTTTCCAAGATTTTAATCATGTAAATACTTTCTTCAAATCTCTTCCCAACTAAGGAGCCCAGCCGTATAAATTCAATCAGGGTGAACGTGATGTCTCCCAGTCACAAGAATCACCTGGGTGCTTGTTAAATCTGCAGACTCCCAGGCCCCATCTGGCAGACTCTGACCCCAGGAGTCTGGGGTGGAGCCCTGGAATCACTTAGGTTCAACGAGTGCATCCTTTGATTTTTATTGCTAACTTGAGGACAACTGGAACCTATGCTAAGACTAACAGGAGAATTCACTTGAAAGAATTTTCTTCTTCCACAAGGCATTAAGGAAGCGGGCCTGCGAAGAGAGGAATTCTTCACTATTTTCTTGTAGAACTAGGTATTTTGTTTCCCATAAAAGCTGAGTAAATATTGGTCTTTCCCCAACCTGTGTATAAGACATGCATTAGAATGTCAATGAAAGCATCGCTCATAACAGGCAAGAATTACAAATAACCCAAATTTCCAATAACAAATGATGGATAAATTATCACGTCGTCAAGCAACAGAATAACACACAGCAATGAAAATGAACAAACTACAACTAGGTACAACAGCACAGATGGGTATTAAAAACAGTATTGTTGAAAGAAGCAAGACACACACAAGAAAACCCACCATAGTATGACTGCATGCACATAAAGATAGAAACAGGAAACATGGAACCATAGTGTTTAGGGATGTATACACAGATGATAAAATTATAGGCTGGGTGAGGTGGCTCACGCCTGTAATCCCAACACTTTGGGAGGCCGAGGTGGGCAGATCACTTGAGGTCAGGAGTTTGAGACCAGCCTGGCCAACATGGTGAAACCCCGTCTCTACTAAAAGTACAAAAAAATTAGCCAGGCATGGCAGGCGCCTATAATCCCAGCTTCTCGGGAGGCTGAGGCAGGAGAATCACTTGAACCCAGGAGGTAGAGGTTGCAGTAAGCACTCCAGCCTGGGCGACAAGAGGGAGACTCCATCTCAAATTAAAAAAATAAATAAATAAATAAAGTATGGCCGGGCGCAGTGGCTCACACCGGTAATGCCAGCACTTTGGGAGGCTAAGGCAGGCGGATCACCTGAGGTCGGGAGTTCAAGACCAGCCTGACCAACATGGAGAAACCCTGTCTCTACTAAAAATACAAATGAGCCAGGCATGGTGGCATATGCCTGTAATCCCCGCTACTCGGGATGCTGAGGCAGGAGAATCACTTGAACCTGGGAGGCAAAGGTTGTGGTGAGCTGAGATCGCACCATTGCACTCCAGCCTGGGCAACAAGAGCAAAACTCCACCTCAAAAAAAAAAAAAATGACAAAGCAAAGTAAGGATAAGGTCAGTATAAAAGTAAGGGTCATGATTAGGGGTGAAGGTGTGGCATCCTATCAGGAAGGGACACCCGGGACCATTCTGGGACTTGCTCTGTTTTAGGGTCTGATTAGCAGCTCCTCAGATGCTCACTTTATAACTACTTGTTAGACCGTACATCGTTTTGTGTACTTTTCTCCATATGTGATTTATTTCTTTTATTTCCTTCTCCTTCCCTCACCATCCCCCTTCAGGCATACAAAACACATACACACAGAATTTAGAAAGAAGTCCTGTGCTTCAGTTTTTGGTCAACACCAGGTCAAACGCCTTCGAACGGTTCAGTCTCACTTGCTGTTTCCTCATTGCTTAAAAAAAAAGGCAGAGTGGTGCCAAAATCTGGTTCTTAATCTTTTGGAGGCCTCATGGACCCCCTAGAGAATCTGGTACAGTTACAGACATTCCTCAGAATAATGCACATCCACACAAAAACTTGCATATGATTTCTGGCTTAAATATCTACCCCCACCCAGCCCACTCCTAAGCCCAAGTTTAAAATTCCTGGTGTAGAAAAGAAGAGACAGACTTCAGAGTTCGGTGCTATTGAGTTGAAATTCCAGTTCCATCACTTCTAGGTGGTCATCAGTGTCCCTGGGCCTCCCTGTCCTTATCTGTAAATGGCAGGAAATCCCACCTACTTGTAAATTATCCTGAGAATTAGATGCAGCATACATCAACAGCCAGGCACATACTAGGTACCTAAAATGGTGATTCTTCTGGAATTTGATGAGCTGCACTGTTCCTTCTTGACTAATGTTCTATGAATATTTTAATATTTACAATTTAGGACTGATAGTCCAATACCCTTTTAGAGGCTGATAACAGCTTAATGCAAATTTTCTACTATGCTCCTTCAAAATCATATTTTAAAGGGCTCAAGAGAAACATTCACAGACATGAAATTAATGATTTTATTGAATATGGCTCACTTTTCCAAGAGACTGTTTAAACAGACACGATTTCAACAGAGCACATTAAGCCATACTTGCAAGTTCAGGAAGCCATATGTTATGCTGCAGAGACATGTGTAATGTGTCAGCTATGAAGGGCGGCATGTGGGAAAGAGCCCTAACCCTCAATATGGGCTCCAAACATTCCTGCTAATATATCACAAATGATATTGGCTGGCCGGTAAGTTTCCTATTCATCAAATCATTTCCAAATGACACTGACTTACTTAAAGGTTTTCTCTTGAAGCTTGGCCTTTTTGAAGCCTTGCCTGCCTCCGTCTAGAATAGCAAACATCATGTCAACCGGGTGATGAACGCTGGGGATTTGGCAACTGGCAGTGTCTGCCCTTGGCCAGACATGGCATCACCTTCTTTTATTTTGGTTTAATCATTGGGACCTGAAAAACCAGTGGAACTCAGTGGTCACAGACATCTGGCTAGTCAACAGGTTTTGAGTTTTCAAACATATCAACTCAATCAAAATAATCCAGTGGCACAGAATAAGCCAGGAAGAGAGTTTCTTTGACTTTCTTGAGAAAAGATGCCAAAACCCTAACCATCACCAATTAGAATGCTCTTGTTCTGTGCCTCTGCTCGGGCAGCCATCTGGAGGAATCTATCTGAGATTATCTTGAGAAAAGCTGCATTTCTTGCTCCAGTTTTCGGTGAGGAGACTGTTTTGCCAATATAATCAGCAAGGCTAAGACGAAAGATAAAGTAAACTGCTTTCACTGGGAAGGTTTCAGATTCACATTGTCCAGGAAAAAAACTTGCACACACCTCATCATTTTAAGAAAGGGTACAAGAAACAGGCAAGCTTCAGTCTCAATATTTTCCCCGGTTGACTATATCCACCAGTACTTACAGATATGTATCTACTAGGTGCAGGGTAATAAAGAAGATTCTATAGCTGTTACACAGATAAGTGAGATCTAATCCCTATCATTCATTCACTTATTCAACAAATAAGTGTGTTTTACATGCAGTATAGCCTTTCCCAAATTTTCTTTTTTTTTTTTTTAATTTTTATTTTTTTAATTTGTAGAGACGGAGTCTCCCTAGGTTGCCCAGGCTGGTCTTGAACTCCTGAGCTCAAGGGATCCTCCCACCTCAGTCTTCCAAAGTGCTGGATTATAGGCATGAGGCTCCCAAATTTCCTATATAGTTGCAGAGATCAAATACAGTAATACCAGAAATATGCCAACAATGCAAAATAGGATATTAGAAGTGGCAAAGTGAGCAAAATGGTGAATTGACACACTAGCAAGGAAAGACAACTTTCAGCTGGGCAAGCAGGGAGTTCCCTGACTGGATTGTGAACCAGTCCTTGCAAGAAGTAATATTTAAATTAAAGGAGAGAAGAAAAGACACAAGGATTGAAACATACAGGATGTATTTAGTAGAGAGCATAAACAACAAGTTGATACAAGTGAAACCTTACAACCAGAAAATTACCAATACAACATGGCAAGCACCTAACCAGCAGTTTCATAAGAGAGTGTTCCAGATAATGTTCGTTACTTCAGACCAATACCTGATGAGTTTATCTAAAATGTCTTTTCCCTTTCCTTACATTTTTGCTTAAGATTATTCACACATGCAGGTTACACTGTCCCTGCTATTCACCCTGAATTCCATCACTCTCCCTAAATGAAGAGTGTCAGCACTTCCTGAGGTCTTTTCTACATAACTGCTGAGTGCTGTGGCGTGTACATAATACATAAATACCTCCATCCAGAAACAGGCTGGTCCCTCTGCCCTACCCACTTCAGCAAGCTCCTCCTCCTCATTGCTTTCCTTTTCCCCAGCCCTTCATGGCCACCAGGACCAGGTTAGTTCTCTTTGCTGGGGTCCCCCATGCTCTCTTCCATAGGCCTTGGCATGGTTGTAATTAAATAGTATTTCCAAAGTATCTGTAAAGGTCTGTCGACCTTCCACTGGACTAGACTTCCAGGGCATGGGCAATGGCTAGCATCTGTCTCGTTCACCACTAAGCCCCATGCCCCTTGCCCACTGCCCACTGGATGGTAGGGGCTCAGTTCAGAGCTGTGCATGGAAAGGCTTTGTTTTTCTCATTTCTACCTTGGGAGCTACTATTAATTAACCTCTTTAAGAATTTTAAATTATTAAATAATTTTAAAGAACCACCATGTCACAAGAAGTCAAAGCACAGTCTCATGGGGGCAGAGATAAGCCTAAAATAGGTGAAGCCAATTTTTTCCTTCATGGAGAAAAATTATCCCATCCAATTCTATTGGTTTCAACTACTCATTTACTTATATTCATTATTTAGAGAGTGAGAGAGTATGTGTGTGTTTATCTTATGTACTATGTGAAGTGCTTGGCATAGAAAGATTGACAGGAATATTGTTCCTTGAGGAGCCTTCAGACTTCTGAGAAGAGAAACATACCCAATAGCTACTCATGTCATTGTTTATCAGTGCTAGACTAGTGCTGTGGACTCAGTCCTATGAAAGCCCAAAGAGGATACCATTACTACTAAAATTAAAATGTACAGTGCGAGGAGCTGTACTATATTACAATTTAACCTTTACAATAACCCTATGAGGTAGGTACTATTATTAGCCCTTTAGAGAGAAGGAAAATAAGGCACAAAGAAGTTAAAAAACATATGCAGTCACTCCATTTACAATATAGTTGGTTCTCTCCAGAGGAGAAAGCCAAAGCAATTCAATGGAAAATGAAGGAGGGAACTGTATTAGTTGGTTTTCACGCTGCTGATAAAGACATAACCAAGACTGGGAAGAAAAAGAGGTTCAATTGGATTTACAGCTCCACATGGCTGGGGAGGCCTCAGAATCATGGCAGGAGGCAAAAGGCACTTCGTACATGGCAGTGGGAAGAGAAAAATGAGGAAGAAGCAAAAGCAGAAACCCCTGATAAACCCATTAGATCTCGTGAGACTTACTCACTATCATGAGAATAGCACAGGAAAGACCAGCCCCCATGATTCAATTACCTTCCCCTGGGTCCCTCCAACAACATGTCAGAATTCTGAGAGATACAATTCAAGTTGAGATTTGGGTGGGGACACAGCCAAGCCATATCAGGAACTTTTTAGGATGTTTAAACTTTTTAGGGGGGTTTAAAATGTGTTCATACACTGGGGCAAGCAAAGGGGTCAGTGGAGACAGAGATAGCATGAAAGGTATAAGGATTGGAAGGCTGAGGCGGGCAGATCCCGTGAGGTCAGGAGTTCAAGACCAGCCTGGCCAACATGGTGAAACCCCGTCTCTACTAAAAATACAAAAATTAGCTGGGTGTGGTGGCATGCACGTGTAATCCCAGCTACTCGGGAAGCTGAGGCAGGAGAATTGCTTGAACCCAGGAGACAGAGGTTGCAGTGAGCCGAGATCACACCACTGCACTCCAGCCTAGGCTACAGAGCGAGAGTCTGTCTCCGTTAAAAAAAAAAAAAAGGCCAGGCGCAGCGGCTCACACCTGTAATCCCAGCACTTTGGGAGGCTGAGGCGGGCAGATCACGAGGTCAGGAGATCGAGACCATCCTGGCTAACACAGTGAAACCCCGTCTCTACTAAAAATACAAAAAATTAGCCGGGCATGGTGGCAGGCACCTGTAGTCCCAGCTACTTGGCAGGCTGAGGCAGGAGAATGGCGTGAACCCGGGAGGCGGAGCTTGCAGTTGGCGCAGCTGCCCTCCAGCCTGGGCGACAGAGCGAGATTCCATCTCAAAAAAACAAAAAAAAAGGCAGGGGGGGAGGGGGTGGTGTATAAGGGGAGGAGGTGTGATGAAAGGGGCTGGGAGGTGGCAGAATTGAGGATTCAACCAAGGCAGAAGGCTGATCTTTGTGAATTGGGGTCATGTTCTACCTCTGAAATAGTAAAGAGGAAGAGGAGCATGAGCAGAGATGCAGTGGCAAAGAAGAAGTCACTGTTGGTGTTTTATGGCTTTTACCTTTTCTTGGGGAAATGGGAGACAGAGTAAGCCCGGTCAGTGGTGGGCCAAGAAGCCCTACACATGATAATGCTCCAATAGCTCTCAGGGGGAAGTGAGTAAGGAAACCTGCTTAAAATAAATATAAGGGTCTTTGAACAGCTCCAAAGGTCCAGTTGGGAGCAGCATTTGTAACTCCATAGAGAAACCATTTGGTAAGGTCACAGGATTTTTCACTGGAGGCATCGGGTAGGATGGGAGAAAGGGGCAGTTGGCTTGATCTATCATGGGAGACTGAAAAGACAGAGAGTGAAGCAGAGATTCCAGGGTCAAAGGGTGAGAAGTGGCAGTGAGAGAGTACCTGCAATGACTATGGGATTGGGGACAGGTAAGGACAAGGTCCAGGGACTGGTCCTATAGATCAGAGGCAAGGTGTTGGATGGGTCATTGATGTGAATGTTAGAGTTCCCAGAATGATGGCAGAAAGGAAAAATCCTGATGAAATATTAGGGAGCCACTTAGATGTCCCCAAAATATGGTGAAAAACATGAGATGAGGGTGGCCCAGTATAAGCAAGAGCAGCAAATGTCAAATGAAAAAGGAGCAATGAGACTGTACAGCAAATGAGCCAAGCCTTATGACAAAGTGGCTTCTTGTGATTTGCTGAATTTTGAGTATGTGCTAGTACCTTCCAGGTGCCATAAATAATTTATTTCATTTAAATCACCATAACCACCTTTACTGGGTTGAACAGTGTCCCCAGAAAATGCACATTTTCCCAGAACCACAGAATGTAACCTTATTGGATAATAGGGTCTTCGCAAACATCATCAAGTTAAGATGAAGTCATATTGGTTTAAGTTGGATCCAAAATCCAATGATTGGTGTCCTTGTAAGGAGAGAGAGACTCAAAGGCATAGAGACACAGAATGAAGGCTATGTGATAATGGAGGCACAGACTGGAACTATGCTGCCATTAACCAAGGAACACCAAAGATTGCCAGCAACCACCAGGAGCTAGAAGAGGCAAGGAAGGATTCTTCCCTAGAACCTTGGGAGGGAGCATGGCCTTGCCAATGCCTTGATTTTCGAGAATCATTTCCATTGAGAGAATACATTTCTGTTGTTTTAAGCCACCCAGTTTGTGGTCATTTGTTACAGCGGTCACAGGAAACTGATAGACCATCCTGAGGCAGATATTGTTATCCTCATGTTACTGATGAGAAAACTGTGGCACAGAAAATATAAGCATCTTGCCTAAAGTTACAAAGTCAGAGAGTGGAAGACCTGGAATTCAAACCCTGCACTCCAATGCTCTTATCACTGCACTTTCCTGCCTCCCACATATGCCCATCACATTGAGAAGACTTCCAAAAAACCAAGCCAACTGGAAGAGAACAGCAGATCACAGCACAGTGGTCACTGGGGCGAGGGAGAGACCTCAGTCTGCTGGTATCAAGACTGGGAACTCTGAGGTCTGAATAAGTGCCTTTTAAACACAGGAACCACACCTAAAGAAAACTCAGTATTAAATATAAAATTTGTAGTTACACAAAAGCATTTAAAACAAGATTATTTGCTTTATAAACATGTTCATAAGGCCTCTGTGAATAGCAAGCTTTTGCGAAAAAAAAATATAGGATTTGATTTACTCAAACATTCATTCGTTGCTTAAAGGGAGGTGCGCACATAACAATGAATATTTTAGGGTCTGAGCAAGGCTTCCTTGCCCACAGACAGGACATTTGGAGACAGGTCTGGCTATTATCCAAGGACACTCCAAAAGTATTCCTGGCATGTGTCTGAGCATCATAAGCAGCCACAACTCCTGAGCTTTGCCCTTCACCCAAGTGATACATTACACATTTCACATGAAGTATCCAGACAAAATGATTTCATCCACAAAGTCTGCTTAAGTGCACTTTAAGTGTCTAAATAGTCAGAGTCGAGGACCAAAGTAATCTCCTGTCCTGATCATGCCCTTTACAGATGTTAAAGAATTAACAAAGGGCAAAGAGATAGCTAAAGAAATTCACATGCCATGGAAACAGTCCTTCAAGTTATAAATTCTACGTGAGTGCTAATTAATCTGTATTTTCTGTGCACCCCCGCCCCATATACACCCTTTTGGAACTAGTTAGTTCAACATGTGAAAGAAGGGATCTTCTATGAAGCTGGGGTCTACCCCAGGCTCAGGGTATCTCAATTGCCTATGACTAGTTTTCTTGTTTGAACACTAAGAAAAAAATTGGGGACCCCAAGGTTAGGGTAGGAGTCCAAGACAGCTTCCCATACTTGGTGTCGGCTAGCCCTACGTACATGTAAGTCCTAAGTGACTGTGGGGGTTCAATAGTGTCCCCCAAACATTCATGTCTACCTGTAACCTCAGAATGCAATCTTAATTGGAAATAGGGTCTTTACAGATGTAACTGACTAAGGATCTAGAGATTAAATTATTCTAGACTCGGGATAGACCCTAAATCTGACAGCTGGTATCCTTAGAAATGGAATAGAGGATGCAGAGACATGAGGAAGAAGGCGATGTAAAGATGGAGGCAGAGATTAGAGTGGTGTGCCTACAAGCCAAGGAACCAACGATTGCTGGCAACCACCAGAACCAGGAGACAGACATGGAACAGTTTTTCCTTCAGAATGTCCAAAAGGAACCAACCCTGCTGATGTCTTAATTTTGGACTTCTGGCCTCTTGAACTGCGAGAGGCATCCATTGTTTAAGCCACAGCTGGTGGTAATCTGCTATGGCAGCCCTAAGAAACTGATACAGTGACACATGGAGAGGGCTTGCTCAACCAGCACAAACATCCCCAGAGGACTCCACCCCTACTGACTGCAGTCTGACAGCAGCCTTCTGCAGGAACCACACGCTACGTTGATTTGTTTCCTGTTTGTTCAAAATCACCGGGTGGTGCTTTGGGTATAGACACTAAAAACAGCAGGCTGGGCACAGTGGCTCATGCCTGTAATCCCAGCACTTTGGGAGGCCAAGGCGGGTGGATCACGAGGTCAGGAGTTCAAGACCGCCTGGCCAAGATGATGAAACACCGTCTCTATTAAAAATACAAAAAATCAGCCAGGTGTGGTGTCAGGCGCCTGTAATCCCAGCTACTCAGGAGGCTGAGGCAAAAGAATCACTTGAACTGGGACGGCAGAGGTTGCAGTGAGCCGAGATCGCACCACTGCACTCCAACCTGGGCGACAGAGTAAGACTCCATCTTAAAAACAAAAACAAAAACAAAAACAAAAAAACAGCAAACTGCAGTAGTGTATGGCACTTAGCTCAAGGCTGCTGCGAACGTCAAATGTTTTTAAATCTACTTCTCTATGTTTTTCACATTTCTTAAAGAAAACAAATTTTTATGATTTAAAAAAAAGCAACTGTTTACCCCAATGTTTCTCAGAGAGTACGGCTCAAGGCTGCATATTAGAATCACCTAGGTGTCTGAAAAAAGTATGAATGCTTTTAGATATTCCCTACGATTCTACTGTCGGCCAAAATTACTCTTCGCTTGCCAACAATGAAGA
Source organism: Pan troglodytes (assembly GCF_028858775.2). Lineage (NCBI taxonomy): Eukaryota > Metazoa > Chordata > Mammalia > Primates > Hominidae > Pan > Pan troglodytes. The sequence continues at coordinate 78,047,483 of NC_072402.2, forward strand.
TGACACACTGGCTTGATATTAACCACGCCTGTATTTGTTAAAATGTTGACCAAGACGAGAGGTTAAATCTCAGCACTCACACCACTCAGCACATATAGACTTAATACATGCCAATGGGCAATCAAGATGCCCCATAGAGAGAAAAGGACCTGAACCAGGCTTGCTGAGCCCCGAGTCATAAGCCCCTTGCCTTGGTTAGCGACGAGGCCACCCAAGCTGGAGAAGCTTCATCTTCTCTCCCTCCACCTCCCCAGCCAATTACTCATCAAAGACTGTCAGCGCCATGTCTCTCGTTTCCCTGGCATTGACTTCTTTTCCATCCCTATGGCCAATCCTCTTATTCAGTCCAATTTGGTTCAACAAACACCTTTTTGGTTCCTACTTTTGCCAGGCATCGTGCTAGACACTTCCTCTTTGCCAAGCTCCTGGGGCACAATGACACGTGTGGATTCTTCATAAAACCATGGAAGAGGTTCTGACACTGATCATTGTTTAGGACATTTCAATTGTCTTTTAACTTGTCTTCCCAGCTTCACTTCCCCTCTTCCCTCTTCCCATGCCAACTTCCCTCATAGTGACGTACTCTTGTCCACTGCTGTGGCTCACTTCCTTATTCAAAACCATCCGTGGCTGTCCATGGTCAACAAGAGATCCCACACTCTTCCATGCCCCCATTCAAGGCTTTTCTTAATCCAGTTTCAAACCTTAAATCCCTCTTTGCCCAGCGCTCCCTCTGGGCCATGCCATATAAGCCACACAAATGCTCTGCCTCAGCCAAGCTCTTGGTTCTGGAATCCAAGTTATTCTGTCCTCTTCTACATTGTAACTACGAGTACTTTTTCCTCCCATTTTTATCTGGCCAGCTCTCTGCCAACTAGGCATAAAGTTGCTCCCTGCCATCTATTTCAACAAAGCTTTACACTAGCATTCCAAGTATATGGTGCTCCCACTTCATATCTGCTTACAGAGAGGGGAACAGTGTAGGGCTAAGAGCCTGGATTCTGGGTTCCTGAGTTCAAATCTTGGCTCTACCATGTGTGTGACCCTGGAGAAGTTACTTAACCTCACATGCCTCTGTTTTCTCCATTGTAAAATAGGGGATGCCAGCACATTTTAACATATTTGAATTCCCAAACAGATTGTACTTAATGGCAGAAACTTTCACATTCTTCCACCATGCCCTTCCTGGTAGATCTATCCAGATATTTTTGAATGAATTGTTCCATTAAAATAGAATTTTTTCTGGCTTGGAGGGGATGTTCCACAATGCTCCAAACTCATTATTGTCATTCCAAGTTTCTATAAGTGATGTAAGTGGGTTTGGAAGCCTTAGTAAACGGAGTGACTTAAATAATCAAAATACTACACACATATGAGCACGATGTCTAATGTTATCAGAGGTTAATTTTAAGTAGTCTGGATAGTTTAGTATATTTCAGGCAAGAGACACCACTGATTTATTTAAAACAGAACTCTTATAGTTCTCAAGAAAGGGCATATTTGTTATAGCCTTCCTACACTCCAATAATAGCAAGCCCAAAATAAACGCTAATATCCACCCACAGGGGGAAAAATCTAGTTCCAAGAAATCACTTCTGCCTGATGTCTAAAGGCAGAGGTCAGCATTTTTTAAAAGCATGAGACAAGGGGCCATGACATTCAGTATCAGTCTGGTCTGGGCTTCGGACGAGCATGTGCACAGATGGCCCTCTTCATCACGGTCTCCCCAGCCCCCAGCAGACACAGGCCTCCAAGGCAAGCCCATGAAGGCTGAACTCTGCAACTGAACATTTCTTAACAAAAGCAACAGAGGACCCAAACCAAGGATGCTGGCAGATATGGAGAACTTTGGAAAAGTCATTGAGGTTCCCATATGGGAAGCCTCATTCATTACCCTTTTAAAGATCACAAGGGATTCTCCAAAACCGTCTTGGCTTAGAGTTTTGTGATTTAACTAGATGCCAAGTAGCCAGTGAACACACACACAAATCACCAAAAGCAGGAAAATACGACTCAAGTAATACTGGAACTCTAGCGTGTGGTCTTGTGCTATGGATTCAGGCCTTAATCTAAGACATTTGTCAACAATCTGCAGTTTGACCCCACACACTGAAAAGGAATAAGTCTATTTATTGTTAAAACAATGAAATAATAATATGAATGCTTTTGAAATTCTGAAACTTTATTTCCAGGGCATCCTATACACAACTTCTTATCACTTACATTTTTTACTGAAAGTCACTTGGTGTATACCTAGTAGTGTCACATAAGTTGAGAGCTCAAGAACAGGGACTGTAGCTTTTATTTTAATTTTTTGAGACACAGTCTTGATCTGTCACCCAGGCTGGAGTGCAGTGGTGCGACCTCGGCTCACTGCAACCTCTGTCTCTTGGATTCTCCTGCCTCCTGCCTCCCAGGTAGCTGGGATTACAGGTGTGCGCCACCACACCTGGCTAATTTTGTATTTTTAGTAGAGATGGGCTTTCACCATGTTGGTCAGGCTGGTCTTGAACTCCTGACCTCAGGTGATCCGCCCGCCTCGGCCTCCCAAAGTGCTGGGATTACAGGCATGAGCCACTACGCCTGGCCAGTGACCATGGCTTTTACGTCTGTATCCCAGGCATCTGGCACAAGGGCTGACACAAGGCTAGTGATGAATAAATGTTTACTGAGTGAATGAATGCTTGCCTGAGGAAAAGACTCAAGCAGAACACTGAGCTTAACAGATAATATTGCTACTAAAACACTGAGGAAGTAGCCAGCCTTCACAACTTTTCCTTTTGCCCCAACTGCCCCCAAAATATCCTTTTTATATCTCCATTGCAACTATTTGAATGTTATTATCTTGACAGTTTCATCTTGACACCTATCTACTACTGAGAATAAACTGGCTCCCTTCTGTCTATTCTAGCAAATCCAAACTCTTCATACTAGCATTAGAAGACCACAGATCTCTAATCTCAGTCCCGCCTTTTGAAATGCAGTATAATATAGTGCTTAAAAGCAAGAACCCAGAAGCCAGACCACCTGGGTGCACAGCCTCGCTCTACCACTTATTATCTCGGGCAACTTAGTTGCCCCTGTGTGCCTCAACTGCAAGACACGAGATAATAAGAGTAGCCTCTATCAGAGGGTTGTTGTGAGAATTAAATGAATCAAATATTTATAAAATATTGAAAACCATGTCTGGCACAGGGTAAACATTCAGTAAGTGTTAGCTGGTATGGTTATTATTCAAAGACCCATGGGAAATTCCACTCCTTTATTTTGAATAGCGCTTCTTTTTCTCTAGAATTAGCTGATGTTCATATTCACAATATACTTTCATGGCCAAACCCAGATTTACAGACTGTCTACAGCACAGATGAGATATACCGCAGGCTGTATGCAAGCCCAGAAGCTTCAGCTGCCACCATACTTATCCAGAGAATAACTGATTTTTAAGCTACTAAAGAGGTTTGAACTTAGGGGAAAATTCACCCATATCTTGAGCAATGTATCGATGTCCCATCAAAATAAACTGCAGAATATACAATTAAGGGAAAATTTGTATCTGCATAGGAAACTGTGGTAAGATGGTATCCTCAAGCTAGAAATTTCAGGATATCTCTTAGAGTGTTAAGTCAGAGGGGACAAATTTGAAGGAAGGCCAATTGGACCAGTGATGTCAACAAGCTGCCTTCTTGTCTGCCAGGAAAATGTCTGGAAGAGATCCCAACAAAATCCCATTCACAGTTCCTAATTCAGAGGAATAAAGGGTGATGGTGAGGGTATGTCAAGTCTACATGATTCCCACTCGGTGTCACCACAAAAGGCACCACACCAACAGCACACCAAGCAAACAAGGGAGGCCAAGAGTACAGGTGTGCGCAGCCAGTGCCAAGGTGCCCAGCAAGAAAAGGGCACGGCTCCCATGAATTCCACACTGCTCCTGGCAAGGAAAAGAGCATCTGGCAGTCACCTCCAATGCACATATTCCTTGGGTGACAGAATTCTGAATTAGCAAAGTGTAGAAATAGCAAACTGTAGAACAATAACTACAGCTTTTCCTTCCGCTTTTTTATTTTGGACTGAAATATTTGGGGTTTTGTTTTTGTTTTTTTAAATTTTAGAGATGGGATCTCACCGTGTTGCCCAGGCTGGTCTCAAACTCCTGAGCTCAAGCAATCCACCTGCCTCAGCCTCCCCAAGTGCTGGGGTTCAGACATGAGCCACTGTGGTCGGCCTGGACTAAAATATTTGAATACAAATCTTACAACATCTAATAGACCCCATCTCATTCCTCAATTCCATAGCCCTCCCTCTATAAATATGAGCAGACAGAAATGGCACAGTTCCTAAGAAAAGCTTTAGCAGTCCAAAAGAAGAGAGGTTCTTTGAGGAATCAGAGAACATTTGTTCCTGCAAAACAGAATGACTCTAAGAAACCAGACAGGTTTTCTAATGTGTGCTTTCAATTAGATTCAGGAAAAAATATGTCCATGACACTGCTCTAGAAAACAATCTGAAATCAGAGATATGCCAAATTTAAAATGTGTTGGAAGCAGCAAAGAGCAGATTGAGGAATCCAGATAATTTTGAAGCTTTTTTTGGTTTTGTTTTTTGTTTTTGAGAGAGGGTCTCACTCTGTCACCCAGGCTGGAGTGCAGTGGTGGGCTCATAGCTCACTGCAGCTTCAACCTCCTAGGCTCAAGCTGTCTTCCCACCTCAGTTTCCTGAGTAGTTGAGACTACAGGTGCAAGCCACCATGCCCAGCTAATTTTTAAATTTTTCTTTGTAGAGATGAGGTCTGTGTTGCCCAGGCTGGTCTCAAACTCCTAAGCTCAAGCGATCCTCATCTTGGCCTCCCAGAGTGCTGGGATTACAGGTGTAAGCCACCGTGCCAAGACATCCAAAGAACTTTCTCCTAAAGGTGGTGATCTATTTGGAATGAGTAACAGGTAGTAATTCCAATAACTCCATAATTACCCACAGTATTTTTAAAAACCAATCTGTTCTCAAGACCTTCCTTCAAAATTTTACGCTAATACTACTTTCCTTAACTTGTCAAAAATCCTTCAAGCCCAGCATAAATGCCAGCACCTTCAGTCTCAGCACATCCTGCATTACATTAGAAGTATCTGTGTGCTTACCTGGCCTCTGAATTGTTCTATTTAGTATCCTGGCTGTACCAACCATTTTGGCACCAGAGACCAGTTTCATGGAAGACAATTTTTCCATAGACCAGGGGCCAGGGGAGATGGTTTTGGGAGAAAACTGTTCCACCTCAGATCATCAGCCATTAGATTCTGATAAGGAGTACTCAACCTAGATCCCTCACATGATCAGTTCACAGTAGGACTTGCTCTTCTATGAGAGTTTAATGTTGCCACTGATCCGACAGGAGGCAGAGCTCAGGTGGTAATGCCTGCTTGCCTACCACTCACCTCCTGCTGTGCAGCCTGGCTCCTAACAGGCCACAGACAAATACCAGTCTGTGGCCCAGGGACTGGGGATTCCTGAATTACTCAATCACTAGCAGGAATTCTGCACATTATAGACAGCAAAGTAAAACATGGCAAACATTGAAAAGATCGTTCTTACAAAGAAAGTTGTCCATGTAACTCTGGTGTTTTTTCTCACTGTTATCTCAATTTGTTCAAACCAACATTCTGTCTGGGCATGATGGCTCATGCCTGTAATCCTAGCACTTTGGGAGGCTAAGGCAGGAGGATCCCTTGAGCTCAGGAATTTGAGACCAGCCTGGGCAACACAGTGAGACCTCATCTCTGTCAAAAACAAACAAAAAAGCTAACCCACAATTGACACAGACTTTTAAGAAAATGCTCTAATTTAACCTGAATATCAGTCTACTTAATGAACGGCTTTACAAAGCATTTCCATAACTATGGAAATTTAGGGCAGTTTGGAATTAAAAAAAAAAAAAAAAAAAAACACTTGCCATTTTGATTTTTATTTTGAGATGGAGTCTCACTCGTTGCCCAGGCTGGAGTGCCTGGTGGAGCGATCTCGGCTCACTGCAACCTCCGCCACCTGGGTTCAAGCTATTCTCCTGCCTCAGCTCCTGAGTAGCTGGGATTACAGGCACACGCCACCATGCCCAGCTAATTTTTGTACTTTTAGTAGAGACGGGGTTTCGCCATGTTGGCCAGCCTGGTGTCGAATTCCTGACCTCAGGTGATCTGCCCGCCTTGGCCTCCGAAAGTGCTGGGATTACAGGCGTGAGTCACCGCGCCCAGCTGAATTTTTCTTATACATTGCAAAGCACAGTCCAGCCCTGCCCCCTACCAAAAGGTTGAAAACCACCTATCGAGACCTGCTGTGAAGTTTAAATGAGATAATGCATAAAAACCATAGTATGTGCCTTGCACATATTAACTGCTGAGTAAAAGTTCACTATTTTGTCATGATCACTTGTATCACGTATTCTGCACTCTGTGAGGTCCTATGAGTACCACAGGAAAACCACAGCCAAGTTTCCTAACTCACAGAGCTTATAGGCTGATACTGGAATTGTACAGATGCAGTCCTATGACGGCACCATTTCTCTGCATGCTAAAACTCCACTCTAATTTATCAAGCTCTAGGCACTTAAATAAACCCTGCCGAATTAATTTCCCTGAAGCACTTCAATGATTCCAACAAATTACAAAATAGACCATAAGATGAATAACATTTGGAATTTCTTTATACAAGTTAGAGTGTTCACATTTTCTAGTTTTCAAGATGATGACTACAACAACTTTCAAAGTTACTTGGAAGATTTATGTTGTAAGAAAGGCACTTTTCCAAATTACCACATGCATTTGTAAATGCCAAGTAATATTTAGTGCATTCAGTTGTTGAAATATAAGCCAGATTGTGAAACTTACTAAAAGCTTTTACGTACAGAGACTTTAACACTCAGAGATGATGAAAAATGTAAAAAAATCTTCAGTAATTAAGGACATAGGACACCTAAAATGCTAAAGACCTGGTGTAAGTATATATTCTAGCTTTTCGTTAAGTTTGATAGTATAATTTCTTTACAAAACTTTTGCATATATAAACAAGATTCACCGTAGACAAGTTTCAAAGATACAGAAAATTTAAAAATAAAAATGAAACCACTATCAGTCCTATCACTCAAGAATTACCCTGCCCATTTTTTCTATCAGTCCATATTTTTTCTATGCATATAGCAAATATTTTGCTCAACAGCCCAGTTTTCTCACCAAGTAACATATGCTGAACTTTTTTCCTATCAATAAAGAGCTGCATCAACATTTTTTAAAGCTAAACGATATTAAACATCTAGGTTGCCACCAGGTTTTCATTATAAGCAGCTCCACCTCTAGCATCTTTCAACCTTCATGTCTGTGTAGTATAGTGTGACTTCAAAGATAAATGAGATGGTTGGGTGTGGTGGCTCACACCTGTAATCCCAGCATTTTGGGAGGCTGAGGCAGGCGGATCATAAGGTCAGGAGTTCGAGACCAGCCTGGCCAACATGGTGAAACGCTCTCTCTTCTAAAAATACAAAAATTAGCTTGGCGTAGTGGTATGTGCCTGTAATCCCAGCTACTCGGGAGCTGAGGCAGGAGAATTGCTTGAACCTGGGAGGCGGAGCTTGCAGTGAGCCGAGATTGCGCCACTGCACTCCAGCCTACGCAACAGAGCAAGACTCTGTCAAAAAAAAAAAAAAGAAAGAATAAATGAGATATGCACAAATACTGCTGGAATCTTCCTGGCCTGCCAGTTAATGCCCCAATTCATACATTTATAATTTTTTTAATCTTTGAGATCACTAATGACATCATTCAATAGAAATCCTTTTCCTTCTACTCCTTCTACTAAAAAGTCTTTAGGGGCTGAGATAAAAACCTTGGTATGTCTTCTGTTGCACCAGCATTAGAGACAAAAGCCTACTGCTGAGGATAGCGAACCACAAAGTTACCACCTTCAGAAAGAGGGGGGTCATATACCTCCTTTAGAAGTTACTAAAAGATAACAGAGGTAGCCCTGCTAATACCAGCTTCCTAGACTATATCAGAACACTAGGGAGCGGGCAATCAGAATCCCTTAAGGGAAGAGCAGTGCTCGTTCCTTCAGGCACCCCAGCCCCCCTAGTTCACTGCCCCCACCCCCTGCCCACCAACTGGTAGGGTCATCAATGGAATCACACGGAGACCAGGGGGGCCTAAAGAGGGGAAGACCAACATCACTTTCACTGGCTGCTCATCTGCTAAGGCAGTAGGTTGCTGATTTCTCTGTGTTCCTCTGAGCCACAGAGAAGAAAAGAACTGGAGAGAAAAGCGTGGCAGGGCGGTAGCTCCAGAGAAGCAGCCTATGTACCCCCAGCTGGGAGCGGCAGGGATGAGTGAGTTTCCTGGGACACTACGTTATGAAGCCTGACTTGCGCTATCTTGCCTGTACCCCAACCAAGATGGCTGCCCTTGGGGGAGAGGACCCCTGCAGTAGTAGGAGGGCAGCAGGAAGAGTGGGAAAAGTTCCAACTGAAGGCAGAGCCCGAGTCACGGAGCTGAGAGGTGGGACACTGAGCTAACATCTGAGCAGCAATAAGAGGACGGCATCTGTATCCAGCTGAGCAGAGAGGTGTTCATTCACCTTCCCTGTGACCCCAGTGCTTCCTCTCTGTCCCCAACCTTTGCGGGAGACAGGTTGATCCCAAATGAGGAAGAGGCAGAAGGAGAAAAAGGACAGAATGCCCTCTATCTCTTCTCTCCCTTCAGGTGCTTTAGAGAAGGGTCCAGATGCTCTAGGTGAAAGAGAGATTTAAATCAAGTTTGAGATTCAGTTTTTGAACTGGATTACTCTGAAAGCTTATGGAGGTTGAACATTGTGATGGGACAGGAAAAGGAGGTTCTACCTGGCATGGTTGAAATCAGCAACTAGAGAGAAATAAAGACCCTTTCAAATGTACACCTCATGAACTTGAGCAGTTCAATAAATCAATTACATCTCAAATATGGTTAAATGCATATGTTCAATAGGAGCATTCGAGTACTAACACAGACCTGGGCTCAGATCCTGGCTTGTTCATTCATTCGCTTATTTAGCAGTATTCATTGAGCACCTTCTATGCATTGGACAGGCCTGTGAACAAGAACTACAAAGCCCTGTGCTCTGGGAAGTTAAATTCCAGGTGTAAATATAATTCTGGAGAATTTCTTTAACCTTGTGCCTCAGATTTCCCATGGAATCTTGCTCTGATATTCCTCCTCTGATCCATTCCTAAAAATCATGGAAATAGAATATAATAAAACAATCTTTTTTCTCAAAGCAACATACACTTCAAACAAATAAACTGAGCAGATCAGTTTGTGTCTCAGAAACACAAGTACAAGTCACACTGAGGCTTCTCAACACAGAGAAGTTACTCTCCAGGCTCTCAGGACAGAGTGAGGATAGTGGCTATGAGAAAGTCAGGAATAGCTTGCCTTGTGTTAATTATAGCCTTATTATCATTGTTTCTAGGTGTACTGGGGAAAAATCCTCGAAGTAATCCTATTAGAGAAAAAATATATATACATATTATATATATATATACATAAATGACTTTAAAATATATATCATAAATATAATATATATGTATACATATATATGACTTTTAAATATCAAGCAGGTACCAGGCACCTGTAATCCCAGCACTTTGGGAGGCCAGGCGGGTGGATCACCTGAGGTTAGGAGTTCAAGACCAGCCTGGCCAACATGGCGAAACCCCATCTCTACTAAAAACACAAAAATTAGCCGGGCATGGTGGCATACACCTGTAGTCTCAGCTACTCAGGAGGCTGAGGCAGGAGGATTGCTTGAACCCGGGAGGCAGAGGGTGCAGTGAGCCAAGATCACGCCACTGTACTCTAGCCTGAGTGACAGAGCAAGACTCTGTCAAAAAAAAAAAAAAAAAAATCAAGCATGGTAAATATTTTGCAAGATTATTGGTAAGAGCTAGTACCTGTATAAGTTAAGATTAGAACTATCTTGGTAAAATTAGTGACAGTGACTCTGCACACCCATTGCCATTGCTCTTTCTATATATACTGTCGAGTCCATGGGCCACATTTGTCTGGCTCTTTGTAGTGATTAAAACCCCTCCTGGGCAAGGGTCCTTTGGTTGCAGCTGAAACCCATGGCAGAACAGAAACACCACCTTCCCTGGCAGCAGGGAGCCCAGGCCTCTTGGGCAGTCCCTAGACGACTGATTGTCCCTAGGCATGCCCAATGCTGGCCGATCCCATGTTGGACTTGCACTTCTGCTTTTTCTGACCACCCCAACTCCAGGGGCCACTCCCATTTCCAGGGACTGTGGTCATCTCCGAGGAGTCTTTAGGAGACTGAAAACAGACAGCAGGAGGCCGAGGCATTCCCTTTCCTGACCTCTCCCACCACTCCACCCAGCTCCTGGGATGACTGCCCTGCAAAGCCTCCCTGAGCACATGGCCCCCTGGCCGCATCAGGACTCCTGGAAGGTAAGGTCATTCGTTTTTGGGTTAATTCTCAACTGCCTTGCTTTGAATAAGTGTAAACTTCAGCCAGCCAGTGCAAGCACACTGTTTTCAACTGTCCTCTATCAAAACAGAAGTTGAGATGACAATGTTTACAAAGAAAGTTTATCACAGTAGCAGCAAATTAACTCTTTATTTCTTTATTTTTTTTCCCCAGATGAGTTCTGAGATGCTTATTACCTTTTTTTCTTTTTGTTCCTGCAAAAGAGAAGCACTTAGGCAGCTGAGTGCCCAGGAACTGGGAAACAGAAAAACAATGTGGAAGTAAGATGGCTTTGCCCACAGCCTCCGCATATCCAGGCTGGAAAATGCAAAATTTCCACAGGTCAAAAGTCCCAAGGCCATTTTCTCTTGCCCGTTCTAAAGTAAATAAGTAGATGCACAAATACACAGACGTTTAATAGAAGAGTTCATCTAAGGTATATCATTGCAAGATAATTTATCATTCACTTAAAACATAAAATAAATCCCTAATATTACTTTGTTAGACAAAGTATCTTTATTTTAGGTGAAGATAAGTATGTAATTTAAATATATGTATGTGAGTATATTTTCTCAATTTACTATAGTATACATTTTTATCTATTTATTTTAAGGCCTTAGAAACAAAACATAACCACATAACCAAACACTGTAAGAAGGGGGATAAAAATCCACACCCATACTTTAATATTCTACTAAAAACAAAGAGCATTTTGTTGTATTTCCCTTAAGTGAACTTCCCTAAGTTATCTCTTTTCTAGCATAACTGATTTTTGTCCTGCTTTCTTTTACTCTGATACATCAAAGGTAGCCTTATGGGGCAATAAATTGTTCTGTTTTTCTTGTTTTTGCTTTTGTTTTTTCTTCCTTTCTTTTGAGATGGAGTTTCACTCTTGTTGCCCAGGCTGGGAGTGCAATGGCACGGCCTCAGCTCACTGCAACCTCCACCTACCAGGTTCAAGCGATTCTCCTGCCTCAGCCTCCAGAGTAGCTGGGATTACAGGCGCCCACCACCACGCCCAGCTAATTTTTGTATTTTTAGTAGAGATTAGGTTTCACCATGTTGGCCAGGCTGGTCTTGAACTGCTGACCTCAAGTGATCCTCCTGCCTCGGCCTCCCAAAGTGCTAGGATAACAGGCGTGGGCCACCATGCCTGGCCCTGTTTTTATTTTTTATTTTTTTTCGAGACAGGGTCTCAGTTTGTCTCCCAAGCTGGAGTGCAGTGGCAGGATCTTGGCTCATTGCAACCTCTGCCTCCCGGGTTCAAGTGATTCTTGTGTCTCTGCCTCCCGAGTAGCAGAGACTACAGGTGCATGCCACTAAGCCTGGCTAATTTTTGTATTTTTAGTAGAGACGGGGTTTCGCCATGTTGACCAGTCTAGTCTTGAACTCCCGCTTCAAGAGACCTGCCTGCTTCAGCCTCCCAGAGTGCTGGGATTACAGGCATGAGCCACCATCCATGCCTGGCCAATAAATTGTTATTTTATAAGATACATAAAATTCCATAAAGTTTTATACTTATTTAACTCAACATTCATTTGTTAACATGTAGGTTATTTTTAGGAAAGTGATACACAGGACATGGCTAGTACTACATTTGTGCATATAAAGACACCAGCAAAGTATGAGAGCACTGGATATTAATCACTGTAGAAAATGCTTACCATGATAACAATAGGTGAAAACTAGTATTTTTATTATGGAAATACTTAAACATATCCAAAAATAGAGTGGATAATTCATCATCCTGTTTCAATGATTATCAACTCATGTCAGTCTCGTGCCTTTCAGCTGTAACCCCATTTTAGACCCTTGCCTGCCAGATCATCTGAATTAATCCCAGACCACATAGCACAGCATCAATAAATATTTCAGTATGTGTCTCTAAACAATGAGAACTTTTTAAAAAAAAATGAACACAATAACACATCTTTAGAAAAAATTATACTAGTGCCTTAATACATCAAATATTCTGTTGGTATCCAAATTTTCCCAACTGTCTCATGAATTTTTCTTGGTTTGATGAAATCAGGTTACAAATGAGGTTCATACATTGCAAATGGTGGCTCTGTCTCATGAGTCTCTTAATTTATGAGTTTCTTCTTCCTGCCCCAACCCCCTTTTCTTTTAATCTACTTGTTGAAGAAGCCAGGTGGATTCTAGAGTGGCTCATGCTCTTGATTCTGACTGATCCTATCTCACCATGACATTTAACATGTTTTCCTATCTTCAGTATTTCGCATTAATTGGCAATAGGATTTAGAGGCTGACCAGATTCAAGATGAATATTTTGGCAACAATAAATACTTCATAGAAGGTAGCGCGTACTTCCATCTGGAAGCACAAAATGTCTGGTGGCTTCTCTCTTTTCTTGAAGTCACTGGGGTCTTTCAAGGATTTTTAATATTTTTAGTGTTTTATTATAAAAATTACAAAAATTAAAAGTTCAAACAAAAGGAAAGAACATAATGAAGCCCCATGTATTCACCCTTCAGCTTGTGTGTGTGTGTGTGTGTAGACAGGCACTTGCTCTGTCACTCAGGCTGGAGGGCAGTGGTGCAATCACAGCTCACTGCAGCCTCAACTTCCGGGGCACAAGCAATCCTCCTGCCCCAGCCTCCCAAGTAGCTGGGACTACAGGTGTGTGCCACTACCCCTGGCTAATTTTTGTATTTTTTGTAGAGACATTGTGTTGTCCAGGCTGGTTTTGAACTCCTGGGCTCAAAGGATCCACCCACATATACCTACTAAGTGCTAGGCATGAGCCACCACACCTTGCCTCACTAGCTTTATCAAATAACTCACTTATCTGCCTCACCTTTATTTTATCGATGCCCTCACTCATTCCCTGTAGAAACCTAGATTATGTAAGCAAAATTCAGACATTTTATAATTTCAACTCTCAATATTTCAGTGTGTATCTCTGAAATCTTTTGTCTATCTGTTTAGAGACAGAGTCTGTTGCCCAGGCTGGAGTGCAGTGACGCCATCATGGCTCACTGCAGCCTTAAACTCCTGAACTCAAGAGCTCCTCCCCAGCCTCAGCCTTGTAGCTGGGAGTACAGGTGCCACCACACCTGGCTAATTTTTAAACATTTTTTTTTTTGTAGAAACAGCGTGTATTAGTCTGTTTTCATGCTGCTAATAAAGATATACCCACGACTGGGTAATTTATAAAGGAAAGAAGTTTAATGGACTCACAGTTCCAGATGGCTGGGGAGACCTCACAATCATGGCAGAAGACGAAGGAAGAGCAAAGGCACATCTCACATGGTAGCAGGCAAAGACAGAGCATGTGCAGGGGAGCTCCCCTTTATAAAACCATGAGATCTTGTGTGACTTATTCACTATCACGAGAACAGCACAGGAAAAACCGCCCCGTGATTCAATTACCTCCCACTGGGTCCCTCCCATGGAGTGAGGATTACTACAATTCAAGGTGAGATTTGGTTAGGGCACAAAGCCAAACCATAGCATTCTGCCCCCGGCCCCTCCCAAATCTCATGTTCTCACATTTCAAAACCAATCATGCCTTCCCAACGGCCCCCCAAAGTCTTAACTCATTTAGCATTAACTCAAAAGTCCACAGTCCAAAGTCTCATCTGAGACAAGACAAGTCCCTTCCATCCATGAGCCAGTAAAATTAAAAGTAAGTTGGTTACTTCCTAGATACAGTGGGGGTACAGACATTGAGTAAATATAGCCCTTCCAAATGGGAGAAATTGGCCAAAACAAAGGGGCTACAGGCCCCATGCAAGTCCAAAATCCAGAGGGGGAGCCAAATCTTTAAGATGATCCCTTGTGACTACAAGTCTCACACCCAGGCCACACTGCTTTCACAGGCTGGCATTGAGTGTCTGTGGCTTTCCCAGGTGCACGGTGCAAGCTGTCAGTGGATCCACCATTCTGGGCTCTGTAGGACAGTGGCCTTCTTCTCACAGCTCCAGTAGGCAGTGCCCCAGTGGGGACTCTGTGTGGGGGTTCGCACTCCACATTTATCTTCCACACTGCCCTAGCAGAGGTTCTCCATGAGGGCCCCACCCCCATGCAAACTTCTGCCTGGATATCCAGGCATTTCCATACATCCTCTGATATCTAGGCGGAGGTTCCCAAACCTCAATTCTTGATTTCTGGACACCTGTAGGCTCAACACCATGCGGAAGCTGCCAAGGCTTGAGGCTTGCACCCTCTGAAGCCACAGCCCAAGCTGTACCTTGGCCCCTTTGAGCCACGGCTGGAGCAGGTGGTATGCAGGACACCAAGTCCCTAGGCTGCACACAGCAAGGGGACCCCAGGCCTGGCCCAGGAAACCATTTTATTCTCCTAGGCCTCTGGACCTGTGATGGGAGGGAGCGCCACAAAGGTCTCTGACACATCCTGGAGACATCCTCCCCATTGACTTGGTGATTAACATTCGGCTTCTTGTTACTTATGCAAATTTCTACAACAGACTTGAATTTCTTCCCAGAAAATGGGTTTTTCTTTTCTATTGCATCATCAAGCTGCAAATTTTCCAAACTTTTATGCTCTACTTTCTCTTGAATGCTTTGCCGCTTAGAAATTTCTTCCACCAGATACCCTAAATCATCTCTCTCAACTTCAAAGTTCCACAGATCTCTAGGGCAGGGGCAAAATCCTGCCAGTCTCTTTGCTAAAACATAACAAGAGTGACCTTTACTCCAATTCCCAACAAGCTCCTCAAATCCATCTGAGACCACTTCAGCCTAGACTTCATTGTCCATATCACTATCAGCATTTTGGTCAAAGCCATTCAACAAGGCTTCTCTAGGAAGTTCCAAACTTTCCCACATCTTCCTGTCTTCTTCTGAGTCCTCCAAACTGTCTCAACCTCTGCCTGTTACCCAGCTCCCAAGTCACTTCCACATTTTTGGGTATCTTTACAGCTGTACCTCATTCTCTGCAGTACCAACTTACTGTATTAGTCTGTTCTTATGCTGCTAATAAAGACATACCTGAGATTAGGTAATTTATAAAGGAAAGAGGTTTAATGAATTCACAGTTACGCATGACTGGGGAGACCTCACAGTCATGGCGGAACACAAAAAAGAGCAAAGGCACATCTTACATGGTGGCAGGCAAAAAGAAAGCATGTGCAGAAGAACTCCCCTTTATAAAACCATCAGATCTCATGGGACTTATTCACTATCCTGAGAACAGCACCGGAAAAATCTGCCCTCATGATTCAATTACCTCCCACCAGGTCCCTCCCATGGCACATGGGGATTATTACAATTCACCCAAGTATCACAGGGTGATATGGTTTGGCTCTGTGTCCCCATCCAAATCTCACCTTGGATTGTAATTCCCAGTGTTAGGGGAGGGACCTGGTGGGAGGTCATTGGATCATGGGGGCGGATTTCCCCCTTGCTGTTCTTGTGATAGTGAGTGCGTTCTCATGAGGTCTGGTTGTTTGAAAGTGTGTAGCACCTCTCCCTTCACTCACTCTTTCTCCTGCCACCATGTGAAGATGTGCTTGCTTCCCCTTCACCCTTCCACCATAAGTTTCATGAGGCCTCCCCAGGCATGCCTCCAGTACAGCTTTTGGAACTATGAGTCAATTAAACCTCTTTTCTTTATAAATTACTGAGTTCCAATAGTTCTTTATAGCAGTGTGGGAAGAAGCTAATACACAAGGGTCTTGCTATGTTGCCTGGGCTGGTCTCAAACTCCTGGCTGGCCTCAAGCAATCCTCCCACCTCAACCTCCCAAAGCACTGGGATTATACGCATGAGCCACCGTGTCTGGCCTCTCTGAAATCTTTTACAAAATACTATTATAACGTCTAAATATTTTAAGAATAATTCCTTAATATTATCAAATAACAAAAGTATTCACATTTTAAAATTGTAATGCATTTGTGGCTTTTTTTTTTTTTTTTTGAGATGCAGTTTCACTCCTGTTGCCCAGGCTAGAGTGCAATGGCACAATCTCGGCTCACTGCAGCCTCTGCCTTCCAGATTCAAGCGATTCTCCTGCCTCAGCCTCCCAAGTAGCTGATTACACGCATACGCCACCACTGCTGGCTAAATTTTGTATTTAGTAGAAACAGGGTTTCACCATGTTGGTCAGGCTGGTCTCAAACTCCTGACCTCAAGTGATCCACCCACCTCAGCCTCTCAAAGTGCTGGGATTACAGGCATGAGCCACCATGCCTGGCCAGCATCTTATTTTAATTGCAGCACTTGGTTATCGGCGACGTATTCTTCATGTTCAGTTAGTAGCTGTGAGTTGTCTTCTGATGTCCTCTGCTTGTTTTATCTTTGAGTTGATGCGCTTACAATAAAGACTGGTAGCCATTTTGGCTACAAATATTTTCTGTCTGGTATTTGCCTACCAAGAGGGAAGGGGGTGGGAGAGTCTTCCCTCTTGACTATCCACTACACAATAAACTTAAGCTTTCTAATTTAAGTGTACTTTGTGACTTCTTCTATTGCTTCTAAGCTCACAATGTCTTTCTTCCTTCAAAGATAGAATGAAAATTCAATTCTTTTTTTTCTAGCTTCACAAAGTCACCACATCACTAATTACATTCAGGTCTTCCATGACCCCTAAATCATAGACACTGACAGAAAATAATGCTTCATAATGGTCATATATTTCTAAACAATTTGAATCCTTTTGCAGACTACCCATCAATTTTGTTCCTAAAGAAAAATTCCAATCCCTTTTAGAGAAAGGGAAACCCTGTCACCTAGTTTTAAAGCACTCAAAATAATTAGAACTTTAATTAGTTCTATCTAAGAATAAAAAGTAGAGATTAATTTAAATCATAATGAAGTTGGTTTTTTTTTTTTTCCTCTCTCTCTCTCCAATGGCTTCTTCTTTAACTGTTACCAACATATTTTACAGAGACCCAGGCTTTTTCATGGGAGTGCATTTAAGAAGCACAAGCTTGGTAACCTAGGAGACCCCACCTCTCCATTCTCCCAGAGCCTATTGCCTTAGAAAAGCAACTTCAATTTAACAGATGGCCAGTTTTCTTAGCCTCAATCAAATGGACAAGAGTAACAGAAGAAAAGTAAAGCTCAAATATTACCACAACTATAGTCCTAGATTTACTTTCAAGCAAGAATTCCCACGGTAGCTGAGTAGGATTGTGGTGCAAAGTCCCAAGGAAAACTAAGCTACAGGTTAAGACACCAAGGCAATGCATCAGAGTCTCTGAGAATCAACTCCTGATCCTTGAAGCAGCATCCTTTTTTCCTATTTGAACTTCAGTTCTGTCCTTGAATGCTGACAGAGAGCTGTTTCCTGCTCTCTGTTCTCAGAATTCTCATGGCTTGGATTTCTCGGTCCACTTGCCAGTTTTATCACTTTACTCTTATTCTCCATGGCTTCCTATCACGCCATGGGGAGTTAGGGGAAAGTGTTCACTGATAGCCCACATATGACTTGTGGGTTACAATTTATTAGATTCTAGTTTTGCCCAAATACCGCGCATACTTTAATAACCAAAACATTTCATTATCTGGATAGAAATGGGTATCTTATCAAGCAGATTTAAAGGATATGGATCTGTCCTCTAGAAAGGAACAACTAGGCCAGATGTGGTGGCTCACACCTGTAATCCCAGCACTTTGGGAGGCTGAGGCAGGTGGATCACTTGAGGTCAGGAGTTCAAGACCAGCCTGGCCAACATGGTGAAAGCCCGTCTCTACTAAAATACAAAAATTAGCTGGACGTGGTAGTGCACGCCTGTAATCCCAGCTACTCAGGAGGCTGAGGCAGGAGAATCTCTTGAATCCAGGAGTCAGAGTTTGCAGTGAGCTGAGATTGCGCCACCGGACTCCAGCCTGGGCAACAGAGCGAAAACTCTGTCTCAAAAATAAATGAACAAAAGGAGTTAGTGTATAAAATACTGCTTTATGCCATAATAAAGATAATAATAATACTTAAGGCAAAAAGTCACACCAAGGCAAAAAAGCATAGACCAAGCAATGTCCTAGCATGAGTATTGAAATTTTGAAGCATATGTAAATACCAGTCCACAGCCCATATCACACATAATGCTTATATCATCAACAGAAATTTATGGGTGATGAGTATATTAAAACTAAATATATGGTCAACTCACTCATGTATTAAAACAAAAGGTTGATTCAAACAATTAAGTGATGTTATACATGTAAAAACACATTGTTAACATTTAACATTTAGCTTTCATTAAATCAGGTGAAATTTCACTATTCTTATATAACGCAGGCCCAGACTACCACTTCCTCATCTCCACTATGCGACCGTTAATGTTATGTGTCAAGGTGGCTAAACTACGGTGCAGTTATTTGGTCAAACACCAGTCTAGATATTGCTGTGAATGTACTTTTCAGATATGATTAACACTTAAATCGGTAAACTTTGAGTAAAGAGGAGCACCTTCCATAATGTACATGGGCTTCATCCAAATAGTTGAAGACCAAAAGACTTAGATCTCACACAAAAAAGGTATTCTGTCTCCAAACTGCATTTTGACTTGAAATACCAACTCTTCTTTGAGTCTCCAGCCTGTCAGGCTGCCCTACAGATTCCGATTCTGCCAGCCCACAATCACATGAGCCAATTCCTTAGAATCAATCAATCTCCTTTTTTTTCTCTCTATAGATAAATAAACATCCTATATACATCCTATATAAACATCTATATATAGGTATATAGATAAACATCCTATTGGTTGTGTTTCTCTGGAGAACTCTAATATATAACCTCACCATCACTCCACAGTGGATCCATAAAATAAGATGAAGTGGGTTTTTTTTTTTTTTTTTTTTTTGAGACAGGGTCTCACTCTGTCTCCCAGGCTGGAGTGCAGTGGTGCAATCTTGGCTCACTGCAACCTCTGCCTCCCAGTTTCAAGCGATTCTCCTGCCTCAGCCTCCTGAGTAGCTGGAATTATAAGTGTATACCACCATGCCTGGCTAATTTTTGTATTTTTAAAATTTATTTATAAATTTTTATATTTTTAGTAGAAACGGGGTTTCACCATGTTGGTCAGGCTGGTCTCAAACTCCTGACCTCCAGTGATCTGCCCACCTCAGCCTCCCAAAGTGCTGGGATTCCCAAAGTGGCACAATCTTGGCTCACTGCAATCTCCACCTCCCTGGTTCAAGTGATTCTCCTGCCTCAGCCTCCCAAGTAGCTGGAATTACAAGAGCACAACACCACACCCAGCTAATTTTTGAATTTTTAGTAGAGACGGGGTTTCACCATGCTGGCCAGGCTGGTACCGAACTCCTGACCTCCAATGATCTGCCCGCCTCAGCCTCCCAAAATGCTGGGATTACAGGCATGAGCCATCATGCCTGGCAGAGATTAAGGTTGTATTTCTCTGCTTGTCACCACATCACACAACAATGCTTTACAAATTTTCACTAAAACCGGAGGGGATGTTAGTCTTCTAGAGCTGCCATTACAAAATCCCACAGACTGGAGGCTGGAAATCCAAGATCAAAGTGTCACCCAGCAGGCTGATGTCTCCTAGGACCTCTTGCCTTGGCTTGCAGACAGCTGCTCACTGTGTCACCACATGGACTTTTCTCTGTGCATGTACATCCCTTGTGTGTGTCTCTTCATGAGTCCAAATTTTCTCCTTGTATAAGGATACTAGTCATACTAGATTAGGGCCCACCCTAAAGGCCTCATGTTAACTTTATGTCCAAATACAGTGACAGTCTGAGGAACTGGGGGTTTGGATTTCAACATATCACTTTGGGGGTGGGGCGGGGCCACAACTCAGCTCATAACAAAGGGTCTATCTGAAAAGATCTACATATAGACTACATGGCATACATAAAACTCACTTTCAGGGCAAGACACCAAAAGAACAGCTCTCTTCTAGAGCAGTTAAAAGTGTCCAGCCAAGGCCAGGCACAGTGGCTCACGCCAGTAATAATCCCAGCACTCTGGGAGGCCGAGCTGGGTGGATTACCTGAGGTCAGGAGTTCAAGACCAGCCTGGCCAACATGGTGAAACCCTGGCTCTACTAAAACTACAAAACAGCTGGGCGTGGTGGCACGCACCTGTAAGCCCAGCTACTTGGGAGGCTGAGTCAGGAGAACCGCTTGAACCCAGGAAGCAGAGGCTGCAGTGAGCATAGATTACATCACTGCATTCCAGCCTGGGTGACAGGGCAAGGCTCCACCTCAAAAAAAAAAAGTGTCCGTTCAAGAAAAACATGAACTTATATTTAGAGACCAGTTGGCAGAGAAAATAAGAAATCATTTAAAATAAAAGCCCTAAGTCCAAGCCATAAAGGCAGACACGGAATTGCTGGCATTGATTTGCCACATGAACAATATCTTGTGTATTGCTCAATCTAGAAAGCAGCAGAGGTTTACTTTTTTGAGCCTGGCTAATGTTTTTCCCTGCAAGCTAGATGGTCATAATACATTTAGTTGCTATATCCCTCTTGAGCTCTGGACTAGGCATGATGTGAGATCCTTGTATTATTTTTAACATATGTACATATTTTACATATCTACATATTTATGTACATAAATATATGTACATATTTTATATGTATGTATACAATATACATACATACACATCTATCTATCTATATATATATATATACACATCTACATCTACATACATACACACACATATCTATATAAACAACATAGTTTTGATCACAAGCCATTCAGAGTCCAGATACCAGAAGCAACATCTATGGACAGCAACGGGAGGCCGAAGACCTTACAGAAGACAGGGAAGGAAAAAAAGGCAATGGGAAGAAAGAGACTTAAGAGAGGAGAAGGAAGAAGGGGAAATATAAGAAATAGGGGAAGAGAACCCATGTGGGAAGGCAGGTCTTTGTTCCTCCCCTCTCTGTGGGCTGTCATGGAGTCCCACCTCTGACTAATAATAGCAACAACAACAAAAATTACAGTGCACTCCTGTAATCCCAGCTACTCCGGAGGCTGAGCGCGGAGGATCACTTGAGCCCAGGAGTTTGTGGCCAGCCTGGGCAACACAGTGAGAACTATCTCTAATAAGTAAAAAAAGTAAAAAATAAAAGCCAGAACTTTACATGTGAATAGCACATGTAGATTTCCAAAAACTTTTCACCTCTGTTATCCCTCACATACTCCAAACAGCCCAGTGAGACCTCATGAAAGCGCTATTACTTTTATTTGACAAGTAGAAAAAAAAATCTGCCGGGCGCGGTGGCTCACGCCTGTAATCCCAGCACTTTGGGAGGCCGAGGTGGGCAGATCACAAGGTCAGGAGATCGAGACCATCCTGGCTAACACGGTGAAACCCCGTCTCTACTAAAAATACAAAAAATTAGCTGGGCGTGGTGGCGGGCGCCTATAGTCCCAGCTACTCGGGAGGCTGAGGCAGGAGAATGGCGTGAACCCGGGAGGCGGAGCTTCCAGTGAGCCGAGATTGCGCCACTGCACTCCAGCCTGGGCGACAGAGCGAGACTCCATCTCAAAAAAAAAAAAAAAAAAAAAAAAAAAAAAAATCTGAGACAGGGTCATAGAATGACTTTCAGAGTCTGGAAGCGATTGAACATTTTATAGACTAACTTGACTCCATATAAATGATAAACAACCCATCATCCTCCCTTAAATTTTTGGTTTACACATAATCAAACTATATGATACATATACATTTTTTAAATTATGTGTCCATTCTTTTTCTGCGAAACTTCTTTTTGGTTTAACACTTTGTGAGCTAATCGTTTGTTTAGCTTTAAGTATATCTCACTTGCAAATAAGCTCTGAGAAGAAATAAATATTTACTGGGGAAAGTAACTGTCATAATATCATAAGGAAGAATTCTTATTCCTAACTAGAGGCCAATTCTTCTCCTTCTAAGGTAGCTTTCCAAACACTACAACTTTTTCTATAATTATTTAAATGTTTTTTTTTTTTTTTAAATCTTAGGAAGACAATGTAATTGGTGAACTTTTAGTAATGGAGACAAAGTGGGGTACAGGTAATGTGGCTCTTGTCCAGAAATATAATCAGGTTAGGGCTGATTTTAAGACTTTATTTTAAAGAGTTACCACAAAAAATATCTTTGAATTGGAAAGAAAGTCAGCCCTTGGCTTCGCTGGTGCGTCTTACACCTTGATACTACCACCTAGCATATAGCGCAGAGTTCAGTTACTGACATGCCATTGACCAGACATTTCAGCCTGGCTTTTAGATGAAAACCCAGGCTCCAGTTCAAAGCTAGAAGGTGATACGTGCCCTGGGACAGAGTTCAGATACTATATTTCAGGTCTTTGTGTTAAGGTCTTAGCTTTTAGTCCAGCGTGCAACCACGGTAACTCAGGGAAGAGCAGTGCAAGGACATTCAAGGAGTCCCTTTCTATAAATTTACAAACTGCTCATATACCGTAGCAGAGATTTTCCACAAAGGGTGTGGTAAGATTTCTGTTCCCATATACTCTCCAGAACCACCTTGCATCAAGAGGCATAATCTATTTCTCCTCCCTTTGAATATGAGCGGGATGTTGTGACAATCTCAATGGATGGAAGGTGGCAGAAGTGATGCTGTATGATTTCCAAGGCTAGGCCATGACAGGGGATGGATGAGGTTTCCATTTAGCTCTCTCAGGATGTTTGCTTTTGGAACCCAGCCACCATGCTGTGAGAAAGCCAGGGCCAACGGGGCACCAGCGTTCTGGCCAAAAGCCTCAGTTAAGGTCTTAGGTGACAGCCAGCATTATCCGTCAGATGCTGAGGGAATGAGCCACCAGGTAATTCCAGCCCCCATCCTTTCAGTCTCCCCAGCTGAAGTTCCACATCACGGATCAGAGACGAGCTGTCCCTGTTGTACCCTGTCCAGAGAATTGGTGAGTGTAATAAAGGTTTGTTTTACGCCACTAAAAGTAGTAGTCATTTGTCAAACAGCCCTACTAACTAGAACATACAGTACCGGCTAAATGAATGCTCAGAGGCAGAAAGAATTAACTTATTGATTTTCATCTTGTGCATTACTGGTCTTGAATCTGTCCTGGAGGTGGGGAGAGTAGGCAAGAAGTGGGGAAAAAAATTTAAGTGCCACCTTTCCTGCGCAGGCACTATTCATGGTACAACAAAACTTCAATTCCTCCAAAACCCCTAGGAGGTTAAGTCCTCATAGGAACTGATCTCCATTTTAAAGACGAGGAAGATGGGGCACAGCAAGGTTTAGTAACTTACCCAAGATCATACAGGATGTGGTAGAGTTGAAATTTGATCCCCTCTCTGCCTGACCCAAAATTCACAATCTTTTGATTCTCCCAGTAGATCCCAACCTGGGGGCTTTGGCCCTGAACTGAGAACGGGGGAGGGCAGAGGAGGGTCCTCAGTTTGGTGGGGATGAGAAAAGATCCTGAATCCCTGGGCACCATTGTGTGTAATATGCTACATACACACAGTTTTCAAATATAGTAAGTTCCATGATAATTGTAATTCAAATCCACTTAATACATTTTGATCTCGTCATTATGCGTCTTCTCAACCAACAGATAACAGAACAGCTAAAAGTTATTAAAGATCTGTGAACTCTGTGTATGTTAGAACAGGTTTCTCATGTTTAAAAATGTTGAGAACCACTAACCACATACCTTATGGTGTGTAATTAACATTCATGCCTGGTCAGTTGGACAACTGTGTTACCACAAGAAAACACAAGAGTTGTAAATGACCAAATTCATCTGCATTTATTTACTGAAGGTGGTTACCACGTGTTCTCTCTTAAATAATGGGCAGCCACAATTCACTAATTTGCTAGCTGTTGTTCCCATCGGGCGCTGGCCAGCATTCCGTCCTGAGGAAATGATGATATACTGTGCCTTCCCATTTTCCACACCCTGCAGCCAGTGACAGTGATTGTGGTCAGAAGAGAATGAGCTTTTCTCCATCCTCTCCTTGCCTTGCCTCTGTCCTTTAGGATGTCCTACTGAGTAAACATTCTGCTTCCCTCTGAAAAAGAAGCTTAAGAGCAGGGTTGGAAGGATGTGGTGGTGACAGGCTTGGGAACAACTTCATTACCCATCAGGAATGTAGAGCAAGTTCACTGCCCTCCCTGAGAAACAGGAGCCGGATCTGTGCTCATGAGGAAAGAATGCCAGTACTTAAAGCCTTCTTCTGACAAAAGACCCACAACTTCAGCAGAGTTCTTTGCCCTCACATTCACAGGGGATGTGGAGCAAGACACAGAGCCACCCCTCAGCCAGCAAAAGACGGGCATGGGTGGGGTGACTGGGATTTGCACTCTCTTCCCACATCTGTCTTCTTCAGTTGCAGTAATCAGAATTCACATCCTTAAGGAGGCCTTGCTTAGGAACTACACGTCTTACCTTGTAACCATCCCTACACCTGCTCTCTTGCTGTCCTTAAGCTCTTGAATCACTGCATTCCACAAGGATTTTTCCCCCCCAAAATGGGCAAGTTAAAGGAGGGGAATTACAACATCCTAATGAAGTCAGTTAGGGTCAAACAACTAAGACATTCCACCTCATAAAACTGCATTGTATTAAAATTGCATCCATATTTTTAAGCCTATGTTTCTATATACCAAAATCCATGACTTCTACTTGTAAGCTGTTCAGCTCTGGTTAAATGAGGAAAGAAGAAATTAAGAAGTGTGCTTTTCAAAATCTTGATTCTTATTATCATTAACTTTAGCATGCCAACAATTCAAAGACTTTTTTGTGGTAACTCTTTAAAATAAATAGTCTTAAAATGAACCACAATTAGTCACACTATAAGTCATAAATGAAAGAAATGTATGTGTTTTATCCTACTAAATGCACAACTAAAATCCATTACACACACACAAACACACACACATGCACACATACACATACATAATGCTGAATATATAAACATACAAGTTAAGATTTATATACTGGTCACCAGCAGTGAGAGAACATTTCTCCTGACCATAATAAAGAAGCAGCATTTCACCTATTACAAAAAATACATTGTGAGGGGGATGAGGCTGCAGCCTGCAGGATCCTCCATCAATCTCCACTAAAATCTTGAAAATCTACCAACCACAGTGGAAGGCAGAAGAGGAAGAAAACTCCTCTCCATGGATTTCTGGCCTAACCAGGGTCTCTCCCTTTCCTCTCAAAGAAGAAAGACCTAGAAAGCAGGAGAAAGGAGTGAAAAGATAAGAAACGTGGGAGAGAAGACATTTTAAGAAATTAACCCAAAACTTGACCGGGCGCAGTGGCTCACACCTGTAATCCCAACACTTTGGGAGGCTGAGGTGGGTGAATCACTTGAGGTCATAAGTTCAAGACCAACCTGACCAACATGGCGAAACTCTGTCTCTACTAAAAATACAAAAATTAACCAGGCATGGTGGTGCGCACCTGTAGGCTCAGCTACTTGGGAGGCCGTGGCAGGAGAATCACTTGAACCCAGGAGGTGGAGGTTGCAGTGAGCCGAGATTGCACCACTGCACTCCAGCCTAGGCAACAAAAGCGAGACTCTGTCTCAATTTAAAAAAAAAAAAAAATTAACCCAAAACTTGTAATTAGCTACCCACATGACAAAAGCTACTGACCACTCCTGACTTTCCCCAGCATCTTTTCTGGATGGAGGCAGATCAGCTGACCCAGGAGGTACAGGGGAATAGCCCAAAGGGAACTGTCACAGCCAGGGAGCCTCAGCCTCTCCTAGATTATCATGTACAAATTTCCACTCACCTCAAAAGATGTGGGCATGTAAATCCACCTATACTTGTCCTTTGAAATCTGTGCATTTTTTGTAATACCGAATATTTGCCTATTTGCCTTGTCTTTTGCCACAAATAACTGCAGATGTATGTTATCAGGCATTTCCAATGTTAGAGTTCTTTACAGATTTCAAATTCCTAGAGGACAGGAAATATGGTTGTTTTTCTTGCACTGTACTGTAACTACCCACATACTGCATACCAATACATAAATTCCTGCCAGGAAATGCTTTTTCTTTTTTTAAAAAAGCCTCATTTCCTTTAAAGTGTCCAGTATTGTAAGAATTTTGGGAAGACTGATGATTACATCTTTATAACTGAGGTAACTGTGATTCACTCATTCATTCGACAGTTTTACTGACCACCTCTTATGTGCCAGGCTGGAGATTGAGCAGTGAAATCCCCAGAGCCTAAGTCCTGATAGGGTACTGCTCTAGGGAGAAGACAGTTCACAAACAAATACATCATGAACAAACAGGTAACATGTGAAGGGTGAGAAGTATTTAAAAAGTTCAAAGAATAGGAAGCGAGAAGAATGTGTGATTTTACTCGAGGGGTGGGAGGTGTCAGGAAAAGACTTTTTAGGTAGCAACTGTGCAGAGACCAGGCAAAGAGCCTTTTGGGGCAGGGAACACCAAGTCAAAGCAAGACAGGAATAATACAGAGTGGTTCAGGAGAACAGAAAATTCCAGGCAGCAGTTTCACATGACTAGTAAAAAGAAACTGTTGAAATTACCTGCAGAAGCTAGGGACTGATAAGACCGTGAAATACTGGGGCGTGGACCAAGCTGGCTAAGACCAACTGGACCCAAAATGATGCTGGATCTGACCTAGGTTCCTCTTAGAACCTCATTATGCACTCATTAGCAAACTCAATCAACTCCCCCATGAGTGCCATGATAGTTTCAGGAACACCCACATTTGGTATAAAAACGGTGACACCACAGTTCCAAGAAATCTCCACCACCTTCCAGGAATTTTCATGAATATTCCCCACCTTGGTGAATGAAGCCCATAAAGGTAGCAGCCCCAAACCCCCTCACACGCACAACTCTCCTGAGTATGCCCACGCTCCCCTTGCCCCTTGAGGGTGTACTTTTCCCTTTGCAATAAATCTCCATACTTCTACAATTTTCTGACTCATGAATTCCTTCTTAGGATGGTGTCAAGCACCTGGACACCAGGTGAGGTTGAGATCCCACCAGCATTTGGACCTCCTCTAGCCCACCATATCAAAAGGCCCTGAAGCTGAGGTGGGCAGGTAGACCGAGGAACTGCAAGTGAGGTTCCCTTCCCTTGTCTACTTTGATGGCTAGAGTCATTGATCCTTCCAGCATAGCTGTTTTCAAGGTTGGGCTACTGCAATTCTAATCTTAATAGAATCAGCAGACCAACAAGTTCCTTACCAGAGAGGTGGACAGAAACAGTAAATAAAAAACAGAATCCTGGGGCTAAAACTTTTTGACAATGCAACAAAGGTATTGGGAAACAGTATGCTTCATGTTAAATATTCCTGCTGATATTTTATTCCATAAAACAGGGTTAATTATTATTATATGCCATTGGATTTTAAAGCTGAAGAGTTCTTGCTTCCTTTCCTGTCCAATAATTACACTTAGATTTCTTACTTATATTGGCAAATGATCAAGATCATATGACATTGACTCCAGCAAGAAGTGAAACCACTCAGAAGAAATCAAATAGAAAATCAATCTGGCTTCTTTGCTGGAATGCCCACTAGAAGGCACATATACTTAGTTTTGCTTCCCTCCGTATCCCTGTCCCAGATAACCCAACGCCACCTTTATGTGGTTTCTTCTCTAAAAATTTGAAGTTATTTTGCACATCTCATCTGTGTTTAATGTGACTTTCAAAGGCTATTCTGAGAACAATGAGTTGAGGAACAGAAACCATCAAACAGAAGTCTAAAATGACATTAATGAACAGAAAAAAAATTAGGAATATGGTAATAGAGCTTTTATAAGTTGACACTTAGAAATTTATGTGAAAAATGTAAACTCATTCTTCATGTAGAACAGTAGAACTGTACCTATTACTCAAAAGAAAATAAATTCAAAGGCCGGGCGAGGTGGCTCACGCCTGAAATCCCATCACTTTGGGAGGCCGAGGCCGGCAGATCATGAGGTCGGGAGTTCGAGACCAGCCTGGCCAATATGGTGAAACCCTGTCTCTACTAAAAATACAAAATTAGCCAGGCGTGGGGGCACATGCCTGTAATCCCAGCTACTCAGAGGCTGAGGCAGGAGAATCATTTGAAACCGGGAGGCAGAGGTTGCGATGAGTCAAGATTGTGCCATTGCACTCCAGTCTGGGTGACAGAGCGAGACTCCATCTCAAAAAAAAAAAAAAAAAAGGAAAAGAAAAGAAATTCAAATACAGCAATAAAGACCAGG
Organism: Pan troglodytes; assembly: GCF_028858775.2. Classification (NCBI taxonomy): domain Eukaryota; kingdom Metazoa; phylum Chordata; class Mammalia; order Primates; family Hominidae; genus Pan; species Pan troglodytes. The sequence goes on from NC_072402.2 coordinate 78,076,090, forward strand.
ATAGTAGGACTGTCTCAGGAAATTACACCCATAGACGATGAAGCCATCTAAGAATTTCCCATTAAAAAGCTCCTCAGCCAAGTATGGCGGCTCACGCCTGTAATCCCAATACTTTGGGAGTCAAGAGGAAGGAAGGTCAATTGAGACCAAGAGTTCAAGACCAGCTTGAGTAACACAGTGAGACATTATCTTTATAAAACAATGTTTAAAATTTTTTTTAAAAAGAAACAGATCCTCAGTGAAGTATAAGGGTCTTCCTTTTTAAGTTTTGGGTTTGTTTTTTTTTCTAATAACTCCAGTATTAGAAAGTACTGTTGAGTCCAGAAGTTCAAGACCGGCTACTCAGGAGGCTGAAGTAGGAGGATAGCTTCAGCCCACAAAATGACCTCAATCCCATCTCTCTTGAAATTCTGCCTGTCTTGTGAGATCCTCCCTTTAGTGAGTCTCTCCTTCCCCTCCGTAATCCCTCTCTTGGGTGTGACAATTGTCTTCTTTGAACCTCTTCACCACTGTCTGTGTTCTCTAATCCCACTCCATGTTATCCTTGGCCTCATCCTTATCCACCATCCTCACCAGCCCTACATCATAAGCTCTCAGAAGACAGGGACTGAATGAAGGTTGAAAAGTTACCTATTGGGTACAATGTTGGGTACAAGTGGCACTTAGACTCTATCCTAAATATTATTCTTCCACATGTAAATGTTTTGCGCCCCACGACCCCATAAAAAGTGTTTGTTTTCAGAAGACAAGGACAATGTCTCTCATTTTATGTATGCTCTGGAACCTTGCATCTAGTAGGTACTAAATATGTATTCTTACATCTTTACATAATTCTTCCTAAAGCTGCCTTTCTCCAAGGTTGTTCTATTCTTCAAGACACCCATATTTTTAATATTAAAAAATATTACCGCATGGCATATCCCCTTCCCCACAACCTTCCTTTTTCTTTGATACTCACAATGTACATTAATACGTTAAAGGCACTGAGAAGTCCTGTAATAAAGAGACCTGACATGACATTTCCCAAACCCGTTTGTCACAAACTTTTCTTGCTTATGACACCTGTTAATATCTAGCAGTTGTCACTTGGAATAACTGTCGTAGTGTATCTGAACATCCTTATATATAACTCAGTGCTCAGTAAATAACATACATAAGGCATTTTATCATTTAAAAAGCACTTTCAACACATCATTACAACTGAATTCCCTCAATAAACAGACTTGAAAAGTAGGAAAGTATAACGAAAAGCAATCACTCTCTTGCTTTCCTCTAGTCCTATGCTACTTCTCACCCAGCACTCCTTCCTTCCTTCATGCACGTGTCAACTGAAAGCTCCCTTTCATTGTCACCGGGAGACACTAAAGGTACAATGTGACTTGACCTGTTCCTCCCATTGAGACTTGTTCCAATCATCTTGGAACTCACAGAGTTTTTAAATATAAACTCCAAATTGTTCCTTTTCCTCTTAAGGAAAGAAAGGCAAGTTTTAGGTTCAGGAAATGTACCTTGAAGACAGAATTTAGGTGATTTGATTAGTGATGTTTATAACTTAAACGAAACTCATAAAGTTCCAAATTTGGGGATATATCAGTAAAGATTAGGTTCTACTGTATATAAAAGGAAACCCCATATAAAGTGGTTTTAACTAGAGATAAGTCTATACATATAAAGAGAGGCTTAGAGGAGTCAGCCCAGAGCTGGCATGATAGCCCTAAGGAAATTTGAAATTGGGGCTCCCTCAATCTATAGGTTCCACTGACTTAACAAGATCACCCCAAGGTTCAAGACGGCAGCAAGCATGCTAACCATCAATTCCTCATCTCAGATAGAATAAAAGGAAAAAAAAAATAGAATAAGGAAAAAAGGTGGTGTACCTTTCAGTAGCATACAAGGATCCTTTGACAAGGCCTTCCACCTGTTTTACCTCAGTTCAGGCTGCTGTAACAGAATACTGCAGACTGGGTGGCTTAAACAATAGACATTTATTTCTGACACTTCTGGAGGCTGGGAAGTCCAAGATCACATCAGAGTCGGTGTCTGGTAAAAGCCTGATTCCTGGTTCATAGACAGCTGTCTTCTTGCTGTGTCCTCACATGGCAGAAGGGATGAAGTAGCTCTCTGGGGCCTTTTTAATAAGGGCAATAATCTCATTCATGAGGGTTCCATCCCTATTGTCAGGCCTCTGAGCCCAAGCCAAGCCATCACATCCCCTGTGACTTGCACGTATACATCCAGATGGCCTGAAGTAACTGAAGATCCACAAAAGAAGTAAAAACAACCTTAACTGATGACATTCCACCATTGTGATTTGTTTCTGCCCCACCCTCACTGATCAATGTACTTTGTAATCTCTGCCACCCTTAAGAATGTTCTTTATAATTTCCCCCACCCTTAAGAAGGTTCTCTGTAATTCTCCCCACGCTTGAGAATGGACTTTGTGAGATCCACCCCCTGCCCGCAAAACATTGCTCTTAACTTCACTGCCTATCCCAAAACCTATAAGAACTAATGATAATCCACCACCCTTTGCTGACTCTCTTTTCAGACTCAACCCGCCTGCACCCAGGTGAAATAAACAGCCATATTGCTCACATAAAGCCTGTTTGGTAGTCTCTTCACACGGACGCGCATGAAACCTATGACCTAAACACTTCCCAAAGGCCTCATCTGTAAATACCAGTCATCTTGGGCATTAGGATTTCAACAGAGTAATTTTGAAGGGACACAAACACTCAGTCCATAGCACCCCCCATCACTTCTCTTTGACCAGGTCAAACCTAGTCAGTCAAACGTAGTTCAAAGAAGCCTAGGAAACTCTTTTAACTGAATTCACTGCATCCCAAATAAAAGATAAGGTTCTTTCACTAAGAAAGGAGAAGAAAGATATTGAATAGTCTACTAGAAATCTCTTCTGCTGGAAGAACACATGTCAGAAATTTTACAGTCTTGGCATGCTGAGCAGAAGTCATTTAGTCCAATGTTTCTGAAGCTCGCTCATTGATAAGAATCACCTGCAAGAGCTGGGTGGTGGAGGGATGGTGCAGGGAGATCCTCACTGAAATGCAGCTCCCTGGTTCCACCCAGACCTACTGAACCAGAATCTTCAAGGAGACGACCTGGGAATCCCTGTTCTTAACAAGCACCTTATGTGATTCTCATCATCAGTAAAGTCTGGAAACACTAAAATCTAATCTTCCACCCACTTAGTGGCCCCTCAACAAATGCCTGAGGCTAAGGGCCCTAGAGTCAGTCCAATCCATCCTTGAGAAGCAAGAGGCATGCAAGTTCTTTCACATACTGAGGTAATATCTGACAGAGAGCCTATGCCATGGGAAGGGAACAAGCCAGTCTCACTACAAGAAATTACTGTTCTTATAAAGGGGAACATTTAGACACCAAGACGGATACATACAGAGGGAGAAGATGACCATGTAAAGACAGAGGACTAGAATAATGCACCTACAAGCCAAGGAATTCCAACAACTGCCAGCAAAACCAGAAGCTAGGAATAAGCAAGGAAGGACTCTTCCTTACAGAGACTTCAGAGGCAGGATGGCCCTGCTACACAGACTTCTCGCCTCCAGACCTAAGAAGGTATACTTCAGTTGTTCTAAGCCGCCCATCTGTGGCACTTTATTCCAGCAGCCCTAACAAATGAATACAATTGGTTAGTGAGGAAAGCGGAGGATGTATTTCCTTACCAAGGTCAAATTCCATGTTCATGGACTAATACCTAAACTATTTCCATGCACAACTCAGTCTGAATGCAGAACAAAGGAACTGCAAAAGGCCACTTGGAAACAATCTGGCCTTAAATCACATTTGCTTTTCTTCGGGATGGTTTGAAAACAAGTTTTTCCACACATTATCTCTGGGGGAATGAGGAGTGGTTAATTCATTCTTATGCCTCTGAGATCAAAACAAAATATCTACACGGCTTCCCTCCTAGATGATTGCTTATTATCCTAGATCAGTGCTTCTAAACATTTTCTGCTCAGGAAAATCTTCCAAAGAGCCTAAGTAATACCCAACCCAGCTCCTCTCCAGAAAATTGTATTCAGTTGTATGGGAGTTGGGTGAAGAACAGGAATAACTTTTGTTTTTAAGCTCCCCAGGTAATGTTAATGTGCAGTGGGGTTAAGAACTGTCTGAGATTATATGAATGAAGATTTGTTTTTTTCCAAATGTCAACAGAGAGGGGCAAACCCTCCAAAATTCCAATACTAGGAAAACCCATCTTGTGCAGAATTGACACAAAGTAGCCACAGACTTTTGAAAGTTTACTTTAAAAACTGATTTTCTTTTTTTTAATTGGAGACCAGTCTTGCTCTGCGGCCCAGGCTGGAGTGCAGTGGCATGATCTCAGCTCACTGCAACCTCCGTCGTCCGGGTTCAAGTGATTCTCCTGCCTCAGCCTCCCAAGTAGCTGGGACTATAGGCACATGCCACCACGCCCGGCTAATTTTTTTATTTTTAGTAGAGATGGGGTTTCGCCAAGTTGGCCAGACTGGTCTCAAACTCCTGGCCTCAGGTGATCTGCCCACCTTGGCCTTCCAAATTGCTGGGATTACAGGCATAATAAGCCTGGCATTAGAAACTGAATTTCTGAATGAATTTTTTTTTTTTTTTTTTTTTTTTTTTTTTTTGAGCTAGGGTCTCACTTTGTTGCCTAGGCTGGAGAGCAGAAGCATGATCATAGCTTACTGTAACCTCAAATTCCTGGGCTCAAGCATTCCTCCCGCCTAGCTAGCAAAATAGGCATGTACCACCATGCCCAGTTACCTTCTAAAGTTTTTATAGAGATAGGGTCTTGCTATGTTGCCCAGACTGGTTTCAAACTCCTGGCCTCAAATGATCCTCCCACTTTAGCCTCCCAAAGATATGGGATTACAGGCATCAGCCACCATGCCTGCCCAGTTCTATCATTATTAGATTGGCAATGTTTTAACTAATGGCTCCAGGCAGGCTCTCAGGCAACTTATTTTATCTGTGGCATAATGGTCTTTTATAATCAATTACCCCCATGGTTTTAAATTTTATCATGGTTTTTTAACTACTGACATTTTATTTTCACTGTTGTAACTTGGCAAAATATCCAAATATATAAATGCAAAGATACCCACAACCTATGGAATATGTTTTAAATAAATTTAAGCTAAAAAATTTTTTTTTGTTGTTTTCACAAAAGACGCAGGCTAATTAGTTGACAATTTTTTAACTGCTGACATGATTATACTGTCAGAACTCTGCAGACTTCTTAAAAATATGTTCCTTTGGCCAGGTGCGGTGGCTCACGCCTGTAATCCCAGCACTTTGGGAGGCTGGGGCGGGCGGATCACCTGAGATCGGGAGTTTGAGACCAGCCTGACCAACGTGGAGAAACCCTGTCTCTACTAAAAATAGAAAATTAGCCGGGCATGGTGGCGCATGCCTGTAATCCCAGCTACTCGGGAGGCTACAGCAGGAGAATCGCTTGAACGCAGGAGGCAGAGGTTGTAGTGAGCTGAGATCGCACCATTGCACACCAGCCTGGGCAACAAGAGTGAAACTCGGTCTCAAAAAAAAAAAAAAAAACCCAAAGTTCCCTTATACTTAGGTTTTATTATTTCAAATGTGGTTCTAAAGAGTATATTAAATTATATCTTTATATTTAGATAACACTCAGGAGCAGCTTAGCTTTCATACTATCTAGTTTCTTGACATGATAACCTTTCCTTACTCCACTTTAGAAACAAAGCAAACTCATAAATACAGTAGACACATAAAGACATAGAATTTCACTTCCTTCCTCTTTTCCCGCCCCTGTATCAACATCCCTCTCTTTCTTCTTCTGCCATTTTTTCAAAGCTTTGATTTTCCCCTTGGAGAGAGGGTCAGAGGCTTGAGGATTTCCTGTCTACAGCTCTGCCATGTGCTTAAGGAAATGTGAAAAAATAACTGCCTATTTCAAGGGAAGGTTATTATAATCATAACTTACAGTAGGACCAGATTCCCTCTTGTTTGTTCTCAATTAGTAGAGATTACAAGAAATGTCATAGACGAGTAGAAGATGATAAATTTTGACGAGGTACTGGGGAGACTTGAACACACTTCAATTAAAATGTGTGGTTTTTTTCCCCCAGATGCCTGTGGGACTTTGCACAACTCCAGTAAAAATAAATGAACTGCTTTTGTACTCTCTTACAGAAGCAATTATCAGTGGACACAAAGATGGATGAGGAGCAGAGGGACTTGGAAAGAGACCTGAACAGGAAATACAGAATTTTAAAGCTTAATGAGACTTTTGAGAGCATTTTTTTTTGAGACGGAGTCTCGCTCTGTCGCCAGGCTGGAGTGCAGTAGCGTGATCTTGGCTCACTGCAACCTCCCGCCTCCCGGGTTCAAGAGATTCTCCTGCCTCAGCCTCCCAAATAGCTGGGACTACAGGCACCTGACACCACGTCGGGCTAATTTCTGTATTTTTAGTAGAGATGGGGTTTTACCATGTTGGCCAGGCTGGTCTCGAACTCCTGACCTCAGGTGATCTGCTGCCTTGGTATCCCAAAGTGCTGGGATTACAGGCGTGAGCCACCATGCCCGGCCGAGAGCATCTTATTTCACCCATGTGGAAACCCAGGGAGGCTAACTGACTTGCAGGAGTCACACACAAGTAATTGGCAGAACCAAGATCAGTAAATATAGCCTGCGGTTCTGTCCACAACATCATGTGCCAAGTTTTGATGCTATCTGAAAGTAACAGTAAAATGTTGAGCTGACGTCTTTGCCTCTCTGGCTTCATGTTTTACATATTTATCATCTCTCAATATGCTGCAATTTGATGCGGGGTAGGGCAAGAGCTGCAAGTTTTGATGGTCTTGACTCAGTTACTGCCTCTTGTTAAGGAAGATGAAAAACTTTTCTGGAGTAGAAAAGGGCTATTTTTCATGAAATGCCATCCATCATACAAAGTTCAAGGTCAAGGAGTCACATGAGGCATATACAAAAAGGGCACAAGTATTATTTCTGTGCCCTTAAAATGGTCCAGATAACTTGGTGTTTCAAGCAGAGAAAACCCCTCCTGCAGTAATAGGAGGCAGCAACAAAGAATAAACTATACAGATCAGGAATAAAAAGCCTGCAATCTCCTGTGATGCAGTATAATCACACAATAGGCCCAACATCAATGTAATAAAGTTCCAAAATAAAACATTTCTTCCATTAAGTCCCGAACTCCGGGTTCGAGTATCATTTTCAAATGCTAACATGAATGTCTAAGTATCAGCCTAAAATCCATTAGTCAGCCTGAGGTATTTTGAGCAAGAACCCTCAAAATATGGGAAAAACCATATAAAAGCAGAAAATAATCCTTAAGTGACATTCTATTTATATTTACCTTTTAAGAAATCTTCATTGTCCTCAGTTTAATGAGTAAGTTTTAAAAATAAAATGATACACATATTCCATGAGTCACACAAAGCCAAGGCTGCTAAAGTGGGTGATTAAACATTTTAAGGAAAACTGAATTATATGAAGGTTAAGTCCCTTTTAAAAAGTATATTAGGAGGCATTACAAAAATAAGGAAGTGGTTATAAATCTGAGTTCCAAGAATGGTAACTCCCTTCTATGGACAGAGAATAACACTAGGGCAGAACAATTACATTCCTATGCCAGGAAAACCTTCACAGAAAAAAAACATAGAAAGTCCAAAATCACAGCATTTAAAAATGCATTTCATTGAGATACTCCATACGGAAAATTAGTGATGTTAAATCAGCAGCTTCAGAGGACAGAGAGCAAATACAGGGGATGTTTGCATAAACCTAAAGAAAAACGGAAAGTGGGCTGGGCGTGGTGGCGCATGCCTGTAATCCCAGCACTTTGGGAGGCCAAGGTGGGCAGATCATCTGAGGTCAGGAGTTCGAGACCAGCCTGACCAACATGGAGAAACCCCATCTCTACTAAAAATACAAAATTAGTCAGATGTGGTGGTGCATGTCCGTAATCCCAGCTACTCAGGAGGCTGAGGCAGGAGAATCATTTGAACCCAGGAGGCGGAGGTTGCAGTGAGCTGAGATCGCACCATTGCACTCCAGCCTGGGCAACAAGAGTGAAACTCCGTCACAAAAAAATAAAAAGAGAAAAGGAAACTGGTTACACATCTGTGCACAAAGGCAAATGCAGGGGGGCTGGTGACTCCTGGGTGTAAAGGCTCACATCTGTTTATGTTAATTAAGAGAGCAGTATGTAACCAGTATCATTCCACTTCAGTTTTCTTTTAGGATCTAACATAGTGCTATCCAAGAGATATATAATATAATGCCACATGTTATATTTCCTGGTAGCCTCATTTTATAAAGTACAAATAAGCTGGTGAAATTAATTTTAATAATATATTTTTAAAATAACAATATAGGCAAAATATGATGATTTCAGCATGAAATCACCATGAAAACTCTTATTGGGATATTTTACCTTTTTTCATACTAGGTTTTAAAAATCCTGTAAACTAACTGTACATCTCAATTTCCATGCTACATTTTTATTGCAAATACTTGACATCTATTTAGATTTCAGGAGATTTAGAGTTGAAAAAACAAATTCACATACCCAAGTTGTTCCAAACTTAAGCATTTTCCAATATTTGCATTGAGTATCTGTTTTTAAATTTAAATTTATGAAAATAAATAAAATTAGCCAGGCATGGTGGCATGTGTCCATAGTCCGAAGCTACTCAGGAGGTGAGGTGGGAGCATTGCTTGGGCCCAGGAGTTCGAGTCCAGCCTGGGCAACAAAGGGAGACCCTGTCTCTAAAAGAAAGAAATAAAGAAAAATTCAGTTCCTTAGTAGCTCTAGCCACATTTTACATGCTAGACAGACACATGTAGCTAGTGACTACAAGAGTGGATAGCACAAAGCTAACATCTTTGTCCCATCCGCACAGAAAGAGTATTTCTTTTTCCAACTTCCTATGGAATGTAAGTGTGGCAAGAAAACTGAAGTCATCCTATAAGGAAATAAAGGTAACAATTTCTTCATCATCTAAACCTTCATGAGATTCTGCTTATCGAAGGAGAAACGGAAGAAATAATGATTTTTTAAAAAGATTTGATAGATAGGAGTATATAACTGGGAACAGAATTAGAGAGTATCTGGAAAAGGGGAAGTGAATAATATCTTTTGCATTTCTATCTTATTTAATCCTCACAATATCCCTAAGAGGGATGCACTTTTCTAAAATTTATATTTTGCTGATAAGGAAACAGAACGTCAGCGGGTTTAAAGATAGTTAAGTAGGGTATACAGAATTTGAGGTTAACTAATCAACCAAACTAACTCTTAGTGATAATAATTGTGGACCTGTGCAGAAAACACTGTCCAGCTATTCAGTCAAGTAATTAAGGATACTGACTATCTGGAGGAGTTTAGGAAAGACAAACAGGACAAAGTACCGGGATGGAAGTGTTCATCTCTACAGCCATCCATTTAAACCTCTTTCTATTCAAAGTGCCATAATCTGTAAATTATTTGCTTGCCATGGTGAGTTAACATTCTCTCTCATTGGACACAGAGCCTCTGGATGCAGAAGCTAGTAACCAGTAGTTTAAGAAGCTTTCCTGGTATTGTAATGAGGGCTGGCAACCACTGAGCCGGATTAGACCTCAAACTTCAATTTGCATCAGAATCCCCTAAGGTGGGAAGGTGCTTTTGAAACACAGATCACTGGGCCGCACTTCCAGAATTTCAGATTAGGTAGCTCTGGGGTGGAGCCCCAAAATGTTCATTTCTAACAATTCCTCAAGTATGCTGATACTGATGGTCCAGGCATCACACTCGGAGAACACTGAACTACAACAAAGATGGATGTACTCAATTGAGGTAAATAAAAGAACCATCACATTAAAGGAGCTTGTTCTTTAGGGCAATTTACGAGGCTTGTATCTTTATCAGCTGAGTGCCTACAAGGTAACTGCTAGAATCTGAAGCAGCGTGCTGGGTGCCCCCGAAATGCAGACCTACGGCCCAGGAGAAAATTTCCCATAAAGCAACTAAAGCTTAAACCTCAGGGCCCCTTGCAAGGCCTACCAATATGCTCACATAGTATATTCTTTCTGTTGTTGTTGTTGTTGTAAAATTTGCAAAAGTAAGATGTTTTTAAAGAAGGATTCCCATAGATTTTTATATAAACCTCAGGCTCCGCAAAACTTGGATCTGTCTTTGGAGACTTCTCACCCTTGTTTATATCTTCCAAGTTGTTTTTTAAGAAACAGAAACACATTGAAAGCATTTTAAGCATCACAAGCATGTCTAGAACTTGCTTTTGTCTCTTAGTAATAATACATAAAACAGCTTTCTTTAATGAATTTCTGCAACATTTTAAATGGTTGTGGAATACATACCCAAAATATACTCAACAAATTTTTACTTAAGTGGTTTCTAATTTTTAGGTCTTTTTTATGCTGAATATCCTTAAAGCTAAATATTTATGCCCATCCTTATTTCCCTAATATTTCTAAGAAGAGGTGTTGATGTATACCATATGCATTTTTTATATGTTGTAATTATAATGTAATGTACAATTTTGTAACTTGAATTTCTCTCCACTTATTTTATTATACGCATTTTCCCAGTTGCTGCATAGTTTTAAGCTTAACATTTGTAATGACTCTAAAACTTTCCTCTCTGTGGATATAACAATTTGTCTACTCCCAACATCTGGGTTACACTTTGTTTCTCATTAATATAAATAATACTACAATAAATTCCTTTTTAAAGATTATTTATGGCTGGGCATGGTGGCTCACGCCTATAATCCCACCACTTTGGGAGGCCGAGGCAGGCGGACCACCTGAGGTCAGGAGTTCGAGACCAGCCTGACCAATATGGAGAAACCCCGTCTCTACTGAAAATATAGAATTAGCCAGGCATGGTGGCGCATGCCTGTAATCCCAGCTACTTGGGAGGCTGAGGCAGGAGAATTGCTTGAACCCGGGAGGTGAAGGTTATGGTGAGCCAAGATTATGCCATTGCACTCCAGCCTGGCAACAAGAGTAAAACTCCGTCTCAAAAAAACAAAAAGACTATTTACTTGCCATAGCTTTCCTTAAGTGTGTCCAAAATTATAACAGTGGCCAACCCGAGCATTGTTTATAAAGCACAGGTTTGTAGTAGAGAAGTGAGATGCTAATGTGAACGGGGTCCATAATGGGCTTGATTAAGGTAACAGAGCCTGGGATACTGAACATTCACTGCTTTTAACCTGATTAAATATTTGAGACCTGTTTCTTTCCCCGCTCACTTGCCCCCCGCCTGAGACACGGTCTTGCTTGATCGCCCAGGCTGGAGTGAGGGGCTCGTTCTAGGCTCACTGCAACCTCCACCTCCCAGGTTCAAGCGATTCTCTTGCTTCAACCTCCTGAATAGATGGGAATACAAGCGCATACCACACCAGCCTAATTTTTCATATTTTTAGTAGAGACGGGGTTTCACTGTGTTGGCCAAGCTGGAATTGAGACTTGTTTCTGTCTTGAGAGTTGGTTGACCATTCTGGAGAATTTCTTCCCTAGCTAGGAGGAGGTTGTCTAGAGTCTTTCTGACAAACTATGGATAAATGACTCACAAATGTGTAAGAACTGAATAATGAAATCATAGTGTTGACGAAAAGAGTTGAACTCTTGGGCGGGCGCGGTGGTTCAGGCCTGTAATCCCAGCAGTTTGGGAGGCCAAGGCCGGTGAATCACTTGAGGCCAGGAGATCGAGACTAGCCTGGGCAACATGGTGAAACCCTGTCTCTACTAAAAATACAAAAAATTAGCCGGGCGTGGTGGCAGGCACCTGTAATCCCAGCTACTTGGGAGGCTGAGGCAGGAGAAATCAGTTGAACCCGGGAGGTGGAGATTGCAGTGAGCCAAGATCATGCCATTGCACTCCATGCTGGGCAACAAGAGCAAAACTCTGTCTCAAAAAAAAAAAAAGGGAGAGTCAAATTCTGTAAAATGTTTGAAGAGATTTATTCTGAGCCAAATATGAGTGACCATGACCTGTGCACAGCCCTCAGGAGGTCCTGAGAACATATGCCCAGGGTGGTCAGGGAACAGCTTGGTTTTATACATTTTAGAGAGGCATGAGATATCAATCAAATACATTTAAGAAATACATTGGTTTGACAACTGTAAGGCGGGCGGGGGAGCAGCCTTCCAGGCTGTAGGTGAATTTAAACATTTTCTGGTTGACAATTGGTTGAGTTTGTCTAAAGACTTGGGATTGGTAGAAAGGGAACATTCAGGTTAAGATAAAGATTGTGGAGACCAAAGTTCTTTTGAAGTCTTACAGTGGCTGTCCTTAGAGGGAACAGATGACAAATGTTTCCTGTTCAGATATTAATCTCTTTAGAATTTGGGAGGGTCTGGAAGAAAAAGATGTAACTATGTTAACAGAGATTCTTTACAGATGTACATTTTCCCCCCACAAAGAAGGAGCTTTGCAGGGCCATTTCAAAATATGGCAAATAAACATATTTTAGGGTAAAATATTTTAATTTTCTTCCTTGTCTCGTAATGTTATGCCAGAGTCAGGTTGGAAAATAAGTCATGATATATAGGGTTAAATAAAACCCATCTGATGGGAATTTATGGTTTGTAGGGCATGACTCCCCAGACCCCCTACATAGGAATTTGTGCAAGATAAAAAAATCAGAGTTTCGTCCTCAATAATATCCTTTACATGAGGTTGACATAGCTGCCCCATCAAAACCAGGACCGAAGGACTGTCTTTTCTTATGTTTCTGGTAAGGAGTGGCAATGTTCTTAAGAAGTCAGTCTCTCTTTTGACCACAGACACAGATGCCAGTCGGTTAAATTGGGTCTAAATTTAGGTAATTTTCTGCCCAGGGAACACAGGCTAGTTAATTAGCCTACACAAGGTCTAAATTCATAACTGTGGCTCTTTAGTGTGGTTCTTCAACCACTTGAGCTAATGAGCTATAGATACAAAATAATTTCACAGTCTGGGTACAAAATAAGCACACAGGTAGATTGTAGGTAACAAGCCAAGGCCTCCAATGATACTTGTTAATTTCACACAGCACAGACATGGCCAAGAGGACATGCAGAGCATCCTAAAGGAAAAACATCCAGAAAACCCTACTGACCTTTTATTTCTGTCCATTACATAGATAAAGTGGTAAATGCCGAACAGAGAGGGGCCACAGGGTGGTGACGATAAACTGTCAGTATTTCCATTTTACATTTAGTCACTCATTCATTCAACACAATGACTAGTGTAGGAACTGGGCTGGAACTGCAGGGAGAGCAAGGACAAGTATCCCACATGTCCTACTGTGTCGAAGACTGCCACTTGCCACCTAAAGCCACTTGTTCACCATGGGGAAAGGGCTTAGGTGGATTTTCCAAATGCACCTAAAAAGGCAAGAGTCTACAGCAATAGACTCCAATGACTGCTGGACTTAACTCACTGAACACTGACCAGAGCTTACAAAACAGTCCGCCCTCCAGTTATTCACCAGGCACCTACAACTCCCAAAGACCTGAACCCAGCATCAGAAACCACCACCCAGGGGAAAACTGTGCACCAAACCTTCACAAGCACAGCCAACCTAGGCTAAATCATACCCTTTGTTATTTTAAAACAAAAAATGTACTTTTTGTTATTTTAAAACATACCTACCTGAAGTCTCAGTTCCCAATTTGCGCTTTGGGCCTCTTCTCCAGGCCCCACCCGGCTCAAAACAAGTCTGACCGCTTTGATTTCCATATTCTCCGCCCCTCTCCCCACCCTCCTTATCTCTAGCACCAGAAGCTTTCCGAAAGCTAATCCAGTACCTGGCTCCTAGGCGTCCCTGTCACTGAAGCATGTTTTGGTCAAAGATTACCCATGATTACTATCTGTCAGTTTCCACTGGAAATTGGAATGAGGAATTTGAAATTCAAGTCCAGGCCTTTACTTGGCCGGCTGGAATCATCCTATTTTGTTCTCCTGACAGCAAACACCCGTGTGCACCAGCAGTGGCAGGACACTGGCTCCACACCCGGAGTTCCCAGGTGCAAGTTCTGCACCCTACTTAACTTTGTGATTTGGACAAGAGTTATGGCTGAATCGTGTTTCCCCCAAAATCCATATGTTGAAGCCCTAACCCCCAATGTCTCAGAATGTAACCTTGTTTAGAAATAGGGGGACTGCAGCTGTAATTAGTTAAGAATAAGGTGGGCCCCTACTCCCATACAACTGAGGTCCTTATTAAAGGGGAAATTTGGTAACAAACATGCAAACAGGGAAAACGCTATACAAAGATGAGGCAGAGATCAGGATGATGCTCCTATAAGCCAAGAAACACCAAAGATTGCCAGCAAACCACCAGAAGCTGGGGAGAGGGACAGCTGATTCTTCCTCACAGCCCCAGAAGGAGCTGAGGCTGCTGACCTCTGGTTTAAGCCACTCCCTTTAGGGTACTTTGTTACAGCCACTTTTGGAAACCAACATAGCAAGATACCATGTTGCAGTTTTCTCATCTGTAAACTGGGAATACATACAGCACTTCTCTAATGAGAGGTATAAATAAATCACAGTTTGTTAAGTTGCCTAGAATGATGCCTAGCAGCTAAGTGTATTTTAGTGGTAAATAGTTGTACCCAAACATTCTTGTTTAATCAAAGAGATCTCACCTTTTATGTTTTCTAGTGTGTCTTCCCACCAAGTTGCCTAATGAAATGCTAAGCCCACGCCAGATTTCTCAGGAGATGAGGGGCACTCACACTTGGCTGGCACGGCAGGACAGGGTGTGGCAGTGCAAGGGAGAGACTTTCCTTGGTGTATCAGCAGGGAATCTAGGCTCCCTCCCTGCTTGCTCTTCATCCCCACGCCCACTCAAATCCCAGCGTTCTTGCCCCACAGCAGCCACCAGCCTAGCCCTGGCCCTAGTCCTGGCCCCCTTTTCTGGTTACAGTCTCTCAAAACCCCAAATCATCCTACAGTGAAAATGTAATCAACTTGAAACCTCATTCTTCTATTTCACCCACCCCACCCATTCCAGGCTTTCAATGACGTATAGAGAGGCCCATACCTCCCATCACACTTGATTTTCTGTTATTTGCCCATGTATATATCCTTCTCCATTAGAGTCTCTTCACCCCACCTCTACTCATTAGTACTGGTTTCCTCTGTTAATCCCAACCTACCCAATCATGATGGCTCAGCCCCTAACTCACCTTCTATGAAGTCTTCTCTAAACTCCTGCGATGTTGAATGGCCACACACCAGAGTCACTGTGAATGGCACAAACCTGGCACTGCCTTAATTGTTTCATGTGTGTCAGTCATAAGACCTTAACTAGATGGGACGTTTTGAGACCATTCATCCATCACACACATAATTTTAGGTACTACAAATGCCAGGCACTGTGCTAGGCACCAGGGGTAACCAATATCAGCAGCTGCCATTTATTGAGAAGTTTCTTTGTGCCAGATTTTATCCTAATCCTCATGATGATGCTTTAAAGGGAAGTGCTGGCCTCAGCCTCAGTTTACAGGTGAGAAAACTAAAGGGAGGGGAGGAGATGGAGGGGAAGGGAGGGGAAGGGAGGGAGAGAGGGGAGGGAGGAGGGGAAGGGAGGAGGGGAGGGGAGGGAGGAGGGGAAGGGAGGAGGGGAGGGGAGGGGAGCGGGGGAGGGGAGCGGGGGAGGGGAGGGAGGAAGGGAGGCAGAGAGGGGAGGGGGAGAGGAGAGGGGGGAGAAGGGGAGGGAAGGGGAGGAGGGGAGGAGGAAAGGGAGGGAGAAAGGGGAGGGGTGGGGAAGGGAGGCTTTACAAGCAACACTGGGAGAAAAGAATCAGCAATAAACTCAATATGAACCAAAAGGACAATATGGCAACCAAAAATGTGAATAAGATCACAGGTTATATTAATAAAGTTACATGTCTAGGAAGTGGACATTCTACCATTTTTAATATTCTTTTAGATTTGTTCTAAAGTTTTGCTCAGAATTCTAGGCCTAAAATTTGAGAGTCAGATGTCATGTAGGTTCAGATTAAACTAATCAATATAATGAAGAATCCTCATATTGCACAATTTTATAAATTACATATTGACTGAATACACTGCTTTAAAGAGTAACTTAAAGCTAAGCTTATAACATAAACTTACAGGCTGACACCATTCCCAAGCTTTTCAATGAAGCTGTGAGATCAGGTCATGATAGTCCCTATCTGTGTAAGCAACCTCAAGATTATGATGGTAAAATGGTGTACTTAAAAACAAGCCCTTGTTCATCCCACACCTTATCAGATCAGGTCACCAATATATTACAGGACATAAAAGGAAAAGCCTGACTGGTTACCTAATGTCACCAGCTGTTAACATTCAAGAGCAGTTTCCATTTCTTTCTTTCTTTTTTTTTTTTTTTTTTGAGACAGAGTTTTACTCTTGTTGCCCAGGCTGGAGTGCAATGGCACGATCTCGGGTCACCACAACCTCTGCCTCCTGGGTTCAAGCAATTCTCCTGCCTCAGCCTCCTGAGTAGCTGGGATTACCGTTATGCACCACCACACCCAGCTAATTTTGTATTTTTAGTAGAGACAGGGTTTCTCCATGTTGGTCAGGCTTGTCTCGAACTCCCAACCTCAGGTGATCCACCCACCTCGGCCTCCCAAAGTGCTGGGATTACAGGCGTGAGCCACCGCACTTGGCCTTTTTATTATTATTATTACTTTTTGAGATGGAGTCTTACTCTGTCGGCCAGGCTAGAGTGCAGTGGCACAATCTCAGCTCACTGCAACCTCCGCCTCACAGGTTCAAGTGATTCTCCTGCCTCAGCCTCCTGAGTAGCTGGGACTACAGGTGCATGCCACCATGCCTGGCTAATTTTTGTATTTTTAGTAGAAATGGGGTTTCACCATGTTGGCCAAGCTGATCTCTAACTCCTGACCTCAGGTGATCCACCTACCTTGGCCTCCCAAAGTGCTGGGATTGCAGGTGTGAGCCACAGCACCCAGCCAGCAGTTTCCATTTCTAACACTGAAAAGCATTTAACTTCACCTACAGCAGCATGCTGCAACAGACTTCTACCAATAGGACAATGGGTCCTGGGCAAGCAGCCATCAATAGTTAACTTCTGGCGTAAAAGGAGTCAAAACTGTAAAAGTCACTAAGGTTTAAGAACATTTGTGCACATCTTTATCATCCAAGTCTCAAACAAGACCCTCTGTGGAAACTGCCTGTGGCTGAGTTAATCATCCCCAGTATCCATTCTCTCCTTTCCCTTGAGGCTTAACTGGTTTCGAGGCTGCCAGCAAGAGAATATGTTTTCCTGCCTTCCTTGCAGCTAGGTTGGGGCAAGCTCTAACCAGTTCCCTGTGAGGGCAATGATTTGTGCACCTTCAGTTTCATATCCTTTAAAAAGTAAAATGCGGCCGGGCGCGGTGGCTCACGCCTGTAATCCCAGCACTTTGGGAGGCTGAGGCGGGTGGATCATGAGGTCAGGAGATCGAGACCATCCTGGCTAACACAGTGAAACCCTGTCTCTACTAAAAATACAAAAAATGAGCCAGGCGTGGTGGCAGGCACCTGTAGTCCCAGCTACTCAGAGGCTGAGGCAGGAGAATGGCAGAAACCCGGGAGGCGGAGGTTGCAGTGAGCCAAGATTGCGCCACTGCACTCCAGCCTGGGTGACAGAGCAAGACTCCGTCTCAAAAAAATAAAAAATAAATAAAATGCTAGATGGGTGTGGTGGCTCACTCCCGTAATCCTAGAACTTTGGGATGCCAAGGCAGGAGTATTGCTTGAGGTCAGGAGTTCAAAACCACCCTGGGAAACATAGTGAGACACTGTCTCTATACAAAAAATATGAAAATTAACCAGGCATGGTGTTATGTGCCTGTAGTCCTAGCTATTTGGGAGGCCAGGGCAAGAGGATTGCTTGAGCCCAAGAGTTTGAGGCTGTAGTGAGCTATGATGACACCACTGTACTCCAGACTGGACCACAAAGGAAGACACTAAGAAAGACACTGTCATAGAAAAAAAAAAAAAGGAAAGTGCTTCTGCTTTACTTTCCTTCCTTCTGGTTCTTAGAGCAGCACTGTCCAAAGACTTATGTGATTTTAAAGTTTCTAGTAGCCACATTAAAAAAGTAAATAGAAACGGGTGAAATAAATTTTATTCTATTCATTTAATCAAATTATGTCCTGAATAGTAGCACGTCAGTGTGTAATTATAAAAAATTATTATGATATTTTACAGTCTTTCTTTGGTACAATGTCTTTGAAATTTAGTGTGTATTTTACACCTACAGTATACTTCTCAGTTTGGACTAGCACAGTTCAAATGCTCAAGAGCCACATGTGGGCAGTGGCTAGCACACTGCACAGAGCAGCTCTAGAGGGTAACAGAGGACGCCAGAGAAAGGCTTGGGTTCCTGGGTTAATCTACGGAGCAGAGCTGCCCCGCTGGCTCTTAGACTATTTTAAACATTTACTTCAGAAGAAAACAACTTCTACCTTGTTAGAACTACTGTATAGGGTATTTTGTTATTACAGCCTATCATATACCTAATTAGTACACCCACTGGGACCTCACAGAAGGACCATGCAGCTTCTCAGTTATGAAGCAACCCTTCAAAGAATGAACAGGCCAGGCATGGTGGCTCACACCTATAATTCCAGCAATTTGGGAGGCCAAGGCAGGCAAATCACCTGAGGTCAGGAGTTCAAGACCAGCCTGGGCAACATGGCGAAACCCTCTCTCTACTAAAAATACAAAAAATCAGCTGGGTATGGTGGCACACGCCTGTGATCACAGCTACTCAGGAGGCTGAGGCAAGAGAATCACTTGAACTCCAGAGGCAGAGGCTGCAGTGAGCTGAGATCACACCATTGCACTCCAGCCTGGGTGACAGAGTGAGACTCTGTCACACACACACACACCCAGACAAAACGAAAAGACTCATGAGTTCACATTGAATCTCATCAAAACCCTTCCAAAACCATAGCCTAAATCTGAAAAGTTGCTACAGAAACATTCTCAGCATTGGGAAATAATCTTAGAACAAACATATCCAAGGAGAATATGTGATTCCTTAAACTTTTTCTTGTTCTATTCTTACGTTATAAACCTCTACACTTTCCAGCTAACCAGCCTACTGGGCAGCCCAGGAGGCAGGAGCCAGCTAGAGACCATCAGATCATTCAGCCTCCTAAGAAAATAAAAATGAAATCCTTTCAGGCAGTGCTTCCCAAAAAGTGAAAGCATTTTCATGAATACAATAAAAACTACTCTAATAGTTGAATAATCAAGTTGACCAGGACACACTGACTTTCCTTTTTTAAAAGGAGGGAGGGACTCAAACAAAAAGAAAGCCAAGTCTAGTCACTAACCTCATCTTTATGGACATACTGAGCCTTTGGCCAATGCTGGCCCCTGTATTGCCATATAGTTGAAAATAACCACCTCCACACAGCAAAGATCTTTAAGTAGAAACTCAACTGAAAATATCCACAGGGTGATTCAGAAGCAATTTCTGTTTCAGTCCCAAGGAGAAGTTCATAGAAGAATTTGTCAAACAAAAAACATGTAGGACAACAACAGCCTTCATTCAAAATGATCAGGTAATTAATGCAGAATAAAGACGTAAGAGATAATGGTCTAAATGACTCATTGCTTGTGTAGACTAGGAGATTTCCCCAAGTTTAGGGGCCAGGCCCTCGGTTTCATATTGGTTTCTAGCTGGAAAAGTATTGTGTTTAACTGAGAATTATGGTCTGGGGTAAATAGAATAAAGCTATGACCCATTTAGCCCACAGTGGAGCTCCACGTAGACAGAGATGTTTTACTGGCACCACTGGAAGAGCAGAAGCAGCATCTGTTCTTCCTCCCTTCAGAAATGAAATGCATTTGGCTCTCAGGAAACAAAGAATCTTGCCCTGTCACAGGAGGAATAATGCTGACATTGGTGAGCTTTGCCACTATGGATGGACTTGTGGTGATGCAAAATCACTGTGGAGGTCTTATTTAAGCTTAGAGCAACAGTGTAACATCTATTTTATGCAGTTTGAAGCTTCACAATTTAGGAACCAGCAACTTGTTAGCAAGCGTGTGCTGCAGTTGACAGCATATGACACTCTCCCATCCAGAAAAACCAGGAGAGTTACCATCTCTCTGTTATTTACCAAATGTGCGACTTTGGCCAAGTTACTTACCTGTCCTCAACATTCATTTCTTCCTCTATCAAATGCATTGTAGCAAGGGTCTTTACTGGATAGAGTTTTGTAAGCATTAAATGACAAAGAGCATGCAAAGGGGCTTGGCACAGTGCCTGGCACCTAGTGAGCATTCAGTACATGAGAACTCCTTATTCCTGTAATAGAAGGTCAGCCATCCATATGTGTTCACTCTTGCTATTAATATTATGCAGTGGCACCCACTGAAAAACTGTGATGCTCCAGCCTCACTCTCTTAGATGCTGAAAACAGTCCCAAGGATGAACAGTGGAGCTAAGGTCTATGACAGTGCCAGCTCAGTGGGGGGATGCCAGGGCTTCAGTGTAACTGTTCTAGGATGGAAGGGCATGGAGTTGTGTTAAGGGTTGACTTGTGTCCTCCCAAAAATTCATACGTTGGAGTCCTAATTCTCCCCCTAACCTCAGAAGGTGACCTTATTTGGAGATAGGGTTTTCACAGAGGTAATCAAGCTAAAATGAGGTCATTATAGCGAGCCCTAATCCAGTATGAGTGGCGTCTTTATGTAAAGGAGGAATCTGGGCACAGACACATGCACAGAGGGAGAATGCCACATGAAGATGAAAGCAGAGATCGGGGCAAGGCTTCTGCAAGCCAAAAACACTGCCAGCCAACCACCAGAATCTAGGTCAGAGCATGGAACAGATTCGCCCTCGCAGCCCTCACAAGGAACCAACCGTGCCAGTACCTGGATCTTGGGCTTCTAGCCTCCCAAACTCTGAGACAATACATTTCTTTAGTTTCAGCCACCTGGTCTGTGGTACCCTTTGTTATGGCAGTCCTAGCAAACTAATACCAGGCAAAATCAGGCAGTGAGCAGTTTCTCCATTTAAATCAGGCTGAAAAGACCTAGAAAATATGTAGCATGGCACAAATTTGACCAAATTTCTCTCTAGAACTTTAGTAAAGTCTCCTACCTCCACCCAGTGGGGTCATCGCTGATTTTTTTTAAATTATGTCTATTAAAAAAAAAAAGGCTTAGCTTGAAATAGATTTGGCCATAGTTCCTATGTCTACAGAGAGACTTGGATTTTATTCTATTTTATATTTTTTGAGATGGAGTCTCGCTCTGTCGCCCAGGCTGGAGTGCAGTGGCGTGATCTCGGCTCACTGCAAGCTCCACTTCCCAGGTTCACACCAGAGACTTGGATTTTAAATACTCCCATTGTGTGTATGTGCATGTGTGTGTGGTGACGGAAGGAGGAGTGAGCATTTGTAAAAACTTATTATAAATGACTAAAACCTTCTTGAAAAAAATACGTTGGTAGAGTTGGTTGTTGATCCTCATGAGAGCTGTTATCTTTTTTTTTTTTTTTTTTAACAGACAGAGTTTCGCTCTGTCGCCCAGGTTGAAGTGAAGTGGTGTGATCTCAGCTCACTGCAACCTCCACCCCCTGGGTTCAAGCAATTCTCCTGCCTCAGCCTCCCGAGTAGCTGGGATTACGAGCATGCACCACCATGCCTGGCTAATTTTTGTATTTTTAGTAGAGATGGGGTTTTGCCATGTTGGCCAGGCTGGTCTCGAACTCCTGACACCAGGTGATCCACCCACCTTGGCCTCCCAAAGTGCTAGGATTACAGGTGTGAGCCACCACACCCCACCGCAAACTGTTATCTTAATAGGCAACAAACTCAAACCTCTGTCTGAGCAGGATATGCCTGGTTCTTTAAGATTCATGGGGTGTGTGCATTTCCTTGGCTGAAAGCTACAATAGTTAGTAGATGCTATGTAAAGCTATACCATCAATTTAATCTCTCATGGAGACTGTCACTTTAAACTGGCTGTTTTGATTTTTTTAATGGAATGTCCGCTACTTCCCTATTACAATGAAATATATAATTGGGAATAAATCTTTGGTAAAATTAAGCACACACCCTCAAAGTAAACCATGAAGCCCTCGATCACGTTTGAGTGGCATTTCTCAAGATGTGTTACAAAGATCTTTCAACCCCATTTCCCATCCCTCAACCTCCACCCATTTCACTCAAGTCACTAAAAATTGGCATCTACAAAGAAATTCCAGAAGCCTGAGCATTTTATTAGCAAAGGGAAATCCCAGCCTTTTTGGCCTCATTTTTCATGATGACAGCTCATTTTTCCATGTGGAACCACATACTAGCTGCTGCAAATATTTAAAGAGGTAAAGAAGCCACTTTTTCAAGCTATGGTCATAAAAGATATAAATAATGATGATTAAGAACTCTGCGCTCGCTTAATAAGCATAAAAGTCAATCTATCCATTTTTAAAACTAGGATGAAAACTTTATATAGTATTCTTCTTTAAATACTCAGGGCCATGCCACAGGTACTCTCCTGGGCTCCTGAACTATTAATATTACTATTTTCTATGTCAAGGGCCATTTTTGAGACTGAATTAACCCACTGTGCTGCAAGCTGTCTCCCGATTGACCTTCTGACCTTTCCCCCTCTTCCCAAACATCCTTCCAACTCCTACCAATCCCTCAAGGCCTGCATGAAGCTCCACCTCCATAAAGCTCCCCAAATTCTCCCATTTCCAGTGATTCAGCCATCTCAAAATCTGCAGCATTTATCACCAGGCCCTACAACTTAACAACTAGTTAGCTATATCATCTTAAAGATAGCTTGAGTATCTATATTCTATACTGCTTGTATTTTGCTCTAGTTATTTCCTATATGTTTTTTTCTCCTCCCACCGAGGTTTATCAACTTTTTAAAGACAACAACCATATTTGCATTTCTCCTGTATCCTATCTACTATCTAACAACTCAAGTTTAAGAACTCCCAAAATAAAGTTATAAATGCGAAGTAAAAAAGGTTATCCACCATAGAAATTCCATAATGCTGTTTAGCCTCTGTGGGTTATCTGCAGGGTCCCAAATAGATTTAAGAATCAAAACCACTGGACAATGTCACTGTCTAACCACAGCCCGCAGAGTCAGGCTCATTCCCTACCAAACTCACATCTGCCTTTGACACAGTGCCAGTTGTCAAGTCTTCCGGAAAGGACACTCCCATTCAATCTTTACCCACGTGATGGTTCTGGGGTCACAGAGTGACCTGAAGGCCATCCATAGGAGGCCCCCTTGGGCCACTTTCATCCTGTTTACTCCTGGATTTTGCTCACAGTGGCCACAAACCAATCTGGCCACAGACCTCCCAGGCACAGGCTGGCTGAAATGCGATCACACCAGTGGGTCACCTGTCTTCTTTATGCAAGTGCGAGAACCTGATCTGCTATTCTCTTCTTCCTACCCCCCAGAAATACAAAGAATCCTTTCTTCTTCCTTTTCCCTCACACAAAGACAAGCAGGAATATGATGCCCAATGGTTTAAAATATTTTGAGACAGACCACACGTTTCAGGTTAAAAAAAAATTATAATTTGGTTCATTCAACTGAATGTAAATGTTTGTAAACTTGCTTTTCCTTAACAATACATATATATGCATGATATACATGTACGTATATCAAAAACTTCAAAATCAAAGGCATACATTGAAAAACAAGCCTCTCTTCCCCAGCTCTCAGTTTCCCTGTTCGGCAGCAGCAACTGTTACCAGAGTATTCTACCCTCCAGACCGTGTAAACTTTTTGAATCCTACTTTTTATTACAGGTTGCTAATTAGGAGGAAGAAACAAATATTTACTAAGCATCTCCTGAGCACCAGGCCCTAAGATTTTTGACATTCTTTTTTTGTTTGTTTTTTTGTTTTGTTTTGTTTTGAGATGGAGTTTCACTCTTGTTGCCCAGGCTGGAGTGCAATGGCGTGATCTCTTGGTCACCACAACCTCCGCCTTCTGGGTTCAAGCTATTCTCCTGCCTCAGCCTCCCAAGTAGCTGGGATTACAGGCATGCGCCACCACACCCGGCTAATTTTGTATTTTTAGTACAGACAGGGTTTCTCCATGTTGGCCAGGGTGGTCTCAAACTCTCAACCTCAGGTGATCCTTCTGCCTCAGCCTCCCAAAGTGCTGGGATTACAGGTGTGAGTCACCACACCCGGCCAACATTCATTTAATGCATTTAACTGTCAGCCCAGTCTTACGGGGCTAATATCATTTCCTCCACTTTTCTAGTGAGGAATCTGAGGTTCAGAAGAGTAAGAGACTTGTCCAGGGCCACAAACCTAGGTCTGAGTTTAAGTCGCTTTTAAAGCTACTCCCTAGATTGTTCAGTTTGTTTTTGTTTTTTGAGACAGGGCCTTGCTCTGTTACCCAGACTGGAGTGCAGTGGCGTGAACACAATTCACTGTAGCCTTGACCTCTTGGGCTCAAGCCTTCCTCCCACCTCAGCCTCCCGAGTAGCTGGAACCATAGGTGTGCCCCACCATAGGCGGCTAATTTTTTAATTGTTTTGTGGAGATGGGGTTTTACCATGTTTGCCCAGGCTGCTCTTGAACTCCTGGACTCAAGGAATCCTCCTGCCTCAGCCTCCCAATGTGCTGGGATTACAGGAGTGAGCCACCGTGCCAGCAGATTGCCTGGTTTCTTAAAATAGACTTTCCACCCAAAATTCCTCTTTCAGGAAACATGGGCTCTTGAATCAGACTGCCTTAGTGCAAAAACTGGTTCTAGAACGTAAAGTTCTAAGAACCCAGACAAATGACTGCATGTCCCTAAGGCCTTAGTTTCTTCGTCTGTAAAATGAGCTTAATAGTAATACCCACCACATAAGATTTGTGGCAAGATTAAATGAATTTCATATGAAAAGCTTAGTATAGCTCTGGATATTTGGTTAATACTTCCTAATGGTTAATTATTATTAGCATTATTATCATATGGTTGATTAACAAACTGGGCTTTGAAATGTTTTTGTTGTTGTTGTCATTTTTTATTCCCTCCATTTAGCTGTACAGTTCTGTGCTTGGGGAAACAATTTGGATGTGGAGAGCCATTTGAAATTGTTGGGCTCCATTATACCAATTTCCTCCTCCCCAGGCTCTCCTCCCCCAGGTCTGCTTCTCAACATTTCTTCTCTTAGCACTAACTGCCAAAATCATAGCCTTTTCTGCTGCCAAATCCCAGAGCTTTTACTAGTGTTATTACAGTGGATTTTTTTAAATCATGGAAATATTTCAGTTTTTCTAACTAGATTCCAGCAACACCCTCCCTACTGCCACCAGTTTTTGATTTTTAAACCAAAAGTTTATGTGCCTATCATTCCTCTGGGCCCCTGTTCATATATATATGGAAGTCTAGACTGATGAAATTTTGCTAAAAATAATCTTAACCTATGTAAATGAAAGCTACCTAGATTCCCTTGGAATAGAAAAAGACATTTGTTAACCTGGTCACATAATTTAGAAACCCCTATCTGCTGAATTGGGCAACATTTTCCATTTAATTGCTTTTTTCTCCTTAGCTGAAAGCCATGGGAGATATGTAGCATACAGCCAGCAGACGATGAGGTTGAAGGAGGTTTCTCGGAAGTCAGATGACCAGGACTTTCACTCTGGCCAACAGCTAGTTTTCTGTCTTTGTCGAAGTCTCTTTGCACTCTATGAGTTTTATTTAATTTACCTAAAGGATAAGAAGGTAAGATCAACTTTTTTCATAACGCTTCCCAGTTCTTTCTTTAAGTGGGTCAGTATTTTACCATCATCCCATAAGCATCTCATCTAGCCTGGGTTTTATCAGGGCAGTAAGTTACATGTCATGATGCAGCCTCAGGAGATAAGCTTCAGCCAGAAGTAGGTATGCAAGTTACATATCAGCCATAAAAGACACAGCCTCCATTTATTGCAAAAATGCAGCTGTGCCAAGCTGTCAAAATATAATTCATGGCAAAGCAATAAAATCCAGGTTCATCTTTAATTACCTCGTCTGAAATGATAGCTGAACAAGCCCATTTTGAGAGTGACATACTTTGGCTTCCATCTAATTCCCTTCCATTAATTTCTCCCACTCCACAACTCTGCTCAAAGTATCTGGAATGCAGCTAATACAAGACTGGGATCATAGAAGGGTTTATGGGGTGACCTTTTAAAAAAATATTATCGTGTACAACCCCTCTGCTATGTTTTTCTCCCTCTTCTCCTGGGGGAGACTTTATTTCATAACTCTGACATCATAACTGCTTCCTCCAATCCAGTCTTTTATGGATTGGTTGGATAACAAATGAGTACGAGTCTCTGTAATTCGGGGGGAGGAAAGGTACGGGCAGCAATAGATACCATTTTACCACAAAACCCTTAACAGAGAGTTGAACACGTTTCCTAAAGCCAAAGATGAACCATGCTAATATGTCATTCCTAAACCACCCGCATGACACTAGCTTCTTCTAAAAACGACATTGTGAATCAGGATTTCTGGCAACTTTAGAAATGTTGAGGTTTTTACTGATTCTTCCTTTGAAGATGTTTAATGTGACGGTTCCTTTCTCTACAAGGCACAGATCCCCAAAATTAAAAATAAAAATAAAAATAAACATTGTTTTTGAAAGCTATGCACACAAACAGCAAGGAACCTAGAGCATGCCATCTACAGAAGCTACCCTGAGCTGGGGCCAAGAGCACTTGAGTGTCTGTAGTTTATTAACCCAACAGCGCCTTATCAAGGTGGGGAGGAGCGTTTCTGCAGCTCCATGGAGAAGAAGGAACAGCCAGACTGTGAGTCACCGCATACTCACGTCACTCTTCCTGAACTTCGCTTTCAAGCTCTTCATGTTTAGTGCATTCAGCCTTCCAAAGCTCTAGAGGAGACTTTTCAACACCTAAGCAGAGAAAAAAAGGACATATGTAGGTTTCCAAATAAGGTATTCTGTCCTGATTGGATTACAACTTGGGTCATGGGAAGGAGACAGAGCAGGGTTGGGTTCCTTTCTGGGTTGGGTTGGGAAGGTGGTCGGTTAACAGCTGAGGAGTGGTAAATAACATATTTCCACTTACGATATACTTCCTAGAAGCTTCTGACATTTTCAAATTAACCAAAACTTTAATTTTTTCCTTCTTATTAATATTTATTTTAATTGACAAATAAAAATTGTATATACTTTTATGGTGTACAACATGACTTTTGAAATATGCATATATTGTAGAATGGCTAAATTGAGCTAATTAACATATGCATTGGCTCACATACTTATTATTTCACTGTGATGAGAACACTCCGAATCTACTCTCAGGAATTTTTCAAGTATACAGTACACTAACTATAGTTACCATGTTGTACAATAGATCTCTTCATCTATTCCTCTTAACTGAAACGCTGCATCCTTTGACCAACATCTCCCCATGCACCTCCCCCAACCCCCCACTCCCACACCCCCACCCCTGCTCCTGGTAACTTCCGTTCTATTCTCTGCTTCTCTGAACTGGACCTTCTTAGATTTCTATATCAGTGAGTTCTCAAACATTAAAAGTAGAGCAAGTCTAAGTTACTGCTTAACTGTCACTGTACAAAATGCTGTATCTCTATGTTCAAGTCATTCCTCGACATATCTTCTGTGCTGCAATCATGCCATCCACCTCCTTGTGAAAAGTGATGAGGAAAACAGTTCATATTCCAGATGCCACTCATTCCCTATTTATTTTTCTCAGTGTTTGTTCCCATCTCCCCTCCCCAGAATGCACAGGGCAGTTAGTGAAAAATGCCAGGAACAACAAAACCTCCCTCATCAAATAGCTCATTCCTCAGGGGGCCTCTCTAAACAATGCAAGACTCTCAGGGTCTTGTGGGACTCAGCAATTCTGAGTTGAGCTGAATCTTAAGCAATCACTTCATTTAACATGGGTCTGTGGTCCCCTGGAAATTGAATGTAATTATCTTTTAGCAAGTATACATTTACATTTTTCAGAGAGGAAGGTTCTGAGTTTTCACTGGATTCTACAAGTTAGTTGCCACCCTTCAAAAGTCAAGATTGCTCGTCTAGTCTAAGTGCCTCATTTCGCAGAAGTAGCAACAGAGCCTCAGACAAGTTTAGAAACTTGCCTGAGTCACAAAGCCTATTCATGATGAGATTCAGAACCAGACCCTAAGGCCTGACTAGTGGCTGAATGTTTTCACTGCCCTATATAGTTTTTTTTTTCTTTTAATTTCAATAGTTTGGGGGGTATAGGTAGTTTTTTGATACATGAATTTCTTAGCAATGAATTCTGAGATTTTAATGCAACCAATATGTTGTCTTTTATCCCTCACCTCTCTCCCAACCTAGTCCTGACAGTCCATTGTATCACTCTGTATGTTTTTGCATCCTTATAACTTAGCTCCCACTTACAAGTGAGAACATACGGTATTTGGTTTTCCATTCCTGAGTTACTTCACTTGGAATAACGGCCTCCAGTTCCATCCAGCAATGCCCTATACAGTTTTACAACTAAAACCAAAAAGCTAAATCCTGTGCTAAAACATGTATAGACTTTATCTTTTTTTTTTTTTTCCTTTTTTGTGGAGAATGGGGTTTCACTATATTGCCCAGGCAGGTCACGAATTCCTGGGCTCAAGCTATCCTCTGGCCTCTCCCTCCCTAAAAGCTGGGATTACAGGCATGAGCCACTGTGCCCAGCAAACATGTACAGACTCTACCTTTTTCATTAAATTTGGAAATGTACAAGATGTGTAAACTTCGCATGTAGCTAAA
Source organism: Pan troglodytes (assembly GCF_028858775.2). Classification (NCBI taxonomy): domain Eukaryota; kingdom Metazoa; phylum Chordata; class Mammalia; order Primates; family Hominidae; genus Pan; species Pan troglodytes. The sequence continues at coordinate 78,104,871 of NC_072402.2, forward strand.
AAAAAAAAATGAAAATACACTTAGGTCAAAAAGGCAAGATAATCTATATGAAAGTTTCCATCACATAGTAAGTGCTCAATAAATGTCACGTCAAGCCCACTGCAAGTGAGAACAGGTGACCTTTAACAGCACCATCCCAGAGGAGAACTGAGGAATAGCAGGCATACATTTACCACAGTTAACCACTGTTTTCAGAAGCCTTGCCAGGTCCTCTCACATTCCCCCACATCCTAATTATTCTAAACAAAACTGACCTGAGAGGATGGGTGGGGAGTGCAAGCCACTGAATGCCTTCTTCATGAGCTTGTTGCTACCTCCAGGAGTCACCCAGTGACTCTCTGGCTTCCAATGTGTCTACTTTCATTCTTGCTGCTGCCATTGATTAGGGCCCTTGGATAAATGGTGTGAAAATCCAGTCATCATGAAGCACTTTGATGGCATGAATCTGGAGGCCTCATTGTGACTGCAGCCTCTCCATGGCCCCTTTCAATCTTCCCAGCCTCAGCGGCAGTGACAGATGCATGTTGCCTTGGAAACGACACACACCATAATTATACATTGTTAACTGCCAAGCATTTAATCACAGAAAAGGCTGGGCTGGTACCTGAATAGCAAGTGCAAATTCCAGGGCAGTGTTTCTCAAAGTCAGCCCCAAGTTAATCCACATCAGAAGGACCTGGGGACTAAATGCAATCTTTTAGCCCCTGTCCTATTAAAACTGAATCTCAAGGGGTAGAGCCCAGGAACTTCCTTGGTTGAATCTTCTGCACACTGAAGTTAGAGAACCTAGAACTGATGTAGGCAGAACAGGAACACACTTGTCAGAGTTGGGCTGGTTCATAAACCAAAGTTGGGTTGTTTTTTTCACGTCAAAACAGAATCACCTTTTGAGGAATCAAAGTAGAAATAACGATAAACAGATATTCCCAAACTGTCGCTGGCTGGGCCAGGGTTTCTACACCAACTGTTGGTAGAAAGTGGAAATTGCCAGCCGGGCACGGTGGCTCACGCCTGTAATCCCAGCACTTTGGGAGGCCGAGGCCGGCGGAACACAAGGTCAGGAAATCGAGATCATCCTGGCTAACACGGTGAAACCCCGTCTCTGCTAAAAATACAAAAAATTAGCCGGGCGTGGTGGCAGGCGCCTGTAGTCCCAGCTACTCGGGAGGCTAAGGCAGGAGAATGGCGTGAACCCGGGAGGCGGAGCTTGCAGTGAGCTGAGATCGCGCCACTGCACTCCACCCTGGGCGACAGAGTGAGACTCCATCTCAAAAAAAAAAAAAAGGTGGGAATCGCCCTTCAAATTTAATTCCTTCTCCCTTCTTGTGGAAGTACTAATAACTAAGGAAACAGGACAAATCAGTCCAGCAGGAAAGGAGAAAAGAGAGGCCACATATTGGATAACCCAAAACTGTGCAGATCCCCACAGCAGAGCCACTCAAAGCATTCCTTCGTTCACATATTCAGAGAGCACAAAGTCTTAGGCAACAGTGGGTAAGATTTTTGTTTGAGGTCATGGGGGTTTCGTGGGTGTTGTGTTAGTTTTTCTGTGTATTTGTCTTTGACTTTTTTTTAAGCATGCAGTGAAAAGTATACAAACTCTTATTTGAAGAGGATTAGATAAATAAAGTAATAATTCCAAAAGTTCCCAAGGGAAGGGATTAACCGCCAAACTGAGTGTCTTCCTGGAGTCCGTGGCTTTGGGTGTGTGAGAACTGGGTGGCCCATGGGCATAATTCCACAATGATAAAGATAAGTGTCAAAGGAAAAGAAGTTCTGGAAATCCACACAGTGGTAACTCTAGAAGCATGAACCGTAGCTGGGGTAAAGTTATTAATAGATCACTGCTTTCCTGGTATTCATGAAAGGATCTAACACCTGGAAGCCATGGCTGGCGGAAAGTAATGTGGCCCCTGGAATAATGCCAGGTGCCAGCTGTCTCAGCATCTCCTCTTCCTCAAGATGAATCATGAGTAAACAGACTCGCCTTCCTTGGGCCAACTGGGATCTTACAGTCTCATTTTCAATCCCAAACTTCTAAAGCCCAGGCTGAGCTACAGCCTATGTTGAGTAAAGTGACATCTATCAGGTTAGCAAGGCCACACTAAAGGCAGTCCTTGGAAAAGCCATTAAATCAGGATGCTTACTTCAAAAGAAATACAGCAAAGCCGAATTAGCTGCACAGCAGCCTAATTCGAGTATGTACCAAAAAGGATCATACATCTATGGAAAAAGTTCTCTGAACTAAGTTCTCCCATTTCAAACAGAATAAAGCACACCTACCCACTGAGCAGAAATATTAGTCAGTTTATTACCCATTTAATTCAAAATAAGTCCCTGAAATATGGCATCCATCACTGGCCACCAATCATCACTGGCCACCACTCATCACAGAATGGATGTTACGTTGATAAATGAGGATGGAGCAAAGCAGAGATGTACATGCTTGTTTCCATCTCATTTGAAAGACTGGATGTAACATTGTTTATTTATTAGTTCATTTTCCCTTTAAAAACATAATTTAACTCCCAATCCTAGCCTGAATTTTAAAACCTTGATATTAGCCTATACAGCTTTATCACAAACAAAAAAGTTAAACTTCTTTGAGTATTTAAAAAAAAAAACCCTTACAATGGATATGGGGTTTTCTTTCGGGTGTAATGAAAATGTTCTAAGATTTACTGCTATAATGGCTGCACAACCTGTGAACATACTAAAAACCATTCACTTGTACACTTTCAGGAGGTGAAGTGAATGGTATATGAATGATATCTCAACAAAGCTGGTTTTTTTTTAAAAGCTTAATAATCTCTATTACATTCTCCACTCTTTAGGATTAAGAAAATTCCAGGTTAGCTAGGTACGGTGGCTCATGCCCATAATCCCAGCACTTTGGGAGGCCGAGGCGGGTGGATCATTTGAGGTCGGAAGTTCAAGACCAGCCTGAACAACATGGTGAAACCCTGTCTCTACTAAAAACACAAAATTAGCCGGGCGTGGTGGCACATGCCTGTAATCCCAGATACTGCCGAGGCTGAGGCAGGAGAATCGCTTGGGCCCAGGAGGCGGAGGTTGTGGTGACCCGAGATTGTGCCACTGCACTCCAGCCTGGGCAACAAGAGCGAAACTCCATCTCAAAAAAAAAAAAAGAAAGAAAATTCCAGGTTAGAAACCTCTAGAGTGATGAAAAAAGAAATGCAGCTGGGCGGGCACAGCAGCTCACATCTGTAATCCCAACATTTTGGGAGGCTGAGGTGGAAAGACTGCTTGAGACCAAGCATTCAAGACCGGCCTGGGCACCAGAGCGAGACCCTGTCTCTACAAAAAAAAATTTTTTTAATTAGCCAGGGGTGGTGGCACATGCCCGTAGTCCTAGCTACTCAGGAGGTTGAGGTGGAAGGGTCACTTGAGCCTGGGAGTTCAAGGCTACAGTGAGCCATGATCATGCTACTGCACTTCAGCCTGGATGAAAGAGTGAGACTCTATCTCGAAAAAAATAATAATAATATTCCATCACGGAATATAGGAATACATCTACAGAATTCTCAGCCAAACCAGAACACTAACTAACACGTGCCCCTAAATAGACTTCAGGACATTTTCTTCCAAGTTAAAAAGGACATCAGACTTAAAATCCATACCACAGACCAAGTTCTGAACAAGCATAAGAAACTAAAATACACTCCTTCTCTCCTTGTCAGCATCTACCTCTTCTCACTCAAGTGCTTGAGTATTTCTTCAGACAATAATCTCTCTGCAACAAAAATGGAATTTTAACCAAAGCTATATAAACATTCAATTCTCTCAATCCAGCAAAACAAATACATTCTGTCAAAGGTCTCTCCAGACCAACCTTCCCAGTGAAGGTACCTTAACAACACAGCACCTCACGCCATCCAAACTCCTCCCAGTGGGTGGAAGCTGCTTCAATCTCTGCCTCTCAGACAGGGCTATGCTGTGAGTTATGTTGCTGCTTCTGGAAGAACATAAAAATGGGAAGCAGGGCCCAACGGGTACTGTTCCCTCTTGCCCAATTTACTTTACAGCAGATTTGTACTGTTCTAGAAAGACAGAATTTTAAATACATACAAACACTCAGCTTATATGAGTAGGCCCAGAGGACTCCAAACTGACTGAGGATATGAATAAAGAATAATTACAAAATCATCTTATAAGTAGGTGTTAAATACTGTAGAAATTCAAAGAGTGAGAATCTTGAAGTGCTAGAAAAAAATCAGAGAAGTCTTCCTAAATGGGAGCAGGGTTCTAACTGAACTTAAAGGAAACACGGGATTTGGACAGGTGAAGGAGGAAAGGGCATTTTGTCCATCTCTCTCACAAGATAGGGGACTCCTTTCTTAGACTTTCCAGGTAAGGGTCTGACACCTGTTCAATCTCCCCAAGTGGTCCCGTAAGCTATGGTGTGAATGTGTCCTCCAGAAGTTTATGTGCTGGAAACTTAATTGCCAATGTAACAGTATTAAGGGATGAGGACTTTAGGAATGATTGGGTCATGAGGGTTCTACCCTTCTGAATGGATTCATGCTTTATTACGGGAGTGAATTAGTTCTTGCCAGAGCCCGTTATTATAAAAGTGAGCTAGGCTTGCTCTTGTGGTCTCTTTCGCATCCACATTATGCCACCAGATGTCCCTTGCTAGGGACCAGCACCATGTCCTTGGGCTTCCCAAACTCCAGAACTATGAACCCAATAAGCTTCTTTTCTCTGTAAATTACCCAGTCTCTGGTACTCTGTTATAGCAACAGAAAATGGACTAAGACAGTAGGGGTGGTAGGAATCACTGCATAGGTCTCTGCAAAGAAAGATCCTCCCCCAGTCTGACTCCTTTGGACCCTGGGTGTGAGTGAGAGATTCAAGAACCGTGTTATCAGTTTTAAGCCGATTTGAAAATTTACATCTCAGACTACCTACTTACTTTGGAATAGAGTATTTTCATTTTGCCTGTACTTGAGCCCTGGCCATTGGCATATAATCAATAAATGTTTTACAGGTGAACACGCAGAACAAAGATATAGGATAAAGTGCTTGGATAGACTTTAGACCTCATCTCTGACCTCAGCAAGGCTCTCGTGGATCCCAAGTGTACTGAGGAGGGTGAGTTCTCTGACACGGGTTAGCATCATTGGGATATTTGTACAAACGCAACATAGTAATTGGGTTTCACCATGTACAAGAGAAAAGCACTAAGGTTTTTAAAAACCCAGCTCATTTGGCCTGTGAAATCTTACCAGGATGCCCCTCCTTTTTCCTTCCCACCTGCCCCCTTCCCTCTCATTACTGCTGTCCTTGTGCAGCATCCCCCCAGTCACGTGCTAAGCCTACCTGAAGATGCTGACCATTTTCAATAATGCAACGTTAGGGTCAGAGGAGAGCAAGGATCATCAGCTAGTACCCTGGAGGCAAATTCTTAGGACAGAGATTTTCTCAGCCTGATTCTAGAACTATGGGGCAAGCCAGGGATTCCCCCCACAAATCAACAGGCCTGCTGTGTTATTTCATGTGAGACCTTACTCCCCTTCTAGTCAGGGAGCTCCTCAAGACAGAAAACGACCATCCTAGCAGGGTCAGGGTTTCACCTCTGGCCTCAGCAAGGCTCTCTTCATAGTCAACACTTAGTGAAACTTTGCACTGCCTGAATGAATCAATGATGAATGAATGAATGAGCACTACTGTTACGCTGGAAACACAGACATACCACAGTCATTTTAGCCCATGGTGCAAATTTTCAAAGGATTCAGCTGAAAACTGGTAACAGGGCTCTTACTTACATCCAGGTCTAAAAGGGTCAGAATGTGTGTGGATTGTGGGAGGGTCTTCCTTTAGAGAGAGCTATGCAATGATTCCTACCACACCTACTCAACCTCATGAGAGGCTTACAGGGCTGAAGAGGTTGGACGGGTGTCTGATCCACACCTGAAAAATCTAAAATGGAGAGAAACTGGCCTATGCTTCAAGGATGGAAATGAAGGAGAGCTTGCTGTTGTGTTGTTATCAGCCTGAATGCTGGAGTTTATTTGTGCATTAATATGTGTTTCCTATGGAGCATGTGTAGGCAACTCACAATAGAGGGAAATAAGTGGTGTTAGATTCTGTGTAATAGGGTAGATTGGAAGGACAAAGAGGGCAGAGGGAAGTGGATTCCCTGGTGGAGAAGCAACAAACTGGAGGCAATCACATGACATTCAACAAGGGAACTGCAGAAGAGGGGTCTGCAGTGATGGTCCAGGAATGGAGTGAGAAGAGGGAGATCTCCAAGGGGCCCCTCTGCTGGTGTGCCAGGGCTGCCACAGCAAAGTACCACAGACTGGGTAGTTTAAACAACACAAAATAAAGCCCAAGATCAAGGTGTCAACAGGGTTGGTTTCCTTCTGAGGCCTTTCTTCGTGGCCTGTAGATGGACGCCTTCGCCCTGTGTTTTCATATGGTCTTCTGTGTGTGTCTGCATCCTAATTGCTTCATCTTATGAGGACACCAGTCATACTGGATTAGAGTCCACCCATATGACCTTATTTTACCTTAATTACCCCTACAAAGGTCCTATCTCCAAATACAGGTACATTCTGAGAAACTGGGGGTTAGGACTTAGAAATGGGGTGGAGGGGCACAATTCAGTCCATAACATTCCCAGAAATAACCCACAATTAAGAGTAAAACAAACATCTGTCAAACTCAGAACATGGCACTATCATGCTGTAGTACCAGTCAAATAAGAATTTTCAGCTGGATGTGGTGGCAGGCACCTGTAATTCCAGCTACTCAGGAGGCTGAGGCATGAGGATTGCTTAAACCTGGGAAGTGGAGGTTGCGGTGAGCCGAGATCGTGCCACTGCACTCCAGGCAGGGTGACAGAGTGAGACTGTGTCTCAAAAAAAAAAAAAAAAAAAAAAAAAAAATTTTTTATCCCTCTAACTTCTTATCTTCCCCTGCCCTACCCCCAGTTTTACCATACAGCGATCCCTAGAGGGATTTCAAACTGTGATAGGAAGATGCAGGAGGCAGGGTAGCAGGGCGAAGTAGGGACAAAGAGAAAAGGGACAGCTATTTAACTTTAAATAAAATTGCAACTTTTTATTGTTATTAGATTGGTGCAAAAGTAATTGCAGCTTTTGCCATTAAAATAACAAAAACCACGATTACTTTTGCACCAACATTGAGGACTCTAAATTCTGAATTAAGAGTATTTAGCAGTTGAAACTGACTGCAGAACTTTTTTTAAAAATCTAAGAATAATCAGAAAAGTCAGAGGCTGGGTGCAGTGGCTCATGCCTATAATCCCAGCACTTTGGGAGGCCAAGGTGGGAAGATCACTTGAGCCTGAGACCAGCCTGGGCAACATAGTGAGATCCCCATCTCTACAAAAATAAAAGTAAATTAGCTGGGTATGGTGGCGAGCACCTGTAGGCCCAGGTACTTGGGAGGCTGAGGCAAGAGGATCACTTGAGCCCAGGAGTTTGAGGCTACAGGGAGCTATGATTGTCACTACACTCCAGCCTGGGAGACAGAGTGAGACCCCATTTTAAAAAAAAAGAAACGGCCAGGTGTGGTGGCTCACGCCTGTAATCCCAGAACTTTGGAAGGGCAAGGCGGGTGCAGAAGTTCAAGACCAGCCTGGCCAACATGGCAAAACCTCGTCTCTACTAAAAATACAAAAATGAGCCGGGTGTGGTGGTGCGCACCCATAATCCCAGCTACTGGGGAGGCTGAGGCAAAGAATCACTTGAAGCCAGGAGACGAAGGTTGCTGTGAGCTGAGATTGTGCCACTGCACTCCATCCTGCGTGACAGAGTGAAACTGTGTCTCAAAAAAAAAAAAAAAAAAAATAGAAATGTCATAGATTTCATCCAGAGACAAGGAATATACTAACCTCACAATTATAACTTTCAGACAGGGGGATACAAAACAAAGCTGCTTTATGATTACTATCTTATAAATCTTATTTATTCAGCAAACCAGATACGTTATGAATGAATAAACAAGTAAACTTTCTTTTATGAATTAACAAAGGTACAGGTTTGTTAAAAGACTGCCCAGATAAAGTTAGGGGGAGAAAGACATAACAATAATGTCATCTTGGCAATGAATCCTTTCTAAAATACTTTAAAATCTCAGATTTTTTTCCAAGAAAATAAATGAGCACATTCTTTTTAAACCATAAATGTCATTTAGATACTGTATCATAATGATCACGTAGTAAAACTCTTTTGAGACCATTCATCTCCTATATTCACAACTTGCCTTTATCCAGGAGATGACATTTCTCTTGGAAACCAAATATATCATTCTCCTTTGAGAATAAAACCTGCCATCAACCAGGATTGATCTTAGTCTATGAATCAGCCAGAGCCAGCGGCACTGACTGACACAAAATTGGCTGTGGTTCTGGCAGCACTACTTTCTGGTCTGTCAAATCCACGACTCACATGCTCCAATAAGCCTACCAAAGAAAAGTCCCAAGGTTACCTCCTGCCCTAACTCCATTCAATTTAAAAAGCATGGCTTAATCAAAACAAGCTACCTCTGGAATATAAAAATCACTCTAGGACTAAGAAACTCCATGCAATTATCCCTTAAATCGAGGTTATTTTTAAGATGATCTCTAAAATGCTTGTCCTGTTCTGTGTTACTTATCTTTTGATGTTCATTACAATAACACCTTCTAAACACACCACCGTGTTCACCTCTGAAGAGAAAAACCACCTCACAGAGTGCCCAGCAACTGACCCCAAGTGACCGTGTATGGGTAAGCCCCTTCACATCTTCCTCCAAATTCCATTCCTTAAGTTTCACCTATCTTGAAACCCAAAAGAGCCCATCAAGTTTAAACATAGAGATCCAATCCTCAAACATTATTGGTGAAAATGTAAAATGGTATAGTCATTGTGAAATGCAGTGTGACAATTTCTTACAAAGTTAAATGTACATTTACCACATGACTCAGCAATGCTATTCCCACCTACGAGAGAAATGAAAACATATGTCCACACAAAGACTGAATATTTATAGAAGTAGCATTTGTCATTGTGGAAAAAGTAAAACAGAAATGTTTGTCAACTAGGTAAATAATCTGTGGCAATTCCATATAATGGAATACTACCCAGCAATAAAAAGGAATAGCACGCTGATCCACGGTGAAGCATGGATGAAGCTCAAACACATTTTGTTAAGTGAAAGTCAGATAGAAAAGACCACACATTATATGATTCCATTCCTTTTTTTTTTTCTTTTTTTTAAGAGACAGAGTCTTTCTCTGTTGCCCAGGCTGGAGTGTAGTGGCACCATCATAGCTCTCTGCAGCCTCAAACTCCTGGGCTCAAGTGATCCTCCCACCTCAGCCTCCTGAGTAGCTGGGACTACAGGTGTGCATCACCACACCCAACTAATTTTTGTATTTCTTGTAGAAACAGAGTCTCTGTGTTGCCCAGGCTGGTCTTGCACTGCTGGCCTCAAACGTTCCTCCGGCCTGTGCCTCCCAAAGTGCTGGGATTACAGGCATGAGCCACCACGCCTGGCCAGGATTCTATTTCTAAGACACGTCCAGAAAAGGTAAATTTATAAAGACAAAAAGTAGATTGGTGGTTGTCCAGGGCTGGGAACGCTAACAGGAACTAATTGCAAATGCCATAAAGGATCTTTCTGGGGTGAGGGAAATGTTCTAAAACTAGATGGTGGTGATGACAGTAAAATTCTGTTAATTTACTAAAAGTTGTTGAATTGTATACTAAAATTAGTGAATTTTACAGAAAGTAAGTTCTAACTCAGTGAAGTTGTTCTTAAAAAGATCCAATGGCCTGGGCACGGGAGGCTCACGCCTATAATCCCAGCACTTTGGGAGGCAGGGGTGGGTGGATCACAAGGTCAAGAGATGGAGACCATCCTGGCCAACATGGTGAAACCCCATCTCTACTAAAAATACAAAAATTAGCTGGGTGTGGTGGTGCATGCCTGTAGTCCCAGCTACTTGGGAAGCTGAGGCAGGAGAATCACTTGAACCCAGGAGGTGGAGGTTGCAGTGAGCTGAGATCACACCACTGGACTCAGGCCTGGTGACAAAGCGAGACTCAGTCTCAAAAAAAAAAAAAAAAAAAAAATCCAATGAAGTCTGAGCATGGTGGCTCACGCCTGTAATCCCAGCACTTTGGAAGCCCAAGGTGGGCGGATCACCTGAAGTCAGGAGTTCAAGACCAGCCTGGTCAACATGGCGAAACCCCGTCTCTACTAAAAAATACAAAAATTAGCCAGGCATGGTAGCGGATACCTGTAATCCTAGCTACTACTCGGGAGGCTGAAGCAGGAGAATCGCTTGAATCTGGGAGGCGGAGGTTGCAGTGAGGTGAGATCGCGCCACTGTACTCCAGCCTGGGCAACAGAAGGAGATTCTGCCTCAAAAAAAAAAAAAAAAAAAGATCCGATTCAAAAAGCAAAAGGGAGACCCATATACAAAGGAACTGGTTATGAAAAATATCTTTAGAGTGAGTAAGAGAACAGGTTCTATTCATGGCTATATTTAATCCCTGTTGTTAACCTAGAAAGAATGAATTGCCAGAAGTTGGCTTACTACATATTCATTGGTTCTTTGACTCAGTTTTGAAATAAGGAAACTTGGACTCTCACATTCTGGAATGTTGGAGACGTCATTTACAATGATCGCAGTGGTGTCACTTGGCTTGTGAATCTCTTTCCTTACCCAGGCATCCAGTGTCTTAATACTTTTCAGAATAAGGAATATATAAATATGTTAATGACATAGATTCTGTGAACTCTGATGCCCTAGAACGGAGTGGAAGGAAAGTCCAGAAATTATTTCTGCTGTCCCAACTATCATATTTGGACATTACTCAAACACTGTGTATTCAAAAAAAGGATTTTTTTTTTTTGTCTGCAGTCCAACAGAGAGGGGGTGCTGGCTCACATGAAGGTAGGCCTCCCATTTCCTTGAGCAGAACGCTGTGGCCTGGTACTCCAGTAGTGGATCCATAAGTGGTCTGATCAACAGGGCACAGCCTTCCCTCCTACCCTCCCCACCCACTCCAACCAGGTCATTCTGGTAATAGCTACTCCCCTAGAGGTGGAAATGTCTCCTCATCAGGGCTATTCAGAGACTCTGGGGTTTTTAGAGTTGGGGGAGGGGAGGTAGACCTTCCTCTCTGGGTGAGAATTGGGAAACCAGGAGCCTGGTAGCTGCCCAAGACCCAGTTCTAGCTGGTTTGAGAGAGGGAACAGAGGCAGGGGTGGGAATGGGGTTGAGGGGTGCTGATTCCAGGGATCCCTGAGGCCCTGCTATAGCCACACCCTTTCGGCACAGGATGTGGGGTCACATAAGGCAAGGCACGCCCCTTCTAGCCTAAGCTATTTCAAGTTGGGTCTCTGACACTTGCCCTCGGGCACCAAAGTATTTGTCAGTACTCTTAGGTTGCAAGTGACAGAGACCCAACTCAGATGCCACAGTAAAAGAGGTGCCTAGATCTTCGACAGCACAATTGCAGATTGCATTTCGGTCTGCTCAGCCCATTCCTGAAGTCAGCAGCTAAATTTACTTCACGAAGCTACAGAAGTGAAATATATAATAGGATGACCTACAATGTCCCCTTTGAATCTGCAGGTTAAGGAGGGCATGTTTATCATTCACTTGTTTGGCTATTCACTGCTTGTGGATCTGTCCTGCCCCATTGCCCTCACACAGCCTCACCTCATAAGTCCTCCATTCATTACCCTCCTCTAACATCAGTGCAGTCACTGAAGGAGACCTTGCTGGCAATTCAAGTGTGAGTCTTCTGGGCTATTTCCTTTCTGAAAGTAAGTACTGCTCTTTGGGTCTCCTATAGAAACCAGGCCAACAATGAAAACAATCACAATTAACTATAAGTGAATAGCATTAAATGATTTTTAAACCCTCAAGAAATAAAAAGCCACTGTAACAGCTGGGTCTAAGAGGAAATGGTGCTTGGGGTCTGGAAATAGCATTGGACCCTATCTTCTCTGCTCTCCTGGGACTTGACTCCACAGAACTGAGGGAGTACAAAGGAGGGAAACAAGGAAGCTTGTTTCCCTTGAGTACAGGCTAAGGAGGAATAGGAAAAACAAAACCTTCAGGATAGGCAGAAACAATGTGAGAAGGACAGACGGTGGGGAAGTTGCCCTGGGGTATGGGGTGAGAAGGGGTGCTGGGGCTCAGCTGGACCAGTAGACCTCAATGCCTAATGATGAATAGCAGTTAATCCTTGAATAGTGGTGAAGGTATGATATGAAAACACACTGTCACCCTAATTTATTCTAAACAAGACACCTGGAAGAGATACCACCTAACCAAGGCATCACTCCCCAGGGGCCATGCCAGCCTGGATTTGCCACACTACAAATAGAAAAGCCCTTCAGATATTTTTCTATCACAGAATACTGCAGGCTGTTCTATGCCTGGGCTATGGGGGCAGCTAGATCCTCCTGCCTGATAAAGACAAACTCCTGTTAACTAAATTTGAAACCCTAGACTTTCAATTTTCAACCACTTTCTGTGTGCAGGCATAAAAAGCAAACAGCACTAACATGAAGAATGGGGAATGCTTCCATTAACCAGTAAAGACTGAATATGCTCCCCCCCACACCCCACACATATCCACAAACCTACATACCTTGCATCTAATGCAAGAGTTTTACACAGTAATAGCATTAAGGCTACTCAAGAACTTACAATTTATGAGAAAAGATAAGAAGCCTCTAATTTCTTACTCATGTCATATGCACTGAATCTTAACTAGAAGCCAAGTATACAGGTGATACAGAAATATGGACCATAGGACCCCAGCCTACAAAATCATTCAGTTTTTTTTTAAATAAAAAGTCCACATGGGTTAATGCACTTGCACAAAAGTAGAGATATGGATTTGTAAACCCAAAACTCAAATGTTCATTATCCCATGTATAATTAGTTTGTGATGAAGCTATTGTAATTATCTACAGAAATGCTTAAAGCTAAGGGCAAAATCCTAGTTAACTGGGTAAGAAGGAGCTTAATCAAATATGCATTTATTGAGGACATTCTAGATGTCAGGTGGAGCGGGGTTACAGGACTTATAATATGTCTTCTTTATAAGAATAATATGTCTTTATAAGAAGACATATTATTTAGACCAGTACTGTCCAATATTATAGCCACATGTGGCATCTGTGCATTTGAAATATGACTAGTGCAAATTGAGATGCACTGTAAATGGGATTTATACAATGGATTTCAAACACTAGTAAAAAAGAATGTCAACTCCATCATTAGTAAGTTTTATATGGATTACATATTGGAAATAATATTTTGGATACACTAGATAAAATTATTAAAATTAATTTCATTTTTAAAAAACTTTTTATTGTGGCCACTAGATAATTTACTATGATTTATGTGGCCTGTATTAGTGGTTTGCTTGCATTTTTATTAGACAGTAATGATTAAGATTTTTCCCTTCAAGCACATAGCATCTTATTATTAATACTAACAAAGCAGATGTAAAATTAAGCAGAAAATGTATACGCTCCCAGCTTTAACATTCACTTACTATCATAAGATCACAAAACAAATCTAACAAATACTGGAGGTTAATAATTAAACAATGAAAGTAGTAATTTAAAAGATTCACTCTGCCACACGTAGAAGGGATAATTAACCCACAATTTTATTTCACTCAAAGGCTGATGGACTCCTAGTGTGTGCAAACTCAACTATTATCCTGCTGCCGAGAAGACGATGTCTGCTATGAAAGGGCTAGTTTACCACTCAGGGACTCTCCTGTATTCTCACCCCCTTTACCTGGTGCCAAAAGACCATCCTCAATTAGGGCTGACAAGGTGCACCCATGGGGCTACGTTTATCCTCCTTATTGTTCTTAAGAAGCTATAGCTTTTACTTGCTGTACAGCATCTAACAAAGTAAGACTGTGTTAGCTTATCCTAGCCCCAAGTTTTCTGTAGTGGAGGCTGAAAACCAAAAAAACAAAAACAAAAAATTATTACCCTGTTATATACTATTCAGAAAACATGTCTGAAAATTTTCCAAAAACATCAATAGGGAATTAACTATACCATTGCTTCATGCTAAGAGCTACCATTTTCAGTTTAACCAAGACGTTACTACTCTGTGTCTAGATTACGGTTGAAGCAACACAAGTTCTCTGGTGAGACTGAGGACCTTGTTAATGCAATCTGGAATAAGGTAAGACTGGGGACTAATAAAAGAACTACATCTTTACATCGTTCACATTACACAATGACATAATAATAGAAAGGTAAATAGGGAGAATGCTAATACAGTGAAACAGTTGCAAATTGAACAGAAGATGCAAGGCAGATGTGTTAACAATAACATATGGGGCAACCTCTCTTTATTGCTATAGATTATAATGGCAGGAATAATCATGTTGGCCAATATATCAGCAGTTCCTTAAAGGCAGGGTGATAAAGAGCATGATGACATTAGCAATGATAATAACAGCCACAATAGCTATCCTTTAAAGATTACTTTGCAAAATTTTATTTTTTAAATTATTTTATTATAAATGAATGTCATCTCATTTAATGCCCACAAGCACTTCAGAATTAAATTCTACTGTTATTATTCTCAGCTTCCAGACTAGGAAATTGCAGCAGAGAAAGTTTATTTAGCCAAAGGGGCATAGCTTATAAACAGAGGAGGCTAGATTAAACTAAGGTTCAAGTTCCAAGCCCAACACGTGACACTGGGCTGCACGTGAGACAACATCAGTAATTTTTAAAAGTCTGGCCAACTGACCAATCTTTTTAGTACTTAATAGAAAAAATTCAGTTGCCTTCAAAGACGGAACGAGTCCTCAGAATTACTGCTGGCACATAGAGGTCCCTCTAGGAAATATGAATGGACCAATTTGCAAAAGGCATTCCATTCCTTCTGGCTGTTTGTCCTCACACACCCCTGCCTCACTGGAATGGAGTAGCATCTTTATTTCTTTGTTCTCACATGTAGAGCATATGCTTAAGGAATAACTTTATTAAATTCACGGAGTCAACAAATCCTCTTCCATATAGCTTTGCTAAAGATACAAAGTCAATAACAGAGAAAATATAAAGAGAATTATAGACAAGTGAAGTGGCTATTTTTACGTTCGCCTGGGCTGACAGCAGACTGAGATGGAGGTTTCCATGTCTTGGCAACAATTTGGAAAAGCAGAACGTTTAGATACTTATGTACTTCTCTAACATTAGGACATTTCTGTTCCTTAAGAAATTATTCCATCCTGCACAACTCTCTCTACCCTATAAAAAAGAAAATACTGCAATTCTTCAGGACAATCTAAACACTGATATTATACAAATGGAATCGTGAAAAACATCACCCAGTGAGACAAGAATGGGGCAGAGGTGCACAGTGCTACTGTTCGGGAAGCCACACACAAAAGCGCCCACAGCCAGCGGCCTGCCACCCGAGCCTGTAGCACTTATCACCAGGACAGGGTGAGCTGCTCCTTGTTTCTTTTGCCACAGTGGATATAAACACCTACTTTCAATTTATTTGGTCAAAGAGGCATAGAATCAAATACCCTTTGTTGTAGGGACTATGCACTTAAAAATAATCAGGGGTTGTTTTAAAGAAGAGACAGAAAGAAAGCCTGTTGCCAAACAAGGCACAAACAGTAACAAAGCCATCAACAGATTGGCCGGGAGACAGGCTTGAGATAGGTATCACCTGGAGAAATCAGTGCATCGTGTGCCTGTCTCATTAGGCTTTTAGAGACTGTAGAAGAAAAGCAGTTGCAAAAGGAAACAAATAGCACACCCAACACTGTGAAAAGTTGTATAGCACAGAAAGAACCTAATTACTGGCTGGGTGTGGTGGCTCACGCCTGTAATCCCAGCACTTTGGGAGGCCAAGGCCGGAGGATCACGAGTTCAGGAGATCAAGACCATCCTGGCCAACATAGTGAAACCCCGTCTCTACTGAAAATACAAAAATTAGCTGGACGTGGTGGCACACGCCTGTAGTCCCAGCTACTCAGGAGGCTGAAGCAGGAGAATCGCTTAAACCTGAGAGGCGGAGGTTGCAGTGAGCCGAGATGATGCCATTGCACTCTGGCCTGGGGACAGAGCGAGACTCTATCTCAAGAAAAAAAAAAGAACCTAATTACCTAGGAATTTATCAAGATTGCTGAGTGGCTGTATACATCATGAAGTTAGCGGCAGACATGAGTTTTTCCTCAAAAAACACACTCCAAGAAAATCTTGGATGGTAAGTATACGGATATTGATGACAGTTTCCATGCCTATATTTTAAATAGTTTTTTTTCCCCAATTTAAAAAAGCTCATAAGAAATGTGAAATGTTTTTCTCAAAAGAGAAAAATGATATCAACTCCAAAGAAAATCTAAGAAATTTTTTTATTTCTTTAAACAAAGACCCAAGAAGGTTGTGAGAGCATTTGAATCAACTTGCACCCATGATAAATAGAAACTGGGTCTGAAGTGGGCCTGTGCTTGGAGACAGAAAGATGAAATACTCAGCACCTTGCCTGGTGCTATGGCCTCCTAACATGTTAAATAAAGGACACTGAACCCTTCGTGGGGCCCACCTTTTTTTTTTTTTTTTTTTTTTTTTTTTTTTTTTTTTGAGCCAAGAGTCTCGCTCTGTTGCCCAGGCTGGAGTGCAATGGCGTACTCTCGGCTCAGTGCAACCTCCGCTTCCCGGGTTCAAGCAATTCTCATGCCTCAGCCTCCCGAGAATCTGGGATCACAGGCGTGCGCCATCATGCCCAGCTAATTTTTGTATTTTTAGTGGAGATGGGGTTTCACCATGTTGGCCAGGCTCGTCTTGAACTCCTGACCTCAAGTGATCCACCTGCCTCAGCCTCCCAAAGTGCTGGGATTATACACGTGAGTCCACCCCTGTCTTGGCTGTCTTTCGTAGAGAAGAAAGAAAATGCAGCCGGTTGTCCATGAGCCTCCTGGCTCACAAGTTCCCACATCCTCTGGGTGGCTGAGAAGAGGCCACTGTGTATGCCTCTCCTGTCTCGGCAACAGAAGTAATTCCTTTCATTTTTGAAAAAGGATCAATCACCAATATGTCAGCTTTCATGGGAGGAGATGTTCAAATTACTTGAGCATTCTTGTCAGATTAAGAGCCTCAGCACAGAATCTGTGAACTCACCAACAAAGCCTGACAAACATTTGTTACACGGTTCTCACAGCCAAGGGCCTGGGTCCTGCACCTTTTCTGACCTTCATGCTGCTGCTCAATGCCATTGGCCTCCCCTGGAACTACCAATTTTTACCCTCTTCTTCGAGGTGAATTGTCCAAGTCTATACAAGTCTTCTGCACTTAAGACTTAGGAGTCTTTCCTCAAAAATCAAAAGTAGCCCAAGGAAATTCTGGATGGTAAATATATCGTTATTGGCTATAATTTCTATGCCTATGTTTTAAATAGTTTTTTTCCAATGCAAAAAATAATAATAATAATAATAAAGGCTCAGGCAGGGCGTGGTGGCTCATACCTGTAATCCCAGCACTTTTGGGAGGCCACAGCAGGCGGATTGCTTGAGCTCAGGAGTTTGAGACCAGCCCGGTAACATGACAAAACCCTGTCTCTACAAAAATACAAAAATTCACCAGGAGTGGTGGTACACACCTGTACTGCCAGCTCCAGGGAGGCTAAGGTGGGAGGACTGCTTGAGCCCAGGAGGTCAAGGCTGCGGTGAGCTAAGATTGCACCACTGCACTCCAGCCTAAGGGACAGAGCGAGATCCTGTCTCAGAAAAAAAGAGAAACGTGAACATTTTCTCAAAATAGAAAAATGATATCAATTCCAAATAACAATTATAATTAGCTACATACAGGAGTCTCAAGGTCACTGTTGACCTGTGAGAGAAACAGAAAAGTATAATGTGTAGAAGTGCAGCGCTGAGCAGCCAGTACCAGGGTCTCATCCATCTCTGCCTCTCATTAACTGTCCCTTTCCAAGGGGCCATTTCTCTAGGCCTCAGCCTCATCTGTGAAAAGAATTCCCTCCCACCACCGCCACCCCATTCCCACCACTAACAGTCGCCTTGTACTGTGGCAGATTGCGACCATATCTAACCTGGCTAAAACTCTTAAGTCCCCGAGGGCAGGGCTTGTCATTCATCCAGAGATCTTCTAATACCCAATTATCCCATCAACACATACTGGTAATGGGAAACCTGACAATGACTACGGCCAGCCCTGACCTTATTCGAGGACAGTCCAGCAGCAAAGTGCCTATGGCAGAGAAGGTGCTCAAGTCAATTACAATGACCCATCTGAAGAGCTTCTGTCAGGTCAGGCAGGCAGCCTGTTACAGGCAGGTCCGCAGCCCTTTTTGCTTGGTTTTTGACTGAAATGGCTTGAGGACGTCACCCAAGGTGAACGCTGATATTAGCAGTTCTGAGTACAGCTGACGTGGCAGTCCCTTCCCCCATGCACAATACTTCCACAGAAGCATGTTTTCCTCCAGAAGAGCAGGCTTCCAGCTGAGGGTCAGTTCCCCAACTAAAAGTGTGGCCCTGTCTTCTTCAGGTCCCCATCAAGACAGCCACATCAGGCTGGGGGGCCAAGAAGAAAAAGGCAAAGTGAAGAGCCAATTGGGGATATTTCCCCCACTGGGCTGAGCAGCCAAAGGCCTACCTGTGAGCCTAGAAGTACTGTCAGGAGGTGCCTGTGACACCTACTGTGAGACTAGGAGTACTGTCGGGGGGGCTGGGACATCTGTGAGCCTAGGAGTACTGTCATGGGGAGGGCAGGGGGTGGGGCAGGACATCTGTGAGCCTAGGAGTACTGTCACTGGGTTGGGGGGGAGTGGCAGGACATCTGTGAGCCTAGGAGTACTGTCACAGGCCGGGGGGATGGGGGCGGGACATCTGTGAGCCTAGGAGTAGTGCTGGGGGGCCAGGACATCTGTGAGCCTAGGAGTACTGTCACGGGGTTGCGGGGGAGCGGGGCATCTGTGAGCCTAGGAGTACTGTCATGGTGGGGGGAAGGCGGGACATCTGTGAGCCTAGGAGTACTGTCAGGGGGTGCCTGGGACACCTACTGTAAGCCTAGGAGTACTGTCACAGGGAGGGATGGGACATCTGTGAGCCTAGGAGTACTGTCACGGGGGTGGGGGGACATTGTGAGCCTAGGAGTACTGTCAGGGGGTGCCTGGGACACCTACTGTGAGCCTAGGAGTACTGTCAGGGGGCCAGGACATCTGTGAACCTAGGAGTACTGTCGGGGGCCGGGACATCTGTGAGCCTAGGAGTACTGTCAGGCAGGGTCCAGGACATCTGTGAGCCTAGGAGTATTGTCATGGCGGGGGCCAGGACACCTGTGAGCCTAGAAGTACTGTCATTGGCGGAAGGCGCGAGCGGGACATCTGTGAGCCTAGGAGTACTGTCGGGGGGCCGGGACATCTGTGAGCCTAGGAGTACTGTCAGGGGTTGCCTGGGACACCTACTGTGAGCCTAGGAGTATTGTCAAGTGGGGCGCGGGACATCTCCTGTGAGACTACAAGAATTGTCAGGTGGGGCCTGGGATATCTCCGTTCTCTCCTGTTAACAGCAAAACTGGGAAACTGCTGCCACCAAAAGCTGAAGACAGAACAGACCCAACTCCTTGGGGTGAGAAACTTAAGACTCATCCTTAGAATTCATCATGTCTCTGTGAAATAGTCATATTACAAAACCACCTTTTCATTGCATCTAAATTGCATTTTATTACATCCAATAGAAATAGATCCTAAAAATGGTCAATAGTATGTTGATTGGTTGACATAGCAACCGATGACTAGTTTTCAAATTGAGAGTATAAAACCCACAATTATTACTTTTCACTCATGTATGATAGGTTATCGAACTGTGGGTGGCAGGGGGGTGGGGAATAGCGGCACATGATAGAAAAATAGAGCCCTTGTACTTGTATTCTCAAACTTTGAGAGGTGGTCATTGTGGGTTCTTAACCTGGGTATTCCAAAGAGGTTTATAAATGGCCTTAGGGCAAGGAGTTCCATGAAACTCATGAGACTGATAAAAATTATGAATTTATAACATCATTGTACATACATCAGTTTCTCCAAGGAAGCATGGTCCAAAACCCCCATCAGATTTGCAAGTGTCCATCTATGCGTCACGAATATTTAAGAATCACTGCTGGATGGTTTTCTCTGGTTTGCAAATGGATTCCTCTTAGAGAAAAAAAAAAAAAAAAAAAAGAAAAAAAATGGAAAACACTTTACTCTGTGCTGCCCTCGTGCAAAGGGAGGCTTCTCTGGCCTTTTATTCTCCACCAGTTAACACTGCCTGTTTTCTGAGTGTCTATCACTTCAGCTAGCAAAAGGAACTGAACAGACTTAGTGAAAGTGAAAAGAGGTAGATGCTGCTTGTTAGTTTTAGAGTTATTATCTCTTTGAAAAGAACAGCTAAATTAAGCAAACTGATTGCAAAAACGTGGAACCAACCGAAATACCCATCAACCAATGAGTGGATAAAGAAACTGTGGTATATACTTACATACATGATGGATACTACTTAGCCATAAAAAGGAGTGAACTAATAGCATTCACAGTGACCTGGATGAGATTGGAGACTATTATTCTAAGTGAAGTAACTCAGGAATGGAAAGCCAAACATCGTACATTCCCACTCATAAGTAGGAGCTAAGCTATGAGGATGCAAAGGCATAAGAAGGACAAAATGGACTTTGGGGACTCAGGAGGAAAGGGTGGGAAGGGAGTGAGGGATAAAAGACTACAAATAGGATGTAGCGTATACTGCTCAGGTGATGGGAACACCAAAATCTCACAAATCACCACTAAAGAACTTACTCATGTAACTAAACACCCAGTTGCCCAATAACCCATGGAAATAAAAAATGTAATAAATAAATTAATTAAGCAAACTGAACTTATCTGGATCATAAGAAAACAGAATATCTTATCGATAACAATACCTAAAATGGATATGAAAAATTAAGTTGAGCTTTAAAAGATAATATAATAAATAAGTGTAAGGGAAACTGGTTCCTTGATAATAAGCTTTGGTGTTCACTAAATGTCAATTTTTTTCTTTCCTTTTTTTTTTTTTTTTTGAGACAGTGTCTCGCTGTCACCCAGGCTGGAGTACAGTGGTGTGATCTTGGCTCACTGCAATATAAATATACTTTTTTTTTTTAAAAGTAGATATGGGGTTTTGCCATGTTGCCCAGACTGGTCTTGAACTCCTGAGCTCAAGTGGTCTGCCCTCCTCAGCCTCTCAAAGGGCTTGGATTACAGGCAGCAGCCACTGTGCCTGGCCTAAATGTCAATTTAGGAAAATAAATAAATAAATAAGGAAAGAAAAAAAAAGAGTCCATGTATTTCCTTCCACTGTACAGTAAGCTTCTTGGACTACAACCACCTTTTCTCACAACTAGATTCTGTTTATTTAGAAGCAGGGATTAGCAAATCATGAAGAACTTCCCAAAGGTGTCCCCTTGCCCCGGTGTGACATATGGTCATGGAATTATACGGCAAGACTAATTTCCAGTGAATGCCATTCACTACAGAAGGGACTGGCCTAGATCGCAAGTAAGGTTAGATGAGGTGACACTGATCACAAAAACCCAGCTGGTGAATCAATCAAGACACAATGCACAAACTTCCGCAAAGAGTGGATAAGGAGGAAAAGTGTTTCTTTCACATCTTCTGAACTTCGACTTCGCACTTTGTTGCTGATTTCTGCCTTTTGATTATTGTTTAATTCTCCTCTAGACTAGGACAACTCTATATCTGATGACCGCCATGAGGGGCTTAATGACCTCTGAGGCAGGAGTAGTTGAGAGATGTTAATCTCCTACTGTGTGGCAGATACTCTACTGGACACATAGAATATAAAATTGAAGAACAAGGCATGCTTCCTTCAGTTAAACAGAAGAATGTACTGCTTTGTTTTTAAACACATGGTTAAGTCAGTAAAGTTACTTTTTATTTGTATTTATTTATTTTTTTAGACAGGGTCTCACTCTGTTGCCCATGCTGGAGTGTAGTGGTAAGATTTTGGCTCACTGCAACCCTCGATCTCATGGGTTGAGGTGATCCTCCCACCTCAGCCTCCTGAGTAGCTGGGACTACAGGAATGCACCACCATGCCCAACTAATTTTTGTATTTTTTTAGAGACAAAGTTTCGCCATGTTTCCCAAGCTGGTCTCTTAACTCCTGGGCTTAAGCGATCTTCCTGCCTCAGCTTCTCAAAGTGCTAGAATTACAGGTGTGAACCACCATGCCTGGCCAAAAGCTACTTTTTAAAATACTGATTAGATTTGCTGATATCTCTCAGTGGGCCTGATGTCAAAGACGAGGCTAATTTTTTTGTTCATTGTAGATGGCTGGAGCTAGAAAATTGACATTTGATGAACAATTTTTATCTTTTGTTGAACCACCTGTACTTTTCAGCTCATGACTAACTACAAAGGGAAGAAATATCTTTAAACTGGGCATGGTGGCTCACACCTGTAATCCCAGCACTTTGGGAGGCCAAGGCAGGCGGATCACTTGAGGTCAGGAGTTCGAGACCAGCCTGGTCAGCAATGGCCAACATGAAACCCCATCTCTACTAAAAATACAAAAATCAGCCAGGCATGGTGGCATGTACCTGCAGTCCCAGCTACTCAGGAGGCTGAGGCAGGAGAATTGATTGAACTTGAGAGGCGGAGGTTGCAGTGAGCCGAGATCACCCTATTGCACTCCCGCGTGGGCAACAGAGTGAGACTCTGTGTCTAAAAAAAAAAAAAAAAAAAAGGAATCTGTTTAAATTGTGCAACATTTTACTAATAATCATATAATTCTATGTTTATGATTTTCAGCTTAAAGTTTAACCCTATCTGGATCCATAATATACTGATTTCTTTCAATATCATTTTATTACAGAGGATACAATAAGAAATGTAAATGGTGTGCTTCAGTATTCTAGTAATGTTTTAAAGGATATCATCAGTATCGTATACCTAATATAGTTCACTGGGAAAAAAAATCTAGACTCCTTTTCCCTATCACCATATAAAATGCATCCAAGAGGCCTCTGATATATTTAGCTTTGTTTTGTCAACTCCTATACTCATCATGCAAGGTAGAGAAAATTCAGTTGGCTTCTACTGAAACAATGCATTAGTGCTATAATAGTGAATGTTTTTTGTGCCATGAATTAAGGACTGTACGATGTGGCAATTCTTAGAGTATATCTAGGGACCTTTCTACATATTAGTTGCTCCAACATCTTCAGATTAAGGTTCTCATTTTCCTTCCATCATGAAAAATACATCCCTCCTCCCCCTCCAAAAAAATCCTCATAGATAAAAGCACAAAGTCAGGGCAATGATGATGTACACTCTGCAACAATCCAACAAAATACACTGTTTGTTCTTAGAAACGCAGTGTGGACCGGGGGCAGTGGCTCATGCCTGTAATCCCAGCACTTCAAGAGGCTGAAGCAGGAGGACCTTCTGAGCCCAGGAGTTCAAGACCAGCCTGGAAAACATAAGGAGACCTTGTCTTTGTAAAAAGTAAAAGAAAAGCTAGGCAGGTGTGTTGGCACGCGCCTGTAGACACAACTATTCGAGAAGCTGAGGTGGGAGGATCACTTGAGCCCAGGAGTTCCAGAACAGAGCAAGACCCCATCTCAAGAAAAAAGAAAGAAATGCAGTGTGCTTCATGTTGCTTGGGATGGCTGCTGGCCTGTTAGTGCAGATGTCGTGTGGAATACGGTCAGCATCTACTGGTTATGCATCTTCCACATTCATCACATTGGAAACCAGGTTATCACAAAAGGAAAGATGGGTGTGCTTCCAAGCACCGTGTTACTTATGTTTTCCTCTAAATTCAGGATTAGGCAAAATGTTGGGAGAAAAAAAGTCTGAAGACATTAAGTGGCTTATAGGATAAATCACATAGATTTAAAAGGAGTGGTTTCCCTAGAAGACATAAGTTTTCTTACCCTGAAGGAATCTGTAAATATGAGATATGGTGCACATACCAGCACCATTTAGGATATCCAGTAAGTGTTAAAGGCGAAATTCCACAGAGAAAAAATAACAACAAAAAGCATATCCATTTGTTCATCAAACATCTGTTTACCTGCTAGGGGTCAACATTGTTCTAGACACCATGAATACAACAGTAAACAAGAGTGGCAAACCTCGTGCCTTTGTAGAGCTCATAATCTAGTACAGAATACTGATATAAATTATAGATTGAGTATCCCTAAACCAGGAATCTGAATCTGAAATGCTCCAAAGTCCGAAACTCTTTGAGCACCTACACGACACCAAAGGAAAGACCCACTGGAGCACTTCAAATTTTTGGATCAGGAATGTTCAACCATGTAATACAAATACTCCAAAAATTTTTTAAATATCCAAAATCTGAAACACTTCTGGTCCCAAGCATTCTGGAATAAAGAATACTCAACCTATACACGGCAAGCTAGAAGGTGGTAAGTGCCTTGGAGGTAAATAAAGCAGGGACGAGGTTGCAGGCTGGACTGGAAGGAGGTGTCTGAACATAACACCTGAAGGGATGACACAGCCATGTAGACGTCTAAGAGAAGTGCTTTCCAGGTAGTGGGAAGAGCACATGCAAAGGCTCTGAGGCAAGACGCCTGGTGATCCTTTTGCAGAATTCACGAGCATGATGATTGCATGTGTAACATACGTCTGACATGAACTTAGGGAAAAAAAAAAAAAAAAAGAATGTGCCCAGCAATTTGAAGGAATGAGGACGCCAATGTGTTTAAATGCCTTAAACTCCTTTCAGCCTGAGGGGTTACCATTAGGGGAAAAATGCGTCACTAACACAGCAACATTTTCACAGACTCTTAGAACAGGAATGTGCCTTTGTAAATGCTTACTCCTACCCCTTAATCTTACCAAAGAAATGAGGAAGAGGAGGTTGGGTGAGTAATCCAAGGTCACACGGCCAGTGAGTAGCTGAGAAAAGGTTTCTGCACAAGAATCCCAAACAGCACCATGGATTTGTCTCATGCTTCAATTTTACAATGAAGAGCCACTTTTTCTTTTTCTTTCTCTCTTTGAGTTGGAGTTTCACTCTTGTTGCCCAGACTGGAGTACAATGGCTGGTGGGATCTCGGCTCACTGCAACCTCCACCTCCCAGGTTCAAGCGATTCATCTGCCTTAGCCTCCTGAGTAGCTGGGATTACAGGCATGCGCCACCACGCCTGGGTAATTTTGTATTTTTAGTAGAGACAGGGTTTCTCCATGTTGGTCAGGCTGGTCTCGAACTCCTGACCTCAGGTGATCCACCTGCCTCGGCCTCCCAAAGTGCTGGGAGCTGAGACAGGGTCTCACTCTGTCGCCCAGGCTGCAATGCAGTGGTGTAATCTAGGCTCACTGCAGCCTTGACATCCAGGACTCAAGCAATCCTCCCACCTCAGCCTCCTGAGTAGCTAGGACCACAGGCACACCACCACACCCAGCTAATTTTTGTATTTTTTGTAGAGACGAGGTTTTACCATGTTTCCCAGGCTAGTTTTGAACTCCTGAGTTCAAGCAATCCTCCTGCCTTGGCCTCCCAAAGTGCTGGGATTACAGGCATGCAACACTACACCAGTCCCACTTTTCTTAATTAAAACAAAAAAAGAAAAAAGAAAAAAATAATCCAGCCAACTATGTAATCTTCTTAGAATTTAATCAGTTTCACTTTTTTAGTCAACAGATAGCCAAGACCATACAAGCACCCTAAATATTTGTTGAAGAATGAATAATAAATGCAATATTACCTAAACTTCATTACCCAGCAACTAACTAAATAAGTGTGTAACAGAAAAATGTGTGCACAAGAAAACTTCTCAGGATGTTTATTGTACAAACTGTTATAGTAAAAAGAAATGAAAATAAAAATGAAAATGGAAATAGAGTGTCACTGAGCAGAAAAAGTGTAACAGTAAAAAACTAGTCCAGGCACAGTGGCTCATGCACTGTGGAAGGCTGAGGTAGAAGGCTCACTTGAGGCTGAGAGTTCAAGGCCAGCCTGAGCAACATAGTAAGACCCTGTCTCTACAAAAATGAAAAAAATTAGCCAGGCATGGTGGCATGTGCCTGTGGTCCCAGCCACTTTGGAGGATGAGGCAGGAGGACTGCTTGAGCCCAGGAGATTGAGGCTTTAGTGAGCAGTGATCACGATACTGCACTCCAGCCTGGGTGACAGAGCGAGACCCCAGCTCAAACAAAAAACAGTGAAAAACCAGAAACCCTAACTTACTCTTGGCAAGGGAGTAAATATACTATACTTTTTTCATACACTGGGATTCTCTGTAACAGCTAAAGTGAATAAAGATCTATTAACACATGTATCTCAAAAACATAGTAAGTTAAAAATGCAAGCTATACATAGGTAGAATTATGCCATTTATGTAAAATGTTAAACACAAACTCACATGTATTTTTTTGTGGATACAGTGTAGTTCCAAACATGCTTGGGAACTGTGTGCGCTAACTTCACATTAGAGGTTACCTGAGGATGGAGGCAAAGGAGTAGGAATAGATCAAATATTTAAGTTATAGTTTATTTTTCTGGGGGGGGAGAGGTATGGATCAAATATGAAAATATTAGCAACTATTAAACCTAGGAAGTAGAAGACAAAATGGCTTACTATACTCTGTTTTTATGTATGTTAGAAATATTTCATACTTTTTTATTTATTTATTTATTTGAGACAGAGTCTTGCTCTGTCGCCAGGTTGGAGTGCAGTGGCGCAATCCCAGCTCACTGCAACCTCCACCTCCCGGGTTCAAGCGATTCTCCTGCCTCAGCCTCTCAAGTAGCTGGGATTACAGGTGCGTGCCACCACACCCAGCTAATTTTTATTTTTTGTATTTTTAGTAGAGACGGGGTTTCACTGTGTTGGCCAGGATGGTCTCGATCTCCTGACCTCGTGATCCGCCTGCCTCGGCCTCCCAAAGTGCTGGGATTACAGGCATAAGCACCATGCCTGGCCCTTATTTTTATTTTTAAAGGATGAAAAAAAAGGAAAGAAGGAAGGGAGGGAGGGGGTGGAGGAAGGAGAGGCAAAAGTTGTCCGCTGCATTCTATTAATTCCAAGGCCCAGTTGTTCTTAACCTCCAAACCTGCTTCTTCACTTTTAAAGCCTAGGTGATAGTACGTGTACCTGCCTAGAACATGCTTTGAAAACTAGCAGACTGGAGAGAGAATTTCACTGTCAGGTTCACTACTGGTAGGCGGGACACTACATCATTCCCCCACGGAATCCCTAGGGGGCTCAGCATCCTTTCTGTCTCTTCAATTCAGATAACAGTAATAAGATTTTCCAGCAGGGTTATAATCACACCACCACCACCACCTCCAAAAAGCCATAAAACAATAAATTCATTACTGAAGCATCTCAGTGAATGGAGATGAAAACTGTGCAACAGCCCAGCACGGGATAGCTCTCCCAATCTCTGTTAGACAAGCACTGGCTAAAATATAAGAACTGGATCAATCTCCTCACATAAAATCGACTGTCTTACAAACCCAAGGGGGAAAAAATCACACTTGTTAGGCATCATTAAGAAAAGATTATCAGATTATATCCATCAGTAATAAAACTCCGAGCCACAGGGTGAACAGGGACCTGCAGGCTGGGGACAGAGCAGCCAAAATCCAGCCTCCCTGTGATCCCCGACCTCTTCTCCAACTCTGTGCAAAGCCCGAGGTGGTGAGACTCTCTTCGCTAAGGCGAGCTTCGGCTATGTCCTAGTGATGGGCAGTTCCTCTCTGCCAGGCCCCTGCAGCCTTGAGACCACATTCCCCAGAGATCCGGCAACGTTTCCCCATCCCAGGCAGCTGGGCATTCTCCTCTCCCGGAAGGAAGACGGAATCCCACCCCGATCATGCGTGAGCTGCGGCGAAGAGAAGCCGCTGGTCCCGAGGCGAGGGGCCTCGAGTCCGCAGATTCCCCTCAACATTTCTGGGAGTAAAGTTGGGCTTAGCTGGGCTCCTGGCAAATAAAGAGGAGCCTGGAAAGACAGCCATGCTCAGGCCCCCGTGAGGCCACTTCGGACTCCTCCACGCTGTGCTGGGCTGTATCTGCCTTAATTCCCCGTCTGCTGCTTCTCCAGGCTCTGAGCCCCCTCCACAAAAGGGGGATGCGAAACTCAAAGGAGTTAGGATGTCAACCCTGCAAACCGCAGAAACTAAACCGAGGACACCAACCTGCCCAAGAAGGCAGCGAAGGTGGTTGAGGACGACACCCCACCCCCTCACCCCCCACCAGGCAGGGGTCGCGGGAGATGGCGGGCGCCTTTCTGGTGGCTCCACGTCCTCCTTACTCCCGAAGTCCCGGCGGCCCCGATTCTGCCCCAACTCCAGCATCCGTTCTCCCCGAGCTGCGGCGGGGAAAACAAGGTAGGGGGCAGGAGCAGGCCCGGAGGGGTCTCGCCCCCGTCCTTGGGCCGGCCGAGGGGCTCCCTGGAGTCAGAGGAGGAACAATAGCGGACCCCGCATCCTGGGAGCCACCCGGAGTCTCCCGCTCGCATCTCCCTCCCCACCTCCTCCAAGTTCAGCCGGGAGGCGGATTGGGCTCAGCAGCACCGACGCGGGGGCAGCGAGGCGCCGCGCGGGGCGAAGCAGGTGGGACCCGGCGCAGACTCCAGGGTGCACCTCCAGGTCTGCTCATTCATTCCCACCCGCGCTCCCTCCGCCGCGGCCCCTGCCCCGCGCCCCGCCCCAGCCGGCCTGCGAGTCGCGGAGGACCCGGGAAGAACCCTTCTCCTAACTTGGCCGGGTCCTCCCGCTCTACCCTCATCTCCACCTTCCTCTCCTTCCTCTTGTCCCCAGATCTGCTCTCCGCAGACAGTGAGTGGGCTGCCGGCGGTGGACCAGGGAGAGGTGGCGGGACCCCGGCTGCAGCCCGCTCAGCCGCTCCGCCCGGGCGCCGTCCCCAGCGCCTCCCGCGCCCGAGCTCCAGACACAAAGGCGGGGACACGAGCCCGGGACCCCGCGCCGGGAGCCTCCCAACTCAGTGCCGCGCACTCACCCCATCGAGGCGGCGGCGGCGCTCCCCGGACCCAGCTGGCTGCTCCACCCCGCCCGCCGCTTCCCCAGGAAAACGCGGCCGCCGGGCTCGCTTCCTGCTCGGCTTCCTGCGCCGCAGTCCCTCCTCCTCCCCCGCTGCGGGGGTCAGTGGGCGCCGAGCTCCCGGGCTAGGCCGGCGGGGCGGGGGCAGCGGCAGCACCACCACGTGGCCGCCGGGCGCCGGCCCCCGCCGACCTGGATCCAGTGGGAGCGGGAAGGGAGGCGCTAACCATTCCCCTCCCATTCCACCCCGCGCGGCCCCAAATTCCGCGAGTCAGGTGACCCGGCCCCGGGCTCTGGCCGGGACCTGCGGGGGGTGCTCCCCGCCCTCCAGCCCCCGGCGCATCCTCCGGGCCCGCGCGTCCCGGCTGTTCGTGGCTTGCTTTTAGTCTCCAGGGATCGTGGGACCCTTCTCCGCGGATCTGTTTCATCCTCTTAACCTGAAGTTAGTGGAAGCCCCCCACGCTCTGACCCCTGGGTTTAGGACGGATGAGATACTGCTTATTTCTGATTAACTTCCAAAGTCGTTTGTGGTAGTGGCGAGTGTTTCAAAGTCACGGATCCAAGCCCCTTCTGACCAGAATCTAAAAGGTTGTTTTCCAAAATCATTGAACAGAAAGTAAAGTGGAATGTGCTCACGTTCTCCGGACTGAACCAATTGGTTGAAGTGACTGTTTTCTAGCACTCATTGGGTGGCAAGGCAAGACTACCACCGTTCAGTGTTGTTCTGCTGAGGAGTTAGAAAGAAGAAACCTACAGCCTGAACTGACAGGCGAGATTGCGCATGGGAACGCCTTCAAAATAGTGTGTGAGAAGCCACGGGGTACAGGCTCACTGCCGCAGGTCCCCGACAGCTTCTCTCCCTATCCCAGCCCACTAAGGCCCGACCTTTGAATTACGATGGACTCCACCATTAATTCCAAGGATTTCAAAGCTCTCTATCTACCCACTCATCTAATTTGGGCTGGCTTTTCCATGCATTCTAGTCATGCTAACCAGCTGTGACTTCAGTTCTGTTCACCTAAGCTCCTCCCTTCTCCTCGTTAGCTCTGCCTCCTTTGCTCAGGGAAGAAAGCTTTCTAGAATAAATAACGTATTGAGTTCCTTCTGGGATCTACTGTAAGTCAATTGAACTTAAGAGGGAAAAAAGGTCGATTCCAACAAAATTGAAATTCACCCTAACAGCTCAGTTTATAACGTGTCAGCTACATACTAACATTTATATGGCAGATTTTACCTGTTCCCTCCCCCCGCCCCATCCCCCTTTCCTTCCTCCCTCTCCCTACTAGGGAAGAGCCTATCTCCCCTTTAACAGTTGAACTTGACAAACAAGCATCAAAAGCCTTGTAACTAGCTGCAGGGTCTTCACTTCCTACCATTATACAGCAAAAGTTCCTTAGCCAAGTGAGGAACAGCTAAAGCAAGATGTACACTCCTCTTCCTGTCCTTTATCCCTCTCAAAGTCACACTGTAAAAGAAACGTGAACTGGCCAACATTCTTTTGGTTTAATGCTGGCAATTTCTACAATAGTGTTTCATTGTGATTCTTGTTAATGACATATTGTAGGGTATTTAAGGGGAACATTACTGCCTGTGAGTTTTCTGCTCTATTTTTGCAGGTCAGTCTGGTTCAAGTAGGGGCAGCAGGGAGGATGGGATTTGGAGCATGGTACAGGTAGATGATGCTGTCTTGGAAATTCGACATGTGTGTATTCTGTAGGAACAGTTGACATTTTGAAGGAGTTAAAATATTAGACAACGTTAAACAATGATTGTCTAAGGCAGGCACATCTGACTTTGATTCACAGAGGTCCTGTCCCTCTTCTGTTTTCTCTGTCCCAGCCACCTCCAAAGAGCCTACCAGCCTATCACCTCTTAGATTCCCATTGGTGGTTTGTATATGATTCTCCTTAGTTTACACTCCCACCCTCTAAAGTCAGCAAATCTAACTCTGGATGAGGGATCGTTGTGAAAGTATTCTTATTTTTTTGGGCTGTGCCAAGATCCTTTTCCAGATCCTCACTTTTGAAACTCAAAGCAACTTTGTAGTCTGTAGACTGAGCATGGCAGCTAAGTTCTGCCAACTGCAGGGGGATTAGTGGGGAAGTAAGAGGTTTAATAGCATCTTCTTATTGGTTGTGTTGCCCAGGCGTTTTAGAAATGCTAATTGGGTTCATTGGATACATTGAATACCACCCTTTGATGAGAACTAGGCCCAGGTGAAAGGGCTTGAGTTAAAGAAGCAAAAATAAAATGACCATCTAACCTGTGTAAAGTAGTAAAACCTTTTGGGAGGAGCAGTATGTTGTATTCCTTTATCCAAATATCAAGGTAACAGCAGTGCACCAAGAGCAAGGAGACTGGGTTTCCTGACCCATTTCTTTTACTTACTTGCCATTTGACCTTCACCAGGGGTTTTAACTTCCCCTGTTTCCCCTTTCCTCATTAGTAGAAGGGAATATCAAAGTACATGACCTCCAAGATCTTTTCTTTTGTTTTCTTTTTTCTCTCTTTCCTTCTTTTCCTTTTTTTCTTCCTTCCTTCCGTCCTTCCTTCCTTCCTTCCTTCCTTTCTCTCTCTCTCTCTGTCTTCTTTCTATCTTTGTCTCACTTTGGTGCCCAGGCGGGAGTGCAGTGGCACAATCATGGCTCACTGCAGCCTCAACCTCCAAGCTGAAGCTTTCCTCCCACCTCAGCCCCCAGGTCCCACCCCACTAGCTGGGACTACAGGTGTGCGCCACCACACCCGGTAATTTTTTTTTTTTTTTTTTTTGTACTTTTGGTAGAGACAGGGTTACGCCATGTTGCCCAGACTGGTCTCGAACTCCTGGACTCAAGCGATCTGCCTGCCTCGGCCTCCCAAAGTGCTGGGATTACAGGCATGTGCCACCATACCCGATCTTTTTCAGTTCTGACATCCTAAACCTATTCTCTTAGTTTGTAGACCTTTCATAAGCAAAACTGCCCTGTCATTTCATGACGAAACATTGTTTTCTGATCACACTAGCAGGTCAGTCTTGTCAAAGCAACACAATTGTAAACTCCAAAGAGTGTTGCCATCCAGGACATCACAAATGAAATTCATTGATGGAGTGGGCTCAATTTTTATTCTTGAGATTAAATGATATCATCCCTTTTTCCTTGCTCATCCTTCATCAATACTGCTTCTTCTTAGATTATGAGTATCTTGATTGCCCAAGTCTGAGGAACCAAAGCTAAGACTTGTTGGGATAACAAGAAACTGCCCCTGCAGGAGGAAGGAGAGATAGATATCACACCACAGCCAAAAAGTCATTCTCCGCTTTATTTGGTGTTTGGTCAGGAGCTGACTGTACTTCTGGGTCTAGTTAGAGGCAGCATGATTTAGAGGAATGTGGAGATATTGGACCCAGTCCAGAGAATAGAATAAAAATGCAATAACACAATCAGAAGGTTGGAGGGAGATAATCTACCAGAAAAAGTCCAAATATTCATAGAAAAAACACTTTTTGTATTTTCCTGGGGATGTTTCCAAATAGAAGAAAACTGTAACATGGGAAAATTAATAAAATAACCTTGGCATTCCTTTTCATAATTAGTAAGACCATAGTAATGAAGTAGCCTGCAAAACACTAATTGGCTCATGGTTTTTCCACTTGCCAGGGAGTCAGCAGAGATTTCTCCAAGGGTGAGAGGCTACTACAATATTCTTCTCAGTGAGGTTGGGCACCTGCCGAGGAAACGAGGCTAAGATCTTTGGCAATAAATACATTCCGAAGACCTGCATTAGTGCCCTGCTTGCAGAGTGTGGCAGAGAAGCTAAGCATCTCAAACTCGGCATTACAAACCTGAGAAGGCTGTAAGACTTTCTGGTCCATCATCACACGGGAAGAATATAAATCCTCAGAGCTGTGCTGGGCAGCATGTTAGCTGCTAGCCACACGTGGCTGCTGGACACTTGAAATGTTGCTAGTCTGAATTGTGCTGTGCTGTAAATGCAATTCACACCAGATTTCAAAGAGTTAGTATTTTACAAAATGAAAAAAATGTCTCACTAATACTTTTTATATTAGGCATTGAAAGAATTTTGGGATATATTGGGTTAAATCTCAACACTAATTTCACCTATTTCTTTTTTACCTTTAGAAATGTGGTTACTGAAAATTTAAAAGTATACATGGCTTACATATTTCTATTGGTTAGTACTGCTGTAGGAGCTAATATTAGCAGCTAACACATATTTAGCATCTATTCTATACTAAGTACTTTTCTATGCCATGTATATATTAACTATGATGACTGTCTACTTAATTGTCTAATCTGGGACAATTTTGAGAGTGAAAGAGGATGGGTAACTTCTAAGCCAGCCAGAACACTAGGACTAGAGGCATAAACTGGAACTGTCCTAAGCAAACTGGGATGTCAGGTCACCCTAATGTTAGGTCATTTAATCATGACATCAGCCCTGTAGGTATAATTATCCCTTTGGGGCACAAGAGGGAACTGGAGCACAGAGAGATTAAGTAACTTGCCCAAAGCCACTCAGCTAGTGAGTAGCAATGTTGGGATTTAAATGAGGGTAAGCTGGCTCCAGAGGCATCATTCTTAACTGCTGTGCAACACTCTCTGCTAAGAGCTAACATAGGATTGAAATTTTAGTAGGTGCAAGATTTTTCTTAATCCTCACAGCAACTTGGATGTAGTATTACCCTGTTTTCACAGGTGCAGAAACTGAGTTTCAAGTAGATCCAGCAACTTGCCCGAGTCATAAAACCAGAAAGAGTGGAGCCGAGAATCAAAGCTTGGATGCCTGACCAGAGTGGTCCTTCGAAACACTCCTCTGTATATTGTCTTCAGGCTGCCTGTGTTTACAAACTCTGATATTGACCTCATTACTTCTCCCAGTTCTGCAGGCAGAAGACTGCTATGAGAGCACTTAGGACCCAAGTGACATCAGCCTTGGAACAGGCAAACAAAAATGGAAAGCTAATCTTGGTGGCCTTCTCTTCTTCAAAAGGACATTTTAAAGATCCAAATAGCCATCAGTATGGCCAAGTTGGTTGTTTGGCTATGCATATCAGAAATTCCATAAAATATTCTCCAATTACGGTGCTGGAGGAGGGCATTATGAGGAGTTCATGAACATCAAGAAGGCAGTTAATGGGTTATCAGAAGACTAAGAGAAGTGGTTTCCACAAAGCACAGAGTCAGAAGCAATAATGTGGTGTTTGGAGCCACAAGTACACCAGGTGCAGCTTTTCTTGCTTCCTCTACAGTGGATCACAATCTTGGCAGCCCATTTAGAATCACCTGCTTTTAAAAATCACCAACTGCCTTGGCCCCATACCCTAGGATACTTACTAAAGTGGTCTGGTGTGGGCCCAAGCATTGGTATTTTACAGTCTTTCCCTAGATCATCATAAAATGGGGCCACTGTTTATTGGTTGTCCCAGCCGTGTCAGAGCATCTGGCTCTTGACTTAGCATTGCAAGCAGAGGGAAATGAGGTAACAAGGGTGGGGTGGTTCTTGCCATGGACCTTGCAAAAGTTGATGCTCCAGAAAGATTTCTTGACAGACTGATTCTAAACTGAGTTGCTATTTTTGCTGGTATCTCTCTGGTACATTTGTTTTCTATTATGGAGTTAAACCTGCCCTCCAAGTTTCCTGTTTTCTTCATTGAGGTCAATTTCTGCTTATGAGATATTTTGTGTTCTTTCTTATCCAAATAGTGCACCCGTAGTAAATCTGTGTACTACTTTTGCTGATGAATTATTTCAAATCTATTAATGGTTTCTTGTCTATGTTTTTCTTTTCCTTTTTTTTTTTTTGAGATGGAGTCTCGCTCTCTCACCCAGGCTGGAGTGCAATGGCATGATCTCAGCTCACTGCAACTTCCGCCTCCCAGGTTCAAGCGACTCTCCTTCCTCAGCCTCCTGGGTAGCTAGGACTACAGGCATCCAGCACCACGCCTGGATAATTTTTGTATTTTTTTTTAGTAGAGACAGAGACTTCACCATATTGGCCAGGCTGGACTCAAACTCCTGACCTTGTGATTCACCTGCCTTGGCCTCCCAAAGTGCTGGGATTACAGGCATGAGCCACTGCGCCCAGCATTTTTTTTTTTTTTTTTTTTTGGATAAGTTCTTGCTCTGTCGCCCAGGCTGGAGTGCAGTGGTGTGACCTCGGCTTACTGCAGCCCCATGCTCAAGTGATCCTCTCACTTCAGCCTCCCCAGTAGCTGGGACTACAGGTACATGCCACCACACCCGGCTTTGTTCATGTTTTTCAAAGGCTCTGTATCCATTTGGCTTCTGTTATTCATTTTCATTCTTCCATTTTTTGTTTGCTTTCTTTAAAATCCTTAGTAGACTACATAGTTTTCAAAATCTATCTTTGTACTGTATGAGTGAACATTTTTTTCTTTTCTTTTTTTTTTTTTTTTTTTTTTGAGATGGTCTCACTCTGTCACCTAAGCTGGAGCACAGTGGCACACAACTCACTGCAGCCTCGACCTCCTGGGCTCAACTGATCCTCTTGCCTCAGCCTCCCAAGTAGCTGGGACCACAAGTATGTGCCATGATGTTCACTTAAATTTTTTATTTTTTGTAGTGACAGGGTCTCACCATGTTGCCTACGCTAGTCTCAAGCTCCTGGGCTCAAGTGACCCTCTTGCCTTGGCCTTCCCAAGTACTGGGATTATAGGTATGAGCCACCACACTCGACCATGAACACAGTTTTAAGAGACACTTTTCACAGCAGATTGGTCATGCTTAAGACATATGGCTGTACTACTGTGAAGATATGTATCTGTATCTATATATATAGTTTTTTTTTTTTTTTTTTTTTGAGACAGAGTCTCACTCTGTCACCAAGGCTAGAGTGCAGTGGGGCAATCTCAGCTCACTGCAACCTCTGCCTCCTGGGTTCAAGCGATTCTCCTGCCTCATCCTTCCGAATAGCTGGGATTACAGGTGCATACCACAATGCCCAGCTAATTTTTGTATTTCAGTAGAGATGGGGTTTCACCATGTTGGCCAGGCTGGTCTCGAACTCCTGACCTCAAGTGATCTGCCTACCTCAGCCTCCCAAAGTGCTGGGATTATAGGTGTGAGCTACCATGCCCGGCCTACTGTGAAGATACTGAACAACATTCCACAAGTTCTTTGTTTTGCTTTAATACAAACTTTTGTAACTATCCAGCTATGCACTTTAAGCAGGTTTCTCACATTCAGAATGAGAATTCTTCTATTTAAATTATTATTCTTTTTTTGCCTTCTCTTTCAAAAAGAGCCCTGTAGTTTTTTGTCTTAGACTTCTGGTTTGAGTTTCAGAATAAAAAGATGAAGGCTGTGAAAATGTGCTTGACTATACTGTGACATGCCAGAACATGGAACCAGAAAAGAGGAAAGGGATGGAACTGTGGGAGTCAGGGAGACCGCTGTGAAAATATTCCTTCCACATGAATAGCATTCCTTCTAAATGATTAGAGTTTAGAGTGGAAGGTCCCAGAAGCCACCAGAAGCAGGAAGAGAGGCCATGCGACTTCCACTTGTGGATTCCTGGAAGGCTGAGAACACAAAAGCCAAGAAGACATATTGACTTCAGGATAATAGACCACAAAAGTGGGGAGGGAAGATTCTGGTGTTAAGGATATCCAGGTCACTTTTGGCCAACCAGAGGGAAGTTTGTCCTTTCAGATTATGTAACAGGGAAGGGAATTTTGGAAGCCCTTGGAGAGAACCAGAAAACAAAGTAAGGTGGTACCGAGTGAGCCTGGGAAACTTGCCACCAAAAGACCCAGGGATCAAGGTCAAAGAGAGGGTTGTAGAGGTCTGAGTGGGTCTCGTGTTTGCTTTGTGGGTTTCTGGGAAGCATTTTGAAATATTTTTACTTAAACTGTGTGTCTTAAGAGGACGCTCTCCATTTACATCCAACATAACATGCTCATATGAACACATGTAAATTATGAGAACATCCTGTGTGCTCCTTCTCATCTGGATTCTCCCTTCCTGACCACACTGCCTTCTGCTCCAAGTCTGGGCATGCTGATTTGCATGTTTGTTTGAGAGGGATGGAAAATCATTAGAGTTTAGAGTGGTATTTTGGATAAATTTTTGAATGGTGTGAGTGAGACCAGTTCTGCAGATGGTCAGTGAGAACAAGGAAGGCACACCCAGGCAGGGGTTCTCCTAGCATGGCCTCAAGAGTGGGTTTCTACACCCCCAAGCAGTTGTCAGCTACTGGGCAGCATTCATGGTGAAAATCACTTTTATTTTCTCTTTTTAAAAATATTGTATTTATTTGTTAGTATTGTTATTATTTACCTTGTGGGACTTTGTTTGTTTGTTTCTGTAGAGATAGGGTCTCACTTTGTTGCCCAGGCTTATCTCGAACTCCTGAGTGCAAGCGATCCTCCCACCTTGACCTCCCAAAGTCCTGGGAGCCCCCGTGTCTAGCCTAAAATGTATTTTTTATTACCTATGTTTTGAGACAGGGTCTTGCTATGTCACCCAGGCTGGTCTCAAACTCCTGGGCTCAATGGATTTTCCCACCTCAGCCTCCCAAGTAGCTGGGACAACACGCATGCACCACTGTGCCTGGCTCTTCTCTTTGTTTTTAAATATGGACTAAAGATAAAAAATGAAAGAATTTATTTAAGAAGGGAAACAAGAAGTCCTCTATCAGGTAGTAAATTTAAACCCCAGTTTCTCCACTTAGTAGCTGTGTTTTTGGGGGCAGATTACTTAATCTCCTTTGGCTTCATTTTCCTTATCTGCCAAATGGGGGTAACATTAGTACCTGCCTCTTGGGTTATTTTGGAGATTAAATAATTAATATATACGAAGCCTGTACAATAGTATCTGGCACAGAGTAAGAACTAAATAAATAATATCAGTAAATATTACTAACATTGAGAAGCATAAGACAGTTGTAAAGTCTGAGGGGAAATAAGAGAGTGGTATCTATGGAAATTAATTCAACTGTCTTTAAAAAGGTCATAGATCAAAGATTAACATTTCTAAGATGCCATTTGCTAAGTTTTAAATGGAAACTTTATTTATTGACTGGTATGTAAGATACAACATTGCACACACACAAGAAAAAGAAATATGAGATGTTCTCAACCCTCAAGGCGCTTCTGTCCTGTCTGGAGAGATTGGAGAGATGGCATATTGATATTCATGGACAGATGGTCAACAAAAGAAGTCAGCAACTGACTTCATATTGTTATCTAGCTCTTTTTTTTTTTTTTGAGATGGAGTCTCGCTCTGTTGCCCAGGCTGGAGTGCAGTGGCGTGATCTCAGCTCACTGCAACCTCTACCTCCCAGGTTCGAGTGATTCTCATGCCTCAGCCTCCCCAGTAGCTGGGATTACAGGCACCTACCACCATACCCAGCTAGTTTTTGTATTTTAAGTAGAGGTGGGTTTTTGCCATGTTATACAGGCTGGTCTCAAACTCCTGACCTCAGGTGATCCACCAGCCTTGGCCTCCCAAAGTGTTGGGATTACAGGCGTGAGCCACCACACCAAGCCAGCTATCTAGTCCTTTGGTGCTATTCTGCAGTTTTGCCAAGCCTTGTTGCCCAGCAAGCTGTGCCCTTGAAAATGTGAGGCATAGGGGAGTCCATTCCAAGATGGCCGAATAGGAACAGCTCTGGTCTGCAGCTCCCAGTGTGATCGACACAGAAGATGAGTGATTTCTGCATTTCCAACTGAGGTACATGGTTCATCTCATTGGGACTGGTTGGACAGTGGGTGCAGCCCATGGAGGGTGAGATGAAGCAGAGCGGGGCATCGCCTCACCCGGGAAGCACAAGGGGTCAGGGGAGTTCACTTTCCTAGCCAAGGGAAGCAGTGACAGACTGTACTTGGAAAAACAGGACACTCTCACCCAAATACTGTGCTTTTCCAATGGTCTTAGCAAATGGAACACCAGGAGATTGTATCCCGCACCTAGCTCAGCGGGTCCCATGCCCATGGAGCCTTGCTCACTGCTAGCACAGTAGTCTGAGATCGGCCTGCAAGGCAGCAGCCTGGCAGTGGGAGGGGCATCCGCCATTGCTGAGGCTTGAGTAGGTAAACAAAGCAGCTAGGGAAGCTCGAACTGGGTGGAGACCACTGCAGCTCAGCAAGGCCTCTGGGGGCACCTCTGGGCAGTGCATAGCTGAACAGAAGGCAGCAGAAACTTCTGCAGACTTAAATTTCCCTGTCTGACAGCTCTGAAGGAGCAGTGGTTCTCCCAGAATGGTGTTTGAGCTCAGAGAACAGACAGACTGCCTCCTCAAGTGGGTCTCTGAACCTCATGTAGCCTAACTGGGAGACACTTCCCAGTAGGGGCCAACTGACACCTCATAGAGGCAGGGGAAGACACCTCATAGAGGCAGAGACCAAGCTTCCAGGGGAAGGATCAGGCAGCAATAGTTGCTGTTCTGCAATATTTGCTTTTCTGTAGCCTCTGCTGGTGATACCCAGGCAAACAGGGTCTGGAGTGGACCTCCAGCAAACTCCAACAGACCTGCAGCTGAGGGACCTGACTGTTAGAAGGAAAACTAACAAACGGAAAGGAATAGCATCAGCATCAACAAAAAGGACATCCACACCAAAACCCCATCTGTAGGTCACCATCATCAAAGACCAAAGGTAGATAAAACCACAAAGATGGGGAGAAACCAGAGCAAAAAAGCTGAACATTCTAAAAATCAGAGCACCTCTTCTCTTCCAAAGGATCGCAGCTCCTTGCCAGCAAAGGAACAAAGCTGGATGGAGAATGACTTTGACGAGCTGACAGGAGTAGGCTTCAGAAGTTTGGTAATAACAAACTTCTCCGAGCTAAAGGAGGATGTTTGAACCCATCGCAAGGAAGCTAAAAACCTTGAAAAAAGATTAGACGAATGGCTAACTAGAATAAACAGTGTAAAGAAGACATTAAATGAACTGATGGAGCTGAAAACCATGGCACGAGAACTACGTGATGCATGCACAAGCTTCAATAGCTGATTTCATCAAGTGGAAGAAAGGGTATCAGTGATTGAAGATCAAATTAATGAAATAAAGCAAGAAGAGAAGTTTAGAGAAAAAAGAGTAAAAAGAAACAAACAAAGCCTCCAAGAAATATGGCACTATGTGAAAAGACCAAATCTACGTTTGATTGGTGTACCCGAAAGTGATGGGGAGAATAGAACCAAGTTGGGAGATACTCCTCAGGTTATCATCGAGGAGAACCTCCCCAACCTAGCAAGGCAGGCTAACATTCAAATTCAGGAAATACAGAGAACACCACAAAGATACTCCTCAAGAAGTTCAACCCCAAGACACATAA
Organism: Pan troglodytes; assembly: GCF_028858775.2. Lineage (NCBI taxonomy): Eukaryota > Metazoa > Chordata > Mammalia > Primates > Hominidae > Pan > Pan troglodytes. Next base: position 78,145,253 of record NC_072402.2, read on the forward strand.
TCGTCAGATTCACCAAGGTTGAAATAAAGGAAAAAATGTTAAGGGGAGACAGAAAGGTCGGGTTACCCACAAAGGGAAGCCCATCACACTAACAGCTGATCTCTCGGCAGAAACTCTACAAGCCAGAAGACAGTGGGGGCCAATATACAACATTCTTAAAGAAAAGAATTTTCAACCCAGAATGTCATATCCAGCCAAAGTAAGCTTCATAAGTGAAAGAGAAATAAAATCCTTGACAGACAAGCAAATGCTGAGAGACTTTGTCACCACCAGGCCTGCCTTACAAGAGCTCCTAAAGGAAGCACTAAACATGGAAAGGAACAAACGGTACCAGCCACTGCAAAAACATGCCAAATTGTAAAGACCATCGATGCTAGGAAGAAACTGCATCAATTAACGGGCAAAATAACCAGCTAACATCATAATGACAGGATCAAATTCACACATAACAATATTATCCTTAAATGTCAATGGCCTGAATGTCCCAATTAAAAGACACAGACTGGCAAATTGGATAAAGAGTCAAGACCCATCAGTGTCCCATATTCAGGAGACCCATCTCACGTGCTGAGACACACATCGGTTCAAAATAAAGGGATGGAGAAAGATCTACCAAGCAAATGGAAAGCAAAAAAAAGGAGGGGTTGCAATCCTACTCTCCGAGAAAACAGGCTTTAAACCAACAAAGATCAAAAGAGACAAAGAAGGCCATTACACAATGGTAAAGGGATCAATTCAATAAGAAGAGTTAACTATCCTAAATATATATGCACCCAATACAGGAGCACCCAGATTCATAAAGCAAGTCCTTAGAGACCTACAAAGAGACTTAGACTCCCACACAATAATAATGGGAGACTTTAATACCCCACTTTCAATATTAGACAGATCAAGGAGACAGAAGGTTAACAAGGATATGCAGGACTTGAACTCAGCTCTGCACCAAGAGGACCTAATAGACATCTACAGAACTCTCCACCCCAAATCAACAGAATGTACATTCTTCTCAACACCACATCGCACTTATTCCAAAATTGACCACATGGTTGGAAGTAAAGCAGTCCTCAGCAAATGTAAAAGAACAGAAATCACAACAAACTGTCTGTCAGACCACAGTGCAATCAAATTAGAACTCAGGATTAAGAAACTCACTCAAAACCGCACAACTGTATGGAAACTGAACAACCTGCTCCTGAATGACTACTGGGTAAATAATGAAATGAAGGCAGAGATAAAGATGTTCTTTGAAACCAATGAGAACAAAGACACAACATACCAGAATCTCTGGGACACATTTAAAGCAGCTTGTAGAGGGAAATTTATAGCACTAAATGCCCACAAGAGAAAGCAAGAAAGATCTAAAATCGACACCCTAACATCACAATTAAAAGAACTAGAGAAGCAAGAGCAAACAAATTCAAAAGCTAGCAGAAGACAAGAAATAACTAAGATCAGAGCAGAACTGAAGGAGATAGAGACACAAAAAACCCTTCAAAAAATCAACGAATCCAGGAGCTGGTTTTTTGAAAAGATCAACAAAATTGACAGACCACTAGCAAGACTAATAAAGAACAAAATAGAGAAGAATCAAATAGATGCAATAAAAAATGATAAAGGGGATATCACCACGAATCCCACAGAAATGCACACTACCATCAGAGAATACTATGAACACCTCTACACAAATAAACTAGAAAATCTAGGAGAAATAATTCCTGGACACATACACCCTCCTAAGACTAAACCAAGAAGAAGTTGAATCTCTGAATAGACCAATAACAGGCTCTGAAATTGAGGCAATAATTAATAGCTTACCAACCAAAAAAAGTCCAGGACCAGACAGATTCACAGCCGAATTCTACCAGAGGTACAGAGAGGAGCTGGTACCATTCCTTCTGAAACTATTCCAATCAATAGAAAAAGAGGGAATACTCCCTAACTCATTTTATGAGGCCAGCATCATCCTGATACCAAATCCTGGCAGAGACACAACAAAAAAAGAGAATTTTAGACCAATATCCCTGAGAACATCGATGTGAAAATCCTCAATAAAATACTGGCAAACCAAATCCAGCAGCACATCAAAAAGCTTATCCAACATGATCAAGTGGGCTTCATCCCTGGGATGCAAGGCTGGTTCAACATACGCAAATCAATAAACATAATCCACCACATAAACAGAACCAGTGAAAAAAACCACATGATTATCTCAATAAATGCAGAAAAGGCTTTCGACAAAATTCAACAGCCCCTCATGCTAAAAACTCTCAATAAACTATGTATTGATGAAACATATCTCAAAATAATAAGAGCTATTTATGACAAACCCACAGCCAGTATCATACTGAATGGGCAAAAACCGGAAGCATTCCCTTTGAAAACTGTCACAAGACAGGGATGCCCTCTCTCACCACTCCTGTTTGATATAACATTGGAAGTTCTGGCCAGGGCAATCAGTCAAGGGTAAGAAATAAAGCATATTCATATAGGAAGAGAGGAAGTCAAATTGTCTCTCTTTGCAGATGACATGATTGTATATTTAGAAAACCCCATCATCTCAGCCCAAAATCTCCTTAAGCTGATAAGCAACTTCAGCAAAGTCTCAGGATACAAAATCAATGTGCAAAAATCACAAGCATTCCTATATACTAATAACAGACAAACAGAGAGCCAAATCATGGGTGAGCTCCCATTCACACTTGCTTCAAAGAGAATAAAATACCTAGGAATCAGACTTAGGGATGTGAAAGGCCTCTTCAAGGAGAACTACAAACCACTGCTCGATGAAATAAAAGAAGACACAAACAAATGGAAGAACATTCCATGCTGATGGATAGAAAGAATCAATATAATGAAAATGGCCATACTGCCCAAAGTAATTTATAGATTCAATGCCATCCTCATCAAGCTACCAATGACTTTCTTCACAGAATTGGAAAAAACTACTTTAAAGTTCATATGGAACCAAAAAAGAGCCTGCATTGCCAAGACAATCCTAAGCAAAAAGAACAAAGCTGGGGGCATCACGCTACCTGACTTCAAACTATACTACAAGTCTACAGTAACCAAAACAGCATGGTACTGGTACCAAAACAGATATGTAGACCAATGGAACAGAACACAGGCCTCAGAAGTAACACCACACATCTACAACCATCTGATCTTTGACAAACCTGACAAAAACAAGAAATGGGGAAAGGATTCCCTATTTAATAAATGGTGCTGGGAAAACTGGCTAGTCATATGTAGAAAGCTGAAACTGGATTGCTTCCTTACACCTTACACAAAAATTAATTCAAGATGGATTAAAGACTTAAACGTTAGACCTAAAACCATAAAAATCCTAGAAGAAACCCTAGGCAATACCATTCAGGACATAGTCAGGGTCAAGGACTTCATGACTAAAACACCAAAAGCAGTGGCAACAAAAGCCAAAATAGACAAATGGGATCTAATTAAACTAAAGAGCTTCTGCACAGCAAAAGAAACTACCATCAGAGTGAACAGGCAACCTACAGAATGGGAGAAAATGTTTGCAATCTACTCATCTGACAAAGGGCTAATATCCAGAATCTACAAAGAACTTAAACAAATTTACAAGAAAAAAAGTACCCCATCAACAAGTGGGCAAAGGATGTGAACAGACACTTCTCAAGTGAAAACGTTTATGCAGCCAACAGACACATGAAAAAATGCTCATCATCACTGGGCATCAGCGAAATGCAGATCAAAACCACAATGAGATACCATCTCACACCAGTTAAAATGATGATCATTAAAAAGTCAGGAAACAACAGATGCTGGAGATAATGTGGAGAAATAAGAACACTTTTACATTGTTGGTGGGACTGTAAACTAGTTCAACCATTGTGGAAGACAATGTGGTGATTCCTCAAGGATCTAGAACTAGAAATACCATTTGACCCAGCAACCCCATTATTGGGTATATACCCAAAGGATTATAAATCATGCTACTATGAAGATACATGCACCCATATGTTTATTGCAGCACTATTCACAATAGTGAAGACTTGGAACCAACCCAAATGTCCATCAATGATAGACTGGATTAAGAAAATGTGGCACATATACACCATGGAATACTATGCAGTCATAAAAAAGGATGAGTTCATGTCCCTTGCAGGGACATGGATGCAGCTGGAAACCATCATTCCCAGCAAACTATCACAAGGACAGAAAACCAAACACCGCATGTTTTCACTCATAGGTGGTAATTGAACAATGAGAACACTTGGACACAGGGTGGGGAACATCACACCCTGGGGCCTGTCATGGGATGGGGGGCAGGGGGAGGGATAGCATTAGGAGAAATACCTAATGTAAATGACGAGTTAATGGGTGCAGCAAACCAACCTGGCACATGTAAACCTATGTAACAAACCTGCACATTGTGCACATGCACCCTAGAATTTAAGTATAATAATAATAAAAAAAGAAAATGTGAGGCATAATACTCTGTTGAAATGTTATGAAGCTACAGGAACCAAAATATAAGTACTGTAAACTCTTCTCCACTCACAGAGATTGCTATTCTTATGTGCAGCCAGGGTTGAGAACGACACCATACTACAGAGCTTCCATGCTAGTAACGTGGTCATTGAAACATGATTAGCATCCAAAGCAGCTGCCTGTATTGAGATAACAGTGGTTTTAATAAAATAGGGGCTTGTTTTCCTCATATTTTGAAAAGTGGTGGCTTTGGATCACTGACTCAATGATGTCAGGGGTGAGGTATTTGTGATTTTCTTGGTATTTCTTATAATTCTGTGGGTTGATCATTCTGCTTCATGTGGTAGTAGCTGGGATCCTGGGATGGCTGAAAGATGTGGAATGGCCTCACTCATACACTCAGTAGCTGCTGGTGGTCCCTGGCTGGAGTCAGCTAGAGATTGTTGGCTGGGACCTCAGTTCTCCTTCACATAGTTTCTTGGGCTTCCTCATAAAATGGCAGCTGGATTCCAAGAAGGAGTGTTCCACAAGGATGCACCCCAGTGTGCAAGTGCTTATCAATCTCTGCTACATCATGCTTGCCAACATCCCATGGACAAAAATTAGTCACATGGCCAAGGCCAGGGTCCACATGGGAAGGGCTGTACACAGGCATGAATGCTGGGAAGCGTGGTTCACTGGGGACACAAAAGTCACAGCCCACCATAGGTAAGCATCTAGCCATCTTAGCATGGATAAAGGTTTGTGAGCACATTTCTGTTGCAGGGAGATGGGAGCCACTAAAATAGTCATTAAAGAAATATTTTTCATGTTTTTCATGTCATTATCCTTCCTCCCCCTCCTCCAGGAGGTACAGAGAAAAGTGTGATATCTCTGCCCACCAGATTCAAAACAGACAACTGTATGGGGAGAGTGCTCACTTGCTTGCCTTGTCAGGTGATCCAATGAATGTTGGGACCATCTTCATGAAGTGTACACAGCTGGAAGGCAAAGGTTAAGGCACACATTAGGCAGGAAATGTGGAATGAATATATTTGCCCTTGGGAAAACCTAAGGAAGAAGTTTGACACCTAGAGACTTGTTTAAGGAATCCTCCAAGGGAATTTGTGAAAGAGAAAAAAATGAAATTTACTGAACTTACAGCTGGACAAAGTGTGTCAAAAGTGAGTGCCCCTAACATGCTAGAAACATCTTCAATTTATATTGGACACAGTGAAAACACTGTACCTTTTCTGCTGTCTGTGAAGCTGCTCATCTAAGGAACTACTGTGGGTAGTAAATCTTTAAAACATTGGAGAAAAAAATAAACCCTTTTGGGTTGCAAAATGCAGAGGCAAACATAAACAGTGGGGGGATGAGGGTGGAGATGCCCACCGCACATCTACACTTTGCCCTTTCCAAAGGGGCAGGTCACTGAAAAAGACACAGTCTAGAGGCAAATGGGAAAGCTTAGAGATGTTCAGAGTGGGCTCCTTTGGTCCAGGTGAGACAAATGGGCAGATGTTTTTCTAATGAATCTGGCCTAAGGCACTCAAATGATGTGAAAAGATCTGGAAGAAATTCAAGGAATGAAAACAAAACAAATGAAACTAAATGAGCACAAATATTTAGATAGGCTGAACACCTAAGGTGCAAGAGTATACAATTTGTATAATATTTAAGAGTTTGTTTTCTTTCAACCCCTCCTTTTTACTACTGTAGCCTTGTGTTGCTTATAAATAAAAGGAAGATATTGATATTACACAATATGTGTGTTTACTAAAATATGATATATTTTTAGTCCTGGCAAATGATTCTGAAGACCCTCAATAGGTAGATACTACCCTAGGAGCAGGCATATCTGAGCATAGAGCATTGCTCTTCAGAGAGAATGCTTGGTACTTTATCTTGGGTCAGTTACAGAGTAGCTTGCATTTATACCAGTCCTCTTTAGAGTTAACAAAGTACTTTCACATCCTCTTGTCATATTTTTACTCTCCTACTTATAAAAAAAACCTAAGGCAATAATTACTACCTTATTTTGCAGATTTGAAAAGCAGTTTCAGAGAGTCTTAGGTATTTGTCTACAGAGAAGAGTCAAAACTAGAACTCTGGTGTGTGTGTGTGTGTGTGTGTGTGTGTGTGTGTGTTTGAGAGGGCGTTTCGCTCTCGTTGCCCAGGCTGGAATGCAATGGTGCAATGTCGGCTCACTGCAGCCTCTGCCTCTCGGGTTCAAGCAATTCTCCTGTCTCAGCCTCCTGAGTAGCTGGGGTTACAGGCGCCCGCCACCACACCTGGCTAATTTTTGATATTTTTAGTAGAGAAGGGGTTTCACCATGTTAGCCAGACAGGTCTTGAACTCCTGACCTTAGATGATCCACCCATCTTGGCCTCCCAAAGTGCTAGGATTACAGGCAAGAACCACTGCACTGGCAGAACTCTGGTTTTTTAAGTCCTAGCCTCAGGATCTGTTTGCTACATGATATGGTTTGGCTCTGTGTTCCCACCCAAATCTCATCTCAAATTGTAATCCCCAGGTATCAAGGGAAGGACCTAGTGGGAGGTGATTGGATCATGGTGACAGTTTCCCCCATGCTGTTCTCGTGATAGTGAGTGAATTCTCACAAAATCTGATGATTTTGTCAGAAAGTTTTCCCTACTTGCTCTCACATCTCTCTCTCTTTCTCTCTCTCTCTCTCGACTGCTGCCATGTAAGATGTGCCTGCTTCCCCTTCCACCAAGATTGTAAGTTTCCTGAGGCCTCCCCAGCCATGTGGAACTGTGAGTCAATGAAACCTCTTTTCTTTGTAAATTACCCAGTCTCTTTATTTCTTTATAGCAATGTGAGAATGGACTAATACACTACAACTGACTATGTCCCTGGGTTATTGGAACCTCATTCACAGAAGCACAGCAGAAAGGAGGCACTGTGTTCCCCTAAACTGAAGCAAGAGCACAGTTGCTTCATACATGACTGATGAAGGTCTAAGTGGTTGCAGAAGCTCCAGCCTCCAGAGCCTGAGAAAACCTTCTGCCTCTAGCAACAGAGCTGGCGAAATTCTGAAAAAAATTCCCCTCCACAAACACAAAAAATTACTGGATAAGACACACCAAACATTTGGCCAAATGCACAACTACACTTCTTAGAAAGTAAGTGAGATTCAAAGGAAATAAAACGTTGCAATAAAATGGTGTGAAAACTCAGAAGCACAGAGCATCTGCTGATCCTGGGAACCTGGTTCTCAGTGGGAGAATTAGGGTAAAGGAAGGAGCTAGGGGTCCCAAATACCAACTCCCTCAAGTGAAAAGTTGGGTTAGGAAAATAAAATCCATCTTCTGGCAAAAGGAAGTCAACAAGGAAATGTGTTTGTCTCAGGCATTGGTCAAAGGAATGAAAAACAAAAACAAAAATGAGACTTTCCTGAGAATTTATAATCCCAAGCCTATCCCCATGGATATTTAGTGCCTACACTACTGACATGGTCCAGGAAACCCCAAGTAGAAAAATTATTTTTAATAGTAAGCCATGCCTGTAATCCCAGCACTTTGGGAGGGCGAAGTGGGAGAATCCCTTGAGCCCAGGAGTTTGAGACCAGCCTGGCCAATATGGCAAAACCCCATCTCCACAAAAAATTAAAAATTAAAAAAAAATTAGTCAGGCACAGTGGCATGTGTCTGAAGTCCCAGCTATTCAGGAGGCTGAGGTGGGAGGACCACTTGAGCCCTGGGAAGTTGAGGCTACAATGAGCAGAGATTATGCCACTGCACTCCAGCCTGGGTGACAGAGCAAGACCCTCTCTCTCAAAAAAATTAATTGAAACGTATTTCTAGTTCATAACACCGCAATACCTGCCATCTGGTGGGAAGCACCTTCAACTCAGACTCTTCAGGATTCCTACATTTAAGAGGAACTTTATATGAACAAAGAACAGAAAATTACAAACACACGAGAAAATAAGCTCCCATAAAATAAACCACCACTCAGCACAATTTGTGGGCAAAATTAGACCCCAAGAACTTTTTGGGCATAGTATTATCTAAAAAAGAATGTAAAATAAGTAAGCTTAAACTGTTTATGAAGTAATAGAGGGAATGATGACTCTAACAAATGAACAAAAGACCATCAAGAATAACTGCAGTTTTGAAAAGAACCAAATAGAATTTCTAGAAATGTAAAATATAACAATTAAAATATAAAATGTACTAGATGGATTAAATGGCAGATAAATTGCAACTGAAGAGAGAATTAGTGCTTTGGTTTGAATGTGTCACCTCAAATTCATGTGTTAAAAACTCAACCCCTACTCGGGAGGCTGAGGCAGGGGGATCGCTCGAACCCGAGAGGCAGAGATTACAGTGAGCTGAGATGGCACCACTGCACTCCAGCCTGGCAACAGAGTAAGACTCCGTCTCAAAACAACAACAACAACAACAACAACAAAAACTCAACCTCCAGTGCAACAATGTTAGGAGGTAGGGCCTAGTAGAAGGTGTTTAGGTCATGTGTGCTTATCTGCCCTCATGAATGGATTAATGCCACTGTAAAAAAGCTTATGGGAGTCGATTCTCTCTCCTCTGCTCTTCTGCCATGTAAGGACACAGAGTTCACTCCTTTTTGGTTCTTCTACCTTTCACCATCTGATGATGCAGCAAGGCCTTCATCAGATTCCAGGGCCTTGATTCTGGACTTTCCAGCCTCGAGAACTGGAGAAATAAATTCTTTCTTTACCCAGCCTCAAGTATTCTGTAATAGCAGCCCAAATGGACTAAAATAATTAGTAAATTGGAAGAGAGGGCTGAATAATCAACTTATAACACTGTACAGGGAGGTAAAGACATGGAAACTATGAAACTGAGGCTAACAGACAAAGGGGACAAGCTAGATGTTCAAAATGCATCTAACTGAAAATCCAGAAGGAGAGAATAGGCAGAAGGAAGTACAGGCAACACTCAAGTCATTATTGAAAAATATGAATGGAATACTATGCAGCCATAAGGATGAGTTAATGTCCTTTGCAGGGACATGGATGAAGCTGGAAACCATCATTCTCAGCAAACTAACACAGAAACAGAAAACCAAACACCACATGTTCTCACTCATTAGTGGGAGTTGAACAATGAGAACATGTGGACACAGGGAGGGGAACATCACACACTGGGGCCTGTCAGGAGGTGGGGGGCTAGGGGAGGGATAGCATTAGGCGAAATACCTAATGTAGATGATGGGTTGATGGGTGCAGCAAACCACCATGGCACGTGTATAACTATGTAACAAACCTGCATGTTCTGTACATGTGTCCCAGAACTTAAAGTAGAATAATAATTTTTAAAAACGTGAATCCTCAGAATTGGGGAGATATGTGATTTCTCAGATTGGAGAAGTATACCAAGTCATAGGCAAGACAAATAAAAACAAATGCATTACTACAAACACTATAAGGAAACTTTAGAAAACTAAAGACAAAGCGATCATAAAAAGAAGCAGAGAAAAAGATGATATTTCCTAATAAGGAACAACAATTTACACACCAATCCTTTCAACAGGAGCAAGAAAATCCAGAATCCAAGGAAACAATTCAAAGTGCTGAAAAAATAAGTCACTCTGGAATTGTATACCCTACTAAACAGTCATCCAAGACTAGGGGCAAAACAAAGACGTTTTCAGAAGAATATAGGAAGATATCCTCATACTCTGGGAACTCCTTAGCTTCTTCAGAGGATCCTGTATACCTGTTTCTATCACACAAATCTCTACGGTTATAAAAATTATAGGCAGTACTGTGCTGACATTTGATGCCACTGGCAGCATCTTTAAAATTATTTAGGCTGATGGGTCGCTGGAAAGAAAGAGCTCGGTTAGATGACTCTGGGTGCTTATCTCTAAATTCTGGCCATTCATTTTGCCCTGTCTCCCCTTTTTAGAGTTTTATTATTATTATTATTTATTTTTTCGAGACGGAGTTTCGCTCTTGTTGCCCAGGCTGGAGTGCAATAGTGTGATCTCAGCTCACTGCAACCTCCGCATTTCGGGTTCAAGCGATTCTCCTGCCTCAGCTTCCCGAGTAGCTGGGACTACAGGCATGCGCCACCATGCCCGGCTAATTTTGTATTTTTAGTAGAGATGGGGTTTCTTCATGTTGGTCAGGCTGGTCTCGAACTCCCGACCTCAGGTGATCCACTCGCCTCGGCCTCACAAAGTGCTGGGATTGCAGGCATGAGCCACAGTGTCCAGCCTAGAGTTTGTTTTTTTTGACAATACATTAACACCACACACACACACACACACACACACAGTGTTGGGAAGGATCTGCTGGTGGAGATTTTTGTGAAGGGTAGGAAATTTAGGGCAATCATACTCAATATCTTTTGTTGATTTGTGAGCAGGGTGAGGAGATTCAATTTACTTATTTATTTATTTTGAGACAGGGTCTCACTCTGTCACCCAAGTGGGAGTGCACTGGCATGATCTTGGCTCACTGCAGCCTCAACCTCCCGGGCTTAAGCAATCCCCCTACCTCAGCTTTCCTATTAGCTGGGACTACAGGCATGCACCATCAGGCCTGGCTATTTTTTGTAGAGATGGGGTTTTGTCATGTTGCCCAGGCTGGTCTTGAACACCTGGGCTCAAGAGATCTGCCCGCCTCAGCCTCCCAAAGTGCTAGGATTACGGACGTGAACCGCCATGCCCAGCCCCGTTTATTTTTAATATGTGCCAAGAAGTCCATGTTATGGGTGAATTGCGTCCTTTTCCCAAATTTATATGTTGAAGCCTTAAACCCCAATACTTCAAAATGCAACTGTATTTAGAGATAGGGCCTTTAAAGAGGTAATTAAGGTAAAATGAGGCCATTATGGTGGCCCCTAATGCAATCCAACTAGTATTTTCATAAGAAGAGGAGATTAGGAAACCCAGAGAGACACCAGGGTACATGTGCGCGGAGGAATAATCATATAAAGAGGCAGCAAGATGGTGGCCTTCTGCAAACCAAGGAGGGAGGCCACAGAGGACACCAACCCTGCTGGCTTCTTGATCTTGGACTTGCAGCCTCCAGAACTGTGACAAAATCCATTTCTGTTGTTTAAGCCACCCAGTTCATGGTATTTTTGTCATGACAGCCATAGCAAACTAAGACACTTCACTTTTCTCTTTTCAGGACGTACCTCCCCTCCAATACTCATCTAAAAGTTCTGCTTTTTGTCACTGGATATAAAGCTTTCACTTTTCCAGGTGAAAATTCATTTTCTGAATAACTGGCATAAAGTGGTCCCAACAGACTGAGGTACTCCCTTCGGACTCCCCTAAGAGGCTGGAGGGCTGCTTTGCATCAGCAAATGGTCAATTATATTGCCTGCCTGGCCATCACCAAGATCACCCCTGGGGCTGAGCCAGATCATTGAGTAAGATCTCCCTTTCTTTTCAAAGAATCGCTCCTGTGCTCTTCTCACCCAGACTCCCTAAGAACAGAAGACGAATTTTCCCAGCTGTGCCGTGACCTCTGCTCCTTGAACTATCCATGCCCCCGATGTTTACTTTTTTGGCTCCAGGGCCTGCATTGATTCCTAAGAGTGAGATGAAAAAGACGTCGAAAGCCTAGGCCAGACAGTTCCCTACCCCAGATATGGAAATTCTGAGAGACAAACATTTCTTATGCTGCAGCGATGTGAAGGAATGCAGAGTATTCCTACTACATGGAGACAAAGGAAGAGCTTTGGTAGCCTTGAGAGCTACAGAAAGATGTAAAGCGATGCAAAAAGTTCTAAATGACTGAGTATTGTTTTAATGTTTTTGCTAGATGATTTTGGTCTCAATAGAGTTTTAAATGTTAAAGTTAGTAATATGCTTAATAGAATATTATAGCCTATCTCAAATTCTAGTGGTTTCTTTTTTGACAATAGTACTTGGAGCCTGTGGTTTCTTGAGGTACCCCAGGTGGTGAGATTCAGGAAAGGGGCCCCTCATTCTTGTATAATTTCCATAGATCCAGTGCTACTAGGGATTAGAACTGTGGTCCTGAACTAGTACTTCTCCTCCTAACTGAAGTACTTTAAGTTAATACCTTTATTATTAACTGTAAATAAATATAAAGTTCCATAAATATTTAGTGCCTACCCCTGTAGAAGGATTATACAGTCACTCTGTTGAATTGAAATGCAGCCATAGTCTTCCTTTGGGCAAGAAAATGTGAACAGAAGTGATGTGTGTCTCTTTCAGGTAGAAGCTTTAAAAGTTCTGTGTACGATTCACTATGGTCTCCACTCCCAACCTCGTTTTTGGAAATCATAGAGCAGAGATGGGCTTCCATCCACCTTGGGTTCCTCAGTAACTACAATGTGAAGAGTCGCTGCCAATCCACATGGGAAATGTAATGTGAGCAGGAGATGAACTTGGCCTTTTAAGCTGTTGAGATTTTCAAGTTGTTTGTTACTGGAGCACAACCTAGCCTATCTTGACTAGTAATACAATAAATAGATTGTTTTCAAGTCATTAAACTTTTAAACAATTTAAATAAAAAGATTTTTTATTTAAAATTGTTTTCTGCCAGGTGCAGTGGCTCATGCCTGTAATCCCAGCAGTTTGGGAGGCCGAGGTGGGTGGATTACCTGAGGTCAGGAGTTCAAGACCAACCTGACCAACACAGTGAAGCCCCGTCTCTACTAAAAATGCAAAAAGTAGCTGGACGTGGTGGCAGGTGCCTGTAATCCCAGCTACTTGGGAGGCGGAGGTAGGAGAATCGCTTGAACCTGGGAGGCAGAGGTTGCAGTGAGCTGAGATTGTACTATTGCACTCCAGCCTGGGTGACAGAGCGAGACTCTGTCTCAAAAAAAAGAAAGAACAAAAACCATTGTTTTCTGAAAGATCGTGCATATTAATGCAGGGGACTAAACATGTTTGAATGAGGAAGAGGCACTAGACCCGTTATTTCCAACAGCTCACCAGCTGGGGTTCTCACAGTTTCAGTTCAGCTCTCCTGGGGTGAGACTGGGTGAGGGTTAGCAAATTTTTTTCTAAAAGGGCCAGATATTAAACATTTTCAAATTGCAGATCATGTGGCTCTGTTGCAACACTGAATTCTATCACTGGATCTCAAAAGTGGCCATAGATAATGAGTAAACTAATGGATGTGGCTGTGTTCCAATAAAACTTTATTTATCAAAATTTATCTGTGCTCTGGATCTGGGGCATAAAGACCCAAATCTGACCCCTCAGATCTCTAAACCCATGCCAACCATACTGGAGGAACTGAGTCAGGTTGTCTAATGTATTGACTTGTTTATTCATTCATCTATTCTTTCCTTCAACAATGATACTGATAGCATTCTGTGTTCTAGCCAGCATGATATGCCATGGGGACAGAGTGGGAAACAAAACTGACAAGATGTCTCAGTCTGCTCCTGCTGCAATAACAAAATACTTTGGATAGGTAATTTATAAACAACAGAAATTTATTTCTTATGATTCTGGAGGCTGGGAAGTCCAAGATCAAGGTGCCAGCAGATTTAGTGTCTGGTGCCAGGGCTGCTCTCTGCTTCCAAGAGGGCACCTTGCTGTGTCTTCGCATGACAGAAGAGATGGAAATGCAAAAGGGACTAGCTAGTTCCCTCAAGCCTTTTTATAAGGGCACTAATCTCATGCATGAGGAAAGAGCCCTTACAACCTAATCTCTGTCTAACAGCCTCACCCCCTAATACCATTGCACAGGGGATTAAGCTTGTATTAGTCTGTTCCCATGCTGCTAAAAAGACATACCTGAGACTGGATAATTTATAAAGGAAAGAGGTTTAATTGACTCACAGTTCCACACAGCTGAGGAGGCCTCAAAATCATGGCAGAAGGCAAATGAGGAGCAAAGTCACGTCTTACATGGTGGCAGGCAATAGAACTCGGGCAGGGAACTCCCATATATAAAACCATCAGATCTCATGAGACTTATCAACTACCATAAGAACTGTATGGGAGAACCAACCCCATGATTCAATTATCTCCACCTGGCCCTGCCCTTGACGCATGCGGATTATTACAATTCAAGGTGAGATTTGGGTGTGGACACAGAAAAATCACATCAAAACTTCAACATAAATTTTGGAGGGACACAAACATTCAAATCATAGCACAAGGTCAATGCTGTCGTGCGATTTAGAGAAAAGTACAGAGAGATACAATAAAGAAATAGACAAGATAATTTCTAATAATGATAAGTGCTGTGAATAAAATAAAACAGTTTAATGTAATGGAACAACATTAGAAAGAGTGTCGTGAAAGGGTTCTCTGAAGAGGTGACACTTGAGCTGAGACTTTCAGGGCCAGCTAGATAAGCAGGACAGGGGGATTCTAGGCTCCTTTCCTTCATCCTAAAGCCTGCTTTGTGGTGTCTGAAATTCCTTTCCCAAAGTTGGAAGAAACAGACTTAAAATGCAAAACATGGTGGAGATCACATTTTAGTGTGAATGAACTTTGTCTGATTTGTAATTGGCCAATCCATTCATCAGTGTGAATGACTGGTTATCATATTCTGTTTTGACTGGGGAGGTGGGGAGAGGAGGGCAGTGATAGGGCTTATGTTAATACTGGTTACAAGCATAGCTCATCAGTGGCCTCCGTTGCCTCTTTGCATTCTCTGCTCCTAGCCAGAGTTTCAGGGAGCCCACTACAGTATCTGATGAGTGAAAGAGAAGCAAAGAGAATTTGAGAAAAGATACAGGTATTTCTCTGATGAGGTGGAAGAACTCCCAAAGACGAGCTTGGTAAGAGAGGGTCACTTGCAAATCTTCATCCCTTTAAAATGTTCTTTCTGGTTCTGTGTGGTGGCTCATGCCTATAATCCCAGTACTTTGGGACATGGAAGTGAGAGGATTGCTTGAGGCCAGTAATTTGAGACCACCCTGGGCAACATGACAAGATCCCATATCTATAAAAAATTTAAAAATTAGCTGGGCATGAAGGTGTGCACCTGTAGTCCCAGCTACTCGGGAAGCTGAGGTGGAAAGATCGCTTGAGTTCAAGGCTGCAGCGAACTACGATTATGCCACTGTACTCTAGCAAAGGTGACAGAGCAAGATCCTGTGTCTTAAAAAAATTTAAATTACATTAAAAATAAAATAAAATGTTCTTTCCTACCCTTAGGCAGTTTTGCTTGCAGAGTTTATATCAAAATCTTGTTTGGTTCTTTGTTTTTACAAAATTCAGTTCCCAGACATCAGTTAATTAAGATCTTACTGCCCTTATTTTTAATCCCATGCAGCTAGGTACTTAGTAAATGCTCAATAAATGCATGCCACTTAATCTCTTTACTTGGAAATTATGTTCTAGAAATAGCAGTAAATTATTGAGCTGCATTATTACTTTCCTCTCTACTATGGGCTTTTATGCCTCACAAATATTTATGGTTAACCAAAGAAAAGGAGTATCTAATGTGATTTTTTTGGTTTTCTCGGAGTGTATTTTAAAAGTCTGTTTAAATGTATATGAAAGAAAAATATTTGATTAGAGGATTTTGCTTGGAAAAATAAGGAGAAAATTTTTTTCATAGGGTCTCATTCACTTTCCACAAATGTTATCACTCTGGACTATAGGAAGAAACAGCTGCAATTGATATTTTGGTCAACCGCTAAGAGAGGGACCAGGTTTTGGATGAAGAATTCCTGTCTTCTCTCAAATCCTTGCTAGCTGGGATGAGGAGGCCTGCCATCTACTTATGGAGCAAAGGGCTTTTTGAAAGTCTGAGCCTTTCCTGAGACTTGATGCCTCTGATGTTTCAGGCTGGCTTGTTCTGGAAAACATTGATTGTATCTACTGAGAACATTGAACATGCTACTCATTCTTTCTTAAGTGTTACAAATTAATTGTCACAGAGCCTCTATTTCTATTGTGATCCTTTTCCAACCACTCTCCCCACCCTCCATACGGGTCAGGAAGTTAACTTTTGTTCTGGAAAAATTGTTTTTAGGGAATCACATTTAAACAGTCAGAGACAAGCTATCACAAGGTGATAGCAAGGTTGATGAATTCTGGCTCTGTGACTTTCAATCCCAGTGGCACCACTTGCTGGCTATGGGACCCTGAGCAAGCCAATTAGCCTATCTGAGCCTCAGTGTCTCATCTGTATAATGGGGCCATGGTTATAAAGTGCATGGTTCATTAGGAATTTTGTAAGGACAACATGAGGGAATGCAAATAAAGCAGTCAGCCCGGTGCCTAACACATAAGAAGCCTTCTGGGCGTGTTGCAATGTTTCCAATCTATTATTGATCATCAACTGTACCACATTGGATGAAATATCTTTAGGAAGGAGATTGTTTCCTTTTTCCCTTTCTAAAACACAAGAGTTAATGAACGTGAAACGCTGTGGCTGAAGGGCAATTTAGGAAAGGAAAAAGTCTCCAGATCTCAACATTCTAAACCTCTAAGTTTTATCCGCGCTTTTCTAAAGCTACTGTTAAGTCACTTAGCATTTCAGTTGTAGCATGATATGTAATATTTTGAAAAGCAGAAAGGTTACCAAATGGGGGATTCTGTTACATATTTACATGTAATGTACAGAGAGAAAACCTTTGTTCTTTTTTAGAGGTTTGGTTATCTTCCTGGTTTATAAATCAATTTCCTTTTCCTATTCAAACCCAAACAGTTCACATTCCTGCATAACTTTATGGTTACTGGTGTCTCTGTGGAAACAACCACGTAGGAAGTGGTATTTCCCAGACTAAGAGCTTCACATTCAGTTTTCTTGGCAAGATGAGAGGAGGGTGTTTCAGGTTCATAAACCCCATAATTTTATCATGATCATCAGATAATAAGGATAATAACAGAGTTGTAAAACTTTAGAAGTTGAAGAACATTAGATTCCGTCAAGGCCAACCCCCTCATTTTACAGATGAGTAGGTACCTTATCCTTGAACCATGTTTTACTCTCCTAAAAGGGTTTTTACACAAATTATGTAATTTCCCTTCCCAGCAACCCTTTGAGGTAGTGAGAGGGCAGGTATTAGCTACCTCTATTTTGTAGATGAAGAAACTGAGGCTTTGGGAGAGTAAATGACTTGCTCACATTATGGAAAGACTCAGTTGATGGGCATGTCTACATTTCAAGCTTCCAATTGCCTTGACAGTTCTCTTCATTGCAGCTTGATACATTGCAGGAGTTTGTGTGCCTACTGGGAACATAGATCTAGACCTCAGGTCTCCCAGGCTTGATACCTTTGGTCTTTGAAACTCTGTCATGTGCAGAATAAGATCCAAGCTCCTCAACATGGGATATGAGGCCCTCATGCTTGGCCTTTGCCCTCCTCTTCAGCCTCATCTTCTACCATGCCAAGTTTCCAATTTTTGCTCTAGGGACTCTAAGTGCCTTGGTATTTTCTATTCCTTCAGCTTGAAACACACTTCTAGCTCACTTTTTCACCCTAACCAATTTCCTTTAAGAATGAACTCGGCCGGGCATGGTGGCTCACGCCTGTAATCCTAGCAGTTTGGGAGGCTGAGGTGGGTGGATCACCTGAGGTCAGGAGTTTGAGACCAGCCTGGCCAACATGACAAAATCCTGTCTCTACTAAAAATACAAAATTTAGCCAGGTGTGGTGGTGGGCACATGTAATCCCAGCTACTCGGGAGGCTGAGCAGGAGAATTGCTTGAATGTGGGGGCAGAGGTTGCAGTGAGCTGAGATCACACTGAGATCGCGCCACTTCACTCCAGCCTGGGAGAAAGAGGGAGACTCTCTCTCAAAAAAAAAAAAAAAAAAAGAATGAACTTGAGATACTCATCATTTTTTTTTTACTCTTTTGTAATAACGCTTAGCTTAAAACACAAACACAGAACCTGGGGGAGGGGCAGGAGTGTAAAAACAAACAAGAAAAATACAAACCCATTGTGCAGAGGTACAGGTGTCTTCTTTCTTTATATCCTTATTCTATCAGCTTTTTTCTATTAAGAACAGTTTTTTAAAACTTTAAAAGCTTTTTTTGTTAAAAATGAAGACACAAACACACACATTAGCCTAGGCCTACACAGGGTCAGGATCATCAATATCACTGTCTTCACCTCCACATCTTGCCTGACTGGAAGGTCTTCTGGGGCAATAACATGCATGGAGCTATCATCTCCTATGATAACAATGCCTTCTTCTGGAATCCCTCCTGAAGGAACTGCCTAAGGCTGTTTTGCAGTTAACTTTTTTTTTTTTAAAATAAGTAGAAGGAGTACACTCTAAAATAACAACAAAAAGTATAGTGTAGTGAATACATAAACCAGTAACATAGTCGTTTATTATATTATCAAGTATTATGGTATTATGCACTATATAGAAATGTATGTGCTCTACTTTTATATGACTGGCAGCAAAGTAGGTTTGTTTACACCAGCATCGCCACAAACCCATGAGTAATGTGTTGTGCTAGATGTTAGGGCAGCTATGACATCATCAGTTGACAGGAATTTCCCAGCTCCATTATATCTTTTGGGAGCACTGTCATATATGTGGTCCATCAGTGACTGCAGTGTTATTATGTGACGCCTGACTGTATGATTTTACGCAAACCTGATTGTTCCAGAGGTGGCCATTTTCTCCCGAGAGAGAAGACCAAAGAGATCTAAGAAGACAAGAGACGCCATGTGGCTCCAGAGACACCAAGAGGAAAATAAACATAGAAAAGAGTTGACATTGTTCTTGATAACTTTACATTACCTGGTTCCAAACCCTAGTAAAGCTTCCATGAGCTATGCCTGTAGAATCCACAAATTCCCCCTCTGGCAGTGGTGTGCTGGTAAAACAGCTCTTAAAAAGCAAACAAACAAACAACAAAGCCTTGATTTGTAGCACTTGCCAGTTTCCAAGATGTAAATACTCCCCCCATGACCTATTTTACGCTATTGTAACATCACTACATGTAGACTTGTGCATATATACTCATCTTTTGTGAGCTTACACGAGCTGGCTCTAGCACACCACTGCCTTAGGTTTAAGTTAAAGTGGGTGGGTTTCTGTCCCTTGATCCAAATGTCCCACTATATATCAAATTAAGATACCATTGATTGGCTGGTTTATTTATCACCAAAAAAGAAAAACACCACTCTGCCCATTAAACTGTGATATAATGCTTTAAGAACAGTCCTGCTCGTGCATGAAATTAGTGCCACCAGCCTTTGCTCATTTGATACTTCCCTGTGTATATTCCTCTGGGTTTGGCAACTTTCCTGCCTTTAGCTGTGTTGCTTAGTGTGTGATAGACAATTCTTTTTTTTGGTATCTTAGTAACAAAATATAACACAGCTTCACATACTTGTGGGTATCTTCTCTTCTTGATTCTATTAAAATACTTGTGACAAATACACAACTCTGGTCATTCCTCCATAAATATCTGCTTTGTTAATATCCAATGTAAGCTCCTTTATTCTTATACTTTTCTGTGTAGACTTTTTTTTTTTGCTGTAACACCAAACTATATCTAATGTTTTTGAAGATATTTTAAATGGCGATTAAACTCCACTTGCATAGTATAATGTTGCAAATAACTCAAATGAATTGATGACAAAATGACCGAATTTACCTGTGTGCAGGTAATGACAATCAGAGCTATGGCAAGTCTCCATCAATTATGGGATGAATCCCAGTTTTAGAGATGTTACAATGTGGAAAAGAAAGTGCATCTCATAATCGGTGAAATATGGTAATCTCTGCTATGGAAAATACCTTGGCTCAGCTATCACCTCCTCCGGGGAGCCTGTCCTAACAATCTTCCAGCACTCCCTTCTGAGTTGGGCTCAGTCCCGCACCTTGTGTTCCTGTAGCTTCCTGTGTATATCTGTATCTTCCCACTTAGCATGTGGTGGCCTAATTACCTGTTTACCTGAGGAATGTATCTTGGAGAACTCTTTGGGTTCACGGTGCCTGGAACTGTGCCTGGCACATCATATCGGTCCTCAGTAAATGCTTGCTTAATGATTGACTTGTGAATCCTATGAGAGATGGATGATCTTTCGCTTTCAGACCAGCAGTGTGCACACTTCTGAGCAGGACAACCCCTGTCTGTCCAGGGCCTCTTCTGCAGCCAGCCACTCTCAGACCATGCCTACCAATGATATTAAAACACAGCAGTCCACTGTTCCTCTTATTTATACTCTCCCCCATAATCTTCACCTTAGTTCAGGCTGCTATAACAAAACTACCATAGAACCAGTGGCTTAAACAACAACAAAAAAACATTTTTCACAGTTTTGGAGGCTAGAAAGTCCAACATCAAGGTACTGGCCAATTTGGATCCTGGTGAGGGCTCTCTTCCTGGTTTGCAGAGGGCTGCCTTCTTGCTGTTTCCTCATGTGGCAGAGAAACAGGTGATTTCTTTCATATCTCTTATTTAAAAAAAAATTGTCCAGCACGGTGGCTCACGCTTGCAATCCCAGCACTTTGGGAGGCTGAGGTGGGTGGATCACGAGGTCAAGAGATCAAGACCATCCTGGCCAACATGGTGAAGCCCCGTCTCTACTAAAAATGCAAAAATTAGCTGGGCATGGTGGCAGGCTCCTGTAATCCCAGCTACTCAGGAGGCTGAGTCAGTAGAATCGCTTGAACCCAGGAGGCGGAGGTTGCAGTGAGCCGAGGTCGTGCCACTGCACTCCAGCCTGGTGATAGAGCAAGACTCCATCTCAAAAAAAATAACAAATAAATAAAATAAAAATAAATAAATAAATAATTAAAAAATTGATTATATATTAGTTGTACGTATTCATATCTCCTCTTTTTGAGACAGGGTCTCACTCTGTCACCCAGCTTGAGTGCAGTGGTGTGATCAGGGCTCACTGCAGCCTCAACCTCCCAGGCTCAAGTGATCCTCCCACCTTAGCTTCCCAAGTAGCTGGGACCACAGGCACATGCTACCACACTCAGCTAACTTAAAATTTTTTTTTTTTTTTTTGAGACAGAGTCTTGCTCTGCTGCCAGGCTGGAGTGCAGTGGCGCTATCTTGGCTCACTGCAACCTCTGACACCCTGGTTCAAGCGATTCTCCTGCCTCAGCCTCCTGAGTAGCTGGGATTACAAGCATGTACCACCACACCCAGCTAATTTTTGTATTTTTAGTAGAGATGGGGTTTCACCATGTTGGCCAGGATGGTCTCGATCTCCTGACCTCGTGATCCACGCACCTCAGCCTCCCGAAGTGCTGGGATTACAGGTATGAGCCACCACACCTGGCCAAAAAATTTTTTTTATGGAGAGGAGGGTCTCACTATGTTTGCTCAGGCTGGTCTTCAAATCCTGGGCTTAAGTGATCCTCCCACCTCAGCCTCCCGAAGTGCTGGGATTCCAGGTATGAGTCACTGCAGCCGGCCTCATGTCTCTTCTTATAAGGGAACTAATCCCATCATGAGGGCTCATCCTTCACAACCTAATTACCTCCCAAAGGCCCCACCTCTTAATAGTATCACACTGGGAAATAAAGCTTCAATTTATCGACTTTGTGGAGATACAAACATTCAGTCCACAGCACCCATGATGTGAGAAACCAAGTCAAATTAAAATTATAATGGGTAATAATGGCATTGCGATGTACTCCTCCCAGATAGCTCATGACATTTTAGGAGGAAGTTCGAATGAGCTAACTCACAGAAAAGAGCCTTGGGAAGAACTGCAGGCTGCTGTGAGAAAATCTGGAGCCAGCATGCTCTTTTCAAGGTCTACCACTTAAATGGTTGTCTGGGTTCACTTTATGCTCTCATTTGGGGCCACGATGTACCAAGTTAAGTTGTGAGAAAAGCCTAGATCATTTTGGGGCTTCCAATCTTCCCCTTTGGGCTCATTTCTTCCATTTTACATGCTTGGGTTGGGCATGGGACCAGCATCCTGAAAATGCAGGTGGGCTTCCCCAACTTGTGGGGGAGGCCCGAGAGGAAAGCAAGTTTCTCATTCTCAAAACCCAACTCAAGTCACCGTGATACCTTTCATGTTTATGGCTTCCTTACATGAGGAAACTACTCAATCTCTTCCAGATCTTAAGTCTTACTTTCCTTCATGAGGGTATCTCATTTCCCTCTATTTATTTTCAAAATCTCCAAAAATAAAAGTTACTTCTAATATTCTCTTTTCTCACAACGCTCTTCCTCCACACATTGCTTTAACTTCCATGGTCTAACCTAAAATAGAAAAGTTAAAGAAGGAAATACTAGTTTTCGGTATCAATTAAACAAACAGCAATTTAAAAAATTAAAGATTTTCTGGTTTTGGTGACTTGCACCCTAAAATATTGGAAGGAATATCAAAGGATTGGAAAGTGGGGCTCAGTCCAACTGCTGGTGTCTGGGATTTAATGCTCAGACAGAGGTGGGTGGGGGAACCTCTTCCCTGCTTTGCAAAGGCAGAAATAATTCTCTGGTAACTCTTCTACAGGGAAGCTCTGTGGATAAGAAACCTCAAGAATGAAACACTTAATTATAACCAAACATGGAGCAAACAAAGAAACAAGAACTGAGTTGGGCTGTTTTATATGAATCCTGCCTACGAAAGGAGATCGCTCCTTCCAAGTTTTGTAAGAGATCAGTGACAAGCTGGAATTTTTCATTTCTGGGCTCAGTGAGAAGTTACATTTACAGAACCAACTTCATTTATGTTTTAAAAGCAAATAAGTTTAGGCTTACCACCCTGGTGAGCTCTGAGGCTGTTGAATATTCTGGGAACTTTCATATTGATAGAATATCATGACTGGGGGAAAATATTACAGTCATTTTCCTAACTCTAATAGTTTCCATCCCTAACCTCAAAAGGGAAGGTGAAAAATGATGAATGGGTGTGATGAGGATGTTGTTCCTGAGCCTTTGTTAGCAGTGCTGTGAGTTGTGCCAATGGCAGGGACCCAGGGAAGGGTTGGTGCTCAGTCTCCTCGTTCTTTAACCTTGAACTCCTTTGGGTGACCACTTGTGTATATCAGGACTTGATACAACCTGCAGATGTGGAAAAGGGCATTCTTTTATTTTGTATAAGTCCCCTAGTTCATATGAGAAAGTAATGTTTCCTTGGCACTATGGTTATAATTCTGATATTTATCAGGTGTCTAGTAGGAGCCAGGCACCTTACAACTATTATTTATAATCCTTATGACTCCCATTACACAGTTGTGGAAACTGAGGCTGAAAGAATTCGAATGACTTGACCAAAACAATAGAACTAGAATACGGCTGAGCCAGACTTTGGGCAAATTCCTCTCTGACTCCAAAACTTACATTCTTTTCTCATGCTATGTTGTCCAGGAAACTTGCCAGCCTATAGTGAAATAAGCTTTAGGTAAAGTATATTGAAAATACAGAAATGAGGCTGGGTGCAGTGGCTTATGCCTGTAATCCCAGCACTTTGGAAGGCCGAGGTGGGCGGATCACTTCAGGTCAGAAGTTTGAGACCAGCCTGGCCAACATGGTGAAACCTTGTCTCTACTAAAATTACAAAAATCAGCCGGGCATGGTGACAGGTGCCTGTAATTTCAGCTACTCTGGAGGCTGAGGCAGGAGAATCACTTGAACCTAGAAGGCAGACATTGCAGCGAACTGAGATGGTGCCACTGCACTCCAGCCTGAGCGACAGAGTAAGACTCTGTCTCAAAAAAACAAAACAAAACAAAACAAAACAAAAAAACAGAAATGAGGCCAGGTGCAGTGGCTTATGCCTGTAATCCCAGTACTTTAGGAGGCAGAGGCGGGAAGATCACTTGAGGCCAGGAGTTCAAGACCTGCTTGGGCAACAAAGCAAAACCTTGTCTCTACAAAATAAAAAATAAAAAGAAATGAATGAGAATTTTGGAATTCTATCTGACAAATCTTCCCACAGTGTCTCTGGGTAGTCTACAAACCAGTAGAAATAAATTAAAGTTAATTACAAAGGAAAAATGAAGGTAATGTTAGAGATGCAGTCACTTCCGGGTGGATTCAAATTATCTGCATTTCTAGATCCTGCCATTGTTCACCCCCACTCACGCCCTCCACCCCAAGACACTGTGCAGAGGCCCCTCATGTTGGTTCTGATCTACACGTTGACCTCAGAACCTGACACTGAGGATCTCCAGCCTGGGGTTTCCCACCATGCTCCACTCCCTGGGTTTCTAGAATTTTTTGCGCTGGAAAAATCCTGAAACTGTAGCCACACTTTGTCCATTATTCCCATTTACGGCTTTTCTTAGCAATCACTGGCCAGCCTCTTCTTGATACACACTCCCAACATGACACAGTTTCTGGGAAATTGTCAGGAAAAGGTTGGGTATTCCTGCAGTGGAGTCTTTGAGTCACAGGCTGGGCGGCCAGTACAGAGCACGAGAGATTCAAACAGGCTAATGGCTTCAGCACAGAGCAGATTTCCGGTGGCCATATGGCTGACACCTAAATGGCCTCTGCTGTTCATTTGCATTTTCACTTGGGCTACTGCTGTAACCTTCAACCTGTCTCTTTCCTTCCCCTCTTCTCTGTGCTCACCTTCCCTGCCCAACCACCCAAAGCCAAAGTCATCTTTGAACACCAGAAATCAATGTCCTGTCTTAGGCCCTTCAATGGCTGGCAATCGTGCTCGGAAATCAAACTCAAACTCCTCATCTAAGGCTTCAAGGCCTTGTGAGTGCTGGCTGTGACTGCCCCTCCAACCTCATCTCCCAGCAGCCTCTTCCCTGCCCTCTGGGCTCCAACCAGAGTTCTCTCCTCTCTCTTCCTGGAACATACCTTCTCTCCTCCCCTCCTTAGGACCTTGCCACTCGCTGTTGCCTCTGCCCAAATAGAATTCCCTGGGTTTTCACCATTTTCACCCTCAGGTTCCAACTCCTATGTTACCTCTTCTGAAAATCCTTCCCATCCAGTGCGTCAAATTCCTCTCCCATCACCTTCCACCACATTCCCTGAACATTTCTTCTCAGCACTTTTTAATAATTGCAGTTCTCTCATTTGTTTCTTCTTTTTTTTTTTTTTTTTCTGGCTTATTGTTCTGTCTCCTGTAACAGTTGGAATGTCATGAGGACAAGGACTTTTTTTTTTTTGACAGAGTCTAGCTCTGTCACCCAGTCTGGAGTGCAGTGGTGCGATCTTGGCTCACTGCAATCTCCGCCTCCTGGGTTCAAGCAATTCTTCTACCTCAGCATCCCTAGTAGCTGGGATTACAGGTGCCCGCTATCACTCCCAGTTAATTTTTGTATTTTTAGTAGAGATGGGATTTCACTGTGTTGGCCAGGCTGTTCTTGAACTCCTGACCTTGCAATCTGCCCGCCTTGGCCTCCCAAAGTGCTGGGATTACAAGCTTGAGCCACCGTGTCTGGCCTATTTTTTGTTTTTTTTGAGACAGAGTCTTGCTCTGTTGCCCAGGCTGGAGTGCCATCTTGGCTCGCTGCAACCTCTGCCTCCCGGGTTCAAGCGATTCTCCTGCCTCAGCCTCCTGAGTAGCAGGGACTGTGGGCATGTGCCACCATGGCTGGCTAATTTTTGTATTTTTAGTAGAGATGGGGTTTCTCCATGTTGGCCAGGCTGGTCTTGAACTCCTGACCTCAAGAGATCTGGCCGCCTCAGCCAACCAAAGTGCTGGGATTATAGATGTGAGCCACTGAGCCCAGTGAGGGACTTTGTTTTGATCAGCTCTGTGCCCTTAGCCCAGTGCCAACATGCAGTAGGTAGTTAATACATATTTGTCAAACAACTGAAATCCTAAAATTATTTAGCCCTTTGTCGTCTTTCAGAACTTAACAAAAGCTTGCTCCACTTCCCAAAGGGCCTGACTCTAAATCCATGCCTTTTGGGAAGTCCCCTCATTTCCAGCCCTGTTATTTGAAAATCCCCTCTGTAAATTTGTACCAGCTTTCATAAGAGGAATGTGTTCTAAACAGGATCTAACATACCATGAGAATTTCCCAGCACCAAATGATCAACATGAAACCATGGAAATTATATTGCTACGAATAGTTGCCTTTTTGAAAGTCTGGTAGTAGCATCTATACCTTACTATTCAGCCAAGTCACTTATAGCAACTCATATTTTGAATCTCTGTTCACAAATTTTCTGATTTTTTTTAAGATAACTGACTCCAAGTGTGGTTCAAGTTTACTCACCTTTCTTTGAGCTCTCTTTTAGTTCTTAAGGCAGGATATTACATCAACCTAGAATTCCAAAATATGTCCCTCTGATATTTATTACCAGAAACACTAAATTCTAGAAACATAGTTCACCTTAAAAGGAATTTAAATGCTTTTATTCATATGATGCAATTGCTTTTTTCTTTTTCTTTTTTTTCTTCAGAAAGAAGTATGTTTTTTAATGGAGGTTTGAATGGGCCAGTTAACTTCTGTAAATGTCTTGTGAAATTTTCACAGGTAAACACACACACACACACACACCCCTTCAGATTATCCAAACTGGCTCAAAGTTTCTTCATCTCATGCTATTTCAGCCTTCAAATATGAGACTCTTTTCCTTCCTCAATCACTCTATACCTTATATTTACAGTTTACAGAATTATGAAGTGTGAATTCCTGATCTCGTTTAATTTTTACACCTGTGGAGCTCTTAGATAAATGACCCTCATTTTGCAGAGGAGAAAACTAGTTCAGAGTGTGTCCCACTTGACCGCCCTCAGGTATTTGGGGTACTCCTGACCTAGTGATCTGGCTGCCTCAGCCTCCCAAAGTGCTGGGATTATAGGCATGAGCCACCGCGCCCAGCCCCCAAACTTTTTTTTTTTTTTGAGATGGAGTTTCACTCTGTCACCCAGGCTGGAATGCAGTGGTGTGATCTTGGCTCCCTGAAACCTTTGCTTCCCAGGTTCAAACAATTCTCATGCCTCAGCCTCCCAAGTAGCTGGGATTACAGGTGCCCACCATCATGCCTGCCAATTTTGTATTTTTAGTAGAGACAAGGCTGGTCTCGAATTCCTGATCTCAAGTGATCCTCCTTCCTCAGCCTCCCTAAGTGCTAGGATTACAGGCATGAGCCCTGTGCTCGGCCCATAACTAGCATTTTTATGAACCGCTCATGCAGAGGATCTCCATGTTTCAATTTACCTGTGTAGCCTCATCATGGACAGATTTAGTTGTTTCTTTCCCAGATTTCAAAATGTTGATGGTAGCACAACCTGTGTCTTTTAATACTACCTTGGATACCCCTAAATGATCCAGGAATTATTTGTGCACAGAGGCTGAGTGTGTGTTATCTAGGTGTGTACTCAGGAAAAGTATCTGTGAGAATCAGATGAAGTATGAGTTAAGTCATATTCCAAGGTTACGTCTGAAGCCTTCTGGTGTAGTGTAGTTTGAAACATAAAACAGCACTTGAAATAAATGAGCTACAACTATGAGCAGCAATCTTTTCCTTGGCCTATGGTTTCTTATAATGATGCTTAACAGGAAGGTATTTTTAGGCTTGTTACATTTGCAGAACAAAAGATGGTCACATACCTTTGGCTGAAGAATACAAGGGATGTTATTTTCTTTTTTAAATAAACATTTTGTGCAGTGTACAATGTGAATCTAGATACAGGAAAGCAAACTATTTTCTCCTAGAAAAAAACCAGGCTATATATTTAGCACCTGCTCATTTCCCAGCATGTCCGAGCAGCTATTATTTAAGGTAATAGCTCATTAATACTTTTACGCATAGGCTTTAAAAAGAGACCATTTACAAAGTTCTTAATTCATATTATTTTATGTTGTTCTCCTAATAATACTGTGAATATTGTTATCTTTGCTTACAACTGAGGAGACTGAGACACAGATCAATTAAGTGGCATGTCCCAGACCACTGGCCCTTCAGAAACAAAGACCCGCAATTACACTTTCAGGCTCTGCAGTGCCAGTAGCACAAGCTCTGCCACTCACCATGTGATCTTTTTGGTAGAATTTTCTGAAACATTTAAACTGGAACAAGAGAAAGTGCTAATTACATACTGCTTTTTTCATTTTTATTTTATTTTTATTGATACATAATATTTGTACATATTTATGCAGTACATGTGATATTTTGTTCGCTGCATAAATGCATAATAAATGTTTGAGCTTTAATTGCCACCAGAGTCTTGGTAACCACCAGGCACAGTGGCTCATGCCTGTAGTCCCCACACTTTGGGAGGCCGAGGTGGGTGGATCGCTTGAGCTCAGGAGTTCGAGACCAGCCTGGGTGACATAATGAAACCCTGTCTCTACAAAAAATATGAAAATGAGCCAGGCTTGAATCACTTGAACCCAGGAGGTAGAGCTTGCTGTGAGCCCAAGTCATGCCATTGCACTCCAGCCTGGGTGACAAAGCAAGACCCTCAAAAAATAAAATAAAATAAGATAAAACGTCTTAGTAACAAATTTCTAATTTGACTTGTTAACAAATTGGCCAAGATAATACTCCCATTGGATAGTAGGCTACTAAATAATGGGAAGTTTATTTCTTTTATTTCGAAGATGTGTGAGACCCACAACTGGCCATTCTAGTGGGGGTAGAGGGCAGAAAAGAGCATGATTTGATAGTTGCAAAGTTTTCCTTTCCTCTGCCCTGGTCACCCAGCAGTCTCCCTCCCTCTCTCCCTTCCTCCCTTCCTCCTCTCCTCCCTCTGGGTACCAGGAGGATAAATGGACACAGACACACTCTGGAACAATGTGGCCATAATGGCATCATTATCCTGGGATGGTAGAAGATAAGTCCTGTCTACCTGACACTCGTCTTGGCCCCATTTAAACTGCCTCTCTTGATTAGGGTCACGAATAAACTAACTTGCTTGCATTTTATAGTTGAACATACTTGATAGGACATAAGAAGGAGGCTGGTGCCAGGGTGGCTTCATAGGCGTGCTACCTGCGCAGTAGAAAAAGCCCCCATGCTCAGAAAGGCCTGCACCTGATTACCTGATTAATGCTCTGCTCTCATCATCTTGAAATTCTCAGTAAGTTTTGACAAAGGGGCCCACGTTTCCATTTAACACCTGATCCCTGAAAATTATGTGGCTGGTCCCACTTGGTGGCTTAAAGTATTAGCTTCAGAGACAGTGATCCCGCCAAGTCAGAATGCTACCAGACTCTAGGTTTCCCCAAAAATCCTGGGGATAGGTGAATACGAGGCTAACAGATCCAAAAAAACATGGGAGCAGGACCTAGTGGACTTAAAGCCTCATTGTGTGTGAGCAACAGAGGATGCTGTCCACCACCTGGCAGAGGGGCTCTCTCTTAGTTGAAGCCAGCGAGGCCTGATGCCCCACTCTAAATGCCAGGAAGATATGTCCTCAGGAATGCAAACTGTAGTTTCTTGATTGAGAGTGCTGCACAGGCAGACAGGAAACGGTCAATATCCAACAATCGATATCCAAACTTTGGGATTTTTTTTGCCCTTTTATTTTAGAAAGCATTTTCATTTTAAAATTGTTAATCTTTTTACTCATTATAAATTACATTCAAGAAACACATTTCATTACTGATAAGCAGAAAAAAATTTAGAAATCACTCATGGTCCTACTCCCTAGAGATGATCACTGTTAATGTTTTAATGAACATATATATTTATATACACATATATGAAGAGTCATGCATTACCTAATGATGGGGATACATTCTGAGAAATGTGCCATTAGGTGATTTCATCTTTGTGCGAACATCACAGAGTGTACTTACCCATGCCTAGATGGTACAGTTGACTAAATACCCAGACTATATGGTATAGCCTATTGCTCCCAGGCTACAAAGCTGTACAGCTGCTGCTGTACTGAAGGCAATGGTAACACAGTGGTAAGTACTTGTATATCTAAACATAGAAAAGGCACAGTAAAAATACAGTATAAAAGATAAACAATGAAGCCGGGTGCAGTGTTTCACACCTGTAATTTCAGCCTTTTTGGAGGCTGAGGTGGGAGGATTGCTTGAACCTAGGAGTTTGAGACCAGTCTGGGCAACACAGGGAGAACTTGTCTCTAAAAAAAAAAAAAAAAAAAAAAAAATTAGCCAGGCATGGTGGTACATGCCTGTGTTTCTGCCTACTTGGGAGGCTGAGGTGGAAGGATCTCTTGAGCCCAGGAGGTTGAGGCTACAGTGAGCTGTGATTGCACCACTGCACTCCAATCTGGGTGACAGAGTAGAGACCTTGTCTCAAAAACAAAACAAAAACAAAAACAAACAAACATAAAATCCAAAAATTAAAAATGGTACACCTGTATGTGACACCATGAATGGAGCTTGCAGGACTGGAAGTTGCTCTGGGTGAGTGAGTGAGTGAGTGAGTGAGAAGTGAGTGAATGGGAAGGCCTAGGACATTAGTAAACACTACTGTAGACTTTATAAACACTGTACACTTAGGCTACACTAAAGTTTATTAAAAATAGTTTCTTTCCTGGCCGGGTGCAGTGGCTCACGCCTGCAATCCCAGCACTTTGGGAGGCTGAGGCGGGTGATAACTTGAGGTAAGGAGTTTGAGACTAGTGTGGCTAACATTGTGAAACCTCATCTCTACTAAAAATACAAAGATTAGCCAGGTGTATTGGCGGGTGCCTGTAATCCCAGCTACTTGGGAGGCTGAGGCAGGAGAGTCACTTGAACCCGGGAGGCAGAGGTTGCAGTGAGCAGAGATCATGCCACTGCACTCCAGCCTGGGTGACAGAGCGAGACTGTCTCAAAAAAACAAAAACAAGAACACAAAAATGAAAACAACAACACACATTGCACAGCTGTACAGAAATATTTTCTTTTGTTATATCCATATTCTATAAGCTTTGTTCTATTTGAAAATTTTATTTTTTACTTTTCAAACTTTTTTTTTTGTTAAAAGCTAAAACACAAACACACACATTAGCCTACACCTACACAGGGGTCAGGATCATCGATATGACTGTCTTCTACCTCCACGTCTTGCCCCACTGGAAGGTCTTTGGGGCAGTAACATGCATGGAGCTGCCATCTCCTCTGATAACAATGCCTTCTTCTGGAACACTCCTGAAGGACCTGCTTGAGGCTGTTTCACAGTTAACTTAAAAAAAAAAAAAAATAGAAGCAGTACACTCTAAAATAATGATTAGGCCAGGTGTGGTGGCTCACGCCTGTAATCCCAGGACTTTGGGAGGCCGAGGCGGAAGGATTACTTGAGGTCAGGAGTTCAAGACCAACCTGGCCAACCCTGGTGAAACCCTGTCTCTCCTAAAAATACAAAATTAGCCAGGCATGGTGGTGGGCACCTGTAATCTGGACTACTCAGAAAGCTGAGGCAGAAGAATCGCTTGAACCTGGGAGGCTGAGTTTGCAGTGAGCCAAGATCCCATCAGTGCACTCCAACTTGGGTACAGATAGAAACTCCATCTCAAAAACAAATAAATAAATACATAAAATAATAAAATAATGATTAAAAGTGTAGAATAGGCTGGGCACAGTGGCTCTTGCCTGTAATCCCAGCACTTTGGGAGGCTGAGGTGGGCGGATCATGAGGTCAGGAGATCAAGACCATCCTGGCTAACACGCTGAAACTCCGTCTCCACTAAAAATACAAAAAAATTAGCCGGGCATGGTGGCGGGTGCCTGTAGTCCCAGCTACTCGGGAGGCTGAGGCAGGAGAATGGCGTGAACCCGGGAGACGGAGCTTGCGGTGAGCCGAGATCGCAACGCTGCACTGCAGCCTGGGCGACAGAGCGAGACTCCGTCTCAAAAAAAAAAAAAAAAAAAAAGTGTAGAATAGTAAATACATAAACTGTAACATAGTAGTTTATCATCAAGTATTATGTGCTGTACACAATTGTATGTGTTAGACTTTTATAGGACTGGCAGCACACTGGGTTTGTTCGTACCAGCATTGCCACAAACACATGAGTAATGCTTTGTGCTAGGACATTATCATGACTGCAACGCCACTAGGTGATAGGAATTTTGCAGCCCCAGTTTAATCTTACGGGACTATCATCATATATGAGGTCCATAGTTGGCAGAAACATCATTATGCAGCATATGACTATACCTTAGAGAAAAACAAAACAAGATTATGATCTATTTCACTCTATATGGTATCACAAAGTTGCTGCTTCTTTCATTTAGGATTTTGAGAACGTGGTCCCATGTCATTACATATTCTATTACATCACGTACAGTCTGTCAGAGAATTTTAATAAAGTTTATAGCTTACTGAACTAACTTGTATGGTTTGATATTTAGATTGATTATCATTTCTTGCTATTTTAAATGGTGCTGTGACGAACAGATGTGGAGCTACCTTCAAAATTATCCATAACTATTGCTTTAGAATAATTTTCTAGAAGTGAATTTTCTGAGTAAAAGACAGGAATGTAGTGAGAGATACTTGTCCAGTGGCCTCACAGAAATCTTGAACCAATCTCCATCCCTGTCAGCAGCGTTTATGAGTTTGGGCAGCGTTCTTAGAATCTTATGGGGACTTGGTTTTGTGGGTGGATGAGAGGTTGCAATTGAAACCTAGAAGAGGCAATTTCCTGACTGTCATGGGAGTTTCTAGAACCCCAAGTGGTCAATAAAATGGGGTGCAAATGGTGGTAGTTTTTTATAATTTGTAGTCTAGTCAACCGCTGTGGGGCGAAAATTATCCTAAAGGGATTACGACCAAGAAAGAGGTTGCCCAGAGGTTCTATTAGCCTCTAATTGCACCTTATGGTTATATGTAACAGCGTGATCGCATAGTGCTGAATCAGGGTTTATAAAAATTGCACTAAAACCATGTCCTGTAATTTGAAAATAAAAAACAAGCCTTTTTTTTTTTTTTTTGCTCCTTACCCAATCAGTAGGAATTATTGGCTTGTTTGGGTTCCCTATCCCTCTCCTCTTCCAGCTACCCTTAAGATTTTTCTTTTTTGTCACATAGAGAAGCATATGTCCTGTCAGCTCATTCAAAAGTAAATTCCTCACACTCCAGCTTCTTCCGTAAATTAAAATTTCAGCTTAAATCTTTTTGATGTTTACAAACACTGAGCCTCATAATCCCCACATCTATTTGTGTATCAGACTTCTCTTTAGGGAATCCATAAATAATCCTCCTCCATAAAACAGGCCCGCACCTGGGCTCCTGGAAAAAATCAGTAAGAGGGAAACACAAATAAACCTACTAGAAGCACAGCTGGAATTTAGAGGCTCAGTCAATCATAGAAGCCTTCACATTTTTTAAAAAATCAGCAAAGATTTTATTATGTGGCATAGAGGTTATACATATAGAGAAGAATCAAAATTCTGAGAAATTATTTTCCATCGCACAGAGGCTTCCTATTAAATGGATGTGTGATGTACAACATCTTTAAAGACAGATCTCCCCTGTGGGTTGTAGATGATGCTCCAGGAATACATTCTAATGTCCGGAAGAACCATTACCCACTGACATGCTGGCAGTCATTTTCAGGGACTAGTGGCTTGGGTCTGTGGTTTATTTTCCTACACAAAAGTGCAATGGATTATATAACCTTTACAGTGGGCAGTGTTAGAATTCCCATGGTACGATGGCTTATCCTTTTAAAAATGTATTAAATATAAATGAACCATTTACCATTAACCATAGTATATATTGTTTTCTTCTTTTCATCTTGTGTCTTCTTTCCTTTTCTCGTCTACACACTGCTGTTTTCTTTTTCCAACCCCTTGCCTACATACTTTTCTTTGCCTTAAGAGCTTATGTACACATCTCTTTTTGGTTTCCTTTGTAACAACTCCAACACATTTCCTTTTATGTTTGTGATTTTTTGCTTAGCTTTTTCTCCCTTGTTTTTTTCACCACCCCCCAACCAAACCATGTTTATTTCCATTTTTCTCTCAATGGTCTAATTTCTCTCCATGCCTGTCACATTTCACTGAGGTTTGCTGCATGATTAAAATGAAGGAAGTCTTTTCTTCTCATGCTTAAAAAGGAAACTGCCCACTATATAGTTTCAGCTTATCCTAAATGACTGCCTCCCTTGAATAGGATCCCTAGCTCTTTCTTGCAAAACCCAGCTCAAAGAACAGCTTTGTGCTCTGTATAGAACACACCAGGGATGTGTAGGTTCAAGCTATGATTCTGAATTTTCAGTGTTGCTTTGTTGAACATTAAGAAGCCCCTCATCACTAGCGTCACCTCTTTCTCTCTCTGCTTCTGCCATTTACAGATGTTTTCAGCTGGCATTCACCCTGCTTGTCAAAAAGGAAATTGGTAGCCCTAAACTCACTGTGTTAGTCTGTATTTTTTGCACTGCTATAAAGAAATACCCAAGACTGGGTAATTTGTAAAGAAAAGAGGTTTAATTGGCTCATTGCTTTGCAGCCTGTACAGGAAGCTTGGCAGCATCTCTTCTGCATAGGCCTCAGGGAGCTTTGACTCATGGTGGAAGGCACAGTGGGAGCAGGTGTCTTACATGGCAGGAGCAAGAGGATGAGGGAGAGAGAGAGAGGTGTCACACACTTTTAAACAACCAGACCTCACAATAATGCACTCACTCACCATCACAAGAACAGCACCAAAGGGAGATATCCACCCTCACGATCCAATCACCTCCCACCGGGCCCCACCTCCAACATTAGGGAATAGAATTCGGCATGAGATTTGGGTGGGACACAGATCCAAACCATATCATTTGCTAATCAGAACCCAGAAGATGTTTAAAGGGAGGTGTTAACCTCAAACTATCACCCTTAATGTCTCTCTCGCTTGTGGAATGAAAAGAATGTGAAGGGGCATTGAAAAAGAATTCTGCCACAGTGAGTGGTTGTTAAGATGTGGCGTGCATGGTGAAGAACTCACTCTGCTTTTTTATTTTATTTTTTATTTTTTTGAGACAGGGCTTTGTTCTGTTGACCAGGCTGGAGTGCAGTGGTGGGATTTTGGCTCACTGCAACCTCTGCCTCCTGGGCTCCAGTGATCCTCCTACCTCAGCCTCCTGAATAGCTGGAATATACCATTATGCCCAGCTAATTTTTATACTTTTTTTTTGGTAAAGACAGGGTTTTTTCATGTTGCCCAGGCTGGTTTCAAACTCCTGGATTCAAGTGATCCTCCTGCCTCAGCCTCCCAAAGTGCTGGGATTACAGGCGTGAGCCACCACACCCAGCTGCTTGTGAGTCTTTAATCACGGAACTTGTTTCACTCTGGGAGACTCTCTAGAACATATATATCCATGTGAGGGGGATAGCCTTTGCTTTTTGAGATCTTGCTCAAGTCCATTCTTAAATGAGTGTGCTGGGGAAAGGATAATATAAATCCTAAAAGACAGAGTATCTCAGACTCTCCAGTGAGTCATTTCCTCATTTCCATTAATTGGCTTAGACCCAACTATAGACTGGAATGCTATTTTTATGCATTCGTTCACAACTGAGAGATCTAACACAAGGTTTAAGTAACAGAATCTGCCAATTTGAAGAAGAGAAAGAAAATGCCTTACTGCATATTCCAGTAAATTAGGCTGACAATATGTTTCACATTTTGAAATAATTTTTGCCTTCTAAAACATTCATATATAGGCTGAGAATTTTTGGGGGGATGTAACACTGCTTGGAGATAAAGGGGATATTCTCGCTACTATTTCCCTCTACTGTGGCTTCCTTGGGATATTTTTTCTTTGTGCTTGACTTTTTTATGGTGGGGTACATTGAAGCTCTATCAGACACAGTTGCTGTCTAATAAAATGTGACTCACCTCTTCATTCCGTTGTAAAAGTTGAAATGGCAGTAACTCAAGTGTGTGGCTGACTCAGTAACTGGCCAGCATAGCCTTTATTGAAATTATCCTGTAATCTAGAAATTAGAAGTTAAATAGCCCATGAAGTCATCCTGACCCAGCTGTTTGGGGCCAGGGTAAGAGTCTCTTCTGGAACATTTTTCTATTACCCCTTCAATTTGGTTTTATAATTATCAGTCACGCAACCACACTGATCATGAACTTGGCAAATTTCTTTTCTAGCTAGCTGAAAAACTATAGAACATATCACCTAGCAGCAGAGCACATCTTCTGAGATAAAGTAGCAGTTATTTCTTCAATGAAATAACAGATTGGAGGCCAGTCCATAAAACTCAGGAAAACCTATAGGAAAGTTATGGAGATTGTGCTTGAAGTTTAATCTTGTCGGTGTCTAGTGGAGTAACAAGGTTTATCATGAAAGAAAGTTTGTCAAGGTGTGATGCCTGGACTAGTGGTGAAAGGTTGGTATGTCTAGGGGAAAGAATTGAGCCATCTGGTCCCTTCTGACTGTCAATGCTGGGCATGGGAAGACTAGAAGGGGCAGGAAAGGGAGCCAGCCTGGGAGATTTGGGCAAAGTGAAGTGGACTCAGTGGGCATTAGTTCCAAAAATGCAGGTCTGGCCATGGCTCCTCATTCTCTGCAAGATGAGCTCCAAATCTCTCGCAATGGCAAAGTGGACTATTAAGATTCTACTCACAGGCATGGTGGCTCAAATCTGTAATCTCAGCACTTTGGGAGGCTGAGGCAGGTGGATGGCTTGAGCCCAGAAGTTCTAGACCAGCCTGGGCAATATAATGAAACCTCGCTGTCCCTACAAAAAATTAAAAAATTTGTCAAGCTTGGTGGCACATGTAGTCCTAGCTACTCTGGAGGCTGAGGTGGGAGGATCCAGTGAGCCCAGAAGGCAGAGGCTGCAGTGAGCCAAAACTGCGCCCCTGCATTTCAGCTTGGGAGACAGAGAGAAACTCTGTCTCAAAAAACAAACAACAAAAAAAAAGATTCTACTCCACCTCAGTGTTTGTTTCATCCCTGATTCCTTGATCATTCTGTTCCCTCTAGCTAGAATACCTTATTCCCCTGTCTACGTGGAATATTTGGATTTGTCTTTTGAACCTCAGTTTAGCTCTCATCTTCTTCAGAAAGTTTTCACTGAACCCACAGATAGAGGATTCATGCTTCTGCCAGGTGCATGCTTCTATTGCTTTACTTATTTAAAGCAGTGTGATTTATATATTTACTTGATTTATTTGTCTACTTCCTATAATGGACCTTGAGGAACCTAAGGATAAGCTTGTGTCTTTATTCATTTTTATGTCTGCCATGTCTAGCACAGAACCTAGCATATAGTAGAAGTTCATTGCATTTATGGAGAGCGAATGAATGAATGAGAGAAGAGGCACATTTTTAGTACAGTTGTCTCTCCGTATCCATGGAGGAGTGGTTCCAGGACTCCCCTTGGATATCAAAATCAATGGATGCTCAAGTCCCTGATGTAAAATGGTGTGGTATTTGCTCATACCCTACACACATTCTTCCGTATCCTTTACACCACCCCTAGATGACTTATAATACCCAATGCAATGCAAATGCCATGTAAATAGTTGTTACACTGCATTGCCTAGGGAATAATGACAAAAGTCTGTACATGTTTAGTACAGGTGAAACAATCCATTTTTGTTTTGTTTTTTCAAATACTACCTATCCGCGGTTGGTTGAATCTATGGATGTGGAACCCACAGATGTGGAACCCACGGATATGGAGCGCCTACTGTGCTATGAATCAAAGAGGCAGAGCACCAGAGATGCTGCAGAGTGTGTTTCTATATTGTGAGGGAGATTGGATTAAATGTTACCTAAGAAAACGCCATGAATCAAATAGCATTCCTGACTTTTAAAGAATCATAGATTCAGCATGAAGAAGGAATGTTAGAAATCATTTAGCACAAATCCCACTTCAAGAGAGCAGTCTTGGGCTGGGCGCGGTGGCTCAAGCCTGTAATCCCAGCACTTTGGGAGGCTGAGGAGGGCGGATCATGAGGTCAGGAGATCGAGACCATCCTGGCTAACACGCTGAAACCCTGTCTCTACTAAAAATACAAAAAATTAGCCGGGCATTGTGGCGGGCACCTGTAGTCCCAGCTACTCGGGAGGCTGAGGCAGGTGAATGGAGTGAACCTGGGAGGCGGAGCTTGTAGTGGGCCGAGATTGTGCCACTGCACTCCAGCCTGGGCGACAGAGCGAGACTCCGTCTCAAAAAAAAAAAAAAAAAAAAAGAGAGCAGTCCTTTCTAGGGCCTTTTTTTTTTTTTTTTTTTTTTTTGAGATGGAGTCTCGCTCTGTTGCCCAGGCTGGAGTGCAATAGTGCAATCTCAGCTCAATACAACCTCCTTCTGGGGCATTATTGACAGATGAGCAGCTGGCTTGCATTTGAATTCTCCAGGGCCAGAGGGCAATGTAATTTACCAGGAAGCCCATTTGGGTCTCAGATGGCTATATTTGTTTTTCATGATTAGGCATAATTTACCTTTTTGGAGACTTCATCTTAGTCAGTGCTCAGTAAAATTACCTACAATTATTGTTACATTATTGCTTTATTTTTTCTTCATTAAAAACAGCTAATGATAGTTGTAAGGGTTTCCATTTCTTCTTTTCTCAAGGCTAACCTCCCTGGTTGCTTAATACCATGACTGGGTTCCCAGATCCCTTATCGTCTCCTCTCTTGCCACGTGGCTCACCAGCCAGGAGAGCATGATCAGTGCTTCTTGTGATCCCGACCCAATTCATTCCAGAAAAAGGCCCCTTTCATCCCTCTGCCCATGCTTATCAGAGGCAAATGCCCAAAGCAGGAGGCTACAGTTGTGA
The DNA here is from genome assembly GCF_028858775.2 of Pan troglodytes. NCBI lineage: Eukaryota > Metazoa > Chordata > Mammalia > Primates > Hominidae > Pan > Pan troglodytes. The sequence continues at coordinate 78,184,171 of NC_072402.2, forward strand.
ATCACATCTAGTGTAGCATTCATTTACTGAAAGAAAGCTGGGGTAGGAAATCTGATATTAAATAAGTGACCAGGGACACACCAAGCACATATTGTTTAAGAATTAGTAATATTAAATAGAAATTGTTGGAGGAAAAAAACCTTTCCCTCTGTCTTATTTATTCACACATTGCTCATCAAAAAGCAAAACAAAATAACTTTTATAGCTTGGAAGCAAAGCCATTTCTAACTTAAATAAATAAACTGTTAAAGAATAAGACACTCATGGAAGATCAAAAAATAGACTGTGGGTCAGGCAATGTGGCTCAAGCCTGTAATCCCAGTATTTTTGGAGGCTGACATGGGCAGATTGCTTGAGCCCAGGAGTTTGAGACCAGCCTGGGCAACATGGTGAAAACCCGTCTCTACAAAAAATACAAAAACTAGCCACTCATGGTGGCAGGCACCTCCCAGCTACTTGGGAGGCTGAGATGGAAGGATCACTTGAGCCCAGGATGTAGAGGCTGCAATGAGCCATGATCGCACCACTGCACTCCAGACTGGATGATAGAGTGAGACCCTGTTTCAAAAAAAAAAAAAAAAAAAAAAATAGACCATGGGTTTTTATTGCACATATTAAATTTTTAAATTCTTCTTGGATGATCTAGGGGAGAAAACAGAGCACAATAATCTGATTCTCCTTTTTCGATGCAAGCAGTACAATAATGAAACCAATGAGAAATTAGAAAGCTTTTCTAAATTTAAAAAAGTTATCTTCAGTTTAGAAACAGCTTCTGAATAATATTGATACATGCCCTTGTGGACTGACACACATAAAGACTATCCCAGTTAGTAACCCACCATTTGTATGATACAGCTTTCAAGTTATTTTCTTCATTTTGGTGATGAGTGTGCACTGAATGATCCATATTCTTTTATCCAATTCCTCTTATTCTCAATGATACATATTTGCAAAATGGCTAGTGAGGGAAATGGTGGTTACATCTTCTGCATAGCAACTGAGATCTGGTTGCCAGTTGAGTAAAAGATGCTGGCTGTGTTCAAAAGAGGCAACTAAACTTGGGGTGGGGCCATGGGGGTGGGAAGAGAAGATGTAAGCTGAGAAGACTGCCACTCTCAGTGGCTCAGCCCAGGCAAGCTGATATTTATTAACAGGGCTCTTGATTGCAGGTGCAAAGATTGGTTTTACCAGCAATTATATAAATTATATAAAAATAATAGAATAACAATTATAAGGGAAGCAAGATGGCGAATGGTTGCAGAAGACGTTATTGTTTTCCATTTTTCCCTTTCCTTTTTCATCATAGGACCCTGATTTTGTGCAGGATCATTCCCCCACCCCCTCTTCCTAAAAGCAACCCTGTGCTCTTAGGGAGGTTGGCCCAGACCCAGGGGATAAATTGTGATTAGCCCAAGCCAATCATGCTCTCTTTTTCTCTTGCTGATGATTAGTTTGGGCATGTGCATATGAAGAGATCTGCTCAGGGAGACAAGAGAAGTGCATTCTGGAATCTTTTGAAAGGCTTGTAAAGAGAGATACACAGAAAAAGATGGTTTCTTATTCTCCTGGGCCTTCTCATGTCTGGATGTGGTACCTGGAACTGCAACAGTCATTTTAAAACATGAGGATGCTAGCCTGAGGATAAAACCCATATGTTAAGGGTAGCTGGGCAGAGATGGCAACACCTGGGGCCTGAGGATTTAACAGAATCACTGAATTAACCAACCACAGAGTTTCCTGTCATACATGGAACAGTGCCCCCCCACCCCCATTCATATGTTGAAGTCCTAATCCCCAATACCTTAAAACATGACTGTATTTGGAGATAGGGCCTCTACAGAGGTAATTAAGGTCAGATGAAGTCATCTGGGTGAGCCCTAATCCGATCTGACTTGTCTCCTAATAAGAAGAGGAGCTTAGGACACATGGAGAGAGACACCAGGGATGCACATGGCCAGAGAAGGTGACTTCCACAAGCCAAGGGGACAGGCCTTCGGAGGAAATAACCTGCCAACACCGTGATCTCAGACTTCTAGCCTCCAGAACTGTGAAAAAATCAACTTCCATTGTTTGAGCCACCCTGTCTATGGTATTTTGTAATCGCAGCCCCAGCAAACTGATACGTGTCCCTACCTTGGGACTTCCTCATATTGTATATGAGGCCTTATGACTTTTTTGTTTGTTTTAGGTCACTTGAGTGGAGTTTTCTGTTTAAATCTAACAGAGTTGTTAAAAACACAAAAAAGATATTGTAGCCATATTATTCTATTATAAATGAAAGCAAGTTCTGAGGCTAGGAGATATAGCTACAATATCTAACACTGAAGGTCAGAATACCAGGGAGGTTAATCCCAAGTGCCATTATCATAAACACAAGCAGTAGCAGGAGAAAGCTGAAAATGTTGGAGGAGGGGTAGCATTTACAGTGTTTTTTCTAAACACCAGGGTAGAGCCTTGCTTTCTCCTCTCCTAATCCACCCATAGCTGGACCTGATACGGAGCCTCATGAGGATATGGTTGTGGTCAAGAACCACAGTGGAGCTGAGTGTCCTAGGCATGGGCTTAGCCCAGCGACTGTGACCTCAGCTAACCAATCCAGTTAACTAGCAACAGATGAAGAAACAAATTTTGACCAGCTTCAGGGAATGAGAATTTATAATGCCTTGTACATTAGCTAGAGTAGGATAGCATGGGACCCACCTCATTTTATAGGCTTCCCCTTATTAATGTAGGCTATCCCAGGTCCTAACTTCAAAGCAGGAAGTTGGGTAACCACTGAATAAAGAGAAATCCACCATCAACATATACGTAGCATATACATGATTATATATATATATATATATATATATATATATATATGTATATTTATAATCAAACAGCTCAGGGTTGGCTCCAAGCTGTGAAATAAGAAATTTCCCTTTCATGACTAAATATGAAGTTTTTTTTTGAACCAAGCGTATTTTTCTAGAGAATAGTGGTCAGATTGACCATAGTCACGTATTTATTTCTCTCCTTTCTTCTTTATTTCCTTAGACAGAGTCTCTCTCTGTTGCCCAGGCTGGAGTACAGTGATGTGCTCTTGGCTCACTGCAGCTTCTGCCTCCCAGGTTCAAGCAATTCTTCTCCTGCCTCAGTCTCCCAAGTAGCTGAGACTACAGGTGCCCGCCACCATATCTGGCTATTTTTCTTTGTATTTTTAGTAGACATGGGGTTTTGCCATGTTGGCCAGGGTGGTCTCGAACTTCTGGCCTCAAGTGATCCACCAGCCTTGACCTCCCAAAGTGCTGGGATTACAAGCATGAGCCACTGCACCCAGCCATAGCCACATATTTCAAGCTTTCAATGCTTAGATTCCGACAGCGCCTCTTTGGTCTTCCACCTCCACAATCTTTTCCCTTCTAACCCATTTTGCTCCCTGTCGAAGCTTCCTAAGATCACTTTCATTATTTCCTCCCCCACCTCCAAAATATTCATCTGGGCCTAAAACTATTGGAGACGTCCTTGAGTGCATCTGCCCAGCCTGCAGTTCCACATTCTATCTCTGAGAGCTGCTCTGTCCTGGAGATGGGCCCAGAAGCCATGTTTATTTCATATAACATCACTTCTGTTGTTGCACTAGGAAGAGACAATCAAATTCTCTCTCCTGGAAATTTGGAATTGGAAGCCAAAGAAGCCAGTAGCCTCTGCAGATCATTTGAACTGAGGATATAGGAACTTGGGAGTTGTGGAGTGGATTGTCTTACACCATATTCATGGGCAACAGAAAAATCTATTGTGCAGAGAAGAAAGGATGAAGCAAATATGCACAGAAACCAAAGTGAGAAAGTACGTGGTGGAGGGATGGGTGGAATTGAGGGATTAAGACTAGGAAGTTTGCATCCCTAGTCTCTGAGAGCTTTTCATACTGGGTTCCAAGGCTTGGGGAGACCTAGCTGCCCATTCTATCCTGGAGTTCCTCCAGATCTTTTTATTTATTTATTTGTTTGTTTGCTTTTAGATTTTTATTTGCTTTTTTTTTTTTTTTTCCTTTTCTGAGATGGGGTCTTGCCATGTTGCCCAGGCTGGTCTTGAACTCCTGAACTCAAGCCATCCTCCCACTTTGGCCTCCCAAAATGCTGGGATTATAGGCATGAGCCACCACACCCTGCCTGTTTGTTGTCTCTTCATATGGCAAGCCTGTCAAACCCTTGGCCCGTAGGCTGCATGCAGCCCAGGACAGCTTTGAATGTGGCCCAACACAAATTCATAAACTTTCCTAAAACATTTCCTAAAACATGAGATTTTTTTGCAGTTTTATTTTTTAGCTCATCAACTATTGTTAGTGTTAGCATATTTTATGTGTAGGCCAAGACAATTCTTCTTCTTCCGATGTGGCCCAGGGAAGCCAAAATATTGTCAGATATGGGGTCTCACTGTGTTGTTCAGACTGGAGTACAGTGGCTGTTCAAAGGCACAATCATAGTGCACTACCATCTCAAACTCCTGGCCTCAAGCAATCCTCCCCACTCAGCTTCCTGGAGAGCTGGGACTACAGGCATGGGTCAACACATTTGACCATAACCTTTTAAGTTACTCCCTTTGGTTTATGGTGGTTTGAATAGTTTTCAGTTACTTGTATTTGAAATCACCTTGATTTCAAAGATAAAGTTCAAAGCCTTGGCTTGGTATTCAAGACCAACCCCCATGTGGCTGTCATGCATTGTTCTCACCTTCATATTCTGCTATTCTGTGTGGAGCTTCCTTTATACCAGCCGAATTTCTACCTCGGCACACCTTATAGGTTTCTGGCTCTTTCCTTGTTTCACATCATTTCCTCTGCCTAAAACACTTTTCTTTCTTTTTTTTTTTTACACAGAGTCACTCTCCTCACCCAGGCTGGAGTGCGGTGACGTGATCTTGGCTCACTGCAACCTCTGCCTCTTGGGTTCAAGTGATTCTTGTGCCTCACCCTCCCGAGCAGCTGGGATTACAGGCACTCGTCACCACACCCGTCTAATTTTTGTATTTTTAGTAGGGACAGGGTTACATCATGTTGGCCGAGCTGGTCTCGAACTCCTGGCCTCAAGGTATCTGCCTGCCTCGGCTTCCCTCCCAAAGTGCTGGGATTACAGGCATGAGCCACCATGCCCGGCCCTAAAATAGTTTTCTTACCCTTCTTGGCCTGCTAGACTCCTACATGTTTTTAAAGGTCAACTCCACTTTGCCCATCTATGTGAAGTGTTCTACAAGCTTCCTAGTTGTAACAATTTTTCCTTCTTTTAAACTTTTATAGTGCTTATTGTTTCTGTCACCAAACTGTTTTAAGGTTTTAATATAACAACAGCTTATAGTTAGGAGCAAAATAAGTTGGTTTCAGAGAAACTGCTTGATGACAGGAACTATAATACCAGAGTTTGGAAATAATATGAAAGATCAGTAAATGCATCCCAGGATGTCAGAAAAGGAGGGTTGTTGCCCCCCCCGAAAATATATTGAAGTATTAGCATTGATAAAATAATATCAGACTTGGCCAGGCATGGTGGCTCACGCCTGTAATCCCAGCACTTTGGGAGGCTGAGGTAGGCGGATCATGAGGTCAAAAGATTGAGACCATTCTGGCCAACATGGTGAAACCCTATCTCTATTAAAAATACAAAAATTAGCTGGGCGTGGTGGCGCATGCCTGTAGTCCCAGCTACTCAGGAGGCTGAGGCAGGAGAATCACTTGAACCTGGGAGGCGGAGCTTGCAGTGAGTCGAGATCACGCCACTGCACTCCAGCCTGGAGACAGAGTGAGACCCTGTCTCAAATAATAATAATATCAGACTTGTTGGAAAATGTAAAATCTGCATGCTCAGATAACATTTTTTATTCAGCTGTATCAGCAACATTTACATTGAGTATGATAGAACATTGTCAGATAGAGAGGAGATAGGAAAAGAAAAACAAGAGGACATACAAGAGAGGGTAGACGCTGAGATGCTGGAGATGGAGTTCATAGGGATGAGAGTTGGCAGGATAGAGAGGATGAGGAAGAGATGTGGAGATAATGGCAGGTCCTTCTTCCTTCTCTATGCTTTCTGGGTAAAATGAACTGTGACTTTGTGATGCTACCTTCTCTCTTACAAGGGATAAGAAGTTATAAGGATGAAGTGAATAAAGAATACTCAGGTGAGAAGGACAAGGACTGTTTCCCTCTGGCAATGTAGACTTCGAATCTGTGGCCTCTGACCCAGGGCGCGGTACTCCAGTCTTTATGACAAGCATTGACTTATAGTGCCAAATTATTATTTTTAATAATAAACATGTAGATCCTTGTAGACCTGCCCACTCAGTGACACTCACTCAACAAATATTTACTGCACTCTCTATTATCAGATGGTTCATTAACATACAAAGCGGTAGTCACACCCATCTCCCACTGTACATCATAGAAACCCACAACCAGAGTCTGATAGTCCTGGCAATAAACATCTGTTGGCCATTGCCATGTTGATGAGGCTGCCTCTTTGACTCACCATTGATCTTTGGTCCATGAGAGCTCCCCACCCTGTCTGTCTCTGGGGTTTTCCCAAGACTAATGCTCCATGATTTGGATCTGGGTCAGGGTTCTTTTTCCTCACAGTATTTGCTCCCTATAGCTGTTTAAGGTAAGCAATAGCATGAGCTTGCTTAGGCACATCCCCTGGCTACCTAGGGGGTTTGGAGCACAGAACATATCACACTCTGCGTCCATTTCCTCTCCTTCAACATTTGTATTCAGTTGCATTAGAACATCAAAGGCAATCTGAAGGGGAAAAGATGTTATAGACTAGTTTCAGCCCTGCTTATAGGAACTTGAAAAGTCACTGCATTTCCTTCATTCTTTCTTCCAGCCTAAACCCATACTGAGACCAATTCTGTACCAAGCATTGACCTTGAGTAGTCCACAGCCCAATGGGAAAATAACCTGGCAAACTTATAAATAATAAAGACAAATACCAGCCTCTGTACTTTAGAACTATTTATATAAATCAAGAGCTACCTTCTCTGTCAACTCTCCCCTCCCTGCCCTCCATATCTGCCCTAATTCTCTGTAGAGTCTATATCTTTACTATGATCTTAGAGATGGTATTAACTAGTGTTGTAAAGGTGGATGTATTGGGTTTGGGGGTGTGTGTGTGTGTGTTTGTGTGTGTGTGAGAATATGTAAGCAAGAGAGAAATGCTCTCACTTAGTGGTTCACTTTAGCAAAGGAAAGCCTGTCCCCTGCCACGGAAGCTATGCTCCTAGATTCTGATCCATTTACCCACTTTAGATTCCAGCTAAACATTTAAGACCCTCAGAAGGAAAGAGCCCTTCCTGCCTCACTTGAGAAATGAGCATGTGTGGATTGATGCCCTTGCTGCCTGTTCATTCGGGATGTATCCCTTCTTGTTGAATGACCTAGATAAATTTCTACGGGGTGCACACATTATTGGGCTACCAACAGGATGCTTTGGAAGTGGTTCTGTCTTCCCTGCTGCTGGCAGAGTCATTATTTCCTTAAAGGTTCAAATTTGTTTGTTCTGTTTTTACTCCATCCTCCATCAAGGTCAGAGCACACCTACTGGGTGTCAATTACTACCCTGAGGAGGTAATCATTTTGGCTGCTTCTGTGCATTTTAATTATGTAGACTTGGGATCCTGGAATAGTGGTGCATCATCCCCTAAGTCATTCCAAGTTTGTTATGGTGTTCCCAGATTTTAAAATCCTCTAATTGGAGGATTTAACTGCCTGTTCTTCTAATTGAGTTTCTATGATTCACTGTCCAAATCTGAGTCACAGTGCTGTGATGAAATAAGAAACTTTTTTCTTTTCTTTTTTTTTTTCTCAAGACTCAGACACCACAGATCTGACTGAAAGTTCACAGCGAGGTCAATTCCAATCCTGTCACATGTGGATCAGCTCAGCCTGGAACTGCAAAGCAGGACATTTTAGGTTCAAAGAAGTATTGGCACAGTTCCTAACACATACCAGCTTCTTGGCAGATATTTATTCATTAATTAATACAGTCTTAACACAGATGCCATCTTTTAAGAGTCTCACTTTCTTTCAGATAGATGACGATGAATCCATGTTTGATGCAAAAATAAATAGTCAATTACAGAGTAACATCACTGAATTGAAAAATAAAGCGAACCCTTCTTCCCAGACTAGCTACATCATTTGTGGAGTCCAATGCAAAATTAAAATGCAAAACCCCTTTCCTCAAAAATTATTAAGAATTTAGAGACAGTGCCTGCAAAGCCTTAAACCAAGTAGGGGACCCCTGCTAAGCACGGTTGGATTTGGATACCCTGCAGCTGGCCAAGCACCCCCCTGCCCCGCTCATTTGATTAACATATATGAATGCCCGCTGTTAAATGGACATTGTGTCTACCATTGCCATATACATCATCTGTCATTCTCACAGCAACCATATGTGTCTCAGTGAAATTTTTTAACTTGCTCAAAATCATGCACAAAAGACTGCATATGATGCCTGTTTTTGCCAAGCCCAAATGTAGGGCTTCTTCTACTAGACAGAAGGTATGTCAATGCTGAACAATGTATTTTCACATAAGCTGACATATGCTGTCTTGTACATTTTTTCCTCATTGACTTATGTAGATAATGCTTAACATGAGTTGAGAAGTTATAATGTGTCAGGCAATGTTCTAATTGCTGTACATGTATTCATTCCCTTAGTGTCTGGCAGTGTATTTATGCTGCTTTGGTTCGGATTTGGAAGAAGGCAGACAGCACAACAAAGAATTAACTGGAGGGATTTTAATAAGGGACTGCTTTCAGAAGTGTACATAGTAGTAAGGGAATCTTCAAGGAATACGAATGCATCTGGAACCAGCAAGAACAGGAAACTGTTAGCATCCCAGGCCCAAAAGAGCAAAGGGAGAGGGCGGAGTCACCAGAACCTGATGATATCTTTAGCCATGGCAGAGAGGCTACTTTTTCGGTGCTGTGGCCATGGGTAAAGGAAGACAGACACTGCCAAAATCCTGTAAGGAGGAAGGGAGTGGAAGATGAATGTTCTCACCCCCTTTCCTACTGCCCTTGGATCTCTTGCCCAGGGTCTGTGTGTTCCATTCCTAGGGATCCCCAGGGCTGAGGACTGAGAGTCAGCCTCCTGGGACACAGAGCAGGATAGAGAATAGCAAGGGCAAATGGAGAAAAACCAGGATCATTATTGTGCCCATTTTACCAATGATGAACTGGAGACCCAGAGAGGCTCAGTGTCTTGTCCCAAATCACACAGCTAAGAAGTAGCAAAGCCAAGATTCAAACTCAGGAAATCTCAATACAGAAACAGAACACTTAATAATGTGTTCTAAAACATGTCCTCAAATGGAGTAGAAGCATGACATATGATGATAAACCATCTACTACCAAACCTGTGAGATTGGGTTATTGTAATTAGGGAAAGCCAGCCTGAACAAATAAAACTAATTCTTCTTCTTCTTCTTTTTTTTTTTTTGGAGACAGAGTCTCACTCTGTCACCCAGGCTGGAGTGCAATGGTGTGATCTTGGCTCACTGCAATCTCTGCTTCCTGGGTTCAAGAGATTCTCCTGTTTCAGCCTCCTAAGTAGCTGGGACTACAAGTGTGTGCCACCATGCCCAGCTAATTTTTTGTATTTTTAGTAGAGACAGGGTTTCACCATGTTGGCCAGGCTGGTCTCAAACTCCTGACCTCTAGTGATCTGCCTGCATCAGCCTCCTAAAGTGCTGAGATTACTGGCATGAGCCACCACACCTGGCCAAAACTAAATTTTAATAACTATAAGTATGTGCAGATGGATCACCTTCAAGGTGAAAAATAATTAGGACTAGGATTGGAAAGCATTGCCTGGGAGACTGTTTCAGGGGAGATAGTTTTAGAAAGGACAGGAGTAGTTTGCAGTTAATTACATTCTTTTAGAAGCAAATGAATACTTCTGAAACAGAGCTAAGAGTACTCAAAAAGTTTGCTTTCTTAAATGGAGTACATATTCCTCTTAAATTTATATATATATTTTTTGAGATGGAGTCTCTCTCTGTCGCCAGGCTAGAGTGCAGTGGCACGATCTCTGCTCACTGCAACCTCTACCTCCTGGGTTCAAGTGATTCTCCTGCCTCAGCCTCCTGAGTAGCTTGGATTACAGGTGTGCACCACCACACCCAGCTAATTTTTGTATTTTTAGTAGAGACGGGGTTTCACTATATTGGTCAGGCTGGTCTCGAACTCCTGACTTCGTGTCTGCCCGCCTTGGCCTCCCAAAGTGTTGGGATTACAGGCGTGAGCCACCGCACCCAGCCTCAAATTGATATTCTTTATGATTTATTTAAATCCTGCATTAATTCATTGACTGTGCATTGTGATCCTATTGTGCCCAGCGTTGTTCTAGGTGCTGGCAATAAAACCTTGAACACACCAGATAACATCTCCACTCTCAAGACACTTAAACTCTAGTGGCAGGAGACAAACAATAGACAAATGATGAATACATATATAATAGCACCATGAAGAAAAAATAAAAGTAAGAGTATAGAGAGGGACAGGGAAGAGACACACCCTAGTTAATACAGAATTACCAAGAAATGTCTCTCTAACAAGGAGACATTTGAGCAGAGAACTGAGGGAAACTTCTGTCTCATTGATGGTGCAAAAATGAACTTCAGCCCAGTTGCAGAGAATAGAATTTTAGATCTGGAAGGAACCGCAGAGCCATCATTCTATAATGAAGAAACGGAGGCCCCAGGGAAATTAAGTCCCTTATTCAGAGCCATATGGTGCATAAATATCAAAAAAGCTTGAGCTAAAAATAATCTATTAGGACTCTCACTCCATCAATTAGCAAATTTTTTGGGCCCCAGTTATTTGCCAGGCACTCAGTCTTATGCATTTTGCACTAGATTCTATTGTTTACTAATTTGGAATCGATTTAGAATTACTGAGTTTTTACTGTGACTTTAAGTTTCGGCTACCTTGAGGTATAGGTTCCCTTTGTGTGCTATGTGTCGAGATGCTTTGGAAGCTAAACAAAATCCTGGCAGTTGTGGCTGGCAAAATGTTACAAACCACCCCGATCCTTCTTTTAATTGATTAATTTTACTTTTTTGTAACTTGAAAATGAGACCCTGGTGGTTCACATGGACTGGTTAAAAATCACACACTCTCTCTCCAATCTTTGATCTACATTTATAAAAAACACATAACAGCAGAGTTATTGTCTTAGTTTGGGAGACTGGGCATAGGGAGAAGAATTCAGGCAGGAAGGGAGCCAGGACCTTCAAGGTCAAATCAGAGGGCAAAGTTGGAGATTCAAGGGAGAATTGTCATTAGAAGGTGACAAAAGGTGTTACTAGGCATTACGCCAAGCACAGATGGGCTAAAGAGGTAGAAACAGAGTCAGTGACTAGAGTGAGGAGATAGAAATCTGGACAGAGACTGGGGGAGTTGGCTGAAGATGAGAAGGGAAAAAGAGGTTAGCAAGACTAGGGGTCAGGGACCAGAGTGTAAGTAAGAAGCCAGTGCCTATGACGGTTCATTTTATGTGTGAACTTGACTGGGCTAAGGGAGGCCCAGATGGCTGGTAAGACATTTCTAGATGTGTCTGCGAGGGTGCTGCCAGAATAGATTAGTATATGAATCAATAGACTGAGTAGAGGAGATTGCCCTCATCAATGTGGCGGTCATCATCTAATCCATTGAGGGCCTGTCTTAGTTCATTTTGCATATAAGAACATACTGGAGACGGAGTAATTAAAAAAGGAAAGAAATTTATTTATTACAGTTTTGCAGGCTGAGAAGCCCAAGGTTGAGGGGCCATATCTGATGAGGGCCCTCATGATGGAGGAAACTCTTTACTGAGTCCTGAGTAAGTACAGGGCATCCCATAGTGTGGGGGCTGAGTGTGCTAGCTCAGGTCTCTCTTTCTCCTCTTATAAAGCCACCAGTTCCCCTCCGATGATAATCCATTAATCTATTTATGAATCCATGAGCCTTCGTGACCTAATCTCCTCTTATAGCCCCCGCCTCTCAATACTGGTGCATTGCGGATTACATTTCAACGTGAGTTTTGGAGGGGACAAATATTCAAACCATAGCAGGGCCAAATGAAACAAAAAGTTAGAGGAAAGGCCAATTTTTCTCTTTCTTCTGGAACTGAGACATCCATCTTCTCCTGTTCGTGGACATTTGTGCTCCTGGTTCTCAGACCTTTGGACACCCCTCCTTGGTTCTCAGGGCTTTGGCCTTGAACTGTACTATACCCCACCAGCTTTCCTGGTTCTCCAGCTCACAGACACTGACTTTTCAGCCCTCCATAACTGCATGAGCCAATTCCCATAATAAATCTCCTCTTATGTATCTATATATATCCTATTAGTTGTGTTTCTCTGGAGAACCCTGGTTAATACATGGCCACAGATAATTCCTACAGATGCATTGCTTTGAAGGCTGTGTTCAAAGGCCCAGGTTCCATCTCTTACAGAGCTGACAATTTTGATATGAACTTATATTAAATAGTATTTAACTTTAAAAATCCTTCACACATGTATACCGTCTTATTTATCAGTAAGGTAACGAATGCCAGTATTTTATCCAGTTAATGGATGGGAGAATTAAGGTCTAGAGATGTTGAGAAATGGACCCAATGTCTGATGATGAATTGATGGCAGAGCAGGGGCTTCCGTCTTCTAACCTCCATCTCGCATACCAGATTTTTTTTTTTTCCTTTTGAGACAAAGTCTCACTCTGTTGCCTAAACTGGAGTGCAGTGGTGCAATCATGGCTCACTGCCTTGAACTCTTGGGCTCAAGTAATCCTCTGACCTCAGTTAACCTGGGACTTAGGACTACAGGTGCGTGCCATTGCATCCAATTAATTTTTAAAACTTTTTATAGAGACAAGGTTTTGCTGTGTTGCAAGGCTGTTCTCAAACTGCTAGGTGCAAGTGATCTTCCTGCTTAGGTCTCCCAAAATGCTGGGATTACAGGCATGAGCCACCATGCCCAGCCTCTTATACAGCTTTGACCTAGTCCACGTGGCCTTGTGGTAGGAAGATGGGAAGGAATAAACATCACTGGCAGTACTAAGAGATTTCCACCAAAGTTGTAAGACTTGCCCCACAGGGAAGATTTATATGTCTTGAGAAACTATAATTTGCTTATGTAATTTTCCCCTCTTCTTTTCTGGGAGCCCAGTCACCTAATTTGCAAAGGAAGACAACCCCATGGCTTTGTTCCTTAACCTGGAGGCTTCAGCCTAATTGAACCTAAAAACAAAGGTTGTCTTACTCTGGGCTCCATGATGTGAAGTTCCACATTAGTTTTTAAGGTCTGAATGTATATCCTATAGGAGAGTATTTATCAACATCAGCAGCTATAATAGTTCTCATTTACTGACCGCTTGTTACAGCACATGCCATGAAGCCTCATGAAGACTTAGCTAAGATGCCAGCTGGGAATGATACACCACAGGGTTCGGACACTGGTCTTTAAGATGCAGTATATGCATCACATCATTATATGGTGCTTATGTCTCTAGTAGGTAGAATATGCAGGGGCAGGAAATAAAAGTAGAAAGAGACCCTCTCATTTTCATTCCTAGTGACTGGCTTGGGGAATTTGCACTTCCTGTTTCTTTAACTTTGCTTTCTGCTAAACTAAAGATACTGGTTCCCAAAGTGAATTGGCAGTGGGGAAGAGGGAAGGAGGTGGAGGGAATCTTATATCAGGGAATAGAGTCAAGATTTCACTGAATCTAATCTTACACCTGTCAATTGGTCATCTTAAACTCCTTCGGCTAGAAGTTCAGCAAACCAAAGAAAAAAATTTCTATCCTGGCAGGGATCATTGATGTTGGATGTCACAGGAGGCAGGCTTGCTTCTACACAGTGGGAGCAAGAGGAAGTATCTCTGGAACTCAGGGGACAGCTGGGTCCCCTCTCGGTGCTTCTGTACGGTGAACAGACAACTACAGCAACCATAGGCTGATGAAGACATGGAAATGAGGGGTGAAGGTCTAGGTTACCTCACTGGGCACGCAGCCTAGACCAGCGAAGGCCTGGATGGGGGTCGGGGGAACCTAGAGTGGGAGAAAGAAGAGTCAGATGATGAAGAGTAGAGTTAGAGCCTTTGGACTAACTGCAGCAGAAGGGGCTGTAGCTTGTCTCACGAATATGCCTGTGATAAATCTTTTTCTTCCTTGGAAACTATGACCAGATGCTTTGAGAAATCATTGATCGGACAGTTTCATGAGTGGATCTGAGTGTGACGGGTTGGGCTGCAGCAGATGCTGTTGGTCCTCTCTCATATCCTCTTGTCTCCCACTGGTCCTGTGCCAGCACAACTCTCACCAGCGGGCTGCTCTGGCCACAGGAGCAGGCTCGACTTGCCCAGGGACAGGCTAGAAATTCCAGGAAGCTCACAACCTCGGGAGTAGCCCTCAACCAATGCAGGATGGAAGCTGGTAGATGAATTCCCAGCTTTCTCACTCCTGGGGTAGCGCACCACTGAAGCATGAGCTCTGTAGTTTCCCAGTGGATGCCTGCGGGAATGGTCCCCAGATACCCGGCAGTGCCCGCTCCTTCATGCCCACCATCTTGTTTGTCTTTACTTTCCTGCATCACTTCCCCACTTCCTTACTGGCACTTCCTGCCGTTACCTCTCAAATAAGCTGCTTGCACCCAAATCCTCATCAAATTTTGAGCAAACCCAAACTCAGAGAGTGACCAAGCCAGAAATGAGTCCAAATAATTTTGCTCCAGATTCTATGCCTTGAACTACTATGTTTGAATTAAAGAATGATCCCATAGATATAAAGAGTGCTGACGAGGAGAAAAATGATCCAAATAGCTTTTAAAGGCAGACACAAAATCAAACTATTCCACCATTATAAGCTCTTATAGCCAAGTGTTAGTTTTTTATACAACAGTCCTTTATTTGAAATCAATCTTTGCTAGAGACTTAATGGACACTCATGGGGATGATTCCTTTCCAATAACTGTTTTATTGATTTTTTCAGTGGCAGTTTTCTCAAATGACATTTGATAAAGATGGGATTGCATGATACTCAAAGAGGAACCCCTCGCCTTTCAAGAAACAACAGGCACGTGAAGTAAAATTGTGTATATTAATTAGGTGTTTCTAACAACCAAATAAAACGTTGCCCTAGACGCAGAGCAAAATTCTGGTTCCTCCACATTCACAGCTTTATTAGCATCTTTGGGAATTATCCTCATCCTCAGAGGGAGGAAAAGAGATTAGGAAGAAGCAGGAAAATTGGGCACAGTGGTTCACGTCTGTAATCCCAGCAATTTGGGAGGCGGACATGAGAGAATCGCTTGAGACCAGGAGTTCGAGATCAGCCTGGGCAACATGGAGAGATCCCGTTTCTACAAAAATAAAAAAAATTAGCCAGGTATGGTAGTGCACATGTGTAGTCCTAGCTACACAGGAGGCTGAGGCAGGAGGATTGCTTAAGCTTGGGAGGTCTAGGCTGCAGTGAGCTATGATCATGCCACTACACTCCAGCCTGCACTCCACTTGCACTCCAGCAAAACTCTGTCACAAAAAAAAAAAAAAAAAAAAAAAGCAAGAAATGATCGCATGTCTTACCTTTCTGCACTAGGTCTGTGGAGCCTACCATTCTTCCTCTGTCCTCGGTCCACCCCTTTCTAAAGCCTTGTACTCCAGTTAGGAGTCTGAACTGGGGTGAGCAAAAACCACCCTGAATAGACACTGGCCTGAGAAGGGGTTTGCAGTCTCCTTAAGAGAAGGAGGAAATTGACAATAAGCAACTATGACAAAATCTGACTCTGGGGCCAGGAGTAGTGAGCACTGGCCAGACTGATTTGTGGAGGTAGCCTGGTTGGGTGTGAAAGCACAGAGCTACAGTCATGCGTATTTCTCCAGGTCACATCTTTGTTATTTCCATGAACTGCATTGGCAGTAAAATGTAGAGCCCAACTCTGGAACCAGGTTGTCTGGGTACCTGGGCTGAGTCCCAGCTCCACCACTTACTTGGTGGTTTCACTGAACTTTTCCGCGTTTCATCCGTAAAAGAGGGACAATAATTATATTAGTCAGGGTCTCAGCAAGAAACAGATGTGTTCTCAAATTGAGAAGGGTTTAATAAAGAGACTACTCACCAAAGTGGGCAGGATTAGGGGAAACCAGCATGGGGTAGTGAAGCACCCCAGAGCTAGCAACATCAGGAAGCCAATTCTGCCCTTAGGCCCACAGGTTTTATAAGAATGAAGAGTAACTATGGATTCGCCTGTAGAAAGGGCTGTGTACTCATAGCTGTGGCTCTCAGTGGAGGAATATTGACCCTGCCATCTTTCAGACCCAATGTTTTATTCCCTTTCCTGGATATTGGTGCCTCCTGCTAGTAGCCCCCAGTGGCTGAACCCAACTAAGATACAGAGTGCAAAGGAGCCAGGCTAAGGCCATCCATCAAAGCTAGCTTCCTAGGGCCCAGAGCAGAGTGCAGAAGGGCAGAGAAGGAATCTAGAGGGATAGATAGAGACTATGGGGCTCAAGAATGATAGCTACCTCACAGTGTTGTTGTGAAGATTAATGTTACAACATAAAGCTCAAAGATCAATGCAGACACATACTTAGTAAGCACTATAGTAGAGTCTGTTACATTACTGTATCCCTCATATCTCTCTGTGCCTGTTAGCATCCAGGTTGCTGCAGGATTGGTTGAGCCACTCCTTATGCGCTCAGCACCAGTCCAGCTCCTGTCACCAGGAGAATCTCTCTCTGTCAAGGCCAAATGTCTGCTTCTCATCCCTGGGGTATTGCTCTTGTATGACAGTGTCTACCTCTATAATCGGGTCCTGCATCATCTCTGAGGAAAGGAGCTTCAGAGTTGGGCCCAGGAAATGAGCCTCTGGAATGCTGGTCCCTCTGGACAATCTTTCCTTCTCATCTCAGAAAGTAAAACTCCTCCAGCCAGTTAAACACCATCCCAGACAGAAGTTGACCACATCCAGGCTGAGCAGATAGGAAGTCTGCTCTTGCTTCCTCTCTCCCTATCAGTTAGGATCTAAGGACACCTGAGAGTGAGTCCAACTCACTTCCAGAATTGAGTCTTGCCACCTACCTCCTCCAGAATTGAGTCTTGCCACTTACCTCCTCCAGAATTTAATAATAGATATTGCTACTATCTATTGGGCATATAATTATGGGCCAAACAGTATCTAAGAAACTTTCCATATCTTATGACATTTAATTTTTATAGCAACTCTGCCAAGAATTAGTATCCCCATTTTACACGTGAGGAAATGGAGACTCAGAAGTTTCACCTACACAATGAGTAAGTGGCAGAGTTGAGATGAGTCTGGCTGACTCCAAAGGCCTCTCCATCACACGATGATGTCAACGGATCCAATGTGAATCATGCTTTCTCTTCTAAACTTTTCCTATAGACACAAAATGCATGTAAGCAGAGAAAATGGACTTTTTGTTTGAAAAGTGTATCATTTTTGTGGGAGACAAGATTCACACAAATAGAGTGGTTTGAAAATGATCCAGACCTGTATCAAGCCAGGTGCCACAAACTTTACATGCTGTGGGAGCTTAGAGAAAGGGAAGAATCTCAGTCATTGATTGGGACTTTGTAAGAAGTTGGTCTCTGATGAGGAGACATGCTCTGCAGACAGAAGTGAGAAATGCCGGTCCCAGTGCGGTGGCTCAGGCCTATAATCCCAATGCTTTGGGAAGTGAAGGAGGGAGGACCACTTGAGCCCAGGAGTTCAACCCAGCCTGGGCAACAAAGTGAGATCCTATCTCAAAAATAAATAAATAAATAAATAAAAACAATTAGCTGGGCATGGTGCCATGCGCCTATAACTCTAGCTACTTGGAAGGCTGAGGCTGAGGCAGGAGAATTGCTTGAGCCCAGGAGTTCAAGATCACACCACTGCACTCTGGCCTGGGTGACAGAGAAAGACCCTTTCTCCAAAAAAAAAAAGCCAACGGACAGGGCAATTAATGGGTAAAGAGAAGGAAGAAGAGAAACAAGCCCAGCAAGTGGAAGAGAATATTGACCTCACTAGAGAAGGGAGCACTAGGGAGTAGCAGATAATGAAGAGGGTTGAGGAAGAATAAGAAAGTCTTTGAAAGCCATAGAGAGGAATTCAGACTCAATGTGGGAGAAAAAGGAACTCATAACAGTTGTGAGGGGGCAGTGCCAGATGAAAGAGTGTCAGAAAGGTTTAGATTTCAGGAGGAAGGGAAGGGACTGAGAGGAGGAGAGGCTATGAAAACATGCTAATGCAAAGCAACAACAACTGAGATAAGAAAGAGAAAATTGCAGCCACCCTTCAAAAGAAGAACTGGCCAGATATGGTAAACAAATTAGTCAGAGCAGATGAGACAAGGATGACTCCACAGTTTTCACCATGCTTGATAAAAGGGACAAGGAGAACAGACAGGGAGAAGAGTCATCTATAAATTGAGTTCATTTAAACGTGAAAGAAGACTTCCCTGAAAAGAAATGAAAAGGATCCCTCTGATAGAGAAGCAAAGTGTTTTGTTTTTGCTTTTGTTTTCTGGAGAGGAAGAATACCTAGCTTTACAAAAAGCTCCTAGATCACCAGTTCTGATAGATCAGAGAAGTCTTTGAATAAACGTCTCTCAGCTTAGAGGCCCCCTCTCTGTGTCTTGAGCTGTGTGTGACTTCAGGGTTAGTGGGCTTAGGAGTCTCACAGAGGGTTGAGGGGGCTCCTCCTACTTAGTGTGTCAAAGTGTTCTTGCTAGCCCGAAAAAGAAATCTAAACAAGTCCGATTTGTCATCTTGTTAAATCTCGAGGAATTCAAAAATACATCCTTACTAATCAACTGGTCAAACACTATTTACTCATTGAGCAAAAGTCCTCATCTCGTCGGACCCTGTAAAGGTTTTATACTCAAGGCTTCCCTTGACATAGATTCATTAAAATATATACTTTCATTATCGTTAAGATGTCTAATTGTGTCCAAACTGTTGCCACCAGTAACTTGTGAATTCCATAATCTTTCCATTAAGATCTTGTATTTCCCTGATATTAGCTCCCTTTTTTGGTAAATTTAGGTGTCTCCCTGCAAAATTAATTAAAAAACTAAAATAAAACATACTTTACCTCTCTGATCAGAGGGTCCATTTTCATTTCCTTTGAGGGAAGTAATAATTTAAGTTGTTAAATGCACTTAATTTATAGGTGAATCTTCTCCTTATCTGTCTTTCTTTTTCTTATTTATCGATCACCAGCTGAGAACTGGATTTATTTGTTCTTACTAGTCTTTTAAATATTTCTTTTTATTTCCTATAAATTAAGGGAAACTCATTTTGCCTTGAAAACAACAACTTACTTCAGTGTAAAGTATGCCTCACGTTGTATGATGTTTCCTTTCTTTTCTTTTCTTTTCTTTTCTTTTTTTTTTTTTTTTTTTTGAGACGGGGTCTGGCTCTGTCACTCGATCTGGAGGCCAATGGCGCGATCTCGGCTCACCCAGCCTGGAACTCCCAGGCTCAAGCTATCCTCCCACTTCAGCCTCCTGAGTGGCTGGGACCACAGGTATGAGCCACCACGGCCGGTTCAAGAGATCCTTCCGCCTCAGCCTTCCAAAGTGCTGAGATTGCAGGCATGAGCCGCTGTACCTGGCCATATGATGTTTCTTTCAAACAATTTGCATGTGCATGTGTGTGCAGGTGTGTGTGTTGGCGGTACGGGTTGGGGAGAGGGACTAGGGCAGAGGAAGAAGAGGGGGGTGTAAAGTTTTCTCAGAACTTAGTGGTGGGCGTGTGGCGTAGGTCGTTGAAGAGATAACAAGAGCTCACTTTAAAATGATTGCTCCCATTTAGCCTCTATCAAATTTTTGAAGAGGCTTTATAAGACCAGACATGAAATGGCATTTCCTGATTAGCTCTCAGGAATACTACGTGTCTGCAGACATGAATCACATCCCCTGTTTGTTCATTTCATTTCACAACAGGAACATGAGACATAACTCACCCAGACCTTAACCAACTTTGGTGAGGAGAGGGGTATCC
This sequence comes from Pan troglodytes, assembly GCF_028858775.2. Classification (NCBI taxonomy): domain Eukaryota; kingdom Metazoa; phylum Chordata; class Mammalia; order Primates; family Hominidae; genus Pan; species Pan troglodytes. The sequence goes on from NC_072402.2 coordinate 78,204,194, forward strand.
AGCCTTCCTCCTATGGGATATCCAGCCTGAACTCTGCTCATCTGGTCTGAGACAGAGCCCAGCAGTAAGATTAGAGATTAGGTGCCTGTTTGGTTTGGTCGTGGAGGTAGCCCAGTCAAGAAACTCAGCTTGGCGAGTTTCCATGGTGAAAGGGGAAATAAGAGAGTGGGCCATGGGGTATTTCTCATGTACTAAGATTTTTGAAAGCCACCTGGATCATTTTGACTCAAGGAACATGGCCAGTGCTGTACAGCCTTGTGTTTCCGTCACAGTCAGCCACCCATACTTCCCCTCACTCCTTTTCCAGCCAGGTGCTGCCATTCGCCTTTCTTACCTTGCATGATGGATGGTGGAACAGCTTCCCGAGTCAGCAGGAGGTGAATAAGAGCTCCTGCTGGGGCTGGAAACTTCTCAGTCTCATGCTCACTTTTGGTTCCTTTGTTTGTACAGCCTTGTACTGTTTTCCGTCTAGATTTCTGACCCGTTGCCTCCTAGCAACAAGTAGCTTTTGTCTACGCCTTTACCCCTGACTCACTGGTCTAGATTGTTGACCCACTATTTTGCCGGGATCTCTAGGTCATTATACTTCTTACTACTACCTGTCCCTCTCTTGTTTCCTCCCCTTTCCTTTTTCCTTCCTTCTATTTGTATACATTTACTGAGGATTTAGTGTGAGTAAGCTATGAACAAGTTCTGGGGACCCCACAGCTTTAGCAGAGAAGATGGATGGAGATAAGTAATTATAATAAAGTGGAATAGGTATTATGCCAGAGTTAGTAGAGGGAACAGTGAAAGACTTTATATAGGGCTGGGGAATCTGTATGAGACAGAGAGGGAGATGTGAGACTGGAAGGGAAACCAGGAGCCAGAATTTTTTTTTTTTTTTTAAGACAGAGTCTCATTCTGTTGCCCAGTGCCCAGGCTGGAGTGCAGTGGTGTGATCTCAGCTCACTGCAACCCCTGCCTCCCACGTTCAAGAGATTCTCCTGTCTCAGCCTCCTAAGTAGCTGGGACTACAGGTGTGCACCACCATGCTCGGCTAATTTTTGTATTTTCAGTAGAGACGGGATTTCACCATGTTGGCCAGGCTGGTCTTGAACTCCTGGCCTCAGGTGAACCGCCTGCCTCGGTCTCCCAAAGTGCTGGGATTACAGGCATGAGCCACCACACCCCGCCAGGAGCCATATTTTATAAATCATATTACAGAGGATGGACTTTATCCCAAGGACCACCAGAAGCTCTGAAAAGACTACTAATGGTTAATATCTATTGAGCAGTTATCATGGGTTTTTCCTACATTAACATTCTCACATTATCCTTTGGTGATAGGTATTATTTGTTAGATTTGTTTTACAGATGAGGAAACTGAGACTTAGAGAATATATCAGTCAGGGTCCAACCAAGGCATACAAACTTCTTCTAAGTATTTTAACCAAAGGAAATTTAATCCAGGGAATTGGTTATGCAGGTGAAGGAAGAGGTGAGAACCCAGACAGCAATGGTGAGGCAGCTGAGATCAGCAACAGCAGAGAGCAAAAGGGAATGGGCTGTGTTATTGAAGCCCAGGGGCCAGTCACTGTTCAAAGCTGGAACCACAGGAGACATGCCTGCAAGTCCCCACCTTCCACCATCCAGGGTCCTTATTGAGTGAATCCATCTGGAAGCCAGAGGGCCTAAGGAATGTAATAGAGAAAACAGCAGGGGAAGGATACTGTATTGGTGTGGGTCCCAATGGAAATCAGACAGCACACTCAAAGTAGAATAATTTGAGCAGGGTTGATTGACTAAGAGCTAAATTACAAAGATGGGGGAGAATAGGGGAACCACAGGGGACAGCAGAGCGGTTACCATCTGCTATGGTTTTGATAATTGTCTCCTCCAACATTCAAGTTGAAATTTAATCCCCAATGTGTCATTATTGACAGATGAGACCTTTAAGGGTCATAAGGGCTCTCCCCTCCTGAATGGATAAATCCATTCAGAGATTAATGGGTTGTCATGGAGTGAGCTTTATAAGGAGAGGAAGAGAGACCTGAGCTCACCCACTCAGCCCCCCAACCATATGATGCCCTGCGCCACCTCGGGACTTTGCGGAGAGTCCCCACCAGAAAGAAGGTTCTCACCAGATGGCCCTCTCAACCTTGGACTTCCCTAAACTGTGAGAAATAAACTGTTTCTTATAAATTACCCAGTTCCAGGTATTCTGTTATAAATTACAGAAGATGAACTAAGATGCTATCTCTAGGGCCAAAGAGATAAGGAGAAGAGGTTGTTGAAACCTGAAGGGAAAAGGAATATTGTAGAGCAGGCCACTTGAAAAGGAGTGCTGCTTTCTTGTTGAGGGACACAGCCACAACCTCACAAGGAGGTACCTTATAGAATATATACTTTGACCTCCTTTCTTACCTTCCTCTCATCAGCTGGGGCTCTGTATTGGCCAAGCCCAAAGGGAAGTTTGAGGGCATAAGAGCCCTGTCAATGTAGTATCATTTACAATTTCCATTTTAGAGATAAGAAACCAAGGCTTGGAGAGTTTAGGCGACTTTTTCAAGGTCACACACCTAATCTGTAGAACTGGAAATTGAGCATATGTGTGACTCCGAACCCATATTTGTTAATCACTATACTAGACTCTTTGTCCATAGGATCTTTCTTGCATTCATGTCTCAGACCTGATGTTTCCACTTTTTGCCCATCTACCTTATTACAGAGTCAAATTTGCACAGACCCTCAGAACTCACAGAACCTTCTGCATCTTGTGACTGTTTCCTGTTGTCTGGATTCTGCCTCTCAACACTACTTTGGTTCTTCCTGTTTTAGTAACTGAACATCTATTCACTACTTAACACCACTTGTATTACTAACATTTCCTGTGAAAACACAACAGTTCTTACAGAAACAAGGGTGTGGCCCACACAAATCATAGGATTCCCAGGTTTTCAGCCTAATATAACATAAAAGTGTTTTCTACCAGATGCTGGGTGTATACTAGCTAAAACCAACAGGTAGAAGGGTCAAGTTCAAGAAGGAATTCCAAAGATAAAAAACTATATATTTGAAGATGTTTGTTGTTGCCTTATTTATATTGGTGAGCCATTAGAGGCAGCTCAAGTGTCCAACAACAGGAGGACTGCTAGATTAGTGATTCTCATCAAATACTGGGTGGAAAGCTTCCCCTTGCCCATTTCTGCTTAGAGCTTTTTTTTTCAAGGCAGAGCCTGTCTCTGTCTTGCCCAGGCTGGAGTGCAGTGGCATGATCATGGCTCACTGCAGCCTCGACCTCTGGGGCTTAAGTGGTCTTCCCACCTCAGTCTCCCGAGCAGCTGGGACTACAGGGGCATGCAATAATATTTTAATAGTTTAAAAAGTCAAATTAAAAACACTTATACACAAAATAATCACATTATTTTCCCAGGAAATCAAAAAATAAGAGTTCTCTAGTTTTCCCCCAAGTTGTTTTATAAAACCAAACTGTCTGTTCAGCTGATGGGGCCAGGACTGTCCCCAAATTCTTTTGCAAGAAGGGAATTTCGGCTCTCAGTCTGTCTCTAAGGGGATGGCTATGGGGACTGTATTTCTCTCCCAAGCCTTTTGAGGGAGGTGTACAAATTGCACAGCAGAGTCTTGGGGCCAAGGGTTGAGCTAAGTCTTTGAACACCAGCTACTGGGCGGGAAGCAGTTAGCACCTGACTTTGTTTAAGCTGTCCCCACCAGCTGTTCTATCCATGGCTGGGAAGAGAGCTGGACCACTTCCACAAATGGAGTAAGCAAAGTTAACACAGAACTAGCCGTGAGTGAAATTTCCAGGGAGTGTAGGCTTTGTACAAACAGAGTAAAGACAAGAAGAGCGGGTAGCATCGTAGGCAACTAGAACAATGGCTGGCTGCCCAATGGTAGTGATCTTCCTTGTGAGGGTGGCAGATGAGGGGAGCATGATGCTGAGATAGCAAACACTTTTTCCCAAACTAGTGGGAACATGTGACCCACAGCAGTGCCAGCCTCTGGTCTGGGTCAGCCTTAGGTGAAGAGGTTGCCTATGATATGTGCTCCTAAAACTGACCTACTTTTTCTTTTAATTCATTGATTTCATTTATTTATTCAACAGATTGAGTGCTTACTATGAATTTCCTATTCTAGGGTCTAAGGATACAGGAATGAACAAAACAGATGATAATTCCCTACTTATGGTATTTATATTCTAAAAGGGAGACATAAAACCACTACAATAAGTAAAATGTATAGTATATTGAATGAAGGTATGTGCTGTGGAGAACAGTCAAGCAGAAATGAGGGAAGGAGCGTGTAAGGGGGATGTAAAGGTCTTTGGGGAAGCCTCACTAAAAAAGGATGACATTTAAGCAATACCTATTTTATGTTTAGAAATTTTTTTAGAAAAGGTATAAATTCAGGAAAATACAATAGAAAGCACCCATTCTCTCATTTCCAGAGATAATCACTGTTAACATTTTGTTGATATCCTTTTACACTCTTTCCTACGTGTGTTTGAACATGTCACATATTTAAAGGTATGTATGTGTATGCATGGATACACATGCCTTTCTCACTTTCCAGCACAGCCACAGTTTTCCTTCTTACAAAACTGCATCATCACTTCCACTGGCCACAGGAGATGGGGAAGGGTATAGCATAATGGAGGAGTCAGGGGTCTCACCCCAGTCCGGCCGCTTATGTAAGATTTCTGTGTTCCAATTTTTTCATCAGTAAGATAGGGACCATAGGATTTAACTCCTAGTGTTATTTAGGGGGAGGAGGGGCAATCAAATGATTTACTACTTATGAAGAACCTAGAAGAATCCTTGGCACATAGGAAACGTCTACCAGGAGTTAGGACAATTGGTACCATTTCGGAGTAGAGCCGCTTCATCTCTGGGATGGTTTTACAAAGTCAGACAGCAAGGCAGAGCAGGACAAGGAGGGCCTTTTGCCCCTGGTAATGTGTTTGGATCTAATTCCCGATGTTGCGGGAAGCCCTGGAGGGCTTTAAGCAGGGGCATGGCTTGCCTGTATTTATGCAGCAGTGTGGAGAATGAATTGTAATACAGCAAAATGCTTAAAGGAAGGGCAGCCAGGAGGCTGTTTCAGTAACTTGGACAAGAGATGGTGTCGAACTGGAGAGGTGCCAATGAAGGTGGTTAGAACTGATCTGATTGGACATATATTTGAAAATTAAAGTCAATAGTGTTTAGCTATGGGGCTCTGAGCAAAAGATAAAAGAATTGTGGGGCTTCCTGGCTATGGGGAGAGTGGTAGCATTTAGATGGGGAAGGCCAGGAGTCCCCACTGGGGCTGGGTGGGTGGAGCACTAACTCTCTTTGGCCACATTAACTCCATTACCAGGCTTTGCCCTTCATTATCATCATCACCTTAGCTTAGGCCCTGTCCCCTCTGGACCAGACTATAGCTCTAATGGGTGCATCACAGATGTCCCTGACCCCAGCCCGTGGCCTTTCTATGACTCTCTCATGTGGCTTTTCTTAATTCTTCCGTGAGTTTTCCCACTCACTGGCCTTATCCTCTGCTTGCCTGTGCCTGGCTCACGGGTTCAAGGCCAAATCCAACCATCACCTCCTTCACAAAGTTCTTTCCCTTCTGAATTTCAACACAAATTATGTGCATCACCCATTTGGTTTTTAGCACGTTATTCATATTTTCTTTTAAAAATGTGTTTAGGGCTGGATGCAGTGGCCCATGCCTGTAATCCTAGCACTTTGGGAGGCTGAAGCAGGTGATCACCTGAGGTCAGGAGTTCAAGACCAGCCTGGCCAACATGGCAAAACCCTGTCTCTACTAAAAATACAAAAATTAGCTGGATGTGGTGGCAGACGCCTGTAATCCCAGCTACTCAGGAGGCTGAGGGAGGAGAATTACTTGAACCCTGGAGGTAGAGGTTGCAGTGAGCCGAGATCACACCATTGCCCTCCAGCCTGGGTGACAGAGCGAGACTCCGTCTCAAAAAAAAAAAAAAAAATGTGTTTAGGGCCAGGAATAGCAAGCTCATGCCTGTAATCCCGATACTTTGTGAGGCTGAGGAGGGAGGATTGCTTGAGCCCAGGGGTGTGAGACCAGCCTGGGCAACGTAGGGAAACACTGTCTCTACAAAAAAATTAAAAGAAAAGCAACTAGCCAGGCATAATGTTGTATGCCTGTGGTCCCAGCTACTTGGGGGACCTGACGTGGGAAGATCACTTGAGCATGGGATGTCAAGGCTGCAGTGAGCCATGATTGCTCCACTGCACTCCAACCTGGGCAAAAGAGTGGGATCTTCTCTTTAAAAAAAAGTGTTTATGTTCCTCCACTATCCCCTGAACCCTTGCTGACAGGGCCGCAAAGACAGAAACAGTGTCAGGCCCTGGGGGCTGAATGTGTGGGGAGTTTTATGAGGCAAGGTAAAGACAGAAAGGGCCTTTAAGGGAGAATGACAAAGAGGATGACTCCACTCACTTCACGGGAGCTCAGGGATGGCTCTGCACAGCATCCCATTTGTGCTAAATTCCACCGAGTGGAATTTATGAATCCCATTCCCAAGGGACTCATATCATCTGGTTTGTATATTTAGGCCATTTTCTCTGGTGTATGAACTGTCCAAAGAGAGTAGGAGATGGTGGAGCAGGCAGCCCTTTGGATAACTGGCCACCTGTCCTTGTTTTCCCGCAGGCCCTGTTCTGTTGTCAGCCAGGTTCTGAGGCTGAACAGAGGCAAACCCATTGCTGCAGAGCTCATCCCAGGCCAGTGCTCTGGGTTTATAAAATGCCTGAACTGCTGTCGTTCATTGGTTCCAGTGGTCAGACCAGCCTACTGGTAAATGGATATAGTTTATTTTTCAGTGCCTGAACAAAAGTGTCGTCCCTGTGGACCTCTCCAGGGCCTGGAATTATTTTATTAGTCTCTTCTTTGAGTCAAATTAAGTATTAAGAGTATGTATGCCATCATTAGAGGTGATCGACATCTTGGTCCAATTCAGTTTATTGTATTAACCAGCAGGCAAGGTTGGAGTGACCCTCCCTCCCTTTACCCTTTCTCCTTCTCCTTCCTCCCCTTCTCCTTTCTCCTCTTGCAGCATCTGTTTACAGGCATACTTTGGTAAGGTTGGGGAAGTGGTGCTGCAGAGGTGTGGATCTGCTTCAGGGAGCCCTCTGGAAGTTCAGGCCCAGAGTGGAGAGCAGCAAGGGAAGTGCTGGAGTGGCCTGGGGCTGCAGGAAGACACTGGGCTTCTTGGCTGAGCACAAACTTTCACAACAGCTCCTATGGTAGCCTGAGTGATGGCCACCGAAGACATGCATGCTTGAATCCCTGGAACTTGTGAATGTTACCTTATGTGGCAAGGGGGACTTTGCAGATACAACTAAGTTAAGGACCTTGGGATGGAGAGATTTTCCTGGTGGGCCTCAAATGTAGTTTTCAGTGTCTTTATAAGAGGGAGGCGGATGGAGCTTTAACACAGATGAGGAGACAAAATGACCACAGAGGCAGAGATGGGAGTAATGAGGTCATGAGCCGAGGATTCTTGGCACCCATGAGAAGCTGGAAGGGGCAAGAAACAGGTTCTCTCCTGGGGCCTCCAGACCCCTGATTTTAGGCCTATAAGGATGAGTTCAGACTTCTGGTATCCAGAATTGTAAGAGAGTAAGCTTGTGTTGTTTTAAGCCACCAAGTTTATGGTACTTTGTTATAGCAGTGGTAGCAAATGAATACAGTTCATGGGCACGCTCTAATTCTGGGTTCTCTAAGGAGGCTCCTGAGACCTAAGGGTCTGAAAGATGTAGCTTCATGAATGCTTGGACCCAACAGGACACCCCAGGCTGAACAAGGCCTTTGCTCTAGGTCAGATTTGCTCTCCCAGGGGAGATCCAATCAGTTTAAAATGGAACCTGCGTGCGGTGGCTCACGCCTGTAATCCCAATACTTTGGGAGGACGAGGTGGGCAGATCACCTGAGGTCAGGAGTTCAAGACCAGCCTGGCCAACATGGGGAAACCCCATCTCTACTGAAAACACAAAAAATTAGCTGGGTATGGTGGCAGGTGCCTGTAATCCCAGCTACTTGGGAGGCTGAGGCAGAAGAATCGCCTGAATCCGGGAGACGGAGTTGTGGTGAGCCGAGATTGCGCCATTGCACTCCAGCCTGGGTGACTGAGCCAGACTCCATCTCAAAAAAAAATAAAATAAAATCTAATGTATATGATTCATTATGAAGCATCGGCTCACACAATTGTGGAGGCTGAGAAGTCCCACGGTCTGTCATCTTAAAGCTGGAGACCCAGGAAAGCTGGTGGTCAAGTTCTGAGAGCCAGAGGGCTGATGGTACATGTCCCAGTCAAGGGCAGGAGAAGATTAACATTCCCATTCAAGCAGTCAAGCAGAGAGAGCAAATACCCCCTTCCAGCACCTTCACTTTCTACTTAGACCTTTAATAGACTGGAGGATGTCTTCCCATACTGGGGAGGGCGGTCTGCTTTACTCAGTCCGCTGATTCAATGCTAATCTCATCCAGAGACACCCTCACAGACACACCCAGAAATAATATTTAATCTGGACACCGCATGTTTCAGTCGAGTTGAGGTTTAAAATAAGCCTTCACGCACCCTTACAACTTAGGTGCCATTTCCCCCCACTGAGCTCCCTTCTTATCCTCTGAGAACACAAGGAGGTATTACTCACAACACAGCCCAGCTGGCCAGCACCAGCTACATAATCTGTGGGGTCCAGTACAAAATGAAAATGCAGAACTGATTCTTCCACACTTGAGAAGCATCTCATCTCAAGATGGCGGGAGCAGGGCATTCACCAGGCATGGCGCCTTCTGCAGGCCCAGCCCAGAGCTACCACAGGTCATGCTCCCATGAGGAGGACTCCTGCCTCTGGCCTCTGTTCTATTTCTAGGTTGGACTTCCACCTCCTACATCATTTTTCTTCCGGAAGCACATGAAGCTTTTTTAGGAAGCCATTTCTTTTTGGCTCCATTTCTTCTTCATGGAAAAGGCTTCCACTCTCAAAGTTTGCCAAGCCAAAAATAGAATCTGCTTGAAGAGTGAAATGAGACTCAGGATCCTGCTGATAACTCCGATGTTTTAAAAACAAACAAGGACAACTATAAAGATAGTTTATGGGCTCATTAAAAATCTCCAAACCACAGTATCAACCACAGGATGGAGGGTGTCATTTTAGGAAAACTCTGTAATGCACCACGGTGAACCCGCCCCGCTGAAGCTCCATGGTGGCACAGGGGCCTCTGGCAGGGCGATGCGCTTCTCACAGTGAGCAGGGAGTGGGAAGCCCCCACAAGCTCTTATGGGAGAAGGGAATCAGGGGTGCCTATGCAACCATAGGGCATATAAGTGTAAGTGGCTTTTTTTTTTTGAGACAGAGTTTTGCTTCTGTTGCCCAGGCTGGAGTGCATTGGTGTGATCTTGGTTCACTGCAACCTCTGTCTCCCAGGTTCAAGCGATTCTCCTGCCTCAGCCTCCTGAATAGTTGGGACCACAGATGTATGCTGCCACACCTGGCTGATTTTTTAAAAAAATTATTCGTAGCAATGAGCATCTCCCTATGTTGCCCAGGCTGGTCTTGAACTCCTGGGCTGAAGTAATCCTCCCACCTCCACCTCCCAAAGTGCTGAGATTACAGGCATGAGAGCCCAGCCTTATGCTTTTAGTTTATACTTTAGGAAGAGTTATCAGAAATGAAATGCAAGGTAGTGCCTAGGGCTGGGAAGGAGGTGGGGGTAACTAGAAGGACAAAAAAGAGTGGAAGATGAGGATGACAGAAGAAGGGTGTGCTATTGATCAGCAGGAGGGCCAGGAATTGGGCCCCTTGCTCCAGGGTTTTTAACTTTATTCATGCCATGGGAACCCCCAGCAGCCTGGTGAAGCCAGTGGAACCTTTTAAAATATTTAAAAGGTTTAAAATATTTAAAATATTCAGAGGAATATTTTAAAATGCATAAAATAAAATTCATAGAATTCCACAGCAGACTGTAATAATATTAAAATACAGTTATTAAAATGCTTAAAGTACACATTTGTGATATAATAATGTATGTGCTTTTTTTCCCTAATGCATTAAATAAGACCTAGTGGCAGTTCTATTAATTATTTTAATTTAGAAGTAGTGCTATTAGTAAATGCTATTTCAAGGTATCTGCAACAATTATTATTTGATATGAAAATATCTGATTTTTACTAGTAAAAAAGTAGGGACTGCTGTAAGTACAGAATTGTAGTTTGCTGACAGCCTTTCGAATTGAAAGAAATGCTAAATATCCATTTGAGGCTGGCGAAAATAAAGTTGTAATCTTTTTCCATCCAACTTCATGGACTTGCTGAATTCTGTCTTTGGAACACTTGTGGGTCTATTGGTCCCTAAGTTAAGAACCTCTCTGCAGAAGTTAAAAACTATCTGTGCAAACCTAGTGGGGACAGAAAAAAGATCAGGTCCTCAAGACCTTATAAATTAGACAGGCAACTTGGGGTAATGTTTGCTAATTGCTGCAGATGAAAGGCTTGGGCAGAGGGTTTTCATTTAATTTTTTTTCACCAATTTTATAAAAATCATTATTTAAAGTTCATTGAAATGTGCCCATGGCTTATGCATTGTACACAGCTGGATTTACTAAAAGGATGGTTAATTAAGAAGCTGTCAAAGAAAAGGGGTGATGGATTTCATTAGCCAATCTCCATAGTGTTCAGGAGAGCCTGTGGGGCTCCTTAAGTGGATCTCATTGAAGTCACCTCCAGAGCCTTGGAGATGGGTGTTGGCAGCCTTCTGAGCATTTCATTAGGTTGTTACTCCCATGTGCATGTGGAGGAAGTGATAGCCAAACAACCTCAGAGAGCAAAAGGCCCGTACCTGAGGCAGCTTTCTTCTCACATTGTTTTTGCTCTCCTTATTGTTTTGGGTTTTTCCAGCTCTTTAAACAAGTAGTTCATCAAGTCAGGTGTGCAAACTACATGATTCCAAGTCCTATAAATGCTCCCAGGGAAGGGAATAGAACCAGGCAGTGTTCTGCTGTATGCAGAAGTCCTGAAGTCAACAACTGTTGCTCTCAGATTACCAAGGCAATTTGCTCATGCCAACTACGCTGGTGGCAGCAAAAGGGTTGGAGAGAAGACCACACATTGCCTCCCTTTAGAAAACCCCAGGACCTTATGAAACAGTGCACTACAGCTACTGTTTCCACCACCTGTAATAAAATATAATAGTTGGTTCGCCACTAATAAAGGGTCTAGCAGTATTCTAAGTCTTTATATATTACCTTGTTGAATCCTTGGTTTAATATCTAAGAAGTAGATATTATTATTCCTATTTTGTAGATAATGGAGAATGTTGTACACAAATAGTTCAAGTGAAGGAGCTGGAATTTGGACCATAATCAGAGTTAGTGATTATGGAAAGATTTTTATACTTATACAACAACCCTCTTTTAAGTCAACAGCAGAGGCCCTTTTACTTTTACAAGCTTGTTTACATATCATGAATGATTAGGAAGGCTGAATATGAAGCAGTTTAAAGTTAATTTCTTTTTAGACAGTCTTGCTCAGGTGCTTAGGCTGGAGTACAGTGGTGTGATCTTGGCTCACTGCAACCTCCACCTCCTGAGCTCAAGTGATCCTCCCACCTCAGCCTCCCAAAATGCTGGGTTTACAGGCATGTGCCACCATGCCCAGCTAATTTTTGTATTTTTAGTAGAGACGGGTTTCACCATGTTGGTCAGACTGGTCTTAAACTCCTGGGCTCAAGCGATCTGCCTGCCTCGGTCTCCCAAAGTGCTGGGATTACAGGTGTGAGCCACCGTGCCTGGCCAAGTTAAAATTTTAAGAAATGTTGGTCCTCAAACCTGAAGGAAGAGTTTCTTGAGAAGATAATCTGATATTCAAAATCATTTGCATTTGACTTTTCAAAAACGCCTCCGTAACATAAAGACTGGCAAGGTGATTAGCATTCCCTTTTCCCACTGCCAGGATGCGCTCAGAATTCAATGGTTTATTCAATAAGACAGCCACTTTTTATTCAATAACAAGGTGAACAACCAAGTCCAGGTTGAAACCTAGTTTTAAAGCTTTCTCAGCAACTCTCAAACCGCTTTTCTTTTCTTTTTTTTTTCTTTCTTTTTTTTTTTTTTTTTTGAGACGGAGTGTTGCTCTGTTGCCCAGGCTGGAGTGCAGTGGCGCGATCTCACTGCAACTTCCACCTCCTGAGTTTAAGCAATTCTCGTGCCTCAGCCTCCTGAGTAGCTGGGATTACAGGCACACGCCACCATGCCCAGCTAATTTTTGAATTTTTAGTAGAGACGGGGTTTCACCATGTTGGCCAGGCTGGTCTTGAACTCCTGACCTCAGGTGATCCACCCACCTTGGCCTCCCAAAGTTCTGGGATTATAGGCGTGAGCCACCGCACCTGGCCTCAAACCACTTTTAAAATCCCAAAGCAGACACGAACCTGAGGCGCAACATCATCCTCGAAGTTGTCGTTGTCATCATCAGGAGATGCAGCCTTCCTCGGGCCCCATGACATATCCTTCTTTAATGCAGCTGTTTAGTTAATTGACCCCCACTGTGCCCATCTAAGTAGTCAGTTAGTTGCATCAGGCAAAGAGTGCTGGATTTGAGACCTGGATCTGCTAGGTAACCTTGGAGAAATCAGTTATTAACCTCTTTGAATCTCATTTTTCTCTAGTTTTAAAATAGACCTAGCACCACCAGTATCACGAAGTCATTGTGAGGACTGCCTGAGATGATCTGTAGGCAGGCATATTTTTGTTCTTTTGTACTGCTATAACAGAATACTGCAGACTGGATAATTTATAATACACAGAAATGTATTAGGCTCATGGTTCTGGAGTCTGGGAAGTCCAAGATCAAGGGGCTGCTTTTGAAGAGGCCCTTCTTGCTGTCATGCCACAGCCAAAGGGCAAAGAGAAGGCGAGAGGGAGCAAGAAGGGAAGGGGGCCAAGAGCATCCTTTTATCAAGAGCCCGCTTCTGCCCTAGTTAACCCACTCCCACAATAATGACCCCAATCCATTCAGGAGAGCGGAGCCCTCAGGACCTAATCACCTCTTGAAGGTCCCACCTCTCAACACTATTGCATTGGGGATTAAGTTTCCACACATGAACTTTGGGGGAACACATTCAAACCATAGCAAAGCACTTGCTAAGTTGTGTACAAATGTTATATGTTGTTTGTCACAGTCAAGGCCTAAAGAGCATGGCTCCTTGTAGAAAGAGGTTCAATGAATTATGCTCCAAGAAGTGGGGATGCCACAGGCTGCCAATATACAGGCTGTCTTTCTTCTCAATTTACTGCCATACAATAACCAGAAGAGCCACCTGTCACTTAGTATTTGCATGTACACATTTGTATTGCCACTTATCTTGTTAAACTCTGCACTATTCGACCTTTGGGGCAAAAGTTTTGGTTAATTGTTTCATATCCCTAGTACCTCCAATGGCTCCTGCAAAAAAAGGTACTCAGAAAATATAGGCAGCTGGTAACATTTATTGAGCACAAATTATGTGCCGGGAACTGTTCCAAGCACTCCACACTGATTAATATACATAATATTCACAACAAGACTTTGAAGTTGGGACTCTCTTTATCCCTATTTTGTAGATGGGGAGATAGAAGCAAAAGAGGAGTAAAACCTCACATAGGTGAGAGGCAGGGCTGAGTTGTGCACACAGATGCCATGACTGAGAGCCCAGAGTCTAAACCAGTCTGCTCTATTGCATTTTCTTTTTTCTTTCTTTCTTTCATTCTTTTTTTTTTTTTTTTTTTTTTTTGAAGAAGAGTCTTGCTCTGTTGCCCAGGCTGGAGTGCAGTGGCATGATCTTGGCTTTCTGCAACCTCCACCTCCCAAATTCCAGCAATTCTCCTGCCCCAGCCTCCCGAGTAGCTGGGATTACAGGCACATGCCACCACGCCCAGCTAATTTTTGTATTTGTAGTAGAGACGGGGTTTCACCATGTTGGCCAGGCTGGTCTCAAACTCCTGACCTCAAGTGATTGGCCTGCCTCGGCCTCCTTCAGAGTGCTAGGATTACAGGCATCAGCCACACTGCACCCAGCCTGCTCTATTGCTTTTTAAATGCATGTTTAGGATGAGCACTGGCAGGTAAGAAAGAAGAGAAGACTTCTGCAGCCGCCCAATTGTGCAGACACACCATTTCTTGTCTGTGGCGGGTTGAATAGTATACCTGAAAATTTACGTCTACCCAGAACCTCAGAATGGAAACAGACTCTATTTGGAAACAGGGTCTTTGACAATATAATTGGTTAAGATGAAGTCATACTTGACCAATCTCGCATGTGTCCTTATAAGAAGGAAATTTGAACGCAGACACACAGGGGAGAAGGGCATGTGAAGACAAGGGCAGAGATTGGAATGAGGCATCTACAAGCCCAGGAATGCCATGGACAGCCAGTAAACCACCAGGCAGTGGAGAAAGGCATGCAGCAGATTCTCCTTCAGAGCCCCCAGAAGGAATCAACCTTGCTGACATCTTGGTTTGGGTCTCTGGCCTCTGGATCTGTAAGAAAATAAATTTCTATTGTTTTGAGCCACCCAGTCTGCAATAGTTTGTAATGGCAGCCCTGGGAAATCAATACACCTTCTTTCTCTCTGTTCTCTGCTTTCCAGCGAAGTGAAGGGAAGTATTGCACAGATGACTCAAAAACATAAGAATCTGAGGCTTTAGGGGGGTTTAGCTTTGCATGAGCTCATTTCCTTTTTCTCTGATTAAACCTCATGGAAAACCAGCCCACTCAGATTAAGAAAGACTGAGAGGGTCCCATGGGCCATTATCTCTTGGTAAAGTGAAATCAATCCCAGAAGGCAGACTGCTTGAAAAGCCCATCTTCATTAATCAACCAATAGGTCTGTGAAGTGGAAATGTGCACTTCCTTTTGCCTCTTTTTTGTGTGGAGAAGAAGGGAGAGCTAGAGAGGTCATCCCAGCCTAGGAATTCGAACTGGTCTATGAAAAAGAGAGAACTATAATTTCAAACGTCTGCTCTGATGCTTTGGGGTGGAGTCCTGGATCAAATGGCCTGGTCAGCAAAGTATTTCACTGACGGCACAGTTATGTGCTGAAGTTTAGGTTTAGGAAGAGGCTGGAGGTTGCTGAATTTTTTGGCATGACTGAGAATAAGAAATTCTGCTTAGATGTTGCCAAGGGGCAGGGAAGAAGGAGCACAGTGTGATGAGAGAGGCCCAGATGCTATTCAGAGAGGCTACCCTGAGATGTCCCTGGTTGGTGGGCTTGGCCGTGGGTCTTTTAAGAAGAGGGCGACAGAGCGAGACTCCGTCTCAAAAAAAAAAAAAAAAGAAGAAGAGGCACGGCTGATATTCCATTTAAAGTTGGCTATGTGAGACTATGATGTAACTCCCCACCCTGGTTGCATTAAACCTTCAGAAAAAGTTTTCTGAATATACACCCTTGTATTAATCATCCTATGGGGAAAAGAAGTGTCCTCAGAGACACACTGGGAGGAACCAGCAACTGTTAGCCTTTTTTACCATCTACCGCCCTTCCTCTCTTCCCACTGTTTGTGAGCTTGGAATTTAACTCTAGTTTGAATAAATCCTAAAGGGTGCTGAAATCATCAAGCTGTGGGATTTGAAACACCACTACCAGGTTGCTCAGACCTACGTCTTCCTTGTTCTGAGGGCCAACTACAGGAAAGGCATCCTGCTAGGTGCGGTAGCTCATGCCTGCAATTCTAGCACTTTGGGAGGCTGAGGTGGGAGAATCGCTTGAGCTCAGGAGTTTGAGGCCAGCCTGGGTAACACAGTGAAACACTGTCTCTACTAAAAATCAAAACATTAACTGAGGATGGTGTCACTTACTCGTGGTTCCAGCTACTCTGGATGCTGAGGTGAGAGGATCACTTGAACCAGGGAGGTTGAGCCTGCAGGGAGCCATGATTGTGCCACTGCACTCCAGCCTGGGTGATGGAGCCAGACCCCATTTCAAAAAAAGGTAAAATAAAATAAAAAAGGAAAGGCATCCTATGAGGTGTACCAGGAACACAAAAGCTTGTAGGATCTAACCCCGTTGCTGTGGACTGAATGCTTATGTTCCACCAAAACTCATATCCTGAAGCCTCATGCACAATGTGATAGTAGTTGAAGTTGGGGCTTTCGTGGGGAGGTCAGAAGGTCATGACAGTGGAGCCCTCATTAATGGGATTTCTGTCCTTATAAAAAGAGGCGGAAACATGGGATTTTCCTCTTTGCTCTCTGCCCTGTGAAGATACAACATGAAGACAGGTTTCTGCAAACTAAGAAGAGGGCTTTTACCTACAGTGACTCTGATGGTGCCTTGATCTTGGACTCTCCAGCTTCCAGAACTGTGAGAGATAAATATTTGTTGTTTAAGCCACCCAGACTTAAAGAACAGATAGTCATTTGTTATGGCAACCCAACCAAGACACCTGGCCTCAAAGAGGTCCCAATACTGAAAGACAAAGGCAAGAGTGACTACAATTAGGACTGCCTTAACAGAAGAACAAACAGCAATTTCACAGCTTCAGAGGAAGAAAAAGAGCACTTCTGGCCAGAGTGATCAAGGACCTGATATGAGATATTTAAGGTAATCTTCCAACAGATAGAGTAGAGGTATACGGCATGTCTCTCTCTTGAGTACACCCACACTCCGTTTTATTGAGTGTGTACTTTTCCCTTTTCAATAAATCTCCATAACAAATCCACCAGTCTTGCAGAAGTTTTCCAAAAGCTAGGGTTAACACTCTTTCTGGAAATACATACACTGTCTTGTATTGACTTTAAACGGTGGGGTTTGAGGAGATATAACATGGATGAGAAGTTGAGAATGAAATAGAAGATACAGGTAGACAGGGTAGATGGGCAAAGAGGGTATTTGATGGAGGATAAACTCTTTAAAGCTCATTAGAATTTAAAAAATATTTTTACAGTGAATATATATAATTTTTGTAATTAAAGTTAGATTAACTTAAGACAAGGGAAGTGATAGGTTCTATATCACACTGGTCAAACCATACTGGAGACAGGAATTCGGTGGGCACCAGAAAGAAAAACTGGAGGACATTTGCAGGAGAATGGCTAATATTGGGCAAGGTCTCAAAACCGTATAATGAAGGCTGGAAAAAGGATTGGGCATGTTTCAACCTGGAGGAAAGGCTTTTCAATAATGGGAATGGCCACTACTTTTGAAAGAGAAAGTCCACTTATTCTAGATGGCCTGAGAAACATAGAGAAAATATTAGAGTTCAATTATAAAGAATAACTTAAAGAATAAACTGCCTGGCTAGGTGCGTGGCTCACGTCTGTAGTCCCAGCACTTTGGGAGACTGAGGCAGGAGAATTGCTTGAACCTGAGAGGTTGAGGTTGCAGTGAGCTATGATCGCACTACTACACTCCAGTCTGGGTGAGAGAGAAAGACCCTGTCTCAAAACAAAAACAAACAAACAAAAAGCAAACAAACAAACAAAAAAACTCCTTTTTTTTTTTTTGAGACGCAGCCTCACTCTGTTGGAGTGCAGTGGCGCGATCTCAGCTCACTGCAACCTCCAGCTCCCAGGTTCAAGCAATTCTCCCGCCTCAGCCACCCGAGTAGCTGGGATTACAGGCACCCACACCACGCCTGGCTAATTTTTGTAGTTTTGGTAGAGACGGGGTTGCACCATGTTGGCCAGGCTGGTCTAGAATTCCTGACCTCGGCTGATTCGCCTACCTCGGCCTCCCAAAGTGCTGGGATTACAGATGTGAGCCACTGTGCCCGGCCAAAAATCTACTTTTTAATAGTCTCTTGAAAAATAGTGTCCTCATTTATTTAAGTAGAACATTGGAACTTGACCATTGGAAAGGTGGTTAGGCTACGTAAACTTAAAAGTGACTTTGCATTCTAATGTATTATGGCAGATATTGTTGTGTGTCTGCCCACAGCCATAGTCCCTTCCTGTTTAGGTAGCATGTTCAGGAAATAATGGCCTATCCCCAATCAGGGGTGGGGTGCAGTGAGGGCAGGATACACCCTAATTGGTCTTAGTCAAGTACATGATTTTAATTCTGTTCACCACTGATTGGTTTAGTGGCAGTCGTGTGGCCAGTCATGGCCAATAAGTTATGTGAGGAATTCAGCTGGGTTAATTTCTAAGCCTTCTCGGAAATTAATTTTTCTCCCTGATAAAAGGAGGGAGAGCAAGGAGGCCTCCTTCTTTTTGTTGCTTTTAATTGATTATGTAAAAATATGCCACTTATAAGTCCAGCAGCCATCTTACCACTGTGTAGACCAAAGCCAGTCTCTGTGATGAGCCCCTCATCAAACCTGGATCACCAATCTCTGATTAGACATTTCATTTTGTGAGATAATTAAAGATCTTCATTTCTTAAGCTGCTGTTATTTAGGCATGTTAGTTGTCCCTGCAGCCAGGTGCTTGCTAACTCAACCAAACTTTATGAGTCTAAGAAAATCACTAACTTTGGGTAGGTATGATATACTTCATATAAAACATGTCTTCCTGAAAAGATGCATGTAAATAAAATTGCTGTAGGTTGAATTTTATTCCAAACGCATGAATGAAATTATTATCCAGAGAACATCTTGAGTATTGGGCTCCATTGTAGGCCCTGCATTTAAAGAGGAAGCTGGAAATTTCCCAGAGGAAAACAACTAGGGTGATGGGAAATCTGGAACTCATGTGAAAAAGGGGCTGGGGGAGGCTACTCTGAGAAGAGAAACCTAGTATTTAGTGGTGAGTAGGGGAAGAGATATTTGATGGATTTCCATATAGAACAAAGCTTTAATGTATTTGCTAGATAGCTCCGAAGGCAGAACTAGGGCCAGTAGTAGGAAGTACAGGGAAGCAAATTCCAGTTTGTTGCAAGAAAGAACGTTCTAAGAACTAGAGCTTCCAACAATAAACTGGGAGGCCTTAGGAGATGCTAAGGTCCAGGAGAGCAGTCAATCAGTAGCTGGCTAGCCACGTTGTTCAAGAGAATTCCAGCCTTCAGTGGTATTGCATGAGTTGATTCTGAAAAGTGCTTAGAAACAGAGTGTTCTTCATTAGCACTATTTTGCAAATGAAGAAACTGAGGCTTAGTGAGGAAGATGACGTGTCCAGGGTCTCACAGCTGGCTGGAAGGTGAGATGGGTCTGGGAAAAGAGTGGGGTGTGGAGGTGGAATGGCTCCATATAAACCCTTGAGGATGTAGGACTGGATCTTGGAGCACACTTGGAACTTTGGAATGTGAACTTTGCAGGACTCTGCACTTCGTTTCAGACACCACAATAGCTGGACTGAGCTCTCCAGATTTGTGATGGGAATTCAGGAAGCTGCCCCTACAGGCCTCAGCCCATCATAAAGAATGAGGCTTAAGCATTTAGAAACAGGAATGATGCCAAGTCACACCACTGATACAGATCAATGAGAAGGGACTCGCCTGTACGTTGCACCAAGCAGGTGATCCAGCCCCGCAAATCAGCCCTGCTAAAGTCTTGCGGGCCCAGAAGTAGAAAAAGATCCTTCTGGTGCAGCTAGTAGGACATACTTCATCCTCACTTGAATGCAACTTGGCTGCAGAAAGAGGTTTAATGAGGCTCCAGGTAGCCACACTGGGGCAGGTTGTAATCTCTAAGAAATAGACTCTGAGATGCTGAACTTGGCACACAGGTTCACTGGGGAGTGCTTTGGGAATAAATCCTGCTAGAGAGTGAGTGGGGCTGAATTGGGCAAAAGGAGAAGCTGAGCTGTGATGCGGTTGGAACAGAGGCCTCAGTTGGTCCTACAGGGAGCTCTAGAGCTGGAATGTCCCTGCAGAGATGTCTCAACTGAGGCAAGGGGGATGGGGCTTTGTACCCCTCATCAAACAGTCTTTGCATGCAGGCTGCCCTCAGAAGAGAGCGTAGGCTTAAGCAAGACCATGTCCTTCAGAAGAAGGCAATTCCTGAAGCAGGACTCAACTCTGAGCTATCAGTAGCCAACACTCCCTGCAGTTGGAGTAAAGAGAGTAAAGTCCTGAAGGGGCCAGCTGGGTGGTACCCCATGGCATTGCCAAACAGAATCACTCCCCTCTGCCAGCCGAACACCATGGCAGGGTGCCGCGCAAACCCCTTCTTTTTCCTCTGGGCAGCCCTTCCGGCATATGATGAGGACCCTGTGGCTAAATTAATGCTCCAAAGTGCAAACTCTAGATGGGGAAGGAGACCCGGAAGGGCCTCTGTAGGACCAGCTTCTTTCCCCAAAACTCCACAAGCAGAGGAGAGGATGCAAACGCTGGGTGCACGCCTCCCACCTGGGGACCCCAAAGGAACACCAGGCAGGCTGGTGGCTGGGAGTGGGGATGCTGTCAGAAGGAAACACCCGCTTGTTAACAAAGCTGGTCAAGGTTGGAGTCATGGATTTTGGAAATTTGGTGATTCCCAGCCAAAAGAAGTGCGTCAGACACAATGACCCGACACGCCCAGGATCAACATCCTCTGGGAAAGAAGAGACCCAGATCAGGACTTTTTTGTTTCCTTGACTAGGTAGGATGCCTCATGGCAGGATGTGGCCGCTTCAGCCGTGGTCACAGAGCCTCTCTCAGCCTGATACAGTATAGCGCTGCCCGTGTTGTCTCTGCACTGCACTGCCGGGACGCTCCCTGTCTTTTCTGTAAACTCACTTGAACCAAGGGCACCCCATGCTCTCTGCATCTACGGGACACCTCGCACAACTCAGAAGGCCTATTTGCAATATGCCAGCAGACTCTTCCCCTCCCTCCCACACAGGGCGGCTATTCTTAGTTGTAAGGAAACAGATTTTATTTTCTCTAAGCAGAGTGATGGGAAGTTAAGCACAAGATGCCCTACCTCTTGTCTGAGCTGCTTGAACTGAGGGCCGAGAGGGGGGCTTCTCTTAGGGAGTCTGTGGAGGGGTGGGGGACGGTGGCCTCAGGAGCTTCCGCTGAGATTCCAAGGAGAGGCTGCGCTTCCTCAGCCCTGCACATTCCCCCAGGCCGTGGGGATTAGGGCAGAGGCAGAGACCGGAGTCCCTGGCCCGGGCTGCATAAACTCACTTTCCTGGTGTTCATGTGTGCCTCCCACGCAACTCCCCGAGGTGGGGACTGGGAGCATTTTCACTTGACAGATGAGGACAATGAGGCACAAAGAACTCAAGGTCATACAGCTTAACGGGGGAGGGGAGAGCTTAAGCTTTAGCAGTGGGGTGGAGCTGGGGTTGGCACACCGACATCCCAAACCTGTGCTTAGAGTCACTGCCCTGCACCGTGGGTCAGGAACACTCACCAGTGACCTGGTGGAGTCATGGCTGTAGTTTCCGGGCTATTGGCCAAGCTACCCGCACAGAGACAGCAAGGGCAGTGAGAAGGAACAGCGCCGGGCACCCCGGGACTCATTCCTTGGAGTAAATGAAACCAGTTTATGAAATAAGCACAACTTGACTGGATATGAAAAAAAGCAACTTGATTCATTCCTGCCCTCCTCAGGAAACTTGAATAGTGCATTTCCTACCTCCAGAGAGGATCTCAGGCAACACCCATTACTTTTCCAGAAAAGTTTAGATGATTGCAGGTGAAATCCAATGTGCTATCTAAACTCTACACAGTACCTGGTTTAGAGCACCCTCTCTTTCCTCAGTGTATTAGTGTCTAATGGCTGCCATCACCAATGACCACAAATGGGCTGGCTTAAAACAACTGAAATGTATTCTCTCACAGTTCTGGAGGGGAGAAGTCTGAAATCCTTTTTCCAAAAAGGTCACATAGGTAGGTTCTGGGGGGCAGGGTGTGAACATGTGTGTTGGGCAGGCACCATTTAACTCACTACACCCAGCTGGGGCCTACTTTAGTTTGGGAAGCCTGCAGAGTATGTAGGCGTGTGGGTGGGGGTTCATCTTTCTTTGCCTTGCTGTTGGCCCCTAGGTGGGCTGGCCCAGGACCAGGGCGGAGAGGAAGGCGGTGGGCAGGCTGAGGTGAACCTGACTGCTGCCTATGCATTCCAAGGCCGGTGCCTTTGGACATGGCAGGTGTTGGAGGTTGATTTTTACTACATGGGGCAAGTTTATGGGTTATTAAACCCCCACTGCCCTCAGCCCTCTAATTTCACAGCTGGTCTATGGGAAAGACACATGCATCCTTGGCCCATATGATTCTGGAAGTGCTGCTGTTTCCATTGTGGCCACCTCCCACCACTGTGTCCCCTGGCAAGAACACCACACCTCACAACCTCTAGATTACCCAGGTAGGAATCAGATTTCAGTCCCAGTGTTCCTTAAACACCAAGAGGCAGCGGTCCAGGCTCTGTGAGATGTTGTCTGGAAGCCCCCTCCCACCTGGCTCAAAGTATGCAGGAAGAACTCGCCTGTTACTGCATGGAGGAGGAAAATGTGCAGCAGATCGACAGCTCTCAGCAGAACCGCCCTCCCTATGTGCTCTTTGGCCTCCAAGGAATGCTTTACCTTCTGACTGATAGCCTGGAAGTGGCTGTTGGATGCCATGATGAGGGTAGATTTGGCCTTATAGCCACTCAGCACATCTTGCGTAGATGATCCAACAGCTCCCTTTAAGATATGGGCATATTTGGCACCTAGTTTATTGTCCTCAGACTTTGGGACCACTGTCCTGAACTCCAAGACATCAGAAAAGGTTATTTTTACACTATGTTCAGTAAGTTAATGGGACTATTTCCTATTCTCCCTAATTGGATTTACACATAAAAGACAAATAAAATGTGAAATCACTTAGATACAACAAAGTGGCACATGCATTTCTGCCTTGGTAACCTTCTATAAGATAGATATTGATGAATATGAGAAAACAGCAATACTAGAAACAAATTTGTTCAGCAAACATCTATTGTCTGCTTACAGGTGCAAAGGCTGGGAGGCTGGCAGTCTGGATTTCAGGAAAAGGACACAAAGATGAAAGTTATGTTGTGCCCACATCCAAGGCTTATCTGCTGCTGTTTTCATCATTTCTGAAAATCCACTCTTAGCATCAAAACTTTTGTGAGGCCAGGGAGTGGTCCCTTATTAAGGCCTGATTAGCATGGCTTGGTGTCTCAGGTTAGCCAGCCTCTACCAAGGCTCTGAGGAAAGGTACATTTAATGTTACTTCCAGTACAGCCCCCCTCTCTCTGCCTTGGTTGAGTTTCATGTCTTCCTCATCTTCAGCAGTGTGACTAAAATAACCACCTTGCAGCTCCTACAGGTTGCCATCTGTGATGGTTAATACTGTGTGTCAACTTGATTGGACTGAAGGGTACAAAGTATTGATCCTGGGTGTGTCTGTGAAGATATTGCCAAAGGAGATTAACACTTGAGTCAGTGGGCTGGGAAAGGCAGACCCACCCTTAATTTGGGTGGGCACGATCTAATCAGTTGCCAGCAGCAGAGACCAACACTGAGTCCTCAATATGACACCATTCCTCGGGGTGATCAGCCAACTACCTGGTGGCAGGTTTATTATATTGGACCTCTTCCATCATGGAAAGGGCAGAGGTTTGTCCTCACTGGAATAGACACTTACTCCAGATATGGGATTGCCTATCATGTATGCAATGCTTCTGCCAAGATTACTATCTGTGGACTCACAAAATGACCAAGGCACTCACTTTATGACTAAAGAAGTGTGACTGTGGGCTCATGCTCATGGAATTCACTGGTCTTACCATGTTCCCCATCATCCTGAAGCAGCTGGATTGATAGAACGGTGTAATGGCCTTTTGAAGTCACAATTACAACACCAACTAGGTGAAAATAGTTTGCAGGGCTGGGCGTAAGTTATCCAGAAGGCTATGTGTGCTCTGAATCGGTGTCCAATATATGGTACTGTTTCTCCCATAGCCAGGATTCACGGGTCCAGGAATTAAAGGGTAGAAGTGGAAGTGCCACCACTCACCATCACCTCTAGTGATCCACTAGCAAAATTTTGCTTCCTGTTTCCACAGCATTACATTCTGCTGGCCTAGAGGTCTTAGATCGAGAGGGAGGAAGGCTGCCACCAGGAGACACAACAACGATTCCATTAAACTGGAAGTTAGGATTACCACCTGGACACCTTTGGCTCCTCCTACCTTTAAGTCAACAGGCTAAGAAGGGAGTTACAGTGTTGGCTGTGGTGATTGACTTAGACTATCAGGATGAAATCAGTCTACTCCACAACAGAGGTAAGGAAGAGTATGCATGGAATACAGGAGATCCATTAGGGCATCTATTAGTATTACCATGCCCTGTGATTAAGGTCAATGGGAAACTACAACAGCTCAATCCAGGCAGGACTACAAATGGCCCAGACCCTTCAGGAATGAAGGTTTGGGTCCCTCCACCAGGAAAAAAACCATGACCTGCTGAGGTGCTTGCTGAAGGCAAAGGGAATACAGAATGGGTAGTAGAAGAAGGTAGTCATTAATACCAGCTACAACCACATAACCAGATGCAGAAATGAGAACTGTAATTGTCATGAGTATTTCCTCCTTCTTTTGTTAAAAACATGTTTGTGCATATATACATTTGTACTAAGAAAATATCTTCACTTTATTTCCTTTTCCTTTATCATGTGACTTAATATTTGTTGACTTCATGTCAGCATTTGAGTATTGTTAACTTTATGTAATAGTATTTGGGTTGGGGATCGGTGCGTTTCTGATTGTATGAAGGATAGTTGTATTCTGTTAGCCATAATTATGATCTTATTATTGTCTTTATTTGAAGATTATGTATGATCTCAGGAGATGTGTGTGGGTTCAAATTGACAAGGGGTGGACTCGTGATGGTTAATACTGAGTGTCAACTTGATTGGATTAAAAGACACAAAGTATTGATCCTGGGTGTGTTCATTTGGAAGAAACAGGGAACGGTTTCTCATGGTACTTTTGGGAAGCAAACTTCTCTCTCAGGCTGCCAAAGAATCAGTGTGGTATGTTGTTGCTTCTGCCTCTCCTTGCATTACTATCCAACTGAGACAAATGGATAGACTTGCCTAATGCCTCAGAAGTTTTCTAGTTCATTTTTTCTTTCTTCACTTGACCTTGAAGATCAGCTACCCAGAGAGGGTAAGAAAGTTGCCCAAGGTCCCATAACCAGCAAATAACATGCTGAGGCCAAAGGTGCTCTGATTCCTCATCTAGTCGCCTCTGCCATTTCTCATTTAACTTATTCCATTTTGCTGTCACCCACGAGGCCTCCTACGACCAATGACTCCTATTATGTGTGCCCCCTAAATGCATATGTTGAAGTCCTAACCCCCAGGACCTCAGAAAGTGACTGTATTTGGAGGCAGGGCCTTTACAGAAGTAATTAAGTTAAAATGAGGTTGATAGAGTGGGCCTAATCTGATATGCCTGGTGTCCTTATAAGAAGAAGTTGGCACTTTGGGAGGCGGAAGCAGGCGGATAACCTGAGGTCAGGAGTTCGAGACTAACCTGGCCAACATGGCAAAATCCCGTCTCTACTAAAAATACAAAAAATAGCTGGGCATGGTGGTGGGTGCCTTTAATCCCAGCTACTCAGGAGGCTGAGGCAGGAGAACCACTTGAACCCGGGAGGTGGAGGTTTCAGTGAACCAAGATTGCGCCACTGTACTCCAGCCTGAAGACAGAGCAAGACTCCATCTCAGAAAAAAAAAAAAAAAAAAAAAAAAAGCAAAAGAAGCTGGGACACAGACATGCACCCAGGTAAGACCATCTGAAGACACAGGCAAAAGATGGCCATGTTTAAGCCCAGGAGAGGCCTCAGAAAAACCTAGCCCTGCCAACTCTTTGATCTTAGGCTACTAGCTTCCAGAATTGTGAAAAATTTCTATAGCTGAAGTCAACCAGTCTGTGATACTTTGTTATGGCAGCCCTAGCAAAAAAATACAATTCCTTATAAAAATTCTTATAAACTTGAGGGAAAAACAAAAACAAAGACAAAAGACTCTTCAGTTCTTTAGTCATGTTCCTTAGGAGACACTGAGCTCACAAATAAATAAAATGAAAATGGTATGTTTCTTTGATTTCATAGCAAATGTTTTCCATGTGCGAAATAGGTATATTAGAATGTAGAAAGCAAATGAAAATTTGATATAGTGGGTTTTAAAAAAATTACAGTGGGAAAATTAACAATACATAATTTTTGCTCATTCCTAGGTTTAGATATATTTTGATTAATGTAAACATCTGACTTACCTCCCTGGTGACAATACATTTTATTAATTACCATGTAAGAAACTACCTTGTTATCCAGACAAAGAGTCACTCCCTGCTTCCTGAAAATGTGAGTTTCAGTCATGCTAACAATGTTTCTAAATATTTTTTAACTGTCCTACCCTGACTTATGTGGAAAGAAACCCAAAGAGTTTTTGTCACAAGAACCAGAACAGAAAAGTATGCTGTTGTTAACACAAAAAGTAAGGTGAAGTTTATTGGGAAATCTCTTCTCTCAGGAATGGGAAGTTTCTGGGTGAGCACCCAAGCCCAGCAGAGCCTAGAACCAGGACTCTTATTTTCAGAGATAGCATAAGTCAGAATTTCCATGTTTGCAGTGCATTCTTCTCTTCATTACATTAATCACAGTTTATTCCAACAGGTGAGAGTGACCTAGAGACTGCTAAAGCAGGGAGGGCGACTTCAGATTTTTGTTGTAAGGCCAATACATGTAAAATATTAAAATAGATAATCTAAATATAAAATAAAAAAATGTGTAATAAAAAAAAAGATTTACGACAAGTAACGCCAGAGCCCTATTCACATAAAGCATTGGAAGGAGAGGACATCACTGAGCAGTAAGCACAAAGAGTTTACAAAATCCTGAAAATGCCCTTGAGATCAAAAGGAAGAAATGAGTCCCACCCACAGATAATCACTACTTCTCTTCTCCCATCTTCTCCTCCTTTCCTTCTTCTCTCCTTCCTCTCTTGGCTTTTAGGAAGAGGGCTGATGATCCAGAAGAAGACAGCTAACACTTGAATTAGAGACATTAGGTCTTGAGTACTGAACTCACATGGTTCTGGCTGACAGTGCACTGGTTTTTGGTGTCCATTGGCCAAGGGTAATGGGAGCCAGGGAAAATGCTGTAAAGGAAGGGAGGGAGCCACGATTTGGGAAGGTTTGGAGGTAACTGTTGATTAGTGCTGATTTCTCACCTTCAGGGCTAGCAGCTGTGATGGGTAGAGATGGAGCCCCTCTCCCTCCAATGCCCTCAGGGCTGCTTGGGGCCTCAGGTGGAGCAGGAACCTGGCAGTTCTTGAGTCCTGTTTTTGCCTTCTGGGGCTACTCATCTCTTGGGAGAAGAGCGTTGTTGGTGGTGAAAAAGCCACTGAGGTAGACAGGCATGTCAACATGGCGCTCATGACTAGATTGGAAGACACACAGCATTGCATGCATCTGTCCTTTCTTCCTCCTTTCCCTCAACTCCCTCTCTTCTGGCTTTTTGTTATTGTTGTGTGTTTTGGTTTTTGTTCTGGCCTCTTTAGAATTAGCCCAGGAGTCGAGCCAGAAGTCTGCAGTTAGCCTGAGCTCTGTGACTTCCTCACTGAGGGATGTGGGGAATCATTTCATCTCTCTGAGCCCTAACATCATAACCCATAGAAGGAGATAACCATATCTTGACTGCTATCTAAGGGCTTTTCTAGGGGAAAACTGAAATAACATATTTGAATTAGATGATGTGTTTTTAAATGCTTCGTAAACTGAAAAGTGCTTTAAATGTTTAGGTTTTAGATTTGAGTTATCCTTCAATCAAACCAATGTGATGTCCAACCTGTACCAGCCCTTAGGGGTTTGCTTTTAGATCCAGAGCCAACAGACTCCCAAGAAGGGAGCTAACGTGTCTTAGTCTACATGGTGACTGCCCCATGCCTAAGATGTCATCATTTGGGAATCACAGGTTTGGGAGTAAGATAGTGCTTCTTAAAATGGTGTTAAGGGGAAACTTTTCTTGAGGGTGGGGGGATGATTATGGTAGTCCCTGCTTATCTGCAACGGATACAATCCAAGACCCCCAGTGAATCCCTGAAACCGCAGATAGTACCGAACCCTATGTGTACTATGCTATTCTTATATGTACATACCTACGATAAAGTTTAATTTATAAACTAGGCACAGTAAGAGATTAATAAAATCATAATGAAATAGAACAATTATAACAATATGTGAATGCAGTCTCTCTTTCTCTAAATGTCTTATTGTACTGTGCTTACTTACTTTTACCATGGGGGTTGACTGCCAGTGACTGAAAGGGAAACCGTCGGTTAGAGGGGACCACTGTACCAGGAAAAAGTCTTCAACAGTGCACATACATTTTTTTAGCTGTTCTATGAAGTTAAACAGGTTTTCTTTTCTCTGGGACTTCCCAGAGTCATTAGCAGGCTAACCTGGCCCATCCATAAAGGAAGATTTAGTTTGCAGTGTTTCTCAGAATTATTTGACCAGGGAACCCATTAAAACCTTTTGCATTGAGGAACACATTTTAGAGTTCCCACTGAGGTGAAACGCAGGCTTTATCAACAAGGCTTTGCATTTGTTATTTTTATTAGCTTATTGGATAATTTCTAAAGTAATAGCAAGGTGAGCATGCTAACTCATGGTATGAGCATAGATAGATAATGCTGGATTGAAAGATAGTTTGAGTGGTGGGAGAGAATTGTGGAGGAAAGAAAAGGCACCAGGAGCTTTGGTTTATTAACACAATTTTATTTAATCTTCTCAACAACTTTCTGAAGATAACAGTATTACCACGGTGTTTTTGATAGGGAACCGGAGGCTGAGAGAGGTTGTATTCATTGCCAGTGGTCACACAGTTTGTCAGTGGTGGAGCTGGGATCTGAATTCAGGTCAGCCTGTTCCAAAGTCCAATCTCCTTCCAGAGTAAGATTCATTCCTCCAAGAAGGGGGAAGTGAAAAGGTGAAGAAAACAAGATTTGCTTACCTTACAATTATGCAGGAATGATTGTGGCGAAGCAGCTGTGTGGTCACTGAGGAACACAGTCACAGTTCAGAAAATATGGGTGTCCGTGCCCCTCCCGGGGGAAAAAAAATCTTCTCACTCAGGTGTGTACATTTTAAACTCACAGAAAGCTGAAAGGAATCTAGGAGGAGTTGGGCTCCATAAAAATCACTACCTTTGTGGTTAAAGATTTATTAAGTGATCACAGCATGCTGGGCATATAAATAGACCTGACCCTTGCCCTTAGGGAACCCAGAATAAATACACAAGATTTACAGTCATAGTGTTTGATGTCAGACTAAATGGTTTAGGACCATACATGTTCCAGGATCCTACTCAGTAGGGTTAAAAAACATGGCTTAGGAGGAAGTTGGGAATGGAGGAAGTCATCCAAGCTTTGCAGCCACATCTACCTGGGCTCCTCTACTGTCGCTAGCTTTGCAAGTTAGGGCAAGTTACTTAACTGCTCTGACTCGCAGCTTCCTCTTCCACCAAATGGAAGTGATAATACTTGCCTCACAGGATTAACGTGAAGTGCAAATTACCGTGTGCAAAATGCCAGGCACGTAGTTGGTGATAAACAAATGATAACTATGGCTATTAAAATCTCCAAGGATAGGCCAGGTGTGATAGGTCATGCGTGTAATCTCAGCACTTTGGCGGGTGGATTACTTGAGGTCAGGCAGATTACTTGAGACTAGCCTGGTCGACGTGGTGAAACCCTGTCTCTAGAAACAATACAAAAACTAGCCGGGGGTGGTGGTGTGTGCCTGTAGTCCCAGCTACTTGGGAGGCTGAGACAGGAGAATCTCTTGAACCTGGGAGGCGGAGGTTGCAGTGAGCTGAGATCATGCCACTGCACTGCAGCCTGGGCAACACAGCGAGTCTCCATCTCAAAAAACAAAAAACAAAAAACAAAAAAACTGCAAGGATAACATCCAAGCTCTGTTCCCTGGTATGAAAGGCTGTCTATGATTTAGCATCTACTTGCCTTCCCAGCCTTTGTCCTGCCCCCTCCACTAACTGGCCACTGTGCCACGGACATTCATTTCCTGATGCCTGTCAAAGTCTTCCCCTTCCTTAAAGGTTTCAGGGTTTAGAGTAGTGGTTCTCAAAGCAGGTCTATTGACCCCTGGGGGACCCCAAGATTCTTTCACGATATCCTGATGTCAGAATTATTTTCATAATAATACTAAGATGCTGTCTGCCTTTTTCACTGTGTTAACATTTGCACTGATGGTGCAAATGCAATGGTGGGTAATAGTCAAACAGCCACCACCACTCACTCATAGAAAAAACAAAGCCAGTGTCACATAAGAGTGTTGTTAATGAAATAAAAAATCAGTAACTGTATTAAATCTTGACCTTAAAGTATGCACATTTTAAAATATTTTGCGTGATGGAATGGGAGACACGCATCAAGCACTTTGGTTGCATACTGATATTCACTGGTTGTCTAGAGGAACAGCATTTGTGCCATTGAACTGTGAGCTGAACTGCTCCTTTTTTCATAGAACAGCATTTTTATCTGAAAGAACAACTGATGGACAAACAATGGTTATTCAGACTTGCATATTCAGCTAATATTTTTTTTTTCAAAAATGAACCATGTCCATTACTTCAGGAAAACCAGCTGACGGTATTTGTTGCCAAAAATAAAATTGGGGCTTTCCAGCAAAAACAAGAATTTTGGGAAACTTGTATCCACTACTGTGAACTTGACAGCTTACAAATAATTAAAGCCTTTTTTGGATGAACTCCATGATAATATTAACAAACGTGATTTTTAAAATATTGATGAATAAAATGTGCCAACATTTTGAAGATCAAAATTTTCCAAATGACCAGTGCATTGTGTTACAAAATTATGCAGGTAAAAGAGCCACTCAAAGTCCATGTAGACCAATGGGTTTTATTATAACAGAGGATAAATGTTCATTGATGTGGTTTCAGGCTTCACATTGCCACTAATCTTTAAGAATTACTAATGAAGCTTCGATGTTGCCATGGTTTGGGTGTTTCTGTTCCCCAAAATTCATATTTTGAAACCAAAATGTATTTTTATATATTTCTATTTTGTTTGTTTGTTTGTTTTTGAGACGGGAGGCTCACTCTGTCATCCAGGCTGGAGTGCAGTGGCGCTATCACGACTCATTACAGCCTCGACCTTTCCAGGCTCAGGTGGTCCTCCCATCTCAGTTTTTGTATTTTTAGTAGAGATAGGGTTTCGCCATGTTGCCCAGGCTGGTCTTGAACTCCTGGGCTCAAGCAATCCACCTGCCTCGGCCTCCCAAAGTGCTAAGATTACAGGCATGAGGCACCATCCTACCAGCTTTCCCAAGCCTCCAGCTTGCAGATGGTAGATCATGGAATTTATAAGCCTCCATCATTGAATGAGGCAATTCCTCACAATAAATCTCTTTCTACATATCTCTTTATATCCTGTTAGTTTTGTTTCTCTGGAGAACCTTGACTAATACAAATATTCTCAAAATGAAACAATAGCTCATTTATTTGGAATAGGTTCCTAGAAATAGGATTACTGGATCAACAGGAATTACAAAATGCAGTTTGATTAATTTAAATATATGCAACTTGAAGGATGCTATGTTTGTATTATGGCCAATGCCATATGTCTGCATTGTCACATGGAAAGTCTGAGGCCAAATAGAGCTTTCCATTTTGTAGAGTCAGCTTCTGACACATTTTGCAGAAAGATAAAGGTTTGCTTTCTGCATCATTCTGCCCAAATCTCTCTGCCGCCAGCACTACCACATTACTATCTCTTATACTTGGGTACTGAGAGGTATCTGCTGTAGACTCGGGTCTGAGGGGATGTATTTGTCAGAGATCTTAGCACAAGCCGCTGAAACCAAGCCTGGCCAATTTAAGCAGTAAGAAGTGTATTAAAATATTAGGTCATTAACTAAATTTCCAGGAGCTCCAGAGAGCTAGGACTGGAGCCCATGTGGCCAGGATAAACCTCCCAAATCACAGCAGAACCATTCCTAAGAAGACTCCGCTGCTTGCACCATCTTACTGTGACTGTCTCTGGAGGTCACCATCACCTCTGCCTCCATTGCAGTAGGGTAGATGCCAGTGGACCCTGAAGCTCCTGAGTCACTCTCCAGTACAGATGCTCTGGTTAGGCATCTTGTAGGTGTCTTAATTCAAATTGCAAAGGAGGCTAAAAAAGCAAGAGTCTGTCACTGGAAGTGGCTTATGCTTCCCACCAAGACATCAAAAGGGGCTGCCCATAATATTGAAGAATGGCTCAGATGCTGAGCTGCCAAAAATGAATGACAAATGCTTACCATAGACAGTAACAATGACAGTCAAGCCGCTGGAAGCCTAGTCTATTCTAGGAGGCGGGAGACAGATGGGCCTTTCTGTTCACTACAGTGGAGGAACCAGGTCTGATTCA
Source organism: Pan troglodytes (assembly GCF_028858775.2). Classification (NCBI taxonomy): domain Eukaryota; kingdom Metazoa; phylum Chordata; class Mammalia; order Primates; family Hominidae; genus Pan; species Pan troglodytes. Next base: position 78,236,534 of record NC_072402.2, read on the forward strand.
TCATCGTTTTCTAGTTCTGAGGAGAGGGTAGGTGTGCAGTAAGTTTTTCCTGGGTGAATGAATGGTTAGACACTGCTGATGAAGAGGGATGCTGTCCTTTATGCAGGGTGCTGATGCTCTCCATGCCATTCTGTTTCATGGATGCTGTCACTGGGAGTAGGATATCACGTGTCAGGCTGAAGACACCCACTGTCACATGGTCTTCACCGGCCTCCATTTTGGGGAGAAGGGAATTGTTTAAGCCACACTGCCTCTGTTTTCTCAATCTCCAAAAAGGGTACTGAGGACTGGTTTTTAAGTGTATTCTCTTGTAAGATGAAAAACAATAATTTCCACATTAAGAAAAAAATCCAATGAGACTGAAAATTCAGGACACCTGGTGGAAACTTGAAGCTTTTTACAAGAGCCACTATTCAGGCCCAAAAGGGTCACACAGGAAAGCATATGCCATTCTGGATTTTTGTTTCTGGATATTTTATTATTTTGCTCTCTTACACCACTCCAGCACTGCACACTCTTTAAAAATAAAATAATTTTTAAGAGAGCTGGTTGTGTACGTTTATAGATAGGAGAGAGGAGTTTGGATAAGTAGCCAATTCTGACTGATTTTGATTTCCTAAGTCTGATTTCCATAATTAGAAAAGGGGAACGCAGTCACAGATGATGTCATCTGTTGGAACCACTGAAGAATGGAGACAGTTGGGTTGCTGCCTTTGTTCATTCTGGCTTTTGCCAAGTGTGGAAGTGGAACAGCGGCTTGGGATCATGGTTGGCAAGGCACCTGAATGTCAGAGCTTGTTTTGCAGGACCTTGAAGGCAATTCCTTTTAAAGGCACCAGGTCTCTATCCTATTTTGTGTCAGTTTTTTTTCCCTCCTTCCTAAATAGATCATTTCTAGCTGTAGATATCACAAATGCAATTTACACTTCATTCAGACATCTGAGACACCGTATGCTAACTAACAACAGAAGTTGGAGTAAAAAAAGCAGGGAAGTGAAAAACACAAGCCTTCTTTGGCTCACCAGTACACCCACTAAATCTCATCCAGCAAAACTGTTTTGCATTGAGACCAGCTTGCCTAATGGTGATGCGTCTCCAATCCCATATGGATTTGATGTTTTCTTGCAGTGTGCTTTTCCCTCACTATGCAGATACTAACTGATCTGCCTCCTCCCAGATTTTTTCAAGTAATTGGTTGCTTGCTGTCTGCAAACCCAGACACTTTTGAGGTATAACATGAACCACCCTCTTAACCAGTGTTGTCGTGTTTGAGTTGCTGCCACTGATGCTGCTCCTGGGAGCCAGCCGACGGGTCAAGTCCCTTTCGGCTGATGAAGATGTGGATGCTCAGAGCTCGGAGTTAAAATCCAACAAGTGGCCGGGTGCGGCCGGAAGCGGTGGCTCACACCTGTAATCCCAGCACTTTGGGAAGCCGAGGCGGGCATTTTCACCTGAGGTCAGGAGTTCGAGACCAGCCTGACCAACATGGCGAAATCCTGTCTCTACTAAAAAAATACAAAAATTAGCCAGGTGTGGTGGTGCACAACTGTAGTCCCAGCTACTTCAGAGGCTGAGGCAGGAGAATCGCTTGAACCCTGGAGGCGGGAGGTTGCAGTGAGCTGAGATCGTACCACTGCATTCCAGCCTGGGTGACAGAGTGAGACTCTGTCTCAAAAATAAATAAAATAAAATAAAATAAAATCCAACAAGTAACAAAGTTGGACAAGGTCTCCTAGGTCACTTCCAGCCCTAATTTCTCCTGTATTCCCCAGCATAGCCCCAGCAATTGAGAGCATGTAATAAGTATTAACAACTGCATGTGTTGACAGGGCTGAATATATTTAAACACAGGATAACAACGGCAAACATTTGCAGTGTTCACTACGTGCCAGGCACCATACTACTTAGCACCTTACATGTATGATCTCAGTCAGTTCTCACAGCAATGCCACAAGGAAAGAACTATTATTACTCCTATTTTAGAGATGGCGAAACTGAGGCAGCAGATGGCTTAAGTAACTTGCCCAAGGCTGCATTTAGTAAGACGCAGAGCTGCAGTATGAACAACGGCCGTCCCACTCCAAAGTCCACGTTCTTCAGAATTATAACAACATCAATAATAAGACAACAAATATTTATATAGTGTGCCAGACACTTGTTTAAGGGTGTTATGTGGAATCAACTCCTATAATTTTTACAAAAAAAAAAATGAGAAAAGTCTACCTTTTACAGATAAGAAAATGGAAATGCAGAGATGTTAAGGAACTTGCTCAAGGTCACGCAGTGTGTAAGGGCCAGAGCTGGGATCTGAAGGATCTGAACCTAGGCTTCAGAGTATGTGTTCTTAACCACATGCTGTTTGGGAGGCACTTCCTTGATTTGGCTACAGAATTATGATAAAGCTACCCCTCCTCATCCATGACAGGGAAGGAGAGTGCAGCTTCCAGTTAGGAGTTCTTTTGGTCAGGTTCTGTGCTCTGTGTTTCTAAGTCACGCTATCAGCACCTGTGTGGACATCTCTACTCCTCCCATATGCAGATGGTTTTCATGGGTGGTCCAAATGGCCTAAATCATTTCCTGCATATTTCTAAGAAAGGAAAAAAGTGTGACCGTAATTACTTCCACAAGGGAGGATCAGTGGTTCCAAGTATGAATCCTAGTGTGGTGAAGGGAACCAAAATATGCTACCCCTAAATACGCATCTTTGGATCTTTGGCAGATAGATTATTTTGAACTAAAAACCATGGAGAATGAGCAGACCTAGGAAAAGCTCCAATTTTTTTTTTTTTTGAGATGGAGTTTTGTTCTTTCTCCCAGGCTGGAGCGAAGTAGGATGATCTTGGTTCACTGCAACCTCCACTCCCCGGGTTCTAGCGATTCTCCTGCCTCAGCCTCCCAAGTAAATGGGATTATAGGGGCCTGCCACCACACCCTGCTCATTCTTTTGTAGAGGTGGGGTTTCACCATGTTGGCCAGGCTGTTCTCAAACTCCTGACCTCAGGTGATCCACCTGCCTCAGCCTCCCAAAGTGCAGGATTACAGATGTAAGCCACCACGCGTGGTAAAAAGCTCTTTAAAAATGGAGTACAAGTTTTTTTTTGTAAAAAGAGAAGAAATTACGGCTGGGCGCGGTGGCTCATGCCTGTAATCCCAGCACTTTGGGAGGCCAAGGCAGGTGAATCTCCTGAGGTCAGGAGTTTGAGATCAGCCTGACCAACATGGCGAAACCCTGTTTCTACTAAAAATACAAAATTAGCTGGGCATACTGGCAGGTGCCGGTAATCCCAGCTAGTCGGGAGGCTGAGGCAGAAGAATTGCTTGTACCCAGGAGGCAGAGCTTGCAGTGAGCCGAGATGGCTCCATTGCACTCCAGCCTGGGCAACAAGAGCGAAACTCCGTCTCAAAAAAATAATAAATAAATAAATAAAAATTACATTTATAAAGGAGATTTTTATATTAAAAGGTGTCACCTACCAGGATGAGCAGGACTGTTATCATCAGAGATGGCACTGACTTCAATCTGCACAACCAACCTTACTAAACGATTCTTGTTTACCATACTTTTGCTGGTTACCTTCTCATAACTTGCCTCCCCCGCCCCAAGGTTCCAATTCCTTTTTGCCTTGTTTAGCCTTAAGATGATATATTGTATAAGTCTAAGTTTTCACCACCACTTTGGGTTGCTCGTCACTGGGTGTGCCCTTGTGGAGACATGATCCACGTGTTAGTAAACTTCTGTTTGTTTTTTTCTTGTTGATCTGTCTCTTGTGAACCTAATTCATAGGGCCCCATCCGGAGAACCTAAGATAGGCAGAGAAAAAATATTTTTTCCCCTCCTCTCCAGAGGGAACAGTGTACTGGTCCTTGGAATCTAAAGTGCACAGAACATGCAGTAGGTGATATACTATGGGTTCCTTCGATGTTCAGTAGCAATGGTGATTGCTTGGTCCAGTAGCCCCCACCCCTTCTGTAGACCACAGGTGTGGGTGTGTGACTTGGCTGGGCCAAGCTGAAGCCTCCCCAGGGATTTTCCTGGCTGGGGCTGCTGAAAAAAGGCTCGTTTTTGTCTCTTGGTGCCTAAAGTTGTTAGCAGTGGTCTGGGGTCATGCTCTGTGTCATGTGGGTAGAAAAGAATGATGCTGGCAGCAGAGAGAGTGGTGGAAAAAGCCCAGGAGACCTTGGGGCCCAGGCTGTAGTCTTCCCCAGTCACTTCCCTGTCCTTCCTGGTTGTGTGAGACAGTAACTTGCTCTTTCAGTTGCGTGGAGTTGGGTTCGCCACTTGCAACTGACTGGAAACCATTCAGGAGGGTTTATTCAATCCTTTTAAAGGTATTCTGTGGCTCTTTCCTCATATATGCCAGCTTGATGGTGTGCACTGACTCTGATTACAGCTTTGTAGTGCCATTTCAAGGGCCTTGTTCTCAAGTAAAGACACATCTGTGACCATTATTACAGAGTGCCTAAGAAAGAAAAAAACTTTTAACTGAGGAATGCGAGCCCCTTTAAGTTATCAGGCCCAGAAAGGCATTGAAAATTAATAGCCATCACTGTTAAGCTTTTACCTTGAACTATTACCTCTTTAAGCACTTGCTATGTGGGCTTTAGACAACCAAGTCATTTTATAGCTGAGTAGCTAGGCAATGCCATCTACCTTATAGTTAAATAATCACTAACCAATGTTATTTCTGTGAACCAATGAGAATTCCTGTCAAACAATTGACCCCCTCCTGATTTGCCCTTTTTTTCTTTAAAAATGTGAGCTTCTCTTTTGTTCTCAGGAGCACTCGCAAAGGCAACTTGGGAGTATGTCCCAGGCTGCAGTCCTCTACCTTTGCACTTGAATAAACTCTTTTGAAATTAGATTCTGACCTTTGTGATTATGAGAGAGGAGAGAGGAAGAAACAAGTTAGGCAGATAGTTAGGACAAGTCCTCAGAAGAATTCTTTTCTAACAAAAAGAGCAGCCTGAAAGATCAAGCTACATGCACAGATAAGGAAGCAAGGCCCATCATAAAAAAAAAATGCCTTTTGTGTAGCCAGCAAGTTCTACATATACACAGTGGGTTTCAGTGAGCACATCCCTTCCCTTTTTTGGACATACTCAGATAAGGGAAACTGCACAGGGGTTTTGCCTAAAATATGCCTAAATATGCAGTTTCACAGATAAGATACACAGAATCGGGCACATCCACAATGGAAAATTCCACCCCCGACACATGTGCAAAAAAGAAAGTTGAACAACATGAAGTAACTCAGGCTAAGAGCCTACATGTGCACTAGAGGGACAGGGTGAAACTGTCAGGAATTTGTGCCTTATGCAAATGAAACACTTAGTCCTGACCAGTTTTTTTGTGCCTTATGCAAATAAAGCATCATGTCCCACCAGCCTGTTTATAAAAGTCTTTGTATTCAACTGTGAAACAGCAATCCTCTTTCGGGTCCCCTCTCCACAATGGAGAACTTTCTTCTTTTGCTTATTAAACTTTTGCACCAACCTCACCCTTGGTGTCCACCCTCCTTAGTTTTCTTGGTCATGAGACAAAGAACTTCAGGTGATACCTCAGGCAATGAGATCGCTTCAATTATTTTAGGTTGACAGGCCACTGATTTGTGATTTACTAGGCATATTAGTTTGCTAGGGCTGCCATAATAAAGTACTCACAACTATGTAGCTTAAACAACAGAAATGTGTTGCCTTTACAGTTCTGGGGGCTAGAAGTGTGAGATTAATGTGTTGACAATGTAACTGCCTGATGGGTTCTTCCTGCCCACTGCACAAACAAGATTGATTCACCAAGACCATCACATTGCAGTAAAGAAATAGTTTAATTGACATGAGATGGAGCTAATAATCACATCAATCTCCCTGAAGTCTTGGAGGTGAGGGCTTTTCAAAGAGAGTTTGGTGAGCAAGGGAGTAAGATGGGGACATGCTGATTGGTTGGGTTGGAGAAGAAATGATAGGAAATCAAAGCTGTCCTCCTGTGCTGAGTCATTTCCTGAGTAGGGGTCATAGGACGGATTGGCGGGTCCAGGTGGGGCCATCCAGTTGTCAGAAATGCAAAAACCTGAAAAGACATCTCAAAAGGCCAATCTTAAGTTCTACAATAGTGAGGTTATTTTCAAGAGTAATTGAGGAAGTTGCAAATCTTATGACCTCCAGAATAATGGCTGGTAATTGTTTAGAATTCAAGCCCCTCTCTTCCTAACTTGGTGGGCCTTTCATTAGTTTTACAAGAACAATTTAGTTTTTGGCAAGGGCTATTATCACTTAAACTATAAACTAAATTCCTAAAATTAGCTTGGCCCATACCCAGGAATGAGCAAAGGCAGCCAATCTGTGAAGCTACAGACAAAATGGAGTCAGCTATATCTGATTTCTCTTACTGTCATAATTTTGCAAAGGTGGTTTCAACAGGGTTGGTTCCTTCTGAGGACACTGAAGGAGAATGTGCCCTATGTCTCTTCCCCAGTTTCTGTTGGTTTTTGGCCCATCTTCGATATTCTTCAGCTTGTAGCTGCATCACCTGATCTCTACCTTGATATTCACATGACATTCTCCCTGTGTGCATCTGCCCTCCAATTTCCTTTTTATGTAAGGACACTTGTCATATTGGATCGGAGCCTGTCCTAATGACCTCACCTTAACTACTTACATTTGCAATCTTACATTTGTGACCTATTTCCAAATAAGGTCACATTCTGAGGTATAGGGACTTAGGACTTCAACATATACATTTGTAAACTTAACAGATTCATTGCCTAGTACACTCAACAAGTCAATATGCCAAAATATGGGGTTGCAGCAGAGAAAGATGTTCAATCATAAGGCTGTTAAATGAGGAGATGAGACAGGAGGAAGCCTCAAATCTATCTCCCTGGGGAGTGTGGGGTTAGAGCTTTAAAGAGTTTTGGAGTGGGCTAAAGTGTGGAGATTGTTGATTGGTGGAAGAGAGCTGGGTGAAGTTATGGGACAGGGAGATGAAGAAACTATATTCTCACATTGATTTGGTCCCTCTGTGGGGGTCTTTAAAGTGGTTTGTGTCATCTGTTCTGCTTGAATTCAGGTTCTGCTTAAGTAATTCTTAAGCAAAAGCCTTGTGATTCTAACATCAGAAGTCCTATCTATAGAAACAGTGTGGATGCAAATGGTCAGTGTCTAGTGCTATATCACTTTTGGTTATAAGGAAGTGGGCCACAGTGTTATAGTAGGTAGCTGGTCAGACATAAACAGAGCAGCAGAGGGCTTCCCCCACCGTACACCCACCAGGAATGTCAGGTGACCATCAGATGATGGTCAGGCAGTTGTTAAGCTGTCTGTCTAAGATAATAATTGGGTGCAGTTGGCCCCAGGGAAGGGCAGTCCCCCAGTAGATAGAAAAACTTGAAACTAGTGATCAGCAGCTTCCTGATAAGATCTCAGGAGTTGGGTGAATGGGCTCAAACATGTACATTAAGAGGCAAAATAGTGGAGTTTAACTGGCATATGACCTTCTAGGGACATTTGACTGGTAAGGGAAGAATGCCTCGAGTGAGCACACATACGGCTCTAGTAAACACTATGCATACTCACCTCCTAAGTGCTAGCAGGCCACTGTGCATGCAAACAGCCTACCCAAAGGGAATAATCAGGGGACAAAGGATGTGAGACCCTGGAAGCATGCCACCTCATAAAACTCCAAGTCAAAAGTCAAATGGCACATTGATCTCTCAAGTTGCCTGCTTACAAGTGTACTTTCCTTCCTTTCATTCCTGCTCTAAAGCTTTTTAATAAACTTTCACTCCTGCTCTAAAACTTGCCTTGGTCTCTTCTTGGTGAATTCTTTCTTCTGAGGAGGCAAGAATTGAGGTTACCGCAGATCTGTATGGATTTGCTGCCAGTAACAACAGTGCAGCATATTACAGTCTTGCCAATGCACCACAGTGCAGCAGTCTCTCACCACTCAAGGTATCACCCCAAGTTCTTTGTCTCATGATAAAGAAAATTAAGGAGTGCAGACACCAAGAGTGAGGTTGAGTGAAAGTTTAATAAGCAAAAGAAGAAAGCTCTCCACTGCGAAGAGGTGGCTTGAAAGAGGTTGCCATTTTTACAGTTGAATGAAAAGGCTTTTATAAGAAACTGATGAGGGTTGCATGTCTCATTTGCATAAGTTGCAAATTTCTGGTGGCTCCACTCAGTCCTCCTAATGCGCATGCAGGCCCTTATCTTGAGTTACTCCATATTGCTTTGTTCCCCTTACTGGCCATGTGTCAGGGGATGGAATTTTCCATTGTGGGCATATGTGGGCATCTGTGTAGCCTTTCTTTTCTGTGTGGCTGGGGGCATATCTTAGCCAAGGCCCCCTGTGCAAATTTCCTTATCTGTGCCTGCAGCTCAATTTTTCAGGCTGTTGTTTTGTTTGAAAGAATTCAACTGAGGACTCACCCTAACTGCCTGCCTGACTGGTTTCTTCCTTTTTCTTCTCTCAGCCTGATTAATGCTTAATTATAAACTATATTTCTGTCTGTAATTCTTGTTAACTCCGTGACAATGGCTTCAAATCTTAGGGGACACAACTCAACCCTTAACACTACAGAATCAAGCAAGGAGACTGAGAAACAAGGTGGTGGTAAGGGAAACCAAAAATATTTCCACCTAAAATATACTTCATTGACATCTTTTGAGATGTTTTTCCAGAGGGTTTCAAACTGGAATAACCCTGAAAACCTGCCTTTTGTGGAGGAGATTTGCATCTGTAAAGAAAAACTACATTAGCAAAATAAACATCCAGGCTTTGTCAGAGGGCCTGTCCGGATCTAGACTTAACCACAGGCTGCGTCTCTTCTTTCTGATATGTGTTATCTGTGACTTTCATCTGCATAACAAGATCACCTTTGCTTACCTTATCTTCTTTTCTCTCCCTCCCATAACCTGTCTTGCCATGCTCTGAGCCTCTATTCTTTCAGTAACTTCAAGATGGTATAAAAGCATCAATCATCAGGCCCTTTCCTTAAGTTTTCATATTTCTTTTAATTTTTTTTTCAGAGACAAGGTCTTGCTCTCTTGTCCAGGCTAGAGTTCAGAGGCATGATGTGACTCACTGAAGCCTCAACCTCCCAGGCTCAAGGGATTCTCCCACCTCAGCCTCCTGAGTAACTGGGACTACAGGTGTGTGCCACCCTTCCCAGCTCATTTATTTATTGTTTAGATACGGGGTCTCACTATGTTGCCCAGGCTGGTCTCAAACTCCTGGGCTCAAGCAGTCCTCCCACTTCAACCTCCCAAAGTATTTGGATTACAGGTGTGAGCCAACATGCCCAGCCAAGTTTTCATATTTTGTATTACTCCTACATGTGCACATTAAAGACATTTTGTATGACTCTTTTCTCCTATGAATCTGCCTTTTGTCAGACGGTTTTCAGTGAACCTGCAAGAGGGCAAAGGGGAAGTTTTCCCTTGGTCCCTACAGTAGCTTTGGGAAGTAGACACACAGAAAGCATGGAGCCTGGATTCTAATTTTACTTGTATGAGTTGCTTTACCTTGGTGACATTGGAAGTCACTTAACTTTTCTGGGTTTCAAAGGTGAGCAGAGTGGGCTAGATTGGTGGTTTTCAAAATACATTCCATGGACCCCCTGGGGACCATGGTTGGGAGATAAACTGGCAGATCATGAAACACACAGCATGAGATATTTTGCAAACCCTGCACTTGATGGATCAGTTGGCACCACCCATATTGATAAACTGGCTCATCTGATCTTGTGGCCCCCATCCAGGAACTGATTCAGTGCAAGAAGACAGCTTCAACTCCCTATGATTTCATCTCTCACCTGACCAATCAGCACTCCCAGCTCACTGGCTTCACCTCTACCCACCAAGTTGTCCTTAAAAACTCTGATCCTCGAATGCTGAGGAAGACTGATTTGAGTAATAATAAAACTCCTGTCTCCTGCACAGCCAGCTCTGTGTGAATTACTCTTTCTCTGTTGGAATTCCCCTATCTTGGTAAATCAGCTCTTTCTAAGCAGTGGGCAAGATGAACCCATTGGGTGGTTATAATCACACACTTGCCCCACTTCACATTTACTCTACCCCGTAACTACCAAGTGGTCTACCCTGGTGGAGGGGAATATTCTACCACTGATGCCATTTAAAACTGAGTGCATGGTGGTAATACAAATCAGATTCACTCTTGCTTGGCTTTTTCCTTGTTTTTCAATTCTCTACAAATAATGCACTCTCCTATTGCCTATGACCTGGGCAGATAATTCAGGTGGATTGATCCCGCCAACTCCTACCTTCGTACAGCACTGCTGTGCCACACTAGTTCTTTTTAAAATCTGTTTTATGTGTAAGATTCCAAGAAGAATTTTGTTTGAAATAAAGGGCTCTGCTAAAAAAATTACTTTAGTCCACACACACACACAAAAAAAGATTACTCAGTTTCCTTCTAGTTAGAAGATTCTATGTGCTTCTATACAAGCAGCTTCAATATTTCTATAATTGTTATCCTCTACCTTTCAGAAAGTTAATTTTATTAATTATTTAGGAAACATTGCACTAAAGATCGCTGGGGTATGGAAAACATTTTCAGTTTTCACTGAGAGTAGGCTCCATGTAAAACCACCTTTGCAAAAATTGTTTAACAGTGAGAAAATTATGACACTGAAAGAGTTTTGACCTAACCAACTCCATCTTGCTTTTAACCTTCAAGCTGCCCTTGTTTATTCCTGGGTGTAGGCAGAGCTAACTTTGGGAGGAATTTAGTTTATAGTTTAACTTTGAAACAAAGATAACAGCCTGCCCCAAAACAAAACCCTTCCTTGCCTGGGGACAAGACCTCCTTTGTGAAACTAACAAATTATCCACAAGATTAGAAATTACGGTTCAGGAGTCAAGCAGCCAGATGCCACAAGATCAGTAACCTCCTAAATTGTTCCTATAGACAACATTACTATTGTCAAACCTAAGATTGGTGTTTGAGGTATTTTTCCCAGTCTGGTAAACAGGCTCATTTGGTCTTGTGGCCCCCCACCCAGATACTCACTCAATACAAGAGGACAGCTTCAACTCCCTATGATTTTATCCCTGACCCAACCAATAAGCTGTCTCCCTTCCCTTGCCCCCTGCCCACCAAACTATCTTTAAAAACCTCTGGCCTCTGGGGAGGCTGATTTGAGTAATAATAAAACCGGTCACCTGTTTAGCCAGCTCTTCCTCTTTTGCAACCCCCCGTGTCTTGATAAATTGGCTTTACCTGGGCAGCAGGCAAGAAGAACCCATGGGGTGGTTACACAACTGGGAGACTCTTGAGTTACAAGGTGGATGCCTCATCTTAACAAAAGTGAGGCAGGCGAATGGCTCTTTGTCTCCTAGCTCCATGGGAGGATTGGCCTTTAATTTGGAGAATTGTTCTTTCTCTTAACTCTCCCATTTAAGCAACCTGGAATATCTCACATATATTCTTTCTGCTGGGAAGGAAGGTCTTTGTGGTATGCCTGCATGTGGAGTGTTAGGTTTGTCCCCCAGTGAAAACACCAATCTATAGTTTACGCATCATGGAGTCTTGTACATCTGTGGTACCAAATCGTCCACCCGGTGTCCCTGACCAAGGGCTGCCCCACTTTGAGACCACGAGGGCTGTCTGTGAATGCAGTGGTGATTCTCTTTCCCCCTTACCTCCTAGGATCCTGTGTCTACAGCATTAGCACCACCACCCTGCTAAGAGTTTCTCTTACCTCATTCTTCTTTTCATTTTGGAAAAGAGAAATGAATTTTGCTGCATCATGGTCATCACTAATGCTTATTAAGCACTTAACTCTGCACCAGACATTGTTTCATGTGTTTTACATATACAGTATTAACCTGCTTAATTTTCCTAATAACCTTTTGGGGGAGGTACTGCCATCACCCTCACTTACCCAGGAGGAAACAGCACAGAGAGGTTAAGTAATGGGCTTAAATGGAGAAGTGGCAAAGTGGGCCTGACCCAGAAAGCCTGTGGGATTACCACCACCGTATACACCGGGTACATGTTAGAAGTTCTTTTGGAAAGCAGTTATTTGAATTGCATACCTTTTTCTAGCCATTGAAGCAACCCCTATTAACCCTTTCAACACGCTAGAAAGGGAGCCTAACGACTTTTATAAAGCAATGAAATAGTCCATAAGTAGTAATCTGGAACAGAACTAATATATATCCCACTGGTTCTTTGAGGAGTGGGAGTGGAGGAGGGAAATAAATATATTTTGAGTTAAAATTCAGCATGCCAGTGACATTGTTTTCTGTTCTTGCAACATAGGGGTAAATTCTGTTCCTGCAATGTGGTGTTAAATGTGACCTCCTCTGGTCCCTCCTGCTCTTGTAGGGAAAGAATTTCCCTGGTTTCTGTTCCATGCATGGCAGTGGGGGCAGGTCCAGAAACAAAAGGTGTCATCTGAGAAGTGGGTGGTCGGGCAGGGAGTTGGCAGTGGACAGGGGCAGCAATTGCTCTAAGGGGAAAAAAGTGCTTGTTCCTACTTTGGGGTCTGCATATGTTTATTTTCTGTTTTTACCTTGCAACTTCTATAAGCAATCAAGTTATAGCATATAAAAGCTTTTCCTTTTCTCTCTCTCTCTCTTTTTTTTTTTTTTAGTTAACAGAAGAAAATTTTGTTTAGCTTCATATAAACAGAATTAATCTGTGTTATGGAACACTTTAGAAGGCATAGATCATGCCATCCTCCTTTCTGTCCCTTTGGTCTCGGCCACAGTTCACTGCATTAACTTTATAACCCATTTTTTCCACTCCCTCTCCAAATCATCCTCTATGCTGTTTGTTGTTGTGTTGTATTATTGGTCTAAACATATGAGGAGTCTGAGTGTTTCCCTCATACACAAACCCCTGCATTATTGTATTAGTCCATTCTCACGCTGCTGATAAAGACATATCCAAGAATGGGTAATTTATAAAGAAAAAGAGGTTTAGTGAACTCACAGTTCCATATGGCTGGAGACGCCTCACAATCATGATGGAAGGTGAAAGTTATGTCTTACACAGTGGTAGGCAAGAGCAAATGAGAGCCAAGCAAAAGGGGAAACCTCTTATAAAACCATCAGATCTTGTGAGAATTATTCACTACCATGAAAACACTGTGGGAAACTGCCTCCGTGATTCAATCATATCCCCCCCCACAACACATGGGAATTACGGGAGCTACATTTCAAGATGAGATTGGGCAGGGACGCAGCCAAACCATATCAATTATCTTCTCCTTGTCTGGCAAACAAACTGGAAACCCAGTCCATCTTTGCAGCTGTAAAGGTCTCATCCTGCATCCTTAGGTCTTTTCCTCACTTCCCTGCCCCTCAAAATCCTTCTCTTTCTTTCAAGACTTCTCTCATACGTTACCACTACAATAAAGCCTCAGCCACTGCCCACAAATGTAATTAACTTCCTCCTCCCAGCTCCTTCTATCTGGTCAAAGCAGCATCCTACATGTCTCCAGGATGTTTTAGAGACCTTGTTGAATTCTTCCAGTTACAATTTCAAGTTCATTCTGTGTATAGTTTTTGAGCACCTGGACCCAGGTATATGATGAAAAGAAAATAATCTCCTTCCTTATTACTTTCATCCTGGTGCTTACTCAGCATTTCCTTCCTATCCTTTACGGTTGCCATTTCAAAAATGTCAAACTGCTGCCCAGCCACATTCTAGTATGTGTAGCTGGACATGTCACAATATGGTTAGATGTTTTCTGATGATTTTAAGTTCTTCTGAGGCATTTAATTATGACCCCATGGATACAGGTTCAAATTGAGGGTAGGCTGACTTTTTTCCCCTGGAACTGAGAACAAAAATCTAGTGGGTTTTTTGGGTCTGCTTTTGTTTTAGAAAACAATCTCAAAAATGTTACAAATTTGTAAAAAAACAAAAAACCAAACACAAACAAAAAATCTCAAACAAACAAAAAACCAAAGCAAAACACTGCAATTACCAAAACCCATCCTCTTTTCCTTGAAGCCAAGACACATAGATGTAATTGAAGAGTGTATTTTGTTTTGCTGGGTCTAGTTGACCAGCAGCGTCCCTAGAGTTCATCAAAATTTGCTAGGTAATTCCCACATCACCCCCCCCAAAATTTTCCTTGTTTTTTAAAATAGCTATACTTCACATTGCTTTCTTGTAATACTAGCTTTGTGTAATTGCTTTCTTAGGAGGAATGAGGGTGAAAGCTAGTATATATTGTTCATAAGAAACGATGGAAGGAAGCAAAATGACTGGTCCAGAAGGTTTCTGATTATGTCATCAGGATAAAAATTAAATGGTATCATTTGAGTGTTTTTACATGAGTCATTTATATTAAAAAATTTTAAAAATATTTTCACTGTAGAAAAAATAAAAAGAAAACCAGTCCTTACCCTTCCAAAACAAAACCAATATAGAGATAAATAGAAGCTGTAGGAGTGAAAAAACACTGTTACTGTCCTCTTACCAATGGAAGGAGCAGCAGGTCTCCCAGTCTTCGTTCTGACATTGATAGAGGCAGACAAATGCTTAGGCAGATAGGGATGGGCCCATGGCAAAACCCCACCTTCAAGCCGAAGACAGTTTAAAGCCTGAAAGCCAAGCTGCAAGTTAAATCCTCCGACCAGATTGGGAACTTGTCTTCCCATTTGGCATGTTTTCCTCTGATTGGTCCCCACCCTTCACCTATTTTACATATACCTACTCTTTCCTAACTGGTTTTTGTACACTTTCTTGCTCACCTTTAAGTGGTGTCTTTGCTTTAAACTTTTTTGCATACTCACAGACCAATCAGCATGCACTCCCCATTCTGAGTCCATAAAAGGCTCCAGACCCAGCCACATGGGGGATCCATCACCCTGTCCCCTCTCCACTGAAAGCCGTTTTCATCACTCAATAAAATTATTCTCCACCCTCCTCACCCTCCAATGTCCTGTGCATCCTCATTGTTCTTGGGCACAGTACAAGAGCTCGGGAACAGCAGAACGCAGGTATAAGCTATAACACAGGTGAGCTGGGGTATGTCAGGATGGCTGAGTGAGGCCCCAGTAGGGCGTTGTCAGTCAGGGGTCCCTGGCTTGCAAAGTGACATTGCAGGGACCCCTGGCTGGCAATGCCCCACTGGAGCAAGAATGAAAAAAATGGTGTTCATTTAGTCAGCCTATTTTAGGTGGCATCCTTAAACATCAGCCATCTAAAATAGGCTGACTTTATCTGGATCAGTCTATAACTGATTACTTCTTTAGTAGCTGTTATTTAGCTCAACAAGAATAGAACAGGCTCAATGAGATGTCTTCAGGCTAATTTATAAGCCCTGCTGCAGTTAAATAAAAAACTTGTAGTAAAAAACATACCTTACTAAATGTACCATCTTAACTAAGTGTACAATTAATTTGTTATGTATTCACATTGTTGTGCAAAAGATCTCTAGGATTTTTTTCATCTTGCAATACTGAAACTCTGTGCCCACTAAAAAACGCTAATTTCCCCTTTCTCCTTTCCCCAGCTCTTGGTAACCACTTTTCTATATGATTTAGATTAAATTAGATACTTCATATATGTGGAATCGTACAGTATTTGTCCTTCTGTGACTGGCTTATTTTGCTTAGCATAATATCCTCTAGGTTGCAGCATGTGACAAAATCTCCCTTTATTTAAAAGCTGCGTAATATTCCATCATATGTACACACCACATTTTCTTTATCCATTTATCTGTTGATGGACATTCAGGTTTCTCTTGCCTCTTGGCTGTTACGAGTGCATTGAACATGGGTGTGTAAACATTTCTTTAAGATTCAGTTTTCAATTCTTTTGGACATATACTCAGAAATGGAATTGCTGGATCATATAATAATTTTATTTTTAATTTTTGAGGAAACTTCTATGCTCATTCCAGAGATATTTTAGAGGTAGATTCAACATGATAATTCACTAAGGGGTGATGATAAGGGGTGAGAAAGAGGGAGTCAATGACAAGTAACATTTATATAGCTTGGGTAGTTGGGTAACATTGTTTACTGAATTAGAAAATATATGAAGAACAGGAAAGACAATGGGGTTCTTTGTGGGAAATGTTGAATTTAAGATGCCTATGAAATCTTCTGGTGGAAATGCCTCATAAAAAGTTGAGAATACAGGTGGGTATCTCAGGAGACAGATCAGGGCTCAAGATATATCTTTGTTAGGGAATTAGCCTCTAGTAGGTATCATGGTTTTTGTTTGTTGCTCTTTTGCAAATATAAGGAAAAAATACTCTGTTTATTTACTAATTCATTCAAAAGTATTTCGTGAATGGATAAGCCATGTACCGGCACTACCCTAGATTCTGGGAACAAAAATGATTAATACAATTCTTCAGAAACTCGTAGTTTTAGCAGAAGATTTGGCCATGGACTGAAAGCAGAGATGCAAGTGTGGGGGCGTCCTTGGAACCCCAGAGTTGGTATAAAGATTATTTTAAGCTGAAGACTTTTGAGATTCAACAGATACAGAAAGAAGCCTTTTGGTGCTGTCCTTATCTGAATATATGCAAAAATTTCTGAGAAATAAAGACTGTTACAAATACTCTTGAGTTTGGTCTGTCCCCAGAAGAGTGACTAAGAGTAAATCTGCATAAACTTTCTCTTTGAGGAATTTTTATGTCCCTGAAGATGGAAAGAACACTCATACATGTATAAACTTTATGCTCAAACTTTCTTATCTCCTATTTGTTCTTCTAAAGAACTCATTTGTCTTTCCTAAAGAAACCTATTTTTCTTCCCATAGGAGCCATTTCTCTTCCCTACCTTTCCCCTACTGACTAAATTAGGTATATAAGCTCCAAGCTCTAACCACACCTTTGAGTTATTCATCACTGGGCACTCCAGTATGTATGTACATTGCAAGTGTAAATAAACTTTTTCTCCTGTTAATCTATCTTTTGTCAGTTTAATTCACAGGTCCCAATCACTGAACACAGTTAATGAAAGAAATGTTTCTTCCCTCCCACAAGTGAAGAGGGAAATTTCCTTTCAAAGTGGCTAGAGTAATGAAAGTGGCATTGAATAAAATCAGCAACATAGAAAGATGACCAGGTTTGGAAGACTATGGAGGAAGGAAGTCATTCCATTTTAGACTTCTTAATGTCTGTAAGAGTAGTGAAGAAGTTGTTTTAAATGGTATATATCCACCTAGACTTCTCATACATTGCTTACTTCTCACAACCAGATTTTTTTTTACCTTCCTCAGCCTAGCTTCTTACATTATTCCTAACAGCATCTCCTCCAAATGGAGGCAGAGAGCAAGGATAAGGTGGCTGATAAACTGGATCTGGTACTTTGCCATGGTTAATCACCCACACTGGCTTTCCCTTCAGCTTTTCTACGTGATTTAGTCTGCTCCTCTGGAGGCTTTCCAGACCTGGAGCAGCTTTAATCTATCAAGGTGATGAGTTCTGAGTAGTCCTTTCCATTTGGCCATTTTCTAAACTCTCCTTGGGAAAAGTTGTATTTAGATTTATCCCCTTTCAGAGCAAAGTCATCTACATTAGCATTAGAACAGAAACCTCCCAGACCTTTTCCAGGCATCAAGGACTATTTTGATGACTTTGTCTTGAATTAATACTTTTCTACCTGTTAACCTTCTCTGATCTTTCTATTGTTGACTACCTATCAGGTTTAATGGCAGCAACATGGCTCAGATTATTTTCCCTTGGTTGTTCTCTAATTATCTCACACATTCAATATTTGCCTCTGTTACTCTATGAGAAAAGAAATTATTTAATATAGTTTTATCATATTTCTTAGAACTTAGCACAGTAGTGGGGGCATAATAGGATCTCAATGAATAATACTTGTTTGAATCAAATTAGAGTTATGTAGATTTTTACATATGATCAAATTGTTTTTGTCTTGTTTTTAAAACTCAAACTATAAATTCAAGTTGTCATTATCATGACTTTCATGTTGTTGTTGCTGTTGTTTTATAAACTCTTTTATGGCCATTGCTCAAAAAGAACACATGAGTATTTGAGAAAGAATGGAGGCTCTGATACCACAATGTGATTTTTGTTGTTGGCTATGACTTTGGAAATAAGGAATGTTCAGTCAATATGCATTCCAGAGTTCCAGGCCCACACGTTTTGGCTTGATTTCAGAATGTGGACTCTATTAATGGATACTTGAAGTATATATAATTTTCCATTATTTATGCAGTTGACTTAGAATGGAATTTTCTTTTTCTTCATCCTCCAGAAGCTCAGTGTTGCTTTAGTTCCAACATGAACTTACATAATTCTGTGTAAAACAGAGAGCTCTAGTGTTTCCTGAGCTTTGACCACTTGACTCCTCTGAGCTCCTTCTGGGCCTCCTCCTCCTGCGAGAAGGTAAGTGCACGTGCCGACAAGAGGAGAGGCAGGATGGAAGGTTTCAGTGTTTAAGAAACAGAGAAAGATGTGAACCATGTAATATACACATATATGAGAGCACCTGGGAGAAACTCTGGGTTTCATGTTTCAGTGCAAACTGTGGGGCTTACATCTAGTTTATTCAAAGCATCCTAAGGGTTTAAAGTCTGTGCAGGAAGCTGGGCCTGGATGATGACTTCATATTGAAATCATGCAAAACCCATGAGCTCATGAGCTGGGAGATGAAACTGGATGAGACAGAAATGACTTCAAGTGAAATTGCAGTAAGTCTGTACAGGAGCATTCAAACTTGGAGAGGAGAGAGTGGGTAAAACCAGGCCACTGGAATTTGGAGATTGTCTTGCAAGAACTTGTAGTAAAATGAAACTACTTGATTTCACTCAAGCCCTTGAAAGACTCTTAGAAAAACTGTATAAGAACTTGAAAGCCAAGGAACACTTTCTGTTTGCTTTTCACTCTCTCTGAATTTTGATGAGTGCCATTCTCAATGCTTACTTAAGGTGGACAACAAGGTCTGTTGTTCTTCCTGCCCTCTCTTCCTGTACAATCCCAATGCATCATTATCAAATAGCTCTCACCAAACTGTGCTGCATAGACAGTCTCAACATATGTTTGTCAGCTTCTTTGTCTGAGACAGCTGGGCTTGGAGAGCTGCTAGACTTGAGGTTTCTTAAAGCTCAGGCTGGGGTGGGTGGTGTTGATATTGGCCCCTGGACTCTGATGGTCCAAGGAAGACCTGAGTGACAGTGCTCCAGAACTACATCTATACAAGTCAGGCAGATGGGGAAGAGGGGGTCGATGAGCTGAAGGAGGATCAGAGTGTCTTAGTCAGCTTGGGCTGCTATGACAAAATACCATAGACTAGTTGGCTTAAACAACTGAAATTTACTTCTTACTGTTTAGGAGAATGGGAAGTCAAGGTGCCAGTCTGGTTAGTTCCTGGTAAGGCTACTTTTTCTGGCTTGTAGATGGCTGCCTTCTTGCTATGTCCTTACATGGTTGGAGAGTGAGAAAGCAAGCTGTCTGGTGACTCTTTTTATGAGGGCACTAATCCCATTATAAGGGCCCTACACTTATGGTGTCATCTAACCCCTCCCAAAGGCTCTCTCTAAACACTGTCACATTGGAGGGTAGAACTTCAGCATATGAATTTTAGGAATTCAGTCCGTGGTAGGGAGGTTGAACCCAGGTACAGAACAAAAATGGAGAAAACCTTACCAAAGACAGTAAGTTCAATGGAGTGACAAGGCCCTAGAATGCATTCAAAAGTGATTTTCCTAGGTCACCAGAGTCTCCCTTGTTCCTAGAGGGGAGGCTAAGTGCCCTGTGCTGGTCAGTTGCCTAGAACAGAATCCACTTTAGTAGTTTTATATAGAAAGGATTTATTTCAGGAATTTATATGCCTTGTAGAATCATCGAGAAGGCTGAAGAAGCAGATTCGAACTTAAGCTTTCAGGAACAACTCCCTAAGTGACACCAAAGAATCAGGCCCCCAAAGAAGCCATGGTTTCTTCTGCATTAGGGAGGCTGCCTTCCAAACTAGGGGGCTGGCCCTGGAGGCCCCTGCCATTGGTAAGATCAGGAGGCTCCTATGGTCTGGAGGCTGCTGCCACTCCGACCCTTGCTGCACCTGCTGCAATTGGCATTACTAAAATGAATGTATGACACACACTCTCACACTCAGAAAACTAGTAGTCAGAGGCTAGAACTTCTCCCACCACCACAGGACAACAGACACCTCCATGAGTGGCCTGCTTACAGGAGCAGCAAAAACAGCAGAAGCAGGAAAGCCTGGTTTTCACTAGACCCACTTCTAACAAATGCAGGGAAAGGCACAGAAATACAAATGGAGGCCAACTTACCATATATCTCGATAGCTGAAAGTTACAAACCAAGCTACAAACTGCTCAATAAGGTATATCACACCCTTTTACCTTGACAAATATACCTTCATAACAATGTGGACTTCCAGGGAAGGCAAACACTTAGCACACATACTGTCCTATCATACCCTCCACCCCTGCACCCAGGACAGACATTACTAATTAATCACAGCATTTTGTCCAGATTTGGCCTCAGGATCCTCTTCGATATAGTTCTCCGGGCAGCCCTTGTCAGCCAGAACAGAAAAGCAAGATGAAGACCTTTTCCAGCCTGCTCTCAGCAGTGCCTATAACTGGCTCAGGCCATAGAGACCAAATGTACAAATCCAGGGTCAAATTTAGCTTCGTGGACCCCTCTGAAGTCCATGTCAGAATGCAGCATTGTGGGGAGAGCTAGTCTCCAGCCCAGTCTCTTTCCACCATTGTCTTGCTGTCCTGCACAGCTAAGGCCTTTTTGCCTACACGTGTGGACACTCCAGTTCACATGTCCAAGCCCTGTTCATATTGTACAACCCCATCCGCCACTGCCAACAGCAGCCCACTGGCCACGCCTCATGGAGCCTGCTTTGCTCGACAATTTTACTGTTGGTATCTACATCCCTTATTGTTTTCTTCCCTATCCAAGCAGT
This sequence comes from Pan troglodytes, assembly GCF_028858775.2. Lineage (NCBI taxonomy): Eukaryota > Metazoa > Chordata > Mammalia > Primates > Hominidae > Pan > Pan troglodytes. The sequence goes on from NC_072402.2 coordinate 78,257,435, forward strand.
TGATTTCAAGGATTTGGAAAAGTAAGACATGTTTCCCTTTACAAAGAATCAAGAAAGTGCTGGTCTGCAGCCTGGGAGACAGTGTAATGAGGCAGCAAGATTCGTGGAATTCAGCAGTATAAGGTTGCATCTGGCAAGTTTCCTAAGTCCTCAAAGCCTCAATTCCCTTATCTCTAAAATGTGAAGAATCAGATCTACTTTTTAGGGAAATGCAGAAGACGTACTTAATATAGCACCTGACACAGAGTAAGTACTCAAAAATATGTTAGCTATTTTTATTATTACTATTTATTTATTTTATTTTTTTGAGATGCAGTCTTGCTCTGTTGCCCAGTCTGCAGTGCAGTGGTGCAGTCTCAGTTCACTGCAACCTCCACCTCCCAGATTCAAGCGATTTTCCTGCCTCGGCCTCCTGAATAGCTGGGACTACAAGTGCCTGCCACCATGCATGGCTGATTTTTGTATTTTTAGTAAAGACAGGGCTTCGCCATGTTGGTCAGGCTGGTCTTGAACTCCTAACCTCAAGTGATCCACCCGCCTTGGCCTCCCAAAGTGCTGGGATTACAGGCCTGAGCCACTGCACCCAGCCAATGTTAGCTATTATTATTTTTGTACTGGTTGTAAATTAACAGGTAGGAGAAAACAAATTTAGGCTCTTCTTAGATCTTGAACCATATTTCCTTATGTTATATACTTTATAACTATATGTGTGTTTAACATGTATTGTATAATTAATGAATAAAATGAGTTTTAAAAATATTATTTGATTTATCTTAGCTGATTCTTCATCTCATTATGAAAATTATTTTTATTACTATTATTTTAAATTTTATTTTAGGTTTGGGGGTACATGTGAAGGCATGTTACATAGGTAAACACATGTCATGCGGGTCTGTTGTACAGATTATTTCATCACCCAGATTTTAAGCCTAGTACCCAATAGTTATCTTTTCTGCTGCTCTCCCTCCTTTCACCCTCCCCCATCAAGTAGACCCCAGCGTCTGTTTTGTCCTTCTTATTTTTAGCCAGATTTCTAATCAGATGGATTTGTACACTTGGTATCTGTGACTTGAGCCAGTTATAGGTACTGCTTAGAGCAGGCTGGAAAAGGTCTTCATCTTGCTTGTCTGTTCTGGCTGACAAGGGCCGCCCAGAGAACTATACTGAGGATCCTGAGGCCAAATCTGGGCCAAAATGCTGTGATCAATTAGTAATGTCTGTCTTGGGTGTGGGAAAAGATAAGACTGTATGCGTGCCAAGTATTTGCGGTCCCTGGATTGTACTCTCTTCCTGAGAAGTAAGAAAGAAGATGGACTTTAAGAGAAACACTGGGTTTGAGTCCCACTTCTCCTGACTTTGTGACTATGGGCCAGGAGTTTAACCTGCCTTTCCTTAGTTGATTCATCTTAAAATAAGAATAACCAGGTTTGCCGGGTGCGGTGGCTCACACTTGTCATCCCAGCACTTTGGGAGATGGAAGTGAGTGGATTGTTTCAGCCCAGGAGTTCAAGACCAGTCTCAGCAACATGGCAAAAACCCATGTCCACAAAATATACAAAAATTAGCCAGGTGTGGTGGTGCATATCTATACTCCCAGCTATTCAGGGAGTCTGAGGTGGGAGGATTACCTGAGCCCGGGAGGTCGAGGCTGCAGTGAGCTGTGATTGCACCACAGCAGCCTGGGCGACAGAGTGAGACCCTGTCTCAAAAAAAAAAAAAAAAAAGAATAACCGAGTTCATCCTGCTTACCTCATGGGGTAATTTGTGAGGATGGAATGAGACAATGCTTGTAAAAGCACTGTCAATTGTGAGGTGTTATATAAATGCAAGGTGTTTGTTATTCGTGTGTGGTATTTGGCCAGTTGCTACTTGCTGAGGAGGGAGAGCCAAGTCAGTATGTCTGGTCTGCGTCTGCCTGCGTCATCTCAGTCCAGGCTCTGCATCCTCCTTTAGCTTCTGAGCGCTGATCTATGCGGGGAGAGCGTGGCAGAGCAGAAAGAACTTGTACTTAAAACCAAATGCTGGCTCCCGCATGGACTGTGTGATTTCAGTCAAGTTGTGTAACCTGGGTGAGCCTCAGTTCCTTCATTTTTAACATGGAGATGTAAATAAAATAATAAGGACACCCAACTTAACTGTCCCCCAGGGGCTGCATTGTGTAGCTCAAGGGCAATATACACCAAAGCGCTTGGGAAACTCAAAGTATGAGTTGTTTTGATTTTTTAATATGATCTGAGCCAAATGCATTCTTTCTCTATAACCCTCCCCCACTCCACGATCCCTAAACAGCCTCTGACATTCTTGTCCTATCCCTGGTTCAAATTGCAGCACAGCCTCCATGAGCTCTGTGTCTAATCTAGAGAGCCAAAGGCAAAATCCAGATTGGGCCAAAAATTAGAGGTCAGAAGAACATGCAATGAAAAATGAAAGTTAGTCTTCAAAACAGAGGCGGAGTGGGGCCGTGGCCTGGGCTGGGCTGGGAGGTGCTGGAGAGGCCCAAGGACAGGCCCTCCTACATCCATGAGGAGCAAGGGGAGGGTGTGAAGAAAGTCATTGGGCCCTGTGAGAAGTCAGAGCTGGCTGGTGTGAAGAACAGGCTGGCCCCAGAACTTTAGCCCTAGGCAGTTCCTCAGGCCCTGACTTGCTCTTGACAACTCTTCAAAAGTTTCTGGGCCCCGGCCCTAGAGCATTATAGGCCTTGCATCCTGAAGTTGCCGTGGGACACTATACCCACTTGTAGCCTAAGCAATGAGAGTAGCACAGTATGACCAAAGCTCTTTATATTCGTTTCTTTTATTATTTTTTTTTAAAACAGGGTCTCTCTCTGTCATGGAGGCTGGTGTGTAGTGGTGCGATCACGGCTCACTGCAGCCTTGACCTCTCTGGCTCAAGTGATCCTCCCATCTCAGCCTCCTGACTAGCTGGGACTACATGTGCCACCACACCTGGCTAATTTTTGTTTTAAAATTTTTTAGTAGGGACAGGGTCTCATTATGTTGCCCAGGCTGGTCTCAAGTGATCCTCCTGCCTCAGCCTCCCAAAGTGCAGAGATTACAGGTGTGAGCCACCATACCTGGCCCTGTATTCATTTCTTAGGGCTACTATAATAAAGTGCCACAAACTACATGGCTTAATCAACAGAAATGTATTGTTCGGAGGCTTGAACAGCTCTGGAAGCTTGAAGTCCAAGATCATCAAGATGTTGGCAGGGGTGGCTCCTTCTGAAGACTGTGAAGGAGATTCTGTTCCATGTCTTCCTTCTAGCTTCTGCTGGTTTCCTGGCAATCTTGGGTGTTTCTTGGCTTGAAAATTGTCCCGATTCCTGCCTTCATCTTTACCTGGTGCTCTCTCCAACTGCATGTCTGTCTCTGTGTCCAAATTTTCCCTTTTCATAAGGACACAATCGTATTGGATTAGGGCCTACCCCCATGACCTCATCTCAACTTAATCATCCGCAAAGACCCCATCTGCAAATGAGATACTGGGGATTAGAACTTCAACATATGAATTTTGGGGTGACACAACTCAGCTAATAACATTCTCCTTGCTTCTCTCATGATTATTCAAAACAAGATGGGTCAATGAAGATGGGGAACAAGGTAGAACTAAACCTCAGAGTAACACGGTACCTGCTTTTGTGCAATTAGCAGCTGGAGAAGCAGTTACATTTTGCAGACTATTTCCTCATATTCTGCTGATGGATGGGGAAAGGCTTCCAATACAGCATCTTCAGAGCTTAGAATAGTCCTGATATGGAGCAGATGCTCAATAAACATTAATTGAATTAGTAATGAATAAAGGAAACTCAGCACAGACTAGCAACTATTTACAATTTATTCTCTAGTAGCCTAGACTTTTCCTGGCTTGGAAAAAGAACACAATAAATGGTCATTGAATTTGCAATCAGTTTCTCCCATTTAGGACAATGGGCTTATCTTTTCTTTTTTTGGAGACAGAGTGCAGTGGCAAGATCTCAGTTCACTGCAACCTCCACCTCCCAGGTTCAAGTGATTCTCCTGCCTCAGCCTCCAAAGTAGCTGGGACCACAAAAATTAGCCACTATGTCCAGCTAATTTTTGTATTTTTAGTTGAGATGAGGTTTTGCCATGTTGGCCAGGCTTGTCTCGAACTTCTGGCCTCAAGTGATCTGCCCGCCTCGACCTCCCAAAGTGCTGGGATTATAGGCGTGAGCCACTGCGCTGGGCCACAATGGCTTTATCTTTAAGAGCTGGGGCTTATCAGGAGTGGAATGAAGAGTGTCAGTGGTAAGTCGCAGAGGTGTTGGCCCCTTCCTTATTCTTGTTTCTCCAGCAACTCCCAGGTGGTCTCACTGTACCCCCTTGGCAACCTAGGGCCCCATTCTAAAACAAATCTAGAATCCTGAACAGAGTCTGATATTCTAAGCTGTGAGAAAATCTGTTTCCTTACAAAAGCTTATTGATCCTGCATCTCCCTTATACACCAGCATTATAGAGTTGGATGTAACCTCAGCAATCATGGAGTTCTACCTTTTAATTTATAAATGAAGAAACTGAAGTTCAGAGGAGTGAAGCCATGACTAAGTCCACATGGCCAGGACTCCTGACTTGCCACCATGTCTCTTCTTTTATCCTCGATTCTGTTTTCTTTTGGTAATGAATTTAGCAGAGGACAGAGAATGCTATAGTCTAATTGAAATGCTTAGGCGTCCCCAGAGTGTGAGGCCAGTGGTGGGGCCTCGGGGTATCTGGCTGGTTGGGAAGGGGCACTGGCTCAGGCCCTTCAGACTCTCAGCTTGGAAGCTGTGCTGCCTGGCTGGCTGTTTGCTTCAAGAAAAGCTGCCTTTTATAATAATTCCAGACTCCCTTGCCTCAACTCTCCCACCATCCAGAGACAAGACAGACCTTGTGGGAAGCAAGGCTGTGGCCCAATCTTGACCTCCTTGACACCGGGCTGCCTTTTCTAGTTTCCCAATTCTTAATTGCCCCTGGCCAATTTCACATCCAAGAATGAAAAATGACTCCAGTCTACTGGTGGTTGAACACGTTGAGGGCTGCAGGTGCTTCCTTTGCACAACAGCCAGGCCAATTAAAGGGCAAGATGTGACCCAGACAGTCACCCTTGAAGCTCTCTACCGTTTACAATGTTCTGAAAGAATGCTGGTGGGTGCCCCAACAGTCACGTGTGCTTCCCTAGCACCCTGCCAGCCCTGCTGATGCTGTTGCAACAGCCTATCATTGTTTAGCATATGTCAGGCGCACTTACAGGGGGTGCCTTATCTGAAAGGCCCTGAGCATATGCAGTTGGCCCTCAGTATCTGTGGATTCCATGACTGGATCCAATTAGCCATGGATAAAAAGTATTTGGAAACAAATTGCATTTGTACTAAACATGTACAGACTTTTTTCCTCATCATTATTTCCTAAATAACACAGTGTAACAACTATTTACATAGCATTTATATTAGCAATCTAGAGATTTTAAGTAATCTAGAGATGACATAAAGTATAGAGGAGGTTGTGCATAGGTTATATGCAAATACTGCACCATTTTGTATCAAGGACTTGCGCATCTGTGGATTTTGGTGTCTGAGGGAGGTCCTAGAACCAATCTCCCATGCACACCAAAGGACGACTGTATTTGTAAAACCTAAATTCTCATTAAGAAGCTGAAGTTAATAAGTAAAAACCAACCAACCAACCAACCAACCAACCAAACTAGTGAGAGGGGGTAAAGGTTTCCGTTAGGATGACTAGATTTAACAAAAAAAATACAGACAGGAAACTCAGTTAAATTTGAATTTCAGATAAACAACAAATGTTTTTTGATGTACATGAATTCTGTGCAATATTTGGGACATACTCATACTAAAAATTATTTGTTATGTACCTGTATCTGAAATTCAAATGTGCCTGAGTGTCCTATTATTGATTCAACCACCCTAGTTCCTGTGGAATTCCATGGTCAGGATATCCGATGAAACAAACCTTGACTCTTGACTGTTGGAACTAAATCTGGGAATCTGGTACTCTTCCAGTTCTGACATTGGCAGGTCTTCTTGATTGTTGCTCTTCCCAAATGAGGGACCAGGTTCTTCGGGGAGTTCCACAGGAAGGCTCATGCATGACCCGGCTCCTGGGAACTCCCTATAACAGGAGGGGCACAGCCAGTTCATGGAAAATGCAACTGTCACAGTGAAGTCAGCACGTTTTTATATATGCAGTCTAATCACAAAGTGCTTTCAGATAACCTTCTCATTTGATTCCTCAGCAGCCCTGAATAGGGCTTAGCAAATATCTTCTCTGCTTCAGATGAGAAAACACTGAGGTGATGTTGGCCAAGTCAGTGCCAATTAAGCAGTGAGTTAAGGGTCACCTGAGCTGTCAGGCCTTAAGACCAATTTTACCTTGTTTTTTTGTTAGAACATACTACTTTGTTACTAAAGTCAAATACACTTTTCCAAAACCATTACATTATGGTTTTTTTCTATTTATAAAAGTAATATTTGATTATTGCAGAAAACATGAAAATCACAGACAAAAAAAGAATAGAAGAGAAATCAGCAAAGGAAGTAATTCTACCCTTGTGAGATAACTATTGCTAACATGGAGGTGTATGGCCTTCCATTCTCTGCCCTTCTTATATATATTAATATATGATCAGTTTTAAATAAGAAAGGCCAAGTCCTCTTACACACATGCATGCATATTATGAATGATAAAAATATAAATGTATGAATAGTTGTATACGTGAAGCTCATCATATGCATATGTGCACAAACATGTCTATACGTAATATGAACTTATATTATTTTGAAATTAGATTATTTATTTTTGGCATTAATCAGATCTTAAGATTGAGCACAAAAATGGGGTGAAAATCACCAAATAAACTCTGCATAAAGAGTGTAGGCAATGGCCGGGTGGTGTGGCTCATACCTGTAATCCCAGCACTTTGGGAGGCTGAGGCGGGCAGGTCTCTTGAGCCCAGGAGTTTGAGACCAGCCTGGGCAACAGGGCAAAATCACCTCTACAAAAAAATAGAAAAATTAGCCAGGTAGGTGCCTGTAGTCCTAGCTACTTTGGAGGCTGAGATGAGAGGATCATCTGAGCCGGGGGAGGTCTTAGCTGCAGTGAGCCATGATTGTGCCACTGCACTCCAGCCTGGGCGACAGAGCGAGACTCTGTCTCATAAAAAAATAAAAAATAAAAAAATAAAAATAAAAAGAGTGTGGGCAGTGAAGGACATGAGAACAATGTCTCACCACAGTGATGAGTGAGCCTATCCTTCACATTGAATCTGTTCCTAATTAAAAATGAGTGTTTGGTGGGTAAAGAGGGTAAAGCTAAAAAGATCTGTCCCTAATGTTTTCCCACTGAACTATTGACTTACCCTGACTACTACCCTGTCAACAGTTTATCTCCCCTTTGGACATAAACATTGATAATCCAGAACTGATGTTGCTGTGACTCCAGTAGCTCTTGGTACTCAGCTGTAATATGTCTGTGATCAATGTTTTCATCGATATGTAATGCTTATATGCAACCTTAGCACCACTTCTTGTTTGAAGGTCTTGAGACCATTATTCATTTGAAGAGGTCAATACTTATATGACAATATCTTATATGATAGCTAAAATGGTTTGTTTTTGCAGTTACCAGATATGACAACTTAAGACAACATAGTCTGATGGTGGCCTGGGGCCAAATCAGAAATATCTGTTGGGACACACTCCTAGGCTATGAGTGACTCATAATCACTTTCATTGGCCTTGCTGTAGGCTCAGCCACATATGACCTGCTATGTCTCAGAGAAACTTCTCTCCTTTCTCTTCCAAAATAAATCTCAAAACACCCAACACTCTATGTAAGTAAAGCTATTCAGAGCTTTGCAACTCTCTAGCATGGCATCAGATCCTGTAGAAAGTTATAGGAGATACCCTGGGGATTGAAGATGCTGCACCACCTCATTACAAAAGCTTGAGTGCATCTGACTCTCTGGGTCTCCCTTGCTAGCACAAACCACTCAAGAAATATGTGGCTATGAAAATCTACGATCAATGCTGGCATCATTATATTTGATTATTTCTTGGTGTGTGAATATATATAAACACTATATGCTGAGTGTTCCCCATCTTAGGCATTTATTTTGTAAAGTGATTATATTTGTATTTCCTTCATCTCTCACCAGGCAGACAAACTCAGTTTTAAATATATATTAAATCAAATGAAGAAGACCTATAAAAAACACATCCATCAGAATAGATTAGCGTCTACAACATTGTGCTGTAACATGGTTTTTTCAGTGTGAATCTTGCTTCGAAAGTAAAATGTTGGAAAGCTTTGTTTAAATCTACCAAGCAGGAAAACCAAATGAATACAAAACAAAATCTCAGCTGGCCAATTGTTTCAGACCCAAGACCTGTTCTATTTATTCTTTTTGTAAGAAATAGTTGCCTGGAATATCATTTCTATGGCAGAAATAGTGTCAAGTTCCTAAGGAGAAGAAGTAGGAGGAAGCTCTAAGTGTAAACACCCAAACAGTGGAAGGAAAACCACACATCACTTACTTTGAAAACAGTAGCTGCTTGGGGCCATGATTTTGACGAATCATAATGAGCACTCACAAGTTGATTTAATATTAAAATGCATCCAAGCAGACTTTGAAACTATAATTCTCTGACAGTGGATGGACTGATGAAACTCACCAGGAAGGCCAGTTACTCAGGCCTGCGATGTCTTCGGTTATTGAAGACATGTGATTGCCACCTAGCGGCCAACATTAACTTCACCTAGAAGGTCGAGCAATTCTGCAGCCCACTTTGCCCAATGCATAAGGACAACAGTAACAGTCTTTGTCAGTACTCAATTCAAATTCCTTAACATTTCCTCTTTTATCACATCTCTTTGTTCTGTGTAAGTCACCTGTTTACCATCTCTAAGACCAAACATTTTCCTTCACTCCATGTCATTAGTCCCAGAGAGCCTAAGAACCTATCTGCAAAATTCCCTCCATAGTTCTCATTCCATTTCCTTTTTTTTAAACCACAGTTGTTCTGTTGGTAAGAAGAAGGGCTCCTGCCTTCATTTTCTCCACCCAGCTTCTTCCACTTTCTCTCCTATTTCACGTCACAAGATACAAGGGTGTCTTGAGAGAGAGGCCTCTGAAAGAAAGCTTGGTAAGGACAACTGAAAAGCTGAGAACAATAGTGTCAGAGGCTTTTGAACCAGAGCAACTCCATCTTGAAGAGGGGCTGGGTGAAATAAGGCTGAAACCTGCTGGGCTACATTCCCAGGCAGTTAGGCATTCTAAGTCACAGGATGAGACAGGAGGTCAGCACAAGGTACAGGTCATAAAGACCTTGCTGATAAAACAGGTTGCAGTAAAGAAGCCGACTAAAACCCACCGAAACCAAGATGGTGGCGAGAGTGACCTCTGGCCATCCTCACTGCTACACTCTCACCAGCGCATGACAGTTTATAAATGCCATGGCAACGACAGGAAGTTACCCGATAAGGTCTAAAAAGGGGACGCATGAATAATCCACCCCTTGTTCAGCATATCATCAAGAAATAACCATAAAAATGGGCAACCAGCAGCCCTCGGGGCTGCTCTGCCTATGGAGTAGCCATTCTTTTATTCCTTCACTTTCCCAATAAACTTGCTTTCACTTTATGGACTCACCCTGAATTCTTTCTTGCACAAGATTCAAGAACTCTCGCTTGGGGTCTGGATCCAGACCCCTTTCCGGTAACAGCAACACTCCTGTTACTTCACCAAGGAATTATAAGTAAATATTTCTATGTTACCAAGACTGACAAAGTTCAAAAATAATAATGCTGATAATACAGCTGTTTGTGGTGAAAATAAGTGGAAAATGTGTTGGCCAAGCTGGTCTGAACTTCTGACCTCAGGTGATCCGCGCCTCAGCCTCCCAAAGTGCTGGGATCACAGGCATGAGCCACCGCACCCAGACCTAGTTTAGTCTTTGTGTTGACAAAGCACAAAGATGAAACTAGTTGCCATGCCCCTCCTTCACCACACCTGGACCTGCTCTAACCTCCTCTCTGCCCTGGTCTGAGCCTTGGATCCTATCACCTTGGCTCCCTTGCCTTGGTTTCTTGTTAGGTAGAATCAGTGCCAGGCTCCATCAGGAGAATGGAGGGCAGGAGGAAAGATAATTAGGGTGGAGGGCAGAGGATGCCAGGGTGTCCTGTCCCCCATGCTCCCTCCCAGCTTTGAGCCTTGCTTCTGGCAGTGACTATGTGACTCCCGCTTCTGGTAGAGGCCTCTCCATGGCTCCAGGCCTCACCGGGCTCCATTTCCTCTCTCATTTCTTCCGATTTAGGGGAGGTAGCAGCTTCCTGCCGTTGCTCCTCTCTGGGTCTTCATCATCTGGTTACTCCTTTCACCCTGTGCACCTCTGTGATTAAACTCTCTTCATCTAAACCACCTGAGTTGAATGATTTCTTCTGCTGGGATCTTGATACAGTTCCTATTGTTTGTTTTCCTTTTAATCCAGTCTGATTTTCCCTCTGTGCATCTGAACACATATTATTTGAGATGGAAGCTGTCACCTGGGCTCTCGGGGCGGGGGGAGGACACTCTGACTTGTTTTGTTTATTTATTCTGGAGTGTGCACTTGCTAATCCACGTACCAGAAGACATATGTACAGTGACCTTACTTTTCCAATTAAGTGGACCAAAAGGAATTTTTTTTTTCTTTTTTGAGACAGTCTCGCTCTGTCGCCCAGGCTGGAGTGCAGTGGCGCGATCTCGGCTCACTGCAAGCTCCGCCTCCCGGGTTCACGCCATTCTCCTGCCTCAGCCTCCCAAGTAGCTGGGACTACAGGCGCCCGCTAATCTTTTGTATTTTTAGTAGAGACGGGGTTTCACCGCGTTAGCCAGGATGGTCTTGATCTCCTGACCTCGTGATCCGCCTGCCTCGGCCTCCCAAAGTGCTGGGATTACAGGCTTGAGCCACCGCGCCCGGCCAGGAAATTTTCTAAATTGCTAATTCACTTCTGTGAAAAACCTTATAAAAAGAATATAAATTATTTAACAATTAATGATACACTGGAAAAAAAAAAGCCTCTTCTTCATTGTTAAAAATTATATGAAATGAGGAGAATCCCAGAAAATCTTGGTTATATGTTGTGGAAACTATGGGGTAGGCATTAGGGTTGGGGAGAAGAGGGGGACCCGAAACACTGAGGACAGGATAAAGTAGTTAGGGTTTGATCAGAGAATGCAAAGTGATACAGAATGAAGATTCCTTTTTATTTCTTTTCATGGTCCAGTAAGTCCTCACTTCACATTGTTGGTAGGTTCTTGGAAACTGTTGAGTTCAACCAGAATGACAAAACAAAACCAATTTTCCCATAGGCTAATTGATATAAACAAAAGTGAAGTTCCTATGGCATATTTGTGGTCACAAAAACATTATCAAAATTCTAAACAAAGACCAAAATACAACACACATATATATATATATATGACAGGTATGTTAGTCTGCCTAACCGTAGTAATCCCTTAACCTCAATCTGTACGGTCATGCACTATGTAACGATGTCTCAGTCAATGAGGGACAGCGTACATGGCAGTGGCCCCACAAGATTAAAATGGAAAAGAAAATTTTTTAATACCTCATGGCCGTCTTAACATTGTAGCAACACATTACTCGTGTTTATAGTGATGCTGATGTGATGTGTTTATAGTGATGCTCATATATATATATATATATATATATATATATATATATATATTAGTACATATATATGTATATGTACCAGGTCTGTGATGTCAGTTGCTCCTTGGATGGTGGGCAGGTGTTGTTTTCATATCTTGGCTATTGTGAATAATGCTGCAAGGAACATGAGAGTGCAAATATCTTCATGAGTTGGTGATTTCATTTCCTTTGGGTATATGCCCAGATGAGGGATAGCTAAGTCATATATGGTAGTTCTATTTCTAACTTCTTCAGGAACCTCCATAATATTTTCCATCTTGGCTCCACCATTCTACATTCCCACCAACAGTGTACAAAGGTTCTCTTTTGTCTGCACCCTTGCCAACACTTGTTCAGAACAAGGGATTTATTAAAGGGATAGTCATGACACAACTGTGGGGGTTGGTGGAGGTGAGCAAGGACAAATGAGAACTCCAAGGACAAACTAGGGCCAATGAAGTCAGCTGGAATGCATGAGGATGTTCTGTCTTCATTAAATCTTGTGAGAATTTTTCCAGTATTTAGTGCTAACCCTGGAACCATACATAGAATGGAAACCTAGGAAACAGTTCCAGCTTAGCGAAGTTGATGCAGTACAAAGCCTCTCCACTGCTATTTTGAGCAGTGTAAGCCTGTTTGAGGGGATGACAAATAGATCCAACAGGCAGCGCTAATTAGTAAGACACTTTTCAGATAGTGTGTCAGAAAACTGAGAGCAATATCTAAAATATGTGTCTGTCATGAATTCGGATATGGCTGGAGGATGGTGGGATCCATGATGGCCAAAGTGCTTCCTGGAGGGACAAGTGACACGTCTCCTTGAGGCTATCACCTGCATCCTTCCTACCATAAAGATACCATGTTGTTTGCAAAGAAGAGCCCCTTCTTTTCAGCCAGGTGGAAAATCTGGAGGAATTCACTCTGAGGGGAGACCATTGCTGTGCACGTGCATTGAAGATGGTGACTGGGGTCAGTGGGCATGAATTAAAGCAATAATGATGATGATGATAAAAATACCATCTATAAATGCTTAGAGACACAAAGTGGGTATAATAATGGTCTTGAAGATGAGTTCAGGGCTAGATGTTGAAGAATGAAGTGAAAAGGAGAAAGGAAAGTGAGGAAGTCTCAGGTGAGTGAAATGACTTCAGTGACTGTCTGGAGGCAACAAATAGCTAATATAATATAGCACTGTACGGACATTACAGATTTTGTTTGTCCATTCATAAGCTGATAAAAATTTGGGTTGCTTCTACTTTTTGGCTATTATGAATAACACTGCATGAACTTTCATGTACAAGTTTTTGTAAACACAAATGTTTTGACTGGGTGCAGTGGCTCACACCTATAATCCCTGAGGCCAAGGTAGGTGGATTACTTGTGCCCAGGAGTTTGAGCTCAGCCTGGGCAAATAGTGAGACCCCCATTTCTACAAAAAAAATCCAAAAATTAGCTGGGTGTGGTGGTGCACACCTGTGGTCCTAGCTACTTGGGAGACTAAGATGGAAGGATCGCTTGAGTCTGGGAGGTCGGGGCTGCAGTGAGCCATAATAGCACCACTGCACTCCAGCCTGGGGAACAGAGGAAGACTCTGTCCCTAAATAAATACATAAATAAATAAAGACACAAATGTTTCAATTTTCTTGGGTATATTTCTAGGAGTAAAATTGCTGGGTCATATGATAACCTTATGTTTAACCCTTCAAGAAAGTTCCAAACTGTTTTTCAAAATGTCTGCACCATTTTACAATGTCCCCAGCAATGAATCAGGGCTCTAATGTCTCTAATTCTTGCCCACACTTGTTATTTATTGTCTGTCACTTTTTATTTTTGCTCTCTTAGTGGGTGTGATTTTGATTTGCGTTTACCCAATGACTAATGATGTTAAGCATGCTTTCATACGCTTATTGGTCATTTGTATATTTTTTTGGAGAAATGTTTATTCAAATCCCTTGCCTATTTTGAAAAATCAAATTGTCTTTTTGTTATTAGGTGGCAGGAGTTGTTTATATGTTCTGGATACAAGTGTCTTATCAGATAGATGATTTGCAAATATTTTCACCCATTCTGTGTGTTGCCTTTTCACTTTCTTGATAGTGTCCTTTGAAGCACGAAAATTTTAAATTTTAATGAAGCCAAATTTATCTAGTTCTTTTGTTCTTATGCTTTTGGTGTTCTATCAAAGAAACTTTGCCTAGCCCAAGACTGCAAATATTTACTCCTATATTTTCTTCTAAGAGTTTAACAGTTTTATCTCTTACATTTGGTTCTATAATCTATTTTGATTTAAGTTTTGTTCATGATGTGAAGTAGGGGTCCAACTTCCTTCTTTTATGTGTGGATATCCAAAAACATTTTATTCACAAATTGCAGCATCCCTTTCCACTATTTTGCCCTCTATTTTTCTTTTTTTTACTTAATATATCCATATATATTTGGTCTGGCTCATTTTTAATGGCTGCATGCAACACCATTTTATGGATGTACCAAATTTATTTGACTTGTACTCTATTGAGAAACTTTTAGATTGTTTCTAATATTTTGCTACTACTAAATATGCTGCAACAGTCGTGTATATATGCTGTTTCCCACTTATCTATAGATGAATTTCTAGAAATGGATCAAATGAGTCAAATGGTAGACACATCATTTTGAAAGATAATGACAATTGCCCTCCATAGAGTTAGTATCAATTTACACTGACATAGTAGGTTCCTAATCAGTAAGGTGACTTGACAAAGAGTGTATGGAGTTAGATTATTTTAGACTGCAGGACTGTAGGTAGGGCTCTTAAGAAGTCTGCTGCAGTAAGGGATGGTGATCAACTGAGCTGATGTGTGGCTTTGGAAATAGAAACAGGGGATAGGATGATGATGACACTCAAGAGGAAGAACAGAATCAGTAATCAAATGTAAATAAATAAGCCAGGCATGGTGACTCATGCCTGTAATTTCAGCTATTCAGGAGGCTGAGAAGGAAGGATCACTTAAGATCAGGAGTTCTGAGACTAGCCTGAGCAACATAGCAAGACCCCATTTCTGAAAATAAATAAAATAGAAGTTTTTTTGTTTGACTTTAAAATATATGTCTGTGTGTTATCTAGTGACTGGCAAAAACTGAATGAGAGTCTCCGCCCCCCTGGAGCTTACATTTCAGCAGAGGAGACAGACAATAGCAAGTAAACAGATATATACCAGGCTATGGTAAGGACTATAAAGGAATAGTGTAATGGAAAGAGGAGGCAGAATGAGCACGAGATCTGATATTTCCTGGAGGATGGTCAGAGAAGTCCTCTTTGATAAGCGGTATCCGATCAGAAATCTGAAGGAAATGAGGCAGCAAGGCATGTGGGTGGAGCACGAGGGCCCTAAGCAGTGGAGCAGGGCTGACTTGTTGGAAGGCCAGCCAAGGAGGCAACATAACTGGAAAAGAGCGATCAAGGAGGAGGGAAGCCGGTGGTATGTGACCCTAGAGGCCACTGTGGTCAGATCCTCTAAAGGCTTGTAGGGCCTTTTAATGGCTTTGGTTTATAATCTGGATGAGATGGAGGGTTTTGAGTAGAAGAGTGATTTGTGTTCTACATAAACAGTTCTGGCTACTGAGTGGAGAATGGATGTACAAGTCTAGAGTGAAAGAAGGGGACCAAGTAGACAGGCCACTGCAATAATCCAGGCAGGGCGTGGTGGGGGCTTGGACAGAGGGAGAATGGCGGAGGTGGTGACTTGGCCAGTTTCCAGATATATTTAGAAACTAATCTCTAGGTAAGTTTGGAGGTTTAGCTTCTATTTTCAGCTCATCCAAATGATTTGCCTGATGACAGGCAGACCACTCCATTGCTCTGTGCTTATTTTCCTGATCTGTCAAATAAGACCAAGAATTCCTTGTTGGAAATCACTTGGATGCTTAAATGAAATCCCCACACACATGCTGTCACTCTATATTCATTGTCATGAAAAAGGCAATCCTTCCAACAGCAACACTGACATTGTTATTATGGCAAAACACTCCTTCCTCTGGCAATGCTTTCCATCTTGAACTTGACTTCAAATGTGTGCTCTGGGAAGGCAGTGGTTGTGTGCATGCATCCAACAATGTTTTTCTTAAGATTTTGAATAAACCAACCTGTAATTTTCAAAGCATGATTACAGAGAGAATTGAAATTGGTGTTCATGTTTATCCAGGAGGTCCTTTATTTATTTAGAGACAGAGTCTCACTCTGTTACCCAGTCTGGAGTACAGTGGCATGATCTCGGCTCACTGCAACCTCCACCTCCTGGGTAGCAATCCTTCTGCCTCGGCCTCCCAAGTAGCTGGGATTACAGGTGCGTGCCACCATGCTTGGCTAATTTTTGTATTTTTAGTAGAGATGGTGTTTCACTGTGTTGGCCAGGCTTGTCGCAAACTCCTGACCTCAGGCGATCTGCCCAACTTGGCCTCCCAAAGTGCTGGAATTACACATGTGAGCCACCACACCTGGGCCGAGGTCCTTATTTATTTTCTGCATATCCATCATATTTAAATTCCATTCTGACTAACACTGCTTGAGCACCTACTATTTGCAGCCCTTTTTTCTGTTTGTTTTAATTTGAGATGGAGTTTTCCCCTTGTTGCCCAGGCTGGAGCGCACTGGTGCGATTTTGGCTCACTGCAACCTCTGCCTCCTGGGTTCAAGCGATTCTCCTGCCTCAGCCCCCCGAGTAGCTGGGATTACAGGTCCGCACCACCACACTGGCTAATTTTTGTATTTTTAGTAGAGACGGGGTTTCACCATGCTGGTCAGGCTGGTCTTGAACTCCTGACCTCAGATGATCCACCCACCTCAGCCTCCTAAAGTGGTGGGATTACAGGTGTGAGCCAACATGCCCTGCCTGCAGACCTTGAGTGATTAAAAAAATGAGTACGGTAAGGTCCCTGTCTTCAAAGAAGCTGGCCATCTATTTGGGGACATAGATGAAAACAAAAACAACATCCCTTGGTTTTATGCTACAGGACAATGCTTGGGTGTGTTCTAGGAAGAAAGAAACAAAAAGAGAATCATTCTGAGCCTCAGTCAGTTATGTTTCTTATTTTATCTTGATCATCAAAATAAGATACAGTCAAATTGGAAGATTTTGAAAGATTTTATCTATGTCCACTCCTTATAGCAAATTATGTGACTGTCTCTTATAGCATACTTTCATCAACATTGACCATTAACAGCTATTTTTAGTCTTAATGTGTGAAAAATGGTGACTGATTAGCCAGCCTTTATTCCATTATTATTGAAGTTAAATATTTTTTATTCTTGTTTATTTTCCACATGTAATTTATCTTTTGAAATTGTGCATGTCCTTTTTTCATTCAGCAGTTGGATTCAAAATCTTTTTTTCTTATAGATGTGTGCAGACAATCGCTAGAGGAAGGATATTAATCCTAATGTTCCATACTCAAGCAAGTATTATTCTAGGAATCTTACTTATTCTTTAATTCTGTCTGTGATATTTTTGATACATAGAAGCTCTGCATTTTCATATGGTATGGAAGATTTACCCATTGAGATGTTTCCATTATTAGATAATTTAGACAAAGACAAGCATTCACTCATATCTTATTTGTGTGTATGTGGCTTGACTTTTTAAAAATGTAACTCTTTAATCTATCTCTGGTTTATTATGACATATGTCAATGGGTAAAGATCTAATTAAAATTTTTTCTTTTAAAATAGCTGTCTAGTTGCCATGTTAACATTACAAAAATATCTATTTAGGTCTCTGTACACACTGAGGTTTGTTTTCTGGGCTATTTTGCATTGTTGACCCATCTGCCAATTCCTTGTCCCAATATCATATCTATTGTGCACCTGCTACGCTTTAGGTGCTGTGTGAGGCACTGGGAAATAAAAGGATCAGTAAAACAGATAGTGCCACACTCAGGAGGTTATGGTGTAGGAGATACAACAGACATTCATTGAGTAATAGTTTAAATGTATCATTTAAGATTGCGATGTGAAAGGAACTGTAAGAACATAATATTTGGAGCTCATCTTTTGGGGAGGGGTGGGCAAGGGGAAGGATGATTCCTAAGAAAAGATTTGTAAAGAAAGAAAATAAAAAATGGTGTTTTTTTTTTTTTGCATGAGATGTTCATGAAAATAGCATCTTTAATAGAAAAAATTAGAATAGAATCACAATATCTGACTATAAAGTATTAAAATTATTAAAATCTAAATTATGAGTATCTTATAAAAGGCAAATGTTTAATGAAGTGGGAAATGTTGGAAACAGGCAGCAGATGCAGTTTATAGTATAGATGAGAAACACACACCTACAGTTAGAAAAATCTGAATACAACATAGTAAAATAATAGAGTGGTTTTACTGGGGCAGGGACTTTGGGTGGCATTCCGCCTGCTTTGGTCAATTTACTAAATGTTCTTTACTGAGTATTTCTTTTAAATACATATGTTCTTTTCCTCCTTCCTCCTTCTAGAAGAGCTCATGAAAATAAAAAATATAAATATACTGCTATCATGGATTAGTTTCTTAAAGACAATTTGCAAACTAGGAGAGTTTTTAAAAAGCCTATCGTTGTATATAAATATTAATAAATCTATAGACCTGAATGGAGCCTCAATAGTATACAACCCTAATAATTACCCAATTCAGGTATGAATTTACTTTTCAAAAACCCCAAAATGCTGGCACAATTCAGATGGTCAATGATGCTTTGGAATAATTTCTAAGAAAGATTTAGTGATAAAAAAGAATATTCCAGGATTTTTTTTTTCTTTGAGACAGAGTCTCACTCTGTCGCCCAGGCTGGAGTGCAGTGGCATGATCTTGGCTCGCTGCAACTTCTGCTTCTGAGGTTCAAGCGATTCTTGTGCCTCAGACTCCCAAGTAGCTGGGATTATAGATGTGCGCCACCATGCCCACCTAATTTTTGAATTTTTAGTAGAGACAGGGTTTCGCCATGTTGACCAAGCTGGTCTTGAACTCCGGACCTCGTTATCTGCCCACCTCGGCCTCCCAAAGTGCTGGGATTACAGGTGTTAGCCACCGTACCTGGCCAGAATATTCCAGAAATCTAATAATCCCAGTAGACTTATATCATAGTCCTTTATTATATTCACTGAGATCCCCCTGAGTTCAAGGACTTGCAACCTCTTATTGTGTACTTGCTAGCTGAAAATTCCTGTAGGTTGGGGTGGCAGTTTTATAGGCTGGTAACACGGCTGCTGAGCCCCTCTTCATGGTGGTGTCATGCATTATGACCCTGGAAGAGGAGCCCATGGCACACACGAGAGGGAGCTACACTAACATGGTAAGGCCAGAACATCAGGAAAGTGGCAACTGCAGAGACTAGAAGATGTACAAAAATTCAAGCCCTAAGGCGTTAGTAAGTTTTAATAGTTAAAGTGATCTGGCTGAGGCAGGAGAATCTCTTGAACCCGGGAGGCAGAGGTTGCAGTGAGCCAAGATCATGCCACTGCACTCCAGCCTGGGCGACAGAGAAAGACTCCGTCTCAAAAAAAAAAAAAAAAAAAAAAAAAAAGATCCATCAGGCTCCTGTCTGCTTTTCTCTGTATTTTTTTTTTTTTTTGAAGTTTCAAAATTTTCATAAAATCTCATGAAAGCTAGTTTTGGTCTGTGGGTCCCTTCTTAAAGGTGAAACATAACCTACCCCATCCATGAAAAAATAAATTCATCAAAATGGAGAAGAAAGATAGCATCATTTTCCTGGACTCTTATGAGGACCAAATAGCCCCCAAAATAATTCCTAAAGAAACTTGATACTGTCATTATAAACAAGACTGGGAGAAAGGGACCAACCGTAAATGCGAATGGTGATGTTCAAGGGCCATGTTTTGCATTCAGGCTAGATATACTACCAGTCCTAGATTTGGTTGCTGTATCAGTTAACATCCCAGCTGGAAATAGCTGGCACATTCAGACTGGGTAATTGAAGGAAAGTTTTATAGAAGGGACAACAGAATAGCGTGATGGGTCACTTTACCATCCCTCAACCTGAAGGGAGGAGAGAAAGGAGCAGTTACCAAAACTGAGAGATGAGAGCGAAAGAGAACTTGAGCTGTTCTCTGGAGAGATCAGCTTGACAGGAGCCAGGGCTGTGGGTGGAGCAGGGAGGGAGCTGAGAGCCAGGGAACAGATACCTCCTCCCTTCTCTCCTCCCTCTCTCTGATTTCTGAGCACTGCTTCCCATGGTCTGAAGCCAACTGCAAAGCCAGAAAGCAAGAGGGCCTGTTGATGGAGCTGACCTCTTGGGGCACACAGAAGGGTGGAACAGGGTGGAGAGTGGGTTTGGTGAACAACCAGATCAACAGGTCAACTGCTTTTCAGAACAAAGAACAGAAATAATGTGGGCTCTGTCTTCTGGGAAGTAATGGTTCCTGAAGCAGGACTTTTAAAAACTGAAAACAGAGGAAAAGACTCTTCTTAAATGTGAAAATTAAAGTGAAAAGTGTGTGTTTGTCTATAAAGTCTCTATTTTTCTGCAGACACACCCATACAAACCCAGACACACATATCACACACATATGGCTAGTCCATATAAATTCCCCTACCTATAGAATTAATGGGACAGTGATTAATACACTCAGGAAACTCACTATCAGACAATGGGTGGCTACGTCTAGGCCCAGTTCCTGCCCCTAAATCATTTTCAGGATTACACGAGAACTTTTGGAAAACACAAAGGACAATTTTTACATTAACAATTTAACATCAACTCTCTTGAAAAATATGTCCACCCAGTTATAATACAAACTACCTCTGAACCTATTCTCTAATCCAGTGTCACCCAGGTGATCTGGGGATTTGTGTAAAATCATTCAGCCCAGGCACCTTAAGATGCAAATAGTACCTTATTAGGCAGCTGCAATATCAGCCAGATAAAATCCATAAGGCCACCCTGCTTTTATTTAGCACCTTACAATTTCCGAAAGGGTTTAACAGGGCACAGGTACCAATTGCATTCCCTTGCCATTTTAGGAGATAGAGATAAGATGGCCTAATTTGTTTATCTAACTCATTGCTCAACATAAGTGTCCAGCTTATAGTTGAATAAATATTTGTTAAGTTAAATTGACCTAAAAATCCCCTGAAGAAAGAGGAAAACTGGAAAGTCGAGCATGTGAAGCTTTGGTTTCTTCTCTCTGGTGAAATATTTGTAAAAAAAAGAAGTGGGAATTACTGTTTTAATGAGCTAGAACCATAAATGAAAAGTCATCAAGAATCGGCCTCTGATTCTGTGGCGTACAGAATAGTGGGCTCTGGGATAATGATGACCCTTGGGGTGCGAATAAGGACTGAAGGGATGAGATTGAGGGACTTCTGGGGTTCTGCTTATATTCTTTCTTGTTTGCAGTGCTGATTATATGAGTACATTCAGTTTTTGAAAATTTAGGGAGCTGTAAACTCATGTGCACTTTCCTGTGTGTATATTAGATATTAAAAATGTTTATACACTAGCAACCCTCTATAGTAATCCAGCTTCGAATTACAGCACCTCTGGAACAAATAACCTCAAGTTGTGTTTAATCTTGAAAATTAATTAATTTACAAAGAGGGTGCACTTTGGAGTGAATGGCTTGGGTTGGAATCTTGGCTCTGCCACTTGCTAACTGGGAGATCACGGCTGTGTTACTTAACATCTCTAAGGTTTTGTTTTCTCATCCATAAAATGCACAAGTAATAATAGCAACAGAACTGAGGTGTTGAGACGACCAAGCAAGGTATCCCACGTGAGGTACTTAGCACACAGTCTTGCACGTGGCCAGCTCTCAATATGGCTAAGTCTCTTATAATTATTGGTAGATACAAATCTCAGTTGTCAAATTCTGGTGTGCAATAAATTCAACTTTCTTTATGTTTCTATATCTGATCTTATTTTTTTTTAAGTCCTTATTTTTAGGGGTAGCAGAAACTTAATTTCTGTCATTTCAGATTTCCTACCCTGAGATTAATTCTAACTTTCAGGAGGCTCCTCATGTTCCACGCTGTATCTGCTGAACTGTATTACTCCTGTCTGATCTTGGGTGGCCACCCACATAGATTCCAACAGCCAGTCTCCTTCCTGTTCTCTAGGCTACTCCCATGACCCCGTGGGGGACATGGAATGGTTGTAATGCTCCTGCTCGTTACCCGGGTGAGGGTGCTATATGTGGCTGTTTCAGGCTGTCTGTCTAGATTTGTGCGCACTTTCTACTCTGGGATCTTAAAGCCCACCAACACTTCATATGAGAAAGTGGTTTGTCTTCCCCCTATAGCATCCCCTAGCCCATCCTCCCTCAACCAATGAGAGGAACAAGACAGGGGACCCCTGTATTACTTAGCAGAATGACTAAGCTGGTGTAACAAACAAACTCCCAACCGGAGAGAAGTTGAAATCTCTTCAGTGTTATCATCTGCTCTGCCTGGACTGATGGGCAAACTGCTTCATGAATTCGTTCAGGGAACCAGGTGCCTTTTATCTTATTACTCCACCATCCTTTAAAATATTTTTTCTTCTCCATGGTCAAAGTCAAGCAGAGGCATATTCGTGTTCCAGATCACAGGTAGGAGAAAAGGGAATAAGTCCAGGCAAGTCCTTTCCTTTAAACAGGTGAGACAGAAGTTGCACAAAACATTTCCACTCACAGTCTTTTGATGGGGACTTATCACATGACTTTACCTCTACTGACTTAACCAAGCATTCCTTCCAACTATGTTCATACTCTGCTTCTGGTAAATACCTGCTCCTCCATTGTGCTAGTGTTCCTGGTGCTGTTTACTTTCCATTTCAGCTGGTGTCCCAGGGCCACTTCCTCCTGGCCTATCCCTTAATTGGCTTTGAGGGTGGAAGGATAACAGAAACTGTGGAGGTAGAATCAATGGAACTTGAAAATTTATTATAAATATTTGGTGAAATAGAAGGAAGAGTGGGAAATTTTTTGTTGTTTTTGTTTTAATTTTGAGCCTGAGGGTGATTTAGGATTTTCATGACATAAACCAACAATATGGGAAATCCTGGAAGAGAAGCAGATTTAATGAGAATAAAAATGATAATAGTGAAAATAATACCAACACCTAGCATAAATTATGTACTGAAAACTTTGAATGCATTACTCCATTCAGTCTTCGAAACAACACCTACTCACTTTTGTTTTCATAACTAAAGGATGAAGAACCTGGGGTTTAGAGAATTAAAGCAAATTGCCCAAGGTCATGTAGCTGGAAGCAGCACAAGAGAGAGTTGACACTGACCCTGAAATCCAGAGCTTCTGCATATAATCACTGTGCTATGCTGTGTCCCCTTTGAAGCTATGTTAAGAAGAGGCATCTGATCCTAAAATTAGTCATGACTTGTATCTGGGAAGCTGAGAAGATTCAATGGCTCACGGAGAGGATGGCTGAAGGTGTCTCAATAGCTGGGGCTAGAATCATCTGTAAGCATCTTTGCCCAATGTCTTAGTCCTTTGGGGCAGTTATAACAAAATACCATAAACTGGATGGCTTATAAACAACAGAGACTTATTTTTACAGCTCTGGAAGCTGAAAAGTCCAAGATCAAGGCATTGGTAGGTTCAGTGTTTGGTGATTCCCACTTCTTCATAGATAGCCATCTTTTTGCTGTAACCTCATATGGCAGAAGGGGTGAAGGATCTCTCTGTGGCCTCTTCTTATAAAGACACTAATCCCGTTCATGAGGGCTCTGCTGTCATGACCTACTTACCTTGCAAAAGCCCCTCCTCCAAATACTCCCACATTGAAGATTGATTAGCTTTCAACATATGAATTTGGGAGGAATACATTCAGTCCGTAGTACTCCCATTTCTTGTGGTTGACGTTGACTATTGGCTGGGATCTCAGTGGGGCTGTCAACTGGTGTACCCACATGTGGTCTCTCCATGTGGGCTGGGCTTCCTCACCGCATGGCAGCCTTAGAATTTTTGGACATTTTACATGGCAATTTAGGGAGAAGGTGTTTTATGCAACATCTGCCTAGCCAGCAAGATTAGGTTGCTACATCTTCCTAACCAGGAAGCTACATCACTTTTTATGATTAGTATGGTGGTATTAAAATAGATCCACAAATACCTTGATACTCTTCCTTCAAAAGATGTAGCGTAATTCTCCTTTCTCAGATGTGAACTGTACTTAGTGACTCATTTCTAACAAGTAGAATAATGTGGAAGTGATGATATTTGATTTCCAAGATGAGGATATAAAGGCATTATGGTTTCCTTCTTGCTATGTCTTGAGTCACTTGCTCTGGGAAAAGCCAGCTCCTGTGATATTCAAGCAACCCTATGAAGAGTACCCCAGGGCAAGGAACTGAGCCCCCTGTCGTTAGCCAGAAACCCACTGAAGACTTCCACCAGAAGCCATGTGAGCAAGCCATCTTGGAAACCCATCTTCCCACCTCAGTCAAGTCTTCAGATGACTGCAGCCCAGGCTGATACCTTGACTGACACCTTGTAAGAGGCTCTGAGTCAGAATTGCCAGCTAAGCCATCCCCCAAATCTTGACCCATAGAGACTGTGAGTAATAAATATTTATCACTTTAAGCCAATAAGTTTTGGGGTAATTTATTGTGAAACAAGAGATGACTGATACACCTAGACTCAAGAAGTCATATAGCATCATTGGCTGCATTCTATTGGCTAAGAGTGAGTTTCTAAGGCCAGCCCAGATTCAAGAGAAGGAGACACTGATGTAACTACTCAATAGAATGAGTGTAAAAAACATGTGCAGTCATGGTTTGAACTACCACAAAATGTTAAGGTTAGTGTACCTTTAATATAACTGGGGAGATGGTTCCAAATATATAGAAATGCAAGATTTTTGCCACTCATGAAACACTTATAATTAAATAATTGTTCATGTAATTTCTTACTGAATTTCTATTATTCCACTAGGCTGTGATTTGCAGAGGATAGCAGGATTTGCAGATCTGCTTTGTTCATTTTTGTGTTTCAAGAGCCATGTAGGGTTTAACAGATACTATATGCTCATGAGGTATCTGTTTAACAAATGCATGTACAAACCTTAGTTAATCAGGAAACTATGAATGTATATATCTGGCCCTGGAAGTTTTTGTTTTGTTTTGTTTTTAAATTATTATCCCCAAATGAACTTCCTGAATAATACTTGAAAATATATACCTCAACATTTTCATTTGTATAAGATTGTCTATTGTTTACTGAATTATGATCCTCTTAGTTTATGATTTCTCAAAGAATAGTACGGGAAATGATTTTAGGAATTGCACAGATGAAGATTTTACATTTTAATGGCTATGTGATTATTTTATTGTGCACTAAAAAGCACAAAGAGGCCAGGTGCAGTGGCTCATGCCTGTAATCCCCACACTTTGGGAGGTTGAGGTGGGTGAATCACTTGAGGCCAGGAATTCAAGACCAGCCTGGCCAACATGGTGAATGAAACCCCTGTCTCTACTAAAAATACAAAAATTAACCGGGCATAGTGGTGCATGCCTGCAATCCCATCTACTCAGGAGGCCGAGGCACCAGAATCACTTGAACCCAGGAGGCAGAGGTTGCAGTGAGCCAAGATCACGCCACTACACTTCAGCTTGGGTGATGGAGTGATACTCTGTCTCAAAAATAAACAAACAAAAAAACAAAAAAAGTACAAAAAATACAAATTGCGTTAAATATTAGGTAAATAGAATAGGTAGCATGAAGATATGGTAAAAATTACAAAAGTGATAATTGGATGACTCAAGTTGGATAAATATGGTTAGGCTTACCTTACAGAGCAAGACATATAATCTGTGGTGGAGATACTTTTATCTCTGTTAAAAAGGGAAGGAAAAATGAGGCTTAGAGATATTTACATGGTACTTTTTCCACTGTGGTGGGCTTCATGTAATTCAAGCAATTTGTTTCAAATTCTGCTCTTCAGTTCCTCATAAACATATAGATCTGACAGTTGTACACAATCTCATCTGCCAACATATTTACCTTTATGTCATCTCCCCAAATTTAAAGACTTCATAGTTCTCATATATTAATAACAACAGCGGAAGGCTTTATTTTAGTGGCTGAGACCAGAATTGTGACTTATTCAGTGTTTCTTGGATCTTTCTTACGCCATGTAGGGATAGGGTTGTAAACCCATCTTTCTTAATCTAAATTTGCAGCTCTGTTGAGTTTTAAGTGAACCGACTAGACCTAAAGCCTCTTTCTTGAAGTTCATTTATGGGAGAGGGAGTGTATTAGTTTTCTATTGCTGCCATAACAAATAATCACAAATTTAGTTACTTAAAATAATACCAATTTCTTATCTTGCAGTTCTCTACGTTAGAAGTCCAGGTACAGCATGGCTCAGATGGGCCATCTGTTTAGAGTCTCATAAGGCTGAAATCAGTGTGTTGGCAGGGATGCACTCCTTTCTGGAGGCTCAATCCACTTCCAAGCTCATTCAGTTGTTGGCAGCATTCAGTTCCATGCAGTTATAGAACTGAGCTCCCTGGGTTTTCCTGTTTGTTTGTTTTACTAAAATAGAGACAGGGTCTCACTAGGTTGCCCAGGCTGGATTCAGACCGCTGGGCTCATGTCATACCCCCATCTCAGCCTCCTGAGTAGCTGGGATTAAACTGTGTGCCAACACACCTGGCTCAAGAGCTCCCTGTTCTCAGTTTGTAAAAGCTGCCTGCATTCCTTGGCCCTCTTCATCTTCATAGCCAGCATCTCACGTTTTAAGCCTCTCTCAACTCCCCTTCTGCCTCATTTCTGCTTTCAGGCAGAGAAAATTCTCTGTTTTAAAGGGTTCATATGATTAGGCTGGATGAACCCCATATAATGCAAGATAATCTCCCTGTGTTAAGGTGAGCTGTACTCTTAATTACATCTGTAAAGTCACTTGATGACAATAACTAGATTAGCATTTGATTGAATAACCAGGGGACAGGAATTTTGGGAGGACATCTTTAAAATTCTGCTAACCACAGGGAATATCTCAAATTGTAGGATAAAAAGATCTATGAACTAAAAAGTCTAATTAATTGCCCCACATACACCAAAAATTCAAGGTAAACCAGAGACAGGATAATTACTCCCCTTCAACAGGGGAAAGATGTAAAGTGCAATGCATTTACTGATCCATAGCAATTCTGAAACCTCCTAGGTCAATGTTACCAAGTTTCCTTGCTCTGGAAAGAGGTAATATTTCTTGATTCAGCCCCGGTTCTGCTCCCTGGGAATAGTTCTCTAATCTATTTTTCTGATTCTGCTTTTTGGAAGATCCTTTTGTTCTCATCTCCCTTGCACATTTCTACAGGGGCATTGTAAAACAGGTCATTTTTGGTGGCTGAGCTGCATTCACTGCCTGTTTCCTACTTGGGGTCTCAAGAGTGGTTTTACATTTCAAATAATCCTTGTCTGTCTTAGGCCAGGCTCTAAGTGCTTTTGTCAATAAACTGGAAAACTTTGTGGGTTTTGAAATACCCAAAGATTTTTAGATTTGACTCCAAAATTGGCTGGGTGTGGTAGTTCACGCCTACAATCCATACTTTGTGAGGATGAGGCAGTAAGATTGTTTGATGCCAGCAGTTCAAGACCAGCCTGGACAACACAGCAAGACCCTGTCTCAAAATAAAAGAAAGAAAGAAAGAAAGAAAGAAACAAACAAACAAACAAACAAACTAAAAAACAAAAAAAGATTTGATTCCATTCCATTCCATGTGCCAAAAGTCATACCCATAATTCTTTTAAACTATGCTTCTCTCTTTAGACATAATTACTGCTAATTTAGGCATACCAGGCTGCTGTGGAAACATGCCCTTAAGCTTCCTAAGACGCGTTTTGTCTAGCAGCATGAACTGTTTACATGGGCAGCCTGTCTGAAGACAAAGTATTAATATAACATTTTTGACCTCTCGAGTTCTCTATTAAAGGTAAAGCCCTTATAAAGGAAATTTTCTGGAGCCTGTCAAGAAGCTGCTTTCTGTCATGCTGTCCCACTCTCTTGCCTAGGTATAGACACATAATCAACAATGATCATTTAGACAGAGCAGCTTGGGAGCCAGGCAGGGTCGTGGTGCTTGCCAGACCTCAGCACCATTAACTGTAATCCTTTGTCATAGGATGCAGCCACCCGGCCAGCCCTGCCTTTTCCTTCACCCCTCTTACAAGCTGTCACTTGCTTTCAGAAATCTTGCCAGTTGGCCTGGGAATCAAACCCTGTGGGGTGACCCCTGCAAGAAGATGCCTGTCACCAAGTACATGCCTTAATTACTGCTGTCACCTGAAAATAGCCATAGGAACCAAAGCAGGTGCGTGAACCTGAGACAGCAAGAAAATCTGTATCAGAACATTTTGTGCCAGAAAGTCCTGAGTTCTCTGGGTCAGGGCTTTTTAACAGAATAGAAAGGAGCCCCAGCAATTGTCTCTCATCCTGTAAATCTGCCCAGTGTCTGTCACATAGTTGGCAAAGACACTGATTTTTCAGAGGCAGTCAACGCTGGCAGACAATCAGGATATCTGAAAGCCCTTTTCTTTTGGGAATAGCAAAACTTCCACAGCTCACTTCATGCTGATCTTCTCTGAACTGAGTCTTTTTGTGACATTTCTAATAAAAAGAGCAGTTAAAAACTATGCAGTTAATTCTTGAGCTATAGATGAATTCCTTCTAAGTACCACAACTATGCTTTGGGTAGTTGCTACCTGGTGAATGTTAATAAGTATATGCTCAGGGCAATTTAGACTGTGGTTTCCAAACCAGGAAGAATAACATTTTAAAATGATAGATTACCAGACAGTGCTGGAAGATTCTGGTTTTGGATGGAGTCTAGAAACATGTTTTAAAATGTTCTTCAGGCATAATAGGTGCAGTTCATTGTTGTAAAAAATAGGATCCATATTTTGGTGATTTTACACAATCAAAATGTCTTTCTTGCTCATATAACAGTTTGGTAAATGTGTCCTGGGTTGGTGGGTAGCTTTCCTCTGTATCATGATTCAGAGACCCAGGATTCTTTCATTTTGTGCCCCAAAGAGAACACCAAGTAATTGCGGCAATGCCACAGCAGAAAGAACCTATCGTTCCTGGGGCTGGGGAAACAAAGAGAAGAGGATGACATTATTGAAACTTGTGAGGGCTCCCATAGAGCAGAGATGCAGACATCTGAGAAGGAGGCTGCCATTCAGCTGCTGCTGCTGTCCCCAAGCTTGGAGTGGGGCTCCATGGGGCTGTGACTGGCTGAGGAGTGGGTGTTGGTTGGCTGCTGCTGGTGTCTCCAAGAAGGCACAATGAAGCTAGTTCTGTGCGTGCTGGGAAAACTGCACACCGGATTCAACTGCTGCTACTGGAATGAACTGCCTCTGCTGGGGAAAGATGCAGGGCTAAGGTGAGGCTGGTGGGACCTGGAGGCAAACAGGAAACCCACAAAAAGCAAGTGGGAAGGAGCAAATCTCTCCTTCCTTCTCACGCTTCCAGTTTTCTTCTAGAATCCGTGTTGGCAGAAGCCAAGAGGAAGCCAGCTGGCAAAGCAGAAGCCCAGCCCCAGCATTATACAGCAGAGAACAGTTGAGTGGGTGTGAAGGTGAGAAGCAGTAACTCAGTCACTGGCACCATGACGGTCCTTGGGTTAGGGGCAGTGGGTAGCCCTAATCACCCATGCTGGATTCCTTCCGTTTGCCTCTTTGGATTTACTCTCCACCCTTCCCACCTTCACAGTGTCCCCAGCTGTTGTCTGTGTGATGCACAACAGGCTGCCTCGCACTCTAGCTTCTGGCTGTGAGCATAGCTAAGAGATGGAGAGAAGGAGGGGAGTGAGGATGGGACACACACTCACCTGATTCCCAGCTATGGGTCTGCTGTGTTTTTCCTTGGAGCTCCTCCTCTCTTCCTCTTAAGACCATGGGGTGGCAACACGGCTTTGCTGCTTTTAGTCCCAGCACATGGCACCATTTTCTGTGGGTTCCCAACAGCCAGTTCCCATCTCTGTAATTTGTTTCTTTATTAGACTCTCCTCACATCCTCCTAATTTCAGAGTGCCACTGTTTTTCTGGGACCCTGACTGATAGGCAGTCTAAGCTTGAGATGAAAAGAAGTGGACACAATTACAGGGAACCAGAGAGGAGACAGCCAAAGGGGAGAAAGCCACCTAAGGGAGCAATGGCCTTCTGTAGAGGCACTGCCAATTGGGTGACTCAGTGGGGAGGCAGATGGTTCATGCAGATGGTGGAAATAATTAACCCAACATCTTTCTCCCCTCTTCCAGTTCCTGACTTCCTCTGACCGCTCTCCACTGGCCAAACCCAATGAGAAGACAGAATTGAGGCTGTCGGTAGTGTGTCCTCAGAGATCAACCACCTTGGTCAGACAGGAGGTTGAAGAAGGCTGGAAAGCCAAACTGAAGGGTGAACAGAAAAGTTCCAGCAATCGGGACACTGGGGGCATTTGACACACAGGTCAGATAATATACAACCACCCTACTCTATGCAAAAAATTTATTTTCAATACTATTCAGAAATAATTACTTTGATCTTGATTTAATCCTTAGCTTTAAACCAATTCACAATTTAGAAAGAATGCATTGGCCGGGCATGGTGGCTCACGCCTGTAATACCAGCACTTTGGGAGGCCGAGGCGGGCGGATCACCTGAGGTCGGGAGTTGGAGACCAGACTGACCAACATGGAGAAACCCTGTCTCTACTAAAAATACAAAATTAGCCGGGTATGGGGGCACATGCCGGTAATCCCAGCTACTCAGGAGGCTGAGGCAGGAGAATCACTTGAACCCAGGAGGCAGAGGTTGCAGTGAGCTGAGATCGTGCCATTGCACTCCAGCCTGGACAATGAGAGTGAAACTCTGTCTCAAAAAAAAAAAATGCATTTAAGTGTACAGGTATTATTCAAATTCAGTAAAACATAACATGAATGAATTTAATTTTGCACTTATTAAAGAAAAAGATTGCACATCACAGCTCTAGACTTAAGTTAAAAACTCCACTGGGCATGTGCAATGACAGAACTGAAATAACTCAAGGTATGTTTCTTCCTCTTTACAAACTTTGCACTGTCATAGTCTATTTTGAGTTTATTGTTTAAATGTACACATGTGCCATACGACAGGGTTTTGGAGAAATAAGCTATATCCCAAGAGAGTTTCAACAGTTAGAAGCTGTTGAAGACTTACACTTGAAACAAATACGTGTAGCTGAGTCTCTGTGTAGCTGTATTTGGACTAAATGCTAACTGGATGTTCTCTGAATTAACTTCCATGTGGCATATGGTGTTTCTTAAAATATAAGATATGAAGAGCAGGCTATTTAAAGCTTGCATACACATTATTAAAATTCAACATTAACTGCCACAATAGTTTGAAACTTAGACCAACAAAAGTTTGCTTTACTGACATCGTTTAGATTTGCCAGTGCTTGGTGTTAATAAAAGCAGATCAATTTGGTGTGGGTTTCATTATTGCTTTTAAAGTCTCTCTGGGTCATGCCTGCACTGGGGTGGACTGCTCCACTGCCCGCCTGTGGCCCACTGCTTCATCGAGCCCATCTTTCGGGTGTTTTCTGTCATAACTTCTGCTTGCTCAAGTTTCTGCTTACCCATAACTTTGCCTCCCACAAGATCTTGCGAGCTGCTCTCACCAGTCCTGACCTTCCTACTTTGGTTCCCATTGTCTCCTTTCTTAATCTCCCAGAATGACATAATTCAAATCCCTGCAAGAGAGACTTTTATTTGTCCAGCTCATCTTTTGGAGCAGACAGTATCACTGGCTTTCAGCTAGACGGTGCATTGACCCTATTGGCTCTGGTAACCAGAGGAGGATGGGTTCACTGACCCAAATCATGCCTGTCCAGAAGGGGCTCTGTGCAACACAGATTCCGGGATTGGTGAGTGTAATGCCCGGAAAGTTTGAACACGCATAGAAATCCCTAAGGCAAACAAGAATTTATTTGTAATATAGTAGATAGAGCGCTGGATGTGGAGTCAGGTGTACCTGGTCTTAAATCCTCTCTGTGATGTTTTTGCAAGTCTGATATTTCCTCATCCTTAGTTTGCTTGTAGCGAAATAGGTGTTCTGGCCGGACGTGGTGGCTCATGCCTGTAATCCCAGCACTTTGGGAGGCTGGGGCGGGTGGATCACCTGAAGTCAGGAGTTCGAGACCAGCCTGACCAACATGGTGAAACCCCGTCTCTACTAAAAATGCGAAAATTAGCCGGGCGTGGTGGTGCACTCCTGTAATCTCAGCTACTCAGGAGGCTGCGGCAGGAGAATCACCTGAACCTGGGAAGTGGAGGTTGCCGTGAGCCAAGATCGTGCCATTGCACTCCAGCCTGGGAAACAAGAATGAAACTCTGTCTTGGAAAAATAAAAAATAAATAAATAAATAAAAACAGGTGTTTCATTTAGGTAGAGAATGCAAGCCCTAAAACTTAAAATGACTGAAACGAAGTCATAGCAAGAAGTCTAGCTGTGGGTGGCTGCCAGCATTGGTTCAGGGTCAGCTTCTCAGAGCATCTCTTGGCCTTTCTCCTATACTTGTCCCACCACAGTTGCATGATGGCTCTTACAGCTGTAGACATCCTGTCCTTCTCCAGATAGGAAGAAAGGGGAGGTGGTGATGAGCCCATGGACCCAAGTTTATGCCTATTAGGAAAAGCGAAGGGCTCCCCAGACTCCCAGCAGATTTGCACTGATGTCTCTTCTGCCAAGGCAGTGTACAAGGCCACCCCTGGCTACAGGGCAGGCTAGGACAGGGATATTTGTGTGGGGCTAGACATAGGTTTCCCAGAACAAAACTAAGATTATACCAGCAGAAACACAGGAGAGGGGACGGGCATTAGGAAGGTGGGTGGGATATCGCAAAGGGGTTAAATCTATCTGATCTGTTTCCTTCCAGGGTGGTTGTGAGGATTAGACATTTGTGAAATGTGCTGTGGGGTTGTATTAGTCCATTCTCACACTGCTATAAAAAACTGCCTGAGACTGAGTCATTTATAAACAAAAGAGGGTTAATTGACTCATAGCTCTGCATGGCTGGGGAGGTTTCAGAAAAGTTACAATCATGGTGGAAGGCAAAGGGGAAGCAAGTACTTTCTTCACAAGGCAGCAGGAGAGACAGGAAGTACCACACTTTAAAACCACCAGCTCTGGTGAGAACTCACTTACTATCACGAGACCAGCATGGGGAAAATCACCCCCATGATCCAATCACTTCCCACCAGGTCCCTCTGTCAACATGTGGGGATTACAATTTGAGATGAGATTTCGGTGGGGAAACAGAGCCACATCATATCAGGGGCCCTTCTCAAAATGAAAACATGAAGCTCCCCTACTTGATCATTCTATTTCCTATGGCTGTTTTCCTAAAGATCGGCCCTTTTTTCCACTTTACTTTGAGAACCACCAAACAAAATTGAGTCTGGCCTGACACTGCCTACCCTTTTCCCTTGCAACCTCATCTCTTCATGTGCCCTTTGCCCTCTGATGACTCTAACCTCTTTCGAAGGTCCTTGAATTCACTAAGATTTGTTTACTCAAGGGCCTTTACTTTTGCAATTTTCCCTGCTTGGAGCAGTCTTCCTCCTTTCTGTTCCTTCTGCAGAGAAGTCTACCCTGACTCTCAACCAATGTGAAAAATCCCCTTGCTCTTTCCTGGCTTTCTTTCAGAGTGCCGAGCACAGTCTTCATTTCTGAATAGTCTATTGATTAGCATTTATCTGCTTGAAAGGCAGCCTAACTGTAACATTTGAGAGCCTGAGTGCTGGAGCTAGACTACCTGGATTTAAGCGCTTCCCAGCTGTGTGATCCCGGGAAAGTTATTTTAATGTCTGGTGCCTCAGTTTCCTCATCTGTAAAAATAGAGATATTAATATCACCTACTTCATTGGGTTGTGGAGGGGATTAACTGTTTATATTTGTAAAGTGCTTAGAGCAGTGCTCTGTGCATAGCAGAGATTATGCGAGTATTAAATAAATAAAAGAAATAATACCTGTTTCCTCCACGATACTGTGTGATCTATAAAGAGGAGAACTGTATCTGTTCTTTCACTGTAGTGGTTAGCACAGTGCCAGGCCATGTTATTGTTGTTGTTGCTGTTGTTTTACATCCAGTGAGTATTAAATATTTGCCAAATAAATGAATAAAGAAATAAATAACTGAGTGATGTTCTAAATTGGAGTGGGAGTAGAACAACATTGCAACATCTCAGGTTTCAGAAAATATTATTTAAGAAGCAGAAGGCTGGGTGCAGTGGCTCATGCCTATAATCGCAGAACTTTGAGAGTCCGAGGTGGGTGGATCATCTGAGGTCAGGAGTTCGAAATCAGCCTGGCCAACATGGCAAAACCCTGTCTCTACTAAAAATTCAAAAATTAGCTGGACATTGTGGCACATGCCTGTAATCCCAGCTACTCAGGAGGCTGAGGCAGGAGAATCACTTGAACCCGGGAGACGGAGGTTGCAGTGAGCTGAGGTCGCACCATTGCACTCCAGCCTGGGCAACAAGAGCAAAACTCCGTTTCAAAAAAAAAAAAAGAAGTAGAAGTTTCTAGCTCCATTGGGAGTTGAATTCCTGCCTGTGGGGTTTGTTGGAACTGAATCTTCCATGACAAAGTGTGGGACTGGTGTGGACCATCAGTAGAATCATTGCTTCCCCGCTTCTCCTTGCTTCCCCGCTTACAGTAATTGCCTCCTCTTGGAGAACTGCTAGGTCTCAGACCACCTAGGAAGTGGAATTGAGACCCTGTGAGACCAATGCACAGGCTCCCACCCATGTGGAAAGCTGCAGCCCTGATTAGGTGTTTGGCTGGCTGAACCCACCACCCTTGGGACAGCAGTTTCCCTGAGTAGCTTGAGCTCTGACCCTGGTCACGACTCAGGGTTGTTCTGACCCTCTCAGAAGAGAATTTTCCAAAACCCCAAACAATGACAGCTTTATGGGCCAGCTGCACTATGTTCCCTTTGAGAGGCAACCAGAGCTCTTAAATCACATGAAAAACACATCCAAGTTGTGCTGTGGGGACTCACATTAAGCAACTGGCTGCTCTACTCAATTCTTGTCCAACACTAGGTCTCCAAGGAGCCATTTGAAGCCCAGTCAAATAGACCTCGATCACCCTGGCTGGCTGCCAGAGCCTGATGGTCCTCTGCCTTCAGAGCCTCTGCAGCGTGAGCGCTGGACAATTTCCTGTGGCCCACAGTCTCCCCAGCCAGGTTAACGTTCAGCCTCCATGTCTTCTGGATCCCACCTTGTTTTTCTGTTTTGTTTGCTGAATGGCCTCAGGGTTTCCCCTTTCCCGCTCCAGCCCATCTGGAAGTCTCTTTATTAACAGTTTATTTGCAAGCTCATGGTGGTCTATGAACTTGTCTGAAATTTCCTGGAAAAGAAACAACTGCTTGGGTCCCAGGGGAACCTTCTGTCAGTCTCTCCTCAGACAATTCTGAGTGGCTATTCATGTGGTATGTGGCTATTCGTCCCCTTTCACCCACCCCCACACACCTTGAAAACAGCCTCCAGCTCCCAATAAAAACATTTCAGAAGTCCTGACAGAGAGCAAAGACTGCGTTCTACTCCTAAAAGAGTGTAGCCTGCAATGGTACCGAGTATGTGGGGGATGCCACCTTCTAGGTGGGCTCTTCAAGGATAGTTTGAGGAGAAATCCTAGGCGAGCCTTTTAGAAGCTATTACTTGCCGTTTGTTGGCTTGTGAGCGAGAATTTCTAGCCCCGCCGAGGTTTGGTTGTGAGAACCAAGCCGTGAGCTGGGGAGGAGGGGAAGGGACCGATGCTGAAGATCTGCTTCCTATTTCTCCCATTCCTCCCTGCCTTCCTATTTCTGCCCACTAGGATGAGCGGTCACTCCGAGCTCTTCCTCTGAGGGCACTCCAGAGCCTGGCAGCCAGCTCCCGAGATTCCCTCCCTATGCAGCTTCTTCAATCAATCACCTCTCGGTCCTTGGCAGCAGCATCCACTTCCCACAGGAAGCCCCGTCCTGAAAGAGAGGGAGCCAGGCTTGGCTTCTGCCCCCGTGGTAGGCCTTGGGTAGCAACACGCTTGCTAACACCCCCACTTTCAGGCAAATCCCATATAACTACTCAACAGACCTTGCATTTTCTTAAGGCGAAAGGTATGAAACACAACTTAAAATGCTGATGGCTTTTGACTAGGAACAGAACTCAGAAATGACCAGTTTGCAGGTGTTCAGGTTTTCTTAAGCCACAGTAACCTGCCCTCCAGTGAAATCTTACTGAGAAGCCCATGGGGGTGCCTGAGAACTGGGGAAGGGTCCAGGCCCCACAGACTTGCTCCCTGATCCTCTTGGTAGTTCCTGAGGTTCTCATGCCAAATGCCTAATATTCTCTAGAGCCCACTTTGAAAGTCACTCGTTTCCATGGAGCAAAGTGTAACTAACTTGAGAACCCAAAGGACTCGCCCAAGGTAGGTGTTACTTGGAGACCTGGACACAACTGGACCCCAGGTCTCTTAAAATCAGGTTTATGCACTTAGAGAAATTCTGCTAAATGTTTTTTCTCTCTGTCTCTCAATACACACACACACACACACACACACACACACGGAGTCTTACTCTGTTGCCCAGGCTGCAGCGCAGTGGTGCAATCTTGGCTTACTGCAGCCTCCTCTTCC
Source organism: Pan troglodytes (assembly GCF_028858775.2). Lineage (NCBI taxonomy): Eukaryota > Metazoa > Chordata > Mammalia > Primates > Hominidae > Pan > Pan troglodytes. The sequence continues at coordinate 78,293,754 of NC_072402.2, forward strand.
TGGGCAATCCTCCCACCTCAGCCTTCCACATAGCTGGGACTACAAGTGTGAGCCACTATGCTGGGCTAATTTTTGTATTTTTTGTAGAGACAGTGTTTCGCCATGTTGCCCAGGCTGGTCTCGAAATCTTGGGCTCAAGTGATCCAGTCACCTCAGCCTCCCAAGGTGCTAGAATTATAGGTGTGAGCCACCACACCTGGCCTTAATGTGCAATTTATTAACCACATTTGGTTTAGAGTTGGTCCTATGGTGAAACGGTTCAATGCTCATCCCTCTTCTGTTTTCATTAGTTTAAGTAATTGTTCTTGGTCGGCATATTAGCCAGCCAGGGCTGCCAGAACAAAGTACCAAAGGTTGTGTGGCTTAAACAACAGGAATTTATTTTCTGACAATTCTGGAAGCTAGAAACTCAAGATCAAAGTCAGTGGGGTTGGTTCCTTCTGAGGACTGCCTCCTAGATGGATAGATGGCCGTGGTTTTCTCTCTGTAATTGTCTGTGTTTAACTTCCCTCCTCTTATAAGGACATCAGTCATATTGGAATAGGGCCCTTCCATGTGACCTATTTTTATCTTAATTACCTCTTTGAAGTCTCTATGTCCAGATATATCACATTCAGAGGTACCAGCGTTTAGTACTTGAACACATGAATTTGGAGGGGGTGAGACCCAGTTCAGCCCATGACTAAACCTCACCTTTTCTTCCCCTAGTGATTAATTCAAAGAGAGCATATGGAAACTATATTCCCTGAATTCTTGTACATTCAAAAACATCGTACTGTAGCTTTCTTTTTAGGTTACTTTTTTCTCTTGAAACCTGGAAGGCATTGTGCTATTGACTTCTAGTCTTGTAGGTTGTTATGGGGAAAGTCTGAGGCCAGCTAAATGTTTTTCCAGCTCCAACTGCGGGACACATGAAGGAGGTCACATCCAGAGACACTCAAAGAACAGGAGGACTACAGCCTCATGAATGACCCTGAGGGAGACCACTCAAAGAACTGTCTGACTGAACACAGCCCAAACTGCTTACCCACAGGGTCTTTAGCCAGTAAAATAGTTGTTTTGAGCCACTATGTTGTGGGGATGGTTTGTTACACAGCAATTGATAACTGACACACAGAGCTAGCAGGAATTCTCCCTGGATCACTGTGCTGTTTCTTATGACTTGGGGTTGTTTGGGTGGGTGAATAGTTTAGCCTGTGTTTTTCTCCAGACAATTGACAGCAGCTGCAGAGTTACTCATAATGCAGTGTGGAAATGCTTGCTTCCTCCTGTCTCCCAGATAGACTGCTTCCTGTGCATATGTGAATCTGAATCTGAGTGAATCCTCTCTCAGCATCACATTCTCAACTTCTCACAGGGGCTAAACTTGGCTCCTACTCTCTGGTGTCCCCCACCTCTCTCAGCTCCTCCCTGCCTTCCTGTTTGACTTGCAGTGGGTTTGGCATTCTTTCATCAGATATCGCAGTTGGGGTTGCAAATATTACATAGGTTTATCACACATAGGGGTGAATTTCTGTTTCTTGATTTTTTGGGGGGGGAATAGGAGGGTGTGAAAAAGAGGCACTTCTAGGTTTGTTGTGACATTAAAAAATATTAGGATAAAAAATTTAAAAAATATTAATCTGTTCAGGCTGCTGTAACAAAATACCATAACCTAGGTGGCTTATAAACAATAGAAATTCAGTTCTGATGGTTCTGGATGCTGAGAAGTTCAAGACCAAGTTTCCCGCAGGGTCCGTGTCTGCTGAGCACTAGCTCTCTGGTTCAGAGATGAACTTTTCACTGTGTCCTCATGCTGTGGAAGAGGTGAATAAGCTCATTTGGACCTCTTTTATAAGGGCACTAATCCCATTCATGAGGGATCCATCCTTATGACTCAATCACCTCCTAAAGGCCCCACTTCTTTTAACTGCCATATTGGGGATTAGATCTCAAAATATGAATTTTGGGGAGACACTAACGTTTGAACCATAGAAGCGGCCAACATAAGATTGTCAATTTTTTAATATAAGAAGATTTAAAAAGAGCAGCTGTGGCCAAACAAACATATGACAAAAAGCTCATCATCACTGGTCATTAGAGAAATGCAAATCAAAACCACAATGAGATACCATCTCATGCCAGTTAGAATGGTGATCATTAAAAACTCAGGAAACAAGAGATGCTGTAGAGGATGTGGAGAAATAGGAACACTTTTACACTGTTGGTGGGAGTGTAAATTAGTTCAAGCATTGTGGAAGACAGTCTGGCGATTCCTCAAGGATCTAGAACCAGAAATACCATTTGACCCAGCGATCCCAATACTGGGTATATACCCAAAGGATTATAAATCATTCTACTACAAAGACACATGCACATGTATGTTTACTGCTGCACTATTCACAATAACAAAGACTTGGAACCAACCCAAATGCCCATCAATGATAGACTAGATAAAGAAAATGTGGCACATATACACCATGGAATACTATGCAACCATTAAAAAGGATGAGTTCATGTCCTTTGCAGGGACATGGATGAAGCTGGAAAGCCTCATTCTCAGCAAACTAACACAAGAACAGAAAACTAAACACTGCATGTTCTCACTCACAAGTGGAAGTTGAGCAATGAGAACACATGAACACAGGGAGGGGAATATCACACACTGGGGCCTGTCAGGGGGTGGGGGGCTAGGGGAGGGACAGCATTAGGAAAAATACCTAACATAGGTGATGGGTTGATGGGTGCAGCAAACCACCATGGCAAGTGTATACCTATGTAACAAACCTGCGCATTCTGCACATGTATGCCAGAACTTAAAGTAAAATAAAAAAAAAAGAGCAGCTATTTTTCATTATCATCACCCTTTCAGAAAAGAAATCCATTATAATACCTTATAATTACAAGTCTATAAACTCAGAAAAAAGGATAATCCTTCTTAAGAGAGAATTAAGATATAATGTACTTTAATATTTGTGTTTATGGGAAATATTAATGGATGGAGATGCAGAAAACTTGCAATTTAAAATTAGATTTCATTGAGTGCAGTGGCTTAGGCCTGTAATCCCAGCACTTTGGGAGGCTTAGGTAGGAGGATCCCTTTAGCCTAGAAGATTAAGACCAGTCTGGGCAACAAAGGGAGACCCCATCTCTCTTAAAAAAAGAAAAAAAAAAATCACGAGGTCAGGAGATCGAGACCATCCTGGCTAACACGGCGAAACCCTGTCTCTACTAAAAATACAAAAAAAAAAAAAATTAGCCGGGCGAAGTGGCGGGTGCCGGTAGTCCCAGCTACTCGGGAGGCTGAGGCAGGAGAATGGCGTGAACCCGGGGGGCGGAGCCTGCAGTGAGCCGAGATCGCGCCACTGCACTCCAGCCTAGGCGACAGAGACAGACTCAGTCGCAAAAAAAAAAAAAAAAAAAAAAAAAAAAGTAGAGCCCGGCACAGTGGTGTGTGCCTGTAGTCCCAGCTACTCAAAAGGCTGAGGTGGGAAGATTGCTTTAGCCCAGGAGTTCGAGATTGCAGTCAGCTATGATCATGCCATTGCACTGCAGCCTGGGTGACAGAGCAAGACCCTGTCTCAGAAAAAAAAAAAAAAAAAAAGAAGATTTTACCCAATTTCCCTTTGACTAGTCTGTCATGAAAGTGAGACTACAAACTGTAAAAGAACGTTAATCTTCATGTTTAGGAAGAAACTCATCTCTCTCCTTTCCCGCACAAAGTCATTTTTAAATTATCTTAAGGTAGCGATGATTTTGATGCTCCATCAGGTTCCACTTTTTGATAAAATAGTTAACCTTAATAATCTCCTCTGGCTCAAGCCGTTTCTGACTTTAGGCCCTGTAAGTGCTCTGGACAAGCTCTAATGTTTATATGGAGCAGCAAATGGGTTGGAGGGCATTTTGAAGTTAGAGCAAGCATTTGGCTGCAGAACTAAGGTCACCAGCACTCCACCGTCTTTATTTGTCCCCCATTTACCCCGTCGCTGCCTGGCCCTGTCTGCAGACTGTGGTTTCCGGGACACATGGGCTAAGCCTGGCAGTACAGGGCCGCAGATTCTCAAAGCTTTACCTCTGGATTCAGTCACTAGAAAGCTGTGCAGATGGTGTCACATCTCTCTCGAGCACTTAGTGGCTCTGGAGTAAATATTTGTGGGATAATAAATGAACAGTTTACTGCAGGACTCGCTGAAGTCTGCCTAGGGCCACATCTTGAGACACAGGCTGCCTGCTCCTGCTGTCCCTGCCATCCCCCCAGCGTCTGGCTCACCCACGGTCTATTCTGCATGTCTGCTGCATGCATTCAGCTTAGAAAAAGCCGACTCCCAGAGGGCAGACACTAATATGAGTGCAATTGAGGATACTTTTTTCTTCTTTTCAGAGAAAATGAATGAGGAGTCATTCAGAAGCCTAAGGAGAAGATCTAGGAGGAGCTGAAAGAAGAACAGCCAGTGCTGCTGAGGACTGGCTACGGTGAAGGTTGTGCAGTTTGGTGGGAGCCCTGGGGAACTCCCTTCTATCCTGTGTGTGATTGAAACCCTCACCCCACAATAAACACACACACAAACACACACACAGACACACACACATACAAATCCAGAGAAATGCAAAGCCTGCTCTTGCTGGGTGGGCCTCATGGCTGCTCCTGTGATCAATGGCCCACCAGAAAGGGACAAATAGACTAAAAACAAAGTTTGTGTCTAAGAACACAAAAGTGGTTTCTCCAATGGGAAAATAGGCCCGGGCTCTGTGGAGCTCCTCCAGAAAGCCCAGCATAGGGCCCAGGAGGGGCCAACCCCCCCGCCACCGCCACCACCGCCCCCCCGCCCCCGCCGAACCCCCCCCCGCGCCACCACTGCCCCCTCCACCCTCCCCTCCCGCCCCTGCCACCCCCACCCCCTGCCCACCCCCACCCCCTGCCCACCCCCGGCCAGCCGCTGTTTCCTTGCTGCTGCTTTCACCTCCGGCTCCACTCACTTGCTGATACTTTTCCCCACTTGAAATCTGAGCCCAGGCTGATGGTTGTCAAATCCCATGGGCCCAGTGCTTACAACAGGGACACAGAGAAATGGCCTTTGAAGCCTGCACTTGAATTCAGCCTTGCCTCTCGCTAACTGTGTCATGAGGAGCAAGCCACTAAATCTCACGGAAGGTGAAGTTCCCTAGCCTATAGAGGGTGACTCCTGCTGGTACCCGGTACCTGTAAGGAGGCTGCGCATCCAAACAAATCAACCCAGTCAAGGAACCACGTTTAGTAATGGGATAACTAGATGCTAATTAATTGTACCTCTTCCCCCTCACTCCAACTTACCTTATGTACCAGTAGTCAAAAAAGGACGGGCAAGAAGGGAGAGAAGGAAAGGGAAAGAAAAAAGTAGAAGACTGACAAGACCATTCCTGGGTCCTTTAAGTAGTTTCAACAACTGTAAAAATTACGTAGCAATCAAAAAGACTAGAAGAAAACCTAAGATATTAAGGAGTGAAGGTTATTTGTCAGTGAGAGAAATATAATTTTTATTTTCTACTTTCATAATAAAAAATACTTTTTTAATTTTTTTTTTTTTTTTGAGACAGAGTTTTGCTCTTGTTGCCCAGGCTGGAGTGCAGTGGTGTGATCTCGGCTCACTGCAACCTCTGCCTCTTGAGTTCAAGTGATTATCCTGCCTCAGCCTCCCAAGTAGCTGGGATTACAGGCACCCGCCATCATGCCCAGCTAATTTTTGTATTTTTAGTAGAGACAGGGTTTCACCATGTTGGACAGGCTGGTCTCGAACTTCTGACCTCAAGTGATCCACCTGCCTCAGCCTCCCAAAGTGCTGGGATTACAGGCATGAGCCACCGTACCTGGCTTGCAAAAATACATTTTAAAGATAATCCCCTCCCCCTAATACTTCTCCCCCACTCCTCCTGTTTTGCACATGTTTAACATGTGCAATGTCACAGGGTGCCTTAGTTGGAGCATGAGGCATCCTGAGTCCTTGATGACACAGGCAGGCAGCAAAGGAGGAGGACACTCACATGGGAAAAATAAACACTGGGAAAGGGAGAGAAGCCAGACACCCAGCCCAGCAAGGAGCACAGACAAGGAGAAACCCCGGGTGGCAGACACTATTGGCTCTGGGGGATCATGAGGAGCCCAGGTAGGGCGTGAAAGGTGAGGGGATAAAGGTATCACTAGCAAGACCTGGGTGGGATGACAAGACAACAGCCAAATAGGCTGGGGCCCCAAGGGCTAATCTTAATATGGAAGTAAGGTGATGATGATAGGGAAATCGAGGCAGAAGCTCAGTTCTGTGGTTGCCAAGCACAGAAACCCTTTGACTTAAAATCTCCATGACACCCAGGGTTCTTCCCAGAACACAGAACCCAGGAGATGGGCGTGTGACATGATGTCAGGTCACACTAGGTCTGAGGCTGACATGCTGATGTTCTTTCTGCTGCTGGCCTGATAAACTCAGAACATGGGCAAGGCTGAGCCCGAGGTAGAGGACAGCAATGACCAAAACTGTGAGGAGCTGTTGATGGACAGGAGGGTGAAGATATCAAGCTTCAGAGCTGTCAGTTCCAAGGTGGAGGACTGGCTCAACAGGAAGGTCTAGTAACACAGGGTGGCCGGGGGGGGGGGGGGGGGGGGGGGGGTGTGGCTCTACTATCTACACACGAGTAGGAGAAGCCAAGGAAACTCTGGGCTTTATCACAGCTTAAAAAAAAAAGTCCCATAGCATAAAAATGCAAAGAATTTATCAATAGTGAAGTTCTGTGAATGATCATGAAATAAGCTTTCTTTTAAAAAGATTTTCTATAAGAGAAGAAATACATATTTATTATAAAGTTAAAAAAATAGAGAAAGGTATAAAGATGACAACAACATCACCAAAGCTCCATCATCCAGAGATAACCCACAGATAACATTTTGGTATATTTGCTTCAGTTTATGTTTTATTAAAAATAAAAAGACATTAGTTTCTCCAAGGTGGGGCAAATAAAAAAATAAAAAGACAAAAATCAAAATATTATTGATTTTTGTTTTAGTTTCTTCTAAACTTAAATAAATTGCATATGTATTTTATAATATTTTCTGATGTCTTGAGGATGTATGTGTAAACAACATTTTTATTGGTGGCAATATATTTTATTAAATTAATATATCAAAATTTGTGTAAACATTCCCTTACTGTTTGGCAGTAAATGGGCTTCATTTTTTTTGTTATAAATAATAATGAGACAAAAATGTAAGCATTCAAACCTGCTTATGTCCCCGACAATTTCTGATGATAAATTCCTAGAAGTAGAATGACTAGATCGCTTACGCATTTTCTATGATTTCTCTGCGTAGCTCAGTGACTCTATTATCTCTCCTGCTAAACTCAGTTTCTTACAAAACAAAATACAATGAAACTTTGCTAAATAAATAGACAAAAGTAGTATTGGCATACATTTATCCTATGATGGGTGATAAAATGAAGATCCAAAAGCTTTTGGCAGGCTGGAACAGCATCTCAGATGTTTCCAATGAAAATTCTTAGGGATATGGTCTGGCATTTAGAGTCACCAGACCGAACGAGTGAAGTACAAGATGAAAGAGATGTGACATAACAACAGGCAAGAGGAGTCATGTGAATCAAAAAAAAAAAAAATGCTCACTATCTTTGGCCGTAATAATAAAAGTATAGAGTCCAGAACAGGAGGGTGATGGTCCTGCTCTGCTCTGTGTGGTCAGAGTCACCCTCAGTACTTGGCCCCACACAGTAAAGGAAACACTAATAAACAGCCCCTGCTCAGAGGAGAGATCAGAATAACAAGAAATAACCTGTGTGGTCTCACTTTTCTGTATTGAGACTTGGTAGCCATGTCTATGTTATGTGACGCAGGCCCCTGCCCAGGGTTGGCTAATCCCAGGTAGGTCTTCAGAATCTCAATAGGAAGTTGAAATTGACATGAAAGTCACCAATGAGTTACGTGAATGGCAGGACTGCAGTAGGAGGACGCTAACTCCTGCTCTGAATCCCAGCAACTTCCTTCTCAGGTTGGAGATGTTTAATTCCTCCTTTGATTCTATGAGACATCTCAGGTAAAGCTCACCAGAGCCTGTTTCTGTAACTTGCAACTGAAGTATTAATAGAACTGTGCTAGTACACTATGGAAATGTTGAAACAACCATGGTGTTTATTTTGGAGGAGAAAAGACTTAGAGGGAAACATAAGAGCTGTGGGCAAATATTTGAAGGACTGGTCACCGAGAAGCCGAGTCAGGCTTGTTTCACAAGGCCTCAAATGGCAGAACTAGAAAGGTGCAGGGTCCATTGGATTTCCTCAAAGATCGGAGTTGCCTTGGGAAAGACAGCGTTTTCAGTGCAAATGTCCACATGTTTTTGTGCAACCTCACGACGATTCTTGTAGAGGCATTCGAGCATTAAATGTTACTGCTTTCAGAGCGCTCCTCTGGTCTGGGCAACCACCCTTGTTCATCCCTTTAACTTTTATTTAAGGTACCTTGGAAGGCCATTCCTGGGATTTGGGTGCCCCTGGGGCAATGAGGTCAAAGACATATACAGAAGGTCCACAACTTACCATGGTTTGACCTGAGATTTACGATGGTGCAGAAAAAATATGTGTTCAGTAGAAACTATACTTCAGAATTTGAACTTTGATCTTTTCCAGGGCTGGTGATAATATAGTACGATGCTCTCTCATGATGCCAGGCAGGGGTAGTGAGCAGCAGCTCCAGTCAGCAACAAAGTCATGAGCACAAACAACTGATACTGTGCTCTACAGTGTACTGTGTTCAATAAATTACATGAGATATTCAACACTTCATGATAAAATAGGCTTAGGTGTTACATGATTTCACCCAACTGTAGGCTAATGGAAGTGTTCTCAGCACGTTTATGGTAGGCTAGGCTAAACTATGGTGTTCAGTAGGTTAGGAGTATTAAATGCATTCTCTACTTATGATAATTTCAGCTCACGATGGGTTTACAAGACGTAGCCCCATAAGTCAAGGAACATCTGTACTCTTGGAAGTCACTCTCTTTGGAGACTTCAGGAAAATAGCAAGCAGTTGATTACATCGTTCTAAACATTCTATCATTGTTGATTAAATTAAATTCAGTACAGGATGTTTTTATACTTTAAAGATATAAGCCAAATAGGCTGTGAATTTTGGGGTGGTTTGCTTTGCCTGCTTTATCTTCTGTATGTCAGGAGAGCTGGCAAAATTGTTTGCCTTTCTGCCTCCGATACGTTTGCCTACTCCAACCTCCTGCATACCCTTTCTAACAGATGATTTTGTTCCCAGCGGGTCTGAATCGAATCCCAACAGAAGGAAGAGCAGCGCCACCTACTGGGCACGGATTCTCGAGCTTTTTATTCTGAGTATTTACTCCTGTTCTTGGGAGATAAAACTCCGTTAAAAGTCGCATCACAGAACCCAAATGACATAATCTGAATCCCCAGTGACATTCTGGAAGAATCTGGAATAATTAAATATCCCACCATTAGTTGGATGGGGCTTCTGAGGTTTGCTTCCAAAGGGAAAGAGACTTAATAAAACAGGCTTCTCCAACAATCCATTATTCTCCAGGTTTACAAAGGCTACCCACCAGTTGGTCAGGCTTTGAGAGCATTTTGGAAGGATCCCGAGTTTTTCTGAAAAAGGAACCATATTTTCTAAAAATCTACAACCTTATTTAAAGCATCTTGAAGAAATACAAAATACAGACACAAGATGGACCAAATGTTAATGGCTTAATTTAACCCATAAGCCTTCCCAAAACTCAAAGAAGTGTTTGGATCTGGTGAGGATCTTGCTTGGCTAGGCAACCTTGCTTGCTTAGTTGTTCTTTCAGTTTAGCTAACATATGAGAGAGGAAAGTGTACAAACAGACCTCTTGTCTTGAGCAGCTGCCTGTCAGCCGGTTGATGAATTGTCTGCCATCTTCTGTTAATGTCCAGGAACTGGTAACTGAGTGGGAAACCCAGTCACTCAGGAAAGAATTGGGCTGTATCTGATACAGTATCAACTAGAATTGTTTTCAAAGCTGTAAACGAAAACAGCTGCAAGGGTAAAGTTCCTGTGCAGGGTGGCCAGGTGCAGTGGCTCATGCCTGTAATCCCAGCACTTTGGGAGGCCGAGGCAGGTGGATCACCTGAGGTCAGGAATTTGAGACCAGCCTGGCCAACATGGTGAAACCCCATCTCTACTAAAAACACACGCAAAAACATTAGCCAGATATGGTGGGAGGTGCCTGTAATCCCAGCTACGTGGGAGGCTGAGGAAGGAGAATCACTTCAACCTGAGAGGTTGAATGCAGTGAGCCAGGAATGCCCCACTGCACTCCAGCCTGGGTGACAAGAGTGAAACTCCGTCTCAAAAAACAAAACAAAACAAAATAAATAAATAAAAAATAAAAGTTCCTGTGCAGGGCTTGTGTACATATTTGGGTAGCTTCACTGAAGTGTCTCAAGGGCCTAAACTGCGCCTGATTCACAGGAGGACTCAATAAATATTTGTAGAGTGAATGAAGGGGTGGGGGTGGGAGGTGAGGTTGCAGGGAAAAGGCAGTGATCACAGACAGTCAGACCACAAGACACCTTAGAACAGCAGCCCCCAGCCTTTTTGGCACTAGGGACCAGTTTTGTGGAAGACAATTTGGAAGGGGTTGCGGTTGGGGAGGTTGGAGAGGTTGGGGAGGAGTGATGGTTTCAGGATGATTCAGGCACATTACATTTAGAATCAGTGGGAGCTGAGCTTGTTTTCCTGCAACTAGATGGTCCTCTCTGGGGATGATGGGAGACAGTGACAAATCATCAGGCATTAGATTCTCATAAGGAGTGCACAACCTAGATCCCTCACGTGCACAGCTCACAATAGAGTTTGTGCTTCTATCAGAATCTGATGCCTCCACTGATCTGACAGGAGGCAGAGCTCAGGGAGTAATGTCAGCTGCCCGCCATTCACCTCCTGCTGTGCTGCTGATTCTTAATAAGGAAGGGACCAGTACTGGTTCATGGCCCAGGTGTTGGAGACCCCTGCCTTAGACAACATGCAGCCCAGTGGATTTCAAAGAGTGCTCTGTGAACACCAGGGCTCCACAGAGGGGCTTGGATGGCTGTTCAAATGTTTTATTCCAATGTCATTAAAAATACATTTTAGCCTGTGATAAAAAGTGCTATTAAAATGCATATTCAAATTTACTGACACACCCAAATGCATTACTATATGCTGCCTGATTAGCTAGGTTTTTTTTGGATTCATTTTGGTTTTGATGACCTCAGATTCAAACCTGTTCTGCTCTAGTTAATGAGTGCCCTTATTTGGCAAGGCAATCACTGAAAAAATAGAAAGAGAGAGAGAGAGGAAGGAAGGCTTTGCAAACACCCTTTTGGATCAATCAGGATATTTTGTGATACAAGACAACTAAAATAAGATACACAAACAGCCTTGTTTCATTATTTTATAATCCAATATGTATTTGAGGTTGTTTATATATATAAACATATATTTTATATTTACATCTGCTTTTTAATATTAAAGTTCTGGGGAAAAATTGGGTGTTGCTAACAAATAATTATAAAGCCACCCCTTTCAAACTCCTCATTTTGCAGAAGAGGAAACTAAGTCAAAGAGCCATGATGAACTCCCTTGACCTCTCAGGATGGATTACTAGCAAACCCCAGAACTTGAACCTAAGTTTTAGTTCTTTCTAAATTGCAAATTGTCCTAATGTTTGTTGTTGTTATTAAATATAGTTTAGTTTTGGATGAGACCTCTTGTTGGCAAATGAATTCAGTTCTCTAATGTGAATTTCCTTTTGTTTGGGAGCATGAAAAATGTTAGCAAACAGCCTTCATGTAACATTAAATGTCTTTTTGAATTAACCTGTAGCATCTTAAAGGACAATGATTATGAATACAAAACTACTGACTCATCGTATAGCCACGAAAGAGTTTACAGCTGCAACAAAATCACAGGTCTATTGTCTGGCTTCTGAGACCCCGCAGAGAGAAGGGAGGCAAGTGCTCTCCACCAGCTGTTGAGCTGAAAGCCCTTTTGTGCTTTCTGAGTTGAATCACAGTAGTTTGTGTTTTTGTTTTCTGGTCATGTGATTTTTGAAAGACACTGCAAAAACATGTTTCTAACCCTCCCCCACCAAAAATTGCACCCTGACCCCCCACTTCAGGCAGTGAGTAGGCAAGACAAGGTGGAGGTGTAGAGATCTGGACTCTTCCAGCAGCCTTTCTGTCATCAAGTGGGGCTTGAAACAGGTGATCTAACATGGCTTTGCAGAAATGGTGTAAGTTGATTTCAGAAAGCCTGTATGAGTCCTGTTAGAACCCAAATGGGCTGTGACGGCAGAGTTTCTGCAGGGACAGAATGTGTGTTTCTAATTGGAAGGTGCAGCAAGTTGGAATTCCCTTTGTGTTCTGCCCCTGTGTATGTCATGTGTTGTCACTGTGGCTGGGTGCTATGGACTGAATGTTTGCATCTCCTTGAAATTCACATGTTGAACTCCTAACCCCCAGTGGGACAGTATAAGGAGGCGGGACCTTTGGGAGATAATTAGGTCTCATGGGTGGGGCCCTCATGATGGGATTAGTGACCCAATAAAAGGAACTTCAGCAAGCTCTCTTTCCACAATGTGGGGACACAACCAGAAGAAGACATTCGCAACCCAGAAGAGGGTCTTCACCAGGGCCCAAACTGGCTGACACCCTGAACTTAGACTTCTAATCTCCAGAACTGTGAGGAGTAAATTTCTGTTATTTGCAAGTCCCCAGGCTGCAGTGTTGTGTTGTAGCCAATGGACTGAGTCATGGGGCCACCCATCTACCCCTTCCCCTTTCTCCTTAACCCTCCTTTACCTCATAAGCCCATTGCTGTCACTGTCCCAGTCCTCCCAGACCTGGCCCTCACTCTCCTTCCCTTCACTCCCACGGGGCTCAGTCCTGCTGTTCTTACACAACTGTCTGTGCTGTCCCATTACTGGTCTTGAAACAGGAGAGTTCTCCAACCCCCTTGCAGAACTAGAGACAGGGATATGGCTCATTTGCTTGGCCACTGCATGCTCAAACCCCTTACGGGATGGGGAGCATACAGATGGGCAGGTGGAGGAGCTGGGGCAAGCACTTTTGGGCTCTGACCCCATGGTAGCATCCAGCGGTGTGTTACAATTAATGCTCATTTAGCAGTTGCCATCCACAGATGGCTAAGTATTAAACTAGCTCATTGGAGAGTCAAGGTGACAGCCTTTTGCACCCTGCCCTCTTGGTACCTGGGTCTTCATCCAGTGTCCAGGAAGAATCAGGTCACATGAACTTGAAGAATGGTGAATGTGGGGATTTTATTGAGAGGTGGAGGTGGCTTTTAGCAGGATGGGTGGGGAGCTGGGAAGGGGATGGAGTGGGAAGATGATCTTCCCCTGGAGTTCCATCATTCCATGGCCTATCTCCTCTCTGACCATCCCCAGTCAAACTCCTCTTGATGTTCAGATGCTCCTTATCTTCTCCCCTTCTCTGCTGTGCCACTCTGCTGCTCTGTGCTCTTCTGCTCATGGAGCCTGAGGTTTGGGGTTTATATGGGTACAGGATAGTGGGGTGTGATGGGCCAAAAGGCAACATTAGGGCACAAAAACAGGAATGCCTGTTCCCATTTAGGGCCATGGGTTTTCAGGCTTGAGGGTGGGGCTTTTGCCAGGGAACCTCCCTCTTCTACCCAGTGTTTCCCAGCCTCTTGTTCATATCGGTCTTGTTAACCAAAAAGTGACTGAGGCAAGTGTCTCCATTGATAGAGGATTTTTAGCCAAAATTTGAGGATACACTAGGGAAACAAGTCACAGGAGCCTCTGTGACTTGCACTTTTTCCAAATAAAGTTTTGGGAACTTCAGCATTTACAGGGGAAAGAGCAAGTAGGAAGGGGAAAGGGAGGAAGGGTGGACAGCAAGGCAGATGGTCATGTTCTTGTGAGGCTCTGATTAGCGCTCAGTAAATCTACATTTTTTACCTGAAAAGAGGGAGTAAAGGAAAAGGTCTCGCTTGGTATATCTACATCTTACATAAGGTAAACATGTAAAAAGAGGGAATGGGACAAGTCAATGATGCATTCTTCTCAGGGTGGGTGGAGGGTGATTTCTGGTGTTGTCCTCTACCTGTGAAAATAAGCTGGCAATTGATATTGTCAGGGTGAGAGTCAACAGAACTCAGATTTTGGGCCCATTTATAGGAGGGATATGTATCTAAAAGATTTAGGGGCTCACAAAAAATGTGCTTGTGAGCAATTTGTGAGGGAGCACACCTAGGGAGGTATGTGGCCTTCTATTGTTGTAGGAATCTGGCTTCTGGATGAGGCTATGACATGGGCTGTGAAGTTACAGCTATCTGTTTGGGAACAAGAAAAAGTGTTGTGTGACTCAGTTCCCAAACTCAACTTTCCCTTTGGCATAGTGAGTTTGGGGTCCAGAGATTCTATTTGCTTCCGCAGTCTCGGGTCCTATCTGCATGTCACTAAGATCCAGTATTGTCATTATGAGGGGACCTGACCACAGACTGAAAAAGGCTGTAACAACCCAGTGGGCTCATCTTGCCCACTGCCTAGACAGAGCCGATTTCTCAAGACAAGGGAATTGCAATAGAGAAAGAGTAATTAATGCAGAGACAACTGCGTGGGAGACCAGAGTTTTGTTATTACTCAAATCAGTCTCCCCAAATGAGCATTCAGGGAGCAGAGTTTTTAAGGACAACTTGGTGGGTAGGGGGAAGCTGGTGAGCCAGGAATGCTGATTGGTCAGAGATGAAATCATAGGGAGTCAAAGCTTTCTTCTTGCACTGAGTTAGTTCCTGGGTGGGGGCCACTAGATCAGATGAACCAGTTTATTGATCTGGGTGGTGCCAGCTGATACATCAAGTGCAGGGTCTGCAAAATATCTCAAGCACTGATCTTAGGAGCAGTTTAGGGAGGGTCAGAATCTTGTAGCCTCCAGCGGCATGACTCCTAAACCATAATTTCTAATTTTGTGGCTAATGTTAGTATTACAAAGGCAATCTAGTCCTCAGGGAAGAAGGAGGTCTGCTTTGGGAAAGGGCTGTTATTGTCTGTTTTAAACTATAAGCTAAGTTTCTCCCATAGTTAGTTCAGCCTACGCCCAGGAAGGAACAAAGACAGCTTGGAGGTTAGAAGCAAGATGGAGTCGGTTATGTTAGATCTCTTTCACTGTCTCTGTCATAATTTTGCAAAGGCGGTTTCAAGCCCACTGGGTCCCTGTGAGGATAAAAAAAGAGCAAATATGCACATGGCACACAGTGTGCGGAGGAGTGAAAACTGGTGTCCAGAGACTCCTAGCTGGCGAGGTGGAGTCTTTCACAACTCGGCCCCCCTCTTTCCAGCAGTCTACCTCCCTAGGTTCCTCACTTCTATGCCCCTCACCAGACATTATTAGGACAAACCTTGCTCTTCCCACCTTCGTGTCTGTGCCTAACCCTGTGAAGCTTCGAAGGTGTTTCTTCCCATCCCTGCTTGTCAGAGTCCTTCCTGTGCTTCCAGGCCCAGCCAAACCTAACTCGCAAAGAGCCAGCCTCCCCACCCTCCCTGGGGAGCAGGACCGTGAGGCAGGGCAACACGCCTGACCTTCCTGCACGTCAATTTCTTCTGGTGAGAAATGAGGAGGAGCCTCACTGTGAGGACTGAGGAATTAATCCACAGCAAAGGCTTAGAAAAGTGCCTGGCGATCAGGAAGTGCTCAGTAAATATTAGTTTAGCTGTTTCCTTAAATGGGCTGGATTGGTTGGGGCACAAGAAGAGAACACCTGTGTTCTTTGTCTGTCCCCACAAAGCCACTCTGCAGACTCCCGCTTCCCAATCCCTCTGATGAATGTCCAGAATTTCCCGTAATAGTTCCACTTACTTTTAGATCACAAAAAGTCCAGTCTAGTCTAATGACGATGGAACTTTTTTTTTTTTTTTGACACAAAGTCTCGCTCTGTCGCCCAAGCTGGAGTGCACTGGCGCAATCTCAGCTCACTGCAACCTCTGCCTCCCAGGTTCAAGCAATTCTCCTGCCTCAGCCTCCCAAGTAGCTGGGACTATAGGTGCGTGCCACCACGCCTGGCTTTTTTTTATGTTTAGTAGACACGGGCTTTCACTGTATTAGCCAGGATGGTCTCCATCTCCTGAGCTCGTGATCTGCCTGCCTCGGCCTCCCAAAGTGCTGGGATTACAGGCATGAGCCCACTGCGCCTGGCCATGACGATGGAGCTCTGATACAGTTGGTGTAATTATCAAAATCCTAGACACTCACCAGTGTGAAGCCTCCCCTTGCCCTGCCTTGCTCTAGCTGGGCAACCAGCAATGGTGTGGGGCATGCCTGACTCTCTGGCTTTGCTGTGGCTCATCCCACCAGAGTTGTGTGCAGGGGCAGTGAATCAGTTGGTCTGGGCTGCCATAACAAAATACCACAGCCTGGATGGCTTAAACAACAGAAATGGATTTTTACCAAGTTCTGGAGGCTGGAAGTCCAAGATGAGGGAGTCGGAAGGTTTGGTTTCTCTGTCCATGGTTTGCCAATGCTGCCTTCTCACCATGTCCTCACATGGTCTTTCCTCTATGTGCATGCCTGCCTGGTATCTCTTGCTCTTCTTGTAAGTATTACAGTTGGTAGCTAGTCAGACATGAGCAGGATAGGAGAGGGCTCCCTGCCCTCACCACCAGGAATGTTGATGGTGGCGATGGTCAGGTGGTTGTTAACTGTCTCTGTAAAGTAATAATTGGTTGCAGCCAGTGCCAGGGAAGGGCAGTCTCCCAGTAGATAGAAAACACCTAAAACTGGTGATCAGCAGCTTCCTGATAAGACCTCAGGAGTTGGGCAAGTGGGCTCAGGTGAGCACATATGGGCAGCCCACCTTAAGGGAAGAATCAGGGGAGAAGTAACACAGGATCCCAGAAATATGCCGATACATAAAGCCCGAGGTCAAAAGGTCGAACGGGGCACTTGATCTGTCAAAATGCCCTCTTGGCCCTCTTCTAAGTGTGCTTTTCTTCCTTTCATTCCTGCTGTAAAGCTTTTTAATAAACCTCCTGCTCTAACACTTGATGCAGTCTCTCTCCTTCTGCCTTCTGCCCCTCAAATTCTTTCTTCTGTGGAGGTAAGAATTGAGGTTGTTGCAGACCTGTCTGGATACGGATTTGCACTGGATTAACTGCCCTAAACAGTTCTATTGACTCTCTCCCTGACAGTGTCACTTGCCAGCCTATCTTCACAGGTAGAGGACAAGGACAACACCAGAAATCATCCCTTTGCCCACCCTAAGACGAATGCCTCATTGACTTGTCCCACTCCTTCTTGTCATGTGTTTAGTTTACCTTACATAAGATGTAGATTTTCCAAGAGAGACAGGACATAATTGACCTCCCTGTACAGTTCTGCAGATAGTACAGGCAGCATAGTGCCAGCCTCTGGTTCTGCTGAGGTCTTAGGATGCTTTTACTCATCACAGAAGGTGAAGAGGGAGCAGGTGTGTCCCACTGATGAGACAGGGAGTGAGAGAGGGGAGGAGGTGCCAGGCTCTTTAAACAACCAGCTCTTGCCTGAAGGAACAGAGCAAGAACCCACTCATTACTGCAAGGAGATCACCAACTCATTCCATGAGGAATCCACACTTATGACCCAAACACCTCCCATCAGGCCCCACCTCCAGCAATGGGGACCCCATTTCAACATGAGATTTGGAGGGGACAAACCAAACCATATCAGGCAGCTAGTGTGAGACCCTTGCAGACCCCCATGGGACCTGCCGCTGTAGGTCAGCTGAAGCAACCACGCCTCTCTTCTGGTGGGCTTCTTCTGACTCCTCTCTCAGGCCCTGGGCTTTGGTTGCCTGGCCCGTCAGGGTCGCATTTTGATCCCCACAGAGTCTTCTCAGAGGGGCTCTGTTTCACAGCGCCACGTCTGGCCCCAGCAAGCACACACACTTGCTCCAGCGCAGCCGTTGCCCCCTTCTGCCTGTTCCAACTAGACCCTGAAGAGAGATGTCGAAGGTAGGTGTGGCACTGATGCCTGTGTCCTCTAAGCCCCTGTGACATAAGTCAGGGTTCATTCTCTCATGACTTTCCCTGTTAATCCTCCACATCAATGTACCCCTAGACCTCCTCGGCCTCAACCCCTTTGTGTGAGTCAGGTGAGTGATGAAGCAATGTGGTGTGGTAGTCAGCTCCGCTGCCATCACAAATACCCCAGACGGGGTGGCATAAATAACAGAAATGTGCTTTCTCACAGTTCTGGTAAGTCCGGGCTCGAGGCCCAGCCTTGATCCCAGTGAGAGCTGTTTCCTGCTTTATCCTCGGATAGCCTTTCTTCCGAGGGGCTGGGGAGCCACATGCATGAACTCTCTGGCCTTTGACGTCTTTTCTGGTAAAGATGCTAATCCTATCAGATCGGGGCCCTGCCTTATGACCTGATTTAACCTTAATTACCTCTTAAAGATCCCATCTTAAAATACAGTCACATCAAGCGTTACTGCTTCCAAGTCTGAATTTAGGGGTAGGGGGTACAATTCAATCCACAGCAGCTGGCAAAACCAGTTTGGTGTTACCTTCTGGGATAGTCCTGCTTAAATGTTCTCAGCCTTGATCTAGAAGCAGGTGGAAGGGCACTTGGCACTTGCTGCTTTGTTGTTTCCTTTGGAGAAGGGTAGAAACACTTAAGACGACGGGATGCATCACCTTTCCCTTCCTATAACATAACCTGTCATTGTGGAACTGGAGAACCCACACCATGATCCTTCTCACAATTAAGGATGCATCTTCCCCTGAAAGCATAAGCTCCTTACGGTCAGGGGGTAAATCTTAGACAGTGATCACAGTGGTCGTTTGTTTGTTCTACCTATGGAAAAGCTCAATGGTTATTCACTAAGATGAACTGAAGCAAGGGTTGTGGAAGGTTCACTTTGCCACCTGTCTGCATAAGCAGGGCCACCGTAGGCAGCGATCCAGGGATCAGTTACTTCCCAACCAATCTGTTTTGTGGGAGTTGACACTCCTCATCCTTATTGAGGTCTATCACAGAGTTGGTATCCAGAGAGAAGGTAACAAAGGAAGGCATTTTCTAGCAAGTAGCAGCTTTTATTATTTTTAAATATTTTTATTATTTTATTATTTCCTATTTGCATAGGAAACGGTGGTATAGAGGCGTCCATTATGAGCTGGTCACAGAGGTGTGCCTCCATGGTGTGACAGGGTACTTACTGAAGAATTTTGAGTTTACATTTTATTTCTTTTGTGGAAAATAGCAGCTGGTACTTCTTTGCTTTAGGGAAGGTTTATAGCAGGTTGAAAGCAGGTATTGCTTTCAAATCATCTCCTCTTAACATTTGTTTATGGATGCTTAAATCCATTGAGGAGAATAGAGTTTGATGTCAGAAAAGAAAACTAGCAAAGTGCTGCCTCACCCATTATCTTTATGTTTCTGAAATTTGTGACACAAAGAACATTCTACAGCCCATCAATAGCTTACGTTATTTTAATGTAAGTTCTTGGTAAGCAACTTAGGAACTGCTTTAAAAACCCACTTCCTTTAAAAACCCACTTGTAACTGCTGTTAATGGGAGCATAGATTCAGGGCAACTTGAGTCTCTGCCCCTTGGTTGCAGTGCTCAAACTTGGCGCAAATAAACTCTCTACTTATGTCAATTCTGCCTCCATTTTTTCCTTTAGATGGACAGAGGTGAATGAAAGAGAGGGCCTTGGAGGGCAGCCTGAAGAGGAAGAGAGGGATGCAAGGCCAGCATAAACAAAAGAGTAGTCCTGGGGTGCTGGGAGGAGAAGACATCTGTGCCTTGGGTCCTGAGAGTGCTCTGAGGATGTGAAAGGACCCAGAAGGACAGCAGAGAGGCCTGTCCTATGTTCCTTGGTCCCCAACCTTGCCAAGGTGCTCAGGTTCCAAACCTGACACTAAAGCAAGACAGCCGTAGGCCAGATGAGGTCATGGGAGCAGGAACAAAGAACATTGAATTAACATCATTGTCTGGGGTAAATACCTGAGATTTTTTGTCTCATGGCGGCAGAAAACTAGGAAGGGGATAAAAAGTGAGCTTAGCGGAAGTTTAGTAGGTGAAAGAAAGAGAATAGCTCTCTCTGTTGCGAAGATAGGGGTCCTGAACAGGTTTTTCGGTTCTGTGGTGAAATGCAGAGGGTTTTATAGATGAGCTTGAGGAGACAGTGTGTGATTTACATAGGGTACGAATGATTGGTGGGACTAGTGTCATTTGCATAAGGTGCGAAAAACTGGTTAGGGCTAGGTATGCCATTTGCATAGGGCGCAAAAAGCTTGCTGACCCCACGCTAATCTTTTATTATGCAAATGAATTCTCTACCTGGCCAGCGCCATGTTGCCTATTTCTTTACTGTACACGTCGTGACAAAGAAAAGGGAAGATGGAGCCTCCATGTTGAACATACCTGGCTTCCAGGTAGCCCTTTTCTATTGGCATAGCTGCCGGCATTCACCCGTGCAAGCTTCCAGCTTGCTTATCTATGTTCGCAGCTAGATTTTCAGGCTGCTGTTTGTTAGAAAAAAATGCTTTCTTGGGCTGCTTTTTGTTAAAAGGGAAGCCTTGCTGAGGACTTTTTTACCCTCACTATCTGCCTAAATAATTTCTTTCTATCTCCTGTCTCAGCATCTCAGTGGTCCTCATTGAGAACAGGTAACCAGTGCCAGCAGGGGCTCCTAGTTCATTGGTAAAACCCTGAACATTGACACCTTTCATTTCCCTGGGGTTGAATGGAAGAGAGAATTGCCCCAAGAAGGACGGAAGTTTCATTTTCTTTGGCTCCTGAAGTAGTACACAAGCGGATTTATAGAAAACAAAGACCTTTAGTATTTCTTACATCCTAGAGTCTGGAGACTTGAGATTCATGCCTATTGCATTATTTCAGAAAAGAGATTTGGTTGTGAACTCTGCTCCAAGACATTGCTTGGTCAAGGAAGCATAAGTTTTAGCCACCTGGACACGATCTCCATCTAGTGGTCATACTATGTAACAGCACTTGCACACAGCTTTGAGAGGTTTGGTATTCTGTATTTTGCTCTTCTCCGGAGAAATTCAATATAGCAGAAATATAGTACATAATATAATGCAGATATGAGAGATTCTACAGCCTACAAACAGTTCTAAAACGGGCTAGAATTTGGGAGGTGAAGCAACAGGGTAGCATTGTAATTTTATTAAATTTCAGAATAATTTTAGATTTACGTTAAAGTTGTAAAGTGGCCAGGCGCAGTGGCTTACGCCTGTATCCCAGCACTTTGGGAGGCCGAGGCGGGCAGATCACCTGAGGTCAGGAGTTCGAGCCTGGCCAACATGGTGAAACCCCATCTCTACTAAAAATACAATAAATTAACCGGGTGTGGTAGCCCAGGCCTGTAATCCCAGCTACTTGGGAAGCTGAGGCATGAGAATCGCTGGAACCTGGGAGACAGAAGTTGCAGTGAGCCGAGATCATGCCACTCCACTCCAGCCTGGGCAACAGAGTGAGGCTCTGTCTCAAAAAAAAATTAATAAATGAATAATAAATAAATAAAGTTATAAAGTGATACAGAGTTCCCATACACACCTCACCCAGGTTCGTCTGGGTTAAAATCTCACATTACCATGATACGTTTGTCAAAACTAAGAGATTAACATTTCCACATTATTGTCAAAATCCAGACTGTATTTTAATATCACTAGTTTTTCGACTAATGTCCTTTTTCTGTTCCAGGATCCCACTCAGGACAGCACATCTCATTCTGTCCTCATGTTCCCTCAGTTTCCTCTAGTCTGTGAGAGATTTCATGACAGCAGTTTTGAGGAGTAATAGCCAGGTATTTAGCCAGTTTTGAGGAGTAATAGCCAGAATGTCCCTCAATTGTAGATGTGTGGTGTTATTTCTGAGGCCTCCGTTTTGTTCCATTGGTCTATATCTCTGTTTTGGTACCAGTACCAGTTGCTGTTTTGGCTACTGTAGCCTTGTAGTATAGTTTGAAGTCAGGTTGCATGATGCCTCCAGCTTTGTTCTTTTTGCTTAGGATTGTCTTGGCTATACAGGCTCTTTTTTGGTTCCATATGAAGTTTAAAGCAGTTTTATCTAGTTCTGTGAAGAAAGTCAATAGTAGCTTGATGGGAATAGCATTGAATCTATAAATTACTTTGGGCAGTATGGCCATTTTCATTATATTGAGTCTTCCAATCTATGAACATGGAATTCTTTTTCCATTTGTTTGTGCTCTCTCTTATTTTCTTGAGCAGTGGTTTGTAGTTCTCCTTGAAGAGGTCCTTCACATCCCTTGTAAGTTGTATTCCTAGGTATTTTATTCTCTTTGAAGCAATTGTGAATGGGAGTTCACTCATGATTTGACTCTCTGTCTGTTATTGGTGTATAGGAATGCTTGTGATTTTTGCTCATTGATTTTGTATCCTGAGACTTTGCTGAAGTTGTTCATCAGCTTAAGTTTTTAGGCTGAGAAGATGGGGTTTTCTAAATATACAATCATGTCATCTGCAAACGGAGACAATTTGACTTCCTCTCTTCCTATTTGATACGCTTTATTTCTTTCTGTTGACTGATTGCTCTGGCCAGAACTTCCAACACTATGTTGAAAAGGGGTGGTGAGAGAGAGCATCCTTGTCTTGTGCTGGTTTTCAAAGGGAATGCTTCCAGCTTTTGCCCATTCAGTATGATATAGGCTGTGGGTTTGTCATAAATAGCTGTTATTATTTTAAGATGCGTTCCATCAGTGCCTAATTTATTGAGAGTTTTTAGCATGAAGGGATGTTGAATTTTGTCAAAGGCCTTTTCTGCATCTATTAAGATAATCATGTGTTTTTTGTCATTGGTTCTGTTTATGTGATGGATAATGTTTATTGATTTTCATATGTTGAGCCAGCCTTGCATCCCAGGGATGAAGTCGACTTGATCATGGTGGATAAGCTTTTTGATGTTCTGCTGGATTCGGTTTGCCAGTATTTTATTGAGGATTTTTGCATCGTGTTCATCAGGGATATTGGCCTGAAATTTTCTTTTTTTGTTGCGTCTCTGCCAGGTTTTGATGCTGGCCTCATAAAATGAGTTAGGGAGGATTCCCTCTTTTTCTATTGTTTGGAATAGTTTCAGAAGGAAAGCTACCACCTCTTATTTGTATCTCTGGTGGAATTCGGCTGTGAATCCGTCTGGGCCTAGGCTTTTTTTGGTTGGCGGGCTATTAATTACTACCTCAGTTTGGTGTTGGTCTACTCAGGGGTTAGACTTCTTCCTGGTTTAGTCTTGGGAGAGTGTATGTGTCCAGGAATTTATCCATTTCTTCTAGATTTTCTAGTTGTTGTTTTCTTTTTGTGTGTGTGTGTGTGTGTGTGTGTGTGTAGAGGTGTTTATAGTATTCTCTGATGGTAGTTTGTATTTCTGTGGGATCAGTGGTGATATTCCCTTCATCATTTTTTATGGTGTCTATTTGATTCTTCTCTTTTTTCTTCTTTATTATTCTGCCTAGTGGTCTATCTACTTTGTTAATCTTTTCAAAGAACCAGCTCCTGGATTTGTTGATTTTTTGAAGGTTTTTTTTTGTCTCAATCTCCTTCAGCTCTGCTCTGATCTTAGTTATTTCTTGTCTTCTGCTGGCTTTTGAATTTTTTGCTCTTGCTTCTGTAGTTCTTTTAATTGTGATGTTAGGGTGTCAATTTTAGATCTTTCCCACTTTCTGATGTGGGCATTTAGTGCTATAAATTTCCCTCTAAACACTGCTTTAGCCTCTGAGTTCTAATTTGATTGCACTGTGGTCTGAGAGGTTGTTAACGATTTCCATTCTTTTGCACTTGCTGAGGAGTGTTTTACTTCCAATTATGTGGTCAATTTTAGAATAAGTGTGATGTGATGCTGAGAAGAATGTATATTCTGTCGATTTGGGGTAGATATCTGTCGACATCTATTAGGTCTGCTTGGTCCAGAGCTGAGATCAAGTTCTGAACATCCTTGTTAATTTTCTGTCTCCTAGATCTGTCTAATATTGACAGTGAGGTGTTAAAGTCTCCCACTATTATTGTGTGGCAGTCTACTTCTCTTTGTAGGTCTCTAAGAACTTGTTTTATCACTCTGGTTGCTCCTGTATTGGGTGCGTGTATATTTAGGATAGTTAGCTCTTCTTATTGGATTGATCCCTTTACAATTATGTAATGCCCTTCTTTGTCTTTTTTGATCTTTGTTGGTTTAAAGTCTGTTTACCAGAGACTAGGATTGCAACCCCTGCTTTTTTTTGCTTTCCCTTTGCTTGGTAAATACTCCTCTATCCCTTTATTTTGAGCCTATATGTGTCTTTGCACAAGAGATTGGTCTCCTGAATACAGCACACCAATGGGTCTTAACTGTTTATCCAATTTCCCAGTCTGTGTCTTTTAATTGGGGAAGTTAGTCCATTTACATTCAAGATTAATATTGTTATGTGTGAATTTGATCTTGTCATCATGATTCCAGCTGGTTATTTTGCACATTAGTTGATGCAGTTTCTTCATAGTGTCATTGGTCTTCATGTTTTGGTGTGTTTTTGCAGTGGCTGGTACTGGTTTTTCCTTTCCATATTTAGTACTTCCTTCAGGAGTTCTTGTAAGGCAGGCCTGGTGGTGACAAAATCCCTTGGCATTTGCTTGTCTCTAAAGGATTTTATTTCTCCTTCACTTATGAAACTTAGTTTAGCTGGATATGAAATTCTGGGTTGAAAATTCTTTTCTTTAAGGATGTTGAATATTGGCCCTCACTCTCTTCTGATTTGTAGGGTTTCTGCAGAGAGATCCACTGTTAGTCTGATGGGCTTCCCTTTGTAGGCAACCTGACCTTTCTCTCTGGCTGCCCTTAACATTTTTTCCTTCATTTCAACCTTGGAGACTCTGACGATATTGTTCCTTAGGGTTGCTCTTCTCGAGGAGTATCTTTGTGGTATTCTCTGTATTTCCTGAATTTGAATGTTGGCCTGTCTTGCTATATTGAGGAAGTTCTCCTGGATTATATCCTGAAGTGTGTTTCCAACTTGGTTCCATTCTCCCTGTCACCTTCAGGGACCCCAATCAATCACAGGTTTGGTATTTTCACATAGTCCTATATTTCTTGGAGGCTTTGTTCATTCCTTTTCATTCTTTTTCTCTAATCTTGTCTTCATGTCTTATTTCAATAAGTTGATCTTCAATCTCTGATATCCTTTCTTCTGCTTGATTGATTTGGCTATTGATACTTGCTTATGCTTTGCGAAGTTCTTGTGCTCTGTTTTTCAGCTCCATTAGGTCATTTATGTTCTTCTCTAAACTGGTTATTCTAGTTAGCACTTCCTGTAACCTTTTGTCAAGGTTCGTAGCTTCCATGCATTGGGTCAGAACATACTCCTTTAGCTCAGAGGAGTTTATTATTACCTGCCTTCTGAAGGCTACTTGTACCAATTCATCAAACTCATTCTCTGGCCAGTTTGTGCCCTTGCTAGAGAGGAGTTGTAATCACTTCGAGGAGAAGAGGCATTCTGGTTTTTGGAATTTTCAGCATTTTTGCACTGGTTTTTCTTCATCCTTGTGGATTTATCTACCTTTGATCATTGTGGCTGATGACCTTTGGATGGAGTTTCTGTGTGTCAGCCCTTTTTGTTGATGTTGATGTTATTGCTTTCAAGTTTTTCTTCTAAAAGTCAGGCCCCTCTTCTTCAGGTCTGCTGCAGTATGCTGGAGGTCCACTCCAGACCCTATTTGCCTGGATATCACCAGCAGAGGCTGCAGAACAGCAAAGATAGATGCCTGCTCCTTCCTCTGGAAGTTTCTTCCCAGAGGAGCACTGGCCTGATGCCAGCCAGAGCTCTCCTGTGTGAAGTGTCTGTCAATCCCTGTTGGGAGCTCTCTTCCAGTCAGGAGGCACGGGGGTCAGGGACCCACTTGAGGAGTCAGTCTGTCCTTTAGCAAAGCTCGAGTGCTGTGAGAACCCTCCTTGTCAGGATCCACTGCTCTCTTCAGAGCCAGAAGGCAGGAACGTTTAAGTCCACTGTAGCTATGCCCACAATCCCTCCTTCTCCCAGGTGCTACCTGTCCCAGGGAGATGGGAGTTTTATCTATAAGACCCTGACTGGGGCTGCTGCTTTTCTTTCAGGGATCCTCTGCCCAGTGAGGAGGAATCTAGAGAGGCAGTTTGGCCACAGTCGCTTTGTCACGCTGTGTTGAGTTCTGCCCAGTCCTTAGCACTGTCAGGGGAAAACTGCCTACTCAAGCCTCAGTAATGGTGGACGCCCCTTTCCCCACCAAACTCAATCATCCCAGGTCGACGTCAGACTGCTGTGCTGGCAGTGAGAATTTCAAGCCAGGGGTTCTTAGCTTGCTGGGCTCTGTGGGAGTGGGACCTGCTGAGCGAGACCACTTGAATCCCTGGCTTCAGCCCCATTTCCAGGGGAGTGAAAGATTCTGTCTCACTGGGGTTCCAGGCACCACTGGGGTACAAAAAAAAAAAAAAACAAAAAAACTCCTGCAGCTAGCTCGGTGTCTGCCTGAACAGCTGCCCAGTTTTGTGCTTGAACCCAGGGTCCTGGTGGTGTAGGAACACGAGGGGATCTCCAGGTTTGCAGATTGCAAAAATCATGGGAAAAGCATAGTCTCTGGGCCAGATAGCACAGTCCCTCATGGCTTCCTTTCTCTGGGAAAGGGAGGTCCCCCCACTCCTTGCATTTCTGGGATGAGGCAATGCCCCACCCTGCTTCTGCTCGTCATCTATGGACTGCACCCACTGCCTAACCAGTCCCAATGAGATGAACAGGGTACCTCAGTTGGAAATGCAGAAATCACCCACCTTCTGCGTTGGTCTCACTGGGAGCTGCAGACCAGAGCTGTTCCTATTTGGCCATCTTGGTGGATCCCCTTGCCCAATTTTTTTGTTTAAGTGCCCTGTAAAAGCATCACAAAAGCCTCATAATAGTTCTCCCTTTGGAGACCCAGGATTCAGTGTGAGCTCTGCCCAGAACTCAGAGGTCCAGTAAAAGATAAGTAGCTCCTATCTAAATAAAATTGGTCTCTTCATACAATACTAAGATTGTTTTCTGTAATTTTATGTTTGATTTGGCATCCATCTTTAATTTCATACTTATCCCTTCCTAATATTATAAGGTGTTGAAATTTGGCATATGTAGGGAGACCCCCTGAAACTATTGCTATGGAATAAAAGATGAAATGCTCCTGATTATTGTAAATACAAAATTGCATGGAGGATTGTGTAAAGACAATGCCAGGTTGGGCTGCCAGAATGAGCCAACAGCACATGATACGCTTCCCCCTACAGAGAGCCTATAAACGGACATGCAGTCAGGGAGGTTTCACATCACTAAGATTCCTATCCCAGAAAAGCAGATGTTCATATCTCTGGGAATGGAATGCGACCCTTGTAGAGAGCCTATAAATAGACGCATGAGGGGTGCCTGTTCATATGGATAAGATAGGGCTATAAACGCCCTTAAGTTGCCATGGCTCTTCTAGGTCTCTTTAGGGTTAAGACACTCCCTTCTGAGAATTTGTGGTCTAACTGGTTGTCTAGTTTCACATTCTGCTTCTATTGATTGCTTGCAACCCGCTTTTGCTGCAATTACTACTACTGATTAGTATCTTACTAAACATAGGTTATGGATAGACTGTGTGTCTGTTTTAAGGCTCTGTTAGAAATTGCTGATGCACACACTATATTGTAAATTCTTATCTCTGTATAAGTACATATCTCTGTATATGTACTTCTGCATACTGATGTTATGTTAAAGAATTACTTCATCCCAATGTGACCATCTCACCTCATAATCAAACGACCCTAAATCCCTCACTAACCTACCCCCACCCTCACTAAACTTAATAATAAATGCTGGTATATCCAGTGCATTGGCGGCATTGCATGACCAGAAGGCGGTAAACCCCCTGGACCCAGCTTTCACTATCTTGTGTGTGTCTTTTATTTCTTAACCTGCCAATCTGCCTGGGAACAAAGAAAGAGCCCCATTGCATTGTGGGCTGTTGGCCAGATCCTGCAATATCTGGCCCAACTTGGCCTTCTTTGTTCCTCAGCTCAGTGCGCTCCGAGTGCTGGTTTGTGATGACTAGTCTTCAGTCTCGATGGTAAGGTCTCCGGGTGCGCATTTTCCAACTCTCCCCTGTTTTTGGGTTTGTCGACCAGTATTATTCCAGGGTTAGTATGGGACAATCACAGTCTAAACACCAGGCTTATCTGTCTTTTATTAAACTTCTTCTTAAACAGGGTGGAATCAAGGCTGATTCCAGTAACCTTATTCTCTTATTTCAGACTATTGAAAAACCTTGTCCTTGGTTCCCTGACAAAGGTTCTATGGACCTGTTAGACTGGGATAGAGTTGGCGCCATGCTGTGCCAACTCATGAGAGATGGTGTTTTACTTCCTATTTCTGTTTGGACTGACCGGGCTCTTATTCGTGTTGCTTTACTTCCTTTTCAGTCTGGTGATCCTCTTCAACTGCCACAAATTAATGCAGATGGTGAGCCACTCCCTTTACCTTGGGTACCTGACCCCCCCTACTAGTCCTCCTTCTGATGATGAGGAAGAATTTGATCTCTCCTTGTTTTCTCCCCAAAAGGAGGAACCTGGTGATGATCCCCTCCCTCTGCCTCCTATCTTGGAACCTGTATATATTAACTCTTCTACTAAGCTCTTGCCCCCTCTGCCAGAGGAGGACTTGTGGCACTCACCTGAATGGCTTGTTTCTTGTTCCTCTCGTCCTTTTGGACTTCTCCCCTCTTCTAAGCCTACTGTTTCTTTTGATGCTCCGGGACCCCTTCTTTCAGAGGTTTGGAATCCTGCTTCCCCCCAGTCCACATCCCAGTGCCCTCACTCTCCTTCTCTTCCTCTGCCCCTGCACAATGGATGTGTGAGTCACCTGTTTGGGTAGAGCAGTGGCCACTTTTCAAACACAAGTTGGAGGCTTTAACTGAAATTGTTAATGATTTACTACAAGCAAACACTACTGAGCCCTCCTTGTCTCCATGGAACTCGCCCATGTTTGTTGTACAAAAAAAGTCAGGAAAATGGAGGATGGTAACAGACTTAAGAGCTGTTAATGCAGTTATTAACCTATGGGGGCATTACAATCCGGCATGCCTTCCCCCTCCATGATTCCTAAGGAATGGCCTTTAATTATCATTGACTTTAAAACTGCTTTTTTCATATTCCTTTAGACAAGTCAGACTGTGAAAAATTTGCTTTCACTATACCTTCCATTAACAATTCAGCTCCCACAGCTAGATATCAACGGAAAGTTTTACCTCAAGGAATGATTAACAGTCCTACTATTTGTCAGTTGTTTGTTGGTACTGTGTTACAACCTATCTGACAGACTTTAAAAAATAATTACATTCTTCATTATATGGATGATATACTGATTGCTGCTCCCACTAAAGATGAATTAATTCAATGTTTTACCTCTTTAATATTAGCTGTTGCCAATGCAGGACTCCACATCACTCCTGATAAAATTCAAAAAGCCACTCCTTTTCTGTACTTAGGAATGCAGCTAGAAGCTCACTCCATTAAGCCTCCAAAAGTCCAACTTCGTACTGACAATTTAAACACCTTAAATGATTTTTTGAAATTTACTGGGTAACATCAATTATCTCAGACCAACTCTAGGCATCCCTACTTATGCATTATCTCATCTATTTGCCACTTTATCAGGAGATACAGATTTAAACAGTCCTCACTCTCTATCTGAACCAGTAAAACAAGAGTTGTCTTCTGTAGAACAACGAGCGAGAGAGGCACAAGTCTCTCGTATTGACCCAAATTTGCCTTTACAATTTTTAGTTTTTCCTTCCATCCACTCTCCTAGGGGACTTATAGTACAAAATGATTCTCTAGTTGAATGGGTATTTCTTCCTAATTCAGCCTGTAAAACTCTTTCAATATATCTTGATCAAACGGCCACTTTAATTCGGTTAGGATGTCAACATATCACTAAAATTTCCGGCTTTGATCCAAACATTATTGTGGTCCCTTTGTCAAAAAATGAAGTTAAAAATGCCTTTTCTACATCTTTGTGCTGGCAGACTAATCTGGCTGACTTCATTGGCACTATTGATAATCATTTGCCTAAGTCAAAATTCTTTCAATTGCTATGAAATACTTCCAGGATTCTACTAAAACTTACTCGTTCATCACCACTAGAGGGAGCCGTTACCATTTTTACTGATGGATCCAGTAATGGAAAGGCAGGGTATGTAGGACCAAAAGATAAAGTCATTTCTACTCCATACACTTCTGCTCAAAAAGCCGAGTTGTTTGCTGTTATCTCTGCATTACAGGATTTTGATCAGCCTCTTAATATTGTCTCTGACTCAGCTTATGTAGTCCATGCCACTAAGGCAATAGAAACAGCTACCATCAAAAATATTGCTGACACTAATCTGTTTTCCTTGTTCTCTTTATTATAAAAAACTGTCAGAAACCGAAACCACCCTTTTTTCATCACTCACATTCATTCTCATACTAATTTGCCTGGACCTTTATCTAGTGGTAATCATAAAGTTGATACTGTAGTTTCTCTAGCCATTGCAGATGCAGAACAATTTCATCAACTCACTCACACTAATGCCTCAAGTCTTAAACATAAACATTGTCTCAGTTGGAAACAGGCTAAACAAGTTGTACAACACTGTTCTCAATGTCAGGTTCTTGTCTTACCCACACAATCTTCCTGAGTTAATCCATGAGGCCTTTCTCCTAATATTGTTTGGCAAATGGATGTTACTCATTTTCCTTCTTTTGGAAAATTAGCTTATGTGCATGTCACCGTTGACACCTTTTCCAATTTCATCTGGGCTACCTGTCAAACAAGAGAAGCCACTTCTCACATTAAAAAACATATGTTTTCATGTTTTGTGGTTATGGGAATTCCTAGTGAGCTCAAAACAGACAATGGTCCAGCATATAGCAGTAAAGCTTTTAAAAATTTTCTTGATCAGTGGCATATTAAACATATTACTGGTATTCTTTATAACCCACAAGGTCAAGCTATTACAGAAGGAAGTAACAGAACTTTAAAATTACAATACTTAAACAAAAAGAGGGGGATAAGGAGTTGTCTACGCCTCACATACAACTAAACTTGGCATTGCTCACGTTAAATTTTCTTAATATTCCTAAATCTAGTTGTTATTGCTGCCAAAAAACATTTCTCTGGTAATCACCCTATGGTAAACCAAGGACAGGAAGTATGGTGGAAAGATGTTCAA